>NW_026522034.1:0-10000000 GCF_021234435.1 Artibeus jamaicensis
GGGGGAACACACCACCAGCTCAGCGCACTTTGTGTTGTTTCCTCTCCTCCCCTGCCCCCCCGCTCCGTGTCTGTGTTTGTTGCGGAGACAGACTGAGCGTGTCTGTGGGAGCGCTCCCGTCACCCACCTTCACAGCACCCACCCGCCCACCCAGCCCAGTGCGGGAGGCCTGCTGCGGAGTGAGACAACCTGTCATGTCCAGTTCAAAAGGATCCTAAGAAAAGGCGATGGCGTTGAGTTTTGCCAACTTCGGGTGCCTTTGCCAGAGAAAGGCAGCCCTGGGCCTGATTCCACAGCGGTACCCAGGAGCCAACTCCAAGGTCACCCCCGGCCCTACCGAGGCGAGGCTGGCACATGGCGGCCAGTGCTGGTGCCCGGGCCAGAGCGGGACGTGCTGCACCGTCTACTGGCCACCAGAGAGCGGATTCCAAGTGCTTGGACCCTGGGCCAGGGGTTCTGTGCGGCCAGCCCATGAGCCTCAGGGAAGGTCAAAGTCCACCCACCAGGGCGCACCCTCTCCTGCCCCCTTTCAACTAATTGATGTACATGCAATGCTGGTTTGAGTTTTTTCCATTTTCTTGCTGTTTCTTTCATAAGCAAATATCAATGTTAAAACAAAATTATAAACAATAGATATTGCAGAGTCAAAAAATAAAAAGAAAATAAAAGGTAAATCATCAACAAATCACATAAACCTAACCAAATAAATGAGCCAGCAATATACTGGTTGCAGAAATATCAAACATATAAAGCGTCTAATTAATAAGTTTGAACAGCCCTGAACAGTGTGGCTCAGTTGGTTGGAGTGCCATCCTGTACACCTAAAGGTCATGGGTTTGATTCCTGGTCACAGCACATTCATGGCTGTGGGTTTGATTCCTGGTCAGGGCACATACAGGAGGCACCTGATTGATGCTTCTCTCTCCTCTCACCCTCCCTTCCTCGCTCCCTGAAACCAATGAAAACATTTCCTAGGGTGAGGATTAAAAAATAAGCTTGACCATAAAAGCAGTGAACTACTGCTATATGTACACTGTCGTATATCACACTCTTTAAAAAGGCAGGGGAGATTCTTTTAGGGACATATAAAACTGTTACAAAATGGGCCATGCATTTCACCATAAAGCGAATCTCAGTAAATTGCATAAGATCAAAGCACAAAAGAGTTGCAGATATTATTGAATATATATTTATAATGTAGAATATGTATTTATAATATATTGTATATATGCACATATACACCCATATATACACACACATATATATATACCTACATATACATAAATATATATATAGTATGTGTGTGTTTGTGTGTGTGTGAACTCCTACTATGGGAAAATCTCTAAGGTATATTGCTAAGAGAATAAAATGCATATAATATTTGCTTGTATTAAAGAATGGAAGGGTCACAGCCAACAGGGATGGTTTTCTATGGAGAGAGGAGGCCACAGCGTGACTCAGATGGAAAGGAAGCTCCTCTTTCTACTTTCTTTTGTACTTTACACTGTGAGGTCATCAAATATTTCACATAATATGCAAATATTTAACAAAATTAAAATTTAAAATTTATAAATATTAGAAACAAACAAATCTAACTATGTATTCAACTTTTAACCTAACTGCAAAAAAAGGGAAGGCATACTTTTTGTTCTCTTACTTATGTGATAGTCTATGGTTTGAATTTTTTTTCTTTTTTATTTTCTTATTTTTTATTTTATTGATTACATCATTATAGTTGTTCTATTCCCCCCTTCAATCCCCTCCACCCTGCACACCCCTCCCCCACCATTCCCCCCCTTTAGTTTATGACCATGTGTCTCAAGTTCTTTAGATTCTATATTTCCCATACTATTCTTGCCCTCCCCCCTATCTATTTTCTACCTACCGTCTATGCTACTTATTTTCTGTACCTTCTCCCCCTTCTCTTCCTCCCACTCCCCTGTTGCTAACCCTCCATGTGATCATTTCTATGGTTCTGCTCCTGATCTAGCTGTCCTCTTAGTTTGCTTTTGTTTTAAGTGTGGTTGTTAGTAACTGTGAGTTTGCTGTCCTTTCACTGTTCCTATTTTTTATCTTCTTTTTCTTAGATAAGTCCTTTTAATATTTCATATAATAAGGGCTTGGTGATGATGAATTCCTTGAATTTGATCTTATATGAGAAGCACTTTATCTGTCCTTCCATTCGAAATGAAAGTTTTGCTGGATAGAGCAATCTTGGTTGTAGGTCTTTGGATTTCATGACTTGGAATACTTCTTTCCAGCCCCTTCTTGCCTGCAAGGTCTCTTTTGAGAAATCAGCTGACAGTCTGATGGGAACTCCTTTGTAGGTGACTGTCCCCTTAGCTCTTGCTGCTTCTAGGATTCTCTCCTTCATTTTCATCTTGGCTAATGTAATGATGATGTGCCTTGGTGTGTTCCTCCTTCGGTCCAACTTGTTTGGGACTCTCTGAGCTTCCTGGATTTCCTGGAAGTCTATTTCCTTTGCCAGATTGGGGAAATTCTCCTTTATTATTTGTTCAAATCAGTTTTCCACTGGTGGCTGTTCCTTTCCCCCTTCTGGTACCCATATAATTCAGATGTTGGAGTGTTTAAAGATGTCCTGCAGGTTCCTAAGTGTCTCCTCATTTTTTTGAATTCTTCTTTCTTCATATTTTTCTGTTTGACCATTTTTTTCTTCCTTCTGGTTCACTCCCCTGATTTAGGTGCTAGTTTCCTTTCCATCTCTATTGGTTTCCTGTGCAATTCCCTTCATTTCAATTACTTTAGCCTTCATATGTTCCTCTAATTTGTGACTAAAATCAACCAGTTCTGTGAGCATCCTGATCACCAGGGTTTTGAACTGTGCATCTGAAAATTTTGCTATTTCTTCGTCACTTAGAGTTATGGGCTCTGGGGCTTTGAGATATTCTTGAGCCATTTTTGGTCTGTTCGCGCCGTTAAATATGAGGAGTGGAGCCTTAGTTTTTCACCAGGGCAGGGCAGCCCAGGAGGATGGGTTGGGATGCTGTATGTGGGTGCGGGGTCAGAGCAGGGAAATGGCGGCCCCCCTCTGCTGCCTCCCACCACTGGGGCCTGCTGGGTCCCATCACACCGCCCACTCGCTGGCTGGTCTATCTGCATGAATGTGCACTCCACAGTCAACCTGACACCCTGCACCTTCACTGGGTCCACTAGTTGCTCAGTGGGTCACTCACTGGTTCACTCAGTGGGTCGTTCAGTGGGTCTGCCCATTGCAACCCCACGCCTGGGATCTGAGCACCTGAGTCTGTCTGACCAAGTTTTCCTGTGCAACCCCGCTCTGCCAACTGCTGGCTTTGGCCATCTTACCGGTCAGACTGAAGAATTTGTTGTTATCAGATTTCCAAAAAGTTCAATTTTCTGTGTTCTGGCTGTGTTTTCTGTTGCTAATATTTTGTTGTTTCTATACTTGATTGTGTGAGAAAGCACAGCGTCTCCACCTATGCCTCCATCTTGGCAGAAGTCCTGAAAATTACTTTTTAACTTCTTTTTATTTCTTTAAAAAAATATATTTTGGGGATTTTTCTGTGGGGCAGGCCGAGTGGCCCAGGAAAAGTGGTGTGGAAGAAATTTCAGCCTGCGTGCAATTTGGGGAACTAGTTGCTCCACACGCAGTGTGTCTGGGTGGGTGCCTAAGGGCACCTAGGCCAACATTCAGCGCCCGGAAAGCTCCCTCCCTAGGATTTTTGGACTGGGGACCTGCCAAGTGGCCCAACCAGAGGGGAGCAGAGAGTCACAATCAACTTGAAAATATGAAAAGACCAGAGCTGGGCCCATAGAAGAGGCCTCCCAATAGTAGAGTCAGAGAGACAAATTGCACATTGTTGTAGGAGAGAAGCCACAAGTTGCTGCATATTTGAGTAGGTGGAAGCAGAGAACAACAGGATAACCAAAAGAGGCTGCACCATTGAAATTCACAGGCATGCCACCACAAAAGTTCATACCATAAACCCAGGGTGTCAAAACAGATTAATCTAAGAAGCTGAGGCTAACAAGAAGAGTCTCACAAACAATGGGAAGACAAAGAAACAATCCCCAAATGAAAGGAAAGGAGGACTCCTCAGAAAGAATGTTAGATGAAATAGAGGCAAGTCAACTATCAGATACTGAATTCAAAGCACTGGTTATCAGGGAAGTTCAAAGAGCTCACAATCAGCTACCAGAAACTACAGGGGAAGCTACAATGATCTCACTGTGAACTATATCAACATGAAAAAGGAAATGGAAATTATTAGCAAGGGCCAAGAGGAAATGAAGAATACAATTTCTGAATTAAAAAACACAGTGGAAAGCATTAAAAATAGGGTGGATGAAACAGAAGATCGGATTAGTGAATTGGAGGACAAAGTAGAAAGCATCTCACAGAAAGAACAGGAAAGGGAAAAGAGGCTCAGAAAGAATGAAGAGAGATTAAGAGAAATGCAAGACAATATGAAACATAATAATATCCGAATAATAGGAATACCAGAAGGAGAAGAAGAAGAACAAGGGATAGAAAACATATTTGAAAGAGTAATTGAGAGAAAATTTCCCTAATTTGACAAAAGAAAAAGTCACACAAATCCAGGAATCACACAGAGTCCCATTTAAGAGGAACCCAAAGAGGCCCACTTCAAGACACATCATCATTAAAATGGCAAAATTCCAAGACAAAGAGAGAATCTTAAAGGCAGCAAGGGAGAAAAAAGAAATAACATACAAGGGCGTCCCAATAAGGTTAGCCACTGACTTCTCAATGGAAACACTCCAAGCAAGAAGAGATTGGCAAGAAATATTCCAAGTAATGAGAACCAGAGGCCTACAACCAAGGCTACTTTACCCAGCAAGGCTCTCAATCAAGATAGAAGGCCAAATAAAGAGCTTCCAAGACAAAAGAAGTCTAAAAGAATTTGCTGCCACCAAGCCAGCTCTACAAGAAATACTAAAAGGTCTGCTTTAAGGAAAGGAAGGAAAAGAGACAGACAGAGAGGAACACAGGTACAAAAATGGCAATGAATAAGTACCTATCAATAATAACCTTAAATGTAAATGGATTAAATGCTCTAATCAAAAGACACAGAATAGCGTCATGGATAAGAAATTATGACCCACACATATGCTGCCTACAAGAGACCCACCTCAGGACAAAAGACCATCACAGACTAAAAGTGAAAGGCTGGAAACAAGTTTTCCAAGCAAACGGACAAGAAAAAAAAAAGCTGGGGTAGCAATTCTCATATCACATAAAATAGACTTCAAAAAAAGAGCCATAAAGAGTGACCCAGAAGGTCACCTCATAATACTCAAGGGAAGAATCCACCAAGAAGACATTAACATCATAAATATATATGCACCCAACATAGGAGCACCAAAATATATAAGGAAAATCTTAGAGGACTTCAAGAAAGATATAGACAGCAACACAATTATAGTGGGGGATTTTAACACCCCACTATAAAAAATGGACAGATCTTCCAAACAAAATATCAGCAAAGATATTGCGGAATTAAACAACACCCTTGATGAAATGGACCTAACTGACATACACAGAGCTCTTCACCCCAAAGAAGCTAATTACACATTCTTTTCAAATGCACATGGAACATTCTCAAAGATAGACCACATGATAGGGCACAAAACAAGCCTCAACAAATTCAAGAATATTGAAATCATACCAAGCATTTTCTCTGACCATAAGGGACTGAAACTGGAAACCTACCCCAAAGGCAAAACCCAAAACACCCAAAATCATGGAGACTATTAAACAATGAATGCTATTAAACAATGAATGGGTCAAGAATGAAATTAGAGAAGAAATCAAAAAGTTTCTGGAAACAAATGAAAATGATCTCACAACAACCCAAAACTTATGGGATACAGCCAAGGCAGTCCTGAGAGGGAAGTTTATAGCAATACAGGCCTACCTAAAAAAAACAGAAACATTTCAAACAAATGACCTTACTCTACGCCTGCAAGAACTCGAGGAACAACAACAAAAACAGCCCAAAGCAAGTAGAAGGAAGGAAATAACTAAGATCAGAGCAGAACTAAATGACATAGAGACTAAAAGTACAATTCTAAAGATCAATGAATCCAGGAGTTGGTTCTTTGAAAAAATAAACAAAATAGACAAGCCTTTAAGTAGGCTCATCAAGAAAAGAAGAGAGAGGACACAAACACAATCAGAAATGAAAGAGGAGAGATTACAACTGATACCACAGAAATATGAGGGATTGTAAGAAATTACTATGAAGAACTGTATGCCAAGAAATTTGAGAACCTAGGGGAAATGGACACATTTCTAGAAAAATATAATCTCCCAAAACTCAATGAAAAAGAAGTAGAACACCTGAATAGACCAATAACAGCAAAAGAAATTGAAGCAGTAATCAAAAAACTCCCATCACACAAAAGCCCTGGACCAGATGGTTTCACAGGAGAATTCTACAAAGCATTGAAGGAAGAGCTAAACCCCCATTCTTCACAGACTATTCCAAAAAATCCAAAAGGATGGAAAACTCCCAAACTCCTTTTATGAAGCCAGCATCATCCTAATTCCAAAACCAGATAGAGATACAACAAAGAAAGAAAACTTCAGGCCAATATCGCTGATGAACATAGACACTAAAATCCTCAACAAAATATTGGCAAATCGCATCCAACAATATATCCAAAAGATTATACACCATGACCAAGTGGGATTCATCTCAGGGATGCAAGGATGGTTCAACATTCGCAAAAAAGTAAATGTAATTCATCACATAAACAAGAGCAAAGACAAAAACCACGTGATCATATCAATAGACGCAGAAAAAGCTTTCGATAAGGTACAACACCCATTTATGATAAAAAACACTCAGCAAAATGGGAATAGGGGAACATTCCTCAATATAACAAAGGCCATTTATGAGAGACCTACAGCCAATATCATACTCAATGGGCAAAAACTAAAAGCTTTTCCACTAAGATCAGGAACAAGACAAGAATGTCCACTTTCACCACTTCTATTCAATATAGTATTAGAAGTTTTGGCCACAGCGATCAGGCAGGAAAAGGAAATAAAAGGCATCCAAATAGGAAAGGAGGAAACAAAACTGTCACTGTTTGCAGATGACATGATAGTGTACATGGAAAATCCTATAGACTCTACCCCAAAACTGCTCAAACTAATTAATGAATTTGGCAAAACAGCAGGATACAAAGTCAATATCCAGAAATCAAAGGCATTTTTGTATACAAACAATGAATCAGCAGAAGCAGAAATCAAGGAAAAAATTCCATTCAATATAGCAAAAAGAAAAATAAAATATCTGGGAATAAACCTAACCAAAGAGGTAAAAGACCTGTATGCAGAAAACTACGCAGCCCTGAAGAAAGAAATCAGGGAAGACACAAACAAATGGAAACATATACCTTGTTCATGGATTGGAAGAATTAACATCATCAAAATGTCCATACAACCCAAAGCAATATACAGATTCAATGCAATACCTATTAAAGTACCAATGGTGTATTTCACACACATAGAAGAAACACTTCAAAAATTTATATGGAATCATAAATGATCCCGAATAGCAGCTGCGCTTTTGAGAAAGAAGAACAAAGTAGGAGGGATCACAATGCCTGTTATCAAACTGTATTACAAAGCCACTGTAATCAAAACAGCCTGGTACTGGCATAAAAACAGGCACATAGACCAATGGAACAGAACAGACAGCCCAGAAATCAACCCAACTCTCTACAGTCAATTAATATTTGACAAAGGGGGCAGTAACATAAAATGGAGTAAAGAAAGCCTCTTCAACAAATGGTGTTGGGAGAACTGGACAGCTCCGTGCAAAAAAATGAAACTTGAGCACAGACTTACAACATACAACAAAATAAATTCAAGGTGGATAAAAGACTTAAATATAAGCCATGACACCATTAAAGTCCTAGAGGAGAACATTGGCAAGAAAATCTCAGATATTTCACGCAGCAACATTTTTACGGATATGTCCCCTATAGCAAGGAATATAAAGGAAAGAATAAACAAAAGGGATCTCATCAAAATAAAAATCTTCTGCATGGCTAAAGAGAACAGTATTAAATTAGCAAGACAACCAACTGTATGGGAAAACATATTTGCCAATGATACCTCAGACAAAGGTTTAATCTCCAAAATATACAAAGAACTTACACGACTCCACTCTAGGAAAACATCGAACCCAATTAAAAAATGGGAAAAGGACTTGAACAGACACTTCTCTAAAGAGGACATACAGAATATCCAGAGACACATGAAGAGATGCTCAATATCGTTAGCTATCAGAGAGATGCAAATTAAAACCACAATGAAATACCACTTTACACCAGTCAGGATGGCTATAATAGACAAAGCAACAAACAACAAATGTTGGAGAGGTTGTGGGGAAAAGGGGACCTTAGTTCACTGTTGGTGGGATTGCAGACTGGTACAACCATTATGAAAAACAGTATGGAATTTTCTCAGAAAAATAAAAATGGACCTGCCTTTTGGCCCAGCAATTCCACTGCTAGGATTATATCGTAAGAATCCTAAAACATCAATTTCAAAGACCCTATGCACCACAATGTTCATAGCAGCACAATTTACAATAGCCAAGAGTTGGAAGCAACCTAGGTGCCCATCAATAAATGAATGGATCCAAAAATTGTAGTACATATACACAATGGAATTCTATGCAGCAGAGAGAAAGAAGGAGCTACTACCTTTTGCAACAACATGGATGGAACTGGAAAGCATTATGCTGAGTGAAATAGGCCAGGCATTGAAGGACAAATACCATATGATCTCACCTTTGACAGGAAGCTAAAGAATAAAACAAACAAGCAAACAGAATAAAAACAAAGACACTGAAATAGAGAACAAGTGGGCAGAGACCAGAGGGGAGAGGGAAGGGAACTTAAGGGGAAAAAGGGGGGGGAGGGATTTTGAGGAACAAGTATGAAAGACACAGAGATGAGGACTGGGGGGGAATGGGAGGGGGGGGAGACTGGGTGGGGGGGGGTGGGATGGGAGAAATAGATAAAAAAAATGTACTTGAAAAGTAACTAAATAAAATTTAATATTAAAAATATATATATTTTATTGATTATGCTATTACAGTTGTCCCATTCCCCCCCTTTATTTCCCACCACCCTGCACACCCACTCCAACCCACATTCCCTCCCAGCTTAGTTCATGTCCATGGGTTGTACATATATAAGTTCTTTGGCTTCTCCATTTCCCATACTATTCTTAACTCCCCCCTTTCTATTTTCTACCTACCATTATATTTCTTATTCCTTGTACCTTTTCCCCCACTTCCCCCGTTCCCCTTCCCCACTGATAACCCTCCATGTGATCTCCATTTCTGTGATTCTGTTTCTGTTCTACTTATTAGCTGAGTTTGTTTTTGTTTTGGTTTTGGTTTAGGTTCAGTTGATGATAGTTGTGAGTTTGTTGTCATTTTACTGTTCATATTTTTGATCTTCTTCTTTTTCTTAGATAAGTCCCTTTAACATTTCATATAATAAGAGCTGGGTGATGACAACACCTTTAACTTGACCTTATCTGGGAAGCACTTTGTTGGCCCTTTAATTCTAAATGATAGCTTTGCTGGATAGAGTCATCTTGGATGTAGGTCCTTGCCTCTCATGACTTTGAATACTTTTTTCCAGTCCCTTCTTGCCTGTAAGGTTTCTTTTGAGAAAAAAGCTGATAGTATTATGGGAACTCCTCTGTAGGTAACTATATCCTTTCTTCTTGCTGCTTTGAAGATTCTCTCCTTCTCTTTAATCTTGGGTAATGTAATTCTGATGTGCCTTGGTGTGTTCCTCCTTGGGTCCAACTTCTTTGGGACTCTCTGAGCTTCCTGGACTTCCCAGAAGTCTATTGCCTTTGCCAGATGGGGGTAGTTCTCCTTTACTATTTGTTCAAAGAAGTTTTCCACTTCTTGGTCTTCCTCTTTTCCCTCTGGTAACCCTGTAATTTGAATGTTGGAATGTTGAAGGTTGTCCCAGAAGTTTTTAAGCCTGGCCTCATTTTTTTAAAAAAAATCTTGCATCTTCATTCTGTTCTGGTTGAATGTTTATTTCTTCCTTCTGGTCCAAATTGTTGATTTGAGTCCTGGTTTCCTTCCAATCACTGTTGGTTTCCTGTACATTTCCCTTTATTTCCCTTTGGCCTTCACCTTTTCCTTTATTCTGCGACCACACTGAACCATTTCTGTGAGGATCCTGATTACCAGTGTTTTGAACTGTGCATCTGATAGGTTAGCTATCTCTTCATTGCTTACTTGTATTTTTTCTGGATCTCTGGTGTGTTCTTTCATTTGGGCAATTTTGTATTTGCCTGGGCATGCCTGTTATGTAGAAAGGGGCAGAGCCTTAGGTATTTGCCAAGGAAAGGCAATGCTCTTTGCTGCATTATGGCACTGTATGTGGGGAGGGGTCCCAGAGAGAACACTGCCACCTGTTCAGCTCTCACTGACTTTCAGTCACTTCCTCTGCCACCCACAAACACATTTGGACTTTCTGGTGCCGATTCCCGGGTGGGTGTTTTGTGTAGATTCTAAGACCCTGTGGGAGACTCCACTGAACTCTCCTTTGAGGCTCAGCGTAGCTCCTGCCACCTCAACCCCCACAGGTTTTTTCGGTCAGAGGTTTTGAGGTTTATTTCCCCCAGGTTGGAACCCTGTGTTGTGGGTGTGTCTCACTCTCCAGTCGTTCCTCCCAGTTTATCCACATGTGGATGTGGGACTGCCCACTCACCTGCCGTCACCTGGCAGCTTCTGCCATCTGCTGCCTTGAGACCCAGCTGCCCATCTCTGCCCCTCCTACTGTCTGGATGAATATTTCTTTTTTAACTCCTTGGTTCTCACACTTCCATATAGTTTGATTCTGGGGCAGTTTTAGTTGTGTTTTGTTTTTAAGTTTGTTGTTGTCCTTCTTCAGATTGTGCAAGGAGGCAGAATGTATCTACTTATGCCTCTGTCTTGGCCAGAAATCTGAAAATTATTTTCTTTAGGAGTGATGTTTTCCTTCACCGTCATATCAAAAACTGGATGTTATGATAGTTAATTTCATGTGTCAACTTCACTGGGTCACAGAATGCCCAGATATGTGTATGTACCAGAGCTTCTTTATCACTCATCTATTGATGGAAGCTTAGGTCGCTTCCATATGTTGGCTATTGTAAATAATGCTGTAATGAACATAGGGGTACATATATCTTTTTGAATTAGTTTCCTTCCTTCCTTCCTTCTTTCTATAAATACCCAGAAGTAGAATTGTGGGGTCATATGGTAGTTCTATTTTTAATTTTTCAGTATTTAGCATAGTGGCTCCACTAACCTACAGTTTCACCAAAAGTGCACAGGGGCTCCCCTTTCTCCACATCCTCACCAGCACCTGTTGTGTGTTGATTTATTGATGGTGGCCATCTGACAGGTGCGAGGTGATACCCTGTGTTCTTCATTTACATTTCCCTCATGATTAGTGGCAACTATTTATATGAGTGCACATACCAGGTTTGGGTGACAATGTGGGACAAAATGAACCCTGATGCATTAGGAGTAGGAGTGACAGCTGTGCAGTCACTGTGACAATCAGGAGTCACCTGGTAAATGGTCTGTGACCCATCTATTTAGCTGCTAGGTGCTCACTCTGACACGATTCCTACTCTCACAAGGAGACTTGCCCAGAGGCAGTCATTGAGTTCTTATTTGTAATAGCAAGAAATCAGAGAGCTTATGTTTAAACAGTGTAGCACTACACAGTTACATTTTAAGTGATTTCCAACCATCAGCACTTGCATGAATGAATCTCCCAGGCAAGAAGCTGAGCAAAGAAAAGAAAAGCCAAAAGAACTCTTTCAGCCTAATTCTCTGAATCTAATGGTCAAAGGAGATGCACACATATTTGAAGATACAAACACTTGAGATAAAATTAGAAAAATCTCAAGGAATTGGCTAGAATAACACTGAGGCTTCATTAGCTGCCCGAGGCCGGCAGGAGTGGACGCCTGGCATCCGAGGGCTGATGTGCATTTCCTGCGTGTGTGGTGACCACAGATTGTTCTGTTTTACTTTTAAACATGTGACTATTAGGAGGATATATATTATGTTGTGCATGTAAAATATTTTACAACAAAAATTGAAATAATTTTAGAAGTGTCCCAATCAGCATAAAGCCACCAAGAAGAGCCATTAATTCAGCTCACTGTGTTGTTCTACTGGGTTCTGTTAATGGTACGGTATTGTCACCCTGCTCCCCCCTCACCTGCAACCACAGACCTGCTTCTAGTAAACAGACCGTCAGTGAGGCCCATTCAAGGAGTAACCTGATATGGCAGATGCTCAGCAACAGTTATATTGGGTTGGCCAAAAGTTCCTTTGTTTTTTCCCATAGGATGATTCTAGTAGACTTTAGTTGTCTGCAACCTTATTCCAAACAATTTTGTTAGACTGTATTGTGACAACTGTCCAATCAGCATGCATTTTTTAAGTTATCAAATTGGTGGATTTTTGGAAAAATCCACCGGACTGATCCAGGTGCATGACAAAGATACCCAGGCAGCCGTGGGTGGATTCCAGGTGTGGAGTAGCAAGGGGTGGACCCACTGAGGGCTCAGGGTGGCAGGCTGATCTAAGTCACACATTTGCTCACAGATAAACCAGGCCAAGGAGCGAGCAGTGAGACAGACTGAGCAGGCCCCAGCAGTGGGAAGCAGCAGAGGGGACCTCCATTGTCCCTCTTTGACTCCACCACCACATATACCTTTACAACACATTAACCTGGGTGGCCCTGCCCTGCTGAACACCTAAGGCTCCTCTCCTCATATGTAACAGGCTCAAACAGACCAAAACATGGCTCAAGAACAACTCAAAGCCCCAGAGGGGATAAATCTAACCAAACAAGAAACAAGCACAGTTCAAAACACTGGTGATCAGGATGCTCAGAGAACTGGTTGATTTTAGTCACAAATTAGAGGAACATATGAAGGCTAAACTAATTGAAATGAATGGTAATGCACAGGAAACCAATAGTGATGGAAAGGAAATGGGACTCAAATCAAAGGAGTGGACTAGAAGGAAGAAAAAAATGATTCAGCAGAAAAATATGAAGAAACAATTCAAAAAAAATGAGGATAGACTAAGGAACCTCCAGAACATCTTTAAATGCTCCAACAACTGAATTAAAGGGTACCAGAAGGAGAAGAGAAAGAGCAAGTGGAAAACTTATTTGAACAAATAATAAAAGAGAACTTCCCCAATCTGACAAAAACGATAGACTTCCAGGAATTCCAGGAAGCTCAGAGAGTCCCAAAGAAGTTGGACCAAGGAAGAAACACACCAAGGCACATCATCATTGCATTAGCCAAGATGAAAATGAAGGAGAGAATCCTAGAAGCAGCAAGAGATAAGGGGACATCACCTACAAAGGAGTTCCCATCAGACTGTCAGCAGATTTCTCAAAAGAGACCTTACAGGCAAGAAGGGGCTGGAAAGAAGTATTCCAAGTCATGAAATCCAAAGACCTACATCCAAGATTGCTCTATCCAGCAAAGCTTTCATTTCGAATGGAAGGACAGATAAAGTGCTTCTCAGATAACATCAAATTCAAGGAATTCATCATCACCAAGCTCTTATTATATGAAATGTTAAAGGGACTTATCTAAGAAAAAGAAGATAAAAAAGATGAACTGTGAAAGGACAATAAACTCACAGTAATTAAGAACCATACGTAAAACAAAAGCAAACTAAGAGAACAGCTAGATCAGGAGTGAACCATAGAAATGAAGATCACGTGGAGGATTAGCAACAGGGGAGTAGGAGAAGGAGAAGGGGGGAGAAGGTACAGAAAATAAGTATCATAGATGGTAGGTAGAAAATAGATGGGGGAGGTTAAGAATAATATGGGAAATATAGAATCTAAAGAACTTGAGACACATGGACATAAACTAATGGGGGGGAATGAGGTTGAGAGGGGGTGTGCAGCATGGAGGGGAATGAAAGGGGGAAATAGAACAACTGTAATGCATAATCAATAAAATATATTTTACAAAATAAATAAAAAATAAAAAAAGAAGAAAAAACTTTTAAAAATTAAAAAAACATTAATCATTCAAACACCACTAAATATATATATATTTGGTGGATTTTTGCATAGTCATTTTAATACTGAAGATGGAAGAAAATATGCAACATTTTTGGCATATGATGCTTTATTATTTCAAGAAAGGTGAAAATGCAACTGAAATGCAACAAAAAGGTTTGTGCAGTACATGGACAAGGTGCTGTGACTGATTGAACAAGTCCAAGTGGTTTGTGAAGTTCCATGTAGGAGATTTCCTCGCTGGACGATGCTCCATGATCGGGTGGACCAGTTGAAGCAGACAGCGATCAAGTCCGGACATTATTTGAGAACAATCAGTGGTATACCACGCAGGTGATAGGTGACATACTCAAAATATCCAAATCAATAAAGTTATTGGTGAAAACAAAAACTGTCTTATATTTTACAGAAAAAATCATACGAACTTTTTGGTCAAGCCAATATGTAAAATCAAAGCAGAGAGTGTGAGAAGAGCACAGGAAACCCTTTGCTGGTACATTAGAGATGTGAGAGAAAACAAAGAAGGGAAATCTCTAAGGTTGGACAAGAAGCAAAGTGGAGAAACACATTTCTTTTGCATTGGTGGGTGGGTTCGAAGTACCCACCTTCCCTTCCCCTTTCCTCTCCCTTCCCTCCTCTTCCCATCCTCATCTCCCTCCCCTTCCCCACCCCACCCCCTTCCCTTCCTCTCCCACTCCCCCCCTTTTCTCTCCCTCTCCCCCTTCCCCTTCTCACATCCCACCCCTTCTCCCTCCCCCTCCCGCTCCATCACAGCAGCCAATTCTGGCAGGTGAAAGAGTGTGAATGTAAAGCGAGCAGGTGAGTCCGATTTTCCACAATTGGTTTACATTTGTATGGATAAGCTTATAAACTGTTTCTAATTCTTATCATTTTAAACAAAATGCTCCATCAAATGCCTTCATTTATAGTGATTTGAGTATATCTGAGTATTTAATTCAGGTAGATTTGTAGAATTAGCTTACTTAATTAAAGATTTAGCAAAATTTACCTTGTGGTAGATGTTACCAAAATGCTTCTGTCACATTTTTAGGACAAATGTGTAATCTTTCTATCTTACTGTGATAAGAAGTTTGACTTACATTTCTGCAAACTCGGCTGGATCCGAATATGCAATGCCAGGCCTGGGTGGGAGATAAAGGCCTGTGTCAGGACACCTGGTCACAGAGCGACCTGGAGAAGGGTGACTGTAGATGTTTATTCTGTGCTGGTGAAAGAAAGAAAACTTACAGCACAATTGTCTGGTAAAAGTATTTATTATCTAAACCTGGTTCAGTTTATTTGTGTTTTAATTTTAATTTTTCGATTACATTTATTTATTTAATTTCTTCTTTAGAGCAACTTAAAAGGAGAGGATCTGCAATTAGCACTTAAGATTCACAAGTGATTTAACTTATCCATTTGGAAGCCGAAGCTGTTGGTAATTTTGAGAGCACAGTCATTTTAACATTATTCCCATTCAAGGATTTCATTTTCCTCATGGGTCATTTCTTTGCTGTGGTGAAATATACATAAAATGCTTTATCTTGTCTGACTGTTCTGCCTGGAACTCAGTACTGTGCTGAGTAAGAATGGCAAGAACAGGCAGCCTCTTCTCCCTCCTCATCTTACTTAGAGCACCTCTCAGGCTCTTACCACCCAAGTTCTCAGCTGTGGGCCTGTGGTAGACAGGCTTTATTATGTTTGGATGTGCTCACTCTGTGCCCGATTTGTTGTGAGTTCTTATCATGAAAGGATGGTGAATTTTATCAAGTGGTTTTATCACATCTCTTGGGATAATCATATGGTTTGTGTCTTTTGTTCTTATGGGATAGTGTGTTTATTGATTTAGATATGTTGACTGTTCTTGCATCCCAGGAATAAACCCCTCCTGGTCAGAGTGCACAATCCTTTCCACGTGCTACTGAGGTTACTTTGCTAGTGCTCTGCTGAAGGTTTTTGCCTCCACATTTATCAAAAATATTTGTCTGTACTTTTATGTTCTTGTAGTGTCTTTATCTGGCTTTATTATCAAGGTAACGCTGGCCTCATACAATGCCTTTGGAAGTACTAACTGTTTAGGTGTTTTTTAAGATTTTTGTAAAGGTTGTTGTTAATTATTCTTAAATATTTGGTAGAATTCACCACTGAAACCATCTGGTACTGGGTTGTTATTGCTTGGTGCTTTTTTAATTACTGTTTTAAGTTCTTTATTTGTTATACATCTGTTCACATTTTCTTTTCTTTTTAAGATTTTATTTATTTTTTGATAGAGGGCAGGGGAGAGAGAAAAGGAAGAGAAATATCAATGTGTGGTTGCCTCTCACACGCCCCTACTGGGGACCTGACCCAAAACCCAGGCATGTGCCCTAACTGGGAATCCAACCTGCAACACTTTGGTTCACAGGCCAGCACTCAACCCCCTGAGCCACACCAGCCAGGGCCACATTTTCTATTCCTCCATTACTAGGTTTTTCTAGGTTGTATGTTTCTAAAAATGTATTCATTTTATCTAAGTTAAGGTTCAGATTAATATGCTTAATATGAGAAAACAGGGTCTAGTTGGATGGGGCAAGTAGCTTCTTCAGGGCCACCTGCATGTCCTTGTTTCTCAGACAGTAGACGAGGGGGTTCAGGCTGGGGGTTATGACGGAGTAAAACACAGACAGCAGTCGTCCTTGAATGGGAGAGTCTTGAGAAGTAGGACTCAGGTAAGCAATGTTCCCAGTGATGTAGAACAGAGTGACTGTAGTGAGATGAGAGGAGCAGGTGGAGAAGGCCTTCCCACGGCCCCCTGCAGAGCGGATCTGAGCGATGGTAGAGATGATAACCACATAGGAGCCCATGGTGAGGCCAAAGGCGCTGACAAAGAAGCACCCGCCCACTGCAAATCCCACCTCCTCGTGGGTGTGGAAGTCGCTGCAGGAGAGCCTCATCAGGGGGGAGCTGTCACAGAAAAACTGGTCAACCACATTGGGCCCGCAGAATGGGAGGGAGAAGGTGTTGGCGGTTTGGAAGACAGAGTAGAGAGCTCCACTCAACCAGGCCACGGCCACAAGCTCTGCACACAGCTTTCTGCTCATGATGACACCATAGAGGAGAGGCCTGTGGATGGCTAGGCAGCGGTCATAGGCCATGGACGTGAGCAAGAAGCACTCAGAAGCACCCAGCATGAGAAACAAAAAGAGCTGAGCCACACACTCCCAGAAGGAGATGACATTGGAACCCATGAGTGAATTGGCCAGGGCCTTGGGGACGGTGACTGAGGTGTAGCACATGTCCAGGAAGGACAGATTCTGCAGGAAGAAGTACATGGGGGTGTGGAGGCGGCTGTCTCGGGTCACAGCTGCAATGATGGACATGTTCCCGAGGAGGGAGAAGAGGTAGATGAAGAGGAAAACCAGGGAGCTCATGAGCCTCAGCTCAGGCGTGTCTGAGAAGCCCATGAGAATGAACTCAGTCACACTGGTCTCGTTCCTCATACCCCTTTCAAGTCAAAGGGAGAGAGAGTGAAGAGACAGTCAGGAGAGTTGTGGTCTTCATGACAGTGTGAAACGCACGATGGCAGAGTGGACCAGAGAGGTGGCCGCAGTGAACCGGGTCCTCACCACCAAAGTTCATGAGTCCACTCTCTCCTCTTTCTGCTCCTGCTGCTTCTCTCTGAAGTCGAAACAGTAACCAATTCTAAATAAATGAAAGAAGAAAAAACTTGTATTTATTAAGATACTGGTTATATTCACGCATCACTAACAAGCTTTGAAAGGATTTACATTTCTTTTTTTTTTAAGATTTTATTTATTTATTTTTAGAGAGAGGGGAAGGGAAGGAGAAAGACAGGGAGAGAAAGAAACATCAATGTGGTTGCCTCTCACACACCCCCCACTGGGGACCTGGCCCACAACCCAGGCACTGCCCTGCCTGGGAATCAAACCTTTGGTTCTCAAGCCCACACTCAATCCATTGAGCTACGCCAGCCAGGCTGATTTACATTTTTTAATTACAAGATGAAATAGTCTCATTCCCCCATTAATTTCCCTCTCAACAACGGCTGTCTTCACTGCAGTAGGTACACAGAGTTCATGGAGAGAGGGTGAACCAGGGGAATGGCAGTGACACGAAAACTTGCAGAGGCTGAGCTGATAACCTCAGTGTCTGAGCAGGTCAGGAGCAGGTGGTTATGGGACCGTGAAGGGTTGCCTATATGCAGTTCTAGGTATTGCGGTGTCACATCTTCCACTTTTTTTCCAGTAAAAACAAATCCTCTATTTCAGCACAAATGTCCAATGAAAACAATGGGGCCCCGGGCCTGGCCCAGGGGCCGCTGTGGCATGAAGGGCTGAGTTAAGTCCCCAAAGCATCCCTTGCAGGAGAAGCATTGCTCGGCTGGGGTCTGGAAAGTTGCAATAACACAACATTTTCTGGGGACACAGGTGAGACCGTGCTGTTAACATGGGCAGGCAGGGGGCCTTGTCTTGGATCCGCCAGGACCGAGCCAGCCTTTGCCAGCAGGCGGCCCCAAAGTTGCTGGGGGCTCCTCACTCACCCTCATCCTGGGCAGCAGCAGTGGGACCCTCACAGGACTTAGCACCGTGTGGTGCCAAGGGCTCTGGTCTGAGGAAGGCAGTCCCCGGGCTCCAAGACTCAAACAAAGGGAAATCGTTCCTCCGTATTTGGAGATGATGTCACCACAGTCGTGGGACTGTGTGCGTAACTCAACTGCGCTGTAAAAGCCAGCTGGTACCCCGGCAAATCTGATATTTTTAACTTCCATTTCAATGTCCTTTTGAATATGTCTGTCACCTCTACAACTTTCATTGTGTATACATATGGTTTGTGTTGTTATAAAAAAATTGATTTTAAATTTAAAAAAAAAAGACTTCCGCCAAGATGGAGGCATAGGTGGATACACCTTGCTTTCTCCTACAACCTAGTTTAGAGTTAACTAAATATTAGCAACAGAAAACACAGCCAGAACACAGAAAATTGAACTTTTCGGAAGTCCGATAACAACAAATTCCTCAGCCTGACTGGTAAGAGGGGTGAAACTAGCAGCTGGCGGAGCGGGGTTGCACAGGAAAACTTGGTGAGATGGACTCAGGCAAGCAGAACCCAGGCGCAGGGTTGCAATGGGTGGACCTAGTGAGTGACCCAGCAATCGACCGTGGGGAACCAGCGAGGGAGCAGGGCCGAGATTTGACTGTGGTCGTGCATTCGTGCACAGATAGACCAGCGAGGGAGTGGGCCCCAGCGGCAGGCAGCAGCAGAGGGCACTGCCATTTCCCCACTCTGGCTCCACCTCCACATACGGCGTCATAACCCAGCGTCCTAAGTGGCCCTGCCCTGGTGAACCACCTAAGGCTCTGCTCCACACCCACAGTGCAAAACAGCAGAGAGGGCTGCATTTCCCCGCTCTGACCACACCCCCATATACAGCATCACAACTCAGCGTCCTGGGAGTCCAAGGCTCCGCTCCTCATATTTAACAGGCGTGAACAGACCAAAAATGGCTCAAGAAGATCTCAAAGTCCCAGAGCCTATGAATCTAAGCAATGAAGAAATAGGAAAACTCTCAGACACAGTTTAAAACATTGGTGATCAGGATGCTCACAGATCTGGTTTCTTATAGCTGCATATTAGAGAAACATATGAAGGTGAAACTAATTGAAAGGAATGGAATTGCACAGGAAACCAATAGCGATGAAAAGGAAACTGGGACTCAAATCAATGGAGTGGACCAGAAGAAAGCAAATAATGGCCAAACAGAAAAGAGTGAAGAAGCAAGAATTCAAAAAAAATGAGGGGAGTCTTAGGAACCTCCAGGACATCTTTACATGCTCCAACATCCGAATTATAGGGGTACCAGAAAGGGGAAAGGAACAGCCACCAGTAGAAAACTGATTTGAACAAATAATAAAGGAGAATTTCCCCAATCTGGCAAAGGAAATAGACTTCCAGGAAATCCAGGAAGCTCAGAGAGTCCCAAAGAAGTTGAACTCAAGAAGAAACACACCAAGGCACATCATTATTACATTAGCCAAGATGAAAATGAAGGAGATTATCCTAGAAGCAGCAAGAGCTAAGGGGACAGTCACCTACAAAGGAGTTCCCATCAGACTGTCAGTGGATTTCTCAAAAGAGACCTTGCAGGCAAGAAGGGGCTGGAAAGAATTATTCCAAGTCATGAAATCCAAAGACATACAACCAAGATTACTCTATCCAGCAAAACTTTCATTTAGAATAGAAGGACAGATAAAGTGCTTCTCAGATAACATCAAATTCAAGGAGTTCATCATCCCCAAGCCCTTATTATATGAAACTTTAAAGGGACTTATCTAAGAAAAAGAGTTAAAAAGACATGAACAGTGAAAGGACAGCAAATTCACAGTTATTAACAACCACACCTAAAACAAAAGCAAAATAAAGGACACCTAGATCAGGAGTGGAAACATAGAAATGAAGATCTCAAGGAAGGTTAGCAACAGGGGAGTGAGAGGAGGAGAGGGGGGAGAAGGTAGAGAAAATAAGTAGCATAGACAGTAGATAGAAAATAGATGGGGGGCAAGAATAATATGGGAAATGTAGAATCTAAAGGACTTGAGACACATGGTCATAAACTAAAGGGGGGGTAATGGTGGGGATGGGGGGTAAAGTGGAGGGGAATGAAGGAGGGGAATAGAACAACTGTAATGATATAATAAATAAAAATAAAATTTAAGAAAAGAAAAAGAAAAAATAAATAATATTTAAAAAATTATCACTCATGATAAAATATTTTTATGACCTAAATATCTCTATCAATCTTTGAATGCAAAAAAAGTTAAGGCTATTTCTGGGAATGGGATAATGTCTTTTTCCAAAAGTTTAAATGAATACTGAATACTGTTTAGAAAATAAAATCTGGCCAACATGACTGCAAGAACTAACTGAAGAGTTCGATTGCGCGACCTCTTTGCAAACCTGTGAAGACACGGAGCAGAGAACGTCCGCTGGGGCTGCCATGACAACCAACACAGACTGGGGCTGGGGCGGGCAAACACCAGAACTGTGCTCTTTCACTGCTTGGGAGGCTAATGTCCCCGGTGAAATGTCGGCAGTGTCGGCCTCTTCTGAAGTCTCTATCCTCAGTTTCTATGTGAAGCAGGATGAGAGGAAACCAGGAAAATTCTTGGCCAAGTGGAATTAGGAAACCAAGGCAAGAGCATTAAACAAAGCCAGGCAATTTGGATCTCAAGATGTTATCTTCTCTGACCAAGGACACTTGTGTGCAAATGGTTTAAACTTGTCCCCAACCAGAGAATAAACACCTTAAATCATGCTGACTGGGGAGATAGAGAAAGAAGACCCAATTAATGCCATTTGTGAGAGCTAAACCCAAGGACAGAGGAAGACGGGGGGGGGGGGGGACAAATTGCGAAAACCAACGAGAGCCAGGCAGACCCGAGAATAAAGGGAAGCAGTCAAGCTGAGCAGGGAGCAGCGTCAGGCTCCACCACGTCCTCATCTTCATGCATCGGCTCCTGGAAAGCTGGTCAATACTCTGCTGAAACCCTCCCCTAAGGTTCTGGCCCATGGAGGAGAGAGAAAAAGTCCTCAAGACAAAGGACACCAGTGCAGACTCTCTGATGCATTCCCGTGCCCCTCCTGGGACATGAACTTCTTCCTTTCCATCTCCTGAACTCTAAGGGGCCCCGTGACACTTGTGGCCAGAGGAGCAATGGGTGCTGGCAGCCTGTCCTGGGCCAACCCCCGACCGTCTCCAAGGCCCCCTCCTCTCTGAGTCTTCTAGAGAGCCGAAGAAGCCCAGCCTGGGCTCCTGCCCATTGCTGTCTCCACCCTAAGGCCTTCCTTTGTCTCATTGTTGCCAGCTTTTGTGACATCCTCTCAACGTCACCTGGGCTTGAGTGGTGACGTCTTTCCTACATGACATCAGGAGCCCACACGTCCCAGGCCAGCCTGTGGCAGACCCACTTGGGACCAGGCCCCCAGACTGTGACATGGGGACATCTTCTCCCGGCGTCTCTCACCATGAATTTATCTCTCAGTGTCACATTCTCTCTTCTTAGAAGGACAGAAGTCACAGTGGCTCTGAGCCCAGTGCAATGACCTCATTTGAACTTTGTTATTTCCTTAAAGGCTCTTTCCCCAAGTTAAGTCACATTCGGATGTCCTGGGGTTAGGGTGTCAACATAGGAATTTTGGAGGGGATACCATCCAAATGATAAAAGCCAATAAGAAAAATAGCAGATTGGGGAAGTGGGTGGGGGGGAGGTGAGCTGCTGGGAGGATCCCTCCATCTGCAGGGACAGCATCTCTTGGAAAGAGAGAAGACAGACTTCCTGGTCACCTCGAGTGCCCTCAGGCACCTTCCCAGCAGGAGTCACTGCCAGTAACAGGAGCAGTTCTCAGGTTGACTCTAATGTCCCCTCTGTGGGGACAATGGAAACACACCACTTGGGGTGTCATGAGACCACCACCTCAGTGCGGCCTGGTTTCAAGCTCAGCTAAAATCTTCCCAAGTTACTTAAGTTCTAAGCATAGTTATCTCATCACTTGCATTAAGAAAATTAGTTATACTTTTGTTTGAAATTTGTCTTCATTGTCAGTGAAGAAATTGAGTTTCTACATTTGCCCAGTGGAGGAGCTGGGGCACAGTGACCCCAGGGTGCCACCACAGACAGGCTCGGACAGTAAGTTAGAATCACACAGGACGTCCCTGAGCCACCAGGGGGAAGCAGGAAGCTCGCCTTTGGTCCTTAGGGCTGCCCCACCCCCACCTGCCCACCCACCCCCACCCACTGCTCAGTCCCCTTCCACTGAGCTGACAGACACCTGCTGCCACCACCCTCGTCTACCAGCTCAGGTGTTATCTCTCCCCAGAAGCTGGATTTAACACAGTGTTTTCGTCTCAGTGAAAGGTGCTTACCTCTGTCCCAGCCATTTCAGGCATGAAGGCATGGGTATCAATTATGGTTCAGAAATCAGATAAACGTCTCCCTGACTAGCTGCGTACTGTCTACCTTTGTTAATCTGATGAATCTCTGTGCTTGTGTAACGCTGAACTGGGTGTTTTTATTATAAGCAGGTTAGCAGGCAGCCCATTTGCTCCCTGGCACTCACGGCTCGTGCAACCAATGCCACCGAGCTTTGAATCAGTTATCTCTCAAAATACTGAGTGTAGAATCCTACTGTGTGTGCTCAGGCCTGTGCTTCTGGAGTCCACAGAGGTGACCTGGTGAGCTTCCCCGATGTGTTAGGACCCGCAGAGGACCTGGCACAGGCTCTGTCTGGCAGTGACCACGGCCTGGCCCAGCCCGGCCTCTCCCCTCTTCCATCGCCGCCTCCTGAACCAGGCAGAGATCAAGTGCGTGCCTTGCCCAGGTTTCCCGAGGACACAGTAACATGGATAAAATAGCAAACACATCTGTAACTGTCTCTTGAATGACTGACTCCACAAAAGCAGGTAGGACTAAATATGGAAAAGATACAAAAATGCACATTCCCACCACAAATGAAAATTGCTAACTAGCTGAGACTTGAAACAACGTATAAAGAAAAATACACCTTCATGGCCTCATGGCCGCACACCTGTTTGTGTGAGCCCGGCTCTACTTCAGGAGCCACAGGAGGCTCTGCACACGAGGACCCTCCCTTCCAGTCTTTCCCTTTCCACTTATCTTTTGTGGCATGAGAAAAACACAAAATTCATGCTGTGTTTTGCTGTGCAGTGTGAAAAAAGTATTATCCCTGAGGCCAACTATTGGGTGACAGATATCTACAAGATCAGAGTTTTTTTTTAAAAACTTACTTAGCAAAAAAAAAATTGCTATTTAACACAATGAAGAAGCATCATATGCTTTCTGCCTTTCAAGTGCCCAGAATGTATTATATTATAATGTCAACAAATCTGGTACACTGTAAAGGTATATAACATTATTTTTATAAAATATGTCCAGTTACTAATGCACACAATGTTACTAGTCAATATTAAAAATTGTGTAGATGTGTGTGTGTGTACATACAGAGAGTAATTACTATGCGTATGCCTTTGAACTGCATTGTAACGACTCCACAGTCAGCAATGACACAAACACACGCACCAGCCTTCCTCTCTGTGTCCAGAAGGCAGATGGTGTGGGCTGCAGCTGCTGCAGGACTTCACAAAACAGCAGACACATTTTACGCTGAGTTGTCCAGGAACTAAATATTTAAGTGGCCATGTGGAGAATGGGGAGGATCTTGAATTTGATAAAAAGGTTGCATGCACATCCCAGGTGGAGGAAGGATGCAGCAGTATGGAGATGGATTGTAAACAACATATAAGAAAGGAGCAGTGGTATCATTTTTGGATGGATAAAAGAAGACAGAGATGATCCGAGTTGCAATGATTTGTTAAAATTGCATAAGTAACCTCACAGTTAAGTAGTTCCAGATTTCTACCACATAAGTAGCTACATAAATAACTTCAGTGTTTTAACTGAAGAAAATTATATTCACACCAGATTATGTTTTATGTTGGGTATTTCCCCTTACACTTAATAAAGAAAACTACCCTAAGGAAACAAATAGTTGTGGGGTTTTTTGGTAACAGAGTACCTGTGTGTATTTTGTAACAATATGCAAAAAATATCTGTACTCATTTAAAGGCCACAGAAAAAAGCTTTTCAATCAGTTCTTGAATCGAATGTGTTATTGGTAATTAACCAACTTCATTTGACCTAAATAAAACTTGAATTTGTGAACTCAAACCATCAATTCAGGTTTCTTTCTGAAGACAAAGCATCCTCTGATGAAAACCCATGCCAGTCAAGCTCTCTCTGGGCAGAACGCAGCTTGGTGGGCTCCTGGCCAGGCCCTGGGGTGGGGCCCACCTGGGAAGGCCCTGGTGGCGTGTGGAAGGGACAGCGCTCAGAATGGTCACTTTCTGTCACCCAGGCAAGACCCAGGCCTCACTGAGGTGATGGCTCAGGCTCACATCACATTGTTTTTTTAAAAGTCAGACTCCTCCCCTCCCCCAGCTAAATCCCTGCTCACCTCCCCTTCACTGCCAGGGTTGCCCTCTCACCAGTTCCCCACAATGTGTTTTCTCAGTCTGCTCATCTCTGGATTTCAAATTAACATTGATGCAAGTTCCTCAAAGAAGTAGATGTGTAATTTGAAATGTTGGTGAGAGATAGCTAACAGATTTGTAGACACATTCACTACTTAACATTTATTTAAAATTTCTGTTTCTGTTGATGGCTACACTAGCTTACTGTCTGACATAAGGTCTACTCACTGTCAAGTCCAATGATCTGCCCCAATTTAGTCTCTTTTCAGGGACTCGTACTGATTATTTTTTCACATAGCACCTAACTCAGCCTATTTTACTGCGTGTTTATATACTTTGGAAAAGCACCATTACCACCTTCCTTTATGAAAACATGAAAAATAAGTAAATAAATCATTCTTATGAATATTTCTAACCTCATGTTTCAAAATCCCAAGCCTCCATTTGGTTGAACATCTGTCCCAGTATTCAGTCGTTTCTCCTCTTCCTCACCTGACCCTCCACACACAACAGGTCCCCCGACCAGTGGAATCAGGTTGGTTAATTTATAAAACCACTTCCTAAAATACCAGTGAAAAGCCACATCTGACTGTGACATTGTATCCCATGCACGGTGCACACGGGGACTGCCTCTGAAGTGGGTCCCCTCCTGGGCTCACCACAGCCTGCAAATGTAAACACTGTATCTCTGATTTTGTGGATCAATAATTTAACTTATCTTACTCACAGAATGTCAAAAAACTCTCCAGAGACAATTCACCTGGTCTTCACAAAACATACTTTGAATAAACAGAACTGCCTGGATGTTTTGTTCTGACGCTTTATCATAGCATTGCGATATCATGTAGATATAACCAGAGTGGAATAAGATAAAATAATAAGAAATGTTGGTGGGGGACACCTCAAATTCTGTTTAGAATTCTGAGCTAGAAATGGTCATATGGGTCAGATAAAAGGCAACTTCGGGGATAAAAGTCACTATGAATGAAGTAGGAGGCATAAGCCAGAGCTGGGAGCAAAGAAGACTCTGAGGAAGCAGGAAGAAAGGAGCCGTGATGAACTCACTGTGCCAGCGCCGCCTGCGAGTCCTGCCACGGACCCCCAGGGCCCCTCCAGTCCTCTGTCAGATGCTCCGAGTGTCCTTTCCTGTCTAATAGCAGTGGGACGGCTCAAACTACCCTCCACTTTGTCATCTCAGCAGCTTTGATTATTTAAACTCTGTCCTTAAAGTCAGTCGAGCACCCAAACTCCATCCACAATCTCAGGAGAGGAGCAACAGAGCACTCCCCAGGGCAGGAGGTGAGCCAGCACCTTGGGGAGCTCTCCCTGGGGCTAATTTGCTGGCAAAATGCTAAACAACTTACCTAATTAGGCCACTTGGACTCTTCAGTAGTTAGTCATTCAGCCTTTATGCATAAAAATCTATTTTAAGGTGTTGATTACTGTTAGCACAGGAATCTGATTTGTCCACAGGAAAGTTGAAATCCAGCTGCCTGTGTGATTGAACAACGGGGACTTACCCGACTAGTCAAATTCATTCTGGGAGGCAGCATTTCAGCACATTCTGAATTCCCGGGTGTAGCCCATCTCTGGTCTCCTAGTAAAGACCTCATGTAACCCAGAATTCATTTACCCTGGAGAACACTTTGGACATTGTATACATTCATTTGTATGAAACAAGCTCTATTAATTTACATCTCACTGTCTGCAACTATCACCTAATGCAAAGTAAAATATATGTATTGTTTTAACTTAAATCGAAATAATTTTATTCTTGAAATCTAGTGAAGTAAAAATAACCAGAGGTGTCTAACATGTCGGAGGCCGGCTACTTCTCATTACTTTAAGTCATGCTTCAGTACAGGGTGTGAAATTGGGTACATGCGCACGCCAGTCATAACAGTACTTACCTCTGGGGAAGTAAAACTTGTCCTTTTATTATGAAAATACTATGAAGTTCCATGCATGATAAATAAATTTTTTAAGTAATGCATGTTATATAAAGTTATCTCTAATCATAATCCAAGCACACTTCTTAAATTATAGCATTTTCTCAATTTGTACATTTAACTATTAAACACCAAACAATTTTATACAACTGTGTGGGCACGTGGCTTTATTTTTTCCCAAAGTTCATCAGTCACCCCAGCATCGTTAGTGGAATGATCTCCTTTATTCTCTGTGTTGCTGCCTGTGAATGTTTGACCAAAGAGGTTGCTTCATTAGCTCAGATCTGAGATAAGCATCCAACCTGGATGTGGGCTTGCCCGTACTCACAGGAGCACTCTTGGTCCCCAGGAAAGAGCAAACCCTCCCTCTCTCCCTGTAAGGACACAGAACATAAGGCCAGTCTTGGTCACCGATTTGTACCGGGTTCTGGAGGACCTGGGAAACAAGGGCTGGAGATAAATGCACATCCCAGAGAAGCTGGAGGTAAAATCCAACCCTCCGAGCTAAACCAGGATCACGAAATAATAGCTCTGCTGAGGCGTTTGCACAATCAAAATGTCATATTTATTTCTGTGAGATAAAACAGAGATGAAGCGATGGCCGTTGCTGCCTGGCAATCCAAATATTGAAAGGACAACACGTCACTTTTAAGTACAAGAACCTAAAGTCGCTATTCATATCTGATCCTTCCTATAGTTTTGAGAATATGCGCTATCATTGTTGCAAGAAAACACAAAAGAAAAAGTGTTTTAAATTGCTTACTAAAGTCATATTCAATTCCCAGCAAAATCAAGACAAGCAATTGAGTGTCTTATATCCCTGGCCTTTGAAATTGATACCTGAACTTGAGAGGAAAAAAGTTAGTTGTGAATCACAAAATGTAGCTGTAAGTACTGATATACTCAGTTCTATCCCATTAACTCACCTTGTCTTATGGGCAAAGGACAGTTTAATGACACCAAGAGATCTTTTCACACTAGGAAGGATTGTATTTTCTTTGAAATGCCTCTATTACCATTTTAGGTTTTCCTTTCTTACTAAACCATGCACAGAGACTGCGCTCCGTGTGAAATCCAAGGCCAGTGATTGGAAATACAAAATTTAAAAACGGACACCTAGAAATTTAACACATCAATTAACTTAATGTGTATATTGATTTACAGGGGCGTGTAAAAGGCAGTGAGAAAATTAAGTATATTTCTTTTCTTCAACATTATTCTTGATTACCAGCTTTGAGTGTGCAAACTCTGAAAGCTTACCTTATCAAACCCTTTGTTTCAGACGGAATCTACATTATCACACCAGGATATACAGGTAAGGGTAGAAAACTGATTATTGAGCATTTCTCTAGGGTCCTCTACTAAAATTAATTGTGCGTACTATTAGGTAATAAACTTTAAATGAGGCGTCGTTATAAATAAAGCTGGAAAGGGAACACTAGTCTGAGTCTGAACCCGGCGGTCCCTCCTCATGCTCCCTTCCCACCTGCGGAGCCTTAGTTAACACAAAACACCTTCCTCAGCTACTGAGATAAAACTACACCAGCAGCCCGACGCGCGGCGTCCAGCTCAGTTTTCGTGGCCGCCACCAGGCGCCGCTCTAGGGCCCAGGCAGCCACCTGAGGGGGACGAGCGCAGGGCCGAACCTGTCCAGCCTGCGCGACACCGGGGGCAGCTGCGCCAGGGCCCCCCTGCGGCCCCTGCATGGCAGGAGCGCGAACTGCAGGCTCTGCAGCCTCCCCGGGCCCTTGGCGGCCCCTCACCTCTGCCGGGCGCCAGGACCGCCCCCGGCCGCCTCCCAGTTTTACTTGATTCGGTTGTGAGATGGGGTATGTTTCTAGAAATTTACCCATTTTTTCTAGGTATCAGCCTTGTCTGCAGGTTATTGTTAACAGCCCCTTGGGGTCCCTCGTATTTCTGAGGCATTCATAGTAATGTTTCCTCTTTCCTGTACCATTTTCTTGGTCTAAGAATTTGGAACAAATTCTTACTTTTGTTGATTTTGCTATTGCTTTCCTAGTCTCTATTTTACTTATTTCTGCAGCAATATTTATCATGTCCCTCATTCTGATAACTAGGTTTATTTGAACTTTTCCTACTTCTTGGGCATTAAATCGAGGTTGCTTGTTGGGGAAGTCTCTGGTTATCTGAGGTCGTAATTTCTCATCATAAACTGCCCTCTTGCTATTGCTTTTGCACAAATCTCACACGTTTTGGTAACCTGTGTTTTAATTTTTGTTTCTCTTGAGATTTTTAGAAGTTCCTTTGTGACTCTCTCTTCGACTTAGTGGTTCTTCAAGAGGGTGCTCTAGTTTCCACATTCGCAATTTTTCTCTTTTTCTTCTTGTTTGCTAGTAACTGATTGCTAGTAACATTCTCTTGTGGTTAGAAAGATACTTGGTATGATTTTGATGTTCTCAAACTTGCTCAGCTGGTTTTGTGATGTGAGGTAAGATCCACCCTGGAGAGCGTTCTGTGTGCACTTGAACGTGCATTCATTCTTCACTGTGGTCTGTTGGGCGTCCTTTGCGCTGTGGACCACAGGTTCAGGTCCTCTGCTTCTATACCGAATTTTGGTAGTTTCCCTGTTCTATAAAGTGGGGTTGTAAACTCTCACACTATAGCTGATTGCTTTGAACTTCTCCTTTCACATTTGTCAGTTAAAAAACTGATAATGGATGTTGAAGTTTTTCAGGTGCACTCTCTGCATTTCTTCAGGTGATCCTGTGGTTTTATGCTTCGTTTTGTTGTGAACATGGTGTATCAGGTTGGTTTGAACCCTCCTTCCATCCAGGGGAGAGGTCTCGCCCCACCTTGGTGTATAGTCCTGTTGATATGCTGTCGGATTCAGTTAGCTACTATTGGATTGAAGAATTTTGCACCCATGTTTATTAGAGATGTTGACCTGTAGTTTTATTGTCTTGTGGTTTCTTTGCAAGGCTTTGATACAGGATGATGCTGGCCTCATAAAATGAATTTGGAGGTATTCCTTCTATTTTTACTTTTTGGAGGAGTATTAAATGGATTAGTATTAATTCTTAGTTGAACATTTGGCAGAATTTATCCATGAAGCTACTAGTTCTGGGCTTTTCTGGATTGGAAAGTTTTTATTTTTCTTTTTAATTTTTATTTAGTTATTTTTCAAGTACAGTTTTTTGTCTATTTCTCCCATCCCAGCCTCCCCCGCCCCATGCTCTCCACCTCCCTCCCATTTCCACCCCCCTTAGTTCTCGTCCCTGTGTCCTTCCTATTTGTTCCTCCAAATCCCTCCCCTTTTTTCCCCTTAAATTCCCTTCCCTCTCCCCTCTGGTTACTGTCCCCTTGTTCTCTATTTCAGTGTCTTTGTTTTTATTGTTTGCTTGTTTGTTTTGTTGTTTATCTTCCTGTTAAAAGTGAGATCATATGGCATTTGTCCTTCAACGCCTGGCCTATTTCACTCAGCAAAATGCTTTCCAGTTCCATCCATGTTGTTGCAAAGGGTAGGAGCTCCCTCTCTCTCTCTGCAGCATAGAATTCCATTGTGTATATGTACCACAATTTTTGGATCCATTCATTTACTGATGGGCACCTAGGTTGCTTCCAACTCTTGGCTATTGTAAATTGTGCTGCTATGAACATTGTGGTGCATAGGGTCTTTGATATTGATTTTTTAGGATTCTTAGGATATAATCCTAGCAGTGGAATTGCTGGGTCAAAAGGCAGGTCCATTTTTATATTTCTGAGAAAATTCCATAGTGTTTTCCATAATGGGTGTACCAGTCTGCAATCCCACCACAGTGAACTAAGGACCCCTTTTCCCCACAACCTCTCCAACATTTGTTGTTTATTGCTTTGTTTATGATAGCCATCCTGACCAGTGTAAAGTGGTATCTCATTGTGGTTTTAATTTGCATCTCTCTGATAGCTAACGATATTGAGCATTTCTTCATGTGTCTCTGGATGTTCTGTATGTCCTCCTTGGAGAAGTGTCTGTTCAAGTCCTTTTCCCATTTTTTAATTGCGTTGGTTGTCTTCTTAGAGTGGAGTCGTGTAAGTTCTTTGTATATTTTGGAGATTAAACCTTTGTCTGAGGTATCATTGGCAAATATGTTTTCCCATACAATTGGTTGTCTTGCTAATTTAATACTGTTTTCTTTAGCCACGCAGAAGCTTTTTATTTTGATGAGATCCCATTTGTTTATTCTTTCCTGTATATTCCTTGCTCTAGGGGACATATCGGTAAAAATGTTGCCGCGTGAAATATCTGAGATTTTCTTGCCGATGTTCTCCTGTAGGACTTTAATGGTGTCATGGCTTATATTTAAGTCTTTTATCCACCTTGAATTTATTTTGGTGTATGGTGTAAGTCTGTGCTCAAGTTTCATTTTTTTGCATGTAGCTGTCCAGTTCTCCCAACACCATTTGTTGAAGAGGCTTTCTTTACTCCATTTTATGTTACTGCCCCCTTTGTCGAATATTAATTGACTGTAGAGAGTTGGGTTGATTTCTGGGCTCTCTGTTCTGTTCCATTGGTCTATGTGCCTGTTTTTATGCCAGTACTAGGCTGTTTTGATTGCAGTGGCCTTGTAATACAGTTTGATATCAGGTATTGTGATTCCTCCTACTTTGTTCCTCTTTCTCAAAATAGCAGCTGCTATTCGGGGTTGTTTATGGTTCCATATAAATTTTTGAAGTGTTTGTTCTATGTCTGTGAAATATGCCATTGGTACTTTAATAGGTATTGCATTGAATGTGTATATTGCTTTGGTTATTATGGACATTTTGAAGATGTTAATTCTTCCAATCCATGAACACGGTATATGTTTGCATTTGTTTTTTGGATTGGAAAGTTTTTAATACTTCAATCTCCTTACTTGTTATTGGTGTGTTCAGGCTTTTTACTTCTTGATTCAATCATGGTAGGTTGTGTGTTTCTATAAATTTATCCATTTCTTCTAGGTTATTCCATTTGTTTACATGTAATCGTTCATAGTAGTTCCTTGTGATTCATTTCTTTGCAAGGCACCTGCTCTAATAGATATTTTATTTAATATTTTATTTATGTAAATCTTACTGTGTTGTCTGTTCCAGCTAAGAGTTTGCTGATTTTATTTGTTTAAAAATAACCCCTTAGACTTGTTGCTTTTCCAATGGTTTTGTATTTTCTACTTGACTTCTTTCTATTGTAGCCTTTAGTATGTACTTTCTAAGCAAATTCTGGGTTTAGTTTTTTTCTAATTCCTTGCTGTGTAAACTTTGGTTATTTGGGGCTTTTTCCTTTCCAGTATAAATGGTTATCACTATAAACTTGCTTCTTAGTGCAGTTTTTTGCCTGCAACCCATAAGTTTTTGGTGTATTTTCACTTTTCACAAGTAGTGGAGTGAGGTTAAAAAAAAAAAGGAAAAAAGAACGAGGAAGGAGAATGAGGACGAGGAGGGAAAATAAGGATGAGGAGGGCAGGGAGGCAGAGGGAGCAGCACTGCACTGGGGGAGGATGAAGGACACGGAGGGGAAACGCCTGATGGGGGAAAGCGGCCCTGGCTGGTGTAGCTCAGTGGATTGAGCTCAGGCCTGCGAACCAGACAATCGTGGTTCGATTTCCAGTCAGGGCACATGCCTGGGTTGCAGGTCAGTTCCCTGAAGGCCAGTTCCCTGCAGGCCAGTTCCCAGCAGGGGATGCACGAAAGGCAACCATACATTGATGTTTCTCTGTCTTTCTCCTTCCCTTCCCCTCTAAAGATAAAAAAAAAAAAAAAAAAAAAAAAAGGATTCAGGCAGTGTTCAGGCAGCCAAGGGTGCGGATGCGGATTCCAGGTGCGGGCTAGCTACGGACAGAACCCAGGGAAGACAGCTAGTCTGCAGTCGGTCGTGCATCTGCACACAGATAAACCAGTGAAGAGGCGAGCATTGAGACAGATCTCACAGGACCTAGTGACTGGCGCATGGCTGCAGGCTCGCACATTTGCGCCCCGATAAGCAGAGCCCTGTGAGTGGTGAGGCAGGCTGGGCGAGCAGAGAGGACTGCCATTGTCCCTCTCTGACCCCGCCCCCACATACAGCTTCACAAACCTGCCCCGGTAAACACCAAGGCGCCTCTCCTTGTATGTAACAGGCACAAACAGATCAAAACATGGCTCAAGAACTACTCAGAGCCCCAGAGCCGATAAAGCTAAGTGATGAAGAAATAGCCAAACTTTCAGATGCACAGTTCAAAACACTGGTGATCAACAAATCACATAAACCTAACAAAATAAATGAGCCAGCAATATACTGGTTGCAGAAATATCAAACATATAAACCATTTAATTATTACATTTGAACAGCCCTGAACAGTGTGGCTCAGTTGGTTGGAGTGCCATCCTGTACACCTAAAGGTCATGGGTTCGATTCCTGGTCACAGCCCATTCATGGCTGTGGGTTTGATTTCTGGTCAGGGCATATACAGGAGGCACCTGATTGATGCTTCTCTCTCCTCTCACCCTCCCTTCCTCACTCCCTGAAAGCAATGAAAACATTTCCTAGGGTGAGGATTAAAAAAATAAGCTTGACCATAAAAGCAGTGAACTACTGCTATATGTACACTGTCGTATATCACACTCTTTAAAAAGAAAGGGGAGATTCTTTTAAGGACATATAAAACTGTTACAAAATGGGCCATGCATTTCACCATAAAGTGAGTCTCATTAAATTGCATAGGATCAAAGCACAAAAGAGTTGCAGATATTATTGAATATATATTTATAACATAGAATATATATTTGTAATGTATTGCATGTATATACATATATACCCATATATACACACTATATATATATATATATATATATATATATATATATATATACTGTGTGTGTGTGTGTGTGTGTGAACTTCTAGTATGGGGAAATCTCTAAGGTATATTGCTAAGAAAATGAAATGTATATAATATTGTTTGTATTAAAGAACGGGAGGGTGATGGCCAACAGGGATGGTTTCCTATGGAGAGGGGAGGCCACAGCATGACTCAGATGGAAAGGAAGCTCCTCTTTCTACTTTATTTTGTACTTTTTACTGTGAGGTCATCAAATATTTCACATAACATGCTACAAAATTAAAATTTAAAAATTTAAATCCAACATTATTAGAAACAAACAAATCTAACTTTGTATTCAACTTTTAGCCTAACTGCAGAAAAAGGAGTGGGGGGAATACTTTTTGTTCTCCTACCTATGTGATAGTCTATTGATTGGAAATTATTATTTTTTAATATATTTTATTGATTATGCCATTACAGTTGTTCTATTCCCCTCTTCATTCCCCTCCACCCTGCACACCCCCTCCCCCACTATTCCCCTCTTTAGTTTATGACCACATGTCTCAAGTTCTTTAGATTCTGTATTTCCCCTATTATTCTTGCCCTACTTCCTATCTATATTCTGCCTACCATTTATGCTACTTATTTTCTATACCTTCTCCCTCTTTCTCCTCCTCTCACTTCCCTGTTGCTAACCCTTCGTGTGATCTTCATTTCTATGGTTCCTCTCCTGATCTAGCTGTCCTCTTAGTTTGCTTTTGTTTAGGTGTGGTTCTTAATAACTGTGACTTTGCTGTCCTTTCACTGTTCCTATTTTTCCTCTTCTTTTTCTTAGATAAGTCCCTTTAACATTTCATATAATAAGGGCTTGGTGATGATGAACTCCTTGAATTTGATCTTATCTGAGAAGCACTTTATCTGTCCTTCCATTCTAAATGAAAGCTTTGCTGGATAGAGCAATCTTGGATGTAGGTCTTTGGATTTCATGACTTGGAATACTTCTTTCCAGCCCCTTCTTGCCTGTAATGTCTCTTTTGAGAAAAAAAAAGCTGATAGTCTTATGGGAACTCCTTTGTAGGTGACTGTCCTCTTAGCTCTTGCTGCTTCTAGGATTCTCTCCTTCATTTTAATCTTGGCTAATGTAATGATGATGTGCCTTGGTGTGTTCCTTCTTGGGTCCAACTTCTTTGGTATTCTCTGAGCTTCCTGGATTTCCTGGAAGTCTATTGCCTTTGCCAGATTGGGAAAATTCTCCTTTATTATTTGTTCAAATAAGTTTCTCACTCATGGCTGTTCCTCCTCCCCTTCTGGTAACCCTATAATTGGGATGTTGGAACGTTTAAAGATGTCCTGAAAGTTCCTAAGCCTCTCCTCATTTTTTTTAATTCTTATTTCTTCATTCTTTTCTGTTTGGTCATTTTTTTTCCTCTTTCTGGTCCACTCCTTTGATTTGAGTCCCAGTTTCCTTTCCATTACTATTGGTTTCCTATGCATTTCCATTCATTTCAATTAGTTTAGCCTTCATATGTTCCTCCAATTTGTGACTAAAATCAACCAGTTCTGTGAGCATCCTGATCACCAGGGTTTTGAACTGTGCATCTGATAGGTTGGCAATTTCTTGTTTGCTTAGATTTATCAGCTCTGGGGCTCTGAGTTGTTCTTGAGCCATGTTTTGATCTGTTTGTGCCTGTTACATATGAGGAGCAGAACCTTAGGTGTTCACCAGGGCGGGGCCACCCAGGTCGCTGGTTTGTTCTGCGGGCTGGGTCAGAGAGGGACAATAGCGGTTCCCTCTGCCACTTCTGCCACTGAGCCCTGCATGGTCTGTCTCACCATATGCTCCATTGGTTTATGTGTGCCCAAATGTGTGACCTCGGTCAGCCCTCAGTGGGTCCACCTCCTTGCATCCTCAGTGGGTTCACCTCTTGCTACCCCACACCTGGGATCCACCCAAGGCTGCTGGCACACCTGGGTTGCACACCCGGGTTGGTCCTGTGCATCTTTCCTCCCCGATCCCACTCTGCTGCTGGCTCTGCCCCTCTGACCAGCTTGTTTAAGGGTTCGTTGTTGTCAGACTACCATATAGTTCAATTTTCTGTACTTTGGCTGCATTTTTGTTGCTAAAATCTTGTTGTTTTTAAACTTGGTTGTGTGAGAAGGCACAGTGCTTACACCTATGCCTCCATCTTGGTGGAAGTCCGAAAATTATTTTTTTAACTTCTTTTTATTTCTTTTAAAAAATATATTTTATTGATTATGCCATTACAGTTGTCCCATCCCCCCTTATTTCCCACCACCCTGCACACCCACTCCAACCCACATTCCCTCCCAGCTTAGTTCATGTCCATGGGTTGTACATATATAAGTTCTTTGGCTTCTCCATTTCCCATACTATTCTTAACTTCCCCCTTTCTATTTTCTACCTACAATTATATTTCTTATTCCTTGTACCTTTTCCCCCATTTTCCTCCTTCCCCTTCCCCACTGATAACCCTCCATGTGATCTCCATTTCTGCAATTCTGTTTCTGTTCTACTTATTTGGTGAGTTTATTTTTGTTTTTGTTATTCTTTAGGTTCAGTTGTTGATAGTTGTGAGTTTGTTGTCATTTTAATGTTCATATTTTTGATCATCTTTTTCTTAGATAAGTCCCTTTAACATTTCATATAATAAGGGCTGGGTTATGACAACTCCTTTAACTAGACCTTATCTGGGAAGCACTTTATCTGTCCTTCCATTCTAAATGAAAGCTTTGCTGGATAGAGTCATCTTGGATGTAGGTCCTTGCCTTTCATGACTTTGAATACTTGTTTCTACCCTCCTTTGCCTACAAGGTTTCTTTTGAGAAAAAAGCTGATAGTCTTATGGGAACTCCTCTGTAGGTAACTGTCTCCTTTTCTCTTGCTGCTTTGAAGATTCTCTCCTTTTCTTTAATCTTTGGTAATGTAATTTTGATGTGCCTTGGTGTGTTCCTCCTTGGGTCCAACTTCTTTGGGACTCTCTGAGCTTCCTGGACTTCCTTGAAGTCTATTGCCTTTGCCAGATTGGGGGAGTTCTCCTTTGTTATTTGTTCAAAGAAGTTTTCAACTTCTTGGTCTTCCTCTTTTCCCTCTGGTAACCCTATAATTTGGATGTTGGAATGGCGAAGGTTGTCCCAGAAGTTCTTAAGCCTCTCCTCATTTTTTAAAAAAATCATGTGTCTTCATTCTGTTCTGGTTGAATGTTTATTTCTTCCTTCTAGTCCAAATTGTTGATTTGAGTCCTGGTTTCCTTTCCATCACTGTTGGTTTCCTGTACATTTTCCTTTATTTCTCTTTGGCCTTCACTTTTTCCTTTATTCTGTGACCACACTGAACCATTTCTGTGAGGATGCTGATTACCAGAGTTTTGAACTGTGCATCTGAGAAGTTAGCTATCTCTTCATTGCTTACTTGTATTTTTTCTGGATCTCTGATCTGTTCTTTCATTTGGGCAATTTTGTATTTTGCCTGGGCATGCCTGTTATGTAGAAAGGTGCAGAGCCTTAGGTATTTGCCAAGGAAAGGGAATGCTCTTTGCTGCATTATGGCGCTGTATGTGGGGAGGGGTCCCAGAGAGAACACTGCCACTTGTTCAGCTCTCACTGACTTTCAGTCACTTCCTCCGCCACCCACAAACACATTGGGACCTTCTGGTGCTGATTCCCGGGTTGGTGTTTTGTGTAGATTCTAAGGCCCTGTGGGTGACTCCAATGAACTCTCCTTTGAGGCTCAGAGTATCTCCTGCCACCTCAACCCCCACAGGTTTTTTCGGTCAGAGGTTTTGAGGTTTATTTCCCTCACATTGGAACCCTGGGTTGTGGGTGTGTCTCACTCTCCAGTCGTTCCTCCCGGTTTATCCACATGTGAATGTGGGACTGCCCACTCACCTGCCGCCACCTGGCAGCTTCTGCCATCTGCTGCCTTGAGACCCAGCTGCCCATCTCTGCCCCTCCTACTGTCTGGATGAATATTTCTTCTTTAACTCCTTGGTTATCACACTTCCATACAGTTTGATTCTGGGGCAGTTTTGGTTGTGTTTTGTTTTTAAGTTTGTTGTTGTCCTTCTTCTGATTGTGCAAGGAGGCAGAATGTATCTACTTATGCCTCTGTCTTGGCCAGAAATCTGAAAATTATTTTCTTTAGGAGTGATGTTCCCGTTCACCGTCATATCAAAAACTGGATGTTATGATAGTTAATTTCATGTGTCAACTTCACTGGGTCACAGAATGCCCAGATATGTGTATGTACCACAGCTTCTTTATCACTCATCTATTGATGGAAGCTTAGGTTGCTTCCATGCAGTGAACACATGGGTACATATATCTTTTTGAATTAGTTTCCTTCCTTCCTTCTTTCTATAAATACCCAGAAGTAGAATTGTGGGGTCATATGGTAGTTCTATTTTTAATTTTTCACTATTTAGCATAGTGGCTCCACTAACCTACAGTTTCACCAAAAGTGCACGGGGGCTCCCCTTTCTCCACATCCTCACCAGCACCTATTGTGTGTTGATTTATTGATGGTGGACATTTGACAGGTGTGAGGTGATACCCTGTGTTCTTCATTTACATTTCCCTTATGATGAGTGGCAACTATTTATATGAGTGCACATACCAGATTTGGGTGACAATGTGGGACAAAATGAACCCTGATGCACTAGGAGTAGGAGTGACAGCTGTGCAGTCACTGTGACAATCAGGAGTCACCTGGTAAATGGTCTGTGACCCATCTATTTAGCTGCTAGGGGCTCACTCTGGCACGATTCCTACTTTCACAAGGAGACTTGCCCGGAGTCACTCATTGAGTTCTTATTTGTAATAGCAGGAAATCGGAGAGCTTATGTTTAAACAGTGTAACACTACATAGCAGTTACATTTTAAGCAATTTCCAACCATCAGCACTTGCATGAATGAATCTCCCAGGCAAGAAGCTGAGCAAAGAAAAGAAAAGCCAAAAGAACTCTTTCAGCCTATAATGCTCAAAAGAGTTACACACATGTTCGAAGATACAAACACTTGAAATAAAATTAGAAAAATCTCAAGGAATTGGCTAGAATAACACTGAGGCTTCATTAGCTGCCTGGGGCCGGCAGGAGTGGACGCCTGGCGTCCGAGGGCTGATGTGCATTTCTTGCGTGTGTGGTGACCGCAGATTGTTCTGTTTTACTTTCAAACATGTGAGTATTAGGAGAATATATATTATGTTGTGCGTGTAAAATATTTCACAACGAGAATTGAAATAATTTTAGAAGTGTCAAAATCAGCATAAAGCCACCAAGGAGAGCCACCCACTCAGCTCACTGTGTTGTTCTACTGCATCCTGTGAATGGTACGGTATTGTCACCCTGATCCCCCCTCACCTGCAACCACAGACCTGCTTCTAATAAGCAGACTGTCTGTGAGGCCCATTCAAGGAGTAACCTGATATGGCAGATGCTCAGCAACACTTATATTGGGTTGGCCAAAAACTTCCTTTGTTTTTTCCCATAGGATGATTCTAATAGAGTTTAGTTGTCTGCAACTTTATTCCAAACAATTTTGTTCAACTGTATTGTGACAACTGTCCTTTCAGCATGCCTTTTTTAAGTTATTAAATTGGTGAATTTTTGGAAAGATCCACCAAACTGACCCAGGTGCATGACACAGGTGTACAGGGAGCCATGGGTGGATCCCAGGTGTGGAGTAGCAAGGGGTGGACCCACTGAGGGCGCAAGGTGGCAGGCTGACCACAGTCACACATTCACGTGCAGATAAACCAGGCCAAGGAGCGAGCAGTGAGACAGACACCATAGGCCCCAGCAGCGGGAAGTAGCAGAGGGGACCAATTTTGCCCCTCTCTGACCCTGCCCCCATATACAGCTTCACAACCCAGCGACCTGGGTGGCCCCACCCTGGTGAACACCTAAAGCTCCTTTCCTCATATGTAACAGGCTCAAACAGACCAAAATATGGCTCAAGAAGAACTCAAAGCCCCAGAGGGGATAAATCTAAGCGAACAAGAAATTGCCAACCTATCAGATGCACAGTTCAAAACACTTGTGATCAGGATGCTCACAGAACTGGTGGATTTTAGTCACAAGTTAGAGGAACATATGAAGGCTAAAGTAATGAAATGAAGGGAAATGCACAGGAAACCAATAGAGATGGAAAGGAAACTGGAACTCAAATCAATGGAGTGGACCAGAAGGAAGAAAGAAATGACCAAACCAAAAAATATGAAGGAACAAGAATTCAAAAAAAATGAGGAGAGGCTTAGGAACCTCCAGAACATCTTTAAATGCTCATGCTCCAACATCTGAATTATAGGGATACCAGAATAAGAAGAGAAAGAGCAAGTGGAAAACTTATTTGAACAAATAATAAAAGAGAACTTCCCCATCTGGCAAAGGAAATAGACTTCCAGGAAATCCAGGAAGCTCAGAGAGTCCCAAAGAAGCTGGACCCAAAAAGGAACACACCAAGGCACATCATAATTACATTAGCCAAGATTAAAATGAAGGAGAGAATCTTAGAAGCAGCAAGAAATAAGGGGACAGTCATCTACAAAAAACTTCCCATCAGACTGTCAGCGGATTTCTCAAAAGAAACCTTACAGGCAAGAAGGGGTTGAAAAGAGGTATTCCAAGTCATGAAATCCAAAGACCTACAACCAAGATTGCTCTATCCAGCAAAGCTTTCATTTAGAATGGAAGGACAGATAAAGTGCTTCTCAGATAAGATCAAATTCAAGGAGTTCATCATCACCAACCCATTATTATATGAAATGTTAAAAGACTTATATAAGAAAAAGAAGATTAAAAAATATGAACAGTGGAAGGGCAGCAAACGCACAGTTATTAAGAACCACATCTAAAACAAAAGCAAACTAAGAGGACAGCTAGATCAGGAGTGGAACCATAGAAATGAAGATCTCATGGAGGGTTAGCAACAGGGGAGTGGGAGGAGGAGAAGGGGGGAGAATGTACAGAAAATAAGTAGCATAGACAATAGATAGAAAATAGATAGCGGGGAGAGCAAGAATAGTAGGGGAAATATAGAATCTAAAGAACTTGAGACATGTGATCACAAACTAAAGGGGGGAATGGTGGGGAGGGGGTGTGCAGGGTGGAGGGGAATGAAGGGTGGGAATAGAACAACTGTAATGGCATAATCAATAAAATATATATTAAAAAATTTGGTGGATTTTTGCATAGCCATCTTAATATTGAGGATGGAAGAAAATATGAAACTTTTTCGCATATTATGCTTTATTACTTTAAAAAAGGTAAAAATGCAACTGAAACTGAAAAAGATTTATGTGCTGTATGGAAAAATGTTAAGAAAAATAGCTGCAAATTCTCATAGTAAGAGGAACATGTTACATGTGACTTTTATGTTGTCGATAGGAGCATTTCACTGTACACACGCAACATGCACACACACGCAGCCACACACACACTTCAGACCAACTGGAGTAGAAGACTAACTTCTATGCCAAAAAAACCCAAAAACCCAGTAATTATGAAACAGAGCATGAAAGGCAAAAGTAAAGTGGATATAAAATAACAAAAGCAGAAGTAATAGAAAGAAAATACATTCACTGGACTACAAAAAAAGATAAAATAAATGAAGGGGGAGGGAGTGAGTGGAGGTGGTAGAAGGTAAGGGGGTAAGTGGTAGGGGAAAAGCCAATAAAAATAACTACTAGAAAAATAAAATAAGTGAAATGAAATGCAATCTAGAATCAACAGAGTCAAAGAACACTTAGGTGATCAGAGTGTGATGATGAGGCATTGGCTCAGGCTGTGCGGGAAGAGAAGATGCGAACTATGCGCAGCTGCCCCACGGGGAGAATGCGTGCGTGAGTGCGCATGCGTGCGTGAGTGCGCAGCTGTCCCTCTGCAGCCCTCAGTGCAGCGGTGCACAAACTCTCAACACCACAGCGTGTTAGAAAATGGCACGATTTTCCAAATGATAGTTAATGAAATATCCAAAGCGTTAGTACACCTGTTATCTCATGATCAATAGTGTGCTGTTGTTGACATATTGGCATCAGAATACTGTCTTAAATCGGCACAAGGAAGACAGGGCAGTGTGGAGACTGTGGGAGATCTAAGCCACGCACGTTCCCATCCAGAAGACCATCCAGAAGATGTGTGTAGCCAGCTGGGGAGGTAGAACTCTTAGCAGACAATGGCAAAAATGATCTGGAGCCAGAGCCCAGTCCTCCAAGTCACCAGCAAAAAGGAGAGCTTCCCTCCCCCTCTGCCTCCTCCAGAATCACCAGCATTTCCTTGTGCAGGAGGGTTGACTGCTGTACCCTGGGGGAAATTAGGATCAGTCTACTGAATGATCCTCTGTGCTTTTCACTGATGTGACTGAATGTTTTATCAAATCCATGCTGTTTATTGGTTTTTGGTTTAGAATATTCCTGCCCCAGTTCTTGGGCTGAGTGAATAACTGAAAGGTATGTGCAAACTTTAACCAATCAGACAGCTTCTTGTGAGTCACGTTGTATACCCAGTAAAACGCCCAATTATATATTTAGTTCATTGGCTGCTTTACCAGAAGTGCTCTGACCTCATCAAAATATTAAAATAAAGCTAAGTTATTCATCTGGAATCCTACCATCCACATATTGAAATAAATGGTAACATAGGAGAAGAGGGCCAGTCCTTGGAACAATCAGCTTCTTTCAATGATCAGCCCCTGTGTGCAAAAGAGCCTCATAGCACTTGAACAGAGGGGCTGGGTGAGCCCCCAGCCAGCCTGGGGAGCGCACTTTGCTGTCCTACACTACAGTCAGGAGCCCCCTGAGAACACAGGCACCATGTGTTCAAAGACGGGCACGTGGTCTGTCCGTGTGTGAGTCCTGCATCTGCTCCCAGGAGAAATTTCGCACTTTCTCTCTAAGTTTCTCTCTGATTTCACTGTTGCCAATTCCCCTTACAGCCAAACCCAAGGGATGTTTTAACAAGGTCTTCTTTTCCTGGGCTCCAAAATGACAGAAGCAAGTGCTTCTAATTTCCTCTGCTTAATTTTAAGTTTTTAATTGTTATGTTGCAGCTCTGTAACAAGCCCCTTGGTGCTTCCAGGGCAGGGAGTTAACTGGCAAAGTTCACAGCTTCAAGAAGTTGCTACATAAAGAAAACAAGGTTGCTTTCAATTTTTTTCATGGTGTGAGAGGCAATTTAATCACTGCTCAGGCCCCCATCCTGTCCCTATCTTAACAAACAGTCTCACTGGGGGGTCAGGTGATACCCAATGAGGAAAATCAAATGGCAGCCAGGGAACTACCTGTGACAGTTTTCACAGAACAAAGCCATTGTACTTTGTGTTCTAATTATTGGATAGTCCTGATGTTTTATTCTTTGTTCTCAAGTGAAAGTTTTCTGGGGTTTATTTTTTTATATCACCTAACCCACCTTTGAAAAACAGAATATATATATAATTTCTATGAATAGACAAGCCTCAGGAGAAAACATACTAACACTTATCAAAACAACCAGCACTACACAATCAATTTTCATCCTACGCACTCCCTCAAAACAACCAAAGATGGGTTACTAGACAAAAATAATTAACTGACTACTGGTCATATCAGAATAGCTGGGATTCAATCCGCACACATGAAAAGTTATGTATGTCCAATAACTTTGTAGCAGCTACAACACAAAGGTTTCTAAAACCAAAAGAATAAAACAAAACAAATATAAAAAAATTAAAAAAAATTTTTTTATATAATATTAATATTAAATAATTAAAATAAATAAATTTTTCTGGACATTAACGGCCTGGTCTAGGGCTTTCTAAGTTTTCACTCTTCTTTTATAGCCACTACTATTGTTTTTCTCAGATTTTTTTAAAGTATATTTAAAAATCTCATTTCTCCTCAAGTATCAAACCAACAGCCCTTGGTGCCCATTAAACACCAACAGAACTCCCAACTGGGAGTGAGGTGAAGGGGGAGACCTTATTCAGTTAAACCAGCTCAGTTTTGACAGAACACAGCTGGGGAACAGCACTGGGGTGAGGCAGCCCTAGGGCAAGGGGACCCTGGTGTTGCAGCGCAGGTGAGCTCTGCCCTGGTCCCAGCCAGAGAGGAGAACGCGTGCAACTGCTCTACTGGGCAGACTCAGTCTCAAGTGGAAACCGAAAGTGCACTCCAGATAAAGAGGGGAGCTGACTTGTAACAGACAGGTCCCGTCCCTGGTCCCTGATTGGTCTGTCCTGGTGGGAATGAAGATGCCAAATCATCACATTTGGATTGGTCCAAGAAGAACTGTCCTGATTGGTCAGAATGAAGTCACTCTGATTGGTTAGTGAAAATGCAAGTGAATATACAGCTGCACAATTCTGATCAAATAGGGCAGGTCTTAAGGTTATTGGTTTGCGCAGGTGGCAGAAACACGGTGCCAGTGGCAGGCAGCTCTGCGGGCTTCTCTCTGAAGCATGGTGTGCAGGAGAGCCCCAGTTGGACAGCAGTCATGAGGCCCTGCCTTTAAATCCGGGCCTGATTAACCACAAGGAGTGCTCGGTACGTGTTTTCTTCCTTGACACAAGATTTTATATGTATGCGTGTGTGTTTGTGTGTCTGTTATATGTTACATGTTACATATATAGAAAGTCTCATATTTTCGTCAAGATTTTATTTATAATATAATATAAACTTAATTGGATATGTTATTGTGTATAGAAATACATTATTCAACTCTTACTTTACGAGAACTAATTTGATTGTTTAAAGTTGACACAAAGTTTCACTTGTTTAGTCCAAGGACCAAAGCTTGGATATTTTTTAAAAAATCCTGTAAATGTTATCTATTTGGTTGAGACATTTATATCTACATCTATATCTGTAATCGACATATATGTAGTTTGGGGGAATATGTATATCTTCATATATATATGTATATGGGTACATATATATTCATAAGTAAAACTATTCCTTATTTGCATAGCTTTAGTGTTGTACATAGTGATGCGACATTTTTAACTGCAATTTTGATATCCCAAACTTTCGCTTTCTTTTAGGTGCATAGCAGCAGCTGCAGTTCTGAGATCTGCTTCCACAGCATATTCCTCGTATTTGTTATTTACACAATGTCATATTGTTACTCCAACCAAGTGTCTTGCGTGTGTCCTCCCAGCCTAAGACCTCCCTGGAAGAGGATGTTATGTCAGAGCTTAATGTCTTCAGAAATAAGGAAGACAGATATAAAACAGCCTTATGAAGACAGACAGAAAGGCCAAAGGGGGTCTTTCTTGCATCCCAGCATTTGTAATTATTTAGGGTGAGATATGCAGGAATATAAGTTGATATTATTGAACATTTATTTGTATATTTATATATCATAAAGTTATATGTAACTCCATAGCTATAAATGTATATTTTTTAAGTTTGTACTGAGAATTCTGCTCTCATGACACAGTGTGGGGTTTGGTGATGATGTCTGTGTTACTACAGGCCGATTCCCACAGAAGATCATTGCATCTGGGACCCTTGAAGGCCCCTGTGAAGCAGGACGGAGGGCACGTCAGCATGGAGAAGGGCCCGGGAACCAGAGGAAAATGAGAAGAAGAGGCACATGGGCGAATTCCTGACTATTTATTAAATCTGGTGGGATCACGTTTTTCCAAGATGGCTGCAGAGCAGGTGGAAGCTGTGCCCACTTGCTCCCAGTCCCAAACTGGACTTACGGCTGAATTATAGCACAATCAACCTGAACAACCAACTGAAGGCTGAGCCGATGAGAAATACTGTAATCAGAGAGTACAGAAGAAAGGACACACAGACTAGTAAGGAGGACGGGGACATGGAAAGGGGTGCATTGGTGGCCGAAAAGCTGGAGGTACATCACAGCTGCAGAACTTCCTCCCCAGGAACATGGGGTCTCAACACTGCACAGGGAGCCCCAACCCAGAGCTGCAAAGGTGGGAAGAGGAGTTCACTTCCCATGTGGTGCTGGGACTCAGTGGGGGTTCAGCCTGGGGGACTGGGAACACACCCTCCCAGGGAGGAGCACGCCTGTCATTACAGCACCAGCCTGGGAAACCACAGTCCTGACTCTGACAGCTGGCAAGGCCAAGTGGCCATATTCAGATCCTGGGCAGGGGGTGGCTGGCCACACTAAGCAGTGACATTCAGGGGACCTCTATTTTCTGGGGAAGCTTTTGGTGGAGACCCAGAAGGTGACTAAACTGTATGGCTTAGGAAACAGGACTGGTTCTCCTCTACCTCAAGTCCCCCCACCTCCTGAGCCACTCTGCATGCCCTGCCCTCTCAGAGTGGGAGGTACAAGGTTGCTGTGTGGGGCAGGGACCTCTGGCCTCACCCTGCTGGGTCTGGCAGAGTGCTGGGGGGCAGCACAGAAGTGGGATACTTGGACTGTGTCTCCTGGCGTGGCATCTGTTAGGGAGTGTGATCCAGGGCTATGTGGCTACACTGGAGGGAGTGAAGTCCAATCTCCCCTGTGAGTCAGCCCAAGCTACCCTGGGGAGGGAAAGAAGTGCCTGCCCCCCTCCCGCAGGCTTGCAGGCACCACCCCCAGTGGGAGACTGTTTACATCAGTCCTGCCAATTCTCAGATACTCATACTGAGCTGGTCCCTTCCTGCAGGGTGGGCTGCCATTGTCCCCAAGAGACTCTTTGGATCTATTCCCTGAGCCCCGGGTGGCTGAGCTTGCTCCTGAAAAGGGGGACAGCTGGCTGTGCCCCTCCTGAATCTGTGGAAGCCTCCCCCCAGAGTTGGAGACTCTGGCAGAGACTAAGGGGTATGGCTTTCAAGTGGGGGCTACTTCCCCCTCATCCAGTGCCCTACTGACTGTGTGACCCCCAACTAGAGGACCTATTTGCTGTCTCTCAACTAGCCTGGGCTCAACCTATAGTCTCTCATCAAAAGGCTCAGGAGGAGGACCAGGTAACCTCAGGGGGCACCAGAGTAGCTACAGGTGGAGGTAGACCTCAAGATGCCTTGGTGCTTTCAAAGAGCTGCCTCCAGCTCTTAGCTGGAGGAAACTGACCCATTACACAGACAGGTCCATCACACAAAACATGCAGGCCCAACAGACACAGAAACAATGGCGAGCAGCATGGTAGCTATGGACACGTAGCCCAGGGCTGGGTGCACACAACGTCAGTCAGTGACCTAACCTGAACCCCACCCACAGGAACCAGAACCAACAAAACCACTGGTGGGCTGTAGACTACACCAGACCTCAACCAAACTTGCCACACAACCAGCACTCCCAAAGGGAGATTCTGCCGCGGCAGTCCGGCAAAGTGTCTTATACACAGTGATCGAGGTTTACACCTACAGTGACCCAGCCTGAAGTGCTGACTCCACTCATGAAAGGGCCAACAGCACTCAAGACTCACCTTCAACAGGGGGCACACATAACCCACAATAAACATTCCTGAGACACAGAGGTGAGGTGAGCTGGAAGATTGTGCCCCTAAGCCCAAAAGACACCTTCATCATAAAAGCATCACAGAAAGTTTGGGAGTTATAGCAGATCTACCTAACACAGAGAAACAAAATGGGGAAACAAAGAAAAGTGCTCCAAACAAAAGAACGAGAGAAACCCTTAGAAAAAGAATAAAAAGGAATGGATAAAATGGAAGCAACCAAAACACCAGATGCAGAGTTTAAAACAATGGCTATAAGGATGCTCAAGGCCCTTAAGAGAAGAATGGATTATCTTAGAACTTAACAAACAGATAGTAAGCAGAAAAGGGATACAGAAGCCCTGAGCTGTGTGGCTCAGTTGGTTGGATGTTGTTCCACAAAGTAAAAAGTCACCAGTTCGATTTCTAGTCAAGGTACATGCCTGGGTTTCAAGTTCCATTTTTGGTCATGGCATGTGTGAGCAGCAGCTGACTGGTGCTTCTCTTCTCTATCAATGTTTCTCTCCTCTTTCTTCCTCCCTTTCCCTATCTCTAAATAAATAAATAAAGTCTTTAAACAAGAATATAGAAAACGTAAAAAAGAAAGAGTCAAAAATGAAGACTATGATACCTGAAATGAAGACTACACTAGAAGGAATCAATAGCAGTTTAGATGAAGCAGAGGATCAAATCGGCAAATTAAAGGACAAAGTAACAGCAACCCCCAAAGGAAAATATGGAAAAGAAAAGAGGATTAAGAGAAACAAGTGAAGTCTAAGGGACCTCTGGGAAACACCAAGCTCAACAATATCAGCACCGTAAGGGTCCAGACAGAGATGAGAGTGACCCAGGGATAGAGGACCTAGTTGAAGAAATAGTAGTAGAAAATTTTTCTAACTTGGCGAAGGAAAAAGTCACACAAATTCAGGAAGCACAGAGTTGCAATCAAGATGAACCCAAAGAGACCCACAGGAAGACACGGGATAACCCAAATGGCAAAGGTTCAAGAGAATCTTGAAGGCAGTTACAGAGAGAAAGTTAGTTACTTACAAGGAAATTCCCATAAGGTTGTCAGCCAATTTCCCAACAGAAGCACTTTAGGCCAGAAGAGATTGGCATGAAGTGTTCAAAGCCACAGAAAACAAAGGCATGCATTGAGACTGCTCAACCAAGCAAGGCTATCACTTAAAACTGGTGGTGAAATAAAGAGCTTCCCAGACCAAAAAATAAAAAGACTAAAGGAGTTCCACCACAACTGTACTGCCAGAAATGTTAAAGGGACTGCTTTAAGAAGAATAAAAATAGAGAAAGAGGAGCACAGTTATAAAGAAAAATGGCAATAAATAAGTAGCTATCAATAATAACCTTAAATGTAAGTGGATTAAATGCTCTAATCAAACTTACAGTGTAGCTGAATGGATAAGAACACATGACCCACATATATGCTACAAGAGACTCCCCTAAGAACAAAAGATTCATACAGGCTGAGAATGAAGAAATGGAAGAAAATGTTTCACACAAAGGGAAATTTTTTAAAAGGATGGGTAATAATACTTTGAAGAGGGACCACAACCAAACAGAAATTTATTCATGAAAAAAGTGTTTATTCTTATATGTTTAAACTTCAGTCACCTTCAAAGTACTCTCCATTTAAAGCAGTATACCTACCAAGATGTTTTTTCCACTGTTCAAAACAGTTTCTGAACTCATCAATTTTGATGCCTTTTAGTGTTTCAGTTGTTTTCTGTTTCAACTCTTCTACATGGGCAAAATGTTTCACTTTGAGGACTTTTTTCATGAGAGGAAGCAAAAAAAATCAGTTGGGGTGAGATCAGGTGAATTGGGAGGGTGGGGCATGGGGTCAAGCCCATTTTGGTCAAAAACTGCTGACCACTCAGTGTGGTATGGGAGCTGTGCTCATAAACCACCTATCAAGAAATGGGCAAATATGTTGAAAGAATCTTTAAAAAAATTTTTTTGAAGGTAAGAGCATACAATGGAATAAAGACAGTCTTTTCAATACATAGTGTTGGAGAATTGGACAGGTACGTGCAGAAAATAAAACTGGGACACCAACTTACACCATACACAAGAATAAACACAAAATGTGTAAAAGACATAAATGTAAGTCACAAAACTAGAAAAATACTAGAAGAAAACATAGGCAGTAAAATTTCAGATATCTCGCAGAGCAACATTTTTGCCAATATATCTCCTAGGGCAAGGGATACACAGGAAAAAATAAGTAAATGGGACTACATTGAATTAAAAACTTCTGCCCAGCAAAAGAAACCATCAATAAAATGAAAAGGGAACCCACTCTATAGAAGAACATATTTGCCAATGATACATCTGATAAGGGGTTAATTTCCAAAATACATAAAGAATTTTTTTACAACTCAACACCAGCAAGACAAACAATCCAATTAAAAATGGGCAAAGGACCTGAATAGACACTTCTCCAAAGAGGACATACAGGTGCCCTCTTTTTATACAGACATATAAAAAGTGCTCAATGTCACTAATCATCAGAGACAGGCAAATTAAAACCGAAATGAGGTGTCATCCCGCACCTGTCAGATTGGCTGTGATCAAAATAAATCAACAAACGAGAGTGCTGGCAAGAATGTGGAGGGAAGGGAACTCTGCACTGTTGGTGGGAAGGCAGAAGCAGCCACTGTGAGAAGCAGTGTGGAGTCACCTCAAAAGGTTAAACATTGAACTGCCGTTCGTCCCCTGTTCCCACTTCTCAGAATATATATCCTAAGAATTCCAAAACACTAATTTAAAAAAATATATGCTCCCCTATATTCATAGCAGTGTTATTTACAATAGCCAAGATCTGGAAACAGCCCAAGTGTCCCGCAGTAGAGATAAGTGATTAAAAACAAATGGTATGTTTACACAATGGAATACTTATGCAGCTGTAAAAAATGAAGGAATTCTTACTTTTGGCAAGGGCACGGGTGGACCTGGAGATTATTATGCCGAGTGAAAGAAGCCAGACATTGAAAGACAAATGACACATGATTTTACTTGTATGTGGAATCTAATGAGCAAAATAAACTGACAAACAAAATAGAAACACAGGCATGGATAAGTGGAACACACGGAAGCTCTCCAAGGGGAGTGAGGGAACTGGATGAAAGAAGGTAGAGGATTAGCCACGGAACATGAATGCGTAACCCATATGAGGTGGGCAGAGAGTTAGAAATGAGGACGTCCCAAAGGCATCTGCAGCAAATGCAAAATATGCTAAAGAAAGCTAAGCCAGACTTCCTGGGCCAGACAGGCTGAGCTCCTGAAATAGTCACTCCCCTCCCCCCAGGTAGCTGACTTGAGGCAGGAAACTTGCAGACAGTAGATAAAATAAAAATGGGGAAGTCCTAGGAGGCTGGCATCAAAGTAAGTAGCTGACATGACATTTACCAATATCCTGAATTCTGAAAATATTCTTGTAATAATAGCATAGTAGTACTTAAAACTACAGCCTGGCTTGTGCACTTTGATCCTAAAAAGCCTATAGTACACCTTAGCATCATTATAATCTAATTGTAATAAATTGCATTTTCCACCCCATAAACAGACAATCAGAAAGAACTATGGGTAATTGCATGTGCAGTGCAGAAAAATTATATAACTCCTAACATATGCATAGTAGAAAGTAGCTTAACAGTAGGGAAGTAAAAAGACATAAAATTAAAGGCCCTCAGACAACAGGAGGCCATTCTCTGTTGAGGGGATCGCCCCACTCCCATATTCTGTATTGTGTACTGTCCTTAATAAAGTTTGCTTGCTTCTCTCAACTCTGTTGGTGTGCTTCATTCCATTCATTGTTTGAGATCATTGAGAACATGGTTACCTGTGCACACCTGTGACACAGACTCAGACAGCAGTGCGACGATGGCCAGAGGGATGGGGGTGTGAGGGGTGAGTGGACTTGGGCAAAAGATGGGGGGGCAATGGGGACAAGTGAAATAGTGACAACAAAAAAATAAAGTTAAAAATTCTTGTTTTAACGGATAGCCATCCTATCTCATGGTCTCAAGAGAATTGCCTTTGTAGTTCCCAATGAGTTAAATATCATATTTGATTAGAATGTCACAGAAGACTATAGTCATGAATATTACATGACCAAGCATTTTAGTAAAGATTCAGAGTGCTCACCCATGAGAAACACAAAATCAAGTAAAGGTGTGGAATTTAGCCACTACCTTCCAAAAGTACAGCATCCCCACAAGGATATTGTTCAGGCAGAATTGATTTTCCAGTGAGGAGAAAATTAATTACCTTCAATTCCTTAGCAAAGGACAGAGCTGAGGAATTGTAGTTGGTTAGTATGATCTGTTTATTTTTTAGCTTGAAAACAATGTAATCCAAGTTAAACATTGTTTAATCATGCTATTGACAACTCAGTTCAATTCCACCATGAGGTTGCTCAGAACCCTCAGAGTCTGTCTGGGAGCCTCTGAAAGGACCTGTGCAGGGTCAGCCAGCTCCTCCACGATGAAGTGGGGGCGCCCCAAACAACTCAAATGTCCATTCAGTAGGCGACCATGTGTAGAAAAGGGATCTATCTCCACTATTTATATGTGGCATCACTTTTTTAAATTTTAGTATTTTATGGTGCTAATTCCTACATTTAAAATTTTATATCAGTGTGACTTATCTTGCAATGAAAACTGAAGTACAGATCCTGAAGTGTCATCCCTCAGACGCCGTGACTGTCACAGCCAACGGGTTTCTTCTCGTCCTTTGGGGTGGCTTTCCTAGGGCCCACCTGGGAAAGGAGAGTGGAGGCACCCCTGGCAGGATTTGAACCTTTCTTTGTTTTCTATCCACCTTTGTTGAAATGTAACTGGCATGTGGCATTGTGTAACTTTCTGTGCCCAACGCAGTGATTTTACATATTTATATGTAGCAAGATGAGCAGACCTTTGTTTATTGAAAAAAGTGCTCCATTTGTCACATAGCAAACTTCCATTTGTTTAAGTTTGGCTCTCTGCGCCATTTTTCTGACATCAAGCTGGGGCACCAGCATCATTCTTCTGATGTTAGTATTGCCTTAGAGTGAGCTACTTTCATATCACGTACTTCTTTTTTTTTAATATATTTGATTGATTATGCCATTACAGTTGTTCTATTTTCCTCCCTTCATTCCCCTCCACCCTGCACACCCCCTCCCCCACTATTCCCCCCTTTAGTTTGTGACCACATGTCTCAAGTTCTTTAGATTCTATATTTCCCATACTATTCTTACCCTCCCCCTATCTCTTTTCTACCTACCGTCTATGCTACTTATTTTCTATACCTTCTCCCTCTTTCTCCTCCTCCCACTCCCCTGTTGCTAACCCTCCATGTGATCTTCATTTCTATGGTTCTGCTCCTGATCTAGCTGTCCTATTAGTTTGCTTTTGTTTTAGGCATGGTTGTTAAAAACTGTGAGTTTGCTGTCCTTCCACTGTTCATATTTTTCTTCTTCTTTTTCTTAGATAAATCCCTTTAACACTTCATATAATAAGGGCTTGGTGATAATGACCTTCTTGAATCTGATCTTATCTGAGAAGCACTTTATCTGTCCTTCCATTCTAAATGAAACCTTGCTGGATAGAGCAATCTTGGTTGTAGGTCTTTAGTTTTCGTGACTTGGAATACTTCTTTCCAGCCCCTTCTTGCCTGTAAGGTCTCTCTTGAGAAATCCACTGACAGTCTGATGGGAACTCCTTTGTAGATGACTGTCCCCTTATCTCTTGCTGCTTCTAGGATTCTCCCCTTCATTTTAAAATTGGCTAATGTAATGATGATGTGCCTTGGTGTGTTCCTTCTTGGGTCCAGCTTCTTTGGGGCTCTCTGAGCTTCCTGGATTTGCTGGAAGTCTATTGCCTTTGCCAGATTGGGGAAGTTCTCTTTTATTATTTGTTCAAATAAGTTTTCCACTTGTGGCTGTTCCTCTTCCCCTTCTGGTACCCCTATAATTCAGACGTTGCTGCCTCCCACTGTTGGGGCCTGCACAGTCTGTCTCAATGCTCGCCCCTTTGCTTGTTTATTTGCACGTGAATGTGTGACCGTGGTCAGCCTGCCACCTTGCACCCTCACTAGGTCCACCCATTGCTATTGCACACCTGGGATCCACTCAGGGCTTCCTGGCGCCTGGGTCAGGGGATCTTTCCTGCCCGACCCTTTCTTCTGCTGGCTCCGCCCCTCTTACCAGTCTGGATTAACGTTTCGTTGTTGTCAGACTTCCATATAGTGCAATTTTCTTTGTTTTGGCTGTGTTTTTGTTTCTAAAACTTGGTTGTCTTTAAACTTACCTGTGCGAGGAGGCATAGTGTTTCCACCTACGCCTCCATCTTGGCAGAAGTCTCGCATATCACATACTTCTTATTAGTCTTATTTTTTATATTATTTCCTGGATGGTCTTTAACATCATTGTGTGTTCTCTCATATTTAGTTATGGAGCCACAAACAAATAGAATAGGTATAACCAAACTTATTTTATATAAATACCTAAGTCATATTATAACATATCATACACATATACACATATATGTAGATGTTTTAATTAGTTTATTTTTTTCCTTTTGATGAATATAGGTTCTGCAGCAAAGTCCTCTTTGTTTTTGTTCTGTTGTTTCTTAGGTTAGTTTTCTGTATTTTTTATCATTATTATTGGATTTTATCTGTTTTATTATATTTTAGCCCTAGTCAGGTAGCTCAGTTGGTTAGAATGTTGTCCAGATTGCCAAGTTTGTGGGTTCTATCCTCAGTCAGGGCACATGCAAAAGTCAACCAATGAACGCACACGTAAATGGGACAAGTTCATCTCTCACTCTCTCCCTTCCTTTCTCTGTCTCTAAAATCAATCAATAAAATAATATTTTAAAAGAGCTCACCTCTGGCTTTGTTGATTTTCTTTATTCTAATTTTCTGTTTTATTTATTTTTCTTTCTACTATTTTCTTTTTAACTCATTTTTGTTATTTCTTCACCCAAAGCACTTGCAAAGAAAATAACATAGAACCTAAAAATAATTTCATCTAATTCTGCAATTTGTATAATTTATTAGAAATAGAATTCCAGGTTCAAATTCTTAGGTATCCATTCTTCAAATCAGTCACTCTAATGTTCATCAGTATTGGTGGTATGCTCCCTTTGTTTTGAAGACTTCTAGAATATTCTTTTTGGTACTGAAATTTCTGTGGTAAGAGTGTGTGTGTGTGTGTGTGTGTGTGTGTGTGTGTGTGTGTTACACAGTCTTGTAATGTTTTTGTCAGTTAGGATCCCCTGAAATCAGTCAAGTCGTTGCTTCCCAGGTTATGCTCCATCATTGTATTTCCAAATATTTCCTTCTTCAGATGAGGCAAATCTCAGGCAGCTAAATACATTGCATAGAAGCATGATACGTATCAAGTAGAACCACTATTGATGGCCCAGATTTCTTGTCTAGGGTTCTTGCCTCCTGTGGTCTACTGTGTCAGCTTTTCACCTGTCACTCAGCCTGTGTCATGATTACTAAGGAATTCAGGAAAACAGTCATCACTGGTCTGGACATGAGATCTGTATGAGCTGCCCCAAAAGCAGATCTAATTTCACCTGGAGGGCAAACAATTTGCCCCCTGCTAACTGTAGCTATGGTCTCTTGGACATAGTCCACAGGTCCTTGGAGAAGTCCATAAGGTGAACAGCTCCTATCTCATTCATTGTCGTCAGACCTTCACCTGAGGACAAGAATATAATAAACATCTCACTTGTTAACACATATTCCCATCAGAAGACCAGCTCTCCCTTGCCTGCATAATTCGCAGTAGATGCTTTCACATGGCCCCTTGAGCCATGGAGGTCTTTCTGGAGTTAGAACCCATGAAAGTACTGAGAACGACAGAAGCAGCTTTGTGACACCAGAAACTGCTGCTCAGCCTCCACTATGTCACCGACATGCATCAGTTCCGGGGCCCAGAGACATGTCTGGATTGGAGCACAGACTACACTGGGCCCAGGCACTGGACTAACACACACCTGACTGTAAGATGCCATGGCAACAATGAGCCCCTGCACTGGAGCTGAGGTCTCAGAGCTCAGCCAGTGGCCACAGGCCCCAACTGAAATCACTGCTTCTCCTGATTAGAGCCAACCTTACCTTTTTGTCATGAGTCCTCCCTGCCTCCCTGTCAGCAGAATTTACTTCCTTCTTATCCATCTTTTCAATGTCTTAGTCATCTCTTTCACACATAATGGCTGTCAGTTTAGTTTTAAATTCATCAACATCAAATGTCAAGTTATTTACAGTTACCAGTCAGCCAAACCTAACAAATTCGTCCTCCCTTGTGCCATATCTTTGCTTATTAAGGGATGGCCCCATGAAGCTTGACTGCGTGTTTATATTGCTGCTTAAGTCCCAAGTGCATCCCCTGAGAAGTTGTTCAGAAACTTGTCCAGCAATTTGGCCAGGTTCTATCAAAAGACTGACTTTTGAGAGCATGAAGAGAGAAGAATAAAAAGGGAATGGATCTATGTCTTAGTTTCCTCATGGCAGCAGATGACATCTTCGAGAGAAAGGATGCAGCCTCCTTGGAGCCCCACTGGGGTTCAGACAGCCCCACCTCCCAGGGCAGAGAGAGAACAGCGGGACATCTGCCCGTCTCATGCAGCTTCAACATTTTCATGACTTGAAGATCTTGAGTTTGCACAGCTCATCTCCAAACTGAAAGAGAAGAAACATAGATATTTCCCATTACTTTCCTTATATTTAAAGGATTTTTTCTCTTCACTCAATAAAAAGAAACTAGAATTACCATGATTGAATTTACAAAATAAGCATAAAAATTCTAGAGTTTTAAAAAACATTTTCACCAGTGCCCTGCAGGTTCCCTGGCCCACCGAGTACCAGCAGGTGGAGCGCCACTTGGAAGTCTAGGTGGGTGGGGGAAGGAGCACTGGGTGGGGTGAGCTGGCTGGGGTGCACGTGGGAGCCATTGCTTGGGGGACCCTGGGTTGCACTGAGATCCAGCGGGCCTGAGAACCTTGCAGAGAGGTTGCTGCCCTGCAAGAGCTGCGCCTGGAGCAGGGCAGACCCAGGGAAAGCTCAGGTTACCCTCCTGCCACTGCACTGGCCTGGGGATGGGAGCCAGAAGAAAGCCACTTCTGTCCTGCAGAGGCTTAGCATCTAGGCCCCCAGAAGGACCTGCGGCAGCCCATTCAGGACACCAAAGTACAGCTCCTCCCTCTCAGCCAGAAGATGAGCCAGCCCTATGGCCCCTCAGGCTCCTTGTCCAGCACAGTGTGGTGTACACGCCAGACCCTCACCCCTGAGGAGGTGCCCGTGGTTCCAAGGTGGGGGTCCTGGGGGCCCAGGCTGGCCTGTGGAGGCAGGAATGTCCATAGTCTGCCTCTAAGGGCCAGGAGAGGAAGGTCAGTCTGGCACCCTTGGTAGCCAATATGGAGGGGGGGGCAGTTGTTTGTTCCCGAGGTACAGGGGGCCAGGCTAGCCCCTGACGTTCTCATCTTTGGGACCTGGAATCCCAGGATAGCCTGGCTGGTGTAGCACACTGTGGCTAACGAATCTGGTCCCCTCTCTTTCCAGGTGTGCCCCTTTCTCCTTTCTGCCAGGTGTCCCCCCTGTCGCTCTTCTCTTACAGTAGACAGGGACCACTGGACAGTCTTTTCCTTGGCACAAGATGGTACGGGGGAGGTCCTTACACCGAGCCCACCCAAAGCTGGAAGGTGGACAGGACCCCAGCGAGACCACAGCCAGCAGCATAATTGCATAGATAGAAGCCTCCCCTCCAAATCCCTAGAAGAAAAACATATTTTTCTATTACCTATTGAATTTGCATGCCTTAAAAACTGTTACATCAGGACAAATGAAAATGTTACTCTTTAGCTGGCACAAACCTTACGCCTACCATTTTAAATAAGTACTTTGTCTTTTATAAAAACATATTGACCTTAGCTTAAAGTGAAGTAAACTTATTTTTAACAAAAAAAGTCTCAAAAAAGTAACATATAAACCATTAAAATGCTGAGAAATTTGAAGGTCTTCACTCTTTCTGTTTCCACAATTCCAGGTAGTTATCCTACTGCATGTACATCTACTTTAACAGAACTGGTTTATTTTGTTTTTAATAAATAGAAACCTGACATTTTTATATTTAGAAATGCTTGCAGTAGTTGGTTTTTAATCTCAAAATTTAGTTACCAGAATAGAAAAGGCATTTTGATACAGTGTGCATATATGTGTAATTTTTACATATAGTTTCATAATTTTTCTATTTAAATGTTCTTCTAGAACTCTGGTGTTGGTTTTGTTATTTATAGTAATTAAGCCTTAATTATTCTCATTTCCTTCTAAATACCTGATGGAAAGTCATTTCGATTTTAGAAAGATGGACTATCTAAAATGCTGTTTTCCCTAGCTGTAGAAAAACTGGTTGTTCAAGCTAAATGGGAAATGAATATGTACAGTCTGTTATATGCTGACTGTTGTTACTGAATAAAGGATTTAATGATGTTAAAAATAATACACTGGAAGGAATAAAAAGTAGGTTTGATGAAGCAGAGGATTAAATCAGTGAATTGGAAGACGGGCAGAAAAAACGTCCAATCAGAGCAGAAAAAATAAACGAAAAACAATTATACTGTCGTAAGGAAACAGTGGAACCACATGAAGCGCAGGAACAGCCACAACAGAGGGGTCACCAGAAGAAGAAGAGAGAGAGCCAGGGATTGAGAACTTCTGTGAAGAAACGCTGACTAAAAATTTCACCAAACTGGTAAAGGAAAAAGACACACAAGTCCAGGATGTGCAGAGAGTCTCAAACAAGATGAACCAAAGGAGGCCCACACCAAGACATGTCATAATTAAAATGACAGACGATAAAGGCAAAGAGAGAATCTTAAAAGCAAGAGAAAGGCAGATAGTTACCTATGGCAGAGGTGTCCGACTTTTGGCGTCTCCGGGCCACATGGGAGAAGAGGAGTTGTCATGGGCCACACGTTAAATGCACAAACACTAACAAAAACTGGTGAGCAAAAAAAAAGGTCTGTGCATAATTTTTGAGATATCTGCCACCACGGATAAGCAAAAAAGTCCTCACAATAACCCTAATTATGCAGCAAGCCTTTTGATAATCTTTTAAAATCATTGAGCAGGTCCCAAGTTTGTGATCACTAATGTAGAAAATGCATGTATCTAAGTATTAACATGTCATTGATTTTTAAAATATTTTTATGATAAAAGGGAAAGGAAAGAGGGCAACATAAAACCAGCGGGATGTTTGACACTGTATCTGTGAAGCTAATCCATCGATATCGGGTTTCATGGAAGTGGTTGCGGTTTTCCATGAGTTCAAGGCGCCCTTCAAGTGCTTTGGTTCCAATGTTACTCTTAATGTGTTTCATTCTTGAAAATTGTTGCTAGCAAATGTAGTTGCTGCCATATAGCGATGACATGAATAAGGTGTGATGTGAAGCAAGGGGTGTTTGTCTCTGGGAAAACAGGACCTATAAAGTCCAGTAAAGAGCCATGATCAAGTTTTTCTGTAAGTTGAATGTCAGATTGCAGCTCTATGCATTCCATTTGAAAATTGGCAGGTAACATATTTATGTTGACTGAAAACAAAGTTGCAAATATAACCAAATATTGATTCTTTTTCCAGAAATCTGTTTTCAAACTCTTGTATCCAATCGAAAAACAAGGCTGCATAGTTTTTGGTGTTCGCACGACTGTGTTTAGCCATGTATCAAAATGCATAAAATTGGATCCGCTCATGCCCTGGCTGGTGTGGCTCAGTGGATTGAGCACAGGCCTGCAAAACCAAAAGGTCTAGGTTCAATTCCCAGTCAGGGCACATACCTGGGTTGCAGGCCAGTTCCCAGAGGGGGACACATGAGAAGCAACCATACATTGATATTTCTCTCCCTCTCTCCTTCCCTTCCTTTCTAAAGATAAGTAAATAAAATTTTTAAAAAATTGGATCTGCTCAGGTACTGATACTCCAAGGATTTGGAGAAGGTAGCCCTGGAGTTCTGGCCATAATGGAGGTGTAGGTAGAAATGCTCTACTTCCTTCCACAACCAAAAGAAGGACAACATCAAGTTTAAAAACAAACAAAAAAAACAGAACTGCCAGATATTCAAAGTTCATGGAAGTCCAACAACCAAGGAATTAAAGAAATATTCATCCAGACCGGTAAGAAGGGGCAGAGACAGGCAGCCAAGGCAGGGAAGCTGCACAGCCAAGGAGGTGGCTGGTAGACCAGTTGGTCCCACATTCGTGGGCTGATAAGCTGGGAAGAACCATTGAGAAGCAGGACAGACCACAGAACCCAGGGTTTCAGCCTGGGAAACTGAAGACTCAGAACCTCTGGATGCAAAATTCTGCGGGACTTGCAGCAGTGGAAGAAACTTGCAGGATCACAGAAGAGTCTGTGGGAGAAAAAGCTCTTTTTTTTCCCATAAGATGGATCTAGTGGCACTTAGTTGTCTTTAGCACCATTCAAAACAATCTTGTTAGACTGTATTGTGACAGCTGTCATACCAACATGCATTTTAAAAAATCAAAATTGTGAATTTTCTGTACCATTTTAACATTAAACATGGAAGAAAATATGCAACATTTTTGGCATATTATGCTTTATTATTTCCAGAAAGGTGAAAACGCAACTGAAATGCAACAAGAACATTTGTGCAGTACATGGAGAAGGTGCTGTGACTGATCGAACAAGTCCCAGTGGTTTGTGAAGTTCCATGTTGGAGATTTCTCGCTGGACGATGCTCCATGGTTGGGTGGACCAGTTGAAGCAGACAGCGATCAAATTGATACATTATTTGAGAACAATCAATGTTATACCACGCAGGAGATAGCTGACATACTCAAAATATCCAAATCAATAAAGTTATTGGTGAAAACAAAAACTGTGTCTTATATTTTACAGAAAAAATCATATGAACTTTTTGGTCAAGCCAATATTTAAAATCAAAGCAGAAAGTGTGAGAAGGGCACAGGAAACCCTTTGCTGGTACATCAGAGATGTGAGAGAAAACAAAGAAGGGAAATCTCTAAGGCTGGACAAGAAGCAAAGTGGAGAAACACATTTCTTTTGCACTGGTGGGTGGGTTCAAAGTACCCACCTTCCCTTCCTCTTTCCTCTCCCCTCCCCCCTCTTAGCATCCTCATCTCTCTCCCCGTCCCCGCCCACCCCCTTCCCTTCCTCTCCCACTCCCACCCTTTCTTCCTCCCCCTCCCTCTCCATCACAGCAGCCAATTCTGGCAGGTGAAAGAGTGTGTGTGTAAAGCGAGCAGGTGAGTCCGATTTTCCCCAATTGGTTTACTTTGTATGGATAAGCTTACGAACTATTTCTAATTCTTATCATTTTAAACAAAATATTCCATCAAATGCCTTTCTTTATAGTGATTTGAATATATCTGAGAATTTAATTCAGGTAGACTTGTAGAATTAGGTTACTTAAATGAAGATTTAACAAAATTTACCTTGTGGTAGAGGTTACCAAACTGCTTGTCTCACATTTTTAGGACAAATACATAATCTTTCTATCTTACTGTGATAACAAGTATGACTTACATTTCTGCAGACATGGCTGGATCAGCATCTGCAATGCCAGGCCTGGGTGGGAGATAAAGGCCTGTGTCAGGAAACCTGGTCACAGAGCGACATGGAAAAAGGTGACTGTAGATGTTTATTCTGTGGTGGTGAAAGAAAGAAAACTTACAGCACAATTGTCTTGTAAAAGTATTTATTATTTAAACCTGGTTCATTTATTTGTGTTTTAATTTTAATTTTTCAATTACATTTATTTGTTTAATTTCTTCTTCAGAGCAACTTAAAAGGAGAGGATCTGCAATTAGCACTTAAGATTCACAAGTGATTTAACTTATCCATTTGGAAGCCGAAGCTGTTGGTATTTTTTACAGTATAGTCATTTTAACATTATTCCCATTCAAGGATTTCATTTTCCTCATGGATCATTTCTTTGCTGTGGTGAAATATACATAAAATGCTTTTTCCTTGCCTAATTGTTCTGCCTGGAACTCTGTACTGTGCTGAGGAAGAATGGCGAGAGCAGGCAGTCTTGTCTCCTACCTGATCTTAGAGCCCCTCTCAGGCTCTTACCACCCAAGTCCTCAGCTATGGGCCTGTGGTAGACAGGCTTTATTATGTTTGGACGTGCTCACTCTGAGCCCAATTTGTTGTGAGTTCTTATCATGAAAGGATGGTGAATTTTATCAAGTGGTTTTATTGCATCTCTTGGGATAATCATATGATTTGTGTCTTTTATTTTGTTATTATGGGATAGTGTGTTTATAGATTTGCATGTGTTGACCATTCTTGCATCCCAGGAATAAACCCCACCTGATCAGAGTGCACGATCCCTTCCATGTGCTACTGAGGTTACTTTGCTAGTGCTCTGCTGAGGGTTTTTGCCTCCATATTCATCAAAATATTTGTCTGTACTTTATGTTCTTGTAGTGTCTTTATCTGGCTTTAGTATCAAGGTAATGCTGGCCTCATACAATGCCTTTGGGAGTATTTACTGTTTAGGGTTATTTTAAAGATTTTTATAAAGATTGATGTTAATTATTCTTAAATATATGGTAGAATTCACCACTGAAACCGTCTGGTACTGGGGTTGTTATTGTTTGGTGCTTTTTTAATTACTGTTTTAAGCACTTTACTTGTTATACATCTGTTCACATTTTCTTTTTTTAAGATTTTATTTATTTATTTTTCAATAGAGGGGAAGGGAGAAAGAAAAGGAAGAGAAACACCCATGTGTGGATGCCTCTCACACGCCCCCTACTGGGGACCTGACCCACAACCCAGGCATGTGCCCTGCCTGGGAATCCAACCTGCAACACTTTGGTTCACAGGCCAGCACTCAACCCCCTGAGCCACACCAGCCAGAGCCACATTTTCTATTCCTCTATTACTAGGTTTTTCTAGGTTGCATGTTTCTAAAAACGTTTTCATTTGATCTAAGTTAAGGTTCAGACTAATATGCTTAATATGAAAAAACAGGGTCTAGTTGGATGGGGCAAGTAGCTTCTTCAGGGCCACCTGCATGTCTTTGTTCCTCAGAGTGTAGATGAGGGGGTTCAGGCTGGGGGTTATGACAGAGTAAAACAGAGACAGCAGTCGTCCTTGAATGAGAGAGTCTTGAGAAATAGGTCTCAGGTAAGCAATGCCCCCAGTGACGTAGAACAAAGTGACTGTAGTGAGATGAGAGGAACAGGTGAAGAAGGCCTTCCCACGGCCCCCTGCAGAGTGGATCCGAGTGATGGCGGAGATGATGACCACGTAGGAGGCCACAGTGAGGCCAAAGGCACTGAGAATAACGCACCCGCCCACTGCGAATCCCACTTTCTCCTGGGTGCGGAAGTCACTGCAGGAGAGCCTCATCAGGGGGGAGCTGTCACAGAAAAAGTGGTCAACCACGTTGGGCCCGCAGAACGAGAGGGAGAAGGTGTTGGCAGTGTAGAAGGCGGAGTAGAGAGCTCCGCTCAACCAGGCCACGGCCACAAGCTTCACACACAGCTTTCTGCTCATGATGACGCCATAGAGGAGAGGCCTGTGGATGGCTAGGCAGCGGTCGTAGGCCATGGATGTGAGCAAGAAGCACTCGGAAGCACCCAGCATGAGAAACAAAAAGAGCTGAGCCACACACTCCCAGAAGGAGATGACATTGGAACCCATGAGTGAATTGGCCAGGGCCTTGGGGATGGTGACTGAGGTGTAGCACATGTCCAGGAAGGACAGATTCTGCAGGAAGAAGTACATGGGGGTGTGGAGGCGGCTGTCTCGGGTCACAGCTGCAATGATGGACATGTTCCCGAGGAGGGAGAAGAGGTAGATGAAGAGGAAAACCAGGGAGCTCACGAGCCTCAGCTCAGGGGTGTCTGAGAAGCCTGTGAGAATGAATTCAGTCACACTGGTCTCGTTCCTCATACCCCTTTCAAGTCAGAGGGAGAGAGAGTGAAGGGACAGTCAGGAGAGTTGTGGTCTTCGTCACAGTGTGAAACGCACAATGGCAGAGTGGACCAGAGAGGTGGCCGCAGTGAACCGGGTCCTCACCACCAAAGTTCATGAGTCCACTCCCTCCTCTTTCTGCTCCTGCTGCTTCTCTGTGAAGTCTAAGCAGTAACCAATTCTAAATAAATGAAAGAGGAAAAAACATGTATTTATTAAGATACTGGTTATATGCATGCATCTTTAAATAACAAGGTTTGAAAGGATTTACATTTCTTTTTAAAGATTTTATTTATTTATTTTTAGAGAGAGGGGAAGGGAAGGAGAAAGACAGGGAGAGAAAGAAACATCAATGTGTGGTTGCCTCTCACACACCCCCCACTGGGGACCTGGCCCACAACCCAGGCACTGCCCTGCCTGGGAATCAAACCTTTGGTTCTCAAGCCCACACTCAATCCATTGAGCTACGCCAGCCAGGCTGATTTACATTTTTTAATTACAAGATGAAATAGTCTCATTCCCCCATTAATTTCTCTCTCAACAACGGCTGCCTTCACTGCAGTAGGTATACAGAGTTCATGGACAGAGGGTGAACCAGGGGAATGGCAGTGACATGAAAGCTTGCAGAGGCTGAGCTGATAACCTGAGTGTCTGAGCAGGTCGGGAGCAGGTGGTTATGGGACTGTGAAGGGTTGCCTGTATATAGTTCTAGGTATTGTGGTGTCACATCTTCAATTTTTTTTCCAGTAAAAACAAATCCTCTAATTTCAGCACAAATGTCCAGTGAAAACAATGGGGCCCCGGGCCTGGCCCAGGGGCCGCTGTGACAAGCAGGACTGCTTTAAGTCCCCGAGGCATCCCTTGCAGAAGAAGCGTTGCTCGGCTGGGGTCTGGAAAGTTGCAATAATGCAACTTTTTCTGGGGAGGCACGTGAGACCGTGCAGTGAACATGGGCAGGCAGGAGGGCCTTGTCTTGGTCCCACCAGGACCGAGCCAGCCTTTGCCAGCAGGTGGCCCCAAAGTTGCTGGGGGCTCCTCACTCACCTTCCTCCTGGGCAGCAGCAGTGGGCCCCTCACAGGACTTAGCACTGTGTGGAGCCAAGGGCTCTGGGCTGAGGAAGGCAGTCCACGAGCCCTAGAGACTCAAACAAAGGGAAATCATTCCTCCGTATTCGGAGATGATGTCACCACAACTGTGTGCATATCTCGACTGCACTGTAAAAGCCAGCTGGGACCCCTGCAAATCTGATTTTTTAAACTTCCATTTAAATGTCCTTTTGAATGTGTCTGTCACCTCTACAACTTTCATTGTGTATACATATGGTTTGTGTTGTTATAAGTAAATTGATTTTAAAATTAAAAAAAAAAACTTCCGCCAAGATGGAGGCATAGGTGGAGACGCCTTGCTTTCTCTCACAACCTAGTTTAGAGTCAACTAAATATTAGCAACAGAAAACACAGCCAGAACACAGAAAATTGAACTTTTTGGAAGTCTGATAACAACCAATTCCTCAGCCTGACCGGTAAGAGGGGCGAAACCAGCAGCTGGCAGAGCGGGGTTGCACAGGAAAACTTGGTCAGATGGACTCAGGCGAGCGGAACCCAGGCACAGGGTTGCAATGGGTGGACCTAGTGAGCGACCCAGCAATCGACTGTGGGGACCCAGTGAGGGAGCAGGGCCGAGATTTGACTGTGGTTGCGCATTTGTGCACAGATAGACCAGCAAGGGAGTGGGCCCCAGTGGTGAGGGGCAGCAGAGGGCACCGCCATTTCCCCGCTCTGACCACGCCCCCACATACAGCGTCACAACTCAGCCACCTGGGAGTCCAAAGCTCCACTCCTCATACTTAACAGGTGCGACCAGACCAAAAATGGCTCCAGAATATCTCAAAGCCCCAGAGCCTATAAATCTAAGCAATGAAGAATAGCAAAACTCTCAGACACACAGTTTAAAACACTGGTGATCAGGATGCTCACAGATCTGGTTGATTATAGCCACAAATTAGAAAAACATATGAAGGCGAAACTAATTGAAATGAATAGAATTGCACAGGAAATGAATAGCGATGAAAAGGAAACTGGGACTCAAATCAATGGAGTGCACCAGAAGAAAGCAAATAATGGCCAAACAGAAAAGAGTGAAGAAGCAAGAATTCAAAAAAATGAGGAGAGTCTTAGGAACCTCCAGGACATCTTTAAACACTCCAACATCCAAATTATAGGGTTACCAGAAGGGGAAAAGGAACAGCCACCAGTGGAAAACTGATTCGAACAAATAATAAAGGAGAATTTCCCCAAACTGGCAAAGGAAATAGACTTCCAGGAAATCCAGGAAGCTCAGAGAGTCCCAAAGAAGTTGGACCCAAGAAGGAACATACCAAGGCACATCATTATTACATTAGCCAAGATTAAAATGAAGGAGAGAATCCTAGGAGCCACAAGAGATAAGGGGACAGTCACCTACAAAGGAGTTCCCATCAGACTGTCAGTGGATTTCTCAAAAGAGACCTTTCAGGCAAGAAGGAGCTGGAAAGAAGTATTCCAAGTCATGAAATCCAAAGACCTACATCCAAGATTGCTCTATCCAGTAACGCTTTCCTTTAGAATGGAAGGACAGATAAAGTGCTTCTCAGATAAGATCAAATTCAAGGAGTTCATCATCACCAAACCCTTATTATATGAAATGTTAAAGGGACTTACCTAAGAAAAAGAAGATAAAAAAGATGAACAGTGAAAGAACAGCAAACTCACAGTTATTAACAACCACACCTGAAACAAAAGCAAACTAAAAGGACAACTAGATCAGGAGTGGAAACATAGAAATGAAGATCTCAAGGAGGGTTAGCAACAGGGGAGTGGGAGGAGGAGATGGGGGAGAAGGTAGAGAAAATAAGTAGCATAGATGGTAGATAGAAAATAGATGTGGGGGGGGCAAGAATATTATGGGAAATGTAGAATCTAAAGAACTTGAGACACATGGTCATAAACTAAAGGGGGGGTAATGGTGGGGATGGGGGGAAGGGTGGAGGAGAATGAAGGGGGGAATAGAACAACTGTAATGGCATAATAAATTAAAATAAAATTTAAAAAAAGAAAAAAGAAAGAAAAAGAAAAATAAATAAATAAATAAATAAAATTTTAAAAAATTATCACTCATGATAAAAGATTTTTATGACCTAAATATCTCTATCAATCTTTGAATGCAAAAAAATTAAGGCTATTTCTGGGAATGGGATAATGTCTTTTTCCAAAAGTTTAAATGAATACTGAATACACTTTGGAAAGTAAAATCTGGCCAACATGACTGCCAGAACTAACTGAAGAGTTCAATATGGCGACTGCTTTGCAAAGCTGTGAAGATGCGGAGCAGAGAAAGTCCCCTGGGGCTGCCATGACAACCAACACACACTGTGGCCGGGGCGGGCAAACACCAGAACTGTGCTGTTTCGCTGCTCGGTAGGCTAATGTCCCTGGTGAAATGTCGGCAGTGTCGGCCTCTTCTGAAGTCTCTATCCTCGGTTTCTATGTGAAGCAGGATGGGAAGAAACCAGGAAAATTCTTGGCCAAGTGGAATTAGGAAACCAAGGCAAGAGCATTAAACAAAGGCAGGCAATTTGAATCTCAAGATGTTATCTTCTCTGACCAAGGACACTTGTGACCAAATGGTTTAAACTTCTCCCCAAACAGAGAATAAACAGCTTAAATCATGCTGACTGAGGAGATAGAGAAAGGAGACCCAATTAATGCCATTTGTGACAGCTAAACCCAAGGACAGATGAAGACGGGGAACAAATTGTGAAAACCAAAGAGAGCCAGGCAGACCCAAGAAAAAAGCAAAGCAGTCAAGCAGACCAGGGATCAGCGTCAGGCTCCACCACATCCTCATCTTCATGCATCGGCTCCTGGAAAGCTGGTCAATACTCTGCTGAAACCCTCCCCTAAGGTTCTGGCCCATGGAGGAGAGAGAAAAAGTCCTCAAGACAAAGGACACCAGTGCAGACTCTCTGGTGCATTCCCGTGCCCCTCCTGGGACATAAACGTCTTACTTTCCATCTCCTGAACTCTAAGGGGCCCCGTGACACTTGTGGCCAGAGGAGCAGTGGGCGGTGGCAGCCTGTCCTGGGCCAACCCCCAACCGTCTCCAAGGCCCCCTCTTCTCTGAGTCTTCTAGAGAGCCGAAGAAGCCCAGCCTGGGCTCCTGCCCATTGCTGTCTCCACCCTAAGGCCTTCCTTTGTCTCATTGTTGCCAGCTTTTGTGACATCCTCTCAACGTCACCTGGGCTTGAGTAGTGACGTCTTTCCTACATGACATGAGGAGCCCACACGCCCTGGGCCGGCCTTAGGCAGACCCTCTCAGGACCAGGCCCCCACCCAGTGACAGGGGGACATCTTCTCCCTGTGTCTCTCACCATGAATTTATCTCTCAGTGTCACATTCTCTCTTCTTAGAAGGACAGAAGTCACAGTGGCTCTGAGCCCAGTGCAACGACCTCATTTGAACTTTGTTATTTCCTTAAAGGCTCTTTCCCCAAGTTAAGTCACATTCGGATATCCTGGGGTTAGGGTGTCAACATAGGAATTTTGGAGGGGATACCATCCAAATGATAAAAGCCAATAAGAAAAATAGCAGATTGGGGAAGTGGGTGGGGGGGAGGTGAGCTGCTGGGAGGATCCCTCCATCTGCAGGGACAGTGTCTCTTGGAAACAGAGAAGATAGACTTCCTGGTCACCTCAAGTGCCCTCAGGCACCTTCCCAGCAGGAGTCACTGCCAGTAACAGGAGCAGTTCTCAGGTTGACTCTAATGTCCCCTCAGTGGGGACAATGGAAACACACCACTTGGGGTGTCATGAGACCACCACCTCAGTGCGGCCTGGTTTCAAGCTCAGCTAAAAATCTTCCCAAGTTACTTAAACTCTAAGCATAGTTATCTCATCACTTGCGTTAAGAAAAATTAGTTATACTTTTGTTTGAAATTTGTCTTCATAGTCAGTAAAGCTGAGAATCTAGTTTCTTCATTTGCGCAGCAAAGTAGCTGGGGCACAATGACCCCAGGGTGCCACCACAGACAGGCTCAGACAGTAAGTTAGAATCACACAGGACGTCCCTGAGCCACCAGGGGGAAGCAGGAAGCTCGCCTTTGGTCCTTCGGGCTGCCCCACCCACTGCTCAGTCCCCTTCCACTGAGCTGACAGACACCTGCTGCCACCACCCTCATCTACCAGCTCAGCTGTTATCTCTCCCCAGAAGCTGGATTTAACACAGTGTTTTCATCTCAGTGAAAGGTGCTTACCCCTGTCCCAGCCATTTCAGGCATGAAGGCATGGGCATCAATTATGGTTCAGAAATCAGATAAACGTCTCCCTGACTAGCTGCGTACTGTCTGCCTTTGTTAATCTGATGAATCTCTGCGCTTGTGTAACACTGAACTGGGTGTTTTTATTACAAGCAGGTTAGTGTTGAGATCTGGGAAAATGAGAACATAGCCTGGACCACAGCAAAACAGGAACAAGGAACAGCATGCAAACAAAGGCTGAGCAGACATCCTGCAGTATGTGAGTGCCCTACTTAGAGCAAGATAGGCAGATTGTAATCTGTTTAGTTTTGAATTTTGAAACCCCACCCTGTTCCCGTGTGCAGTCTCTATCAGCTAATAGCTAACTGCCACGTCTGCTTCTGTTCAATGCTTGCTTGCTCTTCCCTATAAGGACTTATCTGTAAGCGCTGGACGCAACTCTCATTTGCAGCCCTTTTGGGCACCGTGTCTCTGGACACCCCAAGAGTTCGCCCCTGCACAGGTTAAGCTTGGCCAATAAAATAAGATCAAAACTCTGAAAGGTCTTCGAAAATTATTCTCACGTCCGGTGGATATAACATTAGCAGGCAGCCCATTTGCTCCCTGGCACTCACGGCTCGTGCAACCAATGCCGCCAAGCTTTGAATCAGTTATCTCTCAAAATACTGAGTGTAGAATCCTACTGTGTGTGCTGTGCTTCTGGAGTCCCCAGAGGTGACCTGGTGAGCTTCCCGGATGTGTTAGGACCCGCAGAGGACCTGGCACAGGCTCTGTCTGGCAGTGACCACGGCCTGGCCCAGCCCGGCCTCGCCCTGCTTCGATCGCTGCCTTGTGAACGAGGCAGAGATCAAGTGCGTGCCTTGCCCAGGTTTCCCGAGGACACAGGTAACACGGGTAAAATAGCAAACACGTCTGTAACTGTCTCTTGAATGACTGACTCCTCAAAAGCAGGTAGAACTAAATATGGAAAAGATACAAAAATGTACATTCCCACCACAGAGGACAATTGCTAACTAGATGTGACTTGAAACAACGTATAAAGAATAATACACCTTCATGGACTCATGGCCGCACACCTGTTTGTGTGAGCCCGGCTCTACTTCAGGAACCACAGGAGGCTCTGCACACGAGGACCCTCCCTTCCAGTCTTTCCCTTTCCTCTTATCTTTTGTGGCATGAGAAAAACACAAAATTCATGCTGTGTTTTGCTGTGCAGTGTGAAAAAAGTATTATCCCTGAGGCGATCTATTGGGTGACAGATATCTGCAAGATCAGAGTTTTGCAAAAAAAAAAATTGGTATTTAACACAATGAAGAAGCATCATTGGAGGCATAAGGATAATATTATGCTTTCTGCCTTTCAAGTGCCCAGAATGTGTTGTATTATAATGTCAACAAATGTGATACACTGTAAAGGTATATAACATTATTTTTATAAAATACGTCTTGTTACTAATGCGCTCAATGTTAATAGTCAGTATTAATACTTGTGTAGATGTGTGTGTGTGCATACAGAGAGTAATTACTATGCGTATGCCTTTGAACTGCATTGTAACGACGCCACAGTCAGCAATGACACAAACACACGCACCAGCCTTCCTCTCTGTGTCCAGATGGCAGATGGCGTGGGCTGCAGCTGCTGCAGGACTTCACACAACAGCAGACACATTTTACGCTGAGTTGTCAAGGAACTAAATATTTAAGTGGCCATGTGGAGAATGGGGGAGATCTTGAATTTGATAAAAAGGTTGCATGCACATCCCAGGTGGAGCAAGGATGCAGCAGTATGGAGATGGATTGTAAACAACATATAAGAAAGGAGCAGTGCTATTATTTCTACCACATAAGTAGCTACATAAATAACTTCAGTGTTTTAACTGAAAAAAAATTATATTCACACCAGATTATGTTTTATGTTGGGTATTTCCCCTTATACTTAATAAAGAAAACTACCCTAAGGAAACAAATAGTTGTAGAGTTTTTTGGTAACAGAGTACCTGTGTGTATTTTGTAACAATATGCAAAAAATATCTATACTCATTTAAAGGCCACAGAAAAAAAGCTTTTCAATCAGTTCTTGAATCGAATGTGTTATTGGTAATTAACCAACTTCATTTGACCTAAATAAAACTTGAATTTGTGAACTCAAACCATCAATTCAGGTTTCTTTCTCAAGACAAAGCATCCTCTGATGAAAAACCATGCCAGTCAAGCTCTCTCTGGGGAGAACACAGCTTGGTGGGCTCCTGGCCAGGCCCTGGGGTAGGGCCCACCAGGGAAGGCCCTGGTGGCGTGTGGAAGGGACAGCGCTCAGAATGGTCAGTTTCTGTCACCCAGGCAAGACCCAGGCCTCACTGAGGGGATGGCTCAGGCTCACATCACATTGTTTTTTTAAAAGTCAGACTCCTCCCCTCCCCCAACTAAATCCCTGCTCACCTCCCCTTCCCTGCCAGGGTTGCCCTCTCACCAGTTCCCCACAATGTGTTTTCTCAGTCTGCTCATCTCTGGATTTCAAAATAACATTCATGCAAGTTCCTCAAAGAAGTAGATGTGTAATTTGAAATGTTGGTGAGAGACAGCTAACAGATTTGTAGACACATTCACTACTTAACATTTATTTAAAATTTCTGTTTCTGTTGATGGCTACACTAGCTTACTGTCTGACATAAGGTCTACTCACTGTCAAGTCCAATGATCTGCCTGCAATTTAGTCTCTTTTCAGGGACTCCTGCTGAATATTTTTTCACATAGCACCTAACTCAGCCTATTTTGCTGCGTGTTTATATACTTTGGAAAAGCACCATTACCACCTTCCTTTATGAAAACATGAAAAATAAGTGAATAAATCATTCTTATGAATATTTCTAACCTCATGTTTCAAAATCCCAAGCCTCCATTTGGTTGAACATCTGTCCCAGTATTCAGTCGTTTCTCCTCTTCCTCACCCAACCCTCCACACACAACAGGTCCCCTGACCAGTGGAATCAGGTTGGTTAATTTATAAAACCACTTCCTAAAATACCAGTGAAAAGCCACATCTGACTGTGACATTGTATCCCATGCACGGTGCACACGGGGACTGCCTCTGAAGTGGGTCCCCTCCTGGGCTCACCACAGCCTGCAAATGTAAACACTGTATCTCTGATTTTGTGGATCAATAATTTAACTTATCTTACTCACAGAGTGTCAAAAAACTCCAGAGACAATTCACCTGGTCTTCACAAAACATATACTTTGAATAAACAGAACTGCCTGGATGGTTTGTTCTGACGCTTTATCATAGCATTGCCATATCATATAGATATAACCAGAGTGGAATAAATAAGATAAAATAATAAGAAATGTGTGCGGGGGGCGGGGGGAGAGGACCCCTGGGTGATACGGGTCAGATAAAAGGCAACTTCAGGGATAAAAGTCACTATGAATGAAGTAGGAGGCATAAGCCAGAGCTGGGAGCAAAGAAGACTCTGAGGAAGCAGGAAGAAAGGAGCCGTGATGAACTCACTGTGCTGCCGCGCCTACGAGTCCTGCCACGGACCCCCCGGGCCCCTCCAGTCCTCTGTCAGATGCTTCGAGTGTCCTTTCCTGTCTAATAGCAGTGGGACGGCTCAAACTACCCTCCACTTTGTCATCTCAGCAGCTTTGATTATTTAAACTCTGTCCTTAAAGTCAGTTGAGCACCCAGACTCCATCCACAATCTCAGGAGAGGAGCAACACAGCACTCCCCAGGGCAGGAGGTGAGCCAGCACCTTGGGGAGCTCTCCCTGGGGCTAATTTGCTAGCAAAATGCTAAACAACCTACCAATTAGGAAACTTGAATTATTCAGTAGTTAGTCATTCAGCCTTTATGCATAAAAATCTATTTTAAGGTGTTGATTACTGTTAGCACAGGAATCTGATTTGTTCACAGGAAAGTTGAAATCCGGCTGCCTGTGTGATTGAACAATGTGGACTTACCCGACTAGTCAAATTCATTCTGGGAGGCAGCGTTTCAGCACATTCTGAATTCCCGGGGTGTAGCCCATCTCTGGTCTCCTAGTAAAGACGGCATGTAACCCAGAATTCATTTACCCTCCAGAACACTTTGGACATTGTATACACATTGATTTATATGAAACAAGCTCTATTAATTTACATCTCATTGTCTGCAATTATCACCTAATGCGAAGTAAAATACATGTATTGTTTTAACTTAAATCGAAAGAATTTTATTCTTGAAATCTAGTGAAGTAAAAATAACCAGAGGTGTCTAACATGACGGAGGCTGGCTACTTCTCATTACTTTAAGTCATACTTCAGTACAGGGTGTGAAATTGGGCACATGCGCACGCCAGTCGTAACAGCACTTACCTCTGGGGAAGTAAAATTTGTCCTTTTATTATGATAACACTATGAAGTTCCATACATGATAAAAATTTTTAAGTAATGCATGTAATATAAAGTTATCTCTAATCATAATCCAAAGCACACTTCTTAAATTATTGCATTTTCTCAATTTGTACATTTAACTATTAAACACCAAACAATTTTATACAACTGTGTGGGCACGTGGCTTTATTTTTTCCCTGAGTTCATCAGTCACCCCAGCAACATTAGTGGAAAAATCTCTTTTATTCTGTGTGTTGCTGCCTGTGAATATTTGACCAAAGAGGTTGCTTCATTAGCTCAGATCTGAGATACGCATCCAACCTGGATGTGGGCTTGCCTGTACTCACAGGAGCACTCTTGGTCCCCAGGAAAGAGCAAACCCTCCCTCTCTCTCTGTAAGGACACAGAACATAAGGCCAGTCTTGGTCACCGATTTGTACCGGGTCCGGGAGGACCAGAGAAACAAGGGCTGGAGATAAATGCACATCCCAGAGAAGCTGGTGGTAAAATCCAACCCTCCGAGCTAAACCAGGATCACGAATAATAGCTCTGCTGAGGCATCTGCACATTCAAAGTGTCGTATTTATTTCTGTGAGATAAAACAGAGATGAAGCGATGGCCGTCGCTGCCTGGCGGTCCAAATATTGAAAGGACGACTCGTCACTTTTAAGTACAAGAACCTAAAGTCGCTATTCATATCTGATCCTTCCTATAGTTTTGAGAATATGCGCTATCATTATTGCAAGAAAACACAAAAGAAAAATGTTTTAAATTGCTTACTAAGGTCATATTCAATTCCCAGCAAAATCAAGACAAGCAATTGAGTGTCTTCTATCCCTGGCCTTTGAAATTGATACCTAAACTTGAGAGGAAAAAGTTAGTTGTGTATGACAAAATGTAGCTGTAAGTACTGATATACTCAGTTCTATCCCATTAACTCACCTTGTCTTATGGGCAAAGGACAGTTTAATGACACCAAGAGATCTTTTCACACTAGGAAGGATTGTATCTTCTTTGAAATGCCTCTATTACCATTTTAGGTTTTCCTTTCTTACTAAACCATGCACAGAGACTGCGCTCCATGTGAAATCTAAGGTCAGTGATTGGAAATACAAAATTTAAAAACGGACACCTAGAAATTTAATACATCAATTAACTTAATGTGTATATTCATTTACAGGGGCGTGTAAAAGGCAGTGAGAAAATAAAGTATATTTCTTTTCTTCAACATTATTCTTGATTACCAGCTTTGAGTGTCCAAACTCTGAAAGCTTACCTTATCAAACCCTTTGTTTCAGATGGAATCTACATTATCACACCAGGATATACAGTTAAGTATAGAAAACTGATTCTTGAGCATTTCTCTGGAGTCCTCTACTAAAATTAATTGTGCGTACTATTAGGTAATAAACTTTAAATAAGGCGTCGTTATAAATAAAGCTGGAAAGGGAACACTAGTCTGAGTCTGAACCCGGCGATCCCTCCTCACGCTCCCTTCCCACCTGCTGAGCCTTAGTTAACACAAAACACCTTCCTCAGCTACTGAGATAAAACTAGGCAAGAGGCTGGAAGCGCGGCGTCCAGCTCAGTTTTCGTGGCCGCCGCCAGGGGCCGCTCCAGGCCCGGTGTCAGCCGCGAGGGGAAACCGCGTGACCGAACTTGTCCAGCCTGCAGGACACGCGGGGCAGCTGCTCCAGGGCCCCACTGCAGCCCAAGTGTGGCAGGAGCGTGGACTGCGGACTCTGCACCCTCTCCGGGCCCACTGAGTTCGCCCGGCCCGGCTCCGGGCGCCAAGGTCACTCCCCACTGCTTCCCAGTTTTACTTGATTCGGTTGTGATACGTGGTATGTTTCTAGAAATTTATCTATTTTTTCTAGGTATCAAACTTCTCGGAAGATTATTGTTTCTAACAGCCCCTTGGGGTCCCTCGTATTTCCAAAGGAATTCATCATAATGTTTCCTCTTTCTTGTACCATTTTCTTGGTCCTGTTGATTTTGCTATTGTTTTCCTAGTCTATTTGATTTATTTCTGCAGCAATATTTATCATGTCCCTCATTCTGATAACTAGGTTTACTTGATCTTTTCCTTGTTCTTGGGCATTAAATCCAGGTTGCTTGGGGATGTCTCTTGTTATCTTAGGTCGTTATTTGTCATCATAAGCTTCCCTCTCAGTATTGCCTTTGCACAAATCTCACCTGTTTCAGGAACTTGTGTTTTTTTTAATATTTTTTATTATGCTATTACAGTTGCCCCCTTCCCCCTTCATTCCCCCACACCCTGCATACCCTCTTGCACCCACATTCCTCCCCCTTTAGTTCATGTCCATGAGTCTTAAGTTCTTTAGCTTTTACATTTCCCATACTATTCTTGCCCTACCCCTATTTTTTACGTACGGTCTATGCCACTTATTTTCTGTACCTTCTCCCCCCTTCTCCTCCTCTCACTCCCCTGTTGCTACCCCTCCATGTGATCTTCATTTCTATGGTTCTGTTTCTGTTCTAGTTGTTTTTTTTCGTTTGTTTTTATTTTAGGTGTGGTTGTTAGTAATTGTGAGTTTGCTGTCATTTTACTATACATGTTTTTTATCTTCTCTTTCTTAGATAAGTCCCTTTAACATTTCATATAATAAGGGCTTGGTGATGATGAACTCCTTCAACTTGACCTTACCTGGGAAGCACTTTATCTGCCCTTCCATTCTAAATGAAAGTTTTGCTGGATAGAGCAATCTTGGTTGTAGGTCTTTGGATTTCATGACTTGGAATACCTCTTTCCAGCCCCTTCTTGCCTGTAAGGTCTCTTCTGAGAAATCAGCTGACAGTCTGATGGGAGCTCCTTTGTAGGTGACTGTCCCCTTAGCTCTTGCTGCTTCTAGGATTCTCTCCTTTATTTTAATCTTGGGTAGTGTAATTATGGTGTGCCTTGGTGTGTTCCTTCCTGGGTCCAACTTCTTTGGGACTCTCTGAGCTTTCTGGATTTCCTGGAAGTCTATTTCCTCTGCCAGATTGGGGACGTTCTCCTTTATTATTTGTTCAAATAACTTTTCCACTTCTTGCTTTTCCTCTTTCCTTTCTGGTACCCCTATAATTTGGATGTTGAAACACTTAGAGATGTCCTGGAGGTTCCTAAGCCTCTCCCATTTTTTAAAATTCTTGTTTTTTCATTCTGTTCTGGTTGAATGTTTCTTTCTTCCTTCTAGTCCACTCAATTGATTTTAGTCCCAGTTTTGTTTCCATCACTACTGGTTCCCTGTGCATTTTCCTTCATTTCACTTAGTGTAGCCTTCATTTGTTCCTCTAATTTGTGACTAAAATCAACCAGTTCTGTGAGCATCCTGATCACCAGTGTTTTGAACTGTGCATCTGATAGGTTTGCTATCTCTTTGTCGCTTAGAAGTATTGGCTCTGGGGCTTTGAGCTGTTCTTCTGCTTGAGCCATAATATTTTGGTCTCTTCACACCTGTTTTGTGTGAGGGGCAGAGCCTTAGGTGTTCACCAGAGCAGGGCAACCCAAGTCTCTGGGTTATGACTCTGTATGTGGGGGCTAGGTCAGAGAGGGAACAATGGCACTTTGCTCCGCTCTCTGTTGCACCTAAGTCCCTTCCACTGCTTCCCACAAGCAAACTGGGCCTTTCTGGTGCTGATTACCAGTGGGTGGGTTTGTGTGCATTCTAGAACCCTGTGGGTCTCTCCAACAGACTCTCCTGTGAGGCTGGGAGTCTCTTCCTGAGCCTCAACCCTCACAGTATTTTCAATTGCTGTTTTGAGGCTTTATTTCCCATTGCTAGGACTCTGGGTTGTGTGATCTGTCTCATTCCCCAGTTATCTGCATGTGAATGTGGGACTGCTGCCCGGTCAGCCAGCCACCTTGCACATGGTGCCCTGCTTATCAATTGCTGCCTCACTGGGTCAGCTGCCACCTGGGTGCCCAGGGTCTGCCCGGTGCCATTTTGTGTGCCTGGGGTGACTTGCGTGCCCGGTGTCATGGCTTCCTGTGCTGCAACCCCTCTCTGCTCTGCTGCCTGACTCTGCCCTGCCTACCCTAGGGATGAATGTGTCTATTTTAACTCCTTGGTTGTCGGACTTCCATACAGTTCAATTTTCTCTCAGTTTTGGTTGTTATTTTGTTTCTAAATTATTGTCGTTCTTATTTTGGTTGTTTGAGGAGGCACAGTGTGTCTACATATGCCTCCATCTTGGCTGGAAGTCTGGTAACTTGTTTTATTTTTTATTTCTCTTGAGATTTTTAGAAGTTCTTTTTGACTTTCTCTTTGACTTAGTGGTTCTTCAACAGGGTGCTCTTTAGTTTCCCACATTTGCAATTTTTCTCTTTTTCTTCTTGTTACTGATTGCTAGTAACATTCTCTTGTGGTTAGAAAGATACTTGGTATGATTTTGATGTTCTCAAACTTGCTCAGCTGGTTTTTTGATGTGAGGTAAGATCCACCCTGGAGAGCGTTCTGCGTGCACTTGAACATGCATTCATTCTTCACTGTGGTCTGTTGGGCGTCCTTTGCGCTGTGGACCACAGGTTCAGGTCCTCTGCTTCTATACCGATTTTTGGTAGTTTCCCTGTTATATAAAGCAGGGTCCTAAACTCTCATACTATAGCTGATTGCTTTGAACTTCTCCTTTCACATTTGTCAGTTAATAAACTGATAATGGATGTTGAAGTTTTTCAGGTGCACTCTCTGCATCTCTTCAGATGATCGTGCAGTTTTATTCTTCGTTTTGTTGTGAACATGGTATATCACATTGGTTTGAATGTCCTTCCATCCAGGGGAGAGGTCTCGCCCCACCTCGGTGGATAGTCCTGTTGATATGCTGTCGGATTCAGTTTGCTACTATTGGATTGAAGAATTTTGCACCCATGTTCATTAGAGATATTGACCTTAGTAGTTTCATTGTCTTGTGGTTTCTTTGCAAGGCTTTGATACAGGATGATGCTGGCCTCATAAAATGAATTTGGAGGTATTCCTTCTACTTTTACTTTTTGGAGGAGTATTAAATGGATTAGTATTAATTCTTAGTTGAACATTTGGCAGAATTTAGCCATGAAGCTACTAGTTCTGGGCTTTTCTGGATTGGAAAGTTTTTAATACTTCAATCTCCTTACTTGTTATTGGTCTGTTCAGGCTTTTTACTTCTTGATTCAATCATGGTAGGTTGTGTGTTTCTATAAATTTATCCATTTCTTCTAGGTTATTCCATTTGTTTACATGTCATTGTTCATAGTAGTTCCTTGTGATTCATTTCTTTGCAAGGCACCTGTTATAATAGATATTTTTATTTGATATTTTATTTATGTGAATCTTACTGTGTTGTTTGTTCCAGCTAAGAGTTTGCTGATTTTATTTGTTTAAAAATAACTCTTTAGACTTGTTGCTTTTCCAATGGTTTTGTATTTTCTACTTGACTTCTTTCTATTGTAGCCTTTAGTATATACTTTCTGTGCAAATTCTGGGTTTAATTTTTTTCTAATTTCTTGATATGTAAACTTTGGTTATTTGAGACTTTTTTATTTCCAATGTAAATGGTTATCGCTATAAACTTGCTTCTTAGTGCAGTTTTTCCTGCAACCCATAAGTTTTTGGTATGCTTTCACTTTTGTTTGCATTAAAATACTTTCAAAACTCCCTTCTCATTTTCTCTTCGACCCAGTGACTGTTCAAGAATGTGTTATTATTGCCATATACTTTTGAATTTTCCCGTTTCCTTGCTTTATTGATAGTTTTATATCACTGCCATCACAAAATATAGTCATTACACTTTGATCTCCCTGAATGTGCTGAGACTTGTTTTGTTAGCTGCCATGTGATCTGGCCTGAACAGTGTTCTGTGTGCACTTGAAATGAATGGGTAACCCTCTGTTTGGGGAGAAAAGTCCCAGGTAAGTATGCCGGGTCCATGCCGTCTTACGGTCTTGCTGAAGCTCACAGTTTCTTTACTTGCTGTCTGGGTGTTCTGTCCATCATTGAAAGCAGGGTTTGGTTTCCAAGTCCCCTACCGCCCTGGTGTTGTGGTCACTATTTTCTTTCAAATCTGTCAGTGTTGGTTTTAGGTACTTAGTGCCCTGATTTGGATACACGCACAATGTTTACATCTTCCTACTGAACTGACCCTTACTTTTTATTACACATTGCTTTCACGTTTTTTTTGTTGTTGTTGTTTTTTTTTTTTTGCTTCTCAGAGTTGATCATTTTGAAGGATTTGGCTTCAAGTTAGATTATTTTTGCTTCCTTTTCATATCTGCTATTAAAACCCTCCAGTAAATTATTTGAATCTATTATTTTATTTGCATTTGTAGATTTTGTTTCCTACTTTTTAATAATTTTTATCTCTTTTTGTTAATATCTTCATTTTGTTCATATGTTGTTTTCCTGATATTCTTTCATTCTGTGTGTTTTCCTTTCACTGTTTGGGAATAGTTAACACAGCTCTCTTAAAAATGTTTCTCTACTAATTCTGATGCCTTGTTTCTTGAGGAATGGTTTCTGGAAATCTCTATCTATCTATCTATTTATCTCTTTTTTGGTGGACCATGTTTTTCTGTTTTGTTTTGTACAACTATGGCATTCTCTTGAAAATTCAGCACTTGGAGAAAATATTGCCTTTCCCAGTCTTTGGAGTCTAATAGGAAAGGTTTTCACTAATTAGCAGTGGGGCTTTTGTAGCCATGGCATTAGCCTTGGGTTTTCCTGATGTGTGTCCTATCTTTCTTTGCCTGTGTGTAGGTGTGGGTGTATTTTTTTTCTTATGGCACCTGCTGCATTCTTCTGCAGGTTTTACCAGCCTGAACTTTAACCAAGCAATGTTCCTTTTCCAGTAAACTCTAGTTAAACAAAATGTAAAAACTAAAACTACCAAAATTAACTCTGGCTAGTGTGGCTCAGTGGACCAAGTGCCGGCCTGTGAACCAAAGGGTTGCCAATTCAATTCCCAGTCGGGGCACATGCCTGGGTTGTGGGCCAGGTCCCCAGTAGGGTATGTGTGAGAGGCAACCATACATTGATGTTCCTCTCTTTCTCTTTCTCCCTCCTTTCTCCTCTCTAAAAATAAATAAAGTCTTTTTTTTCAATTTTCAGAATAAAACATGGAGGGGAATGGCTTCATACCATTAAATTTGGCAATAACTTCTTGAAAAAGACACTAAAACCGTAGGAAACAAAAGGAAAGTAAATATATTGGATTTATCAAATGAAAACTTTTGTGCGTCAAATGACACAGTCACCAGAGTGAAAAAGCAAAGTATGGAATAGGAGAAAACATTTGCCAATCATATGTCTGGTGAGGGGCTAATACCCAGAATACATAATAAACACATACAACTCACAAATGGAATTTTTAAAAAACTCAGTTTTTTTAAACTGGGCAAAAGACTTGAGTCAACATTCTCCAAAGAAAATACGCATGTGACCAATAAACACTTTAAAATATGCTGAACCCCACCAATAACTACAGAAATAAAACCCAAAACCACAAGGAGATACAACCTTACAACCACATGGATGACTGATACATGTTTTAAAATGTAACAGAGTTTTCTATTATTCTGATGGTGAAGATGTGAAGAAATCGGAAACCTTATATATTGTCAGTGGGGATTTAAAATGGCCACTATGAAAACCAGTACGATGGTTTCTCAGAAAACTTAAAATGATCATTGGGTCCAGATATTTGTACACCCATGTTCTTACCGGCATTTTTCAATGTAGCTAAAGGGTGGAAGCAACCCAAGTGTCCCCTGAGGGATGGATGGGTAAACAAAATGTTGTATGTGTGTACAATGACTATTATTTAGCTTTCACAATGGAGGAAATGCTAAAATATGCTACAATGTGGAGGAACTTGAGGACACTGTGCTGAAGGGAAATGACCCAGATGCAGAGGGACACGTACCATGTGGTTCCACTTGTATGAGGGGCACAGAGCAGCCTAATCCAGGGGTGTCCAACCCTTTGGCATCTCCGAGCCACACGGGGAGAAGAGTTGTCTTGGGCCACAGGTAAATACACAAATGCTAACGAAAACTGATGAGCAAAGAAAAGGTTTTAAGCAAATTTACAATTTTGTGTTGGCTTGCATTCATAGCCATCCTGGGCCACATTTAGACGCTGCTGCAACTGACAGAAGAAGAGCGCCTCCTAGAGGCCGCGGGGGGAGGAAGAGTTTGTTAGATGGTTTTAGTTTGAAAGCATAAGAAGTTCTAGAGATAGATGGGGATGATGGTTGCTTATCAATATAAACTTATTTTGCCACTGAATGGTACACTTAAAAGTGGTTAAAATGATAAATCTTAGGTATATTTTATCACAATTAAAATTTAACATAATTTTAAAAGACTACCAATGCCTCAAATACCAAAAGAATGGAAACAATGTCGCATATACAAATAATATGAACTCTGTTTTAATTATAGAGTGAAATACTATAAAATAATATGAATTCCTCAATTATACCTTCACATATATAGATTTTGTTATCCCCAGAAAGATATTTCTTTCACACTTGAAGACAAGTTCTAATTGGGAGAGTTGCCAGCTTGTTAAAGCTACAGGCAAGTTCCTTTCATACTTACAGTTCTAGAGACCTGGTAGTTTCAGAGACCCTGGTGTTCAGAAGTCTATTTCAGTTCTGGCTGGTATGGCTCAGTGGATTGAGCGTGGGGTTGAGAACTGAAGGATCTCTGGTTCAATTCCCAGTCCGGGCACATGCCTGGTTTGCAGGGCAGGTCCCCAGTAGGGGACGTGAGAGGCAACCACACATTGCTGTTTCATTCCCTCTTTTTCTCTTTCCCTTCCCCTCTCTCTAAAAATAAATAAATAAAATCTTTTTTAAAAGCCTATTTGAAAATTAATCAGGCAACAAACCCACACCCAAAGGGGAGGTCTCGGGCTGGTTCGGGATGTGCAGCCACTGGCGTCAGCCGCTCTCAGAAACAGGCCCACCATCCCTGTGGGGGGAGCCGATCCCCTCAGGGAGAAACGATGTCTTCCCATGAGTCAGCCTCTTGGACACAGCTACCGACTCCTTAGGAAAGACTGTATGACAACAAGTCCCAGTGGTGGGTGCCTGGGACAGCACCCATTTCACAGGGAGCTTAGGGGACCCTAGAGGCAGCAGCTGTTAGCATGTGGCACCCAGACGAAAGCACCCACTGCAAGTGCGAGAGTGTTGAAGGGCAGGGAGTCTCTCCAAGTCCCACCCAGCCTCTAACTTGCCAACTGCGAGGCTGTGTCCTGCAGCATTTCCAGGGATAACATTAGCCGCAGTTTAAAAAAGAAAGAAAGAAAGAAAGAAAATCCCTGGACTTCCAGACAAGATGGAGGCATAAGTGGATACACTTTGCCTCCTCACACAACCAAAAGAAGGGCAACAACAAATTTAAAAACAAAAAATTGAACTGTATGGAAGTCCGACAAACAAGGAGTTAAAGGAGAAACATTCATCCAGATGGTAGGAGGCGTGGAGATAGGCAGCCAGGGTGGAGAATACCTAAGGTTCTACCCCTTACTATGTAACAGACATGCCTAGACAAAAAAAAAATATGTATATATATCCCAAATGAAAGAACAGATCAAAGCTCCAAAAATAGAACTAAGGGATGAATAGATAGCCAACCTATCAGATGCACAGTTCAAAACACTGGTAATCAGGATGCTCACAGAATTGGTTGAGTATGGTTGCAAAATACAGGAAGAAGTGAAGGCTCTGAAAAGTGAAATAAAGGAAAATGCGCAGGGAACCAACAATGAAGGAAAGGAAACTGGGACTCAAATCAATTATTTGAACCAGAAGGAAGAAATAAACATTCAACCAGAACAGAATGAAGACACAAGAATTCAAAAAAATGAGGAGAGGCTTAGGAACCTCTGGGTCAACCTTAAACATCCCAACATCTGAATCACAGGGGTGCCAGAAGGAGAAGAGAAAGAGCAAGAAATGGAAAATTTGTTTGAAAAAATAATGAAGGAAAACTTCCCCAATCTGGCAAAGGAAATAGACTTTCAGGAAGTCCAAGAAGTTCAGAGAGTCCCAAAAAAGTTGGACCCAAGGTGGAAGACACCAAGGCACATCATAATTACATTACCCAAGATTAAAGATGAGGAGAGAATCTTCAAAGCAGCAAGAGAAAAGGAGACAGTTACCTACAGAGGAGTTCCCATAAGACTGTCAGCTGATTTCTCAAAAGAAACCTTGCATGCAAGAGAAGCTGGAAAGAAGTATTCCAAGTCATGAAAGACAAGGACCTACATCCAAGATTGCTCTATCCAGCAAAGCTATCATTTAGAATGGAAGGGCAGATAAAGTGCTTCCTGGACAAGGTAAAGTTAAAGGAGTTCGTCATCACCAAGCACTTATTATATGAAATGTTAAAAGGACTTACTTAAGAAAAAGATGATCAAAAATATGAACAGTGTAATGACAGCAAATTCACAGCTATCAACAACTGAATCTAAAAACAAAAACAAACTAAGCAAACAAGTAGAACAGATTCACAGAAATGGAGATCACATGGAGGGTTATCAGTGGAGAAAGGGAGGGGGGAGAAAGAGGAAAAGGTACAGGAAATAAGTAGCATAAATGGTAGGTAGAAAACAGACAGGGGGAGGGTAAGAATAGTATAGGAAATGTAGAAGCCAAAGAACTTCTATGTACGACCCACGGACATGAACTAAGGTGGGGCAGTGATGGTTGGGGTGGGGGATACGGGGCAGAGGGGAATAGAGGGGAGAAAAAAATGGGACAAGCATAATCAACAAAATATATTTAAAAGTACAAGTAGAAGAATATGCTGTCTTTAGGACAATCCATATTTGGAGCAGCTCAAAGTGGAATAGGTTAAAACCTTTTTGCCCCTTGATACCCAGAGCATAGCCACGACTCCTTATGCCCTCGCCCATTTTCCTGAAGGGCAGGTGCTTGCACACGCCAGAGGAAAGGCTGTGGGTTGGTCCCTTAGCGGTATCATTCCGCAGCAGCAAATAATTATTAGAGGCAAGGTGCCCAAAGGGCACAGGGCACCGTAATCCCTGAGTCCTAATTTTTATCATTTTAAGCACTTCTTGTAGCGTAGGAAATTTCCGCGGTATTTCTGGAAACGCTCAAGACTTTTACTGAACACATGTGAACAGTCCTCCACGCCTGTGGCCCGCCAGCCGGTCCTTGACCCCTCCTTCCATGTCAACGCTTTGTTTAAAGCCATCCGACAGTTTCTCATGAGAGTCTGACAAATCCCAAAGTTCTAAACACCGACTGGAGGGTCGCGGCACGACCGCCCCAGTTTGCTTCCTCGGGTCTATTTGCTCCAGTCTCGCCTGTGCTTCGTTTGGCTTCACACGCCCCACATTTCAACGGGTTCCCTGTATGTGGGCCTTTTTAAACTGTGCTTCCCCAACATAACACAGAACTGTTCTCACTTCTATCTCACATCACTCCTCATTCTTTACATTCCTTGTCTACACCGCCAGTCTGAAACAAACCTCTATTATCGTGCCCTTTATCTTACGTTTCAGCATTTAGAAACAATTAGAAAACTGCACATCCTAATTATTAATGCCGACCTACCGCCCTGTGTTCCAAACTCTGATAATAGCTTGACAATTGTATCTCTAGCACTTAGTTGAGTGTCTGACACAGAGCGGTTCTGCCACATACTTTTTAAATTTGTGTTTTGAAATTTATCAAAACCTTTGCACAAACATTAACAAGACTGTGAGGTAATGTGCTTTATATCCAAACAGTGAATTCTCTGGTGTGTGGTGACAACCACTCGTAGGCAGTAGACGTAAACATTTTCAATAGATGTTACTAAACTTTCTTGTTACGGTGTTGCAAACTATTGAAACGTATAATTATTTGCTTAGAAAGCCTGCTTTCCCTCAGTGATAATTTTGGCTGACTAGCACAGTCAACAATAATAGAAATTCCAAAATGTCCCAACGTAAGCAAGAGCTCAACCAACTACTCGAGCAGCAGAGGGGACTTTGACCCTCACAGCGGGTGGCGTCAGAGCCCCCAGGGAGACCAAGCTGCGTCTGTGAGTAGAACTGAAGGCCCATGTTTACCATTTCTTCATTATCTGGAAACGATGATCCAGCTGTTTTAAAAAACCCCAGAGGTGGTCCTTTCAAACAAACAAGAACAACAACCAACTCTGCCAAAAACGGGTGGAAAACCAAACACCATTGATGTGAAATATAATAAATATTTCGTGTCCCTTAACAGATGAGGCACAAACCCTTGGACACTGCCAATCATCACTTACAGGTTTGGCTCTTTTGACAAAACAACATAGGATCTAATTAGACTCCGGGGTGTTTTGGTGTTTGAACCACGCAGCTGACTTGCATGGATTGAGACAGCTGACTTCTGATCCCAGGCTTAAAAGCAGATGAAGCTCTTTCTTCTGTTTTATCTGCTCAGCTGACCTCAGCTGCTCCCTGTGACGCACTAAGTTCCAGGAACGCACACTTGCATAGGTATGTCCATAGGGCTCCAGGTAAAAACATAGCTTTCTGTAAAGTTCCTCTCACTTTTTCTGTTCTCTTTAAACCCAGGTCTAATCCTCTGTCGGCAACTTTGAGGTAACAGGTCACCCTCCATATCTGTCTGCTTTCTCACCCTCAGCACTACCTGTACCAGAAAACGAACAGACATACAGTCTGTCCAGACAGAAAGCAGAACCCAGTTCGGTGCACCTGTGCTGAGAGAGATGGATCTTATCATCCAATTGTTTCTGTGGAGCGTTTCAAAACAGGAACACTCTCTCCCCCCACCTCTTTCTACCCAAGAATTTACATAATAAAATATAGTACAGACTACTACTATATTTTGCAAATGTATAGAGGATCTTAGAGTTTTAATTTTAAATGGCAGGGGAAATAGCAAAAGGTTAAAAAACCTAAGAAGAGGGATGCCAATCTGGTATTAAACCAGATATAACCACACAATGGAATACATACCCTTCTCCTTGTTGCACAAAACTCGTCCAGGGTCACAGAACTGGACAGAACATGTACCGAGGTCCGGGACATGACTGTGGTACATGTCCCACTGGACAGCTGGCACTCTGCTCCCTGCACGTTATTCTGTCACGTCTGCACAAATTTGAACCGTGGCCACGCTGGTTGGGGAAGCAATCTGTACCTCACGCAGTCTTGTCAACTCCACAGTGCCGTCCTGTCGATCCTTCCCTTTACCCTGTGTTCATACATTTAATCTTTGCTTTCTATGTTCCTTTATCATATTCTGCTCTTTTGACACCTTTTCATATTTCCTATGCCATTTGCCTCTACTTTCTCAGTTTTCCAGGTAGCGCAAAACTGTTTTAAATCGAAGGTAGTTAATAGTAGCTTAATACTTGCCCTTGACTTAAAATATGCATAGGCAACTCTTAGCTGCTTTTTAAGTGAATGATTAGGAAAAAAAATTTCCCTTAGCGAGTCTCCAAGACGTGTCCTGAGAACTACCTAATTCTGTCAGAGCCTACAATAAGGCTGGCTGCGCACCAGCAGAGGCGGCCCCACCACTTGTTTCCTGGCGACAGCTATTTGCACCTTGTTGAGTGCCGCTTGCTTCCATCTACATGGTTTTTCTACCCATACCCAAAAGGAGTTCCAATCTAGTAAGCCCAGCTGTTGTTTCTTATCTTTTAAATCTGCAGCAGTCGGCCCTGGCTGGTGTAGCTCAGTGGACTGAGTGCGGGCCTGCAAACCAAACAACCAAGGTTCGATTCCCAGTCAGGGCACATGCCTGGGTTGCAAGCCAGTTCCCAGCAGGGGAAGCATGAGAGGCAACCATATTCTCTCCCTCTCTCCTTCCCTTCTCTAAAGATAAATAAATAAAATCTAAAAGAAAATTTTTTTTAATCTTTAACAGTCTATCATGCCCACATTCTAAACAAGAAGCAAAGGAGGAATATCCTTCTGGAAGACGCTCGAACTGCCACCTAGGTGATGAGTCCACCTATGTCCACCAGTCTCACCTGTGAGCAAGTGAGCGGAGCTGTGAGCATGGCTGGGCCAGGTGACGGCAACTTCTTTGCTCAGACCACGGGGGCCCACCGCCCTCGCCGGCAGCAAGATGGGCTACGACAGGTCCTGTCCCTGGTCCTATCCATCCTCCGTGGCCAGTGCCCCTGGGTGTTCCAGGGTGTTCCAGACGCTGGCAACAGGGGTGTGACACCCCTTAAAGGTTGTCTGTTGAAGAGACTTAGTCAAATGTTCAATTCCCTTCCTGGCTTATCTTCTCTTTCTTAACACCTTTGTTGTGAACTTCCCCTGCCCCCCACCCCGAGCCTGCAACGGATGTTTTTAAACGAGAGAATTTTTTAAAAGATTTTATTTATTTATCTTTAGAGGGGAAGGGAAGGAGAGAGGGAGAGAAATATCAGTGTATGGTTGCCTCTCGTGTGTCCCCTGCTGGGAAGTGGCCTTCAGGGAACCTGCCTGCAACCCAGGCATGTGCCCTGACTGGGAATCGAACCTCAGTTGTTTGGTTTGCAGGCCCACGCTCAATCCACTGAGCTACAGCAGCCAGGGCTGAGAGAATTATTTTAATCCACTCATCCATACTAACATTGTTTCCACCAAAATTTACTTCCCATTTGAAATACTTTTATATAAACTCATGTAAAACTTAATGATAGATGGTGCTTTATATTACTGGAGGGAGGGACCGTGTCTCACTAACCTTTTTCACTTCTCTGTAGTAATAAATACATTCTGAATTAAATCAAGCACTAACAAAGCAGATCTTATCCAGATGTTATGGAACAAGGTTCCGTTCCTCTGTTACTTCCTGCCCCAACTCGGTCTTGATGCCCTGCGGTCTGTGAGCAGACAGCAGGGGGAATGGCACGTCCAGTAGGAGACCCAGGCTGCTGGACACAGGCCAGCAGCTGCCACAGACGTTTTCAGGACAGAGCATGTCAAAGATGTCAAAGACCCCAGCTTCATAATTGTTCAGCTCTATGTTCTTGGGCGATTTGCCTGCCCTCACTGTTTCCCCACCTGTAGAACTGGGACGTATATAAGTGTCTTCATCATACACTTGTTGCAAAGATTCAATACATCAATATGTATTAAAGTAGCTCAACCCTGGCAAGCAATCAGCACCAGCACAGTGCTCAGTATTGTGGATTACCATTGTAGACACAAGTTTCAGCCAGGACTTCTAGAAAAAAAGCGCATCCCCTCTTGCACAGGGCCCCAAAATAAGACCAGTGGATCTTTTTCCAGGGGTTGTAGAGTTATTAAAAGCCACTGGTAACAGGTTTCTCCAGGTTTGTGCCCGGCTCCCTTGCAGCTCAGCGGTGCCACCTACTGCACATAAATTGTATACACACTTTTCCATCTGTGAAAGGAAACCGTTAACGTTAAAGGACGACAGGGAGGAAACACTTCTATGGCAAATTCAAAGGCGAATTTCTTTAATGCGTGTTCCTACGATGAACAGAAGATGTCCACAAAGGACGTCAAGAAGATACCTGCTCAAAGGACAGGGCCACGCAGTCCCTGGAGAACAACCAGATATGATGTGTTTTTTTCTCGTGCCTGCAAATTTAGAGGAAAATCCAACTTGCTAAAACCCAGCCCTGTCGAGGAGAGTTTGTCAAGGGCTCTTTATGTACAGCCAGGGCTTCAGAGGTTATATAATCTTTCTGAGGAGTGCTTTAGCTGTCTGATTCAATTTAAGTTTTATTATGTCTAAGTCTCATTTTTGAACAAATCCTATGTTCTCACGGTTCAAAATGCCAGGAGTACAAAAAGGACATGCACTGAGAATGCCCCTTCCCGCCCCTGGGCCCCAGGATCCCAGGGGCCCCTATAGACAGCCAGTGGGAGAGTCTCTGGCGCGAACATTCAGGGGCACTTTTATGAACAACCCTTTCTTACAGAAAGTAGGGTGTATTGTAACTCGGAACACTGATTCCTTTGCATCTTAGCAATTCTCCCATACCATTTCATCAAGACTTTACTCTTTTTATTAATTAATATAGGCATTTACTTATTTCATTTTCCAATCACAGTTTACATTCAATAACATTCCGTGCCAGTTTCAGAGGCACAGCAAAGTGGCCAGAAAACCACTCACTCTAGTCTCCCCGCTGCCCCAAGAACCCACCGGGCTCCACTCCCTGTTATCGCGACATGTCGCTGTTCTCCAGGCCACAGTCCACATGTCTGTGGCTGCTCCGCAACTACCAACTCAGACCACTTCGTCCCTTCATCTCATCAGCCAGCCCCCAGTTCCCCTCCCGGCTGACAGCTGTCAGTCTCTTCTCTGTACCTGTGAGTCTGTTTCTATTTTGGGGTTTTTTGTTGTTGTTGTTGTTCATTAGATTCCACATATAAAATGAGTGAATATGGTACTTGTCTTTCTCTAACTGGGCATATTTCACTTAGCATAATATCCTCTAGGTCTATCCATGCTGTTGCAAAAAGTAACATTTCCTTCTATTTTTTATGGCTGAGTAGTAGTCCATTGTGTAAATATACTACAATGTTTTATCCACTCATCTACTGATGGGCACTTGGGATATTTGCAAATCTTGGCTATTGTAAATAGTACTGCGATGAACATTGGGAGGCATATATTTTTGTGAATTAGTGTTTTAGGCTTCTTTGGTATACCACAAATTCTGTCTGGAAGAAATCCAGTCATTATTAATATAACAAGAACAGTTTGCACAACATCATTGATGTAACCTGGCAGCCAAGGAGAGTGGACTGGAATGCGCATGTGTGAACAATGATAACTTCACTGTACTAGTCAGTGGGGGCAGTAGACACTGCTGAGTGAGCATGTGCACTGTGTGGCTGTTGCATTCAAAATAACTGAGTGAGTAGAGCGATGAATCTGCATCAAAGTTTGCATTAAGCTTGAACATTCCTCCACAGAAACTAACAGGATGATTCACAGGGCCACAGCTGTGGGCAACTGGTGATTGGCAGCTTCATCACCAGTTTTTTGGTGAAACATCAAATCACCCAGGTGGCTCAGACCCCTTACAGCCCAGATTTGAGACCCTGCAACTTCCTGCTTTTCCCTAAAACTAAAATCATCTTTGAAAGGAAAGAGATTTCAGACTCTCATTGGGATTCAGGAAAATACAACAGGGCAGGTGATGGCAATTGGGAGGACTGTGTGAGGTCCCAAGGTGCCTGCTTTGAAGGGGACTGAGGCATCATTGTCCCATGTACAATGTTTCTTGTATCTTGCACCTTCTATTTTTCATATTACATGGCTGGATATCTTCTGGACAGACCTTGTATTTCCAGAAGTGGAATTACTGGGCCATAAGGCAGTTCCATTTTTAATTTATTGAGGAACCTCCCTCCACACTCTTTTCCATATTGGTTGAACCAAGCTGCCTCCCTACCAATGGTGGGCCCGTCAGGGTTTCTCTTTTTTATGGCTGAATATTGGTTCATTGCATGGTGTTATGGGTTGAACTGTGCCCTCCCCAAAAGTTCACCTATTGAAGTCTGAACCCCAAGTACCTGATTTAGAGATAGGGTCATTACAGACACAATCAGTCAAGATGAGTTCATACTTGGAGCAGGTTGGGCCTCCTAATTCAGTGTGGCCGGTGTCCTTATGAGGGGAAATTCGGACAGACAGGCAGACAGAGAGAACACTGTGTAAAGATGAAGACAGAGGTGAGGATGAAGCATCTGCTAGCCAAGCGATGCCAGAGACTGCCAGGCACCGGCAGATGCCAGGCAAGAGGCAGGGAACACATTCTCTCTCAAAGGCCTCGAAGGAACTGAGCCTGCTGCTGCCTCCAGGATTGAGACAACAAGTGTGTTTGTTACTCCAGCCTCCCAGTTTGCGTACTTGCTGGGGCGGCCCAAGCAAACCAATTCACATGGACATGCAACAAACATTGAACCCCTTCCCTACTTTGGACTTTGGACTCTTCTCTAATGTTTACTTAAAAAAAAATACTGCAGTGAATCCATTTCCATTTCATGGGTGCAAGGCTACACCAGTGCGGTGAATTTCCAGAGCAGCATCGCCGCACCACTGATGCCTGCATGGTGAGCTGGCTGCGCAGAGCTCATCCATGGAGGCGAGGTGAGGCTGCGCGACCTCCACCAGGACCAGAGGGCTGTTCTGTTTTCACCACTGCCTGGTATCGAACTTGTGGACTTTTGCCATGCTGATAAGAGAAAAATGGTATCTTTGTGCAGTTTGGGTTTGCATTTTAAAATTATGAGTCACATGTGTACTTTTCTGTGAACCCATTTATCTTCTTGGTTGTTGGTCTTTCCTACACTACCCTTTGTGATACTAGATGCAAATATTTTTTCCCAGTGAGTCATTTGGATTTCTACTTTCCTTATGGTGGTTTTACCACACAATGGTATTTTTGTTTTTGCGCATTTGAATGGACCAGGGTTGGGGAGGTAGCAGCAGCAGCAGTGATGACCAGCGTGGCACATTCCACAAGCAAGTCTGCAACGCAGAGGGACTCCATCCATCCTGGCGGAAGCACTGAGCTTGGCCTGCAAGCTCACATTTCCCTGATGCTCCTCACTCATCCCCACACCATGTCCCTCGCTGCCCTGAAATGCCACCTCATCAGACACTAAATATGCACAACTAGACAGGCCCATTTTTAGACTTTGTCTCAGAACTACATCAGTTAGCTTAATTATAAATATGCTGAATAGTGTCCCTCATCACCTGCATTTTCCCCCCAGACGTTTTCTAGCTACAGACAAACAAATAAGAACCTGTCCACTTTTCCACATGAACTTCACAATCGATTGTGTGTAGCTAGAGAAGATTCTTTCACGGACTTCTGCCAAGATGAAGGCATAGGTAGAAACATTGTGCCTTCTCGCACAACCAAGTTTAAAAACAACAAAGTTTTAGCAACAAAAACGCAGCCAAACCACAGAAAATTGAACTATATGGAAGTCAGACAACAACGAACCCTTCAGCCAAATTGGTAAGAGGGGCAGAGCCAGCAGCAGAGCGGGGTGGGGCAGGAAAAATCCACCAGACCAACCTGGGCATGTGACCCAGGTGCTCCAGCAGCTGTGGGCAGATCCTAGGTGTGAAGTAGCGGGCAGACCCATTGAAGGCTGACCACGGCCACACATTTGCGCACAGATGAACCGGTGAGGGAACAAGCAGTGAGACAGACCGTGCAGGCCCCAGTGGCTTTCCAGAAGCAGCAGAAGGAACCGCCATTGTCCCTCTCTGACCTGCCCCCACATACAGTGTCACAAACCAGTGACCTGGGTGGCTCCGCCCTGGTGAACATCTAAGGCTCCGCTCCTCATACCTAACAGACGTGAACAGATCAAAACATGGCTCAAGAACAACTCAGAGCCCCAGAGCCTATAAATCTAAATGATAAAGAAATAGCCAAACTTTCAGATGCACAGTTCAAAACACTGGTGATCACAAAACTGGTTGATTTTAGTCACAAATTAGAGGAACATATGAAGGCTAAACTAATTGAAATGAAGGGAAATGCACAGGAAATCAATAGTAATGGAAAGGAAACTGGGACTCAAATCAAAGTAGTGGACCAGAAGGAAGAAAAAAATGACCAAACAGAAAAGGATGAAGAAACAAGAGTTCAAAAAGATGAGGAGAAGCTTAGGAACCTTCAGGACATCTTTAAACGTTCCAACATCCAAATTATAGGGGTACCAGAAGGGGAGGAGGAACAGCTATGAGTGGAAAACTTATTTGGACAAATAATAAAGGAGAACTTCCCCAATCTGGGAAAAAAAAAAATGCCTTCCAGAAAACCACCAGGAAGCTCAGAGAGTCCCAAAGAAGTTGGACCCAAGAAGGAACATACTAAGGCACATCATCATTACATTAGCCAATATTAAAATGAAGGAGAGAATTCTAGAAGCAGCAAGAGATAAGGGGACATCACCTACAAAGGAGTTCCCATCAGACTGTCAGCTGATTTCTCAAAAGAGACCTTACAGTCAAGAAGGAGCTGGAAAGAAGTATTCCAAGTCATGAAATCCAAAGACCTACAACCAAGATTGCTCTATCCAGCAAAGCTTTCATTCAGAATAGAAGGGCAGATAAAGTGCTTCTCAGATAAGATCAAATTCAAGGAGTTCATCATCACCAAGCCCTTATTATATGAAATGTTAAAGGGACTTACCTAAGAAAAAGAAGATAAAAAAGAGGAACAGTGAAAGGACAGGAAACTCACGGTTATTAAGAACCACACCTAAAACAAAAGCAAACTAAGAGGACAGCTAGATTAGGAGCAGAACCATAGAAATGAAGGTCATATGGAGGGTTAGCAACAGGGGAGTGGGAGAAGGAGAAGGGGGGAGAAGGTACAGAAAATGAGTAGCATAGATGGTAGGTAGAAAATAGATAGGGGGAAGGGCAAGAATAGTATGGGAAATATAGAATCTAAAGAACTTGAGACGTGGTCATAAACTAAAGTGGGGCAATGGTGGGGGAGGGGGTGTGAAGGGTGGAGGGGAATGAAGGGGGGAAATAGAACAATTGTAATGGCATAATCAATAAAATATATTTAAAAATAAAAAATATTAACACTAAAAAAATAAGATTCTGTCGCTAATTTTCACCGGGATTGTCATCTGAAAATTAGTATCATCTAGGTGTGTTTTGTAGGCACAAAGGATTTATTTAGGAAAAGGCAGGGGTCGTAACCTAGTGTGCTCAGGCTGGGCCAGCCCCTAGCACAGGGCCTCATGTGCCCCAGCAGAGAGGTGTTTGTTTACCCAAGGGAAGAGGAAATGAAGGGAATGGGAAGCTGGTTAGAACTGTGAGCTTTCTGATAAGCCTAGACTCCTTCCTGTGGAGGAGACATCCATGCACCCAGCATCTCCCAGAGACCCTCCAGACTAACTGTGATGTCACCAAGTTCTAGTCGGTCTTCATCAGGCTCCTCACAGGCACAGAGAGAAATGACACTGTTCCAATGCCAAGTCTTTTCATGCAGGCGAGCGATGCATCCAAGAATCTTTCCACGAATTTAAGTGTCTTCTGTGACCCCAGGAGAACCGTGAGTTTTCTCCACAGAGGTCTTCCCCATGTCTCCTTAGTTCCCGCGTATTTGGTCTTTTTGTTCATTTGCTTCTATTGGAAACATAATATTTCTTTCTAGTATTCTAATTGTGGTGTACACATAAAACTATTGATTCTGTATGTTAATTTTGAGACTACACCCCGTACAGAATTCTCTTATTGTTTAGTCCATTCCCAGAAGTAAAATCTTTTCCATCTGCAGGTAGGATAACGATACCCCTGCTCTCCAGTGTTTATATCCTGCTTTCTTTTTCCTTTCCCAGCTGCTACAGAAAACGATGGGAGGAATGGGTAATGTCTAGATCTCTGCTCTGATCGCTCCCGATGTTTCTTTACCCTTCTTGTCAACTATTCCAAGGAAAATTTTTCAAGAGCTTCTGCACCCTGTTATATACTATAGCACTGATTTTTTTCATCCTCACTTGAGGATGTGTTTTTGGACGTTAGAGAGAGTGAAGGGGAGAGACACATCAACGTGAGAGACAAACGTTACCAGTTGCCTCCCACATGCGCCCCGATGGGGGATCAACCCTGCAGCCCAAATGTGTGCCCGCCCAGGAATCAGAACCACACTCTTTGGGCACACATGCAGACACTCCAACCAACTCCACCACCTGGTCAGGGCAGCACTGATTTTTTTAATAAAGATTTTACTTATTAGACAGAGGGGAAGAGAAGGAGAGAGGGAGAGAAGCATCAATGTGTGGTTGCACCTCAGACGCCCCCAACTGGGGACCTGGCCCACAACCCAGGCATGTGCCCTGACTGGGAATTGAACTGACTGTGAGCTTTTGGTTCACAGTCTGGTGCTCAATCCACTGAGCCACACCAGCCAAGGTTGATTTTTAATAATAATAAGAAGAAGATACAATTAGAAAGAACTTCAATGATTAAAAACAGAAGAGTTAAGAAGACTGTAGTTCAATAGCATATCACCAATTATAATAAAATTAAAAATGATCATGGATCATTTGTAAAAAATGATTTTTTTGTAATGATTATTATTCGTTAAAAAAAAACCCACCATATAAAAATTGCAGGTAAAGTATAATTACAACCATCTGAATAAGTCTCCAAATTGGCACGAGAAAAGGAAGGAAGTTTGTTAAGATGGTAACAGTGATTGTCCCAAGGTAACAGGATACAAGCGATGATTTTTTTATGTATTTCTTTCTTTTCCAAAGTTTACATAATGAGCTGATATTATGCCATAGTGGAAGGGGAATATTTATTTTTTAAATTTGTGACCAAATTCAACAACTGGAAGTAGAGTTGTCATTAAGCCCCTCTGAGCATAGCTCATCAAACTGCAGGTGAACCACCCCAAAGGGGCAGGTGGAGCCTCAAGGCAAGAGCACCCAGAGGACATCCAGCCGCCCACTGGCCGCCCAGAGCAGAGATGAAGAATGTGATTCCCACCATTGATGTAATTTCTGATTTTCTAGTAGCTACACTGAAAATAAGAAGAAACAGATGTAATTCATCCCAACAATGTATTTTACTAACCCAAAACAGCCAAATTATCAACACAATCAACATAAAAATCAACGTAATTTTTAATATTTTATACTCTGTCCCCACTAAGTTTCAGAAATCTGACGTGGCTTTTACATTTACAGCACATCTCTGTTCAGATGAGCCACACTTCATGTGCTCGGTAGCCTCATGTGACCAGGGGCTGTGCTCCCAGACAGCTCGGGTCTGGGCAGCTCTGATGTGTAGGATACACAGGCGGAAAAGGTGTGCACATGCGCACCTGTGTGTGTGAGAGTGTAGATCCACAAGCAAACAAAAACTGCCTGCAGTATAGAGAGGATCATGGAGGGAAAAAAATATCGTCTAAAATAAAAGTCGCCTGAATGCATATTGTTTATTGTACTTGGGCTTCCCACTGATTCCTTCCCTATTCATACACTACCTTTCATGGAGGAGCAAAGCCTCCTAAGTTGGACACAAATGCTGTGGACCGCTCTGCCTGGTTTCAGGAATTGTAACCCTAATCACCCCCCCCAACCTCCCCACCCTCCCCACCCTCCCCACCCTCCCCACCCCATGGCTAAGGCTGTGAGTGAATGTGAGCCACTGGAGACAAGGCTTGTCTCCAGTAGCAAGCGCTGCCTTAGTTTCCTCTCCCCACCCCCAAAGCTTGGTCGGAAGTCAATGACCTGACCGTAAGCCTCCTCACAGCGGGGGGCAACCTAAGCCAGACACGAGCACTTGGGAGGCCATCATGGAAGGACTGGTGGGGGTGCTGCAACAAAGAGTGAGCAATGCACTTATGCCTCCTGGCTATGTGAGATAGACTGAGTCCCCATGTCCTCTGGGAAGAGCACTTTTTGGCTCTCATCCCCTTAAGCCTGAATATGTGATGGGGAGGGGTGCAGCTCCGGGCCTTGCCACCCTGTATTCCTGTGTATTACAACCAAATAAAAGCCCTTGGAGGAAGGGGTTCAATGCCTTTTTCCCCTGGGAAACTGGCCACTGCTCACGGCCCTTCCCTTTTGAGGGACTGGCCACCTCTCCTCTCCAAGCAGATCATGTCATGTCATGTTTACTTTCATCCATGGCGCACAAGGGGACTTGTGGGAAAAGTCGCCCCTGCACACAAATATTTGTCCATCTTGCTGGGGAGAAGGGAAAGCCCGGTCTCTCCCTCCAGGGCTGTCCACTGACCCTACACAGCATTGGTCCCACTCCTGGAGTGGGAGTTCTTTCGAAGGCCGTGGGGACCAGTGGAAGTGGCCTGGGCTGTGCTGCCCAGTAATGCAGTCATTGCCACATATGGCTATTTTAAGTTAAACATAATTAAAAATTCAGGTGCTTAGCCATACTAGCTAATTTTCAAGTACTCAGCAGCTACTGGCCCAGACTTTCCAGAGGTGCACAGATTTCTGGTACCAAGCCAAATGTGGTCAAGGAACCACTGCTACAAGGAAAGACTCCTATTCCTTCTGTTTACCCAGCACCTGCATCTATAAAAAATGGAAAATCCACATAGAATTGAGGCTGAACACTGACTGGCTCGCTCCAGCAAAAAGTAAAATTCATCCAAGTCATTGCATCACTTGAACTATTAAAAAATCCATGATATTAAAAGTTGTGCTTCCACCCTGACGGTGGTGGCTCTGTGGGTTGGGCATCGTCCAGCAAACCGGCCGCAGGGTTGATTTCCAGTCAGGGCACATGCCTGGGTTGCAGGGCTGGGTCCTCGGTGGGGGCGAGAGAGGAGACCCATCCCTGTTTCTCTCCCTCTCTTTCTCCTTCCCACCCCTTATCACAAAATCTTAAAATTAAAAAAAAAAGCTGTGCTTCCAAAACATTTCATATATTGTGTAACCGCTGACAGTAAAATTTGGAAATGTTTATATAATTTTGCCAATGATCTAGAAAATAATTAACATATGAGAGTGAGAAAAAACTGTAATTTCTTTACAGAGATGTATGCTAGGTGAACAATAAAACTTAAAGTACAAACTATTTTACATTAAGATAAAACTCAGTGATGCATGCAGAATAAAATACTAGATTAGGATAAAAATCCTGTGAGGGACACAACATGAAAACTATAGGTTTAAGGAAAAAACACAAAAAGGTGTAAAATTTATGACTGGTAAAAGTGAATGGTGAGCATTATATATGGATTGCCATGACAGGAAAACAACTTAAGTATCTATCATGGATGAATGGACAAAGAGAATATTACATACATATATATACATATATATATATATATATATGAATGAAATTCTGCCATTTGTGACATGGATAGACCTTTAAGGTATTATGCTAAGTGAAATAAATCAGAAAAAAGTAAATACCCTATGATCTCACTTACAGGAGGAATCTTAAAAAAAGGGGGGGGAGGGAGGAAGGAGTCTTAGAACAAATAAAACTTAGATACAGAGAACAGATTGGTAGTTCGTGGTCCCCAGGAGTCCTGGATGGAATGTGCAGCGTGCCAACTATAGTCGATATAGTATTGCATATTTGAAAGTTGCTGAGAGAATAAATCTTAAAAGTTCTCATCACAAGAATAGTGTATATGTGTAGTGATGGATGTTAACTAGACCTACTGTGGTGATCATTTCACAATATATATTTGTATTTAACAAATACTGAACCATGCTTTACACCTGAAACAATTATATATCAATTTACCTGAATTTTTAAAAAGTGGATGACAGATGCATTCGAAAGAATAAGTAGTTTTGTTGTTTAAGTGTCAATATTAACAATATGCCAAAAGATATTTAGATGTTAACTATAAAAGTTAGCCTTTCGAAGTCATTTTAGGCCGAGAGTTCCGGAGCCAACACCGGGGATAACTGCAAGGAGGACGCCGTCGCAGGGTCAGAGACGGCGACCGCACGGCCCACCCCGCTGCCCAGCGATGGAAGGCCGAAGGGCCCCCAGTGCCCGCGCTCAGCTCAGCTCCACCACCTCCCTGTAGCAGCGAGGGGAAGGGGCGGTGTCCCCGCCCCCTCAGGCTGTAGCGAGCTCTGCATTTAGGTGCACAGGTCGTTAGGTGTTTATTCTACCTAGGCACTTATTTGCCTTGCTGTCGCCCCCAACGCGGAACATCAAGTCCACAAGACAGAGAAGGCTCGCCTACAGCTCCTCCACCGGACTTGCGCACGCGCACCCAGGCCGGCACTTAATACACAGCAACTGCAGCATCAGCCGTCCCAGCACCCCGCGGCCCGCGTGCCCGAAGGGAGATAATACCACCGAGTCAGTCCTCCAGACTCCTAGAGAGGACCCGGAAGTGCCCCGCAGCCCACAACGGCTTTTCCGGCCGGGCCCGCTGAGCTTTTGTCCCGCTGGCAGTTGGCCTCCCGCGGCGCCGCCTCAGCCAGTACGTGAGTACGCGGCCGCCCGCGCCCCCGCCCCCGGCCCGCTCCTGACACGCCTTCCCCTTCCCGGCCGGTCCCGGCTGCCCCCTGGGTCGCGGGCGGGATCTGGGAGGAAGTGCGCCCCCTCCTACGCCTCTGGCGAGGACCGGGGAGGCGGGATCGCGGGCTTGCGGAAGGGTGCGGGGCCGCCGCCGGAACCCTTGGACTGCGCGCTGGCGCCGAGTGAGGCCGACCGGGCAGCCGGGATCCCTTTGGGGCTGCCCCGAGCGCGGAGAAGTGCCCCGCCCTCGTATTTCTCAACTCTTCCAGGCTGCCTGGGGCGGGAGGGAGTTGAGAAAATTAGCTCTTAGACACACCGCCCTCCCGCCCCTGTGGTGCCCGCGTTGCAGTTAACTTTGGTCTGGGCTCGAGTGTGACTACGAGCATGAGAGAGACCCCTAGGGGTGACCGGATTCGTCCTCCCTCCCCCCCAACCCTCTTTTTTTCCCACTTTGCGGGAGGGCTGAAGTGGAGACTGCCGGCCCAGGTGCGGATCGAGCCCCGGGGAGGCGCTTCCCGCGCCGTTGCCTGGGGCAGCTCGCCTAAGCGCAGACGAGGGTGCGCCCGGCGGAGGCGGCCTGCCGCGGGCTCCGCAGACCGGGAGTGAACTTGGGAGAAGGCCGAGGAGGCTCCAGACACGGCGGCAGCCTAGGGGAACGCCGGTGCTGGGATGTGAGAGATGACTGGGCCGCGTGTGCGGCCCGAAGACGTTTGGACTAAGCCACTAGGCGTGTTTTCTTTTTGACAGCAAAAGCGTTATTGTTGTTTTTTAATGTTTAAATCTACAATACAGTCATGTGGTTCAGCTATTTAAAATATAAAGAAGTTGTCAGCGAAAAGGTACCCCCCTGTACACTATCTTCCCAGGCCCGACCTCGGTAGGTCATCCAAGTCAGCTTGCGTGGATCCTCCTGAGTTTCCTTATGCAGATGCCGCAGATGTGAACGTAGTTCCCCTTTTCCGAACACTGGTGGGAGGTCGCTCTTCGTGTTCTGCACCTCGCAGCTTTCACCTGGTCTGTCTCAGATCATTAGAACAGAGAGCTTTTTTATTTTTTTACTGCATCGTGGTATTGGATGAGCCATCTTTGGAGGTTTCGGATGTTCCATGATTTTTTAGAACACAGGCCGCAAACAAGGCCCACACGGCCAAATCTACCCTCCACCTGATTTTATCCAGCCTGGCACCTGGTGTCTACCCCGCGCCTCTGAGTTCTTGCTGAACTGTTAGGGAGGAGGTACAGTTATGCAGTCCTAACCCTAAAGTTACATTCGGTCCTTTGAAGGTGACTGTGAGGCTGATGTGGCCCCCGTGAAAATGAGTCTGACACCCCTGACTTGGATCTGGTCAGGGACGTTTCGGTTCTTCCCAATTTCTGTCACCTCGTATTAGGGCGCTTTCGGTGACATACCAGTGCTTATCTGAGCAAGGGTTTTTAAAGAAGTGAGTGAAAAGTCAAAATTTTGTTTTACATCAGTGAAGCCAGTTATTGTTAGATTGCTAAATATACCAAATCATTATTATAACTCATGTAGTATTTTAAAAACAAAACCAAGCAGTTTCTCTCTTCTGAGACTTGTGTTTGTGACGTTTAGCCTTCCAGTAGCCCACTTAACTCTAATGACGACTCTTCTCACGCAAGTCTTTGCTCCTTTAGCTTCAGAAAACCTCTCAGCCTCCCTTTTGGAATTTCCTTTGCTTACCTTATTCCCAAGGCTAACTAGACATTTCCCCTTCACTACCAGGAATGAGAATGTTCTGTTTCATGTTTTACTTTGAAGAGAAATCCCCGTGAATCCTTACTTCCACTTTCAAGCCATAGAATCATCTCATGCTCTGTCTACCATCCTGATGTTTATGAACTGTAGATGCAGTAATAACTAAAGCACAAACCATGTTTCTCCCTCCTGGTCTCCATGTCACTGCTCATTTATCCCATTCCCCCGCTTCCTAAGTAACCTTTCTTCTGAATTGGCAAGCATTTTGTGCTTGCATTCCCTCTTTTCTCTCTGAAGAGAGAAGAGATGGCTTGATCATCTCCCAGTCACGTACAACATCCAAGAACTTAAGGTACAGAGTCCAGGTGTGAGCTGTGGACTGTGGTTGGCACTGTGGCACGTGCAGGTTTGCACATTTGCTTGCTTCAGGGAGTTGTTAACAGGCAGCAGTTTATACCAGAGGTAGCTACAGTTGCTCTCAAGTGAGTTGTCAAGGCTCTTGAGAAGTGCCTCCTGCCGCTCAGCGGCAGGAGTTAGGGCAGGCTCGTACTGTCTGCATGAGCTCCTCTGAGCGCTGGTGGTAGGGCATGAGCACGTGCAGAGCTGCCCAGAATTTGTGGGTCATGTATGGTTTGTAAAGAATAGGCCGCTCTCTGTGGCTGGTACTTGACTGGCGTGACTAGGCTGTTGGGTCATGCTCCCTGACAAGAACTGGTTGGAGGAGTTTCCACTCCAGCCTGTAGAATCCTGAAGAAAGTAAAGCTTTTCTGGCCCTTTGTATTCAGGACTCATACTTTTGGGGTGACTCTTTCGTGTGCCATGGGGGATGCATGGCCCAGCCCACTCTGTCAGCTATCTTCATGGGACTACAGTCTCCCAGACCCCAGAGCTCAGTTCTCTGCCCCCACACTCCACAGCTGCCGTGAGTGACCTCTTTTGTTTTGACTTTTTATCATGAGAAAGTTTGAACGTACAGGAAAGTAGAGTAGTGCAATGAACTGCATACACCCATAGCTTAGATTTAACAGTTGTCAGCATTGCTACATCTGTTTCACCATTCTCTTTTTATTTGAAAAGAAAGAAAGGACACTGTGGCAGCTAAAATGCCGTTATTGCACTCTGCTAAATTAACTCTGATTCCTTGATATAATCTAACTGCTTGACAAACTGCTGAGCCTGTGGCCTGTTTTTGTGTGGCCTGAAAGCTAAGAATGGTTTTTACATTTTTTAAGGGATATTAAAAAGCAGATTAAAAAAATAAGTGGCAGCCCTGACTGGTTCAGCTCAGTGGATTGAGTGCTGATCTGCGAATCAAAAGGTCACCAGTTAGATTCCCGGTCAGGGCACATGCCTGGGTTGTGGGCCAGGTCCCCAGTAGGAGGTGTGGTAGAGGCGACCACACATTGATATTTCTCTCCTTCTCTTCCCCTCTAAAAAAATAATAAAATTTTTAAAATCTTTAAAAATATAAATATTAAAAGTAATAAAAATTTAAAATGAGTCACAGCCCTGGCCGGGTGACTCAGTTGATTGGAGACTCCTCCCGTAGATCAAAAGGACAAGGGTTCAATTCCTGATCAGGGCACATACCTAGATTGTGGGTTCGATCCCTGGTTAGGGCACATACAGGAGGCAGTTGATCAATATTTCTCACATTGATATTTCTCTCTTCCTTCTTCCTTAATCTGTCTCTAAAATCAATTAAAAATATATTCTCTGCTGAGGATTAGGCAAAAGATAAATAAATGAATGAGTGAATGAATAGAATGTGACCCACAAAATCTACAATATTTTCTATTTGGTTCTTTACGGAAAAGTTTACCAACCCCTGATTTAATGGAGTAAGTGATCACGCAAAATGCATATCTGAGCTTGTTACTCCGCCTAAAACTCCTCAGGACCGAGTCAGGACTCTTCGGTACGATGGGTAGCCCTCGTTTGTGTCCGCCTGTCCAGATGTGCCTGTGCCCTGTGCACCAGATGTCCGAGGGTGGTGAACGCCTCTCCAGTTACTGTAGTTCTTCCCTTTGCTGAACCTGCTCCTTTCCTGAAGCTCTTCCTAATCCTTCAAAAACAGTTCCATCCCTTCTGCCTCCTCCTCCTCCCTGTGTGATCTGTGCCCTGTGTACACATCCCCCATTTTTATCACATGTTAATTATTTTCCTGCCAGGCTCACCTCATGTGTGAGCTCCTTGATGGCAGGGCCTTGTCTTACCATCTCTGCATCCCCAGGACTAGTCCAGTACCTGGGGCCAAAGCAGGATGAGGGTCATAATCGAAGTTCCTTGGGCAGCACTCAACCTCAGAGATAACATACAGGAATATATCTTCACTATTGTTTATAAGAGTAATACTATCTTATTACATCCTCTTCATCGCCTTTGCATGTTAGTAGCTTAGTCCATTCAAGCCACTGTAATAAAATACCACAGATTTAGTGGCTTATAAACAACAGAAATTTATTTCTCAAGGTCAAGGCACCAAGGGGGATCTCTGTGGGGTCTCTTCTAAGAGCACTAATGACATTCATGAGGGCTCCGCCCTCATGTCTTATGTACCTACCTTCCAAAGCCTTCCTATGGCCTTCATCTTTGGGGGCTAGGATTTCAACATAGGAATTCGGGGAGGCACAAACGTTCAAGGCGTAGTGGCAGCATTTACCTTGTGCTAGTTTTCTATGCCTTGGTGCTTTCGTGCCTGTGTTTTGGCTTTTCTTAGTCTCTGTATTGAATACTATGAATCTCATTGCTAACCATCTTTTTTCAGTGAAGATGGACCTTTATATTGATCTGTTTTGATTTCAGCCATTAAGAGAATTGGGTGCTCTGCATTGGGTTATAGAACACTGACCCCACCCAAACAGGAGGTCAGGTAGGGTAGAAACAAGGGAATTGCTGGACTCTGCCCATGTGAGGGGTAAGCAGTGAGACATTTGTGATTATGCACAGCAGGCCAGCCAGTAGCCAGTCAGATGGGGGAGTCCCAGAGGACGTGAAGGGGATAAGAATTAACCTGTCAGAGAGAGCCAAGGGAAAGAGTCCGTCAGGGCCGAGGACCAATGCACAGTGGTAGGAGGGATTATTTAGTGTTTGGTGTCCCAAGTCACTCCAGGCGGCCATATGCAAAAGGATTCAAGTGCCACACTAAGTAGCCTGGAAAGATTTGGCGATGGGGTATGACCAGGTGTGCATTTCCCAGAACCTCGACAGCTGTTGGAGGAAGAGTTGGATCAGGGTAAGAGTGGAGGTAGGAAGACTACAGCAGAAGTTCAGAAGGGAATTTAGGACCTAAACTACGGGCTTGGCAGTGGGAATGGAGTGGGGGCTTGAAAACTGTGTAGGCAGTAAAGGCAACTGGTCTTAGGGGCTCTTTCAGAGAGAAAGAGAAGAGTCTACTTTTGACTTAGGCAAATAGGGGGAGGACAGAGGTGTTTACGGGGTCTGTAATTGAAGAGAGGGGTCTGGGCTGGAGAGGAGGCTCTCTGAGATGGTTTGTAGGAGTCATAGACCTATCTGTAGGCTCCTACAGAAGGAGCTGCTGCAGAAGAGCATAGAATCAGGAAAGGAAAGGTTCTAGAACGGAACGGGGCTGGGAACATCCAAGGGACAGCAGGCCAGTAGTTGGTGAACGGAGCAAGGTCTGGGCAGAGGAAGTCAGACCAAGTAAGCGAGAGGCGAGACAGGTGTGTGAAGATCACCTTTTTAAGACACACTGTGGACAGGAGGCAAGAGGGCGGAAGCAGTGCCTGGTGGGAAAGATAGAACTTAAATCTACTTCTGGACATTTCTTAAAACTTTTATTTGCAGATATTTTCAAGTAAAAAGAAAAACTTCAAGAATAAGAATCATGAGGAGACACCCTTAACTCACTCATCAGTGTAGTTAACTTTCGTTTTCTTTTTCCTCATACATACATACTTTCACCTAAACCTTATGTCACGGCCCTTTGTCCCCTCAGTATATATTTCAGGAGGATAGGGTTACTCAAGTAAGTAACTCCAGTGCAGCTGTCACCTTCCATATTTACAGTTGACATTACTTTTGTCTAACCAACCATGTTCCAGTTTGATCACTTGACACAATTATTTTCTTACCAGTTTTTCATTCCGGTACAGATTTACTCCAGGTCATGTATTGAATTTAGTCAAGTTTCTATAGCCTTCTTTAATCTGGAACATTTCTAGCTTTCTCCATCTTTTATGAAAATGATACTTTTGAAGAATACAGGTACCTTTTTGTGGAACATTCTTCATGTTCGATCTGCCAGATGTTTCCTTGTGATTCAGTTCATCTAGTGCATTCTCGTAGGTGACGATGTGTCCTTCTGAGAGCGTCACTCCTGGAAGCACACGCTGTTCCTCTGCCCTCACTGGCAGTACTGTACTGATTTACAACACTTGACCTTCTCCACTATGTAATTACTATTTTTTCCCTTGCATTCTTTGGGGGAATGTCTATACTGCTTGTTAAAATTTCCCCTAGATTTAGGATCCATTAATAATTCTCTTACTGTTTATCCTTTGCCAAATGCTGATTTTGTTTTTTCTAACTTACTACTCCTTCCACATTTACTATCTGGCCCTGGTATTTTGCTGAAAGCAAGAGGCCTCCCTTTCTCCCCTGTTTGTATCTGCATGGATTTATGAAATCCTGTTTTCAACGTTTATAATTTATTAATGTATTTAATTGTTTTTACCGGAGAAATTGAAAGGGAGTTTATTCTGATAGGATCTACAAATCGGGGAGCACAGCCTTCAGTATCAACCCAAGACGTACTCCAAGTAGGGGAACGGAACAGGATTTTTGAAGATGCATGTTGCAGGGGGATGACAGTCAAAGAGATGGGTTGCTAGGGAACAAGTTCCCAAAGTTACATCATTCATTTTCTTATGGAGGGTCAACTGGACTTTCAATGTCAGCTGGACTGAACATAGAAAGTCCAGTTGACCCGTGGTTAGCAGGTGGAGTTGTGGGGTAAGAGCAATGAGTAATAGAAGGGGGGACCCAAAGAAAACCAGAATTTATTTATAAAAAACTGCATATTCTCACATGTTTAAACGTCAGTCATCTTCTTTCACAGTGCTCTCCATTGGATGCAGTACACCTATCGAGGCTTTTTTCCCACTACTCAAAACAGTTTTTGAATTTGTAGATTTTGATGCCTTTAAGTGCTTCTGCTGTTTTTTGTTTCACCTCTTCCCCATCAGCAAAACATTTTCCTTTGAGGGCTTTTTTCATTCATGGAAACAAAAAGGAGGTCACTCCGGGTAAGATCAGGTGAATAGGGAGGGTGGGGCACAGGGGTCATGCTGTTTTTGGTTAAAAACTGAACACTCAGTGAAATGTGGGCAGGTGCGTTCATAATCTGTACCTAATTATTATGGACCCTGAATTGGATACTCAAGCTGGATCTTGTGGTCTTGTGATGTGTCCCTGTTGTTTCTGAGCACCTCCTTGCTTGCAGCTCATTTTGTGTATTCTGTCCCCAGCCTGGAATCCATCGGATTCCTTTTAGTAGCAGTGGTAATAGAGGCTGAGAACAGGGTGCTAGATGGGCTCATTACCACTGAGGTGTGTTTGCTTTTTGGCAGACAGAGCTAGGGAATATACATATGCACACAAATATACATATATGTGAACATACATACATTTATATGTGTGCACGCACACATATAAGTTAGAAATCCTGCATTGACACCAATACCTCCATTTCACCCCACAGAGTTCTTTCTTGCCTTCCCATATTCCGTATTTTCATGTCTCTTCTTCCTCCAGGAGAGCCCTGGCTCAAAACTAAACACATTTGCTCAGTCCCATAATACATCTAAAATTGTTCCAAAATTACGTGGCCCATACCATCACAGAAAACAAAGCTGCTAAAAGGAGTTCTTCTCTTTGTAGCTCTTCCTCACTGCCCCTCCAGCCTTCCCTTAAACTGAGAGTGCACAGCATCTCCTCATGTGCTATGTGTGAGTTATGTGGGTTCATTCCTGGTTTTTTGTTCTCTTCCTGTGGCCGTGGTACTCACAAGAAGCACAGACGAGTTCCTTTCATTTGCCTTCTGGTCTGCTGGCTTCCCCCTTCCCATTCTCACTGATGTACCTTTATTCTTCGAATCTAGAGAACATTACCATGCTTCAACAAGTAAAAACTGCACAGAGGCTGTACACAGCTGCCCATTCCCGCACCCCTTATAAGTAATGTCCTTCAGTGTTTTCTGGTTTCTCTCATTACTGTCAAATAAGCAGATATGTGCTTGTTTTCTTATTTTTGTGCATAAAATGTAGCATATATGCTTTTTCACTTTACAGTGTATCCTTGAAATTGCTCGCTGTCGATCAATTTTATAAAGATGTTCCGCAGTCGTTTGTAGTACTCCACTGTGCATACATGCCATAGCTTACTTGCCCATTCTTCTGTGCATAGCCTTGTGGGTAGTTTTCCAGATTTTGCAGTTACATGTAATGCTACAGAGAATAACTCTGCATATATACTTTCGTATTTTTGGAACTATATCTTCAGTATAAATTCCGAGATGGAATTCCTGGGTCAAAGTGTGCATGCACACATACTCGTGTCTGGTATCGCAAGTTCCCCTCACAGAGGCTATGCCAGGCTGTATTCCCGGCAACTCGAGCGTGCCCATTTCCCCCATGGCCTCACCAGCCCGGTAGGCTGTCAAGTGCTTGAATATTTGCCAGTCTGACCGGCGAGACCTGGTGCTTTAGTCTAGATTTTATTTGAGTGAATAAGATCTAGAGTGAGTCTCTTCTTATGAGTGAAATTGAAGACGTGTTTAAGGAACATTTTAATATTTCCTTTGATAAATTGTATCTTTTGCCCATTTTTCTGTAGGATTTTTAGTCTATTTTTCTTCAGTTTCCGAAGATTCTTTATATCTTAAGGATGTTAGGCTTTATATACAATGTAAATGTTTTCTTCCACTTTGTCATTCATTTTCTGATTTTGCTTATGGTATTTTTGACATGGCAATTTATATAGTCAGAAATACCAACCTTTTACTTTTTCAGGGGCATTCGCCCCGGTGACTCGGGGCGAGGCTCCGCAGAGGCAGAGGCTCCTCGTGGAGGCTGTTCCTGAGTGTGGTGTAGAGAATGGATATAGTTCTATCTTTTCCCAGATGGTTTATAGCTGCTCTAACACTAATAAAAAGATCATCTTTGCCCCAATAATTTGATATATTATCTTTATCATATATTTGATTTCTGTAGTAATTAGGACTATTTCTGGACTTTGTATCCTGTTCCGTTTGTCTTTCAGCTGAACCAGTGCCACATTATTTTGTAAGGCTTTGTGGCATACTTTAAACCTTTTTTTAATTTTCTAAAGGAAATCCTCACCAAGGCTATGTTTATTGATTTCAAAGAGAGAGGCAGAAAAAAACATTCATGTGAGAAACAGTGATTGGTTGCCTCCATATGTGCCCCAACAGGGGTTTGAACCTGCCCTGACTGGAGATTGAACCTGCAGCCGTTTGATATACAGAGTGATGCTCCAACCAACTGAGCCACTGGGCCAGGGCTGTGGTATACTTTAATATCTAGCATGGCTAGTCTCCCCTCATGGCTTTCCCTTTTCTGTTTTTCTCTCTAACAGTTTTTGTGTATTTATTTTAGGGGATTTGGTTTTCCATATGCAGAAACATAAAGGCCAAAGGGACTGGATGGAGCAGAGTCCCTGCTGTATGTAGAGGCAGGATTCAAAGCAGAGATAGAACATGTGTTGCTGCTGGTGGTTCTGGAATGTCACTGCTCACCCAGTGACATGGGCTGTTCTGCCCAAAGTAGTAAAGAAACAGAGCAAAGAACTAGGCGGAGCCACCATTTGTCAGTGACCTCTGAAGATCTCTTACCTATTCACTTGTCATTTTGTGAAGCTTTCACACAGTAGAGTCACCTTTTGGTTTAATGTCTGTTGCATGGTGCTTCATTTTACTGTCCTCATGGTACTCTGAGTTCCCGCTTCTCCTTTTCTGTACATTTTAATTGAGTCCGTCATTACATCTCCATAAGCGTAAGTTGGATCATGTCGTCCTTTATACATGAACACTCCAGAATATATATCTTACTTTTCCTTTTTTGCCTCTGATTCCTCCTCACATTTACATACAGAGTTTCTAAGTAGGACTGACAGAGGTCCAGAGTACTGCCCCAAGAGAGTCTGGTACCCTGGTTAAGAGGAGAGATCCATATTTTAAGTCTAATCACAAATATCTAATTGTCCATGGTTGGGGACAAGGGACTTAGAATTCTTTCTTTTGTTCTTAGGAGTCAGTTTGTCCATAGGTGGATACTGATGGAGTGCCAGCCATACAGAGAACCTTCACAGGGACAAAGGGACCCTGCCAGGCTCCTAAACCCCTTTGGAAAGGAGTTCACCTTTCCAGAGTCCTGCACTTTAGGCCTCAGTTTCAACCATGATCTAATAACCTGACCGTGAATAAATAACAAAACAATGATAGCATATAGCATTCACCAAGTACTTCTGCTATAGTGACATTCTCAACACTTTACACATCTTCTCTCATATAATATTCACACCGGTCCTGTTGACTCATTGTACAGATGAGGAAACTGTGTGTCTAAAAGGTTAAATAACTTCCTCAAGACCACACAGCTAGGGATTTCCACTTAGGCAGAATTATTTCCTTTGTCTAATGGTTTGTGTTTTTGCTTTTGATATTTGATATTCTCTGACTGCAGTTAGCCTGTTCCTGAAGTAAGATTGAAAGAAAGCCTTTTGCCCAGCAGGCTGAAGTGTCCTCTCTTACATTAAGAGTTCCCCCCTGACTACCCAGCTAGCCACTTTCCAGGGTCAGAGTTTTCCTTGGAGGGAAGGTCCAAGAGGCCAAACCAACAGGCTTGTTTTCTTTATAATTCCTGACATGACTATTCTGATTTTCTGACCCTCCCAACACTTCCTCCCAGGTACTGATTTCTCATCTTCAGCTTTGCCTCTCTTCTGCAGATTATGTCTTCTTAACTTTTGTCTTTCTAATCTGTCTCCTCTGCTTCAGAGGTTTCTCCTGCCCTCTGTTTTTCCATTACTTGGTGTCATTTTTAAAAAACTGATCAGTGTTGCCGTTGTTTCTGTGCATCATTTCAACTTACCCTCATACTAAGCTGTTATACACAAATAGAAAGGATCTCTGTTTTGTTGAAAATTCACGGCTGTCACACTTTAACATTAGCCCCAGGGTAGCAGAAGTTTTGGCATGTCCACCATTGTATCTCATGCTGTGTGATAGAAACGGTACCTATCATACAGCATGCAGTCAACACTTGAGTGAATTTGCATGTAATTGTTATAGTTTCTTCTAAACAATGTGAATAAGTATCTTTTTATTTTCTTGGTTTAGTGTCACATTTCAAGACAAGGGGCACTGAGGATGAGGAATCAACTGAAAAGTGTGAAAATGCTGGGAATGCGGAACCTCTGTGGCTAAAAGTGGAAGGCCTTCACAAGAGTTGTGTGCAGGAGTCTGAGTTTGAGGGAACCTGTGGTTGGGGTAGCAGGATAGAGAAGCAGTTGGAAAAGCCTGATGGGAAAAGAATGAAGGAGGACAAAAGTGGCATCAGGGAAACAATTGGAAAACCCCAAATCACAGCAAATATAAAGACAGAACAGGAAGAAGAAGACGAGGCATCTGAGAAAAGCTTACATCTGGGCCCAAAGCACATTACACACCAAACCATCCCCATCAAACAGAAAAGCAGTGAGCAAGGCACATGTGCGGAGAGTATGAATGGAAACTCTCATGCCCATCTGAACCAGAACACCAGTGCTATTAGGAAATCCCATAAATGTGATGAATGTGGGAAGTCCTTCAAATATAACTCCCGCCTTGTTCAACATAAAATAATGCACAGTGGGGAAAAACGCTACGAGTGCAGCGACTGCGGAGGGGCTTTTCGGAGCAGCTCCAGCCTCCGCGTTCACAAGCGCATCCACACTGGGGAGAAGCCGTACAAGTGTGAGGAGTGTGGGAAGGCCTACATGTCCTACTCCAGCCTTATAAACCATAAGAGCACTCATTCTGGGGAGAAGAACTGCAAATGTGATGAGTGTGGGAAATCCTTCAATTACAGCTCCGTTTTAGACCAGCACAAGAGGATCCACACTGGGGAGAAGCCCTATGAATGTGGCGAGTGTGGGAAGGCCTTTAGGAACAGCTCTGGCCTCAGAGTCCACAAAAGGATCCACACAGGGGAGAAGCCCTACGAATGTGACATCTGTGGGAAAACCTTCAGTAACAGCTCCGGCCTCAGGGTTCACAAGCGGATCCACACAGGGGAGAAGCCCTATGAATGTGACGAGTGTGGGAAGGCCTTCATTACTTGCAGAACACTCCTAAACCATAAAAGCATCCACTTTGGAGATAAACCTTACAAATGTGATGAGTGTGAGAAATCGTTTAACTATAGCTCTCTCCTCATTCAGCATAAAGTCATCCACACTGGAGAGAAACCTTATGAATGTGATGAATGTGGGAAGGCCTTCAGGAATAGCTCAGGCCTTATCGTACATAAAAGGATTCACACAGGAGAGAAACCTTACAAATGTGATGTCTGTGGCAAAGCATTCAGCTATAGCTCAGGCCTGGCAGTCCATAAAAGCATTCACCCTGGGAAGAAAGCTCATGAATGTAAGGAGTGTGGGAAGTCCTTCAGCTATAACTCACTTCTTCTTCAGCATAAGACCATTCACACTGGAGAGAGACCTTATGTGTGTGATGTGTGTGGGAAAACCTTCAGAAACAATTCGGGTCTCAAAGTCCACAGGAGGCTCCACACGGGGGAAAGGCCGTACAAATGCGATGTGTGCGGGAAAGCCTATATCTCACGTTCTAGCCTTAAAAACCACAAAGGAGTCCATCTTGGGGAGAAGCCCTATAAATGTAGCTACTGTGAGAAGTCCTTCAATTACAGCTCTGCCCTCGAACAACATAAGAGGATTCATACGAGGGAGAAGCCTTTTGGGTGTGATGAGTGTGGAAAAGCCTTCAGAAATAATTCAGGCCTTAAAGTACACAAGCGAATCCACACCGGGGAGAGACCTTACAAATGTGAGGAGTGTGGGAAAGCCTACATCTCACTCTCAAGCCTTATAAACCATAAGAGTGTGCACCCTGGGGAAAAGCCCTATAAGTGCGAGGAGTGTGAAAAAGCCTTTATCACATACCGAACCCTTATAAACCACAAAAAAATTCACCTTGGGGAGAAGCCCTACAAGTGCGATGTGTGTGAGAAATCTTTTAACTACACGTCACTCCTTTCTCAACACAAAAGGGTTCACACTAGAGAGAAGCCCTATGAGTGTGACAGGTGTGAGAAGGTTTTCAGAAACAACTCCAGCCTTAAAGTGCATAAAAGAATTCATACGGGGGAGAAACCCTACGAATGTGATGTGTGCGGAAAAGCCTACATCTCACACTCAAGCCTTATTAACCATAAAAGTACCCACCCTGGCAAGACACCCTACACATGTGATGAATGTGGAAAAGCTTTTTTCTCAAGCAGAACTCTTGTAAGCCATAAAAGAGTCCATCTTGGGGAGAAGCCTTTTAAATGCGTAGAGTGTGGGAAATCTTTCAGTTACAGCTCACTCCTTTCTCAACACAAGAGGATCCACACAGGGGAGAAGCCCTACGTATGTGACAGGTGTGGGAAGGCGTTCCGGAACAGCTCAGGCCTCACAGTGCACAAGAGAATCCACACAGGCGAGAAACCCTATGGGTGTGACGAGTGCGGGAAGGCGTACATCTCACACTCGAGTCTTATCAACCACAAAAGCATCCACCGTGGTCAGCAGCCCTATAATTGTGAGTGTGGGAAGTCCTTCAATTATAGATCAGTCCTTGACCAGCACAAAAGGATCCACACTGGAAAAAAGCCATACCGGTGTAATGAGTGTGGGAAGACATTTAATACCAGGTCAGATCTTGCCAAGCACAAAAGAATCCATACAGGAGAGGAATCTCTAAGTGTGCCAAATGTGGGGAGTTACAGTGGCACAGCACAGAGGAGAACTTACGAGGGCGGGAATGTTCTGGATGGGGCCAGGATGAGCTTGTCTCTGTAGGAGGCGGAGCTTACCAAGTCTCAGAGAACTCCAGTGAAAGAGAAACCTTATGAATGTAAGAGTATCTGAGGTCCTTGTTCATGGCTATAATTTACATAGTACAAATGAAACCATGAGTAACCTGTGCTTCAAGGAAGCCTCCAGTGTCAAGGTAGTTGAGCCCTTATGGAATACAAAACAGTTTATACTGGGGATAAAACCTATCAAAATGAAACGATGTCAAAACTTTCAAAATAAGCAGACATATCTGGACATGAAACACATGGGTGAGGAAAGGATTTCAACTAGAAGTCACACAGTCACCATTAGAAAGTTCATATTTGGTTAAATTTTGTGAATCTAAATGTGGGACATTCAGGTGTATCTTTTGAGTCCCAATTATACGGTCAGTGGAAATAACCCAAGAAGGGCCTCCAGCAGCCAAATTCAGGGAGAGATAGGCTTCAGGGAATATAAATATATTTATTAGTAGTACTCTTGTAAAAGCTTTATTACATAATTCAGTGGTTTGGGGCAAGGTGATGACAAGTTCTGAAACAAAATTTGAATTTTGCAGGGAAATTTAAAAAGTGTAGACTTAATCTAACAGGAGATATGAGAGTCACTCTGGAAAAACGCAGGTTGATCGGACTATACTGTTGTAGTGTGATACACTAGTTGAGTGGGGGAAACTTTAAAAATTTCAGATGAACCCCCCTCAGTGAGTGACAAATGTGTGCTGAGTGAAAACCTCACATGTTAACACTGCAAATAAAAGGTTCTACCATGGAGGAAAATAGAGCACACTCAGTAACTAAGGGAACATGTCTTCAATATGAATTTGCACAAAAAATTGATTCAGGGATTCCTATGAATAGGAATGCTGAAAAAGAGGGCATTTTCTTGCAGGAGGCAAAAAGCTAAGTAACTACCAATAATTGGGGGATAGGAGGAAATTCCTGCTTAATCCTGTTAAATGGTAGATTGTTTCGGACTGTGTTATTGTAAAGATTTCATGTACTACCTGTGTGTATTGTCTGTTGTAAGATGTCATGAATATATCGTTCAGGGCTCCCTCCATCTTGGCTGTGAAGAGCCAGATAGTTGTGGCAAGGTAAGGTGGATCCCCAATAAAGAAATTCCTCAAAAGTAAGCAGGCTGTGCCTGACTTTAGAAGGAGCAGTGTGCAGGGAAAGCCGTCTGTGTTGCATCTTCATGAGGTAGACTGCCGCATGCAAGCCCAGGTGGGCAGCAGGGGCTCACCCCCAGGGCCGGCATCGCGGGTTTCACCGGCAGATAGGCAGTGCCCCCACCAGGAGCAGTGCAGCCTGGATCGAGCCTCACATGCTGGGGCAGGGTCACAGCTCCTGGGAATGGGCAGGCTGTGAGTGGCACTCACCACCCATTCTGTTGAACAGAATTGAACAGAACGTTGACTTTGTATGAAGGGTAAAAGGAGAGTCTTCTGAGAATTTAGTAACTGGCCAAGACCACGCCGGGTGGGCCGGTCTGTAGAGGCTGAGTTCTTCAGGCTTCTCTGGCTCTAATATCCATCCAGTCTTTATAAGAGAATGGCCTCTAGCTAAATAGTTGCCTTGCTCTCCAGGACTTCACGTATTTAGCCACAAAGTGTACATGCCTCTCTCTAGGAGTACAGTTCACTTTGTCTCCAAACCCTCACCAGTAGTAGATTTTGATGGAGGGAGTCAGGATGGGACGAGGAAGGGGAAAGTAAAGCATTTCTGCCACTCAGCTCCACATTGGAACATCATGGCCACACTTGCTCTGTGTCCTGGCTACGCGCAGCCCTAACCAATGATCTTCTGCACAGACTTGAGTGCATTTATTCAGGAAATACTTGCTGAGGACATGCTAGACACAGTCCACTGTCTCCTAGGCACTAGGCAACATGAGTAGGTAAAGGACCTGCGAGGGAGAAAAGCCACAAGCAGAGCCACCCCGGTGGCTGCTGAACTAAATGCAGCCTTCAGAGGCAAGTGAGCAGCACTGGCAGTCCGAAGGAGGGAGGCAACAGTGATGCTGGGCAGGCCGGCTGGACTTTTTCAGTAGGGACATGTAGGGGTGATGGGTTGGCCTGGTGAAAGACAGCATGGAAACAGCTCACACATCCTCAAGGGTAGCCGGTCTGGCAGGGTTGGTACCCAGTGGGCAGGAAGGAGGGAGTATGGAGTATCATTTTCTAGGAGTCATCAGGTAATTGAGTCATCTTCATTTACTGAAGGTAAAACCAGGTATGTTTTAGACACCTGGATTACCTTTGTGGCTAGGGCTGTCAGAGTCCCAGTGGCTCAGGAGCGGCACCACTAGATGGGTACCCCAAGTGCTCACTGAGCACTGTGACACACCACCACTGAGACCTCCAGTGGCTCCAGTCCACAAGAAACAGGACCCAGGCCTCGTGGCCTTGACCTTGAAACCACCTAAAAACACAGGCAGCAGCTCAGGATAATCCCAGACGAGAAGAGGTCTTGGGGTCTCCAGCCCTTCCAGGCAGACTGTGGGGCAGAGCCAGTGAGGCAATGCGGCTGCATCTGCCAGGCCCAGCTGGGGGCTTGAGCTTGTTTAGGGACCACCATCCCTCACCTCTTTTCAGAGAAAGTTTCTAATCTGCAGGAAGGAAAATTGCCAACATGTAGATAAATTCTTTTTTAAAAACAGTGTCTAATTCAAGACTAAAAATATAACTGAAATGGAGAATAGTAGGTAAGGAGGAAGACGGGGGATCTGCATCAAAGCGCAAAGCCACCTGTTTTGGAGGAGGGTTAAGTGCTGCTTAAGTCTGCGTTTTGTAATGGTGACTGTGCATGACACATTGTCATGGGCAAGCACCAGGATAAAATAAAGGGTATAAATCTAAAAATATGGCCTGGAAATCCTCAAAGGCTGGAAAAGAGAACAACATTGAAAAGGTTGGGAAAGTGGGACAATACTTCCGGTAAAGATAGGCTAAGTTATTTGGGTCTATTTCCCAGCAAAACAAAAATTTTAAAATAGGCAGTGTATCTGCTCCAGTGAGAGCACTGGGAATGGGGAGACAATGCAGTTCAAAGAAGCAGGGCAGTTGAAACTGCGATCCTGGCATCAGATACCAAAGCACCTCGTGCCTTAGGCTGTCTGCCGATGCTGCACCATTAGGCACCACTTCGGCCACAGGGGGAGAGAGAGAGAAGGTGGAGCAGCCCTCCACTGGGCCGCAGCCTGGAGGGGAGTGGCCTCTGCTGACCCACTGGGATGTGGGGGCGCTGGTCATCAGCTTTAGTGCAGAGGGACCCGAATGGCCACGCGCTCAGGCTGACTGGGGAGTTCTCTTCCTAAAGAGCTAGCACTGGTAGAGCCAACACCCTGACCCTTGGGGACCCTTCAGGACTCCCTGGCACTGCTCAGCACCATAGTCAACCCGCACATGACAGAAGGGGGCCCACTTTCCCGACACGCTGCTGTGGGCAGACGCTCTGGAGGTGGTGGCCCAGGGCCACCCAGCATGGGGACAACAGACCCGGGCACCACTGTCTGGAGGTATCGGGAAGGGAGGGTAGGTCAGGGATGGAGGGAACGGTGATCATGGAACACTGTCAAGATGTCACATTAATAAAAGGAGTGGGAGGAGTTTTCATGGTGAGTCAAGAGGTGCTATAACAGCCTGAAATAGCAGCGCCTTTTACCGCATTAAACACTAAATCACTACCTACTTGCCACCAGAGCAGTGGAGAATGATGCCATTCCAACCTGGACCCCACACCAGGTCTGGCACGAGGCCTGGAAAAGACAGCTCAGGCCTGTGCCAGACCCAGGAAGAAGCGCCTCGAAGGGCCGTTTCCCACGGTGCTGGGGTCTGGGCACGCGCCCCGTGCACCAACGGCAGCTTTTAAGTGCTGCTTGGTCACTCTGCCAGCAAGGATTTGGCTGTGCAAAGGTGATGGCAAAGTTTCTCCCCCTGGGAAGTTGCTGAAGACACGCAAAAGGCACGTTCTTTTGAAAGAAGTTTTGAGTGTGACAACCCATTTGGAAGTGGACGAATTCATCCCCGGTAACATATTGGCTACTTACTTGAAATTGGCTGAGAAAAATAAAACCAAGTTAAAATACAGTATATTCTCAATTTTACCTAGGTTTTTTTGTTTGTTTTTGTATTTAACTCCTTACTTTTTATTGGGAAAATTTTAAAACTTAAAAAGGTTGCAAGAATACAGCCACCGCGTTTTACATTTGCTTTCTCTCCTCTCTCTCCACCCCCCAGACATGCACTGACAGCACACACACACACACACGTTGTCCATGTGACTCTGTGGTCCCCAAACGCTTCGGCATGAACCTGCTACATGACCACAGTGCCACTGTCACACCCACAGAAGTTAGCAGTCATTCTACAATCACAGTCAAGACAACCTTCCCAACTGTCCCTGAGTGACTTCTGTGCAATTCCCCCCAGGGCTCCCACACTCATGAGTCGTACTGGAGGACAAGATTTAAGTACGTAAAAAGCCGTGTAAAAATGACCTGAAGAGACTGGATAATAAAATGCATTCAAAGTGCCTTATAAAGATCATATAAGGATACTGTTCATCATCTACAGAATCACACAGGAGTTTAATCACATCATCCCTAAAGTTTCCTTATTTGCTCCAAATAAATTACCAACTAGATCGCTTGACTTTTATATTATAATGCCACCTGGTAGTCACTTTGTGCCAGGCACCATTGCTAGCAACCCTTCCAGTCTCCACAAGAGAACCGCAGGGGGGAGGGCCGGGCGATGGTGGGGAAATGAGCACACAGCTGTGTGGTGGAGCTGGCACTGAACCGCAGCGACGGCGGGCTCGTGCGTGCACCTAGTTGGAGGGCTTGGAAATCCAACCCCCTTGCAATTAGGTTTGGCCCTTAAATGAGACTGGGGAGACAGACAAAGGTGGGTGCTGTTTCCCGGCTGCTTCTGTCAGCAACGGGAGGCTTCCACGGGAGTGACCTGCCTGGTGTCCACAGCCCCTCGGCCACCGAGATCTGAATGCCTGGGAGACTGCCAGCTGGTCTTCCAGGTGCAGTCACTGAAACACAAACCCCTTCGAAGGCAGGGCATGTGCAGAAGACCAGGCTCCTGGTCCAGTTGCTTGCAGTCTTGCAATGGCAAAGGAGCACATGGACACAAATAAAAGGCAAGTAACAAACTGGGAAAACATCTGCAGCAGAAGTAACAACATTTTACATTCTACAAAGAATTCTTGTGAATGGAGACAGACCTGAGTCTAAATGGGCAAAAGAGAGGAGCAGGCAATTCACATACACAGCTGATGCCTAAAAACGTTTGCCTTTACTAGTCAGCCATGAAGTACGACTTGTGACAGCAATGCAAAACCACCCTTCTATGAGATTAACAAAGAAGGCAAAGAGCAGATCAGATGGCGCTGGCAAGGTGTGGAGAAAAGGACCCTCCTGCCTCTGATGTTAAAGCAGTGCCCGCTCTCTTCAGGGCAGCGACAGTGTGATTCAAAGGCCTTCGGCAGTGAGCACACCTTTGCACACCAGTTCTGGAACCTCACCATGAGGAAAGAATTAGAGCTCTGCAGAGAGATGCAGCTACAAGTAATTGTGCAAATGTGCAGAGTTGCAATGATGGTGCACTTGCATAATGGGCCATGAAGCCATCATCAAAAATGCAGAACAAGTACTTTCTCTGACATGGGAAGGTGCTGGCAACATATTAAGCAATAAAAGCTGCTTATGATATGACCCCAAAAATGCATATATATGAATGAAATAAATCCTGAAGGCTGACTTCTGGCTGCTGGATTTACAGATGGTTTTTGTTTTTCATTTCTTTTACTTATGGCTTAAACTTTTCTATAATGAATGTTTATTTCTTTGATAATAAGTTTTATAAAATGGCAATTACATGAAAGTGAAAGGAGAGGACACTAAAAAACCCTGAGTTCATAGGAATTAAACTGTACCAGATCACCAATAAAGAAGCAAATCAGCCCTGGCTCAGTTGGTTGGAGCACTGTCCTGTTCACCAAAGGTTGCAGGTTCAATTCCCAGTTGGGGCACATGCCTGGGTTGCAGGTTTGGTCCCGGCTGAAGCACATGCAGGAGGCAACCATAGATGTTTCCTTTTCTCCCTCTCTTCCTCTCTCTCGAATCAGTAAATATATCCCCAAGTGAGGATTAAAGAAAAAAAAGGAAGAACAAGTCATAAAATATTAGCATTTACCTTGAATTAACTAGGTTTACTTTTTTCCATCAGAGGGAATGAGGCCTAAAGTGGAAACTGACTTGAGTTACAGAAAACAGTTATAATTCAGGCATACCTGTCTTTGACCTGTGAAATTTGTACCTGTTACATATGTGTAGAAAATATTTGGAAGGATATCCACTAAATTTTAAAACGGTTCCCTTCACCAGGGTAGGATCAGAGGACGGGGGAAGATAACTTTTTCTTTACACAACTCAGTATTGCTGGACTTGTTATAACAAGCATGCAAAAATCTAAGTACATTTAAAAAGCAAAAAAATGGCCCTGGCTGGTGTAGCTCAGTGGCTTGAGCACGGGCCTGCGAACCACACGATTGCGGTTCAAATCCCAGTCAGGGCACATGCCTGGGTTGCAGGCCAGTTCCCAGCAGGGGACACACGAGAGGCAACCATACATTGATATTTCTCTCCTTCCCTTCCCCTCTAAAGATAAATAAATAAAATATTTTTTTAAAAGCAAAACAATGGTTATAACTGAAAACACTCAGGAACACCGTGGTCTCCGTGGTTGGATGATACAGAATCACAACGCAGAGTATGGGCACTTCGCTTACAACTATGTCCGTGCATCTGCACGTGAGGGAGGCCTCGCTGGGAGCACACTCTCATGAAAGGAGTTGTTCATGCTCACTCATTTAGTCCACACGTGTGCTGTGCACCTACGATGGAGCAACCACATGGATGGCCCCATTCTAGGAACCTGGAAGTCAGTGAGGAATCCAACCACCCGATGCGATTCCCTCGTGGAGCCTACATTCCAGCAGGGATAGACGGCAAGTCATAAACATGGCAGGTATGTCGGCAGCTGACGGGCACTATGGAAGAGTGGAGCAGGGTAAAGGAGGCTGGCAGCACAGTGATGAGGGCAGGGTTCAGCTCTTAATCAGGGAAGGCCTCATTCAGGAGGTGACATGTGAAGAAAGATTTGAAAAGAGGCGAGGGAGGGAGTTACGCAAACAGCTGGAGTCTCATAACCAGGGGGAACAGCCAGTGCAGAGGCTTCCAAGTGGGTTCCAGGGGCAGGGAGGCCGAGGCAGAATTAGCAAGGAGGGAGCGAGTCAGAGGCAAGCTGGCCAGGCATTCAATAATGAGTGCGGGGTTCCGCAGACTACTGCTCGGTCTTCGGCTTTTATCCCAAGTGCAGTGGGCAGTCATGGGGGGGTTTGAGCACAGAAATGCCAGAATTCCTCCAGCTGCTGTGTGGAAATGGGACTATGGAGGTGGGGGGCAGAGAGTTGCTTGTCCAGGTGAGGGACAGCAGTGGCTGAGGGGATGCTGAGGTGTAGGGTCTGAGGCACAGTTTTGAAGGTAGAGCCAACTGGAGCTCCAGACAGAATGGGCAGAGGTTGTGAGAATGAGGGGTGCGAGGATGGCTCTTGGGTTTTGGCCTGAGTGAGGGAAGTGGGGTTGCTACTAATTAGGGTGCCCTAGGTTCGGAGTTGGGGAAGGATCAGGAATTTATCTTGGACATGTTACATCTGGATGTAGCAGCAATATAAATTTTGCTTGCAGAATGTTTCGAGGAAAGAGGGTGGGTAGGGAATACACAAAATGGGGTCACTTTAACCAAGCTCCTAAAATTACTGACATTATTGTAACTGAACAACTAGTGGGGTCCCATCACCTGCCGCCCATAAGCAATAACTCTGGAGACAGAGTCCGGTGGGAAGGAAGATGGAATGTTTTATTTACTTAAAAATACACACAGCAGATTTCTTGATGTCCCAACCCCCACCCCAGAGGAACAGGCGCAGGGCTGGCGGGTGGCCACTGAAGCACAAGGAAGAAGCATGGGGTTTGTCACGTGGCCACCCCACCCTCCCCACCTCCCAGGCCCCGGGCCCAGCCTACAGCCTCCAAGGCTTCCCACATGGGGATGGGGTGCCGGGTTTGCTGCCGAGCCTCCCCACGGCTCCTAATTGAAACCTCCTGCACTCCTCCACAGGCAGGTCCTGGGGTGCTATGGCAGGAGAGCCAGGAACCCCTCTGGCCAACCCCCAGCTCAGTAGCCTCTGCCCCCAGAGGTGCATCTACAGCCAGGGCATGGGGGAGCAAAAACGGTATTTGTGCACACTCTGCTTTTTAAATAAATACTCTCCCATAACTCCCTGCTGGGTGGTAGCAGATGGGAGGGTATGTCCCTTCCATCTAATCACCTTCCTAGGTTTTGGCATCAGCCTTGCGCATCCCTTCTGCTTTGTCCTGCACGCGTCCTCTGGGTTGCCAGGGAGACACACACATCTTCTCCACTTCTCCACCCCTCCCCATGGGCCGAGGAGGTAGTTCCCCCATTACACTGTGAAGACTGGAGCATGAGGAAAGACTCTATTCTTGTTCTAGGTAAGTAGCCTGGGAACTTAAACTTCTTGAACTTTCCAGTCTTGTGTCACTGCCTGGGCACACATCTGGCCACACACCAGAGCTCCAGAGAGCCCTCCGATGACCCTGAGAGACTCGCATGTGCAGGCCGCCTGACATCCTCCTGCCAGCTGCTAGACGTCTGGCACTCACCACCCAGACCACCTGACACCTGACTGACAGCCACCCTGGGCCAGTCCTAGGGCTGAGAATGCAGAGCTGCGTATTCTCAAGAATGCACTTTTTAGTGTAAAAGCTCTCAACTTTTCTTTCTTCAGAACACGTCTGGGTTTTTGCCTGGGTTCCTAGTGTGAAAGCTCTAAGACCCTTGAATAAATCTGTCCTTTATTTCTGGTCAAAGCCTCCAGGTCCCTCTGAGTTTGTTCAACAGTTTCTAACGATGACATCTTCCAAATAAAAAAGTCATTTCAAGACTCCTGACCCAGCAACTGTTGCATTCCTAGCACTGAAAATATGCAAGTCAGTCACTGCTGGTGATCGGGGGAAACCACAGGCACAGAAGACGGGCCAGAACACGCTGGAGCCTGGGCCCCAGTTTTCAGGGGACGAGGGAAGGGAGGGAGAGGCTGCAAACATGTCCACACTCCTGGCAAGATCCCACAAGTCATTAAATGGATGACACATGAACCCCGGAAATTAGTAGCAGCTCCTTTAGGACCCAGCTTGAGGTCAAGAGCAAGTGAGGCCAGTACACCGGGCGGGCAACGGTAGGTTTACAGTTGTTCATGTGGAAAATAATACCATAGTAAATAAAATGAGAATAAACTCAGGTACTCACAACCACAAACCCACTGCTGTCCCACCCGGTAAGTACTGCAAAAGCCTCGTCTCTCCACCCGCGTGTCTCCTTTACCACTCATACAGAATACTTCACTCTAACACCAGCTCACTGTCTTTCAATTTAACTCAATTCTGACCCCATCTACTTGGAAACATCTACCGTCAAATCCCTCAGGGTAAGAGCTCAGTTCCATGAGACTCCACCCACCCCCCAACTTTAGCTGCCAATCCCAAGTAGTAGTTCTCCAGGTTATTCATAACTTCTGTACAATCTGAATACAAATCAAAGGTTCCCATGACCCCCCACCCCATTGAATCTGATGATTTACTAGAACAGCTCACAGAACAGTTACACTTCCAGTGTATCATGATGAACGACCTGATGAACAACCCAGTGAACAGACACAGGTCGAGGTCTGGGAGAGTCCTGAGCACTGTGACATCCTTCCTGGTGAGCTGGGTTGCATCACCCTCCAGTACGTTGACATGTTCACGCAAACTTGGTAGATCTCCAAAGCTCATGCAATTGGGATTTTAATGGAAGTTTGATCATTGACCCCATTTTCTGTCCTTCTCCTTTCTCAAGAGAATAGAGAGAGGAGAAAGGGTTGGGGGGAGCTGAAAAATATTGGGTTGGTCAAAAAGCTTGTTTGGTTTTTCCCGTAAGATGGCTCTAGTAGCACTTTGTTGTCTTCAAATTCATTTGAAACAATTTTGTTAGATTGTATTGTGGTAGCTGTCATATCAATGTGCCTTTAAAAAAACTCACCAAAACCAGTGAACTGACCAAAACTCACCAAAGGTGAATATTTGTGTGGCAACATTTTTGGCATATAACACTCATTATTTCAAGAAAGGTAAAAACAACTGAAACAACACACACAAAAAAGATTTGTTCAGTGTATGGAGAAGGTGCTATGCCTGATTGAACATGTCAAAGTGGTTTGCGAAGTCCTGTGCTGCCGACTCCTCGCTGGATGATGCTCTACGGTTGGGTAGACCAGTTGAAGTTGACAGTGATCAAATCGAGACATTAACAGAGAACAATCAACGTTCTGCCAGGAGGGAGATGGCCAACATATTCCAAGCACCCAAATCAATGAGGCTATTGGGGAAGATGAAAAATGTGATTTTTATTTTACAGAAGAAACTAAAAGGACTTTTTGGCCACCCCAGTGCCACTTGTGAGGATGGCCCGGTCTTTCCGGTGACAGCCCTGACCCAGAAGCCATCCAGGAGCCCACCCCATAGCCTAATCACAAGAAGATGCTTCTGTCACACAGAAGCTGCAAGGGTGTAAGGAGCACTGTATCAGGAACGGCAGTGAGACCGAGTATTGGAACATAAGATGCTCCTGTGCTCTTATCACTTAGGAAATTCCAAGGGTTTTAGGAGCCTTGTGCCAGAAACGGGAAGGGTGGGTGAGACCAAATATGTATTTCTTAAAATTAATCACATCACAAAAAATATGCGAGGAGAGTGAGGTCTAGGTTCCAGGTTTCAAAAAGGGGTAAAAAACAAAACCCCAAACAGAACCTGCAAATCCACTCATAATCTGTGATTCTAGAACATGCCATTTAATAGATGACATATGAACTCCAAAAACTAGCAGAAACTCGCTTTGCATTCAGCTTGAAGTCAAAGGCCAGTCAGCCCCATATATTTAGAAAAAAACAACCAGGACGATTTCAGAACTTGTAACTCCAACTTCGCAAGGAGAGCAAAGGTTTCTTCAGAGCAGACAGTGTCAGGTGGCATGGATAGCGGCACTACTGGCCAGCCCCGACAGGAGCCTCGCGTCCTGCCTCTGGGGTTTTCCGGGCAGGGATCTGCGGGCAACCCTGCCTGCGGCTGCGGGGATGGTAACCACTCTCCCCAGCGGCGGGGGAGAGGGGCACTTGCTCTGAGCACTCTCACACTTCGCTTTCTCTTTCACACGCGAGGAAGATCCTGCCACAGCGAGCGGTGCAGCGAGAAAGTACGCGAGGAACAAAAGAAAACGACCTTCCTCTGGCTCTGCTACAGAGGTCTCAACACACGAACGGTAAACACAGATCTTAATACTTTCTGAATTGCTTTCCGCCGGGAGGCCGCCCTGAGGGAGAAGCAGGCGACCAGGGTCTTCTCCCGCAGCCGGGTCAAACCCGCGTTGCTAGGCGACCTCAGGTCCGTGGGAAATGGACTTAAACTGCCCCGCCCAGACCCCGCCCCCACCCCGCTGCGGTCCCGCGGGGCCAGATCATCTTACGCACGCGACGGGCCGAAGCGTCGTGACGCACGCGCGGTTGGACGTCCTGCGCGCTCCCGCTCTCATCCACACGCTACCCCGCCCCTTCTTGCGCGGCCTGAGCTGTCTCCCCAGCTCATTTCTCCCCCAGACCCGGCCCTCCCGCACCCCGTCTCAAGGCCGGTGGACACAGACTGTAGAACATCAAAGCCCGCCAGGCCCACGTCCCACGCTCCCATGCGGGCGGTGGTGATGGGCTGGGCTTGTGGGGTAGAAGAATAAGGCGGGATGAGGGGAGGTGGCAGTCCCACGGGCTCACTTCCGGGGGACGGGCGGAAGTGGCTGCGGTGGATGGGGGTGGGCTGGAGCTCGAGGGGAGGGCCGGGCCGCCGGGGGTCGGGGGGGTGGGGCCTGGGCCGGCGGTGGAGACCCGGAGTGGGGCCCTGACTACGACCCTGGGCTGGCCGCGGCACCCTGCCGAGCCGGGGCGGGCGGGATCCAGGTAACGACCCTTCGCAGATAGGGCGAGGGTCGTCTGGGCGGTGGGGGGGTAAGAGACTAGGGAGGGTCGCTGTCACTCCCCGGTGAACCGAGAGCGAGGAGATTCCGAGAAGAGGTGGGAGGAGTTAAATTTTTGGCGGGGGGGGGGGTGTAATGTGGACGCCACGCCCCTATAGGGAGGAACTGGGGGGGCGCGCGTAGAAAGAGAGAGTGTGTGTGTGTTTACGAATAAACTTAGAAGGGAGGGGCGACAGGTTGAGATCTTGGACTGGGGAAGTGGAACACAGTGGGGTTACTGCAGGCTGGACTGGGGCCTCAGACATTCCAGGAGAGCGCTCTTGGGAGTGGCCCCGGGGAGGAGTTTGACAGTGATTAGGAATTACATCCCTGCCATGGTTTTGGAAGCTGGGGGTGGGTTGGGGGGGAGGTAAGGGTTAAGAGAAGAGAGCAAAGAATGCATGCAGAAGGTGCCAACATCTAGGTCTGGGGTAGATTTGGTTCAGTCCGGGAGAGCTAGCAGATTAGAACACTGGACACTTTAAGAAGCTTGGGAGATGTAGGGCAGTTAGTGTGTGGCACTTAACAAGAGACAGGACAGGATGGGGATGTTCTTTTCCCGTTTCTTAGAAGACAGCCTCCACACACCGTTGGTGCCTTTGGTTTCTGTTCTGCTGTGAGAGTAAGTGCAGTCCTTTATCCTGAGCCGTGTGTATGCATATGGATGAGGTGACTGTTTTGTGGGGTGATGTGTGAGTGAAGTAGGTATTGGTGTATCTTGTGGAGTGTATAAGGAAAGAGTTCGCATGGTAGATCATTCTAAAGGGATATAGTTTAGGTAGGGAGTCTTAGGAATACATTTGGGAATATAATAGATTAGAAAGTGTCATAATGTTAACATATTCTGCAGGTTAACACAGAACTCAGCCTCCAGGGCCATGCCGGTGCTAAGGCCTGCTTCTTCTGAGCCCCAGAAGACAGAAGGGTTGGTCCTCAGAGTGGATGACTTCCCCTCCCTGAGCAAGAGGTGGGACAGTGCTTGGGATCTGCCCATCACCAGACTCTGGGCTTAATAAGCCAGCTGGATGAAGGGACATAACAGACCCCTGGGAGGGACACGGAAGCCGGCAGTGGGGGGGGAGGGGCCTGGACATACCCCTTCCCCCCCAGACTCCTCCCTCTCAAAGTACACTGAGCCATGGACTTTGGACTCGCACGAGGAGAGAAGCTGCACTTTGTCCCTGGTTTGGGATTCTCAGTTTCGGAAATGGAGTGCTGGATGGGGATCTGATGCTCTCCAGGGAAGCAGCTGAGAGAAGAAAAGAAAGGTAAGGTTCCTGTCTCATTTCCCACTTGGTGTCTGGCTGCACCTGTGCAGGAAGTGTTGAGTGGGGTGAGTCGGGTGCAGTAAGTACCTGGGTGAGAACCCTTACCCTGCTGGGTGCACAAGGAAACGTGGCCTCTCCTTCACTCTCTCTGAGTGCGGACTTGGCCCCAGCAGCTCCTCACCCAGGAAGGGGTCTGTTGTAAGGTTGTAAGCATTGGCAATTACAAGGTCAGGCCAAGGGCCACAGGAAAAGAACTCAGCCCTCTGAAGGGAGGTCGGATTAGATTGCCTGGGAGGGCCTTTCGAGCACTGAGATAACAGGATTGGGGGGGGGGTGGCAACTGAGACTCTGGCATGGACCACCCAGGCAGAGGCAGACTTCTGTTTTAGGAACTAAGTGGAACTGCCTTGAGCAGATGGGTAGGAAGTGATCTAGGTATCCTAAGTTTTCTGTCCTCCTTCTCCTAAAAGTGAGTTTAGGCCATGAAACCGCATGGAAAGAGCAGAGGGACGGAGCAGGATCAGGCATCGGTAGGACTCAGCCACAGCTCTCCCTTTCCTCGCGCACAGACCCCTGGCTGTGTTTGTCTCCGCAGGGTTCTCTTTTCCTGCACCGTGGGAGTAACTGGCTTTCCAGGCCCCTCACACGTTGTTATGAGGAGCAAAGGAAGTGATAGGTTTCGAAAATTGTCCAGGGCCGTGTGCATCTAACACAGTGGCATTGACATCTCTTGATATGCTTGTGTAATCCTTCCGCAGAGGAGAGCTCTGTCTTTTGTTGAATCAGCTGCTGGCAGAGCCTTCGATGGCCTGAATTAAATGCCTACCCGCAACCCGTCTCATCTCGTTATTAAACAAGCCTTGGGTCATCACATTGAGGAAGGGTATACAGGTCCAAGAACTTTGAGGGATTCTGGCCCTCAGGGCTTACTGTGACCGGCGTGCCTCTTCGGGAGCGGGAGGGAAGTTCGAGTCCCTAGGCCTCTAGGGCCAAGTGTCCAGTTAGGAGAAGGCGCTCCGTGTCTTGGACTGAGCACCGGGCCTTTCCTTCCTGTGCTATGTCCCAGCCTTTTCCCTTGTTCTTTAAGATGACAGTTTTTCCGACGGCCATCTCTTAGCCCTTTGTAGTTTCCAGGCTCACCCCCCCCCCCGTGCCCCACCCCCCCTGCCTAAAGGGGACCTGTTCAGAGTCACCTTCTCACCTCCACCTGTTACTTCCTGGAACTCCAGTTTGCCCAGGCCGAGATGCCTGCAGTTCTCAGCGACAGGAAGGAGAAGGTGTTGGGAGCGTTGACAGGCAGTGGGGACTGGTGGCCTGGGTGAGGGGCAGGAAGCTCTGCCTCTGGCATCTCCGCCTCCCATAGCTGTGTAAACATTTGGGCCTCACGTTCAGTGAAGGGATGGCAACAATAACTGAGGTCATTTGCAAGCTGAAAGTCCTGTATTTATGATTTAGTCTCCTTTCCCCCTTCCTTCTTTCCTTGCCATCAGAGTCCCTGACTCCCCCGCTGGTCTGAGGGTTGGGCAGGCAGGCCTGGGCTGTTCCTTCCAGGGTCTGATGTGGGGGAGCCCCTTGGAGGCCAGGCTTCTGCCCTAGAAGGTCCAGATCTCAGGGATGCCATGCCTCCTCTTCCAGCTTTGCCCAGCCAGCTCCTGGTGTCAGTCTGTGCTGAGGCACCACAAGCAGTCCCTCGGGCAGGTTTGGGCCCAGGGTGCCAACATGGCCCCTGTCCTGCCTGGGAGGCCAGGGCACCTCAAAGTGGGCGAGGCACCACGGAGCCGCACTGTATGTGTGTAGTGCTTTCAGTGTGCACAGTGTCCAGGCCGTAGTGTTGCATCTGTGCCTGTCCCCATGCTGCTGCATGGAGGAGAGGGAGGGGTTATTTCCTCAGGTGGGCGTGTCAGGGGAGCTACAGAAGCCCCAAGCAGGAAGGGTTTCCTGCGTTCCCCCTTGGTTGCCCGCCGGACGCTGTGCCAGGCCTGCCAAGGGTGAGGGAGGGGGGACCCTGCTGCAAACCCCCAGGGAGGGCCACTTGGCCCCTGTCATTTCCACAAAAAGCACTGGTGCTGCCCTCTGCCTCACCCTTCCTTGAGACACTCCTCTCAAGACGGCCATCGGCCTCCCTGCACAGGCACCTTCTCCCCGGGTGAGGATGCACAGGCCACTCAGCCAGGAACCATGTTTTTACTGAACTTACTTATGCCCTTCTTTTGTCCAAAGGGTATAATGAAAAGTCCCACTTCACACACACTCCTCAGTGGTGATCATGCTAATCTTGTCCCCTCTCTCGGGTCTCCATGAGTTGAGTCTCTGGGTCCCCGTGGGGCAGGGGGTGCTGGGAGGAGGAAATCGGGGAAGGTAGAAACAAAACTGATGTTTTAAATCATCCCAGTGATTTAAAACATCCCTTTTACTTCTTATGGTTTCAAGCTGAGATCTGTCTTAAGTTCAGAGCACGAATCAAATCCTTTCCAAACTGTAAAACAGTTCAGGTTATCATGGGCCTGGCTCAGGGAGGGCCACCTAAGGCAGCTCTCTGGTCACTTTGTGGAAAGGGTGGAGGCAGGTGGCGTGCGGTGCTGCTCCCATGTTCTCTCTTATCCTGGGCCCGAGTCACCCTGTTTCTTACACCTGCACCTGCACGTAGTTCAGTCTGAGTTCATCCCCTCCTGGTTGTCTTCTCCCCTTCTGCCCCCATAATCCACCACCCCCCCTCGCCATGAAACTTCCCGTCTGGAGCTCAGGGCCACTTTTCCCAGGACAGCTTGGCGCCAAATATTTTCTTGCTTCCATCCAAGAATTTAGCTTATCCCAATTCTCTATAAGCCCTTTCTCCTTGGGACAGTCCTCCTGCAGTTGGTAAATTTGAACGTAGGTCTTCCTGGGAGCCCTGGGATTTGAATAGGACAGTGGCAATGAGGGGCGAGTGGGCACAGACAGCCCTCCATCTGGTTCCACTGAACTGCCCTTGGGGGGCTGTTATTGGTGGAGGCGGGGGGTCTGATGTCTCATGGGCGGTTGGTCTCCCGCCTTTCAGCACCCCACTGTGTCCCTTGTCCTGGAGAGTGGCTTTTGCTCCTGATACCTTGGGTCTGTAAACCACTGTCTCCAAACTTTTAAGACACGTCATTGTTTTCCCTCTTGCCTTGGCATGGAGTGGGAGCACATAGTCCTCCCATGTCCCCTACGTGAGGAAAAGCTTGGAGAGGGCAGAGGTGCAGACACTGGCCACTGGCTGGCCCCTGAGCCTGGGCTCAGGTCTCCTACCACAGTCCACACAGCTAAGCTGGAGACCTCACACACACGCACACTCACACACACACAAAGTGCAGCCTCACTCGATGTGTCAACTCCTCTCTGCTCTGTCTGGGCTGAGCTCGGATGTCTTCTACCAAGATTCCCTGGCGCCCCACTCTGCGCCTGCCAGGCTGGACACAGACACCCAAGGGTGCGTGAGGACCCCAGCTTTGGAGGCAGGGGTGCCTGGATCTAAAACCCACCAGATGCCCCAGTAGGTCCTGAGACGTTCGGCAGTTGGCACTTACCCTGAGCCTCAAATCCGTCGTCTGCAGAACAGGATGGTGGTGCCCACTAGGCAGAGCCGCTAGGAGGGTTAACGGAGAGGGGCTGAGGGAGGGGTCTGGCGTGTGGAGGCCTCGGCGTAGTTTTGTTTTCGCACTTCGGCAGCCTCTAGGGCTTTGTGTTTCTCTAGAACCCTGCACACTTCCGGTCTCGTGTGGAGACATGCTGGCCAGGCAGTGAATAACCACGCGCGGCAAAGTTTGGGCCTGCAGTCCTGCCCCGCGGGGGAAGGAGGCGGGTGGGGGAGGGCCTGGCGCCTGCGGAGTGTGTTCTCATCACACGTTAGGTCCGGCCTTGGACTCAGCCCTTCCCAGGAGCGTCATCTACAGAGTAGCCGGTGCCTAGCGCCCCGCCCCCTCTCAGCGGCAGATGCGCACGTCCAGGCTTTTCTGGAGTCTGCCCCCCACCTCCTGTCACGGGCTACCGCGAAAGCCTGTGATCCAGTCCTTTCCTCCTCGGGTCTGGTGGTTCTGCCCTGGGGCCATGTCTGTCTCGGCTTTCACGAAGGACTGGCAGCTCTCATTCCCCACCCCCACCCCCACCCCCACCCCCAAAATGAAAGAGACCACAGCTGGCCCTCTCCCGCTTTTGGCAGCAGGTGTTTCCCCCGCTGGCTTCCTTTTTGGCGCCCTGGTTCCTGTTCTGACATCCCTGCACCAGGGCCCCTCTGTTGTGCCTGACTCCTCCCCGCCGGAAGCTAGTATTTGGGGGTAGGGGGATCGGGAGAACTGGCCCCAGACCCTTGGTCTGGAGTTTGGCGAGCGCAGTACCCAGGGCCGCCCGGCGTCCCGGCGGGGCTCTCCTCCCCGACTCCGCGAGGCTCTAGGCTCCGGGGCGGGGGAGGTCCGAGCTGGCGGGCTTCAGGGCTGGGGTCGGATATCGACCCCAGCAGCTGCTGCTGGGAGCCGGAAAAGGCTTCCTCCACAGCACCTCCCGAAGTTGGGGGCCGGGGGAAACTGGCGGTCGGGGCGAGAGGGCGGGCCCGGGAAGGAGCGGGGGGGGGGGGGGGGGGGGCGGCCCGCCCCGCCCCGCCTCCCCGGGGAAGGGCCACGTTGTCCGCCCGGCCCAGGCGCGCCTCGGGGAGGGCCGGCTAGGCGGAAGGCGCCGGCGGCCGCGTGAGCTCCAGGGACCCACCCGGCGCACCAGGTTTGCTCCCCGCGCCCGGAGGCGGGCCAAGTTCAGAGCCGGGAAGTTGGGGAGTCCCGGTGAGTAAGGGCCCGGGGAAGCCGGCGTTCGGCATCTCGGGGGCTCGGGGGACGAGGTCCGAGTAAGAGGCCCGGCGGGAGTGGTGAGGGCGCTGCCCCTCTCTGCGCCCCTCATGTCCCCGGTCAGCCCCGTGCCCGCGAGCCCCTTTCGGAGGGGCCTGGCCCGAGACACCCGGCTCCCGCCGCTGCCCTCTCCGGGGCTGGGAAGTGGCGCCCGCGTCCCGCGCCGGGAGCCCCGGGCCTCCAGCTGTGGCGGGGAGGGAGGGCGCAGCTGGGAAACTCCGACGCGGGCGTCATGGGCGCGGGCCGGAGGGGGGTCGCTGCAAGGGTTGGCGGCCGGAATGGGAGGTGGCCTTTCTCCAAACCCACCCCAGCGTCCTTGCCACAAGTTACAGGGGTTGTTTCTCCGCAGCCGTGAAGCATAATTAACTTAATGTGAAAACATGTAGAGTGGCAGGCCAACTTTTTCCATGCTTGCTAACGTGTGTGGAGTAGGGGTCCCTGAGACCCGCAGGGTGCTCATCTCGTCAACCCTGGAGCAGGGGGGCCGTGGCGGGCTGGCAAAGCCCGGAGGCCCCGACCGTGGCTCACCCTTTCCCCCTGTGCTGTATTTAATTAGTCTGTGTTCTAGAACAGCGATTTTCAAAACTATTTCATCTCATGGCACACATAAACTAACTACTAAAATTCTGCAGCACCTCAAACAATATATATTTTGCCAGTCTGACAAAAAAAATAGGTGTAATTTCAATTCATTCCCAGTGAATAGCCCTTGTTGTGTTGGCTGTTGTCATTATTTTATTGGACAGTGGAAGGGAAAAGAGGTCAGTGCCCCTGACCAAGCAGTCAGATATTGCATGTTTTACAGATTCTTGCAGAGCACCGGACTGTGTACCGGGTGAAAATCTCAGCTTTAGAACATCGCTGGCTGATAGGTTGTCCAATTCTCTCTTCTGGCCTTTGTAGTCCCGTACTTGCAGAACATGCGGCCCTTTCTCCCAGATGCCCGTGGGCCCTGCCTCCCGTGGTGGACAGAGCTGCCTGGCCCGTCCTAGAGGCTGTCGGATTCTCCTGCATCCCTGCTCCTGTGTCCTTCTGCTCACAGTTAAAAGGGTTTTTATTTTCGTTTTTTTTTTTTGAGGGGGGGGGTGAAACTCAATGTGTGGTTGCCTCTGGCACACCCGCAGCTGGGGACCTAGCTGGAAACCCGGGCCTGTGCCCTGACTGGGAATGGAAGCCGCCACCCTTCGGTTCTGGGGCTGGTGCTCCATCCACTGAGCCGCACCAGCCAGGGCCTTCTTCTCGAAGTTAGAAAGCATCGTAATGTGTCTCACCTCAGTGGCTTATGTGACAGGTTAAACTCTTTTCCTGCTTGGGGAAACTGTTATCCTCTTTGTCATCAGAGACCAGGGGCCTGATGAGGATCCAGGCCAACCCTCTCCCTGTTCAGATGAGGGAACCAGGTCTCCAGGGGGTCAGGTGACTTGCCCTGGGTCACCTGGTTGGCAGGTGCAGGGGTGCCCGGATCCCAGGCTTCACGCTTTTGCTGAGCCAGCACTGTGCTCCCACCTTGCCTTTTCTTCTCCAAGGTGAACAGCCTGCACCCCTTCCGTCCTAGGTCTCATTCTCTAGCCCCTGAATTATTTAGTGTGCCCTCTGGGACTCCCTCTCAGTTCTTCCATCCTACCGAAACCATGGAGCCTGGCACATGGTACGGGAGACTGGTGGAGGTCTAGCAAAGAACAAGACAGTCGCTCAGTTGGGTCTCCATCACCTGTGCCACGTTGCACACTTTCTGAACACTGCAAGCAGTGGTTTTTAATGTGCCAAGCTCGGCAGGATGGAAGGGAAAGTCTGTCAATATTCCTTCAACTCCCACACTTTTTAAAAGCTACATGTGCCTTCTCCATTATTGCTCAAGTTGGGAAGTTGACTATCTGGAGTTCTCTTGCTATTTAAGGAACACTTCTACCGGCAAACAGGACTGGCTGGAGAACACTGTGGAGTTGGAGTGTTAGGGGCCCCAGCTCCTAGGCAGCCGCCCCAGATGAAGAAACAAGAGACCCATGGATGGGTGCACCTGCCCAGTGCCTCCTGGGTTTTCGCTGCGGGTTTTATATACTAAAAAAGGCACCCGCAGTGGTGCAGGTGTCTTTGTGTTTGGTGGTGGGGACCAGCTGTTTCACTTCCCTTGAGGAGTTGCAAAATCTCAAGCAAGTCAAAGCCAGCTTTGAGTCTGCGCCTTGCAGATGGATGTCATTAATAGAACATGAGCAGCTCGGGGCAGGGCTATGGACTGTTGATCTAGTTTAGAAAAGGAAGGCGTGGCAGACTGTATTTTCCCAGCATGCCACACTCGTAAATATCCCATTCCATGTGCTGTTACAACTGGACGTTGTCCTTCCACCCGGCAGTGGGGTTTGTGGTTCTCTCCCTGGACCTGTGTGGGAGGCAGACGCGAGCCAAGGCTGGGCCGTGGAAAGGATGCTGGCGTGCTGCCTTTCTCCGGCCCTCACCATTGGCCCCCAGCCTGTCCTGTGCCACGTGGAGAGAGGCCACGTGGAGGGTTCCATCCAGCACTCCCACCTGTGGGAGTATAAGCACTGCAGGGAGCCTATCCCCCAGCTTCCAAGTGTTCCAGCCAAGGTTTCAGATGTTGTGGAGCAGAGGCAGGCCATCCCCTCTGTGTCCCACTGTCCCAGCCCCTGGCCCGTGGGCACGGAGGGGGGACGTGGGGTTGCCACCGCTGTGAGCCAGTGTTTCCGTTACCAGCGTTGGGTGGCTAGTGAGGAGGGGTGAGCAGATGCAGGCTCTCCGGGGCCTGGGGCCCGAGCAGAGAGACCTCTTGCCCTGCTCGTCAAGGCTGCATACATTCTGTTCACTCTTTGTATCTGGTACTTACTGCCTTATAACAAATCCCCCAACACTCTGGCTTCAAACCACCGAATCACTTCATTCTTGACCACTGCATGGCGCACACGCCTGGCCTTTGTGCAGGGCAGTCCGATGTGGCTGAGCTGGGGCCTCCCGGAAGCCTTCCTCCATGTGTCAGGGTCGGAGCTGCGTGTCAGCTGGGACCATGGTAGGGTGGTCAACCGGGGGGCGGGGGTCCCACCCCTGTGGATGGGGCTTTCTCTGCATTTGGGTCCAAGAGTGAGCATCACAGGAGCACCAGGTGGGAACCGCATTGCCTTCCATGAACTGGTTTCACAAGTCAAAGAGGGAACGTAGAGCCCACCTTCCCCACCTCTGGAGGGCGACTTGTGGTGGTCACCTTGGAAACTGTCGTCCTTCACTGCCATGCTGCTGGTTTGGTCTTGGCGCACCCTGGTTTAGTTCATAATGCAGTCAGTCCTCTTCCAGCCATGTGATAGGCTTGGAGGTCATGGAGCCTTTTCCCTAAGGAGCAAGGTGAGAGCCTAAGGCCCGGCCCCAGGTTCTGTTGCAGTGTGGGTGGGGGGAGGCGGGCAGCGGGGAGAGCGTGGTGGGCCTGCAGCTGCGGGACGCCCGGCTCTGCCAGGGGTGTCCCAGAAAGACTCACCTGGACGGGCTCTGAGGGGCGTGTGAGTGCTTGCAGGGGCAGGGTAGCCCGGGCACAGACGTAGCAGGGACCGGGGTGCTGAGGGCGACATAAGCGGCCTGTGAGGCCAGCCTTCGGGGCCTGTGGGGCAGGGGCTGGAGGCGAGTTTGGAAAGGGACGTGGGAGTTGGTTTGTTGTGGAGGCGGGTTGTGTGCCCTGAGTTTGAGTTTTGTTCTGCAGGCAGTGGCCCCATCCATGATTCAGGCTTAAAATAATATTTTATAATAAGGACAGAGAATTCAGGCTGGATAATGGGATGATGGCTTTGAATAACTGTCTACCATTTTCATAATTCTGAAATCCTTGGAGCTGGATGTGTTTCAAAATTTAGAATTTTTTTGTTTTAAAAAAAGGTAATTTGTTGCATTTATGATACGGTGTACGGTCTGGAGCAGCACACTATAATCCAACATATTTATTCCTGTAGCAAAATGTATGAATAGTCACACTAAGTGGGATAAATAAACACTATAAATAGCCTCACATTAGATAAGATCAGATTTCACCACATGAATTTAAGGCACATTTTACTGCCAACTGAGTGTCGAAAATTTCTGTTTTTCAGCTCTTTTTGGACGTGGGGTGTGCCATTGAGGGGCTGTGGGGGTGTGGCGTCTGCACCAAAGCCAGGTTTTAGGTCACAGGCCAACCTCCCAGCACAGCAGCTGGACCTGCTGGGGCCTCTGGTCCCCGTCCTCAAGGAGCTGGCAGCCTAGAGGAGGTTCAACAGATGTTGGGTTGAGCAAGAGGTGCGGGTGCCGCTAGTTCGAAGGACAGGTGGACCTCGCCCAGGCCTGAGACGGGCGTCAGTGCAGCAGGCATGCGGCTGTGCAAGGGCCCTAAGGCAGGCATGTGTATTTGGGGCCTGGAAGGAATCCTGTGGAGTGGAGCAGGGACAGCCAACAGAAAGGGGACAAATGAGTGACTGGCTGGTGTTTCTGTTGTCACATGCCTGGCACTGTTCTTTCTGAATGTCTGACTCGGGTCACCTCACCCAGTCCTCACAGCAACCCCGTGAGGTATTTGATGACCTGAGAAAGCTGAGTCCCAGAGATGTAAAGAAACGTAAGGCAGTGCCAAGCAGTGCCCCAGGCTGTCTGGCTTGCCCTCCTTCCTCCCTGTCCCACTCCGGAGGGGCACGTGGGCTCCACCCGCCCCACCCTGGCCTCTGGGCTTGCTTCTTGCCTCTCTTGGGCACAGCCAGCCACCAGAGAGCATGCACTCCTGCGTGTGCGTATCGGGGACTGCAAAGACTGGGCGGGGACTGGCTCTGGGGAATACAGCCTTGGGACGGGGGAGGGGCTGAGTGGAGAAGCTACGGGGCCTGGGGGTGGGTGTGTCACATTCCTTTATGGCAAGAGGAACAAGTTCTGTTAGGGACTTTACTGAAAAGGGTCACAAAGGGTCAGGGCTGGAGAACAAGGGCCTGAGTGCGAGGGCAGGGCGGAGGCCCGGCTGTGCGATCCTCTCTCTGGACTTCCTGCCTCTGGTCTCGCCCCCCCTGTTTGCCCAAGACCTTCAGGTACATGCCCCCTATGCCAGCTGCACTGCCTCACAGCCCAGTCTCCAATCCCCACCGTGGCCTTGGCCTCTCCTGTGGTGTGGCCTCTCCTGTGTTCCGAGACTTGCGGAAATGCCAGCCCCAGAGAGGCCCTCGGGAGATGGCTTGCTGAGCGTCCTAACAGGGACTGCATCCTGCAGGAGGGGTGGAAGATCCTGGAACCCACAGGTCTTCCTTCCAGGGAGCCCTGGATAGTGTGTGATCACTGATAAAGTGGCAAGTCAGTGACACCGGAAAACGGGAACGGACTCCAGGTTCTGAGAAGAGCTGTAGGCTGTAGATGGTGGACTGCATCTGGGAGGAAAGCCAGGTGGTGGTGTCCGCAGGTGCCGGGTCTCCACAGGAGGGGACAGAGCGTGTCTGCCAGCTTGTGAGCCCAGGAGTGCAGACACTGCATCTGGGACCAAGGCCACGGTGGGGATTGGAGACTGGGCTGTGAGGCAGTGCAGCTGGCATAGGGGGCATGTACCTGAAGGTCTTGGGCAAACAGGGGGGGCGAGACCAGAGGCAGGAAGTCCAGAGAGAGGATCGCACAGTCAGGAATGACAGTTGTCCGGGAGTTGGAGGGAGTGGCGGGCCCTTGCTATGCCTTGTTGGCCGAGTGGCCCAGCCCCTTCCCAGAGCCTGGCAGCCAGCAGGTCTTCCAGCAATCAAAGAAAAAAAGCAAGAATCAAAACGGTGTAAGGACACGCCTGTCCTTTACTAGAGATTCCTTTCTCGTTAACGGTTGGCTCCTTGTGCACTCTCTTCATGTGCACACACACCAGGGTTTTGACCCGAGCCGTTTGGGTTCTGGACCATCTCTCACGGCCCCCACCCTGACTGCCTCAGCCCACGTCAGCGCAGGGTCGTGTGTTCCCATACACGCCGCAAGTGGCCGGCGGCTGGGCACCAGTGACACTCAACTATCTGCACGGGGCAGGCCAAAGGAGGTTTGTGGTGCCTTGTTGGAAAATGATGCAGTAATTCACAGATAATGCAAGAACAAACTCCGTGTCTGCCGAGCCCGCATTGTGGTTTGTCACTGGACCCAGTAATGTCTTCACAGAAAACAGTTTCGTTGAGGTATAACTGACAAACAGTAAATGGGACGTACTTACACTTGACCTTAACCAAAAGGCCGAGAAGTAAGATGTTTTGTATTTAAAAAGTACCATGTGGTGAGTCTGGACATAGGGATTTGCCCATGAAAACAGCCCCCCGAAGTTTCTCAGGCCCCTCTGTCGGGTCGCCCGGCTGTCCTCCTCGCCAGCCCACCCCAGGCTGACATGCTTTCTGTCACTGTGGGCTACTTTGTGTTTTCCTGAGATGTGTGTGAGTGGAATCGCACTGCGTGTGCTTTCTCTTGGCCTTTCACGTCCTGCTGACTTGAGATGCGTCCAGGTGTCCTGTGTACACGCACCAGCAGGTTCTTCTCACTGCCGGGCATTACTCGCTTCTGTGGGCAGGTCTCAGCTGGTTGTTCGTATTCCCCGTCAGTGGACCTTGGGGTCGTTTCCAGATTTTGGCAATTGTGGGTAAAGCTGCTGTAAACTTTCCGTGTAGGTTTTTGTATGGGCACGTGTTTTCATTTCTCTGGAGTGTTTATCTAGGAGCGGATTTGCTGGGTCCTGTGCTGTCTATTTGGCGTTTTGACAAACTATGAAAGGACATTTGTTCCATACCTCACACCAAATACAAAAATTAACTCAAAATGAATGATAAACTTCTGATGTTAAACCTAAAACTAGAACATTAGAAAAGCAAACAGGGCTCTGGCCGGGTGGCTCAGTCGGAGCGTCGTCTTGTACCCCCAAAACAGGTTTGGGCTGATCCCTGGTCAGGGCGCGTACCTGGGTTGCCGATTCAGTACCTGATTCAGATATGTACAAGAGGCGATCAGTAGCTGTTTCTCTCTCACGTTGATATTTCTCTCTCTCAAATCAATAAACATATCCTCGAGTGAAGATTTAAAAAAAAGAAAACAAAAATCTTTCTGATTTTGGCTTAGGCAAAGGTTTTTTAGATTCAGTGCATAATTCATAAAAGAAAAAAACCCATGGTAATTGAATGTCCTCAAAATTAAGAACCTTTAGCTCAGTGGATTGAGCACGGGCCTGTGAAGCAAAGGGTTGCTGGTTCAATTCCCAGTCAGGGCACATGCCTGGGTTACAGGCCAGGTCCCCAGTAGGGGACACATGACAGGCAACCACACACTGATGTTTCTCTCCCACTCTTTCTCCTTCCCTTCCCCTCTCTCTAAAAATAAATAAATATTTTAAAAAATTAAGAACCTTTCTTCGATGGCTGCTGTGAAGAGAATGGAAGGACCAGTTTTTGCATTTTTATCAGTCTGCTGGGTAATGGTTTTAATTTACATTGTTCTCATGAGTGAAGTGGAACATCTTTTCATATGTCTAAGGGCCATTTTAGTCTTTCCCTTGTTTTTTAGAAAAGGACTTTTGGCCTTTTGTCCCTTTTTTGCCCCCTTTTAAAAAGTTCTTTGTCTATAGGGTATTAACTCTTTATTTGTGATTTATGTTCCAAATACTCTCTCCCAGCTTGTCACTTGACTTTTTACTTGGCTTATGTGTTTTTAGCAAATCCACTTCTAGATGTACACCCCAGAGAAACGGAGAAGTATTTTATGTCACTGGATCCTGATCTTGAGTGTGTTTTGAAAGTCCTCCCCTATCCCTGGGTTAGAGAGGGTTTGACCCTTGGTTTCTTCCAGCACTTGTATGGTTTTAGTTTTTTATATTTTGATCCCTGAGCCACTTAGAAGCTACTCTTGCATACAGATAGAATTTTATTTATTTTTTCCAAACAGACAGCTGTTTTAACACTATTGCTAAGGCAACATCTCGCCCCAGGATTTCTAGACATTACCTTTACCATATATGAGATACTTCCGCGTAGCCGGGTCTATTTCTGGAGTTTCAAATTCTAGTCCAGTGAACGGCCTGTTTATTTCTGCGCTTGTTTATTTCTGCGCCGGCGCCACGCAGTTTTAACTGCGGAGGCTTTGTAACGCGTAATGTTTTAACGTGTGATCGTGCTAGTTCCTCCACTTGTTTTGATTACTTTCGTGCATCTTCGTGCAGGCATGTTTGTTCACGTGCCCCTCGGTGTCAGTTTGTCCAGCTTCGTGAAAAGGTGTTTTCACAGAGAGGTTTTGTTGAGCTGAGATGTCCTAACAGAAGAACAAGGGGTTTTTAAGTCTTTCACGTCTTTTAGGAATTACAGTTTTGTTCACAGGGGCTTTGAATATTTCTTGTTAGGTTTATGCCTAAACAGTTTACCGTTTTCCTGATGATCGGAATAGGGTTTTCTCATCTAGTTTTTCTAATGCGCCATTTGTGGTTTTGAGGGCTGTTGATCTTTGCAGGTTAATTCTTAGGTCCTGCCACCTCAGTCAGCGGATTGATTGTGTTGTGTTTGACCATTCGCTCTCTCAGAATTCCCACGTGGATTTATTCTCCCCGAGTCAGCGAGCAGGGACAGTCTGCCCCTGTCCCGCTCCTCCCTTCAGGCACCCTCTGCGTCCTGGTTGCACCGGCTGACTGCTCCGTGTAGACGGCGGGCTCTCGGCTTTGCCCCATTCGCACAGAGGGCGCTGTGGGAACACCTCTGGTGCTTCCTCACCGGGTAAGGTGCTGGCTTCGGGCCTGAAGTGTGATATTTGAGTTTTTAATTCAGTAACCTTTGAGCAGTTTGATTTGATGGTGGGAGACGGAGGGTCTCATCTGGGCCCACCCCCACCCCCAGCTTTGGCTAGAAAAGGGGAAGTGAAGTCGGTCAGGGGTAAAGGGGAGGTGGAGTTCCTTTGCTCCCTCTCTTTCAGCGGCGTCACTGGCCTTCCCCTTTAAGTACATACTGGTTTTCTGAGGACTCCCGAACTCACTTCGGGATGGGAGGTGCATTGATTGCCCGTCCCCCTCCCACTCAGATGACCGCCCAGATTGGGGGAGGGCAGCTTCTTCCTGCTTCCCCCCCCCACTGCTGCACCCCCACTGCATCCCCACGCCTTCCTGATGAAGGTTGTCTTTCTTCTCTCCTAGATGCATGGCTGCTTCCTGATCCCAAAGCCCAGAGGACACCCCTAGAACTGCGCAGAGTGAGCCCGGCCAGCAGGGCAGCTTGGAGCCCCCCTGGCACCTCCCCCTCGGGGGCCAGGATGCTGAAGAAGCAGTCCGCAGGGCTCGCTCTGTGGGGCGCCGTCCTCTTTGTGGCCTGGAACGCCCTGCTGCTGCTCTTCTTCTGGACCCGCCCTGTGCCCAGCAAGCTGCCCTCTGAAGGCGCGCTGGATGACGACCCCGCGGGGCTCACTCGTGAGGTGATCCGCCTGGCCCAGGACGCCGAGACAGAGCTGGAGCGGCAGCGGGGGCTGCTGCAGCAGATCTGGGACTACCATGTGCGGCGCGGCCAGCGGTGGAGGGCGCCCACTGCGGTACCCCCGGTGCCGCCCCGCGCGCATGCGACCTCACCGCCAGCCGTGATCCCCATCCTGGTCATCGCCTGTGACCGCAGCACTGTCCGGCGCTGCTTGGACAAGCTGTTGCACTATCGGCCCTCGGCCGAGCACTTCCCCATCATTGTCAGCCAGGACTGCGGGCACGAGGAGACGGCTCAGGTGATCGCCTCCTACGGCAGTGCCCTCACGCACATCCGACAGCCGGACCTGAGCACCATCCCAGTGCCACCCGACCACCGCAAGTTCCAGGGCTACTACAAGATCGCTCGCCACTACCGCTGGGCTCTGGGCCAGGTCTTCCACAAGTTCAAGTTCCCTGCGGTGGTGGTGGTGGAGGATGACTTGGAGGTGGCCCCGGACTTCTTCGAGTACTTCCAGGCCACTTACCCGCTGCTGAAGGCCGACCCCTCCCTCTGGTGCGTGTCGGCTTGGAATGACAACGGCAAAGAGCAGATGGTGGACGCAAGCAAGCCGGAGCTGCTCTACCGCACTGACTTCTTCCCTGGCCTGGGCTGGCTGCTGCTGGCCGAGCTGTGGGCCGAGCTGGAGCCCAAGTGGCCCAAGGCTTTCTGGGACGACTGGATGCGGCGGCCGGAGCAGCGGCAGGGCCGGGCCTGTGTGCGACCCGAGATCTCCAGAACCATGACCTTTGGCCGGAAGGGTGTGAGCCACGGGCAGTTCTTTGACCAGCATCTCAAGTTCATCAAGCTGAACCAGCACTTTGTGCCCTTCACCCAGCTGGACCTGTCCTACCTGCGGCAGGAGGCCTACGACAGGGACTTCCTGGCCCGGGTCTATGGTGCCCCCCTCCTGCAGGTGGAGAAAGTGAGGACCAATGAGCAGAACGAGCTGGGGGAGGTGCGGGTGCAGTACACTGGCAGGGACAGCTTCAAAGCGTTCGCCAAGGCCCTGGGAGTCATGGACGACCTCAAGTCGGGGGTCCCGAGGGCAGGCTACAGGGGCATCGTCAGCTTTCTGTTCCGGGGCCGCCGTGTCCACCTGGCGCCCCCGGAGGCCTGGGGCGGCTACGATCCCAGCTGGAATTAGCTGCCTGCCTGTCCCTCCCCGCCCTGTCGTTGCCGCCTCCCGTGCTGAGAGGACCACAGATCCCACCAGGGGTCTGCATCGTCCTCTCTGTTTCTCTCTTGGGTCCATTTATCTTTTTATTATTATTTTTTTAAATTTCTTGAGTGGCATTCGAGTGCACAGATGACAAGGTGAGGATTATTCTAGTCTCAAAATGGTCAAATCAGGGAAACTTCCGCAGTGTTTGGGGGGCACTGCGCAGGAAGTCACTGTCATTGGGAGGGACTTGGGCTCACTGGGGCCCCTGGCGTCTGTGCACCAGGTGTCATCCTCCCGGGCCTCTGCAGAGATTGGCAGCCTCAGTGCTGTCGATGAGGCCTCTCTTCCCGGTGCTGGCTCTTACAGCCAGGGTATGAGCCCCTCTTGTACCTGACCTGCCCCCCCCCCCATTGGAGGGGGAGCTGGGTTTTGTGAGAAGGGGACATACTTGTGGCCAAAATCAGACTAACCAAAGGGGTTTTATCATCAGGGTCTGGATGGAGCTGCTGGGTTGTCGGGGCCTCTGCCTCCTGCCTGTGTTCCCTCTTCCTCTCTCCGGGTCTTTGGCGTTCTCATGGCTCTTCTGTCCCCCGTTCGGGGTTCTTGGAGGAGAAGTTGAAGGGGAAAAGCAAGATGGCGCCTCAGCTTGCCCCTAGCAGTGGGGGGGAGCCTTGGTGTGCTGGGGTGCCCTCCCTTGTCCAGCCGCAAAGACACAGACTCTGCCCTGATCCCGGGCCCTGGCCTTTCTAAAAGCTGATCCCTTTCCTGTCGCTCTAGGCAGGTTCTGGGCTGGCCTGGAGGAAGAGAGACCGGCCCCTTGTCCCTTCTCCCTGGGGTCTGCTGCATAGGCTCCTGCCAGAGGATTCAGCTCCCAGAGGCCTCTGGAGTGAGGCAGGATGTCCCAGCCTCCCTCCCCGCCCCTGCCCCCCCCCCTTGACACCTGGGTCCAGTCGCTGTGGGATGCAGGTGGAGGGTTTCGGAGCACTGTCTGTGTTTTTGTGTCTTGCCTGACCTCAGTTTGTGGAAGAAAGTTGAAGCTGCAGAACTATTTTCAAAAATAAAAGGCCGAATTGTCTGAAAAACACTGTGTGTGTATGTAGCAAGTGTTTTGGAAAAGACAAGGAGGGGGAAGGAGGTGAAAGGTGGAAATAGAAAAGAGGGGAGAGCGAAAACGGCCGGAAGGGCTGGGGGCAGGAGGAAGTGGTAGGTAGAAGGAAGGGAAGCAGTTACCCGAAGAGGAGGGTGGGGGATGGGGCCAGGCCCGGGAGAGCCGAGGAGGGGTCTGGTGTGAAACGAAGTGCGGGCTAGAAGGTGGGCAGGGTCCAAGGCGACACCCGCTAAGGCCATGTGCACCCAGAGAACTGGAGTGGGCAGTGGGGGGAGGGCAGTTGCTGAAGGAGTAGGTGCTGTGTGCAGGGTGCCCTCTGCTGGCGCAGGCGGCACTTCGGGGCACTTCGGGGCATGGTGCAGCACCCCGCCCTGCGCTCCGAGCTGCAGAGCGGATCCCTGGGTATGCCCGCACCGCAACGCGATGCGGATGTCGTTCACTCACCGCTTAGAACACGTGCTGGCAAACGTTTCTGAAACTAGTCACCCATGGCATTGGAGTGCTGCATGTGGACCTGCCCACTCGATTTCATCAGCGGGTTTGAAAACGCCAGGCTGGGTGGCTTGTCGACTGAAGCCACCCTGCAGCTCACACCAGATGGGTCGGTCTTTTTGGGGCAGGGTCACCAGTCCCCAAAGGAGCTGCTCAGGCCCCTCTCCTGGGCTCAGGAGTTCTAGGTGTGCCCAGGGAACCAAAGTCGGATGTTCAATTCCACCTTTCAGATTTTTGGTCTTCCCACCTGCTCCTTGGGTGGACTGTTCAACCCAACTTTGGGGCAGGGCTGTGGACATGACCTGTGATTTGTAGACAGGGAAAGGGGCCTCGCGAGTGTCTCCACGTTCTCAGCCGCTCTGCACTGATGAAACAACCGCTCTCTAAGTGCACTGCTCCCAATGCTCCACCATTAGTGTAAACTTATTCAGTCCTTATAGCAGTTGTGGGCAGTAGGTCCTTTTACAAGCGAGAATAGAGGCTGCCCAAGGTCACGCTTGGTTGGGGCAGAGCCGGGGATGGAATGGAACCCATGCTGTTAACCACCACCTAATACTGGACTGCTCTTTCCACCCTTTACCCCTCGACCCCTTCATCCAGGGCAGCCTCCCTCAGACTCTGGCCTCCCCTCCCTCAGGCCCCCGGGTGGTGGGTGGGGCAGGACTTCCAGGCCAAGCAGCAGGTGGCCTTCAGGGCTGCAGGGGCAGCCCTCCCAGATAGGCTGCAGAGGGGAATGGCTCTCAGAGACACAGCCGGTCTCCTCAGGGGTCCCTGTGTCCTGTTTCCCTTCCCTTGGATGTGGGTCCCCAGAGAGGCCACGTGCACATTTCAGAGCTTCTTCAGGTTTGCTTCCCGTGTGCAGGGCTGGTGCCCCTTAAAGCCCAGGATTGTCCTTTGCAAATGAGGCAAGCAGAAACACCAAAGAGAAAAGTACCGTGGCATTAAACGCTACAGAATTCTGTTAACCTCGAATCGGAAGGTTTAAAGGCAATTCCATAGCTCACCAGCCCCTCCAGCTCCCGGGCCGGGTGGGCCCTGACAGAAACCCCTGTGACTGACTGGCACGGCCTGTGCCGGCTGCAAGTCCCCGTAGGTGGAAGGTCTCAGCAGCAGCCAGGGCCAGCCCACCACTCCGTCACCTTGGCCTTGGCACTGCTGCCTCTTCCCAGAACCACAGTCCTTCACTACTTCCTGCCATTCTCCCCTTGCTCCCGGCTCCACCCTCCCTCCACCCTCCCCAAGAGCCTGCAGGAGGCTCTCAGCCTTTGCCCTCCCCCTTTACCAGGGCAAAGGGGTCTGATGGGGTCTCATTTGTTGTGTGACTGGGGCGGGATCCCAGGCCAGGCTCCCCAGAATCCTTCAGTTCCATGTCTCATAACTTCCTCCTCTGAAAACACATTTGCTTTTCATATGCAGTCATTTTGCTTTATTCTTACTATTTTCCAGTGGTTTTGTAAAAGCCGTATTTAATTTTGGTAAGGGAGCTTACGCAGCAGTTTGTGCTTTTAAAAGGCTGCTTTTCCCCTTTTAGTTTCTGTGGACAATGTTTTGAGTATTTACATTTCAAAGACCTGAGAGTGTTTATAATTTTCAGAGACACGGAATGTAAACATTTTTGCATTTATATTTATAACATAGCTATATAAATATAGTCAAAGGTTTAACATAATTTATTTGACAATGCTTCCCATAGAATTTAACATACCAAGTAAGCCTAATTAGTTTAACTTCTCCCTTTTATAAAGAGCAATTTTCTTTGAGCTATTTCAGGAATTATTCTGCAAAACTCCAAAGCTCTTAAAAATCTCAAAGATCAAGAAAAAGACTTTATAATTTTTGGATCTTGGGGTGCCCGCCAGGCTCACTTCTTCCCTATAACGTTTCTGGAGAACCAGGCAGCCCCGCCTAAGCTCTTCCCTGTTGCGCCTTCCTTCTGAGGCCCTCCCTTGTGTCACTGTCCCCAGCTCTCATAAACATGCCCTCATAGTCACCTGGACTCCTGTTATAAAATGCACAATGGACTCCTGATCTTCCCTTCACAAGGTCAAGGACCCACACACCACAAGCCAACCCGGGACAGACATGCCTGGGGCCCGGCCCCCTTTGCAGTAACAAAATGAAGAGCTATTTGGGAATCACGATTCAGGCAGAGACCCAAATAATGTCGGGATTAGGAGACAAAGGCAGTGGGTGTCTGTGAGACTGGGAAAGGGGAACAATCAGAGCCACGGAAGGAGGGCATTTCTCCTGGTGTAGGTAATGGGTGACGATTCTACACAGTGTTTTCGGTTTGCAGCCCAGTCAGTTATCGGAACAGTAACCGCCTTCGGGTTGGTTCTGCAGAGGGTTTCCCAGGGCGCAAAGGCGATTCTGCCCTGTTCGCACCCTTCAAAGGGTTGGGACCTACGTCCCGCACAGCGGCTGCCACTCAATCTTCAAGTGGCTCCGTTTATTTATTTTTTGACGAATGAAAGACATCGTTTACATTTTTTCTTTTACAAGAGCAATACCTGTTCATTTTAGAAAATCAGGAAGCAGGTAACAGCACACTTCCCCTCACCCCTGTTTGCACCCACAAGCTTTCTTTCTTACACACACAGTGAATAAGCAGGTGAAACATTTCTTTACGGTAAAACCCGCAAAGTGACAAAATCTATTTGGCTTTATATAAGTTAAGCATGTATAGGTACCCTATGGTAAATTGTTTTATAATCCTGTCAAATATTCATCTTTCTCACGATTTTAAACATTTATCTTCTTTTGGAAAAAGATTATTTATTTATTTATTTATTTATTTATTTATTTATTTATTTATTTATTTTTAGAGAGAGGGCAAGAGGGGGAGAGAAACGTCATTGTGAGAGAGAAACATTGATTGACTGCCTCTTGCACACCCCCAGCTGGGGACAGGGCCCGCAACCCAGGCACACACGCACACTGGGAATTGAAACAGCGACCTTTCACCTTGCAAGGTGGCTCCCGACCAACGGAGCCACACTGGTCAGGGCTACCTTCTATCTTAAATATCTTCAACTAACACAAGGGATGTCAGGCTTCCCGACAGGATTTCCATAGAGGTCAGTGGGCTGAGCCTGAAAAATCTTTTCTCCACCCACCATCCCCCTAACCTGGGCAAGTCACCGAGTTCTTACCTGCAGCAGAGGTAGGGCTCCTGGCAGGGAGGGACACAGCTCCCATCCTGGGTCATAGATACCAGGACGGTGGCTGAGGCCCTGCTGTGTGGTGGGCCTGAGCTGGACCTGCAGCCATTTGTCCTGCCAGAGAGGCCCTTCCTGTGAGGTGCGGACAATAATAGCTCCCCCCGGAGTGGTTGTGAAGATGAACTAACCTGGGAAAGCAACGGCCCAAGTCTAAAGAAGTCTGTCCCGGCGCCCTCGGTTCCGGAGGTTCAGTGTTGATCCCACCGTCTGCTCCTCTCGCCTGGATGTTGAAACCAAGGGGCCTGGGAAGTCTAAAGGCTATTACCCCTCCCCCTCTGCCTCCTTTGGCTTGATGGAAATTTGGCTCTCACAGTGGGTCGGATGAGATTCAGCTGCACACAGCGGAAACCCCAAGTCACAGTACCTACGTAGGACAGCTGGGTGGTGTGCTGCGGGCCCGCTGGTTCCGGCCCCGGGGCCTCCTTTCTCCCTGTCTCACCCTCTGCAGATGAAGCTTCCATCGCAGACGGCACTCCGTGGCCAAGGGCGCCCCGGCCACCTTGCCTAGAGTTAAGGCACGAGAAAGGGCAAGGAGCTGGCTGCCGCAGCTCCTCTCTGAAAGCCCACCAGCAGCCTCACTGCAGCCCCCTGGCCACAGCGCGGTCCCCCGCAGACACAGTGATTTGCAGAAAGGCTGGGAAAAGTAATTGTTCAATGGAATCAAATGACAATTCCTCAGAACTGGGCATTCCCAACCAAGGTCACACGCGACAACCGAAATCCTTAGAGGCCCCAGAAATGCTGGTTGACAAGGGAGCAGATTATTTTTCCTTCTTAACTATTTTGGGGGGGATATGCCCTACACCTTTCCCAGACCCTCTGCCTTCCGGTTTCGTGTTCGTGGGGGACCCTCCAGGACAAGTCAAGGGGCCCTGCACCCTCTGGTCAATTTCCATCCAGTGCTATTGTTCCCTTTGCTCTTTCTGTCAAAGGGAGAGGGAAGGGATTTGCGTTGGCGACCGTTGCCTAAGCCACGACGCTAGGTTCTTCACGTGCATTCCCAGGAGATTCATCGTTTGACCCCAAGAATGAATGGCCCTGTTGAGAAGGGCTCCTGGGGACTAATGGGGCTCAAACATAAAAACAGAGCCCAGCAGCCATTTCTATACAAGGGCCTCCCACATCGGCCCCACTTTGGGGAGAAGCCTTTACCGTGTCCCTTCCCGGAGCCAACCCTTACATTCGAGTTCCTGGAATCCTATTCAACCAAGAGGACTGGGGCTTTCCCAACTGGCCCTGCATAGCAGTAGCCCCATAAGTGTATTCACGGACCAATCAGAGCGGCTCCACTGTAACCAATCAGGTACTTTTTGAACCAATTACACAGTGAGGATTTAGAGTCCGCATCTGCCTGAAGATGGACCAATCGGGGCTCAGGGGAGGAAACTCCTGTCTAGAGGTCGGCTCCCCGTGGGCTCAGGCAGCCCCCTTTCTACGAAGCCTGGAAGTTGTGTCTCCCAGCTCGGCCCTGCTGCTCTGCAGCCGCGCTTACCGCAATGCAACTGTTTGCACGCCCCACACTGGGGATTCCTGCCCATGTGGCGTCTGTGCCAGTGACCTCGTTGACACGCAGGACACCTACCAGACAAGCAGAGGACCCTCGTTTCCTAGTGTGTCCGCCTGGCAGCTGGAACACAGAGACCTGATGTGGCTGCAGCCTAACTAAGACGGTTTACTTCGCATTTGCTCAAAAGTTCAGGTGGGGGCTGTTGGGAGGGCTGCCACAGCCGATCCCTGCCCACCAGGGACCCCGTCTTCTATTTTGTCATCTTCCAACAGGGCTCCCAGGTGGAGATGGTGCCCAGGCCACAGTCCAGAAGGAAGCAAAGAGAAGGGCGGGGGGGGGGGGGCTCTTTATTTTTAGAAGGAAAGGAAGAACCTGAGCAGGCCATCTGCCCCACCCCCGCCCCCTCCCTCCCCAAGACGCGGTGGCACAGCCCTGCTTGAGGACAGACTGGGACTCGGAGTGGCGGCCACGCGTTCAGCACCAACTGACCACTAAGAAGGGTCTGCCGCCCCTGCGTTTGAACAATATGGCAAAACCTGCCGAAGCTTCTCCTTGGAGGCAATTTTTGCCGTACTTTTCAGTAAAAGGCAGAAGGCCTTTCGGGATCCCGAAGGGGCGGGTGAATGAGAATCAGGCCTTGCCGGAGTTGCGGCCGGGGGTGAGCAGCGCGTAGAGGGGCCGGAGGCCTCTGCCTCCTGCGTGGGCAGGGGGTGGTCGGGCCACGAAAGAGGCCCGGCTCCTGCTGCGGCGCCAGGCCGCCGCGGGAGGGGGTCTGACGGCCCTGGGACGGGACCGCCTTGCCGGCCGGTAACAGCCCTCTGACCGAGCCACCCTGCTGTCCAGGCCCGGAGCCCCAGCGGGTCACAGCCCCAAGCGACTGCTGCCCCTCTGATCTCCTCCTGAACGTCTGACCCGTGAATAGGGAGAAAACAAAAATGCCTGCTTTGAGCTGCTAAGTTCGAGGGTAATTTGTTAAATGACCACATGTTTTTGTCCTTGAAGTATTCTGTAACAGAAGGGAATGATTAAACAAGCATTTGAGAATAAGAATTTTTAAACGTTGAAGTCATCGGACCCCGGGGCTGAGAATATTGTTACCCCTTGGTGGACGTAGCCCTTGAACTAAGGGATGTGAATATCTTGTTTTTACTCCCAGAACTCTTTCAGTTTCGTACTCAAAGTATTCCCCAGGTTTTGATGGAGAAAAATGTCAAGCCCATTGAGAAGTTGAAAGATTAGTACCAAGAGGACTTCTTACTCCTTCCGCTGAGACGATACAACAACGAATATTTTGCCATATGGCAAATATATGTAATTTTCTGTACCATTTGGCAGAAAATTGAAGAATAAATGCCCTATTTTTAAGTAACGGTTTTCCTGGCCATGCAGTATATTTTCATTGCATAATCTTGTAAAACGTAGAAAATAAAAGGGAAAGAAAGTTCATCCAAAACCCAGCTGCCTACAGGAACTGTCTTGATTCATGCTTGGCCTGCGGAGCAAGCGGCGCCTCTGAACTTAGTTCTCATTGGGCAGGGCTGCCCTCTAGTGTCTGCTGGGCGAGTAGTCAGGAAGGCGGGTTCCAGTTCTGCAGTCTCTGTGGGCATAGGTTGAATTGATTCCTCAGACTCTTTACGTATGGATGAATGTATGTGTATATATATTCAGATTACCTATATAAATATGTTTACCTTATAGTATATATAATGTTGCATATAATATAATACTTGCATTAGCTTTTTAACCGTGAGGCCAGCACATGTTACTGCGAATGCCGTTGAGAGCTGCTAGCAGCTCCGCGGCGGCGGCACCGACGGGACTCCTCTCCTCTGCGCGTTCGGTCCGCGCTTCCCCAACTGTCTCAGCGCGCACAGCACCGGCTCTGGCGTCAAGCTCGGGGATGGGAACTCTTCTATTCCCGCGCGACAGGTGCCCACCGATGTCATCACAAGTTGGAGCGGAGCCACCGAGTGGGAACAACATGTTTGTTTTCAGAAGGTTTTTGGCTCGTGCAGCTTCCCTTTCGGTGACATTTGTGCAGAGTCATATCCATTCTTTGGGAACAACATGTCGCACGTCTGCAACAGTGGCCGGTTCACAAGCCGCGCAGAGCCCCCCCCGCCATCCTGTGTCTCTGCAGGAAGTGTGGAAGGGCTGGAAGTGGTGACAGAGTTGTGCGACAGGGGGCTGGGCGGGCCTGCCTGGCAGATTCACTCCTGCTCCGGGGCAACCAGTGTGCTTTCGACCCCAGGCCGACCGGGACGAGCCCAACCGACAGCCTCACAGCGGTGGCAAGCTGTGCCGGAGCCATCCTGTCACCTCTCCCGCCAGTCTCACTTCCTGTAAGGGAGGCAGAGCGAGCACTTCTCCTCTGTGTGTGGACCCAGAGTCACCAGAATGGAACGCCACTGACTCAGGCAGCTCACCGTGGGAAGCTCGCGGAGCCGCAGAGTGTCGCCCTGGGCCCTTAGAGTCTGCAGTTACACGATCCACCGAGTCCTTGCAATTTGTGGGCTTGATACTGCCGGTGAGTCTAGAAGTTGTCCGACCCAGTGCAGGGTTTCGATAAGCTGTGTCATGAAGATAATCAAAAACAACTTCTTGGAAACTGGTTTCACCTCCCTGCATCTCTCTGAGGATGGCTCCACGCTCGCACTCAGTCTCTGCTTCTCCCAACGTGCTGCTTTGTATTATATCTGCAAGAATTTCTGCGGCTTTTGGAAAATCACTAGAAAACGCCGCAGCATCATATCCAGCCTGCTCTCCGGCGGTGTAGGCATTGAGAGGAGCACCCGAGGCTTCGGCCTCAAGTTCCAGATCTCGCTGGGGTCTTTATGGTGCCCTGGAAAGCCATATGCTCCACAAAGGGAGCGGCACCCCATCCCGGCATCCACTCGGAGCCCGCAGTGCGCGAGAGCCCGGAATCTTCAGAGGCCACTCGGAGTCCATTCTCCATACCTGTTACCGGTGTTTCAGGAACATTCAGAACAACCTGTGTAGCAGCCTGTGCACTTCTCAGTCTGTTCCCTCCAACATATAATGACCACCCAGCAGCGCTTCCAACCAGGAACACCTTGGTGAAACCCCAGAGCCGCAGCCGCCACTGAGGCCTCTGCTGGGCAGAAATCTGAGTTTCTGAAACCACAGAACAGCGTTATCTGGCCCGCACCTGGGAATTTATCAAAGTCTCCGGCGAGGCCTCACCTGAAACAGCTGTCTGCCCTAGCTGCCCTTGCTGTACTGCTCCCTTTAAATGGGGCCCAAAGTGAGGGGTGCCCCACCCACCCGCAGTCCCCACTGGCAGCTGCACCCTGCGCACGGCCACACGGGGGCGCCAGCACATCTCCTCCCCAACTGAATGCACGAACCTGATTTTTTCTGGATTCTTTTCCTTCCTTTGGTTCATCTTTCTTACCCTATTTTCTGCACTAACGTCTTTGTCTTGTGTACACTTTACACCTTCTAGAACTTCTGGTGTAAACTCGCTTCATTTCGTTCTTTTTTCATTCTACCAGTTTATGCCTCATTGCAAATTGGTGTGTTAAGTATTTGTGTTCGTGTAACAAAACTCTATAAAATGTATAGAAGAATCCCCCCACTCTCTGCAGGAAGTCACACTCTCCGTACAAGCAGTAAATGAATGAGCAATTTAAAGATTTCAAGTTTACTGTCATGCCCTTCAATCAGGGAAGACTCCAGGGAAATAGTTTGCCTTTGTTGTAAGAGCGTGGGGAGTGGAGGGAAAAGGGAGTGGGGCAAGTGAAGACGTAAAACATTGCATCACTTTGGACTGGGACGATGCGCAGCGGAGATACAGGACCCGTCGCTCCCGGCGTTTTTGCCAACAGTCTGGTCTCACGGCCTCATCCCGCCTCCCTCTCAAGGAGCTCCAGAGCCTCATTCTGTAGAATGTGAAATAGTCTCAAACCCTCTGCTTTTCTGGCACAACCAGAGAACCACAGCATGACAGCTAGAATGATGACGTGACAGCTAGGACCACGACTGACAGCTAGGACCATGGTGTGACAGCTAGAAGAAGGAGAAGCATGTCTCAGTGATTGCCAGGTGGGCCAACCGGGACCTCACTCGCCTCCCTGTACCAGCAGGTGGGAGCCTCCCGCACACGTGACCTGTACCGCTGCCCAGTGCCAGAGCCAGGTGTCGCTGGGTCCCAGGCAGCTGCTCCACCTCAGGTGCCCCGGAGTTCTCTGGGCTCCGAACCTGTGGGGATGAATAAGCTGCACCCAGACAGGCCCCGGCCCCCAGTTCTTGTTTCCACCACACTCTCCTTTCCTCCTGGTCTACCCAACAGTACATGCGTGGCCCAGTGACACACCCGTGGGACTCCATGTTCGACTCTGAGGGAGCGGTCACATCTACCTTGGGACTGGTGCCAACTCCCTAATTGTGATTTTCACGGAGCATCTTCAGGCTGTTTGCTCCTGAGTGGATGGACACTGAGGGTCCACCAGTGAGGTCCCCAGCCCCATCCTCATGGAGTTCACAGTTCAGTGGGACTGGGTTGAAAAGCACAAATGAAAATTCTGGAAATGAAAACTACAACTTCAGAAATAAAACCTAAATGGATGGTTTACATACATTTCTGTCTTTGGGGTACGGAATGGTCTCCCCTTTAATGTGCCCTCCTCCTTAAAACATGATGGCTACCCCCGACCTTCCCAACATTGACCTTGGTCAACTAAATACACCTTTTATGAAAGTAGACAGACAAGTCACAGCTGGGAAACGGTCACTGTGGTTTATAGTTGACAAAGAATTTAGCCAAAAAGATGAAGAACTTGCATGGATCCAGAAGAAATAGTCAGACACCCCAATAGAAAAATTGCAAAAGACATGACGTGCGACTCTGAAAGGAGGAGAATCTTTTAGCCTGTTCATGTATGGAGTGATCCCCAATTTCCTGATGCATCAGGAAATGAAAACCAAAGCCACAATAAGGTCATTTTTATAGGCAATTCATTGGTAAAATTAAGATGTTTGGGTTACCAAACACCATAGAAGTGGACCCATGGTTGGGGGGCAAGGAAGTGTGAGCTGGGGTACCCACTTGGTGAGCAGTGTGACACTGTTCCCAAGAGTTCACGCACTTGAACTCCCAGGCTCTAGGGGAGCTCCTGTGTGTGAGCCCCAGGAGACGTGCCTAGACACAGTTCATCCAGCAAAAACTGGTCACGTGCTCTGTGCCCACTGGTGGGAGCCAGAACATGCGATGTGGTGTGTCCTCACCATGGGATGTTTCAGAGCAATGAAGGGGGGTGGAACCCCCCCCCCCTTCTGCAGGTGGCAGCCTTGCCGAGTCCTGGTAGCAATGAGGAGTAGAAAACTCAAGATCCAGAAACCTGTGCAAAGAATAATACCATTGTCGTAAAGACTAAATACAAGCTGCACTAAGCGTGTGAGTTAAGCACACATCTCTCCTTACCTACCCTACTTATCTGTGACGAGGAAGAAGGGAAGCACAGATGCCGAGTGGCAGCCACTGCCACTGGGGAGCCGTGGGGACAGGAGAAGGCAGAGGATGGGGCGGGCAGGGCACAATAGGGAAATGGAAATTATGAGAAAGATCGAGTTTGTGTATCGGAGGGTTCGTTACATTATAAACAAACAAGCTGATCCACACATAAATTACCGAGGGCCCATGTTTTATAAATAATTGGAGCCTCGCAGCCCTGTGCTGACGGGTGGCCCTCACTGCCCCCGCTCCCAGCCCAGGAAGCGCCACAGCCTGAACTCACAGCTTCTCGCGCTGCGCCCTGCGTGTCCCAGCTCAGTCACCTGTTGCAAGGAAGTTCCTTGTTTCACCTTCCAACCAGGGGTTAAGACAGGAAGCTTTCCATGGTTTTTTCAGGGAAAAAAGTTCATAGAACTTTCATAGTTCTATGAACCATACATTCATAGAACCATATGATAAAAATGTGAGCATTATATGTAAGTGACCCCCCCAATAAAGTTGAGTTTTAAAAAAGAGAGATTGTGACCTCACTCTTTGAAGGGCCACTGGGTAGAAGAAGGATTTTAAATTTTCATTGTGACTCCAGTGAATTAAAAAGACAAATTCACTGAAACTTGGGGGGGGGGGACTTAATCTGACTGAGTGTGAGAAAGACTTTGCAAAGGTGAGGGAGAGGCCAGCACCGTAGATGGCGCCCGGCTGGCGGCGAGCTGCAGTCCCGGAGACACGCGAGGGATCTGGACCCAGTGCGGCCAGATCTTTTGGACTTAAGATGAAATGCAAGACTGGCGTGTATTCTACTGATGTTCACAGGTTGAGACAAACCAGTAAAAATGCACTGCTCCATTGGCCAGACGTCCTCGCGGAGGCTGCCGGTGCGGTCTCTGCACACGATGTCAGTTTTCTCCTTCCTCCTTTAGCTCTGCAGAAGAGTGACATTATCTGTAGAAAATGCCTATGGTTTCCAGGTTTTTGAAGCATGTGGTTAACATCTTTATTTTCATGAAATATTTTTATTTGCTTTTCTTTGAAAATTACGAATGGCAGCATGTTCACACAGACCTCATACACATGCGTTTCATGACAGCATTATTCATAATAGCCAAATATCCGTCCGCAGTTGAGTGGGCAGGAGAAACGTAGGCTGTCCTGTTAACCAGTGAGCATCTGAGGCTGTAAAACGATTTAAAAGTTTACGTGGGACCATAGAAGACTCGAATCCGGGAGGCCCAGGTTCAGGGGAGGCCTTCAGCATGCTCCTCGGGGACCTCACCAATGACCTTCACGGAGCACGTGGTTGTTCTCCTGAATGTCTGGCGGGTGAAATCCTCGTGTGCTGAGGTCCGAACAATGCAAGCATGCACATTGACTTAAAAGAGAGAAGGGCATTATTTGAACTCAGGACGGCATATAATAAAATTACTTTGCAGTTGTTGTGTTATTCTTTCCCTCAGTGTGCAAAGAAAGTAGCCCTTCAGTTGCGCTAGGAGGAGGAGACCCCACAGTCAAGCAGACATCAGGGGCCATCGTACAGCTGAACGCACCCGGCTGTCACTTTTTCCTTTTCATTCCAGAGAGAGAGGAAGAAAGAGAGGGAGAAACATCGATGTGAGAGAGAGACATCCATGAGCTGCCCTTCATATGCGCCCAGACTGGGGACTGTACCTGCAACCCAGGCAAGCGCGCTGACCAGGAATCAAGCCTGCGACCTTTCGGTTTACGGGATCACGCTCCAACCAGCCGAGCCACAGCAGCCAGGGTTGCCTTCGTTTTTGCGGGTCATGTCTTACGGGACTCGCGTGACTGCTCCACAAGAGCCTACACCCTCAGGTGTCCCCGGACCTGCTCATTCGTGGCAGTGGCCGACTGGTCATCGAGATCTGGGCTCCCACAGCCCTGCTGGAGTCACCGAGTGACTCGGGGTTTCGCTCAGTTGCCCGTCTGCAAGAGGAAGTCAGAGGTGACTTCCCTGCCTGGGGCAGAATGTGACCCCAGGGGCACCTGTCCCCTTCATCTGCCAGAGCCCAGGGCTGCCGTTTGAAGCCTTGCCGTGTTTCCCAAGCCTCCAAGTGGGGTCGCAATTGTGCACGCAAGACTTAGAATGGAGGCTCGTCTGCTGGAAAGAGAGGGGGACTCGGAAAAGATTGTTTAGGATAGGCTTTCAAGGAAAAAAATTAAAGGGTGCATTATTTAATAAAGAGAAGAGACAAAAACTTAGAGATAGTTCAGTGAATGCCAAGAAAGGCTGTTACTGAAAATCAAAAGCATTCTTGAACTTTATCACTTATTTTTCTTCCAAAAAACTTACTGGTTTGACTGGTATCACTTACAATCAAAATTCCACAGGAAATTCCTCACTGGGTTCGGTGCTTGCTTAGGAGACTGTTCAGGTGGAGGAGTTTCTTTTAACTTTGGAATGGAAGGGTCAGACACAACCGTCTCAGAACCAGTGGCAAAAGAGTAAGACCCCTACCTTCTCAGAAGGGAGTGGTGGTGAGGGAGTGTGTGTGTGTGTGTGTGTGTGTGTGTGTGTGTTGGGGCAAGGACAAGTGTGTGCGTACACATGCATGTGCTGGGTGGGCGTGACCATTTGGGGTGTTCTGTTAAAGAATGAGGCGTAATTGTCGTTAGGTGGTTTGATTTACTCCGAGCAAGTGAAGGAAACACAGGAAACACGGAACTCGCATTCAACGCCCTGTCCTTCTATTTGGTTCATTACATGTTGATTTCTTCTTTGCAGTTGACTGCCTTATCTGGTTGGGTTCCTGTCGAGCTCATCCTGTTTACAGCTGCATCTGCCAGATACTGCGCTACATTTTAACATTTAGCAAGAACAGCATTTAGTAACTACTGCCCAGACCTTGAGACCCGTGTCCTATCTAACAAGGAGACTGAGCAGCAGGAAGGGTCCCTAGGTGATGTTCAGCACTAGTCACATTCCTGTTTGTTGAATCTCCACCCTTTTTTATACGTGCAAGGAGGTGGCCGACCCCCTCCCTCAACCACACTCCTGCATCTCAATGCCAAGGTGTGTCTCACCGTTAGCTACAGTCTGAGCCAGGAGAGCCGGAGTCCTCACAACAAACAGAATTTTTGAAGGTTCTAGAAAGACCACTCATCTTTCTAGTTCTGTCTGGGGCTGATGTGAGGGATGTGGTGCTTCCTTTCTCACACCCCAGGCCTGTGTTTTTGCTTCTACTTTCCCTTGAGAACTGGGTGCACTGGAGGGCAGTTCTCTTTGTCCTTGGACTTTGAGATAAAATTGACACACCACACGATGTAAGTGTAAGGTGTACGACATAATGACTCAGGTACACTGCAAAGTAATTACCGCAATACGTTTAGTTAACATCCATCACCTCATATAGATACAAAGAGAAGAAAGAAATCTTTTTTCCTCGTGATGAGAACTTTTAGGATCTTAGCAACTTCCAAACACACCGCCCGCAGTGTCAACTCTGGTTGCATGTTGTGCCTTCCCTTCTCAGGACTTCTCTACCTCACAGGCGGACATGTGTACCTTTTGACCACCTTCATCCAATTCCCCCACTGCCCACCTGTGGCAGCCATTGATCTGGTCACTTTTTTCCTATGATTTTGTATGGCTCCGGTTCAGCTGGGGAGCAAGCCCTGCACCCCTCCCCAAGTGCTCCGGGCCTGACCAGGAGCTCTGGGGGCTCTAGGCTGGTCAGAAGGGTGGGGAGGAGGCTTGGACCAGCAGGTCCCAGGAGGTGGCACCGCTGGGCGGCAAGCCCTGCACCCCTCCGCTGTGAGCAGGGCTGTGGAAAAGCCTCCACAGCAGCTGCCCGCCCGCCACCTACGTGCCCCTCTGGCAGGGGCAGGGGCCCACCAAGAAACCTGCTGTGCATATGCTAAATAAAAAAATTCATTTTTCTTTCCACTGGACTCTGCCTCTGGGGGTGCTGCCCAGGGGCGACGAGCAGTAGGCCCCCCTGGCTGTTCGGCTACATTGAGACTCCAGACACGAGTGAGAGCATACGATATTTGTCTTTCTGTGACTTACTCCGCTCCAAATAACACCTTCAAGGTTCGCATAACCCAGCAGTCCCACCTTGGGGAGTATATGCAGAGGAAACAGAATCACTGCGTCGAAGAGACATTTGAACCCCCGTGTTCACGGCAGCATAATTTATAATCTCTTAGACACGGAGACAACCTCAGTGTCCAGCAGTAGATGGATAAAGAAAATGCCATATATATAGTATTATATATAAAATACATAATGGAATATTTTTCATTCAGCCATTAAGAAAAGAAGGAAAAACATGTGGGAACATCTCTTTTGCAAGTACGTGAGGAAAGAGGGAAATATTTAGGAAAAGATGAAAACAATGGAAAACGCATTGTAAGAGAAGGTGCAGGGATGGTTTGATTGCATTCCTGAGGTACGAATATAATTAAGGGGCGGGAGGGTCAGAGGTTTTCCCTGCCGTCTGGCTACAGGGGGAGATTGTAACCAAGCAACCAACAGGGACCCACCACTGGTCGCCAATAGGCGGAAACTCTGGAGACAGAGCCCAGTGGGAAGGAAAGGGAGTCTTGTATTTTAAAGGAAATACAGTTTGAAATCACGGCAGGTTTCTGCCTCAAAGCCTGTCTGTCTGAGACTCCCAGAGGAAAAAAAACCACGCTGCTGCCTTCTGCCCGCTCAGGTCGAGGTGGCCCAGGGACCCTCCTCCCACCCAAGGCGCCGTCCTTTGGGAAACACGCGTGGCTCAGCTGGTTTCCAGTCACCGTCTGGCTTGGGGAGCCCGTCCGAGTCTGAGTCCAGGAGCCCTTCTCCGGGCGCGCCGCCCTCCTCCCCCCCGCGGCTGCCCCCTGGCGCGTCCCTGTCCCTGGCAGGTCGGGCACCGCCTGGCTCCAGTCGCCCACGCCACTGCGGCTTCCCGTGACGATGGGGGGCGAGGAACGGTCGTTGCCCGGACATGCGGCTTCCAGGACAGGCCTGCCAGTCTGCAAAGGCCCATCCCGCACTTTCGTGCAGTGGTCGGAGGCCCTGTGGGACCGAAGCGGGCGGAGTGGCGGTGACAGCAGGAACGGCCCCTGAGGGGCCCTGCCGCAGAGCGCGGGAGCCCAGAAGGCCCAGGGCGGCCTCCCGCGGCTTCGGCAGGTTCCACGCGAGGGACGGGCGGGGGCTCATCGCCAGCAGTGCAGCTCCCAGGACCCACTGGCCCGAGCGCCCCATCTCCCCTCTTGCATTCCAGGCAGGCTCTGGGGTTTTGGGGGAGGGGCGCCGGGGATGTTCCCAGACCGCGAGGTCCTGGGGGATGGGGCCCGGGGACTCCAGTCCTCCGCGGCTGGAAAGAGGGGAGAACAGCCCGGCGGTCCCACGCGCCCCCCCTTTGCAGGCTGTCCCCGAACCCCTGTGCGCTGGAAGTAGCTGCGTCACCGTCCTGGTTGTCGGTGTGCGTGGCGTACACTGGTTCAGTGGCTGCCGCTCTCGTGCCTCCCAAGCGCTTCTCCGCCTCTTCCTTATTTATCAGGGGCAGGGTCCCCACGTTACAACATAACCTCACATTAAAGCAGGTGGCTGGGTACCGGATGTAGAAATGGCTTCGCTGTCGGGGTGTGGGGACCCCGAAATCATCAAAGGCAGCCGTGGACTCTTCTTTTGCGGGGAGGGGTGTAGCGTCTCCGCGGTGACCACAGCTTGCTCTGCCCAGGAAATCTCTTCTCCCTCCTCTGAGACCCCCTCTCCCTGGAGCCACTTGTTAGAAGAAGCCGGCCCCTCTGCTCCGGGAAGGGCAGGGCAGCTGCCGGAGAGCAGGCAGGGACCTCCGAGGTCCTACAGAAACGTGCGAGTTACCGTTGGGATGTGGCTTAGGGCCATGAGGCAGTTCCCAAGGAACCCGGAGAGACAGTTGGCCTTGGCATTGAAGTATGGGTGAAAGGGTGACTAGTTTGACGCCATTGCCGACAGCATTTGGGTGGAAGTTGCTCGATATTTAACTAGGGCGAATAATATTACCTAACAAGCACACCCGACACGCCTCAAAGGAGGGACTGCCACGTGCCAGGAACCGTTGCTGGAGTTTGGGGCCCGGACTCCGCCCTGCCCCCTCGGCCCAGGGTTCAGCATATTGTTTTCTAGACCTACTGTGTGCAACTAGCCACTCCTGGAATTTCCAAAAGGGAATTATATTGCTCAGGATTAAACATCCCGTGGCGCCCCTCTGATACTTTTTCATGACCCAGGGAAGACTTTGGTCATATTTGAGTAAAAACGTTCTCAGGCTTTTGTCACTTCGGCTGATCACGTCAGATCCTGCCGTCATGGGAGCCCTGACAGAACTGGACCGCTTTGTCCTCGTGGCTCTGGCCTGTCGTCACCCTTCTCCTGTTTGTCATGTGCTGTCGTGGTCCGTGAGCTTCCCAGCTTCTTGAAGAAAGTGTGAGAATATGTCCCCCTCGAGGTGGCTATACGACTCCAAATCTGACCTCATTTGGCAGCAGAAGGACTCTAGATACCTTCTAACTGTGTGATTTTAAGTGTGCAGGCAACCTGTACACCTTCGGTGAGAGAGCAAATTAGTGGAGGGTTACCTGGAGACCATTTCTCACTTCTGCGCCTGCGCACCTGTTGCCTCCCCTCTGAGCTGGAATCCACGCCAGCGTCGCTTGCTCCTGGCTGAGCTGCTCTTACCCAGCAGGGCTGTGCTTCGGCCACAGACCAGCAGCATACAGTGCAAGAAACAGTATTGTAAACTCAAGGCTGTGTTTGCTGTGAGGGCTTCAAGGCCCTTTTAGGAAGACCCAGAGGGAACATTCTTGTGTCATTGCTAAGAATACGTATGCATTTATTTTTGAAAGATTTTATTTATTTTTAGAGAGGGGGAAGGGAGGGAGGGGGAGAGAGGGAAACATCGATGCATGAGAAACATCATCGGTTGCCTCTCATAGGCACTCTGACTGGGGACCCAACCCTCAGCCCCTCAGGCATCTGACCGGAAATCGAACCCACGACCCTTTGCCTTGAGGGTGATGCCCAACCCACTGAGCCACACTGGTCAGGGCAGAATATTTATGCATTTAAGAGATCTTTTAAGTTCATGGACACTGTAGTTTATGTAGATGATATTGTCTCCTTCTACATTAGAATCCTTTTTAAAAAATAATTTTTATTTTCAATTACAGTCGGTGCACATTATTATATTAGTTTCAGGTGTACAACCAACCCAGTGGTGAGACATTATATGCCTTACAAATTGATCATCCCAATATATCTCATACTCATCGGACAACACAGAGACACGTATTTATTACCATACTATTGACTATGTTCCCTATGCTATATTTGCATTCCCGGGACTATTCTGTAACGACCGGTTTGTACTTCTATACCCCTTCACCTTTCATCCACCTCCCAAACCACCTCCCGTCTGGCAATGGTCAAAATGTTCTCCATATCCAGGAGTCTGTTTCTATTCTGCTTGTCATTTATTTTGTTTTCAGGTTCCACGGACAAGTCAGATCACATGGCATCTGTTGCTCTCCATCTGATTCATTTCCATTCTGCGACGTCCTCTAGGTCCCTCCACGCCGTTGCAGATTTCCTTGTTTTGTGGCTGAGTCGTATTCCTTTGTATACAGATGCCCCGCTTCTTTACCCGCTCATCTATGGACGGACACTGAAGGTGCTCCCATGAGCTGGCTGTGGTAAGCAATGCGGCAGTGAGCCTGTGGATGCACGTGTCTGTCAGTCTAGTGTTTTGGGTTTCTTCGGATAAATACCCGGACATGGCATTGCTGGGTGCTTCCTGGTCTCTGGTTATAGCCTTTATTTTAAACTACACTTTGTCTGGTAGAATTATGGCTACACCCACATATCTCTGCATGTCCAGTTCCGTGAAATATCTTTTTCCATCGCTTTGCTTTCCTCCTGTGTGTGTCTCTATCTCCTGTAGACAGCAGATGGAAGGCTTGGTTTGGTTACCCACTCAGCCACCACATGTCATTTGACTGGAACATTTAAACAGTTGGCATTTAAAGTAATTGTCGATCATTGTATTTACTGCCATTTCATTATTCATATTTTTATCTTTTTTCTTCTTCTTCTTAAAAAACACTCTTTAACATTTCTTGTAATACTGGCTTGATGGAGATGAACTCTAGCATTTTCTGTTCTAAGAAGCCCTTTGTCTTACATTAATTCTAAGTGATAACTTGCCTGGGTAAAGTAGTCTTGGTTATGGGTCCTTGCTTTTGGTCACTTTGATTACTTCTTGCCACTCCTTTCTGGCCTGGAAAGTTTCTGTTGAGAAATCAGCTGACAGTCTTACGGGAGCTCCCTTGTGTGAAACTAACTGTCTGTCTCATCCTGTTTTTAAGATGCTCTCTTTGTCTTTAACCTCTGGCATTTTTTTTTTGAATCCTCACCTGAAGATATTTTTATTGATTTTAGAGAGAGACTGAGGAGAAGACAGGGAGGGGAGGGAGAGAGAGAAAGGATGGAAGGAGAGATAGAGAGAGAGAAATATTGATGTGAAAGAAAAACATTGATTGGTTGCCTTCCATACGCACCTTGACTGAGGATCAAACCTGCAACCTATTATGTGCCCTGACTGCGGATTGAACTCACAACCTTGTGGTGCACAGGAAGATGCCACAACCAACTGGGCCATTTGGCGAGGACTAACCTCTGGCGTTTTAAACATGACGTGTCTTAGACTGGGCCTCTTTGGGTTCCTCTTCTTTGGGACTCTCTGTGCTTCACGGGCTTGTATGTCTATTCCCTTCACCAAGTTAGGGACGTTTTCCATCATTATTTTTTTCAAACAGGTTTTTAATTTCCTGCTTTCTCTATTCTCCTTTCAGCACCCCCATGATATGAACGTTGATACATTTGAAGTTGTCCCAGGGGCTCTTTATACTATTCTCACTGTTTTAGATTCTTTTTTTCTTTTTGCTGTTTGGATGTTTTTTCTTTCTTATGTGCCAAATCACTGATGTGATTCTCTGCTTCATCTACTCTGCTGTTAATTCGCTGTAAATTATTCTTCATGTCAGTTATTGTATTCTTTACATAACCGGAGGGGAGGAGGTGGGGGAAGGGTGGAAGGAAGGGGAAGGAACTAGACAAAGAACACGTGTGAATGACCCATGGACTGGACAATGGGGTGCGGACTGACTGTGGGAGTCGGGGTGGGATGGGCGGAGGTGGGCAAAGGGAGACAAATGGGAACAACTGTAATAGGATAACAATAAAGAATGATTTAATAAAAAAGAAGTTTGCACACTGGATTTTTTAAAAGAAATTTAATAAGTTATATTTTCCTGGAATGTTTGCACTTCATCCAAATTTCCAAGTATCTTGACAGAAAGTTATTTTTGCCTTTTTAATGTCTTAGTATTTGTTTTGATTGCCCTTTTTATTTCCAACAGTAGCTGTTTCCCCTTCTCTCCCACTTTTTCTCAATAAACAGTTACTTGTCAATGTTAATAACCTTTCCAAAGAAAATGACCTTTTTCCTCCCATCTACTCTGCTTTGTATTTTATTAGGCTAGTGTGCTCACTATTTCATCCTTAATTTTGGATGTTTTACTCACCTTTCTCACCTTTGTTTCCAAGGAAATGTTGACATTTAAGCCTACATATTTCTGCCTAAGTGCTTTTTAAACTCTACGCGGTGCCTTCATCTGTTCTGTTCTCTTTCTGTTCAAAACGCTTTCCAACGTCCTTCCGTCCGCAGCAGGCCCTGGGGAGCGTGCGCTGCGGCGGGCGCCTTGGTGGGCAGACCCCGCGCGGGGCCTCGGGGAGCGCGGAGGGTCGGCGGGGCCCCGCGCTCGCTGCACCGCGCGCCGCGCCCGCGGATCCGCAGTCCGTCCTGGGGAAGTGACGGCGGGGACGCGCCACGGTGCCCATCGGGAGTCTTAGACCTGAATTGCGGGGTGAGGGCCTGGGAGCCATAAACCAGGGTCCGTTTTCTGCACTTTTATTATGTCTGTTGTCTTCTCCGCCATCTCTCCCGCACAGCCGCGTCCCCACCGAGGTCGTGGACACAACTGTTTGTCCCGTAAATGCTGCCGGTCGCCTGTTCACGGGCCACAGCCTCCCGAGGAGGACGCGTCGCTACGCAAAGAGGGTCCGCCGAAGTGCCTGTCGCCGAGTTTCCACCGGAGCTCGCAGTCCCCGTGGGATAAAGCGCTTACTATGTGACGGAAAGCGAGTTGCAGCGGTGGAGAAAGGCGTTTAGAAAGGGGTCGGGCGGTGGCCGCGGGGCGGCCCTCCTGCTGTGAAAGCCGGGCCGTTGCGGACCGCATTAGGCTTTCCGGACACCCCAGGGCGCAGGCCGCGCGGTGGGGGGGCGACCTCTCCGAAGGCGACGGGGGTCTCACGCTGGGACTGCGCCCTGCGGGTGGTGGGGGAAGACTGCACCGCCTCAGTGAGGTGGAGTTCTGATCAAAGTTTTTCGAGTTGTTTTTTCCAAAATGTAATTTTTGTCTATGCAGAGGGTACTAAAGAGGAGAAAGCTACGCAGACAAAGAGGGCTCCAGGGATTTTTGCTCCAGGTCGCCCGTGGCCGCAGAGGAAGGAGGCTGAGCCGCGCTCGCGCTGCAGATCCACCGCGGGGGCAGGAAAGACCTCTTTAAAAATCCGGGCTCTTCACTGTGCAGAACAGTGCTGTGGTCCCCCCCAAAATCTAGCAAGTCGAATTCGGGGTGTGCACCCAGAAGAAGTGAAAGCAGGAACGCGGCCACTTGCACACGTAGGGTTACAGCAGCGTGGACCTCAGTGGCCAGAGGGTGGAAACAACCCGGACGTCCTCCCCCAGACGAGCAGGTACACAGAAGGTGGCGTGTACGATGGATTATTAAATTTAAAGAGAAATAAAATTCTGATACACGCTACACCAGGGAATAAACACGGACACGTGATGCAAAGTGAAGTAAGCCAGACACGAACAGACAAATACTGAGGTACCGAGAAGAGTAAAGTTCATGGAGTCGGAAAGTAGAACAGCAGTTCCCGGGGGCTGGGGGTGCAGGGGGGGCGTTCTGTTTCAGGGGGGGCAGGTTTTCAGCGGGGAGACGAGAGAGCCCTGGAGAGGAGGGTGCAGCGGGCTGCGCAAGGGCGCGGACGTGCCTCTAACACCGCTGGACTGTGCGCCGTGAACCGTAAAAACGGCAGATTTTATGTCGTGTATACTTTACCACAATTTTTAAAACTATGGACATTCAGTACAGAAACCTGAAGGGTCTGGCCTTCTTAGCAGGGAGACTAAATTGGGCCCAAGTCCACATTATGCTCGACCTACCCTCATGAAGAGTGAAAATAAGACTTGAAAAGATAAACCTTCAGAGCCTGTCCAACCTAAAGCTGTATCACTCTTCACAAAGGAGAGAACAAAATCCAGCCCACCAGCTATCATCTCCCCCTGCAGGACCGACCCCCTGGTCAAAGCTCTGGCCTTCAAGGCTTCAGTGGCTTCCATGCTGGCATCGCCATCTGCGTGGTGCCGCATGCCCTCTCCCCACCCCCCAGCAGGGAAAGAAACAGGCACGGTGGACAGAAACCCACTAGGAGCCCTGGCTGGTGTAGCTCAGTGGATTGAGCGCAGGCCTGCAAACCAAGGGATTGCGATTCAATTCCCAGTCAGGGCGCGTGCCTGGGTTCCAGGCCAGTTGCCAGCAGGGGGCGCATGAGAGACAACCATACATTGGTATTTCTCTCCCTCTCTCCTTCCCTTCCCTTCTAAAGATAAATAAATAAAAATCTTTAAAAAATGATTATTTAAAAAAGTTAAATGCCAGTTGTTTAAAAAAAAAAAGAAACTCACTGGGAGAGGACATCTGGCCACCTTGTGCCCGGTGTCCCTGAGCCCGTGCCCTCGGCTGATTTGCACCTGCGCCCTGTCACTGCCAGACACTGCAGCCCCGAGAGTAAGACTTCACTCGTCTGGGCTGTCCCAGCGAATAGCGGACCCTGACAGGGGTCTGGGAGATGCTCCGCGAGGTACCACAATGCCCACGGTGTGCTTTTGCACATCCCAGGGAAAGACAGGGGAACAAAGAAGGGGTCAGTATTGATCAGCAGCGGTGATACATTTTAAAAGTTAGGTGATGTCAGCATAGCTTTTATTATTCTGATGTTCTCTGCAACGAGGAAAATTAAACAAATAAAGCAAAATAATAATTGTTAAATCAGCGTCTAGATGAAAAGGGGCCACACACTAACCCTGAGATGGTCGGCGGGGGGGGGGGGGGGGCGTCCCACATGGCGGTCTTACAGACTCAGAGACCAAAGTGGCCACAGAGGACAGTCTGCACGTAAAAATTCCCAGCAAGAACGGGTCGTGGTCGGTGGTCACGTCATGGGCCTGCAGCTTCCTCGACAAAGGTCAGTCTGCACCTGCAGTGAACCCGCCTATTGTCTTTCTGCATCTAAGATAACATTCCTTAGAAAGGTCAGAGCCGTCTCCCTCCAGACCCTCAGGGCTGCGGAGTCCTAGCAACTGCAAATGCCAATTATTAACCACCTGTACCCAGTGTCAAAGAAGGGTGTGTTCCCCGGTTTAATTTTAACCAGCCCCAGACATTTCCCCACCTGCTTTCTCCTGCCTCCATTCTAATGTATAAAATAAGCTGCAAAACTGCCATTCTCCAGAGCATTTTCTCCATCCATGAAGATTTTCCTTCCCAGCAACTGTCATCAGTTTGCCTCAAACAAACGCATAACAGTTCTCTACAGGGGTGGGTATTTCTTACATTGACAGAGGCAAGAGCTGTGGTAAAAGAAGAAATGTGTTGGGTCTTTGTCTCGGTTCAGACGCAGAGCTCCTAAAACCCCAGGGGGTGGCCTGGGAAGCAGGAGGGTCTTTTGTTTTTCACACGGGGTCCCTTTAGAGACCACCTCTGTTTATGCTCATGAGCTGGCTTCAGCCAGGGCACTCGGCAGCAGCGCAGTGTGGGGCTGGAGGTTAATCTCTATAAAGGCTCTTGAACAACAGGATTTGATGAGCTTCTGCTTTGGTGCATGAGTAACAGTGGGGACTTGTACCCCACTCACCATTCTTTTAACATCGTTTCTGTACGTGTCGACTCTGGCTGACACGTAGCTGGTGTTTGTATAAGAATTCCAGGAACTAACTTCAAAAGATACAGACTCCCACCTTCAGTCGTCTCAGCTCCGGGAAATTCGCTGACCTTCGACATCAAGCCGGGGTGACTGACGCACACGGGACCATCGCTTGCCCAGTTTCAAGGTCTTTATCGAGTAGACGGTGCTGGTGGTCTGCAGGCAGAGGCATTTCCAAGCCCCGTCCCTTCCATCTCTGTCCTGCTTTCCCCTCTCCCTCCTTGTAAACACTCTGCCTGCTCCGAGATGTGGAAATGGGTTTGGGGGTGAGAGTCCCCATCTTCTCAGGTGGCTGGCACTTGAGGAAACCACCTTCCTTCTCGGGAGCACCTGCCTCCTGAGCACCGGCATTTCATGGTGAGCAGCCGCACCTGGGTCTCTGATACAACCACACAAGGTGCTGGCAGAGGACACAGGGAGCGAGGAGACCCCCGTCCCCCTGCCGGTCACACCTGACCCTGGGCACCTCTGCCCCATCGGGTTGTTCCTGACTTGTATCCTTTTATAATAAGTCCTAAATGGAAGTAAATGCTTCCCTAAATTCTGTGAGCCATTCTAGCAAATTATCAAACCTGAGGAGGAGGTCAGATTTATAGCCTGTCAGTCAGAAGTATATGTATGTTACCTGTACTTCTGTGAACTTGCAGTTGACACTTGAAATGAGCAGGACATTCTTGTGGGCCCTTAACCTGTGAGAACCGACACTACCTCCCGGAAGAGAAAGGATTTAGTTCAATTACAGGGCACCCTGTCAGTGTGGACTGAGAATTAAAAAGTTGTTTGGTATGGAAAGAATCCCAGAAGTGTTGAGAGTTTTTCTTCTAAAGTTATGTGTTCATACTATCCTTCCTACTTTTCTGTGTGTTTGAAAAACCTTGATTACAAAAAAAGGACACCTTTTTTTAGAGTTTCAAGGTAACATTATTTATTATTATTTTTTTAATGTCAGGATAGTTGGTATAGAGTCTTATGTTGCTTGCGTTAGTTTCAGGGGTACATTGTAGCAATTCGACATCTCCACACCTCCCGGGGTCATCTCTCCACCAAGCCCAACAGTGCGCACTGTTAACGGGCTAATAGGACAAGGAAAACATTAGAGCAAGAACAAGAACCTATGCGAACAATAAGCCTGGGAGGGTCCAGAGCTGTGATCATTTCAAATGAGAAGATGAAACCTGCCATTAATTTGGCAACAATGAGGTCATATTACAGAAGGTAAAACTGAGGCATAGCTGTGGGAAAGGGTCAGAGAAAGGAATAAAGTTATAAATCTTCCAGAAAAGTGTGGAGTCAGGTCCCCGGACCAGCCCAGCTCCCCGGCTCAGTGGGACTCCTAGGACGCGGTGATAGGCCTCCTGGCTGCGATTTGTTACAACAGCAAGAGGGTGTGGAGTGAAGCTGGCAGCGGAAAGGGCACCTGAGGTGAAGCCTGGGGACACCAGGCTCAGGCTGCCGAAGAGTCCTTTCCCAGGAGTCACACGGGCCATGCTTAACGTCCCCAGCAATGGGGGGGAAGCTCACTGGAACCTCAGTGGCCAGGGTTGCGGCTGGGGAGAATGGAAGGTGCCCATTGCCTAGTGTGCACCAAAATTTCAGACTCCCAGAAAGACAAGACTTCAGCCTAAACCACTGCATCCGTACAAACGGCTTCGGGGCAGTGAGCCACTCTTACCAGGGAGCGGGGGCACCCTCCCCAAATCCAAGTTCCCAGACCCAGCCAAAGGCCGTGCGTGGGAGCAGGCCCTTCCGAAACAGAGCAGTCAGGCTGGCTGTGCTGTTTTCTGTACAAAAGCCAAAAGACACTTTTAAAGAAATGTATTGATTAAGTTTTCTTATTTTAGTCACACAAATAACATCATAGCCTCAGAAAGAATCCTGAAGGTGCGGACGCAGACCAAGCTAAAAGCCGAGTCCCCCTTTGGGGGACCCTTCTGTAAGTCTATTCCACCCCCTGGAGTGTCTGCTTAGTGCTCTTTGTTTACAGACTTCCTTGCAAACACACAGTGCTGGTCCTCTCAGCCTGAGCTGCTGTGTGGTTCGTCGTATCCATCCAACCCACGCGGCTGCTGTCCTGACGACAGAACCCTGAAGAATGAGGCACAAGGACACTGCAGCGATTGCAGTGACCCGCAGGGGAGACGGTGGTGGCCTGGGCCCAGGCGCAAACAGTGGCAGTGGCGAAACGTGGCTGGACTCTGGACGTCCTCAGGGGACCTGCGATGTGGGAGCCAGAGACTCCAAGCTGGAGGGTGCGCTTGGTCCTGAGCGGCTGGGAGGGCGGACTGGGTGTCTCCTGGGATGGGGGTGCCGGGTGTAGAGCAAATCCGGGGCAGAATCAGAAGGTTGGTTCTGGCCACGGAGGTTTGGTTACCTGCGCCACATCCACAGACCACTGCTGCTGGGTGTGCGTGTCTGGAGATCCAAAACGCGTTCTAACCTGAGGCCTTGCAAAGCCCTGAGAGTGGGCGGGGGCAGCGTGGGAGGGAGTGGAGGGAGAAGAGGTTCGAGAAGAGGTTCTAGGGCTGAGGCCTTGCTGTCCCACCCTTAGTTCTGGAAGAGAGTGAGCCAGGAACCGGAAAAGAAGCTCCTAAGAGGGGAGGGCAGCCAGGAGAGTGGGTGTCCTGGAAACCGAGAGAAAACGCGCTTCAGGAGGACGCTGGGCAGCGGCATCAGGTGCTGCTGAGAGAGCCGGCGGGACCCCAGCCACCGGCACTGGAGGCAGCAGCAGGGAAAGCCCTGGGGACTTGGACGAGGACAGTCCTGGGAGCCAGGCAGGAAGGTGCAGAAGCCGGACTGTCGCGGAGCCTGAAGACGAACACAGGACCCGGGGGCGGCGCACGCAGACAACTGTGGCATGAAGTTTTGCTCTGAAAGGGAACAGGGGAGGAAGGAAGCATCAGCTGGAGGGGAAATCGCAGGCCCTCTCTGCTCAGAGAGGTTCGTGCAGTCCCCGCCCCCTGACAGTGGCCCAAGCCCCCTTTCCAATCGGGGTTCGCCGCCTCCCGCATACGCTTCCTCTTCCCCCTGCACGACTGCTAGAGCCAGAGCTTCGCCAATCAGTCCACCCAGGCCCCGCCCAGGCCCTGTGTCCTGCACCCCAGGGGAGCCAGACAGGGTCCCCAGCCCTCCCAGGGAAGCCTCCTGGCCCAGGGTCTTCATCAGTAGCGTGCTCCTGGCAGCAAAGGAGACAGACTGATTCTGCACAGAAGATTCCAGAAAGCTCCGCGCCTGGGAAGCCAGGGCTCTGGAAACAGCAGCGCTGGTTGGGCGCCTCCTCTGCGCCAAAGCCCCGCACCTCCGCCCGCCCCCTCCCCAGCTGGGCCCCCGCACCGCTGCCCCCTCTCCCGCAGCTGTCAGCGTCACCCTATTACCATTCTGAGAAAGCTGGGGGCCAGGGAATACAGACTACAGACCAGAAAATGTTAAGGAGTTAGCAACTAATTACGTCGGATGCGATCGTGGCATTACAGTTACTTCAAACAAAAAACCAAAAAAACTTACCTACTGAGGATGTGTGAGTACAAATCAGATGATACAAAGCCTGGGAGCGGGTTCAAAACGTCCTGCGGGGAATGAAGAGCCGGGGCAGCAGCCGGCAGAGCAGCGCAGTGGGTCCTACCAGGCGGGTGGGAGGGAGGGTCACCAGGGCTCAGACACTGTTCCTGCTGTGTTCGTGGGTAGTTTAACATGGTTTCTACCATATTTTTAATTGCTTTTGGTTATGCTACCACAGTTTTCCCAATTTTCCCCCTTCTTCCCCCTCCAACCAGCACCTTCCCCTGTGTCCAGGACACCGCGCCGCCCCCGCCCCCACCTTAGTTCTTGTCCATGGGTCATGCACTTAAGTTCTTTGGCTTCTCCATTTTCTGTGCTTGCTCGTAACATCCTCCTGCCTGTTCTATAGCCCCCAGTGTGCACTTCTGCAGACCTGCGCCCCTTCCCCCCTCCCCCACGCCCCTCCCCACTGCCCACCCTCCAGCTTCTCCCCCTCTGTGACTCTGTTTCTGTTCCGCTGGTTTGCCTCATCTGTGCTTTAGATTCAGTTGTTGGTAGTCACGCACTTATGGCCACTTTAATGTTCATAGTTTCGATGTTCTTTTTCTTAGATAAGTCCCTTTAACATGTCATATAATAATGGTTTGGTGATGATGAACTCCTTTGGCTTTACCTTGTCTGGGAAGCTCTTTATCTGCCTTTTGATTCTCAAGGAAAGCTTTGCTGGATAGAGTCATCTAGGTTGTAGGTTCCTGCTTTTTCACCACTTTGGATACTTCTTGCCAGTCATTCCTTGCCTGCAAAGTTTCTTTTGAGAAATCAGCTGACAGTGTCATATGTGAACTCCTCTGTAGGCAATTATCTGCTTTTCTCTTGCTGCTTTTAACATTCTCTCTTTATCTTTAACCTTTGATGTTTTAACTATAATGTGTCTTGGTGTATTCCTCTTTGGGTCCAACTTGTTTGGGATTCTCTGTGCTTCCTGGACTTGTATGCCTATTCCCTTTACAAGGTTAGAAAAGTTTTCTTTTATTATTTTTTCAAATGAGTTTCCAATGTCTTGCTCTTTCTCTTCTCCTTCTGGCACCCCTGTGACGTGCATGTTGGAACATCTGAAGTTGTCCCATAAGCTCCTCACACTATCCCTGTTTTTTGGATTCTTTTTTCTTCTTGCTGTACTGTTTGTATGTCCTTTTTCTCCTTATGTTCCAAGTCATTGACCTGATTCTTGGCTTCATCTGCTCTGCTTTTGATTCCCCGTGAATTGTTCTTTATTTCAATTAGTGTCTCCTTCATTTCTGAATGGGTCTTTTTTATGCTGCTGAGATCCCCACTGCGTTCCTTGAGCATCCTTACAACCAGTGTTTTGGATTCTGCATCTGACAAATTGCTTATCTCCATTTTGTTTAGCTTTCTCTGGAGTTTTGATCTGTCCTTTTATTTGGGCCATGTTTCTTTGTCTCCCCATTTTGGTAGCCCCCATGTTTGTTTCTATGTATTAGTTAGAGCTCCTTTGACTCCATGTCTTGGAAGCATGACCTAATGTAGTAGGTGTCCTGTATGGTCCAGTGGCACAGCCTCCCCTATCACCCAGGCTGGGTACTTGAGGTGCGCCCTTTGTGTGGGCTGAGTACACCCTCCTCTTGTAGATGAGTCTCAATTGCTGTGACCAGGTCCATGGGAGGGATTCACTCACTCCAGACAGCTGGTGGGACCGGCTGTGACCCCTGCCAGCGACCACCTTCCTCTGAGGTTTGTGGAGGTGGTTGGGTGGTGCTCCAACAGGTCTGTAACTATTCACTGGGTGGGCAGGCTCCGGGTTTTCCTGGGTGGTGCAGGCCAAGGTCAGCCACCACCTGTGTTCTGTCTGGGGCCCTTGGCTGAGCTGTAAAGTGATCTGCAGATGCTGCTGCTAGTGCCGGGCCTGGGGCCGATCGGCGGGACGTACGGGGCTGGGCCCAGCTGTTGCTTGTTTGAGCGGATCTAGGAAGGGCTGAAGCCTGGGCCTAGCCCAGCTCTGCATGCGGAAAAGCCACCATAACCAGGGTGGGAGGGCTGCTTGGGGGGGGCCTGTAATTCAGATGGGGCAAGCCCCGAGGTAATCTGGTGGGAGGGCTGACCATGTGAGGCAGGTTGATGGAGACTCAGGTGTGGAGCCGCCACACTGCGGCTCTGTGTAGGGGAGGGCTCGCAGAAGGTACGATGGCGCTGTCTGCAGTTCTGTCTGGGAGGAAGCTGTCCCCCAGCTCTCACCCTGATGCCAGACACTTCGCTCCCCCCACCCCGTGTGCCACTGGTGCCCTTCGAGCTGCTACCCCGGTGCCGGGACCCAAGGGGAGTGAGTCTGAGTGAGTGCGTGTGAGGTGCGATGCCCCCTTAGGAGGAGAGGCCCGAGAGTCCCACAGTTCCTTCCACCCACCCAACCCCCGCTGGCTTTTACAGCTGGAAGTTTGGGGGCCTGTCTTCCTGGCACTGGAATCCTGGGATGTTTGCTCTGGTGTGTGGGTGGGACCCCCTCCTTCCCCAGACATAACCTCCATTTCATGTACAACACACGTGGGTTTGGGACCAGCTGGATGCACGACCTCGTTTCTTTGCCTCTCCGTCCCCCCTACTCGTCTGGACCAGTGTGGTTTCTCAAATTCCTTAGTTGTCGGACTTCCATGCAGCTGGATTTTCCAATGCTTCTGAGTGACGGCTCTTCTGGGTTTTAGCTGTGACTCTGCCGTGGTGATGAGGGAGGTGGGCCACCTTGACCTGTGCCTCCATCTCACCACAATATATTATTTTCCAGTGATTGAGTAACTTTGCTCCTCCTCCCAAAAAGAGAAAGTAAAATTAGAAAAGGGTTTCATTGCCGAGTTTTAAGGAAGGAAGATTTGAGACAGTGGGTGGTCTGGTCCAGACCTTGTGTTGAGTTCTGTGCAGGTCGGTAGCACAAAGAAGCTGAGACTGGGGACCAGGAGAAGCTGTTTATTTTTGTCGGCACTAAACGTACAAGGCAACTTGAAAAATATAGCTCCTTTTTAGAAATTATATTAACACTTTGGAGGGGGAAAAGGCGTCCCTCGCCGACCCCAGCTGTGTTGTGGTGTACAGCGAAATTCTCTTTAACTTGCTAATAAACCATTTTGTCCTCTGGAGAAGTCACCGAGGTGGCAGTGACTGCGAGCCCACCATGCTGGTGACCTAGGGCTGCTGCTGCTGCCAGGACAGAGTGCTAGGAGGGCTGGGGCATCATTTCCTGTGAAGGCACTGGGAACCGGCCTGTTTCCTGAGGGTCAGCTTGGCCTCCATGCCCTGGATGGGGCATCTCAGGGCACAGGAAGTCAAGGACTACCAAAGGCAATCCACCTGCCATGTGGACACCGCAGGACCACAGCAGATAAATGGCACACGCCTGAGAGTGGGCTGTGGGGACACTCGACCCAACAAGCTGTCTGTCCAGGAGGGCAGCAGCCTGAGAAGGCTTGTCTGGGGAGGGGCGGGATGTGAACCACAGGACTGTATCTGAGTTTCCAGACTCCAGTGGGAAATCTCCAAGTCCCACCGTGGGAGTGCAGGTGCAGTAGGGAGGTGAAAGGCAAAGGTGTCAGAAGACCCCCAACAGAAGGAAAGAGCCCTCCACAGCTTCCAGGAGGGAGTTGGGACTGGGCGTGGAGCACAGCCTTCCCTGATGTGCCAGAGAGCCGAGTGTTCCCTTTGCAACTCCAGTACCTTCAGGCCGACTGTGAACAACAAGAGTTACTGCTCACCAGGGACTTAGACTGCTCAGTGAGTGTGCAGTTGGGCCTTGTCTAGACCTCACGACAGCCCCATTTATCCTCCTCTTTTCACAGATGGAAAAACCAGGCACTGTAAGATTACGTTTCTTGCTCAAGGTGGCTCAGCCTGGGCTTTGGACTCTGGCTGTAGAAGGCCGGGCGCTTCACCAGTAGGCCTGGCTCCAAGGGTATGATGTTGCTCAGAGGGTTTCCTCAGATGAAGTTGGGGTTTGGATGCAACAAGATTGGCCGTAAGTGGATAAGTGTAAGATCTGGGAGATGGGTTTATCAGGGTACCTTGTACTATTTTCTCTGCTTTAGGGACTATTTGAATTTTTCCACACCTGGGCACCACCCAGAGATGCCTGAGTTAGTGAATCAGGTGTTAGCTGACGGCCACTGGGGGCTTTGACAAAGAGGCCTGGACCCAGCAGCCTGTATCTTACCTCCCCAGGCACCTGCCCCCACCCCACAGTCCTGACCCTGACAGCAGGCAGCTGAGACCCATTGCAACCCGCCCCCTAAAAAAAAAGGTGAACCAAACTGGCCACATTGGCTTTCAGCTGTGGACCCTGAGAAAGAAGGTATTTACCGAGAATAACTCCTGATGGCTAACTGGGTTCAAATTTAAAAACAAAGCCTAGCCCTGGCTGGGTAGTTCATTCGGTTAGAGTATTGCTCCCACACGTCGAAGTTGCAAGTTTGATTCTTGGTCAGGCAACATGCAAGAACCAATTAATATCCCTGGCTGGTGTGGCTCAGTGGACTAAGTGCCAAGAACCAAAGGGTCACCAGTTCAATCCCCAGTCAAGGCACACGCCTGGGTTGTGGGCCAGGTCCCCATTAGGGGGTGCGCAAGAGGGACCCACACATTGATGTTTCCCTCCTCTCTCCCTCCCTTCCCCTCTCTCTAAAAATAAATAAATAACAAAGGCAACACATTGAAAACAGTAACAAATATGGTTGATATTAATCAAATTATATCAATAAGTAATTTAAATGTCAGTGGTCTAGCCCTGGCTGGTGTAGCTCAGTGGATTGAGTACAGGCTGGAAACCATAAGGGTTGTCAGTTCAATTCCCAGTCAGGGCACATGCCTGGGTTGCTGGCTGGTTCCCAGTGGGGACCACGTGAGAGGCAACCACACACTGATGTTTTTCTCTTTCTCCCTCCCTTTTCCCTCTCTCTAAAAATAAATAAATAAAATCTTTAAAAAATAAATGTCAGACTTCCGCCAAGATGGAGGCATAGGTGGATGTGCCATGCCTTCTCACACAACCAAGTTTAGAGACAACTAAATATTAGCAACAGTAAACACAGCAAGAACACGGAAAATTGAACTTTTCGGAAGTCCATTAACAACAAGTTCTTCAGCCTGACCGATAAGGGGCGAAACCAGCGGCTGGTGAGGGGTTGCACAGGAGGACTCGTTCAGACGGACTCAGGCGCAGAATCCAGACGCGCGGAATCCAGGCACAGGGTTGGACCTAGTGAGCGACCGAGCGAGCCACCAGGAGAGCGACGGCGAAGGAGACAGCGGGGAAGCGGTGCTGCGTGTTGACTATGGTCGCGCATTTCTGCGCGGGTGGACAGGCGAGGGAGTGGGCGGTTGGACCGGGGCCGGCGGCAAGCGGCAGTGGAGGGCGCCGCCATTTCCCTGCTCTGACCCCACCTCCACATACAGTGTCATAACCCAGCGACTCTGAGTGGCCCGGCCCAGGTGAACCACCTAAGACGCTAATCCTCACCCAGCTGTGAGAAACAGCAGAGGGGGGTCGCCATTTCCCCGCTCTGACCACGCCCCCACATACAGCGTCACAACCCAGCGACCTGGGAGTCCAAGGCACCGCTTCTCACACTTAAAGGGCCAGAACAGACCAAAAATGGCTCAAGAAGATCTCAAAGCCCCAGAGCCCATAGATCTAAGCGATGAAGAAATAGCAAAACTCTCAGACGCACAGTTTAAAACACTGGTCATCAGGATCCTCACAGAACTGGTTGATTATAGCCACAAATTAGACAAATATATGAAGGCGAAACTAATTGAAATGAATGGAATTGCACAGGACACCAATAGCAATGAAAAGGAAACTGGGACTCAAATCAATGGAGTGGACCAGAAGAAAGCAAATAATGGCCAAACAGAAAAGATTCAGGAAGCAAGAATTCAGAGAAATGAGGAGAGTCTTAGTAACCTCCAGGACATCTTTAAATGCTCCAACATCCAAATTATAGGGGTACCAGAAGGGGGAAAGGCACAGCCACCAGTGGAAAACTTATTTGAACAAATAATAAAGGAGAATTTCCCCAATCTGGCAAAGGAAATAGACTTCCAGGAAATCCAGGAAGCTCAGAGAGTCCCAAAGAAGTTGGACTGAAGGAGGAACACACCAAGGCACATCATCATTACATTAGCCAAGATGAAAATGAAGGAGAGAATCCTAGAAGCAGCAAGAGCTAAGGGGACAGTCACCTACAAAGGAGTCCCCATCAGACTGTCAGCTGATTTCTCAAAAGAGACCTTACAGGCAAGAAGGGGCTGGAAAGAGGTATTCCAAGTCATGAAATCCAAAGACCTACAACCAAGATTGCTCTATCCAGCAAAACTTTCATTTAGAATGGAAGGACAGATAAGGTGCTTCTCAGATAAGATCAAATTCAAGGAGTTCATCATCACCAAGCCCTTATTATATGAAATGTTAAAGGGACTTATCTAAGAAAAAGAAGTTAAAGAAACATGAACAGTGAAAGGACAACAAACTCACAGTTATTAACAACCACACCTAAAACGAAAGCAAACTAAAAGGACAGCTAGATCATGAGTGGAAACATAGAAATGAAGATCTCAAGGAGGGTTAGCAACAGGGGGAGTGGGAGGAGGAGATGGGGGGAGAAGGTACAGAAAATAAGTAGCATAGACAGTAGATAGAAAATAGATGGGGGGGGGGCAAGAATAGCATGGGAAATATAGAATCTAAAGGACTTGAGACACATGGTCATAAACTAAAGGGGGGGTAATGGTGGGGATGGGGGGGCAGGGTGGAGGGGAATGAAGGGGGAATAGAACAACTGTAACAGCATAATCAATAAAAAAATTTAAAAAAAATAAATGTCAGTGGTCTAAATACAGAAATTAAAAGAAACTGTCAGAGTGAGTAAAAAAGACCACTGTGTGGTATCTACAAGAAATGCACTCTAAATATGAAGACACAGATAGGTTAAAAGTAAAGATGGAGAAAGAGAAGCCTAACACTAATCGAGGGAAGCCAAAATAGATATATTAATGTCAGACAAAGCCCACTTCAGCGCAAGGAAAATTGTCAGGAATCAGGAGGTTCATTATGTAATGGTAAATGAGTCAATTTACCAAGAAAACATACGTCTTTAATGTATACGTGTCTCACAAGAGAGTCTCAAAAGACAGGAGGCATGAATGGATAGAACTGCAAGAAGAAAGAAATGAATTCACTGTGACAGCTGGCGACTTCAACACCTGCCTGCTGGAATCCAGAGAACCAGTAAGGGCCCAGCTCAGCGGAAAGCGCCGTCAGTCAGCGGGACCGGACTGACTTTGAGAAGCACTTTGCCCGGCAGCAGCAGAACACACATCCTCTCGAGCTCACACAGATCGTTCACCAAGACTGACCGCATTCTGGGCCGTAAAACCCAGCTCAGGAACGTCTGAGAAATAGAAGTCGCACACAGTGTGCTCTCGGACAACCAGTGGGATTAAACTAGAAATAAGCCATGGGAGGGGGCCAAGAGAACCCTAAAATACTCAGAGATTAAACAGCACACACCTAAATCACACACCAGTCAGAAAAGTCTCTAGAGAAATTCACAAATACTTTGAACTAAACGAAAATGAAAACGCGTTTGTTAAATTCATGGGTGAAGTGAAAACAGTGCTTAGAGAGAAACTTACAGTATCGAATGCACACATTAGAAAAGAAAAAAATCTAAAATTTATAATCTAAGCCTCCACCTTAGGAACCTAGGAAAAGGAGTAAATAAAAGCTAGATTAAGCAGAAGAAAAAGAAACAATGAAAATCAGAGCAGAAACCAATAAAATTGAAAACAGGAAACATAAAGAGAAAATCGACAAAACCAAAAACCAAACTGATACATTGGAAAGATTCATAAACTTAGTAAAACTCTAGCCAGGCTAACTAAGAAAGAGAAAAGGAGATGTAAGTACTAATACCAGAAATGAAAATACCATATGATCTCACCTTTGACAGGAAGCTAAAGAATAAAACAAACAAGCAAGCAGAAAAAAAAAAACCCAAAAAACAAAGACACTGAAATAGAGAACAAGTGGGCAGCGACCAGAGGGGAGAGGGAAGGGAATTTAAGGGGAAAAAGGGGGAGGGATTTTGAGGAACAAGTATGAAAGACACAGGGATGAGGACTGGGGGAGGGGAAATTGGAGGGAGGGGGGAGACAGGGTGGGGGGTGGGATGGGAGAAATAGATTAAAAAATGTACTTGAAAAGTAACTAAATAAAATTTATTATAAAAAAAAAAGAAATGAAAGAGGGGCCATCCCTGTTGATCCCATTGACATTAAAAGGATAATAAAAAGCCCTGGCCCGTTCTCTCCATTGGCTGGAGCATCAGCCCATGCACCAAAAAGGTCATGAGTTCGACTCCCGGTCAGAGCACATACCTAGGTTGCTGGCTCAATCCCTGGTCCAGTGCACACAGGAGGCAACTGATCGATGTTTCTTTCGCTCTAATATCAATAAACGTGTCTCCAAGGGAGACACGTTTCCAAGTGGGCTTGGAATCCGCGGAGTAAACACTAAAGCCCATCCTTGAGCCAGGCCCTTGCGTTGCAGTGTTTTGCCCCCGGGAGGTTAAATCCAGTGCGAAGGCCAGAGGCGGCGGAGATCTGGGGGGAGCTTCGGTTCTGGGCCCCGCGGCCCACTGCGGAGAGCTCCCGCGGGCCTTAGGGGGGGCAGCCCCGGTCCCCTCGCCCGGAGCGTCGTCTCCCCAGGGCGGGTCCCCAAATCCCTGGCCCACCCCGCCCGCCCTCCAGCCCCCGGGCGGCACTGCCTCTGGGCAAGGCCTGGGTCCCCACAGCCCCCACCCCCGGCCTCTTGAATGCCCCCAATAACGGGGTCCCCGGACGCCCCGGGAACGGCCGTCTGCGGAGCCGGCATTCACGCCCAGGCAGCCGGGCTCCAGGCCTTGCGGCTGCACCACCGCCAGCAGCCCAGAGATTCCGGCTCCCCGCCCGTTTCCTCGTGCCCATACCGGGCTTCTCCGGACACTGTGGGTACGAAGACGGGTGACGCGGAGGCTGTGCCCTCGGTGACCCCCAGGCAGTGCGGGCGGCGCCGCGGGGAAAGCGTCGGAGGTGCAGGAGGGGATGCGCCGTTTCCAGCTGGCAGGTCGCGGGATGCAGGGAACCCGGCCCGCGCGAGACCCGAGGTGGGGTCTGGGGGAGCCCCGATTCCTGGGTGCCGCGTGCAGAGCTTGGGGGGGCGCCCGTGGCGGTGGGGCGTGGAGGGTGGCTGCGCCCGGTGACCCGGAGACCCTGAGCCGCGGCGCCACCAGGCCGCCCACTAGGACCCGCTTCACCCGGGTTCGGCCCCTGGTGGAGCGGCTGCGTGGGGGCCTTGGAGAGAAGCCGGAGCCTCGGGGGAGGGAGGGCACGACATGGTCCGGGTGGGAACGTCTAGGAGGGGAGCAGAGGAAGAAGAGGAGAGTTCGTGGGACGGGAGAGGATGGCAAAGGAGGGCAGCGCGGCGAAGGGGCTTCCTGCCCGCTCCCTGGCCGGCGGTAGGAAAACTCGGGTGGGCAGGCTCGGGCGCTGGAGCCTCGGGTAACTCCCTTCCGCCAGGGAGAAGAGAGCTCGTGAGCCCGGCGCTGGCCCCCGGGTCTGTCCACGGCAGCCTGTTGGTCCCTGCGCCCCTGTGAGGCACCTCTGCCCAGCGCCCAGGGGCAAAGGCGGACCCTACGGGCTTCTGCGGTTCACAGAGAGAGAGAGATCCCAGTGAGAAAGCTGGGGGACCACGGCTTAGAGAGGCGCCCCGGCCACTGTTCGGGGTCTCCCATGTCCCGGCATAAATGATAACGTAGGGTAGGCGGTCCCGGCGCGGTTCACCCACGGTTCTTCCTCCAGAGCTCCTTTGTCCAGCCACTGGCCTCCACAGGAGCTCCCGCCCCTCCCAGCAACGCGCTCCTAGGTGGTCTCCAGGGTCCGGGGGTGAAGGAGCCTGCGAGTCCTCGCCAGTGCCTTGAATGATGGGCCAGCAGATGTGTCCTTACCTTAAACCCCAGAACCTGGGAACCTGTTACCTTCAGAAGCAACAGGGGACTTTGTAGATGTGATCAGTTAAGGATTTTGAGATGGACAGACCCCCCTGGATAATGTGGGTGGGCTGCCTGACCTAGTAAGCAGGAGGCAGGATGAACCCTCCAGAACTAAGGGGATGTGGCCAGGAAGCAGGAATGGAGCCTGAGAAGGAACCCAGGTGCCAGGGGAAGCTGGTGATGGCGGAGAAATGGGTTCTCCCCTGGAGCCTCCGGAAGGCACCAGCCTGGCCCACACATGGGCTGCAGTTCAGTAAAACCGGCCCCAAACGTCTGACCTTCACCACGGAGAGAACAAATGTCTGTTGTTGTTGTTGTTTTAGCCACTGAACTGGTGGCTCTCTGTTCCAGCAGCAGTAGGAGACTCACGCATGCCCGGGAGCCCTGGGTAGGCAGCTCCGTCCTTCTTCCCAAAGTGCCCTGCGAGCCACACCTCTGACCTGTCCCCAACGGTCTCTGCTGACCAGACTCCCGTTTGACCCCCAGGAGGAACAGCGCCGGCCTCACCGCCTCCCTGCACCCAGACCCAGCAGAGCCTTGGGCCTCAGCACGCTGGCCAGGCCCTGCCTGCTGGTCTTGCTCAGCGAGGTCCAGTGGGGCTGGAGATGCTGGAGGAGAGACTACAGGTGCCTTCAGCTGCAAAGAAACCAGGACCCCTCGGCAAAGATTCCCATTAGAAGATAACCAAGAGAGTTTCACCTTCAAAACCTTAGAAGCAGGCCTAGGCCCCTCTGCCCCACGGCGCAGGACCGACCAACATGACTGGCGGTATCTGGCCTTCCACAGGGAAAAGTGGAAATGCAAGCACAAGACCCAGCACAGGGCCTCCCTCGAGGCAAGTGCTTTCATTCTGGACAATGCAGGACTGGACAAGAGTCCCCTCGGTCCACCTGCCGCTCCAGGAGCTTCCACTGCTCTGCTTCCCACACCTCTCTGCCTTCAGGGCTAAGCCTGACCTTCAGGAACACCCAGTGCGCGCCCCTCCTGGAGGCTGTGGGAACTGCACCGCCACCTCTGCCCCGGACCCACATTCCCTCCTGCCCTTGACTCTCCCTCTCCTCCGCCCCTTTGTTGCCGGGGAGACCCGAGTGAGGGGGCTCCCCCTCCTAGGCTCTTGTCTTGCTGGCCAGAGAAGAATTCAGGCAAGAGACAGCACGGGTAGGGGGAAGGAGATGGCAAGCCGATTTATGAAGTACACTCGACAGGAAGCTGCAAGTGGGCACCCAGCTAGTCCGGATGGGCCACTCCTGGGATTTTAGGGGTTGTGTGCTCGCGGCCAGCTTCCAGGCGCCCCCTCCTTCCCTCTCCAGACCTTCGGATTGACACCGAGTTTCAAAGGATGTCTTTCGCAGACAGTGGAAATGCTCCTACACACGGAGTTTCACCCTCCTGCGCTGTGGTTTTTCTTGTGGTGCCTGGAACACCTGGCCACCTGACCTGACCGGGCTCAGGGCCGATGGGGTCACGAGTCCAGACGCGCCACCCCGCCCCTCTCTGCCCTGGTGGTCGTCTTCCCTCCTGCAGTCCTTCTGGGAAAGGGCCTCCAAGGGGCACTCGGCTTTCGCGCCGCCCCGTGCTCCTGGGCCCTTGGGGAGCCGGCGCAGGGACGCGATCCCGAGCCCCAGCCCCTGCTCGGGCTCAGAGCCCGGGCTCGGGGTGTAGGGGACGGGCCAGAAGACCCAACTTCGGTTCCTTGCGTCCTTGATTTCTTTTGGCCCCAGCTGTCCCCTAACTTTCTTGCCTGATGCTCCCCCTTCTTCCTCCGATCTCCCACCCCTAATGAAACAGTTGGGCTCCGATTTTTAACGTGCAGGCGGTTAGCTCAGAGAAGCAGCCCCTGACCTGGTCTGGCCGGGTTCATTAGGGACGCCAGCCAGAGGCGGCGCAGTGGAGATCTCAGGGGAGTGACTAGCCCGAGGCAGGCGGCTACAGGACTCCCTGTCTTTCTCCAGGTCTGGGAAGGCTGCGGAGAGGTGACTTAAGGCTCAGCTGGCTTTCTCTCCACCTGACGCAGGGTCCCCCTTCCCGGACCTGCCCCTGCCCCACTGGAGAGCAGCGCAGCCTCCTCAGGCCCGGACAGACTGAGCCTCTGTGGGTGGAACTTCTGGCCTCCACCTCTTCGGGATGCGCATCTCGGACTCAGGTCTCGGGCCTCCTGTTCTCCCTCGTTTTCCCGCGCTGCTGAAGCTCTGCCCTGTGTTCTCACGATGCTAGAGCAGGAAATTAAACTGGATTCGATAAAGCTTGAAGTGGAAAAGATGAGTGGCTGGAAGTGGGACAGTGTGATGGGAAGACAGGAGCAGGTGGGAGGAGCAGAGGCAGAAGGGGGGTGAAGGGCAGTTGACCGGCATCTGTCTGCACCTGGTCCCACATGTCTGACTTGAGCACCAGAGGTCGAAGCCAGTGGTGCCACGGGAGGGGGTTCTAGGGTGCTCTGGACACAAGTACTGACGCCTCAGTGGCGTAAGGCAGAGGGTGGGTCCCGGGGGGAGGGAGGTGTACGGTCCCAGACTCTGTGTGGGTGCCGGTCCCACTGTGGCACCGTGAGGAAGAAAGAGTTGAGGAGCAGGGTGAGCCAGCGTCTTGACTAGTCTCATGACGGCCCAGGGGAGCGGAGGGCCCTCTAAGGAGCTGTGTGGGCCACCGTGTGCCAGGCAGAGAGGGGAGGAAGCTGCAATAAGTGTGCTCTACTTACAAATGCTTCAGTATGAGGCAGACAGTACAGTTAGCACTTGGGAGGATCACACTTTTCAGCACCAAACAACACTGCGTGGCATGTGACATCACACTGCCAGAACAGGGCACAGTCGCAGCCTTGGGGGTCAGCTCATGGGGATGAGTCCTGGTCTGCCGTCCCCACGTTATTCCATTGCTCTGGGTCGTGGCTCCATCACCCGTCAAAGACAAAAATATTCATGACGGCGTAGTGAGGAATGAAAAGGGTCATACATGCAAAGCACTGAGGACTTAGGTGAGCGCTGTGTATCTCTCATGGCCTATGACCATCCCCACTTTATTTCTAAGTAAACAGAGGATCAGTAACTTACCCGGGACTCAGACCGGGATACCTGAGCCTCCACGTCTCAATGACCGACCGTGACGCCGGAACTCGGGGACTTATCCATGAAGGCGTGTACCTGCCCAATAGATTCGACATGCATCGTGTCTTCAGGTGATCACACGCCACCATCAAGGTGCTAAGGGCATTTATGTATTCACCCCAAAACTTTATACCTTTACACATTATCCTTCAACATCGAGAGTTGCAAAGAGTCATCAAAGATACAGAACCATTAACACAGCTCACTTCCACAGAACCTTACTAGAAGAACTGTCGGAAAACAATTCCAGCAAGAACAAAGGTGGGCCCAGAGGACACACTAGGAATTCATGAAGAGTGACCCCAGAAATGTGTAATTACATAATATAATCAACGCCTCTACCCCTACTAAAAACACAAATGTCTAAATAACAATGAAAACTTGATGGGAATAGTCAATGAGTATTTGGGCTGTGCTGGGACTCTTGGAGGAGGGTATGTACGGAACGAATGTAACTTTTGTTAGAAAATGTACAATTTAACTGATTTTAGGACGGGACTTCCAGAGTGGTGGAGCGAGGAGGTTGACAACTCCTCTCCTCAAAAGCCGTGTGAGAGACACTAGCCCCATACAAGATGCGGCGGACTGACCCTTCCCTGCTTCTCTTTCCAATGCCCCGGCAGTAATTACACAGACAAGTAAAGGACTCTGGAGGCTGGGAAGAAGGAAGAAGGCTGACTAGGGGCCCTAGGACCGGAGGCGTGGCATGTGGTGGATTCCCTGTGGTTTTTTAGAAAACCCGTTGTACACTCAGGACTTGGAGGCAGGGAAGCCTGGAACCCGGAACTAGCAGTAGGCGTATCCAAAGAAGAAAAAAAGAAAGAAAAAAAGATAAACAACCCCCAAACAGTAAAAGCCCTTGGTCTTCTTGCCTTTGCCAGTGACACAAGAACACGCAGAAGCAATGGCTTTGCACTGGACCCTCTTTGACAGAAGGTGGTCCAGGGACACCAGCCAGCCTAGGGAACACTTTCCGGCCCCGCAGGCAGCACCAGCAGGGACGGAGCAGGAGCCGGGAGTGCCAGCCGAGGGAGCAGACCAGAACGGCGTCTCCAGGCTCAGAGAGCTCAACTCGAGCTTATAGAAGATGGGTCAGAACTTACAGGCTAAACCTACACAGCAAAACTGCCTGCTTAATATAAAACTTAACCAGGATCAACTGTCTCTTAAGCTATTAACCAAAACCTTGAGGGCACAACAGAAAATCATTTCTCATACCAACAACCAGAGAAACATACGGAGAGACACCAATGCTGAGATGACTAGGGCGCTGGAATTGTCAGGCGAGCTTTCGAAAGCAGCCATTGTGACCACGCTTCAGTAATCACTCACAAATTTTCTTGAAACAAATGAAAAGATTAAGCAATGAAATAATTTGTAAAAAGGAAAATGGGAAAAAAGAAACAGATGGAAGTCATACAGCTGAAAAATAGAGTTACTAGCATTTTAAAACTTGCTAAATGAACTCAATCATAAGTAAAGATGACAGAGAATGGGATAAATGAACTTGAAAACAAATCAAGGGAATTATGCAACCTGAACAGAGAGCACTGGACCAAAATAATAAAAAAAAGACAAAGGGGACTGGCTTAGTCCTCGGGGACCTAAGAGACCATAACGAAGGCTCCAGCATTTACATCATCAGTCCCAGGAGGAGAAGCCAGAGCGTGGCTCTGGACAGGGATCAGAAGAAATAATGGTTGAACGCATCCTAAATTGGGCAAAAGACATAAATGTACAGATTCCAGAAGCTCAGCAGGTCCCAGAAGAGTAACAAGACAAAACGAAAAATCAAGACACAGCGTAATCAAACTTCTGAAAACAAGAAAAAATATTTTAAAATAGTCAGGGACAGGCAAGTTAGTGCACAGAAAGGAAAGCCAACTTGAATGACAGAAGATTTCTCATCAAACACAATGGCGGCCGAAACAGAAGCAGCAGAACATTGTTTAATTGCTGGAAGGGAAGACTGTGTATCCCGTATCCCACCTACTGTGCTTTGGAAATGAATGAAGGATAATGACATCTTCAAATGCAGAGAAACTAACACGATATATTGCTAGCAGACCTACCCTTAAAGGAAAATGTCCAAACAGAAGAGAAATGACAGAGGGAGACTGAACCTTCAGAAAAGAAGCAACAGGGCGGCCAGTCCGAGTGGCCACGGAGAGGGCGCTGAGCTCCCTGCCCCCCACTCCCCCCCCCGCCCCCCTGGGAAACACAGAATGTGCACCCGGAGCAAGTCCTCCTATGTGATGAGTGACTGACAGATGATTGAACAGCTTCTGAATACCATCCAGAGAGGGATCATCCTCATCACTTAATAATTCTTTTTTTAATTGTCTCCCTGTACCCACATCCCGAACCATGCCTTCAACAGTTTGCTTAGCGATATCCTCAGCTAACTATCCAAGTTAACAACTTATAAATTTTATTTTCCACAAGACATGGAAGCGCAGTTTGGTCAAGTTCTTGGTCGCTTTATAACAAAGCCTGCCTTTCCTCCAGTTCCAAATAACATGTCCCTCCCAGCTCTCTGAGACCTTTCCCAGACACGCCTTTAAACGTCCTTTTTCTACGGACGTTCTGTTCATGACGATTAAATGTATCTGTGCGTGTGTTGCAATAGAAACTTTCTCCACAGTTTCCTTTTCTTTCTGAGCTCTCACAAGAATAACCTTTGATGTTCATGTTTAGTCTTTTCAAGGAAATCCAAGCTTTTCTAACATGAACCTCAAAACTCTTCCAGCCTCTATCCGTCACTCAGTTCCAAAGCCACTTCCACGCTCTTAGGTTTTGTTATAGCAGGGACCCGCTTCCCAGTGTCAAAATCTGTCTGGCAAGGGCTTCCATAACAAAGGGCCACTGACTGGGGGCTTAAACCACAGAAATTTATTTTCTCATGATTCTGAAAGCCGGATGTGTGAGATCAAGATGTTGGCAGGGCTGATTTCTTGAGGTCTTTCTGCTTTGCTTGGAGATGGCTGTCTTTTCCCTGCATCTTCATGTGGTCTTTAATTTTGTAAAAAATATTTTAGTTCTTTATTTTTAGAGAGAGGGGAAGAAAGGGAGAGAGGGAGAGAAACATCCTTGTGTGGTTGCCTCTTGTGTTCCACGTATGGGCGACCTGGCCTGCAACCCAGGCAGTACCCCGATCGCGAATCAAACTGCAACCCTTTGGTTCACGGACCCCCGCTCAATCCGCTGAGCTACTCCGGCCAGGAGTCTTTGATTCTCATTACCTTTTATGCTGAATACTGTTGTATCATTAGGATACGCCACATGTGTTAACCATTCACCAGTTGATGGACATTGGAGTTGTGCCCACACTTTGCTATTGTGAACAATACTGCCATGAACAATCATGTATGAGTCTTTGTAGGGACACATTTTTTGGAAGGGATTGTAAGGTAAATATAGTACATCTACGTTTAACATTTCAAAAAAAATAACAAACTGTTGTCTCAAAGTGGTAGCTGCATTTTACATCCCCGCGAGCAGTGATGAGGACCTCCACTTCTCCCCGTCCCGCCACAGCTCACTGTCTGCCTCCGTGTGCAGCCCTGTTGGTGGGTAAAAAGTGGCCTTTCACTGTGGTTTTAATTTGCATTTCCCTGATAACTAAGGACATTGAGCATCTTTTCATGAGGTGACTGGCCATTTCAATTTCTTCTCTGGTGAAATGTCAATTAGGTCCTTTTGTCCATTTTTAAAGCATAGTTTATTGATTATGCTATTACAGTTGTCCCATTCTTTTTTTCTCCCCTTTGCCCCCATCCACCCAGTGTCCCCATTCCCTCCAGCATTTCCCCTCCTTAGCTCATGTCCATGGGTCATTCAAATAAGTTCTTTAGCCTCTCTATTTCCTATACTATTCTTAACATCCCCATCTATTTTGTACCTACCTATTATGCTTCTTAATCCCTGAAATTTCCCCACCATTGTCTCTCCTTCCCCTCCCCACTGATAACCCTCCATGTGATCTCCATTTTTGTGATTCTGTCCCTGTTCTGGTTGTTTGCTTAGTTTGTTTTTGTTTTCATTTTTAGGTTTGGTCGTTAACAGTTGTGAGTTTGTTGTCACTTCACTATTCACAGTTTTGATCTTCTTTTTCTTCGATAAGTCCCTTTAACCTTTCATATAATAAGGGCTTGACAATGATGAACTCCTTGAAGCTGACCTTATCTGGGAAGCACTTTATCTGCCTTTCCATTCTAAATGAACATTTTGCTGGATAGAGTCATCTTGGATGTAGGTCCTTGCCTTTCATGACTTCAAATACTTCTTTCCAGCCCCTTCTTGCCTGTAAGGTTTCTTTTGAGAAATCAACTGATAGTCTAATGGGAACTCCTTTGTAGGTAACTGTCTCTTTTTCTTTTCCTGCTTTTAAGATTCTCTCCTTATCTTTAACCTTGGGTAATGTAATTATGATGTGCCTTTCTGTGTTCCTCCTTGGATCCTTCTTCTTTGGGACTCTCTGAGCTTCCTGGACTTCCTGGAAGTCTATTTCCTTTACCAGATTGGGGCAGTTCTCCTTTATTATTTGTTCAAATAAGTTTTCAATTTCTTGGTCTTCCTCTTCTCCTTCTGGCATCCCTATGATTTGGACGTTGGAACATTTCAAGTTGTCCTGGAGGTTCATCAGCCTCCCCTCATTTTTTTGAAATTATTTTTTCTTCATTCTCTTCTGGTTGAATGATTCTTTCTTCCTTCTGCTACAAACCATTGATTTGAGTCCAGGTTTCTTTCCGGTCACTTTTGGTTCCCTGTACATTTTCCTTTATTTCACTTTGCATAGCCTTCATTTTTTTCCTCTATCAATACTCAACAAATTCTGTGAGCTTCCTGATTACCAGTGTTTTGAACTGTACATCTGATAGGTTGGCTGTCTCTTCATCATTTAGTTGTATTTTTTCTGGACCTTTGATCTGTTCTTTCATTTGAGCCACACATTTTTTTTTTTTTGTCTCAGTGTGCCTGTTATATAGTAAGTGGTGGAGCCTTACGTGTTCACCAGGGCGAGACAACCCACGTTGCTGTGTTGTGGTGCTGTTAGTGAGGGAGAGGTCCAAGAGGGAAAAATGCTGTTTGCTCAGCTCTCTGCGGGCTTTCAGTCACTACCTCCACTACCCGCAAGCAAATTGGGCCCTTCTGGTGCTGATTCTCTGGTGGGTGGGTTTGAGTATGTTCTAGGACCCTGTCAGTCTCTCCAAAGATCTCTCCTATGGGGCTGGGAATTTCTCCTGCCCCTGCAACCTCACAGGTGTTTTCAGTTAGAGGTTTTGAGGCTTTATTTCCCCGTGCTGGAACCCTGGGTTGTGCAGTCTGTCTCGCTCCCCAGTTGTTCCTCCCAGTTTATCCACAAGCAAATGTGGGACCGCCTGCTCTGCCAGCTGCCACCTGGCCTGCCCCAGTCCTCTTCCAGCTGCTACCTTGCTGGGAGTTCTCTCCACTCCGGCTGCCCATCTCCACCCCTCCTACTGGTTTGGACGAATGCTTGTTCTTTAACTCCTTGGTTGTCAGACTTCCATACAGTTTAATTTTCTGTGATTTCTAGTTGTTTTTCATTTTTAAGTTTGTTGTTGTTGTCCTTCTTTTGGTTTTGCAAGGAGGCACAGTATGTCTACTTACACCTCCATTTTGACCAGAAGTCTCAACATTTTAAAATACTATTGATATTTACTTCTTAAAGGTAGACTTAGATTTTTCATTTCTTTTGGAATCAGTTTTGATAATTTGTATCTTTCTAGAAATTTTCCACTTCATCTTAGAAGTCTAATTTGTTGACATAAAATTGTTGATAGTACTCCCTTAAAATTCTTTTGATTTCTGTAAAGTTGGCAATGATATCCCCCCCTTTCATTTCTGATTTTATTAATTTGTGTGTTCTTGATTTTCTTGGTTAATTCAGCTAAATATTTGTCAGTTTTTAAAAAATGGTTCAAATATCTAACTTTTGGTTTTATTAATTTTTCTCTACTTTTGTTTCCTAACTTTTTTTTGTTTCCTATTTAATTTAATCACTCTGTAATCCTTATCATTCTCTTCCTTCTGCTAACATTGAATTTGGTTTCCTTTTTCCCTTAGGATTACAGTTTAGGTTAGAGATTTGAGATTTTCATTTCTAATGTACGTGTTTCAAGCTATAAATTTCCATCTAAACATGTTTTATCTGCATTCTATAAATTTAGTTGGTTGTGTAGTTATTTAGTGCAGCTCAACTTCTTAATTTCTACTTTTCTTTGTAATATCTTCTCCTACTTATTGGTTATCTAAAACTGTTATTTAACTTTCACACAACTGTAGATTTCCAAAATTTTCTTTTTTGTTGATTCTATACATTTAATTGATATTTTTAACTCATGATAATTGTTTTATGGTATGACATAGTGTCTATCGTGGAGATTGTTCCTTGTACACTTGAGAAGAATGTGCATTCTGTTGTTATTGGGTAGAATGTTTGATAGATGTCAGGTGTACATTGTAGTTTTACTCAAATCTTCTACATTCTTGCTGATTTTCTGTCTAGTTGTCCTGTCCATTCTTGGGAATGGAGCACTGAAGGTTCCAACAATCATTGTTGCATTGTTTGTCTCCCTTTGACATGGCCAGTTTTGCTTCTGTTACATGAGGGTTTTATTGTTGGCTTCATATATATTTATAATTGTTATATTTCTTGATTAGCTGTGACTTTAACCATTATAAATTCTCATTATATCCAGGCCACACTTGCTGCACATATGTTGTTGGAAACAGCTCCAAGACCTCTCTTCATCCTTCCAGGTACGTGCACAGTGCAGGGCCCGCCCTCAGAGACTACCTTGAGCTTGTCACTCTGGCATTTCCCTTGGCTCTTGCTTGTCTATTCTCCATGGGCCTGGGAGCTCAGCACAGGGGTGGACACCAGCATCTCTGCAGTGCCCAAGTGACTACTGGGCAACGCCCAAGCAAACAAGGCACTAAGAACCTCTTCTTCAACCAAGGCCCAATCCTGGAGATACCAAGTCCCCCTAAGGACCTGGCTCCATTGCACTTCTACTCAGATCCCTGTTCTTTCTGTGACACACACGTTGTTTCCAGGGGAAATGGGTCTTACACTATAGCTATTTCCCTAATGTGTGGCTAAATTTTATAAACTCAGTGGTCTGAGTCCTCCACACTTAGCCTTTTCAGAAGTTCAACCCAAAATCTCTTCCTGGCACTTGCAAATCAAAAGCCGTCTAGTTTTCTGGCTATTTTCTCCATGCTGTGCTTTAAAATATTTCATCTGAAAGTCAAAACAGGGTCACTACTTGCTGATCCCTCTGTTTCCTGTCCTTCAGTGGACTGCTCTGGGCATGTACCTGCAGGGGTAGCAGGTTCTGAGAGCACAAATGACAAGGTCTTCACACTGTCACTTTTACAAAATTCTCTTGGCTGAAGGAAGACATGAGGCCATCGTATAATGAAGGGAAGAAGAAATCAACTTCAATTCTTGATAGGATAATCTGCACAGTCACGTTATAAATGTGTGTGAACAGGGGGGGATAGTTGCCATTTTACAATCTACCACATTCATAGAAGAGGAAAAATGTAATAATAAAAAACACTGAACTTGAGCCAGAGATTCGATGCAACCCAAATCAAGTCTTCAGCAAGTTATTTTGTGGATATGGTCAAACTGATTCTAAAGTTTAGGTGGAAAGGCAAAAGACCCAGAATCACCCAACTGAATATTGAAGGAGAACAACAAAGTCAGTGGTCTGACAACACCTGACTTCAGGATTTTCTAGCCCTGGTTGGGTGGCTCAATTGGTTGGAGCATTATCCCATCACCAAAAAGTTGTAGGTTTGATACCCAGTCAGGCACACAGGTAGGTTGTGGGTTTGACCCCTGGTTGGGGTGCATACAGGAGGCAACTGATCGATGTTTCTCTCTCACATCAGTGTTTCTCTCTCACATCAGTGTTTCTCTTCTCTCTCTCTCTCCCTCTTCCTCTCTCTGAAAAATCAATAAACATACCCTCAGGTGAGGATTTAAAAAAATACTTTCTGTAAAGCAACAGTAATTAAGACAGGGTAGTACTGGCAAAATAGGAGATAAATATGATCAATGGAACAGTATAGAGAGCCCATAAACAGATCCACATAAATATAGTCAACTGATCTTTGACAGAGGCGCTCAGGCCACACAATGGAACAATTTGATGGAATGAAGCCTTTCCATCAAATGGTGCTGGAATCACTGGGCCTCCACATGCAAAAATAAAAACAAACCCAGACACGCACCTTACACCCCTCACAAAACTTAACTCAGATGGATTACAGATCTAAATATAAAATGCAAAACTATAAATAAGGTAACATAGGAGAAAACTTAGATGATCCTGAGTATGGCAATGACTTCTAAGCTACAGCACCAAAGACACAATCCATGAAATAAATAATTAGACTTAATTCAAAATAACAACTTGTGCTCTGTGAAAAACAATGTCAAAAGATCAATAGGACAAATCATAGACTGACAGGCCATATTTGCAAAAGTCATATTATAAATGACTGTTGACCAAAACACACAAAGAACACTTAAAACTCAACGATAAGAAAGCAACAATGTCTAACTGGGCAAAAGACCTGAACAGACAACTGACAGAAAAACAGATATGCACATAGTAAATAAACATATGAAAAGATACTCTTAATCATATTTTATCAGGAAAATGCAAATTGAAACAATAAATTACAACTACACACCAATTAATTGGCCAGGATCTGTCATGCTGATGACATCAAATAAAGGAGCAGTAGGTAGTCTCACTGGCTGCTGGTGGGAAGGCAAAACCATATGGTTGTTTTGGAAAACAGGGGTTTCTTGTAGAGTAAGCATACACTTACCACAGGACCTGACAAAGAGCTGAAAATTTGCGTCTTCACAAACATCTACACACAGGCGGCTATAACAACTTTTCTTCATTATAACGCGCTTCGAAGTTGCCAAAAACTGGAAGTAGCCAAGATGTTTCTCACTACGGGGATGGGTGAATAAACCGTGGTCCAGCCAGACAATGGAAGATGCTTCAGCACTAAAAAGAAATGAGCCATCAAGTTATGAAAAGACACGCAGGAACCTTGAATGCCTATCACTCAGGGAAAGAAGCCAAGAAGAAAAGACGAAACACTGCAGAATCCCAGAGATTTCCAACTCGTGGAAAAGGCAAAACTGAGGAGACAGTAGGAACACCCGTGGTTGCCACGGGTCCGAGGGAGGAAAGAAGGAATAAAGCAATGGGGCACAGAGGACTTTTGGGGCAGTGGACACTCTGGATGACACTGTGACGACGGGCACATGTCACTGCACATCTGTCTGCACTCATAGAAGTTGCATCACCGAGAGCGAACCCTGGAGTAAACCAGGGTTTCTGAGCGACCACGACGCGTCAGTGCAACTTCGAGAACACTCGTGCGTCTGCCGAGGGGCGATGCCACGGACGGAGGCAGCTGTGCACGGGTGGCAGCCAGGGGTCCATGAGAAGCCTCTGCATCTTCCGCTCAATTTTGCTGTGAGACTAAAACCACTCAAAATAAAATCTGTGAAGAAAAAAAAGACTGACTCGTGGAAAGTAATAAAGAAGAAATAAATTAACAACAAAAAGAGGAGAAAACAGCAATAGGGTAGCTGGACACCCAAATATCTTCCTAATTATATTACATGTAAATGGACTAAGTCAAAGATGGTCAGTTTGGTTTTTTAAAAGTCAGCTCTATGCTGTTTACTGAAGACATTGTAAATATAAGGGATAAGTACACGGTCAGTTGCACGCTATATAATGCTTGTTTTGAATATTTAGATTTTATCCAACATGATTAACATATTAGAGAAAATTTCAGCGTAACATGGATTTTGCACTTGCTGATGATGATTTCATTTGCAAGAAACACCAGTCCATACAGAAAGTTGTACCCAGTTCCAGATGATTAGCTGCGGAGACGTGTACCACAAGCACCAACACACAGCCCGCAACACCCGCCAGCTCCCTCGTGGTCCGGGGCTGTGTGTGATGGGCCACACCCATCCACTTTTGGTATCTTCTGTCCCATCCCGTTTCATATCACCTCACTCTGCCACTTAACCATGAATCAGAAGCTGCAGTCTTTCCCACAATCAATCAACCTTTATGCCATATTTATTGCAGTTCTTATGTATTTCTTAACCACTTAACATGTACAAAGCTATGCCACTGATTCATATGCCACACAATTCACCTATTTAAAGTGTACAATTTAATGGTTCTTCTGGATTCAGACAATTGTTCAGTCAACGCCACAGCCAATTCCAGAACGTTGCATCACTTTGAAAAGAAACCTCACGCTCTTTAGCTCTTCCTGCCCTGGGCCCTCACAGCCCCCAGCGCCGAGCAGCCGCTGACTTACTTTCTGTTGCTGTACATAGCCTCTGCTGACTGTCTCACGTACACAGAGTCACACAATAAACTTGTCTTGTGACTGAATTCTTTCACTTAGCATGTTTCAAAGTGCGTCATGTGTAGCATGGATCAGAGCGTCATTTCCTTTCTCAGCAGAATAATATTCCATTGAAAGGATACAGAATATTTTACTTATATACATCCGCCAGCTGGTGTCAATTTTGGTTGTTTCCACCTTTGCACTATTCCGAATAATGTTGCCATGAACACTTGAATGCACATTTTTTCCCATCTTGAGAGAGAGAAGTGAATTGGTGGGTAAAACAGTGAAAGGTTAACCACAGACTAAGCGAATCGCTTTTCTTTTTGAGGGACTGTCACGCGGTTTCCAGAGAAGCTGCCCCACCTAGCATTCCCGCCAGCAGCGCATGCTGATTCCAGTTTTTCCATTTCCTCGCCAGTTCTCGCTATTTCCTATTGTTCTCATAATGGACATCCTAGCGGGCACGATTGTGATTTTGATTTGCATTTACCATGATGGCTGATGACACTGATTCTATAAAACTCTGACCCAATGATATGTTTATTGATTTTAGAGAGAGAGGAAGGGAGAGAGAGAGGTAAACACTGATGTGAGAGAAGAATGTCAATCGGTTGCCTCCCCTAGGCACCCCAAACAGGGATTGAATCTGCTACCTAGGTATGGGCCCTGACCTAGGATGGAACCCAAACCTTTTGGTGAGCAGAACAATGCTCCAACCCACTGAGCCACCCAGTCAGGCAACACTGATGTTCTTATTAGCCATTTGTAGCTTTTCTTTGGGGAAGTGTCTATTTAGATCTTTCACTCATATTTAATTGCATTATTTGTCTTTTTATGTTTGAGTTTTTAAGACACTCTAGGTATTAGTGCCTTATCAGATATATGATTTGCAAATATTTTCTCACATTCCGTGTGCTCCTTCCACTCTCTTGACAGCAACTTCTGATGCACAAAATGTCTCGATTTTGATGAAGTCCAATTTGTCCATGATTTTCTTCTGTTGCTGGTATTTTGGGTGTCATATCTAAGAATCCACTGCCGAATCCAAGGTTACAAAGATTTACTCTTTTGGTTTTTTGAATCCTCACCTGAGGATCTGTTCTTTGATTTTCAAGAGAGAAGAAGAGAAATAGAGAAACGTTGATGTGAGAGACGAATGTTGATGGGTTGCCTCCCACGGGCGCCCTGACTGGGACCAAACCTGCAACCCTTTGGTGCACAGGACAACACTCCAACCCACGGAGCCACCCAGCCAGTGCTGCTCTTGTGTTTTTATTCTAAGAGTTTTATAGTTTTGGATCTTACATTTAGATCTGGATACATTTTGAGTTAACTTTTCTATGTGGTGTAAAGCGTCCAACTTCATTTTCCAGCATGTGGCTCACTGAGTTCCAGTTGACAAAGAAGCTATTTCTTCACAAAGCGAATGGGCTGAGCACCCTTGTGAGAACAATCAACCGGTGAAGAGATCGAGAGAGCAACAGAGCAGACGAACCTTGCCCACAACTCCTCCCAAAACCACACCGGAAATTAAATTACAACTGCAACATGAAAAATTCACCCTGAATTACCAGCTAAAGTCTGAAGAGACTGTTAACCAAGGACTGGTGGAGGAGGCCATCTTGAGGCCAGGAGGGAGGGCAGAGACTTGAAAGGGGCTGGGTCGCTCCCGCGGGTGGCAGGCCCACACAGACCTTACAGAGGCCATCTCAGCTGTGGGAGGCGCCCCCTGACAGGTGTGAAGCATGAACCCCAGACCAAGCTCCAGGCCTGCAGTGCCAGAGCTGGAAACAGGAGCCCACACAGCAACCGGCTGTCCTAGCCAGTGGGGTTTCCATCTGCTGTGGATGGTGGAGCCCTCTGGAGACAAGGCCACCCTTTTAAAGGACCAATACACAAAATTCTTACTCACAGTCACGGACCCTGGCCTTTGGCAGAGGGAGGGTGGTGTGCACTGGGGTTGCCTGAAGAGAGTCAGAGATGAATAACTTTGGGGAGAGGGAAGGGGGATCAGCCACCAGAATCCATGTACTGAGTCACCCTCCCGTACTGCAGCAGCCATTTCTCTCGGGAGAAGCAATACCCTCCAAGTGGCATTAGCCTTGGGGAAAAGCAGTGACTCCCTCTGGAATCCCACTCACACCTCCCTCTGTAATCCTGCTCACCTGATCCTGCATTTTGAACGTAGAAGCCTCGGCAATCTAGAGACTTGGCTTTCAGGCAGGGCCATTCTCTCCCCCGGCCCCTTTCCTGTGAGCCTGACTGGTGCTCCCCCTCACGGGACATCCAGTAGAAACACTCTCCTGGCTCCCAGCACACCCAGCCTCTGGGCTCCAGAGGCCCACCTGCCTGACTACTAGGGGCCCAGCCCTGATAAGGTCAAGAAAAAAGTCCAGGACTGACTCACTCCAGTAAAATCTAAGGCAGGGGAACTCACCCACCATCTTCCCTGAAGTCTGAATGTCATCTCTGTGTCACAGGAGATCCAATAACCCCACCCATCCTCCCCCATCCCCCACCCCCACCCGGATTCCATCGGAGGCTCTTTCAAGGCTGAGCCTTTTCAGGGACTAAGCCTAGCAGCCAGCCCGCAGGTGGGGCAGGAAGCCGCAGATCCTGGAGTGCCTGGGGACTTTTGCTGACCCGCCCTTAGGCCCTGGAATGCAGCTTTGGCCTTCCCATGGACAGCCAGGCACAGCAGAGGCAGCCACAAAACGTGGGTTGTATGTAGCATCAAACAGGTTGCCAATAGCCAGGCATGGACAACATGTGACATTGGCTTACACCACTGAACCCCCGCAAAGGGCCGGGGCCAACACACCCAGTGGCCAGCTTCAAACAACATCAGAGCAGGACCCGACAGGCCTCGCAAGGCGCATGTCCAAAGGGAGACCAGGGCCGGCACTAAACTCCGCTCAGGCAAGCTCCCCTTTGTTCTTTTTCTTTTCTTTTCTTTTCTTTTCTTTTCTTTTCTTTTCTTTTCTTTTCTTTTCTTTTCTTTTCTTTTCTTTTCTACTTTTCTCTGTTTTCTTTTATATTTCTCCTCTTTCCTTGTCTTCTATTTTTTCTTTTATTATTCTTTTCCCCCAGTTTTCTTTTCCTATTCTTTCTGTTTTTCCTTCATTTCTTTCATATTCTTTTATTCTCTTCTTTTTTCTTCTCATATTTCTTTTATTATTCTTTTCTCATTTTCTATTTTCTTATTCTTTTTGTTGTTGGTGGTGGTATTGTGGTTTGTATGTGTTTTCTTTTGTTCTGTTTGGTTTGGTTTGGTCAATGCCTGTACAATGGCTTGCATGACACGGTTGGGGTTTAGCCTCAGAGTCAGCCAGCCTAAGGGTCGGTCCTATGCACGAATGGGCCAACAGCAATCAAGAGCCAATTACAGCATGAGGACCCACAGTAACCACACAAGGGACATTCCTAGAGCATCCAGCTCAGGAGGTCAAGGTGACTGGACTGCACCGCTAGGTTCCACAGGCTAACCCACGCAGACTAAAGTCACAGCAGTTCTATCTAATACACAGAAACAAATACAAAGAGGCAGCTAAAATGGGGACACAAAAAATAAGCCTCAAATGAAAGAATGAATCTCCAGAAAAAAAGCTGAATGAAATGGAGGCAAGCAACTTATCAGATATAGAGTTCAAACTAACAGTTGTACGAATGTTAAAGGAACTTAGTAAGAACTACAAGGAAGTTAGTGGGAACTACGACAGCATAAAAAAGGACATAAAGCTATAAATAAGAACCAGTCAGAAATGAAGAAAACCATATCTGACATCAAGAATACACTGGAAGGAATGAAAAGTAGGTTGGATAAAGCAGGCAATAAAATCAGCAATTTGGGATACAGAGGAGAAAAGTACATCCAGTCAAAGCAGCAAAAAGAAAAAAGAATTTAAGAGAATGAAGCCAGTGTAAGGGAAGTTTGGGACCACGTGAAGCATAACCGCATGCACATCACAAAGGTACCAGAGAGAGAAGAAAATGAGGAAGGGATAGACAACCTGTTTGAAGAAATAATGACAAAACACTTCCCTAACTTGGTAGAAGAAAAAGTCACACAAATTCAGAAAGCACAGAGGGTCCTAGTCAAGACGAACCCAAAGGGGGGAACCTTAAAGGCAACAAGCAGGAGACAGACAGTAATGGACAAGGGATTTCCCGTGAGGCCATCGGCTGATTTCTTAACAGACACACCTCAGGCCAGAAGAGATTGGTATGAAGTATTCAAAGTAATGAAAAGCAAGGACCTCAGACCAAGACTACTCTATCCAACAAGGCTGTCTTTTAAAATTGAAGGCAAAATAAAAAGCTTCCCCTACCCCCCCAAAAAAAAGATTAAAGGAGTTCATTACCGCACCAAACCAACATTGCAAGAAATGTTAAAGGGACTGCTTTAAAAAGAAGAAAGAGAGAGAGAGAGCAATAATATAAAGAAAAATGGCAATAAATAAGAATATATCAATAATAACCTTAAATGTAAATAGGTTAAATGCTCCAATCAAAAGACATAGGGCAGCTGAATTGATAAGAAAACATGACCTGTGTATGAGCTGCCTCCAAGAGCTAAAGGTTCACACAAGCAGAAAGTGAAAAGATGAAAAAAATATTCCAGGCAAATGGAAATAAACAGCAAAAAAGCTGAGGGAGCGATACTTACATTGGACAAAATAGACTTCACATGAAGGCCATAGTGAAACAAAGAAGGTTACTACATAATGCTAAAGGGATTGATACAAGAGAATATAACCCTGGTAAATATCTATGCACCCCACATAGAAGCACCTCAATATATGTTTAAAAACTCTTGGTGGAGCCCTGGCTGGTGTGGCTTAGTAGATTGAGCACCAGCCTATGAACCAGAGGGTTACCAGTTCAATTCCCAGTCAGGGCACATGCCTGGATTGCAAGTCAGGTTGCCGATAGGGGGCACACAAGAGGCAAACACACACTGAAGTTTCTCTACCTGCCTTTCTCCCTCCTTTCCCCTCTGTCTATAAATAAATAAATAAATAAATAGTAAAAACTTTAAGGAAGAGATCAATAGCAATATAGTCATAGCAGAGGACTTAAACACTCTACTGTCATCACTGAATAGAATTACAGACAAAAAAATCAACAAGGCAATAGCCACCTCAAACGGTACACTAGATTATACAGATTTAATTGATATTTACAGAACATTTCATCTCAAAGCAGCAGAATATACATTCTTCTCAAGTGCATATGAAACATTCTCAAAGAGAGACCACATGTTAGGACACAAAACAAGTCTTAATAAATTCGAGACTGCAATTATATCAAGCATCTTCTCTGATGACGATGGTTTAAAACTAGAAATGAACCACAATAAAAAAACTGAAAAATATTCAGACACAGGGAAGCTAAATTACACTTATTAAACAATGAATGGATTAACAGTGAGATCAAGGGAGAAATAAGAAAGTGCCTGGAAACAAATGAAAATGAACACACAGCAACCCGAAGTCTATGGGACACAGAGGAAGCAGGCCTGAGGGGGAAGACCACCCACTACAGTCCTGCCGCAAGAAGCAAGAAAATTCTCAATTAAACGATCTAACTCTTCACCTAAAAGAACTAGAAAAACCAACAACAAACAGGGCCCAGAGTTAGTAGAAGGAAGGAAGTAATAAAGATCAGAGTGGAAATAAATGACATAGAGACCAAAAAAAAAAAAAGCCAGTGAGATCAAGAGCCAGTACTTTGGAAACATAAACAAGGTTGATAATCCTTTAACCAGATTCATCAAGAAAAAAAGAGAGAGTACTCAAATGAATGAAATCAGGAATGAAAGAGAAGTAACAACTGACACCACAGAAATACCAAGGGTTGTAAGAAAATATTCTGAACAAATATATGCCAACAAATTGGACAACCTGGGTGAAATGGACAAATTTTTAGAAACATACAGTCTTCAAAAACTGAATAAAGGAGAATAAGAAAACCTGGATAGACCAATAACAACTAATGAAATTGAGGCAGTAATTTTAAAAATCTCAGCAAACAACAGTCCTGGATCAGATGGCTTCACAGGCAAATTTTACCAAACATTCAGAGAACAACTAACACCTATTCTTCTCAAAATACTCTAAAAAATTTAAGAGGCTGGAAGACTTGCTATCTCTTTTTATGAGGCCAGCATTATCCTAATTCAAAAACCAGATAACACTACAAAGAAAGAAAATTATAGGCCAATATTCCTGATGAACTTAGATGCTAAAATCCTCAGCAAAATATTAGCAAAAAACATCCAGAAATACATTAAAAAGATCATACCTTATGACTAAGTGGGATTTATTCAAGGGATGCAAGGTTCGTACAATATCTGTAAATCAATGAATGTGATACACTAGGTAAACAAATAAAAATATAAAAATCTCACAATCGTATCAATAGATGCAGCAACGCATTTGGTAAAATCCAGTGGTGCCATTTATGATGAAAACTCTCAGAAATCTGGGCATAGAGGAATCATATCAACATAATAAAGGTCACATATGAAAAACCTACAGCTAACATCATACTCGTTGGGAAAAAGAAATGTTCCCCTTAAGATCAGGAAAAAGACAGGGATGTCCGTTTCTACTGCTTTATTCGACATACACTGGAAGTCCTAACCATAACAATCAGACAAGAAGAAGAAATAAAAGGCATCCAAATTGGAAAGGAGGAAGTAAAACTGTCATTATTCACAGATTATATAATATTGTACATAGAAAACCCTAAAGATACCACAAAAAATTACTAGATCTAAAAAATGAACTCAGCAAAATAATATAATACAAAATTAATATCCAGAAATTGGTGATGTGTTTTATACATCATTATTAAATGATCAGAAAAAGAAACCAGAAAAACAGGAAAAATATCTGTACTTGGAAATCTATAGGACACTGAAGAAAGAAAGAAAGGAAAACACCAACAAGTGGAGGCATATACCATGTTCATGGATTGGAAGAATTAACACCACTAAAATGTCCATTCTACCTAAAGCAATCTGTAGATTAAATGCAATTCCTATTAAAATACCAATGACATATTTCACAGATATAGAACAAATATTCCAAAATTTCATATGGAACGAAAATCACCCTGAATAATATCAGCACTCTTGAGATAAAACAAAGTTGGAGGAATTATATACCAGATATCAAACTATACTATAATGTCATTGTAATCAAAACAGCCTGGCACAAGGACAGGCATATAGATCAATGGAACAGAACACAGAGCCCAGAAATCAACCCACACCTTTATGGTCAATTAATATTTGACAAAGGAGGCAAGAGCATACATGGACTAAAAACAGTCTTTTCAATAAATGGTGTTGGGAGAACCGGACTGGTACTTGCAGAAAAATGAAACCAGACTACCAACTTACACATACACAAGAATAAGCTCAAAATGGATGACGGACTAAAATGTAGGTTCCAAAACCATACAATTCTGGAAGAAAATATAGGCAGTAAAATCTCAGATGTTTCTCATAGCAATATTTTTGCCACTCCACCTCCTAGGACAAGGTAGACAAAGGAAAAAATTAAACCAATGGAACAACATCAAACTAAAAAGCACAGCAAAAGAAACCATCAATAAAACAAAAAGGGAACCCATTGTATGGGAGAACATATTTGCCATCTGAAAGCAAGCTAATTTCCAAAATATGTAAAGAACTTAGATGTTTAACTCAACACCAAGAAGACAATCAAGTTAAAAAATGGGCAAAGAACAGGAATAAACACTTCTCCAAAGTAGGCATACACATGGCCCATAGACGCATGAAAAAAATGCCCAACATCACAAATCATCAAAGAGATGTAAATCAAAAGTACAATGAGGTATCACCTCACACCCATCAGAATGGCCATCACTGATAAATCAACAAACAAGTGCTGGTGAGGATGTGGAGATAATGGAACCCCAATGCAGTATTGGTGAGAACACGGACTGGTGCAGCCACTGTGGAAAACAGCTTGGATTTTCCTCAAAAAATGAAAAATGGAACTTCTGTATAACCCAGCAATCCCATTGTTGGGAATATACCCTAAGAAACCCAAAACACCAATTCAAAAGAACCTATGAACCTCAATGTTCATAGCAGCTTTATTTACAATAGCCAAGATCTGGAAACAGCCCAAATATCCATAAGTAGATGAGTGGATAAAAAAAATTATGATACATTTACACAATACACAATGAGTGGAATATTATGTGGCTGTAAAAAAGTAGGAAATCTTAGTTATTGCAACAGTAAGGGTAGACCCGGAGATTACTGTGTTAAACAAAATAAGCCAGTCAGAGAAAGGCAAGTACCACATGGTCTCACTTATATGTGGAATCTAATGAGCTAAATAAAGTGATGAACAAAATAAAACCAAGGGTTATAGTTTGCTCATAATGTATACTTATTTTTATATGTTGGTAGATGTGTATTTTGTGGAGGGTTTCTGCACCTATATTAATAAAAGACATTGGGTGTAGTGTTTCTTTCCTTAGGATAATTTTGTCTGGTTTTGGTATCAGGGTAAAAATGAACTCCTAGGATGAGTTGAGGAATACTTCCGCATCTCCTTTATTTCAGAACAGTTTGTAAACAATCAGTATTAATTCTTCTTTAAATATTTAAGTGAATTTAGTAGTGAAGCCATCTAGACCTGGGTTTTTTCTTCGTGAGTAGTTTTCTTATTTCTAATTCTATATCTTTACTTATTATAAGTCTATTCAGATTATCTGTTCCTACTTGAATCAGTTTTTGTAGTTTGTGTCTTTCTGGGAATTTATCCATTTCATCTCGGTTATCTAATTTAATGGGATACAGTTGTTCATAGCATTCCTTTATAGTTCTTATTAAATATATTTTGTTGGTTATGCTATTACAGTTGTCCCATATTTTTCTCTCATTTATTCCCCTCCGCCCTGCAACCACCCATCCCACCAGCATTCCCCCACCTTAGTTCATGTTCATGGGTCATAATCTAACTTCTTTGGCTTCTTCATTTCCCATACTATTCTTAACCTCTCTCTGTCTATTTTGTACCTACCATTTATGCTTCTTATTCCCTGTACCTTTTCCCTTATTGTCCCCAGTCCTCCTCTCTGCTGATAACCCTCCATGTGATCTCCATTTCTGATTCTGTTCTTGTTCTAGTTGTTTGCTTAGTTTGTTTTTGTTTTTGTTTTTTAGGTTCAGTTGTTGATAGTTGTGTTTGTTGTGATTTTACTGTTCATATTTTTGATCATCTTCTTTTTCTTAGATAAGTCCCTTTAACATTGCATATAATAACAGTTTCGTGATGATGAACTCCTTTAACTTGACCTTATGTGGGAAGCACGTTATCTGCCTTTCCATCTAAGTGATAGCTTTGCTGGATAGAGCAATCTTGGCTGGAGGTCCTTGCCTTTCATGACTTTGAATTCTTCTTTCCTGCAAAGTTTCTTCTGAGAAGTCAGCTGGTAGTCTTATGGGAATTTCTTTGTAGGTAACTGTCTCCTTTCCTCTTGCTCCTTTTAAGATTCTCTCCTTATCTTTAATCTTGGGTAATGTAATTATTATGTATCTTGGTGTGTTCCTCCTTGGGTCCAATTTCTTCAAGACTCTCTGGGGTTCCTGGACTTCCTGGAAGTCTATTTCCTTTGCCAGAATAAGGAAGTTCTCCTTCATTATTTTTCAAATAAGTTTTCAATTTCTTGCTCTTCCTCTTCTCCTTCTGGCCCCCCTATGTTTCAGATGTTGGATCATTTAAAGTTGTCCCAGAGGTTCCTAAGCCTCTCCTCATTTTTTTTTTAAATTCTTGTTTCTTTATTTGGTTCTGGTTAAATGTTTATTTCTTCCTTCTGATCCAAATTGTGGCTTTGAGTCCTGGTTTTCTTCCCTTCAATGTTGGTTCCCTGTACATTTTTCTTTATTTCACTTTCCATAGTCTTCACTTCTTTCTCTATTTTGCAACCATACTCAACCAATTCTGTGAGCACCCTGATTACCAGTGTTTCAAACTCTGCATCTGATAGATCACTTAGTTCTATTTTTGGAGTTTTGTTCTGTCCTTTTATTTGGGTCATATTTTTTTTCAATGCCTTTTACATTGTAAGGGGCAGAGCCTTATATATTCACCAGAGCAAGGCAACCCACATTGCTGCGTCGTGGTGCTGTATGTTGGGGAGGGTCTACTAGGGAACAATGCTGCTTGTTCCTCTCTCAGCTAGCTTTCAGTCACTTCCCCTGCTACCCACAAGCAAATTGGGCCTTTCTGGTGCTGATTCCCAGGATGGGTTCCCCAGGATGAGTTTATGTACATTGTAGGACCCTGGGGGAGTCCTCTGAGCATGACCTTAGCTGGATACAATAAGGTTTTTTTTCACTGTTGGTGAAAACATTTTTTAATTAATTATATTGATTATGCCATTACAGTTGTTCTATTCCCCCCTTCATTCCCCTCCACCCTGCACACCCTCCCCCACCATTTCCTCCCTTTGGTTTATGTCCATGTGTCTCAAGTTCTTTAGATTCTATATTTCCCATACTATTCTTGCCCTCCCCCTATCTATTTTCTACCTACCGTCTATGCTACTTATTTTCTGTACCTTCTTCCCCCTTCTCCTCCCACTCCCCTGTTGCTAACCCTCCATGAGATCTTCATTTCTATGGTTCTGCTCCTGATCTAGCTGTCCCGTTGGTTTGCTTTTGTTTTAGGTGTGGTTGTTAATAACTGTGACTTTGCTGTCCTTTCACTGTTCACTATTTTATATCTTCTTTTCTTAGATAAGTCCCTTTAACATTTCATATAAAAAGGGCTTGGTGATGATGAACTCTTTGAATTTGATCTTATCTGAACAGCACTTTATCTGTCCTTCTATTCTAAATGAAAGCTTTGCTGGGTAGAGCAATCTTGGTCGTAGGTCTTTGGATTTCATGACTTGGAATACTTCTTTCCAGCCCCTTCTTGCCTGCAAGGTCTCTTTTGAGAAATCAGCTGACAGTCTGATGGGGACTCCTTTGTAGGTGACTGTTCCCTTAACTCTTGCTGCTTCTAGGATTCTCTCCTTCATTTTAATCTTGGCTAATGTAATGATGATGTGCCTTGGTGTGTTCCTTCTTGGTCCAACTTCTTTGGGACTCTCTGAGCTTCCTGGATTTCCTGGAAGTCTATTTCCTTTGCTAGATTGGGGAAGTTCTCCTTTATTATTTGTTCAAATAAGTTTTCTACTCGTGGCTGTTCCTCTTCCCCTTCTGGTACCCCTATAATTCGGATGTTGGAGCATTTAAAGATGTCCTGGAGGTTCCTAAGCCTCTCCCCATTTTTTTGAATTCTTGTTTCTTCATTGTTTCCTGTTTGGTCATTTTTTCCTTCCTTCTGGTCTACTCCCTTGATTTGAGTCCCAGTTTCCTTTCCATTACTGTTGGTTTCCTGTGCATTACCATTCATTTCAATTAGTTTAGCTTTCATATGTTTCTCTAATTTGTGGCTAAAATCAACCAGTTCTGTGAGCATCCTGATCACCAGTGTTTTGAACTGTGCATCTGAAAGTTTGGCTCTTTCTTGGTCACTTAGAGTTATGGGCTCTGGAGCTTTGAGTTCTTCTTGAGCCATGTTTTGGTCTGTTCACACCTGTTATGTATGAGGAGCAGAGCCTTAGGTGTTCACCAGTGCGGGGCCACCCAGGTCCCTGGTTTGTGACACTGTATGTGGGGGCGGGGTCAGAGAAGGGCAGTGGCGGTCCCCTCTGCTGCTTCCTGACACTGGGGCCTGCGCAGTCTGTCTCACTGCTCATTCCTTTGCCCGGTTTATCTGTGCGCAAATGTGTGACCGAGGTCAGCCAGACACTTTATGCCTTCACTGGGTCTGCCCGTCGCAACCCCACACTTGAGATCTGCCAACCGCTGCCCGTGAGCCTGGGTTGGTCTGGCAGAGTTTTCCTGCACAACCCCACTCTGCCAGCTGCTGGCTCCACCCCTCTTACCAGTCTGGCTAAAGGGTTAGTTGTTGTCAGACTTCAGTATAGTTCAATTTTCTGTGTTTTGGCTGCATTTTTTATTACTAAAACTCTGTTGTCTTTAAACTTGATTGTGCAAGAAGGCACAATGCTTCCACCTACACCTCCATCTTGGCCAGAAGTCTCTGGACCCAATAAGTTTTAGTGTGTTGTTCCTTCACTTCATTCATCTCAAAGTATTTTCTAATGTTCCTTTGATTTCTTCTTTGACCCACTGGGTATCTATGAATGTGTTTAATTTCACTTTTGTAAGTTTTCCAAATTTATTTTTGTGATTGATTTTTAACTTATTTCTATTGTGATCAGAGAAAATACTTTCTATACTTTCAATCCTTGACGTTAGAGAGGTTTTGTTTGTTTTGCCATCCAATATATGGCCTCTTCTAGAGAATGTTACATGTGCACTTGGTTAAAATGTGTGTTTTTGTTGTTGTTGGGTGGAGTGTTCTGTAGGTTCTATGGGTGGTTGGTTTATAGCATTGTTTACATCTTCTACTTCCTTGCTGATCCTGTACCTAGTTGTATCATCTGTTGTTGAAAGTAGGGTATTAAGTCTCCAACTTTGCAGTTAACAGCCTATTTCTCCCTTTGTTGCTGTATGTTTTTATTTACGTATTTAATGTTCTGTTGTTAGGTGCATATGTGTCTATAATTGTTATACCTTCCTGGTGGATTGATCCTTATATCATTATAAATTGTCCCTCTTTATCTCTGGTAACATCATTTGTTTTAAAGTCTATTTTGTCTAATATTAGCATAGCCATTCCAACTTTGCTTGCTGTTTGCATGCTATATTTTTTCTATTTTTTTACTTTCAATCTATTTGTATTTTTTAATCTAAAATATGTCTTCTATGGATATCATATAGTAGATCCAGATTTTACACAATCCAACAGTCTCTACATTTTGATGGGATTATTTAATCCATTTAAATATACTGTTATTATTTATATAGATGGATTTACATCTGCTACCTTGTATTTTTATTTTCTATATAGCTTCTATTGGTTCTTCATTTTCCTTTTCAGTCAGTGAGTATTTTCTTTTGTAACTATTTAATTTCTTTAATTTTTTAAAAATATTTTATTCATTCGTTTTTAGAGAGAGAGGGAACAGGTAGGAGAAAGAGTGGGAGAGAAACATCAATGTGTGGTTGCTTCTCCTGTGTCCCCCACTGGGGACCTGGCCTGCAACCCAGGCATGTTCCCTGACTGGAAACCGAACCGGTGACCCTTTGCTTCGCAGGCCCGCGCTCAATCCACTGAGCTACACCAGCCAGAGCTAATTTCTTTAATTATTTTTGAATTATTTTTTGTTATTTCTTGAGCTTACACATACATCTTAACCAATCAGAATCTAACTCATATTTATACTAACTTAATTCCAGTAAACACAAACATTACTACTCTATAGCTGTATTACATTTTCCACTTTCTGTGGTATTATTTTATACATTTTTCATTTACGTTACAAAATAATACACTGTTGTAACTTTACATAACTTTATATATTTTAAAGAAGCTTAGTGCAGAAAGAAGAACAAGTATATAGTTACAATTTTTGCCATATTAGCCTTCTTAATTATCATTTCTGGTTCTCTTCATTTGCTCCTGTGGCTTCCAGGTACCATCTGGAGTCATTTCCTTGGCCCAAAGCAGCTTGCAGCTTTGATCCCATTCTCTCTTTTGTTCTATTATTGCAAAAATATTGCATTTCTATGGTAAAGCCCCAGTAACACAATTATATACATATTGTTTTATACGTTTGTGTTTTATATCTGCTAGAGGTAGAAAGGAAAAGAAATATGCATTTATACTGTCTTTTATAACTACCTTTACTGGTGTTCTTTGTTTTTTCATTATTGGAATTGAATTGTTGTCTGGGATCACTTGCTTCCAGATTGAAGAACTTCCTTTAGTATTTTTTGTGAAGTGGGTTTTCTAGCAACAAATTCTGTTTGGGGGAATGTCTGTTATGCCTTTATTTTTTTTAAAGAAAGTTTTACTGAATATAAGATACTTGGTTGACAATATTTTTCTTTGAACACATTGACAATGTCATTCAAGTACACCCATTGCTTCTGTTGAGAAGATAACTTTTAAGTTAATGAGGTTACCTTGTAGGTGACAAATCACTTTTCTCCAGCCGCTTTAAAGATTTTTGTCTTTGTCTTTCAGCATTTAAAAACAATATTTTTATGTATTTATTTTTAGAAAGAGGGGAAGGGAGGGAGAAAAAAGGGAGGGAAATATTTACATGTGAGAGAAACATCGATTAGTTGCCTCTTGAATGCACCCCCACAGGGGACTGAACTCACAGCCCAGGCATGTGGGCAGACCTGAATTCAACTGGCAACTTTTTGCTTCATGGGACAATGCCCAGCCCTCTGACCCACAGTGGTCAGGGCTGTCTTTCAGCATTTTTACTGGGACATGTCTATTTGTCAGTCTCTTCGTGTTTTTTCCTACTAGTAGTTTATTCAGCTTCTCGAATGTGTAGATTCAAGTTTTTCTCTGTTCTTCACATTATATCATCTTTATTGGTCGATCTTCAAGTTCACTAATTCTTTTCTGTGCTAGTTCAAATATATTGTTAAGCCCACCGTAGTAAATATTTAATCTTAGTTATTATACTTTTCCACTCTAGAATTTCTATTTGATTCTTTTTTAACTTTTCTCCATTTTATTTATGTTTTTATTGGTGTTCAGTTACAGTGGTCCCCATTTTTCCCACATTACCCTCCCCCGCCCTACCCACCCTCCGCCCTTCACATTCAATCCTCCCCTCCCTCCATTGTCTTCGTCTATGGGTCCTTCCTACGTGTTCCATTAGATTCTTTTTGACCATTTCTATTTCTCATTGATATTCTCTAACTAAACATTGTCATCTATCACCTTTAAGTATGAGTTAGTACAGTTCTGTGATGATATTTGTGATTACTTTTCATTAAATCAGACACCTGGTCTTGCTCACAGGAACTTTCTGTTGTCTGTTTTTTTCCCTCCATGTACAGGTCAAACTGCCCTGTTTCTTTGTTTGTATTTTCCTATCTTGTGATTGTTTTGGTTGGAAACTAGACATTTTAGGTAGCGTATTGCAGCGACTCTGGGCACTGGTCTCCACCCTTCAGACTGTTGTTGAGAGTTGTTGTTTGTCCGTGATGGGTTATTTTAGGGATGCCAAGTTCCTCCCGAACTCTGAAGCCAGAGCATCTGCTAGGTGGGTACACCCTGGGGCACTTGTGGTCTGTCGCCCTGGGGTGACAGGGATTTGGGCTTCTTCCCTGGGCTCTTTCCCTGCCCACATCCAGATGTTAAGCTCCATTAATTGCTGACTGATTGCTCTATTGTTTCTAACAATGCCCTGAGGCTTCAGTTGCTGCACAGATTGAGTAAATTAAACGTAGGCTCCTTTACAGGGTAGGTTTTGAGTCACTGTTTGAGATTTGTTCTGGCCCAGGGAGGCCTCTTAGCTGTTTCATTTCCTGGTCTCTCTGGTAAACCAGGGACCCTGTGGTCTAGCTCATATTTCTAATAAATCTACCAGTATCTCCTTTTATTATTTTTCATCACGACATCCATTGTTTTTTCAACATACCCTTAGGCTCGAACATTCTTACTTTCTGTTGAAAATACACTCAGTTCTTTTTGGAAGATCTTCAAAGTGGCCTCTCTCTCCCTCCGGAGGAAAAGTCTCCAACGTGCCTCCAGAGCCGAGAAGCGACAGTGGCACGTATGCCTCGGGGACAAACACCTGCTTCGGGATTTCCCTCCGTGAAACGGGGCAGAACCCGCAGAACTCTCCCTCGCTCGCAACTCCCGGCGGGACCACTGCTTCACAAACGGGCTGGGCGAGGGTGCTCAGGACCCCTGCATTCTCAGTGCGCCACCCCCACTGCAGACCCTCTGCCCTGTGACAGGGGCTGCACAGAAGACAGTAGCCGTCTCCTGGCCACACCCACCCAGCACTTGGTCTCCGTGATGGGCAGCAAAGGGAAGACAGAAATGCCGATGCCCTGCATCTGCTGGGAAGGTGCCCTGGGCGTCCGACTGAGGGTGGTGGCGAGGGCAACTGCGTTTGTAGCCGCACAGTCTGGAGTGCGGTTCCTGCAACACCACTGAGCTCAGGGAGGACAGGGAGGAGGCAGGTTGTGGTTCCTCTGACTCTCGCTGTTCCTACTGAGCTTTGGTAGGTTTTCCTGAATAAATGTTTCTTCATCTTCAGTGTGCCCTTAGGCCCATTTCCAGAAGTTTTAAATGGTTGTTTCAAAATAACGTTTCACCAGTGCCCATATCGCTCCCTGAGCCGTGGTGCCAGAAATGGAGGACCCTGCGGTAGCCCTTTTACTGGGTCCAGCCCCTTGTCTAATGTGTTGCTGATGAAATGTTGAGCGTCGTACCCCTGGTCTCGTTTCCTCCACATGCTCTGTGGTTTCTACTGGGAGATTTTCGGTGGTACCGTAATTTTTAGAAATGTAAGTATTGAATCAGAGCAGAACTGACTATGGGTTGCAAGTAAAAGGATGGTAAGCGATGGAGCACATGAAGGATAAGCCCCAGGAGACTTCGGCTCGCCTAGGACCCCGGGCGCAATAGGAGAGCGATGGGGCTGTCTGGAGAGCGGATGGCCAGTAGGACTGGGACTAGCACCCCCACTGATAGGACGATTATCACATTCTGCTTCTGTATCCCACGTTTGTCACGTAGACAGGAAGACCCCTAATCTATATATTCCCCAAGAATCCTTTGTTCGGGGCTCAGAATTTGGAGACTGACTCCTCTGGGCCCGTGCACATAAAGGAATAAACCTCGTACTCCAGAATCCCTCGGTGTCTGGTCGCCTCATTTCCGCGCAACACACATACATAGTAACCTACAGAAAACTGCTGTGTCTAGAACGACTACCAACCAAGTGGGCTTTAGGCCACAATGTATCACAAGAGATAAAAGTTACAAACACCACATACAACTAAAAGGGCCAATTCAACAGGAAGACGCATCAATCATAAATAGGCATGCCACCAATAATGTTTGATCAAAACACATAAAATTGATGGCAGGAACTTCCAAGTCACAGACAGAAGTAAAGGATGGTGATTATCTTTGGGATCTACCACACTAATAGAAGAGAGAATGTGTAACAACAAAAAATACTTGATTGATCTGTTGGGAAAAAAAAGCACTTTGTTAACCTATGGAAAGCAAATACATAAATACATAATATTATATACTCAAATTACATGAAGCAAAAATTAAAAAAAACTAAAAAGGAACGCTGACAAAGTCAAGTTATAGTTAGAATGCTAACACACCTCTTTCAGGACGACAAAACGTGAGAACAAACACAAGTTAAAGACGCAGGAGATGTGGACAACGTGACTCGCCAGCTTGAGCTGGGCCGTACATAGTGCTACGCTGCTCTCAGTAATTTTTTCAAGTATATTATTTCCAAGTAACATCAGATATTTACCCAGATAGACCATATGCTGAGCCTAAAATCAATTTCAGCGAATTTCATAGAAGTGAACTCACTGAGAATGTACTCTTTAATCACAGGCAAATTAAACCAGAAATCAAGGATAACTAAAAAAAGTCCCCAAATATTTGTAAATTAAACAACATATTTCTAAATAACCCATGGTTCAAAATAGAAATTATACTCAAAATTGGAAAATGCCATGATCTGAATTACAAGAAAATATAGCAAATCAGAACCGTATAACATGTCCTGGCTGGGTAGTTCAGTGGGTTGGAGCAGAATCCCATACACCAAAAGGTTGTGGGTTTGATCCCAGGTTGGGGCACATACGAAAGGCAACTGATCCATGTTTCTCTCTCACACTGATGTTTCTCTCCCTCTTTATCTCTCTCTATCTATCTATCTATCTCTTCCCCTCTCCTCTCTCTCTAAAATTAATAAACTTATCTTTGGGTGAAGACTTCAAAAAAACTACAAAACATTATATAGAGAAATGAAAGGTAAACTAGATAAATGAATTACATAGCATGTCCATGATTAAAAATTGTTAAGATGGTAATTCCACCAAATACATTCAATGTAATTCCAATCAAAGTTCTAGCAGATTTTTCATTTCTGAAAATTACCAAGCTTATTCTAAAGTTAATATAAATGCTGAGGGCCAATAAAAAGTAAGATACTCTGGGGAAAGATGCATGAATGTCAAGGACTCAGATTCCCAAACATTAAAGGTTATTATAACACCATCGTAATTACACCTGTGTGGTACTGGGACAAGAGCAGGCAGGTGGACAAATGGGACATAACAGTCCAGAAACAGAGCCACCCGTCTAAGGTGACAAGGTTTGTGGTAAACGTACCTCGGCGATGCCATGGGAAAAGGCTGGTTATTTCAGTAAACTATACTGTCAATTAAATAGCATGATGAACAACTGAATATTGACACATATCTTACATCGTACACAGAAATTAATTCTAGATAAGTCATTAATCTAACTGTACAAATAGAAAACTAACAGGCTGAGAAAAGAGTGTAGGAAGACACCATTAGGACTCGGGAGGAAGCAGAAACATTTTAGAACAGAGCACAAAAAGGTTGTGCGCAAACAGAAAAGATTACAAAATGGACCACACTGACTAAAAATAATCATTTCCATTTATCAAAGACAGCATCAAAATACTACAGAGACGAGACCCTGAGCAGAGGGTTGTTGCAACGCACATGCCGTCAAAGCGTTTGCACACAGAACACGGTGTGCAGATGGACCACACAGATGGACAGCCACTTAGAAAATAGTGAATATACATATAAATGCAAGTTCGATCAAAGTGACAGCTCTTCATCATGACAAGTTCTCCTGCCTTCCATAAACAGCTAGAAAATTGGACAAATTGTATGAAACTGTGCTTTTCAGATATTGAACAACAAGCCAGGTGATTCCTACGTGTATTCCCACTTCCTGGCTGCGAGTGTCCTACACGGTTTTCAGCTTCCCGGATCTTGCGAAGCATGGTAGACCCGCGGAGTTGAGACCCCAGCTCTCAGAACTAGGAAGGCCAAAGCAGCTGGACTTTTTGTGACAGGCTCGACTGATGCGGAAAAACTCCTTCCTCCAGGACGCGAAAAGGAGGCGCCCGATCTTCTGCGGTGTGAAGCCCGCCTCGCCTCTGGGTGCGTGAGGCCGATTCCAGGGGGCCGGGCAGAGGCCTACGGATGGAGCAATGCCGAGAATTCAGAAAGGGCCAGAAACAACAGTCAACATGGAGAGGCCTTGTTGCTTACCTGCGCAGTCAGCGGAAACCCCAGAATAATGAAGCCTTTGAAGGCACGTACCATGTTTCCACAAAAAAAGCTTTAAAATAAATGGCAAAAGAGACAAGCTGCTGTACAAGTAAGTTAACTCTCGGCCAGACAAGTGTTAGTGCCCTTTGAACGAACATAACAAACCCAGACACTCATCAGTGTGATATTAAAAAGGCCTGATGCCCCACGAAAATTACTGAACATACAAAGAAGCAGGAAAATTTGACAGGAAACCGACAGAAAATCCAGTCAACATAACAAACCCATGAACGAGAGACAATGGAACAGGCAGACCATTACTTTAAAATAATTGTAAATATATTGAAGAATTCAAAAAGAAAACAAGTTAACGAAAGAAGCATAGAAATGGAAGCTATTTAAAAAGATCAAATGGGATCGTGGAGCTAAAAAGTATTTAGCTCCAACATTTTATTGGAAGGGCTTAATAACAGATCTGCAGAAGAAAACCTGCTGATCGATATCTCTCTATCTCGTTCTCTCCCTTCCTCTCTCTCTAAAATCTATGAACATATCCTCGAATGAGGATTTTTTTTTAAATCTGAAGATTTTTATAAAGCTAAAGCAATTAAGGCATGATGTCAGAACAAAAATAGACAACTACACAGAACCCAGAAAATGACCTGACCAGTGTAGGTTTATTACCGCAATTCATGGCCAGCGTGGAACGAGAGAACAGTGTGGAGAGGCCTCTTCATGCACAGTCCTGGGACGATTAGCTATCCTTCCAGGGAAAGCAAGAAACTTGCCTCTTCACAGGACACAGACAGCAATTCCAGGTGCCTGCGGATCCAAATGTCAGACAAAACAGCTAAAATCTGTGAATGATAAAAAATCTGCATGACATCAAGATAAAAATTTCTTTGAAAGGATGCAAGTAGCCCCATCCACAAGGAAAATAACTCATAAGGGTTCTGTATTAAAATTAAGATCTCACCCCCCCCCAAAAAAAAAGAGCAGGATGCCATTAAGAGAACGAAAAGCGAGACTCTGAGTGGGAGAGAGCGCCTGCAGCACGCGGTGTGGCCCAGTGTGTTTCCCGAAGACGGCCTCGCATGCTCTCTGCAGGTGACCTGGCCTCTTCCTTTCCAAGAATTGGACAGCATGTCCCCTGGGCAGGCTGTGACGACTTTGAAATCATGGTCTACAGGAGGCTGGCCCTGGGGGAAGACTGCCAGTGCTGGAAAAGCCGTGAATGGGTTTGCCGGTGGGTCTGCGTCAACCGCCAGCCGTCCATCCCGCTGAGCCCGCAAACAGCCAGCAACAGCTGCAGGAGAGACCCTTGAAAAGAAGGGCCCAGCCTCGAACTCTTCTTGGATTCCTGACTCTCAAAAGTGTGAGCAAACACAAACGCTGCTGTTTTCCACCACCACACTTTGGAGTAATTTGTTACACAGCAATAATAATCAGAACTGGCAAGGACTCACATCCAGAATATGTAAAAGAACTCCTGCCCATCAGTAAGAAAAAGACAATGAGCAGTAGCAAGGAGCAAAAGACCTGAAATCCCAATGGCCAATTATGAAGCGTGCTCAACCCCAACCACAAAATTAATTAATTTTCCTTAATTAATTCCAGTAATTAAGAAAAAGCTACTGAAAACCATAATGAGATGGATACTCCTACAAACCAACGAGAATGACTAAATTTTAAAAGTCAGAATGGACAGTACTGCGTTGGCGAGGACGTGAGGCCCAGGGCACTGGTCCCACTGGAGTGCAAAATGGTGCGAACAATGGGAAAAGAGTTGTCGCTGTCCCCCACGCTGAAGACGCACATTCTGTGACCTACCAGTGGCTCTCCTAGACATGCCCGAGAGCACTGGGCACACACACAGCAACAAACTTGTGAGGGAGTGTTCCCAACAGGGACAGTCGGAAACTGGTCCCCGCCCAAACTTCCACCCATCACAGAGCACAGACACAGTGGGAAACTGACGAGGACAGTGAGCGAAGTACAGGTGGGCACAGTGCTCCGCAAGAATCTTACAAAAGAGCCCACGCAAAAGACTAGGGGGACAAAGGGGAGGGAAAATGGAACAACTGTAATAATATAATAAATAAAATATATTTAAAAATGAAATAAATAAGGTTTAAAAACAAACAAAATATGTACTTTGGGTAATCAAATGACAAAGAAAAGCAGGGGGATGATAAAGCCAAGATTGGGGGCCTGGGGAGGGGTTTGTGATGACAAGGGGGGGCCTCTGATGTTCCAGTGCTGAGCTGTGCCCCTTGGTCTGGGGGCAGACATGCACCTTACATCTATAACACATTCATATATACGTTCCATATGCGTTACACCTCACGAGATTTTGTTTTAATTTTGAAACTAAAAAATATTGGAAGAAAATCAATATATGGGTGAGGAAAAAATCTATTTGGTTTTCTAGTTTCCTCCATTTGTTTATTTCTTTTGTGTTTAGAGAGAGGGGAAGGGAGGGGGAGAGGGAGAGAAACATCCACCTTTGCCTCCTGCACGTCCCCACCCACGTCCCCACCTCCAACCCTGGACCTGACCGGTATCTAACCTGCGACCTTTTCGTTCACAGGCCGGCGCTCAGTCCACTGAGCCACACCAGCCAGGGCAGCCAAGACTTTTTTAAATCATCAAAACTGTCCCCACTGATTAGTGGTTCCAACTTAACAACATACTCAGTTCCTACTTACACTTGAGGGCTGGTCGTGGTCGTTAGCAACACCCTCGTCCTGGTTTTTGGCCAGGACCAGTGAATGGACGGACGGACCGCGGGCAGAGTGTGAATGAAGAAGAATAAAAGTGAGTGCAGGAGGTGCTCATCGTGGTGGGATTCGTTGTAAATAGGAAAATTCTAGCGCTGAAAAGAGAAAGGAAGTCTGCGGGAAGGTTGCCAAGTCAGAGAGTAAAGTGCCACCTGATAAAAGCACTTATGAATGAGCCCAGAGCCCAAGTATTCGAGGGAGACCCGCAGAGGAGCGGTGCCTGCAGGGCAGGACGCAGGTGGGTTGCAGGGGCCTGGACCTCCGTCCACACCACGTGAGGGGCAAGATAAAGTCTGCGGAATGTTCTCAAAGATTTGACTTGTAGCCATTTTTGTCATTGTTATTGCTCCCCGCCCCCGACTTTAAATATAGCACTCACTGACTGAAGAAAATACAGAAAAACACGCGGGGCCACCGTGAATCTAACCTGGCTCGCCGGGCGCTATCCCGTCCGGCTGAAGCGCACGACAAGCGGCTGTGCGTCACCTCCATGCACTGCGCCAAGCGGCCCGGGGTCTCGGGAGCTACGCTTCCCCGGGAGTGAGCGCTCACCAGCCCGCCGCCTGGCGAAGGGGGGGCGGGGCGGCGACGCAGCACCTCTGACCCAGGCAGGGCGCCCCCTCCGCCGGGGCGGAGCTGAGAGGTGCGAGGGGCGTGGCAGGAACCCAGGCCCCGCCCACTGCCCCCCTGCCCCGCCCCGGGCAGCGCTCACACTCAGACCCCGCCGCGGAGGCCACGCAGGTCGGACCCGCGCCTCAGCGGCCGGAGATGCATCGGGGCGCCTCTCTGTGCCTGCTCCTGTGGCTCTGCCTCGGACTGCTCCACGGCGAGCGAGGTGAGCTCTCCGCCCGCCCGGGCGCGCCGCTAGCCACGCGGGGGTTCTCTCTCCCAGCCGACGGGGTGCGGGTGGGAACAGGGCGCCCGCAAGCCTGGGGCACCTGGGGAGACGGGGCGGGGACCAGGGGCGCGGAAACCGCACGGAGCACGACGGGCCAGGCGGGTGCCGGCCGGGATGAGGAAAGGGCGGGCGGGTACTGCAGCCGGGTCAGGGACTGGGCTCCGGCTGTACCGCCGCGTAGGAATAGCGCCCGGTCTCGCCGCACCGTCCGTGCACCAGCCACCCCCTCGCTGGCCCGGCCGCGCTGCATTCTCACTCTGGGTCCTTTGCTTCCCCACTCGCTCCCCCGTGGAGTCCGGGCCCTCGGAGAGCCTCGGGGCGCCCACGACAGCCCCAGGGCGACGAGGCGGCAATCGCCACCGGCTGCAGCCCTGGGTGCGCACTTCCCGACGCCTCCCGTCCGTGCTCGAGGTCGGCCCCCCAGGGGGCGCTCGGGGCAGGCGCCTGTCTACCTTGCCCAGGCCAGGGACGGCGGGCAAGGTTCGGGACCGCTGCAGATAGGCGCGCCCTCGGGAGGATTGTGCGCAAATCCTCCCGAGTGTTGGAAGGATTTGGGGAGAATCCTTCAGTTGGAAGGATTAACTGTTGGAATTTGAGGAGAATCTTGAGTCGGCAACTTGTGAGCGATCAGCAGCGCAGAAGAGGCAAGAGGCCGGCCCTCCCAGTGTCTGGGGGTCTAGGGGTCTTCAAGGCTAAGGATCCTGGCCACAAGGCAGGGACCACCACAGAAGGGTGCTAAGCACAGGAGAAGCTGGGTCCGGTGTGAGGCGGGAGCGGGACCGGAGGTTGCCGTTTAGGGGTTAGAGAGAGCGGAGGTGAGCAGGGGCGGGCGGGTATGACTGGGGGGAGACAGCAGAGGTGAAGCTTCGGCGGGGCGGCGGAGGAGGGATGAGCTGGGGGGCTCTACCCAAGGCCTGGGGACCCTGGAAACCAGACAGACGGTCAGGAGGTGGGCATGGATTCCCAGGGTTGGGGGAGGAGTGCTGGGAGGTCTGAAAGGAGAGCTGGGGTCTCAGCGTTTCAGCGTGGGCCTTAAATACTGCCTTTACATGCTTCGTCTCTTTTAAACCTCACAAGGGAGTGTTAGACCCATTTTTCAGATGGGGACGCATAGACCCACAGCACACATAACATCTCCAAGGTCCCCAGGAGGCCAGAAGTAAAGGAGTGGTAAGCCCAGGTCTTTGGGCTCACAACCTGCATGGGCCTGGCAACGTGGAGGAGAACCTCCAGGGAGGCAGGAGGGGGCATCTGTCCAGACCTCATGGTGGACCAGTCTGAACTGACCCTGCCACCCCGGGTCCTTCCCACGGCCCTGCACCCAGCCCAGGCCCAGACTCTCACAAGCACTCGGTGTGTTTGTTGAGTGACTGAATAAGTGTGGGTGGGGAAGTGAATGGGTCCCTGGTTGGACTGTGGGGGACCCTGCCATGAGGAGACAGACATCTGGCAGGCAGCTGAGTGCAGTGTTTGAGGGAGAGGCTGGGCTGGCGTGCCGAGAGGGAGCCCGGCAAAGGGTCTGGGGTGGGGTGCCCTTCACAGAGGGATCAGAGGGGGAGGTGGGGACCCGCTGCAGAGGCCCCTGTCCTGGTGCCCGGGTGCTGGGGGGCGCTGAGGCCAGTCCTACTGTAAAGAGAGGTGATTCTTATTGAAGACTGTCACGAAGGGAAGGAGAGAGGGTATTAGTGCCCCTGGAGGGGTGGCCCAGGCTGGCTTGGGGTTCAGCTGGTGGGAAGATGCCCACAGAGAGAGGAGGAGACCACCGCTGCCCTCCCTGAGCCCTGTACTTGCCCCACCCACTGCTGGGTGAGGAGGATTCAGCCTGATGGGGGGCAATAGGGCAGAAGCAGACATGCCTGAGCTGAGTGCCAGCGCAGCCAGGGCGGGAGGGGAGGCACTGGCAGGAGAGGGCCCAGGTCTCTGGGGCAGACCCCTCAAAGGTGTGCTGTTGTTCCTGAAGCCAGACCGTTGTCCCAGCCCTTCCCCAAAGGGTTTGCTGTCTGGCCTGGGCCCCTCTCTGCCCCTCCCTGCACCTCAGTTTCCTCAGGAGTGGCCATGAGACAGGCTGGCAAGAGGGGCCATGCTCTGGCTGGACATCATGGCCTGGTGTCTCGGTCCATTTTCAAAAAGCCTCGCCCCGGCAGTGTCCCTGTAGACGGGGCAGGTGGCCCCAAGGGGCTTTGCTGTGGGCTTAGAGAGGCCGTTTGCACCTCTGAACAGTGGGCATTCGGCTCAGGGACAAGCAAGGGAGGCAGGTGACTGCAGGGCAGCTAGCCGCTCTGGCCTGAGGACAGTGGCCCCTGCCTCGGGCTGAGTCACCATTCTCTGCACTGCCCCAGCTCCCCAGCCCTGAGCCCAGGTGTGTGGGATGGGGTGGGGCTGGGGTAGGGAGGCCAGTTGGTACAGGCAGAATGCGGGGCCCGGGCCCACATTACTTGGCACCTGTGGACCACTGACCCCAGCTCAGGGCTCTGGGGAAGCTAGTGCAGGTGCCACTCATGTGCCCACCAGGCCTCTGGGGTCAGTGTGGCTGAGGGGCTCTGCCTCCCCAGAGCACAGTGGTCGAGAGGTGTCACAGGGGACTGTCTGGCCAGCCCCTGGCCATGCCTTCCCCACCCTGCCCCCAAGCAGCGGCCCCCCGACCCAGAGGAGGCAACTGCAGTTCTGTGCAAGGCACAGGCCATGGTGCTCAGGGTGGTCCGGGGGGTGTGGACCTAGGTCCGTCCTGCGGGGATTTCCTGAGTGTCGGACAAGCAGGGACACAGATGTGGCACTGGATGTCTAGCACAGGGACACAAGTGCTCAGTGACCCCAGTGGCCCAGCTGGTGGCTGTGGCTGCACAGGAAGGCAGCAGCACTTCCAGCTGGAGCTTCCTGGAGGGGCCGGCAGACTCCAGGGCAGTGAATTCCAGGCAGAGCCAACAAACCCTCAAAGACCCAGAGGCAGGAAACTCCAGACAGTGCTTGGGGATCTGTGGGTGGCCAGATGCAGCTAGAGTCTGGGGTGAGGGAGGGGGACAAAGCAGGTGGAGACGGCAGGAGCCAGCAGCACATCTGGAAAAGGGAGGCGCTGAGCAGGGAGCCACCTGGCCAGGGTTGATGAAGACATGGCCAGACGCACAGACCAGCTGTGAGCCAGTAGCAAGGAGACGGTGAATGGACCAGGAGATGCACCGTGGGGGGCAGGGGGAGGAGGCAGCAGCAATGTGGGGCAGAGTGGGACCAGGGCCCGTCTCTGGCTTAAGCAGTGGAATGGGCCATGAAGTTGTTTACCGGGTGGGGACCCCAGGAGAAGGACCCAATGTGGGGAAAGGCAAGGTGCTCCCCAGGGGAGGCAGGTCCTCTGGGCAGAGGCGTCCAGCAGGACTTCCCGGGAGACCCCGGCTGGAGCAGTTCAGCCAGATAAGGAAAGAGGAAAATTGGGAGCACTTGAATAGGATGGGACTGAGGTGAATCAGGAACCCGGGGCAATTAAGGGAAGTCTTAGCCGTGAGGGGAAGTTTTTCTCTAGGTCTGCCTTCCACCCATCCTGCTGTCCTCTGGGTGTTACCCTCCCGGTGGCGGACTGCTTTCCACCCAGGCCCAGCCTCTGCCCCGCAGCCCTCTGGGATGCCCCTGGGAGAGGAGAGCAGGTGGGGAGAAGGGCCCAGGGAGCTATTCGCACTCTCTGCATCGACCCCTGAGCAAGACCCTGCCCACATGTCCGGCGGCAGCCAGGGATTCCTGAGTTTCGAGCCTTTTCAGACGCTGGCTTCCTCTGGGATCTTGGTTTTCCGGTCACACCGAAGGCACAAGTCTGGGGGAGGAAGGTGCAGGTCTGCACCGTGGGGAGGCTGCAGCCCGGCGGGCAGACACCAGGCACTCCCTGCCCCAGGCCAGGCTGGGCGTGGGTGGCCCCTCCGGCAGGCTCAGGCCAGGGTGATGAGTGGGGGAGCCCCGCCACGTGGCCAGCGAGGTCAGCAGGGGTTCATGGGAAAGGACTTGTCGGCCACAGAAGAGGACATCCTGCCTGTATTTCCCTCTTCCTGTGGCAGGAGCCCACGGCCCCGATTTAGCAGCTCGAGGGGCCACCTCTGAGCCAGCTGGGCTGTGTGATAACACCGCCAGTCCTGACCCCCGGCAGGCGGGGCAAGTGCCCCGCACAGCTGGCTGCACCCTGGGCCGTGTTGCACGGGGGACTGAGCATCAGCCAGGGCTCCCTCCTGCCCGCTTCCCCATCCTTCCCGAGGTACTCAGACCATCCCCGCTGCCACACAGCCTCGACACCACTCCCTACTTCCCGCAGCTGCCAGGGTGCTGCCCCAGGGCGGACTCTCTAAAGCGGAGACCTGAGCCTTCAGCGGCCCCTGGGTGATCAGCACCAGCTTCCTGGACCGGCACTGGAGGTCCTCATGCTGGAGTCCCCAGGGCATCCCAGCCCCATGTCCACCTACCCTGCGCCTGCCGCACACCCCAGCCCCACCCAGCACACTCCACATCTGCGCTGCCCTCCACCCTGCCCTCCCGAGGCTGTGCAGAACTCCGGGCAGGGGCCCACTGGGGATGGGGGTGGAGGTGGGGAGCTTCATTCCCACCGCTGTGCTCCCGGGGAGCCTGGATTCCAGGTGTTAGGGTGAGCTCGGGGGAAGCTCTTGTCTTCACTCAACGGGGAACACTCTGCTCTGAGCTACCCTAAACTTCACCCGAGGCAGAGTCGTTTGCGTTGAGCGGCGCGGGCGGTCAGGCACATGGGCAGGCGCGCACACCCACTGTCGGGGATCCAGCCGCCCCTGTTCACAGTGGTTCATCAGGTTGCTTTACACAGTGGTGCGTGAAGGTTTCGACCTCACGGCACAGGCTCCTTGTGCCTGTCTGGAGAGTGAGAAGTTAAGGCCAGAGGGTGAATTGGCTCACTCGGGTCTAGCGCAGCTTGACTGGTCCCAGGTGGCATGGGGGCCAAGAGGGGGCAGGCACGCCAGCGGTTGTCCACATTTCCTGGGGAAGCTCCAGAGAGGTGGGCATGTGGGATCCTAAATTACTGACAACCTAGGGGACGTTTTCACCTTGGTGTCCCAGAGGTCCTTCCCGAGGTCACGCCCCACAGGTGCATCGCCATCTCCCAGGTCTACCCCTGGCCAGCCCCAGACACCCACACCTCCATCCCTCACCTCCACACCTGCCCACACGCCGGGTGCCGTCTCTAGACCCCAGATCCTCAGAGCCCGTGGGGGGGAGCAGGCGCAGGGGAGCCCCACGCCAGGCGGACACTGCGAGGGGCCCTCCGGGTCTCATATGAAGGATCTGCTGTGCGCAGTGAGCCAGCCCCTGCCTCGGGCTGCGGGCTGTGGGCATGTGGGAGGGGGGATGGGCCCGCAGGAGGTGACCTCAGCTCGCAGTTCCAGGGCTGGTAGAGGCACCAAGCAGGTGGCAGGTAGCAAAGCTGGCTGGAGGGTCAGGGGAGAGGCTCAGAATCTGCCCCTAAAAGCTGGGGAAACAGGGAATGGTTTTCAGCAGGAGAAGGATCTAGAATGATCCCCTGACCACTGGACGAAGTTTCCGCCAGTGGGGAGACACTGGTGTGTTGAGTCAGAAGAGAGTGGGGAGGCCTGGAGGGAGGCTGCAGAGGCGTGGCTGTGGTGTCCGGAGTGGCCAGGGCCCTGGGGGACAGAGGGCTCGGCCAGAGTGGCAGGGGAGGGGAGGGCGGGCCTGGCACTCCTGACACCCTTCGTCTGTGTCGCTGGACCTGAGAGTGGACGTGACCTGGTGACCAGCTGGCCATGAGAGACAAGGGGAGTCGGGGCGCCCGGCGTGTGTCTGCCACTAGGACGGCGAACATCACGGGTGGGAAAGCAGCGTCTCCAGGCGTGTGGGAGGCAGGAGAGCCCCTGGTCTAAGGCTCTTACATCCCGTGAACTGCAGAAACCCAGCCGACGCAGCCCTGCGTGGAGCACGCCCCCAGGGGTCGTCTCTGACTAGGGAGTTAATCTCGCATCTTAGAGTTCTCACCTGCAGAACGGCAAGAACGCTGTGCCCTTGGGGTGGGGGGGGTGGGGGGCGTTACGGGTCCCAGGAGCGCTACGCACACGGCGGGCTAGTCGGCAGAAAGTGCTAAACACATGTCCACTGTCACTGCCATGACCGGATGCATCGGAGTGAGCAGAGTTGGGGGTCAAAGTGCACGAGCGTTGTTTTTTTTTAATTATTCCTGTGAGGCCTGTTTGCCCACATCCTCGCCAACACTGGGGATCCTCCATCCTTCTCACATTGCTCATCCGGGGCCAGGGCACGTGGCCGTGTGCGCCCCATGGCACTGGCTGTCCTCTCGAGGGGGCGGGGGGGGGTTGGTCCGGTCAAGGTCCGAGGCCTGGGGAGCACCCAGCGGGAGACATCTGGGGCGCAGGGCCTCCCAGGACTGGAGCTCAGCAGAGCTGCCAGGAACAGTGGGGCCTTCAGAGGTGGCCTTGAAAGCCCTGGGGGCTGGGCCACTTCCAGGAGGAGGAAGGCCATGGGTGGGCAGAGCTGGACCCCGAACGCAGGGAGCTAGCCAAGGGCCTGAGGCTGGGCCTGCGAGCGGGGCCATCTTCTGTGGCCTCAGAGCCCCACACCACACTCCACCTGTTCTGTCTGCCTTACGGCCCAAGCTCTCCTACATTCTGGCCTTTGCACCCTCTGTCCTGGGTCCCCTCCTCCTGGGCCGGCAAACTCCTACTCAATCTACAAAGCCCACGTAAGCTTAGATGAGCGCCCCTCCCACTAGGAAGGCTTTCTGTGGGGACCCCCCCACCTCCAATCTGTGACCGCAGCACAGGGTCACAGTGAGATGCGGCGGCTGCTGCGACAGGAATGGCAGGCAGCGGGCAGCGCCGCAGGGGGGCCCAGAGTGCAGGGCCGCTGACGGTGTTCTCCCAGTGGTTCCCGGTGTGCTGCTCTGGTGTCTGTGGTCTGTGGTCCCCAGCAATTCGACACATTGATGGACAATTCACTTTTCACAAGTGGGAAAGTGGGGGCTGGGAGGAAGTGACTTGCCCGCTTGCCCGAGTCCACACGGCCAGACAGTAGCACTGTGGTCCAGCAGCCAGGTTCGGGGCCCCTCCTGCCCAGCCGTCTCCATCCTGCAGAGCTGGGGGTGGGGGTACCGATGGCCTCTTGACCCTCAGCCTTCATCGCTGCAGGCACGGAGGCGGCCAGCCAGGTGGCGGGCCTCCAGGACAGAGCAGCCCTGCGTATGAGAGCCCCCACCCCACCCTGAACTGATACAAAGACCTCCAGCCCAGCCCCGCGTGGCCAGCTGCCCCCAGGGCCACTCTCTCACCTCTCCCCCGTCTGCAGTTTCCGCCTGACCCTGGCAGCCTCTGTCCTCCTGGGCACAGATGCTAAGGAGAGTGGTCCCATGCTACCGCCACCCTCTGCCAGGGCAAGGAGGGGGCCCTCTGAGGTCACAGACCATCCTGACGTCATTGCTGGGCAGCCCTCCCGGACCTGGGGACAGAGACATAGGCTGTTGACATCCTGACCCCTGGGAGCAGCCCAGTGACATGCACAGCCCCACCCTGTGGGGTGGGCGAAGGCCCCGGAGGGAGACAGGGAGTGACGATCACAGCCTTCGGTCCTGGGCACACTGCACAGACCCTGGCGCAGGAATAGCAGTTGTCAGGGGGCAGGGAAGGGCAGGGGACACAGCATGAGCCTGGCCGGGAGGTGGGCCAGGGCCTGGTGGGCTCTGCAGATGGACGGTAGGTGAGGTTGGTGAGTTGGGAGGTGCAGCTGTCCAGGAGGGCAGGTGCTTTGGGGATGGGCTATACTCTGGAGGCCAGGCCAAGGTCATGTACAGCTCTGGAGGGCCAGGAAGAGCCAGAGAAGGCAGCTGAGGGTTACCCCTCTGGGCTAAGGGACAGATTGGAGGTGGGGAAGGAGGCGCTTGGGGGCAGGGAGGCAGGCTGGCCCTCAGGGCGGTTGTGGGACAGAAGGGGATGGAGAGGCGGCCCCGGGCAGGGAGAGGTCTGGGCTCAGCAGGCCCAGGCTCCTTTGCTGCTGCAGCCATCACTACCATGGGGCTCGGAGCTCCGGTTTTCTTGCTGTTGCCGGGACTGAGGACCCCATGCTCCCCACCCCCCAGGCTGAGTGAGGACCACATGAGGCAGTGCCTAACCCACAAGCCTTCCTGCCCCTCCTGCCCACCCCCCACCCAGATCCCAGCGGCTGCTCCCACAGCCAGCCGGCCGCCTGTGGCTGACGCCAGGGTCCTTGCTGCCCGAGGCTGCTGACAGCACAGAGAAGAGGCATGCACTCTGGCCTCCCTGACCTCGGCTCAGCCCCAACTGTTCTGCTGCGGGCTGGGGGACCAGAGCTGCTGGCCAGGGGAAGGAAGGAGCCAGTTCCTGGGCCAGGAAGAGGAAGGCAGGGGGAGTGCGGCAGAGGCCAGGATGACGGGGCTTCCTGCTGCGGGAAGGGAAGGATGGCAGGGACAGACGACAGCCAGGCAGGAAGGATGCGCCTTCTCTTCTCCCTTCTCTTCTCCGGGCTGTGGGTGGGGGCTGGGCAACGGGAAGCCTGTGGGCACCGCAGCCCTCAGTCCCGGGTCTGCCCCAGCTGCGGAGCAGCCTGGGCGCACAGGTTGCCAGGGTCCTGACCTTAAACCTGGAACTTCTTTACCAAAGGAACAGCGAGGTCGGACACAGTTCCAACACAGAGAAAGACCCGCGAAGTTTCTTTAGCCAGTCGGTCAGCTGTCCAGCTGTCCCTTCACCCACTTACACTATGCATCAGCCTGTCCATCCTTCTACCCATCTGTCTGTCTGTGAGTCCTTCCATCTGGCCACCCTTCCTTCAGCTTTCCCATCCGTCTATCCACCCACCCATCCATCCTTCTATCCATCTGTCCTTTCATCCACCCACCCACCCATTTACTCATTAGACAGGTAGGAATAAGGCTCGTTTATGGAGCCCTCGCTCTGCACCAGGTGCCATGCTAGGCCCCGGGTGGTGGAGAAAGGGGGGCGGTCTTTGTCCTGACCCTGTTGAAACTTACTGTCTAGTGGAGGAAGTGGAAAGACATGACCGAAACAGATAAGTAAATGAAGTCATTACTGATTGTGACGAGAAGGATGAAGCAAGAAACCAGGAGGCTGAGATGGGCACTCAAAGGGGCACATAGGTTTGGGAGGAGGTGAGGAGGCCCCATCTTGGCTGAAGGCAAGCAGCAGCCCTGTGGGCGCGGCAGGGGCGAGGAGGTGGCGGGGAGCAGAGGTGTGTGCAGGGAGCAGGGCTGCGGAGGGAGCAAGGCAGGGGGTGGAGGAGCCTGCAGGCCGCACTGGCCGGAGGGTGAGCACGCAGGGCGACAGTGGACTTGGAGGGTATGGAGAGGGGGAGGGCCAGTCCAAAGTCAAGGGTTTGGATTTTCCTGGCAGTTCAGAGAGAAGCCGCTGGTAGGAAAGCAGAGTGGGCTTTTAAACTCCCACCGACAATCACTGAGGAGTGGAGGAAGACCAGAGTGGCCGAGGGGCAACATCGGGGACAAGCGTGGCAGGGGGCAGGCCCCGGCCCCAGGGGGCCAGCGGTCTGGCTCTGAAGTGCCTTGGGGACTGGCAGAGGGCTGGGGTGGGAGAGGCGGGCCTCCTGTCCCATCTGGGGAGATGGACGCTGTGGAAGAGGAGCCCTTGGCAGGGATGGCGAGGGTGTGAGTCTGGAGTTTAGCATCTGGAATGTGGGACTCGGGCGTTCACAGGGTGGTCAAGCGCAGTGGCAGCCGGATTCTTTAAGCTGCCGTTGAGAAAAGGGGACTGGGTGGGAGATGGAGAATTTGGAGGTGCCCGGACACTCGGGAGAGAGCGTGGAGCCTGGAAAGTGAGGGGCATGGAGTCTGGGGCTGGGCAGAGGCGCAAGGGGAAGTGAGGGCAGGGTGGCTCACAGCTCCGCCCCTGCCCACGAGCGCCCCTCGTCAGTCCTGGAACAGGAATGGGGGCCGCGACTGGGAGGGGGCTCTGGGTCGGGCGTTGCAGTTCTGTGAGACAGCAGGCGATCCCAGAGAAATGCTGGCGGTCAGAAGGGAGAGAAATTATCTGTGGGAGTCAGGTCCAGGGGCTGGAGCTGGTGACCTGATGGGAGGCCGGGCCTTCCTTGAGGGAGGGAGGGCCGGAGAGTTTGGGGTTTACGGGAAGCGGGGTTGTTGCAGGTGGGAAGGTGAGCTATCTCCATACGATGGCTTCCCTCGTCAGTGCTGGGAGGGCAGGGTGAAAGGGCAGGAGAGCCCCCCTGAACTGCAGCCCAGGGCCTGGTTAGGTCGGCAGACAGGCACAGAGAAGGAGGCTGCAGTGCAGGGCTCCGGCTTACTCCTGGCGCTGAGCCGCTGAAGGGCACAGTGGCGTCCCAGGGGCATGGTGGGGGTCCAGGGGCAGTGAGGGACCCTGGGCCATGCTGTGCCAAGAAAAGGGTGAGGCCAGGAGGGGGTGGCCAAGGGCAGGGGTCCCTGGCCTGGGAGTTTGGGGGCTGCTGGAGGACTCCCCAGTGGTGGGACAGGAGCACCGTGCGGGTGGCGCAGGAGGCTGGAGCGGTGCTCAGGAAGATGAGCACTCGGTGAGAGCAGCTCGGAGAGGGCCAGGTTCAGGATGTGCCCAGGAAGTGAGGGGCCCAGGGAGTGGGGGGAGGCAGTGGAGGTGGGGGCCGACAAGGCCAGGGCCCTGGCGAGAAACCATGTGGGCGTTGAAGTCCAGTGGAGGTGGAGGGGCCAGGCTGGGAGCACAGGATGAAGGGAAGTGACCAAGACAACAGCCGATGACAGCTTTAGTGGGGCAGGGGCGGTGCCCTCGGAGAGGGGAGGTGGCCACCAGGAGTTCCCCAGTGTCAGGCCTGCAGTGGAGTACAGTGACCCACAGGGGCGGTGGTGCCCTCAGAAAGCGCAGTCTCAGTTAAGGTGGGGGCGCAGGGAGACAGTAACGCCAACCAACCGCCAGGTCTGCCGCTCACGCAGGTTCCAGGGCGGCGGGGAGTGAAGACTAGGGACACTGGGCAGGTCAGGGAGCCTGGCGGCAAGGGAGAGACTCACGGGGACAGGGATGGGGACGGGTGAGAGGCTGGCAAGCAGGGGGGTGGTTCTACTTTAGTGCGGCCTCAGTGCAGCCCGGTGCTGCCCCGGGGCACGGGGGCCTCTAGGGAGGGAGCTCCCACAGGCCACACTGCCCCACCCGTCCACGCCCCCACACCCACACCCAGCAGGAGCCCGAGCAGGTCCGAGTCACGGTGAGCATTCCTGTCAGGCAGAGAAGCACTGGGTAGACTCAGAGGAGACAGCTTCTCGAGGGGAAGGAGCACGAGCGTTTGGGGCGGAAGACTTCCCGACGTGCAAAGCCAGGCCCTTTGGGATGACGGCGAGAGGCCCCGCCCTCTTGGAGACGTGCCCTGAGATGAGCAGCTGGAGAGAAGGGGGTGGGCAGAAGGGAGGGGCCTGACTGGCCCCCTTCATCTTGGAGGCAAAGAGGAGCCTGTGACGTCTGTGACCTCTGCCACAGCTTCAGAGCTGGGGGTACCAGGTGTGCACCTGGATGTGTACCCCAAAGGGGAGACGCCCACCCCCCTCCAGGAGTCTCAGGGCAACACTGCCGGCGTGGCCGGTGGGGGGAATACACGGTCCCTGGGCAGGGGGGCACTGTCTGCCCAGGCAGTGGAGGCCACATGCCGGCCATGGGGAGGGCCAGCTTCTCCGCCCCCCACAGTTTCCGCCCCCAAGCCCATCGTGTGACCCTCTGTGCAGCTCAGAGGCCAGCTGTCTGCCTGGTGTGGCTTTAATCCCTGTCCACTGCTCCAGGCTTCCCCTCCAGCCCCTCATAACCCCAGGAGGGCCTCCCACTGCAGGGTGCCCCCCCCAGCAGCCCAGTGGGTGCATGGTGGGGGGCTGGTGTGCGTGGAAGGCCAGGCGCCCACCTGGCAATGCATGGGTCTGACCACAGAACCCACATGGAGGAGCCACCTAGGAGCAGAGGCCAGGGCCGCTTTCCCGCTGCAGAGCCCCAGGGGGCGCTGTGCTGCTGGCCTGCGGACTCGAAAGGGCCCTGGGTTCAGGCGTTGTGGCAGGCACAGCGCCAGCCCCGTGAGGGGCTGCCATCCGAGGGTGGCGGTGCCTCCGTTCCTCTGTCTGCACGGTGTGACCAGATGCTTGGTGAGGACCTCCCAGCGCTGGCACTGCCTGTGGGGTGCCTAAATGAGACTTGGTGTATGAGGGTACCACCCAGGTGCCTCTTCTAGGGCAGTCCAGGGTGCAGGGCCAGAGTGGTGTAGGGAGCACAGAGGAGCTGCACCTCGGCGGCGAAAGGGGCTGGGGGCTGGGGCAGGAGAGTGGGCACTGCCCCCCAGGAGGGACAGGACACAGCCCAGGGCCTTCTGCCACCCAGTCCTGTCTTCCTGTTGTCTCAGGCGGCCCGGCAGGATGCACCTGCCCGAGTTCCAGACACAGACCCCCCCAGGCGTGCCAGGACCTCACACACACACACACACACACACACATGCACACTCATTGACACGTCAGAGACATGTCACATCTACACCAACCCCATGGACACACAGATCCACACCCACAGAGAGGCACACACAGGGGTGCACACTTATACCCATGCACACACATGTGCACACGCACACAGGCAGGATGGTGGTGGGCGAGGAGGGGTGGGGGCGGGGCCACGGTCCTGGAGGGCTGTGGGAGGGTTTTCAACTAGGCGAGTGGGGTCATTTGTGCGTTTGGGAACAAGCCTGTAGGAGGAATGGGGGGCCGAGACTGATGGAGGCAGAAAGATCTGGGGCAGCCAGCAGGGGCCTGGACGGTGGACAGCAGTTGGAGAAACCCAGGAAAGACAAAGTGGACTCTGAGATCTGGCAGAGCAGGAGGTAGGCCGCACTGGGTGGGGGAGCACATTTGGAGACAGTCTGCACCGTGCGAGAAAACCTCACAAGCAGGGGCTGGGAGTCTGAAGTTCGGAAGGGAGGGGCCCTTGGGCAGATTCGTGGGGGTCACGAGGCCAAGGGGACAGGCTGAAGGACCCCCCAGTGTCATGTGCTATTTGCACTGTGCTCTGTCGGTGTCCCGCTGGCAGCTCAGCTCTCGACGGGCGGCCGGAGTGTGGGCCCAGTCCAGGCCTCCGCCAGGCATCACCGGGTTGGGCCCCGCCTTGTCACGTGGCTCAGGGACCCTGCCCCGGGGAGGGGCCTGCACCTGACTGGCTTCAGGTGTGAACTCATAACGCATCGCTGCCCCAACCTGTCTCCCACCCCAGGCCTGGTGCGTGGCTACTCCATGACCCCCCCGACCCTGAACGTCACAGAGGAGACACACGTCATTGACTCCGGGGACAGCCTGTCCATCTCCTGCAGGTATCAGCCCTCCCCCTGCCAGATGAGCAGAGGGGTCTGGATCCCTGCTGTCGTCAGGCCAAGGAGGCAGCAGACCTGAGGCAGGCGCGGTGGTGGTGGGAGCCCCGAAGGCGGCCCCTCCCCGGGGCCGACCGGCCTGGAGGCCTGGGTCTCTGGTGCCTGTGTCTCCTAGGAGCCTGGCTGTGGGAGTCACAGCCCTGCAGTCCCACACACTCTGCACCCACCTTTCCACAGCCACCCCAGTCATTTCCCCCGGGCCACAGACCAGCCACCCTGCCCACACCCCTGGGTCACCCCAGTCATTTCACATGGACCACAGACCAGTCACCCCTGCACCCACCCCTGGGTCAACCCGCATTGGGCCCCAGGTCACCCTACACCCATTTCAGCAGCCACCGTCAGCCCAGGCCAGGTACCCGATGGCCCAGTCCCCCTGCAGCCCAGCTCTGACCAGGGTCCAGGCCACTCTGCAAGCCAGCCTGCCACAAAGAGGCCGGAGGGGCCAGGCAGGGACCCGGGGTCCTCAGCGCCCGCCGGCACTGGGCCAGTGCTGAGTGCCCCGACGCTGGCCTGTGCTGCCTGCCCTCTGGGTGAGACAAGTTGTGGGTGAGCCTGGGCCCCACGACTGCAGAGGGGCCCCTCTTCACCTTCACATTCTCTGCCAGGGGCCAGCACCCCCTCCAGTGGGCCTGGCCAGCCACGGGAAAAGGGGCTGAGGAAGCGCCAACCACAGGGAAGGACAGCAAAGACTCGGGGCTAGTTCAGGACTGCGCGGGCACAGACGCCAAGCCCTACTGCAAGGTGCTGCTGCTTTCCGAGGCCCATGCCAACGACACGGGCAGCTACAGCTGCCACTACAAGTACATCAAGGCCCGCATCGAGGGCACCACGGCGGCCAGCACCTACGTGTTCGTGAGAGGTGAGGGGCCCGGCCCGTGCACTCCTGTGGCTGGCAAGGTGGCGGGGCACCCCCACCCTGCCCCTGTGGACCTCGTGGGACCGCCCTGCTGCTCCCCCTACCCTGTCCGAGGGTTCAGAGGCCCCTTGAACCCTGCCTGCCCTTCCCACAAACTGCTCCCTCTCTGCAGACTTGAAGCAGCCGTTCATCAACAAGCCGGCCACACTCCTAGTCAACAGGAAGGACTCCATGTGGGTGCCCTGCCTGGTGTCCACCCCCGGCCTCAACGTCACCCTGCGCTCGGTACAGCCCCGGGCCTACCCCACCCCAGCACCCAGCACCCCAGCCCTGCCCGCTGGGAAATGCAGCCATCAGCCCGGCCTGGAGGAAGGGGTGGCCGGGGGCTGATGGCCATGTCTCCGCAGCAAAGCTCAGTGCTGCAGCCAGACGGGCGGGACGTGGTGTGGGACGACCGCCAGGGCATGCGGGTACCCACCCCGCTGCTGCGCGAGGCCCTGTACGTGCACTGCAAGACCATCTGGCACGGCGAGACCTTCTACTCCAACCCGTTCATCGTGCACATCACAGGTGGGGGCGCCCTGGGCCATAGGCTCGTGGTCAAGTGACCTCTCCCATGTCCTAGGAGGGGGACTGCAGGAGGAAGGCGGGGACCCCCACCCCCAGTGATGGGGCTGTAGGTGCCGCAGCTGGTCTTGTCGGGGGCCCTGCACTCTGTGTGCCGTCCTGCCAGGGGCTTGGGGGTTACTCTTCATGTGTTGCCAGGCAACGAGCTCTATGACATCCAGCTGTTCCCCAAAAAGTCAACGGAGCTGCTAGTTGGGGAGAAGCTGGTCCTGAACTGCACTGTGTGGGCTGAGTTCAACTCCGGTGTCACCTTCGACTGGGACTACCCAGGGAAGCAGGTGAGGCCAGCAGCTCCGCCAGGGGCTGTGCCTGAGCCACCCCCAGGAGTCCCCAACACTGCTCATGTGCCCTGGCTTGGCACACACCGGCCTTTGCAGAGAGAAGGTTCAGACTGAGCTCTGTCCCAGGCACCCTGGTTGGAGGGGGAAATTTTTCTGCCCTGAGGACAACTCTGGGCCTGGGTCCCAGGCTCTCGGAGCCGTTGCTGGCTGGGCCGGGGTGTGCCTTTGGTGGTCGGCTTTGCCAGAGCCTGCCCGTTCTGACCCTGGACCTCCCTGGGCAGGCCGAGCGGGGGAAGTGGGTGCCTGAGCGGCGCACCCAGCAGACTCACACGGAGCTCTCCAGCATCCTGACCATCCACAACGTCAGCCAGCAGGACCTGGGCACCTACACGTGCAAGGCCAACAATGGCATCCACGTGTTCCAGGACAGCACCGAGGTCATTGTGCACGGTACGTCCTGGCTGGGCTCGGTGTGCCCAGGGGGGCCTGGATGGACTGGGAGTCAGTCGTCAAGCCTGGGGAGCAAGGGTCCTTGTGCGGCGTGGGCCCAGGGTCAGTAGTCATAGTGCACCAAGCAATGTGGAGTCCAGCCCCAGGGAAGGGAGGCTGAGTGGACGGCCTGCTGGGTCCCCACACATGGTGAGCAGGAGAAGCCTCGGTCGCAGTGTCTGTCCTACGGGTGTGGGGCCACACAGGGAGTCCCCAGACGGGTAGGGGAGCAACGCCAAGTCCTGGATTCACACCAATGCCTCCTGTCCCACAGAAAAGCCCTTCATCAGCGTCGAGTGGCTCAAGGGTCCCATCCTGGAAGCCACGGCCGGAGACACACTGGTGAAGCTGCCGGTGAAGCTGGCAGCGTACCCCCCGCCAGAGTTCCAATGGTACAGTCCTGGCTCCTGCCCCTTGCAGCCTGCCAGGCCTAGCTTGAGAGCGGACCCTCCGGTCGGAAGGGCAGCGCCCCCCACACACACACAAGGCCTGCACCCTGAGAGCCTGTGGGGGCCGCTGTACAGACCTCGAAGGAACCTGCCTGTAATGCGGCAGTTCAGGCAGAGGGAAGGGAAGGCGGGCCGGGAGGCTGCCGAACTGTGAGCGCTTTTCGGTGCCCCCCACCCTGTTCCGTGGGGGGCAGCGAAGGGGCGCAGCGTGGAGCTCTACTGAACTACTTCCCACACCCACTCGCCGCCTCAGGGCCCTGCTGCCCGGAGCAATGCCTCCAGGCTCTTCCACCTCACTCTGAACCAGCTGCCGCCCCGGGGCCCTCCGGTCCAGAAATTCGGAGGTGCCGCAGGGGCTCCAGACTACTGTGGAGCCAGGCCTGGCGTGAAGACCGGGAGGGCCCTGAGGAGGAGGCCCACAGGCCTCAGTCTGTGGCCTGAGAGTGAGGGGGTCCCCTCGGCTGGTGCTGAGCGCCGCCAGCGAGGGCCCCTCAGGGGGGGTCCCCAGGGGACCTTGGGGAGGCATAGCACCCCCTGCACCCTCCAGTCACCGGAGTGGTCCACGTGCCCCCCCCAGACGTCACATCTCCCCAACCCCAGCACACAGAGGAGGAAGCAGAGTCCAGGAATGGGGGAACCATTGCCACCTGAGCCCGAAGCCTCGCCTTTCCCTGCCTGGGACGCCCCCTTCAGGCAGAACAGCCCGAATCTGGGGTAGCAGAGGCTCCAGGAGCCCTAGGCCAGCAGCCCAGGCTGCTGGCTGGAGGCTGGATGCAGCTTCTCCTGGGAGGGCCCGGCCTGGGTGTGACCCGGCCTCTGAGACCACAGACCTCGGGGTCCGTTGGGGACCCCTGGTATAAGACGTCCCTCACAGGTGTAGCCTCCTGGGGCCCTCTCCCCTGCCCCCCGAGGCCATCAGGCTGACTCTCTCTGGGTGAATGGCTCTGCTGCACCAGGCCTGGTCCGAAGACAGCTGGCTGTGTTCCGCCAAGCCCGGCCTTTCTCTTCTCACTTGGCCGGCACCTTCCTCCCAGAAGAGCTCAGCCAGGCCCAAGGCTCACAGAGACATTGCTGGGGCGCTGGTGGTCACTGCAGCCCCACAGTGGCCCCCCCCTTCTGGGTGTGCAATGGTCCCGAGGAAGCGAATGGATGGAAACCGAGTAAACAGACAGGCCCCAAAGTGCCCCCTGGGGCACATGGACCCCCCAAGTGCAGGAGGCCGAGGCTAAGGGCCTGACCTCAGGCCACACGCCCCCTGCTGGAAGGTGCACTTCCATCCCCTGTTTTCAGACCAGGCAGTGAGGGGCTTTGCCAGGGTCTCGGGTGCAGCGGGCGGCAGACTCGGGACTGCACCAGAGTCCACAGGCCGAGTGGCTGTGACGCTAGTGAGTCACGAACCTCCCAGTTGAGAGCAGGGCCCCTGCGTCCGCCTCACTGTTGGTCCCTGCCTGAGGCCTGTGCCTCTCCTGTGTCCCTCTGGCCTCGCACACCCAGGACGGTGCTGCCCCAGTGGGGACCGCTCCATGGGGGAGACAGGCAGTCAGTGTGGAAACTGGAGAGCAGCGAGCAGGCAGCAGAGACCGGGCCGAGGACCCCACTGGTCCCCAGGACAGGCCTGTCTGCTGAGTGGGTGCTTGACCGCAGGTAGGAGGGAGGGGGACACAGAGCCAGGGCCCCCACGAGGTAAGGGTCCAGGCTGTGCCCCTCGAGGAGCGTACCTCCCCGCCTTGGCCGCATGCGCCACGAAAGCCTGTGAGAAAGAGACAGTCCGTTCCGAAGGCCGGCAGGGCCCTCCTGGCCTGGGCCTCGCGCCTGGCCACCAGAGGCCAGCCCCGGCCACGGGCAGGCCCCGGATACGGCGGCCGCACCGAGCAGGAGCTCACTCCCCGTGGGAGCCCTGCGGGGCTGTTGAGAGGGCACACCTTGTGTTCCTGAGCCCGCCGTGGCCATGCCGGTACCTGGAGACACCCCCAAAGTCTTTAGGCCCTCTGCGCCCCAGAGCAGAGTCGGCGCCCTGCCCTGCACTCCACAGCCTCCTGGGCTAGCCTGGGGGGCTGCCTCCCCACGGCACCTCCCCACTGTGGGGGCTGGGGCACGGCAGGGAGCCAGTGCCCGGGGGTGGGGCTGGGCGGGCCACCAAGCACCTGAACTCCCTTCCCGGGCCAGGTACAAGGACAGGAAGGCTGTACCCGGGCGCCACAGTCCGCACGCCCTGGTGCTCAAGGAGGTGACCGAAGCCAGTGCTGGCATCTACACCCTCGCCCTGCTGAACTCTGTGGCTGGCCTGAAGCGCAACATCAGCCTGGAGCTGGTGGTGAATGGTAGGGGCAGGCGGGGCGGGGCGGCCGGTGGGCCGGTGGGCGTGGTTAGAGGGACCTCTGACCGCTGCCTGCCTGCGCCCCTAGTGCCCCCCAGCATCCACGAGAAGGAGGCGTCTTCCCCGAGCATCTACTCCCACCGCAGCCGCCAGGCCCTCACCTGCACTGCCCAGGGGGTACCCCCTCCTCTCAGCGTGCAGTGGCACTGGCGGCCGTGGACGCCCTGCAAGACCTTCGCCCGGCGCAGCCTGTGAGTGGGACTCCAGCCCGTTCGCCCTACCTCCCAGCCTGGTCCACGTCCAGAGCCTTGACTCGAGCCTCGCGCCTCCCCCAGAGCCCAGCCCTAAACTCAAACCCTGTCTCCACCGCACCGTAACTGCCCCCCACGACATCCGTCCAAGCCAGGCTCAGAGCCTCTCAGACAGGTCAGACCTGCCCTCGAACCTGGACGGCACGTCCTGGTTCTCGTCGGAGAGAACCCGGCGATGCCACTGGTCCAGGAGCGCACCTCCTGTCCAGCAGGCGGAACTGGCCACGGTCCGGAGACGGGCTGGCTGAACGTGGGCACGGGGCACCGACCTCACCCACGCTCAGGGGCTCCTTGCTCTAGCACTTACCGCCAGTCCTTGCAGAGGAGGACACTGAGGGTCCGAGAAGGGGTGTGACTTCCCCAAGGCCACCTGCTGGGCTGTGCTTCCTTACATCTAAGGAGGTGCCAACTCGACAGGCCCGGGGTAGCAGGGCACAGGAGAGGAGGGTGCAGAGGTGGACCTCGGTGGGGAAGGTGCTGGGGAGCCAGCAAAGGGAGCTGAGGCAGGAGTGTCAGGGCTTGTTTGCCACTTAGCAAGAGATTATCACGAGCAGGGTGGAGGGTCACGGGTGGGAGGGACGTGAGCTGGCACCCAAGGGAGGAGAAGGGGCAGTGGCACCAGGGAGGGGCTGCGGTCAGTGAGGCGGGCTCAGTTGGGGTGGCCTTGGGTCTCCCCTGTCCAAGGCTCACAAGAGATTCTTCCAGACCACAGGGCTGTCAGTCACAGCTGGTACCCCCAAATTCGCTTCTTTCTGACGCTCGGTACCCACCAACAGTGCCCTGGCTGCTGCGCTCTGCCCCTTGGGGGCCCAGGCCCTAGTGGGAGACACCCTGTCTGCATGGGGAGAAAGGGAGAAGGCTTCGTGGGGCAGGGGTGTTAATTGCCACCCCTGGGGGTCTGGGCGGACCTTGCAGGAGGGGCACACTCGAGGAGGGGGCCACGGAGCAGCCCCGGGGGCCACTCGGCCTGTGCTGGCCCCTTCTGGGAGGCAGTGTCTGGCAGCCCCTGCAGGGCGGTCAGAGGCCCTGAGCGTACCGAGTGAGAGACTGTTCCAACAGCCAGTGGCTCTGCACCCCTGCTCCCCTCAGCCAAAGGCAACCCTACCCGCCACAGCGTAGGAGGGGACCCTGAACGAGACAACACGACCCCTCCCTGCCACACCGCTGACCAGCCCTTGTCCGTCCTCATCCCCAGCAGCCCGCGGCAGCAGCGGGACCGCATGCTGCAGTGCCGGGACTGGAAGCAGGTGACCACACAGGACGCCGTGAACCCCATCGAGAGTCTGGACTCCTGGACCGAATTCGTGGAGGGGAAGAACAAGGTAGGGACCAGCCAGGCCACTGCCCAGCAGGAGCAGAGGAGAGTCCAGGGGGCGGCGTCCAGTGCTGGCCTCTGTGGCTCCCACCAGGCAGCAGGGCTCTGCCGGGAGCCGCTGAGTCACGAACTTTCCACAGCGTCTCTGGGCCTCCACTCCCGGCCTGTGCGTGCGGGGAGGGCTGGCTGCTTCCCAAACAAGGAAGATACGGTTCAAGGCTGCGTGGCCAGCCACAGGCTGCAGCTGCCCACAGGCTCCAGGCTCGGGGTTGGCCTGGCCCCTACCAAAGGCTGCTGAGCCCCTGGCCCAGCCTTGGGGGCAATGCTTAGAATACGCCAGGCGGGGGAGGGGACCGAACAAAGGCACCCACTTCCTACAGTCACTTCCTGTTTTCCTGCACACCTCCAGAGCCTCTTCCTGTTCCAGGCCCAGCCAGGAAGTGCCCAGCTTCGAGTGGGCTGGGGGTGCATCACGGGGTGGTAGGCAGGGCTTAGGGCCCGCTCTCCTCCCGTGTCCAAGCTTCTTCCTACTGCCCCAGGCTGGAGTTCTTCTGGAAGTCCAGGGCCCAGCCTCCCCCTGCCACTGTCCAGGGCTCCGGGATGACAGGTGGTGTGGGCCCTGCATGGGGACCTGCCACTCGTCTTAGGCCCCAGACTGACTCATGACCCTGGCTGGGACGGACCCAGCACCTCCAGGCCCCTGTCCCCTCCTCAAATGGCCACAGCCTGAGCCCATCCACAGCCAGAATTCTCTCTAGCCCTGCCTGTTGCCACCCTCTGACCCTACCCACTGCCATGCCAGCCGTCCAGACCACTGTCCCCTGGCCTCTCCCAGGAGCACTAGCCCCCTCCCCGGCCTCTGCTGCCCCAAGCCTCACTTCCTCTTCTATACGCTCCTGGCCCTGCCTCTGAGCTCTGTCGCCTCCGGTTCAGAGCCTCAGTTTCCCCCGCGCCCGATGAGCACAGCCTTGCAGAAGGGGAGGGTCAGGGCCGGAGACCGACTCTCGGCCTGTGCTCTGCCCAGACGGTGAGCAAGCTGGTGATCCAGTCCGCCAATGTGTCTGCCATGTACAAGTGCGTGGTCTTCAACAAGGTGGGCCAGGACGAGCGGCTCATCTACTTCTATGTGACCAGTGAGTGCCGCGGGCGGGCGGGCTCGAGAGGAGAGCAGGCCTGGGAGAGGGGGAGACCGGGCTGGGGCCCACTCAGGTCTGGTGACCGTGGGGCACCCGAGAAAGACATCGGGGCAAGAGAGACAGACTTGCAGACCATGGCATGAGGACTGGGGTGCCGGCCCCTGGGTGCAGCAGCACCCTCTCTGACCTCGGCCCTGGAGGGGCCTCCCCCAGGGTGCTGTCCTGCTTCTCCCCCACGCCCCACGCCCTGGGTCTGAAGAAGGCGGATCACTGGTGGGCTTTGTCCTGGGAGAAGGTCCCTAGTTTCCTCGGATTTTCCAACATGTTAGTGACCTCAGGAATCCTCAGAAAGGGAGGTTCCTGGGCCTAGGGGTGTGGCGGGGGACCCAGAAGAAAGAGGGAGCCAGAGAGAACACTCCGGGGGTGCAGCGAGAGGGGCCCACAGGAGCCTGACGAGGAGTGCCCAGAGGAAATCAGAGCGAAAGCTACGCTGAAGGCTAACGAGGCCAGGAGAATGTTTCAAGTACAGGACAGTGGTGTGGTGTGGTCAACAGTGAAGCAGGATGAGAACTAGGGCCCCCCACTGGGCCAGGCGAGGAGGAGCTCACAGGGAGAAGTGGGGGCAGCAGCTGGGGTGGGTGGGGTGTGTCCAGGAGAGCCCCGGGGGGAGGCAGGAGGGAGGACAGCCAGTGAGGCTGACTTCTGTGACCGCTCGGTGGTCAGTGAGGGGCGGTGGTCTCCCTTGATCGAGAGCGGAGTGAGTCCAAAGGTCAATGGGAAAGGACAAGCAGGCACCTGGCAGGTGAGTCACCACATCGCTCGTGTCACCGCGATCCTTCCCGCCCTTCCAGCCATCCCCGACGGCTTCAGCATCGAGTCGGAGCCGTCGGAGGAGCCCCTGGAGGGCCAGGCGGTGCGCCTGAGCTGCCAGGCGGACAACTACACGTACGAGCACCTGCGCTGGTACCGCCTCAACCTGTCCACGCTGCACGACGCGCACGGGAACCCACTGATGCTCGACTGCAAGAACGTGCACCTGTTCGCCACGCCACTGGCCGCCAGCCTGGAGGAGGCAGCGCCTGGGGCGCGCCACACCACGCTCAGTCTGACCATCCCCCACGTGGCGCCCGAGCACGAGGGCGACTACGTGTGCGAGGTGCAGGACCGGCACAGCCAGGACAAGCACTGCCACAAGAAGTACCTGTCCGTACAGGGTGAGGCGAGCAGGGCTGCCGGGGAGAACGGCAGCGCTTTCCCACGCAGCCTTCTCCCCCCCCCCGCCCAGCAGGCACCAGGCGGCCACCCACGTGCACCAGCCTCCCTCCCCACCCTGCTCTCTGCTCTCTGGAGGCCCCTTCCCGGGGCCCCCTGGCTTTCCGCACTCCACTTAGTTCCCTCTTGACTCCTGCCCTCAGCGCTGGAAGCCCCGAGGCTTGCACAGAACTTGACTGACCTCCTGGTGAACGTGAGCGACTCCTTGGAGATGCGGTGCCGGGTGGCTGGGACGCACGTGCCCAGCATCGTGTGGTACAAAGACGAGAGGCTGCTGGAGGAAGAGTCCGGTAGGGGGCGGGGCCTGCCGAAGAGCGGGGTGCGGAGGCTCTGGAGGTCAGGGCCCCAGACCCATCTGAACTTGAATGCGTAACCCGCCTCCTTCAGGAATCGACCTGGCGGACTCGAACCAGAAGCTGAGCATCCAGCGCGTGCGCGAGGAGGACGCGGGCCGCTACCTGTGCAGCGTGTGTAACGCCAAGGGTTGCGTCAACTCTTCCGCCAGCGTGGCCGTGGAAGGTCCGGCCTGCCCTCGCGCGCCTCCGCCCACCTCCCGCCCCGGCTGGGTGCCTTCTTGCGGCCACCCCCCTGAAGTCGTGCCCGCCAGAAGGGCGCGCTCGCGCGGAGGGCTGCGGCCCCCTCTACACCCGGTCACGTCTGCCCACTCAGGCTCCGAGGACAGAGGCAGCATGGAGATAGTGATCCTCGTTGGCACCGGGGTCATCGCCGTCTTCTTCTGGGTCCTCCTCCTCGTCATTTTCTGCAACATGAGGAGGGTGAGCAAGCCTCTCCCCGGCTCCTCTCAGGGCCTCTCTCTGCCCGGGCCAGTCCCTGAGATACCCCGCACCCTCGCCTCCCCGGAAATGGCCCTGTTGCCCAGACCCCTCCGTGTCGGGCTCCTCTCCCATCTGCCCTGGGCTGAGCTGGACCCGAGCCACGGACCGATGGCCCGGCCAGTGAGCCGTCCCCTCTCCCACCCCCAGCCAGCGCACACTGACATGAAGACCGGCTACCTGTCCATCATCATGGACCCGGGGGAGGTGCCCCTGGAGGAGCAGTGCGAATACCTGTCCTACGATGCCAGCCAGTGGGAGTTCCCCAGGGACCGGCTGCACCTCGGTGAGGCCGGCACCCAGCGCACCCCGCCCGCCCTGTCCTACCTGGCAGAGGCCGCAGGCCGGAGCCCTGAAATCCACCCATTCTCAGAACTCTTGCCAGGAAGTCCTCCCTGGCCCCCGTCTGTCCTGACCTATCCATCTGGGAGTGCACCCCCAGAACCACAGCCAGGGCTCCCAGTTCCCAGGCCCCCCGGGGTCATGTCCCGCCGCTCTGAGCAGGGTGGGCCCGCCACACCTGCTGGGAGAGGATGCAGGGCTTCCTGTCCGCCTGTCCTCGGCCTCTGCCTGCTCTGCCCCCCAGGCTCTTCCTGTTTGGCAGAGGGGCTCCTGGCCTCCCTCCCGCTTCTGGGCCTTCCTTCCCGGCTCCCACCCCGGTTGCCCCCACTGCCCATCCCTCCGCACCCTCACCTCCATGCGGCTCACCTGGACCCTGCTCTCTGTCCCCACAGGGAGAGTGCTGGGCCACGGGGCCTTCGGGAAGGTGGTAGAAGCCTCCGCTTTCGGAATCAGCAAAGGCAGCAGCTGTGACACCGTGGCTGTGAAAATGCTGAAAGGTGTGGGGTCGGCCAGTGGAGGGAGGGGCTGGGGAGCTGGGGAGGAGCAGCTAGCTGCTGCGGTAGGGCTGGGAGCGATGCTGTGCAGGGAGAGAAACTGAGCCTCAGAGCCGGGGTCTCACGCAAGGCTCTGCAAGGGTGTCGCTGGGAGTCCGAGCGGGGTCCGGGGCTCAGGTCTGAGTCATCCTTCCCAACCCCACCTGAGCCTCCGGCCTCGGCGGGGCGGCTGGGCAGTGCTGGGCTCCCTGCGCCCCTGCTGGCGAGAGCGCTGAAGGTGCCTCAGCTAAGAAGCGCTGGGACTGGGGAGAGGCGGGCGGACCCGGCACAACGCAAAGCCCCTGTGTCCCCTCTAGAGGGCGCCACCGCTAACGAGCACCGCGCTCTGATGTCCGAGCTCAAGATCCTAATCCACATCGGCAACCACCTGAACGTGGTCAACCTCTTGGGGGCGTGCACCAAGCCTAATGGTATGGGGTCGGGCGCCCTGCGTGGGAAGCAAGGCCCTCGGAGCACTGCATCTGTGGGTGCTTGGGGCGGAGGAGGGTTGGTGGGCAGGGATGCTGCTGCGGTGCTAGCCCTTCCCCGCGCCCTGGCTCCCCAAACACTCAGCACCTGCCCGACCTGCTCTTCCCCAGGGCCCCTGATGGTGATTGTGGAGTTCTGCAAATACGGCAACCTCTCCAACTTTTTGCGCGCCAAGCGGGAGGCCTTCAGCCCCTATGCGGTAAGTGGGCACCCTCCAAGGGCCAGAGCTCTGCTGTGAGCCAATGGGGTGCCAAGGTGGGCTGGGGTGATGCCTTTGCTGTAGGTGGTAGGCCCCCTTCAGCCTGCTTTGTGTATCGCAGGAGAAGTCCTCGGAGCAGCGGAGGCGCTTCCATGCCATGGTGGCGGGCGCCCGGGCTGATAGGCGGCAACCCGGGAGCAGTGAAAGGGCGCTCTTTACGAGGCTGCTGACGGGCAAGGGCAGGGCAGAGCGGGCCCCTCCAGTTCCAGACGGTAAGAGCCTGGCTTCCTTTTGCCCAAAATGTGGCAGGCACCACGATACCTCATGGTCTGGGGTCAGTGGCATAAGCTGGCCTGGAGCCCTCCTGGTGGGGCTTGTATGGGAGCGGGGTAATGGGTTTGCCTTAGGAAAGCAGGACTGCTCGGAGGCGGTGTTCATAGATTTTAATGTTTGTTTTGGGCCTCCCTGGATGAGCAGAAGTTTGTCCCGCAGACAGGGAGGTGGAGCAGATGCAGCAGGTGCAAGGGTCCGGTGGTGCAGCAGTGCTTGCTGACCTGGAAGCAGTGAGGGTGGCGGAGTGCAGGCTGAGGGCAGGGGAAAGCCACGGGCCCCAAGAGATGCAGCAGGGGCTGGGTGAACAGCCTTTGTGGTGGTATGGAGTTTGGGGATCATGGAGGGGACCCCCCTGAGCCCACCTTGCTCCTTTATACAGCCGAGGACCTATGGCTGAGCCCGCTGACCATGGAAGACCTTGTCTGCTACAGTTTCCAGGTGGCCCGAGGCATGGAGTTCCTGGCCTCCCGCAAGGTGACTGCCCCGCAGGCCCTTCCGAGGGGAGAAGGGGACCCACCGGCCGCCATGACGTGAGCGGTCCCTACTCCCTCCACAGTGACCCTGAGGTTGAGGTGCGTTTCTCCCACTTGGTGGAGAAAACTGAGCCCACGTGGAGGGGAAATGACTCCCCGGGATTTCTAGCGGTGCAGCGGCAGAGCTGCATGTGGAGTCAGCCTGTCCCACCTCACAGCCTCCTCGGCTGTCCCAAAACCTCCAAGAGCCCCCCACAGGGCGAGTCCTGGGGGTGCCCAGAGATCCTGGGTGGAAGGAGCAGGGCCTCGTGGTGGCTGTGGCCATGGCCTTGCCCCAGGGGCCTTTGCTGACCGCCCCCTTCCACGGGCTCCTGCCCCTAGTGCATCCACAGAGACCTGGCTGCTCGCAACATCTTGCTGTCAGAGAGCGACGTGGTCAAGATCTGCGACTTTGGCCTGGCCCGGGACATCTACAAGGACCCGGACTACGTGCGCAAAGGCAGTGTGAGTGCGGGCCGAGGGCCTCTGGATGGGGGGGGGGGGCGGGGCAGTGCGGGCCGCCCTGCTGTCCACAGGGAAGGTCTGAGGGCCTGCAGGGACCCAAGTGACCTGCGAAGCGTCTGAGGCAGGCGGGTGGGGGCGGAACCGAGGATCAGGAGCCACACCTCCTCTGCCGCCTGCAGGCCCGGCTGCCCCTGAAGTGGATGGCGCCGGAGAGCATCTTCGACAAGGTGTACACCACGCAGAGCGACGTGTGGTCCTTTGGGGTGCTGCTCTGGGAGATCTTCTCCCTGGGTGAGTGCAGAGCAGGGTGCCGGGTGGGGACCGGGGGGATTGCGGGTCCCAGGCCCCACCAGCCCTGTGTTGCAGGGGCCTGGGCAGCCCGGGGCACACAGCCCCAGTCATTCTGAGAGCCCTTTCGTCCCCACACGTGGGCCACTCCAGTACCTCAGGAGGGTGCCGGGCGAGCCCCAGCAGGTCCTCCACAGTCCCCCTCCGCTGCAGAGCCCTTTCTCACCTGCTGTGGGGATGCGGCTGCTGCTTCCAGGGCCAGGAAGGGACTTCAGGTGTCTGGGGCTCACTCCAGGGGACTCCCCTGCTGACGCAAGCCCCATGTGGGAGCCTGGGCCCCGCTGGGACCAGGATGAAGAAGCCCCTATACTGAAGGGAGGGGAGCAGGCAGTGAACCAGCAGGCTGAGTGCTGTTACTGAAGGGAGAGCACAGAGCACCCAGGGAGGACACATGCTGTGAGCCAGGGGCCTGGGAGGCTGGGCTGGTGAAGGGATGCGGCGAGGCAGGTGGGCCCAGGAGGACAGAGGCCAGGGCCATGGTCCCTGGGTGCAGGAGGTGGGCAGGGCCAGGGTCAACAGATGAAGTGAGGGAGCAGAGGTGGCCCTGGCAGCTCCTTCGGGTCATTTGGGGTTGAGTGAGGACCTGGAGTTTCGGTCTAAGGGGAGCCGTGTGGGGCTTCACACAAGGCGGGGAGCAGCCCGCCTTGAACTGCTGCGTGGCCTGCTGCAGGCAGACAGAGGGAGGCCCCAAGGCCCCTGGTGATCCAGGAGCCCTATTGTTGCTGATTTGGCTGGAAAGCACCAATGCCTACTACAGGCCTCGAGGGCAGGACAGTGCCAGGTTTCTGCTGGAACCAAATTAAGAACTGGCCCTGGGGGAGGGGAGCGCCTTGCCCAGGCCCCGCCCAGAGCTGCAGGATGAGCATCCACGGTGGCAGCCAGAGCAGAGCAATTTGGGAAACTGGGCAGAGCAGCGGCTACCTGCTTCTCACCCACCCACCCCCCACTCCTGCTTCCAGGAGCCTCCCCATACCCTGGGGTGCAGATCAACGAGGAGTTTTGCCAGCAGCTGAAAGAGGGCACCCGGATGAAGGCCCCAGAACTGGCCTCTCCTGCCATGTGAGTCTCTGCTGGCCAAGCAGGCTTCGGGAGGCAGGAGAGGTGGGGTGGAAGGGGGCGTGTAGGCAGGGGGCAGGAGCAGGGGGTTGGTGCAGGCGGGCATAGGAATGGAAGCTGGCAGGCGGGGGAGGGGGCTGGGTCCTCCGGTGCTGGGTGCAGTCCCTCATACCCAGTCCAGCCGCACTTTCCCGCAGACGCCGCATCATGCTGAGCTGCTGGTCTGGAGACCCCAGAGAGCGGCCTGCGTTCTCGGAGCTGGTGGAAATGCTGGGGAACCTGCTTCTGGGCGGGGGCCCACAGGTGAGCCCCTCTGGGCCATCAAGGAGTTCCTTGCTCGGAGCAGAAGTGACAGATTCCTCCCCCTCCGCCCCCAACAGCCCCACCTCCTGTTCCTTTGCACCCTGCCCTTGCCTCACGTGTCCTGCCCCTGGGGTGCTCTGGGACCTGGGGCAGGGCAGGGAGAACTCCTGCCCCTGGGCACTTGGTGCCCAGTCGTGCCTCAAGAACAGGGCGGGAGGTGCTGGTGTTTGTCCCTGGGGGGCAAAGCCGGGCTTCCTGGGGAAGGTGCTCCAGCCGAGCCCCCTGCAGGGCCTCAGAGCACAGCCCTTCTAGGCTCAGGGTGCCGTGGTCCCCAGGGCCCAGGTGGCTGGGGGCCATGGTGGCCCTGACCCTGCCACCTCTCCTGTTCCTACTCCCAGGAGGAGGAAGAGGAGGACCACGGGGCACCCTGTGGCTTGAGCTTAGAGGAAGGCAGCTTCTGGCAGACGTCCACCACCGCCCTGCACTCTGCGAAGGCTGAGGCCACCGAGGAGGGCGGCTGGCCAGGCCCGCTCCGGCACAGCATGGCCGCCAGGTCAGCCGCCCTCCCCAGGTCCAGGGGCTCCCCCGGTAGGAAGAGGACAGTGTGGACATGGTGTCTCTTATCCTCATTAGTCATCAGGGAAAAGCCAACCACAAGGACACGAAAGGCCGCTCTCTGCCATGTTCAACCGCAGAGTGATTCTGACAGCAGAACCCCCCCTCCCCAGTCAGCCTCGGGGCCCTGCAGGCCTGCGGCCTCCACTTTGCCCCTCAGCCTCTGCCCCCACAGTATTCTTCTCTCCGCCCTCTGTCTTCCCTGTACTCCCAGCCTCTGCCCCCACTCTCCAGCTCAGAGGGAGCCCTTCTGGGGCACGGGGGTTGGGGGGGGGGGGGGGGGGCCAGGCCAGCCCCACTTCGCCCGAGGAGAAAAGGGAGGGGCAATGAGTCCCCAGGGCCACTGACAGAGACCCTGGGAGCAGGGCGGGCCCCCACTAACCAGAGCCCGGGACTGAGACGTAGTCTGGGGTCCCAGAGGTCCCTCATGGTGGCCGTTTGTACTCCACGCTCCCACTGGCCTTGCCGAGGGCCCTGAGACCCTGCCCATCGGCCCCCGTGAGGAACAGGGCCAGGCCTGGGAACAGGAAAGGCCCTCTGGTTCTCACCAGGCTCCTTCCATCAACGGCTTGGCACACACACAGATGTACACACGCACATGCACACACATGTGTGTGTGTGCATGTGCTGACCAGGTGGGGGCTTGCAGCCCTGGGACAGCCTGCTGCTGTCACAGGGCAGTAGTCCTGGGGGGGCGTCTCCCCGGCTCTCACCTCAGCCAGCTGGCGGCTCGGCTCCCCTCTGGAGCCGCCCCACAGTGGCCTCTGGTCCCATCCTCTGCAGAGAAGCGGGAGGGTGCCGGGTAGGAGCCAGGGCAGCACTGCAGCCCCAGACCTGGGTACTGCCCAGCAACAGACGGAGCAGGAGAGGTGGCCCAAGCCCCCAGAGGGCGCTGGGGTGCATCCCTTCAGCACTGTTTGCTCCCCACAGATACTACAACTGTGTGGCTTTTCCCGGGAGCCTGGCCAGAGGGGCGCAGACCCAGGGCGCCTCCAGGATGAAGGCGTTTGAAGAGTTTCCCATGACCCCAACGACCTACAAGGCCTCCGCGGTAAATGCAGGGGGTGTGTGTCCCAGCTCAGGGAGGCAGCCGGCAGGGACGCCTGGGGCCTGGGTGTTCCTGCAGGGCCGGCCCTGGGCCCCCAGCGGCTCTCCCCCACGCCCGCTCCCCTCGCACAGCCCCGCCCTCTCTGCCAGAGTGGCAGGTGCCAGCGCCTCTCAGCCTTGGCTTCGGGGCTCAGAGAGACCACGGGCTGAGATGGCCTCCCCACGCACGTCCCGGACGTGTGGGGCTGTGGGAGGCAGAGGGCAGGCCCGGGCAGCCTGGACCTCCTGGCGCAGTCTGCGCAGAGGCAGGCTCTGGGAGGCCCGGCCGCCCCTCCGCCTCTCCGGCCCCGCCCACACGCGGCAGCTTGGTGTTCTGTCCCTAAACCTCCCTGGCCGCTCCTGCGGGGACAAAGCAGGGAGCTGCCCCTGTGCTTCCCGGCGCGGCTGGTGCCCGGGCAGCCCGTCCCTCTGCCAGTCAGCAGACTCCCACAGCCCCAGGGGCCTGTGCCCAGGCTGAATGGGAGCCACTCCCCAAGGGGGGACACAGCTTAGAAGCACCAGGTCCTGCCTCTTTCATCTCCCCTCGCCCGCCCGCACCCGCCTCACCGCTCCGGAGCCAGGAGGAGGCGCTAATGGGTGGCTGCTCAGAGCAGAAGCTGGGGTCTGAGGGGTCTTCTGGGCCCGAGGGGACTCTGGCACCAGGGAGTGCGTGGCTGTGCACCTGCCCTGAGTCAGTGGCCTCAAAACCATGCTGCAGGTGCAGGGACAGGGACCCTCTAAATCGCTTGGTCAGACCACTTGAAAATCTTACCTGAAGCAACTCAGTTTCCTGTATTTTTCCATCTTCCTCCCACACCGTGTGGCTGGGAAGCCCTTGTGCCCCAGTACTCGGAGCACAGACGTGGCTGGTTCTGCCCGATTCACTTTGCAAGCCCAGTAAAGCCGACTCGAACTGCGTGTTTAAACCGCTGCAGAGTTTCTCTCTTTTTCCGGCACCAATCCAATCAGGTCATCATAGTTTCATTTCGTCTTCCCTACGCCTGGGAGGTTTGGCCTCTCACCACACCTTGGGTAAAATTGCTGGAGCCACACCTGCTAACAGGACACCTCCTTACGCCAACAAGACTCTCCAAAGAGATGCGGCAGGCGGGCCATTTTCTTCCTCAGCCTTCGGAGGAAGAGAAGCAATGGGCGTCTCGTGTGGACAATTCATAGATAAACCAGCAGTTCTTCCCATAGAACCCGAGCACATAGCTTTACACCATTAGCCAGAGACTGGCCCCCGCATCCCACAGCCAAGCCCTTGCCCCTCCCTCCGACCTGCCCGTCCCAAGTCACCTCTCCTGGAAACCATGAGGCTCCTCCATGCTGGTGGTGCAGCCCGTCCAGCGGGGCCTCGCTGCGTTCAGGAACTGCGGGGGTGCCGTTCCCATGTCCCATCGCGAGTTCCGCCCCCGCGTGGCGGCTCTGGACAGTGCCCTACCTGGGTGGAAGCAGGCCAGGGAGGGGGTGCCGGGGAGGAGCTCGCCTGTGAGCCATAAAGGCTGAGACCGAGGAAGCCCAGAAGCTGCACCTAGAAAGCACGCCTCCCAAACGCACAGCAGCCTCCCAGCACGGAGCAGTTCCCTGCCACTGACCCGTTAGTTACATTTCTCAATTTATGTAAGTGCTTAATTTCCTTAAGTCCAATTAACAGAGCTCTTTCAGCCCAATTCTGAAGAATGAACACACCCAGGGGCCACACTCAGAGATTGGGTTTGAGTCTCCCACAGCCAGTGGCCTGGGACGTGAAGGCCAGACAAGGCTCCGAGAACACAACCCAGCTCCCGCAGGACAGGCACCTGCAGGAGTGGAGACGGCCCCCCAGGATGTCCTAGTGGTCAGACCTGAGCAGGGGTCCCCCCCAGAGCAGGTCCTTGTCCCGTGGAGATGCAGGCGGGTGGACCCCAGCCAGCTGCCGCTCGTGCTCACTGCCCGCCCCCCCCCAGGCTGAGAGGGTGTCCTTTCAGGAGGGCTCCATCTAAGTCACCAGATTTGCTCCCAAACTCACCAGTTTGCTGCTTGGGGTGCTCTGTTCAAGAAACTACACGTGGTAGTCGCAGGTAGTCTACTTGGCAACAAGTAAAGGAGATGGTTGGCAAATCCAAATCCTCTCTGAAGGGAGGCTGAGCCCCTGCATTTGTACACTATTTGGTCAATTGCACCGTGATTTCTTTGCAGTTGTCTACATTTACCTGGTTTGAGTTCCTCTCAAGCTCACCCTATTTCCCCACTTCTGCAAAAATACTGTGCTACACTGTAACATTTAGCAAGAGCAGCATTTAGTAAGGGCTGTTCAGACGTTGAGGCCCCTGTCCTAACACCCTGATACATGCATGGCTGTCTTGTAGGTCCCCCACATGGGGCGGTCTAGCTTTTGCTGCCTCTGGAGCACCGGCAGGCGTAGCTCCCAGGCCTCAGTTTCTCTCTGTGTGGAGGGGTGATGACCCTCCCTCGTGTGCTCCGAGGAGGGAACGGATGCCTGTTCCCTGCTCACAAGAGGTGTGAGGTTGGCAGTGGCGCGGAGCCTGCGGCCCCATCCCGCCCAGGGTGGGCGCCTGCAGCCAGGCCTAGGTGGGGCCCAGAACCTTGGCTTGTTCTCTCCACGTAGGACAACCAGACGGACAGCGGCATGGTGTTGGCTTCTGAGGAGCTTGAGCAGCTGGAGAGCAGGCACACAGAAGCAGCCGGGCTCAGGTAGGGCTTCCTGCGCCCCCGTCCAGACCCAGCACACCCAGGCCTGGTCCCACACCTCTCTTCCGTTTGGCAGGTGCTCGGACACCACCTCTTTGTAAAACCAAGTGTGACCCTCCATGCCCAGTGTGTGTGCACAGCCCTCCCCAGCCAGGGTAGGCCCCCGCCACCCCGGGGTCCCCCCGGAACATCGCCCAGTGGCCTCTGGAGCCTGGCAGATCATGTGACCTGGACACGGCTGGCGTTCTGTTTTGATAAGAATACGGTGACAGAGAAATCCTGTACCCAGGTGCCCTGCTTAGAAGGTGACCACCGCTTGCCCAACAAGATACCCCCCAATACTGAATATTTAAACTTGTGATGCTGCAGATAAAATAGTTCGGTGTCTCCTGGTTCACTTCATCGGTGTGCACGCCCGCGGCTGTGTCGCCGGTGCTGTCTGGGACGCTGCTCAGAACTGGGCTCTCTCCCGCTAGGCCCACACTGCTCTGGGCCCCTCTGGACCAGCTGCCCAAAGCCACCTCACCTTCCGCCTATGCTGTTCCTGCATCAATTTATATGTTGTCGCCACACATATTTATCTGTGCTATCAGCAGAGTTGATGTCCTTTCCTCCCTTTCCGGTCGGTGATTTATGACCTCTACAACCTGACCAAGGCCTACCCATGGTCGTTGGTACCCACTCATTGTCCACAGGAACCCCAACTTGGGGTACAGTGAATGAGAACACTCTGTTCCGTGCGAACAGCTCAATGAGGAAACAGCACGGCTGTGAGAGGGCTCAGTTCTGCAGCAGCCCATCCCGCGTGGAGCGGCAGGGCTGTGAGGAGGCCCCGGGGCACGAGGCCCGTTTCGGGCCAGACAGCTCCGCTCTGTCCTGCTCTGTCCCGCTCTGCGCGGCACGGGGCTCCAGCCCCGGGAGCTGGCCTCATTGTTTCGGCTCCAGCAGGGGAAGCGGCCGTCTGCAGCCTCCGGGGGAAAGGCGAAGTGCTCTGTGAACTAGAGGGGAGCAGACTTACCTAGGGAGAAGTCCCCGCCCCAGTCCGTGATTGGTTCACTCTCATGCAAATGAGGATTTTTTTAAGTCCTCAGAGTTTAATTGGCCCAAAAAACACAGTCCTGTTTGGTTGGGCGGAGCCTCTCAGGGGTCCTCCCGAGGGAGATGATGGGGGTGCGGCTACGCAGCTCTGAGAGAAGCCTCGGCCCTGCAGGTTGAAACGCTCCCCGGAACCCCTGGGAGGACCAGCTCAGAGGCGGGGGCCCAGCGCAGGTGGGCCCTCCAGTGCCGGCTTCTCCCTGGGGTGCCGTGTGCGTGCGAGGCCCCTGAGCAGCAGCAGCTGCCAGGCTCTGCCTGTGACTCAGCCCAGTGAGCCACCAGGAGCCCTTCTCGACAGGGGTGTTCGTTCTGGGGGTCCTCACCCCTGTTGGTTATTTTCCCCAGGCAGCCTATAAAGGCAGAGTTTGTGGGGCTGTGGACACTGGCCTTTGTGGGGTCAAACACCTGGGAATAATGCAACTGAATGGGGCGCGTTGGCCTCTGTTTTTGCTTTACTGATTCTATTGAGTGGCCCCCGTTAGTGACCCCTATCGTTTGGGGGAAATTATTGCCAAGTGCATGGACAGGAATAGTTTTACCTAATGCTTCTTTACCAAACAGTATTTTCTCTCTCAAAAAGAGTAATTCAGTGAGATGGTAAGGGGATGGTAGCTACTTAAATTCAAGTGCTCACACATGGAATAAGGCCTCAGAGCCTGTGGCCAAAGCAAGGAGAGAGACCCTGGTCAGAGCCAGCATTGCCCCGCTGGGCCACTGCGAAGGAGAGAGAGCCCCGGGCGGGGGCCCCGGGACAGGGAGGTCAGCAGGGGCTGCGTCCAAGCAGGAAGCACAGCTTTTGAGGGCAGGCGCTGCTTCTGAAGGACAGTGAGCCTCCCGTGCTTGGTACTAAAGGAAGAAGCAAATCACCAGTGATGAGAGTCCTGTGGAAGCAAAATCATATGGAAGATCCAGAAGACAGACACACACCCGAGGGAGCCATTTGTTGCAGAAGCTCCCTTTCCTAGTTGCAAGGACACGCTGCCTGCTGGTGCCCTTTGGCAATGACAGGAGGAGCCACAGAGAGGGGCCACACCAGGGGCACACACTCCGCCCGTGGAGGGTGCAGATGGGCCCTCGGAGCATGAGCCTCCGAGGGCCTGGGGGTGGGGGGAGCAGGGCGTCCATCGCCCAGTCCCTTCCTGTTTTCTGTCCACCACTGGTCAGCACGCACCCCCCGGGGAGGTAACTCATCCTCGTTCCCAGCTTCCTCTGGCCACTCAGGGTGCCGGCTCCCGTGCCCACAGTGGGGCCCAGCATCCGAGTCTGTGGGGCACAGGAAGGGCCAGAAACCCTGGGCTTGGGTTCGGTCAGCACGGCCGCGGCCAGGAGGGGACGGCACTCCCAGCGAAGCGGCCTGCTAGCTAGTCCCTGGCGGCAATATGACAGGATGCGGGTAGAGCCTTTGGAAAGAAGGACACAGATGAAGGAATTCACGGTGACACCAAAGATGCGGGGCTGATGCGGCACTCCTGAGCGAACACGCAGAGGAAACCGCCCCCACACCCAGTGTTCTCCACGGGCCGCGCGCCGCCTGGCACAGGAGCCCCAGAGCGCACAGTCCAGGCAGGGAGGAATAAGCGTCGCCCACACAGAGGTAGCTTGAGCACTAAAAAGAAAAACGGAATACAAACTTTTCAGTAGATGTAAACACTCAAAAGCACGAAGCAGAGAACAAAAACAGTGACAAAGGCTCCAACAGGACTCAAACTTGCAGACAGACACGCAGCTGCGCCAGGAATCGGAAGTGCAGGCGCGCACAGTGGGGAGACAACGCAGCGGAGGGGCTGCCGCGTGGCGACCAGGGCGGCCAGGGCACAGCGGATGGGGGCAGACCGCCCGTGGAGGACACAGAAATGGCTGTGAAAAGAGTCAAGAAAATAAAATGCAAATGTTTAATAAAGAGGCAAAAAGAATAAAAAAGAAAGTGATCTCAAAGTCCAGTAGAAAATGATCCAGTATGTACACAATTGGAGTCTCCAAAGGAGAAAATGTGAATAGTAGAATAGAGTGAAATATTTTAAACTTGTAATTCAAAGTACGTTTTCTAAATGAAAGAAGGCCTGGGTCTGCATCTGGAAAGCCAGCCCAGCCAGTAAACTCTGGGGCATATCCTCGCTGAACTACTGGACTGCAAACGATCTGGAAATTCGGGCAAAAAGACTGACCCATGGAGAAGAGGAGCCAGGTGGCATCAAGTCTCCCAGTAGTTACCATGCAAAGCGAAACCAAACCAAAAGCAGCATTTCCCAAGAAGTCAAAGAAAGCAGAGCCACGGAGGGAGGGTCATAGGGCATCGGAGAGGCCGCACAGTGCGGCCCCCAGGCCAGCGTGGGAAGCTTCTGTTTCATTCTGCCAGTGACGGGAAGCTCTCACAGGGCCTGCTGGGAGGAGAAGGACGTCTTCCAGAGGCAAGGGTCTCTGAGGCCTGGACTAGAGGCCAGGACGAGTGAGAGGGGAGGGTGGGCTGGGGGCTGGCACACACTGCGCAGCGACGGGCCAGACCTGGAGAGAGGGGCGGGGATGCACTTTGAGTTCAGAGCGGGCAGGGCTGCTGCGTGGCTCCAGTGGGGGCGGTGGGGGAGGGAGGAAGCAAGACGCCCGGGTGCCTGAGCCATGGAGCCAGCACTGGTGCCCTTCACGGAGTTGGTGAGAAGCAGGTTTGGGGGGCTGAGCCTGGGCCTTTTCCGCTGTCCCGCCCCCTAGCCCAGGAGGGAGAAGCTCCACCAACAGTCACTCCAGTCTGGTGGGCTCTGTAAGTGCCACCTGCGTGTATTACCGTAGGCTTTGCATGGACTAAAACTCAGGTGTGTCTGGTGATTCCGATCAGACCCGCCCAGGTTCAGTCCCTAGTCCCCCCAATTCCCTGCTGACACCATCTTCCCTGTCTCGGCAGCTGTAAAGGAGCCGGCTGGAATGTGGACGTGACCAGGGCACACCCTGACCCCCAGGGGCGGCGGCGGCGGCCCCACCAGGGGGCGCAGGGAGGCCAGGTGTTCCGTAACAGCGAGTACGGGGAGCTGGCGGGGCCGCCCCGGGAGGGCGACTGTATCCTGCTGGCCCACGAGCCCTTCTCTGCAGACGGCAGCTACTGAGCAGGCTCTGGCAGGCAAGGCCCCAGGGGCCCCAGGTCCGCAGAGTGCAGGCCCAGCGGGGCATCAGGGCTGGAGGCTGGGGCTGAGCACGCTTCTCCTTTGGTTTTGCTGGGAGGTGTCTCCACCTCCCTGTCTACCCTTTCCTAGCTATGCAGAGAAAAACCCAGGCTCCAGGGCTCCCAGAACCCCACTGCCACACCTGCCCAGGACTTCCGCATGGACCCCCACAGACCCTTCTCCCCTTCCTATCAGACTCCCTTTAGCTCCACGTCCACTGGGCCCAGCCCTGGGCCAGGCACGCCCAGGAGTGTCCCTTTGATCGCCTCGCCCTCACTGGGGGGTGGTGGCTTGATCCCCACTTCTGATGAGGAACTGGAGGATCTGACAGTCCCAGACAATGAGTGCAAAGCTGGTCCCAAGCTGCGGCCTCCCAGGCCCTCCCCAAGGGCCGGTCTTCGAACAACCCTTCTGACCCCGGGAGGCCCTCCTTCACTTGCCCCTGCAGGGCTGAAGCCAGGATGCCAGGTCCCCTCTCAAAGCACCAGGGAGGAATTGTGTGTGTGTTGGGGGGTCCTCCCCTGCGCCAGCAAGCAGCTCAGTCACAACGCACCCTCCCTGCGGGTGAGGACAATTCTGCAGATTATTTTCATTAGAACTTGAGAAACAGCTGCTGTGAAGAATCCACTTTTCAGAACTTCCATCTGAAAGGAACCCAGGGAAGTTTGCTCTGAATCCGGATGATTCTCACCCCTGATCCCCAGTTGGTGCCCACACAGCAGACGCAGCCCAGGGGCCTCCGGAGAAGGGTCCGGCCCTGCCTGCCCACCTGGCCCAGGACCAGAAGCACAAGCAGACAGATGGGCTAGAGCAGCCCCGTCCCAAAAACGGCTTGGTTCTTCCCTCCGGGTCCTGGGCCTGCCTCCCAAGTTGTGAAGGTCCTTCTGAGAGGTGACCACCGAGGAGGCTTCCAGGCTGGCCCAGAGGCCCCGGTGCTGCTCCATGCCACCAGGCAATCAGCGGTGTTCGTGTGGCCTCCAGGGGACCCTGTCTTCTGCCCCCGGTGTCTGCCTGACATTGGTGCCCCGCCAGTCAAGCCTCTGTTGTCATGAAGGAGCAGCCAGGATCCTCTGGAGGCTGGAGCCATTCTGTTCAACGCCCCCAGCCCAGCTCACACTGCCCAGCCCCTGCCCCCAGGAGGAGAAAGACTGCCCTCCCAGTTAGCTCCTCAGAGGCTGACAGGGACCCCAGCGCACGAATGGCTTGCAGGACAGGCTCCGTGCAGCAGCGAGGGCCCGCCCACAGACCCCCCCATTGTGTATCGTTTCCTAGGATACGCACAGCGCCCCGCAGGTGTGACTGACCTTCACTTCCCCACTGGGCCTGCTCCTTGATGTCACCTGACTGCGAGACTTGGGTCTCAGGTGGAAGAGCCACGCAAGGGACGCAGGCGCAGGGCGTGGCCTGCCAAGTCCCACCCTGGGCTGCCGCACGCACAGACGTGCACCGGGAAGAAAACCTTCCACGCCCCAGTGCGCCACGTGCTCCAAAGAGCTCTGAAATATTTAACAAAAGATAATAATAAATTTGATGCCAGTCTTTGAGTTACACTGAATGGGTTCTCAGTGAAGTCCCGGCTCTCTTCGCAGCTTTGATTTCAGCATCCCTCCCCTTGATCTGTGTCAGCCCCACGACACTACTGGACAGGCCACCAAAGGAAAGGGCAGCAGAAGCAGCAGAGCCAGGACGCCCCTCTCCCCAAAGCCACCAGCAGAGGGCGCCAGGACACCCGGGAGCGCTCGTCCTGCGTTTGAAATGCTACAAGGGTTCTCCCCTATCTACTTTACATCTAAAGGGACGTGGCACTTTGCAGGCAATGGGTCTGGGAGCACAGCCCAGGTGGGGTCACTGCGACCAGCTCCCCACATCTCCCCACGCGAAGCAGGTGCCTGTGATCACTCAGGGTGCCCAGAGGGGGACTGTGCAAGCCCAGGGTCACCTCCCCAGACCCCGAGGCCAGGGCTGAGCTGGACCCCGGTCTCCATCCCCACCCAGGGAGCCGAGCCCCAGGCAGCAGAGTGTGGTGGGGCTGTCAGGTCTGTGCCCCCTCTCCTCACAGGCAAGAGCTGGCACAGCAGTGGCTGCAGACAGGGCTTGACACTGGCCATCTGCATGTGGCCTTTGAATGCTTCCTGGGAAGGGCTGACCCAGCAGCAGTCCCAGGGGCTCAAGAGGGAAAGCCAGCAATGACCCCTGGACGGGGCCCCGGCCAGCCAGGCGCATGGGGCACGGGCAGGGGCTGTCAGCACAGTCCCACAGGCAACAGAAGCCCAGCCAAGGTCAAGAGCCAGAGGCCACCCAGTGGGCCAGGCCCTGTGCCTGCCCCACCCCAGCCTCCCCCACTCCTCTGGGGCCTAGGGCCTGCTAGGTGCCTGCCCCGCACCCTACCTACCGACTCCTGGTGTGACATCCACGGTTCAAGCCTCGTTTTCTACTCTAGTGGGAGGAGCTGGTGGGTTTGTTGTTTTTACTTCTACAATAAATGTAAATGTGAATAGGAAAAGACCACCCTCCCGATGGGTTCAGACAAGGGAACTCTGCAAGGATATGGGCTGATCTTTGCCGCCTTCGCCGCAGCGCCTCGGCCCTGGCGTGGGCAGCGGCACAGCAGCCCAATCACACTCATGCCGTGGACCCGCGCCCACGTGCCTGCTTCAGCCGGGCTGCGCTCACACCTCGGGGCTCCCTGGGTCCCACGTGGGCTGGCTGCTCACGCTGCACGCGAGTCTCAGCCACCCCTCGCTCTCACTCCCCACTGGGACTCCGGTGGGAACGAGAACTGCCCTAGGCATCAGGCAGGGACCCTGGGCCCTGCTCTGAGCCACACATAGTGTCCTGGGCCCTGACAGAGTCACTGTCCCCTGGGAGCTCAAGGCCCGCTCAGGGGGCAGGAGGAGCCAGGACAGCGAGAAGGGAGGGGGCAGAGGAGAGGTTGGCAGGGGCCCTCCCGCAGGGCCTGGAAGCCCCGACTGGGAGCTGGATTTTTACTTGAAGGCCAGCGGGAACGCGACTCAGCCACCCACTCCTCCCTTGGACGCCTTCTCCTCATCCACCCATCCCTACATGCACCCATTGCTCCACCCACCCATCCACCCATCCATCCACCCACCCACCCATCACTCCACCCACTGACTCACCCAGCTGCCCGCCCCCCCACTCACAGACACCCACCCCCACAAGCGCCCTGTCGGTGACCACAGAGACGCTTTGGGGCAGCAGCCATTGACGACGAGGGAAGAGGCGTTCGCTAATGCAGGGTCTTCGGTGACGACAACAGGTAGGGGAGGTGAGAAGCTTGTTTCTTTTTCTGTTTCTTTTTATTTAATTGATTGCAAATACAGGGGAAGGGAGGGAGAAAGAGGTAGAGAAACATCGATGTGTGGTTGCCTCTTGCACACGCCAAAATTGGGGATTGAGCCCTCAACCCAGGTGTGCGCCCTGACGGCGACTCGAACCCACGACCTTTTGGTCTGCGGACCACACCCAGCCCACTGAACCACACCAGCCAGGGTGGGAAGCCTGCTTCTGGAAGGATCCGTGTTGAAGTGGTGTCGGTATAGAAAACGCGCTCCTCCTATGAGACCCGCCCGGGAGTTCTGGAAGCCAGTGAACACCCCTGTGCTCCTCACAGATGTGGGAGCTGCTGACTGCGGCCGGCAGGGCCCGGCGTGTCGCCGTCCCGGACCTCAGTGGCTGGCACGTGCCACTGTCCTTCAGAGTCTGCGTTTGGAGGGAGAGAGCCCCCTCTGCTCTCCAGCTGGAGCGGAGGTGGCACAGTGTGCCTCAGAGCGTGTGGGTGTGGGGCGTCCGAAGGGGCTACTGCAGGGGCCGAGGGAGGAACTCAAGGGAGCCCCAGGAGAGAGAGACTCCGGGGATTTGGGAGGCGACGGGGCAGCCTCCGCGAAGGTGGGCAAGGCTCCCAGGGCCGTGTCAGCCCTGCTCCCGGGCCCTGGGGCCCCTCCTGAGTCTGTCAGAGCTGCTGCTGTGCAGCTGGGCCACCGAGCGTGGTCCCCTCGGAAAGGTCTGCTCTTCTTCCCAAGAACAGAGGAGCCCAAGCCGCCCCCCCCCGCCCCCGGGCACAGCCAAGTACCACGGCTCCTTCTGCGGCCTCTCAGGGATGGAAGTGACAGGGCAGACTGCTGCTACGCCCTGGGGTTTAGTGTGTGGGATCAGCTTCGAACAGGTCCCACTTTGGGGTGGCCATGAGTACATGGCTATGCGGGCGGGGCCGTGGTCTGGAGTCTGGGCTGGGACCACACCCCTCACCTGGCAGGCGGCTCCTCCCAGCCCAGGTGTCTTCCGGTCCTGAGCCCACCAGGCCTGGGAAGAGACCCAGGGGACCTTGTGAAGGTCACCGGTGCTCTGAGCGACGTTTCTTCCTTGGGAGGGTGACACGACCCACACCGCCAACCCCACCACAGTCAGGGAACCAGCACCAGCCGCACCTCAGTCCATGGGGGTGGGGTCCCACCCAAACCCAGGCAGACACACACATGTAAACTGGACCGAACTGTGCAGGACACGGCTCCGCCAGCACAGCCACTCAGAGTAGGGGATGCCGTGTAACCTCAAGGGAGGCCCCAGGAGACAGCAGCCTGTCACCCTGAGCCTGCACCTGCCCTGCTTGTAACCCCGAGGAAGGCAGCTCTCTGGAGACACGGGCTTTCGGTCTGCCCTGCCGTTCAGTTGTGCTTTCCAATCACGTTCGCCTGGGGCCCCCACAGCAAACACCGTGTGCACAGCAGCGGACCCCGCCCCCACCCCCCAAGGCAGGGCCCTGGTCAGGGAAGGGGCAGAAGGAAGTGCTCCCACAGCCGGATCAATATTGACCCAAGTGAAGGTGCCCACAGAGGCAGGAAGAGGACACGCTGGTGACACTGCCCAGAGCCCCAGGGCCCAGATGACCGAGCTATGAGGAAGAGGAAGGAACTGAGGTGGGTGCTGGCAAAGTCATGGTGTGACCCCTGGGCAGGGCACCAGCTCCACACCTGGCAGGTGAGCCCGGCCACCCTCGCACTCCAGCCCTGACCCCGACCTGCTCCTCTCAGGGCCACGTCCAGGCTCCACAGAGAGCCCCGCACATGCCCACGGCCCGCCTGTCCTCAGGGTGATGACTCGAGGCTGGAGGGCAGGTCTCCTCCTGGCTGCTGTGCTGCTGGCCCGGAAGGACTTCCCTGGGAGGGTGGCTAGTGGCTGGGCCTCCCCAGACAAGCTGCTGGGGGGCTCCCTGCAGGCTGCCCCCATCCCCCGTGCCCACCGCCCGTAGCTGGAGGGCGCTGTTCCCAGGCCTGTGTGGGCCCTGGCCACGTGGACTTAAACAGGAGCAGGTAATGCTCGAGTGACACTGCAGGCATGTGCCGAACCCCAGGCCGTAGCGCTGCGCAGGGCCGGCCACACCAGCCCCAGCTCCAGGGGCTGCAAGGGGACACACCATGATGGGTCACAGAGTGGGCATCGGGGGCTTCCAGGGCGCCAGGAGAACTCCAATGACACTCAGCAGCCAAGCTGATCGCCGGGACCGGGGCCCACAGGTGTGGCCCAGAGCAGCCACATCCTCACGAAGAGGGAGACTGGGGTTCTCGGCCACCGAGCGGACTCAGAAGCAGGGATGCGGGTCTGGCAGGGAGAGAGACAAGAGGCCAAGGAGTTCCCAGGACCTGGGGGGGGGGGGTGCCTGGTGGACCCAGCCAGACACAAAGGGTTTCCTGGCCTTGCTGCCTGTGTCACGGAGCGGGGACAACTGCCACACACCCTCTGAAGGTGCTTGCTGACGTCAGCCACACGGGAGGCCCAGGCTCCAGCTGCCGGCACTGGCCTCAGCCGCACCCGCCCGAGCACGGCTCTCAGGGCCCTTGAGCCCGTGGCCCTTTCACAGTTCCGTGTGCTGTCGGGCTCATGCCCCGGGGCCACCTACATTCCCATCTACCCCGAGCGCCTCCTTCCCGGAGAAACAAGCCAGGGGCCCGTGTTTGCCTTGGCACCAAGGAGACCCTGCAAACACTGCCCAGGACAGGCTGGCTTCGAGTCTGCAGAGGGGCACCGCGAGGTCAGCCCAGCCTCTGCCCAGTGGAGGGAAGTGAGCAAAAGGGCCCGGGGCCCCCCTGCACCCGCTCCCAGCATAGACGGGTGGGGACACCCACCCGCCGGCCTGGAACGGGAGGAAGGCCAGCTTGGGGCAGGGTGGGCTGAGGAGCACCCCGCAGCTACTCAGGACCGAACTCTTGAACCTGGGCCACCAGTAACAGACAAAGTCTTGGCAGAGGCGACGCTGTAATTATCTGGAGATGAGGTTATAGCCTCGATTATTCGGTGCGCCCTGAATACAATTGCATGTGATCATAGAGAGGCCGAGAGAGAGAGTTCAGAGAGGGAGCGGTGTGGGAGGAGCGCCCTGGGACCACACAGGGAGAGACTGCAGTGACTCGGCCACCGCCAAGCAGAGCGGGGCCTCCAGGAGCCCAGAGGCCGGAGCCCAACAGACCCTCGGTCCCCGCCCGGCGACACTGGCCTGTGGTTCCAGCACTGGAGGTGTTCAGCCCCCGAGCGTGTGGTCAGTCGTTAGCTGCCTCAGGACACAAATGCAGAGGCTGGCCGCCAGGCTCGGCCTGCCCCCCAGCTGCCCCTGACCCTGCTGTGGGCGGCTCAGAAGGGGCGGCACAGAGGCCCCGTGTGGGGCGAGGGGCTGGGCCGGCCCGGACCGAGTCCCGGCCTCCACCACTAATGCTTGTGGAATCAGAAATTTGGGGTGCATACGAGGAGGCCTACCTCACTGCGCAGGTTCATGGGAAGCCCGACCATGGTGGGGATGGGGGTTGTTTTAGGGATAAAGAGGCCCAGGAAGAGGACACTGCGGGGGACCCCTTGGAAAGCCAGCGCTGCTGGGAACACACAGCTGGTGGCCTCCCCCTCCTCCCGGCCTCTGGCTCCATCCTGGTCGGTCCTGCCTGCTCAGTGGCAGGAGCCCCAGGTCGGCTCCCAGTGCCGCCCCCTGTGCTGATGGCTCAGGCCCGGTGTGCAGGGGCTCACTCCCAGGCAGGGCTTCATCTGGAGGGGAGCAGCCCCACCCAGCACCCCCACACCATTCTTGGTTCCTGAAGAATGTCTGACTCTGGTCCCCACAACAAAAGGAGACCCCAGGGTTCTGAGGTCCCTCAGCTGCATCCCTGGGAACTGCCCATACCACCCCCCAACCTCACACTGGCAGGGGCCACGCCCCTTGCCAAGACCCCTGTTCCCAAATTTCAAAGGGACAAGAGCACAACGAAGAACATTCCAGCACCCTCCCCACCTGCACACACACACTTAAAAAACTTACAGACAATTCTCCATGGCCCCAGCAGCTTCTCCTGAGAGCAGGTGTCCCCACCAAGCTGCGGCGGGCGGGGGACGCTCCGGAAGGGATGGCGGTGCGGGCCGCAGTAGCCCTGTGTGTGGCCAGGTGATGCTCGGAGACTCCTGTTGCCAAAGGAAGGGGCAGGGGACGGACACGGTCGCCTGGGTTCTCGTTGGGATGAGCTGCTCGGCCACATCCACGCCGTCCTCATCCCCCCTGTGCCGATTTCTTGTCGCCCCCAAACCAGCCTCCAGCCTCTGGAGCCCTGCGGCCACGGCAGGGCTTGACCACGAATCGCCTTGGCCTTCCCCAGGCTCCAGGACCCCTGCCCCGGGGGGGGGGGGGGCGGGGGGCGGGGAGGCAGTCGCGTGAGGCTGCCCCCTGCAGGCAAAAAAGCTGGGAGCCCGGAGCCCTGCGGAGAGCAGCCCCAGGGGCTCCAGGCGGGGCGGGGCTGCTGGAGACCCCTGGTGACCTGGGTTGGGGGTGTCCTGGGACTCTCCCTGAAAAGGCGTGACCCCTGGTGAGCCACGTCACGGACTAAGGCTAAGCATATTTTGCTCTGCAGGTGACAGATGTGTGAAACTCATGCCAGGACCGATTTCAGCCCTGGCCGCAGCTCAGTTCCTTACAGCATCTTTCTGACAGGCCAAGGTTGTGAGTTTGATCCCCAGTCAGGGCACATACAGAAATCAACCAATGAGTGCATCAGTAAGTGGAACAACAAATCAACAACATTTCTCTCTCTCTCTTAAAAATCAATCAAGAAAAAAAAAAAAAAGACTACTTTCAAAGATGGAAAATGTCCCAGGTCTTTCCCTTGGCACTGATAGCTGCCACGGCCCCCCCAGGGAGGCACCAGGAGGCCCAAGCACCCCACCTGCACGGCCTCCCCAGGACCAGCAGGAGCCAGGAGGCCCAGCGGCACGATCCTCCCAGGCCCTGGGAACAGGGAGGGCCTGGGGTCACAGCTCTGCCCCTTCCTCCACCCCCCACCCCCAGACTGTGGAGGCCAGGCCAGGAAGCTCATGGGCAGGGCAGAGGCCTGGTGGGCCTGGTGCAGACAAAGCCCAGCCTCGCTGTGGCCCTCACAGAGGACCTGGCCAAGAGGAAGTACTGCACCCAGCGCAGGTGGGGGACTTGAACTTCCCAGGGCCCACCAGCCTGAGCAGGAAATTGGCCAGGGCTTTGCCTATTAGCTGAGCAAACAACACCTTTCTCAGGAGGACTGGGTGGAGGAGGCCCGGCCCTGGGGAGGGGCGAGGGTGGGGTATATGAAGCCCACAGCACCAGGCTCTGGGCAGGCGTCTGCGGTTCCAGGAGCATCCCCCAGGAGCATCCCCCGAGCCCCCTGCACCATGAAGTTCACCGCTGCCTTCCTGGTGCTCTGCGTAGCTCTGCTCAGCCAGTGCAGTGAGTGTCCTCCAGCCACAGTCCCCACTCGCCACGGGCCCCGAGGCCCCAGTCCAGCCAGTCCTGACCCTGTTGCTGCTGCACTGAGGGCACCAGGCCCCTCAGGCCAGTCCTGTGGGGTCCCCCGCCTGAGCCCTCAGGCCTCCTCTCAGGCCTGCTTGCCCCAGTTTCTCTTCCTCCCCCAACTGCAGGCTCTCCCGGCCTCGGGCTGGTGTGAGCCCTGGCCTGGGCGGGGAACATTGCCTGCCCTCTGTGTTACCCTGCAAGGCACAGCCCCGGTGCCCCTCCTTAGGAAGCCTGCCCAGACCCCCCTCAGGGGGCCTCTGACCCTGTGTGCAGCCAGCTCCCTGCTGGGCCACAGCACTCTGCAGTCACTGAGCGAGGGGGTGGGTGGCCAGGGGTGCTGGAAGGTCTCAAAGGCCCCGGTCCCCTCCTGGAGGACAGGGGCCCTCAGCAGTTCCCCTGGGGGCCTGGGCACGCACAGGTGAGTGACTCTTCTCTGTTGTGTTTGCAGCCACAGCCTTCTTCATAGGCTCGAAGGTCAAGCCTGAGGTCCCGGCCGTGCCCGTCCTCACCCCTGCCCTGGAGGCTGGAACAGGGGCCCTGAAGACTGGGGCCGGGACCCTGGAGGCTGGGGCCGGGGCCCTGGCTGGGGAACTGCCCGTTCCCTCCCTCAACAGCTTCAGCTCCCTCATGCTTCTGAAGCTCTTGCTGACCAGTCTGGGCATCCCGGTGCATCACCTGGTGGAGGGCTCCAGGAAGTGTGTGACTGAGCTGGGCCCCGAGGCTGTGGGGGCCGTGCAGTCACTGCTGGTAAAGGGGGCACCTGCCACCGAGCTGTGTGCTCCGCCCTTCCCCGCGGAGGCTCGCCCTCCACTCCTGTAGACCCAGGACAGGACCACCTTTTCCCCACCCCCGGGAGCTCAGCGGCCTTGGGTGGGAGCTGGGTGGGCCAACATCTGAACAACGTGCCACGGCAGAGGGCCCAAGGGGGTTAAGGCGGGGATGCGCCCATCCAGGAAAAACCACCCGTGTCCATCCCCGCAGAGCAGGCAGTGTGACCCGCACAGAAACCTGGCCAGGGCATCAGTGGTGCCTCTCCCCACAGCCTCCAGCTGCATGGGCCCCCCCTGCTCCGGGGACGCACTCACTCTTGGCTTCTCCTTCCAGGGAGCCCTGTCGTTCTTGGGCTGAGCAGCGGCTGAGTATCCCTGCCTGGGAGCAAGATGCCACCCCCTTCAGGCCGGCATCCACACCAACCCCGGCCCCGCACCCTTCCCTCCTCTCAATAAACAGTTAAGAGCAGCTCTGGGCTGATTGATGTCTTCTTGCTTTCGTGCCCCTCCTGTTCCGCCCCTGCTGTGAGCCATGGTGCTGCAGGAGGAGGGGCCGGGGCCGGACTGGGGAGGGGTGGAGAGGGCCGCTACTCCTCAGGAGGGCTGCATGCCTGGTCTAGGTGTGCGTGGGTGTGTGCGTGTGCGTGTGTGCGAGTGAGAGAGAGAAGAAACCACTGACATTGGCCTGGGGCAGAGCCAGCAATTAGAGGAGACTGGGAGACAGACTGGGGGGGGGGGTATCAAGTTAGATTTAAAAACTAAATCGAGATTTTTTTTTTTTTGCCATTATGGTCTGTAATGGTTTATGAAGCACGGGAATTATCCAACTTTTGAAGAGTGGCAAGAACTCTCCCAACAAAGCCCTTTGTTGCTAATATGTGCAAGTGTCTTCCTCCCTTCCTCCTGCCTTCTCCCCTGGAAGCAGCAGGGCAGAGGGATGCACAAAGTCCACTGAGGGCGGGCATCCCTGCGGTTCAGGGGCGATGCCCCTGGCTGCGACCCCTCTGCTCTGCCAGAGGCCGACTGACCCTGGTGCTGGTGGGGTGCTCAGACACAGGGGTCTGTCTCGGGGAGCACGTCCCAGCCAACGCCCGTGCCATTGATGAATGACAGCCCTGTGAGAAGCACGTGTCCCCTTCAGGTTTCCCGGGAAGGCCCCTCCCTGTCTCGCCTCTCAACACCTGAGGGCAAACTGAATTTGTTTTTTGTCTATTTTACATTAAAGCACAGGTCTGGCCTTGTTCTGTTCTTGCTTTGACAAAGAAATTCAGGAGTTTAATTTTTGGCCGTTTTGACACATTCACAGTCAAACTGCAACAGGAAGGCTGGTTGGACCCAGATTCCATCTAAATCTCAAACTACAATAGAATAAGTTTCACTGTCATACGTTGCCCTGAGACTCTCAGGGACCTGCGTCTGCAGAGCTCTGTTCTGGACAAAGACCCAGCCATGTTGCACGGGTCGCTGCGCATCTCTGGGGGAGGACGGGACCTGGCTCATCCGTCGCTGCCAAGGTGATGCATCCGGGCTCAGCAGGTTGTGCAGCACCAGTTTCACAGGTGACGCCCTGGGTTAAAATACTCGGTGAAATCACCGAAGCACATTGTCGCTGTAGGAGCTGCCGAGACTGCTGGTGGGCTTGGGGCCTAGATGAAGGTCCCGTCCTGAGCTGGCCCAGCCACCACCCACTGGGGACCCTTCCCAGAAAAGCCCTAGAGGGGAACGCTCCCTGCCTCCAAGAGGAGGAAGACGAGGAGCGTTGTTTGAAGCCTCCAGGTTACCTGCCACTGCACCCATCCCACTGTGGGCAGGTTCCTGAGGAGACGAGACCAACTGTGATCACGGGGAAGGGGAGATATGGGGGAGAGCAATATGTTTAAATATTTTATTTTGCCATGCTGCTAGGTGACTCAATCAGTTAAAATCTCATCCTGTGGGACAAAAGGTTGCAGGTTCCATCCCCAGTGAGGGCATGTGTGGGAGGCGACTAATCAATGTTTCCCTCTCAAATCAATTGCTAAAAAAAGTCCCCAGGTTAGGATTAAAAAGAAATACCTTATTTTGTTAATTTCACTTAGTAACTATGTAATTGTTACACATGATATAAAAGACCAAATAAACTTCCAGCCAAGATGGAGGCACAGGTAGACACACGGTGCCTCTTTGCACAACCAAAAGGACAACACATTTAAAAACAAAAAGCAACGAAAACTGACGGGAAATTGAAATGTGTGGAAGTCCAACAACCAAGGAGTTAAAGAAGAAACATTCATCCAGATGGTAGGAGGGGCGGAGATGGGCAGCCGGGTGGACAGGACTTGAGACAATGTGGCGGCTGGAGGGCCGGGCAGCCCCACAATCATGTGCGGATTAACTGGGAGGAACAACAGGGGAGCAGGACAGACCCACCACCCAGGGTCCCGGCGGGGAAACAAAGCCTCAAACCTCTGACAGAAAACACCTATGGGGGTTGAGGTGGCAGCAGGAGAGACTCCCAGCCTCACAGGAGAGTCCACTGGAGAGACCCACAGGGCCCTAGAATGTACAAAAGCCCACCCACCCAGGAATCAGCACCACAAGGGCCCAATTTGCTGGTGGGTAGAAGGGGAAGTGATTGAAAACCAGCAGAGAGTGGAGCTAGCAACACTGTTCCCTCTCGGACCCTCCCCCACATACAGCATCACAACACATTGAAGGGTTGCCCGCCCTGGTGAATACCTAGTGAATACCTAAGGCTCAGCCCCTCATACATAACAGGAGTGCTGAGACAAAAAAAAAAAAAAAAAAAAAAAAAAAAAAAGGCCCAAAAGAAAGATCAGATCAAAGCTCCAGAAAAAATACAACTAAGCAACAAAGAGATAGCCAACCTATCAGATGCACAGTTCAAAGCACTAGTGATCAGGATGCTCACAGAATTGGCTGAATATGGTCACAAATTAGAGGAGAAAATAAGGCTATGAAAAACGAAGTAAAGGAAAATGTACAGGGAACCAACAGTGAAGGGAAGGAAACTGGGACTCAAATCAATGGTGTGGACCAGAAGGAAGAAACATTCAACCAGAACACAATGAAGAAACAAAAATTCAAAAAAAATTAGGAGAGTCTTAGAAACCTCCAGGACATCTTTAAACATTCCAACATCCAAATCATAGGGATACCAGAAGGGGAAGAGGAACAGCCATGAGTGGAAAACTTATTTGGACAAACAATAAAGGAGAACTTCCCCAATCTGGCAAAGGAAATAGACTTCCAGGAAGTCCAGGAAGCTCAGAGAGTCCCAAAGAAGTTGGACCCAAGAAGGAACACACCAAGGCACATCATAATTATATTAGCCAAGATTAAAATGAAGGAGAGAATCCTAGAAGCATCAAGAGATAAGGGGACAGTCACCTACAAAGGAGTTCCCATCAGACTGTCAGCGGATTTCTCAAAAGAGACCTTATAGGTAAGAAGGGGCTGGAAAGAAGTATTCCAAGTCATGAAATGCAAAGACCTACATCCAAGATTGCTCTATCCAGCAAAGCTTTCATTTAGAATGGAAGGGCAGATAAAGTACTCCCCAGATAAGGCCAAGTTAAAGGAGTTCATCATCACCTAGCCCTTACTGTATGAAATGTTAAAGGGACTTATCTAAGAAAAAGAAGATAAAATATGCTAACAGTAAAAAGACAACTTCATAGTTATAACAACCAAACCTAAAGCAAAAACAGAAACAAACTAAGCAAACAACTAGAACAGGAATAATAGCACAGAAATGGAGATCACATGGAGGGTTACCAACAGGGGAATGGAAGCGGGGAGAATGGGGGAAAAGGTACAGGGAATAAAAAGTATAAATGATAGGTAGAAAACCCACAGGGGAAGGTTAAGAATAGTGTGGGAAATGTAGAAGCTAAAGAACTTATGACACATGGACATGAACTAAAGCAGGGGAATGCTGGTGGGAGGGTGTGCGCAGGGGGGAGGGGAATAAAGGGGGAAATGGTACAACTGTAATAGTATAATCAGTCCTGGCTGGCAGAGCTCAGTGGATTGAGTGCAGGCTGTAAACCAAGGTGACGCTGGTTTGATTCCCAGTCAGAGCACATGCCTGGGTTGCAAGCCGGGTCCCCAGTGGGGGCCACATGAGAGGCAACCACACATTGATGTTTCTCTCCCTCTCTTTCTCCCTCCCTTCCCCTCTCTAAAAATAAATCTTTTAAAAATAGCATAATTAATAAAATATATTTTAAAATAAGTAAAATAAATAAAAGACCAAATAAAAAAACTTTAAAACAATGGCCAATTCCAGGTCTGGAGCAGCAAATGTTGAAGATGAACCTGGGACATTTCTTCACACCAGGATAGGAGGAGGCCTCCCACTCTGTGCTTGAGACGCAGGGACTGGTCTGCATCAAGCTCCCACTGGGCAGTGATGGGTAATTCGAACATAATAAGGCGGATTCTTTACCCATGGTTCATCAAATATGATTTAATATCATGTCTTTTAATACTATGTTTTTAATCCAGGGAATAAAATCTGTATGGTAATTTTTAGAGAAAACAAGGAACCAACCCATTACTTTGAAAACTGGTAAATACTTAAAAAAAAAAAAAAGCTTAGCACTTTGAAATATACATGGAAATATTTATAGATGAAATGATAGGACGCCTGAACTTTGTTTCACAATAACCAGCATGGGCATCACAGAGGGTGGGATGAACCGAGGGGAGTCACTTGGGGGGAACGTGGCATGGTCAGCAAGTCATTCTCTGCACTCTGGTATATGTCAGAGACACTTCAAAATGCAGTGTTTAAAAAAGAGGGGAGCCCTGGCTGGTGTAGCTCAGTGGATTGAGCACAGGCCTGTGAAGCAAAGGGTTGACGGTTCAATTCCCAGTCGGGCACATGCCTGGGTTGTAGGCCAGGTCCCCAGTAGAGGGCGTGCAAGAGGCAACCACACACTGATATTTCTCTCCCACTCTTTCTCCTTCCCTCCCCCTCTCTCTAAAAATAAATAATAATGATAAGATAAATCATTTTTTAAAAATAAATAAAAAGGAGAGATGAAAAGAAAACTCGCACACATGTATGAGTATTCTGAGGATGTAAAGAATTAGGAGTCAACTGGAAAAAAGTAAAATCCTCAAGAAGCATAAAATCATAAGGAGGACTTAAAAGAGCAAAAAATGTCCCTTTTAAGTCAGAAAAAAGAAACAAGCATTGGCAAACTTGTGGAACAATGAAGAAAAGCCCCATGAACTGCGGTGGGGAGTCAAGGCAAGGCAATGCAACAGATCGCCTGGCGTGCACCCCACCTCGCAGCGAGCCCACCCTCCCCTTCCCACTCCAGAGAAGCCCTCAGGGCCGTGCCTACCAGGAGGTTCGGAGCAGAATCGGGTGTAAAGGGGCAGGGCAGGAGGAAGAAAACTACGGACAACTCAAGAATATTTGCAGAGAAAGACGGCTAGATATCTTTTGGAATATCCATGCAGTGCAATATCTCACTAGAAAGAAAACAAATGAACTACAGCTATTACAACTTCATGCATTTGCATGAATGAATCTCAACATATCGACCAAATAATTCAAACCCCCACAAAAATGATACACAAGATGTTGTGTATGCTTTTTCATACTTTATCTACCATGAATACCCACCTTTTCAAATTGAATTGAGTTTTTAGACTTTTCAGTGTTGTGCAACCGCCATCACTGTCTAATTTTAGAACATCTTTATCACCCCAGAAAGAAACTCCATGCCCATTAGTGAATTCTCTGGAGAATTCACATCCTTCACACCTTTTTCAGTTGGGGTTATTTGTCTTTTCCTAGTTGAATCGTGAGTTCTTTATGTATTCTGGAGGCTAGGGTTGTCAGATAAATGATTTGCAAACGTTTTCTCCCATTCTATGAGTCGTCATTTTACATTCTAAAGCACAAGCTTTCAGTTTTCTATTTTTACTGGGGTGACATTGGTTCATAGGATCCCGTAAGTTTCAGATGACCATCCCTACGATACCCGATCTGTGTGCTCACCACCCCCAAATCAAACCATCCATCACCATACATTTGGCCCCATTTATCCTTTATTGCCCGCCACCCCCCTCCCTCTGGCAACTACCATCCTGTTGTCTGTGTCTTTGAGACTCAGTTTTATATCCCAAATATAAGCGAAATCCTAAGGGTTCTTAGCTTTTTCTGACTGGCTTTACTTCGCTTAGCATAGTGTTCTCAAGATCCGTTCATGCTGTCGCCAGTGGCAGTATTTTGTCTCTTCTTAGGGATGAATAGTATTCCATTGTGTACATGTACATGTTTTTTATCCAGTCCTCTCAAAGAACACTTTGGTTGTCTGCATGCCTTGGCCATGTGAATAATGCTGCAACGAACACAGGAGTGCATAAATCTTTGTGAATACATGTTTTCGAGGTTTTGGGGTAGATACCCAGGAAAGGGATTGTTGGGTCACATGGAAACTCTATTCTTAATGTTTTTAGAAACTTGCCACAGTGTTTTTCATAGTGGCTGTACCAGTCTACATTCCTACCAGCAATAGAAATGAGGGGTGTTTTTTTTTCTCTGCCACCTGTTCAACATTTATTACCTGTCTTGTTGGTAACAGCCATTCTAACAGGTGTGAGGTGGTATCTCATTTGCATTTCCCTAATAGCTAGTGAAGGTGAGCATCTTTTCATGTATCTGTTGGCCATTTGTATGTCTTCTTGGGAGAAGTGTCTGTTCAGGTCCTCTGCCCATTTTTAAATTGGTTTGTTTGGTGTAAATGTGTGTAAGTTATTTATATGCTTTGGATATAAACCCCTTGTTGGAGCTGTTGCAGTTACCATCTCCCATTTGGTTTCTTGTGCTGTGCACTGGCTTTTTAGTTTGATCTAGTCCCATTTATTTTTGCTTTGACCCCTTGCCTTTGGGGTCAAATTCATAAAATGTCCTCTGTGAGGACATAAGTTTAGTACCTATTTTCTTCTATGTAATTTATTGTTTCAGGTCTTATATTGAGTCCTTTGATCCATTTGGAGTTAACTTTTGCTTATGGGGACAAATTGTAATCTAGTTTCATTCTTTTGCACGTGGCTTTTCAATTATTCCAGCACCATGTATTGAAGAGGCTTTCTTTTTTCCATTGTGTACTTTTGGCAAAAATTATTTGCCCGTATGCATGTGGTTTTATTTTCTGGGGTCTTAATTCTGTTCCATTGGTCTGTTTTTCTGCCAATACCATGCTGTTTTGATTATTGTAGGTCTGTGATATAATTTAAAGTCAAGTAATGTGATACCTCCAGGTTTGTTCTTTTTGCCCCTCAGGATTGCTTTGGTTATTTCGGGTCTTTTGTGGTTCCATTCAAATCTGATGATTTTGGGGTTCTATTTCTTCAAAAAACAAAATTGGGGTTTTGATGGGGATTGCATCAAATCTGTATTTTGTTTTGGATAATATGGCCACTGTAACTATGTTGATTCTTCCAGTCCATAAACACAGACTATCTTTCCATTTCATTGTCTTTTTCAATCTTTTAAATAGTACCTAATTACGCTAGTCTTTTTCTTTGGTTGCTTATGCTTTAAGATGTCTTATCTGAGAAACTACTGCTTAAACCAAGGTCATGAAAAATTTATAGCTATGTATTTTTCTAAAGATTTTAACGTTTTAGCTCATATTTAGATTTTTAAAATTCATTTTGAATTTTTATATATGGTGTGAGGTAGGGGTCCAGCTTCATTCTTTTGCTTGCAGATTTCCAGCTGTCCAGCACCATTTGCTGAAGACAGATTCTACTCTTTCCCCTATTGAAGTGTCTTGGAACCTTCGTCACAAATGGCCATAAATATAAGGGTTTATTCTGGGCTCTCAATTCAATGCCACTGATCCATACAACACCCTTATGCCATATCACACTGTCATATAACACTGTGGCTTTCTAATAGGTACATTTAAAACCAAGAATTTCAAGTCCTCCATTTAGTGTTTTCAAAATTTGGTTATTTGGGGATGGGGCTTTGAATTTCCACATGAATTTTAATATCAGCTTGTCAATTTCTGCCACAAATGAAAGACCAGCGGGCTTCTGAAAGGTATTGCATTGAACCTGTAGATTAATTTTGGGCAGTATCACCACCTTAATAGTATTAAGCATTTCAGTCCGTGAACATGAAATGTCTTCCCATTAATTTACATCTTCTTTCAACGTCCTATTCTTTTCAGGGTGCAAGTTTTGTTTTCTTTTATTAAATTTATTTCCAAGTACTTACTCTATTATTACAAACAAAATTGTTTTCTTAATTTTGTCTTTTTGTTTTGTTCGTTGCTAGTGAATGACTGATTTCTATATATTGATCTCGTACCCTCTGAACTTGCTGAACTCACCTATTCTAATAGGCTTTCTGGTGAATGAATTACCTAGAATGATCTAGGTACAAGGTCATGTCATCTGGAAATAGTTTCACCTCCTTTCCAAGCCGGATATCTTTTATTTCACTTTCTGGCCTAATTTCCTGGCTAGAACTCCCGGTACAGTGTTGAGTAGAAGAGATGAGTGGTCGTGTTGTCTCTTTTCTCATCCGTGGGCTAATCCTTCAGTCTTTCTTATTAAGCAGGGTGCTAGTGGTGGGTTCCTTATAAATGGCCTTTTTCAGATTGAAGTTCTTTCATTCCTAGCTTGGTATTTTTGTTATCTTTAAGTGAAGGATTGCAGACTTTTGTCAAATACCCTTTCCGTGTCTAATGAGCTGATCCTGTCATTTGGTCCTTTTTCCTGTTGCTACGGTACGTGATACAGATATTAAGTGTCAATACTGAACCAGCCTTGGATCCTGGGACAAACCTCACTTGGTCATGGTGTACAATCCTCTTTTACATACTGCCGGATTCAGTTTGGCTAGCACTGTGTTGAGGATTTTGCATGCATACTTATAAATGATTCTTACTGTGCAATTTTCTTTCCTTGTGATATTTTGGTTAAGATGGCAGGGTACTGACCACATACAGTTAAGAAGTGTTTCCTCTTCTAAAGTTTGGAAGAGTTTGTGAAGAATTAATATTTATTTACATATTTGGTAGAACTTGACATTGAGGCCATCTGGGCCTACAGTTTTCTTTCCATATATTTTTTCATTCCTAATTCAATCTCATTTATTCAGATTTTCTATTTCCGCTTGAGTCAGTTTTGGTAGTTTCTTTCTAGAAATTTGTCTATTTCATCAGTGTAATCTAATTCACTAGCATACAAGTTGCCCACAGTATTCCATAATAACTCTTATTTTGGAAGGTTGGTAATGTTCCACTTTCATTCCTGATTTTAGTACTCCTGTTGTTCCATTGAAAGGCTCATTACTTTTGCCTTTCTTTCCAAAGATGTTGTTGATTTTTCTTATTTTATGCTCTAACTAATCCTTAGCTTTCCTCCTTCTGCTTCAGTTTACTTTGTGCTTTATTTTTCAGTGTTTTACAGTTACGATATTGCTTGGAGATATTCATAGCTATAAATTTCCTTTTAAGCACTGTTGTCACTGCATCTCCTAAGTTTTGGTATGTCATGTCTTCACTTCAAAGTATCTTCTCATTTCCCTTTCACCACTAACAGTTACTTAGGAGCGTATAGTATGACTTCCATGTATTCCCAACTTCCCTTCTTTTTAGTTCCTTATAATTGGAGCATATATTTTGCACTATTTCAATTCTTTTAAACCTGTTGAGGCTTCTCTTATGGCATAGCTCTCAGTCTCCCGGGACACATTCCATGTACGCTTGAGAATGCACCCTCTGCTGTTAAGGCAGTGTTTTCTACATGTCTGTTATGTCTAGTTGGTTTAGTGTTGCTCAAGTCCATTTCCCTGATCTTTTGCCTAGCTGTCCTATCAACTGACAATGGGCTGTTGCAATGTCCAATGGTCCATATTTCTTCCTTTCACTATGTCAGTTTCTACCTTATGTAATTGAGGGTTGCTTACCATTGTTTAGCCTCGGTCATCTTATAACATGTCCCCTTTAACTCTAGTAACATTTTTTGTTTTCAAGTCTATTTTGTCTGTTAGTATAGTTATTCAAACTTTGCAAGTTTGCACGAAAGCTTCCTTCATTCTTTTACTATCAACCCTTTTGTATTTTGGAATCCACAGCATCCCCTGTACAAAGCATGAAGTTGGACTGCTTTTTACTCATTCTGGTCTTTTGTGGGACTATTAATCTACTCACACTTAATGTTATTGGATTTATGCCTGCCATTGTACTTTTTTCAACATCATGTCTTTTGTTTCTCTATTCCTCCTTTACTACTATTCTTTGCATTAATAGTTTCTAGTGTAACGTTTTATAAAAAAGATTTTATCTAGAGAGAGGGAAAGGGAAGGAGAAAGAGAGGGACAGAAGCATCAATGTGTAGCCAACCAGGGACCTGGCCCACATCCCAGGCATGAGGCCTGACTGGGAAATGAACTAGCTCTGGTTTGCAGGCGGGTGCTCCACCCACTGAGCCACACCAGCCAGGGCTCTAGTGTAACATTTTAATTTCTTTATAATTTGCACACTCAATTTAATAAAATATAATTGAAAAAGTAGATCTGTATACCTTAATTGTTTCCAATGTACTCAAGTTTTCCCATAATGGGATAAAATCCTCAAAAACCACTACAATCTTTTTTGGATCCATATCCAGAACTTTTCTTTTGTTCAGATGAATCTGTTTAACTTTATAACAAAAACTTACCTATTTTTCTCCAAATTAAGAACTTTCCTATCCAAGAACTGATTCTTGGATTTCCTAACCCAAGAACTAGATTAACATCAAATTCAAAGAGGCACTTACATAATTTGAAAGGCAACTCTAAACTTATCAAGTGCTCTTAAAACTTTTCTTGTACACTTTATAGTCAATTTATAAAATGCTGTAAGTTAAAATCTGTTAGAAAATGTGTACAAGTCAGTATTCATGATGAAGTTTTAACATAAATTCTCCTGTCTGTGAAAGTGACAAATAAGCATTTCCATTCTTTGGAGCTTCGATTTCAGTTCCTGCGCAGTGTGAGAGCAGTGAGAAAACGTGTCGCCCACTGACAGGTTTTGCTTTTGATTACTGTACTCGGCAAGCATTCCTTTTGTTTCAAGATCATCTTAAGTTGGAATCGTGAACAAAGAGGGCCACGTAGTAAACCTGTGAAGCTCAGGAGAGGCCTGTGTGGCGACCCTATAAACTCAGATACCAAAGGTAACCACACTCAGTGGCCTGCACATAAGAATGTCTAAAAGCAGGCGGCAGTCATGCCTCAGACGGCAGCTTCCTTGACAAAGGTCAACGCTCACCTGAAGTGAGCCTACCGTCCTTCCGCATCAAAGGTAACACTCCTTTTGGATGTCAAGAGACCTCCTTCCCAGACCCCCATTGTTGTCTGCTCCCTGGACATTGTCACCACGTGCTGTAAACGTGACCACTCTGCACCCACACATGTATGTGCTTCTCTTTTTTACCTTTTACCCAATTCTGGAGAGTTTCCCACTTGGCTCTCTCCTGCCTCCTTAACCCACCGGCAATGGATTTCATGAACCCAACCTTGGGTTTCCTCTGTTTCTAAGGGATAAAACAAGCAGCAAAACGGCTATTCTTGGGAGTCGTTTCTCAATCCATGGAGATTTTGCTTTCTGGTAACTGCCATCAGTTTGGCTCAAATAAACAAAAATTCTCTAAAGGTTTGGATGTTCTACAGGACAGTAAGCCAGGGCTAAAGTTCCCTCATACTTCAACCAGAGAGCATTAGTGCAAAGGACAAAATCGTCCAACTTGTCTTGCACTTCTGTTATTCTGAGCAATTTCCACAAACTGGTGCTAGTTCTTGATGTAAACACACACACTGAACCATGTTAACAACTGTGACACTTTTCAAAGAGTCTGTTCCAGAAAATTGAGTGCTACTATTTTCAATAAGCATCATAAGGTTTTTAAAAAAGGGTTAGGGTATCAGCTCACCTAAACCTAGCAAGTACTTTCAACTGTTAGCTTCACTGAAGAAATTTAGTCTTTTCCTTTTAATTTTTTTAACAAAATCCCCATAATACTCAAAAAGAAAGCATCTCTATGAATTTTTTTTCTTGTACAAGCCAATACAAGGCAAATATGCAAGCTCAATAGGCTGTTATAAATTGTTTAAAAGCTTTGTTGGACATTTCAGGTAATTAATTTGATCTATTCTCTTGAGGAAACATTCATTTTTTTTCTCTTGCTCTGGTGCAGCAAATTGCAACGGTCACTCCCCATGAAATCTGTAACACAGCCACTTCCAGTCCTTTCCAGTTGTGGTACTAGCGCAGTTCTGCATCAGAGCAGAATTTCAATTCAGATCTTTGTCTATACCTATCTTACATAGGTATGGTTAACTGATGCCGCTTGCACAAAATATTCAGCTAACACATTATAATGCTACTTTGGTAAGTTAAGACATTGTTACAGAGTGGAATCAAACTATCTGACACCAGCTGGTGACGTTTATGTGGAACACAAGCAACACACTAGTTCCACAATGCAACACACAGAGCAAAATGTGGTCCTATCAGAATGCTTCACTAAACAGAAAAGCATTCCACAGTTCCAGTCACACTAGCCCTATTTCAAGCACCCGAAATCCACTGGTGGTGAAGGGCTACCACACCAAACACCAGGGTCCAACCCGCTGCAGGAGGGGAACCTGACTGGTCTGGAATTCTTGGGTCTTCCCCCTGTGCTGTGTGTTGCTTTATTGAAAACTACCTCGTCATGCCTAGTCTTATCTAGCAACCTCTGAAGGGCAGTCTTTGTACACTTACATCACTTTCAAGAATATAAAAGAGTCTATAGGACACAGTCTACAAAAAATTAAATTAGCATCAAATACTGCCTTTTACTGTTTTCTGGATTACTCAACTGTTTGGTAGAGGCACACTGGATCTGTTTTGCAGACTAAAATCTGAATGGAAAACAAGAAATAAAATTAAAACGCACCTTGAGAAACAAAATCCTTTCACCAAATGTTTTCGTCAGCTCAGCAAAGGAAAGGTGAAAGCCTTACTGGCAGAGACATGAAACGTTGAGCCAGTCCGCCCGACTGGGGCAGTGCTCACGTTCCTGCTGATTCTATTTCCTAAGCATTTCCAATGCCCTTCCTTTCTACTGACTGCCCTGCAAGCTGCCCTCAGCTTGTCTTCTCTCAATGGAAACGCGCCAGAATCCAGCTGGCTGGTCTTATTCTTCTAATCTATGGTCCGCAGTACTGCTGCAGAGAGACTGAGACCTTTCTAGAAGGCACAGCTGGTAATGCTACTTACATTTCAAACACAGTGTGGCTCTTTACTGCCCCCTACAGGATGCAGTTCCAACTCCAGCACGTGGTTCAAGGTTCAAAGCCCAGTGTTCCAGCCACTCTGGTGACTCCCCCCCCCCCAGAAAACCACACCATTCACAGGGGCACATGTTTCCTATATGCCTCCCTTGCACCACTGCCGGAGAGTGGGCCACCTGCACCAGCGTGAATATTAAACAGGAAGCAAGTCCTGAGTTTTGCAGATTTCTTCTATCCGGCTTTGGTCACACCACCCTATCTGTTTTCAGTGCATTTCACGGGCCAGGCTTTCAAGAGTCAGGTCAACTGTGGATACGAAGAGCACCAGTGGGACTGCCCTGAAGGGGAGACACAGCAGTCAGCTGGGCCGAGGGCTGGTGGGGAGATGCCACCGACGGAGGCGGCCGCTCTCCCCACGCTGGAGGGCTCAGGCGCCGGAGGCAAGGCCGCGCACCACGGTCCTCGTGGCAGGCCCACAATAATTTCATGTGCTTTTGAGATTAGAATGACGTTAAGTTTGCAGTTCAAAGAAAATGAGGAAACTGATATCTCCTTATGAATCTGATAAAAAAGGTAAAGGTTGCTAAGGAAATCGCAGAAACCGGTCTTCAAGACACCTTGCAATCCAGCGGTCTCCCCGATTCCCAGCTTTCGACTGGTCAGTTAGACTCATCTGGGGTACAATTTACGCAGAACATGTTGTATTTTATTATGTGGAGGAAGTTAACTTACAGGAATATTCCTCAAATTCTTGTGAAATTCTAGATTCTTGTAATATATAACTTGGATATACTAATGTGGTCCTTACAGTATGTGTGAATTATTTTTAAAATCATTTTAGATTTGAATACCTAAATACTACTCCAAAAAGAGAATTCTCAGTATATAAAACATCAGTACCTAAAATCTGAAAACTTTGTTCTAATTCTAATATATTCCAGTTAATGTTTCCCTAGGTATTTGCTCCTCTAAAGAACGTTAACTAGGAATTTAAGTAATATTTCATCAATTTAAAATGTATTTTTTGACAGTTATAAGGTAGAACAAGGCTTCTGTTACAGAGGTAAAATTATATATTAAGGTACAGGTAGAAAATGCCTACTTTAAAAACTGGACATGTCAGCAAACATTAATTTTATCTAAATTGTCTTCTGATTTGAAATAAGTTTTCCAGCCTCTACATAAAAATTTACATTTATTTGTTATAGAAGTAATTTCTATAAAGCAAATGGAGATAATAATATCCTGAAGAGTTGAGAAGTCACATATTTTAAAAGTTTATATACAATAAAACACACATGTAACAAGTAAAACATTTAATGTATTAGTATAATCCCACCAACACAATGTTCGCTACTATATTTAAAAGCATTTATTTAAAATGTCAACCTCCTTCCGAAAGATGGAAGACTTACGAGCTCATTATGAGGTATATGGTAACGACAACAATCCTAAATGCAGAAGGACCATCAGTTGCCTAAATATAAAGCTGAACTTTGGCAAAGATATAGATGTTAACACAGAATAACACAGCCATTAAGGAAATCTTTATGTTTATACCATTTCTACAATGTTATGGCCTGACCCAAACCACTCTTCCCTTTCAAAGGGTGAGTTGTAACCCTGTCCCAGATGACTTAGCATTTTAAGTATGTGGTCTGCTGATTAACATTTCTTTTTCTCAAATCTCAGTATTACAGCTATATAAATTACACTTAAAATATTTGAAACAGATATTGAATTTATTGGTCGGCTATGAGTAGGAAAATACATCGGTAAAGAAAAGAGACCCTGTATATAAATATAATACTAGCTAGTTACAATTTGACCAAGAAGGTTCCGCTGAAAAGAACAGTAAAAGCCCTTGTCACCTCTGGTCCATAGGTACATACTCAGTCTCCCATCACCCTTATCAAAGAGCTGCCTAGGCAAATGCGACATTCTCTGAGCTTTAGTGCAGATAATGTGCTGGGTTTCGTTACATGAATGGTAAACAAAAATTAGTCCAGTGCATTACACAACATAATGTACTGTGAATAAAAACTAGATACTACTTCAACACACTGGTTATTAAAATTTATGTAACCAACGAGAAGAGGAAAGTGAACATCCTGAAATACCGTTTAGGGTGGGAGAAACACTTGCTAAAGGTGTGCTTTGAGAACCATTTGCAGCCTTTGTTCTGGGCACTCTGACCGGTCCACTGAGAGAACAAGCTGCTGCTATGGCCTTGCCTCGGGTGGCTTTGTCCTTACACGACATGACCCCAAACCTTAAAAATCACTATGGAAACAAATTCCATGAGTTTAAATAGTAAAAAAAAAAAAAAAAAAAAAAAAAGGAATACTAAAGCTGAAATTTATTAGTGAAAACCTGCATATCAGAAGAGCTTTGAAATTTTAATTTCAACATTTAGAAGTGCATTCACCCTATTATTAATGTCCTCAGGTTTCAAAGTGCTAACTCAAGTTTTCCTGGCTGTCACCAAATCAGGTAAAAATAAAACTATACAGTTCTTGGACATGTTCCTTGCCTATCTTCTAGGATGATTCAAGTTGCAACCAACATTTTATATCTACATCTTTAGTTTAAATTATGCCACAAATTAATTTTTATGAGCATAATTTAAATCCTCAAAGTATAAATAATTACCACTAACAGGGTAAACTGTACTTCAAGAGATTTACAGCAAGGAACTGAGTGCCTCTGAATTTCTGATCATTAAAACAGAAAACACAGTCTAAGTTTTCTGTAAAACATTCGTAAGATGGATTTATCCAGCAAGAACAATGAAATTACAGTATGGCAACACCACATTAAGTGTATTTGTTACAGAATCTTTGAAAAAAATCTATACTGTGACAACGTACTAGCTTTTCATTGCATTTTTAGGGCGTATAGATTATTGGAAATTATTCAGGACATAGAAATATTTAAAACACAAAACTTTGTTTAACAAAAGTATCACAATCTATTTTGGTGTTATTGTTTATTCCCTACAGACCCAAAATATTTCTTTCTCTTTTGAAGGTTACAGTTGTAAATCTACACTCTCGGTTCAATTCATCACTATCTCGGGAAGGTGGAGAAGCTGCTCAAAGGGACCCACACGACACAGTGGGCCCCCAAGAGGCAAGAACAAATATTTTCGAGACATAACAGGCCGTTGTGTCTTACCATCCTGCCCCCCAATTAGAATATAGTGAAGACGATAACAAATACAGATGAAAACATTGTCCGTAAAGCTCAAACCTTTAGCATCTAACAAGTGCACTCTAGTTCCAGCATCTATGAAAAGAACACATCCTCCGCGAACAAACACAGAATGACTAAGTGCCGCTCCCGCCCCTTCCATGAAGCTCTCTGACCTGGTGCCCACAGCGCAGATCAGAGGACACGCAGTTAGTTCCTTTGTCTTCTCAGTCCGACCAGCTCCAGCTCCAGCTCGCCCTTGCTGGACGTTGTCATGATGCACATTACAACACAGTGTTTAGGAAAAATGAGTAAACACACCTTTATTCACACTTTATAAAAAATAAAACAAAAAAACCCATTAAAAGTTATGCATTGGTTTTACATCAATAATACCAACTATTCAATGTACTGATTATAAACTGGACATGTTTGGTGTCAGCACAACTTAAGCAAAAAGCAAAAAGCAAAAAAATCCATCACAACAAAATCTTTAAAAAATCTTAAAGAAGAAACCAGGTCCCAAAGATTCAAGATCAACAGTTTTAGGAGAAATTTTTTTTAAAGAAAAAAATTTTTTTTCATTCATTTAAGCAGTATGTAAATTTTATTTTCTCTTAAAAACAGAATAAGCACATTTAAGTGCTGAACATTTTTTCATAAAATTTTAAGTCATTATCCAAAATGACTCATTCCTTTGTAAAAATCGATCATTAACTACGATTTCCCCTCGGGCTCACCCCGTGTCCTGCTGCTGCTCCCTTGCCTGCAGCTGAAACAAAAGCAGGCGCAACAACTTCCCTCTGAATTCATTTGATTTTTGAGACAAAAGTAAATGAATGCGACCAGAATATATACAAGTTAACTTTGCAAAAGTAGAGCTGGCTGCAATTTCTCATCTACTAATGGCACTATGGGCAAACACACAGGGTACAATGTAACTTTCATCTTGGTTGACGTATTAAAATGACTGTCACTTAAAAAATGATCTGAAGAACTGTCTTAAGGACCTGTTTTGAAAATACATCTCATTTATACTGCTTCAAAAATGGAAAATTATTTAAGAAAAAAAGAGGAATGATTAAAAAACGAAACATGGAGACCCAGGGACCACACGGACAACAGGAGAATCACATGATAGCGGCGTTCCGGGGACGGCACTGTGCGGTGACACCGAGACGCAGCGCGTGGGTCTGGGGAGCACAGGCCCAGGGGTTCACCACCCCGCGAACAGGTTCCGAAATGTGATTTCAATGCTTCTCAACGGGAAGAAAGTCACAGCTCGTACAAAAGCGTTTTCATAAAACTCTCACGAATGTTCGACAGCATCTACAAACTGTAAAAGAGGACGCACAGACCCCCTCTGCGTGCACAGGCAATGTTCGGCGAGGACAGTTCAGGCAGGCACGGTGGAGATAGACAGGAGGTGTCTCAGAAAGCAGTTAAAAAGCTGTACCTAAGCAGCTGTAATTTTTTAACTTAAAAAAGTTAAAAGTTTAAAAATATCAGAATGTACAAATATCAACCATTACATTCAGTCCATAAATGCCTACAGATCATCACTGCTCAGCTCATCTGTCCTGGTAGATAGTTTTTGTAAAAACCCAGGAATTCACAAATAAGGTTACCTCTGGTCCGAAAAAATGTCCTAAGCTTTAAACAGTTTTAAAAAGCAATGTTCTCCATTTAAAAACAAAGTAGTACAAAAGGGCCAAGAAAACCCTAACAGTGCAAATCATCAGCAGAGAAAGTCTGTTGCAACTTCTTTTACAAGCTGGCCTTTAAAATACATGAAACAGGTAAAAAACAAAAAACAGAAACAAAAACAAAAAAAAAACACCTTAGCCTTAGTTTACAATACAATCATTTCCAAATCTGATTTTTTAGTACAAAATTTCATAAATCAGGTCTTCTGTGGATCATATACAATCATAAAGGCTAAATTCAAATTCTGTTATTTTACAAACACGTCTGAAAAAGGAGGGAGTAAAGTATGGAACGATTGGTCTCTGGATGTTATTACTGGCCTCAAAAAAGCAGTGCTACAGATTTCTGTGCAAAGAGAATACGCTGTTCACACATTTTCCTATTTCAAGGCATGAAAATATTATTTTGGATAGAAGAAACAGGAAAACCACTTGTAACAAATTAAAGACAGGCGCGAACATGCCGATCCCTGTCTGACAGTATATAAAGCATACTGGGCTCAGAATTTGTCCACTGCTAGCACCTGGCTTTCATACTACATCCTTATGAAATAATCAGACTGAGAACTCAAATCATCATCAAGAAAAAAAAATCCCTAGTGGCCATACCTCACTCCCCTATATTCAGATTTTATATAAGTTTACAAGTGAAATTGAGGTCATCTTCTGAAGGTACTTGACTACCTCCTGCTGGGAAGGTGAATGCCGTTAACTTGGGGCAGGAAAGGCAGTAAGAGCTCCAGTTGTGCAAAAAGTGAGAAGTGGTCGGAGGGGATGAGTGGGTGCGGGCAGCCGCTGATATTATTTTCAACTAGCCAATGGTGGTCCAGAGGTCCCAGGATGCCTAATGTGTTCAGCTGAGGCTTAGAATAGAAGATGTAGTCAATTATACCCTGAAAATCAGAAGGAAATAAAAGACAAGATTCCACATAAGACAATTCCAAAATACTCAAGGCTCTTAAAACATACCCTTACAATCATGTTTGGTAAACAAAGAAACTCAGGAGTGTGCGGGAACAGGCAGTACTACGTTGCCTAACACAAATGGTCCCCCAATTGTCAAATCCCACAGAATGCAGACAGTTTAGGCATGGCAATCGCATACTCTTCCTCCTATCTGGATCCTTCCAGAATTTTTCATGAGACCTAAAGGATCTTTCATGATATGGTCTATGCTTCTTTTTGCTCACTACCCTTTCTGGGGGGTGAGGGCGGGGGAGGGGCTATGAACTGGGGCACATTCTTCACATGTGCCAGTCTCCTTCCTGCCCAGGGCTTTCATACATGCTGCACTCCTGCGTCAAACACTTTTTCTATTTGTCACCCGGTTAATTCCTTCTCAACCTTCAAGTGCCAAGCTCAATCACTTTCCAAAGACCTTCATCACCCACTTAATACCTCCCACCACCTCCAATTCTCTTCCCTTGCCCATGTGCACCCACTGCACATTCGTTTATGTGGCCAAGATTAGGCTGTCCCTGCCCTACGTGTCCTCAGCGGCACCTGGCAAACACAGCCCAGCACCTCGTGGTCTGCCCTGTCCTCCCTGTAACTCGCCTCTCTGCTCTATGTTCTTGGCCGAAAGTATGCAACCACATTTAAATGTCCCCTTTCTATGTCTACACATAAACAGGAAAAAGAGGGGAAAATCCCCAATGTCTCCCGCCTTTTGGTTATCACCCTTACCTCTTTAAGAACCTCCAAGTTGGTTGGTAGTACCTCATCAACCATGCACGCTACTCTTTCCACCCAGCTCTCCAGGAAAACCGCTCTCACCCACATCTTCCTGAAGCTTCCTCCTCACTCCTCTTTCCAAGAAAAGGCCTTATTTCCTTGGCAGTTAAGCTCCTACAGTCCTGGTTTTGCTCCTCTCTGGTTATTGTCATTTACATGTCAGCTTTCCTGGGTCTACTCCAGCCTCTCTTCAACTTGACACACTCATCTGTTCCCAGGATTCAATCATTAGAGTACTGGGGATCCCCCAAAGTCAAATTAAAAAACCATCAATTTTCAAAAAATTTTAACAAGTCTAAAAGGCTCTCACTGCTGAAATTAAAAACCAGTCAACACTAGTTGTCTGCAGTCTAGCAGACGATCTAACTTGAATGATTCTAGTTCCAGCAGGTTAGAGGTGGAAAAAGTAGGATTGAAGAAAGCAGAAATGCAAAAGTGGCTAAAAAAGACAATTGAACATAAGCCCTTAAATAACTGCTGATACCAAAAATGAGAAGACTCACTAATGAAAGGCTCACACTGTGGGCTGTTAACTGTAAGGCCTATAAATATATTCTAGCAACTTGAAATGGCCAATAAACCAAATTTTCTCACTTAAGGAGTAGCTTCCAGGTAAATTAACATTAGGGACTGAATACATCTCCCTAACTGACACCAACTTAGATACAGTAAGTCCACACTTGACAGCTTGAAACAAAATGATATACAATGAAACCAATGTTAATACAGGCTAGTTGATATAAACAGCTAAGTTCCCGTGGCACCATCAACACTGTAGTGAAATGACGTTGAGAGAACAAACGTTCTCTGGGACCTGCTGTACGGTGGCCCTGCAAACCCAGCCGCCAGTACTGAGTCTATGAGAAACATAATTACCCCCAAAAGGTGAGACAGTTAACTCAGGACTTCCTATGATTATTTCATCTGATTTCTTACCCTGGAAATGATTCCAACACATACGAACTCAATATGGCCTAATGTGAACACATACTCATATTTTAAAGACATGACAAAGTAGCAAGATTCTCCTTAAAAAAACAACAAAAAAAACAACAGAAGTTTAAAAGTTCATTGATGTCAAAAAGCTCACCTTAAAATCAAACGTGTAGTTTGTGTAAGGCATCAGGCCACTCTCGTAGGCACTCTTTAACTTAAAACCATGCGTGATCCTTCCATTAGTTGTCCCATTTTTCCCATTACAGCTGAAGTTTGTAAGACTTTCGTTATATCTCAGTTCCTTAAAGTCCTTATGATTCGTTTCTACTCCACCAGTGCTCAAATACTCCACAACACCTGGAAGGAAGATAAAGGGACTTTTCCATTGTCAAGTATGACACCGTACAAAGTTATACTTTCTACAAAACATAACTATGCATAAAATATGCCCACTTTCTAAAATGGCTTTATACGTTTGCCAGACTTGCCTAAATCTATTTTACACGGTTTTAATAACAGTATACTGAACATTTTATGTTTTGCTTTACTGTTTCGCATGAACTTTTATGTCCTCTCAATGACCTTTTTGAAATGGTCGCACAATACCACAGGCAGGGCTGGTGTATAACATTTGTTAAACTAGTTTCTCATTTTCTTAAAACAACAACAACAAAAACACCTCCGGCTATTTCTACTTTTTAAAAAGAGTTAATACCACAATCAACATCTTAATATGTAGATTTCTACTTATGCTAAATTATTTGCTTGGTATATCCCAAGATTAGTACTCACGGAATCATTATATAAAGGCAACTACGGAAGAGAATGCCAGTTGGTAACAGAGCAAGTTCGCCAACAATGAGCACCATTTCCCCAATTTCCTAAACACAACCATCCATGGAAAAACATGCAGGAATAAAGCTTTCTCTATTCTTCTACTTTGTGATAAAAATAAAATCTTTTTTTTTTTTAAATCACTTGCCTGATCTATATAAATGAAGGATTTTAATTTCCACCTTAGGTGGATTTTTCTAATGAAGACCACCCAAATCTGAAATTCTGTAACTGGATAGCACTCGTTGGAATACCAAAGAAGCGGGCTCAGAGCCCCTAGAGTTTGGATCACACGCATATGCAGGGGTGGGCAAAAGTAAGTTTACAGTGTGCATGCATGCAAAACAGAGTTTATTCCTGTAGAATTGATTAATTATATTACTTTCCATATGAACAGATATAAACCTACTTTTGTCAACCCCTATGTAATATGAGCATAATGAAACCTAATTATATGTTCTTTAATAAGTTCTTTTGTTATTACCTATGCGTTTTTAATCAAAGATGATTAATGTCCTTTCTCCTGAGGTTTTCATGGCACCCTTTCATTTTCAAAATGTAATCCCTATTCCACACAAGGAATTTTAAACCGGATTCCTGGCTGCCACTACAAACTGCATTTGTTTTCACTAACTTTGGAATGATCAGAAACAAGACATTATAAAAACATTCAAGTCTAAAAGCATTCTACATAAACTAACATTCTGCCCTGACCAGTGTGGCTCAGTTGGTTGAGCATTGTCTCACAAAGCGAAAGGCTGCCGATTTGATTCCTGGTCAGGGCACACACCTGGGTTGTGGGTTTGGTCTGGGGGCGCAGGTGGACAGTAGGAGAGGTAACCAGTCAATGTTCTTTCTTACAGCAATGTTTCGCTGGTTCTTTTTCTCCCTCCTTCCCCCCTCTCTAAAAATAAATAAAATCTTTAAAAAATAAAAATGACATTTTTTTCTTACCAGAGTCTGGCAAAGAATTGAGATCTGCACACAACACTAGTGGAATATTTCCAAATTCTCCCAATACACTGGACTGGAGGCTTCGTGAGGCTTTATCAATAATGTTTTTCACTTCCGAGAGAAACATCATCGTCTGCACTAACTTCACATCCGAGTACTCAGGGTCCCAGTGCATATGAGCATTAGCCACGAGAATGAGTTGTCTCTCTGTTCCCAGATGCGGCTTTCCAGCTGCAGCAGATACAAAGAAAATGGACAGAACCTGTCTGTGAGCGCACACGATCTCCGAGTCTGAAAGCAAGGAGTATCTCCTTGGAGTCTTAGGGGCAAAAAAGGACCCTAAAATTTACCTAACAATCTCTCACCTGATGACTGAGCCTACCCTACAACAAACCGGAGAAACAGACATTGAAACTTCAGCGTGTGTACTTTCAGCAATGAGTATGCATTACTTAATCAAAGACAGCTCATTCTATCTGGGACACCTTGTTTTTGTTTTTAAATAGTGGTGTCTCCTCGAAGCCTCTGATCTCAGCTTAGACGTACTCCACTGACCCTCAAAAAATGAGACCTACATTCCTTTCGTCAGCTATATTTAGGATGGCCACGACATTCCATCCTTCATCCTTCTATCCTCCAGGTTAAATGGCCCCAGTGCCAACTGTTCCCTGGGTAACAAAAATTTCACTTCTCAGCATGATGATCACTCTAAATTACCCTTTGTCATTTGAAGTAAGTGGCTGATTTCTCCAAAACTTGAGACCTTTCAAATAATGCTTACAAGTAGGTCAGGAAGACAAGTTAGCTTACAGAATATCCTCGCTGCCAAGAAATTATAGAAAGTACATGGAGTTCTCTCTGAGAAGTTATTTTAACAAATTACTACTTCAACCTTTCTTTGATGTGAAAAACCCTTGGGAACAAAAGAAGTGTTTTTTAATTTGGCTTTATGCCTTTCAAGGTTTGAAATACTTTTCTTGGCAATGATTTCTCATCTTCAGCTTTTTGGCAGAGAAAATGGGACACGGTATTTAGGAAAGATTTATATTCTCACTGAGTTTCTTCAGGTGTTAGACAACACTATTATTACACGACGATCATGTAATAATAGTGTTATTTTTTCCTATCCAGTCTCGGAGGTCAGTCTCACAGGCAGTGAAAAGGCCACTCACACGACATCCCAAGCAGCTCGCCCCGCAGCTCCAGCAGCACGGCGACCCCGATGTTGTCCTTCGTCATGACTCTGTTCAGCATGGCCTCCGATCCTTCTGAGTTCGCCATCGCCAGCTGGTTGAACTCCACAGTGTGTTTCTGAACCAAAGTAAATCTAAAACAAGACACACACACACACACACACACACACACACGAAACCCAGGATTTTAGCTTTGTGACAAATGCAGATTTTGCAAATTTCCTTAACAGATATATAATGGCATGTACATCACATTATAGAAAATCGACATCCCATACCCGTTTAAAGTTCTTCTCAGTCTGTTACTGATACAAATAACATCTTGATTTCAATTTTTACAACTTAATGTGTCATCTTCTGTTTAGGTTTTGTGTTGGAATACTTCATCTTGTAATTTTTAAACTTTCTTTTCCCAAGTATGGGTCTAAGAACCCCTCCACAACCCTGGAGGCACGGTGTTTCAATTAACGACTGGAGTGAAATCCCAGCAAACAACTTAAGAAACAGCAGTACTTCCAATGTGTCTCCAAAACAAGATTACTTCTGATGATTCCAAACAAAAAGTATTGTTTAAGTCAGAAGTATTGTTTTCTTAAGTGATAATATAATGTTTCATTCTCTTACTTTCCAACTAATTTCCATACTCTTGGTCCCCACCTTGCGAGGAAAATTTTCTGCTTTAAAAATTAAATGACTTACTTTTCTGTCTTAAAGAATATTGCACAGCCGTCAACATGCTTTCTTTCTTGTTCTGACATTGTCCTGGCTCTAGATTTAGGACTAAAGAATCCATTATAGCCACGTTCTTTCAGTTCTACCAGAAAAAAACTATAATACTGTTCTGTTTCAACCTCCTGAAAAATTGTAAACAGCAAAGTTATTTCAAAAGACAAAATCAGTCACATGTATTAACTTTATACAGGTGGAGACTTAAAATCATTTCAAAATACTGATCTGCAGTGTTAAGAATGAAGTACTATCTTCTCAATTTAATTTATCTGAAACCAATCAGAATACCTACTTGTCCACTTGACAGATACCAGATGACAAAGTCAATCTTTGTTGTTTAGGAGTAAAGATCGAACAGACATACATCTTTATGTATGTACATTTCCTTCTACTTTAGGGGTGATGCAGAACAAGAATCAGAGAAGCAGAAGGAACTTCACAGATGCTAACTTCAGGCCACCGGGAGAGAGGGACTGTGGTGAGGTTGGTTAGTTATGAGATGTCAGTTATGATATAGACTAAGAACCCAAAGTTACTGTGCACCCAGGCTTAATGCTCTTTCCACTTCGCCCTGATTATTGCATTATCACTGGTAATAAAACAAAATCATCTCCACAACGTCACAATTTCAGTAACACTGCCACCCACCTCAAAAACAGTGTGTAGGGGCATTAGGGAGGGAAAGGTGAGTACTTAGCTGTCATAGCAAATGCTTAAAACCCAGCTTAACCCATCTGCTTAATTTGGCAACACAGTGCTACAGAACAAGGCAGGCAGGGAATGCTCACAGGATTCACTGAAAACAGAAAAAACCACTATTTTAAGAACTGCTGCCCTGGATGGTGTGGCTCAGGGGGCTGAGCCCTGGACTGCCAGCCAAAGGGTCGCCAGATTGATTCCTGGTCAGGGCACATGCCTGCAATGCGGGGCAGGCCCCCCAGTTGGGGGCGTGCGACAGGCAATCGACCGATGTTTCTCTCCCTCTCTTTCTCCCTCCTTTCCCCTTTCTCTAAAAATATACAAAGTCTTATATATATATTTTTTAAGATTTTATTTATGTATTCATCTACAGAGGGGAAGGAGAGAGGGAGAGAAACATCAATGTTTGGTTGCCTTTCCTGCATCCCCTGCTGGCAACTGGCCTGCTGGGAAGCAGCCTGCACCCCAGGCATGTGCCCTGGCTGGGAATCGAACCGCAATCCTCTGGTTCGCAGGCCTGTGCTCAATCCACTAAGCTACACCAGCCAGGGCCAAAGTCTTTTAAAAAAGAAAAAGAATTGCTAAAGGCAGGACTTCAAATGAATGTATCAATGCAATTCATTTCCAGGTTGCTCCTTGCTTTAATCAACGTTGGGGCATTTGTGCAATTTAAACAAATACTCTTATGATGACTTACCTGAAGACTTATGATGTCAGCATTGCAGCTCAAAATTTCTTGAATAATGGCCTTTTTCCTATAATCCCAACTTAGTGCCCATGATGGACAGTAGCCGTATAATTGGCGGGTCGCATATTTATCACAAAGAACGTTATAGCACATGACAGAAAACAAAGCTGTAGGAAAGATAACTTTACTTATTAAACAGTGGCAGAAAAAAAAAGCACACAATTACTTTTCAACAGTGTTCACTTAAATGCTAAATTTGAATTTATTCATTCAATACATATTCACTGAAAACCTACCCTATGCCAGACACGGTGGATATAAATACAGTCGTGTGAGGAAGGACAGACACACGAACATATTAGGAAACAGTGTGTTACCTGCCAGGGGTACATACGAAAGGTTCGAAAGCTAAGACACTAAGATCTCGAGCCCTCAGCCTCTAAGCCCAGGGCTCCTCATTTCTGTGCTCACTCCACCACTTCATCCACCATTCACACGGAATGTGGAAATCTGACAGGTATGTTTTGCTCAATGGATAAAGGGTAAGAGCACCACAGACCAAATCTTGTTATACCTATCACACAAGCTCCCAAACTATTTCCGTACAATTTAAGTTAAAAGGAGATTAAAGGTCTTAATTCAATCTCTCTCTTAATTAAGTGCTGTGGCTGTCCTACAATTCTGCAGTATCAAATACATTTGGAACCTACTAGGGTTTAGAAACTTCCAATATAAGAAGATTTTTGTACAGTCATCATAACTGAATTTGATCAATACTTGACTGGTTTCTCCGCAAAGGCACCTCCGCCATCGTGGGTGGGTAAACTGTGCTATGGGGGTTATGTTGTGCACTGAGGTGCTCCGGAGCATCACTTCCCCAGCTGTGACACTCAAAATGCTCCCAGATATTGCCAAATGTCCCCTGGGGACAGTCACCTCCGGTTGAGAGGCCAGGTGAGTAGGAATTAAGTCTTCATTATTATCTCCCCAACAGATGGACTGTGAGCGTCCCACTGTTAACACTAACCATCATCTAAAAGCACGCCAACAGTATTGTTAGGTTTATAAAGATCAAGCAAAAAAGTAAAAAAAAAAAAAAAAAAGGCTACCAACCAGTAGGCCTTGTTCTGTCTGGTTCTTGTAACATAATCCAAGATCTTGGAGGTGGTTGTTCCGTTGAAACTAGTTGAATATAAAACACAAAATTAAGCAATATTCTTACATGTCTTCCTAAAAACATGGTTTAAACAAGTGACCACTTACTTCTTTTTGCAGTACCTGCCAAATTATCAAGCAAATAGTTTAGTAGCCTTTTTGTTCCATCTGGTTCCAGATAGAGGTTCAATATATCCTGGGTAAGTGGATTTCCTGGAAATATTTTTAAAATAGGTAAAATGAAACCAAGTACTAAAATATTTCAAAATTGAAAAATACACCCAAATCATCAAATAATTCATAACAATGCATAGTTACTAGTAACATACTAGGGAAAATATTTTTTCTGTTTTTGATGTGAAGAGTGATAATGATTTACACTATGTTCTACAGAGTATCCATTCAAAAACGATTATTGCTGGGTGATGCCAATGTGGGAGAGAGCCCCTGGCGCCCTGCCTCAGCACTCTCAGTGACCAAAGTGAGCAAACACCGACTGGGGAGGAGCAGAGAGGAGGACTGGGCACAATAAAGGTAATGGCCAGTGGAGTAAGTCAGAGAATCTAAATTCAGGAACACAACAAAGCTAACAAGAAGACTTCCTAAATAACAAATATAGTCCAGCACCTAGTCTTTAAAAAGTTCTACTGAACAGAGGAAGCAGACTTGGTTTAAGAATAAGTCACTAAAGAAGGGGAAAAACCCAGGGCTGTGACCCACCTATAAATCCAGTGACTGTTTCTTAATTGCCAAAAGTGAAAGTAAAAGAAATGATTGACATGTATGAGTCCCAATCCGCTCAGAAGAACGTCTCACGCACATGAGACAAAACACCACACTGCACTGTTTACTGTAGCGCCTATTTGCACCACACAGGTGGTGCCTTAGTTCGACTTAAAGACTAGTAAGTTCTACAGATTGAAGGCAGCTGAAATGACAAAACATCTTAACCATGCTAAATGAAAACCAACAACAACAAAAGGATGTGGACCAGCAGAATGAGCACAGCCCAGAGAGAAAAGGTCTTCGCTTTCTCTTCTTTTGTGAAAGACTGGACTCCAGTAGCAGAATGAGGACCAAGGGAAAGGACCTAACAGAAAGCCAGCTTGGAACAGAGGAGGCTGGCAAACACGGAGCTTTGTGAGATGAAGTGCCCTGCTCCGTGAGTAGCAGAGTGGCCTTTGCACAGCTGAATTACATGGAAGGGGAAAAGGTTCTGAGAATTACGAAGGTACGAACGTGCTGCTGCAGGTGCAGAGCCCGTCTCTGCAGGAAGACAGTTGCAGAAGCCCCACACCTCACATGTGCACAGTCCCTCACAGCTACGAAAGCCCCGAGACTCTCATGTAGTCCCAGTGCTGTGAGGCAGGCACAGCTGCGACCTGCGAGTTCAGAGGACCACCTGTTCAAGAGAGCTTGAAAAATGAAGTCAACTACAAACTTCTCAGTACCAGGTTTGCAGCCCACTCTAACCAGACCTGTGTCAATGTTCTTTTCACTACTCTCTCATGCAAAAATATTTAGAGGCGACTGATTACTTACGACTATGTGACCCTCCCTTCTAAGACCTTTCTTTATGAATTAAAAACCACCCCCCAACACCTGTATCTATTTATGACTATAAATACAGCCAAAGCCAGAGTATTTCCCCCAACGTCTGCCTGCTTTTTGGGATTCCTTTAAATTTAAAATTAATCTGCCCTTCATTGCATAGAAAAATAAAATACTGGGGTGGGAAAAAGGAGGTTTACAGTTGTAACACAAATAAATACAAACACATTAATAATAATATAAAAATAAACTTGCATACTTACAACTGTAAACCTACTTGTGCACACCCATGCAAACAGGATAAAGTTAATGACAACACAATTCTGAAACTGAAACATGACCTTGAAGTGAATGACAGAAGTCACTTGTGGAAGGATAGAGTAAGTTTTCCCGATTCCTCTCACTAAACATAAATAAAATCCCTGGACCTCATGTGTAAGCAGATGTTAAGAGCCTGAAATGCAGTGAGGAGGTGGAGTAGCTAAAGACCCCAGGTCCTGAGGAACATCATAGTGATGAATTCCCTGGGTTTAACTTTTGCCTCAATGTCCCAGACACAGGAGCTGAGGAAGCTAGCAACATCTAAATACCAATGAGTGCAGAAAAAAAAATGCTAACAAGCCCTGGCTGGTGTAGCTCAGTGGATTAAGCATGGGCCTGTGAAGCAAAGCAACCACACATTGATATTTCTCTCCCACTTTCTCCTTCCCTTCCCCTTCTCTAAAAATAAATAAATATTTTTTTAAATGCCAATAAAAGCCAAAGGACTGCCTAACAAGACAAAACTTTTAGGTAGTAACAGCTCTGCTCCAGCTAAACACCAAGAAACACAAGTGCCTTTGTTAGCAAAGGCTAACAATCAGGAGACCTAGACCTCCCCCTTGTGGGGAGTTGAGGGGGGTCCAATATCCCTAGCAAGGTGGTAGCACCGGAGAAGGCCTAAGAGGGAGCTGGGACTTCTGTCCCCTCTGGGCAGCAGGACCTCCTCCTCCCCCCTCATCCTGTGGTGTCAGCAGACAGCAAAAGCAGAGCCTTGACTTCCACCTCGACCCCTCATAGGAGGTGGCTCTCCACATCCCTTCTGGGAATGATGTCAGAGGAGGCCAAGGACAGTCAAGGCTGTTACCACCTCCCAGCAATCATGAGGTCAACTTCCATGCGGTCACTGTGGAGACACACAGAAAGCCAAAACTGCCACCTTCATCCAGCTGACCTTCAAGGGGAACCTGAACTCTGACCTCCCTTGGCAGTGAGGAGATCGTGCCCTGCACTTTCCCTGTTAGAGACAGTCAGCAAAACCAGTCCACTTAAATAATGCAACATAATACAATTATATCCAGTTTCAAGTGAAAATCACTAATATCAAGAACCAGGGAAGACTTCAAACAAAATGAAAAAAAGGATAAAAATTCCAACACTGAGATGACAGAACATAGAACGACCTAATCAAACCAGAGCAAGCATGGTAAAAATGCTTCAATGAGACATTACAAGCATGCTTGAGATAAATGAACACACACACACACACACACACACACACACACACACACACACCCCAGAAAGCCTCAGCAAAGAAAAAGAAAAATTTAACAGACAAAACATTAAAAAAATGAAAATATTAAAACTGAAAGAAAAAAAAAACCCTCAAGGTCATGGAAGCAAAGGACAAAGAACATGAGACTGAAAAAGTACTCTAAGAAAGAATGGCTGAAAACTCCTCAAATACACCAAAACAGGACAAACCTAAAGGAGTCCACACCAAGCCACATCATAATTAAACGTTTGAAAACTAAAGACAAATTAAAAATTTTGATGACAGAGAAAAAGAGACCTTACCTATAATAGGGAGAAAACAATTTGAATAGCAGCTGATTTATCACCACAAACTATGTTGGCCAGAAGAAAGTGGCACGATATTTTTCAAGTGCTGAAAGAAAAGAACTGTCAACCCAGAATCCTATACCCGGTGAAAATATCCTTTAGGGACAAAGCAAAAAAATAAAATAAAAATAAAGACATTTCCAGATGACAATAAAACCAAGAGAATCTGTTGCCAGTAGACCTACCCTAATAGGACCATTAATGGAAATTCTCTGAATAGAAAGTAAATGATAAAAGGAACCCTGAAACATTAGGAAGAGAGATAAAAGAACATGGTTATAAAAGGGGCGGGGTGGCAAATATAACAAATAGGCTTTACTTATATTAAATTTTCTAAATCATTGTTGGTAGTTAAAATTTATTTGTAACACTCATTTGTTTCTAAGTGTATGGAAAGAAAACATTTCAGACAAGAGTATCATAAATAGCAGGGAAATATTACAGAAGGTCATAAAGACAGTTAAGGTTTCTATACTTCAAAGTAGCAATAACTCCAGCAGACTATAATAAGGTGTGTGTGTGTGTGTGTGTGTGTGTGTGTGTGTATATATATATATATATATATATATATATATATATAGCAATACCTTAAGGCAACTACTAGAAAAAGATATATAAATAGGTATTTCGAACACATTATAGACAAACAAAATGGAAATTTAAAGGATATTTAAATAATCCACAGGAAGGTAAAAAACAAAATGAAACACAAAAAGAGAGAACTAGAAAACTAGACAAAAGTCCTAACATATCAATAATTACATTAAGTGTAAGTCCTCTAAATATATCAATTATAAAAGACCAGCAGAGTGGATTTAAAAACATAACCTGACTATATTCTGTCCATAAGAAACTTACTTCAAGTACAGTAATATAAATGAGCCGAAACGAAAAAAAAAAAAAAGGAAAAAATATATAAATCAACAAGAAAAGATATGTCATACAAATATTAATTTAAAAAGGTGCTAGTGGTTACGTCAATATAAAAAGTGGATTTCAGAGGAAGTAAAATTCCAGCGACAGAGTACCACGTAATTTTAAAAGAAGACATAGCAATTCTAAAAGTGTATGGTGTTCACCAAACAGAACTACAAAATATTTTAGACAAAAACCGACAACTAAAAGGACAGTTATAATTTTGGATTTTTTCTAGCCCTCTCTAAATGACTGACAGAACTAAACAAAAAAGTCCACAATGCCATTCCATCCATTAAGAGGCAAATACACATTCTTGTCCAGTGTCAAGGGACAAACACTAGGATAGACCATACCCTGGGCCATAAATTAACAGAACTAAAATGACATTGAATATATTCTTCAACCACAACAGAATCACACTGAAAACTAAAAATTCTAAATAATCCATGGATCAAAAGGAAATTCTCACGGGAAATTTTAAAATGCACTGAGCTACTGAAAATAAAAATATATCAAAATTTGTGGCTGGATACAGCTAAAGCAGTACTAAAAGGGAAATGTATAGCATCGAAATGCATATATTAGAATATAAAAAGTCCCAATTCAATAATCCAAACTCCCATCCTAAGAACCAGGGGCAAAAAAGCAAAATGAACCCAAAGCAAAAGGAAGGATGAAAACCCTAAGGAGCAGAAATTAATGATGTTGAAAACAGAAAAAGGAGAAAAAAAATTTAAGCCATTTCTTTGAAAAGATCGATAAAACCAACAAACCTGTACCAAGACTGACCAAGAACAAAAGTGGGGACAAAATTTACTAACATCAAAAATGAAACACGGTATCACTACTGGCCTTACAGAAATCAAATAAAGGAATACAATGAACAACTCTACATAAATTTTACAACAGAGAAAATGGGCCACTTTCCTGAAAAACACAAACTGTCACCACTCACCCAACAAGATAATTTAAAAAGTCCTTTACCTATTTTTTTAAAATTATTTATTTATCTATCTATCTAGAGGAGAGGGAGAGAAACATCAATGTATGGTTGCCTTTCATGCATCCCCTGCTGGGAACTGGCCTGCAGGGGACTGGCCTGCAACCCAGACATATGCCCTGACTGGGAATCGAACTGCGATCCTCTGGTTCATAGGCCTGTCCTCAATCCACTGAGCTACACCAGCCAGGGCCTTCCTTTACCTATTAAAAAAATAAATAACTGCCAGAAATCTCCAGGCCCAGATTGTTATACTGGAAAATTCCACCAAACATTAAAAGAAGAATTAACAATTCTACAGAATCTCTTCCAGTAAGAAAATGAGGGAACACTTAGAAATCCATTCATAAAGCTAATATTAGCATACAAAAGTTGGCAATGAATAAAAAGAATTATACAGCATGACTAAGTAGGGTTTATTATTCCAGGAGTGAAAGGCTGGTTCAATATTTGAAAACCAATTACCAGACTAAAGAAGAAAAGTCACATCATCATACCATCTAATGCAAATGAACACCCATGATTAAAAACTCTCAGAAACAAAGAAATAGAGGAAACTTTCTTGAGAAAGAGAATCTACAAAATACCTATTGCTAACATTATACTTACTAGTGAAAACAAAAGTTTCTAAGTTTGGGACAACGAAGGGATGTCTGCTGTCACAACTCTCATTCAACAGAGTGCTAGAAGTTCTAGTCAGTGCAATAAGGCAAGAAAAAGAAAACATACTGTAAAGGAACAACAAAATTTAAAGTACAGTATCATTTAGAATCACTAAAAAGAAAACTCACAGAAAAACTTAGATGTAAACATAACAAAACATTTATAGGACTTACATACCAAAACTGCACAATGATGAAAAAAGGTAAGAGCTAAATACACAGGGAGACATGCATGTTCAAGAACTAGAAGACTGAGCATAGTAGCCCTGGCTGGTGTAGCTCAGTGGATTGAGCGCAGGCCTGCGAACCAAAGGATTGCAGTTCGATTCCCAGTCAGGGCACATGCTTGGGATGCAGGCCCAGTTCCCAGCAGGGGACACACAAGAGGCAACCATACATTGATATTTCTCTCCCTCTCTCCTTCCCTTCCCCTCTAAAGATAAATAAAATCTTAAAAAAAAAAAAAAAGACTGAGCATAGTAAACATGTTCATTCTCCACTATTTGATATGCAGGTTTAATATAATTCCAATCAGAATCCCAGGAAACATAGACAAGATTATTCTCAACGATATAAAGAAAGACAGAAGAACTAGAACAGCTGAAATCATCTGGAGAAAGAAGACTGTTCAGCTGTGCACCACATAATGACGAGACCTGTTCCAAGAGACATGTCCCTAGATGATTCTGTCACTGTGCAAGCATCCTAGTGTGTACTTCTTGCACAAGCCTAGACAGTACAGCCAGCCACAGACAGAGGTATATGGTAAACCACCATTGCGTATGATGATGTGTTCCATCATCAACTGAAACATCATCATGTGATGCGTGCCAGCAGTGGAGGAAGTGGACTATCCCACATGAAGACACTGTTTCAAGATGTACTACCCCATCTCAAGTTTCAAGGAACTATGAGGCATTCATTTGCAGAGGGACACACACACACAACTCAATGGAGCAGAATAGAGAACCCAGGAATAGATCCACACAGATATGTCCAACTGATTTTTCAAAAAGCCGCAAAAGCAAAACCAATTCAATTGAGGACAGATTTTTTTCACAGATGGTGCTGGAGAAACTGAACATCCATCCACAGGCTAGGAGGGAAAAAGCACCTTGACATACAACTCACTCCTTTCAACTTAATTTTAACTCAAAATGGATCACAGACTTAAATGCAAAGCATAACACCATAAAACTTAATACAAAACATAGACTCTTTGGGATCTAGAGCTATTCAAAGAGTTCTCAGACTTGATACCCAAAGCAGGATTGATAAAAGAAAAAATTACTAAACTGGACTTCCTTGAAATTTTTTGTTGTGTAAAAGATTGTGTCAAACTGTTATTTTATAGTAAGAAATATACAAGAGACGGGGGAGCAGATTTACAATTGTGAGTACACAAAACAGACTTTATTCCTTTATTATCTATTAATGATTGTACCATGGTCCATGTGAACTGTAAACCTACTTTTACCCACCCCATCTATCTTCCTCCAATGTTCCTGGCACAAAGCTCCTAAAACTTTTGAAATTTCCTATGTAATTCTATAATGTTCTACTTCTTTCGTAATGAAAAACTGACAAAATATTAATAGTTAATTCTGGTGGTCAGGGTATGGGTATACTTTACATGTTATGTTCTTATTTATCACATTTAAAAAGCAAATTTTTTCCATTTCATTTATTTTTGTGTCACTTATATGACAAACATAGGCATAAAACCTCATTTTAAACTGTATTTTTTAAGAAATAAAGAGTGCAGGACTTCCACAAAGATGGAGGTGTAGGTGGCAGCACTGCACCTTCTCGCACAACCAAGTTTAAAAACAACAAAGTTTTAGCAACAAAAACGCAGCCAAACCACAGAAAATTGAACTACACGGAAGTTTGACAACGACGAACCCTTCAGCCAAACTGGTAAGAGGGGCAGAGCCAGCAGCAGAGTGGGGTTGGGAAGGAAAGATCCACCAGACCGACGGGGGGGGGGTGCAACCCAGGTGCGCCAGCAGCCGTGGGCGGATCCCAGGTGTGGAGTAGCGGGCAGACCCACTGAGGGCTGACTGTGGCCACACATTCACGTGCAGATAAACCAGTGAAGGAGCGAGCAGTGAGACGGACCACACAGGCCCCAGCGGAAGAAAGCAGCAGAGGAAACTGCCATTGTTCCTCTCTGACCCCGCCGCCACATACAGCGTCACAAACCAGCGACCTGGGTGGCCCTGCCCTGGTGAACAACTAAGGCTCCGCTCCTTATATGTTACAGGCATGAACAGATCAAAACATGGCTCAAGAACAACTCAGAGCCCCAGAGCCTATAAATCTAAGTGATGAAGAAATAGCCAAACTTTCAGAAGCACAGTTCAAAATACTGGTAATCAGGATGCTCACAGAACTGGCTGATTTTAGTCACAAATTAGAGGAACATCTGAAGGCTAAACTAATTGAAATGAACGGAAATGCACGGGAAACCAATAGTAATGGAAAGGAAACGGGGACTCAAATCAAAGGAGTGGACCAGAAGGAGGAAAAAAATGACCAAACAGAAAAGGATGAAGAAACAAGAATTCAAAAAAATGAGGAAAGGCTTAGGAACCTTCAGGACATCTTTAAACATTCCAACATCCAAATTATAGGGGTACCAGAAGGGGAAGAGGAACAGCCACCAGTGGAAAACTTATTTGAACAAATAATAAAGGAGAATCTCCTCAATCTGGCAAAGGAAATAGACTTCCAGGAAATCCAGGAAGCTCAGAGAGTCCCAAAGAAGTTGGACCCAAGAAGGAACACACCAAGGCACATCATCATCACATTAGCCAAGATTAAAATGAAGGAGAGAATTCTAGAAGCAGCAAGAGATAAGGGGACAGTCACCTACAAAGGAGTTCCCATCAGACTGTCAGCTGATTTCTCAAAAGAGACCTTACAGGCAAGAAGGGGCTGGAAAGAAGTATTCCAAGTCATGAAATCCAAAGACTACATCCAAGATTGATCTATCCAGCAAAGCTTTCATTTAGAATGGAAGGGCAGATAAAAGTGCTTCTCAGATAAGATCAAATTCAAGGAGTTCATCATCACCAAGCCCTTATTATATGAAATGTTAAAGGGACTTACCTAAGAAAAAGAAGATAAAAAAGAGGAACAGTGAAAGGACAGCAAACTCACAGTTATTAACAACCCCACGTAAAACAAAAGCAAACTAAGAGGACAGCTAGATCAGGAGCAGAACCATAGAAATGAAGATCACATGGAGGGTTAGCAACAGGGGAGTGGGAAGGAGGAGAAGGGGGGAGAAGGTACAGAGAATAAGTAGCATAGACAATAGGTAGAAAATAGATAGGGGGAGGGCAAGAATAGTATAGGAAATATAGAATCTAAAGAACTTGAGACATGTGGTCATAAACTAAAGGGGGGAATGGTGGGGGAGGGGTGTGCAGGGTGGAGGGGAATGAAGGGGGGAAATAGAACAATTGTAATGGCATAATTAATAAAATATATTTTAAAAAAAGAAATAAAGAGTGCAATTTGTGAAGACTTCATTATGTGACTTCTAAAAGTAATCAATCATGAAGTAAGCTACAAGACTGGTGAAGAAATAAAGAAAATATTTGTAAGTGTTCACATACTATAATGTAACTTTTAATCTTGATGGTTTAAAAAATATACTTCCCAACAGTTCTTACTGGATCAAATGCTAATATATTAGGGAAGTCCTAATAAATCAAGTTTTAAAAAAAATGCTCAAATACTTCATTAACAGGTCCAAATTCTCTATTTACTGTTTTCTATACTTTGTGCAAATTGCCATTTTCTAAGATTTGAACATAAGAAAGCCACATGATGACATAAGCAAAGTGTAACCACCGGAACATATCAGAACAGAGGCAATTGAAACAAGGGCTAGAGCAGCGGAGCCAGACCAGGAGGAAAACGGCACGAAGCCTAGCAGACAGTTTACAGGTGGACAAGGAAGAAAAGCACGCGATGTACCTAAGAAGTTAATGAAGTGTGGGGAAGAGTTAGCTTATACATCCCCAGGTAAAAGGATTCCCTCTTATGGCTTCTTCAGACTCAAAGACATACATACAAACCAAAGGAGGCATAAATATGGGAAGTTGTACCTTTCAGGCCCAAAGTCTGCAACTGGAACAGTTTCCCCAGCTCAAAAGGTAGAACTCGTAACAGGTTGTTATTTAAATGGAGTTCCCTGTTGATGTAAAAGTTCCAGAAAGTCAGAAGATAAATTAACCTTTAACTAACAGCTAACACCAACAATATAATTTCTGGAAATGTAAGACCCCAAAATTAGCAAAATTTTATATTATCTTCCAATGTCTAGTATAGTGCCTCTCAGATCATATATGGTAAAAACACACACAATCCCCCACCCCAAACTTCTATAAATAATACATTTGTAAAAATATAGGGAAACAATGAGTTGCTAGAAAAATGAAATGAGGGAGAAAAAAAGACCAACAAAATACAAGCCTGAATTTTTTAAGGGTATTCGATCCAAGAAACACACAACCTCCCCCACAGGCGGTGTGTCAGAGGGCGCCCTGGCAGTCCGCAGGCGCCCCCGAGAGCACAGCTCCCACCCAGGGGCGTCTGCTGGGGGACACACTGAAGAAAGTGAAAATGATAGACCAGCCCAGTGTGCATTGTTAAACGAGAATGAAAACAATCATGTAATACCAACTGGAAACAGCTACTGATAGTGGCACGCTGAACTTATGATTAACACTTCAAAATCACCGAAGTTTCACTTCAGAAGTAATGGCAGCTATATTAACTACTAATGGTGATTATAATGATTTGTTTTGTACAGATAACCATAAAATAAATATCAAAGGACTCTTCAATAGGGGGGAAAATCCCCACAAAGACCCAGCACTGAGGTACTGGCAACTTCCTTCAAGTTTTATTCATCAATTTTTATTTGTGAATAAGAACTATTTTTATAATTCTTGGTTCTTAGAATTTAAATAAACTTTGATTACTAGTGAGTAAACAGAGGTTGGTAAGGTCATAAAATAAATAAGAAGAAGGTCCTTTAAGTAAATTTGGTTTGGGAGAAATGGTCATAATACATACTCAATGATTAAGCCTAAAAAATGTCAAAGGGCTGGACTAAGGAGAGCAATAGAGGTAAAGAAACCGTCACGAGGTCCATACTCCTTTTTACTGCATGGCCAAAAGACAGTGGGACTACTGAACACAGGCAGGTAACACGAAATGGGGCAAGATTTTCCACTGGGATTAGTGTAATAGCCAGAAATTGGACTTGAGCAGATCTCACCTACCTTATAAAACACAGGTAACAAAACAACAGTGATTCCATTTATTAAATACAATATGTGCCAGGCTGTTTGCTAGTTGGTTTCTAGTCATTATCTCAAATATCTTTCATCTCAGCCTTGGCAGGATAGGTGTTCTAGCAACTCTACAGATGAGGAAACAGTCGGTGAGGTTAAAAGCTTGCCCAAATCATACTCCTTATAAAGGGCAAAGTCAGGATTCACATCTGACCTCTGGGTGACTCTGCATCCCACCTGCCTCCTGCACTTCCACAGGACAGTCCCCAACTCAATGACTACCACTAGCTTTTTTCAGGTCCAGGCTTTATCACTATCATGCATAGAAGTCCTGGAATGCCCAAAAAGATTTCCCTAACTGGCCATGGTGCCCAGGACCCTGTGTTAAGGACAGCATTGTGCCCAATTTAGGGGGGAACGCACCACAACTGTCTGCCACATGTAAGTGCATATGTGGGGTTCACACGGGTGCCTTCTATTTAAGTCCACTTTCACCAAAAATTTTGATTCAAGAAAAAATATGTAACACAACCACGGCAGTAAAACAAATTTTAGGCAGTGCATCTACTTGAGTATTTCTTAGCTGACATTCAATTGTCTAGGAAACCTTTATATAAAGGATACAGTTATGTTTACTTTTGGTCAGATGCCATCGCACTGACAATGCCATTTCCTAACACAGTGAGTGCTCTGTCTCATTTTGGGGGCCGTGCAGCCAGGTACTGAGTTCAGTCTGCGCACCTGAGTGATACCATGTTTCCGAGTTCTGCTGGTAAACTCCGGATTTTGTTCGAGGACAGGTCCAGATACACCAGATTGTGAAGCTTGGCAATATCTGAAGGAATGCGGGACAGGAAATTGTCACTCAAATGCAAAGCTGTCAGGTGAGTTAACGACCACAAAGATGAGCTTAAGCTTCTTACTCTACCTGTAACAGAAGAAAAACAGGGCAAGGATTACAGTATTCTCTATCACTTGGCCCCTGGATCAAAGAATATCTAGGTGTTTTGATGAGTACTAATTTACCACACAAAAAATTACAAAAAAAAAAGGGTTAACAGGAGAAAACTTAACTGTTCTAGGATAATTCACGGCTACGATAAAGTCATAAACTCTATGCTTAGCAGAATGCAAAACCCCTTTAAGGCAATACATCCATATTTAGATTGTATCATTATTTTTAAGAGCACAATAGCTAAGACTTTTTAGTGGCTTCAGCTATGACAAGGGTGTCAAACTCATTTTCACCCGGGGCCACATCAGCCTCACAGCTGCCTTCAAAGGACCGAAAGTAATTTCAACTCCTTAACAGTTAAGGAGTAGTTACATTTATACAATCCTAAAATTATTTCAGCCCTTTGAAGGCAACTGTGAAGTTCATGGGGCCCCAGTGGAAATGAGTCTGACACCCTTGAGCTGACATTAAAAGAAAATGTACAAATAATTTATACAAATGATAAACCCACTATTTCAATATGGTCGATTTGGATTTATGCAAAAAAGAAAAGAATCACATCCAGCATCTCAGAGGCTGTTCCTGTCTAAACTCCAGAACAGGAATTATGTTGTTGCACAAGACATCCTCAGTTTAGCAGTTTTAAGGCCAGGTTACCCAAGTGATATAACTGCAACAAGAACCATGTAACTAAAATAATGAAGTGTAAAAATACTTGCCCAGAAACATTTCTGATATTCAGTCACAGCTACATAATCAAACAGTAGTAGACACAAGAGTCACTGACTAAGAACAGAATAATTTCTATCAATGCAATATTAAATCTACACTTGGACATATCATGACAAGACGCCAATCATTTCTACAATCTATCTAGGAACTTTCCCCATCATCTCTTTAAAGGTCTAGAACCTGCTCTGAGAGAAAAAGAAACACACAGATGCAATGAAAACATACCAGTCTTTGAGAACGGATCTCCTACTGGCAGAAAGCAATCTGAGACTTCCACTTTTAATCAGGACGAAGTGACAGAGACCAGACTCATGTGAATGACAGAACCAGACAACACACATGAACAAACACATCTCAGCCATCAGACTTCAGCCAGTGCAGGAGGGTGAGCCCTGATGGAGGGGAAATAATGTGGGCCCTACAGGGGTCTCAGCCGACTTCCTGACAGCCAGCACAGGGAGGAGGTCCCAGAGGAAACCCAGAGACTCCCCCACCCCCAACACCAAGTTCGGGAGACAGAGAAGGTCCAGGGAAACAAAGATGGACAAAGTTGACACAGGCAGAGGACCAGAGAGGACAGATAAAAAGACAGAGGGGTCAGGTGGTAAGTTTTCAACTGAGTACTGATCCACATATGTATGTGAGAAACTGCCTGAGACAGAAAGAAACACCCAAAAGGAGTATAGGCAACAATCCCCGACTCACACACAACTGAGGCTAGCTGGTGTTGCCAAATACCAAAGGGAAAAATCCTGTAACTCACTAGACTTTTAGTGGAACACAAATTAACTCTAGACTCAAGGTTACTCTCATCACTGCTAAGAAAGTTTAAGAGCAAGTCTCTAAAAGAATCAAACGGTTTCCAAGTAACTGTATCCCAAAACAAAGCTCAATACCAACTACAGGAGTTTAAAAATACATATCACCACACAAAGATAAAAATGCACAGTATCTGGAATCCAGTGAAAAATTACCAGGCACACAAAGAGACAGAGAGATAATATTCATAATGAAGAGAAAGAACAATCAAAACAAGCCTAGAAGAGAGGGCAACGACATCAGCAGCCAGACAGGTGAAGTTGCTGCAACTGCTCCACACGGTTGGAGACTAGACAACTGAGCATGCTCAGTAGACACAAGACAGCGTGTCCACCCAGACGGAACGCCTGGAGTTGAACACCGTTGTCTAAAATGAGGGTACAGCAACAGACCTATCCCAAATGAAACAAAGAAAGAAAACGCACTGGGAAAATTACATCAGTGAACTCCTGAACAACTTGAAAGAGTCGACTATACATATGTGTAACTAGAGTCCCCAAAACAGGGGTGGGTTAGGGACAAGACAAAAATCTTAAGAAATAAAGGCAAGAGTCAACTGGGTATCTACGTGCAAAAGAATGAAGATGGACCCCTACCTCATACCACATACAAAAATTAACTCAAAAACTCTTGGAAGAAAACAGGCGCGCGCACACGCGCGCACACACACACACACACACACACACAGAGAAAAGAAAAAAAGATATCACAGACATAAATCTTTGTGACTCAGGAATAGGCAAGGGCTTGTTAGATATAACACTGATAAAGCATGACCAACAAAAGATAAAACAGATAAATTGTACTTCATCAAAATTAAAACCCTTTGTGCCTCAAGAGACACCATTCATAAAGTAAACAGACAACCCAAAGAAAGGGAAAAAAATATTTGAAAATCATAAATCTGCTAGGACATTTGTATCCAGAATATATAAAGAACACTTACAACTTAGTAAGAAAAAGACAAACCAATTTAAAAATAAGCAAAGATCTTACAGAGCTCTCTGAAGATATACAAATGGCCAATAAGGCCATGAGAAAAATGCTCCGTCTCATCAGCCACTACGGAAATGCAAATCAAAATCACCATGCTATACTACTTTACATCCACTAGCATGACTATCATCAGAAAGTACCAGTAACACATATCAGCAAGCACGGAGAAACTAGAGTGCTGACGGATGGATGGGGGCGGTGGAAAGGGACGCAGCTTCGTGGGGAAAACAGGAGAGCAGTTCCTCAGGTTAAACACACAGCTACCACAGAGCCAGGAGTCCGCGCCGGGGTATGTGCCCAAAAAAGATGAAAACCTGTCCACACAAAAACTTACACATGAATGCTCACAGCAGAATTATTCTTAGGAGTCTAGAGGTGAAAACAAGCTAAATGTCCACTAACCAATTCATAAACCAATAAAATGTGGTATATCATCATACAACAGAATATTTATTATATAGTTACCAGGGGCTGGCCAGTTGAGAGGAAATGGAAAATGACTGTTCATGTGTGTAAAACTGCGTGAATAAACAAGAACCACTGAATGTACATTTTACAGGGAATTGCGTGAATTACATCTCAAGCTGTTACCAAAAAAGAGAGGTAGTGTAAGAGAAAAGACAGTGAACAAAACCTTTACTTGAAAAAAAAAAAAAAAATCCTGTCCACTTAGCAACCTAGCAAAAGTATCTTCCAATAATGAAGGCAGGTTACAAGACAACAAAAAGCTATGGAGATGAATGGTAGCAATGGATGCAAAACACTATGAATGTATTTGATTTCCCACAAAGAAAATTCTACAACCAGTTGGGTTCACTGGTGAATACTGCCAAACATTTAAGAAGAACTAATATCAAGTCTCCAAAAATTCATCCAGAAAACTGAAGACAGGAAGAGACTTTGCAACTCCTTCTATAAGGCCAACATCACCCTATTATTCAAACCAGGCAAAACTAGTACAAAAAACCTGTAACTCAATATCCCTCATAAACACAAATGCAAAATTTAACAAAATCTAATAAATCAAATCCAACAATATATTAAGATGGTAACTACCAAGGTAAGATTTGTGCCTGGACACAAATGATCAATGTTTTTCTCCCTCCCTTCCCCTCTCACTGAAAATAAATAAAATATAAAACAAAAACAAAGAAACAAAACAAAACAAAAAAGATGTGCCAGCAAATTCAAGGTTCTTTGAACATTCAAAAAAAAGTCATTCAAAATTTTTTTTCTTAGATAGGAAAATCATCTAAATAAACGCAGACAGGGCATTTAACAAAAATTAATACCCATTCCTGATTTAAAAAAAAAAACAAAAAACCTCTCAGTAAGCTAAGAATTTACGAGAACTTCCTCAATCTTGATAAAAGGATATCTACAAAAAGCTCAGTGGTGAAAGAACGGCTGCCTTCCCCTAAGATTGGAAACAAAGCAAGAACATGCATTCTCACTACTCTCATTCAACGTTATACTGGAGATTCTAGCCAGACAAGTGACAAGAAAAATTAAAAACTGAAAAGGTGGAAGAAGTAAAGCTATCTGTATTTGCAAATGGTACAACCACCCCTGTAAAAATCCTATGAAATCTATAAAAATACTACTAATAAGTGAGTTTAACAAGGTCATAGGGATAGATCAACATACAAATATATCTATTATATTTCTATATACTAGCCACGAATGATTAGAAATTAAAATTCCAAAATGGCAACATTTACAATACCATCAAATTTATAAACTACTTAGGGCAAATGTGACCAAAAAAAACAAAGTGCAGGACTTGTGCATTAATACTTGTTTTCCTTTTTTGCTATAACAGATTTTCTAAAGCCCTTCTAAGGGTAAGAGGTTCTACAAAACATGGGAAAGGTGAGAGCCTTTATAGTTTAAACTGCATATTTAACTCTTAAACTTGACTTTCTAAAATGGAAAAGAAAGAGATCACTTTATACTTCCTCCGACCCACTCATTACATTAAAAAGTATATGTCATCTCCAAGGAAGATAAACAAATGGCCAATAAAGACACACAAAGATACTTAACGTCATAAACCATCAAGGAAACACAAATCAAAACCACAATAAAATACTTCGTCACACCCACTAAGATGGCTAAATCAAAAAGTATTGTCAAGGACTCAAGAAATTGGAACCTTCATCCACACTGCTGTTTAGAAAATAAAACGATGCAGAAACTTTGGTTCAGAACAGGCAAAGCTTTAGAGGTAGAAAGGAAACTACTGGTTACCTAGAGCTGGAGGGTGGGGAAGGAACAGGGAATGATTGCTAAGGAATACAGAATTTCTTCTGGGGTGATAAAAATGTTTTAAAAGCAAGGTGATAATGGTTGTACAACTGAGTATAATAAAACCCACTGAACTGCAAACTTTAGTAAGTGAATTGTACAGTATGTAAATTATTTCTCAATAAAACTTATATAAAAAATAAGTTTTAGTGTAACAGAACAAAGGGCAAAATTAATATGAAAAGCAGTATTTTGCATGTATAAAATAATCAGATTGAAGAACAGATGGTAAGACCCTATTTATAATAAGAACCTGAAGGTAAAATACCTGGGAATAAATGTAGTAAGTATACTAGACTTAAGGAAACAAAAAAAGAACAAATAGAAAAACATAAATCATCCCGACTTATAAAATAACATGATTACTTTAAAAATGTCAGGACTAGATAGGTTGATCCTGAATTTCATTATTTAAAAAAATAGCCAAATATTGTCTGTCAAAATTACAAATGCATATACCTTTTGACTTACTGATGCATTAACAGAGATGCAGAGTAACCTGCAAGGTCACTATAGCACCATGTGCCACAGACTAACCATCAATACAGTACCACGGAACCAAATTACAGTACACACGTGACAGAAGTATATGGAGCTTAAAAGTACAGGCCATCTATCTACATGCTTATTTAGAAATCTCTCTAAAATATAACATGAAGAAAAAGCTTACCTTTTCAATTAAAAATAAGCTGTGGAGTAAGAATCTGTGCTTGTATTTGTATACGCATAGGACGACTCCAGAGAGATGCAACAGTAACCCTGTGTGCACACGCCCGGTGCGCGTGCAAGCTCGGAGATGTAACAGGGGGTTGAGAGACTTGCACTGTACACTTGTTTACACTCTCACGCGCCCCCTCTTCCTGAGACGTCCTTCCACCACGTTCCCCTGGCTCATACCAATACCTGGGTAGTCAGCTATCCTAGGATGTGTTTCTTGACCCCACTAGGCTGGTTAAGACAGTCTTAAAGAAAAGATAGTAGTTCAAGTTTTCTGTCAGGTATTTATAATGGTTTTTACCTTCTTTACTTTACCTCTTATAGGCTGAAGGGACCCTCAAAACTTGTCCTATCACCCATCATATCAGAAGTTTCAAAATGAGTAAATGAATATGTAAATGAGGCATGTAAATGTTTTCTGGTGATAAGTGATGGCCTCAGAACTACCATTCTTGGGTTTCCCCCCTCTCTCCTGGTTACCTGTCTACAACTCTGAACAACTTCCATAAAGCAGACACCAACGTTATCCAGAGGGTGGGCAGCTCCACAGGCTGGTGACATGATTAGAAGTTGACTGACTCAAGTTATACATATCATGATTATCAAGAAGAGCTAAATATCTTAGCCCTAAAAAAATGAGAAGAATTTGATCCAGAATTTGAGTAACATGGTCTATCACCTTTCATGGAAAGATATCACAAAGCAGAAAAGGCTACAGCCAAGGTACCTGATTCAAAGGTCATTTAATGACTCCTCCCAAGGAGTCCAGACCCAAGCCCCTACTTCACAGGAAGGTCTCCAGGCGGCCCTGGTTAGCACTCTCCTCCCTGGCCACCTCAAGGGCCTAGAACGAGGGGTTATCCGGGCTACAGATGTACATCAAAGGAGTCAGCCACAGTGCTGCCCCCACACAAAGGACAAGAACAAGATGAAAATGAGAGTTGTTTAGTATCTGCAGAATCTTTTTATTTCCTTTTTTAAGATTACTTATTTTTAGAGAGAGGGGAAGGGAGGGAGAAAGAGGGAGAGAAACATCAACGTGTGGTTGCCTCTCATATGTGCCCTGACTGGGAATTGAACCGGCAGCCAGTTGGTTCACAGGCCAGCACTCAGTGCCCTGAGCTACACCAGCCAGGGCTGTTACCTGAAGATTCTTAAGCAGAATTTCAAAATCTGTACACATATGAACTTTAGCTTCCCGTTAGAACAGAGTAATTTGTTGTTGACCAATGATCCCACTAGAGGAAAAAAAGTAGATAAAAATAGGAGGGAACCCACAAAAATGAGGGTGAAAGCCTTGGAGAACTATAAAAACAGCATAGATATGAGCAAAAAAGAACTTGAAGAAGGGAAGCAAACAGAGGGTAACAAGCGGGACATATCCGCCAGGTCAGCTCTGCAAGACCAGGTGCGACCGCGTGCGAAGAGGCAGGCGGATGAAGTGGGAACTGCAGCTGAGAGGCTGAGGCACTGAGCACCACGGTGAGCCCTCCCACACAGCTGGGGAGACACAGCGGGAATTCAGGGACCACCAGAAAAGACCCTGGCGAGCCGCTGAGGTTCCACATAGGAACTGCAAATGGAACACAGCTGACCTGGAGTAAACCAGCCCTCTCAACCACTGATAACCAGACTTAACAGAGACGAATCCCTGGTGAGATCAAGGTCACTCACTTCTCCCACAACTACCTGGCAAACACAAAAAACAAAGCATCCCTAAGGAAGCGAACACCATCTAGATCATCAACCTAATCTACCATTTCATATATAACTGCTGGTGTTCAATAAAAACTCTAAAGAACTAAAAATCAGAGAAAAAGAAATGACAAAACAGAACCACCAGGAGACTCAGATGTTGTAGTTACCTTACACAGTCCCTTTAAAAACAGTGCAGGAACACGTTCAGCAACATCGAATGATGGGGAATCTACCCTCCCACCTGTAACTGAAAAGCCAGACAAACACTGTCTATGAAAACTTGGGTTTCAGACACTGGACACAAGGCCGCACAAGACAGGGATTACTGACAGATGGGAAACAAACAAGGTGAGCCCCAAGACTGTTCAAGTTTGCTGCCTAGACAATTTCCAGAGAGTGGTGCGAGGGAGGGGCAGAACCCAGATGGAGTGTGGCTGGCCACGCTGGGCTGAGGAGATGAGGGTGAGAGTCCAGAGATGCCAAGGTAGCTGGAGTTCATGCCAGAGTGTCCCAAAGGAAAGAGCCACAGCGATAAAATGCTCTGGAGATCTGAAGAGGGCTCCTGCCCTAGAGTCTTCATCTGAGTACAAATCAGCAAATATATGCAAGAACAACCCAAGACCTGGGCCAGGAGGTGAAACACACTGAAAAGGTGAGAGGAAACAATAGTTGGGGTCACACAGGAACGTTTGTGTTCCCACCAAAGTGGAAAATCTAACTCTAACTAGTGAACTCAGAAAGGTTATTATTACTTAAAAGTGAGCCTCGAGAGAATCAAGCTGTTTCTAAATAATTTAACTATATCCTAGTTCAAAGCTCAAGAGTATTTATAGGAATACAACACTATTCAACATCCGAAAAAGTAAAATGCACAATGTATGTAATGTGTCCAGTAAAAAACTGACCAGGCGTGGGGGCAGAGGGGAAGGCAGCGGGGAGAGGAGAGAAAGGAGGGGGGCGGGGAGGAGGACTGGGGGTGGTGGACGAATCAAACCCAGTCAAGACATGAAAAAGATAGAGGCAGCAAATAAGAACACTAAAAGTTATTAGAACTGTATTGTATTTGCTCAAAAAGGTAAAGGCAAAATGTTAAATAAAGGCACAGATGATATAAAAAGCACCCACATTTAACTTCCAGCTTTGAAAAATACAGTTACTATATGAGATTAATAGCAAATTACACATTGCAAAGAAAAGACTAGTGAAGTTGAAGACACAGCAATAAAAACTGCTCAAAAGGAAAATAAAGACAGGAGTTAAATTAAACAAACCATTAGTGAGCTATGGGGCTTCAAGACAAATCATTGTATTTCCCAGGGAACTGAGGATTGAGAGGAGCACAAAAAAATTATTTAAAGAAATAGTGGCCTAAACTTCCAATTTCAAGAGAACTATAAATCCACAGATCCAAGAAGCTCAACAAAAACCTAAGCAAAAGAAAAAAGAAAAAAAAAAAAACCAGAAAGAAACTCTATCAAAGCATATCGCAATCCCACTGCTGAAGCTGTAATGAAGACAGTATCTCAGAGCGACCAGAGAAAAGCAGCGTGCATAAAAGAAACAAGGGCAGGCAGGTGACGGCAGGCTTCTCATCAGAAACAAAGCAGGCAAGAACGACGGGAGCAGGACCTTTACTGAAAGACAAAAACTGTCCACCTGGAATTCTATGTCTAGCAAAAGTATCATGCAAAAAAAATGAGGCAAAATAAAAAAGATGTTTTTAGACATACAATTGTATTATCTAAAAATCACCAGCATACCTTCATTATAAGAAATATTAAAGGAAATCTTTCAATCAGAAGGAAAATAACAGAAAGAAACCTGCTCACACACAAAGGAATAAAGTACATGGATAAAAAAAACTTTTCCTACTATATGACTGTTTAAAGGAAAAATAACAATATTGTGTGAGATTTATAACATATATAGAAGTAAAATATATGACAGTAACAGCACAAAGTCCAGGAGGAGAGAAACGGAAGTGTACTGTTGTTAAGGCTCACACTACACAAGAAGTTGTGTAATATTACTGATACACTCTATTATAACACCTAAAGCAACCATTATTAAAGAGTTGCATAAAACTAATTAGTCAACAAAGGAGATAAAATGTAATTTTACAAAAAATAGAAGAAAAAAGGGAAAAAAGGAATAAACAGAAAATACAGTTTATTCTTAAACAATGTAAGGGGAGTTAAAGTTGCCAAAGTTCCCCAACACAGTTGAAAATTGCACAAAACTTTCTTTTTTAAAGACTGTATTTATTTATTTTAAAGAGAGGAGAAGGGGGGGGGGAAGGAGAGAAACATCAATGCAAAAGAGAAAAACCCCACAGGCTGCCTCTCCTCCATGCCCCCACAGGGACGGGCCTGCAACCCGGGCATGCTGTTCCCTGACCAGGAATCAGCCTGCCAACCTCTCACTTGCTGGGGTGACGCCCAACCAACCGAGCCACATCAGTCAGGGCTGAAAATGGAATATAACTTTTGATTACCTCAAAAACCTAAGTGACCCCCGATACCCAGAGTGGTAGAGCAGGGAGGGGTGATTCCAACCATCTGCCAGTTTAGGAACCAAAACTCGCAGGCGCCCAAGTCAGTCCCGTACACAAAATGGTATAGATCAGTGCACAGGCAGCCCTCCACACCCGCAGACTCCCAAATGGAGATGAGAAACAGCACAGGTATTTATTTATTTTTAAACGTCTGTGCATAGGCACTAATATGCTAGGAGGATGGCATGTCCAGAGAGAGTACACAGGCTGCACACCCCTTTCCCATAGCTCGCTCTATGCATCTCTTCTATATGGCTGTTCCTGAGATGGATCCTTTGTAATAAACCACTGATAGTAAAGGAAAAAAAAAAAAAAAATCTGTGTATAAGTGGATGCACACAGTTCAACCCTGTATGTTCCAGGGTTAACCTAAATCGTGTGACAGTACACTTAAACCCACCCATATCAATAAGAGCATTAAATGTAAATCTAACTAAACGAACTGAAAATAGAGAAAGCAACTAGTATCCACTGGAAACACCAGCCTGAGAACATCACAACTGGGAATTCGGTGCGATGCAGTATAAAGTGCCAAGTGTCCACAATAAGTCTGAAAGCAGTCCAGGCCCTCAGGACTCTACAAACTGACCAGGCAAAGCTCTACACTGAGGACAAAACTCCAAAATTAAAATTGAGTAGGACAGGAATAAAAGACATGGGGGAAAAAAGTCCAGATAAAAATGAGAGAAGAGAACAAAACCAGAAAGTCTCATACACTGCATAAAAACAGAAGAAAAAGAAAACTAGGTAGTTTTCTAGCTTATCCTGATGTTTTAAGGGGAAACTCCCTACATGCAAAGAACTGCAATTCAAAAACTACTAATAAGGCTGAAAAAAGAAAGAAATAGAGTTCAATACTGGTCCTGCAGAAATTAGAAGAGCAAAGTGGGAGTGATGTCTGCCTGTGATCCGAGGATAACTGGCAAACCCAGAAGTCACAGAGAACAGGAAAAGGGAAAGAAGAGAAATGTAGCTCTCCAACAGGCCTCCTTTATAAAACTGCTCAGCTTAGTTAAGGTCAGCAGTCCAAAGATCAGGAGAAACCAGGAGACCATGTGGGTACCAACCTCTATGGCTGCAGAAGAGGGAGTCTGGGTTTACTAACTCATTAGGTTAACCAGAAATTTTAAGCTGGCAAGGGAAGAATGTTATCATCATTGCTTCCTTTTGTTTCCAGGATAGTACTTTTCTACTTCAACCTTGCAGTTTTATTTTGTCTGTTAGTTATTTATACTTGTATATTCCCCCTTCTCACCCCTTACCATGCCATAAGCTCCAGAATGACAGGAACTGTGTTTTTGCATTCATGTATCTTCCATATGCCTGGTATAACACCTGGCAAAATGTTTTACACATAGCACCTGTCTGCTTCATTACATTGAGAAAAAAATCAAGGACGGAAAGGGAAAATTTACTCTGCATTGTTTCAGAGAAGTATGGGGAGGTATATTAAGCCAATGTTAACACAAAACTTGTTTAGCACGGGTTGCTTCAGAAGTAATGTCCCTTCACCACCTCTGAAGTATTAAAAAAGGGCTGCATGCCCCCTGGGCAGGGATGCTCAAGATATTCTCTGTGGATCTGGGGACTTACATATTTATGTGCATCTAGGAAAGCACTAAAGGTAGAAGAGAACTTTGAGATCTGCTTTGAGATTTTGTGTTTCTGAGTAGGGCTGTCCTCAAAGACTCATTAAAAAAGAGCAAAGGAAGAAAGTGGGGAGAAACCAATCTATCCCAGAACCTACACTGGAACGAACAGATCCCCCCCCATTAGAAACCTGTAACTTGAAAACGCAAAAGCTCAACCCTGCTCCATCAGAGAATGACCAGAACTGCGCCACGAAGCATTTCGCATGTGTTATTTTCATTTCATCCTTGATACTATCACCGTGATTTTTTATACAAGGACACAGACACTGAGAGAATAAGCAATGAATGGATTCGAACTTTGAATCAAACTATCTTCTTCCCACTGGACCTTCCTGCTTCTAAAATAAATAAGCACTGGTAAAATACAACATTGCTTCTTTTGTGTGTGACATTAAAAACTTAATTTTCTACCACGTCTCAATCTCCGTGCCATATATTTACGCTTGCATGTCTTACCACTTATTTCAAGCTCCGCCCAATGTGATTTCTTTCCATTTGCTGCTTCCTCAGAGGACATAATTGTGTACATCCTCCGAGGGTCAGGGGGCTCGTATTTTTCTTTGGGCATGCCTGTTAAATTAAGGAAAGAAACCGATCAGTATTAGGAAGAATCAAATAACTGAAAATAACAAGATCTTTTTAAAAGTAGACACCCACCCTAGGTGGTGTGGCTCAGTGGATTGAATGCTGGCTTGCAAACCAAAGGGTTGCAGGTTCGATGCCCAGCTAGGACACATACCTGAGTTATGAGCCAGTTCCCCAGCAGGGGGCACGTGAGAGGCAACCACACATTGATGTTTCTCTCCCTTGTCTTTCTCCATCCCTTCCCCCCCTCTCTAAAAATAAATAAATAAAGTCTTCAAAAAAAAAAAAAAAAAAAAAGTAGACACCCGTATTATGATCTCTAAATATCCTTCCCATGAGGAGCTTCTTGGAGAAATGAAGGATTGAACAAATTAACCATTAAAAACATTTCTGAGAATCAGACATATTTGAAAAACTAAATATATGTTGATATTAAAGAACTAATGTTCATTTCATTTGTTAGCTTTAAAAAAAAACCCTTATCTGTTATTGACACATTCTGAAATAGTTAGGTAGAAAGAAATTTCACTCCCTTACATATTCCCCCAAATGTCTTACCCAGTCTTATTTCACCTTATTCATTTGGATGAACCACATAACCCACTTTAACCAACTCTCCACCCACTCTGAATACCTACACAACTAAACATAGCTGGAAAAAACCTATCACCATGTGAATTTAAAGAGGGCTAGTCAGTGATTACTGCCCTCAAACGGACGCTTTATACTGACCAGAAGTTACACTGTCAATTCTCCCAGCCCCTGCCCTATATAACTTCTCCAATTCCCAACACCCATTCTTCCATCTCCCTGCTCTTCCATTTTCTCATTAAAACAGGAAACCAGAAGAGGCCTTTGGATGAACTCCGACCTCACCCATCTATATCCTGTTTTATTCGGGACAAAATGCCTGCCCCCTTGGCACATAATCCCACCCCATCACCTTGCCTACTCAAGGACACTGCTTGGCAATTTTCTCCAATGTCACATTTCCCCTCCGTACTGGATCTTTACCTTCTTTTCACATACATATTACTTCCTCTATTTTTTTTTTAGTCTTAACCCCCATTTCTCCTCCCCGTTACCACACTTTTTTCTCATTGTCTTTACAAGCAAAAATTCCTCAACAGTTGGGCACATTCCCGGTCTCCTACACCTACTCTCCCAGTTAAACAGATTCACACCAGTACATACTGTTAACATTCCACCAAAAACTGTCAAGAAGAAAACCAGTGACTTCACACTGTTACTGTATATCTCTCACACTGTTACTGTAAAAGATTATTTTAAAACATTTTTAGAGAAAAAGAGGAAGGGAAGGAAGTGAGGGGAGGAGAAAGAAACATTGATTTGTTGTTCCATTTATTTATGCATTCATTGATTGATTCTTGTATATGCCCTGACTGGGGATCAAACCTGAGACTTTGGCATATCAGGACAACACACCAAACCAACTGAGCAACCCAGCCAGGGCTAACCCAGTGATTTTCAACCTTTTCCATCCCATGGCACACACAAACTAATTATATTAAATTCTGCAGCACACTAAAAAATATGCCATATTTTTTGCCGATCTGACAAAAATAGGTATAATTTTGATTTAGGCACACCTGATGGCCATTGTTGTGTTGACTATTGTCATTCTTCTGTTTGACAATCTAAGGGAAGAGAGGTCGGTGACCCTGACTCAAGAGTCAGGTGCTGCACGTTTTAAATGTCCTTGTGGCGCACCAGGTAAAATCGCTGTTACGTCCAAAGGTCATTTCTCAGACCGCCTTTCACTCATCCTATGATCAACTCCTGATGTAGGTGATCACTCCTTCCTAGAAACATTTATTTCATTTGGCTTCCAGGACCTTTTCTCTTGGTTTTTCTCTTACTCTCTCTAGATTCAGTCTTTTGCTACTTCTTACTGCAGGACTAGAATTAACTCCATTTTACCAAGAGAAAGCTGAAGCCCAAAAAGGTTCAAGCAATTTTACTACTAGTGTTACAACACTGGGAAGTAACAGAATCAGGCTTTGAAAGTGTCTAATTTAAAGTTAAAGCTGCTTTTTAAGTGAAATAAGCCAATCGCAAAAAGACAAACACTATATAATTTCACTTATATGAGGTGCTCAGAATAGTCAAAATCGTAAAGACAGAAAGTAGAATGGAGGTTGCCAGGGCCTGGGAGAGAGGGAATGGGAAGTTACTGCTGACTAGGTATAGAGTTTCAGTTTTACAAGAAAAGTTATAAAGATGGTAACAGTTGCGCAACACTATAAATGTAATAACAAGAGCACCCCACTTAACAATGTTGCTAAGATAGTAAATTTTTTGTTACATGCATTTTCCCACAATAAGAACAATGGAGAAAAGTTAAAGTTACTTTCTTTATGCTATGCTATCTCCCTACTGATGGGACGTGTGCTATTTTTCAAACACAGAAATGGGCTTTGACCATGTAGTCAAAACACAGGAGGAAAGTCATCCCAAAAAGCTGCTTGAAAAAAGAATACAAATGGTGAGAACAATCATATGTACAAGAAATAGCAGTAATTTTGTTTTGTTAAAAACTGTCCTCTTCCAAGTTAATTTCTTCAGCATAGAAATACGAACAACTGAACTTAAAGACCAGTACAAAATACCCAACACGGAGAACTACGCAGTCAAGAAATGTTCCCGTTCAGTCCAGAGGACAACTGGTCAAAACCAGCGACCTTTCAGAAACACTACGACACCAGTAGTAACCCAGAAAATATAAAATGCTGTGTAAGGCTACCAGAATTTGAAAACATTCCTTAAGATCACCCAAATGCCATTTTTTCTGATTGGATTCTACTTAAAAAACCACCATTTGCTCTTTATTGCCTTTTCCAAATAGAATTTAATAATGAAAAAATTATTCTGTCCAGCTGAGTAAAGTATTTAGGTCCTATTATTAATCAATTTGACTTAGTGAAAGTTCAAAAATGGGATTCACTAATATCATATGAGCTGAGTGTGAATCAATATTCAGAGTTTGATCACAGCTCTGAGAATCGATAAAAGTGTTACTGAATTAAGATATCTGAAAACTTCTGCCCGAGCAGCCAACCACTCCCTTTCTTTGTTTTTTGTAACAGAGGATGGGCTGCCTTAAAATTTAAGACACAGGCCATTACTCTAAACTTGACAGCAGTGAGATCTCTATTTCCCAAACTCCTGAGACTGAGGATGGGCTGTGAGGGGATGTGTTAGAATAAAAAAATGGTAGCGCACTGGACGGCCAAGCTCCTCCGAGGAGCAGTGCGAGCAGCACGGCCCACCCACCTTCCTGGGAGTTGGACAGAACACAGCACTGGAGACTAGGTAGAGAAAAGGATGTAAGAATACATATAATTTAAGATCCCCCCCACAGCTTTGAAATCAACAAAGCAGATCCTACTCTCTAAAAAATACAGTATGTCACTGTAGATTGTCGTCTACAAAAAAAAGAAGAAAAGGCTTCCAAAATAGACTTGAAAACTGTCAAGGAGAATTACAAAAGACTTTTTAAAAATAGCTAGGCCAGAGCCAACAGGTGTACGGCACCTGACTAGTCAAACTCCTGCTGCTCCAATCCAGAGCCAGACATCACTGCTGATCCTGCCAGCACAATGCTGGCCCCAGCACAACTGTTTCAGGGAAACAGTTTATTATATGAGAATAATTATCTGTCTTGAAGAAACACAGGACATTACGTACCAGCATAGAAACATATGCTTTCATAATTAAATATTTTATAAAATGGTTTAAAAATACAGAACTACCCTGGGAAACTTAGTGTCTCGAAGATGATTTACAAACCTAACACAACAAATAAAGGACTATCCTGGGGCATTTAAACTAAGGGTGGACTAACCACATCCATCCACTTGGAAAAGACTATACTCTTCCACTGGGAAGAATGTCAGGAGCCCGCAGCCCCTGCCCAGTTCAGAAGTGCTGTGTGTGTGTGTACACAGGTACGGTGCAGTGAAGAGCTGGGGCAGGATTCACAGGGGGGTTATAAGGAATTTATCAGATTCTAGGGTAAAGAGGAAAGGTCTAAGACAAGAACTAAGGAAGCAGCCTGGAATGAGACCTCCATAAAGGCCCAGCATAAAAAGTTACACCCCGCCCCCACTATAGCCCCAAAGAGACGAACAGTTACAGTCCTTGAATTAGACCTGTTTTAACCATCCTCTGACTAGGAGTAAGTGGAAAGGAAGAGCCGCTGGAGACAGGAATGCACGGAAAGGGGACAGCGGCCTCTGGCCCATATTTCTGCCAGGAACCAAACTTACACCCAATCAAAACTGGGGATAAATATTTAAATGTTTCCCGTGGGAAAAGGACACGTAATGACAAAGCCAGCACTGAAATCACCAACTGCAACTGCCCACAGACAATGGGTTCGCCACAGTCTGCCTCTCGCCCTCCCCACACACACTCAGCCTTCTAAATGGGGCACCAAAGGGACCCCTCCACACCATTACCTGAATAAAAAGCAAAGCAACACAGAGCAGCCAGTGTCAAACAAATTTAACACAGCACAAATTCTACACAGAAACCACTACCAAAAAACAAAATACCACAGAAATAGAAAAAAACACTTTGCAAAAAAAGTGCTTGTTCTGCTAAAGAACATGAAACTCAAACAAAAACAGCAAGTAAAGTAGTAGGGGACAAGACAAATTGAGGTAAAAAAGGTACAGTGTAAACCTAGTGGGAAACATGTAAGTATCTGAATATTAGAATCTCTAAAACAAGACTGAGACCAAAAAAAAGGGCAAGTCACAGAATATACAAACATATTTCCTACTAACATAAAAGGCAAAAAGACAAAAGAAAAGCAAATGATCAACACCATGTAACACTATGATAGTAACTCCCTACTCAGTAACTCGGCAAATCCATGCTTCAGTATTGACCCAAAAGAAATAAAAATGCCCACAAAGACATTTACACAAATGTCAGCCACAACACCTTTATTCCTACTGCTAAAACAGAAAACAACCTACATCCATTAACAGTGAAAGGATCAGATGGCGCCGCAGCCACAGAACCGAGGGGTGCTCAGCAGGAAGCACAGACTGCTGATATAACACCCACCCATGTGGATCTCAGACACTACACTGAATGAAAGGGACCCAAAAGATGTTTCACTGACATGAACTCTGTAGTGGTAACAGAGGGTACCCTCGTGGGGAGTAATGAAAATATCTGATATCTTAACTGAGGTGTGGTTTGTATTGGCCTATAGTTATCAAAACTCACACTGTACATTTGAGATTATACATTTCACATATATTTTATCTCAACTAAAAAATATTCCAATCTCAAAAACTTGGTCAACTGTGAAGACAAACAAAAGGGCATTTTCAAACAAGCAATTACTAAGAGAACAAACAACCCATGTACTTCTGTAAATGAGCACTGTTTATGACAAAAAAGGCAAAACCCCTCAATCACCATCAAAAAGAACATATGGTGAAAGTGGTTACTGGGAAGCCATACTATGGAAGATCATGAAGCTGGGAAAGGAGGGGATTAAGTAAACAACTGGTATTACACTGAATTAATTACACTAAGTCTACTGGGGTTGTCATGTCATGTAAACATGACACAGGAGCCAGCTAAGGGGCCCTCGATGGCCAAAATTGTGACAATTTGAGCAAAAAGAACCATAATTATAATAGAACAAAATACACCAAATCAGTATCTGTGTTGCCGAAAACAGCTGGCAATGATGTAAAAGACAGATTAAGTAGAAGACACGTGCAGTAATCAAGGCAAGAAGAAAAGCAAGAGGAAAGGCAGTAGAGAGAAGGCCATAAGCACAAATCAGCCACCAAAATTGTGGCAGCTATTAAACTAAGACAACCGGTAATTTGAGAAAGATTTAAGTGTTTATACTTTCAGCAGGTACTGCATTTCAGAGCAATCACATGGCTCCAGTTGAAGGAAAAGTCCTACTTTACAAAAGAAAGACAGCTAATAAACAAAGAATGAAAGAATTTTTTAAAAAAAGCAACATCACTTCGTAATTCCTAAGGACTCTTTTTAAAGCAAGGATTATAAACTGGGTTAAAACCATCAGATGAATCATTGGTGTAATGTTAGGGTAACACCACCACGCAGACTGTTTTCTGATCATAAGGGAGAAAATGTCCAAGGGAGAAATAAATTGTTACCTTCTTCAACAATCTTTGCAACTGCTAATGGGGGGAGGTCCAGACACTGCTGTCTCCTGATGTGGGAGAACATGAAGCACACATCAACAACGCTTCTGACGACACCAAAGAAGCGAGCTGACAAAATGAGAAAGTGGGGCTTTCTGCAGGCCAACTGGTCTGCTGACTTCAACAAGCTAGTGCCAGGACTATTCTAGATTTGGAAAAAATTAAGAGATACCATCAGATGTAATGAGTAGTCCCTATATAAGACCTACAGATCAGCAATAAAGGACATTTTGTGGACAGTTAGAGAAACATTTCATACTTAGTTCCTATTTACAATATTAATGATTATGCAATGTTATTTAGGCCATGTACAAAACTGTGTTAAAAAGCACTCTAAAGTTAAATAATCTATTTTAATTATACTACCCAGATTTTTTCCAAGGGAAATGAGACTGAGTTACAGCCAATCTCAACTAACAAAATAAAATGCTATATTTAATATCTCTTTTCCTTTACAGGCTTTTTATATTTACTCCTTCATTCTTTGTGTTGTACTTCTTTCTCAAACATTAAGGAGACAAAAAGAGGGAAAGAGGAAAAAGAAAAGGAAGCAAAACTCATGTGCAGAAACAAAGACCCTTTCACTTGACCAGGCTCCTTTCAGAGCTGCAAGTCAGGGTATGTATAAAACGCTAGTGAGATTAACCTTGGTATCAATTTACTTCTCCCAATCCAATTTTTCACTAAATCTGACTTTTTATACCTTCAAAAATTTTAACCCATTTTCAAAGCCACTTTAAGTTAATTTAGACCCTCCTCATGGCTTAGCTTTAAATATAAAATGACTTCCTCTACATCTATCTTCCTGATAGATGCTTATGTCCTCTCCTATTTAATAACCTACAGCTGCCCTTCCTGTCCACCTACCTAATGTCCAAACTTCAAAGCCCTTTACAATCTGGACGTAGCCAACAATTTTCTCACTCAGCTTCAGCCACTCGCATAGCACCCTGTGAAGTACTACATTCATTAGAGCAAGCCTACTTCTAAGACACAGCCTTTCAATATATGCCAATCCCTTCAGCAAAGACAATCTTTGCTCTCAACTCCTACTTAACCCTGCAAGGCCACTCAGGTCACACTGAGAGCCCTATAAGCTCTTCTCAACAAAGGCATAACGCACACTCACTATTCTCTCCTCTGCACGTCACACATTTATTCACTAGCGCATCTCCTTCCCAAGCAGTTTGTATCCTCCTGGATCCTATGTAAAGCCTAGCACATCACACTAATAAACTGGTCTAAACATTTTTTTTTCATGACCCAGAATCAGGTTTCCATAGAAGAACAAGCAAGCAAAATCCAAAAGCAATTCAATCCACCCAAACCTTTTAAGGTAGTTTTCTTTATAGAATCATTAATTCAACAAATATTTACTAAGTACCTTCTACGTGCCAAGCACTCTGCCAAGGTTTAGGAATAAAGAATAAGAAATTCATGATCCTGGACTTCAATCTACTAGGGAAGCAAAGAAAAAGATCTCACAACCATATAATCACACTACAACTCTTTCTTATTTTAGTAAACATCATTCTAATTTAGGGCTTTCGTGTTTTAGTTTTTTTAAATCCTCACCCAAGGACATTTTTTTCACTACTTTTAGAGAGAAAAGAAGGGAGAGAGAGAAACATGATGCTAGAGATGAGCACCAAGCTGTTGTCTTCCACAGGTGCACTGGAATTGGGGATGGTGCTCATCCAGACCAGGGATCAAACTGCAACCTAGATGTGCCCTGACCAGAAATCGAACCTGGTTATGGGACAGCACTCAAACCAACTAAGCCACACTGGCCAGGGCTAATTTAGGATTTCAGTTCCCATTTTTTCAACTATTACAACAGTCTCTAATAATTGGTGTCTGTGCTTTAAGATTACATACAACTAACCTACATATCATTCTCAAATTATTCTTCTTAAAGCCAAGTTCTAATTACTCTGCAAAATTCAGAGGCAAAAAAAATCTTTTGTTGAGAACAGACTTCAGAAAAAAGAACTGAAAAGCTTATCTGAATTACTTCTGGTCCTATACCAGCTTTAAAACTATGATTCTGACATCCTCTCTCCCCCACCCAACTTACTACTGCTTAGAAAACAAATTCAAACTTTTACTTTAGAATTCAAAATAGTCTGCCTTTCTAGACTTTTGTCCAATACTTTTTTTTAAAAAGATTCTATTTTATTTTTAGACAGAGGAGAAGGGAGGGAGAGAAACATCAGTGTGTGGGTTGCCTCTAATGCACCCTGCACTGGGGACCTGGCCTACAACCCAGGCATGTGCCCTGACTGGAAATTGAAACCAGTGACCCTTTGGTTCAGAGGCCCACGCTCAATCCACTGAGCCACACACCAATCAGGGCGAACACTTTTCTTTCTCTACCTTTTGGTGGAACTGGCAGATAAACTGCCACCCTTCAAACATGTTCCGTGTTTCCCTATCTCCATGCCATTCTCACAGAAACTCCACCCACACTTCAAAGCAAAGCCAATACTATCCCCCTCCCAGCACCCCACCAAGGCCTCCACAGTGGGTCACACATAAACTGCTCACGAACTGTTTCCAATGGCATTAGAACCAGGAGTACCTTTCATAAAGAAAGATCAGACAAGATAATTGTTCATTCCATGTCCTTCAAAGACCAATCTAAAATACAGAGCTTTCAGTGGACTAAAAAATACCACGATTCATGTTTCTAATAATCTGACACCAAGTTTATCACAGCCCTTTATTTCATATCTTACAATGCAGATACACTGATAAGTCAATGAAAAAGTATACAAATTTCAACACAGATTAGTTCTGTATCATACTTTTGATGAAAAGGGTAGTAGAAAAATGGTGATAATTTTAAAATAGAAAAGGAAATATCCAAAGAAATCAAACTCTAAACACAAATTAAAAATAACCTATTTCCCATTATTACAAAAACACCAAGCTACTACCCTAATGCCACAAAATTCTAACACCACAAGTGAAAAAAAATTACTACCTCTCTGAATACAACCCAAATAACATTTAATCACTGGTACACTAAGAGATTTTGTGTAACAAATCTGTTGCTACCAAGACATGAAGATATTTGAAATGTCATATAAACATAATAATTTGGTATTTATTAAAAAAGATAATATTCTGGGATTTTTTAATTGATTTTTTTTTTTTAGAACGAGATAAAGGAACTATGAGTGGGGTGGGGGCAGGAGGAGAATTCACTGTTCCAACTCATCTATGCATCACTGGTTGATACTTGCCTGTGCCCTGACTGGGGATTGAACCTTAGTATCAGGATCACACTCTAACCAACTGAGCTACTAAGTGAGGGCCTGGAATTTTAAATTTATATTAATTATGACCGAGATGGCATATTCACCTTCTGTTTTGCCAAGTGTATTAGCTGAATTTTACAAATGAAAAATATGACGTAACTCCACTGTAAATAAAAACAGATGGCTCCCCGGGACTCCAGTTCCTAAGTCTTTCTTACAACCTCGGTGCTGTTAAGGTACTTCCACATCTCACTTAAACTCAAATCGTCCTTACTCTGTGTCATCACACTTGTTTTCTCCTCTTTCTACTCAGCTTTCCACCACAATCAAATGTTCACACGGATGATAAACCTCATTCCGGAGGTGTTCTTAGTGGCAAAATGTCTATCACTGGTAGCCTTGTGGCAAAACCAACAAGTATTCAAACCTCTCCAAAAGATAACTACTCATCCAAAAAGCAAAACTTAAATCCTATCTGTGGATTTCTGGACTTTAAGGCTACTATTATAACAGCCAATGACACTATAGCTGGTACCTCACAACTCATGACATTTCTCAAATCAAGGTACTTGAACCACACCGGACGGGTAGAACAAACAGCCAGTGAAAGAAAAAAGATTACCAGGTAGATGTTACCTAAAAGTGAAACTGTCAGCTTACTTTTCAAACCTGCCCCTCCTGTAATCACCACCCAGTTTTCCAAATCAGGACTCTAAGCAACATCCTTGACTCTTTCCTGGCTAACTAACCAAAGCCTTCACACCCAGTCTCTAATTCTAGCCCATTTTACCTCCTAAACCTTTTATCCACTTTGCCCAGTGTCCCCAGACTCTTCCTACCTGACCTACTCCACCAGTCTCAGAACCTTCTTTCTCCTACTCTCCCCACCTTAATGCATCCTAGCTACTGTCCCAAATGATCTTCTACAAACACAGGTACTTACCTTATGGTGCTAAACCCACATCTCCTTCATTTTTGTATCCTTGGATTCTAACAAAGCATCTGACACAAGAGGTTCAAATATATGTTGAACTAACTAAACCCAGGCACATTTACAAAACAAAGTGTATCCCTGACCAGGTCCTTGTGTGCCTCTCCAGTCTCATCATGGGGTCTCCCCAGCTTCCAGTTACCTCTCACAAACCACCACGCCTTAGTACATGCTACTGCTTCTGCCCTCTGTTCCTCCCTCCAAAACTTAAATGACTAATCATCCTTTAAATGGCAACTCAAGTAACCAGCTTTAAAAAGGCCTTTCTTCTTTATCCCTCCCAAAGTTTACTATTCCCTGCTTTGAGTTATTCTGAATCTTGAAGATAATTTCTAGTTCTATTCTTTAATCACACCGTAATTTTTTTCACATCTCACTGATCCCCTAATACAGGGATCTTGCACTTACTCATGTTTTAAATACTTTTATGTCTTCAGAGCCTGGCAAATATTAAATACTTGGCAAACACTTATAACAATTCAAGGGGAGAGGCTGTGATAAGAAAAAAACAGAGGAAACATTTTGCAAGACACAAGTGTGCTTAACAGAAGCAGTGCCTATCTTACCAGAAATAAAAACTAGTATCTAGGCTTCTATTCTTGAAAGCAAAATCTAGAGAAACCAGAAAGAAGGCTCTCAGTGACCGAAAACTGAGAATCTTGGTTCCAGCCTGGGATAAGAAACAAGGGGACAAACCTAAAGGTTAAACTGTATAAAAGTAATCTTAGTGACATGCTGTGACAAAACAAGAGCAAACCTCAGATGAGGATAATGGCAAAACTGTGTTGAGTGCCTGTCTGCCCCACTCTGCCCCAGCGTGAGCTAACATTTCAGCACTCACCACCTGGCAGGCCCATCAGGCCCTTCATATGCATTATCTCATTTTAATCCCCTGGACTCCAGCAAGTAATTTCTATTGGGTTGGCCAGAAAGTTTGTTTGTTTCTTTCTGTAAGGAGGATCTTACTAGCACTTAGTTGTCTTTAACTTCATTCAAAGCAATTTTGTTAGGTTGTACTATGACAGCTGTCATATCAGCATGCATTTAAAAAAATCAAAATTGGTGAATTTTGTGTAGTCATTTAAATAATGAAGATGGAAGAAAATAAGCAACATTTTCAGCATGTTACACTTTATTATTTCAAGAAAGGCAAAAATGCAACTGAAATGCAAAAAAAAATTTGAGTGTACAGAGAAGGTGCTATGACTGATCGAATGTGTCAAAGGTGGTTTGCGAGGTTTCATACTGGAGATTCTCACTGAATGGTGCACCACGGTTGGGTAGACCAGTTGAAGTTGACAGCAATCGAATCGAAACACTGAGAACAATCAACGTTATAATACCCAGGACACAGTCAAAATAATCAAAGAAAGTGTTGAAAATCATTTGCACCATCTTGGCTATGTTAATTGCTTTGATATTTGGGTTCTACATAAGCAAGAAAAACCTTCTTAACTGTATTTCTACATGCAATTTTCTACTTAAATATAACAAAAACACTCCGCTTAAAAAAGATTGTGACAGGTGATAAAAAGTGGTGTACTTTACAATAATGTGGAACAATGAGGTGGTGGGGCAAGCAAAATGAACCACCTCCAATCACATCAAAAGCTGGTCTTCATCCAAAGAAGGTGCTGTTGTGTATATGGTGGGATTTAAGAGAGTCCTCTATGATGAGCTCCTTATGGAAAAACAAATGATTAATTTCAACAAGTCTTACTCCCAATTAGACCGACTGAAAGCAGCACTCAATGAAAAGCATGCAGAGTTAGTCAATGGAAAATACATAACCTTCCATTAGGATAATGCAAGACAGCAGGTGTCTTTTTTTAAGCAAAAATTGTGACAGCTTGGCTGGAAAATTCTGATTCACCAGCCATATTCAGCAGACACTGCACCTTCAGATTTCCATTGATTTTGGTCTTTACAAAATTCTCTTAATGGACAAAATTTCAATCCCTGGGAACACTGCAAAAGGCACCTATAACAGTTCTTTGCTCAAAAAGATAAAAACTTTTAGGAAGGTGGAATTATGAGGTTGACCGAAAGATGGCAGGAGGCAGTGGAACAAAACGGTGAATATGTTGCTCAATAAAGTTACTGGCAAAACCGAAACACGTGCCCTTTCTGTTTATGTAACAGGGAGTGAACTTGGCCAACTCAGTATCACCCTCCTTACATAAAGAAAGGGAGGAAACTTGCCTGAGGTCAGATATACTAGAGCTACACTGTGACTTTTAACCAAGTCCAACCCAAAGCCGGTGCTTTCATTTGCAATGCAAAGGTTTACCTGATTCTCTCAATTTAATTCTCACAACAACCCACTGAGGTAGCTGTTATCCTTATTTTATTTCAGTTGAGGAGACGGAGGCCTGGGGTTTAAATAACTTGCTCAAGGTGGCACACACCTGGTTAAGTACCAGAGCTGGGATCTGAACCTGGGACAATGTAGCTGCAAAGCTATACTCTAGTACATATTACACATCACTGCCTCACACACCTCTCTAGTAATCTGTCCCTGACAAAACCAAAATTTCATCTTCAGTCTCTCCAAATCTTATGTTGCTGAGATCACAAGCCCTCTAGTTTCCTTTTCAGATGTATCATTCTTTTTCCACCTGCACTCTCCCAAATCTGTCTAATACTCTTAAGGCAGGTGATCTCAAACTCTGTCATCTCAGGACCCTCACACACTCTTAACAATTAACGAGTACCTCAGAGAGCGTTCATTTATGGGAGTCTGATCTATCAATATTTATCACAGTAAAAATTAGAACTACGAAATTTTCAATTATTTGTTAACCCTAAATATAAATGTTAATAAACATTAAAAAAAATATTTGCAAAAACAAAGTAAAATCTTGTGAACAGAATGACATCATCTTACATTTTTGCAAATCTCTTTAATGTCTGACAGACTAGAAGACAGCTGGATTCGCTTATCTGCTCTGAATTCAAACTGACCAGACACTATACATTTTGCTTGCCCCTAGAAAGCTCCATCCATACACTTGGAAGAGAAAGAAAAATGCAAACAACATTTTGGTAATATGTTTAAGAACTTAAGGTTTCTTTAAAAAGGTGTATTTAAGACATCCCAAAATTACCTGCCCCCAAAGTATCTCATATCACTTTCCGTAAATCCTTTCCTGAAGTAGTACAAAAATAAATTTCAGACCAAACTGATTTAACTAAGACCTCTGTGAAAACAAAGATTTTTAGATTGTGGTACAATATTCTTCCACACAGCGAGCTAAGAGAGCAGGTGTCATAGCCAGTAAGACGCAGCAACAGGACGACGCGGCACACCCATCTGCACCCACTACGCCTCTCCAGGACCAGCTTACGGGACTGCTGTTAAAATGCAATTCTACCCACACGCACGTGTCCAATAACACGAGTGATCGTAATATGCAGTCGGAGGAAGCACAGGGTGTATGCAACCATCACAGTTTTGAGGGTTCAAAATTGGTCAAAACTAGCAATTTCATTAAATCCAATAAATTAATTCAAATACAACCACAGGTCATCCACAAATTCCAACTCTAAATAAACAGAAGTATTTATTAGCTTAGAAATGTTAACTTTTATATTTTAAGTCAAGTATAGAGCAAAAAAAACCCCATTAAGACAGAATTTGTTGACTAATCAGCAAAAGCTGGACTGCACACTACGAGTAATCATGATTTGTATGCTAATGTCACCAAGGCAGCCCTGGCCAGTGGGGCTCAGTTGGTTGGAGCATCATCCCATAAACCAAAAAGCTGGGTGTTCGATCCCCAGTCAGGGCGTGTACAGGAGGCATGCAACCAGTCTCTGCTTCCCTCTCTCTCTCTCTCCTGGCTCCCCATTCCCAGAGCAATTTAAAAAAAAAAGCCTCGAGTGAGGATAGAAAACAAAACAAAAAAAACATGTAGTGGAACTATTGGCCCTTTGAAGGATTCAACATTTATTCTAGCTTCTAATTCACATTTACAATCATTTTACCCACTACTCCTTTTCCCCTGCTAAAACTAAGAAATAAAATTATTCATGAAATGAGTAATTGACCTTACAAAAAAAAAATAGTCAAGAAGCCTTTAAGAACACTAGAATATTGACATAAAGCCTCTTAGGGATGTGTCAGAAGATACAAGAAAAAAATCTAAAGCAAATGTGTTCTTCGAATGGAGTCTGCTGTGCAGTGCTTTTTGACAACAGATGTGTAAGTGACTACCTTTCCCTAAAATAGTGAAATGCTTTAAAACTGGATTTTTGACCAGCAAATAGTATTCTTACATGAACTCTCATGAAGTTCTTGACCCATGACCAAAAAGAGAATCAAAAATATGAAGAAATACCCCGCTCATTAACTCTACTACATCAACATGATCGGCTGCTAACATAAGTGCTTATGCACATGTGGCAGCAACTGGACCCCCCCATCCCCAAACCTGTACCAAAAGTCCACTCTGAGGCACAGCACCACGGCAGTCAGGAGGGAAGAGGGGAACACAGTACAATGTCATTAAGGACACAAACTAGAGCCCTGGCTGGTGGACTGTCCCATACACCAAAAGGTTGCAGGTTTGATTCCCCGTCAGGGCAAATACCTAGGTTGTAGGTGCGATCCCTGGTCAGGGAGCCTACAAGAGGCCATTAGTGATATTCCTCTCTCACACTGATGTTTCCCCTGACCTGCCTTCCCTTCTCTAAAAGCAATGAAAAAATGTTCTCAGGTAAGGACTGAAAAACACAAACTAGAGCCAAATGGCTGTATATAAAGTCCCAGCTCTGCAAGCATGCGCTTTCATCTGTAAGGCTAAAGCTTTCTCATTTATAAAATACCCACCTCACAATTTTGGTGTGATGATTAAATGAGGGAACACATGTAATGCATGGTGCCTATCACATTAACATTTGACAAGTATATTTTCTTTCCATGACTATGAACCCCTAAATCTGATCTTCTGTAAATTTCCCTAAAATTAGAAACTAAATGACAACTCTTAAGGTGTCCCAAATAACTATAGTTTCACTTCCAACAATTTTAAATGAAATACATAAAGTTACTGGTCTGAAACAAGGCAGTAGCCTCATCAAATACTGCTTTACAATACTGTGGTGTCTACAAACAACTATGCACAATCTTAGGGAAGAAAAAAATTTGCCCCCCAAGGAGCTAAGTGCAAATGTATTTTTTACTTTATTTTAATAAATCTTCATTTCTGTTTGGTCTTTATTTAGCAGGGACTTGAAATATCCCCCACTCAAAATCCGCCTAGTTTAAAAAATAAATCTATATGCAACTTCTTGAGGTATCTAGGGAAGTACCGGTGATCCTCTTTCTAGATCCGAAGACCACTACCTAATGTTTCTTTTGTTAAATCGCACGTTTACTTTGTGAGCATATACTGGTAACAAGTAATTCTGAAAGAAAATTACTACGTATAATGATGCTCTTTTTGCTACTATTTTACATTTTAAAGTGCCTCAAATATTTAACTGAACTTTTTGGGCTTTTCTGCACGGTTCAAGTACAAGCCTAGCCCAGGGAACACGAAAAGCAAATATTCTTCTTCTATCAACTGGAGACTGAAAGTTCTAATAATATGGTTTTACATAAGATAATCTCCACCTCCAATGAGTAAGAATTCCCTTTACTGATTCTAAAATAACAAAAATCCCACAAAGTTTATGTGACCAAATAAAGTCAATCATTTCAACCAATACATGAGGGACAAGTTTGAAGTATACATATAATACGTATCAGAAACTTATTGTAAGTTACGAACCTAAAGGAAACAGCAGGCTGACAGCTCCACAGGTGCCTGCCTTCTTTCATGCCTGTCTCCTCTGTGAACTGTTTTCCTTCTCTTCCACTTCAAACTTTTCAAAATATAACCTCCCAGTTTCCAGCCCAACCTACAACATGACTTCTACTTCTCTGGTTCCAGAAAAATTTGCTCTGCTTATATTTACCTAACTGCCAAATCCTATCAATCCACTCCCAGAGCTCATCCTACCCTAAACTGGGCACCATCTGTCACCACTGACAACTCCCTCCTGCTCAGCACTGTACCCCCCTTAGCATCTTTCAGTAATGTCCTCTGTCCTTGTTCTCTTACCTCTACAACCCCTTTGTCGCATCATGTAATACCTAAGGGTTCCCTCCATTCTCTTCCTATATTAACCTGTGGTCCATGAGTAAGTTTTGCACCTGTGTGTATACAGACTTTCATTCTCTTCAGCAGGGTCCAGAATTTTCAACTGATTCTCAATTGGGGACCCTACCTCCCCCAAAACTGTGAAAAGCACTTGTTCATACACTCTCTCTGAATGATCTCCTAACTCCCAATGCCAACTATTCAATGGTCAAATGTATAAAGTACCAACCACCTTTGGTCCAGATACCTATCAGACATATCCACATAAATTTCCAATAGTCACATCCAACTTGAAAAAATCAAACCATTCCACTGTCCTTGCCAAATCTGCTCTCGGTCTACTATATTCCACATGAAATTACATGAATAGTTCCCTAAGCTAAATAACTTCTGAATCCTATCATCTCCTTCCTACTCTATCAGCTCACTGCTTATCTGCCCCTAATTCTGGTATCTTTCATATCTATCCTATGCTTTTCTACCTCTTATGCTCATGGCCTTGATCTCTCACAGGGACTAAAATGAATTCTCTGACTCCAGTATCTAGACTCCTTCCATTGTAGCCTCCGCATTTCTCCTGTGTCTTCTAAAGAAAGTGTCAAACACACAATTTCCCCACCCCTACCCATCTAAACTCTAAATGGATCCCCATCAAATACATATGGAAGCCCCAACACATTAAGAAAAACCCTGAATATTTACAAACCATTTCTGACCCACTCTCCCCGTCCCACATCCTTGCATCCTAGGTTTCACAGTCAAAGTTGTACATAACAGGACTTTGCACATGCTGTTCCTTTCACCTGAAATGCCCTACCCAGTCTGACAAACCTATTCACCCTTCCAAACTCAGCTCAAAGACCTCTGAGTCAACTTCTTCAAGTGTCCTAATCAGAAGTTAGTTGCTCTTTCTTTAGCTTGCCCCAAACTTTGTATATTCCTTGTTACTACACAGCCTTTATTGGTTCATTTGTCCTTGTCTCTATAATCATTATTAACCCACTTGGGACAAAGACAATAAGCTTCCTAAGGGTAGTAAATCTACACAACACCTGACACAAAAGTGTTCAAGTATTTTTGGAATGGAGTTTTACAGCACTATTTTAAAATGCTGTGTTCAAATATAATTAGGTCTGCTATATTGCTCATTCTGAAAATGTAAATTTGCTTCAATGTGACTGATAAATCAGGGAAACCACACATAACACCGAATTCCCAACTACTGGTCTGTGAAAAACACTAGGTAAAGGTAGAAAACTACAACCCAATGAACTGGGCTGCACACACACACACACACACACACACAACAGAGACCTCAAACACCTACCAACTATATCAGTTCACTGTGTGTGTGTGTGTGTGTGTGTGTGAGACAGAGAGAGAGAGAGAGAGAGACACGCTTACCCACATCTGTTGTTGATGTAACATTCCACCTGGGTTCAGATAAACTTCTCTCTCTTCACAGTAACTCACAAGCAGCAAACATTCTTATAACCATTCCCACAAGCATCCACGTTTTTTTCAAGGGAAAGTGTCACATTTACTGTAGTGTTTACATACTGCTTCACTATGTAGCATGCGAAACTGCGCCACCATTTTTATCAGGTTCCCTTTTTAAAAACAAGTCACTGACAAAGCTGTTCGAGTGTTGGGCCCCAATCCCATTTTCCCCTATAAGACCTGCAGTTTTCCTGCACAATTTTTTCATACCATAACAATATTTAGGAACCTATGTTGCTTTGCAGCAGATTCAACTGTACAGAATTCTTAGGCTTTAAGGAAGTTTCAGTATTTTAATTCCAGTAATTTACTGGGGAAAAACTTCCCCACCCCCCACTCCAAATTGCACAAAATGTTTACAGTTCATATCCCAACTGACTAGAGGGGTAATGAGAACCTTTAGGCTTGGTAGCTCTCACTCCTGGTGAGCAGAGGGTTGATTTTTCCACCCTAAGGTCTACAGCTTGCCTAGGCCTAACTCAGAAGTCCTCAACACCTGAACTTTCATGTGTACCATTCTATGGGTTTCATTGTTTTGACTGCTTTTAACTTCTTCCAAAAACATCCTGGCATTTTCATCTTAAATTTCTCTGCAGTATAGAGCAATTGGGCAGAGCCCTCCAGTCTACTGTAAAAGGGACCACAAGACACTGTATCCAGGTTAAAATAGATTCCAAGTCATTAACTCTGTGTGACATTTTTGTATGTAGAGCCTCCACATGGTCCTCCACACTAATGCCAAAGTGATCTCTAAATCACCTTATTCCCCTACTAAAAATATTTTGGCTCCCTCCTGTGCTACAGGATAAAGATATAAACCTCACTTTTAGCTTACCAAGCAAAGTCCTTCAAAACCTAGGGTGGAGACAACTTTGCAGGTTCATGTCCAGCCACTCTCCACACTATCACCATCCTCTGGCCTCACTCCAGTGTGTGGTGCCCCAACGGCCCACTGTTCCCCCTCCGTTTGAAATGAGCTCTCCCCAGTTTGTGTTATTTTCTCTTCTGTGTTATTTTCCATAAACTGCTTGCACACCTTCCACAAATTTAATCATTCATTCTTCTTCCACAGAACTTTGTACACCTAAGACTATAACTGCAAGGCAGAAACCTGAGTATCAACCCCATATACACTATTCCTTCATATGTAACTTAGCAAGAAGATATAAAGGGATATTTAGGGAGAAGTAAAAGCCCAGAGAGCAGCAAAGTTAAGGGAGCCTCAATGAGTCCCCATCTTGGATGCAAATAACTTTCTCCTCTTTAATTACTAGTTAAAATAATAAAATACAGTGCATTCCATTGTACTCTGATGCACACAGGCTATGCATACAATAAGTTTTACAGTTTAATTTATACAGCATTTTAAAATTTCACACAGTATTTTATTAATCACACTTTGTCGTAAAATGGCTACCTTCCTAAAGTGAGTGGCAGGTTAAATAAAACTGCATCAGTAAAAGATTTCATGGAAGCTAAGGATATGACAATTAAAATTAGAACTTCTCCCAAACATTAAGTTCCAATCACAAACGCGTAAATAACAGCGTTACATATCCACAAATCCAAGTCTCTTCTCCACTAAAATGCGTTCTTAGCTGAACCTATTTGGTTCACTAATATTTATTACTTTTCCCAAAGTGATAAACATTTCAACAGCAGAGTCTCTGCACCGGTGCACTCGCACCCGGGAGAGTCCCAAGTGTGCGAAATGAAGACACTGGTCTCCTCACTCCCCACAGCCGTGGCCCTGTCATCCCTTTAGTCCCGTGTGCCCTACACGCGCCCTCCCTCTGTTGCACCGTGGGAGAAAGGCTTATGCTTGAAATAGAAGCGCCCAGGCTGGTGTGGCTCAGGGGACTGAGCACTGTCCTGTGAACCGAAGGGTCACTGGTGCCATTCCCAGTCAGGGCACATGCCTGGGTTAAGGGCCAGATCCCCAGTAGGGGGCGCGCGAGAGGCAACCACACATGTTTCTCTTCCTCTCCTTCTCCCTTCCCCTCTCTAAAAAATAAAATCTTTAAAAACATGTAAGAAGGCTAATTTGGGCATGGCAAGATACCTAAGCATTAACCAAAACGCGCCTTTATAAGCCACAAGCATAGCAGTTAGATTCTTACAACGCTTTTATTTGTAGTCAGGACCGAGTTCTGTGAACGCCTTCACGTCTGTTCAAAAGGAAACAGTCTCAAATTTCCCAATAACCTTACTTTGCCACCAAGATTTAAGAAACCCCCAAACACCTACGAATCAAACATGCCTTCAGAAGACCGTCGCCATCTACATTCCCACGTATCTAGACGCTCGTGAAACCGTTAAGACCGCCATTCATAGTGACTCTGAGTCTCGAAAGAAAACCTGTCTTCTGTCACAGTCTCGGTTTTGGCGACTGCACAGTGTCCCGTCCACCTGCTGACACGTGACCGGAGCCGACCACCGGGCCGCCCGCCCCCCCCCCCCCCCCCCCCCCGCTGCCCGGAGCGCCCTCTCAGGGCACAGGGGGCAGCGAGATGATGCTCCTCTCCTTCCCCTCCTCCATCGAACCAATCAATCCATCAGTCAGTCAGTCAGTCACCCTCCGCCCCCCCAGAGCTGTCGCCCCAACAACCGCACCGCACTCCAGCGGCTCCCAGGTTCCCGGCACACCCGGCCCTGCCGCCCTGGCTACGGCGGCCCAGGCGAGTCCTCGCCGCCCTCCCAGGCCTCCGCCTCCTCGTCAGCAGCTACTCAGACGCTCCGTTCAGAGCAAGCGGCCTGGTCTAGGTCACTGGTCCAGAAACACCGAGCAACTTTTACTCCAAGTCACACACACGTCCTGAAGACCACGATCGACTGCTGACATCGAGTACAAAAACAAACAAAGTCTTCCGAGCCTCCCGACCGGTGGCCGCGCCCGCGCCGCCCTCCATCCGCTCGGGTTTACCCTGGGCCTCCCGACACGCACCCCCAGCAAAGGCACGTCGGCGACTCGCACGAGGACCACCAGGACCAGGCGTCCGGCCCGCACGTAACTATGGAAACTCCGAGTCCAGCAGTTTCTTGAAACGACGCCAGCTCCGCGCCGGGCCGGCCGGCGGGGGACCGGGGCCGGGGGGGACCGTCTCTGGAGACGTCGACCGGCTTTCGGGAAGAAACACCTGCGCCTCGGGCACCGGGGGAAACCCCGTCGCGCCGGCAGGCCGCTCCGCGACCACTTTCCTCGGCGCACTTCCGAGCACTCCGTGAGCCATGCCAACCCCGCCCCCCAAAACCGGCGTTAAACCGAATTTTAAGCACTCGGGGGGAGGGGGTGCAGCCGCGGGTTTTCCGCTCGGCGGCAACCACCGCGGCCCACACTGCGCGGCCCGCACACACGGCCACTCCTCCCAGGAGCCCCCGTCCCGGCCGCGAGTCCCGGACACCGGCTCGCCTCGGCCCGGCCCTGGACCCGCGCTGGGCCCCAGGGCCACGGCGCCCCCCGACCCGCCCCCCACGCCACCCCGGTCCCCGGCGGGGTGGCGACCACGGCGCGTCGTGGGCCCCCCAACAGCCGCCGGCTCGGCCCGTCTGCCAGCCCGCCGCCGTCCGAGCGCGAGACGCCCTGGCCGCGCGCGCGCGATGGGGACACGGCCGAGCGCGGCCAGTGCGGGAGCAGCCCCGCGGGCCCCGGGCCGGCTCGCTCACCTCCAGGGGTGCGCCGCCCGCCTCCGCCGCTGCCGCCTCCTCCCTGTGAGTGCAGCGGGGTCTGACCTGTGGAACCACCATACCAGTCCCGCCCGCTGCTGCAGCGCCGCCGCCGCCGCTCCGCGTCGCCTCAGCCGCCGTTCTTTGTTCCCCCTCCGAGCGCCACCTCCTCCGTCGCTCGCCGCAGCAGCCCTGGCGGGCCGACGCTACGCCCTCCCGCTCTCTCGACAGCCGGCCTCGCCCCCCTCGCTGCGCCCGCCGCCGCCTTCGCCTCCCCGCCGCCGACGCCGCCGCCACCGACGCCGCCGCCTCCTCCTCCGCGCCCCCCTCGCTTTCATTGAAAGCAAACAAGCATCATGGCGGCGGCCGCCGTCCCCCAGCCAGCTAGTGCCCCCCCGCCGCCGCCCTTCCAACATCCCGGCCGCCCATTGGTCGCCGCCTCCGGGCGCGACCATTCGACGCCGAGGGGTCGCGCCTCTCACGCCGTCCCCCAACTCCTGCCCTCACCCCCGCGCTGGGGTGGTACGCCCGCCCGGCGCGTTGCGGGCCCGCCCGCCGCTCCGCTTCCCGCTCTCCTGGCTCCGGTCCTGCCAGTCTTCTCGTTTCTCCGCTTTTCGACGTTCCTCTGTTTTTGCATCCCGCTCTCTTTTATTTGTCTTGAGCTGTTCACTTTCGTCTCCTCTCTTCCGTCTATTTCCTTGGTCTTCCTTCCCTTAGTTTTGCCTGTCAATCATGTGGAAATACGGACAAGCTCTCAGAGTTTTGACCTTAGCCAGTATCTTAATTTGTCTTAAAGACCAGATGTTATTCAGTTGTCAACAGTTGCTCGATTCTTCCCGCCTGACATAGGCAGAAAAAAAGTTACCTAATGGCCCGTGTCGGTCCATTAATAGTCATTCGGTCCCGTGAATTGAGGAACAGTTCTGGTGGTGGGATCCGAGTCACGGTGGCATTCAGTGTCCTATTCGAGTGGTGACTGGAGGCGCGCAGAGGAAGAAGGGCAGGCTGCAGAGGGTGTGAGCACCTGGGTGGGCTGGGGCCTGGGCTGGGAGGTGCCTGCAGCCCTCCCCTATCCTGGGCAAGCTCACATAGTCTAGGGCAAGAGAAACGCCTGCAGACTTGAAGCCTATTTGACATACCAGAGTACAAGCACAGCCCGAAGGAAAAGAAGTAGCGTAGGTCTGCTCACCCGCATGGCAAACCAGGCGGGGCTCCTTCCTGAAATGTCAGCCCTGAAGAAATGAGAGTGAACTGGTTCCAGTAATTAACAGCAACAACAAAGTGAGACAGCCCTTGCTGGAAGGCTGTTGGGTGAGAGTGCTCGGGATATGGGTGGCTTCAGCAGCAATGGAGGGCTGGAAGGACAAGGAAAAGATGGAGGGACAAAAGCTCCTTGCGTTCAGAGCTTGTTTCTCCCCAGCATGGCCCTAGCAAGGTCATTGCCTGCCCTTTGCCAAAAACTCAACAAGACAGCCCAACCCTCCAGTGCCGCAGGAGGGCAGCATGGAAGCCCAGCAGGGATAAGGGGCTGAGGAGAGAAAGTGCAGACTGATGGCTGCCTGTGGGCACCCCCCACATCCCCGGCCCCCAGGGGCTGTGGGGTCATGTGGCTTGTGCAGTACCTCCAGCTGGGCCTCTGCCCTTGTGTGAGGGCTGTGTCCTGGCAACCTGTGGCTCCCACCCGAAGAGAGGGGTATCTGTTTGTAGTTCATCTGACCAGAGAAAGCTACTTTTTGTAATTAGAGGAGGGGTAGTCCAGCTGCATAACAGAAAATTTAGCAGCATAAAACAAGTTTACTATATCTCATAATTCTAGTGCCTGGCTGGACAGTTCTGCTGGTCTCATCTGGGATCTCTCAAGCCTCTAGTGAGATGGTGGCTGGAGGCTGGGTGTCTGTGAGGCCTCTCTCTGTGCGGCATCTCATCCTCCACTTTTCTTTGTGGGTTCTCCCCCCAGCGGGTGATCCTGGACATCTTACATGGCAAACTAGGGCTCCAGGAGGGAGGAAGTGGAAGCTTCTAAACCTTCCAAAGAATGTCACTTTTGGAGTCTATCAATCATACCATCACAGCCAAGTCCAGAGCCAAGAGGAGAGGACACAAACGATGCAGAGCTGTGTGCACAACAGTGTGGGGCATGGGGCAGGCTTATTTGGACTCATTTGGGTGGATTGGGGGTGGCCTCAGAGAGGGTACCAATGGTGGCCCTGCTCGTGCACGTCCTGTTCTTTTACGAATATTCCAGCAAATGCCTCTCAGCTTTCCAGATCCAGATCAACATGCCCCTCATGACATGCAAGACCTCCTGTTTCAAGATATAAAACCCCAGCTCAAGTAGACTTGATGCACAAAGAGGTCATTTGTGTATTCAGATGTCACATAACTGAAAAATTGGGTGTCATAAGATATCATCAAGAACCAATCTCACAGCCCTAGTTGGTGTGGCTCAGTGGATTGAGTACTGGCCTGCGAACCAAAGGGTTGCCAGTTCAATCTCTGGTCAGGGCACATGCCTGGGTTGTGGGCCAGGTCCCCAGTAGGGGGCATGTAAGAGGCAACCACACATGGATGTTTCTCTCTCTCCCTTCCCCTCTCTAAAAATAAAGAAATAAAGAACCAATCTACCATATGATTTCACATGTACATGGAATTTAAAGAACAAAATAAGCAATGGAAATAGAAACAGACTCATGGATACAGAGAACAGACTGATGGTTCACAAAGGGGAGGGGGGGAGCTGGGTGAAGAAGGCAAAGGGATTAAGAGCACGAATTGGTAGTTATGGAACAGTCGCAGAGATGTAAATGACGGCACAGGGAGTATGGTCAATAGCATAATGACTATGCATGAGGCCTGGTGGGTACTTGAAGTATCAGGGAGACCACCCTGTAAAATACACGATTGTCTAACCACTATGCTGTCCATCTGAAACTAATACGGAGTAATGTTGAATGTAACTGAAAAGTAAAAAGAACTGATTTCACTCTCCCACCCTTTACTCCGATTTCGTCCCTGCTGGCTTCTTCACACAGGCTGTGTGACCAGGGGAGATGGGGGAGATGGCCACTCCCAGCTGCTCCTCTTGTTTGGGGAGTCCTTCTTTCCTAATCATTCTAGCAACCACTCTCGCTGGCCTGGCCAGAGCCCTGTCCCCACCTCGGCAGCAAGGCGTGAGGTCAGCCCCACATGTACTAAGAGTGGGACACAGAAGAAGGGAAGCAGGTGCCACCTCCCCTCTGCCCCTCCTCTGCAAAGGCTTCCCTGGCACAGTTGGGCACTGTCGCCTCAGCCTCCCAGCCCCTTTCCCGCCATCATGGCAATTAGCCAGCCCTGCAGTCATCTCCCCTGCCAGGCTGGGAGCTGCTCGAATCTGAATCATGCTGCCTCCATGCCACCAGTTGGGATTGCTTTTGAGTCTTTTCCACTCACAGGCTTTCCCAGCTCCCTCCTCTGTCAGGAGCACCCTGCCCCAGAGGCCCGCGGTGGGCATGTAACCAACCAGGGACTGCTATGTAGGTGTAGGGAGGGAGTTCTTTGCTCCACTTGGGTGCTAAACTAGGACAGTATGAGTTGGTGGCAGTCAGTGTATTTTCCCCACCACATGGAGAGATGACAGGTGGTGAAGACCGTCTTGGTGAGAGAGATTTGGTGCCAGGTGTCAAAGTCCTGATGTCAGTAGTTTTTCCTTTTAGCCTGTGGTCTACCCCAATTACATGAGCCAATAAATTCATTTTTGGCTTCAGTTGGAGTCGGGCTTCTGACACTTGCAGTCAAAATACTTCTCACTTGATGCCCAGTAAACACTGGATAATAGATGGGTGGATGAATAAGGAAGACTAACACCTGAGTGGGGGCCATGGCTCTCGACATGGCTGTGGTGTCTATTTCTCAGTCGTGTCTGGGGCACCAGAGCTCAAACTCGGGGGCAGTGCAGGGTGTGGACCAGAACCGTGTGGGTCCAGCAACTGGAGTTGCTGGGTTCCCCAGTGATGGGCGGGTTTGATCAGACTGACCACAATAACTAGCACGCACAGGAGACTGCCCAATGAAGCAGGTTCTAAGGTTTATTTGCAGGACAAGCCCGACCACTGCATGACCAAGATGCTTGCCGTGGGAGGTTCATGCGTTGTCTCCCAGGAGGAAAGCACTCGGCAAACAAAGTGATGCTAGAGGTTGCTCGGTGAGCCTGAACTGCGGGCCCTGCAGAGCCCCTCAGCTCCGCCAGTCTGACACCTCCTCTGGGGTGGACATTTGCTGGCCAGGGACCAATGCTGGTGACCCAGATCCCTCACTTCTACCCAGTGCCAAAGACATGGACACACCCTGGCCTCCAGTTTTCTGCAAAGAAGGCCCACTATGGCAAGTTTCTCCCTACATATCCATACGTCCTTTGGTTGCTTCTTGTATGTGCCCTGCCTGGGAATCAAACCCACAACCTTAGAGTATCAGGGCAATTCTCTAACCAAACTCGCCACCCAGCCAGGGCTACAATGCTTGCGTTTTAAACAAGCAACCGAACAAATCAAACACCTTCAGACAGACTGGGTGAGTAAAGATACTGACTGACTCCTGTAACTGAAAGTACAAATGTAGGGCAGCTGTTAGGGGTGTTTGATTTAAGGCCCATAGGCAGATTTATCAGCTCTCCTGGGCAAAAAGTGTTTTGTTACCTTGTTACTTTTTATGGAATACGGAATGTTGGAATGTGAACAGGACACCGAACAAGGAGGGGCGTCTGAAGGATGTTTCTTATGGAAATTGACCTTAAAAAAAATGTAGGGAACGTTGACTCTTGCTTGAGACAGGTAACATGAGGCTTGTAGAGTTCTCAAAAACTGACCTTGTCTGTGGGCCTTGCAGGCGCCCAGGAAGCTACAGTGGGTGGTGTTCATCTGGAGGACGCCCACATGGGCACTGCCCATGGACCGACGCACCTCCCACCCTGCATCGTGGCTCCTCCGCCTCCATGGGCGTTTTCATCAGCCTGAGAGGAGCTGTTGAAGTATCCTGTTCACTCATGTAGTACTTTGAACATGTGGCAGATGATAGAGTCACAGTAGGTCTTCTTCTTTGATATGCTCTTTAAGTGCATAAATATTGTTGTTATCATAATATTTAAAATATTTCCATGTTGTGGACTGCCCTGCCTGGTTTGAGGAGTTGTAACTACCCCCCATGGCTAAGGATGAGCGAGTGACCTCCAGAATTTGAGCCACAGGAGACAAAGCTTGTGTCTTGTAGCAAACACTGCCTCAGTTTCCTCTCCCTGCCCCCAAAGCATGGTGGGAAGTCAATGGCAGGTAAGACTCCACACAGTGGGGAGCAACCTAAGCCAGACTCAATCACTTGGGAGGCCTTCATGGAAGGACTTGGGGTGGGGGGGGGGCTGCAACAAAGATCGAGCAATGGACTCTTGCCCCCCGGCTTTGACAAAGCCCGAGTCCCCATGTCCTCTGGGAGAAGCACTTCCTGGCTCTAATCCCCTTAAGCCTGAATACCTGTTGGGGAGAGGTGCAGCTCCTTGCCTTGTCAGAGTGGATCCTGGGGAAAAATCTGGCATCAGAAACAACTCCTAAAAAACCTGTAAAACCTGCTCTGCTAAGAGTGTTTTCATCCATATGTTAAGGGTCTGAGCAGGAAACCTTAAAGTTTCTGCAAAACTCCCTTCCTGACAGACTCTGACTCAGACTAAGCCCTCAGATTTCTTTGAAATGTTATCTACTGTTTGGTCCTTGCTGCCCTGTATTGCTGTGTATTACGACCCAATAAAAGCCCCTAGAGGAAGGGGTTCAAGGCCTTTTTCGACTGGGAAACTGGCCACCTCCAGGCCTTTTTCCTCGGAGAAACTGGCTACCTCTCCTCCCCAAGCAGATCATGTCTTACTAGTATTTACTTTCATCCATGGTGGATGGGGGGACTTGTGGGAAAAGTTGCCCCCACATTTCAATATAGCCAGTTTCCTTTGTCCTCCTGTGTGTTTTATTTTAAGATTTGAAGCAGCGCTATTCTGAGCAGGGGTTCCTCAGCTTTGCCAGCTTGCCCAGGGGGTTCAGGGTGTAGAAAAGTGTCAAGAACCCCTGTGCTGGCTTTGGAACCCTTCCCGCCGGGTGCAGAGGGTAGAGATGGACAGAAGGGACGAGTGCTTCTTAACCGGCTCAGCCCAAAGTCACGCTTCACACGTCTTCTCACCACGCATCGGCAAGAGCTAGTCACCTGTCCCTTCCAAGCTCAAAGAAGGCTTGGCAAAGAGTTCCACTAGCTTGGAAATAACTCGCTCAGTTCTGCCCGAGCAGCTGCTCCTCAGCAGCCAATCTATGCAGTGCAAGGAGCAGCAGGCGTTGTATGGAAGAGGTAACCATCCCTGCCCTGGTCCATCCTTCTGCCTGCAATACCCTCACGGACTCCTCTTCCAATAAAAGGCACCTCATCTCCCTGCCTCCAAGGAAGCCTCCATCCCCCTCTGCCTCTTTCCCCTGGCCCTTCCTCTACCCTCCTACCTGAAGCGTGGAGATGCCACCTTGAACCATGGGAGCGAGGCCTAAGAGAGCAGACTCAGGTAGGGAGCTGGGTGAAGCCTGTTTTTGGAGCGTTCCATGGAGCAGAGATGTTACCAAGATGCCAGTGGGATTCTACGGTTACAGAAAACAACTCAGCTGCTTTCAGGTGTACGGAGTGGAACTTTATTTATGCATATGGACCCAGAGGAGGCAGTCTCCAAATTCTGGGCCCCAATCAGTGGGGAACAATTGTCTATATAGGGTGAGGGGCAGTCTGCCACTCCGACTGTTACTTCTGGCGTGAAAGCAAGAAAGCAGAATTGCTGATAAGAGTTAATACAAATTTCTATGTTCTTACTCCTCAGTTACTTAGTTACTTGCTGTCCCTGATGCTGTTGACTCAGCTGCCAGCCCCCTCCTGGGCAGGCTATTAACCATTACATTTGTCTTACTGATTCACGGGCTAGCTCCCCTCCTGGGCAGGCCACTACACTACTGCTCACCACGACGGGTAAAAATTCTGCAGGCACACTTCGAAAAAAGGGAAAGGAATCCTTATTTAAAGGCTAAACAGTTTGAAATAATGGCAGGTTTCTGCCTCGAAGACCATTTCCTCTAAGACATCCCCCCAAGGGAACCTTGCCTCCCTCTGCCGGTTCTTCTCCCACCCAAAAGTGCCGTCCTTAGGAAACGCTCGCGGCTCCGCTGGTTTCCAGTCACTGTCTGGCTTCGGGCATCTTTCCGAGGCTGCGTCCCACACTGTAATCAGGGCAGGCCGCCCTCTTCCTCCTGCCGCCACACTCGGTGCGTCCGTGTGCCTGGCTGCCCAGGACCCGTGCAGGCGGCTCAGGCGCCAGCACCACCGCGGCTGCCCCTGCAGGGGAGGAGCGGAGCTTGTCACCGGGCCCTGGGGCTTCCACGGCCAGCGGACACACGTTCCTCCCAGACCTGCCGCGTTCCTGGCCAGGCAGGCCTCGGGCCGCGCGGCCTCCAGGGTGGCCCAGGGACCCAAACCCCCTCCCCGGCAGCGACCGGGAAAGAAGGGAGAACAAAGCTGTGATTCCGTGCTCTCCGCTGTTCGCGGCGTGGCTCCGAATCCTCCGCAGAGGCGTGTAGGTGGGTATTTCCCTCTGTCGCACGTGCCGACCGGCCCCGTCGCGCGGCAACTGCTCAGACGCAGACCTCAGCGCCCCCCAACCCCTGCCCCATCTGGGCGGGGGGTGGGGTACGGGGAGTGTGCAGCCTCTTGTGCTGCTCCCGGGGTCCCCGCTCCCTTCTGCCCGGTGATCCAGCTAGAGCCCCGCCCCGCAGACACAGCAAGTCCTGTTGGGCCCGAAGACAGACCAGCGGAACCGAAAGGTGCTGGCGGAGAGTGGATTGAAGGGGTTGCCTGTCAAACGAAGGTGATTGTTTCAAAAATGGCCTCAGATTCATTAATTTGTGAAACTGGGTGGTGAACAGACCACAAAGACAAATGACCCAAGTATTAATATTTAAAAACGATGTCCAGGCAAGACCTTCAGCTACAGACACTTTCATCTGGCCCCGGAGGGATGAGAACAGGCTGGAAGCCCACTAGGTTTTGGCAGGAAATGCGAGAGAGACCACCAGCATGGCCTACAAACCCATAATTAGTTATCCCTCCAAATAGTACCCAACCCCCAAACCCGCATCAACAAGAAGCAGGTGCTGTAATTTCCGAGTCCCATGTGAGCCTGAACGGGAACAAGCCTTCCGGAAGGCAGGGGCAAAGCCCTCGAGGCCGGTGGACCAAGGACGTCAGGTGGGCTGGCAAATAAATTCCTCTGCCTCCCCGTGTTCCTGGAAAACCAAACAGGCGAGCACCTGTGACTGTTGTGCATCCACCTCCTCCCACGATCTGAATTCTATTGTGTTTCCTGGTTTGCTGCAATGGTGCTGTTCTGCAGCCGTTTGCATCTGCCTAGGTTGCTGGGCCACGAAAAAAAACAGTGGGAGCAGCTGGCTACTTGAGCTGTGAGGCCCCCTGAAGGCCGAGCTGTGTAGGAGGCCAAAGGGGTGAATTGTACCAGGACCACAGGACGCCTCTCCTTCGGAATAAAGAGTAATCTCCCAATGTCCCTTTACTTGCCAGCATCCTTCGAGCTGAGCAGGAAGAAACATCTAGAAATCCTTTGCCGTACTCTCAGCAGAGAATAAGCCCCTGGGTGGGGGAGGGGCAGACGCCTGGCTAGTGGCGTGGGGGGTTAGGATCTGCGGTCTAATTTCTTCTCAGAGAGCTTTCTCTTGTCCTTGATTTTTATCCTCCCCACACTTTCAAAAAAAAAGTGCAACTTTCAGCTGTAGATACAGCTGATACCAGTTTCTGAGACTTTTGAAAGGTTTTTTTTTTCTTTTCATTTTTTCCTTCTCAGGAGTCCTCTTCCCCTTTTTAAAATAATGACTTTTCACTTTGAAATAATTATAGATATACATGAAGTTTCAAAGAAATGTGCACAGAGGTCCCATGTACCCTTCACCTTACTGACCCAATACTAATAATACCCTGCATAACTGTAGTACGATATCAGAGTCAGAAAATTGGTGTTAGGTACATGTTGGCAACTGCCCTGCCTGGTTTCAGAAGCTGTAACCTCCAAGGCTAAGGCTGAGTGAGAGACCTTGGGATCATAAGCTATTCAGGAGACAAAGCTTATCTCCCTGGCAGGGGCGCTGCCTCTGCCCCCTTTACTTTACCCTGCTTGGCAAGGGGCAGATGACTGGTTAGCAAATGATGGGTAAGATGCCTCAAGAGAGGGGTGGCCTAAGTAAGGCACGATCACGGGAGCCCCCAGGGAAAGATTTGGGAGGCTATAGCAAAAGGGGGTGATGGACCCTCGCTCCTTGGCTTAGACATAGCCTGAGTCCTCATTTTGTCTGTAAGAAGTCTCCTAATCTCTTGGCTGCCTTACTTCCCCTGCTTGACCTAAGCCTGAAACAATGCTGGAGGTGGGTGTAGTCCTGGTCAGGAACAGGCAGTTCCCTGGGGAGATCAGGCCTAAGAAAGAATGCATAAAATCCTGTGAAACCTGCTTTGCTAAGAATGTCCTCGATTTTCTGATAAGGGTCCCAGCATAAAATGAGTTTGTTTCCCCAAGGTTTATGGTCCTTTAGCTAACTGACCCTGACTCAGAATAAGCCCTTACAGTTTTTTGAATGTTATTTATTGCTTGATCATTACTGCTTGACAATGATTAATGAGCTTTACCTGTATTCCTGTGCAAACTGAACCTAATAAAAGCCCATTGAGGCTCAAGGCCCTTCTTCTCTGAGAGATCGGCCACCTTTCCTCCCCAAGCAGATCATGTCTTGGTAGACTTATTCTCATCCACAGTGGATGGAGGGCTCTGCAGGTGGAGCCCCCCCACAGGTATGAACTGTTGAACTTATTCAGATCGCACTCACTTTTCATGCACTGTGAGTGGCTGGCTCTGCAATTTTGTCACATGTATGGTTTCATGGGACCACCAGCACAATCCAGACATTAACTTCTGGTCAAGATGGAGGCATAGGTAGACAGTTTCACGTGCTCACACATCCATAGAAAGAATTACAACCAGATCTCAAAAGTAATAACACCCAGAACCATCATAAAATGGAGCTGTCTGACAACCAAAGACTTAAAGAAGCCACATTCATCCAGACAGGTAGGAGAGGTAGAATTGCAGAGAAAGGTGGAAATGTGGTGTGGTGCAGAGGGGTGGGGCAGTGGTGGAACAGATGGCCCCACATTCATGTGTGGTGGATGAAAATTGAGAGGGATGTCTTGGGAGTGAGTGGTCCCAGCCCGAGACCAGACCACACAGCCCAGGGTTCCAGCAGTGGGAAGATAGATCCCCAGTTAACTCTGGTTGTAAAAACCAGTGGCATTGGGGTGGTGAAAGAAACAGCTGGATTTTCACCACTTAAAGGGCCCACATGGATTTAGAACATATGTAAACCCACGCACTCTGGGTTTCACCACCAAGGCAGCAGCTACGGGAAGTGGATAAAGTGGCTGGAAACAGGGCCAATGCCGGGAAAACCGCCAGGCAGCACTGTCCTCTCTCTGAGCCCTCCCCACATTCAGAGCCACAAAGCAGTGAAGCAGGTTGCCCTGCCCTGGCAATTACCTGAAGCTCTGCCTCACACAATTTATAGGTTTTTTTTTCTACTTAGGCCATGACATTGGGACAGGGAGTAAAAGCGGCTCTACCTAAAAATAGAAACAAAGAGGCTGCCAAATTGAGGAGACAAAGACATATGGCCCAATAACCAGAAAAAAAAATAACAGAAAAAGAACTAAATGAAATGGAGATAAACACTCTATCAGAGGCAGAGTCCAAAACACTGGTTATTGGGATGCTCAGAGAGCTCACAGAGTACAGCAAAGTCACAAAGGAAGAAATGAAGTTTACACTAAGTGAAATAATGAAAAAATCCACAAGAAACAAACAGCAAAGGGAAAGAGTCTGAGATTTAGATCAATGATTTGGAATGTAAAGAAGAAAGAAACATTCAACCAGAACAAAATGAAGAAACAAGACCTAAAAAAAAAAAAATGAGGAGAGGCTTAGGAACCTCTGGGACATCTCCAAACATGCTAACATCTGGATCATAGGGATGCCAGAAGAAGAGGAAGAGCAAGAAATTGAAAACTTATTTGAAAAAATAATGAAAGCAAACTTTGGTGAAGGAAATACAGATACAAGTCCAGGAAACACAGAGAGTCCCAAACAAGTTGGACCCAAAGAGGACCACACCAGGATACATCATAATTAAAATGCCACAGGGTAAAGATAAAGTGAGAATCTTAAAAGCAGCAAGAGAAAAACAGAAAGTTACCTACACAGGGGTTCCCAGAAGATTATCAGCTGATTTCCCAAAAGAAACCTTACAGGCAAGAAGGGGCCGGAAAGAAGTATTCAAAGTCATAAAAGGCAAGGACCTACAACTTAGATTACTCTATCCAGCAAAGCTGTCATTTAGAAAGGAAGGGCAGACAAGGTGCTTCCCAGGCAAGGTAAAGCTGAAGGGGTTTATCATCACCAAACCATTATTACATGAAACATTAAAGGGACTTATTTAAGAAAAAGATCAAAATTATGAAGATTAAAATGACAGCAAAGTCACAGCTATCAACAACTGAATCTGAAACAAAACAAAACAAAAGAAACTAAGCAAACAACCAGAACTAGAACAGAATCATAGGTATGGAGATCACATGGAGGGTTATCGGCTGGGAGGGGGAAGGGAGAGAATGGAGGAAAGGCACAGGGATTAAGAAGTACAAATTGGGCCCTGGCTGGTGTAGCTCAGTGGATTGAGCACAGGCTTTCGAACCAAAGGATCGCAGTTTGATTCCTAGTCAGGACACATACCTGGGTTGCAGGCTAGTTCCCAGCAGGGGATGCACAAGAGGCAACCACACATTGATATTTCTCTCCCTCTCTCCTTCCCTTCCCCTCTAAAGATAAATAAATCTTTAAAAATCTTTTTAAAAAGTACAAATTGGTAGGTATAGAATACACAGGGGTTTGTTAAGAATAGCATAGGAAATGGAGGACCCAAAGAACTTACACACACGACCCATGGACATGATCTAAGGGAGAGGAATGTTGGAGGGAAGGGGGGTTGTGGGAAGATGGGGGGAAAGGAGAAAGTACTGGGACAACTGCAACAACATAATCAATAAAATATACAATAAATAAAAAAATAAAAACTGCAAAACTCTTAAGGGCAAAAAAAAAAAAAAAAGACAGTTAACTGTATCACCACCTCAAGACTCAAGACTCCAGACTCCCTTCTGCTCCCTTCACAGCCACATCCTTCCCTCCTCCTGGTTAACCACTAATCTCATCTCTACAAATTACAATCCTTCATAAATGTAGCAGAAATGGAATCATGTACTATGTATCCTTTGAAATTGGTTCAGTGTAATTTTCTTGGGTTTATCAAAGCTGTTGCATCTATCAAGAACTCCATCCTTTTAATCACTGAATAGTAAGTATTCCATGGTATGGACATACCACAATTTATTTAACCATTCATCAGTTGAAAGACTATAGGGCATTTGTGGTTTGGGGTTATTGTGTTTTAAAATTACTTATTTATTTGTTTATTTTTTAAACAGAGAGGGAGGGAAGGAGAAAGAGAGGGTGAGAAATACAGATTTGAGAGAGAAACATCAACTTGAGAGAGAAACATTGATTGGTTGCCTCTCATACATGCCCCAACCTGGGACTGAACCAGCAACTCAGGCCTGTGCCCTGACCAGGAATCAAACCAGTGATGCCTCTCTTTGCAGGATGATGCCCAACCAACTGAGCTTCACCAGTCAGGGCTACTTTGGGGCTATTATGAATAAAGCTGCCACTACATTCATGTCCAGGCCTCCTCGTGCAACCAACAGAAGGACAACAACTAATTAAAAAAAATAACCAGAACTGCCAGAAAATTAAACTGTATGAAAGTTTGACAAACAAGGAGTTAAAGAAGAAACATTCATCCAGACCAGCAGGATGGGCAGATACGGGCAGCTGGAGTGGAGAGGACTCCCAGCAAGGTGGCAGCTGGAGGACTGGATGGTCTCACCTTCATGTGTGAGTAAACCAGAGGAACAATTGGGGAGCAAGACAGACCACAAAATCCAGGTTTCCAGGGCAGGGAAATAAACCCTTGAAACTTCTGGCTGTAAAAACCTGTGGGGTCTGTGGTGGCAGGAGAAACTCCCAGCCTCACAGGTGAGTTCGTTGGGGAGACCCACAGGGTCCTAGAATGTACACAAACCCACCCACCTGGGAATCAGCACCAGAATGGCCCAGTTTGCCTGTGGGAAGCAGGGGAAGTGACTGAAATTCTGCACAGAGCTGAGCAAGCCACGCTGTTCCCTCTTGGACCCTCCCCCACACACAGCATCACAACGTAGTGACATGGGTTGCCCTGTCCTGGTGAATACTTAAGGTTCTACCCCTTACAACATAATAGGCACACTGAGACAAAAAAAATGGCCCAAATGAAAGAACAGATCAAAAATCCAGAAAAAATACAAGTAAGCAATGAAGAGATAGCCAACCTATCAGATGCACAGTTCAGAACACGGGTAATCAGGATGCTCACAGAAATGGTTGAATATGGTCACAAATAAAAGGAAAAAATCAAGGCTATGAAAAGTGAAATAAAGGAAAATGTACAGGGAACCAACAGTGATGGGAATGAAACTGGGACTCAGATCAATGGTTTGGATGAGAAGGAAGAAATAAACATTTGACCAGTACAAAACAAAAAAACAAGAATTCAGAAAAAATGAGGAGAGGCTTAGGAACCTCTGAGACAACTTTAAACATTCCAACATCTGAATCAGGAGTGCCAGAAGGAGAAGAGAAAGAGGAAGAAATTGAAAACTTTTTTAAAAAAGTAATGAAGGAGAACTTCCCCAATCTGGCAAAGGAAATAGACTTCCAGGAAATCCAGGAAGCTCAGAGAGTCCCAAAGAAGTTGGACCCAAGGAGGAACAGACCAAGGCACATCATAATTACATTAGCCAAGATGAAAGATGAGGAGAGAATCTTAACAGCAGCAAGAGAAAAGGAGAGTTACCTACAAAGGAGTTTCCATAAGATTAACAGGTGATTTCTCAAAAGAAACCTTGCAGGCAAGAAGGGGCTGGAAAGAAGTATTTGAAGTCATGAAAGGCAAGGGCCTACATCCAAGATTGCTCTATCCAGCAGAGCTTTCATTTAGAATGGAAGGGCAGATAAAGTGCTTCTCAGATAAGGTAAAGTTAAAGGAGTTCATCATCACCAAGCCCTTATTGTATGAAGTGTTAAAGGGACTTATGTAAGAAAAAGAAGATAAAAAATGTGAACAGTAAAATGACAACAACCACAACTATCAACAACCAAACCTAAAAAAAAAAAAAACAAAAAGAAAAAGAAACTAAACAAACAAGAAACACAATCACAGAAATGGAGATCACATGGAGGGTTATTAGTGGTAGAGGGGGGGAGAATAGGGGAAAAGGTACAGAGAATAAGTAGCATAAATGGTAGGTACAAATAGACAGGGGGAGGTTAAGAAGAATAGTATAGAAAATGGAGAAGCCAAAGAACTTGTATGTATGACCCATGGACCTGAACTAAGGTGGAGGAATGCTGGTGGGAGGGTGGGTACAGGGTGGAGAGGAATAAAGGGGAGAAAAATCAAACAGCTGTAATAGCATAATCAATAAAATATATTAAAAAGCATTCATGTACAAGTTTGTACGTGAAGATGTTTTTATTTCTCTGTGATAAAGTCCCAAGAGTGTAATGGCTGGTTCATAAGGTAACTTTATTTCTAGCTTTAAAAGGAACTGCCAAACTATTTTCCAGAGTGGCTGTATGTTTTAACCATACACACCTTGAGTGAGGTCAAGAGAGAAAAAGTGGAAAGGGTTTCATGGTTTTGTTCCTCCAAGTTCAGCGGGAAGTGCACTGCGCTCTGCACAGAAAGCACCAGGGCCAGGGGAGAGGCAGAGGGAGGGGAGGCATCTTCACTGTACTTTCTGCAAGACAGAACCGCAAGGCAGGGTAAGCGCTTTAGGAGTGGCTAACCCGAGTGATTTCCGTGGGCTCTGGGGACTAGGGACTATCTTTGGTTGTTTGGTACTTGGCCTTGAGGTGAGCAGGGCGGGTGGGCAGCAGCGTGAGAGCCCAGTAAAGAAGGTCCTCAGAACATGGGCCTAACTGGCTGCCAGAGGAGAACTGACTAGCCTCTAGCCAGGGCTTCAAAACGGGGTCAAAACAGACCTTAAAAATATTATATTACACTGCATTATTCTATGTTCCCCCCGGGAACGTGTGAGTGATCCGGTTTCTCTACATCCTTGCTGGCATTTCTGTTATCACTAGTTTTTATCTCGGCTGTTCTGTTAGGTGTGCGGAGATGCTCAGTGTGGCCGGAATGGGCACTTCTCTAACAGCTAACAACACTGAACATCTTTGTGTTTGCTTACTTGGCATCCACATATCTTCTCTGATGAAACATCTATGCATGTATTTTACCCACCTTCTCATTGGATTTTCTCATTTTGTTGGGTTTTCGAAGTTCTTTATGTATTTCAGGCACAAGTTCTTCATCAGATAGTGATGAATGAGTATCTTCTGCCCATAAGTAATTTGTGCTCTTATACCTTCAACAAGGCCTATTGTTGAGTAAAAGGGTTTGAATTTGATGAAGTCCAATTAATTGATTTTTTTCTTTTATGCATCATGCTTTTGGTTTTTAAAAAAGAACTCTCCACATCATCTTAGGTCCTGAAGAGTCTTCTATTGTTTTTCTACAAGTTTCACAGATTTACATTTTACATTTAAGTTCATGGTCCATTTTGAGCTAAAATTTGTATACAATGGAAGGATCCGTTCACAGTTTTTTTGGCGTTCATTTTGCGATGGGCATCTAATTGCTCCAGCATCATTTAATGAAAAGGCTGCCCCTCCCTCATCGGATGGCTCTGCTCCTTCGTCAAATATTAACGGGGCATATTTGTGTAGCCTCTGTCCCACTGAACTGTGTGCCTCTCTCCCTCCCAATATCCCACTGTTTTGATTCCTGTAGTTAACGGTAAAGCTTTTTCTTTTTTAATATTTATTTTTCAGAGAGAAGGGAAGGGAGGGAGAAAGAGAGGGAGAGAAAAACATCAGTTGGTTGCCTCTTGCATGACCCCAACCAGGGACCCTGCCTGCAAACCAGGCATGTGCCCTGGGTGGGAGTTGAACTGGAGACCTCTCAGTTCAGGCTGGTGCTCGACCCACTGAGCCACACCAGCCAGGGCAGAGCTTTAATATCTGGAAGAGTGATCACTCCTATGCTATTTTTCTGCTTAAAAATTGTTTTGGCTATTACATAGCCTTTCCTTTTCCATATGAATTTTTAATAAGCTTGTCTATATCTATGAAATTTTTATAAGAATCATGGTAAACCTGTAGATCAATTTGGGGAGAATTAACAATTTTTCTGTATTGAGTCTCCCAAACCTTGAAACATGGTATGTCTCTCCAATTATTTAATTCCTCACGGACAGCTCACATCAGCATTTTATAAAGTTCATCATGTAAATCTTGTGCATATTTTGTTAGATTTATACCTAAGTATTTCATTTCTTTGGAGCAATTTCAAGTGGTCTTTTTGACTGATTTTGATTCCCACTCATTCACGGTCAATATACAGAAATACAGTCGGTTTTTGCACGGTGGTGTTGTATCCTGCCACCTTACCCAACTCACTTATTGGCTCTAGATGATTTTTTTTTGCACATTTCTTGGAATTTTCTATGTAGACAATCATGCTGTCTGCAAGTAGAGGCATTTTCATTTCTTCCTTTCCAACCTACATGTCCTCCCTTTTTTCCTTTTTCTTGTTTTTTTCACCTCGGTAAGAACTTCCAGTTCTCAATCTTACAGGGAGAGCAGCCTTCGCCATTAACGATGCTGCTGGCTGCAGGCTTTGTGTGTGCTCTTTGTGAGGTTAAGGAAACCCCTCTCTTAATTTGCTTTTGTTTTAGGTGTGGTTGTTGATAACTGTGAGTTTGCGGTCAGGAGTGAACCATAGAAATGAAGATCACGTGGAGGATTAGCAACAGGGGAGTGGGAGAAGGAGAAGGGGGGAGAAGGCACATAAAATAAGTAGCATAGATGGTAGATAGAAAATAGATAGGGGGAGGGTAAGAATAATAGGGGAAATACAGAATCTAAAGAATTTGAGACGCGTGGTCATAAACTAAAGGGGGGAATGGTGGGGGAGGGGTATGCAGGGTGGAGGGGAATGGAGGGGGGAAATAGAACAACTGTAATGGCATAATCAATCAAAAAATTAAATTAAAATTAAAATAAAAGTTTTAAAAAAGGAAACCCCTCTCTACTTCCAGGTGCACGGAGCATTTTCATCATGAATGGCTTGGTTGCTGACTTTAGTCAAATGCTTCTCCTGCATAAATTGAGACAATCATACAATATTCCTTCTTCATTTTCAAATGTTGAACCAGCTGGAATACATACCTGGAATATGAACCAACTGATTTTACGTACCTGGAATAAATACCACATGTCATGGTTAATATTCTCAGAAGGAGTGAGTCTGAGTATGTCTGTGCACAGGCCCTGGAAGAGGAACTGCTTGGGAATCCAGCAGTTTTTTCCACCGACTCAATCCCCACTGGGTTTTGCAGTCAGAAGTCATGGGGACTCATCTTCCTCCCACTGGAACCCTAGGCTGGGGGCCTGGTGTGGGGCTGGGACTCCTTGTTCCTGAGCTATGCCTCCCGGTTTTTATCTGCCAGACACAGATGTGGGACCAGCCCTTTCGGCATCTCTGCGTCTCTGCCCCTCCTACCGGTCTGGATGGATGTGGTTTTATAAATTCTTTAGTTGTCAGACTTCCATTTAGCTCGGTTTCTGGTGGTTCTGAGCGGTGGTTGTTCTGTAGTTTAGTTGTAATTTTGATGTGGTTGCGTGAGGAGGAGGCGAGGTGTGTTTACCTGGGCTGCCATCTTGGAGAATCAGGTGCAGACCTTAGTTCTGACCCCAGTTTAGTTTTCTGAGCCCTCGCTATGGCACTGCGGTCAGCCTTGTTCTCCTGGCATCTGTGGCGCCATCCGTCGTGGCAGGACAAACTCTCAAGGTTTTTCTGCTCTTTCTGGGTGACCTGTTTGCAGGGGATGAGGATGAACAGCAGCCACCAGGCCCAGGTCTCCTCGTGCCCTTGGGCACAGGGCACAGAAACATCGCTGCTTTGCTGGTGGGGCCATTGTCTGCTTGTGGAGCAGGGTCCAGGGTCCAGGACACCCCGAGACCTTACTGCTGCCGCTGCTACAGGCAGATAGTGTCACACGGTGTCCTGGTTTTAGAGAGGGAGTTGGAGCAGCCCGGCTTCACTGCTGCAGCGTCTGGACCGCGACGCGGCGCAGGGGCTACATTTTGAAGCTGTAACACGCTTTCCTGGCCATCTGCACTCCGGACTCAACAACTTTCTGTTGTCTGGGGTCTGAGTTGGCTATGACTCAAATACCTGCTTTCCGGCTTCCGAATTTTACTTCTCCTCCCTCCATTCTGTTCTCTCCATTTGTGTTTCGTGAGTTTCTCCACCACCCTCATCCCTTTGCTGTGGTTTCCATGGCATTTCATGGGGGGGAAATCGGGCAGTTGAAGTCAGTGCTGTATCTGAAACAGAATTCTCATGGCTTCAATCATGTATATATATATATATATGATCATATCTCATTCCTCATTCCTAATATTGCTTATTTTTGCTTCTAGCTTTTTCTTCTTAAAGACATCCCTGTCTGAATTTTGTTCATTTTATTTACATTTTAAAAACAGGTTTTTTTTTAGTTGGGGCTAGTTCTTTTCTTATTTAACTGATTTGTTTTTATTTTTATTAATTTCCTCCTCCTACTTTCTTGGCATTTATTTCATTGTGTTCTTTCTGAAATGAATGCTTAGCTCATTTTTAAAATTTTTCTTTGTTTTCTAAAGTTTCACAAGACTATGGTTCTTTTTAGTTCTCCTTTGCCTATGTTCAATGGCTTTTAATATATAATATTATCATTGATATTACTTTATATATCACTTTATGAGTCTTTAAAAAATAAAGTTACTTGTGCCCTGGCCAGTGTGGCTCAGTTGAATGAAGTGTCGTCCTGTGACTAGAAAGGTTGCAGGCTTGATTCCAGGTGAGGGCCATGCGTGGGTTGTGGGTTCGATCTCTGTTCTGGGTACACACGAACCCACGCCTGGGCACATACTGGAGGTAACCCATTGGTTTTTCTCGCCCTCTTCCACCCTCTCTAGAACAATGAGAAAGTGTCGTTGGGTGAAAATTTCTTAGAAGTTACTTGTGCAATTTTAAAATTCTGGATGGCCCTGGAACTGTGTGGCAGGGGATGGGCAGGCTAAGCAGAAACTCTCCTCCTGTAGTTAATTTCTCAATTACTGCTTCCCAGTAAGAATATGCTCCGCACAATTTCTGCCTTTGTAACTCACTGAGGTGCTCTCTGTGACGGAGTAAAGCAATTTCAGGGAATGCTCCGTGGGCATGTAAAGGCGGAGATCATTTCCTTAGGAGTCTCATGGCTGTACGTACAGAGAAGGTACAAAGGACCTTCGCCGCAGCTCCTTAGAAACAACTGATATTCACTGAGTGCTTATTCGGGCCGTGCACGGTTCTCCACTTTGGCACCGCTGGCATTTCGGGCTGGGACGCTCCTGGCACGTGGGGCTGTGCTGAGCACTGCCGGTTGTTTAGCAGCACCCCTAGCCCCTACCCCCAGGTGCCGGTAATGGCTGTGGCCTCCTCCTGCAAGCTGTGACAACCCAAAATGCCTCCAGGCATCAGCAGATGGTCCCAGAGCACCAAAGTGCCCTTCAGTAAGACCCACTGCTCTTGTCCATTCAGGACTTCACTTAACCCCCATCACAAACCCCAGTGCCAGGGTCTACTCTCCCCTCACTGTACACGTAAGGGTCTGTATACCGAGTAAGTGTCTGTAAACAGAAGCCCAGAGGAGTTCAAAGTAACTTTCCAAAGTCACAGGGTATTATTTGGAATTGCAAAAACAAAACAAAGCAGAAGAGAATCAAGTTCAATTTAATTAAATAATTGTGGAACATGCGTACGAAGGAATTTTGAAAAAATTAACTGCTTGATTTATTCGTGATGAATAAACCTCAGTAGCAGCACTGAGAGAAAAGAGCAAGCTGCAGAGAACGTTTAAGTAAGGATGAAACACGCAATATTGACAGTAAGCACTGTGGGGGCTCTGACAGGAGGTACCCTTGGGGACCTCCTTCCCACCCCTAGCACTTCCCTGCATTTGCAGGGGTCCTAGTTCCAGACCCTGATGAAGTGGGCTTTCCTGGACTGTGGCTCTTGGTCTTCCGTTCACTCACAGAGAAGAAAAGGCTGGGATACTGGGGACAAGGCTTACTGGCTGGCAGCCATCACCGCAGGCCTGGCTTTGTCCCTGGAGCCCAGGGTGGCAGAAGGCAGATGCATCTGGCCTTGGCCAAGACGGTGAGCGGAGCCCCACTGTGCCGCTGGGGAGGCCACCTGAACGCCCCCCAGGCTGGTTGGCCTTGAAAACTCCACAAGGTGTGGCTCCAGCCCAATTTACTATTTCCCCATTCCTCTGTGGAAGCCTTTAGCTATCAATACCCCCTTTCTAAAAGCAATTGAGACATAATTGCCCCGGCTCGTGTGGCTCGGTCAGTTGGAGCGTCATTCTATAGACCTGAGGTCCCGCGTTTGATCCCCAGTCAGTGCACACACCCACATGTGGGTTCTGTCCCCAGTCGGAGCACGTGTGGGCAGCAGCAGATCCATGTCTCGCTCCCTCTCTCTCCCTCCCTCCCCTTTCTGTAAAATCAATAAGCATGTCTTCAGGTGAGGATTAAAAAATTAAAATAAAATAGAGGCATAATTGACATATAACATATTAATTTCAGGTACACAGCATAATAGTTGGGTAATTGTATGTATTGCAAAATGACAACCCCAGTGTGTGTAGTTAATATCTATCACCACACACTGTCAACATGTTTTTTCTTGTGATGACAACTTCAAGATGTACTCTTTCAGCAACTGTCAAATACGCACCACGGGGTCGCCGGCTGCAGTCGCCATGCTGCACACCACGTCCCCGGGGCTTGTTTATCGTATCATCGGAAGTGCGCACCTTTTGCCCCCTTCACCCATCTGCCCACCCCACTCCCGTGCTCTGGCAGCCACCGGTCTGCTCTCTGTCTCTGTGAGCTCAGGGGTTTTGTTTATTTGTTCTTTTTTTGTTTTGTTTATAAGATTCCACATATAAGTGAGATTGTGCAGCATGTGTCTTTTTGTCGGACTTATTTCACTTAGCACAGTGCCTTCGAAGTCGCTCCACGTTGTCTTAAGTGGCAGGATTTCCTTCTTTTTTTATGGCTGAATAATATTCCTTTGTATGGACACCATACCTTCTTTATCTACTTGTCTACCGACGAACACCCCCTTTGCTCTGTGTTAGAGTCTCATAGGGCTTTTATTCCTTTGCTCTCACGTTGACAGGGTCTCAGGAGAACACCCAGCCGACGCAGACTGCTAGGTCAGTTGCCACTCAAGTATCTGCTCTCCAGCATCCACAATCGTGTTGCTGTTGTTCCCTCTTTCATTCTCCCCATGTTTTAGGCTTGTCTCTAAGTATATGTAATATATATATTAAATTCGTACATAAAAATCAGTTTAAATATATATGTCAGTTTAGATACATAAACCGACATATTGTCAAAATGCTGAAATATTTCCTCTCTGGTGGATAAAGAGATGTTGCTCAGAGTCCTCAGATGTCCCTCACAGCTCCTTCCCTGAGACCCCCAGGTCCCTCCAATTCAGCAACTCACAGGGTAAGGCCTGACTTAGCAGGGAGGGGACCCCCGGAGCCCCCAGCCTCGGGCCAGCCTCTGCCCTGGGTGGTGGCGGTCTTCCTGCCTTTGACCATACTGAGTGTCACTCTTGCGTGGGATGGTGAAGAGTCACATGCATGAGGCTGATCCCATAGCCTCATTTGTAGTTTGACGAGGCTCCCGGGTAACTGGCTAGCAGCCAAATTCCCAAGCTATCAGCACGGCTGGGTTCAGAGAGCCTCGGAACCTAACCCGGACTCCTCTGCTTTCCCCGTGTGACTCTGGAGACGCACTTTCACTTTCTCAGTCTCAGTCTACCCATCAGTGAAATGGGGATGACGGTCTGTCACGCAGGGAGGCGCTGGGAAAATGAGAATAGATGCTGCATGTAGAGAGCTTACCCCACGTCCAGGCAGGGGATGCACTAGTAACTCGCCCGAAGACCACCAGGTGGCGCCATTGGCTTGGTGACGAAGCACAGCCTCACAAGGATTGGGGTGGGCCTCTGCGTCTCCTGAGAAGGTTGGTGTTTCTTGTTTTTCCTTTGAAAACGGGGGCTCCCCAGGGAGACAGCGTCAGAGCCTCCGAGGTTGGGGCTAGGGCGTCCGTATTTTAACAAGTGATTTTAGTCTGCGCATGACAGTCTGAGACCCACTGATTTAGTAGAGCTCCAGGTATAGGGTCCAGGCCTCCCCACCTCCGTCTCACCCTTGGCTCTCCATTCCGTTGGCCCAGGACCTTTAAGCCCATTGTGCAACGAGACCCCACGGTTGACTGGATGGCCTCATTAGCGCTTACTGCCCGGCTTTGAACTTGGCAGTCCCTCCGGGCGCTGCTGCGCGCCTGTTCCCCAGCCCCATGTACAGGGCCTGTACTGAGTGTTGGACCCTGCAACCTGCCCTTGGCCTGGACACTCCCCTCCCCCCACTGGAAGCTGACCGAGCAAAAACCTACCACGGAACATTCAACCCCTCCCAGCAATACTGCTCAGCAACAGGAACCAAGGGGTGACAGGTGGCTTTGATGATCCAGGTTAGGGAGGGTAGGACCTGGTGTGTGTGTGTGTGTGTGTGTGTGTGCATACGCACCCACGGGGGGGGGGGGTTCGGGAAACCTTCAGGGTGTGGGGGGAGGGGAGAGAGAGGGAAGGCTGGAACAACCACAGGCTCCTCTGTGCTCCAGGAATCAGCAGCAGCTGTGGTACCTGGGGGCTTGTCTGAAATGTGGGACCCCAGGTCCCCAGACCTGCTGGGTCAGATAGAACCTGCTCTTTAACAAGACCCCAGGTGGCTCATGTGCACCTCCAGGTCTGAAAGCTCTGGCTACGGTGCCAGTTGTGCTTCTGGCTGCTGTGACATTGCTCCTGGGAGAGGGAGCAGGAGCAGGACCAGGGTGGCTGGGGTGCAGGAGACTGGGTGAGTCCCATTTGGGCTGACAGGGTTTGTGGGTGCCTGAGGACACCCAGGTGTGGAGCCTGGGAGGAGCTGGGTGTGTGCTGGGGGTGGGCGGGATTCAACCAGGGGGCGGGGTGGGGGGCGGCACAGGTATGGGAGCTGGGAGCACAGCCATGGTGGCTGAAGTCTCGGTGCAGACAAAATCCCTCTGCGTGGCGGGTGGTGGTGGGTGGGTCCCAGTGGCCCAGCTGATGTGTGGCGGAGTGGACTTCAATGCAGCTCTTCTGATTCTGTGGCGAGTGTCCTCCCAAGTTCACGCCACCTGCCTGGAACTCCTGGAGTTACAGATCCCTGTGACAATTACACACCTGCCATCTCCACCCACTCCGTGACTGGCACACCACACAGCCGTGGTCCCGAGAGAGCCGACAGCCTGCTCACACTGCACCAGGTCTGCTGTCATCTGAGCATCCCCACCGGGGACACAGCTGCACTGGGAGTTCCCCTTCCTTGCCCCCAGGTCTTGCTGATTCTGGTCCCCAGGTCCATGCACTTCTGGTTCCTTCCCTCACCACCTCAAACCGGGCGACTAGCGCAGAGTCCAAGTGGTGTCCTGGAATTGACTCCTGGCCTCTCCACCCACTCTGCCCACAGCAGCCAGAGGGGGCTCCCCCCACACAAATTGTCACTACACACTTCCACATAGGTGCGTTGCTCTTAGAACAACACACCTAACCTGCCGCTGGGCCCCCAGCACCAGTCTCCCTCCGCGTCCCAGGCCTGCCCTGCACCTCCGATCTCCACCACAGCTCCCTGCCTGCCCAGAGAGGCCGCAGCCCCTGCGCCCTCCCTTCCTCACAGGACCAGGGCTGCTCCTGCCCCTGGTGGGCACTCCGTCTCCCTGGGGCTGTCATGTCCGGGAGGCAGGGACTGGGGGTGCCCAGCATTCCCTGGTATTTCTGCCAGCACTGGGGGGACTGGCTGACTTGTCCCAGGACTTAGAGAAATTCCTGGTCCCTGTGGCCGGCGCAGCCAGGAAGGGCTTCCTGGGAGGCCTCCCTGAGCTGGAGCTGAACCGAGGGGCCTGAGCTCAGGGGGGCTTCGGTGAGCCGGGTGTGCATGACTAGGCTCTTCCAGGCAGGGTCGGCTGTGAAAGGGGACTGGAGGGGACTTAGAGAGGGCAGAGACTGGCAGCCTGAAGGCAGGGCGAGGGCTAGGGGTCCCGGCCACCAGGTGACCAGGCCAGGCCCAGGAAGCCACAAAGCCCCTGAGGGGTTCAGGCAGTGCTCCTCGGCCACCCCGCTCTGGCCCTGATGTCCGGCCTCCGGGCTCCAGGCCGGCCCTGCCCTCTAAGCCAGTCCACAGCCCAGCCTGCACCTGGCCGGCTTGGCGCCCCACCTGCACCAGACCTCCCCTTGGCTCCTCTGCCCCAACTCCTGCTTGGCCTTCCTCACTGTCATCCTCTAGGTCACCATTTGCACCTGCCCCACCCAGTGGCATCAGCCACCAGCAGTCAGCGCTCAGGGCCACACCCACCACCCAGACCTGAGGGTGCTCTGTCCTCTCTCTGACCCCAGTCTTCTTATCTGCAAACTGGGGTGAGGACATCTCCTGTCCGTCAGTGAGTATGAAATGCTTCCTCCACCTTCCCCACTTCAGATCCTCCAGGCCAGTGGGTGGAGGACCTGTGGGGCTGCCCAGGACCAGAATACAGCCCCCACTGGCCCTGAAATCTGACCAGAGAGCTGCCTGCAAGCCCGCGGAGGGAGAGGGTGCTGGCTTCCTGGTCTCTCCATCAGCTTTTCCCATTCTAATCTTGCATGCAGGGCCGATCCTTGGCCCAGGGCCCCAGGGTAACTCCCTTCCCTCCCTGTCGTCCTGCCTGCTTACCTCCAACCTCTGCTAACCTCATAGTGTGCCAGCTGCCAGTGGGCACTGCCCAGGGCTTTCCAGCTATGGCCAGTGTGGGAGTTACCAGAGGGGGGACAACCACTCCACCCTGGCTCTCTGGCTTCTGGGAAGCCCTGAGCTGCCGCACCCTGCCCCCCAACACCACCACAGCCTCCCCACAAGCATGTCTGCTGCTCCCCACCCTCTCAGCCCCAGGCCCAGCTTCTGCCAGGGGGTGGGAACCTCCTTGATGACCCTGAGCCCCAGGGCTCTCCCCTCCTCTAAGGATAAGGCTCCAGTTGTTTGTGCCCTTGAGACAGCCCTTGGAAGGGATAACACTGGGCCTAACGGAGAATTTCAGTTATCGATTTGCTGTTTTGTGGGGTGTAGCGTTTCGCTTTGGTACCTGGTCCAGTGCTCGGTGCTTCAGAGCTCCCTGGATCCCTTCTCCATCCCTCACACATGGAAGAGGCCTCCTGCTCTGAGCAGCTTGCAGGCCCTCCTGGTATTGGGAGGATCAGAGCAGGCAGGAGCAGCTTGGTCAGCCTGGGCTCTGCTGGGGGAGCGGTTTGGGAACTCTTGCCCCTCCATTCCTGTTCTCCTGCCAGGGTGTTGGGCCTGAGGTTTAGAGTGTCGATGCTTGAGCAGGTGCTGAGCAGTTGCTGAGCAGCCGCGGAGCCCAAAGCAAGCAGTGCCGTCCCTGCCCCACCAGGGCCATGAGGCAAGGCTCCAGCCAGCCCTACGGCAGTGGCCCATGCTGGACCAATTGTACGTTTTTCTGAAAGTGAACAGGTGACTACCTGTTTTGCATGGACCGGTGAAGCCTGGAGCTCCTGGTCCAGGACCGCGCCCCAGTCCCAGGCACACATCTTAGCTCAGTGCTGGTTTCGGGGAGCTTCCCAGGAAGCCCATTGGCTGGCCCACATTTGACAGCATCTTTGGCCTACAAAGCATCCTCCGACAGCTCTCCCAGCCGCACTCGGGCTAGTCAGCAGGAATTACTGCCTCCCATTTTGAAATCTGAGTTCTCCAGGGTGTTAGGTGGCAAGTGTGTCTCCCTGTCCTGCTGCCCTGCACGGCTTCTTCCAGCTGGAGAAGGTGAGGAGGGTCCCACGGTTTCTGCAAAGGGCTGAGACTGCTAAGCTGAGGCTGGGGCAGGTGCTGTTAAGTGCTGCGAGGCCCGGCAGCCTGCATGGCACATCCAGTGGCCAGGCGTGGCCCGCAGCCTGGTCTGGGCAGCCTGTTGACAGCGGGGACGTGGAGAGTGCAGGGGAGGCCACAGTGGTACACAGCAGCTGCGGCATCATTTGGTGATGCAACTGCCCTCTCTGCCCACCCAGCACCCCCTCTGTCTTCGTGGGTTTCCCTTGAGGATTGTCCCTGCCCACTCTCAGTAGAGGAGGCTCCTCCCCTTCCACGGTGTCCCCACTCTGGGCTCTGGACCGAGACCCACAGGCTGACTCGGAGACTTCCATTCCCTGCCAAAGTTAGTGCTTCTGCTTGGGCAGGAGATCAACCCAGGATGAGAGGACACCATCTGGGGACTTTTGGAGACTGTTTCCTGTGGGTCTGTGAAGCTGGGCGCATAGAGTCTGCGCACTGGGCCCCGCCTGAGAGCACGGCCGACACAGGGCAGGACGGCGGGGGGATGCCCAGGCCTGGGCTGGAGGCCGGCCCTTGACCATCAGCGCCTGCGGGCTGCCTTCGGGCTTTCAGCTAACTCAAGCCACACGTGTCCTTAGAACCCGTCTGTGCTGGGCTCTACCCTTGCCCAGAGGAGCCCAGCAGGGCTCTGAGCCCAGTGGGCTGAGGCGGAGCTTGGGTTTCCAGATGGGAGTGTGGAGCACGGCCGTGGGAGCTCACAGGAGGGTTCTGAGTGAGGCTGGGGGCTGGAGGGTGGCCTTGGAGTGTGTGGGGGGGCGTGCAGGGGGAGACAGGGCCCGAGACGAGAAATAAGAGGAGCTGCCAATGGGGCCAGGAACCCTGGAAGGGGTCCCGGGGAGGTCCACTCAGAGGTGGAGCACCAGGATCCCACCCCCTGCCCGTGCCCAGGTCTTCAGGTGGGGGCGGGGCTGCAGGGGGGGCTCAGCCTGCAGAATGGGAGTGCGAATGTGGCCCTGATGCTTTCCCGAATAAACCAGCTTCTAGAAAACACTTTATTTATTGAGTTTTAGAGAGAGAGGGGAAAGAGGGAGAGAGAAAGAGAGAGAAATATTGATTTGTCCTTTCACATATTTGTATATTCATTGGTTGCTTCTTGTATTGCTCTGACTGGGGATTGAACCCGCAACCTTGGCATATCAGAACAATGCTCTGTCCCACTGAGCTACCCGGCCAGGGCCTGAACCAGCTCTAAACCAGTTTTCTTAGGGTCTGCAGGACTACCTGTTCCAAACACTCAGGCCCAACCTGTGCCTGGGAGGCCACGGGTGCGGGGGTCCAGTCAGACTTGAACCAGGGCCAGCACGGGAAGCGGAGGCGGGCCTGGTCCGCGTGACCCTTCCCACTCCCAGGTGGCCCGTTGCCTACATGTGGTCTCCTGTAAAGACGACACCTTGGCCACTGTGTGGCCTTGGAGCCACCCTGAAGGAGACTCAACTGTCCCTCCAGGCGGGTTGCTCAGTGACTTGCCCCACAAACGAGGGGATGGAGGGCCTGCCGCCGCCGGGCACGGCTGTGGGCACTCAGTGCCCCTCAGTGAACAGAAGAGGCAGATCCCGGGTCCTGCGCAGCCAGCCTTCCAGGGAGGGGTCTGTTCGGCCCAGAGGCCCCTCAAGTCTGTACTAGAGCAGCAGCGGGGGAAGCCCACTCCCCTGCCAGGACCCCGTGGGAGGGGGCTGGGCGCCACGTCACGCATCTCTGTTTGGCCCTGCCTGGCCTGTGGCCCCTCCACGGCCCGCTCCCCAGGTGCTCGGGGACTCCCCCGCCTCATCCCCACCACAACCCCAGCCCCACCGGGGCCACAGGCTGGCTTCCCACCCGTGACAGGAACGTCTCAGGCTGCACAGGTGCTCAGGAGCCCACGCAGCTTCACCACTGACCCTGCGGGGGGACGGCTGGGCGGCCGCCTGCTGCCTCCACGGGCACAGCCACCCCTTCCCTACATTCACCGCCCCTCCCTCTTCCCCACGGCCCCACCATCTCTGTGCCGGGAAGAGAAGAGAGTGTGCCAAGAGCCTTTCCAATGAGGGGAGCAGCCCGCAGCCCCAGGGGGCTGTCCTGGCCTGGGGGGCTGTTCCCGAACCCTGCATACCCACGGGAGACACCACTCAGAGTGTCTCCTGGTTTCCACAAGGCTGCGGACCCTTGTCCGAGCTTCTCCTCCTTCTTTCGAGGAAATTCTCCTCTGCCCACTGCTTCTACCACACGGGCCGTGTGCTGCCGACCGCCTGCCATGTGCCGGGCCCTGTTCTAGGCGTGAGGGGCACAGCGGTGAGCAGCCCCGACCAAGGCTCTGCCCCGTGGAGCTAATATTTCTGGTGGCGGCGGTGATGGGGGGGAGACAGGATGAGAACAAGCACAGGGGGACACGTGTGGAGCCAGACGGTGACGGATGTGCCACAGGGGAAAGCAGAAGGCCGAGTCGGAGGATGGTGAGCACCAGCTGGAGCAGAGGAAAGGCCCGGCTGAGAAGGGGACGTGCGAACGGAGCCGTGGGGAGAGCGAGAGAGGGCGCCATGCCTTGTGGGGGAGGAGCCTTCTGGGCGGGAGGGAGGCCAAGTGCGAGGTGTGCCAGTGGGACCCTGCCCGTCTACTGTCGTGAGTCAGCACCAACCAGGAATGAGGTCCTCGACCCTTGATCTTGACCCCTGATGGCTGCACACAGTGCCGGCCCCCAGACACAGAGGTCTGCAGTGTGTGTTTGTGGGGGGTGGAGGTACTTTTCACCTAAGCTGGGTCAACGGGAGTGCTTCTCACCTGTCAGGAGAAGCCCCCTTTCCCTGTGGCCACGCTGCGGCTGCCCTGTCCCCCCGGGGGGGGGGCGCTGGTCGGAGTGAGGGAAGCCCACAGGCCCTTGGCTGGAGACGAGACAGAGAGGAGGCGAGAGCCCGCACTGGCCGTGCTGCCAGCGGCTCCAGGTGTCCTCAGGGCGGGTGCCCCCTGCACGTCTTCATTTGCGTTGGTTTTTGGACTGTTTATATTTTTATTTTCTGTTTATTGAGAAATGTTGACATCTTTGGAAAAACCCCTCTTTGCATGCCATGCACACCAACTCACGCCGGCCAGTCAGCAGCAGACACATCCTCTGCCCGATCCAGGGCCGGGGGGCCGCCTGAGGGGCTTCCCTGGAGCTTCGAGCCCCCCAGCCGACCCCAGACCCTTCCCTTGGCCCTGCCTGGCTCTTGCCCAGGAAGCCCCATTAAAGACTTTGGTGCGACCTTCCCCCGCCCCTGTCTCTGGCCTCCTGACCGCCCCCACGACTGCCCCGTGGGCCCTCCCTCCGGAGTCCGCGACCCTCGGACCCTCGTGGGAGGGTGAAAACACACTGTGTCTCCCTGGTCTCGCCTAGGCCTCCTCTACGCACAGCCGCACCAGACAGACCGCAGCACGAACCAACACCAAGCTCCCGGCTAGAGCCCTTCCTTGCCAGGGAACGCTTGCTGCCTTGTCCTGGACTCACAGCTCCGGCATCAGCTCCTCCAGGAGCTTCTGGCCCCTGGGGGTCCCCTGGAGCCCAGCGTGACGGGCAAGAAGCACTTGCAAGTGCAAGTCAGAGCCCACCGCTCAGGGCACGGGGCTGACACAACCCTGCAGAGAAGAAAGCAGCACAAACGGTGAGAGAAGCCACCATTGCCCCCACACGTCCACTTCCAGGAATCGACCCTGTGTGGGGGAGAAGTCTTAAAAATTAAAACGAGCTGGTGGGAGGAGCTGGAATTGGGGTCTTAAGGGAGGAGTTTCTAATGGAGACATTGTGCTGAGGGACACTGTTGGGAGCAGCTGTAGGATTAGGGACAGTTTCTGATGGTGACGTCTCAGGCAGAGGCCTTGGTGAGAGTAGCTGGCATCGCGGGTACAAGGGAGCAGTGTTTAGTGGTTACGTGGCACACAGAGGCGTTGGTGGGAGTAGCTACAATCCCGGATTTAAGGGAGAAGTTTGTCGTGGTGACAATGAGGGGAGAGGAGCTTGCTGAGTGACTGAAATCAGGTGTTAGGGACAGTGTCTAATGGTGACATCGCGGGCAGAGGCCGTGGTGGCAGTAGCTGGAATTGGAGATTTGGGGTTGTTTCTAATTTGTCCCACAGGCAAAGTCACTAGTGGGAGGAGCTGGAATCTGGGATTAGGGGCAGTTGGTGCTGGTCACGTCACCGGCTGAGACACTGTTGGGAGTAGCCTGCGTCTGGTATTTAAGGGATCGGTTTGTAATGGTGACGTTACAGGCAGCGGGGTTGGTGTGAGTTGCTGGAAATGGGATTTGTGGGAGAAGGTTGGGATGGTGACATCGCAGGGAAGGATGCTGGTGGGAGTGGCTGGAATTGGGGAAATGAGGGAACAGTTTTAGTGGTTACGTTGGACTCAGGAGCACTGGTTGGAGTAAGTGAACTCTGGCATTTAAGGGTGCAGTTTGTAACGGTGACATCGCAGGCCGGGACGCTGGTGGGAATAGCTGGAATCAGGGATTTAAAAAAGAAAAGAAAAAACTTAAAAAAAAATTCTGCCTGGAAGGGCTCGTCGCAGAGTTAGCTGTTTTAAACTCGGTGTTGGTCACCTGCGTCACGCACACACACACTGTGAAGACATTGGAGATGTGGGAGAATCACAGCAAGGACAGCCGCCCCACCCCGCCCTGTTCGCTCGTCCGGGCGGTTCTTCACTTTCGGATCTCTAAATGGCGTGCTCACATTGCTACTTCTTCATTGCTTCACTTTGAACTCCCTGTATTGTGTCTCCACAGTGCGAGATGAAAATGCAGCTCCTCCCTCCCCTCTCTGAGCCCGGCCGCCACGCCCACTTCTCACCCCCCATCTTTCTTCTCCCCAGTTCACAGTCATTCTGTTAAATCACTATTCGGGGCCCATCCTTCTGTTGCCGCTGCTCACGGCTGAACCTTGTAGCACCGTGAGTCCTTTCCCTTTTCTAGAACAGCTTCTTGCTTGCCCTGGAGGTAATGGCTGTCATCTATACACCCGTCCCTGATGTCGTCCCAAACTTTCCTCCCGTTCGGTAAACCTCCTTTTGACTGTGTGACCATGAGCCCATGTCTTCGCTGCTACCTACGGCTTCTGGAGGAACTCCCTCCCAGAGCCTCCGGGCCCCTCCAGCCCCGGGGGAGAGGGCGCTGCGCTTGGCGCGTGGCTTGCATTCCGCGGCCTCTCTGACCGTCACCCCTGGGCTCTCCTTCCCCTTCCTCCAGAGTTGGAGCCTCTCTTTTGTGGCTCCTCCGTTCTCCTCTTTTCTGACTTTCTTCCTTGTAGGACAGGAACATTCTATAACTGCTTCTAGAAATCAGAAACATGGGAGGTAATTACTTTGAGACCTTGCATGCCTGGAAATGTCTTGGATCCACTCTACACACCCCGGGTGGGTTTGTTGACACAGGTAACTAGTTTAGAGGTGTATTCCCTCCCCCCAACTTTTCTGAAGGTGTCTGCTTTCTTCCAGAGATGTTTCCAAGACATCTAAAACATTCTAATTGTGGGGCAACTTCTTTGTGAGAGGTAGCGGGAGAGAGAGAGACAGACAGACATCTATCGGCTGCCTCCTGCGTAGGCCCCAGCCAGAGACCTAACCTGCACCCTTTCTGGTGTACGGGACGGTGCTCCAACCCACTGAGCCACCTGGCCAGGTGCGGGAGCGACTTCTTCCTGAGTCCCCCCGAACTGCCAGGGTTGAGAGTCATGGGTCTGTTACCTTCTTAAAGGGCGTGTCTGTGGCGTGGCTCTAGGCCTCTGGCTTGAAGGAGGTCCGAGTCCAGTCCCTGTTCCGAGCGCCAGATGTGGGGCAACTTCTTTGTGAGTCCCCCCCAGTGCCACGGACACGCGTGAATGAATAAATATGGCCGAGACATGATGAGATCTGTTTAGGGGAGGAGGAGTGGGCCGTGGCCAGTTTCTCAGGGGAGACAAAGGCCAGCAGTGGCCAGTTTCTCCAAGGAGAAAAAAGCCCCGAGCACCCTCTTCCATAGCCTTTTATTGGGTTGTAATACACAGGAATACAGGGCGGCAAGGATCAAACAGTAGATTACACTTCAAAGAGATCTGAGGGCTTCAGAGTCTGAGTGAGTGTCTGTCAGGAAGAGAGTTGCAGAAACTTTGGGAGACATACTCATTTCCTTATCTCGGACCCTTATCATATGAATGAAAGCACTCTTAGCAGAGCAGATTTCACAGGTTTATCAGCAAGTCTTTGTGGTGCCAAATTTTTCCCCAGGGCATGCTCTGGGCAGGCAAGGAGCTGCACCTCTCCCCATCAGGTATTCAGGCTTAAGGGGATTAGAGCCAGGAAGCGCTTCTCCCAGAGAACATGGGGACTTGAGCTTTGACAAAGCTGGGGGGCAAGAGTCCATTGCTCTTTGTTGCAGCCCCCTGAGTCCTTCCATGAAGGCCTCCCAAGTGATTGAGTCTGGCTTAGGTTGCCCCCCGCCGTGAGGGGTCTTACCTGTCTTTGATTTCCAACCAAGCTCTGGGGGCAGGGAGAGGAACTGAGGCAGCGTTTGCTACCAGAGACAGGCTTTGTCTCCTGCTGCTGGCATTCCAAAGGTCGTTTCTCGCCCTTAGCCACAGGGGGTAGAGATACAATTTCTAAAAACAGGCAGAGCAGTCTACAACATCTAATTATCATCTTTTTTTAAAAAAATTGAATATGTTCTTTTTCTTTCTGTCTAGGAGCTTAAAAAAATATGTGCTTTTTATCGGATGCTAAAATTCCATTGTGATGTACTTTGCTGTTGTGTTTTCGTCAATCACATGGAAAATTTGTTGAGGGAAATGCTCTTTCTTTGGACATCTGTGTTTCTGGGAAATTTGCTTCTTTCTTTTTTCAATGTTCTCTTTTCTTTTTAATTCTCATCTAAGGATATGTTTATTGATTGTTAGAGAGAGATGAAGGCAGAGACAGAAAAACAGAGAAACAGCAATGAGAGAAACATCGATCGGTTGTCTCCTGCACGCGCCCCAGCCGGGGATGGAACCTGCAGCCTAGGTATGTGCCCTGACCGGGCATCGAACCCTCAGCCTTCTGGTGTATAGCACAACACTCCAACCAGCTGAGCTACCTGACCAGAGCTCTGGAAAATTTCTTCAATTACTTCTTTGGTTTCTCTTCCTCTTCTGTTTCCTCTTTCTGAAACTTTTGCTATTCGGATGTGAGACTTCTCGGCTGGATTATAAAGTAATTTTTTTCCTTATACTTTCTCTTTGTGGAACCTTCTATTTCTAAAAATATTTTTATTTTCTAAGAGCAGTTTTACTGTGCAGGGATCCCTCCCCACCCCCCAACAGAGCAGGTCTTCCTTCTGGGGGGGGGCCTCTGCTGTTTGCTGAGCCCGCCCCTGGAGTGTATCATTTGTGGAGATGGTTGGGTGGTGAGGCTGCAGTGTGGTCTGAAACTGTCCCTTGTGAGCTGGCTCCGGGGTCTCCTGGGGGTGCAGGCCAAGGTCAGCCGCTACCTGTGTTGTGCCTGGGGCCACCAGCATGAGCTACAAAGCAATCTGCACATGGCTGCTACTTGTGCTGGGCTTGGAGGTGCCGGGAGAGGCCAAGCTGTGAACCAAGGCCGGCTGCCACTATTGCCTGGCCTGGGGCCCCTTAGTGAGCGATACAGGGCACTCCAAGGCCAGATTTTAGGAAAGGAGGAAGAATGAGCCAAGACAGACCATTCGAATGGAACAGCCACTGCAAACAACTTGGACGGGCCCAAAAGTTGGGTGGGGAGGGGTCTCGAGAGTCACCAGGGTGGGGCAAACAGTGTGAGCTAGGTTGATGGAGTCTCAGATATGGCTCCTGCTTGCCTGCTTTGTGCGGGGAGGGCTCGGAAAAGCAATAATGGCCAGTACTTCTGCCTGGGAGAAAGCTGCCCCACAGCTCTCACCCTGATGCAGACAGTTCAGTTCTTCCCTCTATGTCCCTGGCGCCTTTTGAGCATCTGCCCCAGCGCTGGAGCGCAGAGGGAGAGGCCCAGCGAGCCCCTCCCTGCACGGGCCCTGTGGGAGGAACCCCTGGGGCTCCAGCAGCTTCCATTGTCACTCAGCCCCAACCCCCACTAGTTTTTGCAGCCAGAAGTTATGGGGGCCTCTCTTTCTGGCACTGAAACCCTGGGCTGGGGGGGCCTGGCGTATGTCTTGGACCCCTCACTCCTCAGGGGTAACCTCTGAAACCAAGGTACCCCTCCTGATTTTTGTCCACTGCACGAGGGTGTGGTGCCAGCCCATCCCGTGTCTTTGCCCCTCCTGCCGGTATCCATGTGGTTTCTTCTTTATACCTTAGTTGTAGGACTTCCATTCAGCTCAATTGCAGGTGGTTCTGAATGATGGCTGTTATGTAGTTTAGGCGTAATTGTGATGTGGTTGTGCGAGGAGGCAAACACCTCATTTATCTACGCTGCCATCTTGCCCAGAAGTCTCATAGGGTTATTTTTTAATTTTTTCCATCCATGCCTGGTTCCTGCCTCCCATTTTGTTTGTTTGTTTGCTTGCTAGTTGTGGTCTCTTGACTTGATAGAAGAAGCTTTGCTCACATGAATGGTAATCCTTGACCCTCCATTCATCTTTTAAAGGAGAGAAAGCAGCATGGCGAATTTTTAGTTCCAGCCATCGCAGAGAAGCAGGTGTTAGATTTACCTTCTTCCCTCGGGCAACCGTTAAACTGTGAAAAGGGAAGCCCACTCCTGGGATCTTTGGGAAAAGGGAAGTCGGTGTAGCAAGATTTACCCCAGCTCCCTGCCTGGGACAGTTTCCAAACCACAAAATGTCACTGGAGTTGGGGTCAGTGGTTTCATTGGGTGGAGGAAATAGGGGTTGGATCTTAGCGCTGTGGCAGCAGCTGGGACTTGGGGGGCTGAACAACAGACAGGACAAAACAGTGCGTGGGGGGAATTTAGAAAGCTGCTCAGCGGCTGCCCTGAGCCTTTGGCCAAATGCAGGGGCGGGCAAAGGTAGGCATACAACTGTAAGTATGCAAAATGGGGGTTCTTCTTGTATTATTTTATTGTCATATTATTATTATCATCATTATTAACCTACTTCGCCCACCCCTGTACTGGGCTGGAATGCTCAGGGTGAGACTCTGGGAGGCCAATCAGAGAACAACGACTGGGAAACTAAGCTGAATGGAGATTCCTGAGCAAGTGGAAAGATACACCTTCTTCATGGGTAGAAAGATTCTATACTGTTAAGATGTCCATTTTCCCCAAGTTCATCCATTCAGTCAATCATTACACCAAAGAAAATGTATGGATGTCAAATAAGCACATGACCCAAGATTTACCATCACTAGATATCAGGGTAACTAATTCAGCACAACTGTGCATTTTGGGGGCTAGATAATAGGAACGTTTTATGGTTCCTGCTGCTTATGGCCAAATTATCTTCCCACATGCTCATGCTATCCATAAATGAAGGTTCTGGTGTCACTACAGTATTGCTAGCTTGATTCTTATCACAGACTTCTTAAAACTTTTGCAAATAGCTTTATATTTTTTCCATTTTTAGAAGTAAAACTTTGTTGTCACAATATTCTTCCAAATAGATAAACAGAGAGGCAATTGGTAATCAGACACCTTAGACAAAATTACTGAAGTTTTTGGTCTGGCAACACTCTGTGGGCCGCCCCGGGGCTCCCCAGCACCCCGCCAAGGGAGCCGGGCTCCATGCGCAGGCTGTCAGCCCGGCGCCCTGCACCCCTGGGTCCGCATGTGCTTCTCGCCCACTCTGCCTTCTGAGTGACGCTCTCCCCCGAGTTCTGCAGTCCCTGCAGGTGCTCTTGGCCCGACTTCTGTCACTGCTGTGTCCGTGTCCCCCATCTAACTTCCTGTCCCGCCTCACGGGGCATCTGTAACCTGAAAAGCATGCACTTCGGTCCTCACAAAATGCCTCTGGAAAACTCAGCCTCCACCTCTCCCCACAGAGTCCCCAACACCAGTCCCCCATGGGGCACCCTGCGTCCTCCGCTCCCTTCCTCTCCACCTGCTCCAGCTCCAAGTCTCTGTAACCCCAGCAACTATGAAAAATGCAAATGGAACAGCAATTCATGCAAGTGAGTGCGCACATCCATTAGCCAGCAGCTCAGCTGACTGTGCGCTCTGCTTCCTGCTTTGGGCTCATCGTAGACCCCTTGCCAGATGAGCATCTTCCCCAGTGCAGGGCCCCGGCACACAGAGAGAGGACCGCATCAGGCCCCCATCTCCGCCGACCGTACCTTCTCCCTGCGGCACCTTCCACCATCTCGAGGGACCCTCCCAACATCCGCCAGTGAGTGTAACACAAACAGTAGACAACGAACAGACTGCCTCTCACTGGGAAAGAGATAGAGTCATTCGTGGCGTAACTATTTCGTGGAAGTTTAAGCAGCCTAGAAAAATAAATAAATTCGTGGCAATTCACTTGGAGGGATTTCCCCAATGAGCTATCAGTTCAGTGAGAAAAAGAAGGAAGTAGAGAACTAAAGGCATCATCCCATTTTTGTGGAGTGAACAAGACAAAATAAACCACAAAGCCTCCTGGGTGTGTGCCTGGCGTGTGAATGCAGAGAGAGCGGTGAGGAGGGTTATACATCACGTGGGAAGACACGGAAGCGGGTGGGGGAGCAGGAGGGAGAGGGAAGGAGGGACACTGACTGGGAACACGGCCTCAGCAGGAATCTGACAGCCAGTAACTGGAGCTGCGCAGGGAGGTCACGCCACAGGCTGAGGGCCCTCTGTGGCCGGTGGGACGGGTGAGGGGTTGCTTCAGATCCTCTCCTGGGATGTACAGGGTAAACCCAGGACACGTGTGTTTCCATTCTCTCTGCTGCACATGCGTGTAGTATAGAACACCTGCATCAAACTCTTAATTTAAAATGTTTCCTATAATGCATAAAAAAAACACATCTTACAAAAGCATTTATAGTGGTCCCCCGTCACCTTGGGGGTCTGATCCAGACTGCCCAGTCTAGAGTTACACGCCCTGCCCCGGCCCTGGGACCTGCCTGGTACCTGCTCTCGACACCAGGGCTTGGCCAGGCTGTGCCCACTGGGCAGACACGGTGCTGATCATGTCCGGGACAAACCCCAGGAGGGAGCTCTGCCACCCTGGTCATGGGGTGCCAGCCAGTCACATGTCTTGGTTTTGAGAAGCAGTGGGGACTACTTGCCTACCTTCCTCAGAGACTCCCAAGGCTGTGCCACGTGGGGTTCACATCAGGACAGGCAGGGTCCCTCTGGCTCAGCCTCTTAAATTGCAGAAGCCCCTCACCCTGGCCCATCAAATCCTGTGGTTGCCCTCACATGTCATGATCATTTTTGTCCTCAATACCATCATCATCATCACTGCCATCGTCATCATCTTTACCATTGACTTCATCGTATCATCATCCTCATTGTGAGTCACCTGTCGGTTGTGACAATGCTGAGAGAGCCAGGGCCCCCAAGCATGTACAGAACCTTCTTGGGGCTGCCGGTAAGTACTGCTGAGACCAGCTGGTACAATCCTTTGAGAAGGGACCCTGCTTTAAACACCCCTCTCCTCCTGGGTGGCGACCCAGAGGGCACGCAGAAACAGAGCCCAGAGAGGTTCAGGGGTCCAGGACAGAGGGCCCCCTGGCCTTGCCAGGCAAAGCTGGGAGCTGGGAGTCCTTCGAGAAGGCCAGGCGCAGACCAGAGGGCGGCAGGGGCTCGGGGCTGAGTAAGGCTTCTTGGCAGATGTGTGGGTAGCCACCCAGAGTGCGTGGGCACCAGGAGAGATGAAGGCATCTTGGTTTAGGGGTGCCGTAATCCAATGACTGGTGCCCTTGGAAGAAGAGAAGGGGAGGTCACAGAGACACATGGGCCCCCACAGGCGGTGAGAAAGGATCCTTCCCTGGACCCTGCAGAGGGAACAGGCCCCGCTGCCCTCCTGGTGTCAGGCTGCTAGACCCCGTGGCTGTGAGAGCACACTCGCCATGTGTGTGAGCCACCAATGTTGTGGTAATTTGTTACAGAAACCCTGGGAAACCAGAGCCCTATATTAAGAAACTGGGAGAAAAAAGGCCCATATGATCGGTTAAATAAATGGAGAAAAGGATTTGATATCTACTCCATTCCTGGTAAGAACTGTCTCCATAAACTAGGAACGGAGGGGAGTTTCCTCAGCCCTATGAAGAGTGTAGCCGGAGAAGAGCTAGCTGACGTCACGCCAGCAGTGAAAGACTGAGCAGTTCCCCCTGACCAGGAGCAGGGCAAGAATGTTCAGTTTCACTTCCGTTCAGATCGCACTGGAGGTGCCAGGGGAAAAAGAAATGAAACTCATTCGAACTGCGGGAGAAGAGGAAAAACTGGCTTCTCGCGCAGCTGGCATGATTCCCTGTGGAGAAAACCCAACGGAACCCACACAACAGCTACTAGCGCTTCAGGGTTTAGCAACGTTGCAAAGCCCAGAGCCAACCGACAAACGTCGATTATGTTTATGTGTGCTAGGAATGAAAAGTAAGATCCTGCAATGGAAACAAATAGCACTTAAAACAGCACGACAATATGTCCTTTTAAAAGAGATGTAAAAAACCCGTATACTGAGGCTACAAAACATTAGAGGGAAATTAGAGAAGACCTAAACAAAGTGAGAGGGGAGCGATACAATTTTCATGCATAGGAACACTCTGTATTGTCAATATGTCCCCTACGATGTTAGTCTAAAGATTCAGTGCAATTTCAGTTATAATTCTAGGAGAATTTTTGTGCAAATTAACAGGCCACCTCTAAAGTTTATATGGAAATGCAAAGGACCTAGAATAGTCAAAACAACTTTGGAAAAGAATAAGGTTAAAGGGCTGACCCTACCTTATTCCAGAATTTATTCTGAAGCTACCGTAATCAAGACGTGGTATTGGCCCAAAGATGCTACCTTTGGGATTATTTGAGAAATGTTTTACTATTCCATTTCAATTTATTTATTTAGCTTCTGTATATATCTCTTTGTATAAATTTTTGGGGGCGGTCACTGTAGGTGACATATTTTTTACGATATACACACTCAGCTCTTCACAGTCTGCTCAGAATCGGTATTTTAACTTCGAGTGAAATACAGAAAGCTTTACCCACTCCCTTCGCCCATCGCGGTCCCCTTGCGTGTTTCACTTTCTTACGTCTCAAACCCCGCACACTATGCTGTCATTTTTACTTACTTTAATGTTGAGGTCCAAAACAAATGTTGAAAAGGGACAATCCCGAAGGAGCCCCGGATAAAGTTAGGCTGACCAGGAACTAAAGTTAGGCTGACCAGGAGCAGGGAAAGTTTTACTTCCTAAAAGGGCTAACCGCCAATTTCCCTAATAAGCCAATCAATCAGCTGTTTAGAGCTAGCCAATAGCTAACAGCCGCATCTGCTCCTGTTCAAAGCTTGCTTGCATACCCCTATATAAGGACATAGCTGTAAGCGCCGGGGCGCGGCTCTCATCTGCAGCTCTCCTGAGCATAGTGTCCTCGGACACTCAGAGAGCTCGCCCCTGCGCAGGTAAAACTTGGCCAATAAAGTAACATCTTGAAAATTCTGAAAGTCTCCAAACCTCTGTTCCTCGTGACGGCAGATGCAACATTTAACAGCAAACATAATTTAAAGAACCCAAGAGGCGAAGAGCCTATTATATTTACCCAGATATTTATTTCTGTTGCTCTTTTTTTTAATTCTTGATTTTCTAAGTTTTCTTTTCATATCATTTCCCTTCTGTCTGAAAAAGTGTCTCTCACGATTATTTTGGCGATGACGACACATTGTCTTGGTTTTTCTTCCCCTAAAGAGTGTTTTTGCTGGATCTGAAGTTTGGTGTTGACGATTCTCTCACGAGTTTTAAAATATTCTTCCACGATCTTCTGGGTTGCATGGTTTCTCATGTAAAATCTGAAGCCATGTAAATTGCTTTTTCCTGGCATTTAATGTGTCATTTTTTTTTCTGGCTGCTTTTAAGATCTGTTTCTTTATCTGGTTTTCACTGGTTTGGTTGTGATGTGTGGCATGATTTCTTTGAGATTACTGCGTTGGGGGTTCATTTAGCCGCTCAACCGTGTGGACGTGTGTGGGAGGGTCTGTTTCGCCAAACTGGGGAGTTTTCAGCGATTATTTCTCAAATGCTTCTTTCTACATCATTTCTCCTCTCCTTTTGGACTCCGATGACAGAAATGTAGATCTCTCAGCATTGCCCCGTGGGGTTCAGAGGCTCTGTTCATTTTTTCCTGCAGTTTTTCTCTCTGTTGTTCATTTTTGGACAAATTCTATTGATCTGTATTCCGGTTCAGAGATTCCTTTCCTAGTCAGAAAATTTCTTGATTTTGGTAGTGCATTTTCCAAGCCTAAAATTCCACTTGGCTTTTTTTAATCCTCACCTGAAAATATATTTTATTGATTCTAGAGAGAAAAGAAGGGGAAGGGGATGGGAGGGAGAGACAGAGAGAGAGTGGAAAAAACATCCATCAGTTGCCTCCCGTACTCACCCAGCCGGGGACCGAACCTGCTGACTGGAGATCAAACCTGTGACTTTCTGGTGTATGGGACTGAGCTATACCAGTCAGGGCTCCACTTAGCTTTTTCTTAGTATCTTCTATTTATATCCACCAAGACTTTCTATCTTTTCATTCACTTCAAAAATTCTTTGCCTTTATTTCCTGGAGGATAAATGTGATCATTCCTGTAACGTCTTCTCAGAATAGCATCTGCGTCACCTGTGGGTTGGCATCTGGGGATCGTCCCTCCCCTTGGGAGCTGATGCCAACTTTGTCCTCGCATTTCTTACGTCAAGCAATTTTGTTTTGTCCCCTGGACTTCGTGGTATCACCGTACGGGATCCCAAGTCTTGCTTCAGTTCTACAGAAAACATTGACTTTTTTGTCTGTGAGTTTTAGCAGGCAACCTGCTTTCTGAGCATCGTGGTTCTCATCTCTGTTCAGGTTTCAAAGCCTTTGTGGTGACTTGCACCTGCCCTGTGTACGCACCTCCCAGTGCTCACCTGGTACCTGAATCGTGGTCCACCCTGAGGTTCGGGATCTGAAAGCCATAGATTTGCTGCTTGGCCTCAGATCCCCACACACACATGTGCAGCTCAGGGGCGAGTCCTGCAGCTCATGCACAATTTTGTGGAGTCAGGTGGATTTTTTGAGCTCCTGTCTCCAAATAATCTTCCCAATACTTTCCTGCTTCGAGTGCCTTTCTCACCCCCCATTGCCCTCTGTACTACCTGGGTTTCTGACTACAACATGGGAACTTCGGTTTTCCTGCTCTGTCACATACAGGATGCCACCGTGTCTGTCTCTGGGACTGAGCGGCAAGAGGACGGAGAGAGCAAGAGCCAGGGATATTCCCCCTGCACTCTCGGGACTTCAGTTCTTTTGGTCAGAATGGGTTTTCTCATCTCAGGGTTTTAGGTGTTTTCCCAGCTGCCATCTCGGTTCTTCCTCTGCGGGGACCGCCTTGTGGGCTGGGTGAGAGAAACAGAGAAAAATAAGTTTCCTCCTCTTTCTATCCCAAGTAGGAAACCTCTCCCCACTCTCTGAACCAAGGGTTTCTCTTTGAGCTCTTGCTCATCACACCCAGTGCCTACGGCTGTGTTTCAGGCCGCGCTGGAACCTAAGCCAGGTGATAACAGCAAAGGAGGAAAACGGGAAACTGCCAGAGCTTCAGTGGTACTGAGGGATCTGTTTTCCTTCCCAATCTACAGGCTATCGTTTTTCACACATAAGCTGTAATCATCCAACACGATGTTGCCGTTATTATTTTTAATGACATTAGATCAATGAAGAGTAAAGAAAATGGAAGTTTGTTTTACCTTCACTTATTTCTTCTCTAACGCTCCTGTTCTCTTTACGTTGGTCCTAATTTCTGACCTATATCATTTTTCTTCTCTTCAAAGAACTTCATTTAACATTTTTTATAAGAAAGGTCTGGTGGCAACAAATCCTCTCAATTTTTGTTTGTTTGAGAAAGTTGTTATATCTCCCACACTTTTTAAGGGTAATTTTGCAGAATAGGTTGGTGGGGGGGTTCCTCTCAATATTTTATATATTTTACTCCAGTCTTCTTGTATTTATGTTTTTTGCGAAGTCAGATATAATTCTTACCTTTGCCCTTCTATAGGTGAGGTGTTTTTTCCTCTGGTTTCTTTTAAGTTTTTTTTTTAAAGATTTTATTTATTAATTTTTAGAGAGAGGGAAAGGGAGGGAGAAGTAGAGGGAGAGAAACATCAGTGTGTGGTTGCCTCTTGTGCCCCCCTCCCCACTGGGAACCTGGCCTGCAACCCAGGCACGTGCCCTGACTGGGAATTGAACCAGCGACGCTTTGGTTCGCAGGCCCGCGCTCAATCCACTTGAGCCATAGCTGCCAGGGCAAAGGCTTTTTCTTTACCTTTACTTTTCTGCAGTATGAGTATTGTATGCCTAGGTGTAGTTCTTCTGTCTGGCATTTATCCTCCTTGGTGTATCTGAACTTCTTGGCTCTGTGGTTGGTTCTGACACTAATTTGGGGAAATTCTCAGTCATTGTTTGTGTCAGATATTTCTTCGGTTCCTTTCTCTCTTCTTCTTCTTGTGTTCTGTTACACGTACGTTTCAACTTTTGTAGTTGCCTTTTGCTTCACGGTACTTTGTTTCAGCCTTTTTTCCCCCCAGAGTGTTACTGTTTTGGAAGTTTCTAGCGACCTGTCCTCAAGCTTAGAGATTCTTTGCTCAGCCAGGTCCGGTCTCCTAAAGGCCTCATCAAACGCATTCCTCACCTACGGTACAGAGGTTTTCACACCCTCCTTTTGATTTTCTCCTTACAGTTTCCATCTCTCTGCTTGCACTGTGCATCTGTTCTTGTGTGCTGTCTACTTTTCCATGAGAGCCCTTGGCGGTGGTGTTTGAAACTCCCCGTTTGCTATTCCAGCATCCCTGCCATGTCTGAATCTGGGTCTGATGCTTCTTGCTCTGCCTCTTTAAACTGTGGGGGTTCTTTTTGCTTTTTAACATGCCATGTGAGTTTTTGTCGAAAGCCAACATGGCGTGGTGTGTAAAAAGAACTCCAGTGGAGAGGTCTTTATTGATTTGGCGGTGAGGTGTGGGGGAGGGGCAACTTTCTGCCGTCCTGTGATCGGGACCCTCTGTTATGGGGCCTCTGCCCTTCGGCTGTGAATGTCACCAGTGCTTCTCACTCTTCTCGTCCTCAGGTGGGGCAGGGTGGGGAGAGGGAAACGGGGCTGGCTGCTTCCCTTCCCCCGTGTGGAAGGCTCGTGGGGGCTGGTGACGGGCGTTGTCCTTCCCCCAGGTCAGCCGAACTGCTAAAATGCCACTAGCTCAGGCTCTGGAATAGCAGCTTTTCTCGAGGACAGCCTCTTGTGAAGAACAGGGTGCTCGGGCACGTTTCCAAATGGTTTGTGTTCCTTGTTCCTGCAGGAAGCGTTGCCGAACAGAAACCAGAGGCGCACCCGCCTGCTGCCACAGAAGCCAGAAACACGGAGAGACGTCTTATTCAGGCGGGGTGCAGTCCGGGAGGAGGGCAGACTCCTGTCTCAGAGCTCGTCTTCTCGGCAAGGCCAGGACAAAAGCACGGGTCCGGAGTTCCTGCTCCATTTTAAAGTAGTGTCTTTCGGAGCCAGCAGGTGGCTGCTCAGTGGTCGTTGGGTAGCATGGCTTGCTCCCAGCTGCTGTTCGTTTGAGGCTCCCACTCAGCTGCGGGCCCTGTGGCTGCTAGGGCCCAAGGCTGTGTACTCCCAGGTGAGAGAGTGCGGACCATTCAGCCCGTCATCGGGTGGGCAAGGGAGAGAAAGAGACTCCCCGCTGGAAGCCCAGTGGCCCCTGGAGAAAGCAGGCGAATGCATCATGTGAATTCAGGTCATGAGCCAGAGAGAGCCAGAGAGAGCCAGAGACCTTTCCTTGGGGTGTGGGGTGGATCAGGTGCTTTCTCAAAATGACAAATCAACTTCTCAAACTGTAAAGCGCTTTCAGTGGGCCCACCTCCCAACCAATCCCTTCTTTCCCCAGGCTACACTGATAGGCCTCTCCGGGCCAGCACCACCCCCTGCACCATTCTCACTTCTGTCCTGCCTGCGCTGGCCATTCCCAGGTCCTACTGCTAATCTCGTAGTGGAAGAGGGTGGGGCTTCACCCTCTATCCAGTTATCTTGCTCGCCTCTTGGGCACTCAGTATAAGAACCTCCGCTGCCTCCCTGGTTCCCACCAACCACCCCCTGGTAATAGACACGTAAAGGAGTACCTATTTCCCCCAGGTAGTCCCCAGGAGAACCTGGTGGAGCTCCAGAGGTGAAACTCACAAAGGTGTGTGCACCCCCCTAAGACTGGGTCCTTCAGGAGTCTTTAACTCGGACTTGTTCTCACTGAGCTTCCGTTTCATCAGCTACCATTCAGGTGTTTCTGCCCCGGCACCGGCCCCTGTGGTGGTTTCTGCACCTGGGCTTCTACTCTGGTGAGTCGTGATTCTCTGTTCCCACCTGTCTGTCCAATTTCGGAGACTGTAGTTTGCCCTATGACCTCAGTTCTCTTGTAACAGGGTGCAGACAAGAGGGGGGTGCCAAGTAGAGGTTTGCAATGGGGTCCAGAACTCAGGGTGTCCAGGAAATATTAGAAATATATACATATATGATGTCCTCACTCCCACCAGTCTGAGCTGGGGGATGGGACACATGGAACAGGGCCACTGAGAGCTATTTTGTACAGAAACAGCTTTGCAGCTAACCTCTGGCATGGTCATTTAACACATCTACAACCTTTAACTGGTTTCATGGATATGTTAAATAGCTGTGGCCATGCTTTGAGACAGGGAGATGGAAGTGACTTCCACCCAAGATGTAACTGAGAGGCAACCCCCCTGGTTACAGCTGGGGCCACGCCTGCCCATACTTACTATGGCAGTCCAATAAAGCTAGAAGAATATGGGAATACTGGCAGGTGTAACTGATTGTGGGAGGAGTCGGAAATGGGGCTGCAGAGGAAGATTGGTGCAGGGTTAAATCCCTGGCACGGCAGCCATAGCAAGGAGAACAACAAAGCTTTGGCAGAGTGGGGATCTCGCAGCTTTGGGGTGCTCCCTTTTGCCACATGGCTTAGGCAGCAGGAGAGACTTTGTCTGGAAGAAAAGGGGTGAAAGGGCTCTTGCTGGCCATGAGAAGGTGCCACATGGCTTTGGATTAACTGGAGATCGTGGCAGCGACACAGCTGATGGTGCCGGGAGCCTGACCCATGGACTTCTTCTTTTCCCGAGATACGGTACCCTGGACTGGGCAGAGGGAGAAGGAACGTCTGTGTACATCTGTGGGTGTTCTAAAGGACTTTAGTATTTTAATGAAGACATAAGTCATTACTCCAAGTCTGTATAGCTTTGAAATAAATAATTCCTTTCCTTTTCACCAATCTCTGGCATGAAGAGACGTCTTTCCTCTTGCAGCAGGCGAAGCGAACCTAGTTGCAGGGGGAAGGAACCCTGGAGAAAGAAGGGGGCTCCTTTTGGTAACAGTGTATCATACACCCCTCCCCTGGTCTGTTCTGTAACACTCTGAGAGCTCTGAGAAGAGTTTTGATTTTTCTGTTTGTTTAGACTTCAACTGATGGAGTGATGAGATCCAAGCTCCTCACAGGCTGGACTAATAACTGGGTGTCTCATCTGTTTTTCCGAGTCCTCACTTGGCTGCTCTACACGTTCGGTCCAAGAAGTTTAATCACATTTGGTGGAAGAGATGGGGCAGTGTGCTTACTCCTTCTTCAGCAGAACCTATGTCCCCAACTTGTTTTCTGGAACAACATGCAATTAATAGATAGATGACTGGAGAGAATACTGAGAAGGTATTTGAGAAAATCTTATTGGTTATTTCTGGGAGGTAGGATTTCGGAAAGTTACTTATTCACTTTTCAGTCATTCCCACCTTTTCTTTAATGAGCATTATTCCTTTTATAATGAGAAAAAATCATTAAGTGCTCTTAAAATATCTCGGTCATGGTGAACTCACACTCAGTGGTAAGAATCATTTCTGAGGCACAGCTGTGGACTGTTTGGACAGACGGAGAGCTCACATTAGGTGTGCAGACGATGCGAGCATCCCCGCTGCAGCCCAGAGCACCACGCCGACTCCGGCGCAAGGAAGACAGCTACTGCGGGAGGGGGCCCAAGCCACAGGGCCCTGGGGCTCTTACTTTTCATTGTCTGTTTGCCTAACATTCCATTAGGATAAAAAAGTAAAAACCAAAGGACAGAGCCATGGTCACAGGCTCTCGCAAGGGACCCCACCCTCTCACCGAACTTCTTGGGCTTGGGGACGCACAGAGCGTTCAACCCCCATGCACCCAGTAAGGTGTGTCTGTGCCCTACTCCCCAGACCTATGAGTATGACCTGGTTTGGAAAAAGGGATTTTGCAGATATAATTAAGTTAAGGATCATGACATAAAGATCTCTTTATGGATGATCTGGGTAAACCCTAAATCCAATGACAAATGCTGTAAGAGACTCATGGTTGGGCACAACAGAGAAGGCGAGAAGGTGACGTGGGCATGGAGGCAGATATCGAAGTGATGGGCCTCAGGCCAAGGGAGATGGGAGCCACCACAAATGAGAAGAGGCAAAGAATGGGTCCTCCTCTAGAACCCAGTAGGGAGTGTGGCCTGTGATGCTTTGATCTTGGACTTCCGGCCTCCAGAACTGTGAAAGCAGACATTTCTGCTGCTTTAAACTGCCAAGTGCATGGCAATCCTTGACAGCAGCCCTAGGAAACTAAGAATTTCAGACAGGCCAGGCTCCTGGCAGCTCATCCAGCCTGAGTGAGCTCAGTTCAGCATTCAGACCCCAGGCAGATGGACGAAAACTCCATTGCAATCTGATGAGGGAAGAACAGGACTGTGTGGGGGTGGAGGGGGCGCGCCTCACTGGAGACAAAACTCAGAACCGGGAAGGAGCCCAGTGTCCTCTGAGAAGGGTTTCTTGGGAGACTTTTGGAGCTCCTCTGTGGAAGTAGTTTCGGTGGTGAACATTACTCAACCTAATGTTATATCCTTTGGCAAAAGTGTGCATTAGTCAGTACAGGGGAGGACAGGGTGCAATAACAAAGAGCCCTAAACTCATAGTGCATTACAACAATAAAGGTTTGTTTCTTTTTATGCATGAGTGTATAATGGGTTATATATGGATTCAATCCATATTTTCTGTCTCCATGACCCAGGCTGAAGCCACAGCCACCATGTGAAACATTAATAGTCACAATGGCAGAGGAAATGAGAAATTTGGCAGATCCCGCATAAGCCATTAAATGTTCCAGCTCATCGGTCTGACTCATTGGTCATTCAAACCCACCCAAACAAGGAGGCCAGAGTGTGACCCTATCACGTTGCCCAGAAGGTGGAGAGCTGAGAATATTGAGTAGACAGCATCGATGACCAGCGTGCGTTCTGTGAATCCAGAGAGTCCTTGTCTCATAGTCTCGGTGATCGCTGTCCAGCACAGGGCCTGGCTCAGACTGCACTCGGATCCTGTTGAATGGAAGAAAGGGAGGGAGGAAGGAGGGAGGGAAGGAAGAAAGGAAAGAAGGAAGGAAGGGAGGGAGGAAGTAAGGGAGGGAGAGAAGAAGGAAGAAAGGGAAGAAGGAAGGGAGGGAGGGAGGAAGGGTGGGTCACTGGAGAGGCCCTGGAATGGTCTGGGATGTGTGGGTCCTTGACTTCATGCAGGAAAGATTTCACAACAGGAGTCCATGTGATCCTGAGAGTGTGTTTCTCAAAGCTGGGGACAGTGAAACAAAGGAAGGGCTTAAGGTAGAAGAGGCAATATCCCAGCAACAAGAGTGGGCCTGGGCGGAGCTGCCTAGACACAGGAGAGGAAGGCACAGTAACAGAAGTGAGCCAAGTTTCTGCGTGGACTTGGGAACAAGTTCCAGAGATAGAGGAGGGCATGTATTTGGAGACAGGTTCTGGCTCTTAGCCTGGATGAGCTGCAGCTGCCTGCTGCTTCCTTGGTGGCAAGTCTCTTGGAAACCCTTAAAGTTTAGGGGGAAAAGCAAAGCACGCCTCTGAGGAAAGGGGGGTGCAGGTGCACTCGAGGGAGAGTGCTCATTGGCATCCTTTGTCTTAAGGGTTTTTAATCTGTTTTCTTAAGGTAGGGAGGGAGTTTTAAGGGAAGTCTCAGAGGAGGGTCACAGCAGAATAGTCGACAGCTCTCCTGGTGATGCTGATGTGTCAGAATGCATGTTTGGGGGAGTTGGGGCTCATTGTCCGTCAGCTTCACTGCGTTACTTTTATCTTGTCAGGCTACAGTGGGGTTTTGTTACTTATGCCCCTGACTTCGTCCTTTCTGTGGTTTGGCCAGTGTGAATGGAACTAACTGGGTCTCTGTCATCTGTGTCCTTGACTCTCAGGAGAGCCATCTGCTCCTGAGGGTGCTTGGTTAGGGAAAAAGATCTTGGGACTTAACAGGCTCTTAACTGAGTGGCCTTGTTCAACTATTGTCATTGTAGTTTCCCTCATTCCCACTTGCTAAGGAACTTTCTAGCTTCTCACTATTCCTCCTCCGAAGGAAGGGCGGGTCAAGTTCCTGGCACATAGAAAGTGTTCAGGACTGGTCTTCCAAGCCAGCACTGGAAATGGGACACGGCAGGAGCTCGAGAAACGTGCTGAGTCCCTGCAGTAGGCTCTCATCTTTCCCCTTCTAGTTTTGACTCGTAGCCTTTCGCCAAATCCAAGCCCACAGCCAGGCACCACCCAGGACGCAGCCTGCAAGCCCGAGGCCTGGAATGAGGTCGGTGCTGGAGGAGCTGGCTTGAGCAGTTGGAATACAAGCTGGGTGTTAGAGTGAACCTCAGCTCGAGGTTCGGTGTGCGGCACTGCTCTCCCCACCCCATCTTTGGGGGTGTGTTCCAGTGACCCAGGGTGAATCCAGCCCTGCATACTGTATCACTGGGCCTATTTGCTCCTCTCTGTCAAGCTCTGTCTAGGCCAGTATCTGCACCCTGCATGTTATAAATCGATCTAGATGACAACACAGATCCGTGACCTTGTTTAATTTCAGTCTGACCTTTGAATTATGACTTCTTGTGTGCAAGTATAAGAAACCATTCAAAGTGGTTTACAAAAAAGTGCTATGGTTTCAGGTATGGTTGGATCCAGCAGTCTAAGCCAATGCTCTGCTTCTCAGCTTGACTTTCCTCTAATATTAGCCTCATTCTCAGACTTCCCCACTGTGTAGCGCTGGCCCAAGCAACTAGGCCAGTGCCAGGAGTATAGGAGAGGTTCAATAAATAATTGTGGAGTGAATGAATAAATGATAGGCTTAGCACTCAAAGTTTACATCCTATCAATGTAGCAATTCCAGGAAAAAGGAGTAATGCTTTCCGAACCAAAGTCCTTAGAGCTGAATCTAATTAGTCTGGCCAGGTCTGGGTCATATATTTGTCAGAGGAGCCTAGGCTTTGCCATGGTAACACACAAATCTTAAAATCTCTTACAGCTTACTCACATGGGCTTCTTGGAAGAAGGCTTTGCTCCAAGTGACTACTTGGACTTAAGGTGTTCAGGCTCCTGCTGTCTGAGCCTCTACCATCTTCAGGCTTAAGGGGCGTTCATGACTTCTGCCTGTATTCCACTGGCCAGAGCTGGCACAGGGGAGGGGAAAATGGTTTGTAAAGCTGCAGTATCACAGCGTTACTCAGGCAACCTGACTCCCTGAGCCAGTCCCTCGGCCAGGAGGTCTCACTGCTTTGATTGGCCAGGCCTGGGTCACACGCTTGGCCCTGAAATCAGGGGACTGAGTCAGCCCATTGCCCCCTGGGCCAGCCCAGGAGGAGGGCCGCTCCCTTGTGAGAAACCAGGGGCCACTGCCGGAAATCAGGGACAGGTGCTGGGCCAGAAGCACCACCGCAGACACTTAGGCCATGGTGTCACAGCCTCTTGACACCGTACAGCCCCACACAGCCCCGCGCAGCCCGCAGACTCCCCGGAGCCTCCTCAGCAGGCTCGGGCTGGCGAAGGGCCCACAGCACCTCCGACTGTGCTGAGAGTGTATTCCAGTAACTTTCAGACCCTGGAAAATCTCACTCAGTGAGAATATTCAAGGCTTATTTTTGTAACAGACTCTGGGCAGATAAAAAGATTTGGGGTGACAGGTTAAATATCTATAGAGCAACATGTATTTCAATAACCTTGAGACACAAACGTTTAAATTCTTGCATGTTACTTGTAGAACACTTGGAAAAATAAAGGGACGTGTCAGCTTTCACGGAGATAAATTACGGTAACAGGCGATGGCCCACGTCTCCGTGGCTGACGCAGCAAAGGCCCCTCCTCCCTGGTGTTTCACGTTGGCAGTGGTCAGCCAGGCCCTGCGCCATGTGTCTGGTCTCCAGGACGCAGGCTGAAGGGTCGGCCTCGCTGGGATAGGTTGTTCTTGTAGTGAGGAAAACAACCGCAGAGCCACCCAATGGCTTTTACAGTTTCTGCTCCAACCTGGCTGGCACCTGTCGCGTCTGCCCGAGTTCCTCTGGCTGAGCAAATCAGCAGTCAGTTCTGAAGTCAGAGGAAGGGGCGGGGTAAGCATGCTCCTCCCACAGGGGCCACAACGGGGTGACTGCAGTGGGTGGGGACCTTTCACAGCAGCCTAGGGGAGAACAAAGTGTAAGAAATAAAATACAATGATCATAATGCCGCCACCCCGAGATAACCACCGTCAGTCACCCTCCTGGTGGATCCCGTTCAGGACCTTTCCAGGCATGTGCAAACTGTCATTCTTGTCTAACCACAAAGGCAACCAGACCCAGCTATTCAAACCAGCTGGAACACCAAACGCCAATCGGAGGAGCCAGTGGGCTGCCCCGCTGACACACCCGACTGTTCTGGCCCGTGGCCGGCTCTGGCTGGCAAAACAGGTTACCGGCGGCCCCTGTGGAGCACCTGCTGTGCACCCCATGTCGGTGTTTGCTGACTTAACTGTGCTGATCTGAGTAAAACGAGTCCAACATTTGACTTTATGTGTAAATATATATAGTTCCTGAATATGTCATTTTTATTTTAAACTTACAAGGATTTTTCTGTGTTGCTAAAAACTGGCAAGCGTAATTTTAATGACTACATAAGAGTTTATTTTATGGCCTTATTATAACTTCTTACCCTAAGTCTTGAGCATTTTAAATGATTCTACTTTCTGTTTTTTTTTTAAATAACTGTTATGAGCTACATATGTGTTTGTAAAGTAATTTATTAATACAAATTAACTACTTTTCATCACAATATGCTGATGAGGAAAAATTTAATTTGCCTTTCATTCTTCCTCCTAGAGACAGGTGTCTGATATGTTAATACTTAAATGTACACTTCTATTTATAAACAAAAAACGGGATTATTAAAAATGTATGTTGTGTGATTTTTTTCTGATGCATCCTCATGGTCTTGACTCATAGAAGGAGAGTTAACAGGACATGTGCTAGCCCATGTTGGAGTCTTTTCACACGTTTTGTGGTCCCCAAGTGTTGGGTTACTTCCTCCAACAGTGCATGATGACAGACCCCTGCCCCACCATGGTCACTGTGTTATGATTGCCACCTGATTCCGTCCGGCCAGAGGAGACTATGGCTGGAGCCCCAGTGGCACCCACACAGACAACCTGACCAGGGCGGCAGACACCCCCCTCGGGAGGCAGGGTGCTCTGGGACTGTACCAGCTTCTACGCCACCCAGCCAGCCTCCCTCCTCTGGGAGTGAAGTGCCCGCTGGTTGCTACCGCCTTTGATTTTTGTCTTCACCCGGTGAATTTGGGTACAAGCACAGCCCTGCAACTCACCACATGAGAGGCCTGGGCATAGTGACTGGCTCCGAAAAGAGAAAACTGAGACGCAGTGAGGGAGGTCTCTCCTGGGACTGGGCTGTGAAAGACAGCGACCCCCCTCTCACTCGCATGCTCTCCCCGGCCGGCACACTTCAATGTCACCCTTGGCAAAGACTGCTGCCTGGCAGCGAGCCACCCTGCAGAGAGGCTGAAGTAGCTCGCAGGCGAGGGTGGCCTCGGCAGCAGCCAGTGAGGACCTGAGGCCCTTCATCCACCAGTCCACAGGTTCTGCTAACAATCGTGTTCGGGAGCTCGGAAGGGGATCCTTCACCAGTCAAGCCTTCAGATACCTCGACTGGAGCTTCCTAAGTGACCCTGAGCCTGAAGCACTCGGCCAAGCCCCACCCGCTTCCTGAGCTGCAGCAAGTGATATAAGAGTACGTGTGATTTTAAGCCACAAGCTTGGGCTCGATTGTTACTCAGTAGCTGATAACTAAGAAGAGATCCTACTACTCAGGGAGTCTGAAATACTTGATTTTAGAAAATGAAAACACTTTCTAAGAGTAAGCGTTGCAAAGCATTGCTCTGGAGAAGAGGTTTTAAAGTGATGGACCACAACCAGCATCAGGCTGCAGAAGAGTTTGTTTGCCTTCTCTTTTCCCCTGGAGAAGGGCATCTGCAGGCGTTGGCAGAACATTTTGAGTGAGCATTTAAAACGTGGGAGATTTCATAGGTGCGCAGGCCACTCTCCTCTCTGGGCTCTGGGCAGTGGAGGCCACACAGCACTGCACTGGGGCCAGGGGAGGTGTGTGTGTGTGCTCTCCTGTGTGTCACAGAACACGCCACTGCTTACTGTCCCGTTCCTGAGGCCAAGGGCTGGCTGCCCTTTATCACTGCATTTCCACCATTCCTTACGGTAGAGTAGGAGAAAGTTAAGAGAACGGTGAGAAGCCGCAGAATATCACTCCCTCGTCTCCGTCAGAGGGAGGCAAAGGCCAAGAGGGTCAGGAGTTCAGACAGAGCACGGCCAACAGCCCCAGACTGCGCCCCCTGCCTGACCTCTCTGCTGAGGCTGGGTGTCCAGGGCGGTGTCTTCCTCCATCTGGTGGTGCCTCAGTCAGGACGGCCCCACCCACCAGGGATGGGGCTCAGCTGCAGCCACACTGGGCGGCCTCCATCAATGCTGTCAGTTCAGTTCCTCTCTTCCCTTCCAGCCACCTCAGAGCCTATCTCTCTCTCCACGTGGTCTTTCCAAGTCGTGTCTCCAGCAGCAAAGTCGCACTTCTCACACGACAGCTCTTGGGTGTGAACTGCCAGGCCTTCCTCAGGCGTGGGATGGTGGCGGCCCAGGCCCATGGCTGACTCCTGCAGTTGCTTCACACAGGTCACGGGCACAGCTCAGACTGGGAGGCGGGGACCGCCTGGGGTGTATGCGGCGCTGGAAGGCCTGCTTCCTGGGCCACCGGGGCTCTGGGGCGAGTCATGCCTCCCCAGGATTCTCAGGAACATGGCAGCAGCAGCCACCCTGGCTTACCTCACTGAGAAATTAAAGGAGGCAGGGACAGGTGGCCCTGGAGAACAGGCAAGCAAGGAGCCTCTTGGATCACACACTGAGGCCATGGCAGACAGCCTGGTGGCTGGGAGCTGCTGCAGAGGCTGTGATGGGCCCGGCTGAATGGAAATCACTTTGGCCGGGTATAATACAAAGGTCACCAGGCAGGACCATCCCACATGCATGGTGAGACCAGACAGAGACAAGCCCCCCACCAAGTGCCCCTGGGTGACTGCTGCTCCCTCACCTGTGACGACCCTCGCCCTCTCTGTTTCTCCCAGGTAAACACTGGGAAGGATCATGAGATTGGCCCTGCTTCCCCACAAAAAGCACCCAAACCAGAACTGAACTGTGCTCCCCAAAAGCTCCTGTGAACTCCCCAGTGCAGGCCCCATTCCACAAGCCCCTCTCAGCCCCCACAGTCCCAACAAGTGTGCCTGCCCTTGCTACTGACCACTCTGACTCTATGCTCCTAGAGGCTTTTGGCTGGGGGCCTCAAACACCGTTCACTCTTCCGTTCATTCATTCATTCATTCATTCATTCATTCATTCATTCATTCATTCATTCAACAAGACTTACTGTGTTTCTTCCTTCCCGAGGTTTCAGGCCTGCCCCACCCCCTGAGGGAACTGCTCCCTCTCCGGCACTCTGGCCCCAGAGGACTGGCCCAGCTACCTGACCCCTGCTGGAACGGGGGCACCATCTTGGCACTGTCCAGAGAAGACCGCAGGAAGACTGGGCCTCAGCAGGCCCAAGGTGGGGGGATGGCTGTTCAAACTTGGCAGCCAGCCAGGTCCTTTTCTTCCCTTGCAGGTCTGCTCTCCTGCTTGAGAAACACCTAATCTCCTCGAGTGGGCAGGCTGCGCTGTGGACTTGACTGACCTCACCCATCAGGCCACGTGTCCCCACAAGTTTCTGCTTCCCAGAAGCTTTCTCTGACCCTCTGACTGAAGAAACCTCTTGTTCTGCTGGATGTCCCCTGGGCCTTGGACATTGCTAGGTTATCTCATCCATCAGCCATGGGGTACTCATGTGGCCGTGTTCCCCACCAGGCCGTGAGAGCTGGGGGCAAGGCTACCCCCTGTGTCCCCAGCCAAGGCCTGGTATAGAGAAGGGCCGGGTACTTCCACAGTGAGTGGAGCAGGACCAGCCTGTCCTTTCCAGTGGCCACATGCCTCCTGCCCTTGCACAAGCCACAGGCCCACCCCAAGAAGCACATAGCCTCGTGGTGTAAGGGCCTGTGCGTGGTGGGCCCAGGGGACGGGAGAGGTCTGCATGAGCTCAGAGGGGTGTGTGCGGGACGAGTGTGAAGTCATGCTGTTTACGAGGCTCTGACACAGCGCCCGTCATTTCCTCCCTGCCCAGCCACACGGCACTTCCCCTGCTCAGTCGGCCTCTGACTTACCCTCTGGCATCACACGCTGTCACTCTGGCCGCCCCTTGTGGCAGGGATGAGGGGGTCAGAGCTATTTGCCCTTTGCATCAGGAGCTCAGGGAAGCACTTTGGCCTTCGGAAGAGAGAGCCTCCTAGCAGCTGTCCACTCGGGCCTGGCACGGTACAGGCTGTGGGGTGCCCCAGCTGCCACTCAGCCTCTCTGCACGGAGCACAGGGCAGGCCGAGCTGGGCTGGCCAGGGTCTCTGACCACAGGGGTGGAGATGGGGATGGCCAACCCCATCCTGCCTTCCTGGCCATGGGCCTCTCAGAGAAGGGCCTGCAGGGCCCAGAGATAAATTCCCAAGTAAAGAGTACTAGGGGAGGGACAAGGAGGATATGAGCCCACGTGGCTCAAGTGGGGGAGAGGGGCTGACCCTCATTTCCCTGCTGAGAATAGGAGGGGCCCCGATTCCACCTCCCCCACCTGCAGTGCTGACCCCTGAAGCAAAATGCCTGCAGGGACTACAGAATGGAGAGAGACACTGACTTCGCAGACTGGATACTCTACACCTGCTCCACCTAATGGCGCCAACACTCACAAGGGTTAGAACACTGTGCTAGCTGCCCCGGCCAGGTGACTCAGGTGGCTGGAGAGTCAGCCCACACACCAGAAGGGTTGTGGGTTCGATCTCTGGTCAGGGCACACCCCTAGGCTGTGGGTTGGAGCCCCAGTCAGGGCCTGTGTGGGCGGCAACAGATCGATGTTTCCCTCTCAAACACTGATGTTCCTCTCTTTCTCTCCCGCTCTGCCCCACCCATGTGACCTCCCCCTGATCAATACAAAGAACATTTCCATCACTCCACAAAGTCTCCTCAAGGTCATCCCCAGTCAAAACACACCCATCTCACACCCCAGAGGCAGCCACAGTTCTGCTTTCTGCATTGCACCTTTGTTTCGACTGTTGTTGAACTTCATGGAAATGGAGTTGTGTTGTATAGACATTCTGCTACAAGTCTGCATGCACTGAGGGTTTTGTTTGCTCAGGGACAGGCCCAGAGTGAGATTTCTGGGTTGCAGAGCAGCAGTAGCTTTAACCTGCAGAAATGGTGCACACTTTTTGGAAGCAGTTGGCCCACTGTCCACTCCCACCAGCAATACACACAAGGTCCACTGTCCCTGACTCCTCAGCCCTTGCAGTGGTTGGCCTTCTCCATTTTTCAAGGTTTCAAGAGATACTTTATTTTTTATGTTTAGGTATGCTTTATTGATTATACTATTAAAGTTGTCCCATTTTTTCTGCCCTTTACTCCTCTCCACCCTGTACCTACCCTCCCACCAGCATTCCCTCCCCTTAGTTCATGTCCATGGGTCGTACATCTAAGTTCTTTGGTTTCTCTATTTCCCATACTATTCTTAACCTTCCCCTCTCTATTTTGTACCTACTATTTATGCTTCTTGTTCCCTATATCTTTTCCCTCATTTTCACCCCTAGCCCTCTCTGCTGCTAACCCTCCATTTGATCTCCATTTTTGTGATTCTATTCCTGTTCTAGCTGTTTTCTTAGTTTGTTTCTATTTTAGGTTCAGTTGTTGATAGTTGTGAGTTTGTTGTCATTTTACTGTTCATATTTTTTATCTTCTTTTTCTTAAATAAGTTCCTTTAACATTTCTTATAATAAAGGCTTGGTGATGATGAACTCCTTTAACTTGACCTTACCTGAGAAGCACTTTTTCTGCCCTTCCATTCTAAATGAGAGCTATGCTGGATAGAGCAATCTTGGATTTAGGTCTTTGCCTTTCATGAATTCGAATGCTTCTTTCCAGCCCCTTATTGCCTGCGAAGTCTCTCTTGAGAAGTCAGCTGACAGTCTTGTGGGAACTCCTTTGTAGGTAATCATCTCCTTTTCTCTTGCTACTTTTAAGATTCTCTCCTTCTTTTTCATCTTGGCTAATATAATTATGGTGTTCCTTGGTGTGTTCCTCTTTGGGTCCAACTTCTTTGGGACTCTCTGAGCTTCTTGGACTTCCTGAAAGTCTATTTCCTTTTCCAGATTGGAGAGGTTCTCCATTATTTTCCAAATAAGTTTTCAATTTCTCATTCTTTCTTTTCTTTTTCTAGCACCCCTATGATTCAAATATTGAAATGTTTCAAGTTGTCCTGGAGCTTCCTAAGCTTCTCCTCATTTTTTGAATTCTTGTTTCTTCATTCTGTTCTGGTTGAATGTTTCTTTCTTCCTTCTGCTCCAGATCACTGATTTGAGTTCCAGTTTCCTTCCCATCACTGTTGGTTCCCTGTACATTTTCCTTTATTTCACTTTTCATAGCCTTCACTTCTTCCTCTATTTTGCAACCATACTCAATCATTTCTGTGAGCATCTTGATTACCAGTGTTCTGAACTCTGCATCTGATAAGTTGGCTATCTGTTCATGGCTTAGTTGTATTTCTGGAGCTTTGATCTGTTCTCTCATTTGGGCCAGATTTCTTTGTCGAGGCACACCTGTTACACTGTAAGGGGCAGAGCCTTAAGTATTTAGAGCCTTACAGCGGAGCAACCTGCATTGCTGCTGCCTTGTGGTACTGTATGTGGGGCAGGGTCAGAGAGGGAACAATGGTGCTTACTTGGCCCTCTGCTGGCTTTCAGTCTCTTCCTCCACTACCCACAAGCAGATCGTGCCCTTTCAGGTGCTGATTCCTGGGTGGGTGGGTTAGTGTATATTCTAGGATCCTGTGGGTCTCTCCAATGAACTCTCCTGTGAGTCTGGGAGTTTCTCCCAGAGCTGCAACCCCCACAGGTGTTTCCTGTCAGAGGTTTTGAGGCTTTATTTCCTTGTGCTGGAACCTTGGGTTGCACCATTGGTCTTGCTCCTCAGTTGTTCCTCCTGGTTTATTTGCACACAAATGTGGGACTAACCCAGTCCACCAGCTACTGCCTTGCCGTGAGTCCTTGGCACTCTGGCTGCCCATCTCGGCCCCTCCTACTCATCCGGATGAATGTTTTTTCTTTAACTCCTTGTTTGTTGGACCTCCACGCAGTTTGATTTTTCTGGCAGTTCTGGTTGTTTTTTTAAAATTTGTTGTTATTCTTCTTCTGGTTGTGTGAGAAGGCAAAGTGTATCTACCTATGCCTCCATCTTGGCCGGGAGTCCCCCAGTTTCCAGGTTTTATCCTTTTTTGATGAGTAGGAGCTCTATTTATGTTCAAGACATTCTAGTATATTCATGTCCTTGGTCAGATACATGTAGATACATGTAGTGTGGATGTTTCCTCCCAGTCTGTGGCTTACCTTTTCACTTTCTGAATGGAATTTGTTGGTCAGCAAAAGTTTTCCATTTTATTGAAATCAAATTTGTTATTTTTTCTCTATGCTTAGTACTGTTTACATCCAGTTTAAGAAATCTGTGTTTACTCTGAGATCATGAAGGTGGTTTCTTTTTTTCTCCTAAAGATTTTATTTAGGTCTATGAGTCATTTCAAAATAATTTTTCTGTATGTTGTAAGGTAAGAGTTCAAGGTCTATTATTTTATGTGAATTTCCAGTTGACCCAGCTCTATTTATTGAAAGCACCTTCCTTTTCCCATTGAGTCGTACTAGAGCCTTTATGAAAATGATGTGACTCTGTACAGGCCATCCCCTGGTATCCACAGGGAATGGGCTCCAGGAATCCCCCCAAGGATATCGAACTCCACAGATGCTCGAGTCCCTTGTATAAAATGGTGTATTATTTGCATATAATTTATCTACAACCTCTCATACACTTTAAATCATCTCTAGGTTACTTGTAATGCCTAATACAATGTAAATGCTATATAAATTGTTATACTGTATTGTTTAGGAAATAATGACAAGCCAAAAATACGTGCATGTTCAGTACAGATGCAACATATAGACTACCACCACAGTACACATCAGCAACAATGAAAAATATGTTTTCAAATATCTTTGATCTGCCCTTGGTTGAATTCATAGATGTGAAACTCATGGATGTGGAGTACTAACTGTATGTGTGATTCTGTGCCTGGGCTCTGTATTCTTTCCATTGGACTGTTTGTCTGCCCTCATACCAGCACCACAGTGTCCTGATTACTGTAGCTTTGTGGTAACCTTAATATCACATAGTCTTTGAAGTTTGTCTTGGCATATATATATATATATATATATATATATATATATGTATTTTAGAATAGTTGATCGATTTCTATAAAAAGAGCTTCCTGAAATTTTCATGTGAATAGCATGGAACCTACAAATCAATTTAAGGACAATTGCTGTCTTAACAATATTGAGTCTTATAATCCATGAACATGGTATACCTCTCCATTATTCAGATATTTATTAATTTCTTTTTTCAAAGTTTTGTAGGTTTTAGTGTAAATATCATATGCTTCTCTCATTAGAATATTTATTTATTTATTTATTTATTTATAGAGAGAGGGGAAGGGAGAGAGAAAGAGAGGGAGAAGAACATCAGTGTGTGGTTGCCTCTTGCTCACTCCCTATTGGGGACCTGGCCTGAAAACCATGCATGTGCCCTGACCGGGAATCAAACTGGTGACCTTTTGGTTCACAGGCTGGTACTCAAGCCACTGACCCAAACCAGCCAGGGCTCAGTGAAATTTTTGATGCCATGATACATAGTATTTTTAATATAATCTTGGTCTCTTTCTAACGCCAATTCTCATCTCTCCTCTCCTCTCTCTTCCATCATGTACCTATTCTCAACCCAAATTGTAAAAGGAACCAGTCAATTGGCCTATTCAACACCACAGTCTTCCTAACCCAATGGCTTCCCTTGAGTCCGGGGCTGACCCTACCCCATTACACTCAACATACTCTCTCCCTGAACAGAGGGCTGTAGGTACAATCTTTTTCACAGGAAGGGGGACTTGTGTGCAGCAGCCACTGTGACTGCCTTGCTGTCTACTGTTCTACAGCATGCTAAATGGTCTCCCCCAAAATTTATGTTCACCCAGAACCTTAGACTGTGACCTTAACTGAAATAGAATATTTTGCATATGTAATCAAAGTTCTTGAGATGAGACCATCCTGGATTTTGGTGGGCCCTAAATACAATAAGAGGTATCTTTACTAAGACAGAAAGGAAGTACACCCAGAGAGACACAGAGGGTAGATGACCGTGTGAAGACAGATGCAGGGACTGGAGTGATCTACCATCCAAGGAACACCACGGCTTGCCACAGCCACTGGAAGCTGGGAGAGGCACAGGCGGATTCTTCCTCACACGCACCAGGAGGAACCAGCGCTCTGACACCTTGACTCTGGCCTCCCAAACTGTGGGAGAACACACTTCTGCTGTTTTCAGTCACTCCAACTGTGGTAATGTGTTACCACAGCCCTAGGAAACAACTATAATAGACGGACAAATGACAGGCAGTCACAGCCTGAACTGACAGGGCTCACAACCCGTGCACCTGACTATGTGAAAAGCTGCACTGCAGAGGGTGTGGGCGAGGCTCCCCCATTTCACACCACACCTTGCTCCAGGCCGGGGAGACTGCCCCTGAACTTCAGTGGGGCTAGCCTCACACTGGGGTGCCTGGCAGGTTCCTTCACTGTTGTGCTTCCTGCTCCCCCAGGGTGGGAGGGATGGGAGGGGAAGGAGGAGAGGTCCTGTTCTTTCTTTATAGTAATATTTCCTCTTTGCTGTAAACTTTTATATCATTTTGTCCAGCTCTTTATCTCCCCTCCCATCTCTTGTCCCATAGCCCCAAAAGGCCAAATGTGTTAAATTAATATTCTAATTTGGGGAAATTTTAATTTTTGTGCTGTCTTTTCCCATCCAAAATTTTAATTTTTCTCCATTTGCTAAAGTTCTATTTTGGGTCTTTCTATTCAGTTTTACTAACACAGGTTTTGTATCTTTCTTTTAAAAATTATCCTAAAGATTTTATATTATCGTGAATGCATTTTTTCATTTTTAGCTATTTTAGAGGAAAACATTGATTTTTTAAATATATATTGTATTTTCAGCCACCTTAAATTCTCATATCAATACTAGAAGTCTATTTCCAAAAATGTCTTGGCTTTCTGCATGTATAATAATGTCTTTTGCAAATAAAGATAACTTCTTTCCAAAATATTAAAAATGTATAAAATTTGTAAAATAAAATGGCCTTGAACTTGATGGTGATAGCAGATGTACACTTCTCTGGTGCTCTGGCACTTAGCATTTCTTATAGTGTTTGGGTCTCTTCCTAATGGCGACTGTTATCCTCTGTTCTCTCCCCACCCCCCCACCCCCGCTACATCATGTGCATATTCACAACCCAAATTTTAATTAGTATGATGTTTGCTGTTGGATCTGATAAATGTGTTTGTTTTAGTGACCATTATTTTATTTTATTCTTATTTAATTTAGAATCTTTATTAGGAATGTTTGCTGAGTTGTTAAATGCCTTGGTGCCTGTCTTGATATAGCCAAGTGATTTTTTTCCTCCCTTGTGTAAATATTCTCCGACCTTGGATAATTTCATTTCTGGTCCTACTTGGTCTCTTTCTGTCTCTGTCATATATTTTATATATAATAAAAGATATGTAAATATAAAATAAAGTATAACATATAACAGTTAAACCACTTGCAAGATGCGTTGGCACAGTGTCAGCTTGGTGCATAGCAGTGACGCACGTTCCCGTAACAAACGTGGCCAATTGCGTAGGCGCCTCTGGCCGGGGCGGTTCTAGTGCGCCGCCGCCTGCGCGCTCCACACAGTGTCATTTCAGGGAATAGCAGTGACGCACGTTCTGTAAAGCATGCAGTGAGGTGTTTGAGGACACTTTTTATAAGATATTTCCAACAATAATAAAATAAAATAATAAATAGTGAAGTATTTTAAAATAAAGTAAAGAATAAAAATCAAACAGTGCATACACATACACACAATGAGCAAATAATGGTTGAATAATATAACATAACATACATAAAACATAACAATATAAAATGGCTGGTTTCAGTTTTTATCAACTTTCCATGAACTAAATGTAATCATACAAATAAAGTAGAAACAAAATCCTAATTCTACACCGTTGCTTTCGGAAGGCTGTGCAGTGTAGGAGTTAGACAACTGACTCAAGAGCCAGCCTTGCTCCTGAGGGTGGCTCCACGGGGAAAATCCCAGCTCCACAGGGTGAGAAGCTGCATTTCCCAGCCTCACTTGGAGCTGGCCAAGGAGCTGTATTGGAAGTCTATGTGGGCCTTTCAATAAACCTGCACTTTCACATTTCTCTTCCTTACCATCCTCTCATTTCTTTCTTTCGATGTAGACACTGGGCATGATGGCTGGAGGCCCAGCAGCCCCCTTGAGACCTTGAGGATGAATGCTACATGTTGAGAATGGTGGAGCAGGAAGATGGGAGAAACTCGGATCTTGGTGATGCCACGGGGTCACCACCCCAAACATAGCCTACCTGGGTGCAGACTACATTTTTGTGAGATGGAAATGCACATGTGCCTCTTCAGGCCACTGTCACTTCCCAAATATGATTCCCAGCTGAGAAAAGTAACAAAGGATCCAGTATGCTTCACTCCAAGGATGGAAGTAGCTGTGCAGCCTCCCACATAGCCAGGTGCTGTGGCCAGCTGCTGCTGCTGGCAGCAGGCCAGCCACTCCAAGGAGAGCAGGCGAGGGAACTGCAGGGAAGCCCCGGACCTGAGTCCCACAGCCACACAGCCCACATGATCATGCATCGGGCATTAGCCATGCTGTCCCAGGTACCCCAAGGCTCTCCAAGACACCTGGTTATCTTTACAGGGATGCCTCAGACATCCAAAACCTGGCCTTCTTGGGACACACAGGCCATGAATGTCTTCAAAATTTATCCAAATCCAGCTCCTTTGTGGGCAGACCCCAGCCACACCTGGGCTTCCAGCTCTGAAGTAGGCTCCCAAGGTCTGACCTCATTTCAAAGAGCCCGGTGTGTCCACCAGAGGAACAGTAACCTGCGGTTGCAGGCCTTGACCCGAGGCCCAGGGATGACGTGTTAGCCATCTGCAGCCAGAGCTGCCGGCCTGGGAAGGCCAGCACATGTCACAACAAGGGCGGCCTTGTAGGAGCTCACCAAGTTTCCCTGTTCTTCTGCTCAGTGTTCAAAAGCCCCAGGCAGCCCTTTCCCCAAAGCCTGACGGTGTAGCGGCTTCCGTATCCTCTTCAAATCCCAGATGCTCCACTGACACTGTTGGCTGGGGGTCTGTCCCAGCCTGCACTGTCACAGAGATACCACCTTCTTCTGGTGGGAACACTGACCCTCACCAGGAAGGTGTCTCCCCGCACTGGTGTCCCCCAAAAGCTCTGGCCCTGCCCTCCACTACTCAGTAAGTGTTGTAGACCTCTCTGCTTAGTTTTAGGAATTGTATCTCTACCCCTTGTGGCTACTGGAGAGAGACGACCTCTGGAATGCCAGCCACAGGAGACAAAGCCTGTCTCTGGTAGCAAACGCTGCCTCAGTTCCTCTCCCTGCCCCCAAAACTTGGTTGGAAGTCAATGACGGGTAAGACCCCCCACAGCGGGGGGCAACCTAAGCCAGACTTGATCACTTGGGAGGCCTTCATGGAAGGACTCCGGGGGCTGCAACAAAGAGCAACGGACTCTTGCCCCCCCCCCCCCCCCCCCGCTTTATCAAAGGCTGAGTCCCCATGTTCTATGGGAGAAGCACTTCCTGGCTCTAATCCCCTGAAGCCTGAATACCTGATGGGGAGAGGTGCAGCTCCTTGCCTGTCCAGAGCATGCCCTGGAGAAAAATCTGGCATCACAAAGACTTGTTGATAAACCTGTGAAATCTGCTCTGCTAAGAGTGCTTTCATTCATGTGATAAGGGTCCGAGAGGAAATGAGTATGTCTCCCAAAGTTTCTGCAACTCCCTTCCTGACAGACACTCACTCAGACTGAAACCCTCAGACCTCTTTGTAATGTTATCTACTGTTTGATCCTTGCCGCCCTGTATTCCTGTGTATTACAACCCAATAAAAGGCTATGGAAGAGGGTGCTTGGGACCTTTTTCTCCTCGGAGAAACTGGCCGCTGCTGGCCTTTGTCTCCCCTGAGAAACTGCCGCAGCCCACTCCTCCATCCCCAAACAGATCCAGCATGTCTCGGTCATTATTCATTCACTCATGTCCGTGGCACTCGGGGGACTTGTGAAGAAGTTGCCCCCACAAGTAAGAGCTTCTACTTCACCCAGCTTCCTGCACATCCCACTTCCCACCATGTCTGGGAGGGCAAGATTCCGTTAGGAATCTTTGGGATGGGAACACATGGCAAAAAAAAGCATATCAGAGTAAATTAAATAGCAAAGGGCCCTGGTTGGTGTGTGGCTCAGTGGCTTGAGCATCAACCTATGAACCGAAGGGTTGCCGATTCCATTCCTGGTCAGGGCACATGCCTGGGTTGCAGGCCAGGTCCCCAACAGGGAGTGAGCAAGAGGCAACCACACACTGATGTTTCTCTCCTTCTCTTTCTCTCCCCTTTGCCCTCTCTCTAAAAATAAATAAATAATTTTTTTTTTAAAGCAAAGGAAATGTGTTGATCATGCCGCTGAAAAGCCCAGCAATGGACTTCAGGTGAGGCTTGCTCCACCTACTCTGGCAGTCCCACTAAGAACCCAACACTTTTCTCTCTGCTCTTATTTCTGTAGTGACCTCAGTTCCTCCAGGCTCTGTTCTCATGTTAACAAAACACCAGTGACAGTTCCACTCATATTCTTTCCCCCGCAGAGCTCTCTTCCTAGAGTCCCCACATCAAGAGAAAGAGAGGGTCACACTCCAGGAAGTCCCAAAAAGCAGTTCCTCTTGCATTGGCCCTGGAACTCAACAAACCAGTCTTAACAACATCTTCCTTGGGGTGAAAGTCATCCCAGCTGGCCTTCCTTTTGGAAGCAAACCTCCTTCTTGGGGTTCAAAGAGGGCTGACTTCACAAACAGAGCTGGGCAAGTGCTGGGGTGCACAGGGTGTTTGCTGCTTCCCCTTCCTTACTCCACACCCCTGGTGCGCACTCTGCTGCCTGGGACCAGGAGTCTGAAGGTGGTGGAGGTGGGAAGGCCTTGAGGTGCAGGGCCCCCTGCCCAGATGGGGACATCTGATACTGGAGGAGTGAAAGGTCCCACTCACAAGACCCCCGAAGGCCACAGCCTGGGGCCAAAGTAGCCTACAGGTGCCTCTGTCCGAAGGGGAGTCCCCAGACGGCCTGGAGAGGACCAGATCTGTGGGCCCGATGGCCTCGGACACAGGGGAGCAGGCCTTGCAGGAGGGGTGCAGGGGAGTGTTTCCCGCAGGCACACAGCCTGAATGGCAAGGCCACAGGGTAAGCGCCTGGGCAGGGCTGGGTGGGGACCATTAGAAGGCCAAAAGCGATGCCAGGCAGTGTCAGCAGGGAGAGGGCACAGGGAGGGGCCCGGGGCGCAGCCCCAGCTCCGGCAGACGGGTGTGTCCTCACCACGTGGCCCTTTCGGCAGTGCCTCCTCCCTTCTGAGTGGCCTGCTCTCCCCAACCCCACCCCACCCCACCCCACCCCGCCCCATTCACCCCTACTGGTCTGGCAGCTCAGCTGTGCAGCAGGCAGCGCCCAAGGTCTTCGGTGGATGACAGGGCTCACCTGTTGTCTGTGCCCAGCTGTGAAGGCCAGTAGGACTGTGGGTGGGGGACGTGAAAGGGCCCCAGTCCCAAGGCCGGGAAGGAGTGGCAGCGTGTGCGGATTTGGGGGATGTGAGGTGAGCACCTTTGCAAAGGAGAAAGGGGTTAGAGCCAGCCCAACGGGGGACGGGAGATGGGGCCAGCCATGGCCACGGCACCCATGAGCCAAGTAGCCACAGATCTGCGAAGGGGACACAACTACTGGTCCCTCACAGAGAAGGACACAGGGCTCAGGAAGGTCAAGGGGCTTTTCCAGGGGCACCTGGTAGGAAGGAGCAGAGCTCCGCAGCCTTCCTGAGACCCTTCTGGCCCTTGAATGTGAGGCATTGAGGTAGGTGGTACCCTCAGAGATGGGGTGTAGAGGTGGCTGCGGGGCGGGGGGGGGGACCCCAGAGCAGGCTGAGGGGGCCTCAGGGAGGGATGCTGGGGCCTGGCCCAGGGGGCTAAAGGCTGAGGGTGCTGCTCAGTTCCTGTTGTGGTGGCCTGCCCAGGAGGGGAGCCAGCCGCTGAATCAATAGGATGAATGTAATGGCTAATAGCCTGCCCAGGAGGGGGGCTTGCAGCTGAGTTAACAGGATCAGGTAGAGCAAGTAACTAAGTAACCGAGGGGTAAGAACAAAGAAATTGGTATTAACTCTTATCAGCAGTTCCGCTTTCTTGCTTTCATGCCAGAAGCAATGGTCCGAGTGGCAGACCGTTCCTCACCCTGTATAGACAATTGTTCCCCACTGATTGAGCCCCAGAATTTGGAGACTGACTCCTCTGGGTCCACGCATGTATAAAATAAAGTTCCACTCCATACACCCGAAAGTGGCTGAGTTGTTTTCTGTAACACTGTGACAACCTAGAGAAATAGCACGAGAACCCCAAGGTTCTAGTGACCAAACTGAGCCCTTGTGCAGGGGATAAACAGGGAGAGAGAGCCGGCCTGAGGCCAGTGCTCTCTGTTCCTGCTGTCGGCTCACTGCACAGAAGGGAGGCTGTGTCTCAGGACCAAGGTCGCTTGTGAAAGTCACAAGCCAGGGACTGCCTGGGCCAGTGCTCTCTGCCCAGGCTCTCGGGTCCCGGAAAGGAGGGGGAGGGGCAAGGGTCCAAGTGTGTTCCAGTGGAGGGCCCTCTGAGAACCTGGGGGGTAGGTGGGGAGGGCAACATGAGGGGCCGCAGAGTGGCCACCTTCATGGAGATTAGCAGCCCCGGTCCCTCCTGACGCCCTGCCCCCAGGTGCTGGCTCGTTTCTCCAGCACATTCCTGGCAGCATCCTTTCCCGACCCCGAGAGGCAGACCTTTCCCAGTGCCTTCCTGTTCAAGTTCAGGGGCATGGGAAGCAGAATCACCATTGAAAGACCCAGGTGGACGAACGAGGCTGAAGGAAGTTTCTTTTCTTCCTCCTCAAGGCACATGAAGGCCAAACCTCAGGTTCCACACCAGGGAGGGGAGGGGTTCGGCCCAGCAGCGGCACCACCAGCCAGAGGTGCTCACTGCAGGAACTCACTGCCCCAGGTTTCCGGCTGTTCATCTGATATTTGGCAAAAGCTGGCATCAGTTTCCGGATGGCTCTACACGTCTCTGAGATGCTTCGCTTGGCTCACAGATCATCCCTGAGGACAGAAACGCAGGAAGTAGAACTACTCACTGGTCTTTCCTCTGAAAAAGACCTTTGAAAGTACTTGGTGAATTTTCTTATTTATTGTTTCTGTATGGCTTTAATTGATTGCAGTGAATCATGCTTTCAGGGAAATAAGTGCACAACAGAGTTATGTTCAAAGGTAAGCCCCTGATTGTTTTGAGTGTGTGTGTGTGTGTGTGTGTGTGTGTGTGTGTGTGTGTGTGTGGGTGGGGGGAGGTTGCCTGACCTGGAGCACAAGAAACCATTGGCACATTGGGAAGTGTCTTCATGTTTAAACAGATGGACTCTCTCCCTCTCCTCCATTCTAAGAAAATTAAAGAAACAAGATTCGAGTCTCGAGCAAAAGGTGGATGAAGAGTCTGCTATCGACCACCTGGAGACAAGTACAGTTAGACTTGGTGGGCAACCAGATGCTGCAGGTCCTGGGTTCGAGTCTCACCCCTATGCTTCAGGCTGGGGTGGCTGCGGGGTCCCCTGGCCTCATGGTACCTTCCATCCCAGCAGCCCCCCGGCTGTTCAGTACCATGTTTATTGAGCAGCCAGGACAGGTCAGGCAGTGGACAGAGAGACAAACGTCCCTCCCCTTGTGGAGCTGGTGGGTCAAACGGCCTGAACAGACCTCAAGCTGGGAGGAAGGCAGGGGATGGCGGTCTGTGGGCAGGCCACCGCCTGCTTAAGCATGCCTCTCAGGTGACAGGGCAGCAAAGACCTGAAGACGTGAGAGAGGGTCCTGTGGATTCTGGGGGAGGCTGTGCAGGCCGAGGGAGCGATGTGTGCAGAAACGAGCCCATCCCATTCCGGAAACATCCGGGGGGCGGCCACTCTGGCCGCAGCGAAATGGTGGTGAGAAAGGGTCAGGAGGGGCAGGGAAGGAGCTGAGTGGAGGAGGGACAGGACCCTCCACGGCGGGTTCCCCCCGAAAGATGGCACGTGTCACATGTGCCAGAACCTGAGAATGTGACTGTTTTTGGGAAAAGAGTCTTTGCAGATGTAATTAAGGCTCTCGAGATGCGATCATCCTGGATATACCCACGAGGGCCCCAAATCCAGCGACAGGGCTGCTGGGAGGAGACACACAGAGGAGGCACAGGGTAAGGAGAGGGCCGTGTGAAGACGGAGGCAGAGATGGAAGGGCTGCAGCCAGAGCTAGCGAAGCGGGAGCCCCCAGGAGCAGAGGAGGCAGGAAAAGTGCGCCCCAGCAGCCCTGGGAGGGGGTGTGGCCCTGGTGCCCAGTGGACCAGATTCCAGGCCTCTGGCCTCCGGACAGTGTAGGAAGAAATGCGTGGTGTTGTAAGTCACCCATTTTGTAGCAGTTTGTTAAGGCAGCCATGGAAACGGCCCTGAGCAGGGCTGGTGAGAGGGTGGGGAGACTGGCCTGGGGGTCATTCCAGGACACAGCCCCCCAAGCGACTCCCAGGTCCATCATCGGTCCTGTCTGTATCCGGGTTTGGCCATGTTTTCTCACCTCCTTTTTAAAAAAATGTCCCTCCCTCCTTGTTTCCATTTAAAGAAGCATTTTTAAATGCAGTATTAGATCAGTAAGTTAAATATAAAACTAGATTCCTTTTTCCATAAATAGAAGGTAGCCACGAAAATAAATTCAAGAAAACCATTCCTATATTCTGCCGACACACCCACTAGTTCTGAGTCTGTGGCTCCTCTGTGTCACAGCCGGGCGAGTGAGTGTCACAGAGAGCTCCCGCAACGCCACTCCTGTTCCGCACCTGAGGCCAGCACAGGCCACACAGGGACAAGCCGGGTTCTCGCCACTCATGTCTTTGGGCCCTGGAGGCCCAGCCGCTGGGACTGTGTTTCTCTCTGCTTCCAACCTGGTGGGTGGGGGAGAGGGGCTTGCTGCCCCGGGAGGTTGCCAGAGAAGTCCTCTCAGAGGGGGACATGGGGAGGACACCAGGCGCCCCTGGGAATGAACTGTTTGAATTGGTGTGAGCTTGTCCCTGGGGCAGTGCACAGCTCCGGGCTGACTAGTGTTGCTGGTATGTTGACACGTCCCAGTACGAAGTGAAATGCACAGACATGCAGTTGCAGACGGGGTGTGTGGGGCACGGCTTTTAAACCACGTGCACACCTGACCCTAACTTGAGTTTTTCAAGACACAGGGGAGCACGCAAAGAAATAACATCACAGGGAGGGCTTAAATATCTGCCAGTTTCAGAAAAAGTCGTAGGAAACTCAAATCTCTAGCCAGGAACACAGGAGGGCAAGAAATGAGAAAGTCTGGTGGGTTTGCTGACGCCTCGGGAAGCCGCACTCCAACAGGCCTTGCCTTGTGGACGGTGGGGAGAGTGGACGGAGGGGCGTCCCTCCCCCCTTGTCGCCTCCTGCAGAGCCTCCTGGCTGGCTGTGCGCCCTGCCTTGCCCCGCTCTGCGCATCGCCTCCTCCTCAGGTCTTGAGCACCTCGGTGTCCCTGTGGGCAGCCCCTCAGTGTCACTCTCCCTTGCGCACCTTCCCCACACGGTGACAGAGTTGTTTTATTAAATCATCCTAAACTTACCCTAGCTGAATATGCCTTGAAACACAACCTGAAAATGGCTGCTGGGGTTCTGTCGGTCACCTGTTTGAACGGCACACAGGTCACCCCTCCCCGCAGGGGAAAGGGACGGGGGACATCGGGCACACAGCAGCATGCACTTCCCCAGAGGATAGCTGGTGGTGGCATGAGATGAGTGCAGGTGAAGGGCAAGATACTGGAGCATTGGGTGTCCAGGGCAACCACAACCCAAGAATTGTAACGGCGGTGAAGTGACACTTGTCAGAATGTGGCACTCCAACGTCAGACCATGCCGTCCACTGACAGCTTGCTGCCACTCAGAGCGGACACCAGCTCGGACGCAGAGCATGTTTGGACACCCGTGTGGCTGTGGTGGAGCGTGGCCCGTGCCCTCCTTGCACAGGGCAGAGACACATTCAGGCTTTGTCAAGGTCACACGACGAGTCCTGGCTGTGCCCTGGAGGACTGTGCCTCCTCGTGTGGGGTTTTTGGGTTGGCCTTGACCACAGCCTGATGTGTTACTTAAAATCTGGAATGACTTCTTTCTTCAAAAGACAATTTAACAACGACTCAGAGAGGAAAGTGTAGGAACTGCTGCGAAGGAAGAGCTGGAGATGGGCTGTTAAAACAGGACGTCGCTGGCTTTATTTGAGACTAGAGTTTAGCAGAACACCTTGAGCATGCGCAAGGCACTTTGAAACCCCGACGTCACTTCCCGTCACACATTCATGTGGGGCACTGGTGTCTCCAGCACTGCGACAGACGTGCAGGTGCAGAGACACACCAATGGCCAGCCCAGTTAGGAACAGTCACGTGGACGAGAGACACAGCACAGCGGTACATATACACATTTACACACATATGTACACAATAGGACATATTAAGACATAAAAAGGTCAGTCTCGCCACAGGTGACAACACAGGAGGCATTATGCTGAGTGAAATAAGTCAGAGAGAGATGATCACCCTATCCTTTTATTTATTTTTAAGCATATTTTATTGGTTATGCTATTACAGGTGTCCCATTTCCCCCCCTTTATTCCCCTCCACCCTGTACACCCCCCCACCTTTGTCCACCTTTGTTCATGTCTGTAAGTCATATGTACAAGTTCTTTGGCTTCTCCATTTCCCATACTATTTTTAACCTCCCCCTGTCTATTTTGTACCTACCATCTATGCCTCTTATTCCTTGTACCTTTTCCCACATTCTCCCGCTCCCCACTGATAACCCTCCATGTGATCTCCAATTCTGTGATTCTGTTCCTATTCTAGTTGTTTGTTTAGTTTGCTTTTGTTTTTGTTTTAAGGTTCATTTGTTCATAGTTGTGAGTTTGTTGTCATTTTACTGTTTATAGTTTTTATCTTCTTTTTCTTAGATAAGTCACTTTAACATTGCATATAATAAGGGTTTGGTGATGATGAACTCCTTTAATTTCACCTTATCTGGGAAACACGTTAATCTGCTCTTCCATTCTAAATCAAAGCTTTGCTGGATAGAGTCATCTTGGATGTAGGTCCTTGCCCTTCATGACTTGGAATACTTCTTTCCAGCCCCTTCTTGCCTGTAAGGTCTCTTTTGAGAAATCAGCTGACAGTCTTATGGGAACTCCTTTGTAGGTGACTGTCTCCTTTTCTCTTGCTGCTTTTAAGATTCTCTCCTTATCTTTCATCTTGGGTAATGTAATTATGATGTGCCTTGGTGTGTTCCTCTTTGGGTCCAACTTCTTTGGGACTCTCTGAGCTTCTTGGACTTCCTGAAAGTCTATTTCCTTTTCCAGATTGGAGAGGTTCTCCTTCATTATATTTTCAATTGAGTTTTCAATCTCTTGCTCTTCCTCTTCTCCCTCTGGCACTCCTATGATTCAGATGTTAGAATATTTAAAGTTGTTCTAGAGGTTCCTAAGCCTCTCCTTATTATTTTGAATTCTTGTTTCTTCATTCTGTTCTGGTTGAATGTTTCTTTCTTCCTTCTGCTCCAAATCACTGATTTGAGTCCCAGTTTCCTTCCCATCACTGTTAGTTCCCTGTACATTTTCTTTTATTTCACTTTTCATAGACTTCACTTCTTCCTCTATTTTGCAACCATACTCAATCATTTCTGTGAGCATCTTGATTACCAGTGTTCTGAACTCTGCATCTGATAAGTTGGCTATCTGTTCATGGCTTAGTTGTATTTCTGGAGCTTTGATCTGTTCTCTCATTTGGGCCAGATTTCTTTGTCGAGGCACACCTGTTACACTTTAAGGGGCAGAGCCTTAGGCGTTCACCAGGGCGGGGCAACCTGCACTGCTGCTGCCTTGTGGTGCTGTATGTGGGGGAGGGGTTAAGGGAGGAACAGTGCTGCTTGCATGGCTCTCACCAGCTTTCAGTCACTTCCCCCACTATCCACAAGCAAATTGGGTTCTTCTGGTGCTGATTCCTGTGTGGGTGGGTTTGTGTATGTTCTAGAACACTGTGGGTCTTTCCAATGAACTCTCTTTCGAGGCTGGGAGTTTCTCCCAGAGCTGCAACCCCCACAGATGTTTTCAGCCAGAGGTTTTGAGACTTTCTTTCCCCACGCTGGAACCCTGTTTTGCACAGTCTGTCTCACTCCCCAGTTGTTCCTTTTGGTTTATCCACATGCACATGTAGGACCTCTCAGTCTGCCCGCTGCTGCCTTGCTGTTCATCCTCTACACCCCTGGCTTCCCATCTCCGTCCCTCCTACCAGTCTGAATGAATGTTTCTTCTTTAACTCCTTGGTTGTCAGACTTTCATACAGTTCTATTTTCTGGCAGTTCTGGTTATTTTTATTTTTAAACTTGTTTTTGTCCTTCTTTTGGTTGTGTGAGGGTGGCAAAGTGTGTCTACCTATGCCTCCATCTTGGCTGGAAGTCCTCTATCATCTTGTTTATATGGTGTATCTACACAAACAAACAAAACTGAGTTCATAGACAGAAAATAACAGATTGGTGGCTGCCAGAAGCAGGGGTAGGAGGTGGATAAAATGATTGAAGGGGTCAAAGGGTACAAACTTCCACTTATAAAATAAGTAAGTCCTGGGGATATAATGTATAGCATGGTGACTACAGGTAATAATACTTTAGTGCCTATTTGAAAATTGCTAAGAGAATAGATCTTAAAAGTTCTCATCACAAGAAAAAATATTATAATGTATGTCATAATGGGTATAACATTTATTGTGGTGGTCATTTTGTAATATACACAAACATTGAATAATGTCATATGGCATAATGTCGAGATATCCCTCCTGAATTTTTACCCATCACACGTGGGTGTGGGACCAGCCCGTTCTGTGTCTGTGCCTCTCCTACCAGTCGGGTGTATGTGGTTTCATTAATTGTGTAGTTGTCAGACTTCCATTCAGCTCAATTTCTGATAGTTCTGACTGATGGTTATTTTATATTTTAGTGATAACTTTTATGTGGTTGTGCGAAGAGACCAGCCATATCTGCCTATGCTGCCATCTTGACTGGCAGGCTTTCTCGGTTTTTGAAAAAGAAGAGAAGGTTGGCCTTTTCCTGCCATCACTGCTGGAAACGATTGGGCCCTCTGTGGGGACACAGACTTTTCCCTGAGTGAGTGAACGCTATGGGACGAAGAAGAGGATGTCTGGGGGCCTTGAAGAGGGAGAAAGTGACTTTTTGTGCTATCCACTCCTTGTCAGTAGAGAGCTGAGCTCCTACTTCCGAGCACAGTCCCTAGGGTCATTCACATCGTCTGCTGGCCTCCATCTTGTTCTCTATTCACACACACACACACACACACACACGTGCACACAGAGACTCCCATGTACACACAACTGCCCAGAGCATGCTGGACCCAGCTGATCACATGCTGAACCAACACCGGCCATGGATAGGTTTGGAGGGGCTGCGACATGGGCCACACCCAGGAGCACGTCCCACCTGAAAGGACACTGTCGTCACCAAGGCCCCCAGCCAGCCAGTGGCTTGCACGCCGTGTGCCAGCTGCTGTGGCCCTCGCCCTGTCTGCCTGGTGGGCGGACTGGCCTGCAGCGCTCCAGACTCCTTGTGGCCCATGTGGCCTGTCTTGCTCACAGTCCACAGACAAGCAACACGTAACTCATTTTCTGGTCCGATGATGACAAGACAATCCCCAAAGTCCCCACTGGGCTAGGAACAGTGGCCAAAGTGCCTTCTGGCCAACACCCGTCTCTTTGGACAGTGACCATTCATTTCCCAGCTGTGTTTTCAGCAGAAAATAATTAAGGCTCCAAATGCTGCCAACGGGGTGGCCCTGTGACTGTCCTGGAAGTAGCCCCACAGAAGAGCTTCTTGCCCTGGCTGGAGCCCCACCCATCGGTCCTTGCTGGGGCCATGGTAGTCCAGCTCACGGGCACTGGTTGCAGCTGTCCTCTCCTCGTGGACGGCAGCTCTTACGGCCTCTCTGACCTCAGCCCTGCCAGCCAGCTTGCCCGCCATCCTGTGCGCACCTACACCATGTTGTCCGGCTACAGAGCCCATTCTTGTCTGTCCTCAGAACAACCTGGGAGCTAGGTTTTCTCAGTCTCATTTTACAGGTGAGGAAACTGAGGTCAAAGGCCAGCCAGAAGAGGACCAGAACTCTGAGCAAGCCAGCCCTGGATTTCTCAGCATTGTCTCCCCTCCCCCACACTCTCCACCTCTAAAGCCAGGTCCTGACTCCACATCCTGCGCCAGCACAGTCCTCTCTAAGCTCCACACCCATACCCAGCAGCCTGTGGACTTTCCACTGGGGGACAGGTGTCCACAGGCACCCCAAATTCAGCAAAGTTCAAACATTTGCCCCCACCTGCTCAGCCTGCTGCCATCTAGTGTTCCAAATGGCTCTCCTGTCACCCTCAGAAATGGATATGAGGGCCGGTCCTGGCTCTCTCCCCACTGCCACCTACTGATAGCAGCACAACCTGCCAGAGCCGCCCCGCTGCCTCCCCTCCCACCTCAGGCCTGCCCCAGAGCCCCACTCTCCTGCCTCCCACTGCCCCGGAGAGCTTCCTAAAGTGCACAGCCCACGGGCCACTTCTGCTAAGGACTTCCCCAAAGCCTCCCACCAGAGGGCTCGGGAGCACTGGATGCAGCACGCTGGTGCCAGGACAGCAAACGGACTTGCAGCGAGCACGCCTGCATCCCTGGCAGGCTCCCAGCTGCTCCATGAGCTGTGGGATCTGCGAGATCACCCACTGCCAGGAGCAGATCTGCTCCATGGGTGGGTGGTCCAGGTTACTGCAGCCGTGGGCTCACAGGTAACACAAACACATGTGGTGCCACCCGCATTCTCTGAGAGACTCAGGCCTTTCCAAGGGTTGGTGCCTGGAGGACCCACCAGCCCTGGGTCCCTGCTCAGTGACTGGACAGGCTGCCTGCAAGCCCCACACATGGCTTAGTGTGAGGAGCGAGGCCATGGAGTGCCCTGGAACCAGTGCCATGGCCCCTGGGGGAAAGGCCAAGAGAGCCAGGAAAGCCAGGTCCCCACCCAAACAGGGCAACGTGCCTGAGAAGCCAGCATGCATGCCTTCAGGCAGGGCTGGATCCAGAGGCACAGACCCACTTTCTGTTGCTTTATCTCCGTTCCTGGCTCCTCCCCACCAGGGTCAAGCTAGCTACGGGGTCACCAGTCTTGCATCCTGATACCTCAGTCACTTCACTGCAGAAAAGCTCCTCTTTCCCGGTGGGTAGCACTCAGCGTCCTGCGGGGCCAGTTGGGACAGCCAGTGCCAGCCAGGGGGAGCACAGCAGAGCGTGGACACCAGCCCCTCCAAGAACACAGCCACGCTCAGCTCAAGCAGCTTCTGCCCCTTGGGTCGGGGCCAGCTCTTCTGGTGGGTCCCGAGAACCTGAAAGTCCAGGACACAGCCTGGAACCTTCCTAATCTCAGCCTAGTAGACGAGAAGGCAGGAAATGAGAAGGTAGGGTTGGAGTCTTCACAGGAACCCACGCCAGTTTCCTCAGAACCAGGAGGAACTTCAGTGCGGAAATCAGGACAGTCCTGGGCTGCACCCTCGGCAGGGTGACTGAGCATTTTCTGAAGGGAGTGTGCAGGGTTAAGGGAGGCCAGTGGGTTGGCTCAGCCTTGGGGTGCCCAGGCAGAGCATAACCACCCTGAGACCTACAGGTGCAGGACCCAGACAGGGCAGTGGGGGGAGGCCACCAGACAGAGCCTGGGGCCCTGGGGAGACAGCAGCCCTGCCCTCCTCAGACTCTGGCTGGGTGTCTGCCACCAACTGCACCCAGCCGGACATTCAGGGCCCCAGTGAAGGTCAGCTTCCTGGGCCAGAGGAGGGAGTGAGGAGTGGACCTGCAGGGACACGTCTAAACACCTGGCCAGAGGCAAAATCACCAGAGAGGACAAGGCTGGACACGGGCTCCTCAGAGGAATGCAGTCTTGCCCAGGCAGGATCCACCTTGACCCTGACCTCTGTCTCTCCCACCACGTGGTGGTGAAGTGAGTGGGCCGGCAGCTCCACGCTGCCCTTGGCTGCATCACAGTGCTGCCCCCTGAGGGTGTGCTCTGGGAAGCTTTGGGCACCCCACACTTGGGCACCTTCTAGGGGCCCCTGGGCAGAGCTGTTCAGAACCACTCCCCTCCCAAATTGCTTGCAGAAAGGCCATCACGAGCACCTCTCTCACGAAGCACCCAGACCTGGCCCTCTGCCCACCCAGGTAGCCCCCGTGCAGCCCTGGCGACCCCTGGTATGTGGGAGGACTCTGACAGCCTGGCCAGCCCTCGGACCCTGCTGGTTTTCTGAGTCTGCTTCTCTGGACTTCCCACTGAGCGTGTGAGCTCCTCACCTGCCCCCGCCAGCAGTGTCGCTGGGGTGGGCTGAACGGCCACGCAGGGGCCCACTGCCCTCACCCTCTACCAAGCACTATCCTCAGAGCTGCGGGCAGCTCCCCGGGCCTGTTTCTTATTCCCAGCAAGCTTAGAATGGCTTTCCCATTTACAAAGGGTCGAAATAAAAAAAATATATATATATATATATATATATGCAACGTGGATCCTCTGTGCCCCATAACCCTAAAATATTCAGCAGATGAATTCTCTGCTGAGTCCCTGCCCAGCTGTCAGCTGGAGGCCCAGCTCCTTGCCTCCCAGAGTGCGCAGGAAATGCTCTGGCAAAGGAGAGGCACCGTGGGCCGTGGGTCATAGGCTGCGCAGTACCCAACCTCTGCTCTCCAGTCCTGCGGCGCCGGTGCTTGCCCCCATCGCTGTGCTTGCCAGGGCACCGTCCTGGAAATACCTCCCTTAAATTTTTTATTTGAAAGTGCATCTTATAAGCTCTGGGTCTCCCTTCCCCTTGTTGATCTCTCCTCCTTGGCCAGCTTGAGTGAGATAAGAGGCCACATACTAAATCTGACAAGCTCAGGGGGCCCTATGTGCCAGCTTTAGAAACTCAGAGACCAAAGTAGCCACATAGAATGGTCTGAAATTATTAAAACTTCCCAGCTGAAAGCCAATCCTGGTGGGTAGTCAGGTCCTAGGCCTGGATCTTCCCCGACAGAGGTCGCATCTTTGCCTTCACTGAACCTGTGTATTGTCTCAGATCCTGCACCCAGGATAACAAACCTTGGAATGTCAGGGTGGGTTCCTTTTTCCAGACCCCTCAGGACACAGTCACTGCACCAGGGGGAGACCACAACGCCCTCCTAGTTATTGTGTCGGGTTAGTTGTTGACTACCCTTCACCTGCCTGTGTAAGCGAAGTATTACATGTTTACCCACGTGCAGTTTTATCCAATCTCAGAGACACGCCCGCTGTGGTTTCTCCCGAATCGCTGATCTGTCCGTCAGCAGTGGATTTTGTGTAACCCCTACATTCTCTCCGCTGATGCCAATGTATCAAATAAGGTGCAAAACTGCCATTCTCTGGAGCATTTTCTCCATCCCTGGAGATTTTGCTTTCCAGTAATTGTAGTCAGCTTGTCTCGAATAAACTCGTGAAGATTTTCTACAAGTTTCGGTGTTTCTCGTGGCATCAGGACACATGAGCCGAGCGCCCGCAGGCCCCACTGCTCTCTGTCACCCCATCGTTTCCTCGTCTCCACTCAGCCTCCCTGCCTGTGTCGCCTGCGTGGGCCCCGGGCACTGGCCCAAGACGAGGCGGAGCAGATTCATAGTGGAGCCATTCTTACTTCCTGTGCCTGACTTTGCTCCTGCCTGCCCCAAGGCCCTTGTGTGTACGCTGTCCCTTCTGCCTGGAATGTTCCCCACTTCACTGGCCACTGGAGCACCCTCTTAACTTACGAAAGTCACCTAGAACCGGAGCCCATGCCCTATTTTCTATCCCCCCCTCCCCGTGCACCAGTGCCTGTGTGTGTGAGGGGGACCCAAAAAACCCTGGAATTTATGTATGAAAAATTGTGTATTTATTCTCACACGTTTCAATGTCAGTCGCCTTCACAGTGCTCTTCATTGGATGCACTACACCCATTGAGACTTTTTCCACTGCTCAAAACAGTTTTTGAACTTGCTGATTTTGATGCCTTTTAGCGCTTCTGCTGTTTTTTGTTTCGCCTCTTCCACATCGTCAGAACGTTTCCCTCTGAGGACTTGTGTTTTGTGAAGGGAACAGTGCTCAGTTCTTCTTGTCAAGTCAGAAAAGAATTACAGATCAGCAAGCTGACTGGTTTACAGGCAAAGCTTGTTAGAGACACGTTCTCGTGAAATATTCCGGGCCTTGGCAAGATAGGGAGGGAGGCAGAGGGTGTTGGTAAAGGCAAAGCAAGGGCAGCGGCAGAAAGCATCAGGGCCTTTGCCCCGACTGGCGGTAGGTGTGGTGCCAGCTTCCCCCAGGGGGACAGGAATGTGACAACTCAAAAGTAGGTGTGTGTGGAGGAATCCAGAACCCTTCTCTTACTCCAGACCACGTTTGTCTATCTTGCTGTAGAGCAAATACATGACAGGAGGCGGTTAATTAAAGTTGGGGCACTTTCCCAAAGTTATTTATGGGCTCTTTCTGCGAGCACTAAGGAGACCCTTGTAAAACATACAGTGACCAGAGGCAGGCAATTAACCAAAGTTGTTTTATGGGCTTTTTCTTTGAGGGCTATGGGTGCTCTCCCACCTTCTTCCCGCATTCTGCTAACTACTACCCAACATTTCCAACAGGGGAAACAAACAAAAAAGTCACTTGGGGAAAGATTGGGTGAACATGGAGGGTGGGGCATGGGGGTCATGTGTTTTTGGTCAAAAACTGCTTGAACAGTCATCCTGGTGTGGCCAGGTGTGCTCGTAAATCACCCATCATGAAATGGGCAAATGCACTGAAAGAGTCTTCAAAAAAAAAAATTCACTGAAGCAGAACGCAGCCTCTCACAGCAACACCAGTTGGCACAGATGGGTGCCTAGCAGGGGAAGCCAGGACTACAAGGGGCCTGCCCTCCAGAAGATAACTCTGGCTTTCTTGCGGTCCTCCCTCCTATGTGCATGTTGGTGTATGGGTTTGCCCAAGAAGCCTATGAGCTCCTCCTGGATGCACGCGGGGTTGGTTTCCGCTCTGCACCCACTAGCGCAGCGCAGGCCAGTGGAAGTGTCAAGAACTTCGTGGCCTAAATCATAACTGAGCTGTATTTCACTCCATTGTCATGAATATGAGACCTTCCCCAGGTCTGGCAGGACTCCAAGATGTGCTTTTTTGTGTCTGAGGAGCTCTGTGCCTGAAAAGATTGAGCCCGGAATATTTCCCTGCTCAGAGTTCTGTGAGCTTGTGGTGGGCGGGGCCACAGCCCTGGGCAAAGGCAGGCAGGGCTGTCCCCGGCCTGCTGGTCCTCACCAGAGCCTCCAGGGCTTGGACTGCGCTCCCCACTCCCCGCTGTCCCAAAGCCAATGCTTGGTGCCACCCCAATTTCTGCTGGTTTCACCCAGACCCAGGCCCTCTCCTGGCCTGGCAGACCAGAGCAGGGCAGGGCAGAGCAGAGGCCCAGCTTTTCTGGGCACAACGGCACCAGCGGAGCAGGGACAGAGCAGTGTTCCTGGGCCGGATCCGGGCTCTGCAGCGCAAGCTGAAATTCTTTCTCATCGAGAACCAAACTGCCGCTACAAGACAGTATTTGCAGTGCGACCATATCGTTGTTTGAATAATAACTGTATGTGCAAAGAATAACACCAATGAAGTGTAAAAACTGACAACTTTTTCATTCTGTTTTTCCTAAAATGAATATGCATTTCTTCTGTGGAAAAAAAATTATACAAGTTAATAATTAGCTTTCTATTTTTTAAAAAATCAACTGGCACCATAAAAGAACACGCTAGCCCGCCCTCGAGGCAGACCGCATCCCCCTCAGTCCCTGCAGGGGTGTGAGAGGTGACGGGCCCCGGCTCTGTGAGCTCCTCTGGGAGGGCGCCTCTGTGCAGCCCTGGCCTGTGCAGGGCGGGATGGGTTGGAGGGGGCGCGGGGCACTACAGCTTTCCCCTTTTTTGTGTCCAAGCCAAGCTTCTGAGGCCTTCCTCCCCAGTGCCCTACTCTGTTAAGGAATTCCTGCCTCGCCCTCCCACCAGCTCTCCATTTCTGGCTGTCCTTGAACCCTGGTCAATCTCTCAGACTCTCCCTAGCCATGGGCCTTTCGCACCCCACTCACTGCCCATCCACACCACCCCAGCCACATAGGAGGGAGGAGGGTGCAGATGAGGTGGCTTCCTGCCTCGCCACTCCTTGTCCTACCCATCTGAGGTCTGAGCTGAGGGTTAGTGGCTCTGAGGCAGGGCACTCACCTGGGTCAGGACACCTGGGGTGTCCTGGGCTCCCCGAACCCTGTGCACTATGGGCACCATTCAAGGACTCCAACAGAATCTCCTCCCAAGGCAGACGGAGAGGAAGTGACCAAATACGAGGCTCCCAGCTGCAGGCCTCAGCACACTGCACCCCCACCCCTTGACCCTCCCTCCACCAAAGCCTGGGAAACCCTGTGCTCCATGGCTCTGGGCTGGGTATCTGGGCCCAAGGAGCTGTCATCGAGGTCTGCGTGGCATGTCTGCTTCCAGAGGGCTGTGGGGAGGTCGGGAGGAATAGGACAGCACCCTCAATTGCTGGGCAGCCCTGCCCAGCTGGGGCACCTGGAGGCTGGTGGTGAGGACCCTGATGACAACGTGGGACCTGGTAGAAGCTCGGTCAGGACTCCCGCAGGAGGTAGAGGGCAGTGTCTACCACAGCACGCTTGCCAGTGGAGACCACGTTCTTTCAGGGAGTCCCAAGGAAAGCATTCAGAGAGACCCACGCGTGGGAAGTTGTGGCATGGTACAATTAGAAGGCTGCTCACAGGTCTCCAAGCTCTCATCTCCATCCCTCCTGCTGTGGAAAAAGTCCAATTTTGTCTTCATCAGGGCCAGAAATAAGGCCAATGTACACAGATTCTGTGCCCCAGGCCCCAGGCGGCTGTGAGACCCACAAGGCCGCATAGAGCACGCAGGGCTGGCCGTGCTGCAGGGAGACGGATGGGGCTCTTTGTTAGCTGGGAGGGCATTGTGCTGGGCCCAGGAAGGACTGGGAGCGTTTCCAACATAACCCATCAACTTTCCAAGCTTTTGTGGGATTCTGATGGGTCCACCCCCTAACCACACCACTTCCTACCTCTTCCAGGGTTGGTTTTTATCCAATCCAATCTCTTTCCCAGGCTAGAGTAGCAGGCCTTCATGGTCGCCTTCTTGGCTCCTACCACACATGGGCTTTCCTCTTGCTTTACTGCCCTGTCCCCTTCCCCCATAATCCTCACTGGGGACCACTGGTGGTTTCCTGGGGCGTATGTGAAGCTGTAACTTCCTGGTGAAGCAAGCAGACTTCTGCTCCCTAGTTGACTTTGTTTAATAATGTCTGATTCCCTTTGCTTTCTTCCTTTATTGATACCTAACTACCTAGGCTAACGCTACAAACCCGTGACCCTCCCCACGACCCAGTGGGAATGTCGCAAGGAAAAGCAGCTGAACAGGGCTTGTGGCAGGGAGATAACAGACATGCTCCGTGTCTACAGGACAGACGTGGGGCTCTGCCAGACTCGGGGGCAGATCTCTGGGTTGCTTGGGAAAAACCAGGTCAGTAAGCAAATCTCCCAACTGTATAAAAGTTTACTTGAGGTTTGAAAAAGAAAACCTGCAGGTGAAAAAGGCACGTCTGTGGTGGCTTTTGCAATTCTCAGTGCGTGGTCCACCCTCCTAGCCAGAGGGGTCTGGTCATTTTGTAAAGGGGTGCAGCCAAAGCAGGGACCCCACATAGGGATTTATAATGGGAACCAGAACTCAGCGTCCACGAAATATTAGAAAAAATATATATATATGTAGGATGTCCTCACCCCCACAAGCCTGAGCTGGGGGTGGGATGCATGAAACAGGGCCATTGAGAAGAGCTTGGAGATGATTGGCTCCACACCACAGTGCCACACCTGCCTGGACTTACTATGGCAGCCCAGTAAAGCTGGAAAATACTCTAGTGCTGGCAGCTGTGGCCAGTTGTGGGAGGAGTCAGAAACGGGGCTGCAGAGGAAGATTGGCGCTGGGATTTAAACCCAGGCGCGGCAACCATGTGGCGTCTTTTTGGGAACATGTGGCTTGGGCAGAGAAGAACCATTGACTTCTATTTCTGTTTTCTGAGAGACAGTGCCCCAGACTGGGCAGAGGGGAAAGGAAGGATTGTGTGTTTGTGGGTGTTCTCAAGGACTTTGGGATCTCGATGAAGACATTAAGTTATTACTCTTAAGTTTGTATAACTCTTTAAATAAATAATCCCTTTCCTCTTCACCAATCTCTGGCATTGAGAGATGTCTTTCCCTGGTGGTGGGCAAGTGAACCTAGTACGGGGTGGGGGAATCCCCAGAGCACAAAGGTGGGTCCATTCTGTTACAGTACATCATTCAACACCCCCCCTACACCCCGGGTCTGTTCTGTAACAATTTCTGGAAAGTGGAGCCTGACCCGGCCATGGACATCAGCCGTGACGCCGGACACCACAGCCCGCTGGTCCTGGCCCTGCCCCACCAGGTGCTGTGGGCCTCTGTTGCTCACTACTCCGGCTCACCCTCCTGGAAGCATGTGCGTGGGCCAGGTTGGGGGAGCCATGTGTGCCTGGCCCCATATCCTCCCTCGTGACAGGGCCAAGCCTGGCCTCCTGTCCAGACCAGCCCTCACTTCCCAGCTGTGTGACTTTGGGCAGAATGCTTAATCTGACCAAACCCCAGGGCCTGCTTGGGCTGTACCTGGACAAGGTCCGTGACAAGCTCAAGGGCAGGAGGAGGCTTCAGGCTGCAGGACCTTATGCACTGGGGCCACCAGCTACCTAACTGCTTTCTTGCACCTCAGCTTGCAGTCCCAGTAAGTTGGAGGAACCAGGACTCTACCTGGTTACAAATGAAAGAAGTCGCCTGCAAGTGTCTCGAGCAAAGACCAAAGTTTGCTGCAGTCAGGGGTGGGTCCTGGCTTTGGGCCTGGCCCAGTTCAGGGCCCTGAGAATGATGAGCGGGCCCCCAGCATCACCGGTCTATCCTGTCGCCAGCTGTGCCACCACAAAGGAGACCAGCTCATCTTTTCTGTTGGCTTCCCCCATCCAGGTGCTGGAGGATCTAGTGGCCATGTGGCCCAGCCCTGAACACTGTGCTCCCAAAGACTCTTCGGGGCTGGTCCCCATAGCAAGGGGGACACTGGGCCAGCAGCAGCTTTGGAGACCTCCACAGGGGTCATAGCATTCATGCCACTCCTCACTATGGAGCTGTGGACCCCAGAGACAGGTGGGAGACAGATCTGGGCTCTGCTAGAACCTTGGGGCCCCTAGTGGCTGGTTGCTAGCAGAGGGCTGCTGACATCATCCTGTCCTCACCTCGGTCACAGAGGGTGGAGGCTGGCCTGGAGCAGAACAGTCTGTCCTGTCCACTAGCTCTAGCCCCCGGCATGGGACTTTTGCACATTCCTGTTCATTCCTCCCTCTGGACTCTGTTCTGGTAACTTCCCCAGGCCCTACATTAACCTGCATCAGCCCAAACCTCAGCCGGGACCTGGCAGAATCTGGCCCCGCCCTCAGCCCTGCCTGTCCTTCCCTGTGTGCCCCCCTGGAATTGTCTGCGTCCCAGCACTTTGGAAGTGCCGGGAGGGCCCAGGCTGTGTCCACTTCCACTCCGCACTAAATGCTTAGCACCAGGACAGGCAGGCACCACGCTGCTGCCCGGGAATGAGGGTGACCCAGCAAGCAGAAGCTGAGCGCAGTGGCTGCTGGACCAGCTGCAGTGCTCCAGTCTGGACGATTCCAGCCAAGCTCCCTCCTTATTGTCACTGTGATTTCCTCAATGGGCAGATGTGTGCCATGGCCACCTCCTCCCGCAGGGCCTGCAGAGCCCACGTGAAAAGAGATTACATCAGGAAATGCTCTAGCCACGACGTAAAAAGCTTCGTTTTGTTCTCTAACAGGGCCGGGGAAGATCTGTTTGGAGTTTCAGGATTTTTTTTTTTTTTTTAAGTAAAGTAAAAAACACCAGATGGCTTCAAAGTGCGCAAATGCTGGGCCAGTCCTCGTGACCTCCCGAGGGAGACTGAGGCCGGGAGCGCAGTGTGGAGGGGAGGGGACGGCCGGGAACTAGGCTGGGAGCGCCGGCCTCTGTGAGTCACCGCGGGCGGGATGGGGGTGAGGGGGCTCCTGGCCCCGGGGAACGGGAGCGCGCCGGGGGCACGCCCGCGCAGCAGCTAAGGGGCAGCTTCCCGGGAGCAGCTTCCAGCTGGGCTCCGGACCCGGGGAATCCGGGAACTCCCGCCTCCGGTTCCAGCTCTGCGGTAGGGACCGAGTTCGGATTCTACCACCGTCTCCATCGCCCATTTTGTCAAAGTCCCTTTCTGTCTCCGAGGAGCCTCGGTTTTCTCATCAGTCAACCAGGCGCTGGAGTTCTCTGCTTCGCGAGCGGGGACCAGCCTAAAGGCCACCTGGAGCTGGGTCTCAGGTGCCCTGAGGGGTCTGGCCGCAAGGGGGCGCACACCGCAACCCGCGAGTCACGCCCGGCCACGTGCTCTGGGCCCTATGCCGAATGTCCAGACCCTCGCCGTGTCCCGGGCCCGCGTCCCACCGTCCGCTTTCGCAGACGGAGAAACAACCACCTGCCCAAGGTCCTGCGCTCCCCAGCGTTGGTGGCCCAGTCTGCCGGCCCCTCCCCCTCCTCCCAGCCAGTCTTCAAGACTCCTTGCCCGACGCCCGCGTTCCGCGAACGTACTGGCGCCTAGAGCAGCCTCTCGCCAACTCCCTGGACTCCAGGGGCCTAGTCCCGGCCGTCGTCAGGACAACCGGGGGCCAGTGGGGAGCAGGGAGGGGAGGAAGCCCCGCCTCAGCCCCGCCCCTGGCGGAGGGCTGTGGGCTTTAAGGGCCGGAGGCCGGCGCCCCGAGCGCCAGTGTGCACAGAGTGCGTAGTGTTGGAGGAGCGCGAGACCCGGGAGCCGCGAAGGACGCCAGCAGCGGCCACGATGTGTGGTGAGTGCGGCCCCTTCCCTGCGGCGGCGCGGACTCCGGCGCCCCAGCCTCTCGGCGCCTGAGCCCGAGAAGGGGTTGCTGGGGACCTGGAAGCGTCGCGGGATGGGGGCGTCCATCGGACTGGTTCCCCGGAGTGGGTGTCCCAGGGTGGTGGGGGCAGGGGAGCGCCCAGTCCCGCTCTTGCGCTTGGCGAAGGCGATGCGGCCGAGTCTACTCAGAGCGGAGGGAATTGGTTCTGTCTGGCTGCAGGACGCTTGCAACACAGTGATGACCACACCCCCTGTGCAGTGAGAGAGCTTTTCTCTGCTTGCCCCAAGTATCCCACGACGCCGGCCTTGCTAGTCCCGGGCGCGGGGTGCCCCAGCCAGCTTTCAGTGCCCCGCGCCCACCGAGGATAGATGACTCCCGACCTGCGCACTACTGGCAGCATTGGGACCAGCCCTTAGTGTTCTCCCCACGGGCCTGCGCACCCTCCTTGCGTCCCAGCATGAGCCCCTGTCCCTAGATATGTGGATTTTGTGTTGTCGTCTCTTTGCTGGAACGCAGGGAAGAGGCAGCAATGACCTCGAGCTTTGGGGCCAGGGAGCGGGTCCAGAGCCGTAGTGGGGTCTGGCTCTGGGCTTCCTGGATACCGCGGCGACCCGTAGCTGTCCAGCAAGGTAGCCCTGCCGAGGGGAAGGCAGCACGGCCCCGAGTGCACATCTGCAATTCCTTACTCTCCTGGCTGGGCCGCCTTCGCTGGCTGGAGAGAAAACTGGGAACTTCTTCTGGGACAAAAGGTCACTGTGCCTTTTTTTTTTTCCTTGAGTAGGATTCAGTTACCCACTCCAGCCTCCTGTGGCTGGAGGACCTGGTGGAACTTTTGAAGCCATGAAAGGCCTCTGTCTAGCTTCCCGAGGGCTGCGAGGTGGGGTGCGCCAGCGGGGAGCCCTGGGCCAGAATCTGTGCAGGCCTTGTTTCTGAGGCCAGGCTCTCCTGAAAAAGTGAAAAGGGAACCACCAACCAAGGAGCAGGCAGCCGGCATCGGGTGCAGCCTCGCCCAGCCCCGGCAGGCGTCAGTCTCAGTGCTGCACCCTCAGTGCGGCTCTCTGGGCTACGAGCATCATTTGTGATTTGGAGGGCTGCCTGTGGGCAGTTCTGGGGAGGCAGATGAGGCAAAGGCGGAGGTTTTGCCAGAAACCCACTGGATTTGTCAGTGTGGCATTCAAGGCCCTGGGCCAACTGGTGGTCTTAGGGCCAAAGTAATGCACTAGGAGGGTCCACAAGTTTGTTCTATTTTATTAAAGGGCCACTCATGTTCTGTCCCCCAGGGAACAGATGAGTGCGTAGCCCAGACTCCCTGTGTCCTACACTGGTGCACGGCACCCCACCCAGCGGCCTCAGGGAAGTCCCGGAGCCACTGTAGAATTCCCGATGGGGAGGTTGGCTGTGTTTCCAATAGCCGGGAAAGGTTCAGCTGGGTGTTTGTGCGTCTTTTGCACCTCTCCGGCACGTGCCAAGCACACAGATGTCTAGAATTGAACATACTGGTCTGGTTTCTTTGGATTGTGGTCTGTGTATGTTTAGCAAATGGTACTGGGTTTCCTTTTACGGTTGTTTTGTAATGAATTCATTTAAGGTTTAAAAAATATAGTCAGCTTTACAGACACACATAGAAGAAATGTGTATTCGTTTAGTACAAAGATATGGCAGAAGTTGCGAAGGTGCACCTGAATGAACCGCTTACCCTCTTCGTTCTGCATTTGGGGAAACTGAGGCTCGGAGAAGTCTGTGCACACCTGTGTCTGAGCAGGAGGAGTTCGAGGCCTTTTCTCCAGGCTGGCTGTGGCCCAGCTGAGATCTGCCATCGCCAGGACATTGCCACGGGGGTTGGCAGGGGTGGGCAGGCGTCCCACTGCTGGACCCTCCTTGGCCGTGCTCTGACTGGCCCTGGCTCTCCCTGGTCTTCACTGCTTCTCCCACAGGAAGCTGGACCCAACACTGGCTGGTGCCCACACACTAAGCAGATGAGTCTCAAAGTTTCAGGGCACTGAGCATTTAACGGAATGGCACTCAGGTGTTCATGGTATTTTTGCTGAGTTTCTGCCAGTAGATAGGTTACTATAGTCCCTCCCTCTCACCCTTCTTCCCCTCCCTCCTTCCTTCTTCATTCAGCCACTAGTGGGTTTTGCGGGCCCTGCGGCCACATGGGCATATCCCCCCCTTGGATTCAGGGTAGGCAGGCGGAGGGATAGTTTGGAGGTGGGGTGCTGACCAGGGACCAGACAACTGCTGAGGTCAATGCTGTTACAGAGGGAAGACCTCGGGCATGGGCTACAGCTGGAAGCCCTATGCCCGGCCAGCCCACAGTCATCTCTGTTTGGTGCACTGGATTTCAACTTTGTTTTTTACATTAGTTATCAAATTACATAATCGGGGAAAACTCACATAAGTAGGTGGAATTTTTTACTTTTCTTGAAAAAATTCAGAGATGAGCAATCCTGAGTCCATATTTCTGAATAGTGCACAGTGGCCCATAGGAGGAGGGGTGCAAGCTCCCCAGTTCTCCCAGCCCCCACCCAGCAGGTGGCACCTGTGCAGTCTGAACTTGGGACCCCAGCACAGTGGCAGCTGGGGGCACTGACCAGCCTGGGTGGAGAGGGGTCCGCGGGACAGTGCCTTGGGGCCTGAGCCCCACAGAGGGTGAGTGACAGGTGTGCCCGGTGGCCGGCCCAGCACATGCCAGGGCGTTGCAGCCTGGAGTGGCACGTGTGGGCATCTGACAGAAAGGACTGCACTTCCGACCCACAAAGTATTAAATCTTGCCTGTTCTTCACTGCTGGAGGGAATAAAGGACTTGATTATGGAGAATTGGAGAATTCTTAGTTTTTGCTAAAAGGCACAGAGAGACCTTGCCTCGGATTCATCCTCTTTTGTCCCGGGCAGTACTAGTTCCGCCGGCTGCTGTGCCATCACCGGACTTGCTGGTTTCAGACGGCGCGCACCTGTTCTCACTTGGCTCTGGACACTGGAGGCTCAGAAATCAGCACCACTGGGCCAAAACCCACTGCCCACCATGCCACCCTCCTCCCGAGGCCCGGCGGTGGGGGGCAGGGGGATGGTAGGGGGCTCGGGTGGGAGGGATTGGTTCCTCACCTCTGCAGCTCCTGGGGGCTGCCAGCGTCCCTTGGCCAGTGGTTCGTGGCTGCAACTTCCACCTCCTCCAGGCCCACTCCTCTCTCTTGAGGACATTTGTAACCACATCGGGGGCCACCCAGAAAATTCTGGGTCATTTTCCCTCTCAAGAGCCTTACCTTAGTCATATCTAGAAGGACCTTTTTAAAAAATATAAAGATTCCAGACAGAGATTCCAGTGATGAGAACCTGATATCTTCAGAAGCCCTTAATCATCCTGTGACAGGTGGGTTCCTGCTTTCAGGTGCCTTTCCCAGGAACAGCCCGTGCGGCCAGTTCCAGACACTCAAGCCACGGCCACAGGGACGTTGCCCACATCCCCGCCCGCAGTCAACTCGAGTCCCCTGGGCACAGCACTCTCACACTGGACCCACTACTGGCAGAAAGTGAGCCTAGGTGTCCACTACACACCCGGCCTTTCACTGGTGTAACACCCAGTTTAACCAAATGGTTTTAGTCCCCGCGTCATATCCTTATGGCTCTCGCTGCATCTTGCCCTTCACACATGTGCATGCACTTCCCAGTCATACCCTCCCTTCTGGAAGCAGGCCTGGCTTCATGGCCCAGAATCAAGAGAGGCCAGGACCCCACCCTCCCACCCCCCAAGCTCTGTTTGCTTGCACAGCGATCTTCCGGACAGCTTATCAGGTCGCACGGGGTCTTACCTTGGGGCTCAGCGGAGGAGAGGGCAGCCCAGGAGATAAGGGGAATCGGCAGGAGCTCACCTTTGTCCCAGGGCCCTATCACATGTGACACTCCTTCCCTCCCTGCAGCAGTTCGGTTTGTGGAAGGATGTCTCAGGAGGGCCGGGGCTGGAGTGGGTGGGCCACAGACCCTGGGCTCAGGTCGCTGGGCTTCGTTCCTCTTTAAGCCATAGGAGACTCAAGACACAGAGCCCACTACTTCGTGATGAGCAGGTAAATGCTTGACAGCTGGCTCCCTGGTCTGCCGGTTTCCATGGCGGGAATACTGTCACCGTGGCTAACCTCAGGGCATCAGTGTGAGGTCCCTGAGTGTGGAGTGGGGAAGAGAGGTGCACGGTAGCCTCTGCGGAGCCAGTTCTGTCAGCTCTCTCCTGCCGCTGCCCGAGTGGTGGGACTCCCGTGGGCACTCTCGGAGCGGGGGCCCAGGCTGGCGGCCGTCCTCCACCCTGTCGCTATGGCTCCCCGCCCCCATCGGGCAGCCTCACTCCTCTGGGGTTCCCACATTCTGAGACACCTCTGGGTGTCTTGTGATGTAGCATTAGTAAAGGATGCTTTTAAATTGAGGGATTATATTTATATGGAGCAACATTCACTCATGAGGGAGATAACTTGAGGCTCCAGATACTCTTGGGAAAAAATTCCGAAGATTAGTTCAGTTAAGTAATTTACAATTAAGTAATTTAACCTGAGCATCTGCCTCTTTCTCATTTTCAGTGGAAGTGTTTCTGTCACTGGTAATAAAGTCTGGCTTTTTTAATAACCCAATGTTGGCAGCTTAAATAAGACTTTATTTATTCACAATCTAGAGTATATAGTTCTTCCCCTTTGGTGTTGGTGAAACCCTCATTTGACCAGAACACCAGGAGCTTCTTTTTTTTTTGAAGTTTTTTTAAAAAATATATTTTATCGATTATGCCATTACAGTTCTATTTCCTCCCTTCATTCCCCTCCACCCTGCACACCCCTCCCCCACCATTCCCCACCTTTAGTTTATGACCATGTGTCTCAAGTTCTTTAGAGTCTATATTTCCCATACTATTCTTGCCCTCCCCCCTATCTATTTTCTACCTACTGTCTATGCTACTTATTTTCTGTACCTTCTCCTTCTCCCACTCCCCTGTTGCTAACCCTCCATGTGATCTTCATTTCTATGGTTCTGCTCCTGATCTAGCTGTCCTTTTAGTTTGTTTTTGTTTTTGGTGTGGTTCTTAATAACTATGAGTTTGCTGTCCTTTCACTGTTCATCTTTTTTATCTTCTTTTTCTTAGGTAAGTCCCTTTAACATTTCATATAGTAAGGGCTTGGTGATGATGAACTCCTTGAATTTGATCTTATCTGAGAAGCACTTTATCTGTCCTTCCATTCTAAATGAAAGCTTTGCTGGATAGATCAATCTTGGTTGTAGGTCTTTGGATTTCATGACTTGGAATACTTCTTTCCAGCCCCTTCTTGCCTGTAAGGTCTCTTTTGAGAAATCAGCTGACAGTCTGATGGGAACTCCTTTGTAGGTGACTGTCCCCTTATCTCTTGCTGCTTCTAGAATTCTCTCCTTCATTTTAATCTTGGCTAATGTAATTATGATGTGCCTTGGTGTGTTCCTTCTTGGGTCCACCTTCTTTGGGACTCTCTGAGCTTCCTGGATTTCCTGGAAGTCTATTTCCTTTGCCAGATTGGGGAAATTCTCCTTTATTATTTGTTCAAATAAGTTTTCCACTCATAGCTGTTCCTCTTCCCCTTCTGGTACCCCTATAATTCGGATGTTGGAACGTTTAAAGATGTCCTGGAGGTTCCTACGCCTCGCCTTCTTTTTTTGAATTCTTGTTTCTTCATCCTTTTCTATTTGGTCATTTTTTTCCTCCTTCTGGTCCACTCCCTTGATTTGAGTCCCAGTTTCCTTTCCATTACTATTGGTTTCCCGTGCATTTCCCTTCATTTCAATTAGTTTAGCCTTCATATGTTCCTCTAATTTGTGACTATAATCAACCAGTTCTGTGAGCATCCTGATCACCAGTGTTTTGAACTGTGCATCTGAAAGTTTGGCTATTTCTTCATCGCTTAGAGTTATTGGCTCTGGGGCTCTGAGTTGTTCTTGAGCCATAATGTTTTGATCTGTTCGTGCCTGTTACGTATGAGGAGGTGTTCACCAAGGTAGGGCCACCCAGGTCGCTGGTTTGTGACGCGCTGTATGTGGGGGTGGGGTCAGAGAGGGACAATGGCGGTCCCCTCTGCCACTTTCCGCCACTGGGGCCTGCATGGTCTGTCTCACCGCTCGCTCCTTCACCGGTTTATCTGCGCTGGAATGTGTGACTGTGGTCAGCCCTCAGTGAGTCCACCGCCTTGCGCCCTCAGTGGGTCTGCCCAATGCCACTCCACACCTGGGATCCATCCACGGCTGCCAGCGTGCCTGGGTTGTGCGCCCGGGTCGGTCCGGTGGATCTTTCCTGCCCGACCCCGCTCTGCTGCTGGCTCTGCCCCTCTTACCAGTTTGGCTGAAGGGTTCATTGTTGTCAGACTTCCGTGTAGTTCAATTTTCTGTGGTTTGGCTGCGTTTTTGTTGCTAAAACTTTGTTGTTTTTAAACTTGGTTGTGTGAGAAGGTGCAGTGCTTCCACCTACGCCTCCATCTTGGCAGAAGTCCCCAGGAACTTCTTTATTTACACAAGGAGATGCCTTGCCCACCTCTTTCTCTGAAGGAGGCCGGTTCCTGCAACCTCAGGGATTCCCTGGGGCCCTCACTGTCACCCCTGGAGTCCCAAGATGGCCTGAGGCAGCACAAGGCTGTCCCCAGAGGGGCCAACCCCCTGGGCCCTGAGCCAGTGTGTGAGAGCCCCATGGTGGGGCCTCTGCCCTTCCTCTGCAGCCCTTGCGCTTGGCCAGTGCCCTCCACTTCCTGTGGCCCTTGCACAGAAGAGGAGACAGCCCCACCGCCCCCAGCAGGCCACACTCACACCCACACTCACACTCACACTTTCACACTCACAGGCACAGATGCTCAGGAATTTTATGAGGCCCAAACCCAGCTGGCCATTTCCTCTCTCTGAGCAACAACTAGTACAATTTGGGACTGGTGATAGTATCACACTGGACTTGGCTCATGGACTGAAAAGCAGGAGTGAGATGCTCAGTTTCTGAGAAGCTGGGGATGGGGGCGGGGGAACATGTGTGTGCCCTTCGTCTGGGAAGGGCCCCCTGCTGGCTGGGCAGCAGTGTGGCTCTCCCAGTGCAGCCCCGGCTTGTGTGTGGAACTTTCCGAGCACTTGCACGGCCGGGGCAGTGCTTTATTCACAGCCACTGCCCAGAGAGAGGGGGGGTGTTTTCCAAAACTACAGCCACAGAATCAGAAGGTGGCCCCCAGCCAGCCCACTGCAAACTTGACCTCTTCACTCATCCTCCAGGCCCCAAACAGCCTCCCCTGCTACTGCACTCTGAGCACTCCAGGGGGTGTAGAGAAGGTTCCAGGAGCTCAGTACCCCTGGTTCTGGCCAGGCGTTCTTCCAGTGAGGTCATTGTCATGACCTGTCACTTAGAGATGGAGGTGCCCTGGGAGGGATGCAGCGGGGGCCAGGCTTGCTGTGGTCATGGGCCCTGTGGGGAGTCCCAAGCAGGAGTATCCCATGGTGCACTGGGGGCCCCCAGGGGTGGGGGGGGTCAATCAACATGGCTGGAACCTGCCCTGGGGACGTCAGAGGTCGTCCATAGGAGCCAGGTGGGCACCTTCCCTCAGGCCAAGTCTCCAGTGTGCCAGCTGTCCTCACTTTTCAGGGCAGGATTTTAAGACAGGTTTGAACAGAGGTTGGAGGCACCTGCAGGCAGACAGACTGTCTGGGAATGACCTGATGCCCTGTCTGTCCCTGCAAGTCACAGACTCAGCACAGGGCACTGCGAGTGTCAGATAAGGTTCTGGAAGTCTGGGCGTGGGGGCCCCATAAATGCTGGCAGTGGTGGTTGACTCTGCACCCTCCGCAAGCAGAGCTCGGGGGTTCTTCTGGGGGTTGATGTAGAAGAGGGTCTCCTCACTCTGGCCCTGGGGTCATCACAGTGCATGGGGGCAGGATGGTGGCAGGTTTATGGGGACATGAACCTCGTGCTTGAGGGTCTCGGGATGACCCTGGACACTGGCAGTGCCACACTGTCCTTGTGAGAGGGGCTGGCCCTCAGGGCACTCAGCACTGCCCACCTCTGTCCCTTCTGCCTGGCACGTACTGAGGTTTCAGAGAGCAGGTGTGCTGTGCGCGGCCGGACGGGGCTGTCTTAGGCCCAGCTCAGAGGTCACCTGCTCTGATCCCTCTGTGCCCAGTCCGTCCATCCTTCCTCCCTTCCTCCCTTCCTCCCTTCCTCCCTTCTTTCCCAGTGGGGAGTCAGTCGAAAAGCTGGGACGCAGGGCTACGTAGGCAACACGCAGGGTCACTGCAGCTTTTTAAAGAGGAGGCGTGCAGAAGGCCTGCATGCATCCGACCCAGTGGAAGGCGAGCCGCCTATGGGCGGAGTCAGCCCAGGAGCTCCGCCCCTTCCTGCCTCTCAGTCCCAAGCCCCTCTGCCACCTGGGCCTGCTGGCCTCTCTCTGCCCACCCCATGCAGGTGCCCTGCGCCTGAAACCCCTAGCACGGTGATGGTGATGAGGCCTTTGTGAGCCACAGAAATGTTTTGGAAATGAATTACATCTTGACCAGCCCTGGCTGGCATGGTTCAGTTGCCTGGGCATCGTCCCGAAAACTGGAAGGTTTCGGGTTCTATCCCCTGATAGGGCATGTGCCTGGGTTGTCGGTTCATTCCCCCTTCAGGGCACATATGAGAGGCAACCGATCAGTGTTTTTTTTTCTCTCTCTCTCAAAGTAATGAAAAAGGTGTCTTCGGGTAAGGATAATCAATAAGTGAACTTTGACCAAGCTGCAGCCTAATCACTCATTTGGTGTAATCATGGTTTCCCCAGGAGAAACCCAAGAAGAGCTACTGGCAATGGTTGCATTTTACCCTGGGTGTTAGGATGACCCTCTCTCAGGGTGTCGGGTGGGCCCCGGCACTTGCACCTTGCACGGCCAGGAGGGAGGCCCCCACCTGCTCCTCTTTGGGGACTCTGACTGTGCAGCGGGCACAGACTGTCCCTGGGCTTTGCAAAGGCTCCACAGGGTTCAGCGACTTGTATTTAGCAAGGGCTGCCGGCATCAGTCACCGCCCTCTGTACCTTCAGCAGTCACGCTGGTGAGCTGGAGGGAAGAGGCCCACAGGTGGGTGACCCAGAACTTGTCCTCCCACACACCGCAGGTGTACTCAGACTGCGTTTTCTCCTTTTGGGTGGGGGTCCTTCAGGTGTGTGGGGCCAGGGAGCCCCGGGGACTCGGAGTCAGAGTGGGCTGCGTGGCCACTGCGTGCCCACCACTCTGAGTTGCAGAGCCGCACACGCTGAACTGGTGCGCACGGGCTCCAGCAGAGATAGCTCAACCTCGCCCAGAGCCCACATGTGGTGGGAAGAAGCTTCTGCCCTGACGTCAGTGCCCTCTCGGGAGGCAAACACTGGCCCTGTGTTTTGGGGGTCTCCCCCCGCCCCATCCCCACCTAGTTCACACACACTGTATAGTCTGCATTTTCCTCTTGACACATCCTGGAGAGGTGGCCTGTTTTCTGAGAGAGCGGACGGCTTCACCTGGTTCCTGCCAGGGCTGCCTGTCCCCGGCTCCGAAATGGCTCTGCCGGTGGCCGCACCGTCACTTACCGTGTCCCTGTAAGGGACCAGGCTGTCCCAGGCCTCAGCTACCTGGAACAGCAGCCAGCAGCTGCTTCCAGGGGAGCACACTGGCGTCTCTGCAGAGGCGTCTGTTGGAGGCCGTGCTGGGAGGCTGCTCTGAGCAGCAGAGGAGCCCCTTTCAGTGTTGAGAGGGAGCCAGAATTGCCTTCCCCAGGGGGCACATGAATTTAAACTCTCACTTACTGTCAAGTCCATCTTTACTGATCTCAGAGGTAAAAAAAATGGATTCTTTTGGTAGCTTTCCTTTATTGTGGACCGAAGGGATTCCAGCGGGAAATTCTGATGTGAATTGCACCCAGAAAGACCCGGAAAGGCAGCTTTCTTTTATTTCATTATTTTAAAAAAAACGGCAAGAGCACAGTGGAAAGGCTCCCTTCTTCACTTCACCACAGGGAGAGGTTAGGGACGACCAAGAGGGGGATCTTTGAGGGGAGGGGGGCCGCACCCAGTGAGGGAACGGACTTAACAGATGTCAGCCTGCAAGACCGGCTTATGTTGAAAATTAAATTGACGCCTCCTTGTGCAAAGGCCTTGAAAAGCAGCCCATGGCAGCCCCTCACCACAGTAACCTCCCAAACAGTGCCCTCGAGGCTGCCCAGCCTTCAGGCCGGGTGTGGACACCGCTGGGGATCTTGAGGACAGGACAAGGACGAGGAACCTGGCACTGTCCCAGCACACAGGGCTGTGGCAGCAGCCCCCACCCCCACCAAGGAGGCTGCTCCAGATCTGAGAGCCAGAGCCCCCTGAAGGACTTACGTGCCTGACTGTGAGTTCAGAGTGAAGTCTAGCCCAGAAGGAGGGAATTGCGGGAAGGGAGGGTAGGTGGATCGGAGAGCAGCACCACAGAGCACTCTTGTAAAACCGTCTCAGATTGAAGTCTCCCCGACTTGGCGTGCCGGCCTTTGTGCTGGCTGTGGCGCCTGCTGCTCCTGCTCCCTGGAGATGCAGGTGCAGTACTAGAACAGTTTCCAGGAGGCCAGCAAAGACTCACAGCTTGAAAGACTTCAGAATGAGCCTGAGTTGCTCCCTCCTTCGTGGTCTCCCAGAGCTGGGTGGTCTTCACAGGTGGCTGGAATTTGCTCATGTCCCCCCCAGGGGGACTAAAGCTCTGTGAACTTTTAAAGAAACAAATTAGTGTTCCTAAAAGTTCTACCTAAAAATAGATGGTGCTAATAGTCGTATGACTCTGTGAATAGGCTAAAGCCATAGCATTTTGCACTTTAAATGGGAATCCACTATGGTACATGACCTTTATTTCCCAATAAATCTGTTAACATTTTTTAAAATGTTTACATTAAAAGGTAACTGTCTTTTTTCGTAAGTGAAGTGATAATACATCCCAGCCCAGCTGCACTGCGTTCAGGTTTGAGGTGTGGGGCAGAGGGTGTGCGCCGCCCCCAGGTGCTCAGCAGGCGGCCGCGCTGGGAATGCGCCCGCACTGCACACACAGCCTTCTGTTCAGCGCCTGGTGCCTGAGCTTGGGCAGCCAGGAGGCCAGGAACAGCGGCCCGTCAGAGCTTCCCCCACTGTTCCCAACGGAAACCGCCTGTAACTGCTCAGAAAGCATGGTTTGCGTGCTTTTAACTATAAACTCTGTGCCTGGAGAGGGGGGTGAAAATATGTCCTGCGTACAGTAACACACAGTATGTAAGAATGCAAACTATTTTAGCACCATTTAATTTTGTAACCTATTTTCAACTGAGTGTGTCTAGGCAAATTTTCACAAGTCAGCTATTCATTGTGAGTTGACTCTACTTACTGCTTAGGAATATCACATTCATTTCATTAAAATTTAATCATTCGTTCAGAGACACTGTATTGACTTCAATCAGCTGGAGATGTTATGGGGATCTTGTGCACAGTCCTACTCAGTCCTCAGATGTCTCAAGAAGGCTGTCCTTCCCGAGGGTCATCTCCTGAAGAAGATTTTCCATTTTCATTGACATGGAAGGGACATAAAACATTGTGAAAGTTTAAGGTGTACGGCATAGTAATTTGATGGTTTGATAAGATGATTACCACAATAAGATTTTTTTTCTTATTAGGAGAACTCTTAAGAGCTACTTTTTTAGCAACTTGGAAATAAATGATGAAGCATTAACTGGAGTTATCATACCCATGTTGCATCCCCCGAACTCAGTTGTCATATAGCGGGAAGTACATGCTTTCTGACCACCTTTGCCCAATCTCTCCGTCTCCCATACCCACCCCTGGCAGCCAACAATCTGATCTCTGTATCGTGTGTTTGGTCATTTTGTTTAGATTCAACCCATAAATGAAATCATAGAATGTTTTTCTCTGACTGACTTACTTCATTGAGCATAATGTACTCTAGGTCCATCCATGTTGTTAAAAATGGCAAAATTTCCTTCTTTTCATGGCTGGATAATATTCCCTTGTATATATGTACCGCATTTTCTTTATCGATTCATTTGCCAGTAGATACTTACGGTGTCTTGACTATTGTGGATAATGCTGCAGGGAACACTGGGGTGCGACTATCCGGCAGGCTTTTAGTCTTGGTTGGACTGTTTTGTTGTCCCAGAAAAGTGTTGGAGAAATAAAGAATTGTTAATCCATGGTGGTTGGCATCAATTCAGTGCCAACAAGAACCTCCAATTTAAAGTGCAGAGAAGATAGCAACTGCATTCAGTGCAAACAGTTTGGTTGTGAGACTGCTCCAGAGCGTCACCACTCAATTATGATGCAGTGTGGCTGCGCGAGGGCCCTGGGGCCCAGCCCCTCTCTGACTAGACAGCCCCGCTGGGCTTTGGTCTGTGTGTTCTGTTCCACATCCGTGTGCACCAGTCTGTGCCAGACTGCTCCGTTCTGGTCCAGTGGGATGTTTTGGTGTTTCAGCCCCTGCTGGGCAGGCATGCTCTTGGAGCCAGAAGAGAGCAGACTTGTATAGATACAAGTTTCCTCCTCAGCCTTTGATTGGCTTGTCCTCATACAAATGACTCTAAATCCTTGCAGTTTGATTGGTCCAGAAAGCACTGCTCAGATTGACGCTACTCTGATTGGTTGTTGGAGATGCTAATTGGGATACAGCTGCATAGCTCTGATTGGATAGGGAAAGTAGCCTCAGTCCGGTGGTTGAAATACAATTCCAGGGACTCCTTTATCAGGGCTGGCTCAAAGGGCAGGAGTACAGGCCGGGCAGGCGGTTCAGTGCAAGCTTCTCTCCGAAGCACAGCTTGCAGGAGAGCCACTGGATGCCCTTCTTGGTAGGCATCTTCTTTCCCAGAATTGAAATTGGGAAAATAAACCTTTTGACCCTACCCATGCCCTAGGCAGCCCTGCCTGGTGCTGGGAATGGTTAAGTCATGTCCCCTTGGTTCTGCTCTTGGCTGTGGCCCAGTCACAGCTTCCCGGGCTTCTGGGTGATAGCAGGTCTGACATCTAAGGCTGCTGTAAGCTCCTATTGACACCTGTGTGGGAACGCTTGGCCCAGTGCCTGACACAGGGTGAGCTCTCAACAAGACGAGCTACCACGAATATGCCAGAAGCCCAGTAACATTTTCATGCTCTGTACTATGGCTTCACCAATTACTACTGATTCAGGGTCTTTGAACAAGGGCCGTGTGCTGAGATGCGGTGATAAATATAAAGAGAGGAGTGCCAGCCTGTGTCCCTGCCAGGGGGTACAGATGTCCCCCAATGTAAGCACTGGAGTGGCCCTGTGGGCGTGAGAGCCTGGCCTGCACAAGCCTGCCCTGGGAGGGGGCTGGCCCTGACCTCTGAGGAGGGCAGGGCAGATGTGAGGACAGAGGGGTGACCTGGCCGTGCATTCGCAGGGCAGGACGGAGACAGACCAAAAGTCTGCAGTCTCAGCCAGGGGACTGACTGAGCGGAGGAGTTTGGGAAGAGCCTGCATGGCGACTGTTATTTCCTATTTAGGAAAACAGGTTTTTACAAAGAAAATAAAGCCAAACAAAACCTTCCCAGCTATGGGCCTCCCTCAGAGGTATGGACCCTCCAGGGCCAGAGACGGTTTTCATCCTGCTGCTGCGGGAAAGTGGTGCTTCTTGACCCCAAGCAGCAGGGCCGAGTGGGAAGTGGAGCAGAGGCGCAGCACCCATCCCCCACCGGCTGCGGGAGGCTGCTGTGGCCTCCATACGGCTCTCCCCAGGAGATTTATGTGCCAGTCACAGAGTCCACGCAGGGGAGCACTCCCAGAGGCCCGTGGGCGGTCAGGCGGTTTTGCTGATCTTGGCTGTTGCAGACTCTACTGCCATGAGAGCCTTGTCTCCCGCCCACACGTCCGTGGAAAACTCCTTGGTGGAAGGGCGAGGCCAGGGGGCAGGCGGGGGTTCATCACCTGCTGCGTGCGCCGCCCCGAGAGTCTTTTTGTGGCATGGAAGTGGTGCTCATGGCGGCCTCCTCTGTGTGCAGCCCGGATGCCCTCCCTCAGGGCTGTGTGGAGTCTGAACGCCTGGCCCCTGTCCCAGGCAGGACCCCAGCAGCTGGCGAACGCTCAGTGTCCCCTCTTTTGACAGGGATCTTTGCCTACATGAACTACAGAGTGCCCCGCACCAGAAAGGAGATTTTCGAAACCCTCCTCAAAGGCCTGCAGCGGCTGGAGTACAGAGGCTACGACTCAGCAGGTAGGCCCCGTGGGTCCCGAGGCGAGGACGCGCTCCTTCTGTCTGAAAACTGTAGAAAAGCCGAAGGGGGAACCAAGGCAGAAGAGGTCTGCATCTCACAGGCCTCCCGGGCATCTGTCTTCGCGGCCCTGCTCCTGCCCTGGTCGGGGTCGGCTGGGGGCAAGGACAGATGGGGTCGGGGTCGAGCATGGACATTTCACTGCATTGTGACTGAGGCATCCTGTCTTTTCACGCCTTTTTTCCACTCACCCCACACTTTCCATCCCCCACACTCCTCTGAACGATCTTCCCCAGCGGCTGCACAGCTCTGCAGCGGGTGGCCCTCTCGAAGTGCGTCCCCACGGCCCGGCTTCATCCGTTTCCCATTTTTAATGATGCCGCCCGAGGAACAAGGGAGGGCCCATCATTCCGTGTCCCTGTCGGTGGGAGCTTACCGGGAGGCCAGCCCGCAGAGAGGGGGGCAATGGACAGCAAAGGCAGTAGGGCTCACGTCCCTAAGGGCACCCTGCCCTCTGCGGCAGGTGCAGTGGCGCCTGACCCTCCCTGGTGGCCGCCAGGGCCCAGGCACACAGTCACAGCCTTCTCTTTCCGAGTTGATCAGGAGACGAACCTTAACCTCCAGTACAGAAACTCCTGTTCCCCCGCAGGTGTGGCGATCGACGGGAATGACAGCGAAGTCAAAGAAAGACGCATCCAGCTGGTCAAGAAAAGAGGGAACGTCAAGGCTCTGGACGAAGAGCTTTACAGTGAGTGGGGGACGTGATGGGTGCGGGCAGCGCGTGGGTCGCTTGGAGACCCCGTGCCCCACCGGTGTTTAAGACAGAAAATTCTGGCTCGTCTGGGCCCACCAGGTAGAACTGTGTTTTCCAGAGTGCGGGACAGTTTCAGTTAGCCAGCAGTGGGTGAAAAAATGTTTTTAAAAAAAAATTTTGGTACTTATGTATCTATTTTCATTTCTCTGGAATGCGATACTGCTTTTCCACTTGGAGTGAGGTACATGTGTTTCATTTTAAAGTAAGTTCACTCACTCGGCTGAGTGAGCTGGGTGACTGATGAGCTCGGTGTAACCAGCAGCAGGGGTCTGAGAAAATCTCGAGGAGGGTGGGGGGGCCCCGGGGGCTTGCCGGTGGGATGTGCTGATGTGTCCCTGTGGAGCGACATGACCTTGACATGTTAATTCTGTGTCGATGCTCATTTTGAAAGTGTGGCAGATAGATTTGTTTTCCATCTAGAACAAGCCAGTGTGGACTTGGAGGTGGAGTTCGAGACCCACTTCGGCATTGCACACACGCGCTGGGCCACCCACGGGGCCCCCAGCGCCGTCAACAGCCACCCACAGCGGTCGGACAAAGGCAACGGTACGTACAGAGGCCTCACTCCCTGTCCTGGCCCATGCCAAGCTGGCCTGTGCCCGCCAGTAGGCACAGGCCACTGTGGGCCTGTCACAGAGCAGGACACAGCCATTGCTCATGGCAGCCCCTCTGGTGGCCTGTGGGCTTCCCACCTCTCCCAGTGGCTCCCATGTGCCAGCTCCAGCTCATGGCTCCTCACCACCTCACCCCAGGACAGCTCTCCACACCCTGGTTCCTCTAATCACTCCTCACCTCTTTCATGGGGTGGACTGGCTGCTCTGGGGCTCCCAGCGGCAGCTCTTGGGGGCTCTGTGGTCAGCCCCAGAGTGTTCGGTCCACTTGTAATAGGATGCAGCAGGCGTGTGGGCTGCAGAGAGGGCTGAGCCCTTGATTTCTCCCAGGGCTCCAGGCAAGGGCATGAGACATTGCCTGGGCCCTCCTGAGGGTCCCCGTTCTGGGTTGGGCCTGGGTTGGCTCCTGGTCAGGAGCCCCAAAGACACACAGCAGGGCATGATGGAGGAGGGTGTCCAGCAGGGAGAGTGATCTCTGGAGTCAGCAGGGAGCCCACTGAGACCCCCTGGCACAGTGCAGCTTCTTGCCAAGCCCTGCATCAGAGCAGGGACAGATGCATCAGACATGCTCTGGGTGCTCGTTCCAGGCATTTAGCTGAGCGTTCCCCCAGACTCGCTGCCGTGAATCCTCCCAGGAGTGGGCCCACCAGAGTGAGCAGCACCCTCCTGCCCAGTTTGGAAAGCGAGGCCTCCTCCGCAAAACAGGGCACCCCACGCACCCCTCTCAGCAGAGCAGCTGGAGGGAGTGCCAGGGCCAGGCTGCACGTGTACCCGCGTGGTCAGAGTCGCAGACAGTGAGGCTTTTGCTGGGACTTTTCCCTGCATCTTGTCCGTAGGACCTCAGGGCATCCCACCACCGGGGCAGGCACCCTGCACCCAGGTGCCCAGGACCCAGAACATATGTCCAGCTGAACCCTGAGCCAGGCACGGGCTTGGCCCTGGAACAGCAGTGTCGGGGGAGGAGACGCTGTACCAGGCCCACGTGCCCGGAGATGTTACACGCCCCCTGCCCACCCGTGTGATGAGGCGAGCCCCACGTCAGTGCAGACGCTGATTCTGCGTCACCGAGCAGGGAGGCTCCCAGGAGATCCCCCCACACCCCAACTTGGAAACGCCCGCCCTGACTCAGGATGAGTCATTAAAAACAGAATGACATGGGAAGTAAGAGAAGATCAGTGAAATTTCTTTAGCAATTTATCAGTGATAGCTTCAGAGCATGCTTTTAAGGAAGGCTGACACCCAGCAACAGCATTGCGCAAGGAAGACACACAAAGGAGTTTTCACAAACAATACGTAGGTTCTAGGAAATGCTGAGAAGGCAATAGATTGAGGTGAAAGTTAGGAAAATAGTGTAAGAAACAATGTTGCCGTAGACATGGAAGCAACAGGAGGAGGGGGTGGCTCTGGCAGCAGTTCGTGCAGAAGAGGCCCAGCAGTGGTCCCCAGGAGGGACCAGAATGAGCAGAGCAGTAAACACACGGAAGCTGTAACACCGGTGAGCTGGGCTGGCGCACCTGCTGAAAGTGACTGTTTGACTGTTTTAACTCGTGCCCTCTCATTCTTGGGGGTGACCACACAAAAAAATAAGCAATATGCTGTCAAAAAAACATACAGAGGAAATTACGGTAAAAATAAAAGGAATAAAGGCAAAGGTTTTAAAAGATGGAACAGGAAAAACCTGTCCCATACGGAGGAAAAACGCAAATTGGAGATCCAAAGTTCCACTGAGCCAGGGTGGTCAGTGTTTGCGGTGAACGCCCAACGTCTGGACGCATCCTGGTGGAATCATTGGGTCTCAGGGATGATGAAGAGTGTTCCCATTTTCTGGGCTGAAGGGGGTATAGGGTCACTTGCTCAAAAAAAGTTTCAGGCTGGCCTCAACTATGTGTTGAGGTGTGCAGTGGCCACCGAGGGCACCTCCCTGGTCCTCCCCACATGCCCCCAACCTGTTCTGGGAGAAGCCCAAGGGCACAGTTTGCTGCCGGGGTGGGGAGGTGCAGGCTCTGCAGAGAGAGGTGCTTGTGGTGCCCCCGCGGGCATGTGGGGGAGCCCAGTGGTGCTAGAACTGCTGGGGATCCTCCTCTAAGAAAGCCAGGGGATTTTAAATGGAAACTTGAAGTTGTTCACATCAAATCTTTTAAAAAATTTTTTATCCTCACCCGAGGACATGCATATTGATTTTAGAGAGGGGGAAGGGAAGAAGAAAGAGAAGAGAGAGACATATCAATTGGTTGCCTCTTGCACACGCCCCAACGGGACTGAACCTGCAACTTAGGCAGGTGCCCTGACTGGGAATTGAACCCGTGACCTTTCAGTTTACAGAACAATGCTCCAAACATTGAGCCACATGTGCCAGGGCTCAGCCCCAATCTTTTTACAGTTCAGTGTGGTCAAACAAGCATGTGCATGGACCACTCTTCTTTGGGCCGACGGGAATGCCTGGAATTGTTTCTGGGTAGTGAAGGGTTAATCGCCCCCATCAACCCAGAGAGCAAAGCTTATGTGGTGACCGTGCAGACCACGAGTGGAGTTCTGTCTGTGGTCAGGTTGGTGGCTGCTTTTCCCTGAAAGAGGAGTGTGTGTTTCCTGAGGCTGAACTTGTAGTCCCAGCAGATGTCAGTACTAGTGACTGTAAGTGACGTTTGCCTAACAGACATCCCTGCAGGACAGCATTTACAGAGTTTCAAGCTCCCTAATATTTCCCCTCAAACCTGTCTTGAACATCACTCCTTCACAGCCTCTCTCTCTCTCTACTAAACTTGTCTTCCAGAATTCGTGGTCATCCACAATGGGATCATCACAAATTACAAAGACCTGAGGAAGTTTCTGGTAAGATACTTCTCCTGGGTCACGACTAAGTCACATGGTCTTGGTGTCCCCAGAAACTGCCAGCCCAGCTCGTTTCCCTCCTGCAGCAAAGGCAGAGCTGAGCGAGCGGCAGCCACTCTTGGCCACGTCACCACATGGGACACAAACCTCAGCCCCGGCCCAGCTGCCACCTCAGGTCTTGCTGGAGGAGATAGCAGGGCGCTCACGCCCACAAGGGCCACTGTGGAGCCGCAGAACCGAGAGAACTCACACTTCCTCCCGTTAAAGTGTCTGCACTGAATTATTGACTCACGCACCGCATGGAATGTGGGGCGGGAAGGCAGATGGAGAGCGTCTCAGGGAGGAGAGGGCTGTGGTGCTGGCCGGGGTGTGGGTGGGTTTGACGCAGCTCCTGCTATCACTCTGCCTGCTGTGACTTGCGAGGTCTTGTGCTGTGTGACTCTGGCACCCATTTCTTATCTTTTTCACGTTTTTATTGCTCGTGCCTTAAGTCACTCTGAGGGCAAGTCAGAAGGGAGGAGAGGAAGCTGGCCAGGCCAGCGTTTTGCAATGACCATCGTCTGACCCCGTGTGCAACCAAATATTCCAGGAAAGCAAGGGTTATGAGTTTGAGTCAGAAACAGACACGGAGACCATCGCCAAGCTGATCAAATACGTGTTCGACAACAGAGAGTTCGAGGACATCACGTTTTCAACCCTGGTGGAGAGAGTCGTGCAGCAGCTGGTGAGTCCCAGGCCCCACCTGTCTGAAGCATCCCTTCGTTTCGTGTGAGCTTTTATCAAGCATGTTATTTGTGCCAAGCACCTGAGGATTCAAGTTGGCTCGTCTGTAGCTCCTGGCCTTGAGATGTTACATTCTTGTGATATTTGGAGAAGTTCTGAGGTTTGGGTGGTAAACATCAAATGAAGTGCCTTGCCTCATTTTAACACCTCTGAAACTGACAGGCCCCTGGGTCGCGGGTTGCACGTTGTTTGTTGTGTTTTCTTTTCAGCTGGGCTGTTTGCTCCATTAGTTGCCTGCCCCGGATGCATTTCACTGATGTTGGCTTAGAATTGTGGTCTTGCATGCTGTTTCAGTAAAGCAAATATTTGTCCCAGGGAGCAATGGCCCAGCGTCCTTCCTGAGTGTGCATGGATGGCAGGAAGCAAGAGGATGTGAAGGACGTGGGTGCGGATTGTCCAGAACTTTGACTGGAGAGGACGGGTGCAAAGAAATGGCCCAGTGACAGGGGAGGCTTGCAGTTCGGAAGGAGGGTTCTGGTTTGGAGATAGACATCAGATCAGTTTTGTGTGTAGAAGGCAGTGATCCAGGAGAGAGAGATTCACGACATCCCAGAGGGTTGGACCCACAGAACCTTTAAAGGCCTGCTGAGACGCCTACCCTGAGGGAATTATCCAAAAGAGGTCCCTACTTGGAGGGGGGGGAGCAGACCCAGGCCCCCCTGTGGATAGTGGGGGAGGAGGAGAGGCCTCCAAATCTCCCAGAACCTGCCTCTTGGGCATCAGTGCTGCCCAGCAGCTCCTCCCCGGTAGGGACAGCCTGGGGACAGTGTTCAGGCTGAGAATCCACCACACCTGGGGTCAGAGGCTGTTGCAGCCCCACCAGCGTGCTTTAAAACATATCACCCCTCGGTGTTTTCAGAGCCTTTCTTTAAAAGTAACTCTACTGTGGAGTCCTTTGCTCTGAGACTCCCATTTGGGGGGGTTACAATTTAGTGGGCATGTTTATGAGAGTCTGGCCCAGGCGTCAAGTGTAATGAATGTACTGCATAACGTGCAGGAAGGCAAGGTGGCTTTGCAGACAGTGCTCCCTCTTTTCCAGCCATGATTTTCAATTTCAGGGATACCTCCCCAAGGATGGCACTTTTCAACTTCAGCAACTTCTCTTCCCTGAAGCAACACAGCTCTCTCAGGCAGAGAATGAGAAGTGTAATCTGTGCAGTCCTGCTCTGTTGTAGACCAGAGATTTTCAAGTGGTGCGCCGCAAAGATTTTTAGCACACGCAGTACCTGTCTATTTAGTCTGGGGCACTGACCTCTTTTCCCTTAGGTTGTCAAATGAAAACTGATAGCAGCCAACAGAACAGTAGTCGTCTGGTGTGAATAAATCAAAATTATACTTATTTTTTTTGTTGGATGAGTGAAAAAAACAATTTTTGGTGTATCACAGAATTTTAGTAGTTTATGTGTGCTGTGAGATGTAGAAGGTAAAAACGCGCTGCAGGAGACAAGGCCTGCAGGGCGAACGTCAGGGTGCTCAGGTTCTGCCTGGTGCTCCTGCATCCTGGACAGTGTGAAAGGCCCTCAGAGGCCTGGGGACGGAGATGTGGGGTCCCTCCGGCTTTGTGACTGAGTTGGCAGACTGGCCGTTGTACACTGGCAGCTCAGGGTCTTAGAGTTGCCGGGGTACCAAACCCTGGGGATTTCATGCGAAAATCCAGATTTGTAGCTGATCACTCCTAACCAGAGTCCACTAGGATCATGGCACATTAGTGCAGGATGGTCAGAATGTAGTGGAGAATTATGTACCAACGATTTAATGGAAATAGCATGTGGAGTCTTGAGTTAAGAGACCTGGGTTCTAGTTCTGCTTTGTACAAAGTAGGACAGCTGACAGTTGTCACCATAGAAATAATAATTGCCATGATAGCAACTCGTGCTTCTATTGGGTTCTCTGCATGGCAGGCAGTGTTCTAATGCATTGGTTCAGAGAAGCCATATAGCTAAGGGGGGTGGGGGGACCAGGATTTGAATCCAAGCTCCAGCGTGCATTGAGCTAAGCACAGGTCATGGAGTATTAGCCCCTTTCATCTTCACAGGTGCTCCCTGAGTAGGTACTGTCTTGGGGGGCCTGAGCCCTGGCCCCAGTGCTCACCCGGCCCCTGGTTTCCATGCCCTGTCCACCCCGTGCATCCCAGAGCTGGCACATGCTCCTCGTGGGCCTTTCCAGGTGTGGTTGCCGCTGCTCATGAGAAATCCACAAGCCCTGGTCTTTGTCACTCAGCACCACACCATTTCTGCTGCTGTTCTCCTGAAGTCACCCTGCCATCCTGTATTCGGTGCCTGGCACGACCCCAGGACTGCCCACAGTGGCACGGGGCCCCGGGAGTCCGGTAGGGTGTAGGCCGGGCTGCAGTGACCAAGCTCAGCTGGAGCAAGGTGTTCTCACTCATCTTCCTGTGTTTTCAGGAAGGAGCATTCGCGTTGGTTTTCAAGAGCATCCATTACCCAGGAGAGGCCGTCGCCACAAGGTAAGGCAAATGCATTGCTGTTTCCAGTAGTGCGTAACTAAGAGGTAGTAACTGAGCCTGAGGCATGGGGCCTGCAGGCCCTCCGGAGACCAGAAGGCACCGGCTCTGCCTAAAGGACATCAGGGCTGAGCAACAGAGACCACACCCATCCCCTCTCGGCTCAGAGCTTCCGACATGTTCAAAGGAAAACCAGAGTTGGATTTTTATTTGAAACCTCCACATTTTTAGAGGTCGACAACACACTCAAATTTAAAGCAAAATTACACTGACCGCAGAGTGAACCAAAGGGTCGAGGTTCGATTCCCAGTCAGGGCACATGCCTGGGTTGCAGGCCAGGTCCCCAGTGGGGACCACGTGAGAGGCAACCACACATTGATGTTTCTCTCTCTCTCTTTCTCTCTCTCTTCCCCTCTCTCTAAAAATAAATAAAATATTTAAAAAATAAATGAAGTAAAATTACATAGTAAAAGCAGAGCCAGCTTCCATGGGGCTTAAAACCTATATAATTTCAAAGACTCCCTTTAGAAAGAGCATGCAAAATTATGAGAACAAATAGTTCAAAAATTTACATGGAACCACAAAAGGCCCCACGTAGGAACAGCGATCCTGAGAACGAATCCAGAGGTTTGAATCCAGAAGGAAGAGGCCTCGAGGGCCCAGAGCTCTAGCTTTATCACCTGTGTGGAAGGGGGGGTCCAAGGGGGGGCAACCTACGTGCCCCTTTATTGGAGCTCCCCAGGGTCCCCAACACTATAGATTTACACAACTAGGTGTGTGAGTGACATCCTGTTTTTTTTGTTGTTTTTTTTTTAAGATTTGATTTCTTTTTAGAGAGGGGGAAAAGAGGGAGAAAAAGAGGAAGAGAAACATCAATGTGTGGCTGCCTCTTTCACGCCCCCTACTGGGGACTTGGCCTGCAACCAAGGCATGTGCTCTGACTGGGAATCGAACCAGGGACCCCTTGGTTCACAGGCCAGCACTCAGTCCACTGAGCCTCACCAGCCAGGGCCAACATCCTGTTATTTTATATTTAGATGGGTTGGTTGTCCATCTGTCCATTCATCTGTCCATCCATGCATCCATCCATTTGTCTGTCTGCTTGTCTGTCCATCTGTTCATCCTTTCATCTGTCCATCCATTTATCTATCATCCATTAGTCCATTTATCTGTCCATCCAACTAATATTTGTTGAGCACGTACTGTGGCAGAGGGGCCCTGGGGACCTGGTGACAACCAGACCTGTCCTGCCCTTAAGACCTGGACATTTGTGCAGAAAGTCAGAGCAGGGAAGAGATGGTGATGCTCTGGCGGAGCAGGTGTCAGCCTGGGGGAGGCTGGCAGAGGACCAGCGTGAGGGAAGGCAAGGGCACAGAGCGGGCGCGGTGCTGCTGGGGTCGGTAGTTAGGCCAGGATGGGAGGGAGGGTACTGGTGGGGCCTGGCTCCTCCGGTCTCAGTGTGTGCTTAGTGATGCCTGTCGTATGCCAGGCCTGGGGGACAGCAGTGAACAAGGTCACATGACATTTGAAGGCTGGTGGGCAGTGGGAACGTGGGCAGAGGCCCAGCTCTGCAGGGTCTCAGTGCCCTGTGGGCCACACTGGGTACCATAACAAGTGCACCTCTGGCCCAGGGAGGCCGATCCGAGAGGGCGAGGCTCTGCCTTGCAGACTGTCCAGCTGTCTAGGCAGGAAGTGCATCATGACTTCATTTTTCTAACACGGGAAGTCTTCATTTGGAATTTTATTCTTTCAGATCATAGAATTATATGATACCAGTTGGTCCTGATCGAGTTTAAAACCCCCCCTTTAAAATCTGCTATTATCATGGTATTATTCTTTTAAATGAATGACAAGACAGTGAAAAAGCATTAAACTTTATTTTTCTAAAGTGTCTATAACTAATGGCTTTATAACCTGCAGGACAGGCTTGGGGATGAGTTGGGAGCGTTTTATGTCACAAAGTCTGGAGAAGCCACAGAGCTCAACCCATTAAAAAAACAAAACCAACATTTGGGGGAAACATTTGCCGAGAGAGGCAAATAACCGTGGGACTTCCTGCTGTTGTTACTGTGAAGACCGTCTAAGCAGCTGGCCCTGGGCCCAGAACTATGTCTCTGACATGCTTCATATGGACGAAACGTTGTCCAAAATATCCCAGGTGCTCACGGCGCCTTCTGCAGGGACACGGACTTTGCCCCTCTTCTGGGGAAGTCCGAGTGGGGTCCTAACAGGCAACGCTACTGCAAAACAAGACTTGTCACTCGTGAAGAAAGATTCAGGGCCTGTGCTGAGTCAGGACAGGAGACCAAATGGATAAGTATGGGCTGGACGAGGGCTACTTAACATATCATTCGTGAGTAGGTCATTGATGAAAGCTAGCAAGAAAACAGTTGATGTAAAATATTACTTCATTGTATTCTAATTAATGTGTCTGGGACAGTGCTCTTAAGTGGTCTATTAATACATTCTTAGTGTTTTCTTCTTATTAACCAGTTAACATGTAGGGGAGGAAAAGCCGGTGCCCTTTGGTAGCTATGGGAACGTCACTGTCCAGGTTCCGGCTAAAAGGGGCAGGGCTGGAGAGTGTGAGTTCCAGAAGTGAGCTGCTTCCTGTGGTGCACACCTGTTGTGAATTTGATTTGCATGCTGTAATGGATCAGAGGGAGCAAATAATTAGGTTTTGGAGGCAGGATGCCATTAAAATCATGGAATAATACCTTATAAATACATTAGCTGTGCAGGTTGGGAACCAGAAAGCAATTCCATAAAGCACTTGACTGATGGGGGCCGTCTGCTGCTGGCAGCTTAGCCAGGCGGAAGACACTGGGGGCCTGGGATGGGGCCCATCCGCAGGTCGGCTGCCAGAATTGCCCGGTGCCACCCCTTTGTGATGGACATCCCAAGCTTCACTGAGTGCCCCTCAGGCAGCGACAAAACCCTAGAAGGCGCTTTAAATAGTCCACAAAGTGGAGCAGAACCTATCAACTGAGTGCTCCCTGAGGGTGGAAAACACCTGAGCTGGGGGTGGAGGGCGGGGCAAAGAGAGCCTTTGTGCAGACCCTGGGCCTGGCAGGCTCCCTCTTTAGAGATGGGCAGGGGGCAGAGGCAGGCGGAGACCAAGCGCACCTGCCACCACCAGGGCCTTGCAGCAGGCCAGCACCCGTGGGGACTCGCTGGGCAGATGGGTGGCACCACCGGAACGAGCTGGGGTTCTCGAGCTAACCCACAGGTCCCTGCTCCAAGCCTGGGGAAGCACCTCCTGCAGGACCTCTGGGAGCCGGCCGTGCACTCAGAGGACAGCAGCCTTGTCTCGGGTGTGCCAGGCGATGGCCGACTGATCCCCTCTTGTCCCTATAGGAGAGGCAGCCCCTTGCTGATCGGAGTGAGGAGCAAACACAAGCTCTCCACAGAGCAGGTCCCCGTCCTGTACAGGCCAGGTGAGTGCCTTCTGCAAGGCCACTGGGTGCCGTTCCCACGCAGGCCTGTGCGTGGCCCCAGGTCCAGAGGCTTCTCAGCAGCTGAGGCTTGGCTCCGTATTCCCAGAAGCCTTTTTGTTAATGGATGTTCTAAAACACTGGTGACCTGCCTGTAGCCCTGGTTTGTAGGCAGCTGGGCCCGGGTTCCAGTCTCGATTTGGTGCATTCTCTTTGTGGCCGTTTAAATGCTCTTGCTTTCTGGGGATCCTTCACATGATTTGGCTGACACAGCCAAAGCTGAAAATCACAAATTTCGCTCACACGTACTTGGAGGGGAAATGGGCTGCACGCTTTGTTAACCAAACAGAAGAGGCTAACGGGACGGCGACTGCTCCCTCACCCCAGGCAGCATCGAGAACGCCAAGAACATCTGTAAAACGAGGATGCAGAGGCTGGACAGCTCGACCTGCCTTCATGCCGTGGGCAATAAAGCTGTGGAATTCTTCTTCGCTTCCGATGCAAGGTAGCCTAGCCTCATGTCCTTCCTTCCCTGGGGCTGTGGGATCAGAATGACTGGCTGCACCCACCATGTCTTATACACCCCCACTGTGGGAGCTGTTCTTTTCTCCTGGCTCAGCAGGGGTGGTGGCTGATTTCAGTTCTTAGTGGCCCTCCTCTAGGAAAGAAATCAGGGTGATGTCCCATCCCTCCCAAAAGGCCACCCAGTGCACTGATGTGGACTCACGCTGGGGAGGCAGGGAGCAACCACCTACCTGCAGCCATTGAGCACCATCCCCACCTGACTCCCATGTTTTCCTTGCCCCAGTGCCATCATAGAACACACCAACCGGGTCATCTTCCTCGAGGATGATGACATCGCCGCGGTGGCTGATGGGAAACTCTCCATTCACCGGGTCAAGCGTTCGGCTAGTGATGACCCATCTCGAGCCATCCAGACCTTGCAGATGGAGCTGCAGCAGATCATGAAAGGCAAGTGTCTTCCGAGGTCTGGAGGAGCAGCCTGGGGGGGCAGGCGCTGCAGCCCTCCTGCCTGCTGGGGCCCTGGAAGAGGTTGCAGGTGGTCTCTGAATGTGGGAGCTTGTCTTGGCTCCTGGGAGGGAGTGTTGGACTATATCCAGGCTCCAAGTCCCCTGCTCGATGTGACCAGGCCATCAGCTGCCTCCGTTCACTGACCCTGGGGCCCTTTCCTCTACATCGTTTCTTCTCTGGGCAGGAGACCTGCAGGAAAGGGGACCAGGGACCACTTTCTCCTTTCAAGGAGAGCCTCTTTCCCTGCACCCAAGTTTGCCTCTCTGCACCCCCTTCTCCACAGGGCAGCCTGGGTAAACTTTTAAGAACATGAGCCAGAACCTTTGCCCTGCCATTCTGAAAATAAAAGGCACAACCCCCCCACAGGTAGCCTGGCCCCACCTCACTCTACCCTCTCCTGTATGCCCCGCCCACCTGGCCACCCGGTCACACAGGCTCCGGGCTTGCCACTGGGGGGACATTGTCTTTGCCGTCCCTCTCACAAGATGGGCTCCTTTTGATCATGTCCCCTGAAACGTCACCGGTCCGAGAGCTCTTCCCTGCCCCCATGTCTGCCTTGGCCCCACCCCACCTCAACTGTCTTGTTGCTTCATGTCGCCTTTGGTCCAAGTCCACTGTGACGGTGGCAGGTGGACACTGTGGTCGGGGTGTGTCCCAGAGGGTGCTCCCACCCTGTCTGCACACCCCCAGGTCTCCTGCCACAGCACCTGTCTGGGGCTTTCACATGCTGTGGCCAAAGGGTCCCTTTGTCCTCACTTGGCACCAGTCAGATCAGAACCCAGCACACGCACGTGTGGCTGGAAAGGTTTTCTGTAGCTCAGACGTCATGAGGGAGAGAGCGGCTCGCGTCTTTGGCCTTTGGGCTGAGCCTGTGCTTCCCTGGGCAGAGCAGGCTTGGTAGCTAAGCCTCTCACCTTCTGGCCTCTCTGAGTGTCGCCCAGGAGGATGAGCCCCTGATCTGTTGTCCTCCCTCCTCCCTCCCCCATGGGAGGGGCTGGGTGTGCAAACCGAGGCCTGACCTGCTTCCCTCTCACTCGTCACCACGGGCGTCAGGTGGGACAGCACCTGGGGACCCCACTGCCCTGGTCTCCACGTGTGTCATGCCAGCTGCATAACGACTTCTGTCCTGATGAAAAGATGAGCCGTGAAAGTGTGGCCGGACGGCCACTGACCTGTCTTGTTGGCGCTGGTTTGAGCAGGTAACTTCAGCGCGTTTATGCAGAAGGAGATCTTCGAGCAGCCGGAGTCCGTCTTCAACACAATGAGAGGCCGGGTCAACTTCGAGACCGGCACAGGTAACCGCGGGGCTTGCCCCCCACCCCTGCCCTCGCCGCGCAGCCCCTGGGGGACAGGGCTCGCGCCAACTGACCCCCTGGTGTGCCCCACAGTGCTCCTGGGTGGCCTGAAGGCCCACTTGAAGGAAATTCGGCGGTGCCGACGGCTCATCGTGATTGGCTGTGGAACCAGCTACCACGCTGCTGTGGCCGTGAGTGTGATGCGTGGGCCCCTGGTGCCAGGGGTGGGGGTGGGGACCTGTGTGCCCCAGGACCAGGCATCTTACAGCCTGGCCTTCCAAGTTTGGGGCCTGGGAGCTAGCGAGAGAGCTGGCACCGAGTCCCTCTCCTGCGGTGCCTCCCTGAGCACTGGGACACCGAGGCTCCACACCACGCTCTATCCCAGTGTCCCCGGAGCACTGTGACTGACTGCAGTCCCCACGCTTGTTGGCTACAGACACGGCAGGTGTTGGAGGAACTGACTGAGCTCCCCGTGATGGTTGAACTGGCCAGCGATTTTCTGGACAGGAACACACCCGTGTTCAGGGATGACGTCTGCTTCTTCATAAGCCAGTCAGGTAAGGGTTTGTGCCGGCTCCCCGCAGTGCACCTTCCTGCCTGCTCCGCCCGGTCGTGAACGCCTCTGCACTGCCCACACGCCACCCCCTCGTGCACCTGGGCATTTAACCGCCGGCGCCATCAGTTCTGCCCCATTTTATCCCACCGTATGGGGAGGACCATGCAGCCAGGGCTTCTTCCCCCTCCCGGTGTTTCAGGTCCAGGGCTTACGGGACCACCCACCAAGGCACCATAAATGTGCGCTGGGTTTCACTGAGAACGTTCTTCAGAATCCTGCAGCTTCAGGGCTGTGTGGCTATTGTATTGGGCAGTGCCCAAGCTGCCCAGCAGGGGGAGGCATGGTGAGACACTGCTGCACAGTGGGGCGCAGGGCACCCCCAGCTCAGCAACTCCACCCAGGTGCCATCCTAGCCCTGGGCTGAAGCACTTGGCGTAGTCAGATGGGGCAGAGGATCGGAGTGTGGCGCAGAGCCTTACGCGTGAGTGCTGGTGAGCCCTGGGAGGGTTTGTAAACTCTTTAATTATGAAGAATGTACAGGCCTTTAAAGAAGTGGAGATCCCCTTAGGGAACCGCCGAGTTGGCAACGATCGGCCCGGCAGGCCTCGGGTTGGCCACACCCACATGAGCACCTTCCCTCCACTGGGTGACTCGGAGGTCAGTCCCAGACGTTGTGTTATTTCACCCAGGAGTACATTAGAGCCGACCTCTTTTTGATAAATGGAAAAAAACCCAACCACAAAATGGAAGCAGCACTGAAAATCTTAAAAGATAATAGGGCTTCCATGTTGCGCTGTGAATCCTGCCCCATTTCAGTGACAAGTCGGGACACTAAGGCAGACGCTGCCACCATTGGGCTGAGCCCTGGCACACAGGAGCTGCCGCCGGGGCAGCCTCCGCTGCCCGCAGTGCCTTTGGGTTTACAATCCCATCCAAACCAAAAAACGTGCCATGAATTGGTGGGACCCACTCACCAAAGAACGGAGGTGGTCTTAACATAGAAATGATGTAGTGTGGCAACCCCTGAACACCTCCACAGCAGGGGTTCGAAGTTTCATCTTGTTTAGCCCTTTGCATTAGTTAAAAAAGACAGTTCCAAAAACTGGAGGGCAGGGCTGGTGAAGGCAGAGCCGTCCTGCTCTGAGCCCCTGAGCCCCAAACCCCACTGACAGGGAGGAAGGGCGGGCGGCGCGACACCCAGCGTGTGCAGCAAGAGTCTGGAGAGAGAAAGGAGAGGAAGGCGCGCAGTAGGGGCAGCCTGCGCCACAAAACAGCCAGGAAGGGCCCGGCAAGGGCAGTGGTCGAGTGGACATCAACCGAGTTCGGTTTTGTGGTCTGGGTCGCACTTGACTTAGTTTGAGCTCTTTGGGGCTGGCAGGAGTAGGGAGGCAAATGCGTGAACCTATTTAAATTGTTTTGTTGTAAAAATAATTTTTGTCTACACTGGGAGGCAACAGGAAGTGTTCCTCTTCAAAACAAGATTTATTTGAGAAACGCCATTTGTGGGGGCATTCTTGCTTTTTAAATGTGAAATCTTGGCACATTCTAAATAAGGCAGCTCAGAGCAATAGGAAGGGCTCCTGGCTGAGCCCACCCAGGTTGGTGCTGACTCCGTCCCCACAGCAGGCGGCCTTGAGCAAGCGAGGCCTCAATTTCCTCTTCTGAGTCCCTGGTCCTCAGATGAAAGTTGGGGATGGCGCCCTCATGGCATCGTCCTGTGAGTCAGAGAGATGGCAGTGGTGGCAGCGGGTGAGGAAGTGTCTGCCACACAATAGTGGTGAGATCTGGAATCTAAGAACCCACCAGCGGAGTTGTTGAGCATGCATTTTCCCTTCTGGGTGCAAACTGGCTGTGTCCGGGCACGATTTCTGTGTAAGAGTGGGGAGGGAGGGGGGGAGTGAATGAGTGGGGGCAGGGGCTCGAGTGGGCAGAGCCCTGCACCTGCAAATACACAGCCAAAAGCAAGGGCCTCTGTGGCAGGTGAGACCGCAGACACCCTGCTGGCGCTGCGCTACTGCAAGGACCGTGGGGCCCTGACTGTGGGCGTCACCAACACCGTGGGCAGCTCCATCTCCCGAGAGACTGACTGCGGTGTCCACATCAACGCAGGCCCCGAGGTTGGCGTGGCCAGCACCAAGGTACAGAGCCCCGTGAGCCCCGGGGGAGGCCGTTGGCTGGCGGGTGGACAGTTGAGGCCAGGGGGGTCCATGATCTGCCCCTGTACGGAGTAGCCACACGCACATCTGCCCCTCTGCCAGCACCGCTGTTTGCCCACAGGCTTACACCAGCCAGTTCATCTCCCTGGTGATGTTTGGCCTGATGATGTCTGAAGACCGCATCTCCCTGCAGGCGAGGCGGCGCGAGATCATCCACGGCCTGCGGTGCCTGCCCGGTACGTCCCGAGTAGCACTTTCCCTCTTCACCTTCATGCCCAGAGGGCTGTTCTGGGCGCCTTCTTCCCGACTCTGTCAGTGATACTGCTTTTTTTTTTTTTTAAGATTCTATTTATTTAATTTTAGAGAGAGGGGAAGGGAAGGACAAAGAGAGGGAGAGAAACATCAGTGTGTGAGAGATACATCAATCAGTTGCCTCTTTTGCGCCCCTAACTGGGGACCTGGCCCGAAACCCAGGCACGTGCCCTGACCAGGAATTGAACTGGCAACCTTATCATTCGTGGGACTACACCCAAACGAGCCACACAGGCCAGGGGAGCGGCGATGTTCACGCACCCTCCTCCTCACCACTGCACGCCTGCAGAAGCTCCCACTGGGCCAGGCCTGGAGTCCACACTCTCACCCAGCCCTGGAGCCCTGCATGCCGGGCTCCCGCCACCTCTGACTTCACCGGACGCCCTTCCCTAGGCCCCGCTCTGGAGGCCTCACTGACGTTTTATCCCCAACAATGCCAAGCTCTTCCCACCACAGGGCCTTTGCTCTGTCTTGCTCCTGTAGAAACCCCCTTCCCCCAGCTCTTCAAACAGTGATAGCTCCTCATCACAAGTCTCAGCCCAAATGTCACCTCCTGGGGCCCTCCCTGGCCACCCTGACTAACAGTTTCCATCCCCTGCCCCAGCTCTCTGTGAAATGTCAGCCAGTTCCTTTTCTTTACATGCTATGCCCTTGCTTGTCTCCCCCAACTAACATGTCAGCTCCATGAGCACATGGCCTCATCACAGGGCCTGCTGGACGCCGGGTACCTGGCAAGGGAGGGCACACAGTAGGTGCCCAGGAAAGGCCTGAGCAGGAGCATGTGGCCCGAGTGTCCTGTCCCAGACAGCTCCTTCACAGTTTCCCCAAACTCCCCTTGCTCAGTCCTGTCTCTCACCATCGGAGAGGTACGGCGTCTGTTGCACAGTCACAAGCTCTTTGGGGGAACGTGGTTCCAGTCATTATTCATTCCCTCAGTCACTCACTCAGGGCTCACACATGGACCCGAGGCCGGCCTGGGACAACCAGGACAAGCAGCAGCTCCTTTCCTTCAGCTTACACTGCAGGGACGCACAGAGACCTCTTGGGTTTACTTGGTGTAGCCCTGAGAGTGAAATGGGAAGACCTTGCCCTGTGGCCGGCAGGTGGCTGGGGCAGCCCCTATAAGAGACAAGAGACAGGGCAGCCCCGGGTCCTCCCCCTGCCAGGGGCCAGGGCCAGACCCAGAGAAGACAATAAGGAAAGCTACCACCTAACCACACAAAGCCTCAGGGTCTGAATCTGGCCAAGAGAACATGCCGGAAATTTATTGGCAAGAAAAGCATTCTTTAAGCAGATAATAACCTTGCACAAACAGGACTCTGTCCCAGTGTCTAAGTCTGCAGTTCTTAAGACATGGTCCCCAGGTCCTTGGGGGCCGCAAGGCCTTTGCATCAAAACTGTATTCATAGTAATATATTGTTTCTAATAAATAAGACATGTTCGCCTTTTCGATGTTTGCGAAGGCAGTGGGGGCCACCACTGGCACCTCCTCCCACTTCCCAGCAGGGGAAGCACCCTCTTCAACCACCACGCACCCAGCTTCACACACGAAAGCCCCAGATGACGTGGTAAAGTGCACCCATCTTCTTACAATGCAGTACTTTTTAATAGTCATGTGACCAATGGGAAGCATGCAAAAGCTCTTCTGCTAGACCCTGAAGCTTGAGGGGCGTTTCAAAGGAATGTGATTGAGGAACAAGCTGACTTGGGTTTGTGGCAGGCATTTTCTCGAAAATCAACCAAGTGAGCCTAACGCTTGGAGAAAAACCACTGACTGTATTTGTTACTGATGATAAACTTCCAGCTTTCAACAGAAACTTAACATTTTGCAAAACTGAGGGCTTGATTACGGTCCCGGCACTTACACTGCTGATGAGGCAATTTTAACAAATGTGACCTTGAAAAAATGTTTTGTAGCGAACTATGTCCATTTGCATAACTAGCGAACCAACACTTTTCAAATGGACAACATCCAAGGTTGCACAGTCATGAGGGTGCCAAGGCTAGTGCGGCTCAGGGGGCTGAGCACTAGCCTGGGACCTGCCAGGTCAGAGCACATGACTAGGTTGTTGGCCTCGTCCCCAGTAGGGGGCGTGCGCGAGGCAACCACACATTGATGTTTCTCCCTCCCTTCACTCTCTCTAAAAATAAATAAGGTCTTTAAAACCATGCACGTGGAAAAGACCCACTGAGATAAACACAAGGAGGCCAGCATGTTTTAATGTAACAGAGGAAGAATTTACTGACATGACTTCACATTCCACATTTGCAACCACCATTTGAAGAAATTGGTGCTTCTTGAATTTAGTGTAGTATCAAAGAACATTCACAATGATTTTAAAAAGCTATGTAACTATTTCCCCCTTGTCCAACTGCGACTTCTATGTGATTGCATTTTCTTCCTATACTTTAACTGCAAGATCAATCACAACAGACTTAAAGAGGAAGCAGATGTGAGAATATGTGTTTTATATGAAAGTCAGACATTAAAATGATTAGCAAAAAACGCCACTCTTCTCACTAATTTTTACAAAAATGTATAGTGGCGTTTTTGTTATTTTTGTATAAATGAATGAATATCTTCAATCGGACCAGTTTCTAACCTGGTAAACATTGATAGCTATAGCCTTCAAAGACAGAGACGCTTAGGGATTTACAGTAATTTTTAAGAGTTTACAAGAATCCCGAGACCCAAAAATTTGAGAATCATTGATCCAATTTACACTGGCTTTGTCTTGAGAGGTGGCCGGGGGCCCAGACAGAGCTTAATTTGGAAAGTCAACTGGGACTCAGTTGCCTTACCTGTAAAACGGAGCTACAAATAACGTTTTCTTGCTTATCTTACTTGCTTGGACAGTATGAGTACAAATATGAGTCACTATCCCAACAAAACCCTGTCCAGAAGTCACGTTATTTACCATATTCTAAGTAAAACTTTTAAATTAATGCCAGGAGGCCAAGTGTACTAAGCGATGTGCATTCCTAAACCTTGTCCTACCCCCTGTGATTTTTGTCTGTGCATCTTGTCTTGAAATCGCCGTGACCGGCCCTCCCCTCGACTGTGTGCCTGACTCAGAGCTGATCAAGGAAGTGTTGTTGCTGGACCAGAAGATCCATGACCTGGCCCTGGAGCTCTACACTCAGAGGTCGCTCCTGGTCATGGGGCGGGGCTACAACTACGCCACATGCCTGGAAGGAGCCCTGGTGAGCCCCCTCTGCCCAGCCCCCCTGCTCGGCCCTGCCTGAGGGCAGGCATGGTGGACACCCCGGGAAGCCAGCCAGGAGGAGGAGGGGGAGGGCGGGCCTTGGGCTAGGGTAAGGGAGCACCTGAGGGCCCATTGTCCTCCACGTGAGGCTGCGTGGCATGCCAGCTCACTACCAGGAGCTGCCAGTTCTAGCCCTGGGGACATAAAGGGGTGGGGGGTCCCAGTCTTTTATCCTCCAGGGCACAGGGGCAGTACAACCTTGGGTGGGCTCCAGCTGGGTTAGCTGAGTTTTACCTCCTGAGCATCATCTGAAAGATGGACAGTTATGGTCCACAGTTTACCCAGGAGGAAACTGAGCCTCCAAAAAGTTAATCTCACTCAAGAGTGCGCAGCAGAAGTGCTTGGCCTAAGATTCGAACTCAGGCCCACATGGCCTTCACTTTGTCTGCACCATTACAAGCAGCCTGCCTGGGAGGACTTGGGCAGACCAGAACTGCAGGGTGGGGCCCCTGCGGAGCTTCCCTGGCACCCTCAGACTTCTGGGAGGAGCCGGAGGTCCCGAAGGAATGAGCTTCACAGGCCCTGCATTGCTTCAGCCAGTGACTGGCTCTTGTGCCCCGCCCGCCCCACCTGCAGTGGTAAAGAGCCATGCTGGCCAGCAGCGTGAGAGAGAGTGACAGGGCAGGGCAAGGTCCAGGGTGTCCACGGGGGCTCCGGCGCTGCCAAGAGGGTGGGCAGTGCTGTCCAGGGAGGGTCTGGGTCCAGAACTCGCCCTTGACTCACTGTGTGCTTGCTGTTCATGCTCAACCGAGGTGACCGGCAGGCAGTGTCCCAGGTGAGAACCCAGCTTGGCTTCCCCCTTTCCCCTCCCCCACCCCTACCGTTTGAAACACAGTGCCACCCGCAATAGGTGGACAAAAAAACAGCCAGAGATTGATGGGGCGGGGCAGACCATGAGACCAAAGGCGGGGAGGGCATGCCGCTCCTCGGGCACAGCGACGCGAGGCCTGGGCGGGGCGTGCTGTCGGCCCCCCATGCCCCTGTCACCCGGGGGCTCAGCCACGGTGCTGCCCGTGCTGCTGAAAGAGGTGTATTCAACTGTGTCTCCAAGTTAGTCTTTGGGGAAAGAAAGGGGCCTTCACGCTGCTGCTGGCCCCGGTCAATGGTCCTCTGTTATCACTCGGGGGCCAGCTCTCCAGCTGTCTGCGGCTGGCAGGGTGGAGCCACACTCTTAACAGCGTTTCCCGCCCCAAATAAACAGTCCCGGGGGCAGTGAGAAACACATTTGTGGTCACTCTCGCCAGTCCAGTGGCGGGGTCAGTGGGGCTGGACAGAATGGATCTCCCTAAACACAAGGAAAATGCCAGCAACAGCCCTGTATGTGGGATTTTGCTTGATACGTAAGTTGGAGCAACACTTAGCAATTTATCAATGGTCCAGAATTGGGGGAATGATTAATCAGATAGTCAAGTGGAGGGATATCCAGACAGAATACAACGCTGTCATTACAAACCTGAACTGTGAGAGGCCATGAGGCCTAGGCAAAGCTAGACTGACGCTGACTTGTCTATCCAAGGGGGGCAGCTGTGCCCAGGAGCTGGCCTGGTGCACAGGCTGCGTGCTGGGCTTCATGTGAGCCCTGGACAGCAGCTGGCCCTCTCCCTTGGACCTGGCCTTGCTGACTGCCCTCAGTGCTGTTGACCACTCCATACGTTCGTCTGCCGGTTGGCCCTGCCATCCAGAGCCACCCCTCCCCCAGTGGGCCCTCCCCTCTGGCTGGCATGACCCAGCCTCCTGTGCCCAGGATGACACTCATCCTGCCTCGTGTGTCCCCAGAAAATTAAGGAGATAACCTATATGCACTCAGAAGGCATCCTGGCCGGGGAGCTGAAGCACGGGCCCCTGGCGCTGATTGACAAGCAGATGCCCGTCATCATGGTCATCATGAAGGACCCCTGCTTCGCCAAGTGCCAGAATGCCCTGCAGCAGATCACGGCCCGCCAGGTGAGGGCGCTCACCGGCCCCGGGCCACTCTCTGGCCCAGGACTGCTCTCTCCCCCTCGCCTCCGCACACACCAGCTTCACTCATTGCACCCGCCAGGGAGCAGGTGCAACCACACACTCTCCTCCGCCCCCTCGTGAGTGGCGCACTCATGCCCAGAGGGACTAGCCAGCTCCCAACTGTGCGCACAACAGCTCCTGAGTGAGGCCCGGTGACCTAGAGTGCCCAGAGTGCCCTGGACCCTCGGCGAGGGTCCAGGCGAGGAGGCCAGGGAGGCACACCTGGCGGGATCCCTGAGGGCAGCGCTGGCAGCGCCCCCTGGAGTCAGTCCCATGTCCCAGGTGCAGCGCCCTGTTCTCCACCTGCCTGCCTGCATGTCAGACGGCAGCTGCACATTCCGGGGGGGGGGCCCGATTACCCACACTTCCGGATTTCCTGCCAGCCCCTCACGTTCCCAGATTCCCTAGAGTGACTCATAAAACTCAGGCAAACACTATGTGGTTATTGCAGTGTGATTATGCGGGTTCAGATCGGGGTCAGCCAAAAGTGGAGACTCACAGGGCAGGGCCCCTAAAACATGAAGCTCCCGTGTCCCCAGGTGCCCTCCCTGCATAGCCGTGCGCATCGCCAGCTGGGAGCCTGTCTGAGTGAGCTTCTGGCCCCAGGGCCCAGGATATTTATCGGGGCTTCATTATGCAGACACGGTAGATTGCACCATAGGCCAGGTGACTAAGCTCAATTTCCAGCACCTCTTCTGTTCCTGGAGGTCAGGAGGTCAGGCTGATACCACGTGGCTTGAAGCCCCAACCCTCTAACTAGATGGTTGGTCCTCCTAGCATGGCCAGGCCCTGTCCTGAAAGTGTCCTTGGGCCTACCACGTATCACCTCGTTAGCATAAACTCAGGTGTGGTCCCAGGGTCCCCTCATGAAAAACAGACACTTCTGTCACTTGGGAAAGCCCAAAAGTTTAGCAGCCCCTTCCAGGAACCAGGGACAAGGAGCAGCCAAACTCTTCGTCATACTACAGTGTCCCAAGATGGGAGGGCTGAGCCCCACAGGTCCACTCTGGGAGCAGCCCAGAAACTGGGGGCAGGGGCAGAAACTGGACCAGGTGCCCGAGCCAGCTGCCACCACCTCCTGCTCAGCATGGAGGTCAGAGAGCTGTCGACACAGTCACCCCACTCGGTTCTTAAAACCTTCCAGTGGCTTCCGACAAACCAGCGACCTGGAGCCTGCGTCATCCAGTTCCTTCCTTCCATTTCCGCCTTGCGCCAGCTGCTTCCTGCCTCTGAGCCTTGGCGTTGGCTGTTCCCTTTGCCCTCCACGTTCGTCCCAAAAGTTTAGAGAGCTGGGCTCTCCTCACCCAGGTCTCAGTCCCAACGCCCCCTCAACTGAGAGGCTACCCCCAGGCATCAGCGGTGTCACCCAATCACATCACCTGTCTCATTTCCCAAAGGTCGTCTCCGCTTGCTCATCTCCCAGATGTTTTGTTGCCCACCACACCCCGAGCCCCAGCAGAGCAAGGGGTGGCTGCGGCCTGCCCTTTGCAAGGCACACAGAAGCCGCTCAGCAATGGGCATTGAGCAATCCGAGCAGGAGGATGAGGGCCGTGCTGGGGAAGGGAGAGAAAACCATCAAAAAGCCTCAGATGCTTTGTCCCACACCCGAGTCACCCGCAGCCCCCTCACCCACAATCCCCGCAAGAGGCAGACATCACTGTCCCCGTTGCCACGTCGACCCCCAAAACTCCGCTGTGTGGGAGGGGCCCTGCTTTGGGAGACTGCGCCTGGTGATCACCTCTCTCTGCTGCAGGGTCGCCCGATCATACTGTGCTCACAGGACGACACCGAGAGCGCCAAGCTGGCCTACCGCACGATCTCGCTGCCCCGCACGGTGGACTGCCTGCAGGGCATCCTCAGTGTCATCCCCCTGCAGCTCCTCTCCTTCCACCTGGCCGTCCTCCGAGGCTACGACGTGAGTGGGAAGCTGCCGACCCCGGGGAAGGGCGGGGCGTGACCCCAGAGCCCCCTTTCCTTTTTAAATACTTACTCGGTGTGTCAGCCCCAAAGCAGTGTCGACTAGGTCTTTCATCGCCAGAAAGAGTTTATCATGGGGAATGAAGGAAGGGCTGCAGCCCAGCTAGAGCAGACAGGCAGCCAAGTGCATTCTCTGGCCCTTGTCCAGACAGAGGGGCGTTTCTAGGAAGGACACAGAAGCTACAGGAAGGGAAGTTAGAGCGCTGGAACTTCATTACAAACACAGAGTTCTCCCTGTAGGCTTCTTTCGGGTACACAGCTTGCTAGGGCTTCCCTAAGCCCCGGATCCTCCCACAGACCTGCCCAACCGAAATGTGTTCGTGGAGTTCCAGTTTTTATCAGGTGTAGATATTCACAGGATAAATACGTTCACTTAAAGTAAATTTTTGTAAGGTAACTTGTACCCCCCCAAAAACAGCTTGGGAACTGCGAGGGCTGTGAAGACTGTATCTAATATTGAAGCATAAGCCCGTCACCCAGAAGCAAGGTTAGCAGACACATTCAGTGCCTTATTCCCGCCGTTTCCTTGTGTGTATGAATTTCTTAGCATTTTTCAAGATGGTGTCGGGGGTGATATTTTACATCTTCCTTTTCAATGCGAGTATTTTCTCACATCTTGAACTTGTTGGAAGCAACACAAGAGTGATATTCCACCACAATCTTGTAACATGGATGTAACAATTACTTAGCCAATTTTCCATTATTTAAACTGTTTCTAATTTTGATTTGCAACACCTGCAGTGTATATGTTTGTACCTACAGCTTCACTCCACGCTGGGGATGCGTCCTCAGTCTGGTTCACATTCTGAGACCCCTCACGTAGATCGTCAACTTACCTTACGGAAAAGAGCCAGTTTATGACCTCACCAGCAAGTGTTTAAGAACATACAACTCATTGTGCAAAGTAGAAGTCTGATTATAATTTATCTTGAGAAGATTTAAAAAATGTGTAACACAAAAAGTACAAGAAACAGAAGCGACATATGCCAACATTTGGTCCTATTTGTTTCTTTTTAAAAAACGTACATGAAATGAGACACCCTCAGACAGAGTCGAAGCCACTTCGTTGGCCAGCCCCAGGCGTCCCACCCCCGCCCTGCACTGAAAGGCTTCTCGGGTCCAGTGCGTGTCCTTGGACGAGCAGCCGCTACTTAACAGTGCACATGGGGCCGTTGTCTTCGACAGCAGGAACCACGTTTTTTCCACAGTGGTGCTGCTCAAGACAGGTCAGGTGCACAGTAAATGTTTATTGAGTGCACTGGACACAGGAGAGTGTGTTGGAGTTTTCTAGAGTAAGGGGTCACGTCCAAGGCACGTGGGTCTCAAGGGAGCCCGTGGTTGGCGACCGGAAACACTGTCTTCGTTTGAAGCACCGTGGTCATCGGTTTTACAATACAACACTGAGCCCTGCCTGATCCTGAGCAGTTACTTTCTTTCCTTTTAGGTTGACTTCCCCAGAAACCTGGCCAAGTCTGTAACCGTGGAATGAGAGGGAATGAGGAGGCCATGACCATGTTGAATCAGGTTCAAGACCTACCCTGGTGACACCAGTCTCATCTCCTGGATCCCGCGGAGCCTGACAGCTTCCACGTGCCTTGTACCCCAGCGCTTCGCTTGCGGCAGATCTGGTTTCTCTGTGTCCTGAATTTGCCAGAGGAGAAGGGACTTCCTGTTCCCCGTGGGGGTCAGAGCTGACTGACCCACTGCTGTGCAATGTACAGCTAGCTCATCCGAGTAACTGTGAACCTTTTTTAACCCACGCTAGTTAGTTTTAAGAGACAAAATATTTATAATGACAATTGTATAGCTTTTAAGTTATTTTTCTAGCGTGTGGCTTGCCATAGCGGGGTCCTGCCCAGACTGTGCCCCCCACTGCCCACGGCACACCGTCTCCTGGCCGGGGCATTCATCTCGGATTGGAGCACAAAGTACTTCCTCTTGACTCCTTTCTCCTTCCTCTTCCTCTTCCTCTCTCCGCTGCTCCTCGATCCAGTCCCCCGACGTCAGGGAAGCTCTCCCCAGACCAAGTCCTGTCGAAATCTCAGCTCCCTTCCGTGGCCGCTCCTTTCATCTAAACTCCTCTCCCCTCCACCTTCAGTTTCACCTGATCGTGACTCTGTTCAAGCCCAGGCAGCATTTCGGTCCCTGCTCCTGCCCTTAGCAAAAGGCTTGAAATATTCCGTGCGAGAGAGTAGTTTCCAGCGGGTTCCTCCGTCCTTTATTTAAAAGAGCGCACTGTCAAAGAACTATGCAATTCTAGCACAATAAAGACAGTATACTTTTTTGTCTTGTGCATTTGGATTTCTGTTGATCTCATTCTCTGCGTGTATTTGGATTTGAGGGCTCCTCAAAACAGGGCTCAGCAGTGTCTGGTGGGAGCAGCCCTGTCTGCTGGTACCGATACCGTGAGCTCTGTGCCTCCGGCCGGAAAATGAGGACTGTTGCATGGGACGGACACAAGGCAGGAGCTTGGGTGCTCTGCTGACGATCCGCTGGACAGAGCAGGAGGGTGCTGGGCCGCGTGACGCTGCTTGAGATGGGTGCCCAGAGCCTGAAGCCTGCATCAGATGAGGGCAAAACTGTCAGATCTCTCGTTCTTTCCCTGGTGACCCTGTTCTACTCACCGATTCTATGAACACAGTCAGGCAGGAAAGCAGAAAGCCAGAGACAGAGTTTGGAAGGCATGTGGGGTTGGAATTTAGACTCCCCTGGGAAGAGCCGTCCAGGGGCTGGCCTGGTGTCCTCAGACCAGCCAGTGAGTGTGTGTGCGCTGTCCTGCAGCACCTGTGAGCCACGGAGCTACCTCCCCAACCCTCCCACGTGCTCCTGCGACTTACGGGGCCTGGACACCCGGGAACCACGTTTCCAGGTTACATCTCCCAGTGAGAGGCACTGCTGGGAGATTTGGAAGACAGTTTAGAGATCACATTCTATATTCATGGACATATCCTAGTAGTTGTTTCTCCTCTGGCAGAGGCAGACAGAAGCATGGCTTCCGCAGACAGAAGGTCCCACTATGGTGCCGCTCCACCAAACACCCACCACTGGGCACTCTGGGCAGGGGGTCCACCTGCGGCCATTCCAAAACCCCAATTCTGGAGAGCTGGCAGGAGCCCAGGGGCTGCGGTGGCGCTCTGTGACCTCCGCTCCCCTGCTCTTCTCACACAGTAATTAACCAGACGCAAGTCCTGCAGGAAACGCCTGACCTGCTTTCCATCCTCCTGACCAGAACACTGCCCATCCCACACCCGAGGCTAGGAGACTTTTTCCAAACTAGCCAGACTGTTTTTATCTGGACAAGAACCAGGAAAATGAACTTCATTCACCCCTAGGCCTGAGAGGTGATGGCCACCCTGACTTTTGTGCTAGCTGTTTTTCTTCATTGTCCTACCACCCTCATGGACTCTGTCCCCAAACGAGAATCTGCCAGTCTCGAAGGGAGAGGACAGCCCTGCACACACCAGATGGAGGCTCCAGGAGGGGGTGAGTGGACCAGTCTCAGGGGTGCGGTCTGACTGGGTTGGTGGAGCACCTCCCTCTGCGGTAATGGTGCTCAGAGCTAAGAGTTTTGAGAACTTGCATGTCCAGGAATGTCTTTACTCCTCACACGTGACTTGAGGGTTCAGCTGAATACAGAGTTCAAGTTCAGAAAACATGTTTCCTTCAGAACTGTGAAGGTCATGCCACATCATCGTGTTCACAGCGTTGCAGTCGAGGGGTCCAAAGTCCCTCAGAGGGGCCTTCGCAGACGACCTTCATGTTTTCCCCTTCAACCCCTGTGCTCTGAAACCCCCCAGTGAGGTGTCTTGTCTCATTTCATCAAGTGTCGGTTTCAGCTCAGTAACTCGTGCCTTTTGGATCTGGGAAATTTTTTTCTTGCTTTTTAAATTCTTTTTTAATTTTTAAATTTCACTTTATATTCAACATTATTTTGTGTTTGTTTCAGGTGAACGGCATAGTGGTTAGAATGGGAAATTTTCTTGAATTATATATTTTTTTACTTTAAACATTGTTTTTTAATTTTTCAATTAGAGTCAACAAACAAAATTGTATTAGTTTCAAGTGTATAATGCAGTGATTGGACATTACAGAACTCACTATGCAATCACCCCTAAGTGCATTGAGCACTCTTATAACCCAGTACATTGCTTGACTCCATTTTGTTTAGTTCTTTTTCTGGAGTTTTGATCTTTTATTTGGGACACCTTTCTTTGTCTTCTCACTTTGGCAGCCTCCTGCATTTGTTTCTTTGTATTAGGTAGAGCTGCTACATCTCCCAGACTTGACAGGGGGGTCTTATGCAGTGGGTGTCCCGTAGGGTCCAGTGCCACGGCCTCTGATCCCCCGAGCTGGGTACTCGAGGTGCCCCATCCCATCCCATGAGGGTGTGCACACCCTCCTGTCATAGTCGAGCCTTGAATGCTGTTGGCACGTCAGTGGGAGGGGTTTACCCCCAGGCCAATCCCCTGCGAGGATGGGCTGCAACCACCAAGGAGCATCAACTGAGAAGGGACCCGCCCCACTAAGCAGACTTACTACAGGGGGGCTCTGGTGCCTGCTAAGTCCACCCCTTGCATGTGTCCCTTGTGGAGGACGTTGAATGGTTCCTGGACATGGTCTGAGGCTGTCCACTGGGTGTGCTGGCTCTGGGGCCCCTCTGGAAGTGCAGGCCATGGTTAGCCCCAGCTGTGCCCTGCCAGGGCCACCAGGCCTGAACATAAAGTGGTCTGCAGAAGGCTACTACTTGTGCTGGGCTTGGAGGTGCCAGGAGACACAAAGCTGCAAACCAAGGCCGGCTGCCCCTAGTGGTGAGCCTGGGGCCACTTAGCGAGAGGTACCAGGCACAGGAAAGCCTGTTTGAGAGATTTCAGGAAAATCTGAAGTATGAACCATGACGGGCCACTTGTATGGAAAAGCCACTGGAAAGAGGTTGGGCTGGGCCAGGAAGATGGGCCAGGTAAACAAGGTTAGCCAGGTTGCTGGAGTCAGATATGGTGCTGGCTCTGTGGGAGAAGGGCCTAAAAAAGGAACAATGGCCTCCACCAGCACTTCTGTCTGAGATACGGCTGCCCCTCCAGCTCTCGCCCTGATGCCTGGCAATTCAGTTCTTCCCTGGTGCCGAAGCACAGGATCTCAGAGTGAGTTAGTCTGTGGGCCCTTTAAGGGGAGTGCCTGGGCCTGCAGAACCCCCCCCCCCACACACACACACACACACCTGTCTCAGCCACAATCTGAGCTGGTTTTCACAGCCAGAAGTTGTGGGCACTTCTCTTCATGGCTCTGGAACCCTGGGCTGGGGGGCCTGGTGTGGGGCTGAGACCCCTCGCTCCTCAGGGGGGGACTTCCCACAGCCGAGATTTCCCTCCCAATCTTTATGGCGCATGTGGGGGTGGGAGCAGCCCGTCTGCATCTGCGCCCCATCCTACCAGTCATGTCTTTAGTGGTAGGACTTCAGTTCGGCTGGACTTCAGGCGGTTCTGAATGATGGCTGTTCTGAAGTTTCATTGTGATTTTGTTGTGTTTGTGGGAGGAGGCAAGTATGGCATTTACTGGAACCTCACCATCTTCACCAAGATCCCTTGAGTAAGTTTTTTTGTGGGTTTCTTTCCCTGGGTTGTTTTTTTTTTCCCCACTCACTGTTATTCAGAGGTCAACACTGCTGGAATGGCCTTTAATTTCTCATCTTTTCTACTGTGCACCTTGTCCTTTTGCTCTATCGAATGGGGGTGTCCTCAACTTTCTCTCCCAACCTGTCTACTACAAACTTTTTTTTTTCATTTCTGCCAACACACTCTAATTTCCAAGAGCTCTTTTTATGCTCTAAATATATAAATACGTATTTTATGAGACACATAGTATCTATAAGGAACCAAAGTCCATGCTTGACTCCTGCTGCCTCAGTTTGCATCGAACGCCCTTCCCTGTCCCCACACGCCGCGGTGCACGCACACCTCCTCGGCTCCTTCTGGCCCTGGCAGCTTCTCACTGTCCTCGTCTTCAATGGCCTTACAGCTTCCAGGATTAGTGGTGGCCATCTCATGGAATGCCCCGCATTTGGGTTTGTCTGATGCCTCTCTCGTGGCTAGACAGGGGGCATGTGGTTTCAGGAGGAAGACCCTGGAAGCGAAGTGCCCTTGTCATCGCTTTATATCAAGGGCACAGGTGTCAACATGTCTTCTCACTGCTGTGCTAAAGGGTCACCTGTCTGAGGTGCTCTATTTCCCCCCTTCCCGTGCTGAACTCTTCGGAAGGAAGTCACTCTGCGTTCCCCCCACGTACAGAGGACGGGGTTGCACTCACCTCCCTGAGCGGGAGCGTCTCCGTCAATTATTTGTTATTCAGTACAGATTTGTTTGTTCTTCCCCATTTATTTTATTTAGGAAATCCTTTACTTCTACTATGAATTCATGGGTATTTACTTTGTACTTGGAGTTGCAACCCGATGCCGTGTTGTTTACTCTGTCACTGCAATCGTTCCCACTCGCTCTCATGTCCCGTAGGACATGCGTCCGCATTGCGCCTGCCTTTTGCAAGCACGCCCTTACTTTCATGCACTGCAACATGCTGCAGGCTCATCTCGTACGTGCCCTGCCCTGGCCCTGGCCCTGGGACCTGCCCAGTTTCCTTTCCTGGAGACCAGACCTGGGCTCGAGGTGAGCTTTTGTTACCAGAGTGTCATTGCTTCCAGGCCACCTCAGCTGGGACAGCCAGGATGTAATTTGTCTGCTGAATAATTCTTTCAATGGCTGGTTCTTGTTTCAAAGATGCAGTATTTTTTCATTCTCCCTGAAGCCTGCAATGATATATATATATTTTTTCCTTTGGGAATTTTCCTCTCCATATAGTCTGTTTCTTTCCAGATTTTAGTCTTCTTTGCCATGTGACCTGGGGCTGTCCATTCAGATTCAAGGTGGTGGGGTAGTTCTGGGCACACAGTGCAGCCCATTGGCACTGAGATTCCCTGCTGGGCAACCCGGGAGAGTCTGGGGTTTTTCCGAGGGTCAGGAGGGGAGAGACAGGACTTTCCTTTAGGTTTTAGGGCTGGTCTGACTTCCAGAGAAGAGCAAGGGCCCAGGGGCTGGTGCTCTGTGAGCAGCCTGGAGGAGGGGCTGAGAGCCACCGTGGGCGGCATTCAGCCATGGAGCCGTCCCACTGCCAGTTTCCATATCAGCCCCAGGCCCTTGGCTGTGCCCCTAGCTCAGACTCACAATCAATCTCTCTTTCTCTTTCTCTCTCTCTCTCTCCCTCCCTCTCCGTCTTTTTGACTGGGAAAATAACTTTGTTTGTCTAGGGGCGTGGGCAGGTATCCAGTCTCAGTCCTCCGGGAGTTGCCTCTCGAGGCCAACCACCCCGGTGACCTCAGGCATGTCGATGCACAGGGTCAGGCTCAGAGGCTGGCATGCACACACTGTGACCATGTCTGGGCATCTCCGAGGCAGGGGCACAGGTGGACTGACATGTTCTTGTGGTGCTTCTCAAAGTGATTGTACTTTTGGATGCAGTGGAAGTCATCTTGGCAGGTGACCATGGTCCTCTGCACCTTCCTGTGGTCACCGCACCAAACAGGGCGTACCCTCAGACCAGGGAGGGACATGCCTTGCCCATGCAAGTGTCTTTGATGGCCTCTGTGGGCATCTTGAAACCCAGACTGAGATACTTGCAGAGTTGTGGCAGTTTCTTTTCGCCAGTTTCTCCAGCCTGACCATCTCCTTATTTTGAAGGATGGTAAGCATGTTCAGTCTGAATGTCTACCACCTTGACAGCTGCCTGAAAAATAAGACGCTGCAACATCCGGCTGTCTCATAGATGCCCAGACACCCTTTTTTATCACCAAAGAATAACCCCCAGACCCCTGCCTTTCCCAACTGTTTCCACCCATTCTCTTGCCACATCCTCACCTGAGCCTGACTGCCACGCCCAGCAGCAGGAGCCACAAGAGCCCTCCTCTGGAAGTTTTCAAATGGAATCTGGGACGGTCAGCCCAACACCTTCAGGTGGCAGAAGAGCTGAAGACACAGGGCGAAGGAAACCAACACACAGACGAGCAGGATGTGACTGACAGTTTGCCAATGACTTCCAAGGCCCCAGCCTGGTCCTTCAGCCTGCAGTCCTGAGGCCAGCTCCACCCCTGCCCCACCCCACCCCACCCCACCCCACCCCACCCCACCCCATCCTATGCAAGGAACCTCCCAGTAATTGTCCCCATTGGTCTAAGTGCAGTGTGGCCTTGTATAACATAACTGACAGTCCTGACTCAAGGGGAAAGGGGTGGGGGAGGGCCAACAGGAAGGCACCCCGCTCCACGTGTGGTCTGCGCCTCCACCCCAGGAGCCCTGGCAGCATCCCCCTCAGGCTGAGGCTGCTCCCCACAAGGCAGAGGCTGGGAGAGGAGAATGCCTTGCCTGGAGGAGCACGACTAAGTGGAGAGCCCCACTGGAACCCAGGCCAGTTCAGGGTGATGATGAGACGGCAGCCATGACACCTATCAGCCCCAGTGCCCTGGTGCTCCCCTTTCTGAGCGTGAACACTGGGCCCTTCCTCTGCCCTGCACTCTCTTCTCCCTGGTGGACGCCCATGTGAGTGGGGAGACGGGCACTGTCTGACACTGGGCAACCGAGGAGCCAAGTCAAGGGCAGGGGAGGGACAGTAAGGTATCAGGAGGAGGGAAGAGCCGGTGACTTTCGTCCCAAAGGATACACAGCCAGGACCACAGAGCTGAAGGTGATGGGAAAGGGGAAAGTGGGTGGGCAGCTAGAATGCAGGCTCGAAAAGGTTTTCGCCTGGGCAGGAGGGTGAGCAGGCCAAGGGCGGAGCTCCCACTCCGGAAATGAAGCCAGGGGGCATGGCGCCCTTCCTGACCCACCTCCTCCCTCACCCTCCCTTGAACACTTGACAATTCCACTCTGAAACAGATTTTTTCTTTGCATCGCTTTAGTATAATTTACATACATTAAAAGTCACCCTTTTAGGTATACAATATTGGGTTTTGACAACTAAGTACTACCACCATCATAATTAGAATATAGAATATACCTGTCATCCCAGAAAATTCCCATGTGACCACTGGTAGTCATTTCCCTCCCCTCACTTCATCTTTGGCAACCACTGATCTGATTTTGCTTTTTCAGAGCATCGTAGAAATAAATGGACTTACAGACGATGCAGCCTTATGTTGGCTGCTTTCACTTAGCATGATGTTTCTGCTACTTATCCATTTGTATTCTTGTCAGCAGGCCTGTGTTTTGTGTTGCTAGGTAACAGCCCATCGGTCAGCTATACCACAGTTCATCCACTCACTGGAGTATGGACCTACGGGTCATTTTGTTTTTGACTGTTTTAAATAAAGCTGCCATGAACACTCATGTACAACTCTTTGCACACTTTTCTCTCAGAAATAGGACAGCTGGGTGGTATAACTGGTGTATGTTTAACGTTACGAAACTGCCAGTTTTCCAAAATGGACATACCACTTGGCTTTCCCACCAACAGTGCATGAGATTTGCAAGGGTTCCGCATTACCACCACTCGATAGTGTCTTTTTCATTACAGTCATACTAGTGGTCATGTAGTGGTCGCTCACTGTGATTTTAATTTGCATTTCCCTAAAGTCTTGAAATCATTTCAAAATCAGTTCCTTTCTCTTGACACCTGCTGCTACAGCCTCACCTTGTCTGACAAGTGCCTTTGCAATAGCCCCCTAACGGGTCTCGTGTGCGCCTTATACTTAAAACTTCCTGTGCCATAGTAATCTTTCCAAAATAACCCACATCACTCACTTCCTTTCTTAACACTGCTCAACCACTGTCCTTTACCTCCACAGCTAGGGCCCCCAAGGGCCAGCAGGTAGGGGATGAGTCAAGTTGCAGCCAGGAGTAGGTAATAAGGAGTGGTGGGGACTGTGGTGAACTGGGAGCTTCTCCTCAACAGCAGCAGCCACTGAATTCCAGCTAACCACTGCCCTCTGGGAATGTAGGTCCCATGTTCCATTCTAACTACGCAAGTGAAAAAAACAACTGAGATTTTTCACGTGAAGGCTCTCAATTTTTAAGAGTTGGCAATTAAAAACCTCTCTGGGCTAAACAAGGCCTATTGGGGAGCTAAAGCCAGCTCAGTGCCATCCATGCCACTCCAGGTCCTCATAACTGTCCCATCTGCAGCAAGAGCAGGTGATGCGTGGTCCCCGAACACAGCACATAGGTCCTCACTTCTGAACCTTTGAGTCTGAGTACCCTCCCACTCAAACTGCTGGCCCAGCATTCTCCTGTCGGCTTTCTGGCGTCAGCTGGGGCTTCCTGCTGCCTGAGGTGTCCTCAACTGCTTCTCCCTGCCTAGCAGGCGAGTTAGGCTGTCAGTTGTGCTCATGTGTCCTCCTCGAATTAAAATCACACTTTCAACAGGATCCGCTCACTTGTTGGCCTCAGAATTCTGTACACTCTTCCAACCACGGACCAGTGCCTGTCCTTGCACCTCAGTTCTGTTCACTGTATTTCAGTGAACAACAACAAAAAAAATGGAATCCTTTCAGAAAACCCAACATATGTACAGGGGTGTGTGTGTAATGATTTTTGGTGCTCACTTTGCATGGGGTGAGTGCTGTAAGCTCAGGGCTGGAGTACGTCCCCTATTCGGAGGGGAAGCACTCGCAATCGCTCCCTCCTAAAACCACACCCCTGACAGCCAGACTTCATGAGTTACCAGTAAGCCTTGAAGGTGAAATTTGCTTCCTTGTTTTCTGCGGTGTACCTGGCTGAGGGGAGGACTGTTGTGGGCAGGAGGCCTCCAGGTGGCCACACTTCGGAGCTACAATTTCAAGCAGGAAGGAGGCCACTCAATTTCAGGAAACTCCCTCTGGTGGCCACGGTGGTCGGTGGTCTAAGATGGCTAGCATGCGGGATCCCTTCCTCCACCCCTCCCCTCCGCTGAAGCTCTGGAGCCTCACAGCCTGGCTCTGGGTCACTGGCTTGCGGCCTCCCCAAATTCTGCCGCCACCTTCCATACTCTCCTGCCCCCTGACCTCCCCCGTAAGCAGGATCCTGCTCCTTTCCCCCATTTTGGCTGCCACCCTGGCCAGCTTGTAGGCCCTGGCATCCTGTGACAGCTGTTCCTGCCCCACATCCCCCCGCATTCAAGGAGCTCTCCGCTCCCCGCGCCCCACTATGTGTCCAGCCTCCTAGCCTCCCTTTTTTTCAGTGCTTATCCAAACGATCAGATAAGACCCAGCATCCTGGTTTCTCCCCAATTTCATACGACCCTAGGCCCGCTGGAACCCGACCGAGGGGCCGGAGGGCTGCGAGAGGTGCCTCAAAAGGTCAGTGTCGACCGCCCCAGATCCTAGGAGGCCCTCGGCATTGCACTCCCTTCCCCCCAAGTTACGACCCTGTCCTTGTCTGGGACTGGTTTGACGCTGTCCCGGAACAGCAGCGTTTCATCTCCTCCCCTCTGTCACTGGCCGACAGGAGACATTCGTCTGCCCAGGGCCATTTCCTTGGCAACCGCTCCCCTTCCCCGACTTCTGGCCGCACTCCTACAAGCCCGTCCTCAGCGAGCAGCGAAGTCCTAGGTCCCACTTCTGCTCCCTACTCCTTCGCCTCCCCGCCTCCGCCTCCCGGGGACCAGCACAAGCTAGGGACCCGGACCGCGAGACTCCCAGCTCTACCCCTGTAACGGGCCGGCTCTGCTTCCGTCCAGGCCACCTCGCTGCTGCCAGTTTGCACCTGAGCCTCGAGGCCCCGCTCTCCTCCCGTCGGTCCGCCCCTCCGCCAGCTCCGCGTCCGGCAGCCGCGCCGCGAGACCCGTGGGGCGCCGCTAATTCAGCGGGTGCTCAAAGCCGTGCCCCCGGCCTCCCAACCCGCACCGAGTTCCCGGCTCCGCCCGCAGCCCCGTCATGGCCCGCCCCCAGGTGCTATTGGCCGCGCCCAACTGGATCCCTGCGCTCTGATTGGTCGGCGTTCGGATCGCTCAGGGTGGGAACCGCGGCGGCGGCGGCGGCGGCGGCGGGGAAGGGAGCAGGACCGGAAGGGTCGAAGCGCCCGGGCGCCCCTCACACCCACTGCGGCGACGGCGGCGGCGGCGGCAGCGGGGCGGAGCGGGCGGGGCGGCCGGCCAAGCCCCGGGCAGGAGCCGCCAGCGCCGCCAGTCCGCCCTCCTCCCTTTCCTCTGGTGCAGCGGCGGCAGGCGAGGTGAGCCAGGCGGCGAACTAGGCCCGGCGGGGGCCGCTCGGGCAGCGCTCCGCCCCGCCGGGGAGGGGCGGTGGGAGGGCCGCACGGCCGGGGTGCCGAGGGTGACGCGCCACGGGACCGGGCTCTGCGGGTGACGGGCTCCGCGGGCGCTGGCGGCCAGGCCGACGCCCCTGCCCTCAGGGCTGCCGCAGGCGCGCCCGCCCGCCCGCGGGCAGCAGTCCCGGGCTGCGGGCAGGCTCCCGGGCCTGGCCCAGCCTCGCGGACCTGCAGGGGTTCTGTGGGCGCCACCCCTCCGGATTGTGGGCACGCAGCGGCACCCCGCGCAGGGATGCTCGCGACTGGGGATCGGGTTCCCGCGACCTTGGCTGTGGTGCTGACCCTCGCGGTTCCTCGGTGTTTTCCTAGGGAAAGTGGGGAAATGCCTGCCCTTTTGGACGGGGCTGTTGTCAAGCTGCACGAAGGTGTAGGGAAGCGCCTGGGCGTGAGCCGGCGCCCCAGGCGGAACACTGGGCGGGAGACTGCCTCCGCCTGGCCGGAGTGTGGCAGAAGCCCCCTGCGCACCCGCCAGGGGTCCTCGGTCCTCGCGCCCCTCCCGTGCCCCGTCATCGCTCACCCAGCGCCCAGAGCGGGTCCTGCCCACCTCCCCTCCGCTCCCTCACTTGGAGCTCCGCTCCGGTGTCCCCAGCGTCCTCTCACCTGCCTGGAACACGCAGCCCCGTTTGTTTACCTTCTGACCTTCGCACTTGCCGTCTGCGGGGCTCAGAGTTGCCTCCGGGTTCTTTGCGCCTCTGTCTGCTTCTGGGTCTTCCTCTGGTCACGTGTCTCATTAACTCGAGGCTTTCCTCGACCACCCTCTTTCACCCCTTAGTCGTTCAATCCTTATTTTGTTTCATTTTTTTCCCAGCATTCACTATGATACTCTTAATTTGCCTATTTATATTCTGTCTCCGATACTAGGATGTGACAGGTAGTTGTCTGGTTTGTCCACAACACTCTGCCTCCCATGCCGAGAAGCACACAGTAAGTGCTCAGGACCATCAGTTCAGAGGACAAATGAATGAGCCTGCCTGCCTGTGGTCTCTGCTTTATCTGCTCATTTATTGGCTCCTGCCTAACTTGTGAAACATGGAAGCAGATGGGTGCTTGTTCTCATTTTGTGAAACGTTTTCATGTCCTTGACCCCTTTATTTGGTAACATTCAGAACAAGCTGTGATATAAAAAAAATCTTGCGTTTGTGTAACGTTTTAGCTCTCATTTCCTTTCACACGTTCAGGAGACATTTACGGAATTGTGCATTATTTAGGTCAGGCTTTCTGCTCCTCCTTGGGGACCGAAATACAATAGCAACAGGGTCCCTTCCTCCAGAGAGCCTAAGAATCCAGCTTTGAAGGCAGACCTGCACAAACACAGTGCCAGGGCAGCGTGATGCCCGCTGCAGTGGAGGGGCTCTGCCCTGGAAATGTGGAGATGACTGGGCGCCAGCGTCGGACCTTGAAGGGCCTTGAGAAATTTGTCAGGGAGAGAGAGGCTGGGGAGTGGGAGAGGGCAGGGTGAAGGGGGGACCTTAGCCAGGCCCATGCCCCAGCCCTCAGGACTGCCCGCAGGGGCCCTGGTATGGGGTGGGGAATCAACCTGCAGGGCCAGGTCTTAGAGAGAAGGGGTGGGAACCCTGCAGAACCAGACCTCACTCTGCAATTCTTAAAAAGAATTCTGGTCCTGGCTGGGTAGCTCAGCTGGTGAGAGCTTCGTCCCAATACGCCAAGGTTAAGGGTTTGATTCCCCCATCAGGACACATACAAGAAGCAACCAATGAATACATCCATCAGTGGAACAACATATTAAAGTTTCTTTCTCCCTTCCTCTCTAAAATTAATAAATGAGAAAATAAATTTAAAAAATTATAAAAAGAAGTCTGAACTCTAAATTTGCTAACTCCACTGTCTGGATTTTTAAATGTTGGCAGTAGCTAATTAAAAACATCTTTATTAATACTGTGAGCCGAGCAAAATACAGACCTGATTCAGCTTGGTTGCAGGATTGTGGATCTCCAGGGCAGGCAAACCAGGAGGAAAGAGGTGCAATGAGCTGGAAAGGTAGCCTGGGGCCAGGGGAGCGAGTTTGTCCAGGTGCTCTCCTTTCATTGTCACTGTGAGTGGCAGCTATGAAACCCATTTCTACTGAGCAGGAAGTGAGGGCTCCCTAAGTCTCAGAAGTCTGCTTCAGAGCAAGCAACTGGGAGGTGGAATTTGAGTCCAGGTCTCCCCCAGACTGCAGGCCTTCCTGAGTCCCTCAGCTCATCTCCACGTGCTCTGTGGGCTTTTCATTTGTTTCGGAAGAATAATATCTGATCCAGATAACATTTTACTTCATTTAACCTTTTCTTTTGTTTTTATGTTTGTTCATTTCCCTTAGAGGAATCCTTCAACGTTAAAAAATTTGGCATGATATTCTCTGGTGAGCTTTGAATTTTTTTTTAAGGATTTCATTTTCAGGATGCCAGGACTTTAAATAATGTGTTGACAGATTAAAATGTGTTTATTTGCCTCCCCTGAAATAATGTTAGAGGGCACACCTCAATTTGTATATTTAAAATAAACTTAATTTTATAGATAAAGAAAAGTATCAGGTGCAGCGAGTCATAGTGAGTAAAGCAGTTATTTTTATGGTGCTTAAGGCAAAATGTTTTTTTCTCAACACTATTGTTTCGGCAGTAGGGTAGCTATTTTTGGTCTGAATATGTAGTGATATTTTATTCCTGATTAAGAAGGTGACATTTTTACTTTTTATTTTGAGAGTAATTACATTTGTGCTGGGCCTTTTATGATTATGTGAACTACCTTCAGTATCAGTCTTTATTTCAACTGTTTATTATGGGGACTTTCAAATATATATGCATGTATGTACACACACACAAAACATAATAGTATCCACCTTCAACAGTTATCAACTCCTAGTCAATCTTGTGTCATCCCTAACCTCAGCTACTCACATACCCTCTCTCACCTCCTCATATTATTTTCAAGTAAATTCTAAATAGGTCATTTTAAGCTTGGAAAAACAATAATTTCTTAATGACCAGAACAATAACCAAATGACTAGTCAATTCAAATTTCCTCTTGTCCCATACATTTTATAGTTTCTTTGATACTTAGTTTATTGGAAACAGGATCCAGATAAGGTCCATACATTATGATTGGTTAGTAGGTCTTTTAAGTGTCTTTTAACCTGTAGATTCCCCTTCTATTTTTTTTGTTTGTTTTCATTGTAGTGTATTTCTTGAAGTGATTGGGTTATTCTATAGCATTTCCATAGTTGGGTTTTATTGATTGCGTCTCTGCAATGTAATCTGATGTGTTTCTCTGTCTTTCCCAAAAACTCATAGTTGGATCTGGAGGAGGCCTGGTCAGATTCAGGGTGCCTTCCCAGGTGGGTGCCCTGTCCTGCTGGGCTCCCTGGGGTGTCAGCAGCAGGCGACACTCAGTCCTAGACCCAGTGAGTCCCTCGGAGGGTGAATTATTTGGGAGGCGCCTTTGTATACCTTTTGCTCATCAAGGACTCATTTTTTAAAAAAAGAACTGGGGGTCTCCGATTTTTAAAAAAGAACTGGTTGGCCTTTGAATTGCCACTTCAGATGGTCTTAACTGATGCCTCAAATCCTCTTTGGAAACTGTTTGGGTATAAATTAGTAGTAGATACAAAAATATTGAGAAAGAGTAGTCACCATTTTAACATAAGAATTCTGTAGAGCTAAGGAAGTTTATTAAATGTTTGAAGGTGAAATTCAACAAATTTGATGTTATTTAATTTGCTTTTTTGTTTGTTGTTTTTTGGTCCTGTAAAATATTCCACCACCAACCACCACCCCAGCTAATTTTACCTTGTAGCTTTCTTAAGCAAAGACTACATACTCAATGTTTCAACAAGTGTAAAAATAGATTCTAAGGATAAATGGATCACAAATGAGATAGTTATTTTTTTCTTGAAAGTGAGGCATTAATATCGACTTGTTTATGTTAAATAGGTTCCAAAATTGCTTTTAAAAAAACACTGTCCCGGTGTTATTAATTGCTTTTTTAAATAATTTTTCTAAAAAGTGTGTGTGTGTGTGTGTGTGTGTATTCCAGCAGAAGTGTGGCCAGTGAGGTAATAATATGGGTGTAATAATTTACAGTTTTAATTTGAACATTTCACCTAAAATGTCATATGGTGTGCTTGAGTGTGGTGTTGTTATGTTACAGAATTACATGCTTACGATTTTGTAATAAAAGATTTTGTAATAAAAGGGGGCATTATTTGTGCCAGTCTCTGTATATATTTCTACAGAATTGTAAGTGACTTAATTTGTTAGGCTATTTAAATATTGTATATCTCAACTGATGCTCCTAGTTTGTTAGGCAAGAGTGCAGCCCAGCAATCAATCTACCCTTTCTGAGTCTGGAATCAAAAATCTGTGTCACCAACTTCTAACTGTACTCTCAGAAACACAGCTACTATTATATGTTGTAGAGTGTATGCCCTTCGGAAACGTTCCTGAAGCATCACCCACCTGCCACACCCTGGAATGAGAAGTGAATTCTGTGCATGGCCGCTCGTCTGTTGTGTCTTCTCTGGGGTGTTGACCGAGTATTAGTCATGTCCCCAGCTTTCACACCTCCCAGATTTTAGTTCACATTTTCAGAGCCCAAATATGTGTCTGGGGAGCAGTAATGGGTATAGTAATATCTGTGCTAATGTCAGCTGACACTGGGACAGTGGCCTGTGCTGGGCCCTGTGCCAGCTGTCCTTCAAGGCTGACTCTGCAGGTGTCCCTGTTTTACAGATGAGTGTAATCGCTTGCTCAAGGTCACCCAGGTAAGTGGCAGGCCCACTGCCCTCCAGCTCCAGAGTACTAATCCTTCTTTAATGTAGATATGTTTTCTTGTATTATGTACCACAATTGAAAACTTTAATAGAATATATAAACTAATCTAGATAGCTGTTTTGATCATTATTGTAGGAAATGTACACTCTAAATGCTACATCTGTGTACTGTACTATAGTTTAGAAGAGTAGTACATTTTTTCTTTTTACCTTTGACCCCTTCACCTGTTTCACTTTTTAAAAATTTTAATTATATTTCATTGATTATGCTATTAGAGTTGTCCTTATTTTTCCTTCTTTGCGCCCCCTCCACTCAGCACCCCCTACTCCCTCAGGCAATTCCCACACCATTGTTCGTGTCCCTGGGTTATGGGTATAAGTTCTTTGGCTACTTCATTTCCTATACTGTACTTTACTTCCTTGTGGCTATTCTGTAACTTCCTATTTGTACTTAATCCCCTCACCTCTTCCCCCATTCCCCCACACCCCCCTCCCATCTGGCAGCCATCAAAATGCTCTTCATATCCAGGATTCTATCTCTGTTCTTCTTGTCTTTAACCTTTGGCATTTTAATTATGATGTGACTTGGAGTGGCCCCTTTGTATCCGTGTTGTTTGGGACTCTCTCTGCTTCCTGGACTTGCACAGCTATTTCCTTCACCAAATAAGGGAAGTTTTCTTTCAGTGCTTTTTCTCTAGGTGCACACTTCGTGTGGACTGAGCACACCCTCCTCTTGTATTTGAGCCTTGATTGCTGTTGGCAGTACAATGGGAGGGATTTACCCAAACCAGTCAGCTGCAAGGACTGGCTGTGACCCCTGACCACCAACCTCTGCCCTCTGTAGAGGATCCGCTGTGCAGGGGCAGGTGGTGGTGTTTTGACATGGTCTGTAGCCATTCAGTGGGGCACAGCCTCTGGGATTTCCTGGGTGGTGCAGGCCAAGGTCAGCCCCCACCTGCATTCTGCCCAAGGCCACCCTGCATGGACTATAAAGCACTTTGCAGATGGTTACTACTTGTGCTGGGCTTGGAGGTTGCCAGGCAAAGCCAACCTGTGACTCTCAGCTGGCTGCTGCTAGTACTGGGCCTGGGGCTACTTTGCAAGAGGTACAGGGCCTGGGGTGTCACTGAGGCCTGCTGTTTCTTGTTCTAGAGAAGTTAGGGAGTTGTGAAGCATGAGCCAGAACCAGCTATTCAGATGGAAAAGCCACACTGTTAACAGCTGGGGTGGGCCCTTAGGGGATATTAGGGAGGAGCAAAAAGTGTTAGCCAGATTGATGGAATCTCAGATATGGCACCTGCCTGCCAGCTCTGTGGCTCTGCTGGGGGAGGGTTCAGAAAAGGGACAATGGCCTCTACCCACCTTTCTGTCTGTCCCCCAGCTCTCACCTGGATGCCAGACACTTTAGTTTCTCCCCATATGCCACTGGTGCCTTTCAAGCTGCTTCCTTGGTACTGGAGCTCAGAGGAAGTGAGTCTGAGTAAGTTCATGTGTGGGCTCTTTATAGGGAACAGCTTGGCACTCTAAAAGTTGCTTCCACCAGCCTAATCCCTGCGGACTTTTACAGATAGAAGTTATGGGACTTACCTCTCTGGCCTTGGGCTGGGGGGCCTGGTGTGGGCCAGGACTCCTCACTCACAAGATATCCCTCTTGAATTTTTGTCTACTGCACATGGATGTGGGACCAGCCCATTCCACCTCTGTGCCCCTCCTACCAGTCTGGATGGATGTTATTTTTTTAATTCTGTAGTTGTCAGACTTTTATTCAACTCGATTTCTGACAATTCTGAGTGATGGTTTTTCTATAGTTTAGTTCTTTAGTTGGTTGTTCTTTAGTTTAATTTTGATGTGGTTGTACAAGGACGTGAGCACGTTTACCTGTGCCTCCATCTAGTTCAGAAGTCCCACCTTTTCTTCTACATCTTAGCCCTCATCTCTGGCATGCACCAATGTCCTCTGTATCTGTAAGCTTGGATTTTTTATTTGCTAATTTGTTTTGTTTCTATATTTTGCATATAAGATTATATGGTATTTGTCTTTCTGTGTCTGACTTACTTGACTTAGCACAATGCCCTTGAGGTCTGTCCATGTTGTCACAAAGGGCAAGACTTCCTTCTTTTTTTGTCTGTATAGTATTCCATTCTGTAACTATACCACCATTTCTTTATCCATCCATCCACTGATGAGTACTCAGGTTGTTTCCATGTCTTGGCTATTATAAATAATGCTCCAGTGAATATGCGATACGTATATCTTTAAATTAGTGTTTCATTTTCTTTAGATAGGTATCCAGAAGTGGAATTACTAGATCATAGGGTAGTTCTATTTTTAATTTTTTTGAGGAATCTCCATATTCTTTTCCTTAATGGCTGTACCAGTCTGCATTTCCACCAGCAATGCAAAAGGGTTCCCTTTTCTCCACATCCTTGCCAACATTGGTTGTTTTTGTTTCTTGTCTTTCTGATACTTGCCACTCTGACAGGTGTGTGTCCCATGGTGGTTTCAACTTGCATTTTTTATCATTGATAATGTTGAATATCGTTTCACGTTGATCGTCTTTACATCTGGAGAAATGTCTGTTCAGAAATTCCGCCCATTTTTCATCTGACTGTTGGTTTTTTTCTGTTGTATTTTATGGGTTCTTTCTATATTTTTACGGTATCAGCCACTTGTCAAATACATGACATTGCAGATATTGTCTCCCACTCAATGGGTTGCCTTTTCCATTGGTTGATGGCTTCCTTTGCTGTGTAGAAGCTTTTCAATTTGATGTAGTGTCACTTGTCCATTTTTGGTTTTGGTGTCAGGTTCAAAAAGTCATCTCCAAGACCTGTGTCAGGGAGCTTACTGCCTATGCTTTCTTACAACATTTTTATGGTTTCAGGTCTTCCATTCAAGTCTTTCACCTACTTTGAGTAAATTTTTGTGTGTGGTATAAGATAATGATTGAGTTTCATTCTTTTGCATGGGGCTGCCCAGTTTTCTCAATACTATTTGTTGAAGAAACTATCCTTTTCCCACTATGTGTTCCTGGCTCCTTTGTTGTAAATTAATTGACCATATGTGTGTGGATTTATTTCTGGGCTCTCTATTCTGTTCCATGATTTGTATATCTTTTTAGGCCAATACCATGCTGTATTTATTGATTGACTTACTGATTTTCTCACCCAAGGACATTTTTTTCATTGCTTATAGAGAGAGAAGGTTGGGACAGGGGAGAAACATTAATGTGACAGAGAAACATTGATTAGTTGCCTCCTATACATGCCCCTCCTGAGGACTGAACCTGCAAACCACGTATGTGCCCTGACCCAGGATCAAACCAGCAACCTTTTAGTTTACGGGACAACGCTCCAGGCAGCTGAGCCACACTGGCCAGGGTACCATACTGTTTTAAGTACTACAGCTTTGTAATGTGTTTTGAAATCAGGGAGCATGATACCTCCAACTTTGTTCTTCCTCAAGACTACTTTGGCTATTCAGGGCTTTAGGTGGTTCCATACAAATTTTAAGATGATTCATTATATGTCCATGAAAAATGCCACTGGAATATTTACGGGGATTGCATTGAATCTGTAGATTGCTTTGGGTAGTATGGACATTACTTAATAATAATGATTCTTCTAGTTCATGAATATAGAATATCTTTTTACTTACTTTGTCATCTTTAATTTCTTTCATTGATATAATACATACTACAGGTATTTAACCTTTTTGGTTAAATTTATTCCTAGGTATTTTATTCTTTTTATGCAGTTGTAAATGGGATTATTTTTTTTATTTCTCTTTCTGATAGTTCATTATTACTGTATATGAAAACAACAGATATTTAGGTATTGGTTTAGTTTCCTCCAATGGTGCTGAATTTGTTTTTAATTCTAACAGTTTTTGTAGAGGAATCCACCTCTGACTTGAGAATAGTGATCTGAAGCACTGTGTCATGCTGCCTTACCCATTTATTCTCTGTTTTGCTTTTAATAAATGCTCACTGGGAATCCACTCCATAGTCAGTAGGGGACTGAAACATGCATCAGACACATTTTCTCCCCTCAAGGCACTCACAGAGTAGAAGTGCAGGTAGACTTGCAATGCAACATCAGATTCACATTGGTGGTGCCGGGCACAGTCCAAAGGGAAGGCTAGAGGGGAAAACTTGTTGAAGAAGGAAGTGCTTACACTAGATCATGAAGGGGGATGGTGGCTGGCCAGAACAAAGTGGCGGGAGTCATTTCCAGCAGACGTAACAGCTCAGGCGGGGCCGAAGGTGTGCAGCAGCCAGTGTGCCTACAGGTCCACGTGGCCTGTTACTGGGCCAGAGAGGGCCAGAGGCCTCTGCTATGCTAAGGGTTAGAATTTTGTTTTCAGTTGGTCAGTACTGAAGGAACCCAAATGGAGAGCAGGGCGATCACTGCATATTTTTAACAAATCTATTTTTCCTTTTTAATTCCTTGTCTTGAAATGTAGAGTCACCAGAAATTGCAAAAAAAAAAAAAAAAGTACAGAGAGGTCCCTTCGCCCAGTTTCCCCCATGGTTGTATATATTTACACAACAATATACAACACCAAAACCAGGAACATGGCATTGGTACAGAGAGCGCTTACAGTCCCATCCCTATGTCCCGAGTGGAGATTTGTGTAACCACACCACAGTCAACACACAGGACTCTTTCATCACCGGAAGGTCCCCCTGGTGCTGCCCCTTTGCAACCACACTATCTTCTTCCCCACCTCCCCACCCCTCACCCCTGGCAACTGCTAATCTGTTCTTCGGCTCCACTTTTATCATTTCAAGAATGTTGTATAAGTGGAATCTTACAATGAAGATCTTTTGTGATTGGATTTTTTCACTAAGTAGAGCCCTTAAGATCCACCCAAGTTGCTGCATCCTTCAGAAGTTTGCAATGACGGTTAACCATTCACGCACAGACCAGCACCTGGATGACGTCCAGTCTGAGCAACTGCAAATGCAGCTGCTGTGAGCATCTGTGCACAGGTTTTCGTGTGGATGGATCTGTCTTTCTAAATGGTGTGTGTAGTGCTTTGGGCGCTGTGATATTTTTAATAAGGGTTAAAGTAGGGCCCTGGCTGGTGAGGCTCAGTGGTTGAGTGCGGGCCTGTGAATCAATGGGTTGCTGGTTCAGTTCCCAGTCAGGGCACATGCCTGGGTTTCGGGTCAGGTCCCCAGTGAGGCGTGTGTGAGAGGCAACCACACATTGATGTTTCTTTCCTTCTCTTTCTCTCTCCCTTCCCTTCTCTAAAATAATAAATAAAAAATCTTAGGGAAAAAAATTAAAGTAGAAAAAAAACAATTTGATTAAAATTTTTGATAAAAATTTTAGCAAGTATTGAAGCAGGGTTATTGAGGAAATTTGCTTTTGATCACAGCAGCTAATTTAAATATTACACATCCTGGGTGTTCTGAAGGCTTAGTGCAATGGAAGGTTTAACTGAGCCTTGAGTGACGGAGTCATCTTCAGCAGCAGAGTGACTGGAGTGAAGCCAGCAGGATGAAAGGGGACAGCTTGTGTTTCTCGGCCTGGTTTGGACTGGTCCTTGGACACCTCGCTCTCCTTTCTAACTCCAGTTGGTGATACAGAGCAGTGCACTGGAAAGAGCACAAGTGTTGAAGAGGCCGTGCCCTCACCTGCAGAGCGGGGTGGCCCCGTGCACCTCCAGTGCTGTGAGGGAGCCCTTCAACTGCAGGCCAGGAGCCGGCCCAGCCTCCTGCCCCAGCCCATCCTCCCCGTGGAGGTCAGAGAGGCCACTCTGTAGCCTTTCATTTATAAGACCTTGTTTAATTAGTTTCTTTTATGTGAAGTATGTGCATGACTACCAAAAAAAAACCCCAAACCCAGGAAGTTACAATGGGAAGAGTGAAAGTCTCCTTCCCACTGTGTCTGTGTGCTTGTGAGCATGTCGTGTATGTGCACACATGTATTTCTCCACTGACCAATACTTACTTTGTGCGCTCTTCTTTAACTTACCTTATTTCTTTTATGTCTTTTAGGCATCATTTCTTAGCAGTACCTGAATTTCCTCCATTGTTTTAATGGCTTTATTTTACTTTTATGCCATAATTTGTTTAGTCTTGCCAAGCGTACATATTAGGTTATTTCTAATATTTTGTCTTTCACAAGAAGTACTACAAACATCCTTGCACAAACATCTTTGAATATCTGTACACATATTTGTTGAATACCTGTGCAAAATTGTAATTGCCAGGTTAAAAGTCATATGCATTTGAAATTCTCATTAGATATTACCTATTTTCCTTCCAAAAAATCTTTTACCAGCTTATACTTCTCACTGGCATGTATAAAAGTATCAGGAGCCTCATACCTGGGTTGACGCTGTGAACAAACTTGCCTCCAGGTCTTGCCTCCTCCAGGCAGCCTTCCTGTACATCCACCTCTCACTCACACCTCCATCCACTTGTTCACGCCACTCTGCTAGGCTCCTGCTGATCCTCTCAGGACCCAAGGGCACTTTAGATACGGTATGATAATTATGCTGTTGGTAGTTTGAGGGAAGGGGCTGTCTGGTTAGTGCTCGCTCTCAACAGCCTCCACCTCTTGCTTGGAACACAAGAGGCCCTTGGGAAATGTGTGTTGGGAGAACGCAGTAAGCAGTAGCTGATGTACCATGAGACTTAGAGCAATTTTTTTAATTTGTAAAAAGTAACCAGAGATTCAATATTGTGTTGATAGTACCTAAAGTGCTTATACTCAGAAGAATACTAGAACTGGAGAGTTTTTTTTTTAAGTATTTTTTACTCTAGATTCTAAGCAGGTAGGAATGTTCCTCCCCACCAGTATGTAGTTATAGACAGGGTAGAGGTCACTCCTGTAGTTAGAGGGGATTCTACAAGAGTGCCCAGTCTTAGAGAAGAAGAGATTTTGGGTGACAGCATGTCATTCATTGAGCATTCAGGAAGCAGCATGGAAAGTGAGTGGGAAGGCCACAGGCAGGAGCCAGAGCCTTCAACAAAGGTTGCACTGACTCCTTCCCTCTGGATGTCCGCTCACTGCACTCAGGTCTGGAGAGACCCAGGAGCAGGACGTGTCCCCAAGAGCTTTGTCAGTGGATCATTGGTGGGCCTTGGACATTTCCTTAAGTGTATCAAGTGATGCTGTAGGGGAAGGAAGACAGGGCCTCCCTGCTTTTGAGGCCCTGGCCTGGTGGGCCCCAGGTCCCATGGCTGGAAGTGAGGTGAAGAACCAGCGCCCGCAGGGGAGGGACGTGGAGGCAGCAAGTGCAGCTTCAGTGTGTTGCAACAGTGTTGCATGAGGAATTCGTATATTTTGCACTTTGTAAACTGTTTTCTAAAACCCTGTTGATATCCATTTTGTTGACATATAATCGCAGCAGAATTGATTTCATTAATAACTATAATTACCTGTTTTCTCGGGAAGTTCTTTCCCTTGTGCTCACGAGGCCCGAGCTTGACAGAGAAGGTGGCTCCAGCGGGTTTCTCTTAGGTGCTTTTTTCCTGGCCTAAGAAGGACAACTTATTTTAATTTTTAAATTATTTTAAATCTTGAGATGAAATTATGTTAATAATTCTTGAACCTAATGATGTAATGCATTCCCAAAACTTACAAAAGCTAACCTAATATTGTTCCAGTCAGCCTATAGGTTACAACAGCTGTAGCAGAAAGAGTCCCCCACTTGCTCAACAAGGATTAATTTGTGCCAGTCTCAGTGCGGGCAGGTGGACCAGAGGGGGGACGTCTCTATGCCACCGGGTCATGCGGAACACTGGCTGGTGGGGGCTCTGGCGTGTGAATTCCACCTCCCAGTCTGTGACCGCTCGTCCCCCAGCCAGCTGCAGAGGGAGGGGCAGACTGGTCCGCACACAGCTTTCTGCTGGGAAAGGACCTGGAGGTGGTGCACGTGGCTTCTGCTCTTATCTCTTTAGCTAAAAGTTGATGACTGGCCACCAGGAAAGCAGCCAGATGTCGTCTCTTGCTGGGCAGTCATTCATCCAGCCGGGACAGAAAGGCTTCTGTCACTGAAACACAGAAGGGAGGACCAGGTCCTGGAGTGCCTCGAGAGCCCGTGCCCCTCGTGCTATGTGTCCCGAAGGGGCCCCGGCCTCCAAGGCTGAACTCCAGACTCAGCTGGGTCTCCTCATTTCATTTCTCCCGTCTCCTCTGAGGGCAGTGAGCCGCACATCCTCTTCTTCCAGCCTGTGCGTCTCTCTTCTGCTGCCTGCCAGGACCCAGTCATTTTTGCCAGGTCTCTTCATCTTCCATCCTGCCCTCTCAAACCCACCCCTTGCTCAGCTTCCCAAAGGAGCTCCCTGAAGAGCAAGTCGGGTCATGGGCCTCATGTGCTTTGGTGGCTTCACAGCCCTCAGGCCCAGGCTGCTCCCAGCAGTGGCTGGGCCCCTGGAGACTGGGCCTCATTTTCTCTCTCCAGCTTCCTTCCCCTACTACCCAGCAAAACCAAATCTCAAATGACTCGTCGTGCTCAGAGGCATCTCCAGCTCTTTGTACATGCTGTTTTCCTTCCCGCACCCCAAAGCTTCTCCACACTCCTGGGTTCAGGGCTTTTCTGGCCCTGTGTCTCTTACTGAGTGTGCCCACAGTGTGCACTCTCCGTGAGCTCGCTGAGGACAGGCATGCTGGCTGCTCCAGCACAGGACTTTGCCCACAGCGGTGCTCAGGACATGCTTCATGAATGACCAGCATTGATGATGTCTTACAGTGTGGCAGAGAAATAGCAGGTAGAAGTGGCTGCCCGCCTTTTTGCCAAGTCTGCCTCTGACCCTTTGTATTTGTACCCAACCAGCTCAGCTGAACAGTTCGCTGTGTCTGTGCAGTCAGCTCGAGCCCTGTGCCTCTCCTGTCTGCCTCTGGGGAGATGGGCCAGGTCAGACGCCACCTCCCCCAGGAAGCTCTCCTCGTCTCCCCCACTCCCACCTGTGGGTAGAGCCTCTTGACTTGGTTAACGTTTTGCTCATGGCCTCACCTCATTGTAGCTTGTATTACTTTTTGGATAATGGATTCACTCCTCACACTTCCCCCAACCCCGTCGTGAGCTCCGTGCTGCTTTAAGACTGGTTCCTAGCTGCTGCTGTGTACCTCCTACATGACTTGTTGTGAATGGCACCCCACAAATGTTGAGTGGGATTGTATATAAATAAATGAATCTTTAAAAGAGGATATTCTTTCAAGATGCAAGTGAAATGGAGTGGCATTGTGGCATCATCAGATGCCATGTTATGGGTTAGATCAGCAAAGGTCTGTTGAAGGCCCTGTGAGTGTGGGAAGCCTGGGTAAGCAAGACAGGCCTGCCCCTGTCCCCCCGGAGCACGGGGACCTCCCCGCAGCAGCGTGACTTGGTCTGCTGTGGTGTTGTGAGCGGTGTGGTGGCTCCTCGCATCGTGTGCAGGGTTGGCCTCTCCCCGAGCTGTGCCTGGCAGGGTGCGTGGTCTTCAGTTGCAGAGGCTGGTGGTGCTGACAGCCATGCCTGAGGACAGTAAGAACGTGAAGCGGTGGTCAGTCAGAGAGACCATTCATTTGATTCAAATTCCTTGTTTAGACCTGTCATCAATCACATTATTTTCATGTTTGATGGAAATCCTAGACGTCACTCTAGATCACTCAGTGGACAGACATTAAATATCAGATCCTACGGCAAACGGGCAGGAATTTCCTGGTGGGACAGAATAAGGTTTAAATTCTGTGGTTTTAAACAGTATAGAATGTTCATCTCTATTATTTAATTGTTGGCCTTTTTTTAAAAAAAAAGGACAAACTTAAATGCTTCCTGACATTTTAGTAAAATTGCCAGACAAGAGCCAGGGAATCATGAAAATAAGACTAGTGATCTGGCGATTTCTGTTTAAAATCATGGGGGCTCCTGCAGAGTGCGCATCTCCGCCTGTCAGCCTCTGCCCGAAGTCTGGGAAGGCTGCTCCCAGGCTGCCGGGGTACACTCAGGCCGCATGAGTGAATGTCGTGGCATCCATATTGCTGGTCTCCCTCTAGTGATGTGGGTGCGAGGACAGGGGCATCTTCTGAGCACTTGTACCAGGCAGGATCACGCCTGTGAGCAGACTCGGCATACCCGCGTCCCCAGGCCTCTGACAGCCTGCTGTTCTCCAGCTTCTCCCTTTCCATCACCCTGATGCAGGGCTTGCTTTCTGGTACATCACTTTAACCTGTATTTATGGACTTAAGAGAAGACTGGTGCATTTGTTTTTCTGCAGGAATTGTAGGCGTGTTTATTTGAAACAGTGCGTCCTCTCTGGTTGAGACAGCTTCTTGTAAGCGGGTCCCACAGGAAGCCAGCTGATAAGAATCACATAGTGACACACGAGGCCTGTCTAGGAAGTGTCCATCCACATAGTATGAAAAATAGAGACATTTACTGAAGAAGATACAAGAAACAAGAACCATCATACATAGGATAGTGATGCCTTAGTCCCCTTCAGAGAAGGCACCTTGGGACCTCACACAGTTCTTCCACTTGCCATCAGCTGCCCCGTTGTATTTTCCTGAATCTCATCCACGGTCTAAAATCTCTTCCCTTTCAAAGGTGATTTTAGTTTTGGGAAAAGCCAGAAGTCCCAGAGCACCAAGTCTGGGCTATAGGTGAGCTAAGTTATCTGGGTGATTCGACATTTTGCCAAAATACTCTACACGAGACATGATGCATGAGCAGGCTTATTGTCATGATAAAGCTGCCAATCACCAGTTGCCCACAGCTGCAGCCTTCTGAAACTATCATCCCAATAGTTTTTGCGGAGGGATGTTTAAGTTTAATGCAGAATTTGATACAGATTTGTTTCTCTACTCCCTCAGCCATTTTGATTATGATGGTCTCACAGACATGCTCACTCAGCAGTGTCTACTGCCCCCACGGACTAGTACAGTGAAGTCATCATTGTTCACATGCCACATTCCATCCACTCTCCTTGGCTGCCAGGTTACATTGATGTTGTGCTAAGTGTACTAACAATGGTTGTGCTTTTTCCAAACAGACCTCATAGTCTATTTGTGGCTAGAAAAAAATGCGCATTTTTACCCTGGCTAGTGTAGCTCAGTGGATTCAGCATGGGCCTGTGAACCAAAGGGTTGCCGGTTCAATTCCCAGTCAGGGTGCATGCCTGGGTTTCGGGCCAGGCCCCCAGTAGGAGGTGCACAAGAGGCAACCACACATTGATGTTTCTCTCCTCCCCTTTCCCTGCTCTCTAAAAATAAAGAAATAAAATCTTTTTTTTTTTAAAGTGGAATTTCTTTTCTCCAAAGGGGGTTATTTTCTAATCCAATTCTATAAAATGTGATCACACAGGGCCTCAAATTTTCTTCCTTTCATAATAGTCCTGTACTAGGGAAACATCTTTGAATTTTTCATGTGTTGCTTAAGTTCAGAACTTGGTCCAACTGAGTTTATGAACTTATAGCCAAATTGTTTTATATACCAATAAATTTGAAACACTGTGAAGCTAGCTGCGTGTCTAAGTTCAGGAAGAATGCATATTCATTCTGGTTTTTTTTTTAAGGAATCTGACGACCGTGTAGCCTTTGGAATATCTATCACGTGACACTACATCATGAGTGACAGTAAATGTGATAGTCAGTTTTACAGTGTGCAAGTGGCGGACTCAACTTTCACTGTGCTCAAGCGTTACCAGCAGCTGAAACCCATTGGCTCTGGAGCCCAAGGGATTGTTTGGTAAGTGCTGTCTGTTTCGGTACTGTGCATCGAGTTGTTCTTGTAATAAAAATGAAGTAGAACTGAGTCATCAGAATTTAGAACTGCTGATGATGAAAGTTGTCTCCTCTTTGCTCTAATCTAGGTCTATGAGCCTAATTGAACCAACCTCTTGCTCTAGTTACATGTAGCCTGATTGTAGGGCACAGACCCAAATTCTTAGAACGCTGCATAAATTAAATAGGTAGCAGTTTTTCTTTGTTTCTTTTCTGTTCTTTTTTTTTTCCTTTTCCATCCCCCTGCCATGATGATATTAGAGCACTAGGAATGACAGTGAGTTGTAACAGAAATTTGGAGTTTTATTCATTTCTTCATCCTGGCCACCTCTCCCCTCCCCCTTTTATCCCCAATCACTCCTATTCATTTCTAGGCGCCATCACAGCAGGGCCTTGCCCTTCATTGGCAGGATGAGGCCAGTCAGTGTCATTGTCACCCATGGATTAACCAGGAAGGGATGCTGTGTGAGGGGTTGGGCTGGCCGTCTCTTCCTTGGTGTCTCCAGGACGTCAGAACCCTTGGTCTGACCCTGAACCTTAGTCTCTTGCATGGTAAGACAGCTGCCGCGACATCACCGGCCAGCTAAAGGTAAAGTTTTCACCTGTTTTCTAGATTACCATTATCAGCACTTCCCAAACTTCTTATCCCTTAGTTTTCTGGCAAAACGTTTTTTTCTTTCTTTTTTTTTTTGGTCAATAAAAGTAAAATTGTATTTGCATCTAAAAGAAACTGTGATGTAGCTAAACACCCAGTGTTTACAGCTGGTAGCAGGGGTTCCGAGGTGAAAGAGAACTCATGAATGCTGTGGTAGAGGTTTGCTTTCCTTAGAGACCTTGCGTTTAGAGACGCTTCACCAGCTTGTAACTGAGCCTCTGTTGTAGTGGCATGTGGTCAGGGCCACTACATGTAGTGGGCCATTTTCTTTGGCCCGGGCGGCTGGAGGCCTGTGAGAGAAGAGGAGATGGTCGTTCAGAGTTCCCCGGGCAAACTGATTCGGGAGAAAGGCTGTTTGGAAGGAATGCCCAGCCTGTGTCTAAAATAGGGCTGATCCTAATTTTCGAGTGATAACACGCCATCCTGGCACTTAAACCCGGTGTGCCCTGGGAGGTTGTACAGTCAGTGGGTGGCTCCCGTTAGGATGTTTTGATGTTAATAAAAAGTTCTATGTGATAAAATGTTCTTTTGATTTTAAATCCATCTCATATTTGGAATTGCATGGTAATTTTACACAGGTAATTCTGCAAGGCTGACACCAAGGGCATTTCATGTAACACCTACACTGAGACCCTGACTAGAAGTTCATAATCAGTGGTAAAACAGAAGGCTGTACAAAGGGTGGGCAGTTAAAACTGATGACTTCATTACACACGACTTCAGTAGCAGTAAAATCCTATACTTTATAAAATGCTATTTTGCATGTTGGTTTTGATTTTCAGTTTGCCTATGCTACTTCTAGGCACCATCTCTTTTTTAAAGAATGTTTAATAATGAAATTATGAATGTTCATTATGAATGTGTATTTCTCATTTCAAAGTTCTAATTTTGACATAAAAGTTTCTAATATGCCATTATAAACTGTATCTCCTCTGGCAAAAGCAGTGGTAGAATTATAGGATGGGAAGATAAGAATTTATTTAAAAATTTAGGGCCCTGGGTGGTATAGCTCAGTGGATTGAGTGCGGGCTGTGAACCAAAGGATTGAGGTTCGATTCCCAGTCAGGGCACATGCCTGGGTTGCAGGCCAGTTCACAGCAGGGGATGTACAAGAGGCAACCATACATTGATATTTCTCTCCCTCTCTCCTTCCCTTCCCCTCTAAAGATAAATAAATAATAATAATAAAAAGAAGTTCTTTAAAAAAATTTAAAAGCTGAGAGTACAGAAGTAAACCCACACACCTGTGGCCTGGTTTTCACAAAGGGCCCGAGATTATTCAGCGGGAAGAGAACAGTCTCTTCCAGCCCCGCGGCCGGGACAGCTGCACATGCACACGCCAAGGAGGGGGCTGGACTCCTGTCTCACATCGCGGTGTGAAGTCAACGCGAAACGGGCCGGCACCCTAAGTAGAAGAGCTGACCCCATGGAACTCCTGGAAGAAAACATAGGGGGAAACTTCATGACACTGGATCCTCAGAAATGGCACAGAAGCATGGGCAATAAAAGAAACACATGGGACTTCATCAAATTGTGCAACAAGGGACACTATCAAGATAGTAAGAAAACCACCTACAAATTGGGGGAATATTCACAGATAGGATATCTTGTAAGAATCTAGTATCCAGAATACATAAAGAACTTTTACAACTCAACAATAAAAAGAAAAACACAGTAAAAAAAAAGGCAAAGGATTTTAATAGGCCTTTTCCTTGAAGAAGACACACAAATGGCCAATAAACACATGGAAAGGCTCTTAGTCATTAGTCATTTGGGAAATGTGAATCAAAACCACAATGGGACACCACTTCACAGCCACCAGGATGACCATAATCAAAACCCAAGTAACAAATGTTGACAAAGATGTGAGGAAACTTGGCCCTGGCTGGTGTAGCTCAGTGGATTGAGCGTGGGCCTGCAAACCAAAAGATCGCAGTTCGATTCCCCATCAGGGCACATGCCTGGGTTGCAGGCCAGTTTCCAGCAGGGGATGCACCAGAAGCAACCATACATTGATATTTCTCTCCCTCTCTCCTTCCCTTCCCTTCTAAAGGTAAATAAATTAAATTAAAACAAAAAAGATGTGAGGAAATTAGAACCCTGTACATTGCTGGTAAGAATGTAGACTGGTGCAGCCACTTGTGGAAAACATTTTGAGGTTCCTTGACAGGTGACACATAAAGTTACTGTATGGCCTGTTAAATGCTCCTAGTTAAATACCCAAAAGAATTAGAAACAATTGTTTAAACAAAGACTTGTACACAGATGTTTATAGCAGCACTATTTGCAGTAGCCAAAAGGTTAAAAAAAGCCCAAATGTCCATCAGTGGATGAATGGACACACAGAGTGTGTAATATAATACGTGGAAGACTAATCACAGAAAGGGATGAAGCCCTGAGCCATGCTGCAACGTGGGTGGTCCTCAAAGCCTGCCAGGGGAGAGGATCCAGACACGAAAGGTGGCCTGAGTCCATCGGTGTGAAGGAGCCAAAGCAGGGAGTCCATAGAGACTGTGCACAGGGGCGGGAGGGAGGGGGCCTGGGGAGCACATGCTTACTGGGGGCGGGGCTTGCGTCTGGGGTGCTGGGACTCTTTGGGAATCACACTGGCACAGTGATTGATTGTACAAGATTCTGAATGTGCCAAACAGCACTGAATTGTTCACTTTAAAATAGTTAATTTTATGTCTGTGTGAATCTCATCTCCATAAAATCATTAAAAAATAAATAAATAAACTGGAAGTTACCTTAAACTAAGTACAGTTGTCATTTTTAATGGATATATAACTCCTAATACTATATGATTATATATAATGATATTTTCATGCCATATTATGTATAAAATAATATGATTTTCTTGTTGTAGTACCTTAAGTTATATATTGACAGAATATTTACAGTAATTTTACTTACCTCTCAATACTCCTATTTTCATTTAAATGATTTTTTTATTAGTATTGTCACATCCTAAGTGAGGAAACACGGAAGACTTAATTATAGAGAGTTACCAGTTTGACCATGGAAGCCAGATGTTTGGAGGAAAGAGAGTAGGGAGCTGGAGGAAGAGGACATGGACTAGGAGTCTCCTTTCACACACCAGGGAGTCAAGAGGGTCCTTTGGGAGTTGACGGAACAGAAGTCTGGGCATGTGATTTAAAGTTACACGGGAAACCGAGAGAGAGCTGGGACTAACACAGGAGCAAAGACCTGGGAGGAGTTGAGGCTTCCAGTACGTGACTAAATTCTCTGTTTTTATAATGGGGAATGAACAGATCATTTCTAAAGCTGATAGATGAGGAAGTAGTGATAAAAGTATGTTCGTTGGAATTTAGAAGTGACTGCGAGAAGTGAGACCGGGAAGGGAGCCGCCGCTGGGGTGGAAGTGAGGAGCGGGAAGTGTGTGTCCGCTCAGCGGCTCAGAGTTGGTCCATTTGGCTCATTTCGGATGGAAACTGTTGAGACCAAAAAAGATGTGTCTTTTGTCACGTTTCTGAGCCTGAGAAATATAGGCACAAATACACGTGTGTACGAGTACATTAATTAATGATTTGTTTCACAAATAGATTTCTTTTAACATTTTATAATTCATGTGAACTATGTATTTATGTAGGGGCATGTGAATTTACCTATGTGTAAACATGTATACATAATGTGAACTGAACTAGAGAAAAAAAATGATTCCAGGGTTCATGAAGTTTCTAACCATTCTTAACCAAATGCTTCAGCCTTCATTTTAAAAGCAGGTTGAATTAAGTTAGGGAATTTTGGCAAAAACACACTGTTCAAGGAGTAAGTGTGAGCCATGTTGTAAACTGAATAGGATAAAGAAATGGGAACAGTACTTTAGATGTTGCTCATGTTTCCAGGTGGTCTTTAGCAGCTTGCAGCCCCTGATGGGTGGTAGCCAAAAGATAGTAAAGTAACTCGAATGGTGCTGGTAGAAATCATTTGTAATTAGAACAAAATGTGCAGTTGGTCCACTCAGTTTTTTCTGTCTGTCTTTCCTCTTTCTGGAGGAAAATGAACCAGTTTCAACTAGAAGCTGAAGATGGTAGAAACACGGGTTCCAGAAGGTTCTATGTTTACTATACTAGTAGGAGGCAGTTTCTTGTAGAGTTTTATATGTAGCAATTTCTTACATTAGGGATTTTGTATCTTGCAGTTTACCATGAGCTGAGATTTTTGGCTTCTGTTTTTAGATTCTTTCTGGGAAAAACACACTCAATCAAAACTTAAATTTATCGTTTTCTTCCATGAGCTCAACCATTCCCTCCACTGTGATATTCTGAAATATAGTTTATCCTGTGATGACCAGGGTCTTTGTTCTAATTTACTGGCATATTTAAACCGAAGATTTCATTTCTTGATTGTCGTTACATGCTCTGCATCAAATTACTTGATTCTGAATAAAGTTATCTCAACTAATACAGTGAGAATCCGGCATGCCCAGGATTGCTGAGCCCTGTCTCTGCAGGGCGGCAGTCCGCCCCTTACCCTGAGCCAGCTCACCTGGCTGTCCACGCACAGAAGTCCCTCGGGTGGAAACAAGCAGAAAGATTTTTCCTTATTTGTTACTCATTAAAAAGGATCATGCTTTGTACATATTGCATTGTTGTATTTTCAAAATCATTCTAATGGATTGCTGGTTATATTTCCCAATTATAGTGCTGCTTTTGATACAGTTCTTGGGATAAATGTTGCAGTCAAGAAACTAAGCCGGCCTTTTCAAAATCAAACTCATGCAAAGAGAGCTTATCGTGAACTTGTGCTCCTAAAATGTGTCAATCATAAAAATGTAAGTTACATCTGTGTTTCTTCAGTAACTTGAATGTTGTTAGTGGTGTGATAATCCTGTGGGTCACATTGAATCCAGACCCAGGGTAACCTAGTGATAAAAATAACCATTTAGCCCTGGCTGGTGAGGCTTAGCAGATTGAGCGCTGGTCTCTGAGCATTCTTTTGTAACCTTCCCAATGGTATAAAGCCCTGAAGTGTTACGTCAGGAAGGGCCTTTGAAGGTCCTCCATGTGACCTCTTTTTGTCCTGGAGGGCGATTGAGGTTACTCTTAATGTTTTGATGTTTATGCTGGGTCTGTGGTATACCATTCTTCTGAGTCTGTGCTTTCAGTTCATTTTTAATTTCTTTGAAGCATGCTTTATTTTACTTATTTATTTTTAAAAATTGTTTTCAGGTTACAAAAATATGCTTATTATTTTTAGAAGTTCAAACCATGTGAACAAGAAAGTAAAACCCTTGACTTCGATCCTGCACAGATCCCTGTCATTGACACTTTGGTGAGCAGCATCATGCACACGTGAGCTCCCACACACATGAACGAGATCAGCTCCTTGTGCACATGTGAGCTCCCACACACATGAACGAGATCAGCTCCTTGTGCCCGTGTGAGCCTCCACACGCATGAACGAGACCAGCTCCGTGACTGTGCATCCTGCCTTTTGCCCCCAAGGAATGCCGCCGAGTCTCACATAGGTTAATGAACGTAGACAGAAACCATTTTTTAAATGGCTGCCTGGTACATCAGAGCACAGTCGTTTATTTAACCCATCACCTGTGACTGGAGATGTAGGTCATCTCCAGTTTTTCCCTGGATGCTCCAGATGTGAGCATCCCCTTGCACGCATCTTTACTCACTCATCCAGCTGAATTTCTTGACCACGAGTGCTGAGCCAAGAGTGTGCATACTTCTGACTTCAATACATGCTGGCACACTCACCTCAAAGAAGACTGTCAGCTGTGTGCTTTTGTTGAGAGTATTACCACATATTGTTTAACAGTCTGGCAGATGAGCAAAGATGTGTTTTATTTGGGAGGTTAAATTTCTTCCCATTTATTTTCATTTCTTGAGAATTTTTTTCCATGTCCTCCATCCATTTTTCTCCTGGGCCGTTGGCCTCTTCCACAGGCACTATAGAAGACCTTCGTGTGGGTCAACCCACTGATCCTCACTTTTTTTTTCCATTTGACCTTGCTCAGGTTGCCTTTGCCCTACCAATTTTATTTTTGTTGGGTTGATTAATAGAATCAAATCTCTTAGGTTTCCTGTCATGCTGACCAAAGGCTTTTCTATACCAGGATTATAGAAATGTTTGTCCACATTTTATGCTTTTGTGACTTGGGCTTAAATCTTTGTTCCATTCCAAGTTTACCTTGGTGCAAAGAAAAATTGAAGTGTAGATCCAGTTACACTTTTTCCTTGGCTAGCCAGCCACCCCAGTTCTATCTGCTGAAAGGTCTCTCTCTCCCGAGGTCATTTGAAATGACTGAGAATGCACATTGGATGCCCAAGCCTCGCTGGGCCTCTCCTCGAACACGCTGAGGCATTTCACCTTTCTTACACCAGAGATGCAAGCTTAGCCTTCATGTTTCAAAACTTTTTAGAAATTTGCACATAGTATTTAAATTTTCAAAGTTAGCATATTGCTTTATTTCGTGTTTTTCTGCCCGTAATTTCTACTTTATGTTTAGAGTTAGAAAGACATTAAGTGTGAGAATTCTTAATAATAAATTCTGAATAATAAAAGAATAAATTAGGGACACCCAAGAGTGATTTGATTTAAAAGTACATCTTATTTCCGAGGTGAAAATTCTGATCATCTAACTTTTTTCAAATACCATGTAATAGAATGTTTTTGGTAAAAACAGTGATAATAACAATAAATACTGAGCTCTGCTGTAGTTTTTGATATGTTAAACTTAACTTTTAGAGTCTTCTGACATTCTGAGGTTTAACTTTTTTTCTTTTCAGATAATTAGTTTATTAAATGTGTTTACACCACAAAAAACTCTCGAAGAATTTCAAGACGTGTAAGTACCCCCCCCTTTTTTTTTTTTTTCAGTAACGCACTGTGCGCCAAAGACTGAACGTCTAGAAAACAAAGTCGCTGCTTTTTTACTTGTAAAAGTGACTGCACTCGTTTTCTTTTCTTCCTTTGGACAACAGTACGTGCTTAACGCTCTCTTAGCCGCTTTTCTCTGCGGAGGAGAACTCTTAGGGAAACATAATAATCTCCAACCGTCTGCGCCCAGATGGCGCTCATCTCCGGAACAGATACTGGATGACTGGAAACAGTTCTTCAGAGCAGACAATGACTATTAATGCCACTGATTTGCTTTACTGAAATATAAAAATGTTTTTCTCCAGATCCTCAAAATCCAGGATCGTAGGGTTCAGGTGTTTACAATTATTATTTAAAATACTTAAGCATTAAATATTGTGCATCTCCAAAATCTGAAATAGAATTATCTTACTAACAATGAAATGAAATGCGAATTTATTCTAAATTTATTGGTGTATTCGTTCACCCAACAAATATTTGATGTCCAGCCCCGTGTTTGCACTCTCTTAGACTTGGCGTACTTCAATAACTAAAACAAGAAAAAAATCTCTTTTATTACTTAAGAATTGCTGGTGGTCACCCTCCTTCCTAAAGCATGTGGGAATGCAGGGAAGAGAGAGAATCAGCATAAGAAGTGCAGAGACAGGGACAACGTCACGCACTGGGACTTGGCCGTGCTGTGGAAGAAGTGGAGCTGGGCCGGGGACCCGGAATGCTGGGGGTTAAGAGTCAGAATGGAGCTTTAAGTAGGAGGGCTGGGGTTGGGGAAAGACCTCCCTGGATTGGTGACATTTGAAGAAAGCCTTGGAGGAGGTGAGGAGGTGAGTCCTGCAGATAGTTAGGGGGCGATGGGCTTGAGGTGGGAGAACAGGCAGTTTGAAGGAGCAGAAGTAGGAACGCGCCTGACGTGTTCTGAGAACAGCAAGCAGCCAGTGGGCTGGAGCGCAGGGAGCAGAGGAGAGGCGATGAGAAGGGATGGGGCCAGGCACTGTTCACCTTCTAGGCCCCTGGAAGGATTTCCATTTATTCAAAGACAAGTGAGTAAGACTTTCAGCAGAGGGAGGAGCTTACCTGACTTCCGTTTTTAAACAATAACTTTGGTTTCTGGGTTTTGAGAACCCTCCATAAGTTGTAGGGACACGACCAATTGGGCAGTGACTACAGCAACTCAGGGGAGAGGCCATGTGGCTTCATTTAGACCAGAGGGGTACTGATGTGGGTCGAGGGGCATGACTGGGTGCTGACAGTTTTCCGAAGGTGGAACCTCAGCGCTTGCTCTGAGAGAGGACGTGTGCTGAGAGAGCGGAAGGCGCTGGGCATGGCTCCTGGAGCTCAGCCCGAGCCAATGGTAAAAATGCTCTCAACCGAGTTGGGGAGGCTGCGGGGAGAGCACGCACAGGTGCACGCAGGAGCTCTGCCCTGGACAGGACTTCAAGGTGTCTATTGGGCCCTCGCATGGAACCGTAAGGTGGCAGTTAGGTAAACGAGCCTGGAGAGAGGTGTGAGTTGAAGTACAAATGTGTAGTTGGTGGTCTGTCGGTGGTATTTAAAGCCTTGAGACCAGAGGCCAGAGGAGGTTGCCAAGACTGTCCCAGACACAGAGGCGGAGCACTGAGCCCCAGCATGCCACAGGCAAGACGCGGGGCAGGAGAAGGACGCTGTCCACCAGGACTTAGCAACGTGGGAGTCACTGGGGGTCTTGAGGAAGGTTTCAGCAGGGTGAGGGGCAAAAGCCTGATCAAAGCAGGGGCGAGGGAAAGTGGGGGGAGAATTGGAAACGGTGAGCATAGACACCTTTTTGGGGAGCTTTGTTTACAAAGGGAATAAAAAAGGGGGGCAGAGTAGCTGCTGGGGAAAGTGAGGTCAAGTCTTTTTTATTAATTTATTTCCCAATTACAGATAATATGCAATATTAGGTTAGTTTCAGGTGTACAACACCATGATCAGACATTATATAACTTAGGAAGTTATGCCCTGATAAGTCTAGTACCCACCTGGCACTATGTCTATTACAGTATTATGCTGTATCCCAGGGATCAGGTTTTCTTAACATGAGAGAAATAACAGCAGGCTTCTCTACTGGTAGTAATTACATAGTGAAAAAAGTTAAGGTGTAGGAGAATTTGGATGTGTGAGATTCAATTTACTGTGACATAAAAAATGTTTTTAACTGGAAAGACATTGAGTTGCTAGTTGTGCTTTTTTTTTAACTTTTACAAAGTTCCATTGTACATTTGCTCCTTTTCAAGATACCTTATAAAATGTTTAGAGAAAAGTTATTTTACTTTAGCCAGTGCATTGAGTAGGGAGTAAGCTATTACTGTTTCATAAAGACTCTGGTTTAATAGCCATAAGGGAATTTTGGATGATTTTTATGTGTACATGGCTGGTCTTTTTTCCCCTCAGGTATTTGGTTATGGAATTAATGGATGCTAACTTATGTCAGGTTATTCATATGGAGTTGGACCACGAGAGAATGTCCTACCTTCTTTACCAGATGCTCTGTGGTATTAAACACCTTCATTCAGCTGGTATCATTCATCGGGTAAGTAGTGATGCCATATTCATTTTATTTTTAAATCACACTTGTTTTGGTGTCAGAATCTTCCAAATACAAAAGAACTTAATTTTTTGGTGAAATATACTTTATTGATTATGGTATTACAGTTGTCCCAACTTTTCCTCCCCTATATCCCCTTCCACCCTGCAATCCCCACACTCCAGCATTCACCCCACACCCTTGGTTCATGTCCATGGGTTGTACATATAAATTCTTTGGCTTCTCCATCTCCTGTACTATTCTTAACCTCCCCCTGTCTATTTTGTACCCACTATTTATGCTTCTTATTCCCTGTACCTTTTTTAAATTTATTTTTACTTTTTTAATATATTTTATTGATTATGCCATTACAGTTGTCCCATTCCCCCTTCATTCCCCTCCACCCTGCATACCCCCTCCTACCCACATTCCCCCTCTTTAGTTCATGTCCATGTGTCATAAGTTCTTTAGCTTCTACATCTCCCATATTACTCTTGCCCACCCTCTATTTTCTCCCTACTGTCTATGCTACTTATTCTCTGTACCTTCTCCCCTCCTTTCCTCTTCCCACTCCCCTGTTGCTGACCTTCCATGTGATCTTCATTTCTGTGGCTCTGCTCCTGATCTAGCTGTCTACTTAGTTTGCTTTTGTTTTAGGTGTGGTTGTTAATAACTGTGAGTTTGCTGTCCTTTCACTGTTCCTATTTTTTATCTTCTTTTTCTTAGATAAGTCCCTTTAACATTTCATATAATAAGGGCTTGGTGATGATGAACTCCTTGAACTTGACCTTATCTGAGAACTGCTTTATCTGCCCTTCCATTCTAAATGAAAGCTTTGCTGGATGGAGCAATCTTGGATGTAGGTTGTTGCCTTTCGTGACTTGGAATACTTCTTTCCAACCCCTTATTGCCTGTAAGGTCTCTTTTGAGAAATCAGGTGACAGTCTTATGGGAACTCCTTTCTAGGTAACTGTCTCCTTTTCTCTTGCTGATTCTAGGATTCTCTCCTTCATTTTAATCTTGAGTAATGTAATTATGATGTGCCTTGGTGTGTTCCTCCTTGGGTCCAACTTCTTTGGGGCTCTCTGAGCTTCCTGGACTTCCTAGAAGTCTATTTTCTTTGCCAGATTGGGGAAGTTCTCCTTCATTATTTGTTCAAGTAACACTTCCACTTGTTGCTCTTCCTCTTCCCCTTCTGGTATTCCTATAATTTGGATGTGGGAACATTTAAAAATGTCCTGGAGGTTCCTAAGCCTCTCCTCATTTTTTAAAATTCTTGTTTCTTCATTCTATGCTGGTTGAATGTTTCTTTCTTCCTTCTGGTCTACGCCATTGATTTGAGTCTCGGTTAGTTAGTTTCCTTCCCATCACTATTGGTTCCCTGTGCATTTTCCTTTATTTTACTTAGTGAAGCCTTCATTTTTTTCATCTAATTTGCAACCAAAATCAACCAGTTCTGGGAGCATCCTGATCACCAGTGTTTTGAACTGTGCACCTGATAGGTTGGCTATCTCTTGGTTGCTTAAAAGTATTGGCCCTGGGGCTTTGATTTGTTCTTCTGATGGAGACATTTTTGGTGAGGTCATGCCTGTTGCATATGAGGGGCGGAGCCTTAGGTGTTCACCAGGGTGGGGCAACCCAGTCACTTGGTTGTGACACTGTATGTGGGGGTGGGGTCAGAGATAAAATAATGGTGTTTTGCGCTCTCTGATCGGATTATGGTCCCTTCTGCCACTTCCCACAAGCCGCCACCTTTTCAATCAGTGCTTTTAGGCTTTATTTCCTGTCACTGGGGCCCTGGGTTATGGCGGTCTGTCTCGCTGCCCATTTTTGCCTAGTTTATCTGCCCTCAAATGCGTGACCATGGTCATCCCTGCGCCGCCTGCACTCCCAGATCTGGCTGCCACCACCTTTTCCTGCCACAGTCCTTCTCCACTGGCCGCTGACTCCACCTCTCTTACCGGTTTGGTTAAATGGTTGTTGGACTTCCATACAGTTCAATTTTCTGTCTGTTCTGGTTGTGTTTTTGTTTCTAAATCTTTGTTGTCTTTAATTTTGGTTGTGCTAGGAGGCACAGTGTTTCCACCTATCCCTCCATCTTGGCCGGAAGTTCCAGAACTTAATTTAAAAAAATATATATATATGTCAGTGTTGACAAGCCACATAAACTACGGGATTGTGTTGAGTTTCCAAACACTGCTGAGATCAGAAGACGTCGTGTTCACCGGTTGGCCTGGACGCACATGGGCCCCAAGGTGCAGGGCAGTGACCGGTGCTCAGCTCCACCTGCAGAAGAGTGGGACAAAGAAATCCCACGTACTGTTTACCCATATTCACCTATCATTGTTCTTGCTGTATTTGAAATCCCATTTTTAATTAGTCAAGGGATTAGGTTTGGGATGGGGGAGATTTAGAGGCCAAGTAGTAAATGATATAGATGTTTGAGAAATTCTGCATAAATGATGGCCCAAATATCTGTTTCTTCTATTGAAACATTCTGCCACTCCAGCATCCACCTGGGCGGGCCTCTTGACTGCACTGAGACTGGATGACAGTTGCCTGTACTGTCAGGAAGTAACAGTTAAAACCCAGGGAGATTCAATGGAATTCTCTAAGCTGGTTGTATGGGTTTGTTTTTTTTTTTTTGACTTGGACCGCTGTTTAAGCAGAGCACCATGATAGAACTTTTGAAACAACTGAAATGTTGAGTGAGATTAGAGGTGGAAACAATGTAATTTGATTGGAATCATTTATAGCATTCTCTAAATTATTACCATACTAATTCTGTTCACAGACTCTTTAGATATTATATTTCAACATCAAGAAATTGTCATTTCTTGGAACTAAATCTGTATGCAGAGGAAGACAGTGGGATAAGAACAATGAAGCCTATCCATACAAAGAAAAACAGATTTTCAATGGTGCAGTAGATCCAGTAGGTGCCAGGAAAGGTTGGTCCCATCACAGCTGCTGAATGGAGGTCTCCGTGGTGGCAGAGCCCACCCACTCAGAGAGGGCCCAGCCCTTGACCCTGTCATAAGCCTCAGGTCGGCAGCTTGAGGCCAGCGTGCAGAAGGCGTCCCTGGTCCTCCCAGGGCCTGTCCAGGCCTGGCAGACTCACTGAGGAGCACTGGGCTCCTGACTGGGGAGCCGTTTTGTAAAATGAAGCCTCTGCTGCCATCCAGCGTTCAGTTAACATAATACAAATTCTGTTGAATCTGCATTCAAAACAATACTTTTTTGAAGTTAAAAATGAAGATTTCTCAATGTACTTTGTACTTCTCTTCCTAAAATTTTCATAGACATTTATACAAATTAAGGCATCCTTAGTATCTCTTAAGTACATTTTATATTAAATTCAAGCTTTGGAATAAGTGCCCAGATTGTTATGTTGAGGCTTATTAATTTTGTAAAAGGCAAGGGTTTGCCTTGTTTCTTCCCCCTCGAACCCGGATATTTGTGGCAAAGCACCATCGTCCAGCGCTGGGACCTGGTGAGAGCTGCAGCCAGCAGGGGCCAGTGTTAGGGGTGTGCAGACCCTGCCGCTCAGGCCCACAGCTGCTAGCCAGAGGGCAGCTGCGGTCCGAAGGTGGTGCATGGAAACCTGAGAAGACCTGAGCAGACGGTTCCGTGGGCCAGCTCTCCATCCTGCTCCCACCCCGTGACGCCAGCCAGGTTCCCCACCTGCAAGAGTGCCACATGCTCCTGTGGGAGAGGCAGATAAAACAAAACTGAAAGGCCCTGTGTGCCCACCTCACCCCTCTTCCAGGTCCTGAGAGGTGAGGAAGTGCGATTAACCTTTAGTCTGCTAACCCGCCCATCCTTTGTTTGGGTGCAGTGCCAGGCACTCGGGCGCACACTCTCACTCAGTGCCAGGCACTAGGGCTCACACTTCCAGTTTTGCTCAGTAAGATGGCTTTACACCTGCATTAAATTTTAGTTATTTAAAAATAAATCATAATCCCACCACTTTTTACTTTACATAACTTGAAAAATTAAAAGAAGCCAGAGTCCTTAAGTACTTCACTGCCACCTGAAGGTGGCCTGTGCCAGGGGGAGTGTTCCCTCCTCACTTCCTGCAGATGCAGACTTCCTACAAAAGCTGAAACCAACGTATCTGTTTATACTTACTTAACTTATGTTTCAGAAATGCATTCATCTTGTACATAATTGTCCTCAACTTGCCGAATTACCTGGTTGATCTGTTTTTTTTTTATTTTAATCAAGGGTCAGATAATTCTACAAATGTTTATTTTTTAAAAAGAGCAGAGTCCCCAACTCCTCCTTTACTACTTTTCTCTCTCCCCAGAAGCAAGCTCTTTTACTTCTTTTAGCTGTTGTTTTAGTGTTTATCTCTGTATCTTGAAATAATATGATTAGATCTCTATTTTTTTACTTTTTAAAAAATTTGAAGTGTAAGGTTACTGGTGTGGTTTTCTTTCACTGACCATAACCCTCACCTGTCTGGTCCCCTGACCTCCCAGGAGTGTAGTGGGTTTGGCTTAGAGCCCACACTGTGGTTTTCGTCATGGTGACCAGTCAGTGCTTTTCACAGGCTGTACCCCTTACCCACGCCCTCCCTGAGCCTCACACCAAAGGGTCTGTTGGTCCCGAGTCTTGAGTCTCATATCTGGGTGGTTGATTTCAGTTTTTCTAGGTGACGAGAATGAGGTCCTCCAGGACAACTAAGTCAGAATTTCTGTTTAAAATGGGGCTCACACATAGGTATACAAGTGTCCCCAATACCCCCAGAGAAGAAACCTGAGAACACATGGTGCCCACTGCCGGAAGCTTGGCTCTGGGTTAGAATGGAACAGTATGTTCGAGATTTTAGACAGTTGTAGAAGTCAGCATACACTGTTTAGGGCCCACTGCTGAAGACTTGAAACAAAACTCCAAACAGCTACTTTGAGAGAACATGCACATTCTAAGAGGCCAAACATTGTATCTGGGGGAAGGGATGACTGAACTCATGACCCTCAAGAACACAGGACAGTCGCCTCGAATATAGGGGACTGGCAAGGCGAGGCATTTTCCTGTATAAAGCATCATCATCTCCCCACCACTCCAAAGAAGCCCAGCAAGTAATTTTGCAGGGCAGGGCCCCGACGAGCACAAGTGACCACAGGTCCCCAAGCCGCTGCACAGCGGAGGCGCCCAGCATGCCAGCCCCTCCGCACACCTGGCCCGCAGTTTGTCTTTTACAAATGTGACCCGCTCGCTCCTGTTTCCAAGCGGTTTTATATGCCAGTCCCAACGGGGAAAGCCTGGTAGGGAGCAGAGCCACAGCATACAACCCAAGAAGTGGTCAGAGCCAAGGCTTCCACACGACACCTCCCTCTTCTCCCAAGGGACCAGTGCCTGCCAAGGCCTGGGTCACGCATGCAGCAGGTCTGCGCCCAGCACGAGAGGGCCAGGGAGTGCTCCCTCTGGGCAGCTCTTTGCTGTGGGATCCCTGTAGGGGTGTTTATGCTGCCTGCCCCGGGGGTGAGGTCCTGCATTAACCAGGCAGTTTGGGGTGATTTTCAATGGCCACGAGGAGGTTCTGAGGCTACCGGCTGAGGAGGTGCTCAGTGGGCTGCAGCAGCAGGAAACACAGTGCTGGTTAGCGCTGCAGCAGCTGTCGGACCAGCCTCCATCACAGCGCTGCTGCTTGGTGCCAGGTGTAGCCAGTCCGGCAGCCTCCCACCATCACATCCTTCCCAGCCCATCTGTATGTGCTGGGGGTGCCCTTAGGACCGAGTTCCAGCGCTGGGTGCTGGGCCTGCTGTTAAACTGTACTTTCCACGGAATGGGCTGATCACGGTCTTGAACTGGAGGAGATTCCCGTCTCTCACTGCCCTCTCCTCCTCCTGCTCGGGAGCCCGCGTCCCCATGGCTGCCAGGTTCACCATGCCTGCCGTCCAGAGCCCTGGTGGCACGGCCCCTACCCACCGGCAGCCCGTGCCTTGCGGAGCCAGCCCGTGCCTGGCTCTCAGCCCAGCCAGCTCCACCTCACTAAGTTTCAAGCAAAGATAGATCATTAAGGTTTCCCCATGGGGGTGAGGGCTACCATCTGACCTCTTTAGGTGTCCGTGTATTTGTTTCAGTCGGAGGCTAGGATTTTCCCACATTGTTCCCAAAGGCCAGGGTTCCGTTCTCACTCCCTCCTCCAGCAGCACCATCAGGCACTTCAGCGGTCACAGACCCCTCAGTCCTTGCCCACGTGAGGTGGTTTGTTTAGCAGGCTTTGATTCATTTTATTCACTTAAACCATTTCTGCCCCAGGACTTGAAACCTAGCAACATTGTCGTAAAGTCAGACTGCACCCTAAAGATCCTGGACTTCGGCCTGGCCCGGACGGCGTGCACCAACTTCATGATGACCCCGTACGTGGTGACACGGTACTACCGGGCGCCCGAAGTCATCCTGGGCATGGGCTACAAAGAGAACGGTGAGTGCCTGCGGAGCCGGGAGAAGCCGAGGCGTCTCCAGATGGGGCTGTGGTCATCCTAGTCCTGTCTGTCTCCTGTGAGGTGCGTGGAATACAAGCTGGGGACTGTGTTACTCAGAGTATCATAGTCCACATGTAAGAAATCGTTAATGCTTTATTTCCGTTAGTTAGAGGCATGTCCTTTTGAAGTTAATGTTTTTGAGTGTGTCTCTAAGTGTAACAAACTTACAGGAAAGTCTGCAGATTTCCCGTGTGCGCTCCATGGGAGTGCAGCCACGGGCCAGCACCCGCCCAGTCCCCCAGGTCTCAACCCCAAGGGAAGCCTTTACCCTAATTTCTAGCACCATTGATCGGTTCTGCTTATCTTTGAACTTAACCCAAACAGAATAACATGTTCTTTGTGCATAAAATCGGTGTGTTTTTTTAACATCAAAACTTATTATCAGAGCTCTTTCAAACTTAGCTTTTCACAAATTTGTCAAAAAGAAAGCCAAACGTTTGCCAGAGTCAGGAAGTGAGTTTTGCTTCGGGTTGACTTAGCTGTTCTGTAACTTTCGTATCCACTCTGAGAGACCTCGCCCTGTGGGCTTCTCTTGTGTCCTGTGGAAAGGAGAGAAGATTCCTGAACACCTCACCCCGCCCACCCCGCCCTGCAGCAGCAGCTTCAAACAGCCTCTGCCTGCTGCCTAAGGCCTGGGCAGGCAGAGGAGCGCTGGCCCAGGAAGGCAAACCTGTCTTTGTGAGGCCTCACTGATGCCGCTAGGCAGCTTAGGAAAGGGTCTTTCAGGAGGTGTGGGTGTTTGGAAAAGCTCCCCTTAACCAGTGGGGTCTGTGTTTGTGTGGGAGGGGCTCTGAGGAAAGAGGTGCGGGCCTGCTGCTGGTTTTAATCACCTGGTGTTTGGTAGTGGACATCTGGTCCGTCGGGTGCATCATGGCGGAAATGGTCCTCCATAAGGTCCTGTTCCCAGGAAGAGACTGTATCCTTCACAGGGAGGCCCTGCCTTGGCTGCAGGGTGGGGCAGCGGGGATGTGGCCTGAAGCAGCTTTGGGTGGACAGGCACTGCTTGCTCCTAGGGTCTCGGTCATTTTTTAAGCTGTGAAGTTTTGGAACCTTTGGCTCTGAAACCCCAAGTTGCTGCACACCGACGGCTCCACTGGACGCCGACGACATTCCCGCTGTGTGACGTTCACCCTTAGCCACTGGTTCTTCCACATTTGTGTGTTTAGCGCACTGTTGGAGTTCCTTTTCCTCACCTTTGCTTTGTTCATGGCACTTTATAATTTCATCATTTCATTTTATTTTCAGTTGACATCTGGTCAGTGGGGTGCATCATGGGCGAGCTGGTGAAAGGTTGTGTGATATTCCAAGGCACTGACCGTATCCTTCCTGGGACCTCCCCGCCGCGCTTGCCTTAAACCCGCGGGCACCAGCGCTCAGAGGAGACCATCCCAAGTCCAGACTGGGCTCACGGGGGCTTTGTCGTGCTTGTTCAGTCGGCATCACAAACCAAATGGAGCACTTCAGATTTCCTCTTCCACCCAACTCCCTCCAGTGATTTTATTGAGGCTCGGAGTTAAGTTAAACCAGTTATAATTGGCTCTTAATTTTATCAGAAGTAGCTTATTCGAAACTTATTTACTGTTTGATGAATGTACTCTGATATAAATGCAAATACTGTTTATGTAGTTCATTCAATTAATTTAACTAGGCAAGTAGCTATCTAAATCTAATAGGCCAGTATTACTGCGTCATTAAATTAACATACTGTTTTGTTAATGATCCACATACTTAAAATACTTTCCCCAAAGAACTGAAGCACACGACACGCAACCTGAATGAAAAAGATCAAAGCGAAAGTGTGTGAGGAACAATATATGGTGAATTTCTTGTTTGTGACTCTGCTGACACTTTATAGAAGTTTTTAAAAGACCCCTCAGGTTATATTGTGGGACACTGGGAAGTCTAAATGAATATAAAATGCAATGATTAACATCGGCCATGGTCAGGAAATCGCATTAATGCCATAGCATAGAGTAGAGTAGATGAGGTAACGGCTTCCTTTCCTCATATTCCTCATATTCTTCCATCGTTAATATTTTTACTCACACATTTTCTTCACATACGTCCTTTTTTATTTGTGTTCTTATCACTTAATATTTTCATTAGTCTTTGTTTTTTTGTGTGTTTTTTTAATGAAAGCTTTCAGTGTCTCAGTTCATTGCCGATTGATGGTTATTTTTAAAGGAAATCAAGCTGTGTAGTAAATGTATTTTGCTAAAGTGATTTTAGTTTTTCATAATTTCGTGAGGGTGGTTTTCTTGTATTGTAAATTCTTCACAGCACAAATTTGGAATGAAAAGATTTTGTTTCTGTGATTTTATTTACCTTCCTTTACATTTTCCACATCACAGGTTTTATGTGAAGTTAAATACAGCATTTTATTTTGTTCTAGTAAATTTTCTAGCAGTTTTCCATAGCCTGCCTTAGACTCACTTGTTTCAAACTGTAAGGAGGGCTGTAATTTGCAAATAAAGTAAATTAAAAAGGGAAAAGTTGATATATTCTAAAGACACATAATATGGAAGTATCTATTTAACATTCAGGTTGTCTCAGTTCTTATTCATTTTGTGCTTTTTCTTTTTGTATTAAGAAATATTCTTTTCAAAAAGTATAAAAATGAAAAATATGGGTACTTTTGGGTACATTACTAATTTAAAACTCCTGCATTACATATTAATATCTTGCAGTGTCAGTAATTAATAGTTATATGTGGAACCTAATGTCATTCTCAGAACACACATGGAGATTAAAATAACTTTCCAAAGATAACTGCCAATTTTTCATACATTAGATTAAGAATTACTACTATGATAGGAAAAGATTCTGGAAACCAGAGTGCAGTTTCATATAGATCATTTTAGATTTGTGACCTGGGGTAAAAGAGGAGCTCCTGCCCTCATTCGGTCCATGACAAAGAGGAAGCTGTAGCCAGGCCGCTGCGCACCGTCTGGGTCCCCAAGAAGCCAAGGCTGCTCTTTAACCGCCGGCCTCTCTGTGGTGTAAAAGAGACCAGTAGCGCCTTCACACACCCAGGACGCCAGCCAGGCCAGTCAGGACTCTCCTCCTGTTGCCCAGCCCCCTGTACTCTGCAGACATGGCCCTTTATCATGAACCTGTTGGCAACAAGAATGGCGCCAGGTGTAGGACAGGTGGCCTCTGTCCTTGAGTTCTGGCTGGGAAAGAATTCAGAGCCACGACTCGAACTGTAAGAGAAAGTTTCTGTAGAAAGTCACAGAGGTGGAAGGAGTGAGTGGTGGGAGGAATGGGCTCAGGAAACAAGTAACAGAGGCGAAAGAAGGGCCCTTGGCCCTCAGGCCAGAGAAAGGTGAAGGTAGCCACCTGGAGGGAAGAGGCAGGGAGGGGAGAGACACCAGGTGCTCCAAGGAGGGACAGCAAGCGTGCTGGGTGCTCCGTCCCCAGGGCTTTTAAGGGTGGAGATTTTAGGGGAGGTCCCGGGGAGGATGCCAGTACAACAGTCATCAGTGTCCAGGTGTGTCCTTTCAGTGTCGTCGTCTCCACTGACTGGCAGGTGTCAGGGCAGGGGGTCCTGAGGCAGCCATGGTGTCACTTGTCTGGTTTCCTGCTTTTCTGGGCCTGGAGCTAAAACACAACCAAGACCTGGATGCAATTGATGCGGGTCAGTACCTCACTGTCCTGGGGCTCACTCCTGTAGGGCTGTTCTCCAGCCTCCTTGTGTGTTCCCATCTAAGGGGTCTGACCCACGTGGCTGGAGGCATGCCAGGGGAGAAGAGGTCAAGGGACCAGTGACGTTCCAAGGGAGGAAAGGCCACCCTAGGGGTGAGGTCCCTGCTTTCCCAGTTTTGCCTGTTGCTAGGCATCTGGGGCTTTCCATCCTGGTGACCTTCTGCACCTGGCCCATCGTCCTCGCACTGTTCCAACTGCTGACCACAGGTCCAGTAGCTATTTATTGAGCGCCCACCTGTTCTTAGGCTTCCATCTGACTTTCAGTGGGAAAGGGTGGCCCAGCTGCTGAGCTGAGGGTTAGACCTTCAAGGTCAAGCGCTGAAGCAAGGAGACCACCAGGGTGGCAGGGGGGTGGGATGGGCGGAGAGGGCTGAAACACACATCTGTTTTGAAGGTTGGCCCTTTAGGAGAGCCTTGTTGGGGTCTGAGGCATCTGTCAGACCCTGGAGATAGTGAGAGCTGAGCTCAGGAAGGAGGCGAGGGATGGAGAAATAAACGGGGGTGGTGAGTCTGCTGTGCTGAGTAAAGCCAGGACGCTGGCAAGGAAGGTGAGAGAGAGCGAAGAATGGGGCTGTGCCCTGGGGTGGCAGAAAGAAGAGGAGCTGGAAAGGAAGCAGAGGCCCCTCCCAGAGAGGGCCCCCCCTTCCCCACCCGACCCCGACCCCTGCCAGGAGAGGTGGGGTGGGGGAGGTACCAAGGGGAGCGACGTGATGCTAGCAGAAAGGTGAGGCATGAGGTGTGGTCACTGGCAGCCTTGATGGGTCAGTTTTCATGGAGTGATGGGGGAAAAGGCTGATAAGAGGACTTTTAAGAGAGGAAGACCCTGGGAATTAGAGATACAGGTACAGATAACTCTTGCTTGTTTGTTTTTTTCTGCACGTGGAGTGGTAGCTAAGCGGCAGGTGTGGGCCCTGCCTCAGAGGGCTCTGCTTCCCCAGCTGTGAGCCGAGGGGGTCCCGTAGGTCTCCCCACTTCAGGAGTTTGAGATCTGACATGGCTTTAGTATAAAAACTGATTCCAGCTTGCTTATATAATTACAGTCTAATTTCACATATAAGCATTTCTGTCAGAGTTATTCTTCAGTTACAAGATAACTGATTTGACCTGGAATGGGAAGGCATATAGACCTCGTTGTGTTGATTTAATAAAGATGCAGAGTGTAAGAGTTTGGGGTTTTTTTTTTAATGATCTAAACTTGGACGCTCAGACCTTATTTGAATATTATTTTAAAGTGACCCAGTGGGGTGGTCTAGTTACTTACTTGTTGGCAGGTATAAATATAACTTATTTTCTTTGAATGATGCTACGTCATGTAATGGGAATATAAGGCATCTCAGTTGTATTTTCCTCAAGAGACTCCTCAGATATTGATCAGTGGAATAAAGTGATTGAGCAGTTAGGAACACCATCTGCAGATTTCATGAAGAAACTCCAGCCGACAGTGAGGAATTACGTAGAAAACAGACCAAAGTATCCGGGAATCAAATTTGAAGAACTCTTCCCAGATTGGATATTTCCATCAGAATCGGAACGAGACAAAATTAAAAGTAAGATATCCTCTTTTCTCGTACTAATTTTCTAGTCTGGGTAAAGCTTTCATTTTCCATGTTTTCGTTCTAAAACCTAGGAACATTGGGAGACACAGTGGTTGAAACCCTCGAATAAAAGCCATTTACAGGCCAGCACAAAGACGTTTTGGAGAGAGAGCTTCACGACCTAGAAGTTTTGTCCTCAATAAAATTGTTTAACTAAAGCCTTTGGCCAAAATAAAAATACTCCCACCAGCCTGAAAGGCCCATATATTAATTACAGTGATTGGTACTTCACAAGTTTTCAGGTTTACAGAATGCCCCCTTCGAAATGCTCCCAGTTTCGAAGTCAGAAACCCTATGGTGGTAGTTCCAACAAAGAGAGCTCCTTCCCTCCTGTGTCCGTCAGTGACATGTAGTGTAAGGGAGAATGGGTGCACTCCTCCCCACATGCAGGTTGCCTGCCCCTCGGTCACAAAAGCCCCATCTCTCCTTTGCCTGAGTCAACTTTAATGGCCAAGACCTACAGGAGCCTCGTATGTAACTAAGTTATTGAACTCGGTTTTTTCTAACTATTGTACTAATCTCTAGATTTTTTCAAAGTGAATGTTGACAACATTGTGTACAGGTAGGCAGAGCAGAGGCATCTGTGAAGTGTTCTGTACTGTGTGAGCGTGAGGTTATTGTGAGATTTGTGAGGTCTGCTCTACGTCAGAAGGAAGTGCTCACCGGTGCTCCCTGCCCTGGCCCGGGCCACCCAGCCCGGGGCCCTGTCCTTCTCGCCCAGGTCCAGTGGCTAAAACCACATTTGAAAGCCCAGTTTCTAGTGAAAGGGGCTGCTCCACTTACCCTTTTTAATAAGAGTTTATTTACTTATTTTCAGAGAGAGGGAAACATCAGTGTGTGACTGCCTCTTGTGCACCCCCTGCTGGGGACCTGGCCCACAACCCAGGCATGTGCCCTGACTAGGAATCGAACCCGCAACCTTTGGTTTGCAGGCCGGCACTCAGTCCACTGAGCCACGCCAGCCAGGGCCACTTTACATCTTCTTAAAGAAAAAGGCTCTATTGATCTTAAACCAGTCAGGAGATTGTCAGAATTAATGCATCTTTGTTCCATCTGTGCCGTCACGTGAAGTGCCTTATTGTGCAGTTTTCAGATAAACAGCGCTAGTTACTAATCTAATCATTTGTTTTCACTCTCACTCTAGCCAGTCAAGCCAGAGACCTGCTGTCCAAAATGCTGGTGATAGACCCTGACAGGAGGATCTCCGTGGACGAGGCCCTGCGCCACCCCTACATCGCCGTGTGGTACGACCCCGCCGAAGCAGAAGCGGTGAGCAGTTGTTGGGGGGCTGATGGGGTCCAAATGGCCGCGGAAGGACGGCGAGTCCTGGGCTTCCGAGGACCACTACGAGGCCATGTCACAGAGGCCACAGCCCTTGGGACACTTGTTCCAGGGCTGCAGCTTCACGTCCTTCAGGAGCACACCGGCTTGTGCTGTGGCGGTACAGTCGCGTTCTTGGATGCAGGGCTGACATGCGGTTGTCATGTCACCATCTCCGAGCCTCCATTGTGTACCAGGCTTTGGTCCCATCATCTGGTTTAGGCCCCGGTCAGGCTCCTGTGGAAAATCTTGGAGTGTTTGTCCCTCCTGGGGCTCCTGCGGGGGGAGGGGTGCGCTGCGCTCTCCCCAGGGCGCTCTGCTCTGGGTGGTCTGTTGCTGTGAGTCCCGTAGCGCACATTTGGGTTGTCTGGGCCTGCGGATCCAATCACCGTTTCAAACCGTTTTATGTGAACAGGGTCTGACACATCAACATGTGACTTGTAAGCCCATTTTGCAGTGGTGCGCAGGTGGGCGGGGGTTGAGCTCGGAGTCCTGCCCAGAGGACTGTGCGTCTGGCCCACACCCCACCTGCCACGTGTCCCAGTGCGGCACCGTCCAGGCAGGAAGCAGCTGTGAGGGCTCGTGTTATAGCTGCATCGGGGCAGCTACATTCAGAGTGTTTTGAGGTTATGCGATTGTATAGAGGACCATAATAACGCCATTTTTTTGGTAATTTTTTCTTAATTATTTTGCTGTGTGTAATGCACACCTTTTTGCACAAATTTTTGAGGGGAAAATAGGGGCATGCATTATACATGGGTACTAATTCCATATCTGTATAAAAGTTTTTAGCCCTGACTGATGTGGCTCAGTGGATTGAGCACAGGCCTGCGAACCAAAGGGTCACTGGTACATTCCCAGTCAGGGCACATGCCTGGGTTGCAGGCCAGGTCCCCAGTAGAGGGTGTGGGAGAAGCAACCACACACTGATGATTCTCTCCCTCCCTCTCTCCCTGCCTTCCCCTCTGTCTAAAAATAAAATAAATTTTAAAAAATTTTTTAATGTTTTAATTCTTTTATTTATGTGTATGCATTAAAAGTATAAGTCTAGAAAGCAGTGACAATATCCATATGCAAAATAATACACTGGAATACAATAATCAGTTTTCTTTCTAAAATAAACAAATAAATAATTGGATTTAAAAATTAAAACAAAAGATTTTTTTCCCTGAAAGTTTGGGCCAAGCATATGGGTGCATGTTATACATAGGAGCTCATTATACATGGCAAAATGCGGTGTTTTGACTCTAAAACTGACATATCACACTTACGAAGAAACCTTTCATGGGCCACATTTGGAAGAAACTACTATATTTTGCCATGTATAATGCGCATTTCTTTGTCCAAATTTTTGAGAGAAAAATACGGATGTACGTTGTACATGGGTAGTGTTAATTCTGTATCTATATAAATGGCTTTCTTTTATTTATGCTAATGTGTTCAAAGTATAATTCTAGAAAGCAATAACAACATCCGTATGCAAAATAATACCCTGAGATATGATCACTGGTTTTTGCTTCTAAACATAAATAAATAAATAATTGAATTAAAGAATTAAAAGAAAGATTTTTCCTGTCAGTTTGGGCCAAAAATCTGAGTGTGCATTACACACGCCAGATATGGTAATCCCCATGTATAATTCATGGTTATGGGAATCAGCACCACCATGTACGATGCGCATCCTTATTTCCCCTCACAAATACGGGCAAAGAAGTGCACATTATACATGGCAAAATACATGTCATGTCATGAACATATAAGAAGGCTTCCAAGTGATTCTGCCTTTTCTTCATGCCTCATTATTTTGTGAACTGTTGACTTTACATGTAATTTAATTTTTAGCCACCACCTCAAATTTACGACACCCAGTTGGAAGAAAGAGAACATGCCATTGAAGAGTGGAAAGGTAAGTAAGCACGAGCTTACTAATTCTGGTCCTCACTTAGGACGTGCCCTGATGCCCCAGAGAGGGGCAGCTTTCGCGTTTCAGGCCACCACCCTCTGTCTCCTCGCTCCCCAGGAGAAAGAGCTTGAAGGTAACAGAATTAAAGAGGAACTGTTTGTTACTGGCTGCAGAAGAGAAACATGAGCCTTTTCACAGAACCTGACATGAGCAAATCCTGGTTTGTAAACTAAACACAATAATGACACCACACTTACCTTGTTAACATGATGCAAAATGTCCAGGAACCCGAATTTTCACGTCCCCGAGAGGCAGGTAGGGGGCCTTCCCTGGGGCCTCCCTGGGAGCTTCTGCTGCGTTTATACGTCTGGAGTCGGATGCATGTTTTAAAACAGAATTTGGGCAAAATTGGGGATCACAGGTATGCAAATAATTTTTACTACTAGTATAAGATTAACCAAGCAAACCAGCAATAAAGAGAGTTTTTCACTGAAAGATGCTTTTTCACTGAAGATGAGAGGCAAGGGTAACTGAGAGCTGTGGTCACACAGAAGTGGTAGCAGCCCCTCCTGGGGCCCCTTCCCAGGGGCCAGAGGGCCTGTGACTGCACCCACTCTCAGCAGAGCCTGCGCCCACGATGCATACAGAAGCCTGGCTCCTTTCAGTTCACAAATACTGAACTTTCAAGGACCCCAAGTCGCATACTTAACTGGTGATTGCTTGTCTCATGAATGAAAACTGAGGAAAACTGAGGTTGAAGCCAAGAAAAAAGTTAGGTATTTGGATTAACTTCTGGTCAGTCTGGGGGGGCATCCAGCCCCTGTGGGTGCTGATCACATGTGGAGAAGAAACCACAGTAACGATGGAGAGAAACATGCAAGTGGGCATGAGAACACCCAACACTTGGAGATGTTCTGTGAGAGCCCCGTTGCTAGTTCTCTCCCTCCCCACCCCTCTGCCCTGTCCTGTGTAAAAACCCCTGTGTGGAACCAGAACCACCTGCGTTTTTGGCGTCCTTAATGTTGTTTGGTTGAAAAGATGTAATCGATCAAAATATGGATAGTTGGGTCCAGGCAGACTGTCTTTACAAATGGACTGTGTGTCACAATGAGAAGTGACAGGGCGCAGTGCCCAGGAGTGGCTCCCAGGGGGCGGGGAGGCTGACAGAGCCTTTTCCTTGCACTTGTGTTTTCAGAGCTGATTTACAAAGAAGTGATGGACTGGGAAGAAAGAAGCAAGAATGGCGTCGTCAAAGATCAGCCTTCAGGTTAGTCCTCGCTTTCAGAGTGCAAGCACATTTTCCTCCCCATGTGCAGCATCTGCAGGGGCCAGCAGTGCGTGGAGGCCAGCTTGAGCAGCGCTGGACTTGAAAATTCCTGCTGGGAGTCTGGCTACCCCATGTGCATTTGTCCCCGGGGGTGGCGGCTGACGTTGTTCTGAGTGGCCAGGCAGTGAGCGAACCTGGTTACAAACCTTTTGTTCATCCTTGCAGCAGCTGCTGTCCCCTCCATTTGTAGATGAGGAAACTTGAGTTTAAAGCCTTTTCCATGTGCACGTCCCACTTTGTACGACCCCACCCAGCTAAACAAGAAAATTAATGTGAACGTAGGTACAGTAGAATTGGTTTTCTTTTGAGAAAATGGTTCACACAGTTACCCATTTGTCCTTGAGTTTCCCAGTGGGAGCAGCTGATGGACAGCAAGCTGACTGTGTGGCCCCAGGGACAGCAAGCCCATGGTGTTCGTGCCTGCGCGTGGGTGCTGCCTGCTTGATGACTGGGGCTCCGCAGCCAGAGCTGCTCCCTCAGCTCCCACTCCTGGGCCATGAGAGCCATGTGTTCCTCATGCCGACGTTTCTGTCCAGCCTGACCCGGGCCAGCCTCCGGTGGCCCTGCACCTCCTGCACCTCCCTGCACCTCCCTGCACCTCCCTGTACCTCCTGCACCTCCTGAACGGGGCCGGAAGCCTCCTGGGAGCTGGGCCCAGGTCTCTGCAGCCTGGGAGTTGTGCTTGTGCCCAGACCAAACCAGAATGCGGAGAGAGGAACCGGGACCATTTCATTTGCCTCCAAATGTCAGTTTTGCAGATTTCTAAAACAAAAATAAAATGAAGGGAGGCCACTGCATTTTTCCTTGTTTGTTTGTACACAGCCCTTATTTTAGAAGGCGGTGCTATTGCAGGAGAGTTCTTCAAAGGTTGGTGCTGTTTTCCTTGGACTCAGTGTTTGATATTGGACTCATCAAAATGTCCGATGGTTTTCAAATCCTGTTTGGGCTTAAGCTTTTTGAGATATTGGTAATTTTAGGGTAAATCCAGCGATTTTCTTTGACACTCTCTTTAAACCAGCGGACACTGTTAAGTAGTTAACGTGATTACACGAGTACATATAGACACCCGGCCACGGGGAGAAGAAGGGGGCACGTCGCAGGGAAAGAGGGCGTTTGCCGTTGCGGGCCTCCAGACGGACTCCGGAAACGCTCCCGACCTGCCGCCGACCGACTTCCGGCCGACACGGACGCCTGGGACGGAGCGGGCTCTGCCGCAGGGTCGCGCGTCAGGTTTCATTACGTTTGCTTTTCTTAGCACAGATGCAGCCGTAAGCAGCGCCGCCACGCCTTCCCAGTCGTCCTCCATCAACGACATCTCATCCATGTCCACCGAGCAGACCCTGGCCTCCGACACTGACAGCAGCCTCGACGCCTCCACAGGGCCCCTCGAAGGGTGTCGATGATGCGGGAGGCACGGCCAGCTCGTCGTCCGTGGGGAACTCTCGCCTCCATGGGCCCAGGGTGCCCAGGAGCTGATGGAACCAAATAGACACAGTCCGTGTTCTGCATGTGAGAAACCCGGGGCCCCGCCCTGCCCAGTCCTCATAGCATCGCCTGCCTAGGGTGTAACGTGAAGCAGGTCGTGTCTGAAGAGATTTTGTTCACGGTCATTTCAGGTGAGCCATCAGAGTGGATGAATTGTTTTTAAGTCGTACGGTGATCGTCGTGACGATTTCTCATCCTCAGTCACTGTTGGGACTTCTATGCATGTGACCACAAATGCTTGCTCCAACTTGCCATCTGTCACTTGGGAAATCAGTATTTAAATGCCCAATAGTCTTCCAGGTAGTGCCGCTTCTAGAATTATCTCCTAATCCTCTTAAGTACTTGGCGCTCTGTCAAGAAAAAAAAAATAGATGTGCGTGTATTAATTGGCCACCATCCTATTATCATGTCTCACCTTTTATGGTATGATTTATTCTATCTTTTGTATTTCAGAAGGAATATAATTAAATCTATTTAATAAATAAAGAATAGAACTTTTAAAAAGCGTGTCATGTTTGGGGCTGAGAATGATCTCCGCCGAAACCACGACACGCATGCACACGCTGCCCTCGCCCAGTCATCTGAGTCTGGGGGGCTGCCCTCCAGCTTTACTGCGTGATAAAGTTTTGAGGTGTGTTTTGTGCTGCACAAGACATGTACACCTTTCAACCTTACTCCCCCTAACTCTCTTTTCTGGGTTTTCTGGACTTACTACTCATTTAAAATGCTACCTAGAATTCACCGTGTTAGCCACCATTTCAATAATACAAAGACAGATAACTCCGGGAATGCACGGCCTGCTCAGAGCAGAGTTTTACGGAAGGGTCCCTGGAGGCCACCCAGGAGCTCGCTCTGCCAGCAGCACCACGGGTCCCTGCTGGCGTCATTACTCACGATGCGCGTGATGTCACAGGTTGCATTCTCTACCTGTGTGTGAGAGTCAGTCCCCCCAGGTCTGTCTGAGGAACCGGGCGGACACTGGTGGCCGGAAGACTGTCCGGGGGGTGTGGGGCAGATGCCTGAAGGGGTAGCGACTTGCCACTGAACATTCCTGATGTAAACTGCTCGCCTGAAGTGGATACTCTCCGACTGTGCGTGTGGACGTTACTCACAGTTTGCTGAGATGCTCAGGGTCCAGGTGTCGCTGCAGCAGTGGAGCTGCCGGGGTCACAGCGGCTCCCCGTGCACCTGGTGCTTCCCCTTGAGCTTGGTTCTGCCTCAGGTTCCTGTCTGGTGTTCAGTTATTTTGGAGGCTGCAGGGTTCTGAGGAGGAACTGTGCAAGAAAGCTTATAAATATTGTCTAAAATGTGTGATTCTCTCTGCACCAGTTGTATCTTACTGCTTGGCCTCATCACTGGGAAGTGGGACCTTTGATGAGCAAATGTAGTACTGAAATAATAGCTTTATATTTTGAGATTTAGACACATTCAGGTACAAGAAGGAAATACTAACTTGGACTGAGGCAGAAGCAACTTTTGTGGGACTTGGGATGATTTCGTTCTGGGAGGCCTGATGGTATAGCGAAGAAAGTTATTACTACACATATAAAAGCATCTTAAAATGGTCTCCTTTGTAACCTACATTCTTTTTAAAAGCTATAGTAAACCTATCTTTAAAAAGAAAAACGAAGAAAGGGGAGAGTTTTCTAAATGTATTATGTGCCCTAAGCTATGAACGTGCTACACCCTGCGCTGACGGTGCAGGGGCCCCCCCACCAGGCGCCCCACGGGCAGGCTTCCCGCTCACGCAGCCATTCCCCTGTGTGCTCCCAGGTGGGGCCGCATCTGTGCGGGCGGGTTTCCCGCCGAGACCACAGAGAGGACGGCCCGGGCTGCAGACAGCAGAGCCCTGCGGGAGTGCCCCCCCACACCTCACGGCCCTGGCTCCCCAGCAGCGAGTGAGGTGGGCCGGGCCAGGCAGCGCTCAGGGCGAGTGCTGATGTGGATGAGAACTGAAAATGTGCTCAATGCTTCATCTTTTCCAATTCATTTTTATAATTTATATTGCACACAACCCTGGAAGTAACTATTTTCGACCCATATTTTTATAAGCCGGGTAATTTGTGATTAGCCTGGAATTTGGACTAGGTTTTGTTTTGTTTGTTTTCAGTCAAAACAGAAATGCCTGCCTCGACTTTGTCGGGTCTTGGCTTCCAGTGCAGTTTCCAGAGAGAGAGAGAGCGTTCTAGAAACACATGCTACTCAGGGCTGATCATCTGTGGTCTGCAGAGGCCAGCCCAGCCCTGGTCTTCTCTTTGCGATGCAAACGAGAGCCGCAGTGCTGGGCCCAGGCACCTGCAGCAGAGCCCTTGCCTGCAGCCGCAGCCCCAGGAGAGCCCCGAGTGAGCAGGAAGGCCGAGTGGGGGCGGGGGTCTTTTGCTTCATCACCCACACAGTGCCTCTGAAGCTTCACACCAGCGGGAAATACAGGTGCGACCTTTCAGATCACACATCTCAAAAGTAAGGTCGCCCGGTGTTTTCTAATGAGATGTGTTACATGTGTTTTGATTGGTGAAACTAATAGACACATTTTAAAAGAGAATCATATGGCATGTCTGATTTGTGTGTGTTTGAATGGCAATCGTCCACATGTCTACATCGCCCGCCATCTCTGACGACACATTTGATATGATCACAGGTGGATATCGGAGTGTCAGAGCATTTCAGTCTCACCAGCAACTGGTTTTAAACTGAAAGATAAAACATTTCTGTGAGATGTCTTACTGGAAGGAACCCGCGGATTCCCAGCTGAGTTGTCAAAAGCAGGCAGCCCAGGAGCAGACGTTCAGAGCCTCGGTGTGCTTGTCTGCTCACGAGGTGGAGCCCGGAGACCCCCGCGGACCAGTCCCGGCACCCGGTGCCGTTGCGTGTGCACTGGGGGAGCACTTGGGTTCACCGTGGGTTTTGAGGTAGTTCAGGACATTCACTGCTTAAAACAACAGGAGCAGAAGGGCCCTCCACTGCTCACTTTCTTTCCTCTGCTTCAAAGGGCTAGAGTCCCTCCAGACAGGTGGGCCTCTGGAGAAGGCAAGCACTTCCCTTGATATTGGCCTAGGTTCTAGTTCTCTGTCTCACCCGCTTCCCATTTTCTGTGTAGATAGGACTGAAATACTTTTTCTTAACCGACTGAAATGCTTTGTGTCAGCGGGGGTGGGGATAGGGGAGGGGCTGCATTTCGCAACAGCAGGATGCAGGCCTGAAGGGTCATCTGGCACCTACTTGGGTACATCTGAGCATGAGGCCACCTTTGACAGTAAGGCAGCTCTCTGATGTTCGTTTTTGATCAGGAAACCGGATCAATTAGTCATAACAGTGACAGAACGGTCACTCCTGTCTGCTGGAGGCTTCACAAAACCAGGCTTGAGAAGGATGGGCATGCCAGGCCACTGGGAACTTGTCATTCGCTCAAGGCCCACGGCCACACAGTCCCCCACAGTCTGAAAGACGAGCAAGGCATCTGCAACCCCGCTTTCTCTGCCTTGGTGCTCTAGAGCTGGGGGAAATTCCGAATCTGTTCTCTAACCATCCTGCCTCCACCTCCCCGCCGCCCCACTCAGAGCAAGGAGGCCACAGCCCGAGAGGGGGCCACAGGTTTGCCCTCAGTGTCCACCTCGCTCTTCCTTGAGGCATTAACACCTTGGAGACACTGCGGAGAACTCAGGACAGCGCCCCCCCAGGTAGATGCCATGAGCACAGAATTTTGGCAAATTTTCTGAAGAATCCTGGCACCTGGGGGATGCCGGGTAAGAGTGCCTTCCTAGAAGCAGCAGCCCGAGCCCCGCGTGCTCAGCAGGAGCAGAGCCTGCAGGAGGGCCTTTCTGCGAGTACAAGTGCCAACAGCTGCACACCAACGCTGGGTGTGAACAGGGGCATCCTCGCTCTGAGCCCCAGCACTGGTCAGAAAGAGGATGTAAGGGCTTAGCTGTCCTGATGTACGTTGTTTCCATCATTCCTTCCTACTGGAACATGGTATGTGATGGAGGCTTGAATTCAGTCCTGGAAACATGGAATGAAGTGCTTCTCTTCTTTTCAACGAATACTTAGGGCCCTGCCCAGGTAGCTCAGTTGGTTGGAGCATAGTCCCATACACCAAAAGGTCGTGGGTTCAATTCCCAGTCAAGACACATACCTAGGTTGCTCATTCAATCCCCAGTAGGGGTGCATGTGGGAGGCAACCGATCAATGTTTCTTACATCTCTCTCTCTCTCTCCCCCTCCCCCTTCCTCCAATAAACATATCCTCAGGTGAGAATTAAATTTTTTTTAAATGAAGTCATCACATATGAAGCTTTGAAATAAACTCTTAATTTAAATCCCTATTTTATTTAATTTTCTTATTGTTCAATTATAGTTGTCCTCATTTTTCCCCTATTACTTTCTCCTGCCCTACCCACCGCCCACCTCCCACATTCAGTTTCCCCCCACCCCTGTTGTCTTTGTCCACGGGTCCGTTATACATGGTCCTTGACTCGACCCTTCCCCTTCTTTCCCTGTTCTTTCCCACCCCTCCCCTCTGGTTACTGTCACTTTGTTCTTTATTTCCATGTCTCTGGTTCTGTTTTGCTCACTTGTTTGTTTTGTTGATTAGGTTCCACTTATAGGTGAGATCATATGGTATTTGTCCCTCATCGCCTGGCTTATTTCACTCAGCATTATGCTCTCCAGTTCCATCCATGCTGTTGCAAAGGCTAGGAACTCCTTTCTTTCTGCTGCATGGTATTCCATTGTGTATAAATGTACCATAGTTTTTTGATGCACTCATTTACTGTTGGGCACTTAGGTGGCTTCCAGCACTTGGCTATTATACATTGTGCTGCTGGGATGCATAGGTTCTTTTAAATTGGTGTTTCAGGGTTCTTAGGGTATAATTATAGCAGTGGAATTGCCAGGTCAAAAGGCAGTTCCATTTTTAGTTTTCTGAGGAAATTCTATACTGTTTTCCACAGTGGCTGCACCAGTCTGCATTCCCACCAACAGTGCACTAGGGTTCCCTTTTCTCTATAATCTCACCAGCACTTGTTGTTTGTTGATTTGTTTATGATGGCCATTCTGACCTGTGTGAAGTGGTATCTCATTGTGGCTATAATTTGCATCTCTCTGATGGCTAGTGATACTCAACATCCTTTCACATGTCTCTGGGCCCTCTGTGTGTCCTCCTTGGAGAAGTGTCTGTTTGGGTCCTTTACCCTTTTTTAAATTGGATTGTTTGTCTTCCTGGAGTGGAATTGTGTGTGTTCTTTATATGTTTTGGAGATCAAACCCTTGTCCGAGGTATCATTGGCAAATATATTTTCCCATACGGTTGGTTCCCTTTTCATTTTGCTGATGTTTTCTTTAGCCATGCAGAAGCTTTTTATTTTGTTGAAGTCCCATTTGTTTATTCTGTCCTTTATGTCCCCTGCTCTAGGGGACATATTGGTGAAAATTTTCTGTGTGGAATATCTGAGATTTTCGTGTCTATATTCTCTTCTGGGACTTGTATGGTGTCACGACATATTTAAAGCTTGAGTTTATTTATGTGTATGGTGTAAGTTAGTGGTCGAGTTTCCTTTTTTTTTTTTTTTGCATGTAGCAGTCCAGGTCTCCCAACACCCAAATCCCTGTTTTAAAGTGTTGTCTCCCCTTGTACAACTGCCCTGTGACTTTCTCAGGATTTTTATAAGCTTTAAAATTAACTACACTCACACACTTAGGCGTCCCAGAGACAGAGGACAGTCGGGGGGTCCTCTGGCTCACACCCCACTCAGGGCAGGGCCCTGCCTGCAGAGGTCACTGGGCCTCTGCTCGGATGGCTTTGCTTTCTTTAATCAGGAGATGCCCTTCCCACTGAAGGGCATGTTCCCCAAACAAGGTCCCCCAGCCAGCTAACACGGCCTCAGTTGGTCTTCACTGTCACGGCCGTCACAGTTGGGTTCCAGGGTTTGGCCCCATGGTGGCTGATCCTGATTCTGTCGTCTTTCATCAGCGTCCTCTGGGCCAGTGTGCAACCTCCGTCAGTTTTATGAGGATGAACCTCCCTTCTGAGGACTCACCGGAGTGGCAAGGAACAGCCTTGAGTGGCAAGACAGGGCCTTAAGGCAGACCCCAGCCGTCATGGTGACAGGACCCCTGCGGCCAGCACCGTCAGGCCCCAGCCCCATAGCACGATGTGCCGCCCGTGCGCAGAATTCTGGTCTTGCCAGAGGCCTCGAAGCCGCACCTCGCAGACACCCTGCCCATGCTCCTGCCCACCCCCGGCCTCCTTACCAGGCGGGGTTCAGGGGCGGAGCTCCGCGCCGAGCCAGGGTTCCCAGATTTCCTTCCTGCCGCCTCTCAGCCGGAGCAGGTGTGAGTGGCAGGTGTGCGCTGGCCTTATTTGTCTCCACACACATACAGAAGCGATGTGTTCTGAAGTGTAGAACTGTGACCCCACAAAGGGCTGGACGACCGGTGTCCACCAGGCAGAGCCTGGCTCCAAGTGGGCGGGGCTTCAGAGACCTGCCCTTTCCATACTGCCTAGCACCCACATTTAAGTTTGGGTGGCTTTCCATTCCAAAGTTCATTCCTAGTTTTTTTAAGCAGTATAGCATCGTACCTGTAGATGCTATAAAAACTAAATATTCGAGCAGCAGCACTCAGCTGTACGTGTTTATTCTCAAAGATGGCTCCCTGAACACTTGACCCAGGAACAGGGCGGTGACTTGGAGCCAGTCTCCCCTCCCCTTCCCCCTCGGGGGTGGGTCCCCTTCACTCCCCACTTCAGGGCGAGGGGACCCGCGCCATCGCCGTCTCAGGGCCTTCAGTCCTACCATAATCTCTGTCCTGTGCCGTCACGCTCTGCCCCCATGTCCCCTGCCTTTTCCGTCACCCGTGTCGGGAAGGAAAAGCTCTGAACCCAGCATCACCCTTGCATCGCTCCCGTCACCACAAAAAGCACTTCTGGCACCTCCTCTTCTCCCATCTGCTCCTGCTTTTTCAAAAAGATACAGAATCAGTGCACATATTTTATATTATATACAAGGTCTGTCCAGAGAAACTCCAGCCGTTAACACAATGAGAACAATATGCACAGCATGGATGTGACCAGGCAGCCGAGGAGAGTGGACTGGATTGCACACGTGTGAGCAATGACGACGTCACTGTACCAGTCATGGGGGGGTGGCGGTAGACACCACTGAGTGAGCGTGTGCATTGCACGGCCGTTGCATTCAAAATGACTGAGCGAGTAGAGCAACGAATCTGCATCAAATTTTGTGTTAACCTTGAACTTACCCTTTGTAAACTATCTGGAGGATTCAGAAGGCCACACCTGCGGGCAGCTGGTGATTGGCAGCTTCATCACGACAACACGCCCACTCATGCATCACTTCTTGTGCAGAGATTTTTGGTGAAACATCAGATCATCCAGGTGACTCATCCCCAGTACAGCCCAGATTTGGTGCCCTGTGACTTCTGGCTTTTCCCAAAACTAAAATCACCTTTGGAAGGGGAGAGATTTCAGACCATTGATGAGGTTCAGGAAAATATGGCAGGGAAGCTGATGGTGACTGGGAGAAGAACTGTGTGAGGTCCCGAGGTGCCTACTTTGAAGGGGACTGAGGTGTCATTGTCCTGTGTACAGTGTTTCTTGTAACTTGTATCTTCAATAAATGTCTCTAGTTTTCATAGTACATGGTTGGCTGCCTCTTGGACAGTCCTCATATATAAAATCAAGGATGAGATACTGAACACACCACACTCCGCCATCCAGTGCTCACTGTTACTACCACAGTGTCTGTCTTTCAGGTGGTTTTCTGTGGACGCACACACACCTTCATGTCACACATAGTCACGAATGTCCCCTCATGGATTTTTGTACAAGCAACCAGATTGTCTCATGTCTGCACACTCACATATGTGAGGTACATGCATGTACTTTATAGACAAAGCCACGAGTACATTTTCAGAAATACTTCATCAACTGTGGCATGTTGGTGCTTCCAAGCAGCTCCCACTCAGGTAGATGTGCCCACACGACTTCAGGGAAACCTACTAAAGAATCGGGGTGCGTGTGGGGGCACCTGCCTGTGTGTGTGATGTGACTGACGGCACTGTGGGGAGGAAGACGGAGTGCGGTGGCCATCCGAACGCAGCCCCAGAAACTGGAGGGTTGGGCGGATGGGAAAGCAAAGATCTGCGAGACCGGGTGGAAAGCCCCCGCTGTCGAATGTGGACTCAGAGAGCATCACACCCAACAGGTAAATTCCTTCTGATCACACCCGGAACTTACAGGGAAACTGCTTTGTGCCTGGCTACAGAGGACCCTTCGTACAGTCCACAGTCTACAATGTGAAACTGTTTTTCTTTGACAATGCAGTAAAGTCCCATAAAATTAGAAAGGATCTCACACATCAGGGCTAAGCAACACACTGTGAGGAATCTGGGTGAAAGAAAGAGGCAATCAATCATAAGGAAAATTATGAAATTCCTGAAAGTGCATGATGTCAAAAACACTTCATGCTAAATTCGGTAGGACCCAGCTGAGGCTTAAACACACACAAGAAATAAGAGATTTTTAAGAGTCCAGCGTTCAGCTCCGGAGGTTGCCACCAGAGCGAGAGAGCCAGCCCGAGACACAACAGAGGAGGGATGACAGAGAAAAGGACAGGGACAAGGAAGTAGGAAAAAAAAAAAAGATGAACAACAAGACAGACAAACCTCTGGCAATACTGATCAAGAAACAGAATATGCACATCACAGGCAAAGCGGAAAAGCAAAGAAACTGTGAACAGAAAATGTACAGTATTGTAACTAATGAGATCATCTGCAAACAGCAGATAAGTGTTCGTACAGAGCCCTGAAATGCTCTAGGAAAAGATGATGACAGCAAGCACGTCGTGCGTATGAACTTACTCATTCCTCTCCATAGTCCCCCGGGGCCGAGAGCTTCTCCTCCACAGGGGGTTGGGGACATGAGACAGAAGAGAAGACAAGTGCCCACAGCCACGTGGGCAGAGGCGAGCCCTGAGGCCATGGGCCAGTGCCCAGCCCTATATGCTCTGGGCTACCACGTGTTCCAGGTGGCCTCCAGACAACCCGCAGGGACCTGTGGCCATCAGAGGAAGGGTGGGGTTAATCAATGCCTGCCCTGCCCCTGGACACTCTCCAGGGCACATCGATCTTATAAGTCAGTTTTTACTAAACTTTCAAGAAACAGACAAACCTTATCTCATCCAAGATTGTCAAGTCACCCGACCCAGTCTAGGGGGCTGCTACAATTTTTTCCTTTTTAATTCTCATTTGAGGACATGTTCATTGATTTTTAGATAGCTAGCTAGGGAGGGCGGTGTGGGAGAGAGAGACATCGATGGGAGAGACATTGGCCTGCCACCTCCCATACACACCCAAACCAGGAATCAAACCTGCAACCCAGGTATGTGGATGTGCGCCCTGACCAGGTGTCAAACTGACGACCTTTTGGTATATGGGATGGGGCTCCAGCTAACTGAGCCACCTGGCCAGGATGAGGCTGCTATAATTTTTATTCCAAAATTGGATAAAGACAGATGCTAACTGAATCCAATGTTGTATGGTCTATTCCAAAATGCAAGGATGACTCAACACAACTGTTTCAATAAATAACCTTTTGGGGGTTTTTTAAATGCTCAGAAAACTCTGAATAGAAGGAACTTCCTTTCGGGAGCGGGAGGCTTATTCCAGGAAGAGCAGGAGGAGGCCGCAAATGTCAAATGTCTCCAAGCCAGCTGTGGCTGGGGACCAGGCAGATCAGGGGAAGGTTGCTTTCCTGTGTGTGTGGGTGCACGCTCGCGTGTGCATATGTGAGTCCGCCTGGTATGCAGCCGACCCGGAGCAATTAGGGCTGTAGCTTCGTGCAGCGAGAGTGCACGGGGCTCATTCACTGGCCCCCGCCAAATGGTGCTGGGCACCAGGGACTGGACACAGTGCGTGTGGAACCCCGGCCTGCAGAGCCGGGGGGGTCTAGAAACCGCCAGCGGCCTGCAGAGACCCTGCAGCCTCCGTGCAAAGCGGAAGGCACCCCTTCGCGGGAGGACCCTGTCGGGACCCCTCAGCCGGGCCGTGATGCTCGCTCCCAGGCACCACTCCCGTCCCCTCTTTCCTTCACCCAGCTTCAGGCCGTTCGTGCACTGTCTACTGCCCCTGAGCGCTCCTGAACCATAAATAAGATGCACGTGCCGCCTCTGGGGCCCTCCCTCCATGGCTTCGACCAAGAACTTAATCCAACTGAGCTGACAACTAAGGACGGGAAGTTGCCTGGGTGAAGGTGGATCTAATTCTGCAGACTTCGTCCCCAGAAAGTGGGTCAGCTCTGTCCCTCCTCCTCTCGTCCATCACCACCCTGCCTGCACCCGGTCCTCTCTCACGAGGACAGTGGCTGGAGTAGCCGGAAAGGCGTCCTGGCTCCCACGCTGGTCCAGCTACCGCCAGCCCTTGTCCCTCCCTGGAAGGAGCCTCCTCGGATGCAGCTGTGACCACCGTGTCTCACGCACACCTGCGCACTGCACACTGCTCACACACACCTTCACTTGCACATCATCGGGTGGCAGGCCTCACACTTAGGACATCTGGAACCTCGACCGCACTCTGCTTTTCCTGCCGGGTCGATCCTAAACAGTCGAGGGTTGTTGGTGGTGATGATGGTACCAGTGCTCAAGATGCAGATTCCCGGGCCCCGCCCAGACCCTTGAGTCCGAGGTCGTCTCAGAGCCTCAGCGCATCTGCGCTGTAAACGAGCTCCCGGGGGAACTGGATTCCTGGGCCTGCCCTCCCCCCACGCCCCAGGCCGGGCGCTGGGGTGGGGGTGGGGTCGTAGTCGCCCCTGCAAATCACAGCTGAATGACCACGTCAGGACGCCAGCCCAGAGGAACGGCCAGAGCCTAGCCCTGAGGCAAAAGGGTACCTGGGAGTCCAGTCAGTGGGGGATTAGTTTGGGTGCAAAGTCAGGGAGGAGCCGTGCTCAGGGCGCGGAGGTGGGAGGCGAGCCACAGCCGAGGGCCCTAAACTCGGGACGCTTGCCCTTGACCCCTAGGCCTGGAGCAGGTGAGGCTGGTGGGCAGGGCCTCTGAGGCTCCCCCAGCTGCAGCTGGGGCGCGGGAAGGGCGCCGCAGCCCCACCCCGCCGGCGCGCCCCGCACGCCCCAACGTGTGGCCGCCAGGGGGCGCCGCGCTGCTCGGCCGTCAGAGCGCGGCGGGCTGCGCCGGGGAGCCGCGGCAGCGGGCCGCCCCAGGTTCCCCGGTAGCGGGAGCAGCAGGCGCTGCCCATGGGCCGGGCCCGGGGTCCGGGCGCGCCGGGAGCCGGTGAGTTGGGGCGCGGCCGGGCGAGACGCGGGCGCTGCAGGCCGGGAGGGGCGGCGGCGGTGGCGGCGGCGGGCCGGGGGGTCGGGACACAGAGGTGCGGGCAGCGAGCCCGGGGGCGCGAGGCCTGACTCTGGGCACAGGTGCACGCACGGCCGGCACTGCGCGGTTGCCCGCCCGCGGGCCCGGGGGCGCGGCGGGGGGCGGGGCTGCGCGGCACGGGTATGGGCGCCGGGCGCGGGGCGCCTGCGGGCCGGGACCCGCGGAGGACACACCCCCGGTAGCGCGGGGAGAGGCCGCGCCCCTGGGCGCGAGGAGCGGGCGTCTTCAAGAACTGGGGCACTAGAAAAGCCAGCCTGGACCCAAGGCCTTCACCCGCCCTGGGCCTCAGTTTCCCGGTCTCTGAAATGGGACCGACCGGGCTGACCTGCCGGGTGCGTGTGGAGTGGGGGAACGGCCTTGTCCGGGCGGCCGGGGGCACATGGGGCTGCTGTTTGCAGCTGGGGTCGACGGAGGAAAGGACCGATGCCGCCATCAGAGCGCCCGAGAGCCGCGGCCAGCTCCAGTTCTGGGCGTGTCCCCCGCGCAGGGAGAGCGCGCGGGCTCGGGCACCCCGGTCCCCCTTCTCTCTGTGCAGGCGGGGACAGGGGTGCCGGGTCCCACCCCTGCTCAGTGTGGGGGAGCGTGCCCAGAAGGGGCAGGGCACTTTGGGGTTTGGAGGGGGTCACCCCGCATCCTCCGCCTACTGGCCACGGTGAGGCAGGCAGGCGTTTGGCTGAGCTTCAGTAGTCGAGAAGTGCTCCGGGAAGGTTTACCTGCCTGGGAGGTGCGGTGTCCCCCCCCTTAGAGCGAAGTAACTGAGGCTTAGAGAGGTGACAGGACTTGTTCAAGGTCTCAGGACCAGGACGTGGCAAATCGGGGGGGGGGGGGGCTTTGACTGGGGCAGAACTGGCGACTCGGAGAGGCCTGACCCGGAGAGACCTGCAGTCGGTCGCGGAGCTGACAGGAAGGGTGGGATGGGGGGGGGGGGGCGGCGGATGGGCCACTGATCGGGGAAAACCCGGGGTTGTGCAGAGGGTGAGTGCCAGGAAGAAAATAAAACAGGGCAATTGGGGTAGAGGCAGAACCTTAGTCTAACCCGGGACGGTGGCCCTGAGCAGTAGTGACCCCTGGCTGCAAGGTGACTGGAAGGGTCTGAGGGAACCTCAGCTGGGTGGCCCCAGAGGCAGGCCCGGCTGCTGGGTGGAAAGAATTGCAAGAGCCAGGGAGGGGGGCTGTGGGGTGTGGATTTCCTCGGGTGCCTGCGAAGCATTGGAAGGGGTTCACATTTGAGGACAGAAAGGAGGCCCCTGTGGTGCAGGGGGAGGAGAGGAGCCACCAACAGGCTGCCCCTATTTGGGGTCCAACCCAAGGCCCTGCAGCCACAGGGCCCGGCTGGCCAGGGGGACAGGGTCTCCTGCAAGGGATCTCCAGCAGTGGTGGACGGGGGAGCCCTGCCCCTCTCCCTGCACCCTCCCGGTGCCCAGCAGCTGAGGGAGCACTTTTGTAGAGTTTGCAAAGATTGGGGCTGGCTGTTTCGGCAAGTCTGTGTCCTCTGGACACGTTTCCCCATTGTCCCGTCGCTCCAGCCCTCTCTTGCACTTTGACCCCCGAGGAAGGCACAGCCCTTCCTCGGAGGAGCCCCAGCACCTGTCCATGGGGTGGGGCTCAGAAGCCAGGGTCTGCGCCTTACTTGTGCTTCTTGCTGCCTTGGCGCCTTCTCAGTGGACTGAGGCCAAAAACCTTTTTTTTTTTTAAATCAAAGGTTCAATATACCCATTTCCTTTCTCCCACAGTAAGAGCCTGGTTTACCAAAACATCAATGTGTTTAATCATTTGCTTCGTCTTAGAATGCACCCAAAATGATTTCTGACTCTGCATCCAAATCAGTACCAACCAAACCCGATTCGGTCAAGTTCAGGATTTCCTGGGGTAGTTGGCACAGTGTGTTACCAGTCTGATGTGCCATTAGCTTCCTCTGTTTCTCTTTGCACACAGTTTGGTTTCCCCCCTTTTACTTTTTCACTGTAACTTCATTTGTCGAATACAAGTCCCCATCTCTTCCTCCTTGTTCCCACATTGTGGGTAACCATTTGAAATATGGTTTTTAATCTTTCCTGGTTTTCTTTGCCGCACAAGCCATTTATTTACACTATCACAAAGGTAGCACACACATCTCCCCCGCACCTTGCCGTCTTCACATCCAACTCCCTTCCCAGCGGCTCACAGAGCCTTTCTTCACTCCGCTGTGTGGCCACATGAGTGCCCCTCAGTGGCTGTGCTGTGCTTGTCCAGCTGTGGCATGCGGATCCAGGTTCAGCTCCTTCCAGGCCTTTGTTGTTAAAAATCATAAAGCAACGGATAACCTTGCACTACATAGGTTGTTTGTATTTCCGGAGGTGTGTCTTTAATTCCTGGAAGTAGAAGTAAATGTGGACTTATTTCGGTGGCTGTTCCCAAGTTCCCTTGCCCCATAGTCTGTGCTCCCATCAGGGTAAGGGCCAGTGCCTGCTGCCCTCCCTGCTGCTGCCTCTGAGAGCCAGAAAAGAGCCTCTCCACACATCTTTTAAAAGTATGTTTATTTTATTAACTATACTGTTACTATTGTCCCTTTTCTTCCATTTATTCCTCTCCAGCCTGTAACCCCCTCCCCACCTTTCCCCACCTTGCTTCATGCCCATGGGTCATATGTATAAGTTCTTTGGCTTCTCCATTTCCCACACTATTCTTAATCTCCCCGTGTCTGTTTTGTGCCTACTATTTATGCTTGTTTTTCTCTGTGCCTTTTTCCCCATTCTCTCCTCTTCCACTCCGATTCACCTGCTGATAACCCTCCATGTGATCTCTATTTCTTTGAATCTGTTCCTGTTCTAATTGTTTGCTTAGTTCATTTTTGTTTTTGTTTTTTTAGGGTCAGTTGTTGATAGTTGTGAATTTGTTGTCATTTTACTGTTCATATTTCTGATCTTCTTTTTCTTAGATAAGTCCCTTTAACATTTCATATAATAAGGGCTTGGTGATGATGAACTCCTTGAACTTGACCTTATCTGGGAAGCATGTTATCTGCCCTTCCATTCTAAATGATAGCTTTGCTGGATAGAGTCATCTTCGATGTAGGTCCCTGACTTTCATGATGCTGAATCCTTCTTTCCAGTCCTTCTTGCCTGTAAAGTTTCTTTTGAGAAATCAACTGACAGTCTTATGGGAACTGCTTTGTAGGTAACTGCCTCCTTTTCTCTTGCTGCTTTTAAGATTCTCTCCTCATCTTTAATCTTGGCTAATGTAATTATGATGTGCCTTGGTGTGTTCCTCCTTCGGTCCAACTTCTTTGGGACTCTCTGAGCTTCCTAGACTTCTTGGAAGTCTGTTGCCTTTGACAGATTGGGAGAGTTCTCCATTATTTATTCAAATAAGTTTTCAATTTCTTGTTCTTCCTCTTCTGTCATCCCTATGATTTAGCTGTTGGAACGTTTAAAGTTGTCCTGGATGTTCCTCTCCTCATTATTTTGAATTCTCGTTTCTTCATTCTGTTCTGGTTGAATATTTATTCTTCCTTGTGCTCCAAACCATTGATTTGAGTCCCGGTTTCATCCCTGTCACTGTTGGTTCCCTGTGCATTTTCCTTTATTTCACTTTTCATAGCCTTCACTTCTTCCTCTATTTTGGGACCATATTCAACCAATTCTTTGAGCATCCTGATTACCAGTGTTTTGCATCTGATAGATTGGCTATCTCTTCATGGCTTAGTTGTACTTTTTTTTCTGAGCTTTGATCTGTTCTTTCATTTGGGCCATATTTTTGTCTCAGATCACCTGTTACGTAGTAAGGGGCGGAGCCTTAGGTGTTCCCCAGGGCAAGGCAACCCACATTGGCTGTGTTGTGTGTGGTGCTCTATGAGGGGAGTGGGGGGAGGGTCAGAGAGGGAACAGTGTGGCTTGCTCTGCTCTCTGCCAGATTTCAGTCACTTCCCTGCTACCCACAAGCAAAGTGGGCCCTTCTGGTGCTGATTCCCGGGTTGGTGGGCTTGTGTACGTTCTAGGACCCTGCGGGTCTCTCCAACGAACTCTCCTGTGAGGCTGGGAGTCTCTCCCACTGCTGCCTCAACCCCCACAGGTGTTTTCAGTCAGAGGTTTGAGGCTTTATTTCCCCGCCGGGACCCTGGGTTGTGGGTCTGTCTGGCTCCCCAGTTGTTCCTCTCCATTTATCTGTACTCGAATGTGGGACTGCCTGGTCTCCAGCTGCCACCTCGCCACGAGTCCTCTCTGCCCGGCTGCCCATCTCAGCCCCTCCTACCATCTGGGTGAATGTTTCTTCTTTAACTCCTTGGTTGTTGGACTTCCATACAGTTCAGTTTTCTGTCAGTTCTGATTATTTTTTGTTTTTAAATTGCTGTTGTCCCTCTTTTGATTGTGCAAGGAGCCCAGTGTGTCTACCTATGCCTCCGTCTTGGCCAGAAGTTCCACACATCTTCATTTACATTTCTGTCTTTGTTAGTGAAACTGGACATCTTTTCACGAGTTTATGAGGCATTGCATTATCTTTTCTGTGAGTTTCCTATCCCTACATTTTGCCCCGTTCCTATTGTACTGTTGGTCATTTTTTTCACCTTGAATTTAAGTTTGTTTAAAATACATATTAGACTATTAGTATTTTATCTTTGTTATATTGCAAATATTTCTCCCAGAGTTTTTTTTCACATTACATATGGTGGCTTTTGCCATTAAAAGCTTTCCATTTGTATGTTGTTGATTTAATCATGCTTCTCTTTTATCACACCTAGATTTTTCATTTTTATTGAATGTATCAGGGTGACACTACTAACAAAATATACAGGTTTCGATGCACAGTTCCACAACACAACTTTACACGGAAGTGTGTGTGCACCGCCCCAAATCGGGTCTCCTTCCTCACCATCGATCCCCTGCACCCTCTCCCAGCTTCCTCTCCCCCCAGCAGTCAGCACACTGCTGTCCCTGACCGTTTTCCTTTTTGGCTCAGTCTCTCCACCCCCCACCCAACCCTCAGCCCCTCGCTGCCCCTCACTGCCCCTACCAGACAGCAGTCAGCAGCTCTCCAAGTACCTCTCTCCTTTTCTTGTTAGTTCAGCTTGTTCATTAGATTCCTCATATGAGTGAGTGAGATCATGGGGTATTTGTCTTTCTCTGACTGGCTTATTTCTCTTAGCATAATGTTCTCCAGGTCCATCCATGCTGTGGCAAATGGCAAGATTTCCCACTTTATTTAAATTATGTTTTATTGATTATGCTATTACAGTTGCCAAATTTTTCCCTTTGCCTCCCACCTCTCAGCATCCCCCACCCCCCCCAAGCAAGCCCCCCACCATTGTTCATGGCCGTGGGTCATGCGTATAACTTCTCTGGCTACTCCATTTCCTGTACTGTCCTGTACATCCCCAGGGCTATTCTGTAACTACCCCTTTGTGCTTCTTAATCCCCTCGCCTCTTCACCCATAACCCCCTCCCATTGGACAACCATCAGAAAAGACTTCCTTCTTTTTTACGGCTGAGTAGAATTCTACTGTGTAGATGTCCCGTAGTGGTTTTATCCACTCACCTACTGATGGGCACTTGGGCTGCTTCCATGGCTTGGCGATTGTAAATAACACTGCAATGAGCATAAAGATGCACATAGTCTTTCAAATTGGGGTTTCAGGTTTCCTCAGAGATATCCCTAGAAGTAGAATCGCAGTTCAATTTTTAATTTTTTGAGGTAGCTTCATACTGCTGTTCACAGTGGCTGCACCAGTCTGCATTTTAATAAACAGTGCACTAGGGCTCCCCTTTCTCCACATGCTCACCAGCACTTGCTGTTTGCTGATTTATTGATGATGGCCATTCTCACAGGTGTGAGGTGATATCTCATTGTGGTTTTAATTTGCATTTCTCTGATGATTAGTGATGTTGAGCTTCTTTTCATATGTCTATTGGCCATCTGTATGTCCTCTTTGGAGAAGTGTCTATTCAGATCCTTGCCTGCTTTTTAATTGAATTGTTTTTTTGTTGTTGTGTTTTATAAGTTTTTAATACATTTTGGGATATTAACCCCTTATCAGATGAATCATTGGAAAACATATTCTCTCATTCAGTGAGTTGGGTTTTTTTTTTATTTTGTTGATGGTTTCTTTTGCTGTAAAAAACCTTTTTGGTTTGATATAGTTCCATTTGTTTATTTTTTTCTTTTATTTCCCTCACTCAACAAGATATATCAGAAAAATACTGCTATGAGTAATGTCTGAGAATTTACTGCCTATGGGGTTTTTTTGGATTTTTATGGTTTTGAGTCTAGCATTTAACTTTTTAGTCCATTTTGAGTTTATTCTTATGTGAGGTGTAAGAAGATGGTCTAGTTTCATTTTTTGCATGTATTTGTCCAGTTTTCCCAACACCATTTATTGAATAGACTATCTTTAGCCCATTGTATGTTTCTGCCTCCTTTGTGAAATTAATTGACCAAAAAGGCGTGGTTTTATTTCTGGGCTCTCTATTCTGTTCCCTTGATCTATGTGTCTGTTTTTATGCCAGTACCAGGCTGTTTTGGTTACTATGGCCTTGTAGGATAGTTTAATATCAGATTAAACTCAGTTTATTCCTTCAATTTTGTTCTTTCTCATGATTCCTACGGCTATTCAGAGTCTCTTGTGGTTCCATATACACTTTTAGAATATTTGTTCTTGATCTGTGAAATACACCATTGGAATCTTGATAGGAATTGTGTTGAATCTGCAGATTGCTCTGGGTAGTATGGACATTTTAATGATATTAATTCTTCCTATCCATGTATATGATATATTCTTCCAGTTATTTCTATCTTTGGTTTCTTTCTTCAGTGTCTTATAATTTTCCAAGTGCAGATCTTTTACATTCTTGGTTAAATTTACTACAGTCATTTTTTGAGTGTTTGTAAATTCACCTGTAAATGTTGTTTTTACAAAAGAAAATGGGATTATTTTCTTAATTGCTCTTTCTGATAGTTCATTATTAGTGTATAAAACTGCCACCAATTTCTGAATGTTAACTTTGTATCCTGCTACTTTGCTGAATTCATTTATTAGATCCAGCAGCTTTTTTTAGACTTTTTAGGGTTTTCTATGTACAATATCATGTCAACAGTGAATAATAACAGTTTAACCTCTCTTTTCCAATTCGGGCGCCTTTTATTTCTTTTTCTTGTCTGACTGCTGTGCCTAGGACTTCCAGTGCTGTGTTGAATAAATGTGGTGGAAGGAAACATCCTTGTCTTGTTCCTGTTCCTGATCTTAAGGGAAACACTTGTAGTTTTTTCCCCCGTTGAGTATGATATTGGCTGTGAGTTTGTCATATACAGCCTTTACTACACTCAGGTAAGTTCCCTCTATTCCCACTTTACTGAGCGTTTTTATCACAAATGGGTGCTGGATTTTAGCAAATGGTTTTTCTGCATCTATTGACATGATCATGTGGTTTTTATCCTTCATTTTAATTATGTGGTGCATCATGTTTATTGATTTGTGGATATTATACAAACCTTGCATCTCCAGAATAAATCCCACTTGATCATGGTGTATGATCTTTTTGATGCATTGCTGTACTCAGTTGGCTAATATTTTGCTGAGGATTTTAGTATCTATATTCATCAGGAATATTAACCTATACTTCTCTCTCTCTCTCTCTCTCTCTCTCTCTCTCTCTTTTTTTGTAGTGTCTTGATCTAGTTCTAGAATCAGGATAAGGCTGGCTTTGTAAAATGAGCTTGGGAGTCTTCCCTCCTCATGAATTTCTTGGAATAACTTCAGAAGAATAGGTGTTAGTTGTTTTTGTTTTTTTTTGAATGTTTGTAAATTCACCTGTGAAGCTATATCTGGACCAGGACTTTGGTTTACTGGGAGTTTTTTGATTACTGCTTCAGTTTTGCCAAGTGTTACCTCTGATTTTTCCTGATTTGGTTTTGGAAGATTAGATGTTTTTAGAAATTTATCCATTTCTTCCAGATTATCTAATTTGTTGGTGTGTAGTTTGTAATATTTTCTTAAAATCCTTTGTATTTCTTAGGTGTCAGTTGTTACTTCTCCTCTTTCACTTCTGATTTTATTTATTTGGTCCTCTCTTCTCTCTCTTTTTTCTTAATAATTCTAGTTTAAAAATTGTTAATCTTGTTTATCTTTTCAAAGAACCAGCTCTTGGTTTAATTGATCTTTTGCTTTTTTTAAGACTCTATTTCTTTTATTTCTGCTCTGATCTTTATTATTTCTTTTCTTCTACTCATTATGGGCTTTGCTTTGTTCTTTTTCTAGTTCCTTTAAGTCTAAAGTTAGATTGTTTGAGGTATTTTGTTTGGTTGTTTCTTGAAATAGGCTTTATGTAATGCTATGAATTTCCTTTTCAGGACTGCTTTCCCTGTGTTCCATCGACTTTGGGGTGTTGTGTTCTCATTTTCATTTTTTCAGGGTATCTTTTGATTTCTTCCTTGATCTCACTGTTAACCCCATTCATTGTTTAGTAACATGTTATTCAGGCTCCACATGTTTTTGTATTTTTCAGTTTTCTTCTTGTGATTGATTTCTAGTTTCGTAGCGCTATGGTTAGAGAAGATGCTTGATATGATTTCAGTCTTCTTAAACTTATTGAGACTTGTTTCATCTGTCCTCGAAAACATTCCATGTGCACTTGAAAAGTATGTATATTCTGCTGCTCTGGAGTGAAATGCTCTGAAGATACTGATTCAATCCATTTGATCTAGTCTGTCATTTAATGCCGCTGTCCCTTGTTGGTTTTCTGTCTGGAAGATCTACGATCGATGACGATGGGTCATTAAAATCTCCTGCTGTGCATGTATGTCCATCAAGGCTTATGTCCATCAAGGTTTGCCTTACGTGTTCAGGTGCTCCAATGTTGGGCGCGTGTATGTTAACACGAGTTATGTCCTCTTGCTGGATTGCTCCCTTTTTCACTGTGTAGAGTCTTCCTCATCTCTTATTATACAGCCTTTGTTTTAAAGTCTTTTAAAATCTTACATCTTTATAATAAAGATGTAAGATTTGCTCCCCAGGATTTCCCCCCTTTCCATTTGCATATCTTTTTCCACCCTTCACTTTCATCTGTGTGTGCCTTTTGTCCCGAGGTAGGTCTCTTGAAGGCAGCATATGTGTGGGTCATGTTTTCATCTCCATTCAGCTGCCTACAGCCTTTGATTGGAGCATTTAAGCCATTTATACATTTTAAGTGATTGTCGATAAGTCCGTATTTATTGTCATTTTATCCTTTTAACAATATTCCTCCTCCTTTTCCACTTCCTCCTCCTCCTTCTTTCAGGCCCTTTAACATTTCTCATAATACCAATTTGGTGGCAACAAACTCCTTTAGCTGTTTTCTTGTCTGGGAAGCTCTTTATTTCTCCAATTCTAAGTGGAGGTCTTGCTGGGTAAAGTAGCATTGGTTTTAGGTCCTTGTTTTTCATCACTTCGAATATTTCATGTCTGTCTCTTCAGGCCTGAAATGTGTCTGTTGAGAAATCAGCTCACAGTCTTATAGGAGCTTCTTTGTAGGTGATTAACTTTCTTTCTCTTGTGGCTTTCAAGATTCTGTCTTTGGCCTTTGCTGTTTTAATTATGGCGTGTCTTGGAGTGGGCCGCTTTGGGTCCGTCTTGTTTGGGACTCTGCACATCCTGGGCTTGTGTTCTTTTTTCTTCACCAGGTTAGGGAAGTTTTTGGCCATCATTCTTCAAACAGGGTTTCAATCCCCTCCTGTCTCATTTCTCCTTTGGGTGCCCCTATGATGCCGATGTCATTGTGTTTCATGTTCTCCCAAAGGTCCCTTAAAACTATCCTCATTTTTTTATTCTCTTCTCTTTTCGCTGCTCTGATTGTATTTTTATTTCCTACCTTGTCTTCCAAATCGCTGAATTGACCCTCTGCTTCATCCAACCTACTGTTTATTCCTTCCAGTGTATTATTTATCTTAGATACTGTATTTTTCATTTCGGACTGATTCTTTTTTATGGTTTCTATGTCCTTTTTCATGCTGTTGAGCATCCTCATAACCATTCCCTTGAACTCGGTATCTGATACATTGCCTGCCTCCATTTCATTGAGCCCTTTTCTGGAGATTTCTGCAGTTCCTTCATTTGGAGCCCGTTTCTTAGCCTGCCCATTTTTGCTGCCACCTTGCATTTGTGTGTGTGTGAGAGACGGACCTGCTGCGACTCCCAGTCTTTGTGAGACGTCCTTACATAACAGGTGTCCTGTCAGAGCCGGTGGCCTGGCCTCCTTTTTAAAGAACATAACATTCTTCACTTATTTGCAACTTGCTTTATCTCGTGCAGTGCACGCATAATTTTCAATTACAGTTTACAGTCAGTGTTATTTAGTATTAGTTTTAGGTGTACCCCCTAGTGATGAGACAATCGTATGCTTCACAAAATGTTCCCTCCAATATTTCCAGCACCCACGGGGCACCCTGTACCTAATTACTACGATACTCTGGGCTCTATTCTTTGTGCCATACTTTCATCTCCAAGACCACCACGTAACTACCAAATTGTACTTCCCGACCCCTTCACCTCCTTTCACCCAGTCCCCCAGTCCCACTGCCCTCTGGCCCCATCAGGCCTCGGTATCTGTGAGGCTGTTTCAGTTTATTTATTTTGCTCTTTAGGTTCCCCATATAAGTGATATCCTGTATGGTATTTGTCTTACTCTCTGTCTTATTTCACTTAGCACAATACCCCCTAAGTCTGCCATGTTGTTGCAAATGGCAAGATTTGGTTCTTTTCTACTGTATAAATGTACCACAGCGTTTTAATCCACTGTCTGTTGGCGGACACTGGGGCTGCTTCCGTACCTTGGCGATTGTAAATAATGCTGCAGTGAACATGGGGGTGCACATATTCTTTTGAATTAGTGTTTCCAGTTTCTTTGGATATATGCCCAGAAGTGGAATTGCTGGGTCATAAGGCAGTTCCATTTTTAATGTTTCTGCAGAACTTCCACACTCTCTTTGACAGCGACTGCACTAGTCTGTGTTCCCCGCAACAGTGTGCGAGGGGTCCCTTTCCTCCACACCCTCGCCAACACTTGTTGCTTATTGGTTTATTGCTGATGGCCATTCTGACAGGTGAGGTGATGTCTCATTGTGGTTTTATTTGCATTTCTCTGACAATTAGTGGACATTGAGTATCTTTTCTTATGTCTATTTGTTATCTACATGTCCTCTTTGGAGAACTGTTTATTCAGGTCTTTTGCCTATTTTTAAATTGGATTGTTTGGGGGGGGTGGCATTTAGCTTTATGCATTTTTTATAAATTTTGGATATGAACCCCTCATCAGATGTGTAGTTGGCAAATATGATCTGCTATTCAATGGGTCATCCTTTCATTTTGTTGATGGTTTCCTTTGCTGTGCGAACACTTTTTAGTTTGATGTGGTCCCATTGGTTTTACTGCCTATGTTTTCTATTAAGAGTTTTATGGCTTCGAGTCTTAGCATTAAGTCCTTAATCCACTTCAAGTTTATTCTGGTCTATGGTGTAAGAAGGTGTTTTGGTTTCATTTTTTTACATTTATCTGTCCGGTTGTCTCAAGACCATTTATTGAACAGACTGTCTGTACACCATTGCAAGTTCTTGTGTCCTTCGTCAGATATTGATTAATTATACAGGAATGGGTTTATTTCTGGGCTCTCTATTCTGTTCCATTGATCTATGTGTTTGTTTTTATGCCAGTCCCATGCTTTTTTGATGACTACGGCCTTGTAGTATGGTTTGGTATCAGGTAATGTGATCCCTCCCACTTTGTTGTTCTAAGAGGTAAAATGTTTTTAAAATTCCAGATAGTGGGAATGACGGGAGTAAGTGGGGGACGGAGGGTGGCACAGGTGGAGGAATGGAGGAGTGGGTGGCGCCCCGCCGTCTGGGTCGGGGGGGCCCTCCAGATGTCTAGTTTGTTGCTGTACGTACGATTTACATACATGTGACAGGTCATCTTTTTATGTTGCAAATATTGCATAACCAAATCACATTTGGGAAATGCTAAATGGAGTTCCCATGCTCCTCCCATCAGTCTGTGCTCCAGGGGCACACTCCCCACTTTGGGGACCACTAAGTTAATCAGACCATGTGGCCACCAGGGCACCCCTCTGGGCAGGCCCTGGTGAGAGGCCCGGGCTGTCCTGAGCTCACGCCGGGTATGGAGGGCTGAATTCGGGCAAAGGAAACTCTGAGGAGAAAGCCATACCCCAGCTTCTTGGAAAGGTCAACCAGGAGTCAGGCACAGTGGGGGCGATGGGGAAGGAGGGCGGGAGGAGCACGGTCCAGGTCACCAGCCTGCAGAGCCTGGTGGCCGAGTCCCAGCTCTGCATCGTGGCTGTTAGCAGCTCGAGGACAGGCACTGGGCCTCGCTGTTGCCCCCCACAGGCGTGCAGGCTGGACGCGTGGCGTGTGATGCACGGGAGGGCTCTGATACTCCTCGGCCAGCCGTTTTCTGGTTTCCCTGGCAACCCTCTGCAGGTCTGAAACACAGGAGAGGTGGTCAGAGGAGGCAGGGGTGGGGGCTGCAGCTCCGGGCATCGGGCCGAGCCACCCACACACTCGGACACTGGGACCCTGCCCGGGCAGGAGGACGTGGGGCGGGGGTGGCCAGCTCGGATCCTCTGAGGTCAACCACACTTCAGAACCCTGTCGGGGGCTGCCATCCGCTTGTCACCTGGGCCCGTGAGAATGGTCGACTCCATCCTTTGCAGCTGTGTCAGGGGTGCTGGTCAGGGTGCTATCCCATCGGCCCCCAGAAGGCGCTCGGCCCCGAGGGCCGGTCTCATGACTGGCCTGCCCTGATGAGCCCATAAGAATAAAGCACAGCACGTACCGCACACAGGGGCATGTGTGGCCGCCACCGTGGGCACCGCAGGAGAGCGAGGGGGGCTGAGGTGGCCGAGTGCAGGGCAGCTGCCGTGGGCCGTGAGTTGCAGGGGCCTGTGTTGGATACAGATGTTGCTGCGTGAACGCAGCCCAGTTGTGTTAGCACTTTGGGTGATGGAGAGGACTTGAAGTGCCTGCACGTTGTGGTTCTGAAACGCTGGCCCTGGAAAACACCTTTCCATTTTGTAAGCGGCAAGTGTTTGCAAAAAAGGAGGACCAAATGGGGTTACTGTGCCGTCACCAAGTTCCTGAGCAGAGGCGTCGACAGACTGACATGCATGTGATAGGACGTGGTCGGGGGCTCTGCCCGGCACCCTCTGCGGATCCGGCTTCCTGCTGAGGCCCAAGGCCGCCTCCCACCAGGTGGGACTTCGAAGAAGGATGTCACCGCCTTCCCCTTTTTCCTTAGGAAATGTCCAAAGCCATAAACACACAGAGAATAGTCAGATAGTCATGAACCACTGGGAGATCACCCCCGAACTCCAGCCAAGGCTGCCCACTCCGTAAGGTTCTTAGAGCCGACCCCTGACCCCACGCCCCCTGCCCTGACCCCGGCATGCAGCTCTGCACTCAGGGACCTGACCGGCCACTGACACCCCTGGTAGAGTTAACAATTTCTTAATACCATCTGGTAGCCAGTCCATCATCAGTCAGGGGCCCCAATTCTTCAAAAATATTTATTGATATTTCAAGTCAGGATTGAAGCAAGTGCCCACACTGCACTGATCCTGTAGCTCTTAGGTCACTTTTATTCTGTAGTTGTCCTTCTTCCCATTGCTTTACTTTTTATGTAAACCAGTCTCCCTGCCATTTATCTGTTGGAGAAACTGGGATGTTTGTCCAGTGGGGTGTCCCATGTTCTAAAGTTGGCTGTTTGCCTCCTTCTGGCATCACTGAACTTGTCCACACCCATGTCGCCCTGGACCAGCTGGCCCGTAGAAATATCGAGCAGTGCTGTGAGTAATTTGAAATGTTCCTGTAGCCACCTTTAAAAAGGTGGAATTAAGAGGAACAATCTGTTGTATTAACTTATTTAATACGTTAGCATTCCAACCTGTAATCAGTGTAAAAGTTACTGATGTATTTTACATTCTTTTCTCATACTGTTTTCAAAGTCAGAGGTGCATTTTGGGCTTACAACACAGCTCAGTTTGAACATTAGGTTTTCATCATATGTAAATTTTATAGAAGTTACAGTCAAACAGTTGAAAAACATACTTATTTTTCAATAGCTATTGAATATTAGGCTTTATGAACTTTTAAAATCTATACAATTCACATGCAGTAGGGACTTGTGACATACACAAGCACTCGTAAAACTGTCTCTGCAATCAAGCCGCTTTCGCTCAGCGCAATGGTCTTAGAGCACATCCGTGCTGTCCGGGGCCTCCGGAGGCGTTTAGCTGGGAGGTGGGCTCTCAGGTGGCCCCTGCTGAGGCCCGCCCCTGCGCACACAGGCTGCACGGTCCCCTCCCCTACGAGGACCTCTGCCTAGGACAGGATACCAGGTCATGAGGCCCCATTACAGGACAGTGGGCGTTTGCAGCTGTGTTGGGGTGCTGGTCAGTGACGTGGAGTTAATGAAAAGAGAGATGATTCTGGGCGGGCCCTAAGGAGGCTGAGGCCCTCCCTGCAGTCAGGCAGAGGCAAAGCCTGAGAGGGTCTCCTCTCTGCCAGAGGAAGTGAACTGCCCCACTGTGGCAGGCGGGGGGAGGGGGGGCGCGGCCTGGAGACGAGGGCCTCGGTCTCATGTCCGCTGCAAGGCACTAAGCTCTGTCAGCAAGCAGCGAAGTCGGAGGAGCGTCCAGGGCTCAGAAGAGATGGCAGTGCCGCTGCTCTCAGCCTGGGGTCCCCTGAGCAGAGGACCCGCCAAAATGGTCCAGGATCTAACCCACAGAAACCGGGGGATGATAAGTGTATGTTCGTTTTAGTTTTCGGTTGTGTGCAAAGTTCGTGGTATTTGTTATACAACAATAAACAACTAATACGTAAGGTTTGGTTCCCAGGCAGGACACACACCTAGGCAGTGGGTTTGGTCCCTGGTCGGGGCACATATGGGAGGCAAGCGATCAATGCTTCTCTCTCACATCCTCTCTCCTTAAAATCAGTGAACATATCCTGGAGTCGAGGATTTAAAAAAGCTCATACGTGTGTGCATTGCACCTGCTGACGGACTTGAGGGTTGTTTATGCTTAGGGATTATTATACATAAAAGTGCTATGATCACTTACACGAACATCTCTGGTTGGTTATGTGTTTTCATTTTTCTTGGATAAATATACAGAAGGGAAATGACCAGGTGATATGGTGTGTTCCTGTTCAACTTTTTAAGAAACTGCCAAATCCTTTTCCAAAGTGGCCGACCACATGGCAGTGTGTGGGCTCTGCCTCGTTGGGGCCCCGGGGGGGTGTCAGGGTTTTTGTTGCAGCCATCCCAGTGAGCGGGGAGTAGTGTGTCATTGCACTGTGGTGTCCACGTGCATTTCCCTGGTGGCTAACGATTTGGGGCATCGTTTCTTACCCCTATCTGCCATCTGTATATCTTCTCTGATGATATATCTGTTCAAATATTTTGCACATTTTTATCAGGTTTATTGTCTTGCTGTTTCTTACAAGTTCCTTGTATATTGGATACAAGTTCTTTATCAGACAAGTGATTTATGAATCTCACCCTCCCTGTCATTTTATTCTTTTCATGACGCCTTTTAAAGAGATGTCTTTAATTTTGATGAAGTCCACATTATCATTTTTTTCAACTTGTTGTGGTGTTTAAGGAATATTTACCTGAGCCGGGGGGTTATAAAGAGTTTCCCCTATGTTTTCTTCTAAAAATGTTGTAGTCATAGGTTTTACTATCTGTGATCCTTTGTGAGTTGATTTTTGCCGGTAATGAGCAGATTGGATCAATGTCAGTTTGTGTCAGACATCCAGTGGTTACAGCACTGTTTGTCCAAACGCCCACCTTCATTCGCAGAAGAATTACATTTGCATCTCCTTTAAAAAACCGATTGGCCACAGATGCAGGGCTGGGCAGCCTCAGTTCACTGATCTCTGTCTGACTCGGTGCCCACACCCCACTCTCTTGGTTACTGTAGCTTTCGATAAAAGAAGGCTTGAAAATGGGGAGTGTGAGTGCTCCAACTTTGCTCTACGTCCTTCAAAATAGTTTTTGCTCTTCTAGTTCCTTAACATTTCAACCTAAATTTTGAAACCAGCTTATCAGTTTCTGACTTGCAGAACAGTTTGGGAGAATTGCTGACCTGACAATACCGAGTTTTCTGGTCTACGAACAGACGTTATCTGGGTCTTTAATTTCTCTCGGCAATGCTGTGTAGTTTTCCAGGAGGAGCTCTTGCACGTCATTCCTCAAATTCAGCCTTAAGTACTTCAGTTTTTTATATACAGTAACTAGTATTTTTAAATTTCAATTCCCAACACTTTGTTTCTGGTGTGTAGACATGCAGTAGATAATCCGGATGTGGGTCTCGTACGCTACTACCTTGCTGAACCCAAGCACCAGAGCGCATATTTCAGATGTTCTAGAATTTTCAGTGTAGATGATGGCATCATTTGCAAACAAAGGCAGTTTTACTTCTTCTCGATCTGGACTGCTTCTACTCCTCACCTCGCCGCAGTCGCTGGACGCTCCACTGCAGGGCTGACTAGAGGGACGGGAGCAGACCGGCCCGGCGTCTGCTGGTTGTAGGGGGAGCATTCTGTTTCCTGCTGCGAAGGATGGCGTCAGCCATGGGTTTCTCAGTTTCTCAGTTTCTCACAGATGCCCTTTATCAGGTCGGGGGACCTCTCTTCTCTTCCCACTTGGCTGAGAGTTTTTATCAGTAATGCATTTTGGATTTTGTCAAATGCCCTTTTGCATCTAGCAGGTGATCATATGTGTTTTTCTTTTTTCGGGCTGTTCATATGGCCAGTTACTGAGGTTGTGTAACCACCGTCTCTGTCTAGCCCCCAGACATTTCATCATCAATATAAAACTCCACAGCCACTCAGGAGCTACTCCCCCTCCCCCCTCCCCACAGCCCCTGCAGCGCCGGTCTGTGTTCTCGCTCTGGGGGTGTGTTCTGTGTAGTTCACGTCCATGGAGTCACACAGTGTGTGGGCCTTCGTGCCTGCCTTCTTCCACCTAAGGGTTTTGGAGATCCATCCACGCTGTGGCATGTACCAGCACGTCATTCCTTTATTCAGCTGAATAACAGCACTTCATTAGACCTATGTGCCGTGGTTGTGTGGCCAGTCACCTGTTGTTAGGTGCTTAAGCTGCTTCCATCTTTCGGCTCCTGTGCACAGCCCTGCAGTGGGTTTGTGTTAGTGCCCCTGGTTTCAGTCCTCTGGGCGCACAACTAGGGGCGGGACTGCTAGGTCACGTGGTAATTGCTGGACTAACTTACTGAGGGACTGCCCAAGTGTTTCCTGTGGCAGCTGACTGGTTTACATCCCCACTGACCACGTGCTCACCAAAACTGACGGCTTCACCCATTGGGTCGACCTTACCCATCCTACTGGGAGTGAAGTAGTCTCTCAGTGTGGTTTGATTCACATTTTCCCAGTGACTTACAGTGTTGAGCATCTATTCAAGTGCTTGTTAGCCATTTGTCTATCATCTTTGGGGAAATATATATTCTAGTCTCTGGCTTGTTTTTAAAAACTGGGTTGCTTGTCTTTTTTTACTGTTGGGTTATGGGAGTTCTTTGTATGTTCAAAATACTAGACCTGTATCGGATATATGATTTGAAAATATTTTATTCCATTCTGTAGTTTGTCTTTCGACATTTGTTATGGTGTCCTTTGATACAAACAAGTTTTGGTAAAGTTTAATTTATCCATTTTCTTTGTATGTTGCTTACACCCATATTTAAGAATCCATTGCCAAATCCAATAATGAAACTTATTCTCCCATGTTTTCTTCTAAGACGTTTATCCTTTAGCTCTTATATAGAGGTTGCTGATCGATTTTTAGTTAATTTTTGTATATAGTGTAAGAGGCCAACTTCATTCTTTTGTTTGTGGGTATCTGATCAACCCCACACCGTTGGCTGGAGAGACTGCTTTTTCCCACTGAACGATCTTGGCGCCTTTTCAAAGACCAACCAGGCATAGATGTATGGCTTTGTTTCTGGGCTCCTGATTCTTTTCCATTGATATGTATACCTAGCTCTATGGCGGTACCACACTGTTTTGATTATTGTAGCTCTGTACTACATTTTGAAATCAGGACATGTGAGTCATTTAGCTATGTTCTTTTTTTAAGATTATTTTGGTTACTTGGGACCTTTGCACTTCATATGAATTCTAGTATTTTTGTCAAAAAGAAAAAGGCATTTGAATTTTAGTAGGCACTGCAATAAATCTGTAGATCACTTTGGGTAGTATCGCCATCATGAGTCTTCAAATCCATGAAGGTGGAATGTCTCTCCATTTATTTAATTTTCTTTCATTTCTGTTTAACAGTATTTTGTAGTTTTTAGTGTACAAGTCTTTCACCTTCTTGGTTAAATTGGTTCCTAGATATTGTCTTCTTTTGGGTGCTATTGTAAATGGTATTGTTTTATTCATTTCTTTTTCAAAGTGTTCATTGCTAGTGTGTAGAAACACAACTGATTTTTGTGTGTTGATCATTCTTTTTTTTTTTCTTTTTTAGCTCAATCCACCCCCAGAAATGAGTTCTTTCTCTTTTTTTTTTCTTTTTTGGGTGTTGATCTTGTACCCTGAAACTTTCCTGAATTTGTTTATTGGCTCTAGTAGTTGTTATGTGGATTCTTTGATATTTTCTTTTTTTTATTTTAATTTTTTTATTGATGATGCTGTTACAGTTGTTCTATTCCCCCTTTATTCCCCTCCACCCTACCCCTCATCCCCACCATTACCCCCCCTTTAGTTTATGACCATGTGTCTCAAGTCCTTTAGATTCTATATTTCCCATGCTATTCTTGCCCTCCCCCCATCTATTTTCTATCTACTGTCTATGCTACTTATTTTCTGTACCTTCTCCCCCCTTCTCCTCCTCCCACTCCCCTGTTGCTAACCCTCCTTGAGATCTTCATTTCTATGTTTCCACTCCTGATCTAGCTGTCCTTTTAGTTTGCTTTTGTTTTAGGTGTGGTTGTTAATAACTGTGAGTTTGTTGTTCTTTCACTGTTCATGTTTCTTTAACTTCTTTTTCTTAGATAAGTCCCTTTAACATTTCATATAATAAGGGCTTGGTGATGATGAACTCCTTGAATTTGATCTTATCTGAGAAGCACTTTATCTGTCCTTCCATTCTAAATGAAAGTTTTGCTGGATAGAGCAATCTTGGATGTAGGTCTTTAGATTTCATGACTTGGAATACCTCTTTCCAGCCCCTTCTTGCCTGTAAGGTCTCTTTTGAGAAATCCGCTGACAGTCTGATGGGGACTCCTTTGTAGGTGATTGTCCCCTTATCTCTTGCTGCTTCTAGGATTCTCTCCTTCATTTTAATTTTGGCTAATGTAATTATGATGTGCCTTGGTGTGTTCCTTCTTGGGTCCAACTTCTTTGGGACTCTCTGAGCTTCCTGGATTTCCTGGAAGTCTATTTGCTTTGCCAGATTGGGGAAATTCTCCTTTATTATTTGTTCAAATAAGTTTTCCACTGGTGGCTGTTCCTCTTCCCCTTCTGGTACCCCTATAATTCGGATGTTGGAGCGTTTAAAGATGTCCTGGAGGTTCCTAAGACTCTCCTCATTTCTTTGAATTCTTGCTTCTTCACTCTTTTCTGTTTGGCCATTATTTGCTTTCTTCTGGTCCACTCCATTGATTTGAGTCCCAGTTTCCTTTTCATTGCTATTGGTGTCCTATGCAATTCCATTAATTTCAATTAGTTTCGCCTTCATATATTTGTCTAATTTGTCGGTATAATCAACTAGTTCTGTGAGGATCCTGATCACCAGTGTTTTAAACTGTGCGTCTGTGAGTTTTGCTATTTCTTCATCGCTTAGATCTATTGGCTCTGGGGCTCTGAGATCCTCCTGCGCCATTCTTGGTCTGTTCGGGCCCTTTAAGTGAGAAGGGGCGCCTTGGATTCCCAGGTCGCTGGGTTGTGACGCTGTATGTGGGGGCGTGGCCAGAGCGGGGAAATGGCGACCCCCTCTGCCGCTTCAGTGCCTTAGGTGGTTCACCTGGGCCGGGCCACTCAGAGTCGCTGGGGTATGTGGAGGTGGGGTCAGAGCAGGGAAATGGCGGCGCCCTCCACTGCCGCTTGCCGTGGGGACCTGCCGGCCCGGTCCAACTGCCCACTCCCTCGCCTGTCCACCTGCGCACAAATGCGCGACCTCAGTCAACACGCAGCCCCGCTGCCCCGCTGTCTCCCCCGCGGTCGCTCGCCTGGTCGCTCGCTCGGTCGCTCACTAGGTCCAACCCTGTGCCTGGATTCCGCGCGTCTGACCGAGTTTTCCTGTGCAACCCTGCTTCACCAGCAGCTGGTTTCACCCCTTACCGGTCAGGCTGAAGAATTTGTTGTTAACGGACTTCCGAAAAGTTCAATTTTCCGTGTTCTGGCTGTGTTTTCTGTTGCTAATATTTAGCTTTCTCTAATCTTGGTTGTGGGAGAAGGCACGGCACATCCACCTATGCCTCCATCTTGGCGGAAGTCCTGATATTTTCTATATATAGGATTGTGTCACTGTGAAGAGAGATCGTTTTATTATTTCCTTTTAATTTGATGTCCATTATTGTTATTATTAATTATTACCTACTCTGGCTACAACTTCCAATGCAGTATTGAACAGCAGTGATAAAAGCAGGTATTCTAGTCTTGTTCCTGATGGGAAAGTTTTTAACAACATTTTGATTTCTTTGAGAGATATAGGACTATTTAACAGGTTATCTATTTCTTCTTTGATGAGATTCGATAATTTGTGTCTATCCAGAAATGCTTCCGTGTCTTCTAAATTGGCAGCTGATGGGCATGAGGCTGTCCCTGGTACTTTAGTCATCCTTTCGATGTCTTTAAAACATTTAGTCACGTCCCCTTTTTGTTGGCGATTTGTGCACGCTCTTTTTCTCCCGATTACTCTGCTCAGGAGGCTAATACAACTTCTCATCCTGCCAGAGAGCCAGCCCCTTGCTTTTTTGCTGCCCGCCACACTGGCCTCTGCTCTGAGAGTCTCGTTTGCTCTCCTGCCATCACGGTGGGTTTTGTCTGTCCTCTTCTCCCGGTTTTGTAAGGTGGGAACAGAAGTCATCCGTGTGAGTAGATGACTGAACGTCTATCCTTATTCTTCCAGAAGAGGCACTGGCTGCTATAAAATTTCCTCCAAGTGGCACTTGAACTGCATCCCACAGATTTTGATATGCTGTGTTTTTTTTAAAGTCAGGAACATTTTAGTGTATGTGTTATTTTTATTTTACCCATAAGTTATTTAGAAGTGTATCCTTTCGTTTCCAAATATTTGGGGATTTTCCAGGTATCTGGTAATAATATCTGAATCTCTTGGGGTCAGAGAACACACTTGCTATGACCTGAATCCTTTTAAATTTGCTGAGACTTGTGTTATGGCTCAGAATACGGTCTTGCATGTGCAGTGTGTTTTGCTGCTGCTGTGTGAAGGGTCCTGTCAACACCCATCGGGTTAGGTTGCTGGGTGGTGTTCCGCGAGTGTCCACCATCCTTCCTGATTTCCGGTCTCACGTTTTCTGTTCATTATAGGACAGAAGGGTGGTAAAGTCTCAGCTGTCACTGTGGGTGTCCTTCTTGCAGTTCTTGCTTCATAGATTTTTGAAGCTCCGTTATTGGGTGAGTACATGTTTAGGATGGTTGTGTCTTCGTGATAAATTGGCCCCTTTGTTATGATGAAATGGCCCTCGCTAGCCATTAAAATACGCTTTGTTCTGCAGCCTATTGTCTACTGCTAGTGCAGACGGATCCGCTCCTCATTTCTCACCATCCACTGCTGCCCCGTTCATGTCTTTTGTGTGTGAAGAGGGTCCTCGTAGACAGCATCCGGGCGGCTCGCGTGTTGCTATCCAGTCTGAAAATCTCTGCCTTTTAATTGGGTTGTTTAGACCAATTACATTTACTGTGATTATAGATTTTTTTTTTACTTAAATTGACCATTCTGCTATTTACTTTTTGTTTTGTTTGTTCTTTGGTCCTTTTATCTTCTTTTTCTGATTCCTTGTAGACTGTGTGTTTTTTGATTATCCCAGTTTGTCCCCTTCATTGACATTAGCTACATTTCTTTGTTATTTTACTGCTCAATTTAGGTGCTCGTGTTACTTTTCTGTTGCTTTGTACAACATCACAACAGTCTTGGCAGCGTAGCACAACACACATTTGTTATTGTCGACTTCCCATGACTCAGGGCCCAGACACAGCTTAGCCGGGCCTTCTGCTCAGAGTCTCACAGCCTGGGCCTGGCACCTCGTGGGCGCCTCAGGGCCCCTCCCACGCTCCTGTGGGGGTGGGGGAGGAGCTCCCAATGGCCTCCTTCTCCTCTCAGAAGAGTCTCCAGCCTCTAGACCTTCTTTTACAGAGCACACAATTAAGTCAGGCTGACCCAGGATAAGGTCCTTCTTGATGAACTCAAAGTCCATTGACTAGGGGCCCAAATTAAATTAGCCAAAGTCACCTTTGCCATATTACCCGAGTGGCATCATCGTATCCATGGGTCCCTCCCACACTCAAGGGAGGGATTACGCAAGGTGTGCGGGAATCTGGGGGCCGTCCTAGCACTCTTCCCACCACCGCACCCCTGACGTAGCCCGGTCTACCTCTCCGTGCATTGTGCTGCTACTGTGCACACAGCGTGAGGACCTTGCGCCCAGTCCTCCCATTCTGCTCAGCCTTGGTGCTTGTATTAATCTCCAAGGCGGTGTAACAAAGTATCATAAACTGGGATGATTTATAACAACAGAAATTCATTCTGTCACAAAGTCCAGACCGAAAGAGGTGACGGGGTCATCTCCCCGTGAAACCACCGGGAAACCCTTCCTCATCTCTTCCCAGCTCCTGCGGGTTGGCCAGAAGTCTGCAGCCTCCCTTGGCTTGCAGCTCCAGTGTCTGCCTTCATGGTCACATGATGTTCCCTGGGCGTCTGTCTGCCAGTGGCCATCTCCTTATGAAGACGCCAGTCACATAGGATGAGGGGCCCATCCTACTCCAGCTTGACATCTTTTTTAAAAAATAAGATTATTTATTTATTTATTTATTTATTTATTTATTTTTAGAGAGAAGGGAAGGGAGGGAAAGAGAAAGGGAGAGAAATATCAATGTGTGGTTGCTTCTCCGACACCCCCTACTGGGTACCTGGCCTGCGACCCAGGCGTGTGCCTTGACTGGGAATCGAACCAGTGACCCTTTGGCTCACAGACTAGCACTCAATCCACCCAGCCACACCAGCCAGGGCCTCCAGTGTGACATCTTAACTAATTACATCAGTAGTAGCCCTACTTCCAAATAACATCATATGTCGAGATGCTGGGGGCTAGGAATTCAACACATCTTTTCAGGGGAGACAGTCCAACCCATAATAGTGCTTATTGTTGTCATATTTTTTGTATTTACAGACCGCACACTAAATTATTTTTGCTTTGAACAGTTGATTACATTTTAAAGATCTTTAAGTAGATTTTAAAAAGGCCTTCTTTTCACCCATGTAGTTACTGTGCTCTTGATTCCTTAGTGTGGGCAGTGGGCAGCCTCGAGGCTGAGCCAGCCTGGCCTGCACACCCCGGGCAGCTGCCCCGACCACCAATGGGGGGGCGGGCCAGAGCGAGCCAGCTGGGTGTTGGGCCCCTGCAGACCTGGGGTCGGGCACGTCGGGCCCCCTCGTCTCCCTCTCCTGCGCTCAGTGCTCGGGCCCCTCAGGGTGCCGCAGTCGCAGGCTCTGTGTGAAGTGGTTTCCTCCGTGGTGGTCTCTCTTCACGCTCCTTCCCAGTTGAAGTTCAGGGTTAGTGAGTGGTGAGGGGCCCAAGGTGGACTTCTGGGCAGCCTTGCTAGCTGCACACTTCAAACGTGTGGGCGCTCCAGGGTGTGTGTTACACTTCAGTGAGAAGTTAAACGAAAGAAAGGTACAGCACTGTCTAAGGCCCGCCGAGAACCTGAGGGCCCCGGGCCGGCTCCCCGCACCAGCTCCCCACACCGGGCGGCCCCCTCCCACGGCCCGCCTGGGCTGCAGTGGGGCCTGGTGCTCCAGAGCAGTGTCCTCCAGGACAGGCCTCTGCAAACCGTGAAGTGTGGTGAGCGTGCCAGTCTAACCTCAGGATCACAGCATGTCTTCTCATGGCTTCGGGCTGTGAAGCCCTTCTTGGGGGGCAGTAACGGCAGCACCGGCTTTATAAAAGGGGCGTCTGCCGCTGCTCTGTGGCTTAGCACCGGGGCCGGCCGCCCGTGCCCCAGCCTCTACTGTGACAGATGACGTGACATCCATCATCCTGGCTTTGTCAGGCTCAGTGCTTGCACGTATTAGGATCTCTGCAGACCGACCTCAGCCTTGCCTCCCATGCTGCCTGGGGTCTCTGCATGGAGACCCTCTCAAGGCAGAGCCTGTCCCTGCCCCACATCAGTGTGAGTCTCGGGGAGGGGTGGCTGGGCCCAGTCCTGTCGCCCTGCACTCCAGCTGGGCAACCTAGCACAGGCCAGGCCCTCGCGCTCTCTTAGCCTCAGTTTCCCCTTCTGTGAAATGCAGGTAACGACAAACTGCTTTTCTGCAAGTCTTAAGTAACGAGATTTGCGGTTACGTGTTTGTACACCCACTGCCCGGGTGTTGGCCAAGGATGACGGCTCCACTGGCCCAAAGGCCACAGCCCAGGACAGCGACTGAACCCAGAGCCCTGGCCACAGTCGCCGCGCTGGGGGTGCAGACACATGTGTGTCCCCAGCCATTCTGACAAGGGCCCTCTCTCTTTCTGCTGGTGTGTCTGAGAGAAGCCAGAGAAAAACAGTGTGTTTCTTTGTCTTATTTTAACACCGATGACTTCATCATCCCTTGTTTTTCCCAGAAAAGACGATGACGCCTTTGCCAAGGTTCAGCTCTGAGTGCCTCCTCTCAGAGAAGGAATGAGAAGCATCTCAAAGTGGCTTCTTCTGCTCTGGGAGTTATTTTCAGAGAAGCAGCCCTTCTGGGTGTTACTCAGGCCCACGCCGGCTCGGCTGCTCCCCTGTCCCCGCCACCCCGCGGGCAGGCCTGGGGGTGCCCAGCCAGCTGCGGGTCACCAATCCTGCCCCCCGGACACCACCCCGCCCCGTGTCTGGGCCCCACACCTGTGCATCCCGGTCACAGGTCGCTGCTCACAAAAACTTTGCAAGTTTTAACTCAATCCCCCAAATTCAGGGAGATGTGAGGTTATTTCTGCCCTTTGAGATCCTCCAGGCCCTTGACAGACATCTCTGGCCACAAGGAAACAGCAGTGACCACTGGGGACCCCGCACGTGCATGCCCTCCACTTCCTCGGCCACTCCAGGTCCCCGGGAACTGACCGGGACAGCCCCAGGCACACATGGCGGGGCCCCAGGTCTGGTCTTGGTGAGAGGCCAGGGCAACACAGGCCGAGTGATCACCCGGCCATCTGGGCAGCGGGCCTGCACGTCTCTTGTCACAGAGAAGGGGGCCTCACTTGCCCCCTCAGCCCACCTTCAGGGGCCATGCACAGGACAGGGTGGGGTGGGCAGGGCCACACGGATGGAGCACTGACCCTACCCCTAACCCTAAAGATGCACTTATAGGGGGGCTGCTAGGAGCCCACGTTACAGCTGTGGGAACTGAGGTTCAAGCAGGAGAAGGGGCTGTGCCCCCGCCAGTGTGGGGGAGGGTGCCCAGCGAGCTGCACCCTGCCCACACCCACAAAGCAGGGCTCTGGGCCCCGCAGGCTTCCCCCACCCCCGGACCACTCCGAAATGACTCCCAGAAGCCCAGGGAGAAACAAAGCACTGATTTTCACTGACTGTTCCCTGGCCTTGCAAGAGCCTGGGAGGTGTTGTCAGGAGGTGTGAGTGACTCATGCAGCGCCGGGGGGAGGGACTGGCTCTTCCTGCCCCAGATTCAGAGTCTGGGGCGGTGCGGGCGGCGGCCCAGGCTGGCCCTCAGCTGGAGAGGGCAGTGGGTGCAGGCACAGCGCCACCAAAAACCAACCCCCGGCCCGAAGGGAAGGCCCCGCGCGGTGCTCCTTGGCTCCGGCGCTGCCCATCCTCTCCTCGCTGTCTGTGTTGGGCCTCCGGGCAAACGGGGTGGGGGTGGGGGGTTGGACAGCGAAGCGGCCGCTACTGATGCCTCCTGCCTTGCACAGAATCTGAACACAAGGCACCGCCCGGCACCGCCCCTCAAGTGGGAAGCACCGCCCCTCCACAGGGAGGCCCCACCCCTCCAGTGGGAGGCGCCTCCCCCAGCTCCTCCCGCACCTCCAGCGGTCCAGCCTCACTGTAGGGGATCAGCCGTGGGAGCTGAGAGCCCCAGGCTCCCACAGTGCAGAAGCTGCAGTGGTCTTCTCCCCTGCGCTGTGTTGGGTACTCCCTCCCTGAAGAGGTTAAGCCTCCCACTCGTAGGCTGGGGAGGGTCACAGGGTGCCTGGAACTGGGGACACGGCCTGTGTCTCACTGTGTGGCCCCTGCACCCTGGAACTAGGGCCAAGGCCTCTGACTCAGGCTGTGCCCTGCTCTCTGCCACTCAGGGCCCCCATCCTCAGTAGCCCTGTGTGGCTAGTGAAAGCCCCTTCTCCAGGTCCTCCCAGAGGAGGGGCCCCCATGCGGTCACCTCGACTGTACCTGCAGGAGGGAGGGGCACACGTCACAGCCAAAGTGAGGGTGGCTGAGAGCAGGGACCCCTGCCCTAGGGGCAGAGCCGGCTGCTGCCAGGCAGCAGCTACCAGCACCTAGTACGGGAGCAGGAGTGGGACAGGGCTGGGCATTGGTGCAGCACGGGCTTGCCCGGGTGGTGGGAGGCCGGGCAGGGGAAGTCCAGGTGGCTCGGTGGGGGACAGTGTGATGGGAAAGGAGCCCGGGGGCAGCTGCAGGGGGGCAGGGAGGCCCCGGAGGGGCGGAGGCCCCAGGGACAGGGTTAGCCTGTCCATGTGGGTCGAGGGAGGTGAGACTCTCATGGAGAAACAGACAGCGCTTTCATCCCTGGTCCTCCCTTCACATGACTCAGTGGCAAATGTGCTCTTCACACAGATATTCATTCTCCGAGAAAAATAACTGGCTTGTTCCCCCTCACAAAACAGGCCACGCTCTTTCCCAGCAGCTGCCGCCTGGCTGGCTGCCGGGAGGGCAGCCTGGTCACCACTGTCAGCTGCAGCACTGGCCAGGCCGCACGCAGCACTTCCTCCAGCCTCCTCCATCTGCTGCTGACCCAGTCACCTCCGAGTGACTGTCAGTCTTCCGTCTAGCCATCCATGCATTGATTCGGCAAGTGTGGAATGAGCCCTGGCCAAGGCGAGGGGGGCCAGCCATGAGCGGGACTGACAGAGGGAGCCACGGATGGGCTCACAGCCCGTGGGGAGGGCAGAAGACTGACGTAAACCAGACACATGATGACGACAGACTCAGATGCCGCAGGGACATGCGACAAGGTCCAGGTAGATGGCGGGGCAGCAAGTGCCCCGTGCAGCAGCGGTCAGGGAAGGCCTCTGAAGCAGGTGGGGAGGGAGGCGGCCGGGAGAAGGCCTGGAGCAAGGGCCCTGGGGGGGGGGGGCTTAGGCAGGAGCAGGCAAGCACAGGTACCCTCGGGGAGAATTCGGCCCAGCTGCTGGAAGGCAGGGCATGGGCGTAGCTGAGGGTGTGCTTAGGTGCGTTCCCTCACAGCCTCTCTGTGCTTCTGGGGGCTATTAGCCCTGCAGTGCACAGCGGGAAACTGAGGCTCAGGGCAAACACACACCACAGCCTTGCCGCTCCCATCTGCCATCATCCATCCCACTCTTACCTGGCCTCTGTCTCTAACCCCGACTACCCAGAGGACCCTTGTCACATATTTCCTCTGGTGGCCACCTACATTTTTGAAGGCTTCTCCTGGGAGGGGCCACTGCAGTTGGACCTTCACGGGCAGGGAGAGGACATCCTAAAAGGGAGGAAACGGTGGGAGCCTGGCCCTGGGGCAGGTGGGGGGTGGCGGTGGACGGCATGTGTCTGGGCCTGGCATGGTCTTGCATGCAGTTTTTTGAAAGACCAAATTATTTACTGAATAAATATATTTTTAAGGAGATTTTATATTCCCACCTAGATCAGTAGCATCCCTTCCCATAAATACAAAGTGGCCATAAAAATGTATGTAATAAAAGCAAACACTGTTGATTTTTAACAAGAATAAAATTGCAAAATCAAGGAGAAGCGCCCGCGTTCTGCTTCCAGGGTGATAGAAATGGCCTCGCCCGCTGAAGGCAGCCTGCAGCCCGACAGAGGGCACGATGGAGCCAGGACGCCACAGTTTTCTCTGCTGTGGTTTCGCAGCCTGAGCCCAGGGCAGCCTGAGCCCAGGACGGCCATCAGCCCCCACAGAGAAAGTCTGGGAGGAGCCCCCTGGTTCTGGCTCAGGGGGCCCCGGTGGGGTCTTGTTGCTCAGAAGAAGTGAGAAAACAGTCCATTTTAAAATATCTTCCGCCTGCTTTTTCACCACCCAGCCCACAAGCAGTTCTGAGAGAGCACCTCCTGGGCCCCGAGGCAGGGAGCCCCCTGCCCTTCCTTCTCTCTGTCCTGCCACTACCGGGCCCTGGGCACAGGCATGGCGGTGGGACATGCACAGCAGAACGGCAGAAGGAAAGCCCTCGTTTTCTGGCTGGAAGACTGAAAACGGGAGTCCCAGGAAACTGAAAAAACAAACACCATAGAAATTGTAGAAACAGAGAAGGCGGTTCACGGCCCCGGCTCATCCTCAGCCTGCAGGAGGCGGGGTCCGCCCCTGAACGGCACCCACGGGCACTGGCAGGCGAAGCCCTGAGCAGCCGGGCCCAGGGTCCCCAGGAGCTGGCCCGCACCTGAACACCAGCTCAGCAGTCGTGAGGCCAGAACTGGCCTCACAACCACCACCCGGAGAAGCCCCATGGGAACACCTGGCCCGGGCTGAGGGGGGCCAGTTGCCCGCAAAAGCAAAAACATAAATACTTTCCATGGGATTTAAACAAGAGCCAGAATTTCACAAGATAGTTTTCAAAATGCCCAGAGCACCACCCAGAGTTACATGACACGGAAAGAACTCGGGAAACTTCAGCTCTCGTGGGAAAAGGAGTGAGCTGATGCCGGCACCCACATGAAGCGGGTGTCGGAAGTACCTGGCACAGGTGGCAGAGCAGCTACTGTAACCACAACACACCGGCCGGTGGAGGCGAATGCTCCTGGAGCCAACACGCAGGTAGAAAGTCTCAGCAGAGAGGCCAGAGGCGTCAGGAAGAGCAGGCAGCATGGAGACGACAGGAAACGTCCGGCTGCACCCAGCGCAGGTCAGCAGAGGTCACTGGGGCTGAGCCACAGCGTGTGTGTGGTGGGAGCGAAAGGCCTGGCTGTGCGCCACCAGAGTCCCCGCTGGAGACAGGGAAGGGTGCAGGGCAGGAAAAGTATTTGAAGAAATGATGGCTGCAAACTTCCCTGTTTCGTGAAAGACATAGACCCACATATCCAAGAACCTGAACCAGAGCGGCTCCCAAGCAGAATAAAACGAGGAGGAGTTCCTCCTTCTTCCCTTAATGTCACGGGGCTGGGACTGAGAGTTTCTACCCTTCAGTCACTGAGCTGCTTTCCCTGGCCACCAGCCCCCATCCTTAGGTGTGTCCAAAAGTCACCCCCTTACCATAAGTCAGGTGTGGTCGAAAGCAGTTTGATACAAATGTCAAGACAGCTTTATTACACTTACTACTTAGGAGATGTCAAAGGTTTCAGGAGCTCTGTGCCAGGAGAGGAGACGAATATATTCACCATAAATCCCAGTGTCACAGAAGTCCCTCCAGGCATCCCAGCGAGCCCCAAGTGAGGGAGCCCGCCAGGTGCAGTGGGGGAGGCGTGGTCCTGGCAGGCAGCCCCGCAGAGGTGGCACAAGGTCCTGTTCTGGGGCCAGAGCGGTGCGCAGAAGGCGGGGCTGCGCCCGGTTCAGCTCTCCCGCCCTCCATCTGGTCTTTGGGCCCAGGCGGTCCCCACCCTCCCCAACTCCAGGTACCAGTCAGTATGTTCATCTGCCTCCCCCCACATCCAGGGCTGCATCCAGGGCACCAGGTATGAGGGTCTAGGATCGGGCACCCCAGGCTGCCACGGTGAGGCCCACACAGGTGAACCAGCTCCAGGCCCCAAGGGTCTCGGGGGCAGTTCCCACCTGGCCACTCTTGCTCCCCATGACACCAGGACCTCTGTGAGGTGGCCCAGGACAGCTGGCAGCAGACCCCCACCCAGGCCTCTCCTCCCCACCTCCCTGGGCACCTCCCTTGCAAACTGGCTCAGGCTCTTCTGCCTTCAGAGACCCCTCGTCTGCCTGGCTGTTTTTGCCTCCCCAAAAGATGTTCTGCCCTCCCTGCAGCCCCTTCCCCGCCCCCAAGCCTGAGGCATCTTCCCGGTCGGGTCTGTGGAGGAGCCTTGCCGCTGGCCCTCGACTCCCAGGCCCATGGAGCCTGGACATAAGCCTGTTTGCCCTTCTCTTTCTCCTGGGGCTCGGAGCCCCGGGGCTGTGCGTGTGGGGACCAGGGCACACAGGCAGGAAACTGGTGACTCTTTCAAGAGACACACTCTCCCCCCAGTAGCCCGTCTTCCAGGGGAGGGCCACCGTGGGCCTATTCGGTGACGTCACCACAATGTGTGACACTGTAAATAGCCGTGCTATAAATATGTATCTAAGTGTCAGCACGCCACGGGCCTGGGCGAGACATCGGGAGGGAGCAGGTGCCGCAGCACGAGACCCGCCGGGGTTCACAGGCGGGTTCCCTGCCCTGTGTGGATCAGGGATGGGCCTGAGGCCCTTCCTGGGGCAGGTATTCTGATCCTCCCACGCTCCCACCTCTGGGTTTCCAGCCAGAGGTCAGCTCCAAAGACACCGTAAAAGCTTCCCTTACCCTGTGGCACGAGCGACGGGCACACTGTGAATGGCTTTTCTGGAAGAGCAGCCAGTTTCCTCACCGAGGCAAAACCGAGGGGAAGGGGATGATGCTGGAGTCTCGTCAGCAGAGGGGTCTGGGTGAGGGCATCTCAGGGGTCTTTCCTGGGGGGCTGTGCTGCGGGGAATCAGGTGGAGTGATCCCAGGCAGCAAAGTGACGGCGAGAGTGTGACGCCGACCCAGGAGATGCGCCCCTAGGATAGAGCCCACCCTCGACACAGCCTGGAGAAGGGTATCTTGCTCACAGAGCAGTGTGGGCAGGGGTCCATGGTGGGGGGTCCAGGCCAGAGGCTCCTGGGGCCACCTGTACGTGGAAGGAAGTGGGCGCCCTCCCTGATCTGCCCTGGGCAGAGCCGAGGGCCTCTTGCAAGAGCAGCCTGGGAGGGGTGCTGGGCTGAGCCGTAGAGACCTGGGGGTCTGCAGGAAACACCTCCAAGTTGCCAGGAGAGACTGTCCTGTGGATGCATCCCTGTGTGCCCTCTGGGGGCCGTAGTTGGCCAGCCCTGCGTCCTGCAGGCAGCAGTCACCCAGGGCAACTTTTTGCTTTCAAGATTCTTTCCACTTACAGTGACGGAGCCCCAGCTCCAATTGGCACAAAAAAAAAAAAAAAAAAAAGTGGGAGGGGGGGTCACCGTTCCACCAGCAGGGTTAACTTCAGGTACAGCTGGATCTAGGTCTCACACCTGTGCTCGAGGCCTGTCCCTCTGCTCCCTCTCAGGCCTGCCCGTCTCTAGGAGGCAGGAGGGGGCTGGACAGCCTCCACTCATTCATCTGCTCACCCCCCAGTCCTGCTGGAAATAGAGGACTGGGAAGGCAGAACCAGGAGGTCAGGGAGAGTGGGAGTAGCAACAACAGCAGGGAGCTCTGGGCAGCCTGAAAGCAGGTGGGTGAGGAGGCGGTGACAGAGAGCCCCAGACTGTGGATTCCCTCAGGGGAGTGGCTACCATCAGAAGTTACACCCACAGCTCCTCTTCCCATTCCCCCCAAACAGCTCCCCAGGTCTCCCCACAGTGAGCTTGTCCTCAAGCCCCGTCCTCTCCCTCCGAGTGTCTGGTCAGCTTCTTAGTGCCGTCCGGCAACCAAGGATCTCCAGACATCTGAGGAAGCTTCCACCGTGGCAGATGGTGACCAAGACAAGTGGGGGAGCCAACCGGAGGAAAGAAAGGCAATGCAGGAGGGAGAAAACATCTAATCAAGGTTGTCGACCATATATATACAGTGAGGAAAGTGAAGATGCTGAATCTGGGAAAAAGGACCCAAATGTCACCCATCGAAAAAGGAACATTCAAAGGGAAAATAACTTACAGAAATTTTAAAACATGACAGCAGAAACAAACGGTAGAGCTCTGGAAGATAACACTGGAAAACTCCAGAAAGCAGAGCAGGAGAGTTTTAATAGGAGACAAGGATGAAAAACAGAGCCCAGGCCTGTGAGTTCTGACAGGGGAGCGCGAGTTCCAACCAGGAAAGGAAGGACAGGAGTCGTGAGGGAAGGACGCACGGCCCACTGAGGGGCAGCTTCCCGCCGCAGAGGCCGCAGAGGCCGCAGAGTGCTCCAAGCAAGGGAAGGAGGAGGCCCGCCTCCGAGCACGTCACTGGGGAATTTCAGGTCGCGTGGGGTGGGGGTGACCACCCGCCTTAGTCTGCCTGAGACCGAGGGGTTTCTCAGGATGTGGGACGTGGGTCTCAACCCGGGAGAGTCCTGGGCACATCAGAATGGTTGATCCCCCCCACCAGGAGAAAAACAGTTTCACACAGTTCAGCAAGAAGCCAGAAAGCAAGCCTTTGAAATTCTGAAGAAAAATGATTTCTCATTTAGAATTCTGTACCTTGCTGAACTGTCAATCATACTAGTAAGTAGGATGAGAATATTCCCAGGCATGTAAGGCCTCAAAAAATGTAGTTCCTAAGCACCCTTATCACGAAGCTACTAGAGGATGTGCTCCAACAAAATGAAAGAGTAAAGCAAGGAAGGAGATGACAAGGGACCCCTTGGTGGATGGTGAGAGGGGGGTCCCAGGATGGCAGCCTTGCCCTGTCACCTCAGAGACAGACTGGCACCAAGACCCCTACTTCCATTGGGCCATCTTCTGAACCCAAGGACAGATGCCCAGGAGAACCTGGCCCAGATCCTCATGAGGACGCTCACAGCAGTCCTCAGTTTCCCTGAGAGCTGTAGGGGGGCCCCGCGGGCTCAGGGGCAGGGAGCACAGAGCAGTCCCCGCCCTCTGACCGCCCCGCTGCTGCATGTTCAGCGCATAGTCCACATCGCAGTCCTGCCAGGTGCCCCCAGTGCCCGAAGGCGGCGAACCCTGTTCCCCAGATTTGCTGGTGACCTTGCTCACAACTTCCACAGAAGGGGCCTCATCACCTCCCAGAGAAGCAGAAGTCAGACCGCACCCCTGAGACTGGTCCACTCACCCCCTCCTGGAGCCTCCATCTGGTGCGTGCAGGGCTGTCCTCTCCCTTCGAGACTGGCAGAATCTCATTTGGGGAAAGACACACAGGTAGAACTGAAAAGAAAAGCAAGAAAATGATTAACACCAAAGTCAGGATGGCCATCACCCAGAGGTGAGGGACTGAGGAGTCAGCTTAAGGGGGGTAAGGTACATAAAGCATTTTAAGGTATTGGTAATGCTGTTTTTATTGACCTGAGTAGGAGTTCTCAGATGTTCATGTTGATTTAACAATAAAATCACTATTATTTAAATTGTAGACCTATTTACAGACTTTTTAACTTTTTGAAAAGTAAAGAAAGGAAAAGATACTAAGGAAACATCTCTCCAAAATGTTTTCCAAACAAAGCCAAGGATTCACTCTGACTGGATGGTCTGGGTCCCACTTCGGGACAGGAGGAGGCGATCCTGCAGTCTCATTGGCCAGGACCCAGGTCCCCCCCGCCCACCCTACAGGCCTTCAGCCAGTGGGCAGAAGTGGTTCCAGGAAGCAAGGGAGTGTGGCCATTGGGCAGCTCAAGTGGAAATCCTTTGGTCTGCTTTGGGGAGCAGTTGGGCATTATCTTTCGATTCCCTTTAAGGACTGGTGCTCTTCAGCCTAGTGTGTGTCCTTCCAAGTGTGTCCTCAGGACACAGTCGTGGGTGTGGACAGAGTGTGGGAGCTGATTCCCTGTGGAGCAGAAGGGGGGCCAACTTTTCACTCTTTGAAAAACCCTCTATATTTAGTTACCCACCTGTGGTAGGTCTTGGTGCCACCAACCTGCACGCCACAGATTGCCTGCAAGCGCTCTGCAGGGCCCTGCGCTCCCTGAGCCCTGGAAGCAGCAGGCTCTGGCAGCCGGAGCTGAGGGCCAGATGGAGCACAAAAATAACTTGGGCCCTTCCTTGCCTCACAGCCGAGTCTGCTAGGAAGCCTCCAAAGGCAAGGCCACGTGCACGTCCAGCCTGGGCCAGCAGAGCCCTGGGCTCAGGCCTGCAGGAGACCCCAGCACCTCCTCGGCACCCCTTCAGACACCAGGGAACAGGGAGGAGCCCTGTGTGGGACCCAAACGGGAATGAAATGAGTGTCTTAGCACCAGGCTTTGTCAGGGAAGGAGAGGAGGAGGACCGCGGGGTGTACGGGGACGTGGACAAGAAGCTGCCACACTCACAGTAGCCAGGCCTGGGCCGGCACAGTGCAGGTCCCACACAGGTGGACCCCTCCTCCCTAAGGTTCCTGCGAAAGCAGGAAGGGCTTGGCTGTCGGTCTCTCCTTCAACTGAATCCATCATGAGCTGGCCCCTCAGGGGGCTTCCTGCTTCCTGGAGGCCAGGACACACCGGGGCTCCCAGTATTCAAGTTGCCCTCCCCAAGCTCCCGCACCCTGAGTTGGGCTCCCCTGCCGGGCCTCTGGGCCACATCTGTCTTCCACTTAGCCTTTCTTAATCTCCTGTCCCAGGGCCAGGAGCTGCCTGGAGTCAGGAGCCCAGGGGCCAGGGTGCTAGTCCCCAGCTGCTCACCTTGTCCCCCCACAATACACTTTACAGTCCAGGTTCACTCACCTGTGAGGTGAGAGATCATTTCCATTGTTGTTCCCACAAAAGACAACAAAAACAAAAGACACAGGAAGCATAACGCAGAGTCTGTTTCTTCTCCAAACTGTAAACTCGGGGGCTGAGAACCCATCTGGGTTGGGCGGAGCAGGGGCTTCATCCAGAACCCTTGGAAACAGCCGCAAGTTCAGCTCCCTCTTCCTCAAGGACCCAGAGAAGCAGGTCCAAGCAACCTGCCCACTTGGCTCTCCCAACAAAGCCTTGGGCCCACCGAGGCCCCAGACAGCCTACCTCGGGAAAAGGTGAGGCAAGCTTGGCATTCTGGCCTCTTCTCAGAGCTTCTGCAGGTCCTGCACAGATACAAGCAGAACTGACCAGAGGCCAAAACGTGGGCTCCAAGGAGGCCCATCAAGGCCGGGGAAGGAGGAGGCCTGGGGCTTTCAGGACACCTGCAGGTTCCAGAGCTGGGTGGTGCCCATCCTCCCAAAAAGCTGCAGGACACTAGCAGCATCCTAGGAAAGTTCTCAGCCCCTCCCCAGTGCAGCCCTGGTCCAATGGAGAGAGAGAACAATACGAGATGCTGATTCTCACCAGTATCATTTCTGCTGGGAAGTTCTGTCCCATGCATTATGACAAGAAACGAGAATGAGGTCTAACCACCAGGAAGGAAGAGATAAAATTACAATTAGCTGCAGACAAAACTGGCCTCTGGAAAACCCAGGACTGTCAAAACTAATAAGATATGAAGATCCACATACACACCCAGCAGCACTGTTCAGTTAAGGATACAACAGGGGGCATCAGGGAAGAGAGCGGAATGGGGAGCACCAGGACTCTATGTCCAGCTGGATGACGATCGAACTGGCAGAGTCCGTCTGCACTCCGGAGCCTCGTCACAGGCGTGCTGCTTCCAGAGAAAAACCTGAACCGAAATCCAGTTACCTTTGGTCTTAGCATGGTAGTAACTACCCACCCTCCCCACTCAGCCTTGCGGCAAACAGCCATGCACACAGCTTGCAGGTGCCAAGGTGGGTGTAAAGACCCTGTTCTCCAAATACTGGGGACCTGAGCTCTGATGCTCTTTGCTGTTCTGCTTGTGGGGTTGCTGACGTGGAGGCAGGCCACCATAGCTATGATCTGCATGGGCCGAAGGGGCTTCCTGGGGGCTTAAAGGGCCAGAGCCTTTTGGTTTTGTCCTCCTTCTTTTTCCCCATTTCCTCCTTTTAAGAGCCAGGATTATAACATTCAAAAGCAGCCACATATGGGAGAGGGGTTTCAAAGTTACTGCCCACTGTTCATGGAAAGGTACAAGAAAGAAAGAATCCCAAAGACCTTACGCTGACACCTCAGGCTGATGCCCGCATAGAGGTGTTGTACCACAACTTAAGAAACTATATCCCAGGGAAATCTGATTTCCAGAGTTAACCACATCATGAGAGTCAAGCATCGAGTTTCCAACAACAACAAGAAAACCACAGGCACACAAAGAAACAGGAAAGTGTGGTGCACGGAAAAGAAGGGACAAACAGGAACCGCCCTGAGGAAAACCGGGTGAGGGACCTACCGGACAGCGGCAGCTGGCCAGCTCGGAAAACTACACATGAATGAAAATAGAAACAGTGATAAAGAGATGGAAAACCCAAAAAGGAATAAAAAAAATTTTTGTTATGAAAAATTCACTGGATGTATTCCAGGAGATTTGAGAAGATAGAAGAAAGAATGAGTGAACTGGGAAAGAGAGTGATTGAATTTACAGTGCGAAGGACATTGTGAGAGTCCCAGAATGAGGAGAGAGAGGGAAATGGGCAGAGAGATTATCTGAAGAAATAATGGCCGAAAACGTCCCAAATTTGATGACATACATGAATATAAACATCCAAGAATCTCAACCATCTTCAAGTAAGAGCAACTCAGAGATCCATGATGAGACACATTACAATCAAGCTGTTGAAAGACAAAGACAGAGAATATTGAAAGTAGCAAGAAAGCAGCAACTCATCACATACAAGGGACCCTCAGTAAGATTGTTGGCAGGTTTCTCATCAGAAGAAAGCTTGGCAGTCAGAAGGCAGTGACTGGTTAACACATGGGAGGCGCTGAAAATGAATACGTTGCCATCCAAGAATCCTATGTACTACAAAAATGTCTTTGAAAAAAGGAGAGAAAAATGAAGACATTCCCAGATATACAGAAGCAGAGTCCATCGCCACTAGTACATCACACAGAAATACCAAAGGGAGTCCTTCAGGTTGAAATGAAAGAACACTACTCATTACCTCAAAGCCATGTGGAGCTATGAAGGTCTCTGTTAGATAGATATGTAAGCAATTAATTATAAAAGTAAGTATTATAGTAGCTTTGATTTGTAACTCTGCTTTTTGTTTTCTATATGATTTGAGATTAATGTGTTTTTAGGCAAATAATGATTAGTTTATGTTTTTTAATACCAAATGCATAAAGACATGATTCTGTGACGGCAGAACCGCAACTGGGTAGAGGCAGGGTTTGGTATGTTATTGAAGTCAAGCTGGTGGACCTTCAGACAGGGGTGCTGTAACCTGTGTGTGGGAAGCGTGATGCCGTGATAACAATGAAGAAAACAGCTGCAGAACACACATATAGGTAAACAAGAAAAGAACTAAAAAATTTCACAACAAAAAAATTAATTAAACACAAAAGAAGGCAGTCACAGGGAATAAAGGACAAAAATCTATAAGGCACATAGACATAAAATAGCAAAATGGCAGAAGTAGATCCCCTTAACAGTTATTACCTTAAATATGAATGGATTAAACGCTCCAGTCAAAGAGACAGAGATTGGCAGATGGGTTTTTTTTTTTTTAATTATCCCGCCCTGGCTGGGTGGTTCAGTTGGTTCCAGCTTTGTCTCATACACCAAAACAGTTGCAATTTCATTCCCAGTCAGGGCACGTATCGGGTTCTGGGTTCAGTTCCTGTCTGGGGTGCATACAGGAAGCAACTGGTTGATGTTTCTCTCTCACACTGATATTTCTCTCTCCTTCCCTTCCCTCTCTAAAATCAATAAAAACACTTTATAAAATATATCAAAAAACTACAGGAAACTCATTTTATACCCAAAGGCAAATATATTAAAAGTGAAAGGGGAAAACATCCCATGGAAATAGTGCGGGGCTAGACTCATAGCAGAAAACAGACTCTGAATCAAAAGGGTAAGTGACAAAGTAGGACATTATATATTCAGGCTCCATACAGCAAGAAGATATACCTATAAACATTAACATAACGAAAATCAGGCCATCCAAAATACAGGAAACAAGACTGTGAGCTGAACAGAGACAAAGGGGCAGTTCTACGATAACAGTCAGAGATTTCAGTGCCCCTCTGTCAATGGCGATAGAACCACCAGGCAGAAGATGCGCCACCAGGAAGCAGATGGTTTGAGTCACACGCTACGCCAGCGAAGCCTGAGACACGGACATGCAGGGCAGTGTCCGACAGCAGCAGCACGGGGCACGCTCTCTAGGATCAGCCGGGTTGTGCTGGGCCGTGAACCAGTCTCCACAGACTCACACACACACGTCAGACAAAGCAACTGCTCCAACCACAGCAAAGGAAGGTAGGAACTGGAAAATGTACAGATGTGCGGGAACTAAACAAGCCTCTCTTAGACAGACAGGGGATTGAAGGAGAAATCCCGAGGGGAATGAGAAATCCTCAGTGACAGACGAAAATGAAGACACGCATAGGAAAACTCTGGGATGCTGTGAAGAGGGTACTTCATAGCTGTAAAAAGGTCTCAGATGAACAGCCTAATTTCTTTTATCCTCACCTGGGGCTATTTTTTATTATTGACATTTTGAGAGAGAGAGGAAGGGAGAGAGAAAAACAATATGAGAGAGAAACATCAATCAGCTGCCTCCCATCCATGCTCCCACCAGGGATTGAACCCGCAACCTTTTCATTTACAGGACAAGCTTCCGACCAACTGGGCCACCTGTCCAGAGCCAAACAACCTAACTTTTAAGGAACTACAAAAAAAAAATTAAACCCAAATCTAGCAGAAGGAAGGAACCAATAAAAATTAGAGATAAGCAGAGACTAGAGAAAATCAGTAAAGCCTAAAACTGGTTCTTCAAAAAGATTAACAAAGTTGACTCACCTTTGGCTAGACTGACAATTAAAACAAGGAGAGAGACTCAATTACTAAACTCAGAAATGAGAGTGGGGACATAACTTCCAATTCTATAAAAGTAGAAAAGGATTAGAAGGAAGTGCTATGAACAACTGTACAAGAACCAACTGGAGCACCTGGAGGAAATGGGCGAATTGCTAACACACCGGCCGGGATGGATCTTCACCTCTGCCCGCGCAGCGGTGCCAGGTGGTGGCTCCTCCCACTTTAACCACCGAAGCATCCGCCTTGCATCCTCGACACAGTTTCCTGCGTGCCACCTCCCTTCCTCGTGCCACGGCCCTGTTTGTGAGACCAGAGTCACCAAGGCCGTCATTTCCACTGCGGCAGGGGCTCTACCGGTGGGCATGACGGTGTCCTCCTGCGTTCTCCTCAGTCACCACCCAGGGTGTCCTGAGCTCATGGTCACTGCTTCCAGTTAGCACCCAAGCAAACTCCTCTGCATAGCTTTTCCTCTTCAGATAATTTTCTTGGGGTAAATTTCCAAGGACAAGGTCCAACACAAGGCCTATACCATTCAAGGGGGCTGAGACGGTGCACACCCCCACACCAGCGCTTAAGGGCCAAACAGCACTGACGTTTTACGGAGGCTTGTTCATGCAATGGGTATAAAGTGGGCACCCACTGAAGTCACACCATGCACACGTGTGTTCACACGCAGAGCCCCAGGCCCTGGCAGGGCAGAGAGTGTGACCTTGAGGTGGTGGTTTCTTGGGTAGCCCCCAGCTCAGGCCCCTCCTGCACACAGCCCAGGTGCCCAGCCCAGGTGCCCAGCCCAGGTGCCCAGCCCCTCCCGGGTTCCCCTGCGGCCTGGGTCACAGCAGCACGGGTCAGGGACTGGAGATCTCAAGCATTTTCAGCTGTGACAATAAATACTTTTCCATCATCATTGGCCTTTTTTAAAAAATTGTGGTGAAATACACCGAACGTGAAGTCTACCACCTTCACCATTCTGAAGCATGCAGGTCAGCTGCACAAAGGGCGTTCTCACTGGTGTGCGGCCACCACTCCATGCGGCCCCAGGCAAACTGATGCTCCCTCCCCAGCACTGGGTCCCTCATGCACCATCTGTGTCCGAGACCCTGACCACTCCGGGTGCCACAAGTTCACAGGGTCACGCGGTATCTGTCTTGCTGTGACCGCTGCGCTTATTGGCTTATTCCGCTTATTGGCTTATTCTGTGCTTGTCTGGCTTATTCCGCTGCGCACAACGTCCCCCAGGTCCTCCCATGGTGCAGCAGGGGGCGGAATGTCCTGCCTCTTTAAGACAGAATTACTCCGTTGTGCGTACAGCCCACATTTCGTGGATCCACCGACAGACACTTGGATTGCTTTCCTGGTGGCTTTTAAAAACCGCCCCTGGACACCCAGACGTGGGACGCTGACAGGCGGTAAACTGACGCGGAACCAGGACACTGTCCTGCTGTGGACACAGCTCCAAAATGCAACGTGAGTGGAAGGTGCCCGAGACACACACGTGCTGCTCGCTCGTGGAACAGAAACAGAAAAGAGGGAAGATACAGGCAGCACTTGTTTGTCCTTGTCTACAGAAGCTCTGGAAAGACCGGAAGTCATAAAGGCGGGGACTGAGGGGAGGGGAGGGGCGAGCCGGTGGGGCCTCCATCTCCACCTGCTGCCTCCTGCTGCATCCCATACACCAGGGCCTCCTGCCCTCAGTCCCCAGCACAGAAACCCCCACCCCAACCCCTGTCTCTGTCCCATGCAGGCTGGAGCCCCTGCTCGGAAGGAGGAGGCCAGCTCAAGCCCCTGGTAGCCCTGGCATCGGGGTGGGCCTCCCTACCCCCCACCCCCACACCGCCCAGCACACCTAAGGGAGAGGGGAGAGTCGTGGCGGGGCACTGCCAGGCTCTGGTCTCACCCACCCTCTCTTGAGGCTACATCCAACACAGGGAGCTGGCCCCGCTCTCCCCTCCCCTGCGCCCACCTGCAGAGCACAGGCCTCTGGATGTGCCTCCAGCTCCGGTGCCAGGTGGTGGGCCTCTCTACACACCTCACCTGCTTGTTGCCTGCCTTCACCGCCAGCTCCCAGGGTCCTACTGGGTCCCCAGGGCCTGAACGGTGCCAGCAGTCATTCAACACCTGCACACACATGGGAGTGAATGTCCCTCAGCAACAGTGAAGGAAGCCAGAGGCTGCGACTGGGAGACCAGCTTGTCCTTGGAGACTCAGGCCTGGGCCCAGCCAGGGACACAGTGGCTAGCTGGACATCAAAGGGACCTACTGCAACCTGTCCACTCTCTGGGCATCCCTGCACATCAGGAGGGTCTGGTCCCTCCACCCCGGCCCCCATCTCAAGCTCATTGTTCCAGGGCACAGCTGGGTCTGTGCCCCCAACCCCATGTGCCCAGCACCTCACACCCAGCCCCACTGCCAGGCTGGACCAGAGGTGCTCAAGGAGCTCCCCAGCTCGTCCCTGAGGGGGTGGCGTCTGGCCGTCACAGAAAGTCCCCTCCCACACCTCTGCAGACCACCTTGCCCTGCAGAGAAGTTTCCAGAATCACCTCCACCCCTGCCACTGGCTTGCCCTTGAGAACACTGGCCCAACGCCACAGGGAGAAGCTTCCGGGTGTCCACCTGACAGGCTGAGTGTGTTCTGTCTTGTGGAAGTGGACTCAGACACGTGCCCTCCCCAGAGCTGACCATCACCCCTGGATGCCCACCCACCGAGATGGACAGGGGGTGGCTTTATGAAATTTTACAGTTTCAGCGGCTGAAACGGAATACTTAGTGCTTTGCCAGGGAAGTGCAGATAAAGCGGGGGCTGTCCCAGGGCCAGCAGGGCCCGGGCTGCTGTCCACTCTGGTTCCCATGCCCTCCAAGCCCTCTTTGGGCTCCCTCTGACCCCCAACGTCCGCTCCCACTCTCCGTGTCCCTCTGTCTCAGGGCCAGGCCACCCAGGGGCAGGGAAAGTCAGAAACGGACCTGGGACAGGGTCTGCCATGGGGACAGCAGGGCAAGGCCAGCTGGGCGACGGGGACGCGGACCTCCGGAAGGCCCCTGTGGTGAGCCTGCAGGATTCCACGGTTAAGAGTGTGGGGGCGACTCGCCCTGGCCGGGGTGGCTCAGTTGGAGTATCATCCCACACACCAGAAGGTTGCAGGTTCGATCTCCAGTCTGGGTGCACACAGGAAGCAACCAATGGAAGGTGCTCTCTCACGTCGATGTTTCTCTCTCCCTGCCTCTGTCTCTAAAAGCAAAGAGAAAAAACGTTCTCAGGTGAGGGGGGGTGAAGAATGGGGGTGACTTAATTGCCCAGCGTAGGTGACAGTTAAGCAGCCCCAGGCTGGGCCAGGGCCTGTGGCTGTGCAGGCGGGGGCAGGCCCCACTCAGGAGGCCCCCAGTGGTTGGTGGTGGAGCCCAGGGAGGAAGCCCAGGCCACTGCACACTTGGGGAGGACGCCGGCTGTGGGCCAGGCCCAGGTTAGGGTAGGGCCAGGTCGAGGACTTGCCCTAGCCCCCACCTGGTGCAGGTTTGGTGAGAAGTTGCCGGGTGACAACCGCAGGGGGCCTTCTCCACAGCAGGCACCACCAGCACTCAACATGGTGACAGGGAGGAGCTGCTGGCTCCCACTAGAGGTCAGGCCCACTCTGGGAGGGAGGGGCGGGCACTGCTACAGGGAAGCCCAGAAAGTCCAGTGGGGAGGAGGCGTGTCAGCTGGGTCCAGTGGATAAAGGAGCAAAGGTGGTGGGACTGCCTCCTGTAGGAGGGAACAGCCGGACGGTCACTGGGGCCTAATTGGAAAGAACCTGGAGCACCAGGCTGCACTGGAGACCCAGCTTCAAGGGGCCCACGCAGCAGCGGGGTGGGGGGGTGGGGGCACAGAGCAGCTCAGGCACACAGAGCCCCAGGCCCACCCACTGACCTAGGAAAGGGGCTCTTTCCTAGCCCTATATGGGGACAGGGTGGTGCCAGCAGGGACACTGCACCAGCGCAGGGACCCTGGGTGAAAGAGCCTCCAAGCGCTACAGAAGTTCTGGGGTTGCACCTGAGGCCCCAGTGTGTGGGTCAGGCCCATCCCTCATCCCACCTGTGGCCAGGTGGGGCCTGACACAGAGCCCCGAACGGGGGTGGGAGTGGACTCATGAAAGAGCAGGCCCGGCATGGCTTGGCTGAGAGTGGGGAGAGCTGGTTCTGGGGGGGGGTGCTGTACTGTGGGCTGGGGGTCCCTGGCAGCGCTCCCGGGAGGTGATCACTGGGAGGCCAGGGCAGGGCCCACCCAGCCGGGGGCCCAGGGGGCCGGCAGGCCCCAGCTTAGGTGTGCCCACCTTCTCCTCACCCCTGCAGGCAGGCATGCCCTGGACGCTGAGTGCCTCCGACATGGTCACCCCAGGCAGCCCCGGCCCACCCCCCACCGAGCCCACAGACAGCAAGCAGGCCGAGCAGCCCCTCCTGGATGGGGCTCCATCGTCAGCCTCCCTGGACACCCTGATCCAGCACCTGGTGCCCACGGCCGACTACTACCCTGAGGTGGGTGGCCCACGCAGTGCAGGGAAGGGGCTCTCCTCCGCGGGCGTGGGGGAGGAACAGGTGGGGGTGGCCTCGAGGGCGGGGCGGAGATGGGAAGAAGCGCACGCCCTCCACACCCCAGCGCACACACACCACTTTTCTCCGGTATCCCCAGAAAGCCTACATTTTCACCTTCCTGCTGAGCTCCCGCCTGTTCATCGAGCCCCAGGAGCTCCTGGCTCGAGTCTGCCGCCTGTGCATTGAGCAGCAGCAACTGGACAAGCCGGTGCTGGACAAGGTGAGGGCCGGGCAGAGTAGAGGCCTCTGCGTGTGCCGGCACTGCCCTGACACACCCTCACGCGGCCAGCCCTCAGAGAGGTAGTGGCTGTCCCCGCTGTCCTGCGGAGAAATCCAGTGGAGTTTTCCGACTTGTCTGAGGCCCAGAGCCAAGGCAGACTTGGGGCCTCTCAATTGGGGGCTGTTCTCTGGTGCGCATGGGGGCCCTGGAGCTCACACCAAGGCCAGACCCGGCCCCCCAGAGCCCCATCCTGGGACCCCTGCCACCTGAGATGGCCCTGAGCACCGGATGGGCTTCCTGCCCCTGGCACAGTCCTCTCCAGCCTTCCCTTCCCATGGCCCCCGGGCCGGGGCCGGCTCATGCGGGCTGTGACTACGTACACCTGTGTCAGCGGGGCTTTGCTGTTGGTGGTGAAGCCCAATTACAACTGGCCTAAGGGAAAGGGACCCTCTCGGCTTCTGGAACTGCAAAGTCTCGAGTACCACTGGCTCCAGGGGGTGAAAGGACCTCGACACAACACCGTCTGTCCCTCTCCCACACTCTCCCGGGGCGGGGAGCTGCACTCCGCTCCCCACCCCGGGACCAGCCTCACTCTGCAGGGGCAGGTCCACCTGCACGAGGACCTGCAACCCTGCAGCACCGGGGTCACCACCTACACTTCTCAATCCCGCTTCTCAATCCCGTGTGGCCCGGTCTCTGCGGCTTCGCCTAAGCCACGTGACCATCTGTCAGCCAGTCACCGAGATGGTGGGCACGTGCCATGCTCTGATTGGCCAGCACTGATGGGGGGGGGGGCCCACTCCCGCAGCCCTGGGGCGGGGTCTGCTGCCCAGAACCCCACCTACTGGGAGTGGGGATTGGGGAGACTCCGAGGGCTAGCGAGATCTGCTGCCACAAAAGCGGGTGGGATTCCTGGCAAAAACAGGAAATGACTCCACCCCCAAAGTACGCGTGCCCCCTGCGGTCAGCCCCCATCCTGTGTCACCTGCCATTGACGCCCACCCTGGGCAGCCACTGTCCGGGAAGCGCAGACAGGCGGGGAGTGGCTGGGGCAGTGGCCGCCGTGGCCCCAGCAACCCTCAGCATGCGTGGGTGCCCTCGGCCTTGCCTTGCAGACCCGGGTCCGGAAGTTTGGCCCCAAACTACTCCAGTTGCTGGCCGAGTGGACAGAAACCTTCCCACGGGACTTCCAGGAGGAGTCAACCATCGGGCACATGAAGGATGTGGTGGGCCGCATCGCCCCCTGTGATGAGGTAGGTGAGCCAGGAATGCGTCACCCCACCCACGCCCTCAGCCCCTACTCTGAGCCTGCTCCCAGGCTGTCCTCAGGGCCCTGGTCTCCCAGCTGCTCACTCACCAGAACCTCAGCCCAACTGGCCCCATCAGGCAATGCAGGGCTGGCGGAGAAAGCAGGCCTTGCTCCCGGCCTGCCTCTTGTCCGCTGGCCTGCCCTGCTATCCTCACTGCCAGTGGGTGCCAGGTGAGGGCAGGCCTGCTCCTGGACTCCCGCAGTGGTGTGATCAGGCCCGCCTGGCAGGTACCTCCCGGGCCTGGGGCACAGAGGCCTCCCTCCTACCCATGCAGCAGGCAGGACTGACCAGCAGCCAGTGCTCCTGAGAGGCCTGCAGCCAGGGCAGGGAGAGAGCGCCACGGGGCAAACCCAGCTGACAACACTGGTGCAAACAACAGCCGTGGGCAGCTCCCTGGGGCCCTGCAGTAAGTTGTGGTCCAGGGCAGGCAGGAGAGAAGGCCCCTGCGGCTCGGATCACACGGAGAGGAGACTGCTGTTGCACTCTGGTGTCTGGGGAGGCAGCCTGGGAACTGCCTGCACCCCACACCCTGCCCTCGCAGCTGCCTTACTGCGGGGGAGGCGATTGAGGGTCTCCAAGCCTCACTTTTCATATGGGCAACAAGAGGACAGAAACCCCCCAGAACTATGGTGAGACTGCAAAGAAGGGGGTGAAGCCTCTGAGCACCTCTAGAAGAGAGGCCAGCGTATCAGCCTCTGAAGAATTGCAGTGTGGACATCGCTCCGATGGGAGGGAGAGGAGGTCAGGACTCGAGCAAATCAGTGCACTGGGAGGAGACCCCGTGGCAACCTGGCAGCGAGGGATGGGCCCTGGAGTGGGTCTGCCCCTGGCAGAGGCAACCACATGGGACACAAGGGAAAACTGCAAGGGCCGCCCAGGCCACGGGCAGCCACGAAGCCCAGGCCTACCTGGGGCTCAGAGAGGGAGGCTGTGCCCTGGGGTCACTTCACACAGCAGACAAGTGACTTTGCTGTTGTAGGCACCTGATGACAAGTGAGGGTCATCTCCTTCTCCCCTGGTCCATCTGGGAGTCACGGTGCTGGGTTAGGAGCAGCCGGGAACAGGGCCAAGGGTCGCTTGATGACTGGATGAGTCTAGGGGGCTGTGGGGGGCAGGAAGGAGAGGTGCTGGATGGCTGCTCTGAGGGATGGGTGGAGGGGAAGAGATGTCTGAGTAGTTGGATAGGCAGGTGGACCTGTGGGGTGGGTGGATGTGGAAGGAATGATGGGCAGCTGGGAGGGCGGGGTTGGGTGGCCAGAGGGAGGGATGGTGTGTGGATGGGTGGAGGGGCTGGTGGGTGGGAAGGAGAGCTGGCCGATGCCAGGATGGAGGAAGGATGAGTGAGGGAGGTGGTGGGTCTGTGGTGGCGACTGTCAAAGGAGCAGCAGACAAAAGTGGACGGGGAGAAGGGGTGGGTGCAGGGAGGGCGGGCGCATGGGCGGATGGAGCAAAGGCTACAGAAGGGGGTGAGAGCTCCGTCTCCTGCTCCTCCCCCCGCCCCCCGGAGGCCTTCAGCAGTGGTGAGGTTGGAGCCACTGACAGGACAGGACTGTCGGCCCTCGGCTGGGCTGCCTCTTCCGTGGACGCAGCCATTCAGAAGTGGGGCTGTGGCTCCAGCCGTGGTGGCAGGGACGGGCGTGAGTCCTGTGCCAGTCTCCTCGGGAAGCCAAGCCCCTCACTGGCCCCCAGAGAAGCTGTCAGCTGTGCTGGGGAATCTTTCCAACCACCCAGTGGCAAGAATCAGATGCACCTGAGACCTGTGCTGGGAGCAGCCATCCCCCAGGTGTGGGGTCTGGGAGCAGAAATAACTCATTCGGGACATTTTTGAAAAATGATTGTGTTTATCTTTAGAGAGAAGGGAAGGTGGAGAGAAAGGGAGGGAGAGAAACATTGATCAGTTGCCTCTCCTCCGCACCCCATCCGGGACCAAGCTTGCAACCCAGGCAGGTGCCCTCCCAGGGGATCAGACCCCCAACCTTTTGCTCTGTGGACAATGCCCAACCCACTGAGCTTCTCGGGTCAGGGCTCAGTCGGGACATCATTCAACTCCTCCCTTGCTGAGTGGTATGAACTGGAACCAGGGTGCCCCAGCGCCCCCCTCACACCACCCAGGCCAGGGGCCCCCCAAGTGTCTTAATGATCCCCAGGTTGTGCATCCTCAGGAAACCCCCACTCCAAGGGGGAGACCCACTAGGGCCCGGCCCCCCTCCCTGGCTGCTGCAGGTGGACTTCAGGGGCGCCCCTCCCAGCATGGGCAGGGGCTCGTCTCAGAAGAAAGCAGGGGAGCTCTGCTCCTTCCTGGGTGAGGAGAAGCCCGTGGGACCACCTGAGCGGAGACACAGGCCGGGCAGCACAGCTCTGGGGTCGCGGGCCAGGCGCCTGCCCTCTCTGAGCGTCATCCGTGAAACGCAGACGATCACTGTTCCCCACACACAGCTGTGAGGCAAAGCCCCCGAAGTTGCTTGTGCTCTTACTTCAGCTCTCGGTAAAGTCGAGCTCTGATGGGGAACAAATTCTTTCCAAAAGTCAGGCGTATGGGGGTTATTTTTAACCTCATGGAGCTTTTCGAACAGACACAGAGAACAGCAGCCCTGAACTCCTGAGCACCCAGCCCCGGCGTCGGCAGCTACCGACCCACCCACCTCGTTCCCGGTCCCCTCACACACGTCCCCTGACAAGTTATTTTTAAACGTAGACATGTTTTTGCTTCAAAATTGTTGCAGCGTCATCCTGTAAACAGGTTCACACGCAGGGGCGAATCACGTGACATGAAGCGCCACGCAGCCGGCAGCGAGGCGAGTGCAGGTGCTTCTGGGGCTGTGCGTCTTTGGGCAGGTGGCTTAACTTCTCTGAGCCTTGAACGTATTCTGTGAGAGGGAGGGTAACAGTCCCACATGCGCAGGGCTGTGAGGGAGCTGCACACATGGGGCCAAGGGCCTGTGGGGCTTCCTTATCAGAGCAGCGAAAAAGAGCGACACCTTTCTCGTGTCCCCGCTCCTTCCCTGGAGCCTGTCTTCACTGTGCTCCCACCGCCTCTCAGCAGCTGGGAAGGCCATTCTTCACGGCCACAGAGGCCTTCCCAGCACCTGGCCCTTGCATCGAGGCACTGCTATGGGCCACCCTGTGCTGGCAGGGGACCGAGGAGTGTGTGGCAGCCAGCCCTGAATGTTTTGGCTCAGGGATGCAGTGCCAAGACTGAAGGAGGCCGGCCTGGCGCTGGGAACTAGGGGTGCTGCCGGGACAAGGAACTCCTCACCATTCCCTGGTGGGCCTCCGCGTGGGCCCAGATGTGCCCGGGGCTGTACTGGCCTCCGTCCACAGGCTGTAGAAATTAGCGAGAAAATGAGAGGAGATCAAGGTGAAGGGCAATCTGTCCTCACATTCAGAAGGGGAGCCAGACTTGAAGATTTAGGAAAGAAGCAACCACTAAGCTTGAGGTCGGCACCACTGGGGGGACTCTCAGCGAGTCAGGACGCAGGAAACAAGGGTCACTGGGAACGAGTGTCGGTTCCAGAGAAACAAGTCCTGCTAGGTGACCTGCGTCTCCATGAGCAGGTGAGCATGCAGTCTGGTCCGAGCAGAGGCCCAGGCCTGCTGCGTCCTTGGCTCCAGGAGGATCCGTGGTCGACCCTGGAGAGGCCGGCCGGCTGGGAGCAGGCGAAGGCCGTGTCCACCCATCAGCAACCACATGCAGGCGCCTCTGCCAGCCAGGCCCTGCCCTTCGTGCTGGGGCTGAGCAGCGCAGCTGGCGTGCTGTGCTGGGGACGGTGATGAGAGAGGCAGGGGGAAGACATGGGTGAGCAGGGCATGGCGGGGGCTGTGGAGAAGGGACACGCTTGTCCTTGGGCCAGAGGACGAGAAGGATGTGCCAAGGGGAGAAGGCTGTGCCCCCTGGAGGCACGGGGGCGGGGTCAGAGGGATGGAGCCACGGCCTGTGTCCCGAGCACAGGCAAGGGGAGGCCACCGAGCAGGGCCCCCGCTGACCTTGGGGCCTCCAAGCCAGGCAGGGTTTCGTCTTTGTGGAAGTGTGGAGACGTCCTACGGAAGGAGGCGCAGGGGTCAGATGTGCGCTTTGAGCAGACTGCCGGCAGCACAGTGGAGGGGAGAGAGGCTGGCATTGACACGCCCCCCCGAGGAAGCCGCTGCAGCCATCAGGGACATGATCACAGCCGGGATCCAGAGGCCGTGGAGGAGGACGAAGTGTGGACAGGGAGGGAAGCAAAATCAAGAGGGTTGGTGACAGCCTGGTGACAGGGTGGGGAGGGCCCTGCAGGACAGCTGCAGGCCCATGTGCCTGGCCGGGACTCTATTCCTCAAGACAGAGGTGAAAATGGCATGACTTCCGCTCGCACATGCCGGACTGAGGTGGCCCCTGGGCTGCGAGGCTCTGGTGACCAGAAGAGAAGCCGCACATGTAAATCCACAAAGACTGAATGGCACCCCAGACATGAACCAGCTCCCAGGAGTGATGTCCAGAACAAGGGAAGAGAGGACCGGGGGAGACAGGAGGGACCCCCGCATCCTGGCATGGTGCGGGCAGACAGGCCAACGGACACCCCGATGTGGGGACACCGGGCCGAGGCGACGTGCCCAACACGGACACAGCCTGAGAAGTGCTGCGGGTCAGCCCGCTGGTCAGCAGCTGTGGCGCCAGTGGGGGGAGTGGACTGGAAGGCCGGTGTAGCCCCCCGGAGACAGCTGGGTGGGTGGAGGAGAGAGACCGCCATGGAGGCGCCAGGGCTCACCGGCGAGCGACGGTGCCGCCCCAGGCGGGCTGCGGCCGGCCCCAGCTCACCGTCCTCCCGCCTCTCTGATGAAGGTCTGGGTGTATGGACCACACTTTCGGATGCAGCAGAGCTGAGAGGGGCTGTGCCTTCTACAGGTGATGGAGAGTCAGACCTCAGTTCACCCACTCGCTGCCCAGACCAGGGGGTGCCTTCTGGGTCTGTGCCCCACGGCTCTGGGAGTTGGGGTTCAGGTCCAGAGTTGACGGCCCCCTGTCCAGTGCCCTCTGTCCAGGGGTCCCTTCACCTGAGGCCACTTCACCCGGAGGCGCTTCCTGCAGAGGCTGGCAGACGCCATCTTCGTCACTGGAGCTCTGGGCACTGACAGTGCTGGGCCTCAGTGGCCCTCTGAGCCCTGTCAGAGACTTGAGGAGCTGTCCAGGTGCCCTGCACATGCGGCCCTCAAGCCAGATTCCCCGCCTGCCAAAACAGCAGGCCAACGCGCACCTGATCTGAACTTACCTGGCAGTGCCCACAGTTCACCTCCCAGACCTCGGGGGCCCATGTGTGCCACTTGCCACCTCGGTGCTGCCTGGGGCCACCACTCCCCACCAGCCCCTTGGCTTGTGGATGATTGGGTCCACCTGGGGGGCAGGAGGTGGGTACTGTTTGTTGGCAAGCTCAGGGGCTCTTTGTGGGTTGCTGACCACACCCTTGGGAACACGTGAGCACCTTGCTTAGTGAACCTGGCCAGTCTGACGGCACCTTCCCTGGACGTGGAGGGGTCTCTGAGAGGGAAATTATCAGTTTCCCCTTGGGCGGGAGGGTGGGGCCATGGCCTTTGGTCCCTGCACCCAGCCCAGCGTGGCCAAAAGAGGAGCCCACCTGCCGAGCTGCTTGGTGAGGGACTGCATGGGCTCAGGCAGCCCCCTCTGCCAGGAGCCAGTGTGGCTTGAAGGCTGAGCTGAGCAAGAGGCCAGCTGCCCGGGGCAGGGCCGCTCCACACCTCCCTGCTCCCCTCCCTCCTCTTCCTGGCACTGCCCCATCACCCAGACAGTTGGGGCGACTTTGGACCCCCAACACCCACCCCAATGTCTGCTCTCTCCACAGTTCCCACCAGCCGCCCTGCACCCTTCTCTCCTGTTGGCCTTGACTGTGGCCCTGATCCCAACCTGCCCTGGATCGGGTTCTGGGGGGGTGGGGGGGTGGGGGCAGGTGGAGGCACATCCCTGCCAGCCTGGGGCCTGCTGGTCTCTGATGGCAGGGGCAGACCCGGCTGCTCAGGCTGGCGCCCTCTCCCCACCGCGCAGGCCTACAGAAGGCGGCTGCACCAGCTGCTTCAGGCCCTGCACCAGAAGCTGGCAACCTTGGGCCCGGCGCCGGAGAGCCTGCTGGGCGGCGACAAGCCTGTCTCCTACAGGACCAAGCCACCAGCCTCCATCCACAGGGAGCTCCTCAGCGTCTGCAGTGACCCCTACGTGCTGGCCCAGCAACTGACCCACGTGGAGCTGGTGAGCAGGCCCACGCCACCCTCAGCCCGACCCAGAGCCGGGCACAGCCAAGCTCCCCATCTGGCCCCCGGGGCCAGCCAGGCACCCCCAGAGCTCCCTGGCTTCAAAACAGTCTCTCACCAACCCTGGCGCCAGCACAGGAAGGCCGGACAGCCCTGCCCAGCTTTGACCTCTGGCTGGCCTGGGAGTCCAGGCTGGCACAGTGGCACTGGGTTCAAATCCTGCCTCTGACACTACTGCTGTGTGACCTTCCCACAACTAGTGCCTTCTCTGCCTGGGCCTCGGTTTCCCGGCCCAGAACCCACACAGACATACTTTGCCGACCCCTGCTTTCCAGAGAAGCCCAGACAGTCCTCCCTGCTTTTGTAAAGGGGGTGCCTCAGCCGGCCCCCCAGCAGGCTGGGTTCCAGGAGACACAGAGGCCAAGGGCCCCTCCCTCCCTGGGAGGGAGCATGGAGTAGGTGGCTTTCCTGTTAATCCTCCAGCACTTGTGAGTCCCCTGCTGTTTTCCAGGCACTGTACTCAATGCTTGCATGTGCTGTCTCACGTCTTCTTCCCGTTGCTTGCCAGGCACATGCTGTTGTTACTCCCTTTACACAAATGAGGAGACTGAGGCCCAGAGAGGTTAAGGACATGTCAGAAGTCACACAGCAGAAGGCACAGAACCAGGATTCAACTCTGACCCGACTCTGAACCACCAGGCCACGCCTGGGGGGTGTGGGCCACCAATCACCCAGTTTCCAACTTGGTTTTCTGGGGTACCACCTCCCACAAGCACTCCCTGCGAGCTGGCAGCCCCTGGGCACAGGATGGGAGGCCTGCCTTGCTCAGAGATAGCGCTGAGCCCTGTGACGCCCAGAGCAGGGCTGTAGAGCTACAGGGAGAAGGGCGAGTGCCTGGGACCCTCCTGGGGTGGGCAGGGAGGCAGGGAGCCCGAAGGAGCACAGTGCCAGGCCCCCCAGAGGGCACACATCTCCCCATAACTTCTCCCAACTCCTCTTCTCCCTCCTCGGGCAGGCACGGCTGCGACACATCGGGCCTGAGGAGTTTGTCCAGGCTTTTGTGAACAAGGACCCTCTGGCCAGCACAAAGGTAGAAGGCCCTTGGACAGCTGGGACCCACTAGCACCTCTGGTAGATCCACTGGCATCAGCTGGGCCAGCTTCCCAGGGACCCAGGGCAGGCAACAGGCTTGGATGCTCTACCCCTGCCCCAGCATAGTGGGGGGACTCAAGACAACGACAGCCCTGAGTCCCCCCAGAAGCCTTAGAGGGTGGGGTGTGCCCAGCCGGGTCACCCACCCCGCGAAGGCGGTGGAGCCGGTTAGCGGAGGTCCTGGGTGGGGAGGAGGGTGGAGGGTGGAGTGTGCCCTCCACCCGCTGCTGCTGGAGTACCGTGCTTGCCCGTGGGGTGCATTGCGGTGGACACGGGTGCCCTCTAGTGGTTACTCGGGGAAGCGCAGCTGGTGCTCACTGCTCAGGGAAGGTCAAGGCGCTGTCTTCTTTCTGAGGCTGGAGTGGCCTCTGGGCCAAGCGCTCCCCACACGGTCCGCACACCGATTTCAGAGCACGCCCCTACCCTCTCAGAGCCCAGCCAGTAGGGTGCCTGGTGCTGATCAATGAGGTCAAATGCGAACCAAAACTGGAAATATTGTGTCTTCTGCCCTGCACCTAATAAAAAAAAAAGTGCAAAGTGAATATGAGATGGCATTTTTCCCTCTCAGATTAGAAAAGGTTAGAAAAGGTTAAACATTGTATCTGTGTAGGGAAGCGACACCTGCACAGCTGTAGGCGGAATCTGGCACAGCCACTTTGGAGGGCAGTGTGGCGACAGCATCAACATCCTGGACCCCAAGTTTCCACACCCAATACTTCATGCTACATGTATGCACACCCGTGCACACAAAGACGTACACACAAGAAACTGGGATAAAGTGTTCGTTATGCCGTAGGGCTGGGAGCAAACTACCTTATTATTCATAGGGACTGGACTAAAAAGTTTAATACATCCATCCATAGAATGTTATGCAACTTTTATAAAAGCAACTATAAGTATGGAACAATCACCAATATGCATTGTCAGTGACAAAGAGCATGTGGCTGTGACAACAACAGAAGGGAAGGTGCGTGACACACAGCTGCTGACTCCGCAGGGAGCCCAGAAAACCGTTCCTGTGGGGCGCTTAGTAAAGCGCCTGAGCACAGGGGGAACCAGCTTGGCCCTTGGGGACCCCACAACACCCCGAGAACTGCTGCTGTAGGGTGCACCGTGTAACTGTGTGTGTGTATAGTCATACAGTGCTGGCGCAAAGGACACCTCTCTTTTTATTACAAACTCTTATTACAAAATCATAAGTGTGCAATTCTATAACATAACATCCCAAGCACACCGTATGACACTTTAGGTGCAATGTTCAAATGGAAACTATACATTATCACACCCATGCTTGTCACCCTACCAACCACACTCAGGCAGGCGTCACTTCTGCCGGGCCCTCTTTGGGAATAGAAAGACAGCTGATTCTCACCACTCATAGCATTTCTGTCCCAGAAACCCGCTGGGGGCACAGGGTCAGCAAGTGCCCTTGCCCCAAAGGGCAGGCCAACAATTGTCATCGGCCAGTCACCAGACAGCCTCGCTCTCTCGTGTTTCTGTGTCAAGGCACCTTAATTAATAACCCTTGTCACTCAGTGACATCACCCTCGTTGTCAACAGCACCGGGACTCCCGTCTAGGTGAAGCTTGCTCACTCGTGTGCTTCCTTAGAGCACACCACACTCTTCCTGGGCGCTGCACGGGTACCCCCAGTCCCCAAGGCAGTGAGACCACCACACCTCGTGTGTGGCCGAGAGGACGCTTGTTTTCAGTGTCGGCACTGAAGTAGGAAGGCAGGGTGTCCTTGACCCTGCTGTCGGCATGGGTTGGGCGGCTCAGACTTGGTGCCAGTCTGCACAGAGCTCACGTGGCCGCGAGTGACAGTGGACGTGAGACGAGTGTTATCTGGGGGTTACAGATAAATATTTAAGGAGTAGACAGACTCACGAACACAGAATCTGTGGATGATGAGGGTGGACAATTACATATCATATTAATATGTCCTATTAAGTTACATCTCTGAGTGCATAGAAGAAAGACGAGGAGATATCCATCAAATCATTTGTGTTGGCGGATGGTTTTGAGGTGTCAGCATTTCCCAAGTTGCCTACGAGGATCATGAGCTGACTTCAGGTCCCAGAAATCCGTGACAAAGCAGCTGACCCTCACCCTCCGCCTCCCCTAGCCCTGCTTCAGCGATAAGACCGAGAACCTGGAGGCGTATGTGAAGTGGTTCAACAGACTCTGCTACCTTGTGGCCACCGAGATCTGCATGGTGCGTGGGGACCTGGTACAAGCTGGCGCGGCCCTCGGCCAGGGCTGGGGGGGCCAGAAGGGCTTCTGGAGCCCGTCCATCCCCAAGTCCAGGGCCAGGCCGGGCACCCCTCCGAGACGCCAGGTGTCACTGCCTGCAGTGACATTTCCCCTCTGGGCAGAGCCTGGCACAGGTCTACCAGCCTCTGACAGAGGGTTTCGGAGACCCCTCCCTGAAGGAACTCAGGGCCTCTCTGCTCCCCCGTCTGTGCCCATCCGTCTGCCACCTGGGCCGCAGCCCCCGCTGCTGAGCTCACTCAGGATCTGGAGGTGGAAACGACCTGACCTGTGAGAACTGGGAGATTGCACCTTCAAAGCTCAGGTCTCTGGCTCCTAGGAAGGAGAAAGCCCCGGCCGGTCTGAACCGGCCATGCATGTCATATCACCCACCCCTCCATCCAGCCCTACACGCCCTCTCTGTCCCACACAGCAGAGGGACCCTCCTCCGAGCCCGGTTCTCACCATCAGGAGAAGCCCGGGGGTCGCTTTTCCCAGGAAAAGATGGGACGCAGCACCCGTGCCAGGCTGGGCTCTCTGGAATCGGGTGCTGCAACAGAGCCTGGGGTGCAGGGCGTTTGTGGGGCGAACACCTGTCACGGAGGATGGGGCAGGGGCAGGACTGGCTGGAGGAGAAGTCGCCCTGAGTTGCCTCTGCCTGTGGCAGTTTCCTGTCCCTGGGCCCACATCAGACCAACAGCACTGTCCCTGTGCTGCCCTCCCAGGAACGAAGAACGAAGAACCGGGCAAAGGCCGAGGCCCTCGGAAGGGGTTGGCATGTCTGGGAGGCGGGCCGCTGCTGCTCCTGTCAGTGTGGGAAGAGCACAGCGTGGGGCCTGGGGTTCCCGAGCTGGCCCAGCAGGGCTGCCTGAGTGAAGCCCGGCCCGCAGCCCTGCCTGTGGACGGCCAGCCCCTTGCAGGGAGGAGAGGCGAGGAGCATGCTCCCTGCTTCTGGAAGGGGCACTGGAGCTGAGCCTGGGGGAACAGGGGCCTCCTGTGGCCCCCCTCAGCCCCTCCCCGTGCTGGCTCACCCAGGGTGTGTTTGAGACCCTGCACCCTCAGGCTGCAGGCGGGCCAGATCACACATCTCAGCCATTAGGAGGGACTGGCTGGGGGAGCAGGGAGCGTCCTCAGGGTCGGAAGGGGACCCATCATCTCTGAGGTTCAGGTGCTCTGTCCCCAGCCATCCAAGAAGAAGCGGAGAGCCCAGGTGATCGAATTCCTCATCGACGTGGCCCGAGAGTGCTTCAACATCGGCAACTTCAACTCTCTCATGGCCATCGTCTGTGAGTGGTGGGCTCCCGGGAGGTGAGCGGGGTGTGAGCCAGGGTGCTCCTCTGTGCGGAGAGTGAATGCCAGAGGTCCAGGGAAGGTGTCCATGTTGGGGCAAGCGCAGCCCCCTCAGGGTACTTGGAGAGGGTTTGGCAGCACGTCCCCAGATTCGGGGAGAACGGGCCCAGAGCAGGACCCGGACACCAAATGGGGCCAGTGTGCTGGGGCCTGGGACAGGGGCCTGCACACACAGAAGCCAGGCCACCCCACCAGTGTCTCCCTGCTCTCTGATGGCTGAGGCCGCTGCAGACCTCAGTCCCAGGGGCCGGGCCAGCTGGAGCCTGCAGAGGCCTCCTGCAGGGGCAGTGCCTGGGCTGTGAGGCCCTCCTAGCACGGCCCTCTCTCTTCTAGCCGGCATGAACATGAGCCCCGTCTCCAGGCTGAAGAAGACCTGGGCCAGAGTGAAGACAGCCAAGTTTTTCATCCTGGAGGTGAGTAAGGCAGCCAAGCAGCCTGGGGACGTTGGCCGCCCTCAGACACAGCCACCCAGCCACCCCTGTCTCCTTCCAGCACCAGATGGATCCCACGGGGAATTTCTGCAACTACCGGACGGCCCTGCGCGGAGCCGCCCATCGCTCCCTGACCGCTCACAGCAGCCGGGAGAAGGTAGGTCGGAGGCTTGCCTGCTCTTCCGGCTTCTCCCCACCCGGGTCCCTTTGATCCCTGAGCTCCGCTGCTTGGAGTCCCTTCTGTTTCAGATCAGAATGCGGTGCCAAGTCCGTAGGGTCTCACACCGCCCTACTCTAACCGCAGTACCTTCCTAGATGTGGCCTCAGGTCCCAGCGGTGCTTCTGGCGTAACTGGCCTGAGCTCCCTGCTGAAATGACCTCTCCACAGATCCCTTCAGTTGCTCCAAAGTCTCCCATGGCATCCGATGCAAGAAGCCACCCACAGGCCTTGGGACTGCAGCGAGCCTCTGGGTTAAAGCGTGTCACCAGCCGGTGACAAGCCTTGCTTGTCGCCACACACTGCACATGCTAGCGCCAGCAGGGTCTGCAGCCTGGCCCGCTGTGGGAGGTCTGGTGGTCCCAGGTCCCTGCAGGGTTTGTGGAGGTCTGCTTCCAGCCCCGGGGGTCATAGGACAAGCTGTTCTGGAACTGCCTGGGGCGGACACCAGTGACCAGGTTTGGGGCGCTGGCCCTTCCTGCTCAAGCTGTGTGCACTCACCAGTGCGGACCCAGGAGAGCTGAGCAGTGGGGGCAGCACTCAGTGAGGGGGCTCCAACCCCAGGACGGGCAGTCCGGGCACCACCCCCCAGCCAGGAAGCCTGGAAACGGGCAGCAGGAGCAGGGACCTCGCTTCACGGAGCTCGGACTGCAGGAGAGCCCCGGGCCTCCAGCTCCATTAACTCTGACAACTGTTCTGTGGGGTGGATCTCGGCGTCACCACTTCCCTGAGAGAGCGAGGTCAACACAGTAAGTAAGCGGCAGGACCAGGTGCCAGACTGTGACCCTTGCAGCTCCAAGTTGTGTGGTCTTTGTGCAGCACAGGTGCTTCCTGCTTCCGGGGCACAGGCGCCAGGAGGCAGCCGCAGGGGCCCACAGTGCAGCCTGGTGTCCGAGGTGTCGGCCGTGACTCTGCGCTCCGCATTGCTTCTCTTCTGTCTGCACCGAGGCCAGCGGCCTTGGAGCGGATGCACTGGGACCTCCCGTTCCAGCTCTGGGTGGGGCGCGGGGACTCTGCGCGTCCAGGTCTGGCGGTAGAGGCAGCTGACTCAGTGGAACGTTCAGTTTCACTGCAGTCACCTCTAACCCCTGGAGAGGGACAGACTGTGGGTGGGGCCCACAGAGGGCGCTTCCCAGACGATGGAAGGCTGGAGCGTGGATGGAAGGAAAGACAGAGGTATCGATAGAAGGAATGATGCAGAGAAGGAAGGTGGGAAAGTAGGTTGGTTGCAAGCTTCGGAAAGCCAGGGTGGTGGAGTCACAGTGCAGCCCAGGCAGGGAGACCATCTGGGATGTTGGAACCGGGTAGGGTGGGCCTGGGCCCATGTGGACAGGCGGGAGTGGTGAGAAGCGCTGTGGACAGCGCTGCCACCCTGAGGACCAGCCCCGGGGCCTCCAGGAAGCCTGTACCAAGCCCCTGGGGAGCCCTTGGTGTCCTCGGAGTCCCTCTGCCCTTAATCCCTACCCTGTCCCAGCATTTCTGCCCACCTGGGCCCAGCTCAGCCATCATGCACCAACACGGGCCTGGGACTCAGCATCTGGGGGGGGGTGAGGGGTAGGCTCCGCACCTGCTCGAACCACAGTGCGAGGGCCTAGTGCCTGGTGGGGGAGCTCGAGAGCTAGGGTCCTGGGGCTGAGCACGCAGCTGGGTGGCTTAGAGAAGGGTGTCCTCTCTCAGTACTCGAGGCCATGGTCAAGGTGGGCAGGCCCACACTCCCTCAAGAGGCTCTCAGGGAGGAGCTGAGAGCTCCTTGCTTCTTCCGGCTTCTGGTGGCTCAGGAGTCCCCTAGCCAGTGGCCACATTGCTGCCACCTCTGCCTCCATCCCCACATGGCCGTCTTTCCTGTGTGTGACCAAATCCCCCTCTCTTTACAAGGACATTAGTTCCTCGACTGGACCCAGCATCTCCAGCATGACCTCATCTTAACTGTCTCCAAATACGGTCCCACTGATGGGCTCCAGGGCTTGGGACGTCAACCCACCCATTGGGTTGGGGGGACAGTTTACCCCACAACAGCGGGGTGCAGCCAGCTGGTTCCCCAGGGTGGTCTGATCTGTGAGCAGTGGTCTCAGACCCCGCAGGGTGGGCAGAGCAGGGAGGGAGAGGCAGCACGGGGAAAGCCTGGGCTCCACCGCTGGCCTGATCTTCGGGAGGCAGCAAGTGCACTTGGCCGCATCACAGTGCAGCAGGCTCAGGTCTTCTGCACCAGAAAAGACGTAAAATGATAAATTGTTAAATGTAGATTAAAGAGGAGGCCACAATGTCACAGCAGGTGCCCCCATGGCACCTGAACTTCATGTGTGCACTGTCCCTCCCAGAGGGCGCTGGAGGGAGTGTCGGGACTGTGCACCTTACAGAGCAGAACGGCAACTGCGGTGGGGGCTCAGCCGCACCAGGGCTGCAGGGGCGAGGAAGCGGGCTGGGCCCTGTGAGCGGGGGAAGGCCTTCACCCATGTGGCATCCGCGTTGCCGTTGCCCCCACGGGACACACTACGCAGCTGGGACCCCGCACCGGCCGGCGGGCAAGCTGTGCCCAGGAAGCCTCCCTCGCCTCTGCGTCCTGAGGACGCTCCTGATGCCCCTGGGCCGGTGCAGCTGACCCGGGCTGACCTGCGCCCTGTCCCCTCCAGATCGTCATCCCCTTCTTCAGTCTGCTCATCAAGGACATCTACTTCCTGAACGAGGGCTGCGCCAACCGCCTCCCCAACGGGCACATCAACTTCGAGGTAGGGCCGCGGCCCCCAGGGCAGGGGCAGGCTGACCACGGGCGAACAGGGACTGGGAGCGGTGGGGGGGCCCCCCGAAGCTGCGCACTCCTGGGGTCTCTGCACCAGCACAAGTGTAGCGGAGAGACACACGTGCCCTGGACGGGCACCAGTCTGACAGCGGGCAGGTGCCGTGCCGCTGCCCGGGGGCACAGTGCGTGGTCGGGGGCAGGGGGTCCCAAGGAGAGGCCGGAGCAGCAGGAGGAAGCAGTGGGTGAAGGGCGGAGTGTGCACTTGGGAAAATGATGTCTCCCTGAGCCACACTCACCTCTGTCAGCAGGGTCCTCTCCTCCCTGAAGCCCCCTCCCTACCCCGCAGGCAGAAGGAGGCCCTCGCAGGAGAGGCTGGGCATCCCTGGGTCCCAGGCTCCAGTCCCCAGCCCCTCAGAAGCCAGGCAGCTGTGCTGCTGAGTCTCCCCTCCCGGCTCTTGGACCCAGCCGGCACTCGGGGTGCGTGGGACCCAGGCGGTGGGTGACCGAAGTCATGGGGACAGAACTCACCCTGCAGCAGGGCTGCCCCACCCGCAGGCCCCCCCAGCCCCCAGCTCCCGCAGCAGTAGGTCCCAGTCGCCCCTGTGAGGCCAGGGCCGGCCCCACTCTCCCAGGCGACCTGGAGGCCCTGGGCGTGGAGCACGACAGTCTCGCCTCTGTGACCCGAGCAGAAGTTTCTGGAGCTGGCCAAGCAGGTTGGGGAGTTCATCACATGGAAACAAGTGGAGTGTCCCTTCGAGCAAGACCCCAGCATCACGCACTACCTGTACACTGCCCCCGTCTTCAGTGAGGACGGTAAGATGGCCCCCGCCCCACGACCCCTAGACGATGGGACTCTTGTGTGGCCTCTCGGTCACACCGTCAGTTAGGGCCCCTGCTCTGAGCACAGCGACCCGCGCCCACGTTGCTGGCTCTGGGAGGGAGTGAGAAGGCTGCCTCCCCCTGGCTGGGTGCTGGCCACCCGCAGAGCACTGGCCCGGGGCCAGGGGCTGCAGACTGGACGTCCCGGGCCCAGGCTTCTCCCTGGAGACAGTTTGGGGGCTGTGGGGCACGGCAAGCCTGGAGCACCTTGTGTCTGACCCACTTATGACCAGAAAAGTGGGGGTGACGGTAAGAACTGCCTTCCCAGGGCCCATGTGAAGATGTCATTCCACAGCTGGGGTGTGTGTGTGTGTGTGTGTGTGTGTGTGATACACACCAGCACCAGACGAGGCATCTCTTCTCCAGAGTGCTGTAAATGTCCTTCCTGGTCACTTGTCAGATACAACAGATTTGCTGGTGAGTTTGCTCAGTGAGGGGACTCCAGGAGCTCCCTGTTCCAGGAAGAGAAAATGCTGACGAACCACGTGGGCATCTGGGCCTGAGCCGCCCCTCCCAGTGGGCGGGGCAACCCCACGGTGAGATCCAGGCCCCGGATCCAGGGCCTGTGAACCCCCCCAGGAACCTCCTGCTCATCACTTGTGCACCAGAGAAAACGTTCTGTCAAAAACAAAAAATCAGAGAGAAGGAAGTTTTAGTGACTTTGCTTTTTAACTGTTAATACTTTCAACTTTGGCATTTTATTTTTTTACATTTTGGAGACCCTTCACCCAACAAAAAGCTCAATAGCCTGGTGGGTGGACCAGCCTGGGCTGCTCCCGCCCCAGTAAGCTCTGTGACCCCAGGCAGGTCCCCCACCTTCTCTGCGCCTCCTCTGTGGCATCTACGAAGTGTGGGCCTGTGAGAACATCCTTCCCGGGGCCACTGTGAGGTTTTCTTGAGTTGGCACAGCAAAGCCCACAGGACTGCGACCCACTGACACTGATTATAGCAGTTTCCTGTTGGTGCGGAAACAAATCCCCACAAAGCTGGTGGCCCAAATCTACCCAGGTTAATCCACGTGCAGTTCTGGAAGTCAGAAGTCCAAAATCAGTTCTGCTGGGCTACAATCAAGGTGTCAACAGTGCCGGCTATTTCTGGAGGCTCTGGCTGGAGAGTTGCTTTCTGGCCGCCTGCTGCCTCTAGTGGCACCCGTGTCCCTGGGCTCAGGGCCCCTCCTCCCCCTGCAGAGCACATCACATGGCCAAGTCTCCCTCTGTCTCCTTCTCGAAGGATGTGATGGCGGTTAGGGCCCACCTGGATAATCTAGGATTATCTTTCCATCTCCAGATTCTTTTATTTATTTATATTTTTTTAAAGAGAGAGCTCGAATTTGTTGTGCCACTTATCTGTGCATTCATTAGTTGATTCTTCTGTGCGCCCTGATGGCAGATCGAACCTACAACCTTAGTGTATTGAGCCGACACTCTAACCACCTGAACCACAAGGCCATGGCCAGATTCTTACCTTAATCACACCTGTGAAGTCCCTTTTTGCCATAGGAAGTGACGTATTTACAGGTTCTGGGGATCAGCACCTGGGAATCTCTGGGGGTCCTTATTCCACCTACAACACTGGGGATTGTCGCGGTTGTCATCATCAGCCCGCAGACACCGGGCAATCAGCGTGTCAAAGGCACATTCAGAGAGGAGCAGAAGGGGTCTCAGGATGGAGGAGAGTTGGGGGGATCATGTCATTCACTCCTGGAGACAGCAGTGTTTCTAGAGAGGCTGCTATGTGCCAGGTAGTGACTTAGCTGTGAACACACAAATGAGATCCTGGGCCTCCTAAAGCTCCCTTACGAAAGGAGCACCTCCCATTTGACCCTCTCTTCTCCTGTCCCTCCCATACCACAAAAGTGAAGAAAAGCAAGAGAAGGGGACTCAGTTGTACTGAGCCCCAATTAGGCCGGTCAAAGTCCCGGAGAAAAGTCCTGCCTGCCTTCGGCTCCTAGCCTTCCCTGGCTGGGCCTGCCTAGCAATCCAGTCAGCCCTGAGGCTCTCTGACGCAAATGAAAACACAGAAAATCTCAGCAAGGAAACAGAAAATATAAGAGCCAAAAGGAAACTTGAGGACCAAGAGATACAGTAACTGCAATAAAAACCTGGGTGGATGGGCTCAACTGCGGAGTGAAGAGAACAGAGGAAAGAATCAGTAAGTGAGAAGGCAAAACCGTGGAAATCACACAGCAGAGCCTCGGGGGCCTCAGGGGCTGTAACAAAACACCTGACACTCCTGTCATCGGCATCTGGGAACGTGAGGACAAGAGGACAGGGTCGAAAAGCACTTGAAGAAATAATGGCGGGAAATTTCCCAGATTTGGAGAAGCCATAACGTACAGATTCAAGAAGCAAAGTAAATTCCAAAGAGGATGAACCCAAAGAAACCCACACCAAGACACATCGTAGCCAAACTTCTGGAAACTTAAGAAAAAGAAACAGATCCTAAAGCACTGGGAGAGACATGACTTTTCACCCATAAGGGAAAACCAGTCCAAATGACATCAGATTCCTTGTCAGAAAGCGCGGTGGCCAGAGGCAATGGCATGGTTTTCAAGTGCAAGTGCTGACAGAAAATAACTGGCCACCCAGAATCCTATGTCCAGTGGAAATGACGTTCGGGAATTTACTATAGGTAGATCAGAATGGAATTTCACAAGATTGCCATGCAACCCACAGGAAGACAAGAATAAAAACAAAACACAGAACAAACAAAACAAAACAGTAAATACGTAAGATCGCAGACTCAAGCTTTAACAGATCAGTAATCACACTAGATGTAAATGGTCCAACTACACCAAGCAAAAAGCAGAGGTCAGCAAATTAAAAAGCATGACCCAGCTACGCCACCTACAAGAAGTTCATTTCAAATATAATGATATGGACAGGGTTCAAGGTTAGAAATGAGGAAGCAACCAGAGGGAAGCAGGAATAGCGATATTAATATCAGAAGGTATACTTCAGAGGAAAGAAAATTTCCAGAGACAAAGAGGGGTAGTATTAGAGGGTCAACCTCCCAAAGAGACAAAGCAATTCTAACTGTGTATCCGCCAAACAGCAGAGTCGCAAATTTATGAAGCAAAGACCGGTAGAACTAAAGGAGATATGAACAGATGCACAGTTACAGTTGGAGACGTTAGTGCCCCTGTCGGTGATGATCGATGGAACAACTGGACAGAAAATCATAACTCACCAATGCCATCAAATAACAGAATTGACATTTATAGAATATTTCACACGACACATTTACAGAATACACATTTTTTTTTCAATTGCTCACAGGACGTATACTAAGATAGGCCATATCCTGAGTACATAAAATAAACAACAAATGAAAGTAATTGAAATCATACAAAGTTTGTTCTCAGATCACAGTGGAATCAAACTAGAAATACACAATGTAACAGGAAAATACCCAAACATGTAGAATCTAAACAGCACACTTCTAAATAATCCATGCATCAAATAAGTTTCCAGGGAAATACAAATACTGAGCTAAGTGAAAATGCAATAAAAATTTGTGAACACAGCTAACACAGGACTGAGGGACTTCTAAGCAGTGAATGCGTGTATCAGGAAAGAGGGGAAGTCTCCAGTCAGTCGTCCACGTTCCCATCTCCAGCACCTACAAACAGGAGCAAAATAAACCCAGAGCCAGCAGAGGGAAGGAAATGAGAGCACGGGAGAGCAGAAATCAGCAAAGCGGAAACAAAACAGCGGTAAGAAAACTCAGTTAAATGAAGAGCTGGTTCTTTGAAAAGAAGGGTAAAATTGCCATCCTCTGGCAAAGAACCTCTTGACAAAGAAACAGAAGACAGAAGTTGCGAATATCAGGAATGAACGGAGACACCACTGCAGACGCCGCCAACACCGACAGGCTGGTGAGGCGGCACCGCGAACAGCGCTGTGCACACATGTGTGACTGGTTCGGTGAAATGGGTCAGCTCCTTGAAAAACACGCACCACCACAGCTCGACATGAAACGCATCATTTGAATAGCCCTATAACTATTGAGGAAATTGAACTTGTCATTTCAAAACACCCAAAAATGAAATCACTAGAGAATTCTATTAAACATTTAAAGAAGAGTTTATCTCAATTCTGCACAATCTCTTAAAAATATAGAAGAGGGAACTTCCCAACTCATTTCGTGAAGTCAGTATTACCCTGATACCACAAACCAGATTAAAGGCCATATAAAAATAATCATAAAAACCAATACCCCTCGTGAATACAGGTAGAAAAGTTCCTTAACAAAATATTAGCACATGTAATTTGGCAATATATAAGAATAACTATAATGATGAAGTGGGTTTGTTCCAGAGATGCAAGGCTGTTTAATATTTGAAAATCATCAGTGTGATCTACCATATGAACAGGCTAAAGGAGAAGAACCACTTGATTATATCAATCATACAAAAACATTTCATAATTTTTTAAATTTTATTTATTTATTTTTAGAGAGAGGGGAAAGGAGGGAGAAGGAGAGGGAGAGAACCACCAGCGTGCAATAGAAACACCCATCAGTTTTCCCTCACACGCCCCCAGTGGGGACCCAGCCCACAACCCAGCCGTGTGCCCTGACTCAGGATCAAAGCGGCGACCCTTTGGTTTGTGGGACTCCAGCAACAGAGCCGCACCAGCCAGGGTGCACGTCACAGGTTCCATTACGCATGCCTGGACAAAGCTCTCAGAAAAATCAGAATAGAAGGAAATGGATCAGCTTAATAAGCTGCATCTACAAAACCTCTTCAGCCGGCATTATAGTTGATTGAGAAGCACTGCACACTGGTCACCAGGATCGGCACAAGGCAAGGATACCAACCGTCATCGCTGTTATCCCACATAGTAACGGAAGACCTAGTGTATGTACAACTAGGAAAGAAAGGGAAGTAAGGCAAGAAAGGAAAACACAGACAACAGTGTGCTGATGATGGGTGGGGGGGATAGAGGATAAGGGAGGGGTAAATGGTGATGGAAGGAGACCTGACTTGGGGTGGTGAACACACACTACACAAATCAGATGATGCATTTTAGAATTGTACACCTGACTGTATAATTTTATTAGCCAATGTCACCCCACTAAAATCAATAAAAAATGTTTTAAAAAGACGTACAGCTCAGAAAGGAAGAATTAACATCATCCCTATTTGCAGAAATAAGAATATCCCAAGGAATTGACAAAAACTCCTAGAGCTAAGTGAGTTCAGCAAAGGTTGTAGAACACAAGGTAAATATGCAGAAGTGCACTGTATCTCTGTGCTGGCAATGCCTGTGAAGACACCGAAATTAGAAATACAAGGCCATTTATAATTGCTCCAAAAAAAAATGAAGTAGGCGTGAATGTAACTAAAACATGTACAAGATTCGTGTGCTAAAAATGACACGATCCTGATGGGAAAAATCAGAGAAGAGCTGAATATACGGAGACGTGCTGTTCGTGGATTGAAAGACTGAACGTAGCAAAGATACCAATTCTCCTCTTCAGACTTAAACACAGGTTTCATGCAGTTCTCACCAAAATCCCAGAAAGATATTTTTTGTAGACAGAGACAAGTTTATTTTAAAATTTATATGATGCAACAAGGGACCTACAATAGCTGAAACAATTTCAGGGGGAGGACAAGAATAAAGGGGGAGGGACCTCTCCACCCAGTGTCCAAGGCCAGTCAGTACCCTCTGGCCGCAGCGACGGAGACAGCTCGGTGGTGGCAGCACAGACACAGGAACTGGGACAGGGCCACCGGGAATGGGAACCGAGCCACAGGGACGATCCCCGGCGGGGGGGGGGGGGGGGGGGGGTGACTGGGCCAAAGAAGCGAGTCAGGCCCAGGAAGACATCCTTGTCAACCCGCAGTGTGGGGGCGTGTGGGCAAAAATCAACTCAAAAGAATCCTGGACTCAAATGTAAAACTATGAAAAAAAGCAGAGAAAATCTTTAGGATGTAGCACTAAACAAAGAGTTTCTAACCAAACTAAGGACACAACTAAAAATGACTGGGCACTTGCCCCAGAGAAGGCAATCCTCGTGCTCACGCACCAGCCCGCACAGCCACGTCTGCGGCGGAGCAGCTGGTGCGCCGCCCCACCCCTGGGACCGAGGGGGTCGGGGGCGAGGGCAGCGGCCGAGGCGCTCCCTGCACCACGCCCAAAGCTCCCTAGAGTTCTGCTGAGTGAGAAGAGCCAGTCCCAGAGGGTTACACGCCGTCCGACTCCATTTATGTCACGTTGTTGAAATGACAGAGACAACAGATTAGTGGTCGCCAGGGGTTAGGAAAGGGAAACGGGAGGGAAGTGGGCGTGGCCGTAAAGGGCGCGCGAGGGCTCCTGGTGGGAGGCACTCTCTGCTCTGCTCTGAGTGGGGTTGGGGGCGTTGGCGTCCGCACCCCCAGCCGCCAAGCGTCCTGCCCTGAGGTTTTCCAAGTGATCGTTCTTCCGAGGCACCGGGTGGATGGCTCTGCGTTACTTCCTACAACTGCGTGCGAGTCCACAATTATCTCCCAACCACAAGTTCAATTGTAGCGCTCTCGGTGTAGAACTGGTTATCATCATCAACCATAATCACGTAATTTCACTTCATTTTCTGGCTAGGTCTTTATTTGGCTTCTTATGAAAGTGAGAGCCCAGAGAACCACACAGAAAAAGAGAGGTGGAAATCTCTCAGGTGAGTCTGTGTGCGCCCGCGGGAGTGGGAGTGGACTAGGAAAGGGGGTGGGTGCTGGGGGCGGGAGAGACCCCAGACCCCACTCATCTGCCTCCTGGGAGCCCCCAGCCCTTGAGGAGAGAGCGCAGGTCAGGCCATGACCCTGGGTTGAGAGTGGAACTCAAGGGCTAGGTAGAAGAGGCTGGGACCACGACCGCCCCACGGTTGGTGGCTGCCCCTGCGGGCGATCAAATGTATGTCCCCCAGGGCTTTGAACCCCTAGTCCCCATCCTTGTGCTAGAAGTGAGGCACACACCACTTCCTGCTCGTTCAGCCCATGGGCACAGCCGAGTGGTGGGCGGAAGTGACCGACATCGGTGGGCCTGAGCCGAGGACAGGGCAGGGGGCCGCCTGGGGTGGGAGGCCACCTGCTGAGGAGGTCACCGCTGGAGAGAAGAGTAACCAAGGGCTGGGCCCATTTAAATCTTCAGGTCTTCTATTCTGGGGAAGACGTGAGGCTCAGGGAGCTGGAGGAGGAGGCGGAGGAGGAGAGGAAGCCCTGACGCAGCTGGCCCAGAGGTCAGGGGGGAGGCCTGGGTGCCTCGCTGCTTTGCCCACAATGACCCCGTGGCCTGGTGCCGACACGCTGACCACGTGGCTCAGGAGACGTTTCTCCTCCTTTGGTGAGACCTTGATCCTGGCAGGGCCCAGGACCTCCAGACTCGTGGGCCGCCCGTGCCTCCGAGGCCCTGCCTGCAGGACCGTGGTGGCCACACTGCCGAGCAGTCTGTCCATCCTCCACGAGGACCCACTCTCCCCAGGAGACTCCAGCGTAGAGGCCAATGCCACTCTGCCGCCAGGGACCCGAGAGACTGGCATGCTGTGAGAGGGGCCCCACCCTCTACAGAGGGCCTCTCCCCTGCCCCTGGAGATGGACTGGTTTCTGCAGCCCTGGGCACCCCATTTCTGGATCTTTCTGGTGACAGCTGGGACACTGGTCAGCAGGACAGATTTGAGTCATGAGTTGGCAACCTGTACAGCACCTTGTAAACTGTTGAGCTGGTATAAACACATTCACACACCACGAGTCCCCATGTCCACATTGAGTCTCTCACTATGGGCTTCGCCAGCACGCAGCCAGGGAATGCCGGGGCCTTGGGCAGGTGCGGGTGTGGTGGCCGCTTCCACCCCAGGGCCCCCAGGCCATGGTGACTGACAGGGCCTGCTGCTGAGTGAGCGCTCAGCCAACCTGGGATGAGCAGATTCCACAGCCCTGCGCATGGCCAGGTGCCTCTCTGGTTGCAGGTGGGGCACAGGGGGAGTCAGAAGCTGGGTAGGAAGCCTCAGCCCACCAGGAGACTCTGGCCTTGGGGCCCCCACACAGCCCCTTACACACAGAGCCAGGCTCCTGGGCCCGGAAGCAGATAGGCTATGGGGCTGCTGAGCCCTCACCTGGCAGGTGGCCATGTGCCCCAGTCAGGAAGCCCGGGGGTGTGCTGTGCACTGCCATTCCTGGCAGAGAGGCTGAACTGACACAGCCTGGCTGGCTCCCGGCCACATTGGGCCCCACTCAGGACCAGGCTCAGCTACCTGGGCAGCAGGGTGACCCCAGGACCTCAACAAGACTCCCAGAGGGCCAGCAGCCTGGCGGAGGCGAGGGGTGCTGTGTGTAAGGGAGAAATGGGAGCTGCTCTGTGCCCTGCCCACTCCCCCAGCTCCAGCTGAGACCTCAGAGAGAGGCCGAGTCTGCAGGGAATGGGGGGCAGAGCAGGGAATAAATAGGCTTCAGCCATATCTGGCTCCTGACGGGCCCGGGCAAGGCCCTTGGACCAAATCCGAGGGGTCCTGTAGGTCCCTGGAGCTGGCTAGCAACCCCTCCTCATCCCCTCAACCCCGCCCAGCGTGCACACTCTGGGTCTGGCTTTTCCTGGAGCCACGTCAGTGGGGACTGTCTGCCTCCTGGTCACAGTGAGCACAGCCTCTTGGGAGCAGGGTGAGTGGCCCAGAAGGAGTGAGTGGCCTTGCATACGCACGGTGGCAGCTGCAGGGCTGGGGACCTTGGGCTCTGGGAGGCCTGCCCACCACGCAGTCCCCTCCAGAGGGAGCTGTGCCCTACCCCGGCCACAGGAGATGGGACATTCAGAAGGAGGCTCCCAGCCCACACCAAGGGCCCAGGCGTCACAGGTGTCCAGGCTCCATCTTCTTACTCCTGAGTAACTTAGCACCGGGGCCTGTGAAGAGGCCCCAGAAGGCTGAGCTTTGGGGATGGCAGGTGGGGACAGCCGGCCACAGTGCCCTTCCTGCCTCCCGCAATCCCCTTCCCCGGGCGGGGGATCCCAGCTCTCTCTCCGAGGCCAGCCCCCAGGTGCCTCCCACAGTCGTGCTCCCTGCAGCCTCCTCCCAGCTGCGAGGAGCCCCGGAGAGGATGCTGGGGAAGAGGTGCCGGGCCCACGCCTGAAACTCCAGGGCAGCCAGTCCTGTCGGGGCTAACAGAGGGTGTGGGGGCACCGCTGCCCCCGGCCGGCAGTCCCCACGCCAAGGAAACGCCCTTTCCTGTTTCCTGCTGCTGTGGCCTTGCAATGCTCTTCCCATGGCCTAGCATGCTGTTCCCCACTTTGTGGATCTTGCCAGAGCCCCAGCCTCTGGGGAGGGGATCCCGACATGCTCCTGTCAGACCCTGTGGCCGGGCACAGATGGGTGTCAGGGACGGTGGTGAGGGGAGGCCTGGGCTCAGCCCCAGTTTGGGGGAGGGTACGACCAGCTCTGTTGAGGTTCAAGGCTGGGTGACGGGGACTGAGTGCAGTTGTGTCACAGGTTTATGCAAGGAGCCCTGAGCAGGCTGCCCACCTCTCTGAGCAGCCAGGAAGTGCCGGGCCCCAGGGCAGCTGGGAGGAGGGCCTTCCCTCCGAGGACCCGCCCAGCAGCCCCTGGTTGGGGACCCTGGTGCCCTTTCTCTGGTGCAGCCTTGGAGGCCAGAGGGTTGGTGCCCTGCTCTCAGCCACACAGGCGGTTCCTCAGCCACATCTAGGACTTGGGGCCCTTCTCTGCAGAGGCCCTCTGTCCTTCCACCATCCCACCAGGGGCTCCAGCGGGCAGGGCCTACACTTTGGGGCAGGCAAGGGCAGGCAGCACAGGCGGGGCCCCAGACCAACGCCCCTGAGGCCCAGCTCGGTGCCAGCGAACACGAGCCCAGCACACGCCCCAGTGCGAAGCTGCCATTCAGCCACCCAGCTGGTGCTCAGGCCTCAGGGCTGCAGGCTGGCCGGCAGCCCTGCTGCGCCCAGGAGGCCAGGAAAGGGCTGTGGCTGGGCCTCTCCTTGCTGTCTGGCCCTTTTTTCTGAGCGCCCCCCGCACCCGGGAAGGGAACAGGTGGGTGGGGCTGGGAAGACCTCCCCATCTGGGATTTACCTCGGAGGCCTCAGACCTGCCTGGGGTTCAAAATCAATTTGTCCTCACGTGGACGACTAGGGGTCCTCAAGGCCCTGCCCCACATTGCGGCATCCTTGGAGGGCCCCCAAACCCTGCCATCCCCCACACCCTGCAGGTCCCTGTGAAGGCATCTCATCGTGACCAGTGACTTGTCCCCAGAACCCAGCTATAGCCAGGCCTCTGGGAAAGCCTGTCCCTTCTGCACAGAAGCCCTCCAGGTAGGACCCCAGATGACCCCAGGGCAGTCCTCAAAGAGGTGGCCAAAGTTGTCCCCACAACACCACAGACCCTGCCCCTGGCAACTCGGGGACAGACAGCACCAGCGTGGCCCCTGCCCCTCAGGTCTGTCATGTCGCGGTGTCCCACTCTGTTGCAGGACTCGTCCGAGGTCCTCGAGCCCCCCCCCGCCACAGCACTGCCAGCAATGCCCTCCCCAGGCTCGGACTCTCTGCTGATGAGCCCATCAACGTCCAAGAGCCACAGCCACCGGGCCACTCAGCTGGAAGCTCTGTCTGGCCCTAAACGCGGCTCTCTGCCGTGAGTGCCCAGCCCCAGGCCGGCAAATTCCATGAAACCAGTGCTGCTGCCATCCCCCAGGGCCAGGGCCGGGGAGCAGGGAGCCGGATCAGCCGGTCACCGCAGCCCTGCACACGGGCACCACTGCTGAGATGAGGGACCCGTGTCCATGACACGCCGCCGGTGCCGAGCTGTGGGCCCCGTGTATGAGCCTCAGCGTGAGAGGACCAGGAAGGAACGTGCATTTGCATTCACTTGTGTCACGTTCAAAATCTCTTAAAAACTTTGAAGACATTAAAAAACACACAAAAAAACCTAATCATAATAGTGAACGTTTGAGAAATGTGCACTGGGTGGATGGAGAAAGACTTCCTGCTTTTGAATCATGCCATGTATTACCTATTCAAGTTAATGAATTAAAGTTTAACACACATACCTCTCAGGATCCCAGGGCAGAGAAAACCGTGGCCGGCTTCCAGCTGGGGAGGCTTCTCTGGCGTGGGTTACCAGACAGGTCTGCACACTCCGAGTTTCACAGAGTATTGGTTTGGAGCATGCCGGCACCAGCTGGGCTCAGGGTCCTCCAGGTCCCCGACAGCACATGTCATCAGGATGTGTTCCTGCTGTGAGAGGCATGTGCCAGAATGAGGACGTAAATCAGGAAAGATGACGGAAGTCAGAAATCACGGCCTGTGTCACTGGCCAGGAAAAGGCACATCCTGGGGAGAGGAGTGGACAGGGCAGACTGCAGGGAGCAGGAGGCAGGCCCGGGGTCCAGAGGCTGCGGGGGCTGAGCCTGGGGTCCCGACCAGGGTGCCCTGGGGACGAAGCACAGGAGGGGCAGGGAACCAAGGGATGGCTGGATTTGTTATAAGCCCTTCAACACTAGGAATTATTTTCATGCAATTCTCTGACTTTAAAAGTAACCTTTAAAGCCAAATCATAAAATTTCATTCAAGCAACCAACATACAACAAAAAATCTCCATGAATCGCTGTGGGTGGCAGGCTGGGCTCCCACACCCGAGAGGGCCTGTGGCCTCACAGAGGGTCCAGCACCCAGAGTGGCGAGCAGGGCGACAGGCAAGCACAGGGGCCGCTGAAGGCGATGTGCCTCTCAAAAGTGTCTGCTTCCAAAGCAGTGTGAGCCCAGCACAGAGTGGGGTGCTGGGCACGGGAGGGGAGGGACAGGGTCGCGTCTCGGGGCAGTGGCCATGAAGGGTCTGGTCTCTTCAGGTGCCAGGAGCAAAAACCTCGGAGTGGAGGCGGGAGGAGCTCCACTCGCTCCCAGCAAAACAAGCATAAGGGTTGAAAATAACTGAAAAAGAAAAAGCTTCGGGAAACTGTCTTAAGAGCACAGAGTAAATGAAGGAAGTATTAAGAAAATATAGTAAAGCTCAGACTGGATGGCCCACTCTCCCCTTCTTGGCTCTCAGCTCCGCATGACAGAGGCTGTGCCCCAGGCAGGCGCAGCCAAGAACACGGGGCCCCCCTCAGGCCCAGGCGAGGCTCCCTGTCTCCCCCAGAGGAACAGGTGCACGCATGTCTCAGCGCCCCCTGCCTAGCACCTCCGCCCCTTGTGGCCAAAGATAAATCCCGAGTAAGTACCCGACGAGTGGTCGGGACCCCCTTCCTCCACTGGCCCCCACATTCATAGGGTGGAAACGGCCCCAGGTGCTTCAGTCAGAGGACATAGGGGCCCCGGTCGCCCTCGCCCCTCCTCGCTTGCAGGATGAGAACCCACAGTGGTAGAGGCCAGCCAAGAAGAGCAGGCCAAGCTCTGGGAAGGGTCTTGTGACTAAGTGGCAGGTGCAAGATTGAAGGCATGGAAGGCAAAGTAGGTGGCTGATGCATGAAGAGGACTTTGACTTTTACCCTCTAGGTCCTTGGGAGCCATTGAAGAGTCGTGGCTCCTGACAGGGTCACATTCTTTTCCCTGTGGTCAGTCCACCAGCTGGGAAAGAGGGAACCACTGAGGGCAGACAGGCCATCAAGGAAAAGAGGCAGTGAGTAAACAGTTAGGGGCAAAGCTTGCCCAGCTAGATGGGTGAGTGGATGGATGGATGATGGATGGATGATGGGTGATGGATGGGTGGATGATGGATAGGTAGATGAAGGAATGGCTAGATGGGTGGAGGGAAGGTGGGAGGGAGAAATGGAGGCAGAGAAAGCGAGATGGTTGAACAGATGGGGCGAAGTGGGGGGAACAGAAAGTGTTAAGGAAGTACGCTGCACAGGACTGGGGGTCACCTGCATGTGTAGGGTTATCGCGCTGCAGCCCGGGGCTCTGACGCACAGCCTCCCAGAACGGCCTGCCACCCTCTGCTCCTACATGCGCACCCCATTTATATCCTCGTTAATCAATATTAACAGCCTGCTGGGTATCCTTCTTCATCTTTCTCCTTGTTCTTATAAACATATATAGATAGAGAGATAGTGGTAAAGGAATTTTTAAGCAAATTTGGATTTTTTAAAAGATTTTATTTGTTTATTTTTAGAGAGACGGGAAGGAAGGGAGAAAGAGAGGGAGAAAAACATCAATGTGTGGTTGCCTTTCATGCACCCCCTACTGGGGACCTGGTCTGCAACCCTGGCTTGTGCCCTGACTGGGAATTGAACTGTCAACCCTTTGGTTCAAAGGCCCACACTCAATGCACTGAGCCACACCAGCCAAGGTCCAAAACTGGATCTTATTGTGTACATTACAAGTGGCTCTTTTCTGTTAATGCAATAGATCCACGTATTTCTCACTCTTTTTAAATAGCTGTATGACACCAAGTCATCGAGGTGTCCCTCGATGTATCATTCAGCCTTTCTCCTCCCGATGACGGGACTGGGTGGAGAAGGCAGCAGGAAGGGGCCCAGGGTTTTTTTCTCACTGTAACAAGACTAAAATATTGTGTGTGTATCCTGCTGTACTGTATTTTTAATTCTATAGAAATTAAATGGATGCAGCAAAACAAAAAGAAAACATTGAATTTGACTACATAAAATTAAGGACTTCTGTTCAAAGAAGTAGACAATGGAAGAGTCAGTGGGCAGATAATAGACCGGGAGAAGATATTTGCAAAGTCTAAAACTGACGGGGGCTCAACGCCTAGACTCCACAGCAAATGTCTGTAAATCAGCAGTAAAAAGACAAGAGAATGACATTGAACAGTGAGCAGAGGAGGCAGATGGCAAAAACACAAGTCCCAAAAAAGTGACACCTTCGCGAAGGAAAACTAAAACATCAGGAGAAAGCACACAGAAGCCGAGGCGAAAAACTGCTTTCTACTCAAGTGTCAAAAGTCGGGAAAGTAGAAAACGTCAGCTGTGGACGGGATGGTGAGGGGACGGCTCCCGCTGCTGCTGAGGGACACTGAGTGACAGCCAGGCTGACGGGCCCATTAGTGGCATTTTTAAAAAATACATTTTATTGATAGTGCTGTTACAGTTGTCCCATTTCCCCCCCCCCTTTCCTCTCTGCCCTGCATACCCCCTCCCACCCGCATTCCCCTGCCTTAGTTCATGTCCATGGGTCGTACAAGTAAGTTCTCTGGCTTCTATATTTCCTATACTATTCTTGCCCTCCCCTGTCTGTTTTCTACCTACCATCTACGCTGCTTATTCTCTGTACCTTCTCCCCCATTCTCTCTCCTCTCTCTTCCCGTTGATAATCCTCGATGTGATCTCCATTTCTGCGATTCTGTTCCTGCTCTAGTCGTTTGCTTAGTTTGTTTTTGTTTTTAGGTTTGGTTGTTAATAACTGAGTTTGTTGTCATTTTACTGTTATATTTTTTATCTTCTTTTTCTTAGATAAGTCCTTTGAACATTTCATATAATAAGGGCTTGGTGATGATGAACTCCTTTAACTTGACTTTATCTGGGAAGCACTTTATCTTCCCTTCCATTCTAAATGAAAGCTTTTCTGGATAGAGTCGTCTTGGATGTAGGTCCTTGTCTTTCATGACTTGCAATACTTCTTTCCAGCCCCTTCTTGCCCACAAGATTTCTTTTGAGAAATCAGCTGACAGTCTGATGGGAACTCCTTTGTAGGTGACTGTCTCCTTTTCTCTTGCTGCTTTTAAGAGTCTCTCCTTCTTTTTCATCTTGGCTAATGTAATGATGATGTGCCTTGGTGTGTTCCTCTTTGGGTCCAACTTCTCTGGGACTCTCTGAGCTTCCTGGACTTCCTGGAAGTCTATTTCCTTTGCCAGATTGGGGAAGTTCTCTTTCACTATTTTTTCAAGTAAGTTTTCAATTTCTTACTCTCCTCTTCTTCTAGTACCCCTATAATTCAGATGTTGGAATGTTTAAAGTTGTCCTGGAGGTTCCTAAGCCTCTCCTCATTGTTTTGAATTCTCATTTCTTCATTCTGTTCCAGTTGAATGTTTCTTTCTTCCTTCTGGTTCACACCATTGATTTGAATCCTGGTTTCCTTCCCTTCACTGTTGGTTCCCTGTGCATTTTCCTTTATTTCACTTTGCATGGCCTTCACTTTTTCCTCAAATTTGTGACCATATTCAGCCAATTCTATGAGCATCCTGATTACCAGTGTTTTGAACTGTGCGTCTGATAGGTTGGCTATCTCTTCGTCACTTACCATGTTTTTTGGACTATAAGATGCACACTTTTCCTCCCAAATTTGGGAGGAATAATGGTTGTTAATGCTGCTGTTGAATTCTGTTTACATTTACATTTGTTGAAATACTATGTTATTAAATATTTTACCACATTTTTTGCTTCAAAAAATTTTTCCAATTTTCCTTCTCTAAAACCTAGGTGTATCTTATTGTCCGAAAAATATGGTAGTTGTGTTTTTTCTGGAGCTTTGATCTGTTCTTTCATTTGGGCTGTATTTCTTTGTCTTGGTGCACCTGTTATGTATGAGGGGTGGAGCCTTAGGTGTTCACGGGGCAGGGCAACACGTCATTGCATTGTGACGTTGTACATGAAGCAGGGTCCAAGAGGGAACAGTGCCATTTGTTCCACTCTCTGCTGGATTTCAGTCTCTTCCCCTACTTCTCACAAGCAAAGTGGGCCGTCATGGTGCTGATTCCCAGGTGGGTGGGCTTGTGTACATTCTAGGGCCCTGTGGGTCTCTCCAATGAACTCTCCTTTGAGGCTGGGAGTTTCTCCCGCTGCCACTTCAACCCCCACAGGTGTTTTCAGTCAGAGGTTTGAGGCTTTATTTCCCTGCCAGGACCCTGGGTGGTGGGTCTGTCTCACTCCCCAGTTGTTCCTCCAGGTTTATCCGTACCCTAATGTGGGACCGCCTGATCCACCCGCCACCACTTCGTGGGGGACCCCTTCGCCCGGCTGCCCATCTCCGCCCCTCCTACCATCTGGGTGAGTGTGTTTTCTTTAACTCCTTGGTTGTCAGACTTCCATACAGTTCCATTTTCTGTCAGTTCTGGTTGTTTTTGTTTTTAAATTTGTTGTTCTTCTTTTGGTTGTGCGAGGAGTCACAGTGTGTCTACCTACACCTCCATCTTGGCTGGAAGTCAGAACCCATAAATATATATTTTAAATGTTCCCATTTACCAATGTGAGATCAATATTCATTCCCCTACTTTAAAGATAAAAAAACTTGAGGCTTACAGAGGTGCGCTCACCTACCAAAACCCATGTAGCCAATGCTGGAGTGAAAACAGACACAATAAAATGTGTGCACTGAACTTGTCTCCCCAGCCCCACCCATCCTCCGTGAAGTGGGTGTGAGGGACAAAGTGGTCCCACCCCTTCTCCATCGGGGTCCTGAGCCGGTCAGCCCTACTGGCCTTATTCATGCAAGGCTGGCGGGGCAGGTCCCCACAGCGGGCTGGCGATGAGGATTTTTGCACTGCAGTTGAGAAGATGCTCTCTCCCACCCGGTAGGAGCAGGGAACTGTGCCGCTCCAGCTACTTGCTGGCATCCACCTGCGACGGGAGAATCGCTGGGAACAGGGCCCGTCTGCAGCCCCCTCCCCCGGGTTTCCTCCTCAGGCGAGCCATGGAGGTCAGGACCCAAAGCGTCCTAACTGAGCCGCAGCCTGAGCCGCCCTTGGACATGTTCCAGGAGCTGCCTCACCCCAGGCCGGTGCTGAAGAACCACCTCCAGGGGCACCTGTTGCTGTCGCTGCCCAGACCTGCCTCCTGTGCCCGTCAGCGTCCTTGGGAAAACCCTCTGTCACGGCTTCTGTTTTCACATCAACAACCAGCGAATTCTTCAACTCTCCAGATGCCAACCAATTCTGACACCAGCAGGGTGTCTGTCCTACAACCCAACTTAACCTGACACTAAGGACCTGGTGTTAGCACAGGCCCCACAGGTCTGCCCCACTGCAAATGCCAGTCACAAGGACCAGATCCCTGGTGACTTGCTCGTCTGTCCGACCCTGTGACAAAGCCAGGGGTTCCCACAACCTCCCTCTTCGGTTCAGTATTCTGGTAGCAGGATTCACAGGACTCAGGAAAACACCTACTCACTATCACCATCAAAAGGCCACAATACGGAACAGCCACGTGGAGGAGATGCCTGGGCGAAGGCCCAGGGCAGGTGTGCAGAGCCTCCACGCCCTCTGCAAGCACCACCGGCCCTGTTCATTGGCCTGGGAGCCCTCCAAGCCCTGGTGTCATGGGGGTTCATGGTGGTTCCAATATGTGGACGTGAAATCTTGGCCACGGGTGATTAAATTCATCTCCTCCCTGAAGACTGGAGGTGGACAGGTGGGGTTGAAAGCTTCAGCCCTCAAACCAAGGCCTTGTCTTGCTAGCAATCGGCCCCTACCCTGAAGCTATCGAGGGGCCTTTATTGTTTTTATTATAAGCGCCCTCCATTCTCAGTCCATGGGGCTGTGTCCGGGGGCTCGTTTGCCTCCAGGGGCGAACGTGCTGTGAGGTCTGGCCAGTCAGGGGTCTTGCCCACTGACGCCAGCAGTTGGCTCAGGGCCATGGCACAAACCAGTGAGATTCATACCACGGGTCGGAGAGTCCTGCTCTTGTGCTGCGTCCTCTGAGAGCATAGAATGCGCTCCCTGGACCTGCCAGAGGCCCCCTCCCACCCACACCGGGAGCCTGCCTGAGGATGAGACCAGGAAGACGGCAGTGTTGGGGGGGGAGAGAGGAGGCCCAGCTCTGAGGGTGTCCTCTGACCTAGATTCTCTTGTGCTTGAGGTTAGCCCAACCCTGGACTTTTCATAACTGACCAAGTGAATTCTCCTCTATGGCGGGTTTGACGTCTGATGCTTGCAGCCAAGCTGTCCCTATTTGGAACACACCGCCCTGTGCCTGCAGGGCCACCGGTGCGGCAGGGTGCCCCCCAACAGCCCTCTTCCCTCAACCCCCCCCCACTCTTCCTTTACTCTCCGAGTCGGGCCCCCTTGGTCAGGAGGCACTCTCTCTTTTTAGGCTAGGCCTAATTTGGGAGTCTTTTAAAATAAGCACTATGGGGGAAATTTCAGGAGGCCAAGACAGCTAGAGCCCAGGCATAGGGCTGTGCTGACGCAAATAACAGGAAATCATTCGCATCGCTGCGTCAACAAAGGAGAGTGGGAGAAAGCAGAAGGCACGAGCACAGGCCCCTTCCCCTTGCTCTGCCACCATCCTCAGTGTGTGGCTTCCGTCTCGATCCTGTGTGGGCAGGAGGAAGAAGAAGGTGTGGCAACAGCAGACCGCCCCTCCTGGCGCTCGGGCCAAAAACCCATGGTGGTTGGAGCGTGCCCTGAGAGTAGAAACTTTTCGGTTTTTGCTTACATATTCCAAGTACCTAGAACTGCTGCTCAATAAACATGCATTGAATGAATGACTGGGTGCATGTGTGGGTGGGCAGGTGGGTAGATGGATGGATGGAAGGATGGATATGTGGGTGGTAGGTAGATGAAGGGAGGAGGGAAGGATGGATGGGTGGAGAGACAGGGGGGGGGAGGATGCCTGCACAGAGAAGCTGAATTTTAGCTTCCCAAGCCCCTACAGTGGAGTCAGGCCAGGGAGGGGGAGCTGGATCGTCTACTGAGAGCCGCTGCAGCCCATGCCGCCCATCGCCCGTGTGGGCGCCCAGGCCCCTGGGATTCCCTGGGACTCCATCCTCCGCAGGCAGGGTCTCCGGGGGGACTGCTCCTTTGGTGTGTCTGAGAAGATCTGGATAACCCCATCTCAGACGTCCTTGGGAGGTGCTTACCCAGCACAGGGCACGCTGCACCGGCTGGGGGGGTATATTCCCCCCCTTTCTGTAACATGTCCTGGGGGAAGATGCTTGGCAGGAACAAGGTTCAGTGGTCACTCCGGAGAGGATAACGAGCGGGCCTCCTCTGTTTTTAGTAACAATATCAGAGCCCGAGCTTGTGCAATTCAGGACACAGGATGTCTCTAAGAACACTGCCAGCATTCCCAACACACGGCACTAATATGAGCTCATCTCCAGCAAAGCCGCACACCGTCCACAGACCAGGTTGATGTCTATTTTCCCCTCAGGGGATGGAGACAGAATCATTAAATGTACAGAGAATTTCAGCGAGGGTGACCTCAAGCACACCTCGACTCTGCCAGCCTGTGCCCCACAGCACCCCAATCTCCCTACCCTTGGCTCCCCTGCCACAACCCACCACTTCTAATAGGATCCTCAGGGGTCTTTTGATGGATTGTTAAAAATACCTTTTTCTGATTGCAAAGAGAACACATTTTGAAACCAGAAAAAAAGGAAGTAAAAACAATCATTCGTAATCCCCCCAATAAACCAAACTATTTTTACTTTGTTAGTTCTCTACCAGGCTTTGTTCACACACGCACACTTACGCTACTTGGTGACGGCCAGGGTTTCCCTTTGTATTCTGCGGCTGCACCTAACAAACAGCACATCCCGGGCCCTGCTCGCGTTGCTGCAGCTTGCGTGCTGCATTAATAGCTGCATAATCATCCTCAAATTTGTTCTGCTATAATTTGCTTAACAAATAAATGAGTTTGTTTTCCACTTCTTTTTTTTTTCTTTTTTTTTTTTTTGCCCCTGGAGCTAACACTGCAATAAACATCCTCATGTACAGAGTTTTGGTTTATTTTTCTTGTGTTCAATGTTGCTTTGAAAGGCACCGGAAGGCTGGTGTCAGCTCTGGGCCGGCAGCTTGCATTGCCTGGCTTCACCTGAATCCCCGAGCAGCTGGGCAGAGCGAAGCTGCTGGGCCTCTCATGGCAGCCTCTCGGCCAACCGCAGATGAACGGGAAGCACATGATCCTCCAGCTGGATGACAGGTCTGCAGAGAGCAGCTGGAAACCCACCCCCCCCACACACACACACCCTCACCCGCTGCATCTGGAAGAAGCCACGGCACTCACCTGGCAGGACATGGGACCGGGCAGCACGCAGAGCTGCTCCTGTGCCCACTGGGCCATCGTCTCTCAGGGGACGTTCCCCTGCGCCAGCCGCTCCAGGGCAGGCCGACAGTCCAGGTCCCCTGTGTTTCTAGGGTCAAGGCATGGGCAACTGATTCAAACTAAACAGGTTTTGCCTTCTTCCCAGAGAGGTGCAATGCCGACTTGGCCCAACAGCAGTGCCCTGTGGGACCCACCCCTATCCCACCTGCCCGGGTCCCTAGAGCCTCGAGGGGCTGTCTTTACCAAGCCCAGCCAGGCACCTCGCCTTCCCCCGGATGAACTGCCTGCAGCCTCCAAGAGCCTCTTCTGCACATGTGTCTCTTGCCTGTGAGTGGTGGGCTCTTCCGTATACAGCCAGGCCCCCTGGCAGAGGGGCTCTGGGTGCCCAGGTACCACTGCTCCAGGTCAGCCTGAGGGCCAGCCCAGACTGGCCTGCCGAGGCCAGCTCACCCCAGCTGGCGTCTCCCCTCGAGAGAGATGCCAGGGGAGACGTCTCTTTCTGCTCAGCCATTCATCACTCCAACCAAATAGATCTTGACAAAGGACCAGGCAGTGCTTTCGATCCTGCTAAAAGGCAGCCACCCTAGCAGTCTGCACCCACTCAGCATCGGCCCCAGGCCCCACCAAATTCCTGGACAGTCTCTGGCTTCTCGGGCTATTCCATGTACCAAGAAACCCAAACGTGGTCTGAGTCCTCAGCCCGGCGTCTACTGGTGGCCTGAAGAGTGAGGGTCTGGAAACCAGCTGGGCTGGGCTCCTGCACCAGCGCCGCCCCTCGCTGCTCACTAGCAGGGGCAAGTTCAAGGCAAAGAGCTCACTTCACTGAGCTTCAGGTTTGTCATCTGCAAGACGGTTGCAGTAACTCCCATGCCTGAGGGCCCTCAGGAGAATTAAATTCCCCTCCACAGACCATGACAAGTTCCAAATCCGAGCAGTTTTGTCTGCCTCACTCCTCTCTCCCTCACTGGTGGGGCCCTCGGGCCTGGGCTCAGAGGAGTGCCAGTGTCCTGCCCCCTCCATCCCCCACCCACCCACTGCCCTAAGGCCACGCCCCCAGTGCAGTGGGCGGGGCAAGTGCTTCCTTCCGCTAACAGAGAGTAGCCTGGGCCACTTCCATTTTCTGAGGTTCCTGGAATGCTAAAAATGATGAAAAATGCAGGAACTGTTTGCACAGCAACACTACAACGCAACGTACAGTGGCGGGCAAAGGCAGGGTTACAGTTTGTACGGAGAAGTTAGTCCTGTCTGACAACCATAATGACAACTGTAAACCTTGGCCCACCCTGTATTCACGTTCCTGACGAGATAACTGCGGAACTCTTCACATTTTCTCAGTGGTGAATTCTCAGTGGGGCAGTCCAGGGTGGCATGCAGCAGGGTGGCCATAGACTCCTTATGATCTTCTGGGGCTGGGACTGAGCCCTCAAAGTCGGAGACCTTTAGGAACAAAGACCTAATCAAACCCAGTGGTGCTGCTTCACCGGGTTCCCTTCTGAGCAGACGGCAGGTGTCGGGGGACGTTTTAGATGTTTGGAAACATTTGAATGGGGGGAGGGATTGTTTTATAGAATTACTGTTCATTGCCTTTGTCATGGTAACAAAGAATGGCCCAAAGGGTCAGGAAAGAGTTCACAAAAGAGCATTTCAAATAACACGAGGCGGGAGAAGCATTTGTGGCCCCACAGGACACATGGGGGAACCAGAGTGACAGGAGAAGCTTTGTTTTGGCTTTTCCTTAGAGAACACTTGACGTTCTTCATTAGGGAAGGCTAGACATTGTAGATCATGTGTTTCTCTACGTAAAGTGCTATTGCTTGTGCCCCTACTGCCTGCGTGGGTAGGACACTGGCCAGCCTGAGTGTCCACCCACTCGGGATGGCCTGTTCTGCGTGATGCCTGTGGAGGGTGGTGAAGCAGTCCTCACACAGGCTGCCACTGGGACCCTCACAGCCTCTGTGCCTCCAATAGGAGTCACAAGAACGCGGGGTGACTGTGGGAAGCACAGCCTCCAGGCACCCGCCATCTGGTCTGCATCTGTCGGAACCAGAGACAGGAAGGTCAGTAGGTCCACTCCGCAGATGGAAACTGACCCCAGAGGGGACATGACATGACCTTGATGTTGCCCAGTTGACATGTGGCCAAGCAGGGCATTCGAACCAGTGGCGTTGTAGTAAAGCACTTTCTGAAAAAGAAGAGGAAGGAGTGAGGGGGAGGGGAAAGGGAGGGAGAGGAGAAGGAAAAGGGGGAGGAGAAGGAAGAGGGGAGAGAGAGCGCACAAGCAAGCCCTCATTCATAGCATCTGCCAATATCAGTGGTGTAAATATTACCCTACCACCACCATGACCAATCCCCAGGTGCCAATGGTTTGATGAATGGCTTGCAAAATTCTGGAATATTGAACCATCAGCACCACTGACGTGAAACCAGTCTCTGAAGCCCCGACTCAGTTCTCTGTCCACATTCCCCACTTCGGTCTTTTGCACATCACTTTCACAACTGTGCCCCATCTGTGTTCCACCTGATTATTACTATTAAATATTTTCCTCTAAGACAGCTCACTTTTCAAAGGCAGGCGGCATTACTATCATTGAAAGTGAAATCACCCGCTATAAAGTAGAAGGCAATATTAAAATGAACACTTAATTATTAAAATAAAAATGTTCTTTGTACTTCCTAAAATACCCTTTCCATGTGACAGGGCTGGTGACTCAGAAGTGATTTGGGCCTGGGGACCCAGGCCCTGTCCCTCTGCCTGTCCTCAGTGAAGGCCATCATATGAAAGGGCCTGTCACTGGGCTCTTCAAAAGGAGGGGACAGGAAGTCAGATGTGAACGTGAAGATGTGGGGGGGGCACCCAGATACATCTCGGGTGCGATACCGGTGTCTTTACAGGACGCTTACAGTGTCTCTTGGGACTTTGGGGTCCATAAGGAAGGCAGCCTGCCCTGTGGGGACCACACTGGGTTCGTGCCACCACTCCCCCCTCTGCCACACTTTGGGGTGGGCTGTGTCAATGAGCGGCAGTGGCAGCAGCACTGGGGGCAGCTGATGTGGACCAAGACCTTCAAGGGCCAGAGCCCCACGGTGGAAACAGGGAAGAGAGGTTCGGACAGGGTTGTCGGGAAGACAACCTAAACGTCAGTGCGGACGTCCACCCAAACTCAGCACCAGCCCTCTCATTTAGCAATTCTGCTCCGGACCACGAGCTCTCAGCAAGGACTCCCCACCCACCAAAGGACAGAGTCTCCACGACAGCCCATTCCTGGAAATCAATACACATACATTTCCCATCCACAGGAAAATAGGCAAATCCCCTTTGGAATACTAGACAACCAAGAAAAAGCCCAGAGCTATGAGTACCTGCAAAAAAGAATCTCACAGACATAATATTAAGGAAAAGAAGCTACAGGGGAGGAGGGTGGGTAGAGGTGGAAGTGGGTGTAAGAATAAGTGGTGATGGAAAAAATACAATAAAAAATAAACTATGAAAAAAAAGAAACCAGAGCAAAGAACACATGCGTGTGGTTCTGTTTCTGTGACGTTCGAGAGCGGGCACACTCCTCTGTCATTACAGAAGTCAGGATACTAGGGCGTCAGTGACTGAGAGGTGTAGGGATGCTTCCAGGGGTGCTGGACACGTCTTCCACCTTGATCTAGTAGGTGCTACTCAAAATCATTAATGATTAAATGTAAGAAAAAGATGTTTTTAAAAACCAACATAGGCTGGGTGAAGACAGTGGGAAACAGAATGACATCTGAACCAGTGCAGTTCAGTAATTAACACATGCACGTACACCAAACAGTGTGCATTCTGCAACAACACAAAAGATAAACTTCAAGCACATTACAATGGTTGCGTGTGGGTTAGGAACAGAGGTGAAGGGCAGTAAAAAAAGGGAACACAACACGTACCTAATACCGCAAAGGCCTCGCTAGGACCAGAGGGGACCATGTGCCATTTAAGCAAGGAAAGGAACAGGAGGAGGAGGAAGGGGAGGAAACTCGAGACTGTCCCACACTTTGAGGTTTCCAACATCGACCAGGGAGTCCAGCTGTGGCTCTGATTCCCGGAGTCACGCAGGTGTTCCTCAGTGCGCTCCAGCCGCAGCGCCCCCTTCAGGCTCCGGGAGTGTCAGCATTGCTCCCCAAGGACTCAGGTGCACTCCTGAAGGAGGGAAGCCCTTACCAGGGAGGGGAGCTGGGAGGCTGGCCCTGGCCTGGGCCTGGCTCTGGCCACAGAGAGCTCTGCAGAGAGGCAGGTTTCAGCTGGGGACCTGGGGCTTCTTATGGGCTGGGAGTTGGGACCGGAGGGAGGGGAGGCTCCCACGTGCTGAGTTAGATAAATGGCCCAGAAAGGACTGGCCGACAGGCCGACAGGCTGGTAGGCAGGCCCTCCCGTGCATCCTCCACGGCCCAGGACCCCTGTGCTTGTATTTACATAACACTTCTAATGCACTCACTTTTTTCCAATTAAATAAATGTTTTAAAAGGTAGTTTTGTCCAAAGTGTTGGCCTGGATATGGAGAAATTGAAACCGTTGTGTTCTGTTGGTGGGAATGTGACATGGTACCACCACCACGGAAAAAGAACTATCCTATGACCTAGCACTCCCACTTCTGTGTATTTATGCCAAAAATTTGAGTCAGCGTCTCAAAGAGGTATTTGTACACCCAAGTTTGTAGCATTCGCAAGAGCCCAAGGTGGAAGCAAGCCAAGGGCTCATCGATGGATGGATAAACAAAATGTGGTATAGATCTACAATGGGATGCATTCATCCTTAAGGGGGAAGAAAATCTGATGTGCTATGACATGGATGAACCTGGAGGACATTATGCCAAGTGAAATAAGCCAGACACAGAAGGACAAATATTGCAGGATTCCACTTACATGAGGTACCTGGCGTAGTGACATTCATAGACACAGAAACTAGAATGGTGCACCGAGGCGGGGGGATGGGAAGTTGCTTCATGTGCACAGAGTGTTAGTTTTACCAGATGAAGCGTTCCGGAGATGGCGGTGGGGGACGCTCACACACCCATGTGAATGTGCTCAATGCCGCTGAACTGTGCGCTTGAAAACAGTGAAGATGGTGAATTTTATGTTGTATGTACTTTGCCATGATTTTTTTAAGGTAGCTTTGTATCACTACCATGAGTAAAAACCTCTTGACCTGAAGGCAAGGTCTCCATCAGATTAAAGCTAACGCCACCCTCCAGTGCAGACTGGTGCTAATGCCGCCCTCCGTGCTGGTGCCGCCAAAGCTGCGCCCGGAGCCCTCGTCCCACTTTGTTCACCAGAACATCAGCAAGTGCCAGAGAAAGGTTAGAAGTGTTTCAGAGCCAACTGTCCCCTTGAGGGAGGGCCAGAAGAGAGCTTCAAAGAGACCCACCTTCTCCCCACAAGATGGACCTCCACAAACATTTCTAATGCTAGGGGGCACGAACATGCCACACTTCGATAGATCCTTATAAGGACAAAGGAGTAGGGTGCATGAGGTGTCAGACAGGGGCAGCCGGAACATGCCAAGTGAGAGGAAACTGTCTGGGCAGGAACTCCAGGTTTCAGGTGCCTGAGTCTGAGTGCCTTGTCCCAAGGCCTCTTCGTTGTGTGAAGAGGGTCCAGTGGCATCAGAGCCAGAGCAGAGTCCTGCATGAGCGCTGGGTTTTGGGAGGGGGCCCGGTTACTTGGTCTAGGAGCTGTACTTCCTGGAGGCAAGTAAATAAAATCCAGTTTCAGTAAGCGGAGGAGACTAGACAGACGATGATGGAGGTGGAGGCTGAGAAAGTGGAAGGGAAGACATTGGAGGGAGAAACTGTGAAGGATGCCTCCAAGAAAGCACCAGTGGACGACTTACTGCTTTAACCCACATTCCATCTATGCCCCTTTCCCAAAACAGCACCGTAGTTCTCCGTGTATTTGGCTGAGCCAGGCTGACTCCACCCTGTCACTGCAGGAGGCAGAAGTTGCAGGCCCAGACACCTGTAAGAAATAATGAGGACACAGCCCAATATCCTATAAGCTCCTAAATTCCACCTCACCTGAACTATCCTTCCCCTTCGTTTATGCTTTAGAAGGATGCATAGCTGAACTGACACAGTGTGTGGGTGTCTGCACTTTGGGGGGGGGGGCTGAAGGGGGTGGAGTTGGTGTCTTACTGACATCTCCCTGTTGTCTGGGTCCTCTGGACGTTTCATCTAGCCTGCAGAGGTTCTTTCTAACCACTCGGGGTCCTCACAGTTCCAGACTAGTGGGTCCCCGATAGTCTTATTTACAGAGAACGCCCCCCACCATGATGTCACTTATATGACAAAGTTGACCAGTTGACATATTAAATCAGGCATTTCATTTTCAAATTAATTGTAAAGTTTTAGCTTTTGTCTTCTGTATTCTCGTCTCAAACTTTCCCATAGGCTCCTGAAAACCTCCTGAGCTGCAGGCCCCGTTCCCGTCACTCCCGACGGACAAACTGGACCCGCGCGGGGCGAAAGAACACCCCCCCACCCACCAACCACAGCCAGCTCTAGCCCTCGTGCCGGCCGGCGGGAGCGGGCCCGACCATCGCGCAGGCGCGCGGGGAGGGGCTGCGCCCAGGCCTGCGCGCTCCGCTAGGCCGGCGGGGGCGGGGCGGCGGCGAGCGAGCGCCGGGGGCGGGGCTTTGTGTTCCGCGCACCTTCCTCTGAGCACTTCCCACTCCCGCGTCCTCGCGAGGCGCCCCGAACTCTGCGTGTCCGACCCCAGGGATGGAAGGGGCCCGGAGTGGGCGGGCGCGCGCAGCCTGACCCGCCGTCCTCGCCCAGGGGCCCGCGCGCGCGTCCCCGAGGGTGGGCGGGCCGCGGACGTGAAGGCGACTAGCCGCCGCGCTGGTGCTCAGGCCCGCGGCGGCCGCGCGCGCTCCCGCCGCGGCGCCGGCCGCGCCCGCCCCGCCTCTCGGCACCGGCCCGGGAGCCTGGTCCGCGACCGGCGGCGGTGGCGGCCGGAGGGACGATGAGCGGCGCGACGCGGGCGGGCCCAGCCCGGCTCGCCGCGCTCGCGCTGCTGACCTGCAGCCTGTGGCCGGTGCGGGCGGACAACGCGAGCCAGGAGTACTACACGGCGCTCATCAACGTGACGGTGCAGGAGCCCGGCCGCGGCGCCCCACTCACGTTCCGCATCGACCGCGGGCGGTACGGGCTCGACTCGCCCAAGGCCGAGGTCCGCGGCCAGGTGCTGGCACCGCTGCCCATCCACGGAGGTGAGTGCCGGGCGGGGGCGACCCGGGCGCGCAGTGGGCAGGGGCCCCCACCCCACGCCGCCGCCCGGCCGCCCGGCCCCCCGCGCCGGTCGGCCGTCGCTCGGGCCAAGGTCTCGGTCGTGCGCAGCCCGGCCTGCTCGCGGTGGGGAAGGGGCTCTGAGCGCGGCCGGGCTCTGCTGCTTGTCCTCCGACTACGGGCGCGTTCCTGTGCGGGCAGAAGGCTCGTTTGCGGGAGGGTACTGGACCGCGCCAGTTTGCAGGGATGGCTCAGACAAAGGAGGCTGTGGAGGGTCGCAAAACTCAGTCGTGGGGGCTGGTCCTGGGCGGCCCGCGTTGCTGGCTGAACGCTGCATTGCATCTCAAAGGATGAGGCCCTTTCCTCGCGTAGAAACGTGCGGTTTTTCTTAAGTGGCAAGTGGGGGCGGGGGGGGGATGGAAGAGGAAAATGGGTATCTTCCCTGTTGCTTTTGGCTCTTGTTCTGCTCCAGTAGTTGTACTTCAGTTTGACGCCTGAAAATCTCAGGTAGAGAATCTGATAGCCAAGTCTTCAGGTCATGGAGGCTGACCAAAGGGGAAATTGGTAAAATTTTCAAGAATGGGCTCTGAAGCCATTTAGCTTATCCTCTATTAGGCATAATAACTATGGGTTCTGTTTAATTATCTGGTATGAAGCATGTTTGTAGAAATTACTGTTCATGGTTTTTTGGGGTTTTTTTTTCCCCACTGCGAACTTTTTGGAGAATGTCTCTGTCTCCCCAACCCCAGTGTCGCTCTGAGGAAGCTGGGGGAGGGGGTTTGAGCTGCTCTGCCGTTAAGGAGACCTGAAGTGGGCAGCCTCAGTGAGGTGGTGGTGTTCGGTCTGTGGTCTGACGCGGGAGAGCTCGCCTCTGGGAGGAGGGCTCTGTTGGCAGGCCATGGTGCCAGGTTGTTTTGTTCTTTGGAGGCGCACTGGCTCAGGGAAAAGGAATCACCTGAGGCTCTCAGATTTATCCTGTCCTCAATTTAGACGGGCCTTTAAAAAGTCTTTTATACCAATAATCAGGTGCTAAAGATGCATTTCTCATCTCCGCTCTGTTGAAAACAGCCTTCCCCACTTGCCCACGGAAGCAGCTTTGGTGTTTGGTTCATTCTGTAAATATTTGCGTGCCTGGTCTGTGCCAGTCACTGTGATTGGGACACACAGTATTGCCACACTGTGGCACCAACAATGGTCGCCTGTGTTCTGGTGCGGAGGAGAACCACGCAGGTCACGTGGGAGGTAGGAAGAGGAAGAGAGCCTCGCTGTCCCGAAGCAAGCGCTGGCCCTGGGCAGTATGTTGAAATCTGCGGTCCGGGGCTTGGTTCCCTGGGCCCCAGATCCATGACGATCACTTTAGTCAGGGGTGTCAAACTCATTTCTACTGGGGGCCAAGTCAGCCTTGTGGCTGCCTTCAAAGGGCTGAAATAATTTTAGGACTGTGTAAATGGAACTACTCCTTAACAGTTAAGGAGTTGAAATTACATTTGGCCCTTTGAGGGCAACTTCGAGGCTGACATGGCCTCTTGTGACAATGAGTTTGACACCCCTGCTTTAGATTCTGGCCTCCAAAGTGCTGAGCTACATGTTGCTTGCCTGTCACCCGATCAGAAGCCCCCCCTCCCCAGGGGGGAAAGCTTATTTAAGGTGTGTGGATTGGAGGGCCTGGGAGCCAACGTGCACTGAGGTGTGGGCAAAGGTGGCTCTCGTCACCAGGGAGGCAGCCATGTAGGGCTCAGGGTTGGGTCGTTTGGCAGGTAAACCATGTGCCACAAGGAAAGTAAGCGATTCATCTGCCAAATGCAATGATGAGATATTTACCTGGTAAGCCTGTTGAAAGACTTCAGTGGCTCTTGCATTTTGAAAAGAGGGATCTTGTTAATGGAGGTGAGCCTCTCAATGGGTGGGTGGGCTTCTAGGCACTGGGGTAGGGTGTGAAGACTGAGTCTGGGGGCAGTCCCCCCGAGTTTCTGCTCATCCTCTCCTCTATGTGCTGAGGGCTCGTTTTGTGTTTGCACAGGAGTTTGCTCCAGGTGTTCTCTTGGCGCTTGATGGGGTCCTGCAGCGGTTTGGGTCTGGCGTTATGCTGAAGGGTCTGGCACACAGAGCATCTCTCTATCCAGCAAGTACGAGCTGAAGTCTTACTGGGTGCCAAGTACCATCTACCAGGCAGTAGGATGAGGCAGGGGCAACAGCAGTGAACAAAACAGATAACCATCTCCCCTTCCTGAAGCTCACATTCTGGTTGGTGGTCTTTGTAAGTCCGTTTGCCTGTGGATTGTTTCTAAACCTATGGCTTTACATGAAATCAAAGACATTTTGCAACATTTGTAGTAGGAACTTACAAATGTATTTTTAAAACAAGAATGGTGGTAGAAATCTGTTAAAATTATGTTGAGGAAAATGGCTTGTATCAGTATTTCAATTTTAAAAAAATGGGTTAAGATTGAAATAATGTTCGGGTGTTTCAGGTTGTGAGATTTTTGATTTAGTGAGTTTCGCATTTTTATGCTTTTAGAGAAAATACTACATTTCTTGGCACCTTTATGCTTCTATAACATTGCACTGAAAACCTTTACCATCTTTATTGAGCACTCACTGTGTGTCGACACTAAACAGAGTGATGGTCCAATTGCAAAAACAAAAAGCTTGAGGCATTTCCTGGCAAAACAAACAAACAGACAAAAAACACAGCTGTGGTCAGTGCATGTGAAATTCATGGAAAGTCATTTTGGGGCTGTCTGGTAAACAGGAACATACAGATAGAATAGTTGTGCAGTTTTCCTAGAGCTTGAGGTAATGATGACTAGCTCACCTCTCCCACTTGGGCAGTGGAGTTAGAAGTCCTCTTGCTACATTGCCGCGGTCAGTTCAGGGCGTGAGCGTTCCTGAGCAGGAACGTCCATTCATCCTGTGCCTTTACAGGGTAGATGGGCGTTTCTCCCTGGGGTGCTGTGGCATGGCAAAAGTACATTTTGCAAAGTGTCACACTTAAGAAAATACTGCACAAACAAGTGTACTTTGAAAATATCTCCTTTGTCATTAAACAGAATGCATCTGTAGACAGATTCACTTGTTGGATGCTAACAGATTGAACGTTGTCGCTGGCAGAGGATTCACGTTCAGAAATGGACTTTTGAAGGAGCACTGCTCCTGTGTGTGTGTGTGTGTGTGTGTGTGTGTGGACTGCAGTTTTTTCAAAGGGCAAGCTGAGAGGGTGAAACAATGAGATGCAGCTAGTGTTGTTTCTGCCGTGGAGCAGACGCGGTAAATGTGCATTCTGTGTGCACACACTGACTTTTTGTTTGAGCCTGGAGTGGGGGTTGGGAGAGAAGAGGGCCCTGTATTGATGATGTCATTATGTATGCAGATGTGTTGGTGGGGAGGGTTTGGTATCAGCCACTTTTTTGCTTTGCATCTGAATTTTCAGAATTGGATCTTACAGGGTTAGAGAACAATTTTACCAAATGGTAGACGTTTTCGGTCATCTTGCTAACTGTAGTGATGCTATAAATTATTTTAAAAATGATTTTAGGTTTCTGTGTTTTGAAAGTGATCCTGTTGGATGCATTCCTTACACCTGAACTTCATTTTTGAAATCCTCATAAAGGGTGAAGGAGGCGGCTGTGGAAGTCAGACCGTGGATGAAGGGTCATGCAGTATCAGACTTTACAGTGGCAGGTGCAGACGCTACTGGGTGTAGGTGTAGGTTTCAAAAAATTTGGAGGAAAAATAGGGCTGATCCTGGGAGCAGAGAGCCTGAGAGAAAAGAGAATTCAGAAGGAGCCAGAGAAAACCGAATTTTCACATAAACCAGATAACCAAGAAGATAGAGGAGATACGTGCAATAAATTATGTTACAACTTAATATCCGTCCTCTTACCCCCCAATTTCTCTGTTTCTCTGGGTGACGGAGCTTCTTACAAACGCCGTCTGTATCACTGCCTTTAATTTTCCTCCTGCCATTACTCTTCACGTTGCGGGTGTCTTTGCCGTGCCGGTGACTTTGCTCCAGACCTGGCCCATTCGATGGCAGGGTTCCTCGGCCTCAGTATGCAGGATGGGGCTGGGACTGAGGAAAAAGTTCCCAGGAATGGTACGTGGTCCTGAATGTGGGTGTAAAGGAGAAAAATCGCCTGCACTGAAGGGCGCGGGGAGACGGGCTTGGCTGTATGTCACAGGACAGAGCCAGTGCACTCAGACCGACTCGCCCAGGCCAGTCCCACATACATGGGGGCCTGGGGGCGCTGGTCCCCCTTCGTGGAGACCAAGCACACCACAGTTCTAGTTTTGTTCTGAACATGAGCTGTAAGAGGTGAGCAGCCTCTGGAGCGTTGTTTTGGATGCTGTTATGAAAGGGAAGGCCTTCCTTCAAAGGAAGGTTAGATCAGATGAGATCCTTCCACCTCAAACAGTGTGTGACCATGAAGTCACAGAACCAGCCTTTGAACAGACCTGCTGGAACACACATGTGACAGGAGGGCAGCGTGTTGTCAATCCAACCCCAGACACAACACACACATGCGCACGTGCTGCAGTGAACACACACAGGTCAGCACTTTCAGAATTTGTTTCGTGAGATGATCTGCACGCTCTGTGTCCAGGTCTTTGTCTTTTCTGGATTTGAATTGCTACAGTCGACAGTCCCTTTGAGGCAGTTGCTGTCACCGTACCGAGAAGGTGCTCACCACACTCAGAGAGGACTCCGGCCATGCCCGGGGCCCTGTCCACGTTGGGGGGCACGTGTGCCCTCCTTGGGGCTGGTTCTTTTAAGTGGAACCACCTTGACATATTTGCAAAATGAAACTCAGATTTCAGGACCATCACCATTTGTCTCCTCTTCTTTGGGGTATTTTACTCACTAGACATTCATTATTTTCCATGAGTTGTTGTAAGGATAGCTTTCTTGGGGGCAGTTTTGAATAAAACAAAGGGAACCCTTCAAATATGAAATGAAATAGGTTTAGAAATATGTAATGCGCACCTCTTCAGGGCCTGTGTTTGGGCAAGTGCTGTGGTATACACGGAGGACGCGCCGTGTGACCCCTTCCTGGCAGAGCTTCATCCCCTAGCTGAGGACAGCTGCCCTGTCTGGGTGGCAGGAGGACCCGGGGTGGCAGAAGGTGGGGCAGCCGTGTTCGCCCTGCGAGGGGAGTCTGCTTCGCAGCAGGGCTGTGTGAACGCAGGCGGGGTGGGGGTGGGGGGCAGCCACCTGTCCTGTCAGTTTACTGGGGCCAACCGCGCCCCCGTGTTCGTAGGTTGGGCTGCTTTCAAGCTACCGAGTTGAGTGATTGTAATAGGAGCCCCTGTGACTTGCACGCCCGAAATAAACTTTACTGTCTGGCCCTTTAAGAAAATATTTGACAATCCCTGTTCTAAAGGTTCCTGTATACCTGTTTTTCCCATTGAAAACTGTGTTTATGGCTGAGAATCTAATTTCTACCTAAATGTCCCACCCTGTGAGGTCCCAGAAGGAGGGAGAGTGTCTTCGTTTCAGCCAACCAGCTAGGGCTGCACCCGACTCTCCCCTGACACTGGCAGGCCCCCAGGACCTGCGATGCGCATGCACCCTCGGCGTGGCCCGGTACCAACCCTGGCAGCAGGCGTGGTGGGGCAGGGGCTTGGTGGGCAGAGGACACCGGACCCCGGGGGCCCTCTTACTGTGCCCCATCACAACTGGCATGGAGGCCAGAGGAGAATCTGTTTGAACTGGGCAGTCTGGACTGGAAAGGTTTTGTTGAAAATGTGGGATTGGAGGGTGAACTTGATTAGTTCTGCCTCCAGTTGTAACGGAGTAGCAAGCACCAGGTTCGCCTCCCCCCCCACAAGTGACTGGAAAACCTGGCAGAGTGATGAGACTGCAGTTTCAGAAATAGGTCAGCAAACAGCACAGGACAGTGGTCTCCGAGAGAAAGGAAATAAACAGCAGAGCTCCAGCCGGGCACCTGGAGACCCTGCAAGCAGCCATGCGGTGGATGGGGGGAGGCGAAACCCGCAAGAATCCGGGGGTCTTCCCGAACTGCCAAGGCCCAGGCAGGCAGGTGGAGATGGGGTGGAGGGAAAGTGCGGGGGCAGGGGGGCGCTGCACCAAGAGTGAGCTCTGGAGAACAGTCGTGGGTCCACTCGGACTGCCCTGCGTGTTTGGCAAAGGGCTGTTGTCAGATGAGCAGGGGGCGTTCACACAAAACTGGGAGCCGTTCACGTTCTCACCGATCAGCATCAGTGGAGAGAGACTTGCTAATGCGTGCGCTTGGAGCGAGGCTAGGTCGGCCCTAGAGAAAAGTTGGTTCTGGACCCGCCCATAGGAGCAAACCTGGAAGGGATCAGACAGATTTGGTCCAAAACAAAGCCCAACAATAATAAGTAAAGGAATACAACCAAATCCAGCTCCCAGAAATGTAGAATTTGAGACAAAGTTCCAACCAAAATTTAAGAAACAGGAAAATGTGACCCATAACAATACAAAAACCAATCAGTAGAAAGAGGCATAGAAATGAAACCAGTGATGGAATCGCAGATGTCGTTGGAACAGCTATTATAAGTATGTTTGGTTTACATAACAAGGTAAAAAAAACCATGAAGACGATGAGGAGAAAAATGGGTACAAAAAGGCCTCCCATCAGACGTGGAGCAGTGACGCCGAGCAGTGACCTCAGGCAGACCCGGAGCAGGAGCAGTGGCAGTGTGGGGTCTGTCCTGACAGAGAGGAGCGGGGGTGGGCCTAGAGGAGGGTGCATCTTGTGTGGTGCTCTGGGCTCACCCAGGTCTGCCTGGGGTGGCACATCGGGGCGCACGCTGCGTGCCCGGCGTGGTGCCAAGTGTTGCACATGGGTCATCATTTAGGCCTCTCACCTGCTGCACGTGGTCCAGGTCCTCATTCTGTGGAAGGAATTTAAGGTGCTTGTGTTTCTCACTTGGCGCTTTTTTTTTATATAGCACTTAACATGATTGGAAATTATTGCATATCTATTTTGTTTGTTACCAAGAGCAGAGGTTCTAACTTTCTGTCACTCTCGTGTGCTGGATGCTCAGTGCAATACCTGGGGCATAGGAAGTAGCCCCAGGTGACAGGTGTTGGAGCGACTCAGTCACGGGAGGTGACCCACCAGCTGCCAGGCTGCGGGGTTTTGTGGAGCTGGGACTCGAGGACGGCCCAACCGCAGCCCCTGCCCAGAGCCACCCCCTGCCCTGCTTCCCAGGCAGGTTCCATGAGTTGCGGTGTAGCCACTAAGGGGACCGTCGCTCTGCCATCCCAGGGGACCATCAGGAAAGCTGTGTCTTTGCTACAAAGTTAAATGTGAAGTGATTGGGTGGGGACTGTAGCAGGTTTATTCACCATGGGCAAGGATGCAGAAATAAAAACCATTACGTTGATTGGATCGCGTATGACATTTCCCATTGTCTTTTCTCTCTGGTGATCGTTCATGTTCAATATAAAACCTTTGTAGAGGCTAAATCACATTCTCTAAATGGGACAAATGTCTACAGATTAATTTTTTGTGAAGTTTATTCTCCAGCTTCAAGCAGTGGTTAGAATGGACACTGGATGGCACGGTGCTGGGAATATGTTGAAAAGGGCATGTTTTTCCCTCATAAGAAAAGAACTTCAAGACCAGGAACAGCCGGTCCAAATATGAAGAGGCTGGAAGGAGGTGTGGCTTTGCACAGTGAGCGGGTCCCAGGGAGGGAAGTGGAGTCCTGGCCCAGGACTCGGCTTTTCTATGAGCGGGTCCCAGGGAGGGAAGTGGAGTCCTGGCCCAGGACTCGGCTTTTCTGTGATGTTCTTATGATAACATTAGCACTTTCATTGGTTTTGTTGGTTTTCAGGGTTTAAAATCAATCTGTAGTTAAAACATGGAAGACTCCTGGCTGGTGTGGCTCAGTGGACTGAGCACCAGACTGTTAACCAGGGGTTGCTGGTTCAATTCCCAGTCAGGGCACACGCCTGGGTTGCAGGCCAGGTTCCTAGTAGGGGGCATGTGAGAGGCAACCACACATGGATATTTCTATCTCTCTCTTTCTTCTTCCCTTCCCTTTTCTCTAAAAATAAATAAAATTTTAAAAAATGGAAAAACTTACAGTTGCAGAGTAGAAGGTAGATGTTATCGACCTTAAGAACATGCAGAGGTAAGCAGATGACGAAAGGGCAGAGACGGAAGAAGAACAGAGACGTCAAGGACTGGGGAGGACCAGCCTCTTCATCTCGGGGGGTGAGGGTGCAAGGGCTAGTCTCTGGTTGCAGAAACTGTAGAGGTTCAAGCCCAGAGGAAAATAATGAAATGATCAAATCAGGAGAGCAGGAAGATGAGGGAGCGTAAGACAGAAAAACCCTAACTGGCAGCAGCATGAACCCATGGGTAATGCCTGACACTGACAAGTCAGGAAATAGTGGCTGTGAGCATTGTCAGGACAGATGGAGGGTGTCCGTCAGAGCAACTAAAAACAGAGTTGAGGCGGTTGCCCTGGCGATGGGGGCACTAGGGAGGGTGCACTTCATCGCATGACAGGATGAGCTTATCCTCTTCACCCCTTCCCCTGAGTGCACTGCAGAGGAGTCCTGCTCCCTGGTTTTTTCCCTTTGAAGGAGCTCCAACCCCAGCCACCCACCATGGAGTGTAGGGCTCTGTGGATGCCAAGCGTGGTCTCGGGAGCCCTGCTCAGTTCAGCACCCACAGACCGCAGAACCAGGAACCACCACCATTGGATGAACCCGTGGTGCTTCATGCACAGGTCCAAGCCCATGGATCCTAAACCTGTTTCAGCCACCATGTTACCTGGCTCCCTGCCTCCTGCCCCCTCTGCTGGGGAGCCACCAGTCAGCTTTCACTGAGAGGGGCCGGGCAGGGCCCTGTCCCTGGGCTCCTGTCAGATGAGCTCTGGCGCCTGCTCCTGGCCTCTCACTTCTCTCCTCCTCCGAGGTGGACGCCAAGATCGTTCCCGATGATCACTCTTCTTTTCCTTCGCTCTGCATCATACGCATTTGGCGGAAGTTCAGCCCCAGACGCACCAGTGCCGTTTATTCATCTCCTCCAAGCTTCCTGTCTCCAAGAAGCAGAATGTTGCAGGAGGAAGTCTTCGAACCCAGCTGATGGAGGTTCGAGATCAGAAAATTTAAGCAAAAACAAGTGGGCACTTAGCAGCACGCAGCAGTCCCATATTTTCTTTTAAAGAGATGAGACAAGTGTCTGGACAGCACTCCTCTTCCTGTCTCCTCGAGCCCCCAGCACCGCTTCCTGCCTCTGCTCTCAGTCGTGTTCTCCCCTTGAGCTCCAGACTCACACGTTCAACTGCACACTGGCCATGTCTGACCTCAGGGTCTCGAGGGCATCTTTGATAAGCCTCAGATGGAGTTGGGTGTTTTGGGTTTTTTTTTTTTTGCCTTCTACTCTGTGCTGCTGCTCCCCAGGCATCTCCATCCCCGGAAGTGACACTCCTGTTCTGTAAGCAGATTTAGGCGTCCTTCTTGCTGCTTTCCCTCACAGTTCACCTGCAGTCTGCTGCACAGTCCACCTCCAGGACGCATCACCTGTCCTTACTGGCCGTCTGCTCTCCTGCACTCTCAGCATGGGCAGCTGTCCTCTCCGACTCTTGCTGGTCTCTCTGCTGCTTCACTCCGTGTCTGTCAGTCCTTTCTCCCCACAGGAGATGGGTCATCCGGAAGCTCCGCCCCGTCACGTCGCAGGCTGCACGGCCTCCCTCCAGCCTCTCCTTCCCTCAGACGTGTGTCACTGCTGCTCAGGGTGTGGGAGCTGTTCCGACCCTCCTGGGCCCCTGGTTTTCTCTGCAGTCTCGTACCTTCTGGCAGGCATCCACTCCCCTTCACTCCCACTCCCTCCCCCCCGGGATTTGCTGCACTAGGGGCTCTTACTGTTCTTTGTTCTGTGTCACGGCCACTTGAAGGGGCAGGGTGGGCTTGGGACGGGAATTACAGAATCTCAGGACCTGGTGGTCATTGGCAGCCGATCGCAGGTGTAGCCTCCCTCTGAGGCCTCAGCAGTCACATCTTATGAGCCTACAGCTCGAGCTAAAACAGACTGTGACAGCCTTACCACACTCATCTCTGGCAAACAGCATGTTAGAAAGTCTGTCTTTCATTTAGAAAAGAAGTGGTTCGGGTATTAGCAGACAGTAGTGACTTCGGGTCTGACCGAAGTTCTCTAGCCCTTCACCTCATGCCGTTCTGAAGGATGCGGCATTGTCAGCCTCAGGATGCATTCATCTATTCGTGTCCTGCTTTGAAGGGCGAAGAGGGTGTACTAGCGCCCCACAAAACCCCTCTCCTCCTGGGGCATCAGAATGTGACTGGGTTTGCGGAGGCTCTTTGCAGAGGTGAGCAGTTGAGATGAAATCATGCCCATTTAGGGTGGTGGGCTCTAAATCCAGTGACTGGCATCCGTCCAAGGAAAGGAGGGGCAGACACACAGAGAAACCGGCCGGGAAAGACAGGAACACAGACACGGGCTTTGAGCTGCCGTGGCTGGGGAGCTCCGGGTCACACGGGCACCTGCAGAAACTGGGCGAGAACGCAGGGCTGCTTCTGCCTCGGAACGTCCCGAAGGAGTCAGCCCTGCTGACCCCTGGATTCCGACTTCTGCCCCAAGTGTGTGGTCATTGTGGATACAAAGGAGAACCCAAAGTTGAGCCTGCTGCCGCAGTTTGGTTTCCTTGGTGCCGGGGGGGGGGGGGGGGCACGTGAGTGGGGCTGCGTTCCAGTCCTGGGGCTGCCTGCCCACAGTGCCCGGGCTGTGCCAGTGGCCAGCGCAGACCCCCGCCAAGCCCACCCCATTGTAGCATCTGGTCTTCTCGTGGAGGCCGCCCTGAGCCCGTGATTTCACTGGCTCTGCCTGTTTGCTCAGCCATTCAAGATGCTTTTCGACTCCTGAGTTCTCGTCCGTAGCTTCCCTCTCCCAGCAGCTTTGCCGCCCACCAGCGAGCGAACAGCATTTTGCATCTTCATCTAAGTCAGCGGCTCTCCCTCCTCACGGTCCCCTTGAGGCTTTGATGAGAGTTTGTGGAGCTTTCTGCTGACAAATGTGTATTTACGTAGACATACACCAAACTTTCAATACAGTTTATTAGGAGGTTCAGATGCCTCTTGAAGCCCCAAGTTGTCCACGGACCCAGAGTTGAGAGTTGCTGCTCTCGGGTGCTGGTGACGGTGTGAGTGAACCTGCGGGCAGCATGTTGCCGAATCCTTCGGGTGGTTGGCATCGTGCCTTTAATCAGCACTTGTGTGGGGGAGGTGCATGCCACCGAGTTTTCTCATTTGTGTTATTGGCTTTGAATATAATGCATATTTGCTTATGGTTCATAAAAGATATAACCAAGTGCTCTGATGGAAAAAATAGATATTTTGTTTACTCCATTCCCGATTTGCTAGCCCAGGAGCTGTGGCAAGGAAGGAATCGAAGTCAATCTTTTTGGCTTAGCCTTGGTGTGTTAGTTCTCTGTTGCTGTTGTGACCGGTCATTGCAGACGGAGTGGCTTCTGACAACGAGGAGGTGACCTGGCTGGGCAGCTCAGTCGGTCAGAGCCTCATCCCCTCCACCAAAAGATTGTGGGTTTGATCCTCAGTCAGGGCATGCTCGGGACACAACTGATCAGTCTCTCTCTCTGTCCTCCTGTCTCCCTTCTCTCTCCAAAATCCATAAACATATCCTTGGGCAAGCATTTTTTAAAGATTTATTTATTTATCTTTAGAGGGGAAGGGAAGGAGAGAGGGAGAGAAACATTATTGCATGATTGCCCCTCGTGTGTCCCCCGCTGGGAACTGGCCTGCAACCCAGGCATGTGCCCTGACTGGGAATTGAACCGCGATTACTCTGGTTTGCAGGCCCGTGCTCAATCCACTGAGCTACACCAGCCAGGGCCCATTTTTTTTTTAAGTGAGAAGCCCACACGGGTCTCAGGGTGCTGAAGTCAGGACATTGGCAAGCCTGTGCCTCTTCTGGGGGCTCCAAGAGAGAGTCCACGTCCTTGCCCTCTGCAGCTGTTAGAGGCCGCCCACGCTCCTTGGCTCGCGGCCACCGCCCTGTCTTCCAGACCAGCATCAAGGCATCTCCAGGGCCCTCTCTGACTCAACTTCCACCGCTCCAATCCACACTTAGCAGCTGGGCCTAACCCACCTGGTCCAGGGTCAGAGAGAGAGAGGAACATGGGTGGGCTGCCTTCTGTGTATGCCCCTACCAGGGTCAAACCCACGAGCCAGGCGTGTGCCCCGACCAGGGAGCAAGCAGCCTTCCTCCAACCTCTCAGTGAATGAGACACACTCCAACCAGCTGAGCTAGTTTTTTTTTTTAAGATTTTATATTTTATTTTTAGAGAAAGCAGAAGGGAGGGAGAAAAAGAGGGAGAGAAACATTGATGTGAGAGCAAAACATCCATCGGTTGCCTCTTGCACACTCCCAACTGGGGACCAGGCCCCCATAACCCGGGCGTGTGCCCTGACTGGGAATTGAATGGTGCTCCATCTGCTGGGCCACAGCAGCCAGAGAGGTAATCTCTTTATTTTAAAGTCACTTTTTTGGTGCAGCAGGAATGGACCTGGGGAACATTATGCTAAGTGAATTAAGTCAGTCAGAGAAAGGCAAATACCAGACAGTCTCACTTATATGTGGAATCTAATGAACAAAATAAACTCGCAAACAAAATAGAAACAGACTCACAGAGAACAGACTGACAGTTGTCAGAGGGGAGGGGAGGGAGGCTGGGTGGAAAAGATGAAGGGATGAAGCAAAAAATAAAGTCAACCATGAGCACCCCTAACTCTTTCCATGTAGCTGACACTCCCAGCCCCAGGATGAGGGTGAGGACTCGGGGGGCGTTACTGTGCCTCCCAGCGTGGTGGGCGTGTGCCAGCACCTGCGGTCACAGCGGTCTCTTCTCAGGGTCTGCAAATTACCACTTTACCAGTTGTTTTGCTGGAGCGTCTGCGGCCACACTGCCCTGAAAGCGCCCAATCACGCTAAGGATTTGCAGCACCTACCTGGTCTGTAACTCGCACAGTCTGTTGTCATCATCTTATAAATAGGCTGCTGTTCACACAGGTTGGTTTTCCCTCTTCTGTGGCTCCTCAAAGACTGTTGTCAGCAATGCTCGTCCTCATTTGCATGTTGTCACCAGGCTGTAATGCATCAGGGTCAGAAACCCCACATGCATGTGCGACAATGGCTTCAAATACTCATTCAGCAAATAATTGTTAAGCCCCTGCTGCGTGGCAAGCTGCACAGGAAGGTCCTACCTGCTGTCTGGTGGGCGAAGCAAGGCGAGTCGGCCCTTGTATACTGTCTAGTGGAGAAAACCCACTAAACAGATAACAACACAAGCGATTCTTTAATTATAATTCTTGGAAAAAGTGTCAGGGTGCTAAGGGAGCAAAAATGAGAGAGCTAGGATGGCCAGGCAAGGCTTCTCTGAAAAAATATTTGAACCGAGACGAAAGCGGGAGCGGATGTCCGTGAAGAGGGCACAGGAGGAAGATTGGTCCCGGCCAGGCGGACCGGCGAAGGCCGAGAGGAGCCAAGGCCCTGGGCTTGCTGAGCAGCTTGGAAGAGCCGAGAGAGCGAGGGGAGAGTGGAGTGCGGTCGAGACCAGCGGGCGGGTCAGTGCGTTCTAGGCTGTGTTAGGATTTCAGCTGTATCTCAGGAGGAATAGAAAACTATCGAAGGGTGTGTTTTTAATTTTTAGTTACGGTTAAATACATTAACATAAAACCATCATAACCATTGTTGCATGTACAGCTCGGCAGTGTTGATACATTCACGCTGTTGTGCAGCCAGTTTCCAGAAGTCGCTGGTTTTGCGAAACTGAAACCCCATTCCCATTGGACAGTTCCTCAGCCTCCCCTTCCCCTGGCCACAGCACCCACTGTTGTTCTGTCTGTCTATCTGTCTCGGCACCCCTGACCACACCAGGTGCCTCAGACCCATGAAATCTTGCAGCGTCTGTGCTGTTGTCACCGGCTTGTGTCATTAGCGTGATGACCTCCTCAGGGTCCCCCCGAGCATCAGAACACTCCTGAAGGGCCCGGCCAGAAGGCCCCGCTGCTCAGGGTGCAGCCCCGAGCACTGAAAGGTCTCAGGTTTGAGACCTGAGACCCGGTAGGGGCGTGTGTGGGAGGCAGGCGATCAGTGTTTCTCTCACTGATGCGCCTCTCTCTCTAAAATCAATAAATACATCCTGAGGTGAGAATTAATAAAATACTGTTGAAGGGTTTTAGCCTAAGGAATGAGATAGCCACGTTTTAAAAAATTGACATTTTTACTAGCAATCACATACACAGTCGCAAGTCTGCAGCACGATGAATTACCACAGTGAGCACACTGAGTTGACCCCAGACTGACCTGGAAGTAAAGCATCACTAGCTCTGAAGAGCCCCCAGAAATTTCCTTCCGCCCACTTCCGCCCTCCTCCTTCCCCCCAAAAGTGAGTGTTGTCCTGACTCTGAGTGCCAAGGACTGCTTCTGTTTTGGGTGCACATTCTTCTGTATTCTCGAGACTGATTTCTTACACTTTCATGAAGGGAGTGGTCCGGCATGTGAACACACCTCTGCTTTACCTGTGCCCCAGTGAGGGGCATGGCGTCGGGGGTGCGTTCGAGAGTAGAAAGCTGCTTTCCCTCCCGTTTCCTTTCAAGCTCAGTACGTACAACAGGGTGTCTTTCCTCCGAAAATCTGTTCCTCCCCCAGTGTTAGCCGTTTCGGTCACCAGCACCATCTCTGACCAGCGGTTGTGCCGGAAACCGAGACGTCTCCCTCAGATCTCCCCCCGTGTCTCCGTACCAGGCTCCCGGATGTCTCTACAGCGTGTCCTCTCCTCTCCACGTCTGTTGTGCGGCTCCCCATCTCTTACCGCCTGGCTTCCCCACGCTCACTGCTGCCGTAGTTCCCCGATACGGGCGTTTTTGTCCATCTGTGCACGGACTCGCGACCCCACACGTGCGTCACACTGGCACATGTTTTACCACACTGTTGCATTTATGGGTTGTTTTGGGGTTTTTTTGACATAGTATCTTAAGGCCGAACACTCAGGTTAATAGTAACAGGTGTAATATGTTGTATTTCTGATAGTCTTCATGTTAATATCTAGTTTTTTGGTTCTCTTTTCTAGTCCAATTAGTTAGTTGGTTTTTCTTTTCAAACCTTTTATTGTAACTAAAAAGAACTTGTACAGAAGGGTCAGCTCTGCCTACTTCCTTTTGATTTACCCTGAGTGGATGTTTTAAAGGCATGTGTCACCGAGTGAGGGCAGTTTGTTTAAAAAGGAGTGGTTCCATGTGCAAGTCTGAGGAAACAAGCTCACGAGCTCACGCTGTTTGGCAGTGAACTGAAAACACATGTGGGAGGGAGCACCTTCGTCCCCTTCACGTGGGTGGGGTATTGCTCTGCAGGAACCTCTGGGGCCGTGGGGTCATGCGCCATCGGACACCAACTGAGGAACCCAGCCAGTGTTAATCTGTAAGCAGATGTCGGCAGAGCTTGATTTATTATTACCTGTAGCAGTGAATTTTTTAAAAAAATCAAGTATATTTAGAGAGGTCACAATACAAAATCAGTACATATGCCCCCCCCCCAAAGTTAGTCATACTTCTAAAAGGCAGGAACAAACTATTAGAAAATAAAAATTTAAAAATACCATTTTAAAATAGCATTGTCACTGAAAACTACAAAGTGTCTCAGGAAATGAAAGAATCTCTAAATAAATGGAAGGACAGCCTATGTGCTTGGGTCTGGAGACTTAACAGTGTTAAGGTGGTGATGTTTCCCACAATGACCTACGGATTCAACAGAATCGTAAGAGCACCAGCTGGCTTTCTGCAGAGGCTGATGAGCCGATCCTAAAATTCATGTGGCTCAACAGTAGTCCAAACAACCTTGAAAGGAGAGGACGAAATTAGAGGGCTCACAGTTCCTGGTTTCAGAATTTACTCCAGGACGGCGTGGGACTGGCCCAGACTTGAGGAGCTGCAGAATAGAGCTGAGATCCAGCTGTAAACCCATACATTTATGATCAGTCGATTTTGAAAGGGATGCCACGAAAATTCAGCAGAGCAAAGAATAGTGTTTTTAAAGGGCACAGGGTCTGCTGGCCGACCGGGAAGGCTGCTGAGGAAGTGCGTCGTGTCTGACAGTTAGGTGGCAGCGGCTTCTGGCACTGCTAGGAGGGGGGCAGGCTGAAGGCCAGACGCACATTGTGCATTTGCTAATAAAGCAAAGTGACTAGAACGTGGGGAGAAAGCAAATATGTCATTAAGTTTGCAAATCCCAGAACAAAGAAAGCTGGGCAGTTACAAATCACCTCAAGGGGATGAGAGATTACTTGAAGGAACCTGCGTGAATGCACAAGATACAAACAGCAGTTGTGCTGAGATGAAGGGACTGAGCCGCTCATCCTCCGCCTGTGTTCCCTTTCGTGCAGCCTCTGGGTGTCTCCGCTCCTTCTCCTCCTTCTCCGCGAAGGGAAAGGGCAGCAGGTTCGCAGAAGTGTTTCCACCCATTGTTTTACTGGCCCTGAGCAAGAGATACATTTCTTTCCTATTCTCGCTCTGGAAAAAAAAAAAACTTTAAAAGAATGTTTTGGAAAGGGTGGGAGAGAAGCGCCTGGCTTGTTCTTGTCATTATCATTATTGGCAACCCGCATCTCTTTCTGGGCTTTTTAATTTTGGAAAATCATCAAGTCTGCATCACCACCTTGCATTTGTCTGTACAGCTTTAGAGGAGTTTTACTTAAAGTGGAATTTATCTTGCGCATTCCAGCTGGTTTCTCCATTTGGTTTCTCGCCAGGATGATTTGTAATCCCCCAGCTTCCTTTGCCATGGGATTTGCAAAACTCTAAAATGACAGGTTGCTTTCTTCCAAGTTGTGGGTGACTTCCCATTCTGGGTCTACATAAGGTTCTGGTTCTGGTTCTGGTTCTGGGCACCCCAGCCGTTGTCCTGTGGGAGGCGAAGTGAGTGATAAGGCCGATCCGGACCTTGTGAGTCGGGCTGCTCTTAGCGGCAGGGGTACGGTCTGGCCGCCCGTCTGCCCGCTTTGTGACCTGCGGGGACGTCCACGTTTGCCCCGTCCGGTCGGTCGACTGGACAGGTCGCCCATCCCAGTCTCACTCTCGTCCCTCAGACAGGTTCTCTAGTTCTTTCCACTCGGATCCCCTTGGATGACATGGATTATCATGATGTGAATACCTGCTTCTCCTCTGTCCCTCCGAATGGTAGTTTCCTAGTAAAATACAGTTTTCCATCATTGAGAACCATTTCACCGAGCCTCACTGATTATTTTTTATATCTAACGTAAACATGACAGCTTTTTCCTAGTGTATTTATTGGTTTATGGGCATCTCGGATTATGAAGCTGTCACACCTGCTAAACCTTCTGCTTTCACTTCTTTTGTCATGTGAGTTGTCCCCCACAATTTATATTTTCTGTCCTCCTGAAGGACCAATTTCATGATGTTGTCTTCGTGGGGTCTCCTGCTTCCTTCCTCAGCAGTTCAGTTCAGCCTCTGGACAAACACTTCTTCTCCCCTGCTAGTGGGAGTGACAGCCTTCCGCCCACGTGTGTGTGCGCGTGTGCATGTGTGTGGTAACTGAGTCATTTCTTTTAACTCACATGTTAATTCAAGGGAAACAACAGTATTACACAATTAGCTGCAGCTTGTGAGATGTAAGAAATGGCAGGAAACTGTGGGTAGAAATTTGCGTAAAACAAGGACCCTAAAATGAAGAAATGTTTTTCCTTATTGAATTGTATGCATTCTCTATGTATTTTGCATATTAACCCCTTACCAGATATATGAATCACAAATATTTCTCCCATTCCTTAGGTGGCCTTTTCTTTTTTATTATTATTATTATATTCTTTGCTGGGCAGAAGCTTTTTAGTTTGACGTAGTCCCACTTACATATTTTTGCTTTTGTTGCCAAACCCCAAAAATTGTCAAAACCAAGGTCAAGGCGTCGTTGACTGCCTGTGCTTTCTTCTAGGAGTTTTATAGTTTCACATCTCGTGTCCGGGTCTTTAATCCACTCCGGCTGATTTTTGTATGTGGTGTGAGAGTGGTCCTGCTTCATTCCTCTGCGTGTGGCTGTCCAGCTTTCCCAGCACCGTTGGCTGGAGAGACTGTCCTTTCCCGTCATACATTCTTGGTCCCTTTGTTATACAGTAATTAACCACATGTGTGTGGGTTTATTTCTGGGCTCTCTAGTCTGTCCTGTTGATCTGCATGTCTGCATAGACCGTGGATGATGTTTCTTTACTATAACTTTGTAGTGTGTAGAGTTTGAAATCAGGAAGCGTGATGCCTATGGCTTTGTTCTTTTTCAAGATAACTTTATCTCTTCAGGGTCTTTCATGATTCCATACAAATTTTAGCATTATTTCTTCTATCCCTGTGAAAAATGCCATTGGAATTCTTATATGGACTGCACTGAATCTGTAGATTGCCATGGAGTATATGGGCATTTTAGCAACATTAGCTCCTGCCGTCCGCAGAGCGTCTGTGCGTGGTCCTCAGTCTCTTCCCTCACGGTCCCCGAGTCGGTGCACAGGCCTTTTACCATCTTTGCGGTGCGATTGGAAGTGAGGCCGACTCCTTCGTTTCTGTTTCTCACAGTTTGTCACTAGTGCGCAGACATGCAACAGACGTTTGTGTATTGGTTTTGCATCCTGTGACTTTGCTGAATTTATTAGTTCTAATAAATTGATTACTTTTGGTAGAGGTTTTTAGCATTTTCGACATATAGTATTAATGTCATCTACACATGGAAGCAGTTTTACTCCTTCCTTTCGTGTTTGGGTGCCTTTTGTTTGTCTTGCCTCCTTGCTGTGGCAAGGACTCCCAGCGCTGTGCTGAGTAAGAGTGGTGATATCGGGCACCTTGTCTTTGGCGTTATGGTCCCTCTGTACCCACTTTGTTGACAGGGTTTTTTTTTTTTTAATCATAAATTATGTTGAATCTTGTGAAATGCTTTTTCTGCATCTTTTCACATGATCATGTGGTTTTTTTATTCTTCATTTGTTACTGGGATGTCTTATGTTGATTTTCAGATGTCGAACCATCCCTGCATCCTTGGAATAAACCCACTTAATCGTGGTGTGTGATCCGTTTAAGCAGTGGTCCCCAACCTTTTTGGCACCAGGGACCAATTTGGGGATTGCCCACCGCTCACTTGCTGCCGTGCCGCCCAGTTCCTCACAGGCCATGGGCCAGACCCGGTCGTGCCGTGGAATTCGCCATTGTCCCATCTGAGGTCTTGTCCTGGTCGCCCGGTCTCTATCAGTACTGTCACCCTGTCGGCATCCTCAGCACTGAAAGCACTGGACCAGAGGGATGGAGCGATAGTGAAACAGAGCAAGTATGTCCTCACATCTTTCACTCTTCTGCCAGGGAATTTAAAATGCCTTCCAGTGTTGCAGGCATTGTAAACTGAGTAAGTTCTGGGTGTTTTGTGTACCGCATGGTGACCGTAATTAATAATACTGTATCAGATACTTGAAATTTGCAAAGAGGAGAATTTAAGTGTTCTCACCACAGAAATAAACTAGATGAGGTGATGGATACGTTAATTTGCTTGGTTGTAATGTATGTGTGTATGTCGATACACACACACACACACACATGCACACGCCTTTTGTTTATTTGCCTGCTGTACCTCAAGCCAAGGGAAAGGTGGCGCCATCGGGCGCTCCTCTGGGCCCCGGACATTGCTCTGCGCCGGCCGCGTGCAGTCGGGGCTTCGCTCGTCTCCGCGGGGTCGGCGGGGTCTCCGTGGCAGCAGCGAGCAAAGAGCATTGTCGACTGCGCCGGCCGCTTCCCGGCACATCCTTGCTTTTCAGCAGGGACTTCGTCTGTGTTTTTAGGTAGGTGACAGTTGCCGTCACTCAGGAACTCCACGCAGAAAGGTCACGTTTGAGGGAGGAGGGTAATGAGTGTGAAATACTCACGGGTCGTGGAGAAATTCCTAGCAGGCAGTTGCAAGTGAGAGGCTAACACTCAAGAGATTTCGATTCCGACACCACTTGCCCACAGGTGCCCGTGGAAGCCACGGGCATGGATGAGACCGCCCGTTGGGAGAGAGGGCCTGCGATGGAACCTCGGTGGGTGCCTCCAACCCCGAATGAGAAAGAATGGTGGAGTGAAACGTGATGGACAGGAAGGAGCCTCAGAGAGTTGTACTTGACACTGAATGTCTTCCTGGAGTGAGAAGTGCTGTGAATTAAATAATTAACACTTCTGTTTATATGGCGCTGTGTTTTTAGAAGAGCCTAGCTATGATTTTTTAGTTCTTTTGATTTGCGTGAAGTGCAGGGGAGGGCAGCAGTAGGTTTACAGTTGTTCACATGGAAAATAATGCCGTAATTGGTCCGGGTCACTGGCGTGGTTGGTCGGAGTGTCCTCCTGGGCACCTGGAGGCTGTGGGCGTGACCCCTGGTTGGAGAGCCTGCGAGAGACAGACAGTCGATGATTGTTCTCCACGCCCCCACCCTCGCCCGTTCTCTCTCTTTGAAAGCAGTGATAAAATGCCCTCTGGGGAGGATAAGAAACAGACTAAAAGGGAAAAATAATTCCGTAATTAATAAATAACAGTACAAGAATAAACTGTTTTTGTGCACTTACAAATGTAAGCCTATTTTTGCCCCACCCTGTATTTATCAGCCATAACAGGAATTATTTTGGGTATGACTTTTCAGATAAAGTGATTTGTATTAACCATGATTTAAATTTACTTTTAAAATGCTCTTTATTCTGTTATGGAGAACATTCAGCAGATATACTTAAGTTCTAAGGATGTGGAAAATCACCAGAACCCACTTGAGACGTGCGGCGCGTGGGGGATGGACAATGGCAGACGGCTGCTGACGGCTTGGCCCTGGGTGGCCTTCGTTCAGTGTGGGCGCCGTGCCTGGCTCTCAAGGGGAGCAGAGGGTATTTTATCGTTGTTTTCTTCAAATTCTATATGAAAGAGTAATAATTTATTGTAAAAGTGTGTTTCTTTAGAATATTACCAAAGAGGTAAAAATTACCAATTAGGAGAAAAATTTAAAAACACGTTTATTTGGGCGGGGGATGCAGGGTGGAGGGGAATAGAACAACTGTAATGGCATAATCAATAAAATAAAATTTTTTAAAAAAGGAAAAAAAACGTTTATTTTACTTTTTGAAGATTCAAAATTAAAAAGTAGGTACAATAACATTTGAGAACCCACACAATTAAAATGTTTTGTTCGGCTTCTTCTCAACTTAAGAAGCAGAAGGCAATGGAATTGTATCTTCAAAGTGCTAAGAAAAGCGAACAATCCAGAATTTTTTACCTGATTAAGCTATTGTTCCAGAATGAGGACACGTGGAAGATGATTTCAGATGTAAAGAGACACGTTGACCCTAAAACGTGAGCTTGCCCGCAGCAGACCCTCACCGAGGGGCTTCTGGGAAGCCGACCAAGGAAGGAGGGCCTGGCGACCAAGTCACACACCTCCAAGACTGGCCCTCAGGGCACCCAACGTTTGGTCGGACTGTGTGCTTGGTGTTTCCGGAGCTTGTTTTGGGTGAGACAGACGCTAAAACAGAGATGGGATGAAGCAGGTGAAAGCAGGTCGCCCTCCCCGGGCTGGGTGAGCTTCATCTCCTCATTGAAGGCCAGATAAACAAAAGGTCTGATTCTCTTCCCAGGAAGAGAATTCCTCTTGCTAGGCTGTCTTCAAAGTGGGACGGGGGCTTCTTACCTGCTTCTGAATTCAAAGTGAAACTCGGGCCACCAGCCCTTGGCCGGGATCTGTGCCGTCAGCCCATCTGGCTGAACTGCCCTGCAGATCCTGGGGCGTGGCAGCCTGGGCACGAGAGGCGGCTCATGCTATCAGGTCCTCGACACACCCCGTGCTGGTCAGGGACTCTGGAGAGCCCTGAACGGCGCAGCATGGACAGTGTCTCTAGGGCAGACTGCCAGTCGCTGACTGTGAAACAGCAGGCGTCATGGAAGGAGCCACCACACAGGGTGACTCTGAGCACTGGCATGAAAGGGAAGGTGCGGGGGTCGCACCCGCGGCGGTTGAACGGCGGCCTCCCAGACGAAGGCCCGTGTCCGAGCCCCGGCACCTGTGAATGAGAAAGCCTTGCTTGGGAGCAGGGTCTTTCTAGATGTGATTACATTAGAAACTTGAGATGAGGTCACCCCGAGTTAGGCAGATGCTCAGCCTGTGCTGCGATGTTAGCCTGTGCTCAGCCCCCTGGGCCACACCAGCCAGGGTTGTGAGGCTTGTTTTTGATCGTCTGTCTACCTTCCTTCCCTCAGAGCTGGGGCTCCGGTGGCTGTCCCTCTGAGTGTCTGGCCCTGTAGAGGTGATCCGCAGATGCCAAAACCAAATAAGCGTCTTCTTTTTGTTTTGTTTCTTCTTCTGTTTTTGTTTTTTTTTGGGGGGGGTAGGGGCAAATAGCAGAGTCCACTTTAAACTTGAAGGTGATCCCACGGACCTGCCCGGAAATGGGGGGAATCAGAGTGGCTGTCCCTGCACCTGCTGGCAAAGACCCCCTGCACCTCCGTGCGCACCTCGGGGGCAGCCGGGAACGCCCATCACCCATCGGGGTCCAGACCAGTGCTCGGACGGCAGGGACCTCATCTGCTTCCCTCCTCCGGTTTTCCGTACTCCTCCTGGTTCTCGGCGTGCTGTCGGCCTGATTTGCTTGTACATATTGGAAACTGGAATATATCATATAAGTAAAAATAAAAACTAGTTTCTCAGAACAGGGCTGATTGGAATGAAATATTAAGCATCCCTGTTCCAGGAAGAAAGAAGTGTGCCACCAGTGCTGAGAGAATTCTAGCTCTGGGGCCCCAGACCCACAGCGGACCAGGATGCTCAGGTGGAGGAAGAGGGGTCAGCAGGGGGGCGGGAGCTCGGGGACAGGTGTTGCTGGGAGGTCACTTTGGAGGAGGGAGGGGAGTCTTCCAACCGCCCTCCCTGCTCCTCCTTCCCTGCATTCTTTTTTTTTTTTTTTAAGATTTTATTTATCCTTAGAGGGGAAGGGAAGGAGAGAGGGAGAGAAATATCAATGTATGGTTGCCTCTCATGAGTCCCCTGTTGGGAACTGGCCTGCAACCCAGGATCGTGCCCTGACTGGGAATCAAACCGCAATTGTATGGTTTGCAGGCCCAAGCTCAATCCGCTGAGCTACACCAGCCAAGGCTTCCTTCCCAGCATTCTTAAAGTGGCAGAGACCAGTAGGCTTCATTGAGAGAAAAAGGAGAAGGGAACGGTCATTAATACGAGGTTCCTGAGAAATGGCACAGGCTGGGTCCTTTCACTGTCATTAGGATGCTAGAGCTACCAGAAAAGAAAAGTAACAGAAGTTGGGGGCAGGACAGGATAAAACTATTCTAGAAACAGATACAAGGTTAAGAAAAATTGAAACTTACAAGTAAATTAACAGAAAATTAAGGGGAAAGGAAAAATAAAATATTTTCAATATGGTGAAACAAATGACGACTTAAAAAACCACAGTAGTCAGATTTAAGTTAAAGTATAGAAATAGTAAAAGAATAAATTATATCTGTGGGAGTGGGTGAAGGGATGGAAGCTGGACATTTGAGTCCAGTGGGTGAACCTTAAAAGTAAAATAGGGCCCTGACCAGTGTGGCTCAGCTAGGTGGTGTCATCCTGCAAAGCAGAAGTTCTCTGGTTCCGTCCCCAGTCAGGGCACATAAGTGGGCCAACTGATCGAAGCTCTTTTCTCATGAAGGATGTATCTCTCTCTCTCTCTCTCTCTCCCTCTCCTTCTCCCTCTCCCTCTTTCTCCCTCCCTTCCCTTCTCTCTAAAAATAAATTAAATCAAATTAGGAAGTGGGATCAAAAGTAAAGAACTATATTCTGTCCATTAAGTCATAAAATAAGGGTTTAACAAGAAGAAGACAAAACAAGGCAGAAGCAGGAGACCCACAGGCTGAGGAGAGTGGTCTGTGCAGAAATGAGGATGTGAATAACCAGAGCTCCGCGGCCAGGGGGACATCTAAGTCCAGGGTAGCTAGCTGGTCAGGCTTGTTTTCATTTGTACAACTTTTGTAGGAAACAGCTGCTAGAACGTTGCCCAAGGCGTTTGCCCATGAAACAGATCATTTGCACATGGTTGTCCGTCATGTTGGTTCTTGCTCGGCCCCCCTCCACCGTGTCCCTCTCTTCCCCCAGCCCCATCGGGCACAGTGCCCACAACGTGCATACGCGCTGGGGGAGATGCTGGCCCTCACCCTGAGGTGACACTCAGAGTGGACAGCTGGTGGCCAAGATCTCAGGGTGCCTTGGAGACGTGAGCACAGCGCCCAGCTCAGTCTCGGAGGCCGGGGAGGTGTCAGCGAAGAATCGTCAGCGGAATTCCTGAAGCCCGGGTGGCGGTTGGCCCAGGAGCAATGGGATTGGCAGTCCAGGCAGAGACAGTGAGACACACGGCCTGAGAGCAGGAGGCCGCGGGCTGGCTGTGCACCTGGGAGGCCAGTGAGTCTCCTCCCCACCACAACTCTCAGGGCGTGGGAGGGGAGGTTGCCCCCAGGACCCACCAAGTCCCCGCTCCCTGTAAGTCACTCAGACTGAAGCGGGGAGTTTCAGGCTGCAGGGCTGGGGGGGAGGCTTTATCTTTTTCCTTGTCCACTCACAGGGCCCCACAAGCAGCCACGCCTCCTTCGTACCAGAGCAGGCTTCCTCTTTCCCTGTTACCACCGGGTCTTCTGCTCAGAACCTGGTCTCTTACGTTTGTCCAGTGTGGTGCCTTCGGTTGCATTTTCACCAGTCTTAGGGAAGGCGCTGACCTCCGCCCCTGTGCCCTGCTTGTCTGCAGGAGCCACCCCCATGCCCCACACTGCCTCGAGGGTGTTTAATTTCCTTACCAGGCCTGCCCCCACTGGGCACCATCCTTCAAGGCCCCACACTGAGTGTTTTTGGCTCTGTCTCTTCTCTCTGTGGTGCTCAGTGTGTGGCTGGACGTCAGGGTCAGTGTTCACTGGGGTGAGGGCCCCCCACTGTTCCTGTTGGAGGGGTTCCGTTTTGGTCTCGGAGCGAACAGAAGTCCCTGTGCTGCGTCTGGACTCAACAGGAGAGGCCACAAGGGAAAAAATGGAAGTTAAATTTTTCTGCAATGCAGTGATTTTCAGCTTTGTTGAGGTATAACTGACAAAATTGTCAGGTATGCGGCTATAGCATCTTACACCATCTGCCAGTTCACATTTTTATGATAACGTCTACTTAGTTCTTCCTGACCCCGTAACTGATAAATGTGAAGAAGTCAGCGGTGGCGTTCAATTTGGAACCTGGCAGGAGAAACAAAACAGAGCAGAAGGAAACGGTTTTGAACTTGAGCAACACTGCCGTTGACAAGTGCTGTGGGTCATGGGTACGTGGGCACCTCACGTCCTCACGCGATGCGCTGCCTTGGCCCCGGAACTGGCAGGAGCTGGGTCAGGGTCCTCGTCCCTGGTTGGGGGCGCGGGTCTTTTCTTTGTGTTTTTTTAAGCTGTTAACATTATTTTCATTGTTCCAGTTATTTTTTAATTATAGGAAGGAATATACAGATAAAATAATGATTTTTGAAAATAATGATTTTCAAAATCAAATACATTTCAAAAAATAATAATGGTTATAAAAACCCCTTTTTTCTCTTTTTGTCCTTTTTAGAAATTTTTATTGTTGAGACTGTTACAGACGTCCCTGTTCCCTGCCCCCACAGCCCCCTTCCACCCAGCCTCCACCCCTCACTTTCTCTTTCTGAATAATGAAAAATGCTTATTTGACCAGGAAATTGAGCCTCTTATTGTTGCTTGTTGTTGTGTATTCTATCAGTACTGACAAGTGTTTTCAGAGATCTTGGCCAGCTGGCAGATGGGGGCACAGAGACGTTCTTCGTGCCCATTCCATCTGTCGTGGGAATGGGCTCGGAGCAGCCCGCAGGCCTGTTCCTGGTGGGTGGGGGCCCCTTTCAGAGGTGGGCTGTGCTTTGCGGTCACTCCCCTGGCCGTGGCTGTGAGTCTTAGGCATTGCTGCTGTTCCCAAGCATCTGTTCTAAGTGGACAGTGGCACTGGCAGCGTGGCAGAGAGAGAGGATGAGGCGGAGCCGTGGGGAGCAGGCACATGGGGCGAAGCTCAGCTGGCTCCGAGAACCTCGGCGTGAACCCCAGGGTCCCAGGCTGGACCTCAAAGACAAAGTTGGGCGACACCCGTTGAGCTAGAGGAAGGGGGTCGTGTGGGAGGAACCGTTTCAGACTGGTTCACACCCACAGGACACTCAGGAGGTGACAGATTTATCTCAGCCTTTGTGAGTAAAAACTGAAGAGGGCAGAGCTCAGACCCCAGGCCTGGCCGGGCCCTGGCGTGTGGCTCCCTCTTCGCCGCCCTGAGCACGAGAAGCTGTGGGGACGGTGGGAGAGCCTCGGGAACACTCGCGTTCCACGGAAGGCAAGTCTCGGGCCTGCCCTTTCTTCAGGGTTTGTGTTCTGGAAAGTCACAGAGGAATCCAGGTCTTTGTTCCTATTCGGACACAATATCAGAAGTTTTCCCACGACAGTGAGGCTGTCCCAACGTGTCACTTAAATGCTTCTATTTTAAACAGCATAATAATCTGTAGAGCAGACCGCTGTCACTGAGAGGGACCAGTCTGCTTCAGTGTCACCCTGCCGTGTCCTTCAGTAGGCTGCTGCTAAGCTTTAATCTGATGGGACAGGGTGGAGGCTTCACAGTGCAGACGCGGCTGGAGGGAGAGGGGAAGCGCTGGCCACCGAAACCATCTGTCACCCCCGCACTGTGTCTTCGGGGACCCTGGTAGCAGATGTGCGGCCACCGCTCCCCATGACGATAAGCGGGTCTGGGAAGGACAGTCAGTGGGGTGACAGGTGTGACACTCCTCTGTGGTTGGTGGCTTCTGCCTGTTTTACACTTTCTGTAATGCGAACCTTGTGGAGAATAGGTGTTTTTCCACTGGTATTGTTTTTACACTTTTTAATTGATTAATACTTGATATTTTTATTACTTATTTGCTTCCAGTGTTGGCCCTCGGTGGGGGTTCCTTCCCTCTGCAGCCTGTCCAGTGCTGGGGCGAGGCATCCAGCTGGCGTGGCTCACTGGGCACAGCTCACTACCCTCTGAGCCCGCAGACCTGCCTCTTCCAACGCACCCCCCTCTGGGCTGCCCCGCCCTCGTCTTACCCTGTTGTAAATAAGCCGCAGGAATGGGAAGGGCAGCAGGGTGGTGTGTAAGCTTCGCAGAGGGCGTTGGGGCTCTGAGGAGTGCATTTGCAGGATCGGACGCCGGAGAGCCTGCCCAGCTGCATCAGATGAACTCAGGTGTCTGAAACAGGCAGGCCCCCCAGCTCCAGGGCCCCCCAGCTCCAGGACGGCGGCCATGCGATTGGTAGTCTTGGTGCCTCATTTGACCAGCAGATGTAGGACGTTAATATGCGTCCTAACATGGAATTGCAGAGTAATTTTTTAACAATAAGTGTGAACTAGAGGAATAATCTATTTATTCTCATTGTTATTTTAGCCATTTAAACTTCCAAATACAAGCCAAAAGTGAGCTTTTCAGATTTCCCTTAGACACTTGCTAAGAAATACAGTATATGTTCAAGCCTGCTCGTGTTTCAGCAGGGCTGCCTGGTGACTGAACACCTGGTGACCGAACAGAAGGCTGGTTTCACTTCCTGACTTACCCCAAGCAAAACCCGCCTCCTGCAGAGTGGTGGGCACATTGGGGTTTCCTTGTCTGCCCTTTCTCCCTCCTCTCGTCTCCAGTCCACAGTGGGTGCCACAGTCTTCTCTGTTTCTGACAGTCTGTCATCAGAATTCTTCACTTATAACTTGCGTCGCAGGAGCGTCTGTCTCCGTGTGCAGACGAGGACTCAGACTCACTGTGACGTCCTTTGAAGGCATCTTCAAAGCTCTGCTGCCGCCCGCTACTTGACATGAAAGACTTAATTGACTTGATTTATCTTCACTTGAGAAAATGGTTTGTTTGTTTTTCCCTTCTCCCTTTAGTTGCTGATCATCTTGGCTGTGATCCTCAAACCCGGTTCTTCGTCCCCCCGAACATCAAACAGTGGATCGCCTTGCTGCAGAGGGGAAACTGCACGTTCAAAGAGAAGATATCGCGGGCTGCTTTCCACAATGCTGCTGCTGTGGTCATCTACAACAACAAGTCCAAGGAGGAGCCAGTCACCATGACTCACCCAGGTAAACAGGCTCGGCTGTAGGCTCTTTTCTCCTCCCAGACACCCCTGCCTCGCAGGCAGGCGTCCCCCTCCCCGAAAGCCACATCGTTTTCCACGTCATTCTGTGACTGGATCTTTGGTATCACCATTGGTTTGTCTTTTCCCCTTAGTTGAATCTTTTTCTTAAATAATAACCGTAAGAGCCTATAAACCTTGTGCTTGTTAAGAAACTGGCTGTGATTGAATTTATAGTCCTACGTTTCACTTGGTAACCTTGGAAAATAACACATTACATGTGGAATCATTCATCCGGATATGCCATGGGTCCTCAAGGCTTAACTGTTCGACAAGATTCTTTTGTCAGAATCCATGTTGAAATGGACTGTTATTAACAGTAGAAACAATATTATTAATTTCTTGAAGAAGCATTTAGGATGTTTCTAATGTAACTGTTTTAGTAACCATAGTTGCAATTTATTGAGCACTGACTATATATGCCAGGCACTATGATACGAGCTTTTTCTGGTTTTTGTTTTTTAATGGACTTTATTTTTAGAGTAATTTTAGCAATAGGAAATGGCTTTATGTTATTAGGTACATCAAAAATTAGAATAACATGGTAGAGTAAATTGGCGCTATACTTTGGAAAGAAATTTGGCACCACCTGATACCGTTAATGACCTCACACGTCGCAGTTTAGTCATTTCACGCCGAGGCACACACTCTGGAACACTCCCCAGACTTCAGCTCGCGTGCAGATCGCCTGGGAATCCCGCTACAGTGCACACTCTGGTTCGGTGGGTTTGGGCTGCAGCGGAGGTTCTGTGTTTTCTGTGAGTTTCCAGGCGGCGCTAATGGCGGCTTCTTTGGCCCCAGATCCTGCTTTGAAAGGGAAGAAGACAGACAGGAAGCACAGATCTCAATCCCAGGTCCCCTGCCTCCTCTGTGACTCTGACTCTGACTCTGACTCTGACTCTGACTCTGACTCTGACTCTGTGGCAGGCAGTGAGCCCCTGCTCTGCAGAGCCACTGAGGGAGACCTTTGTGTGCAGAGAGTCTCACTGTCTCGGACCGTCTGAGTCACAGCCGCGGTCGCCCTTTCTCTCACACAGCAGCGCTGTCCACCTGAGGGTCAGGGACCCTGGCATCGGAGCCACAGCCCCGCCCACCCTGCCCCTCCAGGGGGTGGACCCAGAGGTCCTGGTTAGCGCTCCCTTGCTCATGTCACTTCAGTCTGCCTTCACCTGAGGAGAAAGGCCTCTATGCTGCGCAGTCTCACATGAGCTCGTGGGAATGGGGAACTGTTGAGAACAGCCCATGGCTCATGCCCTCCATGAGCGTGCCCCCCACAGTGCTCACACAGCACGCCCTGCGGGGAGGTCAGTGTGCTTAGGTGGGCGGCGCCCCACCACAGGGCAGAGTATTGCATATGTCTCCAAATTACTCTGCGTAGATGACTCATCCCTTCTCCACTTACAAATGTGTTCAGTCATTTATTTACTCGTATATGTAGACTGACGGACACGCGTTGGATACTGTATCATAATGGGGTGCAACTGTGTCTTGTCACTCAGATAGTTCCAGCTTTGGCCACTGGGGGCTCTTTCCATTGGTGGCTCTGCCCTTTGCTCGGCCCTCAGCTCCTGGGGTGTCAGTTGGCAGGGTGTGCCGCCTTTTGAGCACAGCCCGCACTTTCTGGTGCTGCGCCTGTAGGTCCTGCCCTGGCACTGGGGTCAGTCCTCCCTGCAGGGAACCGTGGCTGCTGTTCATGGAGAGCGAGTGTTACTAGAAATCAGGACCTGGGCGTTGGGAGTCTTTTACTGATCCAGGTTTTGTTTCCTCTGGGCCCTCTCTGCTGATTGAGCAAGGAGATGCATGTGTGTACGCTGGCCCCTGGGGGTGCCCTGCCTGTGACTGCTCCTCTGTCACCGTCCCCATCTGGGTTCAGCTGAGAGTGACCCTGCCACAGGGGTCATGTGGCCGCCTCCTTCGGCGTGTTTGGAAGCTGCCACTCCAGCGGTGAGAAGCTGGCCCCTGCCGTCCAGTTCCTTGGGTGTTCCGTTCGCCGAGCTCTCGGGTTCGGAGCCTTTGGCGTGACGACACAGTGTAACGTAATGGCCGTGCGAGCGCTGGTGTCGGTGCGAGAGTGGATGTTGGCGGCTTTCCTCCCCACACGGGCCTTCTCTGTTTGGAATGCCCAACTCTGTACTGAGCCTTCTCTCCCCACCCATTTAAAACTGTTTCATCAGACACTTGTAAGGAAACGTAGATGTATCTTAACTTGAAAATGACACAGCACGAGGTGGGTCTTGGAACCCATATAATGACAAGAAGAAGGATTTCATCAAGTCCGCCTGCAGGTGGGTTCCGAGATCCGTAAGCCACGTTCGTGGAGCCTGAGCCCCCGTAGCCCCAGCAGGCTCGGTCCCACTGCTGGTGCCACTGGCATAGGCCGCAGCTGCTCCAGGTGTGCTGGAGGCTCGGGCCGTGTCCCCGTGAGCATGCCGGTCGGCTGTGCGGGCTGGTAGTCTCGTGGAAGCACAGGGTTCAGTTTGCCGCTTTCGTGTAAGAAAAACATTGAAGAGCTGACATCCAAAAAAGAAGAGGACTGAAAATTGATAAACACTATTTTATCAAAAATAATTTGGCATTGGAGCATCAACTGAATAGTGATAGTAATTATTTCAGCCCATTAAATAAAGCAGGAACCGTGAGCTCGTACAGACCTGAACAGTAAGAGTGCACTGAAGTCTGATGCATCGGCCTTAAAGCCCCTCCTCAGGAGAGGGGCTTCCCGGGGAAGACCCACCTTCACCGAGGCACCAGAGCGAATTTCAGCGCCAGCTCCTTGATTCCTTTTCTTGACGGTGTGGCTAAGCTAGTTGGAGCATAGTCTCATAACTGACAGGTTGCAGGTTCGATTCCTGGTCAGGGCTTATTCCTGGGTTGTGGGTTCAATTTCCAGTTCAGGCATCTATAGGAAGCAACCAGCCAATGCTTCTGTCTCTCCTCAATGTTTCTCTCTCTCCCTTCCTGTCTCCCTTCCCCTCTCTAAAAACAATTTTAAAATGTCCTTGGGTGAGGATTAAAAGAAGTGAACTTCAGCAAGAACGGGATATATAAAAATGTGCCCCCGGCAGTACACACGGGAACGACCACAGCATCGCTGCCACGCGCCCGTGCCCGCGGTGCAGGGCCTGGTGTGGTCACCGAGACTCCAGGTGAATCCAGATGCGGGGGCAGCCTGCACAACACCTGGGCCTAATCTTCAAACATGTTGGTCGCGAGCCCCCAGGAAGTCCCGAGAGGGTGCAGCAGGCGGGCAGACCAGCGAGAGGCTGCGTGGGGCACTGCTGGGGGTCGGCCGCAGCAAGTGGGCGGCTCTCAGAGTAGCCAGCAGGGGGCGTCGGTGGTAATTTCCTGGTGGTTGTGCCCTGTTTGCAAATGACTTGTTTGTGGAGTGTACACTGCTCACTTGGGGCTGATGGGGCAACATGCCATTCACTTACTCTTCAGTGGTTTCAGGAAAAGAGGTTTTTATGTGTTTCCAACTTTTTTGTAAGTATTAGAGACTTTAACAAGGTTGTTTTTTTTTTTTAAAAAAGTGGAACACTAGGAACAGGTGTTACAGAGAAAAGACAGGCGAGTTCCGGGAAGGCGTTTGGCGTCTGAAGCTCTGTGCGGAGGAGGGCTCTCGTGGGCCCGTCAGGCGCAGCTTGGAGTTGGGGTGTTTCTTACACTCAGTGGTGTCTTGCAGTTCACCGAGAGGGTCTTGTCCCTTCATTGTACAGTATGACATGTCTTACAGTGCATGGTATTTCACACCTTGTAAAATACAATTTTTTAAAATTCAGTAGGGCTTCTTCAGAGAAGCGAACCAAGAGCTGTGAGCGGGCATTTGGGAATCGAGACTTTAGTTGCAGCACAGCCCTTCCTCACACTCAGAACCACCCGCGTGGGAACCAGCCGCCCAACAGAGCCAGCAGTGTGTGGGGCTCCTGTGCTAGGGCAGAGGTGGCCTTGGGACTCTGCTGCCCCGCCCCCCTTTCTGTCTCTCGTGGAGGGAGGGAGGGTTTTCTCTTCCACACAGGCCTCTGCTCCGCCCTCTGGGCCTTTTCAGGGTGTGGGGAGATGGACAGGCTGCACGGTGCATGCGCATGGTCAGGAGGCAGCATCAGAAGGAAGGAGCTGGGGCCTGAGCGCGAGCACTGGGCCCTTGTCTGCCCTGGAGGACACCTTGTGCCCTGGGTCGGCCCCGTGACCACAGACCCCGCCGCCGGCTGCAGCATCACCAGACAGCAGGTTGCTGCACGCAGTTCTGTGCAGCCACTTCAGAGGCCCATGGCTTCCCCATGACTGGACCACCCCTTTCGTTCCCATGCCCCACACCTGTGTCCTCTGCACAGCGTCCCTGCCTGGCCCCTCCCTCCTTCCGATGCCTTGACCCTCACTCAGCTCACCCATGGGAATTCCTGCCACCATCTGCCTGCATCAGGGCCGTGGGGGACGGGAGCAGCCTGCCCACCAGGGCCCTCCGTGGGTCCTTCCACTGTCCCCCTGCCTGGGCCCAAAACTGCTTCCTGGGCCTCACAGTCCCCCAGATGGCCGTGGCTTTTGAGTCTCCACTCTGGTGTCCTATTATCTGATCCCTGCGTCCTGCCTTTCCTTTCCCGTCACTTGGCTTTGCGGAAGCGCCCAGCTCCTTGACCTGCATCTCCATGACCCTCCCGACTGCACTCTCCCGCTCTCCAGGAACCTCGTGAGCCGCACCGGATCCCGGGACCACAGCCTCATCTGCTCAGTAAAAGGGTGCTCTGCCATGGCCTGGCCACCTGTGACCTTGGGCTCATCTGGCTCCCGAATGCCTTCAATGCCAGGGTCCACTGTTTGTATTTTCTTTAGCAGACAGAAGGGGCGCACCAAAGGCTTTGACCGGAGGAGCGACTTGATAAAACGTGTGTGTTTGAAAAAGCACCAACAGAGCTCAGCAGGGAGTCCAAATGCTGTGCCCTGTCACTGCCTCTGTCGGCATCGTTGCTGGGTTCATTTCTTGAAAGAGTGTAGCGTGTCTTCTTTTCCTCTGGCATTGTTCGAGGGTTCGTGACAAAAAGAATAAGGAGTCTCGGTTTGAAGAAGCGCAGTATTGTAGGCACACGTTTGGGAAGGACTTAAGTCAAGTGGGTGGGAGTGAGTCAGCAGGAGGCCTCCGACCAGACTGAGCAGGCTCTCAGAGACCCAGCAGCAGGGCCCAGCAGACTTGCAGTGTCCCTGAGAGAGTGACAGACAGTCTCTGACTCACCCGTCCCTGTTCCCTTGGCGCAGCCCTTCTAGGACTTCTTTTTTTTTTTTTAAGTTTCAGAGAAGAGGGAAATGAGGGAGAAAGAGGAAAGAAACATCGGTGTGTGGTTGCCTCGTGCACGCCCCCTGGTGGGGACCCAGGCCACAACCCAGACATGTGCCCTGACTGGAAATTGATCAGGTGACCCTTTGGTTCACAGACCAGCACTCCGTCCACTGAGCCACACCAGCCAGGGCCCTTCTATGACTTTAAAGCAGTTTTGGTGTCTTTCACTTACGGTGTACGATGTTCTGCTTTGCCTAGATCAGGCGTGTCAAAGTCATTTTCACCAGGGCCACTTCAGCCTTGCAGTTGCCTTCAAAGGGCTGAATGTAATTTTAGGACTGTATAAATGTACCTACTTCTTAACAAGGGGCAAGGAGCTCAGGGCTATCGCCAGGTGGAAACAAGGTGCAGGGCTGGATGAAACAAGGTGGAGTAACAAGGCGGAGAGAGGGCCGATTCAGCCCACCAACCTTGCGTTTGCCTCCTGTGACCCAGCGTTGGGTCACTGCACTCTGCAGGGGTAACTCCCGTACCAGTGACAGTGGTGACCTGCCAGTGTTACCACGTAGTCCTGGCAGACACTTCTGTGTAGCAGCACAGCATCCCCCAGCGCTTCCTGGGAGATTTTCCAGAATTATCTAAGAGCTCCAAAATTTCTTAAAGCTTTAGCAGTTGATTTGAACTGAACAAACAAGTTTATCTGTTAAAACATAAAGCTTCTACTAAGTGAGATTTTGCACAGGGATTTTTTTCTCTTAAACAAGTAAGTTTATAGTAAAAAAAAACATTTTAAACAAACAGTTATAGGAAAAGCACCTCTGTCCAGGTGTGGTCTGGTACCTCGGGTGACTCATTGGCCTTCCTCCTGGCTCTGCCTTTCTGGGGTGAAAGGATCAGCTGCCCAGAGGGACAGGGCCTGCCCTGAGATTCATTCCGGGGGGGACAGTGTGTAGGGGTCGATTCCTGGTGTCTCCCCACTGGGGGACCCCTGAGCTGAGGCACAAACCCTCTCGGAAGCTGAAGACAGGAGGGCTGTGTTGTCCGCAGGTGCCTGGGTGTTTCATGAAGTGCGGGGGGGGGGGCAGGCAGTAGGGGCAGGAGCTCCAGAGTTCTGTGGGAGGGCGTTTTGCCTTTCTCAGTAAGCCGCACATGTCGTCAGCATCGGCCACGAATTCCACAGGGAGTATCTCATTTTTATGGAAGACAAAACTGACATTCAGAGAGGTTAAATATCATGCTAGGATTTGAACAAGACATTCTGACTCCAGAGCCCAAAGTCATCAGTCCTGGGTTTTCAATGATGCAGCCAGCAAAATCAATATTGTGACCAAAAAAAAAAAAAAAAACCAAACACCTTAAAGAAAGAGTAAAAGAGAACCGATAAATTAAAAGAGACTTAAGACATTCATCGACCAAATCCAATGCCTGGACTTAATTTCAAAAAAAGTCAGCTGCCAAAAAGGGTGTTGGGAATTGGTCATTCCACATGACCCTTGGCTATTTATTGTCCTCTCGTCCTTCATTGGCCCCGAAAGCCAATGTTGTAGCCTGGACTATATTGTAGCATCATCACCATAGTTTCCCAGTTACCTTTTTTTCCCATTAAAAATAGGATTGCTAGGAGTGGGGGGCTCTTTTTCACTGCCAACTTGCCCACCCAGCAGTCATATTTTTGAAGAAGAAAAAGATAGGTATAAAACTAGGTCAGGGCCCCTGGCGGCAGCACCACTGTGCGCAGTGTTGAGGAAAGGCAGTGCAAGGAAAGTCGCTCTTCTGCAGGGACTGACTCACGGACGAAGAGCAGGCTGGCAGCTGTCCCAGGCACAGTTGGGGGCTGGATGGGGGAACTGAGCGAAATAGAGAAGAAACTCACGGACGGGACAACAGTGTGGTGGTTGCGGGGTGGGGGGCGGTGGGAGGAGAAGGAGGGTGGAAGGGGGTTAAATGGCAATGGGAGGAGATCTGACTTGGGGTGATGTACACACAGCACAGTGTACAGGTGATGTGCTGTGGGATTGCACACCTCGAACCTGTGTAACTTGGTTAGGAAGTGTCGCCCACACCAATCTGATACAAATTTAAAAAACTATTACAAGAGATTCAGTCAGTGGGTGCTCAGTGCGTGGAGCCAAAGCTCATTGGAGCACAGCGCCGCCCTGAAGATTGTTTATTGACTAAAGAGAGGGAAGCACTTGCTTGCAGTGGAGAAATCTGGCAGGTCGGAGACTCGCCAGCTGGTACATCTGCCGTCATCAGGGAAGGCAGAGTTCTGTGTGCTCGCTCAGAGGACCCAGCGTCACCCGTGTGGCATTCCCACCAGAAACGTTCACTTCTGAGACCTCATCTTGCAGGCACAGTCAGATCCAGAGGGAGGGGCAGTTTCAACACAGCCTGAACTCTTCAAAAAGGTCAAGGTCATGAGCAACCAGAAGTGACCGAGGACCTGCTCTTGATCCAGAGAGACTAGCAAGACAGCCATGCAGTGACCCCACACCAAGCAGTCTGAGGGGTCATGCTGGGGCTGCGCAGGGGGTGTCTGGGCAGGGGCTGAGTGCCGCAGAGCCGTGTTGTGTCAGAGGTCGTGTCCTTGTTCTTGGAAGGTGAGCGGAAGCATTTAAGGAGGAAATGTCACGGTGTTTGCAATGTACTTCCCGTTGGTTCAACAAAAATAAATACAGCGTTCGGCACACATAACACCCCCTTTTTATTATAAAATCTTTTACTACAAAGTCATAAGTGTGCAATTCTGTAACGTAACATCACACCCAAGCACACCATACGACATTTTAGGCGAAATGTTCAAATTAAAACTATATATTATCACACCTATATTATTGCCCTACCAACCACACTCAAGCAGGCGTCTCTTCTGCCGGACCCTGTAGAAAAGGTAAAATGTTGCCAGTTCACAAATCTAAGTGAAAAGTACATGTGTGTTCACCTAGTATTGAAACTGTTTTGTGGATTTGGAAATTCTCAAAAGGGAAGAGAATGGAACGGTGGGTGGAAGCAGTTACCCTCCCTCACTGGATGCGCACGTTCATGTAAAGACTAACGGGAACGTTTTCAAGGAGGTGGAGAGAGCAGGGCTCACACTAGGCTTTCATTTCATTGTCATCTCCGGTAAAGTCATCCTGGCTGCGGCACGGTGAAACACCCGCACGCCGCAGCTGCCTCCGTGACTTGGTGGCAGGGATATGAGAGTGGGGATGGATGCGCAAATATTTGTCCTCTCTCCTTGAATGTTTACCCCGTTACAGTCTAATTAGTCCTTACGCTTATCAGTCAGTACTTGATCTAGCCTGGTTTTATCCTGAAGCTTACGTTTTCTCTGGCATTAACATCCCCAGAAGCTGGGCCAAGTCTTTGCAAATCTTTAAAAGTCAGGCGTCTGAGGCATCCTTGAATCAGAGCCTTGGAGGCCAGACCTATGTCAGAAGTGAGGAGTGAGAAGGCCAGACCTATGTCAGAGTGAGAAGAGAGGTCTGTGGACCTCTCCTGAAATCAGTAGAGTTGGGGGCCTTCTCTTCTAGAAGGGGTCCCCTCCTATCAGATTCCTGAGGGATTTATGACTAAAGTGATGAAGAGCTAGTGCCTTCGCTTCATGAACCTCTGTAATTATCTTCACTTGCTCGCCCTGCAGTGCCTCAGCCCCCCTCCCTCCCTGTCCCGCTGCCCACCTCCCCCTGTGCACCGGGCCAGGAGGCTGCATGAGTCTGGCTACTCAAGTCTAGCTGCTCTCCCTAGACTCTCTGGTCCCAGTGGGACTGGGGTCCCTTCACAGAGCACAGGAAAAGCATTTGGGGGTCCCACGCATGGGAGGACGAGATGCAGCGGTAAGGTTTATTAGGATAGAATAGAAAACTATCCCCACCATGCTCTGGGGGTCCCAACCCCATTCACCCGCTTTGGGGAACATCCAGTCTCATTTCCATGAAGTCCAGAAGAAGGGCCCAGATCCAGAAACTCTGGGCCATCAATTCACTTTACGCCAAAGCCTAGTGCCATCCAGCCTCTGTCCCTACCCGGCTAGCGTAGTCTGTTCCCAGCTGTGTTCCAGCCCGCGCTGCGCTGCTGTGTCCAGGACCCAGGCCACTTGGAGCCTGCACTTGGGGCCCCAGGGCTGTGAGGCCCACCCATTACTGGGCAAGAGTCCTGATCACATGACCTCAGTCTTGGGAAGGGCCAGGTGTTCTTTCAGACTGACCAGTCCCAATCTGTCCCAGGCTCGTGCTGGCCCCTCATCCTGTCCTTTCCCCAGACCAGACACCTTCCCCTCGTGGTCTCCATTTTGGCTCCTGATGCACGTACATCCAGCAGGGGAATTTCTCCTGCTGTTCCTGTTCCTCCCTTGACAACCTCGGCTATTGACCGGTGCCATCCTGCCCACCTTAGGGACTAGGCCCGAGAGCGGAGGACGCAGTGGCCTGCTCCGTGTGTGTGAAGCTGTAACTGCCCAGTGAAGTGGGCTAGGGTCTTACTCAGCTCCCTGCTAGATTGGGCTTGTTAGTGTCCGACTCTTTGCTCTCTCCCTTTATTAGTATCTAGCCACCTGCGCTAACACCTTTAAGAGTCCCATTTGCCTTCTGAGGGCAGAGTTTTTATGTGATCACGAGCAAGTGTGAAAGAAAAACACTCCTCTGTGCGTCTGCATTACTACTCACACAGAGCACGTCCCTTCTGACACTTCCGTCACCAAACGTGGGGAGTCCCCTAAATGTGTGGGGGGTTCTCAATACCCAGCAGTTCTCAGCAGCACCAGCTGGGCGTCCTGTTATTCAGCTAGAACCCGGCACTACTTGGAGTTGACATCCAATCCTGCGGGTAAGGGCTCCTGCACCCCCGCACCCTCCTCTCCGTAAACCTTCCCAAGTCCCAGGTTGTCACCTGTGCTGCGACCACCTGGCTCCGAATCGAGGTTTCCACAGCCCCCTCCTGGGTTCGGAAGCCCGTTGGTATGGCTCAGAGTTCAGGGAGTCACACCTACTGGTTTAGTAGAAAGGATACAATGCAGGGTATGGGTGACCTGCCTGGCCCACAGGACGGGGTGTGGGGGAAGGGCTCTCTGACAGGCCCCAGCAGCTCTGCAGTTCCTGCTGTGAGGACGTGTCTGGGGCGGAACTGCCCTCCCGAGCGTGGGGGATGGGCGAGGGCGAGAGCTTCTCCTGGCCTGGTTTACTGGTGACCAGCCGTGGCCAGAGGAGGCCTCCTTAGAACTGAAGTCTCTCCTGTCGCCTAGGAAATGCCAAGGGACCCAGGAGCCCTGTGCCGGGAGCCAGGGGCAGCGATAACGCATTTTTTACTTCCCAGCAGGTAGTGTTCCACTCGCTTTGAGAGGCTAGCAAGCTTTCAAGAGCGTTGGTCATTGTGTGTGCTCCATAAATGCTGCTGGATGGATGACAGAAATAATTAAACACTCTTTTCCCACACAGCTTCCCAGTGAAAGTAGGCGGAGCACGCGTAGCGTCCCTTGAGTGAAGGAGACCTGTCGACAGGGCCCGGCCCCTGGCTGCTGCTCTTCCAGCCGTGTCTTCCGGAGGGTGCCACAGACCGCTCTGAGCCGTGTTTGTGCCTGGTGTGGTTATAAAGCAATGAGACTGATCGTCATGTGTCGAGTGTGGGATCCGTCTCAGTTACTTTATAGCCAGGCCGGCACCTCGTGCTGCTCGCCACTGCCTGCCGGACAACCTTGGACAGCGCAGACCTGGGCCCCTCGGTGCAAGGTCAAGTGCGTCTGCGGAGGACTGCGGTGTCCTCTGACTCCACTGTCGGATTTTTTTCTTTCAGAAACACAGACGCTAACTTTGTTGCTTGCTTTAAATTTACAGTTTTCGTTTTGTTTTGGGGTTTTAATCTGTGTTCTGATAAATCGCTATTCTCATAAAGTGACTGGCACAATTTTGAATAAGGTAACACAAAGGTGCACGGGGTTAAATTTTTCATGAAACCACTTTAGATGACTGAGTTTGTTCTCCGTTGCCTGTGCTTGTTGGCTGCATGTGATATGAGGACAGTCCCTTTAGTTATAAACTCAATTAAACATGCAGACCAAATATTTCACGGTGGTATTTATTGAAGAAGCCTTTAAAAAGGGCAAGTTTTGAGGGGTTGGTTTATTTTTGTCTCGGTGGTCCACATTTACGTGCACAAACCTTATTCAGATTTGAATAAGTGGTTTCTAACTTTCTCTTCCCCAAATAAAATGTCCTCCTTCCTCCAACACCCAGAGTCTCTGGGACTCTTTGAAGAAGGCAGATGGTGGGAGGTGCAGGTTGCTGGGCGGCCCTGGCAGCAGCTGATGAAGGATGGCTGCCAGCAGCTGGAGTGGTGGCTAAAAGCTCTGTTTCCTTAAAGGAGAGTGAGGAAGGAGGAGAAGTGGGCTGGGACTTCCCACTCCTCCGAGAGTCGCTGCCTTTCCCGCATTATCGCCGGGAGAGGGTAGACGCACCCTCGGAACGTCCTCCTGCGCAGTCTGCGCGGTAGCAGGACCTCCGCACAGCCGAGAGAACGGGAAGCCTTGCGATAGCAGATCCCTCAGCGTCGAAGGCTGGGTCTGTCCACGGATGAGTTTGGTTTCCAGCAGGTTTGGGGGGAACCAGAGAGGAACCTCCCTCCAGCCAGGTCTGGACATAGGCCTGGCTCGGCTGTTACCAGGCGCCACCGTCTGGCACGTCACTGTCACTAACTCAGTCGTCCGCTCTGTGTCCTGGCACTTAGCGCCCCGATGAGGCTGCACCCATGTGCTGTCTGCACATGGCAGGGGTCGCACGAGCATCCTAAGAGTGGTTAGTGTAAAAGGTACTGATTTCTATATATAAATAATAACACTTTTCTCACTTTCTTAAGGGGTTGGACTTTCTAAAGAGCCTTTTAAGATGGAAGACGTTTTTGTATCTCGTGTTTCTTGCCACATAAGGCAGTGTTCTGGACTGTTATCACATTTGACTGGGTTTGGTAATTTTTTTAAATACAGTTGTAACGCAAGTCGCTGCGGCGGTCCACACTGCCGCCCGGTAGCGCCCCGTCTGTCCGCAGTGCTGCCCACAGTGCCTGCCGTCTGCAGAAACAGTGGCGCGGTTTTTCTGAGCACTTTTCAGTGCTTGCTCTCCGTGAGTTTAGAGCGGCATGCGAGCGTACGTGTCTGCTTTACGTTGCAGGCACGGGGGACATCATCGCCGTGATGATCACAGAACTGAGGGGCAAGGACATTCTGAGCTACCTGGAGAAAAACATCTCCGTGCAGATGACGATCGCCGTCGGCGCGCGGATGCCGCCAAAGAACTTCAGCCGGGGCTCCCTCGTCTTCGTGTCCATATCCTTCATCGTTCTGATGATCATCTCCTCGGCGTGGCTCATATTCTACTTCATCCAGAAGATCAGATACACGAACGCGCGCGACAGGAACCAGGTGAGCGTCAGGGCTCTGGGGCTGTGCGTGCTGCCAGTTCGCGGGTGTCTTCTCAGGTTGCTGAACGTTTTCACCTTCGGTTATTTTAATGTTGGGAACCTGTCTACGCGAGTACTTTAAGGGTATTTTAAATGCCTGCGTGGGGAAATTACTAAATTATAGGGGTCACGTGGGGGTGTTCTAAGTAGATGTTCAACTTAACATCATATAATGATCGAGCTAGTTCTGGTACCTGGGAGAAGTGCAGAAAGCCGCGTTTTCACACAGGGGGCTCTGGGTGTCGGTGGGAGGGACTGGAACGTGGAGGAGGGAACTTCTCCTTGCACACCTTCTTGTTTCCTGAAAGTTTTGAACCAGGTGTCACCTGTTCAGAGGAAGTAAGTCCGTTAAGAACAAGTCATCCTACCTAAGCGTGGCTGCAGGGTGACGCTGAGGGGGCAGGGCCAGCGAAGAGCTGAGATTCCGTGGCCCAGCCCGCGTCTCGGTGGGCTTCGGGGGAGGGGGAGAGTGAAGACACAGGGAGGGTGGGCTGCTGGCTGTTGCACCTACTGGTGGGGTTCAGGCAGTTTGTTTGCTACCTGGTTGTTTGATGTGCTGTAGACAAAATATCCCCCTTGGGGGCCGAGATCCAGGCCTGAGGGCCCTGCGCGGTCCTGGGCTTTCCTTCTGGGAAGCTAAGGCGTGACTTGCTTGGCGAAACCAGTTTGTGTCCGGCCATCCTCTCCTTAAACAGCCCCCCAAACCCCTGGGGGGGGTGAATTTTCACCCTCCCTCATTCTGGTGGGAGGGAGGGGCACGGGCTTCGTTCGCCGCACGACAGACAGCGGTCCGAGTCCAGCTCCGAGCCTGCCACCGGTTCACTGTGTTCCTCCTGCTGGTGCGTCCGGCTTCCCAACGTGCTTCTGCGTCTGCAACTGGAGTAAAATACTTTATTGAACTTGTACCAGGTTCTGTGCAGTGTCTTGTACACCTTTAAATTTTTTATTTTACTTTTTTTATTACTTGTCATTTCAGGCTTAGAGAAAAATTGCAAGAACAGTTTAAAGTAGTATAAAGTATTCCCGTACCCAGGTTCTTCAGCTGTAAACGGTTCACCGTATTTCCTTTCCCGTGTGTGCGTGTCGTTTAACCATTGGAGAGTCAGTTCGTGAAACGGTGCCCCTCTGCCCTTCAACCCTGTGCTGTGCATTCCCTAACATAGCGCCACCCGGTCTGAGCTGCAGACCTCTCTGAGACCTCGTGGACTGTCCCAGTGTGTCCTCGCAGCAGGGATGTGCCGGGCTCTTCCGTCAGCTCGAGTGCTGTGCGTGCTGGTCCTGTCTCTTTCCCTGTGTCGTGACTTCGACGCTTTGAAAGAGGTACAGGCCTGGTGCTTTCCGTCTGAGTTTGCCCGATGTCTGCTGTGTCTTCATCGTCACGTCCGGGCGACCTGTGCTTCTGTCAGGAATGCCAGTCTTACGCATTTGGCAGACTCGTTACCTTGGGGTCGTTGTAGATTCACCTGCGTAAACAAGAAGTAAGACCATGTGCAACCTCTGCCCATTTCTCCTCAGTGGTGAAATCTCGCAGGAATGGTGAATGTCACAACCAGGATGTATGTTTCTTTAAGATGTTACTTACTGATTTTTGGAGAGAGGGGAAAGCAAGGGGAGAGGTAGAGAAACACCAGTGTGTACTTGCCTCTTCCACACCCCCTACTGGGGACCTGGCCCACAACCCAGGCACGTGCCCTGACTGGGGATCGAACCAGCGACCCTTTGGTTTACAGGCCTGCACTCAGTCCACTGAGCTACAGCCAGGATATTGACATTGAAACAATGCAGTGACCTTACTCAGATTCCCCTAGTTGACTTGTACTTGTTCACGGGTTTTTACTACTGTGCAAAGTCAGGTGACCACTGACCACATCAAGATGCAGAACGTCTCGACGTGTGTCAGAAGGACCCCTCGTGCTGTTCCTCTGTAGTCACCGTCATCCCCCTGTTACAGACCCTGCCTGGCCCCCAGTCCCCACTGGTCTGTCCCGAATGCTGCGGTTTTGTCATTTCACGGGGGCTGTGTCAGTGGAGTCACGTGGTACTTGATTCACCTAACCTAAGCCCCTTGAGATCCTTCCAAATCATTGTGTGTATCAGCATTCACTCCCTTTTAATGCTCAGGAACATTCCATGGCTTGGACATGCCACAGTTTGGCAAATCACATTGTTTCCAGGTTCTGGCTGTTACACTTACAGTGACTGTGAACACTCACAGAGAGGTTTCGTGTGGACATGAGTTTTCACATCCCGGGGACGCAAGTTCAGGAGTGAAACGTGGGGTTGCTATGGAAGCATGTACTTAGGTGAGAAGCTGCCGTACTCTTTCCCCAGTGGCTGTCCTCCTTCCCCTTTCCCACCAGACACATCCCCCCAGTCCCATTCCTGCCATTCTTCAGTGCATTTGCTGTCATCGCTCTTTTTTAGCCACTCTGATGGGGGTAGTAACATCTGTGGTTTTCCTTCACGTCTCCAGTGGCAGCTGATGGTGGAAGCCTTGCCCTGGCCTCCCCAGCACAGGGGCCGCCTCCCCAGCACAGGGGCCGCCTCCCCAGCACAGGGGCCGTCAGCGGCTCTCGCCCATCCTCCACTTGCGGCGTTCATGTTTGCTGTGGAGTTCTGAGAGCTTTGTGCCTTCTGAGTACAGGTCCTTTGTCGGAATTGTGGTTTGCCGTTTTCCTTCCAGTTTGTATCTTGTCTTTTCAGCCTTTTAACAGGATCTTTTGAAGAGCAGAATTTGTAAGTTTGGATGAGGTCCAATTTATTGATTTTTTTCCCTTTTATGAGTTGTGCTTTTGCAGTCAAGTGTAAAGATCTTTATTTTTTCTAAAAGTTTTATAGTTTTACACGTTACATTTAAGTCTGTAGTTCATTTTGAGTTTTAACTTTTATACAAAGTGTGAAGTTTAGATTGAGGTTATTTATTTTTGCTTGTGCATGTCCAGTATTGCACCTTTGTCAGAAGCCAATTGGGTCTCTTGGGGGGGGTGGCGTGTGTACACCCCCTGCTTTCTCTCCTGCTGATATCCCTCTGTCCACACCACAGAGTTTTGTCTGTATGTGAGGCTTTAGTATTGGGTAGAATGACTCTTTTCACTTTATTCTTATTTTTCAAGGTTGTTTTATCTATTCTCAGTCTTTACAGCTTTTCCACATAAATTTTAGAACAAGCTCTCCTGTCTTGGGAATAAAAAACCAACCTTGCTGGGGTTTTGGTAAGAAAATATTAAACCTATAGATTAATTTGGGGATAACTGATGTTAAATCAGTTATCGGAACATCAATTATCCCCATGTTGAATCTTCCAGTTTATTAATTTTGTGTGTTTTTGCATTTATTTTTTTTAAAGATTTTATGTATTTCTTTTTAGAGAGAGGAGGAGGGAGGGAAAAGAGAGGGAGAGAAATTTTTATGTGAGAGGCACTGTTGGCTGCCTCTTGCACATGCCCAGCTGGGGACCTGGCCCACACAACCCAGGCATGTGTCCTGGCTGGAAATCAAACCAGCGACCTTTTGGTTTGTGGGAGGACACCCAACCCACTGAGCTGCATTGGTCAGACAGGCTGTTTTTCCATGTATTCCGGTCCCATTTTATTTCTTTCATTGGTACTTTATAGGTTTTAGCATACAGATCCCGTACGTGTGTCAGGTTTACACCTAAAAGAATCTGCACTTGTTTGCAGGGACTGTAAGTGGCGATGCGATGGTGAATGCCCTGTGTGTCGTAATCCCAGGTTCCAGGCGTTCACTGTTGGGGTGTCCAAGTGTGCTTTGTTTTGGGTATTGATTTTCTCTTCTGCAACTTTTGTAAACTCTCTTATCATTGTAGATCGATGGTGCAGTGTTTTCCATCTAGACAATCGTGTTTACCTGTGGAGAGGAGCCATCTTATTTCTTCCTTTTCAGTCTTTACGCCTCACCTCCTCTTGTCTCACCAGATGGCTGGGACCCCAGGCCTGTGTCAAGCGCCAGTGCTGAGAGTGGGCACCTTGCCACGTCTGATCTCAGAGAGCGGGACTCGGGTTTTCGCCGTGGCACCGGTGGCAGCCATGCTGTTTCGTGGATCTTTGTTACTGCAGCGAAGAAGCTCCTCTCTGCTCCTGGTTTGCAGAGCGTTGCTATCACAAACAAGTGTCGGGTTTTGTCAGATGGTTCCATGTGTCAGTCAGCGTGATCACATGATGTTTGTTTTCTCCTGTAGCCCATGGGCACAGTGGATCGCACTAACGGATTTTTGGATGTTGAACCAGACTTGCACCCCTGGAGTAAATTCCACTTGGCTAGAGTATGTGATTTTTTTTTTTGTGCATTACTGGATTAGATTTGTTAATATTTCGTTGAGGATTTTGTGTCTAAGTTTGTTTGTTAGAGATGCTAGTTTGCGGCGGGGGGGGGTCTAAAATTTAATTTCTTTCTTTTTTTTTATTGATTATGCCATTACATTTGTTCTATCCCCCCAATTCCCCTCCACCCTGCACACCCCTCCCCCACCATGCCCCCTCCTTTAGTTCATGAACACGTGTCTCAAGTTCTTTAGATTCTGTATTTCCCCTACTATTCTTACCCTCCCCCTATTTTCTATATACTGTCTATGCTACTTATTTTCTGTACCTTCTCCCCCCTTCTCTTTCTCCCACTCCCCTGTTGCTAACCCTCCACGTGATCTTCATTTCTATGGTTCACTCCTGATCTAGCTGTCCTCTCTTAATTTGCTTTTGTTTTAGGTGTGGTTGTTGATAACTGTGAGTTTGCTGTCCTTTCACTGTTCATCTTTTTTATCTTCTTTTTCTTGTAAGTCCCTTTAACATTTCATATAATAAGGGCTTGGTGATGATGAACTCCTTGAATTTGATCTTATCTGAGAAGCACTTTATCTGTCCTTCCATTCTAAATGAAAGCTTTGCTGGATAGAGCAATCTTGAATGTAGGTCTTTGGATTTCATGACTTGGAATACTTCTTTCCAGCCCCTTCTTGCCTGTAAGATCTCTTTTGAGAAATCAGCTGACAGTCTGATGGGAACTCCTTTGAAGATGACTGTCCCCTTATCTCTTGCTGCTTCTAGGATTCTCTCCTCCATTTTAATCTTGGCTAATGTAATGATGATGTGCCTTGGTGTGTTCCTCCTTGGGTCCAACTTCTTTGGGACTCTCTGAGCTTCCTGGATTTCCTGGAAGTCTATTGCCTTTTCCAGATTGGAGAAGTTCTCTTTTATTATTTGTTCAAAGAAGTTTTCTACTTGCTCTTTTTCTTCCCCTTTTGGTACCCCTATAATTTGGATGTTGGAACATTTATAAGATGTCCTGGAGGTTCCTAAGCCTCTCCTCATTTTTTGGAATTCTTGTTTCTTCATTCTTTTCTGGTTGGTCATTTTTTTTCCTTCCTTCTGGTCTACTCCCTTGATTTGAGTCCCAGTTTCCTTTCCATTACTATTGGTTTCCTGTGCAATTCCATTCATTTCAATTAGTTTAGCCTTCATATGTTCCTCTAATTTGTGACTAAAATCAACCAGTTCTGTGAGCATCCTGATCACCAGTGTTTTGAACTGTGCACTGAAAGTTTGGCTATTTCTTCATTGCTTAGATTTATTGGCTCTGGGGCTCTGAGTTGTTCTTGAGCCATGTTTTTATCTGTTTGTGCCTGTTACATTTGAGGAGCGGATCTTTAGTTGTTTACCAGAGTGGGGCCACCCAAGTCGCTGGTTTGTGACGTTGTATGTGGGGGTGGGATCAGAGAGGGAGCAATGGCGGTCCTCTCCTCTCGCCCAGTCCGTCCCACCGCTCGCCCCCGCTTGTCTATCTGAGTGGAAATGCGCGAGCCCACCACCCTGTGTCGTGAGGTCTCAATGCTTGCCTCTTCACTTGTTTATCTGCACGCAAATGCTCCACTGACCGCAGACAGACAGCCGCGCCTCTTCCCTGTGTCCACCCGTAGCTAGCCCGCACCTGGGATCTGCGCCCTCGGCTTCCTGGTCAGGGATCTTTTTGGCCAACCCACTCCGATCCACTGCTGGCTTCGCCCCTCTTAGTGGTTTAGCTGAGCATTTCGTTGTTTTCGGACTCCGTATTGTCGATTTTCTGTGTGGTTTGGTTGTGTTTATTGTTGTTAAAAATTTGTTGTTCTTAGATTTGGTTGTGTGCGGACGCCAGGTGTTTCCACCTACACCTCCATCTTGGCGGAAGTCTCTAAAATTTAATTTATTTTTGTCTTTTTAAAAATTTATTACTTTGAGAGAGAGAGAGAGAGAGATTTGATGTTCCACTGATTTATACATTCGTTGGTTGATTCTTATATGTGCCCTGACTGGCAATCAGACCCGCAACCTTGGCATATCAGGATGATGCTCTAACCAACGGAGCTACCCAGAGCCAAAATTTAATTTCTTTAATCGTCAAAGATGATTCAGGTTGTCTGTTTCATCTTTATTGAATTTTGGTAATTGTTGGTTTTAAGAAATTGGCCCATGCATTTTTCAGATATCAAATTTATGAGCACAGTTTTTCATAATGCGCCCTTGTTCTCCTTTTAAGGGCTGCAATGTCTCTAGCAGCACTCCCTGTTCATTCTTGATTTTAATTATTTGTATCATTTTTAATATATTTTATTGATTATGCTATTACAGTCGTTCCAGTTTTTTCCCCTCTGTCCCTCTCCACCCAGCACCCCACATTCCCTCTAGCAATCCCCCCTTAGTTCATGTCCGGGGGTTGTGCATCTAAGTTCTTTGGCTTCTCCATTTCCCATACTGTTCTTAACATTCCCCCTGTCTATTGTGTACCTAACACCTTTGCTTCTTAATCCCTCGACATTTTCCCCCTCTCTCCCCCTCCCCCTCCCAACTGATAACCCTCCATGTGATCTCCATATCTATGATTCTGTTCCTGTTCTGGTCATTTGCTTAGTTTGTTTTTTAGATTTATTTGCTGACAGTTGTGAATTTATTGCCATTTTAATGTTCATAGTTTTGATCATCATCTTTTTCTTCAGTAAGTCCCGCTAACATTTCATATAGTAATGGCTTGGTGATGGTGAACTTTTTTAGCTTTACCTTTTCTGGGAAGCACTTTATATGCCCTTCCATTCTAAATGAAACCTTTGCTGGATAGAGTAATCTTGGATGTAGGTCCTTGCCTTTCATGACTTGGAATACTTCTTGCCAGTCCCCTTTTACCTGCTAAGTTTCTTTCAAGAAATCAGCTGACAGTCTTATGGGAACTTCTTTGTAGGTAACCAACTGCTTTTGAGATTCTCTGTTTATCTTTAGCCTTTGGCATTTTAATTATGATGTGTCTTGGTGTGGTCCTCTTTGGGTCCAAGTTGTTTGGGTCTCTCTGTGGTTCCTTGACTTGTATGTCTATTTCCTTCACCAAATTAGGGAAGTTTTCTTTCATTGTTTTTTCATATAAGTTTTCATTTTCTTGCTCTTCCTTTTCTCCGTCGGGCACCCCTATGATTCCAATATTGGTATGTTTAAAGTTGTCTCAGAGGCTCCTTTTGCTGTCCTTATTTTTTTTGGATTCTTTTTTCATCTTGTTGTTCTGACTGAATGTTTTTTTCTAATGTTCCAAATCATTGATTTGATTCTCAGTGTCATCCATCCACTCTACTTTTGTTTCCCTGTAAATTGTTCTTTACTTCACTAAGTGTGACCTTTATTTCTGCCTGGGTCTTTTTTATGCTGTTGAAGTACCTAGTGAGTTCCTTGAGCATCCTAATAACCAGTGTTTTCAACTCTGCATCTGACAAATTGCTTGTCTCCATTTTGTTTCGTTCTTTTTCTAGAGTTTTGTTCTTTCATTTGGGCCATGTTTCTTTGCTCATTTTGCCAGCCTCCCTGTATTTGTTTCTGTGTATTAGTTAAAGCTGCTTTGACTCCTTGTCTTTGTAACATGGCCTATTGTAGAGTGGCGCACCCTTAAGTTGGATGGGGCGGAGCCTTAGGTAATAGCTGGGGCAGGGCAACCCATGTGAACCAGTTTGATAGAGTCTCAGATATGGAGCCACCACTCTGTGGCTCTGTGTGTGGAAGGACTCAGAAAAGGGACAGTGGTGGCTGCATGTCCTCTGCAGTTTTGTGCGGGAGGAAGCTGTTCCCCGGCACTCGCCCCGATGCCAGCCAGACACTTCAGTTCCTCCCCATACACCCCTGGTGCCCTTCCAGCTGCTGCCCTGGTGCTGGAGCCCAGAGAGAGTGACTGTGAGTAAGTCCATTGTGGGCCCTTTAAGTGGAGATACCTAGGAATCCCACAGTTTCTTCTGCCATCCCCAGCCCTACTGATTTTTACAGCCAGACATTGTGGGGACTTGTCTGTCTTCCTGGCACTGGAACCCTGGGCTGGGTGGTCTGGTGCGGGGCTGGGACTCTTCGCTTCCAAGACACCCCTTTTATGTCTGTCACATGTGGGTGCAGGACCAGCCATTCGCCTCATCCCCTGCCCGCCAACCTGCTGGGATGAGTGTGGCTCCTTCAGTTCCCTGGTTGTCAGACTCGCATTCAGCTCGATTTTCTGACGGTTCTGGGTGATGGTTGTATTGTAGTTTAGTTGTACTTTTTGCTGTGGTTGTGTGAGGAGGTTGTGCAAGGAGGTGATTTGTATCTTTTTTATCTTTGTCAGTCATGCTAGAAATTTCTTAATTTTACTGATTTTTCCCAAAGAACCAGTTTTCCATTTTATTTTTAATATAGGAAGTTAGGTGTTTTTCATTTTAAACTTTCAACTTTCCAGTGTAAGAATTTAGTGGTATAAATTTCTCAGATCTACTTTAACTGTGTCCCATTTATTTTGATATCCTGTGTTTTCATTTTTATTCAGTTGTATGTATTTTTTTCTTTTTGAGACTTTCTTTTGACCTGTGTATTACTTAGAAGTGTACTGTTTAATTTTCAGTTGTTGGCTTTTATCTGAGTGTTACTGGTTCCTGGTTGGACTTCATTATAATCGGAGGATACGCTGTTTGGTTTCAGTCCCTGTAGATCTGTCGAGATTTGTTCTGGGGCCTGCGGGGCGCTCAGTGGTGGCGTGTGCTCCTCAGGAGCTTGGCAACGCCGGGGTCCTGCCGTGGGGGGGCGTTCTCTGGACGGCAGTTCCATCCGCTCCTCAGCTGGCTTCTGGGCACGCGCTGGGCAGATGGCCACCGTGCACATTCGGCTGGAATGGGACAGGTACCGGCCGGTCTTCCTGGTACTTTGGCGACAGGGAGCGGGCTTCTCCCCCCACCCCCACCCCCACCCCTCTGTCTGCAGTTGCAGTTGGAGGCTTCTGTGGCACGTTGTCTGGGGCGTGAGGCTGTGAGGAGACCCAGGGAACTCACGGCCCATGTTCCTCGGGTCTCACGGTCTCAGGGCTGCCCCTTCAACAGCCCACCTCTCCTTCCCACCTCCCCGGGGGAGACCCTGTGCCTGTTTGTGGCATTGGGCCCCAGGTCTTAGGAAGAGGGGGCGCTGGGAGGGACGGGGCTGCTCCACTGTGGCGGGACTGGAAGTCCCCCAGCGTCGCACGTGAGTTTTGGCTTGGACATAGATTGATCCGAGCAATAAATATTAGATGGAAGTGTTAACTGATCTAAAGTATGCTGCTTCCAGAGATGAGGTTATTAGGTATGCGTGTATGAAATCAGATACACAGCCTTAAAATAAGATGTATCAGTTTTACAAGATTTTTGACAAAATGAAAAGATATGAAACCAAAATATGATGAAACGAAGGAATACAGAGGCAGATGGGCACTAAGAAAATGCTGGCATTTGTCCATTATCATCAAAATACCTGAGGAGAAACTCTGACCAATGATGTTCGGAGAAAGCAGATGTCAGCCGCAGTTCTCCGGCTGCTCAAAAACACAGTGGAGTCCAGCCTTCTTTTGTCAGTGATGTTGCTTCGCTTTTTAAATACGTTTTATCGATTGTGCTGTTACAATTGTCCCATTTCCCCTGCTTTATTCCCCTGCGGCCTGCACATGAAAAATGTTAAAGGCTCTTTGACCGTTTTGATTGATTGATTGAACAATTGATTTAGAGAGGAAGGGAGAGAAACATTGATTTGTTGTTCCACTTATTTATGCATTCATGGATTGATTCTTGCTTGTGCCCTGTACAGGAATGGAATTCACCACCTTGGTGTATCAGGATGATGCTCTAACCAGCTGAGCTACCCGGCCAGGGCTGAAGTAAAATTTTGAACCAGTGTAATACATGAGCATGATTTTTATAAATAGTAGCACAAGGCTTGGTCCCTTGTCCAGTCTGTTCATACTGCTAATTCTGTTTTCCCCTTTCAATTCTGTTTTCCCCTTTCAATTCTGTTATCTGTTCCTTGTATTAAGCACTTTAGATATCTAGCATGCTCTATTCCTTTTTTTAAAATATATATTGCATTATAAAACACTAAAAGTAAAATGACGAAGAGTTGCTCTGAAATGGTGTTCTTGTCAAGAAACCCTTAGAACAGGGATGTCAGACTCATTTTCACTGGGGGCCACAACAGTCTCACGGCCGCCTTCAAAGGGCCGAATGTGATTTTAGGACCGTATACATGCAACTACTGCTTAACTAGGGGCAAGGAGCTCAGCGCTGCCACTGGGTGGAACCAAGGTGCCCGTGGGCCTCGTGTTTGCTGCCTGTGCCTTACAGCGGTGGGACGAGTGCAGCGTCTCAAGGACTTTTCAAAAGAAGCGGGCTGTGGTCCCCAGAGCCTGCTCTTGGGTGGTGCCCGTGTGCAGCCCGGTGTGCGGGGCGGTGCAGCGCCATCTGCTGTGGCCGCGGAGGGAGCCTGTGCCCCAGCCTGGGCTTCCAAGGCACCTTCTCCAGACGCCACTGCAGTGGGAGGTGGTGTTCTGACCTTTCTTCCTCCTTCCATTTTTCCTAAGGTTGACCAATGCTTGATGAAATTTTTACGTGGTTTAAAAAGCTTAGTTTATTAAAGTTTAATAAGAAGGTGGCAGCCACTCAAGCAGTTGAAACCTTGGGCTATTTTAAAAGAGAAGCCAGAACTGTTAGCAAAGGAAAAGCTGAGTGTGAGTGTGAGGAAAGACTCTCTCGGTCCCCTACACCACCGTCGTGCGGCCGTCCCGCCTCCAGACCGTGCCCGCGGGGACAGCGTGCACGGCAGAGAGCGGGCGGAGTGTGCGGCCTGCGTGATCGGCCCAGTCCACGTGGGAAGGAGCCAGTGCTTCAGCTTCTTCCTGTGCTGCAGGGGCCTTCTTCCTGAACACTGTCCGTCAGACCCACCTAAATACAGTCTTAGGCACAAATAGCCCAGATGATGGCTGATGGTAAACTTGAATGTCCCCTCCCAGGAAGTCCGTGATGGTTACGGCACCCAAGGGGACGGTGGTTCGCTGTGTTTGTATTGAAAGGAGGTGCTTGAGGTTGCCCTGAGAAGTGCGAACTGTTTCAGAGTCACATGAACCCTAGGGTGGTAAAGTTTGATTCCCAAACAGAACAATAACATTTTAATTTTACTGTTGAAGAATAGGGTAGCTTCAAAAAAAAAAAATTTCCACACTGTATTGGACTCCTGAGTTTGGAATGTCCTGTAATGAAAATCCCCCGTGAAGGTGCACAGGGAAAACTTTGTAATGCTCCCGGCCCAAAAGTGTCTACGGTAGTTTTAGAGTCAGTAAATATCTCAAGGTTACTGAGATGAAATAGGCTCGTAGGAGCCAAGGTAGCTGACTGGAGAAGGCTGTTGTGTGTGAGCAGGGGGCAGGGGCGGCCGGCACCACGGTCACACCGTTAAGTCTTCGAGAGACGGTGCCTCGAAGGTTCCCTGCCCGACCGGAGGGTGCAGTGGTGTCATGTGGCCCCCGTGGAAAAGGTGATCTGGTCAAAGGGACGGGCGGCTTCTGGCATTCACTGTTGGGGGGTAGGTTGAATTTTATTATGTTTATTAGGAATTAATAGCTCCAGAAGAACTGGAAAAGGAAAGTGGGTGTTTAAGCTGGGGATGTATTATTTTACCACTTTTAAATATACTGCAATACGATCTTTTCATTTCATGTCCTGCTGCTACAATCAATTTACATAAATAAATACCGTTTTCTGTCCACAGAGAATACACGCCTTTTAAATGTTACACATGAAGAGTAAAAGATTTTATTTCTGAGCAGTAAATATGCTCTTGAGAGCAGAGTGTTTCTCAGACACTCATTCCCACATTCTGGGGGTTCAGCTGAGCGCCGGGCACCCACTCACCCCCTCACTCGGTCAGTGCCTCAGAGAGTCACAGGGTGGACTCGTGTTCTGTTGGGAAAGCAGGCAGGTGTCGGCACCATCCCACATGGTATACATGAGAGTTACTGGGGCGGGCGGGCGACATCGCTCTGGGCAAGTCAGGGAACTTCGTAGAGGGGGTGTGATGTTTGAGCTGGAGTTTAAAGGGTAAGTCAGACTTTATCAGAGGGAGTCAGGCACAGGGATGGTTCAGCTCAGAGCCGTGGAGAGATGAGAAGAGCGACAGGGGAGCTGGTGGGCCTCAAGGCGGTGGCAGGCCGTGCCCCCGTGAATGGACCCTGGAAGGTGAAGGGCCGGGGCGTTCTGGGGAAGAGCGAGGCGCCACCAGAGTGTCAGTGGAGCGACACGAGAATTCTTCTGATGGGGGCGCTTGGGAGGAGCTCTCTGGAAGGAGACCCTGAAGAGCAATGAGGGAAAGCCAGGCTGTATGAAAAGCTGGGGCAGGAGGGGCGGTCAGGGGCACGGTCAGACGTTTACCCTGGAAAAGCCCGGGTGCTTGGGGAGACGACAGTGAATGACAGTGGGGACAGACTGGAAGGCAGGTGGCACCCGGGAAGAACTACCCTCACGGCGCCTGGCCCACTGTGTGGGGACACAGACCCCGCTCTGTTTCTGTGGGAGGGTTCTGGTGACTTAAAAGAGGGACCTGCTTTCACTGTGTTACGAACCCTCTGGCTTCGAACACGTTACTCCTGTGAGATTACACAGCGTGAGCGGTTTCAAATCATTTTCTACTGACGTGAGACGTTTGACACTGTGGACCCCGGTGTCGCGTGATGTCCCCATCGGTGTTATTGGTGTCTCTGCACAGTGAGATAAGACAGCCGGCCTGATGGTCAGCATCCCTTTGTGTTTTGTAACATGGGGAATCTTTAAGCATTTACAGTGGAAAAGGGACGGGACCAGAAAGTCAGGAGACCTCAGTTTCTGGTCTCAGCCCTTAAATAAAAAAACTTTAATTAACTTTTTTTTCTTTTAGAGAGAGAGAAACTTCGATTCATTCCACTTACGTGTGCATTCAGTGGTTGATTCCTACATGTGCCCTGACTGGGGATTGAACCCACAACCTTGGCACATCAGGATGATGCTCTAACCAGCTGAGCTGTCTGGCCAGGGCCCCAAGTCTAGCCCTTTTACGAACTTGAGACAGGTCACCTCCGCACTCTCTGGGTGTGGATTTCCTCCTTTGTAGACCAGTGCATCTCTGTGGTTTGTCCTGTTCTGACAACCCGTGTCTGGTGAGGTGGGAAAACTACCCGAGTAGTTTTCCTGCCAGATGAATGGGGCACAGTCAGCAGTGCCAAAAAGGAATGAGTGGAGTGTGGACAGAGGGCTGGTTGTTCATACACAGTGAGTCTCAGACTTGCGCGAAAGGACCAGGGAGGGGCTCCCTTCTCCCCCTCCCCCATCACCCCCTTTTCCTCTTCCTGCCTCTTCTCTTGCTCCCCCCCAACTCCCCCTTTTTCCGAGGGGCCCTCTCTTTGAAACTACAGATTCCCAAGATACCTCCCCTGCAGTCTGACTCTGGAAGTCTGGCCAGGACCTGCTTACCGCCTTCCAGTCTGGGCAGGTGACGTACCTGTGTCTCAACTCCTCTTCTGCAAAGCGGGCGTGATGTAGCACCTTTCTCCCGAAATGATGTGAGGACCACACGAGGCAGTGCACGTGCAGGGCCCAGAGCAGTCGCGAGCACGTAGTGTGTGCCGGACACCTCTCCGTCACTGTGCATGGCATCTTTGCTCCATGTTACCGAGCATCCGCGGAGATGTAAGGCATTCGCCCATGGACCACACCTTGAAAAACTGTGGTTAGTGGCATGATGGGCAGGTGAAGGTCAGGAACCTCACTAAAAAATGCTCACAGACTGTGTCTTATCTCAGACGTTTGAGAGTCAGCAGGACACTGACAGTGTCACAGCTGAGCGGGGTGGGGGGACCGTGGCCTTTAGGCAGATTCAAGCGAGAGACCGGAATCATAGCAGATACGCGCCTGTCCGAGTGGTGGGAAGTGTGGAGGGGTAAAGTCTGAAGCTCAAGGGGTGATCCTGAAGGTGGTGACACAGAGCCCAAGTCCAAAGACAAATATTAGAGTGAAGATAATTGACATTAGTAGCAAACTCAGAGGAAAGCCACTTTCCATTTTGCCATAGATTGAACAGTTTGGAAGTGGACGGGTGATACGTCCCGGTATTTGTGGGTGGTCTCTAATGCGCGGGCTCTTGCTGCATCGACATTGGCTTGCTAAAGGCCGACCGCCTGCTCCCCCGGCACCTGCTCTCCTCTTTCTCACATTCTCCTCTTTCTAGCTAGGGCCTGCGTGACGCCACCTAGTTAGAGAGCTGGGACGGCTGTTTGTGAGTCCCATCTGCCCTTATGACCCCACGTCAGTCAGTCAGTCACTAACTAGGTCCTGTCAGTTTTGCCTCTAAATCTTCCATGATTTTTGTCCACCCCTCTTCCCACTATGCTCGCCTAACTCGGGCCCTTCTATCTCGAGGAAGCACCAGCCCCTGCTGGTCTCACTGCCTCCAGTCTTTCCTGCATTACATTCTTCTCAGGAGGCCAAATGGGAATTCTCCAAAATTCAGATCTCATTTTGGATCTCTTGTGTTTAAAACTCTGTGATGGAATTCTCATCTGAACAAGAGGGTAGCAGTAGGTAATTGCTTCTTAATCTTCCCAAATGTCTTTCTTTAAAAAATGAGCTTCCAGCACAGCAGACAGAAGACCCACAGGCAGGGCCTTCGGTTGGGCCAGACCACCAGCAGCCGGACGGCCAGCGCCATGGCTCTGAGGAGGGAAGCTGGGCGGGGGGTGGGGGGGTAGAGGGGTTGGCCCACTGGTCCCAGGAATCAGCACCCAGAAGAGAGCAGGCACCGGGGCAGACAGATCCAAGGACAGCAGGTAAAACAGAGATGGCACCACAGACTCTCGATTTCTGCATGAGTGAGGAGGGGGCCCGGGGAAGCCACTGCGGGAGGGGCGTGGGGTGCAGAAGGCGGCGGCGGGCCGCTCAGGCCTGGAGGCCCTTGGTGACGTGTGAGCATGCCCGTGCACATCCACGCTCAGCCCAGAAGCCAGCGTCTTACCCAAGGGACAGATATGTAGACGTTCCAACTGCATCAGGACGGAAAGCGCTGCCCGCTGCCCTGCCAGAGTCGGCGGCCCGAGCAGTCGGAGAAAGCGGGAGGATGCGCAGGACTCCGAGAAGTGTCTCTGTTTTCAGGCGACCAGAATGTCTGTCAGAAAATTTCAAAAGAATCCCCTGAATAACTACTACACACAGGGAAAAGGTTTAGTAAAAGAGCAGGATATAAAATTCACATGCGGAAATAATCAGATTTTGTGGGAGGAGAAGGCGCCACTTATACACAACTGGGTGGATGGCTGGATCCATCCAGGGGGCAGCTTGACAGAAACTGCAGCCCCTGTGTGAGGAGTGTGCAGAGCACCCTGGGAAGACAGGGGAGCGCACGGGAACACCCAGCAAAATGAAGATGTCGGTTTTCCTTCGGTCTGTTTATAATTTGATCCCAATAAAATTACCTTCACCTGTTTGGGGGGTCGGGCAAGGTAATTATACATACAATTCATGTGGAAGAATAAGTAATTAAGAATAGCTAGAAACACCCTGAAAAAGAAGCAGTGAAGGGTGGCTGGCGTTTTACAGTGCATGTTTGAAAGAGTGTTAAAAGTTAGCCCATGAATAAACAGCGACAGAACAAAGTGCAAAACCCCAAACAAGCACAACTGCATGTGCAAATGCAGCGTGTGGTCAGCCCCATCAGCCCGAACGGGCGGGGAAGACAGAGCCTTTGATAAGTCGTCATGGAGCCGAGAAGGACAGCGCATCACCCCTCACGTGGCACACCAGGGGGATTGCAGATGGATCAGAGGCCTAACTAGAAACAGTAAAACTGAAAACATTAGAACAAACAAGCGCTACAGTTCCCTTTATGATGGGAAATTTGGAAAGCTTTGAATTGTGGCTCAGAATTCAGTAAAATGAGAAAAGTGACTGTTTTTAAAGGAAAGTCAAAAGGTAATTTAATGACCAGCCTGAAAAAAGATATTGCCACATATTACAAAGGGCTAGTGTCCCTGAATAAAAGCAATTCACTTAAAAATCGCAAATGGTACTTAAAAAGTCCTGGACAGACTTCCCCAGAGGAGACATTCAGGTGGCAGTTGGCACACGAGGCAGATTAAAGCTGCAGGGAGACCCACAGCACTGAAGCCTGGAGCTGGAGAGAACGCAGGGACCCCTGTGGTCATGCACTGGTGGTGGGGACGCAGAATGTCCCCTCGCCCGGGAAACACTCGGGCAGAGTCTTAGAAACCAGACACGTGGACCACACTCTCAGGTGTTCACCCTGAGAAAAGGAAGCGTTTGTCCTTACAAAGACTGGTACGAGTAACATGCGCTGTGCTAAGCTGTATCCACTGGAACCGTAATCTGGAGACAATGCTGAGTCCCATCGACAGTGAGAGGGTAAATTTTGGGAAGTGTGTGCAGCAGGGCGCTGCACAGCATGAGAGACAAGTGAACTGTTGATGCATTCAACAACATGGATTCATCTCCAGATGGCTATGCCTAGTGACAGAAACGGTCCACAAAGTAGTACATTTCATTTAAGTAAATAAATGTAAGTATCCCGTTTATGTTAAACTGGTAACACTAGAAACGACAGTAGCAGAAAGTCATAGGGCATGGGGGGCAGTGGGGAGAGGCTCCGAGGCACTGGGGGGCTGGTGGGCGCACCGCCTGATCACACGGACAGTTCCCGGGTCCTGCTGAAGCGTGACACTGCACTCCACACACGGGTGGTTCACTGCACGCCCGTTCTGCCTCTGCAAGGCTGGTGTTTACGAACAGATGTGAGTAAATCATCTGGAGGCCTTCCGTGTGTGTGTATGCATGTGTGTGTGTGTCCACATGTGTATGTGCATGCATACATGTGTGTGATTGTGTGTGCTCCTAGAGACCAAAAGAGGTTCGAGAGTCTGAGTATTGGGTCAGATTGATTAACTCTTAATTTTGTGAGATAAGTCAGTGGCACCGAGTAAAAGCCCACGTCTGTAGACATAGTGAAGAGTGTGGGTGCAGTCATACAAGCTTGTGATGTGCTTTGAAATTTTCTCAAATGATACAGAGGGAGAGTAGATGAAAAATACAGATAAAATATGGATAATCGAAACTGGGTGATGTATGCAGAGGTTCGATAGACATTATCTTTGTATATCTTTAATTCCTTCTAAAATTGTTATGTTTTATGACTTTTTTATCCTCAGGATAGAAACCAAGGCGTTTCTCCTTTTAGCCCCCCACAGTTTAGAACCTGGTTCTGTGTCCAGTGGCCACCTGTCCCTGTGTGCCCGTCTGTCCCCATGTAACTATTAATGGGTCCTCTGGCTCTCAAAGCATTTCAATCGGAAAATAAAATGATGCTCGCTTCACTCATCCAGCTCATACCGAACTGGAATTGCCTTCACATGCCTTCACTTCACGCCTGTGTGCCTTCACTACTACACTGTCTTGGTCCGGAGTCCCCATTGCGACCCCCACACTTTTCTCTACCAGACGCCTTCCTGCTCCATTGTAGGAGCCTTGGTGCACACATCACCCCACAGAGGGCCCCCGCCTTGCCCCCTGTGCTGCCACGCCCACTGGGCAAGCTCAAGTCTGCTGTCCTTTCATCTTGGGTTCTTGGCATCCAGCAGTGCTCACGGTGTCTGGCAGTGCCCAAAACGTCCAGCAGTGCCTGACAGATGCAGCCCTAGAGATTCTCGCACTCCAGCCCTCGGTGCCTCGACCCTGGAAGGTGTGCGTCCCTTCCTGAGACCACGGGGCGTGGCAGTGGCCAAAGCAGCACTCGTGGCTGCGTCCGTGCCCCGTGCAGGGATGCAGTGAGCTGTTTCAGGGAGTGTCCGAGGTGGCCCTTCACTGAGACAGTGGGTGTCTGCAGAGCAGAGTGGGGGGGCTCTGACAACGCTGCCGTATTTCCAATGCTTATTAATCCAAAACGCAGCCAGACTGTGCCACCTGGCCTTTTGACCTGTGTCCCCTTTCTCATGACGCGCCCAGAGCACCAGCCATGTGGGAAGACCGCAGCTGCTCCCTCACGTGCTGCGACCTGGGATGCGATGCAGGGTGCTGGGGCCTCTATCGGCGTAATGACTTTAAAATAAAAAAACACTATTCAGAGATCTTGCACTTAATGTCTGTTTTTCTTTACACTGTTCATAGCGTCGTCTTGGAGATGCAGCCAAGAAAGCCATCAGCAAGCTGACGACCAGAACGGTGAAGAAGGGCGACAAGGTACGGTGACGAGGTGCCTGTGGCACTGCTGAAGGAAGACGGCGGTTAGCGCTTGAGCTGGTGGGAGAGAATGTTTATTCCCTGGCCATTTGCATCTCATTTCTTAGAGTATAATTTTCTCTAGGTATATTCTAACGCTCTGCTCTGAACTGGCTTCTCCTTGACATCGTGTACCTGGCGTGCCTGCCATTTGGAGGCCTGGGCCGGGGCTCGGCTGGTGATGGACTTCCCGAACCCCGGCTGTGATTATCTTCGCCGGGTGATGTGGAGTCACACCGGCCGTGGTGCTCCCAGAATTTCCTTCTCCCGAAACCGAGTGTGCTTTGGGGAAGAACATGGAGTGGCCAGGAGTGCGTGGCGTCCTGTCCGCTTTCTGAGACTTGGCCACGTCTCCTTCATGTCTCCTTTCTTCGCCCGTTACATGGAGCACCGATTAGCAGGGGTTTTCTCTGTGGGCCCTTGGGCAGCTGGCAAGGAGGGCACGGCATGTCAGGGCCGGACCGGAGAGGCGGTGACAGCAGCTGTGGCTGAGACCGTGCACGTAGTGCCCATGAGGACAGGACAGCAGCTCAAAGCGAGATTGTCACAGTTACCCAGAGCGAAAACATCCCCGCTTTGGAAGCGTGACACCAAAACCGTCCTCAGGCCTCACCCGGCTCCGCTGCTTCCTCAGAGAGCTCGGGCCAGTTCAGACGGCCTCTCACCTCAGCCTCACCACGCGATTGCTCAGCTCGTTTTATCCCCACGGCCTTGGCCTCGCCACACCCTTCCCCCCGACATGTCAGCACACTTCACTGCGCACTCGGGCAGAGAACAGGGCACACGGCAACCGGAGACGGGCGAAGGGGCGGCCCCGCTGCCCTCACCCCGCCCTGTCCCCAGGCTGGCACAACATGGCGCTTCCTTATGGAGGCCCACACCTCCTCTGCGTGTGGCTCCCCGGCCCTGCCAGGAGGTTGCGAGACAGATGGCGTCACCTGTCCTGGCCCGGGTTCCTGGAGATGCTGCATTTGACGGCGACGTGGGGACACCCCTCCCCACACCAGAGACAGAAGGGCCTGGTTGCTCTGCACGACTGGGCACCCGGTTGAACCTTCCTGCCTCTTGATAAGGTCCAGCATCTAGTTGAGCCCAAGAGTTCCGCACCCAGATCTGTGACCGTCCTTGGAGTGGGTCTCCAGGGAGCCCTCTGCTGGGGGCACCAGGAGAGCACCAGGAGAGGAGGTGCACAGGGACACCTACAGGCCGGGGAGAGACACAGCAGGAGTGGGGACCAAATATGAGCTCGGTCCAGGGTCACAGGTGGTTTGAATCTTGAAAATAATTAGAATTCTGACTTCTGTTTCACAAATAGAATTAGTATTAATTTTTACAACATACTTCCAAGACATACTTCCGGTTTAGATATAATTGAGGTCCATACAGTTAAGCAAGGGGACATATGAAGTTTTTTCATAACCTTTCGCTTTGTGAGAACTTGTCTCCAGTCGTGGCTGCAGGAAGGTTTTACTGGGGTCGCTTCTCCTGCACTGGTGCAGTTTGGGCCGTGGTACATGACTCCATTTCTGTGTTCTGCGTTCCAGGAGACAGACCCGGATTTCGACCACTGTGCCGTCTGCATAGAGAGCTACAAGCAGAACGATGTGGTCCGGATCCTGCCCTGCAAGTACGTCGACTTCCTTTACTTAAAAGAGCACACGGCCAGAGCGGTCTGTGCCCGCCTCCCTGCGTGCTGCCCCTGAGGGGCTGCGGCGAGTGGTGGGCCGCACGAGCCTTCCTGTGGTCCTGGAGTTACGAGAAACGCAGGGCACGACCTCCAGCCACCTCCGTAGTCTAGAGAGCATTAAGGTTGCAACTTGAACTCCGTGACTTCGGCGGGTTTAGAAACTAGCCCTCGTTCCTCCCCTCCTGGAATCCGAACTCGTCCCAGGCCCCAGGCGCATCAGCAGCACACACGCGGGCAGGGCACCCGAACTTGGGGACTGGGGTGGTCCTTTTCTGAACCTGGGTTAGGTGGAGCGGGAGGGTGGCTGGGTGCTGTGTGGAAAACACCTGTCGAGAAGCCCAGAATCAAAGACGTTTTCTCTCCCACCTCCCTGAGCTCACAGCACATCCCCACAGCTGCGCCGTCTCATCGTGCTGGGTGCACACGGGGGAAACACGTGGCAGCGCTTGTGTCCATGAGCCTCCGGCGCAGGCAGCAAACACAAGGCCCCTGGCGAATCCCGCCCTCCACCTGGTTTTATCCAGCCCGGCACCTCGCTTCTCCCCGGTGGCAGTGCCACGCTCTCGAGTAACTGCTAAGGAGCAGTTACATGTACACAGTCCTGAAACCTCATTCAGCCCTTTGAAGGCGACCGAGGCTGGTGTGGCTCCCAGTGAAAACGACTTTGGCACCCGGCCTCCTCACGATAAACAGTATGATTTTATGACAGAGTGATCTGTTTTGAGCCTAGGAAAATCTGCTTTTTAGAAAAACCATGGAGCCTAAGAATAATTCGTTTACACATAAAAGTAAATCTGTGAGACTAAACGTGAGCCATCTATGGAAAGTTCGATGAGGCAGTTACCAGTTTTCTGCTGTGTGGCCCCTCAGGGGCCAAAGCAGGAGGCAAAGGGAGATGCCTCTGCAGGTCGGGAAGAGGTCAGCGCACACGTCAGAAAGTGTAGCCAACTCTCACCTGTTTTTTTAAAAATCCATTTTTACCTGCACAGACTGTTGTGACGCCAGAACGACCAGGGAGAAGCCACATATATCCAGATACTGTCTTCCTGTTTTGGTCTAGGGTCCAGAGCCACTGGGGGCCTAGGAAAGGCCGTGGGAACTGCTCGTGGTCATCGCTGACCTGAGCGTCTTCCTCAGGGGCCTCCCCCAGAACTGTGATATGTCGGGGGCTTGCTTCCTGTTCTCTCCACCCCCTGAGCTTCGGCTATTCCAGAGTTCCATTGGTGGTTCTCTTTTTCCCTCACGCAGTCCCATGCATTCAACCCCACCTGTGCTCCAGACACCGTGCAGAGACTTCGGAAGCACAGCCCTGGAGGCGTGGGGGGTGTGTGTGCAGTCGCATCCCAGGAGGTCCCAGTGTGGCAGGGCCATGCCCTCCCTGAGGGTCCAGAGCCCCGGTGGTCTCAGTGGTTCCTGTAACCACCGGCCACCGAGGAGGCATCTCAACCTATGTCTGTAGTCCACTTCTGAGTATGAGAATTAGAATTTGCAAACCTAACGGCGTTTCTTTACACCCGTAGTTCTGGCCTCGCTCACTCCTGCCCTGCCTGTGTGTCCACGTTCCACTTTCGGTTTGGAGCAGGTGGACGTTTTCTACATTTATATCTTGAGCCTCCATAAGTTGTAGCTCTCTCTAAACTGTGTCACACCCCATGCTCAGCAAAACATGTCACCTCGTTGAAATGGCGACAGCAGCGCGGCCCTGGGTGGAGTAAAAGTTAACTCTGCGTGCAACAGCATCCGTGGGACCCAAGCTGGTAACTTTGGACCAGAACAGGGTCTCAGCCATCACACTGTTGACATTTGGGACCAGATCATTCTTTATGGGCTGGGGGGTGGCCGTCTTGTGCACTGCAGGGTACCTAGCAGGGTCCCTGGCTCCAGCCCCACCCACAGGTGTCTGCAGTGGAGAGCCACCAGCCACCGAGAGCACAGCCCCCACTTGCGCGCATCTCTGCTCCAGGTCTTCTGCCAGCCTTGTTGCCAGGGGGCTCCTCTCAAGTCCCTTCCCTTTCACTCTTGCCTTGTGCTGTGGCTTCCTTGTCCCCTCGGCCTGGACACTCTGCCCTTGCTCTTGGGTCTGCAGGTCTCTGTCACCCAGGAGATGCGTGATTCTGCTGCTTCTGCTCTTTGCTCGAGCTGGCCCACAGCTCTGGCTCCTCCGGCCCCAGGTGCCGCAGAGCCCCCCTCGCCCCCACCGGCTCTCCCAGCCCTCACAGATCCTCACAGCAGTGTGTCAGGGTGTGCTTGTTCTCCTCAAACTCCTTCCTCACTCATCCCTTTCTCCCCATCCACCTACCTTCCCTCTCCGCCTCACAGAGAAAACAGTGGCCATCAATCAGCTGAAACTGCTTCCTGAGCCCCCCCACCGCCGGCCCCACCTGCCCCGCCTGCTCCGGCGGCCGCACCCTCCCGTTCTGCTTCTTCTGTTGCTCTGCAGGGTCCAGGCCTTCCCTCGCCAGTTTCCTGGCTGAGACCGGCTCCAGGCACCGCACTGCAGACTCCCTGCACAGCCAGCCCGGGGGAGGGGGCTGCGTTCACTGTCCCTCTTCTCCTGAGCATGGGCAGAAGAAAGGCCCAGGGGCTTTTGTGTCAGTCTGTCTGTCCTGGTTTAAACAAGCCTGCCTAGTACCTGAACTGACCTTGCTGGCCTCTGATGTGTGACCTTTGCTCTCTGTCACCTGTCAGGTTGGTGTGTGGTGGACGGGTGGGAGCTGGAGGTACATGGGGCCCCACCTGTGTCCCCACAGGGGTGTCAGCCCCTGTGTCTTAGAAATGGAAAAGCTGTGACCTTATTTAGACCTCGTTTATTGAAAGGTCAGTCAGCCATGTTTTTTAGTGGATGAAGACACTCTTCATAAGCAGAGTGTCACTCCGCAGACAAACGCACATCTAAGATGCCACTTTGGGCTGTGGCACACCTGTCACTGCACTGCCCCCACCTCGGAGGGCGGGCCTGCCTCAGCCGGCATCTGCTGCCAGTCCCAGCCCCAGGAAAGAGCGTTTGTCTGTGACCTTGAATAATCTTGGGACCTTTTATATTTGCAAGGTCCTTGCACGGCACTGAGAGGCTGCAAGGCTGGGACAACCACTCACTTTCACTGTAGACTCGCCCTGCCCCCAGCACTGAGGTATGCGGGGTGTGAGGGGGGCACTGTGTCCCAGTGAGACTGGTTTCATTCTTTTCGTGTGCTGTGTGTTGCACACTCTGTATCCCAAAGTGTGCCTCGCAGGAATAAAGGACTTTGTGGAAGCTCTGACTTGCTTGTCCTTTTCCCGTTTCACTGTCCTGGACATGGCCCCGCTTTTCATCCGAGCCCACCATTCAGCCCACGTAGGGCCCTTGCCTGCTTTCATGTGGACTTGTATCGCTTTATGTATTTGTATCGAGTCTTTTGTAACGGGGGACAGGGCTTCTCTACAAGGTCCAACTGGCCCAGGTGCTGCCCTTGGTGGGGGGCACCTGAAGCTGGTGATAGGTGACTCTGGTGCCTGGCGCACCCGCCTGCACCTTTATTGAACACGTGAGGCACTGCGGCTACTCCACTGGGGTGTGGTGTGTAACAGCGCCATTCACGGGCAACCTCAGCGCGCTGTTCGGGGACCTGGTGTGTGCAGGTTTTATGGGCTGTTGCCACCACCCCTCAGCCCAGCTCTCAGCAGGAGCAGCTGGGAGGCGGAAAGGATGCCTGTCCAGGCTTTGCCTGGGGGAGGTGGAGGCCTCTGGGAGCTAACTGAGCTCGGCGGGGAGCCAGAAGCTTGAGGGTGGAGGGAGTGCCTGACAGAGAAAAGAAGAAACTAGCAGGGCAGCTAGTCCCCAGCAGCCTGAAGAGGGATGCACCATGAGGACCAGACTGCCGACCTCGGGGCGAGGGGGTGGGGAGGGGTGACTGGCTGGCTGGCTGGGCTAGGGATTGGGGCTAGGGAAGCCGTGGGTGGACAGTCAAAAGGAAATGGTGTGGGCTTTTTAAGAAAATACTTCTTTTGCGAGTCGGCTAAGGAAGGGAGGCACTCTGGGTTTGTCCCTCCCTGGGTGCCCACAGCAGGGGGCTGAGCGCCTCCTGCTAAATCAGCAGACCTAACAGGACTCGCCCCAGTACAGGAAACACCTATCACTGAGGTGCGAAGGAAGAGAGGAGCACGGAGCACTCACCTCGGGCAGCTTTAGAAACTGAGTGTAGGGTGTGCTGCTTTGTCCTTCCTGCATAAGCAGAAATAGGCCGGAGAGGCGAGCGAGGCTGGGGAAGGGCAGAGCCCGGGACAGGGGGCGGGGCTGGCCCCCGGCCACCGCTTGGCACCAGCGTCTGGGGTCTCCACACACACACACCTGCCTCAAGCCAGCTGCCCGGCCACCCCTGGACCCAGTGGCCCTTCTAGGTCACATGACCCTGTCTCTTCTGTCACCTGTCAGCATAAAACTGGCCTCGAGAGCCTTCTTGCACTCCCAGCCCCACCAACCCTGGGCCTCGTGGGCCTCCGAAACACCTACGCCAGACACCAGGCAGGTGCGCCCTGGTGGGGGAGGGCCTGGCACGTCCGTCAGACCTGAAGGGGCCTGCATCCCTGAGAGAGGTGGGAGCCTAGTTCTGGTCTTTGTTAGTCAGCAGCCAGCTGGGCACCGTGGGCAGCCACAGGGGTAGCCGAGCTCTGGGCACCACTCAGTGGCCCCTTGCGGTATGGACTCTCCTCGGTCAAGGACACGAGCAACACGAGCGGACCTGCGTGTCCAGTTAGGTCTCAGCTGCCACTTGGGACTTCTGCCTCTTCCTTCAGTGACAACCTCAGATTTAAACAAAAGCCTTCAGGGGTGGTTGGGTCCCGGTGCAGTGCATCCTCTGGTTCCGTGCGGGTTGCAGACTGGGTTGATGGATTCAGTCTTCGAGATCTTTGTTCTGGCCCCAGAGACGTGGATCCGGGGGCACCGAGTAGGCGATAGCGGGGCGGGTGTGCATTTTCCGGGCTGAAGTGCTCAGCACAAACGTTTCTTCCAAATCCCAGTGGAACGGTGTCTATACCTCTTACTTTTTAAAATCAAAACTGCATTTTTAAGCAGCCATATTTAACTTTGTAAACTACATATGAATTAAAGTTTTAAAGACATACTATGGTTCAATATGGTATCTTTCTCAAAATTTCTTCTGATTCCAAGACACGATTCTAGTTGCTGCCAAGGCCCCTGGCGTGGGCTTGCCCCTTACTGTGAGGCCAGGACCCCAGCCCCTGACCACCCCCGCAGCCCCTCAGCTGCAGAGGGGCCGGAGCCGACCACGCACACTGCGTCCCTCCAGAGGGCGCGCTGCTGCTCCAGGGTGGCGGCCCTCTGTGGCCAACTCGCTCACTCACCTGAGCGAGAGCATCACCTCCTCTCTCTCCCTCTAACTGCCAAAAACGGCCGACGTGCTGTTCATCCTTAACAATAGTCCCAACTGCCCTGTTACTGACACGGACGCTTAGCATAGGTTGGCCACAGGTTTTTTGTTTTCTTTTCTTTTTTTCCCCTCACCCAAGGACGTCTTTTCATTGCCGCTAGAAGGAGAGGAAGGGGGAGAGAGGGAGGAACTTTAATGCGAGACATCATACAGGCCCAGACAAGGGGTCGAACCTGCAACCTTTTGGTTACAGGACAACACTCCAGCCCACCAAGGCACACCAGCCAGGGTGCTTGTAGGTCTTTTGAAGTAATGTTTTAAGTGACATTTAGAGTTCCATGAAACTGATAATATACAGAGAGCTCTTCATTTTACTCTTATTTAATATATTTTTGAAATTTCACTTTCCTTCTTTAGCCATTATAGAAACCACAACTGATTTCTAAGGTGTAATTCATTGTCTTCATTCTTAATAAATTCCCTAAGTTTTCTCATGTGGTTTTTGGAATTTGGTGTCATAAAAAGCTCCGACAGCCGCATGCCACCTCGCGCCTCTCGGTGCACATTCTCACGGGCACAGAGGCCCGGGTTCAGCGGGAGCTTCTGTGGGCGCTTCACTGATGTGCTGGTTTGGCATTTCACCCTCGGGAGGTGCAGTGTGGCGTTGCTGACACCGCTGTCCTTCTTCACAGGCACGTGTTCCACAAATCCTGCGTGGACCCCTGGCTCAGTGAACACTGCACCTGCCCCATGTGCAAGCTCAACATCTTGAAGGCCCTGGGAATTGTGGTACGTTGTCCATTTTGTTCCTGCTCGGTGCGTGGCATCTTTTCTGAGTGTGACATGGCAGCCCAGGGGGACAGTCACGGCTCGGGGAAAGCCGTGCTTGCTTTGCCACGTGGCCTGGCTAGTGCGGCCCACCTCAGAGAGCTCCTGGGGAGAGGGGAGCTGTGCCGGCCACCAGCGGGGCCTCTGGGCGGTGGCTGTTGCTGGAAAGCTGAGGCGGAGGCAGGGACGTGATTCTCCTGCGTTCCAGTGCCTTTAAACACGCAGAGTAGAGTATAGTCTTGGGGCTCCTGCCTCCCACGTATCATAAGACGTGTCACTGCTGACGTTTCTTCCTCTCCAACCTGCCCTCACCCTCCTGGGTGTGGGGCAGTGGCGAGCAGTGAGACTGGGTGGTGCCGGCACAGGGAGCCGTAGTGACCAAGCGAGGACTTCCTGCCATTACAGTTCCTTCCTGAAGAGAAGTAGATGTTCAGGATTTCTGCTTTTTATAGAAAACAACAACTTTCTGGTCTCAAAAAAAAGTGAATGAATAATCTCCTTATGGAACAGAAAGTTCGGTTTGACCACAAGATGAATTTTTCACTTTAGCTCCCAGGGGACAGTCTGGGTGTGGCCCCGAAGTGGCCCCCGCCCCGTTGGCCTGCCGTGTCTGTGACGCCGCTGGCGCAACAGAGATGCCGCGTCCCTGCACCCCAGCTCCGCGGCGCCAGGCTGCCTGGCCGCGTCCTGGCCTCAGCTAGATGCCACAAGCCCGACTACCAGTCACACAACGAAAATGTCTCCAGACTCTGCCAAGTGTCCCTTGGGGGGAAAGTCACCCCATTGGAGGGGTTTAGCACAGAGCTGCTGCCTCAATGTCTGGCCTGTGATAGATGCTTTGAAAAGGCTGACTCGGCCTCTTCAGTTGCCTCCAGCCTTCCTGGTGGTTTTGTTTTCCAAATCCTATTTTTTGAGCTGCTGATACTTTCTCCTTCCACCGTTAGTGAAAATCCTTCCAGAACATGTTCTGAGCAACCAAGGGTCCTTACACATGAAAAACAGAGTCAGCCTGACTGAGGGGTGTCATAATGTGCCCCCGTCACCTCACCGCTCTGGGCTCTCGCTAAGCTGCAGGCCCATCCAGAGTGCAGTGCTGTCGCTCGGGGAGCCATGCGTGGGGCTCTGGCCGGCTGTCACTTCTCTGTGTGGAAGCCTCTCTCTGCCACCAGCCCCAGCTCTGCTTCCAGGTGCTGTCTGTTGTGGGCTGAGAGTGCGGGTTGCCAGGGAAACTGGACAGCCCGGGTTTCAGAGCCAGGAGACTCCGAGTCTACTTGCGGGATGGGGGGGTCCGCCTTGGCCCAGGCATCTCTGCGCCTCTCCTTCAGGGGCAGGTGCTGAGGCCTCGAAACAGCTCTCTCACAGTTCGGAAGTCAGTGCAGCATTATCAGCTGTTGCCTTGGAGTCTGACTTGTGTCTAAAGGGGAAGATCTTTAAAAACTGGCCCCCAGAGAAGTGGGGCGTCAAAGAGACGTGGATGGGGTGCTGGGGCGCTGCATGTCGCCGCCATCCTGGAGCGTCGAGTTCCCACGCTGGACTCCGTGGGCTGCACGCCAACGCCCCACCCAGCCTGGGCCCCCCCCCCCCCGGGGCGGTCAGCACTTTAGAGGCAGAGTGTTCAGTTTCCCGTTGCGATCCGTTTGGTTTTTCTCTGTGGGAGATTGCCTGTTTCTTTTAAAGAAAACTCTCGGGTGAGAGTGGAAAGAGTAGAGTGAGAAAAAAATGATTGGGGATCACATGGAAAGAACTTGATAAGTCTTTTCAATTCAGTGTCAGTCTTTTGAAATGTTCTTACAACCACTCCCCCCGGACCGACTTTGCAGCCCAGCGCGCCATGCACGGAGGGCGCCGCGTTCGACACGGAGCGGCTCACCCGTGCCCAGGCAGCTCATCGGCGGCCGGCCCTTGGCGACCTCGCTAGCGACGCCTCCCTGGGCCTGGAGCCCCTTCGGACTTCGGGGACCTCACCTCTTCCTCAGGACGGGGAGCTCACGCCCAGGACGGGAGAGATCAACATCGCCGTGACAAGTAAGTGGGCCTGTGTCGGCAGGCGGCCAGGTGCCGCGCCGCGGCAGGTGGGGGCAGCTCCAGGAGCGTTGGGGCAGTGACTCGGTCTGCACCCAAGAAAGTAATGGATCCTTTCATTGAAACGGCCATGGGGGGCAGCGAGGCCGGCTCCATAGTGAGGAGCTTGTGTGTTTGTGTGAAATGAACAGCAGTGGTGTGTTCAGGGGTCTGTCTCGGGTGCTGTCTGTAAACATTTTTGAAATGAGTATAATGCACACAGGCCTTTGGGAGGGTCCCACTGGGCCGTGAAGAAGGGAGGCAGCCCCTGGGGTGGCGGCAGCTCCAAGCGCCAGCGCCCGCTGCGTCCTGGGCTGCAGGCAGCCCAGCCAGCCTAAGAATGGACCGTGTCAGGAAGAACGGAGGGGCCTGGGGGCTGCCCGCTTCATTTCACTCCATTCATGAAGGTGGGTGTTTGGGCACTGACCTTGGTGGTGCAGCTGTGCACCGGTTGTGCCAAGGGGAAGTGTGCCCCGAAGCTCATGGGCTAGAGGTGACTGTCGCTGGTGGGGAGAGGAGCACCGGGCTTCGGGCGGCCAGGCCTACGTGCAAGCGGCTGGAGGGTGTTCGTGGGGCTGTGTGCACTGTCTCCCGTGACCAGCGCTGTCTGCCTCAGTTCCACTCTGTCCTTGTCGCCCCGTCTAACCGCACCGCACTTGCCTCGCCGCACTCTGCGCTGCCTTCCCCAGCGTGCACTGTCGCTTGCCTGCAGCTTCAAGCCCTAAACCTCTGGGGACTCCGCTCAAGTAGGAGTCGGACCTCGGGGAAGCCATTCAAACAGGCCTTCCCCTCTCACAGTGAGCCTCCTGCGGGCTGTCCGTGAGTGTGCACACGCTTCTCACCAGCCACGCACCGTGGGAAGTCACGGCCCAGGTTCCGGGCCGCCATGGGTCTGAACCCAGGGACACTCTGCTCAGCTCTGAAATAAGTAAAACTGGTCTTCCACATGGTTTGACTCATTTCTGACCATTGCACAATCATTTGTTTTCACCACATTTCATATTTTCCTGTTTTGGCGTTGAGGTTTTTTTTAGTTTATCTAGTAGTAATAAAGGAGATAAGAGTTTTCTTTATTAATGAGTTCTGTAGGCCCTTCATTGATCAACATTTATTGAGCACCTACTACAATATTAAGTACTGAATATCAAGTACATATTTTATGTGCAAATGTCCTTTTAAAATTTTCCGTTTTGATGATAAAAAACCATTACTCATTTATCAAACCAATCCCTGTTAGCAGACTTTGTGCATGTTGGTGAGTAAAACTCCTGGCGGAGTTACTCAGGCTCTGCCTGCCTCCTCCCCCGAAGCCTGTCGTGCTGGCAGCCCCAGCGGCTCGGCCTGCACGCCTGTGTGCCGGCCCGTGCTGCACAGGTGCGCACACCCACGGCGGGGACCCAGTGCTGAGGCCCCGCCGCGTGGACCGCGCCCACTCAGTATGGTTTCGACGGTGTTTACTGCCTTTGATGATTAGATCTTATCGCTGAAACTCCACACAGGTGTGGATGGTACATTCAGAATTCAGAAGCACAGACATAATTGAGGTTCTGAAAGTGAGTCTGGTTATCGTGCACAAAAGCCTCTAAGCAAAAACAGTTAAGAACGCTGTGTTATAAGATCCTTGATACTGATGACCAGTCATCTCTTAATTTTTTTTAAATGCCAGTATACATTTTTTCTAACTTAATGTGTATGTGGGTAAAGTGGTGGATTTTGTATAGGCTCTTGAATGTTTGTTTTGACTTAAAGAAAAACCTTGTAGATTCACTCTATGAATGAGAAGTTTGCAATCTGAGGAGCAGAGACTGCGCTGTTATTTAAAAAGAACAACTTGGTTACGTCTTTTAATAAAACAAACCGAGGTGGACGGAGAATTAAAGATCACCACCTTTAAAATCCAGTGAAAGTAGAATCACCTCTTTCTAGAAAAATTCCTAGGCGCACACCGTTCCGTGTAGTTGTAAGGCCCGTGGAAACCGGGCTGAGGAACGCCCAGCACACACAGCTTCTGCTCGGGAAGGGCGGCGCTGCTGGCACCGCGCTGTCCTCTCGGCCGTGCTGCAGGCGCGCAGGGCTTGCCGTGGACTCTTTGTTGAGCCAGCCCTACTTAGTGTGTGCTCCGGGAAACGGTCACATTGGTTCTAGGTTATTTTCAAGGTTCTCGGTAAATATTTTTAGGGTGTTACTTACACAATAGTCTTTGAAAAGTTAAGGGAAAATATGAACTGACTTCCTGGCTCTAGAGCAAGATGCAGTAAAAGCCCTTAGAGCTCTGTGTTCCAGGGGCTCTCGGGTCTTTGCCGGACAGGTGTCTGGTGGGTCGCCTGCCCTTCCTACCAGGGCACGGCAGCCCCAACACCGAGCAGTAAGTTCAGGATGGGAAGTCCTTTCCGGGAGACACTGATGCTGTGTGATGTCTCAACAAAGCCCGTGAGTGACCTGTGCACAAGGGAAAAGAATGTAGACGTGAGTGCCCTGGAAGGCCAGCCTGCGGGCTGCTTGGGGTGCCCCCAGGACCTTTGGGAGCCACCACTTCGTACTTCTGAGCTGTTGTCTAAGAATGAATGACATGCGCAGAAGTGACAAAATGAGGAAGGAAAGGTTATATGCACCGCTAGTCTACTCTGTTGTCACTTCAGTTAAGTAAAAAAAAAAGTCGGTGCCCACATGCAATTCTGTGCATATCTTCACCACACGGTTTTCGGTAGCCACACGCCTCGCAGGCCTGAGGACATGACCCGGAAGAAAGGTCTGGCCGCACTCTCCCGTCTCCCCGGCAGCTTCCACCACCCTCCCCACTAACCTTCTCCGGCTAGGAGCTCTCTGGCAAACCTCCTGCTTCACTGCCTGGGGCCACTCTGGGCTCCCACCTCCGCTGACATCCGCATCGTTGCTTTTGAGGGAAATGTTGACATCGATTTGACTTAAGCCTTCTCCCCAGAGTGACTTCCTCCCTTTCCTTTGTCAACAGAAGAGTGGTTTATTATTGCCAGTTTTGGCCTCCTCAGTGCTCTCACACTCTGCTACATGATCATCAGAGCCACAGCTAGCTTGAATGCTAATGAGTAAGTAACAAATTGTCTTTCGGATTGCATGTGCCAGACGATCCCCAGAGAACATGTAGAGTGCCTTTTGTAAAGATGGTGAGAATTGGCTTTCATCAGTCTCATACTGATTCTGATGGGATCATATCTAGCAAAATAACTTAATTCACGAACAGTAACAGATTGGGAGTCTACCTCGCTCGGCAGCAATAGCTCACCTGAGACCAGATCCAGGGGCTTTCGTTAGCCACACCTGAGAGGGAAGCGCCAGTGCCGTGCAGATGCCGAGGGGCACAGCACAGTCGTGGGAGGAAGCACGTCCGTGCCCTGACCACTGCGGGAACAGCCCCTGCACTCTGTGCCCGCCGGACTTTACCTGGAGTCTGATGTCCTGAGCGTTTGCTGGACCCCCGGCCGGAGGTCAAGGAACAGTGACCTACAAGAAAGAAGCAATTGGGAAGACTGTTGGGGGGCGGGGGTGAAGACAATAGGGCAGAACGAGGACTAGAGGGCAGGTTACAGGAAGGCAAATCTCGCTTCAACAAGAGGAAGAACGCCTGCCATCCCTGCCAGCCCTTCTCCCGAAGGGCTGCTGTGGGGGGTGGGGAGTGCCCAGGACAGGGAGCTGGACGCCACCCGTCAGGGTTGGTGTCCGGGGCGGGCGCCCGGAGAGGGCACGTTGGGCTAGATGACTGTTCAGGTTCGTTTGGATCCCCTCATTTTCCAAGATTAGCTTCCCACAGGGACGCTTTTAGTTTCGCTCAATTAGTTTTAAGTACGGGGCATTCACACTAGAATGTCACTCAGTCCTCTACCACTGCGCAGGCAAACTACCCTGAGATGGAAGCCTCCCCGCCCGGAACAGCGCTGGATGTGAGCACAGACGGTGCAGGCGGAGTCCATGCGCCGTCCGTATTCGGTCCTGTCCGCTCTTTTAATCGATTAGTGCTCATCAGCCAAGCTCATGTCATTGATTTAACTCAGTGCTCCTTGTTCAGCCATAGAAACTATGGGCAAGTAACTTCCCCTTCAGGGACGTGATTTTATGACCTCTCACCCGAACCGTTGACTAGACACTTGTGGAAAGTCCCCTGGGGATCCAGGACCGGTGACTTGTCGGGAGGGTGTCATGGTCAGGTGGCAGCCTTCAGGTGAGTCATCTTGGCCTCATCTAGCAGGTGGCCGGCTGGCTGCATCTGTGGGCCGCACCTGGTGCAGTTTTACTCCAACATAGCACAGGGTCGCCTGCTGGATTCTGGAGGCAGGTGTCCCTGGATGAGACTCCCTGCTGCTCCATTATCGGAAGCTCATTTTAGTCATCGATAAAGTAGGGATAATGGTAGGAGTGTGTCACAGGGTAGAGAGAATTAGCATGTGAAGTGCTTGGTACAGTGCCCGGTACATAACAAGTGCTCAATAAATGTTAGCCAGTCGGCTCTGCCGCAGTGTTTTAAGTTCTGTGAGTGCGCTAGCCATCGGCCTTTCTCATCTGGCACATGAGCTCACTTTCCCTCACTAAACAGGATCCAGGTCAGAGGGGCTCTGTGGGGGCCTCTGGCTCGAGCCACAGTTGGGAGGGAAGCACTTAGTCCACCTGCAGCCACTGCTTTTGCTTGCTCCCCTCCGACCCTCCGGCAAGGTGGCTTCACAAGTCACCTAGCATCAGTGGCAGTGGGGTCGCTTTCAGAGAACTTCTAAGTCATTTAACGGCCCCCTTGCTGCCACTCAGCACTGCACGGGCTTGGTTCCTGCGTCAGCTGTTTCAGAGAACACTCACGGGCTGCCAGCCGTCAGAAGCCCGACCGCCCGGGACACGCCATCCCGGCTCCATGTGCAGGAGCCTGCATGACGCGGAGACTAAGTCATGGGTCCGGGATCTGGGCCTCAGTCCGGCCTGTGTCCCTTCAGCCTGGGGCTGCCATCACGCATCTGCATCCTGCTCATGCACCCGCGATCAGAGCCCCCCGAAGATGACGTTTGTGCCCCTACTTAATGACAGAGTGTGTGAGAGAGGGAGTGTACACCTGCGTGTGCACGAGAGACACTCGCCGGGCTGTTAGTGGGGATTATCTTAACTCAGTAGGCCTACGGGTTCTTCTCTTTTATTGTGCTTTTATAGGTTGATTTTTTTAATAGCATGAATTAATTTTTAAAAAAAACATTTTTACTTGTGAGAGATAATAGTCACTCAATGTCTCCCCGAAATGTTATGAAAAGTTTTAATTCCAGAGAAAAGTTTATGTCAGCAAATAAATTTATGAGTATACTCATTAATGAATTTTTGAAATCCACTTTAGTTCTGTTTTTGCCTTTACCAAAACTTTACCAGAACAAGATTGCCTTTTCAGCTTAATAGCTCTCTTTTAATTTTCTAGGGAACCTCATTTCATTTGTAAGAGTCTTCTATTACAGTTTACTTTTCTGACAGTATTGCACTGAACTTGTATGTGATTTCAGCAAGACCTTGACCTAGTCACTTGTGAGCAAGATGAAGTGTTACTGGTGCGACATCAGGACAGGCACAGGGCACCAGCAGGTGGCCTCTGCCACCCACTCACCAGGCCCTGCAGGGCTACCCGGGGCTCGATGCTATTGGCTTGATCAGAAGTCAATCAAAAGTCCACGTACCTGAGGCCAGTCCCCTTCTGCTGTGATGAAGTTCTACTTAAGTGCTCAACCAAAACTAATTGTGCTTTTAATTTTTTAACATTGCAGACCTAGTGAGTTTTAAGACTTTGCAATATAAACAGGACAGTAGTCAAGCAAATAAACACATTTTTATATATTTGCTTTCCACACCTCTGTCTCTTAGTACCTGAGTAAGCAAGGTCACTGAAGTTCAGTTTCAGAAGGGGGTTTTCCCTCTATTTCGTTATTCGGATAGACCTTGTTAAAACCTAGCCTCTGAAGACTTACATGTGTGTTAGGCTGATTTTCTCTCAGTGTAAGAAAAGTAAGTGTCATCATTGTTTTTTGTCTGAGGAACAAGCTCTACGACCTGTGGGTGCTGTGAGAGATTTTGAGTTGAGCAGGGAGGTCAGCTTGGTGCCCCTACAGCTCACTTCAGTTCCTAGCTTTGGGTGTTACACCCTAAAATGTGCCAAGGACTGTACCCTAAACATTCAAGATTGAAACATCCCTGGCAGGAGGAAACGAATGGGCAGATGTCAGATCCTGCAATGTCACCCAGACCCAGAGCCCTGGCTGGCTGGCTCAGGCCGCCCCAGACCACGTCAGAGGAATTGCTCTCTCTCTTTACTCTCTACTCAGTAGTTCTAAATTGTCCTGCTCACACGCTTTCAGAGAAGCACCAACACATCTCAACATAAGAGGGTCGGAAAATTAAGCATTTAATGTCTTGGGGGTGCTTATCCCAGAGAAACAGGAACCTGGGTGGGTGAGGTGAGAGGTGTCTCCAGGCGCTGGGAGGACTCCCAAAGACGAGAACAGCTCCCACGAAGAGCGTCCTTCTGTCGGGCTGCGCTGCCCCGTTATGCTCCAGCCAGGCTCACAGACGCGACGCACTGCCTGCAAGAAAGAACCTGCTGCCAGTCAGAACTGCCCGCCCTGGTTTGGGGTGTTTGGAAGCTCGCGAGCTTGCCAGGACCCGCTATTCAGGCAGAAGCTGCTCAGAAACAGCTCCTGTATCAGGTGCAAGTGACAGGTTCCTTCCAGTCCTCAGAGTCCCTCCTGGATTGGTCCCAACTGGCCCCTTCCTGGCAGCGATCAGAGCCAGAGGAGAGGGGCTAGGTTCTCTGCTGCCTTTTTTAGAACTTTAATTATCAAAAGCAGTGTTTTTGGTAAAGATTTTATTTATTTATTTTTAGACAAAGGGGAAGAGAGGGAGAAAGAGGAGAGAAACATCAGTGTGTGGTTGCCTCTCCCATGCCCCCTACTGGGGGCCTGGCCCGCAACCCAGGAATGTGCCTTGACTGGGAATTGAACTGGCAGCCCTTTGGTTCAAAGGCCAGCACTCAATGCCCTGAGCCACACCAGCCAGGGCAAGAACTTTGAATTTTTACTTCTCAACTTACTACTGTTTGCTCACACTAGCACCTGTCTTCATTTTCCTCAGCCTTTCTGGTAGCAGTGCCAGCGAAGATTTGAACTTGGCCTCCATCTGTTAAAAAGCCCTCCTCTTTCTCTTAGTATTTACTTCTCCTTTTATCTACCCTGAGCCTGGGATATGTACAGAGGAGTAACCCAAGGGCCAGATGGGCTGAGCAGCCCCAGGAAATGCCATGGGTAGCAGAGTGTGGCATGGAAGCCCAGGGTCGGCCACTTCCCCTCACGTGCTGGGCCCTCACTGCTGCAGGGACCCATGTAAGGGCTCCAAGCAGTGTGGTTGAAGGTGGCATTTGATTTTCTAAAAACATGATGACAAGGAGGATTAAAGGCAGTGGTCATTTTTCATTTTTCAGAAGTACCTTTAACGTTGTGGCTGCATTAGTTTATAATTCCTTAGAAAGACAGCAAAATAAAGTAAGTTTAAGATTTTTGATTCACCCATTAAAAGTCCTTATATCTGATGTCCAGCATTTGCGAGGAATGCTGTCGAAACAGTGCAGCACCTTCCACGCAACTAGAGAACGAAATGAAGCCCCAGCCCTGCGGGGAGGGGCTCGCAACGGGCCTGTCTGTCGCCAGACCCCAGAGCACCCCAGCTGGTGGCCGGCAGCGCGGGAGCTGCCTGTAGGAGAGGAGACAGTCACTCGGTGCCACCCAAATGGGTCACTGGCTGCTTCTTCCTGAAAAAGGCTTCCTGGGGGGAGTGGCTGAGAACTGGGACAGGCAGAGTGAGGGCACCGAGTGAGGAGAAAGCGAGTGGGTTCAGGGGCTGTCTGTGTGGTGCAGACACTGCCGGCGGCGGTGGCCGTGGCCGGGACAGGCAGGCTCTAGAATGTAAACTTTGTTCTGTTAAATGGGAAGTAGCACAGAAGGCGCTTCCCAAGGCTGGGCAGCTGCTTTGGCTGGGGGACCAGAGGTGGGAAGACGAGCACAGTGAAACTCAGGGAGTCAGGGTGACCAGGAAGGAGACGAAATCAAGGAACACTGGAGAACCATGTGCCCGGGAAAGACACTGGTTCAAGGCCCGGATCTGCAAGTCAGCAAGAGCAGAGAGCAGGGCTGGAGGCGGGATTGGGCTCCAGGGAGACGGAGCTGGCTGCAGAGAGGGCAGGCGGCCGGGCCGCATTCATCCGAGGGCCTGAGGGTGGACCTGGCGAAGGACTTGAGGTGCCTTCAGACACCTGGTTTGGGGGTGCACACATGTGATTGGGGTCCCTGTGAGAGAGCCAGACGTCTGCGGGAGACTGCACTCTTCAAATCTTATTTCAAAATAAAAATGCTCTTCTTGTCTGAGCAGAAGGGGAAGCACATTCAAGGACAAGAGCTACAGGTCTCAAGACAGTCTGGGCTTAGAGCGCGTGTTCGATTGTGCGATTCTCCTGCGTTTTTAAGCACAAAGCTGTTTGCAGGGAGTCCTAGTGCCTTTCTGGGGTGGCCGCACCTCTTGACTGCAGACCCGAAGCTGCGAGTTCAGGGAAGCCTGACACCTTTCTGGCTCTGCCCCGGGGCGGGGGGGGGGGGCAGTTGGGGACGGCACAGGCCCCCTTCGGTCAGGCCCACTGTCTGTGCTGCTGGGAAATGCGGACGACTGCCCTTTGAGTCTTGACCTGTCTCTCCTTTTATCCCATAGGGTAGAATGGTTTTAAAGAAGACACAGACCGCTTTCTGACTGGTTGCCTCGAAGGAAAAGAGAACCTATTTTTGTGCAGCATTTACCAATCATGCCACACAAGCATTTATTTTTAGTACATTTTATTTTTTCATAAAATTGCTAATGCCAAAGCTTTGTATTAAAATAAATAAATAATGAAATGAAAAAGCTGTGCCGTTGAGTGTTATTCACCCCCTTGGGTTGGAGGCCAGTCGGGGATCGCGCGCGCCCAGGCTGCTGCCGCAGACAGCGTGCTCCTGGCCCCCAGGGTAGGGGGCAGTGCCGCTCCCTCTGTCGGTGTCCTCACCGTTGGCTCCTACTGTCCCAAATAGGACCCATGCCTGGGCTCGTGCTGTGTGGTAGTGCCCCTCGGGCTCAAGGTCACAGCTAAGTCTCGGATGGTACCTCATTCCTGTGTGACTGACTGGTGTTTGCAGGCAGAACACCAGGTCTGCCACAGCGGCAGTGACAGGACTTTGTGTCGCTTGCCACTCTGCCCCATACCTAGCAGAGTGCTTTGTACATAGTACGTGCTCAATAAATATTTGTGGAATGAAGGGTTGAGCGTAAGAAAAAATTTCCAACACACAACAATTAGTAAGAAACTATTTCTGTCTGACTTTTGAAAACCTAGTTTGTATGGCATTCTTTTAAAAACAGCAAATTCTAAAAAGTTCCATGAAAGCCATTTTCCAGGTGTAAAGAAAGTATGTTTGCTTTATTGATGAGGAAAATGCTGAGACATTTCGTTACAGTGAATCCTGTGCTCAAAGGACCATGAGTACGCGTAACATTTCGAGTGGTGAAATCTCAGCCTCCCCGCGGGTTCCTGCAGCAGTCACCCTCGCCTTGGTGGAAAGAGTGGGTTTTTTTTTTCTTTATATTTTAATCACATGCCATAAAATTTACCAATTTGAAGGAAAAGCCATTTCAGGGGGTTTTAGTATATTCACAAGGTTGTGCAACCGTCACAACTCCAACCCCAGAACATTTTCACCACCCAAAATGAAGTCCATACCCTCTAACAGCACCTCCTGCCCCCATCCACCTGCTGCTCAGAGGCCACTCACGTCCCTGTAGATTTTATCTGAATCGAATCATACAGCGCATGGCCTTTTGGGTCAAGCTAATGTTTTTGAGGATCATCCACAGTGTAGCATGTGTCACACTTCATTCTTTTTTGTGGCCGCATCATATTGCACTATACAGATGTACCACATTTTGGGTTTGTGTTTTTCTATTATATTTTATTGATTATGCTATTACAGTTGTCTCAGTTTTCCCCTTTTCCCCCCTCCACCCAGTACCCCCCACTGCCTCGGGCAATTCCCCCCACCATTGTTCATGTCCCTGGGTCATGCCCGTAAGTTCTTTGGCTACTGCATTTCCTATAATGTACTTTACATCCCCATGGCTATTCTGTAACTGCCTATTTCTGCTTCTTAATCCCCTCTCCTCGTCACCCATTCCCCCAACACCCCTCCCATCAGGCAACCATCAAAATGCTTTCCATATCCATGATCCTGTCTGTTCTTGTTTGCTCAGTTTGTTTTTCAGATTCACTTGATAGATATGTATTTATTGCCATTTTATTGTTCATAGTTTTGCTCTTCTTTTTCTTAAATAAGTCCCTTTAACATTTCATATAGTAATGGCTTGGTGATGGTGAACTCCTTAGTTTTTTTCTTGTCTGGGAAGCTCTTTATCTGCCCTTCCATTCTAAATGGTAGTTTTGCTGGGAAGAGCAATCTTGGCTGTAGTTCCTGTTTTTCATGACTTTGAATGTTTCTTGCTAATCCCTTCTAGCCAGCAAAGTTTCTTTGGAGAAATCAGCCAACAGTCTTCTGGGAACTCCCCTGTAGGTAACTGTCTGCTTTTCTGTTGCTGCTTTTAAGATTCTCCCTTTATCTTTAATCTTTAGTATTTTATTATGACATTTATTATGTCATAATGACACATTTATGACATATTATGACATTTATTATAATCTTTAGTATTATGACATTTCTTGGAGTGGGCCTCTTTGCATCCATCTTATTTGGCATTCTCTGTGCTTCCTGGACTTGCGTGTCTATTTCCTTCACCAAATTAAGGAAGTTTTTTTTTTCATTATTTTTCCAAAGAGATTTCCAATTTTGTGCTCTTTCTCTTCTCAGACACACCTATGAAGCAAATGTTGGACCTCTTGAACTTGTCCCACAGGCTCCTTACATTATCCTTGGTTTTTTTAGATTCTTTTTTCTTCTGGTTGTTGTGATTGGTTTGTTTTTTGCTTCCTTATGTTCCAAATTATTGATTTGATTCTCGGCTTCATCCACTCTACTGTTATTTCCCTGTAAATTCCTCTTTATTTCAATTAGCATATCCTTCATTTCTGACTAGATCTTTTTTATGCTACTGAGGTCCCCACTAAGTTCCTTGAGCATTCTTATAACCAGCATTTTGAACTCTGTACCTGAGAGATTCCTTATCTCCATTTTGTTTAGCTCTTTTTCTGCAGTTTTGATCTAGTCTTTCATTTGGGCCATGTTTCTTTCTCTCCTCATTTTGGCAGCCTCTCTGTGTTTGTTTCCATGTATAAAGTAGAGCTGCTATGACTCCCTGTCTCAGTAGTGTGGCCTATTATACTAGGTGACACATAGGGTCCAGTGGCACAGCCTCCCCTATTACCCAGGGGTACTTGTATCTCTGGGTACTCAGGGCGTACCCTTTGTATGAGCTGAGTACACCCTCCTCTTGAGGTTAAGCCTTGGTTGCCATTGGCAAGTCGATGGGAAGGATTTACCTGGGCCAGTCAGCTATAAGGACTGGCTGTGACCACCAGTCTCTGCACTCCCTGAAAGATCAGTTGTGCAGGGGCAGGGTGATGGTTCTCCAGTGTGGTCTGTAGCTGTGCACTGGGTGTACTACCCTTGGGGTTTCCTGGGTAGTGCAGGCCAAGGTCAGCCCCGACCTGTGTTTTACCCACGGCCACCCTACATGAGCTATAAAGCAGTCTACAGATGGCTGCTACTTGTGCTGGGCTTGGAGATTCCCAGGCGAAGCCACACTGTGAACCTAGCTGGCTGCTGCCAGTGCTATGCTTGGGACCACTTAGCAAGAGATACAGGGGTTCTAGGGATTCACTGAGGCCTGCTGTTGCTTGTTTGAAGGGATTTAGGAAATTGTGAAGCTTGAGCCAGGACCAGCCATTCATATGAGAAAGTCACTCTGAAGAGCTAAATTGGATGGGATCTCCAGGGTGGGGCAAACAGTTTCACCAGGTTAATGGAGTCTCAGGTATGGCACCCACCTGCAGGCCCTGTAGCTCTGTGTGAGGAGGGTTCAGAATAGGGACAGTGGCTTCTGCCTACCTTTCTCTCAGGGAGAAAGCTGTCCCCTAGCTCCCTTCTTTATGCCAGACAGTTTATTTCCTCCCTGGATGCCACCGGGGACTCTGAAGCTATTACCCCAGAGGTCAAAGGGAGTAAGTCTGAGCACGTCCGTGTGTTGGTTCTTTAAGAGGAACTGCTTGGGACTACAGAAGTTTCTCCCACCAACTCAATCCTTGCTGGTTTTTGCAGCCAGGAGTTATGGGGATTTATCTTCCCCACACTGGAACCCTGGGCTGGGGGCCCTGGTGTAGGCCTGGGACTCCTCGCTCCTGAGATATCCCTCCTGAATTTGTATCCACCACACATGGATTTGGGACCAGCCCATTCTGCTTCTCTGCCCCTCCTACCAGCCTGGATAAATGTGGTTTCTTTAATTCTGTACTTGTTGGACTTCCATTCAACTTGATTTCTGACGGTTCTGAGTGATGGTTGTTCTATAATTTAGTTATAATTTTGATGTGGTTGTGCAAGGAGGCAAGTCGTGTTTATCTATGCCACCATCTTGACTGGAAGTCTTGTGCCATATTTTGTTAATCCAGTCAGCCAGGGATTGATGTTGATTGTTTCCACCTTTTGACTATTGCAAATAATGCTAGTATAAACATTTGTGAACATATCTTTTCAGTTTTCTTGGTACATTTCTAGGAGTGGAATCATTGCATAATAGGGTAACTCCAAGTTTAAATTGTTGAAAATTAACAAACTATTCTCCAAAGCAGCGTACAATTACACATTCCCACCAGCAGTGTACAAGGGTTCCAATTTCTCCACATCCTCACCAACAGTTGTTTGTTGATTTATTGATGACAGCCATTCTGACAGGTGTGAGGTGGTGTCTCATTTTGATTTGCATTTCTCTGATGATTAGTGACTTTAAGCATTTTTTCATATATCTATTGACCATCTATGTCCTATTCACAGAAATGTCTATTTGGATACTCTGCCCTTTTTTTAATCCAAATTGTGTGTGTGTGTGTGTGTGTGTGTGTTAAATTATATGAGTTCCTTATATACTTTGGATATTGGTCCCTTATCAGATATATTATTGGTAAATATATTTCCATTCGGTTGGTTGTCTTTTTGCTTTGCTGATGGTGTCCTTCACTGTGCAGATGCTTTTTAGCTCAATAACTTCCCATTTATTTATTTTTGCTTTCATTTTCTTGCTCAAGGGGACATATCCATAAAGATCTATTGATGTCAAATAGTTCACTACCTATGTTTTCTTCTAGGAGTTTCAGGTCTTACATTTAAATCTTTAATTCATTTAGAGTTTATTTTTGCATATGGTGTTAGAGAGTGGTCCAGTTTTACTTATATTTTTTTGTATGTGTCTGTCTAGTTTTCCCATCACCACCTGTTGAAGAGACTATTGTTTCTCTGTTGTGTATTCTCACCTCCCTTGTCTGCGATTAATTGACCTCATGAGCAACAGTTTATTTCTGGGCTCTCTCTTCCATTCCATTGATCTGTCTGTTATTGTGCCATGACAATACTGTTTTGATTATTACAGCTTTTAGTAGTTTAAAATCAGGTAGCCTCATATCTACAACTTCGTTCTTCTTTCTCAAGACTGTATAAACTATTTGTGGTCTTCTGTGATTCTATACAAATTTTAACATTATTTGTTATACTTCTGTGAAAAATGCCATTGGTATTTTGATAGGGATTACATTTAACCTGTACATTGCTTTGGATAGTATGGTCATTTTAACATTAATCCTTCCAGTCCAGGAGCACAGTGTCTCCTTCCATTTATTTGTGTCCTCTTCATTTTATTTCTTCAGCATCTTAACAGTTTTCAGAACACAGGTCTTTCACCTCCTTCATTAAGTTTATTCCTGGTATTTTATTATTTTAGATGCAATTATAAATGAAATTGTTTTTGTAATTTCTCCTTCTGATCCATTCATTATTAGTGTATAAAGATGTGATAGATTTCTGTATATTAATTTTGTATCCTGCTACTTTACTGAAATTATTAATTCGGTTAATTTTTTAGTGGGTTTCTTGGAGTTTTCTGTATATAGTATCATGCCATCTGCAAATAGTGACAGTTTTGCTTCTTCCTTTCCAACTTATATGCCTTTTATTTTATTTTCTTGTCTGATAGCTTTGGCTAGGACTTCCAGAGTGTTGAATAAGAGTGGTGAGAAACAGCATCCTTGTGTTGTTCCTGATCTTAGAGGAAAAGCTTTCAGTTTTCACCATTAAGGGTCATAATTAGTTGTGGGATTGTCATGTATGGCCATTATCACTTTATGTAAGTTTCTTCTGTGCCCACGTTTTTGAGAATTTTTATGATAGATGAATGTTGAATTTTGTCAGATACTTTTTCTGCATCTAATGAGATGATTGTATGGCTTTTATCTTTGATTTTGTTGACATGATGTATCACATTAATTGTTTTGAGGAACTGAACTGTCACTGCATCCCTGGTATAAATCCCACTTGTTCATGGTATATGGTCTTTTAAATGTATTGTTGAATTGGGTTTGCTGGTATTTCGTTGAGAATTTTTGCATCTTTGTTCATCAGAGATATTGGCCTGTAATTCTCTCTTTTTGACCTGCATTTGGTATCAGGTTAATGCTGTTCTTATAGAATGAGTATAGAAGCCTTCCTTCCTCTTCAATTTTCTGGAATAGTTTGAGAAAGATGGGTACTAATTCTTTTTTAAATGTTTGGTAGAACTCACTTGTGAAGCTGACTGATCCTGGGCTTTTGTTTTGGGGGAGTTTTTTTTTATTGCTTCAGTTTCATAGCAAGTTATTGGTCTCTTCAGGTTTTCTGTTTGTTCCTGACTTAGACTTGGAATGTTGTGTGTTGTTAGAAATTTATCTATTTCAGTTGTCCAATTTGATGTTCATAGTATTCTTTAATGATCCTTTGTATTTCTGTGGTGTTGATTGTAATCTCTCCTCTTTCATTTCTAATTTTATTTATTCGAGCTCTCTTTTCTTGACGAGTCTTGCTAGAGGATTGTCAATTTTATTTATCTTTTCAAAGAACCAGCTCTTACTGTATTGATCTGTTCTATTGGGTTTTTTGGTCTCTGTTTTGTAGTTTCTGACCTTTATTATTTTCTCCCTTCTACTTATTTTGGGTTTTGTTCTCTTTCTAGTTCCTTTAGGTGTGGAGTTGGGGGTGTGGGTTGTTTGGGACTTTTCCTGTTTCTGGAGTCAGGCCTGCACAGCTATAGACGTCTCTCTTTCAACTGCGTTTGTTGCATCCCCTACATTTTGGAAAGTTGTGGGGGGCAGGGTTTGTCTCAAGGAGGTTTTTGGTTTCCTGTTTAATTTCCTTTTTGATCCATTGGTTGTTCAGTAGCATGTTTTTTAATCTTCACATAATTGTGTTTTCCTCCCGTAGCTGATTTCTAGTTTTGTGCCATTGTGGTCAGAAAATATTCCTGATGTAATTTTATTCTTATTAAATTTGAGGCTTGTTTAGTGACCTAATATGTGATTTCTCCAAAAAAAATATTCTATGTACATTTCAGGAAAATGTATAACCTGCAACTTTGGGATGAAATGTTACTTGAATGTCTATTAAGTCAGTCTGGTCGAATGTGACATTTAAAGCCATTTTCCCCTTAATTTTGTTGTGTGAATGACCTATCGATTGAGGTTAAGTGGAGTATTAAAGTTTCCAACTATCACTGTGTTACTGCTAACTTCTGCCTTTATGTCCATTAGTACTGGCACCTACACTAGGTGTGTAGAGATTTTTACCGGTGTGTCCCCTAATTGGATTAACTGCTTTATCATTATGTAATGTCCTTTTTGTCTCCTTTTATGGTGTTTAATTTGAAGTCTGCCTTGCCCGATAGGCATATTGCTACCCCAGCTTTCTTTTTATTTCAGTTTGCATGGAATTTCTCTCTCCATCCCTTCAATTCCACTCTGTGCTTCTTGCAGGGGTGCCCAACCCTTGGCGCCTCTGGGCCTCATTGAAGAAGAACAGTTGTCTTGGGCCACACATTAAATACACAAACACTAACAAAAACTGATGAGCAAAAAAGTTTTTAAGTAAATGTATAGTTTTGTGTTAGACCACCTTCATAGCCATCCTGGGCTGTGTGCAGGCCTCAGGTCACAGGTTGGACCCCCATGAAAGTGAGTCTCTCAGAAGCAGCATATTAGAGGGGTCTTGTTTTTTATCCATTCAGCCACCCTCTCTCTCTTGACTGCAGTATTAGTTCATTTACATTTAAACTAATAATTGAACCCTGGCCAATTATTGGCTCAGATGGTTGGAGCATCATCCCATGAACTAAAGGGTTGTGGGTTCACTTCCATGGTCAAGGCACCCACGTTGCTGATTTGGTCTCTGGTCGGGGTGTGCACAACAGGCAACCAGTCAGTGTTTCTCTCTCTCTCCCACCTTTCCCTGTCTCTCAAATCAATAAGCATTCCCTCAGGTGAGGATTAAAAAAAATCACAACAAAAATAAAGTAATAATTGACAGATATGTGCTTATTGACATTTTGTTCAATGTTTTTTGGCTGTTTTTGTTGTTCTTTGTTCCTTTCTTTTGATTCCTTTCCTTTTGATCTGCAGATTGTTTAGCGTTTTGTTTGGGTTCCTCTCTTTATTTTTTTATGTATTTTTGTAGGTTTTGGTTTGTGATTACCATGAGGTTCATATATACCCATCTCTATATATAGTTTTTACATATATGTACATATAAATTGCAGTCTATTTTAAGCTAATACATGGTCAATATCTTTTTGTTTTGTATATTCCCTGACTATTATAGTTAGTTTTGCAACTTTTGTCCTTTAACCTTCCTATTAGTTTTTCAAGTGGCAGATCTACTGTGTGTGTTGTATATAAATCTGTCTTTGACAGAGAGATTCTTTTCTTTCTTATATATCCTTATCTCTCATTGTGGCCTTTCTCTTCTTCACAAAGAAGACCCTTTAACATTTCTCGTAAAGCTGGTTTCACAGTGATGGAGTCCTTCAGTTTTTTCTTATCTGGGAAACTCTTTGTCTCTCCTTCAGTTCTGAGTAGTAATAACCTTGCCAGGCAGCGTGTTCTGGGGCGTAGGTTCCCTTCTTTCAGCACTTGAAGTGCCTCCTGTCACTCCCTTCTATCCTATAAAGCTGCTGCTGCTGAGAACTCAGCTGACAGCTTTATGAGACTTTCTCTGTATGCGACTTGTTTCCTTCTTGTGACCTTCAAACTTGCTTTTTTATCTTTAGCTTTTGCCATTTTAATTACTGTATGTCTTGGTGTGGGTCTCTTTTGAGTTCATCTTGTTGGAACTTTCGGTGCTTCCTGGACCTGGATATCTGTTTGCTTCCCCAAGTTAGGGAAGTTTTCAGTCATTATTTTTTCAAATATACTTCCTGCCCTTCTTCTAATCGATGTAGTTTTCAGTTCAGTCATTGTCTTTCTCACCTCTGACTGGCTTTTCGTTGAAACGTTCTCTGAAGCCCTGTGCTCTGCTCTGCTCTCCAAGTTTGTCGTGCATCCTTGTGACTGTTTCCTTTTTTTTTTTTTTTAATTTATCTTTAGAAGGGAAGGGAAGGAGAGAAGGAGAGAAATATCAATGTATGGTTGCTTCTGGTGCATCCCTTGCTGGGAACTGGCCCCTTCTGGGAACTGGCCTGCAACCCAGGCATGTGCCTAACAGGGAATTGAACCACGATCGTCTGGTTCGCAGGCCCGCACTCAATCCAGTGAGCTAGGCCAGCCAGGGCTGTTTCCTTAAATTCTTTAACAGGCAAATTCCTTACTGTTTTATCAGCTTTTTTCCTCCAGCCATTTTTTTGTGTCTTGATTGAGGGTATATTCTTGTCTCCCATTTTTGTTTGACTTTCTTTGTCCCTGTGTGTTAGATGAAATAGCTCTCTCTCCCAATTTTGCAAAAGTGGTCTCTGTGTAGCCTGTGTGCCACATGGTTTTGGCAGGCTAATGGTAGTCAGGGCGGGTGCTTGTGGGCGCCTGGTGTGTGGCCTTGCCAGAGGAGGGGGTTCCGGGCTGGGCAGCCTGGTGTGTGCATGCTTCCTTGCTCTTCTGATCCCAGCGGGGCTGCCCAGCGTGCACGTGCTGTGCCCTGTTGCTTTAATTGTCTGTTTCCTGAGCTGGGTCTGTGCAGGCTGCTCTGAGTATGCGTGTCGCAATGCCCTCCTCCTTCCAGTGGGGCAGCCCCGTGTGCAAGCACCACAGTGCTGTGCTATTTTTCCCGCTCTGTCCAGGCAGGGGAGCTCCACGTGTGAGTGCAACTCAGTGGGAGCGCACAGCTGCACCCTCTCTCCCAGTTGCTCAAGTCACTTGGTCAGTGTCCTGAAATCTAGTGGCAAAGTCAGAAAGGAGACCTGGGTAGCCTAGGGCTGGTGTTCCTAACTACTGGCTACCCTCCAGCCCAGAAATGGGAGCCAGCCTTTGCTAAATGGTGCACAGTTGTCACCCAAAAGAATTCAGTCTCACACCCTGGCTGGTGTGCCTCAGTGGATTGACTTCAGGCCTGCAAACCAAAGTGTTGCAGGTCCAATTCCCAGTTGCAGCACATACCTGGGTTGCAGGCCAGGTACTCAGTAGGGGGCGAACGAGAGGCAACCACACATTGATGTTGCTATCCCTCTCTTTCTCCTTCCCTTCTCCTCTCTCTAAAAATAAAAATAAAATGTTTTTAAAAAATAAGAATTCAGAGTCTCAGAGAAAAATCAGGGAAGTGAGCCAAAGGAACAATGTCAGGGCAGAGCATTGCACACAAGCACAGTTTGTGTGTTTGTGTTTTATATTTGTGTGTGTGACAGGAAAATGAACAGAGGGAGCTCTTTGAGGTGCCCCCTTCCTCTGCACACACACACACACACACACACACACACACACACAGTTTCACTAAAGCGACGACCACAGTAACACTAGCTGGCATATGGTGCTTGCTGTGTGGCGGGCCCTCTCCTGAGTGCTCTGTGCATGTTAGCTCATCTGTCCCTTGCACCAGCCCTGCTACTAGCCGCACTTGACAAAGACATGGGTTTAGGGACACGCAACAACTTGCCAAAGCTGCAGCTCTGGGAAGTGTCCGCGGGGGACCCTGGGCTCTGCGTCCTAGCCCGGGGCCGTGCACCACGTAGGGAAGCTCAGCAGGTGGTGGGACAGACTGGGGGGAGCCGGGGCTGACTGTGGGACCCCCATGTGCAAAGCATGATGGGAGGGCGCGCTGGGAAGCGTGAGGGCCTTGGGTTAGGACTGGAGCGGGGCGCTGGGGGCGCTGCTCCGTCGAAGAGGGCGGCGCTCGGGTGGGCACCATGGGAGGCCTGGCAGTCCCTGAAGGAGTGACTGACGCAGACTGGCGCCTGGAATGGAAAGAAGGGGGTCATGAAGGAAGCAGGGAGGGGCACTGGTGGAGAGCGTGGCAGCTCAGAAGCCCCCCCCCCTCCGCCCCGTACAGACAAGTTCAGGGACAAGACATCGGATGGACACAGTGGGCGAGTGACGGAAGGAAGATTCTCGAAACCCATAGGGAAGGCGGCCCACGGGAAGCCCTTGGCCCCAGCTCAGCCCTGGCAGCAGGACAGCTGAGAGCGAAATGTTTGCCCGTTTTGTTGCAGAGGTCCTGTCCTCCCCGCGGAGCCACCAGAAAGCAGGCGCAGGGATGGTGGGGAAGGGGGAGGCGAGCCCAGGTATGCAGGGGCCGGGGGCTGTGTTGCTGTGTCAGCCGCACCACCCGGCCAGTCCCTGCGGCGGCTTCGAAACACTGAGACAAAGTCTAGCATGTGCAAACGTCACACCATCCCTGCACTCGTGTGTTCTTCAAGGCTTTCCTACGAGTTCCTTCTGAGGAAGATGTCCGCTGGTCCTGCCTAGCTGAGCACAGGGAAGGGTTTCCTGGGCCGCCCCCTTCCCCTGCGCCCAGGAGAAAAGGGCGGGAGGAGCAAAGAACGGCTTGCCATCCAGAGGCACAGAACACTGCTTTCTCTTCAAGCCGTGAAAATGTGTCTCTAGTGCTGCGCTTTGGCCACCTGCTTCACAAATTGTCAGGAGTCACATCCTAGGGATGTGGGGTAGTTTGTAAAGGCAAAAAATAAAGTGCCGCAGTCACGTTGGAAGCACCCCTCAAGTCACCGTGCAGCGCTAAGGACAAGTACACTGGCAGCAGCTTCCAGGGCCAGCGGCTGTATGGGTCATGAGCTCCCGCGTCACCCCCCAGCAGGCGGCGCTGCTGGTGCGGGCCAGCCAGAGCCTCTGCGCCCCTCGATTGGGTGCTGCCTGCCGCCTGCCCCTCCCGCTCTGGGGGCTTGTTGTCGAGAGGGTGTGAATTCACATGTAAAGGCTGGGAGGTGTGATGGGCCTGACCTGGGCACCTTCTGGAACCCTCTGCAGTAGGCAGCGTGCGCGAGCAGCCAGGGCAGCGTGCGGCAGCGGCACACAGTGTGGACGCTCCTGTGCAGGCCCAGCAGGCCTCGCTCTGGGCAGAACACACTGCGTTTTCCTGTGGAACAGATTGGGGCGACATCAGTTAAGAGAATTATACAGGTCTCCAGTGTACAATTCTGTGATGCAGCATCTGCATATGCGGTGTGCGCTCACCACCCCAGTCAAGTCTCCTTCTATCACCGTTTATCCCCTGGCCCCCTTCCCTCTAGGGATCACCGTGCTGTTGTCTGTGTGTATGAGGTTTTGTTTCAGTCCCTTGACCTTTTCCACGCAGCCCCCAACGCCCTGCCCTCTGACAGCTGTCAGTCTGGAGCAAGTTGAATTGCCATTCAATTCAATTTGCTCTGAGCACTCACCCCCCCCCAGCAGCTAAATCTACAGGGGCTGCAGGCTGGCGGGCTCACATCCAAACGTTCACAGGCGCCCGGACTGGGAATCCTCAGTGTCACCAGTGGGAGCAAAGGAACAGTAGCAGCCACACGGGGTGATGTGGTTTGCGCAGGAGCCTAGCATGAGGGTAGGTGCCCAGTGATGTGGTTTCTTCCTTCCTGGCATGAAAAGACGGGCGACCTAACAGGCAGGATGCATGCCCGCCCTTCCTGGCGCCCCTCGGCCCCAAGAAGGCCCCGCTCTGCTGCGATGCTGTGGCGGCCTCCTGTGCGCTGTTGGTCCCGTGGTCACCCAGCACACACTCGTCCGCCTTCATGGAGGCACAGGGCTCCCTTTGAAAGGGCTCTTGGAAAGGCGGTCTCACCTCCAGTTTTATGTGAGGAAAGCTTCTTGTGAAAGTTCTGTTCACGTGTCACTTTTCCATTAGTGCAGCCGCCATTGAGCCACAGGATGTATATATGTGTATTGATATATATCCTGTGGCTCAATGTAATAGGACAAAGCCCTTGTGCGGGAGCAAGTATTCTATACCCACCTGAGCTAGAACTGGGGCTGCAGTTGCACTAGAAACGGGGTGGAGGAGGGGCCCTGGACGGGGCCAGCAGCCCTCATCTGGAGAGCCGGGTGGACCCCTGGAGCATCCCAGGGGAATTGTTCATGCCCTGGGACAGTGACTCTCAACCATGCACGGCAGGAATGTTTTCGACACACGACACCTGACTAGGAGTCGGGCACTGACCTCTTTTTCCTTAGATTGTCAAGTAAAAAAATGACAACAGCCAACACAATAGCTGTCCGGTGTGAACGAGTCAAAATTATACCTATTGGGGTTTTTTTTTTGTCAGATCGTCAAAAAATATATTTTGGGGTTTGCTGCAGAGTTTTAGTAGTAAGTTTATGTGTGCCATGAGATGAGAAAGGTTGGAAATCCCTGCCTTAGGATAAGAAGACTCGAGCATTGTCTGATATCTTTGAGAAGACACAGGATACAGGCTTGTGGATAACACAGTCAGGTGGTCACAGGAATGTGGGGAGGAGATGTCTGCAGTGAAATTCCTCAATCCACCAGCCCTGTTAGCTCTTTGATTGGTTCTGCTAACGTTGGCTTCAGCGCTGAAACTTGTCTGTCCGCCCAGGTGTGGTAGTTTTTAAGTTTCTTGGGCAGAAAGACAAACACTAGCAATGTTTGTAGTTTTTAAAATCAAACTTATTACCGGGACCTCTGTGAAGTCTTTGGGAAGTTTTTGAATTTAATTAAATTTCAATCGCCTTTGAAAGCAGACCTCTCCTCCTTTAGTTTCCCCATTTCTTATGCAGCGAGAGAAACTTGGTCAGTCAGTAGTATCACAACTGGGGAGTTTCAGTCATTGTTAAGTGCTTTCTGCTGTGTGGTCACCACGATATGTTACGGTGCTTCAGTGTTGAGATCACACCCCTGAGAGGAGCATTGGGCACAGACATACCTGCGCTGCACCTCTGCCCTGTGGCTCTGAGCACGTGCTTTCACCCCCCTCCCCGCCCCCGAGCCTGAGCTGCACCCTCTGTGAAACTAGAATAACGTCCATTGCGTGGAGTTCTTGTGAAACTATATACAAATATTAAGATTAAGGTTATATATAAATATTAAGATTTCCCCGTCTCCTTGTGCGTTGTAATCATTTAAAATCATTTGGATGAATGAATAACTTATGTACATGGTAAAAAAAAATTCAAAATTTTACAAAGTCTGTAAGGGCAAAAGTACTTTCTTTACACACACCTTTCTAAGACCGTCACTGACATAGCATTCGCACTGCCCTTCCTCAGCAAAACCTCTTCTGCACGTAGTTTCAAAACAAAGTGCTTATTGGTCACTGATCTGTTAACTTTCCTTCAGCCCAAGGCGGGTGGAGAGGACGTTTCTGAGGCTTTCTGCCAAGCAAATGACCCGTGCCTTGTGTCCACAGAAGAGAATGACAGATGGCAGTTGTAGGCAACCAATTAACACAGGGTGTTTTCAGAGTTAAATGTGACATCCCGAAAGGAAAGGTACACCTTCGAAGTTCGGAAATCTCAGCAAGTGCCTCGCCCGCCCTGCGGCAGTGGCCTGGTCCGTGAGCCGGGAGAGCCTCTGCTCCGGCAGATGTTTGCTTCTTCGTCTTCACCCAACAGGTTTCCCCACTGGTGTGCACACTTCTGTTCCGCTCCCTGCGTCCACATCGGCAATCCCTCCAAGGCACAAACAAGCTTCCACTTCCTCTTTGCAGGCCGGAAAACAAGTGCTTAATGAAATTAGATTATCCAAAACAGAACATGTGGACTATAATATTCTTCTCCCCCCGTATTTGGAGACTATTCCACCTCAGTGTATACAGACCTGTCTGCACCCTTCTCTTTAATGTTCCTGCATGCATTATATAGTGAATACTTTCTAAGCAACGGGCATTTCAGTTATTTAAAATTTTCATAATCTTTATGCAGGCCATGTAACTACCAAGACTCGTGATATACATATAGCAAGTGGTGGTTAACTCTGGGTTCCTAATTGTCTCTTAGGATGAAAGCCTTTATTTCATGCTGAAAGAGTTTCAAGTTAAATCTATTTGGACACTGCCCTGGCCAGTGTGGCTCAGTTGGTTAGATTGTCATCCTGTACACCCAAAGGTTTCGGATTCGATCCCTGCTCAGGGCACACACCGAGGCTGCAGGTTCAGTCCCCAGGCAGGGTGGGCGCAGGGAGCAACAAATCGATCTCTCTCCCCTTCCCCCTCTCCCCCTGACCAACCCCACCTTTATCCTCAGGAAAGGATTAAAAAGAAAACTATTTGGACCCAAATTAGTGATCCCTAGTTGGGATAGTATACATCCATCCCAATCAACTCGAGTTTATGTGGTATTTAGGGCACAATGTGAAGAGACTGAAATAAAGTATATCTGAGTTGTATCCATGAGTAGTTTATAGTCTAAAAGCAAAGAAAGATGTAAAACATCAAATAGGACAAAACGTATAAGCAAGTAATTATATTTTGCAGAGAATTGCAAACTCTTTTGTTTTTTATCTGTATATATTTTTAATATATTTTATTGATTATGCTATTACAGTTGTCCCATTTTTTTTGTCCCCTTTATTCCCTTCCACCCTGTGCCCACCTCCCACCATCATTCCCTCACCATAGCTCATGTCCATGGGTCTTACATATAAGTTCTTTGGCTTCTCCATTTCCCATACTATTCTGAATCTCCCCCTATTTTCTACCTATCATTTATACTTTTTATTCCCTGTACTGTTTCCCCCATTCTCCCCTCTCCCCGGTCATAATCCTCCTTGTGATGTCCATTTCTGTGAATCTGTTCCTGTTCTAGCTGTTTGCTTAGTTCATTTTTATTTTTGTTTTTTAGATTGTTGATAGTTGATAGTTGTTGATAGTTGTGAATTTGTTGTCATTTTACCATTCATATTTTTTATCTTCTTTTTCTTGGATATCTAAGTCCCTTTAACATTTCATATAATAAGGGCTTGGTGATGATGAACTCCTTTAACTTGACCTTCTCTGGGAAGCACTTTATCTGTCCTTCCATTCTAAATGAAAGCTTTGCTGGATAGAGCAATCTTGGATGTAGGTCTTTGTCTTTCATGACTTGGAATACTTCTTCCCAGCCCCTTCTTGCCTGCAAGGTTTCTTTTGAGAAATCAGCTAATTGTTTTATGGGAACTCCTTTGTGGGTAACTCTTTCCATTTCTCTTGCTGCTTTTAAGATTCTCTCCTCTTTAATCTTGGGTAATGTCATTATGTGCCTTGGTCTGTTCCTCCTTGGGTCCAACTTCTTTGGTACTCTCGGAACTTCCTGGACTTCCTGGAATTCTATTTCTTTTGCCAGATTGGGGAAGTTCTCCTCCATTATATTTTCAAATAAGTTTTCAATTTCTTGTTCTTCCTCTTCTCCTTCTGGCCCCCCTATGATTTGGATGTTGGGAGGTTTAAAGTTGTCCTGAAGGTTCCTAAGTTTTTCCTCATTGTTTTGAATTCTTGTTTCTTCATTCTATTCTGGTCGAATGTTTATTTCTTCCTTTTAGTCCACACCATTGATTTGAGTCCCAGTTTCCTTCCCTTCACTCTTGGTTCCCTGTGCATTTTCCTTTACTTCACTTTTATAGCCTTCACTTTTTCCTCTGTTTTGTGACCATACTCAGCCATTTCTGTGAGCATCCTGATTACCAGTGTTTTGAACTGTGCATCTAATAGGTTGGCCATCTCTTCACTACTTAGCTGTATTTTTTTTTTTGGACTTTGCTCTGTTCTTTCATTTGGGCCATATTTTTTTTGTCTCGGCACACCTGTTACGTAGTAAGAGGCAGAACCTTAGGTGTTTACCAGGGTGGAGCAACCCACTTGGCTGCATTGTGATGCTGTACTTGGGGGAGGGTCTGAGAGGGAACAGTGCCACTTACTCACCTCTCCACTGGCTCTCAGCCACTTCATCTGCTACCCACAAGCAAATTGGGCCCTTCCAGCACTGATTCCCAGGTGGGTGGGTTTGTGTATATTTTAGGACCCTGTGGATCTTTCCAACAGACTCTCCTGTGAGGCTGGGAGTTTCTCCCACTGCCTCAACACCCACAGGTTTTTTCAGTCACAGGTTCTGAGACGTTACTTTCCCGCGCTGGAATCCTGGATTGCTCAATCTAGCTCACTCCCCAGTTGTTCCTCCCACTTTATCTGCACACAAATATGGGACCACCCAGTCTACCAGCTACCACCCTGCTTCAAGGCCTCTTTGCCTGGGCTGCCTATCTCCGCCCCTCCTACCTATCCGAATGAATGTTTCTTCTTTAACTCCTTGGTTGTCAGACTTCCATAGTTTGACTTTCTGGCGGTTCTGGTTATTTTTGGTTTTCAATTTGTTGTTGTCCTTCTTTTAGTTGTGTGAGGAGGCACAGTGTGTCTGCCTGTGCCTCCATCTTGGCCAGAAGTCAAATTCACCAATTCTGATAAGGTTGTTTTTTTTTAAAATGCATGCTGATATGACAGCTGTCACAACACAGTCTAACAACATTGTTTTGAAGGAAGTTAAAGACAAACAACTGAGCCCTACTAGAGCCATCTTACTGAAAAAACCAAATGAACTTTTTAGCCAACCCAACACATACAAAGAGTGAATGCTGATGGTTGCCAGAGAACACGGAGTGGGAGAGCGAGTGAAAAACTGAAGGGGAAAAAGCAATACAAACTTCTGGTTACAAAGTAAATGTCATGGGACATAATGGAGAGCACAGGGAATATAGTCAATGATATCATAACTTTGTATTATGACAGATGATAATAGACTTAACTGTGGCCCTGGCTGGTGTGGCTCAGTGTATTGAGCGCGGGCCTGCGAACCAGATGATCACAGTTCGATTCCCAGTCAGGGCGCATGCCTGGGTTTCGGGCCGGTTCCCAGCAGGGGACTCATGAGAGGCAACCATACATTGATGTTTCTCTCTCACTCTTTCTCCTTCCCTTCCCCTCTCTCTAAAAATAAATAAATAAAATATTTTTAAAAAATAGATTTAACTATGATCACATTGTAAAGGTATGTGAATGCAGACTCACTATGTTGACACCTGGAAATCATATACCATTGTATGTCAACTATAATTTAATAAAGAAAGAATAGTAAAAGAAAAAGAAAAATCGCAGGAATACCAGGAAGCCAAATAACAAAAAAAAAAAAAAAAAAGAGGAAAAGCAAAGAATAGAAATAGGTCCACAAAAAATACAAATATTGGAAATTCAGACATGGACTTTATAATAATTTTATGGAAACCAAGACAAGATGGATAACTTTGGCAACAAAAGCTGCAGTAATCAAGACAGCGCAAGGCAGGCAGATTACTGGAGCAAAGGACAGTGCCCCGGAAGAGCTGTGCTTGCATGAGCAGATTTTCCACCACAGTGCCAAGCAGCTCAAAGGGGAAAGGATAGCCCTCTAAGCAAACGATGCTGAAATTACTGAACATGCCCATAGGCAAAACAATGCACTTTGATCCATATTTCCCACCATACACAAAAATTTATTTGCAGCAGTTTATCTAAATGTGAAAGCTAAAGCTATAAGCTTCTAGATGAAGCCACAGGAGAAGAATCTTACTGCCCTTAGCATTAGCAAGATTCTTTATTTCGACTGCAGAAGGAAAAAATCAACAGATCAGATCTTATCAAAATTTAAAACTTTTGCTATTCAGAGGGCATTGTTATGAAAATAAAAAGGCAGTCCACAGAATAAGAGAAAATATTTCCAAAACAAAGGAATTGTGTCCAGAACATATGTATGTGTGTATTTTTAAAATTCTTACAACTCAGTAATAGGAAGACAACCCACTGTTTTAAATGGGCAATGATTTGAACAAAATCCTTTTCACAACACACACACAATGGATTGATGAGCACAGCAGAAGGTGCTGGGTATCAGGGAACTGCACTCTGATGCCACAGGGAGTCCTGCTGTGCTGGTGTGCCCGACGCAGAGTGTCTAGGTGCTGGGAAGGTGCGGAGTAGGACCCCACATGGCCGGCGGGGTGCTGAGCAGAACTGGCAGCGTGCACCTCCGCAGCCTCTCCGTGCTGGGCAGCCCCCGAGGGACACAGAAGTCAGACCCGTGTGCACACATTTGTAGCAGCTTTACTCATAAGAGCCAGGAGATTAGCCCATGATTCCACTTAAATAAAATTTAGCAAGATGCAAACTCACCTGCATTTATCTGGGGGGTAGGAATAGGTGGGAATAAGGGGAAGAAAGATGAGTCACTAGGATTGAAGTTTCGGGATTCATGATGTTCACTGTGTTTTTATTTTCTAATACTTCTTTTTTTGTTTTTGTTTTCTTGTTTGTTGGTTGTCTTGATTCCAGCTATGTTTCAGGGATGTGTATATAGGTCAAAACTTGTCAAACTATACATTTTAAATATGTGCATTTTGTTGTACGCCAGTTATGCCCCTATGAAGCTGTAAAACAAAACACAGTTGTTCAGAAAACAGACTGTAAATGTGGCTTAGCTCTGAAGAGCACAAATGATCAAATAATATAAACACTGAATTTTTGTATCAAAATACAAGTGGGAGTATGTTGGGGCAATGCAAAAATCTGTGGATGTGGCTAAGGGGGAGATGGGGGGGGAACCCCAGAGTGGGGGTCCAGTAGTAAGTTCTATTGCTGAAGACATCAGGGAGCATTGGCACAGGCACATCCTTCTGAGAATGTAGGCCTGTGCCACGAGTCACCCAGAGCGGCTGTCCCTTGAAAAGGCAAGCTGCAGATTCGCGGCTTGAGTGCATTTGGGGTTAACTATCTGAAGCATTGAAGGTATAACTTTGATATAAATAAAAACTCGGTCAGAGCTTCAAAGTCACAGCCGCAGTGTGCCCCGGCGATGGAGGGGTTCAGAGCACCCCCACCCCAGGCTCAGATGGGAGGGGACCATGAGTTGCTCGGTAGAAGTCTTCACATTTGCAAGCGGAGGCCTTGTAAGACCACCGGGCAGCTTTTGCTTTGAAGAGCTCCAGTGGTTAATCTTTTGAGGACCCAAACATTGGAATGTCCATGTTTAAAATGTGCTTAAATTGAAAGATGCCTGAATTCCTTTCATTTCCCTCATGAAAAGAGCCCCGAATAGAGACAGGGTTTGAGCAAATGTGATGCTTCCGAGATAACCAACCCTCTTTCCTCTGAGCCGCTGGGGCAGTACAAGCCTGACAACCTAGTAAGTCTTTTTCTTGTTCCTTTTCCAGGTGGTCACTTCTTCCATCGGAGCTCCTTGTCCCCTCGGAGTCTGGCATATGAAAGTGCATTCTCCACGCTCGAGCCTTCCTTCGACACGTACGATGAAAACAAAACCTGATTTTTTTAAATGGGCCGTCTGGGCTCACCTCTTTTGTGATTTGATTTATGATCACCTCTCTTAATGTGTACTCTTCTGTCAGCGTCCGTTTCGGAAGAATGGCAGCGCTTTCCAAGCTCAGGTTGGGGCTCGGGGTTAAATTGCAAAGGCGAGGCTCTGAGGACAACCTTATTACCCGAGTGACCTGGTGGCACCAAAAACCCACCCAGAGCTGACCACTGAACATGGGCCCCGACGAGCCTGGCTGTTTGTAGAGAAGAGGCGGCCCAGGGGTTAATCTTGCATCTTGAGCCCTCTCTGAATAATCCCATGCTGTCTGTGTCAGGGCGATGTTGGCGTTTTTAATACCTTTGTGCTCCCCACTTGCGACACATACTGACACCCTCAGGCACGCTTCTCACCGACGTGGGCACAGGTTGCTGCTGCGTGGCCCACTCTGTGCTTCCTGTCTCTCATTCTACTTCCCGTCAAAGGGCCTCTTTCTAAAGTTCCTGCAAGGCCTTGCCTTCTGTCCCTCCCCTGAGACTGACCACCCAGGACACCAAGATGGGACTGCAGGTACACTGTGCAGGGTTGGCGGTTGTCCACATTGTCACAGAGCGTGACGTAAGGCGATGCGTGCTTGTGTCACCAGCGACACACTGAGGGCCTTTCCCTGAGACCTGTGGGCTTATTAGCTGGGCACCACTGAGGCATGCGGGGACACGGCACCCAGGAGGCCAGCCCGGAAACGATCTCAGGGTGAGAGCCAGCGGGCGTCAAACTCAGAACGGTTCCGAGTGCTTTCTTGAGCAGATCACGAGGCCTCCCTACTGTGAGACACCAGATGAACGCCCTTGCCAGACTTCACTAGGTCAGCCCAGTGACCTCCTGCCAGCCTCAGCGTCAGGAGGCTGAAGAAGAAGGCACAGGAGCTCACGGAACACGGTGGCAGCCAGCGCAGGGCATACCTGGGAAGACATCAAGTTAGCATCGCAGGAATTGTGTGTCTTAAGAGTAATCCCAGCACAGAACCATGATGAGCAAATTTATGAAACAAATCTGAGCATCTTTTTTGCTCAAGGAGACACCCTAGTTCAACATGTGTCTCCTAGTGACCTGAGCCGCAGCAAGGTGTGAATGTGCTCAGGCCCTCCGGTCCTTGTTACAGTCCTTGTTACGAGAATGGAAACCTGTCTCCATCAGTTGAGGGTGCGACCCACGCAAACCACGCAGTCCCGGGTGTCCCCACCCCGCTGTTTCCATCGACTCTGTCGGACAGAAGTTTGAGGGGAACCCTTGCCCTTTTCCATGTGCACTGGCTTCTCTTTAACAGCATCTCTGCTCCCTATCTGCGGCTGAGGCGCCCCAGACGTGGCCGTGCAGGAACAGACCCCCCCACCCGCCCAGACCTGGGCTGGCCGCAGCCTGCAGGGTTTTTAATCAAAGGAAGCTGGAACCGTGCAGATGTTGAAGGTCTTGGCAGCTTTCTGTTTTAGCCTTTAACCAAGGGCTTTTGTTTTCTTTTTACAGTCTTTGAACTATAAAAATATTTTTGATAACAGTTTCAAGAGAGCACTGTTCAGAGATACATCTGTCACTGGTGTTGCAGAGATTCAACTTGGCCACCCGCAAGGCCTCCGGACTGCACATGCGCTGGGCGCGGCCCCGCCCACTGGGCGGTGGGCGGGTTCTGACCACGTAGTCCCCACCAAGGAGTCCTGAACCGGAACTCTCGTTCCAGCTCGGTGTTTTCTACGGACCTGTGCAGTCTTACCCGAGCAATTGCATTAAATGCCACTCGGGACATTCTTTTACTGAAGAAAAATGAAATTGCTTGAGAAGAAATTTAAAATTCAGGCCCCCAAAATCCCACTTACTGACATAACATTGGCGTTTCTGGCAAATCTAGGGCACTCGTTCCCTGTAGAGTAACTTAAGCAGGCATTTCTTCCACTGAATTCACGCAGAACGGCGCTTCGGAGCCGGAGCCCAGCTCAACACCCTTTCTCGGGAAGCGGGGCCGCGCTCCTGTTCAGCCACACAGCACCCTGCCTTTGGCAGGAGGGACAGTAACTTCTCCATGAAGGTCATGCGCTTGGGGAGCAGCAAGGGGGCACCATTTGTCTCTCTGGCAGCTGTGCCCAGGGGAGGTCTTCTGCCCGGCCTGCCACCCCGGGCCCCTGGCAGGGCTGCTTTCCAGGAGCGTGAGGACACACCTCCGCGCGGGCGCCCCTGCCTGGGAGCAGCTGGAGTCCGGCCGCAGAGTTAACTGGCTGGACAGGCTTGGTCGGGGGTGCGGAGAGGCGCTTTTCCCGCCTTGCGTGAGCATCTCCGCGGCTGCCCGTCTCCCAGCCACTATGTGTATTGCCGGGAAACGCATGATGACTCTGGCTGTTTGGGGGGATGTGCTAGGGACTGGGTGAGGACTGCTCTGAGCCAGGCCCAGCGGATGCAGAAATGGCAGCGGTACCACAGGGTGCACGTGGACCGGGGTCTGGACCAGCAGGGAGTTGGGTTGTGAAGCTAAAAATGCAAACGCCTACCGTTTGGTGATTTTTAACTTCCTAAGGGAAGAACTTCCCATATCCCTCCTTTCCTGTCATTTCAGGGGAAGAGGAGAAGTGGCCCGCCAGAAAGCGGCCCCACTGTCCACGCGAGGAGGGCCAGGCCTGGGGCAGCCTGGTGGCAGCCATGGTAGTGGGCAGCGTGTCTGCCCAGGGCTGCCTGCCTCGGCTTCCTCTCGGGGAGACAGGTCCCACTGCGAGGTGGTTAAAAACACCCCGCACAGTCTGGTGAACCCCACTTGAGAAGAGAGGCTCCCTCCCTGCCCCCCTCTGGCTGGGCTCAGACATCTTCCACCAGGCGCCTCCCTGGACACCTGCCAGCTGCCCCAGTACCTGCAACAGCCCAGCTTCCAAACCGTGGTCACAAAGGGTTTCAACAAAATGAGATTACTAAATTCAACCAGCTGGCTGTTTCCTGTGGGCTTCACATGTTCTTCTCATGCTTTTGCAGCCCCTCATATCCAGTTCTTTCCTTGATCTACATGCTAAACGAGACTGGTCTTAACTACAGAAATCAGGCCATTTTCTGGCCGTCAGCCTCTGCCCTGCGGCGTTTCTGCCCTGGGAAAGCAAGGTGGTGGTGTTACCGTCCGGCCGCCTGACAAGTGGGCGCTGTTCACAGCAGTCAGGAAACAAAAACCGGTTTCCAGAAAGTAGGGTTTAGAAGGGAACAGGCAGGATCACCAGACTGATTTGGTCAGCAGGCCTTGATCAGGGTCTCGGTGTATGCGGGACACGGACACTCGGCACTCAGGTGGACCCTGCGATGGTTACGACTGTGGCTGTCCCAGGAAACCAGCCTACTGCCGCCCAGCTGGGGTGTGAGACCAGATGAGATGAGGGAGGGCTGTGAAGAGGGGGGTCCTGGGGCGCAGGCAGAGGGCACAGTGCAGCCTGGAGCACCTGAGGTGGTGGGAACACACCCCCTCCAGGGAAGGCACCTAAGGGGGCTTGAGAGGGCAAAGGTGCAGGTGTCCCTTGCTAGACAGGGAAGCTTTGCTGTGGGAGGGCCCAAATCTGTTGGGAGAGCGAGCGGGATGGGTGCCTGGGTGCTGCGGCCTGCCCTCGGGGCCAGGCAGAGCAGAAAACTTCACGGCTGGGCCCCAGGCCGAGGTCTAACTGAACGTGGAAAAGGAGGGAGCCACCAGATTGAAGTGGGTGACAGGGTGGGTGTCCGTGGGACCCAGGGAGAGTTACCTATGGTCTGAGACTGGCAGGGCTCCTAGAGGGGCAGGCAGATGCAGCTCAGGCTCTCCAGCAGGAGCGTGGGGCAGAGGGGAGAACAGGCCGCAGCTCCTCTGGGCATCAGGGTTCCCGGGAAGCTGTTTTAAATGTACCTGTCACCTATCCTGCCAAGGTAGCCTCTGCGTGGTTGCAGTCCCTCCGGTACCCCACCTCTCCGCCCTTCCTCTCTCTCACACTCACAGTGTATACACAGACTCCCCTTCCCACACACACACACTCAAGTCAGAACCTCAGAGTGAGAGTGTAGCCAGGCCTGGGGCACCCCTACTTCGGATGGTGGTGGAAGCCAGAGCTGGGTGATCGCCCAGGGACCTGCGCTGAGGCCCTGGGGAGGCTCCTGGTGGGCCTGATGGACAGGAGGAGCTGCTGACAGCAGCGGATGGAGGAAAACCTCGGAGTGTAATCTCCCTGTTCAAGAAAGGTGGTGCTCAGGCCACTCTGGGCCAGAGGCAGAGCAGCTGGTCCTCACCTCCCCCCAAAACAGCGGGGATCGTGCTCGGCATTTGCTTCCGGCCTCACATGCAAGTGAGGGTGACCATTGCGACACCCGCCGTTTAAAATCAGCACCTCCCTGTTGAGGGCAGTTGTTATCAGTGAGGTGCGTCTAGTTTTGCCTCTCTTTTTGGCTTCACTGGTAAATTGTTCCAAAGCCCACTGGCCCGATGGTGAGTGCCGAGTGTGTGTGTTCATGAGCCACCCCTGGACCCCCGTGGTTGGGCCCCTCCAGCAGGACTGGAAAAGGCTTCCTTAGGTCACAGCAGATAATGCACCAAAGGACCGGCCAGCAGCGGAGGTGCCTATGCTGCACCTGCGTGGAGCTCTGGGTCCCTGGCATGGCTGCAAGCAGAGTTTCTCCGAGACCCTGGCTCTCCAGGTCCCCAGCACATACCCATCTCTCCAAGGCCTGGGTGAGGGGGCGCTGAGGCGGGTTTGGGAGCCCCCTTGTGGCCATGGACTCCTCCAGGATGTTGGTCCAGTCTGGAGGTTTGCCCTCTTCCTTAAGGGTGTCTGTCCTAGGTGATCCCAACAAACCGAGTCTCAGAGAAGAGAGACTGGTGGATCCCCAGCAGACACAGGATGAAAGTCACTGGCATTTTCTGGGGCTGCATCCCATGAGTCTCAAGGACCCTGGAGGGGAAGAGGGACCCTTAGCCTCGGCCGCTAAAAGGATGACATCCGTGTATCTGCACCCAGACTTGTGGATCCCTTAGTCTGTGACCTGGGACTTATCTGGAGTTTCCCCTCTCATGGCTCACCCTGGCTCATGCCATTTTCTCTTTTATTCACTCTGACTTGGGGAAGAAGGAAGATATTGTCCAACAAACAAAAAACACAAAAACAACTTCCTGCAACTTGAGTATTAGACTTTCAGAGGGACTTCATGCTGGGCTGCTCAGGCCTCCATACCAGGCTCTCCGTTTCACCCAGGGAATCTCCCACGGGGTACTCTGGAGAGCCTGGGTCAGAGGGGCCCAAGCCTGTCCGGCATTCTGGCAGGACTGGCTTTCCCACAGGCCACAGGCCCAGCAAAGCACTGCCAGTGCCAGGGGCAGGCACGCTGCACGTGCAGGAGCCCAGGGAGCGGCCCAGCTCAGAAGGCAGCGCCTTCCTAAACCACGCACCTCCTCCTGGGAAAAGCCCACGGCTGGAGCGTGTCCTGAGCACCCTTATCTCGGCTGCACAGACCTTTGTCCCCGGAGGACATGGCTCCCAGGGCCCTCAGTCTGCTTTAATGCTGGGCCGGGGCGGCACCGTTCTCACAGCCCACGATGGTCCCTCGTCCCCACGCATCTGGCGAGCCTGGCAGGCCCTCCTTAGCTCTTGACCCCCAAGCGGGGATCGTCCTCTCTCTCCGGAAACCTCTGCAGCTATTGGCAACGGTCAAGAGTTACGGATGACTGTTCTGAGCTATTTTTACAAATTTAACCCAACACAAAGCAAATTTTAAGTTGCTTTCAGAATTATCCTTTATCCACAACTAAGTCCACGCATGTCTGCACTGTGTGAGGCTAGAGAACTTTTCTAGTGACTGGGAGGTACTAAGCCAAGATATTTGTAAACACGGAAAGTGGGTGTGGGGTGGCTGAACGGAAGGTCCAGCCGTTTCTTCCCCTTAGCTCATAAAGCTGTTCCCAAGCCAAAGGGCCGGCCAGCTGGTGACCGCTAACACGCTACGTGAGCCAGGTCACCAGGCCTGGGTGCTCCGGGGCCTCAGCTGCTTCCCTGGGCGCCCAGCCTGAGAGGACACAGGCCGTCCTGGAGAGGCAGAGACGGCCTGTGTCGCGGCGCCCAGGAGCAGGGTCTTCTCCCCAGCAGAGGCGGTGGGTCTAGGGAAACCACCAGTGAGATTTCAGAAACAGGAAAGCCCTTGAGCTAGGAAGTGCTGTTGGGGACCTGAGGACACATGGTCACCGCATGGAACAGCCCTGTTCCTGTCTGTGCAAGGGAAGGAGTTGGTCCCACGCTAGGCCACGGATGTCACGATCGTTCTTGACCTTCAGCCGCTTTTGTACTCACATCAAACACTAAAGTCATCCCTTTCATACTTGGGTCACTCAAAGGGCGCCTCGAATTCTGCATTCCGCTGACTGTGCGCAGTATCTCAGAGGATGGCACGCAGTTATTTTTCTGACTGCACGCAGGCAATTTGGGGTGGGACAGCTGGGGTATATAAGCTTCCACCTTGAGTGAGCAATGAAAGGGAAACTTTGAGCTTGAATTTTAATCCACCATTGGCTAGCTTGCACCAGAAGGAACACATATCAAAGATCCAAGGTGCAAAGTTGATCATTAGTTCAATTGGGGGCTCACTGTAGGGGAATTACCTTGTCCGAAACACACACCTGCAGTAGACTGTGAGCTGACTTCTTGGCAGTCAGATCTTTTAAGCCCTTTAAGAGGTCTGGGCAGCACAACCCCTAGGTCCAAATGGTTGATGTAAGTATAATTAAGTAGTGAAATTGTATGGTATAGACCTATATGCCAGTAGTGTATACCTGTATGTGGATTTGCCAATATAACCATTTCAATAAAAACCAACTGAAAAGCCCTGGCTGGTGTGGCTCAGTGGATTGAGGGCTGGCCTGTGAACCAAGAGGTCGCTGGTTCAATTCCCAGTCAGGGCACATGCCTGGGTTGGGAGCTAGGTCCCCAGTTGGGGGGTATGCAAGAGGCAACCAATCAATCGATGTATCTCTCACACACTGATGTTTCTCTCCCACTGTTTCTCCCTCTCTTCCCCTCTCTCTAAAAAGTCATTAAGTAAAATATTTTTTTAAATAATAAATTTTTTAAAAACTACTGAAAAAGCTGCTTTGCCACACGGAGTACTGGCGGTCGCAGCCTATATGGGTGAGGATGCACAGAAACCCATCCTAAACTGGCTGCAGCAAAGGGGGGAAGCAGTGGCTCACAAAAGCGACAGTGCCTGGGGCCTGTGCGGGGCCACGGCACGGTTCGGCCTCCAGCACCAGCACCAGGGCGCACTGCTAGCTCTTCTCCCTCCAGGGAAACTTCAGGGTCAGGCTCAGCATCTCGGAAGCCCCATCAGCAGCAGACATAACCTGATTCCCCAGGAGTTCACCCAGGCCAGAATGGTAACTCCTTAACCCTCCCTGGCTTGCTGGGAGGCACACAGTCATCACCGAACCAGCCACTGTGGTCACAGAGGTAGAATGTGCCAATGGCCAAGGCCAGCCTGGGTTCCACTTCTGCCACCCAGAAGTACATTCAGAATCCCCCGAGCGACAGGAGTTCTAAGGTGTGGTTCCCACAGCAAAGTCGAAATGCTACCGAGGAGGAAGCGGACGCTGGGACGAAGCATCAGACATCCCGCACAGGCAGAGAACAGCCGGAGACAGAGCAGTGTGCACAGGAGGGGACCACCTCCGCCACTTACCGGTATGAACTCGGCAGGTCATGTCACCTGTCTGGATTTGGGGTGTATCGTCTCTCAAAGAGGGACCATAAAATACCCACCTCGAGAATGTGACTTAAAATGATGTAAGAAGTCTAGTATCCCAAATACCTAAATACCCCTTAAAACTCAACAATTAAAAAAAAAAAAGAATTTAAAATAGGCAAAGAATGTGAGTTGACATTTCTCCAAAGAGGAAACACAAATGACCACTGAGCACATGCAAAGTCTTGAGGAAATTGAAAATCCAGACCACGCCCGGCATCACTTCACCCCTACTAGGAGGGCTGTAACCATGGAGACAGGCAATCACAAACACGGAGGAGACATGGAGAAACTGCAACCCTCACGCGTCACCGGTGCCAGTGTGCGATGGTGAGGCTGCTCTGGTCTAGAGAACAGCTTGGCAGTTCCTCAAAAAGTTGAACGTGGCTACACTGCATGACTGAACAGTTCCACTCCTAGGGACCCGACCGAGAGAACTGAAAACATGCCCACACAAAACTCATGCACAGCTGTCTATAGCAGTGTTATTCACAATAGTCGACAAGGGGCAACAACCCAAATGACCAGCGACTGATGAACAGACCAACAAAATGTGGCCCGTCCACTCATTGGACTGCCAGCAGGAAAACAGAATGGAACACTGACCCCGGTTACAGCAGAACGAGCCTCGAATGGGCCACTGAAAGAAGCTGGACACAAAGGCCACACACTGTGGGATTGTATTTCCATCGCATGTCCAGAACGGGCAAATCTAGAGGGACTGAAATAGACCAGTGGCTGCCAGGAGTGGAAGGGGCTGAGGAATGGGGGGGTCACTGCTAGTGGGGAAGGGGTTTCTCTTTTGAAGTGATGAAAATATTCTGGATGAAACAGTGGTGATGACCACACAACTTTGTGAGGATGCTAACAATAGTCACTGAACTGGGTGCGTTAAAGGGGTGAATTTTATGGGATGTGAATTATATAGTAGAAAAGAAAGGGAAAAATGAAGTAGATTAACACATCCTAAGTGCACAATAAGTGTTCTTTCCCTGCTTATAAAGAGTTATTCTCCAATGCTGGTCTCTGGGTCAGCAGCGCCAATGTCATGCTGAGGACTTCAGAAGCACAAGTAGGGCAGGTGGGGCCCAGCAGGCTCTTCTATAGTAATCATTGCAGGTGATGGACACAGCTCAAGTTTGAGAACCACTGGAATGAAAGAAACCAAAGAACTCATCTCCTCTCAGGGTGTTACCAAGTACAGGGGGTCCAGCACAAATAACGCCCCTTTTTATTACAAAATCATAAGCATGCGGTTCTGTCACATAACACTATCATGCTAAAGCACACTATATGACATGTTAGGGGAAATGCTCAAATTAAAACTCTACATCATTACACTCATATTATCACCCCACCAACCACCCTCCAGCAGGCCTCACTGCTGCGGGAGCCTGTGCTTTCAAATTCTGGAGGCACAAGGACATGTTATTGGTTTAAACTTCCCACGTTTAAGAAAACCAGCCTCTGCATCTTGAAAGTTCATTCAAAGTCTCCAGCAACATTTCGGGAGACTTTCCATCACTCTGGCTGTGGTTTCAACCATGAAACCACCTATTGTATCCACACCTGTCATACTGGATTCTTGAATGCCAGGGGCAGAAACCCAATTCAAAACTCGCTTAAGCCCCCAAGGGTGATTCTAAAGGCCCCTTCCCTTTGCCCTCCTCCCAGGCCCTGGCAGGTTTAGGCCGCCAGGGTGACCCCATGCCCCGGTTGGCGTGGGCCACTCTGCACGCATGTCTATTGCCCCGGCTGAGTTACCAGAAGCGTCAGTGTTCGGACACCCACTGACGGGCACTGGGAGAGTAGGGGCCGCAACTCAGCACCGGGTGATGCCGGCCCACGCCTGTGCAGGAACCCCAGCCTGGCCCCAGGACCACCCAGCCTTAGTACCTTGCACTGATTTCTGAGGACACTGCCAGACTCGGGGCTTCTTGACAAGCTGTCCTTGGATCCTGGAGGGCCTCCTAGTCTTAGGCCCGAGTGTCAAAAACCGGAGAATCATTACAATATAACCCTTTTCCAGCCGCCCTTTGCAATGTTAACACGCTCTGGTTGCACTGTGCAATCAGCCAAAAGTGTACCTCCAAACGCTATTTCTTTACATTGTTACCCCAAACCCTGGACAGATTTTCACAAACTCCAGGGTCCCTGCTCTCCGCACAACCAGTTTCTCCAGCCACTCTGGCCAGAGCCTGTCACCCCGGGGCTTCGTCCCTCCGGAGTGAAGGTACAGGAGCCAATGCAAAGGTGGGGGAGGGGGAAGGGCGTGCGCCACAAGGCGAGCGGCAGTGGCGACGTGGCCGGCGTGGGCGGGGCCGGCGCGGGGCGGGGTCGAGGGCCGGCGGGGGCGGGGCCGGCGCGGGGCGGGGTCGAGGGCCGGCGTGGGTGGGGCTGGCGCGGGGCAGGGCCGAGGGCCGGCTAGGACCCGGCCGGCGTCCTGCGGTCCGGCCGCCCGCCAGGGGGCACAGCCAGCTTGGCTCACCGCGCGCTCCGCCCTCTCGCTCGGCCCATCGGCAGCGCTTCCGCCTGTCCGGCCGGGCTGGGTACGAGTGGCCCACGATGTGGCTGGGCCCGGAGGAGGTGCTGGTGGCCAACGCGCTGTGGGTGACAGAACGGGCCAACCCCTTCTTCGTGCTGCAGCGGCGCCGGGGGCACCGTAGGGGCGGAGGCTTCACGGGTGAGAGGCGCGCAGCGGCCGGGTGGGAAGGGCGCGCCGGGTGGCGGGGCCCGGCGACCCGCCGGGACAGGCCTGGCTCCGGCTGGGCGTCGCGGACGCACACGTCAGCGCGCGCGGCAGGGCTCGGGATGTTAGGCGGGGGCGGGCGCTGGGACGCCAGGACACAGCCGGTGCTGCTTTGGGTCGCGACCGGGCGGGGCCGGAGGGGGGCCAGTGCACCGTACGAGAAGGCCGTTCAGGAGAGACTTGGGCCAGCCCGGGAAGACTGGCCTCGGCCTCTGCCCGCACTTGGTGCCGGTGAGCTTCTCGGTGCTCATCCGAGGCGTGAGCAGCTTCCAGGAGTGGGATTTCGCAGCTGAAAGTCAGCAAGATCTCCCGGGCTTCTTCCTCTGCCTCAGTTCTCCAAGGGCCTCTGAGGGGACCAAGACAGTACACCTTTCCTTTTGCCTTCTTCGTTCTCAGCTCACCAAAGAATTGCCCTTTTAGCAAGATCAAAGGTCCCCCGAGCTGTGGGCTGGCCTCCGCCCCCATCTCTTCATCTTCTCCTGCCCACCCTTAGGGATTCCTGGCGCCCTTGTTGCTGCAAACCAAGCCTTTGCCAAATGACCAGTATGTGGTGTCCTGGTGAGCTAGCTAGGGTGCCTCTGTGCCCATGTGGGCATCACTGCTCACCCAGAACGAGGCTGGACAAGCACCTGCTGAAGTTGTATAGCCTGTAAGTTCCATGGCCTATCCATTGGGCCTCACCTGGGCAGTTGTCGGAGGCCCCTCATACTCCAGGACCTGTGCAGAAACTGTCAGAGCAGAGCTGGGTCAAGCCCAGGGCCAGACGGTGCCTGTGCTCCTCTGGTGACCCCCTGTTGCCATACAGGACTGCAGGCTCAGTGTTGCCAGATCTTCTCATTTACCAAGAGAACTTTTTGTGAAATGTCCTGATTTTTAAGCATTAGCAGCTAATACAGTCCTGCCAGATGCAGAGGCTTCCCACGGGAGACATCTGCTGCCAGCCTCACCTGGGCCACACCTCCTAATGTGAAAGAGACTCTACCGTTCCCAAGAAAACTATGTTCCCTTCAGTGCCTGGGACTCTTTCCCAGCAGCGTGGAGAATTGCGGGAGCCAGTGCTGGACCTGCCTCCTGACCACAGGACCGCTTAGTGGAGGTAAAATAGCAGTGGAGAGGCTGATGGGGAGCAAGCACCCTTGGAATCTACCACAAGCCTGTGTCGGAAATAGAGGTGCCTCCATTGCACCAGTGTGTCAGCAAAGTGCTTTGCAGGCCTGTCGAGTGCTCTGCTTCTGCGGATCATCTCAGTGCATAGGCCCCTCCTTCTTGCCCAGAGGAGGCCCTTTCCACCTTGTTCGTCTCCCTGCCCCTCCACCCCAGGAAACTGCTTGAACTCCCACTCCAGCTGGGTTCTGTGAGTCCTGCCACAGCCTTCCCCGTGCCATCAGAGGTCACGGCCTCCTGCTCAGGTCTCCCCAGGAAAGGAGCAATCAGGGACACAGTCGTAGTCCAGCCGGTGTTTATAAAACAGGTACCGAACTGTATCCTCATTGAAGAGTCTGTGTGTGAGCCCTGACCAGCATGGCTCAGTCAGCTGAGCAGCGTCCCACAGAGCCGGAGGCCACGGGTTCGATTCCTAGTCAGGGCATGTGCTGGGCTTATGGGCCTGGTCCCTGATTGGGGAGAGGCAGCTGATTAGTGTTTTTCTTACACATTGATGTTTCTCTCCTTCTCTTCCTCCCTCCCCCCTCTCTTTAAAAAATAAATATAACCTTTTTTTTTCAAGGGAGTGAGTGTGAGCTGGTCCACCCATTATGAAATTTCCAGGTCTTGCCAACAGTATAAAGATGAAAATAAAATTTCCGAGACCAGAAGAGAAATCCCAGCAAAAATCATGAAAAAAAGTTTATTTCAAAAACCGATAAAGCTTGAATATTCTGCAAGGCATTTTAGAACATTTCAGTAAAACAAGTGAGAAATTACAGGCTCTTAATTTACGTATATGTTAAGACTACCTTCTTTCATAGTGGTAAGTTTATTTATTAAAAACTGGAAGGGAAAGTGGTTAAAATGTATGGATAATATGGAACAGAAGTATTAAAGTTGAGTAATGAGATTCATAGAAATGATTCTGACATCAGCGGGGAAATGGTAACCAAGTACTTGGAGATCATACGGAAAGCAGCACTTCGTTGAACTGAAAGCAAATTTTAACTAGGAACAGTTAACAGGTTTTTCGATAGCTCGATAGTCCAGTTGACAAAGAGGAGTGAGTAGATGCAGGCGGACCTTTCCTGGAGTCTGCCAGGGAAACAGTGCCTCGACCAAGGGTGCGCGTGAGGAGAAGGAAGACTGGGAACGTCCTGCAATGCTTCGGTTCAGGGGCCAAAAAAAACTGGATCAAGTTTTCCCAAACTGGATACTTTTAAAAACTGGCACGTCCTTTTCATGCATGACCTTTGAGGCTGCAAAGAACTTCCTTGAACTTCTGCAATGAAAACAGTCCCGAGGCGAAGTGAAGACAGCCCTTTGCGCAGCGAACGGTGCCGGGAAGTCGGGGGAAACAGTGGCCCGCACACCGGGAATGGTTGGGGCCTGGGGGGGGGGGGGCGGCTGGGAGCGGATCTGCAGAGACATCTGGCAGTTACTGAAACACACTGTGCACGTTTGCTGGGTTTTGTGGTGTTTCTGGTATTGTTGCTTCTGGCTCTTTTTGTTGTAGCTGTTGCATGTTTCTACTTTAAAGACATATTTGTTCCAAACCTGATTTTGTCATTTTCTTCAAGAGGGCCTCCCAGGTTGTCTAAACATTGGGCTCCTTGGCCCTGCGGCTCGAAGCCTTGTGGTTTCACCAGACAGGGAGCAGAGTAAATGATGTGGGCGTGGGGGGCTGGTTGCGCCCCTGCCTGCACGTGTGTCTGTGTCAGGGCGAGCAGCAGCTTCCAGGAGGAAGTGGGACGGGGTCTCTGGTAGGGACCAGAGAGGAGGAGGAGGAAGTCACTTGGTGGAGGAAGCGATGGGCCGCAGGGTGTCTCCCTCTCGGGGGCCCCGCCCTGGCCACCAGGCTCGGCTGTCAGCGCCACCCTCCCTCACTGCGAACCTCTCTGCCTGCTCCCAGGTCTCCTCGTGGGCACCCTGGACGTGGTCCTGGACTCCAGCGCCCGCGTGGCCCCTTACCGAATCCTGCACCAGACCCAGGACTCACAGGTCTACTGGACAGTGGCATGTGGTAGGTGACTTGGATCCCAGGGGTGCTGGGCAGGGCCTGTTCTGAGAGGGGAAGAGAGGGGGAGCCCCCTGGAGCCCAGCGTTGCCCCTCACTCAGCAGCACAGCCCAGGCAGGTGTCCTGCGTGGGGAGGCCGCTCTGCTGGTCAGGGGCCCGGCAGTGCCCCGAGTCATTTGTGGCATTTGCGGGAATGCGCATGGGAAGAGCAGTGAGAGATCTGAGTCACCTGACACAGGCCCCCAGCTGGGGTGGGACGAGGCGTCCTGCCTTCTGGTGTCAGCTCCTGGACACTGTGAACAAGTGTCCTCTCCGTGGTCCAAGTGCCCCGTTGTCACACTATTTCTGGGTCATTCGCTGTTTAAAATGGCCCCACGGGGAGTGCTGAAGTGCTGAGCGCTGTCCCCAAGGGGAGAGGCTCTGGGACACCCATGAGGGGAGCGCCCCCAGGCCTGCGTGGCCGTGCGCTTGCCGGGAGTCTGATGCCACCGAATCGACCACGTGTATTAAATAAGGTGCCTTTGAACAGAAAGATGCGCAAAACCAAGTTATGTGTCGATCAGTTGATGAGAATGTGACAGCTGGGCGCAGTGTTGGCGACTCTGGCATCCCGGGAGACCGGGGGACAGGGCTACAGTAAATCACGGGGACCGGCTGAGCACTCCCTGGGGAGCCCCACGAATGTGCACCGCCTGCAGCCCCTGCCTGTTGAGTCGGGGGCACTGACCTCCTTTCCCTTAGAAGTCAAATAAGAAAATGACAACAGCCAACACAACAGTAGCCAGCTGGTGTGAATGAATCAAACTTATACGTTTTTTTTGGTTGGATCAGCAAAAAGTATGTTTTTGGTATGCCACAGCGTCTTCGTGATTAGTTCATGTGTGGCATGAGGTGAGAAAGGTTGAAGGTCGCTACCCTAGAAGGACACACAGCCACCTTCCTGAGAGTCTGGGAGAAAGTCCGCTTCTGGTGGGCACCAGCCAAGGCCGGCCCTCCCGTGGGGCCACCTGCCCGCCAGGCACTTAGGGGAACCTCCCGCCAGCTCCAGAAGGGGGGACTTCGGCTTTCCCTATTTAGAAGATGAGGAAACTGGCCCAGGGAGTTGGGTAACCTGCCTAAGGTGTTAGAGACCCCCTGCTCGTGTTCCTGTGCTGAAAACACACCTCCGTGTTCTAGAAGCCACAGTGTCACTGTCCCCCAGAACAATGGTTTTCCTTGGAGGCCAGAGAGAAGATAACAAGAGTGCTCACAGCTGGACCCCAGCTGCAGGAGAGGAGGGGTCGGGCTGGAAGACGAGGGTGGGCAGCAGCAGCAGCACAGTCCTCCTCACCAGGTGGGCCCTGTCCCGGCACCTAGACAGTGCCTTCCTCCTCCCAGGTGCCTGTGCAGAGGAACAAGGGGAGGCTTGAAAAGCTGAGCTGGCCCTCGGCCGAACTAGATGGCCGGTTGGAGCCCTGCTCTCCAGGTTCCAGAGCTCGGGGACTGGTTTGCCCACAGGAGAGGGCCTCCGGTGGGGTGGGGACTGTCCCCAAGCCAGGCTGGGGGCATTGGCATGTGCCGGAGCGAGGAGACGCTGAACTCTCAGTGGACCCTCGAGATTTTGGGGGCCGAGACCTGTTTCCACTAAGTGCTTGCTCAGGTAGTCGGAGAGGAGGGGCAGTGGCAGTGACAGCACCTCCCCATGGGGGGAGAGGGGCATGGCCGTGTTGCCTAAGGCCCCTTTGGGGACAATGGGGCCTGCCGCCAGGGAACTCAGGCCACACATACTGAACTGCTCCCACTCTGCAGGCCGGGCAGCCTCTGTCTGAGCCTCTGCCCCCATGCCCCTTTCCCCACCCCCACCCACGCCCTTGAGCTCTCCCAGACTAGCCCTGGTCTTGCTGGCACCTGCAGTGAATCCCAGCTGTTCAGCCTGCCACTGAAGGACTTCCGGGTCATCTGCCTCCATCTCTGCCTCCTCCCTGCAGCTCACGTCTGGCTGTCAGCCAGACTGTGAGGCCCAGATCTCAGGGCCCAGAGCTCCCAGCCCTGCCTCTCCTGGACAGTGTGGGGACAGCATGTCCCATGTCCACCTAGCCTCCCATTCCAATGCCAGCCCCTATGGAAAACCTTCCCAGAACCCCCAGGCCCATGTGCCCAGCCTGCCTTCTTGCCTCTTGGGACTTGCCACATCCCTGCTGGCACTTCCCCACCACATGCTGGCTGGCCCTCCTGCTGGACCCGCGGCTTCCCGAGGGTGAGGGAGGCTCTGCTGCTGGGCAGCTGGGTCAGGACCATGGTCTAGTCATCCAGCTGTGTGACCTCGGACCACTTACTTAATCTCTCTGCGCTTCAGCTTTATGCTATAAAATAAAAATAACGGTACCTGCCTCCAAGATGCTCTAAGATTTCAATAAGATAATCCACAAAAAGTTCTGAAAACAAATAGAACTAATTAGCTTTTATGTTTCTTTTACTCCCAGTGCCAAGCATAGGGCTGGCATTGTTTGTGTTTACTTTTACCCAGTGAACATTGAGTTACTTCTAACTAATAATTCTTTTAAGTGTACATCTGTGGGTATTTAAAGTCTAGGCAGATCCACACACACACAGTGTAGACAAGGCGGCCTCAGCTTTCGGCTGCCGGGGGGCGTGTATAAAAGGGCATGATGCAGTAGAGTTGCATCCTGTGCAGATTTAACTTCCAAACTCCAGTGTAGGCCTTGGCAAAAAGACAGAAGGAGAAATCCCCTCCCCTTGGGCTTCATGCACCAGGGAAAGGCGGCCATAGTAGAAATGCAAATGAAAATGGAAAAAAGAAGCCCTGGCTGGTGTAGCTCGGTGGATTGAGCGCGGGCCTGGGAACCAAGCAACCACGGTTCGATTCCCAGTCAGGGCACATGCCTGGGTTGCAGGCCAGTTCTCTCCCTCTCTCCTTCCTTTCCCCTCTAAAGATAAATAAATAAAATCTTAAAAAAAAAAAAAAGAAAAAGAAAATGGAAAAAAGAGGGGTAGTTCCTGGGTGGCCCAGGGTGATTTTGCTCCCAGTGAGCTAAGCCTAGGTGTGATCAGGCTGGGGAGGGGGCGGTCCTCACACCTGCCCACAGGGAGGGTCCTTCCTTGGAATGGCTCATTAGGAGCTGAGTTGCTGGGGGAAATGTAAAGAAACCAACAGACCCACCCGGACCGGGAGAGCTGGGCTGTGACTCGTGGCAGGACAGTGAGGCGGTGCCAGGGCGGGGAGATGGAGGGGACCAATTGGCCAGGGCAAGGGGGAATCAAAGCTGAGTTTTCAGCTGGAAAGAATGTTCCCCTCTGCCTGCCAGTAGGGAAGGATGGGGTGACTGGGCTCAGGTGCCGGGCAGTGTGTCTGGTCCACAGCCCTGCTGGGCTCCTGGCTTTGCCGAGGCTCCTTCGTGCCATGCATGTGGGCCTCCCTGGGGTCAGGAGACTGGCCAGGCCGTCTGGCACATGTGGCCCACGGGCCGCCCCTTCCCCAAGAGCTGAGAGGCAGCAGGGCCTTCGTTCCTGGGCTCCTTCGCTCAGAAAACAGCTTTCGAGTGCGCGCCCCCCACCTAGCATGTCCCGGGAGCAGGGGCAGCCAGGCCAGGTCGTCACTGCCCTCATCCTTTGTCCAGCTGCCTGATGGGAGCAGAGCCGGCAGCCGCCCGCCCACCCTTGGGAGTGGCACTGGGCGGCTTCTCTCAGGGCTTCCATTGGCACTGGGCCTGCAGGCCCTCCAGGGCCCCTCCCCAGGAGGACAGGGACCACCTCCTAGGCAGGGCAGACACTCAGGCCAGTCAGAAGCCAAAGGTCTCAGAGGTTCTGGAGGAGGCAAGAGCTGGAGAAGGAAGGGGAGCCCTGCAGGCAGAGGCCTGGCTGGGTGTGCCTGGCCTGCTCCACCCAGCAGGAGATGGCCCCAGGGCTCGGAGCCCGCAGGAGGCTCCTGAAGTCTCAGGAGGGCGGCATCACTTAGACCCAAACCGACTAGTCTCAAAAGCCCCCCGAAGCCCTGTTGTCCTGAAGGACAGTGTTCACAAGTAAGCAGATGCGTGGACACAGAGGCCGTCTCTGGGAGGACGTGGGAGGACACAGGAGACTTGCGGGCATTCTTCCTGGGGGACCAAGGGGGAACGGAGCCCGTACTTTCCATGTGACTCTGCAGCTCTGCCTGAGTTCTCCTAGTTTTCATTTTTACCCGGACTTCTTGTGGCTTTCATTACACATGTGTACATGAAGCGTCAGGAGGAGAAGAGCGAACAGCCTGAGCCTGCAGTCACTGGGGTGCCGCACGCCAGGCCGTCTCTTCTCCGAGTGCCCGTCTGAGGCCTGAGGACGGTGTGACCTCCCTCTTCTCTGCCCCCACGTCCCCCAGGTTCCGACCACAAAGAGATAACAGCACACTGGGAGTGGCTGGAGAATAACCTGCTCCAGACGCTGTCCATCTTCGACAATGAGGAAGACATCACCACCTTCGTCAAGGGCAAGATACACGTAAGGCTCCCCTCCCCTTCTCTCCAGGGGCCACCGGGCGGGCCTCCTGCCCCGTCACAGCTTCCTGGCCTTGCAGGCCCAGCCACTGGGACCTGACCAGGCCGAGAGTCTTCGCTCCCCACCAAGGGCCCAGCACAAGCATGCAGGCCCACAGCTGCCGCCGGCAGCTTGCCAGGCGGAGGATGAAGCTGGAAGTGATAGGATTAGCTGGAGGCATGTTTCTATTATAAAAGTACCCTTGACCCAGCAGTTCCATTCCTTGGAGCTAACCCTGCAGGATACTCATGCAGGTCCGTGTGTGGGTCGGATGTCCGCGAAACACTGTCAGCGGAAAGGCTAGAGCGGTGCCTCCCGGGCCGAGGCCGGGCGAGCCCTCACGCTCCCCTGTCTCCTTGGCAGAACAAGAGATTTGAGAGCAGGGCATTTTCTGGGCACTGTCCACCTGAGTCCTGTGCCGAGCACTCGTGTTCAGGCCCTGGGTGGGTCGCAGGCGGGCGACTGGTGCAGTATTTCACAGCCGTCAAACAAGGATTATGAGAACTGTAGCCGCCTGTAAAAAGGAAAGTCATGGTGGTATTTAGGTTGTTTCCTCTTGAGGGGTAATTAAGATGATAATGAGCGTCTTGTGACTGTGTGGTAGTCTCCTTTCTCTAGCCTCAGGGTAGATCCCTAGGAGGCCTCCTACTGGGTGGGAGTTTCAGGGGCTGAGCTGCTGTGGGCATGACTTCCTAGCCCTGGCCAAGGGCAGAGTCCCTTCGCTCTTCTCAGTGCACCTTGGAACTCAGGCAGCGCCTGTGCCGCCTCCTTGCCACAGGGCGCAGGCGGAGAGCAAGGCAAGCCCGCACTGTCCTGCCGAGCAGGCCGGGCTCTGAGTAATGGCGCCAACCGACCGCAGCATGATCACGGGCTGCCCCCAGGGCAGGCTCCCAGTGACCAACCTGCAGGGCAGGTGGGGGGTCCGAAGTGCCTCGTGGGTTGGAGAAGAGCGGGAAACTAGAAGATGTTGAGAACCGAGTGCTAACTGAAATTCTGCCGCACCGTAGAGTTGGCGGGGTGCAGCGGAGCAGTGTGGAGAAGGGGGTGGGAAGGCCTCCCACTGCAAGAGAGGGTGGAAGGGAGTGACCCAGGGGTCTGACTCGGGGCCTGAGAACTGCAGCGTAACCGGCAGGTGAGGAAGAAGGCAACGGCAGAGGGCAGAGGACAGTCCGCAGAGAACCTGGCAATGCCGGAGGAGAGCGCTGACCCCAGAGCGCCCACAGGCCCGCGGGAGAGGGGAGAGGGGCCCGGGGTGGCGGGGCCTCCGACAGGCAGCCTTGGGGAAGGACTTGGAGAAGTCGAGTGTAAAGAAAAAGAGATAGTGCTATAAATAGCTTTAAGCCAATTAATTTAAGAATGTAGACAGGGTGGCCGCTTTATCAGAACAGCCTGTGCTCGTGTCTAAGTGCTACCTGAACGAGCCACCACAAGCTTAGTGGCACAAAGTAGCTGGACTTCACTACTTCTCGGTTCAGGGGCCAGAACTCAGAGACAGCCCATGGCCCTGCGCTGGGGCTCCCTTTCCCCCACAGGCTCTGAGCGGAGGGTCTGTTTCCTCACCTTTTCCAGCATTTACGGCCCACTCGTGTGCCTTGGTTTTTGACCCCCTTCCTTCATCCTGAGTGCCAGCAGGGGGGCATCTTCAAACCGGTCACTCAGTCCCCCGTCTCTTACCCTCTGTGACCCTGACCCTCTCGCCTCCTTAAAGGACCCACCTGGGATTATTCATCCAGGACAACCTCCCCATCTTAGGACCCTTATTCAGTCACAGCCTCAGAGTCCTCTTTGCTCTGGAAGGTCCATTTTGCCGGGCGCTGGGGGTCGGCATGTGGACATCTTTGGAGGCCACTCTTTGGCCTACCGTAAACTGAAACTTAGACTGGGGGAAAAACAGGAAACCTGAATATGCCTAAAGTTGTGGAAGATGTGGAATCAAGAAAGTTTACCCCGTGGTTTTTACAGCCCAGGGGTGTCACCCGAAGAGCAGGAACCACCCGAGAGCCAGGCTGCTGGTTCCCAGCGGTGGGCCGCCTGGGAGTGGCCAGCGGAGATGCAGAGCAGGTGGGCTCAGCCCCTTGCTCCCTGCCCCGGGGTCCGCCAGGTGCAGCTGGAGTGGGTAGTGGCTGCAGGCTGCGGCCCAGGACAGCGGCCCAGGGGAAGCATGGCCAGTGGTGGTCCACAGGCCTTGCTGCCCAGTGGGCAGCATCCAGGGCAGCAGAGACAGAGGCAGGGCCTTAATGAGGAGGGGAGAGCATTGCCAGACCCTTTTCCCAGTGGAGGACCAGTTCCCGCAGGAGTGGTTCTGGGGGACGCCAGAGGCATCTGGGAGAGAGGAGAGGTGGCCGTGTGCTGACCTTGGTGCTGGCAGCACCGAGGCCATGGGCAGCAGAGCACACCTCCCCGTGCGGCCTGCCCAGCTCCTCGAGGCTCAGAAGCCTGGCCTTGACTTGCCTTAGTGCAGTGAGTAAGCCTCCTGGAAAACCTGTGCACACCTTTCAAGCTGAGTATCCTAAGAACCTCTTCCACCCTAGAGGTCCGGGGCACAGGCAAGATGCTGTTCGCACAGATGCGCCCTGAGCCGGGTGAGCCCTGTGGCTGGTTTGTGAGTGTGGGTGAGAGGCAGAAACCCGCGTGTGGGGGGATCAAATACAGGACTTGTCCAAGGCGTCTTCATAAGAAAAGCACATGAGGGAGCAGCGCCACAGCACGGTGCCTTCTGGTAAAGAAAGCGAGACAGAGGAGAAAGCACCTGTTTGCTTGCAGGTGTACACCTCGGCACCTGCATTCGAGGGAGGAAGCGGGAAGGGCTGTGGGGGTGAGGGGCAGGGTCTCCCCGCTACACAGGCTCTTCTGCTGTGTGCGCTTCTTACCGTTACATGTTTTATGAATTCTACGTAAAAATAAACGTTCATGTAGAAAGTTGCTGCTCCGTGCCATAATGGTTCATGGGGTCAAGGGAAGCTGCCTGTCACATGGGCAGCATCCGTCCGACCTCGCACGGCTGGAACAGCCCCCGGCCTGGTCCTGCCTGTGGCCTCTGCCTGTAGGCCAGCATCCTGGGTGCCGCCACCTGAGTCCCCGCTCCAGCCTTTGCTTGTCTCGGCCATGGGACCCCTGGGCCTTCCAGGAACCCTCCCCTTGTCCTCCTCCAGGGCATCATCGCTGAAGAGAACAAGAACCTGCAGCCCCAGGGAGATGAGGACCCCGGGAAGTTCAAGGAGGCTGAGCTGAAGATGCGGAAGCAGTTCGGGATGCCCGAGGGGGAGAAGCTGGTCAACTACTACTCGTGCAGCTACTGGAAGGGGCGCGTGCCCAGGCAGGGCTGGCTCTACCTGACCGTCAATCACCTGTGCTTCTACTCCTTCCTGCTGGGCAAGGAAGGTGAGCGTGGGCTCGTGCCCCCCAGCTGCTCCTGCCTTCCTTGGCTCCTCAGCCCTCGTGCCCCAACCTCACCTCCAGAAAGTTCACCCCCTTTCCAGAATGCCAGAGTCCCTGAGGGGCTCCTTTCTCTCGGCCCCCAGATATTCCGTTTCCACACACCCAGCACAGGATCTCCCCCAAACCAGGTGTCACCTCACCACCCTGTCACAGGAACACCCAAACCGGAGCCAGGCACACACCTGGCTCTCGGGGAATCCTGCCACGTCCGTGTCCACTGGTGCAGTTTTCACACAGTGACTTTTCGTGCGGGCCTTTTTCTTTCAAGTCAAGTATTCAGAGCGCACACAGCCACGAGCAGTGGCCAGGGCTGCAGACCCGGCCCTCAGGGCAGCCCTGGCCTCAGGACGCCAGGCAGACTCCCCAGGGGCAGCCAGGGCCTCCCAGGCCCAGCTGTCCCAGTGCTGCCCTTCCCAAGCGAATCAGGGTCCCCTCCCACCATGCACACCCCCTCCTCGTCCTCCCGGCCCCTCTCCCAGCCCAGCCTTGCACCTTGTGGTCACGCGGGGGCTGGTGTCCTCTGCTGGTCACACGGTGCAGTGACTTTGGTTCCCACATCAGTGCACTCCCACCGGATGGGCTTCTTGGGGCCAGAACCCCAGCTTGCCCCCCTGTGCACACTCATCTGCGTCACCCCAGTCATTCGTGGGGCAGACACTTACCCGGTCTCTCCCCGGGGCCAGTCCTGGAATGGAGACAGACCCCAGGGGCCCCGCCTCCCCCTGTGGACCTTGTATCCCCACACAGCCAGGCCTAGACACGGGGGGCAGTGCTGCCCAGTGGGTTCCGGGCACAGGCGGGAGGCAGGAGCCTGCCCTGCCCACCCTCCAGCCCATTTGACCCAGGGCTGGTGTGTCTGTCCCCACCGGCGTCCAGTGAGCCTGGTGGTGCAGTGGGTGGACGTCATCCGGCTGGAGAAGAGCGCCACCCTGCTCTTCCCTGAGAGCATCCGCGTGGACACTCGAGCCCAGGAGCTCTTCTTCTCCATGTTCCTCAACATCGGCGAGGCCTTCAAGCTCATGGAGCAGCTGGCCAACCTGGCCATGCGGCAGCTGCTGGACAGCGAGGGCTTCCTGGAGGACAGGGTGCTGCCCAGGCCCTCCCAGCCCCACCGGAACATCTCAGCTCTGAAGCGGTGCGTTGCCCAACAAGGCGGGGGGCAGGGGTTCGGGTGTCGAGAGATTCTCGGAGGGGTATGTGCAGAGAGGCGCCATATCACAGCCCAGTGGTGGAAAGGGCTCCTACTCCTCAGTCATGGACAGGAAACTGGGCGCAGGGAGGCGGAGGCACTGGCCCAAGGCCCGCAGCCAGTGTGCAGTGCAGCCAGGGTGGGAGCCTGCTGCTGCTGCCAGCCCGCGCTCCCCGCACCTCCAGCAGGGTGCCCAGAGGACGCTCTGGGCTGCCTCAGTGACCACGCCCAGGACACACTGCCTCCCTCCCTCCGTGGCTGACAGCTCTTCCCCCACTCGCTGGCCAGCGGCCCCACAGGCCCCCTACACCCTGTGGCTGTGCGGCCCTGGCCTGGGGCTGAGTGTGGCCAGGGAGGTCTGCGGTCTCCACCACCTTGTCTGGGAACTGGTGGACAAAGGGACCCACACCGGAGACCAGCCTGCCCAGAGCACCTCTGCCATACTCCTTGGCCGTAGCCTCCTGGCAACCCCGCGAGGCCAGCTAGGAGCCCTCGGGTCCCACAGCCTGGGCCCAGGATCTGGGGTGCTCCTTCAGGACCAGAACACTATCAAAAGATGTCACTGTCTGATGCAAGTGACCTTCTGGAAGGAACAGGAAGGAGGCCGGGACGAGACAGTCTCCGATGCTGTCTGTGCAGGTGTGCCTGCCAGGCCCTGCTCAGGCTGCCGGCAGCCCCCAGGGCAGAGCCAGTACAGGGGCCCAGGGCCAGGCCCCCCTCCCCGCTCTGCCAAGGGCAGGGCAGGTGTACATTTCAGGGGAAGCCGTAGTACCGCTTGCCTGTGAGGAGGCCCTTGTCCGGGCTTCTCCTTGGGGCCAGGCCCTCCAGTGCACAGCAGCAGGGCAGGTGCAGGGACCCCCTGGGAAAGTGGCAAGGCACACCGGTCAGCCCCCCAGAGTCCTATTTCAGCCAGTAGGGCCCAAGGGTTTGTTTGCCGACCGCTCCTCTGCCGGTCGTTTTACTTGGCCATTTAAAGTGTGTGCGCGTTGAACTCAGAGACCCCTGGGCAGGACGTGCTCTCGGGAGGAGCCCGAAGAGCCCAGACCCGCGGCCAACACCCAGCTGTCGCCCCCCCCTCACGCCTCGCCCTGGCTCCCCAGAGATCTGGATGCACGGGCCAAGAACGAGTTCTACCGGGCCACGTTCCGGCTGCCTGGGGACGAGCGCCTGGACGGCCACACCAGCTGCACCCTGTGGACGCCCTTCAGCAAGCTGCACATCCCCGGCCAGATGTTCATCTCCAGCAACTACATTTGCTTCGCCAGCAAGGAGGAGGACGCCTGCCACCTCATCATACCCCTGCGGGAGGTGAGCACCTGCTCTGCCCCAACTCGCCCGGGGTGCCCTCAGCATTCACCTGTCCTGATGGGTACCTGCTCAGCCAGGCCTCTCAGGAGTGGGTGCCCAGGGCTCATCCCCAGGGGCCACCTCGGCATGTAGGCAGATGGCGTGGGCTTTGGCGTGCCAGGAGAGCACCCACCGGCCCGTAAGGGAATTGCAGGAAGGACCCATGCCTCGCCGGTGAGGACGCCCCTCAGACCTGCCTTCCTGGCCTGCAGCGGGACTGGCAGGGCTCTGCCTTAGCCTAACGTGCAGGACACTGACCCTGCGCCAACCCCACAACGTCATGCTCAGAGGCCACCTCGCTGTTCCTGCCTGACATCGGCCTTGGTGGTGGCTCAGCCTCAGGTGGTGTCACCGGAAGTCAGCTCTTACCTGTGGGGGGCGGAGGCCCTCTCCGCACTGCTGCAGGAGCAGTGGGCCCAGTGAGGCCTCGGGCACCGGACAGCAGGCCCGACCAGGGGGCACGGCAGGTCTCCAGGCCACCTTTTCCTCTGGCCCAGCAGGGCAGACTTGCCAGTGAGGTGTGCGGGGGTTTTTTTGTTGGTTTTAATTTTTATTTATTGATTTGGACAGGGAGAGAGGGAGAAACAGAGACATTGATTGGTTGTTCCACTTACTTATGCATTCATTGGTTGGTTCCCTTTTTTGGTAAGAGTTTTATTTATTTATTTTTAGAGAGAGGGGAAGGGAAGGAGAAAGAGAGGAAGAGAAACATCGATGTGCGAGAGAAACATTGATTGGCTGTACATGGATCAGTTGCTTTTCACTATTCCCCAACTAGGGACCTGGCCGGCAGCCCAGGCATGTGCCCTAACAGGGAATCAAACCAGCGACCTTTTGGTTCAGGGTCTACCACTCAGTCCACTGAGCCACGCCTGCCAGGGCCATTGGTTGGTTGTTATATGTGCCCCGACTGGGAATTGAGCCCACAACCTTGGTGTATTAGGACAGCGCTCTTAGCCAGTGTCACACATTGAGGTTTTTAAGTTATAACCTAAATCATAGTACTTTTGTGAGCAGTGAGCCCTGGCTGGGTGACTCAGTTGGTTGGAGCATCGTCCCATACACCAAAAGGTTGTGAGTTCGATCCTCAATCAGGGCACATACCTAGGTTACAGGTTCAGTCCCCAGTTGGGGGGTGTGTGGGAGGCTACCGATCAATGTTTCTCTCACATCGGTGTCTTTCTCCCCCCCCTTCTCTCTCTAAAATCAATAAACATATCCTCAGGTGAGGATTTAAAAAGAAATAAAAATTAAATTGAAACACCCTAGAGCAGTGAGACCTTCCTGGCGTTTGGACAAAGCCCCCCCCCCCGCTGCAGGTGGAGCCGTGAACAGGTGTGGGCCGCCGCGCCGCCCGGGCAGGCGAGGACATGAGCGGCCGGGCGGCCCTTCGTCCCACGCTCTGTTTGGCACTGGGCCTGCTGACAGGGCCCCAAGGCTGGGGGTGGGGGGACAGGGCGGGGGGAGGGGCTGGGGTTTTCCATGGACCCAGCTCCACACCTCCTGACATTTCCCATGGCAGAGAGTGCTGGCCAAACCGGGGAGCGGGACTGTCCTGTTGCGTCCCTGGGTTCCTGGGTTCCTGGGATGGGTTTTGGGGCCCGACCACGGGGTGGAGGCCCTGGCCAGCACTACCCCAACCGGGGAGGGGGGCGGGGGGCTTCCCAGGGCCCCTCCCTGAGAGCTGGCTGCAAGGCACAGAGTTTGCCCACCCCGTGGGCTCTCCTTATCCCTCCCTGGGCAACGCTGCCCCTCTCTCCACCTGCTCTGGTGAAAAGCAGGAACCACTAGCCACTCTGATGCCGCGGTACAGCCGCAGCGGGTCAAGGGGTCCCACAGGTGAGGGTAGGCGTTGGCGCTGGGTAACAGACAGATGACAACACGCCTCAAAGGACAGTGAAGCTCTGTTCCGTTTATTGCAAGTACAAGCAGGTTTTTATATTTTCATTTCAGGTAGTGATTAATATTTGCAGTATAACATGATCATTTAAGCAGAAAAAATTAATACAAAGGTAATCAGTAAAAGTACGAAAGTTCCCATAGATTTAGTTATAAAGAACAAAGATTATTTTAACTAGGAGAGCCATTAAACAGACAATTAGAAGTATCCTATTGTATGTTAAAGTTTCTCAGAATTTGTCATAGGGCAAAAGGATACGCTAGAATTGAGTAGAGAAAATAGGAAATTTATTATAAGGCCCTTGTGATGTCTAACTTAGCTATCTACCTTTTTTTTTGCCCAAAATGTTTTTCTGTGTACCATAAATTCTGACTCCCTAGTGACTGTTTAGTTTGTAATAACTAACTAGCTTTTGTTATTTCTTTGCCTGTGTAGTTGATATATATTCTTATTCAAGGTAAAGGAGGGGCTATTACTCTAACAACTATTAGACATACAGGGACTTTATTCTCTGGTCAAGAAACTATTTTGTACAACTTCATTGGAATTATGCGAATCAATGAACCTGAAATATAAAAGTCTAACAATCCCACCACCTTTTGATTACTTAAACAAATATGTAACTTGTTTTTCTTATTTCTGGTATACTATGGCGGTCCTGATCGCCTTAAGTTGCTCAAACCAGGGTAATTTATACAACTTGACATGTTTTCCCTTATGGTTAATAATTATATTACTCTGGCTGTTGTACTCCCCTGTATAAGGGAGAGGGGAATCTGTGGAGATTTTTCCATCCTTTCAGGCACTTTCGTGGGGAATAGTAATGTTTTCCCCTAAACTGTTCCCTCCTCTTTGGTGATTTTCACAGGAATAAGTAAGTACAGTACAATGTCCATACTCAGTGGCAAGAGTAAAATAATTAAAATAAAACAGCCAATTGTTAACCCATTTTGGATGCCACGTTCTCTTCTGGGGAGACAGATTCTTTGAACTTGAATCCTCCATGCCCGGACTTTGTCAGACAGCAGGGTTGGAAGAGGACGTGGCACTCTGACCTGGCCTCCTTTCTTTTTTTTTTTTTAAATAGATTTTATTTATTTATTTTTAGAGAAAGGGAAAGGGAAGAAGGAAGAGAGGGAGAGAAACATCAGTGTGTGGTTGCCTCTCCCACACCCCCTTCTGGGGACCCGGCCTGCAACCCAGGCATGTGCCCTGACTGGGAATTGAACCGGCAACCCTTTGGTTTGCAAACTGGTGCTCAATCCTCTGAGCCACACCAGCCAGGGCTGACCTGGCCTCCTTTCTGCATCCTGACCACAGCATGTCTCTTCCTCTCTACAGCTGCCACCTGGGACACCAGCACTTGCTGGAGCCCCTCAGAAATGTCCTGTGCACACCCTGCCCCTTTGGGACCCTCCCTCCCACAGCTGCCTGTGCACTTAAGTAAAATGTCAGTCAGCATGTCGGCACCTCCAGTGTCTTCTCCTGCTGGGCCTGTGAGCTGCCCACCGCCCCCATCTCAGCTCACATGCATGTAGATCGGTGTGCTTGAACATACATGACACATCACCACACACATGTGTGCGCATTGATATGCACAGAATACTGGTGTGTGGCACACACCACCTATGTGTGCACACGCACACACATGGATGTGTGCGTGCACGAGCATACACATGTACATATGCTTTACATACACACATATGCAGGCACACCCCTGATCATCCGGCCCCAGCGTCTCCGGCCTGTCCTTGTCCCTCCGGCCAGCTTGGCACGTCCCCAGGGTGGCAGCCAGGTCTCCACCCCTCCTCACCCGGCTGCACCAGTCGCAGCCCAGCCTCTGCCTCCCCAGAGGAGCCTCAGCCCAAAGCTGCCTGGTGGCCTCCCGGTCGGCCTGTCAGCCCCACTGCCCCTGCTGACCGTGTTCAGCCTGCATGGCCATGTCTGCCCCACCCCAGTGGTGGGCTCTGCAGAGGTGCCCCTGAAAACCTGGCCTGCACCCTCCAGGCCTGTGCAGTTCCTCCACATTTCTTGCGGTCGGGACTGGGACCCAGCCACACCTTCCAGCACAAATTCCGGGAATCGGTGCTGAGGACGGCTGTGCGAGGGCTGCTCCCTGGGCTCCCGAGCAAAGGAAGAGCTGGCAGCTGGGCCCACCGTCCTCGCGACATACCTGCTGGGCTGACAGGTGGGAAGGCAAGGCTGAGGCATGCACAGAGCTTCCTCCCAGCAGCAAGCAGCGGGGGCCAGCAGGAGCGTGGCGGCCCGAGTGCCCCCGCCCACTCACTGCGCCCTCCCGGGAGGGCCACCACAGGCCGCTGTGCGCTCACGGCCGCAGAGCCTCCCAACATTTGTCCCAAGATACAGACACCTGGTGTCCTTGCCTTCTCAGGTGACCATTGTCGAAAAAGCCGACAGCTCCAGCGTCCTGCCCAGCCCTCTGTCCATCAGCACCAAGAGCAAAATGACCTTCCTGTTTGCCAACCTGAAAGACCGCGACTTCTTGGTTCAGAGGGTCTCTGACTTCCTGCACAAAACGTCTCAGCAGCCGGGTGGCCCCAGCTCAGGGCGGAGATCCAGCGTCGGGGACCCAGCTCTAGAGGTGCGGGGGTGCCAGGCGAGCTGGGGGTGGGGGGTCAGGGCCAGGACAGGAGCCCAGGCAGCCGTGTGGTGCCTGCCACACAGAGCGGTGCCCACGGTGGCCAGCCGCCCTGGAAGGCAGGTGCCAGCAGGGTCCGGTGTCAGGCGTCAGCCACAGAGCCTGAGGGACTCGATGCTGTGCCTTTGGAGGAGGTGGGTGTGCACTCTGACGGGAGACTGGCCCCCGGGGAGTGGCGGGGAAGGTGGGGTGGTCACGCAGGAACTTGCTTTCTCTGTTGGTAGTGTCAGGGCTGGAGGCAGAGGTTCCAGAAAGCCAGGGAAGAACCCTGAAGGTCAGGGCCTCCTTGTAGATCTTCGTCCCTGGCGCCCCCTTTCCTTCTGCCAGCCCCATACTGTGTCCCCTCCCCCTCCCCACTTGTTCCTAGAATGCACAGGGCTCCTTTCTCTTGCCCTCGGCCTTCCGTGCAGTGGAAAAGCCGATTCCCGGGCTCCAGCTCTCCTGGCACCTCCCCTAATATAGCTCGGACCCTGTGGGAGAGTAGCCCGCAGCAGAGGTGGCCCACAGGTGGGGGCCCCTCTTGACACCCACTTCTGGGTCTGCATCCTCATCTTCGCCCTCAAAGCCCCAGCAACCTCATTGGAAGCAGCAGAGCACTGACTAAAGCCCCTTCTGGAGCTGGCATGAGTGTCCAAAGCAGAGGCGTGCCGGCCAGCACACCCTGGAACCCTCGGGGTCCCAGGAGCACGGTGTGCAGGCAGCCTGAGGGAGAGAGGATCTCTTGCCTTCCTTGGAGGGCAGGCGCAGAGGGCAGCGCAGGAGGGACTACATCGGGTGGGACCCTGCTGCTCTGACAAAGCGGGGCAGACTTGGGCCCGGGCTGCGGATGGGCCCTGTGCGCTCTCCCCGCGAGGCTCCCTGCTCCTGCTCCATGGCCTCCCCAGCACTGTCACCTGACAGTCCCAGCCAGAGCCAGTCACTGGCCAGGGGCCTGGGACAGTCAGGGCAGCCGCCACCAGCAGCCATCCCAGCAGCTGAGCTGGGCCCGCACCTCAGAGGCTGGAACAGGGACAGCGTCCCCGGAACTCTGCTCCGCAGTCAGGCACTGGGGAGGCACAGGAGCTGGCTTCTCGGAGTTTCTCCTCTCCTGGCCCTGACCTCGCTGAGAGGGCCTCCCAGTGGAGGCCGGCCAGCCTGGGGAGGCTGGTGAAGGAGGACAGTGCCGGCGTCTGGCGGACCAGGCTGACGTGTGGCCTCCTGCTCGCCCAGGTCAGGTGCTGCCTCCCAGGTGGTGACTGTCTGCACGAGGGCGGCCCGAGGGCCCAGCTTCTCCTCTGTGTTCCTCTTTCCAGCCTTTGCCGTCAGAGCAGCCAGCCAGCCCCGCCTCGCCCTGCGGGGGCCAGCAGGGCCCCCTCGCACAGGAGGCGCCCACCGCTTCCCAGGGCCTGCTCAAACTCTTCCGGAGAGGTGCCCCGGTGGAGGACCTGGGAGCCAAAGGGGTAAGCCCAGAGCGCGGACTCCAAGGCCCAGGCCAGGGCAGCCAGGGCCAGCCTGCAGTGCTGTGCCCACCGTGCACGGTGCCTGCAGGCTGGTCTCTGCAGGGGGGCCTGGGAGCCTGCTGTCTGAGGGCGGGGCTGTGCCCAGCCCAGCCTGAGCTGGTGGCAGTTTCACCATGAGCCCTTGGAAGCCTGAGGTGGCCAGTCTGCATGCTCAGTGGGGAAGGAGAGCCCGAGAGCCCCTGGCCCCAGCACCTGGGCCACACCCCAGGCTCCCTGCTGCTTTCCCCACAGGCCAAGGAGAAGATGAAGGAGGAGTCGTGGAACATCCACTTCTTCGAGTTTGGGCGTGGCATGTGCATGTACCGCACGGCCAGGATGCGGGAGCTGGTGCTGAAGGGCATCCCCGAGAGCCTCCGCGGGGAGCTCTGGCTCCTCTTCTCTGGTGAGCTGCCCCACTGACTCCGGCCGGCCTCCCTCTCAGGGCGGAAATGGGGCTCCTCAGTAGGGGGGAGCCCATTGGGCCCACATGGGAGGGGTGTCCTGGGGAGCAGGCACTAGGGTGGGGTGCTGTTGCTGCGATGGTACATTCCCACCTGAAGTGGGACGCAGGCAGCCCTCCCCCCGAGACCCCCTTCCCTCAGGACGGGCTCCGATAGAACTCACACCCTTCCCTACTCGGAGGGTCTCAGGAGGATGGTGTCGGCCTCTGGGACTTGGAGCAGTCACCAGGGAGCCTTCACCTCACACCACACGGCTGACCCCAGAGTTCCCCTTCCGCTCTGCAGCGCTGCTCTGGCAGTGCGCCCCCAGTCCAGGGGCAGGCGGGTGTGGTAGGAGGGGAGACCAGCTGCCCACCCTCTCTCCACAGGGGCCTGGAACGAGATGGTGACTCACCCCGGCTACTACGCTGACCTGGTGGAGCAGTCCACGGGGAAGTCCAGCCTGGCCACCGAGGAGATCGAGCGCGACCTGCACCGCTCGATGCCTGAGCACCCCGCCTTCCAGAACGAGCTCGGCATCGCTGCGCTCCGGCGGGTGCTGACTGCCTACGCCTTCCGGAACCCCACCATCGGCTACTGCCAGGTGAGGGGGGCGGGCGCCAGCGGTGGTGGCAGCAGGCCCCTCTCATCCTTGGGCCTGCGCCCCAGGAAGTGCCTGGCCACAGGGGAAGGTGTGATTGAAGATGATGTCCACTGCGGATCGCATCCCCGTGCTGCGTGCGTCTGGTCTGGCTCCCGCAGTCTTGGTGCTGGTGTGCAGGGCCGTGGGACATGCAGTGGGAGGCCTGCGGTCTCTGCCGCACTCAGCGTGTCCTCGGGCAGCCGTGTTGGCGCCGCCTCCAGGGCTCTTTCCTCTTGTGAAGCGGACACACCCCACCATTAAATAGCTGCCCCCGACCCCAGGGGCCTCGGCGCCGTGGGGCTGTGCCGCTGTGGTGGCTTTGCTTCCCCAAGTGTGGTGTCCTCCAGGTCCCCCTGTGCCGTGGCGGGGTCCGCGTGTCCTGCCTTTTTAAGGCTGAATAAAAGCCCCATCGTCCAGATGGACCACACTGGTCAGTCCATCTCCTGGTGCACAGGCACGTGGCCCCCCACCTCTGGCTGTCCAAACCCGGGGCGCAGTGCCAGTCGTGCAGTAACCCTGAGTTCAGCTTTCTGGGGAATCGGCGCTCTACGCAGAAGCGGCACCTTCCTCCACTCCCGGTGGTGCCCAGTCTCTTCGCGTCCTCGCCAGCACTCATTACCTCTGTGTGTTGGTGACAGCCATCCTGACGATGTGAGGTGTCCCGTCACGCGGCTTCCACTCGCATTTCATTGTGCACCTCCGGAGTATTTTCCCGGCCGGGGCAGATGGCTCTGTTTCCCACGGACGGCCCCTGGGTTTTAGAGAAGCAAGCCAGCTCCCCAAAAGCCACTTCCGATAGGGCTGCTGTTCTGCCTGACATCTTCCCAGTGCACAGGGAGCTGCTGTGCCAGCTTTAACTGAGTGTTACACTCCTTTGTCCTCTGTCCCCCACACCCCCGCCATAGCCTCCCTGTAGCCATGTAGCCTCGCACACCACTCACACGCGTTTGCACTGTGACACAGCTCCGATACCGGACATCACTCTGAAGAAGCGCCACACGCTCATGTCTACCTTCGGTTTTCCACGTGCCCATGGGTGCATGTGAGGGACCGGCTGCCTGGCTTTGTCACACTGGCTTCCTGCAAATTGCTTTTGGACCAATTGCCCGGAGCCCAGTGTGGGATGGTTTGCTATAGAGCAAAGCCCTCTGGGGGAGCGGACAGTTCCCCTCAGTGTCCAGCTCCAGAGCCTCCCCTCACCATGTCTGTGCCCACAGGCCATGAACATTGTCACCTCGGTGCTCCTGCTCTACGGCAGCGAGGAAGAGGCCTTCTGGCTGCTGGTGGCCCTCTGCGAGCGGATGCTGCCCGACTACTACAACACCAGGGTGGTGGGTGAGTGCCCCAGCCGGGGGGCCCCCAGAGTGCGGCTGCACCTCCCGGGGTCGGACCCCCTGCCCAGCATGCCGCACCCGAGAGCCGTGCACCTCCCAGCTGCGCTGCAGGCTGCAGGCCCCAGCTGGCTCGCCAGGTTTCCCGTGGACTCCCTAGCACAGGCTGGCGGGAAGACACCAGGTTACACTTCGGAGGGTTTTAAAACCCTGTACAGGCACAGCTTGGTGCCTGTACTTCTATCTGTCTAACTCTTCTTAAACTTTTTACCTTGGAAGATACACAGCCTCGTCCCCACCTGTCTCCCGCCCCGCCCCGCGTGCACCCACAGGCAGCCTCTGTGCACAGCACACTTGCTCCCCTAGTCATGGAACCTGTTACTACGCCTGTTCTCTCGAGATGTCCCTCCTTTCTGGTTTGTCTTCTGGGTCTCCACTCTTGGGGTTCCTTAGAGTCGCATCTGTTCACCAGCTTCATGGCAGGTGCAGAAGCTACACTGAGGCCCCTGTGACTTATGACACTTCCAGGGAGAAATTCGTGTTTCCCCCCCCAAAAAAAATCCAGTCTAATGGGAGGAGTCGTTCTTTTTATAAAATGGTTTGGAAGCTGTAGAAAGTAAGAGTAGAGGGTTTCTTTCTTCTTTTCTCCGCCTACCCCGCCCCTCTTCAGCCCCTGCTGCAACGGAGCTGGCCAAGGACCCTCAGCTTCCTGCCTGTCAGGCGCCGGGCCCCACACAGGGCCTCAGAGAGGTGGGCAGGGCTCACCACGCGCTCGGTGCTCTCTCTAGGGGCCCTGGTAGACCAAGGCATCTTCGAAGAGCTCACAAGGGACTTCCTGCCCCAGCTGTCCGAGAAGATGCAGGAGCTAGGGGTCATTGCCAGCATCTCGCTGTCCTGGCTCCTCACCCTCTTCCTCAGCGTCATGCCCTTCGAGAGCGCCGTGGTCATTGTCGACTGCTTCTTCTATGAGGGCATCAAGGTGGTCCTGCAGGTGGCCCTGGCTGTCCTGGATGCCAACATGGAGCAGCTGCTGGGCTGCAGCGACGAGGGCGAGGCCATGACCGTCCTGGGCAGGTGACCAAGTGGCCCCACCCCCTGACCACTAGCTCTGGGCCAGGGCTAGAGTCAGGGACACTCCCAGAGGCAGGAGGGAGTCTCCCTTCTCCTGGAGACAAAAGGCACAGGGGTTAGCGGTCCCACTTGGAAAAGATCAAATAGGAGGCAGCCTGGAAGCGCTGGGTGGAGGGCCTGCTGGGCGGCAGGCAGTGGGAGGAGCAGGGCCTCTGGCTCCTGCTTCCTGGAGCCCAGCAGCATCCCTCCCACCTGCCACCCAGGCCAGGCCCCCACACTGGGGCTGCCGTGACCTCCAAACAGTGGTCCTGGTGGCCTCCTCTCCAGTCCCCACATCTCGTCCTCGTAGACACTCCAGGGGATCCAGCCCCTGCCCTCCAGCCCACGACACTTTTGCCTGGGGTCCTATGCCTGCTTCATTATGGTTCTCCCTGCTCCCCTGTCACCCACCAGCATCCCACTGGGCCCTTTCTGATTGGACTCTGGCCTGTTTCTTCCCTGGGACACAAGGACTCCCTGTACCACTCGTGGTTCTCTGTGCAGAGGAGCCAAGTCCCCCGGCCTGCCCCTCACACCCCTCCGTCGAGGTCCCTCCTGGCCCACTGCAGTCTGGGCCCTGAGCTCAGTACGGTCCTGCTGCCCATGTGCGTGGGTTTGCCTGGCCTGGGGTGCCAGCCGCCCGGGAGAGCCCGGGACACTGTCACTCACCTGCTGAGCCAGCCCAGGTGCCGTGGAGGCCTGCAGGGGTCCCATTCTCCGTCCAGAGTGATGTCAGGAGGCTCAGCCCGTGGCTGGAGTCTGAGACTGGTTCTCGTGCCCACCTCTCATGCCAGACACAGCAGGCCCCGCCTCAGGAACAGGAAGTGTGGGGGCAGGAGGCCGACCACCCTCTCCCACTGCAGTGTCAGGCCCAGCCGGGGAGCCGGGAGGACTTACGGTCCTGGGGACCAGAGCCAAGCCCTGTCCTGAGGCTGCGTCCCTGGGGAAGCAAGTCCCTGAAGACACCCCCACAGCTAGGTTCCTCTTGCACCTTTCTCCTGGCCCGTGACTCTTCCTGACCAGGGTGTCCCCACGTTCCCGGGTTCCCAGCAGAGGGAGGAAGCACATCCCTGCAGGGACAGAGCCGCCCCCTGCTGTGGTGGGATCTGAGCTTATAGAGGGTCCTGCCCAGGGCCCCCAGGGGACAGTCTGGCCCCTGGCATTATGCAGACGAGGCCTTCCCCCCAATGCCTCTCAGGGCAACCCATTCCCCAGACTTGTGTCCCCACCCACCAGTGGGTGCCCAGCACTTGGCACGCTGCCTTGTTGATGTGGAGGCTGTGCAAGTTGGAACCCCCTGCCATTACTTAGCAGAGAGTAAGATGCCCCTGTCTCCCTGATCCCCACAGGTACCTGGATAACGTGGTCAATAAGCAGAGTGTCTCTCCACCTATCCCGCACCTCCACGCCCTGCTCACTAGCGGAGATGACCCTCCCGAAGAGGTGGACATCTTCGACCTCCTCAAAGTGTCCTATGAGGTCAGCACTTCCGGGGACGCTTGGGCGGCCTCGCAGGGTGGCGTTCTGCAGAGCGGCCTCCCTGACCTCACGGAGTCACCTCTGGCCCACAGAAGTTCGGCAGCCTAAGGGCTGACGACATCGAGCAGATGCGGTTCAAACAGAGGCTGAAGGTGATCCAGTCCCTGGAGGACACGGCCAAGAGGAGCGTGGTGCGTGCCGGGCTCCGGCAGGGCGGCAGGTGGGGGTTGCCGGTGGGGTGGGGGCCCAGGGCTGCTCCCACTGCGCCATCTCCAGTCTCCCCTCAGGGCAGGCAGGTGCCGAGCTCCCCGGTGCCGCCTCGTTGGGGGCTGGCAGGGGGTGTGGGTGCCAGTCCCAGCTCCCCGCTCATGGGCTCGTCACTGGGAAACACATCCGACACCCTGGAGTCTGTAGGCCAAGCGCCATCTCGCTCTGCGTGGAGCCTTCCCACCTGGCAGCGCCCCTCACCTCTGGGGGAACTTACCGAAGTGTTCTAGAACACCTTCCCGGGAGCCATGCCAGGGTCTCCCCAGGGACCAGACTGCAGCTACTAGACTCCCGCCCCGCACCTGGGTCCCCCGACTGGGCGTTCCGGACAGAGAGCGGGAGGCAGCGTGTGTGAACTCAGTGGTGGCAGATGGGCATCGGGGGGAAGTGAGTGGACCTCACGCTCGTTCCCGAACGGACGGCCCTCTGATGCTTGGCCAGCAGGCAGCACCAAGAGGGTGGTTTGTGTCTTCTTTCTCATCCACATGGGGATTCTCTCCAAGAGCAGTGTGCTTTTTCCCATAGCAAGAACTTGAGAGTCAATCCGTCACCATGTCCATTTCTCTCTTCTGGTAGGTCCGGGCCATCCCTGGGGACATTGGCTTCTCAGTTGAAGAGCTGGAGGATCTCTACATGGTGTTTAAGGTGACAGCCCAGAGCTCGGCAGCACCCATGCCCGCCCTAGTCCCTCAGCGCGCCCCCAGCACAGCTTCTCCTGCCAGAGATCGAAAACAGCCTCGGGTGCACAAACCTCACGTGGCAGGACTTAATCCTTGGCGTTTAGGCAGGACATTCTCTTAAGTGTCAGCAGGTCCACTCAAGTCAGCTGACACAGAACGTGACTAAAGCTAAGAATTCACAGCTTCAGGTGTGGCTGAAACCAGGCGCTCAAGCACACCATCAGGCTTCCCCACCTCTGACGTCCTCTGTGCTGCTCTCCCTGTGGAGTGGCTGGACCATCAGCAGCAGCTGCAGTCGTCCTGGCCTCTCAGTAACCCCTTGGAAAGAGAACTTTTCTTTCTAGGTGGTTTTAGCTGAAGGCCCAGGGCCCCGTGACGGTGCCATGACAGAGCAGCCATGTGCCCTCTCTTCCCCATAGCTTGAGGGCAGAACAGAAGGGACTGTCCTGAGTTTGGGGTGCTACTCACAGAGGATGGGGAGGGTGCTGAAGGCTAGGCACAGACAGCAAAGGCCACGCTGGTCACTTCCATGTGCCCCCCCAGCTGCCTCTGCTCCAGCCTCTGGGGCAGCTGCTGTGCTGTGGCCTTAGGGTCGGAACAGTGGAGCCAGCCACCACCTGGCCCAGCTCCCACACCTGTGAATGAGGGCTGGCGGCTCCGGGCGGAGAGGTCCCACAAGGCCATGTCCTGCCAATTGCTCACCACTCAGCCTCTGCAGCCCTGTAGGGAGGAGGAGGGCCCGCTGACCACCCGCTTACTGGGCTGCGCCCCCTGCAGGCCAAGCACCTGGCCAGTCAGTACTGGGGGAGCAGCCGGCCAGCCGCTGCGCGCCGAGACCCCAGCCTGCCCTACCTGGAGCAGTACCGCATCGACGGCAGCCAGTTCCAAGAGCTCTTCGCCAGCCTGACGCCCTGGGCCTGCGGGGCCCACACCCCCGTGCTGGCGGGGCGCATGTTCCGGCTCCTGGACCGGAACAAGGACTCGCTGATCAACTTCAAGGAATTCGTGACAGGGATAAGTGAGTGGCCCCAAGGCCAGTTTCCACTGGGGACGTGTGGGGGCCCAGTGGAGCCCTTCCTCCCTCAGAGCAGTGCTGCCCACCGCTGCATCTGTGGGCCCAGGAGAAGGGGCAGAGCAGGGGGCTGGGCACACACTGGGCCCTTTGCAGAGGGAGTCGGCTGTGAAGACAGGCCCAGGGGAACCTGCTGGAAGGAGGGGTGTGCAAATGAGGGCCCACGTGGGATTGGGAGCCCTCTCCTCAGTGAGCCCGTCTCTGCCCATCCCCCACAGGCGGGATGTACCACGGAGACCTGACGGACAAGCTCAAGGTACTCTACAAGTTGCACCTGCCACCAGGTGAGAGCCGCCCTTCCCACTCCCTGTGAGGGGCACTCACCTGTCCAGAGCTGGCCCCACAGCGTCCAAGGCACAGGCCTCTGGGGGTGCCAAGCAGTGGGGGCGCCCCTTCCCCATGAGCTAGTGTGCTGAGGCACAGCACAGTCAGGGTCAGAGAGCAGGGCTGTGAGCTGGGAGGGGCCGCCCATGGGCTGGGGCCTCGGGAACATGGACAGCGTGGCTGAAACCCATGAGGAGGATCAGAGTGGAGACTCAAGCTTGAAACGAAGCCTTTTGCATTCATTAGCTTGCCCTTAAGTTTCTCAAGGGCTCCAGTTTCTCTGTGGAGGGGCTCCCCGGGTACTGTCAAGGCCCATGGGGTGGCCTGGGGGGTCCTGCCTTGTGGCTGTGAGCAGGGCCACCACCCTGCTGGAGGTGCTGACAGGTGGCACGGTGGGGCGGCTGGTCTGGAGGCAGGCAGATCATGAGGTGGCTGGGCCAGGCTCCCTAAGTTCAGCAGGGGCGGCCCAGAGGACTGCTCTGCAAGGCAGGGTCCCTGCAGGTTCTGTGCCTGGGCAGACGGAACTCTGGCCTGGGCGCTCCGCTGTGGGGCGCGGCTGCTCCCGGCTGCCCCTGGGGTCGGCAGCTGCCTCGGAGCTCAGCCCAGGTGGCAGTTTGAGAGGTTGTCCGCACATCCAAAGCTGGAAAGTCCTGCCCCCCACAAAACTGGGTCTCCCCTGTGGCTGGTTTTCCCTGCAGTGCGACAAGCACTAGTGGCCTCCACGCCTCAGGGGAGTAGTTACTGGCCACCAGTGGATCCCCGGAGGCAGAGGCCAGGCTCCCGCACTGGGCCAGGAGCCAGCTCTGTCCAGGGCTGCAGTGCACCTGGGCCCTGACCTGCCATCTTCCACGCACACCCTCTCCGCACAAGTCACGAAAGTAGCAGCAGCCAGGGTCCGGCCTCACTATGACCACATGCCACATGGCCAGGCTGGGAGTGGCAGGGCACACCAGTGGGGGAGCCAAGCTCTGTCCAGGACTCAGGAGGGGGGCCTTGGGGAGAGTGACCTTGCTTCCTCCTGCCCTCACCCTCCTCTGTCTTGGAGCACAGCCCTGAGCCCGGAGGAGCCCGAGTCAGCCCTGGAAGCAACCCACTATTTCACTGAAGACAGCTCCGCAGAAGGTGAGTGCTGCTGGGACAGGCCCTGCAGCCTGGCTGGCCGGCTGGCTGTCCGATGCAAGGCCCACACAGGCAGCCTGCAGCCCTGGTGGCCGGGCGGGGGCTGCTTCCCAGGGGTTGCAGTGGCGGCGGCGGCAGGCAAGGGTGCTGCTCTCTCTCTGCGGGCAGGTCCCTGGGGGGCTCTCACTCGTATTTCTTGTCTCTGCCGTCTGGACTCCGGCCTCTCCTTCCCTCTGCCCTCCGCTCCTCTGCTGTCCCTTCCAGCATCTCCTCTGGCCTCTGATCTGGATCTGTGCTTGCCCTGGGAGGCTCAAGGTCAGTCCTGGGGCAGGGGCTCCCGAGGGCCCCGGGCTTCCTCCAGGCCTTGGGCTCCATCTTCCTGACAGTCCCCTGCGGGGTCAGGAGGCCGGCGAGCCCTCAGTCCAGGACACCTCGCTTGTGGCTGAGTTCTCGGGAGGACCCAGAGCCATGCACTCCTGTGGTCTGGGGAGGGGAGCAGTGGCCTCTCTGCTCATGGGGGGCAGTCGGCGAGGGCTCGCCGAACGGTGGGCCCTGTATGGGCGCCAGGGCACCGGCTCCACAGCGAGTGTGCAAAGCCTTCAGTTGTCGGGGTCGTAGGGGAAGGCACATGTGCTGTCACTGCAGGAGGGCGACAGGAGGGCAGTGGGCGCCCTCTCTGAGAAACCTTTTCCACGTCCCCACGTCCTTTCCGTTAGGGAAAACGTGTCTGTGGAGTGTGCCAGTTAGAAGTTGTCCCTGCACGTCAGACCAGAGTGGGGGCTTCTGGGCCTGGGACTTGGGGGTTGCGCTGGTGGGTAGAACACACTCGCTGAACCGACCAGGACTCACCCTGTAGCTTCCTGAGGGTGGAGGTGGTGCACAGTGCACATCAAGGTTGATGCCCCCAAACAGTGGTGCCGAGACACCCAGGGCAGGCAGTCCTGCAGGCAGGGTCATGGCTTCCTCGTCCTCAGCTGTGAGGCCTGAGAGCCGTGACTTCAAGTACACAAACTAAGCAAGCAGAGGACCCCTGTCGTGCACAGAACCCTGTGCATGCACCCTGATTTGTCCTCCACGCCCCGTAGCCCCAGGGAGCGGGTCTCCATTTCACAGCGAGGAGCGGAGCCCAGAGAGGCACGCCTGTCCCACCACCACGGAGGGCCAGAGCTGGGGTGCTCCCGCCAGCCAGAGGTCCCCACTAGTCACACTGCCTCCGGGAACAGGTCTGGGAGAGCGGGAGGCAGGAGGGTGTGCCCAGGGGTCTCGGCTGCTGGGACCTAGTGGGGCAGGCAGAGCCTCCACACCCACGGTGACAGGAGCACCGGCAGCACAGGCCAGCAAGGCAGGACCGCCCCCGAGGCCGAGAGCTGTCTCCAGGGGTCCCAGACAAAGGGGCCCATGTCCTGCACATGACACGAAATTACATGACCTCAGTGTGTATGTGGAAAGAGAAAAGGCCAAGAAGCACTCACACAGGACAAGAAGCTGCTCCCAAAAGAGGACCGGGAGTTACAATCCATTTGCAAAGCAATACACATTCCTCCTGGCCAGGCTGTTTCACCAGCCTCCCGCTGTGGGGGTTGGGGCCTCGGCCAGCACGACCCCAAAGAGAGTCGGGCAGCCTGCCTCTCCCTGAGCCCAAGGTCACCGTAGCAGGCACAGTGCGTGCCAACTCCAGCAAATGTGTCACTTTTATTTTGTTTATTTATTTGTTTCTCTTTGTAATCCTCACTTCAGGATGTGTTTATTGATTTTAAAGAAAGAGAAAGGGGGGAGAGAGAAACATCAGTCGATTGCTTCCCGTACACGCTCCAACCAGGGGTCAAACCAGCACCCTACGTAGGTGCCCTCCTGGGGGTCACACCCATAGCCTTTTGGGGTGGGGGACTACACTTCAACTCACCGGGCCACCAGCCAGGGCGGACATGTCCCTGTTACAAACACAGAACGCAGAGCCACACTGCATTAAAAGCTCCCTCCTCAGCCAGTGCGCTGGTAGGAGGCTGAGTGGCTAATGAGAGCCCGCAGTTTGAGCGTTTTCTGAAGATAGGACAGAAACTAGGTTTGGGGCTTTTTCTCCAACGCGTGCTCCGTCATCCACTGAAACACTGCAGGGTGAGACCTGTGACCCTTCTGAAGACAGGAGGGGGCCACGGGCCACTCTAGGGCTCCCGTGACCAGAGGAGAAAGGAGTGCACAGCTGCCGGCTGGCCTGCCGTGGGGGCTGAGTTTGCGCCTGTGGAGAGCTCAGGCCTCGGTGGTTCGGAGTCACAGCAGGCCCGTTCTCTGTGTTCTTTTCTCCGTTGTCCAGAAGCACCTCGGCAGGAAGAGCGAGAGGGAGGTGGAAATGAGGACATCCAAGAAAAAAGAGGAGGTATGAATAGGCCCGTCTCCACTGGCCGGCCGTTGCGCCCTACCAGGGAGCTGGCAGACCCGCCTCCCTCCCAGGCTCTCCCTGCGGAAAGGCCAGAGGCCCTGCCCGCATCCGCAGCCCTGTAGCAGTGAACGCCCTGGGCTGTCGCCGCCTCTCCCCAACCCCCAGGGCCTGCCCTCTGCCCAGGCCCCTCTCCTTTTGTCCCCTCTCCACCTCCATGTAGCTCCATCCCATGTTGGAGGAGATGGGCTGGCTTGTCTTCATCTGTTCGGGGGTCAAACCTACTTTAGCACAACCCAGCAGTGCCCACTGGTGTTCTGGGGTGTTCTTTCTCTGCCTCCCCAAATGCTGGGCCGTCTTACGAAAGGACCCAGGTAGCTCCATGCCAGACCACACCGTGGCCCACGCATTCCCTGCTACCAGCCCCCAGCCCTCTCTCGTTTGATAGATGGAGATTAATTTTTTCCTCCCAACTCACAGAGGACAAGGGGACCAGCCCTTCCAGCTGTCGGCACTACCTTCAAATGTGGGCCAAGGAGAAGGAGGTGCAGAAGGAGACCATCAAGGACCTTCCCAAGATGAACCAGGTAGGCCCCACCAGGCCTGCAGCATGTGCTGTGAGCATGCTGGCCAAGTGGGGTGCCCCCCAGCACCCCCAGAGTAGGGGGTTCTTCTGCCTGCCTCTGGAGCCTGCCAGTCAGATGGCAGTCAGGGACAATTCCAGAAAAAAAAGTAGGCCAGGGGCTCCAGGGCCCCACATTCACTCACTGTCCTGAGCCAGAAACACCCTGGGGGAGGCTGGCCACACCTCCACTCCCCCACCCCACCCCCAGGCGGAGACCGACACACTCCCTTCTATGGGGAGGCCTGCCAGTGCTCCTGCTCCTGCCTAGCCCACAGGGGGGCGCTCTGCCCACGAGGGCGCATTGCTCATGTGCAGGTGTCCAGGCCGGAGCTTGCGTCTCTGTGGAGGGCACAAGGCCAGGGCCACAGACGTGTGACCAAAGGCAGTTCTTGAGTTCGACCTGAGCATGGGCCTGCTCTGTCTTCAGGGGATTCCCCCCCCCCCGCCCCGCCTGCTGAGGAGGGGGCACCCAGGAGGCCTGCACCTGTGGTTTCAGGGCTTGAAAGGGGACCTCCCCACGTCCCTCAACAAAGCAGGCTGCCCCTGCCTTGTCAACACCCTCTTCGTCAAGCGCAGAGTTGAAGTCGCTTCTGATTAAAGATGTAAAAAGGCTCCCAGTGGCCCCAAAGCACAGAAAACCCTGGGCTTGGAGAGTCGTGGTAGGAAGAGGTCCCTTTCGGCCAGCAGAACAGTCATGGAGACGGGGAGAGGCCAGGCCGCTCTCTGTGCTGGGAGAAGGCAGCGGGGGAGTAGAGGCCTTCGAAAGCCTTGCTTCCCTCTTTGGCCCCCATGGGCACGACTAACAGGACACCCCCCCCCAGCGCATAGAGGGCCAGCACTGACCATCTGACCCCTCTTACCACCTCCCTGCCCTTTCTCTGCCTTTCCCCTTAAAAGGAGCAGTTCATTGAGCTATGCAAGACGCTGTACAACATGTTCAGTGAAGACTCCATGGAGCAGGTCTTGTACCACGCCATCGCCACAGTGGCCAGCCTGCTGCTGCGCATCGGGGAGGTGGGGAAGAGGTTCTCCGCACAGCCAGGCAGGAAGCCCCGGGACGGTGCCCCCGGGGATGACCAGCCCGCAGCCCCCATCACCACTCAGGACCCTGCTCAGGAGCTGCAGCCACCAGCTGAGAGTGACACCCAGGCCAAAGGCGGTGGAGACGTCCTGCCTGGGAAAGCCCCGCCAGAGAGCCAGGCGGCGGGTGACGAGGGCGGTGGCGAGGGCCAGGGCTCTCCCTCCCAGCACCTGTCTGACGACGAAACCAAAGACGACATGTCCATGTCCTCCTACTCGGTGGTCAGCTCGGGCTCCCTGCAGTGCGAGGACCTGGCTGAGGACACCGTGCTGGTGGGCGGGGAGCCCCGCAGCCCCTCGGCCTCCGCCCGCAGCGGGGGCTTGGTGGACGCCGACTGGAGCATCTCCTTCGAGCAGATCCTGGCCTCCATCCTGACAGAATCTGCGCTGGTGGACTACTTCGAGAAGAGGGCGGACATTGGACTCAAGGTCAAGGACCAGAAGAAAGTGGAGAGACAGCTTAGCACCTCCAGTGACCACGAGCATTCCGGGGTTTCGGGCTGAAGACCCCACCGAGTGGTGGCTGACCTCTCTCTATCCCCTCCCTCCCAGTCTGTTTTCTCTTGAAGGACGAAGGATACAGCCTCCCCTTCTCCCCAGAAGCAGCAACTTGTAGAGGGAAAGAAGGCTGAACAGCCACAGGGGCCCAGGCCGAGGCTCCCCGCCCCCTTCCTGCCCTGGCCCTGCTGGGCCCTACGGATGCCAGGGCCCTCCTGTCCACCCTGCCCGCCCAAAACCAAGCACCTCTGCCACAGCAGACCACAGGCATCCACAGGCACTGTCCTGCAGCTGGTGCTGGGGGCGCGGGGGTCACCTGCCTGCCGGTTACTGTGGAAGCTCTCCAGGAACCCCGGAGCCAGAGCTCTGGCTGAGGGACACCAAGTGCCAAGCGGGCACATTCTGAATGCTCTTCCCAGCCCAGCACCCTCACCATTAACCTTATGAGCACACCCCTCAGGTCCTGGTGTAGCTCCCTGCGTTCATTTCAGTCAGCTCAAAGGTCACTGTGCTCGATGCCTTAACAAGTCCCTGAAAGAATGCGAAAGCAGACTGTGTCCCGAGCCCGAGCATGGCCCTTGACCACTGCCTGGGGCTCAGGCCACCTTCCCGAGTTTCAAGATGCAGTGCCCTCGAAGCAGGGGTTTAGGCCCCCAGGGAAGATGAGGACACAGGTTGCTAGTGTAGGCGGGGCAGGGCTAGTGCTGGCCTGTGACCAAGCCCCACGCTCCCCAGGTGTGAGCAGGCTGGGTCTGGGTGCAGGAGGCGTGTCCTGTTGGGTCAGGAAGCGAAACTCGGGGTCACCAGCAGCGCCTCAGGGACCCCCTCGCTTTGCTTCAGGAGCTGACCGTCAGTGCCCAGTGTCCGACATGCACACAGGGCCGCTCTTGCTTCTGCTGAAAGATACATCTCTGTGGTGTTGCTTTTTAAAGACTTAATAGCTTTATTGAGGCATAACTTACCATAAAATTTGCCTATTTTACTACAATTCAGTGATTTTTCACAAAATTGTGCAGCCATCACTACAGTGCAGTTTTGGAACAGTTCCGTGCCCCCGAAAGCCCCTCCTGGCCACGTGCCGCCCGCCTGTTCCTGCCTTTAGCTCCAGGAAACCACAAGTCTACTTGCTGTCTCTTTAGATTTCATGGCTTGTTCTAAAAATAACAATCGCTATGATTTTACCTTATTCACAACTTCTGGGTCACAGTCTCAATAAATGCAGAAAAACAACACCAAGGAACTGAAGAACCATTTTCTTTCGTAACAACAAAGTCTGTTGGGGTAGTCCTGGTCCACAGTGGCAGTGACGGCTGGGTCCCAGGCTCCTGGGCTGCTTGGGGCTGCACAGCCTGCATCTAGCGGAGCCAGGCGAGGAGGGCTCAGCTCCCACGTGGAAGCCCTTCCCGACATCGTCATGCTTCATGCGTGGGGTGGCAGCGAGAATGCTGTCTCCCTGAAGTGACACCAGAGAGCACAAGAGACCCAAGTTGGCCACCTGGCCCCTGGTCAGGCCCTTGCCCAGGGAGATGGTGACCACACTCTTGTCTGTAAGGTTTGTGGGAATCCACTTCCAGCCAGCTACAAAACTGTATAGAGAGAGCCCGACCACAGCCCGGCGGGGGCCGCAACCCTGGTTTGGACCCTTACCCTGGGCATGGACGGAGAAGCACATGGGACCTTTAGATGACCTTTGTTCCTTGTATCCGACAACGTCTAGAGTGTGCTGACCACCTCTCTTTGCTTCTGGAAAGAGGGAGCCGAAACAAGTTTAGATTGGTCACTAAAAAAAGTCACTAATTCATCAATGTCGCTTCCTTTCCAGTATTTATACAAACTGATCAAATGCTTTTGCCATAAAGTAAGTTAAAAACATTCTTGCTAGAAAGACTATGTTCTTGGCCATAATTAAGATATAGGAGCACATCAGACTTCCACACAATGTAAAGTCTTACATTGATTGTAATCAATTAGAAAGATTTAAATAAGCTGAAATTAGGATTAAAATTTTTTTAATTACTGATTTTAGAGAAAGGAGAGGAAAAAAAACAGATTTGTTCCACCTATTTATGTGTTCATTGGTTGATTTTTAAGTATATTTTATTTTTTTTTAATTTATTTATTTTTTATTGATTATGCCATTACATTTGCTCTATTCCCCCCTCCCTTCCCCTCCACCCTGTATACCCCTCCCCCACCATTTCCCCCTTTAGTTCATGAACATGTGTCTCAAATTCTTTAGAGTCTATATTTCCCATACTATTCTTACCCTCCCCGCTATCTATTTTCTATCTACTGTCTATGCTACTTATTTTCTGTACCTTCTCCCCCCTTCTCCTCCTCCCACTCCCCTGTTGCTAACCCTCCATGTAATCTCCATTTCTATGGTTCCACTCCTGATCTAGCTGTCCTCTTAGCTTGCTTTGGTTTTAGGTGTGGTTCTTAATAACTGTGAGTTTGCTGTCCTTTCACTGTTCATCCTTTTTATCTTTTTCTTAGATAAGTCCCTTTAACATCTCATATAATAATGGCTTGGGGATGATGAACCACTTGAATGGATCTTATATGAGAAGCACTTTATCTGTCCTTCCATTCTAAATGAAAGCTTTGCTGGATAGAGCAATCTCGGATGTAGGTCTTTAAATTTCATGACCTGGAATACTTCTTTCCAGCCTCTTCTTGCCTGTAAGGTCTCTTTTGAGAAATCAGCTGACAGTCTGATGGGAACTCCTTTGTAGGTGACTGTCCCCTTATCTCTTGCTGCTTCTAGGATTCTCTCCTTCATTTTAATCTTGGCTAATGTAATTATGATGTGCCTTGGTGTGTTCCTTCTTGAGTCCAACTTCTTTGGGACTCTCTGAGCTTCCTGGATTTCCTGGAAGTCTATTTCCTTTGCCAGCTTGGGGAAATTCTCCTTTATTATTTGTTCAAATAAGTTTTCCACTGGTGGCTGTGCCTTTCCCCCTGCTGGTACCCCTATAATTCGGATGTTGGAGCGTTTAAAGATGTCCTGGGGATTCCTTAGCCTCTCCTCATTTTTTTGAATTCTTGTTTCTTCATCCTTTTCTGTTGGTCATTTTTTTTTTTCCTTCTGGTCCACTCCTTTGAATTGAGTCCCAGTTTCCTTTTCATCACTATTGTTTTTCTGTGCATTTTCCTTCATTTCAATTTGTTTAGCCTTCATATGTTCCTCTAATTTGTGGCTAAAATCAACCAGTTCTGTGAGCATCCTGATCACCAGTGTTTTGAACTGTGCCTCTGATAGGTTGGCAATTTCTTGTTCACTTAGATTTATGGTCTCTGGAGCTCTGAGTTCTTTCTGAGCCATGTTTTTATCTGTTCGCTCCTGTTACGTATGAGGAGAGGAACCTTAGTTGTTCACCAGGGCGGGGCCACCCAGGTCGCTGGTTTGTGATGCTGTATGTGGGGGCAGGGTCAGAGAGGGGCAGTAGCGGTCCCCTTTGCTCCTTCCTGCCACTGGGGCCTGCCCAGTCCATCTCACTGCTTGCTCCTTCGCTGGTTTATCTGTGAGCAAAGGTGTGACCGAGGTCAGCCTACCACCTTGCGCCCTCACTGGGTCTCCCCATCGCTACCCCTCACCTGGGATTTGCCCTTGGCTGCCTGTAAGCCTGGGGCGGGGGGATCTTTTTTGCCCAACCCGCTCCGCTTCTGGCTCCGCCCCTCTTACCAGTCTAGCTGAGTGGTTCGTTGTTGTCAGACTCCTGTATAGTTCAATTTTCTGTGGTTTGGCTGCATTTTTTGTTGCTAAAACTTTGTTGTTTTTAGACTTGGTTGTGCAAGAAGGCACAATGTTTCCACCTACACCTCTGTCTTGGTGGAAGTCTTCATTGGTTGATTTTTTAAACAAGTTTTTATTTAGCCCTGGCTGGTGTAGCTCAGTGGATTGAGTGCAGGCCTGTGAGGATCGCAGTTCGAGTCCCAGTCAGGGCACATGCCTGGGTTGCAGGTCAGTTCCCAGCAGGGAATGTACGAGAGGCAACCATACATTGATATTTCTCTCCCTCTCTCTTTCCCTTCCCCCTCTAAGATAAATAAATAAAATCTTTTTTAAAAGATTTTATCTATTTTTAGACAGAGGGGAAGGAACGGAGAAAGAAACTTTCAACGTGTGGTTGCCTCTCATGTGCCCCCAACTGGGGACCTGGCCTACAACCCAAGCATGTGCCCTGACCAAGAATTGAACCCATGACCCTTTGGTTCACAGGCTGGCACTCAATCCACTGACCACACCAGTCAGGGCCATTGCTTGATTCTTTTATGCTCCCTGACCAGGAATCAAACCCGCAACCTTGGCATATCGGGATGATGCTCCAACCAAATGAGCTATCTGGCCAGGGCAGGATAAGTGTTTTGTATACCATGTAGAAGTACAAATTTGAGAATATACCAAAAAATTAAATAGGAGAATATAAAAGAGAAATCTTTTTCTATTATGAGGGAGGGGAAGTTTCCTCTGACCCACTTTGTCTTTCTGGCCCATCTAATAATTGACACGAGACAAATTAACCAGAGAAAATAACCAAATGTAAGTACGATGCACATACAGGGGTTCCATAAGAATATGGGGCCCAAGGAAACATCTGCAGTTGAGGTCTACATGCCACCTTGACCTGAGGAGCAAAGCGAGAACATAGTGGTTCGGGACTTCCAAGTGGCTCGGCTATTCACGGGGAGATGGAGAGCAAATGTTTGGGAAGCAAATGTTTACTGGTCCATATTTAGCAATGGGCTCAGAGAGGACTTTGATCCAAAAGGCCTTGCTCGCTCCCCACTGTCTGAAACATACTAGCTCCTATTAAACTTTAGTTCTCTGTGACAAGAGCTCCTTTTCTGGAGCAGGTCCTCCGTCTAAACTTCAAGGGAAGGGCAAAGTTTTTCTGGAGTCTCATTTCTTAAAAATAACCAGCTTATGGTAATATCCCAAAGAAACATATTTTGGGGTTGACAAACTCTGCTTCCCTTCAGTATGATAAAGGAATGTACAAAAAAATACACGTACTTTTTTTCGCCTATTTATCATTCAACCTGGAATGCTATGCCAAATGCTTAACAACCAGAACAGTATTAAAAACTGTTACAGCCACCCCTGGCTGCTGTGGCTCAATGGATTGAGCACCAACCTGCAAACCAAAGGGTCACTGGTTAAATTCCCAGTTAGAGCACGTGCCCGGGTTGCAGGCCAGGTCCCCAGCAGGGGGGGTGAGAGAGGCAACAACAGGTTGATGTTTCTTTCTTCCTTTCCTGTCTTTTCCTCTAAGGTAAATAAATAAAATATTTTTTAAAAATATATCTTATTGATTATCCTATCACAGTTGTCCCATTTCCCCCCTGTATTCCCCTCCACCCTACACACCCTCTCCCACCCACATTCCCCCCTTTAGTTCATGTCCATGTATCATAACTTCTTTAGCTTCTACATTTCCCATACTATTATTGCCCTCCCCCTATTTTTTACCTACATCTATGCTATTTATTCTCTGTACCTTTTCCCCCCTCTCTCCACCTCCCACTCCCCCGTTGCTAACCCTCCATGTGATTGATCTCTATTTCTGTGGTTCTGTTCCTGTTCTACTTGTATGCTTAGTTTGTATTTGTTTTAGGTGTGGTTGTTAATAATCGTGAGTTTGCTGGCATTTTACTACATGTTTTTTATCTTTTTCTTAGGTAAGTCCCTTTAACATTTCATATAATAAGGACTTAGAGATGATGAACTTCTTGAATTTGACCCTATCTGAGAAGCACTTTATCTGCCCTTCCATTCTAAATGATAGCTTTGTTGGATAGAGTAATCTTGGGTGCCTTTCATGACTTGGAATACTTCTTTCCAGCCCCTTCTTGCCTGCAAGGTTTCTTTTGAGAAATCAGCTGACAGTCTGATGGGAACTCCTTTGTAGGTGACTGTCTCCTTATCTCTTGCTGCTTCTAGGATTCTCTCCTTCATTTTAATCTTGGCTAATATAATTATGATGTGCCTTAGTATGTTCCTCCTTGGGTCCAACTTCTCTGGGACTCTCTGAGCTTCCTGGACATCTGGTTCCTTTGCCAGATTGGGGAAATTCTCCTTTATGATTTGTTCAAATAACTTTTCCACTTGTTGCTCTTCCTCTTCCCCCTTCTGGTACCCCTATAATTTGGATGTTGGAGCATTTAAAGATGTCCTGGAGGTTCCTGAGCTTCTCATTTTTTTGAATTTTTGTTTGTTTGATTTTAGATTTTATTTATCTTTAGAGGGGAAGGGAAGGAGAGAAGGAGAGAAATAGCGATGTATGGTTGCCTCTAGTGCGTCCCCTACTGGGAACTGGTCTGTAACCCAGGCATGTGCCCTGACTGGGAATCGAACCATGATCCTCTTGTTCACAGGCCCGCGCTCAATCCACTGAGTTACACCAGCCAGGAGAATTCTTGTTTCTTCATTCTTTTCTGTTTGGTTGTTTCTTTCTTCCTTCTGGTCCACACCATTGATTTGAGTCCCAGTTTTCTTCCCATCACTGTTGCTTCCTTGTGCATTTTCTTTCATTTCACTTAGCATAGCCTTCATTTTTTCATCTAATTCTGTGAAATTCTGTGAACAAATTCAACCAATTCTGTGAGCATCCTGATCACCAGTGTTTTGAACTGTTCATCTGATAGGTTGGCTATCTCTTGGTCACTTAGTTGTATTTGCTGTGGAGCTTTGATCTATTCTTCTGTTTGGGCCATTTTTGGGGGAGTGGTTCTGGTCATGCCTGTTATGTATGAATGGCAAAGCCTTAGGTGTTCACCGGGGCCAGGCATCATGTCATTGTGGATTGTGATGCTGTATGTGGGGGAGGGGTCTGAGAGGGAATAATGGCACTTGCTCCACTCTCTGCTGGATTTCAGTCTCTTCCCCTACTTCCCACAAGCAATTTGGGCGCTTCCGGTGCTGATTCCCGGGTGGTTGGACTTGTGTACCTTCTAGGACCCTGTAGGTCTCTCCAACAAGTTCTCCTGCAAGGCTTAGGAGTCTCTCCCAGCACCTCAGCCCCCACAGGTGTTTTCAGTCAGAGGTTTGAGGCTTTATTTTCCTGTTGGGACCCTGGGTTGCGGGTCTGTTTCACTCCCCAGTTTCTCCTGGTTTATCTGCGTGCGAATGTGGGACCACCCTGTCCGCCAGCCGCCTGGCGTGCTGTGCCCTACTTCACAATCACTGCCCCATTGGGTCTGCCTGTTGCTACACTGCGCCCAGAGTCCGCCCGCTGCCATCTTGCGTGCCTGGGATTTGTCAGCTGCTGCCTTGTCCGCTCAGTGTCCAAAAGCCACCCCTTTTTCTGCCCCGATCCCTCTCCGCCTGACTTCGCCTCTCCTACTGGTCTGGATGAATTTGTCTATTTTAACTCCTTGGTTGTTGGACTTCCATACAGTTCAATTTTCTGTCAGTTCTGGTTGTTATTTTGTTTCTAAATTGTTGTTGTCTTTATTTTGGTTGTGTGAGAAGGCACACACAGTGTCTATCTACACCTCCATCTTGGTCAGAAATTCTAAATAAATAAAATCTTGAAAAAAAAAAACAAACTTTCACAGCCTAAAGCTTCTCTGGAAGAAAGGACTTACTGAGCTGAATGCTAGCCAGCAGAGGAACTGGCCCTGGCACACGCAGTCTGAACCAGAGCACCCAGCTGGATGGATAGGGACATGTCAACTAAAAATGTTAATGTATGTTTATTCTGTATATTTGTATATTTCTTTTTATTTTTCAATCCTCACCTGAGGACTTTTTTTTCCATTGCTTTAGCAAAAATGGAAGAGGGAGAGAGTGAGAAACATTGATATGAGAGAAACATGGATTGGTTGCCTTTCAGACACACCCCAAATGGAGAGAGAATCCAAACCCTGGGAATGTATCCCTGACTAGGAATTGAACCTGCGACCCTTGGGTTACAGAACAACCCTCCAACCAAACCACACAGGCCAGGGCTATCTGCATATATGTTTTAAACCTACTTACCAAGTGAAATAGTGTACCAAACCATTCATTAAATCATTCTTATGATTTTCAAGAAAAAAACACATATCTATGAGTTTTAAAAGGATTACATGTTTATTTCAGAAAGGAGGGGAAAAAATAGAGAAAAGTAGAAAAACAATGTTTCCTTAAGACTATTGCTCAGTATTTTGGTGTTTCTTGTTTTCTATATTTATTTTTTCAAAGTTGAATTCATACTGTGTCTGAAATTTTTATTCTGCTCTTTTTCATTAAGCATAAAACATTCTTCGCGCGTGACTCGAACATAGAAATAAAGACTCCCCTAAAAAAGAAGAGGGACTATTTACCCAGCACATGCTATAGAAAAGGAATCAGCCACTGCCACTCGCACTTAGCAGACACTGCGAACCCAGGCAGCAGGGTGGGGAGGCTTAGAAAACCACCCGTCTTCTGGTGCGCGTGGGGCGGCGACGCTGGGGTTGGCTGACTGGAAGCAGGATGTTGGTGGGGCAGCATAATTGGCTTTCTCTGATCTGCCTGAGATGGGGAGGAAGTGAAAAATAGGGAAACTGGCAGTCACTGACAGTCTTCACAGGCTCGGGTTTGGCTTCTGCCGCTGGGGACCGCAGGTTGCGACCCCGCGCCTGCCTTGGCAGCCTTGCTCCTGCACCTGCAGAGTGGGGCCTGAGCAGTGGGGCTTCCGCGGGCTGCAGACTGAACTGGTTTCGTTTACCGCCGCCTCCGTGACCGTGACTGCTTCCCGGCGTCCTCCGCTGCCCGGCCCTCCCGGCTCGGGCTCCAGGTTAACTGACCACGTCCGCTCAGTTGTCCCGCAAATTCCAGCCTCGGGCCCAAGAGGTGGGCCGGGGGGAGGCGCCCTCCAGCACCCTCTTCGCCACCTCTCCGGGACTGGAAGAAGCAGAGGGAACAGTGCGGGCGAAGGCTGGACCCGCAGCAACGGGTCGAGGCCCTGCCCTCGCGACTACGATCCGTCCAGCGACCCCACGAGGAAGTGCTGGCCCAGGGAGAGAAGGGAACTGGTCTGAGATCAAACACTAATTCAAACCACAAACTACGCCCGACTGGGCAGCAAATGCGGATTGCAGTCCTGGTGTAGCAAGGGGCCCAGCCAACGGCCCAGAAGCGCTGGGGGCTAAGCGGGGAGGGGGCTCCTGCAGGGGCGGCGTGGGCCGAGGCCCGGGCGCCCGGCGCACGCGGGGGTGGGGCTGGCCTCCTCCGTGCGCCGGCAGGGGGCGCGGCCCGGGCGGGCAGAAGCGCAGGGCGCACGCGCACACGAGGTGGGGCGGGGCCGGGGCTGTGGCTGGGGGCATCCGAGTGCCTCCTGGGAGCAGAACCCGGAGGACGCGGGAACTGAGCGGAGGTCCATTGGGAGCGCACGCCCTCGCGAAGCCTGGCCGGAGGCCGCCATGGAGCCTCCTCCGCAGGCTCGGGTCCTGCGGTGCTGCTGCTGCCATGTCTTCCAGGCACACCAGGTGGGGTGGGCGTCGGCCTCCCCTCCAGGCTCCAGGACCGGACCTCCTCCCTGCGCCCTGCCCAGGCCCATCCACCTGACGTGGGCGCCGCCTCGTGTGGTCGCGCGGTGCACCTAAGGCCCGGGCAGATGACGTTGACCACTTGGGGACTGGGGTTCATTGATGTCGCTTCCCCATGACGCCGCGCCGGGCTTTTTCCGTGTTTTGCCTGGTGATTGTAAGATTGGTAGAAACCAGCAATGATAGTTTCTGCGGCAGCGGCCCAGAAAGTGGCTCTTTATCTAAACACAAGGGAGTTGGCGGTTTTTGAACTAGGAAGCTCCTGTGCGCCCCCTGCCGTCGCTCCTTGGCTCCTTCATCCGAAGGATGGGATGCTTGCTGCCAAAGCCTAAGCCTAACCTTGCTGCCAAAGGTTTGCAGTTGTAAGTAAAACCGTTTATGAACAACTGTAAACCTACTCTCGCCCCACCCTGTGTTGTTAACTAGATCGTATTCTATCTCCCGCTTACAGCCAGTGTATCGCTTCTGAAAGTCCCTCCTCCCAAGGTATTTTCCAGTCTGCTGTATTCTGAAAAAGAATGGCATCAGACTTCTTTAGGGGCTTGGAAACGGTTTTTACTTTATTTTTCAGACTTTTCTAGGGGTTGAAAGTAAATGGGAATATTTCCATCTAAAAGTTTTTCACGCGTCACATAATGCGTGCTCTCACGGTCATGTTCAACTCTGAAAAGTGAGTTGAAACCAGAGGGGGAAGAGAGCTAACAGGTTAATTTCAAGTCTGTTGTGTACCAGGCAATCTCGCATATCTCGCTCTGTTGCAACAGACTCTGAGGAGGTATCAGTCTTTTGGTCTCTCCGGCTAATACATAGCAGAGCCCTGGCTCTAATACATGGCAGAGCCCTGGCTGTCGACTGCAAAGATTCTGTTACACCCTGCAGCCTCTCTCTAGCCACGCCCCAGTCACTGTGTGTTGTTCCAGACACTTTATTGTTTTCTAAATGCATTTCCCACTTACGTATGTGCCTACACAGTATTTGTATGGTGTTTGAGGTAGATGCTAAGAAGTGAGTAGAATCGCTAAATCATGAGATATACCCACTCGAATTTGTATTAGATGCTGCTCATCTGCCTTAGAATGTCGAGGCACATTGGTATTAGGATCATATTAATCATACTAACTTTTATGAACCAACCTAGATATTCTTGTGATACTGAACATGCTACCGCATTCTGTTTCTTCAAGCAGCTTTGGCGCCTGCTGATACCATTTTCTTTGTTGCTGGCATGCATAGGTTCTCCCTAGATGTTTGCAGTCTTTGGTAGTTTTTTATTGGATTCTCCTGGGTTTTCGAGTAAAAAAACAAAACACCTCATATCTATAAGTTATGATAGTTTTCTTTTTTCTCCTTTCCAATCTTTATACCTTTTATTACCTTCTCTTAAAAAATTCCACTTGTTAAACATCCAGGGGAAAAATGGTAAATAATAGTGGGGGTCCTTGGCACGTTAGGGCTTTTGTGGGGATGCTGGTAGTGATTCTTCAGCTTCAAACTGGGTATAGGTATTTTATCATGCTGAGAACCCACCTAGTTAGGTTTATCAAGAATCAGAATGAAATGTTGCAGAATTCCTTCTGTGAACCATACCTGGTAGCAATCCAACTGGAGTTTGCTTCATGCAGACAGCTGCCCTTCCCGGCACCGCTTATTCATAGTCTGTTCTTTCCCCGCCTTTATAATATGCTGAGTTTTTATGCGTGGGTTTGTGCGTGTGTGGGTTTGTTTGGGGACTCTTGATTTTTTTTCTCATTGATCTTTTAAAATTATTTTTATGATCCAGTTCTACCTGTTTTAAATAATACCTAAGCCACATTTCCAAAATTTCATCATAGGTGAAAAAGAGTCTCAAGTGGACATGCAAAGTTTGTGGAGAGCAGCAGTCATTTTTGCGGGTGAGTCCTACAAAACAGGGCATCCAGCCCTGGCTGGTGTGGCTTAGTAGACCGAGTGCTGGGCTGTGAATCTGGGGGGTTGCCAGTTCAATTCCCGGTCAGGGCACATGCCTGGGTTGTGAGCCAGGTCCCTAGTTGGGGCATGTGGGAGGCAACCACACATTGATATTTTTCTCCCTTTCTTTATTCTTCCCTTTCCCTCTCTCTAAAAATAAATAAATGATTGTATTTTTTAAAATACATTTTAAAAAAAGATTGTATTTTTTTAAATACAATCTTAAAAAAAAAAGAAAGAAAGAAACAGGGCATCTAGTACCCGTGCCAGGAAGCAGGTTGGCCCTAGCGCTGAGGAAGTCTGCTGCTCACAGAGTCCCAGCATTTTGCTGTTGAGATCAAGTCCACAAGATGCAGAAAGAGCCCCTGCTCCCTAGGCTCCTGTTCCTTCAGCAAGTGAAATGAATGGAGCAGGAACTGGAAAGGTACCTTCGACCGTTCAGTCATTCCTTCAGCAAGTATTTATTGAGCACCTTTCAGTACCAGTGTTGTCGCTCTCACCCTCAAAGATCCCCTATGGAAGGGCCAGAGAGACTAATGAACACATGCACGCACAGTATAGACTTAGCCTGGCCCTGGGGCACATTCAGGATCAATGTTTCCCTCCTTTCCTCTCTCTAAAATCAATAAATGTGTTCTTGGGTGAGGATAAAGCCAAAACAAAAACCTAGGCTGGCCCTAGCCAGGTAGCTCAGTTGGCTTGGAGATACATCGAGGCTGTGGGTTTGGGTTTTTTGTTTTTGTTTTTTTTAATTTTTAATTGATTATGCTGTTACAGTTGTTCTATTCCCCCTTTATTCCCCTCCACCCTACCCCCCATCCCCACCATCACCCCCCTTTAGTTTATGACCATGTGTCTCAAGTCCTTTAGATTCTATATTTCCCATGCTATTCTTGCCCCCCCATCTATTTTCTATCTACTGTCTATGCTACTTATTTTCTGTACCTTCTCCCCCCTTCTCCTCCTCCCACTCCCCTGTTGCTAACCCTCCTTGAGATCTTCATTTCTATGTTTCCACTCCTGATCTAGCTGTCCTTTTAGTTTGCTTTTGTTTTAGGTGTGGTTGTTAATAACTGTGAGTTTGTTGTTCTTTCACTGTTCATGTTTCTTTAACTTCTTTTTCTTAGATAAGTCCCTTTAATATTTCATATAATAAGGGCTTGGTGATGATGAACTCCTTGAATTTGATCTTATCTGAGAAGCACCTTATCTGTCCTTCCATTTTAAATGAAAGTTTTGCTGGATAGAGTAATCTTGGTTGTAGGTCTTTAGATTTCATGACTTGGAATACCTCTTTCTAGCCCCTTCTTGCCTGTAAGGTCTCTTTTGAGAAATCCGCTGACAGTCTGATGGGGACTCCTTTGTAGGTGACTGTCCCCTTAGCTCTTGCTGCTTCTAGGATTCTCTCCTTCATTTTAATCTTGGCTAATGTAATTACGATGTGCCTTGGTGTGTTCCTTCTTGGGTCCAACTTCTTTGGTACTCTCTGAGCTTCCTGGATTTCCTGGAAGTCTATTTCCTTTGCCAGATTGGGGGAATTCTCCTTTATTATTTGTTCAAATAAGTTTTCCACTGGTGGCTGTTCCTTTCCCCCTTCTGGTACCCCTATAATTCGGATGTTGGAGCGTTTAAAGATGTCCTGGAGGTTCCTAAGACTCTCCTCATTTCTTTGAATTCTTGCTTCTTGACTCTTTTCTATTTGGCCATTATTTGCTTTCTTCTGGTCCACTCCATTGATTTGAGTCCCAGTTTCCTTTTCATTGCTATTGGTGTCCTGTGCAATTCCATTCATTTCAATTAGTTTCGCCTTCATATATTTGTCTAATTTGTCGGTATAATCAACCAGTTCTGTGAGGATCCTGATCACCAATGTTTTAAACTGTGCGTCTGTGAGTTTTGCTATTTCTTCATCGCTTAGATTTATTGGCTCTGGGGCTCTGAGATCCTCCTGCGCCATTCTTGGTCTGTTCGGGCCCTTTAAGTGTGAGAAGCGGCACCTTGGACTCCCAGGTCGCTGGGTTGTGACGCTGTATGTGGGGGCGTGGCCAGAGCGGGGAAATGGCGACCCCCTCTGCCGCTTTTCACAGCTGGGTGCGGAGGAGCAGCGCCTTAGGTGGTTCACCTGGGCCAGGCCACTCAGAGTCGCTGGGTTATGACGCTGTATGTGGAGGTGGGGTCAGAACAGGGAAATGGTGGCGCCCTCCACTGCCGCTTGCCGTGGGGACCTGCTGGCCCTGTCCAACCGCCCACTCCCTTGCCTGTCCACCCTCGCACAAATGTGCAACCTCAGTCAACAAGCAGCCCCGGGCCCGGCTGTCTCCCCGTCGGTCGCTCGCCTAGTTGCTCGCTGGGTCGCTCACTAGGTCTGACCCTGCGCCTGGATTCCGCGGGCCTGAGTGTGTCTGGCCAAGTCCTCCTGTGCAACCCTGCTCCGCCAGCCGCTGGTTTCGCCCCTTACCGGTCAGGCTGAAGTATTTGTTGTTAATGGACTTCCGAAAAGTTCAATTTTCCGTGTTCTGGCTACCGTGTTCTGTTTTCTGTTGCTACTATTTAGTTTTCTCTAATCTTGGTTGTGTGAGAAGGCACAGCACATCCACCTATGCCTCCATCTTGGCGGAAGTCTCTGGGTTTTTTTTTTTTTTTAAGATTTTATTTATTTATCTTTAGAGAGCTGGGAGAGAAACATCAATATGTGGTTGCCTCTTGCATGCCCCCTACTGGGGACCTGGCCTGCAACCCAGGCATGTGCCCTAACTGGGAATTGAACCAGTGACCCTTTGGTCAGAAAGCCAGCACTCAATCCACTGAGCCACACCAGCCATGGCGAGGCTGTGGGTTTGGTCCTGGTCAGGGCACATACAAGACCTAACCAATGAATGCATAGGTAAATGGGCACCACAAGTAACAATGAATTGATGCTTTTCTCTTTCTCCTTCTCCCTTTCTCTCTCTCTAAAATCAATAAAAATTTAAAAATAAATAAATAAGACTAGACTGGGCACAATGAAAGAAAGTGCAGGGGCCCCCAAAAAGATGACAGAATTAGACCCAGCTGGCAGTGGCAGACAGCTGACAGTGGTCGCAGGGGTGGGAGTCGGGGGTGGGGCGCGCTTGGGCTGTGGAGGCGGTCTAGAGATGCTGAGCGAGCAAGGATGCAGGCTGAAGGGACCACGTTCTACGAGCTCTTACCTGGCCTGTTTTTTCACCTAGCGTCAGGATTCTCTGCAGGCCCACACCTGCTGACCCACGGGATCTCTTTAACACCCCTAACGGTCCTTCCTTCTTTCCTTATCGACCCCCCTTCCCTGGTTCCGGCCTCATCCACCACCTCTCAGCCGTGGGGACTTTTCCTTTGGACGTGGAAGCAGCCTAGGCCTGCACCCCTGCCAGGGCCTTCGTGCCCATTGTTGGAGTTTGTTCAAGTTCACCCAGCTATTCTCATTACCCTGATCTGGAGTTATTTTGAAGTGTCCCTGATCTGTATGGATCTGTATGGACGATGCCCAGTTGGTTGGGCATCGTCCACAACGCGAATGGTCACCAGTTCTGTTCCCAGTCAGGGTCGCGGGTTTGGTTCTCAGACAGAGTGTGTAAAAGAGGCAGCCGATCACTGTGTCTCGCATCCGTGTTTCTTATTCTCTCTTTCTCCCCCCTTTCCCCTCTTTCCAAATAAATAAATGGAATCTTCTTTTAAAAGAAAGGGGAAAGCAATTATGTCACAGTGTGTTTATGGAAACCTGGTCCATCCCAGACTGGAGGTTCCCCGTGAGCAGAGGCCTTGCTGGCGTGGCTGAGCGGCCGCCTCTCAGTACCTGGCACAGTGCCCGACACGTGGAAAGTGCTCAGTAAATATGTGTCAAGTGAGTAAATGACCAATCTCACCTCAATGGGCATTTCTGTTCATTTTAGTTTTTATTGTGATGAACAGCTCTGCAGTGGAGCTTCTTACAAACCCCTCTTTTCTTCACTTGGCCAATTACTTACTTACTTAGGACAAATTCTAGAAGTTAAATTTTTGTTTCAGAGGATATCTTTTAAACTGAGGGGCACAGTGGCTGACCGGCAGGCACCATCTTTTCCTCCCTTCTTCCTGCCTCTCTCTCCCCAGGCAGTTCATGGCTTTACTCACAAACCACAGGGTCCCACTGCATGCCTTCTGGAAGGAGTCGACCAGTGGTCAACTCCTGGCAGAAGTGATCCAATTGGCCCTTCGGACTCAGATGCCCTCCTCCAGGCCAAGCAGCCAGGGATTCGTGGGGTGGAGACCATCAATCTGCAAGGGCAGCTGGCTGCCCAGGCCTCCCTGAGCCTGGCACACAGCCGGCAGGGACAAGGGGCCGCTGCCTGTGTAAGTGTTGGCCTGCATTCCCGAGTTCTCCCCCAGGGGCCACGCTGCCTGCTCAGCACCTATGTGTACGTGCAATGGGGCGTGACTCGGGGTTGCCCGGGCTGCAGCGAGAGGTGGACACCAACACTGGCAGGGTGAGACATGGCAGCAGCTGTTTCTCTTGCTCTTAGAACAGGCCTGGGAGGGACTGCAGTCAGCAGGGTCCAGTCCATGGTGTGGCCCTCCAGGGACCTGGGCTCCTATTGTCCTGAGGCTGACAGCATCAAGGAGGAGCCCCCGGGAGGCGTTCAGGGGCCAGGCCTGAGGGTGGCGCACACTCCCCTGGGGAGAACCTAGTGTCACGGCCGCACCCCACCACAGGGAAGACTGGAAATGGAGCCTCGTTTGTGCCCAGATGGGGAAGCATCTCAGTGCTGAGCCAGGGGCCCCTGCCACGCAGGAGCAGGAACACATCCTGCTGGTGAGGCCACCTGTGGATTCCAGTCCCTTTTTAGCTTTCTGTCCCCTCTAGCTCTTCCCCTTTTATTCTCATCTGAGCTTGCCCACAAAGGGAGCTCGGTCCCCCCGGGCCGTCACACCGCTGCCCTTGTCATCTGCGCTCTCCGATCTCCATGCTGCGAAGAACGGGGCACACTCAGTGCTCCGCTGACCACACTCTCAGTGGCCTCTGTCACACCTTGTTGCCTCCTCATCCTCAGGACCTGTACTCAGACCCTGTCACTGGACTCCTGTCCCCTGGCTGTGTTTCTCTCCCGGTTTCCCATCCCCGCACTTCCCAGCCTCACTTCACACCTGCTTTTCCCCCAGCCATCCCCATCTCTTTTTGATAAATTTATTTTTTTAATTACAGTTGACATTGAATAATGACATTGATATTAATATCAGGTGTATAACATAATGGTCAGACATAAACGGTCCCCCAGAGGAGTCTAGTCCCCGCTCGGCGCCACCCATTGCCATCACAGTACTGCCGACCACATGCCCTGGGCTGCACTTCCCGCCAGTGACTGTCCCCCACTGCCCGCCTGCCCTCTCCGCCCCTGTGCCTCCTCCGATGGCCACCCATCTGTTCTCTGTATGTGTGGGTTTGTTTCTGTTCTGCGTGTTCATTTATTGTGTTTTCTAGGTTCCATGTAAAAACTAAGTTCTATACGTTTGTCTCTGTCTTGGCCCATTTCACTGAGCATAATGCCCTCCAGGTCCATCCATGTTGCTGACCATAGTAGGTGCTCAATAAACATTTGTTGAACACATGAGTAACAGCTCCATGGGGGGAAAAGTAGCATTTTAATTGGTATTCCTTTGGTTATCAGAGACTATTTCATATGTGTAGTAGCAATTTGTATGGCTCCTGAATTTCTTATGTTCACTAATCATTTGGGGTGGGGTTTGGGACTGAGTTTGGCTTTGATGTGTAGAGGTGGGGGTCCAGCCAGCAGCCAGATGGACCGACAGCCCTCATCAACCCAGACTGCTGGCGTGTGAGTCACTCCGCAAGCAGCTGTCAGTCACTGATCCCTGCGAGGTGCTGCAGGCGCCCAGGGCCTTGGGAAGTACAGGTGCATCTCAGCATCCTGTTAGCACTTTTTAAACGTAGTTATTTGTGTGTTTGTTTCTCAGGCTTATGGTGAGGGCTCTGGTGCTGACTGTAGACGCCACGTCCAAAAATTGAATCTGCTGCAGGCCCAGCTCTTGGAGACGCCACACAGGTACAGCGGTTGTGAGGGGTGCGCTGTCGTGCTTCTCTCCAGTGGCTGGGGACCCCCCCCCGGGGGAGGAGCCCCTGCAGCGGCCCCCCTCCAGTGAGCTGCATGATCTTGTGGGTCTGTGGTGAGGGTTGGGGACCCCTGTCCCAGAGGTCCAGCTCTTTCTGTGCGGCGAGTAGACGCCCTGGGTGATCTTCCCACCTAGAGTAAGCGAGCTGTGGAGACCAGGTATCTCCCGGATGGACGGCCTGCTGTGCTGGCATCCGCTAGAAAATCATTTAAAATGCCAGCTATGCTGCGTTAAATGCACTGACAAGGTGACAAGGAAATAAATCACTACCAGGGGTCGAAGACGAAGCAAAAGGCATGTTCCAGGGAATACGCGCGTGGGCTGTGAGGGCAGTGGAGCTGGGAGTGTCCCTGCAGGAGGTGGGCAGGAATGGGGACAGCAAAGCCTAGTGCTCACTCAGGCAGAAGGTCAGCAGGAGGCGCCACAGAAAGCCGAGTCCCCCAGGAAATGCATTTCTTCTGCCGCAGGGAGGCAGCCTCGGTGTCCTTGGCGTTGGCTAAAGAGGGGAAATACTGGTCCGGGATTTTATACGCACAAAGGAGCTGCCACATATCTTTTCAGCCTATTCTAAGCACCATGTGAAAGCTTTAAGCTGAGAATTTATTTCCAGACAGTCCCAGGAAGCAGAGGTCAGCGCCGCACCTCTCTGAAGCAGCATCGTCAGCCCAGGCCGGAGAGCATCCCTGCAGATGGAGTTCTGAGGAGTGAGCACTCAGAGTTAACAGTGAGACACTTAGGGAATCACACCCCGTGAGCAAAACTGCAGATGGACAGGCTAGAAAGGCAGGCCCACAAAGACCTCGGAATCATAATATTGTGTGTTCATTAGTTCATGAAATAAGAAGGTTGGCAATAGGAGCAAGAGCCTTTAAGAAATAATAGAGTAGTTCTGGAAAAAGAACCAAAAGGAGTGTAGAAATGCAAAGAACACTCATTGCGAATAAAACTGTAGTAGACAGGCTAAATGGGTTCGGTGCAGCGGAGGACCGGATTGGTGAAATGGATGAGCCTGAAGAAATTACAGTGCAGCCCAGATAGACAATAAGGTGGAAAATAGGAGTTGAGAGACATGGCAGGTATAAAGAAGAGACCCAACAAGAATAAAAAGAATCGGCAAAGGCAATATTTGCAGAGAAAGAGTAGAGCATTTTCCAGAATCAAAAATTTACATTCTTCAATTCAGGAAACAGAGCAAATCTCAAACTGGACAAAGACACCATGAATGTAAGAAATCCTAATGAACCTACAAGAAGTGACTAGAGCTAGTAAGTTAGTTTAGCGAGATCACAAGGACACCATATCAACATACTGTACATTAAATTTTATGTTTACATAAATGCAGGAAACCATTGGAAAATGATTGCTTAAATCAAGGATTATTAACAATACCATCAAAAACAAAATTCTTAGGTATAAATATACTGAGCTTGTGTAAGATTGGTTCAGTAAAAACAGCAACAGATCGCAATGAGAAATAAAGAAGGTGGGAATGGATTGGTGAGGAGAGAGGACACGATCAGGGGCCGGGGGACGCAGTGTCGTCCAGGTGACAACTCGTCCTGGACAGGTCTAGGAGCCAACCCGGTCCCAGTCGGGATTCCAGCAGCCTGGGGTTCCAGAAATTGACAAACTGATCCTAAAATTCATATACAAATGTGAAAGACCTAGAATTGCTGAGACAAACGTAAAAAGAACCGAGTTGGAGGACCTCCATGGCCCGGTTTTGAGACTTACTCTGACGCGGCAGTCATCCCATAGGGTGATGCTGGCGACGGGTCGGGGCACCGAGACGTCAGCTGGTGAGCAAGCAAACACACCGCGGCACGCTCTTTGCTGGGACACTACTCGGCAGCAAGAACTCGAAGAGAAGAGGAGAGAGAGAAGCCAGACAAGACCATGAGGCACAGGGTCAGCCGTGTTCTGGGGAGGGGGGATTCCAAATTTGGGGGTGATGAGATTTTCTATGTCTTGTCCATTATACCTTAATAAAAATTTTTCCCTATATCTTGATTGGGATGATAGTTTCAAAGGTATAATTTATCAGTATGTATTAACTATATACATAAATGTCTGTATTTCAGTATACCAGGTCTGTCCAGAAGGTATGCAGCCATGTAATATGAAAAATCTATTTATTGAAGAAGATACTGGAAACATTGTGCATAGCACAGTGATGCCTCGGTCCCCTTCAGAGTAGGCACCTTGGGACCTCACACAGGTCTCCCAATCGCCATCAGCTGCCCTGTCATATTCTCCTGAATCTCACTGATGGTCTGAAATCTCCTCCCTCTCAAAGGTGATTTTAGTTTTTGGAAAAGCCAGAAGTCACAGGGCCAAGTCTGAGCTGTAGGTGAGCTAAGTCACCTGGGTGATTTGATGTTTTGTCAAAAACACTCTGCACGAGACGTGATGCATGAGCAGGTGCGTTGTCGTGATGAAGTTGCCAATCACCAACTGCCCACAGCTGCGGCCTCTGAAGGTACCATCCAAATAGTTTCTGTAGAGGGATGTTCAAGTTTAACGCAAAATGTGATGCAGATTCATTGCTCTACTCGCTTAGGCATTTTGAATCTGATGGCCACACAGTGCACACGCGCATTCAGCTGTGTCTACCACCCCCACGGACTAGTGCAGTGAAGGCGTCATTGTTCACACATGCGCATTCCAGTCCACTCGCCGTGGCTGCCGGGTGACATGGATGTGTCACAGACCATTCCCCTTATGTTAACAGTAGTGGACTTTTACCAGACTGACCTTATATTTAATTATACCTCAGTAAGGTGAGTTTATTTTTATTTTTTCAATCAATATTTATCCCCCATGCCCCCTGCCACCACCATTCATACGGTGACTTTGAAAGTTCAGACCATCTGCCCTTAGATGCGACACAGTGAAACCGGAGAACACAGAAGGCACAAGCAAGAGCTGGAAAGCAGCCGGAGAGAAGCAAGGTCACCTCTAATGGGACAACAAACACCCCAGTTCTTGGGTGTTTGTGCACCTTCTTCTTCCATCAGAAGCAGGAAGACCGAGTGGAGCTCCCAGACGCTGAGAGTGGGGTTCTGGGTAACAGCCACAGGGCCACAGCCCCACAGCGCTGCGGGGCGCCCGTGTGCGGGGCAGGGTTTGCTGTGCCTGGTCTCACTTCTTTGTAACTGCCCTGGGAGGGTCACTGACTTCTTCTCACAGACGAACAAACAGAACTCGAGGTGCCCACATTTACCAGAGTTTGGGGAGTTTGGGGTTCTCAGAGTTCACTGGAGGGGGTTCCAGTTGGATCATGTGACGTAACAGCCCCGTCTGGCACGGCTGGGGGTGGCTTTGGCTCTCACCTCCGGCCTTTGCGCTGCACCTTGCCACTGGGTGTCCAGGCCCCTCACTCTTCTTCACGGGGCAGGAGAGCCCCACTGTCCCTGAGGCCTTCACTGTGACACGTCAAGCTCAGGAACATGCCTCTCCTCTCGTAGTGGTGGAGGCACAACATAACTGTGAAGGCTCCCATGTGGCCTGTGCAATGGGGACCTGTCCCCTGCTGATGGGAGGACTCTCGCACTGCAGGGGTCCAGAGGACGTTAGTCCCTGTGTCCAGGCCCAGGCAGGCATGTTGTCCCATGAGCACACACCTCGTTTACTACCCCCCAACCATCCACACAGGCCTGTCCCTATCTGTGCATAAGCAAATGGCATAGAACCCAAAGTCACACTGTCACGGTGACAGCCAGTTGTTGGCAAAGTCAGGATCCAAGCTGCATTCTCTCTGGGTGAAGCATCTGCCCCCCGCACCTGCATCTCTTCCTGCTGTTGGGGGTCCAGCCAGCCCGAGTCCAGGGAGAAACGGGGCTTGCAGTAGGGCCTCTGAATGGCCAGGAGATCACCTCGCCACAGCAGGCCTGCAGAGCTGAGGCAGGGAGCTCCCCGAGAAGTCTTTGGTAGTCCTCGGCTAGTCCCTGTATTCTGCTTCCTCCTCCTCCTGGCCTTCAGCCTCCTGATCATTTTACAAAGGGCATGTGCAATCTTTCCCGAAGGTCTCCAGAAGAGCCTACTAGTGCTGGCAGAGAGAGAAATGCAGGTCCTGGGCCGGCAGAGCTCGTGAGTGCGCAGGTGAGTTAGCAGCGCTGTCAGCCCAGCCCCCTGGGCAGGCTCTGGCCCCAGGGCTCCATTTAGTCATTCTCAGTCATTTGTTCAGTAAAGGCCTGCTGATGCTACCGAATGGCAGGCACTTGGCTTGAAGCTCCAAGGAGCACGAATGGACAGACCTGTCCCTTCTGGAAGGGTGGAGGCCACTGTGTGTGCACACAACTCTGGTGCTCTCTGTTTGGAGAACTCTAAACCTAGCATGAACCTCACCTCAGCCTGCTTCCTCCCTCCCCTCCATGCCCTAGGCACCCCCTGGTGGAGGGGTGCCCCCTGGTGGAGGGATGCGGTTGTGAAGACCTCTAGTCTCCGTGTTTCCTCTCTCTGGCAGAGCCTGACAGCAGGGCTCACGCCCTGTTCTGCCCAAGTGCCTAGTCATGGAGGTGCTCGCACAGCGTGGCTGGGTGGTGGTGTAGGAGCGTGGGGGGGGGGGGCAGGGTGGCACTGTTGATACGTACAGGCCCGTGGGCTGTGGAGCGCTGCGCCCTGCCACTGGCCTCCCCTGGAGGCAGGGCCCCAAAATCTGCAGGCCTTGGATCTGAAGACCTGCAGGGGCAGTGCCTGCTCTCCAGCTGGGAGAGTAAATCCACTTCCTCATCCGTCAGGAGGAACCCCAGCCGTCCAGGAACCGCTGGTGGAAGTACCTGGAAAGGGGCTCCGGAGAGCAGGGGCTGCCCGGAGCCCTGCAGTTCAGCAGCTGGTCCTCATCCACAGCAGGGAAGCCGGATGCTCCCTCTAGAACAAGGTGATTCTTCAAGTGGCGCGTGCCCACCAAGCCCCAGGATGTGGGCTGAGGAGCGGCTGGTGGAGGCCGACTTCGCCAGCTGGCCGGCTCATCGCTGCCCGGCCCTACTTGGCCAGGTCGGGCACCTGGCACTGCTGGTGCACAGCAAAGGCCGGGCTGGGTACCACGTGGGCAGCGTCCCCAGACTCCCTGAATTCTGAGTATCTGGACTGCACTGACCTCAGGGAAGAGTTTATTTTATGGGCAGGGTTGAGGAAGCAAAGTGAGGCCAGAGTAGCCAACAGCTCTGGAAGCTTTTGGCAGAGAGCAGGAAAGATACGACTTGTACAGGTTTCTTCTCCAGGTGCAGTGAGCTTTCTGAGGTTCAGCCTCACCTGGATCCAGGTGGCCGTTACAGGGCAGGCGTATTGGGAGGTCATTTTGGTTCAAATAAGAACTTTCTAGCGACTCAGCCAGGAGCAGAGAAATGGACTGACTGCCTTGGATGTTCCAGGACGGCAGTTCCTGGCAGGGGGTGGGAGCTGGGCTGGGGCCCCAGCCCGTGGCACAGCTGAGCAGGGGGCTCCGTGGTGATGGGACTGGGTTCTGACAGCACTTCCCCTCTGCCAGGAGGTGGAGCCAGAGTGCGGTCCAGCCTCCACACAGCCCTACCGGCCAGGATGTGGGGGACCCTGAGGTCACCTCGGAGACACAGAAGGTCAGTGATTGAGGACAGTATTTCTCTTCTGGTCCCCCTGACTGCTGAGTGCCCACAGAACCTTTTAGTTGTCGTGTTTTGTGGACAGCTGAAGTGGGAGACTTACTGGCCCGGACAAGTGCAGCTCCCCCCCACCCCCACCCTTTGTCTGTCTGAAGCCCACTCCTTTCTCCTCTCTCCGGCAGCAGCTGCGCCCTGCTGCAGCCTCTCACCGTCACCTGGTCAGACGGCCTTTGGATACCTTGGAGGCAACTGTGGTAGGGCTTTTTGGAGCTGGGACGGGTCCCTCTGCGTGTCACATGGGCCCCACCCTGGTCTCTGAGGCACCATGTCCACCTTAGCTTCATGGACACAGGTGTGTCTTGTGCATAGAGGCACCCTCTTTGCCCAGGACCTGGCTGTGTTCTTGATGCCTCAACCCTAGCAGACCCTGCCGCTCTCTCAGGGCCCAATGCAGGCTTTGCCCTGCACGGTCAGAAGAGCCCCAGGTGCCTCGGCAGACACCCCCCCACACACACACACACACAGACCAAGGCCGGCCTGGCCTGCTCCAAGCTGAGAGGCAGAGGCCGGACTTTGGTGCTGCCGCTCACTGGCTGTGCGACGCAGATAAGGATGTGGCCCTGACCCTCCAAATTAGAGAATAACATTAATGACGGTTCACAAGGTGCTAGTCCCTGGGCTCAGCCCCCCAGCTGTGTGGGTTCCGTGCTTACCATGAGCCTGTTTTGTCTGGAAGGTGAGGAACAAGGGCAGCAAAGGCTTGGTGAAGGCAGAGCTAAGTCAGCACTGCAGACCAGCACCCCCTGCAGGCTGCTTGGTGCTGGTGAGGCAGGGTCCTACCCACCATTGCTTTCAAATGATGCCATTTCCAGTGCTTCTGGTTCCTGGGGTCGGAGCGGCCAGGCCCAAGCACCACGGCCATGCCATGGGGGCCACCTCCCCAGGTCAGGCCTAAGTGTGGTCCTGGACCTCCCTGCCAGCCTGGCAGTGAGCAGGCAGGCGGGAAGGGGCCTGCACCCCTTTGCCAAAGGCCTCTAGGTCTCCACCAGCTCAGCTCTCTCTGGCCCTCCCTGACCTGAGTCTGACATCCCTACCAGATGACTGGTCACTTCATACCTTCCCTCTGGGGAGAGCCTAGACCTGGGCTTTGGCAGAGGGTTTGGAGCGAGGTTAGGGGCACCTACTCTCCCCACTGGGTGAACTTTCAGAACCCCAGCAGGTTCCTGGCCTGCAACCTGAGGACTAGCTGGTGGAAAGCATGGGGAAAGGGAAGCCAGTGTCCAGAGGGAGAGACAAGGGGGCAGCAACTGGTACTGCCTGACCACTAGTGTCTGAACCAAGGACATGACCATGTGCTTTTTATCTCCACTGCAGGGTCACACCGGCCTGGCCAGGAAGGCCAGGGGGAGCAGTCATGAGGACTGGGATGCTAGGGGGAGCCCTGGGCCTGGGAGGGCGCCACAGTGTGCTGCCCAGCAGGTGAGGGCCACACCTTCTAAATGGGCACAGTTCCTTCCGCCACCTGGGCACAGCACACAGGCGGACACAGAGCCCTGGACACCGCTGCAGAGCGACCCTGTGCTAGCTGGAGCAGCACAGGCCGGGCAGGAGGCCCCCCAGCCCTCGAACAACGGACAGGAACCCAGGACCACCAGTGCACTCCAGCTCCCTTGGGCCACACATGCTCCACGTGGGCCCAAGAGGCCCTTTGGGGTGACCACTGAGCAGCTGTGGGATACAGGCCCTCAAGCAGAGGGTAGACCCTTGGCCAGAGGGGCACAGGAGTCCCAACTTGTACGGCTGCATGATCTCTTTAACACTGGGGAAGACTTTGACGACATCCTGTGAACCAACTGGTGTGTTACTACCTGGGTGTGTCTGCTACACGAGCCTTCCCCCAGCAAGACCTGTCTGCATCGCTGCCTCTAGTGACTGGGACTTGAGGATTTATGGCAACTGCTGAGAACCAACAATAAACAGGCCTTTCAAACAGATCATTGCTCATTGCAACATCTTTGAGTAAAGTGCTTATACCATTTAATTACAGGTGGATTACAAATATGCTAACAGAATGGCTACAAAGGGATATTCTTCCTTTAAAAGCAGGTGACACACTTGGGAGAGAATTGCGACCACCATCGGTTCCCGTCAGCCCTTCCTGTTCCCGGACATGAAGCTGGTCCCGGGCCATCCTCCCCACAGGATTCGCACCAGGACAGCCGCCTTCCTGACAGGAGGGTGGCTGTGTTCCGGTGAACCTGGAGCAGGTCAGGTTTCCAGCAGAAAATCAGCTACGGGTCAGCGAACTGTCAGTCGTTTTAAAAAAGCAGAAGGGCCATCAGGCAAGAGGCGCTCTACACGGCTGGTGACTCGGGCTGGTGGAGAGCAGCTGCAGGAGGCGGAGGAGCCCTGCTCTGCCCCAGGGCACCCTGGAAAATGCTCTTCGGATATCAGCACATTTGGAACTCCCTCCTCATGACGCTTGTCCTACTGCCCTACAAGGCTTCATGCAGCCCCGCCCCCGACTCTGAAAGAAGAGACACTGGCCCTTGCTGAGGCCTGGGTTCTACACTCAACACAAATATGACCAGAAAGGGGACGGGTAACAGGTAGGCACAGAGTGTCACAAGGGCGGTGGGTGCTTCGAATACTGGATGGTGTCCAGGGCAGCCCCAATGTCATAATTCTTGGTCTGCAGGAGCCTGGTGAGCCAGCCGCCCTCGTCAGAGAAGCCCATGGACAGCATCTGGGAGAGCGACTCAATGAGCCGGGGGTCAGCTTCTGCCAGAGAGAGAAATGAAAGCCATGAGCAGGGGTTGCTGAGCCCAAGTGCAACCCGCAGGCAGCACATCCCATCCAGCTAGCAAGTACCTGGCGCCTGCAAGGCCTGGCCAGCTTTCTCTGCAAAAGGCCAGGGAATAAAGATTTTAAACTGCTTTGCAGGCTATCAGTCTGTCACAGCCACTCCGTTCTGCTGTGACATCATAAAAGCAGCCAGACAACACATAGGCAAATCAGCTGTATTCCCCCAAAAAAGTGTATTTGTTAACACTGATATTTGGATTTCATCTGTTGTCACAGGCCTTAACTTTTTAGACAGCCATTATAACAGTATGAAAATGGTTCTCAGCTATTGGCTGTCCTTGGTCTTCTGTGCTCTGAGGCAAAGAGAGACACTGGGGTCCCAAGGGCCATATTTGGCCACAGATGGGTTCTCTGTTCAATACAGTCTTCAACAACATTGTGAGGTGACAGCAACAAACTCAGCAGAAGACCTGCTGCCTCTTCTATTCAGTGCATGCTCTCTGGCTGCCACAGTCCCCACCCAGCCCTGTTGCCTCCCACACCACCTGCTCCCCAGGGTGGCTTCCTGCAGGCTCCCCCAGGAGCCTCGGCTGGGCCCTGTCAGGTCAGCACTCTCCACGAGGAAATAGTGACAGTGGACCAGAGTGCCAAAGCCAGTGCCGCCACCACGTCCCATCTGCCTTCAGAACTGCTGGTTTAGCTGTAGAAATCATTAAAACCATCTGTGCTTACAAGGGCTCAGCATACATACACAAGGACAAAACCAACTCTTAATTCCCTCTCACGTCAGCAGACAAGCCCCACCATGAAGAACACCATAATTGCTTGGAATCACTTGCCTGGCGGCAGGTGTGGGTACACGGCTGCCTCCTTCAGCCCCGTGGGTCCTTCCTGGGAAGGGTCCAGAGAGCCAGGCCCCTCCGAGCCAGGCATCTGCAGGGACTGGAGTTCCCCTGTGGATGGGTCCACCTCTTTAGAAGACAAGTGGGTCCAGTCGTCATCTCCTCCTGAGCAGTTATCCGACTCCATCTGCTCCTGGAACAAAGCCCATGAGTGCCCAGCACCCCCCCCCCAACCCAGCCTCCACCCCTGGGAGAGCCCATACTGGCTGGCATGCAGCCGGAGGGGCCACAGAGTGACAAATGCCAGACTCCCCTCTGGGCTAGGACCCTGCCCCAGCAGGCTACACAAGTGCAGGCAGGGCCGCTGGCGGGGCGCTAAAAGACTCAGTGAGGGGAGGGCTTGCCTCAGGCTGTGTGCCGGGCTGCAGGGCTATCTTGTCCATTTGCTCGGCCAGAGACCGCACGGGCCCCTCCACGACCCCATCTGATGTGCTGGGGCCAGGAGAGCCGTGCCTGCCCTCTGCACTGGTGCTGCCGGCAGACGCAGGTGCGAGGCGGCTTCTCTTCCCTCCATGTTCCACGTCAATATCCACCTCGATGCCTAGAAGCCAAGGAGGAAACAAGAACCCACAGTCCTTAGGGGGCGACCCTGCCCACTTACCGAGCACTTGCCCGCCAGCCCCTAAGTGTGCAGGGTGGGGATGCTGGCGTCTACTACTCAGGGTCGCAGCACCACACATGGGGCCAGGATGGAGCCTGCCAGCCAGAAGGCAGGTGGATGGATGGTCCTCTGTGACCTTCAGGATCCTAAGGGCTAAACTCCCAAAATCCTGGCCCCAAATCATCTTAGTAGAAGCTAAGAGCTAGAAAAACTCTTACTGCACCTCTCTCTTCTTCCAGCTTTTACATTAATCGCAGCTGACACCCCAGGTCAATCTCAGAGCCAGTAGGTCCAGAAAGAGGCCTGGCCCTAGGAACCAACCGCTGAATACCTCGTGTGGCCAGAACGCCCCCATCTGGGGGCTGAGGACCACAGGCAGCGCCATGCTGTGTAGGACCCGACCGAGGCGAAAACCACATGTGTAAACACTAACTCGGATCGCCCTCACATTAGTTCCTTGTGAGAAAACACCCGCAACTCCAACGGCAGAATATGATCACTTCCTCTCTCAGCTGAAGCTACTCAAAGGCATGTTTTCCTCAAATTTTCCTCCTTTTGTAAGCTCCTCCCTAGTTGGCAGAAAGCAACCCCACCCACTTTGAAAGATCGGGACAGGCCTTTATCCTTCCCCCAAAAGCCCTCTGGGCACTTCCAAAATGCTGCCCACGTGTCCTGAGTGGGGAAGCCTGGTCAGGTTCTGAAACCCACCATAAGCTCAGATGGTGTCAGGATGGACAGCAAGTGGAACCCGGAGCCACCTGGGACGCCTTCAGAACACAGCTCCCAGGCCCTCCCCAAGACCCACGCACCAGCACCCAGAAGGCAGACGGGGCACCTGCACTGTTGTCGTGTTCCCTCCCTGAACCCAGACCTGCTTTCAGGACTGCCCAGTCGGGCTCATTCTTTCAGTGAAGGGCTGCCCTTCAGAGTGAGTCACTTAAGAGAGTCTCCCTTCACTTAGATACAGATTTAAAAACAAAGAACAGCCTAGACTCCGGCTGGTGCTCAGTCGGGGGAGGGGGGGTAGAGGGGGCGCCTTCCCCAGACACCAGGATCAAGGGCTCAGCCCCTGGGTCAAGGGCACAGACAGGAGTCAACCAATGAAGGCAAGAGTACGTGGAACAACAAATCAGCCTGGGTGTGTCTCTCTGCCTCTAAAAAACAGCCGTGGTTGTTGATTCTGATGCCGGGCCAGCGTGAGAACCACTGTCGACTTGCTGTCTCCCACAGGGCAGTTCGCATGGCCCTTAGCCACGGCCCCCTTGGTAGAGGACTAGCTCTCAAAGTCCCACTCACTCACCTTCACTGTGTCTTACACGGGTGGCAGACAGAGTATAACACAGCTCATCCCCCGATTATTACCTGACCATTGTTTTATGCTCCTTGGAGAGCATTAAGAATATCACTCGTTTTTTCTCATTCTCTCAAAAGCCTTACAACTCTAATATAGAAACTGTGGGTGGCCCTGGCTGGTGTGGCTCAGTGAATTGAGCACCAGCCTGCAAACCAAAGAGTTGCCAGTTCAATTCCCAGTCAGGGCACATGCCTGGGTTGCAGGCCAGGTTCCCAGTAGGGGGTACGTGAGAGGCAACCACATGATGTTTCTCGCCCTCTTTCTCCTTCCCTCTCCCTTTATCTAAAAGTAAATAAAATCTTTAAAAAGTAGTAAGAAATATAAATAAAGAAATCTTTAAAAATAAAAAAAGAACCCACGGGTGGTCTGAGCTGTTTCATGGAGGAGCAATGCCAAGATGCCACCGCTGCTCAATGCACACCAGCTGTGGGGCGGAACACGGGCATGGTGCAGGTGCCCTCCTGGCAGCGGCTTTCAGACAGACTACCCGGACACCACCTGCCACTGCCACCACAAGATGAGTCCCTTCAAGTCTGAGGTCACAGGTCTGTGGTGGTCTATAGCCAGAGGTCACCTTTTTTTTTTTTTTTTTTTAAATATTTTATTTATTTATTTTCAGAGAGAGGGGAAGGAAAGGAGAAAGAGAGAGAGAGAAACATCAGTGTGTGGTTGCCTCTCATGTGTCCCCCACTGGGAACTGGCCTGCAACCCAGGCATGTGCCCTGACTGGGAATCGAACCGCGATCGCATGGTTCGCAGGCCCGCGCTCAATCCGCTGAGCTACACCATCCAGGGCCAGAGGTCACCTTTTTAAACTGATTCTCAGGACCACACAACCCCCCCCAACTGAGCACCCGCACCCAGACCAACAGGCACAGTGGGGGCTTTCAAAAGCCTCAGGTCATGCCTGTTACACCTGCCGCAGGTCACATGCCCTGAGACCTCTGAACCTGAGCACTAGCAACAGGGCGTCACTCAGGGCCCCCTCCCCCACCACTCCGGGCTCCCTGGCTCTGGCACTCGTTGGGCACTCTGCCCAAGGACAGGCTGAGGACTGCAAAAAAGAGGCAGGGGAAAGGAAAAGGCATTCCAACTAACTGCCCACTCTTAGGAGCGGAAAATGCACCATTCTTCCCCCAGAGACCAGACCGCAGAAGCTGACAGGCCAGCGCCCTCCTGGGGCCATTCCAGCTGAAGGTTGGCTCGCTTTTTGCACGCGTGTGGCAAGTCCGTCGGGGAATCCCGCCTCAAAGGCGTCCCCATTCCTCTGAGCTTGTTGGGGGAAAGCCACCAGCAGCCACTCATACCCCGAGTTACCAAGCGGCCTCGCTGGCCTCAGAGGACAGACAGGAAGGCACTTACCCAGGGGGCTGAGGGCAGCTGCCACACTTTCCCCCACGTTCTTGAGGAAGTTCACACTGGGATCCTCTGATGGACCTGGAGCTTCGAATTAAAAAACAAAAAACAATGATGTTTAACTCAGAGCACATTTCTCAATGACCTTGATACCTGTTGCATTGCCATGACCTTCACCCCTCGTGCCCTCCCATCCTGGGGGCCTTTCCTGGCAGCCACGCCCCAGTGCTTTCCTCTCCCTCCCACTCCAGGCCAACTCCTGGGCCTACTCATCCCTCTTTCACCTGTGAACCCCAGTGATCAGAACCCCGCAAGGGCCACCGTACACACAGTATAAAATGTCGGCTACTTCCTAGATACATTATTCTCTTAAAATCAAAGAAATATCCCCACCTGTGTCCCAAAGGATGAGGAGAATCAAAGGACACACTAGGAGTAATGAACCCAGAATCCAAAAATCTAGAAAGTGAACTATGTGTAGTTCTAAACTTTGTGACTGTGGTTTTAAAGACCTGACCTAACCTGGCCTTGACTTTCCAAACAGCTACCACAACAGAGACGCAGGTGCTGGGGCCAAGCCTAGATCTAGTGCAGGCGAATTAGCAGCCTTGGGCACTTAGGCACATGTGCCCTTTGTAAGACAAAGACAGCACCCCTTTCTGCAGGGTTTGGTGAGGGTTAAATAACCTGAAAGGCGGAGAAGCACCCAGCGCAGCCTGGGCACAGCGGGATTTCCATTTGGGGAAGGCCCTCCAGCTCCGCGGCCCTCCCCCCAGGCCCTGAGGAAGCCAGCAGACCCAGGCTCACCAGAGTCTGCTGTGGGGCCGCAGCTGGCTTCCCCTGCCCGAGGAGGCCGAGGGCTCCAGTTCCCAGGGAGTCCCATTTCCCAGCCGGGCCATCCAAAGTGCCCGTGCTTCAGCTTCCGGAGCCAGCGGCTATGAGAGAAGCCCTAGGGAGAAGAAGGCAGAGGCAGGTGGTGCTGGGTCAGGGGGCTCCTACCACCCACACCCACCCCAGCCAGCGGGGAGGCCTAGTCACCTCAGAGAGAAACCCCATGGGGCTGGGGAAGGCAAGCTTGCTGTGCTCTCGGTGCATGCCCTTCCCCTCGCAGCTGGCACACAGGTCGTAGTCAGGGCAGACACTGCACTTGTACCGGGTCCCCACCACCGGGCCATTGCAACCATCGCATATCACGTTGGGGTGCACCATGCTTCGGGGCGCCTCCTGCGCACATGGCGGGCGGTGGTCCCGCCGACACTCCTTCCTCTCTGTGGGAGAGACACGAGGTGGGGTCCCACAAAGTCTCCCCCTTGTCACTGCTGCGGGACTGTCACCACTGTCACAAGGCCCCTGGTCCCGCTCTCCAGATCCTGAGTCCATGTGGACTTTGGCTGTTCAAGTGACAGCAATGAAGCAGCCTGAGAGCCTGCCGGAAGGTTCCTAGCCCTACGCATGACCTGGGTATGCAGGGCCCAGGAGGAGAGAAGCAGCAGGGAGCTGTCTACACAGCTTTGGTCTCGCCCTGCATTCGAGGGAGCTCCATGGCCCTGCCAGGCAGGGCCCGGTGGACTGAGCATTCAGGTCGCATGTCTGGGTTGTGGGGTCAGTCCCTGGTTTGGGGCGTGCAAAAGGCAACTGATTGACATTTCTCTCCCTCTTTCTCCCTACTTTCCCTTCTCTGTAAAAATAAATAACATCTTAAGTAAATAAAATGAACCCCAAGACACCCCCCCAAAGCTGCCCCCAAGCCCATGCACTTGGTCTGAACACAATCAAAAGGGAACCCAGAGACCCTCTGCCCCACCGGCCGTGTTGGGCATGGACTGCTCTCGAGCCAAGCCCAGAAATGATCCTGCCACTGTCCACGTGGCCCTCAGTGCCTCCTCCCTGCCGGCAGGGTTTCCCCATAACCTCAAGCCTGCCAGTTTTACTGGTCAGCAGAACCCCAGGATAGCCCTTTACCTTTAATGTAAATGCGGAAAATGTCATCCTTCACATAGGCCATTGCCATCGTCAGTTCCTCATCACTGGAGAAAGCAACCAGGTCCCCGTCCTCATCTAGGGTGTTTAAAAGACAGCGGGTGAGTACTGGGGGCCTCTCACCTGGACACGACTGCTGAACAGGGCCAAGGCCAGACTGCCCGTTCACTCTGCTGCTGCCTGGAAGGTACCTTCTCTACCCTACAGGGCCATGGGTGGTAGCAGCCGGCTCCCTGCGGCTCTGCCTCTAGGCCAGCTGCCCCTTCACACAGGTGCTGCCTCTGCTCACATCTGATCAGGCCCAGGCCCATCTGGAATTGGGAGCAATCCCCACCTGCGACCTGCCCTGGGAAACCAAGCCCCTCCAAAGGCCTCCTGTGGTTTAGGAGAGTAGGCAGCATGGATACATCTGCTTGCTTCCTCCTGCATGAGGCTCGACCATGGATTTGCATGCTGCCTCCTGTTTGATGTTGACCTGACTGGTTCCAGATCACAGCAGGCTGGACAGCAGGCTGGGCCAGTTGTGAGGGCCACCAGGTGCCGCCCGGCCCAAAAGAACAGGGACAGTGTCAAAAAGCAAAAGCAACCATCAGCTAATGAACAGATAAACAGGATGTGGTGTGTGCATACAACTGAATATGATTCAGCCACAAAAAAGGATGAAACACTAAAAACTTATGTTAAAGTAAAATTACTAGAGTCCTAAAAAAAAAGCAGGACGCACAGACACCTGCTGTGGCAGGGGTGTAGCTGGAACGGCACGTTCAGTATAAGAAGTCAGTTACAGGAGACTACAGGCTGTGAATTTACATTCGCACATTTACATGGAATGTCCAGAACAGGGAAACCCAGGGAGGAACAGAGTTGCTTATTGGTTGCCCAGGGTCGGGGTGGGATGGGGTGGGGTGGGGTGAGGTGGGTGGCTGGCTGAAGTGCAGAGTTCCTTTATAAGGCTGCAGCATGAATTTACGACTATGCTGAAAGCTGTGCATTTCAAACGGGTGAACTGTATGGCATGTGAACTACAGCTCAGCAAAACTGTTACAAAAATAACAACCAGGAGCGGGCGGTGCTCCGGAGGGACGTCCCGGCACTACCCCGCCCATGGGCCTGCCTCGCCTCTGCCTCTCCGCCCCTCCCCTCGCAGCCACTAGTCAAGACACTAAGCTAGTTCCTGGACTGCTGGCCCACACCGACGCTTCGGAAGGTTTTGATCTTGTTCCTCTGCCCACTACCGGTGCAATGACGCCTGGACTCAGCTTGGCCTGGGAGCGCTGCGGTATGTCCCCGACCGCTCCTCCCTCAACCGCCCGGGGCCGCACGTCCCAGAGTCCCCCGCACCCCCGCCCTTGTTTACCCGCGTCACCGCTCCTTCCAGCTAGCCCAGGTTCTCCGGGGCACAGTCGGAACCCCCCGCCCCTGGCACTAGCAGGCCCAGACTCAACAGCAGCAAGATGCCAGTGTAACCTGAGTACCTGCCTGACCACCCACCCAGCGCCCGCTGCCAGCCAGCAAGACGCCCCAGCGCTCCCTCGCCAAGATATGCAACATCATGGCGGGGGGAGGGGAGGCCTCTTCCGCCCCAGGCCTGAGACCCGCCAGGAGAGCCTGGCAGTGCCTGGTCCCGCAAAAGCCAGCCTTGGCCACCACTCTTGGTCACTAGGCTGGCACCTGAGGTTGTACTGAGGACCCGTGCGGGCCCCCGCCCACCCAGGGTACGGCCAAGGCAAATCCCCGCAGACGTCACCAAACCCGTCCAGAGGGAGCAGGCAGCCACCTGCTCACAGGCAGGCCCGCTTCCGGGCCCCGCGCCGCTCCCAAGGGTGCCCGAAACGCTCACCGCGGTAGTACGCCTGGAAGCTGCCCGGACGCAGCACGGGGAACAGGGCGGCCACCCGGGTCAACAGCCGCTCGCAGGGTCCGGGGCCCGCAGCGGCCTCGGCCTCCGCCTCGGGCTCAGCGCTGAAGCAGAAGCTGAAGCGGCGGATCTCGCGGGCCGCGTCCTCCTTGCCCAGAAGGTACGCCTTCACAGTGAGCGATGCCATCACCCTCGATTGTGGAGCAGCAGTCGCGCCGGATAGCTGCGGCCCCCTGGCGAACGGCTTTTCTAAGGGACGCCGGAAGCCTGGCCCCGCCTCTTGGGGCGGGGTCTCGCGCCTGACCCCGCCCCCAACAATCGTGCTGCCGCGCGCGAGCCACCCTGCCACGGCCCTGCGCGTGCTACCCACTCCGGGCCGTCACCCATGCCATTTTCTCCCGGTCTCCCCGGCCCCCTGGTCTCCCCGGCCCCCTGGTCTCCCCGGCCCCCTGGTCTCCGACCTCGCTCCTCACTGCCCCTTGCGCACCGGAGACCCCAAGAGGCCGCCCCACACTGTGACACCTAGATCTGGACTTGGGCCTCTGCCCCTGGGGGAAAGGACGCTCAGGGGTCCCGCCACAGGCCCGGGCCTCGCCTGACTCCTCGGGGCGGAACCGCAGGGTTCCGAACCCACGCAGGAGGGAGGGGGGCAGCAGAGGCCTGAAGCCAGGACACTCCTAGGCGTCCGGCGAGCACCGCCGACCATATCAAACTGGCTCCCGATGCGCTGCCCCTGCTCGGCTACTTTAGACAGCCCGGGCCGCAAGAAGCAGTCCGTGCCCCAGCGGCTGCCCACCCAATGCCCCGCCTTCTCCGGGATGCTGAGGGGCGCGCCCCGCCGCCGCAGGCCCGCTCCCGGGGAGGTCCCTGTTTCCTAGGAGATCGGGCTCGCAGGGGCTGAAAACGCACGGGCACCCCACCCCCACCCAGCGGGAGGCCCGTTGAGGCCTCAGTCGCCACCAAGTGTGTACGGTGGCGGAAGACCCTTGCCGTGGGATCCCGCGTGTCAGCAAGAGGGTTCTGCTCAGCAGGTGGTGTCCAAGAACCTGGGGGGGTTCAGGCCTGCTGGCTTCGCAGGCAGCCCACCGGTCAGACCAACTGCCTTACAGTTGGGACCCAAGAAGCAGGCTTTACGTGACAAAAGTGACCTGTTCACCAGGCCTGGAGGAAAGGGGCCTGGAAGAACAGGAGCGGGGAGAGTAGTCACTCTGTGAAGCCTCCCAGGCAGGGGGGGTCTTGTGAGCAGAAGCCCAGGCCTGCTGAGTCAGAGTCAGGTGGGAGTGGGGGAAACCCCCTGAGTCAGGTTCCCAGGGACTGCCCAGGGGAGCCCGTCCGGGGCCTGTCCACGGTTGTGGCTGCTTCCCACAGCATGCCGCTCCAGACAGGCCACGCTGTGCGTTGTCCCTGCTCCGGGCATTCCTGTGAAGGCAGGCCCTCCTTGCCGCCCTACTGTGAGCCCGGGAAAGTGACCTTCCGCCCACGGCTGTGCAGACGGGTCAGGGACGGAGAAGGGGCCGTATTGGGCCAAGGTTGCATTGCCCACAGGTGCCTGAAGGTATGACTCAGCAGAATAGGGGCGCCTTCAGCTCCTGCAGACAGGGCCAGAGCCTGGCTTCCCACTCCCAGTGCTCCAGTGTCCCTGGCTGAGTGGGGAGAGGGAACATAAGGAAAGCCCTGTAACCCATGGCACCCAGTTTCAGGAAGGGCTCCAGGAGCTGCCCATGCATTTGACAAACAGGCTGCCCACAGGACCGGCTGGATTTGGCACCGTCTGGGACGGTGGGGGTTGCAGAGAGGGATGGGGAACTCAGGGAGAAACAGGAGGGCAGTGACGGCCACCCGCTGAGAAGCAGGCCTGGAAACCCTTCCCTGCCCCCCCCCCATCCCCAGCTTGGCCTTCCCAGCAAGCCCAGCTGGGAGTACAGGTCCTTCCATTGCCCTCCCCCATGGCCAGGAGAGGTAAACAAGGCTGCCGCCACGGAACCCCCTGGCGGGGCCCTTTCCGCCAGCCCAGGCCTGGTCAGGTGGTCAGGCTGCAGTGAGTCAGCGTCCCATGACTAGCTGTCACCACAGGGGGATTCCCCGGCCCCTATGCTGCCAACCTGATAACATCTCACCAGGCAGCCAGGCAGCAGGGATGGGGTGCAGCTGTGGGTCTCTGAGGGCCTAGGGAGCCGGAAGAGCCAGCAGACGTCAGGTTTAGCAGGGAGCTGGCATCATGGACGCCAGACTCAACTAAACCCGGTCCCCTTCTGACATCTGCTGTCCTTCCCCTCCTTGGGCTGCAGGGAGTTCCCCCAACCTCCCCTGGGCCCACTGGCCCCCCTCCTCACCTTCCAGGGCGTGGCATGCACACTTAGGGGGTGGGGGATGGGGGTGGGCAGCTTGGTGCCTGAATCAAGTCAACTACTACCCACCGCCCTGCGGTCTTTGGGCAAATGACCAGCTTCAGTTTTCTCGTCTTTGAACGGGGCTGCAGTAGAACTGAGACAGGACAGTAAGGAGATAGGAAATTCTCCTGAGACAAGTGGAATGGGAAACTAAGACGAAATACACGACAAAACAAAACCTGACACAAAAAAACTGAGACAAGAAAATTAAGGCCAGTTTGAGCAACACACAGCCAGCTGGCGAATTGAAAGACCTTATCTCCTCTGACCAAGGACACTGGAGAGCAAACGCTTTATACCTCTCCTCCCTAACCAGAGAAGGCAAGCCTTGCTGCCGGTGAACCACAGGTGTGGGGGAACAGAGGGATGCCAGAGCAAACAGAGATAAGACAGGAACAAAGGGAGCCAGTTTGAGAAGAAGCTGCGTGACTCCCATCAGCTCCCCCTCCCACTAGAACCAGCTTGTCTGCGTATCTGCACTCTCCCTGGGAATTTCCCCCTCCCAAATTCCCACCTTTCCCCTATATACACTTGCTTTTAAAAGTTCAAGGGAAGACAGTCTGTTAGGACACATAAGCCAACGTCTTCTCAGATCACTGGCCACTGAATGAAGAGCCCATAAAGTTCCGATCCCCATCTCTGCTTATTGATTCAGGGAGTGACAGGCTCATCAATGCTGGCTTTTCCGGTTTCAGAATGACCTCGAGTGCCCCCTCCCAGGTTACACTCCCTAGGTGTGTTGGTTGTTGTTTCACTGCCTGTGGGGGTATCAGCTTGGGGTATGGGAATGTCAGAAAGGAGACTACAGCCAAGGTAGAGGTGGAAGAGTCAGGGGCCAGGAAGAGATTTGCAGGGAGAGTTTCTAGGGTACTCGGGGAGCAGCATCGGCAGGAGGTCACATGATTTGGTTTATTGCTGTCGGGGCATTGTAACCACCTCCTCACTTCCCCTTCCTTTCTTCAAAATGTAATCCCATGCCTGGATAATGATTTACCGAAGATCCGTGCTTGGCACGTGGAGTCAAGCGTAGAGGTGGGTGCTGGGCCGGCAGGAGACAGGCCACTGTACTGAGGATCACAGGGATCGAGCTCCTTCAGACCCCAGGCCCAAGAGATAGTTTGTTCTACTCGGGGGCACAGGGTCATGGGTGGGGTGGCCTCCAGGTCACACTGAGCGGAACCCGGATCCACCCCCTAACCCCGGAGGGACGTGCCCTCTGCTCACTTCCTAAACATTCCAGCTGGTTAGTTTCTCCTGGCTCCTCCTCCTGCCAGGAGCCTTTTCCCAACCTGGCAACCCCCTCAGGAAAATCGTCTACCACCTCCTTTAAGCCCTTCCTGCAAATGCCTACAGCCTAGCAAAGTGGTGTTAGGGCTATGGTGTAGGGTGGGGGCATTTTTAAAGAAAAGTGGTTCAAGTCGTCCGGGAACGAAAGCCAGGAAGAGACACGGAGAGAGAGTCCGGTAATACCAAGTTGTGAGGCCTTCTGGGCGGCAGTTGGAGGCTGGGAGCTCCCTTCCTAGCTCCACTGCCCGCACTAGGCTGGGAGGTGGAAGGCCAGCGTACCCATGAGGGCACTCAGGGCGAGTCCCGGAAGCTGAACAGCAACAGCCTGTGCCCCTGGCCATGGCAACCGAGAAACCCAGCGGGGGAAGGGAAACAGGTGGGGCCAGGTGCCACGCCGTGTCTGTACACTTGTGGGAGAAAGAAAGCCCTGTGCCCAAGGTGCCCAGGGACACTCAGCCCGCCCAATGATCCATGCCCCAGTCCCCTGCCCTGCTCGCCCTGCCTGGAAAATGCCTGCAGCCCCGGAGGAAGTGCCAGGGCTCAGGCCGAAGTGAAGGGGGTCCCTCATGAAGCATAAGGGTGGGGGCCCTAGGAGACCACTCGGCGACCCAGGGCAGAGCTAGGTGCCTGGGCCTGGCAGCCTGGGCGACAGCAGCTCCAGGCGATGGGGGAGAGGAGGGGTGGGAGAAGGATGGCAGGAGGGGGCCGGGGGAGGTGATATGGGAAACTTTGAAAAACCTGTTTAACCTTTATTTGCCCAGGCACCCTAGGGAGAATGATGGGGCTGTCTGGGAGGGGCCGGTGGCCGGATAGTCAGTAGGACTGGAACTAGCACCCCCGCTGATAGAACAATTATCACACTCTGCTTCTGTATCCTACGTTTGTCACGTAGACAGGAAGACCCCTAAGCTATATAACCCCCCAAGAATCCTTTGTTCGGGGCTCAGAATTTGGAGACTGACTCCTCTGGGCCCGTGCACGTTAAATAATAAACTTCGTACTCCAGAATCCCTCGGTGTCTGGTCGCTTCGTTTTCCTATAACAGAGGTGGCGCCCACGGGGGCAGGATCCCAAACTGGCCAGGACCGAAGAGAGGTCGGTGTGACACTCCCCAGGGAGCACGTGTCCCAAGCTGAGCAGTGAGAGTGTGGCTCTTCCCACACCCCAGCTCTCCCCTGGCTCGGAGTTTAGGGTCACACGGAGAGGGCAGCGGCTGAGGGGCGGGCTCAGGGCTCTCGTCCTCCTCTCCTCCCCTTCCCATCGAAAACCTTCTGGAAAAGTCGTATGGCTTTCAGATCTAAGTCCTGGCTTGCTCCAAGCTCTCTCCCGTGCCGGGCCTGCCTCCCCTTCTCTCGCTTGGCCCGATGGCCCGGACTTGGCTCCCGCACATCCCTGTGCGCCCTGGGCTGTGGGCACCCCCTTTGCTCAGGCTGAGTTCCCTCACCTGGAGCATGCGGAGTTCAGGTAGCATGTCCGGGGGGGGGGTGGGTTGGGGGTCATGCACATGTTGGGCCTACTGCGTATCCCCTACCCTGTAATCCTGACACTCTAGCAGGACAGCAAAGGGGCCCTCCTCGAATAAGCCCCCTGCAGTGCCAGGCTACCAAACCGTCAAGGCTCTGCAGGGCTGCCCCGTGGGGTTGTGGGCTTCCAGGTGCTTGACTGTGGGACTGGGTGTGCAGCCAGGCTGAAGGGCGGTCTGGGGAGGCCCTGGAAGCTGAGGCTGGGCCCTCAGCACCCTTCTCTGCCTGGCACCAGGGTTGTGCCCAGCAGTTACTGTCTGGCAGGCCCTGAGCCGAGAAAGTAGGGCTGGAGGCCAGACCCAAAAGTTGGCAGGGTGGCCACCACTGCAACCTTGTTAAAGGGACGTGCCAGGGAAGCTGGCAGCCACTGAAAAGGGCACAGCCCTCCACGCCCCAACCACCACCCTCTGCTCTACACTTCCCAGACAGTTCTGTGAGGGAAGGGGTTTAAAGGCTCCCAGGCTGCAGCTCCCAGATTTGCTACACATTCCCCATTCCCATCACCCTGCTCAATTTCCATCACTTTTCTGGATGGAAATTCTCCTTTGGGGATACATTTGTCCCCTACCATTGTGGGTAGGGTGGGGCAGGCACGTGACATGGGTTTGGCCAACCAGAGCCTTGCAGCCCACTGAGTCAGGGATGCACCTCACCTGCAACCCAAGCTGGCAGATGAAATGCCCACTGGGGCCACCTGGGAGCTGGAGACCTGGGCCTGACCTCAGCATCTGAGCTCCCTGGTCCCGGCAGGCCTGGGGCTGCATCGTGAGAGGGCGTCAGCCAGCTGCTGTGGGTCTAGGTCAGTTAAACCCAAGTTCCGAACCAGTGCTTGCCCACCCGCCATGCCTACTCCAGGGTCCCAGGGGCGGTGCTGGCTACCAGAACGCAAGCCAGAAGCGTGGGGTCAGCCGTGGCCACATCATGTCCCCCAGTTCCAGTTGGTCACACATCCCAGTAATAACAGCAGTAACGTTCAAGTAGTGCTTCCCTTATGCCAGGAAGCCTTCTGAATGTTTTATGTACGTTAACCCACTTGCTTCCTTGAGGTGAGACCATGTGATTAGTGACAGCCAAGGACCGGACACGGAAGAGCGGCCTGTCACCGAGAGGTCCCAGCCCTATTTCACGGGCCCAGGCCGGAGCTGCTGGCGCCCTCCCTCCCTTTGCCAGGGAAGCTTCCCATGTTTGGGTGGCTAATCCCGCCGCCGGGATGGGCCCAGGAGCAGAGCCCCAGGGGACCCTTGAAAGCTGCACAGACGTGAGAAAGACGCCTTTATCAAACCATAGAAGTTGGGGTGGTTGGGCAGTCTAATGAGCCTGTTCTGAAGGATAATTCTCCCCACCTTACCTGGGGAAGGGGCTGGAACAAACCAACTGGCACAAAGTCACATGTGGGGTCACACGGGGGCGGAGCCACAACAGTGAGGTGGGGGGCAGGCTGTCTTTCTGGTCATGCTTTTTTTTTAAAGATTTTATTTATTTAATTTTAGAGAGGTGAAGGGAGGAAGAGAGGGAGAGAAACACCAATGTGAGAGAGAAACATCGACTGGTTGCCTCCTGAACACAACCTGACCAGGAACCAAATCCGCAACTAGGCATGTGCCCTCCCTGACAGGGAATCCACCGGTGACTTTTCACTTCTGCAAGCTGGTCCAGCCCACTGAGCCGCACCAGTCAGGGTTTAGTCCATGCCCTTGACCTCGGTGATATACAGTCTCCTAAGGATCGTCCTGAACTCATTGTTTCATCTCTAACCTCGCTCCCCATTCCAGGCCATCCCCCACCTAGATGCCTATGTGAAGACAGAGAGACCTTTCCTCCGCCCTCTTGTGTTCAGTAGTTGGGGACTGTGACTTCAACTGACATAAAACGGAGTAACAAGAATGAAAACAGATTTTTATTCAAGTACTAGGCAGTTAGAATTTGGGGGCTTAAATGCTAACTTACTAGGGGATGCGGGGGTGGGCGGAGAAAGGCACTTACAGGGTATAAGTGACTAGGAAAGGGGCCCTTAGGGACGGATGGGAGACAGGGTTGACAGCACTGTGTGACCCTGAGTTTATTGGGTGACTAGATCAATCTCCCCTGGTTGCTCCTGGGAAAGGGCTGGAACAATTGAACCGTCAGGAAAAAAAGCCTATTTTCAAATGCCTTCCACTCAAAAATAATTTTCCTGCCACAGAGGTTTATTCTGGACCCCTTTCCCTACGAGAGCTCCTGGCTGGTCTCCCCGCTTCCTCTCTTACTCTCTCTGGTCCCTTCTCTATGCCCAAGTAATCATTTCAAAATGCAGATTGGCTGTATCGACCCCAGGGCACCCCCCACTCCTCTCCCTGCTTTTACCCAAGGGTAAGAACCCAAAGCACTGACAAGGCGTGCGAGGCACTGGTGCTCTGAGCTCTGCCCTGGTGGCCTGGGGTTCCTTCAACAGAGACATCCGCATGTGCCGAACCACCGGGCCAGCTTCTCCAGGCAACCCCGCCTCTCTCGCCCCTGGGTCCGACGGCTAACCTCATTTTCTCAGGGAGGCCTATGGCCTCCAGGCAGGGTCCCTTCCTCCAGGGGGAGCTCTCTGAGCCCCATGAACCTTGTTATGAGTGAACACAAGAAGGAGGCATCCAAGGAAAGACGGGCCAGCAGAGGGCTGAGGTGAGGCCCAGGCAGGACTACCCACTCTCTGTGCCAGAGACACCTCAGCGAGGGGAGGAGATGAAGGGCCCCTGCTTAGAAACATGTTTTTTGTTTGGTTTTGTTTTTTTTACAGATTAAAAAAATTTTTTAGAGAGAGGAAGGGAGGGAGAAAGGAAGGGGGAGAAACATCAATATGTGGTTGTCTCTCGCGAACCCCCTTCTGGGGGCCTGGATGGCAACCCAGGCATGTGCCCGGACTGGGAACTGAACCCACAACCCTTTGGTTCACAGGCTGGCACTCAATCCACTGAGTCACACCAGCCAAGGCAGAACCATATTTTAAAATGCATAAAATACAATGCATTATAAAAGGACTGCTAATATTGAAATGCAAATACCAGATTACAAAAACACACACCAAGTTACCATGCAGAAATAGCTGTGATTCTTTACTAACTCATCACATTACAAGATGTAGAGGCAGGACCCATCAGACCAGTGGCACAGGGAGCGGCGGCGGCAGCGGCGGCGCCAGAACGGGCAGAAGCCCGGGAGGCTGCTGTGTGACAGCCCCAGGCTGCGGATTCTGCTGGACTTTGCTGCCTCCATTCACAACTCGAGGAAATGCCAAGTTCCAGTCAGAGGTTAGGAAAAATAAAGATCAATTTTCTTTTTCTCGTCTCAGCTCTTATACCTCCCCACCCCTGGATCCCGAGGCCATAGGCTAAGAAGCCCCGTGAGGAAGGATGGGAGGATTTTCTGGGAGGCTCTCCCAGAAAATCTCCAGTGTGGGCTGAGGGCTGGCTTGGAATCCCAACTCAAAGGCATTTTTCACTTTGTGGGAAGCAAGAAGAACAAAGAGGGCAGGCCCACAGCCTGGTCGGGAGAGAAAGCAGGACTTTCTGCGCCCATCTGGCCAGTGTCACTGTCCTCAGTAAAGAAGGTGAACCCTTGGGTGAGGGGCGCCCCATCCTCGGTGGCAGGACGGCAGGCAGAGCTCACCTGCCTAGAAGTGCCAGAGGGAGTTGGGGTGCAACCAGACCCCGAGGAACGCATTGCAGTAAGGGCACCGAGAGCCCTGGAAAACTGGCCAGGAGCCAGCCAACTGTTGGAGTTTCAAAGGCTACAGCTGGGAGTGCAGAGGCTGTGGGGAGGGGCCCCACGGGGCCTGAAGCACGCCTGCAGTGGGGCCTTGCCATTTCTGCAGGCCCTGGGGGTCAGAGTCCCGTAGGTTTCTGCTCACTCCATGACCATGCTCTCCAGCCCCTCCTGGTGGCAGCACCACACTGTTCTTGCCCTCCCTGTACAGTCCTGGCGGACAGGGGAGCCTAGTGCGGACCCATTCTCGGCCCAGTGGTGAGCACTTGCCCTTAAGTGGGTGTGTGGCCCAGAGGACCCCCCTCCCAGGATTCTGCTGGGGCAGTGGGGAGGAAACAGCAGGGCTGGAGGGATCGGAAAGGTGGCCTTCTGTCTCCACCACCTGGATCCCATGGTTGCCCAAACTCAGCCACCAGTTTCGGTGCATGACCCCCTCCAGTCGACTCACCCTGGCCCCTCTCCCATCACTCCGGACCCGACCACCCCCTCCCCCACCCTGGCCCACAGTGGTCCCATTCCTGACAGAGGCCTTGCCCTCTCTAGGGGTCAAGGCAGGATGCCACCCCCCTCCCCAGTCATCCTCCCAGCCCCACTCCCTGCTCCTCCTGCCCCAAAGCCAAAGTGTGGAGGGGGAGACGTGAGCTTCCCAAACTTTAGTTACTGACAGGCCATCTCCTTAATTTTTACTGGTTCAATTTCCTTAAATCAACTCATTTTAAAACTTCAATACACATTTAAAAAATAAATAAACCCTTTGTATCACAGCCCAAATGAAAATTCTTATCCCTCACTACAAACACAAGGTGCCTGCAAAAACAGAGGCACTTGGAACAAGCCAGTTTCCTCCAGAAGGCTCTGCAAGGCCAGGCTCAGCCCGTCGTCCAGTTCATCAGCAAGTGGGGGGAACAGCGCTGCTCCACCACCACTGGCACCCCGCCTGCCTGCGGGAAAAGGGGGCGGGTCACTGAATCAGGCCCCAGCACCAGCCCCCTCAGCCACTGGCCCTGCCTTACTGCTGCTGGCAGAAATGTCTCAGAGGCGAATGCCCTGGCCCTACCTGCTCCCAGGCTTCCATCTTGCCCCAGGTGTGGGTCTGGGCTGAAAGCAGAAGACAAATGCCCAGCATCTTCCAGCCTGAACCTGTCCCCAAAAGCCACCCTCCACCCCAGTGCCCTCAGGGCCACTGCAGCCAGGGCCAGGACTCAGGACTACGAGCAGTGGCGCTGAGGCCCCCAGTGCCCCCCCCCCAGCCTGTGTTGAACTAATCCCTTTATGGTTTGTCCCCTTCCCAGTTCCACAGAGAACTGGGGAAAGCCCGGGATGGCACACGAATGAAAGTGCAAGTGAGCGCCATGCCATAAAGGGAGAGGAGGAGCTGGGCGGCTGGGGACCCCCGGAGCGAATCACCTGCACGGTTGTGCTAGCTTCCATTCCCCTGCGCCTGACACCTGGGAGACCAGTCCAGCTCTGGGCCAGACTCTGTGCCCACTGCCTGCATAGATCAGCCCCTTTACTCCTGAAAACATCCCACTGCTCCTATTTTACGAAGGAGGAGCATCGTCTGTCCCCAACATGCTTTTATCCAGCCGACTGGAAAAGGTCCTGGGAAGGGGGGTAGCCGTGGGTGTCGGTGCAGGCAGGGCCATTCCGCCGAGTCCCCTGGCTAGAGGCCCACCAGCTCCGGCCATGCCTTCCCCCTCCCACCGTCCAGACCCTTCTCAGACCTGGGGGAGAGGCCTGGGGATCCCCGAGTGACCGGGAGTCGGTTCGGATTGGGTGGGGTGCGGTGCGGCTCGGGTTGCGGGGACGAGGGCGTGCTGCCTGCCCCTCAGCAGTCCGCCGCACTCGCGAAGGCACCGCCCCATCCCACCGGAGGCCGGACCCAGGGCGGCTCGGCGAGCTCTCGCGGCGGCCGCTGTCGCGAGCAGGGCGCTGCTCCGCACCCCACCTCCTCGCAGGGCGGGCGGCGGCGGCGGGTGCTACGGCCCCTTTAAATCCGGGCCGCCCCGCCCTGCGCCGCCGACTCCGCGGCGGTCCCGGATCCAGGCCGGGCCGCGGCTCTCGCCGCCCAGCCCAGCCCAGCCCAGCCCAGGCCGGCCTGGTCCAGCGGCGGAGGAAGGCCCCGCACCCGTGCCCCGCGCCCGGGAGGAACCGTTCCGGGCCCCGCCCGGCCCCGGGCCCCGCCCTGCCCCGCCCCGGGGCCGGGCCCACCCCCCACCCCCACCCCGGCCCCCTACCCCGCGCCCCGGCCCCGGCTCCCCGGGCCATGCGGCCTCGGCCCCGCCGGCGCCTGCCGCGCACCGGAGGAGATGAGGCTCCGCAATGGCACCTTCCTGACGCTGCTGCTGCTCTGCCTGTGCGCCTTCCTCTCGCTCTCGTGGTACGCGGCCCTGGGCGGCCAGAAAGGTGAGCTCCCGGCGCCCCGCGACTCAGCCCGCACCTGGGCGCACCTGGGCGCCCGCGGCCGAGCGGGTCCGGGCAGTGGCCGCGGGAGGCGGCCGGAAGCCGACGCGGGCGCCCTTCCCCGCCCGGCGGCGCGGAAGGACGCCCCTCCCATCCTCGCCCCCACTTGTTTGCTGCCGGAATAATGAAATTCTCTTCTGGCCCGCGTTGGGCCGCGGGCCGGGGCATCTCGGGGGCCCCCATGAGGCGCTGGGGCGCGCCTCCATGAGTACAGTTACGCCCAGCGACGGTGGTCGCTCCCACTGAGTAGCGGGGGACCTAGAAATTCTCAGAGAGGGACAGAGATACAAGGTCACAGCGGTGGCTGTGCCAGGTCCCAAGGTACCAGCTCCAGGCACCTGAGCAGGAGTAAATATTGTGTTCCTGAGACAGGTGTCAGGGGACAGCAGACATCCAGGCAGTGGCCCTCTACCCCACCCCACACCACCCTTCACCCTAGCCCACGCCGGGCACTCCCTGGGGTATCCACAGCCTTCCATGACATCCGCTGCCCAGAACTGCCCCACAGGGCCCTCCTGGGTGCTGGGCCAGACAGCCCAGGGGTGCGTGGAGGGCCTCAGGAGCAGCCAGACCGGCCCCTGCTGCCCGTTAACTCACTTTGTGCGGTGTCATGGCTTGGTCAAGTTGGCCAGTCCATCACCCAGGCTTTCTGATTCTGGCCAGCATACTTGGGGGAAGCAGGTGGGGGAGACAGGCTGTAGTCACTTGGTGTTGGCTGGGGCCGCCCTGGAAGCCTGGGGAAAAGCTGCTTCCCTCCTGCCTCCTGGCCTTCCTGCAGAAGGCCCAAGCAGGGTCAGGCTGAGGCCAGCAGACCCTCTGTCTACCTCCTACCTCCTGCTTCCCTGTCCCCTATGGAAGGCTGGAGCGGGAGGGCTGGTGGTGGGGCTAGAGCCTTCCTGACCCTCCAAGCCCCAAAAGCCCCCGTCTGCTCCTGCCTGCCCAGCCTAGCCTAGCACAGCCCTCCTGTATGGGTGGAGGCCAAGTCTTAGCACAGGGAGGCCTTGCCCAGGGCAGAGTTCTCTCTGGGTCTCTAGGTGGGGGTGTCACCTGGAGGAGGGCACTTTGAACCCTTGGAGGAGTGACTGTGCAAACAGAGTGGCAGGGGGCCCCAGGTGGGGCTGCATCTGACAGTGAGTGGGTAATGAGCCCCTGCACTTTGTCCTTGGCCAGGGTGCAGTTTCCATGGGCCTCCTGCAGCAGCCACAGGCCCTCTGCCTCATGTCAGGACTGCAGCACAAGCCCCACCAGGACCCCTTCTATAGAAGCCTGGGTGGCACAGGGGAGCCAGTGCCCAGAGCAGTGGAGTGAGGGGACTCCAGGGGCTCCATTTGGGGCCCGCTATCCCTGAAGGGGGCATCGAGGAGACTGGTACCCTGGGGGCCTGAGGAGTACGAGAACGCCCTCAGATGAAGAGTTGTGGAGCTCCGGTGCATGGTTCCTTGTCCCTGGGCACGCCCAGGAGCCTGAGATGTGAGGAGGGGTACCGCTGTTTTGGGGGGCCTAGCAGGGCCAGACCTTTGGCGACCCCGAGAGAAAGCCTGAATCTGGGCTCTTACGTGACTCTGCTCATTCTCACATGTAGACGGCTGTATGAAGCCTGGGGGGAAGCCAGACTAAACCTGGCTGAGGTCAGACTGCATCCTGGCTTCCAGGGGGCAGCAGGTGGGGAGCCCAGGCCCCCATACTTGGGGTAAGGGCAGAGGAACCTGGGCCTGTGGGGAAGGGAGAAGGTGGGCAGGTGGCCAGAGAGGAAGGAAGCAGCAGGAGAAGGTGACATCCAGGAAGCCCGGGGCCAGGAAGGATGTGTAGGCCTTGGTGAGACTGCCCCAGGTGAGGGTTCACAGCCAGGCTGGGCCCCGTCTGTGCAACAGTTCTGCCAGCCCTCACAATGGGGCCCTCAGCCAAGGGTCTGCTGAAGGCCTGTCCCCACAGAGGACTGCAGATCCCCCAGGGGGCCAGCTTCAGCCACAGGGGCACTCCTTAGCATCCCAACATCCTGTCCTTCAGCAGGAATTGACACCCTTCTGTTTGTTTGTTTAATTGATTTTAAAGAGAGAAAGGAAGGGGGAGGGGGAGAGAGAGCAAGAGATAGACAGAAACCTTGCCTTATCGTTCCACTTACTTACGCACTCATTGGTTGCTTCTCAAATGTCCCCTGACGAGGGACTGAACCCACAGCCTTGGTGTGTGGGGAGGACACTAACCAGCTGAGCTGCTCTGCCAGAGCCAGGGCGCCCTTCTTGACCACTGGGAGGATGGGTGCGAGTCCTGGAGAGGAGGTGAACACGCGCCCCCTCTCCACCTCCTGCCCCGCCTGCCGGTGGACGGCAGACCTTCCCTGGGCCCGGTTCCAACCTGTGTCCCTCTGTGCCTGTTCCCCTTCCCTGACTAAGGGGCACAAGGCTGCTTTCTTCAGCCAAGAGAGGACCAGAGGGAAGGTTGTGGTCCATGAGCCTCAGGCATCCTGGTTACTCTGCCTTCGGCTGAGAAAACCTCTCACAGTGGTCACAGCTGCAGCCCTTCTCTGGAGCCAGCTGCGCTGGGGGCCAGGCCCCCCACACCACTTCCCTGGGGCAGGAAGGTGTAGCCTGGAAAGAGAAGCCAGCACCCAGGAACTCCTGCCCAGCCCCCAGAAACCAGGGGCTCCCAGACCTTCGCCCTTCCCATCACTCAAGCTGCTCTCCCAGCCCACTCCCCACTTCAGTCCAGCCACCCAGCGCAGGAAGGTCGTGAAGAGCCACGGGGGCCTGGCAGAGCTCCGGCCTGAGCTCAGCGCCTGGGTAGGCATGCACAGAGCTTGAGGTTCTGGCTTTGACAGGCAAGGAAAGATTGGACCCACGAGCAAGAAGCCAGGGACGTGGGTCAGGCTGGGGACCTTGCAGGCAGCAGGCAGAGCAGGAGCAGGGGCAGGATGCTGAGGGACAGGGCCTCAGTGTTCAGGGAAATGACAGAAGGTCCTGGAGCGGGGAGCGGGGGCACAGAGCCAGGCCCAGAATCCCAGTGCCCATCACCAGTTCTTAGTAAATGGGGGAAGCTCAGGACCTGGGCAGAGGGCGGTCCCTGGGAAAGGCAGCCGGGGTCCAGAGCAGGCTGTGGTCAGGGTGGTGCAGGGTGGCCGTGGGTACTGCAGCCCACCTGACCTGTCCACCTGGGGCTGACCAGGGTTGGGCTGAGCTCATCCTACTTGAAGATCAGAGAGGGGGAGGACAGGTTGAGACGCAGTCAGGGTAGGGGAGGCCTCCTCACGTTCCCCCTGCTTCACAAAGGGCCCCGTGCCAGGGGCTGCCTTGGGCAGGGCTTAGTGGCTCCACTGCACTGGGGAGGCGGCAGGGACCAATTGGTAGATGGCTTGGGACTTAGGCAGAAGGGAGGCCACTTGCCATGTCCTGGGGTCCAAAGTAGCTCTGAACTGCCTCCTGCAAGGCCTCAGCACCTCCCCCACCAGCATCAGAGATGGCCAGCTCCTCCTGTTCAGGGGTTCAGATTTCCAGGGTAACCTGGTAACCTGGCCTCGGAACTCAGCGAGGACCTAGAAGATTTGGTAACCTGAGTTCCTCCGGCACCACGCCCCCCCCCCGCCCCCACAGGGCTGTCCCCAGTAGGTTGGGTGTGGGGATGGAAGTTGGGGCAAGCTGGGTATGAAGTGCTGCGGAAGTAGCTGTGTCCTGAGGTGACTTGCTTTGGCTGTGACCCCAAGTGCCCATGGCTGTGGGCGGTGACACCGTCTAGAGCATTCTGGGGGCTGCGACCTCACCAGGGACTGAGGGGCAGAGAGCTGCCAGGGGTGGGAGATGGAAACCAGGCCCAGAAAGAGCTTCACCTCCTACAGCAGGCGAAGACGGCCAGGAGGACTGGGGGGCGTGTTGCTTGTCTCATCTTGCTCACTGGTCCCTGCCTGCCTGACCAGTGGGGCCAGGTGCAGGCACCCTGGGGAGTCCTCTGCCCTGTCAGGCAGCCCCATCTCTGTGCTGCTCCTCTCCCAGCACCCCGACGCCTGGAACTGGGGCTCAGCTGGAGGTTCCAATGCAGGTCTCCTTCGGGGCAGGCCTCCGGCCTTCAGAGCTGGTCCCTCTCCGCTGCCAACTCACCAAGTGACCTGGACTAGTGTCTCAGCTTCATTTGCTCGTTCGAGTGCTGGGAGCTAGAACAGGAGCAGCCACCCCCAGGGCTGGCATGAGACTGAAGGAATCCAGAGGTGGTGGCTAGTGCACAGTTGAGCAACCAGTGATGACCATGAGGACAATGATGAAGGGGCACCGGGGCACCGGTCACAGACCCTGTGTCTAGGCTCAGTCCTACAGGGAGGATGGGAGGGGAGCTCAGGGAGATTGTCTGTCCCCAGAGGGCCTTGGGCATCTCTGTGAAGCAGGGCAGGGAGAGGAGGGAGGGGGCAAGGCTGGGTGCTAAGAAGCTCCTGAGGAAGGACTGGGGCCTTGTGTCCTGGATGGGACCTTTGGGTGTACTGGCCCCTGGAAGGAGCAGATGCTGCAAGGAGAAGCCAGAAGGGTCTTTGAAAGCAACTGGGTGGAAAGGCTTTAGTCTGAGGCTATTCCAGCCTCTGCTTAGTAATGCCCCCCCCCCCCGGGGCTTGAAGTGGCCCTGCAGCCCTTCCACCTCAGAGGGAAGGAGAGTGGGGGGTGGGGGCTTGGGAGAGAACTGGAGAGGGCCGGTCCTCCCAGTGGAGGCTCTTCTCCCCCAGGGGTGCCAGTGAGCCCTCAGAGCACTGGGACGTGGCAGGTGTGAGGACAGGTGCACTCTGTAGCAGCAGTCCCCCGCCGTTTTGGCACCAGGGATGGCTTTTGTGAAAAAGTTTTTCCACAGACCAGAGGGGGATGGCTTTATAGCCTGCCACCAGGTGCAGCTTAATTGTCACTTGCTGTTCATGGATAGGGCTTTGATACGAGTGAGTCCACAAGCCATTGATTCGTCCTGGCCTGTGTGCAGTCACACCTGTCTGCTAATGAGGATCTGTGCTTGCAGCTACCCCCGCGCTCGCATCCCTGCCTCAGCTCTACTGCAGGTCCTCGGGAGGTGGACTCTCATTCCTGAAGCCAAGACTAGATCCCTTGCGAACACAGCTCACAGCAGGCACAGCTCACAGCAGGGTTCTTGCTCCTGTGAGACTCTAATGCCACCAGTGATCTGACTGCAGGCGGGGCTCCGGCCGTGATGCCAGCGATGGGGAGCGTCTGTAAATGCAGATGAAACGTTGCTAGCTCGCCCGCCTGCCTGCCGCTCACATTCTGCTGTGCGGCCTGTTTCCTAATAGGCCACAAGCCAGTAGGGGTCCCTGGCCGTGGGGTTGGGGACCCCTGGTCTATAGCACTGATGCGCACGAAGATGTGTGCGCCAGCACCCTCAAGGGGACCGTGGGTCCGCTCTGGGGCGCCCCCTGGTGACAGCATGCGGTACCACCCACAGGCGATGTGGTGGATGTGTACCAGCGCGAGTTCCTGGCACTGCGGGACCGGTTGCACGCCGCTGAGCAAGAGAGCCTCAAGCGCTCCAAGGAGCTCAACCTGGTGCTGGACGAGATCAAGAGGGCCGTGTCAGAGAGGCAGGCGCTACGGGACAGAGACAGCAACCGCACCTGGGGCCGCCTAACCGGTGAGGGCGGGCCCAGGCGGGGCACAGGGGAGGTGGAGCTGGTGGCGTCCAGCTGTCTCACCTGCCCTTTCCTGACCCACCCAGAGGACCCGCGCCTGAAACCGTGGAACATCTCGCACAAGCACGTGCTGCACCTGCCCACTGTCTTCCACCACCTGCCGCACCTGCTGGCCAAGGAAAGCAGCCTGCAGCCGGCCGTTCGCGTGGGCCAGGGCCGCACTGGAGGTAGGGGCAGGGCTGGGCATGGCCAGGGACTGGGCGGTGGTCCACTGTCGGGCCTGACCCACTTGTGGTCCCGGCAGTGTCGGTGGTGATGGGCATCCCCAGCGTGCGGCGAGAGGTGCACTCCTACCTGACGGACACGCTGCACTCACTCATCTCCGAGCTGAGTCCGCAGGAGAAGGAGGACTCAGTCATCGTGGTGCTGATCGCTGAGGCGAGTGGGCCGCACTGGAGGTGGGGGCGGGGGAGGCACACGCACCAGATAACAAGGAGCAGAGAGGGAAACAGGGCGACATTCTAGAGGGGAAAGCAAGTAGAGGGTCACTGCCATTCACAAATTTGTCAAAGTAAAAAAGGGAAGAGCCCTGGCTGGTGTGGCTCAGTGCATTGCCTGCTGGCCTGTGGACCAAAAGGTCGCTGGTTTGATTCCCACTCAGGGCACATGCCTGGGTTTCGGGCCAGCTCCCCAGTAGGGGGCAGGCAAGAGGCAACCTAGCAAAGTATCTCTGGCACACCAATGTTTCTCTCTCTCTTTTTCTACCTCCCTTCCTCTCTCTCTAAAAATAAATAAAGTTTTTAAAAAAATGTTTAAAGGAAAGAAACACTTTAATGCCCTCTTGTGGAGATGCTGTTTACCTAGGGTGCCCTGATTCCACCGCCCCAAGTACATCCCCAAAGGGCTCTTCCTGAGACCCCTGTGGCCACCAGGCCCAGCCATACTCCCCCCTCAGGAACCCACTCCCTCTATGCGAGGGGTCATCTGAAGACCAGGCCCTGCCCCTGAGCCCCTTCTTCCAGGCCTTTTGCACTGGCAGTCCACTTAGGGAGGGTGCTTGGTGTCCCCACAGACCGACCCACAGTACACCTCGGCGGTGACGGAAAGCATCAAGGCCTTGTGAGTGCTGGTGGCCATCCCAGCTGGGGGAAGGAGGGCCCTCTGTGGGGTGTGGGGGGGCAGACTTCTGCCTCCCACTCTGGGCACAGGATAGTGCTCTCCAGGGGGTGGGGACTTCCCCTCTCCAAAAGGCAGTGGGTGTGCAGAGGCGGCCAGACCCCTCTAAGCCCCATTGCCTCAGGAGGCTGGTTGTAATGCAGGCGGTGTCTGCCTAGTGGGCCTTACAAAAGGGGCAGGGCCTTGCTGGCCCCACTCTGTCCCTGCCCCAGGCCCTGGAGGCTGCGCATCACGGGGCCTTTCTGTCTCCCAGGTTCCCCACGGAGATCCATTCTGGGCTCCTGGAGGTCATCTCCCCTTCCCCCCACTTCTACCCTGACTTCTCCCGACTCCGAGAGTCCTTTGGGGATCCCAAGGAGAGAGTCAGGTATTAGCACTACCCCCTTCCGGCGCCCCCAGCAGTGGCCAGAGCTCAGGCTGTTGGTCACAGGGCCTTGCTTCTCCTTGGGAGGCCCCTGCACAGGGGTGGGGTGTTCCTCCCACACATGAGGGGGAGGGTCTGAGCTCCTGAGGCCCCTGCCCCTGGCCTGCAGGTGGAGGACCAAACAGAACCTCGATTACTGCTTCCTTATGATGTACGCGCAGTCCAAAGGCATCTACTATGTTCAGGTCAGCACCGATCCCTGCCCTGACCCCTGACCCCAGATCCTGGCTGGGGCTGTGGGCTGCCCTGCGCTGTGCCGACTTGAGCCTCCTCTACCCCTCCCTGTGCAGCTGGAGGACGACATAGTGGCCAAGCCCAACTACCTGAGCACCATGAAGAACTTCGCACTCCAGCAGCCCTCGGAGGACTGGATGATCCTGGAATTCTCCCAGCTGGGCTTCATCGGTCAGTTTCCCACCCCCGTCCTGCTGACCCGGACAGAGGTCCTGTCCCACCCTCCTCTGCTTCTCTGTCATGATCCCCTCACCTTGCCCTGGGCCCCGAACCCCCCACCTGGCAATGTTAGGGATCTCTGCCTGGAGTGGCCACTGCAGCGCATCTGGCCTGTTCCCACCCGCCCTCAGAGGCACACCTGCCTGCAGCTGGCCACAGGGTTTGCTGTGGGCCCCCCCCAGTGGCTCCCACAGGGACTGTGAGAAAGCAGGGCAGGGCAGAGCTGCCCACTCAGCACCCCTCCCCGCTCCCCCATCAGGGAAGATGTTCAAGTCGCTGGACCTGAGCCTGATAGTGGAGTTCATCCTCATGTTCTACCGGGACAAGCCCATCGACTGGCTCCTGGACCATATCCTGTGGGTGAAGGTCTGCAACCCTGAGAAGGACGCGGTGAGCAGGGACTGACAGAGACAGGCCGGGCAGTGGGGCACACTTCCGACTCTAAAAGATGAGGCTCTGTCCTCCGAGGCGGGGCACGAGCTCAGCCTGGAGTGTCACCCTCCCTCCACAGAAGCACTGTGACCGGCAGAAGGCCAACCTCCGCATCCGCTTCAAGCCGTCCCTCTTCCAGCACGTGGGCACACACTCCTCGCTGGCGGGCAAGATTCAGAAGCTGAAGGTGGGCTGGGCCCCGCATGAGCCTGGCTGAGTGCAGGCAGAGACTCAGCGGGCGTTTGGGCGAGGGGCCGGCAGGGCCAGGCCAGGCTGTGCTCCAGTGGCACTGTCCCTCTGGCACCACAGGACAAGGACTTCGGAAAGCAGGCACTGCGGAAGGAGCACGTGAACCCCCCGGCGGAAGTGAGCACTAGCCTCAAGACATACCAGCACTTCACCCTGGAGAAGGCCTACCTGCGCGAGGATTTCTTCTGGGCCTTCACGCCTGCTGCAGGGGACTTCATCCGCTTCCGCTTCTTCCAGCCACTGCGTCTTGAGCGGTCAGTGACACACCCATGGGCCCCCTGGGAGGAGGGGCGGGTGGCTGCCAGGGTCCAGGCCTTGCCACACACTTCTCCGACCCCCCCACAAATTCCTCAGTGTTCCCTGCCATGCCTCAGCTTCCTCGTCTGAAGAGTAGGGTGGGTAACAGCAGCTACTCTGTAAAGACTATGTCAGGCAGGACGCAGGGGCTCAGTGACATTGCCCATCACCCTCGTCCCTGTGAGGAAGCCCTGGTTACCCTGCACAGCCTCGGTAACCTCGCCTGGCCCTGGTGGCCAGCCTGGCCCACCACCTGGGCCCGGCCTGGCCTCTGCTCCGCTGGGCAGCATTCCTGGGCAGTGCCCACCCTGCAGCAGCTCACGGGCCTGCCTGGCTGCAGGTTCTTCTTCCGTAGCGGGAACATCGAGCACCCGGAGGACAAGCTCTTCAACACCTCTGTGGAGGTGCTGCCCTTCGACGTGAGTGTGGCAGGGGTGGCTGCGCCCTGAGGCCGGCCTCTCCCACAGCCCCTGGCTGCAGCCCCTTGGTTTTGCCCCCAGAGCCCACAGGCGGACAAAGAGGCCCTACAGGAGGGCCGCTCAGCCACTCTCCGGTACCCACGGAGCCCTGACGGCTACCTCCAGATAGGTGAGTGGGGTCAGGCGGGGGGGGAGGCGGGGGAGAGCCTGGCCCAAGCAGAGGCCCAGGACGAGCTCTCAGTGCTGTTCCCCCCAGGCTCCTTCTACAAAGGTGTGGCCGAGGGGGAGGTGGACCCCGCCTTCGGTCCCCTGGAAGCACTGCGCCTCTCCATCCAGACAGACTCACCGGTGTGGGTCATTCTGAGTGAGGTGAGGCAGGGCACAGGGAACTAGGGGCTGCTCCCAGGGGCTATGGGCCAGCTCTGTGGCCCCTGCTGACCCCGGCCGGCTCTTTCAGATCTTCCTGAAAAAGGCCGACTAAGGGAGGGCTTCTGAGGACTGGCCCTGAAGCCCAGGACGCCAGGGATGTCTTCGCTGCTGTCCCCAGAGGGCCAGAGGTGGTCCACCCAGCCTGAGGGGTTGTTCCTGGTACCTCTCAGCAGCCTGGGGCCGCCGCTGGCCCGGACGCCCCAGGAGCCGGTGCTGCCCGCCCGCCCGCGGGAGGGAGCGGTGGCCCCCACACTGTGCCTGAGGCTGGCCTGTGCCGCCCTGAACCGTTCGCAGCCGGCTGGCTTGAGCCAGGCCGTTTTGGAAGAGCGTTTTGCTGGGCGCCCGCTGTCTCCGGCGCGAACACTGGAATGCATATGCTACTTTATGTGCTGTGTTTTTTATTCTTGGATACATTTGATTTTTTCACTTAAGTCCACATATACTTCTATAAGAACGTGACTTGTAATAAAGGGTTAACAAAGTATGTGCCTCCTGCCTGGTGCTCTGAGCCAGCTGGTGGAGGGGGGGCAGCAGACAGGTGATGTTACCCTGCTGCAGCCTCTGAACAGCTCCTTACAACCTCAAGCCCATTTCCCCAGGACAGTTCAGTCTAAGTTCTGGGGCACTTTGGAGGGTCTGCATGCTCGCGGGTGGAGTCATGAGGAATCTGGGGCCCCCCGCAGAATCCCCACGGACCCTCAAGCACTGCTACCTTCCATTCCCCACCCCAACTGCCTGAGGTGGGGCCTCTCAAACCCAAGACATCTCCCCACCTCGTTCTTCCTTCGCTGGTCTCAGCCTTGCCCTCGTCCAGCCCCCAAGGCCCCGCTCACCCTACACAGTTTCTGACACATTTTAGGGACCCTTGTCCACTTCGGGGCCACTGCCCACATTGTTGTCCTGCTTGGAAAGCTCCCCTTCCGACTTGGCTAAAAGTCATCTTTTTTCTTTTTGGACGTTATTTCCGGCCAGCAGGCCTCCCTGACTCTGGTCCCTCAAAGCACCCGGACTTTTGAAAGCGCTATCGCGAGGACAGTGCCCACGTCCATGGTCCCCATGGCTTCGTGGCAGCATGCCCCGGATACCTCCGCTATTCTAGATGGCGGGGCCCGAGTGCTGAGAAGAAAGGGTTCCTGAGGTCAGCTATGAGGACCAGGGGACAAGGAATAGGGGGAGGCCTAAGAGGGCAGGGGAGGCCTAAGAGGGCAGGCGAGGACAGCGCTGATCACGGGGAGTAGGGGCCCTGGGTGGGCCTTGGCAAGAGCGAACATCTGCAGGCCGGGAGCAGGGCTGAAGCGGACGGATCGACCCTGCCCGGGGGAGGCCCCTTTCCTTTCTCAGCCTGACCCCCGCTGCCCCCACGAAGCCCACCCGACTGCTGCGGCCCGGGGCTGGGCCCGCCAGGCTCCACCTCGTCCGCCCCAGAGAGAGCTTTCGGGATCTGGGATCCGGTCAGGAGCACTTTAATTAGAGCCTGGGATAAGGGCAAGCACCGCCACACCGCCCCCCCCCCCCCCCCCCCCGTTCCCCAGACGGCCCAGCTCCCTTCCAGCCCTGCAGACCCCGGGTCCTCGGCCTCAGGCGCTGGGCAGCAGTGTCCCGATGTTGTCCAGGAGTGCGGAGCGCAGCGAGGCTGGGAGGAAGTGGACTAGCAGACCGAGCGCCGCCAGCGCCACCAGCAGCCAGAGTGCGTGTGCACTTGCGTACAGCGGGGAAAGCCTGCAAGCGGAGCTCAGTGGGGGCGGGGTTGGGCGGGGCATGTAGCAGCCCCGCCTCCAGCTCATGGCCCCCCGCCCCGCTCGGCCCACCAGCCCCACCAGGACTTCCACCCCAGCCCACTCCCCTAGCGCCCAAAATGGTCCCATATCAGGCCAGTTCCCTGGTGCCGTCAGCTGTCGGCCTGACTGTCCTGACCCAGCGCGATAGCCTCCTTTCCCGGCCCTGGTTCTCACCTTTCCTGTGACGAGCGTGCGTAGCCCTGAAAGTAGCGGAGGCGCGCAAACAAGTAAGCTAGGCCGCACAGCGCTGCTGCACCTGGGGGAGGGCCAGACAGGGTGGCGTGAGCTCACTGGCGTGGGGACCCTTGGGCCCTGGTGCATGCGCCCTTGCCCTGCTCCCAGACCTTCGTGGAAGAAGACGCCGGCCACCCAGAGCGTGGCCAGGAACAGAGGGAAGTACTCGCTGCAGTTCACTCTGCGGTGGGGGCAGGGCGGTGTGAGGGCATCCACCTGGGCCTTGGACCCTGTGGCCCGGGGCTCCCTTGCTCCACATCCCGCCTCGCCCCCTCCCGCTGCGTCTCACTGGGCTCTGTATATGCGCTCGAACTCTGGTGGGCCGGTGGTCAGCGGCGGCGACACGCGGAAGGCCCTGCGCGCCGAGATTACCTGCAGGGAGAAGTAGGCTGGGGGCGAAGTGGGTTGGCGTCAGGTCTAGCCAGCCGCTTGCTCCCCACAGCCTCCCCTGGACCCCGCCTCCCATCTGGCCTCATACCTTCTACTCCTGCCTCCACACTGAACTCGTCGGACTACACTCTCCGGGGGACCTCCAGTCCCTGCTCTGCTCTGCTGGGGCTTGCCCTGCGTCCATGACGCTTAGCAGGAAGGGCAGGGTGCATCCTGGGGCACCCTTAGGAGTGTAGGGGAAGGGGATGCCAGTCACAGGAACAGCTGCCATGGGCAGGCCGTTCAGACTTTCCTTGGAAACCATTTGACTTGCAAAATACAAGCGAATGCCCAGCTCCTCCTGTCCCCCCTCTAGATACAGCACTTAGCAGGAGTTCCTGTGCTTCTGCACAGGCGTGGCCTCCTCAGTTTCTCTGTGCAGGTACTTGGGCCTAAATCTAACAGACGCTCTCTTCCCTGCCCCCCTGGCATTGCAGCCAGGATGTTCTTGTCCAACCCCAGGCCCCCAAGGGCCCTGCCACCTTCCTTCCAGTACGGGGGTAGGGGGGGCTTGCCCTAGGCAATCTGCATTGCAGGGGTCCTTCTTTTAACCCCAGGCCAGGCCTTCACCACACCCAGCCCCATGCTGGGTATCCCCAGCTATCTTCCTGCAAGTCCTGTGGCTCTCGAACCCTTGGTGCACTGTGGGTGCCAGGGGTGGCTAGGCCCACACGGCGTGGGATCTGGGGGAGGCCCTGTGGCTGCAGGACTAGGGGCTAAGGGCCAAGCTTGCTGATGAGTCCGCAGGGCCTCTTCAGGCCTGTCCCCCAGGCTCTGTCTTGTCCTGGCCCATATACTGTGGTATCCCAAGCAGTAGGGACATCCGACTCAGGAGTGTGTCCTCTACGGCCCTAAGAAGGGTACCAAGCTGGCATCTTTTGGGGCCTGGCAAGTTTCAACCCTGTCCAGTTTCACAGGGTCCCACCACAGAGACGGTGCCTTTGAAGGCAAGGCTCGGGAATGGGGCTTTCCTGCTGGAACACCCCGAGAGGGGACAGCTGGAGAGGGCGGGGCCTGGCAGTAGCAGGGCCGCATCAGGCCCATGTCCGTCCCACTTGGGCCCCCGCCGCCCCCCCCCCCCGCTGGCCCCCGGCACCAGGCCACCCATTCCTCCTGGCACACCTCTGCTCCCTGAAGCCCCTGGTCTCCTTGAGGGTTTTTTATGCTGGTTGAGGTGCCGCCACCTCAGTTGCTTGGTGTCTGGTGTCCCTACTTCAGTCACCCCTCAGGGGCCTGTTTCTATCTGGCTGCCCTGTGAGCCTTGGTCCCGCCCAGGGTTTCACAGTTCGTCTTGCAGACGTTCCTTCGGGACTAACCCCTTCCCCTCAGCCCCAGGGCATCCTAGCCTCCAGTAGTAGAATCAGTGGGGTTAGAAGAGTTCGGAGCCAGAGTCTGGGCCAGAGGCCCTGCTTCTCCCCCTTACCTAGGCCCCAGGCCCTCCAGTACCTCCCAGGACCAGCAGGGCAGAGGGCAGGCTGCAGGGCGTGAGGCCCATCCACCTCCCAAATAGGAGCCTGCTCACCTTGCAACAGGACTCCCAGGAGGGTGACAGTGGCCAGAAGAGCCACTTCGTCCTTCATGGTGGTGCCGGTGGCTTTGTTGGGCCAGCAGGTGTGGAAGGGGGTAGCTGCAAGCTCTTATCAGCCCCGGCCTAGCTGCCGCTCAGAGGATGGCCCAGGAGAGGAGAAGCAGCCTATTCTCCCGCCCCTTCAAGATGGAGGGGGTTGAGGGGCAGGGCGTGACCACGGCCAGAGAGAGGCAGGGAGCCTGGTCAGACCGAACAGGCGGAAACCAGGGTCTGAGGAATCTGGGCGGGAGAGAGCAGCCGGCTGGGACGGCCTGGCCACTTCCTCCCAGTCCTTCAGCTCCTGTGCCAAGCCCTGTACTGACAACTCCAGAAGTCCACCCGGCTGTGCTCTAGTCTCAGGTGTGTCCAGCCACCATGTCATCCTCGTGTTCCCCAAGCCCTGCACCCTCAGCAGATCCCAGCTGGCCCTCCAGACCACCCCTTGTCCCAGGTCTGTTTGAGGACACCGGAGTCTCCTGAGTGCCCAGGACCCCTGCCTCCTGCCCACCAGCAAGTCCCACTCACTCTCACACTCACTCCCAGTGCCCCCTTTCGAGCCCCACCCTGCCCCAGTCATATCTCACCCAGGCACAGGTCAAAGGCTCCTTATGGGTTTCCAGCCTGGACCTACCACCTACTCATCCACACCCACTTATTTCTTTCCCCAGCCCCCAAACAAGGCTGCTTTGTAACTTGCAACTCTGACTGCAGGCCACCCAAGCCACCAGCCCACTCTGGGCACAGCCAAGGGCTCGCTTTCTGCCAGGAAGTCTGCTGCCTGCTCGCCTCACAGCTGTGCAGGCTCCGTGTACCTGGGTGGGTCCTGCAGGCAGCCTGGTGTGTGGGCGAGCCCAGTCAGGACAGCTGAACTCATCCTCTCCCGGCCGGCCTCTGACCCTGGGCCAGTCCCCTGCTGTTTCTGCCTGCCTGCAGCCCTCCTTCCTGAGGCCCTGACACTCCCTGTATGCAGGTCCTGTGTTCTGGACAGAGCTGCCCCTGCCTCCCCCAGGATTGTGGGAAGGACATTGGAGCCAAAACTGACCATGGAGCCAAGGCTGACCCAAGGCAGTATGATACAGTTCTAAAAACTTCCTTAGAACTTCAGAAAAGGGAGTTCGGGTGAGGGGGGAAATTGCTGAAGACAGCTGGAGGCACACACCAGCCCCCTTGAGGGGGCTGGAGCCTCTGTGACAGGAGGGAGGCAGTGTCACCTGGGCCAGCTGTTTAGCCTGTCTACACCACAAGCCCACTTCTCCTTTCTGCTCATGGTCCTTCGAAGTAGGTTTGGTGAGTGGCGGCAGACCGCAGACCCCCACATGAGCACCAGCAGGAGAAGCGGGGCCACAGGCAAACACAGGCCGTGCAGTAGAGGGGCAGACACAGAGCAGCTGGGTCTGCAGCAGGCCTGGGTCACCATGGTGGCCTGGCTCCCCTCACCGCCATGCCTTTGCACCCCATCCCCTCCTCCTTTCCTGCTGCCCCAAGGCCAGGCTCCAGTCTGAAGGCTGCGTACCCCTTTTACTCTCCTCACCTGGCCAGTGCCAGTGAGTGGCCATTCTGGCCCCCCTGCCCCCACCCCAACCAGCTGCTCCCCACACCCCAGGGGCGCTGCAGGCTCCTCAAGGGCAGGGCAGGAGCTCCAGATCTGACCAGTAGGAGCTCAGTGACTGGTTGCTGACAGATGCTTAGACATGAGTGGGAGCAGCAGGGAATACACACCAGGTGCATCCTGCAGCCCACTAGCTGCCCACTCGGCCTTCTGCCTTCTTCCCTGAGACCTGGCCTAGCCACAGCCCCTGCCCTGGCTGCCCCTGCAGCCCAGAGTCTCCTGAAGGGTGGGACACACGCTGGAGGGGGGCCAGTGCCCATTGGTCAGCATGTGCCATGCCCATGTGGCCCTCTCAGGGTCCCAGTGCTTGGGAGTGAACCGTAGCCTCTCCATCGCCTGTGCGTGTGTCTGTGGGTTCCTGTACGTGTTCAGACCCTCTTCTCTGCCAAGCTCTCATTTGCTCTGAGACCTCAACATCCTCCCTCCGAGCTCACATGCTTTTGCTTTGGCAACAGGAAGCTGACCAAGAACAAAGAGCAGTTCTGAGGAAGTCCCGGGTCACAGCCCTGCAGCCCTCCCCAAGGCCCTCCATCTGCACCTCCCTCCCTCTGCGCTGGCCTGGCCTCTCAAGTCCCAGCCTGAGCAGAGTCTGCTCTGGCAACAGAGGGGCAGCCTAAGGCCCTCCAGGCACCAGCCCCCACCCGCTTCCCACCCCACCCCCCTACCGAGCAGCCCCAAGTCATCAGGAGGGAAGTGAGATAAGTCCCCCCCCCCCAACCCGGGCAGAACTGGCCTCTGTTTCTCAGAACCCACGCCCTCTGCACTACAGCCCCCACTTGACCCCGGAGAACATTCTAGAAGCTGAGCTCAAAAAGGACCTCCGGGGAGTGGAAAGGCCGTCAGAAGCATTATGTTGAAAAGAAATCACAACTTCGGTACCATAGACCATCATAAGGAGTGCACAACTCAGACCATAAGCTTAAGCTAAAAAAAAGAAGAAAAAGAAAAAGAAAAGATTTATTTTGAAATTATTTTACTTACAGAAAGTTGTAAAAAATAGCCCCAGCTGTTGTGGCTCAGTGGATTGAGCGCTGGTCTGTGAACGGAAGGGTTGCAGGTTTGATTCTCAATCAGGGCACCTGCCTTGGTTATAGGCCAGGTCCCTAGTAGGGGGCGTGTGAGAATCTGATGTTTCTTTCCCTTTCTTTTTCTCTCCCTTCCTCTCTCTGAAAATAGATAAATAAAATCCCTTTTAAAAAACATTACTTATTTATTTATTGTTAGAGAGAGGGGAAGGGAGGGAATTAGAGAGGGAGAGAAACATCAGTGTGTGGTTGCCTCTCACGCACCCTCACCTGGCGACGTGGCCCACAACCCTTTGGTTCACAGGCTGGCACTCAATTCATTGAGCCACACCAGCCAGGGCAAATAAATAAAATCTTAAAAAAAAAAAGAAACAAAAAAAGTTGCAAAAATAGCACAGTTCCCACATACCCTTCACCCAGTTTCCTCTGATATTAAAATTTTATATAACCAGCCCTGGCTGGCGTGGCTCAATGGATGGAGCACGGGCCTGCGAACCACACGATTGCGGTTCGATTCCCAGTCAGGGCACATGCCTCGGTTGCAGGCCGGTTCCCGGCAGGGGACTCACGAGAGGCAACCACACATTGATGTTTCTCTCCTTCTCTCCTTCCCTTCCTCTCTAAAGATAAATAAATAAAATCTTTAAAAAAATTATATAACCATTTTTCCAATATATAAACTAAGAAATTAACATTGATGCAATATTATCAGCCATTTTACATATTTTATTCGGCAAAATACTGTCCGGCAAAATACTACGAAGCCCTCGAAAACATGCTAAGTGTGCCAGACACAAGAGACCACATAGGGTATGATTTCTGTTATATAAAATGGCCAGAAAAGGCGAAGCGATAGAGACGGAGAACAGATCGGGGCGGCCTGGGGCTGCGAGGGTGAGGAATCTGACTGAAAACGCATGGCTCTCTCTTTCTCTTTTGCTCAGTCCCTCCACCTCCCTACCAACAGCTGTCAGCCCACTCTCCATCCGAGTCTGCCTCTTTTGCGCCTGTTAGTTGTTTGTTCATTAGATTCCACGTATGAATGAGATCGTATGGTACTTGTCTTTCTCTGACAGGCTTATTTCACTCAGCATAATGTGCTCCAGGTCCATCCTTACTGTCGCAGTGGGTAAACTTTTTCTCTTTTTTATGACTGAGAGGTACTCCACCGTGTAAATGTCCCACAGCTGCCTTACCCACTCATCTACTGATGGGTGCTGGACGGCTTCCACATCTTGGCAGTTGTAAGTAACACTACAGTGAACACAGGGGTGCTTGTGTTCTTTCAAATGAGGGTTTTGAGTTTCTTCGGATAAATTCCTAGAATTGGAATTACTGGGTCAAAAGACAAAACCATTTTTAATTATTTGAGGTATTTCCATACTGCTTTCCACAGTGACTGCACCAGTCTGCATTCCCACCAGCAGTTCAAAAGGGTTCCCTTTTCTTCACATCCTCACCAACACCTGTTGTTTATTTGTTTTTTTTAAAAAAGGTTTCTTTATCTTTAGAGAGACAGGGTGAAAGAGAGGGAGAGAAGCATCAGTGTGTGGTTGCCTCTCTCATGCCCCCTACTGGGGACCTGGCCCACAACCCAGGCAGGCGCCCTGACTGGGAATCCAACCAGCGACCCTTTGGTTCACAGGCTGGCACTTAATCCACTGAGCCACACCAGCCAGGGCTGTTTGTTGATTTATTGATGACAACCATTCTGACATGTGTGAGGTGATATCTTATTGTGGTTTTAATTAGCATTTTCTTTGATGATTAGTGATAATAAGCATCTTTTCATATGTCTATTGGCCAGATGTATGTCCTCTGAGAGTGTCTATTCAGGTCCTTTGCCCATTTAATAATTGGATTGGGGTTTTTTGTTGGTATAGAGGGTGTTTTAAAAGATTTTATTTTTATTTATTTATTGCTTTAAATATATTTTATTGATTTTGCTATTACAGGTGTCCCATTTCCCCTTCTTTTTTCCCCTCTACCTTGTAGCCCACCCCCCTTCAGTTCATGTCCATGGATTGTACATATATGTTCTCTGGTTCTTCATTTCCTATACTATTCTTAACCTCCCCCTGTCTATTTTCTACCTACCATCTATGCTATTTTTTCTCTGTACCTTTTACCCCTTTTTCCTCCTCCCCCTCCCCAATGATAACCTTCCATGTGATCTCCATCTCTGCAGTTCTGTTCCTGTTCTATTGTTTGCTAAGTTTGTTTTTGTTTTGTGTTTTTTAGGTGCAGTTGTTAATAGCTTTGAGTTTGTTGTCATTTTACTGTTCATATTTTTCATCTTCTTTTTCTTAGTTAGGTCCCTTTAACATTTCATATAATAAGGGCTTGGTGATGATTAACTCCTTTAACTTGACCTTATCTAGGAAACACTTTATCTGCCCTTCCATTCCAAATGAAAGCTTTGCTGGATAGAGTCATCTTGGATGTAGGTCTTTGCCTTTCATGACTTGGAATACTTCTTTCCAGCCCCTTCTTGCCTGCAAGTTTTCTTTTCAGAAATCAGTTGTTAGTCTAATTGGAACTCCTTTGTAGGTAACTGTCTCCTTTCCTCTTGCTGCTTTTAATATTCTCTCCTCATCTTTAATCTTGGGTAATTTAACTATGATGCGCCTTGGTGTGTTCCTCCTTGGGTCCAACTTCTTTGGGATTCTCTGAGCTTCCTGGACTTCCTGGAAGTCCATTTCCATTCCAGATTGGGGAAGTTCTCCTTCATTATTTTGTAAAGTAAGTTTTCCATTTCTTGCTCTTTCTTTTCTCCTTTTGGCACCCCTAGGATTCTGATGTTGGAACATTTCAAGTTGTCCCAGACATTCCTAAGCCTCTCCTCATTGTTTTGAATTCTTGTTTCTTTATTCTATTTTCCAAACTGTTGATTTGAGCCCCATTTTTCTTTCCATCCTTGTTGCTTCCCTGTGCATTTTCCTTTATTTCACTTTTTGTAGGTTTTACTTTTCCCTCTATTTTGTTACCATACTCAACCAATTCTGTGAGCATCCTGATTACCAGTGTTTTGAACTGTGCATCTGATATGTTGGCTATCTGTTCATTGCTTCATTGTACTTTCTCTGGAGCTTTGATCTGTTCTTTCATTTGAGCCATATTTTTTTGTCTGAGCACATGATTAAAAAAATTGTGTAGTAAGGGGCGGAGCATTAGTCATTTGCCAGGGAAAGGCAACCCACATCACTGCATGTAGTGTAGGGGTCCAAGAGGGAACAGTGCCACTTGCTCAGCTCTCTTCTGGCTTTCATTCACTTCCCAGCTACCCGAAAGTGAACTGGGCCCTTCCGTGCTGTTTCCCAGATGGATGGGCTTGTGTACGTTCTAGGACTCTGTGGATCTCTCCAATGAACTCTGCTGGGTGGTTTTCAATGTCTCCCACTGCCACGACACCCACAGACTTTTTCAGTGAGAGATTGTAAGACTTTATTTCCCCGCTGGAACCCTGGGCTGTGCAGTCTGTCTCAGTCCCCAGTTGTTCCTCTTGGTTTATCTGCACCCAAATGTGGGACTGCCTGGTCTTCCAGCTGGAGCCTTGCCGGGAGTCCTCTCCGCCGGGCCGCCCATCTCCGTCCCTCCTACTGTCTGGGTGAGTGTTTCTTCTTTAACTCCATTTTGTTGGACTTCCATACTGTTTGATTTTCCGTTAGTTCTGTTTGTTTTTTGTTTTTAAGTTGTTGCTGTCCTTTTGGTTATGAGAAGAGGCACAGAGTGTCTACCTATGCCTCCATCTTGTCCAGCACTCATACTCCTCTTTGCCCATGTTTTAATTGGATTATTTCTTTGGTGTTGAATTTATAAGTTCTTTATAAATTTTGTATATTAACCTCTTATCAGATGTATTGTTACATACATTCTCCCATTCTTGTCTTTTTATTTTGTTGATGTTTTTCTCTGCTGTGCAAAAACTTTTTAGTTTGATGCAGTCCTATATGTTTATTTTTTCTTTGGTTTCCCTTGCCTAAGGAGAAATATATCAGATAAAATTTTGCTACAAGCAATGTTCAAGATTTTACTTCCTATGTTTGTTTTTGTAATTTTTTGAAAGATTTTATTTATTTACCTTTAGAGAGGAAGGGAAGAAGAGAAGGAGAGAAACATCAATGTGTGGTTGCCTCTCATGAGTCCCCTGCTGGGAACTGGCCTGCAACCCAGGCATGTACTCTGACTGGGAATCGAACCAGGATCGTGTGTTTTGCAGGCCCACGCTCAATCCACTGAGCTATGCCAGCCAGGGCATACTTCCTATGTTTTTTTTTTCTAGGATTTTTATAGTCTAGGGTCTAATATTTAAGTCTTTAACCCATTTTGAATTTATTCTTGTGTGCAGTGTAAGAAGGTGGTTTAGTTTCATTTTTCTGCATGTATCTGTCCAGTTTTCTCAACACCACTTATTGAACAAACTATCTTTAGCCCATTGTGTGTGCCTGCTTCCTCTGTCAGTTATTAATTGACTAGAAAGGTGTGGGTTTATTTCTGGGCTCTCTTCTCTGTTCCATTGATCTATGTGTCTGTTATTATACTAGTACCATGTGATTTATTACCATGGCTTTATGGTATAGTTTGATATTAGGTAGTGTGTTTCCTCTAACTTTGTTCTTCTTTCTCAGAGTTGCTGTTGCTATGCGGGCCTTTTGTGATTTTGTATAAAGTTTTGAAATATTGGTTCTAGTTCTGGGAAACACATCATTTGAAACTTGATAGGAATTGCATTGAGTGGAATTGCTTTGATCAGCATGGACGTTTTAATGACGTTAATTCTTCCTATGCATGTACACAGTATGCGCTTCCACTTATTTGTATCTTCTTCAAGTTTTTTCTTCAGTGTCTTATAATTTTCTGAGTACAGGTCTTTTATATCCTTGGTGAAGTTCATTCCTAGGTATTTTGTTCTTTTTGAAGCAATTGTGAATTGTTTTCTTCATTTTCCCTCCTGATAGTTTACTATTGGCATATAAAATTGCAACTGATTCCTGGATATTAATTTTGCATCCTACTACTTTGCTGAATTCATTTATCAGTTCTAGGAGTTTCTTCATGGAATCTTTAGAATTCTCTATGTACAGTATCACATCATTTGCAAATAAAGACAGTTTTACTTCTTCCTTTCCAATTTGGATGCCTTTTGTTTCTTCTTGTCTGATTGCTGTGGCTAGAACATCCAGTACTGTGTTGAATGAGAGTGGTGAAAGCGGACATCCCTCTATCGTTTCTGGTCTGAAGGGGAAAGCTTGTAGTTTTGCCCATCGTGTATGATGTTGACAGTGGATTTGTCGTATATGGTCTTTACTATATTTAGGTATGCTCCCTCTATTCCCACTTTGCTGAGAGTTTTTATCACAGGTGCTGGGTTTTATCAAAGGCTTTTTCTGCATCTATTGATATGAGCATGTGGTTTTATTATTCATTTTGTGGTGAATCACATTTATTGATTTGCAGATATTGTACCATTGCAAGAATGCATCGTTCTTACATTCCTGGAATAAAGCCCACTTGATCATGGTGTATGATCTTTTTGCTTTACTATATTGCTGTTTTGGTTTGCTAATATATTGTTGACAATTTTAACATCCCCAGCTTTTTTGTGGGTTTTTTTTTTATATGCAGCACAACACTCCCACCAACTGAGCCACACTGGTCAGGGCATATCAATAGATTTTTTAGTGTTAAACCAACCTTGCATTGCTATTGTAATTTCCACTTGGTCATGGTACCCTATCCTTTTTAATGTTGCTGGATTCGGTTTTTTAGTAACTATTGAGAATTATTAATATATTTTTAAAATAAACTTTTTGTCACCACCATTAAAATTAAATCAATATCTGGTTTTCATAAATAGAAAACAAGACAACATAATTAAATTCTGGCAAGATTTTCTTTTTTTTAGTTTTAAGATATTTTAAAATTTACTTTTAGAGAGAAGGGAAAGGGGGAAGAAAGAGAGGGGAAAAACCTCAATGTGTGAGAGATACATTGATCAGTTGCCTCTCACGTGCCCCCTACTGGGAACCTGGCCCGCAACCCAGGCATGTGCCCTGACTGAGAATCGAACTGGCTACCTCTCCGTTCAAGGCTGGCACTCAATCATCTAAACCACACCATCCAGGACTGGCTAGATTTTCTTATTTGCCCTGCGCTTAAAGCCCAGATGCTTTATGACCTCATCATCGTTCAAAACATAGAACAGAAGGGACAATCTGTGCATCAGTAAAGAATAATGGCTACACTTTATTGAGACACATCAAATCTACATCTATTTAAACTTTCATGAATTCATGACAGTTACAAACCTCACTGGATACCTCTGGAGGTTGCTAAAGGACTAGCTCATTCCTTTGACAACTGACAAAACTGAAGAAATAAGCATTTGTTTTGTATTCTTTTATGAGATGATCAGTCATGTGCAGCCACAGGAGGAGACATAGAGAGGCTCAGGGGAACAAAGTTTATTATGCTCAAAGGTCCTAGAGACACAGGGCCACATGGGAAGGCACCAGGGTGGTCAGGAGGCAGAGGACAGCAGTGACCGGGAGAGTCTGTGCCAGAGCCGCTATTGTGGTTTCCACAGGAAATGCAAGGCAGGGCAGGGTCAGCAGTTTAGGACTGGCTAATGTACCAATTTCGGTGGGCTCTAACTATAGGGGTGATCTCTAGCTTCCTGGCACCTGGCCCTGGGGTGATTACAGCAGAGGGATGCTACTTCCTCTGGTGTACAGGGCAGATGGAGGCGGTCTGGCTCGGGATTGGTTAGTTTGTATGATCAGAGGTCTGCTCTCAGCTCAACTTACTCTCTCTGGGGTGAGCCCTAGTGGGGAAAGTTTCCCCCCAGGCAGACAGGGTTTTTAAGATGTCAAAACATAGTTGCTGGTTTGATTCCCGGTTGGGGCACATGCCTGGGTTGCAGGCCAGGTCCTCAGTGGGGGACACATGAGAGGCAACCACATGTTGATGTTTCTCTCCCACTCTTTCTCCTTCCCTTCCCCTCTAACAATAAATAAATAAAAATAATAATAAACATAAATTTAAAATATATACATATGTATGTATGTATATACACACAAGTATATTTAAAATATGTATACATACACTATAGCATTTATCCAGCTTTGCTTGCTCACACTGAATATCAGGGTAACTAAATTGTAGATGTGGGGAAATTTTTTTCTTTATAGATGAATTCCAGTTAATATGTCAAGCAGAAGTGAGCCTGTGATGGCATCACAGATCTAAATGATGAACAGCTACTGATATCCACAGCGATCAGTTGAAAGGGAACTTTACGTGGGAGGGAACAGACTTTTTGCACCTGGCCTCCTCAAGCTGAGCTTTCCTGATGTTGAACAAGCACAGGCTATGCTGCCTTAGATGTTACATTGCTTCCAGGAGCAGCAGAAGCCCCTCCCTCCACCCTGGGTTGTGGAAGGCACTTCCTGCGTGCTGGAAGCGAGAGGGCACAGGAAAGCCTGGATGGTTCCAGCATGTGGCCCATTACAGTTATTTGAAGACATCACTGGCAACAATGTACTGTGCTGTGGAGTCATGTGAGCTTCCTACTCCCCCATGGGACACCACCCCCCCCAGCCAGGTGTCCTGCTCTGCAGAAGGAGTAGCTGAGGCTCAGAAGTAGAAAGTTTGTGCCCAAGGTCACAGGAACTGGAAGCCAGGGCAGAGGGACTTCCACTACCTGGCCACTCCCCAAAGCCGGGGCTAAGTCTATCAGGCTCAGTGTCTCATTCCCTCAGCACTGAGTAGGTACCTGGTGCTCTGAGAATGAGTCAAGAACCAGTGAGCACCATAGCTCATGCTCTCAACTATGACAATATATCTTTTCTTGGCTGAACCTCTCCTTTGTACTGGGTGACAACAGTAGACACAGATGCCCATCATAGGGAGCTGCTTTTTGTTGACCTGCTCCTGCTCCTTTTCCTTCTGCATCTCCTGCTCCTCTTGTGCTGCTGCTGGCTCCTGCTCCCCCTGCTCCTGCTTCCCCTGCCCCCCACCCCCACTCCTGCTCCTCCACCAGCTCCTGCTCTTCCTGCTCCTGCTCCTCCACCAGCTCCTGCTCCCCCTACTCCTGCTCCTGCTCCTCCACCTCCACCAGCTCCTACTCTTCCTGCTCCTACTCCCCTCCTCCTGCTCCTCCTCCTCCTGATCCTCTTCCTGCTCCTGTTTCTGCTCCTTTCCTGCTCCTCCTTCTCCTGCCCCCGATTCCTCTGTCCTTCTGCTGCTGCTTCTCCTCCAGCTCCTGCTCTACCAGATGTGTATGTTATCTGAGCAGATAACATGAGCTCAAAAATATGTGCAGCCATGAAATACGTTCTTTATGATTCCACCTGAAAAGAGGGTCACAGCGGTTTGTTCTCACACATGAGGACACCATTACAAATCCGGTGTTGTCTCAGGACCACTTCACTCGTTCCACCCTGTCATCAGTGGTTTAGGGGAGACTTGACTCTGGCCCCCAACATCATACTGGTCCACTGCACTGATGATGTCACATGAACTAACCTGCTGAGCAGGAAGTGACAAGCACAGCAGAGGACCTAGCGAGACACACGCCTCCGCGGGGTCAGGGGCTTGTCCCCCCTAGTGAGGTCACTAGTCAGTGGCATGTTAGACATCCTTCCAGAAGTCAATACAGTTGACCTGTGAACAGCTCAGGGGTGAAGCGTGCCAACTCCCTACATAATTTTTTAAAAATCTCTCTCTATATATAACTTTTGACTCCACCCAAGTTTAACTACTAATAATAGCCTACTGTATATCAGAGGCCTGACTGATAACATAAACACAGTTGATTTACACATGTTTTGTCATAGGTATTGTATACTATATTCTTACAATGAAGTAATTTGAAGAAAAGAAAATGTTATTGGGGAAATCTTAGGACTGCCTGTGAAGATGGAGACACAGGTAAATGCAGTACTCAGAGTGACCCACAACCACATCAGACTAAATTACAGAACAACCTGCATTCAGGAGCCTGAAATCCTGCTGAACAGAAGTCCTATATCCACACTGAAACTGGGGGATGGGGTGGAGACAGGGAAGGGGCCGGTTCCATACCCACGTGTGGCGGTTAAAAATCAGCAGGGGTGTCTCGGGTACAGAGGCTCCTCCCTAAGGAGAGAGGGCTCCCAACCCCATATCAGAACCCCCAGCTCAGGGTTCTAGTGGTGGGAAGAGAAGTCCCCATAACTTCTGGTTGTGAAAACCAGCAGGAATTGTGGCTGAGTGAGACGCATGTTCGCTGGAGTCTCAGGTGAGCCCTCTTAAAGGGCTCGTGCATGGCCTTTCTCTGACTCAGCTGCTCTGAGCTCCAGCACTAAAGCAGCAGCTCAAAAGATGCCAGGGATGCAAGGGGAGGAACTGAATTGTCTGGTTTCAGGGCAAGGGATGAACTGGCAGCTCTCTGCCATATGAGATGCTGGCAGAGGCCACTGTTCCTTTGCTGAGCCCTCCCCGCGGAGCCGGCAGGCAGGCGCCATGTCTGAATCTCCACTAACCTGGCTCACACTGTTTCCCCCACCCTCAGGCCCACCCAAATTTCCAGTGGCTTTTCCATATAAATGGCCTCTCTTGGCTTATGCTTTGGACTTTGCTAAAATCTCTCAAACAAACAGCATTTGGCCCCTCTGGTCCCTGCATCTCTTGCTAAGTGGCCTCAGGCCTGGCATTAGTGTCAGCCAGCCTTGACTCACAGCTTGGCCTCTCCTGGGTACCTTCAAGGCCAGCACAAGTTGCAGCCACCTGCAGATAGCTCTGTGCCAGGTGGCCCCGGACCGGGCAGAGGTAGGGACTGACCTTGCACCTCTAGGGGGCCCCAGAGCCAGTGCACCCAGCAGACAGCTTCGGGCCATGTAGGGTTACAGCCCAACCACCTCCATGAGTGACATGCTCAGGGTATGGACTCAGTAGGCCCCAAAGCCCCTAAAGCAAGCCCTGTTCCATGGTGTTGGCCCCTGCACAGTAGCTTCTCTACTGTAGTCATAGCACATCCTCACAGCCGGTTGGCCACGGGGTCAATCCCTCCTAGTGACGTGCCAACAGCAACTAAGGTTCAACTACAGCAGGACAAGGCACACAGCCCACACCGGGGGCGCACCTGCAGTGCCCAGCTCTGGTGACTGGGGAGGCTGTGCCACTGGGCCCTACAGGACACCTACTACAAAAGACCACTCTGTTAAATCCAGCTCTACATAATACGTAGAAACAAATGCAGGGAGGCTGCCAAAATGAGGAGATAAAGAAACATGGCCCAAATGGAAGAACAGAAGAAATCTTCAGAAAAAAAACTAAATGAAATGGAAGAAAGCAAACTACCAGATACAGAATTCAAAATGCTGGTTATAAGGATGCTCAAGGAACATAGTGGAGAACTTCAACAACATGAAAATGGACTTGGAAACCATAAAAAAAAACCACTCAGAAATGAAGGATACAGTGCCTGAAATGAAGAATAAATTACAGGGAATCAACAATACAGTAGGTGAAGCAGAGAATTAAATCAGTGATACGAAATATGAGGAAGCAGGAAATACCCAATAGCAAAAATGAAAAACACTCCAGGCCCTGGCCAGGCAGTTCAGTTGATTAGAGCACTGTCCCAATACACCAAGGTTGCAGGTTTGATCCCTGGTCAGGGCTTATACAAGAATCAACCAATGAGCCCTGGCTGGTATAGCTCAGTGGATTGAGCACAGGTCTGCGAACCAGAAAATCACAGTTTGATTACCAGTCAGGGCACATGCCTGGGTTGCAGGCCGGTTCCCTGCAGGCCAGTTCCCAGCAAGGGATGCACAAAAGGCAACCATACATTGATGTTTCTCTCCCTCTCTTCTTCCCCTCTAAAGATAAATAAATAAATAAATAAATAAATAAATAAATAAATAAATCAACCAATGAATGACTTCTGGCCAAGAGGGAGGAATAGGTACATGCACGGGGCCTCCTCGCACAACCAAAAGAAGGACAACAACAAAACACAACGAAACAACCAGGAGGACAAAAACAAAAAACTGGCAGAAAATCGAACTGTATGGAAGTCCAACAACCAAGGAGTTAAATAAGAAACACTCACCCAGATGGCAGGAGGGGTGGAGCCAGGCAGCCGGGCAGAGAGGACTCCCGGGAAGGCAGTGGCTGGAGGACAAGGTGGTCTCACATTCGTGTGCAGGGAAACTGGAAGGAACAACTGGGGAGTGAGACAAACCCAAAACCCAGGGTCCCAGTGGAGAAATAAAGCCTCAAACCTCTGACTGAAAACACTGGTGGGGGTTGAGGTGCTAGGAGAGACTCCCAGCCTCACAGGAGAGTTCGTTGGAGAGACCCACAGGGTCCTAGAACGTACACAAGCCCACCCACCCGGGAACCAGCACCAGCAGAGCCCACTTTGCTTGTGGGTATTGGAGGAAGAGACTGAAATCCAGCAGAGTGAAGCAAGCGCCATTGTTCCCTCTCAGACCCTCCCCCACGTACGGCGTCACAACGCAGAGAAGTGGGTTGCCCCGCCCTGGGGAACACCTAAGGCTCTGCCCCTTACTACATAAGAGATGTGCTGAGACAAAACAAAAACGGCCCAAATGAAAGAATAGATCAAAGCTCCAAGAAAAATACAACTAGGCAATGAAGAGATAACCAATCTATCAGATTCACAGTTCAAAACTCTGGTAATCAGGATGCTCACAGAATTGGCTGACTGGTCACAAATTAAAGGAAAAAAATGAAGGCTATGAAAAGTGAAATAAAGAAAAATGCACAGAGAAGCAACAGTGACAAGAAGGAAATTGGGACTCAAATCAACACTTTCGACCAGAAAGAATAAATAAACATTCGACCAGAACAGAATGAAGAAACAAGAATTCAAAAAAATGAGGAGAGGCTTCAGAACCTCCAGGACATCTTTAAATGTTTCAACATCCAAATTATAGGGGTACCAGAAGAGGAAGAAGAAGAAATTGAAAACTTATTTGAACAAATAACGAAGGAGAACTTCCCCAATCTGGCAAAGGAAATAGACTTCCAGGAAATCCAGGAAGCTCAGAGAGTCCCAAAGAAGTTGGACCCAAGGAAGCATACACCAAGGCACATCATAATTACATTTCCCAAGATTAAAGAGAAGGAGAGAATCTTAAAAGCAGCAAGTGAAAAGGAGATAGTTACCTACAAAGGAGTTCCCATAAGACCATCAGCTGATTTCTCAAAAGAGACCTCAGAAGTCAGAAGGGGCTGGAAAGAAGTATTTCAAGTCACGAAAGGCAAGGACCTACATCCAAGATGACTCTATCCAGCAAAGCTATCATTTAGAATGGAAGGGCAGATAAAGTGCTTCCCAGATAAAGTCAAGTTGAAGGAGTTCATCACCACCTACCCAGCATTACAAGAAATGTTAAAGGGTCTTGTTTAAAAAGAAGAAAAAAAAACATGAATAATAAAACGGTAATCTATCAACAATGGCTTTAAATGAAAATGAATTAAATGTTCTGAAAAAACATAGTGACTGAGTGAATAACAAAACAAGACCCCTACACATACTGTCTACAAGAGACTCCAGATTGAAAGGCACGCACGGACTGAAAGTTAAAAGAAGGAAAAGATATTTCATTAAAATGGAAACAAAACAAAAGAAAACTGGGGTGCCAATACCTGCACGAGACAAAGTAAGCTCTAGTCATCATAGAGTGGCATGAATAGCACCAGGCAGGGTGGCGAAGCCAGCCCCGACAAACTAGAACCGGATGGCTTCCAAGGGAGGGGTGGGTGACAGCTGTGGTTTAAGAAAAGCTTCCTCTACTGCAGGAACGAGTGTCAGGAAGGAGCAATGGCCCAGGGGAGGTGACTAATGAGGCAGATTTGGATTTCCTCACTACAGTGGAACCTGGGTTCTCAAACTTAATTTTGTTCTGGAAGGCTGTTCGAGAAATGCTATGAAAACAGAATCATTTTGTCTATGGCCATACCACCTTGAATGTGCCCGATCTCATCGGAAAACTGAATCATGTTTTCCCACAGAGTGGTATGAAAGGGTTGGCAGATCACCCTGGCTGGTGTGGTTCAGTGGGGTGAGTGCCGGCCTGTGAACTGAAAGGTCACCAGTTCGATTCCCAGTCAGGGCACACACCTGGGTTGTGAGCCAGGTCCTCAGTTGGGGGTGTGCAAGAGGCAACCACACACTGATGTTTTCCTCCCTCCCTTCCTCTCTTTAAAATATAATTAAAATCTTGAAAAGAAAAGAAAAGAAAGGGTTCTCAGGTCAAGAACCAAGGTGTTGTTCAACAACAGAGACCATATTCCCACAAATGCCTTAGTCGAGAACGCAGGCATGTCCCACCTGTTCAAGGTGGGAGACATTCAAGAACCAAAGTCTGACTGCGCGGGAGGCAGACCCCCTTGCGCCTCCAGCTCATGCTGCAGGGGGCAGGACGGCGATTTCTGCAGCTCTGGACTTGGAAGGTGACTGTGTGTAGCAGGGACTGTGGGCATCAACTGGAGGGCCCTGTCCCGCAGGGTGGGAAGGGACCTGGGTACTTACAGAAACACAGAACCAGCCTAGGCCCCAAGCACTGCAGATGAGGGGCAGCCCCGCATCAGGAGCGAGGAGGATGCACACCCGGTGCTGTGAGGGCCTTCCTGACTCGCCAGGTGTACCGTGCCCCCTCTCCTTCTGTACTGGGCAGTTCGGCTCTCCAGGTCCGGTGATGGATGGAGCCTCCTGCAGAGACCCCATGAGTGACCTAACAGCTCCCAGGTGTTCACACAGCTGTCCCTGCTCCTCACCACGATTCCGGAAGGAGGCACTCAGTGTGGCCCACAGGAGATCTGCAGACTCGGCCACACTGGGCAGAACAGAGAATTCAGCCCTTCGGCCCCCAGAGCAGCTGCTGCATTTACTATTTCGTGTCTTTGCAGCAGGCCCATTACCCTGTCAGAGACTGTATCCCAGGACACTGAGGAGGTTAACCTGTGGTGGGCACTGTCCTTGCCACACTGGTTTCCCCATGGGGGTGTCTCTTCTAAACTTCACAGAGTGGCCTGCATGAAGCGACTGGAGTCTGCGGCCCACACAATTGCAGCCACCTGGAGAGCAAGGTATCTTCGAACCATTGTGTTAGCACTGCCAATCTGCACAGCAGGCAGGTGCATTGCCAGCTTGGAGACGAAAAGGGGAAAGGGCCAGCCAGGCAAATTCTCTCCATGGGCTGAAGACCAGCTGCTTCTGACGCTGCCCACCCTGCCTGGCGCTGGCCGGAGTGCCTACAACTCCTGGCTGAGTCTGGCCACCTGCTGGATCGAGTTCACAGGCAACTGCCACGTCCCATGTTTTCACGGCTTTGCAGCCACTTCACCACGTCCAGGGGTTCACCAGAGGGCTGGCCATCAGGCTGCCCTTTTGGTTTTCAATGTGCCGATGACAGTTGACATTCAATACGATTTTCTATCACTTTCTGGTGTACAGCTTAGTGTTCAGGCTGCCCTGCTGATAATGGTGCCAGCGATGGCAGAGGTGGACATGGGCCCCTCCCACTGCAGTGCCACTGCCCCCCACCCCAGGTGGAGGATGGGGGGTGGGGGAGCGGCGAGGGTCCACCCCCCTATTCCGTGCAGCAGTACGTCCTGTGTGTTTAACCCTGGCATCAGCAGCTGTTAACTTTGCTGTCTCGGCATTCCTCCTCCTGTTAACAGCACGCCGCCCTTCCTTTGGGGGAACTTCCGTCATCCACGTGGCTGGTTGACTGCTCTTCCCCCCGGGCCTCCGGCTGCTCCTTCCCAGCACTCGCCCCAGTGAAATGTCTCCTTCTTCAAGGCTCCTGCCCTGACGACCAACCGCATCTGAAGTTGTCTGGGCCTCCTCTCACCCTCGTGGCCCCAGCGCTGTCTTACTCCTCTGCGTTCTTTTCTTCGCAGGACTCACCACTCCGAAGTCATCTTGCTGACCTACTTGTGAGGGTCCTTCAGGGAGAAGGACCTTGCCCTGTGTATTGCTGCTGTCTCTCCTGAGGGCACTGCCTGGGCACAGCAGCTGCTCCGTCAACAGTCCTGACAGAACACACCTCCCTTGCTCCCAAAGCTTGGCTGGTGACCTGGGACAGACACAGGATAGCAGCAGAGCTTCAAGGCTGGGAACTGCTTGGCTCTTGCCACTCTGGGGCCAGGCTGCTTAGTGCCTCCTGATTATGGAAGTTACATGGTAACTTTAAGAGTGAGCCAAGCCTTGACTGGTGTGGCTCGGGGAGTTGAGTGCCTGTCTGTGAACCACGGGGTCGTGGGTTCAATTCCCAGTCAGGGCACATGCCTGGGTTGCAGACCAGGTGCCCAGTTGGGGGCGCATGAGAGGCAACCAAACATTGATATCTCTCTCCCTCTCCACTTCCCTTCCCCTTTAAAGATAAATAAATAAATAAATAAATAAAAAGTTTAAATAAATAGATAAATAAAAATTTAAAAAATAAAAAGAGCCAGGAAAGGGGATTAGGGAACTTTACTAGCCAAATTTCTTTTCTATTGGCTTGCAATATAAGAAGCCCAAGAAAACCGTCATTCTAAGTTGCTATGTTCCAATCCTTCATAAATGCTTAAAATAAGTGTATTGTATCTCATCAAGCGAAGCACTTGACCAAGCCCCTGTGGGCAGAGGCTGTCCCGCTTTCTGCAGTCAGAGTGCTGCTGTGACGCCGCCCTGCAATAACCCACCTCCCAGTCTGAGGGACTTATCTCTGCAAGGATGCAAGGATGGCTTCTCAGAACTGCAATGCTGGGTTGGGACAGATGGCATAAACTTTTTTTTTAAAGTATAACTTTATTGATTATGGTATTACAGTTGTTGTCCCATTTTTTTCTCTTCTTTATCCCCCTCCACCCTGCAACCCCCCCTTCCCACCAGCACTCCCTCCCTTAGTTCATGTCCATGGGTTGTACAGATAAGTTCTTTGGTTTCTACATTTCCCATACTAATTCATAACTTCCCTGTCTGTTTTGTACCTACCATTGATGCTTCTTATTCCCTTTACCTTTTCCCCTCTTCTCCTCCCTTCCCCTCCCCACTGATAACGTCCATGTGGTTTCCATTTCTGTGATTCTGTTCCTGTTCTATTGTTTGCTTAGTTTTTGTTTTCGTTGTTTTTCTTTTCTTTTAGGTTCATTTGTTAATAGCTGTGAGTTTGTTGTCATTTAATCATTCACATTTTTTATCTTCTTTTTCTTAGGTAAGTCCCTTTAACATTTCGTATAATAAGGGCTTGGTGATCATGAGATCCTTTAACTTGTCCTTATCTGGGACTTCATCTGCCCTTCCATTCTAAATAACAGCTTTGCTGGATAGAGCAATCTTGGATGTAGATCTTTGCCTTTCATGACTTCAAATACTTCTTTCCAGCCCCTTCTTGCCTGCAAGATTCCTTCTAGCTTGCCTGCAAGCTGGAAGTCTTATGGGCACTCCTTTGTAAGTAATATCTCTTTTTCTCTTGCTGCCTTTAAGATTCTCTCCTTATCTCTAATCTTGAGTAACGCAATTATGATGTGCCTTGGTGTGTTCCTCCTTGGGTCCAACTACTTTGGGACTCTCTGAGCTTCCTGGACTTCCTGGAAGTCTATTTGTTTTGCCAGTTTGGGGGTTCTCCTTCATTATTTTTTCAAATAAATTTTTGATTTCTTGGTCTTCTTCTTCTGGCACCCCTATGATCCGGATGTTGAAACATTTAATGTTGTCCTGAAATTCCCTAAGCCTCTCCTAATTTTTTTTGGATTCTTGTTTCTTCATTCTGTTCTGGTCGAATGTTTAGTTCTTCCTTCTGATCCAAATCGTCGATTTGAGTCCATTTCCTTTTCTTCACTGTTGGTTCCCTGTATATTTTCCTTTATTTCACTTTTCATAGCCTTCATTTTTTCCTCTAATTTGTGACCACATTCAGCCAATTCTGTAAGCATCCTGATCACCAGTGTTTTGAACTGTGCATCTGATAGGTTGTCTATCTTCTCATTGCTTAGTTCTTTTTCTGGAGCTTTCATCTGTTCTTTCATTTGGTTCAGATTTTTTTTTCTTGGGTGCCTGTTATGTTTTAAGGGGCAGAGCCTTAGGTATTCCCCAGGGCGGGGCAACCCACGTAGCTGCGTCGTGGTGCTCTATCTGGCGGAGGGTCCGAGAGGGAACAGTGCTGCTCGCTCAGCTCTCCCCGGGCTTTCAGTCAGTTTCTCCACTACCCACAGACAAATTGGGCCCTCCTGGTGCTGATTCCTGGGTGAGTGGGCTTATGTATGTTCCAGGACCCTAGGGGTCCCTTCAGCAAGCTCTCCTGTGAGACTGGAAGCTTCCCCCACTGCTGCCTCAATCCCCACAGACTTTTTCACTCAGAGGTTTTAAGGCTTTTTTTCCCCACATTGGAACCTTGGGTTGTGTGGTCTGGCTCCCCAGTTGTTCTTCCTGGCTTATCTGAATGTGTGGGACACCCCAGTCTGCCAGCTGCCGCCTCACTTGGCCTGGTCTATCTCCTTGTCACATGTCCTCTCCACCCTGCTGCCTGTCTCCGCCCCTCCTAACCAACCTGGACAAATGGTTCTTCTTTAAATCCTTGGTTGTCAAGTTTTTCCATACAGTTCGATTTCCTGGCAGTTCTGGTTGTTTTTTGTTTTTAAATTGGTTGTTGTCCTTCTTTTGGTTGTGTGAGAAAGCAAAGCATATTTACCTACACCTCTATCTTGGCTGGAAGTCACATTTCAATGGCGTGAATTTTATGGAATGCAATACCTTTCACAAAATTCCTTCCCACAAAAAGCTGCATCACAGCCTACCTCACCACACCGCAGCCAGCAGCTGAGTATTCTTCACCGGCTAACCTAAGCGGAATAATCTCACTTTTGTTCCAATTTGTACTTCCTTGATCACTAGTAAGGGTGGCCTTCCCTGAGACACAGTATTAAAATCAGGCCAATTAAAAATCATACAATGGTCCTGGCTGGTGTGACTCAGTGGAGTGCATGCCAGCCTATGAAAGGTCACTGGTCCAATTCCCACTCATGGCACATGCCTAGGTTGCAGGCCAGGTCCCCAGTTGGGAGCACATGAGAGGCAACCACACATGAATGTCTCTCTCCCTCTCTTTCTCCCTCCCTCCCCCCTTCTCTGTATATAAATACATAAAATAAATGAAAAAATAAATAAAATATTTAAAAAATACATCACACAATGACCTCTACGTTTTCAAGTGAAAAGAAGTCTCTCACTTGAAATCAAAAGCTAAAAATAATGAAGCTGTGTGAGGAAGGCCAACGGCTGTGGAACCACAGCTGCGATGGACTCAACTCTGGGCCCCTGCCAGCCAGGCTGTGAATGCCAAGGGGAAGCACTTTAAGGAAACTTAAAGTGCTGCTCCAGTGACCACAGAGAATAAAAAAGTGAAACCCTTATTGATCATCTGGAGAAACTTTTAGTCATCTTCAAATTACATTTACTGATTTTACACAGAGGAAGGGGGAGAGAATGCAAGACGGAGAAACACGGATTTGTTTCACACGGCTACGCATTCACTGGTTGACTCCTGTATGTGCTCTGACTGGGGAGGGAACCCGCAACCTTGGCACATCAGGAAGACGCTCCAACCAACCGAGCAACCCGGCCAGGGCCGTTTCAGGGCTCTCCCCAGAAGCTCAAACCGGCCACTATGTCCCCCTAGGCCCAAGCGGAAGCCAGAGAAAAGCCCCGACTCTTCAGCTCTGTGAAGACTGAGAGGCAAGGACGCTGAAGGAGGGTTGGAAGCAGCAGGGTTTGAGAGGCTGACTCTGATGTTGAATAAAGTTCTGCTCCGAGTAAGTTGCTTTCAAACAGCATCACATGCTACAGAGACATTGCTCACGAGAGGAAGGGGCACTCAGCAGGGCAGACTTCACTATTGTCTCATTTTAAGGACTTGCCACCCAATCCATCTGCATCGAGGCCAAACCACCGCCAGCAAAATTATGCCGAAAGTCAGATGAGTAGCATTTTTTAGCAATCTAGTATTTAAAATTTTCTGGTGCAGTATTTTTAAACTGAGGTATGTACATAGCGTTAGACACAATGTGACTGCACGCTTAGAAAGCCTACAGTGATCATCTGTAAAGTGCAAATGAAACTTTTATACACACCGGAAGACTAAATGTGACTCCCTCTCTGAAGACACTTCTCTGTGAGCATGTGCAGTCTAGAAGGTGTGACTGTAAGACACTTGACTTCTCGGGTCCAGCTTCCCTCGCATTAGACCTGGGGACACGGACAAGCCCCAGAGGGGGAGCCTGACGGCCCAGAGAGGTCCAGCTCCAGTCTCCTGTCACCCCCAGTGACAAATCTCAGAGGAAAATCAACGACCAAACCAGGCAGCCATGGCCCACTCCCGCCCTGCAGCCCGGCCTGTGAAGTCAATCCATGGGCAGTGTCTCTACTAGCAAAATACTTTTATTATTTTATAATGATAGAAAAGGAAAGTCAGGGTTTCTTTTTGGTGTATACCAGAGTTAAAGGAAATAGAAGAATAAAGGGATTAATAAGATTTTTATGTACTTTGATGACAATAAAAAGTTAACAATACCAACTGTTTGCCATAAAACTTATTATAGCTCCCCAAAACACATATATAAAGGATCAGTTTTAAAATCTATAAAAGTAAAAAATATACAGTCAGAAGCTCTATCACTTATTCCATCTTTAATATAAAATTGTAAACATTTATTTACACAAAGCAAATGTGTATAACAAAAGTCCCAGCACCCTTTTGAGTCATGGCTCCTGGTAAATGGGGGTTGGGGGTTACACTGAAGTGGTACCCCTTCCTCCCTGACCACCCAAACACCAGGTTCATAAATAAAGCCACGGGCAGCTCCCTGGGGGGCCCCGAGCATCACATTTTATTGCTCTGACACTGCAGCAGGCAAGAAGCCTGCTGTCTGACTAGGTGGCCCAGGACTAGGGGGACTAAGGCAGGGGCGGCCTCCCCAGGAGGGAGGTAGAGTGCCCTGGGGACAGAGGTGAGCGACAGCCAGACAGAGACCAGAGAAGAATGAGGGCCCATCACTGGCAGTCTGCCCACCCCTTTTTGGTAGAAAACCTGCTGAAGTCACCCCCTCCCCTCCACACTGGGGAGAGCACTCGAGAGGGTGGTGGCACGGGCTCTATGATTCACTCCCTTTTTCAGAGCTAAACCCAGCACCCGGAAAGGCAGGAAGGTGGGGTGGGGAAATGGCTCTAAGAGAAGAGGGGTGAGGGCTGAGCCCCCACGAAGGCACTGCAGGTGCAGAGCATCACCAACGGGTGTCCAGCCTCCCGTCCCTGCGCCCCGGCTGCTCGCGGGAACCTTGTCCTCGGCTCAGTTCTTTCCATAGGACACTCCGTGAATGACCATGGCGGTCTCTCCTGAGACCACACCCGTCAGCGGCCCTTCCTCCCCTACTCCGTGGGAGAGGGGCTCGCCCTGTGCTCCAGTCTGCTTTCCTTTACACCGAATGCTCACTCCATCTTCCTCTTCCACAAACAGCCCACAGGTAATACTCTGTTTTGTGGACTCTTAGCTTAGTCAAGTCTATTAATTCATAGACCTTAAAAGAGAAATCCACTTGAATCTTTAGAAAGGATGTATTAGTGTTATAAAGCAATTCTCTTTAAAAAGTGCAAGTTATCTGACATGGGAGTGGCAAGAGTAATACAGAGAACTCCTCCCTCTGCCTGGCACTGGGTGGGGCCACCCTGCTAAACAGGCCCACAGCCCCTTCCCCTTCCCTAAAGCCTTCCTTTTGGGGACGGGTGCCCTCCGCCCTACAATGTGAGGTCTCCCTAAGGAGTTGTAATGATTCTTTCCCCGCCAATCTAGTAAATCATGGTCTCAAAGAGGTTTTCCAGTTGGGCTGCAGAGAGAAAAATGGGGAGGCAGAAAAAAGGGCATCAGAAGGGAAGACAGGTGAAAAAAGACCTCTGAACACGACTGCCCGACGCCCGCTTTCTAACATGTTAAATACACGCTGTCAGACCAACAACTGCAGAGGGTGGGGACTTACAACCAAAGGACACCTGGGAACCCCAAATACTCCATTTCAGCATTTAGCCTGGGGGTGGCCTGGGGTCCTGCTACCAGAGTGGAAGGAGGGACCCCTCCACCAGGGTCCTCAGAAATGCCCACCGAGGAACAGCATTCTGGAGGGAGGGCTGCTGGGCAGACCGCACCTGTCACCAACCAGCTCTGCTGCCTCGTGGCATCCTGTGCCTTTCTCACACGTGCACCGGCCACAGCCCGTACTGATGGAAAGGCTTTTCCCGTGATGCCCCCTTTTTCCTGAAGGCGGACAGAGCCGAACACAAAAGGCCCTTAAAGGAAGCCCTAGGTTTCCAATGCCACGGAATCAACTTAAACCACTACCTATCCTGCTTTAAAAACTTTAAAAATTTTAATCTTCTCTATGCTACAAATTGCAAATAGTTCTGCTATATGGAGTCTCAACAAATACTTCCCCCCAACAATGAGGTGAGTGAAGAAATCTTGGATTAAGCCGACACGACAGCACAGGTTTTTAAAAGCCTGACATAATGGGGTTTCACTGTTTTATCTGTTGGCTTTTGGTCATTTGGACAGAAAACCACCTGTGGAACCCTGTCCTGCTGTCCCGGCAACAGGTGATGATGCCAGCAGATGGTCTGGGGCCAGCCCGACAGACCATGACACTAGGGTGGAGCAGGGGGCTCCGCAGATTCCAGCCAGGGGAATCCAACCTCAGCCCCAGGCTCTGCTGCACCCACCCAGCCCCCGGGCTGTGGGCTTTTGGTCTAAATAGTTGCTCATCGTTGAATATGAGAACGAGCTGTAGGAACACTGAAAACACCTCGAACCCTGCTATTACTGAGGCCCCAGAAGGTCATCCAGATCGTTCATCCACTCTTCCGAAGTCCTGTTCTTCAGCAAGGAGTCAATCAGGTCGGCATCTCCTGCCATGCTGGCCAGCCCACTGCCCCCTGGCTGCCCACTGTAGGCGAAGGGCAGCTCCTGGCTCGAAGTCCGCACAGGGTAGGCTTGGGCACAGTGCAGCCCTGCCCTGCCGCCCATGGGTGGGGCAGGGCTCTGGCTGAAGGCCCCCAGCTCAGGCCCCCCAGGGCTCAGGCCCGGCAAGCCCTGTTGCGGGGCTGCCTGGGGAGGCGCCGGAGCGGGGGCGCTGGTCCTCTGCTGTGCACTCACAGGAGGCAACATGGGCCCAGTGGAAGCCGCCGAGCTCATGGGGGCCATGGGCCTACTGGGCACCGTCTGGGGGAACCGTGGGCTGGACACCTGCAGGCGGGCCTGCTGCATGTGGAAGCTGGATGCCGCAGTGAAGGGGCTGACAGTGGTGCTGCCCGGGGCTGGGCTGCTCAGGGTCGGCACTCCCTGGTGCTGCCAAGACGGATTCTGGCCTCCCATGGCTGCTGACACCCTTGGGACCTGTGGCTTAGTTAAACCAGAGTTCAGGGTCCCCTTACTGTGCTGTTGGGAGAGGCCAGAGCTCCCCAGAGAGTTCTGCCCATAGGCAGCTGAGACTGAGGTGTTCTGGCCCATGCTGGCCTGCCGAGGAATGTGGGCATGTCCATTGGTGGCCTGTGATGGGGGCTGGGTGACTATCTGGGTGATGCTGGCGGCCATGCCGTAGAGGCTGCTCTGCGGCATGCTCTGGGAGCCGGTGAACTGAACCACGGTGCGGTCCTGCTGGCCCGAGTTTGAGGAGAGAGAGGAAACGGAAGTGTGTCCAGGGCCCAGTGGCATCAGACTCCCAGCCTGAGGGAACCCTCGAGGACAGCTGGAGTTAGGCGGACCCAAGGTGTTCATTCCAGGCACAGCAGCGGAAGACCCTAGAAGACAGAGAAGATTCTGTCAATCGAGGTGGTATTTCTTGCCCACCACTGTGGGGATGCCTCCCAGAGCCAAGGTGCAGCTGCCACCCTATGGGCACAAACAGCAGACTCAGAATGCCAGGCACCTCACAGCCAGTGGGACCTCAAAGAAGAGAGTCCTGGGGCCCAGGGGCACCTGAGGTTAAGACAAAGGCAGAGGGATACGCAAGCACGAGGGGAGGGCAGCCAGTGGCCTTGGCTTGTTCTCCTTCTGAGGCCCACCTATCTCTGCCCTGTGCAGGCCCAACACAGGGCCCTGGGCTCCATGAAGCCAACTCGGGGCACACCTTGGGGGGGCACTGCCGCCATGTGCTGTGGCAGGGTTGTAGCGCAGGCTGGGCAGCACGCCGTGGGAGCACAGGAGACAAAGGCTTGGTGCCTGGGAGGGCTTGGGGAGGCTTCAGGGAAAGCTGACAAACCCATCAGGATTTGAAAGGGTAGAAGCCAAGCGATTTAACAGCTTGGAGAAACAGTACTCGGACTGAGAGAAGGATGTGTGCAAAGTCATAAAAGGTGGTCTGTGTGGGGGACTCTGTGGCTGGGTGTGGGGAAAGCATCAGCGGTCAGACACAACACTGAAGAGCCCTCACCGCCCGACCAGAGGGAGACAGCACTATGACTGTGGTTCCGAGCCTGCTGGGGCAGAAGCTGCTCACACCTTGCAGATGAGACCCTCAGAAGGGAGCACCCCGACTGTGCCCTGCAGGCTCTGGTGAGCGCCTGCTCTGTGGCGGGAAGACGTGCTGGGAAGATGACACTGAGGAACTGGACCGAGGGGCTCTGCCTTAAGCAATGGCTACGGGGCAGAAGCACTGAGGAGAGTTTTTGCAGGCAGGACAGCCACTGTCCAGGGGCCGGCCTTAGCTGCGCACTTTACTCCTCCTCTCACACTCCCCACTGGCATTTAACTAGTAACTTGGTGGAGGAAAGGAGAGAGCCTCTCTCACTCCCACTGAGCACCCAGAGAAATGACAGATGGCACGAAGGCAGCAAAGATGGCTGAGACCCAGGCTTCTGAGATGCCCGCTGACTTCGGCTCCTTGGCTCTGGTCAGCATGCACACAGAACTCCACTGGTCTCTTCCAGAACGCACAGCTGGGGTCAGCTCCTCTGGGACACTTTACAGTGAGAGTCACTGACTAAGGAAGGGACAGGTTCCGAAGACACTCCAAGAAGAGCAGACCACATTTTCCTGCACCTGCCAGTTGGCAGGCATCTTTCGGTATTTCTGGAGTGACAGCCTGAGTAGTGGCAGCCAGACTCCCTCGCGTGTCTGACACATGACATCTGAGACCCCTCAGAGTGCCTCCTGCCCCTTCCCGGCCAGCTGTCCATGGCTGGTGCAGCCACCTGTGACACTTGAAAGTGAGCAGACAAGAAGAAAAAACAAAGAGGCAAAGGCCACACAAGTGCATTAAGTCTCCTTATCTGGAAACTGGGAGAGGTCATTTTGCTGAAGCTAAGAACTTTCTTAAGAATTAGGGAAGCCATTTCCTGCTGATAAGATTGTACAGCCAGGGACCTGACCAAAGTACTCAGCCAAAGCCGTCTGCCTCTACAGCCCTCTTCCCCTGATCCAGTGGGTGACTTGGACACAGCCCCTTAGGTGGGCTGAGGTCTCTACAAGGAAGTGGACCCCCAGAGTGCCAGGCCAAGGCCACACAGGCACTCAGCATGTGCAGAGCAGCCTGCCTACTCTGAGCAAGGCCCGCCAGCCCCTGCCCCCGCCACCAGGGCAGACGCCCCTCACCTGGGAACTGTCCGACTTGCTGTGGGAAGGTGCTCTGTGTTGGGTCTTGGTACTGGGGTGGTGGGCGGGTCAGATGGCGCTGAAACTGCTGCTTCTCCTAAAAATGCCAAGAACAGAGCAAACAAAAGACCCACATCAAACAAACGAACAAACAAACTCACAAACACATAGTGTCAGAGCTGAGGACAGAAAACCGTCCAAGCTCATTACTCATAGACAAACTCCTGTGGATGTCGTGCCCATGGTCTCTTTTTGGGGATTCTTAATAAACACTATGAAGCAGAAGGATGAGTCGGAGCTCAGGAGCAATAATTAAGAAAAGATTTCAGTTTTTAAAATGGAGGGCAGATCAGGAAGGTGCAAACCAAAGCTACCACGATGTGCCACGTCAAGTGCACTAGGAGGGCTGGAAGAATGGAGACTGGTGCAGCGCAGATGCAGAGAAACCGAGACCGTCACACAATGCTGGGGGCACGTAAACTGGTGCAGCTGTTTTGTAAAAACAGTCGGGCAGTTCTTCATAAGGTTAAACACAGGAGTCAGCATTTCACCCAGTAATTCCACCCCTAGATATACTTTCAGAGAATCAAAAAGCTATGTCCACAAAAAGTTGAGGGAAGAGCCTATCTATCAACAAATAAATGGACAATTAAAATGCGACATATTCATACCACAGAATAGTATTCAGCCATAAAAAGTGCGGAAGTACTGATACACGCTATAGCACAGTTGAACCTTTAATCCACTTGCACAAAACATGCACAAAAAGTAGGTGGGTGGGTGCCTAGGCCTGGGCAGATGAGGGGAACAACTTTTCCTGGGTACATAGCTCCTTTTAGGTGTCACTTTAAATGGGTAAAACAACTCCAATGTCATGTACAACTGTTATTCCTCAATCGACCTAAACTACTGGATGGCTAGTTCTTCACTTATGTCCTAGGGATGTAATTTAAAACCTGAGAACTCCTGTAAACTCAGCACCTGCACGCTATACCTGGTGACCAAGTGGGTGAACGGCAGCACTTGGTGGGGCTTGTCAGCCCTGACCCTACAAACTGCAGGCCCCTGGCCCCATAGCCGGCCTGTTACAAACTCACTAGGCCCCATGTGCACTGATGAACTGGGGGCTTGGACATGGAGAAATGTCCCTAACACGTATGGTTTCAGCCAGATTCTGCCTTCATTAATCTTCACTAAGTGACATAAAAAGCTGTCTCCGACACAGGACACCATCGTGAGAAATGCCACACCCCAGAAGGGCATTTGAAACGGCAGAGCGCTCTAACACCTACAAACATGCGATGAGCACACAGTCACCTCACACTCTGGGGAGCACAGTGACCTAGAGGCACACGGCGGGGGTGGGGTTGTGCTCTGCCTGTCTCTTTACCTGCTCTGCCAGAAGGTGCTGCTGCCTTTGCAAGAACTGCTGTTGCTGCAAATGCTTCTGCTGCTGCTCCCTCTGTTTCTGCTGATCCAAAAGCAACTGGTGCTGCTTCATGACAGTTGCCTGCTGTTGGCCGCTGAGATAGGGGGCGCTGCTGTGAGTGCTGGCCACGGACGCAGTGGGTGGCTGATTCCCCACGCTGGATGCCTGGGCTGGCACAGGGACGTTGGGAGGGTTCTGCTCCTGTCAACACAGATAAGGGGTCTGGAGTTGGGTGGGATGCAGCAGTCTTCCAGCCCTGACCAGAGCACGTGAGCGCCACCTAGTGAAAGCCTGGCTCCCTGCAGAGGACTCCAGTGCAGCCGCTCTGCGGGAGGCTGGGTGGACACCAAGGGAGCCAGGGCTTGTGTGTCCAGGAGCAGCAATGCAGAGTCACGAGCAGCATGCTAGCTTTGCTTCCTGCGACTTGCCAGTGGCAAGGGTGTGATTTTACACTTAAGTTCACATATTTGCACCCAACAGCTTCTGTAGGCAACTGGAGCTCATATACCCTCGCTTACTGGAACTCGTGAGTGTGGGGGAGCTCCAAGGAGCACTGGGGGGGGCTCTGGGTGATGGAGACTTGCCACATTCAAGTGTGCAAACCTTGGGTCCCTGGTGGTGGCCTGTCTCTGAACCTCCTGCAATCACTGTGTTTACCCACGTGTGTGCAGCATTTTCCTGGGAGAGACTGCTTGGCTTCTGTCAGATGCTCATGCCCATATTTTCTAGTAACACATAGAGCAAAGTGAGTCATGTCGAAGGTCACCACGGTGTTATGCCAGTGTCATTACTTACATTTAAAGGAAAATTTAACTCAACACAGGAAAAAGGCAGAATTTAGCAGTGATCATTTAAATAAGTTCAACTTCTTGAGCTCCTTTCCAGTCCTTATTCATTTGTTTAATCTTTACAAGAGTCTAATCTCAGAGCAGAAAGATTCTGACATAATTCCTCACACCAATCAGCAGCAGCTCATGGGCTACAGAGCACTCTGTGAGGTGGGTGCAAAGTCACTAAGACGGCACTGCTGCTAAGACAGCGGTGGTCACTGGGTGGCTCTTAAGGTGGCTTTTAGTGGCCATGCAGCAATTTAAAGGTTGACGTAAGCAAAAGTCTCGACATTGACACATGCAGGTTTGCTCCTGTTGCAAGATGCTTAAACTGCTTCCAGTTTGGAGCTATTAGCTACAACCATGCAATGAACATCCTGTATGTAACTTTCTCTTTTGGGGGCATTATTTCTTGCAGGAGTATAATGTATCAATGCTTATGAGTATTTTTATGGCTTACGAAAAACACACAATGCTAAATTACTTTCCAAAAGCACTGTGCCCATTTATATACTCTCACCACTATGAGTGTGTCAACCTCTTCATGCTATTACCAGCTATAAATATACAAAGGTATAATTCCCAGTCAGGGCACATGCCCTGAATTGAACCGGTTGCAGACCGGTTCCCTGCAGGCCAGTTCCCAGCAGGGGACGCACGAAGGCAACCATACACTGATGTTTCTCTCCCTCTCTCCTTCCCTTCCCCTCTAAAGATAAAGAAATAAAATCTTAAAAAATATATATATACACAAAGGTATAAATATTTACAGCTGAAGATATATTCACTGAAGGCTTACTCATGATAGTGAAGAGCAGGAAGCAAGTTTCGGGGGATCAAAAAAGAAAGAGGTCCAGGAAACACTCAGGAGTGAGCAAACCAAGTGTGCTGTGCCCTTCTCTGCGGAACACACTCTGCTGCTGCCTGAGGCCCAGTCATTGGAAATCACCCAGGGAGGAGGCGTCTTAGAACAGAGCTGAGCAAAGTGGCAGGGAAAATCTCAACAGTGACAGCACCGGCCCTGACATGGGGCTGCCTTGCAAGCCACGTGATTCTGCCAGGCCTGTTTATCACCAGTGAGGAACCACAGTGCTCAGACGTGTTGGAAGCAGCACTCACCTAAAAGGTTACAAGCTTACCAAAGCTTACTAAAACTTAAGGGATATTTTTTAATGATTTTTGAGAGGAAAGGGAGGGTGGGGAAGAGAGAGACACTGATTTGTTGCTCCACCTGCTTGTGCACTCACTGGTTGATTCTTCTATGTGCCCTGACCCAAGACAGAACCCGCCAACTTGACATATTGGGACGATGCTGTAATCAACCGAGCTACCCGGCCAGGGCCTAAAACTTAAGATATTTTGGGCATAGAGATCTGAAAGATGGTTAAAAAAAAAAAAGCAAAACTTTTAAGAAGCCCAGTAAATCTGATCTTTACCTGCAAAATCCAGCCCCAAACTACTTGTGTGGCATGAATGAGATACAAGAAATACAGGTGAATCCTCCTAAGTGCGGATAGTTAAAACCAAAGAAATTTTACCCTCTCTTTGTCTAAGACTCAACCCAGGTTTGCTTGATCAATTTTCTCTCCCAAGGAATCAAAGAACAATCACAGTTCCCTCCCTCCTTCCCTTTGTTTCCCAACCCTGTGGGACCCAGTAACCACAGGGATGCAGAGTAAGAGTGCAAAGCTACAGGCTCACCTGGCTAGGTGGGACCAGCGACGGGAAGGGCATGTTTCCTGGCTTTGGTTTCATCAGAAACAAGGAATTCTGCTCATTGCTCAGGTGAGGCAGCTGCTGGGGAAGGTAGGTCATCAGGGCCGCCTTTCCTGGGCCAGCCCCAGGGCCGCCTTGCCCGCAGTCTGCTTTGTAATGAGAAAGGGGCTTGGTGTTGCCGTAGTCCAGCACAGACCCTTGGTTAGTCACGGTGCTCTGGCTCAAGCTGCTTGGCGGCACCTGGTGACTCAGCAGGTTTACATGGCTGGGCGGGAGGTAGGGGCCTCCAGGATGAGGGGAGCTCTTATTCACACTGGGCATCATGAGCAGTTTGGAGTTAGTGAAGTCTTGCTTATAGCCGGGAGGGCTGGCAGGCTTCTCCATAGTATAAGGAACATTTAAGGGGCTGTGGGATGGGCCTGTCTGTTGCCAGGTGGACATCTGGCCTGGAGCTGGTGCCTGAGCAGCCTGCTGTGAATTCTGGAGCATCTGCTGGCGCTTCTGCTTGGCAGCAATCTGCTGGAGCTGGTGGGCAGAGGACAGCTTCGAGGCCCCTCCTGGACCCTGGCTTGGCAACACCACACTGGAGATGGCTCTTTGTGCATTCTGGGCCTGGGCAGATGCCGGCATCAGGCTGGGACTGGGGTTGTCTGTCCCGGGCTGACCAGAGGTGTGGAACAGAGGCTGAGAGCCCCCGAGGCTGGGTGAGTCTGTGCTCACAGGCCCAGAGGAAGGCCCCATTCTGTAGGATGGAGGTCCTACGGAATCAGCCCTCACTTGTGGAGAGCCTGACTGTTCTTGTTCCAAGGCTGCTGGAGAGAATTCTGTCTTAATGCTGATGTCCTGAGCCAAGGGAGGCTGTGGGGCAGAACTGGAAGACTCTGGGTCCTTCTTCTCTTCAAAGTCCTCAGTAAACAGATCCTTCATGTCTTCGTCGGGCACTGACCTGTTCAGCTCCTCAATGAGCTCCTTCCACTCCTGCTCATTAAGGTTGAGGTCAGGCATGAGGTTGCTTTGGGATATGGAGCCTCCAGCTCCTGCGATCATGCAAGGCAGGTCATCCACAGGCTCCTGCTTCAGCTCTTTACTCAGGCTCAGAGGAAATGACTCGCCAGAGTTGCTGCCTCCATTCAGGTGGAGGCTTGAGTCTGCCAGACACTTCTTGTTCATAGAGTCCAGTCCCAGGGCGTGCTTCCCGCTGGCTTGCAGGGCCTCTGCACTGGGCTCCTCAGGCTGACCGAGAGGGGAGGCTGGAGGCAGGCCGTTGGAAGAGACACCCACTCCCATGGGAGCCTCCCGGCGGGTCTTCTTATGCCCAGAAAAGAGGTCTCCATAGCCATTCTGCTGGTCACCATTCTGTGGGGAGGCAGTGCTATCGAGACTCCTCTTCACGGTGTCATGGAGATGCTGAAAAACATGGAGAAGAGTGACTCATGTTCACAGCAACTTGTAAGAGGCCCCATGGCTTCTCATGGTGACTTAAACCAGGGGCCTGCCACCCTGCAGTGCTCTCCTGATGATTCCGCCTCCTTAGTCCACACTCCCCACTCTGGGAACACTCCAACTTCCCTTCCAGGGTGGCCTCTCTGCCACCCCGCCCAGGTCCTGTGGCCTCGCCTGAGTCAGGACCAAGGGCCCAGCTGTGGGAAAGCAACCCAGTTACAGTGGACGGGTCAGTCCTGCACTTTTGCAGGACACAAGCCTGTTCTGTCATTCAGTGTAAGGGTGTGCCCACGAGTGGAGCTGAGGAGAGAGACAGAGGACACACACAGATTCTGAAGTACTGTGTGAATCCTGGATCTAGTTGTACCTGAGACCAGCTACTCCCCGGCCCCTGCCCGCCTTTTTACATTCTTGTGTTTCAGACAGTTTAACTAGGATTGCTGCTGCTTTCAGATGAAGTAGCCCTGGCAATACAGATTCTTTCTCAGCCTTGAGGGGAAGGGGGGGGGGTTGGCCTGGGAGGGAGTAGTCACCAACACCAGGCTCCATCTTGTTGCTCCACCCTTTCCTTCCCGCTTTTGTCCCACTCAGCTGCCAACTGTGAGCATCTTCTAATCACCTGCCCATTGTCACCAACCTTCCCAAACCCCTCTTCTGACCCAGGCCATCGGACCACACAGCGAGATCTGTCTGCACCAATACTCTTGCTTTCCCTTGTCCTCAACCAGATCTGTTAAACGGCCCTTATGCAAAGAGTCTGCTCTGTGCCAGGGACAAGTGCTGTGGACTATTAAGATGAATAGGGTGCTCCCCTTGCTCCATGGGCTCCCAGTTTCCTAGGACATGTGACACACAGGGACATGGCTACAGAATAAGATGAATGGCTCGTGCAAGAGGCAGAGTAGTAAGTGTCCTGAGAATGCGGGGCAGGGGTTTCAGGAAGTGGGTGAGGGGTGAGGAGGAGAGAAGGCAGTGTCTTCCTGCTGTTTCCCCAGCCTTGTTTCCAGCCATCAGGACAAGGGTCCTCCACTAACAGAGGTGCCCACACTCAGCTTCTGACCCTGGCTGCTCCTTTCCCATGTTTACTCTTTTTGTGCGTGGGCAGTTAGGCGTGACAGAGCAAGGATGATAGGCCAGGAGCAGGTCACCAAGGTGGAAAACCCGGGGTACCTAGCAGCAGGCAGAACCGGAAAACCCAGGACCTGGCCCCTAGGGTGACCTTTCCCCTTGACATGCCCCTGGCATGTCTCTGGCCACGCTGGCAGTAAGACACCCTCAGTGACAAGGAACGGATGACTGGCCTCATGTGACTCCCAGACGGGCCCTGGCACAATCACTCCCTGAAGTGTTATGTTAACCCATAGGGATAATTCCTAAGCCTCAGCTGCATTGCAGCTCCCGGCTGAAACAAAACACAGTGAGGCCACGGCAGACCTCGGGACCAGCTGCACCGACCCAGGACCCCCTGCCCTGGCACCAACCAGTCAGTGGAGATGACGACCCTGAAAGGACACACCTGAACTGGTGCTACAACTGATGACTGTTGTATTGACATCCTCCCCTAGGACACCCCCCCCCCCAAACTCCCACTCTTAATAGCCCTCAGGATGAAGGAGGACACAGTATTTCTTTAAATTAGTATCTGGAAACCTAAGTTAGCTCAGAAAAACTTAGGAATGTTTGATAAATGAAACTGTAGGGAAGAAGTATAAGAAAAACACAATCCTAGGACACAACTCAACAACATTCTTTTTACTTTGCTTTCTTTGTAGGTTCCTCTGCTCTGTGCTTCCTGCTGCCACCCGGGGGTGAGAGGGGAAAAGAAACCATGCTCCTAAAATGGGCCCTTTATATAAAAGACCGGGAATTCACACCCATGTAATCTGTCACAAGGAAATCAAAATGAGTTGCTAATTTTTCTTGGAGTTTTATTCTTCCTATTATATTCTTTTTGGAAAATCATTTGTTCATCAGTGTCAGGTCTGGGTGGACTGTAAACGTGCTCAGTTGTCCATCCTCCTATGGAGGAAGACGGACACCTACAAGGTCAAAGGACTCGATGAGTCAGCTGATCGTCCCAGATTAGAAACAGAATCCTACTTTGCCCCAACACTTGTAAAAGCTACCACTCCCTTTTTCAACATTCACGTGCAAACAGATGCAGAGAAGTTCCAAAGTAAAAACTTATTTTTGTAATACCAGTTGTGTAGCCAAAGGAAACATCAAACTGGAATGAACTGAGGGTGGGGGTGGGGGTGTGCGATGTGGTGGTCGTGGCAGATTTCTAAGTCCTGGGGGTTTACAGGAGTGCCTGCTATGTCCAGCACTGCAGAATGAAGCACCGTGAGTAAACCAAAGCCTAATCTCCAGGATTCACAAGAGATGGGAAAATGGCCTGAACAGGTAACAATAAACACAAGCTGCCCTGTATAAATGCACAAGCTTGCTGTCAGCACAGTGTACTTCTGGGCACTCGGCTCGACACTGCCAAGTGGTCTCGAGGTATACGTAGGGTTCCAGGAGGGTTGAGTTCTGGTATCACACAACCTGGTGCTAGCTTCCTTCACAAGGAGGTTTTGCTGAGAACACTGCATGCATGCCTGCTGGCAAGCTGAAGGCCCCCCATGCTTACCCACTTGGTCTTGCACCAATGCACCCTGTAGGCCTGGCTCCCACCCTAGCCTGTGCCGCCCACCACCTTTTCTTCCGGAAGAGAGGCCCCAGGATATTGATGCTGCTCCCAGTCAAGCCAGACTTACCACACCTTCTGGACACCCCACTTGACCTGCTAGGCTTACATGACAGCCCCTCCATGTCCTCCCCTTCCAGTATGCTTTGTGGCCAAACTCCCCCAAATGACAACACCGATAACTCCTCTACTCTGAGTTAACAAACAGAGGCAGCTGGTTAAGACAGAGGGCTCTCTCATCAATGCTCCTTGCCTGTGGTCAGCCACCTGGCAGTGCTTCCCACCCCTTCTCCCTGGGCATTCATTTCCCCTCCTTCCCCCTCTTCTGTCATCCTCCTATCAGCCCAACATGTCTCCCTGCCCCCAGAGCCAGCAGGCTGGTCCACCACAAGGTGGCTTCTACCCTCCAGAACCGACTGGATGACTGAACACTGAATGTGGGAGTAAAAGAAAGGGAAGGCTTGGGACGGTTCTTTCTCTGAGGCCAGCAACCACCTTCTTGCCAATAAACGCAGTCCACACTTTCAATCTTTCCTTCTCTCTGTTCATCATCTGCCTCTTAATAACTCTCTGCATCTTTAAAGCCCTGCCCTCATATTTCTTTCCTACATTCTCTTTCTCTTCTGCTTTCCTGGTTGCTTCTTCTTAGTCTCCTTTGAGGTAGGTCTCCCCTTCAAATAAGGATCAGAGTCCTCTCCTCTCTTCCCTCTGCACACAATCCTGGTGATCTCATCCACTATAACTCCTTCGCCTAAACACCACACCCAGAATAATCCCACTGCTCCCCCCCTTTCACAGGCCCTCCCTATGGTACACAGTGCTTGAGTCACACCAGCTCTCCTTCCTTGTTCAGGTCCTCAAAGGTGTTGGGCTCATTCCACCTCAAGGCTTTTCCACTTGCTCTTCTCTTTGCCCAGAACACTTCCCCTTTATCCTCCCAGGGTGGCTTGGCTCCTCAAAGTCATTCTCCCATCACCTGCTCCTCCCCTACAGTCACTCTCTACCCTATGTCTTGTTAATTCCCCCAGTGGAGGCGGTCATTTGAATGGGCACAGCTTCCCCCATTACAATGAAAAACAGGGACCCCAGGACCTAGAGCAATGCCTAGCACTCCATAAATGTTTGTGTCTCAATGTGCCATCTCTAACCTACCCATGTCTAAGAGCTCCAGACTCCTGTCTGTCCAACTGTCTACTTGGCATGCTCTACGAGGGGCACAGACACCTGAGACTGAATCCTTCTGAACCTGAGGCAGCACCCCTGCAGCTCTGTCAGTCTTTCTTCTGCTCCTGCCTCAGAGGACGCGATGTCTGACCACCTGGGCACACAAAACAGAAGCCAGGGAGCCACTCTTGCTCCTCCTGCTTTAGCCCCTGCACCCATCAGCACCCTTCTCCGACTGAGTGCACCTCCTTAGCATTTCTTGAATCCACATGATTTTCTCCTTTCACTAGCACCAACTGCCTGGCCTGAATTATTCTAACTGTGTCTAAAGCTAGCCTTGTCACAGCCCTGCCCTTGTCCATGGTCCACCCTGCGGTCAGGGTGATCCTGCAGAAGGGCAAATCGGACCCAGTCCTTCTCTTCTCAACCACTCCTCCAGGGCACTTTCCTGCTGTGCTTCTGGCCCTGGCACACATGTGGCTCCCCAACAACTCTCCCCCACGCCCAGACTGCATACTGCAGTGCAGCTCACTGAAACCCCTCCCAAGCACAGGCTGGAACACATAAAATTGTAACTCTTTAAGGTGGCACTGGTTAAGTGTGGGCAATTTCAACTGAACACCACGCTGGCTCCTTTCCCCCTGAGCTCTTCTGGAGCCCTGCACAAACACTCGGGCTCCCCAGGAACCCTTAGTGTCTTTGGTAACGTGGATCCACTTTTGTTTAACACTCAGGGTTTCAGTGACTTGAGGAAAAGTTCTGGAAACCCAAATCAAATAGCAACTTTGATTAAGGCACAGATTTGAGCCAAGTGTGACAGGGACAAGCCGTGACTTCCCGGAGTGCCTCACGGAGTGCTTGGCACCTGGACTTCCTGCTCCCCGTTGTGTTTCACAACCATGGTGCACCCTCACAGGCCCTGAAGGAGGGTGCCACCGCTCCTGCTCCACGGCAGGTGGAAGGAAGGAAGGTAGGCAGGGACTCCATGAAGCTGCTTGAGCTCTGAGCACTCAAGAGGCCTTGGGAGGGACCTGCCCTCCCTGGACAGATGGAGGTGAGGCTCCAACAAATCCCACTTCCACCTGGGAGGCTGGAAGAGGAGTCTGGCATGAGACACGAGCTGTAGGAAGTGAGTCAGAGTTTTAAACTCTAAGAAAAAAAGCACCTGCCCTAGGTCAAGAAGAGCCCCATAAAGGTGACCTTGTCAGAAAAATGGACTGTGCTATGAAAAACCCACATACCAATGCCACAAATATTCTTTGTAAGATATTTAAAGAAAAAGATAACTTTGCCATTACCAGTGAGGCTCAGTTGGTTGGGTGTCATCCCACAAACTAAAAGGTTACTGGTACGATTCCTGGTCAGGGCACATGCCTGGGTTGAAGGTTTGGGCATGTGTGAGAGGCAACCAATCTGCACTTCTCAGATTAAGGTTTCTCTCCCTCTTTCTCCCTCCCTTCCCCTCTCTATAAATAAATAAAATCTTTATTAAAAAAGAAAAGAGAGAACCTGTCACAGAACCACATATAATCTGTCACTAAAGAGCCCCGATGTTAAGGCATTATTCACCGTAACAGCTGGGCATCTCGCAGACTTGGGAGCACAGAGGCACCTAAGACACCTGGGAGCACCACCCCCTGCCCGTGGTCCTTGCCTTAGGAACACAATGAAAAGTGCAGATTCTGAGAACTGCATTTTCCAGAAAACTGTAGTTTGGAGTCTAGACACCTTAGCATCACCTTTTTAAACTTTCTGTTTTTAAAGAATTACAGATTCACGGGAAGCTGCAAAGTGAGTACAGAAAGCTTCAGCCCCCTCACACAGTTTCCCCAGCCGTGCTGTGTCACGCAACTGCAGCACATCCCCACCCAGGACGACCGTGTGTGTCACGGCGCACGTGACATCACTGCTCTGGATAGAAGGCTTATGTGTTTTACACAATGTATTCTCTTCCTGTATGACTATAAAGCAGGAGGGTAAAATTTACGCTTTACAGTGAGAAACAAACTTGTTAAATAGGTTGCTTCTTTGCTATAGAAAAACCAACTGGAAAGCCACATGAGGTTCAGACAGTTGCGATGTACAGGAACACAAAGGCTACCAATAAACCGGCTGTGGCCTAAGACACACTCTTCCCAGGATCTGCTTTCTGGACCTGCATGGCAACCATCCTGGACCAGACTATCTAAAGCTCCACTTAGCTTTCAGTGCTGTGACACCATCCTGCTAATATGGATGACTGCCCTACACTGGGAGACACCCCTGGGGGTTCATGCAGTACTCATTACCCAGGTCCTGCTATGCACCAGACAATGCCCAACACAGACTGTGCATAACATAACAGTGAATTAAGCTATGGACTAGGTTTTTACTGTGCTCTAAGCTTGGCAGTAGGTGCTAGGGATAAAAAGATAAATAAGACAGTTCTGCTCCCAGGAGCTAGGATGTGATGAAGAAGCCATGAAGGCAGGCCAGAATATGAATGGAAGCCGGGGAAGACAGGTAAAATGACTGGGTATTAAAGGAGCAGAGAGGTCATTCAGAAGCGGGGAGGGCATTCCAGACGGAGAGGCAAAGGCAAGGACACACACAGGAGCACTGAGGGGGAGTGGATGGAGGGAGACCAGTAGAGAAAATGCTGAGTGTTTCTGAAGAGCAAAGGGTGCCACAGAGAGTGTGGACAGAAAGCAAGGATGGGAACAGGTTGTGATTTAGTGGAAAATTTCAAAAAACACACAAAACTAAAGAGAACAATATACTGAACCTTCATGACCATCATCCAATTAATTTTTTAAAATTAAAAACATTTTTTTAAACTTATAGATTTCAGAGAGGGGGAGGAGAGACAGAAGGCAAGCAAGAGAGAGCGAGGGCACCATCACTCTGCTGTCCCACTCATTGAAGCACCACTCACCACTTGTTCTTGAGAGTGACCTGCCCTGGGAGTGAACCTGTAACCTTGCTTTGTTGGAACAATGCTCTTACCAACTGAGCTACCTGGCCAGGACCTACTCATTATCCAATTTAAACAACTATCAGTATTTCACCATTTTTTGTCTCACTTCCACCATCCTATCCCCTTGTCCCCAAAACTTAATTATTTAAAAAATAAATCCTACCCCTGGCCAGCATGGCTCAGTTGGTTGAAGCATATTTCCATACATCACAAGACTGTGGGTTCAATTCCTGGTTAAGGCACAAACCTAGGTTGCAGGTTTAATTCGTAGTCCAAGCATGTACAGGAGGCAAGACAACCAATCAAAGTTTCTCTCGCATTGATGTTTCCCTCTCTCCCTTCCTCTCTAAAAGCAATGAAAAAATGGCTTGGGCGAGGATATAAATACATACACATACACATATAAATCTTATGTATATCATTTAATCCACAAATATTTTAATAAGCTGGCAGAGAGTGGAGCAAGTGGCACTGTTCCCTCTTGGACCCCTTGCCCACATACAGTACCACAACGCAGCTATGTGTGTTGCCCCGCCCTGGTGAACACCTAGGGCTCTGCCCCTTACTACATAAGAGATGCACTGAGACAAAAATAAAAAATGGCCCAGATGAAAGAACAGATTAAAGCTCCAGAAAAAACACAACTAAGCAACAAAGAGATAGCCAACCTATCAGATGCACAGTTCAAAACACTGGTATCAGGATGCTCACAGAATTGGCTGAATATGGTCACAAAACAGAGGAAAAAGTGAAGGCTATGAAAAGTGAAATAAAGGAAAATGCACAGGGAACCAACAGTGACAGGAAGGAAACTGGGACTCAAATCAATGATTTGGAGCAGAAGGAAGAAAGAAACATTCTACCACAACAAAATGAAGAAACAAGAATTCAAAATAATGAGGAGAGGCTTTGGAACCTCCAGGACATCTTTAAACATTCCAACATCCGAATCATAGGGGTGCCAGAAAGAGAAGAGGAAGAACAAGAAATTGAAAACTTATTTGAACAAATAATGAAGGAGAACTTCCCCAATCTGGCAATGGAAATGGACTTCCAGGAAGTCCAGGAAGCTCAGAGAGTACCAAAGAAGTTGGACCCAAGAAGAAACACACCAAGGCACATCATAATTACATTAGCCAAGATTAAAATGAAAGAGAGAATCCTGGAAGCAGCAAGAGATAAGGGGACAGTCACCTACAAAGGAGTTCCCATCAGACTGTCAGCTGATTTCTCAAAAGAGACCTTACAGGCAAGAAGGGGCTGGAAAGAAGTATTCCAAGTCATGAAATCCAAAGACCTACAACCAAGATTGATCTATCCAGCAAAGCTTTCATTTAGAATGGAAGGGCAGATAAAGTGCTTCTCAGATAAGATCAAATTCAAGGAGTTCATCATCACCAAGCCCTTATTATATGAAATGTTAAAGGGACTTACCTATAGGTGGATGTGCCGTGCCTTCTCACACAACCAAGTTTAGAGACAACTAAATATTAGCAACAGAAAACACAGCCAGAACACGGAAAATTGAACTTTTCGGAAGTCCGTTAACAACAAATTCTTCAGTCTGACCGGTAAGGGGTGAAACCATCAGCTGGTGAAGCGGGGTTGCACAGGAGGACTCGGTCAGACGGACTCAGGCGCGCGGAATCCAGGCGCAGGGTTGGACCTAGTGAGTAACCAGGCGAGCGACCGCGGGGGAGACAGCGGAGCAGTGGGGCTGCGTGTTGACTGTGGTCGAGCATTTGTGCTCGGGTGGACAGGCGAGGGAGTGGGCGGTTGGACCAGGGCCCGGCGGGTCCCCAAGGCAAGCGGTAGTGGAGGGCGCCGCCATTTCCCTGCTCTGACCCCACCTCCACACACAATGTCATAACCCAGCGACTCTGAGTAGCCCGGCCCAGGTGAACCACCTAAGGCTCTGCTCCTCACCCAGCTGTGAGAAACAGCAGAGGGGACCGCCATTTCCCACTCTGACCATGCCCCCACATACAGCGTCACAACCCAGCGACCTGGGAGTCCAAGGTGCCGCTTCTCACACTTAAAGGGCACGAACAGACCAAAAATGGCGCAAGAAGATCTCAAAGCCCCAGAGCCTATAGATCTAAGCAATGAAGAAATAGCAAAACTCTCAGACGCACATTTTAAAACACTGGTCATCAGGATCCTCACAGAACTGGTTGATTATAGCCAGAAATTAGACAAATATATGAAGGCGAAACTAACTGAAATGAATGGAATTGCACAGGACACCAATAGCAATGAAAAGGAAACTGGGACTCAAATCAATGGAGTGGGCCAAAAGAAAGCAAATAATGGCCAAACAGAAAAGAGTCAAGAAGCAAGAATTCAAAGAAATGAGGAGAGTCTTAGGAACCTCCAGGACATCTTTAAATGCTCCAACATCCGAATTATAGGGGTACCAGAAGGGGGAAAGGCACAGCCACCAGTGGAAAACTTATTTGAACAAATAATAAAGGAGAATTTCCCCAATCTGGCAAAGGAAATAGACTTCCAGGAAATCCAGGAAGCTCAGAGAGTACCAAAGAAGTTGGACCCAAGAAGGAACACACCAAGGCACATCATCATTACATTAGCCAAGATTAAAATGAAAGAATCCTAGAAGCAGCAAGAGATAAGGGGACAGTCACCTACAAAGGAGTCCCCATCAGACTGTCAGCGGATTTCACAAAAGAGACTTTACAGGCAAGAAGGGGCTGGAAAGAGGTATTCCAAGTCATAAAATCCAAAGACCTACAACCAAGATTGCTCTATCCAGCAAAACTTTCATTTAGAATGGAAGGACAGATAAAGTGCTTCTCAGATAAGATCAAATTCAAGGAGTTCATCATCACCAAGCCCTTATTATATGAAATGTTAAAGGGACTTACCTAAGAAAAAGAAGTTAAAGAAACATGAACAGTGAAAGGACAGCAAACTCACAGTTATTAACAACCACACCTAAAACAAAAGCAAACTAAAAGGACAGCTAGATCAGGAGCGGAAACATAGAAATGAAGATCTCAAGGAGGGTTAGCAACAGGGGAGTGGGAGGAGAAGGGGGGAGAAGGTACAGAAAATAAGTAGCATAGACAGTAGATAGAAAATAGATGGGGGGGCAAGAATAGCATGGGAAATATAGAATCTAAAGGACTTGAGACACATGGTCATAAACTAAAAGGGAGGTAATGGTGGGGATGGGGGGGTAGGGTGGAGGGGAATAAGGGGGGAAATAGAACAACTGTAATGGCATAATTAATAAAATATATTAAAATAATCACAATTAGAGTACCCAGGATCTTAGGAGGTTTTTTTCCCTTTTACTAGCCTCCAAAGTGCTGGCTATTATAGATGTCCTTCTTTGTCTCAATTGATTGTTTTGCGATGAACAATTGCACAGGAGGGAGAGGGATTAGGGGTCAGGTGTCCACTCACTCCTTAGCTCTGGTCAACAGGTTAGCATCGCTCCACTCCTCATTTACACAGTAGGTGAAAGACCTACAACCGGGTTGAATTTATGTAGATATATAGCAGTTAAAGAGAGAGAGAGAGAGAGTGTGTGTGTGTGTGTGTGTGTAGAAAGAGAGAGAGTGCGCATGTGTGAGAGCGCGCATGTGCAAGCGCACACGCAAAGCCTATACAAATGGGATGGGGCTAATGCTCAGAAAAATTCATTACAAGAGGAGATGAAATGACTTCCCCTCACCCTACCTACAGTGAAATCAATGCAGAGCATCCGAGAGTCACAGAATATGCTCAGGTATGCCAGCTAAGCATATATTTTCCCTTAAAGTCTCCTTGTTCTTTCTGATTTCCCAAATTTCTGTTGCCTTTTTGTTTTGTTTTTTGTTTTTTGAGAGAGAGAGAGAGAGAGAGAAATGGAAGGGCTCTGAGACAGAAGATCAGGTAGAAAAAGGCAGAGAAGTAAAAATTTCCAGGTACACAGTGGGTACCTAGGAAGAAATTTGTTGAAGGAACGACAGAGAGGGAGAGGAGACTAAGGGGAAAGAGGCCATGAACTGCACTCCATGTTCCTTGAGGCAGAAACCAACATATACTTTTCTCTCACCAAATCCAAGTACTTTGTACAGGATTTGTGCACTTAGAACACAAACGCTCTGCTTTATTTCTAAGTAAAAGAAGAACAAAGGGGGAGGGAAGGGCCTGAGGGGCTTGAACTATGACTTGGCCTTGGGTCCCATCAGGGGAGTGTGACCCCAGTGCCTGGTTCCCTCCAAAGGAGTGTGCTCTGGAGACAGCTGTATTCTGAACCTCAGTCTGAAAATAAAAGACTGCCCTTCTTATCCCTCACAACAAAGTATGTGGGAGACACTGACGTTAGCCAGAGAGGGTTAAAGGAGAAGGGTGCTCACCAAGCAGCAGACGACCTCCTGTGGGTCAGCCCAGTCCCCTGGGAAAGCCTCTGTGACTGTCATCCCACGAGTTCAGAGCGGCACCCACACATGACATGAAGGGCATGGGCACCACAACTGCTGAAGCCTCCAGCCAGCACCTTCCTGGTCAGGGGACGCTCGAACTCCACTGGGGGCTCTGTCCAGGAGGCCGCCCATCCCTCCCACAGCAGGCCCTCACTGGGCTTCCCCAGCCCAGCCCCCTGTCCTGGCAGCCTTTCAAAGTCCTGTCCACTCCACCACCCCTTCCTCTGCTTTCCTTCACCTCCCTCTGCTCTGGTTCTCTCCTCTGCTCAGCTCTCACAAAAACTCAGCACCTCCCACCTTTTCAGCTCCCTCCTCCTCTGCATGGCGTTCTGCAGTGTTAAAAAATAGCACAGCAAGTCAGGGTCCGCGTCCTGGTTCGGTTGTTAACTGCTGCGTGCTCACGGACCAATTACTAAACATCTTGAGAAGCTATGGTTCCTCATCTAAAAAAGGAAGGCGGGGGGAGTAGAGCCACTTCCTGGGTGGCTGTGAGGCACCCCTAAAACATTCCTACTGTTAGGAAATCCTCTCCCTCTACCTCACGGCGTCATCAAAAACGGTTCTCTGCATTGTCACACTTACCAAGGCGACTTCCTGGTTCTTAATCCAAGGGACATATATCAAACTCTGAGTTGGCCAAAAAGTCCATTTAGTTTTTTTTCCATAAAGTAAAAGACACATTTTTCAGTTTCAACAATAACTTAATTGATTTAGATATTTTGAGTATGTCAGTTATCTCCCACTATTGGCCTCTTGTGGATAGACAGGGGCCAAACACCTTCGAATGCCTAAGACAGCCCCACAGCAAAGGATTATTTGGCCAAAATGTCAATAGTGGCAAGAAACTTCGCAAACAACTTTTGATACATTTGATCAGTCACAGCACCTTCTCCATACACTGCACAAAATTTGTGTGTTTCAGTTGATTTTACCTTTCTTGAAATAATAAAGTATAATATGCAAAAAATGTTGCTTATTTTCTTCCACTGTCAACATTAAAATTGCTGCACAAAAAAAAATCCCCCATTTTGATAAAATTTTTAAAAATGCATGCTTAGGTTGTGGCTGGTGTGGCTCAGTGGATTGAGAGCTGGCCTGTGAACCAAAGGGTCGCTGGTTCAGTTCCCAGTCAAGGCACATGCCTGGGTTGCAAGCCAGGTCCCCAGTGAGATACAAATGAGAGGCAACCACACATTGATGTTTTTCTCCCTTTCTTTCTCCCTCCATTCCCCTCTCTCTAAAAATAAATAAAACATTTTAAAAAATAAAATAAAATGCATGCTGGTATGACAGCTGTCATAATACATACTAACAAAACTGTTTCGAATGAAGTTAAAGACAACAAAGCACCACTAGAGACACCCTTTGGAAAAAGCTAAATGGACTTTTTGGCCAGCCCAATCAATACTGACCCTTCTGAGACACTGGACTCTAATGACCAGCCTCTCTGCTCTACACAATGTCTCCTTCCTTGAGGCCAACTCCACTGTTCTCTGGACCTGCTACTGTCCCTTCTCCTGCCTGCATCTTCAGGGACGATGCCTGCAGGCCTTCCCCCTGCTCACTGCTGTCCATACTCAGGCCAGAGATACAGCCTGGCACCGAGCAGGCACCTGAATGAACACGCATGGTTGTGTGAACACTTCCCAGACCGTCTTCTTCATGCCCAACCCTCTCTCTGGTGCCCTAGGCTTGCATATAAGACTGTAACTGGAGTCTACACGTGGCTGCCAAACAGGGTGGCCGTGGCTCTTCCCCTTCCTTCCTTTCTCTCATGCTTGCTGACCTGGTAAGTGGCTCAGTCCTTGTCCTCTCAGGTGACCAGTCACTGAGTTCCGCTGATTCTACCTTCTACATCTCCCTCCAAGCCACATCTTAGTTCAACTCCTCATTGTTTGTTTATTTCTACCTAGATTCCTGAAATGACTTCAGGCTGACCTGTTTCTTTTCTCTCTGCTCTAACCCACCGGTCATGATGCTATCAGAGTGGTGTCTACGAAACGCATGTCTGAACCATTTTAAGTCCCTTCTTACTCCTCCGTCACTTAGTGGTGAAGTTCAAATTCCTTCACTGGGCACATAAGGGTCTGTTTGATCTGATCCCAACCAACTTTTCTGCTTCATACTCTAGTGTTCCCTTAAGGCCCCAAACATAAACTGAACCCTTATACCTCTAGCCTGGCAACCCCGAACTAGTCCTTTAAGATTCAGCTCAAACATCAACTCCTCTGTAACATCTCCCCCTGACCACTTAACCCACACCCAGTCCAACTTCTCACTGCATCCCCAAGTGCTCCAACAAAACATGGCATGTAGCACTCATGTCGCACACTCATGGTGACACACTGGAGTCACACTTGAAACACTCCAGACCTGTCTCTCTGCATTTCCGCCCCACAGAGGACAACTGCCTTGCCGTTCTCACCCCAGTGCCAGGCCCTATGCTCAGCAGGCTGCAGGCGCCCAGAGACCAGCTTCAGAACAAACTCTCCCGTCTTCCTCATCGCTCCCTTCCCGGCCATTCTACTGTTCTCCAGCCTCATGGACACTTGTCCTTGAGTTCCACAGGCTTGCTCTGTGCCCAGTAAAGGGGGCAGGCCTGGTTCCCATCACCTTTAGGACTGCCTACAGAGTTAGTGCTGTGCTGCTATCTCCCCAATTTCAGGATCAAGACACCAAGGCTCAGAGAAGCTAAGTGACTTGGAAAATGAGCACAAACCAGGGTTTGAATGCAGGTCAATTTCTTTCAAAGTCATTTCTCAAAGTCCAACTTCTGTGACTCCTTCAAATGTGCCACCTTGTCACCTCAAAATTTCCTAGTGAATTTACTTTTCCCTCTCTTGTTCGAGAGGGAAACATCTGTTTTTGTCTTTGCAAAGATTAATTTCCTTCAGCTTCACCTTCATACTCCCTGTGGACCTGCCTCATCTAAGACTTCAATTTCTCCCCTCCCTACCTCAAAAATCACTTCGATCTGTTTTGTTCCAGAGTAGTGGTTCTCAGTGTGGCCCCAGACCAGGAGTGCCAACATCGCCCAGGAGCCTACTAGAAACGCATACGCTCAGGCAGTACCACAACCCACGAGGTCAGAAACAGGCCCAGAAAACAGCTTTAACAAGTAGTCACACTGAAAATAAAAAAACAAGTGAAGCTAATTTTAATCATATATTTTACTTCACCTGACCTATTATCATTTCAAATGTAACTAATATAAAAAACAGAGGTATTCTATGTGCATTCTTTCCTGGTACTAAGTTTGCAAAGCCCGGTGTGTAGTTAACACCTTTGGTACAATTCAGTTCGAGTCAGGCACATTTCAAGTGTGTACAGATCCTGCTGGTGGTGGCCACTGCATTGGACAGACAGCTCCAGAAACCTGCCTCGGACTTACATTTCCACGACAATGACCTGCACAAGCTGCCCAGCGCCGTGGCTCAGCACGAGGTTCCCCCTTCAGAGCCCGACCTCGCATACCAGCAACACTGACCTGAAGCACGCCAGGCCCCTCCGTACTGGACCTTCCTCCCCTGAAGTCCTCAGCCCTGCTCCTCCCTTCTTTTTCTCCCACTCTTTCTCAGTGTGTTCAAGAAGACTCTGCCGTGTGATCACTGAGCTAGGTAGGCAGTCTTACTTGGGCCCTCGGGGTACAGCAGGGAATAAAACAAACCCCTAGCTCCCCTAGAGCCCCTATTTTAGTTGGGTTTTGCTCCTGAGAACATAAGTAGTTGGTGGACTTTTGCTTTTAAACACAGTGCTCAGGAAAGGCTTCATGGAGAGAGAAAAGTGTGAACATGGTCAGCAGGACATAAGAGTGAGCTGTGCCGGCATATGGGGCACAGAGTCCAGGCAGAGGGGAGAGCAGTGCGGAGGCAAGTGAGAGTGTACCTAGGGGTAGGGAGCAGGGGGATGCTGGGGAGCATGAAGAGAAGGTGCCAGAGGGGTGGGAGTGCTCGAGTGCACAAGCCCTGGGGGACCAGAGGAAGGGTTGGTGTCCCATCCATCCCCTACGTGAGATGGGGAGTCTGTGACAGGGTTGGTGCAGAGGACAAGAACACTCTGGCACCGGGCGGAGAGCAACTGCAGGAGAGCAAGCGAGGGCAGGGAGATGAATCAAGAGGCAACGATCCAGGTTAAAAAAATGATGACTGAGACCGCAGCAGCAGTGGCACAGGTGGGTCAAAAAGCGGCAGTTCTGGAAGTGTGCTGAAGTCTGGGCTGCTGAGATTTGCTAATGGGTTCTGGCCCAAGGGTGTCTGAGAGAAGAACATCCCTGGCAGCTGGTATGTGGGTGGAGTACAGTGGGTGATGGCAGGTAGCCAGAGAACCCACGTGGGAGGTCTGTGTGTGGGCTAAGGATGGAGGTGGGCAGAGCACATGCAGTGCCCACTTGGATTCCCAATTCCCAAAGGTGACTGCAGAGTCTACTGCTAGCTTTCTGGGCCGCCCTCTGGTGTGCCACAGGTAACAGCACAGCAGTGTCAGTGCCCTTATCTGTCTGGGTCAGCTCTGGGGCAGGGTCGCTCCCTCACTTACCTCCATCTTCTCAGTACCATGGTGAGACTTGACTCATGATCACTGCTCAGTAAACAGACCCTAAACATCCTGCCGTTTGGCTAGGACAGGCTTATGTGCCAGTCAAGAACACGTCACAGCTGACCAGGCCTTCCGGCAAAGGCTCACACCTAACTAACTGACAAAGGTAACCAAGACATCAAAACCAACAACAAAGTAAACATTTAAACAGAAATCTCCGAAACCAGTAAGAGTTCCCATTTATTAGGCACCTACTCTGTGCTAAGCAGAGCAACTTTGCCAAGCAGGTGTAATCATCATCCCACAGGGAGAGAAACATAAGCTCGGCGAGAGCACAGTGAAGAGTAGTAACCAGCTCAGACACAACGCTGAAGAGTGTATGTGTGTGTGTAGTGAGCACAAGAGAGACGACTGCTCACATCTTAATGACCCTCGAAGAAGAGTAGAGGGTGGGGTGGGGCGTGAGCTGCAAACACCCACCTGCAGTTTCATGGCCCCCAGGGGTGGCCAGATGCCTGCCACACCAAAGGCTGGTACAGTAGACAAAAATATGTGAATTCTTAACTTTCCATGTAACTTATCCAGGCTGTGCATATGTGCTCAAACTGTACTACAAAACCCAACTTCTGATACGGATTCTAAGCTTTCTCTAATAAAAACATTTAGGAAAGAAGTTTAAAAACTTTACATTCTTTTCACATGAAATGGACGATCTGCAGGAAAAGCTACCAACGGACCAGTGCGACATTAGCAGTGCACTTTACACAAAGCCCCAAAGGGACTATGGCTCAAGACCTCTTCAGACTCAGAGCTAAGGTAGCTCCACATCTTGTGTCTCCCAGAAAAAGTCACCAACAAGGCCCTGGCTGGTGTGGCTGCCCGCCTGAGAACCAAAGGGCCTCCAGCTTGATTCCCAGTCAGGGCACATGCCTGGGCTGTGAACCAGGTCCCCAGTAGGGGTGCATAAGAGGCAACCACACACTGATGTTTCTCTCTCTTTCTCCCCCCATTCCCCTCTCTCTAAATATAAATAAGTAAAATTTAAAAAGTCCAACAAGGCCCACATAGCTAAATATAATTTCCCAGCAACACCTATCCTGCAGGGACACCCCTGATCCAGCTCAGGAGACGGAATGTCAAAAACCAGAAACTCTTGACTCATCCCTAATTCCTCCTCCCCGCCAACTCTCTATCAATCACCAAATCCTGTTCATTTTATCATCTCATATCTCTGGAATCTGGCCTTCTCTTCTGTTCCCACACTGCCACTTTCTAGCTCCTCCTAATCATTTCTTGCTGAGCCCAATAAAATAGCATTCTAACTAGTCCCTCTGCTGCCAACCCCCTCTACCACCTGTGCTCACCCTCGCCCACCCCTGCACCACTGAAAAGATCACCAAAGGCACAAATGTGCATGTGATTCACCATTATTTAAATCCTTTAACCAGCTCTCCAGAGAGCCATTTAAAAAGAATTAGGCACAGGCTCCTTGCCATGGTGTGTGCAGAGATCATGTGCATCAACCTGGCCGGGACGTGGGTGTGTGTGAGGGTGCTTCTGGATGAAACTCACATGAGAGCTGGCAGACTGGTGTGAGTGGGCCTCACCTAGTCAGGGGGACCTGAATGGAACAGAAGACTGGGAGGGGAAATAACTCCCCACCTCAGTCTTCTCCCACCTTCAGAACCAAATTGAGACATCAGCAGCATCTGGGTCCCCATGGCTTCAACCCACCAGCCGTTCTCCACACAGCCACCTCCTAATGGTTTTGTTTCTTTGGAGAACCCTGTCCATTCCAGTATGCAAGGCTTTCATGATTTAACACGTTTATGTCTCTAAGCTCAACCCACCTTTTTCATAGCTATAATTTTCCTTTGCAATTACAAAATTTTTTGTTGTCCCCTGACTGGTGTGGCTCAGTGGGTTGGGCATGGTCCTGCAAACCGAAAGGATACCAGTTTGTTCCCAGTCAGGGCACATGCCTGGGTTGTGGGCCAGGTCCCCAGTTTGGGGCATATGAGCAGAAAGAGATGGATGATATTTCTCTCCTCTCTTCCTACCCCCTCTCTCTATAAATAAATATAATCTTTAAAACAACTAACCCTCATGGAATCTGTCCCCAAACAAGAATCTGCCAGTCTCGAAGGGAGAGGACAGCCCTGCACCCACCAGATGGAGGCTCCAGGAGGGGGTGAGTGGACCAGTCTCAGGGGCGCGGTCTGACTTCTGCTTCTCTGGGAGGTGATGAGGCCCCTTCTGTGGAAGTCGTGAGCAAGGTCACCAGCAAATCTGGGGAACAGGGTTCGCCGCCTTCGGGCACTGGGGGCACCTGGCAGGACTGCGATGTGGACTATGCGCTGAACATGCAGCAGCGGGGCGGTCAGAGGGCGGGGACTGCTCTGTGCTCCCTGCCCCTGAGCCCGCGGGGCCCCCCTACAGCTCTCAGGGAAACTGAGGACTGCTGTGAGCGTCCTCATGAGGATCTGGGCCAGGTTCTCCTGGGCATCTGTCCTTGGGTTCAGAAGATGGCCCAGTGAAGTGGGGGTCTTGGTACCAGTCTGAGGTGACAGTGCAGGACTGCCATCCTGGGACCCCCCACTCACCATCCACCAAGGGATCTCTTGTCATCTCTCATGGGGTCTCCTGCTTCCTGTCTCTCATGTCTCATTCTTTCTTGATTCATTCTTTCTATTTTGGCGGGAATACTTCTTGCAATAGCTCCTTGAGAAAGGGCATGTGGCAGTTAAATTTTGTTAAATCTTAATCTCAAAAACTGTAACTCATTCCTGTATACTTTGGCTAGGTACAGAATTATAGGTTTGTAATTATTTTCCTTCAGATTTTTTAAGGAACTGTACTACCACCTTCTTTCTACTTCCTGTGTTGCTTCTATGAAATCCGAAGAAATTCTGATTCTCAATATGTGACCTAGTACACTCCTTACCCTGGAAGCTCGTAAAAGCTTTTAAACCCCATGTCCAGGAATTGTGTGACTAGCTCGAGTCTGTCTTCTTCCCCAGTGACAGGTACAGGGTGCCCTTTTCATCTGGCAGCTCATTTCTCCCTGTTTTCTCTCTTCCCTTTCAGATGAATCCCTTTCAGCTCAGTGAATTGAGTGCCAGCCTATGAACCAAATGGTTGATTCCCAACCAGGGCACATGCCTGGGTCGCAGGCCAGGTTCCCAGTGTGGGGCGTGCAAGAGGCAACCACACCTTGATATTTCCTCTCTTTCTTCCTCCCTTCCCCTCTCTCTAAATAAAACCTTAAAAAAAAAGTGCACCATTAATTCTGATATATATGCCCTTCTGCCACAGAGAGTGTCTCTGAATGAAAATAATACATTAACCAGCAACTTGTTTCTAAAAAACTTCTAATTTTTATAAAGTTCTTCATGTAAGATCTCATCTACAGAAGCTAAATGTCACAGTTAAAAGATAAAAAGCGGGGGACTTCTGCCAAGATGGAGGTGTAGGTGGAAGCACTGCGCCTTCTCCCACAACTAAGTTTCAAAACAACAAAGTTTTAGCAACAAAAACGCAGCCAAACCACAGAAAACTGAACTACATGGAAGTCCGACAACAACGAACCCTTCAGCCAAACCGGTAAGAGGGGCAGAGCCAGCAGCAGAGCAGGGTCGGGCAGGAAAGATCCACTGGACCGACCCGGGCCCACAACCCAGGTGTGCCAGCAGCCATGGGCAGATCCCAGGTGTGGAGAAGCGGGCGGACCCACTGAGGGTGCAAGGCGTTGGACACACTGAGGGCTGATCGCAGTCATATATACATTCACACGCAGATAAACTGGTGAAGGAGCTAGCAGTGAGAAGGACGGCACAGGCCCCAGTGACAGGAAGCAGCAGAGGGGAACTGCCATTGTCCCTCTCTGACCCCACCCCCACATACAGCACGTCACAAACCAGCAACCTGAGTGGCCCCTCTCTTACCACGCCCCCACATACAGCATCACAAACCAGAGACCTGGTCGGTGGCCCCACCCTGGTAAACAACTAAGGCTCCGCTCCTCCTACATAAGGGGCATGAACAGATCAAAACATGGCTCAAAAACTCAGAGCCCCAGAGCTGATAAATCTAAGCAATGAAGAAATAACCAAACTTTCAGATGCACAGTTCAAAACACTGGTGATCAGGATGCTCACAGAACTGGTTGATTTTAGTCACAAATTAGAGGAACATATGAAGGCTAAACTAAATGAAATGAATGGAAATACACAGTAAACCAATAGTGATGGAAAGGAAACTGGGACTCAAATCAAAGGAGTGGACCAGAAGGAGGAAAAAAATGACCAAACAGAAAAGGATGAAGAAACAAGAATTCAAAATAATGAGGAGAGGCTTAGGAAACTTCAGGGCATCTTTAAACGCTCCAACATCCGAATTATAGGGGTACCAGAAGGGGAAGAGGAACAGCCACCAGTGAAAAACTTATATGAACAAATAATAAAAGAGAACTTCCCCAATCTGGCAAAGGAAATAGACTTCCAGGAAATCCAGGAAGCTCAGAGAAGCCCAAAGCAGTTGGACCCAAGAAGGAATACACCAAGGCACATCATCATTACATTAGCCAAGATTAAAATAAAGGAGAGAATCCTGGAAGCAGCAAGAGATAAGGGGACAGTCACCTACAAAGGAGTTCCCATCAGACTGTCAGCTGATTTCTCAAAAGAGACCTTACAGGCAAGAAGGGGCTGGAAAGAAGTATTCCAACTCATGAAATCCAAAGACCTATATCCAAGATTGATCTATCCAGCAAAGCTTTCATTTAGAATGGAAGGACAGATAAAGTGCTTCTCAGATAAGATCAAATTCAAGAAGTTCATCATCACCAAGCCCTTATTATATGAAATGTTAAAGGGACTTACCTAAGATAAAGATAAAAAAAAAATGAACAGTGAAAGGACAGCAAACTCACAGTTATTAACAACTACACTTAAAACAAAAGCAAACTAAGAGGACAGCTAGATCAGGAGCAGAACCATAGAAATGAAGATCACATGGAGGGTTAGCAACAGGGGAGTTGGAGAAGGAGAAGGGGGGAGAAGGTACAGAAAATAAGTAGCATAGACGGTAGGTAGAAAATAGATGGGGGGAGGGCAAGAATAGTATGGGAAATATAGAATCTAAAGAACTTGAGACACGTGGTCATAAACTAAAGGGGGGATGGTGCGGGAGGGGTATGCAGCGTGGAGGGGAATGAAGGGGGAAATAGAACAAATGTAATGGCATAATTAATAAAATATATTTTTAAAAAAAGATAAAAAGCTTTGGTGCTGGACTGTGATTTGAATGCTGGCCCCACCACTGAGATGTCAACTGTGGCAAGTTAACCTCTGAGTCTTAGTTTCCTTACATGTAAAACTGGACATAATCATATCTATCATATAATAATACTGTGAGGACTAAATGACAATATAGAGTATGGTCCTTTAAAAAAGTTCTTGCGACCTGACCAAATAAGTTACTTGTGTCAAAGCAGAACTGATTGGATGCTGTGATCCCAAGACAGGTACATTATATATGGTAGGTCCCCCCTTACCCACGGGCACACAGTTCAAAACCCCCAGTGGGTGTCTGAAACTAGGGATAGTGTAAAGCCCTATACATACTGTTTTATACCCTACAAATACGTATCTATGGTGAAGTTTAACTTATAAATTAGGCACAGTAAGTGATTAATAATAATGACACACAAGTATAATGATACACTGTAAGTTACCGGATGTAGTCTCTAAGTATCTTATTGTACTACACTCACTCTTCTTGTGAGGAAGTGAGCTGATACAATGCCTACGTGACGAGATGAAGTGAGCTGAAGGAAGGCAACTATTTATATTCTGAGGACATATCAGGAGGATCATCTGCTTTTGGGTGATTCCGGTTCATCTGCTTTTGGGTGATTCCGGTTCATCAAGCCACGACGATGTCAATGGTTAAATTTCAATTAAAACTTACAAACTGTTTATTTCTGGAATTTTCCACTTAATATTTTCAGACCACAGTTGACTGTGGGTAACTGAAACCCTGGAAAGCAAAACCACAGTAACAAATGTGGACAAAGAGGAAAGGGCTATAAAAGTAGCAGAGGCAGCTGAAGGCAGAATCCCAAGGCAGCTGCCCCATCACACAGCAGATCACCTCCAGCCAGCTTCGGCATTCCTTAATGGAAAGGTCTTGACCTCATTAGCCAATCAGCAACACTCAGAGACTTTGCTTTCCGACAAGGGAAGAGATGGTTTGTGGTCTCCTGGCTTTAGAAGAACTACCCCACCCTATTTTTCCTCCCCTGAACCACAACTCTCAGAGCCTACACTGTGCTACTCTGGATTACCTGCTTGGAGGTAAAATTTTTCCACTTAGTTTACAATCTTTGGTCTCTCAGATTTTTTTCCCCTTAACACCTTTTAAAGATGAGGAAGTTGGAGCAAAGAGAATAAGTGTTAGGCTTAAAGTCATACAATTACTTTAGGTCAAAACTGTCACTATGTTAGGTTTTTGACTCCTGGCCCATAATTAGCTTTATCCCATCTGCATGAGAATATTGAACTAATTTCCTTCTGTTCATTACCAGCACCCTCCCTCCCTGAGACACAGGGCCCACTGTCCTTTTATTTTTGTTTAGAGGAACAGACTTTATCCTTAACTATACAATAAAGGTACTATGTAGCAACAGAGATACATACATTTAAAAGTTTTCCTTGCCTTATATGCATATTTAGGCAGAGAATCACAGAATCTATCACCTCTTTCTGTGACTTTAAAATGACTCTAGTCTGTCTAATTTCATTGCCTTTATTAAGAAACCCTTAGGATAGCTGAATGCATAAGAAAACAAGACCCATACATATGATGCCTGTGAGAGACTCCCTTCAGATCAAAAGACACACGCAAACTGAACGTGAAGGAATGAAAAAAGGTATTTCGTGCAAACACAAGTTTTTTAAAGCTGGGGCAGCAATACTTGTATCAGACAAAATAGACATTAAAACAAAGGTTGTAACAAAACACAAAGAAGCCCCCAGCAGGGCCACTTCTGGGTGTTTATCTGAAGAAACCCAAACACGGATTGGAAAGACATGGGCACCCTATGCTCACTGCAGCATTATCTACAGTGGCCAAGATGTGGAAGCAGCTATACGTCTGTCTACACAAATAGATGAAGAAGATGTGATGTGTACACACACACAACGGAATGTTGGTTACCCAGCTATAAAAAAGAAATCTTGCCATTTGTGACAACGTGGATGGACTTAGGTCCTAGACAGTATGATGCTAAATAAAATAAGTCAGAAAGAAAGACAAATACCCCATGATTTCACTTATATTTGGAATCTAAAACAATAAGATAAACAAACAAAACAGAAACAAACTCATAGATACAGAGAACAAATTGTTAGTTGCCAGATGGGAGAGGGGACAGAGAACGCGTGAAAAGGAAAAGGGATTGAGAAGTACATATTGGTGGTTACAAAAACAGTCACAGGGAGTGAAGTGCAGCACAGGGAACCAAGGCAATACTACTGCAATAACCACGCACAGGGCCAGGTGGGCGCTGGACTTGCTGGAATGATAAACTCGTACGTTGTACACCCGGAACAAATACAAAATTGTATATTAGCTGTAACTGAAAAAAATTTTAAATCTTAAAAAAGAAACTTATCACTGCTAGAAAATTTTCAGAGTATGTGGCTTGTAAAACTATAGTTTTTATCTTTAAAAAATTTTTAAATTTAAAAAAATTGTGGTAAAAACCCATATCATAAAAATTTACCATCTTAACCTTTCTTATATGTACAGTACAATAGCGCAAACTATATACACACTATTGTGCAACAAATCTCCAGAACTTCTTCATTTTGCAAAACTGAAGCTGGCCCTGGAGGGTGTGGCTCAGTGGGTTGAGTGCCAGCCTGTGAGCTAAAGCATCATTGATTCAATTCCCAGTTGGGCACATGCCTGGGTTATATAGGCTAGATCCCCACTTGGGGACTCAAAAGAGGCAAGTGATTGATGTGTCTCTCCCTCTTTCTCCCTCTCTTCCCCTCCCTCTAAAAAGTAAATAAAATCTTTAAAAAAACACAAAACAGAACTAAAGTTCTACACCCATTAAACAATTTCCCCTTTCCCCTGCCCTCCAGTGCTGACAATTAGCATTCCTCTTGGTTTCTAAGAGTTTGACTGTTTTAGAAATCTCCTGTAAGTGGAACCATTCAGTACTTATCTTTGTGCAACTGGCTTGTTTTACTTAGCACACTGTTCTCAAGGTTTTATCCATGCTTTAGCATGCAACATGATGCCCTTTATAAGGGTGAATAATATTCCACTGTGTATATATACATTTTCTTTACCCATTCATTCATCTGTCTATGGAAACTCAGGACTATGTCTACCTCTTGGTGATATGAACAAGGCTGCAATGAACACAGGGGCACAACTCTGGGCCTACTATCTTACCTCTACCAAAACCACTTTTGAAATGATCCTGGCTTAAAAAGAGAGAGCTTTGGATTCCTGATTCAGAGATCCTTCAACAGTATCACTAACATTCACTCAACACACGCTTACTGCCAGATACGTGGCAGGTAGGGTGCTAGACTTTTGGTCTTGCTCTCAGGTTGCGCACAGGCTAATGGAAAGCAGACAAGCATGCTAATGAAAGCTCAATGTGGTTGTTCTGACAGAGTTTAAGCACTGAGCACAGCATGAGGATGGGCTCAGAGAAGGGGTCCTGGGGGAGATGACGCCCCATGAGTTGAGCTCTGAATGGGGAGGAGATGTCAGACATTGTGAGATGGGGAAGGGCATACATGTGAAGACACTAAGAGAAATTAGGCCATGTTCAAAGGACCACATGCAAAGTGCTTTGGGGACCTACTGCACACAGGCTTCACTTGCATGATGCTAGGTGCCACCAGTGACAAGCTCCTCCAAATGCTCATCCTGGACGAGTCTTTCCTGCTGCTATGCTGGGCGGAAGAGTTCCCCACTGCCTTTACAGGCCTTGAGCACACTCTGGTTGCCTAAGCTTAGCCTGTGAGTTACAGTGCTTTGAATCCAGATATACCAGAGTGGGCAGCAGGAGTTATGGTATTTTTCAGTTAAAAACATCTCTCTTCTTGTCCTGACCACTGGGACTCAGTTAGTTGGGTCTCATCCCACAAAGTAAAAGGCCGCCAGTTCCATTCCTGGTCAGGGCACATGCCTGGGTTGTGGGATCAATCCCCATGGGGGGCATGTGAGAGGCAACCAATTGATGGTCCCCTCTCACATGATGTTTCTCTCCCTTTCTTCCCCTCTCTCTAAAAAGAAATAATTAAATCTTCAAAAATAATAAATAAACAAACAAATAAATAATGAACCTCTCCTCCACCCCCAGTAATGAAACAAGGTATGGCGCTCCAAAGGACTGCTCCATGAGAGAGCAGAGGACATGGGAAAGGGGCAGAAAGGCAAGGCGCCCTGCCCCGTCAGGCACTGACACCCACCCAGGACAAGCCCCATCCTCCCAAGGACTTTCCCTCAGAACTCAGAAGGGCACTGGCTATCGTGGGGTGTGTGTTATCACGCACAGTTAGAAAATGAAGTTCAAACCTTTTCTGACAGCAAGCTGGGTCTGACTCGGCTCATTAATTTGACGATGAAGACAAGAATGGGTGTGCCCGTTAGGACATATACTAGATATTTTCCACACACAACATGCTATAGTATCAGCTCCAAGGTTTTGATGAAAACAGACAGAAGTATTTCATCAAAAACTGTTGTATTGGCAAATATGTATGGAAATAAACAGTATTTTGTTTTTCCCAACCAATTCTGGGAATATTAGGTTAAATAAGGTACCGTTTTGTGAAATAGGTATAATCAAATGATTAAAAAATTCAATTAAAAAAGATCAATTCATAAGATTTGATAAACACTTTTATTATATTTCTTAACTGAGAAAAGTGAATGACTAATGACTAGATTAATCCTTCTGTAAGTCACATGTTTTCTAATGCTTTGCTTTCAATAAAACTAAAAGTACATCTAACCAAGTTGTCAGCTAATTCATAGACTAATTTTTTATGATATGACACTGTAATTTTTGGGATACAATTCAAGTTTCAAAAAATAAATAAAACTGCTATAAATTCCTTCCTTTCCTCTATATTTATTTATTTATGTAAACAATGATTTATGGGGCTTAAATTTATTAAAAAACAACAACAAAAAAGAAATAGAATTGAGAACTATTATTTCATCAAGAAGTAATATCCATGCTCAGGTGACCAAAATGAGGAAGGGAAGCTTCATTCATCTCATTAAGGAAGGAAGTTCTTTCTTTGTTTTTGTCTTTTTATCCTCATTTGAAGACATGCTCATTGATTTTAAAGAGAGGGAAGGGAGGGAAAGACAGAAGGAGTGAAACATCAGTGTGAGAGAGAAACACTGATCAGCTGCCTCGATCAGTTGCCTCTCGGTATGCCGGGAACCAACTCACAACCTAGGCATGTGCCCTGATGGGAATCCAGCTTGTGACCTTTTGGTTCACAAGACCATGTCCCAACCAACTGAGCCACACCAGCCAGGGTGGAAGGCACTTCTAATTAACTTGTACCTTTTTTGCTTAATAATTATATATTTAAAGATTTTATTTATTTTTAGGGAGAGGGGAAGAGAGGGAGAATGAGGGTAAGTGAAACATCAATGTGTGGTTGCCTCTCATGCACCCCCTTACTGGAGACCTGGCCTGCAACACAGGTATGTGCCCTGACCAGAAATCAAACCAGCAACACTTTGGTTCACAGGCCGACACTCAATCCACTGAGCTACACCAGCCAGAGCTGCTTAATAATTATTTATAAAAATTTATAATGCATTTGTTTTGTTGTATACTACTTATAACTCAACTTATGGAAATAAGAAACATTCACAACACACAAAACTATAAATGCTTGTGGGAGGCAACTGATTGATGTTTTCCTCTCACAGAGATGTTTTTCTCTCTAAAAAAATTTTTTTTGAACTCTGCATACAGCTTTATGTTCAAAGTAATTTGAAGTTTTTAATTTCACTTTTTATAACTTTTTTGTTTAGAAAAATATGCTAGAATTCAATATGTTAAAATAAAACTATGTGGGGCATGTGCAAAAGAAATGCAACTCCCAGGAGAAAAAGGAACAATTTCAGAATTCTCTTAAAGAAAAACATTCTTTAAATGACTGATGAAAGCATATCATTATGGTATTCAGATTTCACTGGCTAGATTTTAAAAAGTGATGTAACTTTTATTTTAAAATGTTAATATTTATAACTCATTGAAAGTTACATTCCTTGTAACTACAAACAGCATTTTCCTTGTTTTATTTTTTTTTTAAATAGTCGATTCATATTAAATATGTGTAGCATTTTATAAGGCTCTGTGTTACATAAATTTCTTATTTCATATATTTCACTTAATAAATTCAGTTATGGTGGTTTGGCATATAATTGAGCAATACAATAAATACACTATAATTTTTAATAAGCTTAAAACCTTAGGATGATAAGCTTTGGATGTCAACATAAAAATGTGTGAGGGGGTTCACAATGCTTCAAGATTCTTTAGTTCAAACACCCAAAGGCAAATATATGGCTTTTCATGATTTGACTTCCACATTTCCAGCTTTATCATCTAACCTCTGGCACTTGAAGCCCCAAATTCAAAGAACTACTCACTGTCACAATTTTGTGCTTTTGCTTTGTTTCCCAAAGGGATCAGAGTCCTATTATATGCCCCATGTTAAGAGCTCAGGTCTCCATGCACATTAGCATATTAAAGGCTTGGAAATGTCCTAAATAAAAGAAACTTCAAGTTTGTTTATTCCAGTGCCTGCTAAAGTTGTTCAACCCTAGAACTCTTAATATATCCCCTAAAATTAGAGTTCCCTGGAACACCCTTTGGGAAAAGCATCTGGCAAAATATTAAGACCCATTTTAAAAGCCAAATCTTTTTTTAAAGATTTTATTTATTTATTTTTAGAGAGAGGAAGGGAGGAAGAGAAGGAAGGAAACATCAACGTGTGGTTGCCTCTCGAGCACGCCCTACTGGGGGATGTGGCTCACAACCCAGGCATGTGCCCTGACTGGGAATCAACCAGCGACCTTTCTGTTAGCAGGCCAGGACTCATTCCACACAGCCACACCAGCCAGGGCTAAAAGCCAAACTTCACCCAAAGAGGCATCTCCCACCCAATACTCCCACAGGCTTTTGCAGCCCTCGATGTGGCTCTGCAATGACCCAGTTTCTACCTACTTCCCACTAGGCTGCTGACCCAGTCCCTGCACCACCCTGACTCCTGGACCACCCCCACCCACAGGAGCTCCATGGTGGTTGAACATGTGACCAACTAAAAGCTGGAAGTTCAGGGAAGGACTAGGCCAGGGGTGTCAAACTCACTGTTACGGGGGGCCACATCAGCCTCATGGTTGCCTTCAAAGGACTGAATGTAATTTCAACTCCTTAACAGTTAAGAAGTAGTTACATTTACAAGACCAGTGCTCTAACCACTGAGCTATGGAGCCCAGAAGTAGTTACATTTATAGTCTTAAAATTATTTCAGCCCTTTGAAGGCAACCTCAAGGTGATGTGGGCCCCGGTGACAGTGAGTTTGACACCCCTGGACTAGGTAATTCCCAGGTCTCTACCTTGGATGACTGGATTAGGGAAAACACTCCAAAGGAAGATAAGGTTGGTAGGAAAAAGGGAGAGCCTATTTTGGACTTGTGGGAAATCAAAGTGGGAACGTCCAGGAGATAGCTGGAAGTGTGGACCTGAACCTTGGAAGACGGCTCTGGAGAATCTTCTTATTACCAATGACAGCTGAGGCCATGAAGGGAGTCAATGACATTACCCAGGAAAAGAAGCCTGAGTGAAAGAAGTGTGTATGAAGGAGTATGTAGTTGCTGCGGAACATTAATTGGGAATGCCCCTCAGCTCTGGCCCTCTCTTCCCCCTCGAGTCTGGCTAGTTCCAACAAGCATGGTACCTCTGCCCTAAGGAGCTGTTCTGAGCCCATCTGCCACCAACCCCATCAAGCAGCAGAAAAATCTTTCAAAATTAAATCATACCATGTCATGTTCCTGCTTACATCCTGCCGTTTTGCTCACCACTGCACTTGACTTGATCCTCTCATCCCCATCTTTCACACCAGCTGCCTACTGGCCATACTGACTTCCTTACGGTTCTTCATGCCTCAGAGACTGAGCTGGTGGTCCAAATGGAATGTTCTCAGACTCTGCTGACAGCCTCCTATTATTCAGGCCCGAATTAAGACAAAGCATCTTATCTAAACTGGCACTGTAAATCACTCAGTATCACTCTTCTCATTTTTCCTAGCATTTATTACAATAAAAAATTAAGTTTTAAAATTACTTCCTTCCCTGTGTGAATAGAGTTTTAATTTATCCTGTTCACTGCTGTATTTCTAGTGCCTAAAATATGCTCTGGCCCACAGTAGGCACTTAAATATTTGTCGCATGATTTATAACAGAAAGCAGGAAGGAGACTGGGAAAAAACAGAAAGCTGGAAGGAAAATCAGAAGAGGGTGGAAGCTAACAGAAGAGTCTTAAGAAGGAGGAAGTCAAGAAGAATGATGACTAAGAAGCCACTAAATTTGGCAACTCCCATCTTTGGTGTCCTTTAAAGAGGGGACTTCAGAAAAGTAGAAGAGGTAGAAGGCAAATCACAATGGGCTCATGAGCAAGGGGGGGAAGTTCAGTGGAAAGGGCAAAGGGAAGGAAGAAGATGGAACACTATTTTGAGGGTGAGAAAGAGAAAGAATAGTTGCTTGTGCTTTTGAGCTGAAGGGAAGGATGTAGTGGAAAGGGGAGTAGAGAAGGAAAGAGGGTGTGGGGAGGAGGCCCCAGATGTTATGGGAAAAGGTGAGTTCCTAAAGCCACATCAGTCATCTTTCCTCTGAAACTATCCTACATGACTACAGTACCATGTCTGTTTTATGTTCAGAAATATCTACTTCCTGGAATTAATTTATTTGTATAATTCTTATATAATTTTAGTCTACAAAATCATTATTAAAAATCTGCACATCTTTCCTAATTCTTAGAAGGTACAGGTACCCACTGGGGTGTGGCGTGTTTGTGGGTAGAGAGCTATGAGGTGTGCAACGTCCTCTCAGGTAGTTCAGAGAATAAAAGTTTTAGAGAGGGGGAGGGGAGTTGAGGGAGGGGAGAGATGGAGAGAGAGAGGGAGGTGGTAAGAGGGAAGGGGAGAAGAAGAGAAAGGGGGAGAGGGAGGGAAGGGGAAGAGGAGGGAGGGAAGGGGAAGAGGAGAGAGGGCAGGGGGAGGGGGAAGTGAAAGGAGGAGGGGAGAGAGGAAGTTAGAGGGGAAGGGAGGGGGAGAGAGGAGTGAGGGAGAACGAAGGTAGGGGGAGATGGGGAAGAAGAGGGAGTAAAAGGGTGAGAAGTACGAAGAAGAGAGAAGGCTAGGACACAAGCAAATGGGGCACACTGGTAACACTGGGTAGAATGTAAATGAAGGACATGTAGATGTTCTTTGTAATTATTTGTGAAGGTTTGCTGTTTTAAATTATGTACAAATAAAAAGTTTGCACACCTAAGTTAAGAAGGAAAGGCAGCTTCCAGGAAATCAAGAATGTGACATGCAACTGTCAAATTTCTACACAGATTATTTCAACTACTGAAGGAATAGGCAGCAAAAGAATAACAATGGTGGATGAAGGGACAATGCATAAACCGTTAAAAGTGTTTTACTAAATGAAAATGTGCAAGCTATTGTAAAAGACTATTCTCACTACAAAACAAATGTTCTTATAAAGTGGGCAGGTAACTATAATCTAGCATTCCTCAGAAGAAGAAGTCCGCCCTCGCTGCCCTGCTGTGTGAGGGTGCACCCAGTGGGACCCACACCTGGCACTGGGGTGGAGGAGAAGCCCTGTTTCGAACCCTCTTTAGCAGAGCGAGCAGACCACGTGGGAAAGGCCTTGCTGTGGGGGGACAGCAGAGGAGAAGAACACCTAGAAGTGAACTCTGTTGGTAAATTTGATTCCTCTGCAGCTGTACAAACGGTCTGTGGATGGTAACTGGAGCTACGAAGCACCTGCCTACAAGTGCTTCAGTATAACTGGAAAAAAAGTAAGAGTAAAATTCCTTATGCAAGGAATATTAATTAGAGTAAATACACTTTTCAACTATCAAAAATAACCATTAGAGGAACCTTCGCCCCTCTCCAAGCCCAAATCCTGCCCAGGTCAGGACTCTAGCCCTGGGAAGGAGCCACTAAAACAGAAACCACCTCTGCTGTCTCAGCGACACTGACCCTCCCATCACTGTCATTCTGCCCACCCCCTTCCAAGACCTAGAGCTCAGCCAGACCCACTTGCACACTGACATGAAAGGAGCCCTCTTTCTAGTAGGGAGAGAAGGACCCTTCCACTTTAAAGTTTAAACCCATGAAATCCGTGGCTCAAGGGGTGAATGTGGTGAGACACCAACCCAGCACAGCACATCTGATCAGGCTCTGACACCCAAAGAAACAGCTGACAAGCCAGATTCAAGTTCTAACACACTGAGAATCAATTTAACTTCTAACAATATGCCAAATTTCTGTTCAATCCAGTAATTCGGGACTAAAAATACCATGCAGCATCTACACTCTCTCTCTCTTTAAACAAACTGAATCATCACTAATATACTTTCTAGGGAGTGTTTAAGGCAACTATCTGCATGTAAACTAAGATTTTTAGGAGCTTTCATTAATTACTTAAATTGGAATGAGCCCCACTCCCCTTCAAGTCTTTGCTTAAAACAACAGTTGTGAGTAAAGGCATCATGAAATTAAGCCATTTTGCTTTTTGAGGTTAGCACAGAGGAGGATAATTACTAAATATTAACAAGTTTAAGATCCAACACTCAACAAACCTGTGCTGGAGCCTAAGTCGTGTAATGAATGTCGAGTCCAACCCTGACCTGCCTCCCAGGGTTTCCGGTCCAGTTGGAAAGACGTGGCCAAAGCAGTATGCGACCATGTGCTAAAAATAAACAGCACAGATGAGTTTCCTAAATGTTCTGACAAAGTGGGTTCTGACTGCTGTGGGCCAGTGTAGTCAGAAACTAGCTTCGAGGAGAGGAAGATGAGCTAGATCTGAAGGATGGCGGGGTTCTCCCAGGTTGGAGAAGGATCCTTTCCTCTCGTGAAAGTATTTTCACTTCCACAATCATTTCTTTTGAACTTTGTAAGAATCCGAGAGGATAAGAAGCTAAACATATCTGCAGTTTCCAGATGAGAAAAGTGAGGACAAGAAGACCTGACTCATCAGTAAGTAATAATCAATGAAACGTCCAGCAGCCCTGAATGATGTGGGAGAGAATATGGAAAATAATTCCATTAGATTACAGAACCTATGGGGGACACAGCATTTAGAGACAGAAACAGGGACCGAATGCCTAAAGGCCAGTTAGGGATGGGTACTGCCACAGCCCAGGTGAAGACAGGAACTGAAAAATGCATGGAACAAATTAGATTGGTAACAGTTGTTTTAAACTTTAAATCACCACCGTCTCCACCAACAAACCCTTTGTTCTCTCCCCTTTATAAATCAGTTTCAGGAAAGAAAGCCTCCATCCAACAAATCCCCCAAACAGCTACTGACAACACATAGGACATAATCATTTACCAACGAACTCTCTGTATCATCAGAAATTTTAAATAGCCTCATAAATGAACACAGGAATTGTCTACAATATTGCTGCAATCGCAAATTCACACATTTCAGGGTTGCCTATGCAATTCAAAGGTTTCCGAAGACTTTGGATGTCTCCATTCAGAACAGTTTGATTTCACCCAATGAAGGCTGACTGACCTCCATACGCGAGCCACGAACCGGCAAACAGCGAGCACCCAATAAACATCTGCGGAGTAAGGGAGGGAACTGTCACGGGCTTTCTAAGACCAGTGAGTTTAAGAGAAGTTCTCAAAATTTCAGAATCAAGTCTGGGAGGAAAACCTTTCAGCTCCTGTTCGCTAGCATTCCCAACCGGAGCCGTAACATAAGGTCTTCCCAGTCATGTTTTCCTAAACTAATGCCACTGTGCCGTTTGCCGCAGGTGACAACCGCTCGGCCCCTGCCAGGCTCGCCCGCCCGGAGCCAGGCCCGGGAGCAGCAGGCACCCGGCGGTCTCGCAGCGGCACGGGCCGCGGCCCCGCGCTCCGTGCCCTACTCACCGCGACGGGGCGGCCGTGCTCCGGACCGTCGGCAGCGTCGAGGCGCGGGGCCGGGGCTGGCGGCGGGGCGGCGGCCGGGGCGGGTGGCTGCCGGTGCTTGCCGGCGCGCTTGGCCTTGGCCTGGATACAGCGTTGGTGCAGGGCGAAGGTGTGCTGGCGCTCGAGCTCCAGGCGCTCGGGCGACACGGCCTCGTAGCGGGCCTCGCAGGTACTGTGGTGGCGCCGGCACAGCTCGATGCGCCGACGGAGGCGCTCCATGACCGCACTGTGCCGCGGCAGCGCGAACTCCGCCATGGGGCAGGTGGGCAGCACCATGGGCCGCGGGCGGCACGGGCCGGGCCCGGGGCGAGTCTCTCAGGCCGGCTGGAACTGCGGGCTGCGCTCCCCGCCGGGGGCCGGCCGCCTCACGGCCGCGCCATGGCCCCGCGAGCTGCGGAGCGGGCTTGCGCGCGGCGACGGGCCTTCCTGCGGCCCCGCTCGGCCCGACCCCGGCCGGCGCTCGCTGCCCACCTCAGACCTCGGCCTGGCCCCGCCGCCCCGGGCCCATTGTTTTCCGCGCCGCCGTCGCCGCCATCTTAAAATTGTTTTCAGGGCTCTCGGAAGAGGGCGGGACCCCGGCAGGCGACCTCGGCGTCACCGCTGACGAGCAGGGGCTGCGACCAATCAGAATAGAAACAGAGGGCCGCCCGAGGGGCGGGGGCAAGCGCGCCGGAGGCGCAGCGGGGCTCCCGTGCGGAGTTTAAAAGGAACTCTGAAGTAAGGGGCGGGCCTCTAGGCCTGGGCACGCCGCCACGTGTGACGCACGGGATCCCTCCCCCGATCACCGCCCCCCGCGGGCAGGCCCTTCCGGGTCCGCGGTGGAACGCTGGGCAGTGGGCGCGGTGCGGCCGGCCAGACCCAGGCGTTCCCCGGGCCCTCTGCGCGTCACCATTTTCCTCTCCGGCAGCATTTTTGAAGTTGGCTCAGATAAACTCAAAAGTGGCCACGCTCTTTCAGTCAGCTGTTTGTCTTCGACCTCTTTCCTTACTTCCAGCTTCTCCATTGGTCAGAAGTTCACGAGTGAACTAGAAAGAGATTCGTTCCCGCACCATTCTGAATCATTGAGGCTGTTAACTTCCACTTTTATAAAAAAAAAAAAAAAACTGGAACAAGTTTCAAAAGTTCAGTTACTACTTAGAAAAAAAATAAAAGCCCCTGCACACGTGACGCGGAGGATCTGGGTAAGAGTCTAGCTGTTAGTGGGGACGGGAACGGCAAAGGAAGATGCTTCCTTTGGGGAGTTTGGCCTGCAAGCCTCACCTTTAAAAGGTGGTCTTTTTTCCTCCCCCTAAAGATTTTATGTACTTTTGGAGAGGGGAAAAGAAACATCAATGTGTGGTCGCCTCTAGTACGCCCCCCACTGGGAACCCGGCCGCAACCCAGGCATATGCCCCGAATCTTAACCAGTGACCCTTTGGTTTGCAGCCTGCGCTCAATCCACTGTGCCACACCAGCCAGGGTATAAAAGGTGATCTTATTAGGCAAAACGGGGCCACTCAATCCAACCTAAGGCAATTACCCTCTACTGCTATAAATAGTAGTCAAATACAGGAGGGATGAGTTACCAATGAAACTGGTTAGTCTATATTGGGCCAAGAGACCTACTACCTTCATTGCTAAAAAATTAGGAGGTGCCAGGAGGCTGTACGTTGCTAGGCACCATCAATGCAGCTCAAATAGATGTTCCAGCAACTTTTTACTAGGACCCACAATGTTTCATTTGAAAATTAAAAAGAGGCCTTATTCAAATACTATTTTTTATACAAATACAGTAAAAATTTACAAGTGGCCTACCAAGGCAAAAGTGCTTAGAGCTCGCAAATGCCATATGGGCCTGCTTTTTAGGAGTCTTTCAACATATAAATTTTACGCAATTAAACATTTATCTTCTGATAGAAAAAAGAACAGAAATAGAAACACTACATTTTGTCTATTTCTCTTCAGGAAGCAAACCAAAAAAGTCTTAAATAGCATATTGGAAAAGTTTTGGCTTAACTTTCAAAAACCTCCCTGAAATATGAACATGTAAACATGAAGTCTGATTCTGAAAATTTGTTGAAAACCATTTAAAGTTCAATGATTCCCATAAATCTTAAATAAACTTATCTACAAATTACCCCTCCCTTTACGAACTGTTATCCCTCTGATACAACAAAAAGTACTGAACCCCAACAAATCCAAGTCCAGCGGGACTGGACCAAATCCACATGGTGAAAGTACAGCTGGCCTTCAGTATCAGAGGGGTCCCTATTGTCAAATTCAACCAATCACCAAGGATGGAAAATATTTGGAAAAAAGTTCCCTCGTTGCTGACATGTGTTATGTAGATAGGCCAGCAGTGCTGCAGAAAATTTTACATACATGTGACTATCTGGTCAGGGGCACTGGCCTGTTTTCCTTTAGACTGTCAAAAAAACAAACAGCCAACACCATAAGTCATCAAATGTGAATGAATCAAAATTATACCTAGTTTTTTTGGTCAGGTTGGCATATAGTTTTTGGTGTGCTGCAGAAATTTAATAATTAGTTTATATGTGCCATAAGATGAAAAATGCCGAAAATCTCTGAGTTAGGCCCAGGATGGTCTAGGTGCATCTGTACTAAACATGTACAGGCTTTTTTGTCGTCATTATTTCCCAAACAGTACAGTTCAACAACTATTTAAATAGCATTTACATTGTATTAGGTGTAAGTAATCTAGAGATAAAAGTATATTAGAGAATATGTGTACATTATATGCCAATACTATGCACTATTTTCTATTAGGGATCTGAACATCATCAGATTTTGGTATCTTTGGGGATCCTGGAACCAGTAATTCCTATGGATTTCAAGGGATGACGATAATTATTCCACCATTCATAGTAGTTTCTGCCCATTAGCAAATTCTCATGTAGTGGCCAATTAAAGGAAGATTAACCCACTGTGAAACTGTTAAACGCACAAATTAAAGGTTACTATGAAGAAGCTCAGTCAAAAGCAGATGCTTAACACAGGGCTTTAATGTAATACCATTTAGTAACGTGACAATCTGAGAAAAGTGGAAAGGATTCGGTGGACGAGAGAAACCGAGGAGCACATCTGACGGAGAAGGCGTTCTGCAACAGCAGAAGACAGCCAGCACGCAAAGTCCACGCAAGTGCCTTTTACAGAGGTGAGAGCTGCGGCTGGTCGTTCACTCATGTATCAGACATATAGTCGAGAGGTTGCAACTTGAACAAAAAGTGAAAAATAGACCAAAAAAGACTTGTTTTGTTTTGGACAAACTTTGCTAAATAACCCTGCAAAGGCAAATGGACACTCTACCGACTTACACTCATCATTCCACAGCTCAGTGGAGAAAAACTGTGCGGTGTGACAGGCAATGGAGAGTGAAGGAGGCCCGATTTCTGGCATGCAATGATCCCACACATTTGCTTCAAGGAGAAACCTGCAGACATATTTTCAAGTCTTGCTAAGTAACTGTTTATTCTCACTCAATACATTTGGGAAAGTCTGCTACATAGCTAAGGTCACTGTGACCACAGAACAACAGATGAAAAGAATAAAGCATTGAACAGCAAGAAAAATGCATCTCACCCTCATAGGAATTTAAGTGAACCAGCAAAAAAATGAAGATAAAATAAACAGATACAACCTTCATCTTTTACAAATATACTTCCTCCCCAATATCTACCCAATATAAACACTCTGGAGTGTTTATATATTCAGTGCAAGGAACAGTATCATCAATACATTGGAAATATCTCTGAAGAAAGCAGAACGCTGAAAGAATGTTTAATTCTGAATACACTTCAGTGTGGTGTAGTAATGAGATCACGCCACTGTGCTGGGGGAGAGGCTCTGGTAGCACCCATCTGCATTCTATCTGAAAAAACAAACCTAATACCACGTTTAAAAAAATTCTAGAAGTCACATACTAAAAAAAATTCATTTTTAACAGGGCTGCTTTATCATGTAATTAAAGACACAACTGTTACATGAACTTCAAATGAAAAAATAAAAGGTTTAGCAGCTACAAAAATCAGGTAACTCATGCTCTATGCCACCCCTCCCATCAATACTTTTAGCCTGTGTTCAATTACAGTCAATTCTGAATTGGCTCACCTCTGGATTAGACTTCTTGTCTTTACACAGAGTAAAAGAAATGGACTAAAAAAATGAAAAGATAGTATTCTATCCTGTACTTTGACCCTGGAAAGGTGTGGGTCTGCTTAAAAAAGAAACACACACAATCACAATAAAGCTTAGCACTATGCAGAGCTTATCATCATTTCCAGCAATGAGCAGCAAGCTGCGCTGTGAAGAGAATGCAGAGCAGAGCAAAATGCTAGGGACCTGGGGAAATGGAGCAGAAACAGTGTCAACATTGTGGGGGTGGGAACTGGGATGAAAACACCTGCCTCTACCCTCAAGCTCGCATGTCCTCTGGTAGCGGTCCTTACAGACACCTGCTCGAGAGGGCCGCAGCCCAGACACCACTGGTATGTGGCTACCAAGGCTGGGATGCCACCTCCTCCACTGACCACAAAGCTGTCTGGGAAATGAGCTGTTCCAAGAGCATAAGAATGCACACTCTTTATGGTCAACGAACATCAAGTGAGAAGTTTTTTCCTTTTTACATGTGCATTTTTAATACAATTTAAACAGAACCTTTATATAAATTTGGGCTTCCATCAATCCCTCTCCTCAATTTCCTTAGGAGGATTTGAGCAGTGGAAGCAAGTAACACAAGATTATAACCACAAACAACTGCACATTAAACATGATCGTCACTTTTAAGGGACAGAGACACTTGAATGTTTTGTAATGCCAACTTAAAGCAAAACATTGTACAAACTGCAGTTCATCCCTCTAGCATTTCTAAAAGTTGGTGTTATTTCTGCATGGACACATTAATATATTAAATTAAGCCAAGATTTTTTAAAGATTGGCAAAATTCTATCACTCTATTTAAAAAAAAAAGATGTTTTAACAACAACAAAAAAATACAAGTTAGTTGCTTCATGTTACGTTTCATGACCATTATGTTAAATGCTTTCTTTCTACATAAACAGGGTCCTTTTTGTCACAACTGCAATTATTTACTGCTGGGTGTTTGACGTGACACGGGCTAGTGTTCGACGGAAACTGCGGAAGGTGACATCTGGAGGGTTTCTGAGTTTCCACGGAAGGTGTGCCAGGTCCTCTCCTAGGACCCCGCTTGCAGGAGAAGGGGAGGGAGAGGAAATCACAGATCAAGTTCTTAGATAATTTCACTCTCTTTGAGGCTTTCTGTTTCTTGGTGATCTGTTCAAAATTTCATCTTCCTGTTGGTTGAAAAAACAAGAAATTCATTATAATTAGCATATTAAGAAAAGTAGAAGTTCACCAAGTTTTCAAAGTCTGCCAGGCTGAGGATAACCCATCTGAGGGAAAAATGAGAGAAGAAAAATGATGAGAAGAAAATGGGCCCCAAACCGCCCCACTGGAGGTGGTGGGATTATGTGTTTTAAGATACCCCATTTTACCATGTACGGTGTGGTCCTGTGTATAATGTGCACCCACGTTTCTGGCCCAAACTTGCAGGAAAAAAATCTTTTTTAGATTTTTATTTTATTTATCCTTTAGAGGGGAAGGAGAGAGGGAGAGAAACATCAATGTATGGTTGCCTTTCGTGCATCCCCTGCTGGGAACTGGCCTGCAGGGAACCAGCCTGCAACCCCAGTATGTGCCCTGACTGGGAATCGAACCTCGATTGTCTGGTTCGCAGGCCCACGCTCAATCCATTGAGCTACACCAGCCAGGGCCCCAGAAAAAAATCTTTTGTTTTAATTTTTAATTCATTCTTTTACTTATATATAAAACTGATTATTATATTCCAGGGTATTATTTTGCATATAGATATTGTTATTGCTTTCTAGAATTACACTTTTAACACATAGGCATAAGTAAAAGAATTAAAAGCATTTATAGATACAGAATTAGTACTACTTGTGTTTAAGACACATCCTTCTTTTTCCCTCAAAAATTTGGGCAAAAAAGCATGCATTATACACGGTAAAGTACGGTAGGTTTTGTTTGTTTTCTTTCTGTAAAATGCACTTCTCTCAATCTAACCCACAGACCATTTCTTTTACAAGGACCACATACCACACTTTCACGTGTCATCTTGCTCAGTCCTGAACAACCTACTAGCTTATGGACATTAGCCTCACTTTGAGGCCAAAAGAGCTACGTTTCATGGAGACTGAAGACAATCCAGCCTCAGTCTCAACAACACTCAGGATGACAAGCCTAGTTCTCTTCCTGTTCTACTCGGGGCCTTCTAACTATGTGAGGAAGCCTGGGGAATATAGAAAGTATGTGAGACTGGTCCCTACCTCAAAGAACTCTACATCTGAGTTGAGAAAGAATATACCCATTGAAAATATAAGCAGCACTGGCCTTTATCAACAGGAGGGCAAAGGAGTTGGAGCTGGAAATGAACACTAGGTAGAATATTACAGAAAGAAACAGTAAAATAGAGAAGAGCTTGGAAAGAGGCCCTTGGTAGGAAAGGTGTGGGCTTTTCTCTTTCCCTCATACTTTCCAGCCAATCCACCAGCAAACCCAGTGCAAAAACACATCCTTCCTTCCCATCACCCTCCTCAGGACCACCTTAGCTCGCCAAGGTATCACAGCAGCCTCCTAAACAGTCTCCTGGATTCTCCTTGGTCTGTACAAAACGCAGCAGCTGAAGTAATCAGAACAGGTCACTACTTTGCCCCAAAGCCTGCAATAGCTGCCCATGTCACTAGGAGAAAAAGCCAAGCCCATACAACAGCCTAGGCAACCCCACCTCACTCGGCACCTCCCCCCACCCTCCCTTTTCTCCATTTGTTCGCTCTACTGTCGTTTCTGACTGCCACTTTAGGCCCCTGAACTGGCTGTTCTCTGCCAGAATGATCTTCCTGTGGATTTCTCCATGGAAAAGTCCATCATCTCTTCTAAGACTTAGCTCATCACTTCTCCAATGAGACCTCCCTTCTGTAACACTGCAATCCACCCCACCCCCAGCACTTCTGATACCCTTTTCCTAGTCTACTTTTATTTTTCAGGGCCTATTGCTTTCTAACATCCATCCATTTACTTCCTTATAATGTCTGCTGGTTATTGTCTGTTTCTTCCCACTAGAAATTAAGCTCACCGAAGGCAGGTTACATCTTTGTTTTGCTCACTGACAATCCCTGTCATATAACGAACACCCAACAAATATCTATTGAATAAATAAATGAATCCATGAGCAATAGGGACAAAAATTTTAAAACACAGTGATTTGTGTAAGAAATACTTTTTAAGGGCAAAGTGAAGAGGAAGATGAAGAGAGAGAACTGTAATAAAACAATAATGTGCAGTCACCATCTTAGAAAGCATTTCATTAGTTTTCCCCTATAATCTTCTGCTTATTCCCAAAACCAAGTTAGTTCATTCACAGAAAAATACTTTTGAGATTCTGGTGTAATTTGAAGTTTTAACATGCTGACCTGTATTTCTAAGAATTTCACTTTTATAAAATTGGCTTTAGCCCTGGCTGGTGTAGCTCAGTGGATTGAGCACGGGCCTGTGAACCAAAGGATCGAGGTTCAATTTCCAGTCAGGGCACATGCCTGAGTTGCAGGCCAGTTCCCAGCAGGGGACTCATGAGAGACAACCATACATTAATATTTCTCCCCTCTCTCCTTCCCTTTCCCTCTAAAAATAAATAAAATCTTTTTAAAAATTGGCTTTAGCAGAATTTTTATAGCCACAGCCATTGAAAACTACCCTATGAAAATATTCCCTCTGCTTAAAGTACTTTTCAATCTAAGTGCTTCAAACGCAAAGCGCACCCCCGTTCTGTTACCTCTGCTTTGGACCTCCTCTCCTCGTCCTCCTGCCCGACAGCGTCGCCGTCTTCTTCAGCGTCACTTTTCTGCTTCTCTTCTGAGACAGAAGTCAAATGAAAACTCAGCAAACCTCACACTTGTATTGCGTATTAGATAATTAGCATCAGACCACACCTCGAGAGTCTAAAACAATCTCTTTATAGTAACTTGCTTATAAGGGTTTGAACATCTAACGATCTTGGCCAAAAGCAGACATTTTGGAATCTACTTCTTACCAAGTTTCTCTTCACCCTCTTCCTCCTCATCTCCCTTGTCTCTCTCTTCTTCCTTCTCTTCTTCTTCCTCCTTCACATCAGGCTGAGGAGCATCAGTCTTCTTGTACTCCACAGGACTCGACTGCTTCTGAAATATCCCCCCACAGTGCAGCCATTTGTCCCCACGTCACACAGTGTGCCACCACACACTGAATGCCTGAGGCCGAGTTCTGTGCCAGCCAGACACTGGGGCAGATACTCGGAAGTGGGCAAGATGCACTCCTGCCCTGGGGGTGAATGTGCAGGGTTCAAGACAGAAGGAGCAGCACCAACAAAGGCATCAGGCAGAGCTGTGTCACGGTGCCTGGGCACAGTGACAGACAGTGGGGGGCGGGGGCGGGCTGGAAGGGCGCTCTGGGGGTCATGTCACAGAACATCATGACCCTTACGCAGCGTGAGCAGAGAGCCTGAAGAGAATTTCTTCTCTTTGTGATTGCATGTAACAAAGGCTGAACAGGGAAAACTTGCATGTGGGACAGCGTCCCTCAAATAAAGTTGTGCGGCTCCATGTGCAATAGCAGTGGGGTGGGGTAGGGGTGCTAGGGAGGAACGGCAACGAGAAATCAAAAACCGAATTATAAAGTGTATGCACAAAAACATGTGTGCCAAGAGGAAAAGCTGGTTTAGGCTAGATGGCCAGATTTATATCTGTTTTCTGTTGTTCTTTCCCTCCCTGCCCCAGAAAGCTGCTGCCAAACATTGAGGACAGTGGCTTATATGCTGCCAGAATCAAAGGGGCTGCAAACGCTACTTCTGTGTGGGCCAAATACACAGCCACTGAGAGGACTGAGTGAGGGTTCAGAGGTCAACACCAAATGTGGCCCAGTCACTGCTAAGCTGCTACAAAGAAAACCTCAGGTAATAGATACTGTTTTTTAACATCCTTAGAGTTCCAAAAGTGACTCAAAACAACAAACCAATCCTCATACCTTTCCAGAACAGCAGAAGAGGATTACGAGAAACACAGGCAGCGCTACAGTCAAAACGTAGACCACCCAGAGCCACGGGCGCTCCTCGGCCGCCTCCAGCATCTGCCCCACCACGCCTGGCTGAAAAACAAGACACAACTGACTCCCCGTTCTGGCGCAGACAGCAAATACAGGCAGCACTGTTCCACTATTCAATGACCACGTGGTGCTACTCAGGATCTAGTTTTTCCAAAGGGTTCAAGCCAAAATGTTCACACAGAGGAAAAATAAAGGAAATAGGAGAAAATCTCCAATTTTCCTGTTCTCCATATCAACAAGGCGATTCCCCTTTCACAGGTGTGAAAGCCGGTTTATTAATAAACGGCAAAAGACTTAATTTTGGGAATCAGTGAATGAAAAATTTCTTGCTCTGTCTCTGGCTCTCCAATGCACAGCTTGGCCATATAGCCAACTGTTTGAAAATTGTGCCTATTGGGTGAACCAAGATTCAACTTTCAAGACTGAATTCAAATACACCCCCAATGGCAAATTTTGTTAAATATTTTCAACACAATAACAATTTTAAAAAACCCTACACATTACACAGATCCTAAAGTCACTGCATTCGACTAATGCAATCAACCCCAAAACCCCACTATTGTCTTTCCAGGCATAAATAATACCATTTTTTAAGCCAATGTTCCCAGATAAGGGAAAAGGCAATCCAGAGACAACAGGTTTTCGCAAAAGCAGCAACGGGTGACCTGTCATTGCAAATCCAAGTGCACAAGAAACAAGCCAGCACAGACCTCAGCTGCCCCATCGGCGGCTTTCTTCAGACCCCATCCATCAGTGGCCCAGTCATCGACTATTCTTCGATCGCTGCAAATGATGAAGTTGTCGAAAAAAATGTCCGAGGTCATGGACCACAGTTCCAAACCAATAGCACTAAAAGGAGTCATTTTGAAAGGTTCCAAATCTTCAAAGAAATCTGGATTTGGTATTTTCTGGGGTTTCCAGATTCCCTAAAAAAAAAAAAATTTTTTTAATCATTTCAGATAAAGATCAACATAAATTTATGCTGAACCTAAATAAGAATTAAAATGAATTCTGCATGACAGATGAATTTCATGCTGACTTTGTGAAACTTAACTGAATAACAGGAAGCAAACAATAAATGCTATTGATTTTTACACACTGCTTCGATGATGTCTGACCTCCAATTACTTTCAATTTCTAATACCCATGCATCCATGATCTTGATTCAAACCAACAACATCTCACTGTGCCTGGCACATTCTAAAGGCCTCCACTCTTACCAACTGGTTTGTTAGCAGGAGTGGAGCCTATATGGTACCAACTTCTTTAGTAGTGACTTATTTTTTTTAAGATTTTATTTATTTTGCCCCAGATGGTGTGGCTCAGTGGATTGGGTGCTGGCCTGTGGACAAAAGGGTCACCAGTGTGATTCCCCGTCAGGACACATGCCTGGGTTGCGGGGCATGTCCCCAGGTGGGGGCCCATGAGAGGTGACCACACTTCAATATTTCCCTCTCTCTTCTTCCTTTCCCCTCTCTCTAAAAATAAATTAATACAATATTTTAAAATAAGATTTTATTTATTTTCAAAGAGAGGGGAAGGGAGAAAGAGAGGGAGAGAAACATGAATGTGTGGTTGCCTCTCACATGCCCCCTCGGGGGGATTTGACCCAAAATCCAGGCATGTGCCCTGACTGGGAATTAAGACTGTAACCCTTTGGTTTGCAGGCTAGCACTCAATCCACTGAGCCACGCTTGCCAGGGCTCTTTAGTGGTGATTTAAAATGGAAATGATTTTTGCCCTGGCTGATGTGGCTCAGTAGACTAAGTGCTGGCCTATTAACCGAAAGATCACTGGTTTGAGTCTTGGTCAGGGCACATGCCTGCATTGGGACCAGGTCCCCAGCTGGGAGTGTGCAAGAGGCAACATCTCTCACACACTGATGCTTCTCTCCCCCTTTTTAAAAATAAAATAAAAATAAAGTGTAAACGATCTCCAACCAGCAATGTCACTTCTAAGTAACTGCCTACAGAAACAGGTTCTACATACACTGCACAAGAATGATTACTGCATCAAGGATTCAAAAAACAAAAAAACGGCAATTCACCTAAAAGGCCATCCATCAACCCAACAGCTAAAGTACAGTTTTTTAAAGGATAATTTTTAACTGATCTTACTGTTTGCACAATCAAAAATACATTAAAAAACAGAAAAGTAGTCCTGGCTGGTGGGTGGCTCGGTGGATTGAGTGTTGGCCAGTGAACCAAAGGGTCTCCGGTTCATTACCAGTCAGGGCACGTGCCTGGGTTGCAGACCAGGTCCCCAGAAGGGGGTGTGCAAGAGATAACCCTCTGTTTCTCCCTCCCTTCCCCTATCTCAAAATAGATAAAATCTTAAAAAAAGAAAAACAGAAAAGTATACATACAGCCAGAGTGTATGTAAAGACACAGACCCCAAGTGTGACACAATAGAATTAACAGTCACAAATAATTCGACTAGGACAAAAACAGAAGGACAGGATCTGACTGATTACAACAGGTCCATCATAGACACGGGGCTTTACCAACATCACTACCTGTACTCTCACTCTCTCTTCTGAGCCCCCCAGTCTTCTCCCAGTTGAGGACACTGACACTGAGCAATGAGCTGACTTGTGGTTGGGGAGCCACCTCCCACCCCAGTCCTGCCTCCACCTGGCCTTGCAGATGCTTGGTCTGTGTCCTGTGGCTACAGCCCCCTGCCACATGTGAGCCGAACACCCAAACTCAAGTTTTCCAGTTGTCTTTCGTTTTTAAACAAAAGTCACAAGGCAGCTATGAAAATTCTTCTTCCCAGTTTTTAGGCTTTTCTTTTCCACACTGAACATACAAGCTCTCTCGGTTTATGACGTTTACTTCGTCATTCAATAACCTGAACACAACGATCAGCCTGGCAGCCTCTATAGATCCCGCCTCTCCCTGAACAATGAGCTGCATCAGGAGGCACACACCTGGTAGTTAGGGTTGTCAATCATGGGTGGCTTCCATTTGCCCTTATAATTAGGATTGTCAATCATAGGTCGCTGCCAGACACCACAGCCAGGGGCTGACTCACACTTAGGGTTTGCAATCTGAGGAGCCTCCCATTCTCCATCCATATCTTCATCCCTGTGGAAAAACAAATTACAAATAGGTTCTGTGACAAAGGACTAGGAACTGCCATTGCAGGGCTCCCCTGACATTCTGTAGGAATGCTTTCACAAGGTCATACTACAGAGCACTGTGTTCTTTCTGCATTTCTAGTAACCAGTTTCGCACGATAGGTCCATTAAAAAGAAGGACACACAAAAATAATTAAATTTGTTGAGCCCTACGCTCTAAGATTGGGGACCTGGCTGTCTTTTAAGTATAAACTTTTACTTCAATAAAAAAGCAAGCAATTTAACAAGTTAACTAGAGCTCTTACCAATCCTCCGGCTTTTCTGCATCTGGATCAGCTACATACTCGGGCTCATCATCTAACCAGCCTTCAGGCTTTGTGGCTTCTTCATCAGCAATCTTAGCAGGGGCATCTTCATCCCTTAAATGCAAAAGGAAAAGGCAGTGATGACCAACAATGGTCAGAGAATCACAATGCAGACCCACTTTGTGGATCTGAAATGGCAATCTAAAAACATTCAGTTCTTAATCTCAACACTTAAAAATCTTCCTAGAAATTATTTGCAAGTCATGTATCTGATAAGGGCCTAGTATCCAGAACACAGAAAGAACTGTTGCTGCCTGGGGCGCCCAGGGGGTTGAGCTCCAGACTGAACCAAAAGGTCTCGCTGGTTTGATTCCTGGGCAGAGCACATGCCTGGGCTACGGGTCGGGTCCCACAGCTGGAGGCATGAGAGAGGCAATTAATTTATGTTTCTTTGCCCTTTCTCTCCCTTTCCCTCTCTCCAGAAAAAATAGAAATAAAAATCTTTAAACCCCAAAAGCCCCACAAAACCTCTTATGACTTAGTAACAAAGACAACCCAATTAAAAAATCAGTAAAGAATTTGAACAGATATGTAAACAGCCAATAAGTATATGGAAAGATGTTCATCATCATTAACCATCAGGGAAATGCAAACCAAAACCTCAGTAAGATACCACTTCACAACCACCAGGATGGCTAATAAAAAAAAGAATGACAAAAACAAGTGCTGACGCGAGAATATGGGGAAAATGAAACTCTCACACACTGCCAGTGGGAAAGCAAAATGGTGCAGCGCTTTGGAGAACAGTGTGGCAATTCCTCAAAAAGTTAAACACGGGGTTACCATATGGCCTGGCAATTGCACTAAGTATATATCCAAGAGAAACAAAAATGTGTACCCACCCACAAACCTATACCAGAACGTTCATAGAAGCATAAGTCGTAATCACAGCCAAGGTGAAACAACCTATATGTCAATCAGCTAAGGGATGGAGACACACAACTGGCATTAACCACACGATGGAACAGTGTTCAGCTATAAAAAGAAACGAAGCACCAACACGATGTTGATGTGGAGGAACCGTGATGGCATGTAGTTCATTATAGTTCATGAGAGAAGCCAGGTGCAAGAGGTCACGTAGTCATTCCATGTCCAGAATGGCCAAAGCCATAGAGACAAGAAGTTGGAAATGTAGAAATAGGGAGGAACTGCTGAATGTGAAGGGCTTTTGGGGGGGTGAGGAAGACCCTCTGGAGCTCGACAGTGGGGATGGCCATACAACACTGGGGAGTATACAACACCACTAAAGTGTACTGTTTTTTTGGCCAAGTGTCAGACTATCAATCATCCGGATATTCACTCAGCACAGACAAGCCTCTCTTCTCTCTGCCGCCTCATGACACAAACAACATGGCAGCCACTTCCGCAACACCTCCAGGGGCTGTTCAACTGCACCATGTAAAAGGGCCAATTTTAGCATGTTCATTAGAACTCAAACAGTTACTGCAAAAATAAAAGTTCATCAAGAAGCACCCCTCCGAGTTTCATTCAGTAGCTAAAAGAAGTGCCACTTCAGCTGGTAAGCAAAGACATCACACATGCTTGGCCAGGTGCTTATTTCTTAACTATGCTCATTTCAAATGACTTGTGCGAGAACCTGAACTTGCATTACACTCAGCTAGCCCTTTAGAACAGAACACTCACCCCCACATCCATGAAATGAAACAGCTAGTTAGGGAAAATGATGCTGAGCAAGGCCAAGTCCAGATCTAATGTTCACCAAATACACAAATAAACTCGGCATTCACAATAGTGCATCACACCAGTCCGGGAACCCACACCTTAATTTAAGGGAGGAAAAACAGCAACTACAGTTTCACTGCTGAACCTAAGGGGACACTTATGAATGGGAGATCAGTTGTATTACTCCTCCTTGCTCACTTCCTGGTATTTCTGCAAGCCAGTTTTGTCTCTCACCACGTTCAGGTGTGCAGCCGCACGGAAGGCACGCACACTCATTCCTCTCCCTCACTGAGCGCTGCAGGCACTCCACCTCTGCACGTGACCCGCTGCGTGGACCAGCATGGCCACTTCCTGTCATCACCCTTCAGTCCACTCCCACCCCATGGTCAAGTCTCACTGAGACTGGCGAGGCTCCATGAAACCACCCCTGGATGAAGCGCACCCAGTGCTCTGGTCACCAAGTGACACCTGCTGTTAGGCCACACACCACACGCATGCAACTTCATTTACCTGCTCAACTGGAGCTGTGTGGGCAGCTCATGTCCTTGTGGGTAAACTAAGTATCCTACCGCCCGAAACAGAACAGAGATCTCTGAGTTTTATTTAAATAGGATAAAGTTTATTTTTCAAATTAGAATTTAAAATCTCAGGACTCAGCCCTGGCTAGTGTAGCTCAGTGGATTGAGTGCTGGCCTGTGAATCAAAGGGACGCCGGTTGGCTTCCCAATCAAGGCACACGCCTGGGTTGTGGGCCAGGTTCCCAATAGTGGGTGTGCAAGAGGCAACCACACACTGATGTTTCTCTCCCTTTCTCCCTCCCTTCCCTTCTCTCTAAAAATAAATAAATAAAATCTTTTAAAAAATTTCTCAGGACTCAAGCTTTTGATGTGAATTCACAGAAGCATGTGAAAGGCCAGGCCAAGAGGCCCAAGGTGTTGCTATCACCCGACTGTGTCAGCACAGATGAGCTCACCCATCCAAGTGGCCTCTGGCCTGTGGAGGGTGGGAGGCCATCCAGATGGTCTGTGTGGCCCCACTTCGGCTGTGGGAGCCCACATTTTCCCTCCCATGTGCATTGCACCACAAATTATTAAAAGCACCACATCCAGACCAACATTCGTTTGTTTGACTGCACTGACTCACCAGTCATCTGGTTTGACAGCATCGGGATCTGGTATTTTTGGTCTTTCATCCCAGTCCTCGGGCTTCCGGTCTTCTGGGTCCTCGATTTCCCGTGAAGGGTTTACAGGAGGAGTCATGTCGTTGAGCAGATTTCCGCTATTCACTAGAGACTGGTCCACTAGTATTTCAAAACTGTTATCTGGATTCAAGACTGAAAAAAAGTAAAGGAAACTTTAAGAAGTTAATTACCTTTTCATTCCCAAGCTCTCTTTACAACACAAAAGACTGTATTTCTAACAGAAAGAAAGCAGAAACATGAAGAAAAGAACTCAGGCAATAAATTCAGAACATAGTCTTGGAGCCCTGGGCAAGTCAATCCTAGTTTATCTATAAATCCTAAAGCTAGTTCCTTAGAATTTTAGGAATTAAAACAGGTGATGGATGAAATTTCAAACAACAAAAGACTTCATTTACAAATTTTTTTTTAATTTCTAAAAAGTAAAACTATTGTAATATCAGTCTGACACAAATGATTACACGCCAGTGCAGGCAAATCAGCTTATTTATTATAACCACCCCCAGTAAGGGTCCATTTCCTCATTTTTTTTTGAGTTGGTATTACTACCATCTATGTTACCAAAATCTGAAACTATACCAATCTTTTATTTATCAAACCATGTCCACTCATGGAGTCCAATGGAGAATTAAAAAAAAAACACACAAGTTAAACCCATAGAGGTATCTCAAGTGTGACTGTGCTGGAGTCTGGGCCCCACGCCTGCACGTCTGGCTGGTGGTGACTGCGGCTGCACGTCCAGAAGACCACGCAGTGCTGGGCCACCGTTCTCAGTGGCACAGGATTCAGTCAGCAGTGTGGCCAGCGACATGTACACCCATAGAAAGATCCCCACGCTTTCGTGAAGTTGAAAAGCAAGTGCACAACAAGATATTTAACCTTCAACAAAATATTACATCCGTCTGTGCTCATTTTACACATGTGTCTATTCACAATCAAATATATATCGCAATGTTATTTCAGATAATTTTGAATGTCTTCATGTTTATTTCTATCTTCTGAATTACTATATTGAACATGTATTACTTTTGCTATAAAGAAAACAGGTTACTGTATTCTTTAAAAAGGCATGTGGCCCTGGCCAGGTGGCTCACTTGGTTAAGAGCATCATCCTGTACACCAAGAAAAAGGGTTGCAGGTTCGATCCCTGGTCAGATCACATACCTAGGCTGCAGGTTCAATTCTCAGTCAGGGCACATATGGAAGGCAGCAGCTGACTGATGTTTCTCTCTCACATATCACATCGATGGTTTCCTCTCTTTCTCCCTCTCCCCTTCCTCTCTAAAATCAATAAACATATCCTCTAGCAAAGATTTTTTTAAAAAGACGTGTGTATATGTAATCTCAAATCGGCAGGAAAAGCTTTAATAAAATAAAAATCCCATTTGAATGTCCAATGATTAAATTCAATTGTTCAGGTGTTGGGGCATCCAAGCAAACTTCAACTAAAAGATAATTTAAAAAACACTATGTACATATTTATATTACTTAACATTTTTCAAAAAGAAAACAAAGGGTGGAAATGAGGGCCTCGGCCAAGAAGCTCTTTATGGGACCAAAGCTTATTCTCAAAATCGTCCAAACCAAAATTCTCAACTCAAACTATGAAAGAGAAGCTTCTTTCTGTGCTGAGACATTAAGTTCATTTCACCACTAAGATATTAGGTTAACAGAGACTCTAATTTGCAGGCTTAGATCTTTAATCATTACAGTAAGTGAACGATAAATCTGTATGGCATAAAACCCCCCAAATTAATGGTTTTTCTTACTTAATGTATAAAGATGTGTTTTCTTATCAGTAAAATAGGTCTTCAGATCTGCATCTGGTCTCTTTGCATGCTTTTCCTCGTATACGCCTGTTTTGGGGTTTTTGTGGCGGAAGATGAAGTGCAATTTATAGTCCTCTCCACATTTATCTGGACCAAACATTATTGTGTAAGGAGTCTTGTCATGGAACTGGTCCTTCAGAAACAAAAGTGGATTACACTAAGTAAATTAAGAAGCAACTTTTCCAAAGTGTTTTACTCCCTCTCATAAAATCCCAAATAAACTACTGTCACATTAAAAGGAAAGCTGAGGCCTGGCTGGTGTGGCTCCATGGACTGAGCGCCGGCTGGATTCCCAGTCAGGGCATACGCCTGGGTTGCAGACCAGGTCCCCAGTGTAGGGTGTCCAAGAGGCAACCAATCCATGTATCTATCTCTCAGACATCAATGTTTTTCTCCCTCTCTTTCTCCCTTCCTCTCTCTAAAAATAAATAAATAATAGCTTTGGGGGGGAAGAAGAGGAAAGCTGATTCTGTAGAAGTACAAATGAACCTAGAGGGTATCATGCTAAGTGAAATTAAGTCAGATGAACAAAGATGTATCATGTCATTTCACTTACATGTAGGCGCTAAAGAACAAAAAGGAAGTAAACAGAAACAGACTCATGGATACAGAGAACAAACTGAGGGTTGCCAGATGGGAGGGGGTGGGGGGAGCTGGGTGAAAAGGATGAAGAGATTAAGAAGTATAAGCTGGCAGGTTGCAGCATAGTCACAGAGATGTCAGCACAGGGAATGTAACAACTATGTTTGGTGTTGGGTCGGTACTAGACTTATTGGGAATTCACTTCATATATTACATAAATGTCTAACCACTGTGTTATACACCTGAAACTAATAAAATACTGAATGTCAACTGTAATCGAAATCTTTTAAAAGCAAAGCTAATTAGTTTATGAGGTTCATATAGATAACAGTGAAAAGAAATGAACAAATTATCAGGAAATTTTACAGGAGATTATGGAAATGCTTAAAAAACAAAGGAATGCATATATCCAGACAGTTACTGATTCTGTCACAAAATGAAATAAGCTACAACTAAAAATTGCACTGAGCGGAAACCAGTAGACAAGCCAGCTTTGAACCTGCATCTCAAATAGAAAGCACAGAAATGTTAAAGTCACCATATCCCCAACCCTCTGAAATGATTCAATGGCAGAACAGGCCTTTATTTTTACGGATCTTACAAGATCTTCTTTCACAGGTAGCCGCATAAAATAACCCCACTGTCAAAGGGAAGTTACCTACCAAGTTGAGTTCCGGGGTTTTGGAAAGCAGTTTCACATAGGCACCGCCACATTCTATTCCATTTTGGAAATTAACCTCATACCTAATTTCAGAGAGAAAAGCAGAAAACCATATGGCACTCTAAAAGATCAAGTTTCTTATTTATTACCCCTTTCCTTATCTTTGTCTCAGTTTAGCATAGATCAAGTGTTTATCCTTAGAAAAGATTCCATCTTGTAATTGCTTTAGAATGACTTCCAAATCCTCCCAGAGTAAATAAATAAAATCAAAGCTTAATACAGATTCCAAGTACTGGGTTAGCCAAAAAAAGTTTAATCCCTCTTGTAATACACAGTAATTTTCCTAATTGTCTTATGTAGAGTAACAGTTTCATAATATGTCTTCTTGTGTCACCCTTCCTAGAAAGTTTCTATCAAAGAAACGTGTCACTTACTGAACAATGAGAGGCTTGGTATCGAACAGGAAGGGCCTGTTCAGTTTAGCGGAGATGGCATGATGCTTGGCCCGAGACATCAGTACAAGTCCTTTGTCGCCTGGAAGCTTAGTTTCCTTCATTTCATCTACTTCCCATTTTCCTGCAAGATACACAAAGCCCCACACCCTAACTACACCTTCAGGGGTCCTTCACATGGTGCACACGACTCTGAGGAGTACAAGTCTGCCATGCTGACATATTTTAACCTACTCCATACTCCAGAGCTGGCCTATTAATATCACACACATGTATTTGACAAATACTAGGATACGGTTTTTTAAAACCTGTAGCATATTCACTTTCCCAAAGCTCTCAAAGGACCTTCCACTTCCAACATACAACACAACAGGTGATAAATTACCTTTCCATTTCATGGTGTAGAATAAACAGGTCTAACCCTATAAAATACAATGGAACACACAGAGACAGCAAAAATTCTAAGGAAAAAAAATGCATACATACTCCCTTTAAACTAGTCTTAGGAAATGCCATGGAAACCACACTTCAAACCTCAGTCTGCTATTCTACTTAAATCAAATGCACTCTCACCATCGTATTTGGCAATTTCATCATCAGTGTCATCTTTCTTGGCTTTGGACAAAATCCACCTGTAATTAAGACAAACCCCAAAATTAAGGTCCAAATGATAGTTGACCAGTGGAAAAAAAACAATGTAAATACCAATAAAAGCAGGATCTATCCAGCTCTTCCTTGTCTACTTAATCACTCTACTTTTAAAAGTCACATAAGTAATGATCGTATCAATATTCGGTTCACAAACCTGTAAGAAAAAGTACCAAACCCATGCAATAATTCCACTTTTTTTAAGACTCAAGAGAAAAAAATTTTCCTCAAGTAACAAAATATAGGGTGGAAGACGGCAACTGGAAGTGAGGACCACAGGTTCTAAAAGACTGTTTTCCTAAATGGGCATGAACACTGGGGATATAAAATCATCATCGCCGTTTCACTATATAAGATGCTATCCTAAAAGGAACCCACTATTCCCCTATGCACATTCGCCTCTAAGTTCTCCCCTAAGAGGCACTTACCCTGACAGAGTTCCTCTGTCAAAGGAATCAGCAAAATATACTTCCCCTGTTGGAACTGGAGCTTTGTAGGTGACCTGTGTCAAACATAAAAATGAACTAAGAACTGAAATTTTCAACAACATTCCTTTTTAATAGGATTTATTCTCTTGATTTTGCTTTCAATTACCACAAAATTTTCCTTGCTGGCCCTTGAATTCAATTCATATATTGTAATTTATCTTTAGCAAGATGTAATAAAGGCTGCCAGAGGCATCGATACGTATTTCAGCAGACTGGCTTTCCCTTTGAAAAGCATCCAAATTTACCTTCATCTTCTGATTACCTCAAGAAGTATAACAAATAAGATTCATAGACCACTTCGGACCTTTGGAGATGGAGGCGTGCTGGTCTCTGGCTTCGATTTTGAGTCTTCTACCTCTTCAATGACATCATCGAGGTCATCCTCAATATCAACCGCGTCCTCGTCATGGCCCTCGTGAGCCCCAACGACAGCAGCACCAAGGACCAGCAGCACGCAGAACAACCACTTCTCTTCCATGATCTACATATAAAAACAGTGAGGTAAGTGTATCACCTCGTCCAGAAACTTTCATAAAGACCACCAATTCCTCTCACTTAAAATCATGGCTTTCAGAGCAGAACTAAAAGGAACAGTACTGCATTTCATTTTACAGATAAAGAAAGCCCAGAGAATCAAGGGTTTTCCTAAAATCAGTTTAGAAGACTCAATTTCAAGAAAATTTCAAAATAAAACTCACCTATAAACAACTGTCCTTAAAAACAAAAAACCAATTGTCCTGCCCTGGCTGGTGTAGCTCAATGGATTGAGCACAGACTGAACCAAAGGGTCGCCAGTTCAAGTCCCAGTCAGGGCACATGCCTGGGTTGGAAAATTTAGCTGATCTTGGGTTTGGCAATGAAGTTTTTAATACACATCAAAAGCAAGATACAAGAAAGAAAAAATTAGTAAGTTTGACTTTATTAAAATTAAAAACCTCAATTCTGTGAAAGACACATAGGAGAATTAAAAGACAAATCAGACTAGGAGAAAATATTTGCAAAATACTACCTGATAAAATAAGAAAACAAACCATTCAATTAAAAAATAGCAAACACCCTCACTGGTGTGGCTCAGTGGACTGAGTGCTCACCGGCAAAATGAATCAAATGGTCACAGGTTCAAATCCCAGTCAGGGTATATGCCTGGGTTGTGGGCCAGGTCCCCAGCTGGTGGCACATGAGAGGCAACCATACACCAATGTTTCTCGTCCTCTTTCTCCCCCCCTTCCCCTCTCTCTGAAAGTTAGTAAATAAAATCTTTAAAAAAAATGGACAAGGGATCTGAACAGAGACCTCACCAAAGAAGATATTCAGGTAGCAAATAAGCATGTGAAAAAATGCTGAACATAATTTGCCATTACATAATTGCAAATTAAAATGAGACACCACCATATACCTGTTAGAATAGCTAAACTTTTTAAAAAATGGCAAGGATGTGAAGCAAGAGAAACTCTCATTTCATTGCTGGGGAAAATGCAAAATAGTACAGCCACTTTGGAAGATAGTTTGGCAATTTCTTTCTTACAAAGCCAAACCTAGTCTTACCATATGATTCAGCAATCATGCTCTTACATATTTACCTAACTTATCTGAACGCTTACAAATGCACAAAAACTTTTGTGCAAATGTTTATAGCAGTTTTATATATAATCACCCAAAACTTAAAGAATAAACTCAAACATTCTTCAGTAGGACAATGAATAAACAAACGAGAACACCCACACAATGCAATATTGTTAGCAATGAAAAGAAATGTGCTATCAAGCCACAAACAGACCTACATAAATTTTGAATGCATACTGCTAAGTGGAAGAAGCAAATCTGATAAGGCAACATGCTGTATAATTCCAATAACATGACGTTCTGAAAAAGGCGAGTTTTACATACAGTAAAAAGATGGCTCTGGTGCAGCTGCCAGAGGTTTGCAGGGAGAGGGGAAAATGACTAGGTAAGCACAGTGAAACGGTACTGTATGCCACATATAGATACATGACACTATGCATTTGTCAAAACCCATAGTACTGTACAGTAGAAAAAGTCATTTTAATATATGAACAATGTAAGAAATCATCTAGGAGGCTGCATGATCCAGGGATAGCCTGCAGGACGTAATGAAACAATCTAATGTATTACAGACACATGACACGACTCCATTCCGGGGGTGGAGGGGAAAGACGCCGAGCAAAGTCGCTCTGGAAGTGACTGAAGTCTGTGAAACTAGACCTTGCGACAGCACTGCTCTTGGTTGGCAAGCTGTTTCTCACGGGCATGCAGATGAACAATCCTGCGGCCCCGGTGTCTGTACACTGGAACTGCACAACGAAGTAAAGGGGTGGTGGGTGGTGGAGGGTGGGAGCCACTGTCACGCTGGGCGTGGAAATTTACAGAGAAGCAAAGGAAAGAGGCCAGAATAATACACATGGTAACCGGCAGGAGTTGGAAGCACCAGTATGATCTCATGTTTAGCTTAATAGACAGAGATCAGATACAGAAATACTTACAGTTATGTGTAAGTGCACCACTCACTCTACGCACATATATTCCCTGGCTGTGTCAGCTGAGAGGGCCTAACGAAACCACACTCCAGTAGCAACCAATACACCTAGTACTAATCACAGTTTCTGTCATCTCCAAGAAGAGGAAACAGCTCTGTGAAGCAATGACTGGTTCTAGTGTTTGAGCAGAAAACACACTAGATGAGCAGGGAGCATCCTGGAGTAGCCAGAAGGAAAGAAGTGTTCAAAGAGAAAACAAAAACAAACCGCCCACAGGGCCAGGGATGTTTGAAAGGGGCAGGACAGAGGCCCCCAAAGCCAAAGCTGCGCAGCAGCAGAGTGAGTGCTGTGAGATCAAGCCCAAAGCCAAGGTGAGTGCCCATGAACCTATACTGATGAAAACAGACTGAAAAATAGATCAATGGGACAGGAGAGACCAACTTCCCACGCAGAAACACCCCAAGTGATCTGTGTGGGTAACGCCATCCTGGAGGAGGTAGAGCTAACTCCCCTCTCCCTAAGTGTGGGCCGCACACAGTGACTTCCTTCCAAAGAGGCCGGACATGTAGAAAGAGGGAAGGAAACCAACTTTACACTGGAGAAACCTGGCAGACACACCTCAGCCAGGTGATCAGGGTCAGCAGGAACAGCAATAGGCCATGTTGGTGGTTAGGTGCCCTCAACACAATATGTGAGAACAGCACTGTAACCTCTGTGATCTTCCCCCCAAAAATCCGTATCTCCAGTCTAGTCACAAGAAAAACATCAGGCAAGTCCCAACAGAGGGCCATTCTACAAAATAACCTGACCAGCAGCCCTCAAAAATGTCAAGATCATCAAAAACAAGGAAAGCCTAAAAATGTGTTGTGGCTGAGAGGAGCCTGAGGAGACATGATGACCGAAGGTCATGTGGGTCCTGGAACAAGACCATGGGCAAAAAAAGCAAAGGGAATCTGAATTAAATATGGACTTTAGTTAGTAGTCACATACCAATGTTGTTGGTTCATTAACTGTAATAAATGTACTAAGCTAAGCTATTAATAGGGGAACTGGGAGTAGATTATACGGGAATCCTCTGTACTATCTTTACAATTTTTCTGTACATTTAAAACTGTTCTAAAAATTGGCTTAATAAAAAAAACCCTGCGACTGAAATATTGAAAGCTAGCCTTAATTTTCCTTTTTGAAAAGAAACTGAGGTCCAGAAACTGTCCTGAAAAAAATTAGTTATTGGCCTAGGTTCAGAAGTCAAGGTTCCCATCCCACCACAAAATACCCCACTTGGTAATTCTACACTGCTTTTGTCTTAAAGACAAAATGATTTTCCACATATTTTAATGTTCAGGAGGATTTCATAAGTCTGTCCCTTTTTAAGTCTTCATTTGTCTTTACATTTACAGAATCGTAAGCAGATAACATACTTATCTGTTGTCATACTACTTCTAAAATCATCAGTAAGAAATATACACCAAGTAGCTCAAGAATAAGGTAGTAATGCTTTTAAAAAACAAACAGCATACTTCCCTCCCAACTTCCCCCAAGCCCCAGAGCAGGTGGTCTCTAGATTAGGAATGGTGAGGAATAAAAGTGAATAAAGAGATGACCTTTAGCCCTGGCTTGTGTGGCTCAGTGGACTGAGCGCTGGCCTGTGAACTAGGAGTTCACTGGTCTAATTCCTGGTCAGAGCACAAGCCTGGGCTGCGGTCAGTCCCCCGCTGCCGGTGTGCAAGAGGCAACCAGTCGATACTTCTCTCCCTCTCTTTCTCCCTCCCTCCCCTCTCTAAAAATAAATAAATAAAATCTTAAAACAAAAAAAAACAAAAACATGACCTTTATACTGAAGAGCACTTTCCATTTGCCACATTCCCCGTCTCTTCTAGCTCACAGCCCACACTCACTAAAACAAACTGACTTCTCTACAGGCAGTCTCTTGCATCCCCGAACACTATAGAACTTTCCCTCAGACTTTATTTTCTGTTTGAAAGCAGAAAATGAAGCACATCATTTTATGGTTTTCTTTTAGGAGTAATTTTCTATCTTTCTCTCATAATTTTTAAGATTGCAAGGTTATTACCTGAACCTCTACAGCAGAGCCCCTTCGAGCTAGGAGGCAAAGGCTGGGTGGATGTGAAAGTCATAATTAGGCAACTCAGTGCTATATGATGGGCCCGCCCACGTAATTGCTGTCTCGGCCAAATCACAAATTGCTGTACACAGGCATGGACCTCCAGGACCACCGGCAACTGACAGTCAATACCAAGCACGCAATACAGTCACACAGAATTATAGTGTTATCTGAAAATTATGTAATGTTATTAACCAATGTTACCCAAATAAATGTAACTTTAAAATATTTGAATAAAACATGGACATTAGTTAATAATGTTTCAATATTGGTTCATCAATTGTTGGAAATGGATAATAGGAGACCTTAATCCAGAGGAAACTGAATGTTATGGCAGTATATGGGAATTCTGTGTACTATCTTTGTAATTTTTGTGTAAATTAGAACTCTTCTAAAACAAAACAGCTCTTCAATGTACTAACAAAACAAACTACAAGCATGAAAATCTTTTAACATCCATGAGTTTACTGAGGTGGAAAACCACTCTCAAAACTACCCTAGAGTCACAGGCCAATGTGAGCCTTGTTTGACTGTCTTATGTCCCTTCTGTGAGTGAGCAAAGACTAAGTCAATAAAGCCAACACTATGGGGCCAATGCTATATGGCTCAGGTTCCAATTGCCACTGATCTAAAGTCAAAACTTACAACATCTAGGTTTCAGAGAAATGAACAGTCTGCATGTCCTTCCAATACGTCTTACAACTGGGCTTTTGACAAAAGCTGGGTGGCAGAGTTCAAGACTGTTTTCTGGAGTAAAAGGAGAAAATCCATCTGATGCCCCATAGCATTAGCTGACAGTTCAATTCAATGTCATGAGCACCAACAAGAAATCAATCATTTTCCTAAAAATGGGTCTCTAACATTCAGAGGCTTAATCTATATCAAGTATGCACAAAATCTGGGGAAAAAATTTTTATAGGTTAAAGGTGACCTGAATGGCTGTATTTATTTGCCCATGTTTTCAAACTTTACGCATCTCCTATATTATTAGCTTATAAGTCAAGGTTCCTTTTTGGGGGGGGATTATGGTCAATATCAAAATAAACTCATCATAACCTACTTTTTAGCAATCTAATTTACAAGAAAATACACATAAGTTAGGCAGTACTATTTAAACTCCTGCTAGTATTTTCCTTCTATAAAAAATGCCAAAAAAGTAAAAATTAAAAAAAAATAACTACCGACATAGATAAAACCACACAGAACTATGTACAAACAATGGCATGGGATACCTGGTAAAATCTGAATAAGGTCTATAGATTGTACCAATGTCGGCTTCCTGCTTTTGTTATTGTACCATAGTTACACAAGATGCCACCTTTGGGGGAAGCTGTGTGACGGTCACAGAGACCTCTCCGGACTATTTTTGCAACTTCTTGTGGGTTTGTAATTATTTCCAAATTAACAGCTTTTAAAATATGCACATGTGTGTATACACAAATACACAATTTTATCGTTGAAGGTGGTCCTTTAAACTTAATCAAAGTTGTCTGGAAACTAGCTTTAAATTGACCTGGTCTTTTAAAAAGCACAACGCTACAAAAGACTCAGAAAGGTGAACTGGATTCGAATTTTGAACTTCAGGCAAAGTCTTTCTCTTTTCCTTTCAGTTAATTGGGGCTTTTTTAAAAAAATCAAATATAATTATCTAACTATATCCAAGTCAGAGAATCTCTACCCTCTGGGATCACGTGGGAAAATGTACACAAAACCAGAAACAGGAACCAAATGTGCACGCATTTATAATATAAATGTTTTGTGGCTTGCTTCCCAATTTCCCAAGGACAGAGCAAAAGCCCAGCTCTCAGGATCTTGGGGTTAGGAGGGTTCTTCAAGAGCATACTCACTGTTATTATTTCGATCCACCCTTAACTCTTAACAAGAGTGAATTTATCTTGAGTTCTACAGATGGAAGTTTCCTATTTTAAAACAGAAGATTCACAGAGTTAACTCCTCATACATATGCAGTGCAGTGTGTGTGTGGTGTAACTTGTCCCATCAGAGAAACTGGGTTCCAGACCCTCTCGCTCTTCTCTGGCCTTGCTCGGCTTACTGAGCTTCCAGGGAATCTTCTATCTCTACATGTCGGATGTGGGTGATAGCTCTACTAACTCAAAGGCCTGCTGTGAAAATATAAAAAGGTAATACAAAGTCTATCAGAGTCCAGTACTTCACAGGTATACTCAAATGGTTTGTTCTTTGATATACCAAGTACAACCACAGTAATACATTTTCAATTTTCATACTGGACCAAAAAAGTCTAATATGCCTGCCTACTCCTCCAACATACTTCTACAAGGCTGAATGATGGGACACAACACGAAAAACTCGCTTTCCTCCCATTACATTAATATGATTTCTTCTTTAACACTTCCTTGCAATGCTGCACAAATACAATGTTAACATTTAGATATGGAAATGTCTACATTTATCTATGATTTATTTCCCTATCACTAATTGTTTTTCTTTAATGATAATTCTATTCTCAGCATACATTCTTTAAAAAGTCCATATTATTTTACTATACACATTTAACTACTACATGAGACTTTGAACACAAAATATTCTAGTTAACAGAAACAAACACATTCTGCATCAAATTTTAACAAATTCAGACAACCATTTAGATCAACTTTAGGACTGGGCAAACACTAAAGAAATATTAAATTTGCCACCTTTCAAAGGCAGAAACCTTATCCTCCATAAGGGTCCCTTATTGAAGGGACCTATTTAAAAAAAATAAGAATTCTATTAAAGATCTTTAGCCCTGGCTGGTGTGACTAAGTGAATTGGGCGGTGGCCTGTGAACCAAGAGGTCGCTGGTTCAATTGCCCACCCGCCTGGGTTGCGGACCAAGTCATACAAAAGGCAACCACTCAATGTTTCTCACTCACATTAATGTTTCTCTCTCTCTCTCCCCCCTTCCTATCTCTAAAAATAAATAATAAATAAAATGTTTTTAGAAAACTTTTAAAAAGAAAAATCTTTAAAACAAATGAAAACTCAAATTATTGGAATTTGTTAAATTTAAGATTTTATATTTTATCCTTTCAAGTCAAATCTACTTTTGTATCTATTTTCCTAAGATATACTGGTCTGTAGTTTCTCCTGAAGTTTTTGCCTGGCTTGGCAAAACTGGCCTCACAGAATGAGCTGGGAAGTGTTCTCCCTCTTCTGTTTGGGAAAAGCATTTGTGAAGAATTGGTGTTTTCCTTCCTCAGTATTTGGCAGAATCACAGTGAAACCATTTGGTTCCGGGCTTTTCTTTGTGGGACTTGTTTCTCAAAATAAATTAGGAAATTTCAACTCTAATTCCTTTAATCCACAAGAAATTAGAAAGAAGATCACAAATCCCAGGTAAGGGATTTCTCTGTCCCTTAATCAGACTGAGGAAGTTCCTTTTGATTCCTGGTTTGTTGAGTGTTTCTACCATGAAAGGTACTGCATTTTGTTAAATTCTGTCTATAGAGATGCTCGAGTAGTTTTTGTCCTTTATCAATGTGGTATATGACATTTATCATTACATGCTGAACCAAGCTTGCATTCACGGGAAAAATCCCAGTTTGTCCTGGTGAGTAAATGCTATTTATATGTTGCCGGATTCTGTCTGCTAGCACTGAGTATGTTTGCATGATTTCATAGGAGGTAGTGTTCTGTGGTTTCCATTTCTTGTACACTTTTTTACTTCAAAAAATATGGGACACTTCACATATCTGTGTATCATCCTTGCAGGGGGACCTGCTCATCTTCTCTGTATCGTTCCAGTGTTAGTGCATGTGCCGCTGAAGCGAGCATGCATGTACTGTTTGCCTGGTTTTGGTATCAGGGTTCCACAAAATGAGCTGACAAGTGTTCTCTCCTCTTTCATTTGTTTGGAAGAGTTGGTGAAGAACTGATGTTAATTCTCTCATGAAGTACGTATTTTGTATAATTCACCAGTGAAGCCATTTGGTTTAGGTCTTTGTTTATGAAACTTAGTCTCTTAAAAGCAATTAGTAAAATCCAATTCTAATTTCTTTAGTCTGTGAGAAATTAGAAAAAGGAACAGAAGAAATTACCTTGCTAATGTTATTAGTTGTTTTTAAAAAGGGTGATTTTTTTTTCATTTTTAGAGAGAGGGGAAGGGAAGGAGAAAGAAAGAAAAACATCGCTGTGTGGCCTCCCGAACATGCTCTTGCCTAGACAGAAGACCAAACCCATAACCAAGGCATGTGCCCTGACCAGGAATGGAACCAGCGCCCTTTCACTTTGTGGGACAATGTCTGACCAACTGAGCCACACCAGTCAGGGCTTTAAAAAGGCGATTTTTAATAAGTCAGTGTGTAATAACAGCCGAGGCAGTCTTTCATTTAGGCTATCCATTCATCTTTCCACTTAAACTTTAAATCTTATTGGGTTTAGATAATGTTAGGTTGCCTAATTTAATCCTCACAAGAACCCCAGAATGTTCTATCTGGGGTTCCCGTTTGACACAGTAGGAATTTAAGACTAAGAGAAGTTACACAAAGTGTCCAAGGTCACAGTTAGACATATACAATAGTGTTTATGAGCAGGAAACTCAGAAGTCATAATCTCTCTTCAACTATTTAATAACTTGGCATACTGGGTGAATTACTCAGGTCGCTGAGCACTGGCCTGCGGAACCAAGAGGTCTCTGGTTCAATGCCCAGTTAGGGCACATGCCTGGGTTGCAGGCCAGGTCCCCAGTTGAGGGCCAGCGAAAGGCAACAAATCCCTGCGTGTGTCTCTCACACACTGATGTTTCTCTCCCTCTCTTCTTCCTCCCTTCCCCTCTCTCTAAAAGTAAATAAAACTTAAAAAATAAATAAATAATCTCCAAATAATTTTCACAGTTCACAGTTAAGCTAATTTAAAAGTACATGTGGTGCCATTAAAAAGCATTCCCCCAGCCCTTCCCTAACAGAGTTCTACATAAACCACACAGGTCACAACCATGTTCACCGTTTTATTATTCCCCAGTTGTTATGAGCTGTCGATTTTATTTACACTGTTCACTGCACTATTAGTTTGCCACCCTAGTTGTCCCTTCCAACAGCCCCCCAGGTAAGGTATACAGGAGACAATGTGGAGAGCAAAGAGATTCAAAAGCTGGTTGCCTGCGCTGGGCCTGCACTGGTGCTTACCAAATGTCCCTTCAGCCCCCTAAACTATCTGCAAGGCAAAGCGAACTCTAACTAAAAGGACGCAATAGCCTGATTGCCAAAACTGCAGCAACTGACTTTCGTCAAAACGTTCACCCATCGTGGTCCTTACAAGATAGTGTGAGTCGAATCTGCTAAGTTAAGATAGCACAGTGTGAAGGGTCGCCGACACCCATCCTCAGATAGGTCAGAAAATCTGCCTGCGGTAGGTAGGGCGCGGGTACTGCCTTCCACGGTTCACCCTGGATTGCGCTGCTCCCGAGGCCGACGGCTCCGCTGCACAAGGGAGAGCTCCCTAGAGCTCTCCACCTCTGCTCTAACGTCAGGACAGTTAATGGACAACAAGGCGGGGATGCTGCTCACGGTCCTCGCGCACTGCTTGGAAAAAAAGACTAGGGCACAGAGTGACTTTAAAGATCAATACAACTCGCCTTTAAAACTTAAAAACAAAATCCTCATTCAAAAATCAAGCCAACGTTCCATTCCTCACGCCGATGTAAAGGGAGTGAACTGTGGCTCACCGGTCTTCCCTGCCCTTCAACTCAGTTGAACTTCCCTCAACCGGCGTCCACTTGAGTCCCGCTCCGCGTCACCCCCGCTCCCGGAAACGGGACCCTACGAGCCGCGAGCGCGGGGTACCAGTCCGTGAGGTGCGCCACCCGCACTCAGGCTGCAATTCACTGCAGTCCTTTCTCACCGCGCCGTTAAAGGTGCATCGGACTTCCCCGTCCTGTTTTAATACACACCTCCATCCAATTCCAGCAACTCCACCGGGTGTTACACCCATTACCGCGGTACAAAAGGTAAGCAGATTGCCTAAGTTCACAGTTCACACAGCAACAAATGGTGGATGAACAACCGACCAGTTGAACCACGGCTTTGATCTTAACCAAACTTAACCTTAACGCCAAAAGTGCCTAGCTCTCAACTACAGTCCTAACCTGATCATAAAACCCATCGCGTGACCTTGGGCCAGTTCCTCACCGTGGAACGAACGACCCGCCCACGGCGAGCTCGAGTACTTTCTTGCTTTTCGTGTCTGGTGAATTTCCGACTGGATTACTTTCCACCTCAGAACAGGTGAAAATGTTCAGAGTTAAGTTTTTCAATCACCGCGTATTCTAGTACATTCTGCATACTCTTCGGGGTCCTAGGTTTCCGTCAGTCCTCGCTTCGCGGCTGTTTTCAAGTACCGAACCCGTAACATTAATCAAATATTCTCTCGATCCGGTATCCCCTTTCTCCACTACTGGGGTTATCGACTAGGCCGATCCCACCCCAGACTTTTACCCGGTTTACTCCAGGCCACCCCTCGGCTGCCCAAGCAGCCAGCAAAAGGCCTAAGAAACCTCGAGAAGCAAAGCCAGGGGCAAAAATTGGCTTTCCCTGAGGTCACAAGAGCGAGGCTCCAGGGCACCTGCCACGCCTCCCGACCCCAGCGGCGCGGCCTGGGCTTGGATCCCCAACCGAGACAGTCCAGGCTCGGGCCTAGCCCCTCACGACCAGCGCGCGGGCCACAGCCTGAGCTCTCGAAACCCAGCCCTACCCCTCGGCCCCGGACCCGTCTGACTCCTCGGCCGCGGCGCCATGCACCCAGGCCCCTGGGGTCCTCACAGGCCCGAAGAGAAACGCAGGCCTCCCCCGACTCACCTCGAACCTCCCGGGGCCCGCCGGCTACGCCCGCGTCTCCCCTCGACCGCACACCTGGCGCCGCGCTGCAGGGGAGACAGCCGCAAAAGAGGCCCGACCGTCACGTGCTACTGAACGAAAAGGCCTAGGCGACCGCTGCTGCCGCGAGCGATCGAGCGCCGCCGCACGAAGTCCGGCCCTACCTCCGCCCCTCGATCCTGAGTAGCTCCGGCCAGCGCAAAATCCCGCCCCCAGCGGCAGTCCCGAAATACAGTTGGCCAACGTGGTCATCGCTCTAATCACCTTCCCATCCGCCCCCCTAGGGCTATTCTTCGTGGAGTGTGGGGATTGGTTGGGAATGAGGCAGGAAGTACCTGTTGGTTGGGCGGGAGGGGCGGGGGCGGGCCAGAGCGGATAAGGAAACGCAGGCGCGCGCTCTGGGGCGGGGCCGGCCCAGCAGACGTTTAGGCGCCCCGTTGACCTGGTGCCTTAATGGGCGGGCTGCCCGGCATTTCATCCCAACCCATGTGTTTAGCTCTTGGATTTTGAACCCTGGTCCCAGGCCCCGCATAGTGTTCCCTTCGTTGAGAAGGCAAATGGCTAGTGGTAGAAAGGGTGGGAGGTCTGCCATCGGGTAAGGCCAGTTCCCCTAGCTGCGAGTGCGAGTTCCCGAGGGGTGCTCGCGGAACCGGTACGGGTTCCCTCCGACAAGCCCGGAGTCGCCTGCGCAGCCTTGTGTAACCACCCGTCACCATTCCTGCAGAGTCGCCGCTCTTGGCCTAAGAGCCTGCGGCTGCGACTTTACCCAATATAATAAACTAGAGTCTAAAATACTGTAATTCAAGGTTTTTTCAACTTTCAATTTGTAATCTATCCTGAAGTAAGATTAGGCATAAAGTCACAGAGACACACGACAAGATTGAAAGAAAAAGATGGTGCCTTGGAAAAAGATTGCAAACATACCACTACTTTAAACCTACTTGTAGTACATCTTCAGTTTTCAATGTGCCGAGAACCTCAGAAAATGGAAGTAGCTAAGGTTTCCTCAGACTTTTGTAGGTCCTGCTCTGTCTTGCATCTGCTTGTACACCCGAAGACTGACTCCTGGGGTGGAAAAGCTAGAATCAGCAGATGGATCGCCTATCCGAGGACCAGCTTTATTCCCCTCTGCCACCTGGAAGGGGGGAAAAAAGGAGTCAGAGTTTGGTGTTTGAACGAGTTCAGTATCCTCTAACTCTCAGCCCCATGATTTGGGTAAGGGAATTTTGCTTTTCTGTTTACCTGGGGAAGTGGATTATTTAACGTACAGTAATATTCTGGATGACACCTATCCCAAACAATGTGCTTAAAATGTAGTTACAGCCCTATTGGCGGGGCTCAGTGGATTGGGCATCATCCCCCAAACGGAGGGGTCACCAGTTTGGTTCCCTTTGGCAGCACACGTCTGGACTGCAGGCACGATCCTGCACATCGATGTTTCTCTCCCTCTCTCTTCCCCTCTCTCTAAAAATAAATAAATAAAACCTTTTTAAAAACCGTAGGTACGGGCCCTGGCTGGTGTAGTTCAGTGAATTAAGTGCCAGCCTGAGACCCAAAGGGTCTCCAGCTCAATTTCCAGTCAGGGCACATCCTGGGCTGTGAACTAGGTCCCCAGTAGGGATCATGTGAGAGGCAAACACACATTAATGTTTCTCTCCCTCTTTCCCCTTCCCTCCCCACCTCTCTAAAAATAAATAAATAAAAATCTTTAATGAAAAAGATTCCACACCTGGTTGGTGTGGCTTGGTGGACTGAGTGCCAGCCTGTCAATCAAATCTTAGTCTGGGCAGACGACTGGGTTGCTGGGTTGCGGGTCAGGTCCCCAGTTGGGGGTAGGCAAGAGGCAACCTATTCTTGTATTTCTGGCACATAGATGTTACTATCCCTCTCTCCCCCCTTTCCCCCTCTCTAAAAATAAAATCTTTTTAAAAATATAGTTACAGGAACTGCATATGTGAGCAAAAGAACTAATCCAGCGAAAAAAGATATATACCATAATATGGAGTAGTACTTGACAGAATTTAGCGGAGTTTTGAATTGAGAGGAACTGCTTTCATCCAAAATGGACAGGAAAAGAAGTAAAACTTGAGCTAGACAGGATATGCAGGATTTCTACAGATGGAGAGTTGGAGGAAGGCTCCTTTAGACGAGGGAACAGCATTTGCAAAGGCAGGGAAATGAGTATACGTGTGTTTGGGGACATCATGTACAGGGGTGTTTGGGGGTGTTTGGGCTGAAGAAGAGTGTTCATGAAAGTGATGGCAGGTCAGCTCCAGAGATGAGTTAGGGGCAGGCCTTGAAGACCTAGCCAAGGAGCTTATAGGGTGATAGTTTAGATTTTAGATTTGGGTCATGATTTAGATGTTTATGAAACATTATTTTAAGATTATTCCAGAGGGCCTGAAAGACAGAATAACAGTTGTAAGGCCCATTCGGAAGCCACTTTTTGCTGCTCATTAAAGGGCAGAATTAGGAATGCCAGACATACAGAAACAAAGATATTGAATGTCAATGCCAGAAAATGGTCACTTGGACTCAGGCTAAGGAAAGAGGAACCAAAGCCGATACCGAGTGTGTGAGCCTGGGTGACGAGGGGTGAACTGTAGAGCACTCTAACATAGGAAATTCCAGTTAGGCTGATCCTGGGAATCCTGGATCTGGGCCCAAGACAGAGCAGGGCTAGACAACCTGCCTAAGATCCTGCTAGGGATTTTCCAGCTAAAGCATAATGTCCTGCAAAGGAGGAAGCCAAGACAAACCCAAGGACAAGAATAAGATTTCCTTTTTTTTTCTTTTTCTTTACAATTCGAAAGCAGTGCCTGTTTATTAAGTGACCAAATTACGGAAATAATCATGGTAGACACTCAGTTCATCCTCCTTATAAGCCTGTTGATGAAATCCCTTCCAGAGAAGAGAACTGCAGGCAATAGAAATTTGAAGGTTTTCCAACAGTGTGGATCTAATGAATCAGATCCTCTGTGCAGATGATGCCACAGTCACCATGAGATGGGACAATCAAAGTGCTATCTATCAGGGCAATTCACTTCTTGTTGATTTTGCCTTAACCACCCTTGTAGATCCATTCATTTCTCACTTTGGGTTGGGGTAGCCCCTGCAGTATATGGTTCCACAATCCTCAGCATGTTACCCAAAGCTTTGTCAGGCTCACAACATTGAAGAGCCAGCGAAGGCACAGGAACTGCGACATCATTTAGACCTTCTGGGCTCACACTGTTGATCCCTGTGATACTGATGCGTAGTGCCTTTTAGGGTCCTGCATGGGAGATGCCCACATTTCTTGCCATCCTCACCATCCGAATCTCAGTTCTATCTCTGTCCATCTGCCTATATTCCTGTGACAGTGCTTAGCTTTTTATAGACAAGCTTCCTCCTTGCCTCTTGAAGAATCTTTTGGGCAAACTTCAATCTCGGGCACTTGATCTTCAGCTCTGTGAAATTCCTCCCCCTTTTCTTAAGGGTTTGCTTTTGTGTTCTACACTTTCCATTGTTCCAGCTTGAAAAAGGCATGAGATCTCTCATGTTAATACAAAAGGTACTGTGAGGTATTAGAGTATTTCACTAAAAGTACTAATCAGCCCTGGCTGTGTCCACCTATAAACCTAAAAGTCACCGGTTCAATGCCCCATCAGGGCAAATGCCTGGGTCGCACACCAGATCTTCAGCTGGGGCATGCGCAAGAGGCAACCGGCTGATGTTTCTCTTGCACATTGATGTGTCTGTCTCTCCCTCTCTTTCTCGCTCTCTTCTTCTCTCTCTGAAAATAAGTAAATAAAATCTTTTATTATTTTTTATTTTTAGGCAGAGGGGAAGGGAGGAAGAGAGGGAGAGAAACATCAATATGCGACTGCACTTCACATGCCCCTTACTGGGGATCTGGCCCACCATCCAGGCATGTGCCCTGACTGGGAATTGAACTATGATCCTTTGTTTCACAGGCCTGTGCTCAATCCACTGAGCCATACCAGCCAGGGCCAAAATAAACTATTTTTTATCAATTTAAAAATGTACACATTCTTTGGCCCAGCAATTCCACCTCAAGAATATATCTGTATCTTTTTCCAAGTAGGTACATAGATAGGTGAAATACATCCACATACTGTACTTTTAAGAATATACATAATGATGTGTATTGCAACATTGTTTGTAGTACCCAAATCTTAGAAACAACCTAACTTACTGTTATGCCAGACAGGATCTGACCACTTGGCAGGTGTCAATCAAAAGAACACACTAGGTTGATTTTTTTAAAATTTATTTATTTACTCTAGACAGAGGAGAAGGGAGGGAGAAAGAGAGGGAGAGAAACATCAGTGCATGGCTGCCTCTCACACACCCTCCACTGGGAACGTGACCTGGCCCACAACCCAGGCATCGTGTGCCCTGACCGGGAACTGAACTGGTGGTCCCTGGGTTCACAGGCTGACACTCAGTCCATTGAGCCATGGCTTTCAGGGCCACACCAGGTTCATTTTATAACTAGGAACTGTACTGCATGCTGGCAAGCAAGGAGTGCACTGGGGGTCATTCCCTGAGCAATGCTTCCCTGAGAACAAAAGATCACAGTGTATTATAGGGCCGGTTGCTTACCTCATAGCACGTTGAAGTATGTTCGGGGTGAGCATGTACAGTTAGCAGGCATGGTTCTCCATACATTGCATGTACAGAAAATGGCAGATAAGCCATGCCTTCGGCAGAGATTTTAGTATTATAATGAGGGTGTAATGAGAAAAGTTCACGCCAAAGCATCAAAGTGTCCTCTGGGCAGTTTCAAATGGTCTAGGGTGGATTTCTAGCAGTTTTCTTGTCTTTACCTTCCTGCCCTGAAGGCAAGCTGGTAAGTTGTTAGTAATCAACAAATTGAACAAGTTTAGCAAATGTTTAGGTAGTTGCAAAGGCTTTCTCCTAGTTTTTCTCTTTTCAAAATTTTATTTATTTTTAAAGAGAGGGGGAAAGAAGGAGAATGGGAGAGAAACATCAATGTCTGGTTGCCTCTTGCACACCCCATACTGGAGACCTGGCCCGCAACCCAGGCATGTGCCCTGACTGGGAATCAAACCCATGACCCTTTGGTTCACAGGCCAGCACACAACCCACTGAGCCACACCAGCCAGGGTTTTCTCCTAGTTCTTAACCCTTCTGTATCAGGTAGGTAGGCTACACCACCCTCAGAGAGAACTGGTTAAATGAAATAGGAGTCATCCATGTAACGGTTCTGCCCCACTGGAGAGCATGCGGTAACCACCTGTTTGTGCTGTTATAAAACATTCATTGTTCTGTGGAAAAGGTATGTTTCCTGTCATGTTGCAAAGGGAGATATATTATCATAAATAGAAACTTGGACAAACAAGTTTCCTGGAAAGATGCATGAGAAACTGCCAAGAGTGGCTGATGCTGAAGAAGGAGCTGACACTGGAAATAGAAACAAGGTTTTTTTTAACATGTATATTTTATTTTTTCAATAAAGAATCAATTTTCTTCTTTTGAGCTTATTTTTCCAAAAAGATAGTATATGTAAAACCCATTGTAAACAAAATTATTGACAAATTTGTCCTTCCTATGGAGCTGATTCTTTTTAAATTTTTTAATATTTATTGATTTTATAGGGAGAGACAGAAACAGTGATTTGCTGTTCCACTTAGCTATGCATTCATTGGTGGATTCTTGTATGTGCCTCAACTGTGGCATCTTTGGACGATGCTCTAACCACCTGGATACCCGGCCTCCAGTTGCTTCTTATAAGTTAACTCGCCTCCACCCCACCCACAAAGCTGTCCTGATCCTTGCTCATCCCCACCTTCCTTTGCTGGAAGGAGAGAATGTGCACACAGACAGAGGGAGCACCCTATATTCCCAACCAGTCCTTTCTTATTGGCTGATTCAGTAATGGTCATGTCTCTGTACTCACACTAACCTGGCCTTGTCAAATCAAACTGATAGGCAAAAGGGGAAGAAAAGTATACCATTATTTTTCTTTTATTACAATTTTTATTTTTTTAAGATTTTTAAAACTTATTTTAAGAGAGAAGGGAAGGAAGGGAAAAAGAGAGGGAGAGAAACATCAGTGTGCAAGAGATACATCGATCAGCTGCCTTTTGCTCGCTCCCAACTGGGGACCTGACCTGTAACCCAAGCATGTGCCCTGACCAGGAATTGAACCAGTGATCTTTCAGTTCACAGGCCAGCACTCAGTCCATTGAGTCACACCAGCCAGGGCTTGTTATTTCTGACATTCATAAACCATATATATTTCTTCCTTTGTGAACTATTCATGTCATTTGTCCATTTTTGTATTACAGGTTTTGTCTTTTTCGCATTGTTTATAAGAAAACTGCATGCATAGGGATTATCTACTATAATTTTTTCCCTAGTCCAAGAACTTTTCATCTGGGGCATTTCACCTGGGGCCATTTTTGTTATAAGGAACAGAAACACATTGGCACAAAGCTCACGGAAAGCACAAAGGGCTACCAAAGAACCCGGGGAGAGGAAAAGGAATACTGCCCTGCCTTGTGCTGTCTGGAGCTGGGAACTGGCACAGAGACGGCTTTTCCTGGCTTTCAGAGCCACCCGGCCTCCTGCGTGGGCTCCATCCTCCTCCCTCTCTCATCAGGTGCCTCCACTAACCACCCTTTAATAAGGTGGGGCTGCCTGCCAGTGCCATGCCTGCCTGGAGGCCTCCACACAGTGCACAGGACTAATGTGTCCCCAAACCCCTCTGGCTGGGGAACCTCCCCCCAACTACTGGAAGGCAGCTGGCCATCTGTCTGCTGCATCTTCTGGTTGAGGTCCCCCCAGCGCCCCATCCCCTGGCTCTGGTCTGCCCTGCCCTCCTGGGACTGCTCCTCAGCCACTGGTACAGGGCCTTCCTGTACTCGTCCTGGGTTTAGATGTCCTACATTCTCCACCCCACAGTTTGGAAATTCAACTCTCTTGTACAGTTCCAGGATTTGGGTAATGCATATTGCATAACCATGTAATGGCTATGTAACGGAGATATGGGACATGTTCATTCCCCCAGAAGTTGCCCCTGAAGTTCTATCTTTCCCTCGGACACCAAACATGCGTCGTCTTCTGACACCACTTCTCTCAAGTCAGTTAAATCTGGACCCTAATGTTAACCTGAAATTAAGAAGCCAAAATGAGTGGCAACAAGCATTTATTTGGGATAAAGAACTATAATTCGGGAAGCACAGATTCAGGCAGAATCCCAATTAGTGTCTGGATTACAGGGGGAAGGCAAGAGGATTTTCTGAAAAGAGGAATAATTACATGAAAAGGAGAAAGAGTTCCTCTAGGTGCTGACGGGCTGAGCTTTTGGCTCTACCTGATGGGTTACTGATCATCTTCAGAAAGAGCATCCAGAATCATCAGTCCTTGTGGTCAGGATGTCTGCTGGTTTTACACACAAGCGTTTGTAAGATGCTGTTGGTTTGGCCCCATCCAAATGGCCCAAAGTTTCAAGGAGCAAGATGTGCAAAGAATTTCCACTATAAAATGGTTCCAGCTCCACTCTGACATGGCCCTGTGGGTCATTTCACACTGAGTGCCTGGAGTGAGTGTCAGAGTCCAAAGGTTTAAGGACTCAGCCCCGTAAGACTGCCCCCACAGCAGATGCCAGCTGCAAATGGGGTTGGCACTCAGGGACCCACCAATAATCAGCTCATGTTTGCATAAACACAGGTGTGATTATTAGGGGTTCATTATGACTAATAAAAGACACTCCTTTCACAGAGGAAATTCCAAGGGTTCGTCCTGTGCCAGGAACCAAGGACAAAGACCCCAGTCCATTCCTACCACCAGCCTCAGGCAAAAACCAACCTGCTTTCTGTTACTGTAGGAAAGACTGACCTTTTTCTAGAGCTTCAGGTAAATGGAATCATACAAAATGGTTAAAGAGAAAATAAAACCACAGGCCCAAAACGGCATCACTCGTGCTAAAAGCCCATGATACCAAACTTAGACCTAATACCTGTTCTAACTGCAGTTTCTGCCTCTCCCAGAAACATAGTTTTAGTCACCAGTATGGAATTGCCTGGCCGAGAACCAGTGATCTGTCACCCAGACACCCACCACCGTCCCCATGGAAAGAAGAGGTGCTCTGCATAGTAAAAACCCTCCCCCTCTCCCCCGAAGAAAAGGTGTTTTGGCCCCAAAATAATCCTTTCATTTTTCTTATTTTAATAACTCCCTCACCCCACCCTCCTTCCTATAAAATCCTTCCACTTTGTACCACTCCTTGAAGTGCCCTGCTAGTTGCTAGATGCGCTGTTCTGGAGAATGGCAGTTTGGCAGTTTATTTTATACATTAGAATCAAAGAGGAGGTGTAAGGAGAGTTACATAAAATCCATGTGTGGTAAATTAAGCGGGGGTGGGGGGAGCAACGTAGGGGGAATCTATGGGATTGGATAAAAAGAAGGAAGAGACACATTCTTCTTTATTTTTTTAATTTTTATTTATTGATTTTAGAGAAAGAGGAAGGAAGAGAAAGAGGAAAAGTATTATATGTATTCTTTGGTTGATTCTTGTATGTGCGCTGACTGGAATCAAACCCACAAAACCTTGGGGTACCAGGTCATGCTCTAATTAACCAGGCTACCGGAGCTACCTGGCCAGGGCACACAGTTCTTTTACACAGGTGAGTGCATAGTTAACATTCACTATCCAGTGAGAGTTAACACGGCACAGAGGTGGTGGGGGTGGGGTGGGGACAACCAGCAGGGAAGAGATTGAAGAGACCGGTGGTCTCCTGTGCTGGTGGGAAGTTTTGCCCTGAGGGCTGGAGAAGAGATTACTCTGCTGTTTCTAAGGTGTGTTATCTTAGATTGAAAAAGACAGAAGCTTTTATTTATTTATTTTTAGGGAGAGGGGAAGGAAGGGAGATAAACATCTCTGTGCAACCCAGGCAGTGCCCTGACCAGGAATTGAACCAGTGACCTTTCAGTGCATAGGACAGAGCTGAACTACCAAGCACCCTCACCCCGCCCCCCACATCAGGGCAGGCACCTTGCTTCTCTATCCAGCGCTGCTGCTGCTGGCTCACACTGCACGTCCTAGAACCTGCTCCTTTCCTGGCTAGCATTTTGGCTCAACAAACCCTTTCGGAAAAGCTTTCACCCATGGAAGCTTCTGTTTAACACCTCACATAGTTTTTCTTAAACATTATTGAAATATGACTTACATACCATAAAGTTTGCCCACTGTAAGTAAAAGATCCAATGATTTTTAGAGCATTTATGGAATTGTGCAGCTATTACAGCAACCCGATTTTAGAATATCCCTGCCACCAGAAAGTCCCTGTGGTTCATCCGCAGTCAGCTGTCAGTCACCCCAGGCAGCCACTGAGCTGCTTTCTCTACTAACCTCCTTTTTCTAGGTGTTCCATTCAAACGGAATCGCACCTTGTGGTCTATGCATGCGATTTGTCTCACTCAGAATGTTTTTGCGGCTCCTCCACGCTGTAGCACCATCCAGGACCTCGTTCCTTTTTATGGCTGGCTAATACTCCATCACATGGACAGACCACTCTCTGTCCGCCCACTGGACAGTGGACGGACACTCAGATGGCACCCAGCTGTCAGCTGTAATATGTCAGACGCAGCAAACATTTGTACACAGGTCTCCATATGGAGACGTTTCCATTTCTTTTGGGCAACACATAGAAGTCGAATTACTGACTTGTATGGTAAGTTTACGTTGACTTTTAAAGAAAATGCTGAATTATTTCCCCGAAGAGGCGGCTCTATCTCGCACTCCCAGAGTGGAAAGGAGAGTGTTGCTTTCTCCAACGTCACTGACACTCGCTCTTGCCTTTCTGATTAGAGCCCTTCTCAGGGGTGCGCAGGGGCAGCTGGGATGCCACCTCGCACTGTCCCGAACCAGTGAGCGCCCTCTGGCGGCGACACCGTTGGTGTCTGCAGCTGCCCGGGGCAAAAACACCACGGACTCTCATTGCCCTCACCCACAGTTCAGCAGTGTTTCATGGATAAGGGCTTTTCTTTTTTTAGAGGTTATATGTATTTATTTTTAGACAGGGAGTAAGAGAGGGAGGGAAATATCAATGCATGGTTGGCAGCCCCAGCCAACCACCTGGCCCACGACCAGGCACGTGCTCGAACTGGGTGCCCCACCCGCGACCCTTTGGTGTGGAGCTTGCGCTCAGCCCGCCAATCCGCTCAGTTCACCAACACGGCCAACACGAGGAAGCCTGGAGCTCCCACTGCTGTGAGGGTGTTTATGGAGGCTCCGTCAGTCCTTACCTCCGTTTCTACTCCCTCTCCCTTCTCCAGAGAAGGGGGGCGGGACTTAAAGCTCCAAGCTTCTAATCACCGCTTGATCTTGCTGGTGACCAGCCTCACTCAGGAGCCAACCAGGAGTCACCTCCTTAGAACAAAAGCATTTCTATGACCCGCAAAATTCTAAGGAATTCAGCGATTCCGGTCAGCAACAGGGGTCGGAGACAAAATATCAGAACAAAAGATACTGCTAGTGCTCTTATCACTCAGAAAATTCCGACCATTTCAGGGGCTCCGGGGCAGGGACCCGGGGCAGAGACCCACCCACAGGCGGCGTGTTATCTCACAGCACCCACAGGGGCGGAGGAGGGGCTCTCACTCATGGCAGAGTGCTGAGGGCCCGCTGCTGAGTGCGAAGGGAGCGCCGGTGTCGGTAGTCAAACCAGTGGCCATGGGACAGGCAGGGGGCACCAACGGAGGCCAAACCTCAGGGTAACATGTCGCCGCCATGGCCTGACTGCATCTGCCTTCAGCAGAAGCAGAGGCTCCTCTGCAATGTGCAAATGCAATGCCTGTCCCAAAATGGGATCCTGTACTAGAAGGACAACAATGTTGTGAAGGACGTTGTCAGGTAACTAATTAATCCGAAGTGTGGATGGTCACCAATTAAGTATCGCACCAATATAAATGCGTAAGGTTGATAACTTCTGTGTTTAAAGGAGAGAGTGCACGCTGAGGTGTTCAGGGGCGAAGGGGCGCAACGTTTGTGAATGGTTCAGAAATGACCCAGGGAATGGGCCACACAAAGTGCTGCCTGTAGGGGATCTGGATGAAAGGTGTTCCCTGTACAACTTAAAGTTTACAACTCAAAAAAACAAAAACAAAAAAAAACAACCAGGTTCTCACAATTTCAGACAAGTGTTTTAGGTCAATGATGAGAACTCATTTAAAAGACAACTGCCCAGCATGGGTGTCCCACCTTTTGGCCACACAGGAAGAAGAGTTGTCTTGGGCTACATACTAAACACACAAACACTAACAAAAACTGAGGACCGAAAAAAAAGTTTTTAAGTAAATTTATGGTTTTGTGTTGGGCTGCTTTCATAGCCATCCTGGGCTGCGTGTGGCCCCTGGGCTGCGGGTTGGACCTCTGGACTCACTTTAGAGCTTATTTTGGAAGTTAAAAGGCCAGAAAATGATTCTGACTTCTACAGAAAGCCTGAGACAGGCACCTGTGTAAAAAAGAATTATTTGGGATCAACTACGCCATGAGTTAATCACATTAACCCACCACACATACTTGTTTAAATGCCTGTAACATAAACCCATTATACATTATTTACAGCTCTCATACAAATATCAAATCATAATAAATTTATAAGTTACCATAAAACAAAAATTCAAATTAACATTTAAATAGGGCAACAAAAAAATGTTTTTCTGCTGAAAATAAATGCTCTTTAACCTGTATGCTGGTTCCTTCCCATGCCCCAAGGCCGGTGTTTCAAAATTCAGCTGACACCCACTACTGCTGGGCAGGGGCTGGACACGCATTTTTTATCCCAAGTCCCTCTTTTTTTGTGTGTGGGAAGATTTTTACTTATTTAGAAAGGGGGAAGGGAGGGAGAAAGAGAGGGAGAGAAACATCCATGTGTGGTTGCTTCTCCCACGCCCCCTACTGGGGACCTGGCCCACAACCCAGGCAAGTGCTCTGACTGGGGACCCCTTGGTTTTCAGGCTGGCACTCAATCCACTGAGCCACAGCAGCCATGTGAAAAGTTTTCTAGGCTCTGCCAAGGAAGAAATGCCAAGGAGCCACAAAGTTAGGCAGTATAGAGCTTTATTGGGGTCTGTGCACCAGGGCGAGGTTCTCTGGTCTGCAGACTGGGGTCAGAGAAGTTGCGCCCAAGCAGGGAATATGGCGGGGTTTTATTCTGGTTGGCTCTCTCCGTGGGAGCTGGGGATTGGTCCTCACTGAACAAAGCAGCAATATATCATTGGTGGCTCAGGTTGCTATGCGGATAAAGCCCACCCTTTCGGCTCTGGTTTGACGTCAGCCATCTCTTCCGGGTTGTAGTTCAGCAGCCATTTTGTCCTACCCTGCCCATCCTGACACCAGGGTCCCTAGCCACTCTTTGGATAACTGTGAAACTTTCCATTCGGAGAGGAGCTCAGCACCCCCCGCTTGCCTGTTGCTCTCTCCTTAGCCTCTGCTGCTCAAACCCGGGGCAGGTTCCCAGGCTCTGTGGTGCTTCCTGAAGGAGGTTATCTAGAACAGATTCGTGTTTTTCAGATTTTGTTCTTCAAACAGAATGTTTAAATATATTTTTTATAGATTATTGCAGATTCCAAAGAACTGCATGGAACTAACTTTAAGGCACAATGGGTAGGCACAAGGAAACAAGAAGCGGCCCTGGCTGGGTAGCTCACTGAGCCACACCAGCTGGGACTAAAGTTTTTTTTAGAAAAGAAAAAAATGGTATTGGTGCAAGAATAGACTGATGGAAGAGAACGGGGAGCCCAGGAAGAGTCACAGTCACATGAAGAAGGACAGACACAACACTCACTAGGGGTGAAGGCTGGTCTTGTCTACAAATGGCAAGTTAACTGGGTTAACTCGATAACTGTATGAAAGAAAATGGACTCTTACCTCACACTATAAACAATAATTAACTCAAAATGGAACACAGACCTTAGTGTAACATAAAGCTAAAAAACCATAGAACTTCCAGAAGAAAACAGAGAAAATGTTAGTAATTCTAGGTTTGGCAGTGAGTTCTTAAATAGGACCCAAAAAGCATGAACTACAAAATTATAAAAATTAAGAACTTTTAGTAAAAGGCAAGCCACGGGGAGCATTTGAGATCTCACTCCCTGGCTATGTTGTCAGTTTGGCTCAAATAAATTCATAAAAATTCTCTACAGCTTTGGAAGTTTCTTGCATCAACAATTTCTTGGCATAGAGTGGCGGGATTCCAAAGAAGCCCACCTACGACCACCCTGGGCACCTGGCTGCTGCTGGGCACTGGCAGGGGCCCACTGTGCACCCCTCCCTCCCACTTTGCATCAGGTGGAAGTGGATGAGTTTTCTCTAGAAATTCCCAGCCTCTTTGCTGTAAGTAGCAGGCCACAACTTTATTTGAGCTGTCCTTAGAAAATCCTCAAGGTGGATGCGGTTGGGATAACCCAGGGAAAGGGAAAAAAAACGGACGGCTGCTTCAGTTTCCGTCTTTTAATCAGATTGCTTGCCAAGAGTCTGACGAAACCTTTGTTGGGTAAATGACACACTGAACTCTCTTCAGCTGCAACAGAGACAGGACACTTGCTTCCCCTACCTGAATGGCCAGTGGAGTGACCACAGTTGTTCAGATCTCCCAATCTGGAGTGGTGGGGGTGGGTGCCAGCAGTCACCAGGGGCAGCAGTGATGCAGCTGATCCCACAGAGGCTGGTGAGGCTCCAGCACCGAGAGGGTGGGAGCAGGGGCCCTGGAACAGGTTTGCCCTGAGAGAGGGGCCCCAAAGACAGGCTTGTGCTTTGGATTTGGGGGGCATCTGGTGCTGTTGCTGGCCCTTGCTCCAGTATTCTTAGGTGCCCAAGAATCTTTGTGGGTTTGCCTGTGGATAAAAGAGTTTCTGCCAGGGCCAGAAGTGGTACTGCTGAAAGATGCACTGGCCTGTCTGCAGATGTGCACGCACAGGCTGACTTTCCTCAGAAGTTTGCTCGGACACTACAGACCTCAAAGTGGACATGGGAAATTCGTGCCTCCCAGGCCAGTGAGGTACTCAGATGGCCGAGATGAGGGTCCTCTGATCCTTTAAAATAATTTCTCAACACACAGAAAAATCTGGTACAAAATGAGATGGAATGAGTGGGAAAAGAACTATTAGAGACTATCTCAAAACTTATAAAGGACTTCTCCCCTAAACTAAAATGAAACTATGTAAAAGCGTTTATACAAATGATCAACTGATGAAGCGGTTTCAGGGTCGGCCCATTTATCAGAGGCACTGGAAACGGCTGCCCTTGTTTCAGAGGGCAAAGGTCATCTGGGAACTGACTTGTCAAGGGCAGAGAAAACTGTAAAAGGGGCTCCAGAACAAAATTTGGATACAATTATTTTGTGTCTGTCTCTGTGAGTCCATATACATATGTTGTGAATGTGAAATAACTTTCTACCTCTGGATAGTATTATTAAAATCAATTTAAAGGCAAGAGCTTGTAGAAATAGGGGATTCTAAAATTCTCAGGCCCTGCCCAGGTAGCTCAGCTGGTTAGAAGATTGTCCCAATATGCCAAGGCTGCAGGTTTGAATCTCAGTCAGGGCACATATAACAATTAACCAATGAGTACATGAATAAGTGGAACAACAAATTGATGTTTCTATCTCTTTCTCCCTCCCTCTCTCCCTAAAATCAATAAAAAATTTAAAAAGGAAACTGCACATGGTAATAAAAAATAAATAAAAGTAAAATTCTTAAAAATATAGAAACTAACTCAAATACTTTCCAAGTTCAAGTGATCTGAGAATAATCCATAGTAAATAAAAGCTAAATAAAAGGGAAAAACAAGCTAACTTAAGTTTAGCTTAAGTTATCCATCCCAACTTGTTAGTTTAAGTAAAACAGACGTCTTTATTTTACCTGGGTTTACAAAAATTAGTCAATATTAATAATTCACTTTTAAGTTTGTGAAAAATGTTTCTAGAGGTTATAAGATGTTCAAGCTAAAGAATGCTAATTGATAATTTCTTAGCTTTCACTAGACATTGAGATTTTAAGGGTTAAATCTCAATACATGTAAGAAAGTGTCTAAAGTACATTATGTGGGTCAACAATGCTTGTAAATGAAACTAATAGTGGGAGACTTCTAGTCAAGATGGCAGCGTAGGCAGACATGGCTCGTCTCTTCGCACAACCACATCAAAATTACAACTAAAATATTGAACAACCATCGCTCAGAACCATCAGAAATCAAATTTGAATGGAAGTCTGACAACTACAGAATCAAAGAAACCACATCCATCCCAACTGGTAGGAGAGGAGCAGATGCAGAACGGGCTGGTCGCTCACCCAAGTGTGGTGGATAAAAATTCAAGAAGGGTTTCTCAGGAGCAAGGAATCCCAGCCTCACACCAGGACCCCCAGCCCAGGGTTCCAGTGCCAGGAAGATAAGTCTCTCCAACTTCCGGCTGCAAAAACCAGCAGGGATTGAGTCGGTGGAAGACTCAAGAAACTTCTGGAGCCCCAAGCAGTTCCTTCTAAAGAACAGACCACATGGACTCACCTAAACAGACTCACTCACTCTGAGCTTCAGCACCAAGGTATCAGGTAGCAGCCTGAAAGGCACCAGTGGTATAAAGGCACCAGTGTCTGGCATCAAGGGGAGCAGAGGCCATTATCCCTTTTTTAAACCCTCCACCAACAGAGTTGGCAAGCTGATGCCATAGTGAGACTCCATCAACCTGGCTAACACTGTGTGACCTGCTTTGGAGAGCCCCAGAGACTCTGCCCCACCCACCTTCCCGATTCAGCCCGGCTGCTTTTCCATTTGAATGGCTGGTCTTGGCTCACGCTGCACAACCACCTAAATCCTCTCAAACAAGCAGCGGCTGGCCTCGTGAGCCCCAGATCCATGAGCCCCAGGTCCAGCACTACCAGCGGCCAGCCTAGTTTCACCTGGGAACCTCTAAGTCCTGCACAAGCAGCAGCCATCCAATTGCTTAACAGCTCAGGCAGGGTGGCCCCAGGCAAAATACAGGTGGGAGCTGACCTTGGCCTGCACTACCGGGGGAAACCCCAGGGCCAGCGCATCCAGTGGATAGCTACAGACCACATCAGAGCACCACCACCCTAACCCTGCACAGCTGATCCTCCACAGAGGGTGGAGGTTGATGGTCAGTGGTCACAGCCAATCCTTGCTGCTGACTGGCCTGGGTAAATTCTTCCTACTGGCCTGCCAACAGAATTCAAAGGTCAACTACAAGAGAATGGTATACTCAGTCCACACAGAGGGTGCACCTTGAGTACCCAGCTTGGGTGATAGGGGAGGCTGTGCCACTGGACCCTACCGGACACCTACTACATTAGGCCACACTACCAAGACCTGGAGTCAAAGAAGATCTACCTAATACATAGAAACAAACACAGGGAGGCTGCCAAAATGAGGAGACAAAGAAATATGGCCCCCCCAAAAAAGAATAGATCAAAACTCAAGAAAAAAAACTAAACAAAATGGAGATAAGCAATCTGTCAGATACAGAGTTCAAAACACTGGTTATAAGGATGCTCAAAGAACTCAGTGAGGACCTCAACAGCATAAAAAAGATCCAGTCAAAAATGAAGGATACACTAACTGAAATAAAGAACAATTTACGAGGAAATAAGAGTAGAGTGGATGAAGCCAAGAATAAAATCAATGATTTGAAACATGAGGAAGCAAAAAACAACCAATCAGAACATGAAAAAAGAATTAAAAAAAATGAGGATAGTATAAGCAGCCTATGGGACAACTTCAAGAGGTCCAACATCCATACCACAGGGGTGTCAGAAGGAGAAGAGAAAGAGCAGAAAATTGAAAATCTACCCTGGCTGGTGTAACTAGGTGGATTGAGTGCAGGCCTGCAAACCAAAGAGTCTTCGGTTTGATTCCCAGTCAGGGAACATGCCTGGCTTTTGGGCCAGGTCCCCAGTAGGAGGTACACAAGAGGCAACCACATACTGATTATTTCTCTCCCTCTCTTTCTCCCTCCCTTCCCTTCTCTCTAAAAATAAAATTTAAAAGTCTTTTTTTAATTAAAAAATAAAAGCAATTGGAAATCTATTCTAAAAAATAGTGAAATAAAACTTCTCTGATTTGGCAAAGGAAATAAACATGCAAGTCCAGGAAGCACAGAGAGTCCCAAACAAGATGAATGCAGAGGTCCACTCCAAGACATATTATAATTAAAATGGCAAAGGTTAGAGATAAAGAGAGAATCTTAAAAGCAGCAAGAGAAAGGCAGATATTTACCTACAGGGAAGTTCCTGTAAGATGACAGCTGATTTCTCAAAAGAAACTTTGCAAGCTATAAGGGATTGACAAGAAGCACTCAAAGTCATGAAAAGCAGGGACCTACAGCCAAGATTGCTCTATCCAGCAAAGCTATCATTTCGAATCAAGGGTTAAAGAGTTTCTCAGACAAGAAAAAAATAAAGGCAGTTCATCATCGCCAAACCATTATTATATGAAATATTAAAGAGACTTAAGAAAAAGATCAAAACTATGAACAATAAAATGGCAAAAAGTAGGTGGTTACAGAATAGCCATGGGGATGTAAAGTACATCATAGGAAATGGAGTAGCCCAAGAACTTATACGCATGACCCATGGACAATGGTGGGGGGATTGCCTGAGGGAGTGAGGGGTGCTGAGTGGAGATGGGGCAAGAGTAAAAGTCAGGACAACTGTTAACACCATAATCAATAAAATATAATTAAAAAAAGGAAACTAACAATTGAGCTATGGGAAACCCAAGATGGCCGTTTGGCTCCTTCCTGCTCCCTGGCTCCACACTTTTTGCTTTTTACATCTCTTCATGTATCACAGTGAATTTAATCTAGACCTTGATGAAGGAATTGATGAGGGGACATTACTGAAAGGTGACATCATACACCACTGCCAAGGTTTGATAGAATCACTTCGAGAAAATGCCAACTTGGTAACCACTTCCTTTCATGGGGAGCTCCCAGGAAATAAAGATTTTAAAGGTTATTGACTGCCATCTTTGTTTATTGGAAAGGACACCGAATAAAAGACACTCTCTAGCCTCACTGAAAGGGACCTTATCAGTGAGGTCAGGCAACCAACCATGAAGGGACATCTACTCCTGTCTGTGGTCATCAGAGACTCCTCTAGGCTGAGAAGCCGCTGACATCAGAGGTGGACAGCTCGCCCAAGACATCAACAAGGCCTGTATACCCACTGATTGATAATGAATTCGGAATCCATTTTGTTCGTCTTCACCTGTCTGCTAATGATATTAGTCATAAGAATAGTTTTACTTGTTCTTTGTGTTTTTCTATACAGTCCAACTATTATGACTACTGAATGAAATTCTTTTTTTTAAATTTATTTTTTATTGATTATGCCATTACAGTTGTTCTATTCCCCCCTTATTCCCCTCCACCCTACCCCCCCATCCCCACCATTCCCCCCTTTAGTTTATGACCATGTGTCTCAAGTTCTTTAGATTCTATATTTCCCATACTATTCTTGCCCCCCCATCTATTTTCTATCTACTGTCTATGCTTATTTTCCGTACCTTCTCCCCCCTTCTCCTCCTCCACTCCTCTGTTGCTAACCCTCCTTGAGATCTTCATTTCTATGGTTCTGCTCCTGATCTAGCTGTCCTCTTAGTTTGCTTTTGTTTTAAGTGTAGTTGTTAATAACTGTGAGTTTGCTGTCCTTTCACTGTTCATTTCTTTTAATCTTTATCTTAGGTAAGTCCCTTTAACATTTCATATAATAAGGGCTTGGTGATGATGAACTTCTTGAATTTGATCTTATCTGAGAAGCACTTTATCTGTCCTTCCATTCTAAATGAAAGCTTTGCTGGATAGAGCAATCTTGGTTGTAGGTCTTTGGATTTCATGATTTGGAATACCTCTTTCCAGCCCCTTCTTGCCTGTAAGGTCTCTTTTGAGAAATCAGGGGACAGTCTGATGGGAAGTCCTTTGTAGGTGACTGTCCCCTTATCTCTTGCTGCTTCTAGGATTCTCTCCTTCATTTTAATTTTGGCTAATGTAATGATGATGTGCCTTGGTGTGTTTCTTCTTGGGTCCAACTTCTTTGGTACTCTCTGAGCTTCCTGGATTTCCTGGAAGTCTATTTCCTCTGCCAGATTGGGGAAGTTCTCCTTCATTATTTGTTCAAATAAGTTTTCCACTGGTGGCTGTGCCTTTCCCCCTTCTGGTACCCCTATAATTCGGATGTTGGAGCGTTTAAAGATGTCCTGGAGGTTCCTAAGACTCTCCTCATTTCTTTGAATTCTTGCTTCTTGACGTTTGGCCATTATTTGCTTTCTTCTGGTCCACTTCTTTGATTTGAGTCCCAGTTTCCTTTTCACCATTATTGGTTTCCTGTGCAATTCCATTCATTTCAATTAGTTTCGCCTTCAAATGTTTGTCTAATTTGTGGCTATAATCAACCAGTTCTGTGAGGATCCTGATAACCAGTGTTTTAAACTGTGCGTCTGAGAGTTTTGCTATTTCTTCATTGCTTAGATTTATAGGCTCTGGGGCTTTGAGATCTTCTTGCGCCAGTTTTGGTCTGTTTGTGCTGTTAAGTGTGAGGGGCGGAGCCTTGGACTCCCAGGTCGCTGGGTTGGGACGCTGTATGTGGGGGTGTGGTTAGAGCAGGGAAATGGCGGCCCCCTCTGCTGTTTTTCTCGCCTTTGGTGAGGAGCAGAGGCTTAGGTGGTTCACCAGGGCAGGGCCACTTAGGGCGCTGGGTTATGACGCTGTATGTGGAGGCGGGGTCAGAGTGGGGAAATGGCGGTGCCCTCTGCTGCAGCTAGCCGCTGGGGCCTGCTGGGTCCTGTCCAATCGCCCACTCCCTCCCTTGTCTGTCTTCGCACAAATGCCGGACCACAGTCAAATCTCGGCCCTGCTCCCTTGCTGTTTCCCCGCAGTCGCTCGCTGGGTTGCTCCCTAGGTCCAACCCTGCACCTGGGTTCTGCACGCCCGAGTCCGACTGACTGAGTTTTCCTGTGCTTCCCGCTCCACCAGCTGCTGGTTTCGCCCCTCTTACCCGTCAGGCTAAAGAATTTGTTGTTATCAGACTCCCGAAAAGTTCAATTTTCTGTGTTCTGGCTGTGATTTCTATTGCTAATATTTAGTTGTCTCTAAACTTGGTTGTGTGAGAAAGCATGGCGTTTCCACCTATGCCTCCATCTTGGCGGAAGAGTTGAATGTAATTCTATAATATAAATTCTTTGGAAAAAATTTGACCTTAAGGTAGATCGCATGATAGCAGCGTTGCCCCATCCCCAGTGGCCAAACAAGGTGATGTGGATGCTGAGACTTCTAGGAGCTCTTCTAGTGCTGTGAGACCACACTATTCGACCAAAAGGTCAGTCATTAATTAACCCTTCAGACTGATTTATGACTAAGAGGAGGAACTGTGGATGAAAACGGGGCTGCTATGAAAAGCAACCTTATGTGATCTGATCGCAGATTCCTAACTGGGCAGGTCTTGATGGGTAGTCATGCCTCAGGGATGTAACTTAGTAAAAGGCTTATCTTGGCTTTTTGCTTTCAGCCAGCCCTGTTCATTGTTTATGTATATCTAGGTTAATACACTTAAAAAAAAAAAGATTTTGTTTATTTTATCCTTAGAGGGGAAGGGAAGGAGAGAGGGAGAGAAACATCAATGTATGGTTGCCTCTCATGTGTCCCCCACTGGGAACTGGCCTGCAACCCAGGCATGTACCCTGACTGGGACTCAAACCGCGATTGTTTGGTTTGCAGGCCCACGCTCAATCCACTGAACCACACCAGCCAGGGCAGTTACACACTTTTTAATAAAAGATTTTATTTATTTATTTTTAGAGAGGGGAAGGAGAAAGAGAGGGAGAGAAATATCAGGTCAATGTATGAGAGACACGTTGATCAGTTGCCTCTCACTCCCTGCCCCCCAACTGAGGATCTGGCCCACAACCCAAGCATGTGCCCTGACTGGGAATCAAAGTGAAAACCTTTTGGTTTGCAGGCTGGTACTCAATCCACTGAGCCACACCAGGCAGGGACAGGTTAACATACCTTTGGAAAAGGGTCTTTTCAGACCCTTCCTTCTACAGGTGACCACCCTCAGGAAAGCACATACTCTTGTTAACCACCCAGTAATACAATCATCACCTTTCTTCTCCCACCTCTATATAGTCTTCCTTACTTTCCCTCCTTCATTTCAAATGTATAAAAAGTTGAAAAACTGTCATTCTCTGGAGCATTTGAGATCCTGCTCTTTGGCATGTCATAAGTTTGGCTCAAATAAATGCTCATAAAAAATTCAAAGCGGAAAAAAAAAGAATTGAAGGGAGGGAAGGAAGGAAGAAAGGGAGAAAGAAAAAGAGGAAGGCAAGCCACTGGGAGAAAATATTTGCAAAACATGGCTGACAGATACATAGCATTAAAGAATTCCTTATACTCAATAAGACAGACAATCCAGTAAAATAGGCAAAACTTGAACAATATCACCAGGGAGGTGACAAATAGCAAATGAAAATGTTACAGAACAGACCCGGGGTGAATGATATACTATTACCGAATGGAACCTCCCTTTGTACTCCAGAGGAGGTTACCGTACTAGGTTCACCTTTCCTGCAACCAGGGAAGGACGTCTCTCAATGCCAGAGATTGGTAAAAAGGAAAGGAATTACTTATTTAAAAAATAATCGAGAGGGGGGTGGGCTGGGATGGGAGTAAAAAAAATAATACTGTAGTTGAAAAATAATTAAATAAAAAAATTATTAAAAAAAAGTAATCCAGAGTAATGACTTAATGTCTTCATTAAAATACTAAGGTCCTTTAGAATACCCACAGACACACACAGTCCCCCTGCCCAGTCCAGGGTACCGTAGCTCAGGAAAAGAAGTAGAAGTCCATGGGTCAGGCTCCTGGCACCATCAGCTGTGTCACCGCCACGATCTCCAGTTAATCCAAAACCACGTGGCACCTTCTCATGGCCCACCAGCAAGAGTCCCTTTACCCCTTTCCTTCCCAGCAAGCCACATGGAAAAAGGGAGGAACCCAAAGCCACAGGGTCCCAACCATCCAGCATGGCTGCCATACTGGGTTTAAATCCCAGCACCAATCTTCCTCCACATGTCCATGTCCGACTCCTCCCACAATCGGCTACACCTGCAGGCATTCTTGTATTTTTTTCCAGCCTTTTCTTGGCTGCCATAATAAGTCCAGGCAGGCGTAGGCCCCATAGTGTGGAGCCAATCATCTCCAAGCTCTCACACAGGCACTGTAACAGGGGGAGTTGCCTCCCAGTTACCTCTTGGGTGGAAGTCACTCCCACCCCCCCTGGCTCAAAGCATGGCCACAGCTATTTAACAAATCCATGAAACCAGTTAAAACTTATAGATATGTTAAATGACCATGCCTGGGGTTATTTGCAAAACTGTTGCTGTGCAAAACAGCTCTTAATGGCCCTGCTCCATGTGTCCTATCCCCCAGCTCAGACCTGTGAGGGTAAGGACATCCCAAAATTTTTTTAATATTTCCTGGATACCCTGAGTTCTGGACCCCATTACAAATCCTTCTTTGGGGGCCCCCTGGCTATACCCTCTTAGAAAAAGACGCCCAACATTCTTAGCTGTGAGAAACAAAATTAAAAATTACTGTTTAGATACACCCACTAGAATGACTAAGATTAAAAAGATTTACCATACAAATGTCAAGCATGTGGAGGAACAGAAACTCTTTCAATAGCGGTGGGGATGTGGTACAACCATTCTGGAAAAAGTGTGGTAACCTCACAAAGAGGTACACATACGCCTACCATACGGCCCGGGCATTCTACTCCTGAGTACTCACTCGTTCCAGAGAAATGAGAGTGCACGGACACACAAACACTTGCACATGGGTGTTTACAGCAGCTACGCTTGTAAAAACTTCCAAACTGGAAACAACCTAAATTCCCATCAATACTGAATGGAAAAACGAATTGTGGTATTTCCATACCAACAGACTGCTACTCATCAATAAAAGGATGAACTGTTGATAAACACAATAGGAACAAGTATCAAAATAATTATGCTGTAAGAAGCTAGTGCAAAAAAAACCACATACTAAATTGGCCCTGGCTGGTGTAGCTCAGTGGATTGAGCATGGGCCTGTGAAGCAAAGGATCCTGGTTCGATTCCCAGTCAGGGCACATGCCTGGGTTGCAGACCAGGTCCCCAGTAGGGGTCACATGAGAGTCAAGCACACATTGATGTTTCTCTCCCACTCTTTCTCCTTCCCTTCCCCTCTCTCTAAAAATAAATAAACAAAAAATTTTTTTTAATAAATAAATAAATTGGCCCTGGCTGGTGTGGCTCAGTGGACTGAGCACCCGCCTACAACCTGAGAGATTGCAGGTTCCCAGTCAGGTGCCTGGGTTGCCCCCAGATGGAGGCAACCAACTGATGTATCTCTCAAACGCTGATGTTTCTCTCCCTCTCTTTTCCCCTTCCTTCCCCTCTCTCTGAAAGTGAATAAATAAATAATTTTTTAAATAAATAATTTTTTAAATTGCATACTGAATTGTATATACATAAAAATCCAAGAAAATGCAAATGATTCTCTAGTGATGGGAGCAGAGGAAACTTCTGAAGCTAATGGATGCCTTCATTATCTTGAGTGATAATTTCATACATTAGAACATATCAAATTGTACATTATACACATAGGTAGTTTATTGTTCTGGAACAGTTTCCCAGGAGGTGGCCCAGCCACCTGGCTCTGCCTGAGGTATGAGTGCTGCTGGCACCAGGCCTGACTCCTGGCAAGGAGGCCACACTCAGTGGGGCAATTTTGGTGGCTCCCTGTGGGGTTGGGAGGAGGTCTGGCTCCACTTGAGGCCGCACTCTTGCTCCCCTTCAGCCCTTTTCCCTGCCCTGCCCTGCTTCCCTCCCTCCCTGCCTGCAAGGGCACCTCCAATAAATCAAACAAGAGTTCTCACCTCAGGCTCTGCCTCCAGGGCATCCGACCATGCCACCTTACATAAGCTTCACTGAGTTCCCTCCCCTGGAACAAATTCCTGTCTCAGGCTCTGCACAAGACCTGCCCCCAGGAATGACAGCTCCCTGAGGGACTTGTCCCTAGAACAGTGCCTCAACCCAGCAGAGCCCAGCACTTGGCAGGGCTTGGCAGGCAGCACCCCTTCTGTTCTGGGCTGATCTGGCCTGGAGGCATTGTGAGTCATATTGGGTGGGCATCAGGTGAGGGGCTTGTAGACTGGGCCAGGCCTGGGACAGCAGCTCAGCACCTCTAGCACATCCTCCAGGTGAGGGACGACATGCAGCTTGGATTCTCGGGGAAGGGTCCTCTGGGAGGATGCCACCTCAAGGGTGAGCCTGGTTGCACCTCTTGGGTCCTCTGCAGGCTTCTGAAGGTGTGTCCCTGAGCCGCACCCAGGGGAGAGCACCACCCAGCCGCTACCCAGCTCTATGTGAGGAGTAAGTGTATGTAATGAAGGCACAACAGAGGGCCCTGCTCCAGGGTTCTTTCCCTTTTCACACTTCATGGGAAGAAGAGGAACTTAAAACAGAGCTTTCAGTCCTCTTCTTACACACAACAGAATCAGCATTCACGGGGGGGGGGGGTACTTTAGCTCCCTGAGGAGCTAAAGCACAACTTTAGCACAACTCCTGTTACCTCGAGTCCGAAGCAGAGGTTCTAGCCCCTGGCATGTGCCCCCAGGATGTCGCTGGACTATCTATGGGCGTGCCCCAGCTTCACCAACAGCATCTGGAAGGCAGTCACAGCCTGGGACCCCCCTGCCCAGTTCGAGGTTATAGAATAAGTGAATGATGAGGGCAACTGTGCTGTTGGTTACACTAGACCGCCTACCAGACACTCTGCAGACCCAGATGCATCCCTGGCCTTGTAACCCTTCCGCGGTGCCCTTATCCCTCTGTCCCACTCCCTCTTCTGCTATTCCCGCTGAGCACTGGGCACCAAGCCCAGCTCAAGGTCCTCCTTGCCTCTAGAACACTTAACCTTGCCTGGCTTTCCACTCTGCCTGCAGGCTCTCCCTTATCCACACCCAATACACCTGGCAAAGTCCTGCCCGTTTTTGAAGGACCTATATCTGCTATTCTTCCATCCTCCCAGCCCCATAACCACTCCCAGCAGCCGCCCAGTCTTTAGAGAGCAGGGTCTGATCCAGAGTGGTCTTTGGGGAAGGTGGCTTCGGGGGAACTGCTGCTAGTATGACCAGCAGGGATGGGTTTCTCAGTGGCCCACATCCGCCTTGCGGTCTGAGGGGGCAGCCAGCACCGAGCGGGCTGCTCACCCGGGTCCTTGCTCCCTAGCAGTGACCCTGGCTCGCTTCCATCATTCAGAACATCAGAGGTCCCAAGGCAAGGGTGCAACTCCGGCCACCAACGTCCTAGCGGCTCCGCTCTGGGCACCCACGCGTCTGCCGGGGCCCACCTGGTCCTCGACCTGGAGGCCTTCCGGTGGCCGGCCGCGTACCACGCCAGTCGCCTGTGGGAGCAGCTACGGCAGTTCTGGGCCGACCACTTCTCGCGGCGCTTCTCGCCGCGGCGCCCGCCTCTACGCCGCATCTCCTCCATGTCCACCTTCTACCTCATGGAGCACAGCGCGCGCCAGGCCGAATTGGGCCTCAGCTACGACGCGCCGCGCACGCGCCTGGACGACCGGGCGTTCGTGTTCCGCGGCGGTCGCTGGGCGGCAGAGGGCCCGCCCGGGCGGTCCTGGACGCGGCTGCGCCCGCCGACCGCCCCAGGCGGAAAGGCACAGATGCCGCGCGTCCGCAGCCAGGAGCTGCTGGAGGAGAACAACTACCTGCGGCTGCAACAGCAGGTGCTCATGGACATGCTGACCGAGACCACGGCGCGCCTGCAGCTGCTGGAGAAGACGCTGGACCGCGAGGCCGGCTCGGAGGACACGGCGCGCGCCTGGCAGGCGCGGAGGCGTGGGCGGCGCGCTCGCGCTGCAGACTCGGAGACGCAATAAATCCGTGCGGCGCACGCTCGCCTCCAACCGCCCAGTGGTATTGGCTTGACTTGGGGCTCCTCGCGGTTGTGGGAGGGCTGCGCGCCTGTGGGGTTGGTCTCCCGTTGCCTGGTGTGGACAGGTGACTCGGACGGCAGCTGGTCTTGGGTGGGGTGAGCCTGGTTGCACCTCTTGGGTCCTCTGCAGGCTTCCGAAGGTGTGTGCCTGAGCCGCACCCAGGGGAGAACACCACCCAGCCGCTACCCAGCTCTATGTGAGGAGTAAGTGTATGTAATGAAGGCACAACAGAGGGCCCTGCTCCAGGGTTCTTTCCCTTTTCACACTTCATGGGAAGAAGAGGAACTTAAAACAGAGCTTTCAGTCCTCTTCTCACACACAACAGAATCAGCGTTCACGGGGGGGGGGGGACCTTCCTCCGTGGAGGAAGATTTTGCGTGACTCGCTGGGAACGCGCAGTGGCTCTCAGGCTTGTAGCGGGTAGTGCGGCAGTGTAGGAGGTAGGGGGAGTAGCATTCTTGGCCCTGGGGACGCAGGGCGAAGTCCGATAACTTGGGGCGCTCAGGGGTGGAGGGTGCGGTGAGTTGGGCGGGGCCGGACGGGGTCGGGGATCTTGCACTTGGCAGTCAGCCTCCAGGCTAGCGGGAGGGTTTTCAGTCTGAGTCCCGGGTAAGTGTATTTTATGACCAGGAAACTGTTCCAGGAAAGAAGCTGTCTGGAAACTTAGGACTCTGCCTCCCCCACTTGGCTGTTTGGTTTTGGGCGAGTTGCTTCTCCGCTGCAGGCCTCCTTTTCTTCTCTTTGGAATACACGCATTCTCCAGGGATAATCTTGTACACAGACAGGATTTGCTCAACCCGCGTTGTTTTACTTACTTATTATTTGCTGATTTGAGAGAAAGAGAAAAACATCGATATGTTGTTCCGCTCATTTATGCATTCACTGTTTGCTTCTTGTATGTGCCTTAAGAAGCGATCAAACTCGCAACCTTGGTGTCTCCAGAGGATGCTCTAACCAACTGAGCATCTTGGCCAGGCCCAACCCACCTTATTTTAAAATTTTGCATTAGTTGCCAACATTTAAGAATCTGGAGTTATTTATCGGTTAAAACCCAGATTTCCTGTGTTCCCTGGAAAATCCAGAAGTCCTGGCCGCCCTGGACCTTCATTCTATCCAGGAACAGGTGGTTGATCTGAATCATGGCTGTTCTCACCTGGGCCTGGGCCATTTCACGCCTCTTTCCTCCTGTGCACTCTGATTGGGATCATGCTGTAGAGCCGTTCTAGATTGCTGTACGCTCCCACGCTCCCAGGACATGGGGCTGTCCACGACCCCAATACACACACCCAAGGTATAGGTGCCATGTGTAGTACTTTGTACTTGTGAGTGATGTTACGCAACTTGTGGTTGTCTAACAAAGGTGATAACACCGGTCCCTGCAATCTGCAACCTTTCTTTCCCTTGGAATGGAGACAGGCCACTTTGGGTCCCACGGGAAACTTGGGTTGATAGGGCTCAGACCCATTTCCCTAGGGCCATGTGAAACCCGGGAGAGTAGTAGGTGTCCTGCTTTCAGGAGTAAACTAGAGTTTACTAAACCCTGTATTGTCGACTGAAGGTCAAAGGTCATTGGTGCCAATTCAACACCAACAGAAGTCCCCAATTTGGGGTGCAGTGAAGGGAGAGACTTTATTCAGTGCAAACAGCTCAATCAGTGAGCAGCACCGCCATGGAACGCCGGTTGGCTCCTGGGAGGTAGATTTACAGCCCAGGAGGAGCTCCTTTGTAAGGGTGGGCCCAGCTGGCAGGAGCGCAGGGCAGGAGGCGGCTCCTCAGAGCAGCTTTTTCATGAAGCGCAGAGAGCACCCCCTGTTTGGCAACGACTATAGGCAATTTAAAGCTTTCAGCTCAGCCCCCAGAAGTCTGTCTTAAAGGGCCCATCATTCCCGGTATCCACAGTATAAAAACGCCCTTATTTAGTAAATTAGTAAGAAAACACAAAATGTCATTAGACATACCTTAAAAATACTTCTACTGAACAGTGCTCTTTTATATTTTAATTCTGATTCTGTATATTAATATATATTGAATTAAAAAATTTTAAATTCTTATAATTGTGAAATAAGATTTCCTTTTATATTTATTTTATATTTTATTTTATTTATTTATTTTTAGAGACCGGGGAAGGGAAGGAGAAAGAGAGGGAGAGAAACATCAATGTGTGGTTCCCTCTCACGCGTCCCCTACTGGGGACCTGGCCTGCAACCCAGGCATGTGCCCTAACTAGATTTCCTTTTAAAATAACTAAGGAAATAGCCCTGGCTGGTGTGGTTCAGTGGATTGAGCCCCAGCTTGTGAACCAAATGGTCACTGGTTTGATTCCCATTCAGGGCACATGCCTGGGTTGAGGGCCAGGTCTCCAGTAGGGGGCCCATGAGAGGCAACCAACCACATACCAATGTTTCTCATCATCTCTTTCTCCCTCCCTTCCCCTCTCTAAAAATAAATAAATGAAATCTTTAAAAGAAATAAAGAATAAATAACTAAGAAAATAAAAAATATACAGAAAAGAAAATGGGAAGGGAATCAAAATGGTGCACTAGAAAAACAAAACACAAAAGAAGGCACAAATGGAGCAACTCTATTAAGTGAAAGAAACCAGACACAAAAGATGATCTTCTATGATTCTGTTTCTATAAAATAAGCAAATCCAAAGAGCAGATTGGTGCTTACCAAGAGCTGGGGGAGGTGGAGAAAAGTGTTGCGCAGGGTTCCTTTTAGGGTGAACAGTTTTTGGCACTGTAGTGGTAATGGTTGAACAGCATCATGGCTGTTCTGAAACCCACTGAATTGTACACTTTAAAATAGTGAGTTTTGGGGGGGGGTGTGGGCTGGGATGGGAGTATAAGACAGAAAACTACTTGAACAATAAAAAAATAAATAAATAAATAGTTTTAGCCCCTGGCTGGGTAGCTCAGGTGGTTAGAGCACCGTCCTGACATCCCAAGGTTGCTGACTGAATCCCCAGTCAGGGCACATACTGAAATCAACCAATGAATGCATAAATAAATGGAGCAACAAGTCGATGTTTTTCTCTTTCTAAAATCAATAAATAGAAAAATAAATGAAATAGTTTTATGTGAGTTTAACCACAAAAGATGTTTTAAAGGAGGCAAGTGCTTTACAGATAAACATGAAGTGAGAACTACATGTGATATGGAGGCCATCCAAGAATGACTGGAGTTCAGGGACGGCTGTTCTCAGCCAGCGCCCGCCAGACCAGCAGCAGGCAGGGGCCCCCAGGTTGATAAAGGCCCCGATACAATGAGGCAGAAGGAAATGTTGACATATCTTTGTCCTTTCTGCTCCTGAATGTCACCCCCTGACTGAGGTGGCCAAGGAAGGATGTGACAGAGCAAAAAGAGGAACAAAGGACTGTGACTTTCACTGCCTACTACTCACAACCCTCTGGGGAACACACTTTGCAGAAATATTTTTGGGCCTGAGGAGGGAGGGCAAAAAGGCTGCAGATTTGTCTGCAGTGAGAGGAAAGATGAAGGGAAGCGGAGGCAGAGGTCCGGGTCGGTCTCCCATCTTGGAAAAGCCCTCTTCGACTCTGCATCAGCTTCTAGCTGCTGCCCCGTTTCTCCGTTTCCCTTTACAGCTAAACTCCAAGAGTTGCTTTTATTCACTGCTTCAGTTCTTCCCCTCCCTCTTTGCTCTTAATCCCCCTCAACTTCAGACTTCTCCCCCTCCTCCCACTCTCTGCAGCCTGCTGGATGCCACTGACCTCCAGTGCTGCCAAGTCCCTTGGCCAGTTCTCCAGCCTCATATTGGCCCACCCCCCAACGAGCAGTACAGTGTGCAGCTCACTCGGCCTTGAAACGCTGTCTTGTCTTCTCAGCCCCACGCTCTTCTGTTCTGCGTGCCCTCCTGCCTTGCCGAGGCTCCTTCTCAGTGTCTTGCTGATTTTTCTCACTTTCACTTCCTTCTGCTGTCTGCTTAAATGTTACCTTTTCAGTGGCATTTTCCCTGATGGCTTTATTTAAAAGTGTGTCTTTGCCCCACTCCCAACCAGCACAAATTACCCTCCTTCCCTGCATTGTTTTCTAGCATCTGTTACTATTTGATGTGCTCTATATTTTATTTATTCCCCCCACACACACACACGAATGTAAACTCCATAGGGCTTTCTGTTCTCTCCATCTCAGTGTAGAAGTACTTAACACTTACCAGGCCCCCTCCAAATAGTTCTATAATGAACAAAGGTCCAGAAGAGAAAGTACCTGCGTCCCTGGAAGTAGAAGTGCTTGGCCTTTGGCCTTGCCACAGATTCCTGATCCCCTAGGTGTGGGGAAGGTGTAGCAGGTGCTTTGGAGCTTCCAGATTCATCTGATCAGCCCACCTCCGATTTTAGCTGCGGCACTAGTGCTGGCAGTGTACACAGTCGGTGCCTCATTTTCAGCTTCTGCTGTGGGGTCTCTGCTTTTCTGCTCCCAGGCTTTCCCCAAAGCTGCAGGGGCTCTCTCCACCCATGGGCATAGCCTGGGAGTGCCTTCTGGAAAGGAAGGGACACAAGTCGAAACCCACTTTGTTGAATTTCACCTCTACCCTTTGTCATTCTCATACTCCCTCTGGTTTCCTGGAATCAGCCACCAAATAAAGTGCACCCAAACTCCAGGCTGAGGAGCTGCTTTCACGAGGATCCAAGGATCCGTTGGAAGACAGCATGAAGTTCTGCCTCAGAAGCCCAGCCTATGCCATTCTGAAATGGTTGTGAGGGGTCCCATTGCCCACTGCCAAGAAGTGCAGCTTCCAATGCCAAAGTTTGGTGAAAAGGAAAAATTATTTATTTAAAAGTTATACAGATTTAGAATGCACCACCAAGTCCTGCTCCCTTTAAAACCCCCCCACAAACACATGGTCCTGACCCCTTTGCCAAACGGGGCTGGAAGTCCACGGCTCAGCACTCCCAGTCCCAGTTCAGCATTCAGGCGTCTCCCCTGAATCCGGCTCCACTGGACAGGCCCCGCAATTCCCAGAACCACGAGTTGTGCAGCTGTGTTCTCCAGCTCTTAATCCAAAACCACACAGCACCTCCTTTCACAATAGATCTCACGGTGGGCCGGTGGGGCCCCTTCTTGGTAGAAGCCCTACTTGCTCTCAAACTGCATGGCAGAGAGAGAGAGAGAGAGAAAGTGTGCGCACGAAAGAGCGCGCGGGAGACCACGAACCTCATGGCTGCCAGGCCTAGTTTAAATCCTGGCCTGGAGCTTCTGGCGGGTCCCCATTTTCAATTCTTCCCACAGTAGGTTACATCTCCCTGTTCTTTGTACAGTTCATTTTTTTTTTCGGCTGCCATTATCAGTCCAGGCAGGTATGGCCTGGTGACACAGGGCAAACTGCTTTCCTGCCTCTCAAGCAGGCGCTGTGAGTGCCCTGGCCCCCTACATCACAAGCCCCGCCCCCCGCCTCCCCCCACCAAAAGTCAAAGTCACACCCGTCTGCCTGGCTGCCACAGATATGCGGAGCGCCTCTCAATGGTTGTCCTCCACTTCCCCCATCCCCCAAGCCAGGTTCCTGGGGGGCATCTAGCTCAGCACCCCGTTACAGTAATGCTAGAAGGCCAGCTGTCAGGGTGGGAGGCGGGAACCTGATGGCTCACTGTTCAGAAGGCAGCAGAGGCCTCTCCCCACTGCTGGGGAGTGAGTGGGGTGGTGAGACCTCCACTGTCCGGAAGCAGGAGACAACCTCCGGTGGGCTGCAATGAGAAGTTGAAGGGAAACCTTGGCTGATGTGGCTCAGCGCATTGAGTGCCGGCCTGGGGACTGAAAGGTGGCAGGTTCAAATTCCACTCAGGACACATGCCTGGGCTGCTGGCTGGTTCCCCATTTGGGGGTGCACAAGAGGCAACCAATTGCTGTATTTCTCTCACATCGATGTTTCTCCCCCTTTCTCCCTCCTTTCCCCTCTCTCCAAAAATAAATAAAACCTTTTAAAAATAAAATAAATATACATCTTAGCCATTTTTAAGTGCCCAGTTAGGCGGCATCAGGCACATTCGTACTGCTGTGCAGCCATCTTGTCATCTCCAGAACGCTTCCTCTCCCAAAGCCGAAACACCGCACCCATCGAACAACAAGGTCTCATCTCATGCGTCCCTGGCCTCTGGTGACCGCCACCGTGTTTTCTGTCTCTCTGAATTATGCAAGGGGAATCATACAATACTGGCCTGCGACTGGCTCATTCACTTAGCATAATGTCCTCAAGCTTCATTTGTGTTGCAGGATCTGTCAGAATTTCCATGTTTTTGAGGATGAATAATAATCCATTGTGCGGCTAACCCACATTTTATTTATCCAATCATCCGTGGGTAGGCTCATGGGCTGCTTTCATCTTTTGACTATTGTGTGTAGTGCTGCTACGAACATGAGTGTGCAAATATTTCTTTGCAAACCTACTTCCAATTCCTTAGTGTACATACCTAGGAGGGGAACTGCTGGATCATATGTTAAGTTTTTTTCTGGAACCTCCACACCGTGTTCCATGGTGGCTGCACCATCTGACATTCCCGCCAACAGCGCACCAGGGTTCTAATTTCTCCATGCCCTTGTCAACACTTGTTTTTAATTAATTGATTTTAGAGAGAAGAAGGGAGAGAGGGAGAAACATCAATTTATTGTTCCACTTACTTATGCATTCATTAGTTGATTCTTGAATGTACCTTGACAGGGGATCGAACTGAGTTGATGCTCTGGGCTACAGGTGTGTGTGTGTGTGTGTGTGTGTGTTTTAAAGACCTTATTTATTTTAGAGAGAGGGGAAGGGAGGGAGAAAAAGAGGGAGAGAAACATTGATGCTGGAGAGACACATAAACTGGTTGTCTCTTGCATACTCACAACTGGAGGCCTGGCCGGGAATAAAACCCGAAACCTTTCTGTTCACGGACTGGTGCTCAACACCGTACATGCGGACTTGTTTTTTTAATAGTAGTCATACTAATGGGTCTGAGCTGGTATCTCATTGTGGTTTTGTGTTTCCTGTAATTTGCTAATATAGTTAATACTGCATTGAAAATTCTCGTGCATAAGATGGGAGGCTCACTTTTGCTTATAACAGAAATTCGAAATAAAAAGGCGTCATTTCTCAGCTAAAACCTGCAGGTCTGCAGCACACTCTGCTGGCGAGACTGCAGGGAGCTGGCATTCACACACATTGCAGCGGAAACGCAGATTGGCACAACCTGCTGCTTATGGAGACTGGAAATCGTGCAGCAAAGTTGCATGTGCCTTCATCTCTAAGCGGGTAATCTCACTTCTCAGAATCCCTCCCAAAGCTTTTTATTGTTGGTCTGCATTTCCCCCCACCCACCCCACCTTCAATCCTTCCCTCCTTTAGCTGTGTCCATGGGTCCTTTATACATGACCCTGCCCCCTCCTTTTCCCCCTTACCCCGCTTCTCCCTCCCCAAAGCTCACTGTAGTAGAAGCGGCCCTGAAGTGAAGAGCGCTGTATCAGTCATGGTTGGTTCCCTAGGTTCCCCGTGTTTCCCCCAGGTCCCTTTCTTGGGTGGAGTTCTGAGGTCAGTGTACCTCTTTAGACGCTCTCGCTCACCTTTTCTCACTTCTAGTTCCCACTGGGAGACCATCCTGGGCAGGCTGTGCAACTGGACAGACTCTCTCCTCCGACCTGAGGCCCATTCCGAGGCACATTGCATAAAATTCCCCCACTGTGTGGGGGATCACCTTGGTAACTGTGGGGGCTGGTGTTGGCTCGCTCTCTTCCCCTGGTCACTTACACTACTCACTGTCATCTCCTAAATCAGGTCCCCCAGGCTCTGCTTTCAGGGAAAGCAAGGCCAAATCAGACATACAGTGCATTCGATCCAATTAACACAAGTTCACAAATTTGTCGATCAGTATGTTTAGAATTTAAAGAGCAGAGTTTAAAACGAGAAACAAAAATCTTTATCCTGTCCTAGTTCCATTCCACACGGGAATCTGTGATAATAGCTTGAAACCACTTCCCCAGACTGAATCACCTCCCCAGGTCCCGCCACACACAGCCTTCCCCCGGCTGGCGTTGTAGCGCTGGCTGGAGCGCCCCCTGCTGGCCACGCGGGCCCGGGCCAAGCTGCGCCTCCTGCGGGGGCTCCACCTGTCCTGAGTGGGGTGGGCTGGGGGGTTGCATTGGTTTGTTCCAATGGGCCGCTGAGGCGCTTTGAGAATCTGGGTGACTGCTCTCCCTTGGGTGCTTCGCCAGCCAGAATTCAAGGGCTTCTCCCCTAGATTGCAGCTCCTGTAGTACTCCTTTTGGCCCAGGTGCCCTTGGCCATCAAACTGGCTGGATTGGTGAAAGAGGCAGTGGATGTGGACATGCCTGCAGTCCACTTCTGCTCTGCCCACTCGCTGGCTTTCTGACTGTGCACGTCCCTGTCTCGTGGAGATGTGGGATTGCTGAGAGGCCCCACTGAGGCAGAAACAGTGAAGCGCCCAGTTTTGAGGTCTGGCCGTGAAACAGTCACTGAGAATGCCTGAACTTGATACCCTCCCTCCTCTCCTCCCCATTCCGGCTCCACAGCTTGTGACTGTCCCTCCTTGTGGCCGTGACTGTCACTGTTTGGTTCCTTATGCTCAGCTGGAAGGTGCCCTCAACCACTCCCTCCCACACCACTTCCACGGACTTTGCCCTTGAGCCTGTCAACTTGCTTTCCTTCATCTGTTGTACTAGCCCAGGGTCATAAACTCACTTCACTCAGTAATAACTCAACTCTGAAATAAATACTGAATTCCAGGACCCAGCACTGGTCTCACCAGACAGCAGGCTCAGCCCTGAGTGGGGAAGCTGGGCGGGAGGTGGGTGGGTGGGTGTGGAAGGTGAGGAGGCCAGGTCCCGGTGCAGCAAGGGTGTGGGCCCCACCTGTCTCCTGACTGGCTGATGGATCGCACAGATCCTGACTGAGGCGAACTGTTCAAAGGCTAAATCAAATGTTGGGGTGCTACCAAGCTGTTTCCTACTTGTCAGCTGCGAGCCCCATTCATATTGAAAGGAAATAGTAATCTTGCCCTGTAAAGGTGGCAATCTAGATTTAATTTAGCGTTTTGGCTAATTCCTCCATCTTCCAAATTTTCTTCTTTTTCCCCTTCTCATTCTGCTGCAGACACTAGATTCCCTGTGTAACCCTAGTCCTTGCTCCTTTGCCAACAGAACTGTGACTGGGTCCCACCCTCAGAGCCATCCCCTTTCTGGTTGAGGGATAAATCCAAATCTTAACTTCAGGTATTCCTGGCAGAACCATCTCCCAGGCCTTGGTTGTCTGGGGCTGACCATGTGACCAAGTCTGACCCAGGAGACTAGACCTGGGGATATTAGACTTGGGGCTTGTTAAAGAGAAATACAAGTAAAAAAGAAGAAAAGACGAAGGGAAGAAGGAAGTAACAGAGGTAAAAAATTTTGATTTGTTACCCACACCTTCCCTCCCCCCCCAAAAAAAAGAATCCAGGCCCAGATGGCTTCACTGGTCCATATCATCAAGCAGAAATAAACATCAGTCTCACACAAACACTAGTGGAAAACAGAGGAGGGGGCACACTCCTGGGTTGGTGCCTTTGCGGAGGCCAGCATTGCCTGGGACAGAATGTGGAAAAAATCATTACCAAATCTGGCAAAAGAAAATTGCACACCAACAGCCCTTGTGCATACAGACTTACACATTCTGATAAAACATTAGCAAATCAGATCCAACATTATTATGTGAAAAGATAACACATCACAACTGAGTAGTATTTATTCCAAGAAAGCAAGGCTGCTTAATATTTGAAAATCAGCCAATGGATAGTTTTCTCACTCTGCATCCTTGCCAGGCCTGGAGATCTTAAATCTATAAACATTAATTTTTTTAAAATTTATGTTTCAGGGCCCTGGCTGGTGTAGCTCAGTGGATTGAGCTCGGGCCTGCGAACCAGACAATCGTGGTTTGATTCCCAGTCAGGGCACATGCCTGGGTTGCAGGCCGGTTCCCTGCGGGCCAGTTCCCAGCAGGGGATGCACAAAGGGCAACCATACATTGATGTTTCTCTCCCTTTCTCCTTCCCTTCCCCTCTAAAGATAAATAAATTAATTAAAAATAAATAAATAAATAAATAAATTTATGTTTTAGGAGAGGGAAGGGAGGGAGAAAGAGAGGGAGAGAAACATGGATGTGAGAGAGAAACATCAATCAGTTGTCTTGCTCACATGCCCCAACCAGGAACTGAACCTGCAACCCAGGCACCTGCAGTGACTGGGAATAGAACCTTTTGCTTTGTGGGACAATGCCCAACCTCTCCACCCTGGTTAGGGCTAGATCTATAAACTCATGTTCAAAACCCTGCCCTCGCTGGTGGAGCTCTGTTGGTTGGAGCATTGTCTGGTAACCAAAAGGTTGTAGGTTGGATTCCCAGTCGGGGCATATACCGAGGATGTAGGTTCAATCCCCCATCTGGGCCAGGTGATCCTCAGTCCAGGTGCATACAGGAGGCAACTAACTAATCGATGCTTCTCTCTTGCATCGGTGTTTTTTTCTCTCTCCCTTCCTCTGTCTCTAAAAACAATGAAAAATGTCCTTGAGGATTAAAAAAAAATCCTTACGTGTATTTCAGAATTCAGAATTTTCTGGAATTTAGGAAATGCTATGACATGCAGTGAAGTCTGAAGAAGCGCTGGCCAATCAAACACATTCCTTCACAGTTCTACTGCAGAGTATGGAAACATTCTCCCAAGCAGGATGAGGCAAGACTGCAGATGTCCCCAGACTAGCTCAGGTGAAGTCTTGTTGCTCAATAAATTGGCATGAAACTTACCAAAGTCCAGACAGCTTTCTAATATTCAGAACTATGAATTTTGGATTGTGGATAAGGGACTACGGACATGAATCATTCTTTATTTTTTTCAAAGATTTTATTTACTTATTTTTAGAGAGAAGGGAAGGGAGGTAAAAAGGGAGAGAAACAGCAATGTGTGGTTGCCTCTCCCACAACCACAAACGGGGACCTGGCTCACAACACAGGCATGTGCCCAAACTGGGAATCCAACTGGCAACCTTTTGGTTCGAAGGCCAGAGCTCCATCCACTAAGTCACACTAGCCCAGGCTGAATTATCCTTTAATCTTTGTCAACCTTACTACTGCTTTCATTTGCATTTCTCTGAATACTTGTGAGGTTGAACAACTATTCATAAGTTTCAGGTCATTTATGTCCTGTTTTCTTATTGGTCTGTTAAATTGGAGATACCATGGTATCTATTAAAGCTTTTGGCTCTTTTTTCCCCACATATTTTATAAATATTTTCTCATCCTATCATTTCCTTATATATTTTCTTGTTATATCGTTTCCTAGAAAAATAAAAAAATTGTGTGTAGTCAAATATATATTTTGTTTTTTAGCTTCTTGGCTTCAAAACTTGTTTAGGGAGATTTTTTCCCACCCCAAAGTTACATAAATATTCTTTTATTCTTTCCTTTATTTAATTTACTTTATATTTAAATATTTATTATGAAATCTTTAACACATTAGAAAGGAATTTCAGTGTTTTGTGTTATTTAAGAGTAGGGTTTCTCAATCAAAACACTATGGATACTTGGAGCCCATCATTTTTAAAAAGATTTTATTCATTTTCAGAAAGAGGAAGAGAAACATTGTGTTTCTGGTGTGTGAGAGAATCCCCCAGTTGCTTCTCACACCCATAGCTAGGAATCAGCCTGCAACCCAGGCATGTGTCCTGACTGGGAATTGAACCAGTGACTTTTTGGTTCTCAGGCTGGCACTCAATCCACTGAGCTACACCAACTATAGCAGGGGCAGATGATTTTTTTGTTGTGGATGCTGGCTTGTGTATTGTAGGATGTTTAGCAGCACCCCAGGCCTCTACCACCTACATGTCAATAGCATTTCTCTAAAATCGATGAGTGTATCCTCAGAAGATACACACACACACACACACACACACACACACAGGATGGGCAAGAGTACGTTACAGTTGTTTGTATGGAAAATAATACAGTAATCAGTAAATAATAATATAAGAATAAACTTTGTGTTTTGCATATTCATAACTAATAATTTTGCCCCGCCCTCTCTATATGTGTTCATATATCTGGAAAAGACGTAATTCAAAATGTTTACAGGGACTTTATCTTTAAATGATGGGAGCATGGGTAATGAATTTTTTCTTCTCGGTATTTTCAATTGTTCCAGGGGCAAACACACATTACTTGTACATACAAAGCTTCACAATTCTGAGCTGTGGGACTGAGAACGTCAGGGCGGGAGGAACATTCCCTCTCTCCTCCAAGCACCGTGTGAAGCTGCAGGCTGCAGTGAGCCGTGGCGGACCAGAGGTTAGAGCACGGGGTAGGGTCCCAAGGCCACCGCAGCCCCCTGCGGCGGGGCTGTGTGATCGTGGTAGTGCGAGGAAGAGCCTCCTGCGGCCTCTATAACCATTTAACCAGTCACTGTGAATTCGGAGAACAAAGGGCCGCGCCGCTCCTCGCCCGGCAGGCGGGACTTCCTGGCGGAGGGGCAGGTTCTCCTGGAGCGGTGGTTTCGAACCTTTCAGGGACCGGTCCTGGGGCCGCAGGCTTCAGCCAGCGCGCTCTCCATGCTAAACGTTCAGTACGTACTGGTGGCTAAATCACTTACTTTTTTTTAAATCATGGTAAAAATAAACATAACAAAAATCACCATTTTAACCATTTTTAGGTGCACAATTCAGTGGTATTAAGTTCACTTATAGTGTCGGAAATATCGGCACTATCCACCTCCAGAACTTTTTCATCTTCTCCGACTTGAACATCTCTACCCAGTAAACGGGAGCTCCCCCCACCCCTGGTTGCCTCTGTTCTACTGTCTCTAGGGATTTGCCTATTCTAGGTCCCTGATATAAGTGGACTTGTACACTATTTGAGCTTTGCTTTTGTGTATGATTTCTTTTACTTAGTGTCTTTGAAGTCTATCCACGCGGTAGCATGTGTCAGAATTTCATAGCTTTTAAAGCTGAATGATATTCCGTGGCTTGCACATAACTGGTTTCCCTATTGACAGACAGTTGTGTTGGTTCCTCCTTTTAGCTACTATCAGTTAACACCTCTTTGATCTTCGTGATATAAGCATGTTTGATTCCCAGCTTTCTATTCTTGTATGCAACCAATGGAGCCACACCACATATTGAAAATTCTCCCCGTTCTGATATGAAATGTTACCTCATTGCACGTTGGATTCTCAAATACACCTTGGACCTCCTTCTAGATTTTGCCCCATTGAACACTTTTTCTGTGCTACTGCCACAGTATTTCAATACATTAACATAGTTTTACATGGTTGATGTGCTGCTTCTTAATTTTGTATTCTGCTCTTTTCCCACATACCATTATATCACAAAGTTTTTTCACATTAAAAATCTATAAAAACATTTTATAGATTTTAATTTTAATTTTATTAGCTGTGATGTGTCACCACAAAAAATAAAGAAAAAAGTAGAATATACCCGTTTCCAAGTCTAAGCTGTCAATTTTAAGATACATCATTATTTTAGGTATCACTATGAAAAAAACTGCTGCCAATTGAACTATCTCCTGCTGTTGGTTTTTAAGACACACCTCTATTTTAAAGAGGTTAAACTGAAAAAAAAAAAGAAAGGTTTTTACAATTGCTGAAAAAGATCAATGAATAAATGTGCTTCATGTCTGTATGTGATAGGGCTTTCAAAATTAAAGACCAATAAACTTAAAAAAGGAGCCCTGGCTGGTGTGGGTCATAGGACTGAGTGCCAGCCTGTGAACCAAAGGCCAAAGGGTGCTGGTTGGATTCCCAGTGCACATGCTGGGTTTCAGGCCAGGTCCCCAGTAGGGGACACATAAGAGACAACCACACATTGATGTTTCTCTCCCACTCTTTCTCCTTCCCTTCCTCTCTCTCTAAAAATAAATAAATAAAATACATTAAAAAAAGAAAATTAGGACAAAACCCCAGTAGAGTGACCATGTTATTAAAAGGTAAAAACATTTTAATATACTACCAGGGAAACAGGGTTTTTCCCTCATTTAATCAGAAAAGGTGTTCCTAGGTCATTTAATAGTACCAGAGCTCTCCAATGCTGTCCCCTATTATGAAGACACGTCCAGGCCTTGGCCTAGTTGGTTGGAGCATCTTTCCTATATGCTGAGGTTGTGGGTTTGATCCCAGGTCAGCGCACATACAAGAAGCAACCAACAACGAATTTCATTCCCTCTCTCCTTATCTCTCTCTCTCTCTAAAATCAAATAAATTAAAAAGAAGGGGAAGGAGGAGAAGGAGGAGAAGGAGAAAGGAGGAGGATAAAGAGAAGGAGAAGAAGAAGACGACGACAACGACAGCACCTGCAGGATGTACGATGTCCTGGAGAGACAGAATCTAAGAACAAAGAGAGTTCTCCTGGCTTTTGAAGTACCCAGACATAGACCTCCTTTCTGGAACACTTGGGAGTTCCACATCTTGGTTACTTCAGCAAAAATGTCTTTCATTTCCTCTGGCTCCACTTGCAGCTGAGGGCAAGCAGCACTGTTCACCCTGCCTCTTCCATTTGTATCCCCCTCACAGTTTGGCTTAAAAACAGCTATCGCTTTCGGCTGAAGACCTGCCCTGCACTTGGGAGTTAACGCCTTTGCCACGGCCTTTCAAGATCAGGCCCTGCAACTTCTGGGACATCTTGGATCATCCTCCATTTATTCCATGGAGGCCCTCTTCAATTTTCTCAAACCTGTCAACACTGTTTTGGCCTCTAAACCGTGGCACGGGTGGGAACATGCTTCGCTAGCCATCCCTCCTTCCCTGTTAGGTACCGCTGTGGCAGTGTCCAACACTGACTTATGGTGAATGTTTATTGCCTGTGTCCACCAAGCCTGAGGTGCGGCGAGCAGCCAGGATCAGACAAGGGGAGGCCTGGGAGACTATGAGCATTGTGCGTTTCTCACGGTGCTGCTGGAAATCCTCATCATCATTAGCATGTGCTATATGCGCACACAGGGTGACCCCGGGGGCTCGCAGAACTCAGGACCTCCACCTGGTAACGGAGGTAACCGTTTAGATAGCGTTGGGAGCATTCCGAGGGAATCCGCTCGGGGCAGCTGAGCTCGGCGCGCACCTGCGGCTTGGCGCGCACCTGCGGGTGGCCCGCGCTCGCGCTGCGCGGCGGGACGCGGCAACCGGCCGCATCTCGTGGGAGACGCCCGCGGCGCGTTTAGGGCCCGCGGACCCTCGGGCGGGGCAGCGGGGGTCGCAGGGTGCAAGTTCGTTAGGGGAAAAGCGGGGTACGGGCCCGAGGCAGGGGCACCGGGACCCTGCGCGGGCCGGGGCCTCAGGCCGGTCAGCGGCAGGTAAGGGAAACTGGAGGCACGCTTGCTAGGACTAGATCCAGGCGCCGCGGGGGTGGCTTTGAGCAAGGAGCTAGCGCAGCTCCTCAGCCCTGACGGGAGGCCCTGGGGATAACACAGGCTCTGGAAAGAAAGAGAGTAGAGGGTGGAGAGCCCCAGTCTTTCCGGGTTCGCCAGGACCGCGACTAGCAGGCTGCGGGTAGGTGTGGAAAGACCGCCACCTCAGTCCCACCCAGAGCCATGGATTATCCTGCGGCCCCGGGAAACTGATTGCCGCCATTCCCCTCCCCCATTCTGGCGGGTAAAGTGAGAACGGTTTGAAGGAAGACGCATGCGCAGGAAACGATAATAAACCGCTGAAGTTCGCTGTTCAGTAATCGCGACAAAGCGCAGGCGCAAAGAAGCTCGAAGGGTTTCAGCGGTGGGAGGGGCTGAGGCACAAACGCTCGGGGGTAATAACTTGCCGGTTGGAGCTGGGCGGCTCTTGAAAGTACGCTTGCGTCTGAGCTCTGTGTGACGCAACGGGGCGGGGCGGTAACGGGCTGCGCCTGCGCAGAGCGCGTTCAAAGGGCCTTATTTAGGTTGCGCAGGCGCCCGCTAGCCATTTCACTCAGCCACGCTGAAGTCGGGTGATCAGGTGAGTGTTTGTTGCTCGGTGTGCGCCGGCCAGGGGCCCCTGAGGTTGCCGCTTTTGTGAAGATCGCCTGCCTCCGAGTCTCTGTGGAGCCCGGGTGCGTCGTCGCGAGGTACGGGCTGCCGCTGGGAGCGAGGACTGGCGCATTGAGCGAGCGGCAGGGCCGCTGGGCCTGCAGGCCGCGCCGTCTCTATTGTGTGAGATGTCTGAGGAGGCGGAGCGGAAGCGCGGCCGCCATTTCCCTGCCTCCACGCTGGCGCCCAGCCGGGCCCCCTGCGGCCGGAACCCCGCGCAATTAGCGCACAGAGCGGCTTGCCGCCCGCGCGAGGGTGTGCTTGGTGTCAGACTCCTTGCGGCTGGGATTTGCGCGCGGGTCTGCTCTTCCCGGGGCGCCGCGGCCCGGTGGTCCCCGCGGGCGGCGGGGAGTTCAGTTCGAGCGGTTCCCGGGTCTCACCCTCCCCCTCCCCCACCCCCTGCAGTCTGTGTGGACGACGCCAAGACCCACCGGGAGACGATGATGCTGGGCACGGAAGGCGGGGAGGGGTTCGTGGTGAAGGTCCGGGGCCTGCCGTGGTCTTGCTCGGCGGACGAAGTGCAGCGGTTCTTCTCTGGTGAGTTTAAAGCGGAGGCGGGAGTTCGCGGCCTGGGCCGCGGGGCAGCTGGGCGGCCGCGCAGGGAGGCGGCGGGGCGGGGCGGGCGGGCCTGGGGCGCCCCCTGGCGGGGCGAGGGCGCAGCCGTTCCCGCCGGGCCGCGGGCTCCCGGGCGGCCGCCGTTGCGCAATGGAAACTGCGGAAGCCCCGCCCTCCCGCCTTCCGGCGCTTGGGGACGGCGGCGGCCTCCGCGCACTTTTTCCTTTGCTTACCTGTAGTCACCAGCCCTTGTGTGGATGTCTTCGAGAGGAGGAATTGGGGTTTCCCTTCAGCCTTGAGAAAATTGCCCGATGGTTGGGCTGATAATAGTATTTTGGGAAGTTTTAAAATGCAACATGGTTTTACATGCCTTTCAAAAGGGGGCGTTTTAGTTCGTAGAGTTAAACTGTCGTTTCTTAATTTCAAGGCAATTTTCCTAATCAAGATGGGGTATTTGAGTTATTGTCCATCTGGTTGTTGGTATGGCTTACTTGACAGTTGAGGACACTGAAGCCTAGGCAGCTATACTTGCCTACTAGTTTTTACCCCCAGCACGTAGGTTTCCTGAATAATTTCTGCCATAATGTCCTTGTTCCCATTGGTGTAAGACTAGACTGATAAAAGATTCATTTGGAAGAACTCTGCAGGTTTCGGAAGGAAACTTGTAGTATTGACTTACTATCTGAATTTAGTGTTGGTAACGGAAAACGACCTGTAAAACAAGAACCAAATACCCTGGAAGCCACCTTGCAGTGGGCAAGACTGGGTTTGGCTTCAGCTGTGCAACTTGGAGCATTTTAGCTTTGTAACATAGATCCCCTTTCAGGTGAGTATTGGCTGTGAAACTTGGGTTGTACTGTTGCTGCAAGTGAGGTAAAATGATCAGCGGTCTCAGGCCAAAAGTTGATATTAAGTATATTCAGAAAAAAGCATTTGAATTACAAGATCTAGGCCTAACCGAGATGTTACAAATTCTATTAATGGAGACACATGGGTTGTGAGAACTTGGGAGAGTTTTGTTAAGAAACTGCTTTGAATGTTGGATTTTATTGATGGATTGGGGTTGTATCATTTAAGGAATAAAGTTTGATCTGGAGAGGATAACTGCTTAATCATTATAGAGAGACTGGTGCCAGTAATATCTGGTTCAACTTAGTGGTCTTTGCATGGGATCTACTTTGCAGTAGGGGCTTGAACAGGCATTTCATCTGTATCACCCAGAGGTGGTTTTAAGTTTTAAATTCTGTATTAACGGTTGTTTTCTTTCCAGACTGCAAAATTCAAAATGGGGCTCAAGGTATTCGTTTCATCTACACCAGAGAAGGCAGACCGAGTGGAGAGGCTTTTGTTGAACTTGAATCAGAAGAGGACGTCAAATTGGCCCTGAAAAAAGACAGAGAAACTATGGGACACAGATATGTTGAAGGTTTGATTTATGTTGCCCTAGTAACAGTAAAAATGTGAAACAGATTTATTTTACCCCTTCTGAATTTTAGGTATTTGACCGCATGGAAATGGTCACCTAAGGGAGTTTGTGGCAGCTCTTCCTAGATTATCTAAAGACCCAGGAAGTCTGAACTTTGTCCTCTAACTTTCCAAAATTGACTAATTCTAAGCACCTCTTTCAGTATTCAAGTCAAACAACGTTGAAATGGATTGGGTGTTGAAGCATACTGGTCCAAATAGTCCTGACACGGCCAATGATGGCTTTGTGCGGCTTAGAGGACTTCCCTTTGGATGTAGCAAGGAAGAAATTGTTCAGTTCTTCTCAGGTATGTAGTCGTGTTTGTTGCTGAGCAGTGAATTTTGGCTAGCTCTGGCAACATGATTTAATAGACATTAAAGTTGAGTAGCTTAGATACTGAAACAACAGGTTGTGAGTATATGCAGATGAATTAATGTTTTTTTTCTTCCTGGAGACCTTCAAATAATTTATGCCCATCTTAATGGTGGAAATTAAGTACTTCCAAAATGCTAACTTTGCCTCTATTTAGCGTTGTAGTTCAGAGTAGATTTTTGAAGATTGTCCTCAACAGGTTAACTACTTTCCTCACAGTGCTGTTCAGCAAAGTACTTCAAGGTAAAGGTAAGATCCCTTAACATTAGATTAGGGTGAGTTATGAGTCAGGTGATGTGTAGTTCCTGGCAGGTGTCTGTGTTTTAAGACACGATGAGTCCTGAGACTAGAAATGTCTCTAATGGTCTAATTCTCATACATAAAAACTGAAGGCAGAATCTGATTTAGCCAGAGAATTCTAAATATAACTAAAAGTCAAAGATCAGGTTGGATGTATAGTCTTAGTATCTGAAATACAGAAAGTATTTTAAAGTTATTCTGGGCCTAAAGTATTTGAATGTTTTTATGCTGAAGAGCTGATAAAATTGTATGTTTAGTAGAATGTTCAGTCCTGTATCTTAAGTACTATTACTTGATATTCATAATGTGATAAACTGGAATTAAGAACAAGAAATCCTTTCATGGTTTAGGGCAGTATGTTATTAAAATTCTGACTGTTAGATATGTATCAAGTCCTAATATTTTGCCAGAATTTTTGAAATGAAGTTTGTTTTGATTGTTTTGTCTAAATTGGTGAGAATTTAATGCTGTCAACGTTAAATATGAACATAATTTCATATCTTCTAGGAAAGTGCTTTAAGCCCTTTTTGTAAGCTTGGGAATGTATCCACGGAAAGGATTTTTCATAGACGGAATTTCCAGAAGTGAATCATGCTACTGTTAGAGCATAAGCTGCATGCCTGTGCTGTCTAGAGCAGTTGTTTGTTGCAAGTTTAGATCATGTTTGTCGATGATATCTACTTTTTTAAGCAATGTTTCAGTTTGTGTGTAAAATGTTTAAATGTGTAAATTTTAAAATTTTGAAGTTCCACTAACTTAAAACATTGAACTATAAATAAATACAAAGTAAGGTAAAAAGGTGTTTCTTGACTTTAGTAAAACTGTTGTATTTAATGCTTAAAAACTTTATTAAATTGTGTAATTTTCAACATTAAGTTAAATAGATAAAAGTATTTGTAATTGTTGAATTCTTGATGCATCCTGTGTTCAGCAAGTTTTTTTCTTAAATACTGTGCCACAGGGTGTGTTAAGAATTGTTGTACTTAGTAATAATGGAACTTCATATTACTGCAATGCATATTTTAAAAAGTACTTGTTGAAAGCATACCGTTCACCTAAAGTTAAAATTCTGGTTTATTTAAAGCTATAAGAAGAATCATTTCTGGGCTTGTGATGTTAATATTGCCCCCCTACTGGGGTTATTTGTCCTTGGGTTGAAGGGTTGGAAATCGTGCCAAATGGGATAACATTGCCGGTGGACTTCCAGGGGAGGAGTACGGGGGAGGCCTTCGTGCAGTTTGCTTCACAGGAAATAGCTGAAAAGGCTCTAAAGAAACACAAGGAAAGAATAGGGCACAGGTGGGGATGGATGGTTGGTTGGATTTGTCACTTTTCTTATGGTAAACAATTAAATCCATATTCTCTCTGCTTAGAAGAAATTCATCCATTTTCTGGTCCTAATTAATTGATGTTTGGCCACAATTGTAACACCTTATGTATGTCAAAATCCCACAATGCATTCAGATTACATTTTAGGTTTTGAAATTGTCCTCAGTGAATTTGGTCTACTTCACAATTTCGTATAATTCCTACTTAACCCCAGTCAATTGAGTTGAGAGACTATGGCTTTAAAAAAAATGTAATGCAAATGTGGCTTTAGCTGTAATAACACCCACATGGTAAATTAATATTACCATAAGAAAATGTGATACTTTCTGATCTTGTTTTTAAAGTTGAAATGCAACAATCTTTTCTTGCTGTATAAATATTCTGCATTATGTATTAATAAGCATAGCTTTCAAGAAATTGTCACAAAAGGTTTTATTCTCTTTGCTTGTGACTATTTTTCATTGAAGCATGCGCTTACCTATGCTGATTCCTACTAAAAGCATAGGCTGGGGTATTTATTGGCGAAAGGAAATGTGTAGTGTGGGCTAGACTGTTGGCGGAGGCTGACTGTTTAGCCTACTTGCTATACATGCTGCCAAAGGATTTAAAACATGAAATGTTGAAAGTTGAGTGGAATTCTTTCCCTCCTAAAACATTTAAAGTACTCCTCTCTACCCCTAAGGGTGGGCTCTCTGCCATAGAGGAGTGAATTTTCTATAAAGTTTAATATAAAATAATTTTACAATTGAGTGAATTTTTGGTCATTGCCTATGCAAATGTAAGAAATCTGGCTTTAAATATTAGTCAGTTTCATGGCTATGACTACATTGTTTTCTTGTGTAACTGAATACCTGTATGAGTGAACTAATGTTTTCTCTCCCCTCCCCATTCCCTTCCCTCATGAACAATGCTTTAGGTATATTGAAATCTTTAAGAGCAGTCGAGCTGAAGTTAGAACTCATTATGATCCACCACGAAAGCTTATGGCCATGCAGCGGCCAGGTCCTTATGACAGACCTGGGGCTGGCAGAGGGTATAACAGCATTGGCAGAGGAGCTGGCTTTGAAAGGATGAGGCGTGGTGCTTATGGTGGAGGTACGTGAGGATATGCAGGTGTCACGAGGGTGGTTCTTTGTAATTTCTATTTGATTTGATTGTGCTTTTTGTCTTCCAGGTTATGGAGGCTATGATGATTACAATGGCTATAACGATGGCTATGGTTTTGGGTCAGATAGATTTGGAAGAGGTAAGGTAAGAATTGAATTTCCAATTGAAGGATACTTACACTCTTTTTCATCTAGACCTCAATTATTGTTTTTCAGGAATGTCTGACCACAGATATGGGGATGGTGGCTCTACTTTCCAGAGCACAACTGGACACTGTGTACACATGCGGGGATTACCTTACAGAGCTACTGAAAATGACATTTACAACGTAAGTTAAGTTAAATTCACAAGCCAGCTATTGGCATAGCAGTAAAAACTGGGTCCTTATACTGCTCAAGTGAAACAGTATGTTACAAATTTTGTAACATTAGAAAGTTGACTTGATTCTCTGAAATACCTTTTATTTAGTTTTTTTCACCGCTCAATCCTGTGAGAGTACATATTGAAATTGGTCCTGATGGCAGAGTAACTGGTGAAGCAGATGTTGAGTTTGCAACTCATGAAGATGCTGTGGCGGCTATGTCGAAAGACAAAGCAAATATGCGTAAGTGTGATTTAAATGTCCTGGGGACTCTAATGAATTGAAGAAAGAGAGACATCTGTTTGTTATTTGACTTACGCATCCAATGGTTGATTCTTATATGTGCCCTGACTGGGGATTGAACTTGGAACCTTGACATATCCGGACAATGTTCTAACTGAGCTACCCAGCCTGGCTTTTGGGGACTCTTTACAGGTGGTTAGGTGACTAACATTTATGATAGAGGATAGTAAGGATGTATGAGAAACATTTCCTGATAATAGGTTAGCTCTTGGAGATGTGTTTAAAATTTCTTGGTGGATTTTTAAAATTGCTTGACTGGAAAATTTTTGTGATAACAAACATTGACTTGAAGTATATCCTTAAATTTAAAGCAACTTAAGTGAATGCTTAAAACAAAAGGTTACTTTTTGGAAAGCTGCATAGTTAATCACCTGAGTGAAGCAGGTAGAGCCTTGAACAAAAAAAAGTATTTGAAGTTCAGGTCTTCTTGCTTAAGAATTCAAACAAAGTTTTAATTCTTAAAAGTTGATGAAAATTCTTTCACCAACAAACATTTTCAAACTTCTTTTTTTCTCATTTCAGAACACAGATATGTAGAACTCTTCTTGAATTCTACAGCAGGAGCGAGCGGTGGTGCTTACGGTAGCCAAATGCTAGGAGGCATGGGTTTGTGTAAATATCACTTTAGTGTCTTTTTTTTTTTTTTTTAAGCTAACCTTGTATACCTTTTCTCTCATTTCAGAACACAGATATGTAGAACTCTTCTTGAATTCTACAGCAGGAGCAAGCGGTGGTGCTTATGGTAGCCAAATGATGGGAGGCATGGGCTTATGTAAATATCGTTAGTTTTTTTTAAAAACCAATACATTTGTATTTGTGTAAGTCAGTTGTGTGTTAATGTACATTATTAATCAGTTTAGCTTAAGCAAAGTTTTGATTTGAATTTTGTGTCAGGTAAAGCCTTGAGTTAAATGAAGCTGCTTAGCATAGATAACTAAATTAGTTTTTAAGTACTTTTGGGGGGAGGGATTATAGAAAGAAACTAGTTGGATTGTCTACAAAGTATAAATCTAACAGCAAAAAGCACAGAATCAAAATAACTTAAATTTCTGGACGTAATTGGTTGGGCATAAATTAGGTGTACAGTGATACCTATGCATCGACATAGCCTTAATACACCAAATTATGGGGAACAACCCCACTAAATCCAGTTAAGTAGTTTCATACAAGGTTTTCTCAAAATGCCTCTATGGAATGTGGATTTAGTCCTGCTGATGTGTATACTGTGGGCCAGTTGGTTTATAAATGTTTGACTAGTTGAAATGATAGATAGAAAGGTAGTCTGTTCATAGCAAATAGGCAAAGGTTATAGTGTAAGATTAAGACTGGAAATTGTAGATTTAGAATTACAAGCCCAGTACCACCAGGTACCACATTACATAGCAAATAAGATTCTGATGTTCTCTTAATTTAACAGCAAACCAGTCCAGTTATGGTGGCCCAGCCAGCCAGCAGCTGAGCGGTGGTTATGGAGGTGGCTATGGCGGCCAGAGCAGCATGAGTGGATATGGTAAGTGTGTATCTAATACACTTACAATAAGTTTTAGGTAGATTTCTTTAGTTGGGGGAATATGTAGGCTCTCCTTTTTTGGGTGAAATTGGGTTAAGTATATGTTTTTGATCATATTATAAATTGTTAATATTTTAATTTTCAGAACCAATCATTGGGAGGGGGAAGTGTTCTATAAATTAAATACGCAACTTTGAATAATGTCAATCTAGAAAACATCTGCCTCCACTTATTAAAACACTAAGTTAACTGTTGCTTTTTTTTTTCCTTTTGGTTGGCATTAAATCTTAGTTGGAGGGAGAATTTAAAAAAGTAAAGTGGTGGTTGGGTTTAGGACTGTATTTATTAGTCAGTTAACCTAGGATTGGTTTTATTTTTTTCAATTGGTCTAAAGAATGGTGATTTTGGTATTATAGTCTTACCCTACAAAATCCTTTTGCAGACCAAGTTTTACAGGAAAACTCCAGTGATTTTCAATCAAACATTGCATAGGTAAATATTTTCTCAAAAAATATAATTTAAATTCCCACTAGCAAATACTGATATGTTGTGCTAATACTATTTTTATAGCAGTCAATGGCTCTGACTTAACTCCATGGAGGCTGCCATTTTGGGCACAGTGAGTTGCTGTTAGTCCCACGTTGTTGTCTCACTTCCTGCCCACTATGAATAGGAAAAGCAAGAGACTGCCCCGTGCTCCCTATTCATACACATGCCATTTGATGGACACATTGTGAATGTTTATGGTAAATTTTTTTAAAGTGCCTTGTTTAGCTTTAAAAACATGATGTAATTTTGCAATTTTTGAAAAACACTAGTTTTCCTTTAAACTTAATTTTCCATGTTGATTCTGAAGCATTTGTTCTAAATGGTAGCACAAGAGTCTGGCAAGTTGGTACTACAGAGAGAAGGGATTAATTGAGACTTGTTTGGAGTCGGGAGTCCCCTTTCCCAAACATGCTTCTCGCCACTTGGACAGCAGCCATTTGTACTCGTATACTTTTTACACTTTTTCCTGGAATGCTTTATTTTACTTGACTGATTATGTGATACTTCTCCTGACTTGTCAAAATGATCTCTTGCAGGCAGCCAAGGAGCAGTGGACAGCAACTACTACAGTAACGGAAGCCGTGCATCTGTGGGAGTGAACGGAATGGGAGGGATGTCTAGCATGTCCAGTATGAGTGGTGGATGGGGAATGTAATCAATCGATCCTTGTCGCTGACTCTTGGTCAATATTAATGGGAAAAAAACAAAAATAGGAAACAAGTTTAACAGTTTTGCAATACCAGCTTGTGATTTATGCTTTAAGTGGAAATCAGGATTGTTTTAAACTTAAGGTTCAGTATTTTTGAACACAAATATCATCTAGGATGTAACAACTAAGTTGAGTAAACTATAACTGTTAAACAATTTTTAGCTTTTCTCAAGTTAGTTCTATTGTAGGGTGTACTTAAGCAGTAAGTATATTTAGGTTAAAGCAGTTGAATTATGTTAAATGTTGCTCTTACACCACATTACCCTGAACACTGTTTGGAAGCATGTTGGAAGACATGCTTTTTTTGTAAAACAATATAGGAGCTGTCTCTACAATTAAAAGTGAAACATTTGGCATGTTTGTTAATTCTAGTTTTCATTTAATAACTTCTAAAGCACGTATGGTTAAACTTTTTTTTTTCTTTTTTCTTTTTTAAGTTAATGGGGTAATTTTGAGACGCAATACCAGTACTTTAGGATTTTGGTCTCGGTGTTTGTATGGAATTCTGAGGCCTTGAATTTAAGTCTTTTCATTGCATTGTGAGTTCCTTTTAGGTGTATTGCGCTAAGTGAAACTTGTCAAATAAATCTTCCTTTTAAAAACTGCACTTTGTCTTGTCTGTGCTTCAGTGTCATGTGGACTGTTTCTTGGTGCTCTATTCCTGCCTGGGGCGTAGGTGACAGTGGCCCAAGTCTGTGGCTGTGGCAGAGAGGCTGTTGTGTAGATGTCTTCAGACCTCCCTCCAATACAACTGCAGGTAATGGTAGCTTTGGGGTCCTGGCTGGAAGGGCTGTCCATTGAGCCTGGCTGCACCAACCCTGATATGTATGCACCTGTGCCCTCACACTGCATGCTGCATGTCCAGTGGAGGCCTTCCGTCCAGCATGGCTGAGCACGGAGTGCTGAAGGCTGAGGGTGGCTGGAGCTGCCCTTCCCAGTTGGGTGTGGTATCTCTCAGTTTTTTTGTTGGTTTTAGAGAAACACTGATTTGTTGTTCCACTTAACTGTGCACTCACAGGTCGATTTCTTGTGTGTTCCCTGATAGGGCATCAAACCCACAACCTGGAGTACTCCAACTGAGCTACCCAGCCAGGGCTTGGATGACATTTTTCGAGTTCTAATAGGAAGTGTCCCCTGGAAGCTAGATTTTTTTTTAAGGGAGGGAGAGGAATAACAAATGCGTGTGTGGTTGCCTCTTGAGCATCCCCTGTTGGGGACCTGGCCCACAAACTAGGCATGTGCCCTGACTGGGAAATTGAACCAGCAACTTGGGTTTGTAGGCTGGCACTCAGTCCACTGGGCCACACCAGCCTGGGCAGATGTTTTTATATTTTTGCTTAATTCCTAAAAATCCAAGATGACTTAAGAGCAAAACAGTTCTGAGGTGGAATACCACATATTTCTAAGTAAACATTATTAGTTTGTCATTAAATGTAATCTAGATCAGATTTTATATTTGATTCTTTCTAGAAAATATACCCTAGCATTAAGAAGCTAAAAGTAGTTCCAGAAAAACCCTTCCACAGGTACTTAAACTGCAGTGTAAGACCTACTGCTCGGTTACCCTCCCTCTGGATGAGTGGTTTTCTGCCTCTTCCATCTCATGGCACACACAAACTAATTACTGAGATTATGCAGCACGCTAAAAAAATAGAATTACCTGACAAAATACAGTTGGTTTACAAGAATAACGGTGGTAATCTACCATTTTGCTCCAACGTGACTTAAAAATCAGGTTGCCTTTGCTTGTATATATATAAGGATTTCTAGTACCAAGAATGAACCAGTCAGATGCAAACTTACCTGATAGGACCAATAAGATGCACTCTCAATATGACATTCATGGTTCAAGAGAAGAGGTACTCATATTTGATGGCTGCTGTTTTTTAATTTGACAACCTAAGGAAAAGGAGGTTAGTGCCCTTGATGAATCAAGTATTGCATGTTACAAAATCTGTCACCAGTTGGAAATTGCTGACCGAGACTATTGGGTTGAGAGGAAATTTCAGCAGCACATCAAGGCTTGTGCTGTTGGAAGCTTGGTGTGTGTGCCTCACTGTGACAGTTCTGAAAGGCTTCTCTGTCCTGCGTGAGGTCAGTGTGGTGGGCTACCCATTCCCGAGTCTGCATGGTGACACTGCGTGGCAACATCGTACCTGCTGCATGCCCGCTGCAGGCTGCTGGGCTGTTCCACACTGTCAGGGCTGTGGGTGCCAGGTGTTGTACTTGGAATGGGTTTTGTTGCTTGTCTGGTGGATTCAGAGATGAATTAATTTCAGTGCGAGCACTGGTGTTCAGCTACAATCTAACCTTAGTGTGGTGCCTGTGATCTTGGCTGAGTTTTTAAACATCTGTGGGTTGGACACACTGTTGAGAAGTTTGAAGGAAGGCTCCTTCCCTGAGTCTTTCTCATTAACTTGTTTTATATAGGAACATTTTTGTTGAAAGACAAGGGGGAAGGGAAGGCGGATTAGAACTAGAAATGTGGAGTAAAGCTAATAAGCAAGCTAACCCAGAACATTCTGGTTGTTAGGAGCCTATGTTCTGTGGACTAGCACCCTGGGAGCTTGTTAGGGATGACCAGAGCCTCCAGGCACTGCGCCTGCATTTTAACACCAGCTCCTACCTCAGCCCCACGAAATGAACCCCTGCACTTACCCTTGAGAAAGAAGTGCTGTCTTAGAGCATCTGCCACCACTGCCCATGATGGGGAAGGGTTGTCTGGTGTGTGAGTAAAAATTTCTCTCTTCGTGCAGGTAATCACTGGACACTTGAAGAAGGATTCTTTGTGAATGATGCTTGCTGACCCTTTGTTGCTTGGGAGTGGGGTGGGGATGTGGTTGGGGGAGGAAATAGGTGTGATAAAGGGAAGAACGCTGAGTGTGGCACACTGGTGGGCAAGCCATATATACTCTGCTGAGCCTTGAGAGCAGTGCTGAGTGCTTCCTTTTGTAAGTGCAGAGGAAAGCTGAGGCTCAGAAGGGCAGTGACTTGCCTAAGGGACCCCACAAACTGAGTCTAAATGGGTGCAGAGAAGACAAAGGTACATGTGTCTAATGCCAGATGACGACCAGTTTAGGACAGTGCAGCAAATGCTCAGGAGGGTTGGTCCCTGATAGGCATTGAAAACCTGCAGCTTGGAGAAAACACAGCTTTGGAGCTTGGCTGCACAGGTCCTGGAACCTAACCTTATGGTCCTATCTCCCACCCACATGTATTTAAGGAGCAGCTGATGTGGAATCTGAGCCAGGCTGTGGGTAAGCCTTTTGCAGGGAGAGCCCTCCCGGGAAGAGCCAGGGCCTCCAGCAGGGGCTGGCCAGTGGAAAGCAGTCTGGAAGGGGCTGGTGGGAGGTGACAGGCAGGCAGAGAGTGGAGTAGGTGAGTCCACTGAGGGTTGAGGCCTAGACCAGGAATGGATGGGGTGGCTCTGGCAGTCACTGTTAGAACATCTGCGCCAGTACTGCTGCACGTGCTGAGGAGGACAGCTGTGAGCCTGCTGTCACAGCTCACACCCTGTCCTGCCTATCCCTGGAATTCAAAGCCCCAGGCGTCTCCAACTGTCCTTACCTGTATGCAAGGGAAACAACCTCTGAGCTTTGCGGAGAAGTTTGTGTAAGGTCACTTCCTTTGCCACTAATGGACTTAGCTCAGTCAGGCAGAGCACAGCCCGTATCCCAGAACACAACAGGCTTCTGGGCGGTCACCCCAAACAGCCAAGGCCTTTTGGTCCTGGAATGGGGGGTTGATCTGAGGCACCCTCCAAAGGCCAACTCAAGCGGACACAAGTTCCTTCGTTTTTCTGCACGCAGGTGAGAAATCAGTGACTTTATTGCAGGGCCTATTGAAATGGCCCATTTCTTGACTCAAGCAGGGAAGGCACACAGGGCAGTGGGAGAGGGACCAAATGCTCACTATACTGGTATGATTGCTACAAAATAGTTTAGTTTTTGGGAAAGTGAAAAATGACAGTAGCAAAACCACAAAGTTAACCTGACCCTCAACCAGTGATGCAGCCCAATTCGAAGGAAGTCTGGATCCAGAGTTCATACCGTCCAGCTCTGGAGGGGATGGTGCCCTCTGTCCCAGAGCCGGTGGCCACGTGGGTGGGATCCGGGGCCTCAGGAGCCAGTGGAGGAGGAGCAGCGCTGCAGGAGCAGGGTGTGGCAGCTGTCGCACACGCGCACCGGCTTGGGGTAAGAGGGCAGGGCCAGCTCGTTGCTGGAGCAGGTACTGCAGAAGATGTGGCCACAGTTCCGGCAGTGGTGCTGGGGGACAGACGGGAGCTGTGGGGTGCGCTGCCCCTCACACTATTTGCTCCCTGGCTGCACCCCCACTGAGACTCCCAGCCTGTGAGTTCACTCACTGTTTATAGAGAAATGGGCCAATTTGGACCTTGAGTTTCACGAGTGTGGGCCAAGGGGTGTACATTCTGCACGAGGTTCTCTGTGAGGCTGGTGTTCTTTGTAAGCAGAGCTGCCCCTCTCGGCTCTACAGCACTTGTGCAGATTGGCCCAGCCCATTAGGTTAGGAGGTGGGCCCCAACCTGGCACGGGGAGGGCCTGGCCTGTGGAGCCGCTCTCTAGCAGCAGCCTCAGCATGGCTGCTGCTCCTTCCGACTAGAATTTAGGGGCTTTGCTTCTTTTTCAAAGAGGGTTTTAAGGGGGCAGGTAAGAATGTGCACCCGCATGGCAGCAATAAAAAGGGGAGGTGCCAGTGTGGCAGGTGTCCCAGTAAGGACTCCCAATTGTGTGTGGGGTCCGTACCCCGTGCCTGTCCTGCCCAGTGGGTCGTTTGATGGTACTGTCAATCCTGGACCAATTTCTTAGAACCTGGAGGCAGGGCCCCAGCAGAGGAGCAGGTCAGCTGGAGGCTGCCCCATGCTACCATGATACCTGCCCCGAGACCTGCGGCCATTGTTTCCCCATAGATCCCGTTTCTTACTAACTTGGCCAGACTTCAGTCCTGTCGGTTACAAAGAATTCCCAATGATGCACTCATGACGAGTTCATGCAAGCAACCCAGCTCCCAAAGGCAGTTACCAGTACTGAAAGGACTGCTGGGGACAAGGACTATGATTGAGTGGCAAGATGCCCCTAGCACGGGCTGCCTGTACAGTCTGGCACAACAGCGAGCAAGCCCATGGTGCGATGGGCCTAGTCCCAAGTACTCTTCCCAGAACCAAAGGAGAGTCCCCAGGAGGCACAATCCAGCCCCTGGGCGTGGGCTGCAAGGCCCACCCACATACCTTCCTCCGAGAAATGGAGAACTCCTTCTCACACTGCTTGCAGCACGTGGCTTCATCGTCTTTCAGCCATGTGTGGCCCTAGGAGGAGAGAACATGATGGCAGGCTCCTGATGGACCTGGAGCTCTGTTCCAGCTGCCCAGTGTCCTTTTGAGAGACCAGCTACAGCTGGAACCCTGCCGCCAACCTGGTCTGCCCTCGGGCTCCAGCTTCCTGCCCTTTGCATGCTGCCCCCTGAGCTTCTAGCCCAATTCTCCAGCCTCCTGTTAACCTCCTTTTGGCTGACGCCCCCTGGCTCAGGGTCTGGTGCTGGCGACCCCAGCCCTGGCTGAAGCCCTCTCGGTCGGCAGATGGGAGAGGACCAACGTGGTCAGCCAGACAAATTGGCCACAGTGATGGGAAGTGGGACCTCCACACACCCCCCAACCCCGATCCTCAGAACACCACAGAGGAGACAGAGGTCTCTATTCTGCAGAGGCAGCACCTGAGGCTTGGAAATAGGTTCTCAGGTCCCAAGTCATCATTTTTATCCTCTTTCTGGTGCTTAGCTTGAATGCAGTGCGGGGGACGGAAAGACAGCTGCAGCAGTTACATACAAGGAGCTTTCACTGTACGAGGGAGGATAAAATAAACGGACGATGGCTCTAAGTCCAGATGCTGTGACCCTTTGCCGCCTCCGACCTGTGCTCTCTGGAGCCAAGATGCCCAGTTGTCAGTCTTCTGCTGCAGCGGACGGCCCCTTGGGCAGGCTGCCAGTGGGCTGCCCCTTCTGCTCTGAACTGCCCTGGGATGGGGAGGCATTTGGAAGTGTCTGCCCTCCTTTCTCCCTGTCCCCATGCCAGTAGGCCAGCCTGACACCTGCACTGGGTCACCTGGTCCACACACACCTGTTCAAGGGGTGTGTCATTCTACCCTACCCCAGAATGGTCCAGACACTTGCCCTGTTCAGGATTTCGGTGGTCCTCAGACATGGCTTGGGCACTGCAGGGGTGCAGGGCGGCCTCTGGCCCCTTACTTGAAGGAAAAGGTCTCACTGTCACTATCAAAAAAACCAACCAACCAGAAAACCCTGGCCCTGGCTGGGTGGCTTGTTTTGTTGGAGCACTGTCGCCTGCACCACAGGTTGCAGGTTTGCTGGCCGGTCAGGGTGCACACTGAGGTGGTGAGTCCCATGCCTGGTCAGGACATGTAAGTACAGGAGGCAATGGATGGATGTTCCTCCCTTTCTCCTCCCCATTCCCCTCTCTAAATATCAAAAAACATATCCTCAGGCAAAGATCAAAAAATCCCTGGACACCTCTTGGCTATCTTTACCTTCCTTCATCAGGGCACCTGTGAGGTGTAGGCTGACTGTCACGCACAGCTGGTGGCAGAGGGACAGAAACTGCTGGCCTCGGTCCCAGCCAGGGCCTGCGGCCACTCAGCACAACTGCCTCAGTGGAGCAGCCTGGCTCCGAGCAGCATCTGCTCTTTATAAACTGAGTGACAACCGCCTGGCCACACACTTCTCACCGGCTGTTGGGGGAAAGCCCAGGAGCAAGCCGGGTGAGCTCTCATGCTAGTACCTTCAGTGCCTTATTCACTTCTTTGATGTCTTCCATCTTCAGCTTAGACCTGAAAAAAAGGAGAGATGACTCACAGAAGCGAGAGGCTCCGAAATGAAGAAAGCAAACTCAGGGTCTGGCTTTGCGAGGGTGACAACTCAGGAATATAGTAACATGGGTTGTTCAAAAATACTTTCCACCTTCCTTTTTTTTGTTTATTTTTTCTTTCTACCTTCCCACCTCACTCCTGGCTCACACATGTCGAGGTCTGAGGCTGAGTCTGTGGCCCCAAAACAGACCACTGAGCTGCAAGGGTTGAAAATGAGTTTGAAATAATTGCAGTCATTTAAAAATGGAAAAGTATCCCACAGAAGCCCACGTTTCTGGCTTCTCCGGGCAAATATTTTCCCACTCATGTCTGGCATGTGTGTGGGGGAGCCCCCTCAGGTTGGACGGGGCAAGTACTGGCCAGAAGAGAGCAGTGCAGGGCACTCCATGGAGAGGCGGCGGCAGGCAGGCCTCTGGGTGGAAGGGGTGATCAGCTGCCCTGAGCTGGTCTAGAAAAACGGGACGAGGAAGGCAGAATCTGCACCCCACATTCCCACCAGAGCCATAACATTTCCTTCCTCATTTTTCTTTATACTATTGTGGGCCAGCCCAGAGCACTGCCTCCTATAGACTTGGCAACTTTGTAGACTAAGAAAACCCTAGGGTGGTGCACGTCTGTGTCCTGCTTCAGTGTGTTTACAGTTCATTCTCATGTTGGTCCCACCTCTGGAGCTGTGTGGTCACAGCATATTCGGCACTGGGGCTGAGCCTTGGGGGCACTGGTCACAAGAGGCCCCATCTCTTTGGTGACTGTGCCTGTGTGAGGACGCAGGTGGGAACAGTGAGTCAACCTGGGAATGCTGGAGGGGGAGGGACTGGGCGTCGGTCTACCCCACTGGGCACCAGACCCACCAGTGTGGTAAGTGACAGGATGGCAGAGGTGGGAGGCAGAGACAGATTCCTGATGGCCTTTTTTGCTTAAGCCAGTTTGAGTTGGATTTGTTACTTGCAACTGAGTCCCAATTCATAAGGGGACAAAGCTGTCCCCTTGGGTTTGAAAATGTAAATGATCGCACAAGTGGACAAGCCCTACAGGAAGGGACACCAGGGACAAGGGTCAAGTCCAAGGGGAGACAGAATCCCCAGGCTGTGCTCTCCGGCGGCTCCGCCCAGTGGGAACAGAGGGGCTCCGGTGGATGTGAGGGTTCCCCCTGGGGAAAGCAGTGCAGCGTGGCCGGCTGGGATTCTCCACTCCCAGGGCTCCCTGGGGTCTGACTGCGGCTGCCTGAGCAGCCCTCTCAGCACCCCTCAGGCTCCCTGGAGACACAGATGCTGAGTTAGTAAACATGAGGGTTCTGTGCCCCCCTGCCCCCCGCCTGACTTCCAGGGCCCTCCCTGACCGTCTCTGCCTCTTCTGACAACAGGACACAGATTTGGGACTCAGCCCTGTGGTGGGCAGGCCAGTGACTCTTCATGGGGGGAGGGGAGGGCTCTTACTGGCTCAGGTGCAGCCCCATTTCCTGGAGGGCTTGTTCTTGCTCTTCGCAAACCTTCCGGAGCTCCGCCTTCTCGTCCTGGAGCTCCCGCAGCTCCTGAAAGGAACGAAGCAGATGCCTGGTGCAGAGTTCAAACCCTGTTAGTGAGGGTTAGTCATCACAGCAACAAGCAGATCAGAATGGTCTTCAAGAGGAAAAGGCGCTTTTGTTGTGATAACCTCACTCAAATCGGGGTGATTTCATGGCTTACCCTTCATTGGCCTACTCTCCAGAACTGGCAAATGGAAGGTGAGGAGCCAGCTCCTCGCCTGTAGCAGGGACAGTGACATGGGGCAGGAAGCAGCTCCGTTCTTAAGGCACATTCAAAACAGTCACCCTCACAGGGCAAATAAGGCTTTGCCTACCGAAGTTTCTATTAAAAGACTTTAAAAAAAATTTATGACTACCTTGGAAGATACATGGATAAACTTTGCACAAAATTATAGGAAGCCTGTAGTAGTGAACGCTCATTTGAATAAACTCTTTTTGGAAAGGGTTAGTCCAATTTCCCGATAATAAATAAGGCTGACGGAGGCCAAGCTCTAGAGTCTCATCATGGCTGGAGCACAGCCAGACCTCTGGGGGCCCCGAAACTCCATGTAGGAGCTGTGCGTGTGGGGGTGTGGCTTGTGCAGGGACAGCCTGGATGAAATGTGTCATTTGGGGCCAGTGCACCTGGAAGACACAAACTGATGAGGGCCAAAGATCCAGAAAAGTAACTCAGGGCCAGGGCTGCCCACGGGCCACCGTGGGGCTTATGTCTGAGCCTGGGCGTGACCCCCCAGCCCTCCCTGGGCCTTCGGCCCCAGAGCCTGGGGACACGGGCTTGCTGGCAATGCTGGAAACAGCACATCGTTTTGTTTCTCTGTGTGTGTACGTGGTGGTGGGGGGGGTATGCGCAATTTAAAACTTTAAAAGTATTTTGAAGTGGAGTGAAAGAGGTATGTTCCATGACACAGAACTTTGTAGAAGTTCTATTCTGTCCTCTGTTGTCTCTCTTTCCTACTCTGAGTGGCTCTTGAAGAACCTCTCCCCTCCCTAGTGATCCCCACCCCTGACTTGATGGGCTTTGTCACAAGTGGGTCTAAGCCAGCCAGGGGTGTTGAACTCATTTTCACCGGGGGCCACATCAGCCTCGCAGTTGCCTTCAAAGGGCTGAATGTAATTTTAGGGTTAGGACTGTATAAATGTAACTACCATATTTTGTAGGACTATAAGATGTACCTAGGTTTTAGAGGAGAAAAATTAAAAATTTTTTGAAGCAAAAAATGTGGTAAAATATTTAATAACCTATGACCCCACTCCACCGCTGCCCCCCACAGTGAACCAGGTAAGCTACATTCGGCCTATAAGACACACCCCCATTTTCCTCCCAAATTTGCGGGAGGTAGGGGAAGGAAAAAAATGCATCTTATAGTCCAAAAAGAACAGTACTCCTTAACGGTGAGGCAAGAGCTTGGCACTGCCACTGGGTAGAAACAAGGTGCCGGGCTGGATAAAACAAGGTGGAGGGGTGGGTCAGCCTGCAGGCCTTGTGTTTGCCACCTGTGCTCTAGACACTTTGAACAGAAATTCGAAGGGCTTTTCTTGGCTCCAATGGTTCAGCAGTACTCATTACCGTGAAGCTGCTCCAGTCCCAGGACCCTCCTCCAGGAAGGTGGGGCATGGGAAGGCCACCCAAGGCTTGGCAGTGGTGAGCCTGGCACCAGCCGTGGCAGAAGCCCTGGAGGTGTGCCCAGCTCTGGCTGGTTCACTGGCTTTCAATCTGTTTGGTCCTTCCCTCTCAGGGTGGAAGGCCTTCGGTTCGGGGACAGTGCCTCCCAGACCTGGGACCACTGGCACGCAGGGGGCCTGCTCTGCAGTAGTGGGGGCTCGTGCAGGGGTCACGCGGTGCTGGCAGGCGCTTTGGCTGGAGATGCTAACAGCTCCTTTCCTCCCAAGGGCCGTCCACCTTACCTTTTTTAACCCTTCCATTTGTTGCAGCTCTGCTCGGAGGAGGGAGGAGGAGTCCTTCTCACACTGTAATTCTCGCTGAAGAGCTTGTCTTTGCTCCTTTTCTGATTTCAACTCTTTCTCTAGACTTGAGCTGTTTTCCAAAAATGAATGTGAGTTAGTCTCAGTGGGAGATTTTTCATAGAAAATCCACAATCCAACCCCAGACACCACATAGGAAACGGAATTCAACAGGAAAATGAGTTGCCTCATGAGCCTCTACGCCCTTCAACCCAGCACGGAGACAAGCTCCGCCTCCCCCAGGGCCACCCGCACACTCTGAGAGAGACACACTGGGAACAAGCAGGAGGAAGCCGGGGGGCACCCTGGACAGTCCATGGATGGAGGAAAGGGGAGGAGTGCCCAGCAGAACCTGCGACAGAGCCCTGGCAAGTGTGGCTCAGTGGACTGAGTGCCGGGCTACAAACCAAAGGGTCGCTGGTTTGATCCCCAGTCTAGGGCACAGGCCTGGGTTGCAGGCCAGGTCCCCCGTAGGGGCGCACCGGAGGTGACCACACATTGATATTTCTCTCCCTCTCTTTCTCCCTCCCTTCCCCTCTCTCTAGAAGTAAATAAAATCTTAAAAAGGAAAAGAAAAAGAACCCACCACCCAGATGGAGACTGGATTTTGCCTCTTCCATCCAGAGCCAGCTGCCCACAGAGGCCACTGAGGGGTTGGGGGTGGGGAGGAAGCTGTGGAGGGTCAGGAGTGTGCCTCATTTGCACAGCCTCAGGGAGGCGTTTTCTCACTGGCCTTTGAACTTTTCCTCAGCATACCTGCTCCCATCCCAATTCCAGGCTTGCAGGGGTAAACCCAGAGTGGGATACTGTCCACCTGAGCAGGAGCACCTGCCCTCGCTACCCGCTGGGCACCCACCACTGGCTGAGCAGCTGGGAAAGCCGCTCCTGCAGTGCTTCGGTCCTGCGGCCCAGATCCTGCTGCAGCTGCTGGCCCCGGCCCTCAGCATCCTGCCGCGCCTGCTCAGAGCACTGCAACCTGTGCAAATGAACCACAGCTGCGTGAGGCAAGGGTCAGAGCTCTGATATGATGTGGGAAGTGTTCATACTCTTGCTGGCTTGAGGTTTTCCTTTCATTTTAAATTAATATGCAGTGAAATTGACTTATGCGTCCGTCCAACGGGCACTTGTCAAGACCACGGATCCACCAAGGCCACTAGGACACAGGATGGTTCCAGGCCCTAGGCTTTCTAGCGTGGCCCCCTGAAGCCACATTGCCTCTTCCTACATGACCCCTGGCAAAGCTGAACTGACACCATGGCTCCATCTCTTTGGTACTGTTGTAGCAATGCAATTATACTTCACGCAACCTTCCGAGGCTGACTTTGTTCTCTCTGCCTAACATCTCTGAGGTCAGTGCAAGTTCCTGCACAGCGGCCGCTCATTCCTTCCCTCAGCCGACTAGTGTCTCAGTGCAAAGGGTGTTGGTTTGGTCATCCACTCCCGGAAGACAGCTGTCTGGGTGGCTCCTGGTGTTTGGCAATTAGGAACAGAGCTGCTATACATTTGCGTATAAGCTTTGTATGAACATAAGTTTATATTCCTCTTGGGCAAGTAGCCAGGAGTGGGACTTGAGTGTTGTGTGGTAAGAGAATGTTCAGTTTTATTGTATGAAACTGTTTTCCAAGTTGGCTGTACGACTGTGCCTTCCCACTGGTCATGTAGGAGAGTTCCAGCCGCTCCACCACCTTGCCAGACACGGGGTGTGGTCATCAGTATCTGGCTGTTCTAACAGGCGTGTAAGGGCACCCCCGCGTGATTTAACACGCACTTCCCTAAGTGCGCCTTTGCCGTCTATATGCGCACTTTGCTGAAGTTCTGTTCATCTTTTGTCCTTTTAAAAATAGGATTGTTTGTTGAGTTTTGAGAGTTTTTAAATATATACTGGACACCGGTGTTCTGTGAGATACAGGGTGGGACAAAAGTAGGCTTACAATTGTGAGTACATGAAACACAGAGTTTATTCTTGTATTTTATCTACTATTGTGTTATTTTCCACATGAACAACTGTGAACCTACTTTTGCCCCACCTTGTATGCGATGTACAAATTTTCTCTCAATCTATAACTTGTCTCTTTATTCTCTTAACCGCATCTTTCACAGAACAAAAATTTTTAACTTTGATAGAGTACAGTTTACCAAGTTTCTCCTTCATGGACCATGCTTTTATGTCACGTCGAAGATCTCTTTGTCCAACCCATGGTCACAAGGACTTTCTATATATTCTTTGAAAAGTTTTACAGTATCAAGTTCCATATTTAAGTGTATGATCCATTTTGAGTTAATTTTTACATAAAGGTGTGAAGTACAGGCTGAGGTTATTTTTTGCTTATGAACGTCTGTTTCAATATCATTTATCAAAAAGGTGGAGAGCCAGGACATGCCACCGCTGAACTGCCTTTGCACTTTTGGGAAAACTCAGTTGTGCATGTTTGTGTGGGTCTTTTTTCACACTCCATTCTCATCCACTACTGACCTGATGTTTAAACGTGATGGCGACAAGGAGCACCCCGGAAAGTCCTGGCCCCCTCCCTGAGAGGACGATATGCTTCGATAGCCAAAAGGCTGACCGAGTGAATACATTGCTCCCCCCTTGCTAGGCAGGACTACGGATGTGAAGGGCAGCCACCCAACCCATCTCTGCTTCTGAGAGAGTAAGTCCCCAGGCCCAGAGGGGTCCCAGCACTTTCTAGGGAATATCTGCCAGGGCAAGTGATTACCTTTCTTCCATCTGTTTCATGCTGGACATAACTTGATTGATATTTTCTTCAAAAGCTGTGATGGCTTCATTCTTCTGCTGTAAACTGCTCTCTGTATCCTGCCAAAGCAAGGCCAGGAGGTCAGACTCTGCCTCTCCCTCACCCCTGGTCCAGCAGGGTCTGACTGTGCACTTGGTGCTTCATAATACTTTCAAGAGCATTTCATTCATAGCTGCTCTTCTCCAGAGCCCTGGAAGGCACACTACGCCATAGCTCTTAGCATTGCCAACAGAAAGAGAGACCAAGAGGGAGAGGCCAAGGCTCTGGTCAGGATACAATGAAGAATCAACCAATGAATGCACAGATAAGTGGAATAACAAATCAAGTTTCTCTCTTAAATCAATCAGTCAATCAATCAATCAATCAATAAAAAGTCCTACAATTAAGGATATATAAAGAAGCCCTCACACCAAAACTAGTAAGAGGGGCAGAGATGTGGAATAGGCTGGTCCCACACATGTGTGGCAAATAAAAATTGAGTGAACTCTCAGCCGTGGAGGTTTCCCATGAGGAGTAAGGGGCCCCAGACCCACATCATGGGTCCCAGCCCAGGGCTCCAGAGCCAGGAAGAGAAGGCCCCACAACTTCTGGCTGTGAGAATCAACAGGGATTGAGGCTGAGTAAGACAGGGGCAGGGGGTGGAGGATGGGGGGGGGTGCTGCTGCAGCCCCAGGCAGTTCCTCTTAAAGGGCCAACACAGACTTATCAGGACTCACTCCATCTGAGCTCCAGCAGTGTGCTAGCAGTGCGAAAAGTGCCAGGGACATGTTTGGAGGAAAGGAATTGTCAGACACCAGGGCAAGAGCTGGAGAAGCAGCTTTCTCCCAGGCAGGAGTGCCAGCAGAGGCCACTATTCCTTTTCTGAGCCCTCCCTCCACAGAGCCAGCTGGCGGGCAACACACCTAAGCCTCCCTCAGTCTGGCTAATGCTGCTCTCCCCACTCTGATGTTTCCCTGAGACCCCACCCCACCAACTTACAGGCCCATCCGAGCTGTACACAGTGGCTCTCCCATACAAAGTGTGCATAGTAGCTTACATTTCCGATGTCGCTCAAGTCTCTCACACAAGCAGCATCTGGCCTCAGTGTGCCCTGCACCTCTTGCTAAGTGGCCCTAAGCCTGGCACTAGCAGCAGGCCTTAGTTCACAGCCTGGCCTCTCCTGGGCAACTCTAAGCCCAGCACAGGTAATAGCCATCTGTATGTTGCTTTGTAGCTCAGGCAGGGTGGACCTGGGTAGAACACAGGTGGTGGCTGGCCTTGGCCTGCACCTACTACAAGGCCCTGGAATCGGTGCACCCAGTGGACAGCTTCAGACACTGAAGCACCATTTAAGGGGCAGACTCTACACGTGACACACTCAAGGGGCAGACTCAGTGGGCACCAGAGCCTCCGTGGGGTCAACCCTGCACAGCTGATCCTCCACTGTGGCCAGTGGTTGCAGTCAGTCCTTACAGCTGATCAGCCTGGGAGTAATCTCTCCCACTGATGTGCCAATGGCAATCAAGGCCCAACTACAAGAGAAGGATGTATTCTGCCCCCATGGGGCTAGGGTGTGGGGCACCTGGAATGCCCAGTTTGGGTGATCAGAGAGGCTGAGCCACTGGGCCCTACAGTACACTGAATATATTAGGCCACTCTACCAAGCCAGGGAGATGCAGCAGCTCTAATATATGGAAACAAACATAGCAAGGCTTCCCAAATGAGGAGATAAAAAGACATGTCCCAAATGAAGGAACAGAACAAAACTCTAGAAAAAGAACTAAACCGAAAGGAGACAAGCAATTTACTAGATGTGGAGTTCAAACTACTGGTTATAAGGATGCTCAAGGAACTTAGTGAGAATGTTAACAACATAAAACAGGACCAGTAAGAAATGAAGGAGACACTAACTGAAATGAAGAACAATTTACAGGGAATCAACAGTAAAGTGGATGAAGCAGAGAATTAAATCAGAGATTTGTAAGATAAAGAAGCAGAAAACAACAAATCAGAATGAGGAAAAAAATAATCCAAAAATATGAGGACAGTGTAAAAAGCCTCTGGGACAACTTCAAGCATAACAACATTTGCACCACAGGGGTGCCAGCAGGAGAAGAGAGAGCAAGAAATTCAAAACCTACTTGAACAATTAATAACAGAAAACTTCCCTAACTTGTCAAAGGAAATAGACATACAAGTCCAGGAAGCACAGAAGGTCCCAAACAAGAAGAACCAAAGAGGTCCACTCTAAGACACATCATAATTAAAAAGCAAAAGGTTAAAGACAAAGAATCTTAAAAGCTGCAAGAGAAAAGCAGTTAGTTACCTACAGGGGATTTCCAGTAAGACTGTCAGCTGATTTCTCAACAGAAACTTTGCAGGCTAGAAGGGATTGGCATGAAACAAAGTGATGAAAAGCAGAGACCTAGAACCAAGATTACTGTGTGCAGCAAAGCTATCATTTAGAATCGAAGGGCAGATAAAGAGCTTCCCAGACAAGAAAAAGCTACAGGAGTTCATCACTACCAAACCAGTATTATATGAAATGTTAAAGGGACTTATTTAAGAAGAAAAAAGAGATAAAAATATGAATAATATGTGGCAATAAAGACATATCAATAATTAAATCTAAAAAACAAAATAGATGAACAGGCAGAACAGAAAAAAATTCATGTACTCAAAATGGTACATGATTTAGAATGACAAATATAAACATTTAGAATGTTAGCATAGCGGAAAGAGGACAGAAGTAAAGGAGGGGATAAAAGGAAATAAGAACACCAGAGAGGTGTCTAATTGCAGCGTGTCCCGAACTGAGCCCTGTGCATCTGCACCCAGAGGGGGGTAGGGTGGCGAGTGAAGATGACCACCAGAGGACATGGGGTGGTGTTGCTGTGGGAAATCTAGCACCTGCAGTGCCACCTCAGCAGTCAGGGGTCTGCCATGTGAAGCAGGTGTTTCTAGCCAGAAAGCTGTGACCCTTGTTAGTCATGGCAAACAGGTAGTAAAACTGTCACTGGCTCAAACTTGGAACATGGATCCCTGCCAGCCGTGCCACAGCTCCTGGGGAAGGGGCTGGAAAGAGCCAGGGTACGAGCAGGCATCGGCGAGCAGGCGCGGCAGGGCCTGAAACGGCACTGTGAAAAGGGGTTCGTCCAGAGGTGGTGGGAGCAGAGGGGCCAAAGGCAGAGAGGGGCCTCGTGGGCTAGAAAAGCCAGATGCTTCTGACCGATGTGAGTGAGAGGAGACTGAAGACTGTGTATTGGAGGTCTTGAGACTCCCTGTGGGAAGGGTGAGGTTAGGGGCCTCCCTCAGCAGTTGGTCAGCTGCTTCAGATGACTTGGCCATTAACATGAGAGCAGGAGACACCAAAAGAGCAAAGAAATGAAGCAGGCACAGGAATGGTGTCAATGAATAAATCAACAAGCTGGTCACTGACACCCAGACTGAGGGGAGATGACAGAGCAGAGGCTGTGGCTGCGGACGCCTCCTTGTCAAAGCGCCCAGGAGTCAGGCCTGAAGAGCAGCCGCAGCTGATCCCCAACACAACGTCCAGGGCAGCACGCTGAGCCCACAGGCTGGCCAGGAAAGCTGGCAGCTGCCTGGTGGGGACACCCACATCCACCAATACCTGTCCTCCCTGTCATGTACCTTGTAGCTGAGGCTCAGCAGCCCCAGGTGTCCCTGCGGCCAAGTGGCCTTGCCAAGCAGCCCTTTTCTAGGTCTTCACATAGAAGGACGTCTGCCGCTTGTGTCTCAGGCTTGAGAAGAAACCCAGTGCTGGACTTTGCCTTTCCCCCTACCTTGCACTGGCAAGAACAGTGACCTCTATAGTGGCCTCGAGAGCTGGAGCTGCCACCAGCCTGGGCCCGAGTGACTGCTGAGCAAAGCTGCTGGTCTGAGGGGTTCTCCTCGGAAATAACCGTATGTGACAGACATCCAAAATTCCACGTTTTTCCACATTTCTGCTGTAGGGCCTGTTAAGTCACTGCAGCGGTTTATGCCCTCCTAACACACAGGCTGCACTAGAGCTCCACGCTCCCCCAAACCAGGTGGAAACAGCCCTGGCTGGGCGGCTCAGGAGATTGGAGCATCATCCCATACACCAAAAGGTTGCAGGTTCGATCCCTGGTCAGGGCACATCCTTCTCTCTCTCTAAAATCAATGGAAGAAAAATATATCCTTGGGTGAGGACTAAGAGAAAAAAGAAAAAGTTAAAACGTAGACAACTTGTTGGTAGGGTGAAATTCTTTTTCCCCTTTTCATTTTTCACTGTTGCTATTCTAATGATGATGCTGTGATAGTTTTTAAAAAGACAGGATAAAATCACAGTGTCTCTGTACTGTCTGCTCTCACACTGTCTTTCATAAGTGAGCCTGAAACTGCACCCACGAGAGAGCATGTGGGGCTGCTTAGGCAATAAAACAGGAAACAGAAGGTGACAAGGAAAGTGCGGAGAGGACCACAGAACGGAATCCTTCCCGAGAGCTTCTGGGCAAGGGGGCGTGAAGACTTCACAGACTCTGGGACTTCTAGCCAAGATGGAGGCGTAGGTGAAAACACTATACCTCCTCACACAACCACATTTAAGGACAACAAGGATTTAGAACCAAAACACAACCAAACAGAATAGTAAACTGTACTGAAGTCCGACAACAATGAACCATTCATCCAGATCGGTAAGAGGGGTGGAGTCGGCAGCTGGCAGACCGGGGTCACGGCAGGAAAAAACGGTGGCTAGTGAACCCGGGCTCGGGGAGGTAACCAGCAAACCCAGTGAGGCGCACAAGGCGGTAGGCTGACTGTAGACGCACATTCGTGCACAGATAAACCAAGCAAAAAATGGGCAGTGAGACAGACCATGAAACCCAGGGCTCCAGTGATGAGAAATAAAGCCTAAAAGCCCCAACTGAAAAAACTTACGGTGGTTGAGGTGCTGGGAGAAACTCCCAGCCTCACAGGAGAGTTCACTGGAGAGACCCACAGGGTCCTAGAACATATACAAGCCCACTCACCCAGGAACCAGCACCAGAAGGGCCCAATTTACTTGTGAAAAGTGGCAGAGGGGACCGAAATCCCAGAGAGAGCAGAATAAGCGCCATTGCTCCCTCTCTGACCCTGGCCACACATACAGTGTCACAACCCAGTGACTGGGTTGCCCGGCCCTGGTGAACACCTAAGGCTCCGCCCCTCATATGTAACAGGTGCGAACAGCCCAAAACATTATGGCTCAAGCAGAAGAACAGCTCAAAGCCCCAGAGCCAATACTTCTAAGTGACCAAGAGATAGCCAGCCTATCAGATGCACAGTTCAAAACACTGGTGATCAGGATGCTCACAGAACTGGTTGATTTTGGTCGCAAATTAGATGAAAAAATGAAGGCTACACTATGTGAAATGAAGCAAAATACACAGGGAACCAATAGTGATGGGAAGAACTTTGGGACTCATATCAAAGGAGTGGACCAGAAAGAAGAAAGAAACAACCAAACAGAAAAGAATGAAGAAACAAGAATTCAAAAAAATGAGCAGAGGCTTAGGAACCTCCAGGACATCTTTAAATGTTCCAACATCCGAATTATAGGGGCACCAGAAGGGGAAGAGGAACAGCAACAAGTGGAAAACTTATCTGAACAAATAGTAAAGGAGAACTTCTCTAATCTGGCAAAGGAAATAGACTTCTAGGAAGTTCAGAAAGCTCAGAGAGTCCCAAAGAAGGTGGACCCAAGGAGGAACACATGAAGGCACGTCACAATTACACTACCCAGGATTAAAATGAAGGAGAGAATTCTAGAAGCAGCAAGAGATAAAGGGATAGTCACCTACAAAGGAGTTCCCATCAGTCTGTCAGATGATTTCTCAAAAGAGATCTTACAGGCAAGAAGGGGCTGGAAAGAAGTATTCCAACTCATGAAATGCAAGGACCTACACCCAAGATTGTTCTATCCAGCAAAGCTTTAACTTAGAATGGAAAGGCAGATAAAGTGCTTCTCCGATAAGGTCAAGTTCAAGGAGTTCATCAATTATATGAAATGTTAAAGGGACTTACCTAAGAAAAAGAAGACACAAAATATGAACAGTGAAAGGATAGCAAGCTCACGGTTACTAACAACCACACCTAAAACAAAAGTAAATTAAGCAGACAGCTAGATCAGGAGCAGAACCACAGAAATGGAGATCACATGGAGGGTTAGCAACAGAGGAGTGGGAGGAGGAGAAGGGGGGAGAAGGGACAGAGAATAAGTAGCATAGACGATGGGGAGAAAATAGACAGGGGAGGGCAAGAGTAGTGTGGGAAAAGTAGAAGCTAAAGAACTTGTAACACATGGACATGAACTAAAGGGGGAAATGTGGGGGGGAGGGGTGTGCAGTGTGGAGGGAAATGAAGGGGGGAATGGGTCAACTGTAATAGCATAGTCAGTAAAATATATATTTTTAAAAAATTGGTAAAAAAAAAATTTAGACTCTGCCTGTTAGTCTGGTGTGACGAGTTCTCTCTGGGCTGGCTCCCTTGACTACCCTGAAGTGACAGGGGAGGCGGGCAGCTCGTGATGTGGCCTGGAGACTCACTGAGCTTTGAAAAGACAGCACCGGCTTCTGTCCTTAGCCAGCGTTCCCATCAATTAGCCATGGAAGCAGGAGGAGACAGACAGCAGGGGACAGTGCGGGAGCAGCTGCACAGTTCAGGTGTCAGCTCTGCTGGTCAGTCACTGGGGGCGGGGGCCAAGGGACTCAGCCACTCCCTTCTGTCTTGTCACTGACAATCCCCCCCCCATTTTATCGACTTTTCCCAGGGATCCCTGGGACTCAAACAAGGTAAGTGCAGTAATAGGTAACAGGGCCCAGGACCCGGCTGGCACATCCAGGGAGCTGGCAGACATGGCTGCCGCCTCCCAGTACAGGACAAGGGACGGAGAGGCTGTGTGCAGACAGCAGCAGGAGACCGGGCCATGGTGAGGACCCTGCCAGCTCCCACCTGAACTCTGTGGAACATCTGCAGATTGATGGCTTTGACTTCTTCTAGCTGTTGGCGCAGGGCGACCAGGGTGTCCTGCTTCTCGTGGGTATCCTTTTCCAGCAGCTTCATTGCAATTTCCATTTCGGTTTTCATGCCAATTTGTAACTCCAGTTCTTTCTCTAGTTCCTTAAAAGGACAGTAACAAAGAAAAGACTGATACAGAAATAAATTTAACTGAGGGCTGTATCTTGGACAATACATAAAATATTAACTCAGGGTCAGAATATGTTAGGGAAACTTAGAAAAAGTCTGTTTGGAGCATAACTAGGTTAAGTTTTCCCCCTTTTCTCATCTGACAATGAAAACTGGCTCGGCAAGTCCCCAGAAAGCTGGCAGGTGGCAATATGCCCCTAGAGTTCCACCAACCATGGTACAGTGTTCTTCAAACCCTAAGATCAGAACATAGGGCCTGAAAGATTGTCCCGTGTTTCAGTGCTAAATCAACTTAATGTTGCCATGTTAGAACTTCCGGAATGATTTGCTAGTTTATGGCAACACCGGCGAATTCATTTTGAAGTGGCCCTGTCTGGGGTAACCCGGGACACGCATTCTCTACATCCATGCAAAGCAGCAAAGAAACAAAGTGTAGCAGCTGCAGGAACTATGTTTAATAAAGCATCAGCAGCCACTGACATCTAGATGAGATGGAAACAGACAGACTAGAGGCTCTGACTGAAGGGAATGTATAGTGAAGAATCCCCATGTCTGGTTTCACGGTAATCTCTGAGAAAGTTTACAAAATTAGAAAATGGAAGTAATGATGCAGAGCTGGGTGGTAAATATAGCCTTTTGTTTAAGGGACAATTTTGGACTGTCTGTGGGTGTCAGCAGAGTTTGCACATGCGTGAAAAGTGCTGAAGAGACCACTCACTGGGTCTCTGAGGCGCTTCTCTGAAGACCCTCGGGCTCCCAACTCACCAAACGGACTCGCTTCTCCTCCTTCAGCTGCTTCCACACATCGCTGTACATCTCGTCCAGACCCTGCCGAGTCTGCCTGTAAGTCTCCAGCTCAACTTTTGTGTCCTGTTTTGTTATCTGCACGCAACAAGAATACGGAGAGAAAAGGTTTGTTTATGGGAAGCCAGCCAACTACAAAGTATTTAAAAATATACCATAATTAAAAAAAAATTTTTTTAAAGATTTTATTTCCCTGGCTAATGTAGCTCAGTGGATTGAATGTGGGCTGTGAACCAAAGGGTCGCCAGTTCAATTCCCAGTCAGAGCACATGTCTGCGTTGCAGGACAGATCCCCAGCTGGGGGCACATGAGAGGCAACCACACATTGATGTTTTTTGTCTTTCTTTCCCCCTCTCTAAAAATAAATAAAATCTAATTTTTTAAAAATTTTATTATTTATTTTTAGACAGAGGAGAAGCGGGGAGAAAGAGAGGGAGAGAAACATCAATGTGTGGTTGCCTCTCTAGTGCCCCCTTCTGGCGACCTGACCAGCAACCTAGGCATGTACCCTGACTGGGAATGAAACAGTGACCCTTTGGTTTGCAGGCTAACACTTGGTCCACTGAGCCACACCAGCCAGGGCAAAATATACCATAATTTTTTTTAATGTAGTGTAATTTCTATTTCTTAAGTATAATAGAGAAAAGTTAAAATGTTAAAGCTGCCCTGGCTGGTGTGGCTCAGTGGACTGAGTGCTGACCTGCAAACTGAAAGGTCACTGGTTTGATTCCCAGTCAGGGCACATGACAGGAATGCAGGACCAGTAGCCAGTTGGAGATGTGCGAGAGGCAACCAATCAATGTTTCTGTCCCACATCCGTGTTTTCTCCCTCCTTTTCCCTCTCTCTAAAAATAAATAAAAACAAAATATTTAAAAAAATGTTAAAGCTATTTGAAATACCTGAATTTGAGAACAAACCAATAGATTTTTAACTTAAAAAAAAATCCTCACCCAAGGACAAGTTATTGATTTTACAGAGAGAGGAAGAGAGAGAGAAAAAAAATCGATGTGTGAGAGAGAAATATCGACTGGCTGTCTCTCATATGCACCCAGACCGGGAATCAAACCACAACCCAGGCATGTGCCCAACCGGGAATCAAACCCTCACCCTTTTGGTGGACAGGACAATGCTCCAACTAACTGACCCACCTGGCCCGGGTAAACCAACAGATTTTTTTAAATAAAAATTTAAGTTCAGAAAACAATTTACTTTTCTTTAAAACAGAACAATTGTTCTTAGTGGGCAAGGGCCCAGTCGAACCACCATTCGGTTTTTATTGAGCATGTTTTTAGCACTGGAAGAATTCTGAGATGAGTCAGACATGGTCTCTACCTTCAGATCGTCAGACGAGCAAGCCAGAGATTCTACAAAACGGCAAATTAATATGGGTGGGAGGTACAAAGAGCTGTGGGGACATGGAGGAGGCCGGGGCCCACAGGCAGGTGCAGAGTACGGTGTCCCAGAAGAGCCAGCGTGGGAGCAGGAGTGGAAGAGGGAACAGGAGCGTCTGTGGGCAAAGGCCCGGAGGTGAGGAAGCAGGTGATCGGGAAACCCCTTGTGGCCCGCAGGCCCCAGGGCACCAGGGAGGCGCAGCAGCAGGAGGCTCCCCGAGGGCAGGCTGTGGTCACACCCTGAGCGAGAGCTGCGAGGGACCTGCCTGAGTGCGGAACAGCCCTGAGGCCGAGCTCTCACCTCTACGCTCTTCTCGCTTCTTTCACGGATTAATTCATTTTGTTCTCGTAAGCGCTGCTGCTCTTCTTGAAGTGAACAAATCCGGTCTGTTGCAGCTGAAAGCTGATTAAGAAAGATTTCCATATTTCTTAGTATCAGCATGAATTGTAAACTACAAATTAAAGTCTAACATTTGGCATCTTCATAATCAACAGTTCACTTTCACATACTTGATATTTTATTTTTTTAAAGACTTTATTTATTTATTTTTAGGAAGAGGGGAGGGAGGGAGGGAGAAAGTGAGGTAGAGAAACATCAACGTGCAAGAAAAATAATCAGTTGCCTCTCACTCGTCCCCCACTGGGGACCTGGCCCACAACCCAGGCATGTGCCCTGACTAGGAATCAAACCAGTGACCTTTCAGTTCACAGGCTGGCACTCAATCCACTGAGCCCCACCAGCCAGGGCTGATATTTTATTTTTAATTTTATTTCCTGTTTTGAATAGATATTATATTCACATGGTACAATCAAAGATGTAACTGTACATAATAAAATCTGTCCCACTCCGGCCCCTAGCCCTCTCTGCCCTCCCCCATCTTTCTCCTTTTACAGAAGTGGTGGCACACTACATGATGCAGGCAAAGATTTATGGACGCGGGGCATTAGAAACGACCTGACCGTCGATGGTAGAGACATGGTTTTACTGAACTACAGTGGGAGTATACAACGGAAATATGTAATAATTTGAGAACAGACTTATAATATCAATATGAAAATAAAATAGGTTATATTGTATTTTCTCACTCCTTAATTTTAAAAATTCAACTACGTTAAAAGTGCTTAAGAGAAGATGGGGGCTATAAACACCACATGGTACAAGAGTTATTATTACTTGGCCAAGGGATTATGAGCTTTTTTCTGATTCTTTATTCTTGTTTTTCCAACCAATGAGCAAAAGGCTATTTTATCATGAAAGGAAGAACAAAAGCATTCTGGGGCAGGAATCACAACCTAACCATTAAAGACGGGCTGAGGAAGGCACCTTCCCCTCCCTGAATGAGCTGCCGCGGTTTGGGGAACAGGGGACAGAAGCAGGACACATTCACAGCCCACGGAGGAGAGGCAAGGGGGAGAGGCGAGGGGGAAGGGCAAGCACAGCAGCCGAGCCTCGTCCCCCACCCCAGTCCCCCACCCCAACCTCCGTTGTGCTCCTGGTGCCGCTCATTAAGGGGCCTCAAAGCGCCAAGCCCTCCGTCTTCTCTCAGTCCGGAGAAGCCGAGTCCACGCGGACCCGGATTCCAGAACAGGGTTCTGAATGGCACTGCCACCGCCAGGCAGGAAGGCTACGGCTTTACGGGAGGGACAAGTCACCGCAAGGGAAGGCACAGGCAAAAGCACGAGCTGACCGCCTTTCAGTTTGAAAATACAGAGCGCGCACCAGGGTCAGACGTCTACTTTCTCTGAAGGACACGTCTACCACAAGAGAGTGGTTTCCTCGGAAGAAAAAACAAGCCAGTCGTTTAATCTCACAAGTTGAATTAGACCTTCCTTCGACGCGCCACTGCCTCCTCCAGAGAACACAGTGAACCTGTTCCTCCGACAAGCAGCGCTCCACCCCCAGCACACGCCCACTGTCGTATGGGGCGCCGTTCCGCGAGGCCAATCGAATGCAGTCTTTATTCCAATCAGGATGGCATCAATTAGAGTTTAAGGTGTGCATCATCTTCTACCTCGGAGATGAGATCTCAAGCGCCTGCCACCTGCGCGGAGGCCCCGAGGCCACCCACCCGAGGTGATGGCGAGCTCTTCGCCAGACCGGGTTCCCAGGGGGTCCAGGGCTCCGCCAGGATGTGCAGCGAAGGACCCAGCCCTCGAACCCTCCTCCCACAGGCCTGAGCCCGTCTCCCGGCTCCTAGACCCGCCGGGCTGGCTCCGCAGGAGAGCGCAGTGGGTCCCAGCACCCTCAGACTGGGCCCCGCCCAGAGGCGCAGCTGCGCCTCTCCCAGCCCTTGGCCTCCCCCGAGGGGCTTGCGGGATGACGAGGGGCCGAGGGGTGTGACCTGCAGGGAGCCTGGGAGAGGCTGCCCTAGCAGGGGACAAGAAGTGTCTGCCAAGGGACCACGGGCCCTGGCAGCGAGATGAGCTCCCGGTCTTGGCCGGCCTTCACCCTGTCCTTGAGCACTCGCTCCCCCTAGTGCGAAAGCAGAGGAAACAGAGCTGCAAGGCGGGGGGCGGGGGGGCTGGTCCCCGAAGCTGAAGGGCCGCAGGGGGCGCTCGGGCGCAGGGAGGGCGCGGGGACCCCGGAGAGGCAGGGCTGCCGGGGCGTGGGAGAACACCTGTCCCCTACGCAGCTCCAGGCAGCTCCAGGCCACCGGTCAGCATCCCCAGCCGGCAACTGCTCCTCGGGAAGCCTGCGACGCCGTTGCTCTCAACCGTGGGCTGCTCTGTTTTAAGATTTTCAATAAGTTACAAACCTCTTCTTGAAGCTTCGAATTGGTCTTTTCCAAGCCATCTATCTTGGTTTGAAGATCCCCAACTGTGCAGCTATAGAAAATACAATATTAAGTAAACGTGAATAAAAGGGCTACTTTCTGGACCCATGACCATGAGCTACCGATTCCGAGACCTCTAGCAGGAAACGCGGTCAGAGGCTCTCCCGTGAACTCCGGTGACGGTTCTATAAACATATGTGCGTTTACCTTCATTGAACAGCTTTCAGTATTTTCTCCTCAAAATACGCTAACCATATTTTTCCCAGTCAACTGGTAAGGAAATAGTTTTTCTCCCGAACACAATAAATGGGAAACAAAATGTGTTGGCAATCCTATACCTAAAGTAATATTCATATCAAGATATTGGCACTTTGGGGTAGTAGGATCAAAGGTGACTTATAAATCTTTTTATACTTTGCCCCATTTTCCAAATATTCTTCAAATAAAACACACTCCTTTTGCACTGAAAACCACGTGGCCTGCTGGAGCGGACTGGGTGAGCAGGGTTGTGGCTTCCTCTCTGGGCCACGTGCCAGGCCCCTTTGCTCTGAGCCCCTTCAATGCATGTGATGCTCCCACAACTCTGGGAGGCGAGTTGTATCGCCTATTTTACAGACAAGAGCCCCATAACTTTGTATTAAAAATCTCACTCACATTCATACCCCTGGGTGGGACAGCCTGGCTGAACCTGGTGCTGTGGCCCCAGACCCTACACTTTTGGGTAAGGGGCCCTCCTGCCCACCCGGGAGCCCTGTGCCTGTGAGGGGCAGAGATGCCCACCTGGCCAGGCCAGAAAGTCCACCGGGAAGCTAGGGAGGCCCCAGCCCGGCCAAGGTGGGTCCTTCCAGTGCTCTGACCTTCCCTTGAGTTCCCCTCAATGAAATGGCTCAATTCACTTCACTCCCCAAAAAACTGGGTGGAAGAAAAGTAAAAATCCAAAGACATAAAATGAAAAAGAGAGCAAAACAAAAGCTATGGAGGAAACTAAAAGTTCAAGAGTCTACAGTTGTCCTTTCTATACCAACTATACAACTTAGAAAGCAGTAACAAAATTTGCATTTTCTTAGAACACATAAATGACTAGAAAAGGTGGATCTTCCAGAAAAGAAGACGGAGATGAACTAACAACTGAGAAACACTGAGGCACTGGCCAGAATCCGCCTCCGTGCGTGCTGAGCCTCAAACCAGATGGGCAGAGGGCACTCCCAGGCCCAGGGGAGGCCAGGCCTCTCAGCTCCCTGGGGAGGCTCAGACCCCTGCCGCCAAGGCTGCTGGGGAAGGACTCCAGGATGGTCAGGTCAAGCCCGATGTTAAGAGAACAATTAAATTACTAAAAGTAGGATCAAGCAGAGTTGGTTCCCGTGATTCAGGAGAGGCTTGGTGTGAAGAAGTCCGTCCACAAACTAGATCACATCAGCAGGTTAATGGAGAAAAGTCACCATCAGCTTACAGGGATGCTAAAAGGCTTTGATAAAATTCAACATCCATTCTTTATAAAAACTCTCAATAAACTAGGAACTGATCAAGAACTTCTTTCAAAATAACAGCCAACGTGGCACTTGGGGGGAGATGGAGCAGCGTTTCCCTTGGTCTGTGGTCCGTGCCGAGGGGAGTGCCGCTCCTTCGCCTGCCTCCCCAGCTCCCGGGGCGAGAGAGGCGGCTCTTGGGAGGCATTGCTACTGTGCACCACACGTTCTCGGAGGGGGTTCTGGCAGAGAACAACATCACCTGAGGACAGGACACAGAGACTCTGCCCACTGCCACCAATGTCTCCAGTGCCTCGTGTTTCATGAGACACAGAAGCAGCGGCTTTCCAATAAAAATGAGAAAGAAAACAAGAGAAGGATATCGCTTACGGCTACTGAATGCTCTTGGAGCTCTAGCCCAGTGGCTCACCCCTGCCTTTTCCTTCCCCAACATGCTGGAGGGATGTGTGCTGATTCCCAGCAGTAAGAGTGCTGCCCATGGCAGTGACTTCCAGCCCAGTGGCTGTGGGGTGAGGGCTGGAGAGGTGAGGTTTTATTTATGGGCTCTCTAAATTGTGTAACTGCACAGAGCAAAGAACCAAAGAATTCCCAAAAGCTCTTCTTCATCAAGGGATCTGACTTCCCCAGTCCACTCACAGGAACCTGGCACAAATACTCTTTTTTCTTGGTTGGGAAAAAATTTAGCTATAAATACATGGCAACTCAAAAAAGTCCCATGAAACAACTGTCAGGCACCGAGAATGAACTGCAACACTGGAGAAAGGAGGGAGCCCTACCTTAAGTGCCGGTTCAGTTCTTCCACATAATTTTTTTGATCAAGGACATCAGTAATTCTTTCGTGCCTTTAAAAAAGAGCATAAAAAGAAGTTCTTTTCACTAAGAATTAATATTTTGTAACTTACCCCAGCCTTCCAATCACCTTGTAGGGGTACAAAAGTCATCAGGAAACCAAGAGACCAGGCTTAGGAAAATCTACAGAACCCTAAGAGAAGAGTCGGCGAGGCTGGTGGGCAGACGTGGAAACACGCAGCCTGGGGAGCGGGTGCCCTGTGCAGCCGGCTGGCTGGCGGGGAAAAGGAGAGCCGTGCAAGGTGGTGACACCAACCGCCACGTGCCAGTGGCTCCCAGGGTGGATGAAGATGCCCTTGCTACACTGAAGGAGGGAGGCTGGCTGAGCAAAGGAGACCATGACGCTTGGAAACACAAAGCTGATCAGTCTGCATTAAAAAAAGACTTTAACATTTTAAAGTCAGCCGTCCCCCATTTCTTTATACACACACGTGCATACGCACATAAATAGGAGCACTCCACCCAGGTTCACGCCATGGCGCTGCACTTGTTTCTCGGTGAGGTCACTTTACCCCTTTTACCTGTTCTGCCCTTTACCTCACTCTCCCAGGTAACCCACATGACGGCCTGTTGAGCTGTTATGCACATATATCCTATGCGCATATAACCATCATATCTATTTATCTACCTTGTGTGTGTGTGTGTGTGTACCATGCAATTAAAACATAAAACAAATACCAGGGGTTTTTTGAGTTTGTTTAAAAAATGGGATATACATGTATATACTTCCAGTATCATACTTTTCTCACTTAGTAATACCTTGTGGAAATCCCTCGAACCTGAAACCCAGGCATATGCCCTGACTGGGAATTGAACCAGAGACCTTTCAGTTTGTGGGATGACGCCCAACCCACTAAGCCACACTCGTCAGGGCAAATCTGTTCTGTTTTTAGGTCTTCATGATACATCAGAGTAGAATATTATGGACGTTACGTAATTCATTCAATTATTCCCTAGTGAAGGATAACCCATTTATTTCCTGTTGTTTTTTTTTTTTTTACTATAAAGAACATATTTTGTTTAAGCTTAAAGAAGGGTACGTGAAGCATTAATGAGGTTCCCACTGGTCCCAAGGTGTTGAGACGGGGGCTCCTTGTGGGGAAGACGTTTGGATGACACGTAGTGAAATGGTCCGATGCGGCCCACTGGCGAGGGTGTCCAGTGCCTCCCGCCGTCTTCCCCGGCAGCACTGGGATCAGGTCTGCGTGCCACTCCACAAGCAGTCCATGAGTGTGGAAGCACAGCGTACAACTAGGGGTGTGTGTTATTATCAGAACCTAAATGGTACCAGGTTTTATACACTGTTTGCTTTCTCTTTTCTTTATTTGTTCCAGGATAAGTTTTTAAAAAATCCTGGAATGAAATCCTTTTCTTTTCCAGCAGTGGCCATGGGATGGAGATGAGGGGACAGCGTGAACAGAGACATTTCACTTGTACTCTGTGTTCTGTGGAGCTTAATTCCTCACACAACAGGAAAATTTATATATCATCTATTATTAAAAATAGATAGCCCTGGCCCTGGCTGGCATAGCTCAGTGGATTGAGCGCAGGCCTGCAAACCACATGATCGTGGTTCAATTCCCAGTCAGGGCACATGCCTGGGTTGCAGGCCAGTTCCCAGCTGGGGACTCACGAGAGGCAACCACACACTGATGTTTCTCTCCTTCTCTCCTTCCCTTCCTCTCTAAAGATAAATAAATAAAATCTTAAAAAAAATTAGATAGCCCTGGTTGTTGTGGCTCAGTAGATAGAGCACCAGCATGTGAACAGAAGTGTCTCTGGTTCAATTCCTAGTCAGGGCACATGCCTGGGTTGCAGGACAGGTCCCCAGTATGGTGTGCACAAGAGACAACCACACACTGATATTTCTCTCCTTCTCTTTCTCCCTCCTTTCCCCTCTCTCTAGAAATAAATAAATAAAATCCTTAAAATTCTTTTTAAAAATATATATTTATTTATTTTTAGAGAGAGGGGACAGGAAGGAGAAAGAGAGGGAGAGAAACATCAATGTGTGGTTGCCTCTCATGTGTCCCCCACTGGGGACCTGGCCTGCAACCCAGGCATGTGCCCTGACTGGGAATCGAACTGGCGACCCTTTGCTTCACAGGCCCGTGCTCAATCCACTGAGCTACACCAGCCAGGGCCTTTAAATTCTTTTTAAATAAAAAAATAGATAAATAAAAGCTAAAATTTCAAACAAAGCTAAAACAAACGTAGCACTCTTTGCTAGAATGTCATTAAAAATGTGAAGAACAGCATGCAATGCAGTACTCACTCTTTGCCACCATCAAGATCCTGCACATCCTTAAGGTAGAGGGAAAAATCGATCACTCCAACCTAATCAAAATAATAGGCACAGGTTCAAATACAGACTCACTGTCCTGCTTTCCACATAGACCTTACAGTCTTAAAATTCCGGGTATTTATATTCCTGTCTCTTTCCTACAAATATTTATGTAGTTAGGTTAACCACCTCTACAGAACAGCAATCAATCAAACAAACATGATGGCAGAGGAGTTAAGTGGAAACTACACTAACCTCCTCCCAGGACGAATCTGGAATTACAGTTGAACTGTAGAGAAAGCATCCTGAATAGCCACTGAACATGAGCTGGAGAGAAGCCTTATAACCACGGACAGACAGAGGAAACCACCTCAGCACAATGTGACTGGTAGGGGGTGTGGAGGAGGCGAGAGAGGGCTGACCTGGCTCCCAGGAGCAGAAGCTAAAGTGCCAGAGGGATATTTCAGTGGGCTGGGGGGGGGGGAATCCCCCTGAGAAGTGTGGGGTCTAACCTGCAAGCTGGACTCCCCAGTCTATAACACCAGAGCCAGAAAGGAGCCCAGATCACATCCAGCTGTGAAAAGCAGCAGGGTTTCTGTCTGCCAGGGAGAAATGGCCAGAGATGTAGAAAGCCTCTTAAAGGGCCAATGCACAGAATTCTCCTTGGAGACACTCACCCTGTGTTCTAGCAGAGAGAGGGCAGAGTGGACTAGAGATGCTTAAGCAGAGTTGGAGAGAATGGAAGGAACAGTTGCGGGGATCCCTGTGCTGGGTCATCCGCACACTGCAGAGCCATCTATCTCAGGCAGAGCTCTCCCCTCCAAGCAGCATCAGCTTGACGGGCAGCAACAGCCCCAGCTGCAGGAATCACTCTGCTCCACCCTGTGGAGTTTCAGCCTGACTGCTGAGCACAGCTTGATTAGACTAACAACTGATCTGTTTGAAGGCTGATTAGTTTAACATCTAAGGTGGGAAAGAAGCACCTGAAATGGGAAGACTAAGAGAAAAACCCTAAATGAAAGAACAAGACAATTCTCCAGAAGAACTAGGTGAAATGGAGGAAAACAATTTATCAGACGGAGAGTTTAGAATAATGATTTAAGGATACTTAATAGCATGAAAAAAAGACATAGAAACTATAAAGAAGGACCAGCCAAAAATAAAAAATACAATACCAGATAAATAATACACTGGAAGGAATAAACAGTAGGTTAGATGACGCAGAGGATCAAATCAGTATTTTGGAAAACAAGGTAGAAAAAAACACCCAGGCAAAGCAGAAAAAGGTAAAAAGCACTTAAAAACTTGAGGCAAGCTTAAGAAACATTTTGGACAACATTAAGCGTAACAGTATTTGCATCATGGGAATACCAGAAGAAGAGTGAGCAAGGGATCAAGAATCTATTTGAAGAAATAGTAACTGAAAATTTTCCTAATCTGGTGAAGGAAAAAATCACACAAGTCCAGGAAACTTAGAGTCCCACACAAGTTGGACCCAAAGAGGCCTACACCAAGATACATCATAATTAAAATGACAAGGCTTAAACATAAGGAGAGGATCCCAAAAGCTGCAAGAGAAAAGCAGGTAGTTACATACAAGGGAGCACCAATCAGACTGTCACCTGATTACTCAAGACAACTGTTTCAGGCCAGAAGAAAGTGGCATGACATACTCAAGGTTATGAAAAGCAAGGACCTACAACCAAAGCTACTTTACCCAGCAAGACTATCATTTAAAACTCAAGAAGAAATAAGGAGCTTCCAGACAAGAAAAAGCTAAAGGAGTTTTTAGCCAAATCAGTACCGCAACAAATGTTAAAGGGCCTGCTTTAAGAAGAAGGAGAAGAGACTTCTGGCCAAGAAGGCGGTGTAGGTAAACACACTGCACCCCCTCGCACAACCAAAATAAGGACAACAACAATTTTAAAACAAAAAAAAACAACCAGAACTGTATGGAAGTCTGACAACCAAGGAGTTAAGGAAGACACATTCATCCAGATGGTAGGAGGGGCGGAGCAGGCAGCCTGGAGAGGGCTCCAGAGAGGGCTTGTGGCAAAGCGGCAGCTGGTGGACCCAGCAAGGCTGTGGACTGTGGAGCGGGCAAGGTCCCGTGTGCAAGGCATCTGGCAGACAGGGCGGCCCTACATTCGCATGCAGATAAACCAGGCTAAACTGGGGAGCGAGACAGACCCCACAACCCAAGAGTCCCAGTGGGGAAATAAAGCCTCAAAACGCTGATCAAAAACACCTATGGGGGTTGAGGTGCTAGGAGAGACTCCCAGCCTCATAGGAGAGTTTGTTGGAGAGACCCGCAGGGTCCTAGAACATACACAAGCCCACCCACCTTGGAATCGGCACCAGAAGGGCCCAATTTGCTTGTGGGAAGTGACTGAAATCCGGCAGAGAGTGGAGCAGGTGCCATTGTTCTCTCTGGGACCCCTGCCCCACGTATAGTGTCACAAAGCAGAGAAATGGGTTGCCCCACCCAGGTGAACACCTCAGGCTCCGCCCCTTACTACATAACAGGAGCAGTGAGAAAAAAAATGCCCCAAATGAAAGAACAGATCAAAGCTCCAGAAAAAATACAACTAAGCAATGAAGAGAGAGCCAACTTATCAGATGCACAGTTCAAAACAATGGTGATCAGGATGCTCACAGAATTGGTTGAATATGGTCACAAATTACAGGAAAAAATGAAGGTTATGCTAAGTGAAATAAAGGAAAATGCACAGGGAACCAACAGTGAAGGAAAGGAAACTGGGACTCAAATCAATGGTGTGGACCAGAAGGAAGAAAGAAACATCCAACCAGAACAGAATGAAGAAACAAGAATTTAAAAAAATGAGGAGAGGTTTAGGAACCTCCAGGACAACTTTAAATGTTCCAACATCCGAATCACAGGGGTGCCACAAGGAGAAGAGAAAGAGCAAGAAATTGAAAACTTATTTGAACAAATAATGAAGGAGAATTTCCCCAATCTGGCAAAGGAAATAGACTTCCAGGAAATCCAGGAAGCTCAGAGAGTCCCAAAGAAGGTGGACCCATGAAGGAACACACCAAGGCACATCATAATTACATTACCCAAGATTTTAAAAAAAGGAGAGAGCCCTGGCTAGTGTAGTTCAGTGGATTGAGCACAGGCCTATGAAGCAAAGGGTCACTGGTTCGATTCCCAGTCAGGGCACATGCCTGGGTTGCAGGCCAGTTCCCCAGTGGGGGGCACATGAGAGGCAACCACACACTGATGTTTCTCTCTCTTTCTCCCTCCCTTCCCTTCTCTCTAAAAATAAATAAAATCTTTTAAAAAATAAAACAAATAAAAATAAAGGAGAATCTTAGAAGCATCAAGAAAAAAGGAGACAGTTACCTACAAAGAAGTTCCCGTAAAACTGTCAGCTGATTTCTCAAAAAAGACCTTATAGGAAAGAAGGAGCTGGAAAGAAGTATTCAATATCATGAAAGGCAAGACCCTACATCCAAGATATCTCTATCCAGCAAAGCTATCATTTAGAATGGAAGAGCAGATAACATGTTTCCCAGATAAGGTCAAGTTAAAGGAGCTCATCATCACCAAACCCTTATTATATGAAATGTTAAAGAGACTTATCTAAGGAAAAAAAGATAAAAACTATGAACAGTAAAATGAGAATAAACTCACAACTATCAACAACTGAACATAAAAAAACAAAAACAAACTAAACAAACAACTAGAACAGGAACAGAATCACAGGAATGGAGATCGCATGGAGCGTTATCAGTGGGGGAGTGGGAGGGGAAGAGAAGGGGAAAAGGTACAGAGAATAAGCAGCATGGATGGTAGGTACAAAATAGTCAGGGGGAGGGTAAGAATAGTATAGGAAATGCAGAAGCCAAAGAACTTATATGTATGACTGGTGGACCTGAACTAAGGTGGGGGAATGTTGGTGGGAGGGGGCATGCAGGGCAGAGAATAAAAGGAAAAAAAATGGGACAACTGTAATAGCATAATCAATAAAATATATTTAAATAAATAAATAATCATATTTTGGTTTAAAAACCACCTCCAAACACATCTCTCTAAAGCACACACACACACACCCTGCTCACTCATGTGCTGGAAGGGTATACACCACAACATAATGCTGAATTAGTTGTCTCTGAGTCGTGTGATTCTGTTTGACATTTAGTTTCATTTTAAAAACACACCTCTGTATTTAATTTTTTTTTTCAAAATCCAAAAGCAACGAAACTGTTGGAGAAAATAAAACCTGACCTGGGCAGAGGGACTGGGGAAGCTACAGATTGTTCAGGTCCAAACGCATGGCGGGCAGAAGGCTGGGCAGTGGCCTGACCAGATACAGATGCCCTTCCCACCCCGAGGAGGGGTCAGAGTGTCTGTGCCCCGGGGACACCGGGAGTTTAGGTCACCTGCTCCCACTGTAAGAGGGCTGCGCTCTCCTCCGTACCTTTCCACTTTCATTTGTGCCCTGTTTTACCACCTGGGTTCCCAAATCTCTCCTGACTCTATCTCCCCAATCCCCATCCAACCTGTTGGGACTTCTAGACACATTTGTTTAATGTTTTTACTGCGTCCATTCTTGGCCCCTTCTAACTCATGACCTGGATTGACCCTTTGCGAACCCTGGCCTGAACATTTCACTGTATTGCTTAAAAACCTCCAAGAGCTCAACGGACAACGCGGAACCCCTGAACATGGCACCAGCAGCCCAGCATCTGAGCCTAGCCTTCACCTCCCCTCCTTCATGGAGTTTCCTGTGTTCCAGCCACCAACTGCTTCCTGTCCCCAAACGCACCCTCTGTGTGCCTCTGCCCAGGCCCTTTCTTTGCCCTTCCCCAGCTGCTTCCCCTTCTGTCCCTGTCTGGGGTTTGGCATGTCTACAGATCCTAGGTAAAATCTCTGGTCTAGAGAAGTCATTCTGCCTGGAGCAGTCCCCACTTTACCTGAGAATCCAAATCTTCTCCTTTTAAGCAAAGATTGGCATCAAGAACATTGAGTCCCACCAGGAGACCGACGATCACCGTCCCCTCTTCCTCCATCATGAGGGCCTCTGGCTCATAGAACTCACTGCAAGAGATGAGTGGTCACAAAGGGGCTCAGGAATGTTCTCAGAAGCTGGTTCTCCCTGCTGTACCCATCTGTACCTGGGTACAGATACCTGTACCTGCTGTACCCACTCTTGGCTTGTGGCCTGGCTGCCAGAAGCTCCCTTGGGTGAATTTCCTTCTACCTTTCATTTCCCTTTCCTGCTGCAAGCGTTGCTGTTTCTTCCCTGGCCTCTCTCTCTTCCTGTGGCTCAGAGAGGGCTCCTCCCACCTCTAGTCTACGGTGCCCCTGCCATTGGAACCTCAGACCCCAGGCCTTCTCATCTCACCTTGGCTCCTGCATTCCTGACCCTCACTCTGCCCCTCCTGGCCCCACAGGCTCCTTCTTCCAGGCTGCTGTGAATACCTCCCACACCGCGCCCCCAACTGCAAGAATCAAATTCCTCCCTCTTCTATGTGCCCCACAGGGCAACACTGGCTGCTTTTTCTTCCTTATGCCGTCACCTCAGCCACTTGCAGGGGGCTTCACACCATCTCCGACTGCTTCTGGTCACACTGATCTGCTAACATACCACTGTGTGTGTGTGTGTGTGTGTGTGTGTGTGTGCATGAGAACTCACTATCTTCAGGGTCAGTGTCTCAGACAAAACCTGCCCCTCAAAGCTGGTGTGACCACGCTTGGAGCACAAAGGACACAGCATGTTTGGGATCAGTGTTCGCCATGTAAGGCATGTTCAACAACACGCCAGGACTTGAAAACAACAGAAAACTGAGGGTGGCGGGCCATACTGTAAAAGGTATTTTTGTCTCAATTAGATTAAAAGTAACTCTAGAGAGATTCTTCCCTTATGAACCCTCATATTCTAGAGAAAGTTCCTTTCGTAATCATTATTTTTGCTTATAGTTATATGAATGTCAAATATGAACCAGTCATAATTTCAAAAATAGCCAGTTAGCCTTTACTGACATTAAAAGAATACATTTTTACAAACTGGATACAGAACCCTAAAGTAGGCAATATATTACAAAAAGCATCTAGTTCTTAAGTCATTTTTTCTGTTATCACCCAATCTAATAAATATAATTTTGTTGAAATTTAATGGGATATACTGTCAGCTACCTAATCTTAGATATTTTTGAAGAATAGTCGTTTTATAAATAAAATGTAATATAAATCTTCATTCATTCACACCAGCTTTCAGATACCAGTGCTCAAGAAAATGAAATAGCACTATTTTAAATGTAAGCCACAGGATATTTATGATTAATAATCATTTTCATAAGAGCTCTGTACATTATAGACTCCTGTTTGAACTCAAAGCAAAAGACAAGCACAGACAAGTGATGAGATACCTTAAGCTGTGTTTATTGTCTATCAGCACCTTCAGATAGTCTGCCAGTTTCTTTTGCATGAGGGCAAGATAAAGCCAAGCTCGGCCTCTTCCCACAGCTGTCCTGAATGCAAACAGAGAATCAAACTGTTACAGCTGAACAGTAACAACGAAAGGCAAAACAGCAAGACGAGTCAGCCCAAGGGATACACATTCACTCTGTGAGTGTGGAGGACACCCCAAGAATGGCTGCTTTGGGGGCTGGGAGAGCGCACTGCCTGGGAAGGCAATCAGCTTGCTACATACCTTTGGGTACTGTTTGAATTCTGTTATCATGGGCACATGGGTTTTTTTTTCTATTTTGACAAAATACAAAAATGTCTTAAGTCACAAAAATATGATTCCTGGAACAATACAATCAGATAAAACAGCACATATTAATAAAATTTCGCAGGGAGCCAAGAAATATTAGGTTAGCTTTGTGTAGGGATATTCTTTCAAAGATCACTAGTGTTGAAGTCTCAAGGTTTCTGAGGCATTGGCTCAAAGGTGCAATCTTTTAAAGAACTGTGAAAAAACCACCTTAACAAAATTCACCTTTTAAGTGTATTGCTCAGTATGTGTTCACTGCATTGCGCTGTTATGCAACCAGTCTCAAAGGTGCAAATGTGAAAAGGCCTGCTTTAAACATTACGAGAAGAAAAGCCTCACAACCGCAGACCTCACACTGCTGAAGGAAAAGAAGCAGAGTTAAGTGCGTTTGCGACGGAGGCCTGAGTGGAGAGGCACTGCTGGACCCAGCGTCTGCACCAGAGGGCGCTCTCACGGCCAAACGGGCTGGCACCAGGGACCTCAGAGCCGGGTCCACAGGGTTCATCTAACTTCATCAACACAAAAGGCTTGACCACCACCGCCCACCACCGCCCACCACCACAGATGATGGAGGTGAAAAACAAAGTGAAAAGGAAGAGAAGTAAAGTTGGAAACAAAGGTAGTGAATGTTGGCATGAGGTGGGAAATGACCGCGGACAGGGGCTGCTCAGTGGGGAACAAGTGGCACAGCTGCCCCAGCAGACAGCTTGGTGACTGCCTGCCGGCTCTCCAGGGCCTACATCCAGGAGGACATTGGAAGGACGTGATTGGGACAGGAGGCACGTTTGCAGTCACCACTGCACTGCTTGCAGAGGGAAGGTCGGAAGACAACTCCAGAGCCCCAAGGGCGTTACACAAACCGGCTGGACAACAGGCGGCTGTGGAGGAGCACGTGATGAGGAAAGAAGTCTAACCTGATATGAATGGAGAAGGGGTGCTACGGAGCAGTGTGTGCAGTTCAATAGTTAATTTTCCCGTGCTCCCCTTCCCCATATGTTAATATAAATACACTGCTTTTAGTTTAGGCTTACTTCCAAAATACTTTTATACACATGGGAACAAATATAAATCCTTATTTTTTCTCCTCTTTTTTATTAAAAAAAGAATGTGTTATACATGCTGTCCCCTCAACTTGCTTATTTCACAGGGCTCTGCCGCCACAGGGCTTGGTGGGGTTTACAGCAGGGGAGTCAAACTCGTTTTCACTCGCAGCCACATCAGCCTGAGGTTGCCTGCAAAGGGCCCCATGTAATTTTAGGACTGTGTATATGTAGCTACTTCTTGACAGTTAAGCAAGAGCTCGGCACAGCCGCCAGGCAGAAACAAGGTTCCAGGCTGAAACAAGGTGCCAGGCTGGACAGAACAAGGTGAAGGGCCAGGTTCAGCTCTCGGGCCTTGTGTTTGCCACCCATGGACTCGACGGTTTCAGTAAAATAGGCCTGTGCTCTTTCTGGTTGCCACTCACTTCTTGTCCAGGGACCTTGGGCAAGTAGTCGCTTGATTTGAGTCTCAATTTCCATGCCTGTCACTGAGAATACCAACTGCTTTCCTAGAGCTTGTTGTGGAGGATTAAATGAGGTAAGGAAATGTCCTTAGCACCATGCCTCGCACATGGAAGCCCCTGAGTACAGGGTGGCTGTTACTACTGCCTGAAAACGGAGCAGGCTGGCTCCCCAGAAAGAGGGTCAGACAGAGGACAGATGCTCCCAGGGCTCTTTTGCATCAGCCCAAGGATCTCTGAGGCCTCTTCTAATTAGATTCCACGATGACAACTTGTTTGTGTTCTGTCCAGTTGTTAATTTTGAGCCTATGTTAGGAACCTCAAGGACAAACCCAGACCCAACAAATGATTGTTAGTCTCTGCCTTTTCATAAATATCCCGTGTCCTGGGACCTAAAATCTGGCCTGAGCCGTATTATTAGAAAACTGCCCAGATGCACCTAAAGCCGTGACTCCAGGGGTGTGATAATGACTCCTTCCCCTTCTGCCACTGCTCCTCACATGACAGTGCCACCTCACCCTGTGCGAGCTTGTCTGACAAGCAGGAGTCACTGTCCCCAATTTAAGATGGATATTGAGGCTCGGGAAGGGGTAGATCTTGCTTAAGATCATGCAGAGAATGAGCAGCAGAGCTGGGACTAAAGTCTCAGTGTGGCTTATGCAATTTGTTCTAAATTGTTCTAATAATATTTTATCAGCAAGGAATGGAGAAATGGGGAAATACAAGGGAGTTTTTTAAAATATCACATCAGTGTAACAACTTCGTACTCACTTTAATTCTGGCAGATTTCTGACACTAGTGGCTATATCTGATGCTTCTGGGCAAAGCTTCTCCACCAGCTCCAAAGGACCAAAGAAAGATTTATTTTGGCCAATAAAACTCTTCTTGACTAAAAGGGAAAACAAAAGTGTTATTCATAAGAACAGGCTACAAAATGTCTTCACGGGTACACAGTGTCTCTTCCAAAAGCAAATAAATGCTTCAGATTTAATCCTTCCACTTAGTTCTTCAGATTCAGTCTTGGGGACCTGGAGAGGTCAGGTAACAAATGAGCTCTCCCTTCGGAAGACATAGATTCTCTGATGTTCCTACCATGCTCTTTCTCCAAGTATTTGCTGCCTATGAAATAAAACAGTGCCTCACAGGCTCACCTGTGAAATCTTTCCCTTTCCTCAATGCCTGACTGCAGACAGACAACACTGTCACCCCCACCTGAGCCACCACCACACCCTTCTCCTGAGCCCCCGCTCCTCGAGCTGTCACCTCCCTGCCCTCACAGTCTGCACTGCACAGAGCTGGGGCTCTTTTAAAAATGTAAGTAAGGCCCTGGCTGGTGTAGCTCAGTGGACTGAGCGCGGGCCTGCAAACCAGACAATCGCCGTTCGATTCCCAGCCAGGGCACATGCCTGGGTTGCAACCCAGTTCCCTGCAGGCCAGTTCCCAGCAGGGGATGCAGGAAAGGCAACCATACATTGATGTTTCTCTCTCTCTCCTTCCCTTCCCCTCTAAGGATAAATAAATAAAATCTTTAAAATAAATGCATTTTATAATGCCATCATTACAAAAAAATGTAAGTAAGGTCCTGTTCTCCCCTTGCTTAAAATCCTCCAAATACTCTGAGAACAAAATCCAATTCTTCCCCTGACCTATAAATATAAAGGCTTACATGTCCCTGCCCTTCCCACCTCCTTCCCCTCAGCACCCCTCAGTTACCTGGTGTCCTCCTCAAAACAAGGGTGGGCCCACTCAGGGCCTGTGCACCTGTTTTGTTTTTTCTGTTTGTTTGTGATTTTTGCTTTCCCCAAATTTTCACATGACTCACTCCTTCTTCTCCTGTACATCTCAGCTCACGCTTCGCCTCCCCAGAACCACCTTCCCCCTTTACCCTGGCTAAATGGTTTTCTCCTTACTCTGGCTGGTGTGGCTCAGGGGATGGAGTGCTGGCCTGCAAATTCGAAGGTTGCTGGTTCAACTCGCAATCAGGGCACATGCCTGGGTTATAGGCCAGATCCCCAGCTGGGGGTGTGCAAGAGGTATCCAGTCAATGTTTCTCTCCCTCTCTTCCCCTCTCTCTAAAACTTATTTAATTTTAAAAAGTAAAAGGTTTTTTTCCTTGATTTTCTATCACTTAGCACATTTTGCTTCCTTGAATTTGTAGCATCTTACAATTATATTAGTATGTTTCTGCCCTTAATGTCTGTATGTTCTCCACTACAACTGTGCTGTCCAAGGTTAGTCACTAGCCTTGTGTGCTACTGAGCACTTGAAAGACGGCGAGTGCAACTGAGACATGCTGTAAAAGCAAAACACAGCGAACGTTTAAGCCTTAGTATAAAAAAGAATGCAAACTATCTCATTAATAAGGCTTTTTAATGATTATGCATTAAAATTACAATACTGTATTTTGGATATATTCAATACAATAAGATATATTTTTAAAACTAATTTCACTTTTTTTTTTTTTTTAACGCAGCTACTAGGCATGGCCCTGGTGGGTGTGGCTCAGCGGCTGAACTCCAGCCTGCGAAACAGAGGGTTGCCAGTTGGATTCCCAGTCTAGGGCACATGCCTGGATTGTGGGCCAGATACCCACAACCCAGGGGGCTCAAGAGACAACTGTACAGTGACATTTCTCTCCCTTTCTTTATCCCTCCCTTCTCCCCTCTAAAAAATAAATATTTTAAAAATTGCACATATGGCTTGCATGAAAATTTCTATTGGACAGTGCTGCAGAAAAACTACACGTCTTGCGGGCAGAAGGTCGCGTTCTGTACCTTGGTGTTACCGCAGCAACCAGAACTACGTCAGCGCTGACGAATGCACGCCGAGCCGCGGACGCCCAGGCTCACCTTTCAGCCCGTGTTTAAGGCAGTGCTCCAACACCACGAAGAACTGCTGCAAGGGGGCGTGGTCCGCATCCAGGCTGCGGCCCAGGCTCAGGGCGGACTGGAGCAAGACCTTGATGCTAAGTTTCATCATATGCATCAGGTTGGTACGCTCCTCCATCATCTGGCACTTGGAAACTGTGGGGCAGAAGCAAGGACAGCTTCGTCAGTGGACTGACCGTGCTCCCGGCCGAGGAGCTTGGATGTGGGGCCACCGAGGCAAGACCCACAAGTCGGGAGGCAGGCGGTCTGCTCAGAGCGCAGACTCGTGGGTAACTGAGGTCTGCGTGAGATTCCAGGCCTCTCCCAGGTGGCTCTGCGCACTGCTGGGGCGACGGCAATACTCGCACCTACGGCCTCTTCCAGCATTCCATTTTCCGCCCACCGAAGGGAGTAAACCGCGGGGAGCCCCGCCTCTACTGGAAGACGTGCCCCGCCCCCAGGCATTTCTATTGGGCGATCCCACAGGCCGCGCCCATAGGCGGGGCGAGCGCCTTTCGGACCTTGGTGTCCCCTTAGCCGAGAGGGATTCCGGAACCTGCTCTTCGGTGTGACGGTGCCATCTGAGTTCCTTCGGGGAAGCCCAGCCACTAGGTTCCAGACTCACATCTGATTGTTGCCAACCGTTCGTCCACAATAAGTAGACAGTTACAAATTATACACTTTTTTGATAAGTAAAGCCGTCAGAATTAAACTCAGCTGTCTTTCCATTTCAGCTCCATTCAACTTACCGCTCTCAGGGTAGGGTGTGTTCAACCAGCATTAGATAGCCATGCCAAATGCTTACCAAATGTGTCCTCACGCCCAGGAAACTCATTGCAGAAACTTGGTAAAAATGTCCAGCCCCAACTCAGTCTGGCCGGGAAACTGCCCCAAGGCCAGGAGGGTCCCCGGGGTGCCCGCCCCAGCCAACCAATCACTGAATCCGCCTTCCTAAGGGCCAGCTGGAGGGGGTCTGGGTTGTTTCATTTCGCAGTTGTCAGATTAGTACTGGGCTTAATCGTCAGGTTCATAATCTTCTAGTCTGAATTGCTTGTTAAATCTTCACTCGGATTGATCTGTATATTTCGGATGTTAATCCTTTATCTGTTTTTATTTTATGAGCCTTACTATGGACACATAAATAGAAGAGTATATGTGTGCGTGGCTAAATTAAAAGAACAATGTTATGCCTGAATTTATAATAAAGATATTAGGCAAGTAAATATTACTGAGACTTGAGACAGCCTGGGTAGGGCTAAATATTCTCAATCTGCTCAGCAAAACCTAACACTAGATGCTAGGAAACGAACACCCACCTAAACGTTTCATCTTGGTTGTAAGAGAGAACAATGACTTAAGTAAAGCATTTGGGTCAGGGGTGGTTTAATTATTTTAAATTTTGAGAGAATCCTATGTATTAGATTTATAAATTGGATGATGGGCAAAGGAAAAAAATTGTAAAACCTCATCCTGGAAGGTGTAACCCTGAATAGACCAATAACCACAGAAGCAAAGATTGTAAAGATTTAACCTTAAAGAAGGCAGTGGTCTTCCAGTGGCAATACATATCCAGGCAGTCTTGCAGAGGGCTGGGCAGGCCCACGTGGTTTAAGGCAGTGACGCCCAGGCCTTCCTGTTCCACAGGTATGCTTTCTTCTCCCATTCCCCAGAAGAATGTCACTTCACTCCCTGCCTCCTTATCTTCCTCTTGATACAGTGGCCTGGGGTGCAGAAAGTCCCACATGTGTCCTGACAGGAAAAGCTTCCAGTCCCTCATTTACTGCAGTTAGTTCAGGAAAACTGAACGAATGGCTTCTAGCCCTCTGCTGGGTATCCTAAATTTAGAAAGTAAAAAAAAAAAAAAATCACCCCCACTGCCACCAAATTAATACATAATTATTTTCAGCCAGTCTCAATACTCAATATTCTAAGATGCGCCATTAACTTGATGGACATATTCCATAAATTAAATGAGCCAAATGGTAGCTCCAAGTTTTTGATGAAAATGGACTTGAAATACACATGAACTAAGTCTTTTTGTCAAAAAGATACTATATCAGCAAAGGTGTAAAGAAATAAGCAATATTTAGATGTCCTCAGCCATTCTGGGTGTCCTGGGTTAAACAAGGTAATTAAGTAAAAGAATTACAAGCATAATTGCCATTCAATAAGTCTTAGTAGAGCCTTTTTTGGGAAACTTCCCAAAGGTTGGGAAATTTTTCTTAAAGATTTTAGTTTTTTTAGAGAGAGGGGAAGGGAGGAAGAAAGTGGGAGAGAAACACCCATCAGTTGCCTCTGCTGTGCACAGGGGACTGAGTCCGAAACCCAGGCACGTGCCCTGACTGGGAGATGAACTGGCAAACTTTTGCCTTGAGGGGTAATGCCCAACCAACTGACCCACGCTGGTTAGGGGTGAAATTTCTTTAATATGACTAGGCTGCAGCCTTTCTTGCAAGTCAGGTGATTTTCATTCGCTTTGAACAAAAAAAATTTTTTAAAGATTTTGTTTATTTATTTTTAGAGAGAAGGGAAGGAGAAAGAGGGAGAGAAACATCAATATGTGGTTGCCTCTTACATGCCCCCCACTGGGGACCTGGCCTGCAACCCAGGCACATGCCCTGATTGGGAATTGAACTGGCAACACTTTGGTTCCCAGCCCACGCTCAATCCACTGAGCTACACCAGCCAGGGCATGAACAAAAAAATTTTTTTAAATTACTGACAATAGATCTATGTGATTTTGGGCACATAACTTAGGTGTTCAAAGACTTGAGCAACACTGCTCTCACGAAACTGTTTGTGTTTCTTATTTATATGAACCAGGTTCTTCTCAGGGATCACATCTATAAAATCGATGCTGAGTCCTATCACATTATATCAGCAAATCATATTCACACATCTATAGACATGTGCTCAATGAAAAAACTAAGGCCATTTAGCTGCTCTCAGCGCAATTCCATGAAAAATTTATGTATAACTATGTATGAAATTAAATTCCTTTTATCAACTTAGCATCACCAATAACTTTAATAGTAATTCATTCCAGAAAAAAAATTTTATACACTTAGAGTGTTAGTCACAAGAAAAGTTTATTAAATTTTTATTTACATACTTTTGTCTGAGACATATGATAGGATGACCAATAAAAAATTATAGGACATATGGAAATGGAATGGAAGGAAAATGTAAAATTTTCAAATATTAAATAAACTTATTTATTTCAAATCCTGAAGGCATTTACATACCACTTCATACACTTACTAGTGATGTAACAGTTTTATTTCAAAAAGTCAATATTTAAGCCCTGTCCAGGTAGCTCAGCCGGTTAGAATGTTGTTCCAATATGCCAAAGTTCCAGGTTTGATCTCCCGTCGGGGCCCATACAAGAAGCAACCAAAGGCCCTGGCTGGTGTGACTCGGTGGATTGAGTCTTGGCCTGCAAACCAAAGGGTTGTGGGTTCAATTCCCAGTCAGGGCACATGCCTGGGTTATAGGCCAGGTTCCCAGTTGGGGGCACATGAGAGGCAACCACACATTGATGTTTCTCTCCCTCTGTTTCTGCCTCCCTTCCCCTTTCTCTAAAAATAAATAAATTTAAAAAATCTTTTAAAAAAGCAACCAATGAGTGCATAAATAAGTGGAACAACAAATTAATGTTTCCCTTTCTCACAAATCAATAAAAAAGGATAAAGTCAATATTTACAATGAGCCAGAAAATGTAATCTAAACTTTAAAATTATGACAAAAAATTTTAAATGTCAACTTTAAAAGCTGAAGTTTTCTTAGGGGGTCATGTGAGCCAAAAATGCAAAGACTGGCGTTTCAGGTGGTCAGCGCTGGAGGTAGCAATGGCTCTCACCGCTGACCCTCCAAAGGGGCCGCGCACTGCAGCCATCTCATCCACCACCTCTGCTCCGCCAGTCACCTATTCCCATTCGTGCTCAGTGGAGACGTATGGAAAGTTTGAGCGGGGAAGATCTTTAAGCCAGTCCATTTCTCAGTTTCACTGTGGTCGGCAGTTAGAGAGACAAGAGCAGAGCAAGGACGGTAGGCCAGATACAGGTCACCAGGAGGGAAAGCCCCAGGTGCCTAGCAACAGGCAAAACTGTGAAAGCACATACCTGGCCCCCAGGGTGACCTTTCCCCCTAGCATATTGCTGAGGCAGGAGACAGACAGGAAGGCGGAAACCCCAGAGGACACAGATCCTGTTCTAAGACTGGTTGTTCCTGCTTTCTGGAAAAGCGCTGAATTACGGTGACTCATGAATGTAGAGAAGATGCTACTTGACCCCTGCTTCACTGTAATAGCATCATAATAAATTAACATTGTGCGACCCCCTTCTCTGGTGGCCAATCAAGGAAGATCATGGGAGACCACATGGGCAGCAGCTTTAAAGTAATATAACTACTTGTACATGAGCGACAAAAGCCCACTTAAACTACCCAGGAAGGATCCACCCTGTAAGAATAGAATCCCTCCAGCCTCTGAGGTCAGTCCCTGCTCGGAGTTGGCCTGCTCCCACGTTCTGTGGATGCACTATCCTTTAATAAGTCTGCTGTCTCTCTCTCTCTCTCTGCTATAAACTTTCTGCGGGTTCTGTTCAACTCTTTGTCCGCAATCACCGAGAACCTGGTTACCTGTGCCTACCTGTGACATCGCTGGTCCTGCAGTTTACACCCCCTGACTTTTCATATTGCTGGTCACATGGTTCAGACCCTCCCCTAACCCTTCTTCCCCTGGCATGTCCCCAGCCATGCAGGTCAGACCCCTTAGATAGGAACACACAAGGAGGCCAGAGAACAGCCTACAGCAGTGAGACCCAGGACAGTGAGGTTCTGAACTGCATCATACACATCCAGGTCTCGGTTGTGTTTCAGCTCCAGACCTAGAAAAGCAGGAAACCAGACAAGCGACACCATGACTGCCTCAGGACCCCCTGTCCTGGCACCCACCAGTCAGTGGAGACAAGGATGCTGAAAGGACACACCTGGACACTGATGACTGTTGTACTGGCATCCTACCCGGGACCTCCCCTAAAATCTCCACCCTTAAAAGCCCTGGGGACGGAGCACCCAGGGCTCCCAGGAGAGTAAAAGGGTGCTGAGCTGGAGGTCTCCAAAACCTTCACTAACTCAGCTGGGGGAAGGGGAAGCAGAGTAGGGCTAAGAGTTACTTTGCATGTCTAAAGAACTTGGCCAGTGTTTCATTAATGCTGATAGATGCGCCTGCCTCCCTGGAAGCCAGGGAGATGGGTGTGGTGGTGGGGAGTGGTTCCTCGGTGGCTGCACCTGGGGGCGGCTTAGAGTCGGTTCCTACCTCACGGGAAAAGCCTGCCCAGACTAACAATGGCAGCCAACGAAGGCAGAAGAAACCAGAGTGCTGGCAGGTGTAACCCTTCACGGAAGGAGTCAGAAATGGAGTTCTGGTGGAAGATAGTGCTGGGATTTACACCCAAGTGTGGGGCAACCCTGCTCTCTTAGAGATACGGTGGTCTTAGCCCCGAAGCTTAGAGAGGAGCAGAAAAGCAGGATGTAGCAGCCATGCAGGGGTCTTGGACACGTGGTTTGCAGAGGATCCCCACCGACCCACCACAGGGAGGGGCCCGGCCAAGCACAGACGACTGGGAGGTGAACAGGAACCTGTCCAGCTCAGCTACAGACTTCTATTTCTTTTCCTGAGAGTCAGCACCCCTGACTGGCCTGGTTTGGCACAGGGAGGCAGGGCTGTGTGCATCTCTGGGCATTTCTTTTGTTTTTAAGGGAGTGGGGCTTAATGGAAAAGTTCCGCCATTATTTTAATTCTGTGTATGTTTTGAATAAATAGCTCCTTTCCTTTTCACGAGGCTCTGGCTTTGGGAGTCACAGGTTTTTTTTCCAGCAGCCCACAGTAGAACCCAGAGTGGTTCTGTTTCAGGACCACGTCTGTCTGTGCCTCCCCAACCCTAGGTGTGTTACCTTTACCTTCCTCTCTGCTACACGCCAAAGGCCTTTGTTTCCTGAGCTCATTCCTGCCACTGCTCACTCCTTCTACCTCTGTGACTTTCTACAGAAACTTTCTCTTACAGTCTGACTCAGTTCTGAATTCTTTCCCAGCTAGAACTCAGGTACTGAGGGTGATGGACTCAGGTCTGGTCTGACTCAATTGGTCTAACACCAGGTGCTGTTCTCACCTCCGCCAAGATTGCTACCTATGTGAACTTGGATCCCTAAGGTTCACTAGTCATAGTTCAACACAACATACAGTGTCACAAAATTCTACACTTACAAAATTGGTAAATAAATGGTCTGTCAGTGATCTCAACCTTGACCGTGTTAGGGGGCAGGGGCTTAACTCCCATGAGCATGGCGCAGACAGGCGGAGTTGCAGGTAACATGCAGCCGCCACCTTCTTGCTGGAAGAATATTGTCAATAGTTTTCAGAAGCTATTGATGATTTGAATGCTTATGTAACACCCACTAACTGCCTAAAAATTTTTAAAAATGCTTTTATACTTGCAAGATAGAAAAAAATGCAACTACCAGCCACAATCAGCTCAAAGGGCTGATAGTTTGTTGTAACATCTGGTACAGAAAGTATTTAGGAGGGGGAGTGGAATATACAGGGTTTTTTGTTGGGTTCTGAATTATACAGAAGTGACTGTATTCTTAGATTTTAGTTTTGAGTAGCTCTTTGATTTCTTGGGAGATTTTATCATACAATATGGTGTCATCCTATACTGACAAGGAGGAAAACTGCACTGGGAGGTGGGAGAAGTTACCGGCCTTCCTTTTGGAAGGACTCGCAACACAAAATAAACTTTGCCGTGGAAGAGGAGAGAGAAAGGCATACCCACCACCTGCCTAATGGCACGTGTAGAATCGGAGTGCCTTCTTCAGTGAGTGCCCACGTGCGAGTAAAGGAGAACATGTGCGGGGAACACCTGTGTTTTGCTACTCCTCCTTTACTCGGAGGCAGCATGCCATGTGCAGGTGTGGAAGTGTGTGTGCGTGCATCCTGTGCGCAGAGACTGCCGAGATGAAAGGACGTGCCACGGGCACAGACCTCCCAGGAAGGGTGGGACAGGGATGGAGGACTTCTGCACTGAGTCTTTTTTTGCATGTTGTGTTTGGTTTGGTTTCTCCATGCACTTTATTACCCTAAAAAAGAAAACACCCAAAACAAGGCAGCCCTGAAGGCGATCGCGGTGGCATGTTGTATGGGACAGCACTGCAAAACACACTCAGCATTCCACAACATTCTGCAGCACTTCCTTTTAGCCTCTATTACCCAAGACATTTTATCTGGCGAGAGTGCCACTCACACTGGCTCTCTGCTCCTTCACCACTTCCTCTGAGAAAGCTCATCCCTCACTGCTGTGGAAGTAGATCAACAGGCAAGAGGAATGAGCAGGCCCTGGCTGAAGGGTGGGGGTTGGGGGCCATCTTTTCCTAACCTGCTTTTCTTCTTTTTCTTTTACATCAATGTGTGGTTGCTTCTCACACTTTCCACACAGGGGACCTGGCCCACAACCCACACATGTGCCCTGCCTGGGAATCGAACCAGCAACTCTTTGGTTCACAGTCTGGACCTTAATCCACTGAGCCACACTAGCCAGGGCCTACCCTGCTTTTCCTGTCCTACTGGCTGGCTTCAAATCCAGGCCACCTTTGGGGACCAGCCTTGTAGCTCATCCTAGCTGCCCCCGAGTTACAGCCCTTGGTGAGCCATGCTCACAGTTTTTGCCAGGTCTGAGTGGCAGTTATTCACTGAATATTTTCTACAAATTGTCCAATTAAAAATCCATGAGTACAACTTACAGCATTTTGCTTATAAAATCAGAGGCGTCAAGGCATCAAGGTGTCGTGACTGAGCAAGGCCTTGAGAAGCAAATGTCTCTGTTCTACTGCTGCCTCTGCCGTTTCTAAATAACTGGGTCAAGCTACTTCTCTTGAATTCGGTTTCCCTCTGTATAAAGCGGGGATAATGAGGGTACCTATTACAAGGGGCTGGCTACTTGGGAGGAGGCAAGGAAATCAATCTCCCCTTCACAGGCCCTAAGGCATCACTCCTTCCTGCAGAGATGCAGTGGGTGTCTGGTCTGGGTGGGGGACAGGCCCCCCCTCAGCTGCCTGCTAGTGTGCTGTGGTGATGCCAGCCTGACTGTTCTGTCCAGGGGCTCACCAGGTGTGACCGCCCAACCTTCCCTGGGCCAGCAGTGGTCATACAGTCGGGTCGGGTTGGGAAGGGGTAGGGAGAAGCCCCAAGGGCCGGCCTAGTGGGCCAGGGAAGCCAAGAACTTGTTCTGAGGAGGCAGTAAAAGGTGGAACCACACATGGGCCACACTCCGAGTCCTCCTTCCCTAAATGCTCCTTTGTTCCACTGGACTTCACCTACAAAACAAAGACTCAGGGGTATAATTACTAAAAAATTCCTAGTGTAGAGCACTTCTCAGTGCCTGGCCCTGGGTGACCACACTGATTACACAGTGACTACACACAAAGAAGCCCATCCTGCTATCCCATAGTATTGTGAAGGTCCAATGAATTAATGTTAGAGATCTAAAACTAACATCTGGCACAATGTAAGTGTTGGCTATTATTCACAGCACTACCATAAATGAAAAACAAGTATTTTTCAAATACAGGGTGGGGCAAAAGTAGGTTTACAGCTGTATGTGAAAGTTTAATCATGCATTACTTATTAATTATTGTGTTACTTTCCATATGAACAACTGTAAACCTACCTTTCCCCACTCCTGTGTACATTTTTGTGCTAGGCACTGGCACATTCTATTTATCAGTGAATAAGTACATTTATTATTTGTTTACTACGTGCCATGAACTATCTGAGAGACCTCCCGAAGACCCTGAGTCCTGGCTCTCAGGACTGACTGCCAGCGGGTTGATGTACAGACACCCGGTGACATGTACACAGGTGGCAAGCTTGTGGGAACCAGGTATCTGTATTGAACAGGAGCTCTCATTACCTTCTAGATCTACTTTTTATTGCCAGAACCTCAAAAGAAGTCATATTTAGAAATTTACTCCACTTTTTTTAACCACTGAAATTTTCACAGTTCATTATTCTGGTGTCCGTGCTGACTTCTACAACAAATTTCCCAGTGGACAAGACAGAAGCAAGAAACCTTCGAGGCACACTAACGCTTCTTAGGGGGGGCACTGTCATCTTCGGTCAGCTCTGCTCCGCAGCACTTTCTATGAAGAAGAAAATGCTGTCACTGCACTATGCAATAGGTAGCCACTAGTCACATGTAGGCTAGAAAATCACCATTTAACGATTCCACTCTTCTTACAAATGTGCTGAAACTCTTTCTAGATGGCAAAGGGCTGTCAAGGACTGGAAGACATCATCGGGTCGCTCAAACAATACCGCCACTTTGCAGGCAGGGCGAAGTGTGATGCTGGGTCCAGCACACAGCTAGGCGGGTGGTGGCGGCGCTCCGAAGCTCAGACCTCACACCTGTACCCGCACCTCCTGCCTTCCACTTTGGTGCGGCGAGTCCTCCGGGACTGTAGAGGCGCTATCACACCCGCAGGTGTCAGGTGGGCTGGCATTTTGCGATTTACAACAGAGAACACTTCTGAATTCACTTAAGTATTTTTAAAACTTATACAGATAACCTAAGCTCAAATTCGTACATTTTCCTAAAGTTCTCCAATGAAAATAAGAACGCTGTCCGGGGAACGAAAGTGGGAGTCAACCCCCCCCCCCCCAAGCCAACATGCTCACTGGAGCGCGGCCACAGTGGGTACAGAAAAGAGAGGGCAAGTCAGGCGTGCGAACGCTTTGGTTTTTTACAACTCGCCTAACAGGGTCCGACCGTCCGGCTTCCACAGTCAAGGGCTACCGGTACCACTGGGAGCATCACGGAGCGCGCACGCCGGACCTACCTGTGCGCACAGCGCCCTCCGTCCCGTCCGCACCGCCTAGCCCCGCGGCTGCGCGCAGCGCGCCCCCGCAGCTGGCCGACAGGTTGCCTGTGGCCCGGCGCGCCAAGGTGAGGATGGGCGCGGACCAGCCCTCCGCCGCCGCCCGCCGCTTGGTCGCACTCTGCAGGTCCGCCGGGCCAGGCAGCTGGCTCCGGTCCACGATCTCAAACCCTTCTCCCGGCTCCGGCTCGGGCCCGCGCCCCGCCGGGCAGCCGTCGCCCCCGTCGGCGGCCATTTTGGCCGCGTCACGTGGCCCTGGCGACGGCGAGCTCGCGCCGACGGCGGCCGAGCTGCGTGCTCGCGGTCACACTTTCCTGCGGCTGGGTCGTTCTCTGTCCAGCACTATCCTTTCCCTCCCTCCTTGCACTCTAGGGCGGTTCGGGAAGGCACAGTCAGAACCCAAGCTGCGGGTTTCAGGGCGTCACCCTGGGCTTGCCTGCTCCCCCCTTTCAGGCGCGCCCAGCCCAGCCTGGAACCGAGCTCCACGGCCCCTTCTGTGACACTAGTTCCTCTTTTTAATTTCCATTTCCTATTTTACTTTTTCTACTTCGTCATTTTTCTGCGGCAGTTTTCAAGACAAGCCCTAAAAAGGTCAGGAAAGGAAATTCTGAGACTGGAGAGGCAGGAAAGAGTAGTTTCTAAAAATTAACCGAATAGCAGCAGTTTAGGAGGAAAGAGCATGCAGCAGAGGATTGGAAACCAGAAGGCCCGGATTCTTGCTCTTGAAACCGGGAAAGGGGCCCTGGGCTGCCTGTCACCTACCAGACCCAATACGCAGAGACAAGGATTGAATTTTTTTTAAAAGATTTTATTTATTTTTAGACAGAAGGGAAGGGAGGGAGAGAGGGAGAGAAGCATTAATGTGTGGTTGCCTCTCAAGCGCCCACTACTGGGGACCTGGCCCGTAACCCAGGCATGTGCCCTGACTGGCAATTAAACCGGGGACCATCTGGTTTGCAGGCCAGCACTCAAGCCACTAAGCCACAGCAGCCAGGGCTCTAGCCAGCCATTTTATAAGAGGGCAAAAGTGTAGGCGAGGGATTTGGAATCCAGGAAAGAGGCTAGTCAGATGAAAGCTGCAATCTGGCACCTTCCCTGACATGCTTTCACCCGGTCACTGGTCATTTTCTTCATCTGTGTCCTGTGTCCTGGGTGGTGGACAGTCCCTGTAACACAGTGGTTGGGATCCCACTTTGATGGCTTCTGGTCTCTTCTAAAGCACAAAGGTCAATTGCTTGTGGTCTCCTGGAGTCAGGGGTGGGTGCCATACCTGCAGTTCCTGAAACAATAGCTTTTCACATGCATTAACTACTAGGCTTATTAACTATGACCTAAAACTAAAACTTTTCTACTCTTCAATCCCCCATCATTATTAATTAGTTAAAAGTGACAATCACAGAACTTACCTCCTCATTCAACAAGGTTTTGCAGTAAGGAGCACAGGGCAGACGTTAGCAATTGTGATGACTGCTACCTAGCCGTGCTGCTTGAGCAAGGCACTCTACACTTGTGAGGAGTTACTGCCTCCTTCTGTCACTTGGGAAAGAAGGGGATTTGACAAAGTAGAAACCCAAACGTCACAGCATTTGACACTTTGTTCGCAAAGTACTTCATGAGGGCCTCATCAAACCAGAACTGTTTGGTTTGACTCCCAGAATGTTTAAAATTTAAATTCAGATTTTTTAGTTGTTGAGAGATACTGAGAAATCAAAAATATTTTGCATAAAACTCTGGACTTTGGCCTTCTCTTAAAACATCAGATTTGGCAACTCAGTGTTCCTGAGGGCAACAAACTGGTGGACGTCTAGGCACCTTGGTCCAGCCCCCTTCTCTAGTTTTCATGATCTGTCTGGTCCCCGAAGGCCCGTTGTTTTCGGTGGGTGGGGAGTGATTGAATAGAGAATGACTGAGGATTGCAGGGCACTGGGGTGTGAGGTCGTCTGTAACAGACAGGCTCCTGAAGGAGTCTCTCCAGGACAGTCACACAACGGAAAGCTTGTGTATAATGATCAGAGCCTGGAACCTAATTCATTCTGCGTAAAAACAAACTCTTTGGGGGGTAACAGTTTTAATGTGGTACCAAGCTGTGCTTCAGGAACAACCCCAAATCTCAGCAGCTTAACATAACAGGAGTACTTCACTTGCACAGTGGGGTTGCACCTGGGCTTTTGCAGGTCCCATCACTTGGAGCAGAGCTTTACATCAACACTAAATGCCCCAACCCTAAAGTGACAGATGCCACTCACACACGTTTCATTGGCCAAAGCAAGTCACCTGCCACCTCTAAGGTCACAGGAGTTAGAAAGTTCAATCCTACTAGGATCTGGGAAAAGGAGAAGTGGGAATATTGGCGAGAAGGATATTGACTACCATAAATGTACCCTGAATTTTACCAGAATGCAACTAAATTGATTTGTTCAGAAACTAAGAGTTATTCACCATTTCAGAACATCGCATTGCCCACAACAATGTTGGTTTTGGTACCTGAGATATTAAGACAGTGCCTGTGCTGCCACAGTCACAGGTGTTTTACACAAAGGTGCCAATGTTTGGTTACGGTACCTGTGTCGGTTGTTGCACCTCACTGACACACTGAAATGTATACAATAGACTCCTTTCCCATACTACAGTTAGGACACTAGTTGTTTGAAATTTTAAGTGTCGGTAGGCTGAGTGTCTATGATTTAATTTCAAATCATAAATGGGGCATTATAAAATATGTATTCCTGATAGGGTAGGCAATTGAGTGTGCTGGTTATAATCGTAAATTTCCTAGCAACACAACAGCAGTTTTAAGTGCTTTCAATTTTTACTTTACATGAGGTCAACTTTGGAGCAAACTTGGTAAGAGGGGTTTTGAGGGAGGAGGATGTGTGTGATTAAGTCAAAATAGTAACATTTAGAACACATCCTAACATATTTGTTATGTTATAATGTAAAGTTCCTCTCTGCAAGCATGTGACCCAATTCTCCCTTCATGACCCCACCCCAACCCCCACCTTTTCTTTAATACCATTGCCCTCTGTGTGGTTTGTCCCCTAGCTCTGCTGTCTGCTCGGGCCCTGTTTTTTGTGCCTTTTTCATCTGCCTGCCGCCTTCTCCTGAGTGTGAGCCCACCCTCAGCCCACCATCACTCTCACTTTTCTTTCCAGTCTTGTGGTGGGCTCTCACCACACTTGGACCCTGTCTCTCAAATCTGGCTCTGCCATTCTAGTCCCAGCTGCTCACGTGGATTCTCACCTGAGTTTTGCAATCCTCCTCCAGGATGTCTTCTTGTGTCCTGGGGCTTTTCCTTCTCTGTTTTGGACACCATAGCCCTTGGACTTCCTAAGGCTCAGGGCTGATCCTTGCACCCTCCTGCTTACAAATCTCCCTTTGCTTCCCCTTTGCAGGAGGCTTCTTCTTGTCTGCCTACTGCAGGTGCAGACCGCTCACCGGCTGCTCCATGTGGACTAGCAACGGAGTTATGCAGCACCTTGGGCTGGTTTGCTGATTTGCCTGAGCACAAAGCAATTCCCAAAAAGATCCTCCCAGCCTTGTTGGTTCTGTGAGTTGGCCCATCGGCTAAGAGTCCCTGGGGCCGTCCTTATTTCTTCTCACATGTACGAAGTGTACATTTTGGATGGCATTTTGTACTCTAGGAGATCCTTACAGTCTGGACATACTTGCTACTCTGGTGCCAGGAATGGCCATTTAAAGTCAAATCCTTTTTCTGAACAGTGCAATATAAAGCCTAAACCTGGCCACAAGTGCTGCCTGATAGACCCTCAGAGGTGATGGAATGTTCTAGGTTCGTGGACTGTATGGGGGCCACCAGCCAGAGGTGGCCACTGAGCACTTGCAGTGTGACTCATGACCCTGAGAAACAGAACATTTACTTTAATTAATTTGAATTAAAAGAGATCCATGTGGCCAGTGACTATTGTATTGCACAACACAGGTGTGGATCTAACTGCGAGGTTATAGGGGACATGGTAGAGAAAGGAAGGGAGGAAACTGCAAGACTCTGCCAGAAGGGGCAGTGTCCCTGGGGCCTGGCTGAAGAGGTAACCCCAGGATACCAGGCTTACCTGCTGGGAAAGGTGGGTATTTGCCAGTTGGTGAGCTCTGAATGTGGACTGGATACTAGGTGTTATGGGATTACCGTGTTAGGTATGATCATTGATTGTGGACGTGTAGGAGAGGCCTTATTTTTTAGAGCTGCATTAGAGTATCAAGTGGTAACCTGTCGTGACATCTGTACCTTATTCGAAAAACTTCAGCCCTGGCCAGTGTGGCTCAGTGGATTGAGTGCTGGCCTGCCAACTGAGGGGTCAATGGTTTGATTCCCAGTCAGGGCACATGCCCGGTCTGCAGGGCTGAGTCCCCAGTGGGTGTGCGTGTGAAAGGCAATTACGCATTGATGTTTTTCTCCCTCTCTTTAAAAAAAGGAGGGGAAAAAAGCAGCAAAAAAAAAATAGATGATGAAAATATGCCAAAAGTTTGACAGTTCTAAAGTCTAGTAACAAATATGTTATTACAGATTCTTCATTCCCCTCCACCCTGCACACCCCCTCTCCCACCATTCCCCCCTTTAGTTTATGACCATGTGTCTCAAGTTCTTTAGATTCTATATTTCCCATACTATTCTTGCCCTCCCCCCATCTATTTTCTACCTACCGTCTATGCTACTTATTCTCTGTACCTTCTCCCTCTTTCTCCTCCTCCCACTCCCCTGTTGCTAACCCTCCATGTGATCTCCATTTCTATGGTTCCGCTCCTGATTTAGCTGTCTTCTTAGTTTGCTTTTGTTTTAGGTGTAGTTGTTAATAACTGTGAGTTTGCTGTCCTTTCACTGTTCATATTTTTTATCTTCTTTTTCTTAGATAAGTCCCTTTAACATTTCATATAATAAGGGCTTGGTAATGATGAACTCCTTGAATTTGATCTTATCTGAGAAGCACTTTATCTGCCCTTCCATTCTAAATGAAAGCTTTGCTGGATAGAGCAATCTTGGATGTAGGTCTTTGGATGTCATGACTTGGATACCTCTTTCCAGCCCCTTCTTGCCTGTAAGGTCTCTTTTGAGAAATCCGCTGACAGTCTGATGGGAACTCCTTTGTAGGTGATTGTCCCCTTATCTCTTGCTGCTTCTAGGATTCTCTCCTTCATTTTAATCTTGAGTAATGTAATGATGATGTGCCTTGGTGTGTTCCTTCTTGGGTCCAACTTCTTTGGGACTCTCTGAGCTTCCTGGATTTCCTGGAGGTCTATTGCCTTTGCCAGATTGGGGAAGTTCTCTTTTATTATTTGTTCAAATAAGTTTTCCACTTGCTCTTTCTCTTCCCCTTCTGGTACCCCCATAATTTGGATGTTGGAGCGTCTAAAGATGTCCTGGAGGTTCCTAAGCCTCTGCTCATTTTTTTGAATTCTTGTTTCTTCATCCTTTTCTGTTTGGTCATTTTTTTCTTCCTTCTGGTCCACTCCCTTGATTTGAGTCCCAGTTTCCTTCCCATCACTATTGGTTTCCTTTGCATTTCTCTTCATTTTAATTATTTTCACCTTCATTTGTTCCTCTAATCTGTGACTAAAATCAGCCAGTTCTGTGAGCATCCTGATCACCAGTGTTTTGAACTGTGCATCTGATAGGTTGGCAATTTCTTGGTCACTTAGACCTATCAGCTCTGGGGTTTTGACTTCTTCTTGAGCCATGTTTTGGTCTGTTCGAGCCCGTTACGTATGAGGAGGGGAGCCTTAGGTGTTCACCAGTGCGGGGCCACCCAGGCCACTGGGTTGTGACGCTGTATGTGGGGGCGGGGTCAAAGAGGGGCAATAGCAGTCCCCTCTGCTTCTTCCCACTGCTGGGGCCTGCACGGTCTGTCTCACTGCTTGCTCCTTTGCTGGTTATCTGCGCGCAAATGTATGACCCTGGTCAGCCTGCCGCCTTGCGCCCTCACTGGGTCCGCCTGTTGCTACTCCACACCTGGGATCTGCCCACGGCTGCCTGCACCTTGGGTTGGGGGATCTCTTTCCTGCCTAACCCTGCTCCACTGCTGGCTCTGCCCCTCTTACTGGTCTGGCTGAACAGTTCATTGTTGTCAGACTTCCATATAGTTCAATTTTCTATGGTTTGGCTGCGTTTTTGTTGCTAAAACTTTGTTGCCTTCTTGCAAACTTGGTTGTGCGAGAAGGCACAATGTTTCCACCTACGCCTCCATCTTGGCGGAAGTGCCCCAGTTTGAGATTTTTTGAAAAATGAAAACAAAAATTAAAATGAGTTGGTTTTGTGTATATATAACAAAATTTAGAATGTGTTCACAAACATGTGCAGGCTTTCAGAATGAAGAATAACACATGCTGATTTTTTGCACATTTCTTTCTGAAAAATTGCATAGTAAGATAATAGCATCATCATTCATGTGCCACCTGATGTATGGTAGGATCAGAAAGAAGGTCCAGACTATTTAGGCTTCCTCTTATTTCTCAAGACCACTTCAGTCCTTTGATTGACAAACGATACACTTTTTTTTTTTTGTGGCCATTTCAATTGTATCACTTTGCATGTGGTTAGTACTCAAGCTAATTTGCCCCAAGTGGTGAAGTAATCACCCCATGCTTCACGCTGCTCACCCTTCAGGGTGCTTTTATGGGGCATTTGACAGGGAGACACAGCCACTTCGCTGTGCTGTTACTCTTTATGCTTTGTGCCTGTCCAAGCTCACTGTTCACCTCTAACATGCTGTAACTTCATTAGTTTCTCAACCATTGTTTCTGAAGCTCCTATGGGATCATGGGTGCTAACATTCTTCCCTGCTGACCTCACATGCCCGTGGCTTTGCATGGGAATTAAGTGGGACCCGAGCAGCATTCTCGTTTACGCAGGAAACTTTGCATCCTGTGTGAGGTTGACAGTTTCACTGTACAATTGATTTGCACTGTAGACATCTGACAGTCAGAGTGACTGGCTGGCCTTTGGTGCAGTATACAAGGAATGGTACTTTGGGTCAGCAGGCATTAGCTTTGAGTAGGGACTGATTTTATGGGTGGTAATAGATTTTATAGGGGTGTCATACTAATATATTCACTGGTGAATATTTTAACATTGTGAAGACTTGCTTCTCTGCATGGCCTTGTAACAGCAGGGACTTGGGTGAAACAGCTTCAGATGAAGACACCCTCTGTTTGCAGTTTAGAGCTGAGAGCTCGTGGTGGCTGTAACTGAACCAAATGCAGGCGCTGGTGCTGAGATGGCATCAAAGCTCAGCAGTTTGCAGGGTGATCAGCTATAGGGAAAACCTTCCCTGCTTGCCATGCTTCTGGCTGATTGTCCAGAGTGGGTGCACTCTGCCCCTACTCCCATAGGCTGCCCGCACTCCAACCCCCACATCAGAGGCTCATCACTAGTCTGAGCCACTGGTACTTCCAACTGACAGACTATCAGGGATTCCTATGACCCCCTTCTCTGGCTCAGTAATTTGCTAGAATGACTACATGAGTCTGGAAAGCACTTTATTTACTATCACCATTTATGACAAAGGATACAGCTCAGGAACAACCAAATGAAAGAGATGCGTGGGGCACGGATTGTGGTCAGGGATGCAGAGCTTCCACATCCTCTCTGGGCCAGCCACCCTCCCAGTACCTTGATGTGTTCAGCAACCTGGAAGATCTCTGAACCCCATCGTTGAGGATTATTATGGAGCTTCCATAACCTGAGCGTGATTGATGAAATAATTGGTCATGGGCAGTCGAATTAGTCTCCAGCTCCTCGCATCTCCCTGGAGGTCTGGTGCTGGGGATGAAAGTTCCAAACTTCTGATCACTTGCTCTTGGCTCCTGTAGCCACCAGCCCTTGTCCTCTAGGAGGCACTTCATTAGCATAAACTCAGGTGTGGTTGAAAGGCTACTTCCATAAATAACCAAAGATGAACCTTTCCAGTTGCTCGGAAAAGTACCTGGATTTTAGGAGAACCGAGAACAAAAACCAAACACTTCTCTCCTGTTTCTTTTTCTTCCTATTCTGTACATCATTTCTTTATTAACAGGTCACACTACACATATTGGGTTACTGTTTTTTATCTGGTTATAGAGCTAACAGAATTTGAATCTGTTAAAACAGTGTCAGCAAATTTTACTAGGAAGATATTCTGTATCTGGACCAAAGGCCTGGAACATGCTTTGGAAATCTAATAACTAAGAAGGCACAGCAAGCAACGAGGGTGCAAGCATGCAAGAAAATTTGGGTGTGCTTTCCATGCCTTTGATAATAAGCCACTGTCTAGAAGGAGTCCTACATTAAGAAGGGACTGATGTTGCCAGAGAAAGGATGGAGTAGAACACCATAGGAAATTCAGCCAGTACAGAAGGAGCAGAGGGTCCATGAAAACTTATGATGTTGAAAACAGGCACTGGAGATCTAGCTCGCTGGAGGGACGCTGCCCTGAAATAAGGCAACCATGCCGGCTGCGGTTGGAGGGTCCTCCTCTGGGCACTTCATTTGGAGAAATCATATTAGTCACTTAAAAGGAGGGGGTTATTTAAAATAGATGCAACTTAGGGAGAGAAAGGGAAGTTCTGGGAAAGCATAAACTCCTTGAGGACCCAAAAAGTATTCAGGAAGCCAAATGAAGCAAAGGAAAGTATAAAGTTTAGATGAAAATGTTAATGGGAGAAACCTGATTTTTCTTGCTGACACAGTAAGGAATTACAGATCAGCAAGCCTATTAGTGTGCAGGTAAAGTTTATTAGCACTGAGTTCTAATGGGAGAGTAAAAGCAAAGGTGGCCAGAGGACAGGTGGCCAAAAGAGGGAGTGGCCAGAGGCCAACTGGCCAGGGCCCCCTGTGTGGCAAAGGGCGAAACTGGAAAGCCAGTGTTTGGGCTGCCTGTCACCTACCAGGCCCAATAAGTAGAGACAGGAATCAGGTCTACATGGGCGCTTTATTCAGATGGCCAGCGACCTGAGAAGACAGTGGGTTTGTACCCTCATAGACAGTCTTCTCTTCCTGTGAAGCCAGGCTGTCTTATAAGGGGGGAAAAAGTGTAGGTAAGGGATTTGGGACACAGGAAAGAGATTAATCAGATAAAACCTATAGTCCAGCAATCTCCTAACATCCTTTTATCTCTGACCTGAGTGGGGATTTTCTTCATCTGTGTCCTGGGTGGCAGCCCGTCTTTCCCTGGAGCACAATTGCTCGGATATCACCTTGATTCCTTCTGGTCTCTTCTGGATCACTGGAGTCAGGGGGGGCCGTACCTGCGGTTCCTGAAACAATAGCTTTTTACATGCATTAACTACTAGGGTTGTTAACTATGACCTTATACTAAAAATTTCCCACTCTTTAGTCCCCCATCAAAGGGACAAGAGAGACAAGAGAGTGAGTCCTGTGTTCTGAGAACTTATGTAGTTAGTGGGATGGTGGTGAGGGAGTTACATATTGATTGACAGGTCAAGGTGGTGCAAGCTTTCCCAGGGAGACATACAGACCCAAACGTACGTATATGTGGGGGCCTGTTAGCCTGGATCCTTATCTTGCTCTAGACTCTATTTGTTCATTTTGCATATGTGACAGGAGGTGGGCAATTAACCAAAGTTGTTTTATGGTCTTTTCTCTGGGCACCTCCCCTTCTCCCTTCCAGGCCTTGGGATGAATACACAGTTTCAAGGTTTTCCCTTTCCCAACTAGTGGAGATGATACACACAGACTTTCAAGTCCCCCTGGCACTGTCACAGTTTACCTGTGTTGTTTGGAATGCCTGACAGCCTTATTTGGCCAGTCTCAGGATTACTGGGTCGATGGGTGAGGCATGTTTTCCTGTGATTGTATCCTCCCATATTAAGTTCTTTGTTAGATTGCAATGGTGAAGGCCCTGTCTTTAGTTCCCCTCTGGCTGTTCATCCCCAGCTGCTACCTAAGTGCTAAAAGGTGTTGCCTGGCAACCAGGATGCTAGCCACTGGCCAGCAACAGCAGCGCACTCTCAGAGCTCTTCCTATGCTATCTCCTGCATAAAAAATGTTTCTCTAACCAGAGTTCTGTCCAAGATGGACATGTAGGTAGATATGTTTCACTTCCTTGAACAACCAAAAGAAGGATAATAACAAATTTAAAAACAAAAAACAAGAAGAACTGCCGGAAAATTGAACTGCATGGAAGTCTGACAACCAAGCAGTTAAAGAAGAAACATTCACCCAGATTTGTAGGAGGGGTGCAGACAGGCTACCAGGGCAGCAATGACACATGGCAAGGCCAAGGCTGGTGGGCTGGGTAGTCTCACATTCGAGTGCAGATAAACCAGAAAACACAAATAAGCATTTAACTGGAACAGGATGAAAAGAAGAATACAAAAAAATAAGGAGAGGCTTAGAAACCTCCAGGACAACTTTAAATGTTCCAACATCTGAATCATAGGGCTGCCACAAGGAGAAGAGAAAGAGCAAGAAATTGAAAACTTATTTGAACAAATAATGAAGGAGAACTTCCCCAATCTGGAAAAGGAAATAGACTTCCAGTAAGTCCAGGAAGCTCAGAGAGTCCCAAAGAAGTTGGACCCAAGGAAGCACACACCAAGGCATATCATAATTACATTGGCCAAGATTAAAGATGAAAAGAGAATCTTAAAAGCAGCAAGAGAAAAAAACAAAAATAACAAAGTAAAACAAAAAGAAGCAAAAGTAAAGGAGACAATTACCTACAAAGGAGTTCCCATTAGACTATCAGCTGATTTATCAAAAAAAAATTTGCAGACAAGAAGAAGGGGCTGGAAAGAAGCATTCAACCTCAGGAAAGGCAAGGACCTACATCCAAGATTACTCTATCCAGCAAAGCTCTTATTTAGGATGGAAGGGAAGATAAAGTGCTTCTGAGAGAAGGTCAAGTTAAAGGAGTTCATCATCACCAAGCTCTTATTATATGAAATGTTAAAGGGACTTATCTAAGAAAAATAAAATGATAAAAAATATGAAGAGTAAAAGAACAGCAAACTCACAACTATCAACAACCAAACCTAAAACAAAACAAAAACAAATTAAGCAAACAGCTAGAACAGGAACAGAATCAGAGAAGTGGAGATCAGATGGAGCATTATCACCAGGGAGGAGGAGAGTGAAGAATGGGGGTAAAGGTGCAGGGCATAAGAAGCACAATTGGTAGGTAGAAATGGACAGGGGGAGGTTAAGAATAGTATAGAAAATGGAGAAGTCAAAGAACTTATATGGACGGCCCGTGGACATGAACTAAAGGGGGGAATGCTGGTGGGAGGGGATGTGCAGGGCAGAGGGGAATAAAAGGAGAAAAAATGAGACAACTGTAATAGCATAATCAATAAAATATATTTAAAATAATTTGTTAATGGATACACAATATAAAACATAAATGGTGACATCAAAAACATAAAATAGAGGACTACCGGCCAAGATGGAGGTGTAGGTGGAAATACTGTGCGTCCTTGCACAACCAAATTTAAGGACAACAAAGATTTAGAAACTAAAACACAACCAGAACAGACATGAAATTGAACTGTACAGAAGTCCAACAACAACAAACCATTCATCCAGACTGGTAAGAGGGGGTGGAGTCAGCAGCCAAGCAGAGAGGGGTCACAGCAGGAAAAAACGGTGATTGGCAGACCCCAGGCACAGGGAGGAAATGAGCAGACCCAATGAGGCATGTAAGGCTGCTGGCTAACCTCAGACACACATTCAAGTGCAGACAAACTGGGCAAAAATGGGTGAGGAAACACATCATGCAACCAAGGGTCCCAGCACCGGGAAACAAAGCCTAAAAGCACAGATTAAAAAAAACTTACAGGGCTTGAGGTGCCGGGAGAGACTCCAATCCTCATGGGAGAGTTTGTTGGGGAGACCCATCGGGTCCTGGAATGTACACAAGTCCACCCACCCAGGAACCACACCAGAAGGGCCTAATTTGCTTGTGGGAAGCAGCAGAGGGGACTGAAAGAGAGAGCGGAGCAAGCGCCATTGTTCCCTCTCTGACCCTGCCCCACATACAATGTCACAACCCAGTGACAGGGTTGCCCCACCCTGGTGAAAAATCTTGGGATCCACCCCTCATATGTAACAGGTGTGACCTAACCAAAAAATTATGGCTCAAATGGAAGAACAGATCAAAGCCCCAGAGCCAATAATTTTAAGTGACTAAGAGATAGCCAACCTATCAGATGCACAGTTCAAAGCACTGGTGATCAGGATGCTCACAGAATTGGTTGATTTTGGTTGCAAATTAGATGAAATAATAAAGGCTACATTAAGTGAAATAAAGCAAAATGCACAGAAAACCAACAGTGATGGGAAGAACTCTGGGATTCAAATCAATGGAGTGGACCAGAAGGAAGAAAGAAAAAACCAAACAGAAAAGAATGAAGAAACAAGAACTCAAAAAAATGAGCAGAGGCTTAGGAACCTCCAGGACATCTTTACACGTTCCAACATTCGAATTATAGGGGTACCAGAAGGGGAAGAGGAAGAGCAACAAGTGGAAAACTTATTTGAACAAATAATAAAGGAGAACTTCCCCAATCTGGCAAAGAAAATAGACTTCCTGGAATTCCAGAAGGCTCAGAGAGTACCAAAGAAGTTGTACCCAAGAAGGAACACACCAAGGCACATCAGAATTACATTACTCAAGATTAAAATGAAGGAGAGAATCCTCAGAGTAGCAAGAGATAAGGAGAGAGTTACCTACAAAGGAGTTCCCATCAGTCTGTCAGCTGATTTCTCAAGAGACCTTACAGGCAAGAAGGGGCTGGAAAGAAGTATTCCAATTCATGAGATGCAAAGACCTACATCCAAGATTGCTCTATCCAGCAAAGCTTTCATTTAGAATGAAAGGGCAAATAAAGTGCTTCTCAGACAAGGTCAAGTTCAAGGAGTTCATCATCACCAAGCTCTTATTATATGAAATGTTAAAGGGACTTATCTAAGAAAAAGAAGATACAAAATATGAACAGTGAAAGTGCCTCAGCAGGGTTCAGGGTCCCTGAAGGATGGACGGCACAGGCAAATGAAGAGTCAGACACCCGATTGGATGCCGGAGAACAGCCAGCCTCTGTGGGACTGACTGAACTCACAGTTTGATTTAGGCTTTATTTTTATAGAGATTGTTATATAACATTAAAGCAACAGGTGCATAGCATGATCAGTTAAGCAGAAAAAACAAATATAGAGGTAACTAGGAAAAGTACAAGAATTTCCATAGTTTCAGTTATGTTAAACAAAAGTTGTTTTGACCAGGAAAACCATTAATCAGACAATTTAAACTAGCTCTATGTACGGAGTTTGAATGTCTTATTGTTTATTAAAGGTCTTAGAATTTAAGATGGGGCAAAAAGGTACACTAGACCGAGCAGAGATTAGGAAATTCATTATAAGCCTTTGTGATGTCTAACTTAGCTATCTATCTTTCTGTCCAAATTGTTTCTCTATGTACTATGGACTCTAACTCCTTGGTAATTGTATCTACGTGCTTAGTTTATAGTATCTAACAAGCTTCTCCTCTTTCTTTGCCTACTAAATTCTAATTAATATATATTTCTGTTCAAGGTAAAGGAGGGGCTGTTACTCCAACAACTTTTAGACATTCAGGGGCTATATCATTAGAGGGAACTTTGTTCTCTGGTCAAGAAATTACTTTGTACAGCTTCATTGGAATTATGTGAATCAATGAACCTGAAATACAGGTGTCTAACAACCCCACCACCTTTTGATCACCAAAACAAACTTATAAGGAGAGATAGACAGGAAATCCAGCCACAGATGCCTCTGCCTTGCAGATGCATCTCAACCATCCTGACCTGGTCAAGGGACAGTTGCTGGCCAGCTCCCGACATGAAAGGACAGCAAACTCACAGTTACTAACAACCACACCTAAAACAAAAGCAAATAATCTGTTAATGAATACACAATATAAAACATAAATGGTGACAGAGCAGAGAAATCTCCAGATGTGATTACATTTCTATGGAGAAACGAAGATCACATGGAGGGTTAGCAATGGGGAGTGGGAAGAGGAGGGGAGGGGAGAATGTACAGAGAATAAGTAGCATAGACGGTGGGGAGAAAATAGACAGGGGGAGGGCAAGAGTAGTGTGGGAAATGTAGAGGCTAAAGAACTTGTGACACATGGACAGGAACTAAAGGGGGGAGTGGGTGTGCAGGATGGAGGTGAATGAATCAGAGGAAATGAGACAACTGTAATGGCATAATCAATAAAATATATTTTTTAAAAAATTGTTAATCCAAAAAAAAAAGACCACAGATTAGGACACATGATCAGTCTTAACAAATTCAAGAAGATTGGAATCCTATCAAATACCTGCTCTGACCACAACGGAATGACACTGGAAATCAACTGTAATGAATACACTGAAAATCACTCAAACACATGGAGGCAATGACATGTTATGAAACAATGAACTCACTAACAATGATATCAAGGAAGAAATCAACAGTTACCTGGAATTAAGTGAAAATGAAAATGAACTCATAACAACCCAAAGTCTATGGGACGCAGTAAAAGCAGTCCTGAGAGGGCAGTTCATAGCATTACAAGCCTACCACAAGAAGCAAGAAAAATCTCAATTTAACCCTATGCCTAAAAGAACTAGAAAAAGAACAGCACTCCATATCCTGCACTGACCTCCAGCCCCCGCCACTGCCAGCAGCCCCCACACCAGCAAACATGCCCACGTTCTAGGGTATTGAGTTAACTTTCTTCTCATTGGCCAGGAGAGGTAAGGAGGGGGCTGGAAGGCAGGGTCCTCATGACCTTGACCCAGGGCCAACTTGGTCTCTCTCCCTTTGCCCCCCACCCGCAGGGAAACTCTCAGGTACTCACTGCACCAGAACTCGAAGGTGGGGGTTGAACCCACTGTCACTGGGTCCACTCGCTTGTAAATTAAAATAGATTAAGCATACCTTATTGATTATGCTATTATAGTTCTCCCATTTTTTCTGCCCTTAATCCCCCTCCACCAAGCACACCCCTCCCTCCACCATTCCCACCTCCCCACCTTAGTTCATATCTATGAATCATACATATAAGTTCTTTGGCTTCTCCATTTACTATATTATACTTAACATCCCCCTCTCTATTTTTTAGGTAATATTTATGCTTCTTATTCCCTGTACCTTCCCCCCATCCTTCTTCCACCCCTCTTTGCCAATAACCCTCCATGTGATCTCCATTTCTGTGACTCTGTTCCTGTTGTAGTTGTTTGCTTAGTTAGTTTTTGTTTTTGCTTTTTAAGATTCAGTTGTTGATAGTTGTGAGTTTGTTGTCATTTTACTATTCATAGTTTTGATCTTCTTCTCAGATAAGTCTCTTTAACATTTCATATAATAAGGACTTGACAATGATGAACTCCTTTAACTTAACTTTATCTGGGAAGCACTTTACCTGCCCTTCCATTCTAAGTGAGAGCTTTGCTGGATAGAGTAATCTTGGATGTAGGTCCTTGCCTTTCATGACTTGGAATATTTCCTTCCAGCCCCTTCTTCTTGCCTGCAAAGTTTCTTTTGAGAAATCAGCTGACAGTCTTATGGGAACCACTTTGTAGATAACTGTCTCCTTTTCTCTTGTTACTTTTAAGATTCTCTTCTTATCTTTAGTTTGGCTAACGTAATTATGATGTGTCTTGGTGTGTTCCTCCTTGGGTCGAACTTCTTTGGGACTCTCTGAGCTTCCCGGACTTCCTGGAAATCTATTTCCTTCACCAGACTGGAAAAGCTCTTTCTTCTTCTTTTTTTTTTTTCCAAATAAGTTTTCAATTTCTTGCTCTTCCTCTTCTCCTCTGGCACCCCTGTGATTCAGATGTTGTAAAGTTTCAAGTTGTCCTGGAGGTTCCTAAGCCTCTCCTCATTTTTTAAAATTCTTGTTTCTTCATTCTGTTATGGGTTAATGTTTATTTCTTCCTTTTGTTCCAAATCATTGATTTGAGTCACAGTTTTCTTCCCTTCATTGTTGGTTCCCTATATATTTTCCTTTATTTTGCTTTGCATAGCCTTCACTTTTTCCTCTCTTTTCTGGCCATACTCAACCATTTCTGTGAGCATCCTGATCACCAGTGTTTTAAACTATGCATTTGATAGGTTGGCTATCTCTTCATCACTTAGTTCTTATTCTGGAGTTTTGGTCTGTTCTTTCACTTGGGCCATATTTCTTTGTCTCCACACACCTGCTATGTTGTAAGGGGTGGAGCCTGAGGTATTCGTCAGGGTGGGGCAACCCACCTTGCTGTGTTGTGATGCTGTACATGGGGGAGGGGTCCGAGAGGGAACAATTGTGCGTGCTCTGTTTTCTGCCAATTTTCAGTCACTCCCCCAACCCCACAAGGAAGTTGGGCCCTTCTGGTGCTAATTCCTGGGTGGGTGGCTTTGTGTACATTCGAGGACCCTGTGGGTCCCTCGAATGGACTCTGCAGTGAGACTGGGGGTCTCTCCCACCACTGCAACCCCCACAGGATTTTAAGCTGAGGTTCTGAGACTTTATTTCCCTGCACTGGAGCCCTGGATTGTGAGTCTGTCTCACTCTCCAGTTGTTTCTCCCGGTTTATCCACACTCGAATGTGGGATCTCCCGGCCACTTTGCCATGTCCTCTCCACCCAGCTGCCTGTCCAGCCACTGGAACCAGCCTGGATGAGCATTTCTTCTGAAACTGCTTGGTTGTCTGACTTCCGTGCAGTTCGACTTTCTGGCAGTACTGGGTTTTTGTTTTGTTTTGTTTTGAAATTGGTTGTTGTCCTTGTTTCGGTTGTATGAGGAGTCAAAGCATATTTATCTATGCCTCATCTTGGCACGAGATCTCAAATAGGTTTTCTTAGGGTGCCCTCTGGGAGGAACTATGGGGGCCTGGGGCCCACAGAAGTCTGTGTGGCCACAGGATGAGCAGGGGGGAGTGCTGCTCAGTCATGGAACTGCGGCCAGTGCACAGCTCAGTGCAGGTGCCAGTTAGTACCGAGCCTTCCTGGGAAATGAGGACGGAGCAGGGATGGAGAGCGGTGGGTATCGAGACCCCTCCAACCCCGGATCCCCCGCCCCCTCCCCCTGACATCCAGAGGCCAGAGGATTGAGCCCACAGCTGCAGCTGCAGGACCACCAAGCACCCTGATTGGAAGAGACCTGCGGCCCAGCATCTGAGAGGACAGTGGGGCTGCCCTGGCGACAAGGGCATGGAAAACAGAGGGAGAAAGTGTGGAGCAAGTCCTGTGGGTGGAGCAGGCGGGCAGGGGAGGGGCACAGTGCCCCCCCTGCCTCTCTCAGCCCAGGGGCTCCAGGGTGGGCCCCTCTGACTCCACACTCAACCACTCAGGGTGCCCGCCTGCGTTCCCTGCAGACAAAAGGATGCTTTGGGGGTGAGCTCTCAACTGGGGTTCCTGTTACCAGACCGCACCCCCTTCCCCTCTACAGTACCAGCCCGGATCCCTCATCCACTTTGAGGGGGAAAAACAGGAAGCTGGTGGGTGGGGGGCCCAGGCCTGAGGGTGTCAGTTCTTCTTTTGGGTCCAGGATCCTCGAGCCCTGGTCTGTGCCTCTCTCCTCACCAGCCTCAGCCTAGCACAGCAGGAGCGAGTCCCAGGTCCTGCCCTGAGCACCCGTGGTCCCCAGACAGGATCCCTGCACAGCCTCCACCCAGACTGCACGCAGCCACAGTGCGCCCGCAGCCCCGCACTCACTCAGAACCTCAGCACCTGGGACAGGGCCGCCACCACTATAGTTGGAGGAAGGAGCTTCACTGCCTGACTCCAACCCCATCCTGCTGCTGCCCTGGGCTCACCCTGCCTGCTTCATCTGCCCTGGCATTACCAGGAGAGAAGGGGCTGTGTGAGGCAGTAGGTGCGTCAAATCCAGGAGGCCTTCCAGGGGGAGGTGTCTCTGCAGCTGGGTTTCTCTTTCTCTGCACTGTTGACACTGGGGCTGGCTGAGTCCTCCTGAAGGCCCTCCTGTGCCTTGTGGGTCTCTTGCAGCTTCCCTGGGCTCTGCTCGCCAGTGACCAGTAGCACCCCGTCCTCCCTTCCACCCAGTAGTGACAGACAAATGTCTGCAGATGTGGCCAGACGCCCCCTGAGGGGCAGACGCCCTCAGTTCAGACGCCCTCGGTTCTGAGTGAGTGTGGGGCTGCGGGCGCACTGTGGCTGCATGCAGTCTGGGTGGAGGCTGTGCAGGGATCCTGTCTGGGGACCACGGGTGCTCAGGGCAGGACCTGGGACTCGCTCCTGCTGTGCTAGGCTGAGGCTGGTGAGGAGAGAGGCACAGACCAGGGCTCGAGGATCCTGGACCCAAAAGAAGCACTGCTTGGAAGCTTGCTCTGAAGACGAGGAGCAGGTGCTGCTTCAGGCTGCACCTGTCACCGCCTCTCTGTGCCCTCCTGCCCCTCCACCAGCTGTGGGCAGATCACCTCTTTGCTCTTCCACTCCCTCAACCTGCCACTGGCCACCTACTGTGTGCCTGGCTCTGGGGAGGAGCCAAAGTCCCTGCTCTCAGAGGGAGGAAGACAGAACTTCATCTTCATTGTAGTGAAATATGCGTAAGGCAGAACCACCATTTTAACCGTCTCCAGCCCGTGCTCACCTTCCCAGGTGGAAACTCTGCCCCTCAAACACTACCCCCGCCCACTCCCGCAGCCCCTGCCCTCTCCTCTCTGTCTCTGAGGGTCTGACTCCTCCAGGGACCTGCTGTGAGCAGACTCCCACTAGGTGTGTCCTGTGGTGGCCGGGTTGTTCCACACAGCACAGCGTCCTCAGGTCCATCCAGGCTGTAGCACAGGAGCCAAGCTGAAGCCCAGACACCCACAGGACGAGGGTGGGTGGTGGAGGGAGGACAGGGCGTGCCCTGGGGAAGAGCTGGTTTACACTGGAGGACTGAGAAACCTGGGCGGGGGGACCTCTGAGCAGGCCACTGAGGCACAAAGTGCATTTTCACCTGAGCCACTCCCTGCAGCCAGAGGTCCTGGCCTGGGCTTTGCAACCTCACAGTCACCAGCTGCCACCCGGCCCCTCCAGCCAGGGGGAGGGCCACTCTGCCTTCCCCCAGAGGCTGCAGGTCCCGGAGGGGCCAGTGGCCTGTCAGCCTCCCCCAGTCTTGCCCCTGCGGCTTCAGCAGTCCCTACCCTTCTCGGGCCTCAGTTTTCCTCCCAGGGAAGGGCACTGGACTCCTGGCCCTGGCAGGCCTGGACATCTCACAGCCTCTTGCAGAGCCCCTGGCTGTGCGGAACTGGGAACTCCAGAGACCGGGGGCGGCCCAGCCACAGTGACTCAGTTTGCAATGTGAACACACAGACACGGGCTGAAGTGCAAACACACAGAAACACAGACGAGACACACCAGCCATGCACTCCACAGAGACGTGAGCACAGACGTGTGCACGGGCGCACACTCGGGAGCAGTCCCGCCCAGGCTGGGTTTGTGTTTGTCTTGCTGGGGGTGGAGAGGGGTTGGGATGCTCAGGATGGCGGGGCGGGGGGCACACAGCTGGGCTCCACCACAGCTTTCCTTCTGGGTGGCCCCTCGGGCCCACAGCCCACTCCCCCAGCTGCCAGGCCCCAGCACACCCGCAGGGTCCTAGGGCTGAGCCGATGGCCCGGGAGTCCTGACAGTGTCCCAGGTCGGTCCTGGGGGATTTGGGCACTTCTCCCCGAGGGCAACCGGGCTTCCCCCAGAGGATGAGACCTCCTGTGGGGGCCAGACTGGCAGTTGACTCTCGGCCTGCTGACATCCAGAATTCCTCAGGGATCCGGAGGCCCGGGACTCCAGGACCCCAGCCCCTTAGGGACCTAGGAAGCCAGGACCCACGTCCTGACAGTGAGGGACCCAAAGAGTCAGGACTCCAGTCTCGGGGACCAGGCTCCTGCCCCTTAGAGACGAGCGACCAGCACTGTGTGAGGTTTCCCTGCTCCATCCCAGTGTGCTGTCTGGCAGTTGGTATGTCAGGTGGGCCAGGAAGAAGGGTGCTGCCCCCTCCCTGCTGGACACACCTACTCACCGCCCCCATGGGGTGTAAGGGGAAGTTGCAGCGGCCCAGCTCCACCCCCTTCCCTGCAGGGACACTTTACTCTGTCCAGGCCTCAGTGTCCTCGGCTGCACAGGGGGGACAACCATGGTTCCCCACACAGGCCACCCCAGCGGTCAGCCTCCCCCACCCTGTGGGGCGCAGAAAGTGCTTGGTGCCTGTGAGGCTGATTGGGCTCCTTTCCAGAACATGTGGCCACCCAGGCTCTGGCCTCGGGAGCCCCCACCAAAGGCCAAGGCCCAGAGAGGGGGCCCCAGCTGCTTGCAGCCAGCAGGGCCCTGTGTGGCCCGCACCCCCACAGACACAGCTCCCCCTTTGCTACAGCCAGGGCCATAGGCTCTCCCGATTGTTAAGCCTTTTCTTGGGCCTTCCTCAGCCCTCAGGACCCTGCTTTCTGAGGGAAGACACCCCAGCTCAAGTAGCCCCTCGACACCCAGCACCCCCTTTAATGGTCCTCGTGGCCCCTGCCCTGAGTGGGAATGTGCCTGGGACACCACCAAGTCGTGAGGTCGTAGCTCAGGGCTGGGCACACAGTAGGTGCTGTCCAGGCACCTATCTGAAGCTCTGTGCTCTGACTGAGGTAAGAAATGACCAGAGACTTGGAGTCTTAAACAGCACAGGTTTATGCCTCCAGCTCCGGAGGTCGGAAGTCCACCACCCTCTCGCTGGGCTGACATCAGGGCAGACACGGGGCTGGTCCCTCTGGGAGGTCACCGGGGGCCCAGCCTCTGGAGGCACCACATCCCTGGGCAGGCGGCCCCCTCTCCCTCTGCACGGTACACAGCGCAGCCTGTCCCCGTCCTGGCCAACTCTGCCTCTGTTGTCGCACCCCCTTCTTCTCCCAGGCGCAGGGCCCTGGTGACAACACTGCCCCCACCCCAGAGCCTTCCTTCACCCCACGTGCAAAGTTCCCTTAACCACACAGAGCCACACGTCCACAGGACCTGGGGTGCGGGTGGGGCATCTTTGGGGGCTGTTACTCAGCAGGCCCCAGGATCCTCGGTGGCGGGTCCTCCTGTCACTATTACTCCCTCCTGAAGGTGCAACAGCCCAGGCTCAGAGAGCCAAGGTCAGGGGCCCGGCTCACCCCGAGAGTCAGTGGCAAGCACCAGAGTGGACTCGGGGCTCTCTGCCAGCATCAGCCACATGCACCCCAGTGAGACATCAGTGAGGGGATCTGGGGACACAGGAGAAGCCGGGCTGAGGGTGGGGAGTTGGGCAGGCGGCAAAGAAGATGGGGAAGGGGCTGGCCAGGGCTGGAGGCCAGTGTGTCCATCTCACCCCGGGGGCTTCCCCAGACACCTCAGCCAACCTGGTAAGGGCCTGGGGATCCCAGGGGGTTTCCTGGGATTTGCAGTGGGGAGGGGGGAGCTTGGAAAGGACAGGCTACTCTGTCTCGAGGCCATTTCCTTGGAAAGGTGGGGCCAGCTTGTCCAGGAAACCCTGGCTGGCCTTCAAGGCCACCACTGACCTGCTGATTCAGCCACAGAAAGTGTGGTCATGTGGTCATTCAGGAGGTTGTCGGGGACACCCACTGGGGAAATGCAGAGGACAGCTTGAAAGGGCTTCTCCTGCCCGCACTCCCTGCCTCCCAGCGAACATGCCCTCTGTCTCCAACGCAGACACTCCTTTCTCTACCACCTCACCCTCAGGCTGCGAGTTTTGGAGAAAAATCTCTTTTCTAGAAAGTTCCACTCCCTACCTCCCCATGTGGGAACAACAATTTGTCCCCCCTCCTCTCCTGCTCCTGCCCCTACCAGACCCTGAGCCCCAGGGAGGCTGCAACCAGGACCCGAACCCCAACATTTCACTCGGATACTCTAGCACACAGCTAAGTTGAGCTTGAAAATGGAAGGCCCATCCTCGGATTCTGCAGTCGATATGGTCTTTACGTGCCTCACTCTGACGCTCTGCTACCACCCCCAGCTGTCTTATTTTCCATACATTTCCAGTTCACTTGCCCCAAAACCCTGCAGCCACCAGAACACGAACTGCGGTCCAATGTTTGTCAGCCCCTCTCCTTACGACTTTTCCCCTGAGTGAGCCGACAGGGAATCAAATGCGTGGACCCTGGAAGGGTTTTCTTGGAAGTTTGATGAATGACTTCACCTTGTAATTCAAATGCCTATCAAGATCACAGAACATTTCCATCCCTCCAGAACGTTCTTTCATGGTCCTTCCCAGGAAATCCCTGTCTCTGCTAACAGGCAGGCATTGGCCCATGTGTTTTCCCACCTAGAAGGGTTCTGCCTGTACCAGGACCCCCTGTCGGTGGGTTCCTGGGGTCTGTAGTGTGTTGTGAGTGGCCATTTCCACCCAGCCCCAGGATTTCCCGAGTCCACTGTGTCCAGACCCTGAGCTCCTGTCCTCCGAGGCAGGCCAGTGTCTGGAGTCCATCAGGCTGACCAGGGCAGGAGCACCTGCTGGTGGAGGAGGACCTGACTGTGAACCAAGCAGTGAGATTGCTCCGAACCCCAGGGGCCCGTCTCACTCCTTCCCTCTGGCTCCTCTCCCCAACCCCCTGCTTGGTCTTGGATTGGGAGCTATATTCTGAATAGCAGAGAACCCCCTGCTGAACTCCTGCTTCCCAAGTCCCCAGGATCCCCCCAAAAAAACACATGGCATCAGGCTGCCCCCAGCTTCCTGCCTTCCCCATTATGGGCTTCACTTGCAGGTTGGCTCGCTCTCCTCCTGTTCTTTTCTGTAGAAGGGCCTCCACCTGGCTCTAGACCAGCTGAGATCTGCCCTGGGGCCAAATGTGCCTCCTGAGCAAGCAGCGCCCCAGACACGGCTGTGGGGCGCAGAGTGGGATGCCCGCTTTGCAAACTCCTTTGGCAGTTTCTTGTAAGAGTAAAACCCTCACCTGCTGTCTGACCTACTGCCAGGAATTTGCCCCAAAGAAATGAAAACTTAAAGCCATAAAAAATCTGTACAAGGTGTGTTGGTGGTGGGGCTGGTTGCCAGAGTGGCCGGGCCAGCTGGCTGGTGATGGATGAGGGGGGCTGACTTCTCGGGGCAGTTGTCGAGGGTGTCCTGACTGCCCCCTGATTCCCCTCTTCCCTGCAGATGCTGACACACAGGGCCCTCTGCCTGAGGAGCGGCAGGCCCCAGTGAGACCCCTGGGCCCCTCCCAGGTTGGGGCCACCTGATGCCACTTGTCCTGCTAACATGGTCATTCTGAGGCAGCCCCACTTGCCCTGGTACCTGGGCACAGACCAGTTCCAGCCATGGGTACAGCTCCCTCCTGTCCCCAACAGGCTGGGAACAAAGCTGTAAAGCCATGGGGCAACGTCCCACTGGGTCGGGAGGCAGAGCTGCCTGGACCACCGGCAACTTTCTGCTTGGCCTGCTGGAGCCAAGTGGGGGCCAGCGGCAGCCCTTCCACAGGAGGGGCCCACGATGATGAAGGCGAAGGGCCTATGGGGTGATCCCAGCCTCCCAAACACCTCTACAGAAATGGGCCGAGCATAGAGGCGCCGGGTCAGCAGCCTGCAGCCTCCAGGAAGGCAGGACTGGCATGCACGTGGTCTCCCTGGACCACCCTGGGCAGCAGGCCTTTGGGATCCTGCCTCCCTCCAGCACAACACTTTCTGCTCCCCCAGCTGCCCTTCCTCACCCACACAAGCCACTGCTGTGCCACTAGCCCAGGCTCAGGAAGGTCAGCAGGCCCAGGGCCCCAGTCTTGTGCCCAAAGAGCACGGCCAGAGGCCTGCTGAGGAAGCCCCTGCCCATCTGCTCAGAGGACAGCCTCCTCTGGGCTGGAGGCGGGGCTTCTCTGTCGGACCTGACCGGACCTGACCTGCAAGACCCAAGAGGTCTGGCTGTGCTGAAACAGGTCCCAGCTGGTCACGTGCACCTACAAGGGCTGCTGTGAGAAGCGGGAACTGATGGATAGGGAGATGCAGCTGGACAAGTATCAGGAAGGCCTCCTGCACCTGGTGGGTGGCGCCCAAAACAAAAACAGGGAGAGGGGCAGGAACCCACCACAGACTGCGTTCAGGGGGAGGGTGCCCTGTGGGGACGGTACCCAGTGGGGCAAGCACAGAAATGTGTCCCGCCTCACCGCAGTGTGTGATCCGAGCCGTGCAGGCTTGCCATCCGGAGGGCTTGGTACCTGCTTCCTCAGTGCCACCCAGGGACACAAGGGCAGGTGTTGGTTCCCCAGCAGGCAGCTGGCTGAGGGGCAGGTGCACGGGAATATCTCCGTGCTCCCACGACCAGGCAACCATAGAGGTACTCAAGTGACTGGAATAATACAGTGCCTGTCCTCTTAAGACTGGCTTATTTCCACATTTCCCAAGTGCTAAGGGTGTGATCTCCATGGGGATCCCTCGGCTCATACCTGAGTTGATTCCAAGGACACAGGTCAGGGTGGGGGCTGATCATGCCAGAGAGGCCGACCAGGGTGGGGTGGACATCCAGCCAGCCGCCCCCAGGGAGGGGAGAGGGGCTGAAGAAGCAGTGCAGGCACCGAGCGAAGATTCGCCTGCCACACCTTCCCCGTGGAACCCCTAGAGGAGCTATACGAGCGCCCCTGCTCGTAGGAGCTTCCCGCTCAGAGGACATAAAGGAGCCTTTGGAAGAGAAAACAGGAGCTGCGTGTGTGTGTGAGCCCCGCCCAGCCCTCGCCCTGTGGTCTCCCCATTGGCCAGCCTGAATCTGGGTCCTGCACAATATAATTGAATGTGGGGGCGGGGGGGGGAGCTTACCGGAGTTCTGAGTCATCCTGACAAATTAGAGAACCAGAGGGGTTGTGAGAGCCGTGCATTAGTATGGGGTGGTCTGACCTCCTGGTCAGATGTGGGGGTGGCTTGGAGACTCCCAAACTTGCACTTAGGGCAGTCTTGTCAGGAGCTGTCCCCTTAATCTGAGGAGCGTCTACACAAACTGGGGCACTACAGGAAAGCGCCCCAGATTATCCGCGTGGGCCTTAAGGTGCAACTGCAGGTGTCCCCGCAAGAGGGCAGCAGAGGGAAACAGGCCCAGATGAGGGTTGTGGTGGAAGGGGCCATGCTTGGGCCAGGAAATGCACAGGGTGCTGCTGAGGAAGGGGGGGGGGGGGGGAACGACATACAGAAAAGGATGCAGGTTCCCCCCCAAAGAGGCCAAGGGAGCCTGGTGCTGGGGACACTGAGTTTTGGCTCATTGAAACTATCCTTGCACTTCTGTACTGCACAGAATGTGTGCTTTTCTTTAATCCTTACTCAAGCATATGTTTATTGATGGTTAGAGACACAGGGGGGCATGGACAGGAGAGAGAAAATTCGGCCAGTTGCCTCCAGTACACGCCCCAAATGGACACAAACCTACAACCCAGGTAGGCCTCCTAACCAGGGGTTGAACCCAGAACTCTGAGGAATACGGCATGACACGCCAACCAACTGAACCCCCCGACCAGGCCCTAAGCCATCCAGTGGTGGTCATGTGTTACAGAGACCCTGATGGACCCATGCACCCTGCAGGCTGACCCTCTGGGAAGCTGTCAGTCTGGCTGACAGCTCACTGGGCATGCTCTCTGTCCAGGGGTCAGATGGCTCCGGGCCCGGGCCCAAGCTTTGCTCTGAGCCTCACGTGGAAAGGGCCGGAGAAGAACCGGAGGGCGGCTGACAACACTGAGCAGCGCCCCCTGGCCAGGCTGCGTCGGCCATGTTCTCCCTTCCTCCTGCTCAGTCAGTGCTCTCAGGGCCAGGTACCCCAGGGCACCCAGCAGCTTTGGTTTTGCACTCAGTTCTCACCCCTCAGTTAGACCTGACTCCCCTGAACATTGCAGGACAGCCCTCAGGGCCCAGGACAGGGGCAGGAAACCTGGGGGGTAGGGTGAGTTCAGATCAAAAGCCCCCAGTGGATGAAGCCAGGCTTTGTGGCCCTGCACCCGCCAATGGGTTCGGCCCTACTTCCTGCCTTTCCACACTCTTCAGGGGCTGGAATCCCATGGGTCCTTGAAAGTTCATCTTCTCTGGGACTTATTTTCCCATCATCCCATCCAGTGGTCACAGAACCTAAGTGCCCAAGACATAAGGCCCCTGCAGCTCCGATCCCAGCAGCCCCTCTCACACCTGCCTCAGGGCCTTGTCTCAGGCTGCCTGATGTTGCCACAAGGCAGTGACAGTCTTTGCCAGAGTGGGGCCACCACTCTGGTATCTCAGCACAGTCTCTCTCCCCGAGGACAGACTTGGCTCCCTCAGAGGCATCCTGTGTTACTCACTCCTGGATTCCTCCATGGACTGACTCACTGGTCACACCATCCCTGTGCCCAGCTGGACCAGAGTGAGACAGGTGGTGCAGGTGGGGGCCAGGACTGGGCCTGCCTCACTCATGTGTCCCCAGTGTCCCCACAGACCTTCTGGCCCACAGCAGGCCACTCTCTGGGGTTCGGGGCATCATAGAGACATGAGGACACTCAGAGAAACTGGGGTCACTTGCAGGCATCATGTCAGGGCCTTTGGGATAAAGCTTAGAGGGTTCCCACAGCCAGGAGCCAAGGCTCATATCTCAAACCTGACCTGATGCTCCCTAAGGCTTCAAGGACAGAACCAAAACCCCTCTCCTTGAGGCCTCCCAGGCCCGGGAAAAGGGCAAGGAAAACAAACAGATCCATCTTTGAGCCACCTGACCTTGGCTGGGGAGGACGAGGGGCCAGATCAAAGGGCCCAAGGCCAGGAGTTTGGAAGAGGTGGAGCTCACACTAGGTCCCAGACCACAGGCACTGGACCCAAGTGAGTGGGGCTGTTTCTCCACAATAGCCGTGGGCAGGAGAGAAGACACACACACACTAGATGGTGCTGGGAAGAGCCAGGAGGGCCAGCAGCTGTAGAGATGGCACAGGTGGCAGGTGGCCTGGCTCAGGGGACTGAGTGGGCTCAGCAGCTGAGCCTCTTCTCGCAGATCCAGCTGTCCTTCTCACTGTCACAGGGGGCGTCATTCCATAACCCAGTATGCAGCATCATGACGCAGTCCTCAAGTCCCAGGGAGTCATTGGGCTCACCTCGGTTCCAGTGGCTGCAGAGGTTTGGCAGGGGTGTGGGTGGGGTTTGGCTGAGGGTGGCCCTGAGGTCCAGCCCCTTTTTTGCGTGGGTGTAACTGAGACACCCTGAGGGCCTAACCTAAGTAAGCACCTGGGATATAACTTTATAAAGCCCAGAATCTGTGCCTCAGCCAGTTCCTGGTGGCTAGCTTGGCCATCCCTAAGGAGTGCTTGAGATCGGTCCAATGCACTGGCCCCTAGGGGCTGACCTGTCCTGGTCCCCATCTCCCTTTCCTCACCTGAAGCTGAGTGAGACTCCATCTACCCACTGATAGCTATGGACCTTGCTTGCGCGACGCATGGCCCTGAGGCCCAGCCAATAACCACGGCCTTTTGTATTTCGACTCAGGAAGCCCTGGATGGAGGAGAGATTAGTCAGCTTGCCAGTGACCTGGGCCCGCAGACATTTTCCAGGACACGCCCCCTGAGGTGAACACCTCCTCCCGCCACTGACCAGACTGCCCTGCCAGCCCACCTGCTCCTCCAGGTTGCCCACAATCACCAGGTGCGCACTGGCACCTGTGCAATTGCGTCGCGCCTCTTCCCATCCAGCTCGCACCACTGAGAAAAAGTAGCAGGAACCCTGAAAGCGCAGCCACGACGTGGGGCACTGCTCACAGGACTCTGTGGGGTGGCAAAGGTTCAGGAAGTAGACTGCTCCCCGGTGCAGCAGACGGAGGGGGTTGAGGGTGGGAGGGGCAGACCCATGGAAAGGGCGGATTCAGTCGGATCTGGGACCCACCAGGCCCGCGGGCAGGTCCACTTATCCCCCTGAGCACGCCCATGCCCCTTCCTGCTCACTGTTCCCAGCTCGCACAGCCTCCAACTCCCGGAACAGCTCGCTGCGGATGTTCTCGCGGTCCCTTCCCGCTTCAGCCAAGCTCTGGGTCACTGCGAGATCAGGGGAGTCCAGATTATGTGTGGGTGGGGTCAAGGTCAGGAGAGGGTTGAGATCAGGGGAGGAGCAGCATCACCCGAACCTCGGGGTCCGGGGACCTGATTGCTGGGGGGGTCCCGATGGGGATGGGCTTAAGAGGTGTATCCACAGGCAGCATCTAGGGCTTAGGGTCAGGATGGGGGCGGGATCGGGGTTAGAGGTCAGGATCACAGGGAGCAGGGTGCAAATCACGGGTCGGGGCGCTGTAAAGGTGAGGGATCCGGACACGGCAGCATCCCGCCCTCACCGCGCTCGCTCAGTTCTTTCAGGGCGCTCTGCTGCCAGATCAGCTTCAGCTGTGCCTCTTCAAGCTCCGCACGTGCGGTCTTCAGCTGCGCCTGCGCGGCCTGGCCTGGGAGGGGGCGGGGCGATGGGGCGGGGCGTGGGAGTACATTCCCTCCAGACCACAGGACCCGCCCCCCAGGCACCCGACCCCACCCAAACCTGCAGACCCCGCCTCTCAGCCCACAAGTCTCACAGCAGCTATTGCAGGCTCGGAACTCTTCCTTCAAGGCACCCAGCATCACCTTCTGCCCCGAGGCTGCAAAGACCCCCGCCCAACCCAGACACTCCATGTCACCTACCGGGACTTGCTGAACACCCGTGACCACTCCCGACCACCTCCGGGGACTTTGGAGTATCCGCCCACCTACCCCCAAACCCGGGAGCCCCTGGTCTGCACACACCATTTGCTCTCAGCTGGTCCTGGTGCCTCTGCAACTCCTCCTGCTGCGTGGAGGCTGTGGAGAGAGGCTCCTGCAGGCGCGGCCTCCGGGACCAGGGAACTGCCCCCTGGCCCGAGAAGTGTGGCAAGTGCAGTCTTGGGACGCACACAGGGGGCGGGCAGGGGGACAGGGCACATGATGTGCCCACGAGCTGAGCAGACACAAGCACACACGGCCGTTCACACACATTCGTGCTGACAGCTCCAAGATGCTCACAAACCTTCCTTCACACTCATTCACCCTCAGTCTCAGGCTGGGGTCTGGGATCTAGCTGAGCACCCTGGGGCAGAGGGCAGACAGAATTAAGCAGGGATTTGGCTGGGGGAGGGGTGGGACACAGTCTCCCCCTCCTACAGAGTCACTCACCCCTTGGACAGTAGGATGCTCAGGATGAAGGCCCACAGGAGTGCCGTGACCACGAGAGCCAGGGCCAGGAAGGGGAACCGCCTTCCCCAGCGTCCGCAGGGCCCTTGGGTAACAATAGACTCCTGGGTCCCTCATACCAGGACAGTCCTGGCCCCCTGAGCCCTGAGGACCATGCCCTGGACACTTGGGTCCCAGAAAACCAGGACTCAGAGAGGTTCAGTGACCTGCCTAATGGCCACAGCCCTTAAGTGATGGAGTTGAAATTTGAATCTACATCCAGTTGCCTCTAGAGCCTGTGGGGTCCCTCCTGCACCCATGACTTGCTCCCTCTCTAGGCTGTTCTCCTCCCTCCCCCATCAAATCCCAAATCAGAGGGACCCTAGGGGCCCGGTGAGGCAGTCCCGCTGCTTGCTCATACCTCCGGGGACCTCCTCCAGCTCGCCACCCCACTGGCTGTACCCGGCAGTGTCCATGGTGAGCAGGCTCCCAGCCCTGGGCACTGATATAAATGTAGCCTCCTCCCTCCCCCCACACTCCCTCTTTGGGGCTTCCTTCCTTATTGTCTTCTCAGTGTCAACTCCTGGTACCAAGGAGCCACTGACCAATCACAAGGCTGGCTAGCCCTTTCTGGGCTGAGCTGGCATTAAGGGTGAGGTGGGGTGGGGGAAGTGGAGGAATGCTGAGTGAAGGGTGTGGGAGACTGCTATGTGGGGGGGTCTGTGCTGCAGAGGGTGGCGGTCCATAGGAAGTGGAGAGCGGGAGTGCTTCTGAGTGTGCGTGTGCAGGTGTGCTTGCTTGCTCACGATTTACCTCCCTGGGCTGGTAGATGCAGCAACATCTGCAGACTGGTGCAGGGGGCTTTGCTTTGCAGCTAAGTCCCCACCTCTCACAGGTCAGAGGCTAGGCTCCTTTCCGAGGGGTGCGGCCTGAACCTGTCCAAGCTCCGCTCCTCCTGGGGGGCCCCTGTGAAAGCGCCCTCAGGCCTGGCCCCCCAGGCTAGCCCAGCTTCCCTCCACCGCTCTCCCCCAGTGCATGCCAGAGGCTGACCCTTAACCCAGGCCTCTGCCAGAAGGGAGAACACAGATGGTCCGCCCGGCTACTGGACTGCAGGCTTGGGCAGTTGGGTCGAGGGTGTATGTATGTAGTTTCTAGCAGCCTCGGTTTTCTCCTCTGTGCCAAGGGGCACAGTGACAGGGCCTGTCTCCAAGGGATGTGTGATGAGGGAATGAGGTCATGCACCTCAAGCCCTGGCACCGTCCCCAGGCACAAAACCCACTGCACACTCATTCATTCTTTCAACAAATACTGAATATCCCCCGGGTGCCAGGCTTCCATCCTGGAACTGGGCATTGTCTGATGGTGGGGCACAGGTATGGTGACACCTTACTGGGGAGTGAACTTCAGGCCAAGGACCTGAGCAGGCAACTCCACAGTGTGGATCAGAACCTACCATGGGGCGTGTGCTGACGGGAGGACCCACCTGGGCAGAACAGCAGGCCCGGCAGTCTCCGCAGGTGGTCCCCAGTACCGACCCGGCACTGTGCTTGTTCACCTTGTCCCAGAAATAGCAGGGACAATGAGATGTGGGGACAAAGAAGGCAGCACACACCAAGGGCCACACATCCTGGCGGCCTTGTGAAGGATGCTTCCTTCAGTGGACACTCCCACCAGTTTGATGTTTATCTGGCCTGTCGGGCCGTTCTGACCCTCAGTGACAGAAACATTTAGGGCCACCATGCAAGGAGCACCTCATCACTGAGCAGAAGGCTTGAAGTGCTTGCTAAGGACACAGAGGTTGGTCCCAGCACAAATCTGGAAGTCAGGTGAGATGGGGACCCAGAGCTACAGTCGGTTCTGTGCACATCTGTGTGTACGAGCCGTCACCCATGGACGCCAAAAGGAGCCAATGCCCTCCTGGCAGCAAGCTCTCTGGGTGGAGGGGGTGGGGTGTGGGGAGAGACAGTAAATAATGAGCTAATGAAAAAGGAAGTTCTCTAGAGGGTGGTTCTCATGTGGGGGTTATCCTGCCCCCCACCCAGGGGCCAGTGGGCCGAGTGTAGGAGACATCTGGGGGCTCTACAAGCTGGGGTGGGGGGGGTGATACTGGCATCTAGTGGGGGCAGACCAAGGCTGCTGCTCAATACCAGACCCAGTACTGAAGGTGAGAACCCAAATATAAGACATCCCACGTCCTAAGGGCTATGGAAGAAAATGTCAGGTGGGACAAAGGGCTGGGGAGTGCTGGGCTGGGGCAGGGGCTGCTGAGTCAGATGGCCAGGGCCCACCTTACTGGGCAGGAGAAGTGTTATTTCGCCAATGGAGCATTGCCGACATTCCAGCCTCTCTGCAGAAGTCCAGACACACCCCTGGAGAGGGTGGAGAATGGTTTCAGGAAGAGTGTGCTCAAGCTGAGGTGTGCACCAAGTCCTCACTGAACTTCACCTCCAGCCAGAGGCATTTTCTACCACTGGGCCGAGGTAGGCGCAGTGTCAGGAATGGAGGCTCTCCTTCCCTCAAAGGGAGGGGCTGTCAGCGCTGCTGGGCTCTTGGCCTGTGTCAGGGGGGCTGCCTCTGAGGAGTTGGAGGCTGCAAACAGAAGCCCCGGGGGTGAAGAGTGAGGGGTGGCTCTGGGCTTCTGTGGACACCTGGGGAGCGCCTGTCACTCTGCTGAGGCTGCCCCGCAGCACACCTCAGCCCCGTGGGCTGGAAGAGAGAGTCCTGAGCTGAGGGGAAGTGACCTCTGAGGACAGTGGGAAGAAATGGGTGCCACTCGGAGTCAGGAGACAGGAAGAGGTTGCTGATGAGCCAGACGGTAACTTCGGGAGGGCCTTGCAGCCTTCGGCTGCCCAGTCTCTGCATCTTCCCCCTGGGCAGGTGCAGGAGCACTTGCTGAGCAACTTGTTTCATTTCCATGACCTTGCAGAAGAGACGTGTGAACATGTGGTGAAATGTCTTTCAAACTGGTGTTTTCCCTACTTTTCTTTGAAACCCTCACCTTTGATTTATAAACTCCCACCCCGGCCTGTGTGGTTCAGTTGATTGGACCAGTGTCCCACAGATGAAAAGTGAGGGTGACATTTCAGGTCAGGACACAGCACAGGTTGCAGCTGGCTGATCCCTGGTCCGGGTTGCCCACTCCGGAAGGCAACCAATGGATGTTTCTCTCTCACATCCATTTTTTCTCTCTCTCTCCCTTCTCTCTCATACTTTACCCCCCTTAGTCTAAAAAATGCTTTATTTTTCATCAGAGAACTGCTGGGTGCTGCTCCTCGCTTCCTCTCACTGGCCCTGAGAAGGCACACAGCCCCCGGGTGCTGGCCGCCTCTCTGCTCGCCCTCCTGTGGGCTGAGGCCCCCTCTGCGCTGGGTCCAGCAGGCAGCTGAGTGGACTCCTCACTAATGCACTGCAGTGCCCCTTTCATGAGGGATACAGGGGCAGCCATCACTTCCAGGTGGGGGCTGGCCTGGCCACTCTCTGGCATGGGCTCAGGCACCTGCTCCCAGCCAGCCCTGCATCCAGGCAGCACCTGCCCCCCTTGCAGTGACCTGGGTAAAGGGAAGCAGAAAGCATCTGGGGTTCATGGCACCGTGGCCTCAAGGGAGATGGGGCTGCAGGATGGCGCACTCGCATCTGCTGCCCCGAGTGGGGAAGAAAGAGTGGCTGTGACAGGCCAGCAGCACTCAGAGAACCACGTGGGGCTGAGCCAGGCCTTCCACAAAATGGGTCCCCCTGCTCCTTGTCCCAAGGTCCCCTGGTCCTGAGACACAGGCCCGTCTGGCCTTCATCAGCAGAGGTGCAGGTGGAGTAGACAGGCCCTGCCCAAACTGACTTAGCAGCAGGTTGGAAGGTGGGTGGGGCAGAGCTTTGTTGGGGCAGTGGCGTGGGGGGCACATGCCCTTCCTGGGGCTCTTGGGCACAGCTGTGCCCAGGAAGGGTGTGGGCGCAGCAGGAGGAAACTGGGACAACCACAGGGAATCTACAGTCTCATCAGAATGTGTTCTTGGGAAAGGTTCTAGAGGGGATGCACGTACCAGCCCTGGTGCAGGAGAAGGAAGGGGTGCATTTGGGATCGCAGTCGGGCATTGCAGGAAAGAAATGGTGGGGACTGGGCTATCAAGGGCACGTGCACTGTTGACAGGAAAAGGAAGGGTCTAGCAGGCAGAGGGTATGGCTGAGGCAGAGGCAAAGAGGCAGGAAGATGAGTCTCTCTCATATCTATTCAACACCTGGGGCCAAAACTCCCAGTTTGGGGTGTGTGTGTGTGTGTGTGTGTGTGTGTGTGTGTAGGGGGCAGGGGGTTTGGGAAATGTCCAGCCTGTGAGGGAACCATAAGCTGCCTGCCACCTCCCTACCCTGCCCAGAATTTGCCTCAGGGGAAATGAAAGGGGAAGGGTGGACCCAGACACAAGCCTGGCCATAGACTTCTGAATGTAGACCTGACCTATAACAGGACAGGGAGACCCATTTTGGGTGGTGGTGGGCAGAAAAGTGGGGGAACATGGACTAGGGATTTTAAAACAATGTGATGAGTCTAGGAAGCACAGAGGACTAGGAGGACCCTTGGAAGCATGTAACTCAGCCTGGGACTATGTGGGAGGGCTTCCTGGAGGAGGTGATGCCTAGACAAGCAGAGTTACACATGAATAGAGTTGTTCTATTGTAGTAAAGTAGTAAAGAACACAAGACATGGGTCATGAAGGAGTTTTCCCAACATGATATTAACACAAGTAAAGGTGGGGAGGGGTGAGGGACCAGACTCTGGGGAAGCTGAGACTGATTCATGAGCAGTAGGCTGGGGCCGGGGTGTCAGCTGGGACCAGATGATGGCAGGATGTGAGGAGTGGGGGCAAGGGGTTTGGACTGATGTGGGAAGAAGGCAAAGTCAAGGCTTTAGCCCCCCGCCCAAGGCCACTCCATGATGTCTATGCTCTCCAAAGACAGGAGTCCCGTTGCTCCCCCAGGAACCCAGGTCAGCACAAAGACAATGATGCTTCTGGGCTGTTGCTTTGAATTCTGGCTTTGCTTTCTCATTATGAAGTACATTATGCCTGCAGCGAGGTGTGCCGAGAAAAAGCTCTGGGGTGGTTGGTGTGTCTGGACGCTTCATACAAATTGCACCACGTGGTCCATATCCTCCCACAGTTTGTTTGTGTTCCCTCCACAAAAGTCGCCAGATATGCCTAGTCAACATCCATTCCTCATTAGAGCAAAGGTGAACACAAGAACACACATGCTTAGTAAACAAAACCCAGGATAAAGCTTCCTTAATTTGATAAGTGGTCAATTCCAGGAACCTGCAGAAATGTCGGACTTACTAGTGAATTTCTGAGAACCAGTTTTGGTAAAATTAAGAACGAAATGAAGGTGCCCATCTTGCTGCTTTGCCAATGCAAAAAGAAAATCAAGAGAAATAAGACCTACACATACTGGAAAGGAAGCGTCAAAGCTGACGGTGTTTGGAAGCTGTGATCGTCCCTCTTAGAAAGTCCTAGCAAATCAACTTTTGGACTCCCAGACGAATGCAGCAAGGTCAGTTCTCCAGCAATAAGCACCTGGAAGTGAGAGAAGCAACACAGCCTCTTCCCCACAGGAGAAAGCCTTAGAAAACGGAAAGGGACTGTGACGAGACACAGGCAACACTGTTCACCTCCACTGAGATCTGAACAAATCAGGACTCAGCACAGGTTCCCCAGAAGGTCACTCGGGGTTTTAAAGAGTTTCATGCTTCCCCAATTAATTTATAAAGTCAATGCCATCCCAAGAAAAACCCAAAGTAGATTTTTGATGGAGTGGTTTCATGGTGCTCAAATGCGCAAGACATAAAACTTACCATCTGAACCCTTTTTAAGTATATTTTGTCGATCATGCTAGTACAGTTGTCCCCCTCTCCCCCCGGTCCTCCCTCCTCCCCGTCCCTGGGTCTCGTGTGTGTGTGTGTGTGTGTGTGTGTGTGTGTGTGTGTGTACGCTCTTTGGCTTCTCCATTTCCTACACTGTTGTTAACCTCCCCCCATCTATTCAGTACCTATCAATCATGCTTCTTAATCCCTGTACCTTTCCCCGCTATTCTCCTCCTTCCCCTCCCAGCTGATAACCCTCCATGTGATCTCCATACCTCTGATTCTGTTCCTCTTCTGGTTGTTTGCTCGTATTGTTTTTGTTTTTGTGCTTTTAGATTCAGTTGTTGGTAGTTGTGAATTTGTTGCCTTTTTAAGTTCGTGGTTTTGATCTCCTTCTTTTTCTTAGATAAGTCCCTCTCAGATTTCATGTACAACAATGGCTTGGTGGTGATGAACTCCTTTAGCTGTACCTTGTCTGGGAAGCACTTTACCTGCCCTTCCATTCTAAATGAGGGCTCTGCTGCGTAGCGTAATCTAAGTTGTAAGCCCTTTTCTTTTTTATCACTTTGAATACTTCTTTCCAGTCCCTTCTTGCCTGCAGAGTTTTTTTTTTGAGAGATCAGCTGACAGTGTTATGGGAACTCCTTTGTAGGTAACTCTGCTTTTCTCTTGCTGCTTTTAAGGATTCTCTTTTGGCCTGAGTGGTGTGGGTTAGTGGATTGAGTTTTGGTTGTTGTGCCAAAGGGTCACTGGATGGATTCTCAGTCAGGTCACATTCCTAGATTACTGGCCAGATCTCCAGTGGTGGTGAGCAAGAGTTGGAAAATTTTAGTTTAAGGTAAAAAGTTATAAGCCTTGCAAGTAATGTATATGTTAAAGCTTTTGTTTCAGAAACTACAGATAAGGCCATTCCTGGGTCTGGGGCACTGCTAAAGGTTCCCACCTGGGGACAATGGCGGCATCCGGGTCTTTGTGTTCCAGGGAGAGGCAGACCACCACCCGCCCCTGGGAACAGCTAACTGCCCAGGACAGGGATGTCACAGCTTCTTGCACCCAATCCTCCATGAACCTCAAAGCTCTCACCACACCTTGTTTATTCCTTGGTATAAAAATCGTGGCCTGAAAAGAAAAGTCTTGAACTCTGGAGTCTTTTCCGGATTCACCATGAAGTCCTCTCCTCTTTTGGAATTTGCTAGAATGGCTCACAGAACTCAGAAAAACACATTGGGTACATTTGCTGGTTGGCTACAAATGATGCATCTCAGGGCCTGCCACGTGGAAGGGATGCAGAGGGCGAGGCACAGGAGAGCAGGGGACGCACGCAGCTGCTGTGTCCTCTTTCGGGGTGTCAGCCCCCAGCCCCTTGATGAGCTCACCCCACCCCAGTCTCCTTGTTGAGGGGTCTTATAGGGCTCAGCGTGCACCCCTGCCGCCCCAAGTCGGCAGCTGGGGCTGGAGGTTTCAGGCCTCTAATAGCACACCCGGTCTTTGTGCTGCCCCGCCATCCTCAGGCTCTCCAAGGGTCCCCTCCTAAGTCCCCTGATTAGCAGGGGACCAATTGTCTCAAGCAGGGTCCAAGGGGCTTGTTAGGAATAACAAAAGGCACCCCTGTCACGCAGCAAGTTCCAAGGGTTTTAGGCTCCTGTGCCAGGAACCCGGAACAGAGACTAAATCTCTTTGTTGTTGTTGTTGTTGTTTTAAAGGGGTTTCTTGCTCTGGCTGGTATAGCTCAGTGGATTGAGCACTGGCCTGTGAAACAAAGGGTCCTGGTTTGATTCCCAGTCAGGGCACATGCCTGGGTTGCAGGCCAGGTGCCCAGTAGGGGACACATGAGAGGCAACCACACACTGATGTTTCTCTCCCACTCTTTCTCCTTCCTATCCCCTCTGTCTAAAAATAAATAAATAAAACATTTTAAAACTTTCTCTTTTTAAAAAAAGATTTTAGTTATTTTTAGATAGGGGGAAAGGGGGAAGAAAAAAGGAGGGAAACATCAATGTGTGGTTGCTTCTCGCACACTCCACAGGAGGGACCTGACCTGCAACCCAGGCATGAGCCCTGACTGGGACTCGAACTGGCAACCCTTTGGTTCACATGTGGGCACTCAATCCATTGAGCCACACTAGCCAGGGCTGTTTGTTGTTGCACCACAGGAAGCAAGCAGGAATGGGCAGAAGGAGAAGTGAAGCTAAGCAGGACTGTCCGCAGTCTCAGCTGGTTCCACTGGCAGCTCTGAAAACAGAATCGTCCCCACATTGGCCTGACACAGTCAGTCCTTTATCCACGCCACCACCCCCCAGCCCCACTGCACAGTGCAAGCCGTGCCAGGAAGGGCGATGCCCTTGGGTGCAGTGGCTCTCTGCAGCTGCAGCTGTCCCCGAAGGGCTGACTACTGCTGATAGCCCTCTGAGCAGCGGGGGTGACCCCCTCTTCCTCTGGGGGTCGCTGCGTGGCGATCCCAGTGCACACTACAGTAGTTTCTTTTTGGCTCAGAGGCTGAAGTTCTGGGCACCCTAGAGAGAGCTGGGGTACCCGTGTGCCAGTCCCCGCGGTCATTGGTTGACGGGGGTCATTAGCTCCTTTGTACATCCAGCCTTCAGGATGACCTCCAGGAAGGTCCTCCACCAAGGGGCCAGCTGACGGCCGAGTGCCGCTGGGAAGGTGGGAGGGGTCGTGGATGTGAGACAGCTCCGGGGGCCATGGCAGCTACACCAGGTGGTCCGAGCTGTGGGTTCCAGTCCAGGAGGAGAGAGCAGGTCAGAGGAACACATGAACCCCGAGTGGACCCCACTCCTGGTCACCTTAGGCAGCTCTGGAAAAATGAACTTCAGTGGAGGAAATCTGAGGATCCAACTGGCTTTACTGAATAATTCATGGATCAGGCAATACCTTATCCAGCAAGTGGCAAGGAACTCTGAGGACTGTGACAAGATGGAAGGCCTTTACAGGCAGAAGGAGGGTGGGTCAAGGATGGAGTGGACTGTTTCAGGCAAGGTCACCTTCCCTCGGGGAAGGCAGAGGGTCTTATCGGACAGATGACTTTGTTACTGCTGACCAGGAAATTCCAGATCCAGTGGTTGAAGGTCACAGTCCTGGAAGGGGCTGAGACTGCAATTAAGTTTTGGTTTAGCTGACATGGGGCTTGGCACAAGTCACTCCATTTTGAGCCTGTTGCTGCCTTTTCTTCTTTCTCCTCCTCCTCTCCTTTTCTTCCTTCTCCTTTCCCTTCCTCTGCCTCTCCTCCCCCACTCTCCTCCTCCTTGTCCTTTTTCTCCTCCTCCTCTTCTTCTTCTGCTTCTTCTTCCTGTTTTTCTGAAAGCTCCAAGGAGCAGGGCACCCAGAACTACAACCTCTGAGCCCAGAGGAGACAGCGCTGAGCCCACAAGGCTGGAGTCCCACAGCTTTTGTCAAGACCGCACTCTGCCCGACTGGGAGAAGGGGCACTGGGTAGACAGAGGTGAGGTTCTGCAGACCCAGCAGGTGTGGCACTGGGGCTCCAGGCATCAAGGACAGAGACCAGCCTTCAGTCACTGGAGCAGGAAGTTGTTGGCATTTTGCAGGTCCAGGACTTTCTGGTGTCACGTTTGGCATCATTCCAGTGATCGTCCGAATTCCGCACAATCTGCCTCCCTGCTGCTCCCGGTTCGCCTCTGTTCCAACACTCATGCAGCTGCAGAGTGCGCCCAGCCGGTGAGCCCTGGTCCACTGTGCTAACCGTGTTTCTAGGTTCCAGAAACCTGATACTCTCCCATCTGCGGGGTGTGAGTGTGTCGGGCGCACCTTGTTCTGGACACCCCGATCAGATGCCTGCATCACCTCTCCTTGGCCTCCTGCCTGTCTTGTTGCACACCCCGACCTGTTTCCCAGCCCTGACAGTTTCAGCAGGAGTCCTCCCCACCAGTACCTGCTCTTCAAATACAAGCCAACCAGTCCAGAGCCCATGCCACCCAACTGCCTCCCTTAGGGATGGGTCCCACTCAGGCCGCTGTGCCCTGCCCCAATCATCCCAGGGCCAGGTGCCAGACAAGGCCACCCCTGCACGCCACAGCAAGCTGAAATTAGTTATACCAGCCAACCCTGAAACAGGATGCAGCCAACACGGGGGACCCAAACAGGGATTTGTAATGGGGTCCAGAACTCAAGGTGTCCAGAAAATATTAGAAAAAATATGATGTCCTTCTTTAAACACTCCAACATCCGAATTATAGGGGTACCAGAAGGGGGAAAGGAACAGCCACCAGTGCAAAACTTATTTGAACAAATAATAAAGGAGAATTTCCCCAATCTGGCAAAGGAAATAGACTTCCAGGAAATCCAGGAAGCTCAGAGAGTACCAAAGAAGTTGGACCCAAGAAGGAACACACCAAGGCACATCATAATTACATTAGCCAAAATTAAAATGAAGGAGAGAATCCTAGAAGCAACAAGAGCTAAGGGGACAGTCACCTACAAAGGAGTCCCCATCAGACTGTCAGCTGATTTCTCAAAAGAGACCTTACAGGCAAGAACGGGCTGGAAAGAGGTATTCCAAGTCATGAAATCCAAAGACCTACAAACAAGATTGCTCTATCCAGCAAAACTTTCATTTAGAATGGAAGGACAGATAAAGTGCTTCTCAGATAAGATCAAATTCAAGGAGTTCATCATCACCAAGCCCTTATTATATGAAATGTTAAAGGGACTTATCTAAGAAAAAGAAGTTAAAGAAACATGAACAGTGAAAGGACAACAAACTCACAGTTATTAACAACCACACCTAAAATGAAAGCAAACTAAAAGGACAGCTAGATCAGGAGTGGAAACATAGAAATGAAGATCTCAAGGAGGGTTAGCAACAGGGGAGTGGGAGGAGGAGAAGGGGGGAGAAGGTACAGAAAATAAGTAGCATAGACAGTAGATAGAAAATAGAAGGGGGGGCAAGAATAGCATGGGAAATACAGATTCTAAAGAACTTGAGACACATGGTCATAAACTAAAGGGGGGTAATGGTGGGGATAGAGGGTAGGGTGGAGGGGAATGAAAGGGGGAATAGAACAACTGTAACAGCATAATCAATAAAAAAATTAAAAAATATATGATGTCCTCACCCCCACCAGTCTGAGCTGGCAGATGGGACACATGGAACAGGGCCATGAGAGCTGTTTTGTACAGCAACAGCTTTGCAGCTAAGCTCTGGCATGGTCACTTAACATATCTACAACCTTTAACTGTTTTCATGAATATGTTAAATGGCTGTGGCCATGCTTTGAGCCAGGGGGATGGGAGTGACTTCAACCTAGGATGTAAGTGGGAGGCAGCCCCCAAGGTTACAGCACCTGCTGAGAGCTTGGAGCTGATTGGCTCCACACCATGGGGCCACACCTGCCCGGACTTATTATGGCAGCCATGAAAAGCTGGACAAATGCTTGAATGCTGGCAGGTGTGACTGGTTGTGGGAGGAGTCAGAAATGGGGCTGCAGAGGAGGATTGGGGCTGGGATTTAAACCCAGGTGCAGTTGCCATTTGGCGTCTTTCGGGGACCACGCAGCTTTGGAGGAGGGGGGACCCTGTGGCTTGGGTGAGAGTCAGGACCATGCAGCCTTGGGTTCCTCCCTTTTGCCACATGGCTTAGGCAACAGGAGAGACTTTGCCTGGAAGGGATGAAGGGACTCTTGCTGGTGGGCCATGAGAAGGTGCCACGTGGTTTTGGATTAACTGGAGATCGTGGCGGTGACACAGCTGATGGTGCCAGAACAAAGGGGCAGCCTGACCCACGGACTTCTACTTCTTTTCCTGAGATTCTTTTCCTTCCCCAGACTGGGCAGAGGAAGAAGTAGGACTGTGTGTATCTGTGGGTATTCTAAAGAACTTTAGTATTTTAATGAAGACATTAAGTCATTACTCCAAGTCTGTATAACTTCTAAATAAATAATAATTCCTTTCCTTTTCACCAATCTCGGGCATTGAGAGATGCCTTTCTTCTAATGGCAAGCAAAGCGAATCTAGTGTGGTAGGGGAACCCCCGGAAAAAAGGGGGGTCCTTTTTATCATTCACCCGCTCCCCAGGTCTGTTCTGTAACAACCCCAGGCCTGCTTACGCTGCCCTGCCCACTCCCCGCCCTGGAAACCACAGCACAGCTGCTTCCCCACAGCACCCCCCCACTCTGCCTCCTGATGGGCCCCAGGGCTTCCCTGTGTGTGGCCCTCACGATGTGACGTGTGTCCCTTCTCTCGGAACCTCTGACTCTAACAAACCATCTTTTCGATAGCAGTCTTCTCTGTGGACTCTACTATACCTCAGAGAGTCTTCTACATGCACTGCATCTTAAAACAGCCACACGGGCAGCAGGCTCTTCCTGCAACTCAGATGGTGGAATTCCGGGCACCTGCTATCCTATGGAGACAGGAGACCATGTTCCTCAATTCAGTGCAAATCCCAGACTCTGCAGCCTGGGAGGTCCAGCAGTGGGGAAGGGTCCTCAGGTAAAGATCATATCACCATCCACCTCTCTGGACAGGTGTTGTCCTCACCTGAGACCTGACGAGCTACAGGCAGAAGTGGGTGTTGTCCATCCAGGGCCACTGGTCTTTGTGTTTCAGGCCCGAGAGCCCCGTCCAGAGGAGGCAGTTACTCTTGGACCTCGGCAGCTGGAGGGAGTTCTGGTTAGTGAGGGGAAATTGGGAGGGAGGTCATCCCTGTGCCTTCATGGCTCAGCATCTCCCCAGTCTCTTGGTGGGAAGTTCTTCTTTCAGTCTGACCTTCTGCCTCCTAGTTGACCAGGTCCTGAGACCCCATGTGTGCTCAAATGTCTGAGTTTCTCTCCTGACCATATCCTATGAGCATACCCAACATGCGTGCCCAACAGCCTCTAGATACAAACATGAGGAGACACGATCTGAGGCTGTGTTTGACGTGTGCAGAGCATACCCGGCGGTGACTTGTGTGCAGGTTTAATATGCCAGACGCACTTGAACCCCATTCCCGAGAACCAATTGGGAGCATTTCTTTCCTTTCCTTTCTTTTCTTCTTTCAAAGACTTTATTTATTTATTCCTAGAGAGTGGGGAAAGGGAAACAGAGAAAAAGAGAGGAGGAGAAACATCAATGTGTGGTTGCCTCCTGCACTGGGGGCCTGACCCATGACCCAGGCATGTGCCCTGACTGGGCATCTAACCGGAAATCCTTTGGTTTACAAGCCCGCACTCAAACCACTGACCCACACCAGCCAGGACAAAGGAGATCTTAAAAGCAGCAAGAGAAAAGCAGAGAGTTACCTACAGAGGAGTTCCCATAACACTGTAGGTAGGGCAGGTAAAGTGCTTCCCAGACAAGGTACAGCTAAAGGAGTTCATCACCACCAAGCCATTGTTGTACATGAAATCTGAAAGGGACTTATCTAAAAAAAAGAAGGAGATCAAAACCATGAACATTAAAAAGGCAACAAATTCACAACTACCAACAACTGAATCTAAAAGCACAAAAACAAACACAAACCAAGCAAACAACCAGAAGAGGAACAGAATCAGAGGTATGGAGATCACATGGAGGGTTATCAGCTGGGAGGGGAAGGAGGAGAATAGCGGGGAAAGGTACAGGGATTAAGAAGCATGATTGATAGGTACTGAATAGATGGGGGGAGGTTAAGAACAGTGTAGGAAATGGAGAAGCCAAAGAGCGTACACACACACACACACACACACACACACACGAGACCCAGGGATGGGGAGGAGGGAGCACCGGGGGGAGAGGGGGACAACTGTACTAGCATAATCAACAAAATATACTTAAAAAGGGTTCAGATGGCAAGTTTTATGTCTTGTGCATTTGAGCACCATGAAACCACTCCATCAAAAATCTACTTTGGGTTTTTCTTGGGATGGCATTGACTTTATAAATTAATTGGGGAAGCATGAAACTCTTTAAAACCCCGAGTGACCTTCTGGGGAACCTGTGCTGAGTCCTGATTTGTTCAGATCTCAGTGGAGGTGAACAGTGTTGCCTGTGTCTCGTCACAATCCCTTTCCGTTTTCTAAGGCTTTCTCCTGTGGGGAAGAGGCTGTGTTGCTTCTCTCACTTCCAGGTGCTTATTGCTGGAGAACTGACCTTGCTGCATTCGTCTGGGAGTCCAAAAGTTGATTTGCTAGGACTTTCTAAGAGGGACGATCACGGCTTCCAAACACCGTCAGCTTTGACGCTTCCTTTCCAGTATGTGTAGGTCTTATTTCTCTTGATTTTCTTTTTGCATTGGCAAAGCAGCAAGATGGGCACCTTCATTTCGTTCTTAATTTTACCAAAACTGGTTCTCAGAAATTCACTAGTAAGTCCGACATTTCTGCAGGTTCCTGGAATTGACCACTTATCAAATTAAGGAAGCTTTATCCTGGGTTTTGTTTACTAAGCATGTGTGTTCTTGTGTTCACCTTTGCTCTAATGAGGAATGGATGTTGACTAGGCATATCTGGCGACTTTTGTGGAGGGAACACAAACAAACTGTGGGAGGATATGGACCACGTGGTGCAATTTGTATGAAGCGTCCAGACACACCAACCACCCCAGAGCTTTTTCTCGGCACACCTCGCTGCAGGCATAATGTACTTCATAATGAGAAAGCAAAGCCAGAATTCAAAGCAACAGCCCAGAAGCATCATTGTCTTTGTGCTGACCTGGGTTCCTGGGGGAGCAACAGGACTCCTGTCTCTGGAGAGCATAGACATCATGGAGTGGCCTTGGGCGGGGGGCTAAAGCCTTGACTTTGCCTTCTTCCCACATCAGTCCAAACCCCTTGCCCCCACTTTTCACATCCTGCCATCATCTGGTCCCAGCTGACACCCCGGCCCCAGCCTACTGCTCATGAATCAGTCTCAGCTTCCCCAGAGTCTGGTCCCTCACCCCTCCCCACCTTTACTTGTGTTAATATCATGTTGGGAAAACTCTTTCATGACCCATGTCTTGTGTTCTTTACTACTTTACTACAATAGAACAACTCTATTCATGTGTAACTCTGCTTGTCTAGGCATCACCTCCTCCAGGAAGCCCTCCCACATATTCCCAGGCTGAGTTACATGCTTCCAAGGGTCCTCCTAGTCCTCTGTGCTTCCTAGACTCATCACATTGTTTTAAAATCCCTAGTCCATGTTCCCCCACTTTTCTGCCCACCACCACCCAAAATGGGTCTCCCTGTCCTGTTATAGGTCAGGTCTACATTCAGAAGTCTATGGCCAGGCTTGTGCCTGGGTCCACCCTTCCCCTTTCATTTCCCCTGAGGCAAATTCTGGGCAGGGTTGGGAGGTAGCAGGCAGCTTATGGTTCCCTCACAGGCTGGACATTTCCCAAACCCGCTCCCCCCTACACACACACACACACACACACACACACACACACACACCCCAAACTGGGAGTTTTGGCCCCAGGTGTTGAATAGATATGAGAGAGACTCATCTTCCTGCCTCTTTGCCTCTGCCTCAGCCATACCCTCTGCCTGCTAGACCCTTCCTTTTCCTGTCAAGAGTGCACGTGCCCTTGACGGCCCAGTCCCCACCATTTCTTTCCTGCAATGCCCCACTGTGATCCCCAAATGCACCCCTTCCTTCTCTTGCACCAGGGCTGGTACGTGCATCCCCTCTAGAACCTTTCCCAAGAACACATTCTGATGAGACTGTAGATTCCCTGTGGTTGTCCCAGTTTCCTCCTGCTGCGCCCACACCCTTCCTGGGCACAGCTGTGCCCAAGAGCCCCAGGAAGGGCATGTGCCCCCCACGCCACTGCCCCAACAAAGCTCTGCCCCACCCACCTTCCAACCTGCTGCTAAGTCAGTTTGGGCAGGGCCTGTCTACTCCACCTGCACCTCTGCTGATGAAGGCCAGACGGGCCTGTGTCTCAGGACCAGGGGACCTTGGGACAAGGAGCAGGGGGACCCATTTTGTGGAAGGCCTGGCTCAGCCCCACGTGGTTCTCTGAGTGCTGCTGGCCTGTCACAGCCACTCTTTCTTCCCCACTCGGGGCAGCAGATGCGAGTGCGCCATCCTGCAGCCCCATCTCCCTTGAGGCCACGGTGCCATGAACCCCAGATGCTTTCTGCTTCCCTTTACCCAGGTCACTGCAAGGGGGGCACGGTGCTGCCTGGATGCAGGGCTGGCTGGGAGCAGGTGCCTGAGCCCATGCCAGAGAGTGGCCAGGCCAGCCCCCACCTGGAAGTGATGGCTGCCCCTGTGTCCCTCACGAAGGTGGCACTGCAGTGCATTAGTGTGAGGAGTCCACTCAGCTGCCTGCTGAACCCAGCGCAGAGGGGGCCTCAGCCCACAGGAGGGCGAGCAGAGAGGCAGCCAGCGCCCGAGGGCTGTGTGCCTTCTCAGGGCCAGTGAGAAGAAGGGAGGAGCAGCACCCAGCAGTTCTCTGATGAAAAATAAAGCATTTTTTAGACTAAGCGGGATAAAAAGTATGAGAGAGAAGGGAGAGAGAGAAAAAAAATGGATGTGAGAGAGAAACATCCATTGGTTGCCTTCCGGAATGTGCAACCCAGACCAGGGATCAGCCAGCTGCAACCTGTGCTGTGTCCTGACCTGAAATGTCACCCTCACTTTTCATCTGTGGGACACTGGTCCAATCAACTGAACCACACAGGCCGGGGTGGGAGTTTATAAATCAAAGGTGAGGGTTTCGAAGAAAAGTAGGGAAAACACCAGTTCGAAAGACATTTCACCACATGTTCACGCGTCTCTTCTGCAAGGTCATGGAAATGAAACAAGTTGCTCAGCAAGTGCTCCTGCACCTGCCCAGGGGGAAGATGCAGAGACTGGGCAGCCGAAGGCTGCAAGGCCCTCCCGAAGTTGCCATCTGGCTCATCAGCAACCTCTTCCTGTCTCCTGACTCCGAGTGGCACCCATTTCCTCCCACTGTCCTCAGAGGTCACTTCCCCTCAGCTCAGGACTCTCTCTTCCAGCCCACGGGGCTGAGGTGTGCTGCGGGGCAGCCTCAGCAGAGTGACAGGCGCTCCCCATGTGTCCACAGAAGCCCAGAGCCACCCCTCACTCTTCACCCCTGGGGCTGTGTCTGCAGCCTCCAACTCCTCAGAGGCAGCCCCCCTGACACAGGCCAAGAGCCCAGCAGCGCTGACAGCCCCTCCCTCTGAGGGAAGGAGAGCCTCCATTCCTGACACTGCGCCCACCTCGGCCCAGTGGTAGAAAATGCCTCTGGATGGAGACGAAGTTCAGTGAGGACTTGGTGCACACCTCAGCTTGAGCACACTCTTCCTGAAACCATTCTCCACCCTCTCCAGGGGTGTGTCTGGACTTCTGCAGAGAGGCTGGAATGTCGGCAATGCTCCATTGGCGAAATAACACTTCTCCTGCCCAGTAAGGTGGGCCCTGGCCATCTGACTCAGCAGCCCCTGCCCCAGCCCAGCACTCCCCCAGCCCTTTGTCCCACCTGACATTTTCTTCCATAGCCCTTAGGACGTGGGATGTCTTATATTTGGGTTCTCACCTTCAGTACTGGGTCTGGTATTGAGCAGCAGCCTTGGTCTGCCCCCACTAGATGCCAGTATCACCCCCCACCCCAGCTTGTAGAGCCCCCAGATGTCTCCTACACTTGGCCCACTGGCCCCTGGGTGGGGGCAGAATAACCCCCACATGAGAACCACCCTCTAGAGAACTTCCTTATTCATTAGCTCATTATTTACTGTCTCTCCCCACACCCCACCCCCTCCACACAGAGAGCTTGCTGCCAGGAGGGCATTGGCTCCTTTTGGCATCCATGGGTGACGGCTCGTACACACAGATGTGCACAGAACCGGCTGTAGCTCTGGGTCCGCATCTCACCTGACTTCCAGATTTGTGCTGGGACCAACCTCTGTGTCCTTAGCAAGCACTTCAAGCCTTCTGCTCAGTGATGAGGTGCTCCTTGCATGGTGGCCCTAAATGTTTCTGTCACTGAGGGTCAGAACGGCCTGACAGGCCAGATAAACATCAAACTGGTGGGAGTGTCCATTGAAGGAAGCATCCTTCACAAGGCCACAGGACGTGTGGCCCTTGGTGTGTGCTGCCTTCTTTGTCCCCACATCTCATTGTCCCTGCTATTTCTGGGACAAGGTGAACAAGCACAGTGCAGGGTCTGGTACTGGGGACCACCTGCGGAGACTGCCGGGCCTGCTGGTCTGCCCAGGTGGGTCCTCCTGTCAGCACACGCCCCATGGTAGGTTCTGATCCACACTGTGGAGTTGCCTGCTCAGGTCCTCGTCCTGAAGTTCACTCCCCAGTAAGGTGTCACCATACCTGTGCCCCACCATCAGACAATGTCCAGTTCCAGGATCGAAGCCTGGCACCCAGGGGATATTCAGTATTTGTTGAAAGAATGAATGAGTGTGCAGTGGGTTTTGTGCCTGGGGACGGTGCCAGGGCTTGAGGTGCATGACCTCATTCCCTCATCACACATCCCTTGGAGACAGGCCCTGTCACTGTGCCCCTTGGCACAGAGGAGAAAACCGAGGCTGCTAGAAACTACATACATACACCCTCGACCCAACTGCCCAAGCCTGCAGTCCAGTAGCCGGGCTGACCATCTGTGTTCTCCCTTCTGGCAGAGGCCTGGGTTCAGGGTCCGCCTCTGGCATGCACTGGGGGAGAGCGGTGGAGGGAAGCTGGGCTAGCCTGGGGGGCCAGGCCTGAGGGGGCTTTCACAGGGGCCCCCCAGGAGGAGCGGAGCTTGGACAGGTTCAGGCCGCACCCCTCGGAAAGGAGCCTAGCCTCTGACCTGTGAGAGGTGGGGACTGAGCTGCAAAGCAAAGCCCCCTGCACCAGTCTGCAGATGTTGCTGCATCTACCAGCCCAGGGAGGTAAAACATGAGCAAGCAAGCACACCTGCACACGCACACTCAGAAGCACTCCCGCTCTCCACTTCCTATGGACCTCCACCCTCTGCAGCACAGACCCCCCCCACATAGCAGTCTCCCACACCCTTCACTCAGCATTCCTCCACTTCCCCCACCCCACCTCACCCTTAATGCCCGCTCAGCCCAGAAAGGGCCAGCCAGCCTTGTGATTGGTCAGTGGCTCCTTGGTACCAGGAGTTGACACTGAGAAGACAATAAGGAAGGAAGCCCCAAAGAGGGAGTGTGGGGGGAGGGAGGAGGCTACATTTATATCAGTGCCCAGGGCTGGGAGCCTGCTCACCATGGACACTGCCGGGTACAGCCAGTGGGGTGGCAAGCTGGAAGAGGTCCCCAGAGGTATGAGCAAGCAGCGGGACTGCCTCACCGGGCCCCTAGGGTCCCTCTGATTTGGGATTTGATGGGGGAGGGGGGAGAACAGCCTAGAGAGGGAGCAAGTCATGGGTGCAGGAGGGACCCCACAGGCTCTAGAGGCAACTGGATGTAGATTCAAATTTCAACTCCATCACTTAAGGGCTGTGGCCATTAGGCAGGTCACTGAACCTCTCTGAGTCCTGCTTTTCTGGGACCCAAGTGTCCAGGGCATGGTCCTCAGGGCTCAGGGGGCCAGGACTGTCCTGGTATGAGGGACCCAGGAATCTATTGTTACCCAAGGGCCCTGCGGACGCTGGGGAAGGCGGTTCCCCTTCCTGGCCCTGGCTCTCGTGGTCACGGCACTCCTGTGGGCCTTCATCCTGAGCATCCTACTGTCCAAGGGTGAGTGACTCTGTAGGAGGGGGAGACTGTGTCCCACCCCTCCCCCAGCCAAATCCCTGCTTAATTCTGTCTGCCCTCTGCCCCAGGGTGCTCAGCTAGATCCCAGACCCCAGCCTGAGACTGAGGGTGAATGAGTGTGAAGGAACGTTTGTGAGCATCTTGGAGCTGTCAGCACGAATGTGTGTGAACGGCCGTGTGTGCTTGTGTCTGCTCAGCTCGTGGGCACATCATGTGCCCTGTCCCCCTGCCCGCCCCCTGTGTGCGTCCCAAGACTGCACTTGCCACACTTCTCGGGCCAGGGGCGAGTCCCCTGGTCCCCAAGGCCGCGCCTGCAGGAGCCTCTCTCCACAGCCTTCACGCAGCAGGAGGAGTTGCAGAGGCACCAGGACCTGCTGAGAGCAAATGGTGTGTACAGACCAGGGGCTCCCGGGTTTGGGGGTAGGTGGGCGGATACTCCAAAGTCCCCGGAGGTGGTCGGGAGTGGCCACGGGTGTTCAGCAAGTCCCGGTAGGTGACGTGGAGTGTCTGGGTTGGGCGGGGGTCTTTGCAGCCTCGGGGCAGAAGGTGATGCTGGGTGCCTTGAAGGAAGAGTTCCGAGCCTGCAATAGCTGCTGTGAGACTTGTGGGCTGAGAGGCGGGGTCTGCAGGTTTGGGTGGGGCGGGGTGCCTGGGGGGCGGGTCCTGTGGTCTGGAGGGAATGTACTCCCACGCCCCGCCCCATAGCCCCGCCCCCTCCCAGGCCAGGCCGCGCAGGCGCAGCTGAAGACCGCACGTGGGGAACTTGAAGAGGCACAGCTGAAGCTGATCTGGCAGCAGAGCGCCCTGAAAGAACTGAGCGAGCGCGGTGAGGGCGGGATGCTGCCGTGTCCGGATCCCTCACCTTTACAGTGCCCCGACCCGTGATTTGCACCCTGCTCCCTGTGATCCTGACCTCTAACCCCGATCCCGCCCCCATCCTGACCCTAAGCCCTAGATGCTGCCCGTGGATACACCTCTTAACCCCATCCCCACCGGGATCCTCCCAGCATTCAGGTCCCGGGACCCCGAGGTTCGGGTGATGCTGCCCCTCCCCTGATCTCAACCCTCTCCTGACCTTGACCCCACCCACACATAATCTGGACTCCCCTGATCTCGCAGTGACCCAGAGCTTGGCTGAAGCGGGAAGGGACCGCGAGAACATCCGCAGCGAGCTGTTCCGGGAGTTGGAGGCTGTGCGAGCTGGGAACAGTGAGCAGGAAGGGGCATGGGCGTGCTCAGGGGGATAAGTGGACCTGCCCGCGGGCCTGGTTGGTCCCAGATCCGACTGAATCCGCCCTTTCCATGGGTCTGCCCCTCCCACCCTCAACCCCCTCCGTCTGCTGCACCGGGGAGCAGTCTACTTCATGAACCTTTGCCACCCCACAGAGTCCTGTGAGCAGTGCCCCACGTCGTGGCTGCGCTTCCAGGGTTCCTGCTACTTTTTCTCAGTGGTGCGAGCTGGATGGGAAGAGGCGCGACGCAATTGCACAGGTGCCAGTGCGCACCTGGTGATTGTGGGCTCCCTGGAGGAGCAGGTGGGCTGGCAGGGCAGTCTGGTCAGAGGTGGGAGGAGGTGTTCACCTCAGGGGGCGTGTCCTGGAAAATGTCTGGGGGCCCAGGTCACTGGCAAGCTGACTAATCTCTCCTCCATCCAGGGCTTCCTGAGTCGAAATACAAGAGGCCGTGGTTATTGGCTGGGCCTCAGGGCCGTGCGTCGTGCAAGCAAGGTCCATAGCTATCAGTGGGTAGATGGAGTCTCCCTCAGGTTCAGGTGAGAAAAGGGAGATGGGGACCAGGACAGGTCAGCCCCTAGGGGCCAGTGCATTGGACCGATCTCAAGCACTCCTTAGGGATGGCCAAGCTAGCCACCAGGAACTGGCTGAGGCACAGATTCTGGGCTTTATAAAGTTATATCCCAGGTGCTTACTTAGGTTAGGCCCTCAGGGTGTCTCAGTTACACCCACGCAAAAAAAGGGGCTGGACCTCAGGGCCACCCTCAGCCAAACCCCACCCACACCCCTGCCAAACCTCTGCAGCCACTGGAACCGAGGTGAGCCCAATGACTCCCTGGGACTTGAGGACTGTGTCATGATGCTGCATACTGGGTTATGGAATGACGCCCCCTGTGACAGTGAGAAGGACAGCTGGATCTGCGAGAAGAGGCTCAGCTGCTGAGCCCACTCAGTCCCCTGAGCCAGGCCACCTGCCACCCGTGCCATCTCTACAGCTGCTGGCCCTCCTGGCTCTTCCCAGCACCATCTAGTGTGTGTGTGTCTTCTCTCCTGCCCACGGCTATTGTGGAGAAACAGCCCCACTCACTTGGGTCCAGTGCCTGTGGTCTGGGACCTCTGCTCCAACCTCTTCCCCTGGGACCTAGTGTGAGCTCCACCTCTTCCAAACTCCTGGCCTTGGGCCCTTTGATCTGGCCCCTCGTCCTCCCCAGCCAAGGTCAGGTGGCTCAAAGATGGAGCTGTTTGTTTTTCTTGCCCTTTTCCCGGGCCTGGGAGGCCTCAAGGAGAGGGGTTTTGTTCTGTCCTTGAAGCCCTAGGGAGCATCAGGTCAGGTTTGAGATATGAGCCTTGGCTCCTGGCTGTGGGAACCCTCTAAGCTTTATCCCAAAGGCCCTGGCAGGATGCCTGCAAGTGACCCCAGTTTCTCTGAGTGTCCTCATGTCTCTATGATGCCCTGAACCCCAGGGAGTGGCTTGCTGTGGGCCAGAAGGTCTGTGGGGACACTGGGGACACATGAGTGAGGCAGGCCCAGTCCTGGCCCCCACCTGCACCACCTGTCTCACTCTGGTCCAGCTGGGCACAGGGATGGTGTGACCAGTGAGTCAGTCCATGGAGGAATCCAGGAGTGAGTAACACAGGATGCCTCTGAGGGAGCCAAGTCTGTCCTCGGGGAGAGAGAGACTGTGCTGAGTTACCAGAGTGGTGGCCCCACTCTGACAAAGACTGTCACTGCCTTCTGGCAACATCAGGCAGCCTGAGACAAGGCCCTGAGGCAGGTGTGAGAGGGGCTGCTGGGATCGGAGCTAGAGGGGCCTTATGTCTTGGGCACTTAGGTTCTGTGACCACTGGGTGGGACAATGGGGAAATAAGTCCCAGAGAAGATGAACTTTCAAGGACCCATGGGATTCCAGCCCCTGAAGAGTGTGGAAAGGCAGGAAGTAGGGCCGAACCCATTGGCGGGTGCAGGGCCACAAAGCCAGGCTTCATCCACTGGGGGCTTTTGATCTGAACTCACCCTACCCCCCAGGTTTCCTGCCCCTGTCCTGGGCCCTGAGGGCTGTCCTGCAGTGTTCAGGGGAGTCAGGTCTAACTGAGGGGTGAGAACTGAGTGCAAAACCAAAGCTGCTGGGTGCCCTGGGGTGCCTGGCCCTGAGAGCAGTGAGTGAGCAGGACGAAGGGAGAACATGGCCCACGCAGCCTGGCCAGGGGGCACTGCTCAGTGTTGTCAGCCGCCCTCCGGTTCTTCTCTGGCCCTTTCCACATGAGGCTCAGAGCAAAGCTTGGGCCTGGGCCCGGAGCCATCTGACCCCTGGACAGAGAGCATGCCCAGTGAGCTGTCAGCCAGACTGACAGCTTCCCAGAGGGTCAGCCTGCAGGGTGCATGGGTCCATCAGGGTCTCTGTAACAGACGACCACCACTGGATGGCTTAGGGCCTGGTCGTGGGTTCAGTTGGTTGGCGTGTCATGCCGTATTCCTCAGAGTTCTGGGTTCAACCCCTGGTTAGGAGGCCTACCTGGGTTGTAGGTTTGTGTCCATTTGGGGCGTGTACTGGAGGCAACTGGCCGAATTTTCTCTCTCCCGTCCGTGTCCCCTGTGTCTCTAACCATCAATAAACATATGCTTGGGTAAGGATTAAAGAAAAGCACACATTCTGTGCAGTACAGAAGTGCAAGGATAGTTTCAATGAGCCAAAACTCAGTGTCCCCAGGACCAGGCTCCCTTGGCCTCTTTGCGGGGGGACCCACATCCTTGTCCCCCTGCTTCCTCAGCAGCACCCCGTTTATTTCCTGGTCCATGCATGGCCCCTTCCCCCGCAAAGCCGGGAGGGCAGCATCTCGCCTCCTGTTCAACCTGCCTTCTCCTCTGGGCCTGTTTCTCTCTGCTGCCCTCTCTCAGGGACACCTGCAGTTGCACCTTAAGGCTCGTGTGGATAATCCAGGGCACTTTCCTGTAGTGCCCCCCAGTTCATGCAGACACCCCTCAGATTAAGGGGACAGCTCCTGACAAGACTGCCCTAAGTGCAAGTTCAGGAGTCTCCAAGCCACCCCCACACATGACCAGGAGGTTCAGACCACCCTATGCAAATGCACGGCTCTCACAACCCCTCCGGTTCTCTAATTTGTCAGGATGACTCAGAGCTCAGGAAAGCCCCCCCACATTCAACTGTGTTCTGCAGGACCCAGATTCAGGCTGGCCAATGGGAGACCACAGGGCGAGGGCTGGACGGGGCTCATGCTTTCTCTTCCAATGGCCCTTCCATGTGCTCCCTGGGAAGGGAAATGCTGGGGTTCAGGTCCTGGTTGCTGCCCCCCTGGGGCTCAGGGTCTGGTAGGGGCAGGAGCAGGAGAGGAGGGGGGACAAATTGTTCCCACATGGAGAGGTAGGGAGTGGAACTTTCTAGAAAAGAGATTCCCTCCAAAACTCGCAGCCTGAGGGTGAGGTGGTAGAGAAAGGAGTGTCTGCGTTGGAGACAGAGGGCATGCTCGCTGGGAGGCAGGGGGTGCGGGCAGGAGAAGCCCTTTCAAGCTGTCCTCTGCATTTCCCCAGTGGGTGTCCCCGACAACCTCCTGAATGACCACATGACCACACTTTCTGTGGCTGAATCAGCAGGTCAGTGGTGGCCTTGAAGGCCAGCCAGGGTTTCCTGGACAAGCTGGCCCCACCTTTCCAAGGAAATGGCCTCGAGACAGAGTAGCCTGTCCTTTCCAAGCTCCCCCCTCCCCACTGCAAGTCCCAGGAAACCCCCTGGGATCCCCAGGCCCTTACCAGGTTGGCTGAGGTGTCTGGGGAAGCCCCCAGGGTGAGATGGACACACTGGCCTCCAGCCCTGGCCAGCCCCTTCCCCATCTTCTTTGCCGCCTGCCCAACTCCCCACCCTCAGCCTGGCTTCTCCTGTGTCCCCAGATCCCCTCACTGATGTCTCACTGGGGTGCATGTGGCTGATGCTGGCAGAGAGCCCCGAGTCCACTCTGGTGCTTGCCACTGACTCTCGGGGTGAGCCGGGCCCCTGACCTTGGCTCTCTGAGCCTGGGCTGTTGCACCTTCAGGAGGGAGTAATAGTGACAGGAGGACCCGCCACCGAGGATCCTGGGGCCTGCTGAGTAACAGCCCCCAAAGATGCCCCACCCACACCCCAGGTCCTGTGGACGTGTGGCTCTGTGTGGTTAAGGGAACTTTGCACGTGGGGTGAAGGAAGGCTCTGGGGTGGGGGCAGTGTTGTCACCAGGGCCCTGCGCCTGGGAGAAGAAGGGGGCGCGACAACAGAGGCAGAGTTGGCCAGGACGGGGAGAGGCTGCGCTGTGTACCGTGCAGAGGGAGAGGGGGCCGCCTGCCCAGGGATGTGGTGCCTCCAGAGGCTGGGCCCCCGGTGACCTCCCAGAGGGACCAGCCCCGTGTCTGCCCTGATGTCAGCCCAGCGAGAGGGTGGTGGACTTCCGACCTCCGGAGCTGGAGGCATAAACCTGTGCTGTTTAAGACTCCAAGTCTCTGGTCATTTCTTACCTCAGTCAGAGCACACAGCTTCAGGTAGGTGCCTGGACAGCACCTACTGTGTGCCCAGCCCTGAGCCATGACCTCACGACTTGGTGGTGTCCCAGGCACATTCCCACTCAGGGCAGGGGCCACGAGGACCATTAAAGGGGGTGCTGGGGATTGAGGGGCTACTTGAGCTGGGGTGTCTTCCCTCAGAAAGCAGGGTCCTGAGGACTGAGGAAGGACCAAGAAAAGGCTTAACAATCGGGAGAGCCTGTGGCCCTGGCTGTAGCAAAGGGGGAGCTGTGTCTGTGGGGGTGCGGGCCACACAGGGCCCTGCTGGCTGCAAGCAGCTGGGGCCCCCTCTCTGGGCCTTGGCCTTTGGTGGGGGCTCCCGAGGCCAGAGCCTGGGCGGCCACATGTTCTGGAAAGGAGCCCAATCAGCCTCACAGGCACCAAGCACTTTCTGCGCCCCACAGGGTGGGGGAGGCTGACCGCTGGGGTGGCCTGTGTGGGGAACCAGGGTTGTCCCCCCTGTGCAGCCGAGGACACTGAGGCCTGGACAGAGTAAAGTGTCTCTGCAGGGAAGGGGGTGGGGCTGGGCCGCTGCAACTTCCCCTTACACCCCATGGGGACAGTGAGTAGGTGTGTCCAGCAGGGAGGGGGCAGCACCCTTCTTCCTGGCCCACCTGACATACCAGCTGCCAGACAGCACACTGGGATGGAGCAGGGAAACCTCACACAGTGCTGGTCGCTCGTCTCTAAGGGGCAGGAGCCTGGTCCCCGAGACTGGAGTCCTGACTCTTTGGGTCCCTCACTGTCAGGACGTGGGTCCTGGCTTCCTAGGTCCCTAAGGGCCTGGGGTCCTGGAGTCCCGGGCCTCTGGATTCCTGAGGAATTCTGGATGTCAGCAGGCCGAGAGTCAACTGCCAGTCTGGCCCCCACAGGAGGTCTCATCCTCTGGGGGAAGCCCGGTTGCCCTCGGGGAGAAGTACCCAAAACCCCCAGGACCGGCCTGGGACACTGTCAGGACTCCCGGGCCATCGGCTCAGCCCTAGGACCCTGTGGGTGTGCTGGGGCCTGGCAGCTGGGGGAGTGGGCTGTGGGCCCGAGGGGCCACCCAGAAGGAAAGCTGTGGTGGAGCCCAGCTGTGTGCCCCCCGCCCCGCCATCCTGAGCATCCCAATCCCTCTCCACCCCCAGCAAGACAAACACAAACCCAGCCTGGGCGGGACTGCTCCCGAGTGTGCGCCCGTGCACACGTCTGTGCTCACGTCTCTGTGGAGTGCATGGCTGGTGTGTCTCGTCTGTGTTTCTGTGTGTTCACACTTCAAACTGAGTCACTATGGCTGGGCCGCCCCCGGTCTCTGGAGTTCCCAGTTCCGCACAGCCAGGGCTCTGCAAGAGGCTGTGAGATGTCCAGGCCTGCCAGGGCCAGGAGTCCAGTGCCCTTCCCTGGGAGGAAAACTGAGGCCCGAGAAGGGTAGGGACTGCTGAAGCCGCAGGGGCAAGGCTGGGGGAGGCTGACAGGCCACTGGCCCCTCCGGGACCTGCAGCCTCTGGGGGAAGGCAGAGTGGCCCTCCCCTGGCTGGAGGGGCCGGGTGGCAGCTGGTGACTGTGAGGTTGCAAAGCCCAGGCCAGGACCTCTGGCTGCAGGGAGTGGCTCAGGTGAAAATGCACTTTGTGCCGCAGTGGCCTGCTCAGAGGTGTCCCCGCCCAGGTTTCTCAGTCCTCCAGTGTAAACCAGCTCTTCCCCAGGGCACGCCCTGTCCTCCCTCCACCACCCACCCTCGTCCTGTGGGTGTCTGGGCTTCAGCTTGGCTCCTGTGCTACAGCCTGGATGGACCTGAGGACGCTGTGCTGTGTGGAACAACCCGGCCACCACAGGACACACCTGGTGGGAGTCTGCTCGCAGCAGGTCCCTGGAGGAGTCAGACCCTCAGAGACAGAGAGGAGAGGACAGGGGCTGCGGGAGTGGGCGGGGGTAGTGTTTGAGGGGCAGAGTTTCCACCTGGGAAGGTGAGCACGGGCTGGAGACGGTTAAAATGGTGGTTCTGCCTTACGCATATTTCACTACAATGAAGATGAAGTTCTGTCTTCCTCCCTCTGAGAGCAGGGACTTTGGCTCCTCCCCAGAGCCAGGCACACAGTAGGTGGCCAGTGGCAGGTTGAGGGAGTGGAAGAGCAAAGAGGTGATCTGCCCACAGCTGGTGGAGGGGCAGGAGGGCACAGAGAGGCGGTGACAGGTGCAGCCTGAAGCAGCACTTGCTCCTCGTCTTCAGAGCAAGCTTCCAAGTAGTGCTTCCCAACTGAGGGGGTCTGCTCCTCAGGGGGCGTCTGGCCACATCTGCAGACATTTGTCTGTCACTACTGGGTGGAAGGGAGGACGGGGTGCTACTGGTCACTGGCGAGCAGAGCCCAGGGAAGCTGCAAGAGACACACAAGGCACAGGAGGGCCTTCAGGAGGACTCAGCCAGCCCCAGTGTCAACAGTGCAGAGAAAGAGAAACCCAGCTGCAGAGACACCTCCCCCTGGAAGGCCTCCTGGATTTGACGCACCTACTGCCTCACACAGCCCCTTCTCTCCTGGTAATGCCAGGGCAGATGAAGCAGGCAGGGTGAGCCCAGGGCAGCAGCAGGATGGGGTTGGAGTCAGGCAGTGAAGCTCCTTCCTCCAACTATAGTGGTGGCGGCCCTGTCCCAGGTGCTGAGGTTCTGAGTGAGTGCGGGGCTGCGGGCGCACTGTGGCTGCGTGCAGTCTGGGTGGAGGCCGTGCAGGGATCCTGTCTGGGGACCACGGGTGCTCAGGGCAGGACCTGGGACTCGCTCCTGCTGTGCTAGGCTGAGGCTGGTGAGGAGAGAGGCACAGACCAGGGCTCGAGGATCCTGGACCCAAAAGAAGAACTGACACCCTCAGGCCTGGGCCCCCCACCCACCAGCTTCCTGTTTTTCCCCCTCAAAGTGGGTGAGGGATCCGGGCTGGTACTGTAGAGGGGACGGGGGGGTGCGGTCTGGTGACAGGAACCCCAGTTGAGAGCTCACCCCCAAAGCATCCTTTTGTCTGCAGGGAACGCAGGCGGGCGCCCTGAGTGGTTGAGTGGGGAGTCAGAGGGGCCCACCCTGGAGCCCCTGGGCTGAGAGAGGCGGGAGGGGGGGCACTGTGCCCCCGCCCAGCCCGCCTGCTCCACCCACAGGACTTGCTCCACACTTTCTCCCCCTGTTTTCCATGCCCTTGTCGCCAGGGCAGCCCCACTGTCCTCGCAGACGCTGGGCGGAGGAGCAGCATTTTCACCTGCGTCTCCCTAATGCTCAGCCCCACCCCCCACTCCTGACCGAGGCTGGTCTCTTTTTCATGCCGTCAGCTTGGCTGTCCTGTAGCTGCTGCTCTGGGCTCAGTCCTGGCCCCGTCAGGCCATCCAAGACTGTCTTCCTCAGTTCCCCCTCCTTCCGGGCCCCGCAATAGCTCCCCAGGTTTCCCCAGCCCAGCACTGTCCTGGTTCCACCCAGCATCCCCCGGTCACCCCTCCAATGCCCAGCTGATTATTCTGTTTCCTCTGGAAACAGCCGTTCTCTCTTATCCGACAAACCATGCACTGGGCTTACAATGGGCCCAGACTGAGGCTGAGAGGGACACCTAGGGGACAGCACCAGCAGCCCCAGCCCCCCAGCACCGTTCATTCAGCACACTTGCACACAGGGCCCCACACCCCACACAGGGGACACCATGCAATGTGACAGACAAGGCTGCACTGTCCCTACTGTCCTGGAGTGCACGCGCCTGGGGACAGTCCAGCCCAGCTCCTCCCAGTTGGTGGGTGGCCTGGCTCGGTTCTGGTTGGGACATGGGCACAGGTGGGTGTCCAACCTGGGGTGAGGAGTTGGCTCATTCCAGAGTAGAGGGGCTGGCCCTGAGCAGCCCCTAACCAAGGGTGGGGTGGGATTAAGGACCGGGGAACATGGTGCAGGGAGAAAGAGCAGGTGAGCCAAGTGCCACCTGTCAATACAAGGCTAGGTAGATTGATGGTTAGGGCTGGAGCTAGGACTCTTATGGCCTGAGTTCAAGTCCTGCCTCTGCCACTTAGGAACTGTGTGACCCTGGTCAAGTTACTTTACTTCTCTGTGCCTCACACCCTTCATCCCTAAGGCATCATGGATGACAGAAGCATCCACCACACAGGGTGAGGGTGAATATTACATGTGCTACTGCATCTGAGATGCTAAGACGTGTACCCAGCACACCTTGCTACTAAATTAAAATGCACAGCACAGTCGCCAGCACCAGAGCACAGTTCTGTCCGGTCGTCTCCCCCGTCTTGCTTCCTCCTCCCTCTCCCCTCTTCGTGCCCATCCACTGGGTTCAAGTCCCAACCCTACCGCTGACCCCCTTCAGCCATGTGGCCCCGTGGGCTGGCATCTCAGAACCTGTGTGCTCCCCTGAGACATGAAGACAATAATAGCTCGGACTTCACCGGGCTGTGGGTGCTCGAGATGAGGCCATGCGTGAACACGCTTTCCTGGGGCGAGTCCCGTGCTGGCTCTGCCTTCAGCACAGAAGGGGCGCCTCGGGTCGGCCTATGCGGCCAGGACAGTGGCACACACGGAGCTCACGTGAGTGAGTGTGAATGTGTGGTGCCTGCCCCGTGCACAGGTGTGTCTGTGTGGCAGTGCCGTGAGTGTGCGCCTGGGTGAGTGTGGGAGTGCGGCCCCGCGGGCACGCGAGAGCCGGGACTGGTGGTGGGAAGTGGGCATCGGTTTGCTGGGAGAAGGAGCTGGGGCCAAGGCCAAGGGCTGACCAGGAAGGAGAAGGTCTGCATGAGAAGCGGACGGGGGTGGTGGGCAGCGAGTGTCACGGACACCCTCTCCAGGTGTGTGGGGACCTGGCCGGGCAGGGTGGCAGCCAGGCAGAAAGATGCGTTTGCTGCAGGCACGGCAGGCTGCCAGCGCAGGGCCCTGGGGGCCACAGGAGGCCGCAGCAGAGGCAGGAGCTCTTGTGTTAGAAGGTCGGCCTGGTTCTGGGCCTCACTGCCCTGCCCTGACGTGCGCCAGCAAACACCTACCAGGAGGCCATGTGCCCGGGGCCAAGCAGAAGAGCTCCAAGGTCACACACAGGTCCTGGTTCGAGCCCTGGGAAGTGGGCAAACTCCTCACTGTCCCAGGGCCCTGGGTCGCCCGGCACCCCAGCGGGCCTGCTGAGTGCTGACTGCCTAGCGGCGCCTCCCACACCCCAGCGAACCCCTCCAGTGGAGTCGGCACTGCCGCCCCAGTGCCCAGAGGGGCCCAGCCCGAGGTCTGGCCAGCGTGGGCTCGGGCAGACCCAGCCATAGGACAGTGGCACTTCTGGCCTCTTCGGGATGGCCAGGCACCGGGTTTGAGCTGCTGGTGATCAGAGCTGGGCCGCCCCACATCTCCACTTGCCGGAGGCTCAGAGAAGGGAAGCCACGTGCCTATAGTCACACAGCAAGGGGGGCAGCCCGTGACCCCAGGCTCATCCAACCCGAAGTCCATGCTCTTCAGCACATTCTTAGTGCTTCAGAGTCAAGCGACTTTAAAGGCTGGCAGAAGAGGTGGCTGAGGCTGGTGACAGGGTCTCTGCACTTCCCAGCAGGACCTGGCACGGAGCAGATGCCTGGGAAAGGGCCAGTCTCCGAAGACCCTCTGCGCCCCGCACTGTGCCGACAGCCTCACGCAGAGTAACGCCTCGGCTGACCTAGCCCCTCAGAAGCCAGGGCCTCTCTCTGCCCCCATTTTAGTGCTGGGAAAACCAAGGCTCCAGAAGGTCGAACTCCGGGCCCAGGCTCCCCAGGCAGCAAGACTAACAAGAGCTGTGGGTGTTTGGGGCTTACTATGTGCCAGGCCTTGTTCAAAGCACATTGGCCATTCACGTAGAGCTGACCACCGCCCTACAGTATTGGTGTTACTAATAACATCCTTTTCTTTCATTTTTTTTTAAAGAGAGAGAGAGACATCAATTTGTTGTTCCACTTATCTATGCACTCACTGGTTGCTTTTCATATGTGCTCTGACCAGGGATCGAACCCACAACCTTGGCATACTGGACAGCGCTCTAACCAACTAAGCTACCCAGCCAGGGCTTCATGTCATCATTTTATAAATGAGGAAGTTGGTTTTGAGGTTCAACCACTTGCCCAGATTCCATGGGTACACATGTATTGAGCCCCTGCCGTGTCCCTTGCATGGGATGGGCTCTCGGGCACTCAGCCCTGGTGTCAGCCTGTGACCCTGCACACCAGCCACATCTCCTGGTTCACTGTGCAGTACAGGGCTCTCGTCTGAGAGCCAAGCACAACCAGCCAGTGGTTGCTGTGCCTCTCAACCTTCAGGCGCTGAGATCTGGCCCTCCTGCTCGCGAGACGCAGAGCTCAGCCGGAGCTGTGACAGTGCCGCCCTGGGGACCGCCTGGACAGGTGGTGAGCACCCCATCCCTGAGAGGATCCAATCAGGGCTGCCATGGAAGAAAACTTCTATTCAGGTGAGAGGACTCTCTGGAGCTGACCCTGACCTCCTGCTCCCCCCAGGAGAGAAGAGGGGCTGCAGGGTCCCCTCTGGGAGGAAGAGTGGGGGTCTAGGAAAGGTACACTCCGGGGGGCAGGTGAGCCCCAGTGGCCTTCCTGGCCTAGAGCCATGCAGAAAGGGAAGCCCCGGGCACTTCCCTCTCTGACTCACACCCTGGAAACCAGAACAAAGCAGTCCCTGGGGGCCCAGGGACCAAGTGGAGGGAGACCCAGAGCAAGAGAGGTTCTGCAGGATGAGTCCCCACAGCCAGGATGAGGGGCGGGGGCCTGGACCTGCAGTGGAGTGTCAAGGTAGAGTTTGGGGGGGCAAGACCTGGGGTGAGGCCTGGGGGGTCTGATGTTGGGGAAAGAGCTGGGAAAGAGCTCAGATTTGGGGAAGAACTGAGACCCTATATCCTGTGTTTAGGGAAGGGTCCCAGGGGTGGGGGCGGGGAGACAGGCATCAAGGTAAGGGCTGGGGTCAGAGAGGAAGGAGGCCCAGCTCCCCGCAGGTGAGTGATGAGGGAAGCGGGACCTATAAAAGGGAGGAGAGCCACAGGAGAGCGCAGGGTTGGGGTCAGCATGTCAGGAGGGGCTCAGGGAATCAGGGTCTCAGCTCCGGGCCCTGGGCACGTCTCTCTGGACAGTGGCCTGGCCCCAAGTCAGGCTCGCCGTCAGCTGCAGTTTGGGCAGAAGGCACAGCAGACTTCAGGCTGGATGGACAGCAGGACAGACTCGGAAACACACAGATGCAGAAGTGCACATGGAAGATGGAGTGAGGGGAAGGGCTACAGAGGAGGTTGGGGGTCCACTGAGACCCTCGACTTCAGTGTGGGCTCCCAGGCCTGTGGGGTCCCGAGTGGCGGGGCAGGGTCAGAGCGGGGGCCCTGCCCTCCTGTGTGCTGCTCATTGCTCCCTGCCCCTGGCAGACGTCCAGAATCTGCACCGACGGCGGTGCTGCCGGCAGAGGGTGCTGACTGCGCTGCTGGTGCTGGTGATGGCCTCGATGTGGGCCGGGCTGCTGACTCTGCTTCTCCTGTGGCGTGAGGACACCCCCAAGCCCCGTGCGGCCCACCTCTCCTGTTCCTTCCCAGACCCCCACTCTGAGGTCCTGGGGGCCCAACACGCCCATTGGAGCCCGATGCTGCCCACCTTGGCCATGCTGGCCCCTTCTCATGTCTCTTCCTCCACTCTCAAGAGCCTCCTCTCCGGCTCAGCACCCCCATCTCCCACCCTGTGGGCACCCCCATGTGATACACCCGAGGGCTCCGTCCTCAGCTGGCAGGTGGGGTGTGGGTGGGTGGGGGTACCTGAGAAACCCTTCCTCTCCTCTCCTCCTGCCCAGGCTGGGACACTGTACAGAATCTGAAACAGCTGGAAGACACTGCTGCCCTGAACAGTATGGAGGGGCGGGTGGGAGAGGGGGGCTAGGACACCAGGCTCTGGTCCTACCACTGTCAGATACGGGAGAAAGACTGAGGGTCAGCCTGAGCCCCTCCCCCACGCAGTGCGGGGGTAACCCAGTGACTCTTGGCGGAGAGGCTCTGAGAAGCGCCCAATGGAGGGTGAGGGAGGGGCTCCGCACCCCAGACGAGTTGCCTGTACGGTGGGCGTTGTTTCAGAGGTCTGCAGTGGGAGCAAGGCGAGACCGTGCAGCCCGGAGCAGGCACCTGGCAGCCAGCCAGCTCTGAGGGAATGCCCCTGTGTCCATGTTGAATGCCGGAAGGGACAGGGGCACACAAACTCATTGTATTGCCTGTGCCTTCCCAAGGGCCTCTGCCCTTGAGATCAGAAACAGAGCCGTAGCCGTAGTGACCTTGGGAGGGGCTCCCAGCACCTGGCACTGTGGAAAGGGCGGTGGACTCAGGACCTGCCTCCTTCCCCCAGTCTCTCAGGTCTCCAAGGGCTTGGAAAGACACAAGGATGACCAGATGGCCCAGAGGTCCCAGGGTGAGTGACTTCTGCTGGGGGTCTGGGAGAAAAAGAGGAAGGAAATTTGGGTGACATGTGGGCACAGTGTCCACACCACCTGTGACTTGCAAAATGAGCAGGTGGCCCTCCAGTGCCTCGCTCAGAGCTGAGGGGGCACTGGGGGGAGGGAGGTGCCCCTGACAGACTTGCTTACCACTGAGCCCTCCTCTGCAACTAGAGGCCCAGGCACTGCACACCGTGGAGGAAATCCAAGCAGAACAGAGGAGAATGAAAGACCAGGGTGAGAGACGGGGGTGGGGGGAGGGGTCCGAGAGCCACCAGCGTCACCCCTGACTCCCTCCCTGCTGCATCCACCAGACTCTGAGCTGTCGCGGGACCTGGATGGACTCCGAGAGGATCTGACCAACCTCAAGTCCCAGGGTGAGGCTTGGGAGGGTCTGCAGGCTGGTTGTGGCCAGGAAGCCCCCCCGCGTTTGTCTGTGACCACTGCCCCCATGCGGCCTCTCAGGCTTGAACGAGAGACGCGCAACCTTGACTTCACTGGAAAAGCTCCAGGAGGAGGTGTCCAAGCTGTGGGTGGAGCTTCGCATGTCCAACGGTGAGCGTGGGCGTCTGTGCCTTCAGGCGCACTGCTGCACACGTGCGACGACACGGCGCGTGCTCCAGTTTCATTCACAGGGCGTGTGCGTGGCAGGGCCCACACGGGGCCCCCGAGAAAGCCCTTTACGAGTCCGGCTGCTCCCCTCCGTTGCCCTGGGGGTGGGGGTCCCACATGTCCGCTCCGGGTAAAAGCAGGTTCACCACCTCTGGGGTCTGTGCTGATGGTCCTCCGCCAGCCACGGCTGGGCAGACGCCTGACGCCTCCAGAGGGCTGGGGGTCCCTCGGCAGTGATGGGTGTGGGGGCACCACGGCCTCTTCCTCACAGGTGGCCGTGCCGGGGCAATACTGGCGGGCACGAGGCTCACGAGGGTGGCCCCAGCAGGCCAGCACAGAGGGCAGACGTGCGGTCACTGTGTCTCTGCCCCACTCCCCCCCACCCCACCCCGTCCCCTGCATTTCTGGCCTTCCACCTCTGGGAAGCCCCGGCCGCCCAACTAGGCGAGAAAAGAGGAAGGATCTGTGCCTGGTGAAGGAGCGCGGCGGGGACCTGGCGTGGCCCTGGGAATTCCAGCGGAGACCCCGTGCTCCCTGGGAGTTGGGGGCGGGGTCTGAACCAGCGACCTTGGAAGGGCCACCTCGGGTGGAAGCCCAACTGCAGGGCCGTCTCTCGGTGACCCGTGACACACAGCCCTGCCCTCGGCCCCGTCTCGAGTTTCCCTGGACGGGACCAGGGACGGTCTCTTTCTGTTTCCCCGGCACCTGCACTGGGCTGCGCCCTGGCCGCAGTTCCGTGAGCGAGCAGCACCCTCGGCTCGGCTCCTCCCACAGCTGCACGGACTTCTGTGGACCCCAGGTCCCCACGGTTCCTCTAGAACGACACCCTAAGAAAACCTACTTTAATTTAGGAGTGACTAAGAGTGCTAGTGGCAGCGACAGTGCCTGAGAGTTTCCCTTGCTGGGGGCGGGGGGAGCAAGGGGAGAGAGACCAACGCGGCCCTGGGTCAAGGTCACGGGGACCCTCCCAGCCAGCCCCCTCCTCACTGTTCATAGCCTCTCCTGGCCAATGAGAAGAAAGCCAACTCAATACCCCAGAAGGTGGGCGTGTGCTAGTGTGGGGGCCCGGTCAGGCCCAGTGGGGGGGGGGGCGGAGACAGTGCTGGCTCAGCACTGCTTCGCCTGGCGCTGATGGCATGGCCAGTGTGGCTCCCGTGCTGGGTAGGTGCTGCTGGCCAGTGCCAGTAACGATGATGCTGGCGGTAAAGGTGCTGCTGGATGTGGTGGAGTTTGGGGCCATGGCATTGGCAGTTGAGATGCTGTTGATGACGGAGGCTTTGTGGTACTGGTGTTGGCGATCCGGCATATCCGCCTGTAGACACATTTGTGGGGAGGACGTGGGCGATGGAGGTGCTGCTGCCCATCACGCCGGGGGCCTGGCGCTGGTGCAGGGGACTGAGGTGCTGCTGCCACAGGTGTGCTCACAGTGGTGTCACTGGCAGCCGACATGCTGGTGGCCGAGAGGTGTTCATGCGCTATGTCGTGGCTGCCATTCCGCAGGCAGCAGAGGCTCTTTGAGGTGCTGGCAGCTGCGGAGGTCCCTGGTGGGGCCACTCCCACACAGCAGCACCAGAGCTCCAGGGAGGAAGGACCTGTGAGACTCTGTGTTAGGCTCTCTGGTGGGTCTGCTTTCAGCCCGGACCCCAAAAGTGACTCCAGGAAAGACGCTGCCACCCACTCTGCTCACTGTACCCTTGGTGCCCACCACGATGTCCACCACTGCACCCACCACTGCACCCACCACAGCACCAGCCACGGCGCCCACCCTGGTGTCCGCCACAGCTGTCCCCCTGAGCCTCTCCTCCACCCCAGGCTCCATGTGTAACACGTGCCCTGAGGACTGGGTCAGTTTCCAGCAGAAGTGCTACTACTTTGGGGAGGGTGCCAAGAGGTGGATCCAGGCGCGGTTCGCCTGCAGCAATCTCCATGGGCGGCTCGTCAGCATCCACAGCCAGGAGGAGCAGGTGGGCCTGGACTCTGCAGAGGGTGCGGCCAGCACGGTGGCTGGGGGAGGTGGGGCCCCAACACGGCCTCTTGGATGGCAGAGGGACCCAAGCACACCCCAGCCCTCCAGCCCTGTCCTGTTCCTCAGGACTTCCTGGCCAAATATGTCAACGAGAAGGGCTCCTGGATCGGCCTTCGGGATCTAAACATAGAGGGGGAATTTGTCTGGATGGACGGGAGCCCCCTGGACTATAGGTGAGTGGCAGCGTGGGGGGATGTTGAGCAGATGGCCCCAGGTCCAGGCTCAGAGGAGGGGCTGCTTTGAGATGAGGGCAGGGTAGGTGGGGGAGTGTGTCCCAGGCCCAGAGCTGGGGGAGCTTCTGTCACAGTGGGATGGATATGGTCAGGGTTTAGAGGGAGGCCTAGGCTGGGGTGGAGGAAGGCAGGGGGCGGTGGAGAGGGGGTGAGGAGGACGGAAGCTCAGGGGGGTGTGTTTAGGCAGGGAGCCCCTCCCCCCACCCCCACCCACCCTGACGCAAAGCCTTCCACTCCAGCAACTGGCGGCCGGGGGAGCCCAACAATGGGGGCGAGGGCGAGGACTGCGTGATGATGCTGGGCCTCGGGCAGTGGAACGACGCCTTCTGCAACAGCCATCTCGAGGGCTGGATGTGTGAGCAGCTGGCCACCTGCTGACTGCCTGCCTCCTGCTTGGCCCCCCAGACGAGGGCCCAGACAGCCCCCTGCCTGCTCTCCAGCTGCACTCCTCTTCATGACCCCCCACCTCAAATACGGGAACGGCCAGGCCTGGAGCGGGGCGCTGCGGCCCTAGCTGAGGCCGGGGGCCTCTTTCGTGGACCAAGGGTCCCAGTGACATTTTCTGCCTGAAGTCCCTGTGCAAAGGAGGGCAGCTGACCCACCCCGGGTTCCTGCCAACTCCCCAAAGGGCCTGTTCCTTGCCCCTCAGCCCAAATGGCTGTCACCACCTCCCTGTTTTCGGGTGTTCAGAGCTCCCCCCTCAGGAACCCTGCCACCAGCCTGGAGGCTGGGAGGTCCCACTAGAGACAATGGGCCAGGCAGCCCAGCTTTGCAGGGGGCAGCGAAGGCCCCTGTGTGCTTCCCCCATCACCCCACCTCACCTCGCCCGCTCCCAAAGAGGTCAGGAGTAGAGCCTGCCCTTGTCCTCCCTAGATGTAGCCATTCCCTGCCCTGGCACCACAGCTCCACTGGGCCCAGCCTGCATCGCGCATGCCCTCCTGAGGGGCCCCACTAGCTGCGGCCTCCAGGTGTGGAAGGTGGGAGCTGGGAGCTCCAGTGCCTGGTGCCTGAGGCCACCTCCGCGCACCAGGAACAGCTGAGGTGGAATTTGGACCCGCCCACCCCTTCCCCCTGCTGTGTTACAAGAAGCATGCCCTAGGCAGGGCGGGGTGAGGCCTCTGGGTACCCCTGGTGCCCTGGCAATACCACAGGGTGAAGCAGTGCCTGCCCTAAACCTGGATCCACACTCAGGCCACCAGGAAAAGGGCCTGAGCCAACACACAGCCCAGGACACAGAAGGTGCTCATGAAGTGCTAGCTGGCTGAAGGGACCGATGCACATGTAGCCCAGTCACCTGGCAGCGGGGGTCCAGGCTCCAGCCCCACCGGCCCTCAGGGGTAGAGGCAATGCCAGGCCCAGGCTGGGCCAGGGTCAGCCTGGTGCCAAAGCAGGAGGGAGGTGGGCCAGGGCCTCCGACACCCCTCACTGAACTCCTCGCCTGCCTGTCCCACCCCCAGCTCCTGGCCCAGGGGAGAGCCAGACATGGGCACACGATTCTCAGGGCCCCTCGAGGGGTAGGAAGAGTCCAGGCGCAGATGCCCACACTGGACCGCCTGGGACACGGGGGTCCAAGGGCCAGCCATGGCCCCGGGGCTGGGTGGCACATTGTAGTGGCACCTGGGAGACCTGGGGCTCGGGACAAGGCAGGAAAACAGCTAGACCCTCAGACTGAAACCTGGGCCAGAACCCCAGGCGCCCAGAGTCGCCTCCTCCCCTGAGCTGGTGTGGGCTCACTCTCCACTGCTCCAAACCTTTCAGAGGCGTCCTCTGCCCTTACAGAACAGCTGCCCACAGCCCCGCCTCCTCACAGCCCCCCACTGCTCCTGGAACTGGTCCACTCATGCCAGCCTCAGGGCCTCTACATGTGTGGCCCCCCCACTCCTCAGCAAGACCTGTCCTGAGCACCCCTCACTTAAGATGACACCCCAAGTCTGACATTCTGCCCCCTTGTACACTCTCGCCACAGCCCAAGATGCTGAATTAACAGATCTGTCGCTGCCCATATCTGCTGGCTAGAATGCGGCTCCAGGGCAGGGGCCTTTGTCTTGCTCTCAGCTGTGTCCCCAATACCTGGCGTGGTAGGCAATAAATATGTCAAACTAATGCATGACCATGGGTGAATTACATCTTCTTTGGGAACCCGCTCTGAGCCCTGTTCAAGTAAAGGGCTACCTGCCCGTCTCCAAAGGGCTGGGGCCAGGTCCTCCTCCTCAGCCATTTCCGCTGCCTGGAGGCCTCCAGCTCCCAGCCACCAAGGTGGGAACCACAGCTGCCTGTTCTCTCTCCCCGTCTGCCCCTGCCCCAAATGGGTGCCCCGCCCCACATCTCACAGCTCATCCCAAGCCTGCTCCCTTCTCCACATGACCCTCCTTATCCTCAGCAGGGATAAACAGACCCTGGGCCCTCCCCCACCCACCACCTCCTCCCCAACCCCAGTTTCTCTCTCGAACCCTGCACTGCCGAGCCTCGGGACAGACAGATGTGGTTGTGTCATCCTTGCCTCCCACCTCCCCTAAAATCTGGCCCCCAACTCCCAGCAGGCTCTGGGAGCCGCTCCCACCAGGGCCTCTGAGAACTTCAGGTTGCTAAACCCCAAGACGACCCCTGCAGTTCCCTCCACACTCGGGCTCTCCCTTCTCTGGGTCTGTGGCTTCCATCTGTCTGACCCCCAGACCCTGAGTCTCTGTTGGACTCCTGGTTGCCACCCTGACCACCCCTTCCCCAGCTCCCCGGAAGCGAAGTTATTTTTCTGATCACCTTCGTGCTACACGCACTGAGTGCCCAGTCATCATATCCGTCCTGCAGATACTCTGCCTTCTTCACAAAGCCTGCTGCCTCCTTGCCTCTTGCTGGGGTGACTGAGACAGACCAACCACGCCGGGGCCCCTGGCGGCCCCTGTGCCTCCCTGCGCAGTGAGCACTGAATCAGCACATCGAAGAGCTGCCCCACAGCTGCCCCATGCCACCCTTAGAGCCTCTGCAGGGAGTGAGGCGCTCTGCAAGGCAGCCTTGCTCAGTTCCTGTGGAGGTAAGGGGACAGGGAAGACCTAGACAGGTCTCCCCAGGAGTGGCGGGATTTACCTGGGGGGTAGGCATGCTCAAGGTCCCAGGGTAGCGGGCAAAAGGAAAAGGGTCACCTGAGGTGTAGAATTTTTTAAACAAAGGACATGCCTGTGCACTAATCATGTGCTTAGAAATTAACTTCAAACTATTTTAAGCATCCAGACAGTTCTAAAGTAAGCCCACCCACTTCCCTCAAGAGCCGGGTGTCTCAGGCCAGTTTCACAGGGCAGCCCCCAGTGCCCCAGCAGTTCCTGGGAACTCGTCAGACAGGCAAATCCGCCAGCCCACCCAGATCTGCAGCATCTGAAACTCAAGAGGGGTGGGTGGTGGCGCCTAGTCACTCGAGCTTTAACATCCGGTGCCCTTGCACACTGCTTCTCACACTTGTTAAAATGCAGATTCTGAGTGGAGAGGTCTGGGGTGGGCCTAGAGTCTGCATCACCCACAAACCCCCAGGACACTGCTGGCCCCTGGACAACTCTCTGAGTAGCAAGTCTTAAGCAGCGATCAGCCTATTTTCTAGGGACACAGCCACACCCAATCCTTGACCAACTACTGGGCACGAACTGTTCACCACTGAGTCCTTTGCAGAAAAAGTGTGCTGGCCCCTGGTCTAAAGGAGTCTCTCTTAGCCTGGTTCCTCTCTGCCCCCTCATCCTATAGTTAGCCTCCAATTGTGATTCCAGAAACCACCAGCATCTCCCAATTCCAGCATCTCCTTCTGCCTGGTCTGTCTCCCAACCAATCTCTGGACTCCCCCACCCCAACCTGAGAACCCAAGCTGGGTCCAAGCCCGCCCTGCCCTGGTACAAACAGCCTGGACTCCAGCCTCCCTCACCAGTTGGGCGGGGAGCCAGGTCCTGTGGTGCGGGTCTCTGAGGGCCCCACACAAGACGCAAAACACACTCGGACACTCAGGAAGGGTGCTGTCTCATCCTTTATCTCCCATGGGGTCAGCGGCCCTCAAGGGCCCGGTCTCGGCTGATGACGGCCTCCTCGAACTTGATCATGAGCGTGGTGCCCTTGTGCCAGTGTGCTGTGACCTTGGCGGGGAAGCCGCTGTGTGTGAGCACCGCCTCCACAATGCCGGCGGTAAAGCTAGCACAGTTGAGCGTGCTGTTTTCCTTGGGCACCGAGATGTAGGTGTTGATGAGCGGTTCCCGCTCGATGATGTAGAAGGTGCGGGCGTCATCATTGGCCTGCTCCAGCTTGTCGGCTTCCTTGCCGAAAAGTGCCTTCCACACCGCGCCCTTGACAAAGAGCAGGGCGCCCAGCACCTTGGTCTCGCGCCGGGCACCCTTTTCGCGAGCCACCAGCGCATCTAGAACACGCGCACCCACCTGGCGGCCCAGCGCGGCCAGGCGCGCCTGCAGCTCGGCCACAGAAAAGACACGGCTCTGACAGTGCTGCACCAGTTCCGAGAAGAGCAGCGCGAAGGCACTCAGGCTCACCTCGGTGCGCGGCCGTGCCAGCGCACGCTCCAGCAGTGCCGACTTCCCGCGCGTAAAGCGCGCCTCCATGCCGCCGCCCTGCCTGTGGGGAAACCAGTCAATGCCAGTGTTAGGGGATGGAGAAAGAACCCTGGGACCTTCAGCGCACTCCATCTGCTCTATCGCCAATTTCCCATATGGGAAGAGACGAGTGGAAGGAAAAGGGCATTCACCTATGCATAAATCTCACCTCCATGACGCCCAGCCAGCAAAGGACAGAGAGTAAGGAGAGGCTTAGGGGTAAGGTGGGAAGAGAGAGGAGTGGGACCACAAGGGGGCGCAAGAAACCCCAAACCCAAGGTGACCCCCCCCTCCCCACCCCCCACATGAAAAGCAACCTGGACACCAACCAGGAAACTAGTTCGAGGTGCGGGTGGGAGCGCATCAAACTTAGGTCTGTAGGTGATAAGGAAGGATGGGGACTGTGAGAGAGCTCTGGCCTGGGCTCTCGCTCTGACTTCCAGAGTGTGAAGCTAAAGTCCCTGACTCTCCCCCCCCCCCCCGGGCAAACCAGAGACACTAAAGGTGGGATTAGGGACTGATTGTTGAGACCAACGGCCAGGACTGGAAGCTTGGGAAACCGAAGAGATACACAGGACAAACCAGGAAGGGACACTGGGAACCCTTCCAAACCCGTGCAGGGCAGCGCCAACTTGTAATGTACTTAGTGCGCCTCCTTGGGGACAAAGGATGGACCTGAATTTGTAAGAAAGACTGGGCGGGGATAGGGGAAGAAGGCGTTAGGAGACCCCTACCCTGGTGCTCTCCAGAAAGGTGTCTGGACAGGAGGCCTGGGGTTAAAGGGACCCAGCAGGGGACGCTGTGATCCTCCATCCCAGCACGGAAGGGGGCTGTAGGAGAAAACCCCAAGGGGGGCCTAATACCTCCATACTGTGGCTCTGCGGTGGGAGTGGCAGCGAATGGGGTGAATCCCCAGGGTGCTGAGACATCCTCTCTTCCCCTCCACCCTCACCACTCAGGTGTGAAGCCACCGCCTGGGGTGGGGTCCGGAGGGGAAAATGAGAACCCATCCCCCACCAGACAGGACGGGGCCAGAAGCCGGGGCCAGCGTCGGAGATGGGAAGACCGGTGGAGTATCAGAGGCTCCAGGACGCCCCCGCCCGAGTGAGTAGCCGCCTACACGGGGAGGGCCCGGGGCGCGAGACGGAAGGCGTTGTGCTGAGAGTCCTCTATTGGGCTGCGATGGGGAGTTGTGAGCCGAACCGCGGAAAGGCCGGGGCCCCGAGACCCCGAGAGTAGAGCGGGCAGAGGGGCCGAGAAGGACTACACGCGCTCCTTTCGGTCCCCCTGGATGGGCCAGAGAGGCCGGTCCGCCCCCGCGACCCTCGCCCAGGACCCACAGGCCCGCGGAGAGAAGTTGGGAGCAGACGAGGCCCTAGGCAGGCAGGGGGGCGCGGGCGGGCAAGGTCTCACCAGGAACTGCGGCCCACAGCGCCGTCGAGCTGCTTTACGATGCCGTCGTAAAAGGCCCTACTTGCGCAGGCGCTGCTGAGGGCAGCCTTGGGGGCGGGGCCCGCGCGCGGTGATTCCAAGACCCGCCGCTCCGGGGCGCGTGTGCCCGGGAGCGCGACCCACGACTGCAGTGACCTGGGCCCTCGCTCAGGACAGTAAGCATGGATGGTCACGTACTCGGGGCACGTGTTTGACGATGGGCACGCGTCTCTGTTTCGGGGACACATGCACCCACGTATACATCTCAGGCCACAGACCCTCATGGGCACAAACCCAAGGGCACAGGGACTCAGTTACTCCCTGGGACCCACTCCGGACACGGTTCTCACACACCCTCGTGTCCCCGGCGTTCCTGGTATATCGTCCCCCCTTCACTGTGTGGCTTTCCTCACCCACCAAGTCCAACACCTGCAGACCCTCCCCAAAGGCCCTCAGTCACCACAGTAATCGATCTGAAAGCCACATACATGGTTTCCTCTTGGCTTTTATCTTCATGAATCACAAAATGGGAGTGCAGAATAAGACAGGCACACGTGTGCACATGCTCTGAACACGGTCGGCGACATGATCAGGCACGCTGACACAATTGTTCACGTGGGCACAGGGAGTGATGGGGCATACACCACAACACCCACACCCACAAGGATACATTCCCGTGGTGTGCTCTGCACACCTTCGCCATAACAGGCTTGCACACACACCATACTGTGAAACCTTCGTGCACATTCACACTGACAGTGAAACCTGCATGGGTAACACGCGTCACCATTACCACACTCACACGCCACCTCTGTGGTCCCTGCTGCCACAGCCCCCTCCCGTGACGTGTGTGACAAAACACACTGCAGCACACCCAGGTGTCACATGGACAGTGACACAGTTTTGCACACTACACCGTCTGTGACTCCTGCACTCAACATTCACCCCATACACCTTCTGGTGCAGCACACTGAAATACCCACCCTCCGTGAAATGTTTACTCCCCACATACACACACACACACACACACACACACACACACCTGCACACAAGCAACTTCACAGCACTCATTCACCACCACACAGTTTTCCTTATGTGGGCCCGATGGACGGGTTCAGACCAGGCTGGCGCCCCTGTGTGTCATCTGTGGTGGGAGGGACCGCCCTGTCCTTCAGGCTGCAGCCCGGGCTCAAGTGTCTTCTCATTCACTTAGATGTCGACTCTCTGAGGGAAGGCGGCAGATACCCGAGATCAGACAGACCCTCCCGGGAGAGAAGCAAGGGCTGAGGCCAGGGCTCCACCCGCACTGGTCCCATCTCACGTTGATTTTGCATCTTCTGCAGCGTCTGGAAGATTTTGCTTAGTTGATTGTGGATTTGGGTTACGTCTGGGGTTGGGGTGGGGAGAGAGGAGAAGACTGAGGTGGAGCCTCGGACAAGGCCCCCACCTTTATTGGAAGACCCCTCCTTGCCCAAACCCCCAGGTTGGGGTGCTACAGAGCCCAGTGCTTGGGGTTCCCAGCAGCATTTAAATGCCCCCAAGTCGCTGGAAGGTAACATCCATCATCCTTCCAAACTCTGCACTCTGGGAGGATGGGGCTTCCGTGGGCCCCCCTCTGGTTCCCCAGCACAGCGGTCCACGCAGTGGAGGTCCCTAAACACACCTGTGGACAGCGTCTTCAGTTTCTCGGTCCCATTCTTGATTATGCCCAGGCGTTCAAAGATTCTCTGAGAGATGCGGCTCCAGCTCTGCTTCTGCTTTTCCTGGCATTCGTGCACTGAGACGGAGACCATGGAGACCGAGGGTGTCCGTGGGGATGCCTGTGGCACCGCTGCTCTCCCCACCCCCACCCTCGCCCCTCAGGCCTCCCCCGGGTCCTCCCCTCACCATTATTCCACAGCTCCCCTTTCAAGTCTAGCAGCTCCTGGGACATCTTAGAATCTGTTTGGAATGGGGGGACAGGACAACCCTTGAAGTGTCCCAGTTCTGCAGCCCTGGTAGCAGGGGTAGAGAAAGGGAGAGGAACTAGGGGAAAGGGGAACTATGGGAACACTGGGCCTCCCCTGCTGCTGGGACCCCTCCAGGCTGCCCCAGACCCCTCCCCCCAAAACTGAAAGCCCACTCACTGTTCACCAGGACCCAGGACAGCAAGATGATGGAAAGCAGGGTGAGAAGAACGCACAGGCTCATGAAGGCTGTGTGCAACCAGTGCGAGGCTTGGGCAGAGTCTGAGGATGGCCTGGCCCAGGCTGGGATGAGGACAGAGGCAGGGCCAGTGACCTCCAGGTTCACCACCACTGCTTGGACTCTCAGTACTGACTCCAGCACCGTCGATGGCTCTGCCACCTACTCCTTCCAGTACCATTAGCAGCTGCCACCGTCACCCACTGCGCCACCAGCACTGGTCTCCGACAGTCACACCCCCTCCACTATTACCATCACCACCCATCACCAGTGTTGGCAGTAGCTGTCACCAACAGCCACCAACACCAATGCCCATTGTTGCCACCATTGTCCCTATCAGCATCTCTGGTCACCCTCGTCAGCTCTGTCTAGTGATTCCTTCTCGATCCACTACATTGTCACCTACTCACCCTTGTCAACACCCAGACCTTCACCAACAATTCCACCTACATAATCACTGCTACCACCATCATCGCCACCTACAAAGCTACCCCCCACCACTGTTACATGGAAGCCTGGGCACCACTACACCCTACCCACACTGCTGGCCTTGACCTCCACACACTGCCTGCCATCCCTGCTATGCCCCCAGGCTGTGGGACACGGGCTGGTAGGTGGCTGCTTACCCTTACTCTTGGGTGGTGAGCAGCTGCTCTTTGGCTGGTCCTGGTTTCTGAAGGTCAAGGTGATATTCTCATAGTCAGGGTCATCTACACCTGTGAGTGGGTCAGTAGGAAGGGTTCGTAAACCTGCTTGGAGCTCTGGGGTGGGGGTAAGGTGGGCATGGGAGGGGGCACAGAAATCCTGGTTTGCCCAACCCCTGCACACAACACACTTCTAGGGATGAAAGTTAGTGACTGGGACCTTGGTTAGTGACTGCTCCTTGGTTAGGAGAAAAGGGTGCCCCCCCCACCACACACACACTTTTGGGGGAGGGAAAGAAGCCCTCTGGCCCCCACTCTCAGCCCCTCCCCTCTTCCATTCCAACCCTTCCCTTTCGACACCCCACACCCTGTACCAAGGTGCCTAACCTTTCCTGTTGGCTGAGGCCTCCCCAGGCTTGTCTTTGGAGGCTGCTGCCTGCCTCCTGGCCTTTGGGTTCACGCAGGTTTCCTTAGCAGCCATCATCCCCAGTCTGCCCGTCTGTCCACACACTCCCACCCTCACTCCCCGGAAGGAACCACAGCAGATGAAGAAATCTCCGGGTTGTGGTGTGAGGAAGGAGAGGCCAGCCTCCTTGTTCAGGGATCCAGAACCCTCTTGCCCTGGGGCAGCATATTCACACCCCCAGTCAAGAGGGGTCTTAGGAAGACAGAGATCTCAGGGAGGACCAGGAAGAGAAGCCTACAGACCTGGACACAGAACGGAACGGTCAGGAGCCCTGGGCAGAGGTGTTGGCTAATGTGACAGGCACTATTTTGAAGTGTAAAATGTGGCAGATCACCATGGTGTAACCTTAAGTTTATATGTTGTATGTCAATTGTATCCAATAAAGATCATTTGTTTCGGTGACAGGAACTTTACAGAAAGCTGTGTGCGGGTCTGCATCGTGTGTGTGCGCGTCTGCCTGGGTGAACCTGGTCCGGTCTTCCTGACTCTGGGGAGAGACGCTGTGGCCCCTCCGGGCCCCACCTCCTGGCTCCTGGGCCCCCAATCTTCCTTCCTCCTGCCGCAGCCCCGCCCCGCAGTCCGCTCCAAGAAACTCTACTTCTTCGAGGCCCTTCGGAGCGGGAAGGCAGGGGTGTGCGGCCGCCGCGCTGACCGCTGGAACCCCACACCCGCCTCTGGGGCCGCGGCCAGCCCTGCGCCTTGACCTTCGCGGGAACCACCGTTTCCTTGGCCCGAAGACCCCAGTGGAAGAAACACCCAGAAGCAGAGTCACTCTGGTTCCGCGTCTGCTCCCCTGCCCAGGCTCACAACACGCGCTTGTACACACAGACTCCCGAACACCCTCAGTTACACTTCCGTTCACGGATACACCGAGCACACCCCCTCACACGCAGCATGCCACACACGCTGACCCAGAGCAACACACGTGTCTGCACGCTCCAGCGCCTGCGTTCCGTGCAGGTGTCGGGAAGCCCTCCTCGTGGCCGTCCGACCTCGAAAACGGGATAAGAATAAAACAACGCACGAGGGGAACTTTCTCTGTAAGTCTAGAGAAATTCCTCCATGTGAGTCTAGGATTTTCTCTGTAAGCCTAAGTGCCTTCCAAGAAAAATATATGAACCACGTGTTGAATTCATTTTCTAATAGCCACATTAAAAAAGATAAAAAGAGACAGGCTAAATTGATTTTAGTAACATTTTATTTAGCATAATATACCCAAAATGTTAGCACTGCAGCCTGTAGATGATATTTTGAAACCATCAGTATAGTCTACTTTTGGGGAGGTGCTGAGCCTTCAAAGCCAAATGTGCATGGGCCCTTCGGGGGCGTTGCGCTCCAAGGGGGCAACTTCCTGTGTCAGGTGGCGGCCCGCTCTCCAGGGTCGGTTTTCTCCCTTCGGAATAATCAGTACGACCACGTGCAGCGCGCGTTGGGTTGCAGGTTTAAAGTCTGTGACTGATCTCAGGAGCGCGCTGGGATCCCCGGCTCAGATCTGGGGAGGACCATTTCTTCTCCGAACTCCTGCCGACCCCGTCTGCTCCGGAGGGCAGCCGCCCCTCGCGGGTCTCTCGGCCGCAGGCCGCCCCAGCTCAGCCGCGGGGGCGCCGGGCCAGACGCAGCGCGGGCTGTGTTGTGCGGGGCAGGCGTGCGGCGTGGGACCCCAGACGTGCACCTTTCCCCGGCCCAGGGGGGCCAAGACCGCGCTCCAGCCCTCCGGAAGCTGAGAAAAAGGCAGTGGTGACCGTGGAGACCCACAAGCCACAGTGTCGGTGGCCTGGGAGGCTACTAACCAGCCCTTTTCCACGGGATAACAGGTTTTTTTTTTGTTTGTTTGTTTGTTTTTTTAGAAGGAAAATGTGTCCTGATCAGGGATTGGCTTAAAGGTGTCCACATGACCCAAGCCCAGCCAATCAGAGTCTGAATGCTCACCCGGCGCGGGATGCCCGTCATGCAAGGGGCCCGCCCTCCCGAAGTTTCTGCTGCCTTTGGCCCCTCTGTGTGCACAGTGTGTAAGGCCGGTGTATTCACGTGTGTATGTGGCTATTCAGCAGACATTTCTTGAGTGTCTACTCTGTGCCACGGTCCCCTTAAGCACCAGGAACCCCCCAAAAGGGCACACAGCCCCCTGCCCCGTGTCGTGTGTGAGCGCTCGTCGTAGCCGCGGGCAGCTGCGCCTGCGAGGCGAACTCTGACCCTGGGGTTCGCGTTCTCGGAGGCCCTTCGAAGACTCTTCAGTCCACGACCCCGGCTTCGCCTGCGCTGCTGGCTCCTTCGGCAGGCGCGGGGGTCTGGGCTGAGAGGTGACCCAGGGGTCCACACAAACCCCGGGGCGTCTGTGCGGTGGGGGCGGGGACCTCTGTCCCCTCCAGAGCCGGAGGGGGCCTGGCTGTGGGGTGTGAGGGGGGACGACCCAGCAGCTTCTTGGGAAGCCCAAGGCCGAGGGTGACCGTCCAGGTGGCCTCAGAGGTAGCACTGCCGTCCCTTCTTGCAGGAGGCCCTGAGCCGCGGGTGTCGGCGCTGCGAAGGGCACTTGGTGCCCCATTCTCGGAGCTACAGGCGGGGTCCAGCATGGGAGGAGCGGGGACGCGGCAGAAGAAAGTATCGGTCCGGACCCCCACCCCGCCCCCCGAGCACACCTCCCTCCAGAGTCTGAGCGCCCCTCTTCTGGGGAAGCCCAGGTTCAGTCCCCCTGCGCGGCACGAAACTCAGCGCGGCGCCCAGACCCTCTTCCTGGCCTCCTCGGGGTTTTCCTCCAGTTCTGCCCTCCGAGGCCTGGCCCCCCCAGGCACCTCATGTGCGGGAAGGGCCGCACCGGACAGCCTCGCGCTCTTGTCCAATAGGTACCTGCACGCGGGCAGTGAGAAGGTGGCCTCTGCCCAGCTGTTCCAGAGCCGCACGTGGAGTCACACGTGCAGCCGGTGGCCTCGGGCCCTGGCAGAGAGAGCTTGGACCCCGGACAGGAGGCTTCCGGGAGGCGGAGGTCTAGCAGGCTGGAGGCTCCCAGGGAATGGGAGCCAGATGTGTGGGCTGTGGGGAGGCTGGGGACGGAGGCTGGGGACGGAGACATCAGTGTCCTGAGGAAAGGGGGTCCCCGCCACTGGGGCAGGGAGAAGGCTGAGGCTGTGGGCCAGGACCCTGGGGAAGAAGAGGCAGAGCCTCCGGGGTCTTTGAGAAATAGAGATGGGACAGGGGAAGGGGTTACAGGGCACTGGGAACAGAACTGAGCTCCTGAAGAACGACCTCTACCCACCTACAGGGCAGGTGACCAGGTCCCTTCAGGAGGTGACACTCTCCCAGTCCAGATCAGTGTTTCTTTTTTTAAATTGTTGTTCAATTACAATTGTCCCCATTTGCCCCCCAGATCAGTGTTTCTTATCGCCTCAAGGACTTGCAGGAGGAAGAAAGGGAGGTCTGTGAGACCCAGCTTCCCCTCCCCCATGTGCCCTGGGGGCTGGGAGAAATGACTGGGAGGCCAAGAACACTCCCCTGCAGAAGGCCCAGGTGGTCCAGGCCCTGGTGGAGAGGCCAGGTGATGGGGAACTCACCTGGAGTCCTTGTTGAGCTGGGTATTGTGGAGGAAGGAGGGTGTGAGCTGAGGTGAAAGGTGGAGCTGGGGGGGTGGGGCTTGGGTTGGGTTTAGTGTTGTGGTTTGTTTAAAGGCTGGGTTTAGTTGGGGTTGGGGTTGAGGTTTGAACTTTAGATTTCGTTTGGTCTAGGCTTGAGGTTGAGGTTTATTTGGGATTGGGGTTAAGCTTGGGTTGGGTTAGAGTTAAGTTTTGGTTTCCGGTTGGGGATGGGGCCGGCTTGATCTTCACTCCAGGTCCAAATCAGAGGGACTCCTGAGGCCCCTGCTGGGATTGGATGTCAAAGCCCTTACTTAGGGCTGCTAACATCCTGGATCTTCTCATTAATCCAAAGTGACTTGCCACATGCCAGCAGCCCAGGGATGAGGAGGAGGGGGAGGGGAAGAGCCTTCAGCCTGCGGGGGAGGGAGGGCTGGATGAGGGAACCAAGAGACCCATGGCTAGACCAGCCCCTGCCCATCCTGGGCAGGGCCGGGCCCATAGGTGTGTGGGACCTGGACCCCTGGGCCCCTGTGGGGGATGGGGCTGCAGGGACTGCTTTGCACCCAGTCCCCCCACTGGCGCTCTGGGCAGAAGCAGGAGCAGCAGGCCACATCTCGGACAGAAATGTCACACTGCTGCCATCTCTCTCTGTAAGGCCTCCAGGTATGGGACTTCCTCTCTTGGGTAATATACCTCCCTTGGCCCCCCAGCCCTCCCTACCCACATCCGGGGCTAAGAGGAAGCCCCTGGGGCAGATTGCAGAGGCCCAGGGGGAAGCTCTGCCACCTCCTTGCCATGGCCTCCCCTTCAAGAACTGTCCCTTCCCACATCCTGTTGGGACTGGTACTGCATGTAGTTAGTGCCTGGGGCCAGACTCCAGGAGCCAGTCTGAGGGACGTGCAGAGGAACCGGGGGCATGGAGGGGCAGTGTTGCAAATGTGACCGCGGTGCCTCACTGGGTGCACATGGCACTCAGTGTCCACACTTGAAGGTCTCTCACCCGCAGAAAAGACACACGCAGTCCGTTTCGTTCCTCAGTGAAGGGAGCTGCAGCGCCACCTGCTTTCACGAGACCCACAAGCTAAGAAAGGTTTTACTGTTTTGGTTTGTCTCCAGTACAAATGGATTTTTAACAGTGTGGTAAAAGACATGTCCCAGCCGGGTGTCTCAGCTGGCTGGAGCATCATCCTATGCACCAAAAGGTTGTGGGTTCAATTCCCGGTTGGGGCGCCATGGTACGCAACTGATTGATGTTTCTCTCTCGCTCTCTCCCCCTCCCCCTCTCTCTGAAATCAATAAATATATCCCCAGGTGAGGAATAAAAAATCGCGGTAAGAGACATATAACATTTACCATTTTAACCATTTTTATGTGTCTAGTCAATGGCATTAAGTACATTTACAATGTTGTGCAATTACCACCCCTCTTTATTTCTAGAATTTTCTCGTTTTCCCAAAATGGAACTGTTCCCATTAAACACTAACTCCCCATCCCTGCCCCGGCACCTGCCACCTGCTTTCTGTCTCTATGAATTTGCCCATTCATACCTCAAATAAGTGAAGTCACACAGTATTTGTGCTTATGTGTCTGGCTTATTTCATGCAGCCTAATGTTCTTAAGATCCATCCATGGAGTAGCAGGTACCAGGGCTTCATTTCCATTTCCTGTCACATTTTGGTTCACCATGCGCGTGCTGACGGACGGTCTGGTTGTGTCCACTCTCAGCTGTTACGAACCGTACAGCTACGAACATTGGTGTACAGACACCTTTCGGGGTCCCTGCTCTTGGTTCTCTCGGGCACGTGCCCAGGAGTGAAATTGCTGGATTCCACACAATTCTGTGTTGAACTTTTTCAGGAACCGCCAAACAGTTTTTCACATTTTTACATTCTTGAAAAGATATTTAATACTTAGTGATAGATGAAAAGTGTGACATTCAAACTGTCAACCTTTTGGTTCGCAGGCTGGCGCTCAATCTACTGAGCCACACCAGCCAGGGCTAGTATGTGACATTCATATCCTAGTCTTCATAAATAACGTTTTTGGAGGACACAGCCAGGCCCAGTTTTTCACATATCACCTGTGGCCACTTCAGCACGTCAATTGCAGACTTGAGTAGCTGTGACAGAGACCATATGGCCACAGAACGGAACCATTTACTCTCTGCTCCTGTACATAAAGAAATGTGTGCCCCACCCTGGTCAACAGCGCGAGCTCCGGGCGCCAGCCTCAATGGCTCTCACCTGCACAGCGGAGGGCGGAGCGCCCGGCACGAGAGAGAACACACCTCACAAATGCACTTACAATACGCGCTCGCCTTTCTGTGTGCGAAACCGGAAAAGCCAGCCTTCCTGCTGCCTGTCACCTACCAGACCCAACACACAGAGACAAGGATTGAAGCCTTATGGCCTCTTTACCCTCACAGGCCACCTTCCCTTCACTTTCACGCCAGCCTTCTTATAAGGGGGCAAAAGAGTAGGTGAGGGATCTGGAATCCAGGAAAGATGTTAATCAGACGAAAGCTGCAGTCCAGCACCTTCCCCGACATGCTTTCACACGGTCGCTGGTCACTTTCTTCATCTGCGTCCTGGGCGGGGGACAGTCTCTCCCTGGAACACAGTGGCTGGGATCCCACCTCGATGGCTTCTGGTCTCTTTTGGAGCACAAAGGTCAATCGCTTGTGGTCTCCTGGAGGGGGGCGGGCAGGGTGCTATACCTGCAGTTCCTGAAACAATAGCTTTTCACGTGCATTAACTACTAGGCTTATTAACTATGACCTAAAACTAAAACTTTCCCACTCTTGAGTCCCCCATCAATGGTAGTCCATGCCCATGGGGCAATGTGGACAGAAAGCACACGGTCTCAGAGAACGAGGGCATCAAACACCCAGAAGAGATCTGACGGTGGCCAGAGGCAGTGGACCTCCTGGAGCAGGTCACCACAACCACTGCCCAGGACAGCAGAGGGGGGTTCCCAAACTGAGCCGGGGAAGCCCAGCTGTTGGTACCCACGGGCCACCACTCCCTGGGGCTTTGATCCCCACTGCGCGTGTCAGAATTTAAACCCCATTACTCAGAGTGCGATGAGGAACACGTGTGAGTGGGGTCCTCCACACTGACCCCGATTCCATGTGGAAGGCCCACTCCCACGGTGTGGTCATACCCCCAAGGCTCTGGTGTACCCCATCCTCAAATGCCTGCGTGGAGGGGTCCACTATGGGAAAGATTTGGGGGGGGCTTTAATGGACCTCATTAGCCCACATTTGAAGGGCCCTCATTTACAGAGGACCATTCAGAAGATTATGCAAGCCCTTCGGAATGTGCCAGTAAATAGTCCTAGGAAGGAATGTGCTTCCATAGGGGAGGGAGTGCAACACGGCCATCTGCGGACTGGTGAGCCGACTTTACACAGATGCCTAAAACCAGAGAGAACTTTACGTTTTTATTAGTTTTTGTAGACACCTTTTATGGATGGGTAGAGGTATTACCCCACTAGAACTAAGAAGGCAACTGAGGCAGCAACACTTCTACTCAGCCGTGGCTGATGTGGCTCAGTGGATTAAGCGCAGGCTTATAAACCAAGTGGTTGCTGGTTCGATTCCCAGTCAGGGCACATATCTGGGTTGCAGGCCAGGAGGGGCACCCACACATTGATATTTCTCTCTCTCTCTTTCTCCTTCCCTTCCCCTCTCTCTCAAAAATAAATAAAATATTTTTTAAAAAGACAAAAAACAAAAACTTCTACTCAAAGAAATAATCCCTAGGTTTGCACTTCCTTACGATATTCAAGCAATGATGGACCATCACTCACTTCAGAAATCCCCCAGAAGGCACCAGAGAATCCATGGGGACCGCCGCATCTGGGAGACCGCCATCTCCTGGGAAGACTTACAAAATTACCCGCGCAATAAAGAAGACCCTGGCAAAATGTGCCAGGGAACACACTTGAAACGGGACCAGCTGCGTCCCGTTGTTGCCTTGCTCTGGATGCAGGCAGCACCCTGTTTCAGTGAGCTGAAGTTAAGCCCTTTTGCAATAGTTTGTAGGAGACCCATTCAAGTTTCTGTTTTAGGGACACACCCTTTATATTTAGAACACGAGTCAAAAGGCAAACAGTATGTACAACATCTAGGGCAAACGCTGACAGTTTTGCATGCGTGTGTCCATCTACCAGTCTGATGAGCCTTTGTACCTGTTCCTGCCAGAGACCGAGTCTTAGGAAAGACCTGGAGGACTCGAGTCCTGACCACCACCCGGGGGAGACTTGGGTCTTGCTGCTGCTGTCGACAATGCAAGGGAGCTGATCTGCACCCTCAAAAGTGATTTAAAATTCCTCTTTCGAAAAGAGACAGAGCTTCCCAAAGCTAAGTGATGCCGCCGCTTTTTATTTTTATTTTTGACGACTGCTGTACTTTGTGACCGTGCTTGGACTGAGGATGCCTTTGTCTGTGTCTTCTAGACGCTGGAGCTTCCTCAGCAAAGTTATTCTGCCCCTGGGTGGCTGCCCAGAGCCTCGCTGAGGGTTCCGTCTCGGGAACCCTCTAGTCCCTCCAGTTTCCGGTTCCCCCGCACCACCAGGCATGCCCCTCACCAAACGTTCCAGGGTTTGCCCACACAGTAGGTCTCGCTTTGGAAGCCCGTCTGCAACACTGTCTCTTGAAATACGAAGCAGCCGCCAGCGTTGCTTGTCCCGCAGCACCGTCCGCTAGACCCCACGGGGCCCCTCCGAAGGCAGCAGTCCTCCCTCGCAGGACCACTTCCCTCCATTCTGGAGCCGTTTCTTCATCTAACAGAACCTCTGGACCTGGGGACAGGCAAGACGACTTCCCCTGGACAGAGGGAAGAAACTGGGGAAGATTAGACCTCCATCCCTTTGTCTGTACAAGATGACAAGAGTCCAGAGTCTTGAGGGGGGACTAGTTACCATAGGCAGCTGCTGGTGGGAGCACAGGCCTGGCCGGCCACTTCAGGGGCAGGCCACGTGGGGGCCATGCAGAGAACGCGGCTGTGCCTGGGTGTGGGAGTCCAACCAGCTACCATGGCTGCAGGAGCACTGTGTCCTGTGTCTGGAGGCAAGGTGAGGGCCACAGCACCTCCAGGCTTCCTGGCAGCCCCCCTCCCACTACCATGGACAGTCAGGGAGCACTGGGGAGCCTCCCCCATTGACCAAGAAAGCCAGAAGCTAGAACGATGAATGGACAGAGCCCGAGCGTGCCAAGAGCTGAAAAGATGAACAGATAGGGCCCAGGTGTACTGAAAGCTAGGAGGTGAATGGACAGGGCCCAAGGGCGCCAAAAGCTAGCCAGATAATTGAATGGAAGAAAAAGTCCTTCCCTTTTTATTGTATGAGAACCACAGGCTTGAGCAGGAGCAGGGTACGGTCTTTGAGAAGGGAGTCTGCTGTCCTTCCAGATCACGGCAACTGAACAGCCTCTTTCCCTTTGCACCAGCATCTGCCTCACGAGTTCAGCCTCTCGTTGGGGCAGGTGCTGCATCTGCATGTTCGGTTACAAATTGGGGGTTGGTGTGACTATTAGTGACTACCTCACAAGGGGAGACTTAAGTGAGTACTTTTCCCTGAGCTTTTTTTTTTCAGTCACAGTTGACATTCACTGTTACCCTGTATTAGCCTCAGGTGTGCACAGAGTGGTCCCCCAGTAAGTCCAGACCCCACCTGGCACTGGGACTGTGATGCTGCAGAGGCGAGTCCCTGGTGGGGACTCAAGCCCCGAGACAAGAGGGTTCTTGGCTTCATGCAAGAAAGAATTCAAGGATGAGCCTTGGAGAGCAGTGAAAAGCTGGTTTTATCGAGCAGAGAGGAGAAGCGAGAAAAGCCACTCTGCAGGCAGCAGCAGACAGGAGAGGTGTCTGCAGGTGTCAGCACAAGAGGTGGGCCTTCTGTGTGTCCGCAGTTGCTACGGGAAAATCACAGTGTGGGGAACAGAGAGTGGGGGACGCTGGGATTAACTTCAGTCTCTGCAAGACACGTCCTGCGGCCTGCTTTCCCTTGGTGCTGTGAGCGCACGTCTGTGGTCTGGGCCAGCTACCGACAGCAACTGCGTCCACGACCAACTGCCCAGCGTTCCGGTCTGGCGGCACTCAGTGGCCCCGAGTCGAAGGCAGCTCCGCCTCAGTCTGCTGGTTTGGTCTCCGTGCCCCCTCCCCATGCCACACCGTCACCACGCACACTGATGCGTCCTCTGGGCTGTTCTATGCCGCCTGCCCGGTCCCCTGGCCCCCGCCTCTGGCAGCCGCCAATTCATTCTCTGCATGTTGGAGTCTGTTTCTGTTTTGTGTGTTCATTTTGTCCTTCAGATTACACATGTAAGTGAAATTACATGGCATCCGTTTTTGTCTGATGACCATTTCATCCAGCATAACACCCTCGAGGTCCAGCCCTGCTGTCGCAGATGGTAAGACCACATCCTTTTTAACGACTGATTTCCCAGTTCGGTTGATGTAGACTGACATACGGCACCGTGTAGGTTGAAGGGGGATGATGTGATGATGTGACCCATGTACAGATCTTTTTCCTGGTGAGAGCATGCAGGTTCTGCTCCCCCAGTGCCTTCCCGGCACGTTCACCATGACCTTGTGCTGTGCACACTGCGGCCTGCTCACCTGGGAACTTGGAGGTGCCTCCCCGCTCCCTCAGCCGGGCCCCAGTAACCACCAATCTCCTTTTTGTTTCTACAAGCTCAGTATTTTCAGGTTCCACATAAAAATATTAAAAAACCAAATTCATAGAAACAGAACACAGATCGATGGTTGCCAGGGGCCGGGTGGGGGGTGTCTAGTGCACACACAGTGACCACAGTTAACAATTCTGCACTGCATGTTTGAAAGTTGCTAAGAGTGGGGTTTTTTAAATTTTATTGATTATACCATTACAGTTCTATTCCCCCCTTCATTCCCCTCCACCCTGCACACCCCACCCCTACCATCCCCGCCTTTTAGTTTATGACCATGTGTCTCAGGTTCTTTAGATTCTATATTTCCCACACTATTCTTGCCCTCCCCCTATTTTCTACCTACAGTCTATGCTACTTATTCTCTGTACCTTCTCCCCCCTTCTCTTCCCACTCCCCTGTTGCTAACCCTCCATGAGATCTTCATTTCTATGGTTCTGCTTCTGATCTAGCTGTCCTCTTAGTTTGCTTTTGTTTTAGATGTGGTTGTTAATAACTGTGTGTTTGCTGTCCTTTCACTGTTCATATTTTTTATCTTCTTTTTCTTAGATAAGTCCCTTTAACATTTCATATAATAAGGGCTTGGTAATGATGAACTCCTTGAATTTGATCTTATCTGAGAAGCACTTTATCTGCTCTTCCATTCTAAATGAAAGTTTTGCTGGATAGAGCAATCTTGGTTGTAGGTCTTTGGATTTCATGATTTGGAATACCTCTTTCCAGCCCCTTCTTGCCTGTAAGGTCTCTTGAGAAATCAGCTGACAGTCTGATGGGAACTCCTTTGTAGGTGACTGTCCCCTTAGCTCTTGTTGCTTCTAGGATTCTCTCTTTCATTTTAATCTTGGCTAATGTAATGATGATGTACCTTGGTGTGTTTCTTCTTGGGTCCAACTTCTTTGGGACTCTCTGAGCTTCCTGGATTTCCTGGAAGTCTATTGCCTTTGCTAGATTGGGGAGATTCTCCTTTATTATTTGTTCAAATAAGTTTTCCACTGATGGCTGTTCCTTTCCCCCTTCTGGTACCCCTATAATTCGGATGTTGGAGCGTTTAAAGTTGTCCTGGAGGTTCATAAGTCTCTCCTCATTTTTTTGAATTCTTGTTTCTTCATTCTTTTCTGGTTGGTCATTTTTATCCTCCTTCTGGTCCACTCCTTTGATTTGAGTCCCAGTTTTCTTTCCATTACTATTGGTTTCCTGTGCATTGCCATTCATTGCAATTAGTTTAGCCTTCATATGTTCCTCTATTTGACTAAAATCAGCCAGTTCTGTGAGCATCCTGATCACCAGTGTTTTGAACTGTGCATCTGAAAGTTTTGCTATTTCTTTGTCACTTAGATTTATGGGCTCTGGGGCTTTGAGATCTTGCTAAGAGTGGGTTTGAAGAGTTCCCACCACACATTAAAAAATGTGCCTGTGTGAAGGCATGGGTGTGCAGACTGGCCTTATCATTGTGGCCATTTCACAGTCTAAACAGGTATCAAACCACCACGCACACACTTCACACTGAGGCTCACGCCGTGTTGCCTGTGGGGTGTACCTCAGCCAAGCTGGAGGGCGAAGGCGGGCTCCGCACAGAAGTGGGGTCCCACAGCACGTGTTTCTCTCTGTGTTACTCCATCAAGCCAGCGCTTCATGGGAATCTGTGTAGTCTGTACAGATGGGGCCCTGCATGGAGTAAATGCTTCCGAAAAGTAGCCTTTTTTAATCATCATTTTCACAACGATGCCTTTTTCACAATGCTCTTGGCAGGAGCTGTCGGTTAACTTCTGTTTTAAGATTTTGAGCAACTTTACAAAAAAACCCCGGAAGCTTGCCCTGCTTCCTGGATTTCCAGGTTCCCCTGGCATGTGGGCCTCCCCCACCCCCTTCACTTTTCTCACTTTCTTAGTTTTCCTTGGCTCATAAGTCACAGCCACTTCCTTTTCCTGCCCTGGGACCAGGAAGCCCCTTCCCCTGCAGACCTCGACCCATCTTCCTCTGCTCTCTGCTGCAACCTCTTACCCCCCGGGTCCCTCCCAGTGTCCCCTTCCCACCACCTGGCCCAGTGGGCAGCTCCATTGCACCCAGGGACCTCATATTTTTCAAGTTGAGCAAGTTCAAGACCTCAGACTTTTTCCTTCCTGTTGCTTGGATGAGATATTATTCTAAAAGAAGCCCCTGCATAGCACAGATGGCAAACTCCTGCCCTGGAATGTGTCCCCAACCTCAGGAATGTGGGTACTCACTTCACCCAATAAGCCCCACTGACTGCCCAGAGCACGGATGTCAGCCTGGGTGACATTTCTCCTCACTCGTGGGAACCATGGTCCAGCTCAGGGCTGTGCCCACCACAGTGCAAGTAATCACAACAGTATTACATCGAGACTGTGTTATGATCTGAAACTCCAATTCAAAAGAACCTACGCCCCCCCTGTGTTCACAGCAGGGTTATTTACAATAGCCAAGTGCTGGAAGCAGCCTAAGTGCCCACCAGTAAATGAGTGGATCAAAAAACTGTGGCACATTTGCACATGGAATTCTACATGAAAGAAAGAAGGAAGGAGCTCCTACCCTTTGTGACAGCACAGATGGAACTGGGGAGCATTATGCTGAGTGAAATAAGCCAGATGGTAAGAGACAAATACCATACGATCTCACCTATAAGTGGAACCTAAAGAACAAAATAAACACATGAGCAAAATAGAACCAGAGGCAGAAAAATGAGGAACAGACAGACCTGAGCGGAGGAGAGGTGGATAAAGGGGGAAGGAAGGGGAAGTGACTAGTCAAGGAGTGGGTCTGAATGACCCGTGGGCGTGGACAATGGTGTGGGGACTGACGGTGAGAGCAAGGGTGGGGCTGGTGCAGAGAGCAAAGGGGAAAGCTCGGGACAGCTGTAACAGGACAATAAAATATTTAGTAAAAAGTAAAAGAACATATTATACTCTGTATTATTGTTGTTGTTATTATTATTGTAGTTAGCGGTTCCTGAGTACTTCCTGTGTGCTGGTAATGCAACCACGGGAGACGTGAGGCCTGCCCCACCTCAGGCCTCCCTAATGAGCTCCCATGTCCATCTGCCTCCTGCAGATCTTGAAGGAAGAATATGTGCCATGCAAACCCACCAGCTGCCAAGGGGCAGTTCTTTCAAGAAGGTCCTCAGTTAATTCCAGCAGAAGGAATGGAAGGTTGGAATCATCTTCAAGAGGTAATGGGTCTGCCCTGGCCAGGCAGTTCAGTTGGTTAGAGCGTCATCCCAATACACAAAGGTTGCGGGTTCAATCCCCAGTTGGGGCACATACAGGAATTAACCAATAAATGCATAAATAAGTGCATATCATATCAATGTCTCTTTGATATAATAAGTAAAACAACATATCAACATCTCTTTCCCAAAACAATCAATAAAAATATTTTAAAGAGATAATGGACCCAAGCAGTGAGGTCTGCCAGGGGCACCGTTGTGTGGAGGGTGGTGGGGACTAGAGGACCCCTCCGTCGGCTGGGATAGAGTTCTCAGAAACCAATCAAGTCCTGGGGACCATTCCCCAGCACAGGCAGAGAACCCCCAAGAAAACACACCAAGCCCAGATAAATGCCCCTGAGGAAGTAAAGCAGGGGCCTCTCAGAGGTGGTGACTTAGGCATTAGATGGGAAGGAGGGGGGGTGCAGCAATGTTGGGGGGGCAGCCCTGCAGGCAAGGAGAGTGACAGGGGCGGGCCCTGTGGCAGGAAGGGCCCAGTGCTGCTCGAGCAGCTTGGGGGATGGGCTTCCTGGGGTGTGGAGAGAGGGAGGCTGGGTCTCATTCCCATGGGAGGGCTTTGAGGGCTGCGGGCTGAGCGTGTGGAGGGCTTGGTGTGACGCTGGGATGCTGTCGGAGCCGGGTGCTGCTGACCGCTGCAGTCCATGGGGGCCCATGAATATTTGTAGAATTAGAATATCTTTGGTAAGACCTGACCTTTTTTTAAAAAATATTTCTTTATTTTTAAAGAGAGGGGAAGGGAGGGAGAAAGAGGAGAGAAACATCACTGTGTGGTTGCTTATCGCATAACCCCTACTGGGGACATGGCCTGAACCTGAGGCATGTACTCTGACCGAGAATCCATCCGGCAACTCTTTGGTTCACAGGCCAGCTCTCAATCCACTGAGCCACACCAGCCAGGGTTAAGAGCTAACTTTTTTTTTTTTAATTGACTTTAGAGAGGAAGGAAGAAACATCCACTTATTGTGTACCCTAAGAGATGGGACCCCCAATCTTGGTTTACAAGAGGACGCCCTATCCAGAGGAGATACCCAGCCAGGGCCCCCTGACCTTCTTACCTGTCCTTTCTAATTTGCAGTCCCCAGAGCTCCAGCTACAAATGCAAAAGGACAAAGAAACCAGGAAATTGAGCCACAGGGCCCTCTGGTGCTCTCAGCACCTACCTACACAGGCAGGTCCTAGAGGAAAACAGCCCCTCCCCAGAAGGGGAGTTTACAGGTTTAATTTTCACAACCTCTCCCCCATGGCCCTAGCTGCTATGGCTCAATGGGTTGAGAGCTCAATGGACTGAAAGCTGGCCTGAGAACCAAAAGGCTACCAGTCCAATTCCGAAGCAGGGTACGTGCTTGGGTTGCAGGCCAGGGCCTCACTACGGGGTGGGGTGTGGAAGAGGTAACCACACGTTGATTCCCACCCCCCCCTTTTCCCCTTCCTTTCCCCTCTTGAAAAATAAATACATAAAATCTTTAAAAAGTAAAACCATCTGCCCCACAATCTCTCGTTAAATTGCTTCCCTGACACAACTACACAGGGCGAGCAGTTTCGAGGCTCTGCACTGACCCACCAGGTAACAACTTCTTACACCCATCTTTCTGCCCTGGTGGGAGTCTCAGGTAAATCCTAGAGTTGCTGCATCAGTTTTGTGTCTCTCTGAGGCCCCCCACGCACAGTGTGTGTGCAGTTCTTCTAGGAAGGGTGTCCTTAGAGTTCCCTGAATTCTCAAAATAGTTGACCTGAAAATCAGGGCCAAGTCCTCAGTGGGCGGGGTAGGCGGGGCTGGCCTGTCTGCCTGTCTCGGCCCATGCGCTCCTGGTCCCAGCCTTGTATGGAGTACATTCCCAGAGGTGATGGAGTGGAATGACAATCAGCAGCACTCCACGGGGGAGGGGGCGCTATCCTACCCAACCCTCCCGCCCATGCACCGAGGACACTGGCCCAAGCACTGGCATTCTCCCCGCCGCCTGCCAGGCCCCTGAATGGCTCAGATCTTGTCTTCCCTTAATACCTTCCCTCCGGCTTCATTCCACTCTCCTGCGTTTGCCTCCTCTGGCCTCCCAGGGGAGGGCCTCCTGCATGTGCCCTCTCCTCTTCTCCAACTCCTCTTCATTCTCAGCTCCAACTTCACCTCCTCCAGGAAGGCTTCCTGACTGCCCCCAGACTAGGCTGACTAGGGTGTCCTCTGGCCTCCCCCAGACCCCACTGCTGCGATGGTCTGCCTGGCTGTGCGTCTGTGCCCCAGAGACCACCACGTTGGTCTCAGTGCCATTGGGTTCATGGGTCATCTTAGGCGAATGAGCTGCTTTGTCTCCCCCCAATTTTACACATTAAAGCCCTAACCTCCAGTACCTCAGAATGTGACTGTGTTGAAAGAAAGGGCCTTCGAAAAGACACTTAAATTAACATGAGGCCACTAGGGTGGGCCCTAATCCAACGTGGCTGGTGTCCTTTTAAGAGGTGATTAAGACGCAGACTTGCACAGAAGGGAGTCCAGTGAGCACACAGGGAGGAGACAGCAGTCTACCAGCCACTTGGTATTGGACTTCCAGCCTTCCATCGGCTGGAATGCGGCACTTTGTAATGGTGGCCCTGGAAAACTAATGCCCCTGGCACAGGCTCTGAGAAGTCCTACAGCAGAGTCCCCAGAACAGCCCGGGGATGAGGAGGAGGGCGAGCAGGGGGAGCTCTGACCTGCCGGGGTAGGAATCCCGTGTGACTTGCTACGTGCTGGTCCTCACGCAGGCAGAGGCTCTGACCCCAGGAATTGGAGACGCCCCCCCCCCCCCCCGCCTGTGTGGCCACAGGGAGGGAGCACAAAGGGTCCATTCCATTTGTCAATGATGCTACTAACAATCCCATTGGAGCCACCAAGGTAACTCTGGTGACAGTACAGGACAGCAGCTGTCACCATTGGCTTACGGCCATTGTCTCATTTCCTCCACGAAGCAGCGGCCCTTCTGGGCCCGTTTTTGGGAGGGGACCCAGCAAGCTGGCCGAGACCTAACTAACGGCTAGTCAGCCTAGGAGCCAACATTCACACCAGAGCCCAAGTCCTTAATCTCCACGTGGGCTTCAGATGTCCTCAAGCAGGACATCACGGTGAGACAGGCCCGGAGCCCAGGTCAGGGGATGGGACTGTGAGAGGCTGCCCGGGAGAGCTGCTGGGAAAGAATCAAGGTGGGCCCTGGCTCTAGACTGGAAAGAGGCGTTTATTTTTCTGGAAAGAGAGGGGAGCAGGTCAGAGTAGGTGCAGAGGGTCAAGGCAAAGAAATGTCCTCTAATTTCTGATCCAGTGTCTTGAGGTCGTCGAGGAAACGGGTTGGAGTGAGGATATGTGAGGAGCCTGGGCAAGAGGGGAGGGGTAGGATGGTGGGTCACAGCTCAGCCTCCAACACCCCCTAGCCAGAGTCCTGGGAAGCCAGGCCTTGACTGCAAACACTCCGCAGAAACACGGGACCCAGGCCCCCTTCCCCAGGAAACCCAGGTATCCAGCCACCCCCCTCATCCCAGATGCCAGCCCTGAGAGGTCACCAGGCTGTTGGGCTCACCCTTCGAAAGTGCCTAGGAGTCCAGCCCCAGCCCGAGGGGCCCGCCCCTGCCCAGAGACCCCAGTCCTGACTACTCACCAATGAGCACCTCCCACTTGCCGTCCGTGGCTCTGGTCACCTCGTAGGCAGCCCTCATCTCGGACATGGCCACGCCACCCACGACGTAGACAATGAGCCGCGGCCCTGCCCGCGCCTCCACCCCAGCCTTGTTCTTGTGCCAGTGGCCGAAGCGGGCACTGTGCAGGTGGAAGCGGGGGGTGGGGGACAGAGGTCAGTCTGGACAGGAGACCCCCCACACCCCTCACCACCTAACAGCTCTGGGAACCAGTAGGGGGCGTGCCTGGGCCTTCACCTGACTGCAGCCTGGGAGCTCTGCATGGGGGCAGGGTCAGACACAAAGGGCCACAGCTTGCGGTCCAGCCGGTCCTCCACAGCATCCTGGGGGCCAGACAGGGAGGCTTGGGAGGGAAGCTCCAGGCAGCAGGGCCCAGGCTCTGGAACCCCTTCACTGGGAGTCTCAGGAGCCAAGATCCGAGCAGACAGGAGCCACCATCTGCACCTGCATCCCCTGGAAGACTCATGAGTTGGGACCCTCAGCCAACTGAGGACTTGGCAGGGTGGGCTCTCAGCCTCCTGGGACCCAACAGTCCAGGACCCCAGCCACTCAGGCACCCAGGAATCCAGACATCCACCGTCCGTGGGATGGAGGAGCCGCAGTCACTGGGCCCGCCAGTGTGTGGATGTACTAGAACTCCACAGGGTGGCTGGCAGGCAGGCGGCCAGGCAGCTGGGCAACCCCCCACCCAGTCCTCTTTGCTTCTGCTGCTTTTGGTGCCTGGGATGGGCAGGGGCTGGTGTTGGTAAGGCAAAGGGGGGAAAAGAGGGCTTTCCCAGGGGCAGGGGAAGAGACCCAAAACATGGAGAGGGACAGAGGAGGAGACAGGTGGATGGAGAAAAAAATGAGACACCCATGAGGGGCCCTGCTGCTGCCCCAATTTCTTGGGTATGGGTTTAGGGCACCCCCAGCAGAACAGACTGGGTGCTGGGGAACGCCTGTAATGAGGGATTTCCCATTAAGCCCTGAAGCACTGTGAGTATGGAGGGAGCTGGGCTGATGCCCAGATCAGGGCAGGACTTGGTGGAGCATGAGAGGTCGGTCCCCAGGCCTAACTTCCCGGGGCCCACTCCTGCCCATGGTACCTCCATCACATCCTTGATGACTGGGGTCCAGCGGGACAGCTGATAGGTGGGCTCCAAGCGCTCTCTCCGCTCCAGCCGGCTGGAGGTCCCAGGGCCCTACAGGCGGAATGCAGCAGGCCAGTGGGGGTATTGAAGAGAAGGAGGCAGGTCATACGCAGGGCTAGGGGCTCCTATTGTTTGGGAGGAAATGGGGCAGAGAACTACAGAGAGAGAGAGAGAGAAGAGAGAATGAAAGATGGAGAGAGGGAGGGAGAAACAGGCAGTGAGACAGAGAGGGCAGAGAAAGAGAGAGACAAAAAGAGAAAAATGGGGACAGAGAGAAGGGGGCGGAGGGGAGAGATGGGAGGCATGACAGGCTTCACCCAGGGGCGGAGCACAGCAGAGGAGACCCCACAGGGAGGTGGGGTGGGCAGGGCCAGAGCTGTGGGGCAGGGAGGGAAGGCTGGCAGAGGACACCGTGGTGCGTGTGCTGGGGGCACAGCAGCCCTCTGAGACGCCCAGGAGCCCAGGGTCTCCTGTGTTGTTGCCCAACATTGGCAACGCTGCTGTCCCGTCCCCCCTGCTGCCCACCCCCCCCGGGACTCAGACTGCAGACCCACGCTGCACCACCACCAGGCTCTGACTCCACCTCAGCCCCTGCTTACCATGTGGCCCAAAGTTGGGGATAGCCCTGGTGCGCCCTGGTCCCCAGGCCAATCACTGCACAGCACTCTGTCCCCCCAAAACACACCATGCCCTGTGGACCCCAACTCTGTGATGTGCCCTCCACCCCAGGGCCCAGGCCCTGACGCGATGCCCCGCTCTCAGGCTCTGGCCCCAGCATACCCCAGGGCTGATGACAGTGGCCCCCAGCTGCTCCAGATTCCGGATCAGGCTGCTGTGGGCCTGCACGTTGGCATGCTGGATCAGCTTGGCCAGGTTCTCCTCACTCACACCTGGTGGGGGGGTGCTCACATGGGTGGGATTCTCCTGGGGAGTGGGCTCTGGGAGGGCAGGGGCACAAGAGGGGGACAGGAGACCTCTACGGGGTAGTGTGAAGGGGAGTCCTGATGTCAGAGCCCTGGGTGTGCATGAAGTCCAGAGGGGACAGACTGGATTCCTGTGGAATCAGGTGGGGGGCCAAGTTTCAAGAAGTCATAGACTTGGGGAGCTCTCCCTGTTAACGGAGCTTTCACATCAACGAGAGGTTCCCCAGGTCAATGGAGGGGGCATCCAGGATCCGAAGGGGAATCTGTGAGTCTGGCATGCCTGGCCAATGCAGGAATCTCAATAACAGGGGAACCATGGGGTTGAGGGAAGCCTAGGCCCCCTAGAGGCCCAGGTGAGTCAGGGTTTCCCAAGGCCGCCCCTCCCCCGCCCCCCACACCGTTCCGAAGAAGAATGTAGAGCAACAAGACGCGGATCTTGTCGTAGGCGGGCACCGCAGCGTCCAGCAGCACTGGCACGATCAGCTTCATGGCATCCTTTATCTTCTCGCCCTCCGCGTCGGTGCCCATGGCCAAGTCCTACGGGGTTGGAGGGCAGCTGTCCTGGCAGCCACTGGTGGGGATGGATATGGCAGGAGCACCCCCGGGGTCCTCGCTAAGGCCTCTGGGGCTCCCTTCATCCTGGTACCTGGTCTCTGCAGATTCCGCCCTGCCCCCCACAAGCCCCGCCCCTCACTCGGCCACACCCCGTGGTGCCTGCCCAGAGGCGTACCTGCTCCACACCACACAGCTTCTCCACGGAGCCCTTGAAGCGCTTCATGCAGTCATCGGCCAAGTGCAGGTGTGTGGAGTACTGTAGGGTGGGTGGGTGGTGGTCAGGAAGGGCCGAGACTGAGTCTGGGGAGGCAGGGCCGCGGGAGGCAGGGTCCTGGCCCGTGCTCACCTTGTTCAGCTCCTTCTGGTATTGCGGCATCTTTTTCAGGATGTGGGACAGGTCTTTGATGTTGGCCTAGGAACAGGGCAGAGGGGAGGTTCCCACACCAGGGTTGGGATCCAGACTGAGGCCTCTCCCCTGCTCTGGTGGCGCCCAGGCTGCCCACCCCAATGCAGGCTGGCCCTACCTTGTCAGTGGTCAATCTCTTGCTCTCACAGAATGTCTTCAGAAGCTCTGTGACCTTCCTGGCCATGAGGGTGGGCACAGGTGAGGTTGGGGGCTGATACCAAGACGGTAGTTTGAGAGCGGCATGGGGGTTACGGGGCTAGGAGGCACGGGAGCCAGGGGACGCATGTCCCTGCGGGACGCACGTGCGAGCCCACACAGGGGATGCCCTGGGGAGTTGGCTGAGGGGCGGGGCTCGTGGAGAGAGCACGCTCACGGAAGGTGGAAGGCCCTGACCAGGCCCCTGTCGAGGGAGGGGTGGCGATGTGGGTGGGGAGAATCCAGCCAGAGACCACCTGCAGAAGGCCCACACCCCAGCACCCCCCTGTCCCGAGCACGCACTTGGACACGTCCGCAATGTGCATGTGCCGCAGCTCCATCCACAGATCGTCGTCCTCGTCCAGCAGAACGGCCTTCTCACAGGCCTCGCTCAGCCCTGCTGTCTCGTACCTGCCAGGTGGGAGGCACAGAGAGCTACCTGAGGACAGGGCCCAGGTTGGCCGTGAGGGGAAGGGCTTGCCAGGTCCACCTACCTGTACGTGTCCTGCTCGATGTCCAGCAGGTCATAGGCCATAGCCTGGAATGTGAGCTCATGCAGCAGTGGGGACACGAGGTCGGCCGCCCGGTCCATGATCAGCAGCTGTGAGCGTGTTTTCTCAGGGCCCTGGGGGTGGCAGGGGGTGGGCAGGGATTAGGGTGTTAACCCAGATCCTCCTGGCCAGGACCTCCCCCACCTCCCCAGCATTCCCCCTCACCTCGCCCAGACTGGGAGTGTCTGCCTTGAAGGCATTCAGCTTGGCCAGGACTGCATGAGCCAGCTGGGCTGTGTCCTCTGGGCCCCTGGGGGTGGGATGGACACATGTGGGGCCCTGTGGTATGGGGTGGGGGAGGGCCAACCACAGACTGGGGTCAAGGATAGGGTGAGGGACAGGAGTCAAGTATCAGGGTGAGGACTGGGGCGGGATTAAAGAAGAGGTAAAAGGTGGGATGCAGGATGGGGTCAAGGTGGGGCGGTGGCATCAGGGGAAGGCCCCACTTGTGGTAGCGGATGGCCGGGTACTCCTGCAGTGTGGCACAAAGCGTGGCGATCTGCTGGGCCAGCGCCTCGAGCTGCCGCGTCCGTTCGCTGGCCCGGAAGGGGCAGTAGAGGTTGTAGGTGCTGTGGGGGGCATCTAGGGAGAACACCTGCAAGGACACAGGGCCTGGGGGTAGGCGGAGAAACACCGCAGCCCCTCTGCCTCGGGCAAGATGACTGAGGCTGCTCTAGGCTGCCCCCTGCATTGCTCAGTGAGACCCAGCTCCAGGAGTCCCATGGTGACCTCGTTCGTTCCACGCTGGCTCCTTTCCTTTCTGACTTGCTGTCCCCTTTCCTTGTCTCAGGGGCTGTTTCTGAGGGAAGCTGAGTCATCTGGTCATTGACCCCAAGCCCTGCCCAGGATGAGGCTGGGCTGTACCTGGGCCTCATAGGGGAGGAAGGCAAGGTGGATTTCTTTCAGCGTCTTCACCACCTTTGCCAGACGGGAGCGGCCCAGCTCACCAAACAGAGGCTCAGGACAGGCTGCATGGGCAAGAGGGGACATTAGGCCAGAACCACCACCATACCCCCAGACCCAAACCCTACGCTCTCCTCAGGTTACCCTCACTTACTGTCTGTGAAGAAGACATGTGCTGCTTTATAGGTGAAGGTCGGGGTCCCACGGAAGTCTGCGATCAGGGCCTGCACTGACTGGAGAATGCAGATCACACTCTGGGCCTGGCCCTGTACCCCCTGACCCATCTGCCCTCTGCCTCAGCCCCCAGCGGCCACCAGTGCGCCCATGCATGTGCAGACATGCAGAGGCATGCACCCATGCATGCTCACACACACTCGCTCACATAGGCACCTTCTCCGTGGGGCTCAACAAATAAATGGCCTCCAGGCTGGGGATGGGTTCTCGCCGCTTGTTGATGTCCTCAACAACTAGGAGGAACAGAGGAAGGGACACATAAAGGAGGCACTGGGACTGGTGCACTGGGACTGGCACTGAGTGAGCGTCAGATGTTAGCAGTGTTCTGCACATCTGAGGTTGCAATTTGCACCCCAGGGGCCTCCCACAGAAAGCTATGCATTCTGGGGACCCCACACTGAGCTCGCCCTCAGTTCTACACAGGGTCCCACACACAGGGGTTGCACAGCTGGGGAGACTGACCCCTCAGGGGCTGCAATCACAAGTCCTGTGGGGGAGGGGGCTCTGCCCATCCTGCATTTCCACAGTCGGGTCCCATCTGGGGAGCACCGGGTGGGGGTGTCCACTCACTGGTGATGCCCTCTTCCAGGATGTCTGACATCTTGCAGCAGGATGACAAAATGCGCATGCTTGGATGGTCCATGATGAGCACCTGTCCAGATGGATGGACAGATGGACCAACGGACAGAAAAGTAAGCAGGAGAGGCTGAAACCCCACCAGAGGTGGGGCTGGAGTGCTGGGCAGGAGTGTCAGCTTCAAGAGTTGGCTGAATGGGTGGACCCAGGACCCCACCCCATCCCATCCCAGACCTGCCCAGCTTCCTCAGGGAGTTTGGGATGTGGTCCCACATTCGGGGACCCCCACCTGGGTCTGGACAGAGCATTCTGCCTCACTCCTACCTTCCACTCCCCATCCTTTTTGACGCTTCGAATGACTCCGCTCAGAATTTCTGCAGGGGAGGATGGGCTCAGGATGCTGGGTTCTCTGGCCCCACTACACCCCAAAACCTTCTGAATCCCAGGCTGGACTTCCATCTTAACTACTGTTTACCACCACCATGCTCCCCATTCTGTGACGTAGCTATTGGTGTCTCCCCCAACTACAGACAGGGAAACTGAGGTTCCAAGAGGGCAGGTAACTAGACCGAGCAGCCTGAGGGCCCAAGTGGCCTGAAGCCTGGTACATGAGTAGATGCTAAATACACTTCAAATAGATACACTTTAAATAAACAATAATTGGAAAGTCAGGTCTTCCTGCCTCCAGAGCTGGACCCTTGGCTTCCCCACGGACCGCCTGGAGTTCTCCTTGAGTGGAGGTTTTGGCCAGAGCCCCCACTCCCCCTCCATCAGTTTCCACTGGGCTACAGTGCAGGACCCCCTGGACCCCAGCTTTGAAATGTGCCTGGCTGAGGCTGTTTTCTACCACCCAACCTCCAGCCTCAGTTTCCTCATCAGTAAAATGGAATCAGTGGCTTTCCCGACTGCAGGTTAACCACTCGGTCATAGGCTCCTTTTCTCGTTAAGGTGCAGGGGGTGTAAGCCACGCTCTGCCCTGCCTAGCTGAGGGGACAGAAAGGAAGGGATGGCCCCGCCTTGCCAGAGTGTCATCGTGGTTATCTGGACCGCCAGGGCGGAAGGAGCAGCTGAGGCCGGAACCTCTGGTGGTTCGAGAGGAGGCGATCTCCACCCCTCCCCCAAGAATCCGGCCCACACGGCCTGGACGCCTGGGTCCTCACGTTTCATGGGCTTCGAAAAGGGAGGCGTCCCCACCCTGGGCCTGAACAGGGGTCTGGACACACCCCCTGAACGTTCACACCATCTGGGGTGCACCGATCAGAGCACCCAGCCCAGCCCCAGTCCGCAGCATTGGGCCCCAAGAATCCAGCCCCCCGGACTTCGCGGGGCTCAGGAATCCGGGCCCCGACACCTGCCCACGCCACCCTTTGGGCTGCCGCAGTCCAACCTCCCAATTTCGTTCGGCCCCGGCAGGGGAGAGCCGGGACTGCAGGCTGGAACCAACTTCCTGCCCGCCCCCTCGATGGTCGGGTGCTAGACGCCCAGCCCCGCCCCGACTCCCCGCCGCCGGGGTCCCAGACTCCGTGCGACCTGCCCCCCGACCCCCAGGGGACGCAAGAGGCCCGGCCGCGGGCGTCACTCACTTTCCCCCACCACCGCCTTCAGCCCCGAGGGCGCCATCTTCCCCAACGGCGCAGCCCGGCTTCCGGGTCTGTCTAAGGTGGGGGCGTGGCCCCGAGCGTCACCCATGTGGGCCCCGCCCCGTAGGACCTGGCCCCGCCCCTGCACACCTGGCCCCGCCCCTGCACACCTGGCGCCGCCAGGTTCTCGGACGTGGGGGCCCTCGCAGAGTGGAGGAGGGGATTTGCCCGAACAGACCGGCACCGAGTTTCCGGAGGGGCCCACCTCGACGACACACAAACGGGAGCTCAAACGCGCGTCCCCTGCTTGCGGGCAGCGAGAAAGTGGAACTGCGGGGCAGTAATAACCCCTTCGTCTTCCCTGGGCACGTCCACGACCTTCTCCGCGGCGGAGGGGTGCTGTGTGCCCACACGGGGCAGCGGGGTTACGAACCCGCGACCCACTTACCTTCTGCGCCCCAGAATTTAGCAGCGGCGGCAGCAGCAAGTTTTGCAACATTTGGTAAACTCAGGAGTTGGCCTGGAGGGAAGGTGGAGAGAAGCCAGCACCTGCTGTATACTCCGTCCTCCCAGAGACCCTGAGAGGGAGCACAGTGTAGCAGCGACGCCTGGCTCACTGGACCTGTGTCCAAGGCTGCCTGGTGAGTAGGCTCACCGGATTCGAATCAAGAGTTTGTCCCAGGAGAAATGCTCCTCAGGGCCTTGTGCTCACTGGTGGCATGCACACACGCACATGTGACAGTCACATTTGTAGTCTGAACACACGGAGATGGAATGGCATGCTCAACCGCTGGGACACTCACACACACCTCAATTCACACTTCACTCGAAACCTTGGGGATTGCTCCCGCGTGTGTCTGCAAAAGGCTGACACCCCGTCTCAGACAGGGCACAGTCCAGCAGCACCCATGAGAATGAGGTCTCAGATTCAAAGTGTGATTCGGGTGTGAAGTGTGAAGGCAGAGTCCTGAAGTGGTTCTTTCATTTAGTGACTAGTGAAGAGCTGACCATACACCAGGACCTTTGCCATTTACACGGGACAAGATGGGACAGGCAACAGAAGTTCTGCCATGTGCGACTTACAGTTGAGTTTAGGAGGGAAGGGAACAGAAAATAATCATTTCTGTCCGACATGAAATAGTGATATGGTAGTAAGTGCCATGCTGGGAGTGCTTTATTGGGGGTAGTACCCCTCTCTGAGGGGGTGGCCCTCAGACATAACGGTGAGTGACACCAAGCAGCAGCCATGCCAGTTATCCAGGCAGAGGAGAGCAGGGGGTAGGGGGAAGGGAGACTGGACAGGAGGCGAGACCCAGGGGAACTGCAGAGACCAGGCTTTTGTGGGACAAGGCAGGAACGACCCAGCCTGGCCTGCCCAGGACTGAGAGGTTTCTGGGGCACAGGGCCCTGCTACCACAGGGACTGCCCCAGGCAGAGCAGAGGGGCTGGCCACCCTGTACAGGGGTTTGGGGTTTTTTCTCACCTTTCTTTCTTTTTCTTTTCCTTTCCTTTCCCTCCCTTCCCTCTTCATTCTTTTGTCTCTTTCTTACTTGTTTTCTTTCCTTACTTGTTTTTCATTCTTTTCTTCCTCTCTCCTTCCTTCCCTCCCTCCCTGTCTTTTTCCTTCCTTTTCTTTAACAGCTTTATTGAGACATAATTAGAATATTAGCACAATATTTACCCACCAAGAGTGTACAATTCAATAGCTTTTAGCATATTCAGAGTTGTGTGACCATCATCAGTCCATTCCAGACCATTCCCATTGTCTCCAAGTTGTTTGAATTTTCTCCAAAGGACAATGAAGACAAAGGGAGAGTTCTGAGCAGGGAAAGGAGGGGATCCCTGCAGCTCCCAGGGTGGGGGAGGATAAACTGCGGGTGCTAAGGGGGGGCTGGGAGACCAGGAGGAAGCTGAGGTCACCTCTAGCCCCACAGCCTGTCTCCTGCCACCCCACACATACTCGGTGAACATGCTTTTCAGCTGCTATGGGCTGAATGGGTTCCTGTCTACCCCCTGCCCAAATAAAATGAGAACCCTGACCCCCAGGACCTCAGAATGTGACCTTATTTGGAAATTGGGTCAGAGTCGTTGCAGATGAGGTTAGGGGAGGCCATAGCGCAGGAAGCTGGGTCCCCAATGCAATATGATTGGTGTCCATGTCTTATGACAGCCATGTGGAGCCATGTGAAGGTGATGACACATGAGGAATGCCATGTGGTGACAGAAGCTGAGACTGAAGTGCTGTAGCTACAAGCCAAGGCACATCAAGGTCTGCCAGCAATCCATCAGGCCCAGGGAGGGGAGAGGGAACACCCTGCACATCTCAGGAGCACGGCCCTGCTGGCATGCTTTCAGACGTCTGGCCTCCAAAACTGCATGACAATAAATGTCTGTTCTCAGATGCCCTGTTTGTGACACATTAAGGCAGCCCTAGGAAACTAACACATCTGTGGTAGAGCAGGACATCCCGTTGGCATGAAGGACTTGGGACCACGGAGAGGGAAGGGCTGCCTGGGAAGGGGGACCAAGCTTTACATTCTGGCAGGGGTGGTGACAGTGTGGCCCATTTATTCCAGGAAGAAACTTTAACTAGTTTCCAAAAAGGCATCTTCAGGAGGGGATGGGGATAGGGCGTGGGTGGGACCCTTCAGTGACATCCACTCCCAGAACACGGAGAGAAGCCATAGTTGCTGGGGTGCAGGGGTGGGGGGAGCAGCAGGGCTTCCCTACTGCCTCCCTTCCCAGGAGTGTAGCCTCCAGTGCCCAGGCAGGGCTGGGGTGCAACTCAGAGACAGTGGTGTTGGGGAGGTAGGAGATGCTGGGCCTTGCTTGGGGGCCTGTGGGAGGCAACCAGACCCAGGGACAGTGAGGAGGGGTAGACCTCGCCAAGAGACCGAGATGGAGCCAGGCTGCTGGTGGTGCCTCAGGGGTCTTCAGGTCTAACTGCCCTCCAGTCGGCCGAGCACTGCTTCCTGTGTCTGGGCTGCAGTCCCCTCTGAGCTGCCTGGTTGGCCTGTCTTTTCCCAGTGGGGCCCAGACAGCCCCCATTCCACGTGGGGACTCTGCTCTGGCTTGTCACTGCCCCACCTGAGAGTCCTGGGGGCGTGGTGAGTCCTGCTGGGTCAGCAAGGTCCCAACCCAGGCCACCCCGCTTCCTGCCCCCACAGCAGCCCCGGCATTTTGCAGCAAAAACGATTATCTGGATCATCTTTATGGGGCTTAAGCTTAGGTGGGAGCAGATGCGGTATGAGCAGGGGATTTGGGGCTGTGTATCCACTGTCCCACGTCTGTCTTTTAAAAAGCCTTCTCTGGCACAGGCCTGGGCCAGAGGCGAGCAGAGAAGTGGGTCGGGCTCAGGAAGCAGGAGCAAAGATGGACCAGGAAGAGAGGGTGGATGGGGGCTCAACTCCCTGCGTCAAGGTAAGCAGATCCCACCCCCACATGCCCCCAACTCCTCAAGAGCAATGAATGACAAGACTAACTAGTTTGTAGGGCACCTCATTAGCGATTGGGTCTCCTGGGACCCCTGACCCAGTTTGCAGCCTAAGGAAGTGCTGGTGGGCATGAGGGTCCGAGTGCCCAGCCCAGCCCCAGGGCAGAGGTCAGTGCTCTCAGTGATGGTCCTGGTGAGCGGGGTGGGGTGGGGGTGTGTGTGTGCTGGGATCTGGGGGCAGCCCCTGGGATGTCTCCCTGGCTGGTGCCCTGTAGTCAGGCCCCAATTTAGGACAACAGGCTGCCAGCAGCCTCTCCCTTGAGGCAACACCACGTGCAGCGGCACCACTGGCTGGGGCCTGGGGGCTCCGGTTGGTAAGGAGACTTGTGTCTCATTCGCAGCAGCTCTGCAGAGCAGCACATCGGCAGGGACCATGGTGAGAGCCAAGGAGGAGGGGCGGAAAGACTCCAGGGTCAGGGTGGGAGCTGGTGAGGGGGCCCCCAACGGAGGGGCCGGCTGGACCAGGTGTGTCTCTCTCCCAGGCAGGCTCCCCAGACCAGGAGGGCTTCTTCAACCTGCTGAGCCACGTGCAGGGCGACCGAATGGAGGAGCAGCGCTGCCCGCTGCAGGCAGGTCCTGGCACCCCCTCCAAGAGTGGTGAGTGGACAGTGGAGTGTGTAGGGTGGGCGTGTTGTCCGGGAATATAAATGGGGCAGGGTGTAGGGGTACAGGACAAGTGACCATCTGAGGGGCCCGGTAGGTAAGAGTCTGAGAGTGAGAGACCACTGGCGACACAGATGCTAGTGGGTCTAGGGGCAAAGGACGGAGGGGAGAGATGAGCCAGCTTCCTGGAGAATGTCGGCAGGGGAAGAGGTGGGCTGGGGGCTCCAGCTGTGCAGTGTTCCCTGGAATCTGCATATATGTCTATCCCCACCTGCTTCTGTGCCACGCAGAGAGTGGTCCCGTGCCAGAGATGGACAGTCTTATGGACATGCTGGCCAGCACCCAGGGTCACCGCATGGATGACCAACGTGTGACAGTCAGCAACCTGCCTGGCTTCCAGCCTGTGGGCCCCAAGGTAGGTGATGCTGTGCTGGAGCTGAGGGAGACCAGCCATGCTGAGCCCCCGGTCCTGCCTCCCACCCCACCTCTGTCCCTCATGTGCCTCCTGGGGATGGATGAGTGCCTGGTAGGAGTGCTTGCCCTATGTCCCTCCCAGTCACAAGGCCCCATCCAATCCAATACCCAACTCAGACAGGAGAATGAAGGCCCAGACAAGGCTGAGAAGGCCCCCCAGGTCATGCAGAGGGCACATTAATGTCAGAGCCATGGCTGGAAGTCCTGGCTCCCACCCCCAGGACCCAGGATTTAAGGAAGAGTTGAGAGAATGAACACCCTCTTGGGAAGACAAATCTAGGGAGGTGGGCACACGAGCTCATATGCTCACATGTCTGTGTCACATGTGATCAAACACAGCTTGGGTTCTGATCAAGACCCCAGTGGGACCCCCAAGACCCCCACCTCACATTCAAATACCACCATAAGTGTTGAGAACTCAAGTACGTAGAAGTTGGGGGGTGGGGCGGGGGCAGATGGTGGGAGGTGGGACAACAGTTCCCACCTGCACCCTCCTTCCAACGCTTGTGTCACCACGGGCCAGTACTGCCCTTGGTTCCTCCCTCTGGCTGACCCCTCTTCATCCACAGGACGGAGTACAGAAACGAGCTGGGACCCTCAGCCCCCAGCCCCTCCTCACCCCTCAGGACCCATCTGCTCTCAGCTTCCGCCGGAACAGTAGCCCCCAGCCCCAGACACAAGCCCCCTGAAGGCTGGGGGCCCTCTTGTGCCCTACTTGTGCCCCCCGAAAGCAGACAATAAAACACTTCCATGGGGAACAAAGAACTGAGTGTATGTTGTTTCACGGGTGGCACTCAGGAACTCGAGGGTTTCGAGCTCTCCTGAGCGGCTCGAAGCAGCTTCTCCTCCCGCTGCTTCCGTAGCCTCTCTTTGAACTCCTCTAGCTGTTGGCGCTGGTGATGGGGAAGGAGTGGGACACACCTCAGAGCCTGGACCCCTCCCTCTCCCCACCGCCTTGCCTCCTACTTCCCCAGGCCACAGATTCAGAGTTTAGTGTCTACACTGGGAGCCCTGTGCCAACTGCAAGCAGGGTTCAGGTGGGATCAGTTTGATCATTTGGGGGAGGACCACGAGGAAACCACGTGTGCCTTCACCCTCAGTTCCCTGCTCATGACTGAGGGTAGCACTTCCATTCAAATCCATCATGGTCACAGGGACCCGGGCCCCTTGGTCCCTCTGATGGGAGACAGAGGAGGTTACTTACCTGGTCCCCCTCAGGTGGCCACAGCTCCCTCTGTAGGGATAAAGTCACAGATGAGCCAGGAGTCACCTAGGCAGGTCAGCTCATGGAAGGCAGGCATCACTGCCCCGTGCTCTCTCCCCCCGCCCTCTGCAGTGAACCCATGAAAACTCCCCGTGCCCACCTTTCGCTGTATGACGGCGTCCTCAAACCACTCAGCCTGATTAGCAATCCAGAACATAGCCACAGGGAAGGTGAGGTAGAGAGTCATCTAGGAGGCGGGAGAGGTCAAGGGGAGGCGGCTCAGAGCCTGGAGCAGAGGGTGCTACTGCACAGCCCCGGAGCGCCTCCACAGGGCCCCCCAAGAAGCCCAGGATTAAGGGAGTCCGTCCCCCATAATCCAAAAGACCTTGTTTCTGGAGCTCCCTCCGCGTCTGGGGGACTCTCTCTCAAACGACACACACGCATGCGCACACACCCTGGCCCAGGAGGACCAGAGCTCCCACACAATCACAGGCATCTGAGATCTCACTGCCGCCGCCCCAAAGTCAGATCCAGGGGGCACTCCAAATCCCTTTCTTCGGAGTCTACCCGTGACACACCCCCACCCCAGAGTCTGGAGCCTTCCTTCTTGGAGCCTCTCCTCAAACCACCCATCTCAGAGGCCCTTCCTCACACCAGCCCTACGAGGGCCCCCCTCCACCGGCGCCCCCTCCTCGGAGCGTCCAACCCTAAAAAGCCTTCTTAAATCACAGGACCTTTCTCTCTATTCAGAGCCTCCTCCTCAGGGAACATGCCCCTGCCCACCAGCTCGGGTGTCCACTGACCCGAAACACCTCCAACTTCACCCCCATCTCGCTTCTCCCAGGCTGCACAGCCGCTTCTGTCCAAAAGCCAACCTTACAAAATGACAGCAGCTCATTGGGAAGCCCCGGGCTCGACTACTGAAGCTCATTGGCCGAGGAGCCCTGGGTGACGTCATCTCCGGGCTCCTACTTGCGGCTTCTCATCGCTGGCCAAGGATAAGCGGGGCCTGCACGCACCTGGAGGTCAGCCAATAGGAAGTGAGTCTAACCCAGGGGGGCGGGCCTTTGGGAGGATCTGTCATTATAACGCGACTTTTGCCGTAGCTGGAGAACTAGGAAAATGGTGGTCATGGCGCGACTCTCGCGGCAGGAGCGGCCGGATCTGGTCTTTGTGAGTCCATTGTGGGGCGGAGGATGGCCCAGGTGGGGACACAGAGCCTGGATGCCTCAGAGGGTCGAGGTCTGATCTCTCTCCGGGGATCCAAACCCAAATTTCTGATCATAGCGTAGTAAACTCTTTGAAATACCCTGTCGGGTTTCAGGAGGGACAAACAGTAAGAAATTTTAAAGCACCTACTCAGATAACTGGAGATCCCTGTAGAGCTGGGTGTTTGTTGTTTTTTTTTCTTCCTTAAATCATATTGTCTTTTTAGTTTTTAAACCACTCCCTGACCACTCCCTGGCTCTTTTACATCCAATAGCTTGTTCTTTCTACCTAGGGGTCAGTATCTGTTTTGTTCTTACATGTATGTTATTATTTCAAATCCCATGCATAACTGAGATCATTCACTATTTATATATATTCACTTTCTCTGATTTATTCACTTAGCAAGATACCCTCCGAGTCTGTCCATATTGTGGCAAATGTCAAGATTTCATTCTCTTTTATTGCTGAATAATATTCAGCTGTATATACACATACCACATCTTAATCCAGCCACCTAGGATTGATACCTAGGTTGTTTCTATGTCGTGGCTATTGTAAATAATGCTGCAGCTAATAGACAGGTGTATATATGTGTTCAAACTTGTATTCTTCAGATAAATACCCAGATGCGGTCATAAGGCAGTTCTATTTTTAATTTTCCGAGGAACCTCCACACTGTTTTCCACTTCACAGTCCCACTAAGGGTGTCCAGGGGTTTTCTTTCCTCCACATCCTTACCAGCACTTGCTGTTTGTTGACCTTTCGATGACAGTCATTCTGACGGGTGTGAGGTGATACCTAACTGTGGTTTTGATTTGATTTCCCCGAGGGTTAGTGATGTTGGGCATCTTTTCACGTCTTTCGGCCATCTGTATGTCCTCTTTGAAGAAATGTCTATTCAGGTTCTCTGCACGTTTTTAATTGGATTGTTCAGGTTTTTTGGTGTTAACTTGTGTGAATTCCTCACATATAGTGGATATTAAGGCATTGCTGGGTGTATCATTTGCGAATACCTTCTCCCATTCAGTAGGTTGTCTTTTTTTTTAGATTTTATTTATTGATTTTAGACAGAGGGGTAGGAAGGGAGAAAGAGGAGAGAAACATCCATGTGTGGTTGCCTGTCATGTGCACCCTACTGGGGACCTGGCCTGCAACCCAGGCATGTGCCCTGACTAGGAATTGAACCTCTGACCCTTTGGTTCACAGGCCAACGCTCCATCCACGGAACCACACCAGCCAGGGCAGTAGGTTGTCTTTTTTTAAATTTTGTTTTAAAATTTTTAAATCTTTGCCTGAAGATGTTTATTGATTTTAGAGAGAGAGGAAGGGGGAGAGAGAGAAAGAGAGACTTTGATGTTATATGAGAGAGAAACGATCAGTTGCTTCCTGTACACACCCCCCCACCGGGGACAGAGCCTGCAACCTAGGTATGTGCCCCTATTGGGGACCGAACATGCAGCCTTTGTCTTGGTGGATGAGAAGATGCTTCACCAGGGGAGACCCTGGCCAGGGCCACTAGGCTGTATTTCTGTTCTGTTGGTGGTTCTCTTGGCTGTTGCAGAAACTCTTTAGTTTGAAGTCATCCCATTTATTTTTCTTGTCACTGCTGTTGCCTGAGGAGATGTAGCCAAAAGGATACTGTTAAGACTGATGTCCGAGAGTTTGCTGCCTATGTTTTTCCCTAGGAGTCTTATGGTTTCATGTCTTCCATTGAGGGGTGATCCATTCTGAGGTTATTTTTGTACGTGGTGTGAGGAAGTGGTGCATCTGCGTGCATCCTGCGTCCTTCCCGGGGTTGACTTCCACTTTCATGATGTAGTAGTCGGAAGAAATGTTTGCTGGGACTTCAGGGTTCCTGAATTTCCTGAGACGTATTTTGCCGCCTACCATGTGATTCTTTCACTTTATTTCTTCACTCTGTCCCTCGGTGTTCAGGGCCAAAGGCTTCGTTTCTGGTTCATACGTGGGCTTCGGAGATAAAGGTCTGGCTTCCAAGTTCTGGGCACAGTCTACCAGACTCTGGCTAGTGGGACCTTTGGTGCCAAAGGCCTGGTATCTGGGCAAAGGTGTTCTGTGAGGAGCCAGGCTTGCTGACCTGGGCAGAGGGCTGGTGGTGGCCCAGAGCCCTGGGACAGCGGACTCTGCTAATCTGGGTCTGATTGTGGTGGGAGAATTCTGAGGGCCCAGTCTGGATGAAGGTCCTGTTATGTGGGCTTCTGGCGGCTGGGCTGTGAGGTGGGCACTGGGGTCAGGGTAAGGGCTGGGAGTTTGGAGTGGGGGACAGTGTGCTCAGGGTCTGAGGGCAGGCGTCCTTCTCCCCATCACCTGCCCGGCAGGATGAAGAGGATCTCCCCTACGAGGAGGAAATTATGCGGAACCAGTTCTCTGTCAAGTGCTGGCTCCGCTACATCGAGTTCAAACAAGGGGCCCCGAAGCCCAGGCTCAATCAGCTGTACGAGCGAGCCCTGAAGCTGCTGCCCTGCAGGTGGGGACTGCCTTATCTGCCCTTTGTGCACCAGCCCAGCACCACCTGTCCGGTCATAACGGACCTAGCCAGCATGTCCCAGGGGGTTGCTGTGTGTTCTGTCACTGAGTGTGCATCCTCTGAAGGGTCAGCACAGCCTCCCTGACATCCTGGTCCATGCCCCAATTGCTGATGCTTGTCACCCCTCCCTGGCCCCTTCTCCCAGTTGCCTCATAGGGCCAGGGGAAAGATTCTGGGGTCCACAGAGCTGACCCATCTGTGTCTGCCCCCTCCCCTCGGCCCCAGCTACAAGCTCTGGTACCGCTATCTGAAGGCGCGCCGGGCACAGGTGAAGCATCGCTGTGTCACCGATCCTGCCTACGAAGACGTCAACAACTGCCACGAGAGGGCCTTTGTGTTCATGCACAAGGTGGGGTGTGGGCGGCTGACGTGGGGCAGTGGGGGAAGCAGAGGAGTCGGAGTCCTGTGGCCTCTGTGCACTTGTGGTCAAGCTGACTCAGTCCCGGAGGATGGGGTTCTGGGTCCCGCCAACACTGGTTTGGCCATAGGACACATGGTGTCTCCCTGCTGTGCTGGATGCTGGCGGCGCAGACCTCACCTCTTCTTGTGCCTGCAGATGCCGCGTCTGTGGCTGGACTATTGCCAGTTCCTGATGGACCAGGGCCGCGTCACTCATACCCGCCGCACCTTCGACCGTGCCCTCCGGGCACTGCCCATCACTCAGCACTCTCGCATTTGGCCTCTGTACCTGCGCTTCCTACGCTCACACCCACTGCCTGAGACAGCCGTGCGAGGCTACCGGCGCTTCCTCAAGGTGAGCCCTGGTGGGGCTGAGGTAGGTGGGCCGCTCCCTGGGTCAGGAGTTCCCCACTGGCTCACTGGGACACTAGCCCCATGCAAGGTGTCCCCGAGCAGAAGGGGTATGGGGAAAGGCTCCTTGAGACAGGCAGACTTTTGGTTGCAGTTTGTTTGTTTATTCTTTAAATGGTTTGGGGCACTGTGACCGAGACAGTCCCTGCCTACACGAGGGTAGACAAGGGCACGTGAGCTGACCAGGTCGTAAACCAGAACATAACTGCCGCTGTGGGGGAAGCACAGCCCTGGGAATGTATACCAGGCAGGGCAGAGAGTCAAGGTGTAAACAGGGTTGTCCCATGTTTTTCTCAGACTTGTCCTTTGGACATCCATTGTGAAGCCCTCAGTGCGGTGCTGTGTGGGGAGGGGTCTTGTGATGAAGTCACGGCCTGCCCCATGCGGGTGGCCACTGGTGTCTAAGCAGGCCAGCCAGGGCTGAGGCTGGACCACTGGGGCCAAGGATGCTCACACAGCTGCGACTAGACCGGTGGGGTCTAGGCTGGACAGGTGGGGTTGAGGCTGCCTCTGGGCCAGGACGGTGGCAGTAGGCTGACAGATGGCCGAGAACCACTGAGGTGGGTTTGGGCACAGTGGTGTGGCCCTGCGGCCCCACTGACTGTGGCATGGGGGCCGGTGCCCAGCTGAGCCCTGAGAGTGCAGAGGAGTACATCGAGTACCTCAAGTCCAGCGACCGGCTGGATGAGGCCGCACAGCGTCTGGCCACCGTGGTGAATGACGAGCGCTTCGTGTCCAAGGCCGGCAAGTCCAACTACCAGGTGGGCCTCTGGGGAGACGGGGGCCATGGGAGGGCCCACCCTCTTGTGACCCAAGGCTGAGATATTTTACCGGGCCTGCAGCTGTGGCACGAGCTCTGTGACCTCATCTCCCAGAACCCGGACAAGGTGCAGTCGCTGAACGTGGACGCCATCATCCGGGGGGGCCTCACCCGCTTCACTGACCAGCTGGGCAAGCTCTGGTGCTCACTGGCCGACTACTACATCCGCAGTGGCCACTTCGAGAAGGTGTGCGGGCACACTGGGTATGGGGTAGGGCCTCCCACCTGGGCATGGTGCCCAGGACTCGTGGGCACATTTGGGAGCAGGAAACACTAGCAGACGTGCCATTGTGTACACACGCATGGCTCACACATGCGTTCACCTTGCTGAGGGCCCACCAAGTGCCCACCTGGGGTCAGCCAGACCTCGGTTCTCCATGGCTGTGAGGCCCCGGACCCTCTAAGTCTGGGTGTCTTCATGTGAAAAATTGAAAGTGACAGTCCTGCCTTCACTTGTGGAGGGTCAGGTGCCAAGTGAGTACCTGACTCAAGGATCACTCCCAAGGTGTTTGTGTTGTTAACCTGAAGATAAAAGGCCAGAGTGAGGGTCAGCGAGCATCTTTTTCAGGCCCAAAAGCACAGCTGTCCTGAAAGCACTGACTCAGGCAAAGGCCCGAGCAGTGCCCTGGCTGGGTGTGAAGGCCCGGGGCCTGCATGCGCAAAGAAGGGGGGCAGCTGCGTTGGCAGAAGGGAGAGTATCCACAGGTGTGGACCAGCCAGCACAGTCACGCCAGCTCCAAAGAACGTCTTTAATTTCTAGTCTGGCGGTCGTCACACCTGCTCTCCTGTCCTTGCGGGCAGTCTAGGAAGCACATTGCTTTAGGCCCAGGGCGCAGGCTATTCTGCCCCGTTTGACCTTCCAGAGGTTGGAGGAGTAAGGCGTGCCTGGCAGTCCCTCTGGGGTGGCAGCTCCCACACTGTTTTACAGTGGCTAAAGGCTGCATTTGTTTTACTTTTGACATCCCTCCCTCCCCCTTTTAATTGAGGTCTTGCCTTGAAAGCATTGCTGATCAGTTTCTGGAAAGCAGCGCTGATCCGTTATTAAAGGCTTTGTTGGTCCTGCAGGTCGGGCAGGTTCATTTTCAGTGTGTCAGCCCCCAAGCACTGGGCGGGCCCCTTGCTGGTGTGCCCTGTCCTGTGAAGGTGGAACGAGTTTTCTGGGGGCCTGAGGTGGCACTGTGGAGCAGCGGGTGTCAGGACTGAGGAAGGCTCCACCGTCACGCTCCTCCACAGGCAGACAGCTCTTCTGCTTTCTTTAGGCTGATCTCGCAGGAAGTCTCACAGGCCTCAGTGGTCATTTCAGAACGTCGAGCGACCATTATCGGAGTGTGGTCAGTGTCTTTAAAACACTGAGCTCTGCAAAACAGAGTTTCTAACAGCAAGAATTCCTGTAATAAGTATAGTGTTAAGTCTTCAAATTGAAGACCGGATCTGAACAAGGAAGTGATGCCTGCGGAAAGTCACCTAAGATATTGGAGAACCCTGAGGTGTCCACTGTGTTTAATCATTTGCCTCGTGCTCAGATTTTATCCGCTTCTATCTGTTTTACCAGAGGCATTTTTTCCAACAGGAGGTATTGACAGCAGAGCAAACTGTATCTTGCTCAGTTAGGATACAGGGAAGTGAAGTTCTGTTGTCTAATACAGTTCATGCAAGGGAACCTGAAGGATTTTCCTGGCTGACTGTTGCTTTGGCAGTAGCTCCAGCAATCTTCTCTAGGGTGTGTGATAAGTTTCCATCACGTGTTTATTAGTTGAAGTACCTGCCCGAGCAGAAGTTTTCTTCCAGACCAGGTGTCTCCCCTGGGGCTGCGCCACCCGGCAGTGGGCACCCCTGACCATGTGTGCAGCTGGCTGCGCGTTGTGGCCTGTGAAGTGGGTCCAAAGATGGTGCCCAACATTGTTATCTCTCCAGGAAGAAGCCTAGGGAAACAATAACTATTAAGTGAGTGCTCGGCCTTGTGTGTTAGCTGTGAGATAAGGAGGAACTAAAGTAAGGGGAAAAAAATGAAGAACTCAGGTTACCGAGGAGCAGCCTAGGTCTCCTGGTCCCCAGTGGGGCGGGGAAAGGCTCCAAGCAGGCTCTGCTGAACGGGGCTGCAGCTGCCCAGAGCCCAGTGGTGCCGCGTGGGCCCCAGAGAAGGCCCTACAGGGCCCTGACGTGGGTCTGTTGCCCAGGGCTGTGCTGCTGGGTTCTCTGTGTGCATTTGGGAGAGACATGTGTCTCTTCCTTGCCAGCACTTTACCCGTCCCAAAACCCGCAGGCTCGGGACGTATACGAGGAGGCCATCCGGACCGTGATGACTGTGCGGGACTTCACCCAGGTGTTCGACAGCTATGCTCAGTTTGAGGAGAGCATGATTGCAGCTCAGATGGAGACCGCCTCTGAGCTGGGGCGGGAGGAGGATGGTGAGCAGTTGGTGCTAGGGTAGTCCTGCGTGGCCATGGCCAGACCCCAAGGCACACTTAAGGGAGACTGGGTGGACAGCGTAGGGACTCTTGCCGAGCAGCCCCGACTGAGCATACATCTCGGGCTCTGGCTGGACACAGTCTGGGGGGACGGTAGTGGTTAGCAGGAAAGGAGGGCCAGGGGGAATGTTGGGGGCTGGAGGTGAGTTGGGTCAGGCTGGCCCTGGGGCAGCTTAGGCCTGGGCCAGCAAGAGGGAGTGCAGGGTGGACAGCGGGGTGGGTCTGGAAGGCCAGAGCACCTGGTCCAGGGCTGGGAGGTGGGAGGGGCTGTGCAATAAAGACCCTCAATGTCACGGCCCTCCCTCTGACCCCCGTGGGCCCCAGACGACGTGGACCTGGAGCTGCGACTGGCCCGCTTCGAGCAGCTCATCGGCCGGCGGCCCCTGCTGCTCAACAGCGTCCTGCTGCGCCAGAACCCACACCACGTGCACGAGTGGCACAAGCGTGTGGCCCTGCACCAGGGCCGCCCCCGAGAGGTGTGTGACACCCCGCCCCCCGGAGCCCACCCCACCCTCACCTGCCAGGCCCCAGCTGAACAGCTGACCCCCCACTCCTTGCACAGATCATCAACACGTACACGGAGGCGGTGCAGACGGTGGACCCCTTCAAGGCCACGGGCAAGCCCCACACGCTGTGGGTAGCATTCGCCAAGTTCTACGAGGACAATGGGCAGCTGGATGACGTGAGTGCAGATGTGCCCTTGTCCTGAGGACCCAGGTGCAGGTGGGCAGGCAGGGTCTCAGCCTGACCTCTGACCTCCTGCAGGCCCGTGTCATCCTGGAGAAGGCCACCAGGGTGAGCTTCAAGCAGGTGGACGACCTGGCCAGCGTGTGGTGCGAGTGTGGTGAGCTGGAGCTCCGGCACGAGAATTACGACCAGGCCTTGCGGCTGCTTCGGGTACTTAACACTGAGATCTGGGATTGTGGGGCGGGGCTACCACTGTGGACCGGGTCTGGGACACACCCTCCCAGCCCCGCCTCGGGCCTGTTTCTGCAGAAGGCCACAGCGCTACCTGCCCGCCGGGCTGAATACTTTGATGGCTCGGAGCCTGTGCAGAACCGTGTGTACAAGTCCCTGAAGGTGTGGTCCATACTTGCTGACCTGGAGGAGAGCCTTGGCACCTTCCAGGTGAGCTGCCAGGACGCAGTGGGTCCTGGGAAAGGGGTGGGGCTACCACCTCAGCCCGGGATGCGCTGTGACCTGCCCCTGCCCTCACCCTGCAGTCCACCAAGGCTGTGTATGACCGCATTCTGGACCTGCGCATCGCCACGCCCCAGATCGTCATCAACTATGCCATGTTCTTGGAGGAGCACAAGTACTTTGAGGAGAGCTTCAAGGTGAGAAGGCCAGTTGTCCCCACCCTAGTGCTTTGGGCACGGTGTCAGCCTGCCCAGGCGGTGGTGACAAAGGACCGTGGGCTCACCCAGCAGCGGTGCACTGGCTTGTGGCTCTGGAGGCTGGAGGCCTGAGGTCCAGGCTTCAGCAGGGCCGATTCCTCCTGAGGCCTCTCTTTGGCCTCGTCCTCAGCTGTTCACCTGTGTCTGTGCTCGTTTCTGATGTCTCCCCACATGTCTAGGTCTCCGCGCACAAGGACACCCATTGTGTTAGAGTAGGGTCTGCTGCAGCAACCTCATTCTAACCTAGTTACTTCTGTAAATACCTTTTCTCCAAATATAGTCACGTTCTAAGATGCTGGGGTTAGGGCTTCGGCACGAATTTCAGAGGACACAGGTCAGCCTACCCCAGGCACCGAGTCCTACATCTGTGTGTGTAAGAGGCAGCAGAGGTGTTGGTGTAGGTGTGTGGGCTGCTCAGGTGACGGGTCAGTGGTGTGTGGGACATTTCGTACTGGACACTGTGTATACGGATGGAGAGGTCGTGCGTGTGCACAAGTGCTGGCCCTGCCTGGAGGACAGGCCCTGAGCTCACGTGGGCCTTGGCAGGGAGACAGGCAGCACATAGGCCCGCCTCGCCAAGCCGTGACCACAGGCAGGTGGACAGGAAGGAGGCCCCTCACTGAGCCGGAGGAAACACGGGCAGCATCCTGGCAGACAGCACAGGTGACTCGCCTGGTGGGCTCACACGTGATCCCCCTCTGCAGGCATACGAGCGAGGCATCTCGCTGTTCAAGTGGCCCAACGTGTCCGACATCTGGAGCACCTACCTGACCAAGTTCATTGCCCGCTATGGGGGCCGCAAGCTGGAGCGGGCACGGGACCTCTTCGAGCAGGCGCTGGACGGCTGCCCTCCAAGATACGCCAAGAGTAAGCGGGGCCAGGCAGCCGAGGGGAGGGCAGGGGGCTGGACCATGACCCTCTGACCTCCGTGTCCCGCCACAGCCCTGTACCTGCTGTACGCACAGCTGGAGGAGGAGTGGGGCCTGGCCCGGCACGCCATGGCCGTGTATGAGCGCGCCACCCAGGCTGTGGAGCCTGCCCAGCAGTACGACATGTTCAACATCTACATCAAGCGGGCCGCGGAGATCTACGGCGTCACCCACACCCGCAGCATCTACCAGAAGGCCATCGAGGTGCCCGCCGCGGGAGGTGGGGTGGGACCTCCCTTAGGAGGTGCGAGGGGTCCTGCAGGCTGCAGGTCTGAGTGAGCCTGCGCCCAGGGGCTGGCAGGGTGCATTCTGGAAGCTCGGGGAGCAGCTGGCGTGTGAGGACCCCCTGTGGCAGCCCCCTGCCCCTCTCCCAGGTGCTGTCAGACGAACACGCCCGGGAGATGTGCCTTCGGTTCGCGGACATGGAGTGCAAGCTGGGAGAGATCGACCGCGCCCGGGCCATCTACAGCTTCTGCTCCCAGATCTGTGACCCCCGGGTAGGCATGGGCCCAGGGCAGGTGGGCCGGCGTGGGCAAGCTGTGGCTGAGCAGGTCAGCTTCTACCCTGGCACCCTCCCCCTCCACAGACGACCGGCGCCTTCTGGCAGACATGGAAGGACTTCGAGGTGCGGCACGGCAACGAGGACACCATCCGGGAGATGCTGCGCATCCGCCGCAGCGTGCAGGCCACGTACAACACGCAGGTCAACTTCATGGCTTCCCAGATGCTCAAGGTGTCGGGCAGTGCCGCAGGCACTGGTGAGTGGCTGCAGCCACCCCTGTCTGGGGAGCAGCATGGTCCCCCCCCCCATGGGTCCTGCCTGAGCCCGGGAACATCTTGAGGGCTGGGGCCTTGAGGACAGGTGGGGGTCATCTGGCATCTGTTGTGAGTGTGGAGAGGGCGTGTCCACTTTGTGTGACCCACCACTTCCCCACCAGTGTCCGACCTGGCCCCTGGGCAGAGCGGCATGGATGACATGAAGCTGCTGGAGCAGCGGGCCGAGCAGCTGGCGGCCGAGGCCGAGCATGACCAGCCCACACGGGCTCAGAACAAGATCCTGTTTGTGAGGTGAGGACGAGGGGCTGGGGGTGGGAGTGAGCTGGTCCCTCCTTGGGACAGGTCACTGGGGAGGCTGGAGAGGGTGCCAGGCCTAGCTGAACACTGTGGCCCCGCCCGCCGCAGGAGCGACGCATCCCGGGAGGAGCTGGCTGAGCTGGCCCAGCAGGCCAACCCGGAGGAGATCGAGCTGGGCGAGGACGAGGATGACGACGAGATGGACCTGGAGCCCAACGGTGAGGGGCAGACCGCCCAGCAGGGTCAAGGGGTGGTGGCAAGGGCGGGAGGCCTTTTGGGAGAGCTGCGAAGTGACTGTGTCACCCCCCATCCCCAGAGGTGCGGCTGGAGCAGCAGAGCGTGCCAGCAGCTGTGTTTGGGAGTCTGAAGGAAGACTGACCCCCCGCCCCATCCCCACGCCACCCCCACCCTGCAATGAAGCCTGTGATTGTATGGCCTGGTCTGAGCCTCCTTCCTGCTGCCCAGGTGCCTTCAGGGACTGCCAGCTCATTCTCCCTCTGGCTCTCGGCCCAGTCCCCTCCACCCCCAGATTGGCTGGTGTAGGAGGTGGTGCAGCTGGGCACTGGGCCAGGCTACACGCCCATCCTCACCCTGCAGAGCCAGTTCTGGATTTGGAGGCTGCCTGAGGCTTTCCTGATCCCTGAGGTTTTGGCAGTTGGGGGCGGGGAGGGGAAACCAGCCCCTAACTGCTCAGGTCTCACCAGCCCCTGCCCCCTGAAGGCCTGTCTGCCCCACAGTCTACAGGTGGATTCCCAGCCTCCCTCAGGGAGACTCATCACAGGCCTGGGAGGCAGGCAGTTCTGAGACTGAGCGAGCTAGGCAGCTCCACCTCTGCTGAGGACTAAGGACCAGGGTGGGGCCCTTGGTCCTAAGCTCTGGGAAGCCATTAGTGGACTCTAAGCCTTTAAGGGATTTTAAGCATTTGGAGATATAATCAGATTTGTGTCGAATAAGCCAGGCATGCTGCTGTGGGGGATTGCCTTGTGCTAGCAGACTGCTGGGAATGTTGGGAGGCCCAGGCTGTTGGTTTGTATGGGGGTGGTTATGGGGGCGGAGAGAGGTGCTGGAGACAGCAGAGGGCTTCAGGGGGTGAAGTGTGCCATGCTGGGTGGCACTGAGGATGCTGGCCCTCACCTGGCATGCCAGAGCTGCAGGGAGACCAGGAGCGCAGCCTAGCTCAGGCGTACAGTGTAGAGCCCACCTGAGATGTCCAGTGGCCGTCCCAGAAGGCAGCAGGACCCTCAGATGAGGCGCTCAGGAGAGAACGTGGGGCTTCTTGGCTCGGGGGCAGTGACCAAGCCCAGAGGGGCGGCAGGTGGCTGGAGGGCAGTCGAGTGTAGCAGTCGGCCACAACCAAGCAGCAGGCGAGACAAATAGTAATAGCCACATTGAGCAGAGATGGGGAAGGCCACAGGCAGAGGAGGGCTGGGCAGGGGTCTCCTGTGTCCAGAGCCAATGAAGGACTGAGAAATGGTCATGAGGATGGGGTGGGAGCATTGGCAGGGGAGTCACGTCCTTAGCTGGAGCTGCATTGGGGCCAGCAAGGGGGCTCGAGAGACGAGCAGCTTCAGAGTGGACAGGACACTGAGAGACCCTCAGGCAGACAGCACCAGGTGCCCCAGCCAACCCCACATCGGTGCCCACACTCAAGGGCTCTTTCAGTGACTTTATTCAAGGAGGAAGGGAGGACAGACAGGGGGCCGAGCTGAGCCCTGAGTCCCTGAACCTCCCAGCTCAGCCCCTACAGCAGGATCAGACGAAAGTCAGAGGGTGGGGACTGCGGTCCCCCGCCCCAGACAAGGTTGGGGACAGACAGGACCCAGGAATACCCACTGGTGTCCTTTAGGTTGTCCTCCGAGAGGGTGGTGGGCACGCACCACCCAGGGTGGGGCTATTTGGGGGTGCTGCCCCCCTTCTTGGGGGTGGTGGGCTTCTTGCTTTGCCAGAGGTGTCCCTGGATGGTGAAGGCATCCACGCTCATGGACATGGTCTTGGCGGGGATCTGGGTGAAGCGCTTGCGGTCAGAGTTGTACTTGTAGATGCCCTCGACCATGGCGGGCGTGACCGTGCGGGGGCCGTAACCTGCCAGCCTAGACAGCTCCTCCGTCTCCCCTGACAGTGTGTAGAGGGCCCGGAACTGGCAGCTCGAGTCCCGGAAGAGGATCAGGAAGTGGTTGGCCTTGCTCTTCTCAATTTCCTGGTGGGCAGGGGAGGCAGGCCGTCAGCCAGCCCAGCAAAGCCTCTGGCCCTCCTGCCAGCCCTCATCCCCACCCAGACTGACCTCGAGAATGCGGTTCTTCTGCGGCTCGTTCACCTTGCCTGCCAGGCAGCAGTGTGACAGGGCGTTGTGGATGATGAACTTGTTGGATTTGGCGCTGGGCTCCTTGTACAGCCGAGGACCTAAGGGGCAGGGCTGTAAGCAGGGTGGTTGGGCCCAGGTGGGGCCCCAAGTGGCCCACCTGCAGCCCACTCACCTGTGTACTCGGGCACTGAAGCAGGGGAGGAGGCGTTGCTGCCATTCTCCCAGTCACGCTCACGGCTGCCAGGCAGGCGGCTGGGGGACATGAGGCCTGATGGGGACGGAGCCCTGCAGGGAAGAGGGTGGGATGGAGATGCAGTTGGTGGGGGCAGCACTGCCCAGCGTGCAGTGGGACCAGGAAGGGAGAGCCTGGGACTCTGGGCAGAGTAGGAGGTGCACGTGTGCGTCATAAGCACGGCGGAATCCAGGCATTGCCCCCCAGCCTCAGGTGTGCTGACCCTTCCCTGCAGCTCTGAGGCCTAGCTGTCAGTCTGCTACAGCAGGGGGACAGTCCCCCCCGGGCACATGCCCTTCCAGCCCTACAGTGGCAGGTAAAACTCACACTTCTGCCATGTCACCTGCAGAAGCTCACATGCACACATAGGCTTGGAGAGGCTGCCTGCGTGGGCCCAACTCACCGAGACGTGGGCCTCTTCACACCAAGGTGATTGGGGGACTCGTTGGCCACGGTCGACAGTGAGAGGGTGGACTGGGAGTAGACCTTGCTGAGCCGAGAACCTGGGGGCAGAGTGCAGTGAGTCAGAAGCCGCCCGAAAGCCCCTTGCCCCCCGAAATGCCCAGTGGGGCTTTGCCTGACAGGCCCTTCCCCTGTGCAGAACCACATCCCTCTGGAAGTCCCCCCAGGAGGCAGGGCATTCTCACCGGAGACCCTAATGACCCACAGGTGCCCACCTCTGCTGCTGCAGTAGACCCATCCCCGCCCCACAGGGGCTTACCAAGCAGGCCACGGGCTGGGCTTCGAGCCAGGGCCGAGTCGTCACAGCAACCAGAACGCGGCCTGGGGGCCCTCCGTCCACCCCGGCCAGGCCCTCCGGTCCCCAAGGACCGAGGCCGCAGCACCTTGTCCAGGTCGTCCATCAGCTTCAGCTGGGCTCGGCGCTCATACTCGAGCCGTGTGAACTCCCCCCGCCGAGGGCCCACCTCCTCTTCAGCTGGAGCCCTGGCAGTGGGGGCCAGGGGGCCAGGGGCCAGTTCCTCTTGGGCCAGCCTGCAGGTGGAGGGAGCGAAGCAGTCAGACAGGTCACGGGGTCCCTGGGACCGGGGTCCCTGGGGCCAGGTGGCCTCACCGTGCGGCCTCCTCCCTTCGCTGCTCTTTCTCCGCCTCCTGCCACTGTTTGCGCCGCTGCACCTCCTCTGCCCGCCGTTGCTGCCGCTCCAGCAGGCTGGCCCGCTTCTGGGCCATCTCATCCTCGGGCTTGTCTTCATTCTGGGGACAGAGTGTGGCTGGCTGCCTCTTCCCTCGCCCAGCGACCAAACTGGTCATCTGACCAACCAGACTGCCAGCCACTCACCTGGCCCTCGGGTTTTTGCATTTGCCCAAAGGCACTTAGTTGGCACCCAGTGTGTACAGAGCCCTATGTGCTGGGCGCTGGTGCATTGGGCTGCGCAGGCCTGGGCACTGCTCGCACAGGGCGCTTAACCCGGCGGGGAGGACAGTCTGATAGCACCCCAACAGGCAACTACCAGTCTCCACTGTGGGGGGGGGGCACCAAGTCAGGCTCCCTGGGGGAGGCGGCCCAGAGAATGAGGAGGAGGAGGAGGACTTAACTGGGGAGGGGTGAGGAGAGCAGTCCATGCAGCAGGAATAGCACAGACAAAGGCCCTGAGGCCGGAACAAGCCCTGTGAGCCTGTGGCACAGCAGGGAGGTGGGGAGCAGCCAGGAGGCTGTGGGGTGAGCCACAGGAACGGTTTAGTTCTGAGCTCCAGAGGGGCTTCAACAGGGATGTGACAAGGACCAGTCTACACTTCCTGAAACTCCAGTGGCTCAGTTGTAAACTGCCAGGGATTTGTAGGGTGTGCAAAGGGTCAGCACAGACCAGTCGGGATGTGACTGCAGGTGTCCAGGTGAGAGATGGTGGCCCAGGCTGGGGGTGCCACGAGGAAGGGGAATTGGCCAGGCCGTCAGGAGGGAGACAGCAGGATGGGGAGTAGACGCCTGCCTGGTCTGTCCATTCTGTCCCTCACCCACCCATCTGCACACCTACACCTGGCTGGCTGCACATCCGCCCACCCCACCTGCCATCCATCTGGCTACACACACCGAGTCTGCCTGCCCACTCCCATGTGGCTGTGCAGCACCCACCTGCCCACTCCATCCACCAGTTCCTTCTATCCATCCATCCTTTGGAATGCCCTCTCCACCTGACCACGTGTCCACCCGCCCTTCTACCCACTCCCTGACCAGCCGGCCCGCCCTCCCTCCCTCTCTCCTCCACCTACTAAGGTGGCTCACTCACCTTATAGAAGAAGCCCAGCCCGGTGCGGGGAACTCCTTCTGAAGATGCCTCTTCCTCTAAAGAATCATCAGCGCCAGGGGGGCTCCCATCTCCCTCGTTCTCAGCCAACGGCTCCTCCAGGCTACCCAGTGGGATCTCGATGAGGCCCGGCCTGGCCATGGGTTCCTCGGGAGGTGGCCCCTCGGCCAGGAGGATGGAGGAGCGTGTCTGCACGGGCACCTGGCTCGGCGAGAACTTACGCAGGTGGGGCAGGCTGTCTACATCGTGGGGAGGCGTGAGCACCCTTGTCAGGGGTGCCAGGCGCAGCTCCGCCGGCCGCGTGTGCTTCGGGCTGCGGGGTGTTGGGCTGGGACCTGGTCCGGGGCTGCGCCGGGCAGCTGGGGCACGCCGTGCAGGGCTGGTGGATGTGGCTTTGGGACTCGTCGAGGGGACAGGGATGACCCACGCAGCAGGTGGTGGGGTGGGCCCGGGCGCCTCGGGAGGGGCTAGGAGCCGTTGCTGCTGGTCCGTGAGCCGCTGCATGTCCCTCTGCAGGGAGCTGAGTGCGGCGCTCAGCTTGCTGACTGCCCGGTTGTAGTCCCCCACACCCTCGGGAGGCAGCGGGCCCAGCTCTGGTGAGAAGGTCACTGCCTTGGGCCTCGGGGATGGCTCACCCTGGCCCTCACCTGACGGCCTCTCCCCCCCAGGGGCTGGCTCAGGGGCTGGCTCAGGCTCTGCCTCTGCCTCCGCCTCCCCACCGGCCTCCCGTGGCTGCACCTGCAGGAAAGCACTCTTGCCCAGTCGCTGGCGGTGCTTGGCAAAGATGGCCTCTATCCGCCGCTTCTGAGCCTCGATGGCCCGCCGTTTCTCCTCCAGCCGGGCTCCAAGCTCACTCATCTCTGAGCTCAGGGCCTCTGGCGCCATTGGGGTAGGTCCTGGGGACCCTGCTCCAGCCTCCACCTCGGCCTTCACCAGCTGCTTCTTGCGTTCAGCAAAGCTTGTCATCTTCACTTCCGAGTTGCCGGCAGCTGGTGAGGAAGCCACCACCTTTGGGGAGCCCTCAGATTGGGCTGGCGGTTTCAGTACCTCCCCTGCCAGGCAGGTAGACAGTTTCGAGGGGCCCTCAAGGTGAGGCAAGTAGACAGGTGTTCTGCTGGGTGGGTAGGAGGAGGCCAGTGGGGGTTTGGAGGGCCCCTCAGGTGAGTGGAGGTAGAAGCTGCCGTCGGCAGCCCCGTCTGGAAGCAGCCGGGGCTCAGCACTGTGGATGATCTGCAGGGCCTCCTCGATGGTAGGCAGGTCGCCCGGCTCTGGTGGTTGGTGGGCGGGGGTCAGGGCCGGCATAGGGGGGCGCGGGGGGCCCAGGCTGTCCGAGCTGACAGAGCGGAGCAAGACAGGGTCTCCCATGACGACATCCACATCGCTGTCCAGGCCAAAGGGGGTGCTGAATGACACAGCCTGGGAAAGGGGGCGGCTGGGTGGCCAGAGGGAGGCGTCAGCCCTGGGTCAAGCCCTGGCCCTGCCCCAGCCTGGCCCCGCCCTCTCCACTGCCCGTGGGGGCCGGAGTTGCCCTCACCTGAGCTGCCGGTTCCAGGCCTTGCTGAGGGCCTCCATGTGGGACATGGATGGGGAGGACTTCAGTGAGCCTGGGAGGGGTGGTGAGGGGTCACTCAGTGCTCACTAAGGGGGGCACTGGGGACCCTAGGTGGGGTTAGCCAGGGCAGGTCACTGGGTAAGCCGCAGATGGATCTGCATGTGGATGGACAGCTGGGGGCCACTCAGTGTTACTGGGAGTCCTGTTGAGCCACTGGGGAGGTCAGTGTGGGGTCTGAGTGTCACCATGTGCCAGAGGAACCCACGGGAGGGGTCAGAAGGTGACAACATGAAGTCAGCTGGCACTTTGGGGGTGGTTTCCAGGTCCAAGCTGCCCCCACCCTCACCTGTGGATCCTCGAAGTGGGGACCGGGGGCCGCCGGGTGACAGGAGTGGGTGGCGGAAGTTGAAGACAGGAGAACTGCAAGAGACGCCTGTGAGCCATGGGACCCCCACCTCTCCCATGGTAGGGCACGAGCACCCCCGAGTCCTGTCCAGTGACCAGCCGGGAGGAGGGGCCCGTCATGGCCAGGGACACTCACCCAGTGGGAAGAGCGTACCTACTGCCACTGCTGTTCTGTGGTGTGGAGGCCTCCGTGGCCTGCGGGGAGGCAGCTGCAGCAGAGAGAGGAGGGTCAGGCAGGGCACGGCCCCCCACCCCCCACCCAGATTAAGCCAGGCCTCACCATGGCCATCGGGAAGGCCCTTGCCCTGCACGAAGTCGGGTTTCAGCACCTCGAAGCACACGAACATCTCGGCCAGCAGCACCACCAGGTTGGTCTGGAGGCAGAAGGAGGGCTCAGTCCATGGGACCCATGGCCCCGGACACTACCCTGGCCCACCAGATGCCAAGGCAGCCTCACCTTCAGGGGCGGCGGCACATAAAGCAGGTCCTCGAGGGACAGCGGGCAGCCTCGAGGAAGGCGGGAGGCACAGAAATCCTGCACCAGCTGCAGGTTGTACAGGCTGTCGGCCACGGACATGGGGTCCTTGAGGCACACCTCTGCGGGGACAGAGGCCGGTCTGGGGGTGGGCAGGGGCCCCAGACGAGGGAGTCCCGCTGTGGACCTGGGGCCAGGCACCCTCCGAGAGGTGGACCCTGGGACAGGCTTCTCCCCAGGTCCCTGCATCTGCTGCTGCCAACACCTACGACACTCGTCCCCAAGGAACTCGACGCACAAAGCTCGTCCTGATTTCCCTGCACCCTTCAGGGTGCCCAACATCTGGGATAATGTTCTGGATGAACTTACTGTCTTTCTGCCCCACCTGGGATGGGAGCCACCTGAGGTCTGTATCGTTCATTCTCACTGGATCCCTGGCCTCTAAAATGGAGCCTGGCACACAAATCACACTAGAAGCATTTGGTGCAGGAATAAATCTTATGAAGTGCAGAGAGGTTTAGACACTTATGTGACATCACACAGCTATCTAGGGGAACAGAGAGGTTTAAACCCAGGCTTGCTGTTTCCGGAAGCTGCACTCATAATGACGGCACTGGCCTGGGAACAGTCTCGGAACACTGGGCTCCCAAGAGCAAGGTCTGGCCCAGGCCTGGTTACTCACCCTCAAGTCGCAATAGCTGGGGACAATAGCAGTGGATTGTGGCGGCCAGTGCAGCTCCATTGGCCAGGTCCTGGAGGCCAGTCACGTTGGGAAAGCAGGGGGCACATCTGGCCACAGTACGGTCCTTGCGGTATCGGATCTGTAGGTGGGAGCCAGGTCAGACCAGAGGTCAGGCTGGCCCCCAGGTCAGTGGTCATGCAGGCTGGGCAGGGAGGCCTGGGGTTTCCGCCACGAGGGGGCATGAAGCCAAGGGTCCCAGAGCCAGAGTGAGGGCCAGCCTGGAGTGGGGGAAGGGCAGCAGCGAGGCAGAGGAGGTGTCTCTGAGCAGCCAGGCCAGCGGTGGGGGGCCGGGGCAGGGGCTCCTGGGACCCTGGGGTGGGGGATACGTTACCATGGGGGGTTTGCTCCCCGACTCCTTCAAACAGAAGGCAATTGCGTGCTGGGGGGAGAGGAGCAGCCATCAGCGGGACGGGAGGGGTGCTGACTCGCTGGGCGCCCAAGCACACCTCCGGGAGTAGGGCCGAAAGCCCGGAGCCCTCTCCCGAGCCCGTGGCCATCCAGCGCCCTGCCTGCACTCCTGCCGGCTTTGGGGATCCCAGCTCCTCCCAGCCTGGAGGGACCCCACAGAGCAGCCTTCATGCGGGGACTCCTCCCCTCACAGATGACCCGGGCCCCGGCTCGGGAGGGGACGCAGAGGAAGCAGGCAGGCAGAAGAGGAGGGACCCCCGACCCAGGCGCCAGGAGTGAGAAAAGGCAGGGGACCCTTTCCAGCCCAAAGCCTCCTCCCTCCACGTGCAGCTGCCCCTTTCCCCTCGTTGTGCTTCTGGGAGGGGCACTCCCCACCCCCCAAAGCTGACATCTCTCCTAGGGAAGCTGAAGTCTCGGGAAGATGGGCCCCCTTCTGGGTGTGAGGGCCTTCCTCTTGGCTAGGAGGGGTCTTGTCCGTGTGCCTGGCCACTCAGGGCAGGGCCATGTGTCTGCTGCGCTGCAGTCCTCCCGAAACTCCTGGGGACTCCCCACCTGGGCTCAGTGGACCAGCTAAGGGAGCTCTACCTTCCTGACTGTGGGAGGGGAGGTTCCTTCTGTCAGGTAACTGAGCAGGGGCCCACCCTCTCAGTGAACACCGGAGATACCCCCCCCCACCTCGGTTCACAGGGGCCTTCTGTCTGTCCCCCAGGGCTGGGGGTCATGCCTCCTTTGCTCACAGCTGGGGCGGGTAGGAGGAGTAGACAGGCAGGCAGACACAGAGTGACAGGCAGGGCAGGCAGACGGGGCAGAGACGGCCCCACTTACAGGAACCAGCTTCCAGTACCAGCGGGTGGGGCACTGACGCCAGAGGCAGAGAGATGAGAGGGGCGGGCAGGGGGGAGGGGCGGAGTGGGGGAGAGAGAGAGTCACCTCCAACAGCCTCAGTGCACAAAGGGCCATGAGGTCCGCCCGCCCCGCCCACCCGGCCTCTGACTGTCCTTTCGTCCATCCATTGCCTTTGTCTCACCGAGGGCTGCGCTGGGGCGGCCCCGTCTGCAGGGGCTGCGGGAGATGTTCTTTGGCCTGCTTCCTGCTCCGTCTTCTCTTGCAGCCGCCGGATCGTCTGGGGAACCAGCAGAGGGCAGCACTGTGGTCACTGGGCGATGCTGTCCCTGAGCCCACCCTGGCATAACACCCCACCAGGGCCTAACCCCACCTACCGTGTCCACCCAGAAAAGGAGCTTGTGCTCCAAGCTGGTCAGGGCCAAAGGACCAGGCGGCGTCTTTGTCCATTCTAAGGCGAAGGCCACCATGAGGGCGTCAATGACAGCTAGGTGGGCTCCCTGCGGGCACAAGGACTGAAGGGTGAGACCAGAACAGAATCAAGGGGAAGAATCTGGAAGTGAGACAGGCTTGAGAGTGGGGGCCTCAGGAAAGCAACCAGGACAGGGGTTCTGGCAGAGCTACTTCTTGGTGGGCTGGGCTTTGAGGTCACACACTAGGTCTTAGGATCCGGCGGGCCCTGTAGGCCAGTTCTCAAAGGCCACAGCAGTATCTTCTGGAGGGAGTCAAGCCTGGTGGGAGGAGCCAGGCCTGGTGGGTGGGGCCTACCATGAGGATAGGCTGGTGTCGCAGGTCAGCCTCCTGCACAGGGCGTTCCGGCAGTGCGGGCACCGTGCCCCTCCGTGCCAGCAGGGCCAGCAGTGCAGAGGGGCTGGGGGGCGTCTCCAGCTGTGGCAGCGCCTGCCTCCAGGCCCGGCAGTACAGCTCGGCTGAGAGCAGCAACCGGGTCACCGGGGGCTTCACGTGCTCCTGCGCATACTGGTCGGTGTAGAAGGGCTCCCATAGCTCCGAGGGCACGTGCTCTGTGCGGGCAAGGGGGGTGAGGGCAGGTCAGGGCCGCTGGAAACCAACCAACCGCACCCACACCGTCACACGGCTCCAGCTAAGGGGGGCTCTGGGCCAGGGAGGATGGCACCGGGAGAGAAGACACAAGTGTGGAGTTTGCCAGAGGAAGGGCTGATGGTGCTCCAGATGCACGCGAAGGAAGCGTGCACAGGAGCATGTGGGCAGAGGGTGGGAGGTCTTGCTGGGGGGGAGGGGAGGGGAGAGAGGACCATTACAATGCCATACTGCTCAATCACCCATGCTGGTGCCCCAAGCAGGACACCCCATTAGGCTCATTTACACCTTAATGCAACCCTGGAGGCACCTGCCTCAGGCCACCGCACAGTGAGGGAGCCGTGGAGCCGGCCTTCCCATCCAGACCTTTAGTAGACCCTACACCCTCTCAGCTCAGATGTGGGGGCTGGCTGGCAGGACACCCAGTGGGGGAGGTGGACACACTGCAGACACTTTGGGGGTGTGCGAACTGGGCAACTGAAGGGAGGATGTGGAGGGAGGTGCCGGGGCCCATGGGGAAAAGGGTGGTGACTGGGGTGGGGGTTGGGGGGTTCATGAGGCTCAGTATGAGGGGCTGGGGCCTAGGAGAGCAGTGGGGTCCTGTCACAGATGCAGCCTTGGGCACCCTGAAGACTAGGAAGAGGCTTGAGGAAGCCCCACAAGGGGCGGGGCCTCAAGTAGGACCCAAGGGTGGGGAGGAGAAAGATCAGAATAAGCTGCCAGAAAAATCCAGGAAGGCCAAGGAAGAGGTCACGAAGGCCAGTGTGGGGGTTCTTCCAGGGAGGCCACGCTCATTCCAGTCAGAGAAGCTGTTTTGTATACTGGGGTTCCCCATGTGTTTGAAAGAGTGTGGGCAGGATTCTACCACTTGGAACATTTGAATGTGACCAGACCTTCCTCCGTACCTCTCCACTCGGCCACACTCCCAGATACCTCCCACCCACAAGGACCCGGGCATCCTTGCCTTCAGTGCCTCCCAGGCTGGGCTCTCTCCCCACCCCCTAAAATCATACTTGACCTTCCACTTAACGCCCCACCCCAGTGGAGAGTTGTGCCTACTCCCTGCCCCTCCCAGCTTAGCTCCTTGAAAGAAGAGTTCTCCAGCCTTCCCTTCCTTCCAGCCTACCCCAGCCCAGCCTCCCCAGCCTGGCTCCTGCCCTTCCAGGTCCCTGCCTCCTCAAGGCCAGCAGTGGCCACCCAGAGCACAATCGCAGCCTGTGTCTTGCCTGGGCTCTCTGCCCGGGACCTCATCCTTCCGGGAGCCATCCTCCCCTCGGCATCTCCCAGGTTCCCACCACTCAAACCAGGGCCCTGCACACCTGCCCCCCTCAAGGCAGAGCTCCTGACAGCTGTCTCGGCGGCCTTGTAAACAGACATGTTCACCCCCCACACATGTATGATGGCTTCCACTGCCATCTGAGCACCCGCCGTGGCCTTGGCAACTCCCATAATCCTTAGCATCTTGCTCCAAACCTGCCCCTTCTCTCTGTTCCCATCGCAGTGAAAAATCACCATCCCTCCTTCACTCTCCTCCAACATGCAGTCAACTTCGACCTCCTGGCATCTTTCAAAGCCAAACCCTCCTCCCTGTGTCTCCAGCTCCTGCTCATTCCCACTGGCGAAAACGGAACAAGTTTCTTTTCTGCAGGACTTGTCAGAGCCTTTGAAATGAAACCTGAGGTGAGATGTTGGCACCGATGGCTAATGTTTACCAAGCACTTCCTCTATCCCAGTGTGTCTCCACCTCTGCTCTGTTGGCACTTGGGGCTGGACAAGTCTTTGTGTTTGCCTGGGGGTGGGGCAGGCTGTCCTGGGTTGTAAAGTGTTGAGCAGAATCCCTGGTCTCTGGTCACTGGAGGCCAATAGCACCTTCCTCCCAAGGAGCGACAACTGACAGTGTCTGCGGACGGACAGTGCCAGTGTCCCCGAGACCCACCAGCGCTCTGTGCCACACACTGTTTGTGACGTGCTGACAGCAGAGCAGGGCCCGCCTGAGGGAACATAGTGCGAGCCACACATGTGGTTTTAGATATTCCAGGAGCCACACTGAAAAAGTAGAATCGAATAACGTTCGCTTAGTAGTTCTTTCAACCTAACGCACAGTTGACCCTTGAACATGAGTTTGAACCAGATGGGCCCATGCATACGTGGATTTTCCCCAGTAAATCCTGTAAAAGCATCTTCTCCTCCTTATGATTCTCTGAATTCCATTTTCTTTTTTCTAGCTCACTTCACTGCAAGAACACAGCATGTGATACATAGAACACGTAAAAACGTGTGTGAGTCCACTGTTGTTATTGGTAAGGTCAATAGCAGACTCTTTGTAGTTAGGTTCCTGGGGGGGTCAGAAGTCACACACGGGTTTTCAACTGTGTGGGGTGGGGGGGAGTCAGTGCCCCAGCCCCTGTGTTGTTCAAGGGTCCCCTGGACACCCAACACGGTGTCCTTCCAGCATGTAAACGATGTTGACACATCATTACTGAGCTGTTTTACATTCTGTTCCCACCCCAGGTCTCCAGAAGCCACTGTGCTTGTCCCACTGACCGTGCCCCCCAGTCTGGTGGCCCTGGCTCAGCAGCGCGAAGCAGCACTGATGGTGACCACTGCTTCACAGTCACCATCACATACTCAGTTGCTTAGTCCCTATAGCACTGATGTCCTGATGCCCATGGTGCAGATGAGAAAACCAAGGTCCAGACCCCCGCCAGGGCTCGCCAAAGCTCACGCACCTAGTAAACGACAGAGTGGACACGGACCCAGTTTCCCTGTGCATCAAGTTGGCTTTCTGAAGGCATGAGACTGCATGTGCTGTTTCTCAAACTTGCTTAACAATGGCACCCCTCCATCTTATCTCTGAGCTAGAGTTCTGTGGAGCCCGCCCACTTGCCGTGCTGCCCGGCCTCCTCGCATCTGTGCTTCTCCGTCACCAGAACTACCCCTTCTCCAGCCACGACCCCCCTGGGCACACACTTGCACGTCTGATATCATCATGCCAGTCCCCAAACATTTTCCATGACCCCCCAGTGCCCTCAGACGCTCACCCATGGCCGGAGAGGCCCTCCTCGGTCTCATGCGCCTCCTTCATCCTCACCTCCCTCGGTGTCCACCAGGACCCCCACTTCCTTCTCCTTGTTGGTCCATACCCCATGCCTTACTTAGCACATGTGATCCCCTCCCCCTGGCAAACTCCTACACATACTTCGAGGTTCAAGCCCTCCTTCTAGGGTGCCTCTCCTTTTCTCCCCTCCCTGGGAGATTCCAGGAACGTCCTCCCTCCTGCATCCCTCTCGGTGTCGCTCAAGGCAGGGATGGTCCAGTTTCACGTCCCATAGGCCACTCTCTCTCACCTGACCCCCAGCCCAGCACTGGCCTGGCACCCAAAGGCATCAGTCAAGAGTCTTGGAGTTTGTGAACCAAGCCTAGTTCTGCCCTCTCTCAGGGCCTGGTGCCCCACCTTCCTCAGCCCGCTCTGTTTAGCGAAGGTGGGTGGGAAACTGGTGGAAATTGACCTTCAGTGTCATACGGCACGGAAGGCTGGGTCTAAGAGTCAGTGCATCTGCTCGGGGGACTCCGCTTTCCTTTCTGTGGAATGGGATAGTGATTTCTGCTGTCCCCTGGCCAGGGGGCGATGAACACTATTCACGTTATTAATAAAGTCAGCACACCAGTGCCAGCAGCAGTAATAGCAAGTGGTTCCTGTGGGCCAGGTACGGTGGGGAGAATTCCGTGGTAGCACCCTCTCCTCTGCCCCACAGAAGGTACCAACTGGGTTCCCACTCACTCGTGCACTGTCCCAGCCCACTTGCAAATGGACCAATAGGTGAAGGAATGCCTTCTTTTACTGAGGGGGAAATGGGAGCTTCAAGAACTGAGACCGCCCGCAGTCTGGTGGAGCTAGGACTCAAACCCAGCTCCGATTCCATGAGGTGAGCGCTGTGGGGCCTCAGAACCTGGGGTGTGAGGGGCTGAGGCTACCTGGGCCTCTCCCCAGCAACCGCCTTCCCTCCTCAAGCCGATCCTCCGGGGCAAACAGGCCCTGTGTGCAAGGGTGCAGGGAGAGAGACTGTGAGAGAGAGACAGGCTCGGGCGGCTCCGGGAGTCGGACTGCTATCACAGAGACCCACGCCCAGAACAGGTTCATCTGGGAAGGCCACTGAGGGAGGATGGGCTGTGCCCAGCTGGTGCCAGGACCGGTGGGTGGGCAGGGCGTCCCCCGAGGAAGGCCCAGTCCTTAATTAACCCCAGCTTCCCCATGGCCAGGCTCCGGCTCCCAGCTCTGACATGTGGCCCTAACTGAGCCTGCCTGGGGCCTCCAATCCTGGGGACCCACCCCATCCTCCCCTCTCCGGGTGGCCTGACTTCTTCACACAAGTGGGCCTGCGCCCGGGCCCCTGCCGCGGGCGATCTTGGACAAGCTATTTCCCATCCACTGGGCTCGCCCGCCTCCTGGGCAAAACGAGGCAATAAGTCACAACTGCCAGCCCTGGCCGGGGCCGTGGAGGCCAAAAGAGGGTCTCCGGAGCTCCCCGCGCCACCCGCAGCACAGGCGGGGCCAACGCGGGGTGTGCGTCCGGGCCTCCGGGTGTGGGTCCTGGGTGTGAGTTGGGAGTCCTCGCACGCGTGATGCGAGTGTGTAAAGGGGAGGAGAGCGTGCAAGGCAAGGCCCGCCCTGGAGACCCCAAGCGGCCTATTGGCACCTCCCCGCTCACCTGGGGCCAGCGACGCCGGGGTCCTGGCGCGGAGCTGGGCCGCTGGCCCCACCCCCACCGCGCTCCCGCAGCCCGGAGACCAAAGTCCAACGCCGGGGCCGAGCCGCAAACCCAGAGCCCGGGAACCCCGGCGGCCCGCCCTATTGTTCCCACGACCTCGACCTCCCAGGCCCGCCCCCCGCACCTGTCGCCCCCCAGAGGGTACCTGCGCCCCCGAACGCGGCCCGCAGCACCCACGCCAGGCTGGCCGCAGCCTTAGCCCGCGAGAAATCGTATTGGTCCAGCGACTTGATCTCGGGGACTAGGAAGGTCCTCCGCAGCGGCCCGGGCCCGGGGGGCGCCGCCTCCACCATGGCGCTGCCGGGGCTGCTGGCGCCGGCTCCGTGCTCGCTCCGGCTGGGCTGCGCTGCTCGGCGCTCGCACCCGGGCCGCCGCGGAGCCAGGTGCGGCCGCCAGCGTTCGCGACGCAGCGTCGGCCCCGCCCCGGGGCGGAGCCCAGGTGCGCCCCGCCCCCAGGCCGGTGCCCGCGCCTCGCCGGGGCCTTCGCCGCAGGGTGGGGCGGGGAGGCTGCGGAGAAGTATGTGTGCGCGTGCACGTGTGTGCGCTTATGTTCCTGTGAACGCACTGGAAAGGATGAGGGACCATCTGTTTCTGAATGTGCGTGCTGGCCCGAGTGTGTACCCTTAGATGCGAGTGTGAGCATGTGTGTGGGTGCACCTGTTTCTGATAGTGTGTTGTGAGCGTACAAGAATGTTTGTATTCGTATCTCCACGTGTCGCTGACTGTGTGTAGGTGCCGAACGAGTGTGTGTGAGGATGTCTGCGGACGCGCACAAATATGTTTTCCACGTGATGCGTGTAAGAGGGCCTGCATTGTGTAGGTGTCTGTCCTAAGGGTGTGGGAGTGGTGAGTGTGTGTGTGTCTGTGTCTCGTCAGTGGCTCTGAGAGTTTGTGTATTTGTGAACACACAAATGTACTTGTGTTCTGTACCAGGGTGTGGTGAAGGGCAGTGAAGGAGTGTGTGGCAGATGCTGAAAGTGTGTACTTGCGACTGTGTCTGTGTGTGTTCGCGTGGCTATTACTGGGTGTAATTGCAAACGTCCACATGTGTATTTCTGGTTTCAACAGAATTTGCCAGGGGCTCCAACAGTGTGTAGTGGGGGGTATTTGTGTCCAAGTGCATTTGTATGTGATGGTCTCGGTGTGGTGGGTGCGTGTGGGGGGCACCTTTGGAGAGTGTCTTTATGCATCATGAGTGTGGTTATAGGTGACTGTGTCTGAGTCTGTGGTGTCAGCCAGGTGTGACAGGGTGTGTAAGCCGTGGAAGTGGGTGTAACTCTGTAAGAAGATCCATTTCTGGATGCACTTGTGAGAGTGCAAGCATGCAGATTTATTTAGGGACTGCATATTTGTGTAAGTACATTTGTGTGTGATAAGAGTTTGATTATGTGTGTCAGTGTGGAGGCATGCGAATATAGTTGTGCACACATGCAAGTGTGTGCACATTACTGGACATATTTGTAAGTGTCTGGACATATTTGTAAGCCCCTATTTGTGGCTATGTGTCTAATAGTTGCTTGTGTTGCATTGTGCTTTTGCAGTGAAGCATCCGCTGCGTGTCTGCTGCTGTATGTAATAGTGAATGCACAGTGTTTGTGTGTTAGGTCTCTGTGGCCTGTATGTCTGTATGTCTCAGTGTGCATATCCAGCTATGGTTGTGTGTGTATATAAGTGCACATGTGTTTGGGTTTGTTTCTGAGTGTGTTTGTATGTAGGAAACTGGTGTTTGCATCTGTGTGAATTTGTGAATGTTACATAGGGCTGAGTGTGAGTGCGACAAGCTGCACACGCATGTGTGCCAGTTTTCTGAATGGAAATTGAGTGGCTGAACATATCGCTTTACATTTGAGTGCATTTGTGGGTGTCTGGGTGTGCCTGGTTGTGGCACACAATGGCGGCGGTGTGTAGGCATGTGTGTGTAAGTTGTGCTTGAAATGGTCTGTAGGTGTAGGGTGGGCATTGTGGGTGTCCAGTGGCATTAGTGCATCACATGCAAGTGCGACCGGGTGGGTGAATTCTGGGTCGGGGATGTGAGCACGAGGCTGTGCAGCTGTAGCTGCAGCTGCAGAGGGATTTCCATCAACATGGAACAACGTGCATTTTCTCAGCTACATGAAATTCTATGAGATGAGGAAGCACGATAGCCAGTCAGCATCCCGAGGTCCCACCCTGTGCCCTCCTCAGGTGGCGGCCCCTCAGTGCCCCCCTTTGTAGGAAGGTCCCAGGCCCTGTTGCACAGGTGTGGTTGAGGCTGAGTCTCGTGCTCCGGAGTGTGTGACGGGGCAGGGCTGGGTGTGCCCAGGGGAGGGGACCTGGGGTGTGGCCCCTCCTGTCTGGATGTGCCCGTGCAGGAGTGGGCATGGGTGCACAAAGAGGCCTGTGTGCATGCATCTGAGCACACGTGAGGATGCGTGTGATGCACATGCCCTGGCTCATGTCCCAGCCCCCTGGAAGACCCGGGCAAATCCTCTCCCTACTGGGCCTCAGTGCCCTGCTTCTCCAATGAGTGTGGCATGACCGGCCAGCTCACACACATATTTGCTTTTCCTGGGAAGGTTCTTACCACTTCTGTGGACCCAAAAACCAAATATAGGTAAGGGCAGTGCCCACTGCCCACCAGCATACACTCCCACGGGGGCAGAGCGCACACTCAGACAGAGGTGCGAGCCTGGCACAAGCCCGTGGGCCCTCAGCGCTCTGGGCCAGGAGGGCCTGGGGTCAGCAGTCAGAGCTGGGCCTGTCCAATTCTGCCTGTGCCAGAGGCCTCATGGGCCCCTCCCGCACACCAGGCCAACCGGAACTCCTGGCCCGGCTGGACCTCCCCACCCACACAGGGCGGCTGGAATCAGGTCCCACCTGCCCCTGAGGGCCTGCTCCTTGGGCCCAGGCAGGTGCAGTCACACCGGCTCCTCTGAGTGCACCCCTGGGCCCATCCCAACTCCTTGTCTCCCGCCCCTTCCTAACTGGGCTGCCTCAGGCTGTCGTGCCTCCCAACAGGCTAGGCCCTGGTGATGCAGCTGGGGAGCAGGGAGGCCGGTGACTTAGAGTGTCTGTAGGTCAAGGCCTCAGGAATGGACTTGGGGGAGTGTAGAACACCTCCCGAATCTCCTGTACAGTTCTGTGTGTGTGTGTGTGTGTGTGTGTGTGTGTGCGCGTGCGCACGCTCCCGGAATCATACTAACAGGTGAGGATTTTTAAGGGTTTTTTGTGTCCAGCACAATCTCATTAAATCCTCACAACATCCCTTCCTGAGGAGACGGGAAGGAGGCTCTGAGCGAGAGTCCCTGGGTCAGGGGTCCTCCGCAGAACCGCTACGCTGCCCTCCCGGCCTGAGCCTGCGCCTTCCCCAAACACCCTCGCCTCTCAGAGGGGGTTGGGTGAGGCCAAGCAGAGGAGCCCCTCTGTCCCTCCAGCCCACAGCGAGCTGCAGTGATGGGGTTCAGGTGTGGCCACCGGTTTTGCCCTCCCCTCCCACACAGGGTCCCTTGGTGGCCTCTCTGAAGTTCGGCCCTGGCTGGTGTGGCTCAGCTGGTGGCGTGGTAAACGGAGGGGTCACGGGGTGGATTTCCCGTGGGAGCACACGCCTGGGTTGTGCGTTAGATCCCCTGTTGGGGACCATGCCCTGGGCTGCCAATCGACGTCCCTCTGCCTCCCTTCCTTCCCTTCTCTCTAAAGTCAGAGAGCTGGTCCTCAGGTGAGGATTAAGAGAATAATAATAAAAAACAGAAAGAAATTCAGAGTTGTGAAATTAATCGTTCCTAGAGATTCGTGTCAGTAATGTCCGCGTCCAAAAGTTAGCTGAAAAAGAGGTAGTTTATGACTGACCCCCACGGACCTCTGGGAGACATTTCTGAAATAGCGAACAAATAAACGAACCAACGGTCCTGTGCGCACTCGGGGCTGCCTGTCCCGGTCCTTACGGCACCTGCGCCGGGAGGCAATGAACCAGCGCGTCGGAAGAGACCACGTCGGCGAGGGGCGCGGCGCCGGGACCGCGAGCTAACAGCGGGGGAGTGAGGCCCGCGGCCGGGAGGGGACGGGAGTGGGGGGAAGGGCCGGCACCGCAGTCGGGCCGGGCGCGGACGCTGGCGGGTCCGGCAGCTGCGGGGCGGTGGAAGGTTTCGGAGGGCTTCTCCGATTTTCCCCAGCGGAGGGACCGCTTTCTTTATTCTGTCAAACTAAATGCAATCAACGCCCGTTTCCAGGCGCACCATCACATGGAAAAGGAGGCGCACAGCGCCCTGACCGGACGGGGCGCGCGGAGCGCTCGGGGCGCTTGGGGTCCGCTGACAGCGCTCCCCACGGCCACGGCCAAGGCCGGGTGGCGGCCGCCACAGAACGGATACAGCGCGGGGCATCGCCCCGAGAACGAAACACTCACTCCCGCGTCCAGGCGGAGAGAAAGACTGGTCGAATTCATTAACAAATGAAGGACAAACCTGACCCGCAGAATTCCAAGTATGTTACGTAAATACTCCGCCCTCGAGAAAGGGTGGGGCTTCACGTGGTGATTTCCTTCCAAAAGGCCCAGTTTGGAAAGACTGGGAAAGAGTCACTTTTCCGGGGACGAACCTGAAACACACGCTGTGTCCCCTGGCTCGGTGACCAAGGTCAGCGCCCACAGCAGTTACGCAGTTGACAGTGTACACTGTTAATGTGCTGTTGTGAACACAGCTCGTTGCCTCAGGGAACATCCTCCCCCCAAACCCATAACCCTGAGGCGGTGGGGGGCAGGGACGACCCGAGAAAGTCCCCCAGGGCACCTGACAGCGAGCCAAAGACGCACAGCCAATGCGGCCTAAGGAAATGTGACAACTGAGTGTCGTGTGGGATCCTGGACTCGAGAAAAGACACTCCAAGAAAACTGGAGAAATTTGAATAAAGCATGGTCTTTAGTCCATACTAATGTATCGGTATTGGTTCATAATTTGTAACAAATGTCCCATACTAGCAAAGATGTTACAAATGGCGGAGACGCTGTGTGTGTGTGTGTGTGTGTGTGTGTGTTGGGGGAGGGAATACATGGAAACTGTACTATCAAATTTTTAATATTTTGTTTATTTTTAGAGCGAGGGGAAGGGAAGGAGAAGGAGTGGGAGAGAAACATCAATGTGTGGTTGCCTCTCATGTGTCCTCTACTGGGGACCTGGCCTGCAACCCAGGCATGTGCCCTGACTGGGAATCGAACCGGTTACCCTTTGCTTCACAGGTCCGTGCTCAATTTACTGAGCTACGCCAGCCAGGGCAATTAAAAAAAAAAAGATTTTACTTATTACCCTGGCTGGTGTGGCTCAGTGGATTGAGAGCTGGCCTGCAAACCAAAGTGTCTCTGGTTCACATCCCAGTCTGGGTACATGCCTGGGTTGCAGGCCAGGCCCCCAGTTGGGGCCCCATGAGAGGTAACCAGTTGATGTTTCTCTCCCTCTCTTTTGAGAGAGAGAAACGTGATGGCCTGCCTCTGGCGGGGGCCCCCGACTGGGGACCAAACCCGAGTTCCAGGCGTGTGCTCTGACCAGGAGTCAAACCACTGACCATTTGCTCTGTGGCTCCACCAACTGAGCCACACCAGTCAGGGCCTATCTGTTCTATATTTCTCTAAATGTAAAACTGTTCCAAAAGTCTACTGATTAAAAAAAGATTAAGAGACATGCAAAACAGGAGCCTAACAGTTATAAAATGTCTGTGCTAAGATATCATAACGTTTCTAAACACGGTATTTCCTCTGCTCTCTCATCGGGACAGGCGGTTCCCCAGGGGACGACTTGGAGCGGCTCGGAGCAGGGCTCCCACTCAGCCCTCCGGACATCAGGCCCAGGCTGTGCTTCGCCGTGGGCCGGCCTGTGCACTGCAGGGGTTGAGCAGCATCCCGGACCTAAACCCCCTAGATGCCAACAGCACATCCCCTTCAACTGTGACGAGCAAATATGTCTGCAGCCGCCGCCTGCTGTCCCCCCGCATGCTGAGTCCCTCTCCCGTTGAAAAGCACATGCCCATGCAGGGGACAGTCACTCTGTGAAGCTGCTGTGGGAAAAGGCGTCTGTGTCTGTGAGCTTCAGCGCTGCCTCGGGGGTCCAGGTGTCTCCAGGACGGGTGCCAGGTGGGCCGCGGCCTGGGGCACGGCTTTGGGGGTAGAGAGAGTTGGAAAGAGGACTGACAGGTCTCGCCGACTGGCAGGGCGGGGGGCAAGGACAGGAGGGAGGCATTTGGGAGGGTGCCCAGGTCTCCACCTTGTGCAGCTGGGTGGACGGCAGTGTCCTGTGCTGAGATGGGCACAGGAGATGAGGGGCTGGGTTGGGGAGGGAGGGTGATGTGTCTCGCCTTGGACAGGTTGAGTTTCAGGTCCCAGAGGGACCGGGAGGAGAGCAGGAGCCACGATCCCGAGCCCACGTGTCTGCAGATGTGCAGGGCCCCAGAGGGCAGTGCAGCCCCTTTCCTCTTGCACATGGACACAGTGGGCCTTGGGCTTGGGATCGTGGGCTCCTGCCCTGCTGGGGGACACAATACCCCCCAGCAGGCGGGTGGACACATGGACTGGGCGACAGCGAACAATGGGACACCGTTCAGCACTAAAAACAAACGGGCTGTCAGGCTGTGAAAAGACAGGAGGAAGTTTGAATGCATCTGACTGAGAGGAAGAAGCCAGCCCGACCGGGCCACGAGCTGCATGATTCCGGCTCAGTGGTACCGTGACGCTGAGTGGCCAAGGAGAGTCTGTGGAGACTGCAAAAGGGTGGGTGGCTGCCGGGCACGGGGTGCGGGGGGCGGAGGGTGAACAGGTGGGGCTTCCGGCTCCTTGAAAGGACTCTGCAGAATACCAACGTGATAAATGTTTGTCACGGTGCATTTATCTGAACCCACACAGTGGACAACTCCAGGATGAGCCTCGAGGTCAAGGACGGGGCTGGGTGACCCTAGCGTGTCGGTGTGGGGTCAATGGTGTTAACAAAGGCACCATCTGGTGCAGGGTATTGACAAAGGGAGAGGTTGTGCCTGTGTAGGGGCAGCAGTTGTACGCTAATTTTTGTTGTGAACCTAAAAGTGCTCTAAAAATAGTCTCTTGCACACACACACACACTCCTGCACACCCTCTGTCTCGATGTTGGTCAGCATGGAGAGATTATCTCAGCGTGCTGCTCTCCTTTGCATGTCCTTGAGGGAAAGAAATGTTCTGTCCGTCAGCACTTGCTGCCCTTCCCTCCCCTGGGAGGCGGAGTTCTCCGGGTGGACGGAAGGGAGGCGGGGATACCACAAGGAGGGAGACCTCCGTGGCTCTGAGCGTCTGTGGCTCTGGGCAGTGCCAGTTTGGACCCGAGTGTCATCATCAGGGCAAGAGGGGGCCTGTGGGTGTCAGAGACACCGAGGCCCCTGGATCCTGAGACACAGGCTGAGGACAGAGCCGGGGGAGGAGCAACAGTGGAGGCGAGGGCTCCTGGAAGGTGCGGAGGTCTCCGGATTCAGGACCGGCCTGGAGGGCAGGCACTTGGCGAGCACCCCGGGGAGCTATGAGGACAGAGTGCTCAGCAGTGCCCTCGGGGAAAGCAGCCTCAGGGGGGTGCGTCTGGAGAGGCAGGGAGTCGGGTTGTTGAGTGAGTTGAGGGGGCCAACTCGACACCCAGCATCTTGCCTCTGACACCCCTCTGCCCCTCCAGCCACCCCCGTGCCTTTCCTCTGCCTCTTTCCAAAGCCATTCTGCCCCCAGCCCCAACGCTGCCTCTCCTGGGGTCGTCCCCTTGTGCTCCTTTCCTTCCTCGAACGTCTCCGCTGAGGAGTGGTGGCTGTGTCACAGATGAAAGGACCGTGGGCACTGGCTCGTCCAAACCTTCACCCAGAGCTCACACAAGCCCCTCTCCAGTGACTGTGTCTCCGCTTGCCCAGCCCATCCTTGATTCCTTCCATGACTAGGGAGCTCAGTACTGTACGAAGCAGCCCCTTCTGGCTCTGCTGGGTACAGTGTTGTTCCTTCAGCAGAGTATTCCCATAGTGGGTGCTCAATGCATGCTGTGGAATCTGTTTCACTGCTACTCTCCACATTTTCCAGCTTCCGTATTAAATTATGTATGCTAGACATAAAGAGAATCGCCAAGGTGTAGCAATGCAGGTTTTCATTTAGAATACATTAATTAGTAGAGAACACATTAAGTAATTGCTCATGCTAGGAGCTAGAGCTACCACCCGGACAAAGACAGACAGTCTCTCTCTCCTCACAGAGCCTCTGTTCTAGTGGGAATGCGGACACCGAACAGCCAAAGACACCACCATTTAACTGTAGCTGTGGTAAGGGCACTGGGAGGGGACAGGTGTCGGGGAAGTACAGACAGGTAACCTGTACAACCAGGCAGTCTTGATGTGCATTCAATGGTTTGGTTGCACCTACATAAATAAAACTGGCCACACAAAGTCATGAAGCAACGAATGTGAACAACTCTGTTCCTTAAAGGCAGGAACTTGCCACTAAGAGGGACTGCGCATTTGTTCACCTCTGCCCGTCTCCACCCACGGCTGGAGGCCCCTCCCACAGTGATTCCGGACAGAGCCACATGACTCGTTTGGGCCAATGGGAGTGTAACGGAAGCGAGGCTTGAGCAGCATTTGCTGCCCTGGAATGAAAGGCAGCAGAAGAGTACAGACCCATCAGACGGTAACAGGATGATGAGGAAGCTTTAGGAACAAGTTCACATCGATAAACCTCACAACTTAGAGGGCATAGACAAACGGAGATGCAAAACTACTAAAGCTTACTTAAGAAGAAACCGATAACCTAAATAGTCCTGTTTCTATTTTAAAATAGAATTTGTGCCCTGGCTGGTGTAGCTGAGTGGATTGAGACCCAGAGGATCGCGGTTTGATTCCTAGTCAGGGCACATGTCTGGGTTGCAGGCCAGTTCCCAGCAGGGGATGCACAAGAGGCAACCATACATTGATATTTCTCTCCCTCTCTCCTTCCCTTCCCCTCTAAAGATAAATAAATAAAATCTTTTAAAAAATGAAATGAAATTTGTGATTGAAAACCTTTCCATGAAAAAAACTCCATGCCCAGACAGCTTCTCTGGTGAATGAAACAACACAAACACTTGCTGAAGACAGAAGAGCAGGCACACTTGCCGATCAGCTCCCTGAGGTTGGCGTTATCCTGGTACCACAGTCGGAAAAAGACTTTACCAGAAAAAGCACACAGCCCAGGGGCTGTCATGAATACGGACACGAGCAGTCCCCACAGAAGGTCAGCACGTGGAGCCCGGCGGCACACGGAAAGGAAAACACATCACGGTTAGGTGGGATGTATCCCACAGACTCGAGGTTGGCTCAACATTTCAAAATCAAATGAGAATCATCATCTCAACAGATGTAGAAAATTTATGTGACAAAAGTCAACGCTCGTTCACGAGAGAGAAAAACCTCTCAGCAAACTTAAGCATAAAAGGGAATTTCCTCTACCAAAGAAAAAGTATCTATGAAAATCTTAAAGCTAACATCATACTTAGTAGTGAAAGAACAAATGTTTTTCACTACTGAGACTGGGGACAAGGCAAGGCTGTCCTTTTAACTGCCTCTATTCAACCTTGTATAGGAAATCCCAGAAAGTGTAGTAAGGCAAGAAAAGTAATAAAAACTCACCATTTGGAAAAAAGTTAAACATGATAATCGACATAAACAAAAAGAAAAATAAAGAAAATATAATTATCTATTTAGAAAGTCATAAAGAAAGCACAAGACCATTTGCTGGCCAGTTGGCTAAGGTCAAGTGCAGAAGCCCAAGAAGGCTCCCAGACCTCCGGTGAGTTCGGCAAAGCTGCAGGATGCAAGGGGATCTGTGAACTTGAATTATCTCTACATTCAGACAGCAGACAAGCAGACATTTAAAAAACCAATACTACTTTTAATAATAGCAAGACATAAAATATTTAGAGATAAATATACAAAATGTGTGTAACACCTCTGCACTGAAACTAAAAAACACTGTGAAGAGTAACCGAAGAGGCCGCAGAACACAGAGATGCACCACGTTCGTGAATGAGGAGGGGACTCAGCATTGCTCATGCGTCGATTCTCCCTATAACGATCTCTAGGTTAAATGCAATGCCTACAAAAACTCCAGCCTGTTTTCTCTTACAGACTGATGAGCTGATTTGAAACTCACAGAAACAAACGCAAAGGACCTCAAGCAGCCTAAGAAATTTGAATAAGAAGAATGCAGTTGAAGGAATTAAACTTCCCGATCTCAGCCGTGGCTGGTGTGGCTCACTGGATTGAGCCCGGGCTGCAAATCAAGGGGTCGTCAGTTCAATTCCCGGTCGGAGCACATGCCTGGGTTGCGGGGCCAGGTCCCCAGTGCGGGGTGTGTGAGAGGCAACCACACATGGATATCTCCCTGTCTTTCTCCTTTCCTTCTCTTCTCTCTAAAAATAAATAAATTAAATCTTTAAAAAGAAAAAAAATTTCCTGATCTCAAGACGAATTATACAGTTTGAGTAAGCAAAATAACATGACATTGATATAAAGATAGACACACATCTGCAGGATAGATGACAGAGTCCCAAGAGCTTTTCTCATTGAGTTACTTTGACATCTTCCTCCTGTTGAAGGTGTTGAAGTAGCTCGGTGACAAAAGGAGAGGGTTCTTTTCTTGACAAATAGTATAAAGACAATTGTGTACCTATATGCAAAAAATAAAAGTTAACCCTTACTTTACAGCTGATATAGAAAATAACTCCAAGTAGAACTAGACCTAAGCCCAGAAGTAAAAACCGGGACCCCTGCAGAGCAGAACCTGAGAGGAAACCTTCGCGCTGCAGGTTTAGGCCAGTGCCTCTCAGGCTGGACCCCGGACAGGAAACGGATCACACAAAATGACCAACCGAACTCAACCAAAACGTAAAACTTCTGCCTTTCAGCGATACTGTCAGGAGAATGAAAACACGAGCCACAGATGGGCAAAAAAATATTCTCAAAACACAGATCTGATAAAAGATGTATCCAGAATATATCAAACTCCCTTATGAATCAATCAGGACAAACAACTCACTCCCCACCCCGCCCCACCCTCGTGAGTAAAAAGATTTAAATGAGTGTTTTACGGAAGAAGTTATCTAAATGGCAGATGAGCTCAGGAAAAGGTGTTCAGCGCAATTATCAGAGGAGTTCATATGAAACTGCGAGGAGACGCCCCTGCGCCACCAGAGCAGGATGAGGAGATAAAATGTGGCGACAGCAAAAGTCGGCCTGCGCGCGGGGTGGTCGCTCACACCTGGCTGCCAGGGATGGGGGTGGTGTGGCCACTTCTGAAAACAGTCTGGCAGCATCTTACGGAGTCAAATACACGCGTATCATCTGACACAACAACTTCACTTTCCCACAGGAATGGAAGGGCAGGGACAAAGTCGCTGAAAATTTCTCATCGCTGTGTTCACAGATTCCAGCACCGTAGTCACACGCAGTGGGCGGCGCAGAGCTTTGCCGAGTGGACCCCCAGAGCCCGTTCACCGCGACGGCAGAGCTCCAGCTTCAGGCACATACTGGCCCACAGAACAGACCCTCTTTACCCGACTCCTGGAGAGAATTTAGGGGATTCATCTGGGGGAAATTCTGGTCTAAGTTCAGTCTGTGAGGCAATTTCGGATTAGTCACAGAGAAGGGGGCTTTTCTCAGATTCCCCAAGAGGTAAGAGGGTCCCTGAATAATGCAGACTGCCTCCAAGGGGAACTCGGATAGCCCAGCTCACCTGCCTTACCCATCCCCACACCTTAGAAAGGGTCAGTCAGTTTAACACTTTTTCTTGAGTAAAAGCTCCTAAATCAAAGCCGACAGCATGCTCAAGGTGAATTCGAACAATTCAAAGGAAATAATAACGACTGACACCATGCGGAGTGTTTGGTTTCATCTGTGCAGGGGCCAGAGATTGCAACAAGGCAGCCATCAGAAGCGACAAGCGATTGCTGGGGGACTGAGGTGACTCACCTTTGACATCACTGTTTGCTTAGAAAACCAACCCAAAGTTATTAGAACTAGTTTAAGTGTTGCCAGTTACAACGCAAAAATAGAACATTCAATAGCTCTTCTAAATGCCAGAGATAATTGACTCATTTAATAGACTCGTTCACAATAGGAACAGAATTAAGATGAAATTAACAAGAACTGGGCAGGACGTGATATTGTGAGAGACACAAATGGCGCGGTAAGCTCCTCAGTTACATGGAAAACAAAAGCATTACTGGGTAGTGACTTTACATTATAAGTTTGCTGATGTCCTCTGAATTGATTTACAGGTTTAAAATACTTTCAGATAGAAATCCCAGCACCCTGGGGGGAAGAAGCTACTTGGGGAAAGCCCTGGAAGACTGACCTTGAATGTATCTGGAAGGATAAACAAGCAACAACATCACAATCAAATTTGGGAAGACAAGGATGAAATGACCATAAAAGAACAATAATCTGAAGAGTGTGTACTATTACCAAAATGAAAAAAAAACATTAAGAGAAAAGAACAGAAAACCTAAAGGGGTTCATCTGCTCGTGTGCATCAAAGCCTGATAAAATGTGAGCGGGAATTCAAACAGAAGTGAAGTTTGTTTAAGGAAATGGCACCAAGCCAGAGTCACAGGTAAGTGAGCACCTGAGAGCGGGTTCCCCGATGGCCTGCAGGGGACCAGGCGCACAGGGGATGAATCCTCAGTCCCCGTGACTGAAGGAGCTGGGCCCTGGGCTGCACTGCTGGGCTGGGGCAGGGCAGGGCAGCTGCTGGCAGGGGCAGGTCCTGGCGTCAGCTGTGGCGTCACGGCGTCCGGTTTCGTGCAGGCTGGCGGGTCAGCGCAGTCCGTTCCGCTTTCAAGAGCCTGAGGCTGAAACGCAGCTGAGGTCGAGATGTTATCTTCAGTTTGACCAAGACTCTGTTCCCTTGATCAACATGCGTGAACTTTTTCTTTCTTTCTTTTTTTTATTGATGTTTTTAAGAGAGAAAGACATCGACTTGTTGTTCTACTTGTCCCTGCATTCGCTAGTGGCTTCTTCTGCTTGCCCTGACCGGGTGGGACCCACACACTTGGTGTGCCTGGACGGTGTTCCAACAAACTGAGCTGCCAGGGCCTGAGGCTTTATCCTCAAGGCAACTGGACACCGCGACCAGAACCTCATGCCCTAAAGACATAATAATTAAGGGAATGGCCCTGGCAGGACAGCCCTGTCGATTGGAGGACTGTCCCATCCACTAAAAAGGCACAGGTTCAATTCCCAGTCAGGAGGGCACTTGCCTGGGTTCCGGGTTCAACCCTGGTTGGGGCATGAATAGGAGGCACCCACAGATGTTCTCTCTCTCCTTTCCTTTCCTCTCTCTCTAAAATCAATAAACCTATCCTTGGGTGCAGATTAAAACAGGAAGGAAGGAAGTTTAAATAATAATAATAATAATAATAATAATAATAATAATAATTAGCCCTGGCTGGTGTGGGTCAGTGGATTGAGTGCCAGCCTGTGAACCAAACAGTACGATTCCCAGTCAGGGCACATGCCCAGGTTGTGGGCTGGGTCCCCAGTGGGGCAACCGATCCATGTATCTCTTCCACCTCAGTATTTCTCTCCCTTTCTCCCTCCCTTCTCCTCTCCCTAAAAATCAATAAACAAAAAATAAAAATAGAAGAATTTCTTGGCAGGGGCTGCACTGGTGCCTCAACAATCATGACGATCGCAGTTGGGGGAGTGGACACGTACTGTGTCGTGGTGCCACTCGACAGGAGATGCCGGCTTGAATTAAGGAAGAAATCACATTGAAGAAGTGCAGCTCTTATCTGGTTACACAGATTCTAGCTCTAATCTATCTGTGTGTCCTTCTTCTTACCTATAAAATGTAGCATAGTGCATTTTAATGATATTTAATATTTTGTAATAAAATAGCATTTCAAATGTGTGGGGAAAGGATAGAATATCCAATAACTGTGGCTTGAACAACTGGGTGACCATTTGGGAAAACAATTAATTCAAACCCTCATATAAAAAAATAAACTCAAGATTGAAAGAAGAACTACAAATAAAAACCTGAAGCCACAAAATAAGTTGGTATAAAAATAGTTTCAGCCCTGGCTGGTATATCTCAGTGGATTGAGCGCTGCTCTGCGAAGCAAAGGGCTGCTGGTTCAATTCCCGGCCAGGGCATATGCCTAGGTTGCAGGCCAGGTCCCCAGTAGGGGGCGCATGAGAGGCCAACACACATTGATGTTTCCCTCCCTTCCCCTCTTTCTAAAAATAAATAAGTAAAAATTTTTAAAAGAGGTATTTGCAACATAAAATTGCAATGGGTTCTCTGACACACAGCGAATGGCTGAGACAGAGCAGGGCCCCTGGGGCTCAGGGACCACAGCTGCCTGCCACTGGCTTTGTGTGGCCTGCAAGCTACGAACGGGTCAGACATCTGAAATGGTTCTTAAACCCTGAAAGAAGAACACTTGACAGCACCTGAAAATGAAGCTCTGCTGGAGCACAGCCGCACTCCTCCACACACGGTCTGGCCACCTGTGCGTCCCAGGTGGAGAGCTGAGTGGTCACCACCCAGATCGCACGGTCCCCAAGCCCCAGAGTCCTTACTCATGGAGTCTGCACTGGAGACGTCTAGAAGGGAGTACAGCTAGAGAGGCCATGACCTCGGGGTCTCAACCCACCGTGCTGAACTCCAGGCTTCTTTTTTTCTTTAATTGTTGACGCTATTGCAGACATCCGCACTTCCTCCCTTGGTGCCCCTCCTCCCAGCCGCCCTCCTCCTTTCCCTCTGGCCATCACCTCACTGTTTTCTGTGTCCCCAACTTCTGCAATGCGTGATTGTGGGCTGATCCCTTCACCTTCTGTCATCCAGTCCCCCCTCCCCTCTGACAGCTGTCAGTCTGTTCCATGTGTCCAGGCCTCTGTTTCTATTTGGTCTGTCCGCTTGTTCTGTTCATTACATTCCACATGCACATGAAATCAGGTGGCACTTGTCTTTCTCTGACTGGATTATTTCACAGAGTGTCATGTTCTCCAGGTCCATCCATGTTGTTACAAAGGGCAGGAGCTCCCTCTTTTTCATGTTGAGTAATATTTATTCCATCGTGTAGATGTACCACCACTTTTTTATCCACTTTTCTACTGATGGGCACTGGGGCTGTTTCCAGATCTTGACGATTGTAAATAATGCTGCTATGGAATATAAGGGTGCATATATTCTTTTCTACTGGTGTTTTGGGTTTCTTGGGCTATATTCCCAGAAGTGGGGTTGCTGGGTCAAAAGGCAGATTCATTTTTAATTTCTGAGGAAATTCCATACCGTTTTCCACAGTGGCTGCACTCCCACCAACAGTGCACTAGGGTTCCCTTTTCTCCGAATCCTCGCCAACACTTGCTGTTTGTTGACTTATTGATGATGGCCATCCTGACAGGTGTGAGGTGATATCTCACTGTGGTTTTAATTTTCCTCTCTCTGATGATTAATGACATTGAGAACTTTTTATATGTCTGTTGCTCATCTGTGTGTCCTCTTTGGAGAAGTGTCTATTCATGTCCTTTGCCCATTTTTAATTGGATTGTTTGTCTTCCTGAAGTGGAGTCGTGAAAATTCTTTGCAGTTTTGGATATTAACTCCTTATCAGATGTCTCATATTAACTCCTCATCAGATGGCTAATGTGTTCTCCCAGGCAGCGTCTCCCTCGCCGTTTTGCCGACGGTTTCTCTTGCTGCGCAGAAGCTTAGCCGTTTGACATGGTCCCATCTGTTTATTTTTCCCTTTGTTTCCCTTGCCTGAGGTGATATATTGGCAAAAATATTGCTACAAAAGGTATCTAAAATTGTGCTGCCTGTGTTTTTCTGAAGGGTTTTTTTATAGTTTCACAGCTTACATTTAAATCCTTATCCATTTTGAGTTTATTCTGGTCTGTGGTGTGAGTTTTGTGGTCTAGTTTTTTTTTTTTTTTGCATGTACCAGTTCAGTTCTGCCAACACCATTTTCTGAAGAAACTGTCTTTACTCCACTGTATGCTCTGGCCCCTCTGTCAAATACTAATAGACTGTAAAGGTGTGGGTTTATTTCTGGGCTCTCGGTTCCTGTTGCAGTGACCTTACGTCTGTTCTTGTGCCAGCGCCAGACTGTCGTGATTGCAGTGGCCTTGTGTGGTTTGATGTCAGGTATTGTGATCCCTTCAAGCTTTGTTCTTCTTTCTCAGGATCGCTGAGGCCATTCAGAGTCTTCTTAAGTTCCAAATAAACTTTTGAACTATTTGGCCTAATTCTATGACATGTGTCATTGGTACTTTCATAGGGATTGTGTTGAATCTGTAGATTGCTTTGGGGAGTATGGACATTTAATGATGTTCATTCTTCCCATCCATTAACACAGTATGTGCTTTTACTTATTGGTATCTTCCTCAATTTCTTTCTTCAACGTCCTCTAGTTTTCCGACTGCAGGCCTTTCACCTCTTTGGTTAAATTTCTCCCTAGGCAGCCCTGGCTGGGTGGCTCAGCTGGTTGGAGCGCCGTCCCACACACCGAAAGGGTGTGGGTTCAAGTGTGGGTCAGGTGACACACCGGGGCTGCAACCTCCACCCTCGGTCCGGGCGGGTACAGGAGGGAACGGACCAATGCTTCTCCCTCCTTTTCCCCTTCCCCCCTCTCCAAAATCTATAAACACAGTCTTGGGTGAGGATGTAAAAAGTTTATTCCTAGGTACCTAATTTTTTTGTTTCAGTAGTAAATGGGATTGTTTTCTTGGTTTCTCTTTCTGATAGTTCATTGTTGGTGCATAGAAATGCTACTGATTTCTGGGTATTAATTTTGTCTCCTGCTACTTTGTTGAATTCATGCATTTGTTCTAGTAGCTTCTTTGGTGAAGTCTTTAGGGTTTTCTATGTATGATAGCATGTTATCTGTGAATAATGGCAGTTTTACTTCCCCCTTTCCAATCTGGATGGCTTTTATTTCTTCTTCTTGCCTCATTGCTGTGGCCAGGACTTGCAGTAATTAATGTGTTGAATAAGAGAAGGGAATGTGGACATCCCTGTCTTGTTTCCAGACTTAAGGCTGGAAACTTTTAGTTTTCACTTGTTGAGTATGATGTTGGCTGTAGGCCGTGCCTGTGTTTCGCTGGCACACGAGCACGTGGTGCATGGTGTTCCCTGGATGTGTGTCCCCTGGAGCCGTACGCCTGGGGATTCTTCCATGCCAGGAACGCAGGGCTGTCTGTCTCGCTTTTAGCGGCTGCAGAGTGTCCCCTAGCACGCCACGCCCTGATGCCTCTAACGATGCTCCTACTGTCAGTCTCTGAGATTGTTGCCCGTGTTTCAGTTTCACAAACAGCGGCTCTGTGGTGAGCCAGATCGCAACGAGCACACGTCACCAGGCCCTGTGTTGATGGACGTGACTGTGGGCTGTGGAATGGCCACATCAGTGATGCACTGTAAATCCTGTGTTCAACCACAGTCGAATTCTCTCCCCGAAAACTTTCAGTAATGTGTGCTCTCCTCGCCCAACAGTGTGGCAATGCGTGCCATTGATCCAATTCTCTGTTAAAACTGGACGTAGTTGATATTTTTGACATTTGCCAAGTTAAAGAGTGGAAACTTTAGGTTAGGGAATAAAAAGAGGGAGAAAACAAAAAAATTAAAAGAAAGAAAACGAAAATTTGCCTCATTACTAGGAAGGCTGAGCATGTTGTTATTTATTTTATTTCTTTTTGCTGTTTGTATTTCTACTGTTTACACAGTCCTGGTGTGAACATAGACCCTACACAAACCACGTAATGAGGTAAAGGTTTGGAGTCTGAGCCGCAGGGCCAAGCAGCTCTGATCCAAGGTCTGACGTTTCCTGGCTGTGTCCTGGGGCAGGTCGCTTACCTCCCCCGCGTCTCTGGCTCACGTCTGTGGGACGGAGGCAGTGACGGCGCCTGCCTCAGAGGGCTGGCGTGACAGCAGCGTGTGTGTGTGTGTGTGCGGTGGCCAGAGCAGTTGGCTGTGTGTTTAATAAAGATGGAGGACCACCAAGTTCTTGCCTATCATTTATGTTGCAAATACTTCCTTCCAGGCTGTTGCTTTGTTGGTCTTTCGTCTTTGTCATGTCATCGTTTCTGTCCATCGTTTTTTTTTTTTAAAATGGCTTCGAGTTTCCATAAAAGCAAAACCAGACATTTAAAGTGAACGTGGAGTGAGAAACTGGGAAAAGAGAAGAAAATAGTAGCAATGTTCACATCTGGGCAGTGGAAGTTGGGTGGCTCGTTTTCCTTTTTTATACTGTTTTCCAAATATTTTCATGGATCTGTATTTCCGAATGAACACATATTACCTTTACTTTTTGTTTATTGATTTGAGAGCGAGAGGAAGGGAGAGAGAAACATTCATCTCCCCTCCCCTCCGCATGGGGGTGGGTTGCCTCCCCAGTGCACTCGGACCAACTGGGGATTGAACCGGCAACCTTTTGCTGTCCGAAAGGAGGCTCCGACCAACTGACCCACCTGGCCAGGGCATGGCACCTTTACGTTTATGCTTTATTTTTAAACTTTATTTTAAGTGCACGATAATCACTTAATAGTGGAAAAAGCACTGCCCGCGCCCCAGTGAATGTTGTTCACCCCAAAACGAGCACAGAGCTATTGGACTGCGACACGCACGCAGGGAGCGCCGAACTCTCCCGAGGAAAACTCCACCCCTGACGGCTGCACACCCGGGGCCAGATCCCGGGACCGCGCGGCAGGACCGCCCCCTGGCGGCAGAGAAATGCGCAGCGGCCCAGGAAGGGTTGCGGGCCCTGTGTGCCTGTGCGCTGGTCCCCGTAGGAATGTCTCGTTTCGCTTAAATCACAAAGCAACCTTTTGAGTCGGGGACTAAACTTATGTCAGAGACAGGTGAGAAATCTGAGCCGCCCGGCGACGAGGGGCAGAGTCCCCTCGCTCTGAGAAAAGTCCAGGTTCCTATCGTCAGTCACTGAGTCTTCTGTTCCCAAGGCCCCCCTGCCCGTGGATCCGATTCACGCTCCGTGCAACTCACCTGCGGAGAGTGTGCGAGTCGATGGGCCTTCGTGTGTTCACGGAGCTGGACGACCGCTGCCATTCTCCGTGGGAGCACTTCCCTCACAGGGTGCGGGGAAAGGGCGCCCTCCCGCACCGATGGGGGTGCGGGGTGTCGACCGGCGCAGCCGCTGCGGAAAACAGGGTGGAGGGGCCTCAAAACACTAAAAGTGGAACTGCCACAGGACCCGGCCATCTCGCTCCCGGCACTGTATGCAGAGGAGGTGAAATCTTTATCTCGAAGAGAGGGCTGCACCCCACGCTCGTCTCAGCGCTACTCACAACGGCCACGACACGGACGCACTCCGCGTGGCTGTGGGTGAGTGAGTCGGTCAAGAAGCGGTGATGTATTTACACAAGGGAATATCATGCCGCCTTTGAAAAGAAGGAAATCCTGGCGTTAGCAGCACATTTGACATGATGCTGAGCGACAGAAGCCAGAGAGAAAGACAAATGCGGCATGGTGTCACTTTTACGTGGAATCTGAACTCACGACGTGGACCTCAGGGGAGCAGAGAACAGAGAAGCGGCTGCCAGAGGTGGGGGGGGGCGGTGGAGGAAAGGACGGCGGTCGGTGAGACTCTGCGAAGCTCCGGTTACACGGTGAATGAGGTCTGAGGCCCTGATGTGAACCGTGGAGACTGTGGTCAGTGACACTGTATCCTGGGACTGGAATTCACTAAGAGAGGAGAACAGAAATGAACTCACCAAGAGCAAGGTAAACAGGTGGGGCGAGGGAGGTGTTACTAACTCAGTGGGCGGATCCTTCGGCAATGTGTACATACATATCATCCCGTTGTATGCTTTAGATAGTATACGGTTTTGTTTGTCAGTTATACCACAATAAAGCTGAAAAAAGAACATTTCTATCACTCCAAAAGAAGCCCTGCCTGTACTCACTAGCAGTCACTCCACATTCCCCCACCCCCCACCACCGACAACTGCTCATCCACTGTCTGCCTCTAGGGATTGGCTCGTTATAGATATTTCATACAGATAGAACCATTCGTACAAATGGGATCGTGGGATATATGGCCTTTGTATTGGGCTTCTTTCATTCAGCATAATGTTTCCAAGTGTCATCCGCTCCGTGGCTTGTATCAGGGCTCCACTCCTTTTTGTGACTGAATGATACTCCATCGTATGAGTACACCACAGATTGTTCATCCCTTACCCGCTGGTGGGCTTTGATGGGCAATTATGAATAATGCTGCTATGAACTTTCATGTACAAGATTCTTAAAAAGATTTTTAGAAAGATTTTATTTTTAGAGAGAGGGGAAGGGAGGGAAACATCAATGTGTGGTCGCCTCTCACACACCCCCAACTGGGGACCTGGCCTACAACTCAGGCATGTGCCCTGACTGGCAATTGAACCCATGACCCTTTGGTTCACAGGCCCCACCAGCCAGGGCTCATGTACAAGATTTTGATAGGATGTGTTCTCATTTCTCTTGGTAGATATCTAGAAGGGGATTGGGGGGGGTCGTATGCAAACACTATATATGAGAGACCCTTTAACTTAGCTTCCCAGATCCTGGGGTCCCATCTGGCTGCCAGTTCCCTGACTTCTATGAGGCCATTCCCAGAGACCAGGCCCAAACACACCAAGCAAACCATCTTGGGAGCCTGGTTCCATCAATGTGCTCTGGTTCCACTCTTCTTGGCCAACTCCTGCAGGCAGCATGCAGCGCCGGTGCCCTGACCCAGGACCCTAGGCCCTCACTGGAACCCCATGATTTCTTGGCATTAGCTGAATCTCAAACTCTGGAACCAGAGAGTAGTGGCCTGGAAACTCCAGTGAAAGCCCAATCAACTGTTAGTGTTGAATGATGTTAACAAATGTTTACACCCCTGACACATCGGTGGGGCGTGTCTCCTCTGGTTGGGTAGGGCCATGTGACTTGTTTTGGCCCATGAGCAGTGAGCAGAAACATGGCGTCATTTCCAGGCCAGAGTACTTCATTGCTGGTGCGAGGGCTCCCAGGGGTTGCTTTCCTCTGCTGCAGTGACCTGAACCACTTCAGAGAGTGGCTGCTTCATCACTCTGGTGCAGTGGGGCACATGAGAAATAATCCCTAGATGACCTGTAGTGGGTATATCCTGAGGGCAGGAAATTAATTTTGCGTTGTTTTAGGCCTCCAAGACTTTGGACCCCCTTGTTACAGCAGCACCGTGTAACTCATCCTGACTGATAGTCGACCCACCCACATCACGGCACCGGGCTCCAGCCAAGGGCTCTACATCAGTTGGCTGGGGCTGCCTCAACAAAGGACCACAGACTAGGGGCTTGAACGACGGGAATGTGTGGTCTCGCAGTCCTGGAGGCTGAAGCCTGAAGTCAGGCAGTTGACAGGCCTGGTTTCTCCTGAGGCCGAGACGGCCCCTGGTCCTAGGAGCTGGTGGTCCGGCCTTCCGTGGCTTGTGGATGATGTGCTCCCTGTGTCTTCATATTGTCTTTCCTCTGTGTGTGCGTGTGTCTCAGTTTCTTCTATGTATCAGAACAGCAGCTGTAGTGGATCACCCCACCCCAAAGACCCCATTTTAACTTCTTTATCTCTGTAAGGACCCTGTCTCCATATAGAGTCACATTCTGAGTGCTGGGGTCAAGACTTTCACATGTAAATTGAGGGGCCCAATTCAGGCCCTGACCGACTCCATTCCAACCAACTCCAAGGTGCTGGGGGCCCATCCGTCCAGGACGAGTGAGAAGGCAAGGGTGGTTGACGAGAGCCTCAGCTGGCGAGACTTGGGACACCTTAGCAGTAGGTTCTAGGGACTCCCAGGCCCATGGGGGACTTCTTCCCTGAAGGTCAAGTGCTGCTCCCAGGACTGCAGCCTGCAGTGGGGACCTTGACAGACCCATTTCCCGGGGAAACAGCACGGGGCTGGGGGGGGGGTAAGCCTAACATGACCCCTGACTCCATCACTCAGCTGTGCAACTGCGATGCGTCTCTGAGCCTCAGTTGGCTCCTCTACAGGACCATACTGTGCTCTCCATAGAGTTACTGTGAGGAACCAGAGAGAATAAATATGCCCGCCATGCGGTAATCTTGCCATAAATTAATCACTGTTGTTGTTGCTCCTGGCAGTGTTTATACATGAATGAAGGAAAGGGAACATTACGTGGTTTCAGTGCGGGACTTTGAAATTTCTCGAGAGTGGGAGACGTCTCAGGCATCTTCGCTTCATTTTGGGGCTTCATCCCATTCAACAAACATTCATTGAGCACCTACTGAGAGCCAAGGGCTTTTCTGTGAAGGTTTCTCCCGTGGGGAAACACACGCTGGAGCATGTTGGGTAGAGATGAACACATAAAACGATGGTGGAGAATGACTCACAGGCAAGGAGAGAGAGGGTCAGGGGGACGTGTCGGTGGCCTCGGGGTCTGAAGATGCCATATTTGAGGCGTGAACCTGCGGCGTTCGGGGAACAGAGAGGATGTTGATGCAGTTGGAACGACATGAGTGGGGGTGGGCGGAGACGCTGGCGGGTAAGTGGGGGGCTGAACTTCCGGCCCCTCCAAACCTGGAGGGGGCAGGGCTGTGGGGTTTTGGAGGGGCACACAGAAAGGGGGGCCCGGCAGCACCCCACCAAGGGTCCTTGCTGCCCATGGTGCTGGCCTCCTGAGACCAGGTTCCCAGAGGGAGAAGTCCTGGCTCACCGTTCTGCCCTCCAGAACTGAGGGTGAGTGTGCACTGTTATTGAGACCACCAAGAAGCTCACTCAGGAGCCAAACCTCGAGAAGCCAAGTCTTTTGCTCGCAGAATTTGGAAGAAATGGGAATTCACATCAGGTGGTGTAACTCCCGGCCAGTGCTTCCTGTGGCCTCACCGCTCCAGTGATCCTTCCCCCGGTTCATGGGGCGAACCTGTGTCCCCCGCCCCCACCTGAGATCACTTGCTGAAGCCCTAATCCCCAGGACCGCAGAAAGAGTGCACTCTACCTCTGCGGGTGGGGTGTTTAAGGAGGCAGTGAAGAATGAACCTAGGCCCCGGCTGAGTGGCCCAGGAGCACTGGCCCATGCACTGAGAGGCTGCAGGTTCAATCCCCCATCAGGGCTCACAGCTAGGTGGTGAAGCTAAGCCCCAGTTGGGGCGCACACAGGAGGCAGTGGATCAATGTTTCCCTCTCGTGGTGAAATTTCGCTCTCTCTCTCAAATCAATTTTTAAAAACTACTCTCAGGTGAGGACTTCAGGAAAAACGAGCCTGTTGTGGCGGGCCCTCCCTGACTCAGCGTGACTGGCGTTCTTTCGAGACACAGGCGGTGGCACACCCGAGGCCCTCGGGCTGAATCCGGCCCCCCACCTAGTCTCCACCTGGTGGCAGCCCTGAGCTTTTTGCCCTAGTTAAGCAGTTGCAGTTACACAGCCCTAACCTTACATTCCGCCCTTTGCAGACAACACAAGGCTGAGGTGGCCCTGGTAAGGGCGAGTTCAACACCCGTTAGGAGAGGTTCAGACGTGGGCAGCAGAACGGGAAGACCCTGGAGGACACAGGGAGACAACGGCATCGACAAGCCAAGAAGAAACCCGCCCTGCAGGCACCTCGGGCCTGGACTCCCAGCCTCCAGAGCAGTGAGGTGTGTCTGTGAAGCCCCAGACCTGTGGCACTTGGTTACGGCAGCCCCAGCAAACGAACATACCTGGGGCATCGGGACGCTCCCGCCCCTCTCCAGCTCAGCCCAAGCCTCCCTGAAGAGTAGCAGACCCAAACCTGGAGTCACCAGAATTAGGAAGCCCAACCTACCCCAGCATGATTCAATTGCTGAGTTATTTCATGGTCAGGAGGGGAGTTCAGAGGAACATGTAGAGTCAGCAGCTGCACACAGTAGGACTGACACATGACCCCAGGGCCATTCTTACATGTCACATTCTCCCTGAACCTCATCTGTCCACACAGCATCCACCTCTGCCATTGTCCCGACACCTCCAGGCTTGTTCCAGAATTCTCTCCTGTGTCTATCCCTCAAGGTCGCAGGCCCCACCACCACCTGCCCCAGCAGCCCCTTTGGCTCCTCACACTCATGGAGTTCTAAATGCAGCCCAGCATCTCCCCTGCTCCCGTGTGCCCCGTAGAGATGCCCCGTCACCTATGCTAAGCTCCCCTTACCCTCCTTGGCAGCTTCAGCCCTGCCCACGCATCTCTATGTTCTGCTGGGGATTTTAATTTATTTTTAAAGATATTTTATTTATTTATTTTTAGAGAGAGGGGAAGGGAAGGAGAAAGAGTGGGAGAGAAACATCAGTGTGTGGTTGCCTCTCATGTGTCCCCTACTAGGGAACTGGCTGTAACCCAGGAATGTGCCCTGACAAACCAGCAACCCTTTGCTTCACAGGCCCGTGCTCAATCCACTGAGCTACACCAATCAGGGCTTCTGCTGGGTTTTTTTAGAGAAGGGGGCGGGGAGAGAGAGAAACATCAGTTTGTTGCTCCGCCTGTTTGTGTATCATTGGTTCATTCTCGCGTGTCCTGAATGGGGACTAAACCCGCAGCCTTGGGTATTGGGACGACGCTCTAACCAACTGAGCCCCCTGGCCATTTTATTGTAAATGTTTCTTGGGCATTGTCCCTTCACTGTCTCCATGCCTGCCTCCCTCAGTTAGGCCTCATCCTCGCTCTCTGGTCCCCAGCCTCCAGCCTTGCCCTGTCCATTCCGCCCCTTTCTGGGAGCGAAGTCCAGTAACAGAAGCACCTGACAAGGCCAGCACCAGCGGCCTCCCCACCTCATAGGTGAAGCGGTTGAGGCCCCGGGAGCTCGGGTAGGGAGCCCAGGGCCACCGGTGGAGGCCAGGCAGGGCTTTCGCACCAGGCAGGCTGGCCCCACAGCCTTGTGCTTTTGCCCAGCTTGCCAGCCAGCACAGCGAGCGAGGGTGCACGCAGGGACGGCTCACCCTGTGACCTCTGCTAAGCACACAGGAGGGGCAGTGCCCAGGGGCCTCAGAGAGTTGGGCCGTTGCGCCTGGTGCCTGCATACGTGTGTGTGCACATGGTTTTCCAGGAGCCAGACTCAGCAGTGTGCACGGCAGAGATGCACAGAAAACTTGGGGGTGCTCGCACACTGGAGGGCCAGCCCAGCGACCGGGGCTATGGAACCTAAAAGGGGACCTGCGTGGTGCTGCAATGGCACCAGGGGTCTCCAGGATCCCCAAGGGCTGCACGTGGCATCGGGAGGCTCTGTGGTCCGACCCCAGCGCACAGTGGGACTACAGGTGAGCTCTGGGAGGGCACTCAGTCTGCAGAGCTCAGTTTGAGGCGGGTGCAAGGGTGACTGGGAGAAGGTCCTGCCCGTCATCCTGAGCACGAAGGTGGGGTGAGCTGCCCCCACACCCACAGATGACACAGACCCACCTCCAGGGGGGAGGTTTATTGGGAGGGGCTTTCCAGGGTCATCAGTGCACAGTCCAGTGTGTGGGCCCGGGAGGTCGCGGGCATAGCAGCGAGTAGAGGGGGAGCCAGCTCTGGGGGCCCCCCTGCAGGTCCTCAGGCCTCCGCAGCCGCGCCGGGAGGGTCCTGTGGCAGACAGTGCCGGTGCCTGAGAACCGACTTTTCCTCCTCCTGTGGGAGCAGGGGTGCCACACACACGTCACACAAACAGGAGCCCGGTTAGTGTCCCCTGGCATGCATCTGCTGTGTCACCCCACACTGCGGAGGCCCGGGCACCCCTCTCACCATCTCTGAGGCGGTGCTGGGGCTGGCGCCCTCGGGCGAGCCCCCTTCGTCCCGGGAGCAGTCTGGGCCCGCGTCCTCCTCATACTCGGTCAGGCAGTCTGACTCCTCCCCTGGAAGCCGGGCATCGGTGTAAAGGTGGGCGGGCACAGCCACTCTGGCACTTCCAGCCCCACCCTACCAACCTCAGGCCACCTGCCCTGAGGGAGCCCTCACCATCTGCACAGCCATCAGAAACGTAGCTGGTGGGAGGCTCGATCCGGGACACAATCTCCGCCAAGTCCGTGAAGCCAGAGCTGGGGAAGGCCAGGACCTACGGGTGGCATGGGGTCAGCGAAACCCAGGGAGGTGTGGGGTCACCGAGGTCTGGGAGAAACACGGTGGGGGGATCCCCAGCTTACGTCGGCGCGGCGGCTCTCGATGAGGTCCGCAGACCTCCGGTCCGTGAGCATCTTCTCAATGACATCGCCCCGGCTCCAGCCCCCAAACACAGCCTTCCCGTACTGGTAGCCAACATCCTGCAGGAAGCGAGGGACGGAGGCCACCCGTGCTGTAACTCCCAATCTGTTCTCCACCTCGTCCTCTGCTTAGTCCTGTTGCCTGCCCCTTCCCTGGCCCCTCAAAAGCCTGATGCTTTGAGGGAGCTGGCATTGAACACTAACCCTATTTCACTGACAGACGTATGTGGCACACTCACCCCCATTCTGTGCACCTGCCAGACATTACTAGTCGCCCTGTATTCTTTCCCACTCAACCCATGCTGTGTGCCAAGCACCCAATGACCCAAGATGGTGGTGAGCAACCTCAGTCCAAGTTTTCCAAACATGCAGTGCACCTGTGCATGTGGCCACCACCCACGCCCATGAGAGACATCACTGATCCATCAGGGCATGCTTTCCCAGTTAGCCCTGTGACAGCACCAGACATTCCTTGCACAGGGCTCTGGGCAGCAGCTGGTGGTCCATTTCAGGTGGCACAGGTCATGCACAGTTTCCGGGGTCAGTGGCACATACACCCTGCTCCATTCCATCCCTCACTGACTTGCGGCAGACATTACTAGTTGATCACTGTTCCCATTTCCACAAATGCAGAAATCTCTACACAGTGCTTCAGGCAGTGAAGCTGGCACATAAGCAGCTTAGATGCTATCCAGCACATGAACATCACATTCCTTTGCAGCACTCAAGGCAGACATCACTAACCGATTACTGCTTTACTCCCTACAGAGCCCATTTGGGAACGGAGCCCTAGAACCCTTCCCCTCATGTTGCTCTGGGCTTTCAGTAGTAAAGCTCTGCCAGCCCCCCCAAGCCGACACAAGGCCACTCCCACCCACTCACATAGATCTGGTCAAACTTCCCAAAGTCCATGGTCTTGAAGCAGTCAATGGGGGGGCGCAGGTACTCGCAGTAGGAGCTGGACTTGACGATCTCTAGCTGCCGTACGCAGGACACGTAGGCCAGGCGCGACTGGATCTCGGCCATGTCTGGAACCTTGATCTTGTCGGCCCAGGGGTTTAGCCGCTTCCACAGCAGCCACCAGCCAGACAGGCTGTCTCCGTAAGTGCTGAGGTCTGTCTCGTCCTGGCTCCCCACGTCAATGGCAATGACCGTCTTGGCACCCATGCTACGGGCGATGTCCGCTGTGGGGCCGGCAGGTCAGCAGGCAGCCACCCACCAGGGCCCGGAGCAGGAAAGTTCAACCCAGTCCCACAGACACCATCATGCAAATGGTCACGCCAAACAACCCATACAAACAACATGCCAGCATGCAAATGGCATGGAAACTGATGCCAATGATGCGGAGGAGGTGGGGCAGATGTCGGGACTTTTGGGAGAGGAGCCACGGCCACAGGGACGGAGGAGACACAAGCAGAGGGACCAAGGCGCTGGGGAAAGACGTGTGGAAGGAGAGTGACGCACAGAGACAGAGAGTCACAAGGACACACGGCGACAGGGGGAGATACAGGGGGACCGAGGGGTAAGAAAACCGAGAAACACAGAGGTTACAGAGAGCAGGAGACAGAGCCACAGGGAGAGAAATGCGGGGGAACAGAGTTAGCAAGAGATCTGGGGGGGGAGAGATCAAAGATCGGAGGTGTGGAAGGAGGGAGTGAAGTAGAAAGAGGGACCTGGGGGCTGTGACAAGGGACAGAGAGCCAAGAGCAGGGACAAAGAGGAGGAAGGCAGGGCAGAGTAGGTGAGGGGGGGACCCAGTGGGACGGTGGGGTGTCCCTGGGTCCGTGCAACCCACTGAGGGTCACTGAGTGGGTTGGGGGGACAGGGACAGGGTTCCACAACCAGGCCCCAGAAAACACCGAGTCTCTGTCGGGCTTTGCGTGCGTCCCTCATGAGCTCGCCTGTACATATGGGTGCACATGCACGTGTCCACATGTCTGTGGGCATGTGTGTCTGTCACCTGTGTGTGTCTCCTGTCCATGTGTGCTTGTGGACACAGACACCCCGGGGGCACCCATATCTCCGTGCACAGCCCCGGGCACGTTTGTGTCACTTCAGTCTTCGTGTCCCTAGGCCAACGTCTGTTTTCTCGGGCGTCCAAACATGCCCACCCCCCAAGTGTGCACACACGCAGGTGTGTGGCTGTGTCAGTGCAGGTGTGTGCACAGAGCAGCTACACCGTGGTTGGCAAATTTTCTCTGGAAAGGGCCAGAGAACAAATAATTTCAGCCTTGCAGGCCACGCAGTTCCTGTCACACTACTCAGCTGCCACTACGGCACGACAGCAGCCCCAGACAGTGAGTAAATGACTGGGTGTGACTGCGTATCAGTAAAACTTTATTCACAAAGTCAGGTCAGGTCTGGCTTTGGCCTGCAGGGCAGAGTTTGTCAACCCCTGGCCTACGGGCTGCCTGTGTGTGTGCAACCAGCAGACGTAACTACTTATGTGTGCACGCACACTCTGGGAGTGCACGACTAAGTTGCACACCAGCCCACCTCCCATCTGCACCCAAGTCAGAGGGTGTGAAAGGAAGTTTAACATGCGCTTGGAGGTGCCCCACGATCTCTGTGTGCACACGTATGCACATCTCAGGAAGCACTGCAGGGTGAGTGTGGGTAGATGGGCACGTGAGGACACATACCTGACTTCACCCCTGTGTGTGTCTGCACCTGTGCACGTCCACCTGCCCTGTGGCCACACGAGTGCCCTAGCTGCCGTCTGAGCGCCTGTGCTGCTGCCATGCACGGATGCGGGCGCCCCGTCCTGTCCCCACGCCCCGCGCTGGGTGCCGTCTGTGACGCCTGCCTGCGTCTTCCACGGGAGTGTGTTCCCAAACTGCACGCCCCACCCGTGGCTCACACACGCATCTGTGTGTGCCCCCAGTTCTGCACGGGTCTGCTTTCACACGTGTTCTCGGGGGCGCCTGCCTGCTCTGTGCCTGTGCAAGGCCCCTCACTCCCTGTGTGCGTGCACGTGTGTGCACACGCGTGAGCGGGCAGCCACTTGCCTGGCAGGTTGTTGGTGTAGCCGCCGTCCATGAGCAGGTGCCCGTCCTTGGGGTCGCACAGCGGGGGCAGGTAGCCCGAGAGCGTCATGCTGGCGCGCACGTACCGCCACAGGGAGCCTGCCCGGCGGGACACACAGACACAGACACGCACGGACACGCTCAGACACGCTCCGAGGCCCGGCCAGCCCCGCAGGCTTGCTGACCTGGCAGGTTGTTGACGTAGCACCCGTCCACCAGCAGGTGCCCGTCCTTGGGGTCGCACAGCGGGGGCAGGTAGGGGCAGTAGGAGGCGCTGGCCCGGACGTAGCGCCACACGCAGCCTGCGGGGACGGCGTGAGGGGATGAGGCGTCCAACTAGCCTCCAGGGCCCCACCCCTGAGGACAGACATACCTGGGACCTCTAGGGCATTAGTAGGTGATGGTTAGTGCTCGGCAATCAGGTCGGGACGGACGGTCACTCGTGTTAACAGTGTGCCAGATGCTTGGCTGCCCACCCGCCTCCCCTCCCCGCGCAGCCCCAGTGGGGACGGTGGGGGCAGCCAGGGCACCCACCATCTTTGTGAACACGCATGGCTGAGGCAGTGATGTCTGTAGTCACATTGAAGTACGGCAGCCACAAGTCCTATGGGGACAAGGACCAATGTAGGGAAGAGGGGGGACACCTGTGAGGAGGGGTAGGGACAGAGCGGGTTGGGGGAAGGCACACCTCAATCTGCTTGTCCTGGAAGACACGGTGGATGCTGCGGTTGAAGGCTGACCCCGTGAACATGGATGTGACGGGGTATGTGAGGTCCAGCACAGGCTCCAGCACCGAGGTCATGCTCTAGGGGCAAGGGGCGAGCTGGGCTGAAACAGGAACCACTCAGGGTCCCAACAAGTGGTCGCTAAGAAGACTGACTGCTTGAGCTGGGAAATGGAACTAGGATCGTTAGCCACAAGGTGACAAGGGGTCACCTTATGTCTATGAGGGTCCACAAATTAAATCAGAAAAAGGCCAGAAAAAATCCAGAAACCCCCATGTGGTCAAGTTTTAGGGTGCTCCTGGGGTGGGGAGGTCCCCAATACACACCTTGGCCCACTCCCGGGCCCGCTGTTTAGTGCGGCTGGCGCTTCGCTCTTCCGCGTAAAGGGCCCCAATGAAGGAGCCAATAGAGGTACCGCCCACTAGGTCGACAGGGACCCCTGCCTCCTCTAATGCTTTCAGCACCCCAATGTGTGAGCAGCCCCTGCAAGTAGGAGACCAGTGACCCACTGAGAATACTAGTTGTACGCCCAATGGAGACCCTTCTCTGATCTCCCATGGGCCAAGAACCAGTTGTCCTCCCTAACCCCCCCCCCCCCCCCCGTGAGAATCTCATTCATGGCATAAGCTCCACCCCTCAGGCACCAACCCCGCCCCTTCGAGGGCTAGCCACACCCCTCACCTGGCCCCACCTCCACCTAGTACCAGAGCGATGGTGTTGCCAGTGAGCACCCGCGCCAGGCGGGAGAAATCGCTGTGCCGGTCTGCGCGCCTGGAGAACACCTTCTCATACAGTTCATGCTGGGATGGAAAGGCAGAGAGACCCATGAGGATGGGGGTGTAGAAGGCAGCATCTGGATCTGCAGGCTGGAGCTTGCAGGTCCCTAAGCCACGCCCCCTAGTAGCCACACCCTCCAGTAACCAAGCTCCCAAAAGGTCTGGCAAGGGGGCCTTTTCTTTGGATCCCGCCCTCACCAGCTTGGCTGGGCTGCGGCGCGAGAAGAGGCGGCGGGGACAGCGCAGGTGCAGGTGTCCTGAGCACCAGCTGCGCATGTTGAGCCACTCCACAGTGCGCGTGGGGCCTGCACCCTCCTCGCGGTGCAGCAAGACAAGCTGCTTGAGGGCGCGCACCGCGGTATTTTCCAGCATCTGCTCCAGCTGCAGGGGAGAGGAGGGTGGGTGTCACCAATTGCCAGTTGTTTCTTCCTTGCCTAACGCCCAATGCCCATGGCTGAGCATGAGTCCCTAGGGCTTTGCCTAGCCCCACATTGAGGGTGGACGTGGCCTGGCACAGGGCCTGGATGGGGTGACGGGTCCCATGAGGGGGGTCGCTGTGCAGAGTCTCCAGACCTGGCCAAGCGTGGGCTCCTGGTCGCCCAGGCCCACCATGAGAATGCAGTCCGCCTGGCGCAGGCAGCGCAGGGTCCAGGGCGTCAGGGATGGGTCTGTCTGGTAGAGCACGATGCGGTGGGTGTCCTCCTGCTGGGCCAGCCACCCCGACAGCCGAAACTCTTGGATGCTGGGGTTGGGGTGGGGTAGGAGAGAGTCACCCTGGGACTGATCTCCAGTCACTTGCACCCAGAGAGCATCGCAGCTCCACTGCTGGGGGGAGGGGCTTAGACACCCAGGCTCCCTTGACACAGCTCCCCCAGGGGAGGATTCATCCCGCTGCCTCAAGAGGTGGGGAGCGTGCCCCCCAACTCACAACCTAGACCTGAAACTGGATCTGAAAAAATCCTATGCTTCAAGCTCACCCCTTGCACCCCCCACCCCTCTGCACCCCAACACACACCTGTCCAGTGCAGAGGCACCCAGGCGTGCCCGGATGATGTCACTGTTGAGGAGGAGTGTGGGGCCTGGGGATGGGTGAGGAAGGGGGGTTAGGAACCCAGGTCCGCAGAGCTGGGGGCCTCTCCCAGAAGAGAATACCCCTGCCCCACCCCCTGTGGAACTGCCAGGCAACCCCGCTCATGGCCAATGCCCACCCACATGCCCTGCGGAGGCCAGAGGTCGGCCTCCACCCACACCCCTTCTACCGACTGACCGATGGCTTGCAGAGCGTGCTGCAGCTCAAGTGTGAAGGCCACCATGGGCACCTCGGCACACACAGGCAGGACCGCCACCGTGGCCAGGTTGCTGGCTGGGTTGGTGAGTTCCGAGTGAGGGGGGACACCTAGTCCCGAGCCTGCTGAGACCCCAAAGGATGAAATCTGCTGTACAGTCCTGTGTCCAGAGAGGGAGACCCTCTCTTCCTCAGAAATCCCAACCCCTGTCTCTCCACTGAGACTTAGTGAGACCACAGTGGAGGTCACAGCCTCAGGCTTCACACTGCCTCCTCTCCTAATGAGACTGGGCCATCCAACCTTCATTTTTGGCCCTAATGTACTTGATGGCATCCGGCAAAACAACTCTACAACCACCCTGACTCCCCACTGGGCCTGCGCTGACTTATCAGTGCCCCACCCTGTTCTGGCCTGGGTGCCTCTGTCCACTGAAGAAAGTTGAACACAAAACTAGGCAGAAACAAATGTACTATTGGCCCATCTATTGCCCCCAAGCTTTCCAGCTAACACCCGAGGCTCCCATTAACCTCTACAGCCTGCACATACTGCTCATAGACTTCAGCTGCTTCCCGCAACAGTGTGGACCGGCTCACAGGCCTTTCCACACTTCCAGCCCCCCCCCCCCACGGACCCCTGGCCTGGCCCCCGCATCACTCCCTTTCTTCCTCCAAGGGTTTCAAGACCACCGCACACCCTGCGTGCAGAACATTCCTGAGTTCTCTTCCACATCCGGCCCCACACCGTGTGCCTGGGCTCACCACCCTCTAAAAGCTAGCTACCTTTGATAAAGGCCCTGCTTTGTCTTCTTCACAATACGTGCCTGAAGATTTGCCCGGGGAGCTGTGAACCTTACCCCAGGACCTTGTCCCTACCCCCTGCCCCCCAGTGTCTGGGAGAGTGTCTGGCACACGCTAGGTGCTCACTGGGAAACCCCTTTCCTGTAGAACATCAACAGAGTAGCTCTCAGAAACCCAAGATCACAACGTCTCTGCTGCCCCCACGGCTGCTGCCCAAGGATGGGGCCAAGGGCTGAGGGTGGCCTGAGCAGCCAGGAGGGGCCGTGCAGGCACCTGTATGGGTGGCTCAGCACTGTGCTGGGCAGGAACCTGGGAACGACCCTGGGTGTGAGGCAGATCTCCACCACTGCCACCACCCTGGGGAGCCAGGGGTCTAGGCTGATGGGGCAGAAGCCCCTGGGAAAAGCAGGGCACAGAGGCTGACAATCTCAGGTCCATATTTCCACACACCTCAAACCCGACTCCACTTCCCTGGCACCACGCCTCCCAGCAAGCAGGCAACTGAGGCCACTTCTCAAAATGACCCGGAGCCCAAACACCACCCACGAACTCCATTTCCCAGCATACTCTGGTCCAGGGACGCAGTCTCCAACACTTGAACAAGTCCTGACTCCCAGAGCAGAGCTCAGCCCTCAAGACTCCGGCCCCTCACCAGGCTGATCCTTCAGATGCCACAAACGAATACTCCCTGAGTCTATCAGTCCCTTTCCGACGTGTCCATGAACCCAAACTCCATCCCACGGCATGCACGGGAGCTGAAACCCAGCTCCTCCTTCCAATCCGCCCGTGCAGGACTCCATTTCCCAGCATGCCCTGGGCCCAGGGCTCCCTCTCCCAGCGTCCTACACCTCGGACTACAACCCCCAGCATTCCTGGGGACCTGTCCGCTCACCTGGGAAGGGTCCTTGCAGCTGCTGCAAATTCCCCAAAATTTTCTGGCTCAGCAAATGAATGAGGCGGGTCACGACCTGGCATTGGGAGGTCGGGGCTCCGGTGAGATTGGACGGGCAGCTGTGAGAGCCTCACCTTTCCCGCCCGTTACCTGGGCTCCACTGCCAAGAATCCCGCCTCCACACCTTAAGGCCTCCCTCCCCCACCCCAAAAGCCCAGCCCACAGGCCCGCAGCGTCGCACCTGCGGATATCGTCGTTTGATGTGGCCCAGGGTGCCCTCTGGGAGTTTGGCCAGCTCCGTGTCGCGCACCGCGTGCACCGTGGTGGCGCGTGGCTGCCGTGTCAGCGCTTCCACCTGGGGGGCCGCGTGAATGACCAGAGCTGCTTGGGCCAGGAGGCTCCGGATAGGTAAGGGGGAGGCTGACTCGCGGTGTAGTGAGGAAGCAGTTCGGCTCTACTTGGTATCCCCCGAGATGGAGGGGTTGAAAGAACCAAGCCTGGATACCCATTAGGGCTCCGGGGAGGGAGAGAATACAGGAGTCCACCCAGGCAGGGGTCCCCTCTTCTGATGGAGAGAGGTCTGGGGACTGAGTCAGAAAAGAGTCACCACCGTGAGGAGGTCCCCTTTGAGGGCCAAGAAAAGTGGTATGGGCGAGGCCACAGGTCCGGGGCCTGGTTTGCCACCCCGTCGGATTACCCAGGATGATGTGCGCTACAGGCGGGGCAGAAAACTGTACTGGGAGAGATCAGAAGTCAGTGGGTGTGGCCGCGCTTACCACGCCAATGAGATCCCCGCGGCCATACTCGCCCACCAGCTCCTTTTTGCCACTGCCACGCTGGATGACGCTGCGCAGCCGCCCATTGAGCACGATGTAGGTGCAGTCGGAGCGGTCACCCTGCCTGGGGTGGGGGCAGGTCATACAGGGTCCAGCAGGGTCTTAGGCAGGGCTTTAGGCAGGGCCTGAGACGCAAGGTCGGGGCGGGGGCTGCACCTGTACAGAGCCCGTCCCGCCTCCACCGCGGTCCAGTCGATGGCAAAGTCCATCTGGCGCACAAAGGAAGACATCCTGGCAGCCACCGTGTGCGCGGCGCTCAGCACCACACTGGGTTGTGCGCGCATGATCCTGTGGATGGAAGGATGGAGGTGTATGGGCCGGGCATGTCCTGGCACTGCCCTTAGGAAGTGAACCGGATCGGTTGATGCCCTGGAGGTGGGACTGGAAGGGCCCAAAACTGCCCTGTTAAGGTGTAAACCATCTGGAGGGATGGCATCTCCCATGGCAAAATGCAGCCGGGTCAGGACCCTCCAGGCACCAGACCCACCCTAACGTAGGGCCCAGCCTTACTCATAGAAGTCACACTTGGAGATCCGCAGGAAGGTGCAGTCGCGCTGGGCTCGCAATGTGAAGATGAGAGGCTCCCCGGTGAGCACAGCCAGCTGCCCAACCAGCTCCCCGGGCTGTGCCACGAAGAGGCACACGTCTTCCGCCTTGTCAATCATGCGCTGGTACACATGCAGGCAGCCCCAGAGCACGAAGTGCAGGCTCACATCCTGTGCAGGGAGGGACCAAGAGGTGGGCACAGGGCCAGCCTTCCACCCCCAGCTCAGGTCAGTTCACTCCATAGGAGGCCTAGGAGGAGGGAGGGAAGGATTTCCATAGCTCAGCCAAGCAGCCTGTACAACTCTGTATTATTTGGTACTCAGGGCAGACGTTGCTATTGGGTCACCAAACTCTTAAGTCCAGATTAAGGCCCAGGAATTCTTTTCAACACAGCCAGCAAGAGGCTGCAAGGACTGGCTATGTAGGGGCGTGGCCAAACTTAAACCCTCTGCTCATCTAGGCAACTGGATAGCCACATGGAAGAATAAAGTTGGGCCCTCATTTTATACCACGTCAAAATGGATCCAAGATAATGAATGTAAGAGCTACAACTATAAAATTATTCAAGGAACATCCAGGGTTCCATCTTCATGAGTCTGAATTTGGCAGTGGATTCTTGGATATTACACCAAAAGCACAGGCAACAAAATAAAAAATAGATGAACTTTATCTAAATCAGAAGTGAACAGATAATCCACAGTTTGGGAGAAAATATTTGCAAATTATATTGTCTGCTAAGGGTCTTGAATCCAGAATATATACAGAAATCTTATAACTGAATACTTAAAGACAATGCAATTTAAAAACAGGTAAAGGATCTGAATAGACTTGTCCAAATCATGAATCTTTAGGGAAATGCCAATCAAAACCATAATGAGATGCCACTTCACATGTACTAGGAGGGCTAGGATAAAATAAAATGTTAGAATGTGGGGAAATCAGAGCCCTCAGACACTGCTGGTGGGACTGCGAAATGGCACAGCCGCTGTGGAAAACTATTCAAGAGCTGCCATATGACGTGGCAATTTGACTCTGGGACATCTACCCAACAGAAATGAAGACATATGTCAACCCAGAAATGTGTGCACGAACATTCACAGTGGCACTGTGCGTACCAGCCAACAGGCAGAAATAACCCAAAAGTGTGCCTGCAGATGAACAGATGACCGAATGCTGAGTATCCACACGGTGGGCTGTGACTCGGCCGCAGGAAGGAGTGAAGTACTGACACACTTGACTACAAGGTGGGTGAAACCTGAAGACATGACACTCGGGGAGACATGAAAGGCCACACAGTGTGGTTCCTTTTATAGGAAGGTTCAGAACAGGCAAATCTACAGAAACAAGATTCCTCGCTGTTTAGGGCTTAGGGTGGGGTGGGGGCAGGGGGCAGGAAAAATGATAGCTACAGTGTGTGGGATTTCTTCCCAAGGTGATAAAAAGGTTCTAAAACTGACAGTGGAGAGAGTTATGCAACTCGATGAACACGCTAAAAGCCACTGAATGGTCCTCTTTGAAAGGGCGGGTTGCACAGTATGTGAATGACATCTCAATGAAACTATCACCAGAACATCACAAGTCCTCTTTGTTCCTGCTCCCTTGTCATACTCCATGCCTGCTCACTTCCTTGTTTCTTGGAAGGCCACGCACTTCTTCCCACCACAGGATATTGGCACAAGTGGTTCCCTCTGCCCAGAATGCTCTTTCCTCCCCTTATACCTAATTAATTGCTCCCCATCAGTTCCACTTAGCTGCAGGTCCCTTCCTCAGACACATTGTCCTGCCTAAGGCGGATTTTGTAGCACTGAGAACAGCTGCTTTGTCCATGTAGTAAGTACCTAAGATTTTACACTCTTGAATTGTCATGTCAGTCAGCACTGTAGGCTCCACGAGGGCAGGGACCTGGTTTTCCTGCCTCTGCAGCAGGCAGCACAGGGCCTGTGACATCTGTCCAGCAGGACCTGGGACCTAGCAAATACTCCGTACAAACAGGGGCCCCTTTCCTCTCCGGTTAGCCTGCCTAGCCAGACACCTCCCTTTCCCACGCTTTTATAAATAAGGAGTTTCAAGTGCCTAGATGTGAGTTTCCTCCTCACCCGCCACAGGAAGCTGCCTGGCACCTCACAAAGGCCCAGTGATGCCACACCACAGGGCACATAGGCACACGCTGGAAACTTGTAAGACGGAGTTCCTAGGCTGTGTTTGGGATGTGGGTGGGAGTTAACCAGTATGAGGCTGCCATTTGCCATCAGGCTGGGCAGCAAGCAATTTACAGCGGGACTTCTCGGAGCCGTGACTGTGCAACGGGGACTTCTACGAAGAGATAAAGCAGCCAGCATTTCCTAACCCTACATGACCACAATCGCTCGGAACACGGGTGTTTCCCAAAACACAGCCTGGGAGATGCATGTGTAGAGCAGGGTTCCTCAGCCTTGGCATCACTGACACTGTCCCTGGGGAATTCTGTCCTGTGTGTTCTGACACCCTGGCTGCTGACCATTAGGTGCCCAGAGCGCCCTCCCAAGTCAATAAAAAAGCGTCTCTGTGTTGCCCAGTGCCCACTGGGGAACAGAACTCTGCTGGGCAGAAAGCCACCAGCCTGAGTCTCCGGGAGGCACAGCACAGTCATGTCCCTGACAAGCTGGAATGGCCCCGAGAAGCCTCGAGGGGCTGCGGGGCCCAGGGACCCCGTGAGAGCCACAGCGCCACCGCACTTCCTGAGCTCTCTGTCAAGAACCTTGAACAGCTGGCAAAAGTGTCACCCAACTTCCTCTATAGAAAGGTGTCACCCCTGCAATAAGCAGCTCGAAGGGACACCTGACTCAGCTGACCAAGTGATAGAACAGTACCCCCACCAGCTGACAGGCCAGGCACCCCTCACTCCACCCTGCAAGCGGCACTTTGGTCTCAGTCCCTATGTCATGTTGCCCTCCGTGTCACTCCTGACCTGCTGCTCCACACCCTTGCAAACGTTGGGCAGCTCAGAACTACTTCCTCTTTAAAGCTAGTGGACAGTTACTATTATTCTATTCTGCAGATGAGGAAGCGGAGAACTTTCTAGATGACTCGCCCAAGGTTACACACGGAGTCTAGATAGAGCCTGCAATTCAAATCTAGTCCCTCTCTCCGGAACCCTGCTCCTCTGTGCACTCTGAGTCCCGTGGAGAACACCGGGCTTTGTGGGGTGGTTCCTACACCTCCAGGCGCTGCCAGCAGGCATGGGAAGGCCAGCTCCTGCAGCCAGCTCATGGCCTCCAGGTCCCAATTCCACTTTGTCCACATTTATTGAGTGCCCGTCCCAGCAGGGCCCAGAGTAGAGATTAGACAGAACACAGTATTGTAGGCTCAAAAGGGCAGAAAACAGGTTGCAGGGAAGACCAAGGCAGGTAAGAGAGATCTAGTTTTGGTCCTAGCAAAAAGGTGCGGGGGTTGACGTGAAAGGTCAGTTGCTTTAGAGGACAAGGGGTGGGTGAGTTGTGGTGGTCAGTCAGTCACAGGATCTGAGGGATTGGAAATCACAGACTAAGAGGTTCACATGCAGGGTCAAAGAGCAAGGATCAGAGGTCAGAGAGGGCTCAGGTCATAGCTGCATGGTTACATGGTCAGGGGTTAACCTCACCTGGTCCCCCTGGCGGGCAATGATGGTGCCAGCTTTAGCATGATGTAGCAAGACTCGGCTGTTCAGGAGGGAGGGGTCCTGGGGAAGGAGAGACACTGAGACTGGTGCAGCCAGGCCTCCCCCTACCCTCCACCTCACCCCCTGCACCAAGGCCACCCACCTCGATCCGCATCAACTTGGCCAGCTCCCGCTTTCCTGCCTCAAAGATGCTACTGGTTTGGCGACCTTGGTAAGGCCCGAAGGGGCAGCCACCTGTGGCCAACTCATCTTCACAGTAGCTGTACTCACAGGCTCCTGCCGGCTGCTCCCGAAGCTCCTGAGTGGGGGTCTGCGTGGGCAGGGCCGGTGACTTCCCAGCTCCCACCCAACTTCCCTCAGGGGCCTCCACAGGGAAAAGGGCAGGGAGGGCAGGGCCTTACCCGCACGGGGGCTGCCTGGGGCCCCCCTGAGGCCTCTTCTTGCAGAGACACAGAGATCCGGCCGCGTTCATATGCCATGTCGAAGTCCGAGCGAGGGCCACCCTGCAAGCCTGCAGGGGACAGGGTACAAGAGAAGCAATACAGACAAGACAAGTTGTGGTTCCATGACCACAACTATGGCCAGAGCAACCAGCACCCATGTGCCACTGCCATGGCTGTGCAGGCGTGACTGACCGACGGTGGCACTCCCTCGGGATCCTCGCCACAGACGGGGGCCGTGTCTCAACGAGCACCCATGAAAAAGTCAGCAGAAAGTGCTGCCCAGGTTCCCAGTTCACAGCTAAGAACAACCAACGCTGGCCAGCCTGCATTCCAACCCAGAAGCTCCGTGACCTCCCCTTCCAGGCTGAGGCCCCAGACCTGAGATGTCCACAGGCATGGAGATGCAGCGGCTCAGCAGTGGGGCGGAGGGCGCTTCCAGGGATGGGGGCTTCACCGGGTCCCCTAAGGGAGACACAAGTTCAGGTTCCTACAGTTGGGGCTGGGAAACTGAAGGGGGCCTGGGGAGCAGTCAGCTCAGAGTCCCTGGGGATGGGAGACTAGGAAAAGTAATTCCAGCCCTGGCTGGTGTGGCTCAGTGGATTGGGTGCCAGCCTGCAAAGCAAGGGGTTGCTGGTTCAATTCCCAGTCAGGGCACATGCTTGGGTTGCAGGCCAGTTCCCAACAGGGGACGCATGAGAGGCAACCATACACTGATACTTCTCTCCCTGTCTCCTTCCCTTCCTCTCTAAAGATAAATAAATAAAAATCTTTTTAAATAAATAAATTTTTAAAAAAGTAATTCCAATGAGTCCGTGGGGCTGAGGCTATGGTTCCCCGGGAGGCCAACAGGAGTCAGACCTGGGTCCTTAGCCAAGAGGTCCCTGGGCCTCCAGCAGGGGTCATTTCAGATACCTGCAGGTCCAGGCAGAGGGGCCCCAGTGGGGTCAGGTGGCCGGCCAGGGGCCTCCCTGGGCTCCTCAGTTGCTGTGGCACTGACAACACGCTTGGAGCCTCGCACAGGGCTGGTTCGGGCGGGGAGGCCAGGGCTGGGGAAGAGGCGCAGGGGCTGGATCTCCTGGGGGCAGAGAGTAGCGCTGTAGCAAGTCCTGGGAGGCATGCGCTGGCCCACCCTTCCAGGCCCACCACGCCCGGGCTCTCGGAGTTACTCACGTGGCTGAAGAGCTCATTGGTGAGACCCAGGTAGTTGTGGAGGGCCAGGAAGGTGACCCGCTGCAGCCGCACCATGATGATCTGCAGAGGCAGGGCAGCAGGGCGGGGACAGAAGAGGGGCAGGGCCAGGGAACAAGTGAGTCAGCAGAGGGGGTAGGTAATAAGAGCCAGAGAAAGTTGGGACCAAGCATTCAAGGGATGGGTCCATGGATGGAGAGAACTTGAGGCAGAGCCAAGGCCAAGGTCGCAAGCATTAAGAGGAGAGCAGAGCCAGAGGCGCACCAGGGAGAAGTCTGCAGTGAAAAGGCAGAAGCCTGGGGAGCCAGGGGAGACAGCTAGTGGGAGGAGCGGGCTGCCCAGAGTGTTGGCTGGTCAGGGCTGATAAGCAGGGCTTGAGACATTGCTGGGTCCCAGCCTATGGGCACCAGTGATGGGCGGGGGTCCGTGGAAGGAGGTGAAGGGCCCACTGACCTGCACCACCCGCACCAAGCTCTCAGGGTACTTGGTGAAAACGGCGGAGAATGCTTCTACTGGCAGTCGCAGCACGGTGGAGTCTCGGGCTGCACGGGCGGACACGGTGCGCTGGGGGTGCTGGTGACCCTGGGAGTGCAGGGAACATGAGGAGAGTCATGGTCAGGCGCTGTGAGCCCCTCGCTGCTCCCCCAAGTCTTCCTAATTCCAGTGCCTTGAGGGACCACCAGCAGCTCCGGGCATATAGAGGTTGGGGGCCCTTTCCAACCAGCCCACTGGGTGTGGCATCGTACCCCAACCCCTTTGCCACCCCCTGAACTGGTCACTCACAGTGATGACATCCAGGATGCTCAGAAGACTGTTGACGCTGTCCCCAGGGACCACTTCCTTCACCACACACTCCTTCCCGTCCTGTAACACACATGGGATGGGGTGGGGTGGGGGTAGGGACCAGGGGTGTCCGGGCCCTGCCAACCAGCATTCCAGCCCTGGCCACACCACCGGCCCGCACACTCACCCACCCAGTGATCAGATGTCCTGACCTCTGACCCCAGCAAACCTTCTGACCAGCACCCATTTCTTGGCCATAACTGACAGCAATCACCTCAGATAACCTTGGGCATCTGTTCCTGATTCCTGTCCGCACACCTCAAAAGACCACCAACCCTACTGACCAACGGCAGTGCCTATTCTGAGCGGCCCCTGCGCCAGTGCCTGTCCCCTCTGCAGGGTCCCCGTAGGCAGCCCACTCACAGGCCCTGGCAGGCAGAGTTCCAGCAGCCCATCTTGCACCACGTATATGCTGGCATCTGGCTGGCCGGGCCGGAAGACGTAGTCGCCCTGGCTGAGCCGCTGGAAGATCATGTGCCGGCAGAGCTCCAGGAAGAGCGGCTTCTCGAAGTGGCCCAGCACCCTGTTGGGAGGGGTGGAGAGGAGGAATGCAGGCAGTCAGCCCAGCCCCCAGCTCTGCAGCACCCAGCCCGCACCCTGACACTGACCGGACATTCTTGAGCATGTAGAGCACCTCGGAGGGCAAGTGGGAGTTGGCCAGGTCACCCTCTGTCAGGTCAGCCTCGAGCACCGCAGGCGGGGGCTCCTTCCGTTGCAGCGTTGGTGTCTCTTTCTGGATGCGTAGGATCCTGGTGGGAGCAGGGAGAAGGCTCAGGCAGACCTGCGACCCCCACACAGCCCTTTCCCAGGGTCACCAAATCCGGCCTACTGGCCAAATCAGGCCCCCCACTTCTTTTTTGTACATAAAGTTTTATTGGCACATAGGTACATTCATGCAGTACATGTTGCCTGTGGCTGCTATCATGCTACAATAGCAGAGCTGAACAGTTATAGCAGAGTTGTGTGTGGCCTGTGCAGTGTAGGGTGTTTACTCTCTGGCCCAATACTGAAAAAATTTGCTGACCTCTTACATGAAACCCTGAGGTCATCCCTCCACTAGTCATAGGTCCCTGAGATGGACCCTCTAGTTAGACCCGACATAGCTTCCAGGACACGGCAGACCTTAGAAAAAACCCTCTGTCTGTCAGAGGCCCCATATCCTCCCAGCAGACACAGCCCAGACTCCCAAGGTAGCCTTTCTAATGTCGGCAGACCGGGGCGTAGCTTCTGTGATATGAGACCTCAGAAATAGTCTCACTGTTCTTTGTATTAGCTCCCTGATAGCCCTTTCTCCCAGGTGTCAAAGAACCCTGAGGCAGCCCCTGGGATGGCCACAGAGACCCCTGAGCTGGCCCTTGCCAAGTGGAGAAGCCAGGTACACATCCTCTGTGTTGTGTGTGGACCTGGAAGAGCTGTTCCCTGCAGGTCGGTTACTGCAGTGGCCACGAGGAACGTGAGATAGACACTCCAGTATGAGTAGCCCCTGGAGTTAAGCTTCTTGCGCTAGCCTTTCCCCAGGCCCCAGATACCTGAGGGAGCCCTTGATGGCCCTGACATCAGGGTAACTCCTCAGGGGTGTGCACACACTGACACGTGGAGAAACACGACAGAGGGTCTGATCATGGAGAACTAGAGACAGCCCTTCTCAAGTCCCAGAAAGTCAGGAAACAGGACAGCTGCTGGTCACAGACAGCCCTGGGACCTCTCCTTAGTGTGAAAAACCCCTTGAGACAGACCTTCGTAATGTCTAATGAAGTGGATCACAAGATGTCAGGAGACCCCAGAGCCAGCTCCCAACTTAGGAAGATTTCTGGAAGAGCCTCCCTCAGAGACTCTGGGGGAGCCCTTTGCCAATGACAGGCACCCTGGAAATGTCCTTCCTATGTTTTTACTGCAAAAAACTCTTGAGATGACCCCTAGGAAACAGAAATCCCTGACATGACCTCCTTAGCGTGGAAAGAGCTCCAAGATAGGTGACACAGAGATATGGCTCCTAATGTGCAAGACTACTAACACAACCCCAGGACAGCCGAAGCTAGGGACAGCCCCTCCAGCTGGTCCCAGAAACACATGAGATAACCCCAATGAGACACCTCTTATGTGAGAAGACCCACAAAACAGCCTACACTGACACCCCAGATAGAGACCCCTACTGTACGCCAAGGCATCAGAGACACTGACTGAAGAGCAAACAGCTCCTAGATACTTCAGAGAGGGCTGTAACTGGCAGGGAATCACCGAGACAGCCCCCTAGTGGACAGAGACCCCAGAGACCCCTGTTTGCTGCGGGGGAGAGTTCTGAGATAGCCTCTCTGATGTGGGGAGTCTCCCCAAACAGTCCATGGGGTGGAAAGAACCTCAAGATACACCCTTCAGTGTGGGCTAACCACTCAAAAGTCCCATGAGATAGCCCCCAAAGCCAAGTATCTTCTCAGCTTACTTCTTGGCAATGTTCAGCATCTTGAGTTTCTTCTTCATGCGTGGTCGGGAAGTAGTGGAGACAGAGGCGTCCACCAAAGAGGAAGTGGACTGTGACACCTAGGATACGAAAGGACGAGGATGTGTCAACTGCCTGTTCAGACACTGGGGAAGAGGGTATCCAGATGCACAAACCCTAATCAAGGAAGAGTTTCTGAAGAGTTATAACTGCGTTAAGGGCAGGGCTTCTGTGTTGTCAGCCAAAGCCCCAGGTGGTCCTACACTCACCTTCCGCATAATCTTCCGGCCATAGAAAAGCACTTTGTCCCTCTTCCGGAATCGATACCGCGGGCCATCTGGGGCTGGAGTTTCTGGGGATAAGGGGAGAGGGACACTGAGCTCTCCGCAGACTCCACGCGGCCAGAGATGGGGACACTACGTGCAGATTCCAGCAAACCCCATTTCTACTGCCTCCAGGACCCGGCATTTCAGATCATCCCCACAACAAGCCTCGCCAGAGGGGCCCTCTGGGTTCTCACTCGGCACTCGAAGTCTCCGCACTAGCAGGACGATGAGCACGGCGGTAACCAACACCGCGACTCCGGTCCCGATCATTACGCCCAGCACCTGCGGGACGAACGGCACTGGCTGCGCATCGCATACCCGTCCCGCCGAGCCCTCCCCGACCCCATTCCATTTCTCCACGTCCACCCCCGAGACGTTCTCAGCCGGCCCTGGCCCCTGTGCCCCCATCTGCAGAGTGGACCAGCGTTTCTCCGAGCCCGGGCGGGAGGGGCGCGCAACACCTCCCAGCGACCTCGCGGTGCACGTTGGGAAATGTAGTTCCGCCTGAATAGACGCAACCCAGTTCTCGCGGGACTGCGATGAAACGCGCTGAGCACGTCGGGAGTCGTAGTCCCGCGGCGCCTCACAACTTTCTTGGTTTACCATTCCGGTTTGTAGCGGGGCCTCCATCAGCTGTTTCAGGCCAGGCGGCAGGTCTAGTAGCCCCGAATCCTAGGAATCAATAAGCAGAGCCCAGTCGAACCCAAACAAGTCATCCTTCTGGGCCCGCCCCTCCCCTGCCGCAAGCCCTGCCCCTTGCCATTCTGCTGCCTGGGCTGGGGATAGCTAGAGGGAAGCAGCGGACACAGCGGTGGGGCACACAGACCTCGGGGTCCGGGCTGGGGCGTGCGGCGGTCCCCGGCTCCCTCGCCCCCCGGGCTCCCTTCACGGACGCCCCAGGCCGACCAGTCCCATGCCGGACAAAAGAGCTGCCGGCCGACCACCCACTGCCAGCAGCAGGCGCACGACTGCCGAAGGACATGCTCCCCCACGCAGACCTTTACCCTACAGGATGGGTGAACCCTAACCCACCGACGCCCAGGCCGCACCCCGTTCTCTCTGCTAATACGAGCCTTGAGCTCAGGGGTTGGGGAGGTGACTGGCGCCCAGGTCAAGCCTACCCCCGGAGTGCTGCTGGGAGCGCCCACACAAGGGGCTGGGATGCTCGGAGTCGGGTGCGCTCCCAAAATGTTATGGTTGATGCTGGAGGTTTGCTGTCACCTAATAGTAAATGTACAGGGTCCCCAACAGCGTGGAGCATCACAGGGACATGGGAACGGTGCTGGCGCCATTGCTGGGCGACGTGACCGGGATGCCAGAATGAATGGGGGCACTGGAAAACTGAGAGGTTCTGAAGCGTGGAAAACCACTACTGGAAGCCGTGTGCACGTTCTTAGGGTCGCTCGAGCACCAGAGTGGACCTAGGGAGGGCGCTGGGGCCCCTTGGAAGACGCTAAGGAATGCTAGAATATCACTGGGACTTTCCTGGGAGACTGGGACCGCTGGAGTATTAATGGGAATGGGGGGGGGGAGTTACTGGATCCCGGAAATTTCATGAGAGGGTTGCTAGTCCCATTCCACTGTAGGGCACACCTAGCTACCGATAAAGAAACAGCTGCCAGGACGCGGGTGAGGGGATGAGGACATCAGAAAATCAGGAGGGTACCAGAAATCGGCAGAGCACAGATCTTGAGAAAGCTGAGGACTCGCTAATGATCCCCGAAAGAACGCCTATAAAAGGGTGACGGAAACCTGGACTCACCCAGAGGCCGCTTGCCAGGGTCCACTCTGTGCCAACACCTCTGGAGTTCCTCCCAGCGCGGCCCCTTTAAGTTATTCGCCACAGGGCGCGCCTAAGCCCCACCCCCACCATGTTTGTAAGGTCGCGAGGAAACAGCCATGCTGAGTGTGGCTACAACTTACAAAAGGGGTTGAAAGCGGTAGGCGCAGGGAATGCCCTTCACACTGGAAATGTGGACTCGTTTAGTTTGTTTTATTTAACACCCACTCTACTCTCGTCCTACCCAACTGGCCCACGTCCTCACAAGGTGCTGCAGGAAGCCAGCCCTTAAAAGCAAACCCCAAAAATAAATAGGCAAGACACTCCTGGGGCTAAAGTCTGCTGGTGGTCGTCCTCCGGGTCAATTCACCAGCAGCGAGCGCTCCTCTGAGGTGTCCCTGGAGGAGGAACAGTGTCTGGCCGGGAGGAAGGCAGTAGTTCCCCCCCACACCTCCCCTCCCCCCAGGCCCCAAGCCCACCCAGACTCGAACCTGCAGCAGCAGCACAGGCCGCAAGTCGAGCCACTCCCGCGGCGGAACTTGCCGGAGGTGGGGCTGTCTTGGCACTGGGAGATGTAGGCCTGGAGCTCACTCTCCTCCGCGCCCGCGCCTGGGTGCTGCGGAGAAAAGCAGCGTGGCCGCACGAAGGGGGCCCCTTGAGATCTGCCCTTTCCTCCACCTCCTCGCCCTTCCTCATTGACTCTTCCTTGGTCCGTCCGTCCGAGTGAACAGTCGCGGCTTTCAGCCTCCCAACTTCGTGCAGGAGCCACTATCCCTTCCCCAACTTCTTTCTGGCAACCAGGTCTTTGCACTGGCTATTTCTGCCCCTTGCTATTCCCTCAGTTGGGCTCCCATCTCTTCAGTCTAGAACTTTCCGAGATGATCAATTCTATGCTGTTCTCTCTGGAAGCTACTAGCCACATAGTTTCCTGGGCACCTGGTATGTGGATGGTGTGAGTGATGAACTGAATTTGAAATTGTATTTCATTTTAATTAAAATTATAACTTAAACAGTCTCATGTAATTAGAGACTAATATCAAAAAGCATGTTCTAGAAACTTTCCTTCATTCCTCTTGCCAGCCAATCGTCATACGCCACCCCACCTTGCCCACTGGCCTGCGCAAGGCCAGGCTGTGCACATCTTGCCTTGTTTCCCGGGTGACTGGTGCCCAAAACAGCGCTTGGCTCACAACAGGCCCTCCCACATGTTGGGTAAAAGAATCCTATCTGCCTGCCACCCCCATACTCTGCTCTAACCCCTTTCTTTCCTTAATCCCCACAGCCTGCAGGACAGCTATGGTTCCCGGACCCACAAAGCCCCTGCCCAGGCCAGAGGGTTTTGGAGCAAGGCTTCTGAATCCACAGTCCTGGCTTGGGCCTGGCTTCACTACTTAGTCACCGACCTTGGGTAAATCACCGAATCTCCACGGCCTGATGTCCCTGTTGGTAAAAGCAGGCGCAAGAACCCTCGCTGGCCAGAGCCCCACCTGGGTCAAACTGAGAACGCAGCAGCTGTGCTCAGGATATCGGTCCTGCCTGTGCCCTCTCTGAGCCACCATCGCCTTTGGCTTTGCAGAGTCTCCCACTTTCCTCCCAGGGAGGGCCCTCCTCTCCTTGCCCCGCCATGTTCCCTGAGACACCAATGTGGTGGTCCCCAAGGGGTACAAAGCCCAGGATGGAGCTGTGTATGATGCTGGTTGGCCCCATGGAGAGGAAGATTGGAAGGGCCATGAGGCTGACCTTGATGGTGTCATAGGCGCCGGTGATGAGTGCGATGAAGAGGCTCAGCACCATGTAGATGAAGAGGCTGATGAAGGAGTAGAGATAGAGCTGGGAGAAGAGCCAGACGAGGCTGCTGCGGCCCTGCTGGGCCTGCATCGCTGCAAACGTCACGAACATGTCATCCCCATTGATGAGTGAGAAGAGGCACTCCGACACCATGGACAGCGAGCGGAACTGTGGCCAGACAGGTCATCGGGCTTGTGGGGACAGAGGAAGCTGTGCGCATGGCTGGGGACTGGGCGGGGGCACCAGGGCTTAGAGGGGACAGTAGACAGGGTACCAGTGGTTACAATGGGGCCTCCTGGGGGTTGCTGTGTAATAACAAGGTCACAGGGTCAAGGCCAGGGTTACTGGGGGTCAGAGGAACAGTGGGCAGAATATCAGCAGTTACAATGTGGTCATTTGGGGGCGGGTCATCATGTCAATAAGGTCATAAGGTCACTGCCAGGGTCAGTGGGCAGACCCACTGCAGACCTGTTTGTAAAGTATTGGGGGTCACTCAGTGTGACCAGGTCAGTGATAGATAAGCCAGAGGTCTGAGGGTTTAGGGTATAGGTTCAGGGGAAGGGAGCCAGGGCACCCTCACCTGTGGGTCATGAGCACCCCTCACTAGCCCCAGCTAGCCCCTACCTTCACGTGGTAGGGCCCCAACACGATCCAGCCGCAGAAGCAATAGCCTAGGTAGATGACAGCCACACAGCAGCAGAAGCGCATGACACTGGGCAGGGCCACCCGCAGCGTGGCGATGAGGATCTGCAGTGGGCAGGTGGCTGATGAGGGCCTGACCACAGCCTAGTCCACAGTGAGCATGGGGTGCAGCAGGCGGGGCCTGGCTGAGGGCACAGATGGGGGAGCGGAGGAGGGGCAGGCTGAGGGTGTCCAGTGACTGGACTCAGCTGGACAGCTGTGCAGGGGCAGGCTGATGTGACCCCTGCCCAGGTTCAGGGCCAGGTACATCTGGGGTGGGCAGGTATCAGGCTAAGAGACTCGTGACGGGTCATCTGCAAGGGCTGGTGATTGCCCCACGTGTACGAATTTGAGGGGTGGGAACTGGGGAACATGTGGCCACCACCTGGAGAGAAGGCCCAGCCTGCACACACAGGCTTACATTGTACTTATGGAAGAAGGTCAGGTAGCGGATGACACCGACCCAGACCAGCAGCGTTGAGGTGCCCAGGAGGATGCTGCAGACATCGTAGCTGGCCAAGTTCTAGGGACAAGAACAGTGTCAACCCCATTTGGCTGGAGAATATGGCCCCAGGTGGGCCTCAGTGGGGACAGCAGAGGGACCAGGGTCTGGAAGGGGCTGCCAGGGGCTCGGGCAGGTGTGGGCAGGCCCCACCTTGGCCTCGATGCCAATCTTCATGATGGTGCCTGAGATGGTGAGCACGTCGCTGGTGACCAGCAGTATGTACCAGCCATTGACAAATTCCAGCCGCTCCCACAGGCTGATAGCCCGTCCTCGCTGCTGCCACATGAACCGCACAAACTCCTGCAGGAGGCGGGCAGGGTGAGGACCTCTCCAGGCACGGGAGCCTCGCATAAGGCCCCGGAACTGGGCAAGGCTGGTTTGGGCACATGTGACTCTGCAGTGGCTCTCACATTCTGTAGCAGGAAGCCTCGGAGTAGGGAGCGGGCGCAGAGCAGGAAGGAGAAGGAGCAGGTGAGGGTCACAACCACGTCAAACAGAAGCCGGAAGCTGTTGTCTCCTGTGGGGAGGGGCCCTGGGTAGAGCCGGGCAGCTCGGAGCCAGCAGAGGCCAGGGCTGGGGCTGGGCCTGGCCAAGGGGACCGCAGGGCTGGTCGGTGGCTCATGGGTTACTCTGAGTCAGGAGCTCAGTCAGCGCTGGTCAGGGTCCCTGGTTGATGCTGCTCCAACCTTGGGGCTCCCCCTGTGCAGTTCGGGGCCCCTGGTCAGCAATGGTCTGGGGTTTGAGGGCTCACCGTGCCCGAAGACGCTGGGGTGCTTACACTCCTGGATGTGGGTCTGGGTCTCCAGGCTGATGGGGATGCGCCCACTGTACGCCCTGTTGTCGAACGTGATCTGCGGCAGGGTGCAGAGTGAGCCTTGGGGGCCTAGGCGCACAGCCTCGCGTGAGGGATGGTCTGCTCGGCCCCACCTCCTCCTTCGTCCCACACTGCCCTTGGCCAAGTGTCCCCAGCCCTCTGGCTCAGAAGTCCTGTGGCACCATCCTCCACCTCCCACACCAGATCACTGTGGGCTCACCAGGATGCTGAAGGTATAGCAGTCTGGGATCTCATTGTTGATCAGGCTTTGAAGGTTGATGGTCTTCAGCTGGAAGTGGATGGTAACGTTGATCAGCCTAAGGGGAGGGTTCCGATGAGGGGGAGGGGGCTCCACAGCTCCCTCTGGCCCTAGGATGCCAACACCCCTGCAACATGCTGACTCTGCCACTGGCAGAGGAAAGTGCTCACTCAGCCTCCTCCTCCCCTGCCCTTTGCTCAGCCCTGGGGTGGCCCCTCCACCAGGCAGTACTTATGGAACTTGAGCGTGAGGTTCTTGTAACTGGTGCTGCCATCCAAGAGGGAGAGATCTTCACTAGGGGGCACAAAGGGTCTCTCAGGGGGGTCCACCCCAATGCAATCTGAAGACAGAGTCAGGGAAGGGGCACGGGATGGGGGAGGCATGGGCATGTCTCCTAGAGTCCCTGACGGACCCCGCCCCCGACTCACTTTGCACTTGAACATTTGTTGTTCATCCCCCCACCTCTCCCCAGAGTTGGGGCCAGTCCGTCTGGGCCCTACACAGACCCCAGGGCACAGAGCTGTCAGGCTCACTTGGTTAGTGAATTAACGACACTGCATCATCACCCCCAGGGGTTCTCCTAGGGATGCTGTGTGCCTCAAACTGGAACACTTAAGACAGCCCCATCTCCCGATGTGTGAGGGTAGAGCCGGGATTTTAATCCCAACAGTTGAGGCTCCCCAACAGCCCAGCCCTGCCTCGTCTACTCACCAGTGACGACCATTGGGTCAATGTCAAAGGAGTCATTGGCTGGGTCCACGTGGCCACGGTGGTAGTATCGCTGGCAGAGGGCCAGGGCCGAGCCATTGGCCCAGGGGCCACCCCCGCCCCGCACATATGCATAGTGGCCCAGCGACACGTTAGGGAGCACCAGGTACTGTGGGCAGGCAGAGAAGCAGGGAGGGTCCGTCAGCCCTGCCCGAGCCTCCTCCCCCGATGCCTGCCCACCTGCCCCCACTGCACACACCTGGTCCACGGCGTAGAAGATGGCCTGGTAGAGCTGCTCCCGTGTATAGGCTGCGAAGGTGTCGTCCGCCCCATCGGAGTAGCCCAGCAGAAAGAGGTGGCGAAAGGCGATGGTGTTCTCCTCTCGGAATGTCACCGCTACCTGGTTGCTGAGCCCAAACAGGATGAGCTGGCAGGAGGGACAGGGGGTCAGCACTACTGGGAGGGGGCCTCCCTGCACGGAGCAGTGGAGGGAGAGGGGAGAGAGGACCCACTCCATGAAGGCATGTGTCCCCATCGTGCATGCCCACCGTTTGTCCCCAATGCATGGCACACAGTGGGCACCCATGTGTCTCAGGGTAGCAACGGATGTTCATCACATGTTCACCAGATGCCAACTTCCATGCTAAACCCAAACCCACAGGGTGAATACCACACCACTGGGTCCCTTTACCCTGGGGACATGAGAAGCACAGTTCCACGCCCAGAGTCATGGTGCCCTAAGCAGGGGCAGACTCTGAGGCATCCTGGGGTCACTACACCCCAGCACAGGGCCTGGAGTGGGAGTGGGGTGACGACCTTTCCAGCCACTGGGTCAGTTCTCTTTGAGCGTCAACATGGCATCAGGCTACCAGGGTTCAAGTGCCAGCAAATCCTAATGCTTGATTGCTGGGTCACTTTGAACTCCATGCGCCTCAGTGTCATTATTTGCAGAAAGGGGACACTCAATCACAGGTGCCTGCTTCATGAGCTGTTGGAGGATTAACCTCTCTGAGCCTCAGCGGCCTGGTCTGTGAAATGGAGGCAACAACAGTGGCCAGGGCCCTGGAGGGCCTGTGCGAGGTTCAGAGGGACTGCTCACAGGCAGAGCTCAGAGGGTTTTCCAATTTATTACTGCCACTGTCCCTGCCATGAAGCTGCTCTGGGGTATGCACGAGGCTCCAACTCCCAGACTCTCCTTCAAGGAAAACAGCGGCCACAGGCAGCGTTTGGGGGGCCCCCCCCCCGCAGCCTCACCTGCACCGTGACTACCAGGATCTTCACCATTTGCAGCATCAGCTTAAAGGGCTTGCGACCCTTGGCCCGAAATTTGTCACAGGGACTCATGAAGAAGTACTTGAGGCGGCGGCGGAGGTCTTCCTCTTCCAGAGAGGTTTCGGGGACTGGTGAAGCCCCCGCCTGGGTCCCATACCCAAGGCTGGGGGTCAGGAGGTGCTCAGTCTCTGTGGGAGTGGGGGAGCACAGTGGTGGTCAGGCCCAGACAGGCTCACCTCCCACCAGGGGCGGCAGATCCCACGTTCCAGCCAAGAATTCTGGGAGATCTAAGACAGTCTGAAAGTCTGCAACAGCTGATGGATGGACACAGCAGTGCAAATTCGGGTTTGGGACTCAGAAGGGCCTGAGCTGATCCCTGAGCCTGATGCTCACTGGCTCGAACAGGCTACCCAGCCTCTCTGAGCCTCCGTTTCTCATTTGCAACGTGGTGCCATAGCATCTCTCACAGAAAACTGAGGATCTGATGCTTACAAAGTATTTATCACAGGGGTAGGCAGGAGTGTCAGGACATTCCATCACCATTCCTGTTTTTGAAATGTGGAGAGAGAATGAATGGCTTCCCCTGGCTTCTCCCAGGGTGCTCGAGGCTCCCGGGCCTTCCCAACTCCAGCCCCCAGGCGTGAACCTGGAACTCAGTATTTTCTGGACAAACCCTTCCCACCCATCATGGCCTGGCCTGGCCAGTCCAGCTGATACTCTCACAGCCACAGGCCTGGAGAAGGGAATGCACTTGCTGAAGACTCACTGTGAGTCCCCATGTGTTATGACAGCACCACCCATGTTGTTGTTTATGAGCTAATACGGCATCTGCATTAAGGCTGCCAGCTCCCGGAACTCACACAGCCCTAGGACCAAATCCCAGACCAGCCACTTCCTGCTCGGGGGACCCCCAGGCACCTTTCTAAATCTCAGTGTCCTTGTCTGAAAAGTGGAAATAAAAAAGAAGTCTTCCCCCTAAAGCCAAAACCCTGAAAATGCTTCCAGAATGAAGTGAAACAAGACAGAGCAGGCCAATTTCAGTCATTCTTCAGTCAACAGAGGTTATTCTAAGCACTGCCTGTCCTCTTCACCCTGACCAGCCTCAGAGGAACGTCCAAGGTTTCAGCAACTGCTGGGGCTACAGCTGGTCACAGCAGCCCAAAACTGTCCCTAACACACACCCACCAGCGCCACCCAGAGAACCCAGCTTCTTTCGAGTGACCGGCTGACCCCCTGCCTGGCACCACCGCCAAGATGATTATGAGCCTGTTCTGCAAGGAGGGCCACCTCCTGACCCATTCTTTTGGAGCTTGAATGCCTCTGCGGTTGTTTACGAGAGCTGGGTGGAGGCCAGAGGGTGGGCCTGCCTCCCCGGCTGGGATCACAGCTAACCCACCCCGGACCGCAATGGCGAGACACCTTTCCTGTGTCTCCGGCTAGCTCAAGAAGCGAAGACGGACACCAAGGGTGTTCCTCCAGGCTTCCCCATGGGAAATGGAGATTGGAGAGGTTGGAGGCTAGGCACCCAACGTCCGAGTTCAGGAAAGCTGAGCTTCCATGGGTTTGGAGATGTGAAATTGTGTCAGTCGCCTAGGCTCAAGGAGGGAATACCCTCCAGTCCTCGGCCTGAGTCTAGAGAAGCTGAGCATATGCCTCCGGATTGGGGAAGGAAATGCTGGGGCTCTCGTGCGGACTGGGGAAGCTCGTGCCCGCTGAGCTGCAGCAAAGCTGAGCGATCCCAACCCAGGATGAGTGGGAACCTCGCTGCCCGGAGCCGGAAAAGCTGGAGAAGCCGGCAGCCCGACCGCCCGCGGAGTTTAGGAACTCAGAGCACAGCTCGGACGGAGGAAGGGCAGTGGGAGTCCCGTCGCTCCGAGGTCGGAGGAGCTGATGCCCACCCGCCGCCCAGGCTCTGGGAGCCTTCTGCCCACATCTCCCCCGCCGGAAAGCTCAGAGGCCAGCACCGGAGCTCGGGGGAGGGAAACTGGCTGCTCCGCCGCCCCACCTGGAGCAGCTGGCCGCACGACCTCACCTGAGCCTCGCCGGCCCCCGGGGGCTGCCATTCCGAGCGCGGAGCGCCGGACGCCAGCGGGCGCGGCGGAGCAGCCGGGGCCACAGCGCCCACCGCTGTCACTGCGGCCACGCTCCCTCGTCACGCCGCTTCAAACCCTCATGCATCAGCTGACTCGCACCCGGGTCACGTGGCCGGGGCGCCCTCAGAGGCACGTGACCGGATCCCGTCCCTGCCCCGGCGCCAAGACGACACCTACCAGAGCCACGAGCCTGCGCGCAGCTCTTGCTTGGGCGACTTGCGGGCCGCGGCGATCGCGAGGCCCTAGCGCCGACAGGCGACAAGATGCGAGGGGTCTGCTGGCTCTGAGCGTAGAACCAGCGCCAATCTCTTGGCTTCCACGTCCGCGAGGTCTGGTGACGACCCTACATCCTTCTAAGGGCTGTTTCCCTCTATTCTCCCAGAAATTCCCGAGTTCCTCGAAACCTCTTCCTTTGCAGCTCCTCTCATACGGCCTATCAGCAAATCCTATTTCATGTCCTCCTTATATCTCAAACAGGACCAGTCATTCCCACTTTTATGGCCCTCAGCCCAGAGTCCCCCACCGTTCCTGGCCTGGGCCACTGCAGCAAGCTCCTTTTTGCTTTTAAACTTCCACTCCTGACCCCTCCCATAGCCCTCCATCCAACAGCCAGAAACATCTTCGTAGAATAATTTGCTCTGATCGGTGTGGCTCGGTTGATTGGGCATGGGTCGGTTTCGCAAAGTGAAAGGTCGCAGGTTTGATTCCCCATCAGGGCACATACCTAGGTTGTGGGTTCGTACCTGGTTGGAGCACATATGAGAGACAACTGATCCGTTTCTCCCTCACATTGATGTTTCTCTCCCTCTCTTCCTCCCTTCCCCTCTCTCTAAAAAATACATACCTGTATACAAGTTAAAAGGAAAAAATAAAAAAGATTTCATATCAGTCCTTTGCCAGAACCTACCACAGTGACTTCCCATTTCTCTGAGATGACGAACTCCCCACTACAATCTACCACAGCCCTCTGATCCTCCCTCAGTTCAGCTCTCAATGGCCCCAGGGCCTTCACACCCTCTAGCCCTGGAGAATAATGGTTGGGAACCCAGAATCTGGGGGCTGGACAATTCAAGTTGAAATCTAGGTGCTGCCAACTGCCATCTCTGTCTTCCAGAGTCCCTTAAACTCCACGTGCCTCAGGGTCATCATTGGCAGAGGGGGAATGCTCAATCGTGGTTGCCTGCTTCACAGAGCTATTGGAAGAATTAAGTGAGAAAATGCAGTGGGGGGTGGGATGGGTAGAGGAGGAGGGCAAAAGGGGGGGGATTGGGACAACTGTAATGGAATAACAAAAATAAACATTTTTCATGGCTAAAAAAATAAGAAAAAAAAAGAAAATGCAAAAGCATAGCACAAGGCTGGGCCAACAGCGCTAATGACTAAATGAACAGTTACTGGGATTATAGTCTTTCCTCCAGAATGCTGCCCTCACTGAAATCAGGAGTTTTGTATACTTCTGCTAGAATGTACCATATCCTGTAATTACTTTTCAAATGTCTCCATGTTTTGTATCTGTGAGCTTTCAGCAGATGCTTGTTGAATGCATAAATGAGCAACCTCCTTTGTCCAGTGGGGGGTACCTGTATGTGGACTTTGAGGGGTGAGGGGTAAGTTAGGGGAGCAGAGGGGGCAGGATGGCCCACATGGCTTCCCACCCGCCTCCATTCTCAGCCCACTAAGTTCAACATACCATAGATCCCAACATTCAGATAAACCAAAGGGAAGGGATGCTGTTCAGACCACCTGCAATGCTAAGTCTGCTCCTGACCAAGCTGACCAGGTCCAGGGTGGCAGAGTGGTAATTGCTGGTATGGAGGAAGCTGGGAAGTCTGGAGGATATCAGGGGAAGCCAGAGCACTGGAGTTCTAAAAGCATGGCTGGCTCAGGCCACACCTTCCCATTCCCCAAGGAGCTGTGCATCAGGGGAGACAGAGAAACAGGAAAACCATGAGACAGAGCCAGAAGGCAGTGGGAGGGTTTTACTAACTGCACAACACACAACTTCCCCAGGCCTCCATGGGTAGCAGTGTCCCCTTCAGCCGTCGGGCCCCAGCAGCGCCCCTTGTTCCTGCACCCACTCAGGACTCTCACAGGCAGGGAGGGTCAGACTCTCATGGGAGGGAGAGCTGGGGTCAGGGCGGGACTCGGGGTTGGGGACAGGGCTGGGCACAGGATCTAGGTCTGGGCTGTGACCAGATCCATGGTCAGGGCTGGCCACAAGGTCAGGACTGGCATCGTGACCAGGTTTAGGGTCAGAATACTTGACAGGATCGGGGTTGGGGACAGATCCAGAGCCAACGCCAGGCTTGGGGCTGGGACTTGAGAGGGAGCCCAGCAAAGAGCCAGGGTCAGGGCCCAGACCAGAGCCAAGTACAGAGACAGCATCAGGACCCAGGAGGGAGACCTGCCCGGACCGCAACACTGAAGCAGGACTGAGGCCCAGACCAGCAGCAGCGGCTGTGGCTGCTGCAGCTGCCGCAGCTGCACCCTCATGCACCCGTTTGTGCTTGGTGAGGCTGGAGGCTTGGCCGAAGGCCTTGCCGCAGAGCTGGCAGCGGTAGGGGCGCTCTCCAGAATGCACATGCAGGTGCTGCAGCAATGCTGAGCTCTGCCCGAAGGCCTTGGAGCAGTGGGGACAGGCGTAAGGCCGCTCGCCAGTGTGGATGCGCAGGTGATGCTGCAAGTTGGAGCTCTGGCCAAAGGCCTTGCCGCAGTGGGGACAGCGGTAGGGGCGCTCCGCAGTGTGCGTGCGCTGGTGCTGCAGCAGTGCCGAGCTCTGCCCGAAGGCCTTGCCGCACTGCGGGCACGGGTAGGGCCGCTCGCCTGTGTGGGTGCGTAGGTGCTTCAGTAGCGCCGAGCCCTGCCCAAAACCCTTGGCGCACACTGGACACTTGTGTGGCCGTGGGCCGCCATGCGTGCGCAGGTGCTGCGCCAGCAGGGAGCCGTGCCCGAAGGCCTTGCCACACACGGGGCAGTGGTGGGGCTTCTCGCCGCTGTGGCTGCTGCGGTGCTTCAGCAGTGTGGAGCGCCAGCCAAAGGCTTTGCCACATGCAGCGCACTGGTAGGGTCGTGCACCTGTGTGGATGCCTCGGTGCTGGGCCAGTGTGGCGCCATGGCTGAAGGACTTGCCGCAGTCGGGGCAGCGGTAGGGCTTCTCACCACTGTGAGTGCGGCGGTGCTGGCTCAGCCCGGAACTGCGACGGAAGGCTCGCCCGCAATCTGGGCAGGAGAAGGGCCGGGGAGGACTGGCAGGTGCAGGGAGCACCGCCTGGCTGGCGGCCAGGCCTTCCGGGGTGGCAGTGAGGCTGGAAGAAAGGGGGTCCAGGTCTGGGGTTTCTGGAGGGCTGAGGGTGTCGCTGTTAGGGTCGAGAACCAGGGGGACAGGGCCAATGACGTCTGGATCGAGATCGAAACTCGAAGACATGGGGTCAAGATCTTGGGGATCCATGTCACGGGGCCCCAAGATGGAGCTTGGAGCCTCTGCACTGGGGTCCAGATCGCTGGAGATGGGCCCCAGATCTTCATAGCCGGGGTCCGCATCTTCGGAGACAGTGTTGAGGTCTTCCAGGTCAGGATCTGGGGCTTCCGTAACTGGGTCTAGCTCTCCGGGTTTGGGGTCCAGGTCCTCTGAGTCTGAGTCCAGTTCTTCGTAAGCAGGTCTCCGGCCTTTGTGGCCTGGGTTCCGGACCAGGACTGAGCGCCGCATCCCCGGTGTGGAAGTGCCAGCTGCTTCTGGGGCAGGATCTGCAGGGTGAGGACAGGGTGGGCAGAGGTAGGCTCTGGGGAGCAGGGGTCTCCTTTGGAGCCTGGGCAGGGATGAGACAAGTGGCCAAGCTGTGCCCCAGCACCCACTCCTGAAAAAGTACATGGACCCTTCTCTTGTCTCAGAGCACAGGGAGACCGGTCACTCACTCTGGCCAGGGCAGCGAGAAGAGAGACCCTGCTGGGACCTGGGGCGGGGACCCTCCCTTCTCAGCCCCACACCTGGACGGAAGTCATGGGATCTGGCACTAGAGGTCTCCAGTACCCAACTCCAGGGCTCTGCCCCTCTCTCCATCCTGGATTCCTCCGCCTGGGGGAAGCTTGGGTCCTGTGGAGAGAGAGTCCTACGTTCCTAACGATGGAAAGGGGTGGGGGTGGAGTGTCCGTGCTTGCCTCTTAGTGCATGGCCTGAATTCCTGTCCCCCAGTCAGGGGTGGGATATGCGGGGGTTCCTGGTTGGGAGGGGGCTCTCTGGCTTGACTCCTACAGAGAAAGCATCCTGAACTTAGAAGCCTGTATCTGGGGGGCAAGGGTGGGGGACCAATCACATCCGGTAGTGCTCTTGGGTCCCTGGCTTGCCTCCTGGGGAAGAGACCACCTGAATGCCAGGCCTCACAGTTCCAGGGTGGGAGTAACTGTCAGAACACCTGTGTTCCAGAATGTCGGCTCCAAATGTCAGAGCGAGAGGCAGGGAACATCAGGCAGGAGCTGGGGCAGGAGGACCCGCAGTCCCCACAGTTAGCCTACCTGTTGCCCAGTTGGAGAGAAGATCCTGAATTCTAACCCCTAGCTGGCGGCCCCTCTTGGGTGCCCCGGGGACCCTTGAGCCAACTCTTAGAAAGGGGAGATTCCTAAATGACCGACCCTCTGGCTGGGGTATGGGGAAGTGTGTCAGGAGGAAAGATCCTGAATTCCAGGCTGGAGTGGGCACAGGGGGTGAGGGTAGCGGTGCAGGGGGAGCTCAGCATTACTTGATGGGAGGTGATGCCTTAAGCTATCCACCCCATGGCTGGGCATTTCGGGCAAACAAATAAATCCTGGGGACAGGGGATTTGTCTGGGGAGGAAGACACCCTAAGCTGGTACCCATAGCTGGGGGTGGGCCAGCAGATGGAGGGGACTAAGTTCCTAGATCACCTCCTCTACCTAGAAGTCCAGGTTGGAGGGTGGGGGAACAATGCCGGGGTCCCCTCCTGAGGAAAGGGCTCCCAGGACTCTGGACGCCCCAGACTGGACAGTAAGAGGAACAATAACTGAGGTCCTGGCATAAAGAGGGAAGCCCTGGATCCCCCTCCTGAGAAAGAGCCTCCAGAACTCCCAACCCCCGGCTCAGGGCGGGGGGAAAACAATGCCTAGGGCCCCTCTGGAGGTCTGGGTCGCCTACGGAGGAGGGGGCGTCCTGAACTCCTGACCCCTCAGCTGAGGGGTGCCCCCATCCTTCCCTATCTAAGAAGACCCGCTCGGGCCGAGCCCTCCCCCGGGCCGCAGCGGCGGACTGGGCGCGCCAGGCCCGGGGGACGTTCGGTCGCTCGCTTCCCGCCGCACCTCGGTTCTCCAGGCACCGGGCAGGCGGCGCGCGCGGTGGGGAGCGCACGGAGGTCGCCAGGGCCGCGCCCCGCACCGGGGTTCCCCGCCCACCCCCACCCGGGTCCTTGTCCGCCGACCCGCTCGCGGGGACACTCACCCGACGCCCCTCGCCCCTGCCCGGCCCGCCGCACCCGCTGGCGCCCCAGGGGCCCGCAGCTAGGCCCCCGCCCGCCAGCCCCGCCGGCGGCCCCCTCGGCCCAGCGGCCCCGCCAAGCTCTCCCGGGGAGCGAGAGGGGCCGGCCGAGGGCCGCAGCGGGAGCTGCTGGGACTTGTAGTTCGCCCGCGCCCGCCGCGGCCTTCGCCATCGCCGCCCCCGCCCCCCGAGCCAGCCTTTGTCCCGACCCGACGGCCCCGACAGCGCGGCCACGCACTGGTCTGCGCCGCGCCCGGCCTGCGCGGCCCTCTCTGCCTGTCTCCCCTGCGTCCCTCTCTCTGCCCCTGCCTGCGTCTGTCCCTGACGCTGTCCCTCTCTGCCCGTCTCTGTCCCGCTCTCTGCGTCCCTGTCACCATCCTTTTGCCTTTGTATCTGTCCCTTTCTCTGTCTGGTTCTGTTTCCACCGCCTGCCCTCCAAAGTTTCCCACTCGGACTCTGTTGAAAACACACCGAGCGCTCTTTCTCCCAGACGGGCAGTGCGCACGGGCACAGTCAAGGCTGAGAAGCCCTGCAGTTCACAAACATCTTTCTCTTTGCTTCCCTTTAAGACTCCCCGAAGAAGAGGTGGGGATTCTGTCCCTGAGTGAATTCTGTCCCTCTTCCTACCCTGCTGTCCCCCCCCCCCGCCCCGCCCCGATCGCCTGACGCTCCCCGGAGCGAGGATCTCTGGGAGAATCCTGGCCGAGTCTGGGCCTCTGCAGACAGAGGCCTTGCGGGAGGGAGTGAAAACCAGCCCGCAGCTGGCCGCGGGGCCAGGACGCTCTCACGGAACATCAACAATGATGATGGTACAAGGCCGCTCTGTGGCCACGTGTGCGCCTAGCCCGAGACAAGGACACTGTGCAACCACAGAAACACACCCCCTCCCAACTAACCAAAATGACCGCTGCTTCCGTCCAGGGACAGCCCCACTTGGAGCTGAACAGCACCCACGGAAAAGTGCCTCCAGCCCCCAGCTCTCTCCTACAGAACTGCCCCTGCTGTGTGGTCTTCCCGGCTGGTGTGCTTCTACTGGTCTCTGCCTGGTGAATTTTGACACCACCTACCCTTGAATATAGATAGCCACGAGCAAATCAGGCCTCTAGGAGCTGCCTCTTATCCTTCCTGAAACTTGCAGATCTGTGCCGAACTTGTGGTCGGAGACCTGTTTTCCACGTCTTTGAGAAAAGCCTGCAGCAGACCTGCGAGCCCTGAGACTGCAGTTGGGTCCTGCGCTGGTTCTGCATCCTGCCAGCTCCCGGGTGACCCTGGTGCAAATAACACTGATAAGGACGCTGCTGTTTCTGTCACTCAGTGTCTCCGTCAGTGGGCCCCACTACTGCAGATGGATGCACATCTAACACAGCCCCCCAGTACCATGCCACCTACACTTTTCAGGGAGCCCTGTTCCCTGGCCACAACGATGGGGGGAAGGGTATGACTTCGGAGGGTCTCATTTTTCTTCTAGGATGATGAGCTCTTAAAGAGCCCCATGCTGCTTGCAACTACCCTCCTTACTGGTCTGCAGCCTCTTCCTGAAGACCAAAGTCAATTGGCTCCATGATGTGAAGGTGGGAGTTAAAGGAAGCGACTTGAAGCATGAGACTGGCAGAGCAGAGTGAGGTGCAGGTGCGGGGCCAGGGCCATCACATGCACATGCCCGCTGGGAGGCGAACGGGGTTCCCAGGGTTTGTGCAACGCGCGTCGGCTGCCCAGGACCCCTGGAGGAGTCCTTCTTGGGACACTGGACATCTCTGTTGTGTGGAAGGAAAAGAGCTGATTAAATTGTTGCCTGTTGTATCTTGGGACTCCAACCATGCGCCTGCTGAGACTGTGGCTTATGGGGCTTTGGGAAAAAAGTATTAGGATGTTGTAATATACGCAGAGATTAGTATCTACCCAGTACTCAGTTTTGTGAGGCTGCCAGAGCGGAGTCCTCTGCCCCCAGGCTGAAGAGGAAGTTACTCATCAGATAGGAGGTAAAGTTGGGATTGTGAGAGAAAGGGGCATCCCTGAGGCCCCAGGCCACTCACTCTCCCACACCGACCACTCCCTGCCTGGAAAGGAAGCAGTCGCCCTCACAGGGAAGAGCCTGCTAGCTGTCTTTCCACCTTCCAGACTGTGTGACCTGGGGCAAGGCATCTGAAGGGGACAGGCTGACACAGGTCTGTTGCTGCAGAGAGAATCCACCAGGCTGGGCTCCCGACTTGAAAAGCCTCCCATGGCCTGGAATTTGGACCCCAGCAGCCCGTCCCTCTGGGTACCGTGCGTACGATTCCAATAAACCAGAGTGTCCCTTCAATTCCAATAACAGTTGGCACAGGGAGATGCACCTCTTTCCTTCGGGGCTTCAAATCTAAGGATTTGAGGTGCCAGCCTCCTTTTCTTTGCCACCCTTTGGAGGATTATTAGATTGTGAGGGGCCCTGATGTGGAACCAGCACGCCTGGCGGTTAGACCTAAGTGCAGACTTTGGGGGTCCTAAGTCAGTAAAATCTCTTTCTCTTGAGCAAAAGTTGGGTTTGTCACTTGCAACAAAAATGACTAAGACAGTAACAAAGTTTAGGCACCATTTACTGAGCTGCAGCCGAGTGCTAGGCCCCAGCCTGAGCACGTTCCTGCTTGCTGCACTTAACCCTCGTCACTGCTCTGAGCCTGAGGGCTCGTTTCCCTGAGGAGGGACATGACAGCCAGCACAGGGTCACTTGTTCAAGCGGGGTGATACAGTATGTGACAGGTCTGGATTCTGCTGCTGGACAATTCTTATATCGCCAAAGCTGTTTTCCTGTAACATTCAATCCTATTCATCTTATTTCATAAGCCTTTTTGGTTTTTGTATTTCACAGAAAATGCCTTTTTTTAGAAGGGGAGTGGGACGTAGGAGGGATGGACATAAAGATAATCCAGAATCAGCTCTGGCTGGTGTAGTTCAGTGGATTGAGCGCAGGCCTGTGAACCAAAGGGTTGCCGATCTGATTCCTGATCTGGGGCACATGAGTGCATTGCAGGCCAGGCCCCAGTAGGCAACCACACATTGATGTTTCTCTCCCTTTTTCCTTCCCTTCCCCTCTCTCTAAAAATAAACAAAACCTTAAAAAGAAAAAAAAAAAACATCCAGAATCATGATACTGTGCCTTCCCGTACTGGTTAAATAGTTCTGGTAAGGCTTCTCTCCTCCCTGGCAACCATCCTGGGGCTGGTCAGTTTCACCATTAGAAAATGCTTCAAGTTTTACTGAAATCTGCCTTCTTGTAACTCTCACCCATTGTTTCTCACCTGGGGTCTGGGTTACTTTAAACCACGCCTAGAACCTGGCAGGAGCACAGACATTCCTGCAACTGGAACTACATGGAACCAAACACCAAAGCCAGCTTTCTGAGCTTTCTGGCAGGCAAGGTGAAAAAGAAAAGCCTTTGGATTGAGTAATATGGTCAATAAGCAGACCAGCTTATCAGGAGCACCTGGTTTTGTCCTGGGAATCCTCGTAGGCTGGTTTTGTTGCAGTGGTTCCCCACCAGGGCAATCCCCTCTCCCTGGGCACGTGTAGCAATGTCTGGAGATCTTTTGGGTTGTCACAGCTGGGTGGGGGAGAGGAAGGGTGTTGATGACGTGTCATGGTTGAAGGTCATGGATGATGCTAAATGCCCTGCCAAGCACAGCACGGCCTCCGACAACAAAGAACGATCTCAATTAAAATGTCAGTAGAGAGTGCTGAGACTGAGGAGCCCCGGGTCACGGTGCAGCGATCCGGAAGAGGGCCGCGGAGAGCTTTCGTGGGGCAAACAGAAGAGGTTCTCTGCAGCTGGGGCCCCCCCATGGTCAGTGTGGACAAGGGAGTGCAGCCGGAAAGGCCCTCCTGTCGCACTAGGACTGAAAGCCGAACTGCTGTCCTTTCCATTGAAATGACAGGCTGGTCTCCCAGAATTGCTGCCCATGGGGAAAGGACTCCTGGCCAGGCTTGGGGTGGGCTTCTAGTGGCCCATGGGACTGAGACTTTGCCTTTGGAAGATTCGACTACGGAGTCAGGGAGTCATACTTGTTTTCTGAAACTGATTCTCAACAGCCTGCAGAGGCAGGCCCTGGGTATGGCCACCGAGACCCATCTCGTCCCATGTGGAACCTGCTTCCCGGTGTTCTCACCGCACCCCAGACCTGCAAGGTCAGGTGCTATCCGAGGTCCTGGTCCCTTACAGGCTTGCTGACTGGGTCACCTGCGGGCTTCAGAGTCCCACCCCATCCTCGGCTTTTCCACCCTTTTCATACTGTTGCTGGTGGGACACCGGTCCCCTTGAGCCTCATTGTGTCCTGGAGGATTTCATCAGTTGTGATGTGGGGGCCATCGCCCAGCCACTCAGCATGGCAATCATCCCCCAGCCTCTGCGCACAACAGAGGTGACTGTCAGATGTTCTCAGCACATTGACCCTTTCGTGTTCCCCGTGAGCCCCACCCAGTCTCTCTCTCTCTGTTTTTGAAGATTCTGGCCTGGCTGGTGCAGCTCAGTGGACTGAGTGCCGCCTGCGAACTAAAGGGTTGCCAGTTCACTTCCGGGTCAGGGCACGTGCCCAGCTTGCGGACCAGGTCCCTAGTAAGAGGTGTTCCAGAGGCATGGATGTCTCTCCCCCTCACTTTCTCCTTTCCTTCCCCTCTCTAAAAATAAATAAAATCTTTAAAAGAATAAAAGGTTGTACTTGTTGTAGAGAGAGGGGAAGATAGAGAAACCTCAATGTGTAAGAGAAACATCAATCCATTGCCTTTTACACACGCCCCAACTGGGGACCAGGCCCACAACTCAGGCATGTGCCCTGACTGGGAATCGAACCAGTGACCTTTGGCTTTGCAGGACAATGCCCAACCCACTGAGCCACGCCAGCTGGGGCCCATCCGGTCCTTTAATGGCAGCACTCTCCTCACACCTTCATCTTCCTCTTCCCTCCTGACTGTCTTTGGGTGGTTAGCTCTCTCCCGGCTTGACCCCCGGCCACATGGTGATGTGTGCCCACTTCTCACGTCCAACATTCGGTGAGAGAGCTGTTGTTTGTCTCCATTGTACAGGTGAGCAAACAGAGGCTAGAGGGCTTTGTGACTTGCCCAAGGCTGCTGTGCGGGATGCGGAGGACTCAGGATTTGGATTCTGTGTACTTAGCCCCAAAACTTGCACCCCCAGTGTTTCACTTCACTGCCCCTCCACGTCATTCAGAAACTGTCAGGGCAACTGAATACCTGACACGGGCTCTGGCTGCCAACTGTACGAGTTCCAGTGACCTCCTTGCCCAGAGTGGGGCAGCCTCCAGCGTCTCTGGTGGAGTCCTTCCCTCCTGCACAGCCCCCACTCGCCCAAGCATCCTTTTTCATGGCTGACTGATGGAGAGGGGTGGGATGTTGCCAAGGTGGTGTTTATTGCTGTTGAGGGCAGGGGTAGGCAGGGACCTGGGGGTCCTGAGGGCTGACCTTCCCACCCCCGCAGCCCCACTGGTGCAGGGAGCCCAGGGGCACGTGGCTGTCCTGGAAGCTGCCCGACCTCAGCACTGCTGGGCCTTGGTACTTGAAGGGGAAGTCATCCTCGTGTTGGGTTGAGAAGAAGCGCTGTCTGCCCAGTGGTGGCTCCACATGGCTATACTTGCACTGTGGAGTTGGGGCATGGGGCTAGCATGGTGGGGCAGCCTGGGGGGGGTGGCTGACCCACCAGGGCCACCCCCTGGTTCCTGCACAGCACTAGGAACATCAAAGCTCAGTGGGGAGGTAGGCAAAAGGGGCGGCAGTCTGGGCTGACTGGGGAGTTGGATGAAAAACGGGAAGAGGAGCTGGAATGACCCCAAGGGCTGGGGTGACCTCAGGAGACCATGAGCCAGCTCTCAGCTTGGGGCATAAACGTGCTGGTAATACGAAGGTGTCCCTAAGCTGATCCTGGCATGACCCTGTTGATGAGCTTGGAATGGCCTTGAGGCCAGGGTGGTGTTAAGATGACCTTGAGCTTAGGTTGACTCTAGAGTGACCCTGTGCAGACTTGCACTAATTCTAAGTCTCAAGCGACAGTGGAAGCCTCCTGAGACAACTCTACACTGGTCCGGGGGTTCGGGGTCAGGGAAGCGACCTGCCCCTCCCTCACCCGCTGTAGCATCTCCTCAGTCACGCAGGCCGGAGCTGCTCTGTGTGGTTTCAGCATCTTCTGGTTCATGGTTAAAAAATCTGCCTCTGGAGGTTTGGGCGTGTGGTGGCTGAACTGAGAGGTCGAGGGAGGAGAGGCAGACCCCAGGGGGCAAGGACGTAGAGGATTAAGAATGGGGTCGGGTTCAGGGTGAAGCCTGGGCCGGTGCTGAAGTTGGTTAGGAAGCCAGGGGGAGGAGACGGGAGGGGCGGGGCAAACTCACACGCGTCTTGGGGGTGGGGCCAGGCTGGGTGGACTCGAGAGTCAGGGAACCGAGGCGGAAAGTGACGGAGAAAAGGCCCGGGGCTGTGGTCGCACTGGGCTCGCTTCGGTGGGGAGTCCAAGGGGTGGGGATCATGACCACGAGGGGCGGGGTTGTCTAAAGGCAGAGTTGGGATCTTGGTCGATGGGGTGGGACTTCGCCCTACAGGAGGTGGAGCCGGACTCCGGAAAGCGGGCGGGGCCAGAGCTGTGGCAGGGGCGGGGCCTCCTGGGTGGGCGGGGCCGCGCTCACCACCGGTGCCCTCCGGCAGGTTGCTCGGAAGCAAGTGGAGATTCCGCGCTTTCTGTTGCAGCTGCGTGGCCGGGGGGTGATAGTCCGCCCCCACGGAGGTCTGGAAGAATTTTCTGAGCAGCTTCGACTCCCCCAGCGAAACGTGGCTCCGCAATTTCTCGTGAGGCACGTGGCGGCTACGTGGGTTGGTTACCGGCGGCGGCTGTAGGACCGCATGGCATTTAGGAAGCTCCCGTGTCCGAGATGTCCCAAGGCGAGGTTGGAGGGAAGAGCTGGGCGCTGTGTGACTTTGGACAGGTCACGCCTTCTCTGGGCCCTATTTGATGGCACTCAGAGTTGGTATGCTCTCATTTAAAGACAGGGTCACTGAGGCTCGGGGTCCTTAAGGGACTTACCTTTCCCTCTAGGAGATCACCGCACATATGTCAAACTTCTGCCTCAGGACCTTTGCACGTTCTAGTCACTCTACCTGGGACGTCCTCTTCCCTGATGAACCCCGCCTCTGCCCCCGCTTCCTACTGACCTGGCCGTAGAAGAAGCGCATGGAGGTGGTGAGGCTGCCTGGGCCCGGGCACCGATTTCCTTCCAGGATGTGTGACTTCGGAGTCCGGTCATGGTGAAGAACAAAAGGCTCCGCCAGGGGCAGAGGAGGCACTGAGCAGCTCTAGGCGGCTGCTATGGCAGCAGGGGCAGGACAGCCGGTAGGCTCTCACCTGGATCCCGGGCACAGGCACGCTCAGCCTCCGCGGTCCGGTCATGGAAGTAGCCGTCTCCAGGGCTGAAGCTCACGTAGTGGGAGTGGGCCGAGGCCCGGGCCTTGTCATACCTGTGTATGAGGGGGGATCCATCTGGTCTGTGCCATTGCAACTCCCAGGAAAAGGGGTGGGGGCAGGCTTCCCTGTGGCCAAGCACTGGTGCTAATGCAGGGAGATTCCGCACAGCAGTGGGCCTTGCTGGCAGGTGATGGAGGCCTCAGAGGCACAGGCAATGGCCTTAGGTTGCACCCTGCACATGCTGCCGAGAGCCCTTCACCCTGTCTTGGCAGCAGAAGGTCATGGTCCCTTTGTACCTGTCTGGGGGCAGACTCTGGGGCCTGTAGGCTTCTTTCTGCTCTGAACACAGGGGCCCATAGCCTATCCTGAAGTTTCCCAGTGCCACAGTGGAGGAGTTCTGTGAATGGACAGAGATGGGAAGGTCAAGGCCACCCAGCCCCACGACTGCCCTCCCCAGCAGCACCAGCAGCCTTGATTTACCTGCTTACACATCAAGGCAGGTGGGCCTGTCACGGCCTGGAACTGACTCTGATAGGAGGTCCCTTCATCCCAGCTCCTGCAGTCCCACTTGAGGGGAGTGGGGCCCCCTGAGGATGGGCAAGACCAGAGAAAATGGGATTAATTCCCTGCGGCCCCAGGCCCCCTGCAGTTCAGATTCCTCATCTGGGAGGGGGACATGGGCAGCCCTGACTAACCTGGCCTAGGGGCTGTCTGGCAGACACCAAAAACGATAGCAATAATGAGGGTAGCTACTGGGTATTGAGCCAGGTATCTATGTTAAGCGCTTCACATCTTATTTTTGGGACGGGTATCATCCCTGTCCCTCCACTTCACAGCCTCCCTGAGACTCAAAGCGGTTACAAATATCAGAAATACAGAACCAGAACCTGAGTCAGATCCAGGTCTGACGGTCAGTCTGGACCAAGGCTGAGGGACATGACTTGTGATGCTGCCCGGCAGTTCCCCTGGAGTCACTGGGAAATCGCAAATGGCATCCACTTTTCGCTGAGCACTCACTCCACACCAGGTGCATCGTGCACCCCAGGCTCTCTGCTCCCCTGTTCCTGGGAAGTGGGGCCCTGTCACCTCACTCACTTCCCACAGGAGAGTTCAGCTGCTCAGTTCCTCAGGTACTAAGGCAGGAGGGCTGGGGTGAGGGTGGGCCGCGTGGCAGATTTGTCTGACCCCAAACCAGCATTCACAACTTCTGCCCACCGCACAGCCCCAGAGAGGATTCAGGGGTTATGCCCATTCTATGGATGCAAAAAGTGAGGCTCAAGGAGGTTCCAGGGTTTCTCTGTTTTGCGCCATAGACCTTTGGTGCTGGATAATTATTGAGGGTGGCTTGTCCTATGCTTGTGGAAGTATGTTTAGCAGCAACCCAGGCTTCTATGCACCTCCCGCCATTAGCACCCGGTCACCCAGTTATGACGATCAAAATGATCTCCAGACGTTGCCAAATGTCCCCTGGGGGAGGGTGCAGAGTCCCCTACTGCTTTGCTTTGAGAACCTCCGGACTGAGCGGATAACGCAGGGCGCCTGGGGAGCACTCACCGAGGTGCTCGCGGGAGGCGTGGGGCTGCGAGCACGCGTCGTAGGGAGGGAAGAGCGCTTGGTAAGTCGTTGGCGGAATGCGCAGCTTGTCTCGGTCACCAGATGGCATCGAATCCCGGTGGAAGATGAGACGCGCGCCTGGGCTCTGCTCATTGTCGCGCCCCTGCAGCTCTGGCCAACCGTAGTCGGTGCGCGCCGTGGAAAAAAGGGCGGGTCCGCGCGCTTCCTCTTGCAGGTGCAGGTGGCTGGTCTGCGTGATGTGTGAGCGAGCCCCCTGCGCCCACTCCCGCTCTCTCGACGGCGTGGGCGGCGACACAAAGGCACAGTGCGCCTCAGACACAAACTCCTCCCTGGCCCAGCGCGCGTCTTGCTGGAAGAGGGTCGCTCGGGGCGGCGGCGGACAGGGCTGTGCGCGGGGGACGTCCGTGTGTGCCGGGAAGTCCCGATGGGTGGTGGAATCCGTGGCGCCCACGAGTAGCTGCGGGTCCGGCCCCAGAGCGAAGTGTGAGGCCTTCAGGAAGTCCAGCTGGGCCCTCGGGCTCGGCAGCAAGGCGCCCTCGGCCATCGGGAGACACTGCCACCTGTGAGGAGTTGGGGACGCGGCACTGAGCAAGTGCCTGCTGGAACCGTGCTGTCTTTTACTCCTTGTGTGCCGGGCACTGGGCTCGGCGTGGAGGACTTGGTGAGAAACAGGCGCAGCCCTGGTGCTGCCCCAGGGACAGTAGGTCATGAACACTGATTTCTTTGACAGTTTTACTGCGTGCTTGGCTGCAAGCAGGTCCACCGAAAGGGGTCCATCAGTCAGCAAACAGATCAAGAGCCCTGACCTTGTGGAGTTGACAATGGGGCAGAGAGGTTACAGACTATGGTAATATAATATACTATAAAAATAGTATATGCTATAGTACATTATAACATTATTATCTATCATATACTTACATAATTGTGGTAAGTAAATTAATATTATATAATATATAGCAATATGAAAACATCAGTTGCAGCGTAAATAGCAGGTGACAAGGGCTATGGGAACAGAAGCCCAGGGTAGAAGGGCAGGGCTCCAGGTGGAAGGGTTGCAGCTTTACAAAGGAAGGCGTCGCTGACCTGCCCAGGGTGGAGAACAGCGCCCCCAGGACAGAGCGCAGCTCGTAGGCCCTGAGGCCAGCACAGAGCGGGCAGTGGGGAGAGCCGCAGTCAACCCCGGCCTTCCCCTGTGGGTCTGATCTCCTCGCCCTCGGCCAGTCATTAAGGCCAGGGCTCCCCCTCCATGTCTTGGAACCCACTTCCCTCTCCCTCTGGCTGTGTCCCGTCTCTGCCACACCCCTCCTTGCTGGTGCTCCTGCCCCTGCAGCTGTCCTGGCAGTGTGCCCCTGCACACACGCCTGTCCCCAGGCTGTCAGAGGTTTAGTACCTCCACTCACTTCTCTGACCTTCAGCTCCAGGCTCCCGGCATCCTGTTTAGTTGACTGGGACGTCCTTGCCTTCCTTGGAGCAGAGGTGTGTCCCCCTCAGTGGCCTCGCTCCTGGGACACCAGGCCCCCCCCACCCTGGGCCATCCACGCCCCCAACTCAGGCTCACTTCTCACAGGAGCTCTTTCACAGCTGCTTGCTCATGTCGACCTCTTTAGAAAACATGCATCAAGGGTTTTAACGAAACCGCAATTTTTCCATATCTGAATTTGTTGCTCTTTTTTTTCTAAGATTTTATTTATCTTTAGAGGGGAAGGGAAGGAGAGAGGGAGAGAAACATCAATGTATGGTTGCCTTTTGTGCATCCCCTGCTGGAAACTGACCTGCAACCCAGGTATGTGCCCTGACTGGGAATCGAACCGCGATTGTCTTGTTCGCAGTCCCGAGCTCAATCCACTGAGCTACACCAGCCAGGGCTAGTTTGTTGCTCTTTTTAAAAAATTATCATTTTGACTTGGCTGGTGTGGCTGAGGGGACTGAGCACCAGACCACAAACCGAAGGGTCACCGGTTTGATTCCCAGTCAGGGCACATGCTTGGGTTGTGGGCCAGGTCCCCAGTAGGGGGCGTGTGAGAGGCAACCACACATTGATGTTTCTCTCCTCTTTCTCCTTCCCTCTCCTCTCTCTAAAAATAAAGAAATAAAATCTTTTAAAAAGTCATCATTTTGCCACCCGATATATTTGAAGTTGAGAAGGTGTCAAGTGGCTTAGGGAAGAATCTGACCATAGAAATGACTAGACAGGTCACCTTGGGCTCCTGTGACCTCCATTTCCTCCTCAGGGATTGGGAAGGTAGGTACATACCTCCAGCCGAGGCTTGGGAGCTAATGAGTCTGCGAAAATGCCCGCGGCAGCCACGCTGCTAACCCTCAAGATGCCCCCTGGCCCCAGTCTCCCAGAAGGTGCTGACATGCTCCTTCCAAGGCTGAATGTGGGGGCAGGCCAGCCCTGTCCATTGTGACTCAAATAGCTCCCCCAGACAATGCTGTCACAATGGTCCCCAGCAACTCTGGGGGCAGTTGGGAGAAAAGCGGGGAGCAGGACCAGAAGATCCTGCCTCCTGGGATCTCGGGGAGCCTTCCAAGTGGCTTGGCTTCTCCACGCCTCCACTTTGTCATCTGGAAAACAGGTCTGGGAGTGGTGACGGCTTCGGAAAGCGGAAGCGAGGGTCTGACGCCATGGGCTGCCGGTGTCTGTTGTCGCCATGCTCCTGGGTTTCCCTCCTCGTCAGCTCCCTGAATGTCCCCATGCAAGATGGGAGGTCTCACAGAGTCACTGCACAGCTCCCCGCCGCCCCGGGGCTGACAGACCTTCCCTGTGCCCTCACGGATGCCTGTGCCCGCCTCTCCAGCCCCATCAGGAACACGCCTGTGGAGGAACACATCCGGGATCGCTGCTCTCTGCAGCCGGGAAGCCCACACTCCATGGTGAACTGCAGGCATCTCAGGGGCTGCAAAGGGACTCGTCGGACTCGGGCTTGTCCTGGGTGGCAGGAAAGTTCTGGAGGTGAATGGCGGGATGCTGGCCTGACAGCGTGAATGCTCTGCTGCCACTGCAAGATGATGAAAATGGTAATTGTGTGTTTTGTATAGTGTATGTATGTTCTGCCACAGTAAAACATTTTTTAAAGAGAAAGAAGACAAACGTGCAATGAAGATATAAATGTAGTTGACCTGTCTTCGTTCGTGATACTCCAATCACCTGCTGAATGGGTTCTTTCTTGTTTTTAATTGAGATGCAAGACAGAAGTTTACCGTTTACAACCTAGTGCTTTGACTGGTGCATTTGCGTTGCATTGTGATTGCCATTCCAGCTTACACCTCTGTGGCACCACGTCATCACCATCTCTTCTATTTTTGGAACAAGACCTAGTCTCTGAGCAAGTTCAATGGCCATGACACAGTTTTGCTGCCCGTCACCATGTGCTGGGTTTTAGGCCTTCAGGAGCTACTTTCGAGTGGGCCCCGTTTCATTGATTTTAAGCAAGTTGTTGTTTTGTCCATTGAGCCACCACCTGCTCCCCAGCCCTGAGCCCACCGAGGGCTTCGGCCCACCAGGCTGATGCAGAGACAGGATGCTGTTCAGCCTGGTCCTGCGCTTGCGGGGGGAGGTTAGACCCCTGAGTTGCATCCTGGGTGCTGCAAGAAGCAAGGGAGAGAAGTAACTCTTTTACTGAAGGTCTTATTTCTCATCCTTCAACGCAAGGAGTGAAGCGGGACTGGAGCTGTGGGGGTAAAGGGGCAGCAGGGACTTGGACCAGCAGGGACTTGGACCAGCCGGGAAGAGCGAACGTCCGGCTGCTGCTCTGGTTTGAACAGTGCGCACGTTCTGCCTGCGCTCAGACTGCGAGTGGGTTGTTTCGTCTTGTTCTGCCTCAGTTGCCGAGTGGCCTTGTCTGAGGGTGGCATCCTGTGAAATCATTTCTGTCTAGCAGGAGAACCCCAAGGCCTTGCTGTGACTGCCAAGCCAGCTCTCAGTCACAGCAAGGCCAGCTGCGAACACCCGACCAGCTCCTGTCTCTTCCTCAAAGGTCAAGTTCAGCTCTAACTAGATAGTGGAGGACACTGGGAGGGCTGGACAGTGCCTGCGAGGCTCACTGCTGTGCTCTTGGTGCCTAGAGCAGGGTCTGGCACACAGTGGGCTGTTACAAGGTGGCCAGGGACAGTCCAGGCTCCAGGAAAGGAACCTGGCTGTTCACACAGGCTCTGCGGCCTGAGTTCTTTTTCTCTCCTCAGGCCAAGAGCTTGGCTTAGGTTTTTTTCCTGGTCAGGAATAGTGTCCCCAGTTGAGGGGAGGAGGTACACAAACCCCTGCACCCTAGTCTTAATCGAGGAGTGCTGCAATTGGAGGCGGGGATTAAAGAATCTCTTTGGGACGATGTGGGGAAGGCAGGCTTGGGGTGGCAGGGGCTAGGGGCCCAGGTAGGAGAGATTAGGGTTCTCTATAAAGGGGGCTATGGGCTGGGAAGAATTGGAAGGATTCAAGGGATAGTTTGGTGACTGTTGGGACATAGGCGGAGTGTGTGTGGAGGGGAAAGAGGTGAGCATGATGTCCAGGTCTTCAATCGCTGGTTGGCTGGCTGGCTGCGGGGCAGCCCTGAGGTGGGGACATGGGAGAGCAAGGTGTTTGGGACTGATGCTGCAGTCAGTCTGGGGCTTGCTGAGTGTGAGGGAATGTCCAGGGGGCAGGTGGAAGCAGGAGACAGGTCAGAGTTGGTGAGAGAAGAGGGAGAGGCCAGTGAAGAGGTAGCTAGGGAAGTCCTAGGAGTGGACACGGTCTCCTGGGACAGTGTGGGTGGAGTAGGAGCTGAGCCCTGCAGGCAGTGACACTTACTGAGAACCCGTTTCATGTCAGGCTATGCAGCTGTAGCTGTGAGCACGACAGATAAAAGTCCCCACCCTGGTGTGGTTCACATTGTGTTGAGAAAAGACAAACTACCAGATGAGATCAAGCTGCAAAATTAAAAGTGACACTGGATAGTGTTACAAGATAAGGAGAATAATAAGAGCAGGAAATGTGGATAGCAAGTGCTCCTCCAGTGTGATGGGGAGGTCCCATGAGAAGATGACATTGGAGTAAACATAAGGATGAGGTGAGAGAGGGAGCCAAATGTCTATCTGGAGGGAGACAGTTCCACGTAGAGGGAACAGCAAATGCAAAAGTCCCGAGGCAGGATGTGTAGCAGGAGTGACTGAGGCAGGAAGAGCAGAGTAATAGGAGCTGAGATCAAGAAGACATGTTTTGCAAAAGGCAACTAGTCAACGTCATTAGTTATTAGGAAAAGGCAAAACAAAACTACAGTGAGATACCACTCCACCAGTAGGATGACTATAATAATTTTTCAAAAGCAAAATGTGTTGGTAAGAATGGGGAGAATTTGTACATTATTGGTGGGAATGTAAAACGGTACAGTCACCGTGGAAAACCGTCTTTTGACTTTTCCTCAAAAAGTCAAACACACAGGCACCATAGGATGTAGTAACTCCACTCTTAGGTCTCCACCCCAAGGCGGTGAAAGGAGGGACTCGCACGTGCACACTCCTGTTCACCACAGCATCTCCGGGACCGCCAAAAACTGGAAACGACATCCATAAGCTAACGAATAACAAAATGTGGTGCATGCACATGGGTAGAGGTACTGAGACAAGCTCCGATGTGGCTGCACCTCAAAAACACGGCTCAGTGAGAGGAGGCTGACACAAGCGGTCACGCGCCGCATGACTCCACTTATGCGGAATGTCCGGAAAAGGAAAACCCGGAGAAGGACCACAGCTGGCAGTCGCCAGGAGCTGGGGAGGGAAGAGTAAGAGTGATTGCCTGAGTGACAGGGGCTCCTTTGAGGGCAATGACAATGCTTTGAAGTTGGAGTGATGTTTGCACAACCCATGAATATAGTACATTTAAAAATGATGAATTTTACCACAATTAAAAAAAAGTAAACCGGTCGTGTTAACTTAAAAAAAAACCATACTTGACTTTTTGACGAGACCATACATGCATATTGCACAAAATTTGAAGGCTACAATGTGCTACGAGTGTGAAAATTTAATTTCCTTCTCAGCAGCAGTTCCCCTCTCCGCAGTGACTCCACGACCGGGTTCTTGTCTGTTCCAGGAGTCTATGCACTTCCTTAACTTTCTAAAAATGCCTTATGTATTACACATGTTCACTATACAGAGGCAGAAAATGCAGAAAGGGTGAAACAGAAACTAAAAAGAAATCAGTCTCCACCCTGGCGGGGCACTCAGTTGGTTCCAGGGTCCTCCCCAGACGCCAAGGTTGTGGGTTCAGTCCCCAGTCAGGGTACATATGAGAAGGAACCAATGAGTAGGTAAGCAAGTGGAACAAGTCGATGTTTCTCTCCCTTCCCCTCTCTAAAATCAATAAACAGAAATGAAAAACAAAAACCTCTTTCCTTGAATCCGAACAGGTTGGTGATTTTACTTGGAATATATATATATATATATATATATATATATATATATTGGAGGGTAGTTAGGGGTTGGTTAACTTCGTGGATTGGTTCACTGAAAAAAGAAGCTGCGGCGGCGCCGTCACAGGCGCGCTCCCGCAGGCAGGAGGCGGCCGGTTACCAGGGCGGTCCAGTGTGCACAGGGCCGCGGGCACGCGCTTCGCAGCTGTAGCAGACAAAGAAACGCTGGGGGGCGGGGGACAAAGGACCGCCGCCGCCCTGCGCAGAACGTCCCAGGGGCGTGGCCTCGTGCTAGCCTCGCCCCCCTGCGCGGCGCGTCGACGTCACAGCGAAGTTGCCATGGCGGGGCTGACGGGTCTGGCCGCTGCGCTGGAGTCGTACAGAGGCCGGGACCGCCTGGTGAGGCTGGGGCTGAGCGCCGCCCGAGGTCCCTGAATCGGGCCAAAGCCCAGACACTGGGAAACCAAGGCCAGAGAGGGGTTGGGGTCGCTTAGGCTCCCCCATGGCAGAGGCCCCGGCCAAGCTGGCTCCAACCCGGTCCCCTAGCGGTGGACATTCAGGTTGTGCCGGCCAGCATTCACAGTGGCATCAACCAGCCCTCACGTTTGGACTTCCGGGATCCGACCAGACTTCTGAAACAGGGCACGGGGTTGCCCAAACAGTCTCGTGAAGATTTAGGATGTTGCGGGCCACACCTTCTGGCTGGATGTTTAGATTGCAACCAAATCCCCTGTAGTTGGGCATTTATGTTTCCAACAACTCAGTCTGGCTGGACATTTACATGCCGACCGGATCCCCAAGTGGGCACTCAGTGTCTGATTAGGCCACTGCAGTTGGTCCCTGGGTTATCCTGAACAGTCTCACTGGGACTTAGGGTTTTGCAGGGCTTTCCCGTATGATCGGATGTTCATTTTCTGACCATATTCCCTCTGGCTGGGCATTTAGGTGGTTCCCTGCAAGATGGACTCTCAGCTCCTCCTAACCAGTCCCTAACACAGGCATTTAGTTTGTATCAGGGTATGTACTGCTGGCTGGACAGTTAGGTTCCAACCTAGGCGTTCTGGTTTTAATGCCCCACCCCCGCCAAGTCGCCAAGGTACACGTTTAAATCGCAATGTTTTGCTGTTCTAAAGGGGTGGAACAGGAATTACGAGTAAAAATAGTATGAAGAAAAAAGAAAAGAAAAACCAGGAAAAAGCAATTTCTGAAAAGGAGAGGAAATTAAGATAGAAGGGCAGTGAAGCTGACCCAGTTTGCAATACAGAAGTTACCCACTAAGGTTCCTTCTCATTAAAACGACTTAAGCAAATGATCCTTTGTCCACTGGGCTGAAGCTAGATCATGTGCCAGCTCCCCAGCCCAGTAGATGCAAACATACATTTCTGTCTGGTCCTCTTGCCAGCCCAGAAAAGGAGGACTCAGGAGGTGGGAAATGGGGTTTCCTTTTCACATCTCCATCACATCACATCTGCCTCCAGAGGCTGTGCCCCTCGGTGACAGGTGCCAGCACGTCATTAGAGTGTCCACAGTGCCTTTGGACAATGACGTCCTATTTTTCCGTTCGTCCTACATGTTTCTTTTTAAACTTAAAAAGCTTTCATTAAAATGTTGTTGATTTAGACTCTTCCACCTGCTCACCCCCTGGGCCCATGCCCAGGTAGGTGGTCAGGGCTAGTCTGGGAGCCCAGCCATGCTGACAGTCTCTGCTTTCCCACAGATCCGGACCCTGGGGTACAGCTGCCAGCTGGTTGGTGGGGTCCTTGTGGGACACTGTCCGGCCAGGTCAGAAGTGGGGACACGCCTGCTGGTACTGTCCTCCCAGCTCAGCCACTGTAGGACCATCCTTCGGCTCTTCGATGACCTGGCCATGTTCCTGTGCACCAGGCAGTATGGCCTGGGGGCCGAGGTAACGGGGCACTGGGCTGTAGGGGCTTGTCCGCTGGCCATGGCATGGGCAGTTTCTTGTTTCTTTTTAAAAAAATATTTTATTTATTTTTAGAGAGGGGGATGGGAGAAAGAAAGGGAGAGAAACACTGGTTGCCTGGTCGCCTCTCAAACACCCCCTAATGGGGACCCAGCCCACAACCCAGGCATGTACCCTGACTGGGAATCAAACCAGCGACCTTTTGGTCCGCAGGATAGCGCTCAGTCCAATGATCCACAGCAGCCAGGGTGTATTCTTTCAATTTTACTTTCTTTTTTGCAATAAGATGTTCTTATTTTAACTTAATTAAAAAAAAAGCTAATACGTTCACATATTCTTTAAGACTATTATTAAAAAGTTCTCTTTTTCCTGATGCCCCAGCCCCCAGTTTTCCTCCTCAGAGGCAGCCACTGTCATCAGTTTCCTTCCCAAACAGTCCTGTACCTTCACGGCAAATACACTTAAAAAAAAAATGTAAATAGTTGTGCCACGGGCACTCTCTGGCCACTTGCTTTTTTCACTCAACAGTATAACTCGGAGACAGTCCGAGTCAGTCCGGAACAGTCCCTCCTTCTCGATGGCGGGGCTGATCAGTTCGCCACCCGCCCCCCATCCCACCACCCCCGCTGACGCACATGTAAGCTGTTCGTAATATTTGCTGGTGAAGCAGTACTGCCTCACTCCACAGGAGTGCCAGTAGATCCATGCTCCTTTTAGGGGGGCAGATTTGTCCCTTGTGGGGCATCCCAGGGGTGCCCTCTCTGAGCCACTGGCTGCTCAGGCGCCCGTTGCCCCACCGCGCCCATGGCCTGATCATCCCAAATCCGAGTGTTTCCCTGGATCTTCCTCCTGGTTTGACACCCACCTCCTATCCTCTCACTTGGTCAGGGCATACTTCTCGTGCATCCTTGCAGGGCCCCCACCCCAAATGTCTCCTCTTCGAAGACTCCCCTGAGTCCCAGGCAAGGGATCGGGGGCCTGCTCTTTGTATACCCCTTGACCAAAACAAGAGCCCCTTTTGTTGGTCCTGTGTTTCTGTGTCTTGGTCTCCCTGCCCTGGTGAGCATCTTCTCCCTGCACAGCTCTGGGGCTGCGCCTGATTGAAGGCCCGGAGGGGCGTGGCCATGAGGGGGTGGGTGGGGAATGCAGCCCCAGGGACCAGGATTCTGCAGCCTCCTTTGGGCCTGCCTAGCTGGGTGCAGGGGGTGTGGTTCAGAACTTAGGGTTGGAGGGTGGGGGTTCTGCTGTTCAATGGGGCAGGTGGCATCGCCCTCAGCACCTCAGTTTGCCTGTTTGCCAGGGTGGCGACCACCTGCTTCTGGTTTGGGTGAGGTGATTCATGTAGCCGGTGTTTCTGCCCCACTCAGCTCTGCCCCATCGGGCTGCTCTGTGGGTGTCCTGCCCTGCTTCCGTCTGGGTCCTGCACCAGAGGGCCTGGCCTGGAGACCCCTGGGCGGGGCCTGGAAGCCTGTGGCAGGTCAGCAAGGCTCTTAGGCAGGGTGTCCCAAGTCGTGGTATGCATGAATTATCTGGGAACTGAAACAAATAGAGGAAATTTTTTTTTAAGTTTTTTTGTTGTAGCCTGGGTCCCAAATGTGGGCAGTGGGTGGGTCTGCCCCCAGGTGCATCATCCTGTCTTTCCTGGTCCTGTAGGAGGAAGACATCTTGGTTCGCTGTTTGTCTGTCCTGGGCAACCTGGCTGACCAGCTGTACTACCCCTGTGAGCACATCGCCTGGGCCGCTGACACCAAGATCCTCCCTGTGGACTCTGCCCGGTGGTGGGTGCTGAGCACGGCCTTCTGGGGCCTCTCCCTGCTGCTGGGGATTGCCAGGTGAGCCCTGTGGCGGCCCCCTGCAGGCGGAAGGGTGCACTGTGGTCTCTGGTCCCAGGGGTGGACAGGCTACAGTTGGGTGCGTCCCTGCTTTTCCTCCTGTGTGACCACCTCCCTGCAGGTGACCCTATCACGTCACCACACACTTGGCTTTAAATGACACAGACTGATTACCTCACAGTCTGGAGGTCGAAGTCCAAATGAACTGCACTGGCGGCAGTTGAGGTGCGTGCAGGGCTGTGTCCTTTTCGGAGGCTCCAGGGGAGAGTGTGTGCTGCCTTTTCCAGCTTCTGGGGCTCCTTCCCATGTCCCTGAGCTCGGGGCGCTGTCCTCTGTCTTGAAAGCACATCACTGCAACCTGTGCTTCTGTTGCATCTCCTCCTCTGACCCTGACCCTCCTGCCTCTCTCCCATGAGGACCCTCGTGACGACACTGGGCCCACCAAGGTCATCTCCTGTCTTAAGACCCTTAACTCAGTTTCACCTGCAGAGTCCTTTTTGCCGCACAAGGGAACACACTCACAGGGCCTGGGGAGTAGGATGTGGGCACCCTGGGGGCGTGACTGTGCCCGCCAGGAAGAAGCAGTGCCTTGGTGGCTGCACAGAAGCAGCTGGTGTGCCCACCGTCACCCGGGCCTCTGAGTCCTGCTTGCATGTCATCAGCAAACACCCCAGATAAAGCTGCCAGGAGCTTCCTGGCTGGCTGTATGCTTCCCAAAACTGTAAGGTGTCTGGAACTTTAAACTGATGGTTTCCGCCCAAACGTTTTCCTGTCTGCAAGTTTGCCAAGTGGATCAGTTCAGAGTCCCCTGCCCCAGAAAGCACAGGGGTGGAGGGCCTTCTGCCCTGTGGCAGAATTTCATGCAGCGAAGTTCCCTTGGATCTCTGAAGGGAGGCGGGTGACCCCTGACCCTGGGGTGGGGTGGAGGTGGGCAGTGCCCACTCCTGCTGCCTCTTGTCCCTGGGCTAGACAGTGACATTCAGGAGTCCTTGCTTTCCCTGTTACAGCCGTCTCGATGATATGGGCATGCTCATCACAGACAGTGGGGAGTGAACACACCCAAAGTAGAAATTCATGTTGCCTACGAGCCAGAGATGCCGTTTATACTCGACGACCCTTCCAGCCTGTGACCTCACCCTGTGAGGACACTGTGCTACTTGCTCTGGTCTCCTTGTTTCATGGACAGGGCTTCTTGGTTTGATCTCCCCGGGAGGTCACAGTCAGTGTCTGGTGACCTTCCGATGTCCTTGGGGACTCTGACTGGAGCCTGGGCTGGATGTCCCGAGGCTGCAGCTCCCAGGGGTCCTTGTGACCTCTGGTGCCAGGACAGCCACCATTCCTGTTGCAGGGGCAGCCTTGATCCCGTCCATTTTAGAAAACAGACTTTTATTTCAGAGCCGTTGTAGGCTCACAGCAAGGCTGAGCTGGAGGAGAGAGCACCCCCGCCCCACGCATGCGCTATCATTGTGGCCTGAGAGCAGGGCTTTGTTGCGATCTGCGAACCCACACGGTCGTGTCAGCATCACCGCAAGTCCGTGGGCTGCATTCGGGGCCGCTCTGTTGCACATCCCTTGGGTTTGGACAAACATAGCGTGACGCATACTGGCCACTGCCGGATCACACGGGGTGGTGTCACTGCCTGGAACTGGCTGTGCCCGCCCTACTACTGCTCCTCTTCAGAGCGTGTGGCTCTCTGTGCTGTCGGTGGGGGTGTGAGTGTGTGGAGCCTGTGTGCTCCTCACGGCTGCACGTCGTCTAGGTCCCTGGTGCCACCAAGTTCCCTGGAAGGTCATCAAAATGCAGGTGCCTGGAGACCGGGGCCCAGAGGTCCTAATGTCACTGGTCTGGGGACCCAGGACCCAGACCTGGGTTTTGTCTCAGTGCCCGAGGTGGCTCTGATGCAGACCCACTTACCTCACTGTAGGTGCTGCCCTGGGTCCCATAATCTCTGGGGACATGGCACCTGGATGGGCTTATGTTTGCCAGGGAGATGTGACCAGGCCCTGGACCTCCCAGTCCTGAGGTCTTGTTGGACTCCGCCCTCCAACTGGCAGGACTCAGCATGTCCACTCTCCCTCCTGCCCCCGGCCCAGGCTGCAGGGTGCAGGGGCCAGTCACAGCGGCCTGGGTGGGTAAGCTGTAGGGCGCGGGAGCCCTTGGAGTCCAGAGTGTGTCAGACTCACCCCAGACAGGTTGTCTGGGGCCACTTACTGCAGAGCTCAGAGCGGTCACCTGTGGCTGCCATGGCAGGAGGCGGGTGCAGAGCCTCCCCTGGGCATGCCGGGGACTGAACCCCTGCGCCCGCCCCTGCTCCACTGGCTGCACTGGCGGGGCATGCTCCCACTCTTGTCGGGTGTTACAGGTCCCTGTGGATGGTCCTGAAGCTGAGACAGCGGCTGAGGAGCCCCTCTCCAGCCTTCACCAGGTACTTCATCCAGGAGAAAAGCCGACTTTCCCTCCCCCAGGTCCCGGGGGTTCCCAGCCCCGGGAGGGGGTACTGAGTCTCTAGCAGTTGTCAGCACCACACCTGTGCGGGGCCCAGGCTGGGATGTGGTTGTCACCAGCCTCCCCGTAGCCTCCAGTGGACAGCAGGACTCTTACACGTGGGAAAATGAGGCTCGCTCGAGGCCCTGTTGGCAGGAGATGGCAGAGCCAGGACTGAGGGCCGAGCCTGCCTAGCCATGCGCCCAGTGGAGGACCACGGCCGCTGTTCACTGTCCCAGCAGGGAAAGAGCTGTGCTTGGAACCTGCCCAAAACCCGCCCCCACCCCACCTCCTGGTTTTGGGCAGTTGGGAGGACTGAGGTGTGGACTCGAGACTCCATGCAGGGCTGGGCTCCCTCTAGGGCCTCCTCCTGGCTCACAGGCAGGGTCTGTGGTCACTTCTTCTCTGCCCGTTGCAGAGACATGGGCACTGTCCCTGAAGGACTCCTTTTTGACCCCACAGCCAGCTGCCCCGGAGCCAGCGGAGGGCCATGCGGGCCCAGATGCAGTCCGAGCTGCTGACTGTCCTGAGCAACCTGGCTGACCTGGCCAACGCCGTGCACTGGCTGCCCCCAGGTGTCCTGTGGGCAGGCCGCTTCCCCCCGTGGCTGGTGGGCCTTCTGGGCACCATCTCCTCCCTCCTCAGCATGTACCAGGCCATCTGGGCCAGTGGCTGCGCTGACACCGCCAACTCCTGACATGGCCTGGGGACGTGTGGACACAGCTGGAACCTTGATGGAGGGGCCTTTCCCACAGAGCAATCACCCAGGCTGGGGCTAGGGGCTGAGTCTGTAACTGAGCAAACCAAGGCCAGGTGTGGGGAGATGCCACCCAGAAAATAGGGAGCAGCCCAGGGGGTACATGCCCACAGTGGGGCAGGATATGGACCGAAGGTGAGGTTCCTCAGGTGCTAGGGGCCTGGTCCTTTCCACCCAGGCCTGGCCTCTTGTGGAGGTGTGTCTCAGGGCCAGAGCAGAGGACCCAGGGGCTCCCATGCAGGGGACAAGGCCACAGTGGGCCTCAGCAGACCCTTGCTTCCATCCCTGCATTCTGCATTCAAATAAAGACAAGCAGGGGCCAGGACCAAATTGAGAATTACTTGACAGTGTGGTGCTGGGGCTGGCGGGTCCTTCCTCCTAGACTCACCAGCTTCTGGCCCTGTCCATCCACAGGTCTGCTCACTTCCATGCCTCCTCTCCCTGCTGGGGGGCACCTGTGCCTTATTTGAGGGAGGGCGTGCAGGGGCCACCTCTGGGTATGGTGGCTGGTGGGCACCCACATGTCCCGAGCTACCTCCAGCTGGTGGGTCCTCTCAGACTCAGCCAGCACAGCCTGCTGCTCCTGAGCAGCCCTCTCCCACAAGGACTGGCTACTCCTGTTGTCACTTGCACACCCACCTGTGCTGGGGCCACAGCCTGCCAGGGCCAGCCCACACCACGCCCTTTCCCTCCTGGGTGTCCTGAGAGGCCTGCTGTGGCTGAAGCAGCAGACACTCAGCTACAGCTTGGAGGAGGGCCTTGTCCGCTCAGGGCCAGCTGGAACGTTCCATGGGTTCCCAGCCGGGCGAGCAGTGTGGGCCAGTCTCCACCTCAGGGTGGTGGCAGGGTGGGCGCCCTGGTTTTGTCATGTGAGCTGCTGCCTGCATTTGGCGTCTGTAGAGGGCGGCAGCCCACATCCGCCTGTTGAGGTGTCTTTGGGCCCTCTACTCCCCGGTCCCTGGGGGAAGGGAGTTGGGCACAACCTCTTGTCCCCCAAGCACCCAGAAGACCTGACTCGAGACCTCTGCCTGCAGCCAGCCAGACTGCTCTCCAACAGGGTGGGTGAGTGGCTGGGAGCAGTGGGGGTGGAGGGCCTCCCAGGCACGTGGGTACAGGAGTAAGCCTACCCTGCCCTTGGGTCAAGCTCCCTTTGGACTAGGGGACTGGGCCCGGCTAGGCTGGCCTTCCTCTCTAAGCTGTGGAAACTGGGCACAGTGGTGTGTCCAGCACACAGCACACCGGAGAGATTAGGGTGGGGGTCCGAGCAGCACCCGCCTGTCTGGGGACTTGGGGAGATATCTGTTTGTGCAGCAGCCCTGTGGGCTGGGCACGGCCAGGTCCCAGGGGTTGAGGTGGGATGGCTGGTTCTAGAAGGAGCCCGTGTAGCAAACTTAGCTTGGGGAGCAGAGACTGACATCTCAGGGCCATCAGGACAGGCCTAGGTGGGAGGGGCCCCACCAGGGTGGCACAGCTCAGTGACATTCCCCAAAGCTGACCTTGCTTGGGGCTGCTGCCTCTAGCTTTGAAGGGGTAGGCGAGATGGTCATCTGGAGACCCCTCAGCAGGCAGCAGAGCAGGCTGATAGGCCCAGGCTTTTCCTGCAGACCCCTCCCTCGGCACAGCTGGTGCCAAGGCCCGCTGCTTACCTGGAAGGTGTTCCCACTGCCTGCATTCTCCATCCCAGCTTCAGGGCATGAGTGCTGATAGGCAGCCGTGGGGTGACACCACATCCCAGCTCTTGGGCTCCCTCAAGGCTCTGGACCTGGTGTCCAGGCATCCAAGTTCCTGCCGCAGCAGATGGTAGTAGGGGCCCCGTCTGCCTACACGGCACTGATGCTCAGCCAGATCCTATAACAGACCCTAAGGCAGCGCCACTCTTGTCAGCTCATCGTAAGACACTTTTATTGCTAGAATTGGGTCTTGAGTTCCAAGGCGGCTCTGAGACATCCCGCATGAGGAAATGCCAGTCACCATCACAGTCGCTGGGCTGAGAGCAAGCAGCTGTGGGGCTGTGCAGACCCCACAGGGTGCAGCACCCGCTTGGCCACGACTGTCACAGGTGCCCCCGGCCCGTCCCACTGCATGGCACAACTGGGCAGCCCTTGGCCGAGGCAGGACACATCCCTTCCTGCAACATGCCCATGAGGAAACCTTTGGACTTCCTCTCCCAGGAGCTGGAGCCCTGGTGTCTGTGAAGCCCAGGGACGTTCTTTTCACACAAGGGCAGGAAGGGACGTTGGATTTTCTAAAGTGCTGATTGGTCTCAGCACACACACAACACTGACCACAGACATGGCACAGGAAGGTGCTGGCAGTGTCGGGGCGGGGGAGACTCTACTCCTCGCTCCTTGCCGACACTGCCCAACGCCGCTGGCCCCAAGGCAAAGTCCGCAGGGGGAGGTTCTCCAAGGGGCCGTTGGGGCTGTGCTCAGGACTGCTGCCAACCGCGGCTTTCAGTTCCTCCTCGACTGGCCGTGTCACAGTGACGCGGTGGTAGTGCCGCTCCCGGGAGGTCCCGGGCCCAGTTGAGGGGGTGGGGTGCAGAAAAGGCTATGATGTCCCCTTTCCTGCTCCAGCACAGCACCCGAGCTTGCGTTTGGCCTGAAGTGGAACACGGGCCAGACCCAGTCTCCAGCCGCAGACACTGGCACGGTGTTGACACCTACGACTGTGCGGCTGGATGTGCAGTGCCTGGGAGGCAGCCACCGGTCCACGTGAGGTCTCCAGAACAGGTGTGATCGCTCCAGCGTCTCCCCCACTGCTGTGGCACTGCCCGCTGCTCTGTGTCATGGTGGCTTCTGAGCGTGGGCACGGGGCACAGCCCCGGGGGCTTCCTCCTAGAGGCCCTGGGAACACCAGCCCATGTCCAGAGGACTGAGACCCCGTGCCTGGGGCGGGGCTTCCAGGTGTGCGCGCCCGTGCCCCCACAGGCTGAGCACCTGGAGTGCCACGCTGGCTCTGGCAAGGCATCTCAGGCAAGCACCAAGTTTGACAGATTTTAAAAACCTCTACCAAATTAAGATGAGTTATAGCCAGACCCTCTCAAGACGAGTGTCTGACTCTAAAAGAACTCACCTTGAGTGCCACTGGCCACCCTTTCCAGCCACTCTGCCCTGTGGCCCTCTGTCTGTGCTGGGCTGTGTGTGGCCCTCGTCTTGCCCACACCACGGCCCTGAGGTTCCCCACGGACCAGTGCAGTCTCCGCTCTGGTTCTGCTGGGGCACAGCTGACCCTGCCCTGCCCCTCCTCAGGGCCTGTCAGGCTCCAAGTGAACCACCTGTCTGTGTGCTGCTCCCCTGGCGTTGCTCTCTCCCTCCCAAAGCGGGTGCTAGGGTCTGAGCCAGTTCTTTGGGTCAGCTCTGGTCCAACCTTCCATCAAAGTGCATTCCTTTATGCATAAGCAGAGGTTGGGACAGCCACCCAGGCACCACAGATCTGCAAAGAGCCTGGAGACGACAGATGGCCCCTGACCCCAAGCCTGGCCAGGCCTGGTGTTGTGGTGGTGTGATGGGCAGTCAGGAGGGACAGCTGGTGACCCCCCAGAGAGCACAGCGGGGTGGGGGCAGGATGGGGAGGGCTCTGCGCCTCGAGCCATACCCCACTAGAAGAAGATGACATCTTCCTTGTTGATGTCTTCCTTGCTGACAGGTGTGAGGGGCAGTGGCGTGGGCGAGAAGAAGTGCTCAGGGGATGTGTCGGCTGGTGCTGGGCTTGGGGCCTGGCGGGAAAGGTCTGGAAGACAGGGGTGTGGGGCGTCAGCAGCTCTGGCACTGTGGGTCGCCCCACTACCTGGGTGGCTGGGCTCACCTGTGTGGGCTGCGGAGCTGTGGCTTCCAAGCTGGACGGGGCTCAGTGAGCGGTGGCCCCTCGAGGCGCTCTCGTCCTTGCCCACAAGCTTGCTGAAGAGCAGCTGCTGCTTCAGGTCGAACGAGGCTGGCAGAGGGAAGAGGGCTCAGCCTGGCTTGCGTGAGACTGCTGGCTCCAGGCTCACAGCAGCCCCCCACCCACAGCTCACCCCACTCCTGAGCACTTCCCACAGTGCCTGTCCGGGAGATGAACCCCACGGAGGTTGTAAGCCCCAATGTGGTGACGTAGACACGGGACAGCCCCCGACTGACCCCAGGGAGCTCCTGGAGAGCCAGCCTCCTGACCCGGTTGTGCTGCACACAGGCCCTGCCGCGCAGGAGTATTGCAGGGAGAGCCCCTGCCCAGTGCCTGCACACTCCCAGCACCCAAAGGTGCCCAGAGCTTCTCGGGGAAACGCCACTTGCGCAGAATGCTCTAAGGGCCCAGCACCCCCTCAGTGCAAGGACACTGGGTAGGGCCCCTGGCACCCAGACTGGCACCAGGTGGGGCTGGCAGGAGGTGGCAGTGTCAGTCACAGTGTCGTCCCAGAATGAGCAAGGCACTCTGACGTCTGGCCTCTGGTGACCCCTCCACAAGGGCCGCCCAGGCCCCATCTTTCTGAGCAGACAGGAGACTCCCTCGCCCGTTTCACTGAGGACTGAGAGGAGAAAGGACCTGGGCTTTGTCACATCAATTGTGCTTCTTGAGATGAGAAACCTTCTGGTGGGGTGCAGGGGCTCAGCCATGTTGCCAGCCGTGCCCTCTTGTTTCCTCCCAGCATCTCTGCAGGAGGATGGCCCTGGGGTGCATTGCTGTTCACCCGCAAGGAGCTGTTCTGGTGTCACAAACCTCCCAGGCCAGGCTGAAGTGCAGGGGAGGCACCAGAGGTTGCCCACCTCCCAGAGATCAGATCACTGGCCCCACCCACCCCGCCCAGAGCCGAGAGGTCACCTGAGCTCTCACTGCGCTGGGAGCCCCGGCTCTTGCCGCCCTTGTCCTTGCCGCCCTTGGAGGAGGCGGCCAGCTTGGTGGGGATCTGCTGCTGCACTGCTGCCTGCCTCTGGATTTGGTTGGTGGCGCTGAGCAGCTGGATGGGCACGTCACTCTTGGCCAGGCGGCTCTCAGCTGGGGCACTGTCCTTGCGAGCCACCTCAGGGCGCTCAGGCCCTTCCAGCCCCTCCCCGTTGGAGCTGGTGGGGTGGCCTAGGGGCTGGACCTGAGAGAACGACAGAAGACACGTGTTCCTCCTGGAAGCCCTCCCTGGGGCCGACAGGGAGGTGCTCTTCTCAATACCACCCTCTGCACAGGGCTTGGGCTGGCAGGGCCTTGTCCCCCCACCCCCGCCCCAGCCCACAGTCTCAGCCTCTCAGCTGGGAGGGTCTGATTTGGGAGCAGAGCCCTGTGCTGGGACCCTCGGGGATGCCATTTACTGCCTATTTCTGCCCTGCTGCCCCCCCCCCCCCCCGCACTCCCCTACAGCGTGTACTTGCTGGTTACACTAACACATTCCCTCTTCCACTGGCACACTCAAACACATGCACCCACAAGGCACCTGCAGGCTGCACCCTGCCCTGCTCACCTCTGCGGGCAGCTCAGGCAGCAGCATCCCAGGAGCTGTGTTCTGCTTCTTGAGCCTCCGCAGCTGCTCCCGCTGCTCCAGCCGCTCCCGTTCACGCTCCACGGCACGCTGGGCCTCGCGCAGCCGTTCCAGGTCATGTTGGTAGGCCCGGCGCTGCTGCTCCAGTTCGGCGCGCTCCTGAGCCAGCTGCTCCTGCAGCCGTGAGGCCTCACTCTCCCGCTGCTGCAGCCGGGAGGAGGCCAGGTCCAGCTCCTGCTGCTGGTGCTGCCGCTGGCGCTCCCAGCGCTGCTGTTCCAGCCGCAGCTGGCTCTGCAGCTTCTGCACACCCGCCAGCTCCTCCCGCTGCTTCTCGAAGTTGCGCTGCCGCTCCTGCTCCAGCAGCAGGTTCCCTCGAGTGGACTGCAGCCGGAACTGCTTCTCCCGCTCCTGGAGGGTGGCCCTCTGCATCTCCACGTAGCTGTCCTGCTGGGCGATGACCACCTGGGGGAAGGGGACCTGTGAGGGGCTGTGTCCTTTCCCAGATCCCCACCTCAATCCGGAGAAGGGCAGTGCAGCCTATCACTGGCCACCAAGCCCTGTACCTGGAGGCTGAGGAGCAGCTGGGACAGCGTCTGGATTCGCTGGACAAGCTGCAAAGAGAGGGTGAGAGGGAAAGTGACACTGGCTCCCTACACAAAGCCCTGCTGGTGTTCACACCAGTCCCTGGGGAGATTCACAATCCCCGAGCCTACCTCCAACTCCAGGGCAGTGGGCACACGGGGCCCAGACTCAGTGCCCGGTGCCTCCGCCTGTAGAAACACAATGTCAAAGCACAGAGCTGCTAAGGAGACGAGCCAAACCCATTCCTTACAGACGAGACACTGCCTTGGTGTGAGGCAGCCCTGCCCAGTGGTTCAGAAAACGAGGAGGTGGGGGGGTAGCTGCTGTGGGCCGGCCCTGCTCTCACTCGGACACTTGGCAAGGGCAGACCTTCAGAGCAGTAGGGAGGCAGTATTTGTTGGGGGAGGACGCAGAAAGCCCCTGGCCCCTGCAGGAGAGAAGCTGGCCCCCTCCCAGGCTGCCTGCCACAAAGAAATAGGCAGGGGTCGCCTGGCTGCCTGTTCACCTGAGCGGGGACGTCACCACCCACCACAGAGTGAATAGCTCGCTGCTATTCCCTGGGGGACTGAGGACTAGGTAACCGGAACTCGGGCTGCTCACCCTCTTGAGCAGTTAAAGCCCCTGGGCCGACTCTGCATGGAGCCTAGGACTGTCCTGAGGAAGCAACGTACCACCTGCTGTGCTTCCTCAGAGGCCCCTGGGGTGTCGCCAAGCTTCGCAACCAGACTGCTCGCAGGGTCGTGCCAGTCTTGGGGGCTTAAGTCATCACTGCACACCTTCTTCTTAAAACTGTCACCTAGAAATCCCAAGCCAGGCACATGAGGATGCTCAGGGCTCCACTGGGGTCCAGAACCCCGCCCCAGCCCAGGGAGGAGATGTGGTGCTGCCCTGGGTCCTGGGTTGAAAGGCTGGCATCTTGGCACAGCGGTCAGCAGGAGCAAGTCTGGGTGCTATCAGAACATGACCGACACTTGCAAGTGTTTGTGGACACTGACCGGAAGCAGCAGGAAAGATGCCAGACAGCAGATGCCAGGCTTTGCCAAGGACGCCATGCAGAGGAAACACGGGAAGACACCGGCCTCCTGCTGCTGCTGACCTTCCTGAGGCCCCAGCAGCCCCAGCCCTGGGGGAGGAGGCCCCACTCACTCTTGCTGGGACCACCAGCACTGCCACAGCCTCCGGAGGTGTCTGCCTTCTGGTTCGGGCCCCTGGAGGTACTCCCGTTGTCTGCCTGGCTGTCGGGGCTGCTCAGCTGCCCACAGAGCAAGCTCTGGATGTCCTCAACTGGGGAAGGAGACAGGAGCAACCCAGTCACTGCGGAGCTGCACGGTGGGTGCTGGGACTGTGGAGGACAGAGGACCGCGGGCCTCCAGACCCACTCCCTGCACAGGCGCTCCGAACAGGGGAGGCAGCCTGTGTCTCAAGGACAGGCTCCCCATGGGGCAGCGTGTGGACCAGCGTCCCAGACCCTGTGCCCGAGGAAACTCAGAGTGGCCACAACTTGTGTGATGAGTTGTACAGAGTGTTGGCAGCCTCGGGGGCAGGGCTGGCCATGCCAGGGGGGGCCAGGGGGGCCAGGTGGGGCAGTGGGAAGAGCACTCTAGGCCAAGGCACAGAACAGGGGTCCAGGACAAGGCCACTGGAGAGGTGGGAGGAAGGAGAAAGCTGCTATGACTGGGGAAGTGACTGAGTGTACACCCAGCCCACGTGGGACCCTCTGTCCTGTTCTCTTCACTCTGAAGGTCAGGGGCTGTGTCTATCTTGTTTGCTGTAGAGAGAGGGGTGCAGGCTGTCCTTCCAGAGCAAATGAGTCCTGGAGGCCAGGCTGCTCTGGCGTGGGCCCCAACTGCTCTGTGAAGCAGGCCTGGGCGGGGTGCAGAGGAGCGGGCCACCTACCTCCCGGCCAGCACCGTCCAGGAACCCTCGGCTGTGACCCACCAAATGTGACCCACTACTCAGAAAAAAGAGTGACCCCATGAATGTGGGGAGCTCATCTCTATCGACTCCAGACTACAGGGCCCAGCACGCTGCCTCACACTCGACAGCGGGGGCTGCCAACGGTGCGAGAAGTGGTCCGAGTCTGCACCCAGGGGCTCGCACTGGGCTGTGTCTGACTACCCTGTGGTCTGACGGGCACCGGTGGGAGTTCACACTGCTGTGGATGCACAGCTGCCCAGCCAGACAGAAGCTCTAGATGGGGGGGACACGTGACCGCAGTGGGCCCTGTGCCCACGCCAGAGTCCTTCAAGGAGGCCACCCAGGCAGGACAGTGTTCGAGAGGCAGACAGTGCTTGGTGAGGACCCTAGGGCACAACTACTCACTCTCGGTCACAGCTGACTTGAGGATCAGCTCCCCCTGCAGGTTCTCCGACGGGTCCCCTCCCCGGAAGAGGCGGCGCGACGGGGCCCCGTCTTCCAGCCCACTCATCTCGGCCATCTCCAGGTAGATGTGCTGCTTCTCCTGGAGGCTCTGTGCAATCTGCTGGTCTTTCAGGCTCAGCCGCTCTGCAAGGCCACACGCAGGGGGTGCTCAGCGTCTCTGGCTTGTTCCCCGGGAGCAGGCGTCAGGGACCCTGCTGACCACGTTGGCCCAGGCAGGCCACTCCCATCATCCCGCCTTTCGGAGGCGGTGAGGGCCTGGGCCTGACTGCATCCCACAGTTACAAACATCAACCACCGTGGAGAGTGGGGAGGCCGTGGCGGGACAGCCTGAGGGCCTGGGGAGACTTAGTTTCCGAATCTTGAAAGTCCGCCCACAGGCACTGAGGTCAAATTCCTTTCAAGTCTCCTTGTTTTATACTTTTTTTGCTGCTGTGACTGCAACTTAATTAGACTTCCACACCGGTTAGCGTATCTACATCACGTTCAGACCAATGGCTGACTTGATTATCTTTCCTGGGTGATTCGACTGCAGTTTGCAGGCAGGCAATCATGTCGTGCAAAATAACTAACTGAATAAATAAATAAAATTTTGTTGCCTCCCTCCCAGTTGTATCTTGCTTCCGTCCCTTCCCATTTTACCCGGCTGAGACTTCCAAGGTGAAGATCACCATGGAGAGGGCACGGCCCTGCCTGGCGCCTGGTTTGGATGGGCATGTCTCTGATGGCCCAAAGTTAAGGTGAGTTCAGCCTTTGATCCAAGGTGGCAAAGACAATCTTGATCGAGAAACTGCCTTTGTGTCCCTAACTCCCTAAGAACTTGATGGGAGTACGTGGAAGAGACCCTCCCGTGTGCCTCTCGGCGCCTGCGCAGCGTGAGCACGACATCGGGGTTACGCTTCCAGGGACCAGTGAGATCTCCTCCCCTTTCTCTTGAATATTGTTAATACCTTTAAATGTGCAGTTCCCCACAAAGAGAAATAAAGTATATACTACCTTTTTGTGCTTATTGCTTAGATGTTACCTAATTTATAAAGACTTTACTTACTTACTTGAAAAGAGAGAGGAAAAGAGGGAGGAAGACAGAGAGAGGCATCAACATGAGAGAGAGACACCGTTGCTTGCCTCTCACACGCGCCCTGACTGGGAGTCGAACTGCTGACCTTTCACTTTGCGGCCTGATGCCCAACCGACTTAGCCACGTGTGTCAGGGCTAAACGGTACCTGACTGAGAACAACGCACTCAGGGAGGAGGGAGAGGACGGGGCTGTTCTGGGCGCTGCAGCCTCGCCTCGGCCTGCCGAGCCAGGCGGGGGGCGAACGGGCACCATGCACTGCACGCACACGACGGGCAGGCAGCCGGCTGTGACAAGAAAGTGAGTTCTGACACCTGCCGCAGCGTGGAAGGACCCTGCGGTCAGGGCAGGACCCCGATTACACACTAAGTGAAATAAGCAAGAAGCTGCCTGCGGCTGGGAAGGAAGCAGGCGTACCCGCCGTCAGGGAGGGGTTTCTTGCCAGAGTGGGGCAACAGCCTAAACTTGACTGTGCCAATGGTCACAAAAGCCATCTCATGGGACACGTTCCATGAACTGCATGAGATGAGAATTACACCTGAACTAAGTAGCTGAAACATTAACACATGGGGGGGGGGAAAGCCCGGGTCTCCAACTGCAAAGCCAGGGCTGGTGTGGGTCTGCCTGGCTGTAGGAGGCTGTGGGGTCCTATGTGGCTAGAGGGTCCTCATGCGGCCCTTTTGTCTATGGCCTGGGACACTCACAGTGAGCCCTTCCCTCAATGAGGACTGAGGGAGGGGCATTGTGTGCGGCAGAGCAGTTGTGCTTGGAAGGGATGCAGGGACCCCGACTGCTGTCACCTCCCTTTCCCACACAGCTCCGAAAGACCGCCAACACGCCACATGGCAAACAGCTGCTGCAGTGCCACAGAGCACAGGACACGAGGCACCCACAGCAGGACTCCCGGCCACTCGTGTGGGGATTTGCTCCATGCCTGAGCCCAGTGGGATGGAACAGAACATCACTGTGGGCCTGGGGCCTGCTGCCCAAGGAATGCTTGACAGGCCAATGTCCCCATCACGTAGGGGACACAGCTGTGGGCAGAGGTCCGGACCGACTCCCTCTCACCTTGGAAGTCCCTCAGCCTCGTGGCGCGGGCCTCGGCCACCTTCTTCTCCTCTTCGGCCTCACCGAAGGGCCCTTCCTCCTCATCTGGACAGCTGCGGGGTTGCAGGGACAGGTGGGTGATAATGCCTCACAGGCTGACTGGCCTCTGAAATGGGCACTGAGAGGGTTATCGACACAACTGGCTGCTCAGAAGTATCTCCCTCTGTGACAGATTTATGTTAATGGAGTAGCAGGAAATGGTGGGCCGTCTGCTGGGTGGACCGGGAAGCAGGCCTCATGCAAAGCCCCAGGGCTGGGGTCCTGAGGGGTCCCCTGGCCCAAGGAGGAAGGACAGAATGCTATGACCTGCTCCAACAGGTCTGACCCCAGACAGGGGTGGCAGGCGGAGTGGGGAAAACCTGAGTGTCAGGTAGAGTGTCCCATCAATCTAGAATTTAGACTGTCCTGGCCCTGTGTCCTCTGGCCAGAGACATTGGGGCCTTTTTCGCAGCTGACAGGTTGAGCCATTGTTGTAAGGAGCAGAAACCGTGCCTTCTGTCCTCTCTGAGTAAAGGGTGGACAAAGCATCAAGGTGGAAAGAGGGAGAGGAAAGCAAAGGAGAGTCCTGTCTGCCTGTGGTGTCTGGTGTCCTCTTGGGCAGATCAAGGTCACATCCAAGCCCAGGAGCATCTAAGCTCCCAGGGGGAAACGGCCAGCAGAGGGCGCCCGCTCACCTCTCCACGGCCCTGCGGATCTGGGCCATCCAGGCATTCCTCTCCTCTTTGGAGCTGGTGTGGATCTCGTACATCTCCGGCCCTTGCAGGGAGGCGCTGATCAGAAACATGGCCTTTTCCTCGTTCGCTACTTCCCTCACGATGAGCTTTTGTAGCGAGATGACGGGGCGCTTTGAGTCCTGCATGGGTGCAAAGCGGTGGGGAGGCTCACCTTTTGCCCTGCTACAGGGCGACCCCGTTTTCCAACAAGTGAGAGCAGACATATTTTACCATCTCAGGAATACAACACCATTGCAGTGAATCCTTGTATCCTTTAACGTGTTTCTTTTCTCGTTTTTAAATCTTTTAATTTACTGATTTATAGAGAGAAGGAAGGTGGGAGGTGGGGAGAGAGAGAGAGACTTGTTCCAATAAGTGGAACATTTGTTCCACTTATTGATGCATCATTGGTTGACTCTTGCATGTGCCCTGACCAGGGGTTGAACCTGCAACCTTGGTGTATCAGGATGACTGTAACCAACTGAGCAACCCGGCCAGGACCTCTTCATGTGTCTGTTTAATGTGCTCAAACAGTTGTGTTTCAGAATCAGTCGCATGCACACAGCATGAAACTCAAAGAAACAAGAATGTGTAACGACAAATTGATCTTCATGACCCGGACCCCAGACACCCACAGCCCCTAATATTTCTGGTGTGTGTCCCACGGGAGGCCATGTGCCGATGGGCCGGCAAAATGTGTTTTTAAGTGCCTGTTGTGGGCTGAATGGAGTCTCCGCAAACCCACGTGGTGAAGCCGTCACTGCCAGCACTCAGAATGTGACCATGTTTGGAGACAGGGTTACGTTAAAATGAGGCCATTAGGGTGGGTCCTCGGCCCATCCGACTGGTGTCCCTCTCAGAGGAGGAGACCAGGACAGACACACACAGAGGAACAGCCATGTGCAGATACGGGGAGCAGACTATGGCCTTCCCCTGCGTCACCCTCGAGAGACAAAGACACAGAGTGCCGGAGTCGAGGTAGACAATGGTTTGACAGAGCAGCCCGACCCTGTCTGCAGTGCTGGGAAACCCCGAGAGGTCGTTTTAAATCCCTGGAAAGGTGCGTGATCTCACTCTTCAGTCACAGGGGGTGCCTCCCTTGGGGGGCAGACCTGGAGACAAACCAGTTCTCCCAGCCCCTCAGCCATGGAAGGAAGGCCTCATCCCCCGGCCATGAAGTTGATGCCGTTAGACCCTGAAGGACCCAGGGGTCGCCCAGGCAAGCAGGGGAGGAAGCCAAGTCCCTGGTGGACACGGCTGGGAAGGATGACTGGCATCGCAGCCTGACTCCGCGATTGCTGGCTGCAGGGAGACCACGCAGTGGGATCAACATGGTCACAACACAGAGGGGTGCGGCTGCCTGAGCGTCTGTCCTCGGTGCCGAGCCAGCACACCCCAGGAAGGAACGCGGTGCGTTCCTGGCAAGGGCACCGAGCCTGTGAGGATCTGGGCGCCTTGGCGGAGAGAGCCGCGGAAACGCGGAAACTACAGAGGACGTCTGTGGGGGCCCGTGAGGCCTGGTCAGGCCAACCGGACAAGACCCCGTTCTCGGGAAGCCCTTCCCTGCCTTGTGGGAAACCCGGGGCCCTGGGGAGGACCTGGGGCCACAGGCGACGTGCTCCTCTAGCCCCCTTCCCCGGGGCTGTTCCGTCACGTGGTTGGTGGAGCCCCGCCGCCCCTCCCCCAGTGCCTTCCGCACGGCCAACTTTGAAGCAGCATTTTGTGTGAAGACAGGGACACTTACCACAGAAGCGAAGACATATTTCTGATCCTTTTCTTGAAGCAGCAAAAGCACATCAGTCAAGAGGACGGCAAGGACGTCTAAGGAGAGAGGACAGAAGGAGACGTGTGGGGTGGCAAGGCCACGTGGGTCCCGCTGGGCGGCCAGGGAGGCACGAACGTCCAGGTGCCCTCTGGTGCCATGAAAAGGAGCCGGGGCCGCTCTCAGACCAGCACTGTGATGCTTCTGCAGAAGCCTACAGGTCTCCTTGCTGCCTCACACCGTCCCACCACCTCCCTGGGCTCTAATGTCTCCCCGCCGCCCTGCCGTCCCATCCTAACAGCACAGCCGGGGCTGGTCTCTGAGACTCTCCTGCTGATTTCTCACATGTGAACTCATCTCCCCACCCCGTTCCACCTGCCCCCAGGTTGCCCAGGACCTGAGCAGCTGGACGCTCACATCCTGCCCCCTACCATTGCATTGCGCTCTCGTCCCCCTATGCCCCTGGGCTTCCTTCCTGGCTGCAGAGTGAGTGTCTTGTCCCAGTAGGTACGTACACCTTGCAGCCGCCTGCACAGCAGAGCTCCTGCCCTTGGGCACCAATCCCGAGTACATTTCAACATGATCACTCACGCACGGCAAACGCCACCTTTTCAGAGGGCATCACCAGAACCCCCTCCATCTGGATCCCCTCTCGAATTCTCCCGCACTGCAACCTTCTGGCTTCCTTGACAGCATTTATGCACTTTTCATGATTCTTCTGTTTACTGGTTTCTTTCTCTCTGCCCACTGACTGGCGCCCTGTGAGGGCCGGGAGCCCTCTGCCACCCGCGTGGGGCCTGGTGCACAGGAGTCACTAAACTGCATGGACTGGACACAGGTTGCGCACAGCACGAATGCACACATTCTGTCATCTGACCACCCAAAGACTCACTCCCTCTAAGACCTCACAGACACTGGTACCTGTGGACAGGTTCATGCTTCCAGAGGCTCATGGGATGGACAGGGAATTTGGATGTTAGTCCGAGCTTGCTGCGGTCTGGAGCTGCACCATGGACTGTGTAAGCTGGGCTTGGAGCGCACCCTGAGCAGTGCCTGGGGTGCTTGGAAACACTGAGGCTGGCGGTCTGGGGGCATTTTCTACCCACACCAGGCCCTTGGGAGGTTGGGCCCCCTGCAGGTGCACCGGCTACAGCTTGTTTGGAAGGAGCCCTGGAGCCTCACGAAGCTTTGGGTTTCTGCTCAGAAGTCAGCGGTTCCCCATGCCCTCCTGGTGTGCACCGCACCACCCCACGGACCGGAGGAGGGGCACCGGTGTGACTGTCTCAGCCTTGCTGCACCCCTGGCTGCCTGTTTCATCATGGCTGCACGGCGCCACTCCCGCCAACCAAAATGGTGCTCGTTGACCCGGAGGGCACCCCCACTCCACGGCGGCGGCAGGGGCAGGACTTTACCTTTCAAGCGCCCCGACGCGGTCTTCCAGGACAGGGCGCCCTCCAGGTGCAGCTGTCGCTGCAGCATGTCCTCCTTGCGGAAGGTCAACCCGTTCTTGAGCTTGCTGGACGACTTCAGGTCTACCTTCCCTGCGATCTCTCTGAGGCGCTGGCCTTTCTCACACTCACTGACCTTGGCGTCCACTTGTGAGATGATGTCTCTGATGAGGGTCAGGGCCTGGGTCAGGTCTTCGTAGTCCTTGGTGCCAGCTGCCACACACAGCAGAGTCAGGGCTTTTCTTCGCAATAGCGAACACAACAGAGGGGGACATATGACAGGGTCTGGGAGGTGCCGTCCCTGAGGCCACTGCTTGGAGCATCCTTGGGAATCACCTTCCAACTAGAATTTCCCAAGACACAAAGGCTTCTCCAAGACAAAGGCAGCAGCCCAGCGCTTCACTCTCACCCAGACAGAGCTCCTGGACGCAGCAGCAAAGGTGCAGTCCCCAGGATCAGGACAGCCCTGCGTGGCTGCGCCGGGCCTGCCCACGCGGATATACTCCCTGTGCCCTCCAACTTTCATAAGACTCCCGCCTCCTCCTGCTGCTACCCAGAGCTAAGGGTGTGGCTTTGTGGCACTGCTCATTCTCCCATAGCCCAAACCCCCTGGAGATGAGGAAGGCGTGCCCTCTTCTCCTCCACCCTCTGTGATACAGGGACGTCCCCCTTGTGGCCCCGGTCATGGACTCTGTGCCTGTCTAAATGACTCAGGAGTGGCCTTAACAAGGGCACTTTCTCCATCACTTGTTCACTCCCCAGATGCCTGGGCCGGGGGTACTGGGGGTAACGGCACATAGATGAGACCGGTGCCCGCCTTTATTTTTTGGAAACCTCAGCACCCAACACAGTGGATTCTGCATGGTGGCAGCTCAGTTCATGGTCACTGAGCTCAGCAAAACCCAGAGAACCAGGGAGGAATCACAGAGGGGCACCCATCCGAGCCACAGCTAGAAGGGGTCAGGGAGACAGAGACCGCCCCCAGGCACCGACTGGCAAGGCAGAGGGGCACACCTGTGGTGTTCTGGAGGATGCGCTCCACCAGCACGGGGTACTTGGTCAGGCGCTGAGTGACCAGAAGGATGCACTCCTGCATGCCAAGCCGTCTCACGATGGAAAAGTTGCTGATTTTCTATGAGAATAAAAACAAAGCCAGAACATTCCGACACTTCATCTCCTGCCAAACCAGAGAATGTAATTCGGACAGACACTGGGGCCAGGGGCTTCTTCTTCTTTTGGGGGACAAGGAGCCTCTTTCTTCCCAGATGTTTAAAGTGGGGTCACCTGCCATGTATGCAAAGGCAACAAAGGCAGAGGCAGCCTCGCCTGCTGTTGAGAGGCCCTGAGACCTGATGAGAAGCCCGAACCAGCTGGGGGCCGGCTACGGGGCCGCCGGGAGAGCCACACAACGCACACCGCACCCATGTGTGTGAAGGTCCCAACCCTGACTGACGGCCACTGGGAACCTTCCAGAACTAGACTGGCCTGTGCCTTCGGAACCGGCTCCCTGCTGGCTTCTTACACACAGCTCTGGCTAAGAACCCGAGAAGGGCTCTCGGTGGGGCCGAGAGCAGCTCTCCACAGCATGCCGCCACCTATCCTTTGGAAAGGCCGGCACTGACAGAGAACCAGGAGAGTCGCTGGGGGGTTCGGGAGTGGGATGGGATTCTGGGACAGTGCTCTGCTCTGTGTCCTTCTGCCTCACCAGAACCCTCTCACCTCCCAGGGGTCCCTGGCCCAGGATGTCGGGGCCTGCCCCACTGCTCAGCCCAGATGAACTGAGGCCCAGAAGTGCCCCTCCCCCTTTCACATCTATTCACTGTGATGACGGAGTGAAATGAAGCACGCACTATTCTTAACCACAGGCCACTGGTGCAGAGGGTCATTTCAGAATGAAGCCCTCGCGCACAGGCACTGGTGGTGGGGCCCTTCGGGACCAGGAGGCAGGGGCTGCTGCAGGGCCCAGCGGCCTCCGCCAGTGCACCATTTAGAACACTGGAGGTGGGCCTTGCCCGCCCCGGCTGACCTGGGCTGGCTGAAGTGGTTTTTGTTCTGAGCTTTGAGTCTCCGCACACTGTCAGGCGAAAGGTGGGCGTGTGTCATCCCTAGGCTACAGGGGAGCACAAGGGGACGAGAGAGGGGACGAGGGTTTGGAGTAAGGCATGCCTGGCATCAGCCAGAGCTCGGAGGCCCCAGGGGTGGCTGGGGAGGGGGCGGCTCCCAGGGAGGGCTGGCCCCTCGGGAGACGCAGTGTCATCCCGACATTCTGATGGGGTGGTCAGCAGGTCCCCCACTGGAGCGTCTCAGGGGCCGCCCTGGGGGCTGAGGAACAAAGCTTGAGCTCCGTTTTGCACCTTGGGATTCTCCAGGAGATTCCACTGACATGTTCCGAATGAAAGAGGCTTGAAAATCATCATTTTATAATGGGTTCCTTAATCTCAAGCTCTCCAAACAGTTGTGTGGGATAAACCTATGGCAAAGAGAATGCCTTTTTGATTAAACAAAATTTTTTTTTTACCTTGATTAAGTTTTGAAACTTCTTGTTTTGCTGCAGCAGCAACTTGTAATGACTGACTGCTTCGTTGTGGCCACTGCAAAAGACACCGTACTTTTCTTTCATTCTCTCTCCATTTTCACCTGAAAACTGAAGGAAGCCCGTGGGGATGTCACCAAAATGAAACATGGAAACTGCCAGGGAGCATTTTCTTCCCGTTCGTCTGACGCGAGCCCTGGGTTCACCGGGGCTGCGCTGTCCTCTCTGACCTGCGCTCACGGCCACAGCGCCGCACTGCGGCGTCTCAGCACAGGGCCGGGAAAGGTGCGAGGAGACAACTTTCTGCTAATGGGCCTCATGCCAGGGCTGTCAAACGCATTTTCCCCGGGGGCCACGTCAGCCTGAGGCTGCCTGCAAAGGGCCGAATGTGATTTTAGGACTGTATGAATGTAACTGCTCCTTAACAGTTAAGCAGGAGCTCTGTGCTGCCGCCAGGTAGAGACAAGGTGCCGGCAGATAAAACCAGGTGGAGGGCCAGATTCGGCCCGCGGGCCTTGTGTTTGCCACCTGTGCCTTATGCCATCACAGGTGCTGTAACAACTTCCTGAAACCTGAGAACAAATAAATTGAAGCCAAACAATGTTAGAAAAATTTAAAAGCAAAACGGGCGTCCTTCTCATTCACTGGAATGAGCTGACTCGGAAACCCTGGCGCGCGGAGGCCTGATGAGGGGCTGAGGGCCTGAGGGGCCTCTGCAACCTCGGCCAGGCTCCGAGGCTGACCTGGAAGTCAATCTGGGGTCAGTGCCCCTCCCATGCATGGCTCTGGTAGCCAAAGATAGCCATAGACAGGCTTCGAATAGCCAAAAACACAGCCACCGGAACTAAAAATAAAGACCAGCCAACCAACCAAAGAAAAGCCCAGACGGCAACCCTGGTCGGTGTCTGCAGGAGAGTGGTCGTGCACCCCACTGGGAGGGCCAGGACCACTGTCCTTTGGAGCAGCAGGCACTCAGCCCACAGCGGGGTGAGGGGGGCGATAGTGTTCCTGGGCCCAGTCCATTGTGGGGGTGGCCCCTCCCCTGCCAATGGTTTTGAGGCAGCAGCAGGGTCTGACACTTATCTCCCTGGAGACAGACAGCATCAGATGCCGCAGGTTAAGGGTTCAGTCTCACGAAAGTGTCCCCTGTCCTGAGACACCAGCTGTCACTCGAGCTCCTGACCGATGAGCTATAAAGCAGAGGTTCCCACTGCCCCATTCTTGGGTTTGAAAAATTTGCTAGAGCAGCTCACAGAACTCTCAGGGACACGCTACTCACTAGATCACTGCTTTGGAAGAGATTTTCGGGGCCTGCTTGGGGAGGGGCCCCAGAGCCCCCATGCTCTGCCCAGGTGCCCCTCCCGCCACACGCCCGCCACCTGGAGGCTCTCTGCACCCTACTGGGTTCTGTGGAGACTTCACTACACAGCTCTGCTGGTTTACTCATGGCCGCTATCCACTGATTCACCCTCGGGCCCCTCTTCCCACCTGAAGTCAGGGGATGGGACTGGAAGTCCCAGCCTTCTAATCACATGGCTGGGTCCCCGGGCAGTAAGCTCCCATCCTTGGGCTCTTTCTTCAAGTCACTCGCCCACATGACCAAAGATGCTTTCATGCTCTCATCACTCAGGAAATTCCAAGGGTTGTGGGAGCCGCAAGCCAGGAAGTGCTCAAGAAGACCAAACGTGTGTTTCTTACAAATCACAACACTGCTGGGAGCTGTCTTTTTGTTGCTGTCAGGAATAGAGAGCCCAGAGGGGCTTTGCCCGACCTGCCCACCTGCTGCGTCAGGAGGTCACCAACTTCCTGGATGACATAATTCCGGCTGCTGCCCTCCTCCAGGGACTCCTGGCGGCGCTCCTTCAGCCGCGACAGGAAGCGGCCGTGCATCTCCAGCAGGTCGTCCGCACCCGGGAAGAGGCGGCCGGCGGCCTCGCTGCTGAACTGCAGTTCTTCCTGCAGGGCCCTGGAGTAGACCTTCAGCATGATCTTGAGTGTCCGCACATGGTGCACCTCCGTCTGCATCAGCTCTGCGGGGGCCGGACGGCAGCACTTACCCACGGCAGGGACGCCCTGGATCTGCTCCGCCCATGTCCCACAGGGGCATTCGTGTGTCCTGCCTGCTCCCCACGAACGAGGCTGGCTTCTCAGTTCTCCACCAAGTCCTCGTCCCCGTGGGGTGGCTGCCCAGAGCCAGGCTTTCCCACGCCAGTGCTGCGGGGGTCCCAGCGTCAGGGAGTGGCAAGGGGTGGAGTGACATCAGGACAGGGAAGACCCTGGACGTGCACTGGGACCTCGAGTTCACAGGGGGGTTCATGCCCAGACTTGAGCAAAGACGTGGCAAGGCTGTTTTTAAGCCAGAAGACTGTCTGGAGCAACGCTGCTCCGCGGGGCGTGGAGCCCACACCCCTCACACTGCACCTGACTCAGTGGCCGACTCAGACCCTGACTGGCAGAAAGGCAGGCTCAAGTGAGGCCTCAATTCAAGTGAAAGGCAAAGAAGGACCAGGTTTTATGTTGGAGTTTTTCTGTCATTCCAGTAAAGGCCTGAAAGCTTCTAGAGGCAAAACCAAGGGCCACAGTGCCAGGCCAGTGCCCAGAGGAAGCCATCCGAGGTTGCCTGGCAGTGGAGACAACGCAGCCCAAATGGCTGCGCCGGCCTTGTCCTCCTGTCCGCTCCCTCCCTGCAGGGTCTCCGGCGTGGCTCTGGGACCCCGAGGGACACAGCCACCAGGGTTTTCCTGCACATCCACTCCACACCCTCCCCTGGCCCGGGCTGGGGGCTGAGTGTGTGAAACGTGGGAGGAAGTGGGGACCAGTGACGTCACTGAGGGGAATGTGGGGACCCAGAGTGGGACCTGCCGTGTGGGATAAAATGTGAGAACGCGTCTAGAAATGCCAGGACTGCCCTCCAGAATGCCATCGAGGAACAGGAAAACCCCTCAGGTGACACAACACTGCCACTCTTGGGGGATGGTTCCCATAAGAACAAGGAACGGATCTGAGGAAAGAAAGGCCTCGGGTTCCAGTGCAGTTGCCCTGGGTCTTTGTCAGCCTGCTGAGAGGGGCTTGGTGGGACGTGCGTGGGCGCCCAGCACAGCCGCGGGCCCAGTTCCCTGACAGCCAGTGGGAGGGGCACTTACCGTGACGCCAGTGCCAGCTGCTGGCCTCCCGCCACCCCCCACCAGAGCCACACCCAGGCCTGTCCTCTCTCAGGAGCCCCAACCAGGTAAGGATGAGTCAGGCCCGAACACCCGGCCATTCTTGCCCTTGGGGCCGTCCCTGACCACCTCCTCCCTGACCCGAAGGGCAGGGCTGTCCTGGGGGAGAGCAGGGAGTGGGTGACACAGTCTCAGGAGGCAGCAGCAGTGCCACCCAGACTCCCAGGTGGAAATATTTGAAGAAAAAATTAAAAGAGAAAATTAAAAAAAGAAAAGAAGAAAGCAGCACGCCTATGTGGGGTGTCCGCCTCTCACCGTAAATCACATCTTGTCTCTTCACCACCTCCTTCTTTTGTTCCTTTGCGTACGAGGGCTCCACAGAGAGGCTCCAGGACTCGGCCTCGAACTCGCGGCCGTCCGCTTCGATCTCACTCCTCAGGGAGGCCGTGCAGGGCTCTGCGGGAAAAGCAAGAGGCCACTGCTCGGGGCGCCCAGGCCTTCGTCCCACGGCCACACTGATGCGGTGCCGGCCTTTCCCGGGTTCGGGGAGACCACGGGTCACCCACGGGTCACCCACCAGTGAAGGAGTCGGGATGGCTGTACCTTCTACGAGAGTGGACTCAGCAGTCGAGGGTGTAAGTGAAAGGGAGTCGTCGGCTGCCTGCTTAAGTTTCAAAAATACAGAGTCGGCTTCATCCATCTCTCCTGTGACTGGTCTACATAAAAATCATAAAAATAATCACTTCAGAATACCTAATTAAACATGCACACCCCAGTCTATTAAGGCAAATTAGACTGTTAATCAATCTGCTTAGTACTATTTGAGAACTCTGTGGACTTTATTACAAGCCTTAACTTGGTCACGGAATCACTGGTGAGCATTGGGAGTCTGCCCACATGACACGGCCTCTCCCACCGAACGCACTTTCACGTTCAGGGACCGTCCCGGTGCGGGGGCGGGGGGCCTGTGCTGCCCTCGCTGACCGCGGGCGCCCCGAGGTTCTTTCTGACGGGAGTTGCATGCAGGGTGGGGGAGACCCCTTTCAGAGGACGAGGACTGGCACTCCGACCAGCAGCCCTCACGAGGAGCCCCGTGACGGCATTTTTCAGTGTTAGGCTTTCGTTCGCCTGGAACACTGCTGAGCGCGGTCTCTAGGGAGCCGTCCTGGAGCCCTTGAAAACCAGGTCAGGGCAGAAGTTAATGGGGTGCATCCTCCACAGGACCTCAGGGGGATTCCAGCCTCATCTTGAGTACAGAAAGGGACCCTGGCCAAGGGTCCTTCAAGAGCATACAACAAAGTGGCTGCAAAGTGGCTGCAAATTGCCAAGTCTACCCAGAACACGTTTGGATTTTTATTTTTTTTAAAGATTTTATTTCTTTATTTCTAGAGAGGAAGGAAGGGAGAAATACAGGGAGAGAAACACCAATGTGTGGTTGCCTCTCACCTGCCCCTTACTGGGTATATGGCCCATAACCCAGGCAAGTGCCCTGACTGGGAATTGAACCGGCAACCCTTTGGTTCGAAAGCCGGCAGTCAATCCACTGAGCTAGGCCAGCCAGGGCGAACACACTGTTTCTACAAAAGGTAAAAGAATGAGTCTGCATCGAGTGTTAATGCTGCACTGCTTGAGCAGGGCCCAGGAGCAGACTCCCACGGCGGAGGGCCTGCTCTCAGGAGGGCACCCCTCCCTCCCTCTGTGCTCCGCAGCAAAGGGGGCCCCGCTCACCCGAGTCTCGTCCCCGTTTCCACTAGGCTGGGTGCTGACTGTGGGTCCCCCTTTGGCGAGACCGTCATGCCGACATTCCTGGACAGGGCCGGGCTGCCATCGGACAAGAGGGTGGCCCTCGGCTGCTCCTTCAGGGACACTGTGATGGAGGCAAAGACCGAGTTGGTACTGAGAAAGTGGGCAGAGTAGTGCAGGTGGCTGGTGCTGAAGGCCCGCTCTGCCCGTGGCCGCAGCACGGACAAGATGCTGGAGGTCAGCAGCTTGTGGTCCAGAAGCACATTCTCGCTCCATTCCCTAGGAAGGGAGCTGTAGGGAGCTCAGGACGCACCGCACCCTGGCCCAGTCACCGCCTTCGGGGTGCTCTTCCCCCAAGTTCACAGCTGGGCTCCCAGGTGCGGGCCGTGCGCTGTTTTATGCCTCCGTGGGACACAGGATCCTTCTAGAAATGTGAAGCTGTGCCTGCTCTTACTGTATTGGCTGAAGCACCAACTCTGGAGGGGAGGAAATTGGTCCCTACTGTGACGGTTTAGGGTGCAAATCACACTATATTTTTTTCTTGGCAAAATAATAGCAACAAGGCATCCTGACACCCTTTCCGTCTCAGCAGGGAGTCAAATGCAGGGAGTTGTCTGTTCACTGTGGAGAAGCTAAGATGAAACACGGAGCTCTGTGCTCGGTGTGGCTTGTGCCGATCTCTCTCTGTCTCTCTCTCTCACACGGACACACGTGCAAGCACACACACATGAGGCTCAGAGACCACAGGGTGTGGCATGAGTGGCACACACCCCAGTTCGTAAGAACTTTAACAGAATCTGACCAAGAAGGTGAATGGCAGGCTGTGATCCCATTTCATACAATGACTGTAAACCAACCTCACATGCAAAGGGGGACCAGAGGGTGGTCCACCCTGGTCTGCTCATTAATCCGATAGCTGAGCTGTCAGAAGCACACTCTGTGACTGCCTGTGCCGTGGGGAGGAAGGCACAGCCCTCAGAAAGCCCAGCTCCACGAGGCTGGTCTCCCTCCTGTTTCACAGGCCCACTGCGCCAGGCTGCACATCTTGCCTGGTCTCAGGGTGCGAGCCCCACGCAGAAGTGCTGCTCCAAAACAGCCGGGGCATTAAAAAGAGATGTGTCCGGTGGCCTACATGACCCGGCTCTGGGTCCCCAGAGCACTGAAGAAAGCAGCTGGAACTCTGGTCTCAGCAGCAGGGAGGTGGTCACCCTCGGGGTGGGCACAGGGCCGGCCCCAGAGGAAACTGCGTGTCTTTCAGGAGCTTCACTGGGGACAGGAGCTCGGCGTGCTGAGTGAGTTTGGATTTGGTGGGAGTGTAGGGAGGTTGCACGTGTGCGGGTAGCTGCGAGTGCAGGAGAACGTTCCTGGAGGAGGAGTGATGAAGCAGCTCGTGAACGGAGACTTCACCACTAAGTGGCGTGCTGCCGTGTCGCACACAGGTGCACACCACCCCGGCCACTCACTCCCAATGCAGCTCAGCATGGCGACCCCAGGCCCTGCTCTGTCCAGACTGTCAGTGGCTAACAGTCACGGCTCTAGTAGACAACCCCTGTTTGCAGAGGTGGGAGTCACAACAAGGCTTTGCAGCCCAGAGCTGCACCACGTGACCCCCGCCCAGGCCACTGTGACCTTGTTGGACAAACAGGAGACATCCCCAAATGCGTCCTTCACCCAGTGTCCTGGTACAATGGACACACCGTCCCTGTGACCCAAGGTGCTGCCTGCGGTGGGTGGGCGGACTCTGCTTCGATCAGAGAGCCCACAGGAGAACAGCACCCCCAGGAGCCCCTGGCTGCAGAGGCCAGGCACCCCTCAGCCCGTGCTGCTCAAGGGCCGACAGCACTTGTTCGTTCTGATCGCCGTCTTGTTCCCCAGTGCAGCGCAGAGTGGAGGGCAGTGCCTCCCACAGAGCGGATCAGGGAGTCATTGTTTCACAACAGTCTATTCAGTCACAGAAAGGAAGGGCCCTCTAACACACGCTACCACACAGATGAACCTCGGGGACGTCACGCTCTATGAAGTGAGCCCGTCACAAAAGGACAGGCACTGTCGGTTCCAGTCACACGAGGGCCCCAGGGCAGCGATTTCTCATTGGTGCGCTGCAGGACTCTCGAGAACTGTTGAGTCGGGGCTCCGACCTCCATTCCCTTATATGGCAAACAAAAAAAAACTGACAACAGCCAACACGACGATCGCCCTCTGGTGTGAGTGGATCAAAACTATGCCCATTTTTTTTGGTCAGATCAGAAAAATGTATCATTTTTGGTGTGGTGCGGAATTTTAGCAGTTGGTTTCCGTGTGCCAGGAGGTTAGAAAGGCTGTCCCAGAGGACCAGACCTGTGGAGACCGAGAGTAGACGGTGGGAGCTAGGGGCTGGCGGGGTGGGGGCGGGTGTGTAGAGGGGATGAATGAGAAGGATGGTTGTCCGACAATGTGCTCAATGTGCTCACTAACACCACAGAACTGCACTTGTGTGCATTTGCTCACTATTGAAGAAAAGGAGCAATTGTCTCTTTGGGGCAGTGGGTACTTCTGCGTCTTGACGGTGGTGCTGGTCACATAAAATCCGCACGTGAGAAAAAACGTCACAGAACTACATGCTCGCCTTTCCCCCACACAAGAGTACACATAAGAACTGGCAAACTCTAAGTGGGGACTGCCCCTGAGTCACCACTGTGCCAATGTCCGTGTCCTGGCTTGGACAATGGATTATGGTGACATCAGACAGTATGACTGAGGACACCTGGTGATGGGCACACAGGGACTCTATTACTTTGCAACTTCTCCTGACTCTTCCTGTATTTTGAAATGAGGAGTTAGTCAGTTTTCAGGTCTCAGTGGCAAGGTTCTGCCAGGTCGTGGGGGCACCGAACCAGGGAGTGCTGACCCCCTGCTTGCAGGAGAGACTTGGGGTTAGGCCCTGTCAGAGCCCAGCCATGCCTTCCTCAGCCAGGCGGCCACCTTGTGTTCCAGGTCTCTGCTGAGTGGCACCTTGTCCACTCCACACTGTCAGCCCACTATCGCTGAACTCGCAGCCAAGCGAACGGCACTGCCAATCCCATCTGCCACACATGCTTCTACACAAGGCCCGCGGCAGCCTCCTTGTGCTCAGGGACACTAGAAGGCTCTGCTCTTGGGGCCACTTTAAACAGTGAGCTCACTGACAAGGGCACAGAGGTGTACAAAGCTGGCACCAAACACACTGCAGAAAGGGATCACGGGGTGGACTGCAAAACAAGGGGGTGGGGCATGGCCACGTCCCACCTGGGCCGGGTCACCCACGTTGGGCCACTCAGCGCTTCGGCTGCTCCGCTCACCTGAGAAGACCTTGAAGCCCAGCCAGTGCTGGTCAGGGGTGTAGATGCGTGCCAGCAAGTGGGTGGGTTTGCAAATACAGAACCCGTAAATAACGAGATGGACTCCATCAGGTGTTAAGTGAGGAGTTATTATATTTTAGAATGCCTGTATTTGCTTGAACCCACACCACAGAGCACTGATGTCCTTTCGTCTTCTTTGTAATTCATTGTGCACACACTTCCCCAAAGTATCTGAGATGGCCTATTCAGGGGGGACTCTTACAGAAAAGTTTCATGATGTCCATGTGGTAGCAACGTTACCTGAGAAAAATCTTTTTTTGTCTGGAGTAGTCTAACTACCGCACCACTCAAACTACTTAAGACTTTTAAAACAAGAGATCGCACCATTCGAGTCTTTCTGTAACATACGCAGCCTTGGGAATAACTGCTTGATCAAGACACGAATAGTACCCCTGCCACAGACCAGCTGTGTAAGTCATGCCTTTTTATTTTACATTTCGGATGCTCTGACATCTAGGGGCTAGCGCATGGAGGCGCCATCATCGACTGGCACGCCCCAGGCCCACATGGCGAATGTGCGCCACAGACCTGTCCCCACATGAGGACTCGGGAGCCACAGGGGTGAAGTAGGAAGTGGACAGCGAGTGTGGGGAAAGTGAACGGCTCTGGAGTGAAATGCACACCCCACTCTCAGCAACAAACACTGATGGCAGCCTGCTCCCTCGATTTTTTAGAAGCTGGCGTGGTCTCTCAGCAATCAGACTGAGCTCGTGGGGCTGACCCCAGGATCCTACCCGCACTGCTGTACTTGGATGGCAGCCCCCACAGTGTGAAGTGCAGGTCCACACGGCTGCTTTCCAGCACAGGTATGCTCGCCATGTGACCAGCAGTCTGGTCGTAAGCTCTCCCTCCTGCACGTATGCACGACGCACAAGCCTTTGTAGGAATTATAAGGACCACAAGGAAATTTCATGAATGTGATTTAGTAGTTACAAATCTGCTGAAAGTCATTTTCAAGAAAGCTTAATATGACCTATCAAGTGATCATCTTGATTGGTTTTACACTGTCCTTTATAACCCTGAAACACATCCACTGGCTTCTAAAAAAACTGAATTTCAAGCAAGAATTTTACATTCTAAACAGCAGGCTCCTTCCACTGCTGGGTGGGAGAGCGGCTGCAAACATCCTTCCACGGCAGCTGGGCCCTGGCACAGAGGGAGGTCCCTGCAGTTTTCTGAGAAAGCTCACACAAACAGACCGGGCAAGAGGCATCTTCAGGTGGGGACAGCCACCCCCAGCCACTCAGCAGTTCCAAAGGCCTGGCCTCGAAATAAATGCATTTAGTGGGGTCCTGTACACCCCTCCTGGCCCCCATCCTTTGTCCCAGCGAAGACTCCCCCCCCCCTCCCCCGGGGCCCAGAGTGTCGTTGCCTCTGGGGAGTCCGAGTGAGATGCGCTGTGGGCACGCACTGGAGAGACAGCGAGGAAAACCTGATACAAGACGATGCTTCCAGTTCACAGCTCCTGGCTCTTCCGACACCCGAGAACAGATGGAGCCAACGCCCAGATGATGCACAGATTTCTCAGCTCTGCTTTGTTCTGACGTTATACAAACAAGATGGTATAAAAAAAGAGTAAAACTACAGGAGCAGAAACCCTCTCAACCCCATGTTTTAGGGCATAAACTAAAACAAACAAACAATAACAAAGGTATCTTGTGGCTTACAAGATAATGTGAGCCGGGAGGCACACCCTAAACTTGTTTATACCTTCCCCCAAGGTGCAAGAGCCTCCTATTCCCAAATTATGTCGGAGCCAGCAAACAACACTAAAAACACTGTGGCATCTTCATGACTGTGTGTAGGAAATTTAGAGATCATCAAAAAGGTATAAAAGTAGAAATAACCCATAATGCCACCATCCACAGTTAATAGCTGCTGGTACAAATAGTTTTGTAAGTTGACAAATAATGTTTATTACTGACCATTCTGGGATCTGTGTGGAAAAATCCCATTTATGCGGTTATGCACAAACAGCCTATAGACAATGTTAAGTATTCATTTTTTGCATAAATGTAAAGTGCATAACCGCATAAATGGACGCGTGGGTGACGCCATTCGCTGAGTGGTACACAGAAGACCCTTGAACAGCGCAGGGTCAGGCCCGGCCCCAGCAGTCGAAACACTGCACACGGCTGGTGACTCCCCCCAAACTGAAATACTCTCAGGTTGCTGCTGATCGCAACCCTCACGAACAGCAGCGGCAGTCGGGTCACGCTGCACCGTGCACTGAACTGTCACAGTGAAGTGAGCCTGGAAAAGGACAATGTTACTGAGAATCAGAAGGAAAACAGAGGGCTCGCGCTGTGCCGTGCTGATCAGCACTGCATGTGTCTGCTGTCGCACGTGATGCAAAGCGTGGCAGACAGCCCATGAATCACCAACACTACCCCTTGGAAATAAAGGTGACATGAAGATTCCATACGCATTCACCCGTGTAAGAATTCAGGCCCTGGTAATGAAGCAGCAGCAATGTGACTGCTCTATAGTGGTCTAGAGTAATTGATACAATAGCTTCGCCACGGTAAGGAAAGCTCAAAAAGCCAAAAACCTGTGGATGATAAGCGTACCGTGCAGTTCAAACCCGCACTGCTCCAGGGCCTGCTGTACAGTAGACACCACGGAACTGTACTCCGTAGCACTGCTCCGTGGAGACTTAGGGAAGTGAAAACACACAGAAAATGACGCCCGTGTCCGTAGGCATAAAAATAAGCATGCAATAGCATCATGCTTTTCACAAAAGTGAACTCAAAAGGGACCACAGATGTAAATGGAAAATGTAAAACCATGAAACTCTTCACAGACAGTAGGGGAAAATCTTCAGGAACTGGGGCTTGGATAGTGAACTGTCCTAAAGCCCAATGCACATTAAAAAAAGCTATAGATTGACTTCCTTATAACTAAAAACTTTTGCTTGTGGAAGATCCTGTTAGAGGATGCAAAGACAATCTAGAGAGAGGGAAGAAATATTTGCAAACCACCCATCTGACAAGTTTCAAAACTCAAGAGTAAAAACACAAACCTATTTAGAAAATGAGCAAAAGAGATGAAGATACATTTCACTGTACACAGATAATCAAAAAGCATAGAGAGAAGTGCTCCACAGCAGTAGCCACCAGAGAAATGAAACTAAGGCCGCCACAAGGCGTCACTACCAGGACGGTGAGATAAAAATGCTGATGACTCCACGGGCCGGTGAGGACATGGAGAAACTGGAGCACTCATATGTCGCTGGCAGGAATGTGAACTGGTGTGTGTGGCCAGTGGAAAACAGTTGGGTGGTCTGTAAAGAAAACTAAACAATTGCACCCCTGTGCGCAATCTATCTGGGTGGGAGCCAGGGGGCTACCGTGGGCAACAAAAATGGGCAACCACGTGTGCAGCAAGGAGTGGCCCCAGCTGAGGGTGTGGCCAGTTGGCTCCGGGCACTGTTCAGCAGACTTTGAGCAGAGCACCAGTGGGGCGTAATCTGGAACAGCACTTCTGACAGGTGGCCAGGCCAGGGCCTGGGATCTCAGGGATCCCCTTCTGCTGGCACAGGATGCTCATGGCTGTGGAATGCCCAGGCCCACTGGGACTCTCGAGATGGGGCTGCTCTTTGCCCAGCTGCGTGCCTCTCCTGGAACCGGTGGGACCACATACTGCCGGGTCTCCATTTATTGTTTCATTGTGGTGAAGTGTGCATAGTATTCATCGTCCTGACCAAGCTGGTTGCATTAAACACACTTACACATACTTCATGTAACTATCACCTCTCTCTCTCTCTAACCAAGGCTTTTTCTTGTTCTCAATAGAATCTGTCTCTCTGAATAAAATAACTTAAAATAAGATAAAATCTGCCTCCATTAAATATTAACTCTCCACCTCCCTCCCCTGCCCCGGTAACCCCACTGCCACCTACTTTCCATCACTACGAACGTGCCCTTTCTAGGCCCCTTGTGTATGTGGAATCACACACATTAACCAACCTCAGGTAGAAGGAGCCTCTCTATGGGATGCCAAAGGGCTCTGTCCTCAGTGTCACCTGAGATAAGGACACAGAAGCCTCTGTTACTAGACTCATAGATGACACAAAGCAGAGGAGCTACCTCAAATGTCTGGAAGTGAAGATAGGGAACCGAGTTCACACAAAATGATCTTGACATTATACCAAAGGAAGTGTCACGAGTCAGCAAAGTCAGACACCGTGGGGCCCCCACCTGCTGCAGCAGCAGCACCACAGCTGAGAAACGCCACGGGGGCGCTGGGTACCCGGCAGCAGACTCAATGAATCAGCAGTGCGGTGCAAGCCGGGCCAGGTCACCTTAGGTCACATCAACATCAGGGCAATTACAAGAGGCAGGAGGGCCAAGCTGCTAGCTCACCAAAGCTGGGGCGAGTTTATCTCCCACCTGGAAAAAGTTCAACGAGCAGATGGTTCACTGGCCAGACGCAGCACCCAGCAAGCTGCGTTGTGACAAGTGCCACGGAGGGTCAGACGTAGGACCTCTTGGGGCCAAACATGGGCCGAGGGGAGCATGCCTGGAGGGTTGAAGGAATAACTGAGGACCCCCAGCCACGACTGGCGAGAAGGATGGAGAAGGCAGATGTGACTGCTGGCAGGGGCAGGATGCCCCATGGGAACTGGTCCTGGAAAAGCGGTCTCTCATGGCGGGATGCTGGTGTGGACAAAGAATTTCTAGTCTAAGGAGCCATTAAACAGCAACTGCCGGGATTCCACAAGCCAGGAAGAACCGCCACTCCCATTTCAGCAAATTCCTTTCCATTTTTATTGCTCTTAGTTTCAACCAGGCTGGCTGCTGCTGATAATCATCTCTGACCTACCAAGTGACCACTCGGTTTGACCTGATACACAGGTGAGCTTCCACCTTTCTGCTTAAGATGGTGTTGTACACACTTTGCCAGACTGTAAAATGTATTTCAGAAATCTTGTAGTTTCTCTCTCAGGAATCTTTGCACTGGCTGTAGAGCCTTCACCGAACAACAACATTCCTGTAATGTCGCATCCCTGGGGTGCTACCAGTGTTTCACACAGTTATAAATAAAAATGAGAGGGATATCCACGTGACACCCTCCATCAGCACAAAGCAACGTCCTGGGATAAGTCCTCATCTGCTGGGTCTCACTGCCCTGTGTTCCCACCACCCGACACCCCAGCACCAGACTGTGTTCTGCATGGGCCAGGAGCTTCCTGCCTGGGCGAGTGCCGGACTCCAGCGGCCAGTGAGCGCACTGGGATCTGGGTCCTCGAGCCCTGTGGCATCCGCTGAACAGATTCCCATGGGGCTCCGTGGTGCACTGGGGACACATGGCCCACACCCACCAGGGACTTGGACTCCACACCCCCACTGGTTGGACTTGCACTGCCTTATTGAACTTTGACCTCCTTGAGGGCAAGGGTCTGGTGCTGCTCGTCTATGGGTGGGGGCGTTGCCTTTGACCTCTGTGGCCTGTGAGCCTGCTCACAGGTGCACAGACCTGGTTCCTGCCAAGCGGGGGCAGGGGCACACACAGGAGAGGGAGCAGGCAGAGCACCCAAAGGTGGGGAGCAGGGGTCAAGTACAAGCCCATTCTTGGCTCTTTCACACAACCTGCTGCCCTAAGGTCTATTCTCTTTGGTAAAATTAAAAACAAAAAATCTCCACACAACAGACTGGACCCTGATGGAAGGTGGGGGTAGGAGATGGTCAGGACCTGAGTGTCGCGCAGCCTTCACGGCTCACGTCTGAATGAGTTCTCCCCCGAAGCCTTGCACTGTGTGCTGACACACCTCCCACCCTGTCCTGGGCCCCTGACAGCTGATCCTCCCGGCCCCCCCTTCCCCTTGGGTCTCTGGAGGACGCCTGCTGGCCTCCCAAGGACAGCCCTCCTCCTCTGTACCCTAGGTGCCCACGGACGCCCCCTCCGCCCCCACCACCCGGGGAACGGGGCACAAAGCCCCGCCCTCAGCCCCAACATGTGGGCCTTCCTAGCAGCTTCTCGTTTAACTTTTAAATTTATAGAGGCATGTTTTATTGTCCGCAATGTTGTCTATTGTAATGAAAAAGTGAATTCTGCTGCTCCTGGGGAGACTGTTCTACAAATATAAATTGGTTTAAGCTAGTCTAAAGATTTATTCAAATTTTTTATATCCTTAATGTTCTATGTCCACAAGAAAGCCAGACAGAACCCCAAACTCGCCTGGAAATCAGGTTTCTGACCTTGAGGCCTCTAGTTTGTCAGGAGAAAAATCAAGGAGGGACACTAGTGGTCTCATGTCTCATCCCAGGGCAGAACCTCATCTCCCTCTGGCTCCTCCAGCCCCAGAATTCTCTGAATTATCTCTCTTTCAAATTCTGAAGGCTCTTCAGGACCTTTCAATGCTGCGAGGTGACTTGTGATTAAAAAAAAAAAAAAGTTTTGCCATCACATTAAGAAAAAAACTCGAGGTCTGGCGAGAAACCACAAGTCTCCATGACAAAACCCCTCCTTCTGCAACATCTAGCAGTCAGGCACACTTCCTGGGGCGGAAAAATAGGCGGGCACCTAGGACTTCTGCCCGGGCCAAAGCGGCCCGCCCTGTGTCAGTGTCCCCTCCGCGGCCCAGAGCCGTCTCTGCGGCATGTGAGCACAACACATCACTCCCACTGTGTGAGGGGAGATGAGGGCGGAGTGGGGAGTCAGGCGGAGAGCCAGAGCTTAGTGCCGCGTAAGGTCCTGGGTACGCTGCCTGGGAGTAAATCCTTGCGCCCCCTTTGTTATTGTTGTGTGGTTACAGCTGTCCCCACCCGCCCCCTCCCTCGTTCAATCCTCCCCCACCCCCACCACTGTCCTTGTCCATGGTTCCTACGTATTCTTATCCCTTGTTCCTTTCATTCTTATTCCTAAACCTTAACATCAAAGGTTTTGTGTGTGGGGGTGGGAGGGGGGAACCCACCAGCTTAATTAGTTTATGGATAAATAAGGTATGTCTCTAAATTAAGGTGGCATTTCTGTGAGGTATTCTGCTTTTTTTTTTTTAGTCCTCACCCAAGGATATGTTTATTTGAGAGAGAGAGAGAGAGAGAGAGAGAGAGAGAGAGAGAGAGAGAGATACATCAGTGTGAGAAACATCCATCAGCTGCCTGTGTGCGCTCTGACCAGGGATGGACCCTTCAGCTCAGGTGTGTGCCCTGAGTGGGGGCCACATCTGCAACCTTCCGGTGTGCCTGACAGCACTTCAACCCTCTGAGCCACCCAGCCAGGGCTCTAAGTTACTCTTGGTTAATAAAGATAAGAACTAAGGGAAACTGCTGTAGGTGAGTCACCTTAAGGGGAAAAAAGAACAGGTAGAAGGAACATTCTCGGGCAGAAATCCAGCCAGTGGTATTTATAGGCCTGAAGTACAGGGGAGGTCCCAGTTGCTCGCCTGCAAAGACCCACGGCTGGTGCAAAGTGGTCCTCACTGCCCATTGGTCAGGACATGCGCCCATGTCACCGTCACCTGAACTTGATCCCTCTTGATGAATAGCACGAGAGTGAACTTCAGATGCAAAAAACGGAAAAATTAAAACAAAGTGAGGACGAAAAGTATTCTTACCACGACCCACACTGCCTCTGTGCCCCACCTTTATTTGCACGGGTGTGTGTATTTACAATCATGACGACTGCACAGGTGTCTGCCAGCTTTCACAGTGCTATGGTCTCTGTAAGAATCATTCCAATCGTTTGATTTCCAACTACATACATGAGTCTCAGAGACAGAATCACGGGGGCAAAGGCGACAAATGATTTATGGTTTTAGGTATGCATCACCAAACTGCCTTTCCAAAGCACTGCACAACCCAGTACCACACCTTGCAGGAAAATATGCACAAAGGAAAATCCTGGAAGGCGACACAAGAAGAAGACAACTAACTGTAGCTGTACAGCATTATAGGTATTTTCCTATTTTCCCAACTTCCTGCAAAGATCATATGACTTTTATAATTAAAAATTTAACAGTAGGAGGAAGCTGGGTCCAGGGTTTATGGGAACTTTCTGCACAATCTTTTTTTAAAACTCTTCTGTAAATCTAAAATTATTTCAAAATAAAAGTTCTGAGAACATGCTTCAAGTGGACGGCAATGATTTCTGACGCCACCCAAGGCCAACACCGCGTCAGCCATGTAACGTTCACGACTCAGGTTCTTCCCCCAAGTGTGCTGCTGCGGAGTCAGGCACGTTTCTGAATGGACTGTTCTCTCCCAGACCCACGGTTTGGCGCCGGGAAACAGGAGTTTGTCTCAACTCCACCACTTGCCATGACCCCCCACAGTCCGAGCCCACTCCTCAGCCCCGAGACTGCTCAGTTGTCTGAGTCGAACCGTGACTGGGGCCTGGCTCCTGGGCTCTTGGAGCCATATGAGGAAGTAAACGCAAGGAGTCCAGGGGCACAGCAGCCACCAGCTGTTCGCTCCCTCAGCCCTGCCCCTCACGCTCAGGCTCATAAAAACAGACGGACGTTTTCTCGAAGGCAGACGCACCCGTGGACCGAGGTGCAAATGCTAGAGCACTCGAGGAAGCCCTGAAGCACCAGGGAGTGGAGGAATGAGGCTTGCCCCCTTCCAGCTGACCCTTGCGCTGGCCAGGCAGTCACAGCTCATGAAGGAGCTTTGTTTCTCACAAAATAGTAACAATAAAAAGTTTACAAATCTGTTTAGAAAACTTGAAACGCATCGCTCTGTGGGAATAATGGTGTCTGAATGGATCCCCAGCCCGGAGAAGCCCAGGCGACTGAGGAAGTGGATGGTGTCAGACAACTGTGGGGCTTCCAGCAGTGGGGGCAGGGAGCGGCCCAAGGAGGAAGGCAAAGCGTTCTGCAGGGGACGGGGTCATGGCACAGCCCTTCTGCACGGGGTCTTCACGGAGGAGGTCCTTAGGAGAAAGGAGAGGAAGGCCATTCCAGGGGAGGGTGATGGGCAGAAGCAGAGGCGACACCAGGGGATGATGGTGTACTGGACAAAAATGGGTGAAGCAGGGGCAGGGGGTGGGCAGAGAGAAGACCAAAGGCAGGCTGGGCTAACAGCGCACCACCCTAAGGTACCTTCGCTTCCTGATTAGGGAGCCAGGGGCTGGATTTTAGGTGAAGGAGACGCACAATTAGACATGTGTTTCATGGAGGTCTGGTGGTGGTGCAGGTGAACGATCAGATGAAGACAGACAGATGGCAGAGGCTGGGAACCCGCTCGGCAGTCTTAGTGCCAGGTGACTATGTCCTTAATGCAGGCAGAAGGTGAGAAGACAGAATGGGGTCCAGAGGCAGGATGAGTGGGGCTCGGCGCTCTGCTAAAGATGGGGTAGATGCCCTAACTGATGTGGCTCAGTGGGCTGGGTGTTGTCTTGCAAAGCGAAAGTTTCACTGGTTCAATTCCCAGTCAGGTTGCGTGCCTAGGTTACAGGTATGGTCCCTGGTCAGAGCACATACGGGAGGCAACTGATGGATGTCTGTCTTGCATTGATGTTTCCCTCCCTGCCTGCCTCCCTCCCTTCCCCTCTCTCTAAAATCAGTAAGTAAATAAATTCTAAAGAATTTAGAATTCCTCCTGGACGGAGGAGACCAGGATGCCTGGGACTTGTGGTCTGGGCCCCTGGGCACTGCTTCCATAGAGGCGGGGCAGAGGCAGGAAGGGCACCGGAACTCTCACTGTGAACAGGGCCCCTGGAACCCTGGTTACAGAAGTCCTAAAGGCAGCTGAAAACCCCTCTGGAGACAGGGTGACACCAACCGGGGGAAGCCCGAGGGCGGCGATCCTGCTGTGGACACAGTGGACACACAGGGGCAGTGAGATGAGAAGATGGGCGCCCTCGCCACACTGCACTTCACAGACCCTGCGCGTCTATCAGCATCAGGGCGAGGTCTCCACCAGCAGAAAGCAGCAGATTGCTGAGGGCTCAGAAAACAGCGAGCATTTTCCACAACAAAGCATTTTTTAATTAAGATATATACATTGCTTTTTAAGACATAATGTTAACAGACTCTAGTACATGTAAACATAACTTTTTAAAAAAGTAGTTAAGACCATCAGGTGTTTTTTAAGTCCTCACCAAGGATATGTTTACTGATTTTAGAGTGAGGGGAAGGGGGAGAGAGAGAAAGAAACATCAATGTGTGGTTACCTCTCACGCATTCCCTACTGGGGACTCGGCCCGAAACCCAGGCATGTGCCCTGACTGGGAATCGAACTCGTGACCCTTTGGTTTGCAGGCAGACATTCTATCTACTGAGCCACACCAGCCAGGGCTTCACGCTGGTTGTAAAGCTCATGAATGCAGCTGCCTCTTAAGAGGACGACAGTGTGTAGGCTGGTCTCTAGTTGGGAGACTTCACCGTGCCAATTCTGCTTCGTTCCTAGGCCTGGGACCACACTTACCAGATGCCCACTTTCTGTGGTATATGCCCTGAGGTCGTATCAGACTTGCTTTCAAGTTCTCACCAGATCCTATCATGTCAGATGCAATTAGTGTAGAGAACTGTTACAATTTGAACTCAAAGATAAACACACACACACACAATCCAATTTGAAAATGGACAAAAGGTTTGAATAGACATTTCTCCAAAGAAAATACACAAATGGCCATAAGCTTGTAAAAAGATGCTCAATGTTACAAGTCATTAGGGAAACACAGTAAAAACCCCAATGAGGCCTCACTTCAGGCCATTAGGGCAGTATAACTTTTTTTTTAAGATTTTATTTATTTATCTTTAGAGGGGAAGGGAAGGAGAGAGGGAGAGAAATATCAATGTATGGCTGCCTCTCATGTGTCCCCTGCTGGGAACTGCCCTGCAACCCAGGCATGTGCCCTGGCTGGGAATCAAACCGAGATCCTCTGGTTCACAGGCCCACGCTCAATCCACTGAGCTACGCCAGCCAGGGCTAGGGCAGTATAACTTTAAAATGTGGCAAATAACAAGTGCTAATGATGCAGGGAAACAGGAACCCTTGCGGCTGCTGGTGGAGAGTCTGGTGGCTCCTCAGAGTCAAACACGAATGGACCCAGAATTGATCACCCCATGACCCAGGGCTCCCACTGCTCAGGAGAACTGAAGGCAGGGGCGCAAACAGGTGTCAGCACACCCACGTTCAAGCAGTGTTACAACAGCCCAGAAGTGGAGACAACTGAGGTGTCCGTCGAAGAATGAAAGGATACACACAATGTGGTGTGTCAATGCCTTAAAAAGAAAGGACACTCTGACACCAGCTACAACATGAAGGAATCTTGAAGATACTATGTTCGGTAAAATACGCCAGTCACAAAGGGACAGACACCATGTGGTTCTACTCATAAAAGGTTCCTGGAGGAGTAAGATTCGTAAAGATAGGAAGTAGATGGGGGCTGGGGGCTGGGGATGAGTGTTTAATAGGGACAGAGTTTCCGCTGGGGAAGATGAGGAAGTTCCAGAGATGGATGCGCAGCGATGTGAATGTCCTCAATGCCACTGAACTAGACACTGAAAAATGGCTAAAATGGTTTTTTCAAAAAGACTAGTGCTGCAGGAGACCTGAACTTCAGAGCGGCTGCTACCCTACCATGGTGGATGGAGACTCACTCCCACACACAGGGCATTCTCCATCACAGAAGGAAGTGGCAAAGTGGCATTAGGAACTTCTTTCTGAAGCAAGCAAAATATAACTGAAGACACTGAAATACAGAACAGGCTGACAGGGACCAGAGGGGAGAGAATTTCAGGGGAAAAGGGGAAGGATTCATAGGAACAAGTATAAAGGACACATGGACAAAAACTAAGGCGGGGGGGGGGGGATGGGATGGGAGTAAAAGACGGAAAACTGTACTTGAACAATAATTAAATTAAAAAATATATGGAAAAAAAAAAGAACTCCTTTCTGCCCTGGCTGGTGTAGCTCAGTGGATCGAGTGCAGGCCACGAACCAAAGGGTGGCCAGTTTGAGTCCCAGTCAGGGCACATGCCTGGGTTGCAGGCCAGGTCCCTAGTGGGGGCCATGTAGGAGGCAACCGCACATTGATGTTTCTCTCTCTCCCTCCCTTTCCTTGTTTAAAAATAAATAAAATCTTTAACAAAAGAACTTCTTTCCATTTTTTGTACTGACAACGGTCCTGAGTGACAGGACCCAGTGGCTTCATCAAGAGACTGGTCCCGACACACAGGAAACCGCACGGGGCTGTAAGTGCCCTGGAAGGTCCTTGTCTCTGCCTCTTAGCACCTATACTCCCCAAATGCCTTAGCAATTCAAAAGCATGGTTAATGGGAAACATGGGAACAAAAGGCACTCCATTTGGTGTTTTGAATCATTCTGATGAACAAGTTTAATGACCGCACAAAGGGCTGTGCAGAAGTGTCCTTGGAACTTGTCACCAAGGGTGACCTAGGAAGAATCATTCCTCCAGAATGACCTCAGCCACCGGTGGAAACAGTCTTTCAGCAAGAGGCTGAAATGGGGCAAATCCAGACAGGAGGACGGAAGTGTGACCTCAAGACCAGAAGGTGATGCACAGCAATGTGCAAAAAAGAGGAGCTGCCCTGGCCAGTTGGTTGAAGCATCATCCTATAACCTAAGAGTTCTGGGTTCGATCCCCAGTCTGGGCATGTATGAGAAGCAACCGACTGATGCTTTTCTCTCGTATAGAGAAATCTCTCTCTCTGAAAGCAATAAAAAATGTTCTTCAGTGAGAAGAAAAAAAAGGCTGGGTTGTGTGGCTCAGTGAATTGAGCATTATTAGCCTGTGAACTGAAAGGTCACTGGTTTGATTCCTGGTCAGGGCACATGACTGGGCTGCGGGTGTGATCCCCAGTTGGGAGACATGGGAGAGGCAACCTGGCCGGGCCGGTCAGTGGTTAGACTGTTGTCCAAATACACCAAAGTCATGGGTTTGATCCCTGGTCAGCACACATGCAGGAATCTACCAACAAATGGATGCACAGGTGAAAAAACAAATCAGAGTTTCTCTCTCTCAAAAATCAATGAATAAAAATTTTTCTAAAAAAGAGGAGCTCAATGTTCTGCTTCCTTCTTAACACATCTGAACAAGAACACGGGAAAGATCAGGGGCCAGGAGCAGACGCCCTTGCCCTGTCCAGGGCTCCCTACAGCTCGCCGGCCAGGCCCCTGCTTGGTTTCACTCCATGTTCTGGTGTCAGGGAGGAGGCACCTTCAGCACCGAGTACAGGCAGTTCAGACCAGAAAAGCATCTGCCTCCTGAGCATTTCTCATGACTCGGTCCAATGCCAAGGCTGAACTGCAGGGGCACCAGCAAAACATTCCTTGCCCCACCTTGTTGCTGCGGCCTTGGCAGGAAGGGCAGTCGACTTTCCTCTTAGGCATTTACAAATAATTATGTTAATTCAACTGACTGTACAGAAACCAAAACGACAGGGCCAAAACCTTTCATGAAGAGAAATGATTTTTAACAGATTAATATCGCTGTGGCTACTATCCATCTGAAATCTTCCAAAAAGCCACAACTGGCCTTCTTACTTTTTTAGAAAAACTATGATGTGGGAAATGAAGAACAAATGTTAGCAGAGGTGCTGTAAGGAGGGCAGAGGAAATCAAACACTTGACAGAGGCCAGTGGGTGTCTCTTTCAGCAGATAAAAGCATTCTGTTAAAGGAGGAAGACAGGACAGAAAAACGTTCACGGGCAATGCCAGGAAAAAAACCTGTTTGCTCTCAATGGCCTGGGGATTGTTCGAGGGCGCTACATCTCTGTAAAAAGACAGCTGCCCCAGCGCCGGGGTCTGCGAGGCTTGGAAAAGGCCCCCCGCATCGAGTTCGCAGTGCGGACTCGCCACTGTCCCCTCTGCCTGTGTTCATCACCAAGTTGAGCAGATCAGAGTCATGCCCCAGAGAAAGAATGGTAATAATCATGGGTCTTTTTTAAGAAGAGAGAGACTATTTATTTATTTATTTATTTATTTATTTATTTATTTATTTATTTTTAGAGAAAAGGGAAGGCAGGGAGAAAAACATTGATGTGTGGCTGCCTCTCACTTGCCCCCTACTGGGGACCTGACCTACAACCCAGGCTTGTGCCCTGACTGGGAATCCAATCGGGAACCCTTTGGTTCGCAGGCCAGCACTCAGTCCACTGAGCTACACCAGCCAGGGCATGGGTCTTCTATAGGAGCTGGCAAACTGGGCCCTCCAACCAGCCACCTGTTTTGTAAATAAACTTATGGGAACTTAGCCAGGCCCACTTGTTTCCATGTGGTCTGTGGCTGTTTTTTTCCAGTTGAGTAGCTGTGACAGGTACTGTGGTCTGCAAAATCTCAAATATTTACTGCTGGCTCATTATAGAAAAAGTCTGCAGGTCTCTGCTCAACTGTATCTAATTGGTTTGATTTTAGAAGGGGAACCATTTTCAATCATCAAGATGCAGCCTGCTGGGCACACAGGAAGCTCCCATCTTTAAGCCCTGACAAGCAGGAGGGAATGGAAAAGTGGTTTCGGTGAAGTCAGGGCTGGATTCCAGAAGCCTGAGACCCCTGTGCTGGTAGCAAACAGGCAGGAGGTTGGTTTCTGAGTATCTCATGATCCTTGCAATCCAAAGGATGCTGGCTGTAATTATTAAAGGAGGTCAGCCACCAGCTCCTACGTCAGGAAAATTCCAGAACCTGGCAAAGACCTTCATTAGTATTCCTTTTAGAACTGCAATGGTGTGAGCTTGAGTATATTCTACCTCTCATGTCTCAAGGTCAGGAAGAAAACAATGTCACGTGCTTACAGGTGCAGGGCTAGGCAGGTGGAACATTATTTTTCCTCCTAAGATTTAAATGCATGAAACGTGTGTTTGGTGGAAATGGTATTTTAATGCATGGGGACGGAATATGTTCTGTAATGCAGTACAGGCAAATAGCCAAACACCTGACAGGCACCTTTTCATACAGCCACCTGCCACACCGAACGGTTAGCGAGGAACTGAGCACATGACTATGGTCCCATGAAAGTGTGACGAAACTGAATAAACGCCCCTCGCCCAGTGGCACTGTGGCCACTGTAACATCCCATCACAGTACATGACTCCCGTGTCCGTGGTGATGTTGGCATAAACAGGCCCACTGCGCTGCCAGCCACGAGAAGTGCAAATGTGCCACCACGCATAGGACGCAGCACTTGACAGTGATGACTCGTGACTGTGTCTGTGGTTTTCACGTTTCTGCACTGCACCTTCTGCTGTTACTGTAGAGTGCACCCTTTCTACTCACAAATACAAACAGCCTGTGGCCCCTGCGGCAGCCTCCTACAGCTCACGTTTACCGCACCTCCTAATGGCATCGCTTTCTCCTATGCTCGGTGTAACCTCGGGCCATGCACAGGAGTGTGGAGCAGCCTGAGTGTGCAGCGTCCACAAAGTCCCAGCAGTGTGCGGCAGTGCCCTGGGCCTTCGCACCACCCACCTCACCCACCAATTCACTCAGAACTGCTACCTGTCCTGCCAGTGCCAGTCGTGGTGAGTGCCCTCTGCAGGTGGACCCCCGTGAGGTTCTTCCCTGAAACTCTATTCGGCACAGTAGGTGCAGGACCGGCTGCAGCCTCGGAGCTGTGGGCCGTGCCAGTGGGGCTGGTGAGGGCACCATATGCAATGTCCACGCAGTACAACACAGCCTGGTGGCACATTTCTCAGAATGTGTCCCTGTTACTAAGCATCGCGTGACTCTGCTTTACAGCAAACTATATTCACAGGGATTTAAATTTAGAAGCTTTTCAAACAAGAAGCTAGTTCTTAAGATCTCCCTTTTTCCCTCTTCACTTAGCAGGTTCCCAAGAGTTCGAGGCTTCAACAGCCCAAGTTCAACATTTATTGTAACTTTAAAATATCTAAAAATAACCACATGTTGAAAAGAATCTAAGAAATGAGTACTGGTTACTTGAAAACTTGTTCCCATTTACAAGGAACCAGAAATAGAAGATTCCTGTGGTAGGTTGAGTATGATTCCTCCAAAGTCCCGCCCACCCAGAACCTCAGAACGTGGCCTTATTTGGAACTGGGGTCTTTACAGAAGTAACTAAGGATGTTGAGTTGAGATCACCCTGGCCTTAGGATGGGCCCCAGATGCAGTAACTGTTGTGTTTATAGAGAAAAGAAGAGATTTGGACTCAGAGAGACAGACACACACACAGGAGACAGACACAAGACACAGAGGAGAAAGCCACGTGAGTACAGAGGCAGAGACGAGAGAGGAAGCCCTGGCTCAGGGACGCCCCGCCGGAAGCCGGGAGAGGTAAGGAAGGGTTCTCCCGAGAGCCCCCGGAGGGACTGCAGTCCTGCAGACACCTGGATCTGAGACTTCTAGCATCTGGAACTGGCCACAACATGTTTCTGTGACAGTCAGCGACCCCGTTTGCAGTAATTTGTTACAGCAGCCCTAAGAAACAGATGCAGGTCCTCGACAGTCAAAGCTTTTTCTTTTCCTTTCTTTTTAAGAAAATCCTGCAAGGACTCGGGCAGGTCCACTGATGGGACAGGACCCCGCCCACCTCTGACACATCCCGAGTCACTTGTCCTTGAGCGGGCATGTTGTGGAGTTCTAAATGGCTAGATTCGGGGTACCATGTGGGTGAGCCCTGGAAACATTAGTAAAAGAAGCCAGATGCAAAAGGCCACATACTGGAGAATTCACAGGCATTTGTTGAGAACTAGCAAAGCTACAGAGATAAGAAGTAGACCTGTGGCTGCCAGAGGCTTGGGGACAGGGAGGTGAGAAGTGACTGCCAATGGGTATGGGACTTCCTTTTGGGGTGATGAGACTGTTCTGGAATGAGACAGTGGTGATGGTTGCATGCCCTTGTGAATATATTTTTTAAAACCACTGAACTGTATCCTTCACAAGGGTGAGTGTTATGGTGTATGGATTACAATGCCCCAGTTTAAAAAGCAGCAGTGTGGCCAACCCTACCGACAGCAGGACTCTCCCCAGCAAACAGAGAAGCTGCAGGGCCTTCCCCTTTGGAGCTTTTGGAACATTCTAGAAGAATGAGAAACACCAAAAGGTAAGTTTTAGCTTCCTGATAACAGCCAGGTGGGGCTAATCACAAACTTTTCAAAAGCAGTAATTTACAGGATGTGACTACAAATGTTCCTCAAATTTCTGGAACAGACCACTGTGGTTACACTTCATTTAAAAAATATTTTCACTTACATTTATTTTGCACTTCATGACTAAAGTTATGTTTTTGAAATAGAAAAAAGGGCTAAGCTGTGCTCACTGCTGCAGCCCTTGCGCCTGGTGCACAACGGGAGTGACCGGACACACCCGCACACTGTGGAGGGAGGGCTCCATAGGCAGTGACAACTGGGCTACGCCTCCAGTCTCTCAGAGACTGAGGACTAGAGGGCGGGAGGAGCAACTCCGATGACCTGAGCTGACCTGAGCGCCCTACAACCCCCTTTGTGTGCGCACGCGCATGTGTGTGTGTAAGCAGCCATAGACCCTTCCTCCGCCTTCAAAGCAAGCATCAACGTAACTTTTTTTTCTTTTTTAAAAGATTTTATGTATTTATTCTTTAGAGAGCGGGGAATGGATGGAAAAAGAGAGGGAGAGAAATATCCTGTACACCCCTCACCAGGGACCTGGACCACAGCCTGGACCAGCAGTGGAACCGGTGACCTTCTGGTTCACAGGCTGGCACTCAGTCCACTGAGCCACACCGGCCAGGGCGGTGTAACATCTTCTCACCTCTCTCTCTGACTCTGCCTGCATCCTCCCATCTCCTTCTCAGACCTGGACCCTCCTGCCTCCCTCTCAAAGGGACCCTTGTGATGACACTGGGTTCACCTGGATAATCCAGGAAGAATCTCCCCGCCTCCAGATCCCTCCTGTAATCAGAACTGCAAAGTCCTGCCTGCCCCATAAGGTCACGTATTCAAAGTTCTCAGTGGCAAGGATACAGGTATCTCTGGGACTCTGTTATTCTGCCAGCCATATCATCCATGATGTTTCACCAGGTGAGTGGGTGGGAGAAGCCAACTACAAATTACAGAACAGAGGACAGAACACCTGCTCTGCAACTACAAATTACAGAGCAGACGCCCCTCTGTCTGGGAAGCCATGCAGAACACATGCTGTGGGGGGAGACGGGTGGGACACCTGCTGGGAACAAACAAATACGCCCCAGAACTGCAGGGGCTGCAGACCCCGGGGCTCACAGGAGGCAGACTCCCAAGGTTTCACCTCTGGTTACAAAACGCATTAGGCGGATCACTGCTCTTCTGTCAGAAGGACTTCATTTCCATTTCTGGTGGGTTCTGTGTTACTTAGCCCCCAGGTTCTCTGCCTTTCTCCTTCCTCCCTCTGCCCCCAACCTCTAGCAGGTAGTGACTGCTTTCTAAACCTTGTTCACAGCCTTTGTCCTGCCCCTACTCCACCCCAAAGTGCTACCACCCTAGGGTCCCTGAAGGGCTACTCTTCACTGTTCTTGAACCCTGAAAGACCATGGGATGGCGTAGAGAGAGTGGAAAAGAGACCCCTGATCTGAGGGCAGGTGACAGTTTTCCCCATCTCCAGTGCAAGATAAATTTGAGAGGAGTCTGAACTGGCCACCTACTCGCTGCACGGACCCACACTGTGTAAGGAAGAGTTCCACTAGCCGATGACCCCAGGGCCGTCATCCGCCTGGTCACCTACACACACTCTCTCCCACACATCTACCTCTGACATGTCTGTCTGTGAACAGAGCACAAGTCTGACCTCTTTCCACACTGTTCATATCCATGTCATCCCCCAACAGGCCTCCCTATATCCAGCCCCCGCCCTTTCCAAGCCACCCTTCACACCGACAGAAGCAGCCACGAAGTCCTGCACAGTAACCCCCGCCTATGAAATGCCCGTGCCAGCCCTACCTGACCAACGGCTTGCTTCCTGACTCTGAGCCTGTGCAAATGCTGTGCCCCCTGTGCCAACAGCTGCCAAGGCCTGGCCTAGCCACCACCCCTCAGGAGGAAGAAGGCTTCCTGCCCATGCCTGGGCTGTGCACCACAACGAAACTTGGGCCCCACACCTCTGTCTCAGTCCCTGTTACAATGGACAGCACAGAGGACTTTGTGACCGTCTGCTACATGGCAGACACCCTAGTGTACACTCAACTTCAGGAAAATAAGAATCTATCCACATCAATAACCCAGCTGCATACCACAGTGGGACACTGGCACACTGTCCCCTTTCCTTCAGGGCTGTCTGATCTTTGCCCCTCAGTCTCTCGGTTCCTGGTCTCAGACCCCTTCGTGTGGTTCTGCCCCATGTCCACAGTGACTTTCACGGAGCTCTAGTTCTTATGTCCCCTCCTATCTAACAGCTCTACTGAGATGGAATCCACGCACTACACAATCCACCCTCCACCCACTCCCTTTTTTATCCTCACCTGAGGACTTTTTTTTATTGCTTTTGAAGAGAGAGGAAAGGGAGAAGAAGGGAGGTGGGGTGCAAGGCGGGTGGAGAGAGAGAGAAGAGACACCATGTCCTTGTGTGCAGGATCCTGCTCAATTCCAGCAAAGTCACCCGCCAGGGTCCTTCCCTCCCTCTATCCCACGCCGCCATGGAGGGGCACCTGCCTAGACCGCCTCCTGATACCCGCTCCTAAGAATGACCAGCTGGTAACATGTTCTGGAATTAGGTGGTGGTGACAGTTGCATAACTCTCTGAATGTACTGAAAACCACTGACTGGCACACTTTTGGCACACATACCAAAAAAGTGTGAATTTTTGGTATGTGAATTATATCTGAATAAAAGCTGTTATGTTGAAAAAAGGTGACATTTTAAAACATAACCACCTACAACGTATTAAATGTATATACTTAAATCTTTAGGATAGTTTTTCAGGAGATGCCGTGAATCCGTGTGGTTATTTGCGGTTATTCGCTACTTCGAACATAACCAATTGCAACTTTATCCTCAGCAGAAACTATTAACTTATCTAAGAACAAAAGCAGAGAAGCAAGCAAGTTGAATTGTTTACACCCACAGCCATTTTAACAACAAAAAATTGAGCAGAGCTCCAGGGATCTTTCATGGAGGTCTTGGGAGGACACTATTTTAATTGGTTTGTCCCTCCCCCACCAGCTACATTCCTGCTCCAAAAATGTCCTACAGGCAGCTCCGGAGCTGTGACTGCAATGATTTTGCACCTGGAGAGGGTTTGCAAAACATAGCAGCTCTTCACTACTTTCAGAGGGAAAGTAGTATAAAACAAATAACAAGAAACAATAATTGCTTGAACTTACTGAGGCTCTCTGGGCTTTAAATTATACAAGAAAGCTGCGATGAATATGTTTTAAAAGTCAGATGGAATTTGAAGAAACAGAAACAGGCCTCAGGCTGAGTGAGGAAGAATGAAGGAGACTTTGATTTAAGGATCAGAAATATGCTAAACATGTGGAAGGTAAACACCCAGGGAAGCACAACTGGTAACCACAGCTCTAGTCCCAGTGGCTGGTGACAAGGAAAACAGTAATTGCTATTATGTGACAAAAAATGAAAATTATACCCGTAGCTTATGCCAGAAACAAAGTAGGTGCCACTGCAGCTTTCAAAGTGTGAGCATTCTCAAGTCAACTTGAGGGAGAGAAGGGAATCACTTCTCCACTTCTCTAGCGTATGCCACTTAAAACTGAAAAGCTGATGGAAAGTAAAACAAAGTACGTTTACAAGAACTAAATGTATTATGCCTTCTGGCTGTATGTTATGTTGTTTTAAAATAACTTTTTTCTCAAAAGGACTTGACTCTTAATAAAGTGTAAACTCTGATTCTGTCCAAACAACAACCGAGGTGCTCGAATTTTCCAAACTCTTTGTTACCTAGGATCTCAACTCCAAAATACAACCTAAATATCCTGGGCATGAGCAAACGCACAAAATATGCGACACTTGCTGCGCACTCACCATCTGCCAGGCACTTGGCTATGCACCTTACACGCGTAATCTCATCAAATCCCCAACCAATCCTTACTTCCCGTTCAAAGATGAGGTATAGCGAGGTTACATGGCTAATATGCGGTGGCAACTGGGACCAGAACCCAGCTCCAAACTGACACTGAAGCCTGAGCTCTCGACACTTCTCCATATAGCTCCAGGATTAATCACTCACCCGGGTACGCGCCAAACCATCCCCAGTCGCCCTGGCCTGGGACTGTTCGCACGGTCCTGTCCCTTCCCTAGTACAGCAGGGCCCTTTAACCTCCCGTCGGGAGCGCCACTCTCCCCCGACGAGGCACAGGGGAAAAGTCCGACTCTTCCCTTCGGGGGTTAAACTTCAGGAAAACGTTTACCCTCTGGACCAGTAATCTCTTCTATCGCTTTGATCGCAACAGAACGACAGGTGAAAACGAGCGACAGCAAACCATGCCAGGGAAGCTGGGCCGCGCCGCACCGCCCAAATTCTTCCGCGGGAGCGAGGACGAAGTACCCCAGCATCCCGGGGTCTACTACTTTGCTCCGAGAAGTGAGCTTTCCATAGAGGGCTTAAGTACCACGTCGCTGGTACTGTCCGGTGATCATCACGCCCCGGTTCTGCCCCAGGTGCCCCTGAACCGCGAGCCCGATGACCTTTCCCTCCTGGGCGAGCAGAGGCTGCACGGTCGATGGCTGGGACGCGGGGCCTGGGAGCGCTGGCGGGCACCGCCTGCATCCCTGCACTTAAGCGTCCGCCAGACTCGGACCCGCCAGCTTGGAGGAGCCCACCGGGCCTAGCCTAAGGTCCAGGCCTCCCTGGGGCCCGACGGCGCCGTCCCACGGCCAGAGACCTCCCTCCCTAGCGCCGCACTCCTCGGGTCCGCCCTCACCTGGGCTCGGCCCTCGCCAGCAGCTCGAGGCTGCGGCTCTGCCAGTCTCGCCGCCGCCGCCGCCCACCTCGGCGATCCCCGGCCGCAGCCGCGCAAAGCCGGAAGCAGGAGGCCGCGCGGGCAAGTTGCGCAGGAGCATCCCCTCCCTAGGGCGGGGCCTTGGAGGCGGAGCCCTGGAGGCGGGGCCTGGAGGTCGAATTTTGTTTCAGTCTGCTCCTGGGGAGACAGTGTTGGGGCTTTCGTTCTGCGCGTGCGCGCATGGGGACTACTGGGGAGGGTACTTGCGAGGGGGGCGTGGGCGACCGCTGATGGATGGGACCGCGAAGCTGGGGTCTCCGTCGGCCGAGGCAATCAGCGGGGCGAGAGTGCGGGTCAGAAGACAGTGGACCTGCGGGGAGGGTCAGGTGCCTGGGCTGTCAGCGGGTGCCTGGGAACATTGGTGGGGTCGAGGGAGACTCTGGGCAAGAAGTCGGAGAGGGGCGATTTCGAGAAATGGAGAGAACAGATTGGTCACCTCCGAAGAGGGGGCGTAGACTACAGGCATAACTGACTGAAAGTGTGGGACCTCTCAAGGGGGACCCAGACAACGCAACATAGGTACCTTCTAACACATGCCGGACACTCAGGCAGGTGCCATCATGCCCCAAACATGATTTCAGGCACCATATAATTGTTCAGACACCCACCTAGGTCTGCCAGATCCCCAAATCCAACATTCACAATCTCAAAAACATGACAGATATCCCCAGAGCACCACGCGACGTCACCTGGGAGCCACCAGACACCCCCCAGCAGGCTGTCAGATACCCAGAAACTCATAAGAGACCCTACACAGGCCACTTTAGGTCCTTCCCCACAATGCAAACCAGACACTCCCAGCACAGCTGGTCAGATACCTCCAGACAGTTGCTCAGAGTCTGAAGCACAGGCCAGACACCCCTAAACAAGGATTTCTAGACATATGTGGGCATACCAGACGCCTCCCTCAGTGCAAGCACCCCCACAGGTGCCACCAGACATCCCATCCTGAGACTGCTGGGCCCGTCAGGTCCTCCACAGGTAACAGGAGGGGAGCCGAGTACCTCTCGCCCAAGGTTCAAGATCTCCCCAAATCAAACTCCATTCAAAACACACACAACCTGAGCCAGAGCCCTCACTCCAGAAACTGGGGGTGGGGTCCCCCAAGTGACCTGCCTTCAGTGTAAGTCCAGTCTTCATGATCAAGAGAAGGGGCATGTGCAGGGAGCTAGAGCCTCAAGAAGTGAAGGGACGTAAGCTTCATCAGACACCCAGCCCAGACTGAGGTCAGAAGGCCCAGCTCGGGTCCTTTGATGTCTCACTGGGTTGGTCAATGTTCACTCTCTGAATTGCTATGGCATTTGGACTTTACCCCAAAGGCACTGGGGAGCTGTTGGAGATTTTAAGCAGGAAGGGTGGTATGACCCTTATTTCTATAGCCATCTTGGTCATGGAAGCCTTCTGGTGACACAGGTCTTCTCTAAACGTAGAAGCTGACTCTCAAGGAGCCTGGCAAAGAGAGGAATCGCTCGTCTTTCTTTCACCTATCCATCCACTCTGCATCTACTGAGCCCTTATCACGGGCAGAGAGCACATCTCTCTAAAGCCGCATTTCTCAGTCTTGGCATTATCAGCAATGGGCTTGGAGACTTCTCTGCTCTGGAGGGCTAGCCCGTGCATTGGAGGAGGTTAAACAGCACCCTTGGCCTCACTCTACCCATTAGATGTAAGTAGCACACACACTTGTGACAATCAGAAATATCTCCAGATATGCCCTGGGTGGCAGAATGGCTTCAGTGGACAGAAACACTAAGAGACACTCATACACTTACACAGTCACCTAATATCAGGCTTCTCAGGGGAAGTGGACCTGCGGTATGTTTTAAAGGGTGAGTAAGAATTAGGTGGCCCAGGAGTTCCAGGAACAGTACTGAATAAACGAGATGCTGAGCATGGGCAGCCACAAGACTTCAAGGTCGCTATGCTTTGGAGCCTGGGTGGCTGGGTGGCTGAAAAGTGGGAGAGAGGGTAGAGGGGTACACAGGGTCAGACCGTGAAGGGACTCAAAGGTTAAAGCCAGGAATAGGACTGTCTGAAATGGTATTCCTCTGGAAGAGCTAGTCTCTGGGAAAGCACGTCAGCTTTACCCTGGAGTCCCACTTTCTGTGTTTATCTAGAGAGTGATTCATTCCTTATTCTATTTAATTTATTGTGGGGCTGTGTCCTCTAGGGGACAGTGATCTGTGGTTTTGAATACCTCTGACAGTAGACAGGCCTGTGGTGAGTTATACCTGGGAGGTGCCTACTCTCAGCCTATTGGCGGAGAGACACAGCTGTTCTGGTCTCAGGAGCCTCCTTAGACAGCTGTGGGGGCTGCGGCCTGGGGTTTAGATGCTACTTTGTCCTGACCACAACAAAGACTGATAATGGTCATGGACACTGCTGTTGCCCTTCCATTTCTTTTACACTAATGCGAATCTTCCTGGAACTCAAAGTGTTGTCCTGAAAATCCAGTGATGTCTCCAAGAGCTGGAGCTTTATTCCTTCCATCCTGAGAGTGGATCTGACTGAGTGACTCACTTCTAAACAACAGAGCAGGAAGAGAGAAACATAGTAACCTGGCAGAGGTTGCCTTAACCAGGGATGAAGGTTAACCCCCAACCCTGCTCTGGGGACGGCATATTAACAGCACTTCCCCCTCATATAATGAGGGGAAAAAGGTTTCTCAAACTCATAACCCCTGTGTCTAATTAGGAGAAAACATCAGACAAACCTAGATCGGCAGGCACTGTACAAGACGCATACCTAACACTTCACAAGGGCTGTCAAGGTCATGAACAACAGGGAGAAACCGAGAAACTGTCACAGACCAGAGAGATGGGAGACGCAGGATGATTAAAGAGAGCATAGTGTACTGAGTTGGATCCTGAAATAGAAAGAGAACACTGATGAAAACAACAACCAGCCCGGTGAAATCTGAAGTGTGGAGTTGGTAAGTAGTGTACCAATGCTGGTTCATGAAATGCGAGGACCACGGTCCCGTCCATGGTTCTGTAAGGGGAAGCTGAGTGACAGCTACAAGGGGGCCCTCTGTCCTTTTTGCACTTATCTATGAATCTAAAATTGAAAGTTTGGAGCAGAGAAGAGGCCCCCCCTCCCGACAAAGGGATAGGAGGAGTTGGTTTTGTTAAGTGTCCTCAAATAGTTGTACTCTCTAAGTTAAAGTCTATTGCCAAAATGCAGCAAAATATTCCAGCTGCAAGTTACAAATTGGGTCATTTTGAAGTTTGACCTTTTGGTTTGCTTCAATGTTAAAATCTCTGCATAGGAGGTAGTTTGTCTAGAGTATATAATCAGTGTTGATTTTTCCTGTAACAAAACACAACATGCAGTTACGGCTCCTGCTGTGCATTGCATCCGTCTAGTCTAGTCTCGGTGGTTGTGGAAGAATCAAATCTGGTCCTCGATGTCTGATGTATTGCCAGTAAATCCAGCGGTAAGAGATTATAGGAAGCCAGTCATAGGATTCGAAAATAAATTCTAGTTTCTCCTTAGCTATTTCAGGCTTTTATAGAAGGCAAGGAAGGACTCACTGCAAAATATTTTTGCAAGTCTGAATGCTTCTATTTGACCAGGCACATTTTCGCCTGATTTAGAATTGCAGGCAGCTTATTTTAAAGCACAGGAAAAACAACTGAGCATGAGTTCACTGTCTTTAGAACAGTTTGAAGATATACGGTGTAAAGGTGTTTTCAGTTTCCTGTTACTTTAGTATTAATATTATGTTGGTGGGAAAACCTTAAAAATTGCCCGCCAAATATTGACAATGAGCACATCAAACAACAGAATGTCGTCGATATATTAAACTTGGGCTCTTCTTGCAGCTGTAATTTAATTTTTTAATTTTTTTCTCCATGTGTTTTTTTTAATTGAGGCATTTATTTTCTTTTAAAATATTCAATTTTGTTTTGGGTGCAACTAAAAAATTTAAATTATTATTATTTAAAAAAATCAAATGGAGTGAGCCTGGCTGGTGTAGCTCAGTGGACTGAGCTTGGGCTGTGAACCAAAGGGTCGCTGGTTTGATTCCCAGTCAGGACAAATGCCTGGGTTGCAGGCCAGGTCTCCAATGGGGGATGCGTGAGAGGCAACCACACATTGATGCTTCTCTCCCTTTCTTTCTCCTTCCCTTCTCCTCTCTCTAAAAAAATAAATAAATAAAATCTTTAGAAAAAGTCACATAGAGTGACATGGCAGTGGATTGGTGGTCCACTCAGGGCTCTGAGCTCCTGTCTCGCCTGCCTGCCTTTGCAGCCACAGGCGAGAACTGAATGCCTTGGGGCCTCCAGTTCCCCAGCCTCAGAACGGAAAGTCCTGGCACCTGTCTTGCAGAGTCTGAGGGTGCAGGAGGTGTCCTGGACACCTGCGTGGAAAGCACGGGGTGTTTGGGGTGTTGTAAGTGCTTGGTGGTGGAATGTCACCCATTAGTCTTATTATTTGTGCAAAGTTTTCTGTGACTATAAGTGATGTTCAGGGAATTAGTTCCTGTTGGAACCCTCTGCTCTCAAGATCATATTCGTAAGGGGTTTACTGATCTGTAGGTAAGATCAGTCACTTCCTGGGTCTTTCTCAATACAGAATAAGTCAATTTATGGATCAGCAAGCGTTTTCTGTCAAGATCCCCACAGTAAATATTCTCAGCTTTGCTGTCAATCACACCGCAAAACACTCCACCCTGCCTCTGCAGTGTGAAAACAGCCGATCCTGAACTGTCTGTGGCTCTTTCTAGATCTTTGGCCCCACTCTTCTTTCTGCCAGCTTTTCGAATGCCACTCATGCCACTCAAATCAGATGTCTCAGGTAGGGCCCCAGAGGCTTGATCCGGCCCCACAGAAAGGCCCCCTGTGTCCAGCTGAACTAACCCCCCAGAGGTCAGCAGAAACAGGAAATCACCTGCTGCTGAAAGGACTCCAAGACACTAGAGTTGTTGGTGCACCTTGCACTTTGCAAAGTCCATGCCAGCTTCAGCTACAGGTGCGTGCGTGTCCCAAGGCGGGTTGGAGCTCCTTCGATGGACAGGAAGTTTGAAGGGCGCACCCCTGACCATGGCAGCAACCAGCAGGACACCCATAGCCTTGCCGGGCAAAAGGGCAGCAGCACTCCCGAAAGAGGAAGGAACTAATGCCCAGTGTGGAGCCAGAAAAGGCAAGAAATGCAAAACCTGTAGCTTAGGTCCCCTGCACAGTCTCCCCTAGGTCCTGCTCTCCCCTCCCCAGCCCACTGACTGTTACCAGGGCAGCGCTGTCTCCAGCAAACGTTTGGCCATGTCTGGGACTATCTGTGCTCGTCCTGGCTCATGGGAAGGGTGCTGTTGGCATCTAGTGGGTGGAGGCCAGGTGTGCTGCTCAATATCCTACAACGCATCAGACTGCCTCCCGCAGCAGTGCCAAGGTCGAGGACCCTCCAGGAGCCTGCACCCTGCCTGCCGCAGCCCACAGCCCGAGTCCGAGCTGCAAGCATCGCATACGGCTTCACTAACATGCATGCGCTCACCACTGCCTCCTCTCCATCCCTACCAACTGGGGAGACGATTCAGAAAGGCAGAGTTCTAACTCCCAGAAAAGACCACAGTCATCACCCTTGAACCCAGTGCTCCTTCCTGAGCGGAGATCCTCACAGTTACTCCCAGGAGAGCCCTGGGAGCAGGAAGCTGCCTGTTATGGGGCAAACTGTGCACCTCCCAATTCATAGGCTGCAGTCCTAATCCCCCCAGTAGCTCAGAAGGTGGCCTTATTTGGAAATGGGGCTGTTGTTGATGTAGTTAGTTCAGATGAGGGTGCACTGAAACAGGGCAGGCCCTTTGTACAGTGTGACTGATGTCCTTGCAAACAGAGGAGATCGGCGCACAGATGTGGACACGGGGAGCACACCACATGAGGTCAGTCGTTCTCAGCCACAGGCCAGCAGGGAGACCTGGGGCGGGACCTCCCTGGTGCTTTCAGATGGAGCCTTGATCTCAGACTTCTTGAGAATGGTAAGTAAGAGCACGTGCCACCTCCACTGTGGTACTTTGTTACGCAGCCTTAGCTAACCATTACACTGCTTGAGTTCAGATTTTGCAAGAAGATTTTTGCCATGACAAAACCAAGACTTAAAGGGAATTTGGGTGGCCCTTAGGTAACCAGATAGTTTCTGTCCTTAGGGATCCATCTCTGGTGTTCTCCAGAGAGCCAAGGTCAGCCCGCCCTTGGCAAGGGCGGGATAGGACATGCATGCAAAGGGTGAAGGAGGCCACGAGAGCAGTTTAGAAAAAGTAAAGGAGAGCAAATGGCTGCTGTCCAAGGGGACAGGCTGGGCTGCCTGGCTTACCAGAGCCGAGGAAGGGCTTGCTGCATAGGGGGCAGCTGGCATGGCCAAAGAAGGCTCCTCGGGACAGCTGGTGGCCATTGACACATTCCTTCCTCTCTCGAGCTTCCTGGCCCTTTTCCTTTAGATGTGCTAGGCTCTTCCCCTGCAGGGACAGAGCAGGCACTTAGAATGCCTGTGCATCCAGACCTACCTTGAATCACAGGGCTCTGGGGCCGGGGCACCTGCCATGCTGACCTTGTCCTTGTACCTGGTGACTCGACTGCAGAGGGAGCTGAGGCTGCGCTTCACCCTGGTGGTGCCCCTGTCACTCCTCTCGATCCTGCTGGCTCCATCCTCACTCCTGAGGGTGGGAAGGTGGATGAGGAGGGGCCATTCTGAGCCACTCCCACATGTCGCTCCTGGGATCCACCTGCCACCCACCCCTCTGAGGCCTCCTCTTCCTGTTTCATCCCTTCTTCTTCTTCATCCCAACCCTCTCCCTTCTCTCACTCACTTGTCTATTCACCAGACATCGCAGGCTGTTTGCAAAGTTCCAGGAACCACACGGACTAATTTGAAGGGGGCTAAGCAACATGGTCTCAAGCCTGAGGTCCCTTGATGGGTCCTGGGCTGGAAGTCTTGGCTCTGTCATCTCTGCCTTCTCCCCCTCCCTTACCTCCATATCTTATCAGCCTATACATCCTGCTCGTTCTCCCTGCAGGATCTCTCTCAGATCGGCTCCCCTTTCCTCCCACAAGACCAGCCCCAGATCCCTGTCACGCCTCTCCTGGTTGCAGGCACACCCTCCTTTAATAAATTCTCATCAGGTCAGCAACTAGCAAACCCAGCCTGGCAGAACCTATTCCCTGGAGGGAGGTTCCTCGCCTCCAGTCTGCACCGCGCTGCCCCAGCCCTGTCTGTGCGCACCGTCCTCAGTCCTAGAGAGCTGTGCCCCTGGCTTCGCAGGGCTCATCTGGCCTCTGCTGAAGCCCTTGCCATCCCTCCTCCCAGCCTCACCCTGACACTGGTGCCCAGCCTTTGCAGTTCCTCCGGAAGGCACTGTTCTCTCTCCCCTATCCTCCAGTCTGAGTACTGGCAAATTCCTCTTTCGTCAGAACCCAGCTCAAGCTGTCACCTCCTCCAGAAAGTTTTCCTTCTCCTCCCCACCCCCGTATGAGGAGCCCCACCCTCTCCCCCACTGTTGCCCTTGGTGGTTCCAGTGAGAGGAGGGGGGCCCCAGCTCAGGGCCAGGCACAGAGGGCCTCAAGTGCAGGGCCAGCGCCCGCCCCCACCTGCCCGCACAGGGCTTCCATCTGCAGCTGCTCTGCTGACTTACTCAGACAGGAACTCGAACCAGGTGAGGTTTGAATGGTCTCCTCTGGGGCTGACCGACAAGCTAGCCCTCTGCCGGGCCCTGTGGGACCAGCGGGGACAGAGACCTGGTCAGCAGCCCTCTTCCCCAGCTGCCCCTCTCCTGCCCCTCACCCTCAGGGTGCCTGTGGAGAGGTGTGTGCCCAGTGCCACAGTCCCAGAGCCCACCCTTTCTCCACACGTGGGCTCGTGCGTGTGGCCTTTGGGGCGTGTGTGCCGCAGAAGGCGGTGGCAGGCCTGGGCAGGGCAGAACCTGCATGCTGGGGAGATCTTCAGGCAGCTGCCGGGGTTTGGGGAAGATGCGCACTTTACTGTGTGTGCAGAGGGTCCCTGCGGGCTCCCGCAGTTCTCTCCTCCGTCACTGTTGGCCCTGATCTTGCCTCACCGGTCTCTCCTCCCACCTTTCCTGGCAGCGTTTCTCCCTGTCTTCTCTGCAGCTCGTTTCTCCCACCTGTCCCTGTGCCCGTTTACTTTCACGCCTGTCCTCTCAAGCCTCTCCCTCCATGCCTGTCCCCCACACTTGTTCCTCCAAATGTGTGTTCCCCACTCTTCTCCACGACCTATCTCCTACATCCGCCCTCTTCCACCTGTCCCCCATACCTGTCCACTCCCTCACCTGTCGCCACTCCTGTCCTCCCACCCCTGTCCCCTTCCCACGTACCCATGATACTGTCGAAGCTCTTGCAGCACCTGCTGGACCATCAGCCTGGGGCAGGAATAAAACAGCCCACAGTTGTCCCGGGTTACAGACATGCTCTCTGTGATGAGCTGGGATAGCCTCACCCGCCAAGGGTCCCCATGCAGACCCTGACCAGGACCCCCAGCCCTTCTCCCGATGCTGTGTCAGGACCTTTCTGAGGGGCCTGGGTCCCTCCCCAAGGAGAAGGGTGGTGTGGGAGAGCAGACTGAGGCAGTCAGGGGACGGAGGGGGTCCGTGGGTGTGACCTGCACACCTCCTCCCACAGCCTTGACTCGTTGGCTGTGCACACACAGGGGGCCTTCCACCACGTGGGGCAGGCACTCACACGTGATCTGGCTCCACGTGGTCCTCTTCCAGACACTTCAGTGCCGGCGGCTCCAGGCCTGGAAGGAGCCCCCCACACCAGGGGGCACAGGGGTGAGGAGCTCTGGGCGGGACCAGCCCTGCAGTGGGCCCCCCACCACATGCTGCTGCAGGACCAGACATAGTCCAGAGGGGATCTGCCACTCTCAGGAAGAGGAGCGTAAAGAGGGAAGAGAGCCAAGCTTGGAGGTGTCCCCAGCTTCTCACAAGAGCTTACGATGTGCTAAAGCGCTTTGTACATGTGCGCTCAGGGAATCCCAAGTGGCCCTAAGGAGATGCAGCTATTGTCGCAATTTACAGAGGGAGCTGCAGAGGCTGAGACTGGTTAGAAAGTGGAGGGTTCAGGCTTCACCTGCAGGCCTGGTCGGACACCAGGGAGACACGGCTCTTGGGACAGAGATCCAGGGACAGGGAGATAAAGAAAGAGCCAGAGTCTGAGAGAGAGCAGGGTGGAGGGAGGGCAAGGTCACTGCATCGCTGCACTCCACCTTGGCTCCAGACCCCTGGGGAGGCGGAGGGAGGAAGAGGGCAAGGTGCTAGAAGCCTCTCTGGACCCTCCTTCCCCTGGACCTCCAGGGGACCCTAAGCCCCCTCCATCTACTCTGGGGTCCAGCTGGGACCCCATCCAGGGCACCCTCTAGCCAAACCCCACTAACCTACTTGTTTGAATGAGAGAAAGCTCCAGGCCTGGCTACCTTGAACAGCTGCAGTGGGCACCTCCAAAGCCCTAGAGGTTTCCAGGGAGCTGATCTCATCAAAGGACACAGGAGCCGACTGTGACCTTGCTCTTTTCTCCAGGCTGCCACGTGCCTGCAGGGAACAAGCATCTGGCTAAGGTGGGTAGTCACCCAGGCTGCGGAAGGCTCCTATGTCAAGGGCCTTGGCTCCAACCCCTAGCCACATGCAGGGCCCCCCAGCCACAGGGCAGGTGGATCTGTCGAGCAGCCAGATACTGGAGCCACCCGCTCACCAGCCACGGGCTGCAATCCCCGGCAACTCCAGCTGTGGGCTGGGGCCCTCAAACTGTGAGCTACAGACTCTAGCACGTCTGCAGGACATAGCCATGAGCAGAGATGCCCAGGAATTTCCCAGCTGTGGGCTGGAGTCACAGGCTCCAGACAAAGATTCTTGGTTGCAGACTCTGGCCACAGACAAGGCTTCCTTCCAGCTGCAGAGATGCCAAGATACCTCCCCTGCTCCTCAGGCAAAAGGTCGCACTTTTGGCCATGGCTCCCCTGCTAGGAAGCCCTCCTCAGTGGAGACCCCTCAGGCCTGGCCTGGAATCTCCGGATGGACGGACAGCCAAGAGAGGAAGTCCTTCTGGGCAGGGTGCTCCTTCCCACCCGCAGCACCAGCTCCTGGGCCCAGAGGTGTGTCATTGGGATGGCTGTAGGCTGTACCCACCTTGTCTGGGTGCTCTGCAGAGGTCTTGCCCCCAGACAGACCCTCTTTGATCCAGTCCTGCAGGCCCTCTCCGGGAAGGTTCAGAGTAAGGCTGGCCAGCGTCCGCTCAAGACAGGGCCCCTCCTTCACAGCTGAGGAGTCAAGGCTGAGCCTGGTGGAAGAGGGGAGAGTCAGGGCTTCTGCAGGTCTTTTCTGGCTGTTCCAGCTCTAGCATCTGGGGGGCTGGAGGGACCCGCAGATGATGCTTCTGGGGCCCAGAGAGGGGCCAGACTTCCCTATATCACAAGAGTAGTCGGGGGACGGGCAGGCTGGTGGATTTGCTGAAGCTACATTTGAGTCACAGACACCACATTTTTACATGAACTGGCTTTCTGTTTGGGGTGACTTGAGAGAGTTGAAGGAGGTCGGAGTAGTGGTGGCTAAAGCACCCCCCACTATTTGGGATGGCCACTCTGCTCTGTGTGGGGTTGAGTACCCATCTCTGTTTTGATCTCAAGTATGTCTGTGGCCTTATGGAACTGGTGTGCAAGCCATGTGTTTAGGCTTATAGGTATGAGTTAGAGCAGGCTGGGTGTGCAGTGTGCACACCTAGTGTGTGCGGGCCAGTGTGCATGTACAGTGCCATTTAGGGCTTGCATGCACTCATTCAACATGTGTGTGTTTGCCCGTGCACATGGATTTGTGTGCCCACACAGGCTCTGTGTGGGCACACATGTGTGTCTTGGGAGAGGGCTGCCTCTGCCTGTGCAGAACCCCTGGTCCCGGGAGGGTATCTTGGACAGCATCGGGGCAGGGGAGTGCAGGGTGGGAGTGGGGGACCAACCTCCGGCAGCTCTCTGAGCAGCTCCTGGCCCTCTCCCAGCTCCGCCTCCAAGGCCAGGCCTGGGATCCCACTGGACTGGAGAAGGGAGAATCTCTCCCTGCTGCTTTGCTAGGAGGGCCACTGTCCTTGGTCCCCGCTGGCTGGCTGTGGGAAGGGGCCCCAAGGCCCAGGTCCTGGAGATATTCACTTCCCTGAAGGGCCCCCAAGTCCAGGCTGAGGTCTTCCATGCTTTTGCTGAGCTGCCCGGGAACTCCCTCCTCCTCCTGTAGGCAATGGGGAGAAGAGGACATTGACTGAGGCAGCAGAGGCCCCCAAGCCCCGACTCTACCAGTTCCCCTCCTGTCCAACTTGGGCCCAGTGCATCCTTCTGACGGTGGGTGGGGTGGAAAGGGGGGCAGTCCTTCAGCCCCCTGTCTCACCGGGGCCTTCAAGCCTCACCCCTCCAAAGGGCCCAGGAGTCTGGGCATGGAGACCTGACTGCACCTCCCTCTGAGTTTCCATTTGACCTAATGTCTTAAGGAACCCCACCCGGCCTGCTCACCCTGCTTGTTTTAAGGCTCTCGGAAGATCGTGCCTGCAAACATAACTTGTCAAAGCCCACAAAGAGGTTCGTTATCCTTGCCGTGAATGATGGGATGTCAGGCAGAGTGGCAGGGTTCCTAGTCCTGTCTCAGGGCCACTTGCCTCGGGCACAGCAGAACTGAAGGGGGTACCAAAAACTCAGGAATCAAGATAATATTTTAATGCAATTTAAAAAACAATTCCAACGTAATGCAAGGAGAACAATGATGAACAAATCATCAACATGTGAAGAAATGATAGTCCTGGATCCTGCACTGTCCTCCATCATCTCCTGGTCATGCTTCCTCCTACAGAGAGGATTCTGGAACACCTGAGATGTCAGTCCTTCCGATGCCTCCTCCTCCCAACAGGGAGAAGCCACAGCTCCTCAGCACAATGCTAAGGCGCCAAGGTCAGCCTGCTGCTGCTGCTGGCCCCTCCGCAGCCTCACATCCCCTCCCACCAGACAGAGAACGGCCAGACAGGGCTAGATTTGGAAGATAGAAGATGTGTGTCCCACAGCAGCTCCACCAGGGGGCGCTGTTATTCCACTTCCCAGACCAGGACAGTGAGGCTCTGGGAGGAAAAAGAACTCGCCCCACAGCCACGCAGTCCACAAATGGCAGAGCTGGGCTCAAACTCACGCTTGTCTGGGTCCCAGCTCTAGGCTCTTTTGTCACTCACTGATATCTACTTTTCCTCAGCTTCCTTTGCCCTTCTCTCTCTCCCTCCCAGTTGTACTGTTTGCAGTTCAATGTTTCCAGCCAGGACACCTGCTTCTTCCTTTCCTGGAAGACCCTTTTCTCCCAGCCCACTGAGAGGCAACCTGGTAAACTCCTACTCATCCTCCAGAACCCAACTTGGGCATGTCCTCCAGGCCATTACCCTTGAGGTTAGTAGGGTGTCCCTTTCCAGGCCTTTGTTAGGACTGTCCCCAGATAAGGTTTGGTGGGTATGTGGGTGGGTGGGTCTCTCCCACCCCAGGCCTATGTGACCTCAGGAAGGCCTTGATGGACTGTTCCAACTGGTGACCTAAAGGGGTCCCCCTGTATGAATTCCAGGCCCCAGGACAGGATTACTAGATAAAACACAGGACAGCTGTTTAAATCTGAACTTTAGATAAACAACAAATCATTTTTTAGTGTGAGTATATCCCAAGCATTGCAGTGTCTGACATTCAGATCTAACTGAGCGCCCTTAATTTTATTTGTGCACCCTTGCAACCCCGCCCCTGGACCTTTTGGCATGGCCAGGCTTCACCAGGTGAGGGAGAGCAGCGGGATTGCTGCTCCCACCTGGTGCGGGGAATTTTCAGAGAAGTGTTCTATCTGAAGTGGAACAATACCCACTAGCCAAAAGCCAGGCTCTCAGAGGACCTTGGCTGGCAGGAGGCCTCAGCGGGGTCCATGCCGGCCGCAGACCAGGAAGGAGGAGTCACATGGGGTCTGGCCTTGTTTTCTTCTCTGACCCCGCCCACTTGGAGCTCGCTGTAGTTCTGATCTCTCCCTTTTAGTTCTTTTTATTGTGGCAAATGTACACGACAGAATATTCTTTTTGCCATTTATAAGTTCACAGTTCAGTGGAATTAGTACATTCACATTGTGCGTGCCCACCCCCTGGCCACCATCTCCAGAACCTCTCCCCTTCTCAAACAGAAGCTCTGCACTCACTCCCGGGCCTGCATGCCCCGCCCCACCCCAGCCCCTGGGAGCCTTCTGTCCACCTGTCTCTCTGATCTGACTCCTCTAGGGAACTCCTGTAAGTGGAGCCCATGACATTTGTCCTTTTATTTCACTTAACATGTTTTCAAGGCTTATCTGTATTCTAGTATGCATCTGACTTCCAGTCCTTTTTAAGGCCGACTAGCATTCCACCGTGTGGATGGACCACGCTGTGTGGACGGAAACACATCACGTAATGTTTACCTGTCCCGAGCTGACGGACAATGGGTGGTTTCTACCTTCTGGCTTTTGTGGATGATGCTGCTGTGAGCGTGGTGTGCCAAACTCCGTCTGAGTCCCTGCTCTCAGTGCTTGGGGGTGGACATGCGGAGGTGGAATTGCTGGCTCACACGGTTACTGTGCATTTGCAGCCATGCTGTTGTCACAGCCTCCCTTCCTCCGAACCTCTCCTTTGTGCCCGTTGACCCATTTCCCTCCCCCTCCCTGGCTGCACCTTCTCTGCATCCACTTCTGTGCTCTGTCCTGTACACACCAGGGTCCTTCCTTTAGTCTCTGGCAAAATGCCCACACCTCAGGCTCGCCTCAGACCCCGGCTGGCCCAGCTTGGCCTGGCCCTACCCCCAGCGCTCCCATCCCTGGTGCCTGCACAGCCTCTAGCGCTGTCCTGTCTCCTCTGCCACTGCCTGGAAGGCCCCCTTCAGTCTCTGGTTTTCATCCTTCTACACGTGTAAACAGGTTAGGACAGCCTCTTGGCCTGGGCGGGACCCCTCCCTCTCCCGCATCTGGTGTCCCTCACAGGAGGCAGAAGTGGGAACCTGGCCAGAGTTGTGGGGGTGGCGGGGGTTGGGGGCACAGGTCGCCAGCTCCCAGCAGCAGGTCACTGATAGAAGAAGAGGCAGGGGACTCAGACCTTTCCTCCATCACTTCCTGGGTGAGACAAGGTGGGAGCTGGCTGAACCGGAGCCCCTTGGGCACTTGACTGCACCCTGTAACTGGCCCTGACGCCCCAGGGAAGATGCAGCCAAACCAGGCTCCTGCTCTCCGGACCCTGGGGAGCCTTGGGGGACGGGCTCCGCACTCAGGCCGAGGCAGGATGTGCCAGGAATCTCCCCTTTGCAGATGGGCTCGCTGTGTGCAGGTTTAAATAGGGCGCAGACAAAACTTTCTCTGACAATGTAAACTATTGTTTGTCTGGTTTTCTATTAGGGAAAAGCAGTCTACCAAAGCTACTTCATGCATGTATGTTTCCCTTGCTCCATTTCAGCATCTCAGTCCAAAAGGGAGCTGGTTTCATACAAAATAGCAAATAAATACCAGGACAGATGGTTCTTGGCCAGCAGCCTGGTAGAAAGCCCTTAGTCAGCGTTTGTAGTCTTGGCATGGCTTTATTAGCTTTATTAGCTCAGTGTCACCATGGGCAAGTTCCTATGAACCTCGGCTTTCTCACCTCTAAAATGGGAGGAGTGCTGCCTTCTTATCAGATGGCTCTGCAGGCAGCAGGAGACAAGGTTTGCACGCTGCAAGTGCTCTATCGATGGAAATAGATATTAGGGTGGCTGCAGTTTTTGTGTTCCAAGTTTTTAATTTCAGGAGCCAGGGCCTTGCCTCTGGGCAAGTTGATGACTAGGTCAGACGGACCACACAGTCAGCCCCACGCTGCCTGGAGCTGACTGGGGAAGACCAGTGACTCAATCCAGCACGTACGATCAACTATGATGGCACGTGCTGGGGAGCAGGCTGGGGAAGATTGAAGGGGGCCAGCGGGCCCTGTCTGGAAGAACAGGAATTCTGGATTGCAAGTTTACTCCGAAAAAGCCCCTTTTCAGCTCTGTTGGTGAGAGCATTGTCCCTCCCAAAGCGCCAAGGTTGCGGGGATGGCCCCCCCACTCGTCAGGGAGCGTAGGAGAACCAGCCATGAGTGCATGGGCAGGTGGAACAACAAACTGATGTTCCTCTCTTTCTGTCTTTCTCTAAAAACCAAAGAGTAAAGCAAAAGTACAAAACCCAAGGCAATCATTGGTGTGAAGACCTATTAAGTACAACTAACTAGGAAAAGTTAAACAATCCTTAGGCAGCTTTCGTAGCCAAAACTAAACCAAAAAGTCCTCTAGTTCCACCCACAGGAAAGAGTCTCCACATGACATGTGGATTATTTCTTTAACTGGCCGTACTGCTCAAACTTCAAACATTTTAAAATGATCTACATCTTACCAGTTCATAGAATTTACAGAGTCCTACTAAATGTTAAAGATCAATCAATCAATCAAGGTTGGTTTCCTAGAGGAAGTGACTGGGAGTGAAGCCCTGGGCAATGAGTAATAAGTAGGAGTTGGCCAGGCAGAGGCTGTAGGTGAGGGCATTTCAGGCAACAAAAGAACAGGACGTTCAGAAGCCCACAGGCTTGAGAGCTCACAGTGTCTTCCGACAACTGGCAGGAGAAGAGCTCCTGGTGGCTGGAGGTGTGGGGGGTAGGGGCCGGAGCAGCAGGCCTGGTAGCCAAGTAAGGACTTAGTCTTTAAGCTTTAAGCAGTGGTGGTAGGGGGGCTGTGGGGCTGCGATTTGCCTTTGGAAAGATTGTGCAAGACGGGTTTGGCCGGGTGAGACAGAGACCAGGTGGTGCAGTGAGGACACCTGTGCCAGTCCCCCAGGGGAGTGGGTAGGGTGGCCTTTGCCTGCACCATGGGGAAGGGGGAGAGATGCGGACAGACCTGGGGGCTGCGCAGGTGTGGCATTCATGTGATCACAGGGCTCGGGGACAGATGGGGCAGGAGGGGACGAGGACAGTGACTTCCCTTGCCTCCAGCTCTGGTGATTAAGTGGACAATGGCTGGGATGATGGCTGGGAGGACGGCTGGGATGCAGGTGGAGGGGTTCACTTGGAGGAGTTGGGGGTAGAGCCCCACCGCACACTCAGCGCTCGCCGCTCCACGGCACACGGTTTCTCCATCCCCGTCTCCCTGGCCCGACTGCCTGCAGCCCATGCTCCTACTCAAGAGGCCCAGAACCCTGGGCTGATCCAGCTCAGTTTGCAGCTTGGTTCTATCTTTGCTTTGACCTGGATCACCCCTGACACTTGGGCCTATCCATTCCCTGCCTGGGCGTCAGTGTCCTTTCATGTAAAATGATGGGGCTGGAGGTGCAGAATGCCCCCACTGAGAGTGGTGGGCAGTGCAGAATGCCACCCAGACCCCACTTCAGTGAGGAGGTGCTGCCCTAGACGTTGGTAGGTTGTCAGCAGATGCTGCCAGCTGTCGGGCCCTTTCTGGGAAGTCGCACCCTTTCCTGGAACGCCCACAGGACACGGTGGGTTAATGTAGGTGGGTAACGGCTTGGCCACCACGGGCTGGCCTGAGACGGCGCTGCGGGGTTGTACCAGCTTGGAGCTCCCACGGGGCTCTTCCTTCCCCATACATCCACCCACCTGCATGCCCACTCACCCGTCCAGCCACCCTTCCACCCTTCCATCCATCTACCCATCCATTCTTCAAGTGTCCTTTCTTCCATCTGTCTATCCATGCATCCATCCCCCTGTCCACCCTTCCTCCATCCTACCCCTTCCTCCCCATTCTTATTCCAGCAATGATTCCAGTTTTCCCGTCTCAAACATGGGGTCATAATTAATTAGCCAAGTTTCAGTGAGGTCCCCTAGATAATGTGCACCAAGTGTCTGGTGACGTGCAGGTGCTAAGTGAGGGGTACTTGCTGGTATGGGCGCCATTGTTCCTGCCTGTCGCAGTGGTTGGACACCTGCCTGTGCGTCTCCCATGGTGGAGAAGAAGTCCAGGTGCTCAGGCCTCCAGGATGCACTGCTGCTCTTAGGGGCCAAGGCTGCAGGCCCAGGGTCAAAGGGCTGGACACGGGGCTTGGACTCAGAGCCTGTGGAGAAAGGAGGGACAAGGTGCCAGGGCTGGGCTGGGGGGTCCGAGGAGCCCTGCCTTCTACACCTTCCTTGGTTCTCCATGGGCCCCAGTTTCCACATCTATAAAATGAGGTGGCAAGGAAGGGCAGCCTCGGGGATCCTTAAGCCAACATCCGTGCCACCATCTCCCTGTCCCGAGCCTGTGGCCAACGTTCTATGCACTCACGAGGGCCTTTGCTGCTGACCTGTCTCTGCCCTTGGAACCTTTCCCAGCACAGCACTTCTGGCAGCTGTCTCCGAGGACTCTGGCGGATTCTCGAAATGAAATCAACGTGTTACGTCCGTTCCAGCAAAATGCCCTCATTTGGATGGACTGGATCCCTAAGACCAAATGAAGTGCCCACCCCACACCTGCAGGGACTTCAGGCCACCCCTGGTCTCCTCTTGAGCCTTTGAGGGACAGGGACTTCTGGGCGCAGTGGCATAGAAGGGAAAACTAGGCTTTGGGGGCCAATCGAACCGTGTCCCTTCCTGGTTCTGCGACTAGTGGTTCACGTCTTTGGGGAGGCACCTCTTAGAGCCTTAGTTTCCTCATCTGGGAAGTCGAGGTGACAATGCCCACCTTTCAGGGCTTCAGTAAGGATGCAGGGCCCCAGGTGTGTCAGGCATAACACTGAGGAGCTTGGCCAGCTGGGCCACCTTTCTTGGCCCCTGGGTCAGGAGGATGCTCTGGCTTGATCTCAAGTTCTGGACTGAGCCCCTAGCTGTGGGGGGAGTGCATGTCCTCCTCTTTCTCTCTTTGCTCCCTACACTGCAGCTACAGCACCTTACCCCTGCCTGCTGGAGCATCCACAGAGGCTGCCCACCACCTGCCGGTAGAAGGCTGAATACCCTGCTTGGCCTCTGACAGCCAGCAGAGTCTTCCTTCCGTGCCCATCTCTGGTCCTGCGGGACTCGCCTCCAGAGGGCTTCGTGCCCTCTCGAGGTTGCCTGCACCAGGCCTCGCCCCGAGCCCTCCAGAATCTTCCCGTCTCCCTCCACCCACAGTGCCTCTCTCGTGTGTATTTTATTTCATTGCCTTGACATCTGGACACCCTTCACTTCACTCCTCCATCCCCCCAGAGACATCTTGGGCCCTGCTCAAACCAGGGAGGTGTGGGAGAGTGCCTGGAGAGGAGGCTGGAGGAGGTGGCCGCGGTGGAGGAGAGCAGACCGGCCGGGGGCCCCTGGAGGGACTGCCTAGCACCTCTGCAGTCTGAGCAGTAGCTGCCCCAGGTGGGGCAGAGAGTGGCAACGGGGTGCAATGGTGGATGCCTTCAGAAAGTGTCAGGTTAGGTCCCCATTTACTCCACAGCTTGCGTCCCCTATGGGAACCATGGCTGGATGACCTGATTTTCTGGGGACAGTCTGCGGAAATGCTACTGAGCCAAGGTAATTATTAACAGTGCCCTCTTTCATTCTCCAAAGCGTCTGGGTTGGGTGATCTGTGCTGTGGCCACCCTGCCTGTCCCGACAGCTGCCGGCTGGGGGCACTGTGTGGGGCAGAGGGGCAGACAGCACGGGCCTGTCTGTGCACACTCCCACGCCCTCTCCTTCCAGCTGCACACCTACACACATTGCCCCAAGGTTGGGGGGCTGAAGCTCGTACAATTTGGGGTGGCCTCCTTTAAGAGAATACAAGATTATGAGCACAAAATTGCAGGGGCCTTTGGGAGGTAGCCAAAACATCAGGAAATAGCCAAGACAGAAATAAACACATTTGATAAATAAATGAATGAAAGGGAGTTCCACACATGCACGTGTGCGTGGAACCGCCCCCCCCCAAATCCAGAAAAACGGGGAGACTGGAAAAAGTTTTGGCAGTTTCTCCCAAAGTTAAGCGCGTGTTAGCATGTGGTCCAACCGTTTCCACGTCACTCCTAGTTCTCTACCTGCGAGAAACAAAAACGTCCATCCCAATACTTGTACAGGACTCTTTTAAAAATAAATTTTTAAACATTAATTTGTTGCCTCTCGCATGCGTCCCAACCGGGAATCAAACCCTCACCTGTGACTGTTTGGGACAATGCTCCAACCAATGGAGCCACACCAGCCAGGGCTTGTACATGACTGTCTATAGGAGTATTATTTTTAAGAGCCAGAAAGTGAAAACAGCACCAAAGGCCCACCAGTGGTCCACAGATGGCCCATCCACCCAATGAACTATTAGCACTCGGCCATGAAAAGGAGTGAAGCAGACACCCGCTACGACATGGGTGGACCTCGAGGACACGAGGCTCAGTGAAAAGCCAGGCACAAAAGACCACCTGCTATGTGACTCCCCTGATTCCATAATGTCCAGAATAGGCGGGTCCGAGAAAGAATATCTGTGGTTGGTTGCCCAAGGCTGGGGTTGGGGAGGGAACTGGAGAATTATAGGTGATAGCTAAGAAATACAGCTTTTTTTGGTGGGGGGGGGATGATGGAAATAATCTAAAATTGCGATGTCTGTACAACACTGTGAACACGTGGAAGCCACTGAGCTGTACACATAATTTGGGTGACTTACACCCTGTGAGTCACAGCGCCACGGAGCTGTAACCAAACAACTCCCCGGGTGCCTCTCAGAGTTATGATGGACAGACGCCCACACAGGGCTGCAGCTCCCTCTGCCCTGGGCCTGCCCCAGTGGGCCCGATGCTGGCTTCCACCCTCGCTGGCCCCCCAGCTACGTTCAGGCTGGCTGGCTGAAGGGCTGTTCTGCTGCTCTGATCAAGCCTGCATCCCTCTCTCCAGCCCTGAAGCGGAGGCAGCGCATCTGTGACTCAGGGAAATGCGGGCCTACCTACAGCAAGAGGGCTGGAGGGAGAAAAACCAGAAGTGGGGGCGGGGCCTGGAGGCTGATGGGCGTGTGGGAAAAAAGCCCCGCGTCCTCCAGGTGCCTGGGGGGGGGGGGCGGGTGCCTGGGCCACTCCCTGCGCTGGGCAGGGGGCAGAGGAACCTTCAATAGCCTGCAGAGGCCAGAGGCAAAAACTCCTGCCTGGCATCTGCAACCTGGCAGGTCTGGTCTGGCATCCAAAGGGTAAAGGTGAAAGGTTAGGGATGAATTCAGTCTTTCGATGGAAGTCTCTGACTCAGGAACAGGCTCAGCTGGACCCTGACCACAGACTCAACTCTGATCCTGATGTCACCTCACAGAGTCACAGACCATCATTCAGTCACAGACTGAACCTCAGGGTGTCAGAGAGCGCTCTCATTGCCCCCCGCCCCCAACACACAGAGCCCCAACCCACTGTTCTCTTGCATGCCTCTGTGCTGTCCTCACCACTCTCCCCGCCTCCTGCCTGACCACCAATGGCTCCCTCCAGGCCTCTGTGGTAGCCTTTGCCAGAGGACTTTAAACTGCTCTGCACCCCTCCTCTGCCTCCTGCTGTGGTGTGGTTGGTTGGTTTGTGCCCTTCCACACCAGGGGTCCCAAGGGCCGGACGTGGCTCCACGCCCGCGTTTCACCAGCACAGCCGCAGCTGCTGTATGCCACAGTGACATCCGGTAGTGGCATCAGAGACCATGTGATCTTCACAGCCAAACATATTTATTCTCTGGCTCTTTACGGAAAAAGGCTTGCAGGCCCCTGCTCCAGACCGGGAGGCCCATAAGGGCAGGTTCTATATCTGATCCACTTTTCATCTCCAAGCCCCAAGTAGTAAAACCTCATGTGTGTTGGTCAACCATGTGTCTGGGCTAGTGCTGAGCGCATCACCTACTTGCATTCTTCTACCCTCACAACAACTCTTTGAGTCCACGCTTTACAGAAGGGCAGACTGAGGCTCAGAGAGATGCACTGATTTTCTCAAGGTCACACCAGGCTGAGGCAGCACAAAAGGCAGAGCTGGGACATAAACCTAGGTATTTCCAACTCCAAGCAAATGACTCATAAACAATAGGTCATTCTGTGGTGAGCTGGGGAGTGGATAGATTGGTGATTAAATGGCTAGATGGATGAATGGACTGTTGGATGGATGCTTAGGTAACTGGATGGTTAGATGGATGAATGGGTGGCTGGACAGTTAGCTAGCTGGTTGGCTGGTTGGATGAGTGAATAGTTAGTTGGATAGTTGGTTGGATGTATGAATGCATGAATAAGTGAATGGACAGTTAGAAGGTTGGATGCACAGGTAGATATATACATTAGATGGTTGTTGTAAACCACTCTGCCTGGTTTTAGGAATTGTATCTCGACCCCTTGTGGCTAAGTAGTCACAAGGACTGGGGCTGGCACTCCCACTGATAGAACTAATTTTCACATTTAGCCTTTGTACTCTGCTTCTGCCCCGTGGATAGAACTAATTACCGCATTCCACTTCTGTATCCCGCTTTGCTACGTAGACAGGAAGACCCTGTAGGCTATATAAACCCCAAGAATCCTTTGTTCTGGGCTCAGAATTTGGAGACTGACTCTTCTGGGCCCGCGCACGTTAATAAACCTCGTACTCCAGAATCCCTCGGTGTCTGCTCACTTCATTTTCCTATAACAGAATGATGAATGGATGGATGGATGGATGGATGCATAGTTAGGTGGATGGATAGATGGATAGATGGACAGTGACTGGTTGGCTGGAAGATAGGTGGTTAGAAGGATGGATGAATGATGGACAGATGGATGGTTGGGGGGACAGGGACATGGCAGGGCCCAGAGCCAGTGAGGAGTTCCATCCAGGAGGTGGCACTCTGAGGAATGAGCTGTCGAGCGATGGAGCTAGAAGGGGGTCAAAATTATGGCAAGGAAGCCAGGCAGGAAGGAAACCAAGTCGAGGCACAGAATGTGCTCATCACGTATCCACTCAGTATGTTTAGGGGAATGAATGAGAAAGCGTAGCCAGAAGGGGTGAGGAGAGCCACTGAGGGAAGGGGCAGCACAGCCCTGCTCCAGGGAACTTCCCTGGTCCTTCCAAAGCCCCGCCCCCATCTCATCTGTCTCCTTAAATCCAACCCCACCATTTTCCTGGAAGTCCTATCAAGCCAGTCTGTCCATCTGTCCCAGACAGCCACTTCACAGAGTTTAAGAGGGACACAAACAGGACATTCTTCCTATGCCCCCCAAGGTTAAAGACTGGAGGGAGGCTGTTGGGAAATTGCTCTCTGCTCCTGTCTCCCCCCTGAGATCCTTTCTACGGAGCCATCTGTCAGCCTGGATTCAGGTCCCGGCAGCCTCTTCCCCCAGCTGCGCCTGCAGCACCAGCAGTGAGACAGTGAGACAGTGTGCGGGTCCCTGAGGGTTCCCAGAGCCCACTCACTGCCCTGCCCCCCAGCCTATAGGTCACAGACTGCACCTCCCTGGGCAGCGGGGTCTGGCTGGTCTGGGTGGCCAAGAGTGGGTAGGCCTTCATGAGGACTCTGCTGCAGCAGGTGCATTGAATCCCCCAGCACTGCCATCCACTGGTGCATTTAGAAACCTACCTCAGGCCCTGTCGCTGCCCACCCTGGCAGCTCTGTTCACTGGTTAGAACGCCCACCAAGGTGGCATTGGAATGGAACCGGTTTAAAATCCTGACTCCTTTAGCTTGCCCTTGCTGTGTTACCTCACACAAGTCTCTCAACCTCTCTGTGTCTAACTTTACAAGGCTCTTTTATCTCCCCAGCTGCACCCTCAGGTCCCCTTGATAGTGCTGTCTCCTCCAGCAAGGTGCCAGCCAGCACACAGTGGGTTCTCAGGGAGAGGACAGAGCTGACCAATCTTCCCATTGCCTCACGCCGCTGGCTGCCGGCCCTGAGTAGACATTTGCTGCCACCTTGAATGAGTGCTTAACTCTTGCAAGTGATGGTCGCCAGTACTTGTAGAGGCAGAGCAGAGGGGCTGGCCTGCCACAGTGGTGCCCATGGAAAGGCAGTGGGCACAGCGGGCAGCTGCCCTACTGTGCACCACATGCCACGGCCCTGGACACCATCTGCTTATCTTCAAGGGCTAAATTCCTCTTGAGATTTAAGAAGCATCTTTTCTTTGCCAAAGCAATTCACCCCGGCAGGCAGATATAATGCAAGGGCCTCTCTAGCCCCCCAGAGGGAAACTGAGGACCACTGCCTTGGAGGGCCACTATCCAATGAGCGTGTATGTGTGTGTTTGAGAGAGGTGCCCTCAGACCCCTGGGGTCTCAACCCTCCTCCCTTTCGCTGAGCCTGCATCCTGCTGCCATTGGGGCCCCAGCATCAGGGGCCCTAAGGGGCTAGCAGGTGCCCTGACGGAGTCCAGGGAAACTCTCCCCTTCGGCAAATTTACCTCCCGAGACAAGCTATGGCTGAGCCTGGGGAGATGTCTCCTTCTGGACAAGGAGGACCCACAAGTCTGTGGTGCTCCATGGGGCCCACAGGGACGTGGACTTGGGGGCTGGCTCAGGCAGTATATGCTCTGGGCCAAGGAGAGGTGAGGTGGGATGGTGGGCGTGTTGTCCAGGGAGCCTTGCAGGGGGCCTGTGCCCACTGCTCCCGGCCTGCCCTCTTACCTCTCTTGAAGGCCCACCGCTTCAGCCACAGCTTGGAGAGGGCCGGCCAGGAGTGGTTGAGCGCTGAGTTAGCCATCAGGCAGACTTTGCGAGAGTGTGAGTGCTCTCTGGCGCAGGCTGGGAATCCCTGCCAGGACGCGGCTGCCAGTGAGCGGGGCGGGGCCTGCGCAAAGGGCTGCCAGCTGCAGCGCGGGTGGGAGCCTGGGGCCGGCAGGGGGGCCGCGCCCCCAGCCCACAGGCCTCTAACTTTGGCTGGACAAGACATTCCAAGAGGCAGGGAAGAGCAGTGTGAGGAGGGGTGACTTGGGGTCTCCAGGAGACAAGCCAGGGGTGTGCGCGTGTCTAAGTGTCTGGGTGCACCGCTGTTTCTGGATTAGACAGGGCATGTTGTGTCCGCGTGCAGAGTGTGTGCTTTCGGGTCTGAGCGTCCGAGTGCAAGTCTCAAGTGCTGGGCTGCATGTGCGCGCATCTGAGTGCGCCCCCTCGCGGCCCCCCCCCCCCAGCACGCAGCACTGCGCAAGGTGACGAAGACAACGTCCATGCAAACTCACGTCCACAGAGCAATGGCTTCGGGGAGTTCGGGTGACATCCACCATCTCACATGTGGCTGTGATGAGCACTCAAGCTTTGCTCTCTCAGCAACTTTCAAAGACGCGGTGTAGCAGCGTCTCTGCTAGTCACGCTCTGCACTCGCATCCCTGGGATTTACTCATCTTGTAACGAAGTTTGCACCTTTTGACAACCTTTACCGTTTCCCCAACCCCAGCAGTCACACATCTATTCTCTTCTCCCGTGAGGTTCCTTAAAATTTATATTCCGCAGACAGGAAGATCAGATAGTGTGTTTTTGTTTCTGTCTGGCTTACTTTATTTAGCGTAATACCCTCAAAGAGCATCCATGGTGCTGCAGATGACAAGATTCTCTTCTTTTTTTAGGGCTGAATAATATCATCTAGGTGGTTTTCCAAACTCCTGCGGCCCTCTGCGTGTCTGAAGGCCTGTTCGCACCTGCGGGGCGGGACTTGTGTCTCTGGGACTCGGGGAGCCTGGCTCAGATGGCGGCGGCCGGTCCCCGAGTGGGTCCCGGTGCTGCCCCCTGAGGGTCTCAGCCTCTCGACTCGCATTTTCTGTGCTGTGTGAGAAATTCCTGGCTGGCTGGCGACTTTTCAGTCTCCTCCCTGAGTCCTCGGAGGGTGATAAGATGCCCGTCGGCCCGCGCGGTGCCCCTTCCAGCCCCTCCAGCTCCGTCTGGGGCTCACACCCCTCCCCCCACTCCGGGCACGGCCCGCCCCGCCTCGGCCCGGCATTCTGACCACGCCCCCTTAACGTTGGTTCCACCCTCGAGGCAGCAGGCTCCTCCTTCCCAGTGCGCTCCGCCTGTTTGCCCTCTCGGACCGCGCCGGGTTCCTTTTTCTGCGCAGTATTTAAACTCTCTGTTCTCAGGGATCTGACCTCTGTCACTTTCTGCTCTTCCTTCTTGTCCTGGTGACCCCTCTGCACCTTCCTCATAACTTCAGCTGTCATATGTAGGTGCCCCCAAACAGATGTAAAAACTCCCACACTCTCTGCATTGACACCTGTAGACCACGGCAGACACACGATTATACACAGCCAGCCGGCCACATGCACAGAAATTCAGAGAACAGCTCACGGAGATTTAAACATCGCCTCCTCCTCTGGGCTCCGCGCATCTCCCACCTCACACCTTTACCTGGACAGGCTACGAATGCCTCTTGGAGCCCCTGGCCTCTGGGTGGAGAGCAGACACAGAACTTCAGGGACACCCAGGGCAGTGAGAAGCCAGGAGGGACCACCATCTAGTTGATGGCACAAAGGTGGCGACCCAGGAGTCCAGCACCAGGGACACAGCAAGTAGTGAGCACAGTTGGCAATGGGGGCTTGTGAAAAATCTTACTTTAAAAATAGAATAGGGACACCTATTTCTAACAATGGCAGGTGAGCTTGTTGTAGAAAGACATAAAAACACACTCTAACCAACACCTAGCACCCTCTCCAACACCTGTGAACAGCTTAAAAAGCTGGACAAAATTGGAATCCCCCCCCCTCCCCACAGTGGGGAGGCATAGGCGGGGGGGGGCTGAGCGGTCGGGACCCCAGGAGGCAGGAAAGCCTGGTGAGGCAGGCAGACACAATGCAGTGCTGTTTCTCACAAGCAGTTTGTCAACATGGATACAGTCCTCTGATGCCTGGAAGACAGACCAGAGAGAGGCCCAAGGGTGTGGCTGTTGTCTCTGTTTAGTCCTCTGCCGAGAGCCTGCTCTGCACCAGCCAGCAGGTTCTCTTTTTAGGCGTGGCCCAGGAAGTTTCTAAGGCTGCGCACTGGGTGCCTGCATAGGAACTGCTCTGGGAAGCGAGGCTTTGGGACCAGGACAAAGTAGGAGGGGACAGGAGAGCCCGATCAAGTTTTTTGAGTTCCTACTGTGTGCTGGGCGGCGTGCCACGATCTTACTTGCAAGGTCTGTGACGACCCTTTAATGGAAGAGCAAAGGGAAGGCGGCATGGTGAAGTCACTTGCCCATAGTGGTGAGGAGGCAGGGGAGCTGGGATTAGAACCTGCATCTGGCTGCAAGAGCCATCCCACCCTCTGTAACCATAGCACTGAGTGCTGGCAGCCATTCGGCACAGCGGCAGGGCTGGGGAGCCAGTGTGAGTGGAAGACGGCCCTGCCAGGACTTGTGGACCGGTTAGCCCTTGACATTCCATGGGTGCCTCAGGGTCCAGTAGAAAGCCTGCCTCTGTCTGGCCAGAGGGGCTCATGGCCGCGGCCTGGGAGCCCAAAGGCAGGCAGCCCTCCCCTGACCTTGCTTGGTTGTCGAGCCCGTTCCTTGGAGTGCCTGAAGGAGACTGGGCCAGCCTCCTGAGTGTGCCATTGGGGTCTTTCCTCACCAGCCCCAGCCTCACTCACCAGCTCCATCCTCCTTGGCCTCATCCAACCACTCCAAACCCACCCAGTCCTGGCCATTTCTGGACCAAATGCCAGAAACCTGCTTGTCGGCCGTGTGGCTTTGGGGGCTGGAAGGAAGCAGAGGCTTGGGTGTGCCCTGCACAAAACCACAGCCTTCCTCCCCACTGTGCCCCATCCCAGGCAGCAGGAGGGTGAATCTCCCTGAGCTGCCGGCTCCCACCACAAGTCATGGTGGAAGCCAGGAGCACCTCCTGGGAGGCAACCTGAAGGGCTGCCCGGCGGGAGGGTCCTTCTCCTTGGAAGAGCTCCGCAGAGTGGGGCGAAGTCATTCTCAGGGCTGGCTCTCAGATGTCAGCCTTAAGCAGAAGTGCTTGTTTTGAAAGTCATACTCTGTAGCCCCAACCTTCAGATTCTGTTTCAAGGAGGTTCGTGGGAGGCCCCCAAATCTCCAGTTTAAGAAGCAAAGCATGCCTGGTTTGCCCTCCACTGCAGGGAGCCCGAGACCCCCTCCCTCCCTCCCTTTATCCACTGTCCTTGTCCCCAGACATCTATTACAAGGAGCTCCATCCTCCTATTTCATCCTGCAGACCACAGACTTTTGTAGGACAGACAAGTGGGTCAAACCTCCTTGGCCACTCACTTGAAAGCAGGCTGCCCAGAGGGTGGAGAAAAACTGGAGGGACCATCTGTCCATGGCCCCTCAGGCCCCCTGGACCTCACTGCCAATCTGTCTGTGTCGGTTTGCCTGTCCCTCAACCCCCCAGCCCCCAAGATGGTCACTCACCACACGGAGACTTGTCCTTGCTGCTGCAGGTGCACGGCCTGGCTACAAGCTCCTGCAGCCCCCACCATCTACGGCCAAGGCTTCTAGCCTGTCCAGGGGGCACGGCAGCGGGCCAGAGCCCGGGTGACTGCAGGGCAACCTCAACTTCCTTTTCCTAATGTTTGCCTGGTGCCCCTATGCCCACCCGAGGGTCGGCAGGGGCCTGAGTGCAGCGTGGGCCTGGGGTCCTAGAAGCAGGGCTCACCCTGCGTCACTGGTCCCTGCACACAGGTGTCCTGCGGGGGAGGGTGGGGGATGGGGGAGCCTCGGCACCCTCGCCCCCACCCCAACGGCTTCCTGTAGAACCAACTGCCAAAGAGGAACGGAGCTCTGGGCCTCCCATGGGCACACAGGCAGAGACTTATGGGGACACGAAAGTCACGTGTGTCCACGGAGACACGCTCTCTCAGACACACTCCTGACCCTGCACTGGTACATGGGTGTGCACCTGGTTGCACTGGGCATGGAGACACCTGGGTCCCCGCGGTACTCTGGTACATTGTTAATACCCATCTCTCTGACAAAAAAAAAAAAAAAAGGAAGGAAGAGTGAAAAAAGTGAAACCCTGACATGTAGCATCTGCTGACTCCTGAGGCATAAACCTTCCCATCACGGCTGATTTCATCTGCCCAGCTGGTGTCACCGAGTGCGGGGTCTGGACGATGTGCCCAGACTTGGCACCAGCATCGCTAGGGCAGGCAGGTACGCAGGCATGTGGCTTCATGCACACAGGACTAGAGCTCAGGTAGGTGGACACCTCTGGGCCCAGGGAAACAGGCGGTGTGCAGACAGAGCAGTCTCCCCATAGAGACGGTGGGTGTATGCAGGGCACACCTGGGACCCTTCACATGCAGAGATGAGGGGCACACACAGAGTGGGCATGGTGACAAGTGGGAGCACACACCCGCACCCCGAGGCCGGAGGGAGCCCACGAGCAGACAGACAGGCATGGCCAGCTCATCCTGGCTCCAGGCACCTGTTGTGAAATGTTCAGGAACTTGGTGAGCTGCTTGTTAAATGCAGCCGCCATAAAAATTTAACTATACAAATTGACAGTCAAATAAATTATGTTAATTGTAATAACCACTTAAATCCATCACCAGACACTTACTGCTGCTAAACTATGCACTTAAACATGGTTAAAGTGGTAAATGTTATGTCATGCATGTTTTACCATGATAAAGTAAAATGGAAATTGTTCACTTTCTAATTATTTTGCTATATTTGTCTCTTATTCATGCTCTTCAGGTTATATCTACTGAACCTGTTTGGTGGAAATAGTATGTATATAAAAGGTGCTATATACTCTTCTCTATTGATATAAAATATAGCTGCACAGTAAGGCCTCAGTTAGCATCATTGGTAGGTTCTGCTTGAAGCAAACCTATGTGTGATGGATTCGCCATAAGCTTATGCACGTAAACAGAGTTGGTTTCCTGAAGCATCTCATTGACATTACAATGAAATGATGTTGAAAGAAATGATGTTATTCAAGGACCTGCCATATCTGTCTATGTATCTATCTATCCACCTATTATCCATCATCTACCTGGTTATATGCTGTACAATATCTTCCCAGTTCCATGTTTGGCAACATTGCGCTGGAACTTGTGTGATCAGGGTGTTTACACCATGGAGACTGGCAGATGCAGTAACTTGGCACCCTTCCCCTGAGAGCTAGTTAACACCAGCACAAAACTGTGCAAAGGGACCACGCCTGCAGTCACACACGTGTGGGAACCTGCAGAGGCACACACGAGGCACTAGGGACACACAGGCACGACAGGCCCGTGAACCCCTAGAGACCAGAGGCCGCAGTGACACACCCTGAGAGGGCGCAGGGGAGACGCAGGCACCGGCATTGGTGCTCACCGACGCACATTCGCACAGGAGCCTGTGCTGTCGCGTTGGCCGCCCTGGACACCGTGCGACCACACAGTGGACTCGAATGCACACGCACACAGGTGCAGAGGCTGGGCGGGAGAGGTCATACTTGGAGATGCTGCCTCATGGGTGCCCACGTCTCCCCCGCACAGCCAGAAGCACACAAGCCTCCAGGGCCCTGAAGCCCGCATGACCCAGACCTCCGACTCTTGTCCTCAGGGGTGCACCCAGGACGCCCGGCTACACGGATGCGCGGGCTGGCGTGCACGCGCACGCAGTCTGTTCCCAGCTGAGAGTGTGTTTAGTGCGACGCGCACCCCGAGTGCCCTGTGCAGGCGGGTACTCTGCAGACACCGAAAACGGGACCGCCCCCCTGCTCTGGGGCGCTCACGGCCCAGTGCGGGGCAAACCGGGAGGAGGAAAGCGGCCCCCATGGTCCTTCCAGACAGGAAGTAAACCTGCGCTGTGACAGGGAGGTGGCTGCTCTGGCTGCGGGGCCCGGGTTGGCGCTGGAGCTGGACCTGGAGGCCCAGAAGCAGCGGGGCTGCGGAGCGAGGGTGTGGGGGAAGGGCGCTCAGGGAGGAGGCTGCGGGGCCAGTCCTGCAGGCCTTCGGGGGGCCTGTAGGTGCGTTTATGGGCACCACTGGAAGGGTTTTGGAGTAGGACATGAAGGGGCAGAGTGGGGACAAGGTGGCTCGGAGGAGGCGGGAGCGCACAGCCCCACGCAGAGGCCGGAGGGCAGCGCCAACCGGGGTAGGCGGGCCAGGACCTGCGTTCCCCAGGGGCTGCTGTCTGCCTCTCTTTGTCTCACATGCTCTTCATTTCTCACCAGCCCTTTTAAAATGAAAAACTTTCTAAAACCACAGTTTATGTGCAGTCTTACGTTGTACTAGATTCAGGTGTAGCCACAGTGGCTGGACAATCCTATACAGTCGTCCCTCACTATATCCGGTTCACTTATTGCAGCTTCACTGTATCGCGGATTTAAAAAAAAATCTAATTCTGTATCGCTATAGTGAGGAGTTTTTGCTATATAGTGGGATTTTGCAGTATATAGGTATTTATATAATATTTATTATTTTAATTATTTTTACCAAAAATTTTAAAACAATATAAAATATAAAAAATGTTAATTCAAACATTAAAAGAATATTAAATCGAAATAAAAATACAGCATGTGTTTCATCAGCGGATGAATACCGCCCTGTATACAATGGAAATGCGGCTCGCTGCTACCGCTTGCACAAGTTTGCCCCCGGAGATTGTGCACGGCACACTATTGGCTGATGGAATGGAAAGCGACCAAGCACAGAGCTGTGTTCCGTATCCTGGGCGCTGATTGGCTCAGCGATCACAGAGGCGTCCGTTTGCTCTTCTACATGGTGCACACACGTTCAGCATCTCTCCTTGTCCACTTCAATCGAGGCCTGATCGCTGCGCGAAGTGTTGCTCTGTGGTGTTGTGTTTTTGTGGAATTCTTGTAAAAGTTAGAATTTATTTCAAGCACTGCGATGCCACCCAAATGTTCTGTGCCTTCTAAGGCTTCTGTCAGTGAACCCAAGAGCCAGAGAAATATGCTTACCATCAAAGAAAAGGTGGAACTTTGCAACATGTTAAAGGAAGGCAAAAGCTACACGGTCGTAGGCCGCCATTATGGAATCACGAATTTACTGTTCGCTACATAGAGAAAGATGAGAAGAATACTTGGTCTACAGCAATAATGACTTTTAAGAAGACCGCAAAGAAGGTGGTCACTTCCCTCAATAAGGCCACAGTGAGGATGGAGTCTGCATTGGCCCTGTGGATAAATGGCTGCGGAAGAAGAGTATCTCCCCGGATACCAGCACCATCCGGAGGAAGGCCAAGAAACTTTATGGTAGTATTGTGGGAAGCACTGATGTTCACGACATGACGAGGATGAAGACGAGGAGGACAATGCAGAAGCAGGGTCGTGGAGTGCTTCTCCCACCAGACTAACCCCATTCAGGCCCAGCAAGGGCTGGTTGGACAAACTTCAGAGACGCTTTGGACGTGGGAGCGTTTCTCTGCATGGAGAAGCTGCCTTTGCGGATAAAAGCAGCTCCAGCAACTCCCCATAACTGTGTTCATCACTCGGAGGAAGAGATCAGTTACGCCTATGCCTTTAGTGGAAATAGAAGTTACGGCCCAGGGGGAAGACACTGCACCGCCTGATGAAGCGCCTGATGCAGTGGTGCCTTCAGAAGAGCTGTGATGCTCTTCTTGGCTGTGCAGTACATTCATTTCATCATCATCACTGCCATCACCATCAGTACTGCACAGCTACATAACTCATGATCTTCATCATTTAAATTGTAGCATACTTCACTGGTGAGTACCCATATAGAATTTTATATGTTGTTAAAATTACATAGGTTTAAGAGTGTAGAAAGTGTTTAAGAGCATATGAAGTGTTTGTAAGAGTGTGAGAAAGGTTAATAAGAGAGTGGGAAAGGTTTATAGGAATGTGGGAAGGGTTTATAAAGCCTTAAAATATATATAAATAATAAAATAAATATAACGCTGCTACTTTGAGGATTTTCACCTGTTGCGGGGTCTCTGGAATGTAACTTTCTTAATAGGTGAGGGATCACTGTATTAGGTATTTTATTTGATGCAATTGTAAATAAGATTGTTTTCTTCGTTTCTCTGTCCGATAATTCATTATTGGTATATAAAAATGCAAGCAATGTATCCTGCTACTTTACTGAATTTATTTATCAGTTCCTGTAGTCTCTTGGTGGTCTTTAGGGTTTTCTATCTACAGTATCATGCTATTTGCAGATACTGACAATTTTAATTCTTCCTTCCATGTTGGATGCCTTTTATTTCTTTTTCTTGTCTGATTGCTCTGGCCAAGACCCCCAGTGCTGTGTAGAGTGAGCGCGGTGAAAGTGAACATCCCTGTCTTTCCCTGGCTTAAGGAAATGCTTCCACTGTTTGCTCATTGAGTATGATGTCGACCATGGGTTTATCATGTATGTCCTTTATCTTGTTGAGGTTGTTCCCTCGACTCCCACTTTCCTGAAAGTTTTTGTCATAAACAGGTGCTGGATTTGGTCAAAAGTCTTTTCTGCTTTTATTGCTGGGATCATGTAATTTTATCCTTCGTCTTGTTTCTGTGATGTACCATGTTAATTGATTTGTGAATAGCACAGTGTCCTGGTATCCCAGGAATAATTTCCTCTGGTTTCTCCCTTTCTCTCTGTCTCTCCTCTTAGTCTCCCTTCTCTGGGCTCCCCCTGCTGGAACTTGAGCTCTATCAGGCCTCACCCCTGACTCCACTGCTCCCTACACACCTCTCTGTCCTGCTCCTTCCTCTCATGGTTCATTTGCTTCAGAATGCTGTCTGCATGCTCTGTACCTGCCCCTCGCACTCTGCGCCTAGCCTCCATGTCCACTGCTGGGGCCCCGACTGGCCTCTTGAACACTGACCTCTCACCTATGCACACCTCGGCCCCTCCGCTTCCCCCTGCCACCTCCGGGGAGGGCCCTTACACCTGCACTACCCTTTCCTGCTTTCCTTGGCGGTAAAATAGACAGGAGGTAAGATGTGTCACTCTAATGACAGCTCAGTGGCATTAATCACATTCACATCACTGGGCAGCCATCGCCCCTGTCTACTTCAGAACCTTCTCATCTCCCCAAACTGACCTGGCCCCTTTAAACACTGACTCCCCACCCCGCTCCCCAGCCCTTGCTCCACCATCTACATTCTGTCTCCATGGATCTTGCTCCTTTGGGTACTTCACACCGTGAGGGTGATCACACAGTGTTTGTCTTTGTGTCTGATTTTCTTCGCTGAGAATAATGCTTCTATGGTTTATTCACATTGTAGCAGGTGTGAGAATTCCTTTCCTTTAAAAAAAAGGTTTTATTTATTTATTTATTTATTTATTTATTTCTAGGGAAATAGACAGAAATATCAATGTGGGGTTGTCTCTCATGTGCCCCTAACCAGGGACCTGGCCTGCAACCCAGGCATGTGCCCTGACCGGGAATCGAACCAGTGACCCTTTGGGTCACATGCCGCACTCAATCCACTGAGCCACACTAGCCAGGGCAGAATTTTTCAAGGGAATAATATTCTGTCGTGTAGATGGACAAAATTGCGTTTATCCCTTTGTGTGTTGATGGACACTGGGGTGGTCCCCACCTTTCAGGTTTGTGAATGATGCTGCTGTGAACACGGGTGTGCTGATGTCTGTTCAGGTTCCTGATTCCAATCCTTTTGGGTGTTTACTTCTGGAGAATTTAAGCCCAGGCATATGAACAGAGATCTTTTCAGCTTTAAGACGTGGCTTTTTCTTGATTGCCATTGTTATTATTGCAATAGTCACCAGAGGGCAGTATTTTCCATGGACTTCTCTGGGCGAGCTAAGACCCCAGGTCAAAAACAGGAAAACCAGGCCAGGGCCGAACACCCCTCAAGGCCAGCGTTAGTGAGGGAGGGACCTGGGTGTGGGACACAGATGGCCAGTCGGTCTACCTTTCCTCTTCCCACTTTTGATAGAGATGTGGTTCAGTGAAATATTTCTGTGTTGCAGAAAAAAAATAAAATAATTTCCAGATAGGCTAAAGATAAAATATAAACCAAACAAAAGTAATAAAAATTGTATAAGAAATTCCCAAGGCTATTTTTACAACTAAACGTTAAAAAAATTTTAAAGAGAAAACCAAAACCAAAATCAAACAAAACAAAAAACCCCCAAGACAGTAAACCCAGAAGCCATGAATGAAAAGATAGGAATAACTGATTATATATAAACTAACAAAAATTTTAGGGTAATTATATTACAAACAAAACATGAGAAAGTTAATACCTTCATATGTAAAGAATTTGTACACATTGAGCCCTGGCTGGTATGACTCAGTGGATTGAGTGCCAGCCTGTGAACCAAAGGGTTGCTGGTTTGATTCCCAGTCAGGGCACATGCCTGGGTTGCAGGCCAGGTCCCCAGTGGGGGGTGTGTGAGAGGCAGCCACACACTGATGTTTCTCTCCTGCTCTTTCTCTCTCTAAAAATAAATAAATAAAATGTTTTTTTTTAAATATTTTATTTATTTATCTTTAGAGGGGAGGGGAAGGAGAGAGGGAGAGAAACATCAATGTATGGTTGCCTTTCGTGCGTCCCCTGCTGGGAACTGGCCTGCAGGGAACTGGTCTGCAACCCAGGCATGTGCCCTGACTGGGAATCGAACTGCAATTGCCTGGTTTGCAGGCCTGTGCTCAATCCACTGAATAAAATGTTTTTAAAAAAGAGTTTGTACACATTGAGAAGAAGAAGGCAAACATGAATAGAAAATTGAGAGAGGACATGAGCAGGCACATCTCAGACATCAAGAGGCAAGAACCTGTGCAGGCAGAGTTGTAGGAGCCCAGAGAATGTGGATTGCAGTGACAATAAGCTGTCATTTCACCCCAGTAGAGTGGCCACCACACTCTTGGTGCAGCCCTGGTGCAGGAGCAACCACAGGAGAGTGACGACATGCATTGATTATCGTCTCAGGGTCATTGAAATTGTAGTAAAAATCAAAAACATGTGAGATTCTGTAAGTTTGTTCATGATTTCTAATATTTTCTTTTTTTTATTTTAAAAGATTTTATTTATTTATTTTTAGAGGGAGGGGAGAGGAGGGAGAAAGAGGGGGAGAAACACTGACTGGTCGTCTCCCTCATGTCCCCGACTGGGGACCACCACAACCCAGGTCTGGCCCTGAACAGGACGCCAACTGGCGACCTTTTGCTCTGATATTTTCTAATATTGAACAAGAATTTTTAAGCTGTTGTTATAAAACACGTGAAAGAAAGTGCTAAGAAGCCTAAGAAGGCCACTTCCACAGGGCAGAGGCCGGGTGGCAAACGTGTCCAGTGTGTGGCCCAGCAGCCCTGCGTGGCCCTTGCCAGTCAGCATGGCTGCTTTTGCCGCAGCTCAGCTTGGTCTCTGGGAAGTCCCACAAGTGCCTCCATGAGGAGCTCCACGAGGGCCTCCTGGTGACAGGTGTGTCTGAGATTACCCACAACTCCGTGGGCACAGGTAGCCTGCTTAACCACCTCAAGGTCACAGATTTGCTGGCCATACTGTGTACTTCAGGGAGGATGCAGCCAAGGGCAAATGTGCATTTACCACAGAAGATCATAACGTGTTTGAAAGTGTGTTGTGAGAGCAAGGGAACAGGACAGATACCTGACCACTTGGCGATCCTAGACGTGAAGCGTGGAGTACAGGGGAAAGATTACGGAGAGACTGTGAAGACTGCGGAGCTCAGACCTGTAGAGGTCGAGCTGTGGTACCTAGAAGACCTTTCAGAACCTGTCATTCATGATGTTGTCTACGAGACCAAGCAAGAGGGGAGGATGCACCACACCAACATGTCACCAGCACCCGGGGCCGGCTCTTCAGCAGCTGTTCAATGCTCCGCCTCGCTAGGCTGGCCACTGGTCTTCTACCTGCATTGTTTCTTCCAGGCTCAGAAGTCGATCGAGGAGTGAGTCCCACTCTCGTCCCACCTGGTGTCTCAGCCGCTGGAGCATCACGGGCATGTGCCTGGCCTCTGGCTTCCCACCAACAGCAACCGCCAGGCACGGGGACACTTCCTTGCCAGGACTGGTCTGTCTTGGTGTGGGAGGGTATGGCTTACCACCTGTACCTCACAAGTCAATGAGGGACTTCTTTATTCTCTTTTTGTTTCAGATTTTATTTATTTTTAGAGAGAGCGGAAGGGAGGGAGAAAGAGAGGGAGAGAAACATCAGTGTATGGTTGCCTCTCATGTGTCCCCCACTGGAGACCTGGCTTGCAACCCAGGCATGTGCCCTCATTGGAAATTGAACCCTTGACCCTTTGGTTTGCAGGCTGGTGCTCAATCCACTGAGTCACACCAGCCAGGACAGGGACTTCTTTTTAACTTGATGGGATTTGGGCTGGTTTTACAATAACAGGACTATTATTGGAGTTACCTATCACAAAAAGTAAGATTTACCTAGATAAGGCCACAGCCAGGATTTATACTGGGTTTCCTCCTACAATCTGTTGGAACCATGTTTTCTTGCCTTCCCCGTTTCTGTAGACAGTCAGGGAGTGCCAGGGAGTCTCCCCTGTTGGCTAAGACGAGGCCAGCGGAGGTTCTTACACTGAACGCACTGGAAAGCTAGAAAGATGAATGGGCAGGACCCAAGTGTCCGGAAAGCTAGCAAGGTGGTTGTATAGAGGAAGAGCCCTCCCCTCCCCATAAGGACCACGTGCATGAGAAGAAAGAGTAGGTAGTCTTCGAGATGGGAGTCCCCGGTTATCCCAGGTCGGGTGGCACCTGCATGAACCTCTTTCCTGTTGCACTGTACCTGCCTCGTGAGTCTGGCCTTTGTTGATGCGGGCGGCCAGACCTGCGTTTTGCTTACTGCCTCACTGGCTCACCGGCGTGGGCATCCACTCCAGCTCCTTCACCAGGAGTAGGGTGACCACATGGGGCTCGTTTCGTTTTGATTTCCTTTCGTGTTTCCACGTGGAACACTGCGAAGTTTACCTTAACCCTCAGCTCCTGGTGATGTTCTTTCAAAATTTCACATTTTTTAAAAGGGTGATGGATGTGACACCTTATGGAAATGAGCTCTGAACTATAGACAATTCAAAGAAAATTTTGTTTGAAAGGATTGAATCATTTGTGTTCAAGTGTTTGAGAAAAAGAAAAAACCTAAAAAGGCGATAACCCCTCCTGCGGGCAGAGCCTCGGAGAATGGGCGCTGGCGCTGTGATGGATCAGTCGGAGGCTCTTTCTGCGACGGCAAGCAGGTCTCAGCTGAGCCCCTGCTCGGTGAAGTCTCATTTCAGCACTGAGCTCCTTTCCTCTGGTTTGAGTGCCCTTTCCCACCCTACTCACGGGAGACTGGAGGCAGTATTTCGCCCTTCCTTCCATTTTAAACAATGAAATAGGATTCCTATCGAGTGAAACTCAACCCTCCAGCGTACAGTCTACGAGTTCTGACTGATCCTTACCGTCCAGCATTTGCCACCACCATCGAGACATAACACAGTTCTGTGGCCTACCCCCAAATTCCTCGTGTCCTTTGTAGGCACTCCCAACTGCTGGAGTCCCTGACCTCCCTCCCCATGGTTTCGTCTTTTCCAGGACATGGTAAGTGGAATCGGAGTTCCGTCTGAGTCTGACGCGTTCCACACAGCACGCAGCGGTCGAGAGCTGTCGCGTGGCTGTGTGTATGGGCGAGGCCCTGTCCTCCCACTGACAGGTGTCCATTGTGTGTGTGTGTGTGTGTCCATCCACTGCTGGTTGCCATTCAGCTTGTATCTCGTTGTGGACAATGATGAATAATGCCGCTATAAACATTTGTGAGGAGGTTTCTGTGTGAACAAAAGTTTTCATTTCTCTTGGAAAAATACCTAGGAAAGGCGTTGCTGGGTCACGTGGTGCATGTACCATGTTTAACTGTATAAGGACCATTTAAACTGCCTTCCAAAGTAGTGTGATGGCTGCACCATCCTGCATCTGCACCAGCCTCACCCTTGTCAGTGCAACGGCCCTCGCCGCCGCCGCGCAGTGGTCTCTGCTGGGGTCTGGGCCCCTTGTATGCAATAATGTCAGGAAACGTGCATGTTCCCCTCTGGGTGTTTTGCGATCCCTGCATGGAGAATCGAGGTGAAAGAGTCTGGGGAGCACTAACAATGTGGGGATCAGGGCTCACCTCGTCCTGCCAAGCACGCGCGGGGAGCCCCTTGTGGATATAACCCCTGCCCAAGTGCAGTGCCACCTGGAACACTCCCAGTTCAGAGCTCCAGGGGAAGGGCGCCTGACAGGATTTCGGGAACCGGGCCACCCCGGGCCTTCGAGCAGCTTCTTCTAATGGCAGCTTCCCTTTGTGGGAGTAGTATTCTGGTCCTCTTGCAATGCACAGCTGTGTGTGTGTGTGCGCGTGCGTGTGTCCATCAAGGCCTTTAATCCAGGGTCCCCAGCCTCCCTCCTGCCTGGTCCGTAGCCTCCACAGTTGTTACTGCCTGAGCTCCGCCTCCTTCTCCACCCCTCACCCCCACCCTAGTCGGTGGGGACTGCTGCTTCTATCTGCATTTTCAGAACTAAATGACACTTACAAAAAATAGACTTACAAACATGCAGTAGACATTATCTATTCTGAGAAGAGAGGGTCCCCAGCGCACCTGAGGACTCACAGTTGCCAGTTAAGTATGTGTTTTATTGACTAATTGAGGGACCCCAGTCAGGGACATTTTACTTTAACTGCTATGACCCTGGGGCTGGTTTCCCAAGTTCAAAGAGTAACACGTGGTTGGGGAGACAGGGCCCCTTCTCTTGCTCACCCCTTGCTGAGGAACCCCAGAGAAACCACAGGGGACTCGGGTTTCCAGCAGGAAAGCCACATCTTAATATGACCCAGGAACCCACTGTTCCCATAACCAGATGCCCACAGAGGCCCAGAATTGTTTTCTCGTATTTCCACCTGTAAGGTGCACCCTGAGGGGACTCCCACCCACGTCTGATTTGGGACGTAGCAGCGGGGTCTCCACTCTCTGAGCACTTCCTTTGGGCTCATTTCAACTCGTTTGATCTTCAGAGCCCTCCTGGGAGGCAGGTCCCATTGGCCTCATTTTGCAGATGAGGGAGCTGAGGTATGGTGAGGTGAGACCCTGTGACCCCCCCCTACTTCTGGGCCATGCTGTGTAGAAGCACTTACAACTTCTGCCTCGTTCAGGGCGCGTGGGGAGTGTGAGCCCCTGGGCAGTGGGGCGTCCTGCTGTGTCAGGGCCCCCGAGCACCCAGCTGCTGACCCTGCCTGTCTCTGCCAGCAGCCCGGACCCACGTGGGGGGTAGAGTGAACCTGGACCCTCTGCTCACCACTGCACCCACGGGAGACACATCAGGGAGACACATGCAGGGCTGTGCCCCTGCAGTTCCCCTCCCATCACTGCATTCTCCAGCTCGGGGCTTCAGCCTTCCTGGAAAACACTGGGCATTGCTGTCCTTCGCCAGCATCTCACCACTCTCCGCCCACTCCTGGAGCGTTTTCTTCCAACACCACTCCTGAGGCAGGAGAGAGGAAGGAGGAAACTCCGGAGGTGCCCCAGGGCTGAGATTAAGGACATCCATACAGGACAGAGACCCTGTTCTAAGACCGGTTGTTCCTGCTTTCTGGAAAAGCACTGAATCATGAATGCACCTGTACAGAAGATGCTACTTGACCCCTGCTTCATTATAATAGCATTATCATAAATTAACATTGTGCGACCGCTTCTCCAGTGGCCAATCAAGGAAAATCACGAGAGACCACATGCGCCGCAGCTTTAAAGTAATAACAACCACTTGTACCTGCACAACAAAAGCCCGCCGAGACTATCCGAGAAGGATCCGCCCTGTAAGAACAGAATCCCTCCAGCCACTGAGGTCAGTCTCAGCTCGGAGTTGGCCTGCTCCCATGTTCTGTGGATGCACTGTCACTTAGTAAGTCTATTCTCTCTCTCTCTGCTATAAACTCTCCAGGTGTTCAGTTCAGTTCTTTGTCCGCAATCACCAAGAACCTGGTTACCTGTGCCCACCTGTGACACTCCCTCTCGAGGTTTGTGTGGAGTGGGCAGGGGTCATCCTCAGCTGCCAGGTGGGGCACACAGAGGCTGGGGAGAGATGGTGTCAAGCCCTGTCTTCTCATGATCAGGGTCCCCGACAATGAGAGGTATTGAGTGCCCTGACACCAGGGGCATCCAAGCCCCCTACTAAGGAGAGTCAGACTTTCAGTTTTTAGACTCATTCTAACTGAGGGGATCGCCTAGCTCTGCCTGCGTTGTGAGCCAGGAGGGACTACTGGCAAGTGCTAGGTAAGCGCCCAGCCCCCTCATCCATGGAACAGCAGTGGGACAGTAGCAGGGTGCCCCCTGCCGTCACAGTCAGATGAAACCCGCTTCCCACACAGGATAGCGCATGGTATTTGCCGAGCGTCTGTTTTGGACCAGACACGGTGCCAGGTGTGGGAGGCCCTTGGAGAGCTCAGGGCGGGAAATACAAGCATATGGTATGTGCTCTTGTGGGAGCCCAGATGAACTTGGACGTGGGGGTCCAAGGAGGCTTCTTCAGGAAGTGATGCCCAGTGGACACCTGAGGATGAATGAGGCCAGGGGACCCTGTGACAGGACAGGTCCACAGTGGGGACCAGCAGTGACTGCCCTGCTGCAGAAGGAACAGCCAATACAAGGAAGCTAGAGACGGCGGCCTCTGTGTGCTGGGTCTGAGGGCAGGATTTGCTCCAAGGGCAGTGGGAAGCCATGGGGGACAATATGCATTGGGGGTGGGGGAATGGTGGCAAGTTCTGGGCTTCATTTAAGGAAGATCCTTCTGGCCGACTAGGGGGAGAATGGATACAGAGTGTAGGAGGCCAGGAGGCAGGCTGGGGGGGTACTGTCCCCTGGGGAGGGGGCAGCGGCTTAGCCCAGGCACAGGAGGGAGGGAGAGAAGTGGGTGGCTCTGAAGGAGATTCTGGAGGTAGGTGGGCGGGGTTTTGTTCAAGGACAGGAAGTGAGGTGCCTCCTGGCTTCCAGCCTGGTTCCCTAGAGGACACAGGGAGGGCCCAGGGTCAACATTTTGATCACATAGCACCAGTTCCCAGCAGTTCATGGGTGTAACGCCCCTGCCTGCTTCCTCCTGTTTGCCCACCCGTATTTCCTGTGCCTGGAATTTCCCAGTAGCAACCCCCCGGTCACCTTTGAAGGGAGAAGGCTGGAGGAAGATTCCCCACCCCAACAGCTGACCCAAAGGCAGGTGACCGCCCAGTCCTCCATCCGCAGCTGTCCTCTCCACCCGGCTGCCCGTGTCCGCCCCTCCTACCATCTGGGTGAGTGTTTCTTCCTTAACTCCTTGGTTGTCAGACTTCCGTACAGTTTGATTTTCTGTCAGTTCTGGTTGTTTTTTGTTTTTAAATTGTCGTCCCTCTTTTGGTTGTGCAAGGAGCCCAGTGTGTCTACCTATGCCTCCATCTTGGCCAGAAGTCTGTTCTAACGTGCACAGTTTTGATGCCTAACAAAGCGGTGCATTTTTCATGTCTCTTCGTCATGCATTTCGTCTTTTTCTTATTGATTCATAAGATTTCTTACATATAAGTACTCTTTGGCCAGTGTTTCAAATATTATTTTTTAGAGGTTCTTTTCTTGTTTAAGGTTTAAAAAATGTGTTTTGGTCACTGAATGTCAACTATTGAAGAAAAAATGAAGAAAAAGTGTTTTGGCCCAGAAGTTTAAAGTTTTTATGTAGGATAATTTATTAGTCTTATAAAAAATTATCTCTGGCTGGAGTGACTCAGTGGTTTGAGTGCTGGCCTGTGAACCAAAGGGTCGTGGGTTCGATTCCCAGTCAGGGCACATGCCTGGGTTGCAGGCCAGTTCCCAGCAGGGGACAAATAAGAGGCAACCACACATTGATATTTCTCTCCCACTCTTTCTCCTTCCCTTCCCCTATCTCAAAAAATAAATAAAATAAAATATTTAAAAAAATAAAAATAAAAAATAAAAAGTTATTGAGACTTTTGGTAAATATTCATCTTTATTTTCCTCTAGTGGTGTGCTATTGCTGCTTTTAACTTTTAACTTTTTACCCGTCTGAAATTTACTTGATTTTGAGAGTTGAAGTGAAGGTCAAACTTAATGTTTTTCCAAATGATTCATCAGTTGTCCCAGATCCATTTATTGAATAAGTAGCTTTTTGCATTCAGATTTGAGGGTTCTTACTTATGAATACCAAATAGTTATCTATATTTGAGTCTGTTAAAGACTCAAATTGTCATAATATTGTCATAATATTCTTCCCATCCAGGAATCTTTATCTGTTTAGTTTTTATACATCCCTTAACTATTTTATGATTTCAGTCATATTAAATTAGTATAGTTATTACCAATTATTTCTACGTTATACATAGTTTGCTTTGATATTATAAAATGAGTCACTTCCTTGGTTACATTTTCTGGTAATGGTTGGTATGTAGCAAAACTATTAATATTTGTGTATTTACCTTGTATCCCCTTACTCTCCTGAATTCCTATGTTTTTCAGTTAGACTTTTTTAGGTTCAATAATGTATCATCTGTAAATAAAGATGATTTCATCTCCTTTTCTCTGGACGCCTCTTTGTGTTTTTGTTTTTCCTTGTCCTGCAGTGGCGGTCAGAGCATCCGCGTGCTCGCGGACAAGTACCACGGCGTTCTGACACTGGGGGCAGATTCTTTCCTCAGCTGTGACATGGAGGCTGTGTTTCCCTGTTAATCACGACGCAGCAGCTGCTGGACACTTGGTTTCTAGGAAAGTGCGACCTTTCCCCCCCACATGTAACAATTAATAGCAATAGCTACCATTTATTGCTGGGCCCTTTTCTAAGCGTTTTACAGAATTGTTTCGCTTAAGTCTTTCAAACAGCCCTCAGAGGTAGGTACTATTGTAGTAGACATTTACACGGGGGAAAAAAACTTGTATTTAGAGAACCTTCTCGTCCTCCAAAACAGCCCATGGAATAATCAGAGTTTAAATGCAGGTCATGGAACTTGCAAGCCTGCGTGTTTAACTGCATGCTGTCTCGCCTTCCTTCCCAGACAATAAAAACCTCCTTCCATTGCTGACTTAGTTTTGATGTGAGAGAGAAATCTAGAGTTTATCAAAGAACTTCCTGCCTACTTTGGAAACACATATGCACTGTTTTTTTCTTTCACTTACTAAATTTTGTTTAAAAGACTTTTAAATGTTCAGCAGAGTTCTGGTAAATAGAAGAAAGTCAAAGCTCTTGCCAATTTCAGTGGTGTAAACACTCCTGTCATGGCTGGTTGCAGGCTCCCAACGTGATACTGCTGAGTGAGGAGACGGGGAGGGACGAACTGCCAGCCCTGCGTCCTGCCTGCATTCCTGACACAAACCTCCCAGGTGGTGGTAGATTATTGCTTTAACACGTGCACACACATGTACCACACTGGGTGTGACTGGGTTGCTACCTACAGCCTCAGTGCCCTGTGCAGAGCCTTGTAATCAGGAACATCGATATTTTAGCAGCAAAAATGCTTGAATAGTCACATTCTTTGTCATAAATACTGTAAGGAGGCTCCCACCACTTTGGATCCATTAGGTATTGACTTAGTTTTGGCACCGAACTTACCCAAAAAATCCATTTTGCAGAACTTTCTGATTTTCAGAATTGTGGACAAAAGTCTGTGAACTTGGGTTTTATTTATTTCTTTTTCTCTATTTTTTGAACTTGATCTTAAACTTTGTTTCTAGGTTGTCAGGTTTCATATCAGGGTTGAAATATTTATAGAATGATTGGGACATTTTTCATCTCTTTTGAAAATTTTCACTTGTTTCTTGAACTTTAGAAAGCTGAACAATGGTATAACCATTTGGGATTGACCTTTTTGGGATAGATTATTCTGGATGATGTCCTTAGTTTTTTTTTATCATTTATTTATCCATCTGGGTGTTCTATTCTTTCTCGAGTTAATATTGGTAATGTACATGTTTATAGAAAGCTCAGTTTCTCTGAGATTATAAAAAAATTCAGTACAGAGTTGCATATCATTTTTTAAAATTTAAAGACCCTGTCTTTACCCGTGTTTATAGATTTTTTCCTGTATCTGGTTTTAGATAACTGCGCATGCCTCCTTTCTTTGTTTCTTAACAAACTAGCTTGAGTTGTGGCTGTTCATCTTCCGAGTCCCATTCTTTTCTGCTGTGATCCAACAGGTGAGGAGCTACTCTGTCACCCACAATGAGCTTCTTCCCCAGTTTGTTCCCTTTCTCCCCGACTTCTGGAGTTGAATGCTTCAGAAGTTCTTTTATTTCCCCAGTAGAAGTGTACAGTGGAGGAAGGAGTTTATTTCATGAAATGCAGGAGAGACGGCACAGGAAGTAAACTGGAAGCTGGGTTTTGATGGATGAGTAAGGGTTTCCTAGTGGAGACATTCTGTGTGGTTGAGACAGCAGCCACAGAGGGATGAAAGACCAGCTGTTGTCTAGAAATGACCCCTGGCATGGTGCACTTGAATGGACAAAGGAATGGCATTTGTAATAATGTACATATTTGTTATATTTATAATAAATCAATATCTTTACTACACAATGTAGTGAATTATAAAGTACAGTTTAGTGAACACAGCTTTTTCCTGGAGCTGACGGCTGGTGCAGAAAGACGTGATTTGGCCGGAATGTAGGGACCTGGAGAGAATGTGGTGGGAGGTCAGCAGCAGGACACCCTGAGGGGCCACTGGGAGTCCCGGGAGTGGCGTCACACACAGAGTCTAATGTATTTAGGGTAAAGCAAAGCCCCTGGGCAGCAGTGCTGAGAATGGACAGTAGGGGGCAGGAGCGGAAGCTGGGTGGTGTGGGTTGGGAAGCTGAGGCACTGGAGAGAGGAGAACCTTTCGGCGCCGCAGTGCGAGTGTGTAGAGCTACTTTAGACTCTTGTTTTTTATTGCTATTGGCTTGTTGAGGCATCGCTAGTATATAATAAATTGCACATTTTCACTGTAAAAAAATTGGATTTGTTCTGACACATTTGTACACCTGTGACACTTTATCACAAGATAAAGTAAGATAGAGGGACACCAGCCTAACCCTAACCCTGATCCAAGTTTCCCGCTGCCTCTTATTCCCACAACTTTCCTTCCCTCCCATTTCTCTCCTCCCTCCACCCACAATTAAAAACAAGATAAACCACTGACATGCTTTCCGTCACTACAGACTAATTTGTATTTCCCGGTATTTTATATAAATGGAATCAAACCATATATACACTCCTTTTCTTTTTGTCTGAGCATGTGGTGTGCTCACTCAGTGTGATGATGTCAAGACTGGGCCGCGGGGTCTGTTGTGCCCACACTTGTTTCTTTTCTTTTTCCTGTGAAGGGACGCCCATCCTGCAGGTGAGCCAAAATTTGTTTACTGGGTGTCTCTGCAGTTGGGGTAACTATAAACAGAGGTCTGAACACTGATATGCAAATGTCTGTGTGGACGTGTGCTTTCACAGTTCTGAGGAGACATCCAGGGACTTTTTCTGCAGCCTGGCCAGAGACTCGGCAGCTGGAGTCCAGCCCCTGATGGCGATGGGAGAACCATGCAAGGCCCAGGAGGGCTGTTTGGAAGGGGACTGAAGCGTCTTTGTTCCATGTGCAGTGTTTCTTGCACCTGGCATCTTTTTCAATAAATGTGTATTTTTCATTTTACATGGCTAGATATCTTCTGGACAGACCTTATATACTCAAATAAATAAATAAGTAAGTAGGTAAATAAGAGCCATAAATCTTCCCCAAATGGTATAGTATCATTCATACTTTTCTGCAATTTCTTTTCAACCTAGAAATAGATTGAAAACAGACCTTCATGTTTATCTTTCCATGTTGTGACCCGGAAAACAGGCGTGATATTCCATAGCAAGGTTTGGCGTGCTTTTTCTTAAAGGGCCAAAGAGTACATTTTTTGGCTTTATGGATCAAGTGGCATCTGTTGCAACTACTCAGCTCTGCTATTGTGTTGGGAAAGCAGCCACCGACGCTATATGAATGAATGGACATAGCTCTGTGCCAGTAAAACTTTATTTACTAAAACTGGCCTTTGCTCTGTGCATCCTCATGCATCAGCTGGGAACCTCCCTCTGCTTTACAAATGTAGAAACTGAGGGCTAGAAAGACGTGGTCACAGAAGTGAGCAGGAGAGAATCGAAACAGTGGGGTTTGTTTGCTACAGTGGCCAGTGTCATCCTAATGTGGCGGTTCCCAGAGACATGGTCGATATCTGGAGACACTTTTGGCTGCCTCACTGGGGAGGTGCTGCTGGCATCTGCGAATAACACCCTACACGGCTCAGGATGGCCTCTGCGTAAGGAATTATCCAGCCCATAATCTCCACAGAAACCCTGTGCTAGCTTAATGAACTGCCCTCTTACAATCATTTTACCTATTTTTTTTCTCCACCATTGAGCAAATTCACATTTCTCAACCAAGGAGAGGGAAGGGGCTTTCTGGTCAGGGCAAACTGGGTGTGGGAATTGCTCAGCGTGGAGCCAGCTTATCATTTACTGATTGTTTTGGCCTTGCCTGACGGGTGGGCAGAGCATGTGACCTCAAAACTGACCTTTTGGAGTGAGCGCAAGCATCAGGTTCAGACGGATCTACTCCTCAGACTTCAAGGTCAGGTTACCTTGGAGAAGGGTGAGGCTGATGCTGAGTTCTAGGAGTTTTACTGGCTGTTGACATCCTGGTGGCGATGGTGGGAAATTATTATTTTATTACTGGTGCTGATTGTGATGCTCCACTTTTCAAGATTTAGCCCCGTGGACTTCTTTGCTGTTCTGTCAGCACGCTGGGCTCAGTCCTGCCTCAGGGCCTGTGCGCATGCTGCAACCAGTCTTCTCCCAGGTGCCCTTATGATTTCTTCCTTGACTCCTTCAGGTCTCTGCTTTAATGTCACCTCATCAGAGGTGGCTTCTCTGACCACCCTATTTAAAATCCCACCCTCGCTCCATCAGATTCTCTGCAGTCTGGACATTTGAGTGAGACAGAGGGGCATGTACAGGTAAGGCAAAGTGAATGTGCAAGCAGCTGCTTCTATTTCTTTTAAGAGGAAAGAGAATGGACTCCCCCTTTTCATGCAGATGTGTTAGAGCTGAACTGCGTCTGCTCAGATTTGTATGTTGTAGCCCTAACCCTTAGTACCTCACAGTGTGGCTGTATTTGGAGATTGGGCCATTAGTGAGATAATTAAGTTAAAATGAACCCACGAGGGTGGGTGCTAATTTAAAATGACTGAGGTCCCCATAAGGAGAGATTAGGACACACAGAGAGACACCAGAGATGTGTCTGCAAGCCAAGAAGAGAAGCCTCAGGAGAAACTGACTCGACCTGCACTTGACCATGGACCTCTGGCTGCTCAGCCAGTGGCACTGGGTCACAGCAGCCCAAGCTGACCAACACAGGACATAGCCCTGCTGGTGCCCGTGTCTCTGCACTCCAGCTGCCACCCTCGTCACATCAGAGCCTGGCAGGGCCTTGTGTCACAGATGGGGACCTTCAAGCTTAGAGAGGTGGACGGCCTCTCATTTAGGTGGGATGTGGCAGAGCTGGGGCGGGCTGCCTTTGTCTGGGGCCACAGAGAGGGGTGGGGGTGGAGTGGTGAAGGTCAGAGGCCCAGGACTGTGGGCTGACTGAGGGATGCCATCCTGAGGGTGTGGTGGGGTGGGACTTGCGATGGGAAGGGCTGGCCCCAGATGGGAACAAAGTGCCTCTGGAGAGGAAGGAAGACGAGGTGGATGGGTGTGGATGGAGGTTTGGTACAGGTCGCAAGGGCATGGCATGGACCCTATGACTTCTTTTCCTTCCAGGAGTGGAGAGGAGGTCACCAGCTGGGTGTGTGTGAACTGGATCTGGGAGCTGGTGGGAGTTGAGGAGAACTGGGAGGGGCCATGAATCTGCCTGTGGGGAGCAACCAAGAGACAACTGAAGAGGGACTAGGGGAAGCATGTTCCCGGGGCCTGGAAGACCCCATACAAAAGCCGGTGGCAGCATCTGACGTGTCTCAGCCAGCTGGAGCCTGTCTCGGGCCGCCTGCAGCCCGGAGACGTGCAGGGATTGAGCCCACGGGAGGAAGTGCGGTGCCCTCATGGTTAGGACTGTGAGCTGCAGCTGTTCTGGAAGCAGATGCTGAAAAGGAGTCAGGGTGCAATGTGTTTGTTAGGTCAGACCACCAGATTTCAAAAATAATGCTTGTTGGGAGAAGGGTTGGATGTCTGTCTCCAAAAAAGACATACGAAGGGCCAAGCAGCATTTGAAAAGAATACGACATCACGGTCATTAGGCCACACTGGTCATTAGGTCATTAGGGGGTCAGGTCTAAGCCACACTGAGATACCACCTCACACCAGTTAGAGTGGCTATTATTAAAAACAAAAGAAAAATGAAAAATAGCAATGCTGGCCAGGATGTGGGGAAACTGGAATACTTGGGCGAATGTGAAGTGGTGCAGAAGTTGAGAAAAACGGCTTGTTGGTGCCTCAGAAAGTTAAGTAAAGGGTTACCATCTGACCCAGGCATTGAACTTCTGGGTATAGTCTCAAAAGAATTGAAAATGGTGTTTATTTCATTTTATTTTAATATATTTTATTGGTTATGCTATTACAGTTGTCCCGTTTCCCCTCCCTTTATTCCTGTCCACCCTGCACACCCCTCTCACCATCATTCCCCCCTTTCGGTTCACGTCCATGGGTCGTACATGTAAGTTCTCTGGCTTCTACATTTCCTATACTATTCTTAGCCTCCCCTTGTCTATTTTGTACCTACCATCTATGCTACTTATTCTCTGTACCTTTTCCCCCCTCTCTCCTCCCCTCCCACTCCCCTGATGATAACCTTCCACGTGATCTCCATTTCTGTGATTCTGTTCCTGTTCTAGTTGTTTGCTTAGTTTGTTTTTGTTTTTGCTCTAGATTCGGTTGTTAATAGCTATGAGTTTGTTGTCATTTTACTATTCATATTTTTTATCTTTTTCTTAGATAAGTCCCTTTAACATTTCAAATGATAAGGGCTTGGTGATGATGAACACCTTTAACTTGACCTTGTCTGAGAAGCACTTTATTTGCCCTTCCATTCTGAATAAAAACCTTGCAGGATAGAATAATCTTGGAGGTAGGTTCTTGTCTTTCATGACTTGGAATACTTCTTTTCAGCCCCTTCTTGCCTGCAAGGTCTCCTTTGAGAAATCAGCTGACAGTCTGATGGGAACTCCTTTGTAGGTGACTGTCTCCTTTCCTCTTGCTACTTTAAAGATTTTCCCCTCATCTTTCATCTTGGGTAATGTAATCATGATGTGCCTTGGTGTGTTCCTCCTTTGGTCCAACTTCTTTGGGACTGTCTGAGCTTCCTGGACTTCTTGGAAGTCTATTTCCTCTGCCAGATTGGGGAAGTTCTCCTTTATTATTTGTTCAAATAAGTTTTCAATTTCTTACTCTTCCTCTTCTCCTTCTGGTACCCCTGTGATTCAGATATTGGAATGTTTAAAGGTGTCCTGGAGGTTCCTAAGCCTCTCCTCAATTTTTTTGAATTCTTGTTTCTTCATTCTGTTCTGGTTTAATGTTTCTTCCTTCTGGTCCACACCATTGATTCGAGTCCCAGTTTCCTTCCCATCATTGGGAAGGTACCCTTCCCAATAATGGGTAGGAACCCAATGTATTGGTTCCTTGTACATTTTCCTTTATTTCACTTAGCATAGCCTTCATTTGTTTCATCTAATTTGAGACCAAATTCAACCAATTCTGTGAGCATCCTGATTACCAATGTTTTGAACTGTGCATCTTATAAGTTGGCTACCTCTTCATCGCTTAGTTGTATTTTTTCTGGCGCTTTGATCCATTCTTTCATTTGGGCCATTTTTGTTTTGTCTTGGCATGCCTATTATGTAGTAAGGGGCGGAGCCTCAGGTGTTCACCAGGGCGGGGCAATCCAGTTGGCTGCCTTGTGGTGCTGTATGTGGGGCAGGGGTTTGGGAGGGAACCGTGCTGCTTGCATGGCTCTCGGCCAGCTTTCAGTCACTTCCCCCACTATCCACAAGCAAATTGGGCCCTTCCGGTGCTGATTCCTGGGTGGGTGGGCTTGTGTACGTTCTAGGACCCTGTGGGTCTCTCCAACGAACTAACCTGTGAGGCTGGGAGTTTCTCCCACTGCCTCAACCGCCACACTGTTTTCAGTCAGAGGTTTGAGGCTTTATTTCCCTGCACTGGTACCATGGGTTGTGTGGTTTGTCTCGCTCCCCAGTTGTTCCTCCAGTTTATCTGTGCACGAATGTGGGACCACTCTGTTTGCAATCTGCCTCCTCACTGTGTCCACCAGTCATGGCTTGCTGCACGACCTCTCCACCCAGCTGCCCGTCTCAGCCCCTCCTACCATCTGGGTGAGTGTTTCTTTTTTAACTCCTTGGTTGTCAGACTTCCATGCAGTTCGATTTTCTGTCAGTTCTGGTTGTTTTTTTGTTTTTAAATTTGTTGTTGACCTTCTTTTGCTTGTGGGAGGAGGCACCGTGTGTCTACCTACACCTCCATCTTGGCCAGAAGTCCTTACAAATTTGAAAATGGTGTTTAAACAAAACACTATACCCACATGCTTATAGCAGCACTATTCACAAAAAACAAACTGTGGAAACAACCCAAATATCCATTAACCAATGAGTGAATGCACAAAATGTGGTCTATCCAGAAAACGGAATATCGCCGGACCACAAAAAGGACTGAAGCACTGACACTCGCTACAAATGTTTTTCTTGTTTTTAAAAATATTTTTATCGAGTGGATTGGGGTGACATTAGCTAATAAAATCATATAGGTTTCAGGTGTACAATTCTGTAATATGTCCCTGTATATTGTAGTGTGTGTTCACCACCCCAAGTCAAAGCCCCTTCTGTTGCCTTTCATCCCCTCTCCACCTTCTGCTGCTTCCCCCACCCCATTTCCCTCTGGTAATCAACAAGTTGTCCTCTGTGTCTGTGAGGTGGTTTTTTGTTTTTTGAAAGACTTAGGATAAAAGAAGCAATAGAAGAAGCTGCAGAAGTGAGCCAAGGTAGGGCTGCTGTTAGTTCACTGGGAAGTCCGAGAAGAGGGGCCTTGGAGACAGGTTCAGGGGGTCAGCCCTGGATGAGCTGCTGCTGCCCACTGCTCCCCGGTTGCAAGGCCAGTGGGGACCCTTAGAGTTTAGGGGATGTGTGTCCATGGGGGAAGAAAAGGGGAGAGGGTCCCAGAAGGGGGAGTGTGCCAATTTTTTTTTGCTTAATCTCTTCACCTTTTTCACCTAGTCCCCCAGCCCCTCCCCTCTGACATCTGTCACTCTGCTTTCTGTATCTGTGAGTCTGTTTCTGTTTTGTTTATTTTGTTCATTAGATTCCACATATGAGTGACATCATATGGTACTTGTCTTTATACAACTGGATTATCTCACTGAACATAATGCTCTCTGGGTCCATCCACGCTGTCACAAAGGTTAAGATTTCCTTCTTTTTTATGGCCGAGTAGTATTTAATTGTGTAAATGCACCACAGCTTTCTCATCCACTCATCTACTGATGGGCACTGGGGCTGCTTCCAGATCTCAGTGATTGTAAATAACGCTGCAACGAACATTGGGGTACATGTATTCTTTTGAATCAGTGTTTTGGGGTTCTTCAGATAAATTCTTCAGAGTGGGATCACTGGGTCAGAGGTCGATATATTTTTAATTCTTTTGCAGTATCTCCATACTGCTTTCCATAGTGGCTCACCAAACTGCATTCCCACCAACAGTGCACTAGGGCCCCCATTCTCCACGTCCTCTCCAGCACTTGCTGTTTGTTAATTTATTGATGAGGGCCATTCTGACAGGTGTGAGGTGATATCTCAACATGGGTAAATCTCAAAAACGTAATGCTCAATGAGAGAAGCCAGACACAAATGCCATATGTTTCATGGTTCTATTTGCAAGAGATATTCAGAATAGGTGAATCCACAAACACAGAATGTCAATTCACGTTGCCAAGGAGGAGAAGAAAGTGGGTGTGGGTGGCTGCTTCATGGGCACAAGATTGCTTTTTGGAGGTGATAAAATGTTCTGGAGCTAGTTGCAATAGTTGTACAACATTGTAAGTATACTAAATATCACTGAACTGTTCATTTTAAAATGGTTTTCTGTATGAATTTCATCTGTTTCAACCCTAAATCTAAACCTAATCCTAGCTCTAAACCTTAACACTAACCCTAAACCTAACATTAATCCAAATTCTAACTCCAGCACTTACCCTAACCCTAATTAGAACTTAAACCCAAATCCTAACCTCAAAGCTATCTCTAACCGTAGCCTTAACCAGAACTTTAATCATAAACTCAACCCTAACCATAACCCTACCCCTAACACTAACCCTACTCAAAACCTAACCATAAGACAAAACTTCAAGTTCAATTTAGTCCTAAGTATAACTATTACCCAAAACCTAACTCTAGCCTTCATTGAAACTCAAACTCTAAACTCAAACTAATACTATGACTAAATGTAACTGTAATCATAGAGTCAACTGTACCCCTCACGCTAACCTTAACTCTAACCCTAACTGAGAGAGCAAACCCTGATCCTCACCCTAACACTAATCTTAATGTAAAAATATAGGCACTACACACACATGTATTTGTATACATATAAATATGTATTTATATGTACTTATATACATATAAACACACATGTATACACATACACATAAATGGACGCACATACACACATGCATACACATGCACATATGCACATATATGTAATGATTTCAGGGTTCACCCAGCCTCATATCATGCAGGTTAAAACATTTATTTTGGGTTCAGAAGCAATCAACACGTGACATCGTATTAGTTTCAGGTGTGCTGCACAACGGTTTAGTATTTGTGCTCCGTGAGATGCTCACCAAGTAGGTCTAGTCAACACCCAGCTCCTCACACGGTCACAGTTGTTTTCTCCTGGTGAGGTTTAAACCCTGCTTTGTAGCGGCTTCCGCCCGTGCACACCCACTGTTGGCCACAGTCGCCCGGCCCTGCGTGGCACCCCAGGGCCCGTGTGTCCATGGCCGGAAGGGCTGTCTCTTCTGCCCACCTCCACCCATTTCCCTGCCCCTCACCCCCTGCCACTTGCAACCACCAATCCACTCTCTGGATCTGTGAGCTCAGGTTTGTTTTATTTATTATTATTTTTAGCTGCTTCTTATAACGGCATCATACAGTATCTGTTTTTCTCTGTCCGATTTATTTCACTCAGTATAATGCCCTCTAGGTCAATCCATGGTCTCATAACTGGAGGTGTTTCCTTCTTTTTTGGGGGCAGAAAATATTCCACTGTGTGTATACTCCATGTTCTTTATCTATTCACCTGCTGATGACTTTGGGGTTGTTTCCACATCGTGGCAATTGTGAGTGATTCTGCAGGGATCACAAGGGTGCAGACATCTCCTCCAGAGAGCGTTTTCGTTTCCTTTGACGAAATGCCCGGGAACGGTAGTACCAGGTCACACACTGTCTCTATTTCTACTGTTCTCGGGAAACTCCACGCTGTTTGGTTCCCACAGTGGCTGTGCCATTTCAGACCCTAGCACGAGTGGGCGAGGGCTCCCTTTTCTCCACATCCTCACCAGCACGTGGCATTTGGTGTCTTTTTGATAATTAACTCTGTGTATTTTAAATCAGAGTATAGTTTCTAGAAGTCAGCTCCTTACTCACCCTTCCACTTAATTACCTGTGCCCTTCAAGCAGAGTCTATAAACCTTGATGGTGAGAATTGGTGTACAAGCATTTGAAGGGGTAAAAAGTGCTGTTGCTTTCCTATAAGTTCTAGATTTCGCATCACACACATACCAGCATCTGGAGCCACTACCAGTGTGTTTGAAATTTGTCTAGGTAGATACGCTGCTAATAGCTGGGAAGCATCTTCGTGCTGGTGTGGCTGGCCGTGGTTCTGTTTAGTGTGCTCCACCAGCTGCATGGAGTTTGAAATGCATACTTGCCACCACAGACCTCTGGTGCTTAATTCTGTCCCGTTGAAATGTCTGCAGCATAATTGTAATCTCTAATGTAACGGCGGTCTCCATTGCCCAGGATGGCTACTGGTTTAATTCTTATGGACTTACTTTGTAATTAGAGATGGTGGCAGAATTACTGTATCAGAGGTGATACACTTTTATGAGTCTTGGTGTTTTCTTTTTCCAAACTGGTGGTGGTGGCATTAATGTAAAAGCAAAGGACAAGAGGACACTAGGTTTGCCTCCTCTCCAGCAGGTGGCCACACCACTGGGCGGTCCCCTGTGGCATGCTACTCTTCTTGGCCATCTAGTGTGTGATATTTTTAATATGGTATCGCATTCCAGTGTTTTATTTTGTTCACAGCTCTTGCTGTTATCTGCAATTATCTTTATTATCACTTCCCTCCCCCCTGCCCTCATGTTTAAGGCTTGTTTTCTCCACTGCACTTGACAAACGAGGCGGAGATCTTCTTCGCTTTCCTTAAAGCCACATGCACCAGTGCAGTGGGTGGAACGATTGCCCCTCCACAGATGTCCACATCTTAATCCCTGCAACCCGCAACTGTGTTAGGTTACAGAGGGAAGGGTAATTCAGGTTGTGAGTTGGCTGACCTTGAGATGGGGAGATAATCTGGGATTATCTGGACGAGTTTGGTGCCATCACAAGCTCCTCAAATGTGGAAGAAAGAGGCAGGAGGAAGAGGGAACCAGAGGGACAGCACTGCGAGATGTGCTCAGCCTGTGGCTGCCAGCTGTGAAGATGGAGGAAGGACCCGCGGGCCAAGGAATGCAGGTGGCCTCCAGAAGCTGGAAAAGGCGAGGGATTTTTTTCCTTAGAGCGTCTAGAAGGAATGTAGCCCTGCCAACTCTTTGATTTTCACGTAGCAAGACAATTTTTAATTTTGGATCTCCTGAACTGAAAAAAAAAATATAAGAAATGTGTTGTTTTAAGCTCCAGTTTGTTACAGTAGCGATAGATAATGGACACACCCAATTTGGCTCTGAGGAAATGTTCAGTAAACATTTGTTAAATGAATGACCAGAATGGCGACCTCCAGACAGGGGCTGGAGAAGACAGAGTAACTTTAAGTTAGAGAGGCTATAAGGCAGCCAGGAGTTGGGGGTAGGCCTTGGAGTCAGTGGGGAATGCCTGAGTCAGGCAGTGAGTGTGAGGGGGCGTGGATTTCAAGGTCAGAGCTGGCTGGTGCCCAACTCCCAGAAACACTCGGGAAAGAGCACAGGGTTGCTTCCCAGTGCTGTTTTCATGGCATCCCGGGGATGGTGTTTGCCGAGGGGTCCAAGACATTCTTCCATTTCTTTTTTAAAAATTATTTTAAGATTAAAAATCCTAAAATTATTTATTTTAAAAAAGATTCTTTATTTTTAGAGAGAAGGAAAGGGAGGGAGAAAGAGAGAGAAACATCAGTGTGTGGTTGCCTCTCATGCACCGCCCCCTGCAACTGGAGACCTGGCCTACAACACAGGCGTGTGCCCTGATGGGCATGAAACCAGTGAGCCTTTGGTTTGCAGGCTGGTGCTCAGTCCACTGAGCCACACCAGCCAGGGCCTAAAATTGTTTCTTTAAGGCAGTTTTAGGTTTACTGAAAAGTTGAGCAGAAAATAGAGAGTTCCCATATACCTTCTTTTCCCTCTCCCTCAATTTCCTTTGTTACTAACTCATCCTGAGTTAGTATGAACACTTGTTACAACTGATGAACCAACATCTTCGACATCATTAACCGAAGCCCATCGTTTACAGGAGGGTTTGCTCTTGGTGTTGTGTCTTCTTGGAGTTTCGACAAATGTGTAACGACATGAATTTACCATTGCTGTGTTACATAGCACAGACTCACAAAGCTGTGCTCCTCCTGTGCAGCCCCACCTCCTCCTTCCCGGGAAACCACTGATCCTTTCACTTCATGGTTTCGCCTTTTTCTGAGCGGCCATCCAGTTGGAATCGTAGAGTATGTAGCCTTTCGGACCACTTCCTTCACTGAGTGGTGTGTGTTGAAGTTTCCTCCTCCATATCCTGTTTGTTACTTTTTAAAAAATAATGGATATACACACACCATATATATATATATATATATATATATATATATAATATATATATATATATATATATTATATATATATATAACCTACCTTTTAAAACATTTTTAAGTATGTTCAGCAGCATTAAATACAATCACAACATTGTGTGACCATCACCACCATCTGTCTCCGGAACTTTTCTTTGTGTTTATTGAAGTACAATTGACAAATAAAATTGTAGTGTATGTTTAAAGTGGTGATTTGATCTACATCTGCTTGTGGAATAACCGCAGTCAGGTTAGTTAACACACCTGTTAACTCACACATTGTGTGTGTGTGCGTGTGTGTGTGTGTAGTGAGATGCTCATTTCTACTCTCTTAGCAGATTCCCAGATTTTTTTTTTATTCTGAACTGAAATCCTCTACAGTTAAACAGCTTCCCTTTATCCCCTCTCTCCAGCCCCTGGTAACTTGGTAACTTCTAATGTACTCTCTCCCTATGAATTTGACTATTGTAGATACTTGAAAGAAGTGGAATAATACCATACGTATCCTTTTCTGTCTGGCCTGTTTCACTGAGCATAATATCTTCAGGGTCCATTTACATTATAGCAGGTGTCTGAATTTCCTTTCTTTTAAAAGCTGAATAATATTTTAGGGCATAGACGGGCCACATTGTGTCTGTCCGTCATCTGCCAGAAGACATGCAAGCTGTGTCTACTGTTCGGCTGTTGTGAATAATACTGCTGTGAGCACGGGTATAAAAACACTGCCTTCAGTTTTTTTTTTGGAGGGGGAGCATATACCTAACAGTGGAATGGCTGGATCATGTGTATTTGTTTCCTTAAAAAAAAACAACTGACAAGTACATCAGATAAATTGTGGCGCCCACGCAGGTTGTTTTCTTGGGTGGAGAGTGAAACTGAACACTTGGCCCCTTGGCAGTTTTTTTTCTCTTGGAAACAGTCCCTTCACACCATGTGGTTGTCCTATTTTCCCTTCTTCTCAGCCCGCAAACACGCCTTATGTACAATAGATACAAATTTATTTATCCTGCTTATTGAATATATTTTCCCATTCTCTTGCTTGCATTTCTATTTTGGTAATTTCCTTCTGGATATGTAGATATTTTTATTTTCATGGAGTGGAATATTGATGCTGTAACTATTTCTTTGGTGACTTGGTGACAAATGCTCTCTTGGAAGATTGATTCTTCTTCCATTCTATATCCTCCTAAGTTGTTCTGGAAAAATAGAACTATTATTAATTTTTAACTTAGCAAAAATTTTAATTTAACAAATTATAGTTAAATGTTCTTTCAGATCTATTCATTAAAGACTCTAGATTTCCCTCTCAAATTATCAGGCAATTATCCCACTCCTTTTTGTTGAATGACAGTGTTAGAGAAAAAAAATTTCATTCTAAATTACTGGAATGTACTTAAAAATAAATTACTAGATTCAAGAGGGTGGCGGAGTAGGTGGATGTTATACTCACTACCTCCCAGGACCAAACTGGATTTACAATGAAAATATAGGGCAACCCACCTGAAAAACCAACTGAAGACCAGCTGAAGAGAAGTCTCATAACCAATGATTTACAGAAGAAGCCACATCACGGCAGGTGGGACAGGCAGAGATGAGAGAAGGGCTGGCCCCACTCCCATGGCTGGCAGCTCAGATTCTGGAGGGGTATCTCAGCTGCAGAGGTCCCTCCTGACAAGCGTGGGGGTCTCAACTCCACGCCAGTCTTCTCAGCCCAGAGCATCAGAGCTGGGAAGAGGTGCCCGCATACTACCTGCCTGTGAAAATCAGTGGGGATTCTTTCCACAAGGGAGAGTTGGGAATCTGCTGGAGATACACCCTCTTAAAGGGCCAGTGCACAAAATTTCATTTGCAGCCACTTACCCTGGACTCTGGTGGAGTGGAGTCAAGTCTCCTGAGGAGAGATGGAGGTTTGTGGCTCTGCAGAGAGGGGCGAAGGGGCAGCCACAAGGATCCCCGTGTTGAGCCCTCTCCCACACCACAGATGCCATCTTGCTTGGTTGCATCAGCCTGAGTGAGCCTTGGCTGCATGGCCCCTCCTCCATGCAGCATCAGCCTGAGGAAATGCAACAGCCTCATTCTCTGGGCTCCCTGTTGCACCTGCCCATAGAGCTTGGGCCCTGTAAGGAGTCAGCTGCCTGGGCTAGGGCGTGGAGGTCTGGGCAGACTCCAGGGGTGTCCATGACTAAGTTGTGTGGTTTTGGGGTGGGACATTCCCCACACTTTCCTGTGAACTTGACCCACAGTGTATCCCCTACACGGGAAATCCACTGGTTCCACCTTTCCAAGTGCTGGTGGCTCTGCGCTGCTGAGGTCTGGGAAGAATCTGGGATAGTCTGAGTGGTGGCTCTGGGGTCGGGGGGGTCACTGTTCCCACCTTCCCCAGGCCTGACTGACACCTCCTACTTGTAGGAGATCTACTAGCCCTACCCTCTGGACTGTCCCTGCTGAGCTTGGACAGACTCGGGGACAGACAGTTGTGTGGCTCTGGTACACAGTCATTTTTTTTCCTCACATGCCAAGCTGGTGCAGAGCCCTCCCATCACAGGGCCAGATCTTGGTCTGTTTGGACCAGATAAACTCTGCTGGTCTCACCTGACTCCCTGAGACCCAGCCCCACCACAAAGGTGTGCGAGCAACCAGCTGGTGGCAGCTAGACTTGGTATACCTGGAATGTTAGCTGAGTCCACTCAGACCCAGAACTGGCACCACGTTTGAACCTGTTTCAGTCTGGTGAACACCTCTCGGCCCTCTCTGGTGTCTCACTGAGGACCCGCCTGTGACAACTTGACTACAGCCAGTGGCTGAGCGTGATAGGCAGAGGCAGCAGAGGTGGATCTAAGGGTGCATTGGGGCTTTTGCTGATCTACCTTAGGGCATGGTGCAGGTAAAAGCCAGCCTTGGTGTGCTGCTTGGTCCTCTCTATGCACACCTGGGCCCAGCAGAGGCAGCCAAAAACTGTAGATCATTGCGTAGCTCCAAACAGGTTGCCCAGAGTCAGTCACAGGCGGTGTCTGACATCGGACTGCCCCAGAGTCCCTCCCGGCAGGCCCAGAACCAACTCGCTCAGTGGCCAGCTTCAGACCACATCAGAGCAGGGTCCAGTTAGCTTCACAAGCAGCATATTTATGGAAAGTCTCAGCAGGCACCAGATCCTGCAGAAGCAAATGCTACTCCACATGGTCAGCACCTGCACAACAGCTCGTGCAACATGGTCAGGGTTGATCAGCCAGCCTGAGGGTCGAACCCATGCATAAACAGGCCACTAGCAATCAAGACTCAATTACAACAGGAGGATCCACATAACCCACACAAGGGACATTTCTAGAATACCTAGCTCAGGTGATCAAGGAGACTGCCACTGGACTTCACAGGACGCCTCGTACATAAGTCTACCCTATAGAGACTGGGAGTCACAGCAGATCTAGCTAATACATAAAACAAACACAAAGAGGCAGCCCGGTGGTGAGAGAGAGCAACCTGCCTCAAATAAAAGAACAGAAGAAATCTTCAGAAAAAGAGCTAAAATCAAAGGAAGCAAGCAATTTATCAGATATGGAGTTTTTAAAAAATGGTTCTAAAGAGCCTTAAGGAGCTCAATGAGAATTACAACAGCATGAAAAAGGATATAGAAGCCATTAAAAAAACTCAATCAGAAGTGAAGAACTCGATATCCAAAATTAAGAATGCACTGGAAGAAGTAGAGGTTGTATGAAGCAAAGGATGGATTCAGCAATTTGGAAGACAAAAGTAGCAGAAAACACCCAATTGGAGCAGCCAAATAAAAAAGGAATAAAAAAATAAGGAGAGTTAAGGGGCCTTTGGGACAACATGAAGTGAAACAACATTTGCATCATAGAAGAACCAGAAAAAGAAGAGATAGCAGAAGGGATTGAGAACCTATTTGAAAAAATAATAACTGAAAATCTCTCTAACCTGGGGAAGGAAAAAAGACATACAAATCCAGGAAGTGCACAGAGTCCCAGACAATCTGAACTCAAAGAAGCACACACCAACACACATCATAATTAAAATGGCAAATTTTAAGACAAAGAGAAAAACTAAAAGGCAGCAAGAGAAAGACAGTTACCTACAAAAGAGCTCCCATAACACTGTCATTGATTTTCCAACAGAAACATTTCTGGCCAGAAGGATTTGCATGTGAAAGGGTCAGGCCAGCTTTCTGACCTGCCTGACTGCTCATGAGTCGGTTATCCCGACTCACCTGGTAGCTCGCAGCTTCATCAGAACTTTCTCCCACCTTGCATAATAGACACCTGGTACCAGACACAATGGCCAGTGGTCAGACTGACCTTCCTGCACCTGGGAGTAGCCCAGCCCTTTACCTAACCCATGGTCCTGACTCACATCCTAAAACTCTGAGGCAACAGTCCAGAAGAACAAGAAACTAACCTCTACTTTATTCCCCCACAACCCCATGCTTTTTCTTTAAAAAACCCCATTCCTGCCTCCCTCAGCTGCTGCAGTCTGCTCAGACTCAGCTTGCTTGTAATGCAGCTCCAAACGCGGGCATTTGGATCAGATCATCCAGCTCCTCCCATCTCTATCTCTTGTGCATTTCTGACAGCGTGGGATATTCAAAGTGATGAAAAACAAGGACCTATAATTGAGATGCTTCAGAATTTAGGCTAACATTTAGAATTGAAGGACATCTAAAGAGCTTCCAGACAGGAAAAAAACTGAAGGATCTTATCTTTTTTTTTTTTTTTACAAGAATTGCTAAAAGGTCTTCTTGAAGAAGAAGAGGAAGAAGGAGGAGAAGGAGGAGAAGGAGGAGAAGAGGTAAAGGAACTTAGTTAATAGAATAAAATGGCAATAAGTACACACCTATCGATAATTGCTTTAAATGTAAATGGCTTAAATATTCCAATCAAAAGATATAAAGTAACTAAACTGATAAGAAAACAAGACCCATGTATATGCTGCCTACAAGAGACCCACCTCAGAACAGAAGATACACACAGACTAAAAGTAAAAAGATAGAAAAAGATATTTCATGCAAATGTAAATGAAAAAAGCTGAGGTAGTAATACTTATATCTGAAAAAACAGACTTTAAAACAAAAACTATAATAAAAGACAAAGAAGGACACCACACAATGATAAAGGAGCAATGCAACAAAAGGAGATAACCATTGTAAACATTTATGCACCCAACATAGGAGCACCTAAATATATAAGACACATGTTTATGGACATAAAGGGAGACATTGAAGGTAATACAGACAGAGTAGGGGATTTTAATACCCAATTGACATCAATGGATAGGCCTTCCAGAAAAAAACCAACAAGGAGACAGAGGTCTTAAATGACAGACTAGATCAAATGGGTTTAATTGATATCTCCAGAGCATTTCACCCCAAAGTAGCAGAACATACATTCTTTTCAAATGCACATGGAACATTTTCTAGATAGACCACGTGTTAGGATACAAAACAAGTCTCAATAAATTTAAGAAAACTGAAATCATATCAAGCATCTTCTCTGACCATAATGTTATGAGACTAGACATCAGTTACAAGAAAAAAACTCTGAAAAGCACACAAAGACATGGAGGCTAAATAACATGTTACTAAACAGTGAATGGGTGAACAATGAGATCAAGGAAGAAATGAAAAATACCTAGAAACAAATAAAAATAAGAACACAACCACCCAAAATCAAAGGGTCACAAGGAAAGCAATCCTAAGAGGGTAATTAGCATTACAGCCTACCTCAGGGACCAAGAAAAATCTCAAATAAACAGTCAAGACTTTTACTTTAAAAAAGGAAGTAGAAAAAAAACAACAAGGAACATAGTGAGTTGGAAAAAGGAAATAATAAAGATCAGAGCAGAAATGAATGAAATACAATCCAGAAAAAATAGTACAAGAAAAAAAGATAGAAGGCCCAAATAAATAAAAACAGACATGAAAGTGGAGAAGTAACAACTGACACCCAAGAAATGCAAATGGTTGTAAGAAAATGTTACAAACAATAACTATATGCCAAAAAAATTGGACAATCTGGAAAAAATGGATAAACTTTTAGACATATACAACCTTCCAAAATTGAATTAGAAAGGACCAGAGAGTCTGAATAGACAGAGTATGCCTAGTGAAATTGAAGTAGTAATAAAAAAACTCCCAACAAACAAAAAGCCTGGGCTGGATGGCTTCACAGGTGAATTTTACCAAACATTAAAAAAACTAACGCCTATGCATCTCAAACTATTCCAAAAAATTCAAGAGAAGAGAAGGCTCCCAGGCTTATTTTATGAGCCCACCATTATCCTAATTTCAAAACCAAATAAAGATACTACAAAGAAAGAATATTATAGGCCAATAGCCCTGATGAATGTAGATGCTAAAATTTTCAGCAAAATATTAGCAAACCAGATCCAGCAATAGACTGAAAAGATCACACACCATGATAAACGGGATTTATACCAGAAATGCAAGCTTGGTACAATATCTTCAAATCAATAAATGTGATACATTAAATAATCAAACTGGATAAAAACCACATGATCATATCAATAGGTGAAGACATATCATTTGATAAAACCTAGCACCCATTTATGATAAAATCTCTCATAAAGTGGGAATGGAAGGAACATACCTCAATGTAATAAAGGTCACAGCCAACATCATACTCAATAAGGATAAATTATAAGCATTTCTCTATAGAGTGAGAACAAGACAGGATGTCCATTTTCACCTCTCTTATTCAACATAGTACTGGAAGTCCAGCCTCAGCAATCAGACAAGAAGAAGAAATAAAAGGCATCCAAATTGGAAAGGAAGAAGTAAAACTGTCATTATTTACAGGTGACATGAGATTGTATATAGCGAACCCTAAAAATTCCACCCATGCTGGCAAGGATGTGGAGAAAGGGGAGCCCTTGTGCACTCTTGGTGAGAATGCAGATTGGTGCAGCTACTGTGGAAAGCAGTGTGGCAATACCTCAAAAAAAATTAAAAATGTATCTTCCTTCTGACCCAGTAAAGTCCAAAGAAACCTTAGACAGTGATTTGAAATAATATATGTATTCCTATGTTCACTGTAGCATTATCTGTAATAGATAAGATTTGGAAGCAAACCAAGTTCCTGTCAGGAGATGAGTGGGTAAAAAAGCAGTGGTATAATTCTGACCAGTGTGGCTCAGCTGGTTGGGCACTGTCCCGAGGAACAAATGGTTGCTGGTTCAATTCCTGGTCAGAGCACATGCCTGGGTTGCGTGTTTGATCCCTGGTTGGGGTCCACAGGAAAGGCATGTTTCTCTCTCACACTGATGTCTCTTCTTCTCTATATCTTTCTCCCTCCCTTCCCCTCCTTGTAAAAATAAATAAATAAAATCTAAAAAAGAAAGCAGTGGTACATTTATACAGTGAAATACTACTTGGCTATGAAAAAGAAGACATTCTTACTTTTTGGGACAGCATGGATGGACCTGGAGATTATTAAACTAAGTGAAATAAGCCTGTCACAGAAAGATTTGTACCATGATATTTCACTGGTATGTGGGATCCAATGAACAAAACCTAACATTATAGAAACAGACTCACAGATGCAGAGAATAGACTGACAGCTGTCAGGGCAGAGGGGTTGGTGTGCTGGGTGAAAAAGGTGAAGGGATTAAGCAAAAACAAAAAGCAAAACACAACACAATTTATAGACACAGACAACAGTATGGTGATTACCAGGGAGAGAGAGAGAGAGAGGGCGGGGTGGCGGGTAGGAGAGGGTTAGGGAGGAAAAACGGTGAGGGAAGGAGACTTGTCTTTGGGTGGTGAACACACAATATGATGTTATAGAATTGCATACCTGAAGCCCATAGAATTTTACTAACAAGTGTCACCCCAATAAATTCAATAAAATATCCATATACTTAAAGCATAAATTACTAAAAACTAGGGTATATTTCTAGATGACTCATTCACACATATTGATTCAACTGCCCTTCCTGGTACCGATTTACATTTATTTTAGCTTTATAAGATTTAAAAGTTTCTATACCTGAGAATGTTAACTGCCTTCCCAAGTACCTTTCTTTCCCAGAGTTTTTCTATATGCCGATTTAATTGTTCCTTTCAGAGCAGTGGTTCCCAGCCAGGATTTTGCCTCTCAGGTCCCCCTTGGCAATGTTTTGAGACATTTGTGGTTGTCCTCTGGCACCCAGACCAGCGACGCCTCTCGACACCCCGGATGCACGAAACTGCCCGTTGGTGAGGGGTGGCCGGGCCCAGGTGTTTGCAGGCTGGAGACGGAGGGGCCTTCCTGCACATGAATTCCAGAAAGACTTTCCTACATTCTTTTAGACATAGATTTTGATTTGAATTGGATTTGTAAATTATTTTTGAGGTAGAGGAGAGAATGGTCCCTCTGGTTTTCTACCCAGAAATAAGGTCTGTTTGTTCATTGAAGCCCTATGTAATGTCCCCCCGGAAGTACTATAGTTTTTAAAAATGGGAGCGCTGCTGATAAAATATTTCCTCTGCATTTTATTTTATTTCAGTTTGTACATGTGCTGGTGTTATTCTGAGAGGTGATGGTGTCTCATGCTGATTTTTAAAAAGAAAATGTACTTGCAGGGTTAAAACAATCCAGACAGACAAAAAGGATTTCCAGTTTCCTGTTTATTTGGGGGGAGATATTTGTAAGTGTGGAGACATCTATGAATGAGTATATATGAATTTGTGTTGATCCACCTCTTGTAAAATACAAATGGCAGTATTCTATTTAGATTACTCTTCATTTATTATTATTTTTGTATAAGAAGACATACCATGGAGATTTTCTCATTTCAGTACACATAGATTTAACTGATTTTCTTAGAAGGTCATGGTGTATTACTGAATATTTTCCCATTTTTTAAATGTTAGAAAACAGTTTCTTTAATTATAAATTTTTCCATAATACTTTTCTACCTAGGTTCAAGTGTCTTGTCACTACTCTCAGCCCAGTAGGAAAGGGTCCTGTACATTGCAACTATGAAAATAAATGCTTTTGAGAAGTAGAAATATTTTTACATGGCTTCCTCACGTCTTCCACCTTTCTCGAAAACTGCGTTGGGCTGGGCGGGAGGACAGCAGGCAGAGGCGGCCAGATCGCAGTTCTGTCTACCCACGCATCGGTGATACGTCCTTAGTATTTTTTTGTCCTATTCAGGTACAAATAATAGTTCTAAGTGGAAGCTTCCCCATCTTCTAAGCATTGTACTCCATGCGTTTCATTGCCATTCAAACTCTCTGGAACTTACTAGGATGAAACCTCAGTTTTGACGGCACCCTAGCAGCACCAGGCGCCCTGGGCTGTGCCTGCACCACGCCCCAGGCCTCGAACCACGTGGGCTGGGTGCAGCCCCGGGGCGAGGGGCACCTCTGAGGACCCGCGTCCCAGTGGAAACTGGAACGGCATTTAGCCATTAGAAAGAGTGAGGCACCTTACAAAACGCAGCTGAAACTTGGAAATACTATACTGTGGAGTGAAAGGAGCCAGCCACAGAGGGTCACATACTGTAGGATTCCATTTATAGGGAACATCTAGAATCGGCAAATCCATAGTGACAGAAAGGACACCAGCAGCTGCCAGGGGCTGAGCGGAGGGGGAATGAGAGGTACTGCTTTATTACAGAGTTTCCACCTGGGGCGATGAAACATTTTGGAACTAGACCGTGGCAGTAGTTGTGCAACATCGTATGTTGTATGTCACTGAATTCTACACTTTAAAGTGGTTAAAGTGGTAAATTCTCTGTTATCTGTGTTTCACCATGAGAAAAAGTCAAACAAAACCAATAACCCAAAGTATTCGAATAAGGGCCAGAAACGGAGATTTTAGGAGTGACAGAGCACGTGGCATTGTCGTGATATGTCTTTGTGTAGATGGATAGTCACAGACCTCTTAAGTATAAGAGGCCTATTTACTTCTTTTATTCCTTTTAAAAATAGTGTGCTATGCCCTGGCTGGTGTGGCTCAGTGAATTGAGTGCTGGTCCACCAACCAAAGGCTCGCTGGTTGGATTCCCAGTCAGGGCACATGCCTGGGTTGTGGGCCAGGTGCCCAGTAGGGGGTGCTTAAGAGGCAACCACGCATGGATGTTTCCCTCTCTCCCTCTCTTTGTCCTCTCTAAAAATAAATAAATAAAATATTAAAAAATATGGACAAAACACTGTGTATGTTTAAGATGTACAGTGTGTTGGTCTGATGCACACACCTCTATTGTGTAACAAGTTTATAATTTCTTTGTGTGTGTGTGAGTGTGTTGAGAACAGTTAAGGTGTAGGCTCCGAGCAACTTTGAAGTAGTAACTTAGCATCACTGACTGTATTCACAACGTTGTGCATTAGAACTCCAGAACTTATCTGCTAGTTGGAAGCTGTGGCCAGCAGCATCTCCCCAGTTCTACGCCCTCCCCTGGGCCCTGGTAACCACGATCCCGCTGTTTTCACTAGTTCAAGTGTCCATTTTCTTACACCAATTTCACAGCCTGGCTCCATAGCCTCAAAGTTTCAAAGGGGGGAAAAATAAAACTCACGAAAAATATTAGAGAATAGTTTACATTAATATAAGAACTTGATGCAAATCATATGTGAGTGGTGTCAGAGAAGAAAGAAAAGAGGAATAACAGGAAATGAAAAATGTTTGAATCGATTAGGCAGTTCTTGTGGAGAATGTATAGGTGTTGCTGAAACATTGATTGGTTGCCCCTTGTACACTGACTGAAACCTCAGCCTAGGCCTGGGCCCTCCCTGGCAGTAGAACTGTGACCTTCCACTTTGCAGGGTGATGCCCAACCGACAGAACCACAGTGGTCAAGCTCAGTTGGATATTCTTTTGAATAACTGCCAGAAGGGAGACCCATGGGAAAGAGGGTCAGCACAATTTAGGTGTTGAAAGTCATTCCCAAATTGCCACTGGAGTTGAAACTGTTCACACTGGTGATTTTTTGAGAGGGTCAGTTTTCTCACAAACCTCTGCATTATGTTTTGTTGTGTGTTGACAAACTCAGTGACATGGGAAGGCTACGAGGCCTTTTCTATGTTTAAATACCTTTGTGTTTCTTTTTTTCTTTGTTTTCAGTGGTCTGTTTCTGTGAGCTGCCTATTTATATGCATCACCATTAAAATTTTTGGAAAACAAGGGTTTTGATTATTTTTCTCACTGGAAAAATTAAATTATGTATTACATATTATATATTATAATGGAATGTATGCCTTTATCTGTCATTTGAGTTGTCTATTTTTCTCACTTTTAAAATGACTTTCGAGTTTATGCATGATTTTTTCTTTTCATGTAATCTTAATGTTTACATAGCCAAATGTCTTATTTTTAGATTTGGGATTCATGTCTTGAGTAAAGAAATATTCCCTGTTCTGAACTTATAAAACAAAACTTCCACAATGTAGAATCTTCTGGTTTCATTTCTGGATGGCTGCAGAATTCATCACATACACGTGTAGTAGCAGGGACGAGCCCAGCATGAGCCTCCGTCCTTGCCCTGTGACTGCAGTGACCCCAGTGACTAGACTTCCTAGCACCGAACCATTTTTGCCGTCCTGGTCCGAGTTCCACTTTGTCCTGGTGGTTGTGAGGGGTTCTTTTAATCTTCTGCCTGATTCTGTTGTGAATTTTCTCTGTTGGATTTTTGCACTGTGATTCACAAATGAAATCTGTAGTCCTCCCTTCTCCACTCTCCTACATGTAATGTATTAAAGCAGGTTTCCACGACAACACCAGAATCAGGATTTACATTAAATTTCCTGCTTCAGTGAAATGGAAAGAAGCTAGATGGAGCGAGAGTGTGCCCAAGGGACCTGCTAAAGACAGACCCCAGGTTGTGGGGGGTCTCCCCAATCCCTCCTTGATGGGAAATGAAAGTGGAGCACTAGATGCTGATGTTCCTGAACCATGAACCCATCATGTATCAGAATACCATGTGTTTAAATGTCAATCCAAAGCCAACTGAAGAAAAACAAACAAAACGAAGAAAAAACCCAAATGGTTTTTCAAACCTTAAAACTTCTTACACTGACATGATGACCGCAGGAAGGCTGAGCCAGCAGTGTGGGGAACCCATGCGCACCTTTTTCCCTGTCCACCACTTTTGTCACCTCGATCACATCTGCTCTGTCTGCTTTCCCTGCTTCTTTTTCCCCCTAAAACACTTGAGCATAAGTTGTAGACATTATGTCCCCTTGGCCCCACATTCTCCATTTAGTATGCATTTCCTAAAATCGGGGACATCCTCTAACATCACCTCAGTGCAATGATAAAAATTAATATTGGTACAATCCCATTATCAAATTGACCTTTTCAGTCTTCAGTTGTCCCATTAGTGCCTTTTATTACAAAATATATTCAGGACCAACTTTGATCACTTAATTAAAGGGCATGAGGACAGGTGCAAGATGGCAGAAAAGTGAATGAAAGTCACCCTAAACGTCTTCCCAGAGCCAATATGGAATTACAACTAAATTGTGGAGAAATCACGCAGAACAAACTGAACAATAGTGAAAGGGAAGACTTATAATCTCGGACAGACAAAAGAATCATCTTCAGCACTGACTGACTGTAAGGAGTGCAGTGGAGACTCAAGAAGGCTGGCTGGGTGCACACAGGCGGCAGTGCCAGAGGGACAATTAAACAACCGGTTGGATCTCCCTGAGAAATGTGGTGTCTAAACCCTAACCTGGGATCCCCAGCCTAGAGCACCAGAGCCCGTAAAATACACAGATAACAACCAGTTGTGAAAAGCTGCAGGGTTGCTCTCTGCCAGACACGAACAGCTGGAGATGCAAAGAGCTGTTTAAAGGGCCAGCACATAAATTTTCATTTGTAGTCACTTACCCTGGGGTCCAGCAGGGGCCGGGGTGGGGTGGGCTGGCGAAGCCTTAGGAGAGACTAAGGACAAAGGATTTGGGGAGAGAGACCTGAGAAACTGGTGACTGGGATCCTGATACTGAGTCATCCCCCATACAGCAGCAGCCATCTTGCTCGGGCAGACCACTCCATTCCAAGTGGCAGCAGTCTGAGGGGGAACAATAGCCCCAACCCCAGGAGGGACTCTCTCCCAGATCTGTGGTGCTGAAGCCTGGCTGCTGAGTGCAGAGTGACTGGATGAACTACTGAAGGAGTCAGCCACAGATGGTAGATCCCTAGCAGTCTCAGAGCAGGCTGCCTAAGGTCAGACGGGGTCAACATCTGAGATCACCAGAGGCAGATCTGGAAAGAAAAAACAGTGGCAAATACTAGAGACTACCAAGATGAAATCCAATGTGGTCTTCTCCATGATTTGTGATATTTTCTTTCCTACATAGCTTTTAAACATTCATTTCTTGTTCATCAAATATGTGCATGTTAAATCTCTAGATTTTATACTATAGTTTATTTCTCTCCTTTATTATAATATTCTTAATTTCTTTACGCCCTTATTAATACTGGTCATTTGCTGTCGAGAATGGGATTGCAGGGGGTGCCGAGTCATTTTTGCAGATGTGGGTTTGTTTCCTGGGTTTCGTTCTGGCAGCACCTGCACAACAGCATACAATATATTGTGGGCAGAGTGACCCTCAGTCAACCAGCTTGAGAGAAGAACCCACCAAAGAATGACCCAACAATAATCAAAACTCAGTTACCTCCAGAGAGCCAGCATATACAGCATAAAGGGCATCCCAAGAGCATCAAGTTCAGAATATTAAGGAGACTGCACTACTGAATCTCACAGGCCTCCTACCATAGAAGTTCACACCACAGACTCAGAGAGTCAAAACAGATCAATTTAAGAAGCAGAAGCAAAACAAGAAGACTCTCACAAATACTTGTAAGACAAAAAAACAACTCCCCAATCAAAAGGAAAGGAGGAATCCTCTGAAAGAGTGCTAAATGAAATAGAGGCAAGTCAACTATCAGATATTCAGGTCAAAACAATGATTATAAAGAATATCAATGAGCTCAGTGAGAATTACCAACAACTACAGAGAAACTATGAGAAATTCACTGCAAACTATACCAGCATGAAAAAGGATATAGAAACTATCAACAAGGCCCAAAAGGAAATGAAGAATACAATTTCTGAATTAAAGAACACAGTAGAATGAATCAAAAGCAGGCTAGATGAAGCAGAGGACTGAATCAGTGAGCTGGAGGACAAGGTAGAAAAAAACTCCCAGATAGAGCAAGAAAATGAAAAAAGACTAAAAAAGAATGAAGAGGGGTTAAGGGAACTGCAGGAGAACATGAAACCTAATAGTATCCATATAATAGGGATACCAGAAGGAGAAGAAGAGGAGCAAGAGATACAAAAACCTGCTTGAGAAAGTAATGATGGAAAAATTCCCTGATTGGATGAGAGAAAAAGTCACACAAGTCCAGGAAGCACAGAGGGCCCCAATCAAGAGGAACCCAAAATGGCTTACTCCAAGACACATAATAATTAAAATGGCAAAATTCAAAGACAAGAGAGAATCTTAAAGGCAGCAAGGGAGAAACAGGTAGTAACATACAAGGGAGCTCTGATAAAGCTAGCAGTGATTTCTCAACAGAAACACCACAAGGCATAAGGAAATGGCAAGAAATACCCTCAGTGATGAAAAGCAAAGGCCTGCAACCAAGGCTGCTCTACCCAGCAAGACTTCAATGAAAATGGGTGGTGAAATAAAGACTTTGCCAGACAAAGTAGACTCAAAGAATATACCTCTGCCAAACCAGCACTGCAAGATATGCTAAAAGGACTGCTTTAAGAAGAGTAAGAAAAAGAGCAAGAGAGAGAACACAGGTATGAAGGAAGTAAAAGGACAATGGATAAGTACACATCAATAATAACCTTAAATGTAAATGGCTTAAATGTTCCAATCAAAATACATAGGGTAGCTGAATGGATAAGAAAACATGACCTGCACGTGTGCTGCCTACAAGAGACCCACCTCAGAACAAAAGACCTATACAGACTGGAAGTGAAGGGTTGGAAAAAAATATTCCAAGCAAATGGATAGGAAAAAAAAAGCCAGGGTAGCAATACTTACATCAGACAAAATAGACTTCAAAAAAGGCCATAAAAAGAGACACAGAAGGACACTTCCTAATACTAAAGGGAAGAATCCAACAAGAAGATGTGCACACTGTAAACATTTATGTACCCAACATAGTAGCACCAAAATATATAAGAAAAATCTTGAGTGATGACCAGGGCAGATCTTGTCATGACTTGTTGCAGCTAGTGTGGAGAAAGGCAGCTGTCAGTGAAGGAGCTTGTCAGGGGTCTGCTGGGAGAGTTAGGACTCAAGAACTGTGAAACTTCAGGAGCCCTGGCTGCCTCCCAGGCTCTCTTTGCATCACCCTTTGAATCACCCACAGAGAGATACAGGTGGTTGCTCAGCTGCCAGCCTAAGGCTTGGAGCATTAGGGTGGAGCAGGGAAGGCTGAACAGGAGCGGGTGGAGCGAAAACCCAGAGTTTTTCTGGGAATTGGCTAAGGTGGGGTTTGAGGGGATGGATCTCAGAATCCCTAAGCACCTCTGGCCATGGGTGAGAGATGTGGGGGAGGTCATCACTGTGGCCAGCCTGGGAGCCTGACATGTGGGGTGAACCAGACAGAGGGATGAAGGTCTAGGGGGACAAGGGTAGGAAAAAAAGAAAAAGAAAAATCTTGGAGGACTTCAAGAATGAGATAAACAGCAACACACTTATAGTAGGGGATTTTAACACCCCACTGTCAAAAATGGACAGATCTTCCAAGCAAAATATCTGTAATAGTAATTGTGCCACTGAACAATCCCTTAGATCAAATGGACTTAAATGATATATACAGGAACTTTCATCCAAAGAAGCAAAATACACATTCTATTCAAATACACATGGAATATTTTCAAAGATAGGTCACATGATAGAACACAAAACAAGCCTCATCAAATTCAAGAAAATTGAAATCATATTAAGCATTTTCTCTGACCACAAGGGCCTGAAACTAGAAACCAACCTCAAGGAAAAAAACTCAAAACCACTCAAATTCGTGAAGATTGAATAGCATGCTATTAAACAATGAATGAGTTAATAATGAGATGAAGGAAGAAATAAAAAAAATTTCTGGAAACAAACAAAAATGAACACGCAACAGTCCAAAACTTATGGGACACAGAGAAGGCAATGCTGAGAAGGAAGTTCATAGCGATACAGGCCTACCTAAAAAAGGTAGAAACATTTCAAATAAACAACCCAAACCTACATCTACAAGAACTGGAGGAACAATAACAAAGCCCAGAGCTTGTAAAGGAAGAAAATAACCAAGATCAGAGCAGAATTAAGCAACATTGAGACTAAAAGAACAATTCAAAGGATCAATAACCAGGAGCTGGTTCTATGAAAAGAAACAAACTCAACGAGCCTTTAAACAGAATCATCAAGAAAAAAGGAGAGAGGACCCAGTAAACAAAATCAGAAATGAAAGAGGAGAGGTTATAACTGATACCACAGAAATACAAAGGAGTGTAAGAAATTAGTATGAACAACTATGTGCCAAGAAATTTGAAAACCTGGGAGAAATCGACAAGTTTCTAGAAAAATATAATCTTCCAAAACTGAATGAAGAAGCAGCAGAAAGCCTGAATAGACTGATAACAGCTGGTGAAATTGAAACAGTAATAAAAAAAAAAACACCTCCCCACACAGAAAAGCCCTGGACTGGATGGTTTCACAGGAGCATTTTAAAAAACATTTAAGGAAGAGCTCACCCCTATCCTTCACAGACTATTCCAAAAAATCCAACAAGCGGGAAGACTCCCAAACTCTTTATATGAAGCCACCATCATCCTCATCTCCAAACCAGAAAAAGACACAAGAAAGTAGAAAACTACAGGCCAATATTGCTGATGAATATAGATGCTAAAATCTTTAACAAAACATTGGCAAACTGCATCCAGGAATACATTAAAAAGATCATATACCATGATCAAGCAGGATTCATCCTAGGCATGCAAGGATGGTACAATACTCACAAAACAATAAATGTAATAAATCACAAAACAAAAGGAAAGACAAAAATCACACGATCTTATCAATAGATATGGAAAAAGCATTTGATAAAGTACAGTACCCATTTTTTATAAAAACAGCAAATTGGGAGTAGAGAGATCATACCTCAACATAATAAAGGCCACATATGAGAAACCTAAAGCCAGCATCATACTCAATGGACAAAAACTAAAAGCTTTTTCACTAAATCAGTAACAAGATAAGGATGCCTGCTTTCACCGCTTCTATTCAACATAGTATTGGAAGTCCTAGGCATAGCAATAAGACAAGAAAAGGAAATAAAAGGCATCCAATTAGAAAGCAGGAAGCAAAACTGTCATTGTTTGCAGATGACATGATGGTGTACATAGAAGACCCTACAGACTCCACCAAAAACCTGCTCAACCTAATACATGGATTTGGCAAAACACTGGGATATAAAGTCAATATTTATAAATCAAAGGCATTTTTGGACACCAAAAATTTCAACAATGAAATATCAGAAACAGAAATCAGGGGGAAAAACTCATTTGCTATAGCAATAAGAAAATAAAGACTCTAGGAATAAACCTAACCGAGGAGGTAAAAGATGTGTACTCAGAAACTACAGAACACTGAGGAAAGAAATTAAGGAGTACAAATAAATGGAAGCATATACCATGTGCTTCTTCATGGATTGGAAGAATTAGCATCATCAAAATGTCTATACTATCCAAAGCAATTTATAGATTCAACACAATCCCTATTTAAATACCAATTACATAATTCACAGATGTAGAACATTGCTAAAAAACAGTTTTCTTTATTTTTTTGAAGATTTTATTTATTTATAGAGAGGGGAAGGGAGAGAAAAGGAGAGGGAAAGAAACATCAATGTGTGGTTGCTTCTCGCACGCCTCCTACCAGGGACCTGGACCACAACCCAGGCATGTGCCCTGCCTGGGAATCAAACTAGGGATCCTGTGGTTCACAGGTTGGTACTTAATCCACTGAGCCACACTAGATAGGGCTTACATTTCAAAAATTTATAGGGGCAGAGCCTTAGGTATTCACCAGGGTGCAGCAGCCCAGTTGGCTGCATTGTGGTGCTGTCTGTGGGGGGAGGGTCAGAGTTGGAATAATGCTGCTTGCTGGACTCTCCACTGGCTTTCAGTAACTTCCCCCACTATCCACAAGCAAATTGGGTCCTTCTGGTGCTGATTCCTAGGTGGGTGAGTTTGTTTACATTCTAGGACCCTGTGGGTCTCTCCACCAAACTCTCCTGTGAGGCTGGGAGTTTCTCCCACTGCTGCAACCCCCACAGATTTTTACAGTCAGAGGTTTTGGGGCTTTATTTCTCCTGTGCTGGAACCCTGGATTTTGTGGTCTGTCTCACTCCCCAGTTGTTCCTCCTACCATGCAAATGTGGGACCACCTGCTCTGCCAGCTGCCACCTCACCTGCCACCTCCATGAGAGTCCTCTCCACCCAGCTGCCCATCTCCACCCCTTCTACCAGTCTAGATGAATGTTTCTTTCTTTTTTTTTTAAGCATATATATTTTAAAGATTTTATTTATTTATCTTTAGAGGGGAAGGAGAGAGGGAGAGAAACATCAATGTATGGTTGCCTCTAGTGCTTCCCCTGCTGGGAAATAGCCTGCAGAGAACTGGCCTGCAACCCAGACATGTGCCCCGACTGGGAATTGAACCTCGATCCTCTGCTTCGCAGGCCTGCGCTCAATCCACTGAGCTATACCAGCCAGGGCCAAATGTTTCTTATTTAAATCTTTGGTTTTTGGACTTCCATACAGTCCAGTTTTCTGGCAGTTCTCATGGTTTTTTTTTTTCCTCATGGGTTTTTTATTTTAAATTTGTTGTTGTCCTTTTCGTTGTGCAAGGAGGCACATTGTATCTACCTACGCCTCCATCTTGGCTGGAAATCTCTATTCCAATGATATTAATAAAAGGCAGAGGTTGACTTTCAATTTCCAGGTGCTTGCTTTTGTGTGTGTGTTTCTAGAGGACGGCATATCCCCTTTCACACCTTTTTCCTCCTATGCTGCATCCCTGTAGTTGTGGTGGCTTTCCTGACTCCCATGGGTCACAGGAAAGCCCACAGCTCTGTATAGGTTTGCACAAGAAGAAAGGGGAACAACATTATCAAATGCATACTTCTTGCAATTCTGGGACTGCAGCGGCCTTCAGTTTCTTCTCCTTGGGTCCATTCTTGCTGTATTGCCAATGGTGAGAAATCACTGGGGAAAACAGCAGATTATGTTAACCCTTTTGTGTAAACCCCAGTGCCTACCCATTTCTTCTAGGGTTAGTGTGACAGGAATCCTCAACCTGGCGTGCTTGAGGTTCTGCTCCTTCTTGTCCAGCCCATGAATTCAACTTCCTCTTCCGTGCTCCAGGTATGGTGCCTGTTTCAGTTATAAGAATACCTGTCCGTCCTCCTCTGGGCCTTTGCACATGCTGTCCCCTCTACCTGGAACACTTCTCTGATAGTTCCCTTGGCTGGTTACTCCTCCTCATCTTCAGATTTTAGATCCAAATCACTTCCTTGTAGGAACCCCTCACCCCCTATGGCTGTTTAATGAATGGTCCTCTTCCCCCACTAGACTGAATCTACAAGGAAATGGATCATGTTACTTTGCTTATTGTAAATCTCCATTACTTATTGCATGTTGATTCTTTCATTCAATAAATATTTATTAAGCAACAGAAATATCAGGCACTGGGTGTAAAACAATGAACAAGATGGATGAGGTTTCTGCCTTCACAGGGAGGGGAAAACATACACACATGCAGAACAAACAAAAATTTCAGGTGGACATACAGTTGTGATGTAAACAGCAGGGAAGAGAACAAAGGGATGAGGGGAGGAGTGTTCAGCTCACCAAATCTGACAGGCAGGTTATACAAGAGAGGCCAACTCGAGAGAGTGAAGTCAGTGGTTCAAGGTCACATGGGAAGTGAGGCCTGAGGAAGCCAGACTCTTACTCCTGTCTGGTCTCCTATACTTCAGGTGCCTTACCTCCCTTCAGTAAGGTGAGCCGACCGTCCTCATGCCCTATTTTGAATGGCATTTGCTTGATATTCAGGCAAACAAGGAGTTCAGGTCTTCCAGTTGAAAATTTGGTGTTCACCTGCCTGGTACCCAGGATGTCTAGAGCCTGGTTTGCACTTCGGTGAGGTTCTACACATTCTCTCAGATGTTATTTTTCCTACTCCAACGACAGGCTGCCCACAGAATTGGTGCCTGGAGCCCATTGAGGGCAGGGGCTGTGCATATCAGGGACCTGCGGTGAGGCTGGGAGAGAGTGGGGGTGGGGGTCGGCCAAACATGACGCCCATCGTATGGGCTCTGGGGCCGGGTAGGGGGCTCTAGGACCAGACTCGCTGGCTGGGCTGAGAGAACTCTTAAGGGAGTAACAAAAATTCAAGTGACCAAGATGAACCATATTGGAACGTAGTATTAAAAATTTTATTCATTGATTTTAGAAGAGGGGAGAAGATGCAGGAGGAGGGGGGGAGAGATTAATTTGTTGTTCCACTTATTTATGTATTCATTTATTGCTTTACCCTGGCATGTGCCCTGACTGGGAATCGAACCGCGATTGTCTGGTTCGCAGGCCAGCGCTCAATCCACTGAGCTACACCAGCCAGGTAATGCAGTATTTTTAAAAAATCAAAAGGAATGCCCCAAAGGCCATGAAGAACAATATAGCAAAATGGGTTGGGCATCTGGGGCGCCCCCACGCTCTAAGACCGGGAGCTCAGTCTGGGCAGGGATCTGGGGTACCCCCTGCGCTATTGCGTGACGAGGGCCTCCAGCACCTGGGCCCAAGAGCTCCAGACTGGCGGGAGAAGAGGGACTGCACCTCCCTCTGCCGGACCTCCCTCAACCCCTCCCATGCCCCTCCCCAGGCGCCGAGTCCCTTCCAACTTTGGATCCGCGCCGCCTTTTCTCGCTGCCTGCACTGGGCCCAGCTGACGCGCTACGTTGTTTACGGGTCGAGCTGCTCTTGCTCCCGCCGCCCGCTACCCGCCAGCCTAGGTGTCCGTCTGTCCTTCTGTCCGCGTGTCTGTTTGTTCAGGCGTCCGCAGATCGTGGCCCAGAGTGTTCAGGTCCGGGAGCCGAGAGGCCCAGGAGGCAGCGCGGGTATCCGGGCCCGGAGATCACTGAACGGAGCCCGGGCCTCAGTGGCCTGGGGTTGGGGCCGCGCTGCTGGATTTGTAGTGGCTGAGGCCGCGCGCCCCTCTGTAGGGACTGAATCAAGGGCGGGATCTGCGGCCCGTAGGTGGGCTGCCGGTGTGGAAGAGTAGAACTCACGGCGCCTCCCAGGCAGCCACCTCGGAGCATGACCCCAGCGGTCCCACGCCACCCGCTCTGATCCGCTGGGACCCAGCGCTCCCGCAGCCATGGGCGCTGGGGGCAGACAGGGGGCGGCGGCCACGCCGTTGCTGGCGGTGGCCGTGCTGCTGGTGGGCGCCGCGGGCCACCTGTATCCCGGAGAGGGTAAGTCTGGGGTTTCAGGATTGGGTGGGAAGCAGCGTGGTGGGGAGGGGACCCCTTACCAAAATGGAGCCGCAGTTGGGGACTCGGAGCTCTCCTCGGTGGAGAGTGGGTGGACGGGATCGTTGCTTGGGCTCTGCAGGGGCAGGAAGCCTCTGACCTTGGCCTTTGCCCGCTTGGGCTAGCGGCTCTGTGCCCCTGTGCGGGCCCCAGACTGGAGGAACCTTCCCCCAGTCCTCACCCCGCGCCGCCGTGGGCGCCTCTTGCTAACGCGCCTCTGATCCGTGCCTGGCCCTCTCGTAGCCCTACTCAGTCCTCACTGGGTCGCCTTTAAATGGCGAGATCCCTGGGTCTGGGCGGCCTCTGATAACCCAGTGCCCTGGATACACGCAGTTTGCAGCCAGAGTCGAGGGGAACGGACTAGAGGGTCCTTTGTGGTCCCTGCTGGTAGGTGATACTGCCAGGGTGGGTCATTGTAACCCCCTCCCCCCCTGTCAGGGATCTAGGCCCTTGGCCACCTGGGACTTCAGGTCCATGTTTACACTTTTGGCTCCTGTTTCCAGATGTCCAGAGGCAAACTCCAATGCTGTGGCAACAGCACAGTATTACTAGCAGTGACTGTTGTTACCAGGTTTATTGTAATCAGCGTCTCTCTGAATGCCACTGTGCTGGGCCATCTTATCTCTGGATTCTCATAGTGGCCCCTGGAGGCAGACAGTGCTGTCCACCCATTGCGAACAGGAGTGAACAGGAGCAAACAGGTTCGGGGAGCAGACACAACTTACTTGCCGGAGGGAGGACTTGGACCTCTCTGTGTAAGGCCTTGTGGCCAGTGTCTCTCCGCTCACGTCCTCCCACAGCTGTGCCTGCATGGAGGGTCTTCCTGTTGGCCCCAGGAGTTCTGTCACCGTGGGTGAGCCTCTCGGTCCACCTAGTCCTTCCTGGGCGTCCCTGTGCTGGCAGCAGGCTGAGGCAAGCCCCAGCCCCAGCAAGACTTTCTGCTGGTGGGACAGTGGCTGGAGAATCCGTTAAGAGGATATAGCTGGCCTGTTTCCCCGTGGGGTCCGAGGCCCCACTTCAGACATAGCTGTTGGGTTCCTTCAGATTTGCCCGTGAAAGAAAATCAGTCTCGATGAGGAAGGACTTGGGAAGGGACCGAAGCTCCTGAAGTCGGCGATGGGGAACGAGGCCCTGGGAAGGCACACATGGGCCGTGGGGCCGACGGAGCCCGATAAGTGCCGCCGCAGACTACACAGTGTCTCGAGGCTGTTGAGTGCCTGGTATACCGTAGGCGTTCAGTGAAGGGCGGCAGTCGGTTTGGGTTCTTGTTAAGAAAATCCAAGACACGTTCTTAGGCTTCCACAGGCCTTGTGTTTGTGCGCGTGCGCATGCGCGGCTCCCTGCGTCTCTGTTTCTTGTGACTTTGGTAATTGTGGATTTGTGCCTGGGCTTCTGGGGGTCCGTGGATGGCATTACCCCTTCTTTACATGTGTACAGTTTCCACAACGGCAGAGGCTTATGTTTCTTGCATTCATGGCTGCATTTCCAGAGCCTAGAACGGTGCCTGGCACCTAGTAGGTGTTTGTTAAATATTTGTTCTTGATTTGGCTCCTACCTCATGCTCCCACTGGTACTCCTTTATTTGCCAGACAATGCTGAACTAATAACAATAGCTAATACAAGGTGGGTGCTGTTTTATATGCTTTGCATATGTAATTCCAGTTAATCCTCACCACCACCCTGTGAGGTAGTATGGTTTATTGCCCATTTTCCAGAGGGTGAGGAAACTGGCTGCAGAGCCAGCTGGAGGCGGAGCTGGGATCGGGACCCCACCCAGCCTGGTCTCAGCGCCCTGACTTCTTCCCAAGCAGTTCTTCGCTTGGTCTGGGACTCTGTCCCAAGCCCTGCAGTAATGGTTAACAAAATCCTATCAGGTGAATAAGATAGGGTGCCCCGTGGGAGGTTTGGGGACGGGGTGGGGGGGGGCAGGAAACTTTACAGATCATTAATCTCTGAAGTCAAGCAGTAGGGCATTCTGGCTTGGGTGGGGGCAAGCAATGTGATTTTTAAGGAAGGAGGGACTTTTTCTCGGAGTTGTCCTCAGCCCAGTTCATCTTCCGTGAAGTCTGTGTTGCTTTGCTGGATGGGACAGTGGCTTTCTTCTGGGGTTAGCTGGTTCTGGCCCGAGATTACCAGTGGGCACTGCCATGTCAGAGAAGAGCTTCGGGGAGTCTGGTGACTTGGCTGATTGGGGTGGGAGACACTTGCTTTCAGATCCCCTTAATTTCTCAAGGCAGTGTGAGATGTTTTTGTTGTGTTCTCTCTCTCTTTATATGGGGGTTTTAAAGATTTAATTTTAGAGAAAGGGGAAGGGAGGGAGAAAGAGAGGGAAACATCAGTTTGTGCTTGCCTTTCAGGTGCCCCCTGCTGGGGACCCGGCCTGCAGCCCCAGGCATATGCTCTGACTGGGAGTCAAACCTGTGACCTTCCTGGTTCACAGGCCGGCACTCAACCCACGGAGTCACACCAGCCAGGGCTGTTGTGTCTTCTCATGTGAGCCCCAGGGTCCTAGGAGCGGAATGTCCACCTGCTCCGTCACCTTCCTGGTGTGATTCCTAACCTTTGCTTCTCCTAGAGACCTGCCCCTTGTCCCTGACCACCTCACTCATAGAGGTCATTGGCATGAACCCCCTGGGGTCCCCACCGTACCATACTCCATCACTGACTTCCATCCTTTTTTTTATTAGAGCACTACCTCTCACTCTCAGTGACCTTGACATTTGGGTTTGGGTTCTGTTGGTTGTGGGTTATACCATGTTGAGCAGTGTCCCTGTTCTCCACCCACTAGATGCCAGGAGCACCTCCCTTCTCCAGGTCAAGACAACCAACAGCGCCTGCAGACATTGTCTCCAACTGAGAGTCCCTGCATTCGAGGAGATAGCTACTTCTCATCTAGTGCACGTACCCACCTGGGTCCCTGCTCTTTCCCCTGTTTGTTTAGGGATTGCCATCTGCCCAGGAGCCTTCCCCTGAACTCCATCACTCACTGCCCAACTCTGGCCTTGCCCTTAAATCCCTCCTCACCCCCACCCCCTTCTTGCTGGTCATCACCACAGTTGCTGTGTAACCTTTCACCCACTGTTCTGCCCCTGGCATCTGGCTTGTGTCTCCATTGCTTTGCTGATGGCTCCAGAGATGGTGATTCCTCACCTCCCAGTTTTCTTGTTTCCTGCAGCCTCACCCCAGTCGACCTCTCTGTGTTTGCCACTGCCCGCTTGCTCCTGGAAGGCACAGGTTCCTGGGAGGTTTTCACCTGCAACCGGCTTCTCCTGGTCTTCTCTCTTCCCCTCCTCTGTCCCCCCTATTTCTCACTCCCCTGTCTTTTTGAAAAGATTTTATTTGTTTATTTTTAGAGAGGGAAAAGGAGGGGGAGGAGAGAAACGTCAGTGTGTGGTTGCCTCTCCTGCGCCCCCTACTGGGGACCTGGTTCACAACGTAGGCATGTGCCTTGACTGGGAATCCAAGGGGCAACCCTTTGGTTTGCAGGCTGGCGCTCAGTCCACTGAGCCACACCAGCCAGGGCCTCTGTCCTCTTTTGGGCTAAGATGTTCATGTTCTTCGCAGAGGGCCAGTCCTTACCCTGACCCTTTCTCAGCCCACTTTAAATTTATATGTATAGTCAAACTCACCTAGAACAAGAACCAGCAAACTGAAATGGGAGGGCCAAATCCTGCCTATTCACGTCTGTTTTTATAAATAAAGTTTTATTGGTAGTGGCCATACTCATCATTTAGGCATCACCCGTTGCTGCTTTTGTTCTCCCAATAGAGGCTATTGCAAATGCATGGCCTGCAAAAGCGTTTACCCTTTGGCCCCTTACAGAGAAAGCTTGCTGACTCTTGATTTAGAACTAAATCCTTGAGGATCATGAGAGCCTTGCCTGGTCAGCTGCTCCTATGGCCCCTGAGTGTGGATGAGTCTGGTCACATGAACCACCCGGGGATGCAGTGTCATTTTTCTCTGCAGAGCGAACCCTACGAGATGAGTGGATGCATTTGCTGTGCTGAGTGCGTGGGCTCTGATAGTGAGAAGGTAATGGGGGTGCTCCCTCGTTAGCTGTCCTTGCAGGAGGGTTCTGTGCCATCAGCTTTGTCTCTAAAGCCCAAAAGAAGTGGCTTCTGCCATGAGGTTTTCTCTCAAGACCCCTTGTGTTAATTACTATCAAAAATAAGTAAGGGGCCCTGGCTAGTGTAGCTCAGTGAATTGAGCGTGGGCCTGTGAACCAAAGGATGGCGGTTCAGTTCCCAGTGAGAGCACATGCCTGGGTTGCAGGCCACTTCCCAGCAGGGGATGCACGAGAGGCAACCATACATTGATATTTCTCTCCCTCTCTCCTTCCCTTCCCCTCTAAAGATAAATAAATAAATAAATCTTTTAAAATCAATAAGGGGTCGTGTGGTTTATGTTTTGCAGTTGGACTGTACTTAAGTTTTTTTAAAAAATAGAATAACAAGTAATGCATTTAAAAAATAAATATCATTTATTTTTTATTGTTTTTCAAGTACAGTTGTCTTGATTTTCCCTCACCAATCCCCCCTGCTGCAGCCGTCCCTGCTTCCCACTCTTGATCCTTCCCCCTTTGGACTTGTCCATGGGTCCTTTATACATGGTCCTTGACAGCATTTCCCCGGTTTTCCCCCATTTTCCCCCATGAACCCTTTTTCCCTCCCCTCTGGTCACTGTCAGTTTCTTCTTTATCTCAATGTCTCTGGGTATATTTTGCTTGCTTGTTTGTTTTGTTGATTAGGTTCCACTTATAGGTGAGATCACATGGTATTTATCTTTCACTGCCTGGCTTATTTCACTCAGCATAATACTCTCCAGTTCCATTCATGCTGTCACAAAGGGTAGGAGTTTCTTCTTTCTTTCTGCTGCATAATATTCCATCATGTAAACGTACCATAGTTTTTTGATCTGCTTACTTACCAATGGGCACTTAGGTTGCTTCCAGCACTTGGCTATTGTAAATAACGATGCTATGAACATTGGGGTGCATAGGTTCTCTCGAATTGGTGTTTCAGGATTCTTAGGGTATAATCCCAGCAGTGGAATTGCTAAGTCAAAAGGCAGTTCCATTTTTAGTTTTCTGAGGAAATTCCATACTGTTTTCCACAGTGGCCTCACCAGTCTGCATTCCCACTAACAGTGCACTAGGGTTCCCTCTTCTCCACAACCTCTCCAGCACTTGTTTGTTGATTTGTTTATGATGGCCATTCTGACCAGTGTGAAGTGGTATCTCATTGCAGCTATAATTTGTATCTCTCTGATGGCTAGTGATGCTGAGCATCTTGTCTTATGTCTCTGGGCCCTCTGTGTGTCCTCTGTGGAGCATTTTTATTACAAAGAAATAGAAAAGTATAGAGAGGAAAAAACAAGTACTTAATTTCAGATGTATCTTTAAAATTTTCTAAACAATCATACAGTAAAATTGACTCTCTTATTTTTGGTTGCAGTTTTTAGTTTCGACAAACCATGCAGAGAGTTGTGTGTCTGTCCCCAAAATCAGGGTGCACAGCAGTCTCTTCCCTCCTGGCCCAAACTACCTTAAGCCGCTGTTCATCCTCCACCTCCCTACTGCCCCCCACCACTGATCTGTTCATTTCCAGTTTTCTCCAGACTTTAAAAAATATCTTACAATTGGTTTAATGTACTTAGGGTTGACAGCTTTAATTTAAGGACTTATTAGATCCTCATTGTTCCTGGATTCCATATTCATGAATTCACTATTTGCTAGAATTTATTTGTAACTCTGTAATCAATATTCAGAGCTCCTTTGTGGTCACTCCCAGACAAACAGAGCACTGAAAACTTTGCCGTGAGAGTCCCAGCCGTGATTAGCCGCGGCCGGGTCTGCTTTCTGGCTTCAGCTCTCCTTGTGTGGATTCATATAGTCCTCGAGGATTAAAACAAGGGTCCTTTTTGTGATATATCGACTGGTATGTTTTCCTAATTTTTGTGCTTCTTGGTGGTGATTTTGTTGTTTAAAATGCCCCCCTCCGTGCACAGCACTCACGCGCCATCTAGACTCCGGCAGCGGCAGCGGGAGAAGGCTTTGGCGGGCTTCCCCAAGGAGCGCCCGTGCTGCGCAGGCGTCCAGGACACTCCTCGTTCATTCGGTGCCGACTCCACAGTGCACATCAAGTAGTTGTTTCAGGCAGGGTCGCCCTTTGATAGATCCTGGTCTTGGGGGCGTTGGCCCAGTGGCTTTTGGACTTTTACAAACATGTTGTTTTCAACAGAACAAGCTTTCCTGTTCTGTGTTGCCAAATGCCGATGGGCTAGAAGTTCCAGCTGGAGCTTAAGTCAGACTTGCGAGGATTAAAATCTGATTTCAAATCTGGACTTCCAATTTCATAAGGGTATGAAGGGTGTGACGTCATGGTTGTACAGTCACCTGTGTTTTGTGTTCCCAGGAAATGCTTGCTTCCCCTGCATGCCCTTTTGGGAATGGGGAAACACAGGTGCTTCCCAACCCCCGCGTTCTTGGACAGGGTGGGAGAAGTGGGGCTTGGACAGGAGGGAGAGAGACGGTGCGGCCGCACTGTGTTCTGGGGGCCTTGCCATGGTCCTTGCTGCCAGCTTGTTTTCAAAGGTGTGCCCTCTCTTGCAGAAGGCCAGAGAAGGGAGGTGTGTTGAGGTGTTCCTTCCCAGGTGTACACAGGGGCATCGTGTCAGAGCCACCTGCCGCCACTTCTCCCACCTCTCCTTCCTGTCTCCTCTGGCACTCTCCATCCCCAGTGTAAACCAGGAGGTGGGACTCCTGGGGACCCTGGTGCGCGATGTCCTCAGGGTCACAAACCTACGGTGCCGACTGGAGAAGTTAACTTGGGTGCACCCAGGTTTCCCGCCATTTTCAGATATCAGAGGCGTTGGTGTAAGGGCAGCTTCAGGTCTTTGGCCCCCTCTCTAGTTCCCTGTCCCTAAACACTGTGCCCTCCCAACCCCCTCCCATCCTTTTCTCCTCTTAGTTGCCCCGTCTCCTTCTGGTTATGTCACCTATTGTCGCCATTTCCACTAGTGCTCACTTGCCCTTTCCACAAGCTCAAGACCCACACCGTTCTATCGACCCACGTCTGTGCCGGATCTGTGAACACCCCCAAGCCCTCACACACTTAACACACCCTCAAACTGAGCTTGTTGTCCTTAGCACCCCTAACCGGTCCTATCCCAGCCTCTCCAGGTTCATTAATAACCTCCCTCACTTCTCCTTCCTCTCCTCCACCTCCCTGGAGACCAAGGCCCAGTGATTCTAATTCCCCAGCACCTCTGTGATCTCGCTCTTCTTGTGCCCACTCCTGAGATGGGCCCCAGGCCCTGTCCTGTGCAGTGGTGGTCCCAGCCTGCCCCATTCAGCCCCTTCTCTGCCCTGCTGCCAGAATGATGCTTCTGTGATCTCCGGGGTCCCTCCCTGGCCTCAGGCTCAGTTCCTTCCCCACCACTGGGTCTGGCTGCAGCTGTGTGCAGCCTCACCAAAGCGGACGGCAGCAGCTCCTGGAGCTCCCTGTTCTGCATGCGTCTGCATTTTTGCTTGAATTTTCTGTGCTCCAGTCTTCCTTCTCCCCTCTTTTCCTCCACAGCCTCCTTCTTATTCCTCACAGAAGCTGATCAGAGGTCTTCCATTCCTCCGTGGCCTCATCACCCACCCCTTCTCTTTCCCTTTCAGCACAAACTGGGAGTAGCCCTCTGGGTCCCCATAAGCATTGGTCTGCACGTCGGAGATGTGTTCTGGGACCCTTCTGGTCCTCTGGCCACTCATTTCCTCTCCCCAGGGACAACCAGTGTTGCAGTTTTCTTTTTTGGGACATGTTTACCCTTCAGGAGACTAGTGTTTGCATATATTAGTAGGCATGCATGTGTATTTCCATATAAGTTATAGCATCTTTTTAAAAAGATTTTATTTATTTTTAGAGAGAGAAGAAGGAGAAGGAGAGGGAGAGAAACATCAATGTGCAAGAGAAACAGAGATTGGTTGCCTCTTGCCTGCCCCCAACTGGGGACCTGGACCACAGCCCAGGCATGTGCCCTGACTGGGAATCGAACTGGTGACCTTGCAGTCCACAGACCAGTGCTCAATCCACTGAGCCACACCAGCCAGGCTGATCATTTTGTTTTTTACTATTAAGATCATATCCCGGAGATCTTAGCATATTACCCATTAGGAGCTTCCTTGCTCTTTTTTTATAACTGTGTAGTATTCCATCTTATCAGAGGTTGATACATAACAGCCGTAGGTCAGATGTGGTTCACCATCTGCTTTTGTACAGCCCCTGAGCTGAGAATGGTGTTCACACTTTTAAATGGTTGAAAAAACTATCTGTGGCCCTGACCAGTGTGGCTCAGTTGGCAGGGTGTCATCCCACAAAGAGAAAGGTCGCTCGTTTGATTCCCGGTCAGAGCACATGCCTGGGTTCAGGGTTCAGTCCATGGTTGGGAATGTACAGGAGGCAACCAGTCGATGTTTCTCTCTCACATTGATGTTTTTCTCCTTCTCTTTCTCCTCTCTCTAAAAAAATAAAATATAAAAAAACTCTGGCTATGATTTTGTAAATTATATGGAATTTGAATTACAGTGTTTCTAAATAAAGTTTCCTTGGAGCACACACGTCACCTTGTTGCCATGGTTTTAGTGCCGAGAAGAGTTGAGAAGTAACGGAGATGGCATTGCCCACAACACCAAAAATGTTTGCTCTCTGGCCCCTTATAGGAAAAGTTTGTTGACCCCTGCATTCTTATCATTGGTTCTTGGACCTGATCATTTGTCAAGGTCACCCAGAGGGCATTGTCAAATGCAGGTCCCGGGGCCCACAGCCCCAGAGTTTCTGATTCAGGAGGTAGACATGAGAATTTGCATGTCTAACAGGCCATCAGGTGATGCTAACTCTGAGTCCTGTGGAGGGATCATCATTGGTTTGACAGGTACCCTTTTGATGGACAGCTGTGTGGTTTTGGTCTTAGGCCGAATGGACCGGGCTGGGTTGGATGACCAGCACAAGCCCCGTGTTTCACGCTGGCCTGCTACAGACTCTGCCAGAGCAGGGGTCTTGGGAGCTTCAAGGCCTCCGCCTCTTCTGCCTCCATAGTGCCTGTGCCCAGCATGATGGCCAGGACACATTTCTTGAATGAATAAAGGAGTGATTTTCACACAGTTGACTTGTAGTTCTAGAACCTGCCACCTGCTGCAGCTCCCTTGTGTCTCCTTTGTGGAAGTCAGTTTTAAGAGCCAGTCTTCCAGATGCGCAGAGCACCGTAAGGGCATCTAACAATGCAGTGTGTCCGAGCTCTAAATCTAAAGGCAACACATCTGGGAATCTGTGATTTGGAGGGGAGACGAACAGCAGTGTGCGTCCAGACTGCACGTCTCTTCCCCTCCTCACAGCTTTTACCACGCTGCTGTCCTTGTTTACAGGTGAGGATGTGACTCAGGCTGCACAGCTGGCAGGTGCCAGTGCCAGGGTGGGAAGCCAGGTCTGTTGGGTTTCTGTGGTGCCCCCGAACCAGAACGGGTGGTGGCCCGACCCCTGTACCCAGGCTTATTGGTGCGGAGCCCTGACCTTTGGAGTGAGCCGTGTTAAGACTGGAAAGAATGCAGAAAGAAACATGTGACCCTAGAATAGGTTCCTGGGGAGCATTTTAAGAATGCTCCTCCTGAGGAACGAGCACATTCCTGATTGAAAGCAGAGAAGTGTGACACTCCTAGCACTGTACAGGATTTCCAGAATCTTCTAGATACCTCCGAGTCTGCCCCCTTACACTTTTCCTTTGCTGCTCTCACGGTGGAGAGAAAACCAGGGGACAGGGGGCGCTTTTCAAGACAGCTGTCATGTCAGTCTTTTCTGGGAAATTCCCAGCTTCCTCTGGCAGCAGGGAAACGCAGACCAGCAGCAGGTCCTGGATGAAAATTCTGTGTCGATGGACAGTTCTGCGTCTGCACTGTCGGGGTGGTGCCACTGTCCACACTGGGGGCTCCTGGAATTGTGCCAGCACGGCTGAATTTTTTCTTTTATTTAATTTTAGTTTACTTAAATGCAAATGTAAAGTTTTGTTTAACTTGAGTTTATTGAAATTCCAAAAAATCAGTACTTGATTCTGGTACTGGTAAACTCTTCTGGTGTTTGGACCACCTTGGGCATGTGGACCTGCATTTTCAAGGTGCCGTTTGTGAAATCGGCCGATGTGGATCAAGCGTTTCTCATGAAATACGGCATCTGAATTGAGACATGCCGCATGTGTAAAATGCAGTGGCACTTTAGAGGCATAGTGTGAAAAAATCCTGTAGAGTATCTCATCGATGTTTTCTTAGTATTATTTACATGTTAAAGTGAGGTTTTTGGATACACTGGAGTAAATAAAATATATTGCATTTCATATTTCTCTTGTTAGAGGAAGTTTAAAACACCATATGTGGCCCACATATTTTTATCAGATGCTGCTGCTGGAGATCCTACACACTGGTCATCCACAGGGAGGAGCTATCATTTGCCATCGCCCTTGACCTTCCAGTGAAGTAGGCAGAACTGATGAATTCTTACTGCACTGTTTGTTTAGGTTTTAGTCCTGGCGTCACCTCCTCTGGGAAGCCCTCCTTAATTGCCCCAGACCAAGTCAAAGAGTGCATTTTTATGAAGTCTTGTAGATCCTGGAGCTCTCCTCCGTGGTGTCCTCTTCAGTCACGCTTCAAGTTGATTTGGGTAGTTAATAGCCACTGCTAGTCTGTGCGATCCAGGGCAGCATCTGCCCGTGCCCGCTAGAACTTCCAGCACTTGCAGCAGCGGCTGGCATGGAGCAGGTCCTCCGCAGATATTTGCTGAAGGATTGAGTGAGGGAGGTTCTCCTTATCAGCTCTCCCCTGTTGTCACAGCGCGGCAACTCCTGCATTGTTTCCTGAAGCCTGGGGCACCTGCTTCTTCACTCTGCACGTCTTTGAGAAAAAGAGTGCAGTAGAGTCACACCGCAGCAGCAGTTGCAGCGCCGACTTTGCCTTCGACGCAGGATTGCAGTCGTGTTGGCACCTCCTCTGATGGCCTGTGTGTGTCTGTGGGCGCAGCATCTCCTCTGGGGGTGGCGTTTGGAATCCGACAGGAGAGAACGTGCTCCAGAGCAGGGGCCACGAGCTTTCCTTGCAGGGTGCTTAGAAAACACTAGTGTCACCGGCATCCGCCCCCTCCTGCTTCTCGCCGTCCTTCCCCACCTGTGTGTGGAGTGGCGGTTGGCCAGGCGGCACTCACTAAGAACTCGAATGATCCTTGGTTTCCAACCCGGGGCATCAAAAGCCAGCAGAGGCCCCCTGTCTATTTCTGGCACCATTTCTGACTTCCTCTGGGGAATTTTTGTCCCAACAGTACATGCATCTATTGTCTCAGACTAATAGGGACACATATGGCTTCAATGAGTTGAGTTAGAGTCACTGGAAATTGAAAAGAGGGCAGTGCTTTATTGTCCCTTGTAATCATAGTCATTTAATCTTTTTTAATAACAGCTTTATTGATCTATAATTCAATAGCATGCAATTCACCCATTGAAAGTGTACAATTCAGTGGTTCTAAGTACACGCACAGAGTTTTGCAGCCATCACCACAATCAATTTTAGAACATTTCTTCCCTTCCACGAGAAATTCCATCCTCTGGCTGTCACTCCCCAGCCCCTTGAAACCACTGATCTGTTTCCGTCTGTACGGAATGCCCATTCTGGACATTCCATGTGAACGGAGTCAGACGCTGCTGTGGTCTTTTGTGAGTGGGCTCTCTCACCAAGCACCATGTTTTCAAGGTTCATCCACAATGCATGGCAGTAAGTGCTGCATCATTCCTTGTTGTGGCTAAAGATGCCCCCACTGCATGGCTGGACCACATTTTGCTCGTGCATTTGTCAGTTCACAGGCATTTCAGTGGCTTCCACTTTTTGACTATTATAGTTAATGTTACTTCAGGCATTTGTATATAAGTCTCTGTGTGAATGTGTGTGTTCACTTCTCTTGGGTGAATACCTAAGGGTGGAATTGCTGGGTCTCATGTTATAACTATTTGCTCAACCTTTTGAGGAACAGCTACACTGTTTTCCATAGCAGCCACACCATTTGCATTCCCATCAGTGATGTCCGAGGGTTCCGATTTCTCTACACCCTTGACAACACTTATTGTTGTCCAACTGTTTGATTTGAGCCAACCTAGTTGGGGCGAAGTGCTGTCTCATTGTGGTTTGGATTTGCATTTCCCTGATGTCCAACAGCTTGTTAATCTTTGAATGCGTGTTCACATCTGATTTTGATTCTGTCACAGCCTGGAGAGGATGGTGGGTGTTCTTTGTGCTGGCACTAATTTCACGTGTGTGTGTGTATGTGTGTGCGTGTAAAATAATAGAGGCTCAGGCTTGAGGAGCCTAGAGTTATGGCCAAATTGAAGCTGTATTTTGCCAGGTAAAACACAGGACACCCAGTTAAATTTTGATTTCAGATAAGCAACAAGTACTTTCTTAGGACAAATATATCCCATGCAGTGTTTGGGATATCCTTATCCTAAAAAGTTACTCGTTTCTATGGAATTCAAATTTAACCGGGTGTCCTGGGTTTTTATTCACCAGATCTGGCAGCCATGCCTGTCACTCATGGGCTCTGTTCCCTTGGGTGACAGGGTTTGTCTCTCAGAGGCCCGATTGTCCCACCGGTGGGGTGGGGGTGGGGCTTGCTGAGAGGCATCAGTGGCTCAGTACCGTAGAGACCTCTGCCTGAGGGTGCTGTTGGTGTGACGGTCACAGGGAGCTTCAGGCTGGGCCTGGGGGGGCGTGAGTGTGTGGGCCGGGATGTGTGTCCTTGTCTTCTGCAAGTCGCTGCCCAATTTCTTAATGAGGGAGGGAGTGGCTATGCATTTTCTCTTGATTTAGCCTAATCTGTTCGGAATGTGACCCAGGAACATTGCTGCTTTGTTTTCCCCAGTTTGTTGCTTGGCTGTTTATATTCTAGTTTGTGCTTCTTTTGCCAGTCACTCTCAGGGTGCATTTTAAAGGGGATTTTTCTATTATCCTCTAGAAAAGTTCCATTTGCCTCAAGATCAGAGAGGAAGGGTTAGTGCCTTGGAATACAGTGAGCAGGGGCTGTGCCCTGAGTGGCCTGTTACTGAGGGCTGTATGTGCGTTTGGCAAGGAGAAGATGTCCGAAGAGTTTGATTCTGGTGAATGTTAACTCAAGTACAAGGGGCACAAGAAGAGGAGAAAGATCCAAATAGATGTACAGAGGAAAGGAAAGCAGAGAAGGCTGCCTGGAGAAGGTGGCATTTGAACTGGATCTTGAAGGATGACGGGCTGGATCGAGAAACAGGGAGCTGAGGTTTAAAGGACTTTGATGGCCCTTGTGGCCTGTGTGCCCCTGTCCAGGGCAGTGGCCACCAGTCTTGTGTGTCTGTTAGCTAAGGTGAAGTTCAGTGTTCAGTTTTTCAGTCTTACTAGCCACAGTTCAAGTGCTTGTGAGCCGCAGATGGCCGGTGACTTCCACAGTGCGTGGTGCAGATACAGGGCATTCCCATTACCACAGAGAGTGGTTGGACAGCATTGGACTGGGGCAGGAATGGCCAAACTACAGCCAGAGGGCAAACCTCTGGCCTGCTGCCTGTTTTTGTAAATAAAGTTTTATTGGAACACAGCCAGTTGCACTCCTTATATTGCCTCTGGCTGCTTTCACAGTATAATGACAGAGTGGAATAGTCTCGGTGCAAACTGACCACAAAGCTGAAAATATTTATTATCTGAGCCTTTATAGAAAATACGTGCCTATGCTTGCTTTAGGGGAATGAAGGCACAGAGTCTAGAGATGACTGGTAACGTTTGGGAGAAGTAAACAATAATAACATAGCTGACATTAATAAGTACCTACTGTGTGCCAGGCACTGCTTGTGGGCCAGCCCTGCATCGCGTTACTCCTGGGTCATGCTGCAGCGGGGGACGCAGAGCCTTGGCGCTGTGTGAGTGGTGGGCAAGTCTGTGTCATGCAGCACAGAGGAAGGAGGGACGAAACCTTGAAGACTGAGGGAGGAAAGGGCAGGGTCGTGGGGAGCCATGGAGGGCGTCTGAGCCTGGGAGGGACTAGCTTCAGGAGGATGGGTGAGCGGGCACCCTGAGTGTTTGTCAAGGAGAGAGCAGACTGCTGGGAGGCCCTTGCCACTCCCAGGTAAAAGGCGAGGAGGCCTTGGCTGCCGGCCCGGAAGGAAGGAAGTCGAGGAGAGCCAGTGGGGTGAGAAAACTAACAAACAAGCCTGTCACTCCTTGTGGGCACCTTGACCCCCACAAAGTCATCTCCTGACTACTTTCCCCTGTGACTCCGTGGAGCCAGCGCCCCTCCCATCCTGCACCTGCCACATTGCTCAGTCCCCGTGATCCCAGTGTCTCCGTTACGTCACGTCTCGTGCAGTGACGTGAGGCTTCTAAGAGGTACTGCCAAAGGAGTTATTTTCTTTGCATCTCTAAAGTAATTACTTAGACACAGAAACCACAAGAAAAGCCGCTAATCAGGGTTGGCTATAGAACTCGTAGGTCTCAGTGCAGAATGAGAACATGGAGCCCTTTGCTCAAAAATGGTTTAAAGGTTTGAAGATGGATGGGAGAGGGTTAAGCCAAGGGCAGGACCCTGATGAGCAAGTCTGGGACTCAGGTCGGATGCCCATGAAGCTGGCCCTGCCATTGATTTTATGATTCATCTATTGTGTGCTTGCTCACTTGTCACGCTCTCTGCATTTCGTTTGCAGTGTGTCCCGGCATGGACATCCGGAACAACCTCACGCGGCTGCACGAACTGGCCAACTGCTCAGTCATCGAAGGACATTTGCAGATACTGTTGATGTTCAAGACGAGGCCTGAGGATTTCCGAGACCTCAGTTTCCCCAAACTCATCATGATCACTGATTACTTGCTGCTGTTCCGAGTCTACGGGCTGGAGAGCCTGAAGGACCTGTTCCCCAACCTCACGGTCATCCGGGGCTCCCGTCTCTTCTTCAACTATGCGCTGGTCGTCTTCGAGATGGTTCACCTGAAGGAGCTCGGCCTCTACAGCCTGATGAACATCACCCGGGGGGCCGTCCGCATCGAGAAGAACAACGAGCTCTGCTACCTGGCCACCATCGACTGGTCGCGCATCCTGGATTCGGTGGAGGATAATTACATTGTGCTGAACAAAGACGACAATGAGGAGTGTGGGGACATCTGTCCAGGCACGGCGAAGGGCAAGACCAACTGCCCTGCTACGGTCATTAACGGGCAGTTTGTCGAGCGGTGTTGGACTCACAGCCACTGCCAGAAAGGTATGCGGGGTGTGCAGGCGTCAAAGCCGTTGCTCAGGCCTTGTTCCAGAGACGGGGGGCGGGGTGGCCAGTCTTCTCTGAGAAGCCTCTGGTATCACATCCGTTAGGCTTTGCAGGCTGCATGGTCTCTGCCGCAGCGATGCAGTGTTGCCGTGGGAGTGGGAAAGCAGCCACAGGCAGCGCGAGTGTGTGGCTGGGTGTGGGTAAAACTTTACTCACAAAACCCAGTGGTGGGCAGGATTTCCCATCTCCTGTGCTAGACAGACCATTGAATGTTTCTCTTGCTTGAGGAGAGGGGTAGGAGTGCATAAGTGTAAAATTTGTGGTTGAAGAAACACATTTATTTCTTATCAGGTTATAGAAGTAACATTGCTCGTGATAGACATTTGGAAAAAGAAACATGGAAAGAAAAAAAAAACAGCAATCCTTGTTCCATGGTTACTTGGGCTCTTTCTTCTGGTGGTTTTGTTGTGTATTAACCTACTTAACTGTTCCTGTCATTGGGTGTTTAGGTTCTTGCCAGTTCACAAAGAGGGAGATGAATATCTTGGGGCTGGAGGTTTACTGAGCATTTGTTTCTTTAAGGCCTGCATTTTCAGAAGTGAAATTTCTGGGTCAAAGGTTCTCGATCCTGATTGCCCAATGGCTTTCCGGAAATGTGCCAGCAGAGCTCCTCCTAGCACGGGCTGAGAGGGAGCACATCGGCCGGCTCGGGTCGGCTGGGATCACTGGAAGAGTCTTTCCTAACTCACGGAGGGCGGAGCGGCTTCGTCATAACTGTTCTATTTGCATTTCTTTGATTGCTATCAGGGTTGGATCTTTTAAAACATATTTGTCCTTTGGGTTTTCTCTTCCTGTTCATATCCTTTGTCTGTTTATTTTTTAGGACCTCAGCGGTTTTTGAAATATTAATCTGTAGGCGGTTTTCATAGATGCAGGCCGTTAACCCTTTGCCGGCTGTGCTCTCAGGCATTTTTGTTCAGATGCTCTGGGTGGCCACTGCCAGGCTCACTCAGGAGGTCTGTGAGTTCACAGCTGGATTTGCACGTGCTTCTCGGGTTGCTTTATGCCTAGAGAATCCCTTTGTCCAAAAATGAGTGTTTTTTCCTAAGTTTTCTACTTCAATTGCTACTGTTAAAAAATATTCACCCTGCTCATTTGGGATCCATTTGTGCGCATGATTCGAAAGGGTATCCATTTTCACCAAAATAACAATTGGGGTCTCAATGCTGTAGACTGCAGAAATCTACCCGTTTGTCGTTGACTTGGGGTCTGGTTCTGGGTATTTGTAAGTACATCTGTCTTTTCTGGCACCAGGGACATTACCATTCTGATCACTGTCGTTTTATAATGTTTAGACATCCGGGGAGGGAACTTCCAAACACACACGCATTACTCATTTATGACCCTTTCCTACATGGTGGATTCCCTGGGAAGAGTCAGTGCACATGAGATCAAGGTGGAAGGATGTGAGTGGGTTGTTGTATCACACAAAATAGGTGAAGGGAAAAGGGAGGGTCTTCTGAGAGGCTGGGCAGTGAAGGGAAGGAGAACCTGGAGGGTTGTGGGCGGGGGAGAGGCTGTGGTTACTATATTGTGGAAAAAATCTTGAGAATGTTGGCAGCTCAGGGACAGAGAGAAGCTAAGCTACAGCTGCAAGGGAAGCTCTGTTATCCTTGCTTTAGAGACCAGAGAGGTTACTTAACTAGCCGAAGACCACACAGCTAATAAAAGACAGCTGGGATTTGCACCAGGTCTGAGACAAAACAAAAACAAAAACAAACACATGTGTGTCTCTTTGGGGCTTGTCCCCTGTGTTTAGGAACAGGAGAGCCCCTTCTGGATGGGGAAAACAGTGAACACTGTTTTACCCCAAGGCTGAGTTCTCCAAATTTGGGAGCCTGTTTGAAATGCTCTGGGGTCATGTCTTGGGATATAATTTAAGACATTCTTCTTTGGGTTTATTTATGTATCCATTTTAGTCAAAATGTCCGGGACAGTATTATCTGCAAATGGCCCTGATATTTTCAGTTTTTTTTTTAAACCCTTTTGCTCTTGAGAAGAGCTTGTTTTTCCAGCACTGGTGTCTCCTCACCGGGGACGGTGCTGCTCCGCAGGCGGCGCTGCAGCTGACACTGGCCGGGGTACTTAGTTCCTGGCACTGGGCCGCTGGCTCAGCTGCTGCTGGTGCGTAATCAGTGGTGGGTCCCCTAGGTGAAGCATTGTCCCGTCCTGGTGACAGATGTCTGCAAATCGTGATTCTTTGAATTGGTGCCTATCTATTTTTTATTGTGATAAAATACACATAACATAAAATCTACCATTTTTACCATTTTCAGTGCGCAGCTCAGTAGCATTTAAGTACATGTCAGCATCTTGCAACCATCGTCATCACCCATTGCTCGGACTTTCTCATCCTTGAAAAGAACACTGTCCCCATTGAACACTCACTCCCCACCCCCGCTCCCAGCCCCCGCTCCCTGCCCTAGATCTCCTCTCCGTCTCCATGGGTCTGGCTCCTCTAGGGACCTCCTATGAGTGGACTCACAAAGCCTTCGTCCTTCTTCGATGGGCGTCACTTAGCATGACATCATCAAGGTTCATCCATGTTGTAGCAGGTGTCGGCGTGTCTTTCCTTTTTAAGGCTGCATAACATTCTGCTGGGCAAATGGACCACATTTGGTTTGTCCATTTGCTTGTGGATGGGCCCTTGGGCTGCTGCCGGGTTTTCGCTCCTGCGGTTAGTGCTGCGGTGAACATGGGTGTGCATCTCCAGCTGGTTAGATGTTCACCTCGCCCGTTGTTGTGGCTTCTGAAGTCCTATTTAATTAATGTTGCATGGGGTTCCTGAACGCCAAGCAGACCAAAACGAGCCCTTGGAGGCTCTCCCCTGTTTTGGAGACACGTCTGGTCTCCTGGAACCCTCTCGAACACCCTCGAGCATCCACAGGCTTAGTCTTCTTCCTGCGCATTTGCCAGGCTCTGGGAGCCTCTGGGGACTGCTCAGCATTGGGGACGAAGATGTGGGTGGTCCTCTGGACCCAGTTTACACATTCTCCGCAGTGTCCCTTTTCCCACATGTCCCTGAAACGATAATGCTGTAGGCAAGAGAGCACAGGAAAGTTCTTAATGGCTAGGGTTCTTAATTTAAAGGAAAAAGTCACTTTGGTGTGTGGCTTGAGACTTTTCTTCTCCATCATTCTGTCTATAGATTTTGGGTGAAGAAGCCAAGAGAGGCCGAATGCAAGGAGCTCAAGGCACGCAGGGGGAAGAAGCCCGATCATGTTTGTCGAGAGCTGTGTGCCGGGATTGCGGGTCTTCGGAGAGGCTCTTCTGGTGGCACATACAGACACTGAGCACATGATGGAGTCCGCTTGCAGGGAGGGTCACAGCACTGAGATGTCTGTGGGTGAAAGCATGGTTGAAGCCTTAAACTTGTCCTTGGGGTCGGAGAAGCTGTGTGTCATTAAGCCCTTGCAGTTGGCCCCACCAGGTCTGTTCCAAAGTGTTTACAGGAACGCTGGCGGGGGTCCAGGGAGTTGCTGGGAGTCCTGTTCAGCGATTTTGGAGCAAGCCTCGGTTTTCTCATTTGAAAAGTGGGGGTAATTACGGGACCCGCCTGTTAGGTTTGTGGTTCCGGGGTTCAGTGAGATAGTGCAGGAGGTGCACTCAGCCCATTGCCTCTGCAAGTGTTCTGGAAGCTTCTCGTAAGTGCCATGGGTCCACCACTCTTTTTGGGCAGACAAGCCAGTGAATTAATGAAAACCTGTCAGTGTCAGCTGTGTTTCTGTCTTTAGTGTGAGGGCCGGCCAAGGAGAGCCCACCACACGAAGCAGGTTGGGCATGGGGCCTGCCATTCCAGAGCGAAGACCACCCTGCTCCCCTGTGCCTCAGCTCCCACTGCTCCGAAGACCTGCAGTTGGGTTCTCAGGGGTACCCGAAACCATGGGCCTCACTTGACCAGCTGCTCTAGCCAAACTCACTGGCATTTTTTCCCTGGGAGGCCACTGCAGCTGCTTGCTGCCAATCAGAGGGGTGGGTGAGGCGGGACGTGCTGGGTGCCAGGAAGATGGCTGGTGATGCCACGTACAGACACCAGCAGGAAAGCAGGAGCAGGAAGCAGAGGGGACAGGCCCTCCTCCCTGGGCCTGCATTTCCATTTGTGTTTTAGATTCTCAGAAAGTTGGGTGCTCTATTTATATTAAACATTAAATATTTAAATGCATGCCTGCTCTTGAAGGGTTTGCTTTTAAGCTGAAGTTTAGCTTCATGTTGAAACTTTTTATTCCTTCTCTAACGGTTTGGCTCTGCCTTTAGCATTTTAACAGTCGGAATCTCCTTGGCAGCCCGTGCTTGCTGGGTGCAGGGTGCTGCGGCGCTGCGCTCCATGCTGCCGGCAGTCCCTGTCACTGGCGAGGTCACCAGGGCCCTTGCTCCAGGTCAGATCCCTAGTAAAGCACTAGAGAAAGGATTCAAACTTGAAACCTGGCTATTCTGGCTCAGAATCTGAGCTCTGAACCGCCAGAGAACAAAGAACTTGAGGGTGGAGGGGCCCCTAGAATTTGTCCCTGCCAACATTCTGGCTGCCTCCTGTACGGGCCTTTCTCATTCCATCTTCAGTTAGCTGCCTCCCCCATCAGGCTGAGGTCTCTTGAATATGGGGACTGTGGCATTTATTGCGTACCCAGCACCTGTCACGTAGACAAGTAGTGGCATCTTTGACCACTCGTGACTGATGTGATTGGACGCTTGCTAGGTGCTGAGAACTCACGGAATCCCCATCATAGGAGAGGGTGTTACTTCCGTTTTTCTGGACGGGAGTGCTGAGGCTCGAAGAAGAGTTCACTTCTCTAGGAGACCTGATTGGGAGGTGGGTCGACCTCAGGCTCGTCAGGTGCCCTTGGCCAGAGGCCAGCAAACTACTGCATGAGGTCCAAGTGTAGCTTTTGGATTGCCTGTGAGCTGAGAGTGCTTTTTATCCTTTAAAAGTGTTTTTTGGGTAATCTTGAGGATAATATTTTGTGAGAGGTGAAAATGATGTGAAATAAACATTTTGGTGCCGCTGAGTGAAGTTCCACTGAGATGCGGCCGAGCTTGCTCACTTGCCCATGTTTCCTGGTGCTGGGAGGGGAGTGGGGCAGTCGAGACAGAGGCCATGTGGCCCTTTACAGACAAAACAACGCTGACCCAGTTCCCGGCTCTGCACCTTGTAAAGATGAGTGGGCGTTTGGAGATGGAGGCTGTTCTCAGAGAAAGTTGGAGCACCACAGGATCAGTCTCCCCACTCCTTGCTGACCCTGAGGGGTGACCAAGTGCGGGATGTCATTCCTGACCCTCAGGAGCTCTTGGTGTAGCTGGGGAGTTAGAAGGCAGGAGTGGCTGACCATTCAAGGCAGCAGGGAGTGCCACAGACAAGGTAAGCCCCCTGTCTGTCATCGAGCTGGTGGTTCTAGATACCTTTGGCACCAGAGCACCTGGAAATCATGATGTTCCTAGACAACTTGACAGAATCTTGATAAATTATGTTCCTTTGTGGCTGTGTCACTGTAGTCCCTGTAGAATATGGGAAAGTTTAGCATGTACCCGTGGTAATAGTGACTTTTAAAAGAATGGCAGATCATGTAGCACATGAGGTTAATTCATATTTATTCCTTTTTGTATTGTCACAGATCTTTTTAAAAATCTAGGACAGAATTAAAAGCACTATACTGAAAAAAATTCTATGGTCATTGTAACTTCTTTATCTTAGGATGATTGGAATTTTTCTTTCCCTTTTTTTTTAAGAGGGAGGGGATGGGAGGGGGATGGAAACATTAATGAGAGAGAATCGTCGATTGGTTGCCTTCTCCACGCACCTTGACTGGGGACCGAACCCACAATCAGGCATGTGCCCTGACTGGGAATCAAACCCACAACCTCTTGGTTTGTGGGACAACACCCAGTCAACTGAGCCACACTGGCCGGGCCAGATGATTGGAACTTTTTTTTGGAACTTTTAAAATGACTTTCAGTTTTGGAGATGGTTGGATCTCGAATAGTGGGGAAAGAAGAATTGCTCTAGTGTGTGTGTCTCTGAGCCCCCCTCCCCCCTTGCCGGACTGATGATAAATTACCACTGGCCTATGTGGACGGAGGGAGATTGTTCCAGATGGTGGTGGTTATAATGCTGTGGTTTGGTCTGGGTGGCAATGACACTTGGAAAGAGAGGAGGAGGCGGGTAGAGTGTTCAGGGGGGTGGGAGGCAGTGACGGAAGCAAGGTCTTCTATGGACATGAGTGAGAGGGCTGCCTCGAGTTCTGAGGGGCGGCCTGGGCCAGTCTGTTCACTGAAGGCAGACATGCCCCCATGGACATGAAGGAGCAATCATGCAGCTACACTGGGGTTGTGTTCAGGATGTGCTCTTTCTGCTGATACTGACAGTGCTGGGCCAGGCATGTTTCCAGGACCCCAGAGTCCTTGTTGAGTTGGGGAGAAAGTCAAAGAAGTAACTGTAAGGTTGCAAGCCAGGTAGGCACAAAGTCTTACTGTAGGGTCAAAGACACACTGGGAAAAGGTAGACCAGTTGGCCACATGGGCCTCCCGGGAACAGTACTGTCCACAATTTTAGTAGTGAAGACCCAGACTTGCAGTTTTAACAAGAGCCCAGCTTTCCCAAGGGGACTCAGGGCTTAGCCACCTTAGCAACTTAGCTAGCTTTTTGCCTAGAGAACTAAATTGGTCCAATCCACTGGCAGAAGGTGGGATGGAGTTAAATCTCATTCTGGAAAGGTGGCTGTGTAGTAACTTGGTAATTAGTCTGATGAGTTGTTTTTTTTTTCTCCCTCCTACTTGACAGAATTCATTGACCAGCTATTTCTTCCTGTGTCACTAGACCCTTTGTCAGAATTATAATCTCTGTTCTTTGTGACTGGACACTTGAAATGCCCCCGGAGGTCCCCGGGCCCTCAGCTCCTATCAGACTGGGAGCTTGGGGCCTGGCTCCCCGTGGTTTGTCCTCTCGCCCTGCACCTGCACCTGCCAGAATATTCTGTTTCCCGAGTCGTGTGCCTTTTCTCCTCACCCCCTCCCTCTTCCCTCTCTGCTTCCCTCTTCCCCCACCTTCCCCTCTTTTTAGCTCAGGCTAAATGTCTGCACACACTTAGAGATAAATAGTGTTGACAGTGGGAAGCAGACTAACCAGAGACTTGCTTTCTTTTTGGCCTGTCGTGGGTGGGCCACGTGAGTGACCCACACTGGGCTGCTTTTCTCCGATTTCAGGTGAATCTGACGCGCTCTCCCAACCCAGCCTGAGGAGGCAGGGAAAGAGGAGGGGAAGGAGACATTGGGGGGAGGGGGAAGGAAAGCGGTGGGGCCCTGGTCTTAAAGCCTATAATCCTTAAGTACCTGGAGGGTTTTGGGTAACCAGTTACTTGACCTTTTTTATAGAAGTTTCTTTGCTTCTGGCTTTGTCCCTCAGGGAGAGTCCTTGGTCTGTAAGTATGGCTGCAGCCAGGAAAGCAGGTCCGCTGTGGGGCTGCAACTGCAGAGTGTTTCCAAGTGGTTGCCTAGGAGGGAGACTGTTCTCATCTGAAGGTCTGGTCGGAGCAGGATCTCAGGAGCCACGCTCCAGTCGCTTTGGCCTGGGCCTGTGCAGTCCCGATGCTGGCTGTGGACCACATTGCGCGTCTGCGCAGGCGCGCGCGCACGCACACACGGCCGGGGTTCCCGTCCCAGGCTGCCTCATTGGCGGTGCCCAGGTGAAGGGTTTTCACATTTACAAAGCAAATGCATACATAGCAGGAAATAATGCAAAATAAGACGGGCTGGATCCCGAGCATTTCAGATAGCTCTTTAAGGAACAGTGTTTTTTTTTATTGTAGTAAAGTGCACGTAAGATTTACTGTGAGTGACACCTTAGCACATTTGTGGTGCCACACAACCACCGCCACTGTCTAGCTCCAGAACATTTCATCAGCTCACAAGGAAACACTGTTTGGGGAGCAGCCACGCCCCACTCCTTTCCCGCCAGCCCCTGTCAACTGCTGCTGGAGTTTCCTTCTCCGTGGACTTACCTGTTCTGGATGTTTCCTGTGAATAGAATCATACATCATGAGACTTCCGTGTCCTGCTTTGCGGACGTCATATAATTTGGAGCTTCTACATTGTAGCATGTGTGAGGACTCCATTTCTTTGATTGCTGACTAATACTCCGTTGCACTGACTGATGGACATTGCGAATAGTGCTGATGCAGGTGTTTCTGTCAGCTTTTGTTTGAATACTTATTTTCAGTTCTCTTGGGGGAATATATCCAGGAGGGGCATTGCTGAGTCATTTGGTAATTCTGTGTGTAACGTATGGAGTGAAGGTTCCTTTTTTTTTGCTTTTAGTTTTCTTTTCCTTAAAAAATGTCAAACAAACAGAAAACCACACAAAACAAAGCCTAATGAATTACTCTAAGGTGGACAGCCTTAGCCCCCACCTCAGCTGAGAAATAGTTCTGTGCCAGCACCACCACCCCCTCCCGTGGAAGCCCTTCCCTGGGCTCCATCCCCAACAGGGGGATGGAGATGGGGGATTCCCGCCCCCCCAAAGTGGACACTGTCCTGTCTGTCCTGCTAGTTGCTTCCTTTCTGTATAGTTTTATCGCTCAACTATGAATCTCTAGACAATACAGTTAAGTCTTGCCCATTAAAAACATTGACATGTCTCTTTGCACCTACAGCAGTGATTCTCAACTGTGGGTGACTTGCCTGCCTGGGGATAATCGGCAATGTCTAAAGACAGTTTTGGTTGTTACAGCTTTGTGGGGGGGGATGTGCTACTGGCATTGAGCCAGTGGGGCCAGGGATGCCGCCCAGCACCCTGCAATGCAGAGGGGTCCTGACCACCAGGCGTGGTCCCGCTCTCAGCCCCAGCACCCATAAGCTCCAGTCTGCAGGTTTCCTGTCCCCTTTCCTTTCCGTACACTCTCCCAGCTGGAGAATGAAACTGCTGGGCCTGACGCATGTGCCCCAGTGTGAGTGGGGCTGACTGTGCTCTCGTGGCCCCATGTCCCCTCGGCCCAGAGTCAGGGTCAGACTCAGGCTGTCCCTGCAGTGGGTTTTATTTACCGTGTACCACCCCCTCCAGCACAATGTACTGCCAGCCATTTCGGAGGGGTCCCTCTGCCCCTTCCCTGGGGCACAGCTGTGAGAGGTGGGGTGCACTGTGGCTATTTTTTTCTTTTTTAAATTCTACGAATTTTGTCATTCTGTCCAGTGGTATTCATGGGCCTCCTTTTATAGGTTTTGGTAAACAAGGCACACGCTGATCTTCCTAATAAAACTGTCTTCTTTACAAAGGCAAGATTTGCTGAGAAAGTTATGTTGATGCAGGCAGGAGGTCTGACGGTCATTTGCAAAGGAATGTCATAAGGGCGAGAGAAAAACCAGGCGATCTTGGGGTCACGACTGTGAGGAAGACAGAGCAGGCAGCCGGCCTGGAGACTCAGGGCAGAAGGGGACCGCAGATGGGCCTGGCAGAGCCAAGGTGGCTCACATGGCGCTGAGTCCGAGGAAGAAAGAAGTCGTCTTACAGATGCCCACGTGGTTCAGAGGAGGACATAATTTTTTTAAACTTAATTTTAATTGTTGACACTAATAGATGTGCCCACTATCCCTGGCTTTGCCCGCCTCCATGCGGCCCCTCCACTCCCTTTCCCTGAGGCCATCACCACACTCTCGTCTGTGTCCATGACTTCTACATGTGTGATCATTGGCTGATGCCTTCACCTTCTGTCATCCAGGCCCCCGACCTCTCCCCTCTGACAGCTGTCAGTCTGTTCCATGTGTCCAGGCCTCTGTTTCTATTTGGTCAGTTTATTCTGCTCATTAGATTCCACATATAAGTGACATCATATCGTATTTGTTTTTCTCCGACTGGCTTCTTTCATTTGGCATAATAATCCACACGGTCCCAGAGGGTAGCATTTCCTTCTTTTTCCCTGGCCATGTAGTATTTCATTGTGTAGCTGCACCACAGCTTTTTCTTCCACTCATCTGCTGATGGGCACTGGGGCTGCTTCTAGACCTCAGCTATTTAAATAACGCTGCTTATGAACATAGGGGCTTATGTTCTTTTGAATGAATGTTTCAGGATTCTTAAGATATACTTCCAGAAGTGGGATCTTTGGGTCATAAGGTAGTTTCATTTTTAGTTTTTTTTCAGGAAATTTCATACTGTTTTCTACAGTGGCTGCACCAATCTGCATTCCCACCAATAATGTGGTTTTCTTCACATCCTCACCAACACTTTTTTGTTGATTTATTGATGATGGCCATTCTGGCAGGTGTAAGGTGATACCTCATTGTGATTTTAATTTGCATTTCTCTGATGATTAGTGACATTGAACATTTTTTCATGTCTCTTGGCCTTCTGTATGTCCTCTCTGGAGAAGTGTCTGTTGAGGTCCTTGGCCCATTTTTTAATTGGATTGTTTGTCTTCCTGGTGTTCAATTATATAAGTTCTTAATATATTTTGAAAATTAACCCCTTATCACATGTATCATTGGCAATATGTTATCCCATACAGTGGGTTCCCTTTTCATTTTTTTGATGGTTTCTTTCTTTTTTTTTAATGTGTGGGTTTTTTTTAAAAGATTTTATTTATTTATTTTTAGACAGAGGAGAAAGGAGGAAGAAAGAGAAGGAGAGAAACTTCAATGTGTGGTTGCTTCTCATGTGTCTCCTACTGGGGACCCGGCCCACAACCCAGGCATGTGCCCTGACTGGGAATTGAATTGGCGACCCTTTGGGCTGCCAATTCAATCCATGGGCTGCACTCAATCCATTGAGCTATACTAGCAAAGGCTGATGGTTTCATTTGTTGTGCAAAAGCTTTTTAGTTTGATGTAGTCCCATTAATTTATTTTTCCCTTTGTTTCCCTTTCTGCAGTAGTAACATTGGAAAAAATACTGCTATGAGAGATCTCTGAAATTTTACTGCCTCAGATTTTTATCCATTTTGAGTTTATTTTTGTGTATGTATAAGTTAGTGGTCTAGTTCCATATTTTTGCATGTACCTGTTAAATTTTCCCAGTACCATTTATTGGAGAGACTGTCTTTATTCCATTGTATGCTGTTGTGTCCTGTGTCAAATATTAATTGACCGTGGGTTTATTTCTGGGCTCCTTGTTCTGTTTCATTGATTTATATGCCTGTTTTTATGCCGGTACCAGGCTGTTTTGATTATAGTGACCTTGTAGTATAGTTTAATATTAGGTATTATGATACTTCCCACTCTGGACTTCTTTCTCAAGAGTATCGAGGCTATTTGGGGTCTTTTTTGGTTTCGTGTACATTTTTGGAATATTTGTTCTAGATCTGTGAAATAGATCTTTGGTATTTTATTAGGACCTATGTTGAATGTACAGATTACATTGGACAGTATGGGCATCTTAATGATGTTAATTCTTCCCATCCATGAGCATGATACATGTTTCCACTTATTTGCATCTTCCTCAGATTCTTTCTTCAATGTCCTATAATTTCCTGAGTCTTTTACCTGCTTGGTTAAATTTATTCCTAAGTACCTTATTATTTTCATTGCAATATTAAATGGGATAGTTTTCTTATTTTCCCTTTCTGGTAGGTCATTATTGATATATAAAGATGCCACCAATTTCTGAATATTAATCTTGTATCCTGCTACTTTGCTGAATTCATTTTTTAGATGCAGCAGTCTTTTAGTGGAGTCTTTAGGGTTTTCTATGTACAATATTACATCATCTGTGAATAATGAGTTTTACTTCTTCTTTTACAATTTGGGTGCCTTTGGTTTCATTTTCTTGTCTGATTGCTGTGGCTTAGTCTTCCAGTACTATGTTGAATGAGAGAGGTAAAAGCCAACATCCCTGTTTTGTTCCTGATCTGAAGGAAAACGCTTTTAGTTTTTGCCCATTGAGTATGACGTTGGCTGTGGGTTTGTCATATATGGCCTTTATTATGTTGCACTATGTTCCTTCTCTTTCCACTTGGCTGAGAGTTTTTATCACAAATCGTTGCTGGATTTTTTAAAAACATTTTTATTGTTGTTCAAGTACAGTTTTTTGCCTTTTCCCCCCAGCCCTCCCCACCTCCCTTGCCTGTTTCCACCCCCCCCTTGTTATTGTCCATGTGTCCTTTATAATTGTTCCTGCAGACCCTTCACCCTTTTCCCCTATAATTCCCTCCCCTGTCCCCTCTGGTTACTGTCAGCCTGTTCTCAATTTCAGTGCCTTTGGTTATAGTCTAAGCAGCCTCTGGGACAACTTCAAATGTAGCAACATTCAAACCATGGGGTGCCAGAAGAAGAAGAGGAAGAGCAAGAAATTAGAAACTTATTTGAAAAAATAGTGAAAGAAAACTCCCCTAATTTGGTGAAGGAAATAGACATACAAGTCCTGGAAGCATATAGTGTCCCAAACAAGATGGACCAAAGAGGACCACACCAGGACACATCATAATTAATATGCCAAAGGTTAAAGGTAAAGAGAGAATCTTAAAAGCAGCAAGAGAGAAGCAGAGAGTTACCTACAAAGGAGTTCCCATAAGACTCTCAGCTGATTTCTCAAAAGAAACTTTGTAGGCAAGAAGGAAATGGCAAGAAGTATTCCAAGTCATGAAAAGCAAGGACTATAACCTAGCTTACTCTATCCAGCAAAGCTACCATTTAGAATCAAAGGGCAGATAAAGTGTTTCCCAAACAAGGTAAAGTTAAAGGAGTTCATCATCACCAAGTCCTTATTATATGAAATGTTAAAGGAAGTGGTTTAAGAAAAAGAAGATCAAAACATGGCAACAAATTCACAACTATCGAAAACTAAAAAACAAACTGAATCTAAAAAAAACTTGTTTGTTTTTTAATCTAAAAAATGAACTGAGCAAACAAGTAGAACAGGAACAGAATCATAGATATGGAGATCATCTGGAGGGTTGTCAGCAGGGTAGGGTGGAGAATGGGGGAAAAGATGCAGGAAATAAGAAGCATAAATGGTAGGTACAAAATAGACAGGGGGAGGGTAAGAATAGTATAAGAAATGTAGAAGCCAAAGAACTTATATGTATGACCCATGGACATGAACTAAGTGGGGGGAATTGCTGGAGGAGAGGGGGTACCCAGTGGAGAGGGACAAAGGCGTGAAATTGGGACAACTGTAATAGTGTAATCAATAAAATGTATTTTTTTAAAAGAACATTTATAGAGGACTTCCCTAGGTTTGGTGGCAACCCTGTTCCCCTCATACTGCTTTCCCTTTAAGGTTTTGTCTTTCAATTCCCACTCTCCTGGTTGTTGGTTGGGATTTAGGCAGGTGAGGTTGTTGAGGGTCCCACCTTGATGGTGGTGTAGAACCACATTGGTGATATGCTAGAGCCAGCCAGTAACCCACTAGCCATGTAGCTAAGTTTACATGGATTAAAGTTAAATAAAATCAAACATTCATCCCTCAGTTGAGCTCACCACGTTTAGACAGTGCAGATGTAGAATGTTTCCATCATTCCAGAGAGTTTACTGTTAAGCAACACTGCCTGAGAGCATGTTATGTTATGGTAAAAGAGAGCTCTGCAGTTAGACAGACCTGCATTTGAACCCTTTATCTGCTGTGTGACCTCGGACAGACTGCCTGGCTTTTCTCAGCCTCTGTTTCCTTGTCTACAGTGAAGAATTTGTAGAGGAATCAATATTAATTTTTCTCTCAATTTTTAATTGATATCCTTTTCTTTTCTGATGAAAATAAAAATACTATTCCTCTTGTATACTTTGAGTTTTCTCCTTAAAAATAAAATAGAACAATCAGTTTTCCCCCCCAGCCTCTGTGCCCCTTTGAGAATCTCTGGAATAGACAAAGAAGTGTTTTGGGAAAGTTGAACAAAACAAAAAGGCTATTATAGGCACATGTGGCCGAGAAGAAAAGAAAGGAAGGGGTAGGTATGTTGACTGGGGCTGAGAGTGTCATCATGTTTGTGGGTGGCCAGGAATGAGGCACGTGTCAGATCCTTCCTGGCTTCTCCTCTCTCTCTGGGAACAGGGAACAGAGTGCTTTTCAGCATAAGCAGAGTAGAAAGCCTGCGGGTCCAGACGAACTGGAGTCAGAACAGGGAAGCAAGTCTGGGAGGGAACCTCAGCCTGAATCTGTCTTCTTGCCTTAGGGTTGAGCATCTCAGTGACCTGGGGATTACAGGAAATGAGAATCTACTCAGACTAACTTAAACCCACAGGGGGCAGTTTGCTGGGGAGAGAAATAGGGCCTTCTCTGGGAACTTGTCTCAGCTACCTTTTGCTGTGTAGCAGAATGTTCCTAGACATAATGGCTTTACACAGTTGTTTATTTGGCTCATGGTTCTCTGGGGCTGGTGGCTGGTGGCTGGTGCTGGCTGTCAGCTGGAACGTTTGGTTTTTCTCCCTGTGGCCATGCATCCTGCGGTAGACTAGCTTGTACTTGGATCTCATGGTGGTTCTGAGGTTCCATGGGCAGCAAGAGATGAATCCTTAGTGCCTAGTGCTTTTCTCTCTGTGCATTAGGTGTTCTGATGTCTCTTTGGTCAAAGCAAGTGGCATGGCCAAGGCAAGCGTGAGGGAAGAGGGAGTATAGAGACTCCACCTGCTGACTGGGGGCGTCAACCATGTCGTTGGGCATCAGTGTAGCACCAACAGGAATCCTCCATTTGGAAGGCAGTGAAGAAGGAAACCACTCAGTGTAAACAGCTCAATCGGATACAGCATGGCTGTGAGACAGCTAAATAGTGTTGCAAATCACTTACAAAGCAGCAGGGCAGTGACGTGGCCCTGGGGCCAGCCCCCTCTCCAGCTAGACAGCTCTGCTCCCCTTTGCTGCCCTGCCCTTTCTGTTCTCTACTCTGGTGCAGCAAGAGACATCTTTGGTGTTTCAGCTCCAGCCAGGCAAATGCAGTCTTTGGTGGAAAGGAAAAGTTCAGGCTTCCTAAGCCAGAGGGGAGCTAATGTAGACAGAAGTCTCTGCCTCCCAGTCCCTGATTGACTTGTCATAATGCAGATGATGCAGTTTGATTGGTCCAAAAAAAGCATTGTCCTGATTGTTCAGAATAAAGATGCTCCGATTTGATTGGTGAAGATGTTGATGGGGATATAGGGGCACAGATCTGATTGGATGGGGAAAGCCTTAGTCCTGTTGGTAGAAATAGGATACCAGGACCTCTGTATAAGGAAGGGCTGGCGCAGAGGACAGAGGCACAGTGCAGGCGGGCAGTTCAGTTCAGGGGGAGGCAGACACCTTAGTGCTGGCTTTTTCCTTAGTGCAGCCTGCGTGTGAGGCCCCTGTGCAGAAACTGCCGCTAGGCTCTGTTTATAAATTTGAGCCCAGTGAGCCACCAGGAGCCCTTCTTGGTAAGTATCTTCTATCTTAAGGTCTACAAGAGGAAGAATTTGAGGCCATTTTTGCCATCTACCACAGAGCCCCAAGGTGGGAAGCACAGTGGTAATCATGAGGCATTTACACTGGGACCTGGAGCTCCAGCAAACACCTAAGTCTGTGTGTGGTGCAACTGAGAACCTGGAGTGACTTCCCGAGTAGTTTTTTAATTTCCTGACTGTCGGTTATTGAAGAATCAATTGTTTTCCCAATGACTTTTTAAAAAGATTTTATATATTTATTTTTAGAGGGGAAGGAAGAGAGAAAGAGAGGGAGAAGAACATTAGTCAGATGCCTCTCATACATTCCTGGATCAGGGACCAAAACTGTAAACCAGGCACGTTCCCTGATCAGGAATTGAACCTGTGACTCTTTGCCCAACCAACTGAACCATACTTGTCAGGGCTCCCAGTGACATTTGATTTTTTTTTTATCATTTACTAAATCCAACCCCAAACCATGGTCTGTTTCACTCATCTGTGTCCATTAGGCCAGTACCGTACAATTTAATTGCTATGCATTTAGATCCATTCCTTCTCTGTTACACTTCTTCAAAGTGTGTATTTTTGTTGCTCAACTTTCAATTATCCCCAAATCTGCCTCCTCCAGTACATGTAAAACCCACTGAGGTTTTGATCAAACACTGTTAATCTGTAAATTAATTTTAGAAATCAGTACCTTAACATTTTTCCTTTCCTCACAGTACATGATCAGTTTTTCCATTTGTTCACATCTTTTCATATTTTTCTTTCAAAAACATTGATTCCATCTACTTCCTGCTGTGATCAGTTCTGATCCCTGTATCGCAGAGATCTTGGTGTTAGTTGCTGCTGCTGTGAGTCAGCATATTTATACTGAACACCTTGGTGAGGTTGATTAGTAGGTTTAAGATTTTTTTTATTCACTGTGTGCAATTTTATCCTTTAGAATTTTTGAACATTTTTTTTACAAAATCTTGTCTAAATGTTGTACCTCTCATTTCAGTTTTAAATTCTATTCCATTGACGAGGGCTTCAAGACTCACATTAAATATTTAACGATGGTGTTACCTGACACCTGTGTTTAACAGATTTCCTAACATAAAGTTGTTTGCTTCCCTGCGGCAAACCATACTTGAGTGCGATGAATTATTCTCTTAGCATAATGTTGGATTTGACTTGCTAAGTTTGCACGTTTAAAAAGTTTTTATTTTTGCTGTATCTGTTCATAAGTGAAATTGTGCTGTGTTATTTGGTTTGTTCTCTTTTGCAATCTCTTCAATTTATTACCTGATAATCTAGCCACATAAAGTGAACTAGGTAAGCTTTCGTTTTACATGTTTTAAATGATGGCATCAACACTTCTTGAAAAACCAATCATTTGTTGGAAAAATGGTGCTATAATCTTTTGGGGAATTCTTTGATAACTTGATAATTTTTTATACTAGATTGTTTGAGAATTCAGCTTAAAATTTTTTTTAACCTTTGGTAAGATCTTTTTAAGTCAAAATTAAAAAAAAAACTTTTTAATCCTCACCTGAGGACATCTTTTTCATTGTTTTTAGAGAGAGAAGGAAACATGGATGAGAGAGAGAAGCACTGATTGTTTGCCTCCAATATATACCCAGACCAGGCACTGAACCCACAACCCAGGCTTGTGCCCTGATGGGGAATTGAACTTGCAACTTACTGGTTACAGGACAGTGTTCCAATCAACTGAGCCACATTGGCCAGGGCTAAGTCAATTTTTTTAAAATAATTTTTTATTTTTCAATTAAAATTGACATACAATATTATTATATTAGCTTCTGGTTTACAATATAGTGATTAGACTATAATTTACAAAGTGACCAGCCTGGTAAAACTACTCCACCGTACTTAGGTATCACAGTGTTATTGACTATATTTCCTGTGCTGCAGGGTACGTCCCCATTACTATTTCGTAAATACCAATTTGTACTTCTTAATCCCTTCACCTTTTTCACCCAGTCCCTCAAGCCCTTCCCATCTGGCAGCCATCAAAATGTCCTCTGCGTCTATGAGTTTGCTTCTGTATTGTCTGTTCATTTATTTTGTGTTTTAGCTTCCACATATAACTGAAATCCTGTGGTATTTGTCTTTCTCTGCCTAACTTGTTGTACTGAGCACAGTACTGTCTAGGGTTGTGTTGTCGCAAACATAACTGAGTTGTATTCCCTTGTGTGTCGCCCCACTTCTTGGTCCAGTCACCCAGTGCAGGGCGCTTAGGTTGCCTCCATGTCCTGGCTCTGGTAAACACCACTTCAGTGGACATGGATGCGTATGGTTTTTTGAATTGAATTAGTGGCTCAGATTTATTCGAAAAGCGGGTGTTCATGGTGGAAACCATAATACCTCCCTCTCTTCTTCCCTTCCCCTCTAAAGATAAATAAATAAAATAAAAATAATAAAAAAAAAGAAGTAGATTTTGCTGGGTCCTTCAAATTCAACTTTTGTGATTTATGTATTGTTAGGCATCATTTCATTAAGATTTTCAGATTGAATAGCATGTTATTAAACTTGGTGAAATCTTGATAGTATGTCCTCCTTTACCTCTATTTTAGATTTGTTCATTTTACTTATTTTATTTTTCAGAAAAGTAGATCTTGGATTTATTTATCATTTTTTCCCTCAATGAGTCACCAGACACCTGAATCCTTTTTGGGATAAATTGGGTAATGAATGAATGAATGAAGAATTTAATACCATTTTTTTTAATACCTTGAAAGCTTTTAAGGCCATGAATTCATCCCTGAATATGGCTTTAGCTGCCCTCATGGATTTTGGCTACATAACATTGTTTTCTAAAGAGTTTATGAAAATAATTTTGATGTGCTAATTTTCATAATCATCATCATGAAAACTGCTATTGAGTGTCCACGATTTTTCAGTCACTTTATATAAATGTTCTCATTTACTCTTCATAGCAACCCTAGGAATTATTCTTGTTTAACAGCCTTTTTTTGTGGGGGGCAGCTTTCCTCACAAGTTCCCCCATGTGCAACGGATGAGAGTAAACATGACAGAGACATGTTGTGATCTGCTTGGGGAGGAGAGGTAGCCAGTTTCCCAGAGGAAAAAGGCCTTGAGCAGTGGTCAGTTTCTCAGGGGAAAAAGGCATTGAGCCCCCTCCTCTAGAGACTTTTATTGGGTTCTAATACACAGGAATACAGGGTGGCAAGGATCAAAGAAATCTGAGGGCTTAGTCTGAGTCAGAGTCTGTCAGGCAGAGAGTTTTAGAGTTTCCTGCTTGAACCCTTAACATATGAATGAAAGCACTCTTAGCAGAGCATATTTCACAGGTTTTTCAGGAAGTCTTTGCAATGCCAGATTTTTCCCCTGGACGTGCTCTAGCAAGGCAAGGAGCTGCACCCCTCCCCATCAGGTAGGTATTCAGGCTTAAGGGGGTTAGAGCCAGGAAGCAGTTCTCCCAGAGGTCATGGGGACTCGGGCTATCTCAAAGCCCTTGTGGGGGCAGGGAGAGCTGGAAGGGGCAAGAGTCCATTGCTCTTTAGAAGTCCAATGCGCTATCCATTGTGCCACGGAGCCAGCTAGTCCATTGCTCTTTGTTGCAGCCCCTGAGTCCTTCCATGATGGCCTCCCAAATGATTGTGTCTGGCCTAGGTTGCCTTTCTCTTGAGGGGGCATACCCGCCATGGACATCGACCATGCTTTGGGGGAAGGAAGGGAACTGAGGCAGCATTTGCTACCAGAGACAAGCTTTGTCTTGTGCGGCTCACATTCCAGAGGTCACTGACTCCTCCTTAGCCACAGGGGGTAGAGTTACAATTCCTAGAACCAGGCAGAGCGGTCCACAACATGTTTTGACAGTGGAAGAAACCGAGTTCCCAGAGAGGTTAGGTGACTTGCTCAAGGTCGCACAGATAATGGGGTTGGGGTGGGGAAGGCCTGGAATTTAGACCATGGCTTGTTTTGACTCTAAACCATGGGCGTTTCTGACTCCACTACATGGCCTCTCCAGTTGACTGAGTTTTAATCACTAGTTGTTAGGGTTTAAAAAAATTAACTTCATTTTAATGGGTTTTCTCAGTCTCCAAGTTGATGAGATTAAAAAAATTAACTTGTGACCTGTAGAGTTTCTGCAGTTGCTCGTGGCCCCTGGTTAGCTCAGGGACTGTTGGACCAGCCTCTGTAGATGTTGATGGGAGCTGGAACCATTGTCCAGCTCTGAGTCAGAGCTCGGAATCTGCAGTTGCACAAGGAAGACTTCCCCTGGGGCCCACATGCACGTGGAGCGTGAAAATAAAGGCTTAACTTTGCTGGCAAAATGTCTCTGCCCCAGAAGACTTACAGAGTGTTTCTGGAGAGTTCTTATTTCACAGTCGCTCTATTATCCCAGCTGCCCTGCCTCCCAAGGTAGCTGGAACTGATTTTTCCAAACACACTGTTTCTGTCCGTCTCCCATCCTGTGCGTATGGTTTTGTGGTGCTGGCTGGAAAGGGTGAGGGCCCTGCCAGGTAGGGGACTTGACCTGTGGGCTGACTGGCCTTTTAGCCCTGAGTTCTATTTCTGGGTCTTGCTCTCATCACGACTTGCTGCAAGTCAGTGTGACTTGTTGTAACATAATGTAGTCAAAGCCTTTCCTTTAAATTAGGCTGTGATTCATCTTTATTTTTATGGTGCTCTATTATATTAGAAGTACTATAGTAGGAATTTTCACTTGAAATCTAATAAAGGTTTTAATCTGCCACCTGGAATCTGTGTTCCTTACACTTTTTTATTGTTCATGACTAAGAGTGGTGTTGCGGGGAGGGTCAGGAAGTGGGTTTGGACAGAGTGTTGGCCTCCGTCGGAAGCGGGGTTCCCTTACCCAGCCCTCATTGTCTGTCTTGGCTGTGACAGGAGACGGAGAGCAGGGTGCTGGTCCTGAAGTGTCCTGCCCTGGATTTCTTTTCTTTTCTAATAGTTTCGGAGATATACAACATGCACATGTTTCCAGTGTTATAATTTTGCACCATAAATTTTCTCTTATTTAACATAGAATCATTGATGGGATAAAAAAAAACCTTTTTAAATTAAAATTGAACATAAAAAGAAGAACAAAATGGAGACTGATGATTTTTCTAAAGTCATCAACTATAAAAAATTGTTAATTTTTACTCACACTGGTAGGAAATTAAAGTCACCATTTTTTCCTCACCTTTCCTCCAAATGAACAATGTTAGACTTTTTAGTTTGGGTGAGTGTGGAGGGTGTGGATGGCACATTGGTGGTGGCTTTACGCATCATCTTGATCACCTAACAAGCTGGCCATCTTCTGTGACTAGAAGCCCCCCCCATATTTATTGACCATTTATATTATCTCTTGTATTTTTCAGAAAAGCCTATGGAGGTATGTATGTATTTATTTATAGGGGGCAAGAGAGAGGAAGAGGTGGAGAGAAATGTTGGTGTGAGAAAGAAACATAGATCAGTTGCCTCTTATAACACGCTCCGACTGGGAACCACACCTCTAACCTAGGCATGTGCCCTGACCAAAAATCCAATTGTTGACCTCGCACTTTGTGAGAAAATGCCCAACCAACTGAGCCACGGTGGTAGGGCTATTTTTTTCTTTTTTAAACGTGATTACTTTATGCAGGGTTTCTCAACCACAACGCTGCTGATATTTGTGCTGAATGATTCTTTGTCCTGAGGGCCAACCTGTGTATGTAGGAGGTTGAGCAGCATCCCTGCCTCCTTCTCCTACATGTTAGTAGCACACCCCCAAGTTGTGACAACATATACGTCTCCAGACATCATTGCCAAAAGTCCTCTAGTTGAGAACTACTATTCTAGGGTGAATGCCTTCATTACTTTCACCGGCTCAAGAAATAGCACTTTGCCAATTCCCACTTTAGCCTCTCCATGAGCCTTGTCTGGTCCGAGTGCCTGTTACTCTCCTCAAACTAATCACTGTCCTGATTTTTATAGTGATTACTGTCTTGAGTTTCTGTAGAGTTTTATGACCAAAAGGAGTATCCTGGGACACATAGTTTAACTTTGCCCACTTAAAAAATATGTATGTCAACTTCTGGCCAAGATGGAGGCATAGGTACCTACAATTTACCTCCTCACACAACCAAAAGAAGAACAGCAACAAATCTAAAAATAAAAAATAACCAGAACTCTCAGAAAATTGGAACTATATGGAAGTCCAACAACCAAGGAGTTAAAGAAGAAACATTCATTCAGACGGTAGGAGGGGCGGAGATGGGCAGCTGGGACAGAGAGGACACAGGCAAGGTGGCAGCTGGTGGACCAGGCGGTCCCACATTCACGTGCAGATAAACACGGAGGAACAACTGGGGAGCGAGAAAGACTGCACAACCCAGGGCTCCAGTGAGGGCAAATAAATCCTAAAAACCTCTGACTGAAAAAACCTGGTGGGGGTTCTGGTGGTGGGAGAAACTCCCAATCTCACAGGAGAGTTTGTTGGAGAAACCCACAGGGTTCTAGATCATACACAAACCCGCCCACCTGGGATTCAGCACCAGAGGGGCCCAATTTGCTTGTGGGTAGCAGGGGAAGTGACTGAAAGCTGGCCAAGAGCTGAGCAAGTGACCTTGTTCCCTCTGTGACCCCTTCCTCTCACACACAGTGCCACAAAACCACCAAGTGGGTTGCCTCACCCTGGTGAATACCTAAGGCTTCACCCCTTACATCATAACAGGTGCACTAAGACAAAGAAATATGGCCCAAATGAAAGAAATCAAAGCTCCAAAAACAGAAGTAACAAAGAGACAGCCAACCTATCAGATGCAGAGTTCAAAACACTGGTAATCAGGATGCTCACAGAAATGGCTGAGTATAGTTGAAAAGTGGAGGAAAAAGTAAGGGCTATGTAAAGTGAAATAAAGAAAAATATACAGGGAACCAACAGTGAAGGGAAGGACACTGGGACTCAAATCAACAATTTGGAGCAGAAGGAAGGAACAGACATTCAGCCAAAAAAGAAAAGAAACAAGAATTTAAAAAAAATGTGGAGATGCTTGGGAACCTCCAGGACAACCTCAGACATTCCAACATCCAAATTGTAGGGGTGCTAGAAGGAGAAGAGGAAGAGCAGAAATGGAAAACTTACTTAAAAGCATAATGAAGGAGAACATCCCCAATATGGCAAAGGAAATAGATTTCCAGGAAGCCCAGGAAGCTCAGAGAGTCCCAAAGAAGTTGGACCCAAGGAAACACACACAAGGCACATCATCATTACATTATCTAAGATTAACGATGAGGAGAGAATATTAAAAGCAGCAGGAGAAAAGGAGAGTTATCTACAAAGGAGTTTTCATAAGACTATCAGCTGATTTCTCAAAAGAAACCTTACAGGCAAGAAGGGGCTGGAAAGAAGTATTCCAAGTCATGAAAGGCAAGGACCTCCATCCAAGATGACTCTATCCAGCAAAGCTCTCCTTTAATTTAGAATTAAAGGGCAGACAAAATGCTTCCCAGATAAAGTCAAGTTAAAGGAGTTCATCATCACCAAGCCCTTATTATGTGGAATGTTAAAGGGACTTATCTAAGAAAAAGAAGATCAAAACTATGAACAGTAAAACAACAACAAACTCACAACTATCAACAACTGAACCTAAAAAACAAACAAACAAAAGCTAAAACAAACTAAACAACTAGAACAGGTTCAGAATCACAGAAATGAAGATCACATGGAAGTTTATCAGTGGGAAACACAAGGGGGAAAATGGGGGAAAAGACACAGGGAGTTAGAAGCAGAATAAGTAGGCACAAAATAGATAGGAGGAGATTAACAATAGTATAGTAAGTGTAGAAGCCAAAGAACTTATATATATGATCTGTGGGCATGAACTAAGGGGAGGGGATGCTAGTGGCAGGAGGTGCAGGGTAGAGGGGAATAAAGGAAAAAAAATAAAACAAGTGTAATAGCATAATCGATAAAATATGAAAAATAGATAATATTTATGTCTTGAAAAAAATGCATAGTCTTAGCTTCTAGTCAAGACAGTGGAGTAGGTAAATGCTGTGCTCACCTCCCCCCACAACCACATCAAAATTACAACTAAACCACAGAACAACCATCATTGAGAAATGCCTGAAGTCTAGCTGAACAGAAGTCGTATAACTAAGGATAGAAGCCACAAAGGCATGAGCAGAGAGAAGCAACGGGCTGGTCCCACACCCATGTGTGGTGGTTAAAAACTGAGGGATATCTCTGCTGCAGAGATCACCCATGAGGAGTATGGGGGTCCTAGCCCCACACCAGGCTTCCCAGCGTAGGTTTCCAGTTCTGGGGAGAGAAGTCACCATAACTCTGGCTGTGAAAACCAGCAGGGACCTAAGCTGGGAGAGAAGGAGGTTCCTGGAATCACAGGTGTTCCTCTTAAATGGACCATGTATGGACTTGCTCGGACTCACTTGCTGTGAGCTCCAGTGCTGGGGCAGTAGCTCCTGTGAAAGGTGCCAGGGACGTAGGGAGGAACTGAATTATCTGGCTTTGCAGTCAAATGCTCTGCCCCAAGGTATACCCCCACTTTGGCTTTGTGATGAGAAATGAAGGGGCAGATTTATTTCAAACAGAGGGACTGAGAGAGGCCATTGTTCCTTTGCTGAACCTTTGGGCTGCAGCTACCATGTCTGAGTCTCCATCAACCTGGTTGACACTTTGCCTCACCCTGGTGATTCCCTGAGACCCTGCCCTACCCAATTTGTGGGCCCACCCAAGCTGCTTCCAGTGGCTTTGCCATACTAATTTAGGTCTGTCTTGGCTCATGCCGTGGACTTCCTAAAATCTCTCAAAGGTTCACAAACTCCAAACAAGCAGCTTCTGGCCTTGGCATGCCCTGTTCCTCTTGCTAAGTGACCCCAAGACCTGCACGAGTGGCAGCTGGACTCTCCTGGCCACCTGCAAGCCCAGCACAAGTGGCAACTAACTATAGATTATTTGTAGTTTATACCAGGTGGCCTGGGGCAGGGCACAGGGAGTGGTTGATATTGGTCTGTACCTCATAGGAGGCCTCAGAATCAGCATACCCAATGGCCAGCTTCAGAGTCTACCAGAATACCAGCCAACCACCTCTACCAGTGACAACACTCAAAGGACAGACTTGGTGGGCACCAGAGCTCTGCTGAAGTGAGGCCTGCTCTGTGGAGGCTGGCCCCTGCACAGCTGATCCCCCAGTGTAGTCATGGCCAGTCCTCCCAGCTAATCAGCTTTAGGGTCAGTCTCCCCCATTGATGTGTCAATAGCACTTAAGGGTCAACTACAAAAAGGGGTACACACAGTCCACACAAAGGACTTACCTGGAGCACCTGGCTCAGGTAACCAAGGAGAATAGTCACCAGGCGCCACAGGGTACCTACTACATAAGGCCATCCTACCAAGATGGGGAGATGTAGCAGCTCTACTTAATGCATAGAAACAAACTTAGGGAGGTTGCCAAACTGAGGAGAAAAAAAGAAACATGTCCCAAGTAAAAGTACAGAACAAAACTTCAGAAAAAGAACTAAACAAAATGGAGACAAGCAATCTACCAGGTACAGAGTTCAAAACACTGGCTATCAGGATATTCAGTGATCTCAGTGATAACCTAAGGAAAGAGGTAGGAACCATAAGAAAAAAGAACCAGTCAGCAGTGAAGAATACAATGGGTGACCCCCAAAACCCAGAATTTATTTATAAAAATGTGTATTTATTCTTACATGTTTAAACTTAAGTCACCTTTGAAAGTGCTCAACATGGCAGGGTAGGGTTGAGTGTAGGAGGTGGGTGTGGGTGGAGTGAGAGAGCGGTGGGAAGGGGAGTGGGGTAACTATAGTTGAACAATAATTTTAAAAAAAGTTTTTAACCCATCAATTTTGATGACTTTTAGTGCCTCTGCCATTTTTTCACCTCTTCCACACTGGCAAAATGTTTCCCTTTGAGGACTTTTTCATTTGGGGAAATGAAAAGTCCCTCTGGGTGAGACCAGGTAAACACGGAGGGTGGGGCATGGATGTCACGCCATTTTTGGCCAAAGACTGTTGAACACTTGGTGTGGTGTGGGCAGGTGCACTCGTAAATCACCCATAATGCAATGGGCAAATGCACTGGAAATCCTAAAAAATTTCACTGAAGCCAAGCACAGCCTCTGACAGCAGTGCCAGCTGGTACAGTGATACAGGTGGGTTCCTAGAACACTCACCTAGCGGGGGAACCCTGTACTACAAGGGATCCACCCTCCAGAAGATAACTCTGGTTTTTTGGGGGGTCCCCTCTTGTACATTACAGGTAATCAACAGTAGATTAGATGAAGCAGAGGATCAAATCAGTGATTTGGGGGAAAGTACAGTAGAAAACACCCAGTCAGAACAGCACACACACTAAAAAAGGTAGTTTAAGGGTCCTCTGGGATAACGTCAAGCATACCAACATCACATCATAGGGATACGAGAAGGAGAAGGGAGAGCAAGGAATTGAAAACCTATTTGGAGAAATAAGGACTGAAAACCTCTCTAACCTGGTAAAGGAAATGGACATACTAGTCCAGGAAGTGCAGAGTTAGTTCCAAACAAGATGAATACAAAGAGGCCCACACAAAGACACATCATAATTGAAATGGTAAAGGTTAAAGACGGAGAGAGAGTATTAAAGGAAGTAAGAGAAAAGTGGTTAGTTACCTACAGGGAAACTCCCATAAGGGAAGCCAGCTGATTTCTCAACAGAAATTTTGCATGCCGGAAGGGATTGGCAAGAAATATTCAAAGTGATGAAAAGGAAGGACCTACAACCTAGGTTACTTTGGCCAGCAAAGCTATCATTTAGAGCTGAAGGATAGATAAGGAGTTTCTCAGACAAGATAAAACTAAAGGAGTTCATCTCCAAACCAGAGTTACAAGAAATGCTAAAGGGACTTAAGAAGAAGAAAAAGATAAATACGAATAATAAAATTTCAAGAACTGCATATCTATTAACAATAACTTTAAATGTAACTAGATTAAATGCTCCAATCAAAAGACTTGGAGTGGCTGAATGGGTAAGAAAATAACACCCACATATAAGCTGCCTGTAAGAGATTTCAGCTTTAAAGACACACACAGATTGAGAAAGTAAGGGCATGGGAAAGATATTTTATGAAAATGAAAAAAAAGTCGGGTACCAACACTAATAGCAAACAAAATAGACTTTTAAAACAAAGGTTGTGCTCTGGCTGGTGAAGCTCAGTGAATTAAGGCTGGCTTGCGAACCAAGGGGTCACCGGTTCGATTCCCTGTCAGGGCATATGCCTGCGTAGTGGGCCAGGTCTCCAGTGAGGGGCGCGTTGAGAGGCAACCACACACTGATATTTCTCTCCCTCACCCTCTCTTTCTCCTGTCCCCTCTCTGAAAAAAATAATAATCCTGAAGAAACAACAAAGGTTGTAAGTAGAGAAAAGAAGGACCAAACATCTCCACTTCCAGACATTTATACAAAGAAACCTAAAACACTGATTTGAAGAGACACATCCACCCCTGTATTCAATTGCAGCAGCATTTACAAAAGCCAGGGTATGAAAGCAACCTAAGTGTCCATCCGTGGGTGAATGCATAAAGAAGAAGTGGTGGACATGTACAATGGTATAGACCCGGTCATAAAAAGAACAAAATCTTGCCACCTGCAACAACATGGTAGGGCTGGAGGGTATTACGCTGAGTGAAGTAAGCCAGGTAGATAAATTCCCTTACATGTGGAATCTAAAACACAACGACAAAAAAAGGACAAACAAAACAGAAACCAACTCATAGACACAGGGAACATTTTAATAGTTGCCAGATGGGCGGGGTGTTGGGGAGATGGGTGAAAAACAGGAGGGGAGTAAGAAGTACAATTGGCAGTTCTGAAACAGTCACAGGCACTTAAGTGAGAGCACAGGAACAGAGTCGGCAATGTGGTGACTGCGTGTGGTGTGAGATGGCTGTCAGACTCACCGAGATGACGGTCACTTTGTGAGGTATGTAAATATCTAATTACTATGTTGTATCCCTGAACTAATCCGTGTTGTATGTCAGCTGTGGTTGAAAAATAGAAAATGGCTAAAAACAACAAAACAATACAAAATGCATATTCTTCATTTTGTAAGTTATCTATGTTTATTTTAGAAATCTGTAGATAAAAGGAAATATATTAAGTCACCCTAAAATCCACCAAGAGAGCCTTGACCTCTTTTTATCTGAAATAGTCTGTAATTATTCCTGCAAATGTATGTGTAACCACTGGAATTGTATTGTGCATCAAAGAAAATCATGAGGTTGTATGATTCCAAATGATACCTAGGTTGCAATCTACTTTTTTCTTTTAGATCTATGAGAACTCTGTATATATGAATCTATATCACACTTTTAATTTTTTTAGGTTTATTTTTTAGTCAAATTTATTGGGGTGATATTGGTTAGTAAAGTTGTATAGGTTTCAGGTGTACAATTCCAGAATGCGTCATCTGTATATTGTATTCTGTGTTCACCACCTCAAGTCAAGGGCCCTTCCATCTTTGAATTTCTGTACTGGTGGACATTTTGAGATTGTTTCCAATTTATTGTTGACATGAAAGAATGCTGTGACAAAATTTGGTATATTTATTTTTGTCCACTTTTCTGATTGTCTTCAACCTGTTTTTCCCAGCTTTATTAAGATACAGTTTACAAACAATAAAATTATATACGTTAATACACACACATTTGAAGTGTATGGTTTGAAGCATTCTGACAAAAGTATACACTTGGGTAACTATCACCCCGATCAAGATATCAGTATTTCCCATCAACCCTGAAAGGGTTGGGGCTGCAGGCGGGGCTGCCACCTGTACCAGGCCCCGCCCCTCACGGCAACCCCGGCTTCTGAACCCCACCCTTGTCTGCAGCCCCGTGTTGCGTAGATGCTCCTCGTCACCCACTTTGTCCCTCCGATCTCTCTTGCACGCACTGCACACCGTGTTGGCCCCTCCTCATAGGTCTTCTGAGACTTCCATCTTCTGGATGGAATCAGATCGAGATAGAAACTCTGCCTGATTCTGGCAGCTCCCGTTTCGTGGTGATCACTCTGTGCCGGACACTCTTCTTACAGCTTTATATGTACTGGTACACTTCATCTTCCCAACAGCCTGGAGAAGTAGGTACTGCTGCGGTTCCCATTCCCTGGGTGGAGAAACGAAGAACAGAGAGCATAAGTGGCCTGCCCAGGATCACCCCGCTCGTCTGCACACCGAGTCTTCCCTCTTACCTCTGTGGGTTCCTACTTCTAACTCTTCTTTGCTCTTGGGCAAGACGCTGAACACACACGAGCACACTATCCCATGTGTAAAACGGGTCAGCAGCACTTGCAGGTGCCTGTTGTGAAGGTCAGTTGTCAGTGCAGGTGGTGCTCAGCAGGTATCTTCTAGCCGTGTGGTTCCCGAGTCACAGAGTCTCACCATCTGAAAGCTTCGAATCTCACCAGCCCCCATTTGGTGGCAGCCCCAAATACCTGCAAAAGCCTGTCCCCAAGTGTATCCACTTCTAGCATCAGTTTTCCCCTCAATTTTACCTTTGGGGAAGTTCCCAGTGGTCTCCTCCTTTAGACAGTTTGAGCTGGGGACTGGCTTGTTTCTCCTCTCAGACCTCTCTCCCAAGCTGTTTGAAGCTGGGCATTCCCTGAGCACCCATGAACGTGGGAATGAACCGGTGACTTAGTGGGTTAACTTTGTTTGTTCCTGTTTTATAAGACTGTTCTCCTGTGGTTATTGGTACTTTTGGGATTTGAAGGATTTTATAGGATTTGAAGTCAGAAGGTAACACAGCCACAGGATTCAAAGCACTGACAGGTACTAGATTCTTACTGTGTGCTCATAATCAGCCTAATCCTCGTGACAGTCTTCCGAGGGAAAAGCTTTCAGCCTCCCCACTTTATAGATGAGGAAACCGAGGCATGAAGAGGGTATCCTGCCCCGAACCACAGCTTCTGGAACCGCTCCATGTGGTGCAGCTGTGTGGTGCATCCCTGCCATGCGTCACACCTGCTGGCCACGTCTCCCCCCATGACCACTCGTGGGTACCTCCCTGGAAGCCCTACTGGGACCATGCCGCTGCACACAGCTGTGTCCTCGCCAGGCCTACAGGGTTGTTGCTGGAATCCATTGTGATGTGGAGGCAAAGCTCTCTTGTCAGCTCTGTGCCACCCTGTGGTACCTGGGAGTGGGCACCTCAGGTCCTGGAACTCTGCAGGGAGAGGAAGGGTGCCCTGGGCCACAGGAGGCACATGCCCTGCAGAGAGCAGACCAAGCGTGTCTCTGACGCCGCAGGCGCCCTCCTCATGGGTCCATAGGATGCCACATGGGGATGGGGCCCAGTTCTGCTGGTTACCATCTGACTGGGGCTCTTCGGGGCGGGTTCTCGCCAAGCCTCCCCGGGTGATGTTATCCTCCTTCTACATGCCTTGCCCTCCTGTGCCCCAGGGTCCTTCTCGAGAAAACTTGGAGCAACAGAACCAGGAAGGTGACCTTGGGTAGGCGTGTCAGTCTGCTGGGCTTGCTGTAACAAAATGCCACAGAATGCAGGGCTTGAAACGACAGACGTATATTTCTCACAGCTCCGTAGGCTGGGAAGTCCGAGGTCATAATGCCAGCAGATTTGGTTCCCAGTGCGGGTCTGCTTCCTGGCTTGTAGATGGGCCACTGTGTCACTGTGCCTCACATGCCCTTTCCTTGGTGCCAGCTCTTGACAAGAGATCTCTCTCTACGTGTGTACGTGCTTATTTATGAGGGCGCTGATTCCAGCATGAGAGCCCTGTCCTTGTGACTAAACCTCGTGACCACTTCTGAACCTGCTCTCCTCCCAAAGGCCTCATCTCCAGATGTCTCATTGGGGTGAACCTCCCTAATGGGCTTCAACATAGGAATTTTGAGGGGACACAAACATTAAACCCATGATATTTCAGGTGGCAGACTCATTTGGACAATGGCTTGATGCCAAAGTACTGAGGAAGCAGTGTGAAAGCAACCCGAGTGTCCATTGGCTAAAAAAGATGTGGCCGGTCCATAGAATGGAATATTATGCAGCCTTGAAAAGGAAGGAAATGCTGATGCCTGTTACAACATGGATGAACTTTAGGGACATGACGCTCAGTGAAAAAATCCAGTCATAAAAATACTAGAACTGTGGGAGTCCCCTCACAGGAAGTCCCTGGAGGGGTCAGATATGCAGAGACAGAGGAAATACGGGGCAAGGTCTGGGGGAGGGAGGGAGAGGTAGTGTTCAGTGGGGACAGACTTTCAGTTTGGGACGAGAGAAAGTCCTGGAGACAGGTGGAGGTGATGGTCACACCACAGTGTGAATGTACTTAATGCTGTTGGGCTGGACACTTAAAAATGGTTAGGATGGTAAATTTTAAAAGTACCTATTTCAAGTGTACAGGTGGGTGAGTTTTGATGAAGGTGCGCACACCCATGTAACTACCACCGTGGCTGTGACAGAGAACATCTGCATCCCCCGCCATAGTTCCCTGGCGGTCGCTCCTCTGCATTCTGTCATCACGGATTAGCTTCCCTTCCCTAGAACTCCAGCTCCAAGCCAGCGGAATCGGGCCATATGCAGGGTGGGCAAAAGTACGCTTGTGGTTGTGAGTGCGTGAGACAGTTTCTTCTTGTGTTATTTGTTAATTGTGAGATTTTCCATCCAACAACTGTTAACCTCCTTTCGCCCGCCCCTATTCTCCCTTGCTCAGCCTCGAGCTTGGAGATTCATGCACCTCACTGTGTTTATCGATGGCACCAGCTTTCCAAATTGCTGAGGAGCACTCAGTGTGCGGGGATGCAGCAAACTGGTGTGTTTACCTGTTAAGGACATTTGGGTCGTTTTCCGTTGTGGCCATTATGCACAGCCTGCTGTGAACACCTGGGTAGGGGCCTCTGTGAGGACGCTCACTTTCGTCTCTCAGAGACACACGTAGGAAGGGTGTGGATGGTTCACAACCCGCCGCACCTGTGGCTGGAGCGCTGGTCCCACACTGGGCTGCCCTCAGCAGTGTGCGGCAGTTCCGGCTGCTCCCTGTTCTCGTTAGCACCGTGCAGTCCGTCTTTTTAACAGTGGCGGTGCCAGTGGGTGTGACTTGGTGGTTGCTGTGGTTCTGGTTTGCATTCGTCTGATAATTACTGCCATTGCACATTGTGGTGTGTATATTGGGATCCATGTGTGTTTTGAAGAATGAATGTTGAAATTTTCTGCCTGTTTGTTTTTTGTTTGTTTTGGGTTTTTCCTCATTATTTATACACTTTGGAATCAAGAATGTTAGTAGCTTAGTTCTTTATTTTTCTTAACTGTACTTTTTTTTAAAGATTTTATTTTTATTTATATTTAGAGAGAGAGGAAGGGAAGGAGAGAAACATCAATGTGTGGTTGCCTCTCATGTGCCCCCAAGTGGGGACTTGGCCTGCACCCTGGGCATGTGCCCTGCCTGGGAATGGAACCAGCGACACTTTGGTTCGTAGCCCGTGCTCAATCCACTGAGCTAAGCGCATACTTCTACAACACACCATCTGTACTGCCTGTATATTCACCACCCAAGTCGAGTGTCCTTTCATCACCATTTGCCCCCCTTTGCCCTCTTCACCTTCAACTGTCTTTTGAAAGTTTAAAAAAAAAAGATTTTATTTATTTATTTCTTAGAGAGAGGGGAAGGGAGGGAGGAAGAGAGGGAGAGAAACATCAATGTGTGGTTGCGTCTCATGTGCCCCCTGTTGGGGACCCGGCCTGCAGCCCAGGCTTGTGCCCGGACTGGGAATCGAACTGGTGACCCTTTGGTTTGCAGGCTGACAGTCAAGCCACTGAACCACACCAGCCAGAGCAAGAAGAGCAGTCAATTTTTTACAGGGTGAGGTTATTAATGTAATTCGGTCCAAGTTGTGGCTGTGAAAATTTTCCAGAAGCTCCAGCCCCAGACACACAGACATTTGTGGAATTTTATTCTTTTTTTTGTTTATTAATAGACTTTATTTTAAAAACCAGTTTGAGGTTTACAGAAAAGTTGAGTCGAAAGTAAATATTTCCATATAGTCCCTCATTCTCCTTAGCAGTTTCCCTTATTATCAATATCTTTATTAGTGTGGTAATTAAACACTTTATTAGTGTGGTTTTTCGTATGTGATGAGCCAATATGGATATAGTGTTACTAACAACAGTCCACGGTTTCCATCAGGGCTCACTCACTGTGTTGTACAGTCTTTGGGTTCTGACAAAATAATGCACAATGGAAGTATCGACAATTACAATATCAAACATTCTGCCTGGTCCCCCCTCCCTTTTCCCCACCATTTTATTCTTTTTTAAAAATTGAAATATAACTGACGTATAATCTATTAGTTCCAGGTCTACAACGTTCAAACACACAACACAGTGTCACCAACTACAGTCGCTGTGCCTTGTGTCACTGCCGGGACTCACCTGTTTCATGATAGAAGTCAGTGCCTTCGGACCCCTTCCCTCCCTGGCTTCTTCACTCCCCACACTGCACCTCTGGCGGCCACCCATCTGTTCTCTGTGCGCTTTTCTTTCTAAAGATTCCACGTGGAAGTCACATCACACGGCGTTTGTCTTCCTCTGTCTGACTTAGGTCATTTACAGTCGTATTCATCACTCATGTTTTCGTGCCTGGCAGGATTTCCTTCTTTTTTAATGGCTGAATAGTGCCCCGTTGTTTATACCTCCGTATACACAGGAGTGTATGTCTGCACATGCAGCACGTTTCGTGTGTCCGTTCTTCCACTAATGGGCACTTAGGCTGTTTCCGTCCTTGGCTCTTGTGAGTAAGGCTGCGGCGAACATAGGGGTGCAGACATCTTTTTTGAGCAGTGTTTTGGGCCCCTTCAGATAAATACCCAGAGGTGGAATTGCTGAATCATGTGGCAGTTCTATTTTTTTTAGTTTTAAAAATATTTTATTTTTTTATTTTTAGACAGAGGGGAAGGGAGGCAGAAAGAGGGGGAGAGAAACATCAATGTGTGGTTGCCTTTTGCGCACCCCCTGGCCCACAACCCAGGCATATGCCCTGACTGGGGATCAAACTGGTGACCCTCTGGTTCACAGGCTGGCTCTCAATCTATAGAGTCACACCAGCCAGGGCCTCATGGTAGTTCTATTTTTAATTTTTAAGTAAACATTGGCCTGTTTAAAATTTTTATTTACTTGTTTATTTATTTTAGAGAGAGTGGAGGGATAAAGAGAGGGAGAGAAACATTGATCGGTTGCCTCTTGAATGTGTATGGGCCCCGACTGGGGACCAATTCCACAACTGAGCCATGTGCCCTGTCTGGGGATCAAACTGGTGACCTTTTGCTTTGTGGGCTGAAGCCCAACCAATTGAGCCACACAGGTTAGGGCCTATTTCTAATTTTTTGAGAAAACTCCCAGAGTAGTAGTAATTCTCCTTCATGTGTGAGAGAGTTGGGAGCAAAGGTTTTAGGAGGACTTTTTGTCTGTAAGTAAAACACATGAGAAGTTAAGTAGTTCAACACGGTCTTGGAAGGGAGGGGAATATTCAGTGGTAGAATGAGCTTCTCAGGGTCTTTCAGGGGTGTTTTGAAAAGGTGGTGATTGAGCCTTGCCTTGTTTTTGGACTGTTGACTGGGTTTAAAGCTCAGCAAGCGAGTGCTGAGGCAAGTGAGGGCTGACTGATCGAGCTGGATCTGGTTCTGGCATGTGCCCTTATAGTATCTGTGAAAAATCTATCTCCAGAAGTATTTTAAAGAAGAGAGTAAAAAAAAAAAACCCAACCCAAATCCTCGTTTTCATGGTTTGAATGTATGAACGTGACTATTTTGAAATCTCATGCTTAGATCCTGGAGCAAAGGATGTAAAGTCGTAAGCCTGGTACGTAAGGGAGCTGGTACATTAACAACACACAGCTCTGTTTGTAAAGGGTATTCAGGAGTGTCCATCAAGTGGGTTGTGTCCACAAACATCAAATTGCCAGAATTAAAGATTCAAAACAAAACAACTTGGCAGCCATGTTCAAGGAAACACTTTGTCATTGTAATTAAGGGCTTAGATGAATTTAAATCTGAACCCACTGTTAACCAACAACTGTGGACAAGTCGTTTATCCTTTTGGGGCCTCTGCTTCCCCCCCTGTAAAAGGTAAGCTACAATCCAGGCTTTTCCTGGAGCTGTAAGACACGGCACCTAAACGGCTCGTGCAGAGTGAGCGGTCACGTGCAGCCAGGGCGTGCAGTCCAGACGGAGGGGCAGGGAGGGGAAGCAGTCCACCTCAGCCACGTCAGCCACAACCTGGGGACTTCCGGTCAGCGTGGCGGTAAACTCACCTCCTCCCACAGCACATCAAGTCATAGCTAAACTACAGAACAGCTGTCACTCAGAACAGCCTGAAAAGAAGGAGCCACGTCAGGACTGGTAGGAGGGGCTGGGACACGGACAGGCTGGTGCCACACTCATGTGTGGTAGATAAAAGGCAGGAGGGATGTCTCAACTGGCTGTGGAGGTCGCCCCTGAGGAGTGAGGGGTCCCAGCCCCACACCAGGCCCCCAGCCCAGGGTTCCAGTGCCAGGAAGAAATGTCCCCATAAGTTGTGGCTGTAAAAAGCAGCAAGGATTGAGGCTGAGGTAGATAGGCTTTTGGAGTCCCAGGCAGTTCCTCTTAAAGGGCCTGTGCACAGACTTACTTAGCTCTCTCCATCTGAGCTTCAGCTCTGATGTGGCAGCTCAAACGGTACCAGGGACATATGGAGAAGAACTGAATTGTCTGGCATCAGGTTGAGAGCTGGGAGGCAGCTTGCTCCAGACAGAAGTGCTGGCAGAGGCCATTGTTCCTTTTCTGAGGACCCCTCCCCCCCCACCAAATCTGGCAGGCAGGCGCCTTATCTGAGTCTCCATCAACTTGGCTCACACTGTTTGCCACCTGTCCTCCCTGCCCCCGCCACCTGTGCTGCCCTGAGACCCTGCCCCACCCAACTTTTGGGCCCTCTCTAGCTGTTCCCAGTGGCTTTGCCATATGAATGGCCTGTCTTGGCTCATGTTCCATGTTTTATTAAAGCCTCTCAAACTACCAGCATCTGGCCTCAGTGTGGCCTGTACCTCTTGTTAAGTGGCCCTAGGCCTGGCTGTAGCAGCAGCTTGGCCTTGCTTGGGCATCTGCAAACCCAGCACAAGTAGCAGCCATCTGCAAATTGCTCTGCAGTTCATGCCAAGGGGTCCTGGGCAGAACACGGGTGGGGCTGAACTTGGCCCCCACCTCCCAGAAGGCCCTAGAGCTAGTGAACCTGGTGGACAGCTTCAGACCATGTGGAAGTACCCACTCAACCACCTCTGCCTAAGGGGCAGGCTCCGTGGGCACCAGAGTGTCACTGAAGTAAGTCCTGCTCTGTGGAGTGGGACCCTGTGCAGCTGGTCATCTACATTGATTGGTTGGTGCAGCCAATCAGCCTGAAGGTAAATCTCTCCCATTGACGTGCCAACAGAAATAAAGGCTCAACTACAACAGGAGGGTGTACATGGCCCACAGGGCGGGAGGCACACCTGAAATGCTCAGCTTGGGTCATTGAGGAGGCTGTGCCAGCGGACCCCACAGGACACCTGCTACATCAGGCCACTCTCCCAAGCCTGGGAGATATAACGGCTCTACTAATACATAGACACAAACACAGGGAGGTTGCCAAATGAAACAACAGAACGAAACTCCAGAAAAAGAACTAAACAAAATGGAGACAAGCAATCCACTAGATGCAGAGTAAAAAACACTGGTTATAAGGATGCTCAAGGAACTTAGAACTTCAACAACATAAAAAAAGACATGGAAACCATAAAACAGAACCAGTCAGAAATGAAGGGTACGCTAACTGAAATGAAGAATAATTTATAAAGAATTAACAATAGAGTAGGTGAAGCTGAAAATCAAATCAGCAATTTGGAATATAAGAAAGCAGAAAATAGCCAATCAGAACAGCAAAAAGAAAAAAGAATTAAAAAAAATGAGGATAGTGTAAGCAGACTCTGGGACAACTAAGTGCATCAAAATTTGCATTGTGGGGGTGTTGCAAAGAGAAGAGAAAGAACAAGAAGTTGAAAACCCATTTGAAAAAAATAATGACAGAAAACTTCCCTAACCTGGTGAAGGAAATAGACATAGAAGTCCAGAATGAATCCAAAGAGGACCACACCAAGACACATCGTAATTAAAATGCAAAAGGATAAAGACAAAGAGAGAATCTTAAAAGCAACAAGAGAAAAGCAGTTAGTTTCTTACAATGCTGATCCCGTAAGACTGTTGCTGATTTCTCAAAAGAAACTTTGCAGAAGAGAGGGATTGGCAAGAATTATTCAGAGTGATGAAAAGGAAGGACCTACAACCAAGATTACTCTACCCAGCAAAGTTATCACTTAGAACTGAAGGAGAGATAAAGAGCTTCAAGAAAAAGCAAAGGAGTTCATCATCACCAAACCAGTATTACATGAAATGTTAAAGGGTTTTGTTTAAGAAGAAGAAAAAAGATAAAAAATATGAACAATTAAGTGGCAATAAATGCACATATATATCAACACAAAGAAAATCAATGAACAAGCAGAACAGAAACAGACTCAAAGATACCGGAAACATTTTGATGGTTGCCAGATGGAAGAAGGCTGGGCTGGGTGGGTGAAAAAGGTGAGCGGGTTAAGTACAAATTGGTCATTAAAGAGTACTCATCGGGATGTGACGTGCAGCATAGGGAACGTGGTCAGTAATATCCTAATAACTGTGTGTGGTGCCAGATGGGTGGGAGATTTAACAGGATGATCACTTAGTAAGTTACATATGAAACTAATAATACTGTATGTCAACTACAATTGGAAAATGCAAAATGACTTAAGTAAAAACCAACCAAGTGAAAAGAAATGAATCACAAGGTGATTGGCACACACAGACTCGTAGAAAGCTACGTGACCACCTCCAGTGCGGATCCGCGCTCACAAACTGTGCAGGGCCCCTGGGGTCACCTGCCCGCATCCGGCCCTGCATCTGGCTCTCCAGCTCACCTGCTCTCACCTGGCCAGCTCTCGGCGGAGTTGCCCTGTGCAGAGGCCCACGTGACAAAGAACTGAGGGCAGCCTGCAGTGAGAGCGAACAGGGAATCGAAGGCCTCAGTCGAGCCAGCCAAGCGGCATCCTGCTGACGTCCCCGAGAGACTTGGAAGTGGCTCTTCCTCACCAGAGTCCTCCTGCCATCACCGCAGTGGGAGCCTTTGAGACACCCTGCGTCAGAGAATCCAGCTAAAATGAACCCCCAAATTAGTTGTCTATATTTGTGTCGTCAAGAACAAAACATCATGCGCACATGTACACACACATAAATATAGGTGCTACGTCTTTGCTTTACTAAAGAACTTCGTCAAGAGTCACAGTAAATCACCTTTCAGTAGCTAGCTTTCCCGGGCTGCTCAGAGTTGCAAGGACCTGACGCTGGGTGCGGATGTGTTGTCCATCCAGGGTGGTGGGGAGGTTCAGTATGCGTGTGCGTGAGGGCAGTGGGGGGGGTGGTTCTGTCGGGGGCAGTGGCTCACGGCGCTGGGCTTCAGAGCTGCTTCCGGGCATACACTTTACTGAAAAGCTGCGCATGTTTTATCTGTTTCTTTGTTGTCCTCTCTACCCAGAGCATGCCGGGGAACAGAGGAGAAACTGATTTGTAACCTGGCACTGTCCTTTACTAACTGTGGGACCCCAGGCAGGTTGCTGGCATTCTGCCGGGCCCCTCAGTATTCTCGTCTGTAAAATGGGAACAGAAACCTATCACAAGGCTGTAAGGATCAAATCAGATAGTGCAGGAACAAAAGACATTGCAGTTACATTGTCACTGTTATTGTAGTTGTAAATTGCACAGTAGTTTCCCCTTATCTGAAAATATTATATGGAGAATTCCAGAAATAAACAGTTCGTACCTTTTAAATGGCACACCCTTCTGAACTGTGTGATGAGATCCCTCTCTGTCCCACCCGGGACGTGGCCCTTTGCCCAGTGTCTCCACGAGGGACATGCTCCCTGCACGTTCGTCACTGAGTAGTCAGCTCAGTTGTCAGATCAGCTGTCGTGGTGTCGCACACCTGTGCTCAAGTGACCCTCTTTTACGTCACAGTGGCCCCAGAGCTCAAGAGCTGTGTTGCTGGACGTGCCGCAGAGGAGCTGTGAAGTGCTTCCCTGAAGTGGCAAGATGAGGACAAGCCAGTGAGGGGGACACATTCATGTAACTTTTACTTACACTCTGTTGTCACAATTGCTCTCCTTTATTATTAGTTATTGCTGTTAGTCTCAGTAGCTAACACCAACTGTGCCTAGTTTATAAGTTAAACTTGACTGTCCGTCTACATGCGCAGGAAGAAGCGTCTGCGGGCAGGGCGGGCGCTGACTGCAGTGTCAGGCACCCCCTCGGGGCCTCAGAGCGGACGCCCGGCAGATAAGGGGACCTGGCTGGAGTCGTGTTGTTGCTGGCGCGTTGTTCTTTTTAGTTAATTGTAACAACAAAGACGTGTAACGTGTAATGAAATGCGCAGATCTTAGGTGTTCAGTGACTTTCGACAACTGTAACCTTGGACAAAACCAAAATGTAGACATGACCAATGTCCCAGAAGTTCTCTGACCTTTCCGTGAATTTCCCCAGCTCTAGGTGTGTTGTGTTATCGGGGTTATTTTGTATCATTGTCATCGATTGGTATTGTTCAGATTTTTTGAAGAAGAGAGTGGAGAAGGAGTGGGTAGATAATGGGGGAGCTGGGCAAGGGTGGGGGTGGTCCACCCAGGAAGCTTTGGCGCTCCAGACTTGTCACACTGGTCATGCAGAATGCCCGCGAGGAGCCCGAGACATGGCCCGACAGAAGTTGTGTTGAAGCGTTGCAGCCCTGTTGGCGGTTGTGGTAGGTGAGGCTCAGTGCTGTGAGCCGTGAGGACTTGAGGACAAGCGTGTGGTAGAGGAGAGAAGGATGCGTGGCTGATCACTGTGTGCCAGACGGCAGCCTGGACAGCCAGTGACTTTGAACTTCATCAAGACAGCACAGCACTGGAACCAAAGCAATGTTTGCAGAAGCGAGTTCAGGGTCAGAAACTTTTTCCCTCTTTGCCAACCAGGTAGAACGGCCCACAGAGACTTCCTGTTTTCCGGTGGCCTTGGGCGCAGACTGTGCACGCGCTGACTCAGCAGGTGGTACATCGCACAGCCCCGGGCTGTGGCTCCTGAGGCTGCCCCAGGGCTTGGGCTGTCCGGGGAGTGCACTTCTCTGTGCCCCGAGCCAGGCGGGGAAGCAGGAGGCTTTGAAGGCCACAGCTCCGCACACAGACACGCATCCCTTTGGCATTGGCTTTGTTGAAGATACCTTCCCTGTAGTTTCTCTTCTGCATGGACCTCGGGGCCTCCGCTGCTGCGCAGCCTTGCCTGGTCCGATCTCTTCTGCTGATCAGAGGCTGTGAGCTCACATTTGGGAGGAGGGAACCTGGACACTGTGTGAATTACTTCACCGACTCTTCAAGTGGGCCACCACCGTATTCATTCCATGTCTCGAAGGAGGATTCGGGAGCTTTGAGAGAAATCAGGACCTTGCTCCCAGGGACATGGACTCACCTGGGTCCACAGCTGGAGACTTCCCTCCCCCTCACTCCTCTGACCGGTCCCTTAAACTCCTTAAATGGCCTTCATATCCATCTTCCCTCCCCAACCTGCTTGGTCACTCACTAAGTGACAGGTGCTGTTCTAGGCTCTGAGGACATGACTGGGAGCAGCAGAGACGGGGTCCCCACCCTTGTGAGAGGACAGACGTCGTTAATAAACTGCAGGCCAGTGAGATGCCACTTGTCACACCCACCAGGATGGCTACGGTAAAAAAGCAGAAAATAAGCAGTGCTAGTGAGTAGGACCTGGACGCCTGCACACTGCTGCCGGGAACGTGAAGCGGGGCAGCCGCTGTGGGAAGTAGTCTGGCGGTGCCTCAAAGAATTAAACACGAACGCCCACGTGACCCAACAGTTGCACTCCTGGGTACATAACCCACAAGAATCAAAAGCAGAGACTCAAAGAGATGTTTGCATGCACACTGTTAACAGCGACATCATCCTCCGACGCCAGAAGGTGGAAGCAACCCAAACGTCTCCTGACAGATGATAGATGAACACAGTGTGGGATACATCGTGTGCACGCACACACGCACACACACTGCAATATTCTTCAGCCTTGAAAATGCAGGAAATTGAGGCATTTACTACAGCGTGGATGAATGGTGAGCACTTTATCCTGTAGAGTAAATGAGTCACAGAAAAGACAAATACCATTGATTTTACTTATATAGGTCCCTGGAGGAGTCAGGTCCATAGAGACGGGAAGGAGATGGTGGGAGCCAGGGGCTGGGAGGGCGGGGCTGGGGGATTCGGGGTTTAATGGGGACAGAGTTTCAGTCCGGGGGGTTCTGTAGATGGATGGTGGCAGTAGTTGCCCAACACCGTGAATGTACTTTAGTGTCACTGAACTGGACCCTTAAAATGATTAAAATGGGAAACTTCGTGTTATGCATGTTTTATCGCAATTTAAACAGCAAATTAAAAAGGGAAAAGGAACTGAGCTGTAGGCCGTGGGAAGAAGTTGGAATTTTATTCCAGTGTGACCTATAGCAGTTAGGCTTGGGAGTGTCTTGTCTGACTTGGAGAACTTTGTGCTCTTTCATCTTTTATGTCTTCAGGACTGCTTGGTGGCTGTAGCCAACCTCGTTGTCAAGAGGCAGGCAGTGGTGACAATCAGCAGATGAAGGAGTGAGGAGTTGGGTCAGCTGGGGGAGGCAGTGAGCACTGTTACTCGGGGCAAGGGGACCTGCCAGACAGGAAAGTGGAGAAGAGAGAGGTGGGTTCTTGTGCTCTGTCCAGGGTGGGCTTGCCGTGGTCCAGTGGTGGTGTTTGCCACATCCTGGGGCCCTGCAGCCTGAGTGGCCTCTGTTATGGGTTGAAATGTGTGTACCCCAGAAAGACATGTTGGAGCCCTAACCTCCAGGAGCTGAGAATGTGACCTTATTTGGAACTAGATTCTTTACAAAGGGATCAAGCCCCACAGGGTTACTGGGGAGGGCCCTGGTCCAGCACGACTGGTCTTGGTGGGGAAGGCCAGTGGACAGAGTAACCCGTGGTGGGAAGCCCGTGGGAAGAGGTGCAGAGCGAAGAGTCATCTGCAAGTGAGGGGAGGAAGCAGCCCTGCTCCACCTCGATTTTGGCCTTGGGCCTCCAGCAATGGGACAGTGAAGTCCTCATGTTCCAGCCACTTGGTGTCTCATCCACTGGGTCTGTGGTGCTTCTCTGCGGCACCCCCAGACCCCAGGCGCAGGGCTGTCTCGGAAAGGGAGTGGACCTCCATGCTGGGGGCTGGCGCTCGCATGGCGCCTCCTCAGTCGACCCCATTTGCTCCACCTCCCAGCCGCCCACCAGCGATTCCACCCTTGCTTCTGTTCTGGCATTCTTTCTCAACCCACTTGTAGGAAATGTCCGTTTATATTTCAGATTTGAAAAGGAATAGTGCTCTGCTCGTCACATGTGTGCTGAGAGGCGAGAATTCGGCATCAGAGCGGGTCAGCGCCGTGGGCTAAAGGCCCAGCGCACGGGCCGGAGCCCACACTCCCTGTACTTCCTGTTTGTTGGTTGGGTCCTTATGTAGCAGCTTGTGCTTCTAGCCATTTACTCTAAACCATCAGTCTTTCATTTCTTTTTGCTTTCATGTTATAATTAAAATGAACTTAATTTCCAGATAGTTCTTCCTGCCCGTTTTTCGAAAGCGCACCTAGCTTTGTTTACTCTCCCTACGATGTACAAATTATAGCTACGTTCCAAGACAGAAAAAGGAGAGAGAAAAGAAGAAAAGACAGACCCGGGGCCTTCGGTGGGTTGCACTGTGGTGAGTGAGCCTGCAGGTTGATTTGGACAAAAGTGGCACCTTCATAGGGTTCACTTGCACTTACTCGCTTTCCCAAAGGTTCTTGATTGTTCTTAGAAATGTTTTATGATTTTTTCTTCAGACAAAAGAAAAATCTCATTCTTGTGAGTGTTGTTCTTGGGTTGGCTAGCTTTCTCTCCATCCTACCACCCACTCATCTGACCCCCCACTCACCCACCCATCCTCTCACCCACCCGCCCATCCACCCATCTAATGAGAGAGATTTTTAAGAGCACTGGGAGTGGGTATTTCCCAGAATATGGGACAGGGACTGGGTCTTCTCTGCTGCTGCTTCGTTAAGAGCCTACAGACTCCAAAGCCATGCGGTTGATTCCCTTTGATTTCCCGACTCTGTAATCAATAGTAGCACCTTCAGATAATGAGGACCTGCTGCCCTTCACCAATAATTACATTGGCTTTTGCTGTTACCTTGTTAGTGGGAACTTTCTGAGTAGTTGCTGTAGGATGGATTTGCATGTGGGAAGCCTGACCGACTCCTGATTGGAAGGGAATGCTTCAGCCGTTGACGGCAGAGAATAATTGTGTGATTGTCAAGACAATGGACCTTCCTGTCAGCCTCTTGCTCAGTAAACGGTCTGTGATCATGAACTCTTCGCTGTCTTAAACCCCAGAGACACAGACGACATCTGTCCATTTAGAAGGACAGCGGATCCATGTGCTAAGCTGCTGAACTAACTAGCCTTTCCTCCCGACCTCCGTCTGTGAGCAGCGTGAGTGCTGGCCTGTCATCTCCTGCCACACGGCGCCTTCATTCCGGGCCGGCGTTTCTTGTTCCTGGGGTGTGAAGAAACGGAAAAATACCTTTTAGGGTATAATTCTAATCATTGGTAATACATGTTGATTTTCAGGGAAAAAACCCAAAATGATTACACTTATGCTGTGATTTTCTTTGAGGCGGGCTTTTCCCATCTGTCCCCCGCATCTCTCATCAGGCAAACTGCTGTGTGACTTTCAGGGGGCGGCAGTGACGGCAGTGACGGCCGGACCTCCTGGTGAGAGGGAGGAGCCCTGTCAGAAGTGTCCGAGCCACTTATGATGATACAAAACGATACAAAACTCTACGTTGTTTTTGAAACGCAACCGATCTTTAGGCAAGAATACAGTGGTGCCCCTGACCCCAGGGACCCCGCCCAGTTCCAGCCCAAGGGGCTGTGTGGCAGTCAGCAGTGAATGCAGTAATTGTCTGGTCTTCTTCGGTGCTTCTCATTTCCTGGTCACCTCATCTTTCACACCAAGACTACTGAAAGGAAACGCCATTCTAGAAACATCCATGTTTTCCACCTTGGGGGCAAAAGTCACAGAAAGTGTAATGCTTAGCATTGAGGGTAGAGGGTTCCAGGTGGCCCGTGGCTTGTTTTTTTTGTTCAGTTGGTCTCAGAGGTGAGATTTGAACTGGCTGGTCTGGCACAGCTCTCTGGTGTCCCGGGGGAGCTGCCTGGGTGCTGCTCCAACGTAGTGAGGGAAGGGTGTCAGGTCAGGTTGGTGCAAGGGATCGTCACTGACATTTCGAAATTTGGAAATCTGTGTGCAGTGAGGGTAGAACTGGGATGGGGTCTAGAACTTACCTCCTCTTTTGGACTTTAAAAAATTTTTGGTTTTGCAGCCAATAGTTTGAAAAATAAGATGTTCCCCCTAAGCTGGTGTTGGAGGTGGAGACGCCGTGATCTTGGCTTTGATGCGATAGGGGCACCTCCTCGATCTGGGACACAGGCACTGCCCAGACACCTAGGGGCTGCACGGTGGGGTGGTTCCCCTGGTGGGGGCTGCCCGGGGCTCTCCCACTCTGTGCCAGGGGCACCCCTCCCCACAGCTGCGACAACCACAAGTGCCTGCAGACACTGACAATGTCCCCTGGGTGACACAGTCGCCTCCTTTTGAGAGCCACCGGACTAAGAGGACTGACTCTGGCTGAGGGAGGGCCCTCCGTCGTTGTTCTCTGCTCCTTTTCCGGGCAAAGTGGAAGCCAGGAGCCAGCTGTCAGCCACACTCATGCAGACTCGGTGCCTCGGCACGGAGAGCTTCCTGCACACGATCGTGCTGCCCTGGGGGGGTGAAGGGCTCTCGGGGAAAGTGGTCATGGTCCAAGACAGGTGGTTTTATGGGTTTTTTAGGTGCCTAGCTAGGAAGTGAGGACACGGTGGTGGGGAGCAAAATAGACAGGGGCCCGCCCTGTTGGACACCGTCTTTTAAACACCTGATCAGTGACGTCATAGACTAGAAAAGCATTTTAGTCTTGACTGGTGTGACTCAGTGGGTTGGGCATCCTTCTGCAAAGCGAAAGGTCACTGGTTCAATTCCCCATCAGGGCACATGCGAGCCACACCCCTGGTTGGGGTCCTTCAAGAGGCAACCCATCAATGTTTCTCTGGCACGTCGATGTTTCTCTCCCTTTCTCCCTCCCTTCCCCTCTCTCCAAAAGTAAATAAATGAAATCTTTAAAAAACAAAACAAAACAAAATCAGTTTATTTGGTTTGGGGTGGAGGCTGGGAACTTGAGCCGCCCTTGAGCTGCTCTGGAGGAAGAGTCAGGGAAGGGGCCTTCCAGCATTTTCCCTGGAGTGCTTCTCACACGGGGCTGGGGGCTCAATAAAAAGCAATCACCTTGTACCTGTGATGGCAACTTACTCACGGCAACATGGGTTGTCTCACTGTGGCTGGGCTACTCACTGGTGGGCTATGTAATTGCTCCGTGCCTCGTTTTTTTCATCTGTAAAATGGGGATGACGGTGGTACCTCAGGTTGTCGGGAGGAAGAGATGGAACAGTACTCGGCACGCAGGAAACGCCGAATGTCTGTGGGCAGCCTGTCCTCCTTCCCGCTGCCTTGATGGGGCGCTTGCCTCTCTCTACACTGACTGCCCTCTTGTCTTTCCTTGGTGGGCTGCAGCCCTCCTCCCCCTACTCTGCCCCCAACCCTGCCATTTTTCCTTCTTTCCCCACCTCTGGTGTCGTTAGGCTACAGACTTCCAGCTTGGAGGCAGGCGTCACTTGGGTGTTTAACAGTTTCAAGTCTTCTGCACAGACCCCATGTCTCTGTGACAAAAGCCCTGGTTTATTTGCGCAAAACCGCACCTGTTGCTGGTTGGCCCGGTCCATCTCCGCTGTGAGACATGAGCCTCACCAGGGCTGGCTTCCTCTGCTGTGTTTGGCCACAGTGCGTTTCCGAGGGGCTGTGGGCTTAGGCTCCCCTGCCCCTTGCCACGTGGACCACCTGAGACCTTTGTCCTCCAGCAGCAACAATGGCTTCCTTCGTGTGCCTTCAGTCGAGATGTGACTTGCTTCTGGAGCAGGGCTGTCAGTGAGCCTCTGCTTCACGGAGGCTCCTCGTCCCCGTGACTGACGGCTCATCCACACGCCACGGCCTGGCACCTTCGAGCTCTCCATGAGTGGGGTTTCAGAACTTGTCCTGCTGACTCCACTGCGCGCCTCTCTGGGCTCCTGTGCCGTCACGGGAAGAGGCAGAGCCACGTGGAAAACAGCCCTGCTTGGTGTCGGGACTGGAGAGTAATGGAGAAGGACTGAAGTGGAGATGTGTGTTTACTGGTTGCACATGTTACAGGATTTTATCTTATTTGTTTTTAAATTGTGTGCTAGTCTGTTCTGGTGGTTCAGAGAAGGGCAGACGGGGAACCCTGGGTCTGGCAGGTAACAGATGCAGCAGGTCAGGGCTCAGAAGCACTCGGGAGCACCTAGAAGATGCTTTTGGTTATATACCATCTACCAGGCACACGACCCTCAAAGCACCTCTTCATGGAGCTAGGACACAAACCTAGATTCTGGCTCCAGAAATTCATCTTTTTCTGCTATAGATTCTGTCTTACAGAGGAAAGGGGGCTTTAGTACCAGGTTTTGAAGGGCAAATAGGAGTGCGATGAAGGAGAAACACATCCTTGTACTGACTTTGGCCTCCAGGGCCTCCTAGATTTGGCCCTGGGCCAATATTTGGAAACCGGAATTAGGCTCTAGGGCGACCAGCTTGCCCTGGTTTGCCCAGGACTTGCTTAGTTTTTGTGTTAAAAGCTCTGCTTTCTGAAAACCCCTCAGTCCTGGGAAAACCGGAACAGTCGGTTTCCCCAGCCACAAACATTTACACCGGAGCTTGGTGACCCCTTTCTCACTTGCCCAGGCCACGGCCTTTCCCCAGAATGCTCCCTGTGCGGCTCCGTGCTGGGCTCCTCCCTGTAGACTCTTCCGTTTCTCGAGTGGGGTAAGAGTTAAATGAGGTAATTCATGCTTGTGACAGGCTACGCACACCTGACTCACACTAACCCTCTGAGTTTGAACCCTCTTCCCACCTCTGGATGGGAGCTGGCGCTTCCATCCCTGGAGTGAGCTGGCTTTCTTGTGGCCTCTTCTGAGGACGCCCAATTAGTCCAGCCTGGCCCTCCCCAAGGACGTAGCTGTTTGCCCCGAAGAGCGATAGGTGAACACAATCCCCATCAGTTAGGGAGGCACGTGGGTGCTGGTGCTGCCCGGGCATCGGGTGTCAAGTGTTTGGCTTAGTGGGGTAAACAGGAAACAGATTCAGGCTTAGGATTCAGGGCCAAGACAGCTCAGGGTCATCAGAGGCCAGGGATTTGAGTGCAAGCTGCAGCCCAAAGGGTCAGGCAGGGCCGGACGTTGGTCAGGAGTCCCTTCTCCTCTCAAGCGCTGGTGCCCCTTTCCTTTTTCACTGTGGCTGTGGGCTGAGCAAAGGAGGCCTGCTGACCACTCATGGGGAGCATTGCACTTGGAGTCTCTGTCTGGCACGTCACGAACAAGTGCCGTGCAGGCAGATAAGCAGGGCGGTGGCGCCAGCCGGCTGTCCTGCCTGGATCGAAAGTCTGGAAGATTGGCGTTTCAGTCATGATTCTTTCCTCCAGATTTAGACGGTGACACAGGGCACATACGAGGGTCCGTGACCTTCCCTGTGTCCTCTCTGGAAGAAGCCTGGGCTGCCTGTGCTGACCAGTGTTCACATTGATGCAAGCAGAGACGAGCCCGTAGTTTTGGGTTCCAGTCCCGGTTCTCCTACTTCCTTGCTGTGTGACCTTTGAACTTACTTCAAATGTCTGTTTCCTTTTCTGTATAGTTGGGGTAGATAATTGGTCCACCCCGTACTGTCTTTGTGTGGTTTACGTGAGGCAGTCTTTGCAGCCACACCCCCAGTGCCTGCCAGGCAGCTAGCGGGCCCCCGTCCATTATCCTTGGGCTCCAGCTATGCTAGGTTTGAAACCCCCAACCTTGGCCACCTTCAAAGAAGGTATTTTCTCTCCTGGCTGAGCATAGTAGAGAGGAACAGAACCCTCAGGTCAAGTCAGAGAGGACTGGCTTCGTGACCTTGGGAAAGCTTTTAACTTTTTTTTATTTTCTTTTTTTTAAAATTTAATTTATTTATCTTTAGAAGGGAAGGGAAGGAGAGAGGGAGAGAAATATCAATGTATGGTTGCTTCTGGTGCATCCCCTGATGGGAACTGGCCTGCAACCCAGGCATGTGCCCTGACAGGGAATCAAACCGAGATCTTTTGGTTCGCAGGCCCATGCTCAATCCACTGAGCTACACCAGCCAGGGCCAAAGCTTTTAACTTTTGACTCAAGTGCCAAGGACTGGTTCCCCCCGCTGACTGGCAGCTCAGGAGTCTTGGGGTTTCTGTGGCCTCTGAGCTCAGTGGTTTATTTCTTCAGTCCACGTTTATGGAGTGTGGACACGGGCAAATATGACCCAGACCCGCTTTCTCCGGCACTCAGACAGACAAGTAACAGAAAAGGCATTGGGAGGAGGGGGTTGAGGGCTGGCGGGTGGGAAGAGGTAGTGGCCTCCCTCCAGGGAAAACGTTTTTTCTCACACCTGGTTCACTTCCTAAACTGAAGTTCCCCCTTTGGGTGAGTAAGTGGTTATGTTTTTAAGTTTTAAGACATTATTTAAAGGTTTTATTTGTTTTTAGAGAGAAGGAAAGGAAAAGATAAAGAGGGAGACAAGCATCAATGTGTGGTTGCCTCTCGCACACCCCCTACTGGGAACCTGGACCACACCCCAGGCACGTGCCCTGACCGGGAATTGAGCTGGCGACCTTCTGGTCCACGGGTCAGTGCTCGACCCACTGAGCTCCTGCAGCCAAGGCAGAATTTTCTTCCTTTTTAAGGCTGCATGATGTTCAATACATTGTGTGGATGGATCATGTTGTGTTTATCCGTCATCCGTTGATGGTATTCCTTTTTGTTTGTTTGTTTTACTTTATTTTATTTATTTAGTTTTAGAGAGAGGAAAAGGGAGAAAAGAAAGGGAGAGAAGCACTGATCAGTTGCCTCTTATACATCCCCAACTGGGGACCTGGCCCGCAACCCAGGCATGTGCCATGACCAGGACTCGAACCAGCGGTGACCTTTCGCTTTGCAGGACAATGCCCAGCCACCTGGGCCACACCAGCCAGGGCTAGTTTTAAAAACCAGCTTCCCACTGACATCTTGCACACGTTTCCGGGGCCAGGGGCAGCGAAAAAGTGTACCATCTTGTGCACGTGCAGTAGAAAGCCACGCTTTTCCATCCCTGGCTTTGAGTCTTTCCCTGGTTTTCAAGTCACAACAAGTGGAATGGTGGAGACACACTGTGTGAGCAGATGTGGGGGACGGTGGCCACAGCTTGCTCCTCAGCCAGATCCAGAATCTTTGAGATCGCTCTGTGTTCAGTCAGGATTCTTTCCCGCAGATTGAGACAGTGACACTGGACAAACATGTAGACCCGTGACCCTGGTGGCGCATCAGTGGGAAATGAGACCAGTTTCACAAGCATGTGTCACAGGACGGCCACGGTGGCTGGGTGCAGCAGGGCGTGTGCAGTCCTCCCGCATGCTGACAGCAGACCTCGGTGCTGCGCCCTGCCCTCCCACACGGTGGGCGCCCGGCTGTGGCATTTCCTCGGGGGCTTTTCCCGTCTGAGGTGGGAGGTGCCTGCGGCACGGGGTTGTCGGCAGTGTCCTTTGTCTCGGTAATTTCAGCGATTGGGTCCCTGAATAGATGTGCGTGCAGATGGTTTACAGCCTTCATTTTTTCCTCTCTGAGATGGTCTTTGTCTCGATAAAGTGAGAACCTGAGCGTTCCCTGGTGAAAGAAGCAGAAGGACAGTGGACGCTGGGGGACCATTCTTTGTACCCCTCATCGTGGGTAGGTCTGCAGTTCCCGGTTGTGGTTCAGGGACCTGCAGTGGTTGTTCCCAAACCTCACGTTTGAAATGGAGCCCTCACTGCTGGCCTGGGCCCCCCAGGCTGCAGGAGGAGGAGGAGGAGGAACGGGGCAGGTGGGGGGCTGCCGAAGGAGGCGCAGGAGCACAGGGAAGCGTCTCTGGTCTCATCCGCCTGTGGGCCAGGCAAGCGGCATTGTCAGAGCAGGGGCAGCAGACATCATGACCCAGCACGCACTGCACCCCTGGCGAAACCCGGGCAGGTGGAGGGTGCAGTGGCTCCCATTTGTGTTCAGGGTGGGGGCTGAGCTGCAGTTGCAAGACTTGAGTTGTGGGGACAACTGGAAGCCAATGTGACCACCTGGAAGCCTGGGGGGTGGTGTGCTGCGGCCTCTGAAGCTGTGACTGAGGTCTGGGTGGACAGACAGACAAGCTCAACCATTCTGACCCCATCTATTGGTCTGACCAAAAAATTTGTTTAGTTTTTTCCCATACGACAGCTCTAGTGGTGCTTAGTTGTCTTTAACTTCATTCAAAACAATTTTGTTAGATTATTGTGACACCTGTCATACCAGCGTGTACTTGAAAAAACTTATCAACATTGGTGAATTTTTGTATAGCCATTTTAATGTTGAAGGTGGAAGATATGCAACATTTTTGGCATATTATGCTTTATTATTTCAAGAAAGGTAAAAACGCAAATGAAGTGCAAAAAAAGATTTGCGCCATGTGTGGAGAAGGTGCTGTGACTGACTGACTGAACGTGTCAAAAGTGGTTGTGAAGTTTGTGCAAATACTTCTCTGCTGTGGGGCTGTCTCATGCACTGGAAGATGTTCAGCAGCTCCCCTGGCCTCTATCCACTAGAAGCCAATAGCGGGAGAGAGGCAACATACTCAAAACATCCAAATCAATAAAGTTATTAGTGAAAATGAACAACGTGACCTTTACTTTATGGAAAAGCATAACGCACGTTTTGGCCATCCCAGTGCTTTCCTGACCCCCATCTCTGCCATGGGCAGTGCACCAAGCATCCCGGGACATTTGTGGTGTCACCACTGGGCTGGGGGTGCATCTGGGGTCGAGTGGGTGGAGGCCAGTGGTGCTGCGCCCACAGCGCATGGGGCAGCCCCTGGGACAGAGCGTGACGTGTTCCTATGCATCAGCAGGGCTGGGACAGCCTCGGACAACAGCGGTGGGACACCAGTCCCAGAGAGCTGGGAGAGCACCCAGCATCAGCAGGTGTGATGCAGGCCCTGGGAAAGGCAGCCAGCAGGGGTTCTGGCCCGCCTTGGAGAGACCCACAGTCCCTCCAGAGCTGTTTGGCAGTTGTGTTTGTTGCCTCTGGCCCACGGTATCTCCCTTGATAAGCTTTGTGGGTTGTTCCAATTGCATCGATGGGACACCTTCCCACTCACAGCTGCCAGCCAGAGCTCTGGCCTGTGGGAGTGGCGGCAGCTGCTGGTCCAGCGCTTTGCCCCACGTACCTGTGCTCACATGTGCTTTGTTCAGGGGTCACTGGGTTGTGTGCTTTCCTTTTGTTATTCATCAATTTAATTGCCACTAATAATAAAATGTGGGGCTTACGTGGCCCTGAAGCCAAAGGTCATGGACAAAGCTCAGTGGCACGCAGGTCATTTTCAGAGGTGGAGGATGGAGTGGAATCTGTCTCTGGAGTGCAGTGACCACTGGCACTGTAGGGACACTCTCCTGAACTCCGAATTTAGCAGACTGCTGAGCAAGCCGACAACTGGACACTGAGGGGACAGTATTTCTAGAATTACCTGCTTGGATCAAGGACAATTTGGTCTCTGGATAAGGGGCCCAGGCACAAAATTGAAGGTGGCACCAAAAAACTCCGCACTTCAATGCGGCGCCTTTAAAGCCAGAGTGTCCGGGAGGAACATCGCAGTATCTCAGATGCAGGTGAGGTCTGGTCCTCGCCACCTCACCCTCATCTTGACCCTGTCAAGTCCTGTCCTTGTTTTATTTTTTAAAAGATTTTATTTGTTTATTTTCATAGAGAGGAGAAGGACAGGAGATAGAGAGGGAGGGAATCATCGATGCAAGAGAAACACTGATCGGTTGCCTCTCGCCTGTGCCCCGACTGGGGACCGAACTGGCAGCCCAGGCCTGTGCCCCGACCAGGAACCGAACTGGAGCCCTTTGGCACACTGCGGCGATGCCCACCCAACTGAGGCGCAGCGGTCAGGGATCCTGTCTTTACTTTAAATTTTGTGCACTGTGGACTTCTGGGTCTTAATTTTGACTTTTTAAATGTTACATTAAAAGATTATTTGTCTTGATGACTCCTTGAGGACCCTTTGCACTTTGGCACCCAGGCCCCGTCCTCGGCTTCGGACAGCTTTCTTGGGCTGTTCTGGCAGCGGGGAGACAAGGCTCCTGGGGGCCCGACAGGCCACAGGTCATGCAGCCGCAGGCACTGCACTGTGTGGCCTGGAAGCTATGCAGTTCCATCTCGGAAGATTTGGGTTGTGGGGACAAGTGGAAGCCAGTGTGACCACCTGGAAACCTGGGGGGTGGTGTGTGCTCGTTTTGACCATGCTCTCCGGGCTCCCGGGTTTGGCTGGTTTACCGAGTTTGTGTATGGGTCAGGTGGGCAGAGCTTCTCCTGTTAACTTGTTGACACAGAGAAGACACCTCTGTTTTCTTTTGGCTTTTACCTTCCTGAATTACATAATGTCACTCAGCGGCAGCCCTGTGACACCAGCGTCCTCACATGCAGACGTCAGGCCTCTGCAAGGTCAAGTGTCTTGGCATTTAATTGTTCCAACCATCAGGTTTCTACCTATGTGTGACTCTTCACTTTGTTAATTAAGAAATTTTTATTGTGGTAAAATACACATAACATAAAATTTAGCATCTTAACTATTTTTGAGTGTGCGGTTCAGTGGCATTAAGTGCATTCACGGTGCCGTGGAACCATCCCCACCCTGCACCCCGCCCTCCACCTGCAGAACCTTCTCCCTTCCCCGGATGAAACTCCATCCCCATTCCACCCCCCACCCCCAGCCCTGGCTCCATCATTTCCTCTCTGGCTCCATGAGTCTGACCCCTCCAGGGACCTCACGGAAGTGGCATCACAGTGCGCTTGTCCTTCGGTGTCTGGCTTGTTTCACTGGGCAGAAGTGCCGGGCCCGTCCCGGTTGCAGCAGGTGCCGGATGTCCCTCCAGGTTAAGGGCTGAGGAGTATTCCACTCTCTGGATGTGTGTGTGGGGGTGTCTCATCTCTCTGTTACATTTTGTTTATCCATTCAACCTATTTTTTAAGGTTTTATTTATTTATGTTTAGAGAGAGGGGAAGGGAGGGAGAGAAACATAAATGTGTGGTTGCCTCTCACATGCCCCACAGTGAGGAGCTGGCCTGCAACCCAGGCATGTGCCATGACTGGGAATCAAACCAGCGACTCTTTGGTTTGCAGCCCGCGCTCAGTCCAGTGAGCTACACCAGCCAGGGCTGAACGTATTTTTTAAAAGGTTATTTTATATACAATGGTCCAAACCATTTTGAAGAGGTTCACAAGGAAAAGCAAGACCTCTCCATTCCGTGCCTGTCCTCTCCGCAGAGGCAGCTGGCCCTCTTGAGTGTTTGTTCACTTGGAGAGAATTCTGTGTATACGCTTGTGTGGATGCCGCACACACCCACCTGTCCCCTCTGGGACAGGCGTTCTCCTTGCTGCTCTGCGCCTTGGCACTCCCCCGTAATGACACCGTGTGGAAGTCACCTGGCTCTGTTTCTCTGGAGGCGTGCTCACCTGGGGTCCTGTCCCCGACTCCTCAGGCCACTCACATCCCCGGCCCTGTGTTGTGACACCGCCGGTGAAGCAGCCAGCTGGCCTCATAGTTGACGCACACAGAGTTTTTGCTTCGGTGATGCTGCCCCTGAGCCCAGAGAATACGTAACCTTTGTTCTGAGACTGAAGACAGTGGAGGAAGTAGCATTTAAAGGTGAGGGTGGGGCAGGACGTTATCCTGAACCCACACGGATCTTCTGTGGAGCGAAACACATGACATTCAGAGTCAACCTCGACTTTTGCCTACTTGGAGAGTGGATGCCAGAGATTTCCGATAAGTGTCCGGCTGATGCTGCCGCTGCGGTGAGGTGTGAGTGACACGCGCTGCCCTCTGCGAGGCACGCTTGGAGGGATTAAGCCTGAATTATCAGGGGAAGCCCGGGCTTGAGCTGAGGCCCACCCCCACCAGGGCCTCTGGTGGGCTGTGCCACCAAGCTCCAGGGCGGATGGCGGCCCTCAGCGCTCCACCTGCCGGGCCTGCTTCCGAGGCTGTACAGTTGGCTCTGGTTTAATGCCAGATTTGGAGACTCAAATTTGTTCCAACAAAATGGTGGTGCAAAGGCACAGTTTAAACTTATTGCACATTTCACCTTTGCTTCTGGGCAGTCTTGTCTCAGAAAAGTTAGGTGAACTGAACTTAAGAAAGCTGCCCTGAGCGGAACCAAGTCATGTTGGCAAAAACGCACGCACACGTCTGAAGTGTGTACCCTTCCCGTGGACCCCCTCATGGGCCGTCAGCCACTGCCGCTGCCGCCCGCGTATGGGGTCCTGTCTCAGTGGAAAGTAGGCTCTTCCCCAGGATGGCTAGGGTGGCATTTCAAGGACCCACGCGTGGGAGAGTGTGGTGCGGTGAGATCTATTCATGTGGAGATAGAAGCTGCCTCTGGGTTTGCAGTGCCCCCCCCCTCCACCCCACCATGGAAGATCAGGGCAGAAACAGAGTCAGTGTCGGGAGATCCTGGGCTGTGTGGAAGTGCGGTTCAGCCCAGCGTCCAGCTGGTTCTAGCGAGTGTTCCCGCTGCAGCCCATTGCTGTGCTGAGGCGTTCAGGCCCCTCGTGAAGCCGCGTGCGGAGCTCCTGTGGTCATGGGCCACGGGGCTGCTAGAGCCACTGGGCTCTGGATAGAGGACTCCCAAGTACAAGGGGCGAGTGCAGGTCTGGGGCTGGGGGCGGTGTGGAAAATCTTTGTTTCCCAGGGGTTACATTAGCTTGAGTTTGGGAGGGACCAGGTGCTTATTCAAAACGACCAATGAGCTTCTCAGGCTTTTGTGGGCTTTGGGTGTGTTCACACTCCCTAGTCAGACTGATAGGCCTCTATGGCCCCACACCTCCCGCCGTGCCTCTACCCCCCACCCCCCCCAAATCTGGCACTGGAGGGGGAGGGGAGGAGTGTTAAACCCCTTGCTGGAGCACCATGCTGTGATCCCCCGGGGTGTGAAAAGCTATAGCTTCCTGGTGCAGCAACAGGCTCATGCTCCCTATTTTATTAAGCTCATTGTGTAGTTCCCTTTGCCCCCCTTTCCTGGCTAAATGCCAAAGGTGCCCGACTTCCCGTCCACTTCAGACCACCCCCTCCCGATCTCTTCACACTCCCAGCGGCAGCCCTGTGACACCAGCTTCCTCACAAGCAGACCTCAGGCCTCTGCAAGGTCAAGTGTCTCACATTTTGTAGTTGTGTATTTCTTAGCCGTTTGGCTTGTGCAAAATGGTGTTTTATCATGTGTCACTGATGGCGTGTTTCAGTGCTGTGGCCTCAGCCTGTCTTCCCCATAAATGCGGTGGTTTTTCGGAATATGCGTGTGCAGCAGGACGGCTGCACTTACTCCCAGACCTGGCACTGCCCTGTAATCTAGACCGTCACCCGTAAGGCTTCAGACTCTGGGGCCTGCTCCCAAGCTCTCTGGGAGCTGGTGGGAAGCTCACTCTGTGCGAGGACGTTAGAAAAACAGCAGCTACTGTTTGTGCAGCTCTTGCTCTTTCCTGGGCTCTGGGCTCTGGGAGTAAATAAAAATCACAAGGGGCCGCAGTCCTGGAAGGCCACCCTCCAGGGGGCCTGGCACTGGGTAGACAAGTTAACTGACAGATGGCAGCGGCAGCCTCAGGTGGTGGTAAGTCCTAGGAAGGAACTTCAGTCAGGGTGACAAGACAAGGAGGGGTGGAGAGATTACCCAGAGAGGATGGGGGAGCCTCTGAGGCTGACATTTGACTGGACTGGAAGAATAAAGGGGAAGTGGCTGTGGAAGAGGCTGGGAGGTGGAGTGAATTCTAGGTGGCCAGGCTGTACGTGCAAAGGCCCTGAGGTGACCAAGTGGTTTTTCAGGAACACATTTTTATTGCCTGGTTACTCTGTGCTACCACTGAGTGATGGAATGAGCCTCACAGGAGCACTAACAGGAGGCGGCCTAATGATCTTCCGTTTTACAAAAGGGGAAACTGAGGTACCCGTGAGTCAGAGTCAGAGTGGCAGTCCACCTTGGATCTTATTCTCTGGTCTTGGTTTATAACCACTGGCATGCTCTCCTCTAAACAGAATACCAGTGGGGGTGTCAGGACAGCATTGCCCCGTACCCCTCTATTAGACCACCCCCCTCAGCTTAGCAGACGCTCCCACCCTTTCCTGGAGGGGCTGCTGGCTGTGGTGCCGGTGGCCTGTGCCTGTCTCGACCCCTCATCCAGCCCTGTGTCCCCGCGCACAGCTCCAGCTGTCCCTGTGAGCTCCAGCGCACATTCGTGATGATTGTTCTCTGAAGCCGGTCCAGGTTCTGACGCTTGTGTGTGTCAGACCCCATTCTTCTACTGCAAAGTTTCTATTTGGCCGTCTGCTGTTTAATTTTCCAAGTTTCCTCTTTTGTGATTGTTGTTGCCAAGGAAAAAAAGTGGGTTACATTTTATCTTTGCATCCTGTGGAACTCCTGAGTAATGGGCGGCTGGGAATGAGAATCTCTGAGGACACAGAAAGCAAGCAGATTCTGGGAGAGAACCAAGATGCGCCTTTGATCTTCAGATTTCAGAATGGGGAATTTAAGGGAGTAGGGATTAGGGGCCCACCCAGGGAACAGTCTACCCAGCAGTGCAAGAGGGGCAGGTCTTTGTCGTAAGTCTTTCACGTCCAAGGTCATGCTCCTTGTGCCCCTCCTCTCTTCAGTCGGTTTGGGAGGTGTAACGGGGTTGGGGGGGGCTGTGTTTTAGTTCAGAACCTTATTTCTGTTTGTGACGATTTCTCTCGTGTTGACCTTTTTGTGCCCTTTCCAGCTTTCTCTCCGTGTCTGTATTTATGAGGTGGGACTTAGCTACTACATCTCTTGCTGTGAGTCTCACTCTTTCTAGTTTGAGCCCAAAGCTGCTTGAGGCCCAGACCCCCAACTGTCCCCAGCATTGCAGGATCACAGGCCTCCAGGAGAAGTGTGCCGATCGCCGTCCAAGTGTGGTTTCCCTAGGAGGCTATTAAATCTCGATTTCTGAGAGGAAAATTGAGCATCTTGTGTTTTCCCTTCCAGTCTGTAGTTTTATGCTCTTGTGGGTCAGCTCTTCCAGAAATTTCCAAGTGGTTTCAAAGGTGCCATGGGAACTGTGGCTGTTTTATGAAGTAGTTGGGCTTTAGAAAAAGCACATTATGCCCTGGCTGGTATGGCCCAGTGGATTGAGCATAGGCCTGTGAACCAAAGGGTCGTGGGTTCGATTCCCAGTCAGGGCACATTCCTGGGTTGCAGGGCAGGCCCCTGTTCGGGGGTGCTTGAGAGTCAGCCACACGTTGATGTTTCTCTCCCTCTCTTTCTCCCTTTCTAAAAATAAATAAATAAAATCTTTAAAAAAAAGAAAAGAAAGAGCAAATCTTTCCCTGGCCGGGTAGCTCAGTTGGTTAGAGCGTCATCCCGATACACCAAGGTTTTGGATTCAATCCCCAGTCAGGGCACATACAGGAGTCAACCAATTATTGCATATGTCGGTGGAACAAGAGATCGATGTTTTTCTCTTCTCTCTTGCTCTCAAATCAATACACTTTAAAAAACACATCACATGTTTTATTTTATAGCACCTTGGAAATTTCTTTTAGGTGTTTTCCTTTGGGGGAACATGTGAGTGTGAGTTGACAGAAACATGGAGAGGGTGTGGGCTCAGGTAGAAATGGGCGAGAAGACGTGTCCGGCTGTGACCTTTCTGTGTTGGCTGGTGGGCCCCGGAGGGCAGGGCGGCTCCAGCTGCGTCAGCATCCCGTGCCCGCAGCAGCTGCCGGGTTCACAACAGACAGTCATTTGCTCTTGTCGAACTGCCTGGGGCGCAGCCCTGGGCTGGATTTCCAGGATCAGCCCTCAGTCCAGGGATACCAATTCTCCATCCTCCCCGCCCGCCTCCTCCCGACAGGTGTGAGGAGTAACATGCAAAAGTGGGGTGAACACAGTGTGTACAAGAACATGTCAAGGGGAATAATATGTCAAGGGGAAAGTTTCTTGGGACATGCTTTCGATTTAGTCACTGAGCCCCACCCCCTGCCATGCAGGAGGTAGGGAATGCTGTTTGCGGGGCATGCGGGGTACAGAGCTGACAGAGGAGGTGCCTGAAATTGCTGCTGGTGCTGACACCTTTAAAGTTTTTTCCTGGGCTCTGTCAGGGGCCAGGTGCCGCGCCGAGCCTGTTTCAGGCGTCATCCCACGGACCCTCAAGATACTGTGATCGTCCCCATGCACATGTGGGAAACTGAGGCACCGAAGGCATAGTCATGTGACCAGGAAGTGGGCTGCCTGACTCCATAATGCTTTTTGCTCCACACTTGGGTGATTTGAACCATGTGTTCCAGGTCTGATGGAGAGCCTCGAGGGAACAGATTGCACAGTGTAGAATTTCTCTGAAGCCCATCATTGCAGTCCTGGGGTGTGGCTAACTGTCCATACACCTGTTAGCTGTGTCTCGTGGCAAAGACAGAGAGGGAAGCTGGGGGATTAAGACAACCAGCAGGTTCAGAGAGAAGACACATTTGGCTCTCTGGCTGTTTAATGCAAAAAAGAAACACTTCAGCTTTTACAAAATCACCTTCTGAGGAGAGTAACAGTCACAGCCCCTTGTGAATTTACTTGGAGTATCAGCACAATTTGTGCTAAGTGTTCTTGGTTTGTAACTGACTAAATGTTCTTGTGCTGGTGAGCTGATGGCTTCAGAACTGTCTGTGCTTTTCACCACCTGGTGTCCAGAGTGTGGGATGCGGCAGCTTGGATCTGTCCACCCAGGGCGCCGGGAGGAAGATGGTGATGGCAACAGGAAGTGTTTTGCTGCTTAAACCTTTTCATTAATTGAAGAGTTGGTGGTCAGGGAGCCTGTCTGAAGAGGTTGAAGGGGTTGCTAGGGCATCTCCCGGAGTAAATATCAGCCAGAGAGCAAGGGTGGGGACATCATGGTCCTAGTATGTATGTAAAAGAAGGTTTTTACCAGTAAGCTTTCTTCCCATCAGGGTGACTTACTTGGGTGCTGAAATGCTACCCAGCATCCAGTCCGATAGGGAAGCTTTGGCACAGCTTTATTTTCCTTCATGCGTCTTCCCCCAAGAGCAGCATCGGGGGGGGGGGTCAGGAGTTCCAGGCCCCGGCTGTGTGCTCCAGTGAAAGAACTGGTGAAGTCTGAGGACCCAGCGGCCAAGGGGCAAATGCATTCTTTTCTCTAGTGAAAATAAACAGGGGGAGCAAATGGGTTTTTTCCCCAAAGCAGGGAACTCCCTCTTTTCAGAATAGAACGGCCACGTCTACGTTGTACACGGGGCAGTGTCCCAAGAATAGCCCCGGGGCTCCCGACCTGGAGGTGGCACTTAAAAGTTTCTCCTCTCTTCCAGGTGGAAAATAAAGCAGCTAGACTGGCTTTAGGAATGAACTCAATAAGGAAATAAGCCAAATGTTCTCTCCTGTTGGTCACAGTGGAATTTGAAATAGGTGTATTTTCATTGACATGCCCTTCTGTTTCATGGTATCTGTGCAAAAATTTGGTACATTCTGCTGTTTACTCTTTTCCTTCGTAAGTTGGAATATTCTCCATTCCCTGTTGCTGTGCCTGAACTCTGTGGGTGCAGCAGCTCCCAGGAAAATGGCTTCTGCCAACCTGTGCACACTGAAGACCCCCACGGACTTGTCACTGAACAGCTGTTGGTCGTGTGAGCAAACCTTTCACCCTGGAGGCTGTGGGCAGGGATACACCTTGCAGTTCAGACCTTCTGCCCCTGCTGGCTCGCCCTCTGGAGGCTGCCCGCATGCTCTCTACCTCTCCCGCTAGAAGATGGGTTATACCTGACTCCAAAAATGACACAGAACACCAAACCTGTGGGTGAACCGAGAAACAATGCAGATCATCAGGGCAAAAGGCATTATTAGGGAGAAAAGAAAGAAGAGCAGTTTTGCGTTGTGTGGAGGGACAATCCTTATTGCAAGTCACCTAGTACAGAACCAGACTAGAGAGCAAACTGCAGGAGCTACAAGGAGAGTTGAGAAACCTGGGGAGGGGGGCAGGGGAGACTCAAACACAGCCTGCCTTGATCAGGTAGATAAGCCTCAGTTAGGCAACAAGGAGTTTGAATAACAAGGTTTTAAAAGATCATGGTAACAGACGTGGTGAAACTTTGTTCTTTGTAAGCAACACATTTTAAAGTGTCCTTGGAATATTTAGAAAAACTAATCATCTGTCACATGTGAAAAAAACCCAAACCAGCCCCCCAAACCCATCCCAATACATTCCAAAAAGCAAATATTGCAATGGCTGTAAATCTCTGTCTGCAAGTAAATGTAACTGGAAATTGATTTTTAAAAGTTTAACCAAATAAGCATGCAAGGTAGACTCCTATCTTATGATAGTTAATATAATTCTTACCTTTGTTCAAGGAGAGTCTCAGAACTGCAAATGTAGTGGTATGGATGCAGAGTCTTAAACGATTGTACACAGAGAAATGGGACTGAGCAGTGGGACAGGTCTGCACAGGAAGAGGGAAGTGACTAGTTAGCAGGGACTAACTAGTCAGAAAACAAACAGAACTGACCCGTTCAAGAGCTGGATCTTTGAGAGCTGCACTGCCTACTACGGTCGTCACTAGCCCCAGGAAAATTCAGTTTCTCGGTCATATCACCCAGATTTCTAGCATTTGGTGGCAACATGTGGCTAGCAACTACTGAGCTGGACAGCACGGACACAGAAATTTTCTGTCAACTCAGAAAGTTTATTTCTGCTGTTTGTGCTATTTGTGCTGTTTTAGCAGAAAGAATCTATTGTATGTAGTAACTAAGAAAAAGGGAGGAAAGGGAGGGAGAAAAAATATTACGTATAAAATTAAGAATGAAAATGGAGATGTAACTTAAAATCCATAAAAATTAGTAAAGACAGCTCTGATATTCAATCATTTGGGAATAATATTAAAATAATTTTATTTACTGATTTAAGTGTTTATCTTATTTAATCATTTCCTTTTGCAAGAACAGCTATGCCAGCATCTCATGAGTTGTGCTGTTTTGCCATCATCAATTTTTAAAAAGAGATTTTATTTATTTATAGAGAGAGGGGAAGGAAAGGAAAAAAAAGGAGAGAAACATCAATGTGTGGTTGCCTCTTCTGCGCCTCCTACTGGGGACCTGGCCTGAAACCCAGGCACGTGCCCTGACTGGGAAGCGAACCTACAGCCTTTTGCTTTGGAGTGCTGTGCTCAATCCACTGAGCTACACCAGCCAGGGCCATCATCAATTTTTAAAAATTTATTTTATATATTTTTTTACATTACCATTTATCCCCTTGATGCTCCCCTGCTCCCCACAATCACCACCCTGTTGTCCATGTCCACGAGTCCTTTTTTCTTTTTTCTCCATTCTCTGCACCCAGCCTTCCCCAACTTAGCTGTCATCCTGCTCTCTATCTATGAGTCTGTCACTGTTTTACTTGTTAGTTCATTTTGTTCATTAAATTCCCCATATAAGTGAAAGCATATGGTATTTGTCTTTCTCTGACTAGACTATTTCATTCAGCATAATGTTCTCCAGGTCCAACCATGCTGCCTTCATTAATTTCTAAATAGCCTGTAAAATTTAAATTGGCTCAAGAAGCAGAAAACCTGAGTAGGCTGAAACTCAACAACATCTAGGAAGTTATTTCTATAGTTAATCACCTAAAATGTGTATGTATTACATACACAAATGAGGAAAAACTTTAGAAATATCCACAACCAACAAACAAAAACCCATGTACCTTACTTAGCAAGTTAGTTTGCAGGAGTGGACTGGGGTGTTGGGAGGCATGACTTAGCAACACAGCCACAGCCAGTCGTGGGTGGAAACCCCAATACCCTGGACACGACACCTCACACCCAGATTCTCCCGGTTTGAGCTCCTTGATTTCCTGTCTGCAGTTTCAAGGTGGAAACTTGGAAGTCATCCAAGTGATAAGTGCTGGTGGCCTCGCTTCCCTGATGGCATCAGAAGCCAGCCTCTTCCTCCTTGTTCCCTGTGCCCTTGCTTTCCCCTAGTCCTCCACCAGAGAGCCAGCAAATTGGCCCCAAATACGGATCTGGTGGTATCTTTTTGGTCATTCCTCCTGTGGTGCCAAGTCCCAGCCCCTCTGCGCCCTAACCTTTCTGTCTGGCCTGGTCTCCCACAGCTCCTCCCCTGTACTTTGCCCTTTGCCTCTGAACTGCCGAAGGCAACCCTGGTGATTCACGCATTTGCATGGACTGTCCCTCTCCTGCTGGGATAAAGCCAGTCACCTGTCCCCCCATCTTTTTTTTTTTTTTGTATGAGCTTCATTGTGTACTTACTGTGTGCCTGGCTTTGGGATGCAGTAATAAGACAGTCAGGGCTCTCCCCTTTACAGGCTTACATATCTCTTTGTGCCTCTGAAAGCAGAGCAATATCTCCATCTATTTCTGTGTACCACTGCCTTGGAAGGACCAGATCCAGGTGGGCCAGGGTGGGGAACAGGTGAGTTAAACCCACAGCCTAACTCCATGATGCCATACCCAGTCCCATTCTCCCTGGGAGACCTAGGTTTGAGTTTTAGCACTTCTGCTTGTTTAGCTGATCTGGCTTTAGCAACGCAGCCATTTTGTGCCTCAGTTTCCCATCAGTAATAGATGGTTATTTGAATAATAGGGTTAGTAAGAGCATATTAACCACTATGGCTTGAACGTTGTATTCTGCAAGTGGAGTCCACATTTCAAAATATGTTCGTGGTGGGGTGTAGGGGTAAGAGATAATGCCCGTTTGCTGTTTAATGGAATTGCAAAAACACGTGCCACACACTGGTTTGATGTGTTCAAATGCACAGTGAACATTGGCTGGAGGACAGCCCCCCAAAAGCATCCTGTAAATTTTCTTGAGAATGTAATTCTTGGGGGTGGAAATGGAGGGTGATAAGGAGCACTGGCGAGATGGGAGTAAAAGACAAAGAACTGTACTTGAACAACAATTTAAATAAATAAATAAATAAATAAATAATGAAAAATATATAATTCGTGAGTATGGAAGGCCTTTGGTGTTCTGGGGAGTGGTGGGTGAACACACTGTGGGGTAGGTTACCAGAGTGCACTGTCCCCGGAGCGCGGACCCTCCCTCTCCCCTAGTCTAGGTGATGTTGCTACATCACTCCTTCGAGCCACTGCCCCTCTCAGAGCCTCGTTTGTGAGGCCTGGGGCGAGGGCGCCCCTCGGCTGCCTTCGGGGCTCTGCCAGGAGGTGACCCCATCTCCCCTGGGTCACAGTTCTGCGTGGGTAGCTCAAGCCGCCCGGTGAATGCTTGGGGCGGCCCGCACACCGGGGGTCTCCTTTTCTTTCACTTTTTCCAAAGTGCCATTTTTCGCAGGCCCGCCCTTCAGGGTCTGCATTCCCTAGGGGCCCTACTGGGTGTCTAGCTCAGAGTGCCCAGCAACTGTCACAACCCCAGCGCCAGTTAGGCGAGCGGTGTTCCGCGCGCCAGGGCGGGGACAGTATCGGAGCAGAGCGCGCGCCCATTGGCCGAATGCGAGGGCGGTGCTGTGGCTGCTGCCACCGCCTGGCCCCGGAATCCACGGACCGGAGTGTGCGGCGGGTTCCCGGGGGCGCGGCCTCGCAGGTCCTAGTCCCCGCCCCCCGTCGTAATGCAGTCACAGAGTTGCCTGGAGCTGACCAATCCTGAGGCTGCCTTAGTGGGGAGGTGTCCAGCCTTGTCTCCGCCCCTCCCTGGCTAGCGCACCCTTGTTTCTGCAAAGAACTTTGTGACTCTGGTCCAAAGGGCACGTGGACTGCAATTCTGCTCACTGTGGGGGCGGCATTGCGGGAGGAGGAGGACGGCTTCAGGGAGTCGCGTTCCTGCTGCTGTCCCCTGGGTATCCAGAGCTGAAAAGGCATCTGTTGATCACCCTTCCCGCTCCCCACCCTGCCTTTAAATCATTTACTAGATTGCAGTGGGAGGAATTTCGTACTTGGTGCTGTCTGCGCCAACCTCAGTCCTCAGTGTCCGGGCTGGCGTTGGAGGAAAAACCTTCGAATGGAAACAAAGTAAATTATTCTAAGGGAGTTTGTGAAATTCACATTTGGAGGGAGAGCCACGGAGTACTGTGGTGCATGTGGTCTGCAGGCCCACAGGCAACTGTTGCAAGTGTTCCATTTGGAAATTTCTGGAAAGCCATAATTTTTGGAATAGTAATTCTTCAGTCTTTTTTTAAACTCCAGGCTTTGGAAAAGAATGAAACTAAATGTTATTAACATATGGAAACATTAATAATGATTTTTTTTTTTTTTTGCTTATACCACGCAGTTTAGGAAAAACCAAACTGAACTCTAAAAGGCAAAGGGTGAAAGGGGCTGTATTTTTTTAGGCTGAGTTTGTCTTTCCTGCTTCTCCTGTTGCCCCTCATCAACAATGTTTTTTCCCGGTCTGGGTTTCAATCTAGGATCACACTTTAGTTTCCTTGATTGTTGGTTTTGTAATGAGGCAAAAATCATGTTAAAGAGGTCCTGTGTAAAAGCTCTGGCTGCTGCCAGTCAGCTGTTCTTACACAATCGCGACTGGAATATTTGGGGTAGAATTGATCAATAACATTTACTCATTGTCTAGCAGAGGCTTTTAGAAAATGTATTTTAAAATATGTATTAGTTTTAAGAGAGTAATACACATAAATTGTGGACAATAAAAATCAAATTGTGCCTCCACAGACTGTTCTGGGTGCATGTCTGTGGTTCTCCCAGGGGAACATACGTCTCATCTGTGTTTTCCTGTGCCCCACCCCCATTTTAAGGTGCGCTTTTGAACAGCAGAATTTACCCTTTCTGGTGTAAAGTTCTCTTTGAGTGTTGACTGCACAGCCTTGTAACCACTGCCTGGAGGTCTCATCACCCCCCTGGAAGTGCCCTTTTGGAGTCAGCACCATGTGTCCACTGCCCTTACAGGTGTGCCCTCTCCAGGATGTCATATAAATGGGCTCACACGGTGGGGAGCTTTTGAGGCCATCTTCTTACACAATGTAATGCACTTGATATTCACTCACGTTGTTGTGGGAGAACCCCCCCTTTCCCTCTGTAGTGCTCATTGTGGAGGTACAGCATTTGTGTATCCTCTAGCTAAGGATAGAGGATACACCTGGGTTGTTTTCCATTTGTGGTGGTACGAATGTAGACACTGTAAACATTCCCGTATGAGTGAACATGTTTTGTTTTTCATGTAACCTGTGTAAACCTGCAGGTTGCTTCATAAGGGTAAGAAATATACACATAACTCTATAAGAGACTGGTAAACTATTTTATAAACTAGCTGTTCCATTTTTTTCTAAAATTTTATTTCTTTATTTTTAGACATAGGGGAAGGGAGGAAGAAGGAGAGGGAGAGAAACGTCAGTGTGTGGCTGCCTCTCATGTGTCCCCCACTGGGGAACCTGGGCCGCAACCAAGGCATGTGTCCTGGCTGGGACTCAAGCCAGCGACCCTTCCTTCGGTTCACAGCCTCTGTTCAATCCACTGAGCCACACCAGCCAGGGCATTGTTTGTATTCTCACTATGTATGCGTCTTTCCTTTTTCCACAAATGAGTGTTGCTCCGAACTCCCTTTTCTTACTTAATGCTGTCTTGGAAGTGACTTCAGCACCAGGATGCACAGAGTCTCCTCCTTTTTTAGAGCTGTGCACTCTGCCACCTCTGCGATCCACAGTAATTTGCTTACAAGTCTCCTGCTGTGGACCTTTAGACTGTTCCCAATCTCTTGCTGTTACAAACCAGACTGGCCAGTGCCCCATCGGCTGAAGAGTATCCTGGTTCAGGAGTCTGCATGCACACTGCTGTCCTGGCTGCGGGTTGAGTCCTCCAAGTAGGAATTCTGGGCCACATCGCTGTTGCCTCCTTTGCCTTGAGGCGCCTCTCTAAATGAGTTGGACTTTCTGTCCCTCTGTCATCTCTCTAGGGACAGTGTTGATGGGAGGGGTGTTGCACTTAGTTCACAGGGTTCAACTAGAGGATTCTGACACCACAGCCTCCTGCCCACTCCACCAATTTATTTAGAGGTCAGTTTTCAATCTTCTCAGCAAGGTGTAGTGAAAAAGCCACTTGAGGTAAAAGTTCCAGGGAGGTGGTGTTTGTGTCTCCTAGGGGATGTGGAAGCCCCGGGGTTTTGGAAACTAGGGAGAATTGAGAAGAAAATGGGGCCAGCAGCCCAACACAAGTTGGGGGTAGTAGGGGCAGGGGATGGGGTAGACGGACAGACAAGGAACTTGTGTGTTTGGAGGGGAAGGTGCTTGCCGTCTCCAGGGAGGTCTGAGTACATCTGCCCTGAAAAGTTGATGGCTGCTGGGTTGCTTGGCATTTTCTGAAAAGGCTGCATCCTGTTTGGCAGAAACAGCACCGGGGTGGTGGACCTCTGGGCCTGGGATGCTGGGACTCATTTGGTGTCTGGAGCGGAGAGCCGGGCCGGAGGCATGGGGAGATCAAAGCTGGCTCTCCCTGTCTTGCATTGTAGTGTTTTTTCACCTTGCACAACACGTGGTTTTCTTGATTCAGCCTGGAGGGGCCATAGTGGTGAGGGGTGGCCACCCTGAGTGGTATTTCTATTAAATAAGATAAAGTACTTGGAAACGGAGTGGGAGAGACACACAGAGCCAGTCTATCGTTATCCAAGTTTAACTTTCTCCTAAAGTTAAAAACAGCACTTAGGCAAAAACAAACAAACAAACAAACAAACCAGAAAGCAGGAAAGAACTCTTGTCATCTTTTTAAAACCCTTTAGTGAGGGGCAGGGCGGTAAAGCCAAAGCATTTGCAATCACTGGAACGGGATTGCAAAGTTAAACATCGGCTGCTTAATACCCTGTGGACAATAAAACTGCCCTTTGTGGAGGTTACCTCTTCTGTTCGGTGAAATGACTTAAAGCACATCTGTCTGTAAGGTGACATGTGGCTTTCCAGAGTTGAGGCCCTAATAGAAACAGCAATTGAACCACAGGTAGGTCTCGTTGGGTAAAGGGTTGGCGACTGCTTCTGTAAATACAGTTTTATCGGACACAGAGGGCGTGGGGCTGCATTCAGGCTACAGCCACAGAGTGTCGAGTTGCAACAAAGACCTCATGGCCCCAAAACTTGCTGTGTGACCCTCTGCAGAACAAGGGTGCCAGCTCCCGTGCAGAAGAATGAAACAATTCTCTGGTAGGCTCTTTAGTCAGGGCTTCAGTATGAGATATGAAAAGTCCCGTCCGTGGTCAGCCTTCAGCCTGTTTGCTGGCGTTGCATCATTTTCTTAGCATTGTCTGGTCTGGAGGGGTTATGTGTTCAGGAAGTTTTTGTTAGGTCTTTGATGACGCCTCCTCTGAAGTTAAGGCTTGACCCTCACATGCAGCCCCAGCCCAGGAAACAGGCCCTTCCTGCTCTTACATGGGGCCTCCCCGAGGCTGGGGTTTGTGTGGGTCCTTGTATTGCTTCCTTCCATTGAGTTTCAGCTTGTGTCCCTGCAGACAGACCCTTAAGAATGATGATAATAGTAATAATAATGCCCGTGGTACCTGATACCACACCTACAGTGTATCTGTCAGGGAATCCAGTGCTTTGCCCACATCATCTCATTTAGTTACAAGAAGCAGTTAAGGGACTGTTGTTATTACCCTCATTTTACAGATGGGAAAACCAAGGCTGCTGTTGGTTCTTTAAAGAAACCTTTATGGGGTTCTGGTGGGACATCAGGTCCTCCATCGATAAAGCCAATCACTCTCCCCCTGGACTGCGTGGACTCTGAGGTCGACTTGGCCGTCCTGCAGACCCAGAAACACGAGGTTCAGAGCCCAGACGGCGAGGATCCGGTTTTGGCTCCACTGTGGCTCCGCTGAGCCAGTTTTCTTGCCTCTGTGAAACGGAGCCTCTTCGCTGGGGTCTTTGCTTAGAAGTGAGTAAAGTGCTTATGGGTGGTACATGAACCCCAGAAAAAACTACACAGACATTGGTGGGTTAACCCCCATCCTGGTCCTTAATTCTTTCTGGATCCATGGAGAAAATCAGAACAGGCACCTACACGTAGGTGCCTCAGATTTTGCATGTGGTTTATAAGGATGTTTGTGGAGCTCCTGCAGCTGGGAGTTTTTACAGGGATTCTTGAGCGATAAGCTCAAAGTTGGGAACTTGGAACTGTTCCAAATCCCTTCCTTTGCCTCCTCTGTGTCTAAGTGGACATGAGTCCACTGAACTCCTGCCGGGCGCAAGGAGAGGCCAGTGCAGTGAATAGTGCAGACATGGCCCGGCCCCTGAAACTGCCCTGTAGATACAACCCGCAGGCGAAGCTCCCAGGTACATGAGGGGCAGGACAGAAGCCAGGGGGCTGTCACCTGAGGCTGGGAGGCCTCAGAGAAGCTGGCAGGCCCCAGACCACATGAAACTTCTTGGCCTTGGCAAGGAGTTTATTTTTATTCTCTAAGCCTCTGCTTTCCAGTGCAAGAGCCAGTGGCCATAAAAATTAAAATTGAAATACAATGAAAAGTTTGGTTTCTCAGTAGAAATTGGAACCTGTGCACATTCTTGGCAGGAATGTGAAATGCTGCAGCCACTGTGGACAACAGCATGGTGGTTCCTCAAAAAACCAGAAATGGAATCACCATATGTTTCAACAGTTCTGCTTCTGGGCAGACACATACAAGCATCGAAAGCAATCGTGAGGAGAGATTGGCGCATCTATACCCACAGCAGCGTTGTTCGTAATGGCCAAACGGTGGATGCAACCTAACCGTCCATGGGCAGGTGATGGATAGACACAACCCGGTCCATCTGCACAACGGAATCTTACTCAGCCTTAAAAGGAAGGAAATTTTAACACACGATGGACCCAGAGGACATTACACTCAGTGAGATACGTCAGTCACAGATGACGGACGAAGGCTGTGGGAGTCCCCCCACAGGAAGTCCCTAGAGGAGTCAGATCCGCAGAGACGGAGAGGAGATAGTGGGAGCGGATATAGCGGGAGCCGGGGCTGGGGAGTGAGTGTGTGATGGAGGCGGGGTTTCAGTTTGGTAGGATGAGCAAGTCCAGGGGGCAGACTGTAGGGGTAGTCGTCTGGTAATGTGAACGTGCTTAATGCCACCGAACTGCACGCTTGAAATATAGAGGGTGGCAAATTTTGTCGTGTGTATTTTGGCACAGCTTAAAAAACTGTGATTTCTCATTGCATTAACCACAGTCAACAGATAGCCACAGGGGAGGGGGGCTCCCATGTTGGACAGGCAGGGCACAGACTGAGGAGAGTTCTGGCATCGCAGAAAGTTCTGTCAGACTGTGCTGCTCACGTGAGCGTGCCTTCAGGTGACACTTCTGTTCCTTGCGTCTGGTTAGTGGGGTCCACTCGGGCTGTTTGCTGCAGCCATCAAAGAGCCTGTGGATTTGGAGCAGATAACACTCTGCAGTGTCCAGGTTGTGCTTCGGGCCACTCGGGGAGCGAGTGGAGAAAGTGCCTCCGGGGACGGGCCCTGCTGTGGCTGAGGTCTGTCCAGCTGCAGAGCAGCCATCTGCCCGTGACCGTCTGGGAAGGAAGGGCTGGTCATCGTGGCCCAGGCCAGATGCCAAGGGACCAAAATCAAGGGGTAATTAGGAAGCAATGAGTCGTGAGACATGGGGAGGAAGAGGGTGTGTAACAAGCTGCTGGAGGAAGCCAGGAGAGAGTCCAGCCTTCTGCTCTGGTTGGTGTGGCTCCGTTGGTTGGGCGTGGTCGTGAAGTGAAAGGTGGCCGGTTCAATTCCCTATCAGGGCATATGCTTGGAGTGTAGGTTTGGTTGCAGTCAGGGTGTGATCAAGAGGCAACTGATCATGTTTCTCTCTTGCATCGGTGCTTCTCTCCCTCTCTCCCTCCCCCTATATAAATATCTTTTAAAAAATGGAGTTCAGCCTTCTGTGGACAAGTTCAGTTGCACAAAATGAGAAATATCCTCTGGCCACAAAACCCACACTCTGCCACCATCCCCAGGGCCCCGTCTTTCCTGCCCGTCCGCTACCTCCTTCCAGCTGCAGCAGGAGCGTCACCTCCTCACCTCCAGCTGGTGTGTGCTGTGTACCCAATTGCACGCACGTGTGTTTGAGGAGCTCAGGTGCCTGCTCCATGAGACAGCGCTCAGTAGGCGGGGTCTGTGGTCCTGCAGTGGCCACAGTGTCCAGATCAGTGCGATCACATCCGTTGAAGCAATAAGTGACCATTGGGCAATTTGCTTAGTCTTCTTGTGCCTCAGTTTTCCCATGTGTAAAACAGAAAACGAAGACAGTAATATACATCTGTTTATACCAGCACCGCAGATGTGAGTTGCAGCTGACTTGCTGAAGCCGATTGTTTGGTTTTCAGGAAACTTGTGAACCAGTTGTTAAACAAGCTGTTATTAAAATTTAAATAACATAAGCTTACAATGAATAAAGTTATGTTAAAAACAAAGGTAATAAATACTGGAAACTCCCTGCACCCTGACATCCTTGCTCTGGTCTTCTGTATGTAGTCTCTTCTCACCCGCAGTTTCTCTTTCCCTGTTTTCAGTGACCTGGGGTCCAAAAATGTTACAGAAAATTCCAGAATCAGGCAATCATAAGTCTTAAATTGTGCACTGTTCTGGACAGTATGCAACGTCCTGCCAGCCCACTCAGCCCCTCCCAAGACGTGGTTGGCCCCTTTGCTCAGCGTCTCCATGGAGGACACGGCCCCTACTCAGTGGTCGCTGGGCAGTGCCCCCATTACCAGATCAGCTGTCGTGGCGCCTCGCAGAACTCGTGCTCACGTGACCCTGTTTTACTGCAGGAAGCCACACCCACACAACTCTCACGATGATACATTGTCATAATCGTTCTCTTTTATTCGTTACTGTTCCCTTTTATTCGTTACTGTTGTTAATCTCTTGCTGTGCCTGGTTTGTAAATCAAACTTTACCGTCAGTATGTGTGCACAGGAAGAAACATCGTATGCATAGAACTGGGCACTATTTAAGATTTCAGGCATCCCCTGGTGGTCTTGGGACGAATCCCTCACAATAAGGGGGGAGCAACCTTATTTATGCTTTTGAGGTTATTTGCTGCTATTGTATCTTTATGGTGGAGATTCTGTTTATGGTATCATGTATGTAATCTCACTGGCTCTGTGTTCAGTCACTTTAGGTTGGGGGCATTTACACCATGGAAATTGGCCAAAAGTACAAGTCAGAGCCTCTCTGTCCCCCGCTCTGTTCCCCTCTTTGAAGTGGTTGCTAAGCATTTAAAGCACACCACTGGCATGGGGGCTTAAATGAGCTCATGCTTTTGTTAAGTTTTGTGCCTGAGGAGCAGCGCTTGCCGTGGAGGTGAGGCTGCTGTTACTGTTCTGCTTGGCTCGCACTCGCCGATCCAGCATTGCCGTCTGTGCAGACAGGAGCTGGGCAGCCACTGACCCACTGTTTCCTCCCTCTCTCCAGTCTGCCCGACCGTCTGCAAGTCGCACGGCTGCACTGCCGAGGGCCTCTGCTGCCACAGCGAGTGCCTGGGCAACTGCTCCGAGCCCGACGACCCCACCAAGTGTGTGGCCTGCCGCAACTTCTACCTGGATGGCAGGTGTGTGGAGACCTGCCCGCCTCCATACTACCACTTCCAAGACTGGCGCTGCGTGAACTTCAGCTTCTGCCAGGACCTGCACAACACATGCAAGAACTCTCGGAGGCCAGGCTGCCACCAGTATGTCATTCACAATAACAAGTGCATCCCCGAATGTCCCTCTGGCTACACGATGAATTCCAGCAAGTGAGTTCTGGGTGTGGGTTCCAGGGGCGGGAGCAACAAAGATGGGAAGGAACCTGGGGTTGGTGACGCAGGTGCCCCTGTTAAAGCTGTGGCGGGCCGCACTCGATGGCTGCGATGACTGGGGTAGGCTTGGGTCTCCTGCGTGCTGCGTCTGCCTCCTGTTTTGGCCCTGGCCTTTGCAGAACAAGTTGACAAACTGTCTCTGTCAGGGGCGGGAGAGTAAGTATTCTGGGATTTTGCACATGACTTTTAAAGCTTCCTGTGGCTGGCTTTGGGAATACAAGGCATACAGACAGGAGTCCTTGGCTTCCTGTGATGTCCTTCACATTTATGGGGCCGTTTCCACCGTTGTGACTTCCAGGCTGTTGCACCCAAAACGGAGCTCAGGTTTTTTATGTTTCTTCTGATCTGGAGCTGGACAGTGAGCTGAGGTCGGCCCACAGCACAAGACACAGAGACTCAGTTCTTCATTATCCCTGGGCTTTGTTGTCCTTTGAGGCAAAGTGCCATGAAACCATTTCCTACCGTTTGGGTGACAAAGGGCAGCGTTTTCGTTCTTCGCTGCGAGTCAGAAGGCCTGCACCCCTTACACATTTTTTGTTCATGTTGTTAGCTTCTTAGATGAGCTATTTTGGTTTCTTAGGGCTATGACCAAGTTTTAAAAAACCTGTTTCCTGGTTTTCGTGTTGTGGGTTTGAAAAAAAGCCTCCACAGAAACAAATTAGAAGCAGATTCACACCAAGGGGCCTTGAGCTGACCTGCTTACGTAAAAAATCCTCCTCTTCAGACTTGAGAATTAGCCAAGCGGGAGTGTTCGGGGGCAGTTTTGTTTTCCCGGGAGGGGAGGGTGCGGAAGACAGTCTGCATGTCAGTGCTTACCAGCCTGTTTTCGAGTGTTTGTGAAACCTGCAAGTACACTGTGTTTTATTAGTTTTTGACAAAAACCTATCCCGTGGCTTTGTTAACCAAAAACAGGCAACTATAAATCACTTTGCATGCCAGAGAGAGCTATTTTTTTCTTTTGGGGGCCTAAGTTTATCAGTAAGGTTTGGGAAATGACTATTTCATTTTGATTCGTTTTCTGTTTGTTTTTTATTAACATCTTCTGGTAAGATGTTTGTTTAAAAGACATTGACTTTAAATACAAGATGCACCAGAACAGACCCTAGAAGCAGAGTAACCTCCTAGAGCCGACCCCCGTTGATGTTCTCCAGGTGGCGCAGGGCCCTGGAGCGCAGGCAGACCTCCGGGAAGGGCTGTGTGTCCAGCATCGCCGGCGCCTTTGCTGAGAGAGGGCGAAGTGAGCGATGCTTGTTAAGACTCATTATAGCACAGTTTTATTAAAAAACTAATATTTTTCCTTCTGAAACTTTCATTTTATGGAGGACGTTAGCTCTGGTGCATTTTCTCGTGTAGTTTGATATCGAGTAGGACCAGGTGTGCTCTTTTCCGTTCTTGTGGCCGATGCAGGAAGTGGTTCTTGGTGTTTTCAGAGCAGAGATCTGGGGCACATGTGGAATCACATAGACTCACGTAGAGTCACGTGGAATCACGGGGTCGCTCCCAGACACCTGGGGGGAGCAGGGCGTGGTCTTCACTGAGGTGAGGAGGACTCTGTATTGGGGGCGAATTTTCAGTGTGTGGCGGGTGCGGGGGGTCCCCATTCCCTCCCCCTCGAATGCTCTGCTCCTTGACCTTTGCATGGCTGGCTTCTCCTTGTCATGCAGGTTACAGCTTGCCCTGTCTGACCACCTTGTCGGAATTAGCCATCCACTTGCTCTTTGGCACATCACCCAGTTTTAATTCTTTTCATGGCATCTACCACTAGCTGGTATTGTAATTACCAGTTTATTAATGTTCCCCAGCTCCACCGCACACTTTCCAAGGGTATTAGTGAGCTCCTCCCACAGAGCAGACCAGCCCAGCACTCATTTATGATTTCTGCGAACCAGGTGACGGGTACTTTGTCTGGCATGGGCAGGGTCAGCCCTGCCCGACAGCATCGAATAGCCTCCCTCCATGTGGTTTCCCCTCCTGACAGCGAGGAAGGACGTGCTCCAATGGGCAAGTACTTTTCAAGCCTCTGCTGGCAACACATTTGCTAATATCCAATCGGCCAAAGCAGTGCGTCTGGCCAAGCCCAAATCCACGGGATGGAGAAACAGATCCTGCTTCCTGATGGGAAGCCTGGAAAGAATGCGTGGCCATTTGTCGCGTCCCACAGGGGGAGCCAGTGGTCTGTTCACTCTCACGGGCCTGTGGCCTAGAGTAGGCGTTGGCAGCGGGCCAGTTTTAGCTCCGAAGGCCACGTGGTCTCTGCTGCAGCTCCTCTGCCCTGAGGGTGTGGGGACAGCCGTGGATGACCCTTGAATCTATGGCTGTGGCTGCGTGTGACATTATTTACGGCAACAGGTGGCCAGCTGGCCCTGGCACATGGGCCATAGTTTTGGGATCCCTAGCTTAGAGCGTCACCTGCCACATAATAAGTGTTCGGCGAACGGCTGTAGAGCCAACAGAAGGACCCAGTAGTTGCAGAACTAGCAGAAGGACCCAAACATTTGGTTGCGACTCTTTACTTCAGCTGCTCCGACATCAGCGAGGAACACTGCACTGTCGGGGGACACTGGCCTCCCGGATTCGAGTCACACCACAGGTCGCAGGCTCTGTCCTCTGCGAGACTGCCCTCGCTTCAGACACCAGCTACACTTCAGGGTCCTTAGGCTGCCTACACCTCTGGTCAAAAATGTGGGGGCCCCCACAAGCCCTCGTGTTCAGCAGTTCGTTGGAACAACTGACAGAACTAAAGTGAGGCAGTGCTGCTGCTGGTGCCCCGCCTCCCCCCTCCCCCCCCAGGAACGCCTGCATGTGCGCATTGCTGGCAGTGAGCTATGCAGGCACCACCCCCGCCCAGCCCCCTGCTTACGGCTGGACTAGCCCTCATGGTTCTGATTATGACCCCTGGACGCACTTCAGAAAGAAACCTCAGGGAGCTCTGATAAACAGATGTATTACTCACAGATTCTGGAGGGTACATGTTATGTCCAAGAGCCAGGCCTTGGGCAGAGAGGACACAGTGGGAAGAAGAGGAGGGGGGAGGGGGGAGGGGGGAGGAACCTGGGGCTTAGCCTTTAATAGGGCCTGAGGGAGGCGTCTAAAGTTTCCTGGGTTCTCTCCTTATTTATTAAAAGTTTTTTATTTATGGATTGATTTCAGAGAAAGAGGAAGGGAGGAGAGAGAGAGAGATCAATTCGTTGTTCCACTTATCTATGAGTTTGTTGGTTGATCTCTGGGTTCTCTCTTTATTGTCAGATTTACAGCCTAAGAGCAGGAATCAAAGTCCAGGAAGAGAGAAGCAGGGCCCTCCCGGTGGTCAGTTATCTGGGCGACTCAGAGCTTTCACAGGAGGCGCCTTCGTGGACAGAGAGCCCGATTCCTTATCTGGTTGTTTTACTAGTAGCTGAGTCATGGGACTGGCATCGTGCTTGTTCACGATGGATGTCTCCTGAAGTGGACGCCTCAGCTCGAGGAAGCGCAGTGTGAGGCGCACACCGTGTCCTTCCAGTTACAGCTTTGTTGTAAAGGATGCACGTAGGGCGAGGGCCGGGACTGTCGCTGACCTGGAGCTCCCGTGCCTTCCCCGAAGCAGGGACATCACCCTCCCAGCATGTGGATGTGTTCAGCAGCCAGAAACGTCCACCGAGTTTTTACCGGGTTTCATTACATAGCTGTGATCCATTAAATCCTTAGCCACGTGATGGAACTCCATCTCCAGCCCCCTCCTCTCTCTTGAGGTCAAGTGGCTAAAAGACCCAACCCTCCAATCACATAGTTGGTCTTTCTGGTGACCAGCTCCATCCTGAAGTTATGTAGGGGCCACCACAGGCCACTTTGTTAGCACAGCACAGGTGCTGCTACACTCAAGAAGTTCCAAGAGCTTTTGAAGCTCTGTGCCAGGACCGGGGACAAAGACCAGCTGTGTTCTTTATTTTACCACCATCGCAAGATCATTCTGAAGAATCGGAATATACAGGCATGTGGAAATAACAGTGGCAATGAAACCCCTAATAAAAAGCAATCACCACAGCAGTGACAAATACATTTTCTTCTCTATGTACCGAGTGCTTTAGGGGATATATATCACATAGGCTACATCTCGAGGGTGGGTACTGTCATTCTGTCCACTTCACAGATGAGGAAACTGAGACTTTGAGAAATTAGCAGTTGGTATTGTTGAGGTTGTATGTAACCAAACCCCAACTCAAACTGGCTGAAGCAAGATTAAAGGAGTTTATTGGTGCCTGTAACCAAAAAGTTCAGGGAATAGCTTCAGGTACCACTGTAACCAGGAACTTGTGATATACACAATTGCTTTCTTTTCCATCCTTGATTTTATTTCTCTCTCCATTGGTTTTGTTCTCAAGCAACCTCTCCCCAGCTTCTTGCCCCATGCTAATAGTATAGCAATATCTTCGTAGCTACCCCAGAAGGAGGACAGTGTCTCCTTCCAGGAAGCGCTAGCCAAATGCCGACTGCGTTGACTTGGTGTGTCTGAGCCCTTGAGATGGAATGTGGTGCCAGGCCCAGCCTGGATCCTGTGTCCTGCCTGGACCCAGGAGAGCTGTGCCAGCAACAGCTGATGGACACAGAGACCCCATGCAGGGGAGGGTGCCCAAAGGGCTCCTGGGGACTATAGAGTTGAGGACATCAGGCTGCAGGCAGGTGAAGCCAAAGTCTGCCCCCAGCCACTCTTCATCAGACCCGAGGTCCCGTTTTAACCGTGGTTGTGGCGAACCCCGCACACAGCGAGCGTGCTGAGAGTGACGACCTCAGCTCTACCACACCGGGGTGAAGCAGCAGTTCTGCCACTTTGGCACAGTAGCAAAGTGAGTCCCATGTAAGGCCCATCAGCTCGACTTCATTCCATCACCATGGTAACTCCGGGGGGGTCCCATCAGTTTGGTGTGATAGTGGGAGCCCTGTCTTCACGGGGTAGAAGACAGTTCTTTCTCCATGGGGTGCGGTGTGAACGCTGTCAGTCTGGAGCACAGCAGGAGCTCTGTCGAGTTGGGGAGGGAGCATCGGTCCCCTGGGCCATGCTGCAGGACCCACTGCTGCGGAGAAGCAGGACCAGTCTGCTGTTGCAGACAGTGGTTTTTACCTGGGGCCAGTTGCCCTCTTTTCTCCAGGGGACAAGTCTGAAGACATTTTTGGTGGTCATTCTTTGGGTCGGGTGGAATTGGGAATCAGTGGGCAGAACACATGTAACACACGGGACAGTCCCACACGCAGCATTCTCAGGCCCCAGGCGTTAACTGTGCTGTGGATGTAGTACCTGCTCTGGGCTGATGGTGGCAGTGTCGCGTTGCTTGGGACCCTGTGCAACATGCTGTCTGTGTGTCTAGACCCCTGACCCCTCTCTTTCCACTTTTTACTCAGCTTGATGTGCACTCCATGTCTGGGCCCATGTCCCAAGGTCTGTCACCTCCTAGAAGGCGAGAAGACCATTGACTCGGTGACGTCTGCCCAGGAGCTCCGAGGCTGCACCGTCATCAATGGGAGCCTCATCATCAACATTCGAGGGGGCAGTGAGTGCTGGCGGGTGCCCTGCTGGGGCCCACGTTCCCTAGGAGGGGAGAAGGAAGATGGTCTAGACTTTGCATTCTACCTCTTAGGTTATTTTAAGCCCATTCTGGGTGGTTCCCAGATCATTGGAGCCACCCAGCCATTTGCTTCCAAACCTGAAATTCACAGCTCCATGTGCTCTAACTGTCCCCACTGAGAAGAGATTCTGAATGTCCACATTGGTAGCTGAAACATCAGGAATTTACATTTTTATTTTTTATCCTCACCTGAGGATTTTTCATTGCTTGCTTTCTCTCTCTCTCTCTCTCTCGACATCAATGTGAGAGAGAAACATCGATTGTTTGCCTCCTATATGTACCCTGACCAGGGATGGAACCCGCAACCTAGGAATGTTCCCTGACTTGGAATTGAACATGCAGCCTTCCAGTGTACAGGACAATGCTCCAACTAACTGAGCCACACCAGCCAGGGTGGGAATTTGTGTTTTTAACAAGCAGGCAACATGCCCTATTTCAGAGCTGGGGGCCATGTGTCCAGAGATACTATTGCAGGCCAAAAGACATTCCTCTCTGTATTTATTCAGCAAACACTTGCAAAACATCAGGCAGTCTTTGCATGATGAATCTTGCAAATAAGCAGATCCACATAGGATGTAAACTCAGGTAGTGGTCCTGCTGTGAAGGAAACAAAGTAGAATGACAGAGGGAGGGCAGTGGGTAACCTTTTCTTATAAGGGACCACATAATAAATATATTCAGCTTTGCATGCCAGAGGGTGTCTGTCATAATTACTCAAGTCTGCCCTTGTAGAGAACATGTGAACAAATGGGTGTGCTCTGTGCCAATAAAACTTTATTTAGAAAGCAGACTGGGCTTGGCCAGTTGGCTAGAGTTTGCAAACCTCTGAAACACAATAAGAGGTTGCTGTTTTAGAAGTCTCCAGTCAGGGGGGCTGTGTTTTGAGTTGGTGGTGTTACGCACTAAGCACATGGGTGGGAGAGAGATGTTCTGGGGAGAGGAGGCAGCAGGCAAAGTCCTGAGGCAGAAGCGCACCTGGTCTGCCCAGAGAATGGTGCAGGGGTTCACGTGTCTGGAATGGGGGGAGCAGGGTACAAGGTGGAGGACTTGCTGACCCCATGGTAAGGGCTTTGGATTCTCTTTTAATTATGATTCATTTTGAGCAGGACATGTTAGCATGTGACTTATAATTCCTTACCATGGGAAATTAAGGGAAGATTAAAATATTTGTATAAGACTCACTGATATTCTCTTCTTTCCGTAGACAACCTGGCAGCTGAACTGGAGTCCAACCTTGGCCTCATTGAAGAAATTTCAGGGTATCTGAAAATCCGCCGCTCCTATGCTCTTGTGTCACTTGCCTTCTTCCGGAAGTTACGTCTGATTCGGGGGGACACCTTGGAAATCGGGTATGTGGGCCCAGCTTTGTGGCTGTGGCCTGAGCAGTAACTAGGAAGTTTGTGTATTATAAAAAGTTAGGGGCTTTGTCAGAACAAGATAAATGAAGAAAGTGAGTGTGTGTGCATGTATACACACACGTACAGAGAACGTTATTCAGGCATATTATTTGTAAAAAAGAATGAAATGCCGCCATTTTGTGACAACATGGGTGGACCTAGAGGGCGTTATGCTGAGTGAAACAAGTAAGACAGAGAAAGGTGAATCCTGTAAGATCTCACTTACGTGTAGAGTCCAATAAAACCAGCAAGATGGCAAATACCGAAACCAGATTGGTGGTTGCCAGAGGCAAGGTTGGGGCTTGGGGAGTGGATGAGTGAAATGGGTGAAATGGGTGAAGGTGTTCAAAAGGTGCAAACTTCCAGTTATGAAGTGAGTGCTGGGGATGTGCAGCGTGGTGACCGCAGTTGGCAACACTGTAGCATGTACTTAAAAGTTGGGAAGAGAGTGGATATTAACACTTCTCACCACAAGAAAAAGATATTTTTTAACTGTGTGAGGTGATGGATGTTAGCTAAACTTAGTGTTATAATAATTTTGTAATATATATGCAAAATTGTTATATTGTACACATAAAACTAATATTAGATGTCAGTTATGTTGCAATAAAACTGGGGGGAAATAGAAGAACTTGGGGGTTTCCTATTGTGGTATAATTGACGTATAACTTTATTATTTTTAAAATTTTTAAATTGTTGTTCAAGACATATAACATTATGTTAGTTTCAGATGCAGGACATGATGATTTCGTATTTGTACACATTGTGAAATGGTCCCACAGTCAGCACCGTTAACATCCATCACCACACACAGCAACAAAAAAATTACTTTTTCTTGCAATGAGAACCTTTAAAGTCTATTCTAATGTTCCGTACAGTATTGTTAGCCACAGTCACCACCATGCTGTAACTTAGGGGTTTTTAAAGCCAAAAAACGTCTATTAGGAGGACGTGCCTGGCGCCCCTTGAAAGGAAGGAATGTGTGCAGGACCATGTCTGAAGGTCCAGCCGAGGAAAGTGATGCTTGTCTTACTGTCTGTTGGAACTTGCGGGGGGACAACTTCACTGTGTGCCCTCCTGGGGCTCCAGCTGGAATGAAACAGGGCGTCCAGCTCTCCGGACTTCACTGCGAGCTGGAGTTCAGGCTTGACCAGGACCCTTCGATAGCTGCGTCCAGGACCTTCTCATGTCCTGGTCCCATTGCTGTTGATTGCACCTGTTCCTCTATGAAATCTCATCTCCTCTGGCCCATGGGGTTCTAACTCCCCAGGATACTCTGCTGGCCTCCTGGATCTCCTCCCTCATTCCTCTCCCAGCTTCCTTTTGCGAGTTGGTGTCCTGGGCTCCCAGACTCGGCCATCTCTCTAGTGATCTCTAGTGCTGAGACCTTTAGTCCTGGCTTACCACCAAGTCTGTCCCCAGCCAGGTGACCCCCAGCAGCCTCAAATTCAGCAAATTCACCCTCAGATTTCTCGGATTTGCTCTTCTTGAAGTCTCACTAACCCTATTTCAGTTAGTGAAACAACAGAAATCCAGACTAGCCATGTTTCATGCAGATTGAGGTGGACCAGAAGGGCCAGAAGTCTGAGGAAGGCCATCCAAAAATTTCATTGAGGAAAGGACCCAGGATTTTTCCATCTTTGTGTTCCTCATGGTCACAGAATGACTGCCTCACCCCCAACCTTATGTCTGTAGAACCAACAGGAATAGAGGAAAGGGACAAAGGTATATGCCGATTGAGACTCTTTAAAAAGATGTTACCCTGAACCTCCCACAGTCTCACCCTCAACACTGATTTCTGTCTATATCTCGTCCAGAACTGGGTCATGTGGCTGCTCCTAGCTGCAAGGGAGTCTGGGAGAGTGAATATTTACCTCTTTCTTTACGTCTGTGTAGGCAAGGGAAAAGAGGGAATGTACATGCATTTCAAGTAGCCAGTCCACAGAATTGTTTAGACTACCTTCTTGAATGAATCACAAGCTCATGCTAATTTTTCTGCTATAAAACTGCCTTTTTGATATTTAAACCTTCCATCTGTATTATTCCAATGGTTTCCTAGCTGGGCATCCTAGAACTAGAGCTGTGCTGTCCAACAGAAATATAATGCGAGTCATATGTATGACTTGAAATGTTCCAGTAGCCACATTTAAAAAATTTTAAATGAAATAGGTGAAATGAATTTCAGTAATGCATTTTACTTAACCCATGTCATCTATGATGCCATTTCAACTTGGAACCAATATAAGCAATAACAAAGAAGATCCTTAAATTCTTTTTTTTTTTGCATGCTAAGTCTTCAAAATTTGTTTTTTTACTTCCAGTGCAGTTCAGAATGACCACATTTCAAGTGCATAATAGCTAAAGGTGTCTAGTAGTTTCTGGGTTGTACAGCACAGGCCTAGATGCTTTGCTCCTCCTATCCATTACATGCTGGTGGCCCACTAATAGTTGTAAGGCTCAGAGCTAAGCAAGATAGTTGTTATGAGACCCTCGATGGCTCCTCTCTGCTACCAAGGAAGGTCCCATGTTCTTAGTCTTGGCCTGGTGTGTGGTATACTAGAGGACTTGGCCCGCTGCGGCTCTCCAGTCTTGTTTCCTGTCACCTGTTGGCCAGAGCAGGCTACTTTGCTCATCCTTGGGCCCAGCCCAGGTGCCCCTTGTCTTCATTCTTTTCCCTCTGTGAAACCCATGTCTCAATCCATCACAGTCTTCCTTTTCTTCCCCGCAATATGGAGCTCAGACACCTTCCTGGCCATGAACACTCCCTCAATTCTCCTTGCCCCTTCCACCCCTCATTCAATACTTACTGAGTTTGTGACAAGCGAGGGATTAGGGCTGAAAATGTGGTGCCGAATAAGATCGAAGTAGCATAGACAGTAGATAGAAAATAGATAGGGGGAGGGCAAGAATAGTATGGGCAATATAGAATCTAAAGAACTTGAGACACATGGTCATAAACTAAAGGGGGGGGAGTGGTGGTGGGGTGCAGGGTGGAAGGGAATGAAGGGGGAAATAGAACAACTGTAATGGCATAATCAATAAAATAAAAATTAAAAAAAATCAAATCCAGCCTTAGCCCCACCATCTTGGAGTTGGAGACTGTAAGTTGATGAATGACTAGGTGTGCGTGTTTCCACAGGAACTACTCTTTCTATGCCTTAGACAACCAGAACCTAAGGCAGCTGTGGGACTGGAGCAAGCACAACCTTACCATCACTCAGGGGAAACTCTTCTTCCACTATAATCCCAAACTCTGCTTGTCGGAAATTCATAAAATGGAAGAAGTTTCTGGAACCAAGGGGCGCCAGGAGAGGAACGACATTGCCTTGAAGACCAATGGGGACCAGGCGTCCTGTAAGTGGTCATACCCTATTGCTTCCAACCTGTGGACCAGACAATTTAGCTTGCATTCCCTTCACTCACCATGCTGGCCCCCAGGGGTATCAGTGTCCCCCTAGTGAGCTTAAACAACTCTTTGTGTGATAGACTTTTTAAATACTGAGGACAGGTGTGTATCTTGTCTCTGTGTCTCCTGCACCAGATACAGTGCCTGATACTGGAAGATGCCACATAAGCATTGAATGAATGAAAGAAAGACACCTCTTTATATGTGACTTTGGCTCAAATGCTACAGCAGGTCCTGTCGTTGCTACAGCTGGGGACTGTTAGCCCACCAAACTCCTGTGACAGGCTCCCTCTTGAGGAGATACCTGCTTATTGAGCTGCCAGGGATCCCACAATACCCTCATGTGGATTTGATTCCTTACAGCAGGATGTGGTCCATGCTGTGGGAGTTCTGGGGAGGAACAGTGAGTTTGGGGTTAGCATAAGGGAAGGTTTGCATTCCAGGCAGAGGAAATTACCCTTTCCAAGGCCTGGGAAAGCCAAAGAAGTGTCTCTCCGAGGTATGACCTGTCCACTCGTTAAATTCACTTAACATGCACTCGTTTGCACCGGAGTTGCACCTTCTGACATGTCAGGCTTGGAAGTCCATGTGCGTGACAGAACTGTGTCAGGTCTCTCAGAAATCTGTAATTATTGGCCTGTTGTTCTTTCTGCATTGGTGCCAACTGCTGTTATTCGGTTGAGCATCTGGCCAGGTAACTGACTGGCAGTAGGACCAACTGCCATGACCAGTTCTTGCCTTTAAATCCTGGGTGACGTGGAAGAGCAGGTTGACCTTTCCTTTTTCGTGGACATTCTCGGGAGAGTAGGATCACTGCTTTGGGCTGAAACAAATGATGAACTACTAATACTGTCTTTTGAAAAAATTTTTTCTAGGTGAAAATGAATTGCTTAAATTTTCTTACATTCGGACAACTTTTGACAAGATCTTGCTCAAGTGGGAGCCGTACTGGCCCCCTGACTTCCGAGACCTCCTGGGATTCATGCTCTTCTACAAAGAGGCGTAAGTACCGAGGGAAGAGGTGTGGGTGTTACGTGTGTGCTCGTGGCTCCCCTCTGAGGCTCCTCTCTGTCTCCTTCCTGCTTGTGGAATAAATTTGTGGAATAAACTTGTGGAAAAGCCAGTAATTAAAGCAGACAGGTTTCATCTGGAAATCCAGATGGGCCAATCTCCCAAAGCAAAATTCCATTTTGCCTTTTATATGTACATCTCAGCAGCTCTCCTCAATGAAAAGTCATTCCATTTAGTTAATAGTTTTTTTAATTTCATTTTTTGCCTATTTTGTATTTTTCCAACATTAAGAAAATTGTGGGAGGGAGACCCAAGATGGTGGCGGAGTAGGTGGATGTTATACTCACTGCCTCCCAGGACCAAACTGGAATTACAACGAAAATATAGGGCAACCCACCTGAAAAACCAACTGAAGACCAGGTGAAGAGAAGTCTCATAACCAAGGATTTACAGAAGAAGCCACGTCACGGCAGGTGGGACGGGCAGCGATGAGAGAAGGGCTGGCCCCACTCCCATGGCTGGCAGCTCAGATTCTGGAGGGGTATCTCAGCTGCAGAGGTTCCCCCTGACAAGCAGGGGTCTCAGCTCTAAGCTGGGCTTCCCAAGCCAGAGCACCGAGCCGGGAAGAGGTGCCCACAGAATACCTGGCTATGAAAACAAGCAGCGATTCTGCCTGACAGCAGTGTGCTAGAGACGCAAGTACCTTTTTAAAGGGCAACACACAAAATCTTGTTCACGGCCACTGACCCTGGGCTCTGTCAGAGGGAGGGTGGAGTAGAGTAGAGCTGCTTGAGGAGAGATGGGAGGGAGTTTATGGCTCAGGGGAGAAAACTAAAGAGATAGCTGCCAGGATCCCTGTGCTGAGCCCTCTCCTGCACCACAGACGCCATCTTTCTTGGGTGGAGAACTCCCCTCCGTGTAGCATCAGCCTGGGGAAATGCAGCCGCCTCATTCTCTGGGCTCCCTGTAATCCACCCCTGCTGAGGAGTCAGCTGCCTGGGCCAGGGTGTTGAGGTCCGAACAGACTCAGGGGACGTCAGTGACTGAATTGTGTGGCTTTGGGATGGGGCCATTCCCACTTACCTGTGAACTTGACCTGTAATGCATCCCCTCCATGGGAAATCCACTGGTCCCACCCTCCCAAGTCGTGGTGGCACCACCCTGCTGAGGTCTGGACAGAATCTGAGTTGTGTGGCTCTGGGGTAAAGGCCATGACCCTCAACCTCTCCAAAGCCTGACCAACATTTCCATCTCGTGGGGCTCAACTAGCCCTATCCTCTCAACACCCCCACCAGCTGAGCTTGGGCAAACTCTGAACAGACTGAGTTGTGTGGGTCTAGTACAGGGGCCATTTTTTTTCTCACATGCCCAACCTATGTCGAGACCTCCCATCAGAGGGCCAAATCTTGGTCTGTTTGGGCCAGATAAACTCTACTGGCCTCACCCTGATGACTCCCTAGACTCGGCCCCACCACAAAGGTGTTTAAGCACCCAACAGGTGGCAGGTAGACTTGGTGTACCTGCGACATTTGCTGAGTGGCCTCAGACCCAGCACTGGCACCACGTTTGAACCTGTTTCAGTCTGGTGAACACCACTCAGCCCTCTCTGGTGACTCACTGAGAACCTACCTTAGACAACTTGACTACAGCCAGTGACTGAGTGTAACAGGCAGCTGGCAGGCAGAGGTGGATCCTAGAGTGCATTGGGACTTTTGCTGAGCTGCCTCTGGACCCACTGCTGGTAAAAGTGCCCTTAGTGTGTGATTTGGTCCTCCCTGCACATACTGAGGCCTAACAGAAATAGTGACAACTGCAGATTGCTTTGTAGCATCAGGAAGGTTGCCCAGGGCCAGTAACAGGCAGTGTCTGACATTGGACCACTTCAGAGAGTCCATCCCAAGAGGTCACAGAACCAACACACACAGTGGCCAGCTTCAGACCACATCAGAGCAGGATCTGATTAGCTTCACAAGAGACACATCCAAAGGGGGGATCTCAGCAGGCACAGGATCCTACAGAGGCGAATTCTGCTTCACGTGGTCAGCACCTGAACTACAGCTTGTACACTGTGGTTGGGGATTATCCTCACAGCCAGCATGGGCCAGTAGCATCAAAATTCAGTTCCAACAGGAAGGCCCACATTACCCACACAAAGGGTATTTCTGGAAAACCCAACCAAGGTGATCAAGGAGACTGTGCCACTGGGTCTCTCAGGACACCTACAATATAAGTCTACGCCATGAAGACTGGGAGTCCTAGCAGATCTACCCAATACATAGAAGCAAACACAAAGAGGCAGGCAAAATGGGGAGACAAAGAAACATGCTTCAAATGAAAGGAGAAATCTTCAGAAAAAAGAGCTTAATTAAATGGAGTCAAACTATGTATCAGATATGGAATTCAAAAAGAATGGTTGAAGGGATGTTCAAGGAACTTAGTGAGAATTACAACAGCGTGAAAAAGGATATAGAAACCATAAAAAGGGACCAGTCAGAAATGAAGAATACAATATTTGAAATGAAGACTACACTAGAAGGAACAAATTGTAGGTTGGATGAAGCAGAGGACTGAATCAGCGATTTGGAAGACAGGGTAGCAGAAAATAATCAGAGCAGCAAAAAGAAAAAAAGAATTTCAAAAAGTTGCGGATAGTTTAAGGGACGTTGGGACAACATGAAGAGTAATAGGATCTGCATCATAAGGACAAGAGAGAGCAAGGGATCGAGAAACTATTTAAAGAAATAATGACTGAACATTTCCCTAACCTGGTGAAGGAAAAAGATACACAAGCTCAGAAAGTGCAGAGAGTCCCAAATAAGATGAACCCTAAGAGGCCTGCATCAAGACAAAACAATTAAAATGGCAAAAGTTAAAGACAAAGAGAGAATCTTAAAAGCATCAAGAGAAAGGCAGTTAGTTACCTACAAGGGAGTTTCCATAAGACTGTCAGCTGATTTCTCAACAGAAGCACTTCAGGCCAGAAGGGATTGGAATGAAATATTCAAATTGATAAAAAGCAAGGACCTACAAGTAAAGCTACATTACCTGACAAGGCTATCATTTGAAGCTGAAGGTGAAATAAATAGCTTCCCAGATAAGAGAAAGCCAAAGGAGTAAGTACCTATCCATGCTCACTTTAAATGTAGATGGCTTAAATGCTCCAATCAAAAGACATGGTAGCTAAATGGGTAAGATAACAAAACCCACATATATTCTGGCTACAAGAGACCCACCTCAGAACACAAGATACACACAGACTAAAAGTGAGAAAATGATAAAAGAGACTTCATGCATATGGAAATGAGAAAAAAAAACAAGCTAGCAATTCTTAATGTCTAATGAAATAGACTTTAAAGCCAAAGTTATAGTAAGAGAGAAAGACACTGTATAACAATAGAGAGAGAAAACCAACAAGAGGATATAATCCTTGTGAACATTTATGCTCACACATGAGCACCTAAGTATTTATGTGAAGGAAATCTCAGTGGGTGTAAAGGAGAGATTGAAAGTAATATCGACATAGTAGGGGATTTTAACACCCAATTGACATCAGTGGATTGATCTTCCAGACAGAAAAGCAACAAAGAGATAGTAGCGCCTTAAATGACACAGTAGATCAGATGGATTTAATTGCTATCTTTAGAATATTTCACCCCAAGGCAGCAGAATGAATACACATTCATTTCAAGTGCACATGGAACATTTGTAGGACAGACTATCCGATAGGACACAAAACAAGACTCAGTATATTTAAGAAGGTTGATATGTCATGCATCTTCCCTGACCATAATGGCATGAGGCTAGAAATCAATCACAAAAAAACCGCCCTGAAAAACACAAAAAAGACTTAGAGGCTAAATAACATGTTAATAAACAATGAGTGGGTTAATAATAAGAGATCGAGGAAGAAATCAAACAGTATCTTGAAACAAATGAAAATGAGAACACAACAACACAAAATTTATTGGACATAATGAAAGCAATCCTGAGGAGAAAATGTGTAGCATTACAGGCCTATCTCAATAAAACAAGAAAAAGCTCAATAAACAACCCAAAAAAAAGCCCAAGGTGAGTAGAAGAAAGGAAATAATAAAGATCAGAGCAGAAATAAGTGAGTCTAAAACAAAAATATAAAAAGATCAGTGAAATTAAAATGTGGTTCTTTGAAAAGATAAACAAGATTGCCAGACATTTAACCATCCTCATCAAGCATAAAAAGAGAAAAGACACAAAGAAATATAATCAGAAAAAAATCAGAAAAGAGGGAAGTAACAACTGATAGCATACTAAGAAAGTACTATGAACAACGATATACCAACGAATTGGACAATCCAGGTGAAATGGATGAATTCCTAGAAACATACAATCTTCCAAAACTAAATCAAGAAGAATCAGAAAATCTGAATAGGTAGTTACAATTAAATTGAAGCAATATTAAAAAAAAATTCCCAACAAAGAAAAATCTGGGACTAGATGGCTTCACAGGAGAATTTTACTAAGCATTCAGTGAAGAACAAATACAAACCCTGACTGGTGTGGCTTGGTTGGTTAGAGCATCATTCCCCTATACTGAAGGTTGTGGATTCAGTTCCTGGTCGGGGCACACACTTAGGTTATAGGTTTCATCCGTATGAGGCAACTAACCGAACCCATCAGTGTTTTTCTCTCACATCCATGTCTCTCTCTCTCTTTCTCTTTTCCCCACTCCCTTATTCTGTCTCTAAAAGCAATGAACAAAATGTCATAATGTGAGGGTTAAAGAAAGAAAGGAGAACAAACAACTGTCCTTCTCTAATTACTCCAAAAATTTCAAGAGGAGGGAACACTCCCAAGCTCATTTTTTGAGGCCAGCATTATTCTAATTTTAAAACTACATACAGAGTCTTCAGAGAAAGCAAAATTACAGGCCAATATATCTGATGAACATAGACGCTAAAATCCCTAACAAAATATTACCAAACTGGATTCAACAATACCTTAGAAAGATCATACACTATGATCAAGTGGGATCTATTTCAGAGATGCAAGCTTGGTACAATATTTGCAAATCAAGGAATGTGATACACCATGTAAACAAAACAAAAGATAAAAACCACATGGTCATATCAATAGATGCAGAAAAAGCATTTGATACAATCCAGCACCCATTTACTATAAAAAAAATCTCAGGAAAGTGGCAGTAAAGGGAGCATACCTTAACATAATAAAGGCCATACATGAGAGACCCACAGCGAATATCATAGTCAATAGGCAGAAACCAAAAGTATTTCCTCAAGAATCAGGAACAAGACAGGATGTCCACTTTCACCACTCTTATTCAACGTAACACTGGAAGTCCTGGCCACAGCAGTCAGACAAGAAGAGGAAATAAAAGTCATCCAAATTGGAAAGGAAGAAATTTGCAGATGACATGCTACTGTATATGGAGAACCCTAAAGATTCAGCAAAAAAACTACTAGAAATGATAAACTAATTCAGTAAAGTAGCAGAATACAAAATAAATTTCAGAAATCAGTTGCATTTTTATATACCAATAATGAACTATCTGAAGAAACTAAGAAAACAATCCCATTTACAGTTGCATCAAGAAAAGCAAAATCCCTAGAAATAAAATTAACCAAGGATGTAATAGACCTGTATTTGTAAGACACTGAAGAAAGAAACTGAAGAAGATACAAAAAAGTGGAAGCACATACCAAAGTCATGCATTGGAATAATTAATGTCATTAAAATGTCCATACTACCCAAAGCAACCTATAGATTCAACGCAATTCCTATGAAGGTACCAATATCATATTTCACAGAACTAAAACAGATATTCCAAAAATTTATATGGAACCCAGAATAGCCCGGAATAGACCCGGAATAGCCACAGCAGTCGTGAGAAAAAAGAGCAAAGTTGGAGGAATCACACTACCTAATATCAGACTATACTAAAAGGCCATTGTAATTAAAACATCATGTACTGGAACAGAATAAAAACCCCTAAAATAAGTCCATACCTATATGATCAATTGATCTGTGACAAATAGGCAAGATTATACAATGGGGTAAAACCAGTCTATTCAATAAATGACATTAGTAAAATAGGACAGTGTCTGCAATTTCAGTGTAAAAAAGTGAAACTAGACCACCTTCGTAACCCCATACACAAGAATGAATTTGCCCTGGCTGGTGTAGCTCAGTGGATTGAGTGCGGGCCTGCGAACCAGACATAAGAATGAATTCAAAAATAGATTAAAGACTTAAATGTTAGATTCAAAACCATAATAATCCTAGAAGAAAACATAGGCATAAAATCTAGGACAGTTCTTGTTTCAGTATATTTTCTAAAATATTTACTTGGATGAGAGAAACAAAAGAAAAATAAACAAATGGGACTACATCAAACTAAAAAGTTTTAGCATAGCCAACAAATCCAACAAAATGAAAGAAAACCCATTGGATGGGATAACATATTTGCCAATGATACATCTGATAAGGGGTTAATGGCCAAAATTTATAAAGGCCTTATAAAACTCAACACCAAAATAAAAATGCAATTAGAAATGGTCGAAGGACCTAAATAGACATTTCTCCAAAGAGTGCATAAGATGGCCAATAGACATATGAAAAGATGCTCAACATTGCCAATCATCAGAGAAATGCAAATTAAACTATACACCTGTTAGAATAGCTGTAATCAATAAGTCAGTAAACAACTGCTGGCAAGGATGTGGAGAAAGGGGAACCCTAGTGCACTGTTGGTCAGAATGCAGACTGGTGGTGCCACTTGGAAAGCAGTATGGAGATACCTCAAAAATTAAAAATGGAACTGCCTTTTGATCCAGTGATTTCACTTCTGGGGATATACCTAAAGAAATCTGAAATACTAATTTGAAAGAATCTTTGCATCTCTATGTTCATTGTGACAGTATTTAGAATAGCCAAGATTTGGAAGCAGCTCAAGTGTCCATCAGTAGATGAGTGGATAAAAGAGCTGTGGCACATTTACAAAATGGAATACCACTTGGCCCTAACAAAGATGAAAATTTTACCCTTTGCAACAGCATGGATGGATCTGGAGAACACTATGCTAAGTGAAATAAGCCACTGAGTGAAAGACAAATACCATATGATTTCTCTCATACGTGAAATGTAATGAATAGAAGAAACTGATGAACAAAGTAGAAATAAGGACATGGACAGCTGTCAGAGGGGAGGGGTGTTGGAGGAATCAGTGAAAAAGCTGAACAGATTGAACAAGAAACCCCCCGTAGAAATCTCATAGAAACAGTCAACAGTATGGTGGTTACCAGATGGAAAGTGGGATTGGCAGAGGGAGGAGAGGGTACAGGGAGGTAAATGGTGTTGGAAGGAGACTTGATTTTGGGTGTTCAACACACAACACAGTGTAGAGATGAATTGTAGAACTGTACACCTGAACCTATGTAATCTTATTAACCAGTATTACCCCTAGAAATTTAATTAAAAAATAAAATGATAACTGTTACAGTGCTTCAAAGGGCAGGGTCATGGAGAGTGGGCTGGCCCCGGAGGTCAGGGGGGGCTTCCCCGGAGGAGTGAGAAGGGACTGAAATCGCAGGCAAGGGCCAGAGTCACAATGTCAGAAAAGCCAGAGGAGGCGCAAATGCAAGAACAAGGCGAGAGCAGACACCTCTATAACCAAGTGACAGGTGGAAAGGAGGAATGTGAGGCCTGGTGGGAGAACAGGCTGGAGAGAGGTAATGGAGGGTCTTTTTACATGGCCTTGTTGACCACGTAAGAAACTTGATCTTTACCAAAACCACTGAAGAGAACAGAAGAATCGTGGGAAAGGCACATAACAAAACTGATGAGCATTCGAACTGATCTAAGCGTCCAGCCAGGGCACTGTGCTCGCTGCTGGCTCTGTGCAGCCCCCGCGCCCACCACAGCTCTCTGAGTTCCCACGTTCTCAGATGGGCACAGGGGTGGCGTTAACATCCAAGGTGGCTCTACTTCTTGGGACTGACCATGTGCGCCGCCGAGAGGCTGCGTGCGTGCTCTCATGGAACCTCACCAGCGACTCCTGCGGTCGCTGCTGTCAGGGTCGTCATCATCACCTTTGTTACTGGGAAACAGCGTTAGTCACTACTAAATATTATTCCTTATTAGACATTATGTGATGTTATTTATTACTGTAACTGCATGTACAGGATATATAATATTATGTGTAATGTACTATATAATTAAATTAAACAGTATATAATGTTGTACAACGCTAAATAAAATGTGTTATTAAATAGTATTAGTCACTACTACTGAATATTATGGTTGAGAAGTCAGCGGAGGTGCTGGTTTTCCCTGTGGCACAAAGCTGCCCCTGAGAAGATGCGGCCTGTAGGGTGTGACTGACCTGGCTGCATCTCCGGTCCTCAGAGCCAAAAATGGTAACTGTCTTCTCTTTCACCTTGAAAGCCCTTATCAGAACGTCACGGAGTTCGATGGACAGGATGCATGTGGGTCCAACAGCTGGACAGTCGTGGACATCGACCCGCCTGTGCGGTCCAACGACCCCAAGTCCCAGAGCCACCCCGGGTGGCTCATGCGGGGTCTCAAGCCCTGGACTCAGTATGCCATCTTCGTGAAGACCTTGGTCACCTTTTCTGATGAGCGTCGTACATACGGGGCCAAGAGCGACATCATCTACGTCCAGACAGATGCCACCAGTGAGTATCGCATGCGGCTTCGGGGTTTGCGCAGGAACCAGAGGTGTTGCCTTTACCACGCGGCGTGGCGGTGTGTTGTGAAGGGCGTCTGGAAGGACTGGTGCCGAGGTTTGCCGTTTCAGAGGACGAGGCAGCAGCAACCAGCCGCTGGAGGGGAAAATTTTCAAATACTCACAAAAGTAGAAAGAAAAGTAAACCCCATGAACCATCCCTCAGCTTCAACGGTCATCATTATTTTGCCATTTCCCCCATCCCCATCCCACACCTGCCCTGTGTTTTGGGGTGTTGGGTTATTGCGGAACAGTTCAGTTGTATCTATACTTCTCCTGTAGTAGTGGTTTTCAGTTGAGGGTGATTCTGCCCCCAGGGGACCTTTCTCGAGGTCTGGGGACTATGCATTGAGCCAGGGGAGCCTCGGGCTGCTGCTCTGCACCCGCAGCACCCAGGATGGCTCGCACGCCAGCAGAGCTGCGGGCAAGAAACCCTGTCCTGCAGGGTAGAGCCCAAACTTCGTGAATCACTCCCAGCTTTTTCAGCAAGTGCCCTCTCATCCTGTACCCTCTGGCAATACCGAAGGACTTAGAATTTCTGGGAACTTCCATCTCTCAGGCGTTTGTACACACTGTGTCCTGTGTGTCATCCCTCACAACTCGCTCAGCCACCTCCATCTGCATGGGAAGGTTTTGTGCTGCCACAAAACCTTGTGGTGCCAAAAATGGCATCTAGCTGCCAAAATTTGCCCTATAACTGGGTTCAGTTTGGGGTGTTAACCAGAAAATACGAGTTTGTCTCTTCCTTCCCCAGCATCTTCCCAGTGCCCCAGACAGAGCCTGGCCTGTGTTGGAGCTGGGCGAAGGGAGGGACAGACGGATGCCCGCGGGATCTGTGTGGTCCGTGGCAGGGACGGACTGTGATTCCATACCCGCTGTCCTTCCCAGGCTAACACTCTGCGTGCCCCCAGTGTTCTCGGACGCTGCATGTCACTGCAGCAAACACCTTCAGGTTTCTCTGACCTGTGTGTCCCCTCACACCTGCCCTACGGCTTGCTCCCTCCACATAGAGGACCTGTTTTCTTTTACCCCTCCAGATCCTTCTGTGCCCCTGGATCCCATCTCGGTTTCTAACTCCTCATCCCAGATCATCCTGAAATGGAAGCCTCCCTCTGACCCCAACGGCAACATCACGCACTACCTGGTTTTCTGGGAGAGGCAGGCGGAGGACAGTGAGCTGTATGAGTTGGATTATTGTCTCAAAGGTGAGTGTGGGCAGATGTCCCACATCCAGGGAAACATCTCTCTTCCATTTCCTGGTGTGCGCTTGAGAGCAGGCTTGCACACACTGCTCTGCCTCACACAGAAACACACATGCACATTTCTAAACATGACAGCGTGAGCTCACACTCTGAGGTCTTGTGTGGAAACCAGGTATTTCCCACGTTTTGGCACCATTTCTGTCTGGGATTTTCTCCTCCCCCACCCTGCCTGGTGGGGGTGTTGCTGGGTTCGCCCACGGGAGCCTGCCTTGCTGGACTAGAGCCAACTGAGCGTGCTGAGAGTTGCCTGAAAGAGTCAGGGAAGGACTTCGGCCCTCAGTCTAGACCTTCAGGTTTTGAGGGAGTGATGATCTCTTTCCTCCTGTGCTTTCTATCAGAAATTTATGCTGATGCTGATTTTCTTCAGTCTTTCATCTTATTTACTTAATGGGTTTCCTTCTTTCTGCAGGAAAAATGAAAAAATATTTGAAGCCTCAAACTAGTTTGTATAAATTAGTTTAAGATTATTTTTAAAATGGCCCTGGCTGGTGTGGCTCAGTGGTTGAGTGCCAGCCTGCAAATCAAAGGGTCACTGGTTCAATTCCCACTCAGGGCACATGCCTGAATTGCAGGCCAGGTCCCCAGTAGGGGGTGCTCGAGAGGCAACCATGTGTTGATGTTTTTCTCCCTCTCTTTCTCCCTCCCTTCTCCTCTCTAAAAAATAAATAAAAATCTTTTTAAAAAAGGTTACTTTTAAACAGATTTTAAAAGACTCCAGCAAACTGGAGAAACAGGTCACTTTTTTCTTTAGTTGTTTTTTGATTGTTATCATTTTTCTATAGATTTTTTTTTGAGTTAGTGATCTTTAGTCTTTGACCTTGGGGTTGCTGGAGAGGCATGGCTGAGGCCAGGAGCTCTTGGTCATCTCTGGGCTGAACTTCCGACTTGCTGTAGGGCTTTGGGCAAGTCACTGAGCTTGTCACCAGCTGCCTCCTTTTTGGGAGAAGGGGCAGAAGGACAGGTGATCTCTGGTAGCTGTCCCAGCTGTAGGTTAATGGGCTATGTTTGTGCCTGAGACCTCATTCTCTGCCTTAGCTGAGGGCTGCAGGTGGGATTTATTTCCACAGGCGCTTTGTATGACTTGAGAGTGAGCCCAGTCATGGCCTCAGCAATGAACTGCTGGTCCCACATCACAGACGGAGACTGTCAACTTTTCCCTTTTTTTTTCCAAACAGCAAAAACTTTTTAAATTTATTTATTTATTTATTTTACTTTTATTGTGGAAGTCTAAATCTGTCATTGCAATGTGATTATTTAAACGTGGTTTGATTTCTGATGATCCCAAATTTGTGTAATTAAAAAGGAAACCTGCTGAGGGTGGACACTGTGTGGCTCACAGGAGGTCCCCAGAGGACTCGGGTCACAGGGACAGTGACTGGACTAGACGCTGGGGCAGGGGCTGGGGAGGGGGAGGAGTTACTGTGTAATGGGAGGGGCTGGGGGACAGGGAGGATGGGTGTGTAAGGGGACAGAGTTTCAGTTTGGGAGGGTGAGGAAGTCCCACAGACGGAGGGTGGGGATGGCCACACAATAATGTGAACGGACTTAATGCCACTGGACTGTGGGCTTGAAAATGAGTAAGACGGTGAGTTGTGTGTTAGGCGTACTTTACCTAATTTAAAAAACCCCAGTGCATACCCGAATTTATAAACTTACTAACACACTCAAAATAATTGAATATACTAATCATGACCAGTAGTGGCTTCTTATTAGTATCCAATATTAGGTTTTTTTAGCTTTATTGAGGTCGCTTACAAATAAAAATTGTAAGATATTTTGTAAATATTTATTTATTGTTTGATATTCATTATTTGATATTTAACTTCTAAATATCATACAAATTAAAATTCTAAGGTATCTAAAGCATACATCGTGATGACTTGACATACGTACATGTACATTGTGAAAGAATCCCTCCCATCTTACGTATTTTGGGGACCGTAAGATGCACCTAGGTTTTAGAGGAGGAAAATAGGGAAAAATTGAAGCAAAAAATGTGGTAAAATATTTCATAACCTATGACCCTGCTCTACCGTCTCCCTCCCCACCCCCACAGTGAGCCAGGCAATCGGACTATAAGACGCACCCCTGTCCTCCCAAATTTGGGGGGAGTGTGTCTTGTAGTCCAAAAAATACGGTGGTTACTTAATATCCATCTGTCACTGCACACATCCATCTTTTCTTGTTTGGTGAGAACATTTAGAATACATGTTAACTCAGCATATTTAAATTATACAGTACAGTTTTATCAACTGTATGGCTTTTTATTGTGATTAAATACGTGTGACATAAAATTTATCATTTTAATCATTTTAAGTGTGAATTCAGTGGCATTAAGGACAGTTACAGTGTTGTGCAGCCGTCACCACCCCCATCTCCAGAACCTTCTCATCCTCCCAAACTGAAACTCTGTCCCAATAAACATTAACTCACCACCCCTCCCCCAGCCTGTCTCCCACCATCTACTCTTTGTCTCTATTTGAGTGTCCTAGGGATGTCCTTATGCTTTATAGTCACAGAAAACTGTGGGACACCAAATGTGACGAGTGGGTGCCACAAAGGGTAACAGGTATCAGGAGCTACGCTTGCACCTGATCAGAAAAGTCTCTTCTCTCCAGAAAATTGTGAGAACATGCCCCCGTCCCCAACCCCTGCCACGAAGGAAACCTAACTTTTTTCTATCTGTAATGCTGTGATTGGCCCTCTGACATTTACCCAGCCAGGTTATTCCACATCTACTAATAAATGTAAGAAGTACTTTTTAAGAGTCCCTTGCAGCCCCTAAAGCTTTGTGAATACTTGGGCTTCCAAGCAGATACTCACCATTTATAGAAAAATACTTAGGGCTCATTGTCTAAGGGACCATTCAAGGGGAGAGGAAGGACGGAAGTTCCTTGGCACGGCAGACCCCGGCAGGCGCCAGACAGCAAAGGCTGGTGAGACTCAGAAGGGCGGTCGTGGACTTTGCCCCTGAGGAGTGGTGTGCGTTCTCCACCAGAAGTGTGGCTGTGCAGTTTGACCTCAAGGGTCAAGACACAGCCAGCCGTGTCACTCAGCAGCTCTGTGATTGCACAGCTGCTATCTCGAGAGGTGGCTTTTGTTTTTTTTTATTCCCTTTTCTGAGCTGATTCAAACAATTACCCCCCACTCCCCTCTCAAGTCTTTAGTCCGGGCTTCCGCTGCTCAGCAGAGTAGGCTTTCCCGGCCGGGAACCCCTGGGGTGAGGCCGTTCTGAGAAGTTCAGGCTGACCAGCAGCGACCCAGCCTCTGCCCTTTGGAGGCCGGTAGTCCCATCTCCCTCCACGTGTCCCAACTACCAGCACTACCTCCAGATCTTGCCCAGTGTCTATGGTGCAGCATCAGCCCCTGGTGAGAACCACCACTCTGATCTGTCTTAGGAATTCCTGAAGGAGCTGTAAATTCTGGCATTTGTGCTGCACAGTTTGAGGGCTCAGTGTGATGATCACCAGTTCTCTGAGCCAAACACTGCAGACATCCTGGTAAATTCTGCTCTGTCTTCTGGCCTCCACAGCCATGTGGTTGGTTGATTAGCTTGATTCGTTCATTCCACTGTGACTTGGCTCCCCTGCTCTTTTCTAACCCTGCCTCCCACTGTTCTCTCCCACATGGTCTTTTGCTATATTGGGTCCTTGGTGTCCTTCAACATGCCAGGAAGTTCCCACCTCTGGGCCTCTGCGCTCTGTCTGAACAGCTCGACACCACCATGTGCGCACAGCTCCTGCTCAGCCACTCTCTCTGAGGCTCCACGATAAAGAGCACTCCCTTATCCTCTCCTCTGACCCTGCTACCAGACCCAGGGAAGGTTATTTATTAGTTTATCGTGGTGTATTCCCTGCTCTTCTCAGCAGTGCCCCTGCACTAGAAAGTTCCATGAGGGCAGGGGCAAGCCTGTCTGTCCAACAAAATCTTCAGCCCCGTGGGGATGTGGTGTCTGGCAGTGTCTGGAACATGCATCTTCTCAGTTGGCATTGTTTGAACTCTCCTGTGAAGGGGCTTTTCACAGTAGAACTTGAATCCAGACCCTGGCTCCAAGCTCTGTGCTGTTTGCCCAGCTGCTCTGAGCAGGTCCCCGTGGCTCTGCGTGTGTGTTTCGTGGAGGTTCAAGTCCATCTGCTCTGCCCTTCTGCAGGGTTGAAGCTGCCCTCGCGGACCTGGTCCCCACCGCTCGAGTCAGAGGGCTCCCAGAAGCACAACCAGAGCGAGGAGGAGGAGTCTGCTGGCGAGTGCTGCTCCTGCCCGAAGACCGATGCTCAGATTCTGAAGGAGCTGGAGGAGTCCTCGTTCCGGAAGACATTTGAGGATTACCTGCACAATGTGGTTTTTGTCCCCAGGTCAGGGGCTTTCATTGCTTTGGGGTTGGGGGTCATGACCTAGGGAACAAGATGAAGCAGGGACCCAGAGAGTCCGTGCTGAGTCCCTTCCCTGCACGGAGGAAGAGAGCCCATGGTTTCAACAGGACCCTTACTGGGAAGAGCAAATAGTCATCAAAGACGGGGAGAGTTTAGAATAATGTTAACCTTTGCTTTCCGACTCTCCAGAACTCTTTAACCCATCCTGTGGTATCCATCCGAGTTCTTAGACGAACTTTGTATGGTTGTTAATGTCAGTCTTGAGAGATGGCCTAGGCTTCATTTATCACCAAGTCTCAAGCTGAGAGCATTCTCTCTTTTTAAAATCTGTGTCAGCTTCTCATTCTTCTGGAACTTTCTATAGCATCTTCAGACCCAGAAACTTCTCCTGTTTAAATATGTTGCATCTCCTGTTAGTTCATGGAGGGATTTACTAATGTACATTTGATCTGCTGAGAGATTTTGCAGTGAAAATGACTCTAGGCTTTTCAAGCATTTTTACTTGTACAAGCAAGTACCCTTAGGTACAAGGCAAGTTTTGCGGGGGTGGGGGGTGTGCGGAATCTCAGGTTGTTTCACCTTTTTCAGTGCCTCAGTTTGCTCATCTGTAAAATGAAGGTAGGAATAGTCCCTGTCCTTTAGGATTGTGAGATTCCACGAGTCGTACCAGGAGTCCTGGCCTTGACACTACTGGTGTTTGGAGCCAGATAGTTCTCGGTGGTGGGGCTGTTCCGGGCATTGTGGGCTATGGAGCAGTATCCATGGCCTCCCTGCGTTGAGGCCTGCAGCACCGTCTGCATCACGTTAGTTTATGTTTACAGCCGCCCACTGAAGCAGGTGTTGCCTCCCTCACTCACTCTCGTCAAGCCTGTGTTTCTGAGCAGATGAGAACTTGCTCCAAGTTATCCCAGCAAATGTGTGATGTGGGCTTTGATGGCCTTATGCCTTTTCACCTTTGACCTCTCCTCTTCACCCTTAAAGACTTTAGCAGACGGCTACCCAGAAATGTCTGATATAATGGGCCATTCCCAAAGCGGATGGAAACTCCAAAAGGTTTACATTGGGATAAAGCAAGATTCTAAAATGTGTCTCTTCAACCTCCACCCTCACTTGTCATCCAAGGAGATTAGATGTTTCCTTAGATCCGTCAGCATGACCCTCCTCCCTCCCTCCCTTCCTCCACACAGCAGGCATTGAGGCAGTTACCATTTACTTGCTAAAAACAAAATGCTGCTGAACTTGGGGAAATAGCTGAGGTGGGTGTGATTATGGCTGAGTTTAAATGAAGTCAAGTTTGACACCCAAGGGAAACCCCAGATGACAGGTCCCTGGGGTTATTTTCTCTATTTTTTCTCCCTCTTGCTAAGTTCTCCATACCTGTGGGGGAAGATGTGGCTCGAGTGATGGGAAAAAGTGGTCCATGGTGAATGGCAGGGTGCCTTTGTGCTGCTTGGACAGAAGGTGGCCTCCAGGGTGTTAAAAGCAAGAGATCTGTCTGAAGTTCTGTCTGTACTCAAAGTAGTTGGTTTTGTTTTCACAGAAAATCCTCTTCAGGCTCTGATGCTGAGGACAGTAGGTATGACTCACCTGTGGGACATGCACATGGCCCCTGGGGGCTGCTCAGCGCAGGGCCAGTGGATCAGGCAGGGCAGAAAGCACGCTGCACCCCTCTGCGGCCCAGGGGTCCTGTGGCTCGATGCACTTACAGGGCAGCTCTGCCAGGACTGGGTGCTTCACAAAGTCACGCCTTCGCTGCCTTCACCCTGAAGTGGGATTCGGGCACGAACTCGGGGAAAAGTCTGTACTAACACTTCTCCTCGATGCCACATGTTTTCTCCCTGCATTCGCTCACTGACCATTGATCTGTGCCTGCTGTGGGCATAGAACTCTTCCTGTGCCCCAAGTCTAAACCGTGTGTAACAGGTAGTAGGGAAGACTGGCCTGGAAATAGAACATTTTTATTGGGGGGTGACAAGTGTGGGACTCCAGGTGTGACTAGGTGTGCCATGCTGCTGGGCTCCACTGGACTGTGCTGTGCCGCCCTTTGAATGAACTTCGTTTGTTCACTTCAGATGGAGTGTTGTGTTGGAGGCGAGGATGATGGGCAGGATAGGACCAGAGGGCTGGCAAGGCGGTGGAGCGAACTGTGGGCTCTTGGGGGGAATCGGAGGCAAGACTGGAGAGGTAGAGTGGGGCCAGGCGAAGGATTTTCAATTTTATTTTTACTGAGGTAACATTATATTATTTTCAGGTGTACAATGTAAAGATTCAATATTTGCATCTATTGCAAAATAATGATCGCAGTAAGTCTAGTGAACAGCCGTCACTTCACATAGTCACACATTTCTTTAGTCACAAAAAGTTCAAAGTCACAAAAGCTCTTGTGATAAGAACTTCTGAGATCTACTCTCTCAGCAGCTTTCAGATACAACATGTTAACTGTGTCCCCACTGTGCACTGACCCCGGGACATACTTGTTTTATAACTAGGAATTGTACCTTTTCTTCCACCTCATCCCCTTTGTTTGCCCTGGTGATTTTATTCTGTAAGCAGAGTTTGCTTGTTTGTTTACATTTAGGCTTCGGTGTGGCCCTGGTCTGCCCCCAGTGGCTGCTTGCCATATAACCTTGCAGAGAAAAGGTCTAGAAATTGGAGGCCTTGGTCCACACCCAGGTTTCTTGATCTCAGCTCTGTTGACACTTGGGGCCAGATTGTTCTCATTTATGGGGATTTCCCAGATCTCCCATCACTTGATTCCAGCAGCACCACCTCTCCTGCATGCAGTGACAACTGAAAATGTCTCCAGACAGGCCTCGTACCCCTGTCCCCGGTCTGGGACGGGGCGCAGAGTACCCTGGTTGAGCCCCCTGGCTGAGTGGTCTGGCACACAGGTGCAGGGCAATAACATGCCTTGTTTGTGGGGAGTGGAAGGACCAGCTGATATTTGGTCATGGGTCTTTTGAGACCAATTTGTGGTCTTTTTGGAGATAATCCTTGTGGCATATACGGTGCATTTTGCCTCTTTGACGAGATCATTTTATGTCTTAGTTGTTGAGGTGCAATTCCACATCCGCGCCTTGGTAATTTTTTCACGGCCCACTGTGACTTGCAGGGGTATTTGGGTCTTGTTGATACAGATATATCTTTGGTTTCCATCTGAGAGTGTCACTGGTCTTTCCATGCAAACAGACCACACTGAGAATCTTGATGAGCAAGCCTCAGAGCAGAGGCTGTTCCCTGGCCACAGGCCTTCTGACTACAGGGCAATAAACAAACACTGGAAGTTGACTTTAAACATGTGAACAGAAAGCTCTACTTCCTGGTAATTAAAAGCCAATTACTTAGATATCTTTTCAGTCAAAGCAGAAATGGAAACTTTCATCACTGTCTGTCTGAAAAATAATGGAGATGTGAGTCACATACCTTAACTTACGGAATATTGCAAAGCTGGGCTTTGAGACAAATCAGTAGACTTACATGGTTTCTTAAGAAAGAATTTAAAATGTAAAACTATAAATGTATCAGGGAGCAAGGGGAAAATCAATATAGCTAAATTTGTAAATAAAATCAAAAGGGGAAAATCACAAATAACTAGGAGTTACAAAGTTGATGAAACTAGGGTCAAAGGAAGATTTTAATACATTGAATTCTCTTGTAGGATGCAATTTGAATATGCAGTTTCAATGAGGTGGAAATTTTTAACTTGTCAGAGCTGATTCAAGAAGAAGTACAAAAATTAAATATTCTTATAACCTTGAAAAAAGACTAAGAAAAGATGTTCAGTTTCTTTAAAAAAAAAAAAAACCCAAGACCCTTGACCTAGAGAGTGTTACAGAGAAGTTCGTTCAGACTTGAAAAAAGCAGTTTTCTTCTTATAATATGGAGACTTTTCCAGAGCATGGAATCTATTCACCAAGTTTTTGCCTTCTTTTTACGGAACTAAAATAATACCTCTTAGCAGTACCTGACAAAGAGGGCCCATTGAAAGCAAAGCCCAGGACTAGCTCCTAGGCAGCGTCACATGCCGGTGTCACGAGCAGAACACGCGCCGGCAGGGCTGTGTGTCCAGAGGGGCGAGACCCGGAGACCCGGGAACGTGGTCTGACTCATCAGGGGCCCAGTATGAAAAAGCAGGCAGTTCACTTGGTAATATTGAGAAATTCTAATTTAGAGAAAGAAAGGAAAAAGGCCGCAAGACCAGTATTACCTACACCTAGCCAACAGCTGAGCCGTGGTCGCCGACCTGGCTCTGGGCACCCAGTGAGTGCAGTTGACAGGAGCAGAAAGGGGAATTTAAGAGAGCGGACTGTGGGGCACGAGATCCTCAGCGCTGGCAGACGCCGCGCCCAAGCCGGTGCCCACCGGAGAGGAGGTGTGTTCACCACTCGGCCTGGCACCCCCCCCCCCACCCCCGCCCCGTTCCCCTCGCAGCTGCGCGGGGGCGGCTCGAAAACCCTCGAGGGTGGAGTGGTTGTCACCAAAGCCGCGTGCCCCATGAAACAAGATATGTACCCTCTAACACGTGTGGTAAAAGTGCGCTGGCCTAGTTTCTGATGTGTTCCTTGAAAACCCAAGGAGACCAACTGTGAAACTCGTAGCGTGAGAATTCGGAAAAGTAGGGACAATGTAAATAAACAAAAGCTCGAGGATATACTAGAAGTAATTCGCATATAAAACAGGGGGGAGATTGTTTTCGTAATTGCCAGAAAACCTAAGTAACCCCACGTACAATTACCTGTGGGGAGCTTTATTTTAATGTGTATTTATGGTTTACGCTGTCCCGGTTTTCCCAGCCGTCGTCCCCCCAGGCCCGCTCTGGCCGCTTTGCCGAGGTAGAAAACGCTGCAGAGCGCGGGAAAGGCTGTTGCAGGCCATTCGCGGACAGCGCGCTGGGGGGCGCACGGACCCAGGCGCGCCGTGCGCTCAGTGGGGGCGGCCCCTGGGGCAGAGGGTGCAGCGCTGAAAGACGGGAGAAATGGGGCTTCCTGGAGAGCAGGATGAGGTGCGCAGCTCCCTGCACAAGCACCCGGGGAGCAGCAGAAAAGGAAAGAAAAATTCCCACGTAGCGGTATGAAGAGGTACAAATAAAGCAGTAGAGTGGTACTTGAAAAAAAAAATATCTCTCAGGTTAAAAAGCTGAAAAACAAAGAAAAGAAGAATGAAACCCCTTCAACCTCAGTCAGTGGTGCTGGAGTGTCACGGGCCACTGGGAGGCTGCTGGGGGCCTGAAACTCAAGGTCAAGGTCCAGATAGGAATTGAGCTGAACGTATTAAGAGGCATGACCTAGTGATTCTCTTCTAGGAATCTGTTTAGGACCTAATAAGACCATCAGACAATGATCCAAGCAATATTTATAATAGCAAAAAGGAATGGGGAAAAACGTTCTTACATTAAAATTACAGGAGGATGTCTGAATCCGTTGTGACTCGCGCATGAACTGGACTGTACAGCTCCCCAAGTTCTCTGCAACAGCATGTTAGTTCCACAACGAGGAGAAAAATCCTCATTTCACACTGAAAAAGAAAAAATGCAAATTGTGTTCTATCAAATATACTGTTTTCAGGAAGATGTTTGATAAATGCTCCTAATACAAGTGAACAAAGTGTATTATAAAACTAACTTGGTCCTCATCACAGTCACATATCATATTTCTAGGAAGAACATCGCCCATAGGAAACAGCAGGCATTGGAAAGATGAGTCATTAGAATTTTCTTTATACAAATATTTTTTGGTATTTCTAAACTTTTAGGCTACCAACATCTAGATTTTTCAATATAGCATTTTAAGGGAAAAGAATGTATAGGTTGCATGGGTGTTTCTTTGGAGTTACTGGGACCAGCCTCTCTGGTGATGTTCTTTTGCTAACAACTGAAGTTGAGTCACTCAAATTTACAGGCGCCCTAGAGGGTTGTAAGACTTGGAAGACGCGTTTCTCCTTTTTAAACTGATGGTCAGTAGCTCAGAGTTTTGGGCAAGTGCCATTTATCAGGGCTTCCTGAAAAGCTTGACCCTTACAGGCTTTCGGCATCTTATTTTTTAACGCTGACCCTGGCTGGTCTGTTAACTGCAAAATGGGAACCTGAATCACACCCGCTGAGGGCAGGCTCCTTGCGTGTCAGGATGGTGGTCCTGACATCCCCAGCCCTATCTGGGTGGGCCTTCCCATACTTCCTTCCAGTGCTTCTAAGGACATCTCGAAAGCTGCTCTGGGTTGTAATTCCCGGCAATTTGCACTTTAATTCACCTGCTCCCTCAAATCCCAAGCTCCACAGTCTTCACTTTAAGCCTGGCATTCTCCAGGAGCATTTACTTACAGGTGGCACTTGCGTGACTGTGTGTGTCCTGTTGTTGTGACAGGCCATCGAGGAAACGCAGGGCCCTTGGTGAAGAGGGCAACGTGACAACGGCTGTGCCCACAGCTCCTGCTTTCCCCAATACCTCGTCTACCATTGTCCCCACGGACTGGGAGGAGCATCGGCCCTTTGAGAAGGTGGTGAACAAAGAGTCACTGGTCATCTCCGGCCTGCGCCACTTCACCGGCTATCGCATCGAGCTGCAGGCTTGCAACCAAGATGCCCCCGAGGAACGATGCAGCGTGGCAGCCTACGTCAGTGCCAGAACCATGCCTGAAGGTAGGCGGCACCTCACAGGGCTGGGCACCCACACAGACCAAGCAGAAGCCCTCTCCCCTCCTTAACTTATTTGCCTTTATTATTTGTCCTTTACTGTTAGTCTTCCCCAATCTCACTGAGGTACAGTTGACATATAACGTCATGTAAGTCCTCTAACACAGTGCGCAATGTGCTGATCGACTCCCTCACACGTGCGCTCTGATTGAACTGTGTCTGCCACCATGATGGCAGTGGACACCCCCGTCAGATCACACTGTTACCAGTTGTGTGTGTGTGTGTGTGTATGTGTGTGTTTGTGGTGAGAACATTTAAGTTCTACACTCTCAGTACACAATACAGTACCGCTAACTATAATCACTGTGCTGTACATTATTAATCTCACAACTGGGAGTTTTACGCTTGACCACCATCTCCCTGTTTTCCCACCACCCAGCCCCTCGGAGTCAGCAGTGTGCTCTTCGTTCAGCTTTTCCGGATTCTGTGTGTGAGATCACACAGTGTTTATCTCTCTGTGTGACCTATTTCACATGGCATAATGCTCTCAAGGTCCATCCATGTTGCCTATTTTATTTCTAGTTACATTGGCCATACAGAGCTGGCATATAAACATGAAAAAATGCACACAAGCCATAAGAAAAAATAAAAAATACATACATGTAGTGGGTTCTCCAAAAACACAGAACTAGTGGGACGTAAGACAGACATAGGTATGTGAACAGTCCTGTGAGGTGAGTCTCATGTGTTCTTTCTCCAACAAGGGAAATGGGATATAGGAGATTATGTAACCAACTCAAGCTCAACAGTTGGTATGTGGTGGAGACGGGATTTAATCCAAGGTCAAGTCCCTGCCCCTAACAACCACTCACCTTACAGCCAAGGCAGATGACATTGTTGGCCCCGTGACCCATGAAATTGAGAGCAATGGCGTCCATTTGATGTGGCAGGAGCCCAAGCAGCCCAACGGTCTGATTGTGCTTTATGAAGTGAGTTACCGGCGATATGGCGATGAGGTAAGACTCTTGACACCTGGGCATGGGCCTGCAAGGTTGCCGTTGGTACCTCCTCCCTTTCCTTAAATTCTCGCCCAAACGCTTCTCTTGTTAGATACTTCCCTGTTAGGACTGAAAGCCTTGATACGTAACTTTCCAGGGAGGTGGGGCAGAAATGCCAGTCCACAGACTCTGTTCAGTAGTTTCTCATGTTGCTTTTCAGGTCTGCCCAACAAGTTGAATGATGGCTGCCTGCATTTGTCCTTCTGGCATGACAGCAGACTTATCTCAATTTAGAGGGTTATCTGAGTCTGGAAATACATAACTAAAAACCATAATAAGTGACTTTTGTTGGGTGCCTGTCTTTCCTACCAGACATTGTGCAGGGTGAGGGGTGAGTGCCAAGATGTGCATGACAGGGGGTCTAAGAACAGAAAGCAGCCAAGCCACCCCGAGGGCTCACTGTGTGCCATGCACACGCTGAGGTCTTTACATACGGTATCTCATTTATTGTATTTAATCACATCTGAGAAGTGATTAGAGGCCGAGTTATTTTTATGGACCACTAAAAAACAAAAAAAGATACTGCCACCTCTAACTGTGAGGTGGTGTTACCTCTAAGATGTGTTCCAATTCTAGAAATGTCAAAATGTGAAGACGATATGCCCCTTGGATCTGATGGGAGTGCAGTAAATGCTCAGAATAACTCGGTGAGCTTTGTATTGAGACTTCTAGAATTTAAGCTGTGTCCCAAGCCATACGAATAGAGTCAGGGTACAAACCCGAGTCTATCCAAGGGTTGGCAGCAGTAAAGGGCCAGCTAGTAAATATGTTTGGCTTTGTGGCCAGTCTCTGTTGCAGATACTCAACTCTGCCATCATAGCGTAAAAGTCACCATATAGATGATGTGTAAATGAATGGGTGTGGCATGTACCAATAAAACTTTATTTTTAAATATATTTTATTGATTATGCTATTATAATTGTCCCTTTTTTTCCTCCCCTTTATTTCCCTCTGCCCTGCACCCCTCCTCCCACCAGCATTCCCCACCCTCCTCAGTTGATGTCCATGGGTTGTACATATAAGTTCTTTGGCTTCTCCATCTCCTGTACTATTCTTGACTTCCCCCTGTCTATTTTGTACCTACTATTTATGCTTCTTATTCCCTGTACCTTTTCCCCCATTCTACCTCTTCCCCCTCCCCACTGATAACCTTCCATGTGATCTCCATTTCTGTGATTCTGTTCCTGTTGTAGTTGTTTGCTTAGTTTGTTTTGGTTTGTTTTTAGGTTCAGTAGTTAATAGTTGTGAGTTTGTTGTCATTTTACTGTTCATATTTTTTATCATCTTCTTTTTCTTAGATAAGTCCCTTTAACATTTCACGTAATAAGGGCTTGGTGATGATCAACTCCTTTAACTTGACCTTATCTGGGAAATACTTGATCTGCCCTCCCATTCTAAATGATAGCTTTGCTGGACAGAGCAATCTTGGATGTAGGCCCTTGCCTTTCATGACTTTGAATGCTTCTTTCCAGTCCCTTCTTGCCTGCAAGGTTTCTTTTGAGAAATCAGTTGATAGTCTTATGGAAACGCCTTTGTAGATAACTCTCTTTTCCTCTTACTGCTTTTAAGATTCTCTTCTCATCTTTAATCTTGGGTAATGTAATGATGATGTGCCTTGTGTGTGTTTCCTTGGGTCCAACTTCTTTGGGACTCTCTGAGCTTCCTGGATTTCCTGGAAGTCTATTTTCTTTGCCGGATTGGGGAAGTTCTCCATTATTTGTTCAAATAAGTTTTCAGTTTCTTGCTCTTCCTCTTCTCCTTCTGGAACCCCCGTGATTCAGGTGTTGCAGTGTTTCAAGTTGTCCTGGAGGTTCTTAAGCTTCTGCTCAGTTTTTTGAATCCTTGTTTCTTCATTCTGCTCTGGTTGAATGTTTATTTCTTCCTTGTGCTCCAAAATTGTTGATTTGAGTCCTGTTTTTTTCCCTGTTGGTTCCTTGTATATTTTTCTTTATTTCACTTTTCATAGTCTTTACTTCTTCTTGTATTTTGCAACCATACTCAGCCATTTCTGTGAGCATCCTGACTACTAGTGTTTTCGACTCTGATAGGTTAACTATTTCTTTATCACTTAGTTCTATTTTTGGAGCTTCAATCTCTTCTTTCATTTTGGCCATATTTTTTTGTCTCAGTGTGCCTGTTACATTCTAAGGGGCGGAGCCTTAGGTATTCACCAGGGCAGGGCAACCCATGTTGCTGCTTTGTGGTACTGTCTGTGGGGGAGGGGTCAGAGAGGGAATAATGCCACTTGCTTGGTTCTGGGCCCAATTTCAGTCACTTCTCCTGCTACCCACAAGCAAATTGGACCCTTCTGATGCTGATTCTTAGGGGGTGGGCTTGTGTAAATTCTAGGATCCAGTGGGTCTCTCCAACAAACTCTCCTGTGAGGCTGGGAGTTTCTCCCACTGCTGCAACCCCCAAAGGATTTTACAGTCAGAGGTTTTGAGACTTTATTTGCCTGGTGCTGGAACCCTGGGTTTTGTGGTCTGCATGGCTCCCCAGTTGTTCCTCCCAGTTTATCTGCACACAAATGTAGGACTGCCCAGTCCTCCAGCTGCTACCTCGCTTACCTGGTCATCCAGCCACTGCCTTGGCTGCCCATCTCCGCCCTTCCTAGCAGTCCAGGTGAATGTTTTTTCTTTAACTCCTTGGTTGTTGGACTTCCATACAGTTCAATTTTCTGGCAGTCGTGGTTGTTTTTTGTTTTTAAATTTGTTGTTGTCCTTCTTTTGCTTGTGAGAGGAGGAGGCAAAGTGTATCTACTTACTCCTCCATCTTGGTCAGAAGTCCCAGTAAAACTTTATTTACAAAAGCAAGCAGTGGGCCACATGTAGCTTATGGGCCATAGTTTGCCAGCATTTGAAACTGCCTGATTTCTTGGACCTTTAGTGTCCTGTAACCAGGTGGGCACAGTATGGCTTCCCCAAGCCAGAAAGAACAGGTGGGTCTCCCACTGTCAACCTCTCCTGGAACCACCTCTACTCTTGGTGCCCCAATATTCAGCTTTGACAATGATTTAAAACTGAAATCAAACTACAGGCCTGTGGTCAGAATCTTGTCTGAGGCCTGTTTTTATACGGCTGCAGAGGGTTGTAAAAAGAAATAAAGAAGAATGTGCTCAGTGTGAGTACAGTGGCCAAGCCAGCATCAGTGCAGGAGGGGCCTCTCAGGGTTGCAGACAGAGAGGCATGACTCATGGAGGGTCGTTGTTGCCAGACTTGTTAGTATCTTAACTTGTGTATGTTAATCCCATATGTCCCAAGGAAGTAACTCAGAATGAGGGGTGATAAAAACTTTATTAATAAGATTTTCATCCGATTTTGCTGTGTGCAGCAAAAAGTGCACACATACAAGATGTATGTCTGTTTGAAATGGATACATAGAAAATGGTATATCCAAAAAACAGGTGGATGCACAGGTATTTATTTATTTGTTTTAATTCTCACCTAAGGACATGTTTATTGATTTTTACAGAGAGAGAAACAGCAGGAGAGAGAGAGAAGGAGGGTGAGAAACATTGATGTGAGAGAGAAACGTCAGCTGGTTGCTTCTTGTGCGTGCCCCTACTGGGTCCGAATCCACAACCCAGACGTGCCCTGACCTGAAATTGAGCTCTCGACCTTTTGGTCCATGGGACAACGCTGTAACTAACTGAGCCACACTGGCCAGGGCTGAATGTACAGCATTTTACAAGGGTGTTTGGGAAGACCTTTGTTCTGTATAATGTAAAGGTTGAGATTACAGGCTCTGGGCTTTAGATCCTCATATTCCACCAGCACTTCAGAAACCCTCCTGCCCTCATCAGACTAACTTATGGCACAATGGAAGCTTATTAACTCCCATAACTGAACAATTTAAGGAGTTCAGGCATGGCTGGATCCAGAATTCCTTTGGATCAGTTGCATCCTAAGGATTCTTGCAGTGAGCTGAGCAGCTCCTGATTGTCCTTCTCTGGTTTCTGTTGTTCCAAGCCTCGTATCCTCTCAGCATCAATACTGCCAGAAGAGAGTGTCCTTTGTCCCAGCTTGAGGCCAGGGGACATTCAGGCACCAGTCCCATGGCCAGGTAGTGCTGTACTGCTGATGGCCTCAAGCATGATGGTTTTTTCGTAACAGCGTTATTGAGATACATTGACATGCTGTAAAATACACCCATTTAACATGTACAATTCAGTGGTTTTAGTGCATTTACAGAATTGTGGAACCGTCACCACAGTTCACTTCTAATATTTTTATCACCCCCCCAAATAAACCTCATATTCTACCTTAGGCATCACCCCCTAGTCTTCTTGTTCTTGGCCTTCTCTGTCTTCACTTTCTGGCCATGACTTCTCCACTCTCTGTCTCTGTGGATTGGCCTGTTCCGAACAGGTCATGTGAATGGATCGTGTATATGTGGCCTTCTGTCACTGCCTTCTTTCATTAGTATAATCGTTTCAAAGCTCATCTGTATTGTAGCTGTATCAGTACTTTTTTCTTGTGTGTATGTGTGTGTGTTTCCTTTTTAAAATTATTTTTTAAATTTTATTTTAATTGTAGTTCAAGTACAGTTTTCTGTCTTTTACTCCCATCCCAGCCCACCCACCCAGCCCTTCCCACCTCCCTCCCATTTCCACCACCCCTAGTTTTTGTCCATGTGTCCTTTATATTTGTTCCTGTGGCACTTTTTTCTTTTTATGACTGAAGACTATTCCATGTATGAATAGACGATGTTGTGTTTTTCCATGCATCCATTAATGGACATTTTTGTTATTTCCATCTTTTGGCTAATAGAACTAACGCTGCCATGAACATTTGTGTACAAGTTTCTGTGTGGGCACATGTTCCCAGCTCTCTTGGGTGCATACCTAGGAGTGGAATCCCTGGGTCATATGGTAACTCAACGTTTAACTTTAAAGGAAATGCTAAGCTCTCTCCCGAAGCAGCTGCACCATTTTATATTTCTTTTTTTAGTATATTTAAAAATTAACTGATGTTCAGTTATAGCTGTCCTCATTTCCCCCCCCCCCATTATTCTTCCCTGCACTACACTCCCCCATTTCCACATTCAGTTCCCTCCCACCCCGTGGTCTTTATCCATGCCTCCTTTATACACACAGGTTCCTTGACCCTTCCCCTTCTTTCACCAGTTGTCCTCCTTTCCCAGCCCCTCTGGTCACTGTCAATTTGTTCTTTATTTCAGTGTCTCTGCTTCTATTTTGTTCGCACGTTTGTTTTGTTAATTTGGTTCCACTAATAGGTGAGATTATCTAGCATTTGTCTTTCACTACCTGGCTTATTTCACTTAGCATAATGCTCTCCAGTTCCATCCATGCTGCTGCAAATGGTAGGAGTTTTCTGCTGTGTAGAATTCCATTGTGTAAATGTACCACAGTTTTTTGATTCATTCATTTAGTGATGGGCACTTGGCTATTGTAAATAATGCTGCTATGAATATTCAGGTGCATAGGTTCTTCAGAATTGGTGATTCAGGATTCTTAGTATAATCCCAGCAGTGGAATTGCTGGGTCAAAAGGCAGTTCCATTTTTAGTTTTTTGAGGAAATTCCTTACAGTTTTCCACAGGGGTTGCACCAGTCTGCATTCCCACTAACAGTGCACTAGGGTTCCATTTTCTCCACAGCCTCGCCAGCACTTGTTGTTTGTTGATTTCTATATGATGGCCATTCCGACTGGTGTATAGTGGTATCTCATTGTGGTTTTAATTTGCATCTCTCTGATGGCTAATGATGCTGAGCCTTCTTTCATATGTCTCTGGGCCCTCTGTATGTCCTCCTTGGAGAAGTGTGTGTTAAGGTCCTTTGCCCTTTTTTAAACTGGATTATTTGTCTTCCTGGTCTGGAGTTGCATGAATTCTTTATATATTTTGGAAATCGAACCTTTGTGTGAGGTATCATTGGCAAATATATTTTCCCACATGGATGTTTCCCTTTTAATTTTGCCAATGTTTTCTTTAGTCGTGCAGAAACTTTTTATTTGATGTAGTCCCATTTGTTTATTCCTTCCTGTATATCCTTTGCTCTAGGGGACATGTCAATGAAAATGTTGCTGTGTGGAATATCTGAGATTTTCCTGCCAATGTTCTCCTCTAGGATGCTTATGGTGTCACAACTTACATTTCAGTCTTTTATTCATCTTGAGTTTATTTTTGCGAATGTTGTAAGTTGGTGATCAAGTTTCATTTTTTTGCATGTAGCTGTCCAGATCTCCCAACACCATTTGTTGAAGATGCTATTTTTATTCCATTTTATGTTCCTGCCCCCTTTGTCAATTATTAATTGACCATAGTGACAAGGGTTTATTTCTGGGCTCTCTCTTCTGTTTCACTGATCTATGTGTCTGTTCTCATGCCAGAAACAGGCTGTTTTGATAACAGTGGCCTTGTAATATAGTTTGATATCAGGTATTGTGATCCCTCCTGCTTTGTTCTTCTTTCTCAAAGTTGCTGTGGCTATTCGGGGTTGTTTATAGTTCCATATAAATTTTTGAAATGTTTGCTCTATATCTGTAAAATATGTCATTGGTATTTTAATAGGAATTGTGTTGAATCTATAAGTTGCATTGGGTAGAATGGACATTTTGATGATATTAATTCTTCCAATCCATGAACATGGTAAATGCTTTCATTTGTTTGTGTCTTCCTTAGTTTCTTTATTCATTGTTGTGTAGTTTTCTGAGTACAGGTCTTTTCCATCCTTGGTTAGGTTTATTCGTAGGTACTTTATTTTTCTTGTTTCTCTAGCAAATGGGACTTTTCCCCTAATTTTTGTTTCTGATATTTTGTTGTTAGTATACAAAAATGCTTTTGATATCTGGATATTGACTTTGCATTCCATTGTTTAGTCAAATTCACTTATTAGGTTGAGAAGCCTTTGGTGGAGTCTACAGGGTTTTCTATGTACACTATCATGTCATCTGCAAGCAATGACAGTTTTGCTTCCTCCTTTCCAATTTGGATGCCTTTTATTTCTTCTTCTCGTCTGATTGCTGTGGCTAGAACTTCCAATATTATGTTGAATAGCAGTGGTGCAAGTGGACAACCTTGTCTTGTTCCTGATCTTAGTGTGAAAGCTTTTAGTTTTTGCCCATTGAGTATGACTTTGGCTGTAGGATTCTTATATATGACCTTTACTATTTTAAGAAATGCTCCCTCTAACTTCCACTTTTCTGAGTGTTTTTTTCAAAAATAGGTGCTATACTTTATCGAATGCTTTTTCTGCATCTCTTGATGTGATCATGTGATTTGTCTTTCCTTTTGTTTATGTGACATATCACATTTATTGATTTGTGAATATTGTGCCATTCTTGCATCCCTGGAATGAATCCTACTTGATCGTGGTGTATGATCTTTCTAATGTATTGCTGGATGTGGTTTGCTGATAGTTTGTTGAGGATTTTATTTTTATTTTTTATTTTTTAATTTTATTTACTTATTTTTCAAGTGAGGATTTTTACATTTATGTTCATCAGCGATATTGGCCTGAAGCTTTCTTTCTTTGTTGTGTCTTTATCTGGTTTGGGGATTAGGAAGATACTGGCCTCATAAAAAGAGTTTGGGAGTCTTCCCTCTTTTTGGATTTTTTGGAGTAGTTTGAGAAGGATTGGGGTTCACTCTTTCTTAAATGTAAAATTGTCCTATGAAGCCATCTGGCTCAGGGCTTTGGTGTGCCAGGAGTTTTTTTTAAATTATTGCTTCAAATTTACTAGCTTTTATCAGTCTTCAGGCTTTCTACTTCTTCTTGGTTCAGTTTTGGAAGATTATATTTCTAGGAGTTGTCCATTTCATCCAGGTTTTCAGATTTCTTGGCATATAGTGGTTTGTGGTGATTTCTTACAGTACTTTGTATTTCTGTTGTATCAGTTGTAATTTTTCCTCTTTTGTTTCTGATCTTGTTTATTTGGGTCTTCTCTTTTTTCTTGATGAGTCTGGATAAAGGCTTGTCGATCTGTTTCATCTTTTCAAAGAACCAGCTCCTGGATTTATTGATCCTTTGAATTGTTCTTTTAGTTTCTCTGTTGTTTAATTCTGCACTGATATTATTTCCTTCCTTCTACTCGCTCTGGGCTTGGTTTGTTGTTGTTCTTCCAGTTCTTGTAGCTGTAGGGTTAGGTTGTTTATTTGAAATATTTCTATCTTTTTAAGGTAGACTTGTAATGCTGTGCACTCCCCTGTCATAAGGCACAACTTAAGTTTGTTTATTGAATGTTGCCTTTGTTGAAAAGAAGCCATTTTTATCTGACAGTGTTATTAGAGAGGCCTGATCAACAGTAAAGAGAACTACCATTAACTAATTGTCTGGATACGTCACTCACTCATTCACTTACATCTTTTCATTTGCACCCATTCATTGAACACTACGGAGTACCTGCCGTGTGGCAGGCATCGTGCAAACACGTAGCACGGGCAGGGGAGACGCTGTAGTGTACTGATTGAGATAATGAGACTGCCTCGCTGTGCCTTACAGATTTCGGACTGTTGTGTGTTCATTTCCATTTGTTTCCAGAAATTTTTTTATTTTTCCTTGATCTCATTATTAACCCATTGATCACTTAATATTATACTGTTCAGTCTACATCAATTTGAATGTTTTTGAGTTTTAGACTTGAGGTTGGTGTCTAATTTCAAGCCCTTGTGGTCCAGGAAAATGCTTGATGTGATTTCAGTTTTCTTGAATTTGTTGAGGCTTGTTTTGCGTCCAATCCTGTGGTCTGTCTTTGAAAATGTTTCATGTGCATTTGAAAAGAATGTGTATTTTGCTTCTTTGGGATGAAAGGCTCAATATGTATCAGTTAGGTCCATTTGTTCTAGGGTGTGGTTCAGAGCTTTATATCCTTGTTGATGTTTTTGTTTGGAAAATCTTTCCATTGTTGACAGTGGGGTGTTAAAGCCCCCTATTATAAGTATGTTGCTGTCTATATCTTTCTTGAAGTCCTACAAAATTTTCTTAATATATTTGGGTGCTCCAGTCTTGGGTACCTATACATTTATGATGTTTATGTCTTTTTGGTGGATTATTCCCTTTAGTATTATGAAGTGTCCTCTGTGTCTCTTTTTATGGCCTTTGTTTTGAAGTCTGTTTTGTCTGATATGAGTATTGCTACCCCGGCTTTTTTTTTCCTGTCCATTTGCTTGGAATATATATTTTTTCAACCCTCCACTTTCAGTCTGTGTGGATCTTTGGTCCTGAGGTGGTTTTTTTTAATAGGCAGTATATGTGCAGGTCATTGTGCGCCCCCTACTGGGGACCTGGCCTGCAACCCAGACATGTGCCCTGACTGGGAATCGAACCCATGACCCTTTGGTTTGCAGGCTGGCACTCAATCCACTGAGCCATACCAACCAGGGCACACAATTCTTGCCAGCTTTTACAAAAGCCTTTTGGTGTCTGTGGGGAAAGCTGTGTCAGGTTCTAGTTCAGGGGTGTAAACTTGTTTTCACCAGGGGCCACATCACCCTCGCAGTTGCCTTCAAAGGACTGAATGTAATTTTAGGACTGTATAAATGTAACTATTCCTTAACTATTAAGGAGTTGAAGTTACATTCGGCCCTTTATAGACAACAGTGAAGCTGATGTGGCCCTCAGTAAAAATGGCTTTGACACCCCTGTTCTAGTTCCTTCCATCATGCTCCCTTCTCATCCACACCCTAGGCACTGGGTGAGTGACTGAGGTTGGGGGGGTGTCCCCTTTGTCCTGGAGAGCTGCTGCCTTTCGTTTCTATATTTGCTTATTTGTCCCTTTCTGCTTGATGACTCATCCTTCTTGGAAGAACCTTTGGAGCGGAGCTCGCAGCCTGCTCTGTTTTCTGGCTGCTCTTGTCACATGATGAACACGGGAGTCTTTACGTTTCCTTCTCTGCCCCTGAGACTTTCCAGGCCGGTTCTCTGCCTGCACTAGGAGTCTGAAGTCGTGTTAGAAAGTTCTCACAGTTCGGCCCTGAGCGCATCACATCTTTCCTGATAAGCTCTGGGTTTACCTCTGTACATGTGTCTGTCACTGGGGTGTGCGTGCTTATCTTCTCTTTTCAGACCTGTAGGCAGGTCCCCAGTGTTTTAAGTGGCAGTAGAAGAAAGGGAAGGGAGGGAGGGTAGGAGGGGAGTTTCAATTTATTCTTAAGACATTAAAGCCCATGTATCCATTTGGTTCTAATGAGGTAGAGGCCAGCAGGTATAAGGTAAAGGCCCAATATGTGATTTAGGTGGTGTGGGTCCCTTCTTTCCTGCCCTTCTGGGACTTCCTGGAGGCTGGGTGGAAATATCCCTCAGTGGTTGCAAGAAGTTTTGGAGGCAGACAGTTCGGGGCTGAAGGGCTGGCCCTACCAAGTATCATTTCACTACCTCAGCTGCACGTGTGGCCGAGTTCGTGCAGAGCCCACGGGCTCAGAACTGCTTTCGCTTCTCGACGTGGTTGGGGGACCATGGGAAGAAGAGGAGCATTGAAGGTGCAGGTCAATGACGTGGAGTTCAGCACTCCGCCCCCACCGTGCCCACGGACACATGGCCATGCCTGTTTGTTTACAGATGTTACAAATTGGGGGTTGGTTTCTGACTGTTTTTGCTGCTTTTGACGGCAAGGTTGAGTTGGTGACGATGACCACCTGTCCCCTCGAAGCTGAAAATATTTACTGCCTGGCCCTTTACAACAGAAGTTCGCCGTCTCTGTCTGGAGCCTTACTTTCCTCACCTCTGAGGGGAGACTAAGCCGCAGGGCTGCGAGGGTTCAGTGAGGTGACCCAGGCCAGATGGCCAGCTCTGGTCAAGGAAGGTGGGCTGTCACTGACCGTGAGAACTCCCTGTGCGTCATTTCTGAGCAGACCCTGTCTGTGACAGTCTCACCCAGGCCGCATACGCAAGTGCAGGAAGCACGGCCCCCACCCCTCCCCTCCTGTCTTCCAGGAGCTGCACCAGTGCGTCTCCCGCAGGAATTTTGCCCTGGAGCGGGGCTGCAGGCTGCGTGGGCTGCTGCCGGGGAATTACAGCGTGCGAATACGAGCCACCTCCCTGGCGGGCAACGGCTCCTGGACGGAAACCACCTATTTTTACGTGACGGACTATGGTGAGTCTGCATGGCAGCTTGGACGAGCTGGGTCTGTGCTTGCTGCTGGGAACGACAGCACATTTCAGAGAATAGTGGGGGGAGGTTGGAAGGGAGGCCTGCTGGCTCTGGACTTGACCTCTGGCTACACCAGTGGCTGCTGTGTGACTGGGGTGAGGTGCTTGCCCGCTCTGAGCTTGTACTTCCTCATCTGTCTATGGGGGTAATAGTAGGACCACCTCTGGAAGTGAAGGGAGGTTTTGATGACATCATGGAGGTCATGTGGCCTGGAAGGGGACCAGACTGATAAGCACATCAGCCCCTTTGAATCTCTGATATTAGATGGGCCATGTCCTCCCACGGAGGATGCTCTTAATGTTCACACCGTAAGTACTGCCCCTGGGCCAGCTGGACACACTGCACAGCAGGGTGGAGAGAGGTGGGGAAGGCAGAGCTGGTCAGGGAGTGCTTCCTGGAGCCGGTGTCCAGCTGGCCGAGACCTGAAAAATGTACAAGCCAGGGCGAAAGAGGACATTTAGTCTGGCATGTGGCCAGAGCTGAGACTGTGGGATGAGAAACAGACGGACAGCTTGGATGGAGGGAAGGCTCAGACCAGGGGGAGGAGCAGGGGTTTGGTGGGGAGGGGTGAGGCGTGGCTTCTGCTTGGCTGGCTGGATGCCGGAGACCTGGCCCAACGGGAGTGTGCAAAGTGGGGGTGATTCTTACCAGGGTAGCTCTGCTCAGGGTCAGGCCCAGGATGAGAGTTTTGACCCCAGCTGGGTGTCCTGCGCCATGCTTTGGATGCTGCCCACTGGGGTCACCACAGAACCCACCAGGGCAAGAGCGCAGCTGCCAATGAGACCACTCTAACCGAGATGCCAGGTGCAAGTTTGGGGGTTTTCCAGGCCAACTGCACTTCTGTCCAACTGGCCACAAATTTGGGGATTCCCATGACCCTTTCTCTTATGTCATTTCTGTTAGATCATTTGCTAGAATGGCCCACAGAACTTAAGAAAGTGCTATAATCACAAAGACCGTTTTACTTTAAAGGAGGTAAGTCAGGACCACTACAGTGAAGAGACACACGGGACAAGGGCCAGGAGACCTCTGGACACAGGGCTGCCATTCTCTGCCCATTGACGAAGATCCCTCGTGGCACCCTCTTGACACGTAGATGTGCTCATCCTCTCAGCTTTGCCATCAAGAGTTTTTATCGGGGTTTTACTACCTAGGTGTGGTTGATCGAATCATTGGCCACATGACTGAACTAAATCTTGAGCCCTGCTCCCCTCTCTGGAGGTCAGGTTGGCTGGAAATCCCCCCAGCCCCAGCCCCCCAATCACATGCTTGCTCTTCTGGCGACCAGCCCCATCCTGAGTTGCCTCACCTCCTGGCATGAACTCAGGTTTCTTCCAAGAGGCTCATCAATAACAAAGACACTCCTATTACTCAGAGTGTCCAAGATTTGGAGTCTCTCTAAGAAGCAGGGACACCATGGGTGAAATTCAAAGGAAAATACTCTCAGAGTGGGAAAAGTGTTTATAACACATGGACAAAAAGTTAACACCCTGAACACGGAAGGTACAGCTGACTCCTGAAGTGCACAGGTCTGTGTACACTCAGATCTTTAAAAAAATAGAGCAATGTGTTTTCTCCTCCTCGTGATTTTCTTATTAACGTTTTCTTTTTTTTAGCTCACTGTATTGTAAGAATACAGTATATGATACGTAGAACACACAAAGTATAGGCTATTAGCAGTTGAGTTTTGGGGGAGTCAAAAGTTAAATGCAGATTTTCAGCTGTGGAGGGGGTTGGAGCACCAGCTGCTGTGTCGTTCAAGGGTCACTTACCTATTATATGAGTAAAAGGTAAATGTCCTAACATTGAAAGTAAGCAAAGAATGTAGAAAGCCCATGTAAAAATAAATAGAAAACATAAGGAAAAATGTCCAACCTCACATAAAACCACACTAAAAAAGAAAAATGCGGATTAGAACAAGTTGTAATTTTCAGCATATCACACTGGCAAAGTTTTTGTTGGTTTCTTTTTTGTAATTACAATGCTTAGTGCTGTCCAAGAGTTCAGGCACATGGGATTTTTTTTTCTTATGGTTGGTCACTGCTAAAATGTAGATTTAATGCACTTAAATAATGTGCATTAGAAATCTTATCAGAGATCTACTATTTGAGCCAACAACTCTTGTTCTAGAAATGTATTCTAAGGAAAAAGTCAGACGTGTTTTAAAAAGATACATGTTCAAGGAAATCCATCACAGTTTCACTCACAATAGCCAGAAGACTGGGGAGTTCAATGTCACACTTCAGAGGACCAGCGGCACTTACACAACACCAGACAAGGGGCACAGACCCTCCAGCACCATCAGAAATCCCTGTGTAACTTTCAACTCCTCAAAAACTCAACTAGTAGTCTGCCGTGGACAGGAAGTCCTACCCATAACATAAACAGTCGGCAAACACATTTTGTATCTTCTATGTATTATATACTGTATTCTCACAATAAAGTAAGTTAGGAAAAAATATTGAGAAAATACATTTACAGTACTGTATATTTATTGAAAACAATCTACGTATAAGAGGATGCATGCAGTTCAAACCCGTGTTGCTCAAAGGTCAACTACACTCTTAAAGATATTCTTGATCATATAACAATGAGGGAAGCAAGGCACCATGGTGAACTGAAGGAGGTGCTGTCCGTCAGGGGCTGCCCCTGCCCTAGCTTGACCGAGAGCAAGAGCTGCTTTCTTTTGGATTTTGCACCCAGGGGACCTCCCTTCCATCAGTATAGTTTTGGCTGCCACTGGAAGCTGAGGAGCGAGCAGGACAGTAGGGTCTGGGAAGCAGAGATGGGGGCGCATCGTACTGAGTCCTAACCACTTGGTCGCCTCCAGGTTTCCTGCTCTTTAGGAAAAAGGGAAGGGAGGAGCGACATTTAAACATCCAAACACACAGCTGCACATGACTACACGCTTTCCATTTCCCAAGTCACATTTGATCACTAAACATTTGTGGAGACCTTCAGCTGGCCAGAGGCCTCTGGAGGCGGCTCTGACGGTTTGCTCTCCGCTGGGGAGCTACAGGAGGATAAGACATCTCAGGCTAGAGCTGGCCCCCAGAGGCAACGTGAGGCATTGGTCGGAGCTCGCTCCGACGGCCGGGGTCGGACGCATGCTGTTCTGTGGGTTGGTTCTGGGACTGTGGGCAGGACCTCTCCCTTCCCTGCCAACTGGCATTAGTCGGAGTACCTTCTGCCTTGGCTTATGGGACAGTTAAATAAGATTGCCACACAAAGCACTTTAAACAGAGCCTGGCTCTTAGTGAGTATTGAGTAAACTGCTATTATTAAAAGGCCCAGAGGACCAGATTCCTTCTCTGCTTTTTCCAAACCCATTTTCTTCCTTGGCTTGGAAGAGTTTGGAGACATGAGCATGTTAACAATCTCAGACAACTTAGCCTTGTACGTGAATTTAAAAAATAAAGGCCGTGTAATGTTTCTTCAGCTACGTAGTCAAACAGGTTCTTTGGGGGACGTGCACTTATTTTGCGTGGCGTTCTTCCAAGGTTCATGGGCCAGCCGTCCAGTGGGGAGGGGCAGGACCTTCCAGCTCACACAGGGCACTTCTTGGTGGATTTGTCATCTATCAGAGCTGCTGTTCCAAATCAAGGCAGGCTGTTTAATTCGCAGGGCTCAGAACAAAATGAAAATGCAGGGCCCTTGTTTTAAAATTAGGACTTTCAAGATAGTGACTGTGGACTATTAAACTCAAAGCACAGCCCTTCTGAGTGTGGGGCTGTGGGTGGCGTCCTGGTGGCATGGCTGGGTTGCCTCACCTCACCGGGCGCCTCACCGGGTGGCTGGCCCTGGGTGGGAAGAGAGGGCTGGCAGCAGGCAGTGAAGTGGGGGTCAGGGTGTGCTTCCAGAAAACTGACCTCTGAGCCCGCTGCCCAGCCCCAAGGAGCCAAGTGGTGTTTCAGGACTGCTGGGAAATAGGTTCTAGGAGACCAGCAGAGAACCTCAGGGACAAAAGGTGGGAGAAAAGCTCCACACCTTTATATTTGTAGATGTGGCTTGTGATATGAACACATTTTGATACAAAACATGTGTTTTCTTTTTGTATTTCAGTAGTCCCCTCACCAGATATTGCAAAAATTATCATCGGCCCCCTCATCTTTGTCTTCCTCTTCAGTGTCGTGATTGGGAGTATTTACCTATTCCTGAGAAAGAGGTCAGTGCGGCGGTGGATGGTTAACAACTGGCTCTGCAGAAATATTAGGCCTAGAAAGATACATAGATGTAGATACAGCTGCATCTAAGTAGCATACACTTTCCAGCTGAGATCGTAAGGCAATATGCCATCCACTTTGTTGTGATTTTCCTCTCCAAGTGCTTCCATCGATTTTCCCCCTGAACCTTTGTGTCTGTAGCCAGCCTCTGGTTGCTGATAGACAAGTGTTGGTTTTGTGTTGAAGAGTGGGCCAGAAATGAAACGAGACGTACATGTTTATCCATCACAGGAGCGGCTTTGCAGAATCAGCTGTGTAGTGATCCCTGAATACTTGATATTTGCCCAGTGTTTCATGCCATTTCCAACATCATGGCTACAGATGACATGTTTAAGTTTATTCTACATTATTAATATTTTTTCTGTCACTCTGTCAAACCCAGACAAACAACAGAACAAGAGATCCAGTCTTAGTTTGTAGTGTTTGCCCATTTCCGTGGTGTGAATACTCCCACCGTGATCAGTTTTGAGCTCAGACATGACGCCCTGGGTGCAGAGCTGGGAGGGACGTGCAGTGGCCCCGACATGTGGCCTCGCTGCCAAGTGCGTACAGCGCCGTGAGCAGCGAGGCAATGCAGCCCTTCAGAGCGCTGATGGTAGTGAGGGGTAGTGTGCTAGTGAGGAAGTGGTGAGTTTCGAATGGCGTCATCTTTGCTTTTAATGGAACTTATTTAATTATAAGCCTATCTAACTTATTTTTGAATGATGGTTTATTTAAAAACTGGCTTGCAAGTTCCCCCAAATTTAGCAGTTGTTTCTCATGAGCTGGGACCAGATGGCCCCAGAACAGCACTGGGGCGCTGGTGCTGCTGTGGTTGCTGCCTGCACTGGGGAGGCCTGCGGAGACCTCGAAGGCCTGGGGAACCTCAGCCGGAATGCCTCCCTTTTCCTTTTCCAGGCAGCCGGATGGGCCGCTGGGACCGCTATATGCTTCTTCAAACCCTGAGTACCTCAGTGCCAGTGACGGTGAGTGCCATCCTCTTACCTGTGGGTAGCCAGAATCCTACTGTCCGGTTTCCTTCACCACCATTGTCAAGTGAAAGCCAAGGGTTGACACCCCAAGAGGCTGAGACCAGCCCTCTTATTCACTGGGGCTGAAAACTTGCCCCTTGCTGCAAAACCCCCTCCTGGGAGCAGTCATAGACACCTGCTGACTGCCACCTGTGTGTGGATGGGTTGGTCCAGCTGGTGTGGGACCCATGGGCTGGGCTGGGCTGGGCTGGGAGGCCGAGAACCTGGTGCCCAGCATTGGGGGTGTGGACCTTGAGGCCTGTGCCAGACACAGTGCTGAGGGTCAGAGCTGGAAAGCTGTGTCTGAACTTGGTGCCCAAGCCAAAGGTAGGAATTGGAAGCCAAAATGGGAGATTGTGAATCGGTGAGCAAGATGAGAAGCAGGGACAAGATCGAGCAGGTGGGAGGTAGTGTGGGTGCTGGGGACACACCTGCTGTCGGTGGTTGCAGAGAATGATTGTCATGCTTGGGGCAGGAGCATTGGTCTGATGCCCATATTTCCCTTGGTCGCACCAAAGAACTGGCTGCCTTCCCAGGGGAAGGCGACTGTTGCATTGCAAGTTTCTAAACTGCTTCATGCAGCAAAAATCAAAAAGCGACTTCGAAGGCATGGGTACCATTGCCCGCAGGATGCTGGACAGGGATACAGGGGTGGGTGGTGTTTTTAAGGGTACCCCTGATTGGTTTTATTGAGTCTGATAAGACATGCAGGCATGGAAGTGACTGTCATGAAGGAAGATGTTTTTGCTCATAGTCCCCGAGAAATAGGAGGCACATACCCTGACCAGGGCCGTCAGGAGGCAGAGGGAGGGGAAACCTGGGCCAGCGTGGTTTCCGTGGGGAGGGAAGGGTGAGGCAGGGTGAGTGGGATCGGGACTGGCTCGTGTAAATTATTTTGGCCGCTCTGGGGCACAGGGGCCGCCCTGTTGTCGGGCACCTGCCCTGTGCCGAGTAGTGGTGATGGTGGGTGGACAGTGGTGCTGAGGGTGAGAGCTCCGGGCAGCAGATGGTGTGGGCTCTGGATTAGCTGGTTTGCACAGAGCTCCTGTGAGTCCTGACCTCTCTGGGATTGGGCCACCCTTCAGCTGGGGGTGGGGGTGGGAGCAGCACAGCCCTTCCAGGATATACTGGGCCCCTGGATGTCAGAGCATCCGATCAGAGAAACTAGAAAAGGTGGTTATTGCAGGTGGGAATGTGCGGAGGGCACAGGAGTGGGAGCCTCCTCCCGCTGTTTGGGAATGGCACTGAACTTGCACATCCGAGAGTGGGAGCTGGGCCTCAGGGCTGCTCTTGGGCTCCGCTGCTGGGGTTGAGGCTGCGATGCTGCTCAGCGCTGCCTCTGCGGCTTGCCATTCTGCTTCCTTCTGGGAATGTACCAAAGGCCGAGGGCATAAGGGCACCCGGTCTGGGCTGGTAATTCTGATTCGAGGGTCTTGGAGGTGGGGAAAGCCTGAGCCAAGGCATGCACACAGGGAAAGATCCAAGCCCAGGCCCCTGGCAGGCAGGGCACCTCTACTGGGCATCTGTGAGTTCTCTGGGGAGCAGAGCTTTTGTGGATTCAGTGTCCTCGCATGAGCGTTTGGTGCATGTATGATTGGCTCTGGCTGCTGTAACCATGTAGCACACACTGGGTGGCTTAGAAAGCAGTTTTATTTTCTCACAGTTCTAGACAGTGAGGTTTTGTGGCTGGAGCGATAGCAAGGCCGTCTTCTCCCCCCACACATGGTTGTCCCTCAGTGTGTCACTGTCCTAGTTTTTTTTTTAAGATTTTATTTATTTATCTTTTAGAGGGGAAAGGAAGGAGAGAAGAAGAGAAATATCAATGTATGGTTGCTTCTCATGTGTCCCTTGCTAGGAACTGGCCTGCAACCCAGGCATGTGCCCTGACTGGGAATCGAACCACGATTGTTTGGTTCTCAGGCCCATGCTCAATCCACTGAGCTGCACCAGCCAGGGCTAGTTTTCTCTTCTTCTAAGGATAGGGTCAGGGCTTCCGCAGAGGACTTTGGGGAGGGACCAGTTCAGCTCATCACAGTGGCCGAACAGGAAAGGCAGAAAGCGTATGGACTCTTCCCACGAGGCCTCCGTGCGCATGTCAGTGTTTATTTGCTATGTAAAAAACTGCCCCAAACAGTGATGGAAAACCACCACTCATTAGCTCCCAGCTGGGTGGGTCTGCCCCAAGGGCTGTGCTTCGCTGGGCAGTTCTCCTGGCCTCACTGATGTAGCTACCTCTGCCTGGGGGGGTCAGTGGATGCAAGGTAGTCCTGAACGGTGTTTCACAGGCCAGGTGGTCCCCCAGCCCCTCGGTACCAGTCTTAGTTGGGAAGTGGCACCCTTGGACTGTGCACCTCTGAATCACACAGATAGGATGGGGATGCAGGCTCAGGGGGCACTTACTGGAGGACCCTGGACTGGTGTGGCCCCTTTCTGAGCTTTTGCCATCCCCGCTGTGACAGCAGGGACCCACGGTTGTCCTGTTCTTGGTGGTGTGCCTGGCACAGGTTCTGGACCACAGGAGTCAATGAGCATTTGTGGGGAGCTTGGGTCAGGGGTGGTTGGGGGACCCCCCAGGATGCTGTGTAGGTAAATGAGGAGTAGTGTTCCCATGTTCTGTGTATGTGCCGGACGAGTGGGAGGTGCCTCGGGAGAAGATCACCCTCCTGCGGGAGCTGGGGCAAGGCTCCTTCGGCATGGTGTACGAGGGCAACGCCAAGGACATCATCAAGGGCGAGGCAGAGACCCGGGTGGCCGTGAAGACAGTCAACGAGGCAGCCAGCCTGCGGGAGCGGATCGAGTTTCTCAACGAGGCCTCCGTCATGAAAGGCTTCACCTGCCATCACGTGGTGAGTCCCGAGTGTGCCCTGGGAGCAAAGTCTGCTTTTGTTAACCAGAGCTGAGGTTCAGGCTACAATAAAGAACGTGATGCACTTATTTGAGCAAAAAGTTGAAACCTGAGAGACCCTGATTCAGATAGCAACTACACTGTCTGCAGGGAGAACAAAGAAAGGCAGGGGTTGAGGAGGTAAACACCCCCGAGTGTCATTTTTCCTGCGGATGAAGGGTGCTGGCTGGGTTGCCTGGGCTTGGTTAGTTACAGTAAGCAGAGGAGGGTGTGAAAATGACAAGCAGATGCTCAAGTCCCTGTGTTGTTCCAGGGTGTTATGGCTCAGCTTGAGCTGAGTTTAGCAGCACGTAAGCAACTTAGCAGCTCTGAGAGCGGAGGCTCAGTCTTGCAGAGGCCCTCGTTCTCTAAGAGCCTCCTTTCAAGTCATTCTTTTAGCAATGCTCGTTGCTGTTACTTTTGCCCCATTATCGCTTCCCCATCAGTTCCCTGGTCTTGCTGGGCTCCATGAGAAAGGTGGGTGTGGGCCCCCTGCCCAGTCCTTACCCTTCTAAGCATCCTAAAAGTGGGAGGAGGGTCTCCCTTCTCCAGTCCTACCTCACCTGGAGCCAAACTTTTTTGCCCCGGTGCTTTCTGGATGAGGTCTTCCATCTCGTCCTCCTCTCAGCTCCTTTTTAACCCTTAAACATACAGCGGTGCCCCTCAGCCCGCACCCCCTAAGTCAGCACACACTCTCCCTAGCCCCACCTTCCCTCGCCTGGTTTCTCCTTGAGCCCTGTGTCCCTTCATCTTCGCCCCGCGCGAATGAGCAGGGCACTTGCTCTGTGCTGAGCCCCGTTCTCATCTCTGTGATGCCCCGTTCTCATCTCTGTGATGCAGCAGCTTTTTGCAGCTTTCAACATAGTGGGTGGAGACAGACTCTAAACCCAACAGGTTCCTGACTAGGAGATGCTGCTGTGGCAAATGAGAAAGGAGTTGGGGGGTTGGGAATTCAGGAGTGGGGAAAGTATGTTTGAACAAAGACTGAAAGGGTACAGGGACAGCATGTGGGCCTGTACGGGGACAGAGTCAGGCCGAGGGAACAGCTGCTGCATAGTCCTGAAGGTGGAGGTGTGTGCTCAGAGACATCAAGGAATATCCCATGATTTGCCTTAGAATGTTTCAATGTGCGGGCAGGCCCGTGTGTGCCCCCACCCCCCAGACTGTGAGTCCTGAATTCTCTCTCCCTGCTCTTTCTCCCCTGGGTGGCGGCCCTGGCATGTGAGCTGGACAGGCCAGGGTTCTGTGTGTGGTCAGACAAGGAGACCTGGGTGAGTCAAAATCTTCCCACAAACCCTCACCCAAGACTCCCACCCACCCCACATCCTTGCTCTCCAGGTCCGCCTCCTGGGGGTGGTATCCAAGGGCCAGCCGACGCTGGTGGTGATGGAGTTGATGGCTCACGGAGACCTGAAGAGCTACCTCCGTTCCCTGCGGCCTGAGGCTGAGGTGAGCTGCCCCGGGTACCCCGAAGGACACTCCCTCCTGGCTGCGTGTCCCAGTGTTGCTGGACACAACCTCTTGTTCTGACTTTAGAATAATCCCGGCCGCCCTCCCCCGACCCTGCACGAGATGATTCAGATGGCAGCTGAGATTGCAGACGGGATGGCCTACCTGAATGCGAAGAAGTTTGTGCACCGGGACCTTGCAGCTCGAAACTGCATGGTCGCCCACGATTTCACTGTCAAAATTGGAGGTTTGTCTGGCTTTCTGCTCCGGAACGTGTGGCTTCGTTTCAGAGGGCTTGTCTGTTGTGGGTGGTGAGGGCTTTTCCCGTGGTGGAAGCCGCAGGGTTTCCGACGGGGGCTCGATCCCCACACATTTTCCAGTTTTGAAAATCTTTTTTCCTTTACTTTAAGTTTTTAAAAATTTTATTTTTCAGTTGCATTTTATATTCATTATCAGTTCATATTAGTCGAGACAACCATATACTTACAAACTCCCACACTGTGATGGAACTGCATTCGTTCACTAACTTACTCATTCACTTCTTTACCTCACACCCATGCGCCGTGTGTGCAGCCACTGAGCAGGCGCCTGCGCGTGACGACGCAGACGTCACCACGGTTCTTCTGCTCCCACGAGCTTGCAGCTTTGTCTCTGCCATCCAGCACAGAAGCTGCTGGCCACATGCAGCCATCTACATATAAATTAACTCACATTAAGGAAAATTAAAAATTCAGTTTGTTGGTCACCTGAGCCCCATTTCAGGTGCCCAGTGGCTGCCATATGGGACAGTGTGGGTGTCGGCCATGTTCATCACCACAGAAAGTTCTGGACAGAGGTGTTCTAGGTGGACAGTGGAACAGCTCACAAGGTGGAGGAGACGGGAGAGGAGCACTCCCGTGACCAGGGGAAGGGCACCCGTCTGACGGGAGGCACCACCCCCCCGAACACTTGGAGGGTCAGAAGCTGACCTGAGTGACAGCGTCCTGGGGGCAGTGGCAGGTCATGCAGTGGCCGCGAGGCTGGAGGGGTGGCTGACATATGAACAAGACGAGCGTAGAGGGGACAGAGCAGCACAAGATATGAGGCTGGGGAGACAGGCAGGAGCCAGGCCCAGAAGGGGTTCGAGAGTCATGGGGAGGCATCTAGACATTATCCTAAGCAGCCAGCGAAGAGCAGGGAAAATGTGGTTCCATGTGTGATCCAAAAGGACGTTTCCCTACTTAGCAGTCATTAGGAAGCAGGAGATTACATTATTCTATTTATAATCCCCAAAGATCTTGCCCTACATCAGCAAAAGAGGCGGGAAGCAGCAAAGCGATGCTGTCCTATTCATGTAGCTTCTGTTGCGGAGTGGGCTGCCAGGGTCAGGACGCAGCGAGGGTCCTGCGGGTGAGGGGGTGGTGGGCCTGGTTGGTTCCAGGGCAACGGAGAGGAATAGATAGTTGGTTAGAGGGGGACGTGGAGGGAGGGTGGGTCGAACTCACCACTGTTACACGTGTGCGGAAAGAGTGGTCAAAGGAGGGGCTGACTCTGGGGTTTTGGTGGGGCAGCTGGCAGTTAGGTGGGGCCATATCCAATGGGGAGCAGTAGAGTCAGTATTTGGGACGCCTGGGATTCCCAAGCTGTGGCTTCCTCGCCACTTGGTGGTCCCTTTTCCTTCCTTTAAGTGGTGGCCCATCCTCCCCCTCCCCTTCCCATGAGCACCTTCAGAACCCATTCTCCCCGGATTTGGCAGCCACCCAGGCAAGCATACACCTGGGCCAGGTGAGCCCATGTGAGGGCTCTGCCAGTGGCGAGGCAGTGAGGGTGGCAGACATCCGAGCCACAGGCTGAAGGGTAAGAGCTTGTGAACGCTTTGTTGTCAGACTTTGGAATGACCAGAGACATCTACGAGACGGACTATTACCGGAAAGGCGGCAAAGGCCTGCTGCCGGTGCGCTGGATGTCGCCCGAGTCTCTGAAGGACGGGGTCTTCACCACCTCCTCTGACATGTGGTGAGTGGCGTGCGGGCTGGGGTGGAACACTGGGCTTGAACTTCAGGTTGCTCCGCTGGTCTGAGGAAGAGGGGCGGGTAAAACCTGCTCTCCTCACAGCCCTCAGAAAATGAAGGAAGCGTCAGGTCTGGGGACTCAGGAGCAGCGAGCCACTGTTGCATTCCATTTGGGGCTGATCTTAAAGGCATTGCTGGATGCAGCATAAAAATGTTTTTTTCATTTTTATTTATATGTTTAACAATTATAGTTGACATTTAATATTATGTTAGTTTCAGGTGTACAGCATAGTGGTTCGATATTTGTAATTATTTACAAAGTAATCCCGCCAGATGAACTCGGCACCCACCTGGCACCGTACAAGTTATCACGATATTATTGCCTTTATTCCCCGTGCTGCACTCTTCCTCCCTGTGACTGTTCTGTAAGCACCACTGTGCACCTCTCAGTCCCTTCACTGTTTCCGCCCAGCTCCCCAACCCCCTCCCACCTGGCAACCTTCAGTTTGTTCTCTGTATCCACAAGTCTGTTTCTGTTTTGATTGTTAGCTTATTTTGGTTTTTAGATTCCACATGTAAGTGAAATCACAGTGTATTTGTCTTTGTCTGTCTGACCCATTTCACTTAGCATAATACCTGCTGGGTCCATCTGTGTTGTTGGAAATGGTAAGATTTCATTCTATTTTGATGGCTGAGCAATATTCCATTATAAATATACGTATTGTACCACATCTTTATCCAGTTTTTTATTAATGGTCATTTAGGTTGTTTCCATATTTTGGCTGTTGTGAATATAATGGGTCAGTGAATATAGAGGTACATATGTATCTTTTCAAATTAGTGTTTTGGATCCCTTCAGATAAATGTTCAGAGGTGGGTCATAAGATAGTTCTATTTCTAAGTTTTGAGAAACCTCCACACTGTTCTCCGCAGTGGCTGCACCAACCTGTAGTCCCACCAACAGTCCATGAGGGTTGCCCTTGTCTGCATTCTCGCCAACACTTGTTTGTTGATTTTTTTTAATGGTAGCCTTTCTGACAGGTGTGAGGTGATATCTCATTGTGGTTTTAACTTGCATTTCTCTGGTGATTAATGATGTTGAGCATCTTTATAATAGTTAACTGGCCATCTGTATGTCATTTTTGGAGGAATTCCTATTCAGGTCCTTTGCCCATTTTATAATGGGATTGCTTGTTTGGGGGATTTTTTTTTTTGGTGTTGAGTTGTATGATTTCCTTATGTATTTTGGATATTAACACCTTATCAGATGTATCACTGGCGAATGTCTTCCCCCATTTGGCAGATTGTCTTTTTTGCTTTATTGATGTACAAAATTTTCTAGTTTGATGTAGTTCCGTTTGTTTATTTTTTCTTTTGTTTTCCTTGCCTGAGGACTTACATCAGAAAAAAATATTGCTAAGAGAAATGTCATACATTATACTGTCTTCTGTTTTCATTTAGGAGTTTTATGGCTTCATATCCTATTTCTTGTAACTAGTTAAGAGATGGTCTAATTGCATTTTTGCATATATCTGTTTAATTTTCCCAACACCATTTATTGAATAGACTGTTTCTTGCCTCCTTTGTCAAGTATTAATAGACCATATCGGAATGGATTTATTTCTGGGGTCTGTGTTCTGTTCCATTGATCTATGTGTCTGGTTTTATGCCAGTGCCATGCTGTTTTGATTATTGTAGCCTTGTAGTATAGTTTGATATCAGGTCATGTGATGTCTCCAATTTTACTTTTATTTCTTGAAATTGCTGTGACTCTTTGGGGTCCATATAAATTTTACAATTATTTTCCCTGACTGCTGTGGCTCAGTGGATTGAGCACTGGCCCGCAAACCAAAGGGTCGCTGGTTTGATTCCCAGTCATGGCACATGCCTGGGTTGTGGCCTGAGTCCCCAGTGGGGGACACATGAGAGGCAACCACACATTGATGTTTCTCTCCCTCTCTTTCTCCCTCCCTTCCCCTCTTTCTAAAAATAAATAAATAAAACCTTTTTAAAGTATTTAAAATTTTTACAATTATTTGTTCTAGTTCTGTGAAAAGTTCCATTGGTATTTTCATAGGCATTGCATTAAATCTATACATTACTTTTGATAATTCTTCCAATCCATGAGCGTTGTATATGCTTCCAATTATTTATATCTTCTTCAGTTCATTTCTTTAACATCTTATAATTTTCCAAGGATTGTACAAGTCTTTTACCTCCTTGGTTAAATTTATTCTTAATTATTTTTTATGCAATTGTAAATGGGATTGTTATCTTAATTGCCCTTTCTGATAGTTTATTATTAGTTTACAAAAATGCAACTGATTTCTGAACATTAATTTTTGTATCCTGCTACTTTACTGAATTCATTTATCAGTTCTAAATTTTTTTGGTGGACTCTCTAGGGTTCTTTATATGTAGTATCATGTCGTCTGCAAATAATGACAGTTTTACTTCCTCCTTTTCAACTCGGATGCCTTTTATATCTTCTTCTTGTCTGATTGTTGTGGCTTGTTCTCCCAGGACTATTTTGAACTTGAGGAAAATGCTTTTAGCTTTTCCCTTTTGAGTATGATATTAGCCTCTATTATGTTGAAGTGTTTCCTCTATTCTCACCTTGCTGAGAGTTTTATCATAAATGGGTGCTGGATTTTGTCAAATGCTTTTTCTGTATCTAGACATGATCATATGATTTTTATCCTTTTTATTTATGTGATGTATCATGTTAATTGATTTGCAGATATTGAACCAAACTTGATCTCAGAAATAAATCCCACTTGATCATGGTGTATAATCTTTTTAATGTATTACTAAATTTGGTTAGCTAATATTTTATTGAGGATTTTAGCATCTCTATTCACTAGGGATATGGGCCTATAATTTTTCTTTTTTGGAATCAGGGTAACGATGCTAGCCTCACAAAATGCGCTTGGAAGCCTTCCTCCCTCTTGAATTTTTTGGAATATTTTGAATGAAATAGGTGTTAATTCTTCTTTGAATGTTTGGTAAAATTCACCTGTGTAGTCATCCAGTCCAGGACTTCTGTTTGTTGGGAATTTATTTATTACTGATTTGATTTTGTTAGTGGTGATTGTTCCATTCAGATTTTCTGTTTCTTCTTGATTCATTCTTGGAAGATTGATGTTGCTAGGAATTTATCCACTTCTTTCAGATTGTCCAATTTGTAGGTATATAATTGTTGGTAGTATTATTATCCTTTGTATTTCTGTGGTGTCAGTTTGTTTAATTTCTGATTTTATGTATTTAGGTCCCTGTCTTTTTTCTTGATGAGTCTGGTTAGAGGTGCATCAATCTTGTTTATCTTTTCAAAGAAACAGCTCTTGGTTTCATTAATTTTTTGTATAGTTTATTTATACTCCAGCTGATTGATTTCTGCATGGATCTTTTTTTTAAAAATATTTTATTTATTTTCAGAGAGAGAGGAAGGGAAGGAGAAAGAGAAGGAGAGAAACATCAATGTATGGTTGCCTCTCATGTGTCCCCTACTGGGAACTGGCCTGCAACCCAGGCATGTGCCCTGACTGGGAATCAAACCGCGATCGCGTGGTTCGCAGGCCCGCGCTCAATCCACTGAGCTATGCCAGCCAGGGCGGATCTTTTTTATTTCCTTTCTTCTACTTACTTGGGGCTTTTTTGTTGTTGTTTTTATGGTTCCAGTTTCTTTAGGTGTAAGATTAGATTGTTTATTTGAGATTTTTCATATTTCTTGAGGTAGGCCTGTGCTGCTATGAATTTTCCTCTTAGACCTGCCTTCACTGTGTCCTGTAGATTTTGAGTTGCTGTGTTTTTATTTTTATTTTTCTCAAGGTATCTCGAGAAGAAATGAGATTATTTCCCATAATCTCATCGTCAACCCATTCATTGTTTAGTAGCATGTTATTTAGCCTCCGTGTGTTATGTGTTTTTCACATTTTTTGTTTGTGATTGATTTATGTTTGAAGAAGATGGTTGATACAATTTCAGTCTTTTTAAATTTATTGCAACTTGTTTTGCGGCCTATCATTTGGTCTCTCCTGGAAAATATTTCAGGTACAATTGAAAAGAATATCTATTCTGCTGCTTTGGGGTGAAATGCTCTAGAAATATCAATTAAAGCCACCTGGTCTAATGTATCATTTAAGACTGTTGTTTCCTTGCTGATTTTCTGTCTGGAAGATCTGTCTGTTTGTGTTAATGGTGTGTTAAAGCCCCTTACTGTGACTGTATTTCTGTTGATCCGTCCCTTCATGTCTATCAGTATTTGCTTGATGTATTTAGGTGCTCCAGTGTTGGGTGCAGAGGTTTACAAGGGTTATATCCTCTTGTGGTATTGATCCCTGTGTCATCGTGAAATGTTTTTTTCTCTCTTATTTTGCTGTTGTTTTAAAGTCTAAGTATTGCTACCCCAGCTCTTTCTTCATTTTCATTTGCATGAAATATTTTTTCCATCTTGTTACTTTCAGTCTGTGTATGTCTTTCAATCTGAAGTGAGTCTCTTGTGCTCAGCATATATGTGGGTCTTGTCTTCTTACCCATTCAGCTGCCCTATGTCTTCCGATCAGGGCATTTAGTCCATTTACATTTAAAGTGATTATTGTTAGTTATGTAGTGTTTTCCATTTTATTATTTATATTTATGATTTTTAAAATAATAATCTTCTTGAAGAAGTCCCTTTAACTTTCTTGTTACACTGGTTTAGTGGTGATGAACTCCTTTACTTTTTCTTGTCTGGGAAGCTTTTTATCTCTATTTCAATTTTAAATAATAGCCTTGCTATGTAAAGTAATCTTGGTTGTAGGTCTCTGCTTTTCATCACTTTGACTATTTCGTCTCAATCCTTTCTGGCCTGGAGAGTTTGTTTCTGTTTAGAAATCAGCTGACAGTATTATGGGAACTCCCCTGTAGGTAACTAACTGCCTTTTTCCCCCCTCTGCTTTCAAGATTTTCTTTTTGTCTTTAACCTTTGCCATTTTAATTATATTGTGCCTTGGCGTGGTCCTCTTTGGCTTCATCTTGTTTGGAACTCTCTGTGTGTCCTGGACTTATATGTTATTTCCTTCACCAGGTTAGGGAAGTTTTCCATTATATTTTCAAATAGGTTGTTAATCCCTTGGTCTCTCTGTTCTTCATCTGGTCCCTTCTTCTGAATGTTGTTGCACTTGATGTTGTCCCAGAGGACCCTTAAACTATCCTTATTTTTAAAAATTCCTTTGTCTTTGCTGTTGAGGTGCTTTGTGCTGCCTTGTTTCCAAATTGCTGGTTCAGTTCTATGCTTTATCCAATCTTTTGTTGATTCCTTCTAGCATATTCTTCATTTCAGTTGGTGTATTCTTCATTTCCGACTGGTTCTTTTTTATGGTTTCCATGTTCTTTTTTTGTGCTTACTATCTCTTTGTTGCAGTTTTCACTGAATTTATCTCTTCTTCCTCTAAGTTCCTTGAGCATTCTTTTAACCTGTATTTCTGACCTCTGTATTTGGTAGGTTGCTTGGCTTCATTTTATTTAGTTCTTTTTCTGGAGTTTTCTTACATTTTTCATTTGGGGCATGTTTCTTTGTCCCCTTATTTTGGCTGCCTCTCTGTGTTTGCTTCTATGTATTAGGTAGAGCTACTGTGTCTCCCAGTACTGGCAGGGTGGCCTTATGTAATATGTTACCTGTGGGGACCAGTGGTACCGTCTCACAGGTCACCTGAGCCTCGTGCTCCCAGAGTGTCCCTTGTGCGGATGGCATGTGCCTTTCTGTTCTAGTTGAGCCTCAATTGCTGTTGGCACTGCAGTGGAAGGCATTAACCCTCAGGCTGTCTGGCTATAAGGACTGGTCACTACCACAGGGAATGAGCTTTTGCGTGCGGGCTGACCTCACCAAGTAGAGTTTGCCCGAGTGGACTCTGATGCCAGCGGAGACAACCCTTTACGTGTGTCACTTGTTCACCTAATCGGGTGGTTCTCTGTCATGGTGTGAAGGTGGCCATCGGGTGTGTTGTTTCTGAGGCCTCGGGAGGTACAGGTCCACACTAGCCACTTCCCGTGACTGGCCCGGGACTACCTTGTGGGAGCTGCAAGGTGTTCTGTGGTTGGTAGCTGCCTGTTCTGGATCCGGAGGTACATGGGAGAGGGCACACTGTGAACTGAGGCCTCCTGCCACCAGTACCAGGCCTTGGGACGCTTAGTGAAAGGCAGAGGGTGCCCCAAGGCCTGTTGCTGCCTGTGGACTGCTCATACGACTCAGCTGCTGAAAGACTCGGGCAGTAGGTGAGCTGGGTCAGGTACAGTCTCACAGCTGTCAGTCAGGGTCCGGTGAGTGGAGTTCGTTCGGCTGATGCCCATTCACACTTGGCTGTGTGGTAGGAGGGCTCAGCCTAGGGACAGTGGCAGCTGTTCCTCCAGCCCTTGCTCTGAAGCCACACAATTTGTTTCTCTCTGTATATCTCTGGTGACAACCCCTCCCCCACCCCTACCCCTGCCCCCTGTGTGTGAGCCCTTTAAGAGGATGTCTGAGTTTCCTTTCCTCTCACCCACATGGACAGAATCCCTACCTATTTGTACAGCAAGTATTTCGTGGGCTCTTCTTCCAGCACTGGTGCTCCAGGCCGGGGAGTCCCGTGGGCCTAGGCCCCCTTGCTCCTCAGGGGAATTTCTGCAGCTGAAATATCCCTCCTGATTCTCAACCTCCACACAGGCGTGTGGGGCCATCCTGTTCTGTGTCTCTGCCCCTCCTAATAGCCTCAACATGGCCGCTTCTCTGTGCCCTTCCTTATAAGACTTCTCAGCAGCTAGTCTTCAGATGCTTCTCCAGGCTGATTGTTTTATGACTCAGCTGCAATTTTCATGTGGTCCTGGGAGGGCGCAGGCTGGGCGTGTACCTGCTCTGCCATATTGAGAGGACGTGGATCTGAGTCATTCAATTAACTGGCCCTCCAGGTCCTAGTAACTAAGAAAGTTGTGTGTGTGCATGTGTTTAAATATTTTTTTATTCTTTGTTGTTCTTCTCAACTGTTGTCGGCAGGTCCTTCGGCGTGGTCCTCTGGGAAATCACCAGCTTGGCAGAACAGCCCTACCAAGGCCTCTCCAATGAGCAGGTGTTGAAATTTGTCATGGACGGAGGGCATCTGGACCAGCCTGACAATTGTCCAGAGAGACTGTGAGTGTCAAAAGGGGTGTTTCTTTATTTACTTAATTATTTTAAAATTTATTCTTTATTGAGTTTACTGGGGAGACATTGGTTAATAAAATTATATAGGTTTCAGGTCTACAGTTCTACAGCGTATCATCTATATATTTTATTTTGTGTTCGACACCCAAACTCAGGTCTCCTTCTATCACTGTTTATCTCCCCTATGGGTGTTCATTTAAAAGGCATTGCCTATTGCACACGTATTTGTGTTTGTGTGTCATGTCTACATGTGTGCTTGTGTTTGCACATTTTATGTCTCCATGACCTCTGAGTGTGTATATCATAGTTTTGGAAGGGAACTGGGGAGTTGGGTGGGAGACTGAGGTGTAATTCTCTATTCTTTATGTTCTTTATACACTTAAAATTTTGTCATGAGTCTAATATAATGTTATATTCAATTATATCTCAATAATAATGGGAAAAATAAGTCAGTAAGCATAAACATTAAAAAACTTTTGTTTTAAATATTTGTTATAAGATCACATGAACACTTATTCATATACACATACCGTTAAACAGTTGCAAAATCATTCAGCCCCACTAATAGTCCAATGAGTATAAAGTAAAGGAAAGGAAAGGACTGTCTTCTTTAATGAACAAAGAAAGGAAGGAAGGAAGGAATGGAGGGAGGAAGGGAGAGAGGAAGGAACGCAGGGTGAGTTTAACACTCAGCACTAGCAATGGTATGGCTAGGTAACCACCATTCTTACCTGCCTGTTATAAGAGCTACACAGAGCAAAATTATTGTGAAAGTCTCAAAAAATTGAAATGATTTAAACAGATGATCCAACAAAATGAGAGTTGCCAAGTAAATTGATAAATTAATATGATGTAGCAATTGAAATTTCAAATGATGCTTATAAAATGTTTTATAACTCAGTTGTTAAACTGGTTAAGTAGTAAGTGAAAAAGTGTGTGTGTATTATACTTCCAAATGTGTCCAGATAAAAGATGAGAGGTTGTATCTGAAGGAGAGTACTGTGGGAGCTGCATTTTCCCTGGATTTGGGGGTGTTTTCTAACTCCTTTATCAGTGTTGCTTAAGAAAAAAGTTTGACCTGAAAATTCATGGGGAGAGGCCATTTCTGTGCTTCGCCCTCAAAAGAATAAGACACTAACTTCAAAAATATGGTTCAAAGAGACTGCATATCAAGAAGAGTATGATGCAGAGGTATTTGAGTCTCTGAGCAAAGCGCCTCGAACTGTTGCCTCGTGGAGGCCCTCTCCTAGCCGGTCGGGACGAGGCCAGGAGCTGTGGCTCCAGGACCAGGGAACTTCGGCAGCACGAGGGCAGGGCTCCGCAGGCCTTTTTGCAAAGGGCCGTGTTGTTAGAATTTTCACTCTGGGCCATGGTGCTCGCTGTCGAAGCCACTCAGCTCTGCCGCTGTAGCTGGAAGGTGGCCCCCACCTACCAATAAGTGTCACGGACAGAAACGCTCAGGGTGATCGGGTTTGTCCGGTTTGGTTAGGGGGCTGATGTTTGCCAACCCTGCCCTGGAAGAAGTTACGGTGCGGAAAGGGAGGGGTAAGAACAGAAACCTCAAGCCCTCAGCGCCTGTTCTCTTTGCTGTTGGCCTTTCAAAACTGACCGTCACCCCCAGTAGAATTGCTGCTTGTGCTTGGCCGTCACCTGTACACGTAGGCACTGTCTGAAATGAACATGCCATCTGGGGTGTGGGCCAGCGGGCTGGGCTGGGACTGCTTGGCGGGGAGCCTGGGCTCACCCTCGATGTGTCCTCTGTCCCACAGCACCGAGCTGATGCGCATGTGTTGGCAGTTCAACCCCAAGATGAGGCCAACCTTCCTGGAGGTTGTCGACCTGCTTAAGGACGACCTGCACCCCAGCTTTCCAGAAGTTTCCTTCTTCCACAGCGAGGAGAACAAGGCGCCCGAGAGCGAGGAGTTGGAGATGGAATGTGAGGACATGGAGAGCGTGCCCCTGGACCGGCCCTCACACTCCCCGAGGGAGGAGGTGGTGGGGTCCCCGCTGGGCCTCAAGCGGGGTTACGAGGATCGCGTCCCCTACACCCACATGAACGGGGCCAAGAGAAACGGGCGGGCCCTGACTCTGCCACGGTCCAGTCCTTCCTAACAGCACCCGCTTGCGGGAGGGGCTCCCCACTTCACTCTCCTCTGGTTGGAAGGTCTTCAGAAAACTCAGGATTTTCCCAGGACTCGGCCGGTGCCCAGTGGAGCGGAGAGGCCATTGTTCTCCGCATGTGTTCATCGCGCGACCTAAAACCACCGCTGTCCAATTGCTGGTCTGACTGTGGCCGGAGAGTCTGGCTGAACGTGGAGGGCGGGGTCACCACAGCTGCCGCCCTGGCCACAGCTGCCGGGTCGGGCCAGGATGTTACTTCCTTCTGCAGTTGATTGAAAGAAAGCACCTGTGAAAAAGGACTTTTCGTGGGGATGAGGGCTGGTGTCTGAGCTACAGTGTAAAACATAAAAGTTGTTCATGGAACAAAAGTTTGAAAGAAAGGAAAAACACACTGTTCCAGTAGATTTTCAAGCTTTATGGAGTGAACTTTAGGGAGGTTTTTCTCATCCAGGCTGAAGAATTTTTTTCCTTCACAAAAGTAGTTCCTCAAATTGACCAATAGCTGCTGCGTTTGCACCTGCCGTCCCCGTGTGTGTGCATGTGCGTGCAAGGCAGGCAGGGCTGCTGTGTGTGAGCGTGCGAAGCCCCCGTGCCGAGGTGCAGCTCTGGGGCTCGGCCCGTGACCGGTCTCCCTCTCCCCGTGTGTGAGCGTCCTGCTTCCCCTCCTTCCTTCCCGTTCACCAGAGACCGCGCCCTCGACGGAGTCTCATGTGCCCGAGTCCAGCCTCAGAGTCCTCTGTCCCTTCACTCTGGTGAAAACTAGTTTTCCAGGAGCTGAGGGAGTGGTTTGGAGTATTCATGGATCTTTTAAAGACCAAACAGAGCTAGGACATAAGAAAAAGGAAAAAAAACTGAGATGATAAACAGTTTTGAGAATATATTCATAACACATTTTATTTTGAAAAAATCCCCAATCGGCCCCGTAAGTTATTGACTGTTTCCTGGGTCGGGGGCAGGGTTGGTGGGTCGGTCCGCCTGTGCGGGAATAGGGCGCGAGGCAGGAGAGGCCTCTTTGCTCAGTCTTCAAGGCATCTGTCTTTCTGGGAATAAAGCCACAGTTGCTGCTAACCCTTTGGATGTGCTGGGGCCGTGCCGAGGGCCTGGACAGTTGGGTTTGACGGATGGGTCGGTTTCTGCGTGGGTAAGCTGGCAGCCGCCCGGAGCTGAGCCCTACCTAGATATACTTTATGGCTCTTGGATCTCCTGTGTGTACCCGAAGCTCTTCCTCCACTCGGGGTACACATCCTCCAGTTATTCTGCAGACAGGACAAAATCAGATCCCCGTGTGTGATGGCACAGATGGACTTAGAGGACACTGAGCAATATGAAGTGAGGGCCTATCCATCCATCCCCTGCAACCTCAGGGCATCCAGCTGTCCTCAGAACTAGTCTCCCAGAAGCTGCTCTGTGCCGTGACCTCAGCTGGGCCAGGTGTGGGGCCTGGGCAGAACTCTCAGGTGCTTACAGTGTTGCAGCCCCGACGAAGTAGAGCCCAGGGGAGAACAGGCCAAGGACTTCACACTCCCCCAGACTCCTGCGCCAGCGTGAATCCAGTTTCTTTATTCGGTGAAAAGAACCACAGCTGCTCAAGGAAAGAACGCGGTGAACTTGTTACTTTGGTTCGTGAGAATCGTCGCCCCGATCACCCCTGAGTGCATTTCCTCACAGGTTTTTGACGGCTTCCTTCTCTTCTCTTGAGTTGTGGACTCAAGAACAGAGAGGGACTCACTGCAACCTCCGAACTTTTGAATTCCTGATTAACAACACAGATAGACACAAAAGCCCAATTGTCTATTGCTCTCCTATTTATAAGATTTGAGAAATTAGAGCATGTGAGATATTTCTGGGGAGCCTCCTTGATTGGGTACGAGGAGCAACGGTACAGAAACTATTTTTACCAAGTTCATTCTGGTCACAGGAGAGAGTCTGTACGCAAATTTAAAAAATACCACACAGATCTAGACATTGAGTTCTTTTCGTAGTAAATTTGTAGTGGCTCTAGATTGTAGTTGCAGCAGTTTTCACATTTTTCTAATTCAGATAGTTTTTCTTACATCAGGGGAAAATAATTTATTTTAATATAAAATCACTGTAAAAATCATTTTTCTAGGAAATGGAATGCACATAAATTTTTATCAAAGAAAAATAAACAGGCGAATGCGGGATGGTGAGCCTTTCCCATCATAGTCTACCTCAGCACTGTCAGGATGAGGTTCAATACGGATGTTTTTGAGACTTCAGAGCTCTGCCAGGGTCTGATCCGATCAGAAAAACTCCACATCCGCCGAGTCTGGATGCCAGGGACCAGTCAGAATTTCGAGGGGCGTTTGGGGTGAAGCGTGGCCTTCTGTGAGTAGTAGACCCTTTTTCTAGCAGTTGATCGTCTTCTCTGATTTTAATCTTTGTGACTTTTTTTATTTTGTTTTTTACTTCTCTCCATTAACACCATGCTTCCCATGTAGGGACCGAGTTTTGGGTCATGGTTATGTCTGTGATGTGGCGGGGCCCAGGCCTGGGCTGCTCCTCCCCGGAGGGAGTGGCCTCTCAGTCTCCCTCCGGGCAGCAGGCTCCGCGGCAGCGCTGGCCTCCCCCGTCCCACCGCATCCCTTCGCGGTGAGCACCAGAGGTGCCCTGGTCGCTCTGTGACCTGTCCCCACTGCTCTCAGATGGGGAGGCTGTGCGAGGGTGGATAGAATCACTCTCACGGGCACCTCACCCGCAGACACCCAGTGCAGTGTCTCCTGGGAGGCATGTCAAGAATCCCAACTCCAAACGCACCAGCATACTGAACACGTCTTTTAGCAGCAGAACCTGGCACCTCTGTGTTGTGGTGTGGTGATCTCAAGCCGATACTGTTCCACCTTGTGGGGCTTTGAGAGCCAGTGCGTGAGTGTGGACCGGGCCAGCGGGACTGCTGTCGTGCTCACCAAGCCCTGCGCACCTGTCGTACTCTTCAGCACTGCCTTGTGGACTCCCCTGTCTCTGCTTGCCCTGGAGAGGTGTGGTGCCGAGGCGGGTCCCGTGCAAACAGGACTCCGCAGACTGTATTCAGTTGTCTCCGCTGTTGCAGTGCAAAAAGCGAGCAGCCGTCGGAGTACAAACCTCCTCGTGCACCAGGCGATGGTGACTGTGATGACAGGACTCCGGTCCCGGGAAGTCGTGATTATCCTGGGGGTTGTAGTGATGGCTAAAAAGCAGCCACGCCAGCCTAGGTTGACAGTTTTCAAAAATGTCTATTATGAAAACCCTTCTCGGTCATGTGGTGAAACCCATGCAGTTTCTTCTTCTGGGAAGCGAACACCGAACATACGCTTTCTCCCCAGACCAGTGACGGCAAACGCACGTCTGGGAACGCTTGTGTTCCTGGAGCCGTCCCGCATGCTCTCCTGCTGTTCCAGCTGGGAGAGGTGCTGCTGGCTCTCGGAGAGACACTGAGCATGAAGGAGCGAGAACGTGGGAACCGAGGCCAGGCTCTGCGAGCGAGTCCCTGGACCAGAGACTGCTGCGGGCGGACAGGACGCTCGCTGCCCCGAGGTGGTTGGGTTGGCCTGTGTTCATCTGCAGTTGTCAGAATGTCGGTCGGCGGGCAGGGACATCGCCGGGGCGCGGCCCCTGCCAGCTGTCTGGGTCAGTGGATGTGCCGTAGTCCCGACGCCAGTCATTTTTCTACTTTGGTGGAAGTAGGTGTTAAAACACTTGTGGATGCCACTCGGCGAATCCTCGACACCTCGGGCTGTTTAGAAATTATGATTTTTGTTGGGGGTGGGGAATGGGGAAATGCTGATTGTACATAAATGGTGCATGTAGAATGGTGTCCTTTCAGAAAACCTTCCAGAATGTTCTTCAGAATATTGATTTACACCAGAGGTGAGGTTGGGAATGGGAAGAACCAGCTAGCGTGTGTTCTTTTCAAACACACAAGATAAGTTTTAGGGGCTGCGACCAAAGGCAAATGTTTCCTTAGGGTCCCCCCAGAAACAGAAGGGACAACGACTTTTTCCCCTCACTGTCACCTGATACCCGTCAAGGTCCAGAACCAACCTCCGGCCAGATTTTCATTTGGGCATGGCCCTAAATGTGCTCGTTAGGAACCAGATCATGAATCTGAGACTCCTGGTTCCATTTGAGAAGGCAGGAGTAGCCCCCAAGTGAGCGTGTGTCCACACACACACTGAGGAATAGCGTAGTTTCCCCACTGTGCGTGTCTGAGTGGGGGCGGCCTCGGCCTGTGCGTCAGCAGCAGACGCCTGTGCACCCTCAGCCTCACAGGGTCAAATGTGCCTTGGCTTCTGTGGAGAACAACGTGGAAAGACAAAACACACCAGTAGCTCAGTTACAATTTGCAATGTTTTCCTACAAGAGCCAAGTAATGCCATGTACAGAACATGCCTTTGGGGGGGGTGTTGAAATCATGCTGCATGTAAAACATGGGGTAATTACCTGTTTATATGAAAATTCTGAATAAATTATCTGAGAAGAGTCTTGTTTCTGTGTGGTGTCTGAACAAGTACCTGTGAGCTGTGTGGCGGTGTGGCTATGGGGTGGGCTGGGTTAAGGGAAATCTTCCAGGAAGTTGAGGGACAAACCCCTAGATTCTTCAAAGCAACAAAGCAGGAGGTCAAATATTGTCACCAGTGGGGCCAGTGATGCACTGATACCCACCTTGTACAGTTGGACTGGTAGTTTAATAACAAACTGTCCGTTCCAGTTGGTATATAACTGCTCCCTCAATGACTCTAGACCTGCCAAGCTCCAAGCACTAAGGGGCTCATTCCAAGAATAACAGGGACCTCTGGGATCTTGTTCCATTTCAACATGCTAGAGACTTACATGCTAAATATTTTACACACCATCCTGGGAGCATAGACCTCTGCCCAGGGCGGGTGGCCAGCAGGGGACTGCAGGCTGCAGGAGGATTGTGAACAGCCTTCCTTGAGCTAAATTCAGGGTGCTGTGGGTGAGGGGAGACTCCAGGCCTTCAGCAGCCTGTGTGACTTTCCTGAGTCACATAATTTCTTGTGTGGGTTGTTGCTGTGTAACAAACAGTCCCAAAACTTATCAGCTTAGAACAACACACATTTATTCCTCAGTTCTATGTGCTGGTGAGGCAGTCCTTCACAGTTTTCCTGCTGTGTCTGAGGCCTCTTGTGAGGCTGGGGGCAGGCGGTAGGGACGACTTATCTTCCAGGAGGCCCGCTGAGATTTGTTGAAATGGTGGGGGTTGCAGCATACCCTTGGACAAGAGACCAAGCTCCAAATGTGCAAGCACTTTCCAAAGTTCGACATGTGTGGTGCTTGCTATGGTCCCAGTGCCCAAAGGCAGTGACATGGATGGGCTGAGTCAGCATGGTGTGGGGAGGGGAGGAGAGGGGAGGGACCGAGGAGAGCTGGATACCAGAAGGTGTGCACCAGCTGGGAATCAAATCCTACAACAGTCACCTGAATGTCTCACTTCATCCATCTATGAATGAAGATGATAAACCTACTTCATATGAACACAGTGTAGATCAACTGAGGTAAGGCTTATTCTTCATGATCCTCCCAGGATGTCCTCCCCACACCTACAAAACCCTCCAAGTTTTCCTGTTCTCCAAGAAATCGATGCCACTGCTAATTGGGAGTGGCGGTGGCTTGAATTATGCATCCCTGGGTTGATGAAATTCAATAGGAATCTCTTGGAAAATAAAAATGCTTTTCTCCCCAGAAAAGACTCTCAAAGGATGCTTGAGTCTCAGGATGAGCATGTGGGTCAGTGGTCTGTCTGTCTGTCCAGAAGGGCCACTCAGGCTCCTCCAACTCCTGGCCAAGTGACGTCAGTGCAGCTTTAGCGGGGTCCCTGGGGCCCTGGCCTGGAGTGGTGGTGTCTGACTACAGGGTCCTGAAGCTTCGTCCTGAGTCTTGAATGTTAGAGGAGCTACCACTCAGAGAGTCCCACCTCTTAGCAAGAGGAGCATCTTCCTAAGCCACACCTTGGCCCCCTCAGTGAGCACCTCCGGGGCAGGGGCTGGGCCTCTGTTTAATGAATTCCCCTACCCCCAAGTGGACTTGGCCGGTTCAGTTTCCGGTTTTGCCAGCCACCTGAAAAGTTGTCTCTGTCTTAGTGTTTCAGGAATCCTGTCCAGAGCCCTCACCTGGCTTTGAATCTGCTCTGCCACGAGGAGCTGTAAGGACGTCCCATTATTTCTATTCCTTGTCTGTGAGGTGGGGCGATAATGATCCCTACTTTATAGGGCCATCGTGGGAGACAAAAGGGCTTGTTTTTGTGATGTCTGCAAATCGGCCTGTGAGCAAACCCACGGTTTCTTTTGAGGCGCCCCACACCCATTAGGACCACCTGTTAGAATAAATCTACACCCTGGATACTGCTGACCATAGAGCATTCCCAATTTTCCCTTTTTTTGTTTGTTTGCGATTTTGTAAAAGCTGCAGTGAGTCGTATTCTGGTACATCACTGCAGTGCCCAGGGTGATGAGGAGTTGGGAACTTTGGCACATGGTTGCTCTGGGGTTGGGTTCTGTGGTCAGCTGACATGCATGTTGAAAGAGAAAGAATCTCCTGACTGGGTAGGTAAAGCAATTTGTACCCTAAGAAGAATCAGTATTTGCAGATTACAAAATGGAACACTGACCTCCTCATTGGCTGCTCACTGTGGTTCCCAGGGAAACTTGTTGGTTTGTGGTTTTAGCATGAAACACTGCCATCTTTAGGGCGTATTGAGGAATTAAAAAGGACTCCAGAGGAGTTTTTTGTTGGTTGGTTGGTTGGTTTGGTTTGGTTTTTGTTAGCCTTTGGAAAAATGCACAAGAGTTTCAGAAAGCCCTAATTCAAACTGGATAGAGCAGCGATTTTCATCTGGTGTGCCGCAAGAATTTGTAAAACATGCAATACCTGGCTATTTACTTAGTCAGGAGCACTGACCTCTTTTTCCTTTGATTGTCAAATTAAAAAATGACAGCAGCCAAGGCAACAGTAACCATCCATTGTGAATGAAGCAAAATTATGCCTCTTTTTTGCACATCCCTTCATATTTAGTGCCTCTAAGTAACTCAGACCACTGAGCCACACCAGCCATAGCATGCTGATAAATTCTTTTTTTAAAAACAAAATAGCATTTCATTTGTTTTTAATTTAATTTATTTTATTTGAAGATGTTTTCTTGAATTACTTCTGCAGAAATCAAAATAGAACTACTTCCCCTAATCATTTTTCTTCTAGAATTCCCTGAAAACTTTTTATCAGCTTTGCTCCAAAGAGTACTTTTTTAAATCAACTTTGTGACTCCTCTGCTTTAGGTTTACCCTAATTATTTGCATCTCCAGTCAGTGAGGTCAAAAATTTCTTCACAGCCATTTGTTTTTGAATGCAGGAATAGATGTGAGTGAAGACTGCATCTGACTAGTATTTGATTGGCCCCTGGTCTTCCAAGACATCATTCCCCACAGCAGCAGGGGCTTCCAAAGGAAGCCGCTGTTTGTCAGAAGAGCACACTGGGAAGGATCAGGCACAGAAGGAGCTGGTGGTTCCTCTTGATTTCCATCTCTTGCCCAAGAGTCTCCCGAGGAGCCCTCTGCCCTGCAGAATACTGGGGCTGGCCTCCTGAGAGGCCAGAAAAGGCTCCACAAGCTGTTTGTCCTTCGAGCTGTACCAGAACTTGGTACTGGCTGAGGGTTGGCTATGATCACCAGCAGCTGGTTTTCACTCTGCCCTGGCCAGCATTTCAAAGCCCATCATTTTGTAGAGCTTGTAGTTCGGGATGAGCTGTAACAGCTGGGAAACGCCACAGCTGTACTCTTACTGGGCGAACAGGACTTGAAGTTCTTACTTATTTGTCATTATTTCTGATTTATATATCGTGAGTAATTTCCAGACATAAAGTGGAGATAGTTCACTTCACTTTAAATAAAAACAGCTACCAAGTTTAATGGGAAATATTTTAGTCTTTAATTAGCAGTAACAATGTGAATGAATGAATTTGCATTAGAGCTAGGGCCCCTGAGTTTCCTTCAGAAATTTTACGGGCAAGAATGGATTCAAAAAGCAACAAACACTTATGTGTATTATGCTTCCAAAGGTATAATTCTATTCTATTACAAAGCATCAATTCTCCTGAGGTCTTTATTTAATTTTTATGCTATTCAGATACATACTGATTAATGTAAAGTTTTTTAATTTTTAAATTATTTCATTGCTGTTCAATTGCAGTTGTCTGCATTTACCCCTGACTACTTCCCCACCCAACCCCAACCAAACCCACCTCCCTCCCTTGCTTCCACCCCCCCCCCACTCACTAAGTTTTGTCCATGTGTTCTTTATAGTTGTTCCTGAAAACCCTTCCCCCCATTATCCTGTCCCACCTCTCCTGTGGTTACTGTCAGGCTGTTCTCAATTTCAGTGTCTCTGGTTATATTTTGCTTGCTTTTTTTTGTTGACTAGGTTCCTGTTAAAGGTGAGATCATATGGTATTTGTCCCTGACTGCCTAGCTTATTTCACTTAGCATAATGCTCTCCATTCCATCCATGCTGTTGCAAAGGGTAGGAGCTCCTGCTTTCTCTCTGCTACATGGTATTCCATTGTGCAAATATACCATAGTTTTTTTATCCAGTCATTTACTGATGGGCACCTAGGGTGCTTCCAGCACTTGGCTATTGTAAATTGCGCTGCTATAAACATTGGGGAGCATAGGTTCTTTTGGATTGATGTTTCAGGGTTCTTAGGGTATAATCACCACAGTGGAATTGCCAGGTCAAAAGGCAGTTTCATTTTTAGTTTTCTGAGGAAATTCCATACTGTTTTCCACAGTGGCTGCACCAGTCTGCATTCCCACCAACAGTGCACTAGGGTTCCCTTTTCTCCACAACCTCTCCAACACTTGTTTGTTGAATTGTTTGTGATGGCCATTATCACCAGTGTAAAGTCATATCTCATTGTGGTTTTAATTTTCATCTCTCTGATGGCTAGTGACACTGAGCATCTTTTCATGTGCCTCTGGGTCCTCTATATGTACTTCTTGGAGAAGTGTGTGTTCACATCTTTTACTCATGTTTTAATTGGGTTGTTCATCTTCCTGGAATGGAGCTGTGAGAATTCTTTATATATTTCAGAGATCAAACCCTTGTCCTATGTTTCATTGGTAAATACGTTTTCCCATATGCTTTGTTCTCTTTTCATTTTAATGCTTTTTGTTCAGTCATGCAGAAGATTTTTAATTTTGATTAAGTCCCATTTGTTTATTCTTTCCTTTATGTCCCTTGCTTTATGGGACATATCAGTGAAGATATTGCTGCATGGAATGTCTGAGATTTTCCTGCTGATATTTTCCTCTAGGACTTTTATGGTGTCACAACTTACATTTCAGTCTTTTATTCATCTTGAGTTTATTTTGGTGTATGGTGTAAGTTGGTGTGAGTTTCATTTTTTGCACGTAGCTGTCCAGTTCTCCCAACACCATTTTTTGAAGAGGCTATTTTTACTCCATTTTATGCTTCTTCCCTCTTGTCAGATATTAATTGACCATAAAGACTTGGGTTTATTTCTGGGCTCTCTGTGCTGTTCCATTGATCTATGTGTCTGTTCTTATGCCAGTACGAGGCTATTTTGATTACAGCAGCCTTGTAATACAGTTTGATATCAGGTATTGTGATCCCTGCTACTTTGTTCTTCCTTCTCAAAATTATTGCAGTTATTTGGGGTCTTTCATGTTTCCATATAAATTTCTGAAATGTTCATTCTATATCTTTGAAATATGTCATTGGTTCTTTGATAGGGATTGCACTAAATCTATAAATTGCTTTGGGTAGTATGGACATTTTGATGATGTTAATTCTTCCAGTCCATGAACATGGTAAATGCTTTCATTTGTTTGTGTCTTCCTTAGTTTCTTTCTTCAGTGTTGTATAGTTTTTTGAGTACAGGTCTTTTCCATCCTTGGTTAGATTTATTCCTAGGTACTTTATTTTTCTTGTCGCTCTAGCAAATGGGATTTTTTTCCTGATTTCTGTTTCTGATATTTCCTTGCTGGTGTCCAAAAGTGCCTTTGATTTCTGAATATTGACTTTGTATCCTGCTATTTTGCTAAATTCACTTATTAGGTCAAGTAATTTTTTGGTGAAGTCTATAGGGTTTTCTATGTATACTATCATATCATCTGCAAACAATGACAGTTTTGCTTCCTCCTTTCCAGTTTGGATGCCTTTTATTTCTTGTTCTTGTCTGATTGCTGTGGCTAGGACTTCCAGTACTATGTTGAATAGGAGTGGTGACAGCAGACATCCTGGTCTTGTTCCTGATCTAGTGGTAAAGCTCTAAGTTTTTGCCCACTGAGAATGATGTTGGCTGTAGGTCTCTGATACATGGCCTTTATTATGTTGATGAATGCTCCCTCTATTCCCACTTTGCTAATAGTTTTTTTTCATGAATGGGTGCTGTACTTTATCAAATGCTTTTCCTGCATATATTAATAGGATCACGTAATTTTTGTCTTTCATTTTGTTTATGTGATGTATTATATTTATTGATGTGCAAATATTGTACCATACTTGCATTCCTGGGATGAATCCCACTTGATCATGGTGTATGATCTTTTTAATGTATTGTTGGATGTGGTTTGCTGATATTTTGTTGAGAATTTCAGCATCTATGTCCATCAGCAATATTGGCCTGAAGTTTTCTTTCTTTGTTATGTCTTTATCTGGTTTGGGGATTAGGACAATGTTGGCTTCATAAAAAGAGTTTGGGAGTCTTCCATCTTCTTGGATTTTTTGGAATAATCTGTTAAGGATAGGGGTTAGCTCATCCTTAAATGCTTTGTAAAATTCTCCTGTGAAACCATCTGGTCCAGGGCTTTTGTGAGTCAAGAGTTTTTTTTATTACTGCTTCAATTTCATCAGCTGTTATTGGTCTGTTAACACAGGCTTTCTGCTTCTTCATTCAGTTTTGAAAGATTGTATTTTTCTAAAATTTTGTTCATTCCACCTAAGTTTTCAAATTTCTTGGCATACAGTTCTTCATGGTAATTTCTTACAATCCTTTGTATTTCTGTGGTGTCAGTTGTAATCTCTCCTCTTTCATTTCTGATTGCATTTATTTAGGCCCTCTCTCTTTTTTTCTTGATGAGTCTGCTTAAGGGCTGTCAATATGGTTTATCTTTTCAATGAATCAGCTCCTGTATTTATTGATCCTTTCGAATTGTGTTTTTAGTCTCTATGTCATTTAATTCTTCTCTGATATTGGTTATTACCTTCCTTCTACTTGCTCTGGGCTGTCTTTGTTGTTGTTACTCAAGTTCTTGTAGGTGTAGAGTTAAGTTGTTTATTTGAAATGTTTCTATCTTTTTTAGGTAGGTCTGTATCATTATGAACTTCCCTCTCAGGACTGCCTTTGCTGTGTCCCATAAGTTTTGGACTGTTGTGAGTTCATTTTCATTTGTTTCCAGAAACTTTTTGATTTCTGCCTTGATCTCATTCTTGACCCATTCACTGTTTAATAGCATGTTATTCAATCTCCATGAGTTTTAGTGTTTTGGGGTTTTTTTTTCTTTGAGGTTGGTTTCCAGTTTCAGTCCCTAATAGGTAGAGAAAATTCTTAATATGACTTCAGTTTTCTTGAATTTGTTGAGGCTTAATTTGTGTCCTGTCATGTGGTCTATCTTTGAAAATGTTCCATGTGCATTTGAAAAGAATGTGTATTTTGCCTCTTTGGGATGAAAGGCTCAATATGTATCATTTAGGTCCATTTGATCCAGGACAGTGTTCAATGCCGCAATACCATTGTTGATATTTTGTTTGGAAGATCTATCCATTATTGACAGTGGGATGTTAAAATCCCCTACTATAAGTGTGTTGCTGTCAATATCTTTCTTGAAGTCCTCTAAGATTTTCTGTATGTATTTGGGTGCTCCTATGTTGGGTGCATATATATTTACAATGTTTATTGTAAACATCTTGATGGATTCTTCCCTTGAGTATTATGAAGTGACCTTCTGGGTCTCTTTTTATGGTTCTTTTTTTGAAGTCTATTTTGTCTGATATGAGTTTTGGTACCCTGGTTTTTTCCCCCCTGCCCATTTGCTTGAAATATTTGTTTCCAGCCCTTCGCTTGCAGTCTGCATACGTCTTTTGTTCTGAGGTGGGTCTCTTGTAAGTAACATATGTGAGGGTCATGATTTCTTATCCATTCAGCTCTTCTATGTCTTTTGATTGGAGCATTTAAGCCATTTACGTTTAAGGTTATTATTGATAGGTACTTCTTCATTGCCATTTTTCATACCTGTGTTCCTTTCTCTCTCTCTCACTGTTTTTTTCCCCTGTTCTTAAAGCAGACCCTTTAGCATCTCTTGCACAGCTGGTTTGGAAGAGGTGTATTCTTTGAGGTTTCTTTTGTCTGGGAACCTCCTTATTTCACCATCCATTTTAATTGAGAGCCTTGCTGGATAAAGTAGTCTTGGTTGCAGGCCCTTGGTTTTCATTACTTGGAATATTCCTTGCCATTCCCTTTTGGCTTGGAGTATTTCCATTGAGAAGGCAGCTGCAAGCCTTACTGGGAGTTCCTTTTATGTTACTTCCTATTTCCCCCATGCTGCCTTCAAGATTCTCTCTTTGTCTTGGAAATTCGCCATTTTAATTATGGTGTGTCTTGAAGTGGGCCTCTTTGGGTTCCTCTTGATTGGGACTCTGTGTTTCCTGGATTTGTGTGACATTTTCTCTCATCCAGTTAGGGAAGTTTTCCATCATTCCTTTTTCAAACAGGTTTTCTGCCCCTTGCTCTTCTTCTTCTTCTCCTTCTGGTATCCCTATTATATGGATACTATTCTGTTTTATGTCATCCTGCATTTTCCTTAAACCCTCTTTATTCTTTCTGAGTCTCTTTTCCTTTTCTTGCTCTTTCTGAGTATTTTTTCTACCTTGTCCTCCAGCTCACTGATCTGATCCTCTGCTTCATGTAGCCTGCTTTCTAATCCTCCTACTGTGTTCTTTAATTCAGAAATTACATTCTTCAGAAAGGACTTCTGCCAAGATGGAGGCGTAGGTGGAAACACTGTACCTTCTTGCACAACCAAGTTTAAAAACAACAAAGTTTTAGCAACAAAAATGCAACCAAACTACAGAAAATTGAACTATACAGAAGTCTAACAATAACAAACCATTCAGCCAAACCGGTAAGAGGGGCAGAGCCAGCAGCACAGAGGGGTCGGGAAGGAAAGATCCACTGGACAGACCCAGGTGCAAGACCCAGGAGCACAGGAAGCAGTGGGCAGATCCCAGGTGTGGAGTAGCAGTAGTCAGACCCACTGAGGGCACAAGGCGGTGGACCCACTGAGGGCAGACCGCAGTCATACATTTGTGTGCAGATAAACCAGCGAAGGAGAGAGCAGTGACACAGACCACGCAGGCCCCAGTGGCAGAAAGAAGCAGAGGGGACCACTATTGTCCCTCTCTGACCCCGCCCCCACATTCAGCATTGCAAACCAGCAACCTGGGTGGCCCTGCCCTGGTGAACACCTAAGGCTCTGCTCCTCATATGTAACTGGCACGAACAGACCAAAACATAGCTCAAGAAGAACTCAAAGCCCCAGAGCCGATAACTCTAAGTGGTGAAGAAATAGCCAAACTTTCAGATGCACAGTTCAAAACACTGGTGATCAGGATGCTCACAGAACTGGTTGATTTTAGTCACAAATTAGAGGAACATATGAAGGCTAAACTAATTGAAATGAGGGGAAATGCACAGGAAACCAATAGTAATGGAAAGGAAACTTGGACTCAAATCAAGAGAGTGGACCAGAAGGAAGAAAAAAAATGACCAAACAGAAAAGGATGAAGAAACAAGAATTCAAAACAATGAGGAGAGGCTTAGGAACCTCCAGGACATCTTTAAACATTCCAACATCTGAATTATAGGGGTACCAGAAGGGGAAGAGGAACAGCCATGAGTGGAAAACATATTTGAACAAATAATAAAAGAGAACTTCCCCAATCTGGCAAAGGAAATAGACTTCCAGGAAATCCAGGAAGCTCAGGAAGTCCCAAAGAAGTTGGACCCAAGAAGGAACACACCAAGGTACATCATAATTATATTAGCCAAGATGAAAATGAAGGCGAGAATCCTAGAAGCAGCAAGAGATAAGGGGACAGTCACCTACAAAGGAGTTTCCATCAGACTGTCAGCTGATTTCTCAAAAGAGACCTTACAGGCAAGAAGGGGCTGGAAAGAAGTATTCCAAGTCATGAAATCCAGAGACCTACAACCAAGATTGCTCTATCCAGCAAAACTTTCATTTAGAATGGAAGGACAGATAAAGTGCTTCTCAGATAAGATCAAATTCAAGGAGTTCATCATCACCAAGCCCTTATTATATGAAATGTTAAAGGGACTAATCTAAGAAAAAGAAGATAAAAAATATGAACAGTGAAAGGACAGCAAACTCACATTTATTAACAACCATACCTAAAACAAAAGCAAACTAAGAGGACAGCTAGATCGGGAGTGAACCATAGAAATGAAGATCACATGGAGGGTTAGCAACAGGGAAGTGGGAGAAGGAGAAGGGGGAAGAAGGTACAGAAAATAAGTAGCATAGATGGTAGGTAGAAAATAGACAGGGGGAGGGCAAGAATAGTATGGGAAATATAGAATCTAAAGAACTTGAGACACATGGTCATAAACTAAAGGGGGGGAAATGGTGGGAAGGGTGTGGAGGGTGGAGGGAAATGAAGGGGGGAAATAAAACAACTGTAATGGCATAATCAATAAAATATATTTTTTTAAAAAGAAATTGTATTCTTCATTTCCTCTTGGCCTTTGTTGATAGTTTATATCTCCTTTTTTATGTTGATATAGTTTGCAGTGAGTTTATTGTAGTTTCCCTGTAGTTTTCAGTAATTCTCTGTGAGCTCATTGAGCTTCCTTATAACCACTGCTTGAACTCAATATCTGGTACTTGACTTGTCTCTATTTCATTTAGCATTGTTCCTGAGGCTTCCTCCTTTCCTTTCATTTGAGGGTTTGTTTCTTTGCCTTCCCATTTTTTGTGAGAGTCTTCTTGTTATCCTCGGCTTCTTAAATTGATCTGTTCTGACTCCCTGAGTTTATAGTGTGAACTTCTATGGTAGGAGACCTGTGAGATTCAGTAGTGCAGTCTCCTTGATCTCCTGAGCTTGCTGGTCTTGGGCCGTCATTTATGTTGGCTCTCTATATGTCTTTGGTGTTTGATTGTCATTGGATGTTTCTTTGGTGGGTCCTACCCACCAGCTGATTAACTGAGGGTCACTCTGTCCACCACGTCTTGTATTCTGTTGTGTGGGTATGGACATGTTGTGTTGAAACTAGTTCTTCTGTCAGGAAAGAATAAACAAGTGGGACTTCATCAGAATAAGAGCTTCTGCATGGATAAACAAAGCATCAGCAACATGAAAAGGGAACCAACTGTATGGGATAACATATTTGCCGACGATACCTCAGACACGAGTTTGATCTCCAAAATATATTCACATCCTTCTTCTTTTTTGTCTTTTTTTCCAATTATTTTGTTGTTATTCAAGTAGAGTTGTCTGCATTTAGCCTTCACCACTGCCCTCCCACCTCATCCACCCTCAGTTCCCTCCCCTGATTCCACCCACCCTTGGTTTTGTCCATGTGTCTTTGATAGTTGTCCCTGAAATCATTTCTCCTATGTCCTCCCATTATCCTCTCCCACCTCCCCTCCTGTTACTGTCAGATTGTTCTTAATTTCAATGTGTCTGGTTATATTTTGCTTGCTTTTTTGTTTTTTATTAGGTTCCAATTAAATATTTTCATCTCTTAAAAAACATTTTATTTATTTTTAGAGATACAGAAAGGTAGGGAAAAAAGGGACAGAGATATCTATTTGCCCCCCTGACATTCTCCAAACAGAGGCTTGGCCTGCAACCCAGGCATGAGCCCTGACTGGAAATGAACCAGTGACATTTAGGTTCACAGGATGCCCAATTCACTGGGCCACACCAGTCATGACTCTACTTGTTTTCACCTTCCTCTTATCTTCCTATGCTCTCAGTTAATCTGTGTCTTTCTCTTCTCTAACTCTTTGTGGGGCTGACTTTCTGTAGCAGTTTATTCTGTAAGGACCAAGGTACTGCCAAATATTTGATGATGTGCAAGGAAGCTAAAAACTAAATGACTGGACATAATATGTGAGTAATTTATACACATTAAGAGCCCAAGTGTGGACACACACACTGTGCATATTGGGTATTACCTTTCAAAATATTCGTAAGTGGGGTGGGTTTTGAGACGCTATAGGATGAGGACACAGCCTCTGCGATGTGTCAAAGGTGTGTTCTCTGTAGGTATTTAGTGAAAAGGATTTGATTCACTGTGTTTTGTCCTACGCTATGTAATAAATATTGCAGGGGGTATGGTGGGCGCTGACGGTTAGAAGAAAGCAATGGGACTTGTAAAGAGAGGTACGTTCTAGGTGGAGAGCCAGAAAGAGCTGCGGTTGAAAAGGAGACCCAGTTTTAGAGAACTGGTTGTAAGAGTCTCTGATGTGCTTGCTTGGGAATCTTCCCGAGATGTCTCATCTGAGGAAGCTCAGTCTTGAGACAGAATAAAGGGGAGCCAATATTTGTGTGTTTGAACACTGGTGTTTTCGGATTCTGTGCTTTTGATGAAAAAGGAGGTGAGTGGACAATTTATAGAAACAGGGCTGTTAAGGATCGAATGAGCAGGGCTCTCGTTAGTTGGAAGTTAAGCAAACACAGGGGAACTGTCACAAGTAGGAAGGTTGGCGCTCGGGCTAGGGTTTGGGAACCTGGTTTAGGAAGAGGAAACCAGCATAATCACCACAGGTTTAGACATTAATATCCCAAGCAGGGGTCTGTTCAGCCCTCTACCTTACCCCTCGTGTCCAATGGTTTTTTGGATTGCCTAACACAAACCAGCATGTCGTGTGCTGCACTTCCCATAAATTACCTGCTTATCTCCCATTTCACATCTGCAACACAAGACCCTGTCTCCCCATACTCCAGAATGTCATGTGTACCTGATATCGCCTTATTGTCTGGTATTCATTCATACTCATGTTGAATATTTTGTATTAATCTGATTATGTTAGTTTGATTTTTATCCCAGGTGGTGGATCTGACGAGGTTGGTGGAGAAGAATCACTTTTTAATCCCCCACAGTTTTGAAAAGCTGGTAGAGTGGAATGAATGGTGAGACAGTGCTAACTTGTGAACCTGTTGCAACTGAGAGATCATGGATGTCTGCCATCCAAGGTCAGCATCCTTTTTGTTGTTCTTTGACTGATTGCTTCTGGGTTTGGTAAAATTTTGAAGTTTGGACTTCTGGAGAAACATGGATTTTGTTTGATGGAATCTTACGTTTGTTTACATTGTGAAGATCTGTTTCAGCTCCTGCCTCTGGCATCTGGGGGCCTGGCGTCTGGCTCCAACTCTAAATTCTGACCATGGCACCCAGGTGGGTTCTGTGTCCAGGGTCAAACTGTATTCAGTTGTGTGTCTGCAGTTTTGCATCTCAGGACGTGGCTTTGTGTCCTGGGTTCACATGTGAGGTCCATGTGCAGATAAAGCTTTTGGTTCTAGTGTATGGAATCTAACATTAAGGGTCTGATTTCAGTCCCTGGCATCTGGTGTTTGGCCTTCGGACCATATGGTCTGGTTCGGGTGAGGGCCCCTAGCTTTGGGTTTGCGGCTTTGAGCTCGCAGCTTTGGGCCTGGAGTCCAGGTTTTGGTTTGGCGTCTGCTTCAGGGTCCAGGATTCAGAGTCAAGGGTCTGTGTCCAAGGTCCTGAGTTTGACTGTGGTGTCTGGTGTCTGTCCACTGAGGGTCATTGTGGCAATGTGAGTAACCAAGTTTATGAAGTTGAGGCCAATTAAAATCCTCAACTTTGGAAAACAAGCAAAACCCTTAAGACAGAGGACCCAGCATGCACGGCTCATAGAGCACACATGCGCCTTCCCTTCTCTTCTTTCCTTAGCTGAGTATCTTTACTTTGTTTCTCCTTATCTCCAAAGGGCCCCAGGAGACTTGCAGCCAGGGGGGCAGTGGGCAGCAGTGGCCTGTCCCGGGCCAACCCCCGATCCTGTCCCCAGGGCCCTTCTTTGCGCCTAACATTTGTTTCCCTACAAGCAGCTCCACCTCTGCTCCCTCGTGGGCTGTGATTTCACCCCTTCTCTCTGAAGCCCTTTCTGTGTTTCACTGTCCTCACATTAATATAGAAACTCCCAAAACGCCCTCGCTTTGTGTTGTGACATTTGTACTGCAGGAAGTCCAGAAGCTACGCGTAAGAGACCTTGGCAGGGCAAACCTCCCGTGGTTCCGGTACCTTTTCAGTGACAGAACCACCAAATTTCGTTCATTCATTTATCTGTGGATGGACATTTGAATACTTTCTACCTTTCAGTTGCTGTTAACAGTGCTGTTATGAATAATCACGTATAAGTTTGTTATAACAGCTGTCTTCAATTTCTCAGGTGTATATTTCGAAGTAGAGTTATTGAACACGGCAGGGTTTTGTGTGTTCACAAAACAATTGTGTGTTCCTCGATTGTTTTGAGGAAGTGCCAAACCAGTTTATACAAGGTCTGCAATATTTTACATTTACATAAGAAACGGTCAATCATTCTAATTTTTGTTTGTGATTATTAGTATTTCTCGGTTTGCTTTCTCATTATAGCATAGATAGTGTCTGGGGAGGGATACTGTGTCATGATGTAGCCATTGAACATATTTTCTGTTTTTTTTTATACCACTTGTATGAATGTCTTCTCTTCAGAAGGGAAGACAAGTTTTTTAAAAAATATAGATGTCTGTTTGGGTGGTGTTGCTCAGTGGATTGAGCTCTTGTCTGTAAACCAAAGGGATATCCCCAGTGGTTCGATCCCCAGGCAGGGCACGTGCCTGGGTTGTGGGCCAGGTCCCCAGTAGGGGGCACGTGAGAGGCAACCACACATGGATGTTTCTCTCCCTGTCTTTCTCCCTCCCTCTCCTCCTCTAAAAATAATAAATAAAATGTTTAAAATAATATAGGTGATTCTTCACTGATGAGTCATAAAGGTCTTTGTTGTGGAAGAAAGAGTCTGATCGAAAGTATAATGTGTAACCATTTTCTTAAATTCCATGGGTGGTCTTCTTACTCTGTGAATAGCTTCTCCTGCTACCCAGAATTTTTTAATCAGGAGGACACCACATTTATTCATTTACTTTCATCGATTTTGTTTTCAAAGTATATGTATTGATATGAGGCAGCAGCTTCATGCATCTCCCATTGCCTCATTTAGTTTGCTTGATTTAATATAACTTGTTTTGCAGAAACCTGCTTTATGTTTTTAGACATTAGATGTTTAGGTTGCAAGAATTTACAGGTTTAAATAGGAGGAAAGACTGGTTTTCTGTGGTATGATGTCCAGAGTCAGGCATCTGGAGTCAGGGACAGGCCTTGGACACCCGGTCTGGTGCCTGGTGCATGGCATGGTTCAGGGTTAGGATTAGGGGTTGGGGTGGATACCATGACTTGTCTTTAACTTCATTTGAAACCATTGTGTCAGGCTGTATCATGACAGGTGTATTATCAGCTTGTGATAAAAAAAAAATTTCACCACAAGTGGTGAGGGTATGGTTGGCCACTTTCACAGCGAAGATGCATGCACATAAGCAACATTTTTGGTCTCTTTGGCTTTGTCATTCCAAGCAAGATACAAGTACAAGTGTAAGGCAAGAAAAGATCTGTGGTGTGTGTGGAGAAGCTGCTGTGACTGCCGGAAGGTCCGAAGTGTATTGCGAAGTTTTGTGCTGGAGATTTCTCCCACAGGCAGGCAGACCAGGTGCAGTGGAGAGCCCTCAACAGCAGATGTTCACTGAGGACAGATCACGTCATGGCCGGTGGGAGATAGGCAACAAGTTCAAAGTCCTAATCAGGCTTCGAAGATCATTTGCACCAGCTTGGTTTCAGTAATAGCTTTGCCATTTGGGCTCCACAGGAGTTTAAGAAGGATGGTGGGGGACCCTTCATGAGTGGATTTCCACAAGTGGCTCTCCACTGAAATGTAAGGAAAATGTTCCATTTCCATGAAGATTGTTGGGGGGGATGAATCTATTTGAGAATGTGGAACGGGAGAGATTGTGGGCAAAGGAACCACCACTCACCCCTTCCAAAGGGCAGTCTTCACCCAAAGGAGGTGAGATGCTTTTGTGGTAGATTCAGGAGGGAGTCCTGCTCCTACTGCAGTGAGAAAGCCAGCAGGTTATTGGCAACGAGTGTTGCTCCCTGTCATACCAACTGAAAGCTCTGCCTGAGTGAAAGAGTCTGGAATTTGTCAGCAGAAGACATTGGAAGCTTCATGATAAAGCAAGAATGCACATTTCTCTTTGGTGACCAGTGAAAAACGGTTCCAGCCTGGCCGTGCAGTCCTGACTCATCCGCAGTGCTCACCAGACCTTGCACCTTTGCATGGCCATTTAGTTCGTCTCTCTGAATTTTTCTTTATGGAGAGAAATTTTCATTCCCTGGAAGACTGCAGAAGGCACCTGAAAGAATTCTCTGCTCTGAAAGAGAAAAATGTTGTGGGATGATACAATGGTGAAATTGCTTGAAAGGTGGAAGAGGGCAGTGAAACAAAGCGGAGACAACATTGTGCGGTCGCGATGTTGGGGAAAAATGAAAGCTGTCCTTGTCGTGGCATCTGATGGTTAGAAAGCAAACAAACCTTTCCACCGAGCCAATAGTTCCATGTGTTCCAAGTGTGGATCTCTGCTGCCATCTCGTGGCTATTTTGTGGAATGACACCTGAGTAAAGGTCAGCAGGAAAAGTGGTTGATTCCAGTGGAATATCAATGATTTTGGATGGCAGGGGTATATGCACGTGCATTTGAATATGTCTAAATGTCAGGGCTGTCCAGTTACCTTGTCACTGGACAGATTAACAACCAAGAGAGCAATAAGCATGTTTTATGTGGCATTTCTTGGATCTGGCTGTGTAATGTGATAGAGTCGGGTTTCTACAAGTTCCAGGTGTGCTTGAAAATCATTTGTAATTTTCTTTGTTGCAGAATCTTTAAACAACGAGGAGGTAAAATTTATTTAAAAATTTCTACCAAGATGTAAAGGAAAATACAAGCATTTTCATTTTCTGTATGTGCCCCAGTGGATATGTTTATGGGCTCATTTTCTCTACTTTGTCTAGATTCCTTTACTATTTTAGGTTCATGGTACGGGTAAAAAGCGAAGGAACCTTTGTGTGAAGCCAATGCTAGAGTGTTCTAACTGTCATCTCTTCTGCCATCTCGTGGTCATTTGGGGGAATGACACCTAAGTGCAGGTCAGCAGGAAAAGTGATTTCTTCCAGTGTAATATCAAAGACTTTAGATGGCAGTGGTATTTACAAGTGCATTTGAAAACGTCTGAATGTCAGCACTGTCCGGTTACCTTGTGACTGGTTTGAAGGTTAAGGGCAAAGGGAGCGATGAATGTGTTTAATATGACATTTCTCAGAACTGACTTTGTAGCGTTGACAGAGGCAGGTTTTTACAAGTGTCAAATGGGCTTGAAAGTCATTTGTAATTTGCTTTGTTTGTTGCACCTTCCTTAAACAACACAGAGGTGGGATTTATATATAATGCTGTTACAAGAGATATTATAGAAGCAAAGTAAAATGCAAGCGCCATCATTGTGTGTATGTGCCCTCTGGGAAATGTCTATGTGTTCTTTTCTCCACTTTGCCTGGACTTTGTCTACTATTTTAGATTCCTCCTATGGGTGCAAAACTTGCACATTTCCAGCTTCTGATTCTAACCTGTGCATTCAAAGGTAAAGACTTTTTTCTCAAGTTTTGTTACAGAGCATCTTCACTATCACTCAGGTAAAGTTACTTTGTAATTCCAATGGTGGTTCATTTTGGAGTTTCTGTAGGAGTCTGTTTCATAAGTCCCGAACAACAGAACTTTCTAGTCATCCATTCCCTGTGAATGCTGCTTAAGTGCTATAAGGCAAAAAAACATACTGTATAGGATTTTGAGGCTGCGATGATGGTTGAAACTTGCCTTAAATCAGTCCGGGAAAAACGTCAGTTTGGTCCCCCCACCGCATCACCTCGCTCTGGTCTCACATACTTGCCTTTAACATCATTTGAGAGACTTCCGCCAAGATGGAGGTATAGGTGGATGCGCCGTGCCTTCTCACACAACCAAATTTAGGGACAACTAAATATTAGCATCAGAAAACACAGCCAGAACACGGAAAATTGAACTTTTCGGAAGTCCGTTAACAACAAATTCTTCAGCCCGACCGGTAAGGGGCGAAACCGGCGTCTCGTGAGGGGTTGCACAGGAGGACTCCGGTCGGACGGACCCAGGCGCGGAATCCAGACGCGAGAATCCAGGCACGGGTTCCAAACCCAGGATTGGACCTAGTGAGCGACCGAGCAACCCACCGGGTGAGCGACTGCTGAGGAGACAGTGGGGAGGCGGTGCTGCGTGTTGACTGCGGTTGCCTATCTGCGGGTGAGCGGACAGGCGAGGGAGTGGGCGGTTGGACCGGCCGGAAGGTCCCGTGGCATGCGGCAGTAGAGGGCGCCGCCATTTCCCCACTCTGACCACGCCCCCACATACAGCGTCACAACCCAGCGACCTGGGAGCCCAAGGCACCGCTTCTCACATTTAAAGGGCCAGAACAGACCAAAAATGTCGCAGGAAGATCTCAAAGCCCCAGAGATAAATCTAAGCGACGAAGAAATAGCAAAACTCTCAGACGCACAGTTTAAAACACTGGTCATCAGGATCCTAACAGATCTGGTTGATTATAGCCACAAATTAGAGAAACATATGAAGGCTAAACTAAGGGAAATGAATGGAATTCCACAGGAAACCCATAGAGATGAAAAGGAAACTGGGACTCAAATCAATGGAGTGGACCAGAAGAAAGCAAATAATGGCCAAACAGAAAAGAGTCAAGAAGCAAGAATTCAAAGAAATGAGGAGAGTCTTAGGAACCTCCAGGACATCTTTAAACACTCCAATATCCGAATTATAGGGGTACCAGAAGGGGGAAAGACACAACCACCAGTGGAAAAATTATTTGAACAAATAATAAAAGAAAATTTCCCCAATCTGACAAAGGAAATAGACTTCCAAGAAATCCAGAAGCTCAGAGAGTACCAAAAAAGTTGGACTCAAGAAGAAACACACCAAGGCATATCATAATTACATTAGCCAAAATTAAAATGAAGGAGAGAATCCTAAAAGCAGCAAGAGCTAAGGGGACAATCACCTACAAAGGAGTCCCCATCAGACTGTCAGCAGATTTCTCAAAAGAGACCTTACAGGCAAGAAGGGGCTGGAAAGAAATATTCCAAGTCATGAAATCTAAAGACCTACAACCAATACTGCTCTATCCAGCAAAACTTTCATTTAGAATGGAAGGACAGATAAAGTGCTTCTCAGATAAGATCAAATTCAAGGAGTTCATCATCACCAAGCCCTTATTATATGAAATGTTAAAGGGACTTATCTAAGAAAAAGAAGTTAAAGAAACATGAACAGTGAAAGAACAACAAGCTCACAGTTATTAACAACCACACCTAAAACGAAAGCAAACTAAAAGGACAGCTAGATCAGGAGTGGAAACATAGAAATGAAGATCTCAAGGAGGGTTAGCAACAGGGGAGTGGGAGGAGGAGATGGGGGGAGAAGGTACAGAAAATAAGTAGCATAGACAGTAGATAGAAAATAGATGGGGGGGGGCAAGAATAGCATGGGAAATATAGAACCTAAAGGACTTGAGACACATGGACATAAACTAAAGGGGGGTAATGGTGGGGATGGGGGGCAGGGTGGAGGGGAATGAAGGGGGAATAGAACAACTGTAACAGCATAATCAATTTAAAAAAATAAATTAAAAAAAAACATCATTTGAAACTGTTTTGTTAGACTGCATTGTGACAGCTGTCATACCTGTTTGCGTTAAAAAAAATCTGAACACAACTGGTGAATGTGTGTGTGGCCATTTTCACACTGAAGACACATGAACATATACAACATATTCTGCCCTCTAGGTTTTGTCATTTCGAGAAAGGTGAAAGTGCAGCTGTGAGGCAAAGAAAGATCTGTGGTGTGTGTGGAGACATTGCTGGAAGTGACAGACCGTGTCTGAAGTGGATTGCCAAGTCTCATTCTGGAGACTTCTCCTGTGCAGTTGTCCCACGGGTCAGTTTCACTGGGGAGCCATCAACAGCAGATGGAACTGAGGACAGACCACGCTGTGGCATCAGGCTTCGAAAATCATTTGCACCAGCTTGGTTACGTTCATCACTTTGCTATTTGGCTTCCACAGGTTAAGTGGGGTGATAGGGAACCCTCTTGACTGCATTTCCACAAGGGGTTCTCTTCTGAAATGTAAGGAAAACATTTCATTTCCAAGACCAGTTGTGAGGGGGGATGAACCATCGACATTTTACAGTAGTATTGAATGGGAGAGATTGTGGGCAAAGGAATCGCCATCAGCAGCCCCTCCAAAGGGTGGTATTCATCTAAAGGAGGTGATGTTGTGTGTGTGGTGGATTCGGGAGGGAGTCCTGCAGTGGGAGTTCCTTGTGGAAAACCAGGAGGTTACTGGCAACATGTATTGCTCCAATCAGACCAACTGAAAGCACTGCCCAAGGGAAAGAGCCTGGAATTGGTCCGCAGAAGACTCTGAAGCTTCAGAAGACTCTGAAGCTTCAGAATGAGGTGAAAGCGCAGATTCTGTGGCGACCAGGGGACAATGGTTCCAGCCTGACCGCACAGATGTGATTCCTCCACAGTACTCACCAGACCCTGCACCTTCACATGGCCATTTATTTTGGTCTTCCCTAAATTCTCTTATTGGAGAGAAATTTACATTCCCCCCGAAAGACAGCAGAAGGCAGCTGGAAGAGTTCTCTGCTCTAAAAGATAACAATGTTATGTGACAATGGAATGGTGAAGTAGTCTTAAAGGTGGCAGAGGGCAGTGAAACAAAACAGGGAGGACATTTTACAGTCACGTGGTTGGGGGAAAATGAAAAGTGTGCCTGTCACTGCATCTCAGGGTAGAAAGCAAAGAATCCTTTCAGCCCAGCCATTCCAAGTGTCAGTCTCTGCTGCCATCTCGTGGACATTTTGAGTAATGACACCTTAGTAGAGGTCGGAAAAGTGGCAGATTATAGTGATCAATGACTTTTGATGTCAGTTGTATTTACACGTGCATTTCAAGACGTCCAAATGTCATCACTGCCCAATTGTTTTGTGATCGGACTTCAGATTTACAGCCAGGGGCCAAGAAGCGGGATTTATGTGACATTTCTCAGGTCATGCTGTGTAGCTTAATAGATTCAGGTTTCTACAAGTGCCTAGTGTGCTTGAAAACCATTTGTAGTTTGCTTTGTCTGTTGCAGCTTCCGTAGACAATATGGAGGTAAAATTTATTTAAAATTCTCCATCAAGAGGAAGAAAAATAAAGTGAAATACAAGCACTTTCATGTTACGTACACGCCCTTCCTACATGTCTACGGCTTGTTTCCTCCACTTTCCCTGGACTTTGTTTACGGTTTCAGGTCCCTCGTCCAGGTGCACAGCATGCACACTTACAGCCTCTGTCTCCAACCTGAGCATTCGAGGGTGAAGACTTCTTTCTCGAGTTTCGGTACAGAGCATCTCCACTGTCACTCAGGTGAAGTTATTTTGTAATTCCAACGGTGAGTCATTTTCAAGGTTATATAGGAGTCCATTTCATAAGTCCCGAATGACAGAACTTTCTAGTCATCCATTCTCAGTGAATGCTAGCTTAAATGTTATGAGAGCAAAAAACATGTCATATAGGACTTTGATGCTGCAATGCTGGTGGAATATTCTTTAACTTGGGTTGGCCACAGAGTCATTTCATTCTACCCCACCCCTGCCTGCCATGTGACTCTGGCCCCATATACTTGTCTTTAAAGTTATTTTAAATTTTTACTATTTTTAAAACGAACTTAAAAAAGATTTTATTTATTTTTTTAGAGAAGGGAAGGAGAAAGAGAGGGAGAGAAACATTAATGTGCAGTTGCCTCCCATGCACCCCCGCTGGGAACCTGGCCTGCAACCCAGACGTGTGCCCTGACTGGGAATACAAACCAGTGACTCTTTGGTTCACAAGCCAGCACTGAATCCACTGAGCCACACCAGCCAGGGCGAGATTATTTTTTAAGACTCTATTATGACAGCTGTCATATCCGCTTGCATTAAAAAGAAGCTCATCAGAAGGGGTGAATATTTGTGTGGCCATTTTCACACTGAAGATGGATGAACACAAACAACATTTTCGGCACATGAGGCTTTGTCATTTCCAGAAAGCTACAAGTGCAACTGTAAGGCAAAAAAAAAAAAAAAAAGATTTGTGGTGTGTATAGAGAAGGTGATATGAGTGACAGAACATGTCAGAAATGGATTACAAAGTGTCATGCCGGAGATTTCTCATGTGTAGCCGCCCCATGGGTAGGCAGAGCAGCTACAGGGGAGAGCCATGAAGGGCAGGCGTTCACTGAGGACAGATCACATTATGACACCAGGGAGACAGGGGACATATTCAAAGTATCCAAATCAGGCTTTGAAAATCATGTGCACCAGCTTGGTTATGTTAATCTCTTTGCCGTTTGGGTTCCACAGAAGTTAAGTGGGCTGGTAGGGGACTCCTCTTGACCGCATTTCCACAAGCAGTTCTCTACGGAAACGTAATGAAAGTGTTCTGCTTCCAAGACAAACTGTGAGAGGATGAACGGTTGATATTTGAGAATAAGGTGGAATGAAGGAGATTGAGAGAAACAAAGGAACCACCACCAGCAGCCCCTCCGAAGGGTGGCCTTCATCCGAAGGTGATGTGTATGTGGTGGATTCCTGAGGGAGTCCTGCAGTGGGAGCTCCTTGTGGGAACCCAGTGGGTTACTCCCAGCAAGTATTGCTCCTATCAGGGCAACTGAAAGCCACCTGTGGGAAAGCATTTAGAATTTGTCAGCAGAAGACACAGAAGCTTCAAGACAAGGCAGGAACACACATATCTCTTTAGTGACCAGGGGAAAACGGTTCCAACCTGACTGGACAGTCTCGATTCACCCGCAGTGCTCTCCAGAAATTGCACCTGTGCAGGGCCATTTAGTTCAGTTTTTTCGAATTTCTCTTAGTGGAGAGAAATTTCCATTCCTTGGAAGACTGCAGAAGGCTCTTAGAAGAGTTCTCTGCTCTGAAAGATAACAATGTTGTGGGACCATGGAATGGTGAAACTACCTGAAAGGTGGCAGAGGGCAGTGGAATACAACGGTGACAACGTTGTGCCGTCACGTTGTTGAAGGAAAATGAAAAGTGTGCCTGTCATTGCATTTCATGGTGAAAAGCAAAGGAACCTTTCAGCCAAGCCATTAGCGGGATATGCGTTGCATCCTGTCAATCTCTGCTGCCATCTCGTGGTCATTTTTGGAATGACACTTTAGTGCAGTTCAGCAGGAAAAGTGGTTGATTCCAGTGGAATATCATTGATGGTTTTTGACGGCAATGTTATTTACAAGTGCATTTCAAAACGTCTAAATGTAAGGACTGTCTGGTTACCATGTGATTGGTTTGCAGGTTAAGGGCAAAGGGAGCAATGAACGTGTTTTATGTGACCTTTCTAGGAACTGGCATTGTAGCGTAATAGAGTCAGGCTTTGACGAGTTGCAGGTGTCCTTGAAAACCATTTGTCGTTGCTTTATCTGCTGCAGTTTCCTTGAAGAAGGATAAAAGTAAAAATTACTCAATATTTTCCACCTAGTAGTATAAAAAGGAAAAGAATACCAAAGCGCTGTCCTCATATGTCTGTGTCCTTCCAAACAGGTCCACAGCACTTATTTTCTGTGTTTTATTGTTTGTTTATCCTTTCAACTTCGTAATATGGATGCAACCCTTGTACATTTTGTGCTTCTGTTCCTCAGTTGTGCACCTAAGGCTGAATATTTTTTCTGAAGTTTTGGTATGTAGTGTTTCTAGCATCATTCAGGTCAAGTTATTTTGTAATTCAAATGGTGGTTCATTTAGGAGGCTCCTCTGGAGTCTGTTTCAGAAGTCCCAGATGACAGAACTTTCTAGTTGCCCATTCTCATTGAATGCTAGCTTGAGGTCTATGAGAGCCAAAACATATCATATAGGATTTCAATGATACGATACTGGTTGAACTTTACTTTAAATCAGGTTGGCTACAAAGTTAGTTTGGTCCCCCATTTGCTCTGCCACCCCAGTCCTGCCTGTCACATGGTCCAGTTGCTCGTACTTGTGTTTAACATCATTGAAAAGCATTTGTTAGACTGTATCAGGACAGCTCTTCTATCAGTGTGCACTAAAATAAAACTCACCACATCTTTTGAATGCTTGTGTGGCCATTTTTATGCTGAAGATGGATAAACATTTTCGACACATTAGGCTTTGTCATTTCAAGAAAGGTAAAAGCACAACTTTAAAGCAAAAAAAGAGACTTGTTGAGTGTACAGAGAAGGGGCTGTGAGTGATGGAACATGTCAGAAGTGCTTTGCAAAGTTTCATGCTGGAGAATTCTTGCACGAAGATGCCCTTACTGGTCTGGCAGACCAGTTGCAGTTGATAGCCATCAACTACAGCTGAAGACAAGATGTTAACTGCGGACAGCCCATGATATGTCACACAGGAGACAGGCGACACACTCAAAGAATGGAAATCTAGCATCAAGAATCATTTGCACCAGCAGTTACGTTAATCGCTTTGATGTTTGGGTTCCACAGAAGTTAACCAGGGAGCGGGGGGGAGAAGGCGGGGATCCCTTCCTGACAGCATTTCCACATCAGGTTTTCTATTGATATGCAAGGAAAACATTGCATTTCCAAGACAAATTGTGGAAAGGGGGGATGAATTGTTGATATTTGACACTAATGTGGGTGGGGAGAGATCGTGGGCACATCAAGGGAACCACCAGTAGCTACTCCAAAGTGTGGTCTGCACCCAAAGAAGGCGATGCTGTGGACATGGTGGGATCACTAGGGAGTCCTGTACTAGGAGCTCCTTGCTGGCAACCAGGCAGTTACTTCCAAAGTACTGCTCCCCACTGGACCAATGGAACTCACTGCCCCAGGGAAAGAGTCCCGAATTTGTCAGCTGATGACACGTAATAGTCCATCAGGAGAAGGTGAGAACGCACGTTTCTCTCTGGTAAACAGGGGAAAGCAGTTCCAGCCTGGCCCGGCAGTCTTCATTCACCCGCGGTACTCACCAGACCTTGTACCTTCCATGACCCTTGAGTTTGGTCTTTGTGAATTTCTCTTATTGGAGAAAAATTTCCATTCCCTGGAAGACTGCAGAAGGCACCTAGAAGAGTTCCCTGTTACAAAGATAAGAATATTGTAGGAGGATGGAATGGTGAAGTGGCCTGTAAAGTGGCAGAGAGCAGTGGAGCAAAAACAGTGATGACTTTGTGTGATCACATTTTGGGGGAAAATGACAACTGTGCCTGTCATTGCATCTCATGGGAAAAAGCCAAGGAACCTTTTAGCCCAGCCATTAGTGGGATATGCATCCCATGTGGTGTTCTCTGCTGTCATCTCGTGGCTGTTTTGGGAATGACACCTTTGTGCAGGTCAGCAGGAAAAGTAGTTGATTCCAGTGGAATAGCAATGACTTTTCAAGGGAGTGGAATATGCAAGTGTATTTGAAAACGCGTAAATGTTAAAGCTGTCCAATTACCTTGTGACTGGTTTGTGGGTTAAGGGCAAAGGGCACATTGAATGTGTTTTATGTGACATTTCTTGGAACCGCCTTTCTAGAGTAATAGAATCAGGTTTGACAAGTTACAGGTGTGCTCAAAAATCATCTCTTGGCTCTGTCGCAGCTTCCTCATATAGCACAGAGGTAAAGTTTTTACATAAATCTTCACTAAGAGGTACAAAAAAAGGAAAAGTAAAATATCAGTGCTATCGGTGTATGTGCGCTTTTTCCCTCCACTTTGCCTCGACTTCATTTACCACTTTAGGTTCCTCACAGGGATGCAAACCTGGTACATTTCCAGCTTCTGCTTCTAACCTGTGCATTGAGGGGTGAAGATTTCTATCTCAAGAGTTGGTAACTAGCCCTGGCTGGTGTAGCTCAGTGGATTGAGCACAGGCCTGTGAGCCAAAGAGTCACAGTTCGATTCCCGGTCAGGACACATTCCTGGGTTCCAGGCCAAGTCCCCAGTGTGGGGCCTGTGACAGGCAGCCACACAGTGATGTTTCTCTCCCTCTCTCCTTCCCTTACCCTCTAAAACTAAATAGATAAATAATCTTTTAAAGAAAGAGTTGGTAACTAGTATCTTTAGCATCATTCGGGTCAAATTATCATGTAACTTAACTGGTGGTTCATTTTGGAGTTTCTGTAGCAGTCTATTTCCGAAGTCCCAAATAACAGAACTTTCTCTCATCCATTCTCTGTGAATGGTAGCAGAAGTGTTACGAGAGCAGAAAGCACATTGTGTAGGATTTCAAGGCACCTATGCTGGTGGAAACTTGCATTAAATAGGGCTGACCAAAACGTTTGTTCCACCAAAATGCCCTTTGGCCAGGAAGTGTGTTTGGCCAAAACATCATTCAGCCAAAAACTGTTTGGCCCCCAAACCTCCTTCCACTGCTGTCCCCCTACCCCCTCACTGGGCTCCAGTTGCACATACTTGCCTTTAATGTCTTTTGAAACTGTATTTGGACTGTGTGGTGACAGCTGTCATATCAGCATGCGTTATAAACATCTCATCACAACTGGTGAATGTGCATGTGCCCCTTTTCACACTGAAGCAACATTTTGGGCCTCTTAGGCTTTGTCATTTCCAGAAAAGTACAAGCACAACTGTAAGGCAAGATCTGTGCTGCACGTGGAGAAGATGCTGTGACTGACGGAATGCGTCAGAAGTAGATTGCAAAGTTTCATGCTGGAGATTTTTCCCGTGCAGTTGCCACATGGGTAGGCAGACCAGCTGCAGTGGAGAGTCACTCAGGGCAGACATTAACTGAGGACAGGTCATGTTATGGAACATGGGAGACAGGTGACTGCCACATCCAACGCTAACCATATCGTCTGACAAAGTCACGGCATGGGGACTACGACTTCACAGAAGCGTGTTCTGGCCAGGTGGGTGTCACATAAGTGGATATATGGTGTTGATTCTGTTCTTACTGTCTCTTGGTATTCTGACACTCACTGTTTTAATAATTTGGAATCTCCTAGAATTAATGACCATCCTTAGAGCTGACCAACAATTAAGTCCATCAGGGCACAATATGACCAATAGTTCTGCCTTGACCTCTCCCAAGAATCTCACTTCCCTTGAAGGAATAGATAAGAAAACACCTATAAAGCCCAGCTATCTCGGAGGAAAGAACATCTCCTTCCTCGAGTAAGCAACTGCAAAATCAAACTCTAGTTACAGCTAAGAAACCGAGCCCCAAAGGGCCTCTCCACAGTTTAGTCCCCAGAAGCAGGAAAAACCTAAGAGAATGAGCAAACTCCCTTCTACTGTTAAAACTCCCTAAGGCTCAGCAACTATAATTAATGGGAGAGTTTGGCACCCTCCTAGGGGACGGCTCTTGCAGTCCCTTCCCAAGTCTACTCTCCCCTATCATGGGAGGCAGGGTTGGTTATAGTTCACAATTAATGGCAAAAATGTTCCTAGCTCAGAGCTCAGTCTCTGGGAGCAGATCAGATGAAGCCCTGGTGTGTGATGTCCTTAGAAGAAAAAATAGAACTTAAGAGAGAACTCAAAGATTATTTTGATACTCACCAACCTAAACAAACAATATCAGAAGGAACTAGAAGCCCTAGAGAAAGAAGTAGCCCAACAAAAAGGTTAACGTCAGCAATTAACTAACCATAACAGAAAGCACAAAATCAATAACTAAGAATTTTAAGCTTAGCTTAGCTTTAAACTAGAAATAGAATACTTAGTCTCACACTTCAAAGATTAAGCATAAAAATAAAGAGACACCGTCTGCTTAAGTTCCTGAACAAATCAGGAAGTAAATTTCTTGATGATGAAAGATCTGTAACCGCAAAGGCTTGTAACTGCCAAAATATACTGTATGTAAGCTTGCTTGCTAGACAATAAAATTTGAATCAGTGCTCCACCATCCTCTGAGGTGTGTAGTTGCCTGGTCTCCATTGCGGACTCCTTACCCACCTTCAGGATTTCTGGACCCTGCTGAGGCTGGACCCCAGCAGATGACATACTCAAAGTATGCTAATCAGGCTTTGACAATCTCATGCATCAGCCTGGCTACGTTCATTACTTTGATGTCTGGGCTCCAGAGCAGTGAAATGGGGTGCTGGGGGACCCTTCCTGACTGGATTTCCACAAGCAGTTATCCACTGAAACATAAGGAAAATGTTTCATTTCTATGAATATTGTAGGGCAGAGGAGATGAATCATTGATATTTGAGAATAATGTGAAACATGAGAGATTGTGGGCAAACGAAGGAACCACCACCAGCAGCCCCTCCACGGTGGTCTTCATCCATAGGAGATGATGGTGCCCTTGTGGTGGATTCGGGAGGGAGTCCTGTGGTGGGAGCTCCTCTCAGCAAGTACTGCTTTGGTTCAGACAAACTGAAAGCACCACTGGAGGAAAAGAGTCCGGAATTTGTCCACAGAAGACACAAAAACCTCAGCATGAGGTGACGGTGCATGTTTCTCTTTGGTGACCAGGGGATAAATGGTTCCAGCCTGGCTCACAGGCGTGATTCATCTGCAGTACTCATCAGACCTTGCACCTGCTTATGGCTATTTAGTTGGGTTTTTCCGAATTTTTCGGAGTGGAAAGAAATTTCCGTTCCCTGGAAGACTGCAGAAGGCACCTGGAAGAGCTCTGCTCTGAAAGATAACAATGGTTTGGGACGGTGAAATGGTGAGCCTGCCTGAAAGATGGTAGAGGGCAGTGGAACAAAATGGTGATGACGTTGTGCAGTCACGTTGCGGTAGGAAAAGGAAAGGATGCCGGTCAATGCATCTCGTGGTAAAAAGGGAAGGAACCATTCAGCCCAAGCATTAGTGCAAAAATGCGTTGCATCTATCGGTCTCTGCTGTCATCTAGTGGCTGTTTTGGAGAATGACACCTTAAGGCAAGTCAGCAAGAAAAGCGGTTGATTCTTTGGATGGCAGTAGTATTTACACGTACATTTGAAAATGTCTAAATGTCAGGAATGTCCAGTTACCCTGTGATTGGCTTGTAGGTTAGGGGCAAAGGGAGAGATGAACGTGTTTTCTGTGATGTTTCTTGGATCTGGCTTTGTAGAGTAATAGAGTCAGGTTTTTACAAGTTCTAAGTATGTATGAAAATTGTGAATTGCTTTGTCTGTGGTAGCTTCTTTAAATAAGAAAAAATAAAATTTATTCAAAATTCTCTACGCAGAAGTAAAGTAAATTAAAATAAAATAAAATAAAATAAAAATAAAATAAAATAAAATAAAATAAAATAAAATACAAACATTGTCATTTATTAGCCCGAAACTGCCCTTTTGGACAACTCTAGAGGCATGTTCCCTCCAGTGTATCTTGGCTTCATTAACTGTTTTTGGTTCCTAAAAAGGTTGCAACTTGTGTAGGATATGAGATTTTGTGGCTAACCTGTATGTTTAAAGGTGCAGATTTTGTTCTCAAGTTTCAGTATGTGGTATCTTTAGCATCATCCAGTTTAAATTATTTTATAACTCAAATGGTGGTTTATTTTGGAAGTTTTTAAAATATTTTTTATTGATTATGACATTACAATTGTCCCATTTCCCCTCCTTAATTCCCCTTCACCCTGCACACCCCTCCCCCACCATTTCCCCTCTTTAGTTTATGTCCACGTGTCACAAGTTCTTTAGATTCTATATTTCTCATGCTATTCTTGCCCTCCCCCTGTCTATTTTATGCCTACCATCTATGCTACTTATTCTCTGTACCTTCTCCCCCCTTCTCCTCCTCCCACTCACCTGTTACTAAGCCTCCATGTGATCTCCATTTCTATGGTTCTGCTCCTGATCTAGCTGTCCTCTTAGTTTGCTTTTTTTTTTAGGTGTGGTTATTAATACCCATGAGTTTGCTGTCCTTTCACTGTTCATATTTTTTATCTTCTTTTTCTTAGGTAAGTCCCTTTAACATTTCATATAATAAGGGCTTGGTGATGATGAACTCCTTGAATTTGACCTTATCTGAGAAGCACTTTATCTGTCCTTCCATTCTAAATGAAAGCTTTGCTGGATAGATCAATCTTGGTTGTAGGTATTTGGATTTCATGACTTGGAATACCTCTTTCCAGCCCCTTCTTGCCTGTAAGGGGTCTTTTGAGAAATCCGCTGACAGTCTGATGGGAGCTCCTTTGTAGGTGACTGTCCCCTTAGCTCTTGCTGCTGCTAGGATTCTCTCCTTCATTTTAATCTTGGCTAATGTGATGATGATGTGCCTTGGTGTGTTCCTTCTTGGGTCCAACTTCTTTGGGACTTTCTGAGCTTCCTGGATTTCCTGGAAGTCTATTTCCTTTGCCAGATTGGGGAAGTTCTCTTTTATTATTTGTTCAAATACGTTTTCCACTCATGGCTGTTCCTCTTCCCCTTCTGGTACCCCTATAATTCAGATGTTGGAATGTTTAAAGATGTCCTGGAGGTTCCTAAGCCTCTCCTCATTGTTTTGAATTCTTGTTTCTTCATCCTTTTCTGTTTGGTCATTTTTTTCCTCCTTCTGGTCCACTCCTTTGATTTGAGTCCCAGTTTCCTTTCCATTACTATTGGTTTCCTGTGCATTTCCCCTTATTTCAATTAGTTTAGCCTTCATATGTTCCTCTAATTAGTGACTAAAATCAACTAGTTCTGTGAGCATCCTGATCACCAGTGTTTTGAACTGTGCATCTGAAAGTTTTGCTATTTCTTCATCGCTTAGATTTATGGGCTCTGGGGCTTTGAGTTGTTCTTGAGCCATGTTTTGATCTGTTCGTGCCTGTTACGTAGGAGGAACGGAGCCTTAGTTGTTCACCAGGTTGGGGTCACTCAGGTCGCTGGTTTGTGACGCTGTATGTGGGGGTGGTTCCCTCTGCTGCTTCCTGCCACTGGAGCCTGCACGATCCATCTCACTGCTAGCTCCTTCACCGGTTTATCTGCACACAAATGTATGACCGCGATCAGTCCTCAGTGGGTCTGCCAGCTTCTCCACACCTGGGATCCGGCCATGGCTGCTGGCGCACCTGGGTCGCGCTCTCAGGTTTGTCCGTTGGATCTTTCCTGCATGACCCAGCTCTGCTGCTGGTTTTGCCCCTCTTACAGGTTTGGCTGAAGGGTTCGTTATTGTCAGACTTCCGCGTAGTTCAATTTTCTGTGGTTTGGCTGCATTTTTGTTCCTAAAACTTTGTTGTTTTTAAACTTAGTTGTGCGAGAAGGTGCAGTGCTTCCACCTACACCTCCATCTTGGCGGAAGTTCTGGAATACTTCTTTCCATCCCTTTCTTTCCTATAAGGTCTCTTGAGAAATCAGCTGACAGTCTTATGGGCACTCCTTTGTAGGTAACTCTCTCCTTTTCTCTTGCTGCTTTCAAGATTTTTTCTTTATCTTTAATCTTGGGTAACTTGGTGATGTGCCTTGGTGTATTCCTTTTTGGGTCCACCTTCTTTGGGACTCTCTAGACTTCCTGGAAGTCTATTTCCTTCACCAGATTGTGGAAGTTTTCCTTCATTATTTGTCGAAATAAGTTTTCAATTTCTTGCTCTTGTTCTTCTCCTTCTGGCACCCCTATAATTCAGATGTTGGAACGTTTAAAGTTGTCCCAGAGGTTCCTAAGCTTCTCTTAATTTTTTTTGAATTCTTATTTCTTCTTTCTTTTCCAGTTGGATGTTTATATCTTCCTTTTGTTCCAAACAGCTGATTCAAGTCCTGGTTTCCTTCCTGTCACTTTGGTTCCCTGAATATTTCGCTTTATTTCACTTTTACGATGGTCTTCATATGTTCTTTCATTTTGCGACCAAGTTCAATCAGTTCTGTGAGCATTTTGATTACCAGGGCTTTGAACTCTCCATCAGATAGGTTGGGTATCTTCTCAGTGCTTAGCTCTATTTCTGAAGTTTTGCTCTGTTCTTTCATTTGGGCCATAGTTCTTTGTCTCCATGCACTGGTCTGGTTGGTCTGGTTGACTGTTTCTTTAATTCCTTGGTTGTCAGAGTTAAATGCAGTTCGGTTTTCTGGCACTTCTGGTTTTTTATTTTTACATTGACTGTTATTCTCCTTTTGGTTGTTCGAGGAAGCAAAGGGTTTCTACATATGCCTCCATCTTGGCTGGAACCTTAAAGAATCTGATATTGTTTTTTGAAACTTGCTCCATAGTACAATATGGTCAATGTGTTAAAAAAAAAAGTTCAAAGCATGCTTCTCTGCTGCCATCTCTTATTCATTTTGGTAATAACACCTTAGTGCCTGTCAAGAAAAATGGCTGATTCTAGCAGAACGTCAATGACTGTTGATGGCAATGGTACGTAGAAGTATATTTCAAAATGTCGAAATGTAAGGACTGCCCTTTTACCTTGTGACTGGTTTCCAGAGTAGGGCAAAGGGAGCAATAAATGTGTTTTATGTGCCATTTGTTGGAACTTGCTTTATAGTGTAATAAAATCAGGTTTGTAGAAGTTCCCAGTGTGCTTGAAAATCATTTGTAATGTGCTTTGTTTGTTGCAGCTTCCTTAAACAATAAAGTAACATCTATTTAAAATAAATTTTAACCCAGGAGGTTAAAAAAATAAAACTGCTATCATTTTATAAGTAAAAATAGAACAAACCGTTTGTCCAAGCCACTAATAACGTGTCCCAAGTGTGCATCTCTGCTGCCATCTCGTGGGAATTTCGGGGAATAACATCTTAGTACAGAGCCCCAGGAAAAAGTGGTTGGTTATAGTGGAATATCAGTGACTGTTGGGTTTTTTAAAAGACTGTTTCGAGGTACAAGTCTCAGGTCCAAATGTCAGTGACCAGTTCCTTGGGATCACTTTTTATGAGTACATCATGTATACCAGACACTGGATTTGGTGGTGCACCTTTGGTTCTTTTCTTCGAATTTGTCTTCAACTTATTCTTTGTGTATATAAAAGATATTTATTTCTAGATGCTATTTACCACACAATTTACTAATTTGTATTATTTATGATAACTTTAGGTTGATAGTCATGAGTTGTCAAGGTAAATAAGATATCATGCAATAATAAAATTACATTAGTTTAGCTGTATAAAACATGAAAAAAGAGTTAAAGCTTGGAATAAAACATGAAGATATGAAGAGCTAAAATGTGTTAGTTATAAGTTCATTAATAATTAAATAAAATAGTAACATGATTCTTAGCACTGTAAATGAATTTAGGACCTGGAGCAATGGTGTTCTAGAAATCAGAAGTTTTTTTGTAAGTAAAATTGTGCCCCTTGTAGGTTATCTGAGGAACTCACAATATGGCAAAGGTCCACGTGTTCAAAGCAGAGAATATTCAGTGGTGAATTATGAAATGTAAAAGAAGAGGGGTGCATGTGTTGATTTATTATGATGCTATTATAATGAAGCAGGGGTCATGTAGCACCTTCTGTGCAGGTACAGTCATGAGTCACCATGATTCAGCACTTATCCAGAAAGCAGGAACAACCGGTCTTAGAACAGGGTCTCTGTCCTGCATGGATGTCCTTTATCTTAGCCCTGGGGCACCTCTGGAGTTTCTTCCTTCCTGACTATCTCCTGCCTCAGAGTTATACAAATGATACTTACAAAGAAAAAAAATACCAAGACACCCAAGTGAGATGCTGGGCAGAGACAAACCACAGTCAGGGGCATTGGCAGAGGTAGGGTTGGGAGCCAGGGGTCAGGGGCTGCGTGCCTTTTCACAGGCTCCTAGCTCCCAGCTTCATTCCCTCCCAAGATCCAGAGTCCAGTCAGACAAAGAGCACCGATTCTGCCAGCAGGGGCTGAATACCTCACAGCCCTGGTCCTAGGTGCACCGCTGGCAGAAGGAAGAGGCAGCAGTGGCCATGAGAGGCTGTGCCAAGACTGCAGACCCTCAGACCCTGAGTCTGGCTGTCAGCCCTGCAGGGCTGGGAGTGGAGCCAGAAGTCAGGCCTGGAGTGTTTCCTGCTGCCAGTCCCCGCCCCCACCCCCACCCCCAGCCACCCTGCACCACCACCACCTCCCTGTCACAGCCCCTCGACTGTGTTTTTGAGGAGAGCGGATTTCTCCGTCCTGAGCCAGGCCTGTGCAATCTTCAGTACAGCCCAGCTGAAATGCCCAGCAGCTCCAGGTGAGACCCCGACATCTGTCCGTCACCTTGGGGGCAATGCTGTTTACTGCTCGGGATCATTTAGATGAGAGGGTAGTGTCCAGATGTGCTTTCATATTTCTGTCTCTGGAACAAGAGCACAGACCCCTGCCATTCTCTGTGTCCTGGAATCTCTGTCTTGGGATCAAACGACACAAACTGTGGCTTCACCCAGAGTTGGGAGGGCTTTCCAACTGTAACAAGCCCAGCAGTAGCAGCCTCCCAGTTCAAAAGAAACTGACTCCCACTCCCCTAACTCCCGGTCTCTGGGACTGGACAAGTGTGATGCTGGAAGTGCAGGAGCCCCTTGCTACCAGGAGGACAAAAATCACAGGCCCAGGAAGATGGAGCAGAAAGACAGGTAAAGCCATGTGCCTGCTGCTGCTTGGGCTGCCTGGCAGCTGGGCCTCTGGGCCTGGACTGTGTGATGGAGTCATAGGCCAGTCATGCTCTTGAACCATCTTGCTGACATTTCCGGGCATGTGGCTGAAGGTGTTTCTGCCTCATAGATTTGAGACCATGCAGGTAAAACATGTAGCACATGCTGCTCAGTAACCTGGAACAGACAGTTCTTCCTGGTCAGCCAAGGCCCTGAGCAGAGACCCAAGAACTTGGCTTGTCTGGCTGCTGTCTGGACAAGCACCAGCCATGGGGAAGCTCACGCATCCTGGCAGCTGGACCATCACAGGAAGGATGCCTGTGCCCATCCCTGACACCACTGTGATGGGAATTTGTGGATGGAGTCAGAGCCCCTTGCCTGACCCCAAAGCAACTGTATCCAGACTTTGTCATGGACTCTGCCTGCTGCCCTTGTCTCCCCATTCGAGTTATTGCCCAGGCCAGAGATGGCTGCCTTTGCCCTGGGACAGAGGGTTGGTTGGTGTGTCACAGCAAGGCCCTGAAGGTTCTAATGAGCCACCTGGCTGAGGACCATGGGCCTGGGTGACACTGCAGACCAACACAGTGATACTCGAGCCCCCAGTGAACACACTTCATGGTATGTGTGCTGGCTTCTGCTGGACACGGTCAGGCTGGTGATGGGAGGGTGGCTGTTGCTGTCAGTGAGTGTGAGTCTAGCTGTCACTGCAGAGCTTAACTCATCACCTTGGAGGTCGTCACCTTGAACCCTCGGCTGTACATGGGCACACTCTGCAGACAGACACTCGGTGATTTGCCCTGGGGATCAGAAGCAGATTTGGCTCATCCACCTACTGCTACCCAGAGAGCAGATGAGGGGCCCCTGAGTCACCCACCCAGAAGGACCATCCTCTCCATTAAATGACCAGCTTCTGGGTCGGGTCCTGTGAGGTATTCAAGACCAGGCTGACAGGCAGCTCAGCTTCTGCCTCGGCCCCCCACTCCACAAAGAGGCAAAGTTTGGTGATTTGAGACCATCCCCTCCCAGAGGAGACTTTACCTGGTTTGGGATCTGATCCGTATATTCCCAGTCCCAACACCAGATAATGGGTTTGGGGACCCCTTTAGTTATGTGTTCCACACTTATGGTGGCGGGCAATGCTTGGAGTGTTTTCTATTTTCAGCAGAAGTTGTGCTCTAATTTTGTGAGAGGCCATTTCATCCTGCTACATACAGGGCAGTCTTGTGAGCACATTTCTGATGTACTCTGGTGATTCCTTAGGGCTAACTCTGCTCAGGGCTTGAAGTCAACCTGTGGGCACCAGTAGGACCCAGTCTGCAGCAAGTGCTGGTTGGTGCAAGTTCTAAGTAAGACTCTGTTCTGACTGGCTGGTGTCTGTGCCCACCAGCTGGAACAAATATACATGGACCACACCACCCAGTGGCCCCTCCTGCCCCACACCCTGTTGGTCTGGCCTTGAAGTGACCACAGCGATGATGCCCATGTGCTGAGTGATGGTGAGCGTGCTGTGCTGAGGCACCGTGATGTGAGCCGTGGCTGCGTCGTACGTGTTCATGTCGGCGACTGTGTCCATTGCTGTGACTTGAATCCCGGCTGTGACTGCAGGGAAAGTCGGAGGGGAGTTGATATCCCAACAGCTATCAACCAGCATGGTAACAAAATTAGCACAGAAGTCTAAAGTGCAACATCCTCCCTTTTAGTCCACTCACTGTCTCACTGTGCAGATGATAGTACTGCCTGTCAAGTGATACAAGCGGTGTAGTCCCCCACACTACCATAGCAATTTCAGTGTTATTTGTTCACTCATTTGGAAAGATTTAGGGCTTCTTCTGACATGGCTGTAGCTGTGGGAACACTGTGACCCATTAACATGAAACTATCAGTGACCTGAGGAAAGGGCATGTGGCGGTCCCAGGTCTCATCCTCCCCCTGTCCCTCTGCTCCCAGGCCCTCGTCCCTCTTTCCCTGACAGTGTCAGGGGAGTCCTGTCTGGACACTGGCCTCGAAAGTCAGAGCAGAGAGCTGGGTCAGGGGAGTGAGTCCTGGTCTCTTAAACCAAGACTTTGGACCTGAGGTGGCTATTCCCCTCATGTGGTCATCAGGGGGTGGTTGGTGCTGGCTGGTGAGCAGAGGTTTACTGTGGGACAAAGCTGCCATGATGGCAGAAAAGGGAGGAAAAGGGGGAGAAAACAGCAGTGGCTGCCACTGACAGGCGAGGGGGGCCAGAGATCAGCCCGTTAGAAGGTCCTTTCATGTGGAATTTCCAGTTTCATTTATTTTTCAGCTGCTGCTGTTTACTCTGACCTCAGAAGCTGGCCTACCATGGAACCTTCATGTCCAGCAAGGCCCAGAGCTTGTCCATGACGAACACAGCTCAGATCTGTGCACAGCCTTGCCCACCTCCACCCTCTTAACCTTCGTGTGCAGCCCCTGGACTGTGAAAGGGGCTTTAAAATGTGTCATGAATAACTTCACAAGACAAGTGGCTGTCTGGAGTATTTAGGAAGGGAGGCCGTCACCCCTGTTCTAGAACTCCCTGAAGCCACATGGTAGACACTTGCAACAGTGCAATTCGCTTCTCCCCGTCCAGGGATGTCATCACCTGCAGCCACTGACTTTCCCTTCTTATAACAAACGCCAAAGGAGGTTTGTCAGTCTTGGTCAGATGATCAGTTGGTTGGAGCATCATCCTGCAACTGAAAGGTTGAGGGTTCCATTCCTGTCAGGGCACATAACCTAGGTAGAGGGTTTGATCCGTGGTTGGGACATGTATAGGAGACAACAAATCATCACACCAATGTTTCTCTCTCTCCTTTATCCTCTCTCTCTAAAAGCAATGACAAAAATGTCCTTGGGTGAGAATAAAGAAAAAGAAAAAGAAAAGAGGTGGGTCAGCGCCTGGGCCAATGATGCTGTAGGAAACCCGGACTTTCTCGTCCTTGTTCAATCTGATCTGAAGATGTGACACAGGAACAGAACCTGCAGAGAACAATCCCCATCAGGTCTCACTCCCCTCAGCTGGGCTCCTTGAACGAGACCAGAGTTTTCCCTTTGCTGTTTTGACCTACATTTCTGGGAATGGGCCTCAGTCATTCTCTGGGAAGTTGATGGGAGGGATATCCCAGTCTCTCCTTTGCCTCTTCAGACCAAGGGGAGCATTCGGGGACACCAGTACTCCGTCTTGTACCCAGAGAGAGCTTCCTAAAAGGACAACAGGAGAGAGACTACAGCACAAGTGTCCAGTAAGCCCAGCGGCTGTCAGCGCCATGCGACCTGTGGGAAGGGCTTAGGTTTGCTGCCTCCTGACCTTCCGTTACCAACCACAGCGTCTGAGGCATCTTGGGGGCCCTCATTAGAAGGCATCACCTGAGCAAAAAGCTGCAAAACCAAAGAGAAGCAGGCTAGGGTACGGAGGACAATGCCCATGGGCCCACCTGAGAGCCACCACTCAGTGTCATGTTTCTCCTCTGCTCCCCAGAAAGCAGTGTCCCCACCCCCACCATGGCCTCAAGGATTTTGAAACACCTTCCTCAGGAGAAGAAGGCTGAGAGGACACTGACATCCTGCGAGGCCTGAAGGTAGAGTGTGCCCTCCCCTTAAATGCAGGACACTGGGGAGCTTTCCTGGGCCCTGAATGCACCGCACACACTGCACATTCCTGTCTGTACTGAACAAGGTTGACACGTGCTGTATAGACTCTCCCTGGAAACACCATTCTTGTCCAACAAGGGGGGGTTGGTGAAACCTCATCCCATCCTGGGGTGTGTGTGGGACCCAGTGTAACTGGAAACTGGAGGAAGGTGTCCAAGGCATTTGGGAGGGAAAGAGGCTGCTAAGGAAGTCAGACGGGGCTTGGTACCGTTTGTAAAGGAAAGGTGTACGGGTGTGCCCATCTGTGCTGTGAACAGAAAGCTCTAACTCACTGTGTTAATTGGTGTGCCCTCTGGATTATGGAATAATGGGTGCATTTATTTCTGTATTTCCTAAACTCACTTTTTAAAAACAATAACTGTATATCATCAGAAAAAAAATAATGTTCCCTTCAAGTATGAGAGTCTACAAAAGAAGATCTTAAAGTGCAAATTTCACAATGTTACAGTAGTTTTCTTTAGGTGATGAGATTAACAATTTCTTACTGTTAGAGATTAACAATCTCTAACAATCTCTCTCAAAATTATTATTGTTTTTTAAATTTATTTATTTATCTTTAGAGGGGAAGGGAAGGAGAGAGGGAGAGAAACATCAATGTATGGTTGCCTTTCGTGCGTCCCCTGCTGGGAACTGGCCTGCAACCCAGGCATGTGCCCTGACTGGGAATCGAACCGCGATTGTCTGGTTCAAAGGCCTGAGCTCAATCCACTGAGCTACACCAGCCAGGGCCTCAAAATTATTTTTAATAAAGCTTTCTTTAGTAACTTTTAAGAAGTCTGATATTTGAAGTCAGCACCTATGGGTAACATACCTCCCCAAGGGCGGCTCTCAGCGGCTGGGTCAGGAACTTTCCAGGGCAGTTAGGACTGGGGCCAGACCAGGAGCCAGACCAGCAACAGACAGGGAAGGGTCTGGGCGTGAAGACAAATCTGCCAAATTTCAGAAGGGCCTACCTGATCCTGGCTTGGAAGGCAGTGAGCTGGTCTGTGTTCATGGCTGACCATTCTGGCGAGTAACCCCCTCAACAGCCCAGCTATGGTTCCCAGCCAGCCCACAGCTCCCTTACCTGGGTGGCAGACAATCAGAACAAAAACCAGGTGGGGCTGGCCATGGCTGCGGTGGTCACTGTAGTCAAATGTGTGAGGGAGGCCAATGGCCATGCTGTCCCGTTGCCTCAGCCACTGATGTTCTTTTTGCCCAAGGACTATTGCCCTGCCCCATCCAGCTCAATCACAGTGTTGTCATATGGAGGAGTCGGGAAGCCAGCAGGTGCGGCTACTATGGCCCTGGAGGCATACGAGGTGTCATGGGGACAGCATAGTGACTTCAGCTGCCTCGTAATGGCAAGACTCAAAATCCAGCAGATGTCAGGCTGCACTCACTTCTTGGAGCCTCCTCTTCCAAACAAGGATGGTGCTGCCAGTCACTGATGGGTGGGCAGGAGGGGTATGTAAACACCCAGCTTCCTGCACAAGATGGTCTGAGACCGTGTGAACTATTTGAATATGACTTAGCTTTGAAAGCTGCACATCATTTTCACAACACAGATCAGCTCGGTTGTGTGAAGGAGGGACTGTACAAGGGCAGGGGTGACAGCATGTGGATTTGGGGGATACCTTGGAGGCTGACGGCTACACTAGGCATGTGGTTTGCTGCTGAAACGGAGGGAGCCAGAGCAGACCTCTGTCTACTCATCTTAAATTGCTTAGCCTTCTGGGAGGGCTCCAGGGTCTGTCCTGGTCGGGGGTTGTGGGAACCATCACCTGGAAGTCTGTGGGTTCCCCTCCAGCATTACACCAGGACTCTGTCCCTTTCCCATGGCCTGTGCTGAAAGCCACACAATATTGAGTTTATGGTGTTCTCTGTGGGCTATGGTGGTGGGGGGAGAAACAGGGAAGGGAAACAAAACCCAAGAGAGACACCTTCCTTTAAAAAATCATAAAAGACAACAATAGGGGATATTTATCATTGAAACCCACATAGTTTATGCAGACACTCTTCACAAACCTGGCACTGGGAGAACAGAAAGGTCATTGTTCCAGGTCACAGGGTTTGGGTGTCCCACTTTCGTGAACCCACCCCAGCAGGAACAGGGTGGGTCATGCTTAGGTCTCCCTGATGCAGGAGAGGGTGTGGTGCTGTCCTCATTAATTGTTCACCATCTCTCCATTGAACTCAGCTCTGGTTCTAAGATAAGTGTGACCTCTGGGAGCTGTTAGGACTCTTGCTTATACAGATGCAGATATTTACCCTGTTCTCACCCTGAGTCTTGCTGGACTCCCAACCATTGGGTCCACGGGAATTTTGTGTTCTTGGGCCACTGTGGACATTATCTGCAAATGGGTGGCCACCAATGCTCAACATTGTGCATGCCCATTATGCCATCAGACTTCACTTCACGAACAAAAGTTTAAAGATACAAGTACTAATTTCAAGGTGCTGTCAGTGGTGTATTAAACTCTGTGGAGCCCAAAGTGCATTACAGAAGCTGCTGTGTTGTGGGCTTCATGAATGCCATATGCAGATTGGGTGTACCTGTCACAGGAGAAAGTCGGTTCTTCTTGCCAATACAGTAAAGGATTACAGATCAGCAAGTGTATTAGTGTGCAAGCAGGGTTTATTAGTGATACATTCTCATGGAAGAGGACAGGTCTTGCTGAGGTGGGGGTGAAAGGCAAGTTTGTGAGGGTGGCAAGAGCACCAGGCCCTATGTCCTGAGGACTTACATAGTTGGTGGGATGGGGGTGAAGAAGTTACATGTTGATTGATGGGTAAAAGGGTGCCAGCTTTCATAAGGGATGTGACTACCCAGACTTAGGTATGTGTGTGGGGGTTGTTAGCCTGAATCCTTATCTTGCTTCAGACCCCAATTGGCCATCTTGTAAAACAGATACAGGACAGGAGACAGTTACAGTTGAGACAGTTACCCAAATTTACCAATGGCTCTTTCTGTAAGCACTAGGGATCCTCTCATAAAAGATAGTAGACAGAGGAAGGCTATTAGCCAGATTTGTTTTATGGGTCCTTTACTTGACTGCTGTGAATCCCTTCCCATCTTCGAGGACTTGGGATGAATAAACTTTGAAAGCCTTTCTTTGCCAGATAGTGGAAACAATACCTAAATTTCAACCTGTCAGCATGGAGCATCTTGTCATTTTGGAACATCTGGCAATAATTAAATTCTAAATTAAATTTAGAATTAAACCAGGTTCAGAACTGGTGACTGGGTGAGACACGTCTTCCTTGTCCTCCCTGCCTTGGCTTCTCATTTATCCTAACACACCAGTGCAGGCAGATGCTGTTTTCAGTGTCAGTTCTCAGCAAGGGGAGGTTGAGGGTATTGTTTCACATGTCACTCTCAGTACCACCTGCCTGTGCTGAGGAGACTCTGAGGATGCACAGGGTTAGTGGGAGGGTGGTGACCTGGAGGGAGGCACATCCCCAATCTCATGCTTCCTTCTGAGGGCAGCTGAGTCTATGTGGGGAAAGCAGTGGGGTCCACTCAAATTCTGAATTTGGGTACAGACCCCTACCCTGTCCTTATCTTCCTTTGTGCAGCACTAAAGACCAGGAAGACATGGGCACTGAAGACTGTTCAGCAGGACTTGTGATCTCAGCAATCCTCTTGCCAGAGTCTGTCTGTGCTCACTCAAATTTGAATGTCAAACCAAAAGGCTAGAGTTCCCATTTCCATTGTGCAGAGTAAGAGGCAGGCTGAGACTCACACCCACTATGGACTGATGTGGAACCTGTATGCTGTGCACCAGGAAATGCTGACCCTGAAAAGGCAGCAAGGAATGAGGTGCCCAGACTGAGCCAGGCTAATGTCTGTCCACCAGCACACATTGCTCCCTGCTCTTAACCTCTGAAGCTCCAGAGGTTGTAGGAAACTAGAAGAAGAGCCAAGAGAAGCCAAGAAAGGAGGGGTAGGGAGCTGATTAGGAGAAAAGGTCCCCTTCCCAGGAGTCTGGGGAATTCCCTTCCCCCAGAAGTGTCTCCAATTCCTCTCTCTGGTCAGTAAACAAAGCACTGACTCCAGGTTTACATATATGTAGGAGTTAGTGTTTATGTTCTTTGTGGCCCTTCAGGAACTTCCTGCTTTCAGTGATAGGGAAATTGAGGGATATGTATGGAGATAAAAATTTTAGAATAGGTCAAAAAACCATGAATGAGTTTGTTGCTGACGTCCCCATATCACTATGGAATTGTTTGTCCATTTCATCTCGTCATGAAGCTGGAGGGTTGGTTTAAACAGTTACTTTTCTATTTACAATCCTGGGAAGAGTAAGGGACTGTAGACTTCCTGTGGCTACTCCTATGTGACTTAATGGTAATGACTCCCTTACTTCACCGGCAAACATACAGCTTCTCCCGGGTGTGCTTTCTGATGTCTTATGAGATATGACTTCCGTGTAAAGCCTCGCCCGCACTCTCTGCAAACATAGGGCTTCTCCCCTGAGTGTGTCCTATGGTGTCTAATGAGATCTGACTTATCTTTAAAACCTTTCCCACACTCCGTACAAACATAGGGCTTCTCCCCTGAGTGTGTCCTCTGGTGTTTCATGAGATATGACTTCTGCGTAAAGCCTCGCCCACACTCCCTGCACACATAGGGCTTCTCCCCTGAGTGTATCCTCTGGTGTGTGATGAGAACAGACTTCCAGGTAAAGCCTCGCCCACATTCCCTGCAAACATAGGGCTTCTCCCCAGAGTGTGTCCTTTGGTGAACAATGAGATATGGCTTCCGTGTAAAGCCTCGCCCACACTCCCTGCAAACATAGGGCTTCTCCCCAGAATGTGTCCTTTGGTGTACAATGAGAACTGACTTTTGCGTAAAGCCTCGTCCACACTCCCTGCAAACATAGGGCTTTTCCCCAGAGTGTGTCCTCTGGTGTACAACCAGATGTGACTTCCGTGTAAAGCTGTGGCCACACTCCCTGCAAATATAAGGCTTCACCCCAGAGTGTATTCTCTGGTGTATGATGAGGTATGACTTCCGTGTAAAGCCTCGCCCGCATTCCCCGCAAACATAGGGCTTCTCCCCTGAGTGTGTCCACTGGTGTGTTATAAGGTATGATAACTGTGTAAAGCCTTTCCCACATTCCCTGCAAACATAGGCCTTCTCCCCAGAGTGTGTTCTCTGGTGTGTGATGAGAACTGACTTCCAGGCAAAGCCTCTCCCGCACTCCCTGCAAACATAGGGCTTCTCCCCAGAATGTGTCCTCTCGTGTGCGATGAGATGTGACAACTGTGTAAAGCCGTTCCCACACTCCCGACAAACATAGGGCTTCTCTCCAGTATGTGTCCTCTGGTGTTTGATGAGAGCTGTCTTCCATGTAAACCTTCGCCCACAGTCCCTGCAATCATAGGGCTTCTCCCCAGAGTGTATTCTCTGGTGTGCAATGAGAACTGACTTCCAGGTAAAGCCTTTCCCACACTCTCTGCAAACATAGGGCTTCTCCCCAGAATGTGTCCTTTGATGTGCAATGAGATGTGACTTCCAGAGAAAACCTCGCCCACACTCTCTGCAAACATAGGGCTTCTCATCAGAGTGTGTCCTCTGGTGAGTGATGAGAACTGACTTCTTTGTAAAGCCTTTCCCGCACTCACTGCAAACATAGGGCTTCTCCCCTGAGTGTGTCCCCTGGTGTGTGATGAGATGGGACCCATCACTGAAGCCCTGCCAACACCCTCCATGCTCAATTGTTACAATTCTTGACATTCCTACTTCCACAAATAACTTGCCTGTGTCCTCTGGATTTTCTTTCTGGCCTCTGTGGGGCTCTTCCTCCGTCATTGTTTCATGCTCACTAGAGCTCATTTCTTCTCTGGAAAGTTGGAAAAAGGGTTTTGAGATTCTCCTCTGACTGATCCTTTTAAGCAAAGGTTTGGAACTTTCTTTGACCTCTTGACCTCCAGCTTTATCATTCCAGCTCTGTGTACTAGTATGTTGCTGCTGCTGACTCTGATCCTCTGGACAGGGTTCCTCTGCTTGGAGGGGTCTTCTTGCAGATGTTCCCAGGAGAATCTGAGAGGGATGACTGAGTTTCACGTGATGGCTGAGGAATTTCTGACTGGAGAAGGCCAGAGAGCAGGAGGGACATGGGTGCACCTCTGGCTTTTGTTCTGCTGAAAGAGAAAGGTTTGGTCAGGACAGATGTTGATGAGAATGCCTGGGCCGCAGGCATTCCTGCCCAGGAATCCTTCTTACTGTGGTGATAACACAACCTCTGTCTCCCACAGTGGCCACTCTCTGTCTATTTCCCTTTTATTTTTATGCAGTGCACCTTCTTCAGAAATCCAGAAAGCCCACATCAGGAGTCTTTTCTAACATTGCCCAGACCAGGGACTTGTGAGGAGCATGAGAGGCTGTTTCACTCCCTGTGTGGATGGAACTGCAGTGACCTTTCCTATCTACAGGTATCTTCGAAGTCATGTCAAAGAGGAAACCCACAGGCCCCAACTAGGAATTGCTTCTCTCAGGTGTTCAAAATAGCAAAATAAAATGTCCTTCTGCAAGCCTCACACCAAATATTTATGCTCATCTCATTAAGTGTTAGTCCATTATCAATACACTAAGACCTGTTTCAAAATATTTCAAACACTTTTCTTACAGGCCTGATTCCTGTTCCTCTGGCCAATCCACCATGCTGTCTCACCTGGAGAAGCATATGAGGGCATTCCCCACTGGAGTTTCTTTTCTTTTTTTTTAAGATTTTATTTATTTATCTTCAGAGAAGGAAAGGAGAAACGGACAGAAATATCAATGTATGGATTGGTCTCGTGGGTTCCTTGCTGGGAACTAGCCCACTACCCAGGAAGGCGCCCTGACTGGGAATCGAACCACAATCCTCTGGTTCGCAGGCCCGTGCTCAATTCACTGAGCCACACCAGCCAGGGCTATTTTCTAAAAATTAACAAAGCATACTTAGAACAGAGAACACAGCTGACGACTGCACTTTCACTCATGAAATTCCCCAGTGTCTCAACTCAGATCATCGGCACTGCATCTCCCTTCTCACCCTCTATGCTGAGAGGAGACCCGAGTGACCCTCAGCCAAGTCAACGCTGCATCACTTTTCTTCCCTGCAGTAGCGGTTCCCTCTGCCTGGAATCCTCTGCCCGCAGGTATTTTTGTAAATGTTATTTTCCGAGGAGCCCTTCCCGGACTACCTGCCACAGTGCACCTCCCCTCACACTGATCCCTAGGCCCTTGTCCTGGATTAGTTTTCTCCAAAGCACTAACCACTATGTAGTGTTTTGCACACACAAGCACCTGTGCCTGAGTTTCCCTTCTTCACCCATCAGCTACTCAAGAGCAGTGATTCTGATCCTCACATTAATCTGTATTTCTAGGTCCCAGGATGCTGTGCCTCAGAGTAGAATCTCTCATGACACTTTACTGAAATTATGAACAAATGTGCCCTGTCTGAATGGTGTGGCTTGGTGGGTTGGGTGTTGTCTGAAAACTGAAAGGTTACAAGTTTGATTCCAGTCAGGACACATGCCAGGTTTTGGGGCCAGTTGGGGGTGTGCCATAGAAAACTGGTTAATGTTTCCCTTGCACATTGATTTTTCTTTCTCCCTCCTTTCCACGCTCTGTAAAAATAAACAAAATCTTATTTTAAAAAGATTTATGTGTTTATTTATTTTCAGGAAAGGGAGAAGGGAGGCAGGGGGAGGGAGAGAAAAATCAATATGTGGTTGCCTCTTACACGCCTCATACTGGAAACCAGGCCCGAAACCCAGGCATGTGCTGCAACTGGGAATCGAACTGGCAACCCTTTGGTTCACAGGCTGGCACTCAATCCTCTGAGCCACACCAGCCAGGAAAAAATCCTTAAAATGCTTTATTTAGAAGTATGGAGAAAAATGAAGAAGAAACAACTATAAAAGTGCCAGAAAAACTGCCTTGGGGAGAGAAATGGTTAGTGCTTCAAAACTTTTTTTTCGTGCCTCTCAGTCTTTCAGCACTATATGTGGTTGTGTATTTTGTTCATGAAATATTTTAAAAATAAAAAATATAAAAATTTGCCTAAGAGTCAAAGGCATATGAATGAATTGTGAATTTCTGAAGCATATCAGGTGAAACTCTACTGACTTTAGAGGGGATTTTACTCTACTTAAGAGTTGGGTCATGAATATTTCTATGGAGAATTCTTGTTTTTGAAGAACAGTGGTGCCTACCTCTTCTGGCTATGAGTTCTCTCTTCCACTTGCTGCCCCACTTGCTGCCCAGCTCCTGGCCATACTCGTCCCCACACCAGACCAGCAGCTCACAGCCTGGCCTGATGACACGGCACGTTCGGTAGAAAATCTGCCTGTGGTATTGAAAGGCCACCAGGTTCTGCTCTTCATCATCCCGGGCACAGTTCACATACCTGGGATTGAGGCAGATGAAAGGAAAGAAAACCAGTAATGAGCTCCCAGTACCTATTACATCATGTCCAGCCCCTCACTGATTCTTAAGGCTCTCAGGCTCTAGTGTTGCCCACGGCCCTGAATGGTCTTGGGGAACCTTCTGTTCAGTGTCTGAGCATCTATCCACATGTCATGTGAATTCCTACCCCCAAGTCCTGCTGGCAGTGTTCATCCTGCCTAATACCATTTTCTAAAACCCAGTTCTACACTTAACCTTCACCCTGACTGACCGTAATATCCAGTGATTTCTAACTTCTCCAAGCTCTAAATCAAGTTCTTTCACACCACAGAACCTGGTGCTTCATCTAGGCCTCTGCTTCTAAATTAGCTAATTATCCAGTACTCAGCCCACATCTGTTTTCTCTTGAAAGGCTTTTCTCCAACCCCCATACACTTTATTTAGGGTACCATTCACTTGCCTACCCAAGGTTACCATAGAAAATTGGAGGTCTGCCCTGGCTGGTGTGGCTCAGAGGATTGAGCATGGGTCTGTGAAACAAAGGGTTGCCGGTTTGATCCCCGGTCGGGGCACATGCCTGGGTTGTGGGCCAGGTCTCCAGTGGAGGAAAACATGAGAGGTAACCACACATTGATGTTTCTCTCCCACTCTCTCTCCTTCCTGTCCCCTCTCAATAAAACTAAATAAATAAAACATTTAAAAAAGAAAATTGAAGGTCTTTTTGTCTTAATAAAATTAAACAGAACAGTAGTAGTTGATTCACATTCTGCTGCCCCTGATAAAAAGAAAGCCCCTCTCAGGAAAAGGGCCCATTCCTCTGTAGGCCTCAGAGCCGAGCTCTAGTTTAAAGTGGGGCTGGGATGATTTGCTGCTGCACAGGCTTAGGCCACCCTTGGTTTCTGCTATCTTGACACTTTGCACTTCTTGGAAATTATACTTAAATGTTTTTAAAAGCAATTGTATTATGTGTGTCTGCAAGAAGTCCTTCATAAGGACATGGGTTGTGTGATCTGTTTACGTAATGTATTCCTTCACCTAAACTGGAATATAGTAACTGCTTAATTAATGTTCGCTTGATAAATTAAAGTGTAACCCAGTGTCCCTGGTGAATCTAGGCTCTTCAAGGTCCTTTCCAGTGTCCACATTGTGTCTAGCACAGAGCTTTATATTTTGAGGACACATGCAATATTTTCTTCCTAAATGTCCCCTGAAATGAAAGAACACTGTATGGAGAAAAAGAGAGAAAAAAGGAATTGAGGGAGACCATGATGAGAGGGAAAGATATAAGGGCTTGTGGGGGATGAGTGTCCCCTCTGGCACCCAGAGACCTGTTGACCTCACCTCATCCAGTTGGCCCAGGATCTGTCCTTTCCATCCACATACTCATAGCAGTTTCTCCCTTTGGTAATCTGTGTTTCAGAAAAGAAGTTAAAGACCTTTTATTTTTTGTGTGGGGAGGTAACAGTCAGAAGAACTATTTTACCCTACTGTCATTAAAGCTCTTTCAGCCTGCTTGGGGATTCAACTGCCAGTTCAGACCACATGATATTCTTCTTACTCATCATCTACACATCTGAGTCTACCTGTCCAATCAGAGCAGGAGTCCCACAAGGGAGGAGCCACTCTTTTGTGTCTGCAACACTTTGCTCCCACTTTCCTTCTGAGCCTTAAACAGGAGCCCTGTGTTCATGTGAAGTCCAGTCAGTACACAGAGCTAACCACCTTGTCCCCTCCATGGCTAGCATGTAGGAGGTGAGGTTCCTCCCAGCCTCAGAAGGAATGTGGGAAGCCAGAGGACAGTGGAAGAGGTAAATAGTTCTCACCAGCCAGGAGTATCTGCTCTTGGCTGCCTCTTCATCTTCTGTGATGTGTCCTTCATAAGGGCCAAAGTACAGACCCACAGGCAAATCAGCTGCCTCATTCCACACTCCAAGCCCAGCCTCAGGGATGCCCGATGGCCCAATTCTCAATCCAGGGGGCAGAGTGAGGGCTGAGCGGTAGGGATGCCCAGTGTCCACTGCACTGTCCTTTACAAATGTAGGGGGTCCATGCACCACACAGCTGTTGATGAAGAAGTTCTGACACTTCTCACAATCTGCAGGCAAGACCAACAGGGGTTAGGGAAGGTTTAGCACATGTTCCTGGACACAAAGAGCTTCAGAGGGAGTCCGGCACTCACATCACTGAGACTCAATCCTGTACTCTATTCCACAAGAGGAAGGGAATGATTTGGGGACCAAAGGACTACATGAAATTATTGTATCATAATACACTTCTTAGGGAGGATCACTTACAAAGGTAGTCATCATCCTGGGGCTCGACCTCCTGGTACACACAGTCCTTTCTTTCTCGTAGGCTATACATCTTCATGTCCATCTCCTTTCTCCTGAGTTCTGAGTTGGAGAAGGCCAGGTGAGTGAGGTTGGTAGGGTCTAGAGTATTAGTTCCCATTTTGTCAGATAACACCATCTCCTCCCATCAAATTATTACCTGTTGTTTTGCATACTCTGGTATTTTACTCCATTAACTATTGGTTCAGAAGACTAAGACTCCACACTAACTACAGATGACTGATTCAATTTTAGTTTCTAGCTTTTCCCATTACCAGGTTTAACTTGCCAACCTTTAATCATTCATAAGATATTTATGGAGTGCACATTATGTGTTAGACATTGAGTAAAGGCCTGGGCACACAATACCAATAAAGTGTGGTTGCTATTATCACAGATGGATTTCTTGGACAACTTGCATGTGTCACCTGTTTTAAATTCAATGTAATGTTTTCAAACAATAATGAGTGATGTTTCCTTATGTTCACTTCACCCATTACCATGCAGGAGCTCAGAGAATTTATAGGATTTGCCCAAAGCTCCAGTGTTACCTTAAGTCTCAGGTAACACTTAAATCCAGGCCCATCCAAAGTCTACCCCACAGACCTAAGTCATACTTATCAGCCATTCTATAGGACTTAGAGGAACCTAAGTTTCCAAATTCTTTTCTTACTTGATTTTTGTCTAGTGTGCTTTCCAAAGGCACACGCTTCTCCAGGAGGGGACACTGGTTTCTGGCCATTCTCTGAGTCACTTGCAGTCATTGAATTCGCTGTTCCTGACAATTCCTTCAAACTGTCTTCATTGCTTAATGGCACCCTGGATGTTGCCTTCAATATAAGAGTCATATATTAAAAGATAACATGTATTTAGTTTTTTAAGGCTTATCATATATTTTACATGCCTGTCTTTAATACTTCAACCCTTTGAAATATCTAGAAAGTATGAATATTAGAGGCGATAAGGCAAATGTGGGTAATGAATCCAAGATTAGAAGCCATGCCTTATGGCTCTTTTCTTTCAACTGTCTGTATAATATTGAGAGTGAAGGAAACTGGGAAGAGAATTAAAAAGTAGTTGGCAGAAACATATCTAGACAATTAAATGGTGATAAAATTTGTAATGCCTTAGAAAGAAGATTTGTACTTAGATTAGCTGGTTCCCTCCAACTGTTTGAATAAGGCTGTACCAGTAGCTAGTCGTCTTCAGTGTCCTGATATATAACATGCCAATTTCTTATGTTATAGTGAACATGCAATTAAATGATGTTCAACAAAGTACTCTGAATTACATAATACAGCATGAATATGCTGCTATCAATTTACCCCTCAGCTATGTCCACATTTCGATCCCAGAAAGATTACCCTCAGCATTCACTGATTAGCATCTAGTTTAATTTGTAACTGCAATTGTGAAATCATTCATTCAGCAAACATTCAGGGGCCCTCTGGAGCCCTGATCTGGGCCTGAGACCTCTGAGAAGTTTTAGGTATGGACCAGGCCCTCAAAGAGTTCACAACACAGAGGTAGGCAGGCTGAACAAATGATTCTAAACAAGATGACAGTGGCCTCATTAGAGTTCAAGCTGTTAGTTCACCTATTTGAAATCAGTTTCGGACAGATGAGTTTCTGTTGAATAGTGTGTAACCTATGTGAAGGCCTTAAGTCATTTTATCATTTATTGTTCCTCAATCATGAAACCTGGAGCTCCTCAGGAGTGGGAGACGCTTTCTTTGATTACAGTGGGTGGCTCTGATCCTGGCCATTTTACATTCTTCTACACAAGTGGTCATCCACTGTACCAACTGCCTACACATTGTAAGCTTTCCTTATTCAGAAGGTCTTAGTGCATCTCTCATTTCACACAGCAGAGAAGTTTGGTTAAAAATGTCAGTCAGATGACTGTAATGACATGTATAAGACAATGTAAAGTTTAGAAAACTATGAAGGTTTTCTTTTTTAATTGAAAAAAAAAGATTTTGGTTATTTTTTTGAGAGAGGGCAAGGGAGGGAAAAAGAGAGGGAGAGAAACATTGATCAGTCACTTTTCACAAATACCCCAATCAGGGACCGGGCCCACAACCCAGGCATGTGCCCTGACCAGGAATCAAATAGGCCATCTTTTGCTTTGCAGGATGACACCCAATGGAGTTACGCTGGCCAGGGAAAAACTATGCATGTTTTAATGAGTTGGTAAGTGTTTTAGAGAAGAAATATGGATTAGATTGCACAACCACTGATACTGTGATCTTAGACATATAGTCAAATATTTCTATATCTCTGAAAGGTCACTTTCCTCATTGTAAATGGTGACGGTTACAGTACTTTCCTCGTCAGGTAGTTGAAATGTATAAATGAATTGATTCACATAGAATCTTAAAGTCTGAAACGCTGTGAGAATGAAACAAATGGTAGTTACTATTGTTGCTGTAGTTGTTAACTATTAACATGGTGATGAGCCCTGGCTGGTGTGGCTCAGTGGATTGAGTGCTGGCCTGCAGACTGAAAGGTCACCAGTTCCTGGTCAGGGCACAAGCCTGGATTGTGTGAGAGGTAACCTATTCATGTTTCTCTTCCTTTCTTTCTCCCTCCATTCCCCACTCTCTAAGAATATCAGTAAGTTAAATCTTTAAAAAAGGATGATAATGTTGAACAATGTGTTGAAGAGATCAGGAAAGGAAGGTGGCAGTTCCTAGGATACTTTCTGCATTTTCCAACTTTTACCTGCATTTCTATCCGTGAGGAAATACTCACCTTCTGGTGTTTACTCTGTGCCCTTCTGCAGGCCACCCAGGAAGGTTTCACTGAAAGATGATGAGAAATCAGTGTTTTCACTGGTAAATGTTTCCAAAATCTGGAGATTCTTATTAAGGACACGGAATTGTGAATAAGAGTAGTCCAAGAACAATCCCAGGATGATTGGAAAATGTTTTCTAGGGTATCATTAAAGCCTAGGCTTTCATTGGGGCCATCAACTAATTTATTTCATTAGAATGATTAAAAAAAGACGTGTCATCTACGGTTCATCCTATGTTCATAAAGCATCTATTACAATTATGAAAAAAACAATTGGCCTCTCCTGACAAAAATGTAATAAAAGTAACTGCACAGAAACTCCATGTCTTCAACATTCTGTTTTCTTCATTCCAACAGGCTTTGTCTGGTTAAGGGCACCATGACCACCTCGCCTCCTTTCTCTGGTATCCTCTCCACTGTGCACATACTGGCCATCCACACCCTTCCTTAATCATTAGACCATGGACAGCATCCACAGTCTGTTGACCACAGAAACAGAATTCCAGTCAAGTTCACATCTTGACTTCAGCTGTGTTTCAACCACATACCCAAGAAAGTGGACTGACCCTTCCAACCAAACACTCACAATACTACATAGGATGACATTGTGGCCAACATCAGGTAATGATACAGTGATCAACCACTCCTGGCCCTGGCCATCCCTGCAGCTCCTGTAATCACCATGGTTAATACTGTTCCCATCTATCTCTGTGCAGGGCATTGGGCAGTCAAGTGTGGGGACACTCCTCACCAGCCAGACCTGCCTCCCTCTCTTGTGATGACAACTCTTCTGAATTAGTTATTTCTTATTCACCTGTATGTTCTTATACATTTACTGTTTATTAATGTATCTATAAATATATATGATTATGTTGCATGCTTGAAAGTTTACAGGAATAGCCCCTCACTGTACCACACACTGTTCTGCATTCTGCATGTTTGCTGGACAAGCAAACCCTGTTCCCTGGTTAACTCCTGAGATGCATGCAACCTGACCTAACCAGGTCCGAGTCAGGAGGGCAGCTCTGGTTCCTCCTGCTCCTCACCTGGCTGCCTTGGAGCCCATTCTTCATCCGAGTTCTCAGGGTCCTCCTCCTGGAGCTCAGTGGCCTGCCTGCTGTGGTGACACAGGAAAGCTGCTTGGGGGGCCCTGAGACCTGGAAAGAGACAAAACCTTTGTCCTGAAAGCAAAGAGTTTGGAGGAGGAACAAGCTCCAGGAAGCCACTGTGGAGGGGTCCAAAGGGACAGGAGAGTCTACAAGGGGTTGCTGTGAGCACTGCATCATCAGTGCCAGTCCTGCTCTGATGCACTGATGTGAAGGAGCCAACTCCCCCATCCCTGTCCATGCAGGAGGGAGGTGTAGGCAGATGGAGCCCCCTGACACCAAGGCAGCCTGGCAGCCTGTCAGGTCACCACCAGATTCCTTCTGCCCAGTGCCTGCACCCTTGATACCTAGGCTGGTGAGCGCATCAGAGTTCCTCTTCACATTCCAGTACCCGCCTTTCTCCCAGTCTCCCACTTTCACCCACTCCTCCCTGGAGAAGTAGAGGGAAGTGTCTTTCAAAACTTCTTGGGCCTGGAAAGGATAGTGAAACATCAGTAACTCAGTGATGCCAGTGAGAACAAGCACAGAGGGCTTCCACTGCCCCTGGGTGCAGGGAGCAGGCTGGGGCCTCGGTGGTCCTTGTGCTGCAAGCACTGAGCCTGTGCCTTGGCCTAGTCTCGGGTCCCCAAGCGGCTACTCCTCTGGGGCGCACTGAGGGTCTCCTCACACTCTGTCCTTCTCCCACTTTCTTGCCCCGGCCCTGCCCCACATAATCCGGTCTCTCCCATCACTGCTCTGCACACCCCACATCCAGGGCCGGGAATCTGAGGACTTCTGTCCCCAGGTTCCCTGCCCGCCCTTCAGCTCACCTGAGGCGCCCATCCCATTCTCCCCGATTCGACCTCAGGACTGTCCTGCGGGTCCCTGTTGGGGTTCATGGTGTCCTAGCCCCAAGCCCAAGGTGCCTGAGGAAGAAGAAGAAGATGAGAGGGCCGAATGCCTTTCTCCAGGCTGGCGGGGCGCTGGGAGAGGGGGACACAGGGGCCCTGCAGGAGGAGGGGCTGGATGCAGCAGGCCCAGATACCAGCAGACCTACCCACCCGCTCAGGGCGCCCTGGTTCCCGCCCTTCCCTCTGCTCGCCACCCAGGAGTCTGAAGGCGCCCATCCTCCGGGAGGGCCTGTGGTGGCACAGGAAACGCGCTTTTCCCGGGGAAAACCTCGGAGGTGCACCCGGGCTTCTGGAGAAGCCTACACGAGACTCAGGCGCAGTCTCCAGCAGACTGCCCTCTCTCAGGCTGAGAGGCTTGGGGTCCCCCGGGACACCGGCCTGCGTCTTCCAGGCTGAGAACACTCAGAATGCCTGGCAGAGAGGGTCAGACCCCTGCGGCTGAGGAGATTTGGGGCGTCTCTTCGAGGGGCTTCAGGGTCCCCACCACTCAGTTAGTTTCCAGGACGACAGCATTTAGCGTCTGTGAGTTTGGGGAGATTTGGTCTTTCTGGGCGACTTGCAGGTAGGGTGCCCCGAGCTGAGGGGAACTGGGGTTTTTCAAGCTGTATGGGGGTCTAAGTGTTGGGGGGTTAGGAGATGTGGGGTACTCCGGGTTAGCGCACGTGGGCCCCTCGATGCTGAAGGGTTTTGGGGCCCCTCAGGATGAGGGCACCTATGGTCTCTTAGGCTGGACTTGGAAGGACTCGGGCTAAGGGTTCCACATGGCAAGGCTCCCCGCTTACCGCTCAGTCTCCGGGGGCCCCTGACTGAGTCTCAGTGGTGCCCACTTCAGAGGTGTGTCCTCTCCGAGCTCCAGGGCTTCCGGCCCTGGGGAGGTGTGAGGGCTCCAGGCTTTCGAGGTTCCAGCCCAGAGAGCTGTGTGGGAGCAAACCGCCAATCAGTGCTGCGATCCCACTGGCCTGCCCGCCAATGGGCGGTCAGAACAAGCTGAAAGGGTGTGGCTGAGGGGGCTGAGCCCCTGGGTTGCTGACTGGCCAGCAGGAAGACCCGCCCTGCCCCGCCAGGATTGGCTACTCTGGGTGTTGCAGCTAAGACTGCGGATTGGCGGTTGCTGTGGCCAGTTTTCTTGCATCTGGTGAGAAGCCCACCCCGCAGGAGCTGGGAATCCTGAGCCAGGGCTGGACCTGAGGGTGAACGTGGCCCTCCTGCTGCCTGACAAAGTGTCTTTGTTCCACCAGATTGTGGTCGGGATCCCCAACCTACACCTAGGCCCCTGCCCCCCCCTCCCCTTTTCAAACCTAGAGCTGCATAAGGAGTGAGGACGCGGTCAGGACTGCATTGCATTCCGTGGAAACTGAAGTCAGTAAATTCGGACCACGCAATTCATACACACAATACGTCCCAGAGGGCTCAAATATTTAAACACAACAAATGACATAATAAGTATACTGCAAAACACACTGGAAGAATTTCACATCTCAAGGAAGTGGCATTATGTGTAATAGGTATGTTTAAGTAACTCAAGTATAAAAACATTTCAGAAATAGGAAGAAAAGCTAAAACCAAACGAAACTGAATGCAGTTAAAAACACTGAAAAAAAAAAAACAACCCTACCATGATTTTGGGTAAAAATAACATCAAATTTGAGGACAGGGGTCCAGAGAGCAGGGTGTGTTTCGCTGCTACTGGCTTTCCCGGGAGAAAATGGAAAGTGTGTCTCTGGGTCTTACCTCATTTGCAGCACATAAATATAACTTGATTTCCATGGACTGGAAATGTGCCAACTAACTGTAATTATTGCTGTGAAATTGCAAAAAAGGAAACCTCACTACAGTGGAGTTGGGGGTCAGTGGGGGTGCTGTCCACCCACAGCACCAACCCAGGGTCAATTACAGGAAAGATGGTCACAGGCCCCAACATATAGATGTACCATGTACTCCCAGGAGAAACTGACACCCCGGCAACTCAGCCAGAGAGAAGCCATGGTCAATCTGAACTGAGGATTTTCTGCACTGCACTTTCATTTGAAATGACCCCTCCCAACTGCTTTTTCCCTGTAAAATAGCGTTCCTCTCTTTTACTTGTGGAGCTTGCCTATGACTTTTCCTACAGCTTGCTTGTCCTAAACTGCATTTTTTTTTTTAGTGTTTCTGAATAAACCCCTTATCTGCTGGTAAAATAACTGCCTGATATATATATATTAAACAATGTCAAGATTCCCTTTTTTTTAGAAAATTTTTAAAATTCTTTTATTGATTATGCTGTTACAGTTGTTCTATTCCCCCTTTCATTCCCCTCCACCCTACCCCTCATCCCCACCATTACCCCCCCTTTAGTTTATGATCATGTGTCTCAAGTCCTTTAGATTCTATATTTCCCATGCTATTCTTGCCCCCCCCCATCTATTTTCTATCTACTGTCTATGCTACTTATTTTCTGTACCTTCTCCCCCCTTCTCCTCCTCCCACTTCCCTGTTGCTAACCCTCCTTGAGATCTTCATTTCTATGTTTCCACTCCTGATCTAGCTGTCCTTTTAGTTTGCTTTTGTTTTAGGTGTGGTTGTTAATAACTGTAAGTTTGTTGTCCTTTCACTGTTCATGTTTTTTTAACTTCTTTTTCTTAGATAAGTCCCTTTAACATTTCATATAATAAGGGCTTGGTGATGATGAACTCCTTGAATTTGATCTTATCTGAGAAGCACCTTATCTGTCCTTCCATTCTAAATGAAAGTTTTGCTGGATAGAGCAATCTTGTTTGTAGGTCTTTGGATTTCATGACTTGGAATACCTCTTTCCAGCCCCTTCTTGCCTGTAAGGTCTCTTTTGAGAAATCCACTGACAGTCTGATGGGGACTCCTTTGTAGGTGACTGTCCCCTTACTCTTGCTGCTTCTAGGATTCTCTCCTTCATTTTAATTTTGGCTAATGTAATTATGATGTGCCTTGGTGTGTTCCTTCTTGGGTCCAACTTCTTTGGTACTCTCTGAGCTTCCTGGATTTCCTGGAAGTCTATTTCCTTTGCCAGATTGGGGAAATTCTCCTTTATTATTTGTTCAAATAAGTTTTCCACTGGTGGATGTGCCTTTCCCCCCTGCTGGTACCCCTATAATTCGGATGTTGGAGCGTTTAAAGATGTCCTGGAGGTTCCTAAGACTCTCCTCATTTCTTTGAATTCTTGCTTCTTGACTCTTTTCTGTTTGGCCATTATTTGCTTTCTTCTGGTCCACTCCATTGATTTGAGTCCCAGTTTCCTTTTCATTGCTATTGGTGCCCTGTGCAATTCCATTCATTTCAATTAGTTTCGCCTTCATATATTTGTCTAATTTGTGGCTATAATCAACCAGTTCTGTGAGGAAGCTGATGACCAGTGTTTTAAACTGTGCGTCTGAGAGTTTTGCTATTTCTTCATGGCTTAGATCTATGGGCTCTGGGGCTTTTGAGATATTCTTGCACCATTTTTGGTCTGTTCTGGCCCTTTAAGTGTGAGAAGCGGTGCCTTGGACTCCCAGGTCGCTGGGTTTTGACGCTGTATGTGGGGGTGTGGTCAGAGTGGGGAAATGGCGACCCCCTCTGCTGTTTTTCACAGCTGGGTGAGGATCTGCGCATTAGGTGGCTCACCAGGGCCGGGCCACTCAGAGTCTCTGGGTTATGACGCTGTATGTGGAGGTGGGGTCAGAGCAGGGAAATGGCGGCGCTCTCCCTGCCACTGTCCGCGGGGACCCGCCTGGCCCCGGTCCAACGGCCCACTCCCTCTCCTGTCCGCCCACGCACAAATGCGCGACCACAGTCAACACGCAGCACCGCTCCTCCGCTGTCTCCCCCTCGGTCGCTCGCCTGGTTGCTCGCTCGGTCGCTCACTAGGTCCAACCCTGCGCCTGGATTCCGCGCGTATGGATTCCGCGGACTTGAGTCCGTCCGACGAGTTTTCCTGTGCAACCCCGTTTCACCAGCCGCTGGTTTCGCCCCTTACCGGTCAGGCTGAAGAATTTGTTGTTACCGGACTCCCGAAAAGTTCAATTTTCCGTGTTCTGGCTGTGTTTTCTGTTGCTAATATTTAGTTGTCTCTAAACTTGGTTGTGTGAGAAGACACGGCACAGCCACCTATGCCTCCATCTTGGCGGAAGTCCCTGCCTGCTATATTTTTAAGGTCACCATAGTTTGGCGGCTTGTATGGGGATCCAGAGGACTCCTGACATCTCTGAGGCTGATGACCAAGCAGGTGCAGTGCCCTTGATCTGAAAGACTCTGGGAAGGGTCCTTTGGTGCAGACTTACCAGTGATCATTTTGAGAATAGCCATCCAGAAATAACATCCTCACACCCTCTGACCCAGAAATTCTACTTTTCAAAATTTTCTCCTAGTAGCCCTGGCCTGGTAGCTCAGTTGGTTAGAGTGCCCTGCCTATATGCCAAGGTGGTCAGTTCATTCTCCAGTCATAGTACCTTCAAGAAGCAAGCCATGAATAAATACATAAGCAGAACAACTCTCTCTCCCCATCTCCCTTTCAAATTAATAAATGAAAAGAAAAGCATAAAAAATTCCCTCCAGTTATGCTTCCCTGTGTATGAAATGAAGTATGTCTAAAATACTGTAGTCCTGGCTAGTGTGGCTCAGTGAATTGAGTGTTGGCCTGGGAACCAAAAGATCTCTGTTTTGCCCTGGCTGGTGTAGCTCAGTGGATTGAGCACCGGCCTGTGAAGCAAAGGGTCGCTGGTTCGATTCTCAGTCAGGGCACATGCCTGGGTTGCAGGCCAGGTCCCCAGTGGGGCACACGTGAGAGACAACCACACATTGATGTTTCTCTCCCACTCTTTCTCTGTCCCTTCCCCTCTCTCTAAAAATAGATAAATAAAAATATTAAAAACAAACAAACAAACAAAAACACTTCACACAAATCCCTTACCAGCTGAAAGACGATCTTTTTACAAAAATTAATTGCTGGTTTCATTCTCATTCAGGGCACATGCCTGCATTGCAGGCCACGTCCCTGGTTGGGGGCATTTGAGAGGCAACTGATCAGTGTCTCTCCTCATCCTTCTCCCTTCCTTCCCCTCTCTCTAAAATTAAGTAAAATCTCTTAGAGAATTAAAAATGTAAAGTATTGTATCTAACACTATATAAAAACATAATTTTAAGGTTTTCAGTAGAAGAGAATTTGTTAAATTATGCTTTGTTCACACTGTGAAATATTATAGAATATTAAAAATGGGTGAGGATATATGATATTTCATTAAGGAAGTAGAACCCACTAAGGTGATTCTAATGGATTTTAATAGAGAATAATTTCTAAGTAATGTCGTTATGTGAGAAACATATCCTGAAAAACAAATTGTGTTAAAAAAAAAAAAAACAGGAAGAAGACATGTGCTGAAAGGAGACTCAGGGACTAGTCACAGGGATCAGGGTCTGGGCTACCTGCAGGGGAAAACTTGCTTTTCTTTCATGTCATTTGGAATACTGTAGCATTTCTTTTCTCCTTCACTTAAGTATACCTATCTATAAATATTTTTGTAGATAAAAGAATGGATGAGAAGTAGTTGGTTATATATGTATGCATTTAAAAATGACTCAACAAAAATTCTGCACACCCTCATTAAATCAGTGGTCTATGCTACCTTCCTCATCCAAATAGGACCTTGACCACCCAAGGTGTCCAATTTGCATCCAAAACTCTATTCCAGCAGCAATATTTCCATCGTGCAAAATATACTGCATCACAGAGTTACTGTTTGTTTCAGAGATGAAAACCATTTATTATGAAAACAATGAATTTTATATTTAAGTATCAGATCCAAGGTCATTTATAGAAATGCTAGTAAGATTATAAGCCCTGACTAGCGTTCAGCTTCTGTGTCTGGCATCTGGCAATCAGAGTTCACTGTCCAGCTCAAACTCTGGAGTCTGTGGAGTCTTGGTTACCCATCTGAGTCCTGTCCCCAGGTCTGTGGCCTGGGTTTGAATCTATTTGGCTATGGGTCTCAGACCTGAGGTCTCTTTGGGTATGGCTTTGGGGTCTAGGGGTTTGTGTGTGGGATCTATGTGCATTTCTATAAACTTATAGTCGTTGGCTCCAAGTCAATGCCAAGAGGAGACACAAGGTTGGGATGTAGTGAAGAAGGAAACTTCAGTGCAAATACCTTAATTTTAATACAGAATGGCTGTGAGTACAGAAGCGTTGTTAAAAAGCTCAGTATTGTTACAGGTGAATTATGAAGCAGCACCCTGTATATCAACTCAATAGTGCTGCTTCTTAGTTACGTAGCATCTGGCCTGTGAGGAGGCCCTAGAGTGAGGCAGCCCTGGGACAACTCCCTCTCCTGCTGTGCTGCTTAGGGCTTCTCCACTCATCTACATGACTTCTCATCTAGACTTTCATTTTCTCTTTGCTCAGCTGCACTGGCACATGAATAAGTGAAAACTGGTAAAGGAGCCCTTCTGAACAAGATGAGGCTGGACAAGCAAAGAAAAGGCCTCTGGTGTTGTCACCACAACAGACTAGATTATTATTATTTTTAAATGATACCATATTTTCCTGTAGCACTTTTTAAGCCCAAACCGAGATGGCCTTTTTTGTTGTTGTGGCTGCTTACTTAAAATATATAGAAAAATTAAAATAATTGAAAATCCTACCCAAACAGGCAATAGCTGCTATTATACTAAGTATATAATATGCTTCTAAACAAGGTGGGGGTGTGGGGTGGGATGGGTGGGGGAAGGCGAAGGGGAAAAATTAGGGATTTGGGAAACTATACTAGACTAACAAAAAATTTATGTTTAAAATATATATTCTGATTATGCCATTACAGTTGTTCCATTTCCCCTTCTTCATTCTCCTCCACCCTGCACACCCCCACCTTCCTTTATGTCCATGTGTCACAAGTTCTTTAGATTCTGTATTTCCCATACTATTCTTGCCGTCCCCCTATTTTCTTCTTACTGTCTATGCTACTATGCTACTTATTCTCTGTACCTTCTCCCCCCTTCTCCTCCTCCCACTCCCCTGTTGCTGACCCTCCATGTGATCTCCATTTCTATAGTTCCACTCCTGATCTAGCTGTCCTTTTAGTTTGCTTTTGTTTTAGGTGTGGTTGTTAATAACTGTGAGTTTGCTGTCCTTTCACTGTTCAAATTTTTTATCTTCTTTTAGTTATATAAGTCCCTTTAACATTTCATAGCATAAGGGCTTGGTGATGATGAACTCCTTGAATTTGACCTTATCTGAGAAGCACTTTATCTGCCCTTCCATTCTAAATGAAAACTTTGCTGGATGGAGCAATCTTGGATGTAGGTCCTGGGATTTCATGACTTGGAATACTTCTTTCCTGCCCCTTCTTGCCTGTAGGTCTCTTTTGAGAAATCCGCTGGCAGTCTGATGGGAGGTCCTTTGTAGGTGACTGTCCCCTTATCTCTTGCTGCTTCTAGGAGTCTCTCCTTCCTTTTAATCTTGGCTAATGTAATTATGATGTACCTTGGTGTGTTCCTTCTTGGGTCCAACTTCTTTGGGACTCTCTGAGCCTCCTGGATTTCTTGGAAGTCTATTTCCTCTGCCAGATTGGGGAAGTTCTCCTTTATTATTTGTTCAAATAAATTTTCCACTTGTGGCTGTTCCTCTTCCTCTTCTGGTACCCATAGAATTTGGATGTTGGAACATTTAGGAATGTCTTGGAGGTTCCTAAGCCTCTCCTCATTTTTTTGAATTCTTGTTTCTTCATTCTTTTCTGTTTGGTCATTTTTTTCCTCCTTCTGGTCCACTCCATTGATTTGAGTACCAGTCTCCTTTCCATCACTATTGTTTCCCTGTGCATGTCTCTTCATTTCAATTAATTTAGCCCTCATTTGTTCCTCTAATTTGTGACAAAAATCAACCACTTCTGTGAGCATCCTGATCACCAATTGTATTGAAGTGTGCATCTGATAGGTTGGCTATCTCTTGATTGCTTAGAAGTTTGGCTCTGGGGATTTAATTTGTTCTTACATTTGAGCCATAATTTTTTGGTCTGTTTGCACCTGTTATATATGAGCAGTGGAGCCTTAGGTGTTCACCAGGGTGGGGCAACCCAGTCAGTGGTTTGTGACGCTGTATGTGGGGGCAGGGTCAGAGAGGGGCAATAGCATTTGTTCTCAGATTTCGGTCTCCTCTGATGCTTCCCGCAAGTAAACTTGGCCCCCCTGGTGCCAGCTCCTGGGTGTGTGGGCTTGTGCACCCTGCAGGACCCTGTGGTTCTCTCCAACAAACTCTCTGTGAGCCTGGGAGCTTCTCCCAGCAAACTTGACCCTGAAAGTTTTTCCAATTGGTGCTTTTAGGCTTTAATTCCCCTTGTTGGAGCTCTAGCCTGCGAAGTCTGTCTCACTGCTCTCTCCTTTGCTCAGTTAATGTGTGATCTGTGGCAAGATCATCCTCCCAGGTCATGGGTGTGGGTGTCCCCCTTTGGTGAACCCACTCAGTCAATAATGGGGTGGGTTATGCTTAGGTCTCGCTCATGCAGGAGAGGGTATGGTGCTGTCCTCACTAAACATTTGACATTTCTGTGTATTGAACTTAGCTCTGGTTGTGAGAAAAGTGTGACCTCTGGGAGCTGTTAGCACCCTTCCTTATGCTTATGCAGATGTAGGTGCTTACCCTGTTCTCCGCTTGAGTTTTGCTGGACTCCTAGCCATTGGGTCCATGGGAATTTTGTGTTCCTAGGCCATTGTGGACATTACCTGGGAATGGGTGGCCAGGAATGACCAACATTGTGCATGTCTATTATTCCATCAGACTTCACAAACAAGTTCAGGATACAATAAGTGATAATTTCGAGATGGTGTCAGTGGTGTATTAAACTCTGTGGGGCACGGGTACAAGGAGAGTGCATTACAGACGCTGCTGTGTTGTGGGCTTCATGAATGCCATAGGGAGATTGGGTGCACCTGTCACAGGAGAAAGTCGGTTCTTCTTGCCAATACAGTAAAGGATTACAGATCAGCAAGTGTATTAGCGTGCAAGCAGGGTTTATTAGTGATACATTCTCATGGAAGAGGACAGGTCTTGCTGAGGTGAGGGTGAAAGGCAAGTTTGTGAGGGTGGCAAGAGCACCAGGCCCTTTGTCCTGAGGACTTACATAGTTGGTGGGATGGGGGTGAAGAAGTTACATGTTGATTGATGGGTAAAATGGTGCCAGCTTCCATAAGGGATGTGACTACCCAGACTTAGGTATGTGTGTGGGGGTCGTTAGCCTGAATCCTTATCTTGCTTCAGACCCCAATTGGCCATCTTGTAAAACAGATACAGGACAGGAGACAGTTAAAGTTGAGACAGATACCCAAAGTTACCAACAGGCTCTTTCTGTAAGCACTAGGGACCCTCTCATAAAATAGATAGTAGACAGAGGAAGGCTATTAGCCAGATTTGTTTTATGGGTCCTTTACTTGACTGCTGTGAATCCCTTCCCATCTTCGAGGACTTGGGATGAATAAACTTTGAAAGCCTTTCTTTGCCAGATAGTGGAAACAATACCTAGAATTTCAACCTGTCAGCATGGAGCATCTTGTCATTTTGGAACATCTGGCAATAATTAAATTCTAAATTAAATTTAGAATTAAACCAGGTTCAGAACTGGTGACTGGGTGAGACACGTCTTCCTTGTCCTCCCTGCCTTGGCTTCTCATTTATCCTAACACACCAGTGCAGGCAGATGCTGTTTTCAGTGTCAGTTCTCAGCAAGGGGAGGTTGAGGGTATTGTTTCACATGTCACTCTCAGTACCACCTGCCTGTGCTGAGGAGACTCTGAGGATGCACAGGGTTAGTGGGAGGGTGGTGACCTGGAGGGAGGCACATCCCCAATCTCATGCTTCCTTCTGAGGGCAGCTGAGTCTATGTGGGGAAAGCAGTGGGGTCCACTCAAATTCTGAATTTGGGTACAGACCCCTACCCTGTCCTTATCTTCCTTTGTGCAGCGCTAAAGACCAGGAAGACATGGGCACTGAAGACTGTTCAGCAGGACTTGTGATCTCAGCGATCCTCTTGCCAGAGTCTGTCTGTGCTCACTCAAATTTGAATGTCAAACCAAAAGGCTGGAGTTCCCATTTCCATTGTGCAGAGTAAGAGGCAGGCTGAGACTCACACCCACTATGGACTGATGTGGAACCTGTATGCTGTGCACCAGGAAATGCTGACCCTGAAAAGGCAGCAAGGAATGAGGAAGACCAGGTGCCCAGACTGAGCCAGGCTAATGTCTGTCCACCAGCACACATTGCTCCCTGCTCTTCACCTCTGAAGCTCCAGAGGTGGTAGGAAACTAGAAGAAGAGCCAAGAGAAGCCAAGAAAGGAGGGGTAGGGAGCTGATTAGGAGAAAAGGTCCCCTTCCCAGGAGTCTGGGGAATTCCCTTCCCCCAGGAGTATCTCCATTTCCTCTCTCTGGTCAGTAAACAAAGTAGACTGACTCCAGGTTTACATATAAGTAGGAGTTAGTGTTTATGTTCTTTGTGGCCCTTCAGGAACTCCCTGCTTTCAGTGATAGGGAAATTGAGGGATATGTATGGAGATAAACATTTTAGAATAGGTCAAAAAACCATGAATGAGTTTGTTGCTGACGTCCCCATATCACTATGGAATTGTTTGTCCATCTCATTTGTCATGAAACTGGAGGGTTGGTTTAAACAGTTACTTTTCTATTTACAATCCTGGGAAGAGTAAGGGACTGTAGACTTCCTGTGGCTACTGATATGTGAATTAATGCTAATGACTCCCTTACTCCACCTGCAAACATAGGGCTTCTCCCTTGAGTGTGCCTTCTGATGTCTTATGAGATGTGACTGCTGTGTAAAGTCTCGCCCACACTCCCTGCAAACATAGGGCTTCTCCCCAGAGTGTGTCCTCTGGTGTGTGATGAGAACTGACTTCCAGGTAAAGCCTTGCCCACACTCCCTGCAAACATACGGCTTCTCCCCAGAGTGTGTCCTTTGGTGTACAATGAGATATGACTTCCGTGTAAAGCCTCGTCCGCACTCCCTGCAAACATAGGGCTTCTCACCTGAGTGTGTCCTCTGGTGTCTGATGAGATATGACTTCTCTGTAAATCCTTTACCACACTCCCTGCAAACATAGGGCTTCTCCCCTGAGTGTATCCTCTGGTGTTTCATGAGATATGACTTCTGCGTAAAGCCTCGCCCACACTCCCTGCACACATAGGGCTTCTCCCCTGAGTGTATCCTCTGGTGTGTGATGAGAACGGACTTCCAGGTAAATCCTCGCCCACACTCCCTACAAACATAGGGCTTCTCCCCAGAGTGTGTCCTTTGGTGTACAATGAGATATGGCTTCCGTGTAAAGCCTCGCCCGCACTCCCTGCAAACATAGGGCTTCTCCCCAGAATGTGTCCTTTGGTGTACAATGAGAACTGACTTCCAGGAAAAGCCTCGCCCACACTCCCTGCAAACATAGGGCTTCTCCCCAGAGTGTGTCCTCTGGTGTGCAACCAGATGTGACTTCCGTGTAAAGCCGCGCCCACACTCCCTGCAAACATAAGGCTTCTCCCCAGAGTGTATTCTGTGGTGTATGATGAGGTATGACTTCCGTGTAAAGCCTCGCCCGCATTCCCTGCAAACATAGGGCTTCTCCCCTGAGTGTGTCCTCTCATGTGTTATGAGAACTGACTTCCAGGCAAAGCCTTTCCCGCACTCCCTGCAAACATAGGGCTTCTCCCCAGATTGTGTCCTCTCGTGTGCGATGAGATGTGACAACTGTGTAAAGCCTTTCCCACACTCCCTGCAAATATAGGGCTTCTCTCCAGTGTGCGTCCTCTGATGTTTGATGAGTGCTGACTTCCAGGTAAAACTTCGTCCACAGTCCCTGCAATCATAGGGCTTGTACTCAGAGTGTGTCCTCTGGTGTGCGATTAGAACTGACTTCCAGGTAAAGCCTTTCCCGCACTCTCTGCAAACATAGGGCTTCTCCCCAGAATGTGTCCTTTGGTGTGCAATGAGAACTGACTTCCAGGTAAAACCTCGCCCACACTCTCTGCAAATAAAGGGCTTCTCCCCAGAGTGTGTCCTCTGGTGTGCAATGAGATGTGACAACTGTGTAAAGCCTTTCCCACACTCCCTGCAAACAGAGGGCTTCTCCCTAGAATGTGTCCTCTGGTGTTTCATGAGAACTGACTTCCAGGTAAAGCTTCGCCCACACTGCCTGCAATCATACAGCTTCCCATCAGAGTGTGTCCTCTGGTGTGTGATGAGAACTGACTTCTTTGTAAAGCCTTTCCCGCACTCACTGCAAACATAGGGCTTCTCCCCTGAGTGTGTCCCCTGGTGTGTGATGAGATGGGACCCATCACTGAAGCCCTGCCAACACCCTCCATGCTCAATTGTTACAATTCTTGACATTCCTACTTTCACAAATAACTTGCCTGTGTCCTCTGGATTTTCTTTCTGGCCTCTGTGGGGCTCTTCCTCCGTCATTGTCTCATGCTCACTAGAGCTCACTTCTTCTCTGGAAAGTTGGAAAAAGGGTTTTGAGATTCTCCTCTGACTGATCCTTTTAAGCAAAGGTTTGGAACTTTCTTTGACCTCTTGACCTCCAGCTTTATCATTCCAGCTCTGTGTACTAGTATGTTGCTGCTGCTGACTCTGATCCTCTGGACAGGGTTCCTCTGCTTGGAGGGGTCTTCTTGCAGATGTTCCCAGGAGAATCTGAGAGGGATGACTGAGTTTCACGTGATGGCTGAGGAATTTCTGACTGGAGAAGGCCAGAGAGCAGGAGGGACATGGGTGCACCTCTGGCTTTTGTTCTGCTGAAAGAGAAAGGTTTGGTCAGGACAGATGTTGATGAGAATGCCTGGACTGCAGGCATTCCCGCCCAGGAATCCTTCTTACTGTGGTGATAACACAACCTCTGTCTCCCACAGTGGCCACTTGCCATACACTTGTCCTGTTATGTTACCTTCCTTTTTATTTTTATGCAGTGCACTTTCTTCAGAAATCCAGAAAGCCTACATCAAGGGTCTTTTCTAATATTGCCCAGACCAGGGACTTGTGAGGAGCATGAGAGGCTGTTTCACTCCCTGTGTGGATGGAACTGCAGTGACCTTTCCCATCTACAGGTATCTTCGAAGTCATGTCAAAGAGGAAACCCACAGGCCCCAACTAGGAATTGCTTTTCTCAGGTGTTCAAAATAGCAAAATAAAATGTCCTTCCACAAGACCAACACCAAATATTTATGCTTCATCTCATTGTTAGTCCATTTCAAATACACTAAGACCTGTTTCAAAATATTTCAACCACTTTTCTTACAGGCCTAACTCCTGTTCATTTGTGGACAATCCACCATGCTGTCTCACTTGGACATGCATATGAGGGCAGTCCCCACTGGAGTTTATTTTCTAAAAATTAACAAAGCATACTCAGAACAGAGAACACAGCTGACGACTGCACACTTTCACTCATGAAATTCCCCAGTGTCTCAACTCAGATCATCGGCACTGCATCTCCCTTCTCACCCTCTATGCTGAGAGGAGACCCGAGTGACCCTCAGCCAAGTCAACGCTGCATCACTTTTCTTCCCTGCAGTAGCGGTTCCCTCTGCCTGGAATCCTCTGCCCGCAGGTATTTTTGTAAATGATATTTTCCGAGGAGCCCTTCCCGGACCATCTGCCACAGTGCACCTCCCCTCACACTGATCCCTAGGCCCTTGTCCTGGATTAGTTTTCTACAAAGCACTAACCACTATGTAGTGTTTTGCACACACAAGCACCTGTGCCTGAGTTTCCCTTCTTCACCCGTCAGCTATTCAAGAGCAGTGATTCTGATCCTCACATTAATCTGTATTTCTGGATCCCAGGATGCTGTGCCTCAGAGTAGAATCTCTCATGACACTTTACTGAAATTATGAACAAATGTGCCCTGTCTGAATGGTGTGGCTTGGTGGGTTGGGTGTTGTCTGAAAACTGAAAGGTTACAAGTTTGATTCCAATCAGGACACATGCCAGGTTTTTGGGCCAGTTGGGGGTGTGCCATAGAAAACTGGTTAATGTTTCCCTTGCACATTGATTTTTCTTTCTCCCTCCTTTCCACGCTCTGTAAAAATAAACAAAATCTTATTTTAAAAAGATTTATGTGTTTATTTATTTTCAGGAAAGGGAGAAGGTAGGGGAAGGGAGAGAAAAATCAATATGTGGTTGCCTCTTACATGCCTCATACTGGAAACCAGGCCCGAAACCCAGGCATGTGCCCCAACTGGGAATCGAACTGGCAACCCTTTGGTTCACAGGCTGCCACTCAATGCTCTGACCCACACCAGCCAGGAAAAAATCCTTAAAATGCTTTATTTAGAAGTATGGAGAAAAATGAAGAAGAAACAGCTATAAAAGTGCCAGAAAAACTGCCTTGGGGAGAGAAATGGTTAGTGCTTCAAAACTTTTTTTCGTGCCTCTCAGTCTTTCAGCACTATATGTGGTTGTGTATTTTGTTCATGAAATATTTCAAAAATAAAAAATATAAAAATTTGCGTAAGAGTCAAAGGCATATGAATGAATTGTGAATTTCTGAAGTATCTCAGGTGAAACTTTACTGACTTTAGAGGGGATTTTACTCCACTTAAGAGTTGGGTCATGGGACTTCCGCCAAGATGGAGGCATAGGTGGACGTGCCTTCCTTCTCACACAACCAAGTTTAGAGACAACTAAATATTAGCAACAGAAAACACAGTCAGAACACGGAAAATTGAACTTTTCGGAAGTCCGATAACAACAAGTTCTTCAGCCTGACCCAGCGGCTGGTGAGGGGTTGCACAGGAGGACTCGGTCAGACGGACTCAGGCGGAATCCAGACATGCAGAATCCAGGTATAGGGTTGGACCTAGTGAGCAACCGAGCGAGCCACCAGGCGAGCGAGCCACCAGGCGAGCCACCTCGGAGGAGACAGCAGGGAAGTGCTGCTGTGTGTTGACTGTGGTCGCCCATTTGTGCATGAGCAGACAGACGAGGGAGTGGGCGGTTGGACCGGGGCCCGGTGGGTCCCGGCGGGTCCCCGCAGCAAGCGGCAGTAGAGGGCGCCGCCATTTCCCCGCTCTGACCACGCCCCCACATACAGCTTCACAACCCAGCGACCTGGGAGTCCAAGGCACCGCTTCTCACACTTAAAGGGCCAGAACAGACCAAAAATGTCACAAGATCTCAAAGCCCCAGAGCCCATAGATCTAAGCCATGAAGAAATAGCAAAACTCTCAGACGCACAGTTTAAAACACTGGTCATCAGGATCCTCACAGAACTGGTTGATTATAGCCACAAATTAGACAAATATATGAAGGCGAAACTAATTGAAATGAATGGAATTGCACAGGACACCAATAGCAATGAAAAGGAAACTGCGTCTCAAATCAATGGAGTGGACCAGAAGAAAGCAAATAATGGCCAAACAGAAAAGAGTCAGGAAGCAAGAATTCAAAGAAATGAGGAGAGTCTTAGGAACCTCCAGGACATCTTTAAACGCTCCAACATCCGAATTATCGGGGTACCAGAAGGGGGAAAGGCACAGCCACCAGTGGAAAACTTATTTGAACAAATAATAAAGGAGAATTTCCCCAATCTGGCAAAGGGAATAGACTTCCAGGAAATCCAGGAAGCTCAGAGAGTACCAAAGAAGTTGGACCCAAGAAGGAACACACCAAGGCACATCGTAATTACATTAGCCAAAATTAAAATGAAGGAGAGAATCCTAGAAGCAGCAAGAGATAAGGGGACAGTCACCTACAAAGGAGTCCCCATCAGACTGTCAGTGGATTTCTCAAAAGAGACCTTACAGGCAAGAAGGGACTGGAAAGAGGTATTCCAAGTCATGAAATCCAAAGACCTACAACCAAGATTGCTCTATCCAGCAAAACTTTCATTTAGAATGGAAGGAAAATAAGGTGCTTCTCAGATAAGATCAAATTCAAGGAGTTCATCATCACCAAGCCCTTATTATATGAAATGTTAAAAGGACTTATCTAAGAAAAAGAAGTTAAAGAAACATGAACAGTGAAAGGACAACAAACTCACAATTATTAACAACCACACCTAAAATGAAAACAAACTAAAAGGACAGCTAGATCAGGAGTGGAAACATAGAAATTAAGATTTCAAGGAGGGTTAGCAACAGGGGAGTGGGAAGACGAGATAAGGGGAGAAGGTACAGAAAATAAGTAGCATAGACAGTAGATAGAAAATAGATGGGGGGGGCAAGAATAGCATGGGAAATATAGAATCTAAAGGAATTGAGACACATGGTCATAAATTAAAGGGAGGGTAATGGTGAGGATGGGGGGGAGGGTGGAGGGGAATGAAGGGGGGAACAGAACAACTGTAACAGCATAATCAATAAAAAAATTTAAAAAATAAATAAATAAATAAAAAGAAAAAAAAAGAGTTGGGTCATGAATATTTCTATGGAGAATTCTCTCTTTTCTTTCTGTTTTGAAGAACAGTGGTGCCCACCTCTTCCGGCTGTGAGTTCTCTCTTCCACTTGCTGCCCCACTTGCTGCCCAGCTCCTGGCCATACTCGTCCCCACACCAGACCAGCAGCTCACAGCCTGGCCTGATGACACGGCACGTTCGGTAGAAAATCTGCCTGTGGTATTGAAAGGCCACCAGGTTCTGCTCTTCATCATTCCGGGCACAGTTCACATACCTGGGATTGAGGCAGATGAAAGGAAAGAAAACCAGTAATGAGCTCCCAGTACCTATTACATCATGTCCAGCCCCTTTCTGATTCTTAAGGCTCTCAGGCTCTGGTGTTGCCCACTGCCCTGATGGTCTCGGGGAACCTTCTGTTCAGTGTCTGAGCGTCTGTCCACATGTCATGTGAATTCCTACCCCCAAGTCCTGCTGGCAGTGTTCATCCTGCCTAATACCATTTTCTAAAACCCAGTTCTACATTTAACCTTCACCCTGACTGACCGTAATATCCAGTGATTTCTAACTTCTCCAAGCTCTAAATCAAGTTCTTTCACACCACAGAACCTGGTGCTTCATCTAGGCCTCTGCTTCTAAATTAGCTAATTATCCAGTACTCAGCCCACATCTGTTTTCTCTTGAAAGGCTTTTCTCCAACCCCCATACACTTTATTTAGGGTACCATTCACTTGCCTACCCCAGGTTACCATAGAAAATTGGAGGTCTGCCCTGGCTGGTGTGGCTCAGTGGATTGAGCATGGGCCTGTGAAATAAAGGGTTGCCGGTTTGATCCCCGGTCGGGGCACATGCCTGGGTTGTGGGCCAGGTCTCCAGTGGGGGAAAACATGAGAGGTAACCAAACATTGATGTTTCTCTCCCACTCTCTCTCCTTCCTGTCCCCTCTCAAAGAAACTAAATAAATAAAACATTTAAAAAAGAAAATTGAAGGTCTTTTTGTCTTAATAAAATTAAACAGAACAGTAGTAGTTGATTCACATTCTGCTGTCCCTGATAAAAAGAAAGCCCCTCTCAGGAAAAGGGCCCATTCCTCTGTAGGCCTCAGAGCCGAGCTCTAGTTTAAAGTGGGGCTGGGATGATTTGCTGCTGCACAGGTTTAGGCCACCCTTGGTTTCTGCTATCTTGACACTTTGCACTTCTTGGAAATTATACTTAAATGTTTTTAAAAGCAATTGTATTATGTGTGTCTGCAAGAAGTCCTTCATAAGGACATGGGTTGTGTGATCTGTTTAAGTAATGTATTCCTTCACCTAAACTGGAATATAGTAACTGCTTAATTAATGCTCACTTGATAAATTAAAGTGTAACCCAGTGTCCCTGGTGAATCTAGGCTCTTCAAGGTCCTTTCCAGTGTCCACATTGTGTCTAGCACAGAGCTTTATATTTTGAGGACACATGCAATATTTTCTTCCTAAATGTCCCCTGAAATGAAAGAACACTGTATGGAGAAAAAGAGAGAAAAAAGGAATTGAGGGAGACCATGATGAGAGGGAAAGATATAAGGGCTTGTGGGGGATGAGTGTCCCCTCTGGCACCCAGAGACCTGTTGACCTCACCTCATCCAGTTGGCCCAGGATCTGTCCTTTCCATCCACATACTCATAGCAGTTTCTCCCTTTGGTGATCTGTGTTTCAGAAAAGAAGTTAAAGACCTTTTATTTTTTGTGTGGGGAGGTAATAGTCAGAAGCATTATTTTACCCTACTGTCATCAAAGCTCTTTCAGCCTGCTTGGGGATTCAACTGCCAGTTCAGACCACATGATATTCTTCTTACTCATCATCTACACATCTGAGTCTACCTGTCCAATCAGAGCAGGAGTCCCACAAGGGAGGAGCCACTCTTTTGTGTCTGCAACACTTTGCTCCCACCTTCTGAGCCTGCAACACTTTGCTCCGGCACCTTCTGAGCCTTAAACAGGAGCCCTGTGTTCATGTGAAGTCCAGTCAGTACACAGAGCTAACCACCTTGTCCCCTCCATGGCTAGCATGTAGGAGGTGAGGTTCCTCCAAGCCTCAGAAAGAATGTGGGAAGCCAGAGGACAGTGGAACAGGTAAATAGTTCTCACCAGCCAGGAGTATCTGCTCTTGGCTGCCTCTTCATCTTCTGTGATGTGTCCTTCATAAGGGCCAAAGTGCAGACCCACAGGCAAATCAGCTGCCTCATTCCACACTCCAAGCCCAGCCTCAGGGATGCCCGATGGCCCAATTCTCAATCCAGGGGGCAGAGTGAGGGCTGAGCGGTAGGGATGCCCAGTGTCCACTGCACTGTCCTTTACAAATGTAGGGGGTCCATGCACCACACAGCTGTTGATGAAGAAGTTCTGACACTTCTCACAATCTGGAGGCAAGACCAACAGGGGTTAGGGAAGGTTTAGCACATGTTCCTGGACACAAAGAGCTTCAGAGGGAGTCCGGCAGTCACATCACTGAGACTCAATCCTGTACTCTATTCCACAAGAGGAAGGGAATGATTTGGGGACCAAAGGACTACATGAAATTATTGTATCATAATACACTTCTTAGGGAGGATCACTTACAAAGGTAGTCATCATCCTGGGGCTCAACCTCTTGGTACACACAGTCCTGTCTTTCTCGTAGGCTATACATCTTCATGTCCATCTCCTTTCTCCTGAGTTCTGAGTTGGAGAAGGCCAGGTGAGTGAGGTTGGTAGGGTCTAGAGTATTAGTTCCCATTTTGTCAGATAACACCATCTCCTCCCATCAAATTATTACCTGTTGTTTTGCATACTCTGGTATTTTACTCCATTAACTATTGGTTCAGAAGACTAAGACTCCACACTAACTACAGATGACTGATTCAATTTTAGTTTCTAGCTTTTCCCATTACCAGGTTTAACTTGCCAACCTTTAATCATTCATAAGATATTTATGGAGTGCACATTATGTGTTAGACATTGAGTAAAGGCCTGGGCACACAATACCAATAAAGTGTGGTTGCTATTATCACAGATGGATTTCTTGGACAACTTGCATGTGTCACCTGTTTTAAATTCAATGTAATGTTTTCAAACAATAATGAGTGATGTTTCCTTATGTTCACTTTACCCATTACCATTCAGGAGCTCAGAGAATTTATAGGATTTGCCCAAAGCTCCAGTGTTACCTTAAGTCTCAGGTAACACTTAAATCCAGGCCCATCCAAAGTCTACCCCACAGACCTAAGTCATACTTATCAGCCATTCTATAGGACTTAGAGGAACCTAAGTTTCCAAATTCTTTTCTTACTTGATTTTTGTCTAGTGTGCTTTCCAAAGGCACACGCTTCTCCAGGAGGGGACACTGGTTTCTGGCCATTCTCTGAGTCACTTGCAGTCATTGAATTCGCTGTTCCTGACAATTCCTTCAAACTGTCTTCATTGCTTAATGGCACCCTGGATGTTGCCTTCAATATAAGAGTCATATATTAAAAGATAACACGTATTTAGTTTTTTAAGGCTTATCATATATTTTACATGCCTGTCTTTAATACTTCAACCCTTCGAAATATCTAGAAAGTATGAATATTAGAGGGGATAAGGCAAATGTGGGTAATGAATCCAAGATTAGAAGCCATGCCTTATGGCTCTTTTCTTTCAACTGTCTGTATAATATTGAGAGTGAAGGAAACTGGGAAGAGAATTAAAAAGTAGTTGGCAGAAACATATCTAGAAAATTAAATGGTGATAAAATTTGTAATGCCTTAGAAAGAAGATTTGTACTTAGATTAGCTGGTTCCCTCCAACTGTTTGAATAAGGCTGTACCAGTAGCTAGTCGTCTTCAGTGTCCTGATATATAACATGCCAATTTCTTATGCTATAGTGAACATGCAATTAAATGATGTTCAACAAAGTACTCTGAATTACATAATATAGCATGAATATGCTGCTATCAATTTACCCCTCAGCTATGTCCACATTTCGATCCCAGAAAGATTACCCTCAGCATTCACTGATTAGCATCTAGTTTAATTTGTAATTGCAATTGTGAAATCATTCATTCAGCAAACATTCAGGGGCCCTTAGGAGCCCTGATCTGGGCCTGTGACCTCTGAGAAGTTTCAGGTATGCACCAGGCTCTCAAAGAGTTCACAACACAGAGGTAGGCAGGCTGAACAAATGATTCTAAACAAGATGACAGTGGCCTCATTAGAGTTCAAAGCTGTTACTTGACCCTATAAGAAAGGGCATTTGAAATCAGTTTCAGACAGATGAGTTTCTGTTGAATAGTGTGTAACCTATGTGAAGGCCTTAAGTCATTTTATCATTTATTGTTCCTCAATCATGAAACCTGGAGCTCCTCAGGAGTGGGAGACACTTTCTTTGACTACAGTGGGTGGCTCTGATTCTGGCCATTTTACATTCTTCTATACCCAGGGTCATCCACTGTACCAACTGCCTACATTGTAAGCTTTCCTTATTCAGAAGGTCTTAGTGCATCTCTCATTTCACACAGCAGAGAACTTTGGTTGAAAATGTCAGTCAGATGAATGTAATGACATGTATAAGACAATGTAAAGTTTAGAAAACTATGAAGGTTTTCTTTCTTAATTGAAAAAAAAAAAGATTTTGGTTATTTTTTTGAGAGAGGGCAAGGGAGGGAAAAGAGAGGGAGAGAAACATCGATGTGAGAGAGAAACATTGATCAGTCACTTTTCACAAATACCCCAATCAGGGACCTGGCCCACAACCCAGGCATGTGCCCTGACCAGGAATCAAATAGACCATCTTTTACTTTGCAGGATGACACCCAATGGAGTTACGCTGGCCAGGGAAAAACTATGCATGTTTTAATGAGTTGGTAAGTGGTTTAGAGAAGAAACTATGGATTAGATTGCACAACCACTGATACTGTGATCTTAGACATATAGTCAAACATTTCTATATCTCTGAAAGGTCACTTTCCTCATTGTAAATGGAGACAGTTACAGTACTTTCCTCATCAGGTAGTTGGAATGTATAAGTGAATTGATTCACATAGAATTCTTAAAGTCTGAAATGCTGTGAGAATGAAACAAATGGTAGTTACTATTGTTGCTGTAGTTGTTAACTATTAACATGGTGATGAGCCCTGGCTGGTGTGGCTCAGTGGATTGAGTGCTGGCCTGCAGACTGAAAGGTCACCAGTTCCTGGTCAGGGCACAAGCCTGGATTGTGTGAGAGGTAACCTATTCATGTTTCTCTTCCTTTCTTTCTCCCTCCATTCCCCACTCTCTAAGAATATCAGTAAGTTAAATCTTTAAAAAAGGATGATAATGTTGAACAATGTGTTGAAGAGATCAGGAAAGGAAGGTGGCAGTTCCTAGGATACTTTCTGCATTTTCCAACTCTTACCTGCATTTCTATCCATGAGGAAATACTTACCTTCTGGTGTTTACTCTGTGCCCTTCTGAAGGCCACCCAGGAAGGTTTCACTGAAAGATGATGAGAAATCAGTGTTTTGGTGGATAAATGTTTCCAAAATCTGGAGATTCTTATTAAGGACACAGAATTGTGAATAAGCATAGTCCAAGAACAATCCCAGGATGATTGGAAAATGTTTTCTGAGGTATCATTAAGGCCTAGGCTTTCATTGGGGCCATCAACTAATTTATTTCATTAGAATGATTAAAAAAAAGTGTCGTCTACGGTTCATCCTATGTTCATAAAGCATCTATTACAATTATGAAAAAACCAATTGGCCTCTCCTGACAAAAATGTGATAAAAGTAACTGCACACAAACTCCATGTCTTCAACATTCTGTTTTCTTCATTCTAACTGGCTTTGTCTGGTTAAGGGCACCATGACCACCTCGCCTCCTTTCTCTGATATACTCCCCACGGTGCACAAACTGGCCATCCATACCCTTCCTTAATCATTAGACCATGGACAGCATCCACAGTCTGTTGACCACAGAAACAGAATTCCAGTCAAGTTCACATCTTGACTTCAGCTGTGTTTCAACCACATACCCAAGAAAGTGGACTGACCCTTCCAACCAAACACTCACAATACTACACAGGATGACATTGTGGCCAACATCGGGAAATGATACAGTGATCAACCACTCCTGGCCCTGGCCCTCCCTGCAGCTCCTGTAATCACCATAGAAAATACTGTTCCCGTCTATCTCTGTGCAGGCCATTGGGCAGCCAGGTGTGGGGACACTCCTCACCAGCCAGACCTGCCTCCCTCTCTTGTGATGACAACTCTTCTGAATTAGTTATTTCTTATTCACCTGTATGTTCTTATACATTTACTGTTTATTAACGTATCTATAAATATATATGATTATGTTGCATGCTTGAAAGTTTACAGGAATAGCCCCTCACTGTACCACACACTGTTCTGCATTCTGCATGTTCGCTGGACAAGCAAACCCTGTTCCCTGGTTAACTCCTGAGATGCATGCAGCCTGACCTAAACCAGGTCCGAGATAGGAGGGCAGCTCTGGTTCCTCCTGCTCCTCACCTGGCTGCCTTGGAGCCCATTCTTCATCCGAGTTCTCAGGGTCCTCCTCCTGGAGCTCAGTGGCCTGCCTGCTGTGGTGACACAGGAAAGCTGCTTGGGGGGCCCTGAGACCTGGAAAGAGACAAAACCTTTGTCCTGAAAGCAAAGAGTTTGGAGGAGGAACAAGCTCCAGGAAGCCTGTGTGAGGGGCTCTGATGGGACGGGAGAGTCTACAAGGAGTTGCTGTGAGCACTGCATCATCAGTGCCAGTCCTGCTCTGATGCACTGATGTGAAGGAGCCAACTCCCCCATCCCTGTCCATGCAGGAGGGAGGTGTAGGCAGATGGAGCCCCCTGACACCGAGGCAGCCTGGCAGCCTGTCAGGTCACCACCAGGTTCCTTCTGCCCAGTGCCTGCACCCTTGATACCTAGGCTGGTGAGCGCCTCAGAGTTCCTCTTCACATTCCAGTACCTGCCTTTCTCCCAGTCTCCCACCTTTGCCCACTCCTCCCTGGAGAAGTAGAGGGAAGTGTCTTTCAAAGCTTCTTCAGCCTGGAAAGGAGAGTGGAAACATCAGTAACTCAGTGATGCCAGTGAGAACACGCACAGAGGGCTTCCACTGCCCCTGGGTGCAGGGAGCAGGCTGGGGCCTCGGTGGTCCTTGTGCTGCAAGCACTGAGCCTGTGCCTTGGCCTAGTCTCGGGTCCCCAAGCGGCTACTCCTCTGGGGCGCACTGAGGGTCTCCTCACACTCTGTCCTTCTCCCACTTTCTTGCCCCGGCCCTGCCCCACATAATCCGGTCTCTCCCATCACTGCTCTGCACACCCCACATCCAGGGCCGGGAATCTGAGGACTTCTGTCCCCAGGTTCCCTGCCGGCCCCTCAGCTCACCTGAGGCGCCCATCCCATTCTCCCCGATTCAACCTCAGGACTGTCCTGCGGGTCCCTGTTGGGGTTCATGGTGTCCTAGCCCCAAGCCCAAGGTGCCTGAGGAAGAAGAAGAAGCTGAGAGGACCTAATGGCTTTCTCCATGCTGGCGGGGCGCCGGGAGAGGGGGACGCCGGGCCCTGCGGGAGGAGGGGCTGGATGCAGCAGGCCCAGATACCAGCAGACCTACCCACCCGCTCAGGGCGCCCTGGTTCCCGCCCTTCCCTCTGCTTGCCACCCAGGAGTCTGAAGGCGCCCATCCTCCGGGAGGGCCTGTGGTGGCACAGGAAACGCGCTTTTCCCGGGGAAAACCTCGGAGGTGCACCCGGGCTTCTGGAGAAGCCTACACGAGACTCAGGCGCAGTCTCCAGCAGACTGCCCTCTCTCAGGCTGAGAGGCTTGGGGTCCCCCGGGACACCGGCCTGCGTCTTCCAGGCTGAGAACACTCAGAATGCCTGGCAGAGCGGGTCAGACCCGTGCGGCTGAGGAGATTTGGGGCGTCTCTTCGAGGGGCTTCAGGATCCCCACCACTCAGTTAGTTTCCAGGACGACGGCATTTAGCGTCTCTGAGTTTGGGGAGATTTGGTCTTTCTGGGCGACTTGCAGGTAGGGTGCCCCGAGCTGAGGGGAACTGGGGTTTTTCAAGCTGTATGGGGGTCTAAGTGTTGGGGGTTAGGAGATGTGGGGTACTCCGGGTTAGCGCACGTGGGTCCCTCGATGTTGAAGTGATTTGGGGCCCCCGAGGATGAGGGCATCTGGGGTCCCTTAGGCTGGACTTTGAAGGTCTCGGGCTGTGGGTTCCACATGGCAAGGCTCCCCGCTTACCGCTCCGTCTCCGGGGGCCCCTGACTGAGTCTCAGTGGTGCCCACTTCAGAGGTGTGTCCTCTCCGAGCTCCAGGGCTTCCGGCCCTGGGGAGGTGTGAGGGCTCCAGGCTTTCGAGGTTCCAGCCCAGAGAGCTGTGTGGGAGCAAACCGCCAATCAGTGCTGCGATCCCACTGGCCTGCCCGCCAATGGGCGGTCAGAACAAGCTGAAAGGGTGTGGCTGAGGGGCTGAGCCCCTGGGTTGCTGACTGGCCAGCAGGAAGACCCGCCCTGCCCCGCCAGGATTGGCTACTCTGGGTGTTGCAGCTAAGACTGCGGATTGGCGGTTGCTGTGGCCAGTTTTCTTGCATCTGGTGAGAAGCCCACCCCGCAGGAGCTGGGAATCCTGAGCCAGGGCTGGACCTGAGGGTGAACGTGGCCCTCCTGCTGCCTGACAAAGTGTCTTTGTTCCACCAGATTGTGGTCGGGATCCCCAACCTACACCTAGGCCCCTGCCCCCCCTCCCCTTTTCAAACCTAGAGCTGCATAAGGAGTGAGGACGCGGTCAGGACTGCATTGCATTCCGTGGAAACTGAAGTCAGTAAATTCGGACCACGCAATTCATACACACAATACGTCCCAGAGGGCTCAAATATTTAAACACAACAAATGACATAATAAGTATACTGCAAAACACACTGGAAGAATTTCACATCTCAAGGAAGTGGCATTATGTGTAATAGGTATGTTTAAGTAACTCAAGTATAAAAACATTTCAGAAATAGGAAGAAAAGCTAAAACCAAACGAAACTGAATGCAGTTAAAAACACTGAAAAAAAAAAAAACAAACCCTACCATGATTTTGGGTAAAAATAACATCAAATTTGAGGACAGGGGTCCAGAGAGCAGGGTGTGTTTCGCTGCTACTGGCTTTCCCGGGAGAAAATGGAAAGTGTGTCTCTGGGTCTTACCTTGTTTGGAGCACATAAATATAACTTGATTTCCATGGACTGGAAATGCACCAACTAACTGTAATTACTGCTGTGAAATTGCAAAAAGGGAAACCTCACTACAGTGGAGTTGGGGGTCAGTGGGGGTGCTGTCCACCCACAGCACCAACCCAGGGTCAATTACAGGAAAGATGGTCACAGGCCCCAACATATAGATGTACCATGTACTCCCAGGAGAAACTGACACCCCGGCAACTCAGCCAGAGAGAAGCCATGGTCAATCTGAACTGAGGATTTTCTGCACTGCACTTTCATTTGAAATGACCCCTCCCAACTTCCTCTTTTTCCCTGTAAAATAATGTTTCTCTCTTTTACTTGTGGAGCTTGCCTATGACTTTTCCTACAGCTTGCTTGCCCTAAACTGCATTTTTTTTAGTGATTCTGAATAAATCCCTTATCTACTGGTAAAATAACTGCCTGCTATATTTTTAAGGTCACCATAGTTTGGCGGCTTGTATGGGGATCCAGAGGACTCCTGACATCTCTGAGGCTGATGACCAAGCAGGTGCAGTGCCCTTGATCTGAAAGACTCTGGGAAGGGTCCTTTGGTGCAGACTTACCAGTGACCATTTTGAGAATAGCCATCCAGAAATAACATCCTCACACCCTCTGACCCAGAAATTCTACTTTTCAAAATTTTCTCCTAGTAGCCCTGGCCTGGTAGCTCAGTTGGTTAGAGTGTCCTGCCTATATGCCAAGGTGGTCAGTTCATTCTCCAGTCACAGTACCTTCAAGAAGCAAGCCATGAATAAATACATAAGCAGAACAACTCTCTCTCTCTCCCTTTCAAATTAACAAATGAAATGAAAAGCATAAAAAATTCCCTCCAGTTATGCTTCCCTGTGTATGAAATGAAATATGTCTAAAATACTGTAGTCCTGGCTAGTGTGGCTCAGTGAATTGAGTGCTAGCCTGGGAACCAAAAGATTGCTGGTTTCGCCCTGGCTGGTGTAGCTCAGTGGATTGAGCACCGGCCTGTGAAGCAAAGGGTCGCTGGTTCGATTCTCAGTCAGGGCACATGCCTGGGTTACAGGCCAAGTCCCCAGCGGGGGACATGTGAGAGACAACCACACATTGATGTTTCTCTTCCACTCTTTCTCTGTCCCTTCCCCTCTCTCTAAAAATAGATAAATAAAAATATTAAAAACAAACAAACAAACAAACAAACACACTTCACACAAATCCCTTACCAGCTCAGTGACAATCTCTTTAAAAAACAAAATTTACTGCATTCATTCCCAGTCAGGACACATGCCTGGGTTGCAGGCCAGGTCCCTGGTTGGGGGCATCTGAGAGGCAACTGATCAGTGTCTCTCCTCATCCTTCTCCCTCCCTTCCCCTCTCTCTAAAATTAAATGAAATCTTTTTTTTTTTTAGATTTTATTTATTTATCTTTTGAGGGGAAGGGAAGGAGAGAGGGAGAGAAACATCAATGTGTGGTTGTCTCTCGTGTGTCCCCTGCTGGGACCTGGCCTCAACCCAGGCATGTGCCCTGACTGGGAATCGAACTGTGGATGTTTGGTTCAGAGGCCTGTGCTCAATCCACTGAGCTACACCAGCCAGGGCCTAAAATCTTTTTAAAAATTAAAAATATAAAATGTTGTATCCAACACTGATATAAAAACAGATATAATTTTAAAGTTTTCAGTAGAAGAGAATTTGTTAAATTATGCTTTGTTCACACTGTGAAATATTATAGAATATTAAAAATGGGTGAGGATATATGATATTTCATTAAGGAAGTAGAACCCACTAAGGTGGTTCTAATGGATTTTAACAGAGAATAATTTCTAAGTAATGTCGTTATGTGAGAAACATATCCTGAAAAACAAATTGTGTTAAAAAAAAAAACAGGAAGAAGACATGTGCTGAAAGGAGACTCAGGGACTAGTCACAGGGATCAGGGTCTGGGCTACCTGCAGGGGAAAACTTGCTTTTCTTTCATGTCATTTGGAATACTGTAGCATTTCTTTTCTCCTTCACTTAAGTACACCTATCTATAAATATTTTTGTAGATAAAAGAATGGATGAGAAGTAGTTGGTTATATATGTATGCATTTAAAAATGACTCAACAAAAATTCTGCACACCCTCATTAAATCAGTGGCCTATGCTACCTTCCTCATCCAAATAGAACCTTGACCACCCAAAGTGTCCAATTTGCATCCAAAACTCTATTCCAGCAGCAATATTTCCATCGTGCAAAATATACTGCATCACAGAGTTACTGTTTGTTTCAGAGATGAAAACCATTTATTATGAAAACAATGAATTTTATATTTAAGTATCAGATCCAAGGTCATTTATAGAAATGCTAGTAAGAATATTGTAAATCCTGACTAGTGTTGTTCAGCTTCTGTGTCTGGCATCTGGCAATCAGGGTTCATTGTCCAGCTCAAACTCTGGAGTCTGTGGAGTCTTGGTTACCCATCTGAGTCCTGTCCTCAGGTCTGTGGCCTGGGTTTGAATCTATTTGGCTATGGGTCTCAGACCTGAGGTCTCTTTGGGTATGGCTTTGGGGTCTAGGGGTTTGTGTGTGGGATCTATGTGCATTTCTATAAACTTATAGTCGTTGGCTCCAAGTCAATGCCAAGAGGAGACACAAGGTTGGGATGTAGTGAAGAAGGAAACTTCAGTGCAAATACCTTAATTTTAATACAGAATGGCTGTGAGTACAGAAGCATTGTAAAGAAGCTCAGTATTGCTACAGGTGAATTATGAAGCAGCACCCTGTATATCAACTCAATAGTGCTGCTTCTTAGTTACGTAGCATCTGGCCTGTGAGGAGGCCCTAGAGTGAGGCAGCCCTGGGACAACTCCCTCTCCTGCTGTGCTGCTTAGGGCTTCTCCACTCATCTACATGACTTCTCATCTAGACTTTCATTTTCTCTTTGCTCAGCTGCACTGGCACATGAATAAGTGAAAACTGGTAAAGGAGCCCTTCTGAACAAGATGAGGCTGGACAAGCAAAGAAAAGGCCTCTGGTGTTGTCACCACAACAGACTAGATTATTATTATTTTTAAATGATACCATATTTTCCTGTAGCACTTTTTAAGCCCAAACTGAGATGGCCTTTTTTGTTGTTGTGGCTGCTTACTTAAAATATATAGAAAAATTAAAATAATTGGAAATCCTACCCAAACAGGTAATAGCTGCTATTATACTAAGTATATAATATGCTTCTAAACAAGGTAGGGGTGTGTGGGTTGGGATGGGTGGAGGGGGCTCAAGGGAAAAAAATGGGAAACTATAGTAGAATAACAATAAAAATATTTAATAAAGAAAGAGTGTATACCCTTCCAGACATCACTACTTCCAGCATATTTCCATTCTTCCACTTTATCTGGATTTAGTTTATTATTCCAGATTTGTAATATGATGCAAAGTCTGTGAATTTTCAGGCTTTCTTCCTAATATGTTGATTTGTCAATACATTTTTGCAGTGTTTTTATGTACAATTTTTAGTATCATTAAGTTCAAATTATTTTTTAACTGCAATTATAATTTAATTTGTGGGATTTTTAGAAGTATATTTTATAATTTTTAAATATAAGGACTTTCTAGCTATTTTTTATTACTGATTGCTAGATTAGATGCAATGAGAGCAAGAAACATACTTTATATAATTTCAATCCTTTGATATATTTTTTTGAAACTTGATCCACAGTACAATATGGTCAATCTAAAAAAAAGTTTCAAGAGTGGTTCTATGCTGTCATCTCTTGTTCATTTTGGGAATAACACCTTAGTACTGCTCAGCAAGAAAAGTGGTTGATTCTGGTGGAATGTCAATGATTGTTGATGGCTTGGTATTTAGAAGTGTGTTTTGAAATGTCTCAAGGTATGGACTGTGCAGTTACCTTGCCACTGGTTTCCAGACTAGGGAAAAAGAAGTGATAAATGTGTCTTATGTGCCATTTGTTGGAACTTGCTGTCTAGTATAATAGAGTCAGGTTTTTAGAAGTTCCCAGTGTGCTTGAAAATCATTTGTCATTTGCTTTGTTTGTTGCAGCTCCCTTAAACAATGAAGAAAATAAAATCTATTGAAAGTACATTTTAAGCCAAGAGGTTAAAAAAATAAAACTGCTATCATTTTATAAGTAAAAGTCAAATGAACTGTTTGGCCAAGTCACTAATCTGTGTCCCAAGTGTGCATCTCTGCTGCCGTATCGTGGGAATTTTGGGGAATAACAGCTTAGTACAGAAGGAAAAATGGTTGATTATAGTGGAATATCATTGACTGTTGATTTTTTTCCAAGACTGTTTTGAGGTACAAATCTCAAGTCCCAGCGTCAGTGACCAGTTCTTTGGGATCATTTTTTATGAGCACATCATCTAGACCAGACACTAGATTTGGGGGTGCACCATTGGTTCTTTTCTTTGAATATATCTTTAAAATACTTTTTGTGTATAGAAAAGATATTTATTTCTGCATGTTATTTGCCACACAATTTACTAAGTTTTGTTACTTATGTTAACTTTAGGTTGATATTGATGAGTTGTCAAGGTAAATAAGATATCATGTAATAATAAAATTACTTTAGCTTATCTGTATAAAGCATGAAAAAATAGTTAAAGCTTGGAATAAAACATGAAGACAAGAAGAGTTAAAAATGTGTTAGTTATAAGTTCATTGATAATTAAGTAAAATAGCAACATGATTCTTAGCATTATAAATGAGTTCAGGAGCTGGAGCAGTGGTGTTTTAGAAATCAGAAGTATTTTGTAAGTAAAATTGTGCTCCTTGTAGGGTACCTGAGCAACTCACAATATGGCAAAGGTCCACATTTTCAAAGAGGAGAATGTTTGATGGTGAATTTTGGAATGTAGAAGAGTAACATTATAGATTCTAAGTAATTTTAATAAGCAATTATTGAAGAATGATTAAGGGGCAATGAAAACAGTGACCTTCAGTGCTGTGGCTTATGAGAGTGTGGTTCAGTCTCTTAAAGTGTCATATCTTCCTTGGCTTCTGAGCTTTCATGGGTGTCTTTGTAGCCAAGGCCATTCCTCCCCATTCTTTCCAAGATGGCTGGCCTTTTTATTTATTTTTTGTTGTTGTTCTTTGGCTCTCAGACTCCAGGCTGCCTGTCCAGACAGAGGTGTGATTTCAGATGTAGGGTGCAAAGTCACATGCTGTTTGTATCCTAATTGACTCTTCATCCTGATTCATACAGAGTAGGGTTTCTCATTGCTGTGAGATTGGGGGACTTTTCTCCACATTGTAGGTGATTATTAGCAATTGTTATCTCTATTCAGAGCATGACAGTAACTTCTACATTAATGCCCCCCCCAAGGGCAACCTGAAAAGTCTTCATTCAGTGTGCCAAATGACCCCTTGGGGGCAAAGTCAACCTTCAGTTGAAAACCACTAATGTTTTTAAAAATTTTTACTTATTTATTTTTAGAGAGAGGGGAAGGGAGGGAGAGAGAGGGAACAAAACATCAATGTGTGGTTGCCTCTCATGTGGCCCCCACTGGGGACCTGGCCTGCAACCCAGGCATGCACACTGATTGGAAATCAACTGGCAACCCTTTGGTTCCCAGCCTGTGCTCAATTCATTGAGGTACACCAGCCAGGGCAAAAACCACTGATCTAAGTTCTTTAGCTTTTACATTTCCCATACTATTCTTACCCTTCCCTTGTCTGTTTTCTACCTACCATATATGCTACTTATCCTCTGTACCTTCTCCCCTCTTCTCCTCTTCCCAGTCCCCGGTTGCTAACCCTGAATGTGATCTTCATTTCTGTGGCTCTGTTCCTGTTCTGGTTATTTGCTTAGTTTATTTTTCTTTTTGTTTTAGGTGTGGTTGTTAATAATTGTGAGTTTGCTGTCATTTTACCATACATGTTTTTTATCTTCTTTTTCTTAGATAAGTTTCTTTAACATTTCATATAATAAGGGCTTGGTGATGATGAAGTCCTTCAACTTGACCTTATCTGAAACACTTTATCTTCTCTTATATTCTATAGGAAAACTTTGCTGGATAGAGCAATCTTGGATGTAGGTCCTTGCCTTTCATGACTTGGAATACTTCTTTTCGGCCTCTTCTTGCCTGCAAGGTCTCTTTTGAGAAATCAGCTGACAGTCTGATGGGAACTCCTTCGTAGATAACTGTCTCCTTTTCTCTTGCTGCTTCTAGGATTCTCTCCTTAATTTTAATATTGGGCAATGTAATTATGGTGTGCCTTGGTGTGTTCCTCCTCGGGTCCAACTTCCTGGGACTCTCTGAGCTTCCTGGACTTCCTGGAAGTCCATTTCCTTTGCCAGACTGGGGAAGTTCTCCTTCATTATTTGTTCAAATGACTTTTCCACTTGTTGCTCTTCCTCTTTTTCTTCTGCTACCCCTATAATTCAGATTTTGGAAGGTTTAAAGATGTCCTGGAGGTTCCTAAGCCTGTCCTCATTTCTTTGAATTCTTGTTTCTTCATTTTTTTTTTTTCTGGTTGGATGTTTCTTTCTTTCTTCTGGTCCACTTTTTGGGACTGCTCTGCCTGATTTCAGGAATTGTAACCCTATCCCCCCTCCAACATGGCTAAGGATGAGCAAGTGATCGCTGGAATGCAAGCCACAGGAGATAAAGCTTGTCTCTGGTAGTAAACACTGCCTCAGTTTCCTCTCCCTGCCCCCAAAGCATGGTCAGAAGTCTATGACAGGTCAATCTCCTCACAGTGGGGAGCAACCTAAGCCAGACTTGATCACTTGGGAGGCCATCATGGAAAGACTTGGGAAAGACTTTGTTGCTTGCAACAAAGAGCAAGCAATTGACTCTTGCCCCCTGGCTATGTGATATAGCCCAAGTCCCCATGTCCTCTGGGAGAAGCACTTCCTGGCTCTAATCCACCTAAGCCTGAATACTTGATGGGGAGGGGTGCAGCTTCTTGCCTTGCCAGAGTCGATCCAGTGGGGAAAAATCTGGCATCACAAAGAATTCCTGAAAAACCTGTGAAATCTGCTCTGCTAAGAGTGCTTTCATTTATATGTTAAGGGTCTGAGCAGGAAACCCTGAAGTTTCTGCAAAACTCTCTTCCTGACAGACACTGACTCAGACTAAGCCCTCAGATTTCTTTGACATGTTATATACTGTTTGATCCTTGCCACCCTGTATTCCTGTGTATTACAACCCACTAAAAGCCCCTTGAGGAGGGGGCTCAAGGCCTTTCTCCCCTGCGAAACTGGCCACTGCTCAAGGCCTGGTTCCTTGGAGAAACTGGCCACCTCTCCTCCCCAAGCAGATCACGTCATGTCTTGTTTACTTTCATCCATGGCGAATGGGGGAACTTGCAGGAAAAGTCACCCCCACAGTCCACGCTGTTGATTTGAGTCCCAGTTTCCTTCCCATCACTATTGGTTTCCTGTACATTTTCCTTTATTTCACTTAGTGTAGCCTTCATTTATTCATCTAATTTGCAACCAAATTCAACCAATTCTGTGAGCATCCTGATTACTAGTGTTTTGAACTGTGCATCTGGTAGGTTGTCTGTCTCTGTCGCTTAATTGTATTTTCTCTGGAGCTTTGATCTTTTCTTTCATTTGGGCCTTTTTTTGTCTTGATGTGCCTGTTATGTAGTAAGGGGCAGAGCCTTAGGTACTTACCTGGACGGGGAAACCCCTGTTGCTGCACTGTGATGCTGTATGTGGGGGAGGAATCCAAGAGGGTACAATGGCACTTGCTCTGCTCTCTGCTGTATTTCAGTCACTCCCCCCACTTCCCACAATTAAATTGGGCCCTTCTGGGGATGATTCCGGGTGGGTGGGCTTGTGTATGTTCTAGGACCCTGTGGGCTTCTCCAGTAAACTATCCTGTGCAGCTGGGAGTTTTCCCTGCTGCCGCCTCAACCCCCATGGGTGTTTTCAATCAGAGGTTTGAGGCCTTATTTCCCGCGCAGGAGCCCTGGGTTGGGCAGTCAGTCCATCATGTTCTCCGGGTGTTTCTCCTGGTTTATCTGCATGTGAATGTGGGACTGTCCAGTCCACCATCTTTCACCTTGCCTGGTCTGCCCGCTGCTGCCTTGCTGGCCAACTTCAGCCTTGTTGTGCCCCACTCCACAATCCTCCACCTCCCTGGGTCCGCCAGCTGCCGCCTTGCCAGGAGTCCTCTCTTCCTGGCTGCCTGTCTCTGCCCCTCCTACTGCTCTGGATGAATGTGACTTCTTTAACTCCTTGGTTATTGGACTTCCATACAGTTCAATTTTCTGTCAGTATGAATGTGACTTCTTTAACTCCTTGGTTATTGGACTTCCATACAGTTCAATTTTCTGTCAGTTCTGGTTGTTTTTGTTTTTAAATTGTTGTTATCCTTCTTTTGGTTGTGCGAGGAGGCACATTATGTCTACCCATGTCTCCATCTTGGCCGGAAATCCAGGGTGAAGATTTCTTTCTGAAGTTTTGGTATATAGTGTTTTTAGAATCATTCAGCTGAAATTATTTTGTAACTCAAATGGTGGTTCATTTTGGAGGTTATTTATGAGTCTATTTTATAAGTACCAAATGACAGATCTTTCCAGTCACCCACTTTCAGTGAATTCCAGCTTAAGTGCTATGAGAGCAAAACACACACACTCTACATGATCTCAGTGCTGTGATGCTGGGTGCAGCCTACTGTATACCCAGTTGGCCAAAAAGTTAGTTTGGCCCCCACCACCCTGCCTTCATCTCCTGTCTTCCCACCCCCATCACGTGGCTCTGGTTCATGTACTTGTCTTTAACTTCATTCAAAACAATTTTGTTATATTGTATCATGACAAATGTTGTATCAGCGTCAGTTAAGAAAAACTCATCAAAATTGTTTAGTGTTTGTGTGGCCATTTTCATATTGAAGGTGGGTGAACATAAGTAATATTTTTAGTATATTAGGCTTTGGTATTTCAAGAAGGGTGAAAATGTCAGTAAACAGAAAAAAAGATTTGCGGTGTGTACAAGAAGGTGTTGTGACAGATTGAATGTGTCGGGAGTGGTTTGTAGCATTTGGTGTGGGAGGTTTCTCATGCAGAAATGCCCCGGGGGGCAAACAAACCAGTTGCAGTGGAAAGCCATCAAGTCCAGATGTTCACTGAGGACAGACCATGTGAGGCTATACAGGAGACAGGCCACATACTCAAAGTAACCAAATCAATCGTCAAAAAATCATTTGCACCAGGATGGTTACGGTAATTGTTTTGGTGTTTGGGCTTCACACTTGTGAAGTATGACAAAAAAAACCAACCACCATTCTTGACAGCATTTCCGTGAGGGATTTTCTTCGGAAACATAAGGAAATTGTTTCTGTTTCCAAGACAGATTGTGAGGGTAGATGAACAGTTGATACTTTACAATAATGTGGAACTGGAGAGATCATGGGGCAAAAGAACGGAACCATCATCTGCCATTCAGAAGGGCGGTCTTCATCCAAAGAAAGTGTTGTGTAATGGTAGGTTACAGTTAGGTTTAGGATTAGAGACCCTGTCTGTAGGCCCACACTCACCCTGCCCTTAGTGTCAAACCAACTGTCAAGTTGAAGTGAAATGTCCAAGGTAAGGCCAGACCATGGAAAATTAGGTGAGTAGTGGGGTGGATGCAGAGTGGGGAGGTGAAGTGAGTGGGTGCAGGGAGCAGCTGCAGTTGGTCTGTGAGGAGCTGCAAAGGATGCTCAGACTTTGTGCGGTAGGAGTGTGAGGTCTCCACGTGACCCATTCCTGTGGGACCACTTCTCGTGAGCACGTTATGTAGACCATGTGCCACCTTTGGGAGCGCATGACTTCTGGTCCCAGTTCACTGAGCACTGCCAGGGACAGCCTCACAGGCTCTCAGGAGGCAAAGCCAAGTCTGAAGTTTAGGTACTTTAGTGGCAAGTGTTGTAAGCTATAAAAACAAGAAACGTTACAAGTGACAAAGCAAAGACCCTGGGAGGATTCATCCATGTCCAAAAGAACGTAGCTTGTAAATGGCAGACCCAGGCTCACATGACTTTTAGAGACCAAAAGGTTAGGAGTTTCCTCTATGAGAACTGCTGCAATGTACATGAAAAAGTGAAAATAAGAAAAGGAGCCATTTTGGTCTAAACAGTTAGAATTTCTTCACTGCTGACTGACTGTCAAGAGACCCAGCTGGATGAGTAAAGAAAAGGCTTCTGGTGTCCCCACAACAGTCTAGATTATTATAATTCGATTATTACAAATATTCTATATAAAATTATTTATAATTCCCTAAAACTATTCCATGTTTTTCTCTGGCACTTTTTTCCTAAGAATGAAAATGGCTTTGTTTGTTGCTGCTTACTTAAAGTATACAGAAAAATGAAGTTAATTAAAACCCTACCCCAAGGAACATTAACTGCTACCACTTTAAGTGTATACACTCCCAGACATCTGTATGTGCACATTTCCTTTCTGCTACTTTCTCTGGATTGGACTCACTACATGGGGTTCTTTGTGTGGGTTCAAAGCCGTTGAAGCGCCAGCTTCTGTCCTTTTCTACTGTGTGCACTGAAGATGGCACGTTTCCCTGTAGCTTGTGGTACATAGTGCCTTTCAGTTCAAATTATTTTCCGACTGCAATAGTGACTTATTTGGGGGTTGATTAGAAGTGGGTTTCATAACTTCTAAATACAAGGACTTTCCAGTTACCTTTTGTTACTGAATTCTAGATTAACCACAATGAGAGCAAGAAATGTTACTGTATGTAATTTCAATCTTTTGAAGTTTGTTGAAACTTGTTTCATAGTACCAATGTGCTTCTCTGCTGCTATCTGATATTCAATTTGGGAATAATGCAGTGCAGGCCCCCAGGAAAAGTGGGTATGATGTGTCATCTAGGAATGTGGAATCCAATGTTATTTAGATATGCATTTCATCACTTTTAAAAATAAGAAATTTTTAGTAATCTTTTGTTACTGATCTCTAGATTAACTGCAATAAGTACCAACAATAAGCTTTACATAATTTCAATTTTTTTGAAGTTTGTTGAAACTTGCTTTAGAGTACATACAATATGATCACTGAAAGAATGTCCCAAGTGTGCCTCTCTTCTGCCATCTAGTGTTCACGTTGGGTAAACACCTTGGTGCAGATCAGAAGGAAACGTTTGGTACAGCAGGGGATCCTCCCTAAATGTTGAATCCAATTTTGCTGCTCATGTTAAGTTTATTTTTTTAAATATTTTATTATATTATTAGAGTGAGTGGAGGGGAGGGATAACAAGAGGGACAGAAACATTGGTGTGTTGATGTATGCAAGAGATACATTGATGGGCTGCCTCTCACATGCCCTAAACTGAGAATCTGGCCTGCAACACCGCCATGAGCCCTGACCGGGAATCCAACCGTGACTGTTTGGTTCTCAAGCTGGTGCTCACTCTACTGATCCACACCAGCCAGGGCGCATGTGAAGTTTTTTTATATCTCTACAGGTTTTGGGTTTTTTTTTTTTGGCAGAGTGGGGGACAAGGTTACAGGTTTGATCCATGATCGAACCACATGCAAGAAGACTCAGGCAATGGCTCTGACTGGTGTGGCTCAGTGGGCTGGGTGGCTGCCTGTAAACCAAAAGATCATCAGTTCCATTCCCAGTCAGAGCACATGCCTGGGTTTGAGGCAGGACACAGAAGGAAACTCTGGAGGTGCTCCAGGGCTAAGATAAAGGACATTGGTACAGAACAGGGACTCTATTTTAAGACCAGTTGTTCCTGCTTTCTGGAAAAGCACTGAATCATGGTGAATCATGAATGCACCTCCACAGAAGGTGCTATATGACCTCTGCTTCATTATAATAGCATTATAATAAACCAGCCTTGTGGGACCCCCTTTTCCCCAGTGGTCAACAAGAAAATCATGGGAGACCACATGTGCAGTAGCTTTAAACTAATATAACCACTTGTACATGGGCAATAAAACCCTACCAAAACTTGCCAGGAAATATCGCCCTTTAAGAATAGAATCCCTTCAGCTCATGAGATCAATCTCTTTTCAGAGTCAACCTGCTCCCATGTTCTGTGGAGTGTACTATTGCTTAATAAACCTGTGTTCTCTCTTTCTGCTCTAAACTCTCTGTGTTCGGTTCAGTTCTTTGTGATCACCAAGAACCTGGTTACCTGTGACCACCTGTGACAGATTGTGGACCAGGTCCCCAGTTGGGAACATGTGAGAGGCAAAAGATTGATGTTCCAAATAAAAATAAATAAATCAATAAACAACCCCCCACACAATTTCCATGTGGATCTGCATGTATTAATGGACATTCTATTCTTTTCCATCAATCCGTCTATTCACAGGGCATTACTCCACTCTTTTACTTACTGTAGTTTCATAATACAATACACCTATTAATTCTTCCTTATTTTAACAGGTGCACTTAAATTGAGCTTGTTTTACTTTTAAAAATTGTGCTGAGCCCTGGCCAATGTGGCTCAGTTTGCTGGAGCATTGTCCTGTTAGGTAGGATAGATAGCAAACTAAGGAAAGGAGGGAGATGTGTCTCACCCACTGACTCAGCCATCCTGAGCCTGATCTGATAACAGTGCCAGGTGTTCAGAACATCACAAGAAACACCATGGCCATCTTGTAAAATAGATCCATGACGGGAGATAGTGTAAGTTTAGGCAGTTACCCAAAGTTACCAATGGCCTCTTTGTGTAAGCACTAGAGACCCTCTCATAAAAGATAGTGGACAGAGGCAAGGAATTAACCACATTTGTTTTATAGGGCCTTTTCTTGAGTGCTGTTGACCCCTCCCATCTTCTAGGCCTTGGAATGAATACAGTTTGAAAGCATTTCTTTCCCAGATAGTGGAAATAATACCTAGAATTTCAACGTGTCAGCATGGTGTTTCTTGTGATGCTGGAACATCTGGCAATAGAATTGGACTAGGCTCAGGACTGCTGAGTTAGTGGGTGACACACGTCTTCCTCACCCTCCCTGCCTTGGCTTCCCATCCATCCTATCACACCAGTGCAGGCAGATGCTGTTTTCAGTGTCAGTTCTCAGCAAGGGGTGGGTGAGGGTCTTGTTTCACATGTCACTCTCAGTACCACCTGCCTGTGTTGAGGAAGCTCTGAGGATGTCCAGGCTCAGTGAGAGGGTGGTAATCAGGAGGGAGGCACATCCCCAACCTCATGCTTCCTTCTCAGGGCAGCTGAGTCTATGTGGGGAAAGTAGTGGGGTCTACTCAAATTCTGAATTTGGGTACAGACCACGACATTCTTCTTATCTTCCTTTATCCAGCACTAAAGACCCAGAAGACATGGGCACTGAAGGCTGTTCAGCAGGACTTGTGATCTCAGCGATCCTCTTGCCAGAGTCTGTCTGTGTTCACTCAAATTTGAATGTCAAACCAAAAGGCTGGAGTTCCCATTTCCATTGTGCAGAGTAAGAGGCAGGCTGAGACTCACACCCACTATGGACTGATGTGGAACCTGTATGCTGTGCACCAGGAAATGCTGACCCTGAAAAGGCATCAAGGAATGAGGAAGACCAAGTGCCCAGACTGAGCAGCTCACATCCATGCCTAAGCATACATCGCTCCCTGCTGTTTACCTCTGAGGCTCCGGAGGTTGTAGGAAACTAGAAGAGCCATGAGAAGCCAAAAGAAGCCAAGGAAGGAGGGGTAGGGAGTTGATTAGGAGAAAATGCCCCTTCCCAGGAGTCCCAGGAATTCCCTTCCTGGGTGAGTCTGCCTCAAACCCCTCTCTCTGGCCAGTAACCAAAGTAGACTGACTCCAGATTTCCACATTTGCAGGAGTTGAATTTCTGTGGCTGAGAGTATGAGTTCTTTGTGATTCTTCAGGAACCCTCTGCTTTCAGTGATGAAAGAAATGAGGGATGTGTATGGAGACAAAACATTTTAGAATAGGTCAAAAAACCATGAACGAATTTGGTGCTGCCATCCGCATATTACTATGAACTGTTTGTCTATCTCACTGTCATGAAACTGGAGGGTTTGTTTAACCAGTTACTTCTCTACTAATTACAATCTTGAGAGTAAGGGGATGTGACCTTCAAATGGCTATTGATATATGACTTGATGTTAATGACTCTTTCACTCCACCTGCAAACATAGTGCTTCTCCCGAGTGTGCCTTCTGATGTCTTATGAGATGTGACTGCTGTCTAAAGCTTCGCCCACACTCCCTACAAACATAGGGCTTCTCCCCTGAGTGTGTCCTCTGGTGTGTTATGAGAACTGACTTCCAGGTAAAGCCTCGCCCACACTCCCTGCAAACATAGGGCTTCTCACCTGAGTGTGTCCTCTGGTGTACAATGAGATATGGCTTCCGGGTAAAGCCTCGCCCGCACTCCCTGCAAACATAGGGCTTCTCACCTGAGTGTGTTCTCTGGTGTACAATGAGATATGGCTTCCGGGTAAAGCCTTGCCCGCACTCCCTGCAAACATAGGGTTTCTCCCCAGAGTGGGTCTTCTGGTGTCTGATGAGACCTGAATTGCATGTAAAGCCTCGCCTGCACTCCCTGCAAACATAGGGCTTCTCCCCAGAGTGTGTCCTTTGGTGTACAATGAGATATGGCTTCCGTGTAAAGCCTCGCCCGCACTCCCTGCAAACATAGGGCCTCTCCCCAGAATGTGTCCTCTGGTGTACAATGAGAACTGATTTCCAGGAAAAGCTTCGTCCACACTCCCTGCAAACATAGGGCTTCACACCAGAGTGTGTCCTCTGGTGTGCAACCAGATGGTACTTCTGTGTAAAGCCTCGCCCGCACTCTCTGCAAACATAGGGCTTCTCTCCAGTGTGTGTCCTCTGGTGTTTGATGAGAACTGACTTCCAGGTAAAGCTTCGCCCACACTGCCTGCAATCATACAGCTTCTCATCAGAGTGTGTCCTCTGGTGTGTGATGAGAACTGACTTCTTTGTAAAGCCTTTCCCGCACTCCCTGCAAACATAGGGCTTCTCCCCTGAGTGTGTCCTTTGGTGTACAATGAGATATGGCTTCCGTGTAAAGCCTCGCCCGCACTCCCTGCAAACATAGGGCCTCTCCCCAGAATGTGTCCTCTGGTGTACAATGAGAACTGATTTCCAGGAAAAGCTTCGTCCGCACTCCCTGCAAACATAGGGTTTCTCCCCAGAGTGGGTCTTCTGGTGTCTGATGAGACCTGAATTGCATGTAAAGCCTCGCCTGCACTCCCTGCAAACATAGGGCTTCTCCCCAGAGTGTGTCCTTTGGTGTACAATGAGATATGGCTTCCGTGTAAAGCCTCGCCCGCACTCCCTGCAAACATAGGGCCTCTCCCCAGAATGTGTCCTCTGGTGTACAATGAGAACTGATTTCCAGGAAAAGCTTCGTCCACACTCCCTGCAAACATAGGGCTTCACACCAGAGTGTGTCCTCTGGTGTGCAACCAGATGGGACTTCCGTGTAAAGCCTCGCCCGCACTCTCTGCAAACATAGGGCTTCTCTCCAGTGTGTGTCCTCTGGTGTTTGATGAGAACTGACTTCCAGGTAAAGCTTCGCCCACACTGCCTGCAATCATACAGCTTCCCATCAGAGTGTGTCCTCTGGTGTGTGATGAGAACTGACTTCTTTGTAAAGCCTTTCCCGCACTCACTGCAAACATAGGGCTTCTCCCCTGAGTGTGTCCCCTGGTGTGTGATGAGATGGGACCCATCACTGAAGCCCTGCCAACACCCTCCATGCTCAATTGTTACAATTCTTGACATTCCTACTTCCACAAATAACTTGCCTGTGTCCTCTGGATTTTCTTTCTGGCCTCTGTGGGGCTCTTCCTCCGTCATTGTCTCATGCTCACTAGAGCTCATTTCTTCTCTGGAAAGTTGGAAAAAGGGTTTTGAGATTCTCCTCTGACTGATCCTTTTAAGCAAAGGTTTGGAACTTTCTTTGACCTCTTGACCTCCAGCTTTATCATTCCAGCTCTGTGTACTAGTATGTTGCTGCTGCTGACTCTGATCCTCTGGACAGGGTTCCTCTGCTTGGAGGGGTCTTCTTGCAGATGTTCCCAGGAGAATCTGAGAGGGATGACCGAGTTTCACGTGATGGCTGAGGAATTTCTGACTGGAGAAGGCCAGAGAGCAGGAGGGACATGGGTGCACCTCTGGCTTTTGTTCTGCTGAAAGAGAAAGGTTTGGTCAGGACAGATGTTGATGAGAATGCCTGGGCTGCAGGCATTCCTGCCCAGGAATCCTTCTTACTGTGGTGATAACACAACCTCTGTCTCCCACAGTGGCCACTCTCTGTCTATTTCCCTTTTATTTTTATGCAGTGCACCTTCTTCAGAAATCCAGAAAGCCCACATCAGGAGTCTTTTCTAACATTGCCCAGACCAGGGACTTGTGAGGAGCATGAGAGGCTGTTTCACTCCCTATGTGGATGGAACTGCAGTGACCTTTCCCATCTACAGGTATCTTCGAAGTCATGTCAAAGAGGAAACCCACGGGCCCCAACTAGGAATTGCTTCTCTCAGTTGTCCAAAATAGAATGTCCTTCCGCAAGCCTGACACCAAATATTTATGCTTCATCTTATTTAGTGTTAGCCCATTTTAAATACACACTAGGAAGACCTGTTTCAAAATATTTCAACCACATTTCTTACAGGCCCGACTCCTGTTCCTCTCTGTCCAATCCACCATGCTGTCTCACTTGGAGATAAAGTAATCTGAGGAAATTCCCCACTGGAGTTTCCTTTCATAAAAAACATAATCAGAACAGAGAATACACCACTCTACAGGTGACTGCATACATTCACTCATGAAAGTTCCCAGTGTCTCAATGCGGGTCATGGGCACTGGATTTCTGGGCTGCTAAGCATCTGTCTGATCTCCGTTCTCACCCTCTATGCTGAGAGGAGACCTGAGTGACCCTCAGCCAATTTAACACCCCACCTCTTTTCTTCCCTGTACTAGCTGTTCCCTCTGCTTGGGATCCTTTGCCCCCATGTAATTTTCTACATGTTATCTCCTGAGAGAGCGCTTCCCGGACCATCTGCCACAGCGCACCTCCCCTCACACTGATCCCTAGGCCCTTGTCCTGGATTAGTTTTCTACAAAGCACTAACCACTATGTAGTGTTTTGCACACACAAGCACCTGTGCCTGAGTTTCCCTCCTTCACCCATCAGCTCCTCAAGAGCAGTGATTCTAATCCTCACATTAATCTGTATTTCTAGGTCCCAGGATGCTGTGCCTCACAGAGTAGGATCTCTCATGACACTTTACTGAAATGATGAACAAATATGCCCTGTCTGAATGATGTGGCTTGATGGGTTGGGTGTTGTCTGAAAACTGAAAGGTTACAAGTTTGATTCCACTCAGGACACATGCCAGGTTTTTGGGCCAGTTGGGGGTGTGCCATAGAAAACCAGTTAATGTTTCCCTTGCACATTGATTTTTCTTTCTCCCTCCCTCCCATGCTCTGTAAAAATAAATAAAATCTTGTTTAAAAAGATTTGATTTATGTATTTATTTATTTTCAGAAAAAGGGGAAGGGAGGGAGGGGAAGAGAGAGAAAAATCAATGTGTGGTTGCCTCTCACATGCCATATACTGGGGACTTGGCCCGAAACCCAGGCATGTGCCCCAACTGGGAATCAAACTGGCAACCCTTTGGTTCACAGGCTGGCACTCAATCCTCTGAGCCACACCAGGCGGGAATAAAATCTTTAAATAATAATGAATGCCTACAAACAAAAACATTTTATTTAGAAGGATGGAGGAAAATTAAGAAGAAACAGCTATAAAAGTGTCAGAAAAACTGCCTTGGGGAGAGAACTGGTTAGTGCTTGAAAGCTTTTTTTTCGTGCCTCTCAGTCTTTCAGCACTATATGTGGTTGTGTATTTTGTTCATGAAATATTTTAAAAATAAAAAATATTAAAACTTTGCCTGAGAGTCAAAGGCATATGAATGAATTGTGAATTTCTGAAGCATCTCAGGTGAAACTTTACTGACTTTAGAGGGGATTTTACTCCACTTAAGAGTTGGGTCATGAATATTTCTATGGAGAATTCTCTCTTTTCTTTCTGTTTTGAAGAACAGTGGTGCCCACCTCTTCCGGCCGTGAGTTCTCTCTTCCACTTGCTGCCCCACTTGCTGCCCAGCTCCTGGCCATACTCGTCCCCACACCAGACCAGCAGCTCACAGCCTGGCCTGATGACACGGCACGTTCGGTAGAAAATCTGCCTGTGGTATTGAAAGGCCACCAGGTTCTGCTCTTCATCATCCCGGGCACAGTTCACATACCTGGGATTGGGGCAGATGAAGGGAAAGAAAACCAGTGATGAGCTCCCAGTACATATTACATCATGTCCAGCCCCTCACTGATTCCTAAGGCTCTCAGGCTCTGGTGTTGCCCACGGCCCTGAATGGTCTCAGGGAACCTTCTGTTCAGTGTCTGAGCATCTATCCACATGTCATGTGAATTCCTACCTCCAAGTCCTGCTGGCAGTGTTCATCCTGCCTAATACCATTTTCTAAAACCCAGTTCTACACTTAACCTTCACCCTGACTGGCCGAAATATCCAGTGATTTCTAACTTCTCCAAGCTCTAAATCAAGTTCTTTCACACCACAGAACCTAGTGCTTCATCTAGGGCTCTGCTTCTAAATTAGCTAATTATCCAGTACTCAGCCCACATTTGTTTTCTCTTGAAAGGCTTTTCTCCAACCCCCATATACTCTATTTAGGGTACCATTCACTTGCCTACCCAAGGGTACCATAGAAAATTAGAGGTCTGCCCTGGCTGGTGTGGCTCAGTGGATTGAGCATGGGCCTGTGAAGCAAAGGGTTGCCGGTTTGATCCCCGGTCGGGGCACATGCCTGGGTTGTGGGCCAGGTCTCCAGTGGAGGAAAACATGAGAGGTAACCACACATTGATGTTTCTCTCCCACTCTCTCTCCTTCCTGTCCCCTCTCACTAAAAGTAAATGAATAAAATATTTAAAAAAGAAAATTGAAGGTCTTTTTTCCTTAATAAAATTAAACAGAACAGTAGTAGTTGATTCACATTCTGCTGTCCCTGATAAAAAGAAAGCCCCTCTCAGGAAAAGGGCCCATTCCTCTGTAGGCCTCAGAGCCGAGCTCTAGTTTAAAGTGGGGCTGGGATGATTTGCTGCTGCACAGGTTTAGGCCACCCTTGGTTTCTGCTATCTTGACACTTTGCACTTCTTGGAAATTATACTTAAATGTTTTTAAAAGCAATTGTATTATGTGTGTCTGCAAGAAGTCCTTCATAAGGACATGGGTTGTGTGATCTGTTTAAGTAATGTATTCCTGCACCTAAACTGGAATATAGTAACTGCTTAATTAATGTTCGCTTGATAAATTAAAGTGTAACCCAGTGTCCCTGGTGAATCTAGGCTCTTCAAGGTCCTTTCCAGTGTCCACATTGTGTCTAGCACAGAGCTTTATATTTTGAGGACACATGCAATATTTTCTTCCTAAATGTCCCCTGAAATGAAAGAACACTGTATGGAGAAAAAGAGAGAAAAAAGGAATTGAGGGAGACCATGATGAGAGGGAAAGATATAAGGGCTTGTGGGGGATGAGTGTCCCCTCTGGCACCCAGAGACCTGTTGACCTCACCTCATCCAGTTGGCCCAGGATCTGTCCTTTCCATCCACATATTCATAGCAGTTTCTCCCTTTGGTGATCTGTGTTTCAGAAAAGAAGTTAAAGACCTTTTATTTTTTGTGTGGGGAGGTAACAGTCAGAAGAACTATTTTACCCTACTGTCATCAAAGCTCTTTCAGCCTGCTTGGGGATTCAACTACCAGTTCAGACCACATGATATTCTTCTTACTCATCATCTACACATCTGAGTCTACCTGTCCAATCAGAGCAGGAGTCCCACAAGGGAGGAGCCACTCTTTTGTGTCTGCAACACTTTGCTCCCACTTTCCTTCTGAGCCTTAAACAGGAGCCCTGTGTTCATGTGAAGTCCAGTCAGTACACAGAGCTAACCACCTTGTCCCCTCCATGGCTAGCATGTAGGAGGTGAGGTTCCTCCCAGCCTCAGAAAGAATGTGGGAAGCCAGAGGACAGTGGAAGAGGTAAATAGTTCTCACCAGCCAGGAGTATCTGCTCTTGGCTGCCTCTTCATCTTCTGTGATGTGTCCTTCATAAGGGCCAAAGTGCAGACCCACAGGCAAATCAGCTGCCTCATTCCACACTCCAAGCCCAGCCTCAGGGATGCCCGATGGCCCAATTCTCAATCCAGGGGGGCAGAGTGAGGGCTGAGCGGTAGGGATGCCCAGTGTCCACTGCACTGTCCTTTACAAATGTAGGGGGTCCATGCACCACACAGCTGTTGATGAAGAAGTTCTGACACTTCTCACAATCTGGAGGCAAGACCAACAGGGGTTAGGGAAGGTTTAGCGCATGTTCCTGGACACAAAGAGCTTCAGAGGGAGTCTGGCACTCACATCACTGAGACTCAATCCTGTACTCTATTCCACAAGAGGAAGGGAATGATTTGGGGACCAAAGAACTACATGAAATTATTGTATCATAATACACTTCTTAGGGAGGATCACTTACAAAGGTAGTCATCATCCTGGGGCTCGACCTCTTGGTACACACAGTCCTTTCTTTCTCGTAGGCTATACATCTTCATGTCCATCTCCTTTCTCCTGAGTTCTGAGTTGGAGAAGGCCAGGTGAGTGAGGTTAGTAGGGTCTGGAGTGTTACTTCCCATTTTGTCAGATAACACCATCTCCTCCCATCAAATTATTACCTGTTGTTTTGCATACTCTGGTATTTTACTCCATTAACTATTGGTTCAGAGGACTAAGACTTCAGACTAACTACAGATGACTGATTCAATTTTAGTTTCTAGCTTTTCCCATTACCAGGTTTAACTTGCCAACCTTTAATCATTCATAAGATATTTATGGAGTGCACATTATGTGTTAGACATTGAGTAAGGGCCTGGGCACACAATACCAATAAAGTGTGGTTGCTATTATCACAGATGGATTTCTTGGACAACTTGCATGTGTCACCTGTTTTAAATTCAATGTAATGTTTTCAAACAATAATGAGTGATGTTTCCTTATGTTCACTTTACCCATTACCATTCAGGAGCTCAGAGAATTTATAGGATTTGCCCAAAGCTCCAGTGCTACCTTAAGTCTCAGCTTAACCCAGCTTAAATCCAGGCCCATCCATAGTCCACCCCACAGACCTAAGTCATACTTATCAGGAATTCTACAGGACGTAGAAGAACTTAAGTTTCCAAATTATTTTCTTACTTGATTTTTGTCTAGTGTGCTTTCCAAAGGCACATGCTTCTGCAGGAGGGGACACTGGTTTCTGGCCATGCGCTGAGTCACTTGCAGTCACTGAGTTTGCTGTTCCTGACAATTCCTTCAAACTGTCTTCATTGCTTAATGGCACGCTGGATGTTGCCTTCAATATAAGAGTCATATATTAAAAGATAACACGCGTCCGGACTTCCGCCAAGATGGAGGCATAGGTGGATGTGCCTTGCCTTCTCACACAACCAAGTTTAGATACCACTAAATATTAGCAAGAGAAAACACATCCAGAACACGGAAAATTGAACTTTTCGGAAGTCCGTTAACAACAAATTCTTCACCCTGACCGGTAAGGGGCGAAACCAGCGGCTGGTGAAGCGGGATTGCACAGGAGGTCGCGGTCAGCCGGACTCAGGCGCGGAATCCAGACTCGCGGAATCCAGGCGCAGTGTTGAACCTAGTGAGCGACGGAGCGAGCCACCAGGCGAGCAACCGCGGGGGAGACAGCGGAGGAGCGGTGCTGCGTGTTGACTCTGGTCACGCATTTGTGCTCGGGCGGACAGGCGAGGGAGTGGGCGGTTGGACCGGGGCCTGGCGGGTCTCCGCGGACAGCGGCCTTGGAGGGCGCCGCCATTTCCCTGCTCTGACCCCGCCTCCACATACAGCGTCATAACCCAGCGACTCTGAGTGGCCCGGCCCAGGTGAACCACCTAAGAGGCTAATCCTCACCCAGCTGTGAGAAACAGCAGAGGGGGTCGCCATTTCCCCACTCTGACCACGCCCCCACATACAGCGTCACAACCCAGCGACCTGGGAGTACAAGGCACCGCTTCTCACACTTAAAGGGCCAGAACAGACCAAAAATGGTGCAAGAATATCTCAAAAGCCCCAGAGCCCATAGATCTAAGCCATGAAGAAATAGCAAAACTCTCAGACGCACAGTTTAAAACACTGGTCATCAGGATCCTCACAGAACTGGTTGATTATACCGACAAATTAGACAAATATATGAAGGCGAAACTAATTGAAATGAATGGAATTGCACAGGACACCAATAGCAATGAAAAGGAAACTGGGTCTCAAATCAATGAAGTGGACCAGAAGAAAGCAAATAATGGCCAAACAGAAAAGAGTCAGGAAGCAAGAATTCAAAGAAATGAGGAGAGTCTTAGGAACCTCCAGGACATCTTTAAACGCTCCAACATCCGAATTATCGGGGTGCCAGAAGGGGGAAAGGCACAGCCACCACTGGAAAACTTATTTGAACAAATAATAAAGGAGAATTTCCCCAATCTGGCAAAGGGAATAGACTTCCAGGAAATCCAGGAAGCTCAGAGAGTACCAAAGAAGTTGGACCCAAGAAGGAACACACCAAGGCACATCGTAATTACATTAGCCAAAATTAAAATGAAGGAGAGAATCCTAGAAGCAGCAAGAGCTAAGGGGACAGTCACCTACAAAGGACTTCCCATCAGACTATCAGCAGATTTCTCAAAAGAGACCTTACAGACAAGAAGGGACTGGAAAGAGGTATTCCAAGTCATGAAATCCAAAGACCTACAACCAAGATGGCTCTATCCAGCAAAACTTTCATTTAGAATGGAAGGACACATAAGGTGCTTCTCAGCTAAGATCAAATTCAAGGAGTTCATCATCACCAAGCCCTTATTATATGAAATGTTAAAGGGACTTATCTAAGAAAAAGAAGTTAAAGAAACATGAACAGTGAAAGGACAACAAACTCACAGTTATTAACAACCACACCTAAAATGAAAGCAAACTAAAAGGACAGCTAGATCAGGAGTGGAAACATAGAAATGAAGATCTCAAGGAGGGTTAGCAACAGGGGAGTGGGAGGAGGAGATGGGGGGAGAAGGTACAGAAAATAAGTAGCATAGACAGTAGATAGAAAATAGATGGGGGGGCAAGAATAGCATGGGAAATATAGAATCTAAAGGAATTGAGACACATGGTAATAAACTAAAGGGGGGGTAATGGTGGGGATGGGGGGTTAGGGTGGAGGGGAATGAAGGGGGGAATAGAACAACTGTAACAGCATAATCAATAAAAAAATTTTAAAAAAAAGATAACACGTATTTAGTTTTTTAAGGCTTATCATATATTTTGCATGAATGTCTTTAATACTTCAACCCTTCAAAATATCTAGACAGAATGAATATTAGAGGGGATAGGGCCAATGTGGGTAATGAATCCAAGATTAGAAGCCATGCCTTATGGCTCTTTTCTTTCAACTGTCTGTATAATATTGAGAGTGAAGGAAACTGGGAAGAGAATAAAGAAGTAGTTGGCAGAAACATATCTAGGCAATTAAATGGTGATAAAATTTGTAATGCCTTAGAAAGATTTGTACTTAGATTAGCTGGTTCCCTCCAACTGTTTGAATAAGGCTGTACCAGTAGCTAGTCATCTTCAGTGTCCTGATATATAATATGCCAATTTCTCATGTTATAGTGAACATGCAATTAAATGATGTTCAACAAAGTACTCTGAATTACATAATACAGCATGAATATGCTGCTATCAATTTACCCCTCAGCTATGTCCACATTTCGATCCCAGAAAGATTACCCTCAGCATTCACTGATTAGCATCTAGTTTAATTTGTAACTGCAATTGTGAAATCATTCATTCAGCAAACATTCAGGGGCCCTTAGGAGCCCTGATCTGGGCCTGTGACCTCTGAGAAGTTTCAGGTATGCACCAGGCTCTCAAAGAGTTCACAACACAGAGGTAGGCAAGCTGAACAAATGATTCTAAACAAGATGACAGTGGCCTCATTAGAGTTCAAAGCTGTTACTTGACCCTATAAGAAAGGGCACTTGAAATCAGTTTCAGACAGATGAGTTTCTGTTGAATAGTGTGTAACCTATGTGAAGGCCTTAAGTCATTTTATCATTTATTGTTCCTCAATCATGAAACCTGGAGCTCCTCAGGAGTGGGAGACGCTTTCTTTGATTACAGTGGGTGGCTCTGATCCTGGCCATTTTACATTCTTCTACAAAAGTGGTCATCCACTGTACCAACTGCCTACACATTGTAAGCTTTCCTTATTCAGAAGGTCTTAGTGCATCTCTCATTTCACACAGCAGAGAACTTTGGTTGAAAATGTCAGTCAGATGAGTGTAATGACATGTACAAGACAATATAAAGTTTAGAAAACTATGAAGGTTTTCTTTTTTAATTGAAAAAAAAAAGATTTTGGTTATTTTTTTGAGAGAGGGCAAGGGAGGGAAAAAGAGAGGGAGAGAAACATTGATCAGTCACTTTTCACAAATACCCCAATCAGGGACCTGGCCCACAACCCAGGCATGTGCCCCGACCAGGAATCAAATGGGCCATCTTTTGCTTTGCAGGATGACACCCAATTGAGTTACGCTGGCCAGGGAAAAACTATGCATGTTTTAATGAGTTGGTAAGTGGTTTAGAGAAGAAACTATGGATTAGATTGCACAACCACTGATACTGTGATCTTAGACATATAGTCAAACATTTCTATATCTCTGAAAGGTCACTTTCCTCATTGTAAATGGAGACAGTTACAGTACTTTCCTCATCAGGTAGTTGGAATGTATAAGTGAATTGATTCGCATAGAATTCTTAAAGTCTGAAATGCTGTGAGAATGAAACAAATGGTAGTTACTATTGTTGCTGTAGTTGTTAACTATTAACATGGTGATGAGCCCTGGCTGGTGTGGCTCAGTGGATTGAGTGCTGGCCTGCAGACTGAAAGGTCACCAGTTCCTGGTCAGGGCACAAGCCTGGATTGTGTGAGAGGTAACCTATTCATGTTTCTCTTCCTTTCTTTCTCCCTCCATTCCCACTCTCTAAGAATATCAGTAAGTTAAATCTTTAAAAAAGGATGATCATGTCGAACAATGTGTTGAAGAGATCAGGAAAGGAAGGTGGCAGTTCCTAGGATACTTTCTGCATTTTCCAACTGTTACCTGCATTTCTATCCATGAGGAAAATTTTCTTGTCAACAGGATTCGGGAAATAGTCACCTTCTGCTGTTTACTCTGTGCCCTTCTGAAGGCCACCCAGGAAGGTTTCACTGAAAGATGATGAGAAATCAGTGTTTTCACTGGTAAATGTTTCCAAAATCTGGAGATTCTTATTAAGTACACAGAATTGTGAATGAGAGTAGTCCAAGAACAATCCCAGGATGATTGGAAAATGTTTTCTGAGGTATCATTAAGGCCTAGGCTTTCATTGGGGCCATCAACTAATTTATTTCATTAGAATGATTAAAAAAAAACGTGTCATCTACGGTTCATCCTATGTTCATAAAGCATCTATTACAATTATGAAAAAAACAATTGGCCTCTCTTGACAAAAATGTAATAAAAGTAACTGCACAGAAACTCCATGTCTTCAACATTCTGTTTTCTTCATTCTAACTGGCTTTGTCTGGTTAAGGGCACCATGACCACCTCGCCTCCTTTCTCTGGTATACTCCCCACTGTGCACAAACTAGCCATCCACACCCTTCCTTAATCATTAGACTCTGGGCAGCATCCACAGTCTGTTGACCACACAAACAGAATTCCAGTCAAGTTCACATCTTGACTTCAGCTGTGTTTCAACCCCATACTCAAGAAAGTGGACTGACCCTTCCAACCAAACACTCACAATACTACACAGGATGACATTGTGGCCAACATCAGGAAATGATACAGTGATCAACCACTCCTGGCCCTGGCCCTCCCTGCAGCTCCTGTAGTCATCATAGAAAATACTGTTCCCGTCTATCTCTGTGCAGGCCATTGGGCAGCCAGGTGTGGGGACACTCCTCACCAGCCAGACCTGCCTCCCTCTCCTGTGATGACAACTCTTCTGAATTAGTTATTTCTTATTCACCTGTATGTTCTTATACATTTACTGTTTATTAACGTATCTATAAATATATATGATTATGTTGCATGCTTGAAAGTTTACAGGAATAGCCCCTCACTGTACCACACACTGTTCTGCATTCTGCATGTTCACTGGACAAGCAAACCCTGTTCCCTGGTTAACTCCTGAGATGCATGCAGCCTGACCTAAACCAGGTCCGAGATAGGAGGGCAGCTCTGGTTCCTCCTGCTCCTCACCTGGCTGCCTTGGAGCCCATTCTTCATCCGAGTTCTCAGGGTCCTCCTCCTGGAGCTCAGTGGCCTGCCTGCTGTGGTGACACAGGAAAGCTGCTTGGGGGCCCCTGAGACCTGGAAAGAGACAAAACCTTTGTCCTGAAAGCAAAGAGTTTGGAGGAGGTACAAGCTCCAGGAAGCCTGTGTGACGGGCTCTGATGGGACGGGAGAGTCTACAAGGAGTTGCTGTGAGCACTGCATCATCAGTGCCAGTCCTGCTCTGATGCACTGATGTGAAGGAGCCAACTCCCCCATCCCTGTCCATGCAGGAGGGAGGTGTAGGCAGATGGAGCCCCCTGACACCGAGGCAGCCTGGCAGCCTGCCAGGTCACCACCAGGTTCCTTCTGCCCAGTGCCTGCACCCTTCATACCTAGGCTGGTGAGCGCCTCAGAGTTCCTCTTCACATTCCAGTACCTGCCTTTCTCCCAGTCTCCCACCTTTGCCCACTCCTCCCTGGAGAAGTAGAGGGAAGTGTCTTTCAAAGCTTCTTCAGCCTGGAAAGGAGAGTGGAAACATCAGTAACTCAGTGATGCCAGTGAGAACACGCACAGAGGGCTTCCACTGCCCCTGGGTGCAGGGAGCAGGCTGGGGCCTCGGTGGTCCTTGTGCTGCAAGCACTGAGCCTGTGCCTTGGCCTAGTCTCGGGTCCCCAAGCGGCTATTCCTCCTGTGCATTGGGGGCCTGCTCACACTCTGGCCCTTCTCCCACTTCCCTGCCCTGGCCCTGCCCCAGGTAGTCCAGTTTCTCCCACCACTGCTCTGCACACCCCACATCCAGGGCCGGGTATCTGAGGACCTGTCCCCAGGTTCCCCTCCGGCACCTCAGCTCACCTGAGGTGCCCACCCTGTTTGTCTCGCTTCTCCCTCAGGGCTGTCCTGCAGGTCCCTGTCGGGGTTCATGGTGTCCCAACCTCAAGTCTGAGGTGCCTGAGGAAGAAGAAGAAGATGAGAGGGCCGAATGCCTTTCTCCAGGCTGGCGGGGCGCTGGGAGAGGGGGACGCAGGGGCCCTGCAGGAAGAGGGGCTGGATGCAGCAGGCCCAGATACCAGCAGACCTACCCACCCGCTCAGGGCGCCCTGGTTCCCGCCCTTCCCTCTGCTCGCCACCCAGGAGTCTGAAGGCGCCCATCCTCCGGGAGGGCCTGTGGTGGCACAGGAAACGCGCTTTTCCCGGGGAAAACCTCGGAGGTGCACCCGGGCTTCTGGAGAAGCCTACACGAGACTCAGGCGCAGTCTCCAGCAGACTGCCCTCTCTCAGGCTGAGAGGCTTGGGGTCCCCCGGGACACCGGCCTGCGTCTTCCAGGCTGAGAACACTCAGAATGCCTGGCAGAGAGGGTCAGACCCCTGCGGCTGAGGAGATTTGGGGCGTCTCCTCGAGGGGCTTCAGGGTCCCCACCACTCAGTTAGTTTCCAGGACGACGGCATTTAGCGTCTCTGAGTTTGGGGAGATTTGGTCTTTCTGGGCGACTTGCAGGTAGGGTGCCCCGAGCTGAGGGGAACTGGGGTTTTTCAAGCTGTATGGGGGTCTAAGTGTTGGGGGTTAGGAGATGTGGGGTACTCCGGGTTAGCGCACGTGGGCCCCTCGATGCTGAAGGGATTTGGGGCCCCTCAGGATGAGGGCACCTATGGTCTCTTAGGCTGGACTTGGAAGGACTCGGGCTAAGGGTTCCACATGGCAAGGCTCCCCGCTTACCGCTCAGTCTCCGGGGGCCCCTGACTGAGTCTCAGTGGTGCCCACTTCAGAGGTGTGTCCTCTCCGAGCTCCAGGGCTTCCGGCCCTGGGGAGGTGTGAGGGCTCCAGGCTTTCGAGGTTCCAGCCCAGAGAGCTGTGTGCTCTCATCAAATGATCACCTGTCCTTTTGCATACTCTGGTATTTTACTGTTAACTATTGGTTCAGAAGATGAAGACTCCACATTAACTACAGACAACTGATTCAATATTAGTTTCCATATTTTCCCATTACCAAGTTTAATTTGCCAACCTTTAATCATTTATAAGATATTTATGGAGTGTACATTATGTGTTAGGCATTGAGTAAAGGCCTGGGCACACAGTACCAATAAAATATGGTCGCTATTATCACAGATGGATTAATTGGACAAGTTGCATGTGTCACCTGTTTTAAATTTAATTTAATGTTTTCAAACAATAAATCAGTGATGTTTCCTTATCTTTACTTTACACATTAGTATTCAGGAGCTCAGAGAATTTATAGGATTTGCCCAAAGCTCCAGTGCTACCTTAAGTCTCAGCTTAGCCCAGCTTAAATCCAGGCCCATCCATAGTCCACCCCACAGAACTAGGTCATACTTATCAGCCATTCTATAGGACTTAGAAGAACTTAAGTTTCCAAATTAATTTTTCTTACCTGATTTTCATCTAATATGTTTTCCAAAGGCACATGCTTCTGCAGGAGGGGACACTGGTTTCTGGCCATGCTCTGAGTCACTTGCAGTCATTGAATTTGCTGTTCCTGACAATTCCTTCAAACTGTCTTCATTGCTTAATGGCACGCTGGATGTTGCCTTCAATATAAGAGTCATATATTAAAAGATAATACGTTTTTAGTTTTTTAAGGCTTATCATATATTTTACATGCATGTCTTTAATACTTCAACTCTTCAAAATATCTAGAAAGTATGAATATTAGAGGGGATAGGGCCAATGTGGGTAATGAATCCAAGATTAGAAGCCATGCCTTATGGCTCTTTTCTTTCAACTGTCTGTATAATATTGAGAGTGAAGGAAACTGGGAAGAGAATAAAGAAGTAGTTGGCAGAAACATATCTAGACAATTAAATGGTGATACAATTTGTAATACCTTAGAAAGAAGATTTGTACTTAGATTAGCTGGTTCCCTCCAACTGTTTGAATAAGGCTGTACCAGTAGCTAGTCGTCTTCAGTGTCCTGATATATAACATGCCAATTTCTCATGTTATAGTGAACATGCAATTAAATGATGCTCACCAAAGTGTTCTGTGAATCGTGTAATACAGTATGAATGTGAGATTACAGTCCTGCTATCAATTTACCCCGCAGCTCTCTCCATATTTCACATCTCACAGAAATTGCCTTCAGCATTCATTGATCATCTTCTAATTTAATTTGTAATTGTGAAATCATTCAGCAAACGTTTAGGGGCCCTCAGGAGCCCTGAGACTTCTGAGAAGTCTCAGGTATGGCCCAGCCTCTCAAAGAACTCACAACACGGAGGGAGGCAGGTTGAACAAATGATTTTAACTAGGATGAGAGTGGCCTCACTGGAACTCAGAAAGAAGCTGTTATTTCCCTGTATAAGAAAGGGCATTTGAAATCCGTTCCAGATGGATGAGTTTCTATAGAAGAGTGTGTAACCTATATGAAGTCCTAAGTCATTTTATTATTTGTTGTTTCTGAATCATCAAACCTGAAGCTCCTCAGGGTTGGGAGATGCTTTTTTTTATTAGAGTGGGAGGCTGTGATCTTGCACATTTTACATTCTTCATCTGGGGCCATCCACTGTACAAGTTGCCTTCACATCGTACACTTTCTTTATTCATAGGGTCTTAGTGCATCTCTCACTTCAGTATAGCAGAGAAGAACTTTGGTTGAAATCGTCAGTCAGATGAATGATGTAATGACATGTGCATAAGACAATGTAAAATTTAGAAACTATGAAAGTTTTTTTAAAATTTTTAAAAAAATCTTTTCTTTTTTTTTTTTAAAGATTTTATTTATTTATCTTTAGAGGGGAAGGGAAGGAGAGAGGGAGAGAAACATCAATGTATGGTTGCCCCTTGTGCGTCCCCTGCTGGGAACTGGCCTGCAGGGAACCGGCCTGCAACCCCGGTATGTGCCCTGACTGGGAATCGAACCACGATTGTCTGGTTTGCAGGCCCGTGCTCAATCCACTGAGCTACACCAGCCAGGGCTATTTTATTTAATTTTTAAAAAAGATTTTGTTCATTTTCTTGAGAGATGGGAAGGAAGGGAGAAAGAGAGAGAGAAACAGTGATCACTCGTCTTTCACACACACCCCAACCTGGAAACTGACCAGGAATCAGACTGGAGATCTCTCTCTTTGCAGCATGACAACCAACTGGTCACGGTGGTGAGGGCAAAACTCTGAAAGTTTTAATGAGTTTGTAAGTGTTTTAGAGAAGCAAATATGGGTTAGATTGCACTATCACTCATACTGTGATCCCAGACATATAGTCAAACATTTCTATATCTCTGAAAGGTCACTTTCCTCATTGTAAATGGTGACAGTTACAGTACTTTCCTCATCAGGTAGTTGAAATGTGTAAATGAATTGATTCACATAGAATTCTTAAAGTCTGAAACGCTGTGAGAATGAAACAAATGGTAGTTACTATTGTTGCTGTAGTTGTTAACTATTAAGATGGTGATGAGCCCTGGCTGGTGTGGCTCAGTGGATTGAGTGCTCGCCTAACTCACCCCTCTCTTTCCCGGTTGTGAAAGAAGAAAACCCGGGAAAATCGGCGTCCGGGGAGCGTGGTAAAGGGGTGAAGGTCTTCTCCCGTTTTCTGCGGTGCGAGAACAGGGACAGGGTCGCTGGACCCCACGTGAGGACGCGGAGGCTCGGGAGGCTTGAGCCAGGGAGCTGCGCACACGGGCGGCCTCCGGGCGCAGGGTCGTTACACGCGCTCTTTTCTCCCCAGACATTCGGCTTGTTTAGGAGCCAGTAGGGAGAGTCGGCCTTTATATGTCAGAAATGTCCCTGGTGAGACAAACGTCCCTGTCCGAGAGGACGCCGCCCCAGTGGGGGTCTGGTTCTCACTGTGTGCTCGGCCGGGGGGAGAGCCCAGATAGAGTTTGGGGACAGTTCTGGTCCCATAAGTGAAGTGGCTGATAGAGAGGGTCTTCTTTGCTGTAGCCACCGTGACCAGTTCTCCCTAAAGATGAGAGTGAACTTTGCTATTGCAACAAAACTAGGCGGGTCGCATATGGACTGGAGGAATCGGGCAGAAGGTGTCAGAGGATAGTAGCTCCCCCCAACCCGGTTGCTGAAGTTGGGACCTTTCTTGCCAGGAGTTGCCGCGTCCGGGAGTCCTCAGGGTTGGCGTTGGCCTGTGACTTGTATTGCTGAATAATTGGGACCACAGCGTTGGCTGCCTTCCTCTGCCCTCTCCTGTCGCCAGTGTGACCCGACCCCAGCGTCACAGCACCCAGAGCTGATGTGACAGGACCCCCTGCGCTCTCCAGGAAGGACCTTTGCCCACAATCAGGAGCCCCAGAGCTGAGGGGAGGAAACTGCTCTTCTCCCTGGTAAGACCGTTTTCCAGATGCACAGGCCACAGAGCCAGTGAGATGGGCTCCCCACTGTGTCAGGTGGGAGCCCTTCTCGCCTCCACAGGACTCGGCTGTCAGGCAGGATGCCTGTCTTTCCCAGGTCGGGTCCCTCTTCCATGTGACAGGACCCCACTCCTTGCAGGGAGAGGTCCCTTCCCACACTCCTAGGACCTAGAGTTCAGGTGACAGGGCCCCCTAATCTCTCAGTGAGGGGGCCCACCCCACATTCACAAGACCCCCGAGATGATGAGACGGCACCTCAGACTGTCTCACGTTGGACCCCCTACACTCTCCGGGACCCTGGCTGATGTCAGAAGATCAGGTGTTCTCTCAGGTGGAACCTCTTCTCCTGCTCAACACCCAGTGTTGACGCAAAACCACAGCTTCCTCCCCCTGGCGGGGCTTCTTCATGCAATTCCTGTACTTAGGGTTGAAGTGACTGGACTCACTGCTTTCTCTGCGAAGCCCCTGTTGCTGCACCCGCAGTGCACAGGCAGCGGGACCCGACCTGTCACACTCACAGGCAGGGATGTTCCCCAAAGTCGTGGACACACAGCCTCTGCGCATCTCGCCATCACAGGGCTGGTGTGGCAGAGCCCTGTAGTGTAGGAGGGGGGCTGTGTTCAGGCTTCCAGGACCCAGAGCTGAAGTGACAGGACCCCCTGCTCTCTCAAGTCAGACCCCTCCCCACAGTCACCAGGCTCAAAGGTGAAGGGTCAGGACACTTACATTTCACAGGGAGGGACCTTTTTCAACTCTCACAGGACACAGGTGTGCAGTGTCAGGACACTCCTGTCTTTCATGTGGTCCTCTCCAGGCTCAAGTGGTCCAGGCCTGAGATCACAGGACTCTTGGACCCCCAGGTCTCATGTGGGGCCCCTTGCTTATAAGACCTAGAGGTGACCTGACATGACCTCTTATGGTCTCTGGTGAGGACCCAGAGCTCATCCCACGAGGCTCCATCCTATCTTAGGTAATAGTACTTCTCCCAGCAGTTAGAAGATCCAGGGCTGACTTGGCAGGACCTCTGGTCTCTGGGGGTGGGGCCCTTTTCCACACTCTGCTGCACACCGTCATCCAGTGTCCATCTTTGGAATAGCATCTGAGTTGAGGCCAGCAGGAGATGCTCTTTCTGTCGCCACCTTGTGGACATCTTGAGAATAGCACCCTTTTCATAGCATCTGCTCCTAACCTTTTGCAAGGTCATTTTGAAGCCCCATGCCACCTCCCACCATCACGGCCTCAGTACATTTTGTGTGTCCACATTTCCATTCTATGTTTGATGCTCTTCTGCATGTGGGGTTCCTGACTCTTTCATGTGAGTGAGGTTCACATGCCTATGCACTTCTCTAATTTAGTTGTTTTCATTTGGTAATCTGTGTCATACCTGTTGGATTATCAGATCAGCCCCAAAATTGTTGAGGTTAGAGGAAGGATTGTTTCTCCACCACACAAGCAAACAGTCGGATATTTAATAGGAGGTGGATTTGGGGAGTACATGTTTGTAACCATTTACTTAAGTAGTATTTAACAATTTAACTGAAGTAATTTATTATCAAAACTGAATGATTATCTCAACAAAATATGGAGCAGTGTACTAATTTAGCTTGTTGATATAGAACTATGTAAAGTTTCAGAGGTGCTAATGAAGAGAGCCAACATTTTGCACCTGGCACGTTGGCTTTAAACTAGCTGTTAGGAAGACTGGGAAATTACTGAGGACTGTCATCTCATTTATTCCTGAGAGATTTAGTTGCCAAAACTGGGTTTAGGAAGAGAGCTTCAGCACAACTCTAGACAGTAATACTCCTAGCAAGAGCTTGTTGACCCTCTTACCTTACTCCTTGTGTCTTAAAGTTTTTGGAAGATAAAAAACCTCATCACAAGTGGCCAATGTGTGTGTGGCCCTTTTCCCACTGAACATGCATGAACATAAGCAACATTTTTGGCCCCTTTGGCTTTGTTGCTTCAAGAAAGGTACAAGTGCAACTGCAAGGCAACAAAAGGCTTGTGGTGTGTATGTATGGAGACATTGCTGTGAGTGATGGAATGTGTCAGAAGTGGATTGTGAAGTTTCATGCTGGAGATTTCTTGTGTGCAGTTGGTGCACGAGTCAGTAGACCAGGTGCAGTGGAGAGCCATGGAGGGGAGATGTTCATTGAGGACAGGCCACGTTATGGCACACAGGAGACAGGCTACATACTCAAAGGATCAAAATCGGGTATCAAGAATTATTTGCACCAGCACAGTGATGTTAATTGCGTTCATGTTGGGTTCCACAGCAGTTAAGTGGGGTGCTGGGGGACCCCTTTTGACTGTATTTCAGGAAGCAGTTCTCCACTGAAACCTAAGGAAAACATCATTCTGCATCCAAGACAATTTTGAGGGGGGATGATGTTGCAGGAAAATGAAGTGACCAGACACCGAGGGTTTCTGGAGTACGAGGTTTATTTAACGTTCACGGGCCCAGAGGAGTCATCTCCAAATTCTGAGCCCCGAACAAAGGACTCTTGGGGTTTTTATAGTTTACAGGGTCTTCTCCTCTACGTAGCAAAGCGGGATACAGAAGCGGAATGCGGAAGTTCTAGCTATGGGGCAGAAGCAGAGGACAAAGGCTAAATTCGAAGGTCAGTTTTTAACAGCAGGGGTGTTAATCTCAGTCCTAGCTAATGCACTGTTGTTTACTTATCCTAGACAGCCCCATCATTCTCCCTAGGGTGCCTGGGGCCTGGGCAAATAAAGGTTAAACAGAGGTTTTTCAAAGTTTCCCATGTCAATGAACTATTAATATGGTAGAATAATGTGGAATGGGAGAGTTGAGGGGAAAAAAGGAACCACCACTCCCAGCAGCCCCTCCAAAGGGTGGTCTTCATCCAAAGGAGGTGGTGATGTGTATGTGGTGGATTCCCGAGGGTGTTCTCCAGTGGGAGCTCCTTGCAGAAACCCAGCAGCTTCCTCCCATCAGAGCAACTGAAAGCTGCCTGTGGGAAAGTGTTCAGAATTTGTCAGCAGAAGACACAGAAGGTGCAAGGCCATTTAATTCAGGGCTCCACTGTCCAGCTCCAGCTCTGAATGATCTAGGTCCCAGAACCAGTTCTGGGATATGGGTTCTGTCTCTTGGATCTTTGGCCTGGGGTTGAATCTGTGTCTGTGTGTCTGGGATCTGGAGTCTCTTGGTGTGCAGCTTGGTGTCCTGGGTGGGTGTGTGGGGTCCATGTGCAGCTCTGGCCCTTATCTCTGATGTGTGGAATCTGGCGCCCAGCATTTGACATCAGTCTCTGGCATCTGGGGTCTGGCATTCAGGGTCGATGGTCTGGCCTGGGTTGTGGGGACAGTTTTGGGACTGGGGCCGGGGTCTGGGGTTCAGCTTTTGGTTCTGGGTCTGCTCTGGAGTCTAGGGCCTGTGTCTGGTTCTGAGTCTGTCTGTGGCATCTAGTGTCTGTGAACTGATGCTCATTGGTTCCAAGTCAATGCCAGCAGGAGTTCCAGAGTTGGGGTGTGGGGAAGAAGGAAACTCTATTTAGTGTAAATAGCTCTGTTTTGGTACTAATGGCTGTGAGTGCAGCATGGCTGTTAGGAAGCTTAGTGTTGTTCCAGGTGAATCATGAAGCAGCACCTCTGTGGGTCAGCCCAATGGTGCTGCTGCTTAGTTGTGAAGCGTCTTGGCTGTGAGGGGGCCCTGAAGTGAGGCAGCCCCTGGGCAAGTTTCCCCTCAGGCTGTGCTGCCCAGCACCACTCAGCTAATTCAGGTCTGGTCCTTTCATTTCCTCTCTGCTTGGCTGCATTTGCACACAAAAAAGTGCACTTTGGAAAAGGGGTCCCTCTGAGTGAGGAGATTGGGCTGGGAAAGCAGAGAAAAGGCCTCTGGTGTTGTTACCACAGCAGTCTGTTTATTCTTAAATGATGTCAAGTTTTCCTCTTGTACTGTTTTATTACCCAAACTGAGAATGCTTTTTTTTTTTGTGGCAGCTTACTTGAATTATAAAGAAAAATTAAAATTAATTCAAAATCTCACCCAAACAGATACTAGCTATTGTTTTAAGTACATATCCTTCCAGACAGCTCTCCTTGCCTATTTCTATTCTTCTACTTTCCAGGATTTAATTTATTTTTCTGGGTTTGTAGTATGGGCGCAAAGCATGTGAATTTTCAACAGTTTCCCCTTAATGTGCAGATTTATTCCTACATTTTCCCATAGGTTTTTGAGTATTTTAATATGCAGTTGAAATGATTTTTAACTCCAATTGTGATTCATTTGGAGGATTACTTAGAGGTGAATTTCATAACTTCTAAATGTGAGAATTTTCTGGTGACATTTACAACTGATTTCTAGATTATCTACAATGAGAGCCAGCAACTTCATGTACTTTCAATCCTTTGAATTTTTTTTTGAAACTTCATTACAATATATACGGTCAATGTAAAAAATGTTCGAAGCATGCATCTCTTCTGCCATCTCGCGGTCATTTTTGGGAATAACACCTCAGGGCAGGCCAGTAGGAAAAGCTGTGTATAGCCGGTTATCTGTGAAAGTTCAATCCAATTTGTTGCTCATGGTGTTTCTTATATCCTTACTGTATTTTCTGAGATGATCTCTGTTTCTGAAAGTGGAATGCTGTATTTCTGATGAGAGAGGTTTGTTAAATCTATTATGATTATACATTTTTGTTTGTGTCTCTGTTCTATATAATTTAAGTTTATGATATTGTTTATGAATTTGGATCTTTCTGGTAAATTAAACTCATTGACATAAGGTATTGTTCAATTTCATAATGTATACACTATTAATGTATTTCTTTTTTACACTGTATGCCCACAAGTATACCTAATTCCTGGCTGGTTTTGTTTAAATGGACCACTAAAAACCCAACTTACAGATGGGGGCGGGGTCTAAGGTCAGAGAGGCAGGACTGGGCTAAAGGTGAGAGGAGGCCAGGCCGCAGGTGTGGGTGGGGCTGGGTGGGAGGCAAATGTAGGCTGGCAGGCTTGTGGGGCGGCCAGTTCTGGTGGAGAGATGAACAAGTATGGGGACTGGAGGTTAGGCGCTGCCGGCTGCTGGTCTCCGTGGTCACGTGGTGATGCTCACATCCTAATGCGATGCAGTCCAAGGACAGGAGGCGACGGGGCTGTGGGGGGCATCAAAGGGGGGGGCAAACTGTTTCTGGGGTATATGTGTCAGATCCAATTTAGCTGACTTCTTGTGAGACCACTTTTCTTTATATATCTAGATTATATTTCAGTTATAGATAGCTTTGATAAATAGAGATATAAAGATAGCCATTTTTAAACTCCTAAATAAGATATTTTTCATTTGTTAAAGTTTCTGTTATTGTTACCAAACAAGAGGTCCGAGGGAGGGGCAATACAATATTTGGCCCACCTAGGGATGCCCAAAACTGCTATACAACAGGGGCCCCTCCCAAAAACAAAATACTAATATCTACTGGGCTCTTCTGTCTGCCGCCAATTGGAAAGACATCTCTCAATGCCAGAGATTTGTGAAAAGGAAACAAAATGTTTATTTAATACTATTCAGGCCTAATGCCTCCACTAAAATATCAAAGTCCTTTAGGTTGTACACCTACACCCACACAGCGCTCCCTTCTCCCACTGTCCCAACTCTGAGTACGGTACATCAGGAAAAGAGCACACGTCTGTGTTTCAGGCCGCTGGCACTGTCAGCTGCGTCACTGTGCAGGATCTCGAGTTAATCCAAAGTAGTGTGGTACCCTCTCATGGTCCACTGGCAAGAGTCCTTTGTACCCAGTTCCAGTCAAAGTCTCTCTTGCTTTTCAGGCCCCGTGGCCAAAGGGGGCACCCCAAAGCCACGTGGGCCTCTTCTACCAAAGCTGCAGGAGTCCGCACTCCACCAAAAGCATGTGGCTTTCTTCTTCACCTGGCTGCAGGGATCTCCATTCTGGCAAAGCTGCGTGGTTTTCCCTTTCACCTGGGCAGCTATCCCCTCATGTCCCAGAGCCCATCTTTTCCAAGCTCTCACAGGCCCTCTCACTCAGGAGCGCAGCCCCTAGTTACCTTCTGAATCCCAGCTACTCCCTTCTCCCTGGCTCCAAACTTGGCCACTACTATTTAACATATCTATGAAACCAGTTAAAGGTTATAGATATGTTAAATAATCATTCCAGAGTTTAGCTGCAAAACTGTTGCTATGCAAAACAGCTCTCAATGGCCCTGCTCCATTCGTCCCTTCCCTCTGAGGGGGGGGGGCAGTGAGGACATCTTATATGTCTCTCCAATATTCCTATACACTTTGAATTCTGGACACCATTCCAGATCATTTTTTTGGGGCCCCCCCCTTGGCTGCACCCTGTATCATTATTGCATAGCAATTTTCCAACTTTGTTCATGTAGATCCTGTACCTTGTTACGTTTATTCCCAGTTTTTTCCCTGTTTTGCTGTTATTGAGTCTTTTAAAAAATTATATATTTAGCTTACCATTTCTACATATTTATTTCTGCATGTTATTTTCTTATCATTGCACTAAATTCTATTTGTGGTACTTTTCCACTGATTCTCATGAGTTACGGAGGTAAACATGCTCTCATGCAATAACGATCATTACATGGTTGTTGGTGTAGATGACCTGGAAATAGTTAAAGCTTGAAAGATAACAAGAAGTGAGGTAATGCGAGGAGCTAGAAAAATTGTCTTTGTTAGTCATAAATACATCAATGACTAAATAAAATAATAACATCCTTCTTAGGATTTTAAATGAGTTTAGGGCCTGGAAACATGGTGTTCTAGAAATCAGAAGTATTTTGTGACAAGATATGTGCCCCAGGTAGGTCATCTGAGGAACACAGAATGTAGCAAATGTCCACATTTTCAAAGAGGAAAACTTGAGATGGTCAAATGTGGAATTGAACAGAGTAAGATTCTTTGTTCTAAGTGGCACCATGAATCAGTTATTAAAGTGATGTATGAGCAATGGAAAGAAGCAGGGATCCTCAGATGACTACTCTATTTAATCACAGTGTGATCTGGTCTCCTAAGTGGACAGATCTTCCTTTGCCTCCTGACCTATTGCCCAGGGCACTTCTCCCCAATGTGGGCAAGATGGCTGGCATTTTTTGTTCTTTAAGTTTTAGCTTTCATGGTTCTTGTTCCAAGAAAGGCAGCCTTTGAAATGGAGGATGTAAAGGGCTATGCTGTTTGTATTCTAATGGAGTCTTCATGATGTGGAGTAGTGGTTTTTATTCTCAGCACTATAGACGTTTTGGGCCAGAGAATTCATTCTCCTGGGGGATTGTCCTCTGCATTCTAGGTGCCTGTTAGCATCCAATACCTCTATTCACGGTCAACACCCTCACTTCCTTTCCCATCAGGACAATTTAAAATGGCTCAGTACCATAGCCTGAAGTCCCCTTGGGGGCAAAAATCACCTTTGGTTGAGAAGCAATTTGAAGGTTTCATCATTTTTGAAACCAGAAAGATCTTGGTCTGGCATGCAGTATTTTTATTATTTTCCTCTGCTAATTATTTTCCACTTTGACTGTGATTTATTTTGGGAAGGTATTTGGAAGTGTATTTTAAAACATCTAAATATAGGGACTTTCTAGTTACCTTGTGACTGGTTTCAAGAGAGCAGTAAGCATAGTTTGTGAGACATTTGTTGAAACCTGCTTTATAGCTAAATATAGTCATTTTTTAAAGTTCCAAGTGTGCTTGAAAAGCATTTTTATTGTACTTTGTTGCTGCTCACTTAAACAATGAGACAAATTTTAATCAAAATTTGACCCTAACAATTAAAAAGAATGGCCATCGTTTTATGTATATACACTTGCAGGTATGTCATTGTGCATGTTTCTGTCTCCATTGTCTGGATTTCATTTACTATTTTAGGTTATAAGTATGGCCGCAAAAGTTGTATATTTTCAGCTTTTATTTTCGATACTGTGCATTTATGGGTGAAGATGTTTTTCTCAGGTTTTGGTATGTAGTATCTTTGTCCCCGTTCAGTTTATTTTGTAATTAAAATTGTTTTATTTTTGTGGTTATTTAGAAGTGTATTACATAACTACCAAATATAAGGACTTTGCAGTCTCTCGGTTTTAGTGAATTCTAGCTTCAGTGCAATGAGAGCAGTTGGAAAAGTGGTTGATTCCTGTGGAATTACAATGACTTTTCCTGGCAGTGGTATTTACAAGTACCTTTGAGAGCATCTAAATCTCAGCACTGTCCAGTTACATTGTGATTGGTTTGTAAGTTAAGGAAAAAGGAGTGATGAACCTGGTTTATGTGAACTTTGTTGGAACTGGCTTTGTAGTGTAGTAGAGTCGGGTTTTGCAAAGTTGCAGGTGTGTTTGGACATGATTCGTCATTGCTTTGTCTGCTGCAGGTTCCTCATGTTATGCGGAGGTAAAACTTATACATAATGCTACATCAAGAGATACAAAAGAAAGCAAAGTAAAATATCAGTGCTATTATTGTATGTATTGCCCTCCTGGACATTTCTACAGGCTCATTTCTTCAATTTGCCTAGACTATATTTACCTTTTTAGATCCCACATATGGGTGCAAAACTTGTACATTTCCAGCTTCTGCTTCTAATGTGTGTATTCAAGGGTGAAGATCTCTTTCTCAAGTTTTGGGTCATAGCATGTTTAGCATTGTTCTGGTCATGTTATTTTTAAGTTGTAATGGTGATTCATTTGGGAGTTTCTGTCGGAGTGTATTTCAGAATTCCCGAACAACAGAACGTTCTCTATTCTCTGCGAATGCTAGCAGAAGGGCTATGAGAGCCAAAACATACTGCATAGGGTTTTGAGGCAGCACTGTTTGTTGAACTTTGTCTTAAATCAGGTTGGCCAAAAAGTCTGTGTGGCCAAAAAGTTGGTTTGGTCCCCAACCGCACTTCCACTCTAGCCCCCGCCATCACCTCGCTCCAGTCGCTTATACTTACCTTTAACGTCATTTGAAACTGTTTTGTTAGACTGTGTCATGGCAGCCATCCTATGAGTATCCAATAAGAAAACCTCATCACCACTGGAGATTGAGCGTGTGGCCCTTTTCCCACTAAAGACTCATGAACGTGAGGAACATTTCCGGCTCTTTTGGCTTTGTCATTTGAAGAAAGGTAAAGGTGCAACAGTAAGGTAAGAAAAGGTTTGTGGAGTGTGTGGAGACATTGCTGTGAGTGATGGAACATGTCCGAAGTGGATCGCAAGTTTTATGCTGGGGTTTTTCACGCCCAGTTGCCCCACCGGTAGACAGATCATTTGCAGTGGAGAGTCATCAAGGGCAGGCCTTCCCTGACCGTAGACCATGTTATGGCACATGCGAGAGAGGTGACATACTGAAATTATTCTGATCTAGCATCGAAAATCATTTGCATCAATATAGTTACATGAATTGCTTTGACACTTGGGTTCCACGGAAGTTAAGTGGGGTGGTAGGGACCCCTCCTGATCACATGTCCACAAGTGATTCTCTACTGAAAGTTAAGGGAAACCTTCCGTTTCCAAGGCCAATTTGTTGGGGGGGGGAGTGAATTGTTTATATTTGAAAACAATGTGGAAGAGGAGAGATTATGGGCCAACAAAGGAACCACCACCAGCTGCCTCTCCAAAGGGCAGTCTTCATCCATTGGAGGTGATGGTCCCCTGTGGTGGATTCAGGAGGGAGTCCTGTGGTGGGAGCTCCTGGGGAAACCAGCAGGTTACTGGCAACCCGTACTGCTCCCCTTTGGACCAACTGAAAGCACTGTCCAAGCGAAAGAGCTTGGAATCTGTCAGCAGAAGGCACACAAGCTTAAGGACAAGGTGAGAGTGCGTGTTTCTCTTTCTGACCACAGAGAAACGATTTCAGCCTGGCTGCGCAGTCATGGTTCATCCACAGTACTCACCAGATCTTGCACCTTTGCATGGCCTTTGATTTTGGTGTTTCTGACTTTCTTTGTGGAGAGAAATTTCCATTCTCTGGAAGACTGCAGAAGGCCTCTGGAAGATTTCTGTGCTCCGAAAGATAACAGTGTTGTGGGACCATGGAATGGTGAAGTCACCTGAAAGGTGGCAGAGGGCAGTGCAAGAAAACAGCGAGGCTGTTTTCTAGTCATGTTGTGGGGGGGGGCAGGGGTAGAGGGGGGATGAAAAGTGTCTGTCATTGCATCTCAGGCTACAAAGCCAAGGAACCTTTTAGCCCCCTTCTTAGTGGGATAAGTGGTCCATCTGGCGGTCTCTGCTACCATCTGATGGCCAGTTTGGGGAATGACACCTTAGTGTAGGTCTGCAGGAAAAGTGCTTGATTGCAATGGAATATCAATGGCTTTTCATTGCAGTAGTAATTACAAGTGCCTTTGAAAACGTCCAAATGACAGCACTGTCCAGTTACCTTGTGACTGGTTTGCAGGTCAAGGACAAAGGGAGCAGCGAATGTGTACCATGTGACCATTTTTTGAAGTGGCTTTGCAGCCTACTAGAATCAGGCTTTGACAAGTTATGGGCGTGCTTGAAAGTCATTTGTCTTTGGTTGGTCTGCTGCAGCTTCCTTAAAGAATGCAGAGGTAAGATTTATATATAGTGCTGCACCATGAGTTACCCCCGCAAAAAGCAAAGCAAAATATCAGCCGTATCCTTGTGTGTTCGTGCCCTTCCAGCTATGTCTACAGCCTTGTTGCTTGGATTTGCCTGGACTTCATTTACCCTTTCAGATTCCTCGTACAGGTCCAACACTTGTCCATTTGCAGATTCTGCTTGCAACACGTGCAGTCAAGGGTGAAGCTTTCTTTCTCAAGTTTTGGTGTGGAGTGTCTTTCCCATCTGTCATGGCAAGTTATTTTGTAATTTCACTAGCGGTTCATTTAGGAGGTTCTATAGGGGTCTGCTTCAGAAGTCCCAAACAACAGAACTTTCCAGTCATCCATTCAGTGTGAATGGTAGCTGAAGCGGTGTGAGAGCAAGAAAACATATTGTGTAAGATTTCAGGGCTGTGAGGATGGTTGAACCTTGCATTAAATCGGGCAGGTAAAAACTTCAGTTTGGTCCCCCACCCTCCCCCACTGTCACACACCTACCCTATCCAATCATTTTGGTCGTGCATACTTGCCTTTATGTCATTCGAAACCGTGTTGTTAGATTGCACCATGACAGCTGGTTTACCAGCTTGCATTAAAAAAAATTCTGAACACAATCAGTGAATGTGTGCGTGTCCTTTTTCCCACTGAAGATGGAATAACATGGGCAACATATAACATTGAGCCCTTTTGGCTTTGTCATTTCAAGAAAGGTAAAAATGCCACTGTAAGATAAAGAAAGATTTGTGGTGAGTGTGGAGACGTTGCTGTGAGTGACAGCGAAGTGTCATGCTGGAGATTTCTTGCGTGCGGTTGCCTTGTGGGTCTGGCAGACCAGTTGCAGTGGAGGGCAGAGGTTCACTGAGGACAGACCATGTTATGGCGCATGGGAGACAGGCAACATACTTAAAGCATCCTAATCAAGCATCAAAAATCATTTGCACTAGCAGAGTTAGGTCTATCACTTTGAAGTTTGGGTTTCAGAGAAGTGAAGCGGGGAGGAGGGGGGACCCATCTTGACCACATATCCACATGAGGATCTCTACTGAAAGATAAGGAAGATGTTACATTTCCAAAAATAAATTGTGAGGGGGGATGAATCATGGCTATTTTACAATACTGTGGAATGGGAGAGAGGGAGGGCCAGTCAAGGAACCATCACCATCCTCCTCCCAAGAGCGGTCTTCATCCAAACAAGGTGAGGTTGCCCTTGTAGTGGATTTTGATGGAGTCCTGCAGTAGGAGCGGTTTGTGGAAATCCAGCAGGTTACTTCCCACAGATACTGCTCCCTGTGAGACCAGGTGAAAGCATCTTCCAAGGGAAAGAATCCAGAATTCATCATCAGAAGACTCTGAAGCTTCAGGATGAGGTGGGAGCACAGGTTTGTATTTGGTGACCCTGGAAGAAGTGTTTCAGCCTGGCTGCGCTGTCTCGATTCATCTGCCATTGTCACCGGACCTTGCACCTTCGTGTGGCCCTTTAGATTGGTATTCCAAATTTCTCGCGGTGAAGAGAAGTATCCTTTCCCAGGAAGCCTGCAGAAAGCCCCTGGAAGAACTCTCTGCTCCTGAAAGATGCCTCAGGGGAGTGGAACAGAGTGGTGATGACCCTGTGCCATCCCATTTTTTTTCCTTAGAAAATGAAAAGTGTGCGCGTCTTTGGATGTCACGGTTAAAGTGGGTGGAACCTTTCATCCAAGTCAATAGTGTGTTAGGTATTGCATGTGTCGGTCTCTGCTGTTATCTGGTGGCCGTTTTGGGGAATGACGCCTCTGCAGGTTGACTGAAAGAGTGGTTGATTCCAATGGAATATCAGTGACTTTGGATGGCAGTGGTCTTTACAAGTGCATCCCAAAGCATGTAAAGGTCAGCATGGTCTAGTTACCTTGGGACTGGTTTTCACAATCAGGGTCAAAGCAGTAAGAAACCCTTTTTAGATGTTATTTCTTGGAACTGCGTTTCCAGCATTCTACAGTCATGTTTTAAAACATTCTAAGTATGCTCGAATATCATGGTCATTCACTTTGTTGCATCTTCCTTATATAATGAGAAAAGTAAGATTTCTTTGATACTGTCTACCATGGGGTAAAAAAGAAATAAAATAAGTAAAATAAAAAAAGTGGAACTGGTATTATTTCACTTGGTTGCCCTTTTGGGCATGTGTTCATGCTGGTTTCCTCTGCATTTGATAATAAAGAAAACCTATTAAAACTGTTGAGTGTTTGAATGGCTATTTTGGTAATGAAGGTGGATGAAGCCAAGTTTTTGGTACGCTAGGGTTTATAAATTGAAAAAGGGTGAAAGTGTCGGAGAAACCAAAGAAAAGATGTGGGGCATGTAGAAGGTGCTGTGATGGATGTAACGTGTCTTAATTGCCTTATAGGTTGATGTTGGAGATTTGCCAGGGTTCTGAACGCATCGGATGGACTAGTGGCTGTTGAGAACATCCAGTCCTGATGTTGCCTGAGGACCGACCACATGAGGACGCGCAGGAAACAGATGACATACTCAAAGTACCCAAATCCATCGCTGAAAATCACTGGCACCAGGATGTTTATGTTCATCGCTGAGTTCGACAGCAGTGGACTGGGAAGAACACCTCAAGCAGCATTCGTGACAGCATTTCTACGTGGGACTGTCTTCGGGAAGGTAAGGAAAGTGTTATTCCAGCACAAATAAATACATGAACACTACACTTATTACATGAACAGGGCAGAAGAGAGATCATGGAGCAAAAGAAAGGACACAGCAGCTGACACTCAAACAGGTAGACTTGCTTCAAAGAAGTTGTATTTCTGTGAGCAATAGGTTATAGGCCTGCTTGGGGTCGGAGAAGGGGAGGGGCTAAGGGCTAGGGGTTAGAGTCAGAATCAGGAGTCAAGGGTCTGGGGTCTGGCACAGGCTTGGCGATGGAGCTGGGGATAGGGGTTAGGACAATGGCTAGGGCTTAGGGCTTAGGGCTTAGGTGTTGGGGCTAGGGGCTAGGGCTAGGGGCTAGGGTTTAGGGCTTAGGGCTGGGTTAGGGATTAGGGGTTAGGGGTTAGAAGCTAGGGTTTAGTGCTTAGGGCTTAGGGGCGGAGTTGGGGCTGGGGCTGGGCTAGGGCTAGGGTTTAGGGCTAGGGCCAGGGCCAGGGTCTGGGTTTAGGGTTTAGGGCTGGGGCCAGGGCTAGGGGTCAGGGGTCAGGGTTAGGGGTTAGGGTTATGGCTAGGGGTTAGGGGTCAGGGTCAGGGTTTAGGGTCTAGGGTCTAGGACCAGGGCTAGGGGTTAGGGGTTAGGGGTTAGGGTTAGGGCTTAGGTTTAGGGTTAGGGCTAGGGCTTAGGGCTTAGGGCTAGGGCTAGGATTTGCATTAAATTTAGGGTTAGTGTTAGGGTTAGTACTAGGGTTAGGTCAGTATTAGGTTTATGGTTAGGGTTAGAATTAGGTTTAGTGTTACATTACAGTTAGGTTTAGGGTTAGGATTAGGATTAGGGCTAGGGTTAGCTGTAGGGTTAGTGTTAGTGTTAAGTTTGACTACAGCCAGGGCTAGGGTTAGGGTGAAGGTTAGGTCTAGCATTTGGGTTAGGGTTAGGGTTACAATGAGGGTTATGGTTAGGCTTTATAGTTAGGATTAAGATTTGGGTTAGGGTTTGGTATAAGGAGAGGGCTCAGGTTAGGGTTAAGGTTAGAACTAGAGCTAGTTTTAGGGTTATGGTTAAGGTTAGTGTATGGATTTGGTTTAGGATTAGGGGTAGGTTTAGGTTTAGTGTTAGAGCTAGTGCTATGGGTAGGGTTAGGGCTAGGGTTAGGATAATGTTTAAGGTGAAGGCTATGCCTAGGATACTGTTAGGGTCAGGGTAAGTGTTAGGGTAAGGGCAAGGGCTAGTGCCATGGCTAGAGATATTGTTAGGACTAGCGCTAGTGCTAGGGCTAGGGTTTGGGTTAGGTTTAGGGTTAGTGCTGGGTTTAGGGCATTGACTAAGGCTCTGTCTATGGCTACGGAGAGTGTAAGTGTTATGATTAGGGTTATAGTTGGGATAGGCTTCGGGTTAGAGTAAAGTTTAGGGTTAGTGTTAGGAAAAGGGCAAAGGTTGGTTTGCGGTTAGCATTAGGGCTAACCCTAGAGTTAGAGTTAGAGGTAAGGTTAGTGTTAGGGTTAGGATTAGGATTAGGGCCAGGATTAGGGTTATGATTAAAGCTAGGATTAGGATTAGCATTAGGGTTAGGATTAGTGTAAGGTTTAGGTCTAGGTCTTGGGATAGGGCTAGTTTTAGGGTTATGGTTAAGATTGGTGTATGGGTTTGGTTTAGGGTGAGGTACGTTTAGGTTTAATGTTAGGGTTAGGGGTAGGGATAGGGTTATGGTTAGAGTTAAGGCTATGACTAGGCTTAGAGTTAGGATATGGTTAGGGTCAGGTATGAGTTAGGATAAGTGTTAGGGCTTGGGTTAGGGCTATGGCTGGGGCTAGGATCAGAGTTAAGGTTAGGTCTGGCATTTGGGTTAAAGTTAGGGTTACATTTAGTGTTAGAGTTTCAGTTTATAGTTAGTGTTAAGGTTCGGGTTAGGGTTAAGAACAGGGCTTGGGTTAGACTTTAGGTGAGGGCTAGTGTTAGGGTAAGGATTTTGTTTAAGGTTATGGCTTGGTTTAGGGTTAGGTTTTTGGCTATGGTTAAATTTAGGGTTTGGAGTAAGTTTATGATTAATATTAAGGTCAGTGCTAGGGCTATGATTAGGGTTAGGGCTATGAATAGGTCTGGATTTGTGTTAAGACTAAGGTTAGGGTTAGGGTTAAGACTATCCTTGGGTCTAGTACTAAGGTTCAGTTTAGGGCTAGGGTTAGGGCTAGCTTTTAGGCTAGTCCTAGGGCCAAATCTAGCACTAGGTCTAGATCTATGGTTAGGTTAGATTTAGGGTGAGGGTTAAGGATTAGGGTTAAGGTTAGGGTTAGGGTTACCATTAATCCCAGGGCCACATTTAAGTTCAGGATTAGGGCTAGGGCTAGTTTTGGGGTTAGGGTTAGGGTTAAAATTAGGGCCAGGGCTGGGGTTAAGGTTAGGGTTAGTGTTAGGGTAAGGGATAGGGTTAGGGTTAGCTGTAGGTTTAGTGTTAGCGTTAGGTTTGAGTTGCATCTAGGGCTAGGTTTAGGGTTAAGTTTAGGTCTGGCATTTGGGTTAGGGTTAGGGTTACATGTACAGTTAGGGTTTGGGTTTATAGTTCGGGTTAAGGTTTGGGTTAGGTTAAGGGTTATAGATAGGGCTGGAGCTAGGGTTAAGGTGAAGGTTAGGGTTAGGTTTAGTGTTAGGGCTAGTGCAAGGGCCATGTCTTGGGCTAGGGCTAGGGCTAGAGTTATGTTTAGAATTAGTGTTAGGTATAGGGCTATGGCTAGAGTAGGGTTTAGGGTTAGGGTTAGCTATATGGTTAGGGTTAGGTTAAGGTTAGGATTAGGGTCACCTATATGGTTAGGGTTACAGTTAGGGTTAAGGTTTTGGTTGGAGTTACTTATGGGTTAGGGCTAGAGTCAGGGCTAGGGCTAGGATTAGGGTAAGGGTTAGGGCTAGGATAGAGCTAGGGTAGGGTTAGAGTTAGGAATAGTGCTAGTGCTAGAGCTAGATTTAGGGTAAGGTTAGACCTAGGGTTAGGAATGGGGTTAGGGCTAGGGTTATGTGTATGGTTATGTTTAGGTTTCAGAATAGAGCTACGGCTAGGTTTTGTGTTAGGGTTAGGGATAATGGTAGGGTTCAGGCTACCATTAGGGTTAGATTTAGGGTTAGGGTTAGCATTAGGGCTAGTGTTGGGTTCATGTTTAGGGTTTTGTTTAGGGTTTTGGTTAGGGTTAGTTTAGGATTAGTGCTAGGTTTATGTTTAGAATTAGTAGGGTTAAGGATAGAGTTAGGTTTAGGGGTAAGGTAAAGGCTAGGGCCAGCATTTGGGTTAGGATTAGGGTTACAACTAGGGCTAGGGTTAATGTTAATTGTAAGGTTAGGTTAGGGCTAGGGTTATCTTTAGGGTTATGTTTAGGATTGTTGTTAGGGTTGAGGCTATGGTTAGGTTTAGTATTAAGCTTAGGGCTATTGTTAGAGTTAGGTTTAGGATTAGGGCTAGGGTTAGGGTTAAGGTTAGGACTAGTTTTAGTGTTAGGGTTAGGGTTAGATTATGAATATGTTTAGGTTTTGAGTTAGGGTTACAGCTGGGGTTTGGTTTGAATTAGGGTTAGGATAAGGGTTAGGGATTGATTAGTATTAGGGTTATGTTTAGTGTTAGTATTAGGTTCATGGTTAGGGTTAGGACTATGTTTAATGTTAGGTTTAGGGTTAGGACTAGGGTTAAAGTTAGGTTTTGGGTTTGAGCTAAGTTTATTGTTCAGTTTAGTGATAGGGTTAGAGATAGAATTAGGGCTAAGGTTGGATGAGGGTTATGGTTAGGTTTGGGTTAGGGATTGACCTAAGGTTAGGGTTAGGTTAGGGTTAGGGTTTGGTGCTGGGTTAGGTTTAGGGTGAGGATAAGTTTCAGGGTTAGGTGTAGGGCTAGAACTCAGGTTATGGTTAGGTTTAAGGGTAGGTCTAAGGTTAGGGTTAGGGTTAAGTTTAGGTCTAGGGTGAGGGTTATGGTTAGGTTTTAAGTTAGGGATACAACTAGGGTTAGGGATTGAATTGGGTTTAAAATTAAGGGTAGGCCTAGGGTTAGTGTTAGGGTTAGTTCAGGGTCAGTGTTTGCGTAATGATTAGGCTTTGGATTTGCTTTAGGTTTAGGGTTAGAATTTGACTTAGCTTTAGGGCTAGCACTAGGATTAGTTCTAGCATTAGGGTTACAGCTATTGCTAGGTTTAGTGTTAGGGTTAGGCTTGGGCTAGGGTCAGGGTAACAGGGTTAAGGTAAGGGCTAGGGTTAGGGTTAAGGTTAGGGTTACATTTAAGGCTTGGGTTAGTTACATTTAAGATAAAGGCTAGGGTTTGGTTTAGGATTAGGATTAGGGCTAGGGTTAGGGTTAGAATTAGGATTAGGGTTAAGGCTAGGGTTAGGATCAGCTTCACCAGGAGCATTTTATTCAAAAAAAGATTCTCAGGTGCTGTTTAGGCAACTCTTCCCAGGTGGTCGCATCCCCACAACCAGAGTCACCATGGCCTCGCTACCATTGCCTCGCTACCATTGCCACAGCTGTAGTCTCTCCCCAGCCCACACTGTTGCAGTGGCCACACCCCCTCCCCCACCATGACTGTAGCCCTGCCCCTGCCAGAGCTGCCACTGCAGCTCACTGGCTGGCTCCTAAGAGGAAGGAGGAGACAGAGGACAGCAGTAGAGCTCAGAGAGTCACCAGTCCCCGGAAAGACTTAACTCAGTGGGGGAGCTTAAGTACCCTGAAGAGACTTTGAGAGTGCTTATTTAGCACCTAGGAAGCAAAGAGGGAGAAGGTGGTGTGTGCATTGCCCCTAATTAGTGTACTTCAAGGACAGCACAACTGGTGGACGAAGGCGCTGTCCTTGAGCAGATGAGTGGTAGTAGCCCAGCAGTTAACAGAGGACCTGGACTGGAGGCTGGGCAACTGTGAAGATTGTGGCCCAGACCTGGCCTCATTCCTGCAAAACCATAGGAAGGGAGAAAAGCGAAGCCCAACCACCCTCAGCCTGCAGTATTCAGGATGACCAGCAGAACTAGCCTGGTGGGTTTAAAGACAATAGGAGGCTTTCTTTTTTCTTTTTCTTTTCTTTTCTTTCTTTCTTTCTTTCTTTCTTTCTTTCTTTCTTTCTTTCTTTCTTTCTTTCTTTCTTTCTTTCTTTCTCTCTCTCTTTCTTTCTCTCCCTCTCCTTCCTTCCTTCCTTCCTTCCTTCCTTCCTTCCTTCCTTCCTTCCTTCCTTCCTTCCTTCCTTCCTTCCTTCCTTCCTTCCTGTCTTTTTCTTTCTTTTTTGCCAAGTGACACAATAAGACCTGAAGCTGTGAAAGGTCCAGAGACAGACCCAAGAAGGAAAAGCATGGCTAATCCCATCATCTGAGAAACTGAGACAAATTTCAATTTGCTATTCCAGAGAACTTACATGTTATTCTTTATTTGTATTATTATTTACATTATTTTTACTTCTTTTATTTCATTAGTATTTTTTTACTTCTCCTCTTCTGTTTAGTTTTCATTTTGTTTGTTTAACTGCATTGTTTCACTTGTTCTCTCTTTCATAGTGAATTTTAATTTTCCTTCTTTCACATCACTTGTGTCCCAATAGCTCACTACTCTAGGTCATGTACTTCCTATTCTTCTAATCCAGACCATACAGTTTCTGTCACACAATTGTTGTTCCAGTATTATTGTAAATAATTGCTGTTCCATTCTATTTAAATACCACACAACACCCGTTCTAAATCTTAGCCCATTTCACTGGTTCTGGAGCTTTATTACTGTTGTGGTTAATTCCGTTCTCTCACACACTATGCCTATTTTCTTTTTTTAGATTTTTAAAAATTTTATTCATTTATCTTTAGAGGGGAGGGGAAGGAGAGAGGGAAACAAATATCAATGTATGGTTGCCTCTCCTGCGTTCCTTGCTGGGAACTGGCCTGCAACCCAGGCATGTGCCCTGACTGGGAATTGAATCATGATCCCTTAGTTGGCAGGCCTGTGCTCAATCCACTGAGCTACACCAGCTAGGGCCTATGCCTATTTTCTATACTTTACTCTCACTATATCTCATAATCTGACTTCCTACAAGTGCTCTGTTTTCTGGATTCAGTTCACAATACTTCCTCCCTCTAAAGAGCCTTATCTCTTTTCCATCCTTTCTAAAAAGTGGCTAGTTGAGTGAAATATCATGGTTAACACTATACTTATCCAAAGGATTTCCTATGTCTTCTCTACAAGTTGGTACTTTAAATCCCATAGAAGACATTCCTGCCATCTTAATCCATTTTGCCTTCCTCCTCCAAATGATTACATAAAAGAGTAGGTGGGAGCTGTGAACACCAGTATACCTGCTGGAAGAGGAAACCCACCAACAAAGGAAACACCAACAAATAAAGGAAGATGGCAGAGGGAGGAATGAGTGGAAGCCATGTTAACCTCCACACAGGACAAATCTGGAATTATAACTAAATGGTGGAGAAATTATCCAAAACAAACAACTGAACAATAGTGAGAGAGAAGCCTCATAACCTCACACACACAGAAGAACCAACTAGAACACAACCTGTCCACACCTGCACAACAGCACACAAGACACAGTGGGCAGAGTGATCCTCAGTCAAGGAGCTTCAGGGAAGGACCCACCAAAGAAAGACCTAACAACATACAGAGATCCAACATAAATGACAGCCCAAGAGCAGCAAGTTCAGGAGATCAAGGAGACTGAATCACTGAATCTCACAGGTCCCCTACCATACAAGTTCATACTACAAAACCCAGGGAGTCAGAACAGATCAATTTAAGAAGTAGAGGCTAAAAAGAAGAGTCCCACAAAAAAATGGGAAGACAAAGAAACAAAACCCAAATGAAAATGAAAGGGGAAACAATGCTAAATGAAATAGAGGCAAGACAACTATCAGATATTGAGTTCAAAGCAGTAGTTATAAGGAAGCTCAATGAGCTCACAGAGAATTACCAGAAACTACAGGGAAGCTACAATGAACTCACTGCAAACTATAACAACATGAAAAAGGAAATAGAAACTATCAACAAGAGCCAAGAGGAAATGAAGAATTTCTGAATTGCAGAACACAGTAGAAGGAACCAAAAGCAGGCTAGATGAAGCAAAGAATTGAATCAGTGAGCTAGAGAACAAAGTAGAAAAATATACAGAAAGAGCAAGAAAAGGAATAGAGGCTCAGAAAGAATGAAGAGGTGTTAGGGGAACTGCAGGACAACATGAAATGTAATAATATTCATATAATAGGCATACCAGAAGGAGCAAAAGAAGGGCAAAGGATAGAAAACCTGTTTGAAAGAGTAATGATGGGGGCAGAGAAAAGATTGCAGCGAGGTAGCTGGGAGCAGAGCCCAGTTGCCCCTGTGCCCAGCTGGAACATGTAGCCAGTCTTCTGGGGAACGGAGTGGGCAGCCAAGAGAATCCCAGCTTATATGAAGTTTAGAGACAAAAAATTACAGAGGACATTTAAAAAGAGTGAGGAAATTGCTCTGGGACAGTAAGATCTTTGGGATCTGTGAGGGTACCAAGGCTGCTGCGGGCCCCAGCCTGGTGGGGGATAGGAGGAGGAGAGTTAGATCACCAGCTCCCTCCCCTACCAGAGCAGGGAGTGCAACCTGGCACCAGGAGGGACCTGGATGCTGGAAGTCACTAGGGGAATGGAGATGGAGTGGGAGACACACAGAGGCAGTACAAATCCACTGGGACTGTGGACAATGGCACCAGAGAAGTTGAGGTGCCAGGCGACACCTGGAGAAGGGAGGAGTTGAGCTATGTTGGACCCTGACTCGGACAGTTTCTGGACTGTCTGGAAAGTAGGGCTGTGTGAAAAGCTATGCGCTTGTTAAGAATGGTGTACAGCTGCTTTGTAAGGAACTCTCAGCAGTGGATGGGGCACCCTGAGGGAGATTTCAGTTGCACATGCCCAGAGACTGAATAGCTGAGCAGAACTGCGTGCACCTGGCTTGTCTCAGGCTTTGCACCCAAAATTTACTCATGCTGTGTGTCCAGAGACTGAGTGGTTGATTTGAGCCTGGCAGTTCATGGAGGACCTGGGTCAGCAGAGGCTGGGAAATTGCAACCCAAATCTGGTCCCTATTTTCTCCAAACCACAGGAAGGTAGAAAAGCAAAGCCCAGCCCTGCTCTTCCTGTGGCATCCAGGAAGAACAGTAGAACTTGCTGAACAAGTTTAAAGTTGGCAGCAGGATTATTATTTTTTTTCGTCTTGGATTTTCTCTTTTTTCCCTATTTTTTTCTTCCCCCAAGTGAGGAAATAAGATATGGAGTTATGAAGAGTCCAGAGACAGATCGAAGGAGGAACACAATGCTAACCCCCCAAAACTGAGAAACTGAAACAAATGCCACTTTGCTGTCCCACAGAGTTGGCATTTTATTGTTTATGTGTATTATTATTATCTTTTTATTATTTTTACCATTTTAATTTTTATTAGTATTTTTTAAAATTTCTCTTCCTTATGTTTAGTTTTCCTTGTTTTAGTTCTCGTTTAATTGCATTGTTTGACTGGTTTTCCTTATTCTCTATTGTACTTTAATTTTCCTCCTTTCACTTCACCCATGTTCCAATAACACACAACTCTTTTTTAATATATTTTATTGATTATGCCATTACAGTTGTCCCATTTTCCCCTTCATTCCCCTCCACCCTGCACACCCCCTCCCCCAACATTTCCTCCTTTATTTCATGTCCATGTGTAATAAGTTCTTCAGCTTCTACATTTCCCATGCTACTCTTGCCCTCCCCCTGTTTATTTTCTCCCCACTGTCTATGCTACTTATTCTCTGTACCTTCTCCTCCCTTCTCCTCCTCTAACTCCCCTGTTGCTAACATTCCATGTGATCTCCATGTCTGTGGCTCTGTTCCTGTTTTAGGTGCCTGCTTAGTTTGCTTTTGTTTTAGGCGTGGTTGTAAATAACTGTGAGTTTGCTGTCCTTTCACTGCATATTTTTATCTTCTTTTTCTTAGAGAAGGCCCTTTAACATTTCATATAATAAGGGCTTGGTGATGATGAACTCCTTGAATTTCATCTTATCTGAGAAGCACTTTATCTGTCCTCCCATTCTAAAAGAAAGCTTCCCTCCAAGATAGAGCGATCTTGGATGTAGGTCCTTGCATTTCATGACTTGGAATACTTCTGTCCAGCCCCTTCTTGCCTGTAAGGTCTCTTTTGAGAAATCAGCTGACAGTCTAATGGGAACTCCTTTGTAGGTGACTTTCCCCTTATCTCTTGCTGCTTCTAGAATTCTCTCCTTCATTTTAATCTTTGCTAATGTAATTATGATGTGTCTTGGTGTGTTCCTCCTTGGGTCCACCTTCTTTGGAACTCTCTGAGCTTTTCTGGACTTCCTGGAAGTCTATTTCCTTTGCCAGATTGGGGAAGTTCTCCTTTATTATTTGTTCAAATAACTTTTCCACTTGTTGCTCTTCCTCTTCCCCTCCTGGTACCCCTATAATTCAGATGTTAGAACATTTAAAGATGTCCTGGAGGTTACTAAGCCTTTCCTCATTTTTTTTGAATTCTTGTTTCTTCATTCTTTTCTGTTTGGTCATGTCTTTCTTCCTTCTGGTCCACTCCATTGATTTGAGTCCCAGTTTTCTTTCCATCACTATCGGTTCCCTGTGCATTTTCCTTCATTTCACTTAGTGTACCCTTCATTTTTTCATCTAATTTGAGACCAAAACCAACCAGTTCAGTGAGCATTCTGATCACCAGTGTTTTGAACTGTGCATCTGATGGGCTGGCTATCTCTTGGTCACTTGAACGGCTCTAGGGCTTTGATTTGTTCTTCTGATTGAGCCATTTTTGATCAAGTTCGTGCCTGTTACTTATGAGGGGCGGCACATTAGGTTTTCACCAGGGCAGGGCAACCCAGTTGCTGGGTTGTGATGCCATGTGTGGGGGCAAGGTCAGAAAGGGAATAATGGCACTTGCTCCACTCTCTCTTGGATTTCAGTCCCCTCTGCCACTTCCTACAAGCAAATTGGGCCCTTCTGGTGCTGGTTGTTGGGTGGGTGGGCTTGTGTACATTCTAGGACCCTGTGGGTCTCTTTTACAAACTCTCCTGTGAGGCTGGAAGCCACTCCTGGCACCTCAGCCCCCGCAGGTTTTTTCAATTGGTGCTTCTAGGCTTTATTCCCATCACTGGGGCCCTGGGTTGTGCAGTATGTCTCACTGCGCGTTTTTTGCCTGGTTTATCTGCATGTGAATGTGTGTCTATGGTCTGCCGGCCACCTTGAGTGCCTCACTGGGTTTGCTTGTTTCCTCCCCACATCTGGGTCTGCCAACCACTGCTTTTTCCTGCTGTGACCCCTCTCCGCTGGCCACCAACTTTGCCCCTCTTATGGGTCTGGATGAATGGTTTGTTGTTGTCAGACTTTGATACAGTTCAATTTTCTGTCTGTTCTGGTTGTGTTTTTGTTTCTAAATCTGTTGTCCTTAATTTTGGTTGTGTGAGGAGGCACAGTGTTTCCACCTACACCTCCATCTTGGCTGGAAGTGACCCCAATAACACACAACTCTTGATCAGGTACTTTCTATTCTGGTTATCCAAATCATATATTTCTTGTCATATTATTTTTGTTCCAGTACTATTGTAAATAATTGTTGTTCCACACAATTACACATACTACACAACAACCCTCCCTGATCTTAACCCACTTCACTTCAATCCTGAGCATTATTATTATTCTAGTTAACTCTATTCTTTCTCACACAATGCCTACTTCCTATCCTTTACTCTCACTATATCTCATTATCTAACCTTGCACAAGTGTGCTGTTTTCTGGATTCAGCTCAGAATCCTCCTCCCCTCTAACAAGAGTCTTATCTCTCTTTCACTTTTTATAAAAAGTGGCTAGTTGGGTGAAATATCACGGTTAACACTATACTTATCCAAAGAATCTCCTATCTTTTCTCTAGTTGCTAGTATTTTAAATCCCATAAAATACTCTCCCATTGTCTTTGTCTGTTTGTCATACCCCCTGCCACTGATCACATACAAGAATAAGTGGGAGCTGGGAATATCAGTATACCTGCTGGAGGAGAAAAACCACCAACAAAGGAACCACTAAAAGGTAAAAACCCAAGTACAAGAGAGCCCACACAAACAGTAGAAAGGACAAACCAAGAGCGTCTCCAGACAAGGAGGTCAAAGAGACCACACCACACTGAACCTCATAGAATTCCTACTGTAGAAGTTCCCCCTACAAAGACAGCTAGCAAAGTGAAAGATCAGGAAGCACAGAAACAAAGAGTCATCTAAAATGGGAAGACAAAAGAACATGAAATCAAAAGGAATGGAAGACTCCCACTAAAAGAGCTAAACAAAATGTAGGTAACTAAACTATCAGATATAGAATTCAAAATAATGGTTACAAAGATGCTCAAGGAACTCACAGACAACTACAAGGAAGTGAGTGAGAACTACATCAGCATGAAAAAGGTAAAAACTAATAACCGAAACCAGGAAGAAATGAACAATAAAATCTCAGAAGTGAGAAACACATTAGAAAGAATTACAATCAGGCTGGATGAAGCAGAGGATCAAATCAGTGAGCTGGAGGACAAGGTAGGAAAAACACACAGAAGGAGCAAGAACAGGAAAAGAAACTCAGAACAAATGAAGAGGTGGTAAGGTTGGCAAGACAATGTGAAACATAATAATATCTGAATAATAGGGATACCAGAAGGAGAAGAAGAGAAAGGGATAGAAAACCTGTTAGAAAAAGTAATGATGGAAAACTTCCCTAATTTGATAAGAGAAAAAGTCACACAAAACCAGGAAACACTGAGAGTCCCAATCAAGAGGAACCCAAAGAGGCCCACTTCAAGACACATCATAATTAAAATGGCAAAATTCCAAGACAAAGAAAGAATCTTAAAGGCAGCAAAGGAGAAACAGAAAGTAACATACAAGGGAGCATAGATAAGGCTAGCAGCTGACTTCTCAATGGAAACTCTCCAAGCCAGAAGAGAATGGCAAGAAATATTCCGAGGAATGAAAACCAGAGTCCTGTAACCAAGGCTAGTTTACCCAGCAAGGCTCTCAGTCAAGAGAGAAGGCCGAATGAGGAGCTTCCCAGATAAAAGAAGTCTAAAAGAATACACCTCCATCAAACCAGCTCTGTAAGAGGTGCTAAAGGGACTGCTTTAAGAAATGAAAAGAGCGAGGGAGGAAGGAACACAGGTATGAAAAATGGCAATGAATAAGTACCTATCACTAATAACCTTAAACATAAATGTATTATATGCTCCATTCAAAAGATATAGAATAGCTGAATGAATAAGAAAGTATGACTGACACATATGCTGCCTGCAAGAGACCCACCTCAGGACAAAACACATACACAGACTGTAAGTGAAGGTCTGAAAACAAATTTTCCAGGCAAAAGGACAGGAAAGAAAAAGCCAGAGTATCAATACTCATATCAGACAACATAGACTTCAAAAAAAGGGCTATAAAAAGAGACACAGAAGGTCACTTCAAAATAGTCAAGGAAAGAACACATCAAGAAGACATAAACATTATAAATATGTATGCTCCCAATATAGAAGCACCCAAATAAATAAAGAAAATCTTGGAAGACATCAAGAAAGATATTGACAGCAACACAATTATAGTAGGGGATTTTTAACACCCTCCTGTCAAAAATGAATAGGTCTTCCAAACAAAATGTCAACAAAGAGACTGTGGCACTGAATGATGCCCAAGATCAAATGAACTTAACTGATATAGGTAGAGCCTTTCATCCCAAAGAAGCAAAACACACATTCTTTTCAAATGCACATGGAACATTTTTCAAAGATAGTGCACATGATAGTACACAAAACAAGCCCCAACAAATTCAAGAAAATTGATCATATCAAGCATTTTCTCTGATCACAAGGGACTGAAACTAGAAGCCAACCTCAAGGAAAAAACTCAAAAACACTCAAATTTATGGAGATTGAATAGCATGCTATTAAACAATGTGTCAAAAATGGAATCAAGGAAGAAATCCAAAAGTTTCTGGAAATAAATGAAAATGAACTCACAACAATCCAAAACGTATGGGACACAGTGAAGGCAGTCCTGAGAGGGAAGTTCATAGTGATACAGGCCTACTTGTACCTATTTTCTAAAAAAAAAAAAAAAAAAAAAAAAAAAAAAAAAAGAAAGAAACATTTCAAATAAATAACCTAACCCTACACTTACAGGAACTTGAGGAACAACAACAAAGACAGCCCAGAGCAAAGAGAAGGAGGGAAATAACAAAGATCAGAGAAGAACTAAATGACAGAGACTACAAGCACAATTCTAAGGATCAATAAATCCAGGAGCTGGTTCTTTGAAAAGATAAACAAAATTGACAAGCCTTTAAGCAGACCCATCAAGAAAAAGAGAGAGAAGACCCAAATAAAAACAATCAGAAGTGAACTGATACCACAGAAATACAAAGGACTGTAAGAAATTACTATGAAGAACTATGTGCCAAGAAATTTGAAAATCTAGATGAAATGGACACATTTCTAGAAAAATATAATCTTTAAAAACTGAATGAAGAAGAAACAGAAGGCTTGAACAGACCAATACAGCTGATGAAATTGAAGCTTTAATCAAAAAGCTTCCAACACACAAAAGCCCTGGACCAGATGGTTTCACAGGAGAATTCTACAAAGCATTTAAGACAGAGCTATCCCCCATCCTCCACAGATTATTTCAAAAAGTTCAAGAGGATGGAAGACTCCCAAACTCTTTTTAGGAGGCCAGCATCATCCTAATCCCCAAACCAGATAAAGACATAACAAAGAGAGGAAACTTCAGGCCAACATCACTGATGAACATAGATGCTAAAATACTCAACAAAATATTGGCACACTGCATCCAGCAATACATATTTTACAGATCTAGAAAAAATACTTCAAAAATTTATATGAAACCATAAAAAGACCCAAAGTAGCCTCAGCATCTTGAGAAAGAACAAAGTTGGAAATATCACAATACAGGATATCAAACTATACTAAAAGGACACTGCAATAAAAATACCCTAATAATGGCATAAAAACAGACACATTTATCAATGGAATAGAGCAGGAAGCCCAGAAATAAATCCACACCTTTATGGTCAATTAATATTTGACAGAGGAAGCAAGAGCATAGAATGAATTAAAGACAATTTCTTCAATAAATGGTTTTGAGAAAACTGGACAGGTGCCTTCAAAAAAATGAAATTAGACAACCAACTTACACCATACAGAAAAATAAACTCAAATGGATAAAAGACTTAAATATATAAGTTGTGATACCACAAAAACCCTAGAGGAAAACATAGGCAGTGAAATTTTCAATATCTTGCAATATTTTTGCAAAATATCTTGCAAGTAATATTTTTGTCAATATATCTCCTTGGGCAAGAGAAGAAAAAGGAAAACAAACAAATGGGATTACATCAAATAAAAAGCTTCTGCACAGCTAAAAAATAATCATCAAAATGAAAACAGAGCCCACTGTATGGGAGAACATATTTGCCAGCGAAACATCTTACAAGCATTTAATTTCCAAAATGTGTATATAGAACTTACACAACTCAGCACCAGGAAGACAATACAGTTTAAAAATGGGCAAAGGACCTGAATAGACAGCTCTCCAAGGTGGACATACAAATGGTCCATAGACATATGAAAAAATGCTCAACATCATTAGCTATCAGAGAGATGCAAATTAAAACCACACCTGCCAAAATGGCTATCATTAATAAATCAACAAAGTGCTGGTAAGGATGTGTGGAGGAAAGAGAACCCTAGTGCACTGTTGGTGGGAATGCAGACTGGTGGTGCCACAGTGGAAAATAGTGTGGAGTTTCCTGAAAAAATTAAAAATTGAACTGCTTTTTCACCCAGCAATTCCACTTTTGGGAATATATCCAAAGAGTCCCACAATACCAATTCAAAAGAATCTATGCACCCCTATGTTCATAGCAGTATTATTTCCAGCCAGCTGCTGGAAACAACCTAAGTACTCATCAGCAGGTAAGTAGATAAAATAGCTGTGGTACATTTACACAATGAAATACTATGCACCAGCAAAAAAGAAGGAATCATTACCTTTTGTGACAGCATGGATAGAACTGGAAATTATTATGCAAAAGGAAATAAACTAGTCATTGAAGACATAGCATATGATATCACTTATAAGTGAAAGCTAATGAACAAAATGAAGCAATGAGAGAAATAGAATCAGAGGCATAGAAACATGAAACAGACTGACAGCTGTAAGACGGATGGGGGATGGGAGGATGTTTGAAAGAAGGAGGAGGAATTAGTTTAGAACATATATGCATGGTCCATGGATATGGACAATAGTGTCGGGATTGTGTGTGAGACGGGGAAGGGAGTGCTGAGTGGAGGATGACAAAAAAGGAAAAATTGGAACAACTGTAATAGTATAAACAAATATCTTAAAAATAAAACCTACAAAAATTTGAGTAATAGTTGCATGAAAGATATAAATGATCCACCAAGCCATTGTATCCTCTCCATGTGTGTAATTCATAATGGTTGGAAATGTTATTCCTGATGCCAAATACCTTTTGTCAATTACCCATGATTTCTCTTATGGATTAAATGCCTTTGTTGTTCTTAACCTTTCCCAAGTTGTTTTAGCTGCTTTTATAAAGGACTGAATTTTTAGTCTGGCAGGTGCATAAGAGACCTCTTGTAAGAAAATAGCTTAGTTGCTCTATTGGCTTCTTCCCTGCCACAGGCGTCCCACCAAGGGACTAACTGGAGCTAGAGCAGGTAGCCAAGCAACTCTGACACTGACATAGGGCAAACTGACCTATGGCAAAAGTTCTTATCATATAAAAGAAAATGTGAACCCTGGGGGGATAAAAAGACACCTACTAAGAGATGCTCCTAGTGGCTAACTGGGCTCAAAATTTTAAAAACGGAGTCTAAAGGCCATTTTTGCATAGGAGCTTCTCATGCAAGCTGCACTGGTCTGCCTCCCTCTGTGCTGAACTGCCTGGGCCTACACTGAACTCTTGGCCTCTGCTCGAGCCTCCTGGCACTGGGCTTCTGCAATCTGAGACAGCCCTTATAAAGGAACTTCAAGAATCCTACTTCAACCAATAGAAGTGAGGCTTTCCCATCCAATCAGAGCTATGCAGCTCTGACCAATCAGAGTGACTCTATTCTGACCAATCTGGACAATGCCTTTGGACCAAACTGTAAGGATTTGAAGTCATTTTCATGAGGATGGACCAATCAGGGACCAGAGGTCTAGGCTCCTGTCATATAAGCCAGCTCCCCTGTGGCTTGGGGAATGAACTTTTTCTTTCCACCAGAGATGAAGGACTGTGTCTCCCTGGCTGAGCTGAAACACTGAAGACTTCTTACCATAAGCAGAGCAGAGCTGTGGCCCTGAGCCAGAGCCAGGTCCTGGGACAAGCCTCACGGCCATGCTGTTTTCACACTCATGCCGTTTCACTATTGAGCTGTTTGTACAGAATGAAGTGTCTTTCTTCACTGCACCCCAAATTGGAGATTCCTGTTGGCATTCAAATTGGTGCTAATGACCAGTGGTTGACACAGCTAATGGTATAATTATCATCGTGAACCCTAAAGGCCAAATGCTAAGAGACTATATTCATCCCAATGGCATCACCACCTCTTATAACATGACTTAGTCTCCATGGTCTTGATTTTTCCATCTATCAAATGGGGTGATGCCTCTAGTTCTAGAGTTGGATTAGAAACCTGTTAACAGTAAGAAGGCTCCTACCTTTTTGGGCAAAAAACTTCCAGCCAGGCTGTTCCCCTTGTATCTCTATGGGTTCTTTCCATCAGCACCCACACATTTCTGTTTTAAAAACAGCTTCTCTCTTCCTCCAAAAGTACTGTTCCCATCCTATCTCTACACCTTTGCTACTTTATTCCCTGGCCTCTCTGCTGGCATACCTTCCTTGATCTTCCTGACCTGGGAAAATCATCCTTAAGGCCCATATCACGGCTATTACACATGAGGCCTTCCTTTCCCAACTTCTATGTTCCAGCCAGGGAAGCCCCAGATAAAAAGCCATGCTGGCTGTGGGCAAAACAGTTGGGGAAGGAAGTAATGGGAAACCTCTAAAGAGACTAAAGTCCTCTGCTACAGATAGGTCTCCCTCCTCTCCTCCTCAGCACCCCACATTTTCCAACTCTCAAGGCTATGCCATAACAGCCAGCTCAGCCTTAGAGTAACACTTGCTGAATATCAGGGGCACCATTAAGCTTTTTATACTTAGTCCTTAACCCATCCTGTGAGATACAAACCATCATCATCTCTGCTTCACAGAGGAGCAACTAGTGATGAGAGTTTATACAACTCACCCTAGGCCTTGCAGCCTGCAGCAGAGTGCTGAGCTTTAGACCCACATCTGTCTGATGCTGAAGCCCGTGCTCTTAACCTCCACAGGCATCTTTTCCTGACAGCCTGCTCTTAAAATCAGGTTTCCTCCTCCTTTTCTCAGGTATGCCTCCAGAACCTCTTACCATAATACATAGCTGTGAAAACTAAGCCAAGGGAGGTTGGTGGGGTTTATGGTGCTATTGGGTGAAAGTACAGACCTAGTACAGCATCATCTGAGCTTGCTATGTAATTTTTACTTATTGGGGATGACTTAGATATGAGAGGAATATAAAAGCAAAGGGTCTGACACAGAGGAAGCATGTTACTTCCCACACAAGAGTTCTGGAGGCAGGTTGGCCACCAGCTGTGGATGGAATATAAAATGCTAAATCAATTGTCACAATATCAGTTGTCACAGCCAGGCAGGGCTTAACTGCCAAAGCTACTTCATTAACCAATAACAAAATAGTAATACTACTACTAATAATAATAATTTTGAGACAAATAACAAAAATGGTATAGCTGTGATACATTCGGGCCCCAGATAAATTCCTTAGTGATTCTCCTGCGCTAACTACCTTCATCCCAGGGCTGCAGCAGCTCTGGTCTATAGCTCCTGACAAAGCCACATCTAAAGGAAGGAAAAGGATACTTCTTTTGTCTCATTTTCTCCAAAGTCTCTCTTCCCCTCCCTCCCCAACCCCAAGCCTCCCAGCAGACCTCCCATAGTGTCTCATTGGCCAGAAATGAGTCACATGCTTATATATCACCATTATTGATGGGGCTTTTATGATGTTGGAAGACAACTGGCATGACCACCACAGCCTTTTCTCAACCTGGACTACGAACATTGTGGGCACCAATTCCTGACAGACCCTGCTGGGACTGGGGCCCAGAGAGGAGGCAGACCTGATCTCTACCTTGAGAGGTACACAGACAAATTCTAGAAAGATCTCTCTAGATGGGAAGTGGCTCAGAGAGGGTGAGACCAGAAGACATTGTTTTAATATCCCTGAAATATGGATGAGGTCTGTCTGGATGGGGGAGCCCAGGTTGGGGAGTTGGTGGGGGTTGGGGGATAGATATTGGTAGGACATTAGTAAGTTGGAGGAGCAGGACAGAGACACCTGAGCACCCCTCAGAAAAGAGGACTGTCCTTAGGCCTCCATCAGCAGCCCTCTGGGGAGAAGAATCCAGTACCTAAAATCACAGCTTTTTAATTGCCGTTCTAGCTGCTTCAAAACACAGTTTGCCTTGAGATCTGGGCAGCTGTGCCTCAGGCCAGGCTGTGGCTCCTTTTTTAAAGGTGAATCTCCTGCCTACACATGCAGAATCCTATATTTTCCTGCAAGGCATTTGAAGAATTCTAAAAGCAGTATATCCAAGGATTGAATATAAAATACAAAATTAATTGTCACAATATCAGTTGTCACAGCCAGGCAGGGCTTAGCTGCTGAAGCTACTTCATTCACCAATAACAAAACAGTAATACTACTACTAATAATAATTTGAGACAAATAACAAAACAAAAAAATAATAATAATAACAATAGTAACAGCTACTACCATTAAGAGTTTCAGGGCCTGCGTGGATTTTATAAGCTTGATCTCATTGATTGATCTCTGCTGTGACCAGGGCCAGTGCAAAATGAAAATGTGGAGCCTCTTACCAAAGAAAGCAAGAAACTAAGTGCTAACAAAAGGGACTAAAAATAAGGGGGGTGGCAATGGGAGGGAGGTGGAGAGCACTGGGGGGAGTGAGCTGGGATGGGAGTAAAAGACAAAACTGTACTTGTGATATGGGAAACTTTGAAAAACCTCTGTTTAACCTTTATTTGCCCAGACCCCAGGCGCCCTAGAGAGAATGATGGGGCCGTCTGGGAGGGCGGGTGGCCGGATAGTGAGGACTGGAAATGAAGGGAGAGGTCCCAGGAGACCTTTGCTCACCCAAGACCCCAGGTACCATAGGAGAACAATAAGGCCATCTAGGAAGAGCAGATAGAGCAGATAGCCAGATAGTCACTAGGACTAGGGCTAGCACCCCCGCAGATAGAACCAATTTTCACATTTAGCCTTTGAACTCTGCTTCTGCCCCATAGATAGAACTAATTACCGCATTCTGCTTCTGTATCCTGCTTTGCCATGTAGATAGGAAGACCCCTAATCTATATATTCCCCAAGAATCTTTTGTTCGGGGCTCAGAATTTGGAAATGACTCCTCTGAGCCCGTGCACATTAAACAATAAACCTCGTACTCCAGAATCCCTCGGTGTCTGGTTGCTTCGTTTTCCTATAATACTTGAACAACAATTAAATAAATTTTTAAAATTAAATAAAAATAAATAAAGGGACTAAAATGTAAAGGTTTTTCTTACACATGTTCTCTCAACTTGATATGGCTCTCCACTTCTTGACTTGTTTCTTTGTGAAACCTACCAGCTCCTTCCAGCCCCCCAGCTGAGGGCAGGGAAATCAAGCCAAACATTTCCCTTTCCCAATACCCATGGGCATTGCATCCCTGCCGGGGGCAGAGGATGATGGTGGTTATTAGGCAGGAACTGGGAGGCAAAAGCTGAGAATCCATCCAGAGGAGGTAAGGAAGGAAAAATCACATGTGAGACAAGGTTCCAAGTCTTTGATGCATGCTTCAGTGTCCCATTAGACTTCACTTACAAAACAGATTTAAAGATAACATTTAAAATTTCAAGATGGCAACAGCCAGAGCATTAAGCCTCAAGTTCTGAGCAACAGGGCCCTGTGTAATTATACTAGTTGTGCATCACTGAAACCAACCTTTTTCACTATTGTCTTTTCCACACAGCAGAGTGACATTTTCTGACCCAGATTTAATTATGTACCTTCCCGTTGGCACTTGTTACAATTTTTCATTGTTTTCAGCACAATAGTCATTGACCTTACTTAGCCTATAAACTGCGTGATCTGGCCGCAGCCTACCCTTCAACTTCATCTCATACAGGAAGAATCTGAAAGAGTAACAGAGCCTTCCAGAGATGGCAAGAGGCTGCAGAGAAGGAACATCTCAAAGTTCCTTGATGACATTAGGAAGCCAGAAGACCCCTATCATGAATTTCACTTAGAAACAGCATTGCGAAGCACTTTATCTGTCCTTCCATTCTAAATGAAAACTTTGCTGGATAGAGCAATCTTGGTTGTAGGTCTTTAGATTTCATGACTTGGAATACCTCTTTCCAGCCCCTTCTTGCCTGTAAGGGGTCTTTTGAGGAATCCGCTGACAGTCTGATGGGGACTTCTTTGTAGGTGACTGTCCCCTTAGCTCTTGCTGCTTCTAGGATTCTCTCCTTCATTTTAATTTTGGCTAATGTAATTATAATGTGCCTTGGTGTGTTCCTTCTTGGGTCCAACTTCTTTGGTACTCTCTGAGCTTCCTGGATTTCCTGGAAGTCTATTCCCTTTGCCAGATTGGGGAAATTCTCCTTTATTATTTGTTCAAATAAGTTTTCCACTGGTGGCTGTGCCTTTCCCCCTTCTGGTACCCCTATAATTCGGATGTTGGAGCGTTTAAAGATGTCCTGGAGGTTCCTAAGACTCTCCTCATTTCTTTGAATTCTTGCTTCCTGACTCTTTTCTGTTTGGCCATTATTTGCTTTCTTCTGGTCCACTCCATTGATTTGAGTCCCAGTTTCCTTTTCATTGCTATTGCTGCCCTGTGCAATTCCATTCATTTCAATTAGTTTCGCCTTCATATATTTGTCTAATTTGTGGCTATAATCAACCAGTTCTGTGAGGATCCTGATGACCAGTGTTTTAAACTGTGCGTCTGAGAGTTTTGCTATTTCTTCATGGCTTAGATCTATGGGCTCTTGGGCTTTGAGATATTCTTGCGACATTTTTGGTCTGTTCTGGCCCTTTAAGTGTGAGAAGCGGTGCCTTGGACTCCCAGGTCGCTGGGTTGTGACGCTGTATGTGGGGGCGTGGTCAACACGCAGCACCGCTTCCCCGCTGTCTCCATCGCGGTCGCTCGCCTGGTCGCTCGCTCGGTCGCTCACTAGGTCCAACCCTGAGCCTGGATTCTGCGCGTCTGGATTCCGCGCCTGAGTCTGTCTGACCCGAGTCCTCCTGTGCAACTCCTCACCAGCCGCTGGTTTCGCCCCTTACCGGTCAGGCTGAAGAATTTGTTGTTAACGGACTTCGGAAAAGTTCAATTTTCCGTGTTCTGGCTGTGTTTTCTGTTGCTAATATTTAGTTGTCTCTAAACTTGGTTGTGTGAGAAGGCATGGCACATCCACCTATGCCTCCATCTTGGCGGAAGTGGGTCCAACTTCTTTGGGACTCTCTGAGCTTCCTAGATTTCCTGGAAGTCTATTTCCTTTGCTAGATTGGGGAAATTCTCCTTTATTATTTGTTCAAATAAGTTTTCCACTGGTGGCTGTTCCTTTCCCCCTTCTGGTACCCCTATAATTCGTATGTTGGAGCGTTTAAAGATGTTCTGGAGGTTCCTAAGCCTCTCCTCATTTTTTTGAACTCTTGCTTCTTCACTTTTTTCAGTTTGGCCATTATTTGCTTTCTTCTGGTCCACTCCATTGATTTGAGTCCCATCAAATTCAAGGAGTTCATCATCGCCAAGCCCTTATTATATGAAATGTTAAAGGGACTTATCTAAGAAAAAGAAGTAAAAAAACCATGAACAGTGAAAGGACAGCAAACTCACAGTTATTAACAACCACACCTAAAACAAAAGCAAACTAAAAGGACAGCTAGATCAGGAGTGGAAACATAGAAATGAAGATCTCAAGGAGGGTTAGCAACAGGGGAGTGGGAGGAGGAGGGGGGAGAAGGTACAGAAAATAAGTAGCATAGACAGTAGATAGAAAATAGATGGGGGGCAAGAATAGTATGGGAAATATAGAATCTAAAGAACTTGAGACACATGGTCATAAACTAAAGGAGGGGTAATGGTGGGGACGGGGAGGTAGGGTGGAGGGTAATGAAGGGGGGAATAGAACAACTGTAATGGCATAATCAGTAAAAAAATAAATTAAAAAAAAAAAAGAAACAGCATTGACACTGGTCCAAGAGGCATTTGTTTTGTCCCTTTCACTGCTAACAAGGTGTCTTGATAATATTTGACATTCTCTAGGCAGGCCTTGTGACACATGCATCTCCTTCCTGGAGGAGCAGAGTGTGCTGATGCTGGCCATGGCTCTCAGGTACCCCACCCACCCCTTAACTGAATTGGGATGTTCCTGCACCTGACCACTATGGTTCACTGTTCCTGGGGGAAATGCCCACAAGGTTTCACTAAGTGGCCAGAGGCACATGTTTTCTGAGCTGGGACTGCAACTCTTACCCACACCAACCCTGCCCCAGAAAAGAACAAGCCCCACTGTAGTGTATCCATGAGCATTTACTGAGCCTTCCTGTCTAGGGACATAAAAATGAACAGGGAAAATCTGTGAATCTGCTGGGCATGGCTACCCAGGAGGAGAAATATACTGTGTGGCAGGAAAGTGGTGTGTGCAAAGAGAGGTTCTGCTGAGGAACTGGGCCTGGAAAGGCCTCCCACAGAAGAGGAGCTGGGACTTGATTAATGAGAAGGAACTCACTGATGAGATGGGCAGGAAAGGCTTTCCAGCATAACTGTAATAGGCTGCCAGGTTTCACTGCATCAGGCTATACGCTAAGCACTACACAGCAGATAAGGAAACAGACTTGGAGAGGTCCATTAATTGTTAAAGTTCCATCTTAAGTGGTGTCTTTCCTTCCTGGAATGTGGGGATGAAGATGAAGGGCCGGGCCAGGCCAGGGTCTGGGGCAGAAGCATGAAGAGCAGGGAGGGGAAGAAAGGAAGTCCCCAGATGAAAAGGAAGTCCAGAAACCGGGGCCATATGGGGAGGGGTGGTAAATCTGACGTGGAGAGACATCCTAGCCCCAGGTCCTTGGTTGGAGCCACGGGTGTGGGCCTCAGCCCTGAAAATGTGAAATGCATTCTGTTTTTCAGTTTGCACTGGAAAAGTGGTTGCAAAAAATAAGGTTTCTTTATACTTACACAGCTCTTCTGACTTCACAGGAAGCTTTCAGATTTACTAATTTACAGCCACAAGAGTGTGACTGAGTTTCTGAGTTTCATCAGTCTTCAGCAGCTGGGATGTTGGAAAGTATCTTTGAAAGACACCAAAGAGGTGCAACATGCACCAATGCGCAGCCAGCAGAGTAACCAGAACAGAGTAACCAGCATATATAGGGGGAGGGTTCCTTCGGTGAGGGCCAAAAAATCACCCCATCACCAGGTCTCTGGTTAGAGGAAGGAGGCCTTCAGTGATGGAAAAGCCTTCAGAGATCATCTGCAGGAGCCTGTCAGAGCCCTGTGGAACTCTGTAGAAAGATAGAAGGCCAGGCCCCAACTTAGACCTACTAACCGTATGAAAGCCAGGCAATCTGCAGTTTTTAGGTTTCATAAGTGAGTGAGACACATAATCCTGCTGCTGCCTTACTGCTTCATTTTATAGATGGGGACGCTGAGGCCCAGTGGGACAGGACAACTAAGCAGATTTTAACAGGAAAGGCAGGGTATAACCAGCTCACTGCTACAACACTTCTACCCCCACTTCCATACTTTCAAGTATATTTTGTTTTTTTATACTATGGCAGCTGTCAACCAACTGTTGTTGGTGCCAATTCAAACACCAACAGGAGTCCTCAATTTGGGGTGTGGTGAAGAAAGAAACTTTATTCAGTACAAACAGCTCAACAGTGATACAGCACAACTGTGAAGCTGCCCAAGGGCTAGGTGGCTCTGGGACCAGACCTCTTCAGCTAGGCAGCTCTGCTTTGATGAAACATTTTTAGTGTGTCAGCACAGGCAAGAAAAAAGTCTTCGGTGATAGCAAAACTGCATTCCCCAGCCAGAAGGGAGCTAGCTTATATAGATATAAGTCCCCACCCTGTCATTGTGAAAATGGGGACCAAACTATCACAGTTCAATTAGTCCAAAAGGCTCTGTCCAGACTGGTCAAAATAGAGCCACTCTGATAGGTTAGAGCCACATAGCTCTGATTGGCTGGGGAAAGCCTCAGTGTTATTGGTTAAAATAGGATTCCAGAAACTCCTCTACAAGAGCTGGCTCAGATGGCAGAAACATAGTGCAGGCAAGTAGTTCAGCACAGATGCAGACAGAACAGTGTAGCTTGTCTGTAAAGGTGCAGTTTGAACACTTAGTTTTGAACTATGTACAGTGAAATGACAACTCACAACTATCAACAACTGAAACTAAAACAACAAAAGCAAAAACTAAGCAAACAACTAGAACAGGAACAGAATCACAGAAATGGAGATTACATGAAGGGTTATCAGTGGGGTAGGGGAGGTGGAAGAAGAGGGGGAAAGGTACACGGAATAAGAAGCATAATTGGCTGGCATAAAATAAATGGGGGGGGAGGTTAAGAATAGTATAGGAAATGGAGAAGCCAAAGAACTTATATGTATGACCCATGAACATGAACTAAGCAGGGGGCAGAATGCTGGAGGGTTGGGGTGCATGGTAGAGGAGGATAAAGGGGGAAAAATTGGAACTGTAATAGCATAATTAATAAAGTATACCTAACACACACACACACACACACACACACACACACACACAAACTCAAGTAAACACTCTAACTTCACACTTAAAGGATCTTGAAAAAGAACAACAAAGACCAAAGTGTGTAGAAGGGACAAATAATGAAGACCACAGCAGAAATAAATAAAATAGTCTAAAATATGATACAAAAAATCAATGAATTCAAGACCTGGTTCTTTGAAAAGATAAACAATATTGATAGAACTTTAGTGAGACTCATCAAGAAAAAAAAGAGAGAAGACCCAAATAAATAAAATGGTAAATAAAAGAGGAGAAATAACAACTTACACCAAAGAAATACACAGGATTATAAAAAATATATTATGAACAACTAAATGCCGAAAAACTGGACAACTGAGATGAAATGAATAAATCATGAATAATCAGAGAATCAGGATAGAAAGATTACACCTAGTGAAATTGAAGCAGTAATCAAAAAAACTCCCAACAAACAAAAGCCCCAGAAGGCTTCACAGGTGAATTTTATCAAACATTCTAAGAAGAACTATCATTTATCCTTCTGAAACTATTTCATAAAATTCAGGAGGAGGGAAGGCTCCTAAACCATTTCACAAGGCTAGCATTATCCTAATTCCAAAACCAGATAAAGACACTACAAAGAAAGACAATTATAGGCCTATATCCCTGATGAACATAGATGCTAAAATTCTCAACAAAATATTAGCAAACCAAATACAGCAATGCATCAAAAATATCATACACCACGATCAAGTGGGATTTGTTTCGGGAACGCAAAGTTGGTACAATGTTTGCCAATCAATAAATGTGATTCACCACATAAAATGAAGGATAAAAACCACATGATCAGATTGATAGATGCAGAAAAAGCATTCCATAAAATCTAGCACCCATTCATGATAAAAATTAAAAACTCTCAGCAAAGTGAGAATAGAGAGAAAAAACCTAAACGGAATAAAGGTCATATATGACAAACCAACTGCCAGCATCATACTCAAAGGGCAAAAACTATAAGTGCTCCCCTTAAGACTGGGAACAAGACAGGGATATCTGCTTTCACCTCTCTAATTCAACATAGTAGTGAAGTCCTAGCCACAGCAATCAAACAAGAAGAAGAAATAAAAGGCATCCAAATTGGAAAGGAAAAAGTAAAACTGTCATTATTTGCAGATGTCATGAAACTGTACATAGAGAACTGCAAAGATTCCACCAAGAAACTGCTGATAAAGGAATTCAGCAAAGTAGCAGGATATAACATTAATATTCAGAAATCAGTTTCACTTTTATATGCCAATAAAGAGCTAACAGAAAGGGAAATTAAGAAAACAATCTCATTCAGCATTACTACAAAAAGAATAAAATAAAATAGGAATAAATCTAACCAAGAATGTAAAAGACCTGTACTTGAAAAATTATGACACTGAAGAAAGAAATTGAAGAAGATACAAAGAAGTGGAAGCACATACCGTGTTTGTGGATAGGAAGAATTAACATAATTAAAATGCTCATACTACCCAGAGCATTCTATTGATTCAATGCAATTCTTATCAGTGACTCCAATATAGTACTTCACAGAACTAGAACAAATATTTTAAAAATTTATATGAAACCACAAAAGGCTCTGCATTGCAACAGCAATCCTGAGAAAGAAGAACAAAGTTGGAGGAATCATGCTACCTAATACAAAACTATACTATAGGGCCATAGTAATAAAAACAGCATGATACTGACATAAAAACAGACACATAAATCAATGTGACAGAATAGAGATCCCAGAAATAAACCCACACCTTTATAGCCAATTAATATTTGACAGAGGAAGCAAGTACATACAGTGCGCTAAAGACAATCTATTCAATAAATGGCATTGGGAAAATTGGACAGATAACATGCAGAAAAATGGAACCAGATTGCCTTCTTACACCGCACACAAGAATAAATTGAAAATGGATTGAAGACTTAGTTTTTTAGACTTGAAACCATAAAAATCACAGAAGAAACATAGGCAGTAAAATTTCAGATATTGCTCATAGCAATATTTTATCAGATATATCTCCTCAGGCAAGGGAAACAAAAGAAAAAATAAACAAATGAGACTACATCAAACTAAAAACTTTTTGCACAGCAAAGGACCATTTAGTCACCATCAACTGACTAAAATGACAACCCACAGAATGGGAGAACATATTCACCAATACATCTGATAAGGGGTTAAAATATCCAAAATTTGTAAAGAACTTACAAAACTCAACACCAAAAAGACAAACAACCTAATTTAAAAATGGGCAAATGACCTGAACAAACATTTCTCTAAAGAGGACATACAGAGGGCCAATAGACATATAAAAAGATGTTCAACGTCACTAATCATCACAGAAATGCAAATTAAAATCACAATGAGATATCATCTTCACGCCTGTCAGAATGGCTGTCATCAATAAATCAACAAACAAGTGTGGTGAAGAACTGAAGAAAAGGGAACCCTTTTGCACTGTTGGTTAGAATGCAGATTGGTGCAGCCTCTGTGGAAAGCAGTATGGTAAAAAAACTGTGGTATTTTTACACCATGGAATACTATGTAGCAGAAAGAAAGAAGGAACTCCTACCCTTCACAACAGTATGTTTGGATCTGGAGAGCATTATGCTAATTGAAATAAGCCAGGTGGAGAAAGACAAATACCATATGATTTCACCTGTAAGTGGAAGCTAATCAACAAAATAATCAAATTAGCAAAATACAACCAGATACTTGGAAATAAAGAACTGACAGTGACTATAGGGCAGTGGGGTGGGGGCGGTTAACAAGAGAAAAAAAGGAAAGGTTGTCAAGGAACGTATATAAAGGACCCATGGACAAAGCCAAAGGTGGGGTAGGATCGAGGGTGGGAGGAGGGGATGGATGGGGCTGGAGGGAGTGGTGGGAGAAAAATAGAGACAACTGTACTTGAACAACAATAAAAATCATAAGAAGAAAAATAGATAAACTAAATTCAATCAAAAAAGAAAGCAAAATGGAGATACCTCAAAAAATTAAAAATGGATCTGCCTTTTGACCCAGTAATCCCAGTTCTGGGAATATATCCAAAAGAACCCAAAAGAACTAATTCAAAAGAACGTAAGTGCCCCTATGATCACTGCAGTACTATTTACAATTGCCAAGATATGGAATCAGCCCAAGTGTCTATCAGCAAATGAGTGGATACAACAACTATGGGACATTTACACAGTGGAATACTACTTAACCATAAAAAAGAAGAAAATTTTACCTTTTGCAACAGTATGGATGGACCTGAAGAAAATTATGCTAAGTGAAATAAGCCAGAGAAAGACAAATACTATATGATTTCACTCATATGTGGAGTTTAATGAATAAACTTAACTAACAAGGAAAATGGGGACAGACTCATAGATGGAGAGCAGATGACAGCTAGTGTCAGGGGCAGGTTAAGGGGTGGAGGGATTGAGTAAAAATAAAAACGAATTCATGGACATGAACAACAGTGTGGTGATTGCTAGGGGAGGTTAGGGGACTAAATAGTAATTGAAAAAATATACAATAAATATTAAACCCCAAAATAAATAAAATAAATTTTGAGCTCAATTAGCCACCCAGGAGGTGTTTTTCCCCCTTCAGAGTTCATTGCTGTCTTCAGTTGTAAGCAACTGAGGTGCCTTCAGTGCTGAAGATGTTTATTAGCTCACAACAAAGGATTCTGGAGGTGGGGGCAACCCAACTGCTCTGCAATTCTCCACAAAGTGTTCTCTTTGGCAGCTATTTCAGAAGTCTGAGTGTTCCCCACCTCTGACCCCATCAGTGGGGATACTCAGTGAGAGTGCTGATTTGTGAACAAGCTGACTCATCCATTCTTGCCAACTGACCCACCCCCACTGGCATCTTCTGCTTAGTGGGCAGGCCATGGCCCCTCAGAGCTGTGTCTGGGATTCCAGTCCAGGGCTTTTCTCAAGGCAGTACATGATAGAGCTCCCAGCACCTGCCCAACCAAACCAGAAATTCCAGTAATGGTCTCAATACTTTCTCCCTTTCAAAGACTGAGGATAGCAGATGCAGAAACTGAAGTGTTGAAGGGTCAGTTAAGGTCCCTCAATCAATGAACAGTAGGGCCCAGACAAAACAGGGACTACTTCAACCTGGGTTTTCAAACTCCCACATTTGTACCTTTGTAATGTTGTCTTCCTTGGTCTAAACAGTCTTCCAGCATGAAAACTCCATTGTTGGAGGGTACTTCTTGTTGCAGAAAGTGTCTAATCTGGAGATTGGGGAACAGAAGTTCAGTGTCCATAAAGCCTCCAGCTGTTCTATCTTGGCCAGTTACCCACTCACCCACCATGAGCTTCTTACCTGGGGTGTCCCTACGGCACCCCAGCACACAGCTATATCTGCCCCCATACCATGAGCTTCTTAAGGGCAGGGTGTGGATTGGGGCCCTGTGAAGCCAGGGTTTAATGAATAATAGTGATGTCCTAGGCCTGAGGAATCTCCTCTCAAATGGTTCACTGGTGAGGGGTGGAGAGTCTGGCATTTATGTGCCTGGTCTGGAGTGATGCTGGGGCGATAGGCTATAGCATCACAGTTCCTGGCCCCTTTTCGCCCACACCTTCAGTGCCCTCAAACTCCCTAAGGTTATGCCCTCTGAGAATGGCCCAACGAGGACATCAGAAGGGGGCAAGTGGAGAATAGCAGCAGAGCTGCAGGTGGCAGGCAGAGGACCTTCACAAGGGAACATAGCAGCTCTACTTCCTGTGGGCGAGGGACTTGATGGCTTCCCCAGCAGCGAGGCTGTACAAACTTTTCTGCACAGGCTCAGACTGCCTGCCCATCTGGCCTATGTAACAACGTGCCTCTTCCGCTGACCACTGCCTTCTACCTGGGCTGGCATCCCTGCTCAGCCCTACAGTCTGGACTGGGTCCTCCATCACCGTGGGGCTGGCAAGGGGCTGGGCCGGAAACCAGGACCCGCCCTCCCATCACTGAGCACACTCTTCCTCATTTTGCTGCCGATTCTAGCCTCAAACAAAGCAGATTGAGCCCTTTCCCTCCCTCTGACAACTCTCTCTGGCTTGTGAGTGCCGTCTGTAGTGCTGCAGATAGTACCAGCCAAGTCAAGCGAGCCTGAGCCAGCCCTGTCAGGAGTGGGGCAGTGCTCCTGGCTCCTGGACCTCAGTCAGCCCTGTCTGTGGGAGAAGAGAAGGCTTTGTCGTGGCAGCCTGAGGATGATGCCCCAGCTTCAGTTCAGAGATGCCTTTTGGGTGAGTGAAGATTGTCAGGGAGTAAAACAAGTGGAACGGGTTCCAGGGAGGGCAGATTGACTGAAATTTCCCCAGGGAAGTTGATGGGGTATGGTTTCAAGAGAAGAGAGACGTTTTCTCACAAAAATAATGGTTGGTTTTTCTGTCTTCACTGTGGAGGAGACCTGGGCCACTGACCCTTTTATGTTGGAAGATGAAGGGGGTACTCCGCCCGGAGTATAATTTCTCTGCAAACTTCAACACAGTGGGTGAGAGAGATCCCCCGTATAGCGGGAGTACCAGGACTGATTTCTCCTCCAAGTGACTCTCTCTCCACAACAGGACCTTTTTTTAGGAAAGACTAACAAGTGGATGGGACTTGGAGGAGACAATGTGAGGCAAAGAAGGGAAGGGGTCACAGGTTTGGGGGCCAAACAAGCTTGAACTCAGATCTTCACTCTGCTGTTTAAAGGATGGACAAGTCATTTTACCTCTCCGAGCCTCATTTTCTCCATCTACATCCTGGAGATAAATTTAATAAATGTGCCAATTAAATAGGAAAATTAAACAAGATGATTAAATGTAATAAAGTCCCCAGCACCTCATTGGCATTCAAATGCTAATTCTCTTCCCTCATCCATCTCCTCTTCCTTCCAGTCCTTAGGGACCCTCTGAGGAGGCAACAGGGCTGGGCTGGGCAGTTCCTTGCTCAATTTTTAAAACTCGGTGCAGGCATAAGTCAAGTCCTTTCTGCCACACAGAACGGCACCTGGCTGGCTCATGCGGGTTAAATGGCTTGGCCCAAGCCACATAGCCTACAAGCCCAGTTTGGACCCCGGATCCCCTCAGGTCTTTTCCCGCTGCCCCTCAGCCTTCCCCTCTGCCACGGAAGCTCTGGCTCTCCCCAGTGGCTCATGGGGGAAAGCTAGACCTTTCTGGTTAGATCTGAAAAATGTGACTTTTCAGGGCCCCCCTCCCAGCTCCATCGAGGACTGCCTGGCCCTTTGCCTCAGTCAACAGCTTTTCCTGCCTGGGTCCTTTTCTGATACCTGTGGCCTTTTCTGATATCAGTGACGTGCTTCTTGCCTGTACTGACCACACACACAGTGGGCAGAGGGCCGTCTGGGGAGGGCACTATGTGCCTCTTTTTCCCTCTCTCTACAAAGAGGGAGTGGGCCCAGCCCAGAGAAGCCCCTGGAGTCAGATCTGGCTCAGCCCATCCCATGCATCAGGAAGGCAGCAGGGAATCGCACAAGGGATGGGCGGTTTCAGTGGGGGAGACAAGGGTGTTGAGTCACCACATCACTACTCTGACTTAGAATGAAAGGTTGGGGAAAGGAGGAAAGCTTGGAAATCTAGGTTGCTCTGTAGCCCAGAGAAGGCCAAGAGACCCTCATGGCTTTACCTCCAGGACATCTGTCCCAGACCAGAATGCCTAGGCTGATCTTCCCTAGGGCAGAGCTGGAATAAGGAGTGGCCCCGGACAGGATCTATGCTGCAGTTAACGGTGTATGAGGGAGCAGGGTGTGGCAGCAGCAGCAGCAAAAGCAGCAGCAAGAAGGCAGCTTCCTGAGCAGCATCCTGCCACACACTGCCCTGGCCCCCTCTGAGCCACTGTGGGCCTCGTGGCCTCCAGAGGCCTCCAGAGGCCCCCTCTCCTCCACTGATGGCTCCCTGTGCCTGATATTAGGGTACAGTCTTCCTGTGGAAGGTCAGAGCTGGGAGGGGGAGCAGAAGTGGCCAGTGGGAGCCTGTCACACTGAGCCTGGGCTGATGCCTCAAAAGGTTACTGTCAGCATCATTGCTCCCAGGGCTTTGAATTCTAATACCTCTCCCTGACCCTCAGCCCATGAGGACAGCTAACACTCAGAAGACCGTACGTCAGCTCACTCATTTAAACTGATGAAGTAGATGCTATTATTATCCATATTACTCAGAGGAAAAAATTAAGGCAGAAGGCTTAAATAAATTGCCCAAGATCATACAGTTTGGATTGAACCCCAACAGGCTGGCTTCAGTGCCCAGGTTCTCACCCAGGCAGTTTCATTGTCTTCTGTCAGCATAGCAGACCACTAACTCTTTGAGCCACATTGGTAAAATGAAGGGGAAAGAATCTGTCCTTTCTACCTCCCACAGAAGTAAGGAGATCAGACAAGGTTCACAGAAGTAACTTGGTGCTCCATTTACACATAAATCTTCAAAACATGGAAGGTATACTTATCTAATATGCTGCCTCTTCCCTGTGGGTTCCCTACCCCAGCCTGAACCCATGCCGCCGAGTCCTGCAGCTCAGCCACACATGGAGAATGACTAGTCTTTAACAGCGGAAGGAAACGCTAGAACTAGAGGAACCATGTCTAATACTGCAGCACCTCAGTTACCCAGCAACCTCAACTTTCCAGAACACAAATGTCACCAACTCTGTTTCTGGTACTAGCTCACAGTAGGAAGAGAGACAAGAGTCATCTTCCAGGAGCTAAGAGCTTACACTAAATTTCATATACTTTACTTATACGAGATGACCCATAGCTTAAAAGGGCCTGGGAACTCTGATTTTACCCACAATTTTAACAAGATTGGTCATGTGTTCTTTTAACCCATAGATGTAGCAATTAGTAGGGATCTCTGTGGAACCTGATATGTAGTTGGTGATTGATAAATATTGGTGGACCTGAACTGTTAGAGGTAGTTCCACAGATAGCTGGTAGCATGAGAACAAAAGAGGGTACAGAAAAATCATAAAAAATAGCCATGACTGCTCAGAAGTGGTGGGAACGTTCAGCTCTGGAGCAGACCAGTCCTGTCCCTCAATGGGCCTGCACTGGCACCGTTACCAGTGTGGCTACGCAGTATTTATTTATAGCCTACTTTCTATCTGCAGCAGAGCATTCAGATGCAGGCTGCGGCGGCAGTGAGGTGGGACTAGGCTAGCCACACAGGGACAGATATTTTGATTTCTGTTATACGCACAGTGATGAAGAGCATCATGGCTTTACAGGAAGTTTGTGGCTGAGCCTCAGAACAGAGCCTGTCAGTGAGACAAGGGTGAGACTGAGAACGCAGTTGCTGCTTGAGCTGGGAAGAATTTAGATCTCCTATAACCTGCCTCGCACCAAGTCAGAGGGGCCTTGAAGCCCAGAGGAGGTGGGGAGCTTCCCCCATACCCCTCCTACACATACGGCTCTCCTCACCAGTGGCTCTGCTCCCAGCAGACAACCAAACTGTAATACAACAAATATGCGCACATCCTCCACACAGGACTGGCAAGTAGAGTACGTGCTCAGTCACGGTTTGTACAATAAATGACCAAACGGAATATCTCTATGGTCTCACCTGCCTTCCTGAACCAATTTTCTCCACCATTTCAGTTTAGTTATGTTCTACAAATATTTGTTAAGCAGGGTTCTCTATGAGGTGATTTAAACTGGATCCCTGAGCCTCGTACTACATCTCATCAGATGAATGAGACCGTTTTGTCCTCGTAGAAGTCTCCATCCCGTGATGGGAACTGAGTTTCCCTGATACTCCGAATTCCATGAGTTGGCCCCGTGTACCAAGAGGAACAGGGCTCTTTGGTGTGCCTTTTCCTCCCGCTGTCTCACTCTCTCCCTGATCAATAAGTCCAATGGCCTTTGCCAGGAAGTCACTGTATACTGTTTTAAGAGGGAATTTCTATTCCTGGACCAGGTTTTACTAAGATTCATATCCTATCCTTTTTGGGGTCATTAAAAGGAAAAGTAAGGGCCTGAGGAGGCTGGGCCAGAGATATTACAGTGACCTTTCACCAGCGCCCCTACCTTTAGGCAGGAACCATTAAAGGGGACAAAGAGGACAGAATTAAACGTTTCCTTCTGATTTGTGGTCCCATCTCTCCTCTTTTCATCTGGAAACCTCTGTGCCAAGCTGGGAGGAGCTGAGGACCCCAACAGACAGAGGCCAGAGGCAGGTAATATTCCCTGGGTGGGGGGTCGAATTACCAGGGAGGCACAGGGGGCTGAGTCTGGGCTCACCCCTCCCCCATGTGTCCACTCAGCAGCTGTTGCCTCTTCCCCTTCCCAGTTCTGAGATTCTGAGGTTCCTCATTTAGGAAGCTACAGAGAGGGGCCCCATTTTTGCCTATCCTAAAACTGCTTGTCCCCCCACCTAAGGACCTGCCAGCAGCGGTCCCAGGGCCGCATGGAAAATCAGGAAAGGCTGGTGTTCACTGGGCACCTGTTCTGGTCTAGGCACTTAAAGCCACGAACATACCTTCTAAATAAACAAAAGCAGCACATATAAGATCCTAAAAGGAAAATAAAAAAATAGAGAAAAACAGGAATAAAGCGACCTTAGTTGTCTCATCACACCGAGACAACTGGTAAGATTGCATTGTTTCTCTAAGATTATCTTACGTAGGTGTGAGCATGTTGTCCACTTGGTTTCGTATTCTCCCCCACCCTTCTCCTTGCATTTCAAATTTTATTTTTAATCATGGTCAAATACACCTAATATGAAATTTACCATCTTAATAATTTTACGTGTGCAGTCTAGGTGTGTTAAGTACATTCACATTGTTGTGTGACCTGCCCCCTCCCTTTCAACATAATTTTATTTTGAGCATGTGTGGTTGTGGGTGTGATTTCCTTGTCTTCAAAACATTTTCAATGACTGCATAGTCCTCCAGCTTTTGGGTTTGGTGGACATGCATGATTTGTTTATCAAATCTTCTGTAGTTACACATTAACGTCACTGCCAATTATTTACCATTCTAGACAGTGATGCAACAGGTAGATCTTTGTGTATCAAGGTTTACTTCTTTGGGTAGGTTCCCAGAAGATGAGATATTCCCGGATGAGGAAGTACGGGTTGTCTAGCATTTGGCTCTAGCAGATCCTTTGGGACCCTTCCTTGTCCTCTGACTGGACAGGAGCTGGAGGACTGAGCTGAGAGGGCTGCTCAGACTTTGTAGGAGGAGGTGCAGTTCAGGCTGGTCCTGTGGCCTTACAGGCCAAGGAAGCCAGTGGCTGGGGAGCAGATCCTCCCTGAGCAGCAGGGGCTTGGAGGCTGGAGAGGGAGGTCCTGGCTGTTCCGCCTTTACTGCCTCCGGCTGCCTTCCCAGGGTTCCCCTGGTGGTGGCTGTCAGAAGGAATGAGGACATATTTTGCTTGTTTGTCTGTTTTGTTGATTAGGTTCCTGTTAAAGGTGAGATCCTATGGTATTAACAAACAAACAAGCAAGCAAAATATAACTAGAGATGCTGATATGGAGAACAGGCTGACAGTGACCAGAGGGGAGAAGGAGGGAAATTCACAGGAAAAGGGGAAGGGTTTGCAGAGACAAGTACAAAGGACACATGGACAAAAATAGGGGGGGGGGAACGGGAGGAAGGTGGGGAGGGCTGGGGGTGAGCTGGGATGGGAGTAAAAGGCAGAAAACTACTTGAACAGTTAACAATTTAAATAAATAAATAGGAAAAAAAAGAAGGAATGAGGACAGAAGTTCTCTGGTTGGGAAAGTTCTTCAAAGCACAGCGCTATGTGTAAAAAGTACAGAGCCAAACCGTGTATCTGGTATTCAACCTGTAGTGACAAGCAGAGAGAATAACCGTTTATATTGGCATAGACTTGTTTTAACAACAAGAATCTCTGGAATGACAAACATAGAACTAATGAAAGTGATGGCCTTTGCAAGGAGTGAGAGAAAACAAGTTAATGGGGGACAGTGGTGCCCTGCGCCCTAGGGGGTTGCTCACACCAGGGCTTTCCACTGGGACAGCTCCAGAAGATCCCTCCCTTAGGGCTCAACCATTCCCCAGTCTCTGGCTCAGAAGGGGACTGGCTTGTTTGAAGCCTAGCTGCCTGCCCCCTCGCACTTGCCAGGGAAACTTGGAGAATCATTTCCCTTGTCTGAACTTCAGTTTCCGTATCTGTAGGATGTCAGAGTGATGCTCACCTAAGATAAGAGCCTTGAAAATGGTGAGGCTCAGGGAAGTGCTAAAGTGGCCACCTTCACCTGCTCCTCACAGAGCAGATTTCAGGGGACCCAGACTTATAACTTGGATATTGGCTTACAGGGTGAGCCTTATATGGGGATCCTCTTATTCCCAGAATACCTCCCCATCTCTGTTCACTATTGCGTATCAAATTCCACAATTAGAGAGCCTTCCAAAGATTTCAAGTGACAAGATGCATTTAATTCCAATGCTAACCCTGTAAGGTTGGTATTGTTATTCCCATTTTACAGAGAGAAAGCCAAGGCTCATAATGAGGGTGTGGGCCTGGGGATGCTACCCAGATGGACTTTGGGGCTACCAGAGAAGGCCTGGCTGCTACATTCTCAGGCCTGGGTCAGAGAGCCCTTTGGAGTTAGTGGGAGGGTGTGGTGGTTTGCTGAAACTGGAACCCTGAGAAATGTGTAACCACACAGGCAGGCGGGTGACAGCCCCTTCCGCTGGTGTTGACAGGCCACCCACTATTGGGCAACAGGAAGAGCTAGCTGGAGCTCCAGTGGCAGCCCGGGTGAGGATGGAGTGACAGGTGGGACTCAGGGCCCCCCAGTTGTGGAAATGGAAAAAACGGAAGCTGTGCCATACTGGGGATGAAAAGAGGGGGTGATGGGCTGAGGCAGGAGAGTGCTTGACACGTTCAAGGGACAATAAGGAGGTCTGTGTGACAGGCCAAGTGATGATGTGGAAAGCAGTGGGAGATAAGATCAGAAATGTAACAGAGAGACAGCCCTAATCTTGTAGAACTGTAATTCATTTTTTTAGCTCTCAACTTTTTATTTTTTCACTGTTGTTCTATTACATTTGTCCTAATTTCCCCCCCATTTCTCTTCCCAGCCCTGTCCAGCACCCTCACTCCCAAAGTCAATCCCCACCCTGTTGTCCATGTCGACAGGTCATTATATTTGTTGTTTAACGAGGCCCTCCCTCTTCTTTCCTCCCTTCCCTCCTCCCCTATGGTTCCCATCAGTTGTACTTTGTTTCCATGCCTCTGGTTCTATTTTGCTCATTTGCTTGTTTTGTTCCTTAGGTTGCTGTTATAAGTGAGATCATATGGTATTTGTCTTTCACAGCTTGGCTTATTTCACATAGCATAATACTCTCCAGTTCCATCCATGCTCTTGCAAAGGGTAGGAGTTCCTTCTTTCTTTCTGCTGTGTAGTATTCCATCACATAAATGTACCACAGTTTTTTGATCCACTCTATACTGATGGTCATTTTGGCTGTTTCCAGTACTTGGTTATTAAAAAATCCCAATGCCCAGGCCACATCCCAAGCCAATTACTTTTGAGTTTGGGAGTGGGGACTGGGCATCAATATTTTTCAAAATTCTCCAGCATTTCCAAAGTGCAGCCAGGGTTGAGAACCATTGGTGTAAATAATAGTGGTGATTCAGACCCACTGCCATGCTGAAACTTATGGTGGGGAGCAAACATCGGCTTTTACTATTTACATGCCCTCACTTCACTCCCTTGTAAATGTTTTGTTTTTTTAACTTTACAACTTTATGTAATTACTTTTTACTATAGTAAATAAACATTAAAGAATTTACCATTTTAATCATTCTTACGTGTGCATGAAGTAGCATGAAGTGCATTCACAGTGTTGTACAAGCTTCACCACTGTCTGTTTCTTCCCATCTTCCTCCCCTTATTTCCTACTTCTTTCTACCTTCTGTCTCTTTAATTTGCCTAAGTAGCAACCTCATATAAGTAGAATCATATAAAAATTGTCCTTTTGTGTCTGGTTCACTTCACTTAGGATAATGCCTTTTAGGTTTGTTCATGTTTTAGCATGTGTCCTAATTTCATTCCTTTTCTTGGCTGAACAATATTCACTCACCTTGCTGAGCTTCGGTTGCTCATTTGTAACATGGAGCAATGCCAGCATAGCCTTGACATTGCAGGGTTCTTTGAGAATTAGGTGGTGAGGTATTAAGAACACTGAACTCTGCCTGTGCACATCCTACTCAGTCCCCTTTGTTAAACTTGGAATCTGGTCCCAGATCCCATTAAACGCAGGGGTAAGTCCCACCCCTTGCTCTGCCTGACTCCGGGCTCTCCTTCAGGTGGCCTCAGGCCACATCTTCAGACACCTGCTCCAGCCCCCTCAGACCTCTTATGGTTGTCTTTCATCTGGGTTTACAGTTCCGAGCATCAAACTTCTAGGCTCCTGAACCTGAGGGGCTCATTCCCACCTCCAGACTTCTACCCTGACTTGTGCTCACCCCAATCCCCACCCCTCCTTGTTCTAAGTTTTTTTCTATACGTTTTGGTTTCATAAAGCAGGAAGAAGAGGTAAGAGATTGAGCTTGGTCTTTAAGACTTGAGAGGTGGAGGGGAAGTGAACAGTCATCCCAGCCTGCGAGGAGGGGAATGTGGTAGTAGAGACTTTTCCTTTCTGATCATGGAGGCCTATTAAAAGAACAAAGCTTTCAAACCAGACAGACCTTGGTTGAAAGCCAGGCACACCCATAAAATTGCTGTTTGATCCTGGACAAATGACACACTTTCTCTCATCCTCACTGTCCTCCAACAATAGCACCGTTCAGTCAATATTAGTGAGATAAGAGGCACAAGATGCACAGTGGGTCTACTTCTGGTGCTTGTATTGCCCACCCCAACCTCACCCAGGTGTGTGGGATTCCTGGAGCCCCTAAGCGTTCCCAGGGCTCTGACAGGGTCTCTGGAAGACACAGGCCTGCAGGCTCCACAACAAGTTGGGGCCTGGTGGGGATCCAAGCCAAGTGGCCCCAGATGTGTCACAGGCCAGATGGCCGGGCTCCTCACTGCTTGGCTGCTCTAAGGAGGAGCCCTGGGAGGCCCTGCAGGGCCATCCGTCAGACTTGTGGGGACTCAGTGGAAACATATTTCTGATCTCAAGCTCCTGCCAGCCCAGCTAAACCCAGAATATCCCATCTAACCACATGAGACATACTATGGTCCTTTAACAATAAATGATTGTCTTTGCCTTCTCAGCTCTCTCCCTGTGACACCTGTCCTGAACCATCTTAGAAAAGCTGCAAATCACATTTATCTGCTTATGTACGAACCAATCCTTGGGTCAGGGGATGTCTAGACCCAAAACACCTACTACCTGGACACACCCTCCCCCCAACCTGCTCACAGACTACTAGTGATGGGGTGCTCACCACCTATCAAAACATCTTGTTCTGCATTCCATAACTGGGGCCACTCTGGCTCTTGGAGAACCCTTCCTTGTATTGACCTGAAGTTGGCCTCCCTGTCTACCCCACTGAGTCCTGGCTAAGGCTCTGGGAACACTTGGCCCCCAAAAGATCTGCAGATGACATCATTCCTCAAGGGTTCCTCCAGGGCCTTAGCTTGAGATCCTCTCTTTATCCACTCCTCCTGCTGGGATACTCTGGGTAAGCAGCCAGTTTGCCTACTATAGTCTCTTGTCATCCATCCATCCATCCATCCATCCATCCATCCATCCATCCATCCATCCATCCATCCAAGCCAAACCTGGGTGTTTTGTCCTTTGCCTCCCTCATAACAGTGAAGGGGGTAAACAGTGAGGGGCAGTGAAAAGAGCTTGGCTACTATTCTCTGAGTTATTCTATTGGAGCCTCAATTTCCATGTCTGTACAACTATTATAAGTAGAGGGAATGGGTCTGTCTGGTTTATTTTAAGGGGCTGGGTAATGAGTCATTGAATCTGCAAGCAAATGAACTTGCTTGCGCCCCTCCACGGGGCACCTCAGGTGCCAAGAGGCATAAAGCCACGTATTTTGAGAATCTCCCTGAGGCACTTTGTTCAGTTCTTTGCTCAACTTGTTTGCTGAGCACTGCTGTGCAGACTCTGGGCACCAGGACCCAGCAGAGTACCAAACAGACCCAGTCCACCTTCATGAAGCTGCCTTCTAGTAGATTCAGTGCTCACGACCTCAGTTTTCTCAACAATCTTAACTTGTTTCCTCAGTCCACAGAAGACAAGCAACAAACTATTCACTTGTTGTAGAAGTCCCTACTGTTAAACTGGAGAGAAGGGGGAAGGGACAAAACCACCCCAGCTCCAAGCTGCCCCTTCAGGGTTGTTCAACACCGCTGTCCTCATCTTTTGGGCCTTCCGAGATAAGAGAAAGAGAGTCTAGTCTCCCTGTTCTGTCTCCTCTCCCCCAAGAAAAGGTAATTTTTAAAAAGTTTTTAAAGAGTGAAGAGCGTATCAACCCAAGAGCATGTCAGACATTAGAAAGGTTTTTGATGAGAATTGTTAAGACTTTACAAAATGGCTTTTAAACTAGGTAGGGTACAAGCAGAAAACAATTTTGCTTTCTTCTATGTTCCAAATCCACTATTAGATGGATCTCTTCTTCCCATCTCTGGGCATGCGTTAGAGCTTTTCCAGATATAACTTCTCCAATCCAACAAACTAAAATCAAAATTTCACTCTCATTCATTTTAAACCACATGTTGCAAGCCCATGATGGAGAAGAGAACAGGGTCCACTCTTCACCTGCCATGTTCTACTCTTGGTAGCTCCACGGACAGCGCATGGTTAAGACCGAAAGGTGAAAGGTCTTATTGCCCTGGTGCTGTTGTAGGTGGTGTCAGTGCAGCAGGTGGTGGATACCCACAGGTCAGTTCTTCCTCTCCTGGGCACCGCAGCAGGTTCTTCTCCTACCTGGCCCCTAGGGTACGCCTCTGCAGTATCCGTCTGTTTCTAACGCCTGCAAGTTGCATCCAATAGTTCACTCCACACACCTTCTTTTGGTGCCTCCTCTCTCCCTGCCAGGCAGTTCTCAAGGGTAGAGAGTTACAAGGATGTTCTTTCTACTTACCTTCTGTGGCCCACTTAGTTCCCAGCTAAAATATGAGTGCCAATTCCTGGACAGGTTGACCACTCCCACCCTAGGCCCACTCTTCCTTTATTCTCCAAGCAGCTCCGGCCCATCTGACTTCAGACTCTCTAAGTAAGACACTGCCACTGGTCACCAGGGCTTCCCAAAGCCAGTATACATATATCTACCTTGCTACTGGAAGGTCAATCGAAGGCTACTTCTCTGCCTTGCACCTATTTCAGTCCAGAAGGCCCAGAGAGAGCAAGGGACTTTACCAAGGCTACCAAACTTATTCTTGGCAGATAAGAACTGGGACCAAAACTCAGGCCTCTTCCTCCAAGGTTAGACATTTAATTGTACTGTGATATCTTGTATATTCTGAAATTCCATGTAAAGGAGAATTTGGAAAAGGTTCTACAGCCTTTTAAATGGACCTTCTGGTATGGGAAGGGATAGGAGGGCTCTGGTAGAAACAGAGTCATTTTCCCAGCCTGGCCATAGCTGGGGAAAGCCTCTGTCTGGGAGGGGTGCTGGAGCAGACAGAGATGGGACTGGGCCCGGGGACCTACCCCTTGCTGAACAGCCCTTGAACTTGGGACTTTATAGAGAGGCAAGGGAATGGGAGGTTAAGAGCCAAGATCTTGGTCTGGGAGAGCTGGGTTCAAATTCCAACTGTGCCTTGCAGGTCCCTGGGGGTAGGTAACCTCTCTGGGTTCTACTGCCCTCAGCTCTTATCATCCTTAGCTCAGTACCTGCCTCAGGGCAAGCACTGATCACTATTATCATCTATGCACATGATTTCATAGGCTTATCAGATCAACACTAGGTGGTAAGAATAATTATGCCCATTTTTATGGGGAAAGAAGTAGAAGTTGAGGACAACCAGGGTCACAGGATGGGGTGTGAACCTATATTTAGTCTGCTGAACTCTTTTCAGTCTCTCAGACCAGGCCTGGGCACCCTCCCTGACTCGGCAGCCACAGTATGTCCTGATGAGGCTGTGCCCTAGAGGGGTCACTGTCAGGACCGGGAGAGAGGTTGGCCTCTGCCCCCACTTCCTCAGTGAGGAAACCAGGTTTCAAGAAGGGAAGTGGCTTACTCAGGGTCTTGGTTCCTGCAGCCACCAAAAGCGGTATGGGCAGGAAAAGAAGGAAGTGACGATGGGTACAGAAAATGCTTCTCTACCCATCCAGCAGGGATGTGGCAGGGCCACAGCCAGCTCACAGGCCTGGACAATGGCTTGCACCCAGATACACCCAGAATGGGAGGCAGGTGGCTGTCCCTAGGCAGAACAGCATACAGGCATTCCACACACTGCCTTGAGGCTGAGACAGGAATATGCTTCCTCCAGCCCAGAGCTTTCCTGAGTACCTCCTCCTGGAGCCTGGTGGGATAGCCTGCAGCCCTGATCTGGTCTCTTCATGGGGAAAGTGAGGCCCAGAGTGGCCACCCAGAGTAGAAAGAAAGACCTGAAGTCTCACATCTGGCTTGAGCAAGCCTCTCAAAGGAGGGAACTGCATCTGCTGGCCACCTGGCAGCCTACCCCAGGGTGGGTTACCCTAGATGCCATATTGTGGTGGCCTCTGGCTACTTGCTGGCTGTCAGTACACAGCCTGCCAAGCCAGCGCAGCCCTTCTGCAAGGCAGCATTCCTCTGGCCAAGCCTGGGCACAGAGCTGGCCTCTGTGCATCCATGGTGACTGAATCATAGCCTGAAGTACAGCTTTGACTTGAAGTGAAGAGTTTTAACAATCATTTTCAAGTTATTTTAAATAGTTTTTGGATGTTTCAAAATAAAAAAAAAACAGTTGATGGGATGTCTATTGAATCCCATGTGTAGGCTGTCATCACAGGGTCCTTGTAGTGGCCTTTCCAATGGCTGTCATGTGTTGGGGAGTTGATGTTTCCTGGACTGTAAATTCTGATGCCCAGGAGGTCTCATTTATGCACTTGGTACCTCCACTGATGGGGTGTGAGGGACCTCCCATGTGCCTGTGTGAAGGCAGGTTTCTGAATCTTTTTTAAAAATGTTTTTATTGATTATGCTATTACAGTTTTCTCAATTTTCCCCCTTTATCCCCCTTCCGCCCTGTGCCCCAACCCTCCGGCATCCCCCTTAGTTCACGTCCATGGGCTGTACATATAAGTTCTTTGAGTCCTCTGTTTCCTATACCATTTTTTCTCCCCCCCCATCCATTTTAGGCCTACTAATTATGCTTTTTCTTCCCTGTACCTTTCCCCCCTATTCCTCCCTTCCCCCTCCCCACTGAAATTCTTCCATGTTGTCTCCATTTCTCTGATTCTGTTCCTGTTCTCGTTGTTTGCTTAGTTTTTGTTTTCATTGTTTTTTCTTTTCTTTTAGGTTCATTTGTTGATAGTTGTGAGTTTGTTGTCATTTTATTCATATTTTTTATCTTCTTTTTTTTAGACATGTCCCTTTAACCTTTCATACAATAATGGCTTGGTGATGATCAACTCCTTTACCTTGACCTTAGCTGGGAAGCACTTTATCTGCCCTTCCATTCTAAATGAAAGCTTTGCTGGATAGAGCAATCTTGGATGTAGGTCCTTGCCTTTTGTGACTTCAAATACTTCTTTCTAGCCCCTTCTTGCCTGCAAAGTTTCTTTTGAGAAATCAGCTGATAGCCTTATGGGAACTTCTTTCTAGGTAACTATCTCCTTTTCTCTTGCTGCTTTTAAGTTTCTCTCCTTATCTTTCATTTTGGGTAACTTAATGATGATGTGCCTTGGTGTGTTCCTCATTGGGCCCAACTTCTTTGGGACTCTCTGGGCTTCCTGGACTTCCTGGAAGTCTATTTCCTTCTCCAGATCGGGGAAGTTTTCCTTCATTATTTGTTCAAGCTATCAATTTCTTGCTGTTATTTTCTCCTTCTGGCACCCCTATATTTATGATATTGAAGCATTTCAGGCTCCCCCAGAGGTTTGTAAGTCTCTCTTCACTTTATGAATTCTTGTTTCTTCAATCTGTTCTGGTTGGATGTTTATTTTTTCCTTTTGTTCCAAATCATTGCTTTTAGTCCTGGTTTCCTTCCCGTCACTGTTGGTTCCCTGAACATTTTGCTTTATTTCATTTTGCATACCATTCATTTGTTTTTTTCATTTTTCGACCAAGCTCAATAAGATCTGTGAGCATTTTGATCACCAGGGCTTTAAATTCTCCATCAGATATGTTGGCTATCTCCTCATCGCTTAGTTCTCTTTCTGAAGTTTTGCTCTGTTCTTTCATTGGGGCCCTAGTTCTTTGTCTCTGTGCACCTGTTAAGTTGTAAGGGGGCGGGGCCTTAGGTGTTCACCCGGGCAGGGCAACCCTCCTTGCTGCACTATGACGCTTCCTGTGGGGAAGGGGCCAGAGAGGGAACAATGCAGCTCACCTGCTCATCTCTAGTGCACTTTCCAACGAACCCTCGTGTGAGACTGGGACTTTCTCCCACTTCAGGAACCTCCATGGTCCACAGTCAGCTCTGAGGCTCAGTTCACCTTCAACCAGCCCCGCCTGCCCAGTCTGCTGTCTCGCCTCAGTTTTTCTGAGCCTGCCAGGCCTGCACAGTCCGCCGCCTTACTGGTCTGCTTGATTTTGTCCTTAATTCCTTGGTTGTCGGAGTTCCATGCAGTTTGATTTTTCTGGCACTTCTGGTTGTTTATTGATTTTAGATCGGTTGTTATCCACCTTTTGGTTGTGTGAGGAAGCAAAGGGTTTCTACCTACGCCTCCATCTTGGCCAGAACTAGGTTTCTGAATCTTAAGAGCTTGCCTTTGAATGAGGGAGATAGAGGCAGTTGGAGAGGTGGCCAGAGGGGTACTTGCCAGGTTGTGCCCCCAGCCAGCACTCCCCACTGTGGTTCTCATGCATCCTTCTGCCTTGTGCGACAGTGCAGGGACTTCACAGCCCACACAGGCTATGAGGTGCTGCTGCAGCGGCTGCTGGATGGCAGGAAGATGTGCAAGGACGTGGAGGAGCTGCTGAGGCAGAGGTAAGCACCCACAGGGCGGATGAGGCAGGCGAGGAAGGGAGGCCATGGTCCCCCCTGCCCCTCAGCTCCGAGAACTGGCTGAGGCTGCTCATCCCAGCCAACATGCTGTCAGAGCAACCCTTGCTTTAAAAAGTCATGAGTGTGGCTCTGCTGTATTTCCCCAGATGTGGGCCCCCATGAAGTGAGCAAATAATCTGGTGTCCTGTCAAATGTACCTGTATTTGGCCAACATTTATTTAAAGGAAGGGCTGGGGGCTTGACTTTCTCAGAGAAGAGCCTGAAGGGTCAGCCCGTCGCCCCAGATGCTGAGAGGGTGGCTTGCTGGGTCCTGTCACAGACTTTCGAGGAGCCTGCAGACATCTGAGGAAGCCACAGCCAGCAGAACTGAAAGATACGTGTTCTGCTTTGTTTGTGCAGGGCCCAAGCGGAGGAGCGCTATGGGAAGGAGCTGGTGCAGATTGCCCGGAAAGCAGGCGGCCAGACGGAGATCAAGTAAGAGGTCCCAGGCCCTGGGCATTCTCTCCCTTTGAAAAGTACTTTCCGGACATTTAGACAGAATTTAGGATGGACTGGGGAGGGCCAAGGAGGGCCAGGGAGGGTCTGGATGGCTCCCAAGGTAGGGGTTCCTAGAGGACAACTGTTGAGTATTCAGAGGTCAGGTTCTGTATATGGGAGAAACTCCAGTGATCCGAGTGGCAGGAAGGCCCCTGGCAGGGGGCCAGGGGCCACTAACCCCAGGCACTTGCAGTACATCTCATACAATATGGACAGCCTCCCCCAAGGTCCTGAGAGCTCTGAGAGGCTGGCGTCAGGCCCTCCACTCACTGCCGAGCCCCCTGCGGCGTTGGCTCTGCCTAGACTGCAAGGTGAGTACCCACCTGAATTCCAGTATCGGCTCCTCACCCATCAGCTGTGTGATCTTGGGTAGGTCACTGTCACTCTCATGCCTCTGTTTCCTCATTAGTGAGGCAGGATAATAATGCAACTTCCTCTAAAGATTAAAGGAGTCCAGGGGCTCAGCTCCAACCTGGCTGGGAGGAGAGACAGTAAGAGCAGCTGCTGCTGTGGAGCAGCCCGGCATCTTGAGCCCAGAGGCCTGGATCTGTGTGCAAGCAGGCTGCTGGGTAGGGAGCAGATGGGGAGTGACAACTGAGGAGGGCTGAAGGAGAACTTCCTAACAGTGAAGTGGAGCGGCTGCCTTGGGAAGGTGTGGACTCTCCCCTTGGGTGAAGACTGAGCCAGCCTGAGAGGCAGGCCAAGGTGCTGGAGTCCGGATTCTAAAAGGGCTCTGAAGAGTCCTTCTCCTCCTACCCAGGAGTCTCAAGACCTGACCCCAGCCTGCAGCTGCCATAGTAACCCCTGACTCTTGCCCCTGCTACTCTGGAGGTCAAGCCTGTTGATTTGATTCTCTGGTTCTGCCCAAGGAAAGTGGCCCCAAAACATGTCGACTCCAAAACCTGGAAACAAGTCCCCTCATTTCAGTGCCCTGAACACTCTCTAGGTCTTCTAAAAACCCAGGGGGCTGGCTCCTGCTCTCAACCTGAGAAAATATGGGAAGAGGTAAAGGAAGGTTTTAAAGTGGTATGAGCTAGGGTAGATGAATGACCAGCCCATGCATTGGACCAAAAAGCAAGAATGCAGAGTAAGAATTCAAGAGCTCTAGTCCCCACACAGCCTTTGTGAGCTGTGTGACTATGGGTAAGTCCCTTAACCTGTCTGAATTTGGTTCTCATCTGCCCATTCCAGTGGACTATTGTGCAGATCAACAGGAACATGGGCTGAGGGTCTTCCAGGGGCAGGGCCAAAGCTGGGTACAGGCTCAGTGCAGAGGAAGCCTCAGGACATGGTGAGGAATAAATGGAGTCAGTTGGGGCTCTTCTTTGTCTGCCCCAGTTGCAGGAGCCCCTGCCTGCCTCCTGCTGTCTTAGACCAGCTGTAAGAGAAAAACTTTACCAGAAAGAGATGACCTCCTGCAGGAAGTTGGAGGGGGTGCTCCAGGCAGAGTCATAATGGAAACCTAGGCTAAGGGGCTGTGAGTCACAGAGGACTAAAAATAGGGAAGGAGAAGCCACTATGGAACAGCATAAACTGAGAGTGGAGCCACAGGGGCAGTGGGAAGGGCAGGGAGGAACACAGAATCTTGTTCTGTTTTTAAAACTATGCAGTGGCCAGGGCAACATTCTGAGCAGCCCTGATCCCCTGCGTGGTCATAGGAGGCTGAGTGGGGCAAGGTCTGCCTTGCTGTACTTACTGTGTGACCTGCCATGGTCATGCCCCCTCTCCAAGTCCTGGGTTTCTCAACTTTAAAAGGGGAAAGTGACCCTCAAGATTTGCTCTTGGCAGTTACAATGTTGCGCAGGCACCAACCCACGAGGATGTTTAACATGGAGGCCTATGTATATATCAACTTACTGGGGTCACCCTGCTTAACTTGGAGCTGAGAAACCTGGAGCCTTAACTAGGTCCAGGTTAAGGTCGGAGCCTTAACTAGGCAGCCTCGACCATTATTGCCTTTGGGTCCCAGTCCCTCTGGCCCAGAAGGCTGGAGACTGTGAGCCCCTGGACTGACAGCCTTCATCCAACATGGGAGCCCCAGGCTGGGGTGGGGAGCAGAGTCTGGGTTTGTCTTGCTGTCCACCAAGAGGAGCCAGAGCCTGGGCTGTGTCTGCCTAACCTGAAGCAGGAAAGGCAGAAACAAAGTCTGCAGGGAACTCTACAGCCCATCGTGGAGATTCCAGAGCAGGCAGGGAGTCCTGTGTGAACCAGCACTGCCTCAAGCTCCCCATCCACCTGGAGCAACCAAAGAGCAGGGCAGAGTGGGGTGGAGAGGGGAGCTCGTCTCCTGGGGGAGCCAGAAACAGAGGGAAGGCACCTTTCTGCCAGAGGACTGGCACGGACGACAGCTGAAGGCGGGAAAGTGCAGGTGCATTCGGAGCCATGGGGAGACGGAGGCAGGAGTGGCACCATCTCAGCTCACTGGCCATCTCCTTTAGAACCACGTTCCACGCAGCTCCTGACACACAATAAATTCTTAGTAAGTGCTGCTGTATGTAACCCATGAAGCATGGACTAGGGTTAGTGAGGCCATTCAGTTATTCCTTCCTGTAACTGCGGGCCAACCACCTGTCGCCCATCCATTTATTCAGCTCGCACCTATGGAGCACCTATTATATGCCACATCCTACACCAATAAAGGGCCCCACCATCCTGAAGCCACTGCCTAGCACATTGAGGGGGATTTCCTCCTCCCTCCACCGAGTGCCCTCTTCCGCCTATCTCCTTCAGGAAGCTCTTCCGTACACTCCAGCTTTGCCTGTCAGTTTTGTCTTAGACCAGATCACTCCGTTCCCACACCAACTTGGAGGGCTCTTGGTGGGAATAATGAAGGACAGCCTGGGTCACCTCTATGCTGTAGACACTTGTTAGGATGTGTTTAGGACTGGCCCCTCTGGGAATGTTGGCCTGACGATTTAGCTTGAGGGCTGGCACTTTCTCCTGCAGGGCCCATCTCCTGCTGCATGGCCAAGATCCCCAGGTTCCACAGAAATCTCATTCTCAGACCTTTGGAGAGCAGGCAGAGGGCTGGAGGTGCACAGGCTGGGTGGGGGCAAACAAAAAAAGACAAAACCCGGGGTTAAGTAAGCCCAGAAATAGCCCAGTGAGAACCAAAGGGCAGAGCTCATTGGCCTCCCTCGCCTCTGCTGCCTGATGACATAGCATTTCTGCATCAGCCCTGACTTCACACCGGCCAGAAACTTCACTGGGGGTTGGAGGCTCAGCCACATACATTAAAGGGAGATCATTCCCATCTTCAAATGCTTTTTCTCATTCACTGCCTTCACACATTAACTCAGCAAACATCCACTGATCAGTGGCAACAGAGAATGCACAGATAAGACCTGGTCTCCTCTCAAGTTATCCCCACAGGCCTTCTCCATGAACTTTAAAGACAGCACTAGGAAGGCATAGAGGTGTATCACTATTGCTTACAGTACATATACGGCCCTTCAGAAAGCTCACCTCCACTCTCCCTTCCAAACTCCAGGCCTTTGAGCTAACTCTTGACCCCCATTTCTCCCCTTCCAAGTCCTACCTGAACTTCAAGCTCTGACTAAAATATCACCTCCTCCAAAAGCTGTCACCTCCTTCTCTTGCTCATCCTAGGGGGCTGGCCATGTGCTCATAGCTGCCGCACAGGGCAGGGGTTCGGGAAATGAAGGGGAAGCGAGTGGGCAGGGCAGGGGCCAATTTCCTGTAAAGCCCCTCTGTGGTTACCTCAAACAAGGAACTAAATTTGTAATTATACCCTCATGACCCAATCTTACCCCCACTTGCCATATCCTAGAACGCTGAGGTTTTCCTACTTGAAGAGAGTTTGTGTGTGGGGTATGCGTGCGTGCATGCGTGTGTGTGTGTAATAGTTTCTCTTCCTCCGAGCTCAGAGAGGGAATATACCAATGAGTATGTTGCAAGGAGACAGACAGCCCTGTTACCAGAAGGAGTCCTCTGACGCCAGCTTCCTGCAGGCCCAGCCTCCAGCACAGGGAATTGAGAGGAGCCACTCCTGTCAGCTGGGAGGCAGCAGCCTCCTGGCGAGGAGGTGGGCAGGAGGTAAGGAGGCCAAAGCAGGGACCTGAGATGGTGTATGCCACATGTTGGGGAGGGTACAAAAGAACATACTTACGCTGGAAATGTAGGCTACATTTGAGCACAGAATTTTAGGCTGAGAGTCTTGAAAGCCAAGTCTAACTGGGCCACTGGACAAGATATACACAAGGACATCAGCAACGGATAGCAGAGGGGAGATGTCTGCATGGGGTCTCTGTCCTTGACATTCGCTGAAGATACAACGGAAGAGAACACGAGGAGATCTTGGTAACAGTTTTTCTGAATGGCAAGGAGGGAACACCTGGGAATGATAGAAAGGCTAAGAGAAACCATCATTACTGGCTCTCATGGGGCAGAGAAAGGCTTCAAACGGTCCCCAGGTCCTCCACAATATTGGAATTTAAGGCCGCTCCCTTGGGGAGAGCCTTTGCTGACCCACAGTGGACTGCCTCGAGTCTGGGAAAAGTTGAGGTCCTCTTCTCATCGGCTGAGGCTACCTCCTTAGAAATCTGGGGCCAAGAGAGAGAGGTGGCATCCTGTGTCCCGTCGTGTGAGTGGAACTGTGATGGCCCGATGGTATCAGTACTTAGAATAGGGCTGGGGCAGGAAGGTTTGCAGCCCAGAGATGAGCAGGTGGCAACCTGGAGTGGTTGGAACCTGCATTCCCTGGCTGTCCCAGTCACAGCCAGCACCTTTATCTGTGCAGCCCCAAGGCCCAGTAAACTTGCGGGGCAAACGAGAGCCCAAGGTGAGCATGGACTTTGTCATCATCAGGACCATCTTAGGATGAGTGCAGAAATTGAATGTCCACCTGGCAGTGCTGTGGACTCAGGAAGGGGTTTTAAGCATCCAGTAGGGATGAACAGAAGGACCAGATGCTCCTGTAAGCCTGGGATGGAGGGCAATGAAGAGAGGGACACAGGTGGGTTTGGAGTTGAGGAAGGCCTTGGTATTCATGAGTGCTGAGTTTGTTGCTCTGAGCTATAAGCCTGGGAACAATAGGAAGAACACCAAGGCACCAGGCGTTGCCCCTGTTTAGTGGGCTCACAGTTCAGTGAGGTGACAGACACTCAACGAATCAGCCCAACACTTCTCCCTGTGTTCACAGGAGGGGCAGAAGAAGCAGCTAGGCAAAGATGCTACAAATAGGAAATTAGCACATGCAAAGGCCCTGAGGCAAGAAGAGACATAGCATAGAGAAGACACTAGTAGATGGCCAGGTGCGGGGGTTGGCACAGAGAACAGGGCTAACAGGAGGGGAGCTGGAAGGGAAGGTGTGATGGGGCAGGGACTAGGGTGGTGGCAGTGAGAAATGGACAGAGAGGAGATTTAGGAAGTAAAAAAGAAGATAGTATAGAAGGAGGAAGAAGGTAGAGTCAAGGTCAGCACTTGCATTCTGTTGTGGATAGCCAGGTGGACAGTGGTGCCTTTGCTGATAGGGGAGCCCTGTAGAAGGAGCAGGTTTGTGGGGCATTGAGGCCAGTTTTGTACATTCTGAGTTTACGGCGTCTGTAAAATGTTAGATCCAAATGTGAGGATGAGGCAGTGGATGTGCAGATCCTGAGGATGTGGTCTTAAAGGAGTTGGGAGTCCACAGGTTGTATAAGAGCTAGGGTGGAGAGAAGAGGCCATGCTGAGCCTAGAGAGGCTCTAACCATGAATGGGGAGATAGAGAGGCAGGAAATGAGTGTGTGCAGAGGGAGAGGAACTGGAGGTATAACTGCTGGCAAGGTGTCAATTCTGTTAAGAGGAGTCCCACCACTCCCCAACCAGGGCAGTGCTGCAGTCACTCTTCTCCTTCCTCTGGCCAGAAGCGGAGGGCGGCACTGACCAGTCTCACCCAGCACGATCTCTCACTAGTAGTGTGGCCTGGGTCAGTTTCTTCAATTCTCTGACCCTGGTATTTCTAATCTGTAAAAGAGCAGAGTTGTGAGGATGGAATAATTAAGGCCAGCAGTCTTCACATCTGAATGGACATCAGCAGCACAGAGGTTGATACAGTTTGCTGGGCACCAGTTAGTTTAGTTTCAGGACCAGTGTGAGCTTGAGAGTCTGCATTTTCAACAAACTCCCAGATGACACTAATGCTGCTGGTTGCTGACCACACTTGGAAATCCACTTAGTTTAGGGCAAGGAGTCTGGCACTAACTAAAGCCCCACAGTTCTCCTCTAGGCCTGGATCCCTGTGGGTCTGCCAGGTTGTTACTCCAGCTTGGCTTCAGTTTCCCTGATTGTCCAATGGGAGGAAAAAAGTCCCCGGAAGCCTGCCTTGCATGGATTGCTAGGAGATGCAGGCAAGAGGGCTGGAGCCTAGGGTTGTCCCTAGCAGACGCTACGCAGCCTTGTGACCACCAGGGAGCGGGCGCTCTGCTCCGCAGACAGGCTATGAGGGGCGTGGAAAACCGCGGAGACACTGCAAGGCCCAGGGCAACAGCGTCAGGGTACTTCCAGCGACCTACACATCGCAGTTGCCTCTGCGTGACCAAAGCAAGCCTGTCCGTGCTCTAGTTTCCCAATCGGCCTTGACTCACTGCGGCTCCTCAGGCACCCTAGGGAGTGGAGATCCACAGTGGATTTTGCCTCCTTGGCTGCAAATACAGGCAGTTAATTTTACCCCTGAGAATGGGCAAGCTCTTAGGTGGGACACTGGGAGGCAGTACAGCTCAGGTCAGGTTCTGGGGTCCAGGTACCCCTAGGACTAGTGGGATGTGCAGATATGGGCTCAGGAAACAGTTGCACATCAACCACCAGATCTCGACAGAGGTGCTTTATGCGGATAATTCATTTAATCTTCACAACCATTCTGTTTGTGCTATTATTATCCCTGTTTTACAAAATGGGAATGGAGACACAGTAAGTAACTTGCTCAAGGTCACACAGATAGTGAGGGGCAGAGCCTGGACTGAACCCGGGCTGTTTGGCTCAGGGTCTGCATGTGGGAGTCTAGACAGGAGCCCCTGCCCCAGGTCCTGTGGGTCTCCCATGCAGGTCCTGTTACTGACCCAAAAAGGACTCTGCCTCCTGGTACCCCACTGCCTATCAGCAGACAAGACTGGGTCCTGGATGGGCTCCAACACCTTCACTTAGGCCTCAACTTCGTCCATGACTCTGGGGAAGAGACCCATTGGCAGGCTGCCAGATAAAATACAGAATGCCCAGTTAAAGGTAGATTTTGGACAACCAACAAATGCTTTTCTGATGTACGTTCAAATATTAATGGGGCATGCTTATACTCAAGAGGTACTGGTTATTTAATCTAAAATTCAAATTTAACTCGTGACCTGTATTTTCATTTGCTCCATCTGGCAACCCTGCCAAGGGAGCCCTTCCCCCATCTCCATGCCAATGCCGGCCTCTTCCTTCCTGCTCCCCTTGAGGCTCACCCTGGAGCACACTGTGCTGTGTCTCTGCTCCAGAATGGCCACCGTGCTGCCTCATGACTCAGGCGCCCAAGCTCAACACACCATAAAGTAAACTCCCCATCTTCCCTCCTGAGTCCCCCTCGGAGGAGTCACCACTGTCCACCCAGCCACCCCTGCCAGGGGCCAGTGACAGCCTTTCACTCTCTTTGCCTGTACATCCTGTTCTCCCTGTCCTAAGACTCCCGCATCCTTCCCCTCCTGAAACCCTTCCACGCTTGCCCCCTCCCATTCAGTTTCTGCAAAAAATATCCTCCAGGCCACCTGCCTAAACCCTGGTCTGAACCCAGCTTTCTCCTAACCTCAACCAGGGGAGGGGCTCCTAGGATGGAGGTAAGGGGCGCCGAGGACATGCAGAAGCCAGGATCATTCTACCACAGTGGGGAGGTTTGATTGCTTTAAAATTTCCAAAGAAAGCTTTGTCTTTTAGAAATCCCAGTTCACTTGAGTCTAGGTCGCTGTATGTGAGTGACCCAGGGCCTTCCTGCCAAAATAAAAGTCCTGGAGGGCAAGGTGAGACTTCACTGTGCTGTCCTCCTGCTGACCCTGACCTCTCTGTTTTGCAGCTCCCTGAGGGCCTCCTTTGACTCCCTGAAGCAGCGTAAGTCTCAACTGTCCCCTACCTCGGGCTGTAGAGTGACAGGACCTTCTGGGAACATAGACAGAGGTGGATGGATTCTTGCCAAGTGGAAATTCGGGCCACATACAGGCCTTTGGCACTGGTGGCGGATTTGGAACTGAGGCTGGCCTAGATGGAGTGTGGGTGAAAGGCCCCTTGGGTCTGATGTACGAGGCCAACGTCCATACTCTGCCCTCAGAAATCGAGGATGTTGGTAGCTCCCACATACAACTGGCCCTGTCCCTGCGTGAGGAGCTCCGCAGCCTCGAGGAGTTCCGAGAAAGGCAGAAGGAGCAGAGGAAAAAGGTGAGGCAAGTGCTGGGGTGCTCCCCCATCATCAAGTCCTCAAGTGGGAGGCGGCCACCTTCATTGTGGAGGTGGTGACAGGTGGGCCCTCCTGATGGAGCCCAGGGAGGCTTGGGGGCAGCCTCCCAGGCTCGAGGGTGATGCTAATTTGAAGGAAGGGAAGGGCTCAGCTCACAGGCCTGGGAGCCCCCTGGGGGTCTTTTCCCAAAGCTGCCTCATGCCAAGAAGAGGGGAAGATGTGGGCCTTGTTAACCACCCTACCACAGCAGACTGCAGAGTGGCAGTGACAGCTTGGGGTTATCCAAAGAAAGCAAACTAAATTGGGGAGTCACCAAAAACTGCTCCTGAGCCCAAGGATCGAGGCTGTTTGTGCTGGGGAAAGGCAGATCGGGAGTCAGTCACTGACCACTCTGCCCAAGGCAGCAAAGAGTATATCATGCTTACCTCACCATCCGAAGATACATCTCACCCATGTGTAGGACATAACTGTCTTTAAAGGGACTGTATGGGAGGAAGTGGGGCTCCCATCACGGGAGCTGTGCTAGCAGAGATGGAAGGCTGTGTCAGGGAGGCTGCAGTGGTAGGGTGGGAGGTGGGCTTTGTGACCTCTGTCCTAGGGTCCCATCCCAAGCCTGAGACTGACTGGCTGAATATTTGGCCCATTGAGGGGGATGGTCAGGTGTGGACACATACTTAGCCTCTAGGGTTTTAGAGATGAGGGTGGTGTCCTGGACGAGGAGGGAGAGGCCAGCAGACAGAAACGCTTCTTGCTTGGAGAGGAAGGATACTTGTAAAACATCCAAAGAATTGAAAATGGAAAAGTCCATGCAACTGAGCTGTGAAGGGGAAGATGCCAGCTCATTGCTGGGGCAAGGCTGGGATCATTGCATGTCCTTGTCTCACTATGCCTCAGTTAAAAGATGGGACACTTATGTCTACTTCCTAAGCTTTGAGGACCTAGCCAAGAACCAGGCTCCTATCAGTCTTAAGAGACAAGGCACTGGCTCTAATGAATGGTTCTGACCACAGAAATTCAGTGTGGCTGCATTCTCCGTTTGCCCATTGGACCAGCCAGGGCCTCAGGCTTTGGAGATTCTAAATTTGGCTTCCTGAGCAGACAGTGGGTCCCCAGAGCTGGCTCCAGAAGCCTGCACAGCCTTGAGGTGCTGCAGGAGATGATCTCTGCAAGCAGGGGCTTGTCTCTAGAGTGTGCAATCACCCGCTCAGACAGCGAGGCCCCAGGCTGGCTATTTTAAGCTCTCCTGTGGCCTGTGGGACTGTGCATCTGCAAAAGCTGTTTTGGACAGAGCAACACCTTCCCAAGCTTGGCCAACACCCTCACAAGTGGAGAGCTGTGATGTAGTGTATGAGGAAGCCTGCTTGGGCATGTCTATGAGTACGTGTATGTGTGTGAGGGAGAATGTGGACACACATGTGCATGCCTATGAGCATGTGAGTATGTGTCTGTGAGTGACCAGGTGGCTTGCCTGAGGTCTCTCCCCTGGCACGAGCCTTACTGTGACCCCAAGCACAAACCAGCTCCAGCCCCAACATGAAGGTCATCTCATTTTCAGTTGCTCTCATAACTTATACCCAATCTCTGTCTGGGCTGAGTGTCATCCTCTCCATCTAAACATAGAGCTTGGGAGAGAGGTGAGGGTCCAGTGGCCTGTGTACCTGCAGGGGGCTGTAACTAAGTTTAGAGTGTGTGTGTGTTCACTTGTGCGAACAGGCCGGTGGCTGTACACAGGGAATATGGCAGTGTGCTTGTGTATACTTGTGCATGGTGTCTACAGGTGCTCTGGGAGTGTGCATGTGACGGCCTGTGTGTTCCAGTGGGAGCAGTGGGTGCATGGGGGGTGGTTAGTGTGTACTTCCACGTGTGTTCTGTCATGTGGAACTTTGTGTACACGCATGTGTCTAAGTGTGTACACAGTGTGTGACAGCTGTGAGTGGGTACAGAGGTGTGAATGAGGACTCTGTGTGTGTGTACACACAGACATTAGATATTCTCTGGCTAGAGACCAAGTCCTGGCTGAAGGCTGCAGCCAATGAGAGGACACGCTGGGCATGCACATGCCCTGGGCTTCTCCAGCTTTCTGTTCTGACATTAATTGTGAAAGAGCAAGGTGTGAGAGAGGGAAGGCATCTTGTTGCTACCCCCCTTCAGAGCCAGGGGTGTGCTATACCTTATCCCAGAGAAACCCCATCCTCTTGGCCTAGGGGAGTGTCCAGAGGCCACAGCCCCCCTCTAAGAGTCTCACATCCCCTGCAGTACGAGGTCGTCATGGACCGTGTCCAGAAGAGCAAGCTGTCACTCTACAAGAAGACCATGGAGGTGGGTGCAAGGCTCTTGGGTCTTGAGGGAGGCAGACAAGGTATGGGCCCTAGAAGACCTGGGATGGGCGCCTGGGACAGGGACGGCCTCAGATCTTCACCCAGCTACATGTGCATTGGCCTGTCACATGATCAGGGCTAAACTGGGGACTTTTGACTGTTGGACAGGCGGTCAGCCCCTGACAGTGACCCACAGGGTGATCCATGCTGTCAGCTGCAGAGTCTAAGAGTGGAGGGAAAAGGGACCCCTGAGCTGTGTCCCCTGGGATACTGGGTGAGGAAAACAAGACTGCACAAGAGGCCAGCATCTTGAGGATGATGGTATTTTCAGGGACTGGCTGGTAGTTTAATGGGACCTCTTCTCTGAAGAGGCCGGAGCTTTGGGCAGGGCTACTAAATCCCCAATGGAAAGGGGCCTGGGAGTAAGACTCCTTCTCCTTCCCCATTCTGGACCTCCACATCCCTGTCCCTGGTGAGGAGACCCCCACTCCATCCATATCCTCCAACAGAAAGAAGGGAGGCTGGGCTCAGGGAGTCCCACTCTAGGCCCCCGCAAGTCACACCCCTCCACACCCCCAGTCAAAGAAGACATATGAGCAGAAGTGCCGGGACGCTGACGATGCCGAGCAAGCCTTCGAACGAATTAGCTCCAATGGCCAACAGAAGCAGGTGGAAAAGGTATGTGGGGCCACTGAGGCCATATGCTGTTACCCAGGGCTGGGGCAGGGCAGGTAAGGCAGGGAAGGGGTACCGCAGACACCCCCAGGCAAGGTCTGCTTCTTGGACATGCTAGCTGCCCACCCCTCCCCGAACCTCATATCCCCACCTGTGAAATGGGTTTCCTAGAATCTCAGGGCATGAACTGACAGGGTCAGCTTGATCACCGTTGCCATCTCCAAGCTGCACCCAGGGACCCATTCCTCAGAGCAGGCCCTCTGTAGCCCAGGCCCAGAGCTCATGGGACAATGAGCAGAAGCTAACTCTCACACAACCCTTGGAGTGGGGCTCAGTGAGCTTATGCCACAGAAAGGAAACCAAGGCTCAGTGACAGTGAGTGACTTGTCTGAGGTCTCAGAACCAGGGATAAACAGAGAAAGGATCCAAACCCAGGTCATCCAGAGCCCAAGCTCTTGACTGCTCTTGACTGCAGAGCAGGGTTGGAGTGTCAGAGCCAGGAGGGTCTTGACACGTTTTGCCCCTTGCATACAGACGAAAGCTGAGGCCCATAAAGGGCAGGGGCCTGAGGATCAGTTAGGGGCAGCAAGTTGGGAGCCAGTGGCCAAGTCCAAACCAGGAAGTTCAGCTCTGCCCACATAAGTCCCAGGTCCTGGCCCCTGGTCTAGGTCCTGACACCTAGTTTTCAAGTGTTCCTGCGTGGGCCGCAAGTTTCTGGATTTTTTGGGAAGTTTTTTTATTGGAAAAACTTTTTTGTTGTGGTCCTTTGTGGAGTGAAGCTGGAGTAAATAACAGTACTTGCCCACAGTCGGCTCCTGAGCGTCCCACTGGGTAGTGGTTGGGGGAGCTGTGTGTGACAGCGGCACTTCAGAGTCACTCAGGGAGGCCGGGAGCCTTAAGCTTGGGGCAGTGGTGTCCAGGGTAGGGACTCAGCACTGCTTTCCATTTTCCTCCTCAGAGCCAGAACAAAGCCAAGCAGAGCAAGGACTCGGCCATGGAGGCAGGTATGTGGCCCACCTGCTTCCTCAGACCCGGGTGGTAGACTGCACAGGCCTTCCCCCAACTGCGTACTTTCCTACCCTGGGGACATATACACTCACACCTGACCACACAGAGTCACAAGCTTGTCACTTTCATTCCCATACTTATGAAAATAGAGCAAAAACATTCATGTTCTCATTTGCCAAAACTATTCTTGGTGGTTTGCATGTTTCAACGAATCTGTATGACAGTCCTATGAGGTGACTGTTATTACTACCCTCCTTTTAACAGATGATGAGACTGAGGCACAGAGAGGTTAGGTAACTTACCTAAGATCACCATCAATGAGTGGTGTCGACTGCATCCAACCCAGGTCATCTGGCTCTAGAGCCTGAGACTTTCACAACCACCCTCATGGCAGACAGACCCATTCATATCTCTCTCTATCTCTGTCTCTTACACACACACACACACACACACACACACACACACACACACACAGAGCCTTCTCTGGGCCTGTCTCCTCTGTCCTTCACCTTCCACACCCCTCGTCTCTGCCAGCATACTTCTTAAGACAGAAAGCTTGCTCTGCTTCCTTCTCCTGGGAAGGGTCTCCCTTCCACTCTGCCTCTCCCAGGACACAGCTGCTCCCATGGCTGGAGGGCATGTGAACCCCAGAGTTCTGGGGACAGAGGTCATGGCCAAGCCTGCTGGGTCCCCAGCCCAACAGCTACCATACTGCCCTCTACCATCCTTCAGTGTTTGCCCTCAGTTTTGCACCTGGAAAGTGATGGGTGGGACTCAGGATGGCTAGAGGCCTGGACTCTGACCTTGGGCAACTTAGAGCACAGTAGGGAGCTAAGAGTTACCCCAAAAGGAGCAGTAACACAGTGGGTGACCCTGACAAGTGTCCAGATGAGAAGGCAGCAGCCGGAGCAGGTCTGTCTGGGGAAGAGGGAGCTCTGAGCAGGGGCACTGAAGGAGCAAAGGTGTGGGCAGTGGGGACATGCGTCTATGCCGCTGATCTCCCTGAGGGCCACCTGTTCTTCCAGAGCGAGTGTACAAGCAGAACATTGAGCAGTTGGAGAAGGTGCGGGGTGAGTGGGAGCAGGAGCATCGGACCACCTGTGAGGTGAGTAATCCTGGGCCTGTTTCCTTAGCTGTAAAATAGGAAAGACATTCCTCCTTGCTCCAGCTGCTTCATAAGGGGAAATAAGGCAGTGAGGTGGTGGGAAGACCTCATTCCTTCATTTGCCCACTCAGGTATTCACGCCCCAATCCAGACTGGGTTCCCGCCCCCAGAGAGCTCAGTGCCTGGCTTTGTGCCCTAAGCCTCTTTGTTTCAGGCAGGTATCTTTCATTCCTTTTTGTTGAAGCTGAAACTGAGGCCCAGACAAAACCATAGCTTCTTTGGGCCCTGCTGGGAAACAGTAGCTGGGAGACAGGCCTCAGGACTGTTCCTCTCACAGTGCCCTCCCAGGGCCTTTCCAGTGTGTGGTGAGCCTTGGAGGGAGGGGGCAGGAACCCCACAAGCAACTCAACCTCCTTCCCAGGAGCCTCAGGTGCTAGCACAGATGGGGGGTGGGGACCCCCAGCAAGAGTCTTTCCCTTAGACTTGGCTTTCAGCAGAGGGGTCTAGCTTGTCAGCCCTAGCTGAGCTGTGAGTTGGGCCTAGGCTGGCCTGGCTCTGCAGCTCCCTTCTCACCTCTTATCTCCCTCCCTTCCCACAACCCAGGCCTTCCAGCTGCAAGAGTTTGACAGGCTGACCATCCTCCGAAATGCACTGTGGGTGCACTGCAACCAGCTCTCCATGCAGTGTGTCAAGGATGATGAGGTCAGGGGATGAAGGGCAGGGAGGGGTATGGAGCGAGCTAGTAGAGGAGGCAGGTAAAGACAGCAGCTTCTGGGCAACAGGATGCCCTGGTCCACCTGAGTCTGTCAACAAACACCTCAGGTCTCATCCTCTGCCCCAAGGCTCCTCCCCCCCCACCAAGGACAGGGATCTCTTTGTTTGGAAGACTGTGCTTCATCTTGGTTATGTTAGGGTCAGGAAGATAGGTGGACACAGCCTCTCGGAGGTCTGCAGAGGCTGGAGGACCCTGGGCTGCTGTGCTCCAGGCCTAGCATTTGCAGGAGCTCAGGTCCAGTCCCTCCTCAGTCCCCTAGTCTCCTCACTGAGCTAGCTCTACTTGCTGGGTGGTCCTACCCAGCCTAGAGGGGCCACTACCTCCTCACCAGGGTCTGACCTCTGTTCATGTAGCCCCAGAGCCATGAGCTGTCCTGAGGCAGCCCTGACTCCCTGGTGCTCACTTCTCTTATTTGCCTGACCTCTCCACCCATGGGAGGAGGGGTTTTGGGTTCCCCAACCCAAATGACTTGAGCCCACCTGTGGCCTCCTTGTGGCAGAAGAGAAGGGTGGGCTCTGGGTCCTGTCATACAGGAACAAAGCCCAGCTGCACTGAATTCTTGTTCTGTGATATTGGGCAAGTGACTTTCTTTCTCCAAGTTTCCTCATCTATAAAATAAGGCAAATAGTGTCTACTGCAGAGGACGGGAGTGAGGTTCAAGTCCCTTGCATAGGATCTTGTGTATAGGAAGTGTTTGGGAAGCAGGAGATGCTGTAGGCCAGGGCTCTGACCCTTCTGGAAGGACTGGGGCAGTTATACCCCAAGGCTTCCCTGAACACAGGCAATGAGCTGTACACATGAGACCTGTGAGGAGGCTGGTGTGGTGGAATTCCCTGGCCAGAGTTCATAGTCGGAGAGACAAAGCCTCAATGAGGGTGGGCACTAGGGTGAGGCCTGGTCCCTCAGCCCTTATTCTTCCTCACCGCCAGCTCTACGAGGAGGTGCGGGTGACTCTGGAAGGCTGCAGAGTGGAGGCCGACATCAATGGCTTCATCCAGGCCAGGAGCACAGGCACTGAGCCCCCAGGTAAGGCCTGGCCTGCAGGGAGCACGGCCTCTGGGTCCAGGCCTGTCTGTCCCGAGGAGGCCTGGCCCTGGTTCTCTGAGCTTCAACTACCAGGGCTGGTATGGCTCACAGATCCCCTCTGGGTGGAGGAGATGTGGCCAGATTCTGGAGAGGAGTTAAGAACAGTGTCATCCCCTGAGCAGAGGATGAGCAGAGCTTAATAACACTGTAATACCCAGAGGAGGGAGTAGAGGTGTAGAGCCTCCTCAGAGCCCCCACTTTAGCCTGTTTGGTCCCACTAAATTATGAGTCCAGAATATTTGGTCTCAGTGGTGCCCACAGTGAGGTCTCTCATGGAAGTGAGGGAGGCCCACTTCCCACCTGCAAGTGTGGGCCAGGGCCAGGATGGGAAAGTAGGTTCCCAGTCTGTGTTTCTGGATGGGGACAAGGTGGGGGATCAGGTGGCAGAGATCCTTCCTGCCCTGCTCTCAGCCACACTGGGCCTCACAGGCTTGCTCTCCACAGCTCCAGTGCCCTATCAGAACTACTACGATCGGGAGGTCACCCTATCATCTGGCAGCCCTGGCATACAACCATCCTGTGGCATGATAAAAAGGTGAGACACTCACCAGGATGCAGAGGTGGGGTTGGGGGCAGGGAGCAGATCCGACCTCTCCTCTTGCAACTGATTGATCTATGAGGTCTGTCCAGAAGCCATGTAATATGAAAAATGTAGACATTTATTGAAGAAGATACAAGATATAAGAAGCAATGTCCACAGGACAATGACACCTGAGTCCCCTTCAAAGTAGGCACCCTGGGACCTCACACAGTTCTCCCAGTTGCCATCAGCTGACCCATCATATTTTCCCAAATCTCACCAGTGGTCTGAAATCTCTTCCATTTTAAAGGTTATTTTAGTTTTGAGAAAAGGCAGAAGTTGCAGGGTGCCAAATCTGGGCTGTAGGGGGGCTGAGTCACCTGGGTGATTTGGTGTTATGCCAAAAAACTCTACTACACAAGATGGGATGCATGAGAAGGTGCATCATCATGATGAAGCTGCCAATCACCAGTTACTCATAGCTATGGCCTTCTGAATGTTCAAGCTTAATGCAAAATTTGATGCAGATTCGTTGCTCTACTTGCTTAGTCATTTTGAATGCAACAGCCACGAAGTACACATGCTCACTCAACAGCATCTACCAACCCCAATGACTAGTACAGTAAAGTCACCATTCACGCATGCCCATTCTAGTCCATCCTCCTTGGCTACTAGGTTACACCAATGTTGCACAAACTGTTCTCATAGTATTAGTAATGGCTGTACTTTTTCTGGACAGACCTTGTATATGTATTTATTAGTCATCTACTGTATTCTTGGTACTGTGTTCAGGTGCTAGGCACTCCTTGTGGGCAAGACAGGCTCAACCTGGTTTCATGAACCCTCAGCCCAAGGGGACCCAGGTGTTAAACAAATAATCGCACCCCATTTATTCATTAGTGAATGCTGAGAGCTCTAGGGATGCCTCAGACTGGCTTCCTGCCTCTTGGAACCTGCTGCTATCCTGGGCTGGTGCCCTGGACACTCAGGCTGCAGTGGTTACACCCTCCTGCTGGTGCAGGACCAAGACATAGGAGCAGGCCCCATAACCAGTATTCTTGGAAAAGTCTCCAGGCTCTTCAGGAGCCCTTCCCTGGCCTAGCTGTGGTAGGATCCAATGCCTCAATGTGTTACCTGAAAAAGTCACTCATCCTCTCTAGGTCCAAGACCCATGAGTGCAAACTGAGGTCAGACTCAGAACCAAAGAACTCTCCTGCTTTAGACTATGTGTGATGATGGTGACAGCCAATTGAGAGTGCCTTAGCCTGCTCAGGGAGTGCACCAGTAGACAGGTCCTGGAGGGGCTTCTATACCCTGTCTGTGAGCTTCTAGATGCATCTGTGGGCTTCACATGGTACCTGTGCCCTGAACCACCATGAAGCCCCCATGATCTCCTCTCCATCCAACCTTATGCAGATCAGGCCCTGCCTTTGGGAGACAGACAAGGGAAATGGTGGAGCAGGGTGGGGGGTCAATGGAGCTCCCAGCCCTCTGAGAACGGCTTATTTCCAAGACCTCAGGAGCCCACAGAACCTCCCAGCAGGATGCCTCAGGGAAGCAGAGGCTCATGAGAACCACTGAAGTTCAGAGCAGAGAGCACAACCCACTTCTCTGAGAACTTCGAGAAAATAGTGACCTCAGGTAAAGGACATTCATACCCTCACAATGTTACCAGAATCTTGGGGGACTCAGGCCTCTTTGAACCCCCTGCATCCCATCCCAGGGGGTCATTTAAACAACTGGATGAAAGAGCTCACCTGAGACAGTGTCAAAAAAGATAAGAAGGGAAAAGAAAAGGATGCCCACTCACAACTATTACTGAATATAGTTTTGGAAGTCCTGTCCACAGCAATAAGACAAGAAGAAGAAATAAAAGGCACCCAGATTGGAAAGGAGGAAGTAAAACTGTCATTATCCACAGATTAACATGATACTATCTAGAGAACCCTAAAGATTCCACTAACAAACTAAGGAACTAATTAGTGGATTAGAACTAATGAGTGAATTCAGTAAAGTAGCAGGATACAAAATTATTAATATTCAGAAATTGGTTGCATTTTTGTACACCAATGACGAAAGAAATAAAAAGTCTATACACAATTGCACCAAAAAGAATAAAATACCTAAGAATAAACTTAACCAGGGAGGTGAAAGATCTATACTCAGAAAACTATAAGACATTAAAGAAAGAAACTGAGGAAAACACAAATAAATGGAAGCATATACTGTGCTCCCAGATAAGAATTAGCATTGTTAAAATGTCCATACTAACCAAAGCAATCTACAGATTAAATGCAATTCCTATCAAAATACCAATGACATTTTTTTACAGAACTAGAATAAAAAGTCCATAAATTTATGTAGAGCAAGTGGCTATTTCTTTTTTTTAAAGATTTTATTTATTTATCTTTAGAGAGGAAGGGAAGGAGAGAGGGAGAGAAATATTAATGGATGGTTGTCTCTCGTGAGTCCCCTCCTGGGAACTGGCCTGTAACCCAGGCATGTGCCCTGACTGGGAACTGAACCATGATCATGTGGTTCACAGGCCTGTGCTCAATCCACTGAGCCACACCAGGGCACAAGTGGCTATTTCTTAAATAGTCACAGCAATCTTGAGAGAGAAGAACAGTTGGAATATCACACTACCTGACAGCACTTTATACTACAAGGCTATAGTAATCAAACCAGCGTGCTATTGGCATAAAAAAAAGACACATAGGTCAATGGAACTGAATAGAGAGCCCAAAAGTAAACCCACACCTATATGGTCAATTAATCTATGACAAAATCTATGTATATGGCAAGAATATACAATGGGGTGAAGACCATCTACTCAATAAATGGTGTTCGGAAAACTGCACAGATATATGCAAAAAATGAAATTAGACCAGCTTTTTAAACTTTGTTGAAAATAAACTCAACAGAGATTAAAGACTTACATGGAAAACCTGAAATCATAAAACTCCTAGAATAAAACATAGGCAATAAACCCTTTGAAATTGGTCTTAGCAATATTTTTTTTAATATGTCTCCCCAGGCAAGGAAAACAAAAGCAAAAATAAACAAATGTAACTACATAAAACTTAAAAGCTTTTGTATCATACAGGAAACCATCCACAAAAGGAAAAGACAACCTATTGAATGGGGGAGGATGTTTGTAAACGATACCTCCCATAATGGATTAATATCCAAAATATATAAAGAACTCATACAGCTCAACATAAAATACAAACAATCTGCTCTACTAGGTGGCTCAGTTGGTGGATGCATCATCCCATACACCAAAAAGTTGTGGGTTCAATTCCTGGTGGGGCACATATAGGGGGCAACCAACTGATGTTTCCCTCTCAGGTTGCTGTTTTTCCTTCTTGCAATCTCTCTTCCTTCCTCTCTGAAATCAATTTTAAAAAAACATGCTTGGCTGAGTATTAAAAAATGAATAAACTTTAAAAAATCTGATTTAAAAATGGGCAGTGGACACATACAGACATTTCTCCATAGAGAAAATACAGATGGCCAATGTTCTAATCATCAGAGAAATGCAAATTAAAACCACAATGAGATGTCACCTCACACTTGTCAGAATGTTGGTGAGGATGTGGAGAAAAGGAACCTTTGTGGACTGCTGGTAGGAATGCAGACTGTGGAGCCACTGTGGAAAACATTATGGAGTTTTCTCAAAAAACTAAAAATAGAGCGCCCACACGGTCCAGAAATTCCACTTCTGGGTACTTACCTGAAGAAATACAAAACAGTAATTTCAAAAGATGTATGTACCCCTATGTTCACTGCAGTCAAGATATGGGAGCAGCCCAAGTGTCCATCGATAGATAACTGGATAAAGATGTGGTACCTGTATACAATGAATATTACTTGGCCATAAAAAGAATGAACTCTTGCCATGTGCACTGGACCTATGCTAAACGAAATAAGTCAATCAGAAAAAGACAAATACCATATGGTTTCACTTATATGTGGAATCTAAAGAACAAAATAAAAGAACAAACAAAATAGAAACAAACTCATAGATACAGAGAACAAATTGATTGGTTGCCTGATGCTTCCATCAAAGGAGGGTTTGGTGGAGGCGGTAAGTGAAAAAGGTGAAGGAATTAAGAAGTACAAATCATCAGTTATAGAAATAGTCACCAGAGATGTAAAACACAGCATAGAGAATATACTCAATAATACTGTAATAACTATGTATGATGTCAGATGGGTATTAGATTGATCACTTCATAAGGTATACATCTAATCACTATGGTGTACACCTGAACCCAATACTGCATGTCAACTGTAATTAAAAAGTGAATTTAAAAATTAAAAAAGGGACAGAAAGGAGTGCCCCAAGATAAAGAGAGGTCCTGCTCTGTAGAGGAGGGAGGGTGTGGTAGCGGTGGCCGTCTGGGTCAGCCAGGTACCCAGCAGAGTGGACAGGGCAGCGGGCAGGGACTGGGAAGTGAGTGAAGGAAGGAACTGGAGTTGCAAGGGTAGAAAACTCTAGGGAAACAAGGCAGTGAGGCAGGACACACACCCTGCCCCAAGGAGCTCTGCTCCTCTCGGCCACCACCCTGCTAGGTTTAACCCTGTCCCACAACCGCCTCTACCTGTGGTTAGCAAAAGGCCTTGTCATGTGCACCAGGTGGACCTGCGTGTCACTCCCAGGCCACTGCTCCACAAACCCTGTGTGGGAGGGCGGAGGAAGGGGAGAGGCTGGTGAGGCAGGGAGGCCACGGTGCTGCACCTGATTAATCAGCTTCCACTTCCCAAACTCCTCCTCTATCCAGCCCCTACTCTGTGCCTTTGCACTCCCCCCTCCCATTCACTGGCAATGCCTTTTGCACTCCAGTCTCTGCCAGTTAAAGCTAAAAGCCTTTCAAGACTTGACCCCATAGGCAGCCTTTCCTGAGGCAGATAAGCAGCAGCAGCTTCTACTTATTTAGCCTTTAGCACTGTTGGCTTCATGGGGTGGCCCTGGTTCCTGCCTCTTGTTCCTGTTTTGTTTTGTTTTTTTTACTGAATCTTTCACGACTCCAACTCAGGACAGGCCTGACCCAGGCACAGGGGGAGGGCGAATGAGCTCAGCACTGCCTCCTGAGCTCACATGTACCAGTGTGTATTGCTGCTTCATGTGGTTGGGAAGTGGCTACGCAGGCCTGGTATTGGGGGTGCGGGTCGGGGGCTCTCAGGGCAGCAGGCTGACTGGGCCCAGCAGGCAACTAGCCCAGTGGAAAGAGTGGATCCACCTCTGAGGGCCCACTCATTGCCCATTGGAGGAGGGTGGAACAAGAACTTGCTGGGGTCAAAGGCTGAGAGGGCCACTGGGATCACCCTTGAGGAAACTTCATGCCTGAAGGGCACCCCACAAGTCACATCTGTGCCAGGAGGCTGGGAGCAGCCCCAGCACCAGAGCTCTGAGGGCTCCCTGCCTCATCCCCTCCCGCAGGACCTACCTGCTTTCTTCCATCCTTAGGTTCTCTGGGCTGCTGCATGGAAGTCCCAAGACCATACCCTCGGCAGCATCTGCAGGTAACTGGGTGTGATGTGGGGCCCTCCAAACAACTGGGGAGACCCTGGGGTGAAGGAGAACTTTTGCACACACAGGCCTCCCTCCAACTGCTGGGGGAAGAAAGACTAAACCAAGTGTGGGGACATTCCAAGTAGGGGCGCCTCCAGGGACCAATGTCCTATGAAAGGGGTGGGCTCCAGGCTTCACTCTGCTCTCAGCCTCCACAGACACCCTGACTTCCACCCCTAATCAGAATGAGGGTGTCTACACCGCTGTCGCAGTGCAGGAGGCACCAGGACCCCTCAGCCTGCCGGCCCGGGACTACAGGGCACTCTATGACTACAAAGCTCAGGTGAGGTTCTTGCCCTCCTCTTCTCCCAGGACAGCATCATGATGCCCAAGTGTGTTCATGTCTAGGCCCATTCCCTGTGTGAGTCCCCTTAGAACAATGCCCAGCACTTGGGAGGTGCTCTGTATCTGCTGAGTGAATATTGATGGAGTTCTAGGGGTTGTGTCTTCCTGAATCTGTTTGCATGCACACATGTGGTACCCAGGCAGACATGGGCATTGTGTGTGCGATGTATGTCCATGTGCGCACATGCAGGCAAGCTGACAGAGCTTGGGCTACCTGCAGAAATGGTCCAAGGGTCAAGCTCTGCACCCTCAGGTTAGGGCTCTGTTCTCCATGGCCACAGGTGCCAAGAACAACCTATAGCCAGAATCTGCCCCTCAACTGTGCTTGTGCTGGGTTGTTTCCTGAGGTCCGTGGGGAATGGAGGGGTCAGGGAATCACAGGGCAGTTGTGCCAAGATGCCTGTGAAGTCCAAACTACTCCTTGCTTTGAGGTAAGGGATGCAGAGCAAGACTCACATCCATGTAGAATGAGGCCAAGCACCCACTCAGGGCTGGGGGCTGCAAGACCAACTGCACTGATGCCCAAAGCCCAATTCCTGATGGGGGAGAAAGTCCAGGAGGACTGTGTGTTGGTGACAGGGGCTAGCAGAGCTAAGGAAGCTCAAGGGAGGTCATCAGCAGAGGGGAGGCTGTGTACAGTGGGCCGAGTGAGGGCACCCCTTGAGCAAGGGCATGGTGAACACACCTGGCCCTGACTTGCTAAGGCGCTGTGTGCCTGAAGCAGAGTGGGAGAAGGGACAGCAGAGAGGTGGAGCAGGAAGCAGGGGAGAGGCCTGGGTTTGGGGAAGGCCTATGATGAGAAACCAAGGAGGGGGTTGGACAGGAGGCCAAGTCCCATGTCCCACATCCTATGTCTCCAAGGACTGTCCCAGCCCAGAGGGAGAGGCCCTGCTTTGCAGCTGGGGAGGATAGGCATGTCTCAGCTGACTCAGCCCACCTGGAAGACAAGCTCTAATATATGGCTTGGGGTGGAGGTTTGCCCAACCAGGCCCTCCTATCAGGCCCCTCCAGTGTGATATACTTTCATTCTGTTACCAAGAATTCTGACGAGCTGGACATCTCTGCGGGGGACATCCTGGAGGTCCTCCTGGAAGGGGAGGATGGCTGGTGGACAGTGGAACGGAATGGGCAGAGTGGCTTCGTCCCTGGCTCCTATCTGGAGAAGCTCTGAGGGAGGGGCAACAGCCCCCACCTGGACCTGCCCTATTGGGCCAGCAGTGTCTCTATGACTGAAAGGCTGGGGCCCCAAGACCAAGTCAGCCCTCCAACCTCATTACTGCTGGCTGTTCCCACAGCAGTCTCTCCTACAGGAAATAAAGGCATATATTCTTCCTCTTCGGCTCAACTGCTCAATTTGGAGGAGGCAAAGGAGGGGAGAAGTCTGGGAGAGCGGAGTTGCCCACATGCAGTGAGGCTCTGCCAGGGTTGGCTGGGGATGAAGAGGAACCCTGGCTCCGGTCCCTGGAAACTCCAACTGCCTGGGAGACACATTCACACTCACACAAATGGGGGACCATGGGGGTCAGGGAGGAGGGGCAAGGAGTTCAGAAGAACTGGGGTGGAGGAAACCAGGCTCCCTGGGGTCAGGAGGGGCTCCGACAGCCAGCATCAGACAGGACACAAGGGCTACGCAGGTGGGTTAGTACAAGAGGGCGGCAGGCCCACTGGGAGTGTGGGGGCCATGGTGCGGAGTCAGAGAAGACAGGCTTAGAGGTTTATAGGTCAAGTGATTCTCACTGCCTCCCTGACCCAGGGGGCCCAAGAAAGCCAGTATTGCTTGTGCTGCCCCCTGTCAAACATGGCAAATCCTGCCTAGGCAGTGACTCGGAGCCTGTGCAGGCTGATCCTGGGCACAGAGGTGGCCATGCTCCCTTTGGTTCTTGATGCTCTCAGGACTTTCTCTCTTTGGACCCAGGCTCTGCAAATGGAACTTCTACTGTCGGCCAAGGCCCTGCTCCAGTCATGACTGGTTCCATCCATGCCTAAGGCTTTAGGGGCAATGTCCACAGGAGACAGCCCACAGGAACCAGTAGCTCCTAAGTCCTAGGCCTTCTGTACTCACCTGGGGACGCCCCAGCACTCCACAGCACAACGCAGCAGCCCGCCCAGCTCAGGGCCAGAGTACTGAAGGGGTGGGTGGGAGACATGAGTCCTTCTCCACCAAACACACCTTGAAAGACACTGTTGAGGGTGTTATTGTCTTCTGTAGACCATCTTTCTCTGGGATTGTAAATTACTTTGCTTGTTCATTCATAAACCTTTGGGGCCCACCCCATACAAGAGCAAGATAAGTAATGCCTCAGTCCTTTGCTCTACTCAAGGAGCTCTTGACCCAGTAAAGGGAACCAAACAGCCCAGAAAGCCCATGACGACACAGGATCTGCGGAACGGTTCTGGGGCTTCTGGGACAGGTAACGTGAGGTAAGCTAAGGAAACAGGAAATCATTTCCAACAGTAAAGGGGTTCCTTTCCACGCCTGCCTGCTCTGGTAGCCCCACAAAGAGCTCTGGGGTTCATGTGTGCAACAGGGAAGGGAGTAAGTGCCATTACTGGAATGCCTCAGGATTTAAAACTGGAAGAGACTCTGAAAGAACTGACCTACTCCACAATGCCCTCCCTGCCACTCCTGGAGACTGGGCACCGGGCACCCCAGTTGGCCTCAACTCCGCTGGTGGCAGGGGGCTCGTAACACTCACGGAAGCCTGCAGTGCACGGTGGCTTCCCACCAGCCCTGGCTTTCGGCCGGGAATGCCACCCCCCTGGCTGCCACACGGAGCACTGTCCCCCATGCCCAGTTTCAGATGCCACAGGGGCAAAAAGGACACCTTTGACCAAGCCCAATCCAAAGAAGAGGGCAAGGAGAGGCTGCTAAAGGGAGCTGTTCTTGTGTTTACAGAAAGTGTCCATCTTGGTGCCCTCAACTTCATCTCTTGAGCAAAAAAGTAGTGGGATTAAGCAAACGTGACACCTGGTACAGGAGGGGGGTGGGCTTTCTTCTTTCAGGAGGCAAAGTGCCTTTGGATTGTGGCCTCTAACTCCAGTCTCAGGGGTATGTGCACCTCTCAAGTCTACAAAGCATTCAGGCTGGGGCCAGGCAGAAGTGAAAAGGCGTAAGGCAGCCCCACAGTAGGGCCCTGGAAGCAGGGTTCTGGAGCTGTGGACTAGGTTAGTTACCACCGCAACCACCAGAGGGTTTGTGGCAGACGGGGTAGGAAAAGGCTTTGGGCCTCTGGGTGTAGGGTGGGGTGGAAATAAATCCTTCCTGAAATGTCATTTTCCTTCATAAAGCATATCCTATGAGAGCACTGACCAAACATCCGCACCTGCCCCTAACCCATCTGAGGTTTATACTTAGGGCTATTTGGAAAGAAAAATATAATCTAATGCTTGGTCTTACATGTTCTGGGAGAGAGAGAAAAGTCGGTGAATAAGGCCTAGCTATGGAAACGCTTCCCTGGACCAGAAATGTTGCCTCAGGTACAAGACTTGGAAGGCAGCCCCATAAGTAATTCAGTCAAGGTATTTTAATGGCTTCTGTGTGAAGGACACTGTATTTGAGAACATGGGGGGGATGGTGTGGTGCTAAGATAAAGAGTACCCTCAGAGCCCACGGACCTCAGAAGGGGCACTGTACTGTACCCTCTGACACAGAGCAGTGAACTGAGCAAGAATGGGACTGGGAAACCAACCAGGTGAAGCTCATCCTGCACAGTGGTGACAGTGGCTCGTCCGGGAAGTGGCCATTGGGCCAGAAAGCAATTCTGGAAGAAAGGTGATGGGAAGTGATTTCTGAGCTGAGCCTTGCGAACTGGCCTGTGCCCCCAGAGGAAACAGATGCAGGGCCCAGAAAAGGCTGGCAGCGGAGCAGACTGGCCACCAGGGTCAGGTCATGTATATGCAGCCAAGAGGGAGAAAAAAGGAGAAAGTTAAATAAGCACTGTGGATCAGTGCTTATTTATTCTTTGAAAATATCTTGTCATCTTGACTGAGCACTCCATTTGACTGCCAACATTTTTTTTGAAATTTTTGCCTAGATATTTATCATCATCTCTGACTGGTTGCTGCCAGTGTCTATGGGCCCCAGGGGGTAATGGGTAATGAACGTTACATAATGCAGCCAGACAACTGAAGAAGAGAACTGAAAGTAACTCCTGGGTCACAATTTATACCAGTGGAAAAATATACACAAACACAAGTGAATCTAAGTCAGATTCACTGCCTCTACTCCATTCTCTGGGACGCAGGCCACAGCCTCAGAGATGGGAACCGGTCTCGCGGACAGTGTTCCAAACAGAGGAGATACAGCCAGAGAAAGAGGAAGCCAGCCTCTGTAGCTGGCTGTATGACTAACTGCAGCCTTCTGCCTGACGGAGGGACCCACAGCCTCTGCGGTCAGGACACTGAGATTGGAATACATGCTCATACTTTTTTGTGTGGCCTCAGGAAAGTCACAATGTCTCTGCACCTCAGTTTCATCATCAGTAAAATAAGGGCATAAGCCCCTGTGCAAACTGAAACTAGACAGGGGATGTTGCTGTACAACATGGTCAACATACTAAATGTCACTGAATCGCTCACTTTAAAATGGTTGATTTGATGCTATGTGAGTTTCACCTCAATAAAAAAACTCATTACAACTTCTAATGCCTGACAGTATGTGCATGCAGGTGTTCGCTGCAGCAAGGTTGGGATTAACCTGAATGACTTACTGCACACTCATTAATCATGGTGTTGACACACCCATCCAGCTAACAAAAAGGGATGACAAACCCTACAGTCTAATACATAAATAGCACTACGCTACGTTGTGAAGAGAACAAGTGAGTCCTGTAGAACAGAATTTAGACAGCAGTAAAGCAAAACCACAAACCTGTTTTTGTGTAAGTAGAGGAAAATACAATTGACCCTCAACAGGAGTGTTAATGGGCACCAACCCCAGCCACCCACAGTCAAAAATCAGCATATAACTTTTGACTCCCACAAAGCTTAACTATAGTGCCTTGTTATCTGTGGGAGAAAGGTTCCAAGAACCTCTATGGACATGAAAATCCATGGATGCTCAAATCTCTTATATAAATTGGCACAAAACAATACATAGAGTCAACACTCTGCATCTGCAGGTTGCCAACCGCAGATCAAAAATACTGCCTTCAATCATGGCTGGCTGAATCTGCCGATGTGAAATCCAAGGACCCAGAAGGTTGGCTGTATATATGTGTATATTGAAAAAATAATCTGCATATAAGTGGACCTGTGCAGGTCAAACCAGTGTTGTCCAACTGTAGTCTAAAAGGACAGACATCACATCTAAACATACTTACTATGGATACTCTAATTCTTATTTTAAAAAATTAGAAACAATTTTCTAAAAGACAATAGGACAAACTCTGATAGATGAAAAGCAAAGACGACAGTAGCAACAAGCACAGCAGGTACCAGGGCCCAGGGCCCCTCGGAGAGACAACTCTAGGACTGGGGCACAGTGGGTACGAGATGAACCCGGAACATCCTGTTATGTCAAACACTACAGAAATGTACCAAAAATGGTTGGAGCACAAGAAGGGGCTCTTACTGGCCAAATCTGAAACTGTGAACCAAAAACAAAACAAAACAAAAAAAGGACAATAAGGAATTATAAATCATTGAAAAATGGAAATCTACTGGTCCATAATGAATACAGATACATAAAAATAAATCAGGAAAATAGTGTTTTACAATCATTATACTCAAGATGGAACCTAAAACAGTAATCATCATAGTAGACTGAATCAGCAATACTTGCTAAATCTCAGGACAAGGTTGGTGAGGAACGGGATAGTGATATGGTCTTACAGTATGTCTCCAGAGATTGCTCATGAGCTGGGAGAAAATAGTAACTATCCTGAACCAGCACATCCACCTCACTAAAGCTTAGTCATGCCCCTCCAACCCATCCTTCTCACCACAGCCACTGGGATCTCTACAATACGTCCACTTGTATCACACATGGCTGCCTCTGTCTGTAAGTCAAGTCTAACTCTCCATAGGATGCCAGGTAAGACCCTCAAAAACCCAGGTTTTGCCACTTCAACTTTAAAAAAAATTTAATTATTGTTCAAGCACAGTTTTCTGTCTTTTACCCCATCCCTGTGTTCCCAACCTCCCTCCCGTTTCCACTTCCCTTAGTTGTTGTCCATGTGTCCTTTATACTAGTTCCTGTAAATCCTTCCCCTTTTCTCCCTGAAATTCCCTTCCCTCTCCCCTCTGGTCATGGTCCCCCTGTTCTCTATTTCAGTATCTTTGGTTATATTTTGCTTGCTTGTTTGTTTTGTTATTTAGCTTCCTGTTAGAGGTGAGATCATATGGTATTTGTCTTTCAACGCCTGGCTTATTCCACTCAGCATGTTTTCCATTTCCATCCATGCTGTTGCAAAGGGTAGGAGCGCCTTCTTTCTTTTACTGCATAGAATTCCATTATGTATATGTACCATAATTTTTTGATCCATTCATTTACTTACAGGCACCTAGGTTGCTTCTAGCTCTTGGCTATTGTAAATTGTGCTGCTATGAACATTGGGGTGCATAGGTTCTTTTGGATTGGTGTTTCAGGATTCTTAGGATATAACCCCAGCAGTGGAATTGTGGAGTCAAAAGGCAGGTCTATTTTTGCCACTTCAACTTCTTTTCCCAGCCTTATATTTTAAGCTCCAGGCACAATGAGCTGCTGGTAGCTCCCTGCACACTCCATCCCACTTCACACACCTGGTAACTTCTCCCACAAAGCCTATGCAGCCACTAGGCTTGGGCCTCTTCTCCAGGACCTTGTTCCTGACCTCTCTGGGCACTTCCTTTGGGCTTCCATTCTTTTGTTACTACAATCACTGTGCTGTATGGAAACTGTCTGCTCCTGCGTATATTTGCTATACTAAGACTACATATGCCTTGAAGGCAAGAAGAGCATCATCATTATACCCCCAGCACCATACACAGGTAGATTTTCCATATTTGTGGAATATATGGGACTGAAAAGCATATGTGGGTTTTGAACACAAAGGCCTTTAAGATTTTGGCAACAGATATAATTAAAACACACGCAAATCATGATGAACCAACATTTAAAGCATTGAAGTACCCTCAAATAATTAAAAACTACACATAAAGAGGTAATACAGAGTTTATTGAATTAGAGTTTTCTATTTACAACTGAGATCACATCTACATAATTGATTGCTAGTCTACATGGGTACATTATTTCTAATAAGTTTAGACTTACAATGAATGGGTTCAACCATAACCCCCCCACACTAATTATTTTAAAACAGTAGTGCATACATTGTACTCCTCCTATAAAGCCAGCTTTGATTAAAAACCTCTAGTTTCAAAGATCACTCTGATTTTGAAGATGAACCAAGATACACATTGCATGATTCTAAAATCAATTTTAGCCATTTTGTACAGCTGCAATCTTATTGGACTACAGTAAATATATATTTTTAAAGGACATTGGTGAGGAGCACCATCTGGTGTTAACTCACCTCCCCCCAAAATCCTTTGACCCACAGTTGTCCATTGTGAAGCCGAGCAGGGCCCAGTGGTACTTCTGCAGGAGGCCAACTGCTGCTGGGAGGTAACAGAAGCAGCCACTCCCTCTTTTAATTCCACCACACTATGCAAATTGCAAATGGTTCTGCAATTAGAGCAATTACCAGGGTGCTTAAAAACAGAGACACTGAGAGTCAGCTAGAAAAGGGGAAAAGAAAGTTGTTGGTAGGTTAAGTAAGTGGGCACATGAAGAACCAAGCTGCTGCGTCCAACACATGGGCTTTAACTAAATGAACTCTGGAGGCCGACAGCAGTAGACCTGCTCCATTGTCCTTCCAAATCAGAATAGGACTAACTAGCTCAGGCTTGAGTTTTGTCCTACGCATAGGTTCCACCGGTGATGAGAAGCTCATAAGCAGGATCTCTGCTCCTTCTGCACAAAACGATGCATGCGCACAGCATGCCCAGCAGCTGTGGGAAGAAAAGAACAATGGAAAAAAGAAAGGCTAAAAAATAAAAACCCTTACACAGCAGGGACATATTTCTTTGCTGGCAATGAAGCTGTTTTAAAGTCCAGTGACTTCCAATGATCAAAAAAATCAATAACAAGAGTAAAAGAAGCAACATTACCTTTTCAGGAACCAAGTACCAAGTTGTACCTTCCCTCACTTATACCTATGAACAATCTGTGAAACCAGCAAAGAATCAAGGCTATCCTACCGCCACCCCCACTCTCAGTCTAGACCAGTGTTGTACAAAAAAGGACTTTCTGTAATGATGGAAACCTTCTCTCTCTGAGCTGTCAAATACGGCAACCAACAGCCACTGCAACAAAGGACCTGTGTTTTTTATTTTATTTAAACTAATTTAAACTTAAGACATATGTGGTTACTGGTTAGCATGCTGGACAGCAAAGTTCTAGAAAGTAAAATGATCAAGACTGTGTGTTGAGGCCCTGGCTGGTGTGGCTCAGTGGGTTGAGCACCAGCCAGTGAACCTAAAGGTCGCTGGTTTGATTCCCAGTCAGGGCACATGCCTGGATTGTGGGCCAGGTCATCAGTTGGGGGCCTGTGAAAGGCAATTGATCAATGTTTCTCTCCCTCTCCTTCTTCCTCTCTTCCCATCTCTCTACAAAAATAAAATAAAATAAAATAAAAATCTTTTAGAAAAAAAATTTGTGAAAGACTGTGTTGAGGAAACTTCAGGCATATGGATTTGGGGGGAGATAGTCTTTATAACAACCCACAAAACTCAGTACATGAATAGAGCAAAAGTTCTATGGTGGAAAACCAATCCTGGTGCCAAAAAAAAATGTTGTAGTTTGAAAGATTTTGTTTCTTTCACAGTTAGTTTTTATTTTTGAAATCCAGCTTTGGCTCTGTGGTATTATACACATATTACTTTGTAAAAGTTACTCCTCCATCAGTTTATTTTTAAAAGCCCTAATCTTTCTGTAGTAGCAAAATGGATAGTAATGAAGTCATGCCGAGTTGTTTTAGATAAGCAGGAGTTATTAAACTGGATTAAAGAGAAAACAATTCTAGAATTTTTGACTTGGCTTCTTACAGAAGAAGCCAAGTAACAAAAGAACTAAATATGAGTAAGTTACTATGCTGTCTTAACTTTTCATTTGAGAGTGAAATATTAGTTATTTGATTTTAAAAGGCAGGGCCCTCTGTAAATATGGGGCGAATCTAGTTTCAAAACAATACACTCAAACCAGAAATGTGCTCACACCAAGCCTGAAGGGGGAGATGACTCATGGGACACACACACAGAGAACAAGTGTATCTTCGGTCAGCCAAGTTCTATCCATTCAGGGGGTCTACTCACTGCTCGAATCCATCAGTTTCATTACATCAGTATTTGCTGAGTGTTTACTAGTGTAAAGTACCCTATATATGTTTTAAAAGTGGATACTGTTGAAAGTTTACCAAGTATCTTAAGCCAATTTTACACGTTTAGTATCAAATTCCTAAAGTAATATATTTCTGTTCATGGTAGAGCAAAACATTCTCAGAACTGCTATAACAACAAACAATTATGTTCCCAGGTAATGTCAAATTGAGCAATAAAAATGCAAAGCTCAGAAATTACTGATTTGCTGGGGGGAAAAAGTCTCTTTTCCCACCCTACTTCCCTCACATTCCTTTCAGTTGGCCAACTTTTACTGAAAGAGTCAGCACTCTCAAAATGGGGTCTGAAATGAGTATCATTTCTTTCCTCACTTTTATTTCAATAAAGTCAACTGTATTAATTTAAAACAACTTTAAAAAGTTTAATAAAACCCTACTCATGCTTGGGAATGAGTCTGTTTGAAAACATTTAAGTTCTACACAATAACTTCTTATACTCCCAACCTCACCACTGAGTATTACAGGCCCATTTCTGAAGTTTTGGCTATAGTTCCACCAATTACTAAAATTTTCACCAATTACTAAATTACTGCTAAAGTTCCACCAATTACTAAATTTTCCAATAATAGATTTGGAAATATCATACAAATATTTCAGCTCCAGTGTTGTTTCCTGCAATGAATTTTTCCCTACAATATTCAAGTCAAAAGAAATAATCTATACCCAGTCCGCATATAATACCCAGAGACCACAAAACGTGATTACTAAACACAGAGGCAATGGTGATTATGAAAACCATTAAGAGTTAAAATGTTCCATGATCTACTATGTAGTTGGCATCATGAGGAAATAGCTATTGTTTGTTATACAAGATTATTGGAACTGGATACTGGATTCTGGAAACAGCCTTTTCTGAGAAAATATGTAAATTAAGTCACTAATACTCTGGCTCCTTAATTTCATGACTATGATTTTTGTTATAGAGTTTTGCCCACACATAGAGATGATGTTCACTACTTGCATTTTTGTAATAGCAAGACTTAACATAAATGCCTGTTAATGTAGATTAATTATAAAATAGGTCACCAAAATGAAATACTATGCAGCCATAGCATATTAATTTATTTTTAACAAGCAATCTTCAAAGTTAGATACCATATAATTCTATTTATACAACGTTCTAAAATGGCAACATTTCAGAAATAGAGGACAGACCAGTGGCTGCCAGGGTGAGGGGCAGAAGCACCGGATGGAGACGGGCGCAATTACGAAAGGATACCAGACAGTACCACGTGGGATCCTTGTGATATAAAAACTGTTCAGTATTTTGATTGGTGGTGGTAGATACAGGAACCTATACAGGTCTTAAAATTATACAGAACTGAAAGCATACATGTAGACAGAAGAAATCTGAATAAAATTGGTAAATTGTATCAAAACCCACATCCAGGTTGTGATTTACTATAGCTGTGTAAAACATTACCACTGAAGTAAAATGGGCAAAGCGTACAAGGGCTCTCTGTCTGTATTAGTTCTTAAAACAGCATGTGACTATATAATTATCTCAATTTTTTAAAGACAATGTACAAAATTGCATCCTATAAGCTTCTATTTGCATAAAAAATGTATGTGTGCTTTTCTAACCACAGATTACTTCTGGAAGTAGTTTATACTCCACACGGGAAATTACATACACGAAACTGGGAACGGTGGTGGCCTCTGCAGAGGGGACCTGAAGTCCAGACTTAGAAGGAAGCTTACCTTTTACTAAATTTGCATTATTTGAAAAAAATTGTCAAATGGGCATTTCAATTTATTTTATTTTATTTTTTTAAATAATTGAATGCCCTTTTTTTTTAAATATTTTATTATTTATTTATCTTTAGAGGGGAAGTGGGGGAAGGAGAGAGGGAGAGAAACATCAATGTATGGTTGCCTTTTGTGCGTCCCCTGCTGGGAACTGGCCTGCAGGGAACTGGCCTGCAGGGAACCAGCCTGCAACCCAGGCATGTGCCCTGACTGGGAATCGAACCGCGATCGTGTGGTTCGCAGGCCCGCGCTCAATCCACTGAGCTACACCAGCCAGGGCTTTGGGCATTTCAATTTAAAAAAAACCTTCAAAATTTAACAATTAAGATCAATTTCCTCCAAATTAAAAACAAAAACAAAAAAAACCCCTTAACTACTCAAGAATTAGCTTCCTAAGCTTTGGTTAAATTTTTTGTTTGTGTTTGTTCTTAGGTTTGAAATGTTTATCTATGTAGAAATGTAAATAACATAGTAACAATATTTGCTAAACTACTAATTTACATATACAGACTTAACATTTTTTTCCTGACATGCCTTAAATTTTATAAAATGTCTTGGTGATCCGATAATATGATTACCTTTTGGATAAATGAATCATTTTTTGTTACTGTTGTTCAAGAACAGTTGTCTCCATTTTCCACCCACCACTCTCCCCGACTCACCCACTCACCTCCCCCCACCTCCCACCCTCAGTTCTACCTCCCTTTGGCTTTGTCCATGGGTCCTTTATACATGTTCCTTGATTAAGTTTTTAAGGAAGAATTACTTGGAAAAAATATTAAAGAATCAAGCCACTCAGTTCTAACTACCTGTGGGTTCAATGCGAAGTGTTATTCACTTAGGTATTTTAACTCATTTGAACAAAAATTAGTAGTCCAGGAGCAGGAAGGAAAGGAAATACAGTCTCAACCCCCCTCCTTCACACCTGGCACATGTAATAGGAAACAGCGATCGGAAACAGTTCTCCGAAAGTGTGCTCTCAGTCAGTTCACCCTGAGGACATGCCAACTTTATGAGTCTCCGAAGACTGACAATTCCCATTTTTCCCATATTGCCCGTGTAGAGAGCCTTACCCACAGCAGAGACCAGATTTTTTCACATATGAAATTCATAATTAATCATTTGTTAATTTAAGGGGCTGGTTACTGTCAAAGAAGTGAAATGTCTTGGATAATAAGCCAACAGGGGGCACAGTAGAATTTTTTAAATCTCATTCTCTCATATTCAAAAACTCTTGTTATAGTAATTAATTAGCAGTTTTCAGGTCTTGATCATTTTGGTCCTACTCAAACCCAGCTCATTTAACTATGACCATGGCAAGGGTCTGCACATGTTTCTTAAAGAGCACTATAGTAAATATTCGAGGCTTTGTGAACCAAGAGACAAAACTGGTCTGTTGCAACTACTCTCCTTTGCCACTGTGACACAAAGGCAGTCAGAAACAACGCACAGCTCACGTGAAGAGAGGTGGTGAGCTACATTTGGTACACAGACGGTCAGCTCCTGAACTGGAGCATTTTATTGATAAATTAAGCTTATAAGAAAGCTTCTTAAACTCACCTTTATGCATAAGAACTTCAATGTAATATAGCTTAACAGTTAAAATCACAAATGACACTCAAAATCAAAGAAGACAATGCTAAAAAGTTTTGACACACTGTCACAAACCATCTGTCAATCATTAACACTATTTCAAACTATTTACTACGATAACTCTTAGAGCTTCCCCACTTTAGAACCTAAGAAAAGTGCTAATAGTATTTCAACACTACTGCATTATATATTTTTATTCAGCTGAAGTGCCAATGAACTTTCAGGTTTCATAATAGGACTTAGGAATGTAATCTTTTGAGAATACTAATTCTTCAATTTATAATTGGATTACAATGGATTGTGGTTCGAGCTTTAGTGATGGTCATAAGACATATTACCCTTGCTCCCCTCATTTTCATGGCCTTTAAAACAAAGGGCATAGGAACTGGAGAATCGCCAATTCTCTTTCTAGGTCTAACTTTCTCTATCAGGATTGGTATATAAACAAGAGCTCACTGACCTTTGAACTGTTGATGCTTTTGCTTGGGTTTTCCATACCCAAGGTACCCAGGTACATCAAATTTTGAATATCAGAAGTTTAGAACATTTCTAGATACTCTCAAGAAAAGAGAAAACATTAGGGAAACTCACTGTTTTTCTTTAAAACCAAAGTTTTTAAAATTTTCAAAGACACTAGAGGTTTTGAGTCTGTGAACCTCTGAATCCAACTCAGTTCTGCTGAACAAAAAAAATCAAATCTTTATCAGCTATCTTAAGTCAGGGTGATTTAAGTATAAAATGTATGAACCCTGAGAAAGAAGACATGTACTGAAAAGGGCTTCCAGTGGTTAAGTGGGCTCAGATTAAATAAAACAAAACAAAACAAAACAAAACACTCTAGCAGCCATTTCTACACAGGGGCCTCTCATCGTAAACTGTGCTTCAGGAAAAAACCTGCACTAAACTACAAGTCTCTGTACTGAACTGCCTGCCTGACTGCACTAGTTCTACCATCTAAGCCAGTCCTTATGAAAGATTTTCTGGAGTCCTGTTTCAACCAACAGGACTGAGGCTTTCACCACCCAAAGCTATATCTACCATACTCCCCTCTAACATTTCACTGACCAATCATAGTGACTCCATTCTGATCAGTCAAGACAATGCCTTCTGGACCAATCATATTGCCAGGATTTGGAGCCCTCATTTGCATGAGGCTAGAGCAATCAGGGACCAGAGTTAAGGACTTTTGTCTATATAAGTCAGCTCCCCCGTAGCCCTGGGAGCACACTTTCCCTTTCCTCTGAAGACTGTGTTTCCCCAGCTGAGCTGTGTCACCAGAGCAGAGCAGACCTGCAAGGAGCAGAGCAAAGCTGTCTAGCCAGACAGGGGCCTGGCCACAGGGCTGCCTCACGGCCATGCTGTATCGGAGTGGAGCAGTTTTGCAGTGAATGGTTTCCTTCTTCACCATACTCCAAATTGGGCATTCCTGTTGGCACTGAATGGATGCCAATGACCACCAGTTGACACACACACGTGAGAAAGAGACTAGTCAGAATATTTATTAGCCCCCACTAAAAAAGTTAATGAAGAAATATCTGGCTGGTTAATAAACTTAACTAGATGAGAGACATAACTAAAGGGACAATTTTCATTAGTCTTCTACACAATGTTGCATATTTCATTATCAAAACCACCATACAGTTCCTAAGCTTTCTTTGCTGCATGCTAAATGTGCAGCTCTCTTACTATATATAAAACCATTAAGCTGTGGCTGGTGTAGCTCAGTGGATTGAGCATGGGCCTGTGAATCAAACAACCGCAGTTTGATTCTCAGTCAGGGCACATGTCTGGGTTGCAGGCCAGTGCCCAGCAGGGGACAAACGAGAGGCAACCATACATTGATATTTCTCTTTTCTCCTTCCCTTCCCCTCTAAAGATAAATAAAATCTTCAAAAAAAAAAGATTAAGACTGTACAGATCAGCACTTCACTTGGGAAAAGAGAAGTCCCTGATATTTCATTATTTTTACCTAAATGTGTTTATACAATCAAAATATATCTCCCTGCTGATTGACAGATTACTGCTATGCCACAAAATCGATGGTTAGGAGGGCAAAGACCATAAAAAAAATACAAAGCGAGTCTTTTTAATGAGTCCTTTCAGGTCTCTTAGAACACTGAAAAATAAATAATCACCCTTTTGCCATTTTAAAAGGCACTGCCCATTAATTACACTAAGTTCTGTTCAAATAGGGATAAAAAGCAATCCAAGCTACTTATAAATTAGCAATCCAATTTGTTTTATCTAACAATTAAAAGATACCTCCATTTCTTAAACTATATCCTCTAGGCCTGAAGCATATTTCAAAAACAACTAAAAGAACAGCCTAAGAATTCAATCCAATGTAAAAGATTTTCAATCACTTTCAAATAGTTGGCTATTCTCAGTTTTAAGATTCTTCTAAAACATTCCTCTAACAGAATCTCTAAGATATAATGAATATACCTAGGAATGTAAGTAATTGCACTAGGCAGAAAAATAGCTGTCTTTCTATTTTGTTTTTGGGTAGGGGTGAGAGAGAAGGGTGCGTGTATGCACCACCCTGGGACTGGGAGTAAAGTTAAGGGATAATTAAGAAATTACTCCAGCTACTTTGCACATGCTATTATTAAGGGGGGAAAGAATGCTTTCACCAGCAGGAGTTAAGAATATAAGTCCGTTTCTGCTGCCAACAACGGCACGATACACTTCCAGATGCGCTAAGTGATGTCATGGACTCCTTGATGGTTATCCATCTAAAAAAATTAAGTCTCAAATACAGAAGAGGTTAGAACCTCAGTTTTTTACTTGAAGGCCTTTTCTGTAAAGCAATAAAATTTCTCCTATTAGTATAAGAGACTAGAGTTGTACAATAAGAGACCAGTAGTACCCATTCTTGATTTATATATATTAACATATAAAACCCTCGAGGACAGAAAAATAAGGACCGAAAGAACAAAAACTAGCTTTAAAAAAGACTAAAATTATTTCCAAATGGAAATAAAGCAATACGATTCTTAAAAATTCTGTAAAGCTCTATTAAAATACCTCCCATTACAGTATGAAAACAGCTTGTATTTTGAGCAGGTCACTCAAGAAAATAATAGAGAGTCCTCTCACACACAGTCCTCCCACCCAGACCTCTAGTTTGCTGAAGCCATTCTGGGTCTAGGTCTAGAGACAGAAAACAGAAGATGTTGGACACTGGTCCCTGTATCACAATTTCTTTCAAGTTACCTATATACACATAGAGTAAGTGCAATTAGTGATGAAAACCATTCAGGACTGACATCAGAGATCAGTACACTCTGATAACAACTGCTTGGCTAACTGCTCACCTGAATAGCTGCAAATGCCAGAGCTGCCCAGATAACATGCATCATGATTTCTTGTAGCTTCTTCACAACTAGAGCCTCACAACCCTAAAACATACAAAGTAATCCTCATTAGATATCTCTTATAAAACTGAAAGCTACAAGGTCACATATTACTACTCATTGGGTAGAAATGAAAATGACAAAAACTAAGAAAAAGACCATACATTTAAAAATAATTTCCAGTAAAAGAAAATAGCTTTAAAGACCAGCAAAAGTCATGGAGACATAAACTATAGCATAGAAATACATAGAAATAACTGTGTATTGTGACAGGTGGGTAGTAGGGTTTTGGGGGACATCACTTTTTAAGCTATGTAAGTGACTAACCACTATACTATATACCTGAAACTAATAAAATATTGTATGTCAACTGTAATTGAAAACCAATTTTAATTTTTTAATTAAAAAAGACATAACCACAGTATATATAATTTAAGTCCTTAAAAAAAAAGAATTGCAAGAAGGGACTCCAAAGAATATCTGTACACCTGTTTTCACGGCAGCATTATTCAAGATAGCCAAAAGGGAGCGGCAACCCGGGTGTCCACCCACAAATGAATGGATAAGGAAAATGTGGCCTATCTATACAATGGGAATATTATTCAGCCTTAAGAAGGAATAAAATTCTGACTCAGGCTGAACCTGAAGACATTATGGACGAACCTGAAGACATTATGCTGACTAAAAACATAAGCCAGGCACAACAGCACAAGTACTGTAGGATTCCTTATATGCAGTAACTAAAATAGTTAAATTTTATAGAAATAGACATAGACATAGACATAGAAAGGAGAAGGGTGGTTGCCAGGGACTGAGGGAGGAGAGAGTGGTGAGTTGTTACGTAATGAATTTAAAGTTTCAGTGTTCAAGAAGGAAACAGTTCTGGAGATTAGGTGATGATCAATACACTCAACACTACTGAGCTGTACACTTAAAAATGGTTAAGATGGCTCTAGGGAAAAAAGACAAGCAAAAGATGGTAGAAAAGAAGTTCCAGATAGAGATGATTCACAGAAAAAAAACAGGGTACTAGGCAAGATTTGAGTTTTGGCCAAGAAACTGAACTTACCTCAGCATAGAGGTTGGAGGGGTGGGCCAGACTGCCATTACAACTGCTGGTGGCCTCTCTGCAGCAGCTTAGAGGGACACTCTGATTTTTGGTTTCTTTGAACCAGTCTGTATTTTCCCAGTCTGAGTAATTGTGAATTCCACAACAGTGCAGCTATTGGAAAAGAGAATATAGATATTACTCCTCACAAAATACACATAACTGTCTTGAACTTTAGAGTTCTGTGCACTGCAGAGCTTTAACTTATACTAGAATAGTGATATCCAATAGAACTTTCTGCACTGATAGAAATGTCCTATGTCTGTATGTCCAACATGATAGCCACTAACTACGTAAGACTTCAAATGTGGCTGGTGTGACTAAGAAATTGAATGTTTAATTTTAATTTAAATAGCCACATACGGATAGTGGCTGTAGGACCTACATATGAAAAGCACATTGCCCACAGAGATAGTTTATAGCTAAGAAATTCTTCCTATCTTACATGTAAAATACTTGGTTCTGAGTTAAATACTATTTCCAATGACAGCATGTTTAAAATATTTGCTCTTAAATGTATATAATTTGCTTTATGATAATCTAGCAAAAGATATGTGGGGGTAATAGATGAAACAAGATTGGCAAAAAGTGAACAATTTTGGAGGGGGGGTTATGGGAATAAAGATCTACCATACTTTCTCTCTATTTCCATGTATGTTTCAAATAGTCCATAATATATTTTTACAGTTTTGTCAGTTACCTTTTTGGTCTTGCTCATAGAAAATATATGAAGAAGACCTTCCTCCTCCTCTGAAGTCCATCTGGACTCCTACCTTCCCTGTGACACATACCTCCCTTCCATTATCACCACTCTGACTAATTTGGGGGTGGAAAAGTAAGATGTATTTTATCTGACTTAAACCAGGGGATGGTGCGAAAAACTTCTCAAGGATGAAGATAAAAATACTCAACACATCATGAAGTTAACCATGACTGTGAATGTACGTGGCTAATTTACACAGTAGAGCACAGTAAGTTTTATGTTCACCCAAAAGAGACTGGCCCTCAAAAACAAGTTTGCCTCAAGAGAGCTCACCTGTCTCTGTACATAGTCAATAGCCCGGCTTGCGGCATCAGGGCTGGTTCCACTGTAGGTCTTATACACTTTCTGAATGCTGCGGTCAACCTCATTTTCCACCTGAATCAAGAGAAAGAATTCAGTTCCTCTACAATACTAGGAAAAGTAGTATTAGTCCTGCTCTAGCTTAAATGCCTAAGTGGCATACTGGCAAAGTTGCCAGGGAGCTCTGTAAATTTCTTATAAGAAAAAGTTTCTCCTTTCCTGCCTCTATACGGATTCAGGTAAAAAGTCAGACATTTTACATCACATAGATTAAGCATTCAAAGAAAAGACTGAACAAGATGGCAGGCTAACAATCCACTCAAAGGGGAAAATGCAGCTGAGTCTTGAGATGGCTCGACTAAATTAAAATTACAAATGAACTGGCTTCTTTTTAAAATAAGTTTTCAATGTAGTCTCAAAAGACCTCCTCTTTTTCCTTTCCTAAAGGAGGTAAAAATAAAAATTACTTAAACAAACACTACAAGATATTTTGGGGACCAATTATTAGACTTGGCCAAATATGCAAAAGTAATCAGATAAAAAATTTAGTCCTTAGAAACAACACTTTGCTGTCACTACTAAAGTGACAGAACTATGTCACATTCATAAAGTTTGTGCCTGATTCTCCTTCCCCTTTTAAGATGATTAGGCTTATTTGGTAATTTTATCAGTGATGTCGGGAGACTATAATTGAGAACCAGGTCATAGGTAGGGGTATAATCCATTGTACTCTTTTTCTTTTTTGCATAGTTGCCTGGTCCTTTATGTATCAATGATTTAAATATTAAATTGGATATCATGCCTTTGACTTAAAACCATACCTTACAATGACTCTATCATGCCCTTATAACCTGGCTCTAAAGTTATGCCCAAATTAATTATTTAAAGCAGACTGTTTAGCCTTAAATGGTGAAAAGCAAAAGCAGACAAAATAGAAAGGAAACAGGAAAGAAAATAAAAGGAAATGGACTGAAAAGAGAACAGGGGGCGAGAAGGGAAAGGCTAGCAAAAGCTTCCTTAGTGTCTGAGTGGGCCGGACGTCTCGCTCCGCAGGACAGGACAGAGGCAGCATCACCACCCACAGTCATCTCGTTCTATGTTCAGAACAAGGCATTTTTGAAAAAAGCAATGGAAAGTGAAATGTAAGTCAGGAAATTTCTATTTCCCCTCTCATGCAGAGAATCTATTGGCTGAGGAAATTTGAACAAACTTCTCAGCTGATCAATTATTCATCCATAGCTCATTCAAGTAATTAAAAAAAAAGATTTTATTATGTATTTTTAGAAAAAGGGGATGGGAGGGAGAAAGAGAGGGAGACAAACACTGATGTGTGAAACATCAATCACTTGCCTCTCACATGCCCCCAACTGGAGACTTGACCTGCATGCAACTCAGGGAACCAACTGAGCCATGCAGGCCAGAGCCATTCAAGGTAATTTCCAGAACACTAAGCACCTCCAACTAGAACAGTAGTAGAATTATCCCTCTGCTACATAAAATGGGGAGACTAGAAATCTTGACAGTATAATTTCTGATGAACCTTAGATTTTTAAAGCAGTGGCTAAACTGAAAGCAAAAAAAGTGTTTATTTTGATAAAAATAAATGTGCTATTTCACTTGAAACAAACCACCTTTTAAAACATGAATCAGAGTAGACAACATACCTTTGCTCTGTAGACGTATCCCAAAACCACTACAACAACTTCTGTGACAAAAACTAAGAGGAGGATGATGACAAACTGCAAGGAAACATTGTCAAAAATTAAACACAAATGAAGAAATAGCAATAAATACTCTCTTGGTCAAAAACAATTATCTAAGATAACTGCTAGAAGTTTAAGACAAGTGCCAGTTCTGTTCCAACTTTAAGAACCAGTCTATGGAGTTTCGTGCTCAACTGAAAGCAAGCAACATAAATGAAATATTCTCACATTTTATGATGACTCATGTGGTATACGAAGGGCTAACTTACCGTGGCCAGTCCACAGTGGCTTTCCCGGATTGTGGCACAGCAGCCAATTAGTCCGATAATGAAAAGCAAAGCGCCTACAGCTATGATCACTACAGCAGGGATGAGAGTGTACACATCTTCAAAGAAGTGGTCATAATCATCGTAAGTGATGAAGACATATGCTCCCACATAGCATAAAATGCCAGCCGCCCCCTGTAGAAAACAAGGTCAGAATGCTGGTAAATCTCTAAGGCCTGCTGCTAAACATTCCTACTATTTTTTAGTAAGTTATAATTCAGTGAGATTTCCCATTGCTTTTAAATCTATCTGTATACTTTTTTTTAGAAGCTGAAGTTTTCTATTACTCATTAATAAGAACATTTCTTTTCTGATGTTGAAAAGTCTTCCAAACTCCATCACCTTTTCAAAAACTGCTGGTTCAGTTAGCACTAAGAAACCATGAATTCAGTAATATTGATGATAAGAATGATTCTCAAATACTCCGAAGATGATCTGTAGCTCAATTACAGTCCAATACAAATCAATGGGGTGCACACCACGGTTGCCCCCTCAACAAATGAGAAAATTAGATTTTGTGTGGCAGACTCAGTAACCCCTATCCATTCCCACTGGGGAAATAAAATATTATAATAACTAGTAACCATGATACCTCTTTCCAAAAAACTTGCTGACCTAGTTGAGGCTGTGAAATGGTAAAGCCAGGGGGCTCAGTTATAATGAATTCTGCAAACCCTGGGGTCTATTTAGTGTTTAGAACAGTGCTTCTCAAACTAATGTGAATAAGAATCATCTGAGGATCTTATTAAACTGCAGACTGACAGTCAATAGGCCTAGGGTTGGGGCCTAAGATTCTTCATTTCCACCAGGGGATGCTGATGCTGCGGATTCTGGGACTACACTTTGATTAACAAGGTTATAGAGCACCTAATGGGAAAATGATGCAGCAACTCGTGGCACAGATATGCCTCATTTCAGCTGCTGCTCCAGCCACCACGCTTTAGCTGCAGAGTTTCACATACATCCTCCTTTAGCACTGTCGACTTTGCTATCTCTGTGTTACAGCTCCATGCCGACAGCCCAATGCCACTTGCTTACATGTGAATGAGCAAATACAGTGTGAGGCTAAGTGTTAAAACGTTTGGTTTAATGAGTCATTAGTAGAGCTTTGAGATTTTTCACAGGAAAAGAATGATTTCACCATCCTTTAAAATTTAACATGTAAATCGTTAATCTTCAAACTACAAAACAGCCTCCGCCACGATGCTGAAAAATAATTCCTCTCAACCTGAAAACTCAGTTTATTTCTTAAGTCTATGAAACCAATAAGCTTGGACATTATCAGTAAATTTTCTTACATTAGGCCATTAGAATCACTGTCAGATCTGGTAGAAAAAGACTATATTTACATAAAGTTAAGAAAGCAACTTATTTTAAAGCAACTTTTTTTGAAGACAACTAGAATGGAGGCAATTTAAAAAAACATATCATTTTTAGAGGTTCTTGTCAAGATGGTGGAATAGATGGATACCATGACCACATCAAAATTATAGACTGACCTGAAGAACCATCTGAACACTAGCTGAACAGATGTTCTACAACCCAGGACATACGGAAGAAGTCACACTGAGACTGGTATAAGGGGCAGAGATACAAAACAGGCTAGCCCCACGCCCATGTGAATCAGCTAAGAACCAAGAGGGATATCTTAGCTGCAGAGGTGACCCCTGAAAAGCCAGGGGTCCCAGAGCCACCTGGACTCCCAAGCCTGGAACACGAGTACTGGGAAGAAGAGTTCCCACAACCTCTGGCTGTAAAAATCAGCAGAGATTCTGTCCCTCTGGGTAAAGGCTGGAAACCCAGGCAGCCTCTTAAAGGGACCGCACACAAACCATTACTCACTGGGGCTCACCTGGGGCTCTCTGGCTTAGGGACAGCATCTCTGGGGGCATCTGAGGCACACAGAGAGAAACTGAGTTGTGTGGCTCAGGGCCAGGGCCGGAGGGCTGCCACTGTCCCTGTGTTGAGTCCTCCTCCGACATGGCCAAACAAACACCACCTTTCCTGTGCCGAGCTCTGCTTCCACATAGCTAAATCTGAATCTCAGTTAGCCAAGTGAACACGGCTCAACCCACCCTGACAATTCCCTGAGACTCTAGTCCACCACAAGTTCCCTCAGACTTTTGCTGAGTGGCATCGAACTTGGCACTGGCACCAAATCTAAAATCAGCATCGACCTGATGAACAGCACTCACCACACCCTGCTGAACTCCTGAGACTCCACCTCACCCAACTCAGGGATGCCCAAGGCTCTTTCAGATGCTGAGTCCTATAGGCAGCCAGAAACCAGTGGGAGGTCTCAGGGTGCCTTGGACCTTCTGCTGACCTGCCACAGGCCTGGTTCTGGTGCCAGCCAGCACTGGTTCTCAGTGTGGCCTCTCCCATGCATATCTGGAATGAGCAGAGACAGTTAATAACCACAGATCACTTTGCAGCTCCTCACAGGTAACCCTACGTTGGCCACAAACTGTGTCTGACACTGGCCTACATGCACCTAAGCCCCTCCCAAGAGGCCTCAGAAACAACACACCCAGTGACCAGCTTCAAACTACAAGAGAGTACCACCTAACTAGCTCCACAAGTGGCATACCCAAAGGGTGGTATCAGCAAGCATCAACTTAGCTCAGGTGAACCCTACTCTTTAGGGTCAGCTCCCACACAGTACCTTGTATGTAGTGATCATAACATGACTTCATAGCCAGTCAGCCAGAGGGTCATCACCACCCACTGACATGCCAAGAGCAACTGAGGATCAACTACAACAGGGGGGCATATACAATCCACACAAGGGACACTCCTGGAGCACCTGGCTCAGGTAAACAGGGAGACTGTGCCACAGGGCTCCACAGGACATTTACTACATAGGGAACCCTGACAGGACTGGGAGATGCAGCAAACCTACCTAATACATACAGACACAGGGAGGCATCCAAAATGGGGAGACAAAAACATGCCCCAAGTGGAAGAACACAAGAAATCCCCAGAAAGAAAAACTAAATAAAACAGAGGCAAGCAATCTAGTTAATAAAAGCTCACAGCAATGGTTGTACAGATATTCAAGGAACTTAATGAGAACTTTAATAAAGAGATAATAAGCATAAAGAAGGACATAGAAACCATAAAAAATACAGTCAGCAGTGAAAAATACAACTGAAATAAAGAATACACTGGAAGGAATTAATAACAGATTAGATGAAGAAGAAGATTATATTAGTGATTTGGAAGACAAGGTAGCAGTAACACCCAATCGGAAGAGCAGTAGGGAAAAAAAAAAAATGAGGATAGTTTAAAGGACCTCTGAGACAACATCAAGTATAACAACATTCACATCATACATCTACCAGAAGGTAAAGTGAGAAAGCAAGAGATCTGGAACCTATTTGAAGAAATAATGAATGAAAACTTCCATATGCTGGTAGAGTCAATAGACAAACAAATGTAGGAAGTTTCAAAGACGATGAATCCAACAGGCCCACATCAAGTCACATCATAATTAAAATGATCAAAAATTAAAGACACAGAATCTTAAAAGGCAGCAAGAGAAAAATAATTACCGACATGGGAACTCCCATAAGACTGTCAGCTCATTTCTCAATAGAAACTTTAAAGGCCAGAAGGGAGTGGCATAAAATATTCAAAGTGATAAAAAGTAACAAAGACTACTCTAACCAGCAAGATTATTATTAAAACTGAAAGAGAAATAAAGAGCTTCCCTGACAAGAAAAAGCTAAGGAGTACATCACCAACAATCCAGTATTACAAGTAATGTTAAATATTTTTTTTAAAGGGAGGGAGGAACTAATAATAATAATAATAATAATAATAATAATAATAATAATAAAAAAATGGCAAAAACTATGTACCTATTCTTGATCACTTTTGATGTAAATGCAGTAAATCTTCCAATCAAAATACATTGGGTAGTTGAATGGATAAGAAAAAAAAATAACATACATGCTTTCAATAAGAGTTGTGATCATAACATGATCACACCTATCTTTCTCAACTATTCCAAAGAATTCAAGAGTAGAGAAGACTACCAAGCTTATTTTATGAAGCTAGCATTACCCTGATTCCAAAACCAGATAAAGACGTTACAAAAAAAGAGAAAATTTTAGGCCAATATCTCTGATAAACAATAGACGTAAAATCCTCAACAAAATAGAAGCAAACCAAATAGTTACCAAATACATTAAAGAGAACATACACCATAATCAACAGGGATTTATTCCTGTTGAAAAATTGGTTTGACATCTGCAAATCAATTACCATGATATACCACATAAACACAATAAAGGATAAAAGAACATAATCATATCAACAGATACAAAAAAAGTATTCAATGAAAGCCACCATCAATTATGATAAAAACTCTTAGCAAAGTGGAAAGAGAGGGAACATACCTCAACATAATAAAGATCATATGAGGTCTGTCCAGAAGGTATCCAGCCACATAATATGAAAAATAGAGACACTTATTGAAGAAGATACAAGATACAAGAAATACTGTACATAAGACAATGATACGGACTTCTACCAAGATGGAGGCATAGGTGGAGACGCCGTGCTTTCTCACACAACCAAGTTTAGAGACAACAAAATATTAGCAACAGAAAACAGCCAAAACACAGAAAACTGAACTTTTCGGAAGTCTGATAACAATGAATTCTTCAGCCTGACCGGTAAGAGGGGCGAAGCCAGCAGCTGGCAGAGCGGGGTTGCACAGGAAAACTCGGTCAGACGGACTCAGGCGCACGGGTCTCAGGCGTGGGGTTGCAATGGGCGGACCCTCTGAACAACCCAGTGAGTGAACCAGTGAGCAACCCAGTGAGCAATGGCGGACCCAACGAGGGTGCAGGGCGGCAGGTTGACTGTGGTCACACATTTGTGTGCAGATAGACCAGTGAAGGAGTGAGCAGTGAAAGGAGTGAGCAGGCCCCAGCGCCAGGAGGCAGTACAGGGGGCCGCCATTTCCCAGCTCTGACCCCACCCCCACACGCAGCATCAAACCCAGTGACCTGGGCAACCCCGCCCTGGTGAACACCTAAGGCTCCGCTCCTCATACTTAATGAGCCTGAACAGACCAAAAATGGCTCAAGATGATCTCAAAGTCCCAGAGCCCATAACTTTAAGCGACAAAGAAATAGCAAAACTTTCAGATGCACAGTTCAAAATACTGGTGATCAGGATGCTCACAGACCTGGTGGATTTTAGCCACAAATTAGAGGAGCACCTGAAGGCTAAACTAATTGAAATGAATGGAAATGCACAGGAAACCAGTAGTAATGGAAAGGAACCTGGGACTCAAATGAAAATCAAAAACGGTGACGTTGCTCACAGAACCAAATGAAAAAGAAGGCCAAGAAAAAAAATGCACAAGGAACCAAACAGGAAAATATGAAGAAATAAGAATTCAAAAAAAATGAGGAGAGACTTAGGAACCTCCAGGACATCTTTAAACGCTCCAACATCAGAATTGTAGGGGTACCAGAAGGGGGAAAGGCACAGCCACCAGTGGAAAAGTTATTTGAACAAATAATAAAGGAGAATTTCCCCAATCTGGCAAAGGAAATAGACTTCCAGGAAATCCAGGAAGCTCAGAGAGTCCCAAAGAAGTTGGACCCAAGAAGGAACACACCAAGGCACATCATCATTACATTAGCCAAGATTAAAATGAAGGAGAGAATCCTAGAAGCAGCAGGAGCTAAGGGGACAGTCACCTACAAAGGAGTCCCCATCAGACTGTCAGCTGATTTCTCAAAAGAGCCCTTCCAGGCAAGAAAGGGCTGGAAAGAGGTATTCCAAGTCATGAAATCCAAAGACCTACAACCAAGATTGCTCTATCCGGCAAAACTTTCATTTAGAATGGAAGGACAATTAAAGTGCTTCTCAGATAAGATCAAATTCAAGGAGTTCATCATCACCAAGCCCTTATTATATAAAATGTTAAAGGGACTTATCTAAGAAAAAGAAGATAAAAAATATGTACAGTGAAAGGACAGCAAACTCACAGTTATTAAGAACTATACCTGAAACAAAAGCAAACTAAAAGGACAGCTAGATCAGGAGTGGAAACATAGAATGAAGATCTCATGGAGGGTTAGCAACAGGGGAGTGGGAGGAGGAGAAGGGGGGGAGAAGGTACAGAGAATAAGTAGCATAGACGGTAGGTAGAAAATAGATGGGGGGGCAAGAATAGTAGGGGAAATATAGAATCTAAAGAACTTGAGACACGTGGTCATAAACTAAAAGGGGGAATGGTGGGGGCCGGGGGGGTGCAGGGTGGAGGGGAATTAAGAGGGGAAATAGAACAACTGTAATGGCATAATCAATAAAATAAAATAAAATAAAAAATAATAATTAAAAAGGAAAAATAGAGGCTATCAGAGAATATCATGGAAAAAAAAAAAGACAATGACACCTCAGTCCCTTTCAAAGTAGGCACCTTGTGATCTCACACAGTTTTCCCAATCGCCATCAGCTGCCCTGTTATATTTTCCCGAATCTTATCAACAGTCTGAAATCTCTTCCATTTCAAAGGTGATTTTAGTTTCGGGAAAAGCCATAAGTCCCAGGATGCCAAATCTGGGCTGTAGTGGGGCTGAGTCACCTGAGTGATTTGACCCTGCACAAGACAACAGGATAATCCCCACATTTCTGTAGCTTAGCCATAATCTCCAGGATGACTTAAGCTTACACCTATCATTCATTTGCTCTCTCGCCCAACTTTGAATTAAGCCCACGTCCACTCTCCTTGGCTGCCAGGTTACTTAATGTAGTACAAACCATTCTCGTTAACGTTAACAATGGCTGGCCTTTTTCCAGACAGACCTCGTATATAACAAATGCACAGGTAACATTATACTAAATAGGGAAAAGCTAGACAAATTTTCCTTTGGATCAAGAACAAAACAAAGATGTCTATTTCACCATATTATTCAACACAGTATCAGAAGTCCTAACCACAGTAATAGGACAAGAAATATAAATAAAAAGACATACAAATTAGAAACAAGTAAAACTGTCATTATTTGCAGATGACATGATACTATGTATAAATAACCATAAAGATTCTATCAAAATAAACCTACTAAAACTGATAAATGAATTCAGCAAAGTAGCAGGATACAGAAATTTATAGTATTTCTATAAACCAACTGTGATACCAATAAACTATCACATAGAGAAATTAAGAAAACAACCTCATTTACAATTATAACAACAAAAAACACATCAGAATAAATTTAACAGGAAAGCAAAAGACTTGTACCTTGGAAAACTATATGAAAATGATGAAAAAAATTGAAGATGACACAAATAAATGGAAGCACAGACCATACTCATGGATAGGAAGAATTGTTAAAATGTCCATACCCAAAGCAATCTACTGATTGAATGCAGTCTCTGGCAAAAAACCAATGGCATATTTCACAGAACTAAAACAAATAATTCTAAAATTTATATGGAACCAGAAAAGACTGCAAATAGCCACAGCAATCTTGAGAAAAAACAAAGTTGGAGGTATCATACTACTTGATACCAGACTGTAAGACTATAGTAATCAAAATAGCATGGTACTCCTGGCTGATGTGGCTCGATGGCTTAAGCATGGGTCTGTGAACCAAAAGGTTGCTGGTTCAATTCTCAGTAGGCCACATGTCTCAATTATGGTCCAGGTCCCCAGTTGGGGGTTTGTGAGAGGCAACCAAACAATGTTTCTCTTCCTTTCTTTCTCTCTCCGTTTCCTCTCTCTAAAAAAAAAAAAAATCTTAGAAAAAATAGCATGGTACTGGCATAAAAACAGACTACATAGATCAATAGGACAGAATAGAGAGCCCAGAAATAAACCCACACTTATATGGTCAGTGAATATATAACTAAGGAGAGAGGATATACAATGGGGTAAAGATAATCTAGTCAATAAGTGGTATTGGGAAAATTAGATACAAGCAAAAAAATAAAACTGGACCAACTTCTTATACCATGCATAGAATTAACTCAAAAATGGATTAAAGACAAAGGTAAGAGTTAAAACATTAAACTGCTACAAAAAGTCAGAGGCAATACACTCTCTGATGTTGCTCTTAGTAGTATTTTTTTTCCTCACACATACATATCCTTGGGTAAGAAAAACAAAATAAAAAATAAATAAGACTATATCACACTAAAAAGTTTTTGCACAGAAAGGAAACCATCAACAAAATGAAAAGACAACCTACTAAATGGAAGAAGATATTCACCAACAATACATCCAATACAGGGTTAATATTGAAAATACATGAAGAACTCATGCAATTAAACACTAAAAAAAGTCCAATTAAGAAAACAGGCAGAGGACCAGAACAGATATTTCTCCAGAAAGGACATACAGATGGCCAATAGACATATGAAAAGATGCTCAATGTCACTAATCATCAGAGAAGTGCTAATTAAAATCAAAATAAGATTATTACCTCACACCTGTCAGGATGGTTACCATCAATAAATATACAAACAACTAGTACAGGCAAGAGTGTGGAGAAAAGGAAACCCTCGTGCACTGTTGGTGGGACTGCAAACTGGTGCAGCCACTGCGGAAAACAGTACGGAGTTTCCTCAAAAAATTAAAAATAAGACTACTTTAAGACACAGAAATCCCACTTACGGGTATTTATCTGAAGAAACTCCAAACATTAATTTGAAAAGATATATGCATACCTATGTTCACTGCAGCATTATTTAAAATCGACAAGATTTGGAAGCAATCTCAGTGTCCATAAAAGAATACTAGATTAAAAAACAACAACAACTGTGGTACATTTATACAATGGAACACTATTCATCCAAAAAAAAAGAAGGAAATCTTACTGTCTGCAATAACACAGATGAACCTGGAGGGTATCATGCTAAGTAAAATAAGTCAGAGCGAGACAAATAACATGATTCATTTACATATGGAATATAAATGAATGAACTAAGAAACAAAAGAGAAACAAACTCATAGATCATTTTTAATGGCTGCTACATGGGAGGGAGGTTGAGAGGCTGGGATAAAGAGGGAAGGGATTAAGAAGTACAGATTGATAGCCAGTTACAAAATAGTCACATGATGTAAAATATAGCACATATGGTCAATAATATTGTAATAACTATGCATGGTGCCAAGCGGGTACTAGAATTATTGAGGGGAGTCACTCTGTAAATTAAATGATGGTCTAACCACTACGCTGTATACCTGAAACTAACAAAATACTAAGTGTTAACTGTAATTAAAAAAAAAAATATATATATATATATAATATATCACCTTTAAACTCTTCTATGGATTCCAAGGGTCCCATCCCTAGTTTTCTTCCTATTTTTTGTTACTGCACGGTCTCACATTTTCCTCATGGACTCTGCTTAACCAGTAACCTCCAGGAGTAAGTCCATCAGAGCCCCACTCATTTCTCATTTTGTAGGCTCTCCTTGGGCTACACCAGCCCTGGCTTCACCAATCACTGCAGCTCATTACCCACACAGCATGTAATCTCAGAACTACACACAGCCCTGGAAAGCACCACAGATACCTCACCCTCGACCTACCCCAAACTCTCCCTGCCTTTCTGCCCTTCCCCATCTAATCTTTCCTTACATTCACATTACAATAAAAGGTACCAAACATCTAATTTTTCTAGTCAAATGTCTGAGCTAATCTCTCTTTCCTTGTGATACCTCTATATCCCATCAATCACCAAGCTCCTTCAAGTTTACTACTTCCAAAAGACTGCTTGAATATCTTAACTGCTCTTTAACCCCACTGCAATGCTTCTGTCTTAATCTGGGCTCACCCTAATCCTTACTTGCTGACCCTCTGTGTCCCTTGCAAAAATACAAACCAGACCAAGGTGTTAGCTTGTTTAAAATCAAGATGGACTAAGGTGTTACTCCTTGTTTTTCAGCCTCAAACTCTATTAACGCCCTGAAACACCTCAAACACCCCGAACAACAGAGAATTGTTACATCTAAATGTACCACAAATTCTTTCACTTCTTCATATCTGCTGCTCTCTTTGGAATGCCCTCTCTTAATCTGCCTGAAAACTCCCTGTCACCCTATAAGATTCAATTTAACACCACTTCTTCCTTTTGGAAGCTATTTTTGACCATTTCAGGTGGAATTAGGTGCCCCCTGTCCACTCATATATCACCCCCTACATAGCTCTAACAGGATATTTACTAACAACTTTTACAATTATAACTCTACCTGTCTTAGTATGCCTACAGGTCACAAATTCTACCCATCTGTATCACCATCCAGCACCTAGAACAGTACAAGCGCACACGGCAGATATCAGTCAAAACTTATTGAGTGCACTTCATCTCATCCTGTTCCTTGAAATTGTCCTCCCATCTCTATCATAGGCCTTGGTTTATATTTGCTTTGTTTCTCTTCATCCAATGTTTATAGCTTTTAGTTCACTATGATTTGACGACTTAATCCAGTTACTGAGTTCTTGACGGCCAACACTTTTGGAGTACAGTATTTTATAAATGCTTTATTCACAGCAACCATCCCTGTTCAAAAGTCCTTAGAGTTCACTGACATACTTATTTGGGGGGGGCATATCATTATGTAATGAAGGCAGGCACAGGAGAGGGACAATAGCCTAGTAGCTTGAGTATGTTAATCACAGAAGTACGTGGACTACTTAACACTCTTACCATATACTACTGCTTCTTGACTGTGTGACATAAACACACGTGTGCACACTCACACACGTTTTGCTCAAGTAAACACTTTAAGTCCTCAAAATGAAACAGAAGAAATCCTAAATATAAATCAATCAAACTTGTCCAATTTGTCTTCATTTGTCATCTTCTGGACTCTTGGATTTTCTTACTTTAAAAGATAGTATTTCTTAAAAGGCTTGAATTAAAATGAATTCCATTTTTGAGCTTCTAGGAAGTGAAATTTTAGCCTTCCACAAATTTGAATGAAAGTAAAATATATAAACTCAATGATTAATCTGAAGCAACTAATCTGTTGAAGCATAAACTCAACAACTAATCTGAAGAATCACTTGAATTTTAAATACAAAAATAAATAATTTTCAACCTAAAGACAGTCCTGTGAGGCTCACACTTGATGTTGCCTGGTCCAGATTCAGTGCTCCCAGCGCTGCACCCATATGGACGCCCTCACATGAAACGGGGACTGTGAGACGGCAAAAAAACAAACTGACATGTACGGACAGCAATAGGAGGCCAATAGGAAATGGCATTTGTAAAGCTGCCTATCTTTTCTGATAGAAGTTTCTTTTCCCTGCTGCAGGCCAGTCAACATCCAATTCACACAGCAGAGCTGAGAACATAACAGAGCTCTATTTTTGGCAAGAGATAGTGGGAAGCAACTTGTTAGTGACACACATCAAAGCAGAAACTGCACTGATTGCTGATAGTAGACTACATAAATCAAATTACTCATAGAGACTCTGTTTCCTAAATTGAAGACAACTTCAAAAATTTCTTCTTTTAATGGCATGTGTATATAGCTCTTTTATCTTAAGTTGTATAATAAACAACTGTTGAAGATAATATCAGTTTCTTTGAAAATACAGAGTAGGTATGCTAACAAGAGCTGAAGACCTAAAAACAGCAATAAGCAACTGCTTTAATGACACCCACCATCAATACGAAAAACACGGATAGAGCTATATGACAAACGGAAGAGTGGTTACAAGTAATTCCTAACTGGTATGCGTGAGAACTCTGTAGTCTCGTAGGTTTTTCACATAGGAATTGTGGCTGTTAGAAAAGCTACAGTTTGTTCTTTATTTCAATGTGTCTGGTTATTTTGCTGATAAAAATAACTTGAGGGGATGTGGGGGAGAGGGATAATGGGGGAACATAGGGGAAGGGCCAACAAAGATCATGTATAAAGGACACACGGAAAGAGCCAAAGGCGGGTAGGTTCGAGGGTGGGAGGCGGGGATGCGGGGATGGGGGGTGGTGGTGAAAATGGAGACAACTGTACTTGAACAACAATAAAATTTTAAAAAAAGAAAAGCTACAAAGTGAGCAAGGTTAAATATTCTTTAGAGGGTCATGATGGAGTTGGGACCTATCAAAGGATCTGAGCTTCGCCAGCTTTGCCAACAAAGCAGCTGCAGAGGGGGAGGGAGCAGCAGAGGAGATGAAATGTAGAACCTGGAAGCAGCTGAACTGCTTCAGTCACCACTGAAAAAATCTGAGTCTGTAAGGAAGATGTGTGAAAGGGCAGTATACTAAAAATATTCAACCATGTTAACGAAGCGGGAAAAAAAAACACAAAACCTTAAGGTAAGACCAAAAGCTGAAACTACAGAAAAAAAATTTTTTTTAAAAACCACTCTTCTTTATCTTTTAATACACTCATGCTAAATTGAGTCACAGAATTTTAAAACTTTAGGAGAGCAAGAGGTTTTCCACAACACCGTGCTCTTTCCTTTGAAAAATAAAGCTATTCTATTGCAGAATTTCAGAAATATGAATTCCAGAAGCATGACACTTTATTTTGCCCTTTAACCTTCCACTGCATACACACAGATGTGAAGTCTCTTTTACGTAAGAAATTGCACTGTTACATGAAATAGCTTTTTCTATAGTTTAGAAACTAGTTTTTTGGCTTTTTACTCTTCAAATTGTCTGTGAAAGAAACACCTGATAAAATGCTAATGCTACTAAATTCTTTAATTTTCTAAGGAAGAAAATTAAGTAAAAGGTGACACATCAACTGCAGTGAAATATGCAACATTGTGACATACTACAAATAAAACAGACTTGGTACAAGCTAAAAGATAGAACAGTTCTGCTGTGAAAGTGTATCTACATGGAAATTTAGAAATGTGAAGGCGGAAGCATCCCACAGAACATTTGGGTGAAGATAGAGCACAGAAGCTATTTTCTTGGTATACAGCAGTCATGGGTTCATGTCTGTAATTGACAAGAATCAGGACAGCATGAAGACAAGGGACCATCTATCTGATGTCATTCGGCTAAAAGCACAGTGTCTGACAAGTTCCTGCCTAAATGCTCCTTTGGTAATTTTTTGCCTTAAGAAATCAATTTGTAAAATAGAAGTGACTGGAATGCTGGAGAACAAAACAGTCAAGACTGAGAAAAAACCGACTGTATTCTAGGTGTTGTAAGAAAGCATATTTTTAAAGGGAAGCAGAGGGGGGAAATATCAGTGGAAATTCATCTTCTGTGCCTATCTTTTAAATTTTAATTCAGAGTTTCCTGTACAGCCATATGTACCTCACTTCTCTCCTGCAAAGAATGCACTGGTAATCCTGCAGAGTGCATTTCTGACAACGTCCCCAAACTCCATCCTTGTGCCATTACAAGTGTGTTAAAAATCATCTTAACTCATTTAGCATTCTAATGATCATAATCTTCTCTAGTTCAAACATGCTGTTTCAACTCTTACGTGGATAAAATACGTCATATAACACAATTACTCCTTTACCAAGTTCAATGCCAGCATATTTTACTTACGTTCTTATCAACTTTCAAGAAACAAAGACAATTCAGAGATTTCAAATCCTTTTTAAGAAATTAGGGCCTGGCTGGTGTAGCTCAGTGGATTGAACGCGGGCCTGCGAACCAGACAATCGCGGTTCGATTCCCAGTCAGGGCACATGCCTGGGTTGCAGGCCGATTCCCTGCAGGCCAGTTCCCAGCAGGGGATGCACAAAAGGCAACCCTACATTGATGTTTCTCTCCCTCTCTCCTTCCCTTCCCCTCTAAAGATAAATAAATAAAATCTTAAAAAAAAAAAAAGAAATTAAAGTTACTCTTACCAAGAATTTCTGAAGCTGTTAAAGTAATTATACTATTTTCTACCTAACAAACTGGTCAGTAATAAAGCCAAGATTCTAAGATGTGTAACCATACAGACAAAAGGGTCCTAAGGTTGGAGAAAGGTTACTACAAAATAATCTTTTTGGAAAGCAATCTGGAAACATAGACCAGCCTCAGCATTGACGCTTTTGTACCTACGGACTGCACTTCTGGGAGTCTCTCCTTAAGGAAATAAATCAAATAGAAACAAAGGTCTGTACAAAAGGTACACTCATCAAAATGCTTTAGTATTATGACAAAATTCTAGTAGCAAAAATAAAAATAAAAGCCTGGCATCCTAATGCTTACATTAGAGCCCTTAAGTACTTTATAATAAAAAATTTAGGGGCTTTTGGTCAAGATGGCTGAATTTGCCTCTTCCCACAACTATACCAAAATTACAAGTAAACTGCAGAACCACCACGGTTGAGAAGAACTGCCCAATTTCTAGTTGAAGTCCTACAACTAAGGATTTACAGAAGCCACATCAAGACTGACAGAAGGGTCAGAGGCTCAGAATGGGGTAATTCCACACCCATGTGTAGCAGTTAAAAATTGGGATATATATCTTGGAGCAGGGGTCCCCTCTTAAGAGCAAGGGATCCTAGCCCTACACCAGGCTCCCAGCCCAGGGTTTCAGTATCAGGAAGACATGTCCCTATAACTTCTGGCTATAAAAACCAGTGGAGACTATGGCTGAGTGAACCAGAGGGATTCTGGAGTCCCAGGTAGCCCTCTTAAAGGGCCCACAGAGGCTTACTTGAACTCATTCACTGAAACAGCAGCTTGAAAGGTACCATGAACATATGGGGAGGAACTGAATTGTTTGACTTAAGGGCAAGGGCTGGAGAAGCTGCTTTCTCACAGGGAGAAGTGCTGGCAGAGGCCACTGTTCCTTTGCTGAGCACTCTCTCCACTCAGACTATGCCTACGGGCAGGTGCCATATCTAAGTACCCATCAACGTAGTTAACACTTCTCTGGCCTGGTGATTCCCCAAAACCCTATCCCACTCAACTTACAGGTCCACCAAGCTGCTTCCAGTAACTCTTCCATAGAAACAGCCTGTCTTGGCTCATGCTATAGATTTTCCTAAAATCTCTCAAATTTTTACAAACCCAAACAAGCAGCATCTGGCTTCAGCTTGCCTGGCACCTCTTGCTAAGCCGTCCTAAGCCCAGCAGTAATGGCGACCATCTGCAGATCACTTTGTAGCTCATACAGAGAGGCACTGGGCAGGGCATAAGCAGCGTCTGACCTTGTCCTGTACCAGGGTCCCTCCCAAGAACACCAGAGCCAACACATCTGCTGGCAAGCTTCAGACCACACCAGGACAACACCTAACACCTCCACAAATGATGCACTGAAAGGGCACACTCAGCAGGCACCAGAGACCCGCTGCAGCGAATCCTGTTCCATAGGGGCAGCCCCTACACAGCAGCTACTCCACTGCAGTCCTAGCCAGTCCTCACAACCAATCAGCCTGAGGGTCCACTCCTCCCAATGACTTGCTAACAGTGATCAAGGCTCAACTATGACAGGAGGGCACACACAAACCACACAATGGACACACCTGGAACACCTGGTTCAGGTAACTAGAGAGACTGTGCCAATGGGCCCTACTGGACATCTACTAAACAAGGCCAAATTACCAAGACCAGGAGACAGAGCAACTCTATTTAACCTATCTAATTCAGAAAAACAAATACAGGGAGGCAGCCAAAATTAGGAGACAGACACATGTACCAAATGAGAAACTGAACAAAATGGAAAAAAAAAGGAGATAAGCAATGTATGTGGTACAGAGTTCAAAACATTGGTTATAATAATACTCAATGATCTCAGTGAGATCTTCAACAAAGAGATAGGCAACATATAAATGAAATTAGAAAAAATAACCAGTCAAAAATGAAGAATACAATGTCTGAAATGAAAAACAATGGAAGGAATAAACGGTAGGTTAAATGGAAGCAGAGGATAGAATCAGCTATTTGGAAGACAACGTAGCAGGAAACACACAATCAGAACAGCAAAAAGAAAAAAATCCAGAGGGCAGAAGATGGCAGCAAGGTAGGTGGGAGGTGAACCCAGTTGCTCATGCACCCAACTGGGACACCTACCCGACCTTCTGAAGAACAGAGTGAACAGACAACAGAATCCCAGCTTATATGAAGTTTGGAAGCCAAAGACTGCAAAGGACGTTGAAAAACAGATGGTAAAGAGATTGAGTAGGCCAACAGAAAGGTCCCTGGGACCTGTGCCAGGACCACAGCTTCTGCAGGAGCTCTGGAGGAGAGCCAGATCAGGGATTATAACTTCACAGCTTCCTTCCCTCCCAGAGTAGAGAAGCCAGTCCCACACCAGGCTTCTTGAAGTCACTGGGGGGGCGGGGGGGGGGGAGATAAAGACTGAGTGGGAAACGCACGGAGGTGGTGTCCCTGGCTAGGACAGTGGTCGCCAGCTGGGGCAGTACCAGAGAAACTGAGCTGGGTGACACCTGGAGAAGGAAGAAGAGTTGGGTCACCATGGACCCTGACCCAGATAAGTCTCTGGACTGGTCAGAGTTGGGCTGTGTGAAAAGCTGGATACTTGTTAAGAAAGGCAGGCAAAAACAACAGGAATTTACTCAAAAAAGGCTCTCGGCCTCTGTTAAAGGAACTCTTCTACACCTACAGCAAAGAGGGAGGAGGGGTGGGAGTTCCTCCCACTTAGTGAACCTCTCGGACTAACCAAAGGGTGCCACAACGAGGTGATTAAAGGCACTGACCTTGGAGCATAAAGACAGAGAGTGCAGCGCTCTAAGGACTTGGGCTGGAGGTTGGACAACTGCGAACTTGGAGCCCAGGCCAACCTCCCCCAGCACAAAACCACCAGAAAGGAAAAAAAGACAGAGCCCAGCACCCCTCTACCTGCAACATCCAGGAAGACTAGCAGAACCCGCTTGGTGGGTTCAAAGTCAGCTGGAGGTGGGGTTTTTTTTTCTTTTTTTCTTCCATCAGACACCAACTGAGACAAAATTCACTTCGCTGTCCTGCGGGACTTGCATTTTATTTTTCACTTTTTATTTTTAGTTATTATTTCTTTCATTTCTCTTAGCTTATTTTGATTTCACTGTTTGACTGGTTTTCTTAGTTCTCCCTTTCATATTGTATTTTAATTTCTCTTCCTTCACTTCACTTGTATTCCTATAACACACTATTCTTGGTCTTTTACTATTTATTTTTATTTGGATCATATATAACTTTCCATATTATTGTTGATTCTGTTGACATACAGCACCCTTCTCTGGTCGTGGTCTATTTTACTATCATCCTGAGCTTTGTTACTGTCTTGGTTAATTTCATTCTCTCGCACACTACACCAAGTTCCTACCCCTTTCTCTCATTATATCTCGCCATCACACCTAGCATAAGCACTCTGCTTTCTGGAGTCAAATCACATTGTTTTCCCCTCTACCAGGAGTCTTATCTCTTTTTCACCTTTTAAAAAATTGGTTAGTGGGTTAAAATATCACCGTTATTACTGTACACCTGCAAAGGACCTCCTACCTGTTCTCTACTGCATGGTACTTTAAATCTCATAGAGTACCACTATCATAATCCACTTCAACTACATCCTATCCTCAGATCACATACAAGATAAGGTCACAGTTGTGAACAACAGTTAACCCTCTGGAGGAGAAAACCTACCAACAAAGGAGGCACAAATGGGCAAAACCCAGGCACAACAAGAGAGCCCACTCAAATAAAAAAAAAGGGGCAACACTAGAGCACCCAGACAAGATCAAAGGGACCACACCACTGAGTCCAACAGAACTCTTACCATAGAAGTTCACCCTATGAAGATAGCCAGCAAAGCAGAGCACTGAGAATCACAGAACAAACGAAAAGAGTCACCTAGAATGGGAAGACAAAAAAAGAACCTGCAATTGAAAGAAATGGAAGACTCTAAAAGAGTTAAATGAAGTGGAAGCAAGCAAACTATCATAGAATTCCACAGGGTGCTCAAGAAGCTCAGTGATGACTACATAGAACTGAGTGAGAACTACAACAATAAAGAAAAGGAAATAGAAACTATAAACAAGAACCAGGAAGAAATGAAGACTACAATTTCTGAAATAAACAACACACTAGAAGGAATTACAACCAGGCTGGATGAAACAGAGGACCAAATTAATAAGCTGGAAGACAAAGTAGAAAGAAATACCCAGGTAGAAGAGACACACAAAAAAAGAATAAAAAAATACAAAGATAGCATAAGGGAACTGCAAGACAACATGAAACACAACAACATTCAAATCATAGGAATACCAGAAGAAAAAGCAGCAAAGGATAGAAACCCTATTTGAAAAAATGATGATAGAAAACTTTCTGAACTTGGAGAGGGGAAAGACCATGCAAGTTCAGGAAGCACAGAGGGTCCCAATCAACATGAACTCAAACAGGCCAACTCCAAGGCATATCATAATTAAAATGCCAGGTTTTAAAGACAAAGAAAATCTTAAAGGCATCAAGGGAGAAATAGGAAGTAACATACAAAGGAGCTCCAATAAGGCTGGCAGATGATTTCTCAACACACTTCAGACCAGGACAGAAAAGCAAGAAATATTCCAAGTAATCAAAACCAAAGGCCTCCAAACAAAACTACTCTACTCACTGAGGCTCTCAATTAAAATGGAAAGTGATATGAGGACTTTCCCAGACTAAAGAAGGTTTAAAGAATACATCTGCAGCCTTGCTTGGTGTAGCTCAGTGGATTGAGCGCAGGTCTGTGAATCACGGGACTGCAGTTCAATTCCCAATCAGGGCACATGCCTGGGTTGTGGGCCAGTTTTCCTGGGAATGCATGACAGGCAACCATACACTGATGTTTCTCTCCCTCTTTCCTTTTTTTCCCTTCCCCCTCTAAAGATGAATAAGCAAAATCTTAAAAAAAAAAACAAAAACCAAAAACGAATACATCTCCACCAAGCCAGCACATCGTGATATACTAAAGAAACTGCTTTAAGAAATGAACAAAAGCAGTGAGAGAGAGAGAGAGAGAGAAATACTGGTACAAATGGGGGAAAAAATAAATAAGTACCTATCAATAATAACCTTAAGTGTTAATTGACTGAATGCTCTAATCAAAAGACATAAGGTAGCTGAATGGGTAAGACAACATGACCAGGATAAATGCTGTCTACAAGAGACTCACCTCAGAAAAAAAGTCCTACACAGACTGAAAGTGAAAGCGAAGGGCTGGAAAATATTCCAAGCAAATGGACAAAAACCAAAAACAAAAAACCTGGGCTATCAATACTTACATCACACAAAAGAAAGCTATAAAAGGAGACGCTGAAAGACAATTCATAATACTCAGCGGAAGAATCCATCAAGACACAACATTGTAAACACATATGCACTTGACACAGGAGCACCCAAATATACAAGGAAAACCTTGGAGGATTTCAAGAAAGGTACTGACCACAACATACTTATAACAGGGAATTTTAACATGCCTGTGTCAAAAATGGATAGATTTTCCCAACAAAATATCAACAAGGATATTGAGGCATTGAATAATGCCGCAGATCAAATAGACTTAACTGATATCTATAGAACCTTTCATCCCCCCAGAAGCAAAAGATACATTCTATAGATGCACATGGAGCATTTTCAAAGATAGACCACATGATAGGATGCAAAACAAGCCCCAACAAATTCAAGAAAATTGAAATCATATCAAGCATTTTCTCAGAACACAAGAGCCTGAAACTAGAAAACAATCTCTGAAACTAGAAACCAATCTTAAAGAAAAAACTAAAAAACACTCAAATTCATGGAAATTAAATAGTATACTATTAAACAATGAATGGGCTAACAACGAGATCAAGGAAATCAAAAAGTTTCTGGAAACAAATGAAAATGAACACACAATAGTCCAAACTTATGGGACACCTGCCCAGCAAAGGCAGACCTGACGGGGAAGTTCATAGTGATATAGGCCTGCCTAAAAAAGAAAGAAACATTTCAAATAAAGAACCTAACCCTACATCTATAAGAACTAGAGGAACAATAACAAACAAAGAACAGAGCAATAGTAAGGAAGGTATAAACCAAGATCAGAGCACAATTAAATGGCACAGAGACTAAAAGATCAATCAAAAGGATCAATAAATACAGGAGAAGGTTCTTTGATAAGATAAACAAAATTGACAAGCCTTTTAGCAGACTCATCAAAAAAAAAACAGAAAGGATGCAAATAAACAAAATCAGAAATGAAAGAGATTACAACTGACACCACAGAAACACACAGGACTGTAAGAAGTTACTATGAATAACTATATGTCAAGAAATTTAAAAACCTGAGTGAAATGGAGAAATTTCTAGAAAATATAATCTCCTAAAGCTGAATGAAGAAGTAGAAAGCCTGCAGAGACCTATAACAGCTAGTGAAATCAAATCGGTAATCAAACAACTCCCAGCACACAAATGTCCTGGACCAGATGGTTTCACAGGAGAATTTTAAAAACATTTAAGAAATAGTTAACCCTTATACTTCTCAGACTATTCCAAAAGATCCAAGAAGAGGGAAGACTCCCAAACTCTTTTTATGGAACTAGCATCATCCTAATTCCAAAACCAGATAAAGACAATAAAGACACAACAAAGAAAGAAAACTACAGGCCAATATCACTGATGAATACGGATGCTAAAATCCTCAACAATATATTGCAAACCTATTCCAACAATTTATTAAAAAGATTATATACCCATCCTTTCTTAAAACTGGCTAGTTGGGTTGAAGATCATGGTTAACACTATACATAGCCAAACGATCTCCTATCTCTTCTCTACCAGCTGCTACTGTAAATATCACAATACTCTCCTGCTGTCATAAACCATTTTGCCTTCCCCTCCAACTGATCACACACACAAAAAAGAGTAAGTGAAAGTGGCGAACACCAGGATACCCACTGGAAGAGGAAACCCAACAACAAAGGAACCACCAGCAGATAACAACAGAAGAAGGTGAAGAAGGGAATGGAAGCCACACTAACCTCAGTACAGGACCTAGCTGGAAGTACAACTAAATGGTGGAGAAATTACCCAGAACAAACAACTGAACAAGAGCAAGAGAGAATCCTCAAAACTTTGTACATACAGAAGAACCAGCTTCAACACAACCTGCCCAAACTAGCACAACAAAAATACAACAGGTGGTAGACAGACTGACCCTCAGTTAACCAGCTGGTGGAAAGGACCCACCAAAGAAAGACCCAACAACAATCAAAACCCAAAGACAAACACAGAGCCAACTTAAACAACAGCCTAAGACCAGTGAGCTTGGGAGATCAAGGAGACTGCACCACTGAATCTCACAGGTATTCTGTTGGGAACCACCCTGCCTGGTTTCAGAAGCTGTAAACCACCCCCCCCCCCAATGTATCAAAGTGGGGCAGCAGAGGCTCAGAGGGGTAGCAGTCCAGAGAGAGACTTAACAGGGGAAGTAAACTGCCCTGAAGGGCTACGCAGCACCCAGACGAGCAAAGTAATGTGAAAATGCACTCACAACAACCCAAACTTTATGGAACACAGCAAAGGCAGTCCTGAGAGGGAAGTTCATAGCGATACAGGCCTACCTAAAAAAGATAGAAACATTTCAAACAAACAACCTAACCCTATGCCTACAAGAACTCAAGGAACAATAGCAAAGACAGCCCAGAGCAAGTAGAAGGAAGGAAGGAAATAACCAAGATTAGAGCAGAATTAAATGACATAGAGACTAAAAGCACAATTCTAAGGATCAATGAATCCAGGAGCTAGTTCTTTGAAAAGATAAACAAAATCAACAAGCCTTTAAGCAGGCTCATAAAAAAAAAAAAAAAAAAAAAAGAGAGAGAGAGGACCCAAATAAACACAATCAGAAATGAAAGAGGAGAGATTACAACTGACACCACAGAAACAGAAAAGGATTGTAAGAAATTACTATGAAGAACTGTATGCCAAGAAATTTGAAAACCTAGGTAAAATGGGCAAATTTCTAGAAAAATACAACCTTCTAAAACTCAATGAAGAAGAAACAGAAATCCTGAACAGACCAATAACAGCAGATGAAATTGAAGCAGTAACCAATAAACTCCTGACACACAAAAGCCCTGGACCAGACAGATGGTTTCATAGAATTCTACAAAGCATTTAAGGAGAGCTAAACCCTATTTTCAGACTATTTCAAAGAATCAAAAATGATGGAAGACTCCCAAACTTTTTTTTATGAAGCCAGCATCATCCTAATCCCCAAACCAGATAAAGACACAGCAAAGAAAGAAAACTTCAGGCCAATATCACTGATGAACATAGACACATTTATAATAAAAACACTCAGCAAAGGGGGAATAGAGGGAGCATTCTTCAATATAATAAAGGCCACATATGAGAGACCTACAGCCAACATCATACTCAATGGGAAGAAACTAAAAGCTTTTCCACTAAGATCAGGAACAAGACAAGGTTGTCCACTTTCACCACTTCTATTCAACATAGCATTGGAAGTTTTAGCCACAGCAATCAGACAAGAAAAGGAAATAAAAGGCATCCAAATTGGAAAGGAGGAAACAAAACTGTCACTGTTTGCAGATTAACATGATAGTACACATGGAAAAATCTTACAGACTCCACCCCAAAACTGCTCGACCTAATAAATGAATTTGGCAAAATGGCAGGATACAAAGTCAATATACAGAAATCAAAGGTGTTTCTGTATACCCACAGTGAAACAGCAGAAGCAGAAATCAAGAAAAAAATCCCATTTGATATAGCAAAAAGAAAAATAAAATACCTAGGAATAAACCTAACCAAGAAGGTAAAAGACCTGTATGCAGAAAATTACACAACACTGAAGAAAAAAATCAAGGAAGACACAAATGGAAACATATACCATGTTCATGGATTGGAAGAATTAACATCATCAAAATGTCCATACTACCTAAAGCAATTTACAGATTCAATGCAATACCTATTAAAATACCAATGGCATATTTCAGACATAGAACAAACACTTCAAAAATTTATATGGAACCACAAATGACCCCGAATAGCTGCTTCAATTTTGAGAAAGAAGAGCAGAGTAGGAGGGATCACAATACCTGATACCAAACTGTATTACAAGGCCACTGTAATCAAAACAGCCTGGTACTAGCATAAAAACAGGGACATAGACCAATGGAACAGAACAGAGAGCACAGAAATAAACCCAAGTCTCTACGGTCAATTAATATTCGACAAAGGGGGCAGCAACATAAAACGAAGTAAAAATAGCCTCTTCAACAAATGGTGTTAGGAGAACTGGACAGCTACATGCAAAAACAATGAAACTTGAGCACCAACTTACACCATACACCAAAATAAATTCAAGGTAGATGAAAGACTTAAATATAAGTCGTGATACCACTGAAGTCCTAGAGGAGAACATTGGCAGGAAAATCTCAGATATTTCACACAGCAACAGTTTAATTGATATGTCCCCTAGAGCAAGGGACATAAAGGAAAGAATAAACAAATGAAACTTCATCAAAAGAAAAAGCTTCTGCACAGCTGAAGAAAACAACATTAAAATGAAAAGGGAACAACCCTAAAGGAAAATATATATTTCCAAATGATACCTTGGACAAGGGTTTGACCCCCAAAATATATAAAGAACTCACATGAGTCCACTTCAGAAAGACAAACACCCAATTAAAAAATAGGCAAAGGACCTGAAGAGACACTTCTCCAAGGAGGACAGAGGGACCAGGGACATATGAAAGGATACTCAACATCACTAGCCATCAGCGAGATGCAAATTAAAACCACAATGAGATACCACTTCACACCAGTCAGAATGGCCATAATAAACACATCAAGAAACAACAAGTGCTGGAGAGGTCATGTTGAAAAGGGAACCCTAGTGCACTGTTGATGGGAATGCGAACTGGTGCAGCCAGTGGAAAACAGTATGGAACTTCTTCAGAAAACTGAAAATGGAACTGTCTGTTGACCCAGCATACCACTGCTGGGATTATACCCTAAAGATCTTGAAACACTAATTCAAAAGAACCTATGTACCCCAATGTTCATAGCAGCACAATTTACAAAAGCCAAGTACTAGGAGCAATGTAAGTGCCCACCAGTGAATAGTGGATCAAAATACTGTGATACATTTACATAATGCAATACTAGGCAGCAGAAAGAAAGGAGCTCCCACCCTTTCTAACAGCATGGATGGAACTGGAGAGCATTATGCTAAGTGAAATAAGTCAGGCCATGAAAGACAAATACCACATGAAGTCACTTATAAATAAATGGAACCTAACCAACAAAACAGACAAGCAAGCAAAATATAACCAGAGATATGGAAATAAAGAACAAACTGATGGTAACCAGAGAGGAGGGGCGAGGGATAATGGGGGAAAATAGGGGGAGTGCCATCAAGGAACACACATATATAAAGGACACATAGACAAAGTCAAAGGACAAAGGTTCCAGGGTGGGATGTGATGATGGGAGTGGCAGCGGTTTGTGGTGGGGTTAAAGTGGAGACAACTGTACTTTATCAACAATAAAAAAATTAAAAATAAGAAATAAAAAATAATCCAAACAATAGGACAGTAGAAGTGGCCTCGGGGACAATAGCCAAGCATACCACATTTGCATCATTATGGGATCTGAAGGAGAAAAAAGAGAACAGAAAATTTAAAACCTATTTGAAAAAATAATGACAGAAAACTTCCCTAACCTGGTGAAAGAAAGAGACACATAAGCCCAGGATACACAGAGAGTTCCAAATATGATGAACCAAAAGAAACAAACTCCAAGACACATTCTAATTAAAAGAGCAAAGAAAAAGAGAGAACATTAAAAGCTGCAAGGAAAAGTAACTTAACTATAAGGAAGCTCCTATAAAACTGTCAGCTCATTTCTGAACAAACTTTGCAGGCCAAAGAGATTGGTTAGAAACATTCAAAGTGATGAAAAGCAAGAACCAACAACCAAGATTACTTTATTCAGCAAGGCTGCTATTTAGAATGGAAAGCATCCCAGACAAGATAAAGCTAAAGGAGTTCACGATCATTAAACAGTATCACAAGAAATGCTAAAGGACTTATGAAGGGAAAAAAAGGGAGACAAAAATATGACGATAAAATGGCGATAACTGCGTATCGACAATTATTTTGAATGTAAGTGGATTAAATGCTCCAATCAAAGATATACAATGAATGAATGGATAACAAAATTGACCCACTTTATGCAAATGAAAATGAAGAAAAGAAAAAAGCTAGGTTAGCAATGCTCACATCAGACAAAATGACTTTAAAACAAAAGGCTATAAAGAGAGACAAAGAAGGAACCAGGAATTCCACTTCTGGGTATTTACCTGAAGAAACCCAAAATACTAATTCAAAAAGATATAAGCATCCCTGTTTACAATAGCCAAGATATGTAAGCAACCTATGTGCCCATCCATAGATTAATGGACAAAGAAGAAGTGGTACATACATACAGCATGCTGAGTGGAATACGACTCAGCAATAGAAAGAATGAAATCTTGCCACTTGCAATAACATGAAAGGATCCAGAGGGTAAGTAAAATAAGAGAAAGATAAATACCATATAATTTTACTTATATATGAAATCTAAAAAAATAATAAACAAAATAGAAACAAACTCATAGATACAGAGAACATTTTGATGGTGGTTAGACTGCTGCAAAAGGGCAAAGGAGTAAGAAGTACAAATTGGGCTTCCAATCGCGATGGCAGCAAAGGTAAACACAGTACTTACTTCTTCCCATAACCACATCAAAAATACAACTAAACTGCAGAATAACCATCATTCAGAACCACCCAAAATCTAGCTGAGTGGAAGTCTTACAACCGGGGATTTAAAGAAGCCATACAGAAACTAGTAGGAAAGGCACAGATGCAGAAAAGGCTGGTCCCACACCAACATGTGGTGGAGAAAAATCAGGATGGATATCTCTACTGTGGAAGTCCTCCATGAAGAGTGAGGGGTCCCGGACACACACCAGACTCCCCAGCCCTGGGTTCCAGTGCCAGAAGACCCCATAACTCTTGGCTGTGAAAACCAGCTGGAATTGAGACTAAGATTGAAGTGGCGAGAGTCCCAGGTATTCCTGTTAAAGAGCCCATGCACAGACCACTCTCTCTGAGCTCTAGCACTGGAGCAGCAGTTCAAAGGGTACCAGTGACATATGAGAGGAAACTGAAAGATCTGACATCAGGTCTTTCAGTCAGAAAGACTTGTGGGCAGATTTCTCCCAGGCAGAATTGCTAGCAGAGGCCATTGTTCTTCTGCTACACCCTCTGCTACAAAGCCAGCATGAAGGGGATGCAGTATACCTTAGCTGAGACTGGCTAACCCTGTTTGCCCTGCCCTGGTGATTCCCTGAGGCCCTGCCCCACCCAACTTGTAGGCCCACCCAAGCCATTTTCCACGGCTTTTAACAACTGACCTCTCTTGCCTCATGCTTTGGACTTTCCTAAAATCTCTCAAACAAGGAACATCTGGCCTCTGTGCAGACCCTAGCTCTCTCTAAGTAGCCCCAGGCCCAATATCAGTGGCAGCCTGCCTTCATTCACAGCTTTGCCTCTCTTGGGCACCTTCGAGCCCAACACTGGTAGCAGCCATCTATGGATCACTCTGTAGCTTATGCTGGGTGGTCCCAGGCAGGGCACAAGATGGTCACTGACTTTGGACCTCTTGAGAGGCCCTAGAGCCTGTGCACCCAGTGGACATCTTCAGACAATGACAAATTACAACCCTACTACCTCATAGAGCACACCCAAGGGGCAGACTCAGTAAGCACCAAAGCCCTACTGAAGCAAGTACTCCACCGGGTCAGCTTCTGCACAGCAACTCATATGCTGAAGTTGCAACATGCCCTTGCAGCCAATTGGGCTGCAGGTCAACCACTCCAAGGGGCATCAACAACAATCAAGGCTCAACTGCAACAAGACAGTGCATACAGCCCACACTGGGGTACACCTGGAGTGCCCAGCTCAGGTGATTGGAAAGGCTGTACCACTGGGCCCTGCAGGACACTTACTACACAAGGGCACTCTACCAAATCCAGAAGATATAGCACCTAATACATAGAAACAAACATAGTCCAAAATGCAGAGACAAAGAAACAGGACCCAAATGAAACAGCAGTAGAATCTCCAGAAAAAGAACAAAATGAAATGGAGGCAAGCAAACTACTGGAAACACAATTCAAAACAGTGGTTATAAGGATGCTCAAGAAACTTAGTGAGAACCTCAACAGCATAAAAACACATAGAAACCATAAAAAAGAACCAGTCAGTAATAAAGGATACAGTAACTGAAATGAAAGAATAATTTATAGGGAATCAACAATAGAGTAGATAAAGCCAAGAATCAAATTGGCAATTTGGAATATAAGGAAATAGAAAACACTCATTCAAAATAGCAAAAAGAAAAAGGGATTAAAAAAATAAAGACGATGTGAAAAGACTCTGAGACAACTTCAAGCTTACCAACATTCACACCATGAGAGTGCTGAGAGAGAAGGAAAGAAATTGAAAACCCGCTGGTAAAAATAATGACAGAAAACTTTCCTAATCTGGTGAATGAAACAGACACACAAGTCCAGGAAGCACAGAGTCCCAAATGAGATGAGACCCTGAAGTCCCACACCAAGCCACATTATAATTAAAGTGCAAAAGGTTAAAGGACAAAGAGAGAATCTTAAAAGCAGCAAGAAAAAAAAGCAGTTAGTTACCTACAAGGGAGCTCCCATGAGATTGTCAGCTTACTTAACAAAAACTTTGCAGGCCAGTAGGGAGTGACAAGAAATGTTCAAAGGAATGAAAAGCAAGGACTTTACCCAGCAATGCTATAATTTAAAACAGGGGTGTCCAACCTATGGCCAGCCTGTGGCCCAACATAAAATGGCAAATTTACTTAAAATATGAGATTTTATTGTGATCACATGTCACAATGCCACATAAAAGAAACCTACATATGCTCTTGCTATTTGTCCAGTGTGTTATCTTCCCAGAGCAAACAGTAGAACTGACACTATCAGACATTACATGTGCTTGTGGTGACTTAGCGAGTGAGTGATTATCAATAATATTTCAACCTACTATTGCAATGTTAGGTGTTTAATGTTATTCTGAAGTCAGGTAAGCATTCTTACTTACTAAAAGCACTTCCACACCTTGGCAGCACCTCACACATCTCCCACCATGCTTTACAATAAAACCTCTGCCTTGCTCTGCACTGGCAGCCAAGAGGACTATGGAAGGGCCCAAACCTTCCTTTCAATTTTCCTGTCAATCAATTTCCATTGTAAAAGTAAATAAAACCCCATATCTATTATTATTTTTTTAATCCCAGCATGGGTTCTACAACATCTCAGAAGAACAAAGAACCCTAAAAATGAAAAATTATGGATGAAGGGAGATTGTTCCATGAAAAGTGGACAGATGGCCACTTTTTTTGTCTAGGCAAATAGTAAAGCACTCTGCTTTATTTGTAGGGAATCTGTGCAAGTTTTCAAAGACTGTAACTTGAAAAGATATTATATGCAAAAAAACATACTGCCAAATTCAATGCATATGAAGGATTACATCATAAGTACAAAATAGCTGAACTGAAAAAAGTCAACAAAAATTTTTTCAGGCAGTTACAACTCAGGCAGACCTCAAAGCCCCAGAGATAAATCTAAGTGACAAAGAAATAGCAAATCTCTCAGACGCACAGTTTAAAACACTGGTCATCAGCTTCCTCACAGATCTGGTGGACTATAGCCACAAATTAGAGAAACATATGAAGGCTAAATTAAGGGGAAATGAATGGAATTCCACAGGAAAACCATAGAGATGAAAAAAAAACTGGGACTCAAATCAATGGAGTGGACCAGAAGGAAGAAGAAAAAATCATCAAACAGAAAGGAATGAAGAAATAAGAATTCAGAAAAATGAGGGAGAAGCTTAGGAACCTCCAGGACATCTATAAACGCTCCAATATCCGAATTATAGGGGTACCAGAAGGGGGAAAGACACAACCACCAGTGGAAAAACTATTTGAACAAATAATAAAAGAAAATTTCCCCAATCTGGCAAAGGAAATAGACTTCCAAGAAATCCAAGAAGCCCAGAGAGTACCAAAAAAGTTGGACTCAAGAAGAAAAACACCAAGGCATATCATAATTACATTAGCCAAAATTAAAATGAAGGAGAGAATCCTAGAAGCAGCAAGAGCTAAGGGGACAATCACCTACAAAGGAGTCCCCATCAGACTGTCAGCAGATTTCTCAAAAGAGACCTTACAGGCAAGAAGGGGCTGGAAAGAAATATTCCAAGTCATGAAATCTAAAGACCTACAACCAAGATTGCTCTATCCAGCAAAACTTTCATTTAGAATGGAAGGACAGATAAAGTGCTTCTCAGATAAGATCAAATTCAAGGAGTTCATCATCACCAAGCCCTTATTATATGAAATGTTAAAGGGACTTATCTAAGAAAAAGAAGTTAAAGAAACATGAACAGTGAAAGAACAACAAGCTCACAGTTATTAACAACCACACCTAAAACGAAAGCAAACTAAAAGAACAGCTAGATCAGGAGTGGAAACATAGAAATGAAGATCTCAAGGAGGGTTAGCAACAGGGGAGTGGGAGGAGGAGGGAAAAAAAGAAAAAAAAGATGGGGGGAGATTGATGATGAATATAAAGTCACTGAAAAAATAGCTTAAGTGCCATTAAAAGACACAACTAAATCAAGAGATTTATACAAAGCAGTAAAAAATGTTAAAGCGACTTTCTTTGTCCATTGTTAACATTTCTGCTACAGTTACTGATGGTGCCCTGGTGATGGCAGGTAAAAGAGAGGGACTTGTAGTAATAGAAGACAATGCAATTGCCACCCCAAACTCATGATTGATAATGTATTATTGCAAAGTAAATAAAAATTTTATGCACAAAAGCTTTAAAAATGGGTAACATCTTGAATCACTGCCAATTCCAGATATTCCTTGAAAGTACTGATGCTGACTATGGTGACATAATTCACTTTTTGGATGTAAGATGCCTAATTCAAGGCCAAATGTTGAAAAGATTTTATGATTTGTGACATGTTGTTAAGTCGTTTATGGTATCAAAAAACAAATTTTGTGCTGGAACTTGATGAAAACTGGTTTACAGATTTAGCACTTTTAGTGGATTTAACTACTCACTTAAATGAGTTAAACACATGTCCTCAAGGTGAAAACCAACTTAATCAATACCATGTTTGAAACCATAACAGTGTTTCAAATGAAACTGAAATTACGGCAAGCTCAAATGAAGGCAAACACATTTATGCATTTCCATTGGCTAAACAGTCTTGTGAACAGTGAAAAACAAGCAGTCTTGCTTTTCGATTTGATGCAAGAATTTGAAAAGATTTCAATATTCCTGGGAAAATAATACTCTGCTATATTTATGACTACATTTTCAGTCAACATAAATATGTTATCTGTCAATTTTCAAATGGAATGCATAGAGCTGCAATCTAATATTCAAATTAAAAAAGTTTTTGATCATCTTTTTTTTTACTGGACTTTTATAGGTTCTGTCTTCCCAGAGATAAATATCCCTTGTTTCGCAATCCTGCCTTATTCAAGTCATCCTATGTGGCAGCACCTACATTTGTGAGCAACTATTTTCAAGAATGAAACACATTAAAATTAGAACCAAAATATCTGATGAGCACCTTGAGAACTCACCGAGAATTGCAACTACTTCTATCAAACCAGATGTTGTGAAGTAGTTTCTCAAATGCAATGTCAAATATCCCACTAGTTTTGTGTTGCCCTCTTTTCTATTACTTTTATAAAAATATTTTAAAAAATCAATGACGTTTTATTACTCAGATATGTACATTTTCGCTATTAGTGATCACAAACTTGGGACCTGCTCAACAATTTTAAAAGACTATCAAAAGGGCCACTGCATAATTAGTATTATTATGTGAGGACTTTTTTGCTTATCTGCAGTGGTAGATATCACCAAAATTATGCACAAGCCTTAGTTTTGCTCACCAGTTTCCATCAGTGTTTGTGTATTTAATATGTGGCCCAAGACCACTCTTCTTCTTCCAGTGTGGCCCAGAGATGCCAAAGTGTGGACTCCCCTGTTCTAGTAGTTAAGAATACAGGATCCAGGTCAGATTTTGTCCCTTTTAACTGTGTGACATCAGACAATTTAGTTTCCTCATTTGCAAAATTAAAATATTAGTCAAACTGCTCTAAGATTAAATGAGATATAAAATTCCACTTTCTGGAACACAGAAAAATACCAATATTTCATAATTTCAATTATTGACCAAGATTTTCATAATTTGGCTTTTATTACTTTAGAAGTAATATAAGACAAGTCAGCTTGAAACGATGTTATTTGACTCTTTTCCAATAAGTACAGTAAGCAGGGAATGAATGGCTTTCACTGAAGAGCCTGAAGACTCTTCAAATTATGTAACAGGTTTTGACAGGCAACCTAAAGCATTCACTGTATGTCTTCCAGTGTTTTATTTACTCAACAAATACTCACTGGATGATATTATCAGCCAAGCATGATTCCAATAATGACATTTCAGCATTTAAAAAGAGCAAACATAAAACTTACCTTTCACAAAACTTACTTTTGAATATATTCCTCTTAAAGGTTACATTAAAAGCCGTTAATGGTTTTATGTAAGTAAATAAGCATTATATAACTTGAAAAAATAATAGTGTATAATGACAAAAGCATCCAGAAATTGCTTAAAGAATTTAAAAAATACTTAATAACTAGCATGGCTGTAATTTCGGTTATGTAAAAGATTTCCATTATACTTAAAACATATATTAGCTCAATTTAAAAGGGGACACAAAGTTGATTTTCAAAGACTTCCAAAGCTGTTACTTAATACCATATACTGTATGCTGCAGCATAGTTTAGAAGAACAGGTGTTCACACCTGAAAACATGTCATGAATTATGAGGACTTCCAAGTATTTAGTGAGAATTCTTTATTTTTCTATAAAATGCTAGTAATGAACCTAAGTTTCCAAGCTAACTATATCTGATGTTTCCATATAAACATGTACATAAAACAAAATATGCTGGCTAAATATTACAGTATTCTCCATTATGTAAATGATAACAGAGAATAAAACTAAGAAGTCTGGCCTTTTATAGAAAGAAGCTTCTGCCTGAATGCAACATCTCTTTACAGTTTCTTTGTAAATGGAGAAATTAAAAGAAATAACAAAATAGCCCTGAAGATACTTGGATGAATATAGGGTCCTGTTTCATGTTGCGGTGAGGGGAGGTAAAACAGTCATTGAGTACAGGGGGGAAATGTTTGTTAAGAATCAGATGACACAGTGTGCCAAACGCAGTGCTACGCGATTCTCCTTCCATGCGTAATAGCTTTCTAAAAACTTATTAGGTAAACATACGTGAGACAGATTTTGTTTCAAAACTTTTTATCACAACCCAGAAGACAGGTATTCATATCTCTCTCTACCTTTATCAACAAGGACACACAGGATCAGAGTTTTTAACTTGGTAGAAATGAGAGAAGCATGAGCATGTCTGGTTACAAAGAAAAAATAGTAACTTATTTTTAAGAATCAATTATGTTCATAACTCAAACACGTTAAGCACTTAGCAAGTTTCTGGGAATGCTCTCAAATATATTAGTGCTCTTTCCTTTCCACTCCCAACCTCTGGGTTGTCTGGTCCTTTCCAGGAAATGACAAGTTTCTCCCTCACTGGTTATACCTCATATGCATTATATAATATTGCTCTATTTTAATATAAGTCTCCTAAGAACAACTCTTTAATTTCACAAAATAGCCTGATGATAGTATGTCAGTAATGGTACAGACATATACATACACACAATGTAACCACTTTAGATAAAAATGCATGCGTTGGTAGAGGAGATTTCAGTCTTTTAACTGATACAAGTATTACAGGCCTCAATTAGTGTAACTATGTCCAGGCAGAGGGGTCATTTTTAAAAATTGAAATAAAATGGCCCTGGCTGGTGTGGCTCAGTGGATTGAGTGCCAGCCTGCGAACCTAGAGGTCACTGGTTGGATTCCCCGTCAGGGCAAGTGCCTGGGTTGCAGGCCAGGTTTCCAGTTGGGGGTGCATGAGTGGCAACCACACAATGATGTTCTCTCCCTCTCTTTCTCCCTCCCTTTCCCTCTCTCTATAAATAAATAAATAAATAAATAAATAAATAAATAAATAAAATATTTTTAAAAATTGAAATAGAACTGATACATAACATTGTGTAAGTTTAAGAAGCACGTGTTAATTGATATATTTATATACTGCAATATGATTACCACCTTAGCGTTAACACCTCTAAATCATCACATAATTATCATTTCTTGTTTTGCGATGAAAACAATTAAGATCTAGTCTCTTAGCAATTTTAAAATTTACACTGTATTTTGCAGGTAAAGTGCATTTCCACGCACAATGCACATCCACATGTTGGATGAAAAATATGAAAGGATGGTCACTTAGTTATATAATGGTTAATCACAGTAATTGAAAATATTCTAAACAATTTTTTAAAAAGAAGTAAAAATTGGTAGTTACAAGCAGTCACAGTGATAAAAACTACAGCATAGGAATATAGTCAAAAATACTATAAGAAATATATATGGTGTCAGATGGGTACTCAACATTTCAGGATAATCATATTAAATATTTAATCACTGTGCTGTACACCTGAAACTAATATTGAATGTCAACTGTAACTGAAAAAGACACATTTTTACACAAACTACAGAAATAATCGCTGAAAGTCGTCTTAAAGTAAACATAAAAAAACAAATAATAATGTTTGTGGTATATTAGATGAAAAATACACTTATATCACATATAGCCATTTTAAAAACCCACTAAAATGTCGATAAAGTTTATTAGGTTGGCCAAAAAGTCCATATGGTTTATTCCATAAAATAAGACACATTTTTCATTTTAACCAATAACTTTATTGATCTGGATATTTTGAATATGTCAGCTCTCTCCCATGTGGTGTAACCTCAAGCAAAAAATCTCCAGCATGAGGTGTGTCACTGTGTGTGTGTGTGTGTGTGTGTGTGAGTGTGCACGTGCCAAGTGTGTGTGTATTTGGGTCCCACAGGTCCCAGATGTTGCGGACAGTATGACGCGAGTACAGGGGGATGAGGACCAGCAGCTGTTGCCGCTGTTCTCGGGGTGAAGAGAGAACAGAAATCTTTGTTCCCTAACTTTGGAAATTTCATCTAACCTTCAAACTGGCAGTGTCAAGGATTCCAAGTCGTCCACCTCCAGCAGAAATGTCGAGTGGCCCTGTAGCCAAGAGCTGGTACTACACACAGGTGTTTGAGAATAAACCCAAAAGGGCTAGATGAAGAAAGCAAGATTACCTGTCACTGGTCAGCTGTCCAAACAGTGAAGTTTGGGCAAAATTCAAATTCTCCATTCTGAATGCCAAGGGAGAAGAAGCGAAAGCTACGGAGAGTGAACGGGCATATAAGTTTGTGCAAGGCAAAGACCGGGTCTTCAAAAAACTCATCCGCAGAGATTTTCTCTTGGATGAAGCCAACAGGCCTCTCCCTGATGACAAGCTTACCCTCTTTTGTGAGGTGAGTGTGGTGCAAGACTCCATCCACATTTCTGGCCAGAATACCACGAATATAGTAAAGGTTCCCAAGTGCTGGCCGGCCGATGAGTTAGGAGGACTGTGGGAGAATTCCTGGTTCACAAGACTGTTGTTTGTGTGTTGCTAGCCAGGAATTCCAGGCTCACAAAGCTATCTTAGCATTTCGTCTCCAGTGTTTAGTGCCATGTTCGAACATGAAATGGAAGAAAGCAAAAAGAACCGGATAGAAATCAATGATGTGGAGCCCGAAGTCTTTAAGGAAATGATGTGCTTCATTTACACAAGGAAGGCTCAAAACCTGGACAAAATGGCTGGCAGCTGCTGACCAGTATGCCCTGGAGCGTTTGAAAAGTGATGTATGAGGATGCCCTCTGCAGTAACCCCTCCACAGAGAACACTGCAGAAATTCTCATCTTGGCTGACCTCCACAGTGCAATCGACTGAAAACTCAGACAGTGGATTTCATCAACTATCATGCTTCCTGTCTTGGAGACCTCCAGGTGGAAGTCCAGGGTGGTGTCACATTCCCACTTGGTGGCTGAGGCGTCCCACTCTCTGGCTTCAGCACAGTGCCCCTTTCTGGGTCCCCCACACAAGCACCTGAAGCAGGCCTAAGATCTTGCTGTTGTAAGACTCTGTTTATCTTCCAGAAGCAGCAGCCACTGTTGCTGCCACTGACCACCAGGTAGACAGCACAATCTGTGGAGCTTTTATTCTGCTGTGGGTGAAAGACTGCACTGTGCTCCCAGACTTTTAAAGTAGCACTAAATAAACTTGGGGAAAATGGGGGGAGGGAAGGGCCAGGGACTCCGGGCTGTTCAACCGAGTGAAAACCCTGCTGCTGTGTCACTGTGTTCCCTTTGGCCTGGCCGAGTGCGATCCTGTGGGGATTCAGTTTAGGCACTGGCCCTGAGGACATCCTAGTGGGATGGGACTTGGAGAAACCTGTCTGCATCTGACTGAGCAGAACAAATCATCAGATGCCTGGAGCAAAAGGGAAAAAGACTAAAGGACATTTAGTTTTAAGACAAGGGGAAAGAAAAGGAAAGAAGAAAGGATTTTTGCAGAATTTCTCAAAAATCGGTTTGTAGATTCCAGTACTATTTACACTGAGAGAAGTTTCAGTCCATCCAACTGTGCTGAAACTTGGATATTTTCGAAAAACTCCTCACTATCCTACAAGTATCAGAAGAGCTCCCTGGTTGTTAGCACTTACTGTTTGCAAGAACAGGATATATCCTTTTATCCCTTTATGAAAAGTGACAAGTGAAGGTGAAAGGAGAGGGAGGTGATTTGATCCGGAAGATGAGTGTTCTGATGTGGTGGCTTTTGCAGAAAACCTTTATTACTGTTGAAAACTGGAAAAAAATTCACCCAGAATTCATACTGTCTTGACAAGAACTATGGTTCTCTGTTTTTAGATATTGTGGAAAATGTTTTTTTGGCATTTTTCTCTGATTTCATTTCTTGTTCTTCCCCCACCCCCTTTTCTTTAAAAAAAAAAAAAAAAAGAGAAGAGAAAAGGAAATTTTATTATTAATGCTGTGTGAAAAAATCCCAGCCCCAACTGCTCAGCTGTCTGTACCTGCGCCTGTGCAGGAGCCAGTTCTGTCCCTTCCAGTTCACTCCCCTTCCTACAGGGGAGAGGTCCCAAATGTTAATTTTTTTCTTTTTGAAAATATAAGTAATGACTATTTTGTAAAAAAGAAAAAGGAAAAACAAGAAATCTCTAGCACAAAACTTTGAAAACTACTTTTGACATATTCAATCAGTCACACCACCTTCTCCATACAGTGCACGAATCTTTCTTTTTTTGACATTCAGTTGCGTTTTTATGTTTCTTGAAATAATAAAACATAATATGCTGAAAATGTTGAGTATTTCCTTCCAGCCTCAATATTAAAATGGCTACACAAAATCTCACCAATTTTGATAAGTTTTTTAAAAATACATGCTGATGTATTTAAATAGAAGCTGTCACAATACGATCTAACAAAGTTGTTCCAAACAAAGTTAAAGACAAATAAGTGCTACTATAGCCATCTTACCAAAAAAAACCGAACTTACTTTTTGGCCAACCCAATACCTCTGGGTGGCGAAATTACACTGATGTGGGTTTTTTAAACACTTTTTAGCCGAAGAGCAGAAGACGGCAGCAAAGTAGGTGGGAGCTGATCCTACTTGCTCGGGCACCCAAGTGAGACACTTACATGATGGTTCAATTAAACAAAGTGAACAGTGAACAGAATCTTACCTGATACAAAGTTTGGAAACATGTGCAAAGGATGCTTTGAAACAGGCAGTAAGGATGTTTTATAGGCTGACAGTGAAAGTCCCCTGGCATGGCGCCAGAAACCACGGCTGCTACGGGGCCAATACTGGAAGAGAGCTGGGTCAGGGATAGTAGTCTTGCGACTCCCTCCCCTCCCAGGGTCAGAGACCACAGACTGTGCCTGGAGCGACTTCAATATGTGAAGTTGCCGGGAAAAGACAGGCTGCATACATACAGCTGGCAGAGCACCCAAGTGGGCATGGTGGTCACCAGCAGGGACAGTACCAGAGAGTGGGGGTGATTCTGGCTGTACCAGAAGCTGGGGGAAGAATAGGGCCGCTGTTGGCCTACTGGGATAGACTCTTGACTTGCCAGAGAGCTGAAGTGTGTGGAAAGCGGGACAGCGGCTCCAAGCCACAGCAGTGTCCACAGAGACTTTTTTCAAAAGAGGAACTGATTAGTGGTGCACAGGGAACTGGCGTGCGAAGCTGCCAGCCAACAAGGAGGGAGGATTGTGGGCACGATTTGCTACCCCCTCAGCACACCTGGCAAATTAATCAAAGGGGTGCAAAGTGAGATGGTTTCTGGGACCAGCCTGGTGCAACAGTGCAGAGCAGAGAGTACAGGCCACGGAATGCTCTGAAGGCAGTGTGCACCTGTTTACTATAGGCCAGACTGAGCCCCATTCTTGGCAGAACCACAAGAAGGGAAAAATTGAGCCCAATCCCCAATTGTCTGTAGGAGCTGTAAAGATCTGCAAAACCAGCTGGGCAGGCTTAACCACCAAAGGGAGGCTTTTGTTTTTGTTTTTTCTAAGAGTAAGACAACAAGGTTAATGCTGAAAAGGGCCCATTTTGAACTCCCCACAGGGAGACAAAGTACACTGGGACCTATTGCCCTATTTCACTGAGGCCATTGAAACAGGACATTAAGATAGGGTACAATAAAGGGGATTCAGAACACCGCCCAGACTTGCCTGAAATGCAGAGCTGCAGATGACACCGAGCAGAAGAGAGCTGACACACACAGATTGCCACCTGCCCCCCCCCCCACCCAACCATGAAACGAACAGCTATTTAAGCAGAAACTATACATTATTGGAAATACAGTGGAATAGACTAAGACAGGAGGTATAGGGGCAGGAGAAATACACCCGCACTCTTCCCAGAAGACTGAACAGTGCCTCTCAAGTGAGACACTGAGATTTTACTTCTCAATCGCAAGAGAGGCTCCCTCTACAGGCAGGGCAAGGAGATATACAGGAAGTGTGTCAGAAGTTGGACTATCCACTATAGACTCCACCAAAAAACTTGACCTAATAAGTGAATTTGGCAAAACAGCAGGATACAAAGTCAATATTCAGAAATCAAAGGCATTTTTTGTACACCAACACTGAAATGTCAGAAACAGAAAAAATCCCATTTAATATAGCAACAAAAAAAAATAAAGTACCTAGGAATAAACTGAACCAAGGAGGTAAAAGACCTGTACTCAGAAAACTACACAACATTGAAGAAAGAAATCAAGGAAGACACAAATGAAAGCATGTACCATGTTCATGGATTAGAAGAATGAACATCATCAAAATGTCCATATTATCCAAAGCTATTTATAAATTCAATGTAATTCCTATGAAAATACCAATGACATATTTCACAAATCTAGAACAAATATTTTGGAAATTTATATGAAACCATAAACAACCCCAAATAGCTGCAGAAATTTTGAGAAAGAAGAACAAAGTAGGAGGGATCACATTACTTTATATCAAACTATATGATAAGGCCACTGTAATTGAAACAGTCTGGTAGGGGCATAAGAACAGACACACAGATCAATGCAACAGATTAGAGAGTCCAGAAATAAACCCAAGTCTCTGAGGTCAATTAATACTCAAGAAAGGGGGCAGAAGCATAAATGGAGTAACAACAGTCTCTTCAACAAATGGTGTTGACACATCTGGACAGCTACATGCAAAAACATGAAACTCAATCACCAACTTACACCATACACAAAAATAAATTTAAGGTGGATAAAAGACTTAAATATAAGTCATGACGACACCATAGAAGTCCTAGAGGAGAACACAGAGAAAAATCTCATATTCCACACAGCAATAGTTTTACCAATATAACCGCTAGGGCAAGAGACATAAAGGAAAGAATAAACAAACGGGACTTCATCAAAATAAAAAGCTTCTGCATGGTTAAAGAAAACATCCTTAAAGTGAAAAGAGAACCAACCGTATGGGAAAATATATTTGCCAATGATACCTCAGACAAGAGTTTGATCTCCAAAATATATAAAGAACTTACATGACTCCACTCTAAGAAGACAAGCAACCCAATTAAAAAGTGGGTGAAGGACTTGAACAGACATTTCTCCAAGGAAGACATACAGAGGATCCAGAGTTACATGAAAAGATGCTCAATATCTCTAGCCATCAGAGGGATGCAAATTAAAACTACAATGAGATACCACTTCGGAGGGGTCAGAATGGCTATCATAAACAAATCAACAAACAAGTGCTGGCAAGGTTGTGGAGAAAAGGGAACCTTAGTGCACTGTTGGTGGGATTGCAGACTGGTACAACCACTATGGAAAACAGTACGGAATTTTCTACGAAAACTAAAAATGAATCTCCCTTTTGACCCAGCAATTCCACTGCTGGGGACTAGACCCTAAGAATCCTGCAACACCAATTCAAAAGAACCTATGCACCCCAATGTTCACAGCAGCACAATTTACAAAAGCCTGCTGGAAGCAACCTAAGTGCCCATCAGTAAATGAGTGTATAAAAAGCAATGGTACATTTACACAATGGAATTCTATGCCACAGAAAGAAAGAAGGAGCTCCTACAGCATAGATATAGGAGCACAGATGGATCTGGAGAGCATTATGCTAAGTGAAATAAGCCAGGTGGTGAAAGACAAATACCATATGATCTCACCTATATGTGGAATCTAATCAATGAAAGAAACAAGCAAGCAAAATACAGAGACATTGAAATTACTGACAGTAACCAGAGGGGAGGTGGGAGGAGGTAATGGGGGGAAAGGGGGAAGGGATTTCAGGAACATGTAGAAAGGACACATGGACAAGGACAAGGACAAAGGCAAAGGCAAGTTAGGAACAAGGATGGTAGGTGGGGATAGCTGGGAGTGGGGGAGTGGTGGGAGGGAAATGGAGACAACTATACTCGAACAACAATTTAAAAATGTGAAAAAATACAGTAAGAATACACTGGTATGGGAAACTGAAAAAAAGTATGTATATAAATTTTAAAATTTGGACAACTCCTCAACAAACTGGGGCTGAGAGAAAACCAGAGATGGATCCAGAAAGAGGCCAGAGGGCGAGCACCAACAGGTAAGACAAATTTCACCTTGTTCTTCATCAGAACTAGCATGTTTTTTTTATTTCTTTCTTTTCATTTATTTAGTTTTGGGGGGTTTGTTTTTGTTTACTTTTTCTCCCTTTCATACAGCATTTTAATTTTTCTTCTTTCACTTCACTCATATTCCAAATAACTCACTACTCTTGGTCTTTTACTTTTTATTCATATTATATATTCTTTTCATATTATTGTTATTCCAAATCCCACACAGCACCTTTCCCCGGTCTTAATCCATTTCACCATCTTCCTGAGCTTTACTACTGTTGTGGTAAACTTTATTTTCGCTCACACTAAGCCATGTTCCTACCCCTTACCCTCACTATTTATCCTCCATCTAACCTTGCATAAGCACTCTGCTTTCTTAAGGTAGCTCACACTATTTTTCCCTCTTATAAGAAGAGCCTTGACTTCCGCCAAGATGGAGAAGTAGGTGGAGGTTCCACCTCACCTCTGTGCACAACCAAATCTAAGAACAACTATTTTTAACAGCAGTCACAACCAAGCCACACGGAAAATCGACAATACGGAGTCCAAAGGACAACTAGATACTCGGCTGGACCAGTACGAGGAGCAAGGCCAGCAGCGGAGCAGGTTAGCAAGAAAAAATTCCCCGGGCGGTGCGCACCAGGCAACCAAGGGCGCTGATCGCCAGCGAGCTGGCTGCCGGAGCGCACAGGGAAGAGGCGCGGTGGATCGGTAGGTTGCGCGCATTTACGTGCGGAGAAACCAGTGACAAGGGAAACCTGCGCGGTGCAGCAGGCTCGCAAAATTAGGATTGGATAAGCAAGCCCGAGGCGTTTGAGTGACTGGATGCGCTGGGCTAGCGGAGAGGAACGCCATTGCTCCCTCTCTGACCACGCCCCCACACACAGCGTCACAAACCAGCGACCTGGGTCGCCCGTCCCTGGTAAACAACTAAGGCTTCGCTCCGCTCACTTAACAGCACGAATAGACCAAAAATGGCTCTAGGACAACTCAGAGCCCCAGAACCGATAGACCTAAGTGATGAAGAAATAGCCAGTCTTTCAGATGCACAGTTCAAAACACTGGTTATAAAGATCCTTACAGAACTGGTGGATTTTAGTCACAAATTAGAGAAACATATGGAAGCTAAATTAATTGAAATGAATGCTGATACAAAAGATACCAATAGTCATGAAAAGAAAATTGGGATTCAAATCAAGGGAGAGGACCAGACGGAAGAAAAAAATGATCAAACAGAAAGGAATGAAGAAATAAGAATTCAGAAAAATGAGGAGAAGCTTAGGAACCTCCAGGACATCTTTAAACATTCCAACATCCGAATTATAGGGGTACCAGAAGGGGGAAAGGCACAACCACCAGTTGAAAAATTATTTGAACAAATAATAAAGGAGAATTTCCCCAAGATGGCAAAGGAAATAGACTTCCGAGAAATCCAGGAAGCTCAGAGAGTCCCAAAGAAGTTGGACCCAAGAAGGAACACACCAAGGCACATCATAATTACATTAGCCAAAATTAAAAATGAAGGAGAGAATCCTAGAAGCAGCAAGAGCTAAGGGGACAGTCACCTACAAAGGAGTTCCCATCAGACTGTCAGCTGATTTCTCAAAAGAGACCTTACAGGCAAGAAGGGGCTGGACAGAGGTATTCCAAGTCATGAAAACCAAAGATCTACAACCAAGATTGCTCTACCCAGCAAAACTTTCATTTAGAATGGAAGGACAGATAAAGTGCTTCTCAGATAAGACCAAATTCAAGGAGTTCATCATCACCAAGCCCTTACTATATGAAATGTTAAAGGGACTTACCTAAGAAAAAGAAGATAAAAAAGATGAACAGTGAAAGGACAGCAAACTCACAGTTATTAAGAACCACACCTAAAACAAAAGCAAACTAAGAGGATAGCTAGATCAGGAGCAGAACCATAGAAATGAAGATCTCATGGAGGGTAAGCAACAGGGGAGTGGGAGGAGGAGAAGGGGGAAGAAGGTACAGAAAATAAGTAGTATAGACAGTAGATAGAAAATAGATGGGGGGAGGGCAAGAATAGCATGGGAAATACAGAATCTAAAGAATTTGAGACACATGTTCATGAACTAAAGGGGGAAATGGTGGGGGAGGGGTATGCAGGGTGGAGGGGAAGGGAGGGGGGAATAGAGCAAATGTAATGACATAATCAATAAAAAAAAAAAAAAAAGAAGAGCCTTATTTCTTTTCCACCCTATGTAAACAGTGGGTAGGTGGGTGAAATACAGCTATTGCTGTACTTCTCCAATGAACTTATATTTGTTCACTACTTGTTTCTACTTTAAATTCCATAGAATGCTCTCCCTGTCTTACTCCATTTCATCTTCCCCCTGCTCCTAATCAGTTCAGCGAGAAATTTTATTTCATTTTTATTCCCCTCTCTCAACCATGCTTTACTCTTTATTCTTATTAGTTTGCTTCCTCATCCTCTCGAAATCATTTCCCTTTTTGGGAGACATCTCATATTCACTTTTCTCATTTCTACAATATTCCTATTCCCGTTCTACCTTTATTAAACTTCATTCTGTCATTGCTATGGACTCTGCTGTGGTTTTCTGCAATTTTGCTCCTGTTGGTCAAATACCTTTTCAATTTGACTTCAAACCTCATAGTATAATACTCTTCCCTTTTCTTACCCCATTGTTCCCATCAACCTTCCGTGTTCTACTTACATTTTAAATTTTGTTCTCCCTCTTTTTTCGACCTTAGTTCTATCCTTACCTTTATCAATTATCCTCCCTCTTCCCACACAATAACATGTTCCCCTATCACCTCATGTCCCTTTGTCATACTTTTTGTAATCTCTCTTCACCTTTACTAATCTTGACACAATTTCAGTTCAGATTGCTGATATGATAGGGAGTTCTTTTTGCAGGCGTAGGTTTGGTTGTCTGGTAATACTGCTTGTTAACCAACGCCTGTACAATAGCGCATAAAAACACAAGGTGGGAGCTGTGATACCATTACATCTGCTACAGCAGAGAACCCAGAAACAAAGATGCCACCAGCAAGTAAGGACCAAGTCCAACAGGAGAACCCACACAAATACAATGAGGATGCTCAAGGAACTCAGTGACAACTACGAGGAACTGAGTGGGAACTACAACAGCATGAAAAAAGAAACAGAAAGTAGAAACAAGAACCAGGAAGAAAAGAAGAATATCTAAAATGAAACAATTCACTAGAGAGAATTCCAAGCAGGCTGGATGAAGCAGAGGACTGAATTAGTGAGCTAAAAGACAAGACAGAAACTCACAGGTGGAGCAACAAAATGAAAAAAGGCGCATAAAGTATGAAGACAGCTTAAGGGAACTTCAGGACAACAAGAAAGGTGACAACATTCTCATCACAGGAATTCTGGAAGGAGAAGAGAATGAAAAATGGCTAGAAAAACTTGTTTGAAAAAACGATAGAAAACTTCCCTAAACTGGAGGGGGAAAAGCCATGTAAGTTCGGGAGGCACAGATGATCCCAATCAAGATGAACCTAAATAGGTCTACTCCAAAACACATCATACTTAAAAATGCCAAAACTTAAAGACATAGAATCTTAAAAGCAGCAAGGGAGAACCAGAAAGTAATAGACAAGGGAGCTCCAATAAGGATAGCAGCTGATTTCTCAACAGAAACAGTATAAGGCAGAAGGGAATGGCAAGAAATATTCCATGTAATGAAAAGCAAAGGCCTACAACCAAAGCTACTCTACCTAACAATGCTGTCATTTAAAATAAAATAGAGTTTCCCAGACAAAAGAAGATTTAAAGAACACCTCCACCAAATCAGCACTGGAAGATGTGCTACAGGGGCTGCTTTAAGAAGATAAAGTTATAGGTAGAGTGAAGGAGAAGAACACAGGTACAAAAGTAAAAAATGGCAATGAATAAGTGCCTATCAGTAGTAACCTTAAATATAAATAGATTAAATGCTCCAAACAAAAGATACAGGGTAGCTGAATGGGTAAGACAACATCACCAGGACAAATGCTGTCTACAAGAGACCCACCTTGGAACAAAAGACCTACACAGACTAAAAGTGAATGACTGAAAAATATATTCCAAGCAAATGGGCAGGAAAAATTATTGGGGTAGCAATACTCATTTCAGAGAAAATAGACTTCAGAACAAAGGTCATAAAAAGAGACCCAGGAAGACACTTGATAATACTCAATGGAAAAATCCAACAAGACATAAACACTGTAAATATATATGCACCCAAATATATAAGAAAAATCCTGGAGGACTTCAAGAAAGATATAAACAGCAACACACTTAAACTAGGGGATTTTAACACCCAACCGTCAAAAATGGATAGATCTTCCAAATAAAATTTCAGCAAAGATATTGAGGCATTGAATAATGCCCTAGATCAAATGGACTTAACTGATATAGAAACTTTCATCCCAAAGAAGCAAAATGTCATTCTTTTCAAAGGCACATGGAACATTTTCAAACACAGACCACGTGACAGAATACAAAAAAAAGTCTCAACAAATTCAAGAAAACTGAAATCATATCAAGCATTTTTACAGACCACATGGGCCTGAAACTAGAAACCAACCTCAATGAAAAAACTCAAAAACATTCAAATTCATGAAGATTAAACAACGTGCTATTAAACAATGAATGAGTTAATAATGACATCAAGAAAAAAATCAAAAAGTTTCTGGAAACAGATAAAAAACGAACACAAAATAGTTCAAAACCTATGGGACACAGCGCAGGCAGTCCTGAGAGGAAAGTTCAAATCAATTCAGGCCTACCTAAAAAAGATGGAAACATTTCAAATAAACAACATAACACAAAAGCTGTAAGAACTAGAGGAACAAAAACAAACACCAGAGCCAGAAGAAGGAAGGAAATAACCAAGTTCAGAGCAGAATTAAATGACATAGACTAAAACAACAGTTCAAAGACTCAATCAATCCAGGAGCTGCTTCTTTGAAAACGTAAACAAATCGAAAAGTCTTTACCCAGATTCATCAAGAAAAAAAGAGACAGGACCCAAATAAATAAAATCAGAAATGCAGGAGGAGATATTAGTCTGACACCATAGAAACACAAAGGATTGTAAGAAATTACTATGAATAGCTACATGCCAAAAACATTAAAAACATGGGTGAAATGGACAAGTTTCTAGAAAAATATTATCTTCCAAAACTACGCAAGAAGAAACAGGGAGCCTAAAGAGACCCAAAACAGCTAGTGAAACTGAAGAAATAATCATAAAATGCCCAGCACACAAAAGCACTGGACAGTTTCAAGAGAATTTTATAAAACATGTAAGGGTGAACTAACCCCTACTCTTCTCAGACTATTCCAAAAAAGTCCAAGAAGAGGGAAGTTTCCAAACATTTTCTGTGAGGCCAGCATCATCCTAATCCCAAAACAAGATAAAGACACAACAAGGAAAAAAACCATAGGCCAATATAACTGATGAACCCAGAAGCTAAAATCCTCAACAAAATATTGGCAAATAACACACCACAACAATATATTAAAAATCATACACCACAATCAAGTGGGATTCATTGGAGGGATTAAAGGATGGTATAATATTCACAAACCAATATACATAATACATCACATAAACAAAAGGAAAGACAAAAAAATCACATAATCATAAGCATTTGATAAGGTATAACACCCATTTACAAAAAAACACTTAGCAAAGTGGGATTAGACAGAGCAAAACACAACATAATAAAGACCATATATGAGGAACCTACAGCCAACATCATATTGAATGGGCAAAAACTAAAAGCTTTCCCACTAAGATCAGGAACAAGACAAGGATGTCTACTTTCACCACTTATATTCAACATAGTGTTGGAAGTTCTAGTCACAGTGATCACACAATAAAGAGAAATAAAAGGTGTCCAAATTGGAAAGGAGGAGGTAAACTGTCACTGTTTGCAGATAACATGGTAGTATACATGGAAAACCCTTTAGATTCCACCAAAAAACTACTTGACCCAGTAAGTGACTTTAGCAAAACAGTGGGGTACAAAGTCAATATTCACAAATCGAAGGCATTTTTGTACACCAACAATAAAATATCAGAAAACGAAATTTGAAAAAAAGAAAACCTTTGCTACAGCAAGAACAAATATAAAGTGGCTAGGAATAAACCTAATCAAGAAGGTATAAAAGACCTGTACTCAGAAACCACCACACTGAAGAAAGAAATTAAGGAAAACACAAATAAATAGAAACATGTACCATGTTCATGTTTTGGAAGAATTAACATCAAAACGTCCAGGAGGAGGAAGATGGTGGCAAGGTAGGAGGGAGCAGATTCCACTTCCACCTACACACAGGAGGAAAACCTAGCTGATCCATGGATGAACAGAGCAAACAGCCAACAGTAGCCCAATAAAAATAGGAGAGCAAAAGTTGTAGTGGACATTGAAAAACCAGGCAGTAAGGAGAGTGCTTCAGGACAATAAGGTCCCAGGGACCAGCCCAGGGACCAGGGCAGCTGCAATCCCAAGGCCAGTGCTCAGCAGCTCTGCCACAGGGTTCCTGGGAGAGAGCTGGGTCAACTGCTCCCTCCCTGGCCAAACAAGGTTTGAGCATCACTGGGAAAGACTTGGTTGCTTGAAGTCGCAGAAAGGGGAATAAGGACTAAGTGGCAAACACATGGGGTGGGGGACGGGGTGTGTGAGCACCCATGGAGTCTGTGGATGTCAGCTGGGGAGAGTTGAGAGTCAGGCTGTGACAGGCCCTGACCCCGATAGTCCCCAATCAGGCTGGAGAACTGGGCTGTGCAAGAGGCCAGGCCACTGTAGGGAGGTGAAGGCTTCGGTAGGAGGAATTTATCAAAAAGAAAAAGTGAAAAAGAGACACTGTTTGGGGAATGCTCCTGTAGCAACTGCTCTAGCCTCCTCCCTACCCAGCCGGGCAGCTCCCAAGGTGACTTAGCCCTGCGCACCCCCATAGCACTGGGAAGGGTGGGTGCTCAAACCTGTGAGACTGAAGGTGGCCTAGCCAAGCACGTGCTCCCAAAACCAAGGGAGAATGTGCTCTACAGAAGGCCCCAGCCCACAGTGATAACCCCGGACAAAGTGAGGAAGGCCTGGATCCCACACCCAAGACCCCGGGGAGAGGCGCCAGGCTAGCTGTGAGGAGAGTGCGCGTAAGGCTGAGTGTGGATCAGGGAGAAAGCAATACCAAATGCTCCTCAGCCTGCTGCAGCCAGCAAGACCAGAAAAAACAGTAAAAGGCTTTATTTTTTTAAGTAATTTTTTATTTTTTAATTTTTATTATTTTTTCATCTCTCGATTCCTTTTTCCTGTCTTTCCTTCTTTCTTGTTTTACTCCTTCTTCCTTTCTTTCCAATTTTATCTTCTTCTTTCCTTCTGCTTTTTAAAATTTTAAATACCCAAAAGCAAGACAAAAAAACCTTGAACTGTGAAAAGACCAGAGTTGGACACAAATAGGGGGCCACCCCAACAGCTGAGACAGTGAGACAAACTTCACTTTGCTATTACAGAGAACCTGCAAGTTACTGCATAGTTGTATTATTTTTCCCATTATTCTTACATCTTTTGTTTTAATAGTAATTTTGTATTCTTCCTGTTTCTGTATAGTCTTCTTTCCTTGGCTGGTTATATTGTATCATTTGACAGGTTTCCCCTGTCCTCTCATGCATAGTGTATTGCTAATTTACTGTCCTTCACTTCACCTATATTCCACTAGCATACTACTCAAGGTCCTATACTCCCTATCCTTGTTATCCAGATCACACAGAGTCTGTCATATGATTGTTGCTCCATTATTGCTGTAAATAATAGCTGATCCATATAATTGTAAATACTACACAACACCCCTCCCAGATCTTAGCCCACTTCACAGTTTCCTGAACCCTATTACTGTAGTGGTTAACTCTATTCTCTCACACACTACACCTATATACTATCCTTTACTCTCACCTTACCTCAGAATCTGACCTCCCATAACCTCACTGCTCTCTAGATCCAATTTACAATCCTTCCCTCCTCAACAAAAGCCTTATCTTCTTTCTATCCTTTCTAAAAAGTGGCTAGTTGGGTGGAATATCAAGGTTAACACTATACATAGCCAAACGATCTCCTATCTCTTCTCTACTGGCTGCTACTGTAAATATCGTAAAATACTCTCTTGCTGTCTTAAACCATTTTGCTTTCCCCCTCCAAATGATCACGAAAAAGAGTAAGTGGAAGCTGTGAACACCAGGATACCCACTGGAAGAGGAAACCCAACAACAAAGGAACCACCAGCAGATAACAACAGAAGAAGGTGAAGGAGGGAGTGGAAGCCACACTAACCTCAGTACAGGACCTAGCTGGAAGTACAACTAAATGGTGGAGAAATTACCCAGAACAAACAACTGAACAAGAGCAAGAGAGAATCCTCAAAACTTTGTACATACAGAAGAACCAGCTTCAACACAACCTGCCCAAACTAGCACAACAAAAATACAACAGGTGGTAAGACAGACTGACCCTCAGTTAACCAGCTGGTGGAAAGGACCCACCAAAGAAAGACCCAACAACAATCAAAACCCAAAGACAAACACAGAGCCAACTTAAACAACAGCCCAAGACCAGTGAGCTTGGGAGATCAAGGAGACTGCACCACTGAATCTCACAGGTATTCTGTTGGGAACCACCCTGCCTGGTTTCAGAAACTGTAACCCCCCCATGGCTAAGACTGAGTCAGTGACCTTCCGACCATAAGCCACTGAGGAGACAAAGCTTATCTCCCTGGCAGGAGCGCTGCTTCTGCTCCTTTTTCTTCACCCTGCCTGGCCCCCAATGCTTGATCAGTTAGCCAATGATGGGTAAGATTCCTATAGGGGAGAATGAGCTGAAACAGGCACGATCACAGGGAGGCCCCAGGGAATGACTTGGGGGATATAGCAAAAGGGGGTGATGGACCCTCGCCCTTTGGCTTTGAAATAGCCTGAGTCCTCATTCTGTGCGCAAGAAGTCTCCCAGTCTCTTGGCTGCCTTACTTCCCCTGCCTGACTTAAAACTGAAATAATACTGGTTGGTGGGTGTTGCCCTGTGCTGGAAAGGGCTGGTTCCCCAGGGCAATCAGGCCTAAGAAAGAATACATAAACTCCTATGAAACCTGTCTTGCTAAGAATGCTCTCAATTAAATGATAAGAATCTGAGCAGGAAAAGAGTTTGTTTCCCAAAGTTTTGTAGCCCTTTAGCTAACAGACCCTGACTCAGAATAAGCACTCAGAGTTTTTTGTATGTTATCTATTATTTGGTCCTTACTGCCTGACAATGATTAATGAGTTTTACCTGTTTTCCTATGCAAAATGAACCCAATAAAAGCCCATTGAGGAAAAGGCTCTTGGCCCTTCTCCTTTGAGAGATTGGCCACCTTTCCTCCCCAAGCAGAGCCCCCCTCCCAATATTCTACCACAGAAGTTCACAGTATAAACCCAGGGAGTCAGAACAGATCAACTGAAGAAGCTGAGGCTAACAAGAAGAGTCTCACAAACAATGGGAAGACAAAGAAACAATCCCCAAATAAAAGAAAAGGAGGAAGCCTCAGAAAGAATGCTAAATAAAATAGAGGCAACTCAACTATCAGATACTGAGTTCAAAGCAGTGGTTATCAGGAAGCTCAGTGAGCTCACAGATTACCAGAAACTACAGGGAAGCTACAGTGATCTCACTGCAAACTATATCAGCATGAAAAAGGAAACAGAAACTATCAACAAGGGCCAAGAGGAAATGAAGAATACAATTTCTGAACTAAAGAACACAGCAGAAGGAATCAAAAGCAGGATACAGGAAGCAGAAAATTGGATCAGCAAGCTGGATAACAAGGTTAAAAAAAATGAGAAAGAGCAAGAAAAAGAAGAGGCTTGGAAAGAACTAATAGCGGTTAAAGGAAATGCAGGACAACGTGAAATGTAATAATATCCATATAACAGGGATACCAGAAAGAGAAAGAAAAGGAGCAAGGGACAGAAACCCTGCTTGAAAAAATAATGATGGAAAACTTCCCTATTTGGTGAGAGAAAAAATCACCAAAAATCCAGGAAACACAGAAAGTCCCAATCAAGAGGAACCCAGAGGCCCACTTCAAGACACATCATAATTAAAATGGTAAAATTTCAAGACAAACAGAGAATCTTAAAGGCAGCAAGGGAGAAATAGGAAGTAACACACAAGGGAGCCCCGATAAGGTTAGCAGCTGACTTCTCAATGAAAATGCTCCAAGCCGGAAGAGAATGGCAAGAAATATTCCAAGTAAGGAGAACCAGAGGCCTGCAACCAAGGCTACTCTACCCAGAAAGGCTCTCAATCAAGATAGGAGCTTCCCAGACAAAAAAAAGTCTAAAAGACTATACCACCACCAAACCAGCTCTGCAAGAGATGCTAAACGGACTACTTTAAGGAAAAGAAGAAAAAGAGAGAAAGAGAGAGAGAGAGAACATAGGTACAAAAATGGAATGAATGTGTACCTATCAATAATAACCTTAAATGTAAATGAATTAAATGCTCCAGTCAAAAGACATGGATTGGAGAAATTTGATTGGAGCACGGATTGGAGCGCTGAATGGATAAGAAAGCATGACTGACATATATGCGACCCACAAGAGACCCACCTCAGGACAAAAGACCTACACAGACTAAAAGTGAAGGGCTGGAAACAAATTTTTCAAGCAAAAGGACAGGAAAAAAAAAGCCAGGGTAGCAATAGACTTCAAAAAAAGGGCCATAAAGAGACACCCAAAAGGTCACCATATAATACTCAAAGGAAGAATCCACCAAGAAGACATAAACACTGTAAATATATATGCACCAAACATAAGAGCACCCAAATACATAAAGAAAATCTTAGAGGACTTCAAGAAAGATACTGACAGCAACACAATTATAGTAGGAGATTTTAACACCTCACTGTCAAAAATGAACAGATCTTCCAAACAAAATATCAACAAAGATATTGTGGCATTGAACAATGCCTTAGATGAAATGCACTTAACTGATATACATAGAGCCCTTCATCCCAAAGAAGCTAAGTACACATGGAACATTTTCAAAGACAGACCACATGATAGGACACAAAACAAGCCTCAACAAATTCAAGAAAACTGAAATCATACCAAGCATTTTCTAGGACCACAAAGGACTGAAACTGGAAACCAACCCCAAGGGAAAAAACCCAAAACACTCAAAATAATGGAGACTGAATAGCATGCTATTAAACAATGAATTGGGTCAAGAATAAAATTAGGAAAAAAAATCAAAAAGTTTCCGGAAACAAAAAGAAAAGCACTCACAGTAACACAAAACTCACGGGAAACAGCAAAGGCAGTCCTGAGAAGAAAGTTCATAGCAATACAGGCCTACCTAAAAAAGATAGAAACATTTCAAACAAACAACCCAACCCTATGCCTACAAGAACTCGAGGAACAACAAAAACAGCCCAGAGCAAGTAGAAGGAAGGAAATAATCAAGATCAGAGCAGAATTAAATGACATCAATATTAAAAGCACAATTCTAAGGATCAATGAATCCAGGAGGTAGTTCTTTGAAAAGACAAACAAAACTGACAAGCCTTTAAGCAGGCTCACCAAGAAAAAGAGAGGACCCAAATAAACACAATCAGAAATGAAAGAGGAGAGATTACAACTGACACCACAGAAATACAAAGGATTGTAAGAAATTACTATGCAGAACTGTATGCCAAGAAATTTGAAAACCCAGGTGAAATGGACAAATTTCTAGAAAAACATAATCTTCCAAAACTCAATGAAGAAGTAAAAAGCCTGAACAGACCAATAAGAGCAGATAAAACTGAAGCAGTAATCAATAAATTCCCAACACACAAAAGCCCTCAACTGGATGGTTTCACAGGAGAATTCTACAAAGCATTTAAGGAAGAGCTAACTAACCCCTATCCTTCACAAACTATTCAAAAAAATCCAAAATGATGGGAGACTCCCAAACTCTTTTTATGAAGCCAGCATCATCCTAATCTGAAAACCAGATAAAGACACAACAAAGAAAGAAAACTTCAGGGGAATATTGCTGATGAATATAGACGCTAAAATCCTCAACCAAATACTGTCAAACCACACCCAACAATACATTAAAAACATCATAAGCCATGACTACGTGGGATTCATCCCAGGGAAGCAAGGATGGTTCAACATTGCAAATGAGTAAATGCAATACGACACATAAACAAAAGGAAAGACAAAAATGGCATCATCATATCAATACCTGCGGAAAAAGCATTTGATAAAGTAGAGCCCCCATTTATAATAAAAACACTCAGCAAAGTGGGAACGGAGGGAGCATTCTTCAATATAATAAAGGCCACATAGGAGAGACCTACAGCCGACATCATACTCAATGGGCAAAAACTAAAAGCTTTTCCACTAAGATCAGGAACAAGATGAGGTTGTCCACTTTTACCACTTCTATTCAACATAGTATTGGAAGTTTTAGCCACAGTGATCAGACAAGAAAAGGAAATAAAAGGCATCAAAATCAGAGAGGAGGAAACAAAACTGTCATTGTTTGCAGACGACATGATAGTGTATATAGAAAATCCTACAGACTCCACAAAAAAACTGTATAACCTAATAAATGAATTTGGCAAAATGGCAGGATACAAAGTCAATATTCAGAAATCAAGGGCATTTTTGTATACCCGCAATGAAACAGCAGAAGCAGAAATCAAGAAAAAAATCCCATTCGATATAGCAAAGAGAAAAATAAAATACCTAGGAATAAACCTAACCAAGAAGATAAAAGATCTGTATGCAGAAAACTACACAACACTGAAGAAAGAAATCAAGGAAGACACAAATGAATGGAAACATATACCGTGTTCATGGACTGGAAGAATTAACCTCATCAAAATGTCCATACTACCTAAAGCAATTTACAGATTCAATGCAATACCTATTAAAGTACCAATGGCATATTTCACAGACATAGAACAAACACTTCAAAAATTTATATGGAACCACAAATGACCCCAAATAGCTGCTGCAATTTTGAGAAAGAAAAGCAAAGTAGGAGGGATCACAATACCTGATACCAAACTGGATTACAAGGCCACTGTAATCAAAACAGCCTGGTACTGGCATAAAAACAGACACATGGACCAGTGGAACAGAACAGAGAGCCCAGAAATTAACCCAAGTCTCTACAGTCAATTAATATTCAACAAAGGGGGCAGCAACATAAAACCAAATTATTGATAGCCTCTTTATCAAATAAGAGAACTGGACAGCTACATGCAAAATAATGTAACTAGAGCACCAACTTACAACCATACAGAAAAATAAATTCAAGGTGGATATAAGCCATGACATCATTAAAGTCCTAGAGAAGAACATAGGCAGGAAAATCTCAGATATTTCACACAGCAACATTTTTAATGATATGTCCCCTAGAGAAAGGGACATAAAGGAAAGAATAAACAAATGAGATCTCATCGAAATAAAAAGCTCCTGCACGGCTAAAGAAAACAATTATTAAAATAAAAAGAGAACCAACTATATGGGAAAACATATTTGCCAATTACACCTCAGACAAGGGTTTAATCTCCAAAATATATAAAGAACTTACACGACTCCACTCTAAGAAGACAAGCAACCCAATTAAAAAATGGACAAAGGATTTGAACAGACACTTATCCAAGGAGGACATACAGAAGATCAGAGACACATGAAAAGGTACTCAGCATCAGTAGCCATCAGGGAGATGCAAATTAAAACCACAGTGAGATACCACTTCACATAGGTCAGAAGGGCCATCATAAACAAAGCAACAAACAATAAGCTGGAGAGGTTGTGGAGAAAAGGGAACCCTAGTGCACTCTAGGTGGGATTGTAAACCGGTACAAGGTACAACCACTGTGGAAAACAGCATGGAATTTTCTAAGAAAACTAAAAATGTAAAATAACTAAATAAAAAAAATAAAACAACAAAAAAAAGAAAACTAAAAATGAAACTGCCTTTTGACCTGGCAATTCCACTGCTAGGATTATATCCTAAGAACCCTGAAACACCAATCCAAAAGAACCTATGCACCCCAATGTTCACAGCAGCACAATTTACAATAGCCAAGTGCTGGAAGCAAACTAGGTGCCCAGCAGTAAATGAATGGATCAAAAAGCTATGGTACGCCCTGGCTGGTGTAGCTCGGTGGATTGAGCGTGGGCCTGTGAACCAAAGGATCGCAGTTCAATTCCCAGTCAGGGCACATGCCTGGGTTGTAGGCTAGCTCCCAGCATGGGACCCATGAGATGCGACCATACATTGTTATTTCTCTCCTCCTCTCTTTCTCTCCTTCCCTTCCCCTCTAAAGATAAATAAATAAAATCTTTAAAAAAAAAAAAAACTATGGTACATTTATACAATGGAATTCTATGCAACAGAAAGAAAGAAGGAGCTCCTACCCTTTGCAACAGCATGGATGGAACTGGAAAGCATTATGCTGAGTGAACTATGCCAGGTAGTAAAAGGCAAATACCATATGATCTCATCTTTAACAGGAACATAAACAACAAAACAAACAAACAAGCAAAATATAATCAAAGACACTGAAATAGAGAACAGGCTGGCAGTGACCAGAGGGGAGAGGGGAGGGAATTTCAGGGGAAAAGGAGAAGGATTTATAGGAACTAGTATAAAGGACACATGGACAAAAACTAGGCTGGGGATGTGGAAATGGAATGGAGGTGGGGAGGGCTGTGGGGAGTGGGCTGGGATGGGAGTAAAAGAAAACTGTACTCTAACAACAATTAAAATTTTTTTAAAAAAGTCTATACTACCCACAGCAATTCATAGATTCAACGCAATCCTTTTTAAAAACCCAATGACATATTTCACGGATATAGAACAAGCATTTCAAAAATGTATATGGAACCATACACAAACAATCCCAAATAGCTGCAGCAATTTTGAGAATGAAGAACAAAGTAGGAGGGATCACAATACCTGATAATAGACTATATTACAAGGCCACTGTAATCAAAACAGTCTAGTACTGTTATAAGAACAGACACATAGATCAATGGAAAAGAATAGAGAACCCAGAAATAAACCAATGTCAATCGAGTCAGTGAATATTTGACAAAGGGGGAAGGAACATAAAATGGACTTAAAATAGCATCTTTAATAAATGGTGATGGGAGATCTGGACAAGTACATGCAAAAAAATGAAACTAGACCACCAAATTACACCATACACAAAAATAAACTCAAGATGGATAAAAGACTTAAATATAAGTCATGACACAATAAAAGTCCTAGAGGAAAATATTGGCAGGAAAATTTAGGATATCCTATGCAGCAATAATTTCACCAATGGATCCTCTGGAGCAAGGGATATAAAGGATAAACAAATGGGACTACATCAAACTAAAAAGCTTCTGCATGGCTTAAAAATATCAACAAAATGGAATAGGAATTAACCATATGGAAATACATACTTGTCAATCATACCTTAGAAAGGGTTTGATGTCTCTAAGAACTCAAACCACTCCACACCAAAAGGACAAGCAACCCAACTAAACAACAGGCAAAGGACCTGAACAGACACTTCAAAGAGGACATACAGAGGGCCCACAGAGACACCTGGAAAATGCTCAACACCTCTAGCCATCAGAGAGATGCAAGTAAAAACCACAATGAGAGACCACTTCACACCAGTCAGAATGGCCATCATTAATAAATCAGCAAACAACAAGTGCTGGCAAGGCTGTGGAGAAAAGGGAACCCTAGTGTGCTGTTGGTGGGAATGCAGACTGGTGCAGCCACTGTGCAAAACAATACGGAATTTCCTCAGAAAACTAAAGATGGAACTGCCTTTTGATCCAGCAATTCCACTGCTAGGATTATATTCTAAGAACCCTGAAACACCAATCCATAAGAACCTAAGCACCCCAATGTTCATAGCACCCCAATTTACAATAGCCAAGTGCTGGAAGCAACCTAAGTGCCCATCAGTAAATGAGTGGATGAAAAAACTGTGGTACATTCAAGCAATGGAGTACTATGCAGTAGAAAGAAAGAAGGAGCTCCTACCCTTTGCAACCTTATGGTAGAACTGAAGTGTATTATGTTAACTGAAATAAGTCAGGTGGTGAAGGAAAAATACGGTACGATCTCACCTCTAAGTGGAACCTAATGAACAAAACAAATAAATGAGCAAAATAGAACCAGAGGCATAGAAACAAGGAACAATCTGTCAGTAATAAGGGAGGGAGGAGGGGCATAAGGGGGGAAAGAATGGCAAGGGGCAAGCCAAGGAACATGAATAGAGGACCCGTAGTTACTGACAATGCGGGTATTGACTGTGGGATTGGGGGGGACAGAGCAGGGGAGAGTAATGGGGAAAAAGGCAGGACAATTGTAACTGAACAATAAAAACAATCTTTGAAAAGTACTTTTTAGTGCCTTTATTAAAGAGCATATATTTTACCCGCAGAATCAGCAAAGTAATATTTAAAATCACATCTGAAATTGAGGCTTTATTTTCTCATTATGAATCCCTATGTTGTCTTTAACCAACAACGTAAACAGGCATCCTCTCAATCGCAAATACTTTAGGCACCTCTGCCGATCTCCTCCATTTCTCACTTTTCTTAAGTCTGTCTGGCTTTGACACGTCTTTGCATGTTTTCTGATTATCTAACACAATTCTGATTCTTTCGGTATATGTTATCATTTACCACCTTTTCAAAGAGACAAAGTAAAACAAAAAAATCTTGCTTGTGGGTATATAAAGTTTTTATAATAAACCACTTCTGCCAGCATTACCAACATGTCCGTATATGAAGTGAAGTAAGGTGGTAAAAGACAAACACCATATGATCTCACCTATAGGTAGAACCTAATTAACAAAACAAAGAAGCAAGCAAAATATAATCAGAGACACTGAAATTAAGAGCAAATTGACAGTAACCAGAGTGATGCAGGGAGGGAAACAGCAGGGAATAGAAGGGAAAGGTTGTCAAGGAATCTGTACAAAGGACCCATGGACAAAGTCAAAGAGGGTAGGAGTGAGGGTGAGGGTGGGTGGGGTGGGGGAATGTGGTGGTGGGAAAATGGAGACAGCTGTATTCAAACATTGATTACGAAACTGATTAAAAAGAAAAAAAACAAAGTTGTTCTATTTAACTACTAATTTATAACTACCAGTTGAAAGATCCAAAAGTTCAGGTAGCAGCGAAATTGGAGATCAACTAACAGACACAGCCAAATTATTGTATCAATAGCAGCAATGGAATTGGCTATTTTCAGGCTGCTGGGTTTCAGGGGTCATCTGAGAAGCATGAAATTTAAACATGTACTTTTGCATTTTGACATTTGTTTTTGTTTGTTTATTTGTTTTTTGAGACCCTCTGTCCCCATACCCTGCTTTGATTGGGGAAAAAAAGCCAGTTTTTACTATAGGACCTTGGGGTACTTAAGCTTTTTAATAGCAGAGTATGTCCATGCATGGGTTATGTGTTTAATCACTAGTAGCAACAAAGATACAATGTCACCATTTACTACCCCTTTTAGTAAATCAAAAACAAACATATAAATGCAAATAATTATTCTCAACTACTGACTCTACCAAGGTATTAATGTAAGAGGGTACAGCCAAGGGCCCCCAAAAGTAGAATTTGTAATGGGGTCCAGAACTCAAGGTGTCCAGGAAATATTAAAAATATGGGATGTCCTCAGCCCCACAAATCTGAGCTGGGGGATGGGACACATGGAGCAGGGCACTTGAATTGTTTTGCACAGCAACAGTTTTGCAGATAACCTCTAGAATGGCCATTTAACATATCTATAACTTTTAACTGCTTTCATAGACATGCTAAATAGCTGTGGCCATGCTTTGAGCCAGGGGGATGGAAGTGACTTCCACCCAAGATGTAACTGGGAGGCAACTCCCCCTGGTCACAGAGCTTTCCTGAAAGCTTGAAGATGACTGGCTCCAGGCCACAGGGCCACGCCTACCCAGACTTACTGTGGCAGCCCAGTAAAGCTGAAAAAAACGGGAGTGCTGGCAAGTATAGCCAATTGTGGGAGGAGTCGGAAATGGGGCTGCAAAGGAAGATTAGCACTGGGATTTAAACCCAGGTGTGGCAGCCATGACAAGAATCACCACGAGGCTTTGGCAGAGAACCACCACACAGCTTTGGCAGGGGAGAATCATGTGGCTTTGGGTCTCCTAAGCTGTCACACAGCTTAGGAAGCTGGAAAGCAAGATATAGCAACCATGCAGAGCTCCCAGCAGTTTGGAAGAATGCAGGAGAAACTGCAGGAAGGAAAGGGGTGAAAGGACTCTTGCTGGTGGGCCATGAGAAGGTGCCACGTGGTTTTGGAATAAGAAGTGGAGACCAGCTGAGTATGGATTACTGGGAAGAACCAGGGGCTGCCTGAGCCACAGACTTCTATTTCTTTTCCTGCGATATGGTACCCCAGACCAGCCAAAGGGAGCAAGGAAGGATTGTGTGTATTTGTGGGTGTTTTAAGGGACTGGGATTTTGATGAAGACATTAAGTCATTGCTCTTAAATCTGTTAACTTGAATAAATAATTCCTTTCCTTTTCACCAATCTCTAACATGGAGAGCTATCATTCTCTGGTGATGGGCAAGGAGAACCTAGTACAGGAGGACCCCAGGAGAACAGGGGTCAATTTGGTAACACTGTGGAACCCCTTTCCCTGGTGGCTAATCGGGGAAAATCATGGGAGACCACATGCACAGTAGCTTTAAAGTAATACAACTCCTTGCACACGTGCACTAAAAGTCCACCAAAACTAGCCAAGAAGAATCTACCCTATAAGAATAAAGTCCCTCTAGCCCGTGAGGTCAATCTCTGCTTGGAGTTGGCCTGCTCCCACGTTCTCAGTTATAAACTCTGGGTGTTTGGTTCAATTCTTTGTCCCGATCACCAAGAACCTGTGCCCACCTATGACATTAAGAATGGGGGAAGGAGAAGATGATATTTTTAAATAAAGGCTTGAAACTGTCCATAGGTATGATCTGGGGAATGGGGTGGGTACACCTAGAAATTAAAACCTGACTAGGTATTAGATTTTGCCTGTCTGTCCCCTCTCCCCATGAGCTGTTAGCAGGGACTATTGTCACTTTGCTCCTTGTATTTTTCGGAAAGCTATAAAGCATATTTAACAAATATTCATCAAGTAAATTATTCTTAGGGTATACTTGTTAGATGGAAGTATAAATTTCATGGAATAAATTTTCTATAAAAATCCTAACTTGAATAGAATCTTATGAAATAATATTCATTAAAATATTTCAAAGTATGATATATATCCTAAAAAGCTAGTGAACAACTTATTCCTTAAAATGCTACTAAAGCTAGCTTTTCTGCATATGGTCCCCTGGCTGATTCCAAGTTCCCAGTACTATACATTCTTTCAGTTAATGATTTTTCTTTTCTTTTTATATTTTATTTATTTATTTTTAGAGAGAGGAGAAAGGAAAGAGAAAGAGGGGGAGAGAAACATGAATGTGTGGTTGCCTCTCACGTGTCCCCCACTCTCACGTGGCCCACAACCCAGGCACGTGCCCTGACTGGGAACTGAACTGGCAATCCTTTGCTTCGCAGGCCTGTGCTCAATCCACTGAGCTACACCAGCCAGGGCAGTTAATGATTTTTCATAGCCACAAGGCACTTGGTCAGTAGCCAGATAACTGAGAATCAGGAAGATTGGGAACATTCATTTTCTTAACTGACAAAGATAAGTTAAAAATCAGGTGTCCTATTATGTGCCATGATTTGCTTACTGATAAAGTTGGCTTTTCTTCTACTGGACTGAAAAATAACTACAAAAAAAATCTGTAACCTGAAGGTGCACTCCAACATAGTCTTTTTCAAAGCAGTCATTCATAATAATAGAAATACAAGAGGTATAGAAACAAATTACAGGATGTCAAATGAAGGTTCTGGTTTAAAGCATCATAGTCCCAATTCAAATGTGTAGGATGTACTGGAAACACAAAATATACATAAGATTTGTAAAAATAAGTTTTTCTTAAAGTATTTCATGACAAGAAAATTTAAACAAATGCACAAAGTTATAGTTAAACGTGTTTTTGAACAAATTAAGTATATTTCTATAGGGAACCATTCTGCGTGGCGTGGAAAATGTAGCCCAGCCCCCACTCAGAAAGGCCAGGGGGAAGCAAGATCAGGCATACAGAACCCACGCCCACGGACAGGTTCTCCCACGGGGAACCAGGCCTGCGTTGTGCCCAGAAAAGCAATAAAAGCCTGTTCAGGCAAGGTGGAGGCCCTCTCTCACTCAGAGAGTGGCCATGCTGTCCGTGTGAATTTGTTCTTCACAATCACAACACAGAGACCCAGCCGGCCAGGGTCTGCATCATATTCCTGCCTTAGGGCCTGTGGGAGGTTCTCTATCTTGAATGCCCTTTACTTCCTCCAAGTCACCCCGAAAACCACCCCTGAAACTCCAGATGAAGTTTTATTTCTTTGGAGAAGGCTTCTTTACCAACTTAAGGCAGAAACCCAGTCACTCCATCATATAATTCTGTTTCTGAATCCTCCGCATAATAACAAATCACTTTTCTTATTTTTAATTATATGTCTTGCTCCACCAGAAGGAAAGTTTTGTAAATCCAAGATCTTCACTATCTTTTTCACTGCGTTATCAATAACACAAGCCCAAACTAGGAGCTCATATATTTGTTGCTTTTGTTTAACAAAGTAATCTTCCTTAGATTATATGTATTCAGAGGGAAGTGTGATGTGGAAAGCTTTTTTTAAATAAGATAAATTTTAAAGATTTTATTTATTTATCTTTAGAGGGGAAGGGAAGGAGAGAGGGAGAGAAACATCAATGTATGGTTGCCTTTCGTGTGTCCCCTGCTGGGAACCTGCCTGCAACCCTGGCATGTGCCCTGACTGGGAATCGAACCGCGATTGTCTGGTTTGCAGGCCCGCGCTCAATCCACTGAGCTACACCAGCCAGGGCAATAAGATAAATTTTAAAGGTTATATATAGCTTCTACACACTATTTGTATGTATAGGGTATTTCATAAGAGTGAATGATGATCAGTGAAGGTGCTGCATTCTGAAGCTGTTTCTGACCTTCTTGTGGTACTTCCTATTCCATAGCTGTTTTAGTGTTATCACCTGTCATACAGATGAAAAACAACAGCATAAAAAATGGGCCAGAGTATAAATTCTACAAGCATGGACAAAGCTTTCTGTTGCAGTCTCTACAATACCTCAGACACTTACGAGCAAAATTAATAGTAGCCCATTGGTTTTTCTCATAGGGTAGGAAAAGTAAAGGTAATTTGTATAACATGGAGCATGATTAAATACTCAAATAACTTTACCAAAATTAAAACCTATAAATGTAAAAGTGCTGATTTAAACTTGATTTAGATGAGACCTCCTAGGTCAGCTCAACAGACCAACCCAAGAAAGAATCTTCTCTGACCTTCGTACAAAGGTGCAGTTAATGACTTCCAACAGCATTCAATATTTAGTCATGTGCTTCAAACACTACTAATCATCCTCCGTAAACCATCATGGGTCTAGCACTAATGTACTTACATTTACAGCTATGCTACTCCGTATGAACAAAGAGATCTACGTTGTACATCCTTTTAGTTATTCAAAAGTATCTTTCAAGCCACAGCCCCAATATTCTGGAATATAATGAGGAACTCTATTTTCATTAGACAACCTTCAGGATTTTAGGAATGGTTATTTCCCCATTTAGTGTGTGTCCCTCCGCAGTAACTGTCTTAGACTGCACTGTCCAAAATAATCTAGGCCAAGTCAATGTTAACAATTTTGGCTGACATATCATTTAATGTGGTACCTATATATGTCAGGTACATGCTATTTCCACATCACAGCTCACTGAACAAAGTGCCAACTGAACCAAGATATCAAGATATTAAAAGGTTTAAAGAGCTTGCCAAAGTAATTAAGCTTTAATACTTATCCACAATCAGCCATTAGCATCTGACCATGAAGAGCCAGTACAACAGTTAAGTTGCTCGAGAGAACCTAGATAAACTTTTAATATGTCCTATGTAGGGAATGTTTTTTCTTCCACTTATTCACGAATGCCTCAAAAGAAGGAAGGGGCCACTATATAAGGATATACTTATTAGCACTGAAGAACGCATCACAAATTCCCAGGGAGAACCAGTTAACACATCTGTTTTATGTGTTTCCTTATAATGGCCTAATTTTTTAAACTGACAAGTTAAATAGTGTATTTTAAATACTGGTATGGACTCTAAACAAGGTTAAAATCAGTATGTTTTAGAGAAAGTAACTCTAATACAGACTAATGAGATCCTTTTTCTTTCCAAGTCTTTTGAAATCCCACTTCGCTCTAACACCACAGGCTCTGCAGTACAGGGCAACCTGAGCTTGAACGCAGGCTCTGCCACACCCTGAAAATGTTACTTTTAACTCAGTGACCCTTCATGTCCTAATCTGTAAAATAAGTGTAATACTATTTCCTGCCAGATGAAATTGATGTGAGGGTGCTCCACATGAAGTGTTTAGCATGATCCTAGGTATAATAAGCATGCAAATGTTAAGTTATCATTACCATCATCACCAGAGTCCCATAGTTTGTCCCTAAACTAATCATATCATGGGAGACATATCTAATAATACTGTTTCCTCAAAAGTTAGGCTGCACTAATCTGCTCTATCCCACTTCTTTCCCCATGCACGTCTACTTCCTTATCACAGCTCACAAAGCCTCACTATCCTTGCTAACCTAGATGAAGGGTATTTTTACTCGACAGTGTCACTTTAGTCTGGCAAAAACTCATTATGAAAAACAACTGAATTTCAACATAACCTTTTTCCACTGAAGAAAGTACTAATAGCACATATGCTAACACAAGTTCCAAAGATTCATGACCAATCAATAATTAACTGATAATTAAGGATAAATAAAAATTTAAGTATTTATCCTGCAGGAGAACATTGGCAGGAAAGTCTCAGATATTTCACGCAGCAACATTTTTACTGATATGTCCCCTAGAGCAAGGGACATAAAGGAAAGAATAAACAAATGGGATCTCATCAAAATTAAAAGGTTCTGCACAGCTAAAGAAAACAATATTAAAATAAAAAGAGAACCAACTGTATGGGAAAACATATTTGCCAACGATACCTCAGACGAGGGTTTCATCTCCCAAATATACAAAGAACTTACATGACTCCACTGTAAGAAGACAAGCAACCCAATTAAAAAGTGGGTGAAGGACTTGAACAGACATTTCTCCAAGGAGGACATACAGAGGATCCAGTCACATGAAAAGATGCTCAGTATCTCTAGCTATCAGAGAGATGCAAATTAAAACCACAGTGAGATACTACTTTACACCGGTCAGAATGGCCATCATAAAGAAAGCAACAAACAACAAGTGTTGGAGAGGTTGTGGAGAAAAGGGGACCCTAGTTCACTGTTGGTGGGACTGCAGACTGGTACAACCACTATGGAAAACAGTATGGAATTTTCTAAGAAAACTGAAAATAGATCTGCCTTTTTACCCAGCAATTCCAGTGCTAGGATTATATCCTAAGAACCCTGAAACACCAATCCAAAAAAGAACCTATGCACCCCAATGTTCATAGCAGCACAATTTACAATAGCCAAGAGCTGGAAGCAACCTAGGTGCCCATCAGTAAATGAGTGGATCAAAAAACTATGGTACATTTACACAATGGAATTCTATGCAGCAGAAAGAAAGCAGGAGCTCCGACCCTTTGCAACAGCATGGATGGAACTGAAAAGCATTATGCTGAGTGAAATAAGAAGCGGTGAAAGACAAATACTATATGATCTCATCTTTAACAGGAACATAAACAACAAAACAAACAAGTGAGCAAAATGTAACCTAAGACACAAATAGAGAATAGGCTGACAGTGACCAGAGGGGAGAGGGGAGGAAATTTCAGGGGAAGAATTTACAGGAACTAGTATAAAGGACACATGGACAAAAACTAAGGGAGTGTAGAAATGGGAGGGAGGTGGAGAGCACTGGGGGAGGTGGGCTGGGATAGGGAGTAAAAGACAGAAAACTGTACTTGAACAACAAATAAATTTTTTTAATTTAAGTATTTATTTAAAGAAAATGATTCCTGTATTTCCAGTATTTTATTACATTAACAATTCCAGTCCCTAAGCTTAAATAGCCTAGCATTCATCTAATGGATTATTCTTCAAAATCAAATAGTTATGCCCATAAAAATCACAAGAAACTAAATGTACAAAGCCAAATCTCTGCCTAATGATCTCAGTAACAGAGTGTTTATCATTTGAGGATCCCTGAAAATACCTTTTAAAAAGGCTGTAACTCAAACCAAAGTATGAGAAACACTAATTGGAAAGAAGAAATCATGAAAACCCCAATGTCACATAGGAGATTTTCAACAGGTAGTATTAATCGGGACTCTTTCTATCACAGCATAAACACCCTAAAAGACTTCTATAGCTATACGTCTGTGTATTATTATGTATAATTCTCCTTTTACGCTACAGCAGTGGGGATACAAAAAGTTTCATACTTTTTTTCTGAGAGGGGTAGGGAGATGGGGATTCTAAGAAGGATTTTTTTCCAAATTAGGTATGTGTGTGGGAAGAAGTTGAATGGGGACATAGAAAAGTATGGGAAGTGGGAATGTCCAGGAGTGTCCCGGGGACCGTGGTAAGAGAAGTCTTTGCAGGGCAGCCAGTGTTTAAGAATATGGCCAGTCATGAGGAAAGGTGACTGAGGTCAGCAGCTGCGATACCAGGAGGAGGTTGAACCTTACTTTACTGCTGAAATCTGGTGGGGGCGGGCTGCTGGGGTTGCAAGGTCCAGATGGTCTAGAGGCTAGTGATGCTGGTAGTATCCACAGAGGTTATTACAGAAGTCCCTGGTGAGATAAGGACCTGAACTAAAATGAAGTGGTTATAAACACCCCTTTCTTTGGGGATGTGTAAAAAAAAAAATCCTAAGCCACCTGTTATCGAAAGTAAACTCACTGTTTTTGATATCTTGTGACATCCTAAATGTATTTACCAAGACTTTTAATTTCAGGCTCCCCACCCCCATGACCAAAACAGTTTGTTTTTCTTGGCCAAAGGATTATTTCACTTATCAAGTTGAAGCCTTTCAGTTTTCGTGGTGGTAACCAACCAACCAATTCTTCATTCACACAGAGCTCTAAGTCAAAAAATCCTTCCCCTGAGTCAGCAGGTCCCCGCATATGTGCACCGTTTGTCTGAATATCTCGCGATGGGCAGCAGAGCTGCCACGGCTTCTGGACGACAAAGAAAGCGGAGCCTGACCCTTCGGGGAATATCCTGTTTCAAGCCCGAGGTCTCGAATGAATCTGCTGTGAAAGCTTTCGGTCCTATAGGCTGCTCCAGGGAGAGAACCGGGGTCTCGGCCCAGCCGTCTGCGTGCAAACCCCCCCCCCCCGCCCCCCCCCAGCCAGACAAGCACTGAGGCCCGCAAGCCATGGCCGCCCGAAGCCCTGGAAGGCTTCCCCTAATCGCCCTCCACGTCCGGCCTCCATCCGGGCCCAAGAGGGGCTCCCCCACCCCTCTGTAGGAACCATTGCCCCTCACCCTTTCCCGCCCACCGGCTCCACTCACCCAAAAGATGAGGTTAAGAAACACCAGCACAGTCTTTGAGGAGGTAATGCCACACTGGCCCATGGTGCGTGAAGTCGCTGGGGCCCCGGTCCACGAGCCGGAAGCGCCCACCCAGCAAGCCCCAAGGGCAAGGGCGCCACCCGGCTGGGAACAGCTCTGACTTGCGTGGCGCTCTCCAAAGCCCCCGGCGTAGTTTCACGGCCCAAGCCCCAGCAAGCACTTCGCTCCTCTGCGCAGCCGCTGCAGTCCCCTTGGACCCCCGCGCCTGTGCCCTAGCAACAGAGTCCCGCCAGGATAGGCAGCTTCAGCCAATCACTCCCTCAGCCGGCTATAGGGAAGCATTGCCTCTTAAAGGAGCCAAAGGCTTTGTTGGCGTTTTTTGGCCCCTGGCCCACCTGGATGCAGATGGCTCATTAAGGAAGGTCCAGAGGATGAAACCACTCCTGTCCTATAGAGCCAGTTTACTACACCAGTCTTGTAAATGATTCAGAGCCTGCCGAAAGTTGTCTTTCCAACTAACCCATTCCCCTAGGCAACCCTTTGGCCCATGGTGGTTGGCGCCAACTCAATATCAGCCAATTTGGTGTGTGGTGAGGAAGAGAACTTGATTCAGTGCAAACATCTCAATCATGATACAGCACAGCTGTCAAGCAGCATGGCTGTGGAGCAGCTCAATGGTGTTACAGCCCAATTATGGATTAGCACTGCTATGAGATTGGCCCTGAGGAGACTGCCCTGGTGCAAGGCTTCTCTTTGGCTACACAGCTGTGCTCTCGGCTGGCTCAAACTGGTCAGCTCCACCTCATCCTGCTGCGACCTGCCCTAGTGAGCGAGCCTTCCATGTGTCAGCTCCAGCCAGGGACTTACAACCTACAGGTTTCAACAGAAAAGGAAAGTGGGCTTTCTCAGCCAGAGGAAAGCTGACTTATAGAGAAAGAAGTCTCCGCCTCAGGTCCCTGATTGCTCTGTTCTCACATAAATGAGGACTCCAAATCCTCCCAGTTGGGTCCAAAAAGCACTCTCCTTCCTGATTGTTTTGAGGAGCTGCTCTGATTGGTTAATGGAGATACTAATAAGGATATAACTGCAAGGCTCCAACTGGACAGAAAAAGTGTCAGTCCTTTTGGTTGAAATATAATTGCAGGAATTCATCTATAAGGGCTGGCTCAGTTGGCAGAAGTAATGCTGGCAGGCAGTTTAGTACAGGCTTCTCCCTCAAGTTGTTACTATGGGGGGCCCCAGTTTAGAAATGTCTGCTAGGCTCTGTTTTTACATTTAAGCCCAGTTAGCCACCAGGAGTCCTTTCTGGCAGCTGTCTTTCTTTCTCAGTGTTGACAGCCTTGAGGAGATTGCAGACACTTATCTCTCCCACTCTACATCAAGATTTTCCTGAACACGTAACACCTTAGCACTGTTTGGGAGAAGTGCAGTGAACATCAACAAATATTTATGGAGAACTTACTGTGCTGAGTGCTAGGCTAATGCTCAGACAAGCCATCAGAAAGGGAAACAAGCTGGTGATGGGGCTGGCAGGACAGAGGTACGTTTGTATGGGGAATATGATTGGGGAGAAGTAACACATAAAGTTTGGACTTAAAACAATTACAGAAACATCTTTTTGCATTACAGTATTTTACACTATTTGCCCAATTTTGGATCATCATAATTAATACTTTTTAAGAGCTCACCCTGTGTCCAGATCTTTAAGGCTATTAACTCATTTAACCTCATCACAACCTAAGGTGAAAGATACTATGGCTATCAGCTCCACAATGGGGTGATTGAGGCTTAGAAAGATAAACAAACTCCCCCAGAGCCACACAGAGAGTAGAAGGTGGTCTTGAGCATAACCCATGTTCTCAGCCACACAGGGAAACAGCATTGTTTACTGTCTTTCCTGCCATTGCAACCCTGCACTCCCTCCTTGACTGGTCTCTTAAAGATGCCCATTTACTTGTCCTCAGTCATCTCATTTTCTCACAATGTCCCTGGTTAATCACCTTCCCCAGGTACTCTCAGCAATACCTTCCCATCTCAGCAGCCTTTCATTGTCACCAAGCAGCAGCAGCAGGCATTTATTCACTCATCAAACTTTTTGCAAGCACCACCTCTGTGCTTATTGTTCTAAGTGGTGGGTATTCTATAGTGAGCAAGATAATTCTTGTTTCCATGAAGCTTACCTTCTGGTAGAGGAGTCAGACCTTAAACAAATAGGCGAGTAGGTTTATAACATGATATTGAGTACTGATAGAAAACAGTACAGAAGAAGGAGAGAGTGAGGGATGAGGGAAGTCCTCTCTGACTTGAAGACATTGGAGGAGACCTGAATTAAGTAAGGGAGGAAACCATGTGGGTATTTGGATGAATAACAGCCGATAGGTGGGAACAGCAGGTACAAAGGCCTTGAGGCAGGAACTTTCTCCTACCAAAAGGAGCACTGAAGAGCCTGTGGGCTGGAGGTCAGTGGAGAGTAGAGAATGAAGTCAGCAAGGCCAGATTACCAAGTGTCTAGTAAGCCACGTGTGATGGAAAGATTCTGCAAGGCTTTGAGCAGACCAGTAATACCATCTAACTTAAATTTTTAAAGTACCATTTTTGCCACACCATAAATGTCCTAGTTAAAATTTAAGAAATCAATGAGTCAATCATGGCTTTCAGGTGTGATTCCTTTCAAGTGTCTAACCCCTTTCTGGTCCCAACCATCTGCAAATTTATTCTCTGTGTTACTGTTATTGCCTCTCTTCCTTCCCTAAAACATCTCCTTTGCATTTCTTCATTCTCATCTCATGGCTTCCCATTTCCCTGGGGAGGCCTTCATTGATTTATCATTTCCTGTCTCCTGAACCTCCAACCTTTCTTTCCTTACTTGTGCCTTCCCTTTAGATGGGTCTTCTTCACTTCAACAGACACACATTAGAATCACTGGATCACACAGAAAACTTTTTTTATAGATGGGCCTGAGGGAATTGGTCATTTTAAACAGCACCCTACATGCTTCTAATGTGCTACATGTTTGCAAACCATGCTAAGTTTATAAACATGCTCAAGTTTCTTCAGCCTAAAAAGAAAATCTCTCACTTACCACCACATTTCTCTCTCTCCTTTTTCCTCTTCCTCTCCTTTCAGCTACAGTTACTGAAAGACCATCTAGTCTCACATGTCTTAGACCTCACTGTGGACATGAACAACCTGAGAACTTGTGAAAAGGCAGAGTTTGATTAGAAGACCGGACTAGGGCCAGTAGGAAGTAGACCACTCTTTTTAGCAAAGGGCTGAACTTGGTCTTGATCTTCTTGCTTCTAATTCACTTTTTTAAACCCCACAGCACCACTGATATTGTTCCTGCCAATGTTACTGTGTTGATATCCTTCAAGGCCAGGCAGGTCCATGGTATTCACACACACACAGAGAATAATATTCACGGAGCTGTTGGGATGTCTAGCATGCCTTTATTCACAGGTGAGTGAGCCACACACACTGCAAGTTGCATGTCTCTCTGCATGTCTCATGTTATGGCATGCAGAGAACTGCCAGAAAATTGAACTGTATGGAAGTCTGACAACCAAGGAGTTAAAGAAGAAACATTCATTCAGACTGGTAGGAGGGGTGGAGAAGAGCAGTCAAGGAAGAGAGGACTCATGGCAAGGCAGCAGCTGGCAGATGAAGCAATCCCACATTTGCGTGCAAATAAACTAGAAGGAGCAGCTAGGAAGTGAGAAAGACTGCACAATCCAGGGTTCCACCACAGCGAAATAAACCTCAAAACCTCTGAGTATACAAACCTGTGAGGGTTGCAGGTGGCAGGAGAAAGTCTCAGCTTTATAGGAGAGTTCCTTGGAGAGACCCACAGGGTCCCAAAACATGCATAAGCCCAACAGCCCAGGAATCACAGGAAGGGCCCAATTTACATGTGAGTAGTGAGGGAACTGACTGAAAGCCCAGCAAGCAGCATTGTTCCCTCTCAGACCTCTACCCCACCTACAGTACCACAACACATTGAAGTGAGTTACCCTACCCCGGTGAATATATAAGGCTCAGCCCCTTACAATGGAAGAGGTGTGCCGAGGCAAGAAAATAAGCCTACATGAAAAAACAGATCAAATCTCCAAAAATAGAACTAAGTATTTAAGAGATAGGCAACCTATCAGATGCATAGTTCAAAACACTGGTAATCAGGATGCTCACAGAAATGGTTGAGTATGGTCGCAAAACGGAGAAAAAAGTGAAAGCTATGAACTGTGAAAGAAAAGAAAATAAGACAAATACCATATGATCTCACCTCTAACAGGGACCTAAACAACAACAACAACAACAACAACAACAAAACAAGTAAGCATAACTAAAGACACTGAAATGGAGAACAGGCTGACAGTGACCAAAGGGGAGAGGGGAGAAAATTTCAGGGGGAAAGGGAAAGGGTTTACAGGAACAAGTATAGAGGACACATGAACAAAAACTAAGGGGAGTGAAAATGGGAGGAAGGTCGGGAGCACTGGGGGGCGGGGCTGGGATGGGAGTAAAAGACAACTGTACTTGAACAATTAAAATAATTTTTTAAATTTTATTTATTTACCTTTAGAAGAGAAGGGAAGGAGAGAGGGAGAGAAATATCAGTGTATGGTTGCTTCTTGTGTGTCCCCTGCTGGGAACTGGCCTGCAACCCAGGCATGTACCCTGACTGGGAAATGAACCACGATGTTTTGGTTCGCAGGCCCGTGCTCAATCCACTGAGCTACACCAGCCAGGGCTTTAAAATAATTTTTTTTTAAAAGAAAATATACAGGGAACCAACACTGAAGGGAAGGAAATCAGGATTCAAATAAACAATTTGGACTAGAAGGAAGAAATAAACATTTGACCAGAACAGAATGAAATAACAAAAATTCAAAAAAAAAAAAAACTAAATAAAATTTTAAAAAATTAAAAAAATATATTATATTAAAAAAAACCCCAAAATGAGGAGAGGCTTAGGAACCTCTGGGGCAACTTTAAACATTCCAACATCCAAATCATAGAGGTGCCAGAAGGAGAAGACAAAAAGCAACCAATTGAAACTTATTTGAAAACATAATGAAAAAGAACTTCCCCAATCTGGCAAAGGCAATAGACTTCCAGGAAGTCCAGGAAGCCCAGAGAGTCCCAAAGAAGTTGGACTCAGGGAAATCATACTTACTTTAGGTACATACTTACACCAAGGCACATCATACTTACTTTATCCAAGATTAAAGGTAAGGAAATCATCTTAAAAGCAGCAAGACAAAGGGAGACACTTACCTACAAAGGAGTTCCCATAAGGCTACCAGGTGATTTCTCAAAAGACACCTTGCAGGCAAGAAGGGGCTGGAAAGAAGTACTCAAAGTCGTGAAAGGCAAGGACCTACATCCAAGATTACTCTATCCAGCAAAGCTATCATTCAGAATGGAAGGGCAGATAAAGTGCTTCCCAGATAAGGTCAAGTTAAAGGAGTTCATCATCTTGATGATGGAATCCTGATGGGAGGGTGAATGCAGGGTGGAGGGGAATAAAGGGTAGAAAGAAAAAATATACAAAGAGAGTGCCCTGTCAGGTCTGGCTCAGTGGACTGAGTGCTGGCCCGAGAACCAAAGGGTTGCTAGTTCAATTCTGAGTCAGGGCACATGCCTGGGTTGTGGGCCAGGTCCCCAGAGGCAGCATGTGAGAAGAAATCACACACTGATGTTTTAATCCCTCTCTTTCTCCTCCCCTTTACCTCTGCCTAAAAAATAAATAAATAAAATCTTTTAAAAATGCTTTTTAAAAAATGATGAGAGACTGGACTTCCAGCCAAGATGGAGGTGTACGTAGACACACTGTGCCTCCTTGCACAACCAAAATAAGGACAACAACAATTTAGAAACAAAATAACAACCAGAACTGACAGAAAATTGAACTGTATGGAAGTCCAACAATCGAGGAGTTAAAATAGACATATTCATCCAGACCAGTTGGAGGGCCGGGGTCAAGCAGCCAGGCAAAGAGGGGTCACGGCAGAAAAAAAGCGGTGGCTGGTGGACACTGGGCCCACAAGACAGCAGTGAGCGAATGCTGGGCACACAGGTGGCTGATGGCAGACCCTGGGTGGTCCCACATTCATGCACAGATAAACCAGGTAAAACTGAGGAGTGAGACAGATTGTGCAACCCAGGGTCCCAGTGCAGGAAAATAAAGCCTTAAAACACCGATTGAAAACACCTGTGAGGGCTGAGGTGCTTGAAGAGACTTCCAGCCTCACAGGAGAGTTTGTTGCAGAGACCCACAGGGACCTAGAATGTACACAAGCCTACCCATATGGGAATCAGCACCAGAAAGGCACAGTTTGCTTGGGGGAAGCAGAGGAAGGGACTGAAATCTGACAAAGAGTGGAGCAAATGCCATTGTTCCCTCTTAGACCCCTTTCCCACATACAGCATCACAACACAGCAACTGAGTTGCCCTGCCCTGGTAAACACCTAATGCTCCTCCCCTCACTACATAACAGGCAAGACAAGACAAAACAAAACAGCCCAAATGAAAGAACAAATTAAAGCTCCAGTAAAAATACAACTAAGCAATGAAGAGATAGCCAACCTATAAGATGCACAGTTCAAAGCACTGGTGATCAGGATGCTCACAAAATTGGTTGAATTTGCTCGCAAATTAGATGAAAAAAAATGAAAGCTACACTAAGTGAAATGAAAGAAAATGCACTGGGAACCAACAGTAATGGAAAGAAAACTGGGACTCAAATCAATGGAGTGGACCAGAACTCAGTGGAAGAAAAAAACAGAAAGAAAAAACCAAACAGAAAAGAATGAAGAAACAAGAATTCAAAAAAAATGAGGAGAGGCTTAGGAACCTCTGGGGCAACTTTAAACGTTCCAACATCTGAATCAGAAAGAGAAGAGGAAGACCAAGAAATTGAAAACTTTCTGCTTTCCCTGGGGCCTCCATGTGATCATGCCTGTCTTAGGTCATTCCCCTCTTGGGGAATCTTACCCATCATTGGCTAATTGATCAAGCATTGGGGGCCAGTTATGGATGAAGGAGCAGAAGCGGCGCTCCTGCCAGGGAGATAAGCTTTGTCTCCTTAGTGGCTTATGGTACAAAGGTTGCTCACTCAGCCTTAGCCATGGGGTTACAGCTCCTGAAACCAGTCAGAGAGGTTCCCAACAGATAATCTTATGGGAACTCCTTTGTAGGTAAGTGTCTCTTTTTCTCTTGCTGCTTTTAAGATATCTCCTTACCTTTAATCTTGGATAAAGTAAGTATGATGTGCCTTGGTGTGCACTTCCCTGGGTCCAACTTCTTTGGGACTCTCTGGGCTTTCTGGACTTCCTGGAAGTCTATTATCCTTGCCAGATTGGGGAAGTTCTCCATCATTATGTTTTTAACTAAGTTTCAATTTGTTGCTCTTTGTCTTCTCCCTCTGGCACCTCCGTGATTTGGATGTTGGAATGTTTAAAGTTGCCCCAGAGGTTCCTAAGCCACTCCTCGTTTTTTTGAATTCTTGTTTTTTCATTCTATTCTAGTCAAATGTTTATTTCTTCCTTCTGGTCCAAATTGTTGATTTGAATCCTGATTTCCTTCCCTTCATTGTTGGGTCCCTGTACATTTTCCTTTATTTGACTTTGCATAGCCTTCACTTTTTCCTCATTTTTTGTGACCATAATCAACCATTTCTGTGAGCATCCTGATTACCAGTGTTTTGAACTTTGCATCTGATAGGTTAGCTATTTCTTAATCACTTAGTTCTGTTTTTAGAGTTTTGATCTGTTCTTTCATTTGGGCCATATTTCTTTGTCTTGCTGCACCTGTTACATTGTAATGGACGGAGCCTTATGTATTCCCCAAAGTGGAGCAACCCACGTTGCTGGTGCTTTATGTGGGGGAGGGGTCCAAGAGGGAACAGTGATACTTGCTGGGCTCTCTGCTGGCTTTCAGTCACTCCCCCTGCTACCCAAAAGCAAATTGAGTGCTTCTGGTGCTGATTCCCAAGTGGGTGAGCTTGTGCACATTTTAGGACCTTGTGGATCTCTCCAATGAACTCTCCTGTGAGAATGGGAGTTTCTCCCACCATTGCAACCCCCATAGATTTTTTACAGGCAGAGATTTTGAGGCTTTCTTTCTATGCACTGGAAATCTGGACTGTGTGATCTGTCTTGCTCTACAGTTGTTCCTCCTGGCTTATCTGCGTGCAAATGTGGAACCACCAGCTGCCGCCTTACTTGCCTGCTCAGTCCTCCAGCCTTTGCCTCATGGTATGTCCTCTCTGCCCCCACTGCCCATCTCTGCCCCTCCTACCAGTCTGGATGAATATTTCTTCTTTAACTCCTTGGTTATCAGACTTCTATACAGTTCAATTTTCAAGCAGTTCTGGTTGATTTTTGTTCTTAAATTTGTTGTTCTTCTTTTGGTTGTGCAAGGAGGTGAAGTGTATCTACCTATGCCTCCGTCTGGACTGGAAGTCTACTCAGACCTTTTTAAAATCTTTGTTTATATATTTTAGAGAGGGAAGAGGGGGAGAAAGAGGAAGAGAAACATCAATGTGCGGTTACCTCTCATGAGCCCCCTACTGGGGACCTGACTTGGCCAGCAACCCAGGCATGTGCTCTGACTGGGAATTGAACCAGCAACCCTTTGGTTTACAGGCGAGTGCTCAATCCACTGAGCCACACCAGCCAGGGCTTCAGACCTTTTTTTCTTCTTCAATAATTCTTACAACTATCCACTTGAATGTAAGTTCCACAAAGAGAAACTTTTTCTTTGTCATAACTCTGTCTCCCACTGAGAGCTGTGCTGGCCTGTTACAATCACTCAAAACACCTTTGTGGAATGAATAAATGATTTATTGACTTATAAAAAAGTTTAAGTCTATGACCACTGCTCTGAGGAAATGTTTAGATTATCTATGCTTTGATATGAAATATTCTCTCTCTTTTTTAATATCAGTGTGTGGTTGCCTCTCAAGCACCCCCAAATGGGCACGTGGCCCACAACCCAGGCATGTGCCCTGACTGGGAATCAAACCGGGGACCCTTTGATTTGCAGTTAGGTGCTCAATCCACTGAGCCACACCAGCCAGGGCTGATATGAAATATTCCCATTGTTTTAACTTCAAACATTTTATAATTAAAATTTTTAGTTTTCAATTTGACTTGAGCTATTTAGAGAAATGTTTGAAAACTTTCAAGTGGTTAGACTTGAGATGAAGGCATTATCTTTTTGTTGTTTATTCCTAGATTTATAACATTGTAATCAGAGAATATGGCTCACTTGATTTCCACTTTTTAGTTACTATGATTTTTGTGGCCTGGGATGTGTTCACTTTTTGTTATTGTTCCATGAGGATTTTAAAAGAAAGCAGATGGCTTGCATTTTGGATACATGTGAAGCTTGTTAAATTTGATACTCAAATCTTCCATTTCCTCTACTCATTTGATCATGGCTTATGACTACGGCTTGGTTAAAATCTCTTTTTATTTCACATATTCTTGAAAGACTTCATATATTATTTGAAAAACATTCTACTCTTTGTCTTGCCTTGAATTCTACATTGGCTGATAGAACTACATCTTACATTGCTTTCTTTTTGTTAGCATTTGCCTGGGACATCTTTACTAGGCCTTTAATGTTAATCTTTGTCATTTTGTTTTGAGTGTTTTAAGTGGAATATAACTGAATATGTGTATGTGAGTCAGTGTACACAAGAATTTGTGTGTGTATGCCTAACATTAGGGCCCTTAGCTGGAGTAAAGATATTTAATTAAGTCATAGTTATACTGGAACAATAAAATGTTTGGTTTTCCCATCATTTCATTTCACGTTTTTTGTTTATTATTTTTCTCAATATTTTATTTTTCTCTTTTCTAAATTTGGTAGGGTTGATAAAATGTTTGTACCTTGTTCTTTGATGTTTTTTAGGTTCCATATGCCATATCCATATTCAGAGTGCTTATCTTGAAATTAGCAAATGTATTTAAACACGTAATTTTCTATTTACAATAATAATTAAATAGAATATAATTTAAGTTACCTGGCTCTTTCAGTTGTAAGAGGTAGATATCCAGCTCAAACTGTCTTGTGAAAATGATTCTCATAACTGAGGACCCACAGGACCAGTCTGAGTTTAGATGCAGCTGTTCAGAAAGTTGTCCAGGAACACAAATTACTAGCACCTCGTGGCCTGGTGAAAACTGAACTTTGGTTGCTGAAGTAAGGGTAGCCCTCAGTGAGCCTACAGCTTGTTGCCAGGCAACCTAAGTTTCCACAGTCATTTGCTAGATAAACTGCTTTGTTTCTTTTTTTGTTCTTTAAGATTTTATTTATTCATTTTTAGAGAGGAAAAGAAAGAGAGAAATATCCATGTTTGGTTGCCTCTCATGTGCACCATTCTGGGGACCTGGCCTGCAACCCAGGTATATGCCCTGACTGGGAATCAAAATGGCAATCCTTTGGTTCGCAGCCTGCACTCAATCCACAGAGCTACACCAGTGGGCTGCTTTGTTTTTTTATGTCCCGATTTCTTCTACTCCCTGGAGTACTTTAAGGAGCATTGAGAATGTCCGTTCTTTCAGCTTTGTAGAATTCCCTTCTGAAATCTGTTTTAAGGATTACTCGTTAACAACTTTCTCTATTTCTTTATTAAGGTATATCTGTTTAGACTTTCTATCTCTTATGGGGTCAGCTTTGATAAATAATCAATTCCTAGAAAATCATGATTTGAACTAGATTTTAAAAATTTACTTACATAGAGTTATGCAGAGAAATCTCTTACAATTTTTAAATTCCCTAATTTCCAAAGGGAATTTAAAGTCATTTTAAATTAATTTAATTTAAAGACAAGTTATTTCCACTTGTCTTTCTTGTTTAGGATATGTGTGCTTTCTCATGCCTGAGCCTCTCCTCCAACAGATAGATGTCAGTGCTCAGGACAAGCTCAGAAATCACTTGTTGAAGATGACAGAGTTTTTTCTTGGGTCTCTGGAAGACGGTGGGCAACAAAATCCCCACATCACTCCATATCTTCAAATTGGACTCCACATTACCAAAAAATAAACTATTATGCTAAGCCACTAGTATTTTTGGAGTTTATTTGTTACTACACCTACTAAGGTATGTTTTCTTTTATTATTTTCATAATTTAATTTTTACATTTAAAATCTGGAGTTTGTTTTAAAATAAGAAGTAACATGGAGGGGAGGGAAGAGGGGGATAACTTGGGAAAGAAAGAGAGGGGTCATCAAGGAACATGAATAAAGGGCACAAGGACAAAGCCAAAGGGGGTAGGATGGAGGATGGGAGGTGGGGATGGGCAGGGAGGATGGAGGATGGAGACAACTATACTTTAACAACAATAAAAATAAGTAAAAAAAAACCCCACAAAGTAACATGGAAAGCCCTCTTTTATGCTAGATACATGGTCAGTTATACCAAATCTTTTACTGAATGATAGTTTTCCTTTCTGATATAAAATACTACCTTTATCTTAAACTAAATTCTCATATTATTTGTCCATTCCTGAGGTTTTGATTTTGTTTCTTTAATGAGTGTATTTATATACTAGAACCAAATGCTAAGGTCTCTTTCTTCTTGAAGAAGTCCTCAGGGACATCAAGGCCTAGACAACCCCCCCTAAACACACACTATTTTTTGAAGATTTTATTTATGTATAACTTTTTTTTAAGATTTGTATTTTTTAATATTTTTAAAAATTATTTTATTGCTGTTCAATTACAGTTGTCTGCATTTCCTCCCCACCACTCCCCTCCCCCTGCCAGGCAAACCTACTTCTCCCCCTTGCTTCTACCCTCCCCTTGGTTTTGTCCATGTGTCCTTTATAGTAGTTCCTGAAAACCCTTTTCCTCATTATCCCTTCCCCCTCCCCTCTGGTTACTGTCACATTGTTCTTAATTTCAATGTCTCTGGTTATATTTTGTTTGCTTTTTTCTTTTGTTGTTTATGTTCCTGTTAAGGGTGAGATCATGTGGTATTTGTCCCTGACCACCTGGCTTATTTCACTGAGCATAATGCTCTCCAGTTCCATCCATGCCGTCACAAGGGTAGGAGCTCCTTCTTTCTCTCTGCTGCATAGTATCCATCATGCAAATATACCATAGTTTTTTGGTCCATTTATTTACTCATGGGCACTTAGGTTACTTCCAGCACTTGGGTATTGCTATGAATGTTAGAGTACGTAGATTCTTATGGATTGGTGTTTCAAGGTTCTTTTTGTTAAATATATTTTATTGATCATGTCATTACAGTTGTCCCATTTCCCCCCTTCATCCCCCTCTCCCATGAACACCCCTCCCCCACTCCCCCCTTTAGCTCATGTCCATGTGTCATAAGTTCTTTAGCTTCTACATTTCCCACACTACTCTTGCCTTCCCCCTGTCTGCTTTCTCTCCACCGTCTATGCTACTTATTCTCTGTGCCTTCTCCCCCCTTCTCCTCCCACTCCCTTGTGCTAACCCTCCATGTGATCTCCATTTCTATGGTTCCACTCCTGATCTAGCTGTCCTCTTAGTTTGCTTTTGTTTTAGATGTGGTTGTTAATAACTGTGAGCTTGTTGTTCTTTCACTGTTCATATTTCTTTAACTTCTTTTTCTTAGATAAGTCCCTTTAACATTTCATATAATAAGGGCTTGGTGATGATGAACTCCTTGAACTTACCTTATCTGAGAAGCACTTTATCTGCCCTTCCATTCTAAATGAAAGCTTTGCTGGATAGAGCAATCTTGGATGTAAGTCTTTGGATTTCATGACTTGGAATACTTCTTTCCAGCTCCTTCTTGCCCGTAAGGTCTCTTTTGAGAAATCCGCTGACAGTCTGATGGGGACTCCTTTGTAGGTGACTGTCCCCTTAGCTCTTGCTGCTTCTAAGATCCTCTCCTTCATTTTAATCTTGGCTAATGTAATGATGATGTGCCTTGGTGTGTTTCTTCTTGGGTCCAACTTCTTTGGGACTCTCTGAGCTTCCTGGATTTCCTGGAAGTCTATTTCCTTTGCCAGATTGGGGAAGTTTGCCTTTATTATTTGTTCAAATAAATTTTCCACTTGTTGCTCTTTCTCTTCCCCTTCTGGTACCCCTATAATTCTGATGTTGGAATGTTTAAAGATGTCCTAGAGGTTTCTAAGCCTCTCCTCCTTTTTTAAAAATTCTTGTTTCTTCATTCTTTTGTTTGGTTGTTTCTTTTTTTTTTTTCTGGTCTACTTCATTGATTTGAGTCCCAGTTTCCTTTCCATCACTATTGGTTCCCTGTGCATTTTGCTTCATTTCACTTAGTGTAACCTTCATTTTTTCATCTAATTTGTGACCAAAATCAACCAGTTCTGTGAGCATCCTGATCACCAGTGTTTTGAACTGTGCGTCTGATAGGTGGGCTGTCTCTTGGTCAATTAAAAGTATTGGCTCTGGGACTTTGATTTGTTCTTCTGTTTGAGCCATATTTCTTTCAGTCTTTTGTGCCTGTTCTGTATGAGGGACAGAGCGTTAGGTATTCACCAGGGTGGGGCAACCCAGCTGCTGGGTTGTAACGCTGTATGTGGGGGTAGGGTCAGAGAGGGAATAATGGTGCTTGTTCCCCTCTCTCTCAGATTTTGGTCCCTTGTGCCACTTCCCACAAGCAAATTGGGCCCTTCTGGTGCTGGTTCCTGGGTGGGTGGGCTTGTGTATGTTCTAGGATCCTGAGGGTCTCTCTAACAAACTCTCCTGTGAGGCTGGGAGTCTCTCCCGGCACCTCAACCCTCGCAAGTTTTTTCAATCGGTGCTTTAAAGCTTTATTTCCTGTCACTGGGGCCCTGGGTTGTGCAGTCTGTCTCACTGCTCGTTTTTTGCCTGGTTTATCTGCACACGAATGTGTGTCACTGTCAGCCAAACATCTTGTGTGCCTGACTGGGTTTGCTCATTTCCTCTCTGTGCCCAGGTCTGCCAATCACTGCTCTTTCCTGTGGCAACCCCTCTTCGAAGGCCGCTGACTCCACCCCTCTTACCAGTCGGAATGAATGGTTCATTGTTGTTGAATTTTGCTACAGTTCAATTTTCTGTCTGTTCTGGTTGTGTTTTTGTTTCTAACTCTTTCTTGTCCTTAAATTTGGTTGTATGAGGAGGCACAGTATTTCCACCTATGCCTCCATCTTGCCTGGAAGTCCCCCATTTTAGGGTTCTTAAGATATATTCCCAGCAGTGGAATTACTGGGTCTAAAGGCAGTTCCATTTTTAGTTTTCTGAGGAAATTCCATTCTGTTTTCCACAGTGGCTGCACCAGTCTGCATTCCCACCAACTGTGCACTAGGGATCCCTTTTCTCCACATCCTCTTTAACACTTGTTTGTTGATTCGTTTATGATGGCTATTCTGACCGATGTGTGATGGTATCTCATTCTGGTTTTAATTTGCATCTCTCTGATGGCTAGTGATGCTGAGCATCTTTTCATATGTCTCTTGGCCCTCTGTATGTCCTCCTTGGACAAGTGTCTGTTCAAGTCTTTTGCCCATTTTTTAATTTTTTTTGTCTTCCTGGAGTGGAGTTGTGTGAGTTCTTTATATGTTTCAGAGATGAAACCCTTGTCTGAGGTATCATCGGCAAATATGTTTTCCCATATAGTTAGTTCTCTTTTCATTTTAATGCTCTTTTCTTTAGCCATGCAGAAGCTTTTCAATGTGATGAAGTCCATGTTTATGTACTTCTAGAGAGAGTGAAAGGAAGGGAGAAAGAGAAAGAGAAAGAGACAAACATCAGTTTGCCTTTCACGTGCCCTCACTGGGGACCTGGCCTGCAACCCAGGTATTTGCCTTGACTGGGAATTGAACTGGAGACCCTTTGGTTCACAGGCTGGCACTCAATCCACTGAGCCGCACCAGGCAGGGTGCAAATGCTACTGGTCTTGATGTTTTTTTCTCAAGTCTTCCCTGAAAGGAAAGGTTTTTCAACCTGTGAATTCAAGCTTCCCATTACTTTGGGAATATTTTCTTCTAACTTTCTTGAGCTCTATTCTCTCTCCAGGTTCCTTTTTTCATTTTCAGCATTCTCTTTTTATTCGAACGTGACCTTCGTGTTGGCAGCCATGTTAGTAATTTCTGAATTCTCTTTCTCTTTCATGATAGCCTGCTCTGGTTCTGACATCCTGTCAGAAAACGAGGGCCAGACGTTTCACAACATTATTCCCCGAACTCACTCCTTTCCCCTGCAGGTCTTTTCTTCTGATTTTGCACCTTCATGCCCTCTTTTCGGCTTTTCTTTCTTCTCATATTTTGGTGATTTATTGTTGTAACTCATATTTTGATTGCTCCTATTCAAATGAAGGTCTAGATCCTCACTCTCCAAAATTTATTCTACAGCACACTACTTCCCTGGGATGTTAAAAAGGATTATAAAGAAAAAAGTTCAGTGTTTTAATAAGTGTGGAAAATGATGAGTTAAAAAATATTTAAAGTTACTACAAAAACACCAAATAAAAGATATAGAGCAACAGAAACTCTCGTACATTTCAGGGGGTGGAGTGGGTAGTGTAAACTGGTTTTCTGGAAAACTTATTAGCCATTTGCATACACCTGCAAATTCCATTTCTAGTTATAAGTCCCTAGGGAAAGTGCAAAATATATGTTCACAAAAAAACCCTAGTACAGAGGTGTTCATAGCATCTTTGTTCAAGCAAATACTGGAAAACAAAATAACGGGCAAAAGTTAAAAAGCGAAACCCCCAAAAAAAAAAAAAAAAACCTAAATATTAATACTTGATAGAATAAAAGTAAATTGTAATAAATATAGTCTTACATAAGAATACTCTTCAATAATTAAAAATAATCCACTACTGATACATGAACAACAGGGGGGGATTTTGCAGATATTATGCTGGGTGAAAGAAGCCAGACACATATTGTATCACATATTACAAAAGATCACATATTGTATGAGAATCCATTTATATGAAGCTTTAGAACAGCCACACTAACCTGTTGTTACAGAGTCATAAAGTAGTTCTTCTAGGGTGGGGGAATAATTGGAAAGTGTGGAGGAACTTTCTGGGGTGATGAAAATATCCTAAATCTTGGTATAATTGTGGGTTATATGAGTGTTATTTCATCAAAATGGGTTGAATGCACACTTAAGATCTGAAGTTACACTGAATGCAAATTACACAATAAAATATGCTGTAAGGCTTCTCAGAACCTTTAATAACCTACTACATTCATATTATGAATGTCCAGAGGGGTGTAGCACAGAGGATTCCCTGACCTAATTTGAGCCTTGTTGGGGGTAGTGTGGACAAGATGTGTTCACTTCCAAGTGCATGAACTGGGAGCAAATGGGCCATCTGGAGGCAGAAATCACAGTATTTCTTGTGCCAGGTCTCATGATTAGTGTGGAACCAAGAGGCTGTGGAAGGGAGAGGCAGGTTCAGGCCATGCTGCCTGCACCCCACCCACCCATTCTTACAACTTCTATTAAGGGGACCTCAGGGTGTTCATGAGGGTGATAGGCTGTAATATCCAAGAGCAGTGGAGAAGAAGACTCTGATGTGGAACTGCTGCTGCTAAGCCAGGACTCTCCTGTGCCTTCCCTCTGTTCTGTGCAGGCCTCCTAGAGCCCTCACTAACTCGGCACACAGACACCATGCTGGATGCAGCTCCTGAGGCTGCTCAGAGCTGGGGACTCCCTAGGCTTTGGTGGGGAAACTAATCCTCAGAATTGTCTGGGTGGGTGACAGGCCATGCAGCACCAATGGGTTTCTCATTTTGCTTGTTTTCATCTGCTTCTTAGCTCCTAGAAGTTCCTTAAAATGATTACTGCCAATGGTACCCTTTGCTGGAATACCATTACGGCCAATGGTACTCTAACACTGCCAAAGAGGTTTTTATGTTCTTTCTTTTGTCTCTGCAAATGGTGCAGAGCAGGTAATTTATGAATGAATCAGAGTGCAGGGGTGTGTGTGTGTGTGTGTGTGTGTGTGTGTTTTAGACAGAGAGAATATATTTGTGCAGCCCGAGCCAAGCAAAGGAAAGGGGCTGGAGGAGGTGGGTAGTGAGCTTCCAGGCAAGCAGTCGACAGTCTGCAACATGAAAGGTGTTTGATGCACACAAGAATGACATTGCTGTGTGATGGAGTTGACAGATGCTCTGTGGGAGATTAGGAAATAAATCTGCATCTCCCCAGGCCTTGATACTATCAGCAGCTAAGAGGCTTGTCTGATTTCATTACAAATTGTCCATTCCTGGGACTTAGAGTTCAGCCTCCAGATGCACAGGGGTTGAAAGACAGGGGGCCACAACAAGGGCACTTTGCTTTTACTTGTAGCCATTGATCTGGCACCAATAGCTGGTTTATCTTGCAGGAGGAAGAAGGGTGGCTGGAAACCCAGCAAGCCAACAACCAGTCGACTCTACTGTTTGCTTTCTAGCAAGTGGGAAGAGAGGAAAGAGCTTAATCTTGCTTTTCAGTGCCCACATTTCTGGCCTCATTTGGAAGGATCTGTTTTTTTCCCTGGATTTTGTGGGATTTTCCTGGAGCCAGTAGATGGCCAGCTTCCAAGCCATGTTCCTCTTATTTCCCCAGGAACAGTGCCAGCCTCTGCCCCAAAGTCAGGGCATGTTCCAGGGAAAAGGGTAGGGTGGGAATGCTTAGCAGGAGCCAGGTAAGCATCTGGAATAGCCCAATGAGGACTAAGGTCGAGTGGGTCGAAGCCCCAAAGACAGACCACGCAGAGCTGGAGAGAAGGCCAGTGAGAACCAAAATGGAGACATGGGCCAGTGTGTGTGTGTGTGTGTGTGTGTGTGTGTGTGTGTGTGTGTGTGTGTGTGACAGAGAGAGAGAGAGAGAGAGAGAGAGAGAGAGAGATGGGAGACCAGATAGAATTTTATCCAGCAGATTTCTTACCCATCAATCCACAACCCTAGCTGCAGTTACTGTATGAATGTCTTTTGCAGGCCCTGGGTGTGCTTCAGAGGCCTGCGCCAGCCATGGGAGTTTGTCAGTATCCAGCAAGTGCCCAGTGGCAGGTGGGGTACAGTGAGGCTGAGAGCGGGTGGGGAGACACTCCATGGTATTGGGGTGGAGATGGGCGGAATGAAGCCTTGAATGGTGAACAGACTCCTGACAGGCAGAGACAGAGTAGGCCTGCAAATAGGGAAGGCTGTGCTGCTGGTGTGCCTGAGGGTTTGCTGAGGCGTGGGGACCTACAAAAGAAAGAGGCTCCACTAACAGTGAGCTTGATTCCTGAGGGCAGACCTGGAGCCCAGTTTCTGGGGTTAGTGGCTCACCCTGTGAGGCCCCTTTCCAAAGGTGGCCCTGTGTCCTCAGATTACCCCAGCTTGGAGAAAGCCAGAGGCAAGGCCAGGGAAGCAGCAGTCAATGGCGGTGTGCCAGATGCCAGGTATACCATGGCAGCTCAGAGACGCACCCATGCAGACACAGCTGGTCAGTTGCCGAGGCTTGGAGAGGAGAGGGACTTGCCCAGAGTCACACGAGGAGTAAGTGTGTTTGAGCCCAGACTCTTCTTGCTGCACGGGACTCCTCGCTTCCTCTCACCAGGTAGGAGGGACCCGGGCATCAGTGCAGGAGGGAACAAGATGTCAAGGCCTAGGGCCTGGTACTCCTGGGGAATGTTCTTTAGTGCTGTGAATGAAGCTCTTTTCATTTCTCAAAGGAAAATCTAGACTCTTGTTTGCTGCTACAATAATTTGGGGGAAAGGGTCATTTAAGTCCCATGTGAATGTGGAGCACACATCTCTTTCGGGTGGGTCAAGGGCACCCTGGGTCAGCCTGAGAGAGCCACCACTCTCCCCCACTTCCTAAGCTTAGTGACTTTGGGCAAATCGTTGACTATCTCTATGCCCAGGTTTCTGCACTGGAGAAACGGGGTAAGAAACAGACCTACCTCACAGGGTCTTCCTCAACACTCAGTGCATTATGCAGGTAAAGTACATGTAATGTTATGTGGCTGAAGGAAGAGGTTCACTGTGAGCTGTTGCTGCTATTGTAAGTCTTATCACCCACAGCACATTCAGAGGAAGAAGAAACCATTGGGTTGCCAAGGAGCTTGTCCAAAAGGAAGGGTGTCACCCTCCTTTCTCTTTACCTGCTCCCTCCTGGGACCTATTTGGGAGACCTGAGTGGCTGCCTAAGGCAGGAACTAACTCTGCCTCCTGAATGTTGCTAGGATCTGGCCTTGCTCTTCCCTCTCCACGGCAATGAATTGAGCTGGGGAATCCCAGACTCCCTCACTTGGCTCTCCCTGATCCTAGATTCCCACTCTGGACTGTTCTTTATGGCAGTGCCCAGAGGGACATTTCCTAAAGCACAAATCTGAACATGTGCTGTCTCTGAGAGCCTCCGGTAGCTCTCATGTTTGCCAGAACAAACTTGGCTTTGCACATAGTGTTGACTCTGTATGGAACGTATTTCTCCACACTTTGTTCATCTGGTGAGCTCCTATTTATCCTTCAAAATCCGGTGCAGACACATCCCTCTTGAAGGCTTCCCAGACTGTACTTCCTCCCTACAAGTCCAAGGCAACATGCCTGACTCCTTACATTGCCTTCTATGTTGTTGTCGCCTCTGTTCACCCAGTTTACACCATTATCACAATGTGATGTGACTATTGTGCTACCTCCTTGGACCTATCTCCACCTGCACACCTAACCCAGGGGCTAGCTTGTGTCAGTTTTGGTTGAACCAAACTGAATTTGTTACTAGTCAAAGGCTCTTTGGAACTCGGGCATGCCCCTTCCCTCTCTGGGCTGCAGTTTCCACATCTCTATAATGAGGAAGCTGCCAGGGTCTACAGCTGTTCTGAGTTTCCACAACTGCCTGCCTGTGTGCTCCAGGTATGGACAAAGAGCATGGGGGTATCAGCTGCCTGAAGACCACCTGCCTCTCTGGTCAGTTGTGCTCATGAGAATCAGCAACTGTGTCCCCCTGGACTAGGTGACTGGTATTCATGGGAAACAAAGAAATATTTTCAATTTAAAACTTCTTTCTTTTTTCAAGAGAAATGGAGAAACCTCATAAGCCAAGAGAACTGGGTCACATCCTGATAATGCCAAGCAGAGGCTGCCACTTGGCTCTGTGAGTGAAGCAGGCAGTTAAACTTAAAACATGAAAAAAAAAAAACAAAACCCTGCTCTCTGTGCTTTCCTGATCACTTTATTAGCACAAATGAGAAATTTAAACCACAGTTTCGTGGCAAAAAAAACAGTCTCCACTTTCCTCCTTAAACCAAGAGAAGCCATCTAGATCCACTCAATTAATTAACATTTATTACAATCAGAAAACTGTCTCATTCAATTAAAATATTTCCACAAAATAGAATAAAGTACATTTGACTGGAACACTTATTATGCCAAGGCATAGTGTTGTGAGGGGATCTGAAATGACAGCTCTTATATGGGCAACAGGGTCTGAGAAAGGGCAAGGCCAGGGCAGGTGAGGCTCTGGCCCACGCCCCTTCTCAAGGAAGAGAGGGGATGCTTCTGGACACAGGGACCCTCTAATGAGCAAGCAGGTCCCAAGCCAAAGGTGCTGTTCACAGTTGCCTTCGCCCTCACTCCAATGCCCAAATGTAGCCCACTTCCCTGTCATCAGCTCTCTCAATAAAGGATCGAGATTGGGTAGGGATTTAAGGGGCAGATTTGGATTCAGTGGCCTGAGCCCCCTTCTGCCTCCAAAGTGCTGTATCACCTTGGGCAAGTAGGAAGTGTCCATCAGGGAAAAGACTGTTAGCAGGGCTTACTGAAATTTGGCAAGGAGTTATCTAGAAAGCTAAAGAAACTGCCATTTTAAAAGCTACAGTTTCCTGCCCTGGCTGACGTGGCTTAGTGGATTGAGCGCTGGACTGCAAAGCAAAAGGGTCGCCTGTTCGATTCCCAGTCAGGGCACATGCGTGGGTTGCAGGCCAGGTCTCCGGCAGGGGACACGCAAGGGGCAACCACATATTGATGCTTCTCTCTCTCTCTTTCTCCCTCTCCTCCCTTCTCTCTAAAAATAAATAAATAAAATCTAAAAGCTATAGTTTCCCGACTCTCATGAGGTATTCAATAAATATTTGAATTCACAGTACTTCTGTTCAGCCAAAATCTCTTAATGGTTCCTTAGTTATAAAAACGAAAAGCAAATACTCACTTGGAATTTTTTCTTTTGAGCTAATAATATTTGAATATGTGCTATTGCCAGGCAATGGGCTAAACACATTTGCTGAACTACATCCTTTAATCTTCACAGCAACTCTGTGGGGTGGAATCTTCATTAAAACCAGGGCTCAAAGAGTGAGTGCTAAAGACACAGTTACCTAGAGGTGGATTTGAATCCAAACCTGGACAGCCAGACTTAGGCAGAAGGGCCCCTGGCAAACTCAGAATAACTGGGGGACCCTGGGGAGAAAGGGTCTTGATTGATTGAACTTGGGTGGTGCTCCAGAGTCTGTCCTTTTGAACAGCTCCCTTGTGAGTCTGGTGCTCTGACTTTGGGTATCTAAAATCCCCACACCTGCTTGGTTTACTGGGGTCACACCTTGCCCCCAGTCCAGCTCCACTGTGGCCTCAGAAAAAGAACACGATAAATTAAACCACTTTCTGCCCAATTCAATGGTATCTACACTGCCTGAGCTGTATACACTATCACCAGCATTGATTATAAGCTTTGGCCTTGTGTAAAAAGCTTTGGTTTTTTGTGATAAAAAGGCCTTGGTTAATTTGAGAGGCAGAAAATGGGATGCTGACAATATGATCCTAATTTAAAAAGAAAAAAGGCAGAGGAAAGAACACTTGCAGACTGTAGAGCAAGTGTTAGTTATGCTCATTTCTGGGCGGTGAACTAGTGTGTCAGTTTTATATTTCAGATTTTCTACCATAAACATGTATTACTTTTATAATCATAAAAACAATTAAGATGTTTTTTAGATATGCCATGTTAGTTTTTCATCTCATTTCTAGAAAGTTTAAATATTTGAATTGTTCTGTGACTTGTCTCTTCTCATCCATTGGCATTTTATAATCTTTTAAAAAAATATTTTATTTATTTTTAGAGAGAGGAAAAGAGAGGGCAAAAGAGGAAGAGGAATATTTATATTTGAGAGCAACATCAACTGGTTGCCTCTTGTACATGCCCCAACTGGGGACCGGCCCACAACCCAGGTATGTGCCCTGACTGAGAATTGAACTGGTGACCTTGTGCTTTGCAGGATGATGCTCAACCAGCTGAGCTGTGCCAGCCAGGGCTTGGCATTTTATATTCTTAATGATTTATATAAGCTAAGAATTTTAACCCTATGTTTGTTATATTTGTTGAAATAATTTTCCTGGCTGATTATTTACTCTTCAATTTTATTTTTAATGTTTTCAGTGGAACAAAGGTTAATCATCTTCATGTAGTCAGATCTGTTGATCTTTCCTTTTCAGGTGCCTTTTATTGTTTTTTAAATTAAAAAGTCCTTTATCAACAAGAGATAAAACAGACACTGACTTAGCATCCTTTCTAGTTCTTAGGGGTTCTTTCCTTTGTGGCATGTAGCTCTTTGTTTGATCTTGTTTGGATTTACTTGGATTTACAGTATGCAGATTAATTACTTTCCAAATAGCTAACCAATTTGTACCAGCACATTTTTATTGGCTGGTACAATTTAAAAATTCCATTTTTATTGGAATGGAATTTTTCCATTCCATATAGTGGCCTTATCCCGTTTATAGACATTTTGTAGATATTAAGTTTCGTTTTTAGGTTATGTTGATTCCAAGAAAGAATATACCTGCTAAGGACTCCTTCAGGTTGATTGGGCCCAAAATCATAACCAGTGTCTAGTAGCCCTTGCTACAAAAAGGCCTCTCATGCACTGCATTTCAAAGAAAAGCCATCGACTGAGATGCCAACTTATGCTTCAGCTGAGCCCACCCTTACAAAGGAGTTGCTGGTATTATATTTTGACCAATGGGCTGAGACTTGAACTGCACAGTTACATGCTCATTTGCATCTTTACTGACCAATTAGGGCAGCTCCATAACAACTAATCAGAATGTACAATTCTTACCAATCAGAACAGTGCTACTTGCATTCCTTATTTACACAAAAATGAACCAATCAGGGACCAGGGTGGGAACTTGGTAAGAGCTTTACATGTTCAGTTTCCACTGAAGGCTACAGATTCCCCGGTTTGCAAACTGTTCTCTTGAAAAAATTTTTATCCCAGACTGGGGTCCAGTGCCCCACACTGTGGACTCCTGTTGGCAATGGATTGAGGGAAGTGAGCTTTTGTTGACAGTAGGGTAAGTGGAGGCAGTCTGGCTTCCTCACCCAGGTGTCTGGGTAACTAAGGGGAGCAGTGTTCCCATAGCCTTGGAGGGGCCTGATAACTAGTGTTCTCATAGTCTTGAGGCTGGGTCCCATAAAGTGATCCCATAACATGAAGTAAGCTCACATGTGCAGAATTATGTTATGGTATGTAATTTCTGGCATCTTTCCAGCTTTGTTCCCCTCTATTATTTAGACAGGTAGGGACTCCCTGCTGGGGGCGATGATGATGAGACACACACAAGGGGACAGGTGCCATGATGGTGCCACCCTGTGGATCAGGGGCCACGACATGAGACATGCAGATAGACATGCAGCTCACAGCGTGTGTGGCTCTCCCACCTGTGAATAAAGGCATGCCAGACATCCCAATGGCTCCGTGAATATTTTCCCATCTGCACAAATACCATGAACCTGCCTGGCCTTGAACAGTGGCAGCACATTGACAGTTACCTTTCTGTTACATTGGCCATTTTCCCCCTCATACCTGTATCACTGTTTTACTGGTGTTTAAATAGCCTCTCAATTCTAACAATTTCTGGGTTTCTTTTACCTATTCATTCTTCTGAGTGACTCTGAGAACCATTTTGTGAAGGTAAAAAAGATCCATTGAGATTTTTAACTCAAATTTTATTAAAATATTTGAGAAGCTCTGGCTGGTGTGGCTCAGTGGATTGAGTGTTGGCCTGCGAACCAAAAGGATGCTGATTTGATTCCGAGTCAGGGCACATGCCTGGGTTGTGGGCCAGGTCCCCAGTAGGGGCTTGTGAGAGGCAACTACACATTGATGTTTCTCTCCCTCTCTTTCTCCCTCCCTCCCCCTCTGTCTAAAATAAATAAATAAAATCTTTAAAAAATAAAATATTTCAGAAGACAATATGGTCTATCCAGCCTAATGACTAATCTCTTTATGCCTTTCCTTTTACAGTTTTTTGGAGAATTTTATAGTTTCTCACATTTGTCTAGCCACCCCTACAAGTATGTGATCGGATGCCCAGAGAAGTAAAAATAATAAATTTACATACATGTATGTTATATAATACTACCATTTATAGTGAGAGAAGTTGCCTGTTAAGTGCTATGGCCATGATGTCTATGGGGTCAACCTTTAAATGAGTTAAGTGAGAAAAGCATTTACATAGTACAGTACATATTTACAGTTATATGTACAAGGTCTGTCCATAAAGTATCCAGTTATGTACTATGAAAAATAGGGACATTTATTAAAAAAGATATAAGAAACACTGTACATAGGACAGTGATGCCTCAGTCCCCTTCAAAGTAGGCACCTTGGGACTTCACACAGTTCTCCCAGTCACCATTAGATGTCCTGTTGTATTTTTCTCAATCCCATTGATGTTCTGAAATCTCAGAATTCCTTTCAAAGGTGATTTTAGTTTGGGGAAAAACAGAAGTCACAGGGCACTGCCAAATCTGTGCTGTAGGGGGACCGAGTAACCTGGGCGATTTAATGTTTTGCAAAAAAATGCACATGACGTGATACAGGAGCAGGTGCGTTGTTGTGATGAAGCTGCCAATCACCAGTTGCCCACAGCTGCGGACTCCTGAATAATCCAAATCGTTTCTGCAAAGGAATATTTAAGCATACCACCAAATGTGATGCAGATTTGCTCTACTTGCCCAGTCATTGTGAATGTGATGGCCACACAGTACACGTGCTCACTCAACGGCGTCTACTGCCCTCACTGACTAGTAGTGAAGTGGTTGTTGTTCACATGCGCATTCCATTCTACTCTCCTTGGCTGCCAGGTTACATCAATGTTGCCCAAACTGTTCTCGTTATATTAACAATGGTTGGACTTTTTCTGGACAGACCTCATACATGTTTTGTGTACACAAGGTGTGGTGGGAGGAGGCAAATCTGCTCTAGGGTCTCTTGAGTGGGAAGCTCCTGAAGGTGGCAGTGTATCCCTCTCCTTAGCTGATGCCCTGTTCTTGGCCAGCTGGCCTCCAAGGAGCCTGGGCTCAGACAGCTCAGCCTTGCAGAACCCTCCTCCTCCCTACTCTGCCACCATCAGGAAACCATCCTTGGCTGCCCTAGTCTGTCATGGTTGGAGGGAATGCCTATAGGACCTAGACCTATTTATTGGCACAAAAACAGGTCAACAGACAAAGGCCTGTGAAGTGATGGGGAAGAATAAGCCAAGCTAGGTTCCAACCTCAGCCCTACCACTTAGCAGCTACACAGCCTTGGGCAAGTTCCTTACCTACTCTCAGTTTCCATGTCCTCATCAGTAGAATGGGGGTCATAGGGCTGTAGTGAGGATTAAATGTGTGGAAGCCTGCCCCAGGGACTGGGTGCAGGAGCAGCCAGGAGCCCTACTGTCCTTCTCCTCTCCTGCTAATCTGAGTCAGATTTCTAGGAGAGAGATGAGGACAGTGGGTAGAGCAACAGAAGCCAAGGCTTCCCATACGCTCATAAGACAGGAGATAGGACACACCTGGCCGAGAGCTGAATCTAAGAAGCACTAGCGATTTCAGATGGATAAGGGAACATTTCTAGTTGAAGTCACCCCCAAAATTTCTTTGCTGAATGGAGCTCTGAAGAACAGGGAGGAAAAAATTCAGAATCAGCCCTGGCTTGTGTGGCTCAGTGGTTGAGTGCCAGCCTGTAAATCAAAGGGTTGCCGGTTCAATTCCCAGTCTAGAACCCATGCCTGGGTTGTGGGCCAGGTCCCCGGTGGGGGGTCATGCAAGAGGCAACCACACATTGATGTTTCTCTCCCTTTTTTTCTCCCTCCCTTCCCCTCTCTAAAAAATAAATAAAACCTTAAAAAAATTCAGGATCAATGTGGGCATAAACAATTTTGGAGCATGTTTGAGGGGGTAGCAAGGAGGCCAGCCTGGTGGGTAGAGGCTGTCATAGAGGTCTCATCAACAAAAACCATGAGCAGGAGGTGGGATTGGGATATAGAATTGGGTTGTGTTCTCTGGTCACCAAGAAGCCACTGATGATACTGGGGCAGCAGCAGGAGGGTGAGGAATGCAGTCTATGACCCTCAAGCCAGGAGGAGCCAGACTGCCTAAGAACAAATCCTAGTTCCATAGCTAGGAATGTGGGACACACAAAACCTGTCTGGCTGTTTTATCATCAGTACAATGGGGCTAATTCTAGAACCTACCTCACAGGATTGTTATGAAGGTAAAATTAAGCTGATTCATGAGAAGCACCCCAGGGCTGGCTTTCTAGAGAAAATGGAATCCTTCACCCTCAGTTATCCAATGCATTCAACACTGCCCCTTTTCCTGGGGCCTTGCCCTCCAGTAGATCCCTCGATGCTTCACTCAGACCCCTGATGAGCCTGCCCCACAGGAACACAAACATTCTGAGGGGATCCCCACCCCAGTGTCAGGCTGGGACCCTCACCCATTCTGCAAGGCAGAATGGATTGGCCCGGAGTTAGTTGGAGGTCTGGAGAGTAGGCAAAACCAGAGGTGCAAATACTGGAGGGGGAGCCATCAGGGTGTTGCCCCTCCAACATCATCCCTTCAAGACAACACCCTTTCCTTCAGAGACCACTCTTCTCAGGCTACAACTAATTTTATCTGAGCCCTCAAATGCTTTTCTCCTTTCCCCAGCTTCTTTCTGAATGCCTCAAGTGTGTTTTGATTTTTTTAAATTTAATTTAATTTATTTATCTTTGGAGGGGAAGGGAAGGAGAGAAACATCAATGTATGGTTGCCTTTCGTGCGTCCCCTGCTGGGAAGTGGCTTGCAGGGAACTGGCCTGCAACCCAGGCATGTGCCCTGACTGGGAATTGAACCGCAATTGTCTGGTTCACAGTTCTACACTCAATCCACTGAGCTACACCAGCCAGGGCGAGTGTGTTTTGATTTTTAAGAAGGGAGTCTAAAAACATTTGCACAAATGTTACCTGATTCAGCCTCCCAGCTGTCTGCAAAAAGATGTTAGACAAGGCCCCCATTCTACAGATGAGTGGAATTCACAGAGGTTAAGAAATCTGCTCAAGGTCCCTTCAGATATGGTTTCTAGCTCCTGGAGGCAGACAATAGATATGGTTAGCCCACACTGGTGGCCTACCTGGCCTTGTGAGGGCTTTCAGCACGTGTAGAGCTATATAGCATTCTTGGGCTCAGATTGGGCTTCCAAAGAACTTTGCCTTTGCCTGCAGGTTGTTTGTTTGGCGCAGCCAATGGGAAGAAGATAATTTGTTCTAGACTCTGGCCTCATTTCTCCAAACCATTCCCCAGGCACTAGCGGTGTGTGGGAACATTTGCCCCTTTCTCCCCTTCCAGCTGGCAGCTTTTGTGTCCTCTGTGCCTATCAGAGTTGGGTCAGGGCTCCTGCTGGCTTTGACTACCACTAGGTTCCCAGCACATGGCATTTAAGAATGAAAGAACACATGCAGAAAAGGCCTTTCCTCCTTCATGGCTCTACAACCACCCAGGAAGCTCTTCCCTGTTCCCCTGAGCTCCTATAGTACTCCCAAGTGTCCTGGCCACAAGTAGGTGGTGGGACGAAGTGGAGGAAAGAGTAATGAATGAGAAGTCACACACAGTTCAAACTATGGCTTGGATTATTTTGAGTGAAAAATGGGCAGAATGGAGCCATCTCATGGGTTGGTAGTGAGGATCAAGTGAGACTGTGTGGGAAATATATACTGTTGTTAGTGTTGGCACTCACTTGGCCATAGCCTGGGGGCTCTCTGGTGCTATGCCCAGGCCAGCCACACGCAGGTCCTTGTGCAGGGCCAGCTTCCCTGATCTTCCAGAGCATGCCCAGTGCAGGTGGCTGAGGAGAAAGAAGAGTCTGAGGGGAAAGCTGAGCAACTCTGGGCCTGGGCACGGCTGGAGGGAGGTCTGCAGAGCATGAAGGTTAGAGGTTGGGTTCTGTCCCCAGTGTTAGGTGGCATCAGCAGGCCCAGGGGCATTGGGGCTGGAAAGACTGTGGCAGTAGCGTTGGGTTGGTTTCAGACATGATGCCCCTAGGCCGCTGGGTAGTGGGTGGTACAGGGAGGAAAGGCATTTGGGGTAAGGGGAATTGAAAATGAGGTAGCCACAGGCTTAGAAAGATTTATTGTCTTTCACTTCTGGTCCCTGTTTCCAGGACTCCAGCTCAAGTGCGGGCTGGTCACTCACCTATCACTACAGTTAGTGAAGGTGATAGATCCACAGCAAGCCGAGAGCTCTGCTTCCTTGATAGAGCTGCAGGGGTAGAGCTGCCTCTACCCTTGAGGCCCCTGGTAGGCTCCACCCCCTTACAGATTTCACAGGAGTCCAGCGCCTCTCCCAGCACCACTCTGATTCTCAAGCTGAGACAAGACAGGCAACTAGCACCACTGTCTTCTGGTTGCTTCCATGTACCTTCCAGAGCATGTGCTGAATCACATGGAATCTCCAGGAAGTCAGGCATCCTGTTTCCACTCAAGGTTTGCAACTTTGAGAGAACTGGATCTTGGCAACTGATTCCTTCTTGTTCCCAACTCAGTGTGAAATCCAATTTAATTTTTATTTTTAGAGAGACGGGAAGAGGAAAGGAGTGGGAGAGAGGGAGAGAAACATCAATGTGAGAAACATCGATCAGCTGCCTCTCACATGCTTGCAACCTAGGCATGTGCCCTGACCAGGAATTGAACCGCTGACCTCTCAGTTCTCAGGCCTGCATTCAATCCACTGAGCCACATGAGTCAGGGCCGAAATCAAATTTTTGTTTCAGCTGTAATTGTCTTGAGCCCTTCTTACAACTTGTGACCTGGCAATTGCTGTTCTTGGCTCCTAAGGCACTAATGAAGTCCCTTCCCTCACAGGGAATAGGATCACATAAAAGGGAGCATTTTCTGGGCTTTGGAGAGCAGGCAGAGAGCTCCTGGAACAGATGGTGCACACTTGCAGCCCCAGGTTTGCGGATAGCTCCTCTTACCAGTGCATTACAGGTAGGAAATACCCACACTCTGTGGCCTGGATTGGAAGAAGCCAGTCTCCAGGCATGTAGAAACCAAAGCTCCTGTCTAAATGTCCATGGTCCACCACCTCTGAATCAAAGAGAAGCCACTGATGGAATTTCCAGGAATGGATCTCATGCTGGGTGAAATAATGGATGGGAAATTGGGTGATTTCTCTCCAGGCTTCCCAGTTATATCAAACCACAATGACCCCACTGGAAGAACTCAAACTGTATTTCTCTGAAGCCTGACTAGAGCAACTCTAAACTGGTCTGCTCAGGCAGCCTCATGCCCCTCCAGGGTCCCAGGTTGGCCATTCGTACTTTAGCATTAGACAGCAACCCTAGCCTAGTGCATTCCATCTCTGAGGTGTGTGAACTCTCAGCCATGATTGCCTGCTCTCTTTGGTTCCTTTCCCGCCCCCCAAAGCAGGTGTACTGTGTTCACCACTAGGAAGGGTAAGTCCCCAGACTCCTCCCTAGCAAGCAGGCTGAGGACCTCCCCAAGCAGAGCCTGCGTCCCTGGGGGCTGTCTCTCAGGTTCTGTTGCTGACCTTTCCTCCCGGACCCAGGTAACACAGGCAAAGCTTTGCAGCCCACATGGTAATGCGTTTTACTTCCTCAGCAACACAAAACTCAGAGTCTGGCTATCATTTTTCCATAATGTGCCTTAAATAGTATGTCTGCAAAGCCGAGTTCTTGCTAGTGGAGAGGAGCAGAAATGCTGGGCTGGAGACAGTGTCCACTGCAAGGGTTAGAGCTCTAAAATCTGGTCTAAATTTTGAGTTTATATTTTTGCACTTCCATCCATTTTACTCTTAATAACATGGCAGCTGTTCCTCCAACTGCCAACTCTTCCTGACTAAGCCAGGTAGTCTCTCTGCTGTTGAAGCGTCTGCATTAATTAGCTTGTCTGGCTTTGTAAGGACTGTGTGTGTGACTACGTACCTTAAGCACATTAATTCCTTAGCAGATGATACTCAACAAGGCCCTGTCCATGTTCATACTGTTTGCACTGCTTGGAGATTTCTAATGGGGTCAGCCACAGCCAGCTAACCAAACCTCCGAACACACAATACAAACCCAGTCAGGCTATAACTGGGACTGGCCACCAGGGAGCAATCTCACACAGCAAACCTGCAGCCTTCTGAGCTCTGGGGAAAGCAGAAGGCTTGCACTTTTTCTTCCAGGTGTAGTTTCCTCAGATTAGGGAGAAGATGCACAGAAAACATGGTCCAGATTAACATCTGATGAATATCCAAGAAGGCACGAGTCCTGGGGAGTAAGACATAACAGTGTCTGCAACTGAACCCTCCCCTACATGTCAGTGTGATAGAGGCACTGAAAGGACAAGTGCTAGTCCGGTTTTTAGAGTATTTTAAAATGAATTTATTTACACAGTAACATGCCACAGAGAACACAGCAAGGTACCACAGCAAACCAAAGGGCAGCACTACCCGGCGAAAGGGGAGACCATTCACTGGTAGATTTATACAACTCTAAAATATGTAAATAGAAAGGTGAGGCTTCAGGAAAGCGCGACAGAAACATTTTCAAATATAAAGTGTGGAGAGAGCCATAAAAAACTAAAGAGATTGGAATGAGGAATGCCATGATTCAAATTACATGACACTCTTTAAACCTGGTAACGGAAGGGATTTGCAGGTAGTGTTTAGAGCAAGTTTTCTGAAGCAGTGTGGTTGGTATGTCTTTCAAAAATGCTACCCTAAAGCCCAGGGCTGGTTCAACATTCAAGTTATCATGGCTACAGACACACACATACTTTCCATACACTGTAAGGGCAAAGGGAATTTTCCACAATACAATAATATTTGTAGCAAAATATATGACTCTATACTTCTGCTAGGTTAAAAAATTCCCAACCTCTTCTGACTCCCTGAAACTTCCTTGATTGAAAGGAAACATGGGGCTGGGTGGGAACCAGGTAATGGTCATCCAGAGTGCAGGCTCCTGCAGTCCACCCAGGTGGGGAAACCTAGCAGTGGCTGATGCAAAAATCTACTCTAATTTCAAACAGCTGCAGAGAAGGTATGTTTAGCAGCTGTATAGCACCTTGTACATTCTGAGCACTTAAAATACTGAATGATGGTCATGATGACTGGTAAACACCTCTGTAGAATGGTTTATAAAAACTATTATAATTTGTTAGCTTTCCCAAGAGTTCTCTAAACAAACCCATGGAAACTAACACATCTCTTTAAGACTTTCATCGCCTCATCACCATCATCTCTTTCCTTTTTCCCCCTAGTACACAAAATAGATGTTTTTCCATTTTTGGTTTAAAAAAAAAGAAAGAAAATATACGTTTTTGAGGATGGATTATTTTATTAGCCAAATACCTTGACATGGACTGTATGTGAACTTCCCTCTGTGGCTTCTGTTCTAGCCCAAAACCATCACCTCAGCACCAGCAAGACAGACGGCTTGATTCCTTGGGTACAATTTCTGTCTGGGGTCTCGCACTGCATTCCTCTGCTTCTCATGTGGCATCACTTTGGGTCCATGGAGCCCCACTCTGGGCACTGATGTCCATGGACACCTGGACTTCAGTACACACTTCAACAAGAGCAGCACTTGGATTTGTGTCAGCACAGCACTTTGGGTCTTTGAGAATCTGAGCTTCAGTGAGGTTTTGTGGACAGCCATCCTATTCACTCATTTACCAGGATTTTCAATCCTTATCAACTAATGAGGGGAATAAAAGCATGTCAGAGCTGGCCTAGGGAGTCAAGTTCCTCTCTCCCCTCTCCAAGTATGTTCGTACTTTAGTTTCACATCTAGAATCATTTGGAATGTATTGTAGTATCATGAGTCCATCCCAATTTCTAGGACTAGCCTGTGTTTTTTTCAGATCACTGCTAGTAAAAATCTAGGGGGAAATCCTGGCTGCAGGTTACCAGCAAAACCAAGTCAAGTTACTTCCCAGCACCAAAGTATTAACAAAACTTGGGGAAGCTGAGTGCAATCCTTCTATGCCATACTACATAGTAGGCTCCAAAGATCTTTCACGGAAATTTTGTATTGCTAAAAACTTGAAATACAATTTTAGGTAGCTCTACTCTAGAAATGTGTTCACAAACTCATTCTGAGTTTAAAAGTAAAACTGATCTTACTTAATCTGACAATGAAATGCTACTCAGGCTTTTAAAATCCCCCCAAATATACTTTTAGCCCCTCAATGTCAGTAGTGTGGCCATTTGTGCCCCATTCTGCACCTCACCCAGTTCATCTTCAGAGGGCAACTTGAAACCCACTGCCATACTCCTGCTTCCAATCCTAACTTAGCCTAGGGGTTGGTAGACCTCACTCATGATTCTTTTATTGTTGATTCCACAGGTTACAATTGTTCTTTTTCCCATCCTTCTGTTACTCTTCATGAACTAGTGTCTGGGCATTGTATTACTACACATATACCGAAGGGGCTCTTCTCAGGCTAGTGTGGGAGAGCTCTGGTAGTCCTAGTTCCCTCTGTGGAACATTTGATCCTCTTCCTCCCCAGACCAGGTTATCACTCTGCTGAGGGACTCCTACACATTTAGCCTTGGTCTTGACTACTCCAGCCATTGTCCTTTTTCTCCAACACCCAGATGTGTCAGAGAGATTATTCTTGCTCATGTGTCTGAAGGAAAAGTTCCAACAGTGGCTTAATTGTTCAAAGTCTCAAAATAAATGTAAGAAACTATAGTACAGACTTCAATAGAAAAGAAAAAAATTCCAATCAATATTAAAGACAGTAACTCGAAGTTACTTGAGAAAACTTAAAGTGCTATACTAGTCACAGTCCAAACCTATATATATATATATATATATATATATATATATATGCCTGTCTTTGTCTAATAGGGTTTCTTTTCAGTTGATGAATTCAAAGTTCCTACTATAATTAAAATGTAAATGTAAATATGTATATGTAAATATATATATTTGAGATATTAGATTGACTAAATTTCATTATTGTAGAAAAATATTCTGAGGACCAAATAATGAGTACTTCTTGCCCAGACATAAGTTGTTTTGCCAATTTGGCTCTAACCTGTACACCACCTTCCCTTTCTCTCTCATTCTTCAGCCATCACTCAGAGAAAAAATTAATGTAATCCCTCTCTCTGGGAAGCCTGAGGCCCATCTATGACTAGTTGGCATTTGTCTTTTACCCTTAACGAATTTGAATATAAAAACAGTACCAAACATATCTGATATGAAGGGATGCTTGGTTTCCAGTGCTATATAATACAATGGTAGTAGACGGTGCCTGTGCTTATATTAGAGTTAAAATTAAGTAGACTGGATTCAGGTCAAAACAGAAAGGAAAAGGAAGGCAGGAAAGGAAGGGAGGAAGGAAGGATGAAGGAAAGAAAGAAGGAAGGAAGGAAGAAGGAGAAGGGAAGCAAGGGAGGGAGGAAGGAAGGAAGGAAGGAAGACAATACTCAGGGAACAAATAGAGGGACAAGGAAACTTTCTTCATTAAGTGTAAAACCCTATTAAATAGTCAACATTTAAATTTACATGGGCAAGGCACAAAAGTGACATCAAGAGAGAGACAGTCTCAATACACAAACCATCAGGAAATGGTGTGTATGCAGGGGAAGGCTGGTAAGGGAATGTGTTAGCTGACACGGTCAGTGGTCCGTGGGCTACTTCAGCGTGTAATTAGGCAAGTCACAGCCATGCCACAGGACACTGAGAGACCTGGCCTACAGTGGCATGCTCACTCTGTGGCCTCCCCTCAGGGCAGAGCTCTGCACTCTGGCTAGAGGAGGCACTCTTTGCGGGCCACCCAACTATCTCCTTTGGGAGTCCTGTACTGCTGGCTGGGAGGACAGGGACAGAGTTCAAATGCAGTCACACGTATGCCATTCTCTTAAAAAAAAAGGGTATAATAAAATACATTCTTGTTATTGATCCTCTTTGATATAGGTGAATCACATGAAAGGCTGTTAAAAATGTTAAAAACTAAGAAATTTCCAAAGGCCACTTATGTGCTATCTAAGTAATACTACAGAGCTAGACCTGACTTTAAGAAACCCTGTGCTGGGCGACAAGAGTCCCAAGGGCTCCTTTACTCACTAGGTACAAAGAACATGTCTATCCATTTGCCACAGATGGCTCCCCCAGAGGCCTGGCCTCTCTCTACTTCTAGCCTGCATGTGCACACACAGGCACAAATGTGTATGGACACTCACACTGAGTGACTTTTGGAATAGCAAGATTTAAGTAAACATACTCACAGTTTTGAATAAAATAAGCACACACAAACTCACATACCCCCATGGAAGGAACACTTGTCTTTTAGCGCAAATATGTGCCAAGGGAAGGGGAGGAGTGTTATACATCTTGCTTCAGGTGAAGTTGCAACATAAACACTGTAATACACAGCTAAAAAATACATTAAAAATTGCACATATATCCATAGGAAAGAAGCACAGACCCCACGTACAGTGAAACAGCTTTCAGCCACTAACCTCAACTATTGAGTTTCCCTGTGAGCTGTCCTCCAGAGCCATTTCAGTCAATATGCTAGGGCAACTGAGAGGGAATTTCTCCAGCAAAGGTCAGCATTCTAAAGAGGAGGTCAGTAGTCTTACCTGCGGTCTTCTCCCCTCCTCCTGCCTCTGACCATTATAATAGCCATCTGCACTGTGCCCTCTAAGAAGATCTTAGACCTTGACTGACAGCTGTTTCATCCAGGACAGTTATCCATAGCATTTGGTAGACTAGTTAATACTGGCTATTGATAGAAGAAAGCTGGCCAGTTACTGCTTGGGGAAAAAAATTGAGATCTGAGCACCACCAGCCCTGGCTGCCAACTCTGACAGTAATCAAAGAGTGGTACTTTAAAAACACTGTTCCCATGATGGTCCCTCGAGAATTGCACATGCAGGAAAAACATCTCCTTCTGTGCTGCCAGCTGTTTATAAGACCTGAAGTGCATTTTGCCCTGCTGAGGAGTGGGTGATACCACCTTGGGTCAGCTCTTTATTATGCCACAAGAGGCCAAAAAGCACAAATGTCACTGGCAAGTGGGGACAGAGTCAAGGTGAAGGAAAATTGGGCAGTGGCAGTAGAGGGGAGATTGTTAGGGCTACCCACCATGCAACGCACCCAGTTATTGACAACAGAAATGAAAATGGGTCCATGACCCAAGGGATGGGATCTCTCCTTGTACTTCTACTATTTCCTGAAATAAGGAATATTAGTCCCTGGAACCAAAACTGAGTGGATAGTAAGGATGGCAGTTCTGCCTGGTAACACAGGAAGAGAGTCTGTTTTGTGAGCTTAGTGGATGATAAGAATTGGTTAATCTATCTATTGCTAAGTAAAAATAAGTACTTGGTGAAAAAGGTGAAATTCAGAATTATGGAGGAACTGGACATAGGTCACTGAATACATTACAAAGGAGCTGTCCCTTCAAAAATGTTTTCATTTTTTTACCTGAATTTGTGGGACAATTAGGGTGAAAGGTTTCCCAATGGGAGGCAAATGAATGTTTGTGCAGTTGAATTTCTGTGAAGGTAAGACAGACTCCGCTGCTCACATGATTTGGAGCTGTGGATAACCTTTCTGAGTAGACTCATTTGTTTGTGAACAGGGATGAACAGTTTGTCTCTCTCCTTTCCTTGAATTCTGTATGAGTACTGGGATGGGGAAGTGTGTGGGAGAAGGTGAAGTAAAAGCAGCAACCAGGATACATCAACGGTGTTGCAGGATATTCACAATACAGCTGAGGGAGTCTGGAGTGGCGAAAGCCAAATACTGAGCACAAAGCCAATCCTCAAGGCTGACCCCACCCTCCCTGTCCAGGGACTTCTCAGCAAACTTTATCATCAGCACTGTTCGCTTGATGTCCAGCCAGTTTTGGAGCAGGGCGTTCCTCTGCACTGGGCTGGGGGTGGTGTTGAAAGTCTGAAAGAGATCTTCCCGGGGACCCCAGAGGAGACACTGGAGGACACCTTTAGCATCTGAGATGAGGATCCGCTCAGAAGGGTTGGGGTTCAGGAGGCAGCTGGCCAGCTGCTGAAGGCCCCAGGAATAGGGGGAACGGTGTGGGATTCGAGGCAGGTCTGCTTGAGTGTACTCCTTTTCCTTCAGCTCTGGGTTCTCATCAAAGGGGTTGGGCAGGTGTAGCATCTCATAGATGAGGATGCCTGTCTGGAACTCATCACACTTTTTATACTGGGTGGCTGTTATGATTTCTGGGGCAAGGCGGGACTGGTCCCGGAGGATCTCAGGGTCCACCAGGTGGCTCTTCTGCTTGGCCTGAGAGAAGTTGCTTACTATAAGCCTCATGAGACAAGATGAGGTGGGATTGGGTTCTGCAGGCCCAAGGCCATGGGTGGTTCCTCTGGGCTGGTAGTGGACAAGCAGCAGGTTCTCCAGACGTAGATCGCAGTGAGTAACATGGTAGGGTTTAAGGTGCTCAAGGCCAGAGCACAGCTGCAAGAGCAACAGACACACTTGCCTCTCATACACATTGGGGCTTTTCCCGTGCTTGGCCAGAGAATCTTTCACAAAATCAGCCATGGTGAGATAGGGAACCTCTCTGGTGATGACCACAACGTGACTTCTCTGCTTCTTGCAAATGACTCCCTGGCTTTCTTTCTGGGATGACTCTGTTTCAGAGCAGGACTCTGGGCTTTTCCCATCACTTTCTCCTTTCATTTCTTCGTCATTCTCTTGCATTTCATCCTCTTCCTCTTCAGGGGCATCAGGATCCTTCCAGGGAAGCAGACGCTTAGGGACTTCAGCAAGGAAATGACCACAGTCCTGCTGGATGTTAAAATGGATAGCCAGACTCTGCCGAACAGCCAAGCTGTGATAATACTGCTGAGATTCTTTAGCTTTGCTCTTACAGATCTGAAAAAAGCAAGCAAATAATACAATTTAAAATACACACACTTTCATAACCAGGCTTATGATGTGTAAAGAAGGACTGATGAGAAGGTGACTGGTCAGGAATAGAGGGTTATAATGAAGTCTTCAGAAAGTGTCTTGGTAATCTTGTGCTGAGTGGCAATAATAATGGCAGTAACCATTTCTTAAGGCTGTCTACATGCTAAGCACTTTATGTGTATTATCTCTAGTCCTCACACTGACCCTTCAAAGTAGGCTGTCTAAGAATTTTTTTAAAAACAGGGCAGAGCAGCCCAGGCTTACCAGTTTGCAAACCTAACTCTGTCTAACATCAAAGCTTGCTCTTTCCACTATATCCTGCACCTTATCTAGAAAAGAAAACAACAAAAAACCAATTTTCACCTACTTTCTGTGGAGGTTTGCAGCCAAGACTTACAAAACAGCTCAATTAGTGGCTCATAAAGTAGGCCAAGATACCTTATTTTATCAGTGGTCAGGAGAGTGACATACGATCGGCCAATTAAACTGGGGGTTTACCTAACTTTTCAATGGATGTCATGTGATGGTTACAACTCAGGCACTCATGATCATTGGCAAGGTAGAGATAAAAGCTTGAGAAAATCTTTGGTTTACCTAGTAAAAGCAAAACTAACATTTCAATGACAAGATTCTGTTTTATGTTTTCTCTTAACAGACCTCATTTAAGGCCCAATGTTCAGGCTATAAGGCCTTCCAAAACGAACTTTATTAAAAGGTTTTGGGTCAAGGAAGAGTTTATGTTCAAAAACATTAGCCAAAAATTCTATATACTAAATCAACTATTGTATTTCTAGTCTTAAAGGGTTAAGAAAACAAAAAATAAAATCACCCCTAACTGGATTATCCTCATGCTGTGAGATAGAGGAGCTGACAATGGAAGACTCAGTCTGCAGCACTAGGTTCATAGGTCACCGACACCTGGTCAGGATGGCTCCTCTGCAACCTATCCACTGAGGAACACATTTTCTACTGTTCCTCCTCACAAGAGCACACTGCCTGCCATGTGTCAGAGATAACAAAGCCTCCAGCAACAGGCACTCTGCAGGGCTTACACGGCCTGTTTATTGTAGCACTTCAGAAAAGAAGCAAAATTTTAAAAAGACTCTGTAATTATTTTTATTTAAAGAGAAAAATGTACACATTCTTTGGAGGGTCCCCAGTTCTGAGAAGCAGCATATTCTGATTTCCATTCAAACAGATACTTAAAAAAAGACCAAAAGCAAGGGAGTATTGGGGGAGAGGAGTATCCCTCTATCACTGTATTTATACACATTGATTATAATCAGAGGCTTGAGCAGTGACATAGAAATCCTTCTTTTTCTCTCTGAAAATGAGTTTCTTCAATTCTTCTACCATCTACCTAATCAGTTTGAGGGTATAATATGCATTTCTTCTTTAAACAAACTTCTAGTCTCAAAACAGAGATATACCCCCAGGCTAAACTCAAGTTCAAATATCTATTTTGCAGAAAACATTGTCTTTTGAAAGCTCTCAAAGTCTCAGCACATGCAGTATAACATATAATCCTATATGTTCATCAGTCACAACATGAATTCAAAAATCCTATACTAGACATTATTTCGTTGAGTGCAGCTGGATCTAGGGCACAGCACCATTGACTCCATTTATAGTTTTAGTACTTTTCTCAATATCATATGGCCAGTTCGACTCCTCAGCCTTGAAAAGTCAATTGAATAGCATTGAATCTGGCTAAATGAGACTAAGTGGTTAAACTCTAGCTGTCACATGATAGAAAGGACACTCACCAAGAACTTAGGAGGCCTGGGATTTAGCCCTGCCACTAGCTGTGTAACCCTGGTTAAGTGCTGGCCTGAGAACCAAAGAGTCACCAGTTTGATTCCCGGCCAGGCCTCCAGTAGGGGGCACATAGAGGCATTGGTATTTCTTTCCCAGTCTTTCTCCTTCCCCCTCTCTCTAAAAAGAAAATCTTTTAACAAGTTAAAAAAATTAATGGTTAGCTTCACAGATCAACTTGAGATATAAGTTTCAAAGTGATTAATGAAAAAGAAATGATAAACTGCTCAGTCATTGTGGAAGCTTTAAAGAAAAATTACCTGCTTAGATAGCTAACCTGAGGAGATGACACTTCCTCATCTCTTCACTTTACAGTATGTAGAAAGGCTGAAGAATAATGGGTCACTACAGTTTTAAGGGCAATGGAAAAAGGAAGAAGACTGGAGTGTGAAAGAGAGAAACAAAATACTAGGGCTTTTAAGTGGCACAGAACCATGAAAACAGTTACAAGCAAAACACAGACCTACAGAGGATTCCATAATAGGATTTCTCAATAGGATGTGGATCTCACCAATCTTTATTTTGGAGACTGCAATGATTTTAATTTAGGTAATAGTATTGCATTATTCTATGAACCACATAGTAGCTAGTTTTCAAATATTAATAACTCAACTCCTTTTGGTCAGAGGAAGGGGAACACATTTATCATCTTCTCTGAAGTCTGAAAGGCACCTGCCCTGGGAGATCCAGGAGCCACAGCCCTAGGTTTCTGCCAGAAGCCCTCTAAGAAACAGTTGGGTCAGTAAATAGTGTAAGACTGACAGCAGGTCAGCAGGCAGAGGTAGGCAGAGATGGATCCTGTGGTGACTTGGGATGTTTGCTGACATGCCCCAGAACCCAGTGCTGATAAAAGCCAGTTTTGCAGAGTAGCTTGGCCCATCACAGGAGCATCCAAGCCTGATGGAATCAGTCACAAACTGTGGATCACTTGTAGCTTCAATAAAGCAGGTGAAGGCCAGACATGGACAGGACCTGACACTACTTTACACCAGACTTAGACATCAGAGCAGTTTCCAAAGGGAGAAAGCAGCAGGTGAGATCTGAACTCTGCTGAGACGAATCCACTTGGTTCTGTTTTCATTATCTTAGCTATTTTTCTTTTTCATAGCCTTTTTATTTTTCATGTATTCTTCTTTTTCTTTCATTTTGGTGCTTTAATTTTTCTTTCAATTTTGGTGCTTTAATTTTTCTTTCTTATCTCCTATTCTACTATTATCTTTGATTACTCTACTTTCCCCTTCTTTTCTTCTTTTACTATTTTTGTGATCTTTGCTGTTTTCCTCTTCCTATTTACCAGCCATATTCAATGCACACTTTTTTTTTGCCCAAATTTTTGAGGGAAAAAAATAAAGATGTGCATTATACATGGGTATAATGATTACTTACTGTGGGTACAATAATGGGCATAACAATATCATGTATAATGCACAAAAATTATGGGTATGCATTATACACAGCAAAACATAGTAGTTCTCTTCCCCTCTCATCTCTCATATTCAGTTTTCTTTAGTCTTCTCGTACTATTTTTCCTTTCCCCTTCCTCTACTATTCCTTTTCACCTTTATTACTCTTTGCTCTCTTGTTGTCAATATTGTTTATAGTTGAGGAGAGTTGCTCATTTTGGTGTAGTTTTTGTGTTGTTTTGCTTTGTTCTACGAGCACCTATACAAGAGTGTACAACATGTGGTTGGGATTGAGCCTCTTAGCCAGCCAGAGGGGAACTCCCACCAACAAGTGGGCCAATAACAATCAGGGCACAAATACAACAAGAGAGTCCACATAACTCACACAAAGGACATCCCTAGAGTATCTACACAGGAGATGAAGGAGTCTGCACCACTGGGTCCCACAGGACTCCTAACACATAAAACCACTCCACAAGACAGAGAAACAAAGCAGAGCAATGTAATACATAGAAACAAACACAAAGAGACAACTAAAATGGGGATACAAAGAACCATCAAATGAAAGAAAAGGAGAAATCCCCAGAGAAAGAGCTAAATAAAATCGAGGCAAGCCATTTATCGGACGTAGAGTTCAAACTAATGGTTAAGAGAATGCTCAAGGAACTTAGTGGGAATGACCTCAGCATGAAAAAAGGACTTAGAAGACTTGAATAAGAATCCATTGGAAATGAAGAATGCAGTATCTGAAATGAAGAACATACTAGAAGGAATTAAAAGCAGGCTAGACAAAGCAGAAGACTGAATCAGCTAGTTGGAAAACAAGGTAGAAGAAAACACCCAGTCAGAACAACAAAATTAAAAAAAAAAAAAGACTCAAAATGAACAAGGATAGTTTAAGGGAGCTTTGGGACAACACGAAATGCAAAAATGTCCACATGATAGGGTTACCAGAAGGAGAAGAAAAGGGGCAAGGGCTAGAAAATCTGTTTGAAAAAATAGTGACAGGAAACTTCCCTAACTCAGTGAGAGAAAGTTATGCAAGTCCAGGAAGCACGAAGGTCCAATCAAGATGAACTCAAAGAGGCCCACTCAAAGACACATACAAATTAAAATGGCAAAATTTAAAGACAAAGAGAGACTCTTAAAAGGCAGCAAGGGAAAAACAGCTAGTGACACATAAGGAAGCTCCAATAAGGCTATCAGCTGATTTCTCAACAGAAACACAATAGGCCAGAAGGAACCAACATAACATATTTCAAGTAATAAAAAACAAGGACCTGCTACCAAAATACTCTACCCACCATGGTTCTCATTTAAAATGGAAGGGGAAATTAAGAGCTTCTCAGACAAAAGAAGGCTACAGGAGTACATCTCCATCAAGCCAGCATTACAAGAGATGTTAAAGGGACTGATTCAAAAAAGAGAGAGAGTGAGAGAGAGTGAGTGAGTGAGTGAGAGAGAGAGAGAAACACAGGTACAAAGGGAAAATATGGCAATGAATAAGTACCTAACATTAATAACCTTACATGTAAATGGATTAAATGCTCTAATCAAAAGACACAGGGTAGCTGAATGGATAAGAAAACATGACCCACACACATGCCATCTGCAAGAGACTTGCATCAAAACAAAAGATACACAGAGGCTGAAAGTGAAAGGTTGCCTAACTGCCTGCTTAAACTACTGATCTGCATGCACAGTTGACCAAGGTCTGACCTTCATAGGGTGGGGCTAATGAGCAACACCACCATCTAGCGTCCCACAGGGCAAGCCTAGTCATAGCTGCCAAGCAACCCTACAGAAAAAGAAGTAAAGAAGTAAATTTGCCCCCGCCAAATTCTACTCCCTGAATACTTCGCAAGCCTGCCTTTCTTCAAAAGCCAAATTTTTTGCACAACCCTGCTTTAAAGAAAGCAAGCAGCTTATAAAAGCAACCAAGTAGAGCCATCCCCACAGCCAGTTGGGATGACCTTCTCAGTGCTGCCTCCCTGTGCTGGAGCATAAACATAATAAAATCTGTCCAGAAATTTTTTTATGGGTTTGTCTCTAGATTTCTATCTTAAGGAACCCAAGAGCCCAATGCCAGTAACATTTCATGGTGACTCTGGTGGGACCCTTTATGTCCCTATAGCAGGACATAGCAAGAAGTAGTCATGAATTGGGCTCATCAAGCAGCCAAACTTGAACATTTGCTTCACCATCAGCGTGATTGGTGAGGCTGTCTCTCACCCTGCCCAGACAGATTTTGTTTCCTAGGCAGTGTGTCCTTTTATCTCATATTGTTTTGTCTTGTTTTTGCATCCCTGAAAGTGGGTTTGAGTCCCAACTGCAGTTATAATGGTGGGCAGACAGATTGCTTCCCTGTTCCACTCTGAGTGTCTCAGGTTCGAATCCAGTCCCACCACAAAAGTTATGTTCTTTTGTGTTCTGTTTTGCCAGTAACAAACCTACACGGCTATCACAGTGGTTTATACAGTAAATATTTGCTAAAAGGTCAAGAAATATTGACTGTCTACCATGTATATATTAGATAGTATATAATGCTATGTAATGGTAAGAATATTAAATTAATAGTATAATAAGGACATAAGGATTAATAAGCCTGGTTCCTGCCATGGGGAAGCACAAGTCTAATAGTAGGGTGGGGAGGCATGTTATTTTAATTGCATGATGGTAGTACTGTATGACTGTGTAACTGTAGCACAATAGCACAGTGATAGAGAAATCCACTAGATATACAGTAGATACACAGAAAGGAGGTGTCAACATGTTCTCAGAAGATCAGAGAAAAAATTCACAGAGCTTGATTTTTTAAGAAAACATAGGAGCTTTCTAGGTACATGAAAATAGAGTTGGAGGAATAAACAACTACCACTTACCGAATGCTTACTTGGTGACAAATGATGCTCTGAGCACTATATATATTATTATGTACAATGACTCCTGTGATATTTCACAACAGCTTTCAGAAGAATGAAGTATTTTCTCAATTTAAATATAAAGGCACTGGGCTTAGAAAAGGCAAGTAACTGGGCCAATGTAACAAAGCTGGTAAGTTGCTGAAGCACAAATTTAAATCCAGGCCTGAATTAAAAACCCGAATTCTTCAACACTATATTAATAGTCCTCAATTTTTGTGTGTAGGAAGAACCTGGGGATGCTTGTTAATAATGATACAGTTTCTTAAGCCTCATTTCCAGAGACGGGATGTAGCAGAGAAAACTACATTTTTAATGAGGACTCTTCAGGTGACTCTGAAATAGGTCACCTAGAGATGACAATGGTCTTCCCAGAAGAGCAGTCCAGACAAAGGTCGAGTGTGCGCAAAGCTGGGTAGCATGAAAACAGAAGTTATTTATAATTTGTGCTAGAGGATGGGACTACGGAGATGAATAACTATAAGGACACCTGCCTTCACAAAGGTCAGTGTTAAATGATTCAAAATCTCTAATTCCTTAGTTTTTTTATTAAAAAGATATGATAGCATAACTTTTTAAAAACAAAAAAGTCACCTATACTTATCACCATTCTAACAAACGAATTATTTTCATATTATCATTTTAAAGGTCAATTTTTTAAAAAAGTTATGCTCATATTATTTGGTATTCTACTATTTTCATGTGACATTTCACAAATTTCTTTTCATGATTCATGTAGTCTTCATAATAACAATTTATAATGGCTACAAAAATTCCTTGGGCCGATGAATCATCATTTATTAAATTGTTTCCTTAATATTAGTCACTAAGTTGCATCCAATTTTTGGCAATGCTAAAATTCTTGAGGATGTTAGCATTTAGTAGCTTTCTCTCATCATTTTAAGGAAAGATATTTACATCTTTGAAGTAATGAGAAAAAATTTCTAAGTGCAGAACCTACCTTAATATGCTGAAGCCTATGCCTAATATTAAAGAATAATAGTGAGTGATCTAAAGAATGTTGAGCAGTACTTTTCCATTACTATTAAAAACAATAATGAATTATTTTCTTATATTCTACATGTACTTAATAGTTTACAAAAGCAGTTTCACTGCATAAACACATGTATTATAACAATCTTATAAGGTATGTAGGGCAGTTAGCATAATTCACATGAAAACCCAGAGAGGCAAATCATATGAGTTGCTTGGGAATATACAGCAATAGATTCAGAATTTGGACCCATGTCAGCTGACTCCAAATCTGCTTTTATTGATCTGTGCTGTCATTTCTTTAGTTTAAAATAATAAAGCTATTCACATTGAACTAAAAAATAAGTTGTGCATGGAATCGTGTCTTCCCAAAAGTCATATGTTAAAGCCCTAACCCCTAATGTGATATACTCTCTCCCCAGCCTTAACCCTCAATCCCCTACAAGAAGACACAGCTGTTTGCAAGCCAGGCTGCATATAAGCCAGGAAGAGATTCCTCTTTCCAGCCTGCAGAATGGGGAGAAAGTAAATTTCTGTTCTTTAAGCAATCTAGTCTATGGTATTTTGTTATAGCAGTCAGAACAGACTAAGAAGTGGGGAGCCACTGTGACAAATACCCCAAAATATAGAAGTAGCTTTGGAATTAGGTACAAGCTAGAAGAGTTTTGAGATGCATGATAAACTCTTGGTAGACATATAAACATTAAGGATGATTCTGGAAAGATCTTACACAGAAATGAGAAACATGTTATTAGAAACTGGAGAAAAGGTAATCATTCTTATAAATGACAAAGAATTTGGCTAAACTATGTTCTAGTATTTTGTGGAAGGTAGAACTTTGTGATTGTTATAGAACAGACCTGGTGGGGGGCGGTGAAAAATATACTATTACCAAATGGACGACCCTCCCCTTGTGCTCCGGGATTTCCCCCCCCAATACCAGGTTCGCCTTGCCCACTGCCAGAGAAAGACATCTCTCAATGCCAGAGATCAGTGAAAAGGAAAGGGATTATTTATTTAAAGAGTTATACAAACTTAAGAGTAATGACTTAATGTATTCATTGAGATCCCAAAGTCCTTTAGAATACCCACAAATACACAGTCCTTTCTTCCCCCTCTGCCCCGTCTGGGGTACTGTATATCAGAAAAAGAAATTGAAGTCCATGTTTCTTCTCTGCCCAAGCTGTGAGGTCCCAAAACGACCCCACATGGATGCTGTCCATGGGTTTAAATCCCAGCGCCAATCTTCCTCTGCTGTATCCTTGCCGACTCCGCCCACAATTGGCCACAGCTGCCAGCATTCCCCATTCCCATATTTTTCCAGCTTTACTGGCTGCCATAGTAAGTCTGGGCAGGTGTGGAGCCAATCATCTCCAAGCTCTTACACATGCTGTGTAACCAGGGGGAGTTGCCTCCCAGTTACCTCATGGGTGGAAGTCACTCCCATTCCCCTGGCTCAAAGCATGGCCATAGCTGTTTAACATATCTATGAAACATGTTAAAGGTTATTTATAGACATGTTAAATGACTGTTCTAGATTACCTGCAAAACTGTTGCAACTCTCAATGGGCCTGCTCCAAGTGTCCCATCACCCAGCTCAGACCTGTGGGAGTGAGGACATCCTCTCTATATTTATTTTTCTACTATTTCCTGGACACCGAGTTCTGGACCTCATTATAAATCCCTATTTGGGCCCCCCTCCCTTGGCTGCACCCTGTTACATGATGAAATTTGGATATTTAGCTGAAAGATTTCTAAGCAAAGCATTGAAAGAGTGGCTTGTTTCCTCTAACTGCTTATAGTAAAACGCAGAAGGAGAGAGAAGAATTAAAGCCTTAAGGAATTGTTAGGGAGCCAGAACTTGAAGACTGGGAAAATTCTTAGCCCATCCATACTGCAGAAAGCGAGAAAGCTGTTCTAAAGAGAACCTTAAGGGTATGGCTGAACAACCATTTGATAGAGTTCAGGGGTGTGACTCATGGACTCAATCAGCCATCTCAGCAGAGTTACAAATAGGGATGGAATTAAACCAATGAAAGCACTGTCACTTTGAACTGCAAGGACAGAGAGGGAGTTCGGGCCAAAATGGAGGCGCAGATAGAAACCCTTCATTTCCTCGCACAACCTAAAGGAGGATAACAATCAATCTAAAATAAATAAACGACCAAAAATGCCAGAAAATCAAACTGCATGAGACTCTGACAACCAAGGAATTAAAGAAAAAGTCAAACAGAACAACCAGACTGGTAAGGTGGTGGACAGAGAGAACCCCTCAAGAGGTGGTGGACCTTGAGGGAGGGCTGGCTGAATTGGAAACTGAGACTCAGAGCTGACTGTGGACTACCGTGGCAAGGGTTGCCATGGAGGGAGAAACTCCGGTCTCACATGAAGATTTGTTAGAAAGTGGGCTACAGCTGAGCAGGCTAGGTGCATTGTTCCCTCTCTGGCCCCTCTCCACCAGACAGTGCTGCAGTACAGCAAAAAGAGTTGCCCTGCCCTGGTGAATACCTAAGGCCCAACTCCCCCACAGCTTAACAGGTGCACCCAGACAAAGAAATAGGGCCCAAATGAAAGAACAGAGCAAACCTCCAGAAAGAGAACTAAGTGATGAGGAGATAGCCAACCTATCTGATGAAGAGTTCAAAGCCCTGGTAATCAAAATGCTCACAGAACTGATTGAGGCTGGTTGCAAAATGAAAGAACAAATGAAGGATACCCAAAGTGACATAAAGCAAAATAGGGAACCAACAGTGACAGGAAGAAAACCAGGACTCAAATCAACAATTTGGAACAAAAGGAAGAAATAATCACCCAACTGGAACAGAATGAAGAAACAAGAACTCAAAAAAATGAAGAGAGGCTTAGAAACCTCTGGACAACTTTAAATGCTCCAATATCCGAGTTATAGGGGTTCCAGAAGTTCCAGAAGGAGAAGAGAAAGAGCAAGAAGGGGGCTGGAAAGAAGTATTTGAAGTTATGAAAGGCAAGGGCCTACACATCCAAGATTATTCTATGCAGCAAAGCTACCATTTACAGTGGAAGAGCAGATAAAGTGCTTCCCAGATAAGGTCAGGTTAAAGGAGTTCATCAGCACCAAGCCCTTATTATATGAAATGTTAAAGAGACTTATCTAAGAGATTGAAGAAGATAAAAAACTATGAACAGTAAAATGACAACAAACTCACAACTATCAACAAATGAACCTAAAAAAAAAAAAGAAAAAAAAAACCAATGAAAACAAAAACTAAGCAATCAGAACAGGAACATAATCAGAGAAATGGATATCACATGGAGTGTTTTCAGTGGGGAGGGGGAAAGGAGGTGTGTGTGTGGAAAGGTACAGGGAATAAGAAGCATAATTGGTAGGCATAAAATAGATGGGGAGAGGTCAAAAATGGTATAGGAAATAGAATTCAAAGAACTTACATGTACAACCAATGGACATGAACTAAGGGGGGTGATGCTGGAGGGTTGGGGGAGTACAGGGCTAAAGGGGGGGATAAAGGATAAAGGGAAAAATTGGGAAAACCACAATAGCATAATTAATAAAATATACTTAAAAAATAAAAGGACAGGGAAAGTAGAATGCAATGAAGGAAAGTTATAGGATTTCTTGGATCCTACAGGACTGGACCCTAGAGCCGTTCAGTGTTTAAAGTGCTTCTAGGAAAGGGAAGAATGACCCTGAAAATGTTCCAAAGATCATTGAGGCTACTACTGCCACCACAGGTCCAGGGGGCAAACTTGTTTCTTCCTTTGTTTCAAAGGGTAGGACTGCCTCTCCACATATGGAAGGACAGGATGACGCTGCCCAGTGCCTGAGGAGGCAAGAGGGGTAGGCCACTCTGGCAGAGATACTAGTAAAGAGCCAAAGGAGCAAGATATCCAGCAGAGCTATGGGGGTGACGCTGCCACCTCCATGGGTCTGAAGGGCAGTGTTTTGAATCAAAGAGAATTATTCTGAACCTTAAGATCTGAAGGAGTCTGTCTTGCTAAATTCTGGAATCATCACCCCTTCCTTCCTTGCAATTTCTCCCTTTTTAGAGAAAGATTGCCTATCCTATGCCTGTCTACCATTGTATTTTGGAAGCACATGCCTTGTCTAGATTCAGAGATTCACAGCTAGAGAGAAAATTTGCCTCAAAATAAATCAGACTACTCATAACAATCTACAGATTCAATGCTACCCCTATGAAAATACCAATGGAATTTTTTCACAGAATTAGATCAATTCTAAAATTTATATGAAATCACAAAAGACCCAGAACAAACAAAACAATCTTGAGGAAAAAGAAACAGTTGAAGGTATCATGCTCCCTGATTTCAAGTTATACTTACTACAAGGCTGTAATAATCAAAACAGCATGGTACTGACTTCTGCCAAGATGGAGGCATAGGTGGAAACACCTTGCGTCCACGCACAACCAAATCTAAAAACAACAAAGTTTTAACAACAATAAACGCAACCAAACCACACAGAAAATCGACAATACGGAGTCCGAAAACAATGAAATGCTCAGCTAAACTGGTAAGAGGGGAGAAGCCAGCAGTGGAGCAGAGTGGGTTGGCCAAAAAGATCCCTGACCCGGTGGTGCGCAAGCAGCTGAAGGCGTGGATCTCAGGTGCGGGCGGACACAGGGAAGAGGAAGAGGCCCGGCTGCCTGTCTGCAGTTGGTCGAGCATTTGTGTGCAGATAAACCAGTGAAGAGGTGAGCGTTGAGACCGCAGGGCGGCGGGCTCGCACATTTGCGCTCAGATAAACAGGCGGGGGTTGAGCGGTGGGACGGACGGGGCAAGCGGAGAGGACCGCCATTGCTCCCTCTCTGACCCCACTCCCACATACAGTGTCACAAACCAGGGACCTGGGTGGCCCCACCTTGGTAAACAACTAAGCCTCCGCTCCTCATATGTAACAGGCACAAACAAGATAAAAACATGGCTCAAGAACAACTCAGAGTCCCAGAGCTGATAAATCTAAGTGATGAAGAAATAGCCAAACTTTCAGATGCATAGTTCAAAACACTGGTGATCAGGATGCTCACAGAACTGGTTCATTTTAGTCACAAATTAGAGGAACACATGAAGGCTAAACTAATTGAAATGAATAGTAATGCACAGGAAACCAATAGTAATGGAAAGGAGACTGGGACTCAAATTGAGGAAGTAGACCAGAAGGAAGAAAAAAATGACCAAACAGAAAAGAATGAAGAAACAAGATTTCAAAAAAATGAGGAGGCTTAGGAGCCTCCAGGACATCTTTAAACGTTCCAACATTCGAATTATAGGGGTACCAGAAGGGGAAGAAGAACAGTCACGAGTGAAAACCTTATTTGAACAAATAATAAAAGAGAACTTCCCCATTCTGGCAAAGGAAATAGACTTCCAGGAAATCCAGGAAGCTCAGAGAGTCCCAAAGAAGTTGGACCCAAGAAGGAACACACCAAGGCACATCATCATTACATTAGCCAAGATTAAAATGAAGGAGAGAATCCTAGAAGCAGCAAGAGCTAAGGGGACAGTCACCTACGAAGGAGTTCCCATCAGACTGTCACTGGTTTTCTCAAAAGAGACCTTACAGGCAAGAAGGGGCTGGAAAGAGGTATTCCAAGTCATGAAAACCAAAGACCTACAACCAAGATTGCCCTATCCAGCAAAGTTTTCATTTAAAATGGAAGGACAGATAAAGTGCTTCTCAGATAAGACCAAATTCAAGGAGTTCATCATCACCAAGCCCTTTACCTAAGAAAAAGAAGATAAAAAAGATGAACAGTGAAAGGACAGCAAACTCACAGTTATCAACAACCACACCTGAAACAAAAGTGAATTAAGAGGACAGCTAGATCAGGAGTGAACCATAGAAATGAAGATCTTGTGGAAGGTTAGCAACAGGGGAGTGGGAGGAGTGGGAGGAGAGGGAGGAGAGGGTTAGCAACAGGGGAGTGGGAGGAGAAAATAAGTAGCATAGATAGTAGATAGAAAGTAGACAGGGGGGAGGGTAATAATAGTAGGGGAAATACAGAATCTAAAGAACCTGAGACACGTGTTCATGAACTAAAGGGGGGATTGGTGGGGGAGGGGTGTGCAGGGTGGAGGGGAACGGAGGGGGGAAATAGAACAAATGTAATGGCATAATCAATTAAAAAAACAAACAGCATGGTACTGGCATAAAAACAGACACATAAATCAACAGAACGGAATAGGGAGCCCAGAAATAAACCCATGCCTATATGATCAATTACAAAAGAGGCAAGAATACATGCAACAAAGTAAATATAACCTTTCAATAAATGGTGTTCAAAAAGTGGACATATACATTAAAAAAATGAAATGAACAGTTTCTTATACCATATACAAAAAATAAAGTAAAAATGAATCAAAGACAAATTTGAGACCTGAAACCATAAAATTCTAGAAGAAAACGCAGGTAATAAAGTCTTTGAATATACTCTTTGACATTGGTCTTAGCAATACTTTTTTTCTGGATATGTGTACTAGGGCAAAGTCAATAAAAGCAAAACTAAACAATGTGACCGCATTAAACTAAAAAGCTTTTGTACTGTAAAAAAAGAAAGAAACAATAATCAACAAAACAAAAAGGCAGCCCACTGAATGGGAGAAGATATTTGCCAATGATATATCTGATAAGGGGTTGATATCTAAAATATATAAAGAGCTCATACAGGTCAACATCAAAACAAACAAACAATCTTGCAGAAAAATGGGCTAAGGACCCAAATAAACACTTCTCCAAAGAGGGCAAACAGATGGCCAACAGACACATGAAAAGATGCTCCACAGCACTAATCATCAGGGAAATGCAAATCAAACCACAATGAGATTCATCACTCTTATTCAACATAGTGTTTGAAGTCCTAGCCACAGCAATCAGTGAAGAAGAAACAAAAGGCATCCAAATCAGAAATAAGAAGTAAAACTGTCATTTGTAGATGACATGATAGTGTATATAAAGAAACCCCAAAATTCTACCCAAAACCCACTAGAACCGAGAAATACATACAGTAAAGTAGCAGGATATAAAATATTCAGAAATGGTTGCATTTTATACACCAATAATGAACTATCAGAAAGGGAAATTAACAAAATCCCATTCACAAGTACATTAAAATATATCTAGGAATAAATATAACATAGGTTAATGAAGTGTCTCTATTATCCAAAGCAATCTATAGATTCAACACAATTTCTATCAAAATACCACTGGATTTTTTCACAGAACTAGAACAATCCAAAAATGTATATGCAACTACAAAGACCCTGAAAAGCCACAGCAACCAAGAGAAAGAAGAAAGAACAAAGTTGGAGGTAACACCCTACATGATATCAAACTATACTGCCAAGCTATAGTATTCATAACAGCATGGTACTGGCATTAAAATAGACAGATCAGTGAAACAAATAGAGAGCTCAGAAATAAACCCATACTTATGTGGGCAATTAATGTACAACAAAGAGGCAAAGATACACAATGGGGTAAAGACATTCTAGTCAATAAATGGGATCAGGAAAACGGGACAAGACCCAAACATTTCAATTAAAAAAATAGGTCAAGGACCTTTTCTCCAAAGAGGCCAATTATGAGGTCTGTCTGGAAAAAGTCCAAACATTGTTAATATAATGAAAATGGTTTCTACCACATCGATGTAACCTGGCAGCCAAGGAGAGTTAATTGGAATGCCCATGCATGAACAATGATGACTCCACTGTACTAATTAGTGGGGGTGGTAGGCGCTGTTGAGAGAGCATGTATATATTGTGTGGCCACCGCAATCATAATGACTGAGTGAGTAGAGCAATGAATCTGCATCAAATTTTGCATTAAGACTGAACAGTCCCCTGCAGAAACTGTTCAGATGATTCAGAAGGGCAACTTGTGATTGGCAGCTTCATCCTGACAACATGCCCACGCATGCTTCATGTCTCATGCAGAATTTTTGTGAAACATCAAATCGCCCAGGTGACTCAGCCCCACCTACATCTCCGAGTTGGCACCCTGTGACACCTGGCTTTTCCCAAAACTAAAATCACCTTTGAAAGGGAGATTTCAGAACATCGATGAGATTAAGGAAAATAATATGGGGCAGCTGATGGCGACTGGGAGAATTGTGTGAGATCCCAAGGTACTTACTTTGAAGGGAACCAAGATGTCATTGTCCTATGCACAATGTTTCCTGTATCTTGTATCTTCTTCAATAAATGTCTCTATTTTTCATAGTGCATGGCTGGATACTTTATGGACAGACCTTGTATATATGAAAAGAATCTCAACTGCCACTAATTATCAGAGAAATTCAAATTAAAACCACAATGAGATATTATCTCACATCTTTCAGAAAGGCTTTCAGCAATAAATTAACAAAAAACAAGTGTTAGTGGGGATGTAGAGAAAAGAGAGCCCTCATGCACTGTTGGTGGAATTGTAAATTGGTGCAGCCACTCTGGAAAGCAGTATGGAGGTTCCTCAAAAAATGAGAAATAGAACTACCCTACACAACCCAGCAATTTTACTTCTAGATATCTGAAGAAATCTAGGACACTAATTTGAAAAGACATATGCACCCCTGTGTTCACTGCAGCATTATTTATAATAGCCAGGATATGGAAGCAACTCAAGTGTCCATCAACAGATAAGTGGATAAGGAAATGGGACATATATACAATGGCCTATTACTCAGCCATAAGAAAGAATAACATGCATGGGCTTAGAGGGTATTATGCTAAGTGAAAAATGTCAGATAGAAAAAGACAACTACCATATGAATGTGCTTATATGTGGAATACAAAAAAACCCAAAATATAAGAACAAATAAAACAGAAGCAAATTCATAGGAAAACAAACTGATGGTTGACAGATGGGAGGGTAGTTGAGGGGGATGGGTAAAATGATAAAAGGGATTAAGAACTACAAATTGCCAATTATAAAAATAGTCACAGGGATGTAAAATACAGCACAGGGAATATAGTCAATACTACTACTAGACTTACTGGTGTCATCATGTCACTGAGTTGTGCCACATTAGTTAATCTTTAAACTTATACTGATTTTCTTGTATTCTCATCAACACAACCCCTGACAATAGCAGGATGAACTTCTCAAGAAAAGGCAGAAATTCCAGGGCTAACTAAGCCTGTAGGCAGAAATCAGTAAGAAAGTCAAGGACCTCCACTGAGAAGAAACCCATTCATGCTAAAAAGATCCAAGATGGAGCCTAGAACCCCTTCAAGAGAACTTTGGCCACACTACATTAGCATAGTAAAAACCACGCCCATGGGGGGAGATTTAATATTAAAATGAGACATGCAGTAAGACGTTTGGCTAGGCATATTGCAAGGATGTTTAGGAACTGTACATGCTACCTTGTAAATCTGAAAATTCTCCACCCTTCTTCAGGAATCTGTACCCCTAAAACCATCTATCTTTCCTGCCCCCCATCCTATAAGATTTTACTAATTCCCCTAATCAGGGAAGAAGAGATCTTAGCTCAACCTTCTCCCTTCCTTGGCCAAAGAATAAAGTTTCTGACTTGCTTTACTAAATAATGTCCCGTCCTACTGGTGTGATCAACACCGGGCAGAAGGACCACAATTTGCAGTCTGTGATCCTTAGGAGTCTGGGAATATCACTTCATAAGGTACATACAAGTCTAATCACTATGTTTTACACCTGAAACTAATATGATAATGCATTTTAACTATAACTGAAAAATAAATTTAAAAAAGTTACCAGTTAACCTATCTAGATTCCATTAGTATGGAAAAGATCATCTGAAGAAGACAAGCAGTAAAAAGTTGTTAGTATGAGTCATCCGATAGTCTTTTTGCTTATCTCTACAAAAGAAGTGGGGACAGTATCCTAGTAGTTTCTTTCTCTGAGCATGTACTATCAATTGGGTACTTCTAGAAAAGCCCAAATGGTCTTCAAAGAGACATTTATATCCACCATTTAGTGTAAAACAGCCTTCCCCAAATATGCCAACAAATCCCCATGTATAACTACTTGCCACCAGTTCTTTGGAGATTATTTTTGCATCATTATAAGCAAAGAAATCAATACCAGATAATTGATTTGGGGAAGAACAAGACTGCACAACAATATACATAAAGTTACTCAAACCCTGCTTTTCAATGGTTTTGAAATAACAGGTGCTCCTTTGAAATAGGACTCATCCTAAATTGATGAGCTTATATTGTAGCAACAGAGGCCCAAGATAGATAAGGTCCCACAACCCTAATTGACATAATAGTTCTTGAGAGCTACGCAGGCTCTTAAAAGGCTTTTTCAGATTCTATAGTAATATGTTAACTCAAATCCAGAGTCTCTCTCTGTAGTTTACCTCTAAGTTTAATTTAAAAAGTGGAGGCTGGGGCACAGGGTTATTACTCTGCCAGTGCCACTAGACAGCTCCACTGTATAGGTGCTGCAACTGCAGATGACAGCTAGCCAAAGGTCTGGTCCAGGTATACATTCTCTCCTGATAGATAAAGCTAGTAGTTTACCTTATCCATTAATTTATTAAGATAACATCTGGTCTTTCTAAGCCAAAGAATTAACAAAGAAGTCATTCAGTATGTTAATTGCTTTTGGACTAGTGTATAGAATCAGTAAAAAGGGACTATGGGAATGGAGACCTTACCTTGAATATACATACAGCTTTGTGTTTTTAAACACTCACTCACATGCATTATTTCACTTGACCCTAACCTCAGTTCCACAAGGTAGATTATCACTGTAAACATGTGAAAGAAGAGAAAATTGAGGCTCCCATGCTATTACTGTCTTAAAGTAACATTGGAAGAAACTAAGGGACAGTGAAAGAAATGAATACTTATCAGGGACATTTTGTTCTCTTTAGCCAAACAGCATCATAGATACTATTACCATACATTTTTAAAGCTGAGGAAGTTGAGACTCAGAGTAGCAATTTGTGACAAAGCTGGCAGAGCCAGAATCTGAACCCGGATCTTTTTGACTGCAAAGACCATGCTTTATTTATTACATTGATGAAGTCTATAGCTTACTGTTACAGTGAATATAACTGGATAAATGGACAAGAATTCTTGATGTTGAGTTTTAGCCTTCTTAAAGAAGTGGGTTGTTTGGAACGGGCATTATACATTTAAGAAATTAATATGTGACATAATGAATAAATTATAGGCTTTGGAGTCAGAGATTGGTATTTAAATACTGGTTCTACTAATTTCTAGCTGTATGACCCTAAGTAAGTTAACTCACCTCTCTGAGCTTTATTTTCCTCATCTGCCAAATGGATAAACAAGATTTTAACTTCATAAAGTTGATGTGAAAAATAAGTTGTATAACAATAATGTGGTTCCTGGCACATTAACAAATATTGGTTAACTTCCTCTAGAAAAATGTTTCTCGAGGAAGCAGAGGAGTTATCAAGCAGAGAAAGACAAAGGTCTCTTTTTTTCCTACAGAATAAAGAAACATGAGGTGGAAGGCACATAGCAACAGACTTCGTTTGTACAGCAGCCTTTGCAAACAATCACGGCTCAAGAATTACCTTCCTCAAGAATTCTTTGACCTTTAGTGTTGGGTTAGAATAGAAAGAGAGGAAAAACATAAATTCATCCCCTCCTCTCATCCACTCTACGCCCTGGTTAAGGTTCTTCTAAACTCCCACAGAATGGTGTTAAAGGTAAACACAGCATTCAGGAACATGTGTTGTAAGTCATTCTCTTTACATGTCTGTTTTCTCCTCTGGGTAATAAGAAAGACCCCTGGCTTATTACAATATCTGGTATGAGGTAGATGCTCAATAACTTTTTGCTGAGTGGAAGAATGAAGGACAGAAAAGCAAACCAACCCTGATAACAGTATGCTCAGTAAGATTAAAATCAAATTTATAATATTTTCTTACCTTGACTGCATAGTTATTAAGTGGATCTTTTGCATATGAAGCTGTGTAGTAAACTGCATCACCTGCCTCACAACAAGGCTTGTCACTGGTTAGCCTGAAGTCTGACCAGCTGTCCACCCCAAAACGGAGCTTGTCTTTCTGCCCAGCCATGAAGAGGTCTTCACATTTAACAGCCAGTTTCTTTAAGGCATCTGTATGAAGGCTTCGGATTTTTCCTACCACTTCTTCCCGATTCTCAAGTCCTCGATAAAGTGCATGTCTCTGTGGCTTCTGGATACCTCGGCCCTGTCTCCAAGAGGGACCACATCGACTGTACAGGGACTCCATACTGTTGGAAAATCGATCCTTAATACTGAGAGTGGTTAAGCTGGAGATGCTGTTTGCTGCTGAGGGGATAGGTCGCTCCTTGTGCAAAGGTCTCTCTAAGGAGTCGTAAGATTCAATGTCTAGTCCCTTGAGTTCGTAACTGATGGAAGAGCCAGCACTGCTGGCGTCCCAGTTGGGATCGATATCATAGGTGGGATTAGCCATGACACAAAGACTAGTTTCCATGGATTTTTGGAGGTCTTTGGAGATTGGCTCTGTATTGGCTCTTACGATCATTTTCTTTGGCAGTGGGGGTGGTTTAATTTGGAAAGTATTAGGTGTTTCTTGGCTTGTTTTTTCTCCAAAGGTAATGGCATCATCCAAAGCTCCCTTAGGCTGCCGTGGATGCTTGGGAGGTATCATAGCTGCTCTAGATTGCCCTGTATTGTTTTAAAAGAAAGAAAAAAAAGAATAAGCAAAATTTTCATTATTGCTATATAACTGAAACTTAAGCAAAAAGGGGTAGGGTGCCATAAGAATGTATTGGGTTAGCCAAAAAATCTGTTTAGTTTTTTTCTGTAAAATAAGAGACACATTTTCATCTTCACCAATAACTTTATTGATTTAGGTATTTTGAGAATGTTGGCTATCTACTGCTATTGGCTTCTAGTGGGTAGAGGCCAGGGGTGCTGCTAAACATCTTCCAATGCATCAGACAGCCCCAAAGAAAAGAATTATCTGGCTAAAATGTCAATAGTACCAAGGAATTTCACAAACCACTTTTGATCAATCACAGCACCTTCTCCATACAAAGCACAAATCTTTTTTTTTTTTTTTGCATTTCAGTTGTGTTTTTACTTTTCTTGAAATAATAAAGCACAATGTACCAAAAATGTTGCCTTTTTCCATCTTCAATATTAAAATGGCTACACAAAAATTCACCAATTTTGACAAGTTTTTTAAAAAATGCACACTGATATGACAGCTGTCACAATACTATCTAACAAAAGTTATTTAAAGTGAAGTTAAAGACAACTAACTTCAGCAACTAACTAGAGCAATCATATAGAAAAAAACTAAATGAACTCTTTGGCCAACTCAATAGAAAGTCAATGCCTTAATTCAAAATGATAGAAGAAAACAACCAATGAACAAATAATTAAATATTAAAGGCAGAGCTCAACACTTGCTGGAAAGAATAAATGTGAGTAATGTCTCAGCACTTTTATGCCAGAAGAACAGGGTAATGGACTATGCTTTCCAAAGGAATCCATGTTCTCTACTCCTGAACCACAAGAGTACTGTATTTACCACACTAGAATACTAAGGAGTCAGAGATATTAATACAATTGTGTTGTGACAGAGTAGAGATGACAGCATTTATGAGTAAAAAAAAATACTTGAGGCTATTATTAAAAACAATTGAAACTAGCAATGAGTCCACTAGACAGATGCTCAGAAGATACTATACTGTTCTTTTAACTTTCTTCCAATATTACCTTATATTCTACACAGCACTTGCCATTTTCAATTTAACACACATGAATACAATTTCATAAATCATGCTCTTTTATTTCGCTACAGAAATGGATTCTGGCACTGCTTAAACTAGTCTATGTATAAGAGTCCTGTGATTGTAGTATATATGAACAGTCAACAGCTGTCTTAAACATCATTCACAAACTCTTACGTAATACTGTTTTATTTTGAGGGGTACATAAACTGTGATTTGAGAGACTGTACTTTAGAATATTAGACAAGCCCTATGTATAGAATTAATCACCTCTGCTTCCTTTCCAGTATTTATGCTTACAAGACAATAAAATGCATATGTGTGTGATAAATGATATCTTGGGGCTTACTGTATAATGGAGAAGGAGCATTATTATTTTTCTGAAGACAAATAAATATATCATGAAGCTTTTATAAAAGCTATTAAAGTTAGTATTGTTACTGAGGCCACCACTTAATAGCTCATCAGAATTAGAGCACAGTGCTCTGTTATGGGTTGGATTATGTCCCCTCTCCCAAAACACACTGAAGTCCTAACCCATTATCCATGAATGCAACTTTATTTGGAAATAGAGTCCTTTTCAAGGTAATCAAGTTAAAATGAGGTCATTACAGTGGTCCCTAATCCAATATGACTGGTGCCCTTATAAAAGCAAAATGATACATGAAGGAGGACACACACACACAAGGAGAACACCAGGTGATGACAGAGGCAGAGATTGGAGTAATGCAGGTGCAAGCCAAGAATTCTAAGGATTGAGGGCAAGATGGCAGAGGAGTGAATGGAAGCCACACATATCTACTCCCAGGACCAATTTGGAATTACAACTAAATTGTGGACAAATCACCCATAACAAACAACTGAACAACAGTGATAGAGAAGCCTTATAACCCTGGACAAACAGAAGAATCATCTTCAGCACTAAATGACTGGTAAGGAGTGTGGTGGAGACTTGAGAGGGCTAGCTGGGTGTTGAGAGGCAGCAGTGTCAGAGGGATAATTAAGCAGCCAGGTAGATATCCCTCTAAGAATTGGGTCTAAACTCTAAGCTGGGATGCCTAGCCTAGAGCAGCAGAGCCCAAAAAGTACACAGATAACAACTGGTGGTGAAAGGAGACAGGGCTGCTCTCTGCCAGAGACGGGTGGCTAGAGACACAAAGAGCGGTTTAAAGGGCCAATGCACAAATTTTCATTTTCAGTCACTTCCCCAGGGATCCTGCAAAGGTGGGGGCAGAGTGGCTAGAGATGCCTGAGGAGAGACTGAGGATGGAAGCTTTGGGGAGAGAACTGAGAGAACAGATGCTGAGCTCCTGGTGCTGAGCCAGCTTCCTTACCACAGCAGTCATCCTGCTCAGGCAGACCACTCCCCTCTGAGCAGCAGCAGCCTGAGGGGAAACAACAGTCCTGCTCCCAAGACATTCTGCACTGGCTCTGTGGTGCTTAAGCCTGACTGCTGAGTACAGACTAACTAGATTAACAACTGAAGGAGATAGCCAGAGACAGTAGATCCTTGACAAAAGGGAGGGACAGTAGGCTAGAGATGCTTGAGGGACTGGGGATGGTGGCTTTGGGCAAAGAATTGAGATAGTGGCCACGGGTATTATCAGTGTTGAGTCATCCCCCATACAGCAGCAGCCATCCTGCTCAGGCAGACCACTTGCTTCCGAGCAGCAGCCTGAGGGGAAACAATAGCCCCAACCCCTAGAGGAATTCTGCCCAGCCCTATGGGGTTTAAGCCTGACCGCTGAGTGCAGAGTGACTAGATTAAAACTGAAGGAGACAACTATAGTCAGCATATCTCCGGCTATCTCAGAGCAGGCTGCCTAACATCAGACGAGGGCAACATCTAATATCACTAGAGGCAGATCCAGAAAGAAAAAAACAATGGTAAATACTAGAGTCTGCCAAGACCAAATCCATTGTGGTCTTCTCCATCATTAGTGATATTTTCTTTTCTGTATAGCTTTTTAACAACATTCATTTCTTGTCTAGCAAGTTTATGCATATTGTCATTAGAATTTATAGTATAGTTTACTTCCCTTGTTTCTTATAACAGTCTTAATCTCTTTACACCCTTATTAATACTGGTTCATTTGCTACTGTTACTGGGATTGGGGGAGGAAAGATATTTTTGTGGATGTGGGCTTGTTTCCTGGGCTTTGTGGTTTTGTTCAGGCAGCACCTGTACAATAGCATATAAGAAGTGGTGGGTGGAGTGACCCTCATTCAACCAGCTACAGAGAAGGATTCACAAAAGAATGACCCAGCAACAATCAAAACCCAATTACATCCAGAGAGCCAACATAAACAGCATAAAGGGCATCCCCAAAGCATCATGTTTAGGAGATCAGAGACTGAACCACTGAATCTCATAGGTCTCCAACCATACAAGTTCACACCACAAACTCAGGGAGTCAGATCAATTTAAGAAGCAGAGGCTAACACGAAGAGTATCACAAACAATGGGAAGACAAAGAAACAAACCCCAAATGAAAGGAAAGGAGGAAGCCTCAGAAAGAATGCTAAATGAAACAGAGGCAAGTCAACTATCACATATTGAGTTCAAAACAATGGTTATAAGAAAGCTCAATGAGCTCACTGAGAATTACCAGAAATTACAGGGAAACTACAAGGAACTCACTGCAAACTATATGAACATGAAAAAGGAAATAGAAACTATCAACAAGAGGCAAGAGGAAATGAAGAATACAATTTCTGAATTGAAGAACACAGTAGAAATAATCAAAAGCAGGCTAGATGAAGCAGAGGATTGAATCGGCAAACTGGAGGTCAAAGTAGAAAAAAATTCTAGAAATAGCAATAAAAGAAAAACAGATTAAAAAAGTATGAAGAGGGATTGAGGGAACTACAGAAAATGTGAAACATAATAATATCCATATAATAGGGATACCAGAAGGAGAAGAAGAAGAGCAAGGGATAAAAAACCTGTTTGAAAAAGTAATAATGAAAAACCTCCCTAATTTGATGAGAAAAAAAGTCACACAAATCAGGAAGCACAGAGGGTTCCAATCAATAGGAACCCAAACAGGCCCACTCCAAGATACATCATAAATAAAATGGTAAAATTCCAAGACAAAGAGAGAATCTTAAAGGTAGCAAGGGCAAAATAAGAATACAGAAGGGAGTCCCAATAATTTCCTGACTTCTCAATGTAAATGCTCCAAGCCAGAAGGGAATGGCAAGAAATATTCCAAATAATGAAAACCAAAGCCCTGCAACTGAGACTACTCTATCCAGCAAGGCTCTCAATTAAAATGCAAAGTGATATAAGGAGTTTCCCAGACAAAAGAAGGTTCAAAGAATACACCTCCACCAAACTGGCTCTGCAAGATATACTAAAGGGACTGCTTTAAGAACAGGAAGAAAAAGTGAGTGAGAGCGAGAGAGAGAGAGAGCGAGAGAGAGGAACACAGGTACGAAAGGAATAAAATGGCAATGAATGAATATCTATGAATAATAACCTAAAATGTAGATGGATTAAATGCCCCAATCAAAAGACACAGAGTAGCTGAACAGATAAGAAAACATGATCCACGCACGTGCTGCCTGCAAGAGATCCACCTCAGAACAAAGACCTATACACACTGAAAGTGAAGTTTGGAAAAAAATGTTCCAAGCAAACAGACAGGGAAAAAAATCCACAGTAGCAATACTTGTATCAGAAAAAATAGACTTCAAAACAAAGACCATAAAAGGAGACCCAGAAGGGCACTTCATAATACTTAAGGGAAGAATCTATCAAAAAGACATGAGCTTTAAAAGCATATATGTACTCAACCCAGGAGCACCCAAATATATAAGAAAAATCTTGGAGGACTTTGAGAAAGATATAGACAGCAACACACTTAATAGTAGGGGATTTTAACACCCCACTGTCAACAGGGGATAGATCTCCCAAACAAAATATCAACAAAGATATTGCAGCATTGAGCAATGTCTTAGATCAAATGGAGCAAATGGACCTTTCATCTCAAAGGAGCAAAACACAGATTCTTGTCAAATGCACATGGTACATTTTCAGAGATAGACTAATGTGGGCACCCGCCTGAAGTGCCCGTGGCTTTATGGATGGGATTCAAGACAAATTTACACGGACTACTGAGTCCTGTGGAGGAAAAGGGACCACATGGCTACTCCCTCAAGGGGGGGTAGCACCTCAAAGTGGCTTGGCCACTCTCTCAAGGCAAGAGTGCCTCGCCCTTGCCTACACAGGTTTTTATTGGTTTTAATTTGTGCAGGAATACAGGTACAGCTCATTAATCATTGTCAGGCAGTAAGGATCAAACAATAGATAACACACAAAGAACTATGAGGGCTTACTCTGAGTCAGGGTCTGTTAGCTAAAGGGCTACAAAACTTTGGGAAACAAACTCATTTCCTGCTTGGGCCTTTATCATTTAACTAAGAGCATTTTTAGCAAAGCAGGCTTCACGGGATTTTATATATCCTTTCTCAGGCCCGATCACCTGGGGAACCTGCCCTTTCCAGCACAGGGCTGCACTGCCCTCTGTCATTGTTTCAGGCTTAAGTCAGGTAGGGGAAATAAGGCAGCCAAGAGATTAGGAGACTTCTTGAAGACAGAATGAAGACTCAGGCTTTGTCAAAGCTGAAGGGCGAGGGTCCATCACCCCCTTTCTCCATAGCCCCCCAAGTCCTTCCCTGGGGCCTCCATGTGATCATGCCTGTGTTAGGTCATTCCCCCCTTGGGGAATATTACCTGTCATTGGCTAACTGACAAGCACTGGGGGCTAGTTATGGATGAAGGAGCACAAGTTCCACTCCTGCCAGGGAGATAAGCTTTGTCTCCTTAGTGGCTTATGGTCTCAAGGTTGCTCACTCAGCCTTAGCCATGGTGGGGTTACAGCTCCTGAAACCAGGCAGGGTGGTTCCCAACAATAGACCACACGATAGGATACCAAACAAGCCTCAAGAAAATCAAGAAAATTGAAATCATATCAAGCATTTTCTCAGACCATAAGAGGCTGAAGCTAGAAATCAACCTCAAAGAAAAAACTCGAAACCACATTCATGGAGATTGAGTAGATGGATTAAACAATGAAAGGGTTAAGAATGAGACCAAGGAAGAAATCAAAATGTTTCTGGAAACAAGTGAAAATGAGCTCACAACAGTCCAAAACTAATGGGACACAGTGAAGACAGTTCAGAGTGGGAAGTTCATAGAGATACAGGCCTACCTAAAGAAGATAGAAACATTTTGAAATAAAGTACCCAATGTTACAAGTACAAGAACTAGAGGAACAACAACAAAACAAGCCCAGAGTGAGAGAAGAAGGAAGTAAAGAACTAAGATTGGAGCAGAATTAAACAACACAGACACTAAAAGAGCAATTCTAAAGATCAATAACCCAGGAGCTGATTCATTGAAATGATCAAACAAAATTGACAAGCTTTTAAGCAGACTCATCAATAAAAAGAGAGAGGGGACCCAAATTAACAATATCTGAAATGCAAGAGGAAAGATTACAACTGATACCACAGAAATACAAGGGATTATAAGAAACCAGCACAAAGAACTATATGCCAAAAAAAAAATTGAAAACCTAGGTGAAATGGAGAACTTTCCAGAATTATATAATCTTCCAAAATTGAATGAAGAAGCAGAAATCCTGAACAGACTGATAGTAGCAGATGAAAATAAAGCAATTATCAAAAACCTCCTCGCACAGAAAAGGTCTGGACCAGACAGTTACACAAGACAATTTTACAAAACATTTGAGGAAGAGTTAATGCCTATCATTTATAGACTAACCGAAAAAATTCAAGAAGAGGAAAGATTTCTAAACTCTTTTTATGAAGCCAGCTATATCCTAATCCCAAAACCAGATAAAGACACAACAAAGAAAGGCCTATATCACTGATGAACACAGATGCAAAAATCCTCAACAAAATATTGGCAAACTGTATCCAGCAAAAAATTAAAAAGATCATATACCATGATCAAGTGGGATCCATCCCAGGGATGTAAGGATGGTACAATATTTGCAAATCAATAAAGGTTATACATCACATAAACAAAAGACAAAAATCATATGATCATATCAATAGATGCTGAAAAAGCATTTGATAAAGTACAGCACCCACTTCTGATAAAAACACTCAGCAAAGTGGGAGTAGAGGGAGCATTCCTCAACATGATAAAGGCCATATAAGAGGAATGTATACCAACATCATACTCAATGTGCAAAAACTCAAAGCTTTCCCACTAAAGTCAGGAACAATACAAGGTTGTCCACTTTTACCACTTCTATTCAACATAGTATTAGAAGTCCTAGCCACACACAGCAATCACACAAGAAAAAGAAATAAAAGTTATTGAAACTGGAAAGGAAGGAGCAAACCTGACATTGTCTGCAGATGACATGATAGTGTACATAGAAAATCCTATAGACTCCACCAAAAAACTACTTGACCTAATAAGTGAATTTGGCAACACAGAGGGATACAAAGTCAATATTCAGAAATCAAAGGCATTTTTTACATCAAAATGAAAGAGCAGAAACAGAAATCAGAAAAAAAAATCCCCAAATCCCATTTGATATAGCAACAAGAAAAAATAAAGAACCTAGGAATAATCCTAACCAGGGACATAAAAGACCTGTACTCAGAAAACTACACAACCCTGAGGAAAGAAATTAAGGAAGACACAAGCAAATGGAATCATGTACCGTGTTCATGGATTGAAAGAATTATCATCAAAATGTCCATACCAACCAAAGCAATTTATAGATTAATCGCATCCTTATTAAAATACCAATGATGTGTTTCACAGATATAGAATGAACATTTGAAAAAATTTTATGGAACCATAAACAACCCTGAATAGCTGCAGCAATTTGAGAAAGAAGAACAAAGTAGGAGGGATCACAATACCTGATATCAAACTATATTACAAGGCATGGTAATCAAAACAGCCTGATTCTGGCATAAGAACAGACACATAGTCAATGGAACAGAATAGAGAGGCCAGAAATAAACCCATGTCTCTATTGTCAATTAGTATTCGACAAAGGGGCAGAAGAATAAAATAGAAGTAAAAATAGCCTCTTTACCAAATAGTCCTGGGAGATCTGGACAGCTAAATGCAAAAAAAATGAAACTTGACCACCAACTTATACCATATAGAAAAATAAACTGAAGATGGATAAAAGACTTAAAATAAGTTACAATACCATATAAGTCCTAGAGGAGAACATAGGGAGAAAAATCTCAGATATTCTGTCCAGCAATATTTTCACTGATATGTCCTGTACAGCAAGGGGCATAAAAGAAAGAATAAGCAAATGGGACTTCATCAAAATAAAAAAGCTTCTTCATGGCTAATGAAAACATCAGCAAAATGAAAACAGAACCAACTGTATGGGAAAACGCATTTGTGCGTGACACCTCACACAAGGGTTTGATCTCCAAGATATATAAAGAACTCATATGACTCTAGTCCAGGAATACAAACAACCCAATTATAAAATAGGAAAAGGAACTGAACAGACAGACACTTCTCCAAGACGGACATACAGAGGGCCCTGAGACATATGAAAGAAAGGATGCTCAGTATCTCTAGCCATCAGAGAGATGCAAATTAAAACCACAGTGAGATATTACTTCACAGTGATCAGAATGGCCATCATAAACAGATCAACAAACAACAAGCACTGGCAAGGTTGTAGAGAAAAGGGAACCCTAGTGCACTGTTGGTTGGAATGCAGACTGGTACAGCCACTGTAAAAAAGTTTTGGAATTTCCTCAGAAAACTAAAAATGGAATTGCCTTTTGTCCAGGCAATTGCACTGCTGGGACTAGACCCTAAGAACAGTGAAACGTCAATTCAAAAGAACTCATGCAGCACAATGTTCACAGCAACACAACTTACAACAGATGTTGGAAGCAACCTAAATGCCTATCAGCAAATGAGTGAATCAAAAAGCTATGGTACATTTACACAATGGAATACTGTTCAGCAGAAAGAAAGAAGGAGCCTCTACCATCTCAACAGCATGGATGGATCTGGAGAACATTATGCTATGTGAAATAAGCCAGGTGGTGAAAGACAAATACCATATGATCTCACCTATAAGTGGAACCTAATCAACAAAAGAAAACAAGCAAGCAAAATATAACCAGAGACATTGAAATTAAGGACAAACTGACAGTAACCAGAAGGGATGTAGGAGGGGATAAGGGGGGAGAAAGAGGGGAGGGTTTTCAGGAACATGGGTAAAGAACACATGGACAAAGTCAAGGGGAAATAGGATCAAGGGTGGGAGGTGGGGGATGGTTGGGGGGAATGGTGTGGGGAAAATGGAGACAACTGTTCTTGAACAACAGCAAAAAAAATTGTTAAAAAAATTAGTAGGATTGATGTCCACCAGCAGATACTAGAAGAGATAAGGAAGGAATCTATCTAAAGTGCCAGAGGGAGCACTGTCTTGTCAACATCGTGATTTCTGACTCCTGGCCTCCAATAGCATGGAAGCATGAATTCCTCTTGTTCTAAACCCCCCAGTGTATGGTACTTTTTATAGTAGTCCTAGGAAATGAATTCCTGCTCTTCCTGGTCAGACAAAACAGAAGGCACTGATGGTCCTGAGGATGATAAATAAAGATGGTGGTTATTTTATTAAAAATATGTGCAATGGGCCCTGGCTGGTGTAGCTCAGTGGATGAGCACGGGCCTGTGAAGCAAAGGGTCACTGGTTCGATTCCCAGTCAGGGCACATGCCTGGGTTGCGGGCAAGGTCCCCAGTGGGGGATACATGAGAGGCAACCACACATTGATGCTTCTCTCCCATTCTTTCTCCTTCCCTTCCCCCGTCTCTCTCTCTAAAAAAAGAAAAAAAAAAATTCTCCAAAAGAAAAGCTCAGACCATATGGCTTTACTGATGAATTCTACCAAACTTTAAAAATATTAAAACCAATCCTTCACAAACTCTTCCAAAAAATAGAAAGAGAAGGAACACTTCCTAACTTGACATCTATGCAGTCAATATCACCTACATACTCCAGACAATGACATTACAAGAAAACTGGAGACTAATATCCCTCATAAATATAGACACAAAAACCCTCAAGAAATACTAGCAAAATGAATCCAGAGACATATAAAAAAGACTACATACCAGTGATTTTCAAAATTTTTTCATCTCATGCCACATATGAACTTTACTACTAAAATTCTGTGGCAAGTATGGGCCTGTGAACCAAAGGATCACGGTTCAATTCCCAGCCAGGGCACATGCTTGGGTTGCAGGCCAGTTCCCAGCAGGGGACGCACGACAGGCAACCATACATTGATATTTCTCTCCCTCTGTCTGTCCCTTCCTTTCTAAAAATAAATAAAATCTTTAAGAAAAAGAGTAAAATTCTGCGGCATACCAAAATATATATTATATTTTTGCTGGTCTGACAAAAAAGCATAATTTTTGATTGATTAAAAAAATTAGTAATTACCTCCCTTTTTTGCTCCAAAGTTACTTTTCAAAAGATCAGGTGCCTATATTTGTATTATGCAAGGATTTCTGGTACGAAGAATTAATCACCTGGACGCAACTTTATTATGCAAGGTGGCCATTAAGATGAAACTCTATTATATGACCTATATATTTATGGTTCAAGACAAGGCATTCACACTGGAACCCTATTGCTGTGTTGGCTGTCATTTTTTTTTCTTGACAATCTAAGGGAAAAGAGTTCAGTGCCCCTGATTAAGTAGTCAAGTAATGTAGGTTTAAAAACTTATTGCAGCATACTGGTTGAAAAAAATCACTGCTATCCACAATGATAAAGTTGTATTTATCCTAGAAATGCAAGGTTTAACATCTCAAAATCAACATAATATACCATGTAAACAGAATAAAGGGACAAAATAAATCTCACATGATCACTACAATAGATGCAGAAAAGAAATTTGATAAATCCAACATCTTTTCATGACAAAAAACACTGAACAAACTGGGGAAATGAAGGAACCTCAATCTGATAAAGGGCACCTATGAAAAACCAAGAAGTTCCCTGGCTGGTGTAGCTCAGTGGATTGAGTGCGGGCCTGCGAACCACACAATCGTGGTTCGATTCCCAGTCAGGGCACATGCCTAGGTTGCAGGCCAGTTCCCAGCAGGGGACTCATGAGAGGCAACCATACATTGATATTTCTCTCCTTCTCTCCTTCCCTTCCTCTCTAAAGATAAATAAATAAAATATTAAAAAAAAAAAAAAGGAAAACCAAGAGGTAATATCATTCTTAATGGGTGCTTCTCCCCTAAAATCAGGAACAAGATAAGGATTTCCATTCTTGTCACGTCTATTCTACATTTTATTAGAGGATCTAGCCAGGGAAATTAGGAAAGAAAAAAAAGGATAAACAGTGGGGGGGGGGGGGGGAGAAAAACTATCTCTATTCACAGGTGACATATCTAATATATATGAAAACTAAGAAATAACAGAAAACTATTAGGACTAATATACTAGTTTAGCAAGGTTACAGGATACAGATTCAATATAAAAGTCTATTGTATTTCTATATACTAGTAAGAAACAACATAAATATTAAGAAAACAATTCCATTTACAACATCATCAAAAGAATAAAATATTTAGAAATAAATTTAACAAAAGAAGTGTAAGACTTATATATCAAAAACTATCAAATAATACAAAAGGAAATTAAAGATCTAAAAAAATGGAAAGACATTTTATGTTACAGATCAGAGACTTAATATGTTAAGATGATGAAAATACTAACAAATTGATCTAAAAATTTATTGTAATCCCTACTAAAATCTCAGCTGACTTTCTTGCAGAAATTGACAGGATGATCCTAAAATTCATAAAGAAGTATGAGATCTAGAGTCTCTCCACCCCACAAAAGAAGTCTTGAAAAAATAACAAAGTTGGACAATTCACATTTCCAGATTTCAAAACTTACTTCAAAACTACAGTAATCAAGATTGAGAAATGCTGGCAGAAAAACAGAAACACAGATGAATGAAACAAAATTCAGATTCCCAGTTCATGGTCAATCAATTTAGACCAGGACACCAAGACAATTCAATGGGGGAATAGTCTTTTCACCAAATGGTGCTGGGACAACTGGATATCTACTTGCAAAAGAATAAAGCTAACTCCTACCTCATAGTCTACATAAAAATTAACTCAAAATGCATCAAAGATCTAAATATAAAAAGCAAAAATTATAAAACTCTTAGAAGAAAGCATAAATCTTCTTGACCTCAGTTAAGCAATGGTTTCTTAGATATGAACCTATAAAGCACAAGCAACAAAAGAGAAATTAAACTGGAATTCATAAAATTAAAAACTTTTGTGCTTCAAAGTACAAGTTCAAGAGAGTGAAAAGACAACCCATAGAATGGGAGAAAATATGTACAAATTATACATTTGAAAAGAGTCCTGTACTAACAATTTATAAATAACTCTTACAATAAAAAATAGTAACCCATTAAAAGTGGATAAAGAATTTGCATAAACATTTCTCCAAAGAAGATATACAAATGGCCAACAAACACACAGAAAAGATGTTCATCATTTCTCATTAGGTAAATGTAAATTAAAGTCATGAGACTCTGTAATAAAAAAAGATGAACTAGTGTCAGTGAGGATATGGAGAAATTCAAACCTTCATACATTCCTTGTGGAAATCTAAAACTTGTACACAAATGTTTATAACAACATATTCTTAACAGCCCCAAAGTGGGAACAATCTAAATGTCCATCAACTGATAAATAAACTATAGTCATATAATCAAGTATTGTTCAGCCATAAAAGAAAGGAAGTACTGAAACATGCTACAATCAGTATGAACCTTGTAAACATTGGGTAAAGTGAGAGAAGCCAGTCACAAAACACCATTTATCATATGATTCCACTTATATGAAATGTCCAGAAATATGTAAATTCAGAGACCGAGAGTGGATTACTGGTTGACAGAAGCTGGGGGCTGGGGAGAATAAAAATGGAGAGTAACTGCTAGTGAGTTTTGGTTTAGGGTGATGAAATGTTCTGGAATTAAATACAGGTGATAGTTTTAAAACTCTGTAAGTATACTAAAACTCATTAAATTGTGCACTCTACAAGGGTGTATGTATTTTATGGTGCATAAATTATATCCCAACAAAGCAAATCAACAATCCATTCTTAGAAACCACCATAAATTAACTTTCAGTCACATCTTCCCATTCCTTTGTACTCTTAACATTACCAAGGATCTAAAGGCTTAATTAACCCTGTGATGGTGAGACCTCCCCCGCAGGGCCACCCCAGCCCTATTTTGAACCAGCTAGTGTGAGAAGTCAAAACCATAGCTTACTTACAAGATGAGAGAAGTATACTTTGTAACAAACTCATTTTCTAGTTGCTGACTAAGATCTTTCAGACTTGAAGTGCAATAAAGGTAAGAAACAGTAAAATGCACCAGTGCTCTCTTTATCATCTTTACCCAACCAACAAACTGTGCCAGTCTCCTGACCACTGTCTCTAGTTTTGCCTCCTTCATCACAGTAGCCATTAGAGATTTTTCTTTTTCAAATGCCAAAGTTGAACATGGCATCCCTCTACTTAATTTGAATTTGATCCTGAAGATAGAATTTTCTTTGCAAGCCTTTCATGACCCAGCCCTGGTTGTACCTCTTTCTCTTCTAGCATTTCCCTTTGCATCTTAAAGTCAGAGCTAACAAACTGCTTGCAGTTGCTCCAGCAATCTTGGCTGCTCCATGCTGTCTGTGTCTGTGCTCACCTTGATCCCCTTACAGGAATGGTTTTTCTTTCCTCTTATCTTAAAGTGTTCTGCCTCTGAAGAGTGTTTCTTACTCTACTCCCCAAAATTGACCTCTCTTTCCTTAGATACATCCCGTGAACACTAAGCACTTGACTTGTGTTTCTGTCTAAATTCCCAATAGGATTGCTCATTGAGGGCAGAGATTTGCTCTCATTTGTATACCCAGGACGTCAAGCAGAAGTCTGGCTGAGAGATGAATGAAGGGAGGGAGGGAAGAAAAGGGAGGGAGGGAGGGAGGGAGGGAGGGAGGGAGGGAGGGAGGAAGGAAGGAAGGAAGGAAGGAAGGAAGGAAGGAAGGAAGGAAGGAAGGAAGGAAGGAAGGAAGGAAGGAAGGAAGGAAGGGAAAAAACTAGAAACATGGACTTATTCTTCCTGCTTTCAACGTGAACATCAGAAAAGTCTTTATGTGGTGCCATTTTCTACCCATTACTCCAAATTAGAACAAGAATAACCATGGACATGGAAAGAATGGAGGATTCCTAAAGTGCTTTTATTTTTATTACCTCAGAACTGGCAAGTGTCACAAGGTTAAGGTCACCAGCAGCAGCTTTTTAATGCATATCAGAAGAGGTGGAGGAGGGCTGACCATGCACTTTCTACCACCTATAGAATAAAGTCCAAACTCCTCAGCATGTTGGTCAAGGCTCTCATCTTACTTCCCGCTATTTCTCATCAATTCTCCCACACAAATCACTTACTCCCTGTTCTTTTAATATGCTCCAGATTTTAATTTAGTTTTATATTTCTGCTTTATTAAAGATATTAAGCTTAAACCAAACTGAAGCCAAGCTCAAATGGCCCTTTTCCACTGAAGCCCTCTCTACTCTCTATTCCACAACTGAGAACTGGGAGCCACTACCTGTCCTCTGCCTGTGTTCTCAGAACACTTTTTATTCTATTACAGCATTTTTAGTCTTTATAATGGGTCTATGTTTTTTTTTTTTTTTTTTTTAACATTCTTTCAGAACCTTGCGTGGGGCAAGATATGCAGCAAGTAAGGAGTAAATGGCTGCTGGACTGAAGGACCAAGAGCAGAGTGGATCACTATTTCAAAACAAAAATGGACAGCGGAGGCACCAAGGAAATTCTCTTGCCAAGCAGTGGAATTTGATCTCCTGGGAGTTAAGGAGGTTTCTACATGGGAATCAGAAGCTTTTGCATTCCACATGATAGCATAGGCATTCCACAGTCCTTGCAAGTAGGTCAAGCCATTCTTCCAAAGTCTAAAAGTGTTTTGTACTTTTATTTATTTTTCCCCTTCAAGAAAGACAAATTCTGCTAACTGAATTCCAATAGTCTGGGTCAGTGTTTTAAAAGCTTGGTATTTTAGCTGTTATTTTAAACTTTTAATCCTGTACATTTCCCTCAAGCTTGGCTTTAAGCAGGCCTGATGTAACATCTTATATTCTTTATTTTTGTGACATACCAGTTCCCTAAAAAGAAAAAATAGACTGTGTTCTAAATTTGCCTTATAATAGACGAGAAAAGTTCTTTGGGAAAAATGTGTTTGACTAAACTACACTCAAACCTTACTTTTTTCTCTTTTTGAGCCTCCACATGCTATCTGTTTACTTACTCCCCACTTAAAAATGTGTTTGGACTTACAGAAGGTGGACTTATATCACCTTCTGAAAAGCAAATAACAAAAGCTGGATTAAAAGGGAATAATTTAATGAATCTACTTCAAAGAAGCCAAAAGAGTGTTTAAAACACCTCAGCAGTAAGATAATCAATATGGGGGTCCCAAAACTTACAAGACTGGTATAATAAATAGATGAAAAATAAAAAATATATTATTTCTAAAGCTCAACATTTAAAAAATAACTGCATATTGAAAAACTCAAAATAATGACTATATCACAGAGGTCTAGCTACTAAAAGACACTATCACTGAAGACATACTAGGGACAAGTCACAGCAAATGTTTGCTTTAAAACCTGACAATCATTACAATCTTAGGGTGCCAGGGATTAAAGGCAGTTAACAATGACCCATTTGAATAGGAACAGTATGCTAATGAGTACAATTAGCTCTTTATTCCAAAAAGACAGGAATATCATTGGCTCCTGGTCTGTCTCCCAGCCTCCAATCATCCTGTAGGTACCCAAAATAATCTTTTAAAAATCTTTTATGGGACATGATCAAGATCACAAATGATGATTCTTCAGCGGCTCTCCATTTCCTATAGATAAGACACACTCATTGTGATATATATGTGCTATTTATGATCTAGCTTTGCTTCTCCACTCTGTCTGATTTTCTCCACTCTTGTCCCTTTTGCTTAAACTATCCTAAATTGATTACTTGTAGTTAATTGAACATTCACTTCTCTATCAAACTCTTTTGTACATACCTTCCTCTACCTGGAATGCTATCCCTTGCTTGTAAGCTGGCAAACAACTAATCTTCTTTCAAACTCTGCTCAAAACCTTAGTGACCCTCTCATAGACTCCTCTAGGCAGAGGCTTTTATGAAACCTTTACATGCCTGTATCACAAACATCTATCACATGGGTTCCAAAGAGTCCAGCCCCATATCTGTATTTCCCAAAGACCAGCAGTCCTTAAAGAGAGAACGATGCTACTTCCAGTGTCTTACCTAGTTCCCAACAAATAGTCTATGTTCAAAAATTGTTTGGTGAATGAAAGTATTAAAGCCAAAATAAACAGAATAAATCTTTCTATTTCAATTATAATTTCAATCTTCACCCCTATTTTTTCTCAGGGTTTGTGACTAGTAATACAGATGAGTGAGAAAAGAGAGCACTTAAAAGAAGGGATGATCATCTTGAAACTGGAAAATAATATTGGAGTTTACAAATATAGATACCACACAACACCACTGTGCACCAGCTTAGTCAAGTGAGTAGCCTCTCCCTGGCTCAACCTAGGGCTCACTTTATCAACCTCAGGCAGCAGGTATCAGCAGCTTAGTCCAAGGAAGAGCCCTAATCTACCAGGGCATTATTACTGTGCTGGGACCCACCACAGTCAATGTAAGCACCGAATGGCAAACCATAGGGGACATCAACTTCATGCCAAATAACAAAACAAAACTCAGCTCCAAAAACCACTTTGGGTTCAAATAAAAGGATACATAAACTACTTTAAAGAATGTTAGTGGTATAGTAATTGACAGACTGTTTTTGTAAGATCTCATTAATGAAATCCTCTCTAAGAACAAACATTGTTTATTTGGGGGTAAGTTATCTATATAATTTGAATATTTTAGTCTGTCAACTAATTCCAGTACATGGAAAATTATTTTTCAATGTGAATGCAACTAATTTAAAAAAATGAGGACTATGGTTTCTTCTTGAATAGAAATAATTATATATTTTGAAATTACAACAAATGCGAAAACAAATATTCAAAGCTATCAATCTCAGTTTCTTTTAAACACCCCGATAATCTAATAATGTGTAATTCTTGAATCTTTGGTTCAAGTCATTAACTATACATTGTATGAGACAGTCTCCCCCACAGAAGTTCCTCAATGATTATTTGTTGAGAAAATGAACAAATAATACTGTATTCTTCAGGATGACTTTTTAAAGCTGCTATTTTAGTGCTATTATTCCAATGTCAAGGTCAGCAATGGAATGACATTCTTTTAAGTATATCCACTCCTTGAAACACTGACAAGCAGTATGCTGCCAAAGGACATGCTAGAGACAGAAGACTGTCGGGTGTTTTCTTTCAGTGTGAAGTGAGCAGCCTTAAGAAGATGCTCCAGGTAAACAGGACGAGAAGTATGGACATGCAAGAAGAAACCGAGGAAGAAATCATGGAATAATTATGGAATTCCATGATTAGAAAGCCCCTGGATTAAGTCTCACATTAGGGAAAGAAAGCCAGCTGATTAACGGAACACATAACCTGGGACGTTAAATTTTCCTACATGAACTTTGGTAAGGAAAGCTTGATTTCCCTAACCTGGGAATCTTATAAAGTCAAATGTAAAAAATTGGTTTTAGGACATTCATTCAAACATGTTCTTAGCACCTAAGGCATGTTTTAGATAAGGTGCTAGGTTAGTAGGCATACAGAAAGAGGAGCAAGCCAAAAATCTGTTGAGTAAAGGGAGATTTGATAGTTCTTTATAAAAAGCAATGTACAGAGTACTTTAAGTTACACAGAGTGAGGGTGAGTTAACACCAACTTATTCAAACAGAGTAAAGTCATAAGTTACTGATTAGTAGGCTGATAATGTAGTCAGGTGTGCGACACAAAAAATTAGCAATATTTCTACGTATTTTGAGATAGACATAAAAAACATGAGGAAAATGTCAAAGGTCTAATTTAAAAAACATTCTATCACTTCTTTGGGAAGTCATTTTAGGTGGCATATACCCTACTAAATTCAGTTTGGGGTAGATTAAGGTGTTATAGATCAGAGTGTGTTCAGTAATTTCATACCATTATCACCAAGAGTGAAACAATCATTCTGTAAGGGGCAACCTTAACAAGTACTTGTGAAAATGCATAAAGACTATGACTCTTGTATCCACACAAGACAATATAAATCCCCTAAAATAACTGATTCTTTAAAGCAGTGCTGTACAACAGAATACTGAATAAAAATGTTCTGTATCTGCATGTCCAATATAGTAGCTTGTAGCCACACAAAGCTACTGAAATGTTGGTAATGAGAGAGAAGAACTAAATATTTAATCATATTTTATTATTATTATTATTATTATTTTTTTTTTAGATTTTATTTACTTATGTTTAGAGGGGAAGGGAAGGAGAGAGGGAGAGAAACATCAATGTACGGTTGCCTTTCATGCGTTCCCTGCTGGGAACTGGCCTGCAGGGAACCGGCCTGCAACCCCAGTATGTGCCCTGACTGGGAATCGAACCACGATTGTCTGGTTCGCAGGCCCACGATTGTCTGGTTATTTAATCATATTTTAATAAATTTAAATGTAAGTAACAAGATGTGGCTAGTGGTTACTGACCATATTAGTACAGCTCTGGAATCTAATAATCCAGTTATAAACAAAACAGTGTTTGCTTTATTTATGTTAAGAACGATAAAAAAGGCATTAGTCAGCAGCCTTTTGTGGAAAAGGCTGAATCACGACAGCTCTTAAGAAACTGATAGGGAACTCAAGAGTTGGAAAATTTTAGTGTAAGGTAAATAGTTATAAGCCTAGTTAAGTAATGTGTATATTAATGCTTTTTTTTTTTCTTCTTCAGATCCTACCGATATGGCCCATCCTGGCTCTTGGGAAAACAGCCAACCTCCTGGGGCACCACTAAAGATTACTGCCTGGGGACAAGTGGAGGCATCTGGGCCTTTGTGTTCCAGGGAGAGAAGACAACCACCGACCAACCACCCCTGGGAATAGCTAACTGCCCAGGACAGGAATATTACAGTTTCTTTCACCTAATCCTCCCTGAACTTCAAAACCCCTCACTACATCTTGTTTATTCCCTGCTATAAAAATGTTGGCCTGGCAAGAAAAGATGAGATCATCTGTTAGGGTATGAACCCACCATGTTCTCAAATCTCCAGCCATCTGAATAAAGCACCCATAAAAATCCAATCTGCCTGTGCTTATTGGGTTTGGAAGTGACAGGCAGCCTGCCGGTGTCTTTCCGGTTTCAAAACCCCACCGCAGTAATGAGACTGTCTCAGGGGAGAGGTCTATGGAAGATTCTGAAGTAGGGTAATCAGGCATATTCCAGTGGAGGTTTTTCTTTTCTCTGAACTCAATAGTTTTCAGAACTATCTAAGAAATGTGGGAACCTCAAGACAATTAAGTGTCCCTTGTTTTGCCATAATTAGCAGAACTTGGGGGACTGGATCTGTCAGCTTCATTGTTATTATTTGTCATCTCTCCTTTGGTCCCTGTTGGCCACCCTGGAGTCCTGTATCCTATATCATTTTTTATACCTCCAGTCAATAATTGTGCAGGAGGGGAGAAGATGGTGGCAAAGTAGGTGGGAGCTGAGCCTACTTGCTCGTGCACCCAACTGGGACATTTAAGTGATCCTTTAAAGGACAAAGGAAGCATCTTTTGATGCTTCAAAACGGGTGGTAAGGCGGTTTTATTGGAGTTTAGGAAAAGTCCCTGGTCAAGCAAAGTCCCCAGACCTGGCACCAGAAACCACAGCCACTGCAGGGGAAACATCGGAGGAAAGCCAGGTCAGTGACAGCAGCCTAGTGACTCCCTCCCCTCCCTGGGCAGGCAAATCTGGACCTTCACCAGGAGCGTCTTCAACAGGTAATGTTGCTGAAGGGGTGTGGGGGAGAAAAAGAACACAGGCACATACATAGCTGGCGGTACACCCAAGCTGGGGCAGCGGCTGCTGGCTGGAACAGTGCCAGAGAGTGGTGGGGATCCTGGTGGCACCATGAGCTGGGAGAAGAGGTGGACCATGACTGGCCTTGTCTCACTGAGATAGACTCTGGTCTTACCAGAGAGTTGGAGTATGTGCAAAGCCCATCAGTAGCTTGGACCAGCAGCGGCACCCAAAGAAGACTTTTTTCAGAAGGGGAGCTGTGGTGCACTAGGAAGGGACCTGGAGAGTGCAGCTGCTGGGCCATCAAGGTGGAAGGACTGTGAGAACAATTTGCTCCCACAATGTGTACTTCACAGATTGATCAAAGGGGTGCAAAGCCAGGTGGTTTATCTGCCTGGTACAACTAGGCAGAGAGGACAGTGTGGGCTGCACAGTGCTTGGAGGGCATGGGACTGGAAATGGGGCACCTTGATTATTATAGCCCAGACTGAACCTACTTTGTTCCCCAACCACCAGAAAGGAAAAACTGAGCCCAACCCACCACCACCTGCAGGAGCCAAGGTCTGCAAAACCAGCAGGGCAGGCTAACAACCACCAGCAGGGGGCTTTTTTTTTTTTTTGACCCAGAAAGATTAGGACAGTAAGACCTAGAGCTGAGACGAAACCAGAGACAGCTCCAAAAAGAAGTCAGAAGAACACCAACAGCTGAGTAAAATTTCATCTTGCTCTTCATCAGAACTTGCATTTAAAAATTTTTTTCACTTTCTTCTTTTTGTTTACTTAGGTTTTTAAATTTGTTTGTTTTGTTTCTCTCCCTTTCACATTGCATTTTAATTATTCTTTTTTCACTTCACTCACATTCCAAATAATTCACTATTGCTGGTCTTTTGCTTTTTAATCCATTTTATTCAGATTATAGAATTTATCATATTATTGTTATTCAAAATTCCACATAACATCCTTCCCTGGTCTTAATCCATTTAGCCATCTTCCTGAGCTTTTTTATTACTGTTGTGGTAAACTTTATATTCTCTTACACCACACCATGTTCCTATCCCTTACTCTCACTCTTTCTCCTCCATCTAATCTCGTGTAAACACTCTTCTTAACTCAGCTCACATTCTTTTGCCCCTCTTATAAGAGTCTTCTGTCTTTCCCATCTTTTATAAACTGTGGCTGGTTGGGTGAAATACCACCATCATTGCTTTACTTCCCCAGTGGAACTCTTTATTTGTTCACTACTTCGTTGTACTTTAAATCCCACAGAATACTCTCTCCTGTCTTACTCCATTTCACCTCCCCTGCTGCCCCTGATCAGTAGAGTGAAGAATTTTATTTCATTTTTTCCCTTTGCTTTCTTTTTTCCCCACCCTTTCAACCTGGGCTTTACTCCTTACCCTTATTAGTTAGCTTCCTCCATCCTCTCAATATAATTTTCCTTTACAGTTAACATCTCATATTTACTTTTCACTTCTGTATAATATTCTTATTCCTGTTTCACCTTATTAAATTTCATTCAGCTCTCATTGCTACTGACCCTGCTGTGGTATTTCTGCAATTTTGCTCCTGCTGTTACAATACTGTTTCAATTTGACTGCAAACCTCAAGAGTATACTCTTCCCATTCTTTACCCCATTGTTCCCATAATGTTTCATGTTTTACTTACATTTTAAATTTTGTTCTTTTTCTTTCTTCCCCTTGGTTCTATCCCTACTCTTATCAATTTTCTTTCCTCTTACTACTCAATAACACTTCCCCTTCTTTTAGTCATCTAATATTTCCATTGTCCTATCTTATAATATCTGTAATCTCTTTTCAACTGTACTAATACTTGCTCAATTGCAGTTAAGATTGCTGATATTGTAGGGGGGTTCTTATTGCTGGCCTGAGTTTGGTTGTCTGGTGATAATGCTTTGTTAACTGACACCTGTACAAAAGCAAACAAGATAAGGTGGGAGTTGTGACTACCAGTAAACCCGCTGGAGGAGAGAATCCACCAACAAAGAAACCACCAAGAGGTAAGATCCAAGTGCAACAGGAGAGCCCACACAAACAGAAGGGCAACTCTACAGCACCCAGAAAAGAAGATCAAAGAGCCTGTACCACTGAGTCCCACAGAAAACCTACCACAAAAGTCCACCCCACGAAGACAGCTGGCAAAACAGAGCACCCTGAGATGAAGAAACAAACAAACAAAAAGTCACCTAAAATGGGGGGGAAGAAAGAAACAATAATCAAAAGGAATGGAAGAATCCCCAATAAAAGAGCTAAGTGAAACTGAGACAAGCAAACAGATACAGAACTAAAAAAATGGTTATGAGGAGGCTCAAGGAACTTAGTGACAACTACAAGCATGTGACTGGGCACTACAACACCATGAAAAAGGAAACAAAGTATAAACAAGAACCAGAAAGAAATGAAGAATATAATATATTTAATAAAAAATACACTAAAGGGAATTATAGCAGGCTGGAAGAAGCAGAGAACCATATCAGTGAGCTGGAAGACAAGGTAGAAATATTCAAAGCAACAAAATGAAGGAAAAAAAAACCCCTCAAAAAGTATGACACTAGCTTAAGAGAACTTCAGAACAACATGAAATGTAACAAAATTCGCATCACTGGAATACCACAAGGAGAAGAAAAGGAGCAAGAGGGAAGTTATGTATTCAAAAATAATGACAGAAACTTCTCTAACTTGGAGAGGAGAAGCTACATAAGTTCAGGAAACACAGAGGGTCCTGATCAAGATGAACCGAAAGAAGCCTACTTCAAGACACATTATAATTAAAATACCAAATATTAAAAACAAAGAGAATTTTAAAAGTGGCAAGTGAGAACCAGAGTGTAACATACAAGGGAGCCCTGATAAGACTAGCAGCTGACTTCTCAATGGAAATGCTCCAAGACAGAAAAGATTGGCAAAAAATATTCCAAGTAATGAAAACCAAAGCCCTGCAATCGAGACTACCCTATCCAGCAAGGATCTCAATTAAAATGGAAGGTGAAATGAGGAGTTTCCCAGACAAAAGAAGGTTAAAAGAATACACCTCCTCCAAACCAGCACTGCAAAATATGCTAAAGGGACTGCTTTAAGAAGATGAAGAATAAGAGTAAGGGGGAGAGGACACACGTACAAAGGGGGAAAATGGCAATGAAGAACCTACCAATAACAACCTTAAATGTAAATAGATTAAATGCCCTAATAAAAAAAACATAGGGTAGCTGAATATATTAAAAAACATGACCCACACATATGCTGCCCACAAGAGGCCCACCTCAGAACAAAAGACCTACACAGACTTAAAGTGAAGGGTTGGAAAAAATTATTCCAAGCAAATAGACAGGAAAAGAAAGCTGGGGTAGCAATACTTGTATGAGACAAAATATACTTCAAAACAAAGGCCATAGAAAGAGATACAGAAGGATACTTCATAATACTCAAGGGAAGAATCCATAAGAAGACAAACATTGTAAACATATATGCACCCAACATAGTAACCCCCAAACATACAAGGTAAATCTTGGAGAACTTTAAGAAAGATTTAGACAGCAACACACTTATACTAGGGGATTTTTAACACCTCACTGTCAATAATGGATAGAGCTTCCAAAAAAAATATTAACAAGGATATTGTGTTATATAAAATGGCTTTAACAGATATATACATACACACACGCATATATACATACATACACACATACATATACACACACACATTCATTCATTCATACACACACACACACATATATATATAAATATATAACCTTACATCCCAAAGCAGCAAAATACACATTCTTTTCAAATGTACATGGGACATTTTCAGAGACAGACCACATGACAGAATACAAAGCAATCATATCAAGCATTTTCTCAGACCATAAGAGCCTGAAACTAGAAACCAACCACAAAAAAAACCCTCAAAAAAGTGAAATTCATAGAGACTGAATAGCATGCTATTAAACAGTGAATGGGTTAAGAATGAGATCAAGGAAGAAATAAAAAAGTTTCTGAAAATAAATGAAAACGAACACAAAACAGTACAAAATCTATGGGAACACAGAGAAGACAGTCCTGAGAGGGAAGTTCATAGCAATACAGGCCTAACTAAAAAAAAATTTCATATAAACAACCTAACCCTATATTTACAAGATTTGGAGGAACAACAACAAAGCCCAGAGCAAGTACACAGAAGGAAATAACTAAGATCAGAGCAGAATGAAATGACACAGAGACTACAAGAACAACTCAAGGACCAATAAATACATGAGCTGATTCTTAAAAAGATTTTAAAAAATAGACAAGGCTTTAGCCAGACTCATGAAGAAAAAAAAGAGGATACAAATAAATAAAATCAAAATGAAAGAGGAAAAATTACAACCGATTAATAAAAAAGAAGAAAGATAAAAAGAAAATAAGAAGTTACAACTGGTAACACTGAAATACAAGAAACACATATTACTACAAACAATCAAATAGAAGAACTTTGAAAACCTGGGTGAAATGGACAAATTTCTTAAAAAATATAATCTTCCAAAACTGAATGAAGAAGCAGAGAGCCTGAACAGACTTACAATACCTAGTGAAATTAAAGCAGTAATCAAGAATCTCCTGGCACACAAAAGCCCTGGGAGGGACTGATTCACAAGACAAATTTACGAAACATTTAAGGAAGAATTAACCCCATATCCTCCTCAAACTATTCCAAAAAATCCAAGAAGGAAGATTCCCAGACTCTTCTTATGAGGCCAGCATCATATTAATCCCCAAAGTAGATAAAGGCACAACAAAAAAGAAAACTAGAGGCCGGTATCACTGGTGAACACAGATGCTAAAATTCTAAACAAATATTGGCAATATTTGTTGCATCCACCAATACATTAAAAAGATCATACACTATGATCAAGTGGGATTCATCCCATGAATGCAAGGATGGTACAAAATTTGCACATCAATAAACATAATACATCACAAAAACAAAAGGAACAAAAATCACAATTATATCAATAGATGCAGAAAAAGCATTTGATAAGGTACAGCACCCATTTATGATTAAAATGCTCAGCAAAGTGGAAACAGAAGGAGCAATCTCAATATACTAAAGGCCATATACAAGACCTACAGACAACATCATACTCAATGGGCTAAAACTAAAAGCTTTCCCACTAAGGTCAGCAACAAGGCAAAGGTGTCCATTTTCACCACTTCTATTCAACATAGTATTGGAAGTTCTAGCCACATGATCAGACAAGAAAAAGAAATAAAAGATATCAAAACTAGAAAGGTTAAGTAAAACTGTCACTGTTTGCAGATGACATGATAGTGTATGTAAAAAAACCTGGAGAGTACACCAAAAAAACTAGTCGACCTAGGTTTAAGTGAATTTTGTAACACAGTAGGGTACAAAGTCAATATTTAGAAATCAAAGGCATATTTGTGTACCAACAACAAAATATCAGACACAGAAATCAGGAAAAAAAATCCCATTTGTCCTAGCTACAAGAAAGAAAAAGTACCTAGGAATAATCCTAACCAAGGAGATAAAAGACCTGTACTCAGAAAACTACACAACACTGAAGAAATAAATTAAGGAAGTTACAAACAAATGGAAGCATGTACTGTGTTCATGGACAGGAGGAATTAACATCAACATGTCCATACTACCCAAAGCAATTTATAGATTCACCACAAATCCCTATTAAAATACCAATGACATATATCATAGATATAGAATAAACATTTCAAAAATTTATAGGGAAACATAAATGACCCTGAATAGCCTCAGCAATTCTGAGAAAGAACAAAGAAGGTGGGATCACAATATCTGATATCAAACTATATTTATTACAAGGCCACTGTAGTCAAAACAGTTTGGTACTGGCATTAAGAACAGACACATAGACCAATGGAACAGAATAGATAGCTCAGAAATAAATGCAAGTCTCTGTGGTCAATTAATGTTTGACAAAGTGAGCAGGAGCATAAAATGGAGTAAAAATAGCATCTTCAACAAATGGTGTTAGGACGATCTGGACAGCTACATACAAAAAAATGAAACTAGACCACCAATTTATACTATACATAAAAATAAACTCAAGATGGATAAGAGACTTAAATATAAGTCACCACACCATAAAAGTCCTAGTGGAGAACATGGGCAGGAAAATTTTCAGATTTTCCACAGAACAATATTTCCACTAATATGTCCCATAGAGCAAGGGATATAAAGAATAAACAAATGAAACCACATCAAATTAAAAATCTTCTGCACGGCTAATGAAAACATCAGCAAAATAAAAAGGGAACCAACCACATGGGAAGACACATTTGCCATTGACACCTCAGACAAGGGTTTGATCTCCAAAATATATATAGAACTCACATGACTCCACTCCAGGAAGACAAACAACCCAATTATAAAATGGGCAAAGGACCTGAACAGATACTTCTCTAAGAAGCACATACAGAGGGCCCTGGGACATATGAAAGGATACTCAGCATTCACTATCCATCAGACGCAAATTAACTCCACAGTGAGATACCACTTCACAGTGATCAGAATGGCCATCATAACCAAATCAAGAAACAAGAATTGCTGGTGAGGTTGTGGAGAAAATGGAACCCTAGTGCACTGTTGGTTGGAATGCAGACTGGTACAGCCACTGTAAAAAAGTTATGGAATTTCCTCAGAAAACTGAAAATGGAACTGCCTTTTGATCTGCCAATCTACTGCTAGGAGTGTACCCTAAAAATACTGAAACACCATTTCAAAAGAACCTATGCACCCCAATGTTCCTAGCAGAGCTATTTACAATAGCCAAGTGCTGGTAACAGCCTAAGTGCCCATCAGCAAATGAGTGGATCAGAAAACTGTGGTACATTTACACAATGAAGTACTACGCACCAGAAAAAAGAATCTCCTACCCTTCATGACCGCATGGTCTGGAACTGGAGAGCATTCTGCTAAGTGAAATAAGCCAGGCAGTGAAAGACAAATACCATATGATCTCAGCCATAAGCAGAACCTGATCAATGAAACAAATACACTAGCAAAATAGAACCAGAGACATACAAATAAGAAACAGACTCCAGTGACCAGAGGGGACTGGAGAAGGGAATAAAAAGGAAAAGAAGGGGAAGTGTCAAGTCGAGGAATGTGTATAAAGGACCCCTGGACAAAGACAAAGAGGTGGTGGGAGAACTGAATGTGGGAGGTGAGTGTGGATAGGGCAGGGGAGAGTAATGGGGAGAAAATGGGGACAAGTGTAACTGAACAATTAAAAGAAAAAAATAATTGTGCAGGAAGCCCAACAACTTTTTGAGTTTATATTTTGTTGTTCTGTTTTTTCAATGTTCCTACTAGGCATTTAAAATAATTTGTATTTTATTTTACATTTTAGGACTGGCACATCAAACATATTTAAGGAGGAAGCTACAGTGTATTTGGGGGGAGAAATAAAACAACTTCACAATTACTAAGCACTTTTATGTACCAAATACTTCCGTCACCATCAGCCCTACAAAGCAGGTAAGAACACTAAAGCTCAGGTATAGCAAATAGCTGACCCACGATCATGCAGGTGGGCAGGAACATAGCTATCATAAGAACCAAATTTCTTTGATCTCCCAAACTTGTTTTTTACCTACTATACTACACTGCTTTCTAAGCCCATTTTACAATGTAATTTTCAGAAATAAATTCCACAGTAAAAATCATGGTAAACCTCAACTTTCCTCCCTCAGTTTCTTTAATCGGTCCATTCATCCCTATGCCTCAGTGAAAGAAAGAAAAGGAAAAGCAAAGAAAAGAGGTATTTATGGAATGGTTCTGGAATAGTTACAGGATCTAAAGCTATGTATGAAGATGTTCTGTTTCTTTTAAGTTTTTAAACAGTTTTTAAAATGCTATCAATGCTTCAAGTTATAAAAAATTACCCAAGAAGAGAGTTTAATATTTCATGCAAACTGTTGTAAAGTATTTAAAGAGTTAAGTTCCACATGCCACCTAAAATACTTGTTCCATTAGGAAAAATAACAACAAAGAATAAACAACAACAAAAATACATCAGTTTGTAAAACTAATGGAGTTGACCCTATCTATTACTCAGTTATTATTTTACTCACATCATAAATCCTTTCCCACAAAGCAACTAACCGTGTGTAGTCAAGTATAGCCATTTAAGCACTTACAGAAAACTAGGTAACATTTTGTGAGCACTATATACTTTTAAAAGTAAACCAATAGTTAGAAAGAAAGGTATTTTTTCTTATGGGACATCTATAATGTATGGTTTTGGTATTCTAAATAATCATAATATATTTTTTTAAGTCTTAAAGTTTGCATCTCAAATTAGGTAACTTAAAAAAAAGGGGGGAAGACAGCTAAAGGGAGATAGCTGCAGCCCTTCAATATTTTACAACAATTTGGTGGTTTCAATCATTATAATCTACTGGTTAAGACCTATGGGGTTCCAATTTTGGTTCAATCCTTACTGGTTCTGTGACTTTGGGCAGGGCACTCTGACTCACTTTCCTCATCTGAAAATGGGGACAATAATTCCTAAAGTCACTGTGAGGATTAAATGAGTTAAAATATGTAAGGCTCTTGGGACTTCCGCCAAGATGGAGGCGTAGGTGGAAACACATTGCTTCCTCACACAACCAAATCTAAAAACAACAAAGTTATAACAACAATAAACACAACCAAATCACAGAAAATCGAACAATAGGGAGTCCTAAAACAACGAGCCATTCAGCTAAACTGGTGAGAGGGGCAAAGCCAGCAGTGGAGCGGGTCGGGTAAAAATGGTCCCCTGACCCGGGTGGCGTGCAGGCAGCCGAGGGCGAGGATCCCAGGTGCGGGGTAGCTACGGGAAGGCGTTGAAAGCCAGGCAGTGAAAGACAACCTCTGAAAGACAGCAGCTGGCTGAGGTTGCCCATTTGCACGCAGATAAACCAGTGACAAGATGTGCATTGAGACAGACCGCGAAGGCCCTGGCGCTGGGCAAGGGGCTCGCACAGTTGCCCTAAGATAAACAGGCGGGGTGAGCGGTGAGGCGAACTGGGCAAGTAGAGAGGACCGCCCATGCTCCCTCTCTGACCCCGCCCCCACATACAGCGTCACAACCCAGCGGACCTGGGTGGCCCCACCCTGGAGAATACCTAAGGCTCTGCTCCTCATATGTAACAGGCACGAACCTATCAAAACATGGCTCAAGAACAACTCAGAGCCCCAGAACCATAAATCTAAGCAATGAAGAAGTTGCCAACCTAACAGAGGCACAGTTCAAAACACTGGTGATCAGGATGCTCACAGAACTGGTTGATTTTAGTCACAAATTAGAGGAACATATGTAGGCTAAACTAATTGAAATGAAGGGAAATGCACAGGAAAGCAATAGTGATGAAAAGGAGACTGGGAATCAAATCAAGGGAGCAGACCAGAAGGAAGGAAAAAATGACCAAACAGAAAAATATGAAGAAACAAGAATTCAAAAAAATGAGGAGAGGCTAAGGAACCTTCAGAACATCTTTAAACACTCCCACATTCAAATTATAGGGGTACCAAAAGGGGAAGAGGAACAGTCACGAATGAAAACCTTATTTGAACAAATAATAAAAGAGAACTTCCCCATTCTGGCAAAGGAAATAGACTTTCAGGAAATCCAGGAAGCTCAGAGAGTCCCAAAGAAGTTGGACCCAAGAAGGAACACACCAAGGCACATCATAATTACATTAGCCAAGATTAAAATGAAGGAGAGAATCCTAGAAGCAGCAACAGCTAAGGGGACAGTCACCTACAAAGGAGTCCCCATCAGACTGTCAGCAGATTTCTCAAAAGAGACCTTACAGGCAAGAAGGGGCTGGAAAGAGGTATTCCAAGTCATGAAAACCAAAGATCTACAACCAAGATTGCCCTATCCAGCAAAGCTTTCACTTAAAATGGAAGGGCAGATAAAGTGCTTCTCAGATAAGATCAAATTCAGGGAGTTCATCATCACCAAGCCCTTATTATATGAAATGTTAAAGGGACTTACCTAAGAAAAAGAAGATAAACAAGATGAACAGTGAAAGGACAGCAAACTCACAGTTATTAACAACCACACCTAAAATACAAGCGAATTAAGAGGACAGATCAAGAGTGAACCATAGAAATGAAGATCATGTGGAAGGTTAGCAACAGGGGAGTGGGAGGAGAAGGGGGGAGAAGGTACAGAAAATAAGTAGCATAGACGGTAAGGAGAAAATAGATAGGGGGAGGGCAAGAACAGTAGGGGAAATATAGAATCTAAAGAACTAGAGACACGTGTTCATGAACTAAAGGAAGGGAATGGAGGGAGAGGGGTGTGCAGGGGGGAGGGGAATGAAGGGGGAAATAGAACAAATGTAATAGCATAATCAATAAAAAAAGTTGGTAGCTCTCGAAAAAATTTTTTTCAAAAACTACATGTAAGGCTCTTGGAATATTAATGGAAATAATGCTCTCTGTTGTTTTCTAATTATCCATATAACTGAGAAGACAGTAAGATAAAATAATTAACTTTAACTGATGTTGGCTAATATATGTTTTTAAAGAAATGCCATAAGATACCACACAATCAGCAAAAATTAGTATATATTTTACTAAGGACATCATGAAAAAAAATCTGATGCAGTAAGAATGAAGTATAATTCCTGGTATATTATGCTGTTTGATGATATACAGTAAATAAACAATACATTTTTTATCTTACAATATGCCTCATAAAAGTAAGAAAAAAAATTTCATTAAGATGCTTGACTATGAAATCTCTTTCAACTGGAAAATGGTATCCAAGACAGTTGCCTTGGGTAAACTATAATATGCTCACTGTAATGCCCTACTCAAAAATTATATAAGACTCCTGGAACTTATCGTGAAAGTCTTGTCTTTACAGAATACATTTTCAACTGCCTTGAGGTTATTATGACTGAGTGTCCCAAACACTCTCCTACAGTGTTACCTCAACATTTTGACCTTCCTAAGGATTCCTTTATTTGCAAGTACATCACCTAATCTTAGAATCATTTTCCTTAAGGAAAAAAATAGCCGTGGCTGTTGTGGTTCAGTGGATTGAGTGCTGGCCTGCAAACCAAAGGGTGGCTGGTTCAATTCCCAGTCAGGGCACATAACTAGGTTGTGGGCCAGGTCCTCAGCAGGGGATGCATGAGAGGCAACCACACATTGATGTTTCCCTCCCTTTCTTTCTCCCTCCCTTCCTCTTTCTAAAAATAAATACATAAAATCTTTTTTAAAAACCTGATAGAGGAAAAAGACAAAGAAGAAAGGAGATGACAAACCAGGTAGAGGAAGGCTTTGATATTATATGCCATGGGTTTCCAAACAGGTGTAAGCATTGGTCAACAGTCCCTAAGAATCTTGCTAGTGCTGTGGTGAGATGTGGTGTGGTAATCCAGCTTAGACAACTCATCTATCCTGACTCTGTGGGAAAGAAGCACTGGGAAATCCTTACCCAGCCCCAAACTTTGCTTTTCAGAAGGAAGAAAACTTTGTGACACTCAAGGGAGGAGGACAGATCAGAAGTCGCTCGGCACTCAAGTTAGAAGAGTACAGGTGATTAGAAAATTAAAGAATCTTTGCACTGGCAAGCAACTTAGAGGTTAATTTACTTCAACATATTTTTTGCAGTATAGGATTCTCCTTCACAGATTCTCTGAGAGGTGGTCCTTTAGCCTCTTCCCAAAAGACCTTCAGTAATTGGGATCTTACTTCCTTGAGTCCTCTAGCTGCAAGCCAGAAATACAGAAAATAAAAAAGATTCTTTACATTATTCATATCCAATTAGCCACTAAGCCTTATGTATTTACCTCTTAAATCTCTTTTAAATCTATCCACTGTTCCCCCTCCCACTATCTTAGTTCAGACCTCTCTTTTATATTCCTTCATGTGGTCCTGCAAGAAGATCCAACTGCCCAATTACCTACTACCAAATACTTCACCTCACATGGTAGCCTGCAGAACGGATATTCTAAAACACAAATCTAGGCACTTTCACAGTTGAGATGGTCCACTAAGGAAATTCTGTGCTTGCCTTTTCCCACAATTACATTACAACTTACAGAATAACCACTCTTGAGAACCACCTGAAATGAACTGAACTCCCATAACTAAAGATGTAAAAAAGAAGCCTCATCAAGACTGGTAGGAGGGCCAGCAATGCAAAACAAGCTGGACCCATACCAATGTGTGACAGATAAAAAACAGGAGGGACTATCTTGGCTATGGAGATCCCACAACCCACACCAGGCTCCCCAGTCCAGAGCACCAGTTCCAGGAACAAGAGTCCCTGAAACATCTGGCTGTGAAAATCAGTGGGGACTCTGTCCAGGTGAGAAGAGGAACTGCTGTAGACTAAGGTGTCCTGTTAAAGTGCCTGAGTACAGAATCACTCACAAACACTTGCCCTCAGCTCCAATGAAGAGACAGCACACCGAAAGTGCTAGGGATGGATATACTGAGAGGAACGAAATTTATCTGGCTGCAGGGCAATGGTTGAAGAGGCACCTCTCTAGAAGACTGAAGGGCTGGCAGCCACCATATTCCTTTGGTGAGGCCTCCCATGACCCAGCCTACAAGTGCAGGTGGGTGCCAAATCTAAGCTTTCCATTAAATGGCAAACATAAGGCACCCCACCCAAAACAGGCAAGGGCCCAAAGCTCTTTCAGTGGCTGTTCCTTCCAAGTGGCTGGCCTTGGAAGGAACAGACACTAAAAGAGCTTTGGGCAAAGTATGCAGACTGGCCCATGCTGCATACTTTGCTAAAATCTCTCAAAGATCCACAAATCCCAAACAAGCACTGGATGGCCTTATTGTGCCCTGTACCTCTTGCTAAGTGGGCCCAGGCCTGGCTCTAGCTGCAACAATATAGCCTCTCCCAGGTGTCTCCAAACCTAACATAGGTGACTACCAACCACAGATCACTTTGTCACTCCTACCAGGTGGCCTGTGGCCAGGCACAGGTACCAACAGACCTGGGACTGCACCAGAGCCCCACCCAAAATTCCCCAGAACCAACATATGTGGTAGCTGGCTTTGACCACACCAGAATAATACCCAGTTAGCTCCACAAATGCTATACCCAAAGGACAGACTCAACAGGCATTAGACCTCACTTAAATAAACCCTGTTCTGGGGAAGCACATGCACAACAACTTACCTGTTTCAGTCACAACCAGTTCTCAAAGACAGTGAGCATGATGGTAAACCTCACCCACTGACATGCTAACAGCAATCAAGGCTCAACTACAACAGGAGGGCCCATACAACCCACACAAAGGGCACCCCTGGAGTACCCGGCTCAGGTGACTGGGAAGACTAAGCCACTGGTCCTCATGGGGCACCTACTACATAAGACCATTGTGCCAAGAATGAAAGGCATAGCAGTTCTATCTAATACATAAAAACAAATACAGGGAGGCAACCAAAATGAGGAGACAAAAAAAACACATCCTAGATGAAACAAGAGGATGAAACTCCAGAAAACCAAAAGATGCAGAAAAAGCATTTGATAAAATACAACACCAATTATGATTAAAAAAAAACAAACCTCCAAGCACCATGGGAACAAGGAAGCACACCTCAACATAATAAAGGCCATATATAAGAAAACCACAGCTATCATCCTACTTATCAGGGAAAAGCTAAAAGCATTTTCCATTAATACCAGGAATAAGACAAGCATATTTTCTTCTACCACTTATTCAACAAACACTGGAAGTCCACAGCCACAACCAGCTAATCAGACGAGAAACATAAATAAAAGGCATCCACATTGGAAAGTAAGAAGTAAAACTGCCATTATTTGCAGATGACATGATACTGTATATCGAGAACCCGAAAGAATGTACCATAAAACTATTAGAACTGGTAAATGAATTTTAAAAGTAGCAATATACAAAATATTCAGAAATAAGTTGTACTTTTATACTCCAATAATAAACTATCTGAAAGGGAAATGAAGAAAACAATCCCATTTATAATTATATAAAAAAATAATAAAATACCTAGGAACATTTTAACCAAGAAGGTAAAAGACCTGTGCTGAGAAAATTACAAGACACTGAAGGTACAAATAAATGGAAGTATTTACCATGTTCATGAGAAGGAAGAATCAGCATTTTTAAACTGTCCACATTACCCAAAGCAATGTACAGATTCAGTGCTATCCCTCTCAAAATACCAAGAATATCTGACAGAGAGCTAGAATGAAAAATCCTATTTTAGCCTGAAATTCATGATGTTGTCTAACTCTCCAGTTCTCATTTTAGACACACTGAATGGTTGTGGTATCACCTGTACCAACCTGTTTTGCATCCCCATTCTTTGGTTCATGTTGTTACGTCTGGCTGGCACCCTCTGTCTTCCCTCTTCAACCAGCTAATTCAGTACAGAAATTATCTCTAGGAAGGCTTCTTTTGACACCTTCACCTATATATGATAGAAAACCTTCCATGTGTATCTCTTGTAACTACTTTTATTATATTATACTAGAATCATCAAATTCATCACTTTCCCTCCAGATGAATCCCTGAAGGCTGGAAGTATGTCACTCCCTTAGAATATGTCACAGGACTTGTGGTAGCGGGTGTTCAATACATGCCAAGAATGCAGCAGGACTTTTTATTATGTGAGTTAAAATCTATAACTAGATTGTCCATGGAGCAATATAAACCATCTCTCCAAGGAAATAGAGCATTTGGCTAATGTATGAAAAGGCAAAGTTTAAGTACTATTTATATGACATTTGTACTTACCTAAGTTGCTGTAGGTTGCACTACAGGGATTCAAGTCCATAGGTTCTGAAATGTCTTCTTTTTCCTCTTCTTTTTCCAGTTCAGGTAGGGGCAATGCTGGTGTGCCACCTCCACCATCTTGCTTCACAACAGTTCTTGGATCCCAGGAAGAAAAATCCTCTGTCACTTCCTGGGTCACGTGACTAAAACAAATCAGACCACTGATTAAATGTCACTCTGGCGCTTAAACGTCTTGCTAAAATGTATTTTTATGGATAGGATATGCTTGCCATAAATGAAAATATTTGGTTCTATAATCTAGCAATGGGTCATAAGCTGCAACATGCTTTTCTGAATATAAGGCAGTCCTTCATGAAGGCTCATATTTCTATTTATCTTGGTTCATACATATTGAGAATTCAGTTTGATAGAGATGGTATGGTAGGCTCACAGGAAAGTTTGAAAATAGGAGGTAAGGACTGAAACATTTTTTTAAATGTAGGAGGTGGCGAAGGTTGTGTTAGGGAGAGCTGCATGCTGAACTGGTTATAAGACAAATATACTCTATCTGAGTAGTTCCAGCCAAGATGGAGGCATAGGTAGAAATGCTTCACTTCCTCGCACAACCAAAAGAATAACAACCCAGCGGCACGAAACAGCAGAGGAGGTCGCCATTTCCCCACTCTGACCACGCCCCCACATACAGCGTCACAACCCAGTGACCTGGGAGTCCAAGGCTCTGCTCCTTATACTTAACGGGCGCGAACAGACCAAAAATGGCTCAAGAAGATCTCAAAGTCCCAGAGCCTATAAATCTAAGTGATGAAGAAATAGCAAAACTCTCAGACGCACAGTTTAAAATACTGGTGATCAGGATGCTCACAGATCTGGTTGATTATAGCCACAAATTAGAGAAACATATGAATGGCCAAACAGAAAAGAGTGAACAACTCATCTAAAAACAATAAACAACAAGAAGTGCCAGAAAATAAACTGCATGGAACTTTGACAACCTAAGAGTTAAAGAAACATTCACCCAGACTGCTAGGAGACTGGCAGTTGAGCGGAGAGGATGCACAACAAGGCTGGGGACCCTGTGGCTGAGGCAGGGCTCACTGAGAGGACTCATGGCAAGGTGGTGGACTGCATGGACAAAGCAGGGCTGGCTGAGTGGGAAACTAAAGACTCCAAGCTAGCTGCAAGTTACTGCAGGGGGTTGCCATGGTGCGAGAAACTCCCAGTTTCACCTGAGAGAGAGTCTGTTCGTTGGAAAGCGGAACTAGAGCAAATTAAGCCAGTGGCATTCTTGCCTCTCTGACTCCTCCTCCACAGACGGTGCCACAATGCAGCAAAGAGGGGTACTGTGCTCAGTGAAAACCTAAGGCCCCACCCACTTACAATATAACAGGTGCACGGAGACAAAGAAATATGGCCTGAATGAGAACAGATCAAAACTCCAGAAAATGAGCTAAGTGACGAGGAGATAGCCAACCTATCAGATGCACAATTCAAACAAAACACTGGTAATCAGGAAGCTCACAGAAATGGTTGAGTATGGTTGCAAAATAGAGGAAAAAATGAAGGCTATGAAAAGTGAAACAAAGAAAAATGTACAGGGAATGAACAGTGACAGAAAGGAAACCAGGACTCAAATTAATGGTCTGAAGCAGAAGGAAGAAATTGACATTTAACCAGAATAGAATAAAGAAACAAGAATTCAAAAACACGAGGATAGGTTGAGGAACCTCCGGGACAACTTGAAACATTCCAAAATCCGAATCATAGAGGTGCCAGAAAGAGAAGAGAAAGAGCAAGAAATGAAAAACTTATTTGAAAAATATAATGAAAGACAAGTTCCCCAATCTGGTGAAGGAAACAGACTTCCAAGAAGTCCAGGAAGCCCAGAGAGTCCCAAAAAAATTGGACCCAAAGAGGAACATACCAAGGCACATCATCATTAATGTACCCAAGATTTAAAATTAAAGAGAATCTTAAAAGCAGCAAGAGGAAAATAGAGAGTTACCTACAAAGAAGTGCCCATAAGGCTATCAGCTGATTTCCCAAAAGAAACTTTGCAGGCAAGAAGGGGCTGGAAAGAAGTATTTGAAGTCACAAAAGGCAAAGACTTACATCCAAGATTACTCTATCCAGCAAAGCTATCATTTAGAATGGAAGGGCAGATGAAGTTCTTTCCAGATAAGGTCAAGTTAAAAGAGTTACCAAGCCCTGATTATATGAAATGTTAAAGGGACTTATCTAAGAAATAGAAGAAGATCAGAAACTAGGAACAGGCCCTGGCTAGTGTAGCTCAGTGGACTGAGCCCGGGCCTGCAAACCACACGATTGCGGTTTGATTCCCAGTCAGGGCACATGCCTGAGTTGCAGGCCAGTTCCCAGCAGGGGACACACGAGAGGCAACCATACATTGATATTTCTCTCCCTCTCTCCTTCCCTTCTAAAGGTAAATAAATAAATCTTAAAAAAAAAAAAAAAACACAACCCAAAAAACTATGAACAGGCCCTGGCTGGCATGGCTCTGTGGATTGAGCGCAGGCTGTGAACCAAAGTGTCACCAGTTTGATTCCCAGTCAGGGCACATGCCTGGGTTGCGGGCCAGGTTCCTGATAGTGGGTGTGCGAGAGGCAACCACACATTGATATTTCTCTCCCTCTCTTTCTCGCTCCCTTCCCCTCTCTAAAACTAAAGAAATAAACTCTAAGTGTAGAGGCCAAGGAACATATATATACAACCTATGGACATGAACTAAAGGGGAGGAATGTTGGAGGGTTAGGGGGTGCAGGTTGGAGGGAGAATAAAAGGGGGAAAAACTGGACAAACTTTTTGAAGTTTGTGAATTTTATTGATTATTCTGGATAATTTTTTATTTTTAAAGCATCCATGAAAACTTTAAGAAGACAAATATACTCAAGTATTTAGCATATTTACTATAATACTGTAATACTATAATAAATATCAAATACTTATACCACTTAGTATTTATTTAGTATACAGTATTTACTGTACACTAACATACTTAGTAAAAAATCAGAAATAAAGTTGAGATTACAGTAGTTAAATAAGAAAGTTAAACCATTGTTTTAGTAGGTAAAAATAAGGCCAGGATGGTCTTGTTCTCAGGAGAACAGAGCATCAACTCTTTTCTATATGCATGTAAAAGGCAAAGCAAATGAAAAAGAAAGTTCTGCATTCTCGTTATTATTTATTAAAATGAATCCGAACCATCCTATTTGGCCACCTAGTAGAATACGGTCATCCATCGTGCTTTGTGTTCCCAATCTTGTTTCAGTTCTCTGCCTGCTCATTTGCTTATAGCTATCTCTTTGAATGTTTCCCACTCCCCACTCTGCCTGAACTGGTAATTTGTCGCTACAGAGTATAAGGGGAATGAATGGTCATTAAATACGGGTGGAGAAAACTGGCTTAATTAGAAAATCTCATTGGGCTGGTCAAGGAAATAAATTAAAAAGCAGGAATCTTTAGTGGGTTCTGGGTCCACTGAAAGTATTCCCAGGCTGTTACAAACTCACCAGCTCTTCTTCCTGTTTTTCACTTTTCATTTCTTTAATGGGCAAAGAGAAAGAAGGAAAGGAAACATATACTATTACATGTAATTTCTGGATTTTCAATTGGCAGTGAATCATGGTGACATTTACAAGTTTCTTTAAAAGAGGTACTCTGTTTAGTCATGTGTCATCAGAACATCTGTCACCTGGGGACCTGAAAGAGAAGGAGCATCTTCTTATCCATCTTTCATCATGGAAATTATCCATGTACCTGAACAGAAAAACGAATCTTTTAGTCTGCTGGAGATACAACTTCAAAAATATCCTTTCAAACCTGAGAGAGACAGAGGTCTCTCTATACTGGGAGTGAACAATGAGCTGGAGGTTGCTTTATGGAATGTGGCTCCTCAGGATAGTAGTGAAGTGGGGAGGAATCACTCTACTAGGAACCAACAGGGAGTTTTACATTAAGGTAACCACACACTGTAAAGCATGCTGCGTCTTCTCAAAGGACTGCTGTAGGGTCCTCAAAACTACAGCAGCCCCCCCAAACAAAGGTACATTTTCCTTATATAAATTATCACAAAGTAAAGGGAACAAGGGAGCTCTACTTCCATATGTTAGCATAGACAAAGCAAGTGACACTTCCGAGACCCTCTCAGACACTGCTTAGTGTCAGGATGACCCATCACTGAGTAGTTATTAATATGCTTCAACAGAGGAAAAATGATATTGGATGGCAAAAGTTAATATAAGCCATTTCTGATTTCAAAACTATAAAAATATATATAATACATTTTATATATTTTAAATATTAATATTTTAAATATAATATATAAGGTATAAATGATATATGTATATAAAAATATCAGCTCTGCCTTGAAAGGAAGCAAACCTCCAGACATTCTGTTCTTATTCTAGAGTCAACTTCAGAGGTTTCTAAAACACTGTTTTTAGGCTCCTAGTCTTCACAGCCTTACTCTTGGCTAGTCCCTTTCCCCCCCCAATCTCCTCATTATTACTAAAAGAAAGCTCTCTTTCCCATTTGTCAAAAAGAACTGGTGAAGGCTGGTTCAGAAACCATGACTCTATCCTCACTTGTCTGTTTTCCTCCCAGAGAATGGGCTATTAAAAATGAGCCATGGTTACTTGTGGAAAAGCACAGGAAGAGTTGTTGCTATTAATCTGTGAGGAATTCCCCGGGCCTGAGTCCATGGACATGAATCACAAAGCTCTGTGCTATAAAGGGCCTCTCAAAACAAAATATGAGTGTTAAAAGACAAGAAATATTAAAGACTCACCTACTGTACCCACTCCTACAATTCCCCATTAAAAGATATTTTACGCGGCCTTCTGGAGTCTGTTAACCATGTTCTAAAGCTCTCTGATGAATCACAGTCCCACTGAGTTCTGGAGAATTATAGGTTGGGCAAGATATACATGGCTTCAATTCTGCACCTTGACCTTTACCTTAGGGGTTTGGTCTGGGAAATATGCCAATTACCTTTGAGAGGCTAAGCAGAGTAAAAGCTAGTTTTATTAACTCTTTGAGAACCAGGGCAGTCCAACCTATATTCTACATAAATATCATTTTTAGTAGGCCCATTTAAAATAAGGGCACTGGTATATTAATTCTCCAATTAAAATAACTCAACTATGAAAAAACTTTACAAATAGGGTTGATGAAAGTAAAATCACATGGGTTTGCAAAAGGAGCATTTTACAGTGATATAGTGTTTAAAAAGGAAGAGTTTTAAAACATGTATCAATGACATGGAATGTCTCCTCTTGAGGGAAGAAAAGCTCTTTCTATGACTGAAATGGTAAAAGAGAGAGTAGGAAAGGGAAAGCTTTTTGAGAGCTCAGGCTTAGATGTGGTAATATGCTATAACTAAGAAATAAAAAAGGAATCAAGAACAGCATCAGAGAAAGGCGACTCACCAATATCTAAGAAAGAGTTCAAAGTTATATCAAATCTCACACTTTTAATCTATTTGAAAAGGAGATATTCCATTTCTTTCTGTCTCCTGAAGTATAAGACCCCTTACCAAATGTGGTATTTCTTAATCAACCTGATTTTGCTATACTTTCCAATTATTGACATTCTCACATAGAAAAGTGTTGTGTCTACTGATCACTATCTTAGTGTCTCTAAATTTCCACTAAGCTTTCTATAGCCTTTAACTGAAAACTGAAAACTTCAAACTTCTTGTCCATAAATGAGATTAATCTTTAACTCAGATTTAACTCAGATCTGATGAGTTCTTGCTAATATGTTTAACATACTCTGGTCAAAGGTAGCTCTTAACTGGTATGAATAAAGTAGCTAGGTCTTGGAATGGAGAAGACTGGCAGCCATGTGCAACATCTTGAATAGACTCTAATTTTCAAACACTGAACAGTTTCACTTTTTCTTTTTTTAATAGATGTGAATAGCAAAAGTGTCTTCAAGGCACCAGACAGAAAGCCAGCAAAGGAGATAAAAACACAGGCCACTGTAAATCACTGTTACCTTCATCATACTAAGAAAATTTAGTTTTAAAATTCTATGAAATACAAAGCCAGAATGGCTTCTGTGAAAATTAACAGAAAAGATAAGTTAAAGTTGGAAAAAAAGCAGTAAAATAAGGATGACCTTCTCAATAACAGAGGTATAGAAGGAGTTTATAAAATTACTCTTTCAGCTTTGGCTAATTTCTAAAGAATGAGGTGAGGTGCTGATGTGTTATTTCCTGAAAAATCAAGATATTATTAGAACATACACACAGGCCTCTCCAACAGGACTGACCCAGGAAGGATATGGATCCTGGACTTTTTCCACGTGTTCAGAAGCACCAGAAAAGCACATCACCACACCTTTTCCCAATTCCTCTTATCTCCCTCAATTGCCTGCCCACCCTCTGAAAGAGAGGAGGGAGATGGTGAGATATGATTATGATCACTCAACTCTCCAAAACCACTGTGCATTCACAGAGGGGATGGGTGTGAGGAGGAAATGGGAACTAAATGGGCTTGGAGCCTACTCCTACCTCAAGCTGCACACTTTTCCAATTAATTCACACAAACATCTCAGAAGGTAGATTTTACAGATGTATAAACTGAGACTGAAAGAAGTAAAATGAATTGCCTAAGGTTACATGGGTACTTAGGTGGTAGAGTCAGGATCTGAATTTGATACTATTCAACTTTTAATATCTATGCTCTTTACACCACGCCAGTGCCATCAGGCAAACTTGGTTTATTATAATAACTCAACAATAAGTGCTTAATTATGAAAATGAAGAAGTACCTCAAAAACAATAAAGCTAAAATGAAAATGTGAGATAATAATTACAGATGTGTTCTCTTTTTGAAAAATTCTAAATGAACTCATTGTTTACACTGCAAAAGGATTTATTTAAATATGAGATGTTTTAGTACAGGAAAACTGTTTGGCTTACTGATAAGAACCAGATATTTGCTTTCTGAAAGTAACCACAACCACTACCTCTCCATCTGCTGAGTGCAAGGTACTAAGATTAAATATGTATCCCCTAACAATAACATTCCAAGTAATTTGTTATCCCTAAATAGCAAATAAAAATGGCAGGCAAAACTTACATAGTGCTTACTTATTATGTGCCTGTTGTAATCCATGATTCTCAAAAGTAGCAGTATTGACATTTTGGACCAAATTATTCTGCGCTGTGGAGGGCTGTCCTGTGTAGTAGGATCACACTAGTACTTCTTGCCTCTATCCAGTAAAAGTGCTGGAATCACTCCCAGCTTCCTCAGTTGTGATACCAATTGTCTGTCTTCACCTGGCCAAATATGCCCTGAGAAGCAAAACCTACCCCCCACTGCCCTATTTTCTAAACCTGCTACATAAATTCTTTTAAGTTTCACAATAACCTAATAGGCAGGTTATTATCTCTGTCTTACAAATGAAGAAAATTATAGCCCAGAGAGTTAAGGCATTTGAATCCTGTAACACAGCTAGTAACTGTTGGAGCTCAGATTCAAAGCCAGCAGTTGAGCTCTGTAGTCTGTTCTCTAAACAGATATACTACTCTGCTTCTGTTTTTAGATGAGGAAACTAAGAAGCAGGGCTCATATGAACTTGTCCAAAATGACATAGCTAATAATAAGTTGGTAAAAGCAGGATTCAAATGTAGGTCTAAGTAACTTCAAAGTGTATATATTCTAAAATATTATGCCAACTGTTATAGGATCTTAATGTGCCCATGAATTACTCTGGAGTTTGGTAAAGATGCAGACTCCTGCCTCCCACCTCCGGGGATTGATTTTATAGGTTTGGGGTGTGACCCAGGAATCTGCATGTACACAAACACCAAAGTGCAATGCTAGGGCTACACTGAGAAACTATTTTTCACTGCCTCCTTCCCCTAGAGAGAAAAGAATAATAAATATATAAAGGACCAATGTGTAAAAAGTGAGTAAAAAATTTAAGGAAAGAACCATCATTGCTCAGAAGTGATAAAGAGGGGGAAAAAGAAAGTAATCTAAGTAGCCACAAATGAGAGAAAACGGGCTACTTAAAAAAGGTGTTTGGGATAAATCTCTATCTTCTGTGTTTTATTCTTGGAATACAATTATATAAATTCACAAAATGTTAGAAAATGAGGATTTGGTCTAGTATGACATTTATGAATTTCATTAGTATTAGAAGCCCTGGCTGGCTGAAGACCATTCTGGGAGTAAGAAACAGAAGTCTTCCCACATGCAGTCCTAGCTCACGTTTTTGTATCAACGGAGGACAGAGGCAGACCCTATGCCTGAAAAAGATGCCACAAGAGGGACCAGAGCACATTTTGAAAGGATTTATTTAAATATAAGATGCTCTAGTATAGGAAGACTGCCAGGGGACTCTCCCTAAAATACCACTTTTGCTCTGCTTTTCCATCATCCAGAGATCCTTGTGACCACTTGCACGTCTTCAAGATCCATCACAACGAGGCTGCAAAGTGTATCTGCACACTTCTCCCAAACCTTCTGAGACACAGTTCTTCAGCTTCTGACAAGCCAGTGTATTTCTATATCATACCTCCCTGTTCCACGGACACACCACATTCAACATATTTGCTGTTCCTATTTTCCCTTTCTGGAGTTGCCTCCCTTCTTTCTTCCATCTATTCCAAACTCAGCCAGCCTTTATAGACTATTCGAGTCTCATATTATCCAAGATGTCTTACTGTCCACAGGCATTCTTCCTTCTGTGAACATCCATGGCAGATGTTATGGCATTTATATGTGGAAGTCCCAACCCCCTAGTGTACCTGTACTTGGATATGGGGACTCTAGGAAACAATTAGGATTAAATGAAATCAGAAGGATGGGGTCCTGATCAGGCAGAATTAGTGTCATTATAATAGACACCAGAGAGTTTGGTCTTCTGGCTTTCACATGGACTCTCTCCCACCTTCACTCTTTACATACATTTACTGAGGAAAGTGAGGACATAGTGAGAAGGCAGCCATCTGCAAGATAGAGTCCTCACCAGAAACCGAGTCGGGTAGAACCTTGATCTTAGGCTTCCGGCTCCACAACTGTGAGAAAATAAATTTCTGTTGTTTAAGCCACCCCATTTGTGGTATTCTGTTATAGGAGCCCAATCTGACTCATACAGTAGGGACTGAGAATTATAGGTGGGGTCTGGGCAGCAAGGCACAGGAGAACACCACTGGGATCTGTACCCAAATTTCCCACAGAAAAATTTCGGCCTGCACCGCCATGGAGAATGGAAGTAGGACAGATTCCAAAGTGGAGCATTCAAGGATTGGGATGGGAAACTCCTTCCTCACTAGGAAGTCAGAGGAACAGGACATCCTCCTGGATGCAGAGGGAAGTTTTACCCATGTGCCAATGGGCAGGAGATAGGAAGGAGGAAACTCTGGGGGTGCCCCAAGGCCAAATAAAGAACATCAATACAGGACAGACTCTGTTCTAAGACAGGTTGTTCTCACTTTCTGGAAAAACTCTGAATCATGGTGACTCAAGAATGCATCTGTGCAGGAGATGCTACATGACCCCTGATTCGTTCTGATAGCATTATAATAAATTCACATTGTGCAACCCCCTTCTCCAGTGGCCAATCAGGGAAAACCGTAAGAGACCACATGTGTGGTAGCTTTAAAGTAATACAACTACTTATACACGTGCAATAAAAGCCCAGCAAAACTAGGCAGGAAGGATCCACCCTATAAAAGTAGAATCCTTCCAGCCTCTGAGGTCAATCTCTGCTTGGGGTTGGCTTGCTCTCATGTTCTGTGGAGTGTGCTATCTATCACTTAATAAATCTGCTCTCTCTCTTTCTGCTATAAACTCTCTTGTGTGTTTGGTTCAATTCTTTGTGATCACCAAGACCCTGGTTACCTGTGTCCACCTGCAACACCAGCAGCACGGAAAGGTCAATGCCTGATTACTGAGACTACAGTAGTCCCTCACTGTATTGCGGTTCACTTATTGCGGCTTCACTGTATTGCATTTTTTTTTTTAATTCTGTATTTCAGAGTTTTCGCTGTACCACAGAATTTTCACTACACTTCACTGGTGAGTACATATATAGAATTTTATATGTTGTTAAAATTACATAGGTTTAAGAGTGTAGAAAGGGTTTAAGAGCATATTAAGTGTTCATAATAGTGTGGGAAGGGTTTATAAAGCATATATATATGTGTATATGTGTGTGTGTGTATATATATATATATATATATGGTCGTAACTTGCAGATTTTCACCTATCTCGGGGGTCTCTGGAACGTAACTCCCTCCACAGGTGAGGGATCTCTGTACTTCACTCCCAGATAACTAGGAGTGGTGGTGGTGGGGGTGAGGAGCTGGTCAGTGTGTGTCACTATCAACATTTCATTCCTTTTAGGCAAGCCTTTTTACCTGCTGTTAACAGAGCATCATTACAGAGGCACCAGAGAAGATAAACTGCTTATCCTGGAATTAACATTTAAATAGCACCTGATGACTCTAATCAATACTCTCCTCCAGTTATGTCAATTAATCATCGACTGGAGCTGAAGCTGATTGCCTAGGCCCAGAAATTACAAAGTCAATTTCAATTTAAGTTCTTCCACCAATGCTACTCTGTCCCTAACTCCCTTTATTCTTCTGTAAAATAGGTGTAGTGATATTTACAGAAGTATGTGTTAATTAGGAAATTCACATAAGGCACTTTTAAGAATGAACAACTATGCCAATGTGGAGTATTTAAATTTAAGACTGCTTGACAGGTCCATGAATTAGTACACATTGCTATGGCACTACTGGTCACATGCCTGCTTGTACTCAGGCTGACTTTATAAAAGACATAAACCAACAGACTCAACAACCACCACCAAGAATGCAACAAAAATCACTGCAGGGCCAAATATCTCTGAAGTCAGAGTCTGGCTTTGCTACCTGATTGCAGAGTAGCAATGAGTATATGTCCAAGAGCCTCTCCATTTCTCTATTTCCTATAAAAAGAAAGATGCACTGTCATGGAAATTGGGACAATTGAGATAATGTGAAAGTGTGGTAAGAATTACACAGTAAGATACTGGTATTTAACTGCATTCATTAGGCAGACAAAGGAAACAATACTGACCCAATAATAAAAGTTGGAGTAATCTCAGTCTGGGTCTTCACTTTAGAATATATTCATTATGAGACTCAAAATAAGCCATCTTACTTCTCTGGAATTTTATTACCTCTCAAAAGGGAAAGGTACATAAAGCTGTCTGAAGATCACCCCATCATGGTACACATAAACAAAGTAATTCTGTACCATTCTATGATTAATAAGGAGATAATTATAAACATTCTCTAAAACAGGGTTATTAAAAAGTTGAATAATAAGGACTTCATGAACTTATCTAAACTTTAGGAATATGTCAGCAAATGTAGATGTGATCTTTTAATGGTAATAGTCCAAAAGTTTCTTTATAGCAAAGAACATGTGAACAGGAGAGCAAGCAGCAACTTTCAGCTTCTTTCTCCATTTTTTCTTTATGAGAAATAGGAATTTGATCTTCAGAGATTAATTTTGTCCTAAGCATGAAAGAATGACTTTGATAGGGTTCTCTTAGTAGAAAAATGCAAATTAAGATATAACTGGAAAATAATCATTTAAAATTTAAAAGCTTCTAACTTTCCAGAGAGAAGAACATCACATTTCATCACAGTCTAGGAAGTGTTTGGACACTCTTTTTCCATACTATATGTGTATATACAACATATATAAAAGGACACAGACTCTGGTTACTTTCGGGAGTAGCACATTTGTCTAGCGTTTGGTTAGAATGACTAAAGGCCAATAGCATGCTTGACAATCACAGATAAATCAGCTTGTCAAGGGATCAGCAAACTTTTTCTGTTAAGGGACAAACAGTAAGTATTTTTGGCTTTACAGGCATATGGTGCCTGTTGCAACTACTCAGTTCTGTTGATATAATGAAAGCCACAGACAGCATGTAAAAGAATCAGTGTGGCTGTTTTCCAATATGGCAGGTTGACTTGGCCTGCAAGCCATGGTTTGCCAAACATGGAATAGATTTGAGGGCTCCTCAGATTGACTCCTTGATTATCGAGGAATTCAGCTTAGTTCTAAGGACTAAGAATATCAAAAGTTCTTGGAGAGGTAAAGGAAAACTTATACAGATGAACAGCATTCCTAAGGGAGCAAAATTGTGCCAAATGTAATTTACCTGTCCAAAACAGAAACTGGCTAAGATTTGGACGCAAAATCCAGCTGTGTGAGGCATGACTGGATGCCTGAGATGTTTCTGGGAGTCCTTACATTGTATCGAAAGTACATGCTGGGGTGGGTCTTGGCTAATTAAGAACATGATGTTGAGAGCTGGTAGAATTAGAAAGGCTAGCCAAAGTTCAAGAGGCCATTCAGAGGGTAAATGATATCCTTAACTTTGGCTGGGAGTATTAAGAAAGTTAGTTTGGGCACATTTTAGTTATTTTCTTAGTCACTGACTAAGTTTTCTGATTAAAAAAATTTTTAACCAGTGTTCACTTCGGCAGCACATATGCTAAAATCAGAATGTTACAGAGAAGATTAGCATGGCCACTGCGCAAGGATGATATGCAAATTTGTGAAGCATTCCATATTTTTTCAACAAAACAAACAAAAAAGCAAAATATAACCAAAAACACTGAAATTGAAAACAGATGGACAGTGGCCAGAGGAGAGAGAATTTCAGGTGAAAAGGGTGAAGGGTTTGCAGGAACAATCATAAAGGACACATGGACAACAATGGGGGTTGGGGGGGTGGAAACGGGAGGGAGGTGGGGAAGGCTTGGGCACTGGGGTGAGAAGGAAAGGCAGAAAACGGTACCTAAAAAAAAAATTTTAAGCACATTTTTAAGGATATGTATGTGCTTGGCAAAAGATGTTGGCTGCCAATTATGAAATAAATATGATTTTAGTCAACAATCAAGGGTTCACCACCAAAGCTTACTGGAAAGACTACTAAACGGTATACACTTCAGGGAAAAGAAACTGCATCCAGAAGGGAGGGGTAATATGAAGAAGAAATAGTAAAAGAAGTAATAAACAAATTTAAAATAAAAAAGGATGCTGTAATGGGTACTAACTGAGGGTGGGAAAAGTTTCTTACGATAGTCAGTAAAGAATTTTCTGAAGGGGTGACATTTAAATTAAGAACTAAAAGGACCGGGCGAGATGGTGGCTGGTGAAGTGGGCGGTCCCACATTTGCGTGCAGTTAAATCGGGAGGAACAACTGGAGAGAGAAACAGACTGTGCAACCCAAGGTTCCAGAGTGAAGTAATAAGGCCTCAAAACCTGACTGAAAAAACCTTCGGGGTTGAGGTGGCAGGATAAATTCCCAGCCTCACAGGAGAGTTCGTTGGAGAGACCCACAGGGTCCTAGAATGTACACAAACCCAACCACCTGAAAATCAGCACCAGAAGGGCCCAATTAGCTTGTGGGTAATGAAGGAAGTGATTAAAAGCCATCCAAGAGCTGAACAAGCTTTTGCTTCTTAGACTGCTCCCTCACATAGAGAGCCACAATGCAGCAATATGTGTGCTATCTCACCCTGGCGAACACCTAACGCTCTCTGCCCCTTACTACATAAAAGGTGCACTTCAAAAAAAAGGCCCAAATGAAGAACAGATCAAAGCTCCAGAAAAAATACAACTAAGTGATGAAGAGAAAGCCAATCTATCAGATGCACAGTTCAGCACTGGTAATCAGAAGCTCATTGAATTGGTTGAGTATGCTCACAAAATACAGGAACAAGTGAAGGCTATGAAAAGTGAAATAAAGGAAAATGTACAGGGGACCAACAGTGACGAGAAGAAAACCGGGACTCAAATCAATGGTTTGGACAAGAAGAAAGAAACATTCAACTGGAACAGAATGAAGAAACAAAAATTTTTAAAAATGAGGAGAGGCTTAGGAACACCCAGGATAGCTCTAAACGTTCCAACATCTGAATCACAGAAGTGCCAGAAGAAGAGGAAGAGCAAGAAGTTGAAAATTTATTTGAACAAATAATGAAGGAGAACTTCCCCAATCTGGCAAAGGAAATAGACTTCCAAGTCCAGAGAGTCCCAAAGAAGTTGGACCCAAGGAAGTAGACACCAAGGCACATCATATTTACTTTACCCAAGATTAAAGATAAGGAGACAATCTTAAAAGTAGCAAGAGAAAAGGAGACACTTACCTACAAAGAAGTGCCCATAAGACTCAAAAGAAGGTGATTTCTCAAAAGAAGCCTCACAGGCTAGAAGGGGCTGGAAAGAAGTATTTGAAGTCATGAAAGGCTAAGACCTACATCCAAGATTATCCAGCGAAGCTATCATTTAGACTGGAAGGGTAGATAAAGTGCTTCCCAGACAAGATCAAATTCAAGGAGTTCATCATCACCAAGCCCTTATTATATGAAATATTAAAGGGGCTTATGTAAGAAAAGGAGGGAGATCCAAGAATATGAACAGTAAGGTGACAATAGGCTCACGACTATCAACAACTTAACAACAACAACAAAAAAATCCCAAAACAAGAACAAACTGCACGAAGGATTGGAGCCGGAGGAGAGTCACAGAGGTGGAGATCGCATGGAGGGTTGTCAGCAGGGAGGGGGAGGGAGGGAATGGGACAAGAGGTGTAGAAGCCAAAGAACTTATGTGTGTGACCCATGGACATGAACTAAAGGGGGAATGTGGGTGGGATGGGGTGTGCATAATGGAGGGAAGTAAGGCGTGGGAAGTAGGACAGCTGTGATAGTATAATCAATAAAATATATTTTTACAAAAGAAATATTGAGGCTTAAGGAGGATCTACATAATGCCAATGACTGTAATGTAAAAAATTTGAAGCAGGAAACTAGTTTCCTGACCTAAAATGAGACAGCAGCACATCTCAAGAAACAGATTCTTGTACACCTCTAACCTCTGAGATGTCAGATAGCATGGTGTGCCACTCTTCATTGAATGTAGACCTGGCATTCAGTGAACAGGACGGAGAACATAATGGAACACTGGACAACAAATCCATGGCTGGAAATTTTGTGAATCTACTTCACCCAAAAAATGCAGAGAAGCTCCAAAAATGCATGTTGGGTGCACAAACATTTCACTGAAGATACTCAAACATGGTGGTATTGCTTCTTAGATGTTCTAGTAAGACCTGGCTATAGTACCCCTGCTGACATCTGGGGCACAGCATGCATGGCCTTTGAACTGGCCACAGGTGACTATTTGTTTGAACCTTACTCAGGAGAAGAGTACACTCAAGATGAAGATCATATTGCATTAATCATAGAACTTGTGGGGAAGATGTCTCATAAGTTCATTGTGGCAGGAAAATATTCCAAAGAGTTTTTTGCCAAAAAAGGTGACCTCAAACACATCAGGAAGCCAAAATCCTGAGGCCTTTTTGAGGTTTTAATAAACAAGGATGAGTGGTCTCAGGAAGGGGCATCTGGCTTCACAGAATTTTACTGCCCCTGTTGGAGCTCATCCTCGAGAAGACAATCACTGCCTTTGCTTGTCTCCAGCACCCCTAGTTCAACTTCTAAGCCCCAGCACATTGCAGCAGAGATCAACCACCCCTCCACCTTACCCCTTTCAGCATTTCTCCCTTCCCTTTTCAAGATGAAGCTCCTCCTTCAAAGGTTTCTAGGGTTTGTTTGTTTTTAAATCTACCATGTTCATCTGGGTTTGTTTACTTGACCTTGAGGAGATTCCCCCACAGCCATTGGGCATCCTAGGTGAATCTGGCCTTAATTAGGCTCTGCCAAAGACTAATGGACTAAAATGTGGAACAGCCTCTTGCCCTGTACCCTGTCTTTCTATTAGGACATCCTTTAAATCATAAGCAGCCATTTAAAAAAGAGCAATGAAGATGTATAAGCTCATCCTTCTATTCACTAACTCTAAGGGTTAAATTTTCTAGTGCATCTCCTGCTGCCAGCATAAGGATGAGAAGGGGGGAGGGGGTTACTTTTCTGCACAGCAGAGATATTGAACATGCTGTATCTGGGCTGCATCATTATCTTGGATTGTTTCTGTTCTCTATGTTCACATTTTTTTTCTGTGACTTTTAAGCTATTGTCTTTTTTTAAAAATGAGTTGTCTAAACACCAAATTTGGGTACCATTTTAACATTGTTCAAAACACTGTCATGTTCTTTTCATCTTTTAATAACTCTAAGAGTCTTGAAACTTCACTCTGATTTTTGACAGAAACAAAAAGAACCACCGAGTAGAAATTTCTTCAGAACCACAGATGTTTTGCAAACAGTCCTTTCTTATGTATCTCTATTGCCCTAACAGCAGAGTTATTTTGATTGGCTCTTTGGGGTTTTTTTGGCTTTTTTTTTAAATCCCTGGCTGGCACTTGACTCATTTCACTTGTGTTTATTGCCTCATAACTAAAGAATTCAAGATGATTCTAGAAAGGAGATCTGGACTTCAGAGATTTCTCATCTAAGAAAAAAATGTCCTGGGTTGTTAATTTTTCCCTAAACAGTCCCCAAACTTTTATTTACAGCTTTTACTTTGCCTTCCAAAATTTAGCTTTCAAGAAGTTTCCCTTCGTGGCTTTGCCTTTTTCATTTTCTCAGAGGCTTCAGGTCTTAAATGAAATCCCAGGATAAAAGTACAAAGGGGAGAAATGGGATGGCACTTTTTTCATTGTTTTCAGGGGGGTATTGGTTCGTTATTTTTGGTTGGTACATTTAAGATTAGCCATCCTCTGCTGCTATTTGCTTGTATAATGGAAGTTTTTAACTGCAATTCTGAGATGATTGAGATGTACCCGAAGCTTTTCTTTTTTTTTTTTATGACAAAATTATTTATGAATTTTATCTTGGGATGAGTCTCTCAGACTTGCCCTAGGCTACATATCCCTTCGGTTACACTGAAAAGCAAAAGGGGCATGACAGGTCACAGCCTCTTGTTCAGCTAGGACCAAGTGGGCCTTGGATACATACACACAGAAAGAGGCTTTAAGGCAAGGGACATCTTCCCACATGTCCAATAGCTGCCACCATTATGTGCAGAACCTCCCTCCACAAAACCAAACCTTAATGTGTTTTAGGCTGATGAAATCTACTGGCTCCATCCTGACAACTCCCTGAGACACTGCCCGACCTCAGAGGTATGCATGCCCCAGGAAGCTGGCAGCTGGCATGGTGCACTAGAGACTTTTGTTGCGTGGCCTCAGATCTAGCATTGGAGCTGAGTTTGGGTCTGCATTCACATGGTAAACACTGCCTGCCCCCTGTGTGATGACTCATTGAGAACCTGCCTCAAACAACCCAACTACCGTTTGAGTGTCTTTTAATGGCTGAGCCTAACAAAAAGAAGCATGTGGTGGCAAATCTTGGGATACTCTGGGCCTTTAGCTGACCTGTGCCAGGCCCAGTACTGGTGGTAGCCTGCCTAAATACACAGCTTAGCCCCTTCCACACATTCATAAGCCTAGGACGGGCAGCTACCAAACATGGATGACTTTGAAGCCTAGGGCTGGTCACAGGTGGTATCTGACATTGACTAGCCCTGGAGTCCCTCCCAAGAAACCTCAGGACCAACACACCCTGGAAATGCTTTAGACCACATCGGATTACAATCCCATTAGCTCCACAAGGCGTACACCCAAAGGAAGGTCTCAGCAGGCACTGGATGCAGATTGGGTGAATTCCCCTTTGTGGGGTCAGCCCTCACACTGTAGCTCACACACTGTGCTCAGAGTCAATACAGTTAGCCAGCCTGAGGGTCAAACACACCTGCCAACAGGCTAACAATCAAGATTCAACTCTAACAGGAGAACTCCCATATAACCTACTGAAAGGAGCACCCAGATCAGGTGATCAGGGAGATTGTGCAAACACACAAGACCTGCTGCATAAGGCCATACTAACAAAACTAAAAACCATAGCATATCTACCTAATACACAGAAAAAAAAATACAGAGAGGTAGCAAAAATGGTGAAACAAAGAAACATGCCCTGCCCTGGTGTGGCTCAGTGGATTGAGCATGGGCCTGTGAACCAAAGGGTGGCGAGTTCAATTCCCAGTCAGAGCACTATGCCTGGGCTGTGGGCTAGGTCCCCAGTAGGGGATATACAAGAAGCAACCACACACTGGTGTTTTTTCTCCCTCCCATCCCCTCTGTCTAAAAATAAATAAATAAAATCTTTTAAAAAATCATCTTTAAGAAAACAAACAAACAAAAGAAACATGCGTCAAATGAAAAAGCAGGAGAATCTCCAGAAAAAAAACTAAATGAAAAAAGAAAGACAAGCAATCTACCAGATACAAAGTTCAAAACATAGGTTATGTGAATACTCAAGAAACTTAGGAAAAAATGGATATACTCAGTGAAAACTTCAAGAAAGAGACAGTAAGCATAAAAGAGGACATAGAAACTATAAAAAAGAACCAGTAAGAAATAGTGAATACACCCTGGCTGGGTGGTTCAGTTGGTTGGAGTATCATCCTATACACTAAAATGTTGCAAGTTCAATTCCTGGTAAAGACACATACCTAGGTTATGGGTTTGATCCCTAGTCAGGAGTGTATAAGAGGCAACTGGAGGCAAGTCATCAATTCTTCTCTCTCATAACTATGTTTCTTTCTCTCTCTCTCTCCATCACTCTTCCTGTCTCGGTCTGGCTACACTAATCCTCAGGTGAGCATTAAAAAAATAAAGAATACAGTATCTAAAATGAATGGACTAGAAGGAATTGACAGGTTACATGAAGAAGACCTAATCAGTTATTGGGAAAACAAGGTGGCAAAAAACACCCAATTATAGCAGCAAAAATGAATGAATGAATGAATGAATGAATGAGACCAGTTTAAGGGATCTCTGAACAACATCTAGTCGAACAACATCTACATTATAGAAAAACCAGAAGGAGAAGAGAGAGAGCAAGGGGGTAAAAAAAATAATGACTGAAAATTCCCCTAACTCAGTGAAGAAAAAAGTCACATAATTTCAAAAAGGACAGAGATACCCAAACAAGATAAACCTAAAGAGGCCCACACCAAGAGTTATCATAATTAAAATGGCAAAGGTTAAAGACAGAACCTTAAAAGTGGCAAGAAAAAGACATTACTTACAAGTGAGCTCCTGCAAGATTATCAGCTGAAATCTCAACAAAATTTCAGGGCAAAACGGGTGACATGAAATATTTAAAGTGATGAAAAACAAAAACCTACAACCAAGAATACTCTACCCAGCAAGGCTATCATTTAAAATTAAAGGAGAAACAAAGAGTTTCCAAGACAAGAAAAACTAAAAGCACCGCAAAACTGGCATAAAAGCAGACACATAGATGAATGGGACAGAATAGAGCCCAGAAATAAATTGACACCTACATGGTCAACTAATCTATTACTAAAAAAGGCAAAAAGATACAGTGGGGTAAACACAGTCTATTCAATAAATGGTGTTGGGAAAACTGGACAGATACATGCAAGAAAATGAAACTATACCATCTTCTTACACCATATACAAGAATTAACTCAAAATAAATTGAGAAAATTAGGTACATGAAAAAAGTGAAACTATATAGCACCTTCTTACAACATATACAAGAATAAACTCAAACTGAAGACTTAAATATAAGAACTGAAACCATAAAACTCCTAGACGAAAACATAGACAGTAAACTCTTTGACAACTCTCTTAGGAGTTATTTTTTTCTGCTATATATCCTTGAGCAAGCAAAATTAAAGAAAAAAATAAACAAACAAGACTATATCAAACTCAAAGGATTTTTACACAGTAAAGGAAACCATCAACACACAGAAAAGACAACCTCCTAAATGGAAGAAAATATCTACCAATAATATTCCTCTAAGAGAAGGGGTTAATATCCAAAAATTATAAAAAGCTAAAAAAATCCAATTAAAAGTGGGCAGAGGACCTAAGTAGACTTCTCCAAAGAGGGCAAATGATCAACAGACATACAAAAAATTGTACAATATCACTAATCATCAGAAAGATGCAAATTAAAACCACAATGATATGTAATCTCACATTAGTTGCAGTGGCCGTCATCAATAAATCAACAAACAAGTGTTGCAAGGCTGTGGAGAAAAGTGAACCCTGGTGCACTACTGGTGGGAATTTAGACTGATGCAGCCACTGTGAGAAAACAGTATAGAGGTTCCTCAAAAAATTAAAATGCAACTGCCTCATAACCCAATAATTCCACTTCAGGATATATATTTAAAGAAACTCAAAATACTAATTTGAAAGAATATATATGCAACCCCATGTTCACAACAGTGTTATTTACAATAGGCAACATTTGGAAGCAACCCAAATGCCCCTGAGTAGACGAGTGGGTAAAAAAGCAATGATCACATATACAGTGAAATATTACTCAGCCATAAAAAAGAATAAAATCTTGTCATTTGCAACAACATGGATGGACCTAGAGGTATTATGCTAAGTGAAATAAGTCAGTCAAAGACATATACTACTTATGTGTGGAACCTAAAGAACAAAATAAACAGAATAAAAACAGACTCATAGATATAGGGAACAGACTGATGGTTGGCAAAGTGGAGTGGGTTTGATTGGGGAGTTGGAAAATTTTAGTTTAAGGTAATAGTTAATAAGCCTAGTAATTAATGCATGTGAAAAGCAATTGTTTCAGAACTGCAAGATATGGCCCATCTTAACTCCAGGAGACCACAAGCAATTGATTTTGTGCTCCAGAAGAGACCAAAAGCAATGAAGGTTGTATCCGAGCCATTGTGTTCTAGGGATAGACAATCTGCCACCCAGGACACATAAGAAAATGACCAGTTAGTGGATGAAAGGATGTTAGGGAAATTGCTGGACTGCAGCTTTTATCTGATTAACCTCTTTCCTGAATTCCAAATCCCTTCCCACACTTTTTTCCCTCGAATTCCAGGCCCATTACCTATACTTTTGCCCCCTTATAAAAAAGGATGGCTTGAAAGGAAATGTAAGACAGTCTGTTAGGGTACAAACCCACTGTCTTCTCAGATCCCCAGCCATCTGTATAAAGTGCCCATAAAGATTCAATCCCTCTCTCCGCTTATTAGGTCTGGTAGTGACAGGAAGCATGAATGTCAGTTTTCCCAGTTTCAAGTTGGGGACTGGGTGAAAAGGTGAAGGCATTAAAAAGCACAAAATGGTAGTTACAAAACAGTCACAAGGATATAAATTACAACATAAACAATATAATCAACAGTATTTTAATAATTATGTATGGTGCCTGGTGGGTACCTGAAATATGAGAAGATGGATCAATTTGTAAAGTATATGATTGTCTAGCCACTGTGCTTTATACCTAAAACTAAAGCAAAATAGTATTAAATGTAAAGGGTGGTTTAAAAATAAATTTAAACAAAAAGTCACACAACTCCTAGTAGTACAACTAGAATTCAAATCTTTAATTCCAGTGCTTGTATTTTGCTCAATATGCGTAGGTTCGGCAGGTAGTGTTTCTAAAAATGTTAGTGAAGAAATTTCCACCTAGTCACATACCAGACCAACTACTAAATTGATTTCTCTTGATCAAAATTAGCCAGATAGAAATGATGCCTAATGGATACATTCCTTAATTGAGTGGTATCCCTGTCACTAGTTATTTCCACCTTCTAGTCCATTTTTTTAAAGATTTTATTTATTTATCTTTAGAGGGGAAGGGAAGGAGAGAGGGAGAGAAACATCAATGTATGGCTGCCTTTTGTGTGTCCCCTGCTGGGAACTGGCCTGCAGGGAACCGGCCTGCAACCCAGGCATGTGCCCTGACTGGGAATCGAACCGTCATTGTCTGGTTCGCAGGCCCGTGCTCAATCCACTGAGCTACACCAGCCAGGGCTCTAGTCCATTTTTAATACTACTGCCAGAAAAGATTTTATTTAAAAAAACAAATAAACCCTTAACTACTTTCCCTCTTAAAGACTGCTTCTGTTAGATAAATTGCTTCTACAAGATAAAGCCTAAACATTTCAATATATATGCAAGACTCTTCACATTCAGTCTGTCTTACTGTCTTGGAAATTCTTAAACTTTTTCTTTTCAGAATGCATTTACACACTGTTAATTATTGATATAGACAAAAAGAGGCCACATACTAAACCTGACAAGCTCAGAGAAGGCCTACATGACAGCATTACAAACTCAAGAGACCTAAAGTAACCATAGGATGGTCTGAAATTAAAAACTTTCTAACTAAAAGCAGGTGAATCTTTACCTTAATTGAGCCTGTCTATTGCCTTTCACATTTATAACATTCCTTTGGAATGCCAAATTTTCTTTTCCTGGATCCCTCAAAGTACAGACACTTCACCACATGGAGACCACAACCCCCCTCACTGTTACTGTTACCATGCTAATGGTTGGCTGTGAACTATCCTGTACCTGCTTATGTAAAAAAAGTATGTGCCTATCATTTTACTTTTTATCCAATACCAGGTTTCCCATCTTTGCTTTCTCCTGCCTCCCTAATCTATCCCCAACAGATTTCATGTAACCCACTTAAGTCTTCTCTTTTGATTGTAATGTATAAAATGACACAAAACTGCCATTTTCTGGAACATTTGTCTCAATCTGTTGAAGTTTTGCTTCCCAGTAATAGTTATCAGTTTGGGTCAAATGAACTCATAAAAGTTTTTACAGGTTGGACATTCACAATGACAAAAAAGAAATGTTTAGGTATTAGGACAATGTCAAGTTCATAGTGGTACATAGAAATTAAAAAAAATTCTTACTTTTGCCTGATGGCTTTGATTTTATCATCGAGAAAAAAATACTGTCAGCGTTTCCCTTGGTGTAACAGGCTCACTATGTTCATTCTTCTTCTTTTTTTTGGTATAGAAAACATCAGCCAAACTCCAAAGTGTGAATAACCACAGTTGGCCTGCCACTTATTCTTTCAAGGTAGTCCACAGCAAAGAGGCCTTTGTGAGTCAGATTTTGAAACAAACTATTTCACAAGTGTTTTTCCTTAAGAAAACTATTATATTTTGGTATCCAGCAGAAGTACTCTATGTGTACTTCCCATTTCATCACATAGAATATTTAAACAGACATATATTCAAGGGTTGAGATTTAATACAATAAACAACCTCCTCAAGGTCATTCTTAAGTGAAAACAATGTTTTGGTTTTTTTTAAAGCTATTAGTACAATATGGTGCTATGAATTTGATTTGTGCTAAGATATAAGTAGTTTTACCCACTATTATTTTTGAGTTTCAGTATTATTATGCAAACAGTGAATTTTGCAGGGTCATTATCTGCATGGAACACATTTGAAGTACCACCGGTCTATTCATTATTCCCAGATAAGAAAATGCTAAAGGCATTTGTTAATTAACATCAAACCTGTACTGCAACAAATATTAAAGGGCTTGCTTTAAGAATAATAAGAAAAAGAAAAAGAAAAACAGAGGAAAACAGTCTAACCATAAAATGGCACTATATACATATCTATCAATAATCATCTTAAGTGTAAATGCTCAGACTGAAAGACAGATGGTAGATAAGAAAACAAGATCTGTACATACACTGCCTCCAAGAGACCAATCACAAATTAAAGGATACACACAGATGGCTCCAAGGTGAATTTTACCATATATTCTGAGAATAACTAACACCCCTCTCTCAAACTATTTCATAAAATTCAAGAGGAGGGAAGGTTCCTAAACCATTTTACAAGGCCAGCATTATCCTAATTCCAAAACCAGATATAGACACTACAAAGAAAGAAAATTATAGGACAATATCACTGATGAACATAGATGCAAAAATCCTCAACAAAATATCAGAAAACCAAATACATCAATGCATCAAAAAGATCATACACCATAAACAAGTGGGATTTATTTCAGGAATGCAAGGTTAACATAACATTTGCAAATCAATAAATGTAATTCACCACATAAACAAAATGAAGGATAAAAACCATATGATCATATCAACAGAAAAAGCATTTGATAAAATTCAGCACCCATTTATGATACAAACTCTCAGCAAAGTGGGAATAGAGAGAACATACCGAAACATAATAAAGGCCATATATGACAAACCCACTGCCAGCATCATACTCAATGGGCAAAAACTACAAGCATTCCCCTTAATATCAGGAACAAGACAGGAATGTCCGATTTCACCTCTTTTATTCAACATAGTACTGGAAGTCCTAGCCACAGCAATCAGACAAGAACAAGAAATAAAAGGCATCCAAATAGGAAAGAAAGAAGTAAAACTGTCATTAGTTGCAGACCACAATATTATATATAGAGAAACCCAAAGATTCCACCAAGAAACTACTAGAACTGATAGATAAATTGAGCAAAGTAGGATACAAAATTAATACTCAGAAATTAATTGCATTTTCACATGCCAATAACAAACTAAGAGAAAGGGAAATTAAGACAACAATTCCATTCAGAATTGCTTCAAAAAACAATAAAATTCCTAGGAATAAAGCTAACCAAGGAAGTAAGAGACCTGTTCTCAGAAAATTATGGCACTGAAGAAAGAAAATGAAGAGGAAAGAAATAATGGAAGAACATACTATGTTCATGTATAGGAAGAATTAACATCATTAACATGTCCAGGCTACCCAAAACAATTTATACTTTTAATGCAATTCCTGTGAAGATTTCAATGATGCATTTCACAGGAGTAGAACAAATATTTCAATAATTTATATGGAACCACAAAAGATCCCACATATCAACAACAATCTTGAGAAAAAACAACAAAGTTGGAGAAATCATGTTATCTAATATCAAACTATACTATAAAGCCACAATAATCAAAGCAGCATGGGATTGGCATAAAATCATGCACAGATCAATAGAAGACAACAGACAGCCCAGAAATAAACCCTTTATAGTTGATTAATATTCAATGGTGGAAGCAAGTACAAACAATGGGGTAAAGATAGTTTATTCAATAAATGGTATTGGCAAAAATTGCACAGATATGTGCAGAAAAATGAAACTAGACTACCTTCTTATACTACACACAGGAATAAATTGAAAATGAATTAAAGACTTAAATGTTAAGACTTGAAACCATAAAAATCATAGAAGAAAATACAGGCAGCAAAATCTCAGACACTGCTCATAGCAATGTTTTGTTAGATATATCTCCCCAGATGAGGGAAACAAAAGAAAAAATAAACAAATGGAACTACATCAAACTAAAAGTCTTTGCGCAGCAAAGGACATCATCAACAGAATAAAAAGGCAACCCACAGAATGGGAGAACATACTTACTGATATATCTGATAAGGGTTTAATGTCCAAAATTTATAAAGTATTTACCAAACTCAACACCAAAAAAGCAAACAACTCAATTAAAAAATGGGCAAAGGACCTGAATAGACACTTCTCCAAAGAGGACATACAGATGGCCAATAGGCATATGAAAAGATGTTCAACATTACTAATCATCTGAGAAATGCAAGTTAAAATCACAATTAGATACCATCCCACACCTGTCAGAATGGCTATCATTAATAAAACAACAAGTGCTGGCTAGAAAGGGGATCCCTTTTGCATTGTTGGTGGGAATGCAGATTGATGTAGCCACTGTGGAAAGCAGTATGGAGATACCTCAAAAAATTAAAAATGGATCTGCCTTTTGACCCAGCGATCCCACTTCTGGGAATATATCTGAAGGAACCCAAAACACTAATTCAAAAGAACATAAGCACCCCTGTGTTCACTGTAATATTATTACAATAGCCAAGATATGGAAGCAGCCTAGGTGTCCATCAGTAGATACATGGATAAAACAACCATGGGGCATTTACACAATGGAATGCTACTCGGCCATAAAAGAAAGAAAATTTTACCTTCTGTGACAGTGTGAATGGACCTGGAAAACATTATACTAAGTGACATAAGCCAGTCAGAGACCAACAAATACTGTATGATTTCACTCATATGTGGAATCTAATGAACAAACTCATCTAACAAGGAAAATGGGGACAGATTCATACATGGAGAACAGACAGCAGCTGATGGCAGGGGGAATTTTAGAGGGTAGGAGGATTGATCAAAAATGAAAAAGGACTCATGAACATGGACAACAGTGTGGTGATTGCTGGGGAGAGGGGGCTATAAGAACACTAAATGGTAATAGAAAAAAAATACAATGAAGATTAAATTTTAAAAAAAGTTCCCACATTCTGCCAGTCTATTTCACATACCTGAGAATTTTTTTAGGAATCTGTGATGGAGAAGAATGACTCATTTTCTTTTCCTGGGAATTATGCAGAAACCCATCCTGTATTCCACCTTTCTCCATGCCTGTGGATGGGTCTGCTCTGGCCTTATTCTGATCCACATTGAGCTGGCCTTCAGCAGGGTCACACCTGTACATGAAGACGATGGCTGGTTTCTCACTGGACTCTCCTTTTGCCTCTGTGAACCACTGATGGCGTTGAACTGGAGGAGGGGGCAGCATGTGGATGACTGTGCCATCCAGGCCCACCAGTTTCCCTTTCTCTCGTTCTCTCTCTTTGTCATCCTCCTCATCTGTTTTCCGACGGCGGAAGAAGCTTTTAAATGATATCCAGCGTTTAGGTTTTGCATCAGCTGCCCGCCTGCTACCTTCAGAGTGCAAAACTGATTCAGCTTCTGTTGACCTGGTAGGGCTGGTTGACTTGGTCCAGTTGGTGAAATGCTTATGCAGAAGGTTACCTGCATGGTAAGGGGAAGAAGTAGAGCGTGGTGGGGGAAAAGGAGGTGGTGGCTCACTTTGGGGATTAGTTACTAATTTGGAGGAGGTGACTGGCTTTGCCAGTGGATCTTTCTGTACTTCAGTGGTAAGATTTTCTGTGTTCTGAGGTGCTTCATGTTCACCACTGGGCTGAGATGCAGAGAGAGATTTGGGCCGGACTGGTGTACTTTTAGGAGCATCGACATCTGGAGGAATTGCATAAAGCTTTTCTACACTGCAAGCTTTATGGCCTGATGGGGGCATTTCTGGAGAAGACTGTGGAGGTTGAATAGAAGCCACAATCTGAGAGAGCACTGTACTTGCTTTCTCCCTGTTGCTGCCACTGCCTCCCATCTGAGACCCCTGAGTGCCTTCTGCTCTAGCAATATGTTCTTGAGTGGTTCTCTGGATCTTTGTTGGGGAGCTGTTGTTGGAACTATAGCTTCTCTGTGGTGAAGACTGACCTCTGTTGAGACAGCTGTTAAACTCCTGGACCTTCTGAGCCACTGAGCCCCTTTTACGCTCTGTACTATTTGAAAACCCTTTAGCTTGGGGGCAATCAGTGGGGTTGCTGGTGGTGTCTTCAGACACTTTGCCTGTAGTTTCTATTTCTTCGTAAGTATGGCTTATCATACTTGTGGTTTTTTCCTTCACTGGAAGTTCTCCATTTGTTCCAAGAAAACTTTTATAAATGGCTAGATTGTCATATGCATTTGGATTGATTACAATGGGAACTTTAATAGCATTTTTGGAACTCCGAGCATAAGTTGGTTCATCATGAATGATAATTGGAAAAGGTGGCATACCAGCATTGTTGTAACTATTAAATTTTATTTCAGACAAATTAGGTGACTTAACAGGGATGGTTTTGGAGGAAACATTCATAGCTATGGGTGAAGTAGGTGCTGATTTGTGACAGTTTTTTCTTGGAGGGACATTTGGTCCTATTCCACCACTAATTAATCCCACCTTAGGTATCTTCTGTCTTGGACTGGTACTGGAAGTCCATACTTCTTGGTATTGAATTGTACTGGACTTTTGGAAACAGGCACTTATTTGACCTGATGAAGATATAGGTGGTGTCACTGGAGAGTTTGGAGCAGAAGATGAGCTTTTTGTCTTGGGGTTGTTAAGAGGGCCCTCAAGGTGTTCACTGGCCATGGCTGCTGACACATCCACAACAGTATATGGCTTACATAATGGCTGTTCAAGATTCACAACACGGTAGGGCTTTGCTTGTTCTTGTACAGGAATGAGGTTTATGATTACTGCTTGCCCAGCATTATCTGTAGAGGCTTTACTTCCTTGCTTCTCAGTTTGTACAGCAATCTTGCCATCCTTCTCTTCTAATCTGAGAGCAAGGACTGCTTTGTGAGTCTCTGGGATTTTTGCTGAGCTTTTTGATGCTTGTGATGAATCCTTCCCCTCACTGTTACCAGAGAGACTTTCATAATTGGGCTCACGTTCCTTCACATCCTTAGAACCTCCTGGGTTACCAGGAGATATTCCCCCATTACAAGTCTTCTGGGATAAACTACTGGCTGTTTCAGAATGTGATTCTTCTGTTAAAGAAGAATCTGGTGATGTGGAGTCAGATGACACCATACTCTGAGTGTATACTGGTCCACAGACTACAGAATTCTCTTCATAACCATTCAGGATTTCATCATAACTGTCATCATAGTCTACAGCACAGATTCTCTGCAGAGACTTATTTCGCAGAGGAACAGTATTCCACTTTCTGTCCACAGAGAATTGAACAGGAGACAAAGTATTTGCCCTAAAGTTAGCAAAGCGAGGTTGTCCTCTCATGCGAATCTCCATAGCCAATAGCTCTTCATCACTTTCATCCCAGCTCTCACGCTCCTCCTCCATGTTACTGAAAAGTACATCTTCCTCGCTGTCCTCACCACTAGAAAACTCTGGGTAACAGAACCGGCCCCCTTCATTACTGATCACTTCTGTGCTCCCACTCAGAATAACATGCTTGCCCTGAGTATCCTTTATCCCACCAATCATGCAACTTGGTGGAAGCTTTCTTTCCAATGACCGTTTATAGCAATCATTTATTCTTCCTAAGAATATTTCTCTGGAGTTGGTTTCATTTCCTCTTATCAGAGATGTAGTATCCAGGCCTGCTATCTCCTTCAACACTTCGGTTAGCCCATTATTGTTATTTGACATCTTCTTCGCATTATCATTATTGCCACAAGGTTTAGAAATATGGCTAATTCCTTCAGTATCATTTTCATTATTATTATTGAGTGGTTTCTTATTCAAAGCTGTCCTGTTTGGGTTCCTCCCTACGATGAGAGGTTTGTTCTCACAGTGTCCGTGAATGCTAAGCTCACCACATACACTTTGCCCATCTGCTACCATCATAGTGGGCTTCACAGCTATAGTGGGTTTTTTAGCCACAGGAGGCCGGAAATTTCCGGTGTTCCTGATACGGTGATTGTTACTGTGGTTGGCATTAGTTTTCACATTGCTGTGGGTAATGGGTGTCTTCTCTGGCTCTGGAGGGAGCTGGTGCAAGCTTTTAGGTTTAAAACAGTTCTTGCATTCACCAGGTTTCCAAACGTGTTCAGTAAAGGTATTACAAGCAGACATTTTAGAAAATAGAACTTCACAGACAATGCTTTCCTTTCAGTGCATGGCAAAACTTTCATCTGGTAGTGTTCACCTCCCCTATGTATCATAGCAGCTCTCGTTAAGTATCATCAATCTGTGGGAAAGGGAAAAAAGAAGAAAATCTGAATGGAAAAGGTACTGTGAAGCTTTTCATGATGAACAACATAAACAAATGGCTCTGTTCCTTAAATTAAAATGACAGAGAAAAACTAACTGGAAAGTTATTTTACCCACTTTTGTTGAACCATATCTAATCTTTTGTTTGATGTCTCTATGAAAATGATACTGTGACCTTCCTCTCCTGGGAATGCCTTTGAAACTGCTACCCACTAACCTGCCTGAGAGTTCTTCGTCTATTGTAGGTCCCTCTTACTCTATCTACCCTTTCTTTACATTTTGGGTATCTCATATAGACTCCTCAAACTCACCATACTCAAAACTAATTTTCTGGCTATCCCTCTTCTCAACTCCAAAACCCTATTCTACTCTAACCAGCCTTTCTTCTACCCCCTAGGCCTCCTCCTTCCTCTTTCACCCTAACTCAATTAATGTCATCTACTTAGACAGCTAAACTTCAACCTTCAGACCATTCTTTTTTTAAAACTTTTTTCTTTATTTTTATTGACTTTCAGACCATTCTTGACACCTCTCCCCTCAATTCTAACACCATGTCCTACTAACTCCCTAAATTAGTTTTGACAATTGTATCTATTATATTTCACTAAAACTCATTTTTGCCATTACCAAACACTGTAATTAATTTGCCTAGATGTCTGCAATAGTCTGTTAACTGATCTTCATGTCTGTAACCTCACCCCATTCCAATCCAACCTCTTCACCCTTGTTATTTGAAGTGTGACCCTCAGTCGAGTAGTAACAACCTCAAGGGGCGCTTGTTAGAAAAGTAGTATCTTCAACTTACTGGGTCAGAATCTGTATTTTAATAAGATTCTCTGATGATTCCACTGTCCTATACCACCATCAGATTTAGCTGTAAAATGCTAATATGATCATCTCTAGCTTAACTATTGTGTGGCTCAATCTTACCTACTGCATTGGCTACCAAATGTCACTTTGCAAACTAAAGGTTGCTAGCTAAATAAGAATCATCTTGGAAACCATTCTAGATATACCCAGTCAATCTCTGAGAAATGAGTCTGGGGATCTGATTTTTAAAATAAGCTCTCCAGGTAATTCTCTGTGCATCGAGGTATTAGAATTTCTAGTTATAGGACAGAATATAAGTCCCTTAAATTTTCATGCTATGGTCTTTGTCTTCCTTCTAACTTTATGTTTTGAAAATTAAGTAGTCTTATCATTCATACCCTAAGTCCCACTGGGCTACTTATTTTTCCTTGGTACTATCGAAGTCACTTAGACATACCTCTATTTATGAGCATTTTCATTTTTAACTTTTCCCTCACTTAAAGAAGTTTCAAACCTTCTTTTAAGTCCTGCACCATACTTTATTTCTCTATATATATCTAGCATAAGGTGTTGAATAAACATTGGTTGGTTAAAGTGCTGGGTTTAAAGGTAATTTTTTTAAAAAAGGAGTCTTACGGCTCTCTTCTCTTGTCTCAGGCCCACAGCTGCAGACCTTCCCACAGGACATCACTATTCTTACACTTCCACTTTGGATATTAGAATAGAGTTGGCAGTAGGTATGTACATGTAAGGACTATTTTAATAATTGAAAAGTTCAACTTCACTTCCGTATGGCAGTAAAAGAATCCTTGCTTTGGCCAGAAAATTAGCCTTTTTTTGGTCAAGTTTTAGCACATTTATAAGGAAGGAAAAATATTTTCTTTAGCAAATATATACAAAACTAAGTCCCTTATAAACAATACTCATAAAAAACTCTGCCTCAATGGAAGAAGTACAGACTTAAAGATCAAAGAATTTCATCTTTGATCCAGGGAGCCCAACAACTCAGTCCAAATCTAAGTTCATTATTAGCTGAAGATCATTAAACTGCTTTTTTTCAATAAGGCTAAAATTTATTTCTCAAGTGTTTGTTTAAAAACATTTATTTACTCTTCCAATATTCTAAAAGCTATATCCCTAAATTGATAAAATAATGTCCTGCCAGTCTGAAACGAGAACATTTTGAATAAGGATAAGAATGGCATAAAATTAGGCTAAAAAAGGAAGCTGGGACCAATCATGCAGGGCTTTTTAGGCTTTTAAAGATTAGACTTTATCCTAAGAGGCGTGTGAAGGCACTGGAGGGGTTTAAACAACTGAAATAACGTGATACAATTTGCATTTTTAAAAAGATGGCTCTGCCCTGGCTGGTGTAGCTCAGTGGATTGAGCGTGGGCCTGCGAACCAGACAATCGTGGTTCAATTCCCAGTCAGGGCACATACTGGGGATGCAGGCTGGTTCCCTACAGGCCATATCCCAGCAGGGGATGCATGAAAGGCAACCATACATTGATGTTTCTCTCCCTCTCTCCTTCCCTTCCCCTCTAAAGATGGAAAGAAAAAAAGAAAAGAAAAGAAAAGGAAAGAAAAGGAAAGAAAAGGAAAGAAAAGAAAAGAAAAGAAAAGAAAAGGAAAGAGAAAGATGGCTCTAACTAAAAACATAAAAAACTTAGGTATAAGTTTAACAAAATGTGTAAATTCTAAAATCTATATGCAGAAAGGTACAAAACACTGATATAAGATATCAAATACCTAAATAAATGAAAAGATATACCATGTTCTCTTGATACTGTTAGGATGTCAATTGTACCCAAAGTGCTCTGTAGATTTAACATAATTGTAACCAAAATCCAAGGAGGATTTTTTTGTAGAAATCACAAACTGATTCAAAAATTTATATGGAAAAGCAAAGGAACTAGAATAGCCAAAACAATATTGAGGAAAAAAAAGTTAGAAGAGTTAGATAAGTATTGAAATATAGTTAACATAAAGCTACAGTAATCCAGTGTGGTGTTGGGCAAAGGATAAGAATGTAGAATGGGGACATGGGATTAAGTAAATTACAGATAATAGGACAAATCTAGCCTGTAGCCTGTTTTTCTATGTCCTTAAACTAAGGGTGCTTTTAAAAATTTTATGTGGTTGAAAACAAACAATAGAATACTTTTTGACAAGTGAAAATTACATGAAATTCAAATTTCAGTAACCATAAATAAAGCTATATTGGAACACAGCCAGGTTCATTTCTTAACATATTATTTATGACAACTTTTGTGCTACAATGAAGAGTTGAGTAGCTATGAACAACTGTAGGTGGCTCTCTCATCACTATGCAGTGCTTTTTAGTGTTCTAAAAATTGCAAAATTCCCACTGCTACATGTATCACCAGTGTGAAAACAGTTTCAATGATACAAATCGTAAAATTGTATTATATATATGCATTAATAGATGAACATTTGTATTTAATTTTGGTGATAAGAAACACTTAATTTTTTGAGCCCTTAATAAGCAAAATGTTATCCCTCCACCCCCCAATTCCATCTTCTTCTCAGCAGAACTGTCACAAAAATTATACTCAATTATTATATTTTAAATAGTCAAAAATTCATGGAAACTTGTTTTTTCTCTTATTACACAAGTATGTACCCAGTATCTTGGATTTTTCCTTTTGATTTACAAAACCTAAAATATTTACTAACTGGTTCTTTACAGAGAAAGTTGGCTTACCCCTGACATAGATCAGAATAGAGAGAACAGACTAGAGTCCAAAAATAGACCCATGCAAAGATAGGCAATGATTTTGACAAAGATGAAAAGAATATTCTTTTCAACAAATATGCTAAAATAAAGACATCCACAGGCAATAAAAGAAATCTCAATCTCTGCCTCAGGCCACATAAACTAAGATTTAACTCAAAACAGATTAAAGATCTAAGTATATAATTTAAAAGAAAATGTAAGAGAAAATCTTTGCAATCTTCAGTTAGGTACAATTTTTAAATACAACACCAAAAGACTGATCCATGAAAGAAAGAAAAATAGATAATTAGAACTTCATCAAAATAAAATATTTGCTCTGATAACGATACTGAGAAGTAGCTTCTCATTTGTTTGCTCTGATAAACAAATGGGAAGACTGTCAGGATGGGTGGTGTAGTACAAAATGGTGGCTGAACTACAACCTGGAAAAGACAGTAACATCAAACCAGGGAGCCAAAATGATGGGCTTTGCCAAAACAGGTATCCACATAGCAACCTGAGCCAGAGGAGAACCGCCAATGATATATTGCCGCTTTGTTCAAAGGGGACCAATCCCCAGCTCCCACAAAGAGAGCCAATAAAAATAAAACCCTGCCACATTCCCTACTTGGGTGGTGGCTTCTTTGGCCCCACTTTGCAGTCCAGAGAACCTCGCCCAGGTGTGCAAACCCCAATAAAGCTCTACACTGCCTAACTTTGTGGCTGATTGGCATTTCTTCCTCAGCGGAGCCTAAGAAAACCTTTTATTTGGTGCCAAAACCCAGGAGGAATTGTTGTCTGCTGAAGACCACTCCTCTCCCTACTCCCTGAGGAGGCCTCCTGGCCACCCCACCAGTCTGGCCAAAGAACCAGGGTAAGTGCCGTTGCCCTTAAGTTTCTGGTCCCCAAACACTGATTCCAGGCCCCCTTCTGCTGGAAGAGACTGCTCTCACACCAAAACTGTAGCACTGAGTAGGAGTGACCCTTCCGGGAGAGGCTGCCCTCCCTCCACTGAGAGGTTCTGGGCACTGGAGGAGATGTCCCTGGACCCAGACCCCCATTTTTACCAGACCGATCAGCAGATTGGGTTGAGGGACGCTGATTCCCATTTGCTGATCCTCGTGGGACCAGGAATTGCAGGAGCAGGAGTCCCAGCTAGATCCTAAGTCACTTCTAGGGTGCCTTCTGAAAAATTTGCCAGCAACTGACCCTGGCCTCAAGCGAAAATGGCTGCTTTTTCTATCCACTACGGCCTGGCTGTTATATCAGCTTGATAATCGTGAAACCTGGCCTCCAGAAGGCACTTTCGATTTTGTTACCCTTACTGACCTAGATAGTTTTTGTAGACGGACTGGCAAATGGTCTGAGGTCCCCTACATTCAGAGCTCTTGGGCCTTGTGCTCCCGCCCGGATCTGTGCGCCCAGTGCTCCACAGCCCAAGTTCTCCTGGCCCGAGGGAACCCTGAACCCATCTGGCCTCCTAAGCCTACTGCCCCAGAACCTCCCTCCTCCTTTTCTGATTCCCCTGAAGATCTTGCTTCTCCTCCGTCTCCCCCTCTTTATCAGCTCCCGCCAACGGCTACTCCAGCCCCGGCCCTCCCCTCTCAGCCAGATTCTCCCCCTCCCTCTGAAGACCTTTCTTCCTGGTTAGCTCACATACTCGCTCCTGCCTGAATCTAGAGCCCCTAGACTCCCGTATCTGCCCCCTCCGGGAAGTGGCGAGAGCAGGTCCATGTCCCTTTTGCACTAACTGACCTCTCTTCAATTGAAAAACGCCTAGGCTCTTTCTCCACTAACCCCACCAATTTTATCAGGGAATTCCAGTACCCAGTCCAGGCTTACGACCTCACATGCATGACCTGCACATCATTTTAACTTCCACCATGACCCCAGACAAGTGTGACCTCGTCCGAACTGCAGCTAGGGCTCATGGAGACCAAACCCACACCACCAATCCCCTCATGCCAGTAGGGGCTGAAGCTGTGCCAGAGGCGGAACCAGACTGGGACAACCAGGTAGGACAGGCGGGTCGGAGGTGCGGAGACCAAATGGTCGAGTGACTGATAGCAGGTATGCACCAATCTGCCCAGAAAGCAGTCAATTACGATAAGCTCAGAGAGGTCACCCAAGGCCCCAGAGAAAATCTGGCGCTATTTCTCAACAGACTAACCAGGGCAATGGTGCTCCATACCTGCCTTGACCCAGCTTCTAACGCTGGGGCCACTGTCTTAGCTACTCACTTTATCTCCCGGTCGTCCCCAGATATTAGAAGGAAACTGAAAAAGGCCGAGGATGGCCCCCAAACCCCCATCCAAGATCTGGTAAATATGGCTTTTAAGGTTTTCAATAACCGAGAAGCAGAGGCTGAGGCTGCTTGCCAGGCTCACCTACAGCAAAAGCTAGCCCTGCAAACCCAAGCCATGCTAGCAACCCTGCGGCTGGCTGTAAACACCGGCACGGGGGCGAAGCCTAAGTCCGGGCCAAAGAACACCCCAACTAGGGCCTGTTTCAAGTGAGGCAAAGAAGGGCACTGGGCCTGCCAGTGTCCTCAACCTCAGCCACCAACGAAGCCTTGCCCAGATTGCCGACAGCCTGGCCACTCGAGGGATGCCTGTCCCCTTAGAGGCTGGTCCCCGGTGCCTCCACTCGGTGGACCAGCCGATCAAGGTGTGGGCTCTTCCCTGGCTGCACCGGAACTTCTCAGACTCCTAGATGACTGAAGCGGCCTGGACTCAAAGACCCCCATCACCCTTGCTGAGCCCAGGATAACGCTGCAGGTAGCTGGTAAGTCCATCTCTTTCCTAGTGGACATGGGGGCTACCTATTCTGTTTTACCATCTTTTTCGGGACCTCTTACTCCTTCCCAGATCTCGGTCATGGGGGTTGACAGGGCTCCGTCTCGTCCACGGCGAACCCCCCTGCTTAGCTGTAGTCTGGACAGCATACCCTCCTGCCCTATTCTGCTTCTAGGACGGGATGTTCTCCAATTATTAGGCGCCACTCTTCAGATCGTGCAAAACCCGACCCCTCCTCCAGCTCCGCCCATTTCCCCTTCCCCTGTCAACCCACAAGAATGGGACACCTCTACCCCAACTGTGACTTCTCATCATCCCCCAGTCATCCACCTAAAACGGCCTGACATTTTCCCATCCTGACCCCGATTTCCTATCTCCCATGATTTGGACTGCCCTCCTCTATCCAGTCGGACAATGGCCCAGGCTTCATCTCCCAAATTGTCCAGCAGGTCTCCACCTCCCTTGGCATCACCTGGAAGCTGCACATTTCTTATCATCCCCAGTGTCTGGTAAAGTAGAACGGGCTAATGGCATCCTAAAGACCCACCTAACCAAACTTACCACAGAAACCAGAAATTCCTGACCCCCCTCTGCACCGTCTGGCCCTCACTCGAATACAAGCAGCCCCATGGGAACCAACAGGACTTAGCCCTTTCGAACTACTATACGGCCACCCCTTCCTTATTAACCATAACCTGCCAGTATATACTCCCTCTCTGGCCTCCTATCTGCCCTGTCTCTCTCTCCTCCGGCATCTTCTCCATGAACATGCTGACAGAGTTCTTCCTCCGGTGGTGGTGGTGGTGGTGGGGGGGTGTCCGGAAACAGGCCCAGCCACTCTCCTACAGCCTGGAGACCAGGTATTACTCAAGGAGCTCTGACCTGGACCACTGCAGCCCAAGTGGACGGGACTCCATACTGTTATTCTAACCACCCCCACAGCAGTGAAACTAGTGAGTTAGCCAGTGTAGGTCCACCTCTCCCGCCTTAGGCCAGCCCCTGCCTCAAGAAAGTGGTCAGCGCAGCTCATAGGAGATACCCGAGTCCGCTTTACTTGAACACCAGGTTCTCCTGATGAATTCCCTACAAATCTTCCTTCTCCTCCTTCTTGCTTACCCATGCCTGTCAAAAACCCCTCCTAAATTACAAAGCAAATACATTCGAAGGTTCTTTGTATGTGAAATATATGACAAGGATGGACGGGTAATTTTTCACCCTGTCACTTCTGCGAACTGCCCCCCCCTCCGGTTGCTCTACATCCATCCTTCTCTCTGCTCCCAAAAGTAGCTTTAGAGGGCTAGACAGTTGGACTACCCTGTATGGATGGCATGCTCTCTGCTTCCTCTATGATCAGATGGATGGTAATTGCAAACTCTGGCCAGACATATATGGAGGCTGCCCCTACTACTATCGCAAATACCATGAATGGAGTAGTCTCCAGCCGTGGTGCTTTACCATTTATGACCCATGGGACTCCAAACGGGAGCAGGGAGTGAAGGGAAAACTATACAAAAGCCTCTCACATTCGCATCCCCAGAGTTCCATTGGACCATGGAATAAAACCCTATTGACTAATACCATATTAACATATGAACAATCCTCGCAAATACTGATCTGACAAGGAAAACAGGAGAGTGCCCCTTTCTCTTGGCTAAGCCTCATATGCCAAGGAATTCAACTCTTCAATATCACTGAGATAGGAAACGTTACCGACTGTTTCCTCTGTGCTTTTCTTGACCGCTCCCCCATTATGGCAGTCCCCATACCCACTACTCTCAAGGTCACGAAGTCCCCAACACCCTTTTTCCTAAAAGATGTACCTCTCTTTCAAAACATAATGAACAGTTCCAAAGTATGTTATACTACTGCGGGTACTTCCTCCTGCAACCAGACCATGCAGATATCGGAAATCACCACCAGTCCCCCAGGTACATTTTTCTGGTGCAATAGAATGCTGCTGTGGACCATTAACTCCTCCTCAGCCTTCCCCTGCTTCCTGACCATGCTGACCCCACAGCTTATGCATTATGGAGAAAGAGAGCTCAGGGACAAACTAACCAGGCATAAAGAAAAACGAGCCATCTTCCTGTCCATACTAGTAGGTCTAACCTTCACCACAACCCTGGCAGCAGCTGGGATAGGCAGCACTGGGCTAACACACAGTCTCCAAGCCACTCGCCAGTTATGGGCTGAGTTGGAGCAGGCCCTTGATGCCTCTGCCACCGCTCTAACATCTTTGCAGAGACAGAGATAACCTTGGTAGCCCAAGTTGCCCTCCAGAACCACAGAGCTCTAGACCTACTAACAGCAGAGAAAGGGGGAACATGTCTCTTCCTGCAGGAACAGTGCTGCCTCTATGTGAATGAGAGCAGCATAGTAGAAGAGAATGTTAATACCCTACAGAACCTCAGGGACAAATTACACCGAGACCCCACCACTCTCGAAACAATAACCCCGTGGTGGCGTTCCCTACTTTATATCACCCTGGCCCCAGTTCTCGGGCCAGTCATAATAGTCTGCATACTATAAATGCTTGGCCCCTGTTTCCTGAGATTCCTCCAGGAAAGAATTCACGAAGTCTCCCGGGTTACCTTTAACTTGCTTCAGGCCCAAACCTACTTGCCCCTCCCTGATGAACCAGAAACAGCTGACCTCTAGCCCCTCCCCTCTATGCCCCCTTGACAGCAGGAAATAGCCAGATCGAACATGGCGCCCCTTATCCTATCAAAGAGGTCGGAATGTTAAGATGGGCAGGGTAGGACAAAATGGTGACTGAACTACAACCTGGAAAAGACAATAACATCAAACCAGGGAGCCAAAATGATGGGTTTTGCCAAAACAGGTATCCGCATAGCAACCTGAGCCAGAGGAGAACCACCAATGATATATTGCCGCTTTGTTCAAAGGGGACCAATCCCCAGCTCCCACGAAGAGAGCCAACAAATATAAAACCCTGCCACATTCCCTGCTTGGGTGGTGGCTTCTTTGGCCCCACTTTGCAGTCCAGAGAACCTTGCCCGGGTGCGCAAACCCCAATAAAGTTCTATACTGCCTAACTTTGTGGCTGATTGGCATTTCTTCCTGGGCGAAGCCTAAGAAAACCTTTCAAAAACAAGCCGCAGATGAGAATATTTTTGCAAAGTATATATCTGGCTTTGTATACAGAATATATAAAAGACTTTGAACATTCAACAAAAATAAAATAACACTAATTAAAAATACACAACTTAAGCATATACTTCATCAAAAGTATGTATGGATTTCATATAAACGTGAAAGATGCTAAATATCATTAGTCATACAGGAATGGTAGCTCACTGTAGTTTCAATGAGCTACCATTATACATATATTACAATGGTTAAAATAAAATTAAAACAAAAACTGGTGTTAGGGAGAATGTGGAGCAATTGAAACTCTCATATTGCTAATAGGAGTGAAAATAGCTCAGCCACTTTGAAATAATTTGGAATAATGGTGTGTTCCCAGTCCTCTATAAGACCAACGCATCCAGTGTAATATGAAGAATTTCATAATTCAAAATTTTAATCTGTAAAATAAATATCTACAATTATACAAGTATGAATCCTTTACAAAAATAAAGAGATAGCACCTATGAACAGATATTTAAAGGCTGATGCTTGAAGTTATTTAGAATTTTGTTTTTCCAGGAACATACATATGAAGGATCCCAAGGAATATTATTCCAAATCTTTTATTACAATTAGAATCTTGATCACAATGAGGTAATTTTCATATCAGAAACAAAAACATAAAATACAAAAAAAAAGTTTGGCAGTTTCCTACAAAGTTTAACAACATACAATGGAGCCAGCGCTCACGCCCCTAGGTGTTCACCCCGAGACAAAGGAAAAGTGATGTTTATTTTACACTGAAGCCTGTGCATAAAGGCTTACAGGCAAACACTGGCAACAGTCCAAATACTGTGCAATAGTGGTTACATGACTGCATGCGTTGGTCAAAACTCAGAACTGTACACTAAATAAAAGGTATTTTCTGTATAGAAATCAAATCTCAATAAATCTGACTCAAAAGATAACAGACGGCTCTGGCTGCTGTGTGAAAAGTAACTTGGAAAGAACAGGCTGGGTGGTGGGGAGGGATGGGAGGAGGGCTGGAGGCTCCAAAGAGCTATTGTGGGCAAAATAAGATATGACAAGAATCTGGAGCAGGATGTGGCACCAGAGAAGGAGAGAAAGGTACACACAGGAATAAGTGAATTCTGGAGCAACATTTTAGGTTTATGAATTTGAATGATTTGTGTGGCCACTTACTGAGATAAATAATGTTGGAGGAGGTACAACTTTTGGAGGGAAGATTATGAGTCTATATTTTTGTGAGCCTGCATGTATGTAATAGAGCAAAGAACTAAACTGAGAATTCTGGAGCACAGAAAATAATTCTGCTGTTCTTATCTGGAAATTATTAGTATAGAAATATCTAGGCCAAAAAGGAAATAGAATGAGCTGGGGCAGTGGCCTTGGTGGGTGAACCAGAAAAAAGAGAATAATCTCCATAGAAAATACAAAAGTTACAGCAGTAAGTGTGATATTACAGAAGCCAGATGAGATTTCATTAGAGGCTGAAGATAACTATACAAATTCTGCTGGAAGGTAACAGGGCATGAATACTAAATGTGCCTATAGGACTTCGATGTGAGCCTACTGGTGATCTTAGTAGTGGTGGGGATAGAAAGCAGAGTGGGGTGAGTTGAAGACTGAGGAGGTAAGAGAGTAACTGTAGATACCTTTTTTTATAAGTTTAGGGTGAAAAGTGGAAGAAAGACCTGGGAGTATGAGGTGTCTAATTTCTTATTTTATGATAGCAGAAACAATATGATGTTGAATGCCAGTATTAACTGGAGGAGAGGCTGATAAGATAGGAAAAAAGGTAGATAATCACAAAACTTAAAATGCTAAAACTGAGTAGGCCCTTAGGTCAATCTCTGTTTCACAGATGAGGGAAAACTGAAGCTCAGAAAGACCACACAGCAGATGAAAGACTATAGCTATGTACAATATATTTTGTTTTAAATATTTTTTCTTTTTTATATGTTATTTTTTTCTTTTGTTATATATGCTCACCATGAAAAATAAGAACGGTATAAAGAAAATATATATCATGTGTAATCCTATTATTCAGAAGTAACTTCTATTAATATTGGGGTAGTTCCTGTCAGTCACCAATTTTTTTTTTTTTTTTTTTTTTAGTGTTTGCCATGATGAAGTAACCACTTGAGCTAAAGCTGACCCTTCAAAACCTTTTTTTAGAACAATATTGCAAAATTGCCTGTCTACTCAGCACTATATGGCACTGAAAACAAAAGAATAAAAAAATCTTGGCCTAATATCTTGTTAACCTAGTTAAGGCCACTGCTCTTTATAAAGTAGTAAATAGTAAAAATAACTTCTCACTTTGAGTGCAAGTAAATTAATTCAGTCAAGAAATAGCTGTTGAGCTGATTAGCAGCTATAACATTATCCACAAGATGGTCAAGTGAGACTCACCAAGAACACAGCTTATTGTCAGTGGTAAGTACAACAGAAATTCATCAATAAAAATGAAACCTTGGATTCACCTTTTTTTTTTTAACCAGTTCAGTGCACATCTGTATTCATGCTCCTGTAAAACTAAGGAATGAACCAAGCAAACACCCTTAGCAAGCACCAGATGGAGCTGCTTTCTAAGCCACTGAAGTCTTAACCAGGGTGGTTTCATTTTTCAACACTAATTGTGTTTGGAGAAAAAGATGTGTACTTTAAAACAGCGTCAAAACAATTTTAACTTATAATAGATCTTACGAAGAGAAGCTGTACTGGATGTAGTTCTGTCCAAACAGCCATCCTTGGCCTTTACTGCCTTTGTAAAATGACTTCAATGGCAATAACTAGCAACTTTGCCTGCTTAACACTGACACCCCCGAAACAGGAAACTCTAGTCATCAAAATTATGCTTGAGGAAAAAAAGTCTCCCCAGGGCACTTATGCAAAGGAAATATGACCATCTACCCTGGTGTGTTTTACTTATTTGCCAAAACAGGTCTGATATGAAGCACCCAAATGGAAAGTTTGAAAAGAAAAGCTCAAAGTCAATCCTAGGATGAAATGGCTGATGGTAGGGCTTAAGGGCTGAAGCTGCCCTAGAAGCTAGACAGGATTCCATGATCTAAAATCCAATTTCATATTTGACAGTTTGAAGACCAAAAGCCCTTCACGCTATAGATGAACCTATTCAAGAGTAGCCTATTTTACTTCAAGTCATGACAGCTTTTTTGAGAACCTATTACCGGGTTTTACTTGCTCTACTGCTATACAATGATAGTAATTAATTTGCTTCTAGCCCAACAATTTAAAGCATATTTGACACAAACAATTAAACCCACACTGGATTTCAATCTTGGAATAAATAGGCTGGCAGAAAGAGCTGGAGTTCCTTAAGCTGAATTCAGTTTCTGAGTCAATAAAGAGAGGGAGAATGTGTTAGGTGGTATATTAAACACCATATACAGATACTTCCTAAAGGCACCCAAGAAGAATTTGTCAATAATAAAGGAGGATGGGGAATGGACTGCAAAGCTCCTCCTTCAATCCTGTCACTCTTAGAGGCCACTGTTTCTCTTCCTAACATCTGTCACACTGCCAGAGTCAGAGTCAAGAGTCCTTTCTGTTGTACATGGCTTTTAAGGACACTTTCGTAAGGACCTATCACCCATATGTCATCCTTACACAGTCCATCTACAGGATGCTAGGCTAAAATTCATAAGTCAAAGTTCTCATTAAACTTTTATAGTGTTACATGTGGGTCACATATAAAAAAAGGAAAGGAAAATGTGACAAGTATCCTCATGTCACTGTTCCCAACCTTTCCTTCTTCCACAGTGACAAATGCTGACCCAGTACCTCAACCAATTACCAAAACCTTCAGCACATGACTAAATCGGCGGAGAGAGGATGTGAAAGCAATGCTGCAGGAAAAGGTTTTATAGAAGATAAAACACAGTGCTAATTTGGTGCATAAGTGACAATTCCATGAGTAAAAAAAAAAAAAACTTTGTAATTTGAGATCTGAGCACCCCCCCACCCCAAAATCACAGTTCTAAATGTTCAGTGAACCCACCTCAGACCCCCCACTTAAGAAGGTACATATCAGAGAGGAAGTTAAAACATATTAACAGCCCACGACTTCATAGATTTTTGCAATTTATTCTGCTCATAAACTGTTTCTTCTCCCTGTAATGTACAAGTATTTCCTCTAATACTGTTCCACTTGGCAAAACTCTATTCTCTGAGAACCAGTTCGAATTGTATCTCTGATGAATCTTGACTCCCTAAATATCTTTATTATAATACTATGTTGTGTTGTAATTATATTAAGTCCCTAGAAGGAAGGGCTGTCTTTCCATTTCTATATATCTTGGATTGCTTGGAATATACAAGGTACTATATGAATGCTTGCTAAATACTAATTAGCTGTCTGGGCTGCCCCAAAGTTGTGTTTTTGCGTGTCAGAGTAGTGAAGGAGTGAGTATTTTGAGGCAAGTTAAACACGACCTTTTATCCAGCCAAGCTCCAGTCAGGAACCACCCTTATTTAGAGGCACCTGGAAAATTGCTGGTTGAGTGTGAATGGTCAGATGCTACTAGAAGTTGCCTTGCTGTGTCCTTCCTTTTACTGCCCCAAACCACTGAGCTGTCAAATGAACAAAGCCAGACTGTAGGCTAATTGAGATGTGAAAAGATAGAAACACTTAGATTTAAAACAAAGTAATAAGAAAGGAGTAATGAGGGTAGTATAAGATTCAAAGGTAAGAAAAAGAAGATAAAGAAGCATGAAAAGTTGTTAGAAAGAGAAATAAGACAACAGTAAATTATTATGAGAGTAATCACACTTGAATGCTTATAGCAATATAATCAGAGAAGCAATGTCATTGTTATCACTCTTCATTTCTAGAGGTTTCATTATCTTCCATGACTTGTACATTTTTAGTAGGTAACATTTTTCTAATCACACTAAAGCTAGTTACAGAAAAAAGTAAACAATACATTCTATACAACATTTATAATTTATACTTAAATTATTGTTGTTCAATTACAGTTGTCCCCATTTTTTCACCATTACTCTCCCCTGCCCTACCCAACCCTACATTCCACTTTCAATCCCCTCTGCCCCCCCACCCTGTCTTCATTCATGGGTCCTTTATACATGTTCCTTGACTTTACCCTCCCCCTTTTTCCACCTTTAGCTCCCCTTCACCCCTCCCCTCTGGTCACTGTCACATTTTTAAACGGGAAAGCATACTTCTAAATTAGTGAAAGTCTGAATTATATAAAACTTCAAAGAAATACAGGTTTATTGCTTTCAGAGAGGTAACTATAACTAGTATAACAGTCTTTCCTGGTAGAGGTATTTGAAGGACCTGTTCTGATACATAAGAATTATTTTTTATAATAGTTTTAAATAAATGGCGTAAGAATTTTTTAAAATTCTTTTTTAAAAAATGGCACCATTTTTTAAATGGCGTAAGAATACATTAAAAAGGTATCTTTCAAACAGGGATCCAGGATGTATTTCCAAGGGTCCGTGAGTTCTCCAAAAAAGCTTCAACACTGAACTGAGCAAGGTTTACAACTAAAAAAATTAATATAAACATATGATGGACCACTGCGACAGTCACTTATTAACTAAGCAGAGCAACAGGATTTACAACATGGCTACAAATGTATAGATGCATTTGTTTTTCTAATCTGAGCCAGGATCACTTTAAGTGTAAGAAATAATGAGGAAAAGCTGGTGTGGCTCAATGGATTGAGTGCTAGCCTGTGAACCAAAAGGTCACTGGTTCGATTCCCAGTCAGGGCACATGCCTGGATTGCAGGTGAGGTCACCAGTTGTGGGTATATTTATCAATGTACCTCTTGTACATTGATGTTTCTCTCCTTCTCTTTCTCCCTTCAATCCCCTCTCTAAAAATAAATAAGTACAATATTAGAAAAAAATTTTTTAAAAAAGAAATGAGGAAAAGAGACTCACTTAAATATGTAAATTATACAGTCTCACTAGTTAAAAAGCAAAATAACACCCTAGTGTCCTCACTCTACATTGTATGAATCTTGGGTTTTCAACACCCTGAAAAGAAATGTGGCAGAAGAAGAAAGCCAATGGTAATGAAAGCTACCAAAAAACCTGTGCTGCAACAAGTCTGCTCCATCTACCTATCTACCACTCTACTCGTATTGCAAACAATAATTCAGTGTCAGCAAAAGATCATCTATCACAAAAAAAATAATGTTAATTTGCACTTCATTAGTTTTATAGGTTTTTCTGTGCCTAACTTTTAAATTTGCTTTGGTTTAAAGTTAAATGAGAAATATAAACATATGAATTCATACCTAATTTTATGTTTGTTCATATTTAAGTATAATAAATTTAAGCAAATATTTAACTAAATTATACTAGTTTTATATTACTGAAAAACTGAAGTTTTTAATCAATTAAAAGAGTATATAGCTCTGGTTGATATGGCTCAGTGGATTGAGCACAGGCCTGAGAACCAAAGAGTTGCTGGTTTGATTCCCAGTCAGGGCACATGCCTGGATTGTGGGCCAGGTCCTCAGCAGGCGGTGCGTGAGAGGCAGCCACACACTGATGTTTCTCTCCCTCCCTTTCTCCCTCCCCTCCCCTCTCTCTAAAAATAAATAAAATAAAAAGAGTATATAAATTACTAAAGTTTGAAAAGTAGTGCTTAAAAGCAATATTCTCTTATGTCAGGTTAGGATTCCTCTTGTGATATTATTTACATTACTAATATGCTAAACATCAATTAAATGAGTATAATAATCATCTACACCACAGAGCTATTATTAAAATGAATTAAGATAAAATATATAAGGATTACATTGAATCTATAGAAGGTGTTGGGTAGTAAGAACATATTAGCAATATTAATTCTTCTAACCCATGAACACAGGGCATCTTTCCAATTGTTTGTATCTTCTCCAATTCTTTCATCAAAGTCTTATAGTTTTCAATGTGCAAATCTTTCACTTCCTTGGTTACACTAATTCTTAAGTATTTTATTATTTTTGGTTCTACTGTGAAGGGATTATTTCATTGTGAGGTATCTTGTTATTTGTGTATAGAAATGAAACGATTTCTGTATATTGATTTTATATCCTGCAACTTTAATGAATTCAAATTAGTTGCAACAGTTTTCTTGGTTGAGTCTTTAGGATCTTCTATATATGAGATCCTATTATCTACGGATAATGAGAATTTTACTTCTTCCTTTCTGATTCAATGTAATCCCTATTAAACTTCCATTTCCACAAAAATAGAACAAGTACAAAATTTGTATGGGGCAACAGAAGACCCCAAAAAGCCAAAGTAATCTTGAGGTGGGGGAAGGGACAATCTGATGGTATCATACTCCCTGCTCTCAAACTGTATTACAAAATTATAGTAATTAAGACAGTATGATAACTAGTATAAAAAATAGACATAGCATAGTGGTTATAGTCAACAATATTGTGTTATACTCCTCAAAGTTGATAAGATCTTAAATGTTCTACCATAAAAAAAGAATGATAATTACACGATGTGATAGAGCCTTTAGCTACCCCTAAGGTTATAATCATTTTGCAATATAATAATAATGTATCATATCAACATGTTGTAAACCTTAAACTTTACAATGTTATATGTCAGTTATATCTCAAAAATAAAAAATATAAAGTACTTAAACAGAGGCTGATTCATAATAAGCACTTGATAAATTTCAGTTCTTTCCTCTTTTATTAAATCTCTGTATCTAATGGAGGACATATATCCACACCCCATTGCGACATACCAGGTGGGCAGTTAGTTGGAAAGCTATTTCTATGGAAACTGTTAGCTTATGTGGGTAGGCTTCAAATATCATTGACAGTTTAATTAAAATTTTCAGCTAGCTCATAAACCTATCTACCACTTTACTGTTTCTACAGGAAAAATGTACTCCCAAATTTTGAACAACTGACTTGTGAAGAGACTTTAACATTTCATTTTGGACTTGTGTTTTACATTAGTTTCAAGAGATGCTGTCAGAATGTATTAAGGAAGGAATTGCTGAGAAATAAGTTAAGGTGTGCATGAAAGGCAGACATAAAAAAATACATTGCCAGGAGGCAGGGTTGGAGGCAAAGTGGTGGGTTCAACTCTCATAGTACTAGACCAGGTAAAGTCCCAAACTAACACAGAGGCAGTAGGAATTAATGGGCAGGAGCTGATTTGAGGGCAAATAGACAACATTTATGACCAGTGGGATATTGCAGAAGAGGATCAGGGAGTAAATATGATCCTGGGGTCTCCCTGGATGAAGAATCAGGATGATTTTCCCAGAGGCATAGTGAGAAATGTGGACAATTAAGGTAGCAACAATTGCACTACTATAACTGTAGAGGATAAAGAGAAAAATGATACGTGAATGAAACTAGCAGTCTAAAATCAAGTATGTGATTAAAAGTTCTTCCGAGTAAAAATATTTTAATTGCTATTTTCTTTTATAAATTTGACTCTAAATCCTGAGTACAAATGGTTTGGTGAGAGTAATAGAAGAGAGACAGGATGGGGAAAGGAAAGAAGAAGGTAAAGTGACAATTCTCTAGCTATCTTTGTTTTACTACATATAAAGGCAGAAAAAGAAAACTTGGGCTGAGTCAGTATAGTGATGGGGCCATATGGAGTTTGAAAGATGGGAACTCTAGCAAGAAGTTTCACATATGTTGGGAACTGAATGACATATGTTGGGAACCGCCCTGCCTGGTTTCAGAAGCTGTAACCCCACCAGGCTAAGGCTGAGTGAGTGATCTTCAGACCATAAGCCACTAAGGAGACAAAGCTTCTCTCCCTGGCAGGAGTGCCGCTTCTGCTCCTTTATCCATAACTTGCCCCCAATGCTTGATCAGTTAGCCAATGACAGATAAGATTCCCCAAGGGGGGAATGGCCTAAGACAGGCATGGTCACGATTGGGCCATCAGGGAAGGACTTGGGGGACTAGAGAAAAAGGGGGTGAAGGACCCTCACCCCTCAGCTTTGACATAGCCTGAGTCCTCATTCTGTCTATAAGAAGTCTCGTAATCTCTTGGCTGCCTTACTTCACCTGCCTGACTTAAGCCTGAAACAATGACAGAGGGCAGTGCAGCCCTGGGCTGGAAAGGGCAGGTTCCCCAAGGTGAAATCCTGTGAAGCCTGCTTTGCTAAGACTGCTCTCAATTAAATATAAGGGTCCTTGTAGACCTTTAGCTAACAGACCCTGACTCAGAATAAGCCCTAGTAGTTCTTTGTATGTTATCTATTGTGTCATCCTTACTGCCTGACAATGATTAATGAGCTTTACCTGTATTCCTGTGCAAAATGAACCCAACAAAAGCCCATTGAGGAAAAGGCTCTTGGCCCTTCTTCTCTGAGAGATTGGCCACCTTTCCTCTCCAAGCAGATCATGTCTTGGGAGACTTATTCTCATCTGTGGTGGCCAGAGGGGCCCAGTGGGCAGAGCTCCCCCACAAGCATATGCCAAGGGGTTTCCACAAGGCTGTTCTCCAGAAAACAGCAGAAACTTAGACGCTGGGGAGTCTGGTGGATAATATACATAAGGAGACCAAGTCTGAGAGAGGAAAAACTAAATTACCCTCAATAAAAGTACTTTGGGTCTTCATTGTCCTTAACAGCGAAGATACCTGCTTGTAGTCTGTATCGCTGGGTCAACAGAGATCCAATGTTTCTCTGAATGGAAAGTGACAGGAAGAATGCCAGGCATTCTTGAAGATATGCTAGGTCCCTGGTCTTATGGTTTCCAGAGAAATGGGTAGTGTTTCCATTCCCATTACAACCCAGCAATTAATAGAACCCTTGGGGACACAAATGAACAACATTCAAGGCCATTATTAATTAGATATGTTAGTTTATACAAGTTATTCAAACTCTCTAAGCCTCACTGTCCTTACCATTTTTTAAATGAAAAATAACAATTCTTTTTTGTTGAAGATTATACTCATTTATTTTTAGAGAAAGGGGAAGAGTAGGAGAAAGAGAGGGAGAAAAACATTAATGTGTGATTGCCTTTCTCGCACTCTCACTACTGGGGACCTGGCCCACAACCCAGGCATGTTCCCTGGGAATCAAACTAGCAACTCTTTGGTTTGCAGGCCCACACTCAATCCACTGAGCCACAACAGCCAGAGCTTATTTCTTTATATTAATAAAAGTCAGAAAATAAAGACATGCAAATAAACAAAATCCCAACCTTCCAGGTCTTTTTTTTGTTTACACCTATTGCTATACAGGTGTATTTAATACAATGAACATGCTGTTTAGTAATATGAATACCTTTAAAGTGTTTTCCAAAATTGACTATCAATTCAAAAGATTATGTTCATGTAAATTTGAGTTACAAATGCCAATTTAATCACTCGAACTTAACAGGAGAAATAAAGTTGCAGTCAGAGTTCTTAATAACCTCAAACAATTAACAATGTTTCTCATAATAAAGAAATAACTCTTCCATATGGAAATAGTTATCTGGCAAGATTGCCTATTCAGGGCACAGCTGAAAATTAGTCAAAGTAGAAGAGAGCCTTAGCACCTCATTTATAGACTCTACTCTTGTTTACACACTTTTAATTTGTCGACACAAATCAGTTTCATTGGTACTGTTTATACAAAAATAAAGGTCAATGCTCTACTTATAATTTGATGAAATATAACTGTCTCTCTCATGCTGCCCTTTATTTGTACATCTCCTATCCACTTTATTATGACCCATTGAGATAACAATGTTAACTTATTTTGAGTGGTTGACATGCCTCACTGCTTTTTCAAAAAGGTGCCCAACTGGCCCTTCTACTATTATCCTTTTAAAGACTCTCTTGCTAATGCTCTCTTCCATGATCTTGTCTATTCCCAAATACTTAACAGTGGGATAACTCCCCAGAGCCTACACCTTTTATTCTGTCCTCTTAATCTCCAGACATCAGCTTCCAACTGCTAACTAGACCTTTCCAAACAGAATTATCTTTCTTCCAAAATGTGCTCTGCCTTTTTCTGCGCACCATAACAATTATGGTAACACAAATTGGTAGGCAGTCAGACTGGGCCAACTGTGAGCCCTCCTGGTTTTTCTTATTATGCTATCTTCAATCAATTATCAGATTCTGTCTCTCCCTAATCTGTCATCTCCCTTTGACAACTCTGGCCATAACCTGAGTTCTGGATTTCATCACTGGTTGTCTGAAGTACTGGTATAGTATCCTGTTGTCTCCTAAGTCCTCTAAAATACAGATCTTTTCTACTTTACTGCTTCATAAAACCATTAGTGGTTCCCAATTGCTTATATAAATATGAATATAATGCTCTTTTTTAATCTGACATTGTCTTAAAATGTCTCCTCCACCCGTATATAACAGTTGTTCAAAATTCTATGGAACTTTCGATTCTTCGATCAAATGCCAACTTCCCTTGAAGGTGCATATCCTCCTTTTAGAATTAACTGTTTCCTCCTTAAAATTCCCATTACATGGTATTTATGGCTATCTGTATACAACTTTCGCTCTCACTCATTAGTCTTAGCTCCTTGAAAGCAAGAGACATTTCTTACTCAGTTTTGGCACTGTATATTTCTTGAGCAGATGAATAAATGATACATTCTTTATTATCTGGGTTTACAGACCAAAATAACTGAAAAGAAGTGTCAAATGACTACCAGACAGCAAAAGGAAAGAATGAAAAATACAAAAACCAAACTTAAGAACTCAAAAAGCATTTTTGTGTGGGGAAATAGGCCTGTATCTCTTAAGGTCTTCACTGTATTTTCCAGAATAGCACTATGATTGACATTGATATTAATTATAGAAAGATTTCAAAAAAGATTATGTTCATTTAACCTATATTTAAGAAAGAAAGAAAACAATAGAAGTGTTAAAGGTATTTTGGAAAGATTTCCATACAAATGACTTTATTGTTTAAAAGTTTATTTACTTAATTATAAAATAAATACCCATTATAGCAAACTTGAATAAACAAAGATAGGAGAGAAAAAAAGCACTCCAAATCTTAGTCTATATTTTTAAAAAATGTCACATAGCACCAAATGATTATTCTAACTGAAAACATTTTTGTGTTTAAAGAACTCAAGCTCACTTAGTTATCTAGAAAAATTTGGCCAAATAGAAGGCATTCTAGTTCTGGGATGTAGAGATCTAAGATTTTACTATATCACTACACAGTTATTCATCCAACTCTCCTGTTTTCAAGTGTGACTGGATAATGATGGGGTGGGAAGATGAGGAAATGGGGAACAAAAAAACAGAAGATAAAAATGGAGAGTGAAGGGTCACTGTTTTGATTCCCAGTCAGGACACATGCCTGGGTTGTGTGTGGGCCAGGTCCCCAGTAGGGGGCGCATGAGAGGCAACCTCACATTGATGTTTCCCTTTCTTCCTCCTTTCCCCTCTCTCTAAAAATAAATAAAATCTTTTAAAAAATGGAGAGTGAGGAAAAAGAGAACACAAAGGGTGGAAGGACAATCACAAGTGCAAGGAAGAACAACAACAACAACAAACAAGAGAGCAAAAGCCCAATATATGAGCAAATACCTTCAGAAAAAAGGACAACTTCTCTCATTTCCCATCATGCCACCCATCGTTCTAGTTGACTCAGGCTGATGTGCACACCCTGAGATGAATGCTGAACATATGGCTTATACAACACAACCCAGTTAAGAGGATTTTAATTGGTGTGCACCATTCCACGCAATTTTAATATTTTAAAAATGAATAGTCTTGCCCTGGCTGGTGTAGCTCAGTGGATTGAGCACGGGCCTGCGAACCAAAGGGTCGAGGTTCGATTCCCAGTCAGGGCACATGCCTGGGTTGCAGGCCAGTTCCCAGCAGGGGACACATGAGAGGCAACCATACACTGATATTTCTCTCCCTCTCTCCTTCCCTGCCCCTCTAAAGATAAATAAATAAAATCTTTAAAAAAAAATGAATAGTCTTGGTAAGTACCAGAGGCTGACATGTGCTAATTAACCATTCAATAAATGAGCACATGAAAATGAACGCAACTATGAGACCTGCTGACGATACTCCATCTTGAGGACTCCTCCCCTTAAATGAGTACCCACAAAAGATGTAAATTTACTGTGCAATACTCACAAGTGTCTCCCACAATTATTTGCAGCAGCAATACCATCATTCTTGCATTTCCCTCTAGATATTTTATGCTAAGCAGCCTGTGAACCCTGATTTTCTTTTATAATCTAACCTTTGTAAGCATAAGCCAGCTAAATGTCATGTTTACATTTTTCTATTAAATAATTTTAAAAACTCATTGAAGTCATTTGTTACATGGAAAAACAGGTGAAGGACAGATCCAGTGAAGCTATTGATCAAAGTCCCTCCCCAATTTTGTCTGTCAGGCAGTGAAAGCCTTACATTGCTAGCTCAAAAAATAAAACAGTGCCAATGAAATTCTGCATGTCGGGCTGTCATGCTCTGATTTTCTTTAAATATTGCTGGCATTGGAGAGAAAGGTATAATCTATTGGTAGGACTCAAAAATACTATCAGGTACACTTTTTGAAAGAGAAGAAAATCCCAGAAGCCATTTGCTTTATTAGCTCCCCATACTCACTACGCTTCATATTTTTTTGGATCACCACAATTCCAAATATATTCTAATTTCCCAAGTCTCTCTAGATTTACTGAGAAAGACTGGTTTCTGATTTGTTAATGGCACTGAAAACTGAGTGGCTGATTTAGGAAGGGAAGCAAAATGGACTTTGGAGAAGAAACAAGTATTGTGAGATATGTGTGTTATCTGGTAAGCAGTAGGCACTGACAAATGTTAGTTTATTCCCCAAAATAGTAACAAATGATAGGGAAAACTTTTGTTTGCTCATTCAAAAATCAACCTGAAAGGAAACCTAACTGTGGTCGAAATATAATTATCTTTGAAGAATCTAGAAATTATGGTAGAAAGTATGATTTTGGAGTATACCTTTAAAATTAAAGACAATACGCTTCACCTTCCAGAGTAAGCCCAGAAGACAGAATATCAAGAAACCTGTGCTTATTTATGATGTACAACATTAATTACTGCTTAAAATCATAATATTACCCAAAATAATTCTTAGGGGAGGGTAAACCAGTAATAGAAACAACAGATTATGTACTTAGAGACTAAAATAGCTTCCCAAATGGCAAAGACCATTTAAATTTGATTACTTTTCCTTGGTGCGCACACACACACACACACACACACACACACACACACACACACACCCAAAACCAGGTGGAATTAATTAAGTAGAATTTAATTAATTTGGACATAATTAAAAGTAAAAAAAATGAACATTTTCATCAAGAGGTTTCCGTGCAATGACTCAAAAATATTTTGAAAATATCTATTATTTTGGTTTAATAATTTTGGCTAGATTACTATCATTCATCAATTTTTTGCTTCTACTTTATTTCCCCTTAAATAAAGAATATTTTGGTACAGAATTTGCCATACAAACAGGCTCTTCTGGAAAGAAAGCAATGACTTATACCAACCTAGGTAGACTAAGATGACTTTTGGACTACTCTGAAAAATAATCTCTTGTTAAACTATGAAAAGCTAAATTGGTCAATACCCCACAAATACAGGCAAAAAGACAGAACACAAAATGCTTTTTTAACATAGAGTATGAATAGCTTAATATTAAACTACATGAAAAGGGGCACAGCACCCACTTTTATTTTACAGGTAGCTCTAACTTCCACAGCTAAATTAATATAATGTAAAATAATCTGAGTTTTTTAAAAAGGCAGGTCAACTCTTCAGTGTTTGGATATAAAAATTTTTAATGATTTTGTTTTTCCAAAGGGTATTGTTTGATTGACTGACTAGGCAGACAGGAGTCCTCTTTTCAACAACAGGTACCCATAACAAGGAGCCTAGGATAGTGCCAAGGGTGCTAGAGAAGGGCGTACAGGAATAACACAGGATTTCTAACAATGAACAGTTTTACATTGCCAATTATGTTTTTCGGAACTCTCATGGTGCTCTTCGGCTCCAGGCCCAGTGCAGGCCTCAAAACAGGCTGAGCTGAAAATGGCTCTGTGATATTCTGAAATAGGGACAAGCTTCTGAGTACAGCTGTTCCCCCGAGACTTTAAATAAAGTGAGAAAAACCCAATGTTAAGCAAACTCTACTATGCATCTGCCTGCCAAATGAAATCTTTTTTTATCCTCATAGATCCTATTTACTGGACTACTACTGCTACTATGTACGTCCTATCTCTTACCATTTTAATAGATAAGGAAGTGAGGGATTGAATAGACTAAGTTCCTTGACCAATGCCATACAGCTTTTAAGCAGTAAGCTAAGATACACACCTAGTCCTGACCACTTCAATGTCCCACTCAGTTCTATTAAAACATGCTATTTGTATATTCCACGTGATCTCTTTACTGTGTTAGAAGACTTCTCTAGTTTCTGATCTCAGTTCATCCCACTCCACTCGGTACTTGACCATTCCATTACCTAAAGCTACCAGTAGCTCTGGGCAAACGATACCCCATTTTTAATAATGTTTCCATGGGATTTACCATTGGCCATGCTAGCAGATTCTGAGGGTGAATATTACTAGACATTGTTAACTATAGTGTTCACTCTTCCTTTCATTCTTCTACATTTAATTACTTACATTAATTAGAAGATCTATACATTTTAGGCAATGTAGTGTAGAGGAAAAACACCGTCCTTCCTGCCCAAGGAGAAAAACTAGAAAAATGACTCAAAAGTTAAACTCCTATTTAAAATAACAGAAAACAAAACAGCCAAAAATAATAAGTCATGGAGCAAAATCTAACATGTGACATGTATAAAAATATTTGGTTTTGGTAAGATAGAAACATATAACTGTGAAAACTAACCTTTAAATGTAAAACTGAAGTAACAGCCTTAACAAAACAAGTCATAAGCAATTATTAAATAATACATGTCCTTTACCATCTCCATTACCATTTGTATAGCAGCTATAAAATGTAAGTTCTGTAAAGGGTTCCTTTTGTTAAAATTTATTTTTGAAGAACTATCTTCTCTCCACTGCTTCTATTTTTGAAATAAGGAGAGTTAAGTATCTACACTAACAACTAAATGTACAGTACAGATTCAACTATTTACTCACTAGCATAAGAAAATATACGTGTTGAAAAAAGTTCTATAAAAAGAGAATAAATTGAAAGATCTAAAAATATTCGATTCTAAGATACCCCTTTATCTCTTACTTTTAATGTAAAATTCATTCGTGACACATAAGAGATGAGATGGAAAGTTCAAGATTTTTATGTACCCTCAACCACTGTGTAAATACTAGCAAAAAGAGATAATCAAAGTACCCAGCGAAGTAGCTGCACCCATTTTATCCTCAGCTTATTTCTTTATCCTTCAGGAAAAGATGCCTTAAAAAAATACAATAAACTATCAAGCAAGTCAATGCAAGGGCATGGAATAAAGCCTAATTTGAGTTGAAATCCAACTGATTACCTGTAGATATAAAAGCAATTTACCTGTATTAGCATTAAATGCCTAATACTGACAAAAATGTTATGGAAGTATGATCTAGTAGTAAGTTTTTTTGTACTGAGACTTAAAAGGCCATCCTCAGCCCTAGTACCAGCTCAGTAGTTATATAATTGCCTGGTAAAGTCGCAGGATCCTTTCTGTCTAATGAGATGACAGTGACTAGTCTTCCTTTCTATGAGATGCAAAGATGTCCATATCCTAATTTTCAGAACCTATAAAAATATCACACTATGTAGCAATAGGGACTTTGCAGATATGATTTAATTATGACCTTATTGTGTATTCATTTGATGTAACTTCAGAGTCACTTGTTTATGATTTAAGTGAGGTTTCCTTAATCCATGTTTATGGCAAAGACAAATGAAAATTTTCTTTTAGAAGTTGTTTTGATGTAAGAATGAAGTTGTTTCACGATGTCATCATCTCATCTGTTGTCACTGATGAGCAATCAAGTTGCTCAAGCTACTGAGAGGCCCTGCTGAGAGACTTACTGATAAGACCTTGTGGAAAAGCAATTATGGCAAGGGGACATTTAGACTATGAATACTGAGAGTTTGTAAAACTAGTAAGGAGTTTCAGTCTGGGCAGGGTGACTCTGATGATGGAAAAGAGAGATCTTTGGTGCATTAGCTGCTGCTGCAGTAAAGGTAACACTTTTACAGGCAGTGGCAAAAGCTGTCAGTGTCACCTAACAGCGCTCAGCAAGACACCATCTTGTCTGTCAACACCCTGCACCATCCTTCCCAAACCACAAGGGACTTCTATTTCTGTGTCAGTAGGTGGAAGTCAGTTTGCTGTTGGTTAAACCATCTCTCCCAAGCACCAACTCTTAAAAAGTTTGCCTCAAACTAAATTTGGACTTTATTCCTCTCATTTCCCCTTGCCTAGAACAATAGTGTATAATTTTATCATTGCAGTGGAGTATGGTATTTCTTTACTGGCTTAGTAAGAGACATTATCCTCTACGCTACTTGGCTTGTGAAACTCCTGCAGTGAACTTGTGTCAAATTGTTGGCATAGACAAACTCAGCTTCTAATAAAACTTACCTCCACAACAAAGCAACCTTTGAGAAGAGGAGATTATTTGAGTGAGCCCGATGTAATAACAAGGGTCCCTGAAAGTGAAGGAGTGAGGTAAGAGTCACAGTCTGAGTAATATGACAGAGAAAGACTTGACCAGCTATTGCTGGTTTTGAAGACGGAAATGGGCCATAAGTCAATGAATATGGAGAGCCTCTCGAAGCTGAAAAGGGCAAGCCAAAGAAGAGATTCAGAAGGAAGACAGTCCTGCCAAACACTGATTCTAGCCATAGAGAATTAATTTCAGACTTCTGATCTCCAGAACTATAATAAATTTGTGTCATTTTAAACCACTAAGTCTTTTGTGATTTCTTACAGCAGCAACAGGAAACTAATACACTAGGGTCAATCTCAGCTCTGACATTTACTCTAGCTATGTGCCCTTGAGCCAGTTAATTATGTTTCTCACCTTGTGTTTCCTCATCTGTAAAATGAAGTTTACCAACAGCAACTCCTGGTTATCAATTAAACTGCGTAAGTGCTAAGTGATACTGAGTTAAGTGATTAGAAATCTAGCTATTTGTTTACCAATTCTTTTCTTTAAAAGATTGTATTTATTTTTAGACAGAGGGAAAAGGAGGGAGAAAAAGAGGGAGAGAAACATCAATGTGTTGTTGCCTCTCATGTGCCCCCTACCAGGGACTTGGCTTGTAACCCAGGTATGTGCCCTGACCTGCAATCAAACTGGAGACCCTTTGGTTTGCAGGCAGGCATTCAATCCATCAAGCCACACCAGCCAGGGCTATTTACTAATTCTTATTCGACACTAAGGCAACATAATGCAACTCAGAGTTTCTATTTATATAAGAAATATGAATTAATACTTCTATCACTAAAGTTATTGGTAATATATCAATGTAGAGGTCAATGGTTTGTTCTCATAGACTATAAAGTTGAAGTTCTTTTAGATTCCAAAGTTCCCAAAGGGAAGAAAGAATTTGTCTGAAGCCCAGGTTATACAACCAGTATAAAATCAAGACTCTACATTGTTTATCCTTAGCTTTTTTCTTTATTCTTCAGGAAAATGTTCCTTTTACACTAGAAAACTTTTGATGACCAAACATAATGAAATTTAAGATAAATCACTGTAGTCCCACCACTTTTATTTATTTATTTATTCTTAATCCTCACCAGAAGATGTTTTGATCTTACAGAGAGGGAAGGGGGTGGGGAGAGACAGAGACAGAGAGTGATATGGATGTGATATGGATGTGAGAGAGAAACACTGATCAGTTGCCTACTATACATTCCCTGACTAGAACTCAAACCAGCAAACTTTTGGTGTACAGGACAATGCTCTAACCAAGTGGGTCATCCAGCTAGGGCCCGACTCTTTATATTGTTAATAAAGAAAAATCATAGTAAATAACTTGTTTTGTTACCTATACTCAGTTAATGTCAGAAGCAGATTACTTCCTGGGTTTTCTACCTTTTGTTACAATAGAGATTAGAAAACTATGGCCCATTGGTCAAATCTGGTCTGCCACCTGCTTTTTGAAAATAAAGTGTTACTGAAACACAAGGGCTCCCATCATATATATATTGTCACAGCTGCTTTCTTGCTACAAAGGCAGAGCTAAATAGATGCAACAGAGACTGACCTACAAAGCCTAACGTATCTAGGATCTGGCCCTTATACAGGAAGTTCGGATTCCTGTGCCAATTTCTTCTCAAGGCACAGAAGTTTAATTTATACTAAAAAATGTTTTAAAACAATACGTTTTAAAAAACACCATTCAACAAAGTTTTAAGAACATTAAATGTTGAGGACCACCTTGTGTGGTATTAGAGACTGTAGCCCTGTGCAAGGAAGGCCCTGAAAGAGGCCTGTAAGTCTCTATGAGAACGCCGAGAATGCAGGTGGCAGGCATGACCCGATACTATCACCAAGGGTTCCCTTGGGAAATGAGGCCTGAAGAATACATAGTATCCTTTTAAGCTTGCTTTGCTTTGCTATAGCCCTGTTGATATAAACCAGATGTTCAAGTTTAAAGCATAAGGAGTGAACTCCTTATCTCATGAGATACACCTTAATAACCATCTGGCGTCAGCAGGTCTAACAGACCCTGGCAGATCTCTGTTTCTTCAATTGTCATCTGTAAATAATATCCGTTTTTTATAACTATAGCCTTTGGACACTGATTGATGAGCTACGCATGTATGCTGCATATCCCTGCACATACCGATCCCAATAAAAGCCGTTTTTGAGAAGGGGTCGAGCATTCTCCACTAGAGGGAATCACCATCCCCTTTCCCACTGGAACAGATTATGTCTGGGATGATTTATTTCATCCACAAATGGGATAACTCCATGGGACAGGGTTCCCCTCAGTTACACACATAAAGGAATACTATGGCTTATTGTACCATATACACTAATTTGGATAAAGTTCTGTGCAGTGAAGGCTCCATGGCTCCACTAAGACTCCATGGTGGTGAGTTCACTTTTGGCTAAATGATGTTGATTTAATGACAACAAAACTAATCTCAGCATACAAGTGTCAAGCAAAATAATATTATGACTTATTATTGCTATAATTATTATTGAATAGGTACTGTGAACATATTTGATCATAATTTAGACTAAAAATTGCTATTTATTAAAAAGAATCTAAAACGGTTTCCTTCATAAAACATTTCATGAATATATACTGAATAGCTAATCCAAGTGGGATTATATGAGGTCTGTCCAAAAATAGTCCAGTCATTATTAATATGAGAATGGTTGGCGCAGCATTGATGTAACCTGGCAGTCAAGGAGAGTGGACTGGAATGTGCATGTGGGAACAATGATGACTTCACTGTACTAGTCAGTGGCAGTGGTAGATGTTGAGTGAGCATGGGTACTGTGTGGCCATCACATTCAAAATGATGAGTAGAGCAATGAATCTGCATCAAATTTTGCATTAAGCTTGAACAAACCAGGACAATGTTGTCCCAAAAGTCCTGTGCAAAGATCATACTATACAGACTTAAATGTTATATCTGGCTTTATATGGAAAGTGATGAGAAACATCTTTTTGTAAAATTTAAATTGTTTCATTGTTTATGCTATTAGTTTGTCCCAGGTTTTCCCTCTCTGTGCAGCACTCCCAAACCTTCAGGCAACCCCCACACTGTTCATTGTTCATTTCTATGGGTCATGCATATAAATTCTTTGGCTACCCTATTCCTTATGCTGTACTTTATATTCCCATGAAAATTTTGGTAACTACCAATCCATACTTCTTAATACCTTCATCTTTTTTGGCCATCCCCATGACCCTTCTCCTATCTGGCAACCATCAAAACATTCTCTGTATCTATGATTGTTTCTGTTCTGCTTACTTATTTTATTTTTCTTTTAGATTCAATTATTGACAGATATGTATTTATTGCCATTTTATCATTCATATATTTTATGTTCTTTTTAAAGAAGACCCTTTAGGATTTCATATAATACTGGTTTGGTGGTTATAAACTCCTTTAGCTTTTTCTTGTCTGGGAAGCTCTTTACCTATCTTTCAATCTAAGTGATAGCTCTGCTAGATACAGTAATCTTGGTTGTAGGTCCTTGTTTTTCATCATTTTGAATGTTTCCTGCCAATCAATTCTGATCTGCAAAGTTACTTCTGAGAAATCAGCTGACAGTCTTATGGGATGTAGGAGACCATTCTGCGTGTCATGGGCACAGCCCCCAGTGGCAAGCATTTACTGCAAAGTAACTTCCTAAAATCCATGCTAAACCTTCCAAGGACAAGTGTAACTGGTTCAACCACTTTTGCCTTTTCATTTGCTAATATCTTTCTTCTCTGATGTGATTAGCAGCATTGGCTCCTTTGTTTTCTGTAAAAGGTAACCACCTAAAGCAACCTGTGCATAGTAAATGAGGACCATTATGTCATGTGCCAAGACACCCAATAAAGGCTGGTTACAGCAAGGGCCAAGGCTTTTGCTCCCCTTGAGAGAAAAAGCCATGCTGTCCCTTTCCCTCCACCAGACTCAGAAATCCATGTGAATGTCTCATTTCATCCATAATGACATGGACACTGCAGGCCAATGTCCACATCAATGGGAGCTCTGTTGTAGGTAACTGCCTTTCTCTTGCTGGTTTTAAAATTCTCTTTGTATTTAATCTTTGGCATTTTAATTATAATGAGTTTGGTGTGGACCTCTTTGGGTTTATCTTGTTTGGGACTCTGTGCTTCCTGGACTTGTATGTCTATCTCCATTACCAAGTAAGGAAAATTTTATGTCATTTTTTCAAACAGGTTTCCAATTTCTTGCTCTCTCTCATTCCAACACCCCTATAATGTGAATGTTGGTATGCTTGAAGTTGTCCCAGAGGCTCCTTACACTACCCTAATTTTGTGGATTCTTTTTTCTTCTTGCTGCTCTTATTGCGCTTTTTTGCTTCCTTGTATTCCAAATTGCTGATTTAATTCTCAGCTTCATCCATTCTCCTGTTGATTCCCTGTAAATTGTTCTTCATTTCAGTTAGTGTAGCCTTCATTTCTGACTGGTTCTTTTTTATGGTTTCTATGTCGGTTTTTATGCTGTTGAACTTCTGAGTTCACATACTCTTCCCTTAAGTTCATTGAGCTTCCTTAAAAATGTGTTTTGAACTCTACATCTGGTGCATTGCTTGTTTCATTTTGTTTGGCTCTTATGCTGGAATTTTGTTCTATTCTTTCATATGAGACATGTTTCTTTGTCTGATTTTGGCAAGATCCCTGTGTTTGTTTCATGTATTATGTATAACTACTATGTCTCCTTCATTTTAATAGAGTGACCTAATGTAGTAGCTGTCCTTTAAGGTTCACTGACACAGCCCCTCCTACCACCCAGGGTGCACCAATTATGTGGACTGTGTACACTCTCCTTTTGTAGTTGAGCCTTGATTGCTGTTTGCAGGTCAATGGGAGGAATTTACCCAGGCCGTTCAGCTGCAAGGCCTGGATGTGACCAATGATCACCAACGTCTGACCACCATGGAGGAACAGCTATGCAGGGGACCACTCCACAAAGCAGGACTTATGCAGCAGTACTCTGGTGCCCACCGAGTCTGTCCCTTGAGTGTGTTACTTGTGTAGGTGGTTGGGTGGTGGTGCTCTGATATGGTCCATAGCTGTCCAATGGGTGAGCAGGCTCTGGAGCTTCCCAGGAGGGTTTAGGCCAAGGTCAGCCACTGCCTATGTTCTGTCCTGGGCCACCCAGCAGCAGCTATAAAGCAATCTGCAGATAGCTGCTACCTGTGCTGTGATTGAAGGTGGTCAAGCAAGGCCAAGCTATGAACCAAAGTCATCTGCTGCTAGTGACAGGCCTAGGGCCACTGTGTGAGAGGCACAGGGCTTGCTTAGGCCAGATGCTGCTTATTCAAGAGAAGGAAAATCTGAAGCATGAGCCAAGACAAGCCATTTATAAGGAAAAGCCACTGGAAACAGTCTGGTGAACCTGAAAGCTGGGTGGAGTGGAACCTCAGGGAATCACCAGGGTGGGGCAAACAGTGTGAGTCAGGTTGATGAAGTCTCTTACACAGTGATCCCCTGCTGGCTCTGTGGGGAGAGGACTCAAAAATGGAACAATGGGCTCTGGAGCACTTCCGTCTTGAGGAAGCTGACTACCTGATGCCAAACATTTCAGTTCCTCTCCACATGCATCTGGTGCCTTTCAAGCTGTTGCTTGGGTGCTGGAGGTCAAAAAGAGTGAACCTGAGCAAGTCTGTGGATGGGTCCTTTAAGAGGAACTGCCTAGGACTCCAGTAGTTTCTATCTTCCACAGCCTCAATCCCCAGTTTTTACAGCCAAAAGTTATGGGGAGTTATCTTCCTGGCAATGGAACCCTGGGCTGGTGATAGCTGGTATGGGGCTGGGACCCCTTGCTTTTAAGATATCCCTCCTGAGTTTTATCTGCCACACATGGGTACGGGACCCTCTCTTTCCACCCCCCCACCAGTCTCAATGTGGTTTCTTCTTTAATTCCATAGCAGGATTTCCACTCAGCTCGATTTCTGATGGTTCTAAATAATGGTTATTCCTTAGTTTTGTTGCAACTTTGATGTGGTTGTACAAGGAGGCAATCCTTGTTTCCCTAAGTCACAGTCTTGATCAAAGTCCGAGATACATCTTATCAAACAACATGTCTAGCTCTTTTGCAAAACCTTAGACTGAGTTATTTGAGTTGTTTATATACCCAACATCCCTTACATAAAGATCCATGTAGTATCTCCTGGAGTTTAGTACTAGCAAAAATCACTTTTTCCATTTATCAGCAATGAGTACCTTTTAAAGGAATACATAATCTTGGAATCTGGGGGGAAATGGTAATTTTTTCATTAGATAAATGAAATTGTGAGAGATCACGATAGCCTATGCTGAATATATTTCTAAACCAGTGCACGTGTAGTCAGGAAAGAATGAAATCAAGTTAACTGAAACATTCACTAAACTGAGTGATGCTTTATCCGCTACTATTGAGAAAAGAAAAGAAATAACAAGATATAGAATAGTCAGACTTTTGGAAATCCAAGATTAAATTAGAAATTGTCCCTGGATCCAAAAAAATTAGTTGTGGAACTGAAATATACAAATAAAATGACAAAAGAGAAAATGATAAGAAGCACCATAAGATTTATAGGCACAGTGTTCTAGGAGTTCAGAGAAAGAAAACATTGCTTCCAACAACAACAAAAAAAGGATTTATAATCAGCATAAACCTGGGTTAAAGAATAGGATTTTATTTATTTTTCCTTTTCTTTATTAATGCATTATTTACAATAAAATTCACCAATTTTAAATGTATAGTAGGTATATATTTGTTAATTGTATATAATTCGGTAACCACTACAAAAGTGAAGATACAGAATAGTCTCCCAGTCAAACAAGTTCCTTTGCTCCTCTCTGTACTTGGTCCCTCCCCCCGAACTCCTGGTTCCAACAACCTGCTTTCAGTCACTACAGCTACTTCTTTTCTAGAACTTCATATAAATGGAATCATACAGTATGCAGTATTCGTGTTTGACTTTCCTCATTTAGCATAATGATGTTGGTATTTATCCATATTGTTTTGTGCAATACTATTTTGTACACCCCTCCCCTTTTTTTGTTAGTAGGATTTCATAGAATAGATATATCAGAATTTGTTTAGTAACTCACCGGTTTTTGGTTGTTATGAAAAATGCTGTTATGACATATGAACATATTTCTAGGTGAGCAAGTGGTTTCATTTTGCTTGGGTTAATACCTTTAAATGGAATTGCTAGGTAGAATGGTGAATGTATGTTAAACTGTATATGGTTTAGCCATACTGCTTTTCAAAGTGGACACTGCAATTTGCGTTCTCACTAGTAATGTCTGAGTATTCCAGTTGATTCACTACTTCAGCAACACTTGACATTGTTGGTCTTTTTCTTTTTTAATGTATTTTTCTGATAACAAGTAATTTTGAGCATCTCTCCATGTGGTTTCTGACCATTCATATACCATGAAGTGTCTGTTCAAATAATTTTTCCACTTTAAAATTGAATTGTTTCTCTTTGAGTTGTAAAAATTCTTTACGTATTCTGAACACAATCCCTGTATCACACACATATTTTGTAAAAATTTTGTCCCAGCATGTAACTTGCCTTTTTGTCTTCCTAAGTGCCTTACAAAAAGCAATTCTAACTCTGATGAAGTACATTCTACCAGTATTTGCTTTTATGTTCTTTTAATGAAATCTTTGCCTAAAATATGTTACAATGATTTTCTCCTCTGGTGTTCCTCTAGAAATTTAATAGCTTTAACTTTTAATGCTGGGTTTTTTGTTTTTAAGGCAAATTTTATGTATATTTTCAGGTGAAGGTTAAAGTTCATTTTATCCCATACAGATGTCCAGCTGTTTTGACACTATTTGCTGAAAAGACTGTTTCTCCTCCATTGAACTAAACTGGCATTTTTGTGGGGGAAAAAATCAATTTATCATATATGTATGGTTCTATTTATGTACTCTGTCTATGTGTTTATTGGCTTAAGTGTTTATTCTTTTGCCAGTATCAGACTGTCTATTCCATTGATCTGTTTCTCTTTATACTATACCATGCTGTTTTGATCACTGCAGAGTACAGTAAGTGCTGAAATTGAATAGTGCAAGTCTTCTTTCTTTCTTTGCAACAGTTTTTTGGCTCTGCAAGTCCCACTGAATTTCAATAAAACTGTAGAATCAGCTTATCAATTAGATAACCTATTTGAGATCCTTCTTCTTGGGTAATGGAGGCATTTCCCTCTAGGTATCACTTTGGCTGCACCCTACAAATTTCAGTATGTGGTATTTTCATTATCAGTTTCAAGTATTTTCAAGTTGTACTTTCTTCATTGACCCAATGCTCATTTAGAAGCATCTTGCTGATCATCTTATAATTACTGCTTTCTAATTCAATAGTCACTCAGGGCATTGTAGTCAGGTTATAAGCTCTGTATGGTTCCAATCTTGCTACATATGAAGACTTGTATTTTTGGCACAGCTTGCAGTTTATTTTGGTAAGCATACCATCTGTACTTGAAAAGACTATTCCACCACTGTTTGGTGGAATATATGGTGCTCTATAATGCTCTATGAATATTAATTAAGGCTATGTGGTTGACAATCTATGTGTTTGCTAGATTTTTTTTTGTCTAGTTCCATCAATTGAAAAAAGAATTTAAAATCAACTATGATTGTGAAATTGCCTAGTGTGGCCTATATTGTCAATTTTTGCTTCATGTATTATGAAGCACTGCTATTACATATATACGTATTTATGCTTTTGTTCCTGTTGAATTCCAGTTTAACTTTCCGGTTGGATTTTCAGCTATTGTATCTTGCATTTCTATAGTAGTTATCCCTAAGGATTACACTATATATCCTTAAGTTTTCATAGTTCACTTAATAATGAATGATGGATCACATAAAAAAATGTTTGCAATTTTAAAGGCCTGTATGGCCCTAAACATATATCATAAGCCCCACAAGATAATGATGTAATTTTAGTTTTCAATAGTTAAACAATCTATAAGAAAATTAAGAGAAAAAAAGGCAAAGGTAAGAGCTGTCTTTTACATTTGCCCAGATATTTACAATACAAAGGGGGGAAGGTCCTCCTGAAAAAAAAAACAAAAAAACAAAAACAGAATTTATTTATTAAAAAATGTATATCTATTTTTACATGTTTAAACTTCAGTCAGTACTTCAAAGTACTCTCCATTTGATGCATTATACATAGCAAGATATTTTTTTCCACTGCTCAAAACAATTTTTGAACTTGTCAATTTGGGTGCCTTCAGGGCTTCTCCCATTTTTTGTTTCACTTCTTCCACACTGGCAAAATGTTTCCCTTTGTGGACTTTTTAAATCCAGAGAAACAAAACCAAAATAGTCACTCAGGGCAAGATAGGGTGAATAGGAAGGACTGGGAACAGGGGTCATGACATTTGGGGTCAAAAACTGCTGAACACTCAGCGTGTGTGGGCAGATACACTCACAAATCACATATCATGAAATGGGAAAACCCACTGAGTCTCAAAAAATTTTCAGTGAAGCTGAATGCGGCCTCTCACAACACCACCAGCTGGTATGCTGACACAGATGGGTTCCTAGAACACTCACATAGCAGTGAAGTCTGTGTTAAAAGGGGCCTTTCTTCCATAAGAAAATTCTGGGTTTTTTGAGTCTGCTCTCATATACGATGTTCTTTATTCTTTACTTAATATTCAAGTTTTCGTCTAGAATTATTTATCTCCTGCTTGAAAACGTCCTTCAGCATTTCTTACAGTGCAAGTCCTTTGGTAGAAAATTTCCTTTGTTTTCTTTTATCTAAATATGTATTTTGCCTTCATTCTTTTTTTAATTGGGTATAATAGGCATAACATTATAGTAGTTTCAGGTATACAGTGTAATGATTTGATATCTGTAAGTACTATAAAATAATTAACATAATAAGTACAGCCTTCTTTCTTGAACAATATTTTTGGTGGGTATAAAATTCTAGGTTGACAGTTTATTTTCTTTAAGCACTTTAAAGATGATATTCTACTCTCTTTTGTCCATGCTTAGCTGTTTATTAGTTTGTGGGGTAATTTACACACCACTAAGAAGAGTACGGGAAAGTACAAGTGTCTCAAGGGTATTAAGGCATACATGAAATATACCCAAAACATACACGGAAACAAATGTAAAAGCAAACAAAGCACATTAAAAACTTACATGACTTTTGATACTAAAGGAAGGCAATGCTACACTCAATAATTATCAGGACAGTGTTATTTATTAGAGGGAAATGATAGGTAACTTACACTAAATGCCCCATATGGGGACTGGTTAATTAAGAGTGTATAGCACTATGACAATATTATGCAGTTATTAAAATGGAGAGGGTTACTTAATGACATTGAAAAATGTTCACAAACTATACCTAGGTTTAAAAAGAATAAAACCTAGATACAGAATAATCCCAATTTTGCTAAATACAATGAACATGAACCCAATAAAAAGACTGAAAGACTAATAAAAAATGTTAATTGAGAAAATATATATTAAAAATCTTTCCCAGTCAGGGCACATGCCTGGGTTGCAGGCCAGGTCCCAGCAAGGGACACACGAGAGGCGACCATACATTGATATTTCTCTCCTTCTCTCCTTCCCTTCACCTCTAAAGATAAATAAAATCTTTAAAATGAATAAAGGAAAAATATATATTTAAATCTTTTACTACATCTAATATTTATTACTTTTTGAATCAGATAATATTGCACTAAATTACTAAAACAACAGTCACATATACCCTTTGCTCACTGCAATGCAGTCTAGATATTCTAGCTCTGATAGTTACACATAAACCTGCTTCTCTGTCACTGCAAGTCCAAATGAGTCTGGCAAAGATCATTCTGAGTATCACATGGTCATTCACCTGAGAGAGGTTACACCAAATTGTTATGACTGTGGATACCCAAATGATAGCCCTCTATAACAAACCAATGCTAAAGTATGAGTACATGCGTCCTAGAAAGGATTTGTTCTCTTGAAGTGAAAGGGTAGTGCATTAAAGAGGTTTTATAGTAAACGTGTTCATCATTTATGAGCAGCCAAATGGTTGGTAGTATGTAGATATACTGAAACATTGGCTGGCTGATTTCAATTAGCTTTGAAGTGAGACAAATGATAGTAGGGATATATAATAGTAAGATCAGGGTACTTAGAAAATATTTTCTTATAAATGAATAACCCACCCCATCAGCGAGAGTTCCCAATTATATAATATAGCTAATAGGTTATCCTGGAATTGAGGCAGGAGACAGCATAGAACTCTGAGATTGCAACACTTACCAGCCAGCATTTAGCACCCTGGTTGCCAGGAAGTGCCTTTTACCAATTAGGTAGAATAAATAGTAAACTGAGGCAGGAAGGAGGAAGGAGACAAGTCTCACATCCTAACTCAGCAGTCCTGAGCCTGGTCTGATAATATTGCCAGGTGTTCCAACATCACAAGAAACACTATGCTAGCAAGAAAGAAGGGAAGTCCTTGAAATTCTATGTAGCATTTCCACTATCTGGGAAAGAAAGCCTTGAAACTGTGCTTTCATTCCAAGACCTGAATGTGGGAGAGGGTCCCCAGTGCCCAAAGAAAGAGCCCATAAAACAACTTTGGTTAATTGCCTACCTCGGTCACTATTTATGAGGGAGTCCCTGATGCTTACAGAAAGAGTCCACGAATAGCTTTGGACAGTGCCTCGATTTTAATTAACTGCCTCCTGTCACGTATTTGTTTTACAACAAGATGAACTAATGGGGTCTGGAGCAAGATAAGGATTTGGGCTAAGAGACTCCCCACACCTACCTAAGTTTCAGTAGTCACATTCCCCCAGGAAAGCTGGCACCACATTTACCCATTAATCAATATGTAACTTTCCCCTCCTATCCCAACTGTATAAGTACTTAGAACAAAGGACTCACTCTCTCTCGGGGGCTCTGCATGCTCTTGGCTCTTGGGCCACGGGGCCTCTGGCCACCCTGGTCTTCAGTCACTCTTGCTTATGTCACCCTGCTTTGCCCTAAAACTTTGTCTTTTACCCCCTATTCTACCCAGTACTGTTTTCTTCCATGGGAACAGGCCACTAAGAAACTGATTACATGCTTTTGGATTTACTGGTATGTAATTTTTTACATTCGTCATCAAGAAGAACCAGGTCTCTTCTGTCAACAGAATGAACATGCTATTGGAAAGAAACTCTATTATGAAGCACCTAATTAAGCGAACATTTTATGTCCAAGATAAGAAAATCAGCTAACATTAAGTGAGGAAAAGCAATTGTTAAAAAACCCAATATAAACTATATGCTTGTGTTTCAGAATGATTGTCTTGTGAGAAACTTTGGAAGCAAATAAAAGTACTACTGTGGTAAACTGTAGTAGTTCTGGGCGGAATCAAAAGCTCTGCTGAGATTAGCAACTGAACAAGTGTTGGCTTTTCCAAGCTTAGCAGACAATGCTAATTTTATGTCATGCTCCTCAAGGTACAAGCTGTGTTGTTCACGATGATTCTCTGCTGTACTACACAAAGAGAAAGGGCACAAAAGTGTCCTTGAGAATGCCACCATTTGGGTAAAATTTGACCTAAAAAATTCAGGTAAAATCAGGATAGAATATAATTACTTTCCTTATTTAAAATAAGGTTGAAGAGTTTAAAATTTGACCTTTTTTCTGAATCTCAGGGATTCTAATGGTCATTCAGGAAAGTGTCTTGACTCTAAGTGACCCCCCCCCAATCAAATAATTTGTATGTGTACAAATTATAGATTATACAAACCATATAGATTTCAGTGTACAACTCAAGAAATCAACATCTGCATGAAGCATCATGTACCCATTGCCCAAAGTAAAGTTTCTTTCTGACCCCATTTATCACCCGTAAAGTGGTATTAAAAAAAAAAAAATATATATATATATATATATATATATATATATATATATATATATAAAGCTGAACAGAAACATAAAAATTTTAAAACATGATGTCAACATTTAATTTTCTTTAGTAGAAAAGAATCCACAAAATTGTTTTTCAGCCCTGGCTGGCATAGCTCAGTGGATTGAGCGCGGGCCTGTGAACCACATGATCGAGGTTTGATTCCCAGTCAGGGCACATGCCTGGGTTGCAGGCCAGTTCCCAGCAGGGGACTCACGAGAGGCAACCACGCATTGATGTTTCCCTCCTTCTCTCTTTTCCTTCCTCTCTAAAAATAAATAAACAAAATCTTTAAAAAATTGTTTTTCATTGTCAGCTACATGCTAATGAAATGCCTGATGTTAAGAAAAGTAGTTTTTGATGCATTTTTCATTATATTCAGTGACTGGTATGCTAACTATTAATTTTTAAATGCATACTATACTGTAGATATACTATACCGGGACATACAAACATTTTCCAAACAAGATGAAGCCAAAGAGGCCCACAAAAACATATCACGATTAAAATTCCAAAGATTAAAGACAGAGAACCTTAAAAGAAGCAATAGAAAAGCAGTTAGTTACCACAAAGGAGTTCTCTTAAGATGTCAGCTGATTTCTTAACACAAACATGCAGGCCAAAAGAGACTGGCATGAAATATTCCAAGTGATAAAAAGTAAGGGCCTACAACTAATATTACTCTCTTTCCCAGCAATGCTATCATTTAAAATTAAAAAAGAAATAGTTTCCCAGACAAAAAAGGAGTTCATCACCACCAAAAATATACTAATAAATGCCAATGGGTCTTTGTAAATAAAAAGGAAATTAAGACATAAAAATAATAAAAGGACAAGACTACATACCTATCAATAATCACTTTAAATAAAAATGAATTAAATGCTCAAATAAAAAATTATAGTGTGCTTGAATGGGGAATAAAACAAGACCCACAAATGCTATCTGTAAGAGATCCATTCCAAGTCAAAAGATACAGAGTGAAAGTAAAAAGATGGAAAAAATATTTCATGCAAATGAAATGAAAAAGGTCTGAATAGCAATACTAGTATCAGAAAAAAAGATATTAAAACAAAGGCTATAGCCCTGGCTGGTATAGCTCAGTGGATTGAGCATGGGCCTGTGAAGCAAAGGGTCACCAGTTCAATTCCCAGTCAGGGCAAATGCCTGGGTTGCAGGCCAGGTCCCCAGTGGGGGACACATGAGAGGCAACCACACATTGATGTTTTTCTCCTACTCTTTCTCCTTCCCTTCCCCTCTCTCTAAAAACAAACAAACAAACAAACAAACAAACAAATAAATAAGTGACACAATATACCAGATGGCCTTAATGGATATTTTCAGAGCATTTCACCCCAAAGCCGCAGTATATATACATAATTTTCCAAATCCATGTAACATTTTCCAAAATAGACCATATGTTAGGTTAATCAGTAAGTCTCAATACATTTAAGATAACTGAAGTTATATAAAGCATCTTCTCCAACCACAATGGTATGAAACTAGAAATCAATTACAAGAAAAGAAAATGAAAAACAAATGAACACATGGAAGCTAAATAATATCCTGCCAAACATCAATGGGTTGGTTAACAACAGATCAGAGAATAAATAAAAAGATACCCTGAGGGAAATGAAAATAAAAACACAATGACCCAAAATCTATGGAACACAGCTAAAGCAGTTCTAAAAAAGAAACTCATAGTAACATAGGCCTACCTTAAGGAAGCAAGCAAAAAAGATCTCAAATTAACAATCTAACCTTAAACCTAAAAGAACTAGAAACAGAACAAAAGCAAAGTCCAAAGTAAGTAGGAAGAAGAAAATAATAAAGAGTGGAAATAAACAAATTAGTCTTAAAAAATACAAAGTATTCATGAAACCAAAAGCTGGGTCTTTGAAAAGATATACAAGATGAACCTTTACACCCACCAAAAAAAAAGAGAGGATCCAAATAAAAGCAGAATTGAAAGAGAACTTACAACTGACACCATAAAAACATAAAATAATACTATTAGCAATTATATGCCAACAAACTAACAATCCGGAAGAAACTAATAAGTTCCTAGGCATATATAATCTTCCAAGTGAGTCAAAAAGAAATAGAAAATCTGAATAGACTAATACCACTAATGAAATCAAATAATCAAAAACTCCCGACAAATAAAAGTCATGGACCAGATGACTACAGAGAAGAATTTTACTAAACATTTAAATAAGAACTAAAACCTAACCTCAAAATGTTTCAGAATGAGTCATGAGAAGGGAAGACTCCTAACCTGATTTTATCAGGTCAGCATTACTCTCATTCTAAAAACAAACAGAGATATTCCAAAGAAAATAATGGGCCAATATTCCTAATGGATATAAAAGTCAAAACTCTCCACTAAATACTACAAACTAAATTCAGGAATACATTAAAAAAATTATATACCATGAAAAACTAGGATTTATTCCTGGGATATAAGGTTGATTTAATATCCACAAATCAATAGTATCATAAACAGCAAAGCAAAATAAAAAATAAAAATCATACGGTTAACTCAATAGATGCTTAAAAAGCATTTAACAAAATCCAGCATCCAAAAAACTCAGCAAAGTGGGAATATTGAAAATATATCTCAATATAGTAAAGACCATTTGCAAGATATGCTAAAGAGACTGCTATAAGAAGTGGAAGGAAAAGAGTGAGAGACAGGGGAACACAGGTACAAAGGGGACACATGAATAAATACCTCTCAATAATGGCCTTAAATGTAAATGGATTAAATGCTTCAATCAAAAGACAAAGCATAGCTGAATGGATAAGAAAACATGCCCAGGACAAATGCTGTCTACAAGAGGCCCACCTCAGAAAAAAAAGACTTACACAGACTGAAAGGGATGGGTTGGAAAAAATATTCCAAGAAAATGGACCAAAAAAAGCTCCAAAACAAAAAACAGGCTTGAGTAGCAATACTTAGACAAAATAGACTTCAAAACAAAAAACATAAAAAGAGACACAGAAGGACACTTCATAATACTCAAGGGGAAGAATCCATAAAGAAGAGAGAAACATTGTAAACATATATGCACCCAACACAGGAGTACCCACACACATAAGGAAAATCTTGGAGGACTTCAAGAAAGATACAGACAGCAACACACTTATACCAAGAAATTCTAAAACCTCACTGTTAAAAATGGATGGATCTTCCAAACAAAAAAATCAACAAAGATATTGCGGCATTGAATGATGTCCTAGATCAAATGTACTTAACAAGTATGTATAGAACTTTTTGACCCAAACAAGCAAAGTACACATTCTTTTCAAATGCACATGGAACATTTTCAAATATAAACCAGATAATTGGATATAAAACCAGCCTCAACAAATTCAAGAAAATGAAATCATATCAAGCATTTTCACGGACCACAGGGACTGAAACTAGAAATCAACCTCAAGGAAAAACTCAAATATAGTCAAATTCATGGAAACCACTTACTTAGCTATTAAACAATGAACGGGTTAAGAACGAGATCAAGGAAAGAATCAGAAGTTTCTAAAAACAAATGAAAATGAACACACAACAGTCCAAAACTAAAGGGACACACCAAAGGCAGTACTGAGAGGAAAATTCATACCAATATAGGCTTACCTAAAAAAGACAGAAACATTTCAAATAAACAACCTAACCTTTTATTTACAAGAACTGCAGCAACAACAAGAAACAAAGCCCAGAGCAAGTAGAAGGAAAGAAATAACCAAATACGAAGCAGAATTAAAGGACATAGAGACTAAAACAATAATCCAGTGGATAAATAATCAGCAGCTGGTTCTTTGAAAAGATAAATAAATTCCACAAGCCTTTAAGTGGGCTCAACAAGAAAAAATGAGAAAGGACCCAAATAAACAAAATCAGAAATGAAAGAGGAGAGATTACAACTGATACAACAGAGATATAAAGGACTGTAATAAATTACTAGGAACAAGTATATGCCAAGAAATTTGAAAACCAAGGTGAAATGGACAAATTTCTATAAAACATAATGTCCCAGACTGAATAAAGAAGAAGTAAAAAGACTGAATAGAAAAATAACAGTGCATGAAATCGAAGGAATAAAGAAGAAAATCCTGGCATATAAAAGCCAGGAACCAGATGGTTTTCAGGAGAATTTTACAAAACTTTTAAGGAGGAGCTAAGCCCTATCCTTCTTAGACTATTCTAAAAAATCCAAGAAGGAGGAAAACACCCAAACTCTTTTTATGAAACCAGTGTAATCCTAACTGGAAAACCAGAAAAGACACAACAAAGAAAGAAAACTAAAGGCCAATATCACTGATGAACACAGACACTAATATCCTCAACAAAATATAGGCAAACCACATCTAGTGATACATTAAAAAGATCATACACCATGATCAAGTGGGATACATCCCAGGGATGCAAGGATGATACATTATTTGCAAATCAATAAACATAGTACATCATATAAACAAAAGGAAAGACAAAAATCACATGATCATATCAACAGATGTGGAGAAAGCATTTGATGAGGTACAGCATCCATTTATGATAAAAACACTCAATACAGTGGGAATAGAAGGAGCATTCCTCAACATAATAAACGCCATATACGAGAAACCTACAGCCAATATCATACTCAATGGGCAAAACTTAAAAGCTTGTAGAAACAAGACAAGGATGTCCACTTTTACCACTTCTATTCAATATAGTATTGGAGTTTCAGCCACAGTGCTCAGACAAGAAAGAGAAATAAAAAGTATCCAAATTGGAAAGAAGAAAGTAAAACTGTCACAGTTTGGAGATTACATGATAGTGTACACAGAAAACCCTAGAGACTCCACCAAAAAAGTACTTGACCTAATAAAGAAATATGGCAAGACACCAGGGTTCAAAGTCAATATATAAAAATCAAATGAATTTTTATATACCAACAATGAGACATCACAAACACAAATCAGAAAAAATAATCCCATCTGCTACAGCAATTAAGAAAAGTATAAAGTACCTAGGAATAAATCTAACCAAGGTGGTAAAAGACCTGTTCTCAGTAAACTACACAACACTAAAGAAAGAAATTATGGAAGCACACACCATCTTCGTGGACTGGAATAATTAACATCATGAAAATGTCCATACTACCCAAAGCAATTTACGGGTTTAATGCAACCCCTATCAAAATACCAATGACATATTTCACAGATATAGAACAAATATCTCAAAAATCTTTATATGGAACTGTAAAACAGCTAATAGGCATGGCAATTTTGAGAAAGAGGAACAAAGTAGGAGAGATCACAATAGCTGATATCAAAGTATATTATAAGGCCACTGTAATCAAACCAGTATGGTACTGGCATAAGAACATACACATAGACCAATGGAACAGAAAAGAGAGCCCAGAAACAAACCCAAGCCTGTGAAGTCAATTAATATTTGACAAAAGGGGGAGGAGCATAAAGTGAAATAAAAATAGCCTCTTGAACAAATGGTGTTGGGAGAGCTGGACAGCTACATGAAAAAAAAAACCAAACTCGACCACCAACTTACAACATACATAAAATTAAATTCAAGGTGAAAAAAGACTAACATAAATTGTAACACCAAAAAAGTCCTAGAGGAGAACATAGAGAGGAAAATTTCAGATATTCCACAAAGGAATATTTCCACCAATACATCCCCTATAGCAAGGGACATAAATGAAATATTAAACAAACAGAATCTCATCAAAATAAAAAGCTTCTGCATAGCTAAAGAAAACAGCAATAAAATAAAAAGACAATCAACCATATGGAAAAACATATTTGCAAATGATACCTCTAACAATGGTTTGATCTCTAAAATATATATATAGAATTAACACGACTCCACACCAGGAAGATGAACAACCCAATTAAAAAATGGGCAAAGGACTTGAACAGACATTTCTCTAAGGAGGACATACAGAAGGCCAAAGACATATGAAAAAATGCTCAGCATCACTAGCCATCAGAGAGATGCAACTTAAAAACACAGTGAGACTCCAGGTCAAGATGCAGGCATAGGTGGATGCATTGTCCCTTCTTGCACAACCAAAAGGACAACAATTTTAAAAACAAAATACAACCAGAGCTGCCAAGAAATTGAACTGTATTGAAGTCCAACTACCAAGGAGTTAAAGAGGAAGCATTCATCCAGACTAGTAGGAGGGGTGTAGATGGGGAGCCGGCGCATAGAGGACCCACAGAGGGCAGTGGCTGGAGGACCCAGCCAGGCATCAACTGTCACAGCAGTCCATCCTGCATTTGTGTGCTGATAAATTGGGAGGAAGAACTGAGTAGAGAGACAGACCAGGGTTCCAGTGTGGGGAAATAAAGCCTCAAAATCTCTGACTGAAAAAAATCTGTGGGGGTTGTGGCAGAGGGAGAAACTCCTAGCCTCACATGAGAGATCGTTGCAGAGACTCACAGAGTCCTAGAACTTACACAAATCCACCCACCTGGGAATCAGCACCAGACGGGCCCAATTTGCTTGTGGGTAGTGGAGGAAGTAACTGAAAGCTGGCCAAGAGCCAAGTAGGCAGCATTGTTCCCTCTCCAACCACTACCCCACATACAATGCCAAAACATAGCCAAGTGGGTTGCCCTGCCCCGGAGAATCCCTAAGTTTCTGACCCTTACTACGTATCAGGCACACCAAGAGAGAAAAGTGGCATAAATGAAATAATAGATCAGAGCTCCAGAAAAAAATACAACTAAGTGATGAAGGCATAGCCAACCTATCAGATACACAGTTCAAAACACTGATAATCAGGATGCTCACAGAAATGGTTGAGTATGGTTACAAAATAGAGGATAAAGTGAAGGCTATGAAAAGTGAAATAAAGAAAAATATACAGGGAGCCAAAAGTGATGGGAAGGAAATCGGGACTCGAATTAACGGTTTAGAGCAGAAGGAAGGAATAAACATTCAACCAGAACAGAATGAAGAAATAAGAATTCAAAAAATGTGAGGAGAGGTTTAGGAACTTCTGGGGCAAGTTTAAATGTTCCAACATCTGAATCATAGGGGTGCCAGAAGGAGAAGAGGAAGAACAACGAATTGAAACGTATTGGAACAAACAATGAAGAGGAACTTCCCCAATGTGGTGAAGGAAGCAGACTTCCAGGAAATCCAGGAAGCTCCAAGAGTCTCAAAGAAGCTGGACTCAGGGAAGTACACACCAACACACATCATATCTACTTTACCCAAAATTAAAGATTTTTTGGCTTTGTAGTTACCTACAAAGAAGTGCCCATAAAGTTGTCAGCTGATTTGTCAAAAGAAATCTTGCAGGCAAGAAGGGGCTGGAAAGAAGTATTCTAAGTCATGAAAGGAAAGGACCTACATCCAAGATTACTCTATCCAGCAAAGCCATCATTTAGAATGGAAGGGCAGATTAAGTGCTTCCCAGATAAGGTCAAGTTAAAGGAGTTTGTCATCACCAAGCCCTTAGTATCTGAAATGTTAAAGGGACTTATTTAAGAAAAAGAAGATGATCAAAATTATGAATATTAAAATGACAAGGAAGTCACAACTATCAATAACTGAACCTAAAAAATACAAAAACAAAAACAATGTAAGCGAACAACTACAACAGGAAGAGAATCACAGAAATGGAGATCACATGGAGGGTTATCAGCTGAGAGTGAATGGAGGAGAAGATACCAGGAATAAGAAGCATAAATGGTAGGTGCAAAATAGACAGGGGGAGGTTATGAATAGTATAGGGAAGGCAGAAGCCAAAGAACTTATATACACTGCTCATGGACATGAATTAAGGGGTGTGTGTGTGTGTGTGTGTGTGCAATGCTGGTGAGAGTAGGGTTTAGGGCAGAGGGGAATAAAGGGGGGGGGGGAATGGGACAACTGTAATAGCATAATCAATAAAATATAGTAAAAGAAAAAAACCACAATGAGATACCACTTCACACCGGTCAGAATGGACTTCATAAACAAATCAACAAACAAGTGCTGGAGAGGTTGTGGAGAAAAGGGAACTCTAGTGCACTTCTGGTGGGAATGAAGACGGTGCAGCCATTGTGAAAAACATCATGGGATTTCCTCAGAAAACTAAAAATGGAACTGCCTTTTGACCCAGCAATACCACTGTTGGCATTATAACCTAAGGATCCTGAAACACCAATTCAAAAGAACGCACGTCAATGTTCATAGTAGCTCAATTTACAACAGCCAAGTGCTGGAAGCAACCTAGATGCCCATTAGTAAATGAATGGATCAATTAAGTGTGGAACATTCAAGCAATGGAGTACTATGCAGTAGAAAGAAAGAAGCAGCTCCTAACCTTTGTGACAGCACAGATGGAAATGGAAAGCATTATCCTATGTGAAGTAAGCCAGGCGGTGAAGGACAAATATCACATGATTTCATCTATAAGTGGAACCTAATAAACAAAACAAACAAGAAAGCAAAATACAACCAGGGACATTGAAATAAAGAACAAACTAATCATAAGCAGAGAGGAGGGGAGAGAGGGATAATAGGGAAAGGGCCATCAAGGAACACGTATAAAGAACATATGAACAAAGCCAAAGGGGATAGGTTTGAGGGTAGGAGGTGGGGATGGGTGTGGTGGGGCGTGATGTCATAAAAATGGAGACAACTGTACTTGAACAATAATTTTAAAAATAATATATATATACACCATATGTGACAAACCCTAAAGTAACAGATTCTGAATGAAGAAAAGTCAAAATGTCTTTCTTAAGATCAGGAAAAAGACAAAAAAAAGTCCATTTTCAACATTTCATTCACCATAATATTGTAAGTCCTAGACACAGCAATCAGACAAGAAAAAGCAAAAAAAAAAAAAAGCATTCAAATTATAAAAGCAGAAGGAAAACTGTCAGTATTTGCAGATGACATGGTACTATAAAGAGAACCCTAATGATTCCACTAAAAAATAATAAAAACTGATAAGTGAATTCAATAAAAAAGCAGGCTACTAATTAGTATTCAGAAATCAGTTGCATTTTATTCACCTTTTATGAATTATCAAAAGAGAAACTCAGAAAACAATCCCATTTATAATTGTGTAAAAAAAATAAATTTAGAAATAAATTTAACCAGAAAAATAAAGATCTGTATTCATAAACTTAAGACATTGAGGAAGGCTTAGAAACAAATAAATGGAAACATATACTGTGCTCATTAATAGCAAAAAATTAACATCATTAAAATGTCCATATTCTCTAAAACAATCTATAGTAATGGACTTTCTATCAAAATACCAATGACATTTTTCACAGAAATAGAACAAATCATCCTAAATTTTATGTGGAACCACAAAAGACCCAGAATAGTCACAGCAATCTTGAAAAAGAAAAACAAAGTTAGAGATATTGTGATACCTCATACCAAACTTTACTAAAAGGCTACAGTAATCAAAACACCATAGTATTGGCATAAAAACAAACACATAAACAGATAAAAATAGATCAATGGTTCAGAATAAAGAGCCAGAAAATAAACCCATGACTATATGGTCAATTAATCTCTAACAATATGGGCAAAAACAGAATGAATAAAGACAGATAATAAATGGTGTTGGGAAAACAGATAAATGCAAAGACATAAAACTAGACTGCTTTCTTTAACCATATGCAAAAACATATTTCAAACACTTAAATATAAGACCCAAAACCATAAAATTCCTAGAAAAGATCATAGACAGTAAACCCTCTGACACTGTCCTTAGTAATGTTTTTTCCTGGCCTATCTACTTTGGCAAGGGAAAGAAAAGAAAAAAAAAAAAACACAATTAAGAGTATATCAAACTAAAAAGTTTTTGCACAGCAGAGAAAACCATCAACAAAACAAAATGTCAACCTACCAACTGGGAGAAAATATTCCCCAAAAACTTACGGTTAATATCCAAAATTTGTAAAGAACTAATACAACATAATATCAAAAAATATAAACAATTTAATTAAAAATGAATAGAAAACCTGAAGACATTTCCCCAAAGAGGACATGCAGATGGCCAACAGATGTATGAAAAGATGTGTAATGTCAGTAATAATCAGAGAAATGCAAATTAAAACCACAATAAGATACCACCTACCACCTTTCAGAATGCCTACTGTTAATAAATCAACAAAGAAATGGTTGTGAAAATGTGGAGAAAAGGGGCTGTTGGTGAGATCGCAAATGGTTCAGCTACTATGGAAAACAATATAATGGTTCCTTAAAAAATTAAAAATGAAACTACCTACGACCCAGCAATTCCACTTCTGAGTATCAGAAGAAATCCAAAACACTACTTCAAAAGATATATGCACCCACCCCTATACTCAATGCAGCATTACATACAATAGCCAAGATATAGAAGCAACCTAAGTGTCCATCAATAGACAATCAGATGAAGATTTGGTACCTATACACAATGAAATATTACTTGGCCATAAAAAAGAATAAAGTCTTACAATTTATATCAATATATGTGTACCTGGAGGGTATTATGCAAGTGAAATAAGTAAGTCAGAGAAAGACAAATCCCATAAGATTTCACTTATATGTGGAATCTAGAGAACAAAATACCAGTAAATAAAGATGCAAAAGAGAAATAGACTCAAAGATACAGAAAACAGACTGTTTGCTAGATGAAAGTAGGGTTAGTGGAATGATTGAAAAAGGTGAAGGGATTAAGAAGTGCAAATTAGTAGCTACAGAATAGTAATAGAAATATAAAGTATGGCATAGAAAATATACTCTAATAACTATGTGTCAAGGGGGTTAATAGATTTACTGGGGGTATCACTTTATAAATTATATCTAACCACTATGCTGTATACCTGAAACTAATATAAATTAGTATTGAATGTTAACTGTAACTGTAAAAAATAATAAAATGAGGGTAATCATTTCTGTTTTTAAAAAAGGAACCACCTAAAGTGTGCTATTTATAAAAGTATTCCTTTCGAAGGGGGAAAAATACAAAATGAAGTCTCTCAGTCTTCATTCCAGACAGACTGAATCTGTTTGTTAGATCAGTATGTTCATTTTTTTTTTTTTTGCCAGAACACAGGTATCATGAGAACCAACTCTGAATCAATGCCAAAATAGAAAAGAAAGACTCATATCAATATCTTTATCACTGGACATGTAGATTATGTAAGCCTACCACTACTGGCTATCTGATCTACAAATGTGGTAGAAACAACAAAAGAACCATTGAAAAATTTGTTGAGGCTGTTCAGACGGGGGAAAGGCTCCTTCAGGTATGCCTAGGTCTTGGATAAACCGAAAATTGAACCAATTGTGGCAACACCATTGATATCTCCCTGCAAAAATTCAAGACCGGCAAGTATTAAGTAACTATCCACTAATGCCCTAGGAGGCAGACTTTATTAAAAACATGACAGACACATCTCAGGCCAACAATGCAGTCCTGACTGTTGATTCTGGTCCTGGTGAATTTGAACAAGAATGGACAAGTCCTGTAAGCATGCCCTTTGGGCTTACACGCTGGGTATGAAACAACGGATAGTTGGTGTTATGGATTCCATTAAACAGCACTACAGCCAAAAGAGATGTGAGAAAATTGTTAAAGAAGTTAGCACCCACATTAAGAAAATTGGCTACAACTCCAACATAGCAGTATTTGTGACAATTTCTGGTTGGAATGGTGACAACATGCTGGAGCAAAGCACTGATATGCCTTGGTTTCAAGGGATGAAAAGTCACCTGTAAAGATGGCAATGACAGTGGAACCATGTTGCTTGAGGCTCCAGATTGCATGCTACTACCAACTCATCCAAATGCCAAGTCCCTGTGTCTGCCCCACCTTCCTACCCCAGGATATCTAACACAATTGGTGGTACTGGTAATGTCTCTGTGGGCAAAATTAAAGACTGTTGTTCTCAAACCCTGTGTGGTGGTCACCTTTGCTCCAGTCAACATTACAAGTAAAGTAAAGCCTGCTGAAATGCACTATGAAGCTCTGAGTGAAGCTCTTCCTGGGGACAATGTGGGCTTCACTGTCAAGAATGTGTCTGTTAAAGATCTTCATCATGACAATGTGGCCGATGACAGCGAAAATGACCCACCAATGGAAGCAACTGGATTCACAGCTCAGGTAACTGTCCTGAACCATCCAAGCCAAATCAGTGCTGGATACATTCCTATGTTGGATTGTCACACAGCTCATACATATTGCTTGCAACTTTGCTGAAGTAAAGGAGAAGAATGATAGTCATTCTGTAAAAAACTGGAAGACAGGTCAAAGTTTTTGAAATCTTGTGATGCCACCATTGTTGATATGGTTCCTGGCAAGCCCGTGTGTGTTGAGAGCTTCTCTATCTTCCTCTGGTCCCTTCTGCTGTTGGTGACATGAGACAGATAGTTGCTGTGGGTGTCATCAAAGCAATGAACAAAAAGGTAGCTGGAACTGGCAAAGTCACTAAGTCTGCCTGAAACAGGGTGTAGCAAAGGGGGGTGGGGTGGGTGGCAAAAAGGGATTTGGAATGGGGTCCAGAACTCAAGGTGTCTAGGAAATATTGGAGAGACATATAAGATGTCTTCACCCCTTCCCTCTCAGGTGTGAGTTGGGGGAAGGGATACATGGAGCAGGAACATGCAGGGCTGTTTTGAACAGCCACAGCCTTGCAGCTAATTCAAGGCATGGTTATTTAACATATCTATAGCCTTTGGCTGGTCACTTAGATATGTTAAACAGCTGTGGCCATGCTTAGAGCCAGGGGGATGGAAGTCACTCAGATGTAACTGGGGGGGCAGGTCCCCCAAGTTACAGGGCCTGCGGGGGAGTTTGGAGAAGACTGGTTCCATGACATAGGGCCACCCCTGCCCAGACTCAGGATGGCAGCCCAGTAAACTTGGAATCATACAGAAATGCTGGCAGGTGTAACTGATTGTAGGAGGAGTCAGAAATGGGGGTACAGAGGAAGACTGGCGCAGGAATTTAAACACAGACATGGCAGCCATGTAAAAAGAGACAGCCATGAGACTTTGCCAGAGTGGGGACCCATGCAGCTTTAGTAGGGGGAACCACCATGCGGCTTTAGAAGAGAATCGCCAGTTGGATTTGGCAGAGTGGCGACACCCCCCCACCCCGCAGCTTTGGTGGAAGAAAGAACCATGAGGTTTTGGCCAGAGTGCAGACCCCTGCAGCTTTGGTAGAAGAGGACCATGCAACTTTGGGGTGCTCCCTTTGGCCATGTGGCCTGGGAAGCAGAAGAGACTTTGCCTGGAAAATAGATACAAAGAACTCTTGCTAGTAGACCATGAGAAGGTGCCACATGACTGGATTAATTAGAGATCCTGCCTGGACAGCGACACAGCTGATGGTGCCAGGAGCCTGGATCCCAGACGTTTGCTTCTTTTCCTGAGTTGCGGTACCCTGAATTAGGGCAGGGGGAAAAGGAAGCACTGTGGGCATCTGTGGGTATCCTAAAGGTCTTTGATATTTTAATGAAGATATCAGGTCACTACTTTAAGTCTGTATAGCATTAAATAAACATTTCCTTTCCTCCTCACAAATCTCTGGCATTGAGAGATGTCTTTCCTATTGGTGATGGACAATCGAACCCAGTAGGGGTCCTTTTGGCAGTAGCACACTGTCCTCAGCTCCTCTGTTCTGTAATATGCCCAGAAAAGTTCAGAAGGCTAAATGAACATTATCCCCAATACCTACCACCCGGGTCTTAACCAGTGATGGAAGACCGGTTTCAGAACTGCTTGTCTCAATTGGCCATTTAATAGTAAAATATTTATTAATGATTACAATGCATTGTAAAACCCTCAGAAGGAAATGAGAATGTTTTGCAGAGCATTTTTTTATGTGTGAGTGGCAGATTTTAAGTTATTAGTTTTTAATATTAGTACTTTTTAAGGTAACAGCTTAACCAAAAATGTGTCACAGAATTATGACACCCATTAAAACAAAGTTTAATGAGAGACCTGTGTGTTCTTTTGGTTAACACTATTACTTCCTATAGTATTTACTTAGGTAAAAGACTTAAGTAAGAGTTGCCCATAACCTATTTCTGCTGTTAACATCTGCTGAAACTTTAGAATTTGATAATTCTGTTAATGTTTTTTCTAGGTCAAAGCTTTGAAGTTTTCCACCTAGTCTTAAGGAGAGGAGTCATCTGTTTACATAGTAAAAAGCTATGGGAGGTGGTCTGTTGGCACAACACTAAATAGGTTATTTGTAAGCTAGTTTATAAAGGGCAAATTCTACTATACTAAAGTCCACATGTTACATACAAAATTTTGTATAGTTACATCAATATGGAGCAAATTTGTTGGTATGGCAAATTTTAGTTTTCCAGTTTTACTGGAATGTGAATAGTCATATTTATAAATACTATACAGGTAGTTTAAAGAATCTAATATGAGGCTTAAGTAGTATTGAGCACTGTCTTGCTACAGTTAATTTTATCCAGATTCTAATAAGACAAATGATAACAGAAGTTAAAAACCAATTAGTATGTTTATAAAAGCTTGGGAAACAATGACTTTAACTATAACTATAATAAATACTGACTAAATAATGCTCAAAAGTGGTCTAAAGAATTAGAAATTAGCCTACAGTGAATAATGCTTCTAGAAAAAAAGATATTTTTAATCCTGTCCACCATTTGATTAATTCTGAAAATTGTGAATAGTAGCTTTTGCTTCACTAGTTAAGTGTGCTTTTGCAGCCAATTGTGAAGTCATTATTCCACTGTTTCAATCCTACCTGGCAATAACTTAATTTCATCTCTCACCTTTCAGCTAATACTCATATCTAAACAGAAAACAAGAGCACAAGCCTAATCAGTTTTACATTAGGCAGATCAAGGCCAAAGGGCCCACATATAATCTGTAGAGATTAAATACGCTTATAAGCAAAAGCTGTCTTCACCCAAATTCAAGGTTTCACTATGATTTAATATAGTAGCAGGCAATATGGACATTACCCACCCCCCAAAATGCAATTTTCCGTATCGGTAGTGGTCTCTAATACTATGGCTAAAGTATGTATAAACTCATGTCAAGAAAAAAGACCTTGTAAAAATATACTACTTTTCTTACAGAGCTACCCACTACCCAAACCACTAAGTAGTGGGAAGAGTGGCAATACATTTGATTATAGATGGAATACTTAATTAAATCCATTAGGTAACTGATTGATGATAAAATAAAGTTACTACCACTGACTTGTTACATAAACTAAAACATAAAATTATGGATGGAATCCCTCCTTTGACAAACAGTTAAAAACAATCTGCTCTAAGAACCTGAAAAGATAACAATGAGTTAATTTTAAAGGGAAAACAGCCTCATTTGAAAGATTTTTTAAAAAAACTTATTTATTGGCTCTAGCTAGGCAGCTTGGTTGGCTAGAGAGTTGTCCCAACAGGCCAAGGTTGCAGGTTTAATCCCCACTCAGGGCACATATAGGAAACCAACCAGTAAATAAATAAATAAGTGGAACAATAAATTGATGTCTCTCTCTCTCTCTCTAATCAATAAATAAAATTTTTATAAAAATGTATTTTAAGAGAATTTCCTCAAACCAATTTGAGTGCCTCTTTTATTTTTCCAGGGTTATTCTGTATCAGTTATAATAAAGTATCTGAGTCAAAATCTTAACTTAAAACACTTTAAAAAATAGGTTGTACATCATTTTTCTACTTTACCTTCAAAAATCTTTCTAACCAAAGAAAAAATAAATTCAATCCAAGATATTGTGACACTGTCTGGTTTCTCACTGTAGACTCTTCTACTTTAAAATCCTATACAAAAAACATTTTTGTATCCTACAACAGAAAGGATAGAAAGAAATTGGTGTCACCTAGCTAATATTATAATGCAGGAAAGTAATAGTGATGCAATTCGACATTCAAATTACAATAAATTCTTCTTAATTGTATAGTTTTTACTAATACAGTGTTCTGTCTGATGGTGTCTTCCTTTTTTGCTTCTTTTCTCCTTCAGCATAATTGCTTTAAAAAAAGAACTGATTTGTCTGATTTACAGATGGTTAGTCTGCCTAATTTGAGTAAGCTCTAAAAAAATGCTGTTTTAGAAAGGTCCAATTAGTTCTAAACAAAGGCTTTCAGTTCAGTAAGCATGTCCTATAGAGATACTTCCAACAGGGATAATCCAATATTCCCTGTAGTCCAGTAGTTTATAAAGGGGACAGGAAGCTGTAAGTGAATGCACATATTACCAGCTGGACTTCCCAGGACTTATAACTTCTGACAGCACTCACGAGAAATTTCTACTGAGCTGCTATACCAGCATTTTCTAAGATTCTGCTGAATTAATGCCAATTGTCAGGAGAGGGCTGTTCAGAAACACACATTCACTCTATTGTGAAATCTGGGTAATATTTTTCTCTGTGATGATTTTTGGTCTTGCCCATCTATTTCAACTTCCACACTTGTACCTTTCACATTTAGATGTCTGCCAACCTCGCAACTGGTGTCTGTCTCTAAACCCACCCACCCTATTCATATAGTCACTAAAATAATGTTCTTCAATTAATTTCATCATGTAACTTGCCTGTTCAAAATTTATAGTGACTCCCTATTTCCCAGCATATCAAACTCAAATTTCTTAGCTGGGGTTTCAAAACCCTTCACACTTAAAATCAATGATCGTCTCTACTTTATTAATGAGAAAATATGAGAAGCACTTTGAGATAACTTACCCAGGGTCATACAGTTAGTAGTAGAGGAGTTAGGATTTCAACCTAGGCAACCCAGTTCTGAAGTTTTACTCTCAAGCATTATACTACATTGCCTCTGTTAAGAATTTGGTATGTGAATGTTACCTTGTAATTGCTTGTATAGGTCCTCTGGATATTCCCCCAACTACATTATTCTTTGAAACAGTCTACTTCCTTTGTATGTTCACACTTAGCCTATACATAGTAGACACTTAACATGTTTCACTGACTGGTGTTATACTAGAATGGTTGTTCAGGTAAACTATAATGCCAAGATTCCAACTTCTGAAAGTCAAAGATCTCTGAAGTATAAGGTAGTAAAAATGATTTTTGTCTACTTATATCCTCATCTGTCATTTCTGAATTTCCTTGTCTAAAAACAGTTGTGGTATTACATTTTCCTATATGGTCCAGAAATATGGAGTGGTACAATCTCAGCAGAGGCTTACCATTCCCCCACCCCACCAAAGCAAATAACTAGATATAATAGAAAAAGTAATCTTAGAAACAAAAGCGGTAGAAAGGCTACAACTAGTATGATGTTATATAATCTCCAGCTCTTGCAATGTTTAAATTGGAAACATTTAATACATTTACTGCTTTCTATATAGATGAAAACAATCGAGCAAAAAAGGAAGAGGCCCTTCACTGGGAAGGCGTGGTGACTGTACGTTTCATGAGAGAAAACAGCCAGCCATAGCCTTGTTGAAGGCTTGGCAAAGTTCATGCACATTAACTATTCATGCTTAGCATTACGTTCTGAGTATCTGATCAATCCTTAACAAAGAAAAAAAGAGAAGTCAATACTTTCTTTTAATTGTGTCAGTAATATTATGCAGACAGAAAGATCTCAATGACCAGGAACAGAACAGTATCTCTTCGCCTCTCTCTTTTAGTTTTTCACCACTACATTGTCAGTTAAGTTGACCTGAGATGTTTCAAAAGAAATCTTTATTATTATCATTTACAAATTCACAGAGATCAACCATATAAGCATATGATGAGCTGCCAATACAAAGAATTAGGCATCCCCATTCATTGACAAAAAAATTGTTCCGCGGTTTTGTAACTAACAAGTTTATGTCCCAAGTTCTTAATATACCAATATACCTTTGTTTAAAATAAGACAATGGATAACATTGGAACCAGAAATAACTGGTGACTCCAGAGGATGCGAGGAAATTGAAAATCAAGATGCTACTTATTTTCTTTACAATTATTTTCTAAGTAGCCTAAATACAAACTTGGAAGAAAGTTTAAAGCCCAAGGTAAATCTGTCTAATTGTTACCAGTGAAACACCATCTGTTATAGGTATAAGAGGGGCTCTTAACAGTTTCTAATAAACAAATTTACCCACACAGGAAGAAGTAGCTCTGTGGTATGGTTTACTGATGATGAACAATTAAAACGGTTCCCCTCCTGAATTCCCAATGTTCCATCTCCTTCCATCTGACCAAAAAAAAAGTCCAAACTTATCTTCAGTAGAGCCATGATAAATGCCACTGCCCAGAGTTTCTGCTCCATACAAAAGTCCAGTTCAGTCCAGCATCCAGCTAGCCTAGTGTGTTTCCATTTAAAGCTCCCTCCTGGAGCCCACGTAGAGTTGCAGGGCCACGAGCCATTTGGCTGTTAGGACCACACAGCCATGGAAAAAGGACATGCAAATGCACGGGATGAGAGTGGGTCACGGGGGTGGGGAGAGAAAGAGAGAGAGAGAGAGAGATTGATCGATTCTTTGTTCCTCTGGGATTATTATATTAGCTTGGCTGTGGGGCTTTCTCAATATGACCAATCAATTTCCCCAACTTTCTGAATGCTCTTGGGTGGGTCTACTTCCCAACCAATTGCTTCTTTCCCTAGGCTAGACTGACAGGTATCTCTGGTCCAGCAACTTACCTCCCCCTATGCCATTTTGACTTCTGTTTACGCAGGTACCTGCCTTCCCCTGCTCCCACCTGGTAATTGGGTACAGGAGTTGGGAAACGAGGGGTGTTAGTCTCCTTGGTGGAATATGATGCTGCAATCCTCTGAGGTGTGAAGCTGTAGCTTCTTGGCTAGCAAGCAGGCTTATTATGATTCCCAGTTTACTAAACTCCATGTCTTGATCCCTTGACCCCCCCTTTCTAGCTAAATACTGCCAGTAACATAATTAAAAGATAGCTGGAGAAAATTCTGCATAAATACCCTTTTGGATGCATACAGAGTTACTGTGAGAAAAACCTCACTCTTCATAACTCAAGATGAAAACTGAGGAACTCCACGTCAGCAGGATAACAAAGTGGATATCGAGCACTTTCTTTCTATTTCCCACTTTGATCCCCTAAAATACCTTATAAAGTATTACTATTCCTACTTCATAAACAAGAAAATTGAAGTTCAGAGAGATTAAGTAATTTAGTCATAAGCCTAGGTCCAGATTCATACACCTAGATCTTGGCAGATCTGGACTCTGATCTAACTCCAGAGTCTAGGCTTCTTTTAAAGTTTCCTAAATGTCAGCAGTTCTCACCCTATACTGCCTGTCACAATTTGTGATCTTTTTCAAAATACAGTTGTACGGGTTACATCTCCACAGATCCTAAACCAGTGGATCTGAGCTGGCACCCAAACATCTTTATTTTTAAGTTGTTCACAGCCTTTGTGTTGACCATTCACTTTTGGACACTAGTAAATGTAGCATCAAAAAGGCATAAACTAAACAACTTTACAGCCCTTTCCTTCCTTGAATTTCACGTCTTTGGTTTAGGAGCTTGTAGGGAAAATGAAGTCAGGCTTTCTCACCTGGATGTCTGGGCAACTATGATAGCAGTATTCACATAACCTTGAGCATGTGCAGAATCACACTGTTATGTATTGTCTTGCTACCCTGCCAGCTTTGTATGAATTTAATATACTAGGAAGTTGGGACTTCCCACGGTGCAATATGTGGCTTGCAGTGTACGTGGATCACCCCACCCCAGAATAAAGGCATGTCAGACATCCCTATGGTTCCGTGAATTTTCTTCTGTCTGCCAGAATCCCTTGTGAACTTGCTTGGCCTTGAAAGGCTGCAAGACAGAGCTGCATAAGTGCATGCTTAAAAAGAAAAAAAAAGTAGTTCAGATGCTTCTGATGCAGCTCAGAGAAGAGTAGGCAGTTAGACAGGTGTGAACAGAGCAAGGACTATAGGCCAGGTACGAAAGGTCACCAGGGTGAAAAGCCCAAGGTGCCTAACAAGAGTGCCTACTAGCAAAACTGGGAAAACAAGGAATTTGTGCCCAGAGTAACCTTTCTCCCCTAGCATATAGCTGTTCATGAGGTTTAGACCTCCTGACCTTTCATATCACTAGTCGTGGCGTTTGGACTCTCCCCTGACTTTACCTAGCCACCCCCTGACTGTTCCTTCTAGGCATGTCCCTAGTCATATGGTAGACCCCATAGAGGAGGAATGAAGAGAACAGAAAATAGCTTTACAGGACTCCCATACAAGTGTTTGCACAACTACTCCCTTAAGTACTAAGTCCTCAGGACATGAGGTCCTAACTTTCATCAAATACTTTTAGTATTTTGAAACAAAGCCTCAGGTCTATTGACCACAGAGACAGAGGTTAAGTCAAACTACAGATAAGATAACATCTAGGCCTCAGGACTAGCTGAAGTAACTATCGACCCCCTGCCCTGGCACAGAACAGTCAGTAGAGAACAGACCCTGAAAGGAAACACCTAGAAAACTAATGAATATTCTATTGAGATCTTCCCTGAAACCAACCTTAGGGTCCCCACCTTTAGAAAGTAGATAAACGCCCTCAAGACAAATGACTTGGAGAGGTCCTCTCCCCCCACACACACCATGCCTCTATCCACACACCCCACTCCCCTGCATACTTGTGCCTTTTCCAATCTCCTTCTCTCCCAGCATGCACTCTTGCTGAAGTAAGCCGAACCTTTCCCCTTCTCTTTCCCCAAGTACATGTATCCTTGCTTTCTTTGTCCTACATTGCAAGGGCCCTCCTTTTGTCAATGTAGCTTGTTTTCTGAGCCCATGCAGCTGGCTCATTTCTTCTATGGCTTACTTCTCCTACCCCTTTAACTTTCTAAATAAACTTCTGCTTATATTTAAGTCTTAGATCTGAATTCTTTCCTGGCCAGAACTCAAGTATCAAAGTTGCTGAACCAAGGTCCAATCATCAGTAACATTCTGGTGCCATTTTTCCACTAACAAAAGTAGTTGTAGTTCTTACTAGACTGAAAAAAAAAAAAAATCGAGGCAATCTATAAGTAATTTGTTTTCATCGAATTTCCTTTTCTAATGATATATTCTATAGGCTTCCATTAAATCATCCAATTTCCTATCAGTATGATATCACTAAGCAAATAACGAGGTTGTAGTAGTATAAGTGATGAAGAGGCTCATTTACTACAGAAGGAACATTAAACAGAGATTGACCACTTTCCATCAATAATCTAAAAATTGTACAACATACAGATATAAGTAGGCAGAAGAGAAATATTGCTCTAATATCTTAATATAGCACATATTTTGGGTCACAGAAAGACCAAAACCTTATAAATTAAAAGAAAATCATTTAAAAGAGCTTGGGCTTAATCTTCATTATAAGTTATTGAAATAAAAATTAAATACTGCAGATATAACAGTTACAGTAGAATGAGTGGCCAGAGGGGAAATAAAGGCAGGGCACTTATCATTACGATCTAACAAAGAACTTAATACAGGAGGCTAAAAGCAAAAGCTCACCCACTGACCCATTAATCCTGAGCCTGGTCCGCTAAGGATGCCAGGCATTCCCAACAAGTGAAACTGCGATAGTGTAGGAGTGGGGCAGCCCTTGCAAATCTGTGCGTATCATCTCCACTAACTGGGAAAAGAAAACATTGAGACTGTGTATTTATCCCCCAGGCCTAGAAGGGAGAGGGGTGGGCGACTACAGGGCCCGAAGAAAAAAACTCCTAAGACAACTTTTGTTAACTGCCTGCCTCCCATCACATATACATAATAAACAAATAGAGTCTGGAGCAAGATAAGGATTTGGGAACACAGGTCCTCACCCTTACCTACCTTTAGGTAGTCATGTCTCTCCCGGGAAGGTGGCACCACCTTTACCTGCTAATCAAAATGTAACTTCTTCGCCACCCTGCCAACTATGTAAGTCCTCAAAACAAAGGACTCTCTCTTGGCTCTTTTGGCCTCCGGCCACCCTACTTTTGCCACCCCTGCATTGCTTTCCTATTAGAACTTAGTATTAATAAACTTTGCTTGCATGCCAGTAGGCTCACTGGCCTGTAATTCTTTACTGTATCGGTGAGAATAAGCAAGTTTTTGGGAGTTTCTCCCATGATACAATCATCTCTAAAATGTTTTTTTGCTATGAATAAGTACTCATGAATGAGATGGCCCTGGTTGCAGGTCCTTCATTTGACAGTCAAAACCAGCTTCACTCTCCTCCAGGAGACTTGATTCTGTCACAAGGGACTATACACGTGGCTTCTCTATGACCTAGGATGTTAATGGCTCTACAATATTCAATCATTTATTATCAGGCTACTCAGGTATTCTCATTCCAGCAGCTCTTCAGAACCTATTTATTCATTCTCAACCAGACAGCCCCTTAGAAAACCATCCTGAGTCCAGATTACTTGATAGAGATCAACTGCCAAGTCTCTAGGAATGAAAACAATCTTCAGGATCTCAAATGCATTTTTATATATAAATAAATATATATATGGCAGATCGCTTCATTGGGATTTACCATCTTTCCGAACCTACAGAGACATCCTTATTTAAAGAACATGTACAAGAACTTTTCTGAACTAGATACATTTTTCCCCAGTATAGTTGCTGTGTAAAAATGCTCTATCAGTCACAAAATGAAGAAGGGCATAACTCTGCAGTAACCAGGGAAAATCAAAGACCATCATATTTCCTAATATTTATCCACTTAAAAAAAACCTGCCATTTTTAATTGAATTTATTCTCATAGCAAACACTCCAATTAGTTTTACTTTAGGGTTCTCAGGTAAAACTGTGGGCAAAACACAGGTGGGGGCTGAACTGGGCCTGCACCACCCAGGAACCCCAGGGACACACCCAGTGGAAAGCTACAAACTACTTCACAGCACCACCACCCTGCCCCTGCACAGCTGATCCTCCATGGATGGCAGAAGCTGGCAGTATGTGGTCACAGCCAATCCTTGCAGCTGACTAGCCTGGGAAAATCCCTCACATTTATCTGCCCACAGCAACCAAGGCTCAACTACAAGAGGAGGGTGTATTCAGCACAAAGTACTCAGCTGGCCACACCTCAAGTACTCAGCTTGGTGATAGGGGAGGCTGTGCCACTGGACCCTACAGAACACCTACTACATTAGGCCACAGTACCAAGACTCAGAGTCAAAGCAGCTCTACCTAATACACAGAAACAAACACAGGGAGGCTGCCAAAACAAGGGGACAAAGGAACATAGCCCAAATGAAAGAATACATCAAAATCCCACAAAAAGACGTAAACTAAATGGAGATAAGCAATCTGTCAGACACAGAGTTCAAAACATTGCTTATAAGGATGCTCAAGGAACTTAGTGAGGACCTCGGCAGCATAAAAAAGATCCAGTCAGAAACAAAGGATACACTAACTGAAATAAAGAACAACTTATAGGAAAACAACAGTAGAGTGGATGAAGACAAGAATCAAATCAATGACTTGAAACCTAATGGAGTAGAAAACAACTGATCAAAACAAGAAAAAAAAGTCCAAAGAAATGAAGATAGTATAAGCAACCTCTGGAACAACTTCAAGCATTACAACATTTGAATCATAGGGGTACCAGCAGGTGAAGAGAAAGAACCAGAAATTGTAAATCTATTTGAAAAAAATAATGAAATAAAACTTCCCTAATTTGGTGAAGGAAATAGACATGTAAGTCCAGGAAGCACAGGGAGTCCCAAATAAGATGAATGTAAAGAGGCCCACTCCAAGACAAATCATAATTAAAAAGCCAAATGTTAAAGATAAAAGAAAATCTTAAAAGAAGCAAGAGAAAAACAATTAACTACAGGGGAGTTCCCATAAGATTGTCAGCTGAGTTCTCAAAAGAAACTTTGCAGGCTAGAAGGGATTGGCAAGAAGTATTCAAAGTCTTGAAAAACAGGAAGCTACAGCCAAGATTACTCTATCCAGCAAAGCTATCATTTAGAATCTAAGCACAGATAAAGAGCTTTTCCAGACCAGAAAAAACTAAAGGGGTTCATTATCACCGAACCATTATTATACGAAATGTTAAAGAAACTTATTTAAGAAAAAGAAGATCAAAACTATGAACAATAAAATGGCAAAAAAATATAAATCTATCAACAACTGAATCTAAAAAACAAAGCAAATAAAAACAGACAGAATCATGGATACAGAGAGTGTTTTGATGGTTGCAAGATGGGAAGGGTCTTATGGGTGAATGGGTGATGAGGTGAGGGGATAAAGAAGTAGAAATAGGTAGTTACAGAGAGCTATAGGGATGTTAAGTACAGTATAGGTAATGGAGTAGCCGAAAAAGTATATGCCTTACCCACGGACGTGAACAATGGTGAGGGGATTGCCTGAGGCGGTGGGGGGTGCTGGGTGGAGGGGGACAAAAGCACAACTATAATAGCATAATTAATAAAATATAACTATTAAGAAAATGATCCCTGGTTGTTGTGGCTCAGTGGATTGAATGCCAGCCTGAGAACCAAAGGGTTTCTGGTTTGATTCCCAGTCAGGGCACATGCCTTGGTTGCAGGCCGGGTCCCCACTAGGGGGCGTGTAAGAGGCAACCACACAATGATGTTTCCCTCTCTTTCTCCCTCCCTACTCCTCTAAGAATAAATAAGATCTTTAAAGAAAAAAAGAAAGAAAAGAGTCACCATATGTGGATTCATTTTTTTTTTTTTAAAGAAGGAAAAAGTACGGAGTCATCTAAAGCCTGGCTTCTGTGGGGAAGCACCATCTTGCTGTGTTGAGATTTCCAGTGTCCTTGATTCTACTGTGAGGAGTGGTGTAGGTGGGAAGAGGCAAGAAGCATAGGGTGGGGCTGTGACAGTGGGGTCCTGACCACCCTGCCTCCTCTTTCTGAGGATAGGGCTCCAGCCTTTCTGGGCTCCCACAGGAAGCCAGGAAGGAGCAGAGTCTCCCTCAGGCTACAGGCATGAGCATCCCTGATAGGGGTGGTTAGGGAAGTGGGATGGGTGATTGGGGTTCTGTTCTTGCTCCCAGAATGGGACGGTCCCTTCTTGTTGTATACAATAAACTTTCTATACCCACAGAAAACAAAAGCTAAAATGTAATAGAGTAATTATTACTTATTTTCTCTGATCATTAATCTATTCACTGCTAAAGTCCTGATAATCAGTATTTTCCTATACATTTGTATAAATGCATTTTAAAATATTTTACTTATCAATTTATTTTTAGAGAGAGGGGAAGGTAAGGAGAAAGAGAGGGAGAGAAACGTCTGATGTATTATCTCTCACACATCAGACGGTTGCCTCTCACAAACACCTAACCAGGGACCTGGCCCACAACCCAGGCATATGTCCTGACTGAAAATTCAACTGGCTAACCTTTTTATTTGCAGGCCGACACTCAATCTACTGAGCCACACCAGCCGGAGCTATAAATTCGCTTTTTCTTACAAGCACCTCTGCACTTGTATACTGTAAAATTTGAACAAAAACAGGTATTTGCTCTGAGAGAACCATTATGACCCAAAGTTATTACAAATGTTTTTTTAAGATGGCCCACAGTCCACATGAGTTATTTTAGCTGGGATGTGAACTTAAAATGCAGATCCTGACTTCAATAATTCTTGGATTTCACCAAGATGTAAGATAATTGCCCTTATCATTGTAATCAGTATACTCACTTCCCTCTTTACCCAGAATTCCATGAACAATCAAGTTTTCCACTTTGAAAACACTCTCTTGTCCCTTCTTCCCTTTCTAATAGTAAAGTGCCAACTCACACATGAGCTTACTCTATGCCACTATCTGAGCAGATGAACAGCACCAGCAAACCACACAACTCTGTATTCATCTAAAATGTATTACTACAAGTCTCAAATGGGGACTTAACCTTGTCAGAAACAGAATCCAAATCGGTTCCTTCTATATATTTACTTTGACACTTTGAGATAACTATTTCATAAATTTTCTTGTCTCCTAAAATCTGGCATCCCTTTCATCACATGTCACTTCTTACTGATAAAACTTTCTTCATATTTACCTGGAAAAATGGATCCAATCAGATGAATTTTATCTTATCTTCCCATCAATTCTACCAACTTAACTGCAAATGATTTCACATGCTTTACCTTCATTTCCTCTACAATAAAAAAAGTTTATGTTCCTTTTTAAGGCCTAGCCTTCTACTTGTGATGAGGAGCTCATCCACTTGTGACTTCTCAAGGACTGTTCTTACAATATCTCTCATTTCTTCTGCATCAACAATTTCTCTACTCTACCTAATTCCCAGGGGCATATAAATGCACCTTAATCTTATTCACCTTAAAAAAACAGGACAACATTCCCTTATACTCCTGTCTCCTTTTCAGTACCACTGTATTCCCCATTATCTTCGAGAACAAAACTCAAAACAAAGTTCCCTTCATTTTCTCCTCAACCTACTCCATTAGGCTTTTGTTCCCATCGCTTTACTGAAACACTACTAATTTATGTCAGCAAAGACTACATTTCCCCCAAGGCCAATGGCCAATTCTCTGTTCTCACCTCATTAAACCTTCATCAAGTAACATCATACAGTTGACCATCCTCTTCTTTCTGGAATACTTCCTTGGCTAGTTTCTGGAATGAATTCTTGCTACTTTTCTGATTTTCTTCCTACCTCACTGCCAGCTCCTTTCTCAGCCCATTTTCTCCCTTTTGACTTCTTCTCTACTACATCTGTCAATATTGGCGAGTGATCAAGAATGTCCCTTACCACTTTTCCCCTGCTTTTATTTGTTCTCTCTCCGTAAGTGATTTTATCCAATCTCATGGCTTTATTTATTTATTTATTTATTTATTTATTAAATTGATTTGACAGAGAGACAGGAAGGAGGGGGGGCAAAGAAGTGCTGGTTTATTGTTCCACTTATTTATGCATTCATTGGTTGCTTCTTATATGTGCCCTGACCTGAGATTAAACCCACAAACCCTGGCTGTCAGGAGGACACTTTAACCACCTGAGCCAATCACATGCCTTTAGATAACATTTAATTTATATGCTACTACACTCACATTTTTATCTTTCTTTATATATGTCAGTCTCCTTATGACTGCCTTCTTGACTTCTACACATGGGTATCTAAGACACATCTCATACTTTAGATCAAGACAGAACCACTGACATCTAACCTCTCTACTTGCCAAGCCCTCCCATCTCAGTAAGTGGTCCACCAGCCAACAGCTTGCTTAGTCTAAAACTAGCAGTCACTGTTTTTTTTTTCTTCTCACCCATCACCCTCTCTTCTCTAATCCAATCCATCCATTTAAGTCTTCCTAGCTCTATCGCTAATATATACCGCAAATTTGACAAGGTTAAGCTGAGAATGAGTGTCTTTTAAGTGTCTGATGCCAGATTCTATGTTGGGTCAACTCCACTTCCATGCCTTTTGTCTCTGCCTCCTCCTTGTCAAACTCACACTTGCCAGCCTTATTCAAAGTCTTCATTTTTTTCATTTAAACAACTGCCTTAGAGAAAAGACGAATACTATATGGTCTTACTTATATGGGGAATCTAAAAAAAATAAATAAATGAATAAACAAAACAAAACAAAAAACAAAGCCACAGATATACAGAACAAACTGATGGTTGTCAAAAAGGGGCCAGAGGTGGGTGAGTGGGAAGAACAATTAATAATAAATAAATAAATGTCCCACAAAGGAAAACAAAACAAAACAAAAAGTCAAGGAGATAACATCGAGGTCCTAGAGGTTTGGTTATTAAAATGAGTTTACGAAAGGCAACACCAACCCTGGGTATGACCAAGGTTGCTCAGAGTCAGTTTAAACTTTCAGTAAACCACCACAGTCTGCATTCTTAAACTCCCCCGCCCACCCCAAGTAAATTAATAACATTAGTTGTTATGAAAATAAACTATGCTTAAAATCAAACACATTTTTTCTTTTAGGAAGGCAGAACTCCAAATGACTGTATCGCTCTCAGAAGCTAAATCCTTTCCTAACACCAGATAGACAAGTTCCTTATAAAAGTTAGTGCGGTATACTATGAAAACCCAACATGCACAATATTAACGGGAGAGGTAAGACTCAGCCTTAGCAGAGTAAATCCTCTCAACAGGAAAATGAGACAGTTAAGATTGTGCACAAACCAAAACAAGTATATGCTTCAGGAAAAAAATGTTTATTAAGCACCTAGCACAGAATGTGGCCCAGAGTAAACAATCATTCATGTCATAAATTTTACTGAGGGCACTGGAGCTGGAAAAATGCAAATAAGTAAACAACTGCCTTATCCACATAAGTATAACTGGTCTTCCAGCTTCAAATCCTTCACCTTCTAAGCCATTCTTAACACTATTAGTCACTGCTCCAAAACCTTTGGTGGATTCTCAACATTCATAGAACCAAACCTAACTCTATTGATAGGGTACTCAAAAATGTTTATGGTTTTAGTTTGAATTATCTTTTCAGTCCCATCTCTCAGTTCATTCCCTTAAACCACACTCTAATCATGCAGGATTATTTAACCATGCTATAGACATGACATGCATTGATTTAACACTATGCTGTAACTCATGCTATTCCTTCACCCTATGGACAAACACAGACTACAAAGAACACTGCACTGGCATTAAGAGACTGGATAAAAGTTCTAATGCTGCCAGGCGTCCTCCCTGAATTCTACCCCTCACGAATAAAATAAGGACAACGTACCAGCCTCAGGATTAAATAACATTGGCTTAGAAAAGGAGAGATTTGGGAGTTCTTTATGAATTCTAAAGGGTACGCAAAGTACTGCCAAATGCTACCAGATAATGGCTATACAATTTTACAACCCCCAAATTACTAACAGAGTATCCATTTTTCCACATACTGGCTACTACTGGATATATCAACTTTAGAAATTTATGCCAACCTGGTAGATTAAAACAACTTTATTGTCTTAAAATTTTCCATTTCCCTGACTATCAGTGAGATTGAACATCTTCTCAATGTTTATTGGTTATCTGTTTTCTTTGAATTCCCTAATATTCTTACACATTTTTGTATTTCCTCTTCCCATTTTCCCTCTTTTCTAATTTATTTTTAGAGAGAGGGGAAAGGAGATAGAAAGAGAGGGAGAGAAACATCAATATGTGGTTGCCTCTCATGCACACCACTACTGGGGACCTGGCCCGCAACCCAGGCATATGCCCTGACTGGGAGTCAAACCAGCGAGCCTTTGGTTCACAGGCCAGTGCTCAATCCACTGAGCCACACCAGCCAGGGCCCTTTTTCTTATACTTGCTCTGTTTTATCCATTAAAAATATTTTTCAGTTAAGCACTTACACTTTTCATTTTCTGAAGTGTTTTTGTGTTATAGGTAAATTTTTATTTTGATACAGCCAAGCTTATTAATCTTTTATTTTAATGGCCTTTGATCTTGAGTTCACTTAAGGCCTTCCCCACCTGTCATGAACACTTTTAACATCTGCAGTGTTTCTTATATTTAGATTTTATTACATTTACAATTTATTTTTTGTGAATTGTGTGAAAGATGTATTTCTAAATGCATATAATTTACTAAATATTCCATGGTAAACACTGATTTAAAGTAGCACATTTAAAGTACTCTTAAATTGAAAGATATAAATGGTCTGTCACACAATCTTTACTGTTAGTAATCTAGCTGCCCTTTCTGTGACAAAAACATGGTTACTGAACTTTACTGATTGCTTTTAGGGGGCATTATTGAGATGATTGTATAGTTTTCTCCTCTAATAATTAATAAAGTAAATTACTCAAATAAATTTTACAATGCTGAACCATCATTGCATTACCAGGATAAATTCAACATAAATAATATAATTGGTGAAATCAATGTGCTAATGTTTATTTGTGAGTTTTCAGTCCTATCTTCAAAAGTGAGAAAGTTGTATTTTTATTTTTCTTTTCTTCTTCCCTTACCCCATGTCCCTCTTTGGTTTGGGTATTAGTGTTATATCAACATGGTAAAAATAGTTCAGGAGGGTCCTACCTTTTTTATAGGTCATGCAAGTTTATGTAAGATTTCATTAAGAAAGTTTCTTAGACCTCACCTATAAAACCCAGGTCCTTGCAGGGACAACTCTTTACATTTATTTTCAATTTCTTCTCATAATTATTAGTTAATTCAAGGTTTTAGCTTTTCTTCTGACAATTTGAATGCATTACCTACTTCTGAAAATTACCAACTGAATCTAAGCCTTCCCATTTTGTTAGTATAAATTTGTACATATAACTTTACAAATCTGTCTTTAGTTATGCTTCCTTTTTAATTTCTAACATTAGTATAATTTCCTTCTTTTTCAGATTTGCCAAGCTTTATCTAGTTTATAGATTTAAAAAATCAGTCAACACTGCTATTGGATTTCTGACTGTACACTTACTAATTTGGACCTTTATTTTCTTTGAATTATTTTATCATTCCTTTTTGGTTTTGAGAATTTTTATAAGTCTATTTGAGCCAAAACTTTTGACAACTGCTGAGGAGAAAGATCTCAAATGCTTCAGAGTTTCTCATTCCTTTTTATTTTTTAACTAAATTAATTAATTTATTTTATTTAAGCAAATAACTTAATTCTTATAAAATGTGCTTCTGTAAAAAATTGAATGATACACAAAAGCACAAAATAGTAAGCAACAAACCAACTAAGATCCCATTATTCAGAGAGAAAATGTTAACATTACTTGAAATATCATTCCACACATTTCTGTAAGCAAATATGGAGATGATTAGATGTCTCTCAATGTACCTTTTTTCTTTCCACTTATTTGTCCTTCCCTTTAAACTGTTCTTACCTTCAAAAATCTCTAAAATTTTCTTTTATTATGAATGCAGTGTCATCCTGCATATCTCTGAGGATATTTATTCTAAAGTTCTACTTTGCTCTGTTTACTGATTCCTTGGGTATTAGACCTTCCATTTGTATAGTCTGGTATCCTCTTCCAAAGGATTAGTTTCACAAAAATACTTCATTCATTTTGGCTTGTGAGATCACTTTTGTTTAGGCTTTAGAGAGATTTTGTTAATCTGTGACTGATGTATGTGATCATAGCATGATTATCTCAGGGAAGGGGCAAATTTTCCACTGGGTAGTGAACATGTACAGTTAGTATCAACACTTTGGGGGCTTCTACCCTTTTTGGATATTGATAACAATGGAGAACTGCATTGGCTTTTAAAGCGCCCATATGGCCTGGTTTTGAATTATACACACCAAAGAGAAATGAAGGTAGGGAGAGGCAGATCCACGTCTGTGCTTCACCAGTAGTCTAAACATAAAATGCCCTGTCATTCATTTATAGCTTTTACAATATTCAACTCCTATGCATGTCCCATGTCCTATGATTCTCACCTATACTGCAATCCCAGTTTTTAGGGGTTTTTCATGGTTTTGGCCACTATTGCTCTTTTTGTTTCCTTTCACAGTTGTATTCGATCAATACTATGTGTAATTTTGGAGGTGGAAGGAAGAACTTTTAGAAATGTGAAGTAGCAAAGGGAGGTTTCAGCATGTTCTCAGTTTACGTACTGGGGATTTCAAGCAGATACTGTAACAGAGTGCTGAGCTAGATAGAAGTCCTCCAAAAAATCTAAAGCGCTGCCCACACCCCCCAACCCCTACCCATCAGTGGGGGATAAGGGAAGGGGAGCAGGGCCATTGAGAGCTACTTCGCATATCTGAAGAACTTGGTCAATGTTTTAGTAATGTTAAAAGCTGTGCCTGCTTGGAGCCAGGGAGATGGGCAAGATTCTAACTGCAACCAGTGCTGACACGTATAGCTAGAGGGGCTTCCTGCACATGCAGGAAGAGAGCTGCATGGAGGCGGCTCCTATGTTAGAGGCCACACTTGCCTGGGCTAATGGCAGCCAAGAAAGGCAGAAGAAACCAGAGTGGTGGCAGATGTAGTAACCCAGTGTGAGAAGAGTCGGAAATGAAGTTACTGAGGAAGGTCCACGCTGGGATTTAAACCCAGGTGCACCAGCCATGCTGGGGTTTAACCATCTAGTTTGGGAGCTGAGAGGGAGCTCTCCTTTCTTCCTCTCTCTCTTAATTATACTAGAGCTCTGGACCAAGTGGGAAGGAGAGCAGAACTATGAGAGGTTTGTTCTCTCCCTGTCTCTTTCCTTTGGGGAAAAGAGAAGCCTCTTGACCATGTAGCAGCAGTGCATGGTCTTTGGCTACGTGGTTTGAAAGGATGCAGGATTCCCCCACCCACCATGAAGGTGTGGTTTTGTGTTAAAAGCAGGAGCCTGGCTGAGTATGGATAACTGGAAGTCTGAATACAGACAGGGATCTATCCAGCTAAGCTATGGACTTCTATTTCTCTTTTTGACTGGCCCGGTTTGGCATGGGAAGGCAGGACTGTGCTTGTGGGTGTTTTAAAGGGACTTTGGAATTTTAACAATGACATTATTCTGATCCTAAATAACTTTTAAATAAATTGTTTCTTTCCTTTTTACCAAACTCTGGCACTGAGAGCCACAGTTGTTAGTGGTAGCGGGCAAATAGAACCCAGTCACAGAACCCAGTGCAGGGTGGGGGGGGGGGGCAATTTCTGCTACAATATGTCTTGGCAGAGCTAAATGAACAGTATTGCACACACATTTAAAGGACAATGTGTATTTTTTAAGCACACTTTCCCTTTTATTGAGTTACGGTATCATAATAATAAGCACAGGGTGTTATCCAGTGGTTTATGACACTAGATGCACATTATTAACCTGGGGTGCCATGCACATGTACTAAAGTTTGACCTTAGAAATCCCATTTTAAATGGACTGGGGTGACAACCACTAATATAGTAAAAAAAACTACAGGCAAAGCAGACAATACTGAGTTCAAATCACTTACTGTGCTCTGTGACTTTGGGAAAGAAACAATTTTTTTAGCCTTAGCTAGATAATTGAATTTACAAGATCTAACTAAGATAATACAGATATATTAAGATTAGAGATAATATTAGGCAAATAGCAAATGCTGAACAAATGTTAGCTCATCTAAAGCCACTTATAAGCTAGCAAATAAAAACTTGGCACTAAAAAAAGAGATTAAGTAAAATAGGACATCCCTCATATATTAAAATTTACAATGACTAAAATGTATATGTTCAATATCTTCTATTGGACACATGAACACTTTGAAGTTACCTTACAGGAAATGAGTAGAATACCTAAAAAGCTGTGGAACCCAGGAATTAAAATGAATTTAGTGTTTCTGAAGCATGAAATAATCTAATCCTAATTACAGCCACCTGGAGACAGTTCCATTTTCAGGAATGCTTAAAAAATTATATGAACTCAGGGATGACAAGTAAATGTGCACACCTTTATCACTTGTATCATTCAGAAGCACAAGTATGCCATTTGGCAAAATAAAGCTTCTTAATAAATAGTATCACATGAATTCTTTAAAAAGTTATAAGCCATGCCCCAGCCGAACGGCTCAGTTGGAGAGTCATCCCATTCAACAAAGTTTTGATTCCTGTTGGGTCACATGTAGGTTCAGTCCCTGAATGGGGTATGTATGAAAGGCAATTGATCAATGTTTCTCTTGCACACTGTTGTTTCTTCCCTTCTCTTTCTCCCTCCTTTCCCTTCTCTCTAAAAATATATAAATAAAACATTTTTTTTAAATAAAGGGAGTAAATAAAAATACAAATAAGTGTAAAAATACAAAAATACAAACTTATTCAAAACCTACAGCTAACATTACAGTCAATGGTGAAAGACTAAAAGACTTCCCTCAAGATCAAGAACAAGAACAAGAAAAGGGCCCTAGCTGGTATAGATGCGGATTGAGCACAGGCCTGTAAAGCAAAGGGCCGCCAGTTCCACTCCCAGTCAGGGCACATGCCTGGGTTGCAGGCCAGGTCCCCAGTAGGGAATACGTGAGAGGCAACCACACACTGATGTTTCTCTCCCCCTCTTTCTCCCTAAAAACAAATAAACAAACAAACAAATAAAATCTCCAAAAACAAGAATAGGATTCCCACTTTCACTATTCAACATTTTCACTACTTCTATTCAACAGTGTTCTAGAAGTTTTAGCCAGGGCAATTTGGAAAGAAAAAAATGCACCCAAAATTTAAAAGGAAGAATTAAAATTATCTTTATTCACACAAACTTGTAGATTAAAAATATCCTAAAAAATGCATGCCCACACAGATACAGAACTATTGGAGTCAACAAATGAATTTTGAAAAGCTGGAGAATGCAAGCTCAACACAAAATGAATCAGCATATATCTATATACTAAAGATAAACTGAAAATGAAATTAAGAAAACAATCCCAGGAAGGGTTATAAAATGAAAGTGAAGAAAACCCCCAAACTCACCACCCCTCCTGTGGACACACCAAATATATATCAAGCAATTACTCCTGAAAAACAACTGAGGGTTTACTGAACATTTTCTGCACAATGAATGAGAGAGGAACCCCAGAGAGAAGGATAAAGGACTAATATGAGGTAATCACGGGAAATACACCCTCACAGAATGATCCTCAGTATAAATGAGATCACTGAGGGGCCCTCACAGGCAGGCTAGCCTGCTATGGAGAACACCAATAAAACAGCAATTTATAGGATTCATCACTAACACCCAGGCACCCGCGTAGAAAACTGCAGGGACTCTTCATTCCCTTTCCACCTACACAATGTAGTAGAAAGCCCCGTTCAAGTGCTCTCACTGGTCTACAAGGCCTCTACAGCATGCCTGAGCCACTAGGCTAGAAAATGCTGAAGCCCTGGCCAGCTGGCCACCCAGGAAGACCACAGAGCCACATACCATAGGATGCTACAACCATTGCCCACAGCCCCGGAAAGCCACCTCCCCAAGGAACCCTAGGAGCCCCATAAGCCAGACCACCTTAGCCAGTATCCATTGTAACCTAGCCAAACCAGCCTTTCTGGAAGCCCTAGAGTCCCAGACCACCAACTCCAAGAGCCCGAGCACACTGCAGCAAGGTGGCTCTTGAAGGGGAACTCCAGGTGCTATACAATTCCTCTGGAACCAGGCAGACTGCCAAAATATCCCAGCACACAGCCAATGGCTCCTACACAAACCAACTCCTTCAAGATTGGGAGAAATGGCCCTGGCTGGTGTGTACTGAGCATGGGCCTACAAACCAAAGGGTTGCCGGTTCAATTCCCAGTCACGGCACATGCCTGGGTTGCGGGCCAGGTCTCCAGTAGGGGACACATGAGAGGCAACCATACATTAATGTTTCTCTCCCACTCTTTCTCCTTTCCTTCCCCTCTCTCTAAAAATAAATAAATAAAATATTTTTTTAAAAAGATTGGGAGAAATAGTTGTTTAATCTAATTCATGAAAGCAAACAAAAAAATTCAAACAAAATGAGAAGACAGAAGAACTGGTTCCAAATGAAGGAACAAGGAAAAAACACTAATGAAATGAAAACAAGTAATTTGCCTGATCAAGATTTCAAAGTAATTGTCATGAGATATATACCAAACTTGAGAAAAGAACTCTATGAGAATTCAACAAAGAGTTAGAAAATATACTAAAGAACCAATAAAAAAACAGATTAGAGAATACAAAAATAAAAAAGTACATTGAACCCACTCAGAACAAAAAAAGAATTTTAAGAGGATATTTTATAGGATCTCTGGGAGAACATCAAACATAGTAACATTTATATTATTTACAAACAATCCTGGATGGTATGCATTACTGGATTGAGTGCCAGCCTGTGAACCAAAGGGTCACTGGTTCAGTTCCCAGTCAGAGCACATGCCTGAGTTGCAGGCCAGGTCCACAAGTAGGGGGCACTCCAAAGGCAACCACACATTGATGTATCTCTGTCTTTATTTCTCCCTCCTTTCCCCTCTCTAAAAATAAATAAATAAAATCTTAAAAAAAAAACAAAAAACCAGAAGAAAAAAGAAAGAAGCACAAATTTTTGGGAAGAAAAAGGGTAAATACTTTCCTATCATGGAAAAACAGACATAGAAGTCCAGAAAGCACAGAGCTCTGCATAAAATGAACCCCAAAATACCTTTCAGCAAAACATACTCTAATTAAAATGGTAAACAATAAAGTCTTGAAAGCAGCAACAACAACAAAAAAGCAAGTCACATACAAGGGAAACAAGGGAGCCTTGAGAGCAACAACTAAAAACCTAGTCACATACACGGTGAACACCTTAAGGCTATCAGCTGATTACCTCAGAAGAAACTTTACAGACCAGATGTGCCAGATACATTTAACCCTGCAAAGGTGGCTACTAGTCTTCTCTCAAATATTGTTGTCTATATTGGGTTCACAGGCTCAAAGTTATGACTTAGCAGCACATTCATACATGACTAGTGTTAACCCACATGTTTAGGTATCAGTTTGGTTACAACACACTTTCTAAGGGTGTATGATATTTGGTAGCAAATCGTATCTGAGAAATAACTACAAACTTGGAAATCAGTGTATGCCTAGTTGTTTTTTGTTGCAAACTTTGAAGTTAGTGCTATTGTTGTTTTCATTTACTGATGAAAATGGCTAGATAAATATATCAGTTCGATAATCCAAAAAATGTTGAAGAACTTTAGTGATTGCTTTGAGTGCTAAGTATTTATTCCTTGAGCACAGCAATATTGTTTAAATGAAAATGTGTCTTTTCTTTTATGGGAAAAAACTAAATGAATTTTTTGGCCAACCCGACATAAGTATGATAAATGCAAATGTTCACTGTTTTTAATTTTTTTCACATTTCAGTACCATACTAGTAATGAATGTTATCTCTCAAATACATGTCACCTACATTGTAACTTTTTTTAAAACAACCTCTGCAAGGTTAAAGTACTGAATATAAAAACACCTACTACTCAGAATACTTTACATGGCAAAGTTATCATTCAAAATGAGGGAAAGATAAAGATTTTTCCAGAAGAGCCAAACTAAAGAGTTCATCTCCACTAAACTAAATTTACAAGAAATCTAAAGGTTCTTTTTTAAGAAACAAAGGCCGTCAGCAGAACTAAAATTAAAAAAATTTGTGGAAAAACGATCTCATGGGTTAAGGAAAACAGAAAGCAAAGGTGCGGAACAGCCACTTAAAAAACTAGTATAAAAAGTAAAAAACAAAAGTAGCAAAACCAAATATAAATAAAATAAGTAGTTAGGAAATACACAAAACAAAAAAAATTAAATGGCATCGAAAACAGTGTCAAGAAGAAAATAAAAATATAACACTTTTAGAGTACTTTTGAACTAAAATGCATTCAGGTTAAAAGAGACTGATCTATCTCACACCAAAAACCTACAAAGGATGCACAAAAAAGATAGAGAAAGAAACCCAAACAAAACACTATTAGAACACCAACATACCAGGACTTCCACCAAGATGGAGGTGTAGGTGGAAGCACTGCACCTTCTCACACAACCAAGTTTAAAAACAACAAAGTTTTAGCAACAAAAACGCAGCCAAACCACAGAAAACTGAATTATACGGAAATCTGACAACAATGACCCCTTCAGCCAAACAGGTAAGAGGGGCAGAGCCAGCAGCAGAGTGGGGTCGGGAAGGAAAGATCCACCAGACTGACCTGGGGGGTGCGACCCAGGTGCGCCAGCAGCCGTGGGCGGATCCCAGGTACGGAGAGGCGGGCGGACCCACTGGGTGCAAGGTGGTGGACCCACTGAGGGCCAATCGCGGTCACACATTCGTGCGCAGATAAACTGGTGAAGAAGTGATCAGTGAGACAAAACTCGCAGGCCCTAGCCGCAGGAAGCTGCAGAAGGAACCGCCATTATCCCTCTCTGACCCCACCCCCACATACAGCATCACAAACCAGCAACCTGGGTGGCCCCACCTTGGTGAACAACTAAGGCTCCGCTCCTCATACTGAACAGGGGCAAACAGACCAAAACATGGCTCAAGAACAACTCAGAGCCCCAGAGCCAATAAATCTAAGCAATGAAGAAATAGCCAAACTTTCAGATGCACAGTTCAAAACACTGGTAATCAGGATGCTCACAGAACTGGTTGATTTTAGTCACAAATCAGAGGAACATATGAAGGCTAAACTAATTGAAATGAATGGTAATGCACAGGAAACCAATAGTAACGGAAAGGAAACTGGAACTCAAATCAAGGGAGTGGACCAGAAGGAAGAAAAAAATGACCAAACAGAAAAGGATGAAGAAACGAGAATTCAAAAAAATGAGGAGAGGCTTAGGAACCTCCAGGACATCTTTAAACGTTCCAACATCAGAATTATAGGGGTGCCAGGGGGGAAGAGGAACAGCCACAAGTGGAAAACTTATTTGAACAAATAATAAAGGAGAACTTCCCCATTCTGGCAAAGGAAATAGACTTCCAGGAAATCCAGGAAGCTCAGAGAGTCCCAAAGAAGTTGGACCCAAGAAGGAACACACCAAGGCACATCATCATTACATTAGCCAAGATTAAAATGAAGGAGAGAATCCTAGAAGCAGCAAGAGATAAGAGGACAGTCACCTACAAAGGAGTTCCCATCAGACTGTCAGCTGATTTCTCAAAAGAGACCTTACAGGCAAGAAGGGGCTGGAAAGAAGTATTCCAAGTCATGAAATCCAAAGACCTACAACCAAGATTGCTCTATCCAGCAAAGTTTTCATTTAGAATGGAAGGACAGATAAAGTGCTTCTCAGATAAGACCAAATTCAAGGAGTTCATCATCACCAAGCCCTTATTATATGAAATGTTAAAGGGACTTATCTAAGAAAAAGAAGTTAAAAAAACATGAACAGTGCAAGGACAGCAAACTCACAGTTATAAACAACCACACCTAAAACACAAGCAAATTAAGAGAACAGATCAGGAGTGAACCATAGAAATGAAGATCACATGGAGGGTTAGCAACAGGGGAGTGGGAGAAGGAGAAGGGGGGAGAAGGTACAGAAAATAAGTAGCATAGACAGTAGATAGAAAATGGGGGGAGGGTAAGAATAGTAGGGGAAATATAGAATCTAAAGAACTTGAGACACGTGTTCATGAACTAAAGGGGGGAATGGAGGGGGGGGTGTGCAGGGTGGAGGGGAATGAAGGGGGGAATAGAACAAATGTAATGGCATAATCAATAAAAAATGGTAAAAAAAAAAGAAAGAAAAGACAATACAAAAAAATAAGTAAAATGAAATCAAGAGCTGGTTCTTTGAAAAGATAAACAAGATTATAAAAACCCTTAAACAGATTCATCAAGTAAAAGAGAAGAATTAAACACATAAAATCAGAAGTGAAAGAGAAGTTACAAGGGACACTACAGAAATACAAGGAGTATATAAGAATACCATGAATACCATGATCATATACCACCAAATTTTATAACCTAAAGAAATGGACAAATTCTTAGAACTACATAACCTTCTTAGACTGAATAAAAACCTAAACAGACAGATCACATTTAAGAAAAACTGAAACAGTAATGAAAACCCTCTCAAAACAAACAAAAATTCTGGATCAGATGGTTTAACTAGTGAATTCTACCAAGCATTCACATTAGATTTAATAACTATCCTTCACAAGCACTTGCAAAAAAATTGAAGAGGGAATACTTCATAATTTATATTACAAAGCCAACATTGCCCTGATACCAAGACCAGACATGGACAGACATTGCAAGCCATTATTTCCGATGAACATAGATGCAAAAATCATAAACAAAATTCTAGGCCCACCTGGTGTGACTGAGCTGGCTAGGCATCATCCTGCAAACTGTAAGGTCACCAGTTTGATTCCTGGTCAGGGCACATGTCTGGGGTGCAGGTTCTGTCCCCAATCATGGTGCATAAGGAAGGCAGCCCATCAATGTTTCTCTTTGATGTTAATGTTTCTCTCCATCTCTTTCTCCCGCCCCTACCCTTTCTCTAAACTCAAAAATAAAAATAAAAATAAAAATAAAGAAATCAAATGATATAATACATTAAAAGGATAATACATCATGATCAAGTACAGGTCATTCAAGAAACACTAAGCTGGTTCAACATATACAAATCAATCGATGTGTTACACCATATTAACAAAAGATAAAAATCATAATCATATTAATAGATGCAAAAAAGCATCTGACAAAATATAACTCCATTTTTTATTAAAACACTTACTAAAAAGGGTAAGAAGAAAAGTACCCCAACATTGTAAGTCCATACATGAGAAACCCTCAGCTAATATCTTACTAAAACCTTCTTCCATATGATCAGGAATAAGACAACGATTCTAATCTCACCACTGTTATTGAGCATAGTCTGGAAGTCCTAGCTAGAGCAATCAGAAAAGAGAAAGAAATGCCAGAAGGCATTCAAACTCGAATGAAGAAGTAAAACTGGGCAAACCAAGAACTTCTGGTCAAGATGGCAGGGTGGTAAGTTCTGCTCACCTCTTCTAATGAAAACATCAAAACTACAACTAAATTACTGAACTACCATCATTGAGGACCATCTGAAGACTGACTAGCTGAACTGAAATCCTGTACTTACAGGTATAAAATAGAAGTCACATAGAGATTGGTAATAGAGTTACACAGAATGAACAGGCCCCACACATACAATGTAGCAATTAAGAATCAGGAAGGATATTTCCGCAGTTCTAGTCTACCTTGAGAAGTGAAGGGTCACAGCCCCATAACAGGCTCCACAGTCCAGGTCACCCGTGCCAGGAAGAGGTAGCTAGGAAACATGTGGCTAGGAAAATTGACAGGGATTGCACACAAGAAAAACAAAGGGCTGTGTGAAGCTAAGACATGCTGCTCTTAAAAGGCCAATGCACAGACTTACGCAAATTCACTTACAAATTCACTTGCGCTAAGCTCCAGTGCACAGCAACAGCTCAAAAGTTCCAGAGACATATAGGAAGGAACTAAATGAACTAAGTTCAGGGAGAGGATGAAGGGGAGGGGTGTGTGTGCAACTCTCTCTGGGGATGGAAGCAGTGGCAGGTGGCACTGTTCCTTTGTGAGTTCTCTACAATCTGTACTCTGCAACAAACTGACCAACACTGTTTGCCCCGCCCTACTGATTCCCAGAGACACTGCCCTGCTCAACTCACTCAGCTGGCTGGAGATTCTTCCAGCAGCCTACCTCAGCTCCTACTACAGACTACCTCTAAATCTCTCAAAGTTCCACAAACTACCAACAACAATGGTCAGCCTAGGAGTACGTTGTAGCTCTTGCTAAGGGGTCTCAAGCCCACGACAAATGGCAACCAGTTTCAACTTGCATTGTAATTCCCATCAAATGGTCCCAAAACTGGGTAAGAGACAACCAGTCTTGGCCTGGAATGTAGTTCCAACTGAGAGGCCACAAACCTGGATCAAGTGGCAGCTAGCCTCAGCTTACTTCAGGGTGCCCACCAAAGGGTCTCAGGCCTAGCACGAGCAGACAGCCTCAGTTCACAGCAAAGCCTTTCGCAAGTACTTTGAGGCCAGCGCAAGCAGCGGCTAACTTTGACTGAACTAAAGACCCTAAAAACAAACTTGGTAGACAGCTTCAGACCACACAAAAGCATCATATAATCAAAAACAAAATACCCAAAAGGCAGTCTCAGCTGCCACCAGAGCCCCACTAGAGTGACTCGTGCTCCATGCAGTCAATCTCACAAAACAACCTGTCTGCTCTAGTCAGCTCTTGCAGCCAAACTACCACAGGAGGGTGCACACAACCCACACAAGAAACAACCATGAAACACCAAGATCAAGTGACAAGGGAGATTGTGCCACTGGGTGTCACAGGACATTATCTATATAAGGCCACTCTGTGAAGACCAGAAGACATAGAGTCTACCTATGAACCTAATACGCAGACACAAACACAGAGAGTAGGCCCAAATAAGGAGACAAAGAAACATGTCCCAAATGAAAGAACGAGGTATCTTGAAAACAACAACTATACAAAATGCAGACAAGCAATTACCAAGCACAAAGTTTAAAAGACTGGTTATTGGACAGTCAATGAACTTAGGAGAATAGATTAACTCAGTGAAATCCTTAATAATCATATAGAAACCATAAAAATGAATCAGTCAGAAATGAAGAATACAATAAATGAAGAATATGCTGGAATGGTGTAAAGAATACACAAAAATAAAATCAAAGCAGATTAAATGAAGCAGAGAATTGAATCAGTAATGAAAGACAAAGTAGTAGAATATATCCAATTAGAACAGCAAAAAGAAAAAAGTGCTTTCAAAAATTGAGAATAGATTAAGGGACCTCTGGGACAACACCAAGGATACCAACACTTGCATCATAAGGTACCAGAAAAGGGAGAGAGAGAGCAAGGGGTTGAAAACCTACCTGCAGATATAATGACTGAAAATTCCCTAACCTGGTGAATGAAATGGACATACAAGTCCAGGATGTGCAGACTCCCAAACACCATACACCCAAAGTGGCCCACACTAAGACACATCATAATTAAAATGTCAAAAGTTAAAGAGAAAGAGAGGATCTTAAAAGAGAAAAGCAACTAGCTACATACAAGGGAACTCCAATACAACTATCAGATGATTTTCCAACAGAAACTTTGCAAGCCAGGAGGAAGTGCATGAAATATTCAAACTAATGAAAGGCAAAAACTTACAACCAAGATTATTCTACTCTGCAAGGTTTTATTTAGAATCAAATGAGAGGTAGAAGTTTTCCCAGACAAAAAAAATGCTAAAAGAGTTTAATACCACTGAACCATTGTAACAAGAAATGTTTAAAGGACTGCAAATAGAAAAGATTAAAAGTCTGAACTGAATACTATAGGAACAAAAGTGCTCATTGACAAAGGCAAACTGTATAAAAGCAGTGGCTCAACCAAATATAAAGTTACTACACAAAGGCTGAAAAAAAATAGCAAGATCAAGTAAAATTACAACAAAAAACTCAGGGAAACACAAATACACACATACAAAAGGAGCAAAAATTGAGAAAAACATAAACATGGGGGGGTGAGTAAAGCTTGTAGTAATTTTAGAATGTGTTTGAACTTAAGCAACCAACCACTTAAAAAGACTGCTATAATCATGAAGCTCATGGTGACCACATACCAAAAATCTATACATTTACGAAAGAAAAAAAGGATACCACAAATAACACTATTCAATTCATCTACATACAGGAAAAAAGAGTAAGAGAATAGAAAAGGAACAGAGAACTGCAAAAATCATCAGAAAGCAATTCATAAAATGGCAATATCTATATAACAATCAAGTTACTTTAAATACAAATAGAATAAACGTGCTAATCAAAAGACAGAGTGGCTATTAAATAGATCTTAAAAAAAAAAGACCCACAGATATACTGCCTACAAGAAACCCAACTTCAGATCAAAAGACACACACAGTGCAATTAAAGAGATGGAAAAATGTATTTCACACACAAAAAATTAAACAGGTATAGTAGCAATACTTATACCAAGCAAAACAGGCTTAAAACAAAGGCTGTAACAATAAGACAAAGAAGAGTATTTCATAATGATAACATGATCAATCTAACAATAGGAAGTAACTACTGTAAATGTCTATACACACAACTTAGGAGCTTCTAAATTTATAGAGCAAATACTAACACACATGAAGAAACAGAATGACAGAAACGTGCCTGACTCTCACATGTAGCATGTCTCCAGTGTCACTGAAAGAAAGTGGTTCAACAACTGGCTCAACTGCCTGAAGGTTTCCCAGGCAGCTGTAGATGTGAAACAATTCTGTCTGCAGAATGTTCAGCATGACCCCCTGCTGACTAAAATATCAATCTCTTCAGACCCCCTACATCTGTTCTCTTTTTTTGTAGTGAAATGAATCTTTGAAGATATTCTAAACCACTTTTCATGAACCAGTGAACCAGTGAACATTCGAGGAGAGCTAAATTTGAAGCCTGTACAATCCCTGCCCTGGCTGGTGTAGCTCAGTGGATTGAGCGCAGGCCTGCAAACCAAAGGATCACGGTTCGATTCCCAGGAAGGGGCACATGAGAGGTAACTAAACATTGATATTTCTCTCCCTCACTCTTTCCCTTCCCCTCTAAAGGTAAATACATAAAACCTAAAAAAAACAAAAAAACACCACATTAATTCACTCAAAAAGAAAAAAAGCTTATCCCTATAACATGCACCATATTATATAAACTTCTGCTTTTGTCAGTCATTAACATCAACCTCTCTGAATTTTCATGAATTTCTATTTCAAAAGAATGATTATTTTAAATACTCTGGCAGCAGCATACAAACAAAATACTTAGCATAAAGAAAGAAAATGACAGAATAAAATTATTGAGCATTTAGACAGAAAATAGATAAGGAAATGGTGACCTTGAATAACACATTTAGACCAGACAGACTTAATATTTTTAGAGCATTTCACCCCAAAACAATATATACTCACTTCAGTGCACATGGAAAAATTTCCAAAATAGGCCAACATGTTAAACCACAAAAGAAGTCTCAATAAAATTTAAGAACACTAAAATCATATTAAGAATTTTTTCTAATCACAATGATATGAAACTAGAAATCCATTAAAATAAGAAATCTGAAAAACACACAAATATATGGAGGCTAAATAACATGCTACTAAACAATCAAGAAATTAACAATGAGATCAAAGAAGAAATCAAGATACCTTGAGGCAAATAAAAATGCGAACACAAGGATTCAAAATGTATGGGACACAAGCAAAGCAGTTCTAAGAGGGAGAGTCAAAGCAATCCAAGCCAACCTCAAAAAAAAAAAAAATAAGAAAATCTTAAATAAACAATTTAACCTTAAAACCTAAGAGTTCTAGAAAAAGAACAACAAAAAAGTCCAAACTAAGCAGAAGGAAGGAAATAGTAAAGATCAGTGCAAAAAGAAAGAGTCCAAAAAAATCAGCAATGAAATCAAGAACTGGTAATTTGAAAAGATTAATAAATTGCTAAACTTTTAGCCAGACCCCTTAAGAAAAGAGAGGGCCCAAATATATAAAATCAAAAATGAAATAGTGAAAACCAAAACCACAGAAATGCAAAGGATTACAAGAAAATACTACAAACAATTATATGCCAACACTGTAGACAACCTGGAAGAAATAGACAGTTTATTCTTTGACATTGGTCCTAACAATAAGGTTTAAATATGTCTCCTCAGTCAAGGGAAAGAAAAAAAGAAATGTGATTACATCAAACTAAAATGTTTTTATACAATGAAAGAAACCATCAACAAAATAAAAAGACAATCTACTAAATGGGCAAAGACACAGCTAATAAGAGGTTAATATCCAAAATTTAAAAAGAACTCATACAACTTAACACCAAATATCAAACAATCTGATTAAAAAACAGGCAGAGGACATAGATAAACATATCTCCAAAGAAGACATACAAATGGCCAACAGATATGAAAAGATGCTCAACATCATTAATCATGAGGAAATACAAATCTAAATCCACAATGAGATACTACCTCACATCTGTCAGAATGGCTATCATCAAAAAGACAATAAACAGCAAGTGTTAGTGAACATGTGGAGAAAAGAGAAGTGTTGATCACTGTTGCTGAATTTGCGAATTAGTGTAGTCACTATGGAAAACAGTGTGGAGGGTCCTCAAAAAATTTAAAATAGAACTGCTTTATGACTCCATTTCTGGGTATATATCCAAAGAAATCCAAAATGCTAATTTGAAAAGACATATGCATCCCTATGTTTACTGCAGCATTATATATAATAGCCAGGATACGGGAGCAACCTAAATATCCATCAATACATGAATGGATCAGGAAGATTGGTACGTACAATGGAATATTACTCAGCCATTAAAAAAGAATGAAACACTGCTATTTGTGACAACATGGATAGACCTAGAGGATACTATGCTAAGTGAAATATGTAAAACAGAGAAAGACAAATACCATATGATTTCACTTATATATGGAATCTAAAAAACAATATGAAGAAACTCATAGATACAAAGAACAAACAGATAGTCATAAGATGAGAGGAGAGTTGGGAGGATGAGTGAAAAAGGTAAAGGAATTAAAAACAACAAAACGCCAAATATAAAAATAGGTACAGTATTTAAGCATAGGGAATGTAGTTAAGGACATTGTAGTTACTATGTATGTTATCAGATGGGCACCTAGACCTACTAGGGTCATCATTTCACAGGTATATAAATGCTTATTCGCTATGTTGTACACCTGAAACTAATATATTATTTGTTGACTGTAACCCCAAAATAAATATTTTTAAAAACACCAAAAAAGTAACTCGCTATTTACAGATGCCATAATGCTGTATATAAAAAACCATAAAGACTCCAAGACTATTAGAAACAATAAACAAATACAATAAAATTACAGGATATGAAATCAGTATACCAAATCTGTTGTATTACTATGTATTAACAATGAATTATAAGAAAAAGAAATGAAGAAAACACTCTCATTTACAATGGCAACAAAAAGGATACAACACCCAGAAATAAACATAAAGGAAGTATAGGACCTGTACAGTGAAAACCACATGAAACTGAAGAACATACCAAGAAATGAAAAGACATTCTTTGTTCATGTTTTGGTAGAATTAACATTGTTAAAATGGCCATATTATTTAAAGCAATATACAGCAATATCCCTATGATGTTGTTCACAGAAAAAGAACAAAAAAATGCTCAAATTTGTTTGGCATCACAAAAGACCCCCAAATAGTCAAAGCTATCCTGGGGGAAGGGGGAAAGGAGCCAGAGGTATCACACTCCCTGACTCAAACTATACTATAAAGTCTACAATAATCAAACAGTACTACTTTGATGGAAAAACAGCTACACAGAGCAATGGAATAGAACTGAGAACCCCAGAAATAAAGCCCCATATACATGACCTAATAATTTTCAATAAAGAAGTCAAAAACATACAATGGAGAAAGGAAAGCCAATGGTGTTGAGGAAACTGTAAAGCCACATGCAAAAAAAATAAAACTTCCTGACACCACATACAACATTAACTCAAAATAAATTTAAGACCTGAAACAAACAAACAAAAAATACACAGAAGAAAACATCGGTGCTAAACTTATGAACCTTAGTCTCAGAAGGGTTTTGTGAACTTTACCCCAAAGGGATGGGAAGTAAAAACAAAAATAAATGGGATTACATCAAACAAAAAGCTTCTGCACAGCAAAAGAAACCATCAATAAAACAAAGAGGCAACCAACCAAATGAGAGAAGATATTGGCAAACAATATGTCCAATAAGGGGCTAATACCCAAAATACAGAAAGAACTCATACAACTCAACACAACAAAAGATAAGCCAATTAAAATTGGCAGAGAACCTCAATACATACTTTTTAAAGAAAACATACAGATTAGCAACAGATATATGAAAAGATGCTCAACTTCACTAAATATAAGAGAAATGAAAATCAATACCACAGTGAGATACCACCTCACACCTGTTAGAATGGCTATTATCAATAGGACAAGAAATAACACCTATCGTTGAAGATGTGGAGAAAAGGGGACTCTTGTGCACTGTTAGTAGGACATCAAATTGGTGCAGCCACTATGGTAAACAGTGTGGAGGTTCTGCAAAAAACTAGGAATAGAGTTACCATATCACCCAGCAACCCTTCTTCTGGGTATCTACCCAAAAATATTTGAAAACAAGTATTCGTAATTATATATGTACCCCTATGTTCATTACAGTATTACTCACAATAACCAAGACACGGAAACAATCTATGTCCTTCAATCGATGACTGGATAAAAAGATGTGGTACTTATATACTACGTAATATTACTTAGCCACAAAAATGATGGAAATTTGCCATTTGCAACAACATGGATCTTGAGAGTATCATGCTAAGTGAAATAAGTCAGATAAGAGGACAACAACATATGATATCATTTATATAGGAAATACAAAACACTCAGATGCACAGTTTAAAACACTGGTGATCAGAATCCTCACAGAACTGGTTGATTATCGCCACAAATAAGATATACATATGAAGGCGAAACTAATTGAAATGAAATGGAATTACACAGGAAATCAATAGCGATGAAAAGGAAAATGGGTCTCAAATGAATGGAGTGGACCAGAAGAAAGCAAATAATGGCCAAACAGAAAAGAGTGAAGAAGCAAGAATTCAAAAAAATGAGGAGAGACTTAGGAACCTCCAGGACATCTTTAAATGCTCCAACATCAGAACTATAGGGGTACCAGAAGGGGGAAAGGAACAGCCATCAGTGGAAAACATATTTGAACAAATAATAAAGGAGAATTTCCCCAATCTGGCAATAGACTTCCAGGAAATCCAGGAAGCTCAGAGAGTCCCAAAGAAGTTGGACCCAAGAAGAAACACACCAAGGCACATCATCATTACATTAGCCAAGATTAAAATGAAGGAGAGAATCCTAGAAGCAGCAAGAGCTAAGGGGACAGTCACCTACAAAGGAGTTCCCATCAGACTGTCAGCAGATTTCTCAAAAGAGACCTTACAGGCAAGAAGGGGCTGGAAAGAGGTATTCCAACTCATGAAATCCAAAGATCTACAACCAGGATTGCTCTATCCAGCAAAACTTTCATTTAGAATGGAAGGACAGATAAAGTGCTTCTCAGATAAGACCAAATTCAAGGAGTTCATCATCACCAAGCCCTTATTATATGAAATGTTAAAGGGACTTATCTAAGAAAAAGAAGTTAAAAAAACATGAACAGTGCAAGGACAGCAAACTCACAGTTAGTAACAACCACACCTAAAACAAAAGCAAACTAAAAGGGCAGCTAGATCAGGAGTGGAAACATAGAAATGAAGATCTCAAGGAGGGTTAGCAACAGGGGAGTGAGAGGAGGAGAAGGGGGGAGAAGGGGGGAGAAGGTACAGAAAATAAGTAGCATAGACAGTAGATAGAAAATAGATGGGGGGGCAAGAATAGTATGGGAAATACAGAATCTAAAGAACTTGAGACACATGGTCATAAACTAAAGGGGGGTAATGGTGGGGATGGGGGGTAGGGTAGAGGGGAATAAAGGGGGGAATAGAACTGTAATGGCATAATCAATAAAAATAAATAAATAATTAAAAAAAGAAATACAAAACAAAAGCAACACATGAATTAACAAAGCAAATTCATAGATACAGACAACAGTATTGCAGTTACCAGAGGAAAAGAGAGTTGGAGGTAGTACAGATTGGGTAAAGGAGGTCAAATATATGGAAGCAGATGGAAGAAAACTAGACTTCAGGTGGTGAGCACACGATGGAATATACAGATGTTGTATTATAAAGTTGTACACCTGAAACCAATGTTACCAGAAGAAATTTAATTTAAAAAATTTTAAATGCAAAAAAAAGACATGTACACAGGAGAAATATATCAGAAATCTATAGATGGATAGGAGTCTGTTACCAAAGATTTTTAAACAATCTATCTGAATAAGACATAGTCAACTGAGCAAAATGAAGACATAAATTAGTAAATAATCCTAATGCTCTTCTTAACTGTTCCTGTGTTCTCAACATAAATTAAGTTTCCAACAGAAATTATCTCCCCACTTTTTAGTATTCCCCACAAGAAAACTGCCACTAAAGCCTGATTACATTTCTGGTCTTTTCTACAAAAACATTTGCCCCCTAAAATTAATAAATTACAAAATTCATTCTTCTTTTATTAAAAATATCAACACACTTTTAAAATAATTATTATATACTTTACCATCCTCTCAGATGATTGGATGTTCATTGCCCAAATGTAAATATAGTTAGCTTGCTCCTAAAATTCCAAATGAAAGATAGAAGCTTCATATTATAGTTCACTCATACTAGGTTGCAAATGTGTGTCTTCAAACACATCTTAATATATGTTGAAAGGCAAAACAGATGAATTTGTTGTTCAAATTCAAAATGAGGAAAATGATTTTATTACCTATTAACAGCTGATGTTTTCAACTCCTCTTAGGCCAATCCTAACTAATGCACATTACCTTCTCTTTTAGGGAAACTGAAACTTAATAGTTGAACATGGAGCTAAGTCTTCAGTGACATACTCTAGTAGCAAAACTAAGGTTAAATAACTAAAATCAAAAGAAAAGAAATGGTTCTACCAAGGAAAATGTCTTTCAAAAATTACTTGAAAAGCCTTATAGGAATTCTCAAAAATGAAAAGGATTCTCTTTTCCTATACTGTGATAAAAGGGAAAGAGTTCAATTATCTAGCAGTGATAAAGAAAAAGGGACAAACTATACATTCCAAAGGAAGACTTACAAGATACAAAGATGAAGTCAGTGAGTCAGAAGTGACAGCAGTTTGATGTCTGGGCAACCATGTGGACAAGGACCTCCCTGACAAACTCAGAAATCAGACAAGAGTCAGTTGATGGAGAAGGGAGGTAAAGACAGTTTATCTTGTGGAAATGAGTGAGTGCAAGTGAATATATTCAGCATGTGTGAAGTATTTGCAACTAGATCATAGGTAAATTGAAGTTGCCAGACTTAAGCCTCTTTCCCGGTCCTGGGGGTGGCTGGTTTTCTATGCATTTCGAGAGAGGTTGGCTCAGAGTAGGAATTCTCCCAGCCCCCTCAAATTGGATACCCTGTTAATAAAAACCTCTTTTCTTCCCCACAAATATTCGTGTTATGCTTATACACAAAAACAAGCAGCCAGACCCCAGACTGCTGGATTACAATAGGCCATTACAAAACTTAGCTACAAAAGCACTGAATGTACTTCCTAATTCTGGCTTCAATTCAAGGACAGAATACAAACTGCATTACTGCAATTCTACAGAAGCCATCAAGTGGGGTGTGTAATAGATATATGGGCTACAACATTTGAGCAGAAAGGAGCTGGAATACAGGACCAGGAGAGCCAACTCTCAAGGTTTATCATATACCAGCATCCTTGTATACCCTTGAAGGTAGTAAAATCTTCATTGTAAAAGGATGTTTATAGTATATGTCAAGCAGAGAGCTGCTACATTTCATTCAGTCTTCCAGTTCCATCACAAATCATCAATCCAAGTATATATTTCATTGCTGATTTGAAACATGTAATAATGACCACGATGATAGCAAGGACAAATATATTAACTTTACAACTAATATTTGAGACTTACTACATGCCAAGCAATACACTTAGTGTTTTGTAGTAATTATTAATCCTTAAAATAATCCTATGAGATAGATATTTTTACCCCATTTGACAAATTTTTCAAAATATTAAGCTTGGCGGAACTGAGATTCAAACCCAAGTAACAATGAAAATTTCATTAACAACTTACAGCACATCATCAACTTATGTACCAACAAAAAAAATTACCTAATTATTTTAGCAATCAGAGCTATTTGATTACCTGAATGAAAAGCAGAGCATGATATTTACTCAACTGTGTAAGCAAAAGCAGGAAGGAGGCAGAAGAAAGGGTTACATTCCACAGCAATTCCATTACTTTCAAATAAATATCATGACCCTATCAATTAAGCATGGCCTGCTGTAGAGATAATTAGAGCTCTCCAGATCAAAGGTTCTCCATCTGTTTTCCACCTGACACATGGTGATGGATGAGGGCACTAGAAGCTGATAATATGGTACCATCATATGCTCAAGACACCTCCACAGACTACACACCTCCTGTATAGGCCTATGTGAAAAGTCTCAGAACATCAGCTATACCTCTGTGCCTCTCACCCTTCTCAGGAAAACACTCGAATGAAAGTTGGTAAAAGTAGTATGAATTTTCTGTATCAAATAATATTAGTATTTATTGAAGACTGGTACCATGTCTTAGAATAGACATGTTCTAAGCCCTTTGCCTATGTTAATCCTCAAATGACATTATAAATTCGTTACTATTTTATTCCCATTATATAGATGAAGTGAGACACAAAGTAAGTAATTTGCTGCAGATCACATATGAGGAAAATGACAGTACCAAGATTTCAATAAGGAGGCCTGTTTACAGATTCCCAGCTTTTAAACAACAATACACTGCCTCTCAGCTTCCCTGGAGCATAACCTAATAGACAGGTATCCTGGGGAATTCCAGAAACTCTCTGCATGATGCCACAACCAAAACAATTAAAAAAAACTCTTGCCTTTGCAGGACACACCCAAAAGGCTCCCTAAAACTGTGAGGATTCACTCTTCCACCAAGATTTTAATTTAGTGTCACAGGGACCTCAGATCCCAGCCCCACAGACCCAGAAAAAAACTTCATTTAGAGACTCTCTCCTTATCTTTGGGAAAGATGAGCAGTAGGAATCATCTTAGTAATCCTAGCAAAAGACACTAGCTATGAGACAGCCCAGCTCCACAGTGCTACTGCTGGGCTACATGGACTCAACAAATCATTACACAAAGACTAGGAGCACAACCCCTTGCTCTGAAAGAAGATCTGTGCATTAAAGATCCACTCAGTCTTCTGGGTAGGGTTGTTCGCATGTCGTTCATTTAAGAATATTTACTATTAGTCTGCTATACACCAGGCACTATTCTAAATGCTGGAATACCCCTGTGAATAAGAGATCCTACATTCATGGACTTTACATTCTAGTGGGACAGAAAAATGGGTCTATATGGACCAATAAAAGCCAGCTCCAAATACAAGAAGAAAGGGTGCTGGCACCATCCTAAATTCAGGATGAAAAAAATGTAAGCAAAAGGGGCATTATTTATTCTGAATGGCATGAATGCTGGAATCTTTTCAACTACAATTCAAGAACACCAAGAAAAAAACTCCTGCTAACTTAAAATTAAAAGCAATATAAACTGATGGCACTGTTTATTGCTCAGAATAACTTAACAGTGCCTACCTGCAAGTACCTAAAAAAAGAAATGAAAGAATAAAAATATATAAGCTTGGACCATTTACTTCACTTAGAACTTTCTCCCAAAACAGGGAAAAGAAATCTTTTATCAGAGAAATCCCAAATTATGCCACCTCTTGACATTGTTTATATTATTGGGTTGGCCAAATTGGTTTTTTCCATAAGATGGCCCTAGTAAGCATTTCGTTGTCTTGAACTTCATTCAAAACAATTGTTACACTGTATTGTGACAGGTGTCATATCAGCGTGCATTAAAAAAATTATAAAACTGGTGAATTTTTGTTAGCCATTTCAATATTGAAGATGGAAGAAAACACACATTTTTGGCATATTATGCTTTATTACTTCAAGAAAGGTGAAAACGCAACTGAAACGCAAAAAAAGATTTGTGCAGCATATGAAGAAGGTGTTGTGACTGACTGAACGTGTTGGAAGTAGTTTACGAAGTTATGTCCTGGATTTTTCTTGCTGGACAATGCTCCACAGTTGGGTAGACCAGTTGAAGTTGATAGTGATCACATCTAGACATTAATTGAGAACAATCAACATTATACCACATGCGAGATAGCCAACATACTCAACATATCTAAATCAATAAAGTTATTGGTGAAAGTGGAAAATGTGTCTTTTACTTTATGGTAAAAACTAAATGGACTTTTTGGCCAACCCAATACATTTTTCTATCTCCTTAAGAAAAAAAATGGTTTGGAGAACAATGGGTTTTAGATCCTGGCTCCTTCGCTTGGTAGTGTTTGTCTCTAGACATGTTATTTAACCCCTCTAATCTGCAGTCTCTTCATTTGAAGGAGAATAACAAAGGAAAGACTATAAAGTTAATAACCTTTTAGAAATAAGGTAGTAAAGTATCTAGCCTACATAGGTAGTACTCCATAAATAAAAGTTAGTATCATTGCTCCCTCCTCACAAGCAGGCTCTTCAGCTTCACACTAACCTCTAGCCTTCGATGCCCCTCATTTTCTTCCAATTGAATCACATTTGCCAGGCTTGCTACTCCTGATCCAAGCTGGACTCCACAATTCTTTGTATCAGGCACAATCTTGAATATCATTAATTCCCTTAACTAACTGTTGGTTTCAGATACCTGTACCAAGCAGGCATCTGCAAAGCTGTGAATAACAGCCTGGGCCCTGGCACAGAAGCATCAGTGTTTGAACCCCAGCTGTTCATCTTATAATCAAGTACCTACATTATGAATTCCTGTGAATTTCTTCAATTATATCCTGGATAATCGCTGCTGAAGGAAAATCAAACCACACAAATTGGTACTACTACAAATTCAAGGTGTACAATTTCAAATGCATCCTCAGTACTGCATAACAATCCTTTATTTTCCTAGTCATGTGTCTGCACCCACGCCTCTCTCCCACCCCATTTCCTTGAAAGCTATTATAAACTCATATTGTCAAGACTCCCTATTCAACTGTGTTCCCCTTTACTCTTACCGGATACTCAAAAATGAGAAGACATGTCATCAACTCTTTCTCCTTCCTGTCACTGTGAATTACAAACTTATTTACCCTGCCTCCAACTTTAGCTCTTTCTTTTCTGCTCACTGAAAACGAAAAACTACCTTGTACCCAAGGCCAATATCCCAAGCAATGCACTGGATCCCATCTGCTCCTATTGCCTCCAAATCCTCAGCTCCTTCAATCGCCTCTCTTTTCCCCTCTCACTCTCCCACCCTGCATGTTCAATTTCTCCCCTCCAATGGTTCTTTCCAATCCCACATAAAAATGCCCCAAACTCTCTTAATTTAAAAAGGAGGGAAAGGAGTAAACTTCTCTAAACTTCCTTCATCTCCCTCCCTCCACCTATACTCTCTCTTCAGTCTTTTGTTTAAAATACTGAATCCCTCTCAATTAGCTACACTTTTGGCTTGTTAGTCATTCTTCAACTCTTTTAAATGACATATTAATCAAGTCTCAGCAACTTTATTCAGTCTCCATCTTACTTGGCCTTTTCATGGCAGGATACAATGTTGACCACTCCTAGTCCTTGAAATATTCTCCCTCAGTTTCTGTGCCAAATCTCTCACAGTTCCTTTTTTTCATCTTTCATCTACCTAGTTCAAATGGATGGCTCTTCTCCAGTTGCTTGCCCCATTCAGTGGCTCACAACAGAAATGTGGAAATCATCTTAAATCTTCAATTTTATTCAACTTCATAGTCTGATTATTTACCCAGTCCAGTTGATAATACTTCCTAAATCTCTTATACATCTAAGCTGCCTTCTACATCCCTCATCATTTCTTACCATGATTGGCTTCACTCGTCTTGCTTCCAGTTTTGTCCTTCTCTAATCAAGCATTCACTTGACAGCCAATACGATAAGTCTAAAACACAAATATGATTCTATGGCAGCATAATTTTTCCCCACTAAGTTTCACAGCCTTCAAGATAAAGTTAAATCTTCTTAGCTCAGTTCATAAGGCATCAATGAACTGGTTTCTTAATACTTCTTCAGTCCCTATTCTAAAACTATGCTCAGTGTGACCACTGAGCACGTAGTACTTGAATGTGACTAGTCCAAACTGAGACGTGGTATAAATGTAAATGCATACTAGATTCTAAGGACTTAGGATTAAAAAGCAAATATCAAGTATCTCAATAATACTTTTTCTTATATTGATTATATGTTGAAATGATAATATTTTGTATATATCAGTTTAAATAAAATATATTATTAATTTCATTTTCCTTTTTAATGTGGTTAAATATAAATTTTTAAAAATACATATATATGACTACATTTGACTCATTTTTACAGGACAGTGCTGCTCAAAAATGTCCTTTCCTTTTTTCTAAACCTAAATAACTCCTACCTATTTTTGAAGATTAACACAGGTAACCCAGTAAAATGTATTTCAAGACACCCGCTGACCCCAAGACCCCAAGTCTTGGTATTTGGTAAATAACCCCTCCTCCTCTCTGCTTCCATCCATAAGCTTCTGCTTATCCCTGTTACACAACACACGACGTTGTAATTATTGGTTATCAGCTATCTTCTCCTAAACTACTGCTCCTTGCAAAAAGAAGTATAATTCTATTTATACTCAGGGCTTACCACCATGTCTACCACTCAAAAGGCACTCAAAATACTTTTCAAACAAATGTGAACTATCTATTACTGGCCTTAAAGTTACTAGAAATTCTTCAAGGAAAACAAACCACCAATGGAAGAGCCTAGACTTTCTCAGGAGCTCCCTAGTAATGAAAGGACTGGGGTGGAGGTGAGGAGTAGGAATTACAGTAGAGAACAGCAATGAGAAAATAAAGCTCATCACATACACGTCTCTTACAGTGAAAGTAGGGATTTGCAGTAGTGATAAGAAACCACGAACTCACATTTGGCATGCCACAGGCACCAGTTTGGTTCCTATATTACTCAACCCATCCATCAATAGTATGATTTGGCAGGTTCCGATACAAACAACTAGAGCCCAGCACCTGTTTCACTTAAACAGCACATCATTACAGTTAAAAACAAAAACAAATGTCTCTAGTGAAAAAAATGCTAATCTCATGATGCTTCACCATGAAGCAATTTAGGAGAATTATACATGAAATGTGCCAGAGCATGAATTTATGACTGATGCTTATTTGGCAAATGTGGTTGGCACTGCTAGATATTAAAAGCTATGTATGCAAATAAGCAAATAAAAGTTTTTAAGCTCTCAAACTTAAATATTTACATATCTATAAATGTACAAAGATAAAGTTTATACAAAACATTCCAGTAACAATTTTTTAATCTGATTGTCAGGAGTTATGAAATGGTGTTATTTCTTTATGGTCCTCCTCAGAGTAGACTCCTAACAAGGAATGTTAATGAGGAACAAAAATTATCAAGGAAGTTTCTCTGTACTATCACTGGATAAAATGAATAGTCATATATCATAACAGGTTGAAGTGATCTTAACTTTTCCTTTCCCCAAAACACTTTTCTTCCCATTCTGGAACCCAGCCAAATATAAATGTCAATCCTTAAAACAAGGGGTAGAGGATGGAGAGGAAGACCAAATACCAAAAAGCCTTTAAGAAAATAATCTGACTTTTTCCCCATCTAATATAGTCATGTTAGTTTCCAAAATAAAGATATGACAAAATATTTCCTCCTCTTTCCCTCAGCTATGGACAGACGTTTGTTTTTTCACATAGCTTATGCATTGGTCATAGCCAAAACTGACCAGTAATGGTACTGTATGAATCCTGCTTCCATTGTTAACTGTTAATTTCTGGCCTAAGGCTACAGCTCCAAATTCGAAGCCAAGAATACGTACCATACCTGCCAATGTAGTTACTACACGAGTAACCAGAGAAGTGCTAGGTACTTCACAAAATAATTAAGGTAGTCAGTGAATTGGGCTACCTAGATAGAAATGCTCAGAGCTTACAGGATATCCAAAATTGCTCTTGGAAAGTTTCACCCAGTGGAGAACTCACGTTTTTCACTACCAGACTGCAGAGAGCAATATATGGGTTCTCCGACATTTCATTTATCAGGAAAAGACTTTGTGGCTAAACAAAAATCAGGAGCTAGGCCCAAAACAGAATCCTTAAGGCAATCCCCATTTAGGTCAAAAGGTATTGATATACATCATCCAATGACCTAAAAAGAAAGCGTTTTATATACGTCACCAAAGATTTAATTCAACGTATACTCTCACCACATTTAACAGTTGCAGAGGTAAAATGATGTGGGTTTTCTATAGCAAGGTCAATAAAGATGAAATCTAATTTTCCTTCAACTCAACGCCAGCTTTCTAATAACTCCATTCCACAGCTCTCAAATTCCTACCCTTGGATTTTAAAAATAACGGATCGCAAGTAAGTAGCATGTAAAGATGGGAGGGCTCCTCTTTCCTGTTGCTCTCGGCAGTCTTTAACGTCGTCAGATCACGAAAAAAAGAAATCAAGCTCCCAGACGGGTGCTGCAGGCGACGGGGAGGGGGTACGGGAGGGGGTTCATATCGCAAGTCCACGGTGTGGGGGTGAAGAAAAGTTGCAAGGACGGGTAAGTCAAAGGGCAGAGGAGAAACAAACTGACCAAGAGAACCACTCAAAACCGTGCTAACCCGCACGTTAGGAGTCTCACAAGCCCGCAGCCAGAAGTGAACCAGCGAAGAGCTACGGGGTTTCGTCGCGGTGCTGCAGGCGAGGCTGAGCCTGGTGCTCCCTGGTTTGGGCCAGAATGCCCGAGTAGACAGACGTACGGGAGCGAGAGAAGTCATTCCTACCCCAGCCTCCCCGCGTCCGGCTCCTCCAGCCTTCACTTTCCTCCCGGCCGCACCCGGGGTCCTACCTCGGCGCCATGTCCCAACTTTCCCTCCTCTGGGGGGCGCCGAGCTACAGGGGCCGCGGCGGCCTCCTAAGAAGGAGGAGGAGGAGGAAATCAGCACCACAGGGAGTGGGAGGGGGCGCGGGGTGCTGGCGGGCCCCGGAGTCTGAGGGACCCTGGGAGTCGGAGTGCCCTCACCCAGCCAGCCGCCCAAGCCCACGCGGCGGCGCTACCCAGACAGCGCGATACTCCGCACGGATTCCCCCGACTCAGCGCCCTCACCCCGCGGCGACCCTAGTCCCACAAGCCGCCGCGGGAGAAGGGAATGAAGGGGACGCGGACAGCCCTACCACCGTTACCTGAGGCGCGCACATGTTGCCGCGGTGACCACCATCGCCGACCGTCCAGTCCCCTTCCTAGTCACGGAGGCCACAACAGCCGAGCAAATGACACTCAGAAGTAACTAACTACTCGTCCCCGCCGAGTACACCGCGCGCTCCCGGCCACACACAGACAGACACCAGGAGCCGGCCAGTTTCCTTACGGCCCCGCGCAACGCCCATTCGCGCGCGCTCCCGCCCGCGAGCTCCAGGAGGAGCAAGCACAGGCGCGCGCACAAGCCCAGTCTCACTACAGTCTCGCGGAAGAAGTCATTTGCCCCTCCTCTCGCATTCCTCCCGATTGGCTCCGGAGGGCGAGATAACCGGAATGGCAGGAAGGGAAATTTCGGTTCAAATAAGGGCTTGAAGACAAGGGAAATGAGGGTTTGGCCTAATTGTCCGATCCCTTCGGTCGGGCTGCCGTTGGATACGGGACTTGTGTATTGAAAGACGCCAGTATACAATAATTGCCGATTTAAACCCCAATACTTCTTACAGGCCTTAACGATTAAAAACACTACATCTCCCAGAAACCTCCACGAAAGAGCTCTTCTCCTGCATAATCACGTAGGCCTTCTCCGCACTAGAACAAATAATCCCTTCGTTTTTCTTAAGGTATTGGGCATAATACTTCATTTTTCTCCTCACCGAAAGAACTTTAAGTGTTACTGCGATAATAGAAGTTGCCTACGAGAAGGTAGTTAAGCGATTAGGTAAACAGGAAGGACATAAAAAATAAAGTACTGCGGAGGAATTTTTCTCAAGCTGTGCGACGCTGAAGGAGAGTGAATGCGATCGAGCAGGGCTCGGAGGATTGTCCTCTTTCCAGGGAACCTTCTTTAGCCCCAGGCCCCTGCCTGCCTCTGTCGTCAGCAGGTCAGTAAGCAATGCGGACTTGGGGGTGGTCACAATGGAAGTGCCCTTCTGCCTCTTTTAATTAAGTTGTTAATTGGTTTGTATTTTGAGGCCGACTGAATGGAGGCACCTCACTTCCGGCTGGGGGAGGGGAAGGGTTGGAGGCTGTCTTCGGGCAGCGGGGGGTAATAAAACTCACTTCCTGTGGGGCTAGTGTAATGGTTCAGGGTGTTCTACCCACTTCCTGTGTCGGCTAGGGCTTGAAAACGGAATGGTTACTGCCATTTACACAGTCCATGTTTTAAAGATTGGGGATTGTGTTTCATGTGAGAAGTTTGGTGATTACACTAATCTCTGCTGCTAATAATGTCCACCCTCCAGTCAGAATTTATGTGAGGTTTGTTTTCAACGTGCATTATGGAATATCTTCTCCACAAAATTTTCTTAATGCGTTCTTCAAAGAATTCTAAACCCCATGTTAAAATTCTCTATTCACCTCTGCAAAATGACACACTTTCTTGTGTGACTTACAATTGCCCACCTCTGTCCTTACACTGTCCAGCGCTCACCGAGCCTGGTGCTGTATGTTTGTCTTGACATGCTACAACAAGTGTCGCCACGATTTTGTTACAGTACTCGATATTTTACATAAATTATGAGGCATATTCAACTTACCAGAATGAAAGTATCCACATGCATGTTATCTCAACTAATATGATTGGTTATTTTACATTCTTAGACGTGTTGATTTTAGGCTGCAGGTTCTGCCCTGTGCCTGAGAACAGGCTTCCTCAGCCTTAAAACTTCTTACAGGTAACATGTAGCATTTGCAAAAGTTAGACTTTACTGCGTTTTCCTCTTTATAATTTAATTAAGAGATTCAAAAATGGTATCTGATCTTTGCGGTTTTAAAGCATGGTGCAAGGATCAAGAGATTCAGCTCATTTTAAAAGTGTCAGGGATTGGCTCACAAAGGACAAAAGATGAATAAGAACTTTATATTTTTCTTGTATTCTCAGTGTTTTATAAAGAAACTATACGTAAAGTGATAATAAACACTCCACAATTTTTATTCCTTAGCTTCTGTTTTTAAGTACCACAATACTTGGGTTGGTGACTATGTACTGAAGGAATCAAGCAATTTAGAGTTGGGGAAATCTAAACAACTTTAGTAATTTTAGAATATCAAGTGAACTGTAATGTCTTTCAAAGGATTTTTAAAAGGATAAATAAAGCCCGTGTATTTTTCCTTTGGATTGTTATCTAACCTGTCCTCAGCTTTTGTAATTATAATTCCAGTTCCTTTAAAAAGGTGTTAGAGTTTATTAGAAAAATATGCTTTAAACTGAATGTTACAGTAAAGGGAAAAATATATGTTTTAACCTTCTGAAGACAAAATATCTCAGACAATAAAATCAATGAGTTGTTTTTTTAAACACTACAAAATTTCCGCAGTAGTTGAAAAGGCAAGACAAAATAATGTCTTATTATTATAAGATTAGGAATACATAGGCCACCTCAAGCAAGTATGACATAATTAGAGAAAATGCGTTCACTTTCTTCTCTATTACTGTAATAGAGAAGAAAATATGATATTCTGGCAAATTAAACTGTAGTATTAGGAATTATTGAAGTAAAGATTGTGGTGCTAAATGAAAACGATATTAAAATACTTGTTGAGATATATTGGTATTACCTTTTGGAAATTGTCTTTGGAAAGCAGAAGGTTTTTTTTTTTTTTAATTGGTTTCTATGCTATTCCATGAAAGAAATACAGTATAAAAGAAATAAAAATTGCTCGAACTGAAAGATTCGAGCAGCTTGAAGAACTGTATGTTCAGAAGAAAGCAATATATAAAGCACATACCTGAGAGAAGGTGGTTTGTGATAAGTGGCAGTTATTCACTGTTTCCACAAAAAAAATTTAGAAAAGCTTTTGAAAAATAGAAGGAAAGTACATGGAACCTGCTTTTAATCACAAAGTATTTCTGGGGAGAGGTTTGCTATCTTACAAAGGGCTTTTTTAAAATACTCTTTGTTGTAGTTTTCATTGCCTGTCCTACTAGGTTGGCCAAAAAATCCATTTAGTTTTTACCATAAAATAAAAGACATATTTTTCATTTGTACTAATAACTTTATTGATTTGAATATTTTGAGTATGTCAGCTGTCTCCCATTATTGGCTTCTAGTGGGTGGAGGCCAGGATGCTGCTATACATCTTCCAATGCATCAGACAGTCCCACAGCAAAGAATTATCTGACCAAAATGTCAATGAGACCAAGAAACTTTCCAAACCACTTTTGACACATTTGATCAGTCACAGCACCTTCTCCATACAATGCACAAATCTTTTTTTGCATTTTAGTTGCATTTTTACCCTTCTTGAAATAATGAAGCACAATATGCCAAAAACGTTGCATATCTTCTTCCATCTTTAAACATTAAAATGGCTTCACAATAATTCACCCATCTTGATACTTTTTTTAAAAGCATGGTGATGTGACAGCTATCATAATATAATCTAATACAATTTTTCCAATGAAGTTAAGCACTATTAGAGCCATGGCAGGAAAAAAACTAAATGAAATTTTTGGCCAACTCAGTAATAGAAACATATTATCAAAATTAGAAAAATGCTTTTTTGTAAGTGTACTCTTGTTATGTCTAGATAAATAAATGAATTTGAGATATTTCATTCCATTATTTGCCATCTATAATAAAGAACTTGTCCGTTTTGTAGAGTATTTAGATTAGATTGCCATTTTCTTTTCTAAAAGCAGTCATTGGATGCACTGCTCACAGCTGTTTGAAATATTAAAACAGTAAGTCAAAATTCTGGATTTCGGAAAATTTAAAAAAAAATTCTGGATTCCATCACATTGGAATTTGATTAATCACAGAATGCTGGATACCATAATAACGCAAAAGTATCTTCAGTATACTTTGCCTCTTCGCACAACCAAAAGGAGGAAGAAGTGTCTTTTCATTCTTTTGTTTACTGTTCTTTGTAAAGTCATGCTGATATTTTACAATTGCTGCTTTTTGTTTGTTGTTTTAGTAGTTTTTGCCATGAGGGCAAGTGTTAAAGAGAGTATCCTAACAACTTGAATGGTTTTTAAACTTATTACTCTGCTTCTTTTTCTCTATTTCAAGGCCTTCAAGAATATTCAAATGAGAATATTTCCCCTTGCATAACTTTTCATTACTTCAACAGAAGTTTATTGACTGTATTCTATGTGCTAGTTACTGTTCTAGGGAGTTGGTATACATCAGTGAATACAGACAAATATCCAGATTCTTCTGAAGTTTACTCTAATTTCCAAATTAAAACTGGATTTTGCTCCCTTGGTATTCTTATGTAATATCTATAGTATGATCTTGTTCAGATTGGATCAGGAAGCAGCCCTAACATTGATCTTTCTTGGTCTTGATCTCTAAGCCATTCTAAACCCAGTTTTGAATATTTTAGCCTAATTTTTCTCCAGACCATACAAGCATTTGTGTTAAATATTCAGCCCTTTTCACTGACACGTGCATGTTAATCCTACCATACTAGAATCCTTGGATGGTAAAAACAAGTGGAAATGAACAATGGGGAAAATAAGGAATCTGGCAGGCCTAGGTGCAAAACTGGTGTCAACATTTTACTAGCTAACTTAACTGGCTTGGCAACTTTGAGCCATTTACTGGACCTATCTGAGCCTCAGTTGTCATAAACCTCAATGGGCTTTTGTGGTGGATTAAGGATATTATCTCACCTAGCACGATACCTTGGTATTAGGAGCTTAATGAATGCTATTATTTGCCCCTCAGTCTTGCTTCTGCTATTCTGGTTATTAAGATTTGCCCACATGTCTGTTTTAAGCCTTACGTATTCCCACAAGTATGGGGTACAGTACTAGGATTATTGAAATTCCATCTTTCCCTAACAATATGCTCACTTACTGTCAAGATTTTATTGTTAGTTTCTTGTGGGAAGATCTTTGATTAATTTCAAAGATCACTCTAGAAAATATATATAATAGAAAAGTTTAAGGAGTCACTAATTTGAATTGTTATAAGAGGACATTCACCCCATTCTTCTAAACCTATTTAAATGCTAAGCCTAATATTCAAGGTCCTTCACAGTATGACCATGTCTCATTAATTATTTATTCATTCCTAACTGAATTGGTTTCTGAGGAAAAACATAAGTTCTATACTGTATCCAGCCTTTCTGTCTTTGTTCAAAATGCAGCCTTCTCTATCTCAAGTACCACCTTCAACTTCAAGAAGTATTTCCTAATGTCCGTCTTCTCTTTCTACTCTGTCAACCATATAGGCTATGTTCATTGACTCTCCATTGCATGCTTTTCTTATGACATTTAATATCCTGTGCTGCCGCTTTTATTTTTTTGTCATTGTTGTTGTATGTAGAATTTATGTACCGCCATAAAAAGCTTCAGACTGCATCTCTTTTCTGTGTCTCCTGTCATACCTGGCACAACACCATTAAAATCATAAGTATTCAGTAAGTATTTGTGGAGTACACTGAAACTAATAAATTTTGTCCACTGTTTATGCCCTTACATTAAGCACAGTGATCAGCATAAAAATAGATACTCAAATACCTATCAAATGAAAAAGTGAATAAGTCATTGTTTTCTCATTTGTGGGTATCTCAGTATCACTATGTTGATGAGCATATATTTAAACACCTAATCTATGATCTGAACTATGAGAACCGACCCCTGCCCTCAATTTAGTTGGAAAGAAGTTGTAATTAATGTGTGTAGACTCTGAAGATGGCAGGTGTTTGAGTGAATGTGGGTGGCAAGATCAGTATAGAGCTGTTTGCACTGTGAGAAATATCCTAAGCTATCTGAACTCAGATTCCACTCCTAAGTATACTCATATATACCCAGAAGAATTGAAAATGTATCCACACACAATTTTTAATTTAATTTTAATTGTTCAAGTAGTTTTCTGCCTTTTACCCCTATTCCAGCTCACCCCCGCAGCCCTCCCCACCTCCTTCCCATTTCCACCCCCCCCCCCTTGTTATTGTCCATGTGTCCTTTATACTTGTTCCTGCAAACCCTTCCCCTTTTCCCCTGAAATTCCCTCCCCTTTCCCCTCTGGTCACTCAGCCTGTTCTCTATTTCAGTGTCTTTAGTCAATTTCAGTCTATCTATAAATTACACCAAAATAGTATTTATCTGTATCCAAGATTGCATTAATGGGGGTGGGAGACAGAGCTTTTGAAAATTATGGAAACATTATTCTTGAAAGATTATCTTGTGTGTATGTATATGTGTATATATATATATGCATATTTATATGTAAGCAATTGAGTTTTCACCACATTCCTCAGTTTTTCCATCCCTACTCCTTTCAGTGAGATACCCCTGCTTCACAAGAACTAGTATCCAGATATTCCACTGCTTTCTTACTTAGCATCGAAAGTTATATCTTCCTTTTCTTTCACATTGTCACACTTCCTTCATTTCTATATTCCAAAGCTTTATTTTCCTATTAACTTGACACAACCCTTTCAAATTTGTTGCTGGTGATATCGCGATTACTACAACTCTTTGTAGAAACACTATAGCTCTTGTATCACCAATAATAAAATATCTATAGTTTTTTTTTTCACTTTAAAAAAATTCTTGTTCAAGTACAGTTGTCTGCAATTTCCCCCACCACTCATCCCTATCCAAGCCATCCATAGTTCCCACCTCTGATCCAACCCCCCTTTGCCTTTGTACATATGTCCTTTATACATGTTCCTAACAACCATTCTCCCTTTTCCTCCCAATATCCCTCTCCCACTTCCCCGCTTCTTACTATCAGTTTGTTCTTAATTTCAATGTCTCTGTATATATTTTGCTTGCTTGTTTCTTTTGTTGATTAGGTTCCACTTATAGGTGAGATCATATGGTATTTGTCTTTCACCACCTGGCTTATTTCACTTAGCATAATGCTCTCCAGATCCAAACATACTGTTGTGAAGGGCAGGAGCTCCTCCTTTTTTTCTGCGGCATAGAATTCCATTGTGTAAATGTACCATTGCTTTTTGATTCATTCATTTACTGATGGACACTTAGGTGCCTTCTAACACTTGGTTATTGTAAATTGTGCTGCTGTGAACATTGGGGTGCATCGGTACTTTTGGATTGGTGTTGCAGGATTCTTAGGGTCTAGTCCCAGCAGTGGAATTGCTGAGTCAAAAAGCAGTTCCATTTTTAGTTTTCCGAGGAAATTCCATTCTGTGTTCCACAGTGGCCGTACCAGTCTACATTCCCACCAAAGGCGTACTGGGGTTCCCTTTTCTTCACACCCTTGCCAACACTTGTTTGTTGATTGAGTTGTAATGGCCATTCTGACCAGTGTGAAGTGGAATCTCATTGTGGTTTTAATTTGCATCTCTGATGACTGGTGATGCTGAGTATCCTTTCATGTATCTCTGGACCTTGTATATGTCCTCCTTGGAGTAATGTCTATTCAGTTCCTTTGCCCATTTTTTGATTCGATTGTTTGTCTTCCTAAAGTGGAGTCGTGTGAGTTCTTTATATATTTTCAAGATCAAACCCTTGTCAGAGGTATCATTGACAAATATATTTTCCCATAGGTTTGGTTCCCTTTTCATTTTGCTGATGTTTTCTTTAGCAGTGCACAAGCTTTTTATTTTGATGAAGTCCCATTTGTTTATTCTTTTCCTTATGTCCCTTTATCTAGGGGATATATCAGTGAAGATATTGTTCTGTGGAATGTCTGAGATTTTCCTGCCTATATTCTCCTCTAGGATTTTTATGGTATTTAAACTTATATTTAACTTTTTTCCATGTAGAGTATTTTTGTATATGGTGTAACTTGGAGGTCAAGTTTCATTTTTTGCAAGTAGCTATCCAGATCTCCCAACACCATTTGTTGAAGAAGCTATTTTTACTCCATTTTATGCTCCTTAGCACTTTGTCAAATATTAATTGTCCATAGAGACTCGGGTTTATTCCTGGGCTCTCTATTCTGATCCTGCTTATCTATGTGTCTTTTTTTCTGCCAGTACTAGGCTATTTAGATAACTGTGGCCTTGTAATACAGTTTGATATCAGGTATTGTGATCCCTCCTACTTTGTCCTTCTTTCTCAAATTTGCTACAATTATTCAGTATTGTTTATAGTTACATATACATTTTTGAAATGTTTATTCTATATTCATGAAATATGTCATTGGTGATTTAATAGAGATTGTGTTGAATATATGAATTGCTTTGGGTAGTATGGACATTTTGATTATGTTAATTCTTCCAATTTATGATTATAGTACATGCTTTCATTTGTTTGTGTCTTCCTTAATTTCTTTCTTGAGTGTTGTATAGTTTTCTGAATGCAGGTCTTTTACCTCTTTGGTTAGGTTTATTCCTAATTACTTTATTTTTCTCGTTGCTACATCAAATGGGATTTTGTTTTTCTGATTTATGTTTTTGATAATTCCTTGTCGGTTTACAAAAATGACTTCGATTGTGAATATTGACTTTCTATCCCACTGTTTTGCCAAATTCAATTATTAGGTTGAGTAGTTTTTTGGTGGAGTCTAGGATTTTCTATGTACATTATCCTGTCTCCTGCAAACAATGACAGTTTTGCATTCTCCTATCCAATTTCTGTGCCTTTTATTTCTTTTTCTTGTCTGATCATTTATCTAGGACTTCAATACTACGTTGAATAGGAGTGGTGAAAGCAGACATCTTGTCTTCTTCCTGATCTAAGTGGGAGAGTTCTAAGTTCTTGGGCATTGAGTATGATGTTGGTGGTAGGTCTCTCCTCTGTGACCTTTATTAAGCTGAGGAATGCTCCCTCTATTCCCATTTTGCTGAATGTTTTTATCATAAATAAGTGCCGTACTTTATCAAATGCTTTTTCCACATCTATTGATATGATCATGTGATTTTTGTGTTTCATTTTGTTTGTGTGTTGTAGTATGTTTATTGATTTGTGAATATTGTATCATCCTTGCATCCCTGGGATGAATCCCACTTGATCATGGTATGTCATCTTTTTAACATATTTCTGGATGCAGCTTGCCAATATTTTGTTGAGGATTTTAGCATCTATGTTCATCAATGATATTGGCCTGAAGTTTTCTTTCTTTGTTGTGTCTTTCTCTTGTTTTGGATTTAGAATGATGCTGGTGTCATAAAAAAAGTTTGGGCATCTTCCCTCTTCTTGGATTTTTTGGTATAGTCTGTGAGAGATAGGGGTTAGCTTTTCTTGAAATGTTTTGTAAAATTCTCTTATGAAACCATCCAGTTCAGTGCTTTTGTGTGCTGGGAGTTTTTTGATTACTGCTTTGATTTTGTCAGCTGTTACTGGTTTGTTCAGGCTTTCTGCTTCTTCATTCAGTTTTGGAGTATTATATTTTTCTAGAAATTTGTCCATTTCACCTAGGTTTTCATATTTCTTGGCATATGGTTCTTTGTGGTAATTTCTTACAAATCCTTTGTATTTCTGTGGTATCAGCCATAATCTCTCCTCTCTCATTTCTGATTGTGTTTATTTGGGTCCTCTCTCATTTTTTTTTAATGAGTCTGCTTGAAGGGTTGTCGATTTTGTTTCTCTTTTCAAAGAAACAGCTCTTGGATTTATCGATTGTTAGAATTGTTCTTTTAATCTCTATGTCATTTAATTCTGCTCTGATCTTGGTTATTACCTTTCTTCTCTTTACTCTGGGCTTTCTTTGTTGTTTTTCCTGCAGTTCTTGTAGATGTAGAGTTAGGTTGTTTATTTGAAATGTTTCTGCGTTTTTTAGGTAGTTCTGTATCGCTGTAAATTTCTCTCTCAGGGCTGCTTTCACTTTGTACCATAAGTTTTGCACTGTTGGGAGTTCATTTTCATTTTTTTCCAGAAACTTTTTGATTTCTTTCTTGATCTCATTCTTAACCTCATTCTTGACCCATTCATTGTTTAATAGCATAGCATTCAATCTCCATGAATTTGAGTGTTTTTGAGTTTTTTCTTTGAGTTTGTTTCTAGGTTCAATCCCTGCTGGGTCAGAGAAAATGCTTGATAATGATTTTATTTTTCTTGAATTTGTTAAGGCTTGTTTTGTGTCCTAACACATGGTCTGTCTTTGAAAGTGTCCAGGTATATTTGAAAAAAATGTGTATTTTTTGGGGGGGGATGAAAGGTTCTGTATCTATCAGTTAAGTTCATTTGATCTAGGGCATTGTTCAATGCTGCAATATCCTTATTGATATTTTGTTTGGCAGATCTATCCATTTTTGATAGTGGGGTGTTAATATTCCCTAGTATAAGTGTGCTGCTGTCTATGTCCTTCTTGAAGTCTTCCAAGATTTTTCTTATATATTTGGGTGCTCCTATTTTGGGTGCATATATATGCTTATAAAGTGTATATCTTCTTGATGGATTCTTCCCTTGAGATTTATGAAGTGTCCTTCTAGGTCTCTTTATATGGCCTTTGTTTTTGAAGTACATTTTGTCTGATACAAGTATTGCTACCCTAGCTGTGTTTTCCTGTTCATTCACTTAGAATATTTTTTTCTAGCCCTTCACTGTCAGTCTTTGTAGATCTTTTGTTCTGCATGGGGTCTCTTGTAGGCACCATATGTGTGGGTCATGTTTTCTTATCCACTCAGCTACCCTGTGTCTTGATTGGACCATTTAATCCATTTATATTTAAGGTTATTATTGATAGATACTTATTCATTGACATTTTTCCCCTTTGAATCTGTGTTCCTCTCTACCACTGTTTTTCTTCATCTTCTTAAAGTAGTCCCTTTACCATATCTTGCAGAGCTGGTTTGGCGGAGGTGTATTCTTTTAGACTTCTTTTGTCTGGGAAATTCCTTATTTTGTGTGACATTTTAATTGAGAACCTTGCTGAATAGAGTAGTCTTCATTGCAGGCCTTGGTTTTCATTACTTGGAATATTCCTTGCCATTCCCTTCTGACTTGGAGTGTTTTCATTGGGAAGTCAGCTGCTAGCATTATCAGGTTTCGTTTCTATGTTACTTCCTATTTCTTCCATGCTGCCTTTAAGATTCTCCCTTTGTCTTGGAATTTTGCCATTTTAATTATGATGCATCTTGGAATGGGCCTCTTTGGGTTCCTCTTGATTCGGACCCTCTCTGTTTCCTGGAGTTCTATGACTCTGTCGTCAAATTAGGGAGGTTTTCCATCATTACTTTTTCAAACAGGTTTTCTATCCCTTGCTCTTCTTCTCCTTCTGGTATCCCTATTATATGGATATTACTACATTTCATATTGTCCTGCAGTTCCCTTATTACCTCTTCATTTTTTTTAGAATCTTTTTTTCTTTTTCTGGTTCTTTCTGGGAGTTTTTTCTTCTACTTTGTCCTCCAGCTCGCTGATTTGACCCTTGTTTCATCTAGCCTGCTTTTGATTCTTTCTGTTGTGTTCTTCAATTCAGAAATTACGTTCTTTATTTCCTTTTGCCTCTTGTTGATAGTTTCTATTTCCTTTTTCGTGTTGATTTAGTTTGCAGTAAGTTTCTTGTAGTTTCCCCATAGTTTTTGGTAAATCTTAGTGACCTCATTGAACTTCTATATAACTACTGCTTGTGTTACTCAGTATGTGAACTCAATATGTGATAGTTGACGTGCCTCTATTTCATTTAACATTCTTTCTGAGGCTTTCTCCTTTCCTTTCGTTTGGGGTTTGTTTCTTTCTCTTCCCTTTGTTTGTGATACTCTTCTTTTTAGCCTCTGCTTCTTAAATAGATCTGTTCTGACTCTCTGAGTTTATGGTGTGAACCTCTGTGGTAGGTGACCTGTGAGATTCAGTGGTTCAGTCTCCTTGATCTCCTGAACTTGATGCTCTTGGGATGCCATTTATGCTGTCTATACTGACTCTCTGGATGTAATTGGGCTTTCATTGTTGTTCTTTGGTAATTTCCTCCAGCTGGTTGACTGAGGGTCACTTTGCTCACCACATGTTATATGCTGTTGTGCAGGTGCTGCCAGAAGAAAACATCAAAGCCCAGGGAACAAACCCACATTCGCAAAAATATCTCCTCCCTCTAATCGCAATCTCAGGATCAACAGCAAACGAACCAATATTAATAAGGGTGTAAAAAGATTAAGACTGTTATAATAAAGGAGAGAAACTATAGTATAAATTCTAGTGATTTAATATGCACAAACTTGCTGGACAAGAAATGCATGTTAAGAAGTTGTCCAGGAAAGAAAATGTTGCTACTCGTGGAGAAGACCACAGTGCATTTCGTCTCAGTATCCTCTAGTATTTAACACTTCTTTCTTTCTGGATCTGCCTCTGTTGGTGTCAGATATTGACCCCATCTAACCTTAGAAACTGCCAGGGATATACTCTCTATGGTTTTCTCCTTGAGTTTAACATAGTCACTCTGCACTCAGCGGTCAGGCTTAAGCCCTGTAGGGTGGGGCAGAATTCCTCCTGGGGCTGTTTTTCTCCCCTCATGCTGCTGCTGCTGTTGCTTGGAGGGGAGTGGTCTCCTGAGCACGATGGCTGCTGCGGTATGGCAGATGACTTAGCACCAGGATCCTATGGTCTACTTTCTCAGTTCTCTCCCCAAAGCTTCCATCCCCAGTCTCACTTCAGGCATCTCCAACACACTCTGCCCCTGCCTTTCCTGGAGCCCTGGATAAATGGCTGCAAATGAAAATTTGTGTGTTGGCCCTTTAAACAGCTCTTTGTGTCTCCAGCCGTCCCATCTCTGGTAGAAAGCAATTCTGCAGCTTTGCGCCACCATTTGTTATCTGTGTACTTTTTGGCTCTGGTGCTTAGGCTGAGGATCCCAGCTTAGGGTTTAGATCCTACACTTGTCAGGGGGATCCATTAGTTGCTTAATTATCCCTCTGATGATGCTGCCTATGGGTCCCTAGCCAGCCCTCTCAAGTCTCCACCACAGTACTTACCATTCAGTTAGTGCTGAAGATGATTCTTTGTTTCTCTGAGGTTGTAAGGCTTCTCTCTTGCTATTGTTTAGTTGTTTGTTCCAGGTGATTTCTCCACAATTTAGTTGTAATTCCAGATTGATCCTGGGAGGAGGTTACTGTGGCTTCCATTTGCTCCTCTGGCTTCTTGACTCTCCTTTCTGTCTTATTTTATTTACTATAATATCCTGTAGTCCATCCCTTTTGTTCCAGATGGTAAGATTTTATTCTTTTGGGGGGCTGAGTAATATTCTTTTGTGTATATACACCCCATATTTTTTATGCAGTCATCTGCTGATGGGCACTTAGGCTGCTTTCATATCTTCGCTATTATAAATAATGCTACAGTGAACATAGGGGTGCATATTATCTCTTTTTTTAACTTATTGGGGTGACATTGGTTAGTAAACTTATACATGTTTCAGGGGTACAAGTCTATAATATATCATCTGCGTATTGTATTGTATATTCACCACCCAAGTTTTTGTGCCTCACCATTAATCCTCCAATATCTTTTCAAATTAGTGTTCTAGATTTGTCCAGGTAAATACTCAAAAATGCAATTGCTGGATTATAAGGTAGCTCTAGTTTTAATTTTATGAGGGAATTTTATATTGTTCTCAATAGTGGCTACACCAGTCTACTTCCCCACCAACAGTGCCCAAGGGTTCAGTTTTTTTCACATCCTTGCCAATATTTGTTGTTTCCTGATATATTTATTGATAGCCATTCTGACAGATATGAGGTGATATCTCATTTTGGTTTTAATTTGCACTTATCTGACAATAGTGATATTGGTCATTTTTACATACCGTATTTTTTGGACTATAAGATGCACTTTTTCTCTCCAAGTTTGGGGGGGGGGAGGAGGGTGCGTCTTAAAGTTCCAGTGTAGCTTACCTGGCTTGCTTTTGGGGGAGGGGTGGCTTATGTTATTTATGTTATTAAATATTTTACCCCATTTTTTTGCTTCAAAAATTTTTTCCCTATTTTTCTCTTCTAAAATCTAGCTGCATCTTATGGTCCAGTGCATCTTATAGTTCTAAAAATGCAGTGTATGTATTTGTCATCTGTATGTCCTCTTTGGATAAACATCCATTCAGGTCTTATAAATAGATTGTTTTTGGGTGTTAAATTCTATGGTTTTATTAAAAACTTCGTATATTAACTCCTATAGCCATGCCATTTTTATTACTATAGCCTTATAATATAGTTTGATATCAGTTTGCATGGTACTTCCACCTTTGTACTTTTTAAAATTGCTGAGGCTATTTCATCAATACAAATTTTACTCGTTCTTATTCTAGTTCTGTGAACAGTGCTATCAGTATTTTGATAGGGATGACATTGAATCTATTGGTCACTTGGGGTAGTATGGACATTTTAATGAGGTTAATTCTTCTGTCTATGAGGACGAAATATGCTTTCATTCATTTGTACCTTCTTTGTTTTCTTTCTTCAATGTCTTACAATATTCCAAGTGCAGGTCTTTTATCATTTTGGTTAAATTTATTCCCCAGGTACTCCATTTTTTGTTGTTGTTGCAATTGCAGATAGGATTGTTTTCTTAATTTCTAATTCTGGTAATTTGTCATTGGTGTATAAAAATGCAACCAATTTCTGAATATTAATTTTTTGTTTTGGTACTTTACTGAATCCATTTATCAGTTCTAATAGTTATTTAGTTTAATCTTTAGGGTTCTCTCTATATTGTATCATGTCATCTGCAAATACAGTATGACAGTTTTACTTATTTTCTAATTTGGATGACTTTAACTTACTTTTCTTGTCGGATTACTGTCGCTAGGACTTTCCAATACCACGTTGGATAAAAGTGTTGAACGTAGACATCTTTCTCTTAATCCTTATCATACAGGAAACACTTTTAGCTTTTTCCCTGTTGAGTATGATGTTTTCTATGGATTCATCATATACAGCCTTTATTATATGGATATATATGTCACCTCTATCCCACTTTGCTAAGAGTTTTTATTATAAATGGATGCTGGCTTTTGTTGAATGCTTTTTCTGCATCTACTGATATGATCATGTGATTTTTATCTTTCGTTTTGTTTCTGTGGTGTATTAACATTCATTGATTTGCAGGTGTTGCTCCAACCTTGCATCCCAAGAATAAATCCCACTTAGGCCAAGTACCACTGAATTCAGTTTGTTAATATATGGTTGAGGACTTTTTTTATCAGGAATATTTGCCTATACTTTCCTTTTTTTCTAATGACTCTGTTTGGTTTTGGAGTCAGGATAATGTTGGTCTTATAAAATGAGTTTGGGATCTTCCCTTTTCTTAAATGTTTTGGAATAGTTTAAGAAGGATGGGTATTAATTCTTTTTTGAATGTTTGGTAAAATTCACTGATGAAGCCATCAGGTCCCAGACTCGTTGGTTGTGAGTTTTTTTATTACTGATTTTTTTCATTATTTATCGGTCTGTTCAGATTTTCTGTTTCTTCTTGAAACATTCCTAGAAGATTGTATGTATCTAGTTTACCCTTTTTTTCCAGAGTGTCTAATTTGTTGCAATATAATTGTTTATAATATCGTTTTATAATCCTCTGTATTTCTGTAGTGTCACTTGCAACTTCTCTTTCAGTTTTGATTTTACTTATTTGGGTCCTCTTTTTTTTTTTTTTTTTTTTTTTGATAAGTTTGGTTAAAGGTTTATCAGTTTTGTTTATTGTTTTTAAAAACCAGTTCTTGGTTTCTTTTAACTTTTGTATTCTTTTGCTAGACCCTATTTCATTTATTTCTTCTCTGATCTTTTAAATTGCCTTCTCATTTTGAGCTTCTTTTGTGTTCTTTTTCTGGTTCTTTTAGGTGTAAGATTAGATAGTTTATTTCAGATTGTTCTTGTTACATGAGATAGACCTATATTGCTATAGATTTACCTCTTAGAACTGCTTTTGCTGTGTTCCATAGAGTTTGGGTTGTTGTGTTTTCATTTTCATCTTTCTCAGGGCCTCTTTTAATTTATTTTCTGATCTCATTGTTTACCCATCTACATTTAGAAGCATGTTGTTTAGCCTCCATTATGTTTCTGTGTTTTCCAGTTTTATTCTTAACAATGGATTTCTAGTTTCATACCATTGTGGTCACAAAAGATACTTGATATGACTTCAGTCTTCTTAAATTTACTGAGACTTTTTTTGTCCAACATGAGACTCTATTCTGAAAAATGTTACATGTGTTCTTGAAAAGAATGTGTATTTTGCTGTTTATATTTGAAATGCTCTAAAAATATCTATTAAAACCATTTGTTTTAGTATGTCAGTCAAAGTTGATAGGGGAACTCAAGAGTTAAAGATTTTTTAGCTTTAGTTATAGTTGATAAGCTTAAGTGATTAATGTATTTGGAATTCTGTTATTCCAGGAACTGGAATACATGACCTACTGACTAGCAATTCAACCTTTGTGCCCCAGGGGCTCTGTATTGATCAAAATAGTATGCAAGCCATTGTATTCCAGGGAGGAAGAGTCCATGTGGCAGATAAAAAATTGTTGATCAATAAATAAAGAAATAGTAGGAAAATCACCAACAGACCACAACTCTTACTTGATTAACCATCTGATTACCTTTTTCCAAACCCTTTACCTATGCTTTTCTTCTATGAAAAGGTTGGCTTGAGATGAGATGTTAAGATGTCTTTAGGGTTTATAACCCGCTGTCTTCTCAGATCACCAGTATCAGATGAAGCACCCAGAAAGATTTAATCCTTATCTCTACTCATTGGTTCTGGTAGTGGTAGGCAGTATGAATGCCAGCTTTCCCGGTTTCATTTTCTGGCTACTCTGGTGGGATACCTTTGGGACTCTCTATGAGTCTGGGTATTTGACAGAGAGTTCTGTTGCCTCCTGTTGCCTCCTGGGCTGGGAGACTCCCTAGCAGCTTCAAAGTTATTTCACTTAGGGACTCTCCTCCTATTCTGGGCACTCCCCCATCACTTTTACTTCAATTGAATCACTATGCTTCCTGGCTCAACATTACTGTCCCAGGTTTTGACTTAGAATGCTCATCAGGAATTAAGTTGCCTTTTGGTTTGTGTGATATTACAGAGCTCTGTTTGTTAGAATGGGCAAGGGAGCCTCCTATCTAGGCAGCAGCCCTTTGGGTGATTCCTGACTGGTTGACCATTGCTTATGAATCTGTTACAAGAAAAGAAATGTGGTTTGTTTTTTTTTTATTGCAATACTGCTTGGCTTACATATAATCTGGACTCGGGAGAGTGCTAGTCACTGATGAGTCCATAAATTACTATACAATGCTGCCATTAGTGGTGTTTGGTAAAAGATCAAGGAAATGGGATGAAGTACTGTATGTATAGTCTTTTATGACTTTACATAATAAAGATCAGATGCAAGAGTAAAAGGAAATGGGTTACTAGTCCAGAGAAAAGGGAATTTACCTGTGGTAGATAACAGAAGCTCAGAAGAGAGGGATCAGAAAGAATAAGATGTCCTGGGTGCTGCAGGCTAGGTGAGGTTTCACACAGCCCATCCAGTCCTGAGGGATCCTCCTCCTTACCCAGCTGAGGAAGCTGAAGATATTAGCCTGAACAGATGGGTTCTCTATCCTGAACCCATCATGTAACAAAATTCCCTATTGGGGCAGGGAAATAATCCCCTGCGAAGACTTCCAGTGGGAGTAGGGCCAGAGGGCTAGCCTGCTGGATATTATTTTGGCAGATACTCTGTTTTCTACATGTATGTGTTAAACTGGAAAAATTCAAACCCTTCTTGTAGGGATGATCCTACTAAAATGACTGACTTAGTTACATCAATTTTTTGCCATGCACCGTTCAACTGGGCAGACATAAAGCTAACTAAAAACTAAAAATGGAACTGCCTTTTCACCGGGCAATTCCACTGCTGGGACTGTACCCTAAGAATTCTCAAACACCAATTCAAAAGAACCTATGCACCCCAATGTTCATAGCAGCACAATTTACAATAGCCAAGTGCTGGAAGCAACCTAAGTGCCCATCAGCAAATGGATGGATCAAAAAGCAATGGTACATTTACACAATGGAATACTACACAGCAGAAAAAAAAGAAGGAGCTTCTAACCTTTGCAACAGCATGGATGGATCTGGAGAGCACTATGCTGAGTGAAATAAGCCAGGCAGTGAAAGACAAATACCATATGATCTCACCTATAAGTGTAATTTAAACAACAAAAGAAACAAGCAAGCAAAATATAAACAGAGACATTGAAATTAAGAACAAACTCACAGTAACAAGAAGGGAGGTGGGAGGGGATAATGGGGGGAGAAGGGTCATCAAGGAACATGTATAAAGGACACATGGGCAAAGCCAAAGCAGAGTAGGATCAAAGGTGGGAAGTGGAAATGCCCGGGGTGGGGGTGAGTGGTCGGGAGGAAATAGAGACAAGTGTAATTGAACAACAGTAAATGAAAATAAAAAGAAAAGAAAAACTACTAAGAAAAAAGCTAACTGAATATTTTCCTTATGGGCGATAAGCAGAGGTGTTAGTGTTGCATAAGGCAAATGAAGAAGCTCAAAGATTGCACCAAAAAATCCAGGTCAGGCTCTCAACCCTGCTAAAGCCTACTAGAGCTAAAAGGAAATTTATGGCTCGCCGCTGAAAGAAAGGGCAGGTAGCAAGTAATTCTTCTTGACAGTGCCATCATTGACCTCAAACTAAGTTTAATCCTGCCTCCCTTCTCCTGGAGTCTGACTTGGGTATGCTAATGCATGACTGCCCTGAAATAATTGATGAAGTTTATTCTAGCAGAATTAATTCACAGAACCATTCTCTAGAAGAAGTAGACTGGGCTCTTCATGCAGATGGAAGGAGTTATATGGAAAAAGAAACAGAAAGGCTGGCTGTGCAGTTTTGACTCTTCAAGGAATAGTAGAGGTCAAGGCCCTACTGTCATGAACATCTGCTCAGAGAGCTGAACTGACTGCATTGATCAAGGCACTGGAATTGTTGCAGAAAAAAAGACTGAATATGTATACCGATTCAAGGTACACTTTCCTAATTTTGGATGCACATAGTTTGATCTGGAAGGAAAAAGCGCTATTAACCTTCAATAAAAACTGATATTAAGTATGCCACAGGAAATTTTAAATTAATAGAAGCTGTTCAGAAACCTTTACAGACGGCAGTTGTATACTGCCCTTGGCATCAGAAAAAGAACACTGAAGTAGCTAGAGGAAACAGCTTGGCCAATCGAGCAGCAAAAGAGGGTACTACAGGAACATTTATAATGCCTTTGGTACCGTTTCTGGACTTGTCACAATTCCACCTTTTATGTTTGATTACAGACTTAAAGAAAGCTAAGAGCTGGGATTTTGATGAAGAAAGCCCCAATAGTAAAGGGAGAAAGAATGTGAAAGGAGATACGCTACTTTCTGAACATTTAGTACAGCCAGTGTTGAAGTGTTTGCATGAGGCCACTCACCGTGGAATGGTTTCATTAACCACCTATATTGAACCATAGCTCACAAGTCCTGGAATTTCTAAAGCCATATGGAAAACAATAGATAGGTATGTTGTGTGCCAGAAGAGCAACCCCAAGACAGATCCCTATCAGGAGAAAGAAGGAAAACAATACCAAGGACAGTTGGAGCACTGGCAGATGGACTTTGCCAGATGCCGAGGATCCAAGAATGGAAATACCTGTTAGTCTTTGTTGATACCTTTTCAGAATGGGTAGAAGCCTATCCTACTAGAACTGAGAAATTCTCAGAGGTAGTGAAAACCCTGAAGGAATTAATTCCTCACTTTGGCCTACCCAGTAGCAACCAGAGTGATAATGGAACTGATTTTATTTCAGAAATTACACAGAAAGTAATCAAACTTTTAAGAATCAGGTGGAGATTCTAGACAGCATGGAGACCTCAGGCTTCTTGAAGAGTAGAGAAGATGAATCACACCTTGAAGAAAAATACATCTAAATTGTGTCAAGAAACTCATCTCAGTTGGGATCAAGTTTTACCTATTGCCCTGCTCAAGATAAGGGTAGCTCCTCTAAGTAAGGATTCAATGAGTCCTTACGAAATTGTTTATGGGTGACCATTTCAGGCTATGATTTGGGTGGGATATGAGCAAGGTCTGTCCAAAAAGTATTTAGTCATGTGTTATGAAAAATAGAGATGTTTAACTCTGGTCAGTGTGGTTTAGTGGATTGAGTGCCAGCCTGTGAACCAAAGGAGCCAGTTCAACTCCCAGTCAGGGCACATGTCTGGATTGCCGGTAGGGTCCCTGCTTGGGAGCATGCAACAGGCAACCATACACTGACATTTCTCTCCTCTTCTTTCTCCTTTCCCTCTTCTCTCTAAAAATAAATGAATAAAATCTAAAAAAAAAAAAAACTTTAAGAAAAATAAGAGACATTTATTGAAGAAGATGCAAGAAACACTGTACATAGGACAATGACACCTCAGTCCCCTTCAAAGTACACAGCTTGGGATCTCAGTCTCCCAGTGTCTCTCCAACTGTTCAAAACACAGTTTATAAGGATGCTCAAGGGACCTAGTGAGGACCTCAACAGGATAAAAAAGATCCAGTCAGAAATGAAGGATTCACTAATTGAAATAAAGAACAAGTTACAGGGAAACAACAGTAGAGTGGATGAAGCCGGGAATCAAACCAATGATTTGGAATATAAGGAAGCAAAAAACAACCACACAGCACAACAAGAAGAAAAAAGAATCCAAAATTATGACGATAGTATAAACAGCCTCTGGGATAGCTTCAAGAGGTCCAACATTCACATCATAGGGGTGCCAGAAGGAGAAGAGAAGGAACAAGAACTTGGAAATCTATCTGAAAAAAAATAGAGAAAGAAAACTTCCCTAATTTGGTAAAGGAAATAGACATGCAAGTCCAGGAAACACAGAAAGTCCCAATTATGATTTAAGCAAAAAGGCCCACTCCAAGACACATCATAATTAAAAGACCAAAGTTTAAAAATAAAGAGAGACTCTTAAAAGCTCAAGAGAAGTTACTTAGGAGATTACCCCATGGTAGTGGGGAGGAGGAGGAAGGAAGGCTGAAGACGGGAGAGGGTTAAAACTACAAATAGGTAGTTACAGAACAGCCATGGGGATGTAAAGTACAGTATAGGAAATGGAATAGCCAAAGAACTTACACACATGACCCATGGACATGAAAAATGGTGGGTGGCTTGCCTGAGGGAGTGGCAGTGCTGGGTAGAGGGGAGAAAGGGGAAAATCAGGGCAACTGTAACAGCATAATCAATAAAATACAGTTTTAGAAAAAAGGGAAAGCACAGCAATTCATGCAGAGATAAGATTCATCCCACTGAGGTAGAAATGAGGAAGAAAATACAGATGACACTGACTATATTCTAAACAGTCAATAGAATAATTACTTCAAAACTGAGGATTTATTTCATATTCTTATTTTCTCATTTTTACTTCTAAGTTCCATAAATACCTTAATGTGAAAAAATGCATCTGTTTATCTACTATTCATTAGGGTGGGTAAAGCATGGGAGGCATGGAGAGGATCTTCTCTTTAACCACATGTTGAACAGTTTCCTCCATGGGCATGGATGTTTTCTAACCCTCTTCAATCCCTTCAAGATAGTGGGTATTTACAGGGGGGTTCTAACATTCTAGATGTTTTCCAGAATAATCTTGACACAGTGAACTTAATAGCATGCAGTCGAACTGTATACTATAAGCAAATATTCAGCTAACTAGATATATATCCCCAATCCTTTAAAAGACTCATATTACTGGCTTCTTTCTAAAAATCTCCCTAGAAATAAATGGCATTTCAAGAACCTCAAGAATCAGCATCTGAAGCTTGTAGAGTCCCTCTCACACCTCAAAAGAAGCTGAGTTATCTGTCAAGGGGACTGATGAAATGTCTTTTTGTTCACTATGACAGCACAACCTTCTTCAAATATCTAGTCACCATATTTCTGAAATATGGGGAGGCAGCTGGACTATAAAACCCTAACATCTAAACAGATCATATAAACGAAGGAAGTTCAGAGAACACACATTTCTTCCCTTTTTCTTTGTTAATCTTAAATTTTACTCAATCCATATGGCTTCAGATGTATTTTTTTTCTAGTGTTACTGAGTAGTCAGGTCTCTAAACAATGAGTAATAAAGTAGGTGGAAGATTATTGGCCAAGATGAACAAAAGAAGGAAATGAGGAAAAATGGTCCAGTGAAACCCAAAGGCCTCTCAACTAGTCTCATAAGTTGGAAAATAAAATGATTCCCAAGAATATGACTGGAATCCTGCAAGACTGCTTTCATATGGTCCTTGAAGAGGTGGTTCAAACTGAATCATGGCTACCAAGCCACTGATTGCCAAAAGCCCTTTAGTGCATCTGTGTCTGATAATGTCCCAGTACAGAGGTCACACTGAACTTTGAAAATTTATGCAAAGCACTTATGAAATGTAATAAATGCTGCTCTGGAAGGGGAAAGAAGAGAAACATGTACAAAGGCAAGGCAGTATACAAGTTTAATTCTCCACTGGTGTTTACAAAGACAGGTATATATTATGCACCTGGAGGGCTGGAAAAATAGTATTACCTTGGGGCTTACACTTTGATCCTAAAAATTGTAGTGAGAATTATATTACGCACAGAAATACATATTTGCCAATCAATAAATTCTCTCCCTGTAGTAATATGGGGAGCCAAATCATAAAACATTGCTTTGGTAAATATAGGGCCAGAAGAAAGAAAGAAAGGTAGAACTTAAGAAATGTTCCTAAACTAAAATTGTTCTAGTACCCTTTCCCAACAAAAGGAATGATCTTAACAAGGAGACTATGTTACTCCCAATGTTGGACAGTGCTGGAAGCATAATTTTTATTTCTGTGTTTCAGGGTTGGCTCTTTTCATGAGCTCTTTCCTTACTTTACATGTTAATCTCACTTCATTAAGTCATCTCACTTAAAGATGCACTATATTCTCTCCCCAATCATACATCTCAGATGTAACATTTTCCATGTTATAGATAGCCCTTATGCAAAACTCCTAGTTTCTTTACATGTCACTTGGCTATACAAAACTCAAATTCAAAAGTCTTTGAACACTATCTTTTATTTCAGCTTTCTCGATTACTTCTGCTACAGCTGACCTGTAACTACACAAACCTCTATTCATTGACCATTAAGTTCCCCATCTCTGTCCAGCTTATGTTCCATGTCTACATTCAGATCTTTTGCCAACACTCTCAGCTCCTTAGCACTACTGTCCTTGTATACTGCAGATGCAGATTAACTCTTGAGTTTTAGCTCAAGATGGTTTTGGAGAAAAATCACAAAACAAAGGGTGCTACTATAAATTTATGATATTCATCCACAACAGGGCCCTCGATGCTTTCTGCAGTTATTCTACATGTTCTTAGGATATTTCCCAGCTGTCACATCAGCTCTGTCAGACTTTTCCAAACAACTGAAACCCAACTCATCCAGACTCTCCCGCTTAGCTCCATCTCTTCATACTCCCCAGACTCAAGCCAAACGCCATTCTAAATTGGTTTATTTTTATTTATTTATTTAAATCCTCACCAGAGCATATGTTTATTGATTGTAGAGGAAGAAAGAAGAGAAACATTGATGATCGATCGGTTGCCTCCTGTTTGTGCTCACTGGGGTCAAACTGCAGCCTAGGTATGTGCCCTGATTGGAGATTAAACCTACAACCTTTGGGCGTACAGGATGATGTTCCAACTGAAGACACCTGGCCAGGGCAAATTGCTTTATTTTTTAAAACATAATCCACATTCCATAAAATTCACCCTTTTAAAGTACACAGTTCAGTAGTTTCATATATTTAAAAGGTTGTACAACAACACTGTAATTGATTTTAAACATTTTCATCACCCCCAAAAGAAATTCAGTACCCATTAGCAGTCACTCCCCATTCACTCTTTGCACTAGACCTTGGTGACCACTAATCAGCTTTCTGTCTTAATAAATGTACTTATTCTGGACATTTCATATAAATATAATCATATCCTATGTAGTCTTTTGTATTAGTTTGATTCAGTTACCACAAAGTTATAAAGGTTCATCACATTGTAGTATCAGGGTTTCATTTATTTCTTCTTCTTCTTCTTCTTCTTCTTCTTCTTTTTTTTTTTTTTTTTGATGGGTTGTTTCTTCCCAGTAAAAACAGCCATTTTGTGCTCAGTTTCCAGAACAACCAGCAGATCACAGGAAGTCCTTTGGGTCTCTACTTGAAATCATTTCTTTTTATGAATGAAAAATAATTTTATTCTGTGCCTATACCATAGGTTGTTTATTCATTCAACTGATAAACTTGGGTTGTTTTCCGCTTTTAGGATTTAAAAAAAAATGCTGCTTATGGGCATTTGTGTACAAGTTTGTATGTAGACGTTTTCTGTTCTCTTGTGCAAATAGCTAGGAATGGAATTGTTAGGTCATATGGTAACTGCATGTTTTTTAACATTTTGAGGAATGCCAAACTGTTTTCCAAAGTACCCACAACATTTTAATTCCTTTAGCATTAGTATGAGAGATCCAAATTTTCCACATTTTTATTACACTTTTTAGGAGTGCTAGGGAGAAATCAGCTCCAGCCCTCTTGAGACATCTTTTCCAACCTAAAGCAGGGAAAATCTGAGAAGAGAAGCACTCTCAAAGTTGACAGTCCATGGGCATAGGCTCACCAAAAGACTGAGACCTAATCATAGGACTACTGAATGCTTCTCCTTCCTCCACTCTTTACCATTACATCACTAAAGACCTAGGTACTACTTTTCCTTTCACCCAGTACATCATGTCAACTTTTCAAACAAAAATTACAAGGCATGCTAAAAGACAAAAAACACAGTTTGAAGAGACTGAACAGGCATCAGAAGCAGAGTAAGATGTGACATGAGTGTTAATATTATCAGACCAGAATTTTTTTTAAATTTGTGACATATGTTAAGATAATGGAAAAAGTAGACAATGTATAGGAACAGATAGATAATGTAAGCAGAAATATGGAAATTCTAAAAATGAGTCAAAAAGAAATCCTGGAAATCACAAACACGAATAAAAATGAAGGATGCTTTTAATAGGCTCATTAGTAAACTAGACATACTGGAGGAAAAACTCTCTAAGCTTGAAAATATGACAAAAGAAATCTCTAAAAAGTGAAAACCAAAGGAGAAAAAAAGACTGAAGAAGAAAGACCATATTTACCCCCAAACTGTAGAACATCTACAAAGAATTTAACTAAGGAACATGTAATGAGAATACCAGAAGGAGTAGAAAGAAATAAAAGCAGTATTTGAAGTAATAATGACTGAGAATATCCCCAAACCCCCCCCAAAAAACCCTGTCAAAAACCAAAACTACACATAAGAACATCATATTCAAACTGAAGAAAATCAAAGATGAAGAAAAAAATACTGAAAGAAGCCAGACCAAAGAAATACCTTGTTTATAGAGGAGCAAACATAAGAAATGTGTTTGGCATCTCTTCAGAAACCATGTGAACAAAGAGAGAGAGAGTGGAGTGAAATATTTAAAGTTTTCAGAGGAAAAAACCCAATAATCTTAATTTCTGTACCTTGTAAAATTATCTTACAAATTGAGGGGAAATGAAGATTTCCTCAGACCAACAAATAAACAAATATTGAAGAAACTTATTTCCAGTATACCTACCCTGCAATAAGTATTAAAAAGTTCTTCAAAGAGAAGGAAAACAATACAGATCGGAAACTGGGGTCTACATAAAAAAAGGAAGAGCATTAGAGCATGAAAAGTGAAAGTAAAATAAAACCTTTCTTTATTCATAATTGATATAACAAAGAAGTTTGTATGAATAGCAACAATGTATTTGATTATGTATGCTTATACACAAGTTTAGTGTAAGTGAAATGAATGGCAGCAATGACATAAGGGCTGAGAGGGAGGAATTAGGAATATTCTGCTAATATAAAGCATTTGAACAATCCATTAAGCAGTGTAGTGTTGTGTGAAAGTGGATATGAATTGGTTGTAACTATAATATTGTAAACTCTAGGGCAACAAGCCACTAAAAAAAGTTTTAAAAAATGCTATGCTAAGAGGGGAGAGAAAATGAATTATATAAAATGCTCACTTAACCTCTGCTCCCAAAAAAAGGCAGAAAAAGTGTGGAAGTCAAAAATAGGGGGAAAAAAGCAGCAAGTATAGTTGATTTAACCCAATTACATCAACAGTCAGTCACCTTAAATGTCAGTGGTCCAAATACACCAATTAATAGATAGAGATGGTCAGAGTGGATCAAAAAAGTTTCAACCACATGCTTTCTATAAGAAAGCCACATTTCTGTAAGAAATCCATGTTAAATATAAAGAAATATAGATTAAAGGTAAAGGAATGGATAGACAATAATATAACATCAATTGAAAGAGAGTGGCTATATTAATTTCAGAAAGAGCAAACTTCAGGGCAAGAAAAGTTATCAGATAAAAGAGGGCTATTACATAATGATAGAGATAAAAAATACATGATAATCCTTTATGTGTATGTGTCTAACAACAGAGTGTCAAAATATGTGAGGCAAAAACAGAAGGAGAAAAAAAACTGATAAAATTACTATTATGGTTGGAGACTTGACCACCCCTTTATGAGAAACGAACAGATCCAGAAGGTAAACAATTAGCACCTGGTTAAACTCAGTAGCAGCATAAATCAACTGCATATAATTGACATCAATAGGACTGTGTCATCCAACAGCAGATTATACATTTTTCCCAAGCTCCCATGGAACACCACCAAGATAGATCAATATCTGGGCCATAAAACATGCCTTAACAAATTTAAAAGAATAGAAATTATTCTATGTCTGCTTTCAGACCACAGTGAAATTAAACTATAAATAGGTAACAGAGGAGGCTGGAAAATCCCAAAATACTTACAGATTATACAGTACCCTCCTTACCTCCCTCCCTTCATTTATTTACATTGTTTATTCTATTATAGTTGTCCCAATTTTTTCTTTTATTCCTGTCCACCAGCCCACCCTTCTTCGCCCACAGTCAATCCCCTCTCCATTGTCCATGCCTATGAGTCATTCATACATGTTCTGTGACCGGTCCCATCCTCTTCCCTTCCATCATTCTACCCCACCCACCTCCTCTCCTATAGCTATCAGTCTAGTCCGTTCCATGTTTCTGGTTCTATTTTTCAAGTTAGTTGATTTTTTTTCATCAGATTCCAATTACAAGAGAGGTCATAAGGTATTTATCTTTTGTTGACTTCACTTAGCATTAGTAGTCTCCAGTTCCATCCATGCTGCTGCAAAAGATAGGACTTCTTTCTTTCTGCTGTTTAGTATTCTGCTGTATAAATATACCAGTTTTCTAATCTACTCATCTAATGATGGGCACTCGGGCTGCTTCCAGCATGGAGTTATTGTAAACAGTGTGCTATGAACATTAGGGTACATAAGTTCTTTTGAATTGGTGTTTCAAGATTGTTAGGGTATATTATCAGCAGTGAAATTGCTGGGGTCATAAGGCAGTTCCATTGTTAATTTTTTTTTTTTTTTTTGGAAATTAACATACTGTCTTCCACAGTGGCTGCACCAGTCTGTGTTCCTACCAACAGTGTACTAGGGTCCCCTTTTTTCCACATCCTTTCCAGCATTTGTTTGTTAACAATATATTTTTAAATAATACATGAGTCAGAGAAGAAATAAAGAGAAATTATAGGATATCTTGAAAAAAATACAATTTAGGAATATTTGTGAGATACAGTAAAAGCCATGGTTACAGGTAAATTTATAGCATTGAATAAATATATTAGAAAAGAAGAAAAATCTACAATCAATAATCTAAGCTTCCACATTAGGAAACTAGTAAAAGTAAATTAAATTCAAAGTAAGCAGAAGCTAAAAAATAAAAACTAGAGCAGAGATTGAAAGTAGAAAATCAACAAAATGAAATGTTGGTTCCTTGAAATGGTCGATAAAATCAGTAGGTCTCTAGCCAGTCTAAAAATAAAAAGGACACAAATTACTAATAATAGAAATGAAAGAGGGGATACCAGTACAGATCTCCTGGACACTAAAAGGATAACAAAGTAATATTATGAACAACTCTTGGCTACAAATTTGATAACTACGATAAAATAACTCAATTCTTTGAAAGATACAATCTGCCAAATTTCATACAAGAAACAGGCAATTTTAATAACCTTCCCAAAAAGAAAGCATCAGTACAAGAAAGTATTCCTGGTAAATTCCACCAAATATGTAAGGAAGAAATTATACCAATCTTTTACATTCAGTTCCTGAGAACAGAAGCAAAGAGAATGCTTCCTAATTCATTCTATGAAGTTAGCATTACCCTAAGACCAAAACAAGGCAAAGACATCACCCCCCAGGCACCAAGCACCCCCCCCAAAAAAAAACAACAACCCCTAAAAGAAACTAGAGCCCTGGCTGTGTAGCCATATTGAGCACGGCTAAACAAAAACCCACACAAAAAAAAACTAGAGACTAATATCTCTCATGAACATAAGTGTAAAAACCCTCAAAAAATACTATTAGCAAATTGAATTCAACAATGTATAAAAAGAATTAAATACCATGACCCAGTTAGATTTATTCCAGACAGGGCTGGTTCAAATTCAAAAATTGATTAACAGAATCCATCATATCAACAGGATAAAGAAGAATCACATAAGCATATCAATAGACGCAGAAGAAGCTCTTGGCAAAACCCAACATCCATACACAATAAAAACTCTCAGCAAACTTGGAACAGAGGAAAACTTTTTTCAAGTTTATGAAGAACACCTACAAAAATCTAACAGCTAGTATGCTTCATGGTGAGTAACTCAAAGCTTTCCCTCTAAGATCAGAAGAAGGCAAGGATGTCCTCTCTTATCACTGCTTTTCAAAATCATAGTGGGAATCCTAACTAATGAAAAAAGACCAAAAAAAAAAAAAACCAAGGAAATAAAAGGTACGCAGATTAAGAAGGAAGAAGCAAAACTCTCTTTGTTCAAGGGTAACATGATTGTCTATGTAGAAAATACGAAAGATTGACAAAATAAAAATTTTTTAAAAGCCCTACTGAACAAACAAACAAACAACAACAACAACAAAAAACCCTCCTGAAACTTCTGAGCATAGCAAGGTTGTAGGATAGAAAGTTAAATATAAAAATCATTTGCTCTCCTATATATCAGCAGTGAACAAGTAGAATTTGAAATTGTATTAGCACTCCCCAAAATAAAATACTTCAGTATAAATGTAACAAAATATTTATAAAATCTACATGAGAAAAACTGCACAACTGTGGTGAAAGGCATTAAAGGAAGAAGTAAAGAAATGGAGAAATATCCCATGTTCATGAATAGAAAGAGTCAATATTGTCAAAATGTCAGTTCTAAGTTTCATCTGTAGATTCAGCTCAATCCCAATAAAAATCTCAGCAAGTTATTTTGTGGCTATCAATAAATTGATTGTAAAGTTTATATGCAGAGGCAAAAGACCTAGAATAGCCAACTGAATATTGGAGGAGAAAAACACAGTTGAAGGACTGACACTCCCAAGATTTTCTGTTTAGTTACAATAATCAAAACAGTGTGATACTGGTGGGAGAAAAAAAAAAAAGGCAGTAGATCAATGGAACAAATACAGAGCCCAGAAATAAACCCATATAAATGTAATCAGCTGATCTTTGACAAAGGAGCAAAGGTAATACAATAAAGATAGTCTTTTCAATGAATGGTGCTGGATATGAACACCCACAAGCAAAACAAAACAAAGCAGACTACATAGCCTTATACTCTTCATATAAATTAACTCAAAATGGCTCATAGAAGCCCTGGCTGGTGTAGTTCAGTGGATTGAGCACAGGCCTGCGAACCAGACCAGTTCGATTCCTGGTCAGGGCGCATTCCTGGGTTGCAGGCCAGTTCCCTGCAGGCCAGTTCCCAGCAGGGGACGCACTAAAGGCAACCATACACTGATGTTTCTCTCCCTCTCTCCTTCCCTCTCCCTCTAAAAGATAAACAAAATCTTTAAAAAAAAAAATGGCTCATAGAACTAAACGTAAAATGTAAAACTGTAAAATTCCTAGAAGATAACATAGAAGAAAATCTACATTATCTTGGGTATGGCAATGACTTTTTAAGATATAACACCAAAAGCATAGTGCATGAAAAAAAGAATTGATTAGTTGGACTTCATTAAAGTGAAAAATTTTGCTCTATGAAAGTCAGTGTCAAGAGAATGAGAAGATGTATCTGAAGAAAAAACATATTTGCAAAAGACATATTTGATGAAAAAACTGCCATCTAAAATATATAAAGAACTATTAAAACTCAACAGTAAGAAAGTGAATAACCCAATTTAAAAAATGAGCAAAAGACCTTAACAGATTTCTCACCAGAGGAGATATACAAATTGCAAGTAAGCATATGAAATGCTGTTCGATATCATGTGCCATTAGTGAACTGGAAACTAAAACAATGAGGTACCACTTCACAGCTATTATAATGGATAAAATACCAAAACATTGATAACACCAGTTGCTGGTGTGGATATGAAACAACAGGAACTCTCCAATTCATTTCTGGGGAAAATGAATGCAAAATGGCACAGCCACTATGTAAGATTGTTTGGTGGTTTCTTATGAAACTACTCACTTTCTTTTTTGAGGGGCTGGGAGGATCAAACTACTTTATTTGAAGGAGTGGTACAAATGAAGGACATAAGTGGATGATTGGTACAAGTTATAGAAAAGGTAAAGGTAACTCCATCATGCACACACTGCTTTGGTGACTAGGGAAGTCACTCCCGTGGCAGTTGGGAAGGCAGCCTAAGGCTTAGCTGTTTGCACTGTCTCCCAGAGTGTGCTTGTCAAAGAGATACTCTGCTATGCCAGATCCAGGGGCCCCAACCTGCACAAGTTGGTTAGGTGATCACCCAGCTCTTTGATGGATTTCTCTTGCTCATCCAGGTAGTGAGTCTCAGTGAAGTCACACAGGTGATCATTTTTTTTCAGTGTCCAGTTTGCGCAAGTCCAGTAGTGACTGATTCACACTTTTTTCCAAGGGTAATGCACACTCCACTGCATTCAGCCCATTCTCCCAGTCATCACGTTCTGGTTTCTTGATATCCTGGAGGAAGATCTGGCTAGCTGGTTAGTTCTGCAGCTTCATCAGTTTCTCAGCATGTTCCCTCCTCATGAGATTGGTGAAGAAAATACTTGGCAAAATTCTTCAAAGCCACATCATTGCGGTCAAAGTAGTAAGACATGGACAGGTAGACGTAGGAAGTGTAGAGCTCCAGGTTGATCTGGCAGTTGATGGCAGCCTGCCAGTCCTGGTGGTAGTTCTGGCACACCTTCGAGACAGATGTGGTCATGATGGCACCTGAGGGCAGGCGGCTTTGTGGTGCTGGAGGAGTGGCGGGGACTTTGGGATGGTCTAAGGGCAGTGCTGTGAGGAGGTGGCAGAAGGATGGATCTGGGCAGCTGACTGGAATGGGGGGTGTCGAGCGCTGGGTTCGTTCAAGCACTGTTGAAGCAGGAAATCACGGTGACTCCCAGCGAAGACTCTAAAACTACTCACTTTCTTACTATCAACTGCATTCCTTGGTATTTACCCAAAGGAGTTGAAAACTTACATCCACACAAACCTATACATGATGTCTGTAGTAGCTTTATTGATGTCAAAATTTGGACACAACCAAGATATCCTTCAACAGATAAGTGGACAAACTGAGGTACATACAGATAATGGAACACTACTCAGTGCTAGAAGAAATAAGTTATCAGGCCATGAAAAGACACGGAAGAACCTTAAATACATATTACTAAGCGAATGGAACCTATCTGAAAAGGCTGCAAACCGTATGATTCCAAACATGATAGTCTGGATGAGGTAAAACTATGGAAATATTAAAAAGATGAGCAGTTGCCAGTGGTCTGAGAGAAGATGGGGGTGGACAGGCAGAACAAAGAGGATTCATAGGGCAGTGAAACTATTCTGCAAGATACTAGAATGGTAGATATATGTCATGTATTTGTAAAACCCCGCAGAATGAGTACACCAAAAGTAAATCCTAATGTAAACTATGACTTTGGGTAATGATAGGTGTCAATGTAGACTTATTGATTGTAAAAAAATGTACTGCTCTGGTGGGAGATGTTGATAGTAGGGGAGAGTGTGCATGCATAAATGGGATATATGGGAACTCACTGTAATGTGTGCTTGATTTTGCTCTAAACTTAAAAACTAATCTAAATAGTGTTAAGTAAAAAATATTCATATATAGTATATTTAATATAATTACATGGCTTATTATAATATATACTGGATATAAACAGGTTTAAGAATGAATACAACTAATTTGATATACATAAAATTTAACTGAAGCAAGTACAAGTATAAATGCTTACTAGGGAGTAATCTACATTTTGCTGAAAGCATTCAGCATGCTGTAGTCATTAATCATACATTTTACAGAGAGAATAAGAACAGTGGCTAATCCCACCAGCCAGTTAACTGGGGTTCAGTTAAGTGAAATTCAGTTACGAATTCTTTCTCCATAGGATTTGATGAGATGGGAAAAGATAAGGATAGGTATTTGGGGAACAATTGGGTACTTAAACTTTGGGGGAGGTGAGGATAAAACAGTGGTGATACAGTACAAACTTAGGGTTGCTTCAAGAGAAGGGCATAAAAAGATGTGTGTCTGGGTGTGGGTGGGCAGAAAAATACAGCTCTGTTCCCAAAATCTAGAGCCCAGGTTTTTATAACTAGGGCAACTGTTGACTTTAAAAATGTTGGTAGAGTTAGGAACCAAGCAGTAGGAAAACAGATTCATTAATTCAACAAGTATTTATTGAGTATCTAACATTCTAGGAACTTTCTGTATACTGGGGATCCTCAGTGACCAAAACAGACAAAAACCCCTGTTCTCACAGCTCAGTGTACTGGGACAGACAGAAAAACAAGGTAAAATAAGTAAAATGAATGTTACATAGTATTAAGTATGAAGAAAAAAAAAAGCAAGGAAAGAGGCCATAAAGAGTATATGTCTGGAATTTTATTTAGAGGCCAGAAAAGGCTTCACTGAGGAGACCTGAAGATGGTGAGAGAACTATACATGCATGCGAGGAGTGAGTGGGGCAGTGCAAAGGAGTAAAGTTGACCCTTGAACAACATGGGTTTAAACTGCCGATGTCCACTTACTATGGGAGAGTGGGTGTAAATACTGTAAATGTGTTTTCTTGTGATTTCCTTAACATTTTGCTTAGCTGACATTATTGAACGAACATAGTTTATAGTACATATAACATACCCCTATGCTGCTCAAAGGTCAACTGTATACTTGATGTGACCGAAAGAGGCAAAAATAGATGACATCCTACTGCTCAAGTAGGGGGCCAGATCATATCAGTTTGGCCACTGAGAAAGAAGATACCTATAATGAAGGGTTCCTGGTGGCTTAACTGAGCTCAGTATTAAAAGAGCAGAACCTGACAGTCATTTCTACACAGGGTCCTCTCATGCAAACTGCATTTCAGGGAGAAGCCTGCACTGAACTACCTGCCTCTACATTGTGTTTCTGCATTCTAAGCCAGCCTTTATAAAGGATTTCCTGGAATTCTATTTCAACCAATAAGACTGAGATTTTCCCCATCCAACCAGGGTTTCACAACAGTTACCAGAGACAGTTAGCTAGATGTTAATAAAGAAAAGAGAAGAAAGGTAATTAGACATTGAGTTTAATAAACTGGGAGCATGAGTCTGTTTGCTTCATCAGGAAGCTAGTGCTTTACATCTCAGGGCATTATAGCATTACTCAGCCAAGGGAATTAACACTCCTACCTTCTGCCTTCTGGTACCACATTGTTGGGGTCACAGGAGGAGGCGCTTGACCAAAGAGGCCCATCAGTCTAAGGGATGGGCCTATCAAAAGCCTGCAGAAACTAGTCCTGGCTGGTGTAGCTCAGTGGATTGAGCGTGGGCCTGCGAACCAGACAATCGCGGTTCGATTCCCAGTCAGGGCACATACCAGGGTTGCAGGCTGGTTCCCTGCAGGCCAGTTCCTAGCAGGGGACGCACAAAAGGCAACCATACATTAATGTTTCTCTCCCTCTCTCCTTCCCCCTTCCCCTCTAAAGATAAATAAAGTCTTTAAAAAAAAAAAAAAAAGCCTGCAGAAATAGGAAGTTGACTGGTTCTTTTGAAAAGCACCTGGTCCATCTCAAACCCAAGCTAACATAACCTCAGGGAAACAAAGAAGCTGTCTTTCTTTCTCTTTCATGCTGTGAACCCATACTGGCCCCATTTGTTTGCATTTTCTCTTTCTCTGGAGCATATCACCCCCTGGGTCTAGCAGCTACCAGGGCCCAGGCAGATAGTATAGCTTACAAAAGAGTAAGCTTTAATAAAACAGCAGAAACCTGTACGCTGGCTTTTGTTTTGGCCTTCATGAGGACAGGGTTGGACTTTTTCCACGGTGGGATGGACAGAGATGGGACACTGGAAACTCGGATGACCTTCCACACAAATAAACCATCTTACTACACTACAATCTACCTTATGTGTGGGTCCTAAGAATGCTTTCCTTATGATTCTGTAGAAGAGCCTAATTTCCACCAACAACACAGTTATATTCCCATTAACACCTTCATCAACCAATCAGAGCAGCTCCATTCTGACCAATCAGAAAAGTGCTTTTTGGACCAATGAAACTGTGAAGCTTTAGAGCCCTTATTTGCATGAGGATGGACCAATCAGGAACCAGGTGCAGGACTTCTGTCTATATATCTATCTATGTAAGTCAGCTCTCTTCTGGCTGAATGCACTTTCCCTTTCCACTAAAGACTGAATCTACCTGACTGAGCTGAAATACTGAACATGTCTCACCAGAGCACACCAGTGGAAGCCTGAGCAGAATGGCACAGAACAGAGCTCACCAGCACAGAGTGGAGTAGGCCAGTGAAAAGCAAAGCTGACTGGCACAAAACAGAGCTGTCTCAAGAGCTGCCCCTCAAGAGGGTCCTGAAACAAGGGCCACCTTGTCCCAGGGCTGCCTTGCAGATGTACTGTTTCAAAGCCTTGCTGTGTCAGTTAAGCTGTTTGCACTGAATAGTTTTCTTCTTTATCATACCTCAAATTGGGTATTTTTATTGTCACTTTAATTGGTGCCAACCACCACTGGTTGACGTAAGTCATAGTAAGATTTTTGGCTTTTATTCTACGAAGAGAAATTACTGGAAGGCTTTGAGTAGATAAGGCATGGAACCAAACATTTTTGTAGGATGACTCTGGCTGTTTAGAGAACAGAATTAAGTGTGGATTGGGTCAAGGGTGGCAGTAAAGAGATTATTTAGGAATCTACTGCAATAATCCATTTGAAAGATGAGGATTACAGTGGTGCTAGTGGTAGGAAGAAGCGACTATATTCTTGACATATTTTGAAGTTAGCTAATTTCTAGGTTCAAAATAAATTAGGAAAAGAATATAAACTGTGGCATTCGTATATTATAACTTGCTTAGTGATAAACGGTGGGATGTGTATATTGATGTGACAGCATGAAATGCTTTCTCTCTGATGGCTAGTGGCTTCTGCTATAGATGTGCTAATTAACTAGAGGAATTCTGTTGAGGTGTGAGCAGCCCCCTGGGCAGCAAAGAGGTAAGGAAATATGTACAAGGTAATGACTGCTTTTTAGTAATTCATTGGAGTCTCCAAAAACTGGACTCAGATTAGCTGGAGTCAATAGACCAACCAAGAACTAAGGGATTGAGAAATTTCACACTCTTCTTTGGATTCCTTTCCAGGCCTACATGTCTATGGACAGCACCCACCTCTTACCTCCCCCCTCCTCCCTTCTCTTAACAATAAGAGATGACAGGATTCCAGACTCTCTTAAAATGAATTTGAAAATTAGTTCTTCAATATTATTGAATTAGACTTTCTCAATAAATAAACCTTTCCTTGCTCCAAACTTCGGTCCATTGAGTATTTATTTACCTTTCTTTGAAGCATCCAACACACAGGAACTTGGGGACTGGGACACTGACAGTATACTTGCAGTTTTTTCAGGTGTTCTTTTTGGAGCCACAAAAGAAACAATCCAGCCACCATTTAATGGAAATGTTTGTAATGTTTGTATGTCAACCATAAACATTTGTTGAACACCTTTACTGAGTGACCAAGATGGTGCTTCCTGTCAGTGGTGCATAGATTTGCTTTATGGAATTTTATGGGTTGTTATTCTCCCTGGTCTAGAGATATTATTCTCAAACAACAAGAAGTGGGAAGAGGCCAGAGTTAGAACAAACATAAATCTTCCATCTTTGTTTACATTTGAAGTAAAAGTTTTACAAACTTATGAGTCATATATTTTCTAGAAGTATTAGATAATTTAAAAGAACTGGGTTATTGTTTGTATTTCTTTCTGAACAGTTTGATCACTGTACGTGCATTACACCCCCAGCCACCCCTAAATGGAACGTTAATGGAGAATTGTTACCATCAGGAAACAAATGTGTTGTAAGAAATGCAAACAACCATAAACATCTAGAAATAGTGGTCTTTACCAGGTGTAAAGTACAGTGATAACATAGGAAAAATAAAAAATATTTTCTTCTACCAAAACAAAAATGTCATTTTACAAGTAGAGTACTGCTTTTTGAAGTAACAGTCCACCCACTTGTCTTTTCACTGGTGTCTACTGGTTCCAAGTTGCCCTCCCAACATGGCCTATTGAAGCACTTCTTTTGCTATTTGTAAACAAGGAGAAAACTGCTCAAGTACAAATTTGGACCAGTGCTGGAACTGCAAGTTAAAGTAATACAATAAAACTTGGCATTACTTACTTAGTGTAGAGTACTTTCCCGAACAGTTTCCTGGGACACTAAAGTACTGTGAAACAGTAAAAAAGTGGGAATGTATCAGGTAGGGGAAGAGAGATTAACAGGTGGGGAAGAGAACACCAGAATGGGCATGTACCTTTTAGGGAGCCATATTGTTACTGTAGATACTTAGCTTGTTATAAGTGAAGGAGGGAGGCAAAGGGAATCACACATTTTTGGACATACTCAACCAGAAAGCATAAGCCTGCTTGCTTAGCCAAGAAGCTAGAGCATCACACACTCCAGGGAATCAGCATTGCCCTGCAAAGGGGATTAACAACCCTCCCTCTCCTGCACACCAGTTTTTCAGTCTCTCAGTCCTCTTGCCAAACTCTGCGCCTGGGGCAGCAGGGCACGTGGAAGGCAGGTAAACACATGCACAATAGGGGCCAAAATGGTAACCACAAAGGCCTGTTAATTTAGCTTGGGGAAAGAAGTGGTAGATTGGAAGACAGGTTAACAGAAACCTCCAAAAGCTTGGGAGGTTAATGGTTAATTTAAAAATAACCAATTTTCAGGCATTTGGGATGTCTGGTCCATCCCAAACACAAGAAAATATAACTCAGCTTAACAAAGCAGCTCTCTTTCGCTTGGGAATATGCCCTTGCCCATTTGTTCCTGCATTCTCTTCCTAGAGACCATGCGGGTCTAGCAGCTGTGCACACTCCAAACACAGGCTGCTCTAGGCGGGAGCCTGGGCACAGCAGAGCATCCTGGAACAGCACTAAGCTACCTGGTAGGGGATTGAGACTATTTAGCAGCCACTTGTGTACTCCAATGGACTAAGCTTTAATATAAAACAGAAACTCTGGATAATGGCCTTGTTGAATACATGGTTGGACTTTTCCATGGCAGGACAGACAAAGATGGGATACAAGGGCAGTTTTCTATTTCCACCCAAATAAATCTTGCCGCACCACAATCTCCCATGTGTGAAATGCTTTTCCCATGATCTTGTGAAATGCTTTTTCTCTTGATCCTGCGAAAAAGCCCTGCTTCCACCAGCAACATTACAACATAGGAAAAAGTATTTTCAGTGACAGTCAATGGCTTAACCAACAAGTTTATTTGTTTTTTTCCATAAGATGGCTCCAGTAGCATTTACTTCTCATAAACTTCACTTGAAATAATTCTGTTAGATTACATTGTGACAGCTGTCATATCAGTGTGCATTTAAAATTTTTTTCAAAATTGGTGAATTTTTGTGGAGCCATTTTAATATTGAAGATGAAAAAATATGTAACATTTTTGGCATACCCTGCTTTATTATTTCAAGATAGGTAAAAAAATGCAACTGCACCTCAAAAAAAAATTTGTGGAGTGTATGGAGAAGGTGCTGTAAATGATTGAACACGTCCAAAGTGGTTTGTGAAGCTTCATACTGCAGATTTCTTGCTGGCTGATACTCCATAGTGGGGAGACCAGCTGAAGTTGAAAACAATCAAATCAAGACATTCATTGAGAACAATCAACGTTATGCCATGCAGGACATAGTCAAAATACTCAAAATGTCCAAATCAATAAGGTTATTGGTGAAAACTAAAACTGCATCTTATTTTATGGAAACAGTGGGACTTTTTTGCCAACACAGTGTAATAATCTAAGGCCTTCTATGTTTATCAAGAGGAAAAATGGGTATTAAATGGAGCTGAAAAATAATGCTTTTCATAGTGTATCATATATCACTGGTTGAGACATCAAACACCAGTAAATAAGACTGACAAAAAATTCTTATCATTTTACATTTCATAATCTAGTAGGGAAACATATATAAACAGTAAAAAATGTAAAGGGTGTAATCACTGAGCTGTGCAAATGTATTTATTATTTAAACATGATAAAGACAGGAAAGAGATGGAGATGAATTAAACATGTTAAATAGGACAAGGGTCTCAAGGTCTGGGCAGTTTTTACCAAATGTTATTCTTGCTAAATGTTAAAATGCAGACCAGCTGTAAACAGGATGACCTTGACTTGACCTCCACCAGATACATGTGGCCAACTACAAAGAAGAAATCAGTGTGCAATTGTATAGGAAGTGACTAAGCCTTTTCAGGAGACAGAGCTTTGGATATGAATACCATCACCTTTATTTGCCATAAGTGAATAAAAATAGTTTGTGACAACCACTGTCTTGTTCTTGAATACAGCACCCTAAGGTGCAGAAATCCCTAAGTTCTATAAAAGATGAGGTAACCAGCTAAGATAACTGCTAATTATCACAATAAAGTCATAGATGCACTGGAAATGTGAAGGAAACAGAATATACCAGTTGAGTAAACACCTGAGAACACTTTGCTCAGTATAATTACGTGTTTGAAATCCAGACTCATGTCAAAGAGGTAAATAGGATTCCCTTCCAGTTCTAAAACAAAAGGAATGAAATCGGACCAGAGGAATGCAATATATGGGAAAGCAGAAGAAATAAATATACCTAGTCTCTTGACACAAAACTGATTACAACTCTACAGTAAGGGTCCTTACTGTTTCAAGAAACATTGCTCTTCTATTTACTTATATTTTATGCTTTTTTTTTTTCAGCTCAAACTTGCAGCTACAAAACAACACTGCAAAGAAAAGATGGAAAAAAATGTTCCTTTCTGTTAGAGGCAATAACTCCCAAATCTTTTATCCTTTCAAAGCTGGTTAGTATTATAAAATTATAGGATTTGAGAAGGAAAATCAATGATCATTTATAAAAACTGCAGTTGTAATAAAAGGAAATAGGTCCTACAAAAATGTGCTTAATTTTAATCAACTAACTTACAAATTAAATTCTGTGCATAGGAAGAATTCCTAAAATACAGCTTTGGGTAGTGGGAAATTTTTCTTCAGCCAAAAGTTGAAGACGAAAACACACAAAACTTCAGTCACAGAGAGGCAAAGTAGTTAATAGTCTTCACTGTTTTTGAATAATACAATGAAATTCAGTTTTTCTCACAAAACAAACAGGCAAAATTGCAATATACTTAACAGAACAGTTTTAAACTGTCAACTGATGTCATTGGTGCCAATTCAAATGCCAACAGGAATCCCCAGTATAGGGTGTGGTGAAGAAGGAAACTTTATTCCGTGCAAAATATCTTAATTCAAATGCAGCAGGGCTTTGAAAACAGGATGGCAGTGAGGCAGCCCTGGGTCCAGGCCCCTCCAGCTCTGCTTTACTCTGCCCCAGTGCTACAGTGACAGTGCTCTACTCTGCTCAGGCAAGACAAGCCAGGAAAGTCTTTAGTCTTCAATGGAAAGGGAAAGTGAACTCCCAGAGCTGGAGGGGAGCCGGCTTATATATACAGAAGTTCCTGCATCTGGTCCCTGATTGGTCAGTCCTCATGCAAATGAGGACTCCAAATCCCCCCCTTTTTTTAATTGGTCCAAAAGAAACTTACATGATTGGTAAGAATGGAGGTGCTTTGATTGGTTGGTGAAGATGTTGATGGTGATATAGCTGTGCAGCTCCAGTTGGATGGGGAAAGCCTCAGTCCTATTGGTTGAAATAGGATTCCAGGAACTGCTTTATAATGGCTGGCTCAGATGCCAGAAACAAAATACAGGCAGGCACTTTGTTGAAGTGGCAGGGAGTTCAGTTGCAGAAACAGGTTGTTCAGTGTAGGCTTCTCCCTGTTTGCATGACAGGCCCCTATGTAGAAAAAAGCTGCTAGGCTGTTTTATTATTACTATTTTTTAATGTGAGCACAATTAGCAACCAGGAGCCCTTACTGGTACTTTTTAGTAGGTATGTTCCTTCTCAGGGTTCATGAAACATTAAAAGAGAAGAAATGGAAAGGCAAGGGTCCTTATCACTTTGACTAAATTTAGCTTTAAATCCTGGTCCTATAAGACATCTTTCTCTCTATGTATAGACATACCCTTTAGGGAACTGGGTCTTTCAATAATAAGCAGCTGCCGAGGCAGCTGAAGACAGTAGTAACCCAGAATGGTCACAGGGTCTGGACTTCTGGCAGGTGCAAGATAACATCTTAAGTTAATGTTTCAGTTCCTGAGTCCAAAGGTGGACCGAACACCTGGCCACCTTCCCACCAGACCAAACAGAACACCAGAAAAGACATCAGAACTGTTCTTAAGACTTGAAGAAATGATTTATTACTGTTACCTTACTTTACCTCCAACCAACAAGCTCCCAGCATGACTCTGAACCCCTAACCCCTAGTGTCTTGTAAACCTACATAACATAGAGGAGTTTGGGCTTTTGAGCATTAGCTTCCCACTTTCCCGAATGGAGCAACTCAAAATACAGCCAATCTTTCTCCCCTGCAGTTCTTGGTGTCTAGTGTCTGGATCTGTCAATGTTGGGTAGTTCTGTTCTGTTACTAATGTAAAACTCAAATTTATTTTGGTATATTTTGGTTTAGAATCCTAAGCTGACAATACTCAAGACTTCAGAAAATATACCAACTCACAGAATTCAAATTTGGCATATTTAAAACTCTAGAAGACCAGTTTCCTAGGAACATATTTCCTTTAAATACCCTATCCAATATGATAAAGCTGGCCCTTCATACACAGAGCCTCCAGGCTCTTTAACAAGGCAACTCCCATGTAATACTTATTATTTTCCTTCCTAGAATATAAGCTACTGATTTTGTTTCCTTTGTTTTCACATGAAAACAAAAACAAGTTTAAAATCATGTAACACTGACTAGGAGCAACCAGACTAATTAAATAACTTCAAGATTTTTGGTGTTTGGTATATTTATTAAAATCTAGTAACACTTTTAATTCCAGAGTTTCCCATTGCTGTTCAAAGGCTCACTTGGTCCGGTAAAACAGGACTGGGTCCCAGGGAATACGAATTTTCAGAATCACTTGTTTTGCCTTCTTCGTATGTTAAACATACTCACTTGCCTGTTAGTAAGTACGTCTATTGAGAACAGAAATCTACTACGGTACTATTTAGAGGTATTATATGATCATTGTCTTTCAATATGCTCATATGTAAAATGGTGCTGACACCTCCCCTATTTAACACAAAAAGACATTGTGAGACTCAAATATTAACACCTTTTTAAAAATCAATATTTTATTGATTATGCCATTATTGTTATTCCAGTTTTTCACTCTTTCACTCCATCTGGCAACCCCCATTCTCTCCACTAATCCCCTTCCCTGGCTTAGCGCACATCCATGGGTCATGCATATAAGCTCTTTGGCTACTCCATTTCCTATACTGTTCTTAACATTCCCCTGTGTATTCTGTACCTACCAATTTGTACTACTTAATCCCTATTCCTTTTCCCCCATTCTCCCCTTCCCCCTCTCAATTGATAAACCTCCAACTGATCTCCATATCTGTAATTCTGTTTTCGGTCTGCTTGTTTGCTAGTTGTTTTTTAGATGCAGTTGTTGATAGCTGTGAAATTATTGCCACTTTAATGTTCATAATTTTGATTTTCTTATTCTTAGATAAGTCCCTTTAACATTTCATATTATATGGCTTGGTGATGATGAACTCCTTTAGCTTTACCTTGTCTGTGAAGCACTTTATCTTCCCTTCAATTCTAAATGACAGCTTTGCTGGATAAAGTTTTCTTTTTATTATTTTCTAAATAAGTTTTGAATTTATTGCTTTCTCTTCTCCTTCCAGCACTCCTATGATTTGAATGTTCATACATTTGAAGTTATAGCAAAGGCTTCTTAGCCTACCTATCCTTGTTGTTTGGATTCTTTTTTCTTCTTGCTGTTGTGATTGAATGTTTTTTAATTCCTTATATTCCAAATCATTTATTTGATTTTCAGTTTCATCCACTTCACTGTTAGTTCCCTGTACATTTTTGTTCACTTAGTGTAACCCTTACTTCTGCCTGGGTCCTTTTTATGCTGTTGACGTACCCAATGAGTTCCTTGAGCATCCTAATAACTAGTATTTTGAACTCTATCTCCATTTTGTCTAGTTCTTTTTCTGGAGTCGTGTTCAGTTCTTTCATCTGGGCCATATTTGTCTCCTTATTTTGGCAGCCTCCATGTTTGTTTCTATGTGTTTATTAGGTATAACTGCTTTGACTCCCTTTCTTAGTAGTGCTGCTATTGTAGAAAAGCTCAGGGATAAGTTGGGTGGGGTAATCTAATGTGAACTGGAATAGGTAATCACCAGGGTGGGCAACCTGTGCGAACCAGGTTGATGGAGTCTTTAATATGGTGTAGCTGCTCTGAGACTCTGTGTGTGGGAAGGCTCAGAAAGAGGATAATGCTGTTGCCAGGCCTCTGGAGTTTTCTCTGGGAGGGAGCTGTCCCTGGCACTTGCCCTGATGCCAGATACTTTAATGTCTCCTATATGCCACAGGTACCCTTCCAGCTGCTGTCCCAGGGCTGATGTTAAGAGGGAGCAACTCTGTGTAAGTCTTATGTTCATTGTGGGCCCTTAAAAAGGACTCCTGAGAATCCTGTAGTTTCTTCTGCCACACCAACCCGCTTCCCCCCACCACCACTACTGGTTTTTACAGCCAGAAGTTATCTGTGGGGACTTATCTTCCTGGCACTAGAAACCTGGGCTGAATGGTTTGGTTGGGGTTGGGAATCCCTTGCTCCTGAGGTATCCCTTCCCTCTTTTATTTACCATACGTGGGTGCAGGATATCTTGTTCCATGTCTCCATGCCTCTTCACACATCTTTGCGCCTCCTACCTGTCTGAATGAATGTGACTTCTTTAATTCCTTGGTTGTCAAACTTCCATACAACTCGATTTTCTGATGACTCTGGGTGACATTAATTTTGTAGTATACTTGTAACTTTTGCTGTGGTTTTATGAGGAGGGGAGCTGTGTTTTCCTCTGCCGCCATCTTGTTGGAAGTCCCTCAAATAAGTATCTCTTTATGTTAATTTACAAACAAAAGAATATGAAAGCTTTCTTTTGCTATGTTACAAAATTTTCATTAAAATATTTATGAAAAGGGGGGACTTCTGCCAAGATGGAGGCATAGGTGGAAACATTGTGCCTTTTTGCACAACCAAGTTTAAAGACAACAAAATTTTAGTAACAAAAAACGCAGCTAAAACACAGAAAATTGAACTATACAGAAGTCCGACAACAACAAACCCTTCAGCTAGAACAGTAAGAGGGGCGGAGCCAGCGACTGGCAGAGCGGGATTGTGCAGGAAAATGCAACCAGACCAACCAGGCACACAGGCAGCGGTCTGCAGATCCTAGGCGTGGGGTTGCAACAGGCAGGCCCCCAAGACCCAGTGAGGGCGCAAAGCAGCTGGCTGACCACGGTCACAGATTCGCGCACAGACAAACCAGCGAAAGAACGAGCATTGAGACAGACCGTGCAGGCCCCAGCGGCAGGAAGCAGCAGAAGGGATCGCCATTGCCCCTCTCTGACCCCGCCCCCACATGCAGTGTCACAACCCAGCGACCTGGGCGGCCCTGCCCTGGTGAACACCTAAGGCTCCACTCCTCATACATAACAGGGGCAAACAGACCAAAACATGGCTCAAGAAGGACTCAAACCCCAGAGCCCATAACTCTTTAAGTGACCAAGAAATAGCCAAACTTTCAGATGCACAGTTCAAAATACAGGTGATCAGGATCCTCACAGAACTGGTTGATTTTAGTCACAAATTAGAGGAACATATGAAGGCTAAACTAATTAAAATGAAGGGAAATGCACAGGAAAGCAATAGTGATGGAAAGGAAACTGGGACTCAAATCAAGGGAGTGGACCAGAAGGAAGAAAAAAATGACCAAACAGAAAAGGATGAAGAAACAAGAATTCAAAAAAATGAGGAGAGGCTAAGGAACCTCCAGGACATCTTTAAATGCTCCAACATCTGAATTATAGGGGTACCAGAAGGGGAAGAGGAACAGCAACAAGTGGAAAACTTATTTGAACGAATAATAAAGGAGAATTTCTCCAATCTGGGAAAAGTAGTAGACTTCCAGGAAATCCAGGAAGCTCAGAGAGTCCCAAAGAAGTTGGACCCAAGAAGGAACATACCAAGGCACATCATCATTACATTAGCCAAGGTTAAAATGAAGGAGAGAATCCTAGAAGCAGCAAGAGATAAGGGGACAGTCACCTACAAAGGAGTTCCCATCAGACTGTCAGCTGATTTCTCAAAAGACCCCTTCCAGGCAAGAAGGGGCTGGAAACAAGTATTCCAAGTAATGAAATCCAAAGATCTAAAACCAAGATTGCTCTATCCAGCAAAGCTTTCATTTAGAATGGAAGGACAGATAAAGTGCTTCTCAGATAAGACCAAATTCAAGGAGTTCATCATCACCAAGCCCTTATTATATGAAACGTTAAAGGGACTTATCTATAAAAAAAGAAGAGAAAAAGATGAACAGTGAAAGGACAGCAAACTCACAGTTATTAACAACCACACCTAAAACAAAAGCAAACTAAGAGAACAGCTAGTTGAGGAGCAAAACCATAGAAATGAAGATCACATGGAGGGTTAGCAACAGGGGAGTGGGAGGAGGAGAAGAGGGGAGAAGGTACAAAGAATAAGTAGCATAGATGGTAGGTAGAAAATAGATGGGGGGAGGGCAAGAATAGTAGGGGAAATATAGAATCTAAAGAACTTGAGACACGTGGTCATAAACTAAAGGGGGGAAATGGTGGGGGAGGAGGGTGCAGGGTGGAGGGGAATGAAGGGGAGAAATAGAACAACTGTAATGGCATAATCAATAAAATTTTAAAAATATTTATGAAAAAGTATAGTATACCCATTATCTTATATTAAAAATTAGTGATATAAGAAAAAATTTTTGGAAGGAAAAACACCAACAACGCTCAATGTCATTATGTTAAGGTGGTGAAATTATGAGTAATTAGCTTCCAACCTTTAACAACCAAATGTTCAGTAATATGGTTAGGTTACTTAAAAGACAGAGCAGCGTACCATCAAGAATCACAAACTTTCTAAATTTTAATTTCATATGCAATACACAAATAACTTTTCTTTTATTAAAACACTATTTTGACTAGAGAGCTAAAATTCCCTTTGACTAGACTCTCTTTACTCCCCTATCTAGGAAGTGTGCCTTGAAAGGCATCTCTATCTTACTGTTGAAAGGAGTCTTATGGATAATTCCTAATGATATATTTAGTCTCTCTCTTCTTACTCTCTCAACTCAGAATATTCCCTACAGGGCAAAAAAGAGTAAACATATATAGTAGGAATGAAACCAGAAAAATAAGTGATCGTGCTGCCTGTCACTATCGGAATGAATACATGGAAACAAGCATTGATCTTTATGTTCACTTTATTCAGATGCCAGGATTCTGAGAAGATGGTGGGTTATGTAGACTAAAGTTAAGTCTACACAACTTAACATCTCTAAAATAACCTTTTTATGAGGAAAAGAAAAGGGTAAGTGAGCATTTTGGGAAAAAGTTAAGCAGGTAAGAGTTGTAGTTAGCAGCAATTTTCCTAGTATTTCTTTATCCACTGATCAACAATTCTTTTTCTGTGTTGTGAACTCTCCCTCCCTGGAACACAATGACTCAACACCAATTTCTTGCTCTTTCTCTTCTCCTTCTGGCACCCCTATGATGTGAATGTTGGACCTCTTGAAGCTATCCCAGGGGCTGTTTATACTGTCGTCATAATTTTGGATTCTTTTTTCTTCTCGTTGTGCTGCGTGGTGGTTTTTTTGTATCCTTATATTCCAAATCATTGATCTGATTCTCGGCTTCATCTACTCTACTGTTGTTTCCCTGTAACTTGTTCTTTATTTCAATTAGTGAATCCTTCATTCCTGACTGAGTCTTTTTTATCCTGTTGAGGTCCTCACTAGGTTCCTTGAGCATCCTTATAAACAGTGTTTTGAACTCTGCATCTCATAGATTGCTTCTCTCCATTTTGTTTAGCTCTTGTTCTGGAGTTGTAATCTGTTCTTTCATTTGAGCTATGTTTCTTTGTCTCCCCATTTTGGCAGCCTCCATGTGTTTGTTTCTGTGTATTAGGTAGAGCTCCTTTGACTCCGTGTCTTGGCACTGTGGCCTAATGTAGTAGGTGTTCTGTAGGATCCAGTGGCACAGCCTCCCCTATCACCCAAACAGGGTACTTGGGGTGTGCCCTTCATGTGAGCTAAGTACTACAAGCCCTTCTTGTAGTTGAGCCTTGGCTGCTGTTGGCAGATCAATGGGAGGGATTTACCCAGGCCAGTCAGCTGCAAGGACTGATTGTAACCACTTACCACCAGCCTCTCCTGTCAGTAGAGGATCAGCTGTGCAGGGGCAGGGTGGTGATGCTCTGACATGGTCTGTAGCTGTCCACTGGGTGCACTGGCCCTGGGGTTTCCTTAGTGGTGCAGACCAAGGTCAGCCCCCACATGTGTTTAGCCCCAGGCACCCTGCCTGAGGTGTAGAGCAGTCTCAGATTGCACTGGGGTAGCAGATTCCCAAGCAAAGCCAAGCTATGAATCTAATCTGGCTGCAGCTAGGGCCCACTGAAGCCCACTATTGCTTGTTTGATAGCATTTAGGAGCCAGGACCAGCAATTCTTATGGAAAAGCAGCTTGTGTAGGGCAGAGCCTCTGGGAATCTCCAAGGTGAGTCAAACACTGTTAGCCAGGTTGATGGAGTCTCAGATATGGCACCAGCTTGCCAGCTCTGTGGGGAGAGGGTTTATTTAGCAAATGGACAGTCGCCTCTGCTCACCTTGATGCCAGACACTTCAGTTTCTCCCTGTATACCACTGGTGCCTTTCAAGCTGCTACCCTGGTGCTGGAGCTCAAAGGGAGTGAGTCTGAGTAGATGAGTCTGTGTGTGGGTTCTTTAAGAGGAACTATGTGGGGCTCCAGAGGTTTCTTCCACCAACTGTATCCCAGCTGGTTTTTGCAGCCGGAAATTGTGGGCACTTATTTTCCTGGCACTAGAATCCTGGAGGCCCTGGTATGGGTCTGGGATTCGTCACTCCTGAGATATTCTTCCAGAATTTTTATCCACATGGGTGGGTACCAGCATGTCTGTGTCTGCACCCCTCCTACCAGTCTTGATGGATGTGGGTTCTTTAATTCCACACTTGTCAGACTTCCATTCAACTCAATTTCTGACGTTCCTGAGTAATGGTTGTTCTATATTTTAGTTGTAATTTTGATGTGATTGTGCAAAGAGACAGTCTGTGTCTCTCTATGCCACCATCTTGACTGGAATTTCTGTGTGCTTTCCCTTTCATTGTTGAGTTCACTAGGTGTCCTTGGTGGCAGCACCTGCTATAAGGGCAGGGGGAGCTCCCGAATGATCTCGTAATTTGCTTCTCAGTTTTCCCAGTTAATGGGGCACTTTGTGTCTTGAGTAGTTTGTAGTTCCTTAAGTGGCTAATGTTTGGGGTCACGTTTGAGTGTTTTTTTTTTAAATATCACTTCCTTGATGAGTGGAAGGCTGCTGCTTTTAGCAATATGAGGTAGAGCCGTGGATGGTGAGCATTGAAGGAAAACACCTTTCTTACAGTGATATGCTAAATGAAATTACTCTCTTTATGACTTTGTCCTTTTATCCTTTTAGTCTGATAACCAAAAGTCTAAGTGATTTATTTGTTTTCTTTAATTTAGCTTAGTTTCCTGTACATAAGTGCATCTTTTTCTGCTGTTGGTCATCATAGTGATGATGTAAAGCATTTCTGGCTTGAAAGTGTGCTTTCTTTCATTCTAAACCATATCAGTATGCCTTCCATCCTCCACTTCCTTTGCATCATTTCCTTTTGGAGGGCTTAGTTTGTCACCATTTAATCTAAGGGCAATTCATCTGGGACTGAGAACTGGTAATGCTATAATAATAATGTTCTTTATATAATAATACTCAGAGCACTTACCATCTTAGCCTTTACCTGTTGATGAAGGCCTTTCAGTTTAATCCTTCTCAATAACCCTTTGGGTAAGTCAGCAATTTTGTCTCAGAAAGTGAGATTGTATCTTGAATAACTTGCTCAATTTGCAATGCTGCTTAACACTTTCTACAGGAAATGAAGAATACTTTTGAAGATATTCTGAATAAACAAAAAAGGAATTTTCCATACTATGTCTTAGTTGTAAAAAAAATTCCTAACTATTTTTAGTCTGTTCAGTTGATTAAGATCAGGGTTGAAACCCCATTCTTTAACCATAGAGTTTAAATTCATGTGTCCAAGTCAAGAAAATAAATATTCAGGTCAGTTTCTATTCTGCTGATGATGTGATAAAGTTAAGGAAGGCTGGCTCTTAAATTACTGGAACTTGAACTAGAAGTAATTAAGCCATTAATTATTTTTTATTCTCTTTTCCCTTTAGAGAGATGGAAACTTTGATGACTAGTTCCACACTGCCTCCCCTTTTTGCAGATGAAGATGGCTCCAAGGAGAGTAGTGATCTGGCTACAAGTGGGTAAGCAACCACTTTGGGACACTGGGCCTCTGCCTAGGCTTCAAAACAGAGCTTCTGAGAAAGTATAGGTGCTACAGAGGCAATTTTATATCATAAGAACAGAATGTACGTTGTTGCATTTTGTAAAGAGAGTGAGAGCCATTGTAAACTGCTTTGTAATCTGCATTCAGCTCTCTCTTGCAATCCTCTAGCTTCCATGAACAATAATATGTTAGGTATAGCAAACATCAGCTACTCAAGGTTATGAGAATTACATAGCTGCCTTTAAGGAAATACTTACCACAGGACTTGTTCTGGAAATCAAATGTATTTTCTGTTTGAATTGCCACACATACTAAAAGTTTTTTCCCCAAAGGTTATATATATTTTTTAAGATCAGATTTTTTAAAATATGTTTTTTTCTTCTGTATGCTTAGAAGCTTCAGCTTACTTCTGTCTGTTTCTTTTTCTTCTCCTGTCTCCTGTTTTTGCTATTTCGGACAGATAAAGGCATATAGAAAAGAGCTATTAGCAATAGCTCTTTTTCCCATGAAAATATGTTACACTTGAACTTTTATCTTTTGTGTTTAAAAGTTATTTGTTAGACGTACAGATAGATACACTTTGCCTACTCACACAACAAAAAGGACAACAACAAATTTAAAAACCAAAAATAACCAGAACTGCCAGAAAATTAAACTGTATGGAAATCCAACAACCAAAGAGTTAAAGAAGAAACATTTCATTCAGACTATACCACAACACAGCAATATCGGTTGCCCCACCCTGGCAAATACTTAAGGCTCCACCTCTTACAATGTAACAACTGCACCAAGACAAATAAGGACCAAATGAAAGAACAGATCAAAACTCCAAAAATAGAACTAAGCGATAAAAAGATAATCAACCTATCAGTTGCAGAGTTCAAAACACTGGTAATCAGGATGCTCACACAAATGGTTGAGTATGGTTGCAAAATAGAGGGAAAAGTGAAGGATGTGAAAAGTAAAATAAAGAAAAATATACAGGGAACCAACAGTGAAGGGAGGGAAACCAGGACTCGTATCAACAATTTAGACCAGAAGGAAGAAATGAACATTCAACCAGAACAGAATGAAGAAACAAGAATTCAAAAAAATGAGGAGAGGCTTAGGAACCTCCAGGGCACCTTTAAGCATTGCAACATCTGAATCATAGGGGTGCCAGAAGGAGAAGAGGAAGAACAACAAATTGAAAACTTATTTTAAAAATAATGCAGGAGAATTTCCCCAACCTAGCAAAGGAAATAGACTTCCAGGGCGTCCAGGAAATTCAAAAGAGTCACAAAGAAGTTGGATACAAGGAGAAACACGCCAATGTGTAATGCATTACCCAAGATTGAAGATAAGGAGAGGATCTTAAAAGTAGCAAGAAAAAAGGAGACTGATACCTGCAAAGGAGTTCTCATAAGACTCTCAACTGATTTCTCAAAAGAAAGCTTACAGGCCAGAAGGGGCTGGAAAGTAATATTGAAAGTCATGAAAGGCAAGGACTTACATCCAAGATTACTCTATCCAGCAAAGCTGTCATTGAGAATGGAAGGGCAGATAACATGCTTCCCAGAGAAGGTCAAGTTGAAGGAGTTCATCATCACCAAACCCTTATTATATGAAATGTTGAAGGGACTTATCTAAGAAAAAGAAGATCAAAAATATGAACAGTAAAATGACAAGAAACTCACCACTATCAACAACTAAATCTTTAAAAAAAACAACAAACAAACTAAGCAAACAACTAGAACAAGAACAAAATCACAGAAATAGAGATCACATGGAGGGTCAGCAGTGGGGAGGGGAAGAATGGAGGAAAAGGTACAGGGAATAAGAAGCCTAAAAGTTAGGTACATAATAGACAGGGGGAAGCTAAGAATAGTTAGGAAATGGAGAAGCCAAAGAACTTACATGTACAACCATGGACATTGGAACTGGGAGGGGGCATGGTGGATGCGGGTAGGAGAGGGGGTCAGGGAAAATAGGACAACTGTAAATAAATAAAATATATCTTTTTAAAAAGCATAATTGGTAAGTACAAAAAAAGCTTTTGCCAAAGAAGTGTATTTAATAACAGATTGAAATGTTAGCTAATCTCTAAGATGAATATTCTTTAGAGCTCTTTAAAAATAGACTACATTTTTTAATTCTGTTTCCTGCCTTCACATTTTCTTCTTACCTCATTAATATCTGCCTCTCACCTTGCTATTCGGTCTTCTTCTCCATGACTTTCCTGAAGTCTGCCTATTGCTAAGTTGATTTCATTCAGTGCGAAGTTTTCTGAGTATCTACTATGTGCCAGACACTGCTCTGAGTACCATATATTAAGCAATGACCAAAACAGGCATAAATCCCAGTCCCTGTAAAGTTCAAATCCTACCAGGGTAGTCAGACAAAAAAAAACAGGACAAATAAGTAAAATATATACCTACTAAAAAATAAAGTAGGATTTGGGGTTCAGTTTTAGATAAGATGGCCCAGAGAGGCTTTAATGAGAAATTTACTTGAATAAAGACCTAAAGGAAGTACGGTAGCTAGCCTGCAGTTATCTGAGGAACATTATTCTAGGCAGAGGGAGGAATGAGTGCTAAAATCCTGAGGTAGGTGTGTTCCTACCTTTTAGAAATAGCTAAGATGGCAGTGTGGCTGGAGCAGAGTATACCAGAGGGATAGGATTAATTGAGGGCCACATCAGTGCTTCTGAAACTGGAATGTACATATGAATTGCCTAGAGAGCTCATTAAAATGTAGGTTCTAAGTTAGGAAGTTGAGTTAGGACAGGAGATTCTACATTTAATAAGCTGCCAGGTAATGGCTGTGCTGCTAGTGTAAGGCCCATGCTTGAGTAGCAAGGTACTAGATCTTATAGGATCTTGGAGGTCAAAGTGAGCACTTTAACTGTAACTCTGAGTAAGATGAGAAAGCATTGGAGGATTTTGAGGAGAATGATATGAACTGTGATTATTATGTTCAGAATAAAGTGAAGGGAACAGGGACTGAAGCAAGGAGACCAGTTAGGCTCCTGAAATAATTTAGGTGAGAGTTGATGACTGAAAAAACATTGCTAGTGACTTTGACAAGAATATTTTTGGTGGAGTCACAGGGGCAATAACCTCACAGGAATAGGTTTCAAAGACAATGTGAATGGGGGGGAGGGGCAGTGAGAAGTGTAGAATTCTAGATATATTTTGAAGGTAAACCAAACAGGATTTCTCTGAAAGATCAGATAAGATGTAAGAAGGGAGAAAAAAAGCAGTCAAAGATAACTCCAAGGTTTTAGCTAACTCCTGAAAGAGTGAAGAGGTAGAATTAACAGACAAGGAAATGGAGAGGTAGGGGATGGAACTTTAGGAGCTCAGTTTTGAAGATTTTTAAACTTGAGATGATAATTAGAGATATCCATGCAGAGATGTATGGATATCAAATAGGCAATTGATAGTCAGGTTCAGAAGTTAGAGGAGATCTAGAGTAGAAAGAGAAAGCTGGGAGTCATCAGTATACATATACTAGCTTTGTTATAGAACAGATCCAGCCAGGGTGGGGTGAATGATACACTATTATCAAATGGACCCATCCTTGTGCTCCGGGGGTCTCCTCACCCCGTACTAGTTCGCCTTGTCTGACACCAGGGAAAGACATCTCTCAATGCCAGAGATTGGTGAAAAGGAAAGGGATTATTTAAACAGTTATACAGACTTAAAAGTAATAACTTAATGTCTTCCTTGAGATCCCAAAGTCCTTTAGAATACCCACAAATGCACAGTCCTCCCTTCCCCCTCTGCCCAGTCCAGGGTTTCATATCTCAGAAAAAGAAATTGAAGTCCATGTTTCTTCTCTGCCCAAGCCACATGGTCCCAAAAAGACCCCACATGGCTGCCGTCCCTGGGTTTAAATCCCAGTGCCAATCTTCCTCTGCCACACCGTTTCTGACTCCTCCCACAATTGGCCACAGCTGTCAGCATTCCCATATTTTTCCAGCTTTATTGGGGTGCCATAGTAAGTCTGGGCAGGTGTGGCCCTGTGGTGTGGAGCCAATCATTTCCAAGCTCTTACACATGCTGTGTAACCAGGGGGGGTTGCCTCCCAGTTACATCATGGGTGGATGTCACTCCCATGGCCCTGGCTCAAAGCATGGCCACAGCTATTTAATCTATCTATGAAACCAGTTAATGGTTATAGATATGTTAAATGACTGTTCTAGAGGTTATCTGCAAAACCGTTGCTATGCAAAACAGCTCTCAATGGCCCTGCTCCATGGGTCCCATCCCCCAGCTCAGACTTGTGAGATAAGGACATCCTGTATTTTTCTTTCTAATATTTCCTGGCCACCGAGTTCTGGACCCCATTACAAATCCCTGTTTGCTCCCCGCCCCTTGGCTGCACCATGTGACAGCTTTAAAGGTGTGAGACTTGTTGAGATCACTGAAGAAATGACTTTGTAGATAGAAAAGAAGAGCTCTTATGCCTAAGCTCTGGGATACTTACAACATTTAGAAGTCAGGCTGAAGAGGAACAGTCAGCATAGACTAAATGGGGTGGTTAAAAGGGTAGCAGAAAAACCAGTGGTGTGTGGGGTCCTGTAAATCAAGTAAAATGCAGTGGGAGGAGATCTACTGGGTCAAGTACTTCTGGAAGATCAGGTAAGATGAGGACTGAGAAATGACATTGGATTTAGCATGGAGGTCATTGGTGACCTTGACAAGCGTTTGTAAGTACTGTCTCTTTTGGGTTGGATTTTAAAAAGAACAAAAGGAGAGAAATTAAAGTCAATAAGTATAAACAATTCAATAAAAAGAAAAGAGAAAAATAAAGTGGGATCAAGAGAGTGGGGTGTGTATGTGTTGTTATAAAAGTAATAATACCATATTTGTGTGCTGATTAGGCCAGTTCAGTAGAGTGGAAAGAATTGGTGTTGCTAAAGAGGGCAAAATTGCCAAAAATATGTCTTTGAGCAGGCTAGCAGGTATGGGATCCAGGGCACAAAAAGAGGGTTGTTGGTTTTAGCTAAGAGTGTGGACAATTTATTCATAGGAACAAAGGAGCCCTCTTCTCTCTCTTTTTTTCAATCTTTATCCATCTTGTCATATCTGAGGCATTTAATGCCTTTGACCACTCCCTTCTGAGTTCTGTCCATTTTAGTTGGAGATTGATAGGATTCGTACTCTTTCTCAAATGTAGTTCTCATATTTTACTGAAATAAGCATGTGCAGGACTTAGTAACTTAAAAATTGTTGGCAGAGTTGTAATGAGAATGACAGTGAGAGAATAGGTAACCTAAGGCATCCAAAGTAATTGAACTATTGGAGAAAAAGGTGCTGAGATCATACTGTATCTCTACCGGCTCCTCGTTTCAGAAACATAATTGGCATTGAGTTAATAGATTCTCTTACCCTTTTCCAAAGGACCTTCAAAATGTAGGAACCTACTGCCTACAATCATCTGTTAGGTTTTCTAGAAAGGGTCAGAAAAGTATAAACTTCTTTCATTTTCAGGACAGTCTGCATGTGCTTTCATTCACTTCTCAGTACACTGTAATCTGGTTTTTATCTAAAACTACTCCCTAAAATTGCCAGCAAACTTTAGATCTTCAAGTTTAACACGATACTTTTAGCCTGTCTTACTTGATACCTGCAACTTTTTTTACTTGGTTAATAATCCTTTCTTAAAAGTCTTCCTGCCCTGGCTCATGTAGCTCAGTGGATTGAGCGCGGGCCTGCGAACCAGACAATGGCGGTTCGATTCCCAGTCAGGGCACATGCCTGGGTTGCAGGCCAGTTCCCAGCAGAGGACGCACAAAAGGCAACCATACATTGATGTTTCTCTCCCTCTCTCCTTCCCTTCCCCTCTAAAGATAAATAAATAAAATCTTTAAAAAATAATAAAATCTAGGATCTTATAAAAAAAAAAAGTCTTCCTGACTTGACTTCTGTAACAGTAGTCTGTCTTAAGTCTCTTAATGCCCTCTTTTCTTTCCCAGCTCTTTTAACACTTGATATTAAGATGATACTGTTCCATCAGAGTTCTGTCCTGTCATTTCTTCTCACTATCTTTCTGGAAAATGTCTGGCAATTCCCATTCTTTCCATAGGCTGGTGCCTCTCAGATCTGTCTCATTTTTTTCCTTCATTTCTGTTCTCTCAGGGCATGTTTCCAGTTGTCTGTGGGACAGCTCCACTTAATTATTCCTGAAGTGATTCAAACTTACCATTTTCTTCTCTGTCTGTCTCACTTACACACATGCACATACACACACACACACACACACACTCTGCAGTTGTTACCTGGGTTCATAGTATATAACCACACAATCTGGAAACCTCAGAACTACAGTTGGTTCTTCTTTTTCCCCTCACTATATTCTGTCATTAAGTTCTCTCCATTCTATCTCTTAAGTATCTCTTAGCTTTCTAGCCTCTGTTCTCTATCCGGCCTGCCCTTGTTTCTCAGTCTATAACAGTAGCCTCCTGATAAGGTTCTTTCTTCTGTTACATCATATTCTTTCTGCTTGTAATGACATTTACCTGATGAATGCCTATTCATCTTTCAAGACCTCCTCTGTAAAATCTCTATTAACATCGTCTCCACACATATAAAACTTGTCCTAGCCTCTTATCATGCCTTTACAGCTCATTTTATAAACCCATATTTCACTAATTATATACCCTATAAAGTATGCACATTCTTCCAGAATAATGACTGTTCCTTTTATATATCTTCCTTCACCTCTCTCACTCCTTCCCCCAGAAAACCTTAAACTCATGCCACATGGTGTTGTCTTTTCTTGATCCCTGTGCGATAGTGTATCTTCTTGTGAGATCTAGTTTGCTGCCCATCTAGAACAAATGATGGGAACAGAAAAGAAATACATTTGTCTAATTCATTAACATTTATACATGAATTTACTGAACTCGATAATATCTTTTTTAAACGATCCTGGTTGTCAATAAACATTATAATCCCAGAAGGAAATCTATGGAATGTACCGTAAGACATTTCTTACACTCTTCAAGAACTTTCTTGTGCTGGGGGAAAATGGCTTCTACAATTCCCATTCCTGTTCTCCTTTTTCATTAATAGTATTTTCCCTTTACAGTAGAGATACATGAAAGGTAGCATATAAAAGTCAGACTTTGTTGCATGATCAGAACTAAATTGTGAAGTCTGTATTTTGAAGGGAGAGATAACATTTTGGGAAAAATTATAGCTGTTTTTAGTAGTCTTCATGGAACTGATATGATTCAATCAAACACTGAAACCATTCTTTAATGTTCTGTAACTGCTGTGGAGATACTGTTTACATTTACAAAGATTGATGTGGGGGGATTAATTCGAGAACTGGTCTATTATGCTTTTGCTAGCAGGCAAATTTGTCTTGAACCTTGATAAATGAGAGAGTTTGATGCTGTCAATACTGAACTGTTGCACCTCTGCCTGTTATTTTTCAGGCTAACCCACCCAGAGATTCCATATAGTAGTGGAGCCACATCATCCACCAACAATCCAGAATTTTTGGAGGGTCTCTCTCAAGGTCAGTTGCTTCAGAATGAGCCTTCAAACACAGCAGAAGGCAATGAACAGAGGCATGAAGATGAGGTAAGCTGAAGTACTCCTTCTATTACTGATCTCCGAACCTTGTAAAGAAGCAGACAGCAGGTGTCCATCATCTGGCTTTCTTACATTCTGCAGAATTTTCTGTTTTATATTAAATATTTCTGGTTTTACATAAAAATCATATTAATGGTTTTAATGACATGAAGACAGGTAGACTCATTTTACTCCTAAGAAATTTATACCTGCATTATATTAGATGTTCAACAAATGCTTGTTGAGTGAACAAATGAGTTATTTCATTAAATAAGTATTTAATGAGAAATCCACACGCCTTGTTCAAGACCACACACATCTCCCCAAGCCTTGCAGCTTGTATTTGTGAATGCACAAAGAATTCACACCACTTACCAGTCATTCCACCTTCCATAGCGGGTATCTTTAATTCACACAGAGGTTTCATATGGGCCTGCATAATTATGCCTTTATTGGACTTATACAGTGTTACTCACAAATAACTTATTGTATTGTCTCTGTTTTAAGGTACTCTTTTTAGCCATAGAAGAATACTACCATTAATTTTTATCTTCTTATTTAAAAGAGCTGATTTTTACATTATAGCATTCTTAAAGGTTATGATGAATGTTTAAAGCTTCTCAAACATCTCAGACATTAGCTTTAATGTTACTAGGTTTGCAAAAAAACAACTGACATCAAATGCACTGTTTACCTGGTAGTGAGTTACTACACCATTTTTTGTATACTTGGAAGGGTATAGTACTGTAATTAATATTTAGGTGTTTTTGTCCTATTTTGCTTATCTTTTTCTTCCCTGAATAAGAATTCTTGTATCCAGAAAACATAGTAACTGCTAGGCTATATGTATAATAAAATTATGCAATACCTGATGTTTCTTGCATTTCATTTAAAAGGACAAGGAAATGGTCTGTAGTAAAATATTAGTGACACCTCAGTCCTTTTGTTGTACTGTTTTAGAGGTGATTTAATCTTTTTATATATATATTTTTTTAATTGATTGATTGTAGAGAGAAGGGAGGTGGGGGACAGTGATGTGAGATAGAAACATCGATCAGTTGCCTCTTATGCTCCCTGACCAGGGACTGAACATTCAACCCAAGCATTGCCCTGCCTGACTGGAAATAGAACTTACTATCCTTCTGTTTTATGGGTTGATGCTCCAGCCAACTGAGCCACACTGGCCAGTGCCATTGGTTGATTCTTTTTTTTTAGATTATTTGTTTATTTATTTATTTATAGACAAAGGGGAAGAGAGAGGTGGAGAGAAACATCAGTGTATGGTTGCTTCTTTCATGCCCCCCCCCACTGGGTACCTGGCCTGCAATCCAGGCATGTGCCCCGACTGGGAATCAAACCAGTGATCCTTTGGTTCATAGACTGGTGCTCAATCCACTGAGCTACAACAGCCAGGGCCCCATCGGTTGATTCCTATATATGCCCTGACCTGAGACAGAACCCTCAACCTTGAATGTATCAGGTCTATACTCCAACCAACTAAGCTACTCAGGCCGTGGCCAAGGTGATTTAATCTTTTGACTTTAACTAATAACATACAAAGGACTCTGACTTTATAAAATAAACATCTTAAGGAACAAATGATCAAGCTAAAAAATTAGATTTCACTTTGGATATACTTACTGAAATTTTTCTAAGACTGAGGTATTAACTTTAAATATACATGCTATCTACTATGGAAAATAAACTGGTCTTTGAGTGGTATCAATGAGAAACACCCTTTATGAATAATTTTTAATCCCTGTGCTGCAACTTGTCTCGTTTTGTTTGCCCAGTGCATGTTAAGTCTTGTTCTGATCTACTGTGACAGTGTCTGCTTTTCTGACACAGCACCGTGTATATGCTGCATTTCTCATTTAGAATATTCCCCTGTTGGGAGTCAGGATTTGTTAAGTGCACATGAAGGCCAAGCTTGAGTGATCATGACACCCCTTATTCTAATCTCTTGGGAGTAGCATTAGAATATGCCCTAGTGCAACAGTTTGTAGTGCGGTAAGTGAAAGGGTCTATAAGTAAACCACCTGGAGTCTCCCCTTGAAAACTACATTGCAGTTATTTGTACCTATGACAGGGAGAGCTTTGAATACCCAGGGCCTTAATGGCAAGAAAATGCAGCTCTTACCCTGTTTTGTTTGTTAGCATTTATTAGTGTTGTTGTGTAATTTAGGGACATTCTAGTTATTGTAATTTGGTTTTAGTTTTTATTTTATCTTGTGTTGTAGCAAAGAAGTAAACGAGGGGGGTGGTCCAAAGGAAGAAAAAGGAAGAAACCTCTTCGAGACAGCAATGCACCCAAATCCCCCCTTACAGGATATGTTCGGTTCATGAATGAGCGTCGAGAACAGCTTCGAGCAAAGAGACCAGAAGTCCCATTTCCAGAAATCACCAGGATGTTAGGCAATGAATGGAGTAAACTGCCTCCTGAGGAAAAACAGGTAATTTTTTTCTATTCCTGATCCTTAGCTTGGTTTTCATTATATCTCAAAAATAATCCCTGTCAGAAAAGCAAAGAGGATGAACAGTTAATTCTTCACTTTTGTCATGTGCTTAGCAGGGTCCTTTATAGCTCTCTTCTCCAGCATAGTGGTATTCATACTCTTTCGGGTTAAGCTTCAGGATGTGAGCAGGTGGGGCTCTCAACTAAAGCAGCTGCACTGGTATTTGATTAATAAGATTTTTGTGGTTATTCGATATTAGCAAGTTTATCAACATTATTTATTCCACCAAGTTCAATGAAAAGTTATGAATTAAATAAGAAAAGATCATTTGATAAAATTTTATTCACATAAGATTTTTATTTAAAAGATATTACTGCTTTAATAAAAATTTTGGAGTTCTGACATATTTAACCTATTGGGGAAAATAAAGCAAGAATGCTTTAATTCATTCTCTTCTAAAACAGAAACTAAGCCTGTTATCAAATAAACAAATCTATTTGTTAGAGAGATTTGAGAGCAATGAAGAACAAGATAGCCATGATTTGGCTGAAATGTCACAAAAACAGTGATTGTTGTGGGAGTAGCTTTGGGTTAAAAGTTACCTGCATTCTCAACATCTGAGAAATACCTCTATTTCTTTTATGTCTGATATTCTTTTATACCAAATTGAAAAATACTTTGGGGAATTAACTGAATTCAAAACATTTCAAAGAGATCAGATTAAATTGCAGTTTGAAGCTCTGTGTAGCAAGCAAATAGAAAGCAGTGCATATCACCCATTGTTTTGGCTCTAATGTATAAAGTATAATGGGATTATGAGTTGTACATAAGGGGTTACTCTTTTGATTATTGTTTCAAAATTAATGCATGCTCATTGTTTAAAATGTTTTCAGACAGTACAGAATGTATAAAGGAAAAAGCAAAAGTAACAGTAGTTATTTGAGAATAATTACAAATGTGCAGAAAGTTACAAATGTAGAATAGCACAAAGAACATCCAAATACCCTTTATCTGTATTCACCTATTGTTAACACATTTTATTCCATTTCTCTGTTCGCATATGTGCTCATATTCTCCAGCACAAACTCACTCACTCTTTCTCTGTTTCTCTCTCTCTCTCACATACACACACACACACACACACACACACACACACACACACTATATTTTTCAGAATCATCTGAGGGGAGGTTACATATACCCCTCAATATTTCAGGGTGTTTTGTAAAAATGAACATACTCTCTTACATAGCCATAGTATAATTACCAACTTTGTAATTTTATATTGACATAATAGTTTTGTCTAACCTACTATCCATATTCCAGTTTTATCAATTGATATAACATCATTCCCCTATAAAAAATTTCCCCTCCAGTTCAGATTCTAGTCTAAGATCAGGTTTCGTATTTAGTAGTCAAATCTCTAGACTCCTTTAATCTGGAATATTTTCACAAACTTCTTTGTCTTTTATGACGTTAGGATTATTTAAAAATACAGTCACTCCCTCTTTCTCTTCCTTCTTCTTATTTACTTTTAACAGAACATTTGTCATTTTTCTCCTTGTCTGATGTTTCCTCATGATAAGATTAAAGTTACACATTCTTGGTCAGAATACTGCATAGGTGGTATGTCCTTTGTAGGGGACCATAGTGTCCTCCTGGGTAATTAATTTTCCTCACTCAATAAAGGTTTTCTCCTTATAATTATTAAGTAGTCTGTGAAGAGAATCTCTCAGAATCAAAATCCCCCCCCCAAGTTTAGCATTGATTGATAAATTTTGCCTGATCTATTCTTTATCATGATTGTTGCAAAAATGATGACTTCTCAATCCTAGTATTTCCTCCAAACCTACCAGTTGGCCCTCACCATTCTAATCTAAGTAAGATCCCTCCTCCCGTCTATACATTTATTTGATTGTTATTTATTATTGGTGTAGATATTTGAATTTTCCCCAGTGGTTTATAATTTATTACTGTATTTGTATTTAAACTGTCCCAGATTTAGCCAGTTGGGTGTCCCCTGCATTTGGCTCTTGGGTGGGACAGGGTTTTTAACATAATTTCTGACTCTAGTTTATGTTCATTTAGAAGAAGTATTTTTATATTTTATTTCTTAAACCTAATTGATGAATGAAAAGAACAAGGCATTAAGCAAAATTATGCTGTTAGATCAATGAACTTGGTTTAAATAATGAGTGGCACAAAGTATATAGATGCAATCTCTCAAATTCATTTTAGGTCCATAGGATGAAGTCATTCTTTTTTTTTTCTTTTTTGAGGTCATTCTTTTTAATGTTCTTATGTCTTCTGACTTTAGTATCCCTCTCTTCTGGCTCTTAAAAGGCCACCTGATGTATGAGATCATTCCCTCAGAATGGGTTAGGAATTAGAGGAAAAAAAATAGTATTTCGTCTTCTCTCCTGGGAGGATTAAATGTGTCTGTATGGTGTTCTTGAGGATTCTAGTAGCCATATGGAGTTCTGTATATAGGGTTAGAGAAATAACTATAATTATCTTCTTATGAATTTTTTATGAGATCTATTCCCCATATATTTTTCTTTCCACATTCCAGTTGTCCTCTGTGTTCTTCAAGTAGCTCATTGATATTTTACCTAAATAAAATCTGTTCCTTGAAAATTACTCCACGTTTCTTTTCTAGCGGTACCTTGATGAAGCAGACAGAGATAAGGAGCGTTACATGAAGGAACTGGAGCAGTATCAGAAGACTGAGGCCTACAAGGTCTTCAATAGGAAAACCCAAGATCGTCAGAAAGGCAAATCGCAAAGGCAAGGTATCAGAACCAGAACCAAATGTATTTGTAGTTTGCTGTGTGTGATGAGTGTCACAAAACCTATTAGAGTGATAAATATAAAAGCTTTGTTCCTGTCATTTCTCCATTATACTATGTTCATTTATAAGCATCATCTTGAAATTTTATTAAAATCACATTGCTCTCATTTATAAATTCCAGTTGGTTTCCATATCCAGTATCTATAATTTGGCTTCTCCTCCAAAGACCCCTTTTAGGTGACTGTACTTTTTTCTGATTTCCAGTTCAGGCATTTCTCTGCCTCTAAACAACTCTTTACTAAACCACATAACTGCCTTGCTTTAAGGCCTCCAATCTCTTCATGTGCCATCTCCCAGCCTCAGATAACCATCTTTTTCATTCATACATTCATGAACGCATTCATTCAAAAAATGGGTATTGAGTACCTCCTGTTATATCAGGCTCTCACCTAGCCTTTAAGAAAGCAATAGCGAACAAGATAGACGAGATCCTGGTCTTCGTGGATCTTTTATTAGTCATTAAAATTGTTCCTTCCACACCTACAAGAATTGCTTTAAGATCCCCTTCTTCAGGAAGCACTGCAAAGATACCTTACCCACAAGTAGCCTGTCTTTCCTTCATTCCTGCCATCTCCTCACACTTGGGCCTCTTGCTTGCTAACCTATAATATTGTGCAAACAGCCTTTGGCATGTGTTTCCTGTTAACCTTCTCACCGTTTTCTCCTCAGTAGTAGTCTGCTCTTTCTCCTGTGTCTAAATGTAATCTATAAATACAGGGTTCCCTTTAAGTTTTGTTGACTAACTGATTAATAAAGTCATGAGAAAAAATAACATATGTTGTGATAGCCTACATATATACCAGCAGTTTTTATAGTTTGGCACAGCCATTAGCTTGGGTTTAGTTATTGTTCTGTTTTATTTTTCAGCTTAATGTTCTCTTGTTCTTCTGTATTTTTAGATGCAGCCAGACAGGCCACTCATGATCATGAGGTAATTATAATTAGCTTTCTTTCTACATATCATACATATATTCATAAAATATTGTTATTTGAAATGCTTTTGTACATTTTTTAATGAATGACAGAGTATTTTCTATCTCATAATTCAGATGGGTGAGTTGCTTTAGCTCAAGGATTCGTAGCATATTACACATACTTAGCTTGTGAGTATGCCCTTGAATTATAGCCCCTAACTCCAGTCTTTTTTTGTGCTCCAAGAATTTTATTGGCTTTAAATACTGAAATTGGCTGGGACTTAGAGTGAGATATAGAAATGAAGAGCAGCTGAAAGCTAAAAGTGGACCGTATTTATCATCATCAAATACCTTACTCTGACTCTCAAGAACAAGTTGTTGTGTAGGGAATCCAGCATTTGGTTAAAGTGAACTATTCAGCTGCAGTATCAACAAAGCACAAGTGATGATAGGTTGGTTCCTGTGCCTCCTTTTCTCACTGGCAAATATTTGTTTACTTGGCCTTTTCCCCTCCATTTGGTTCAGCCTCATCAATGGGAATTAAGCCTGTGTTCCTGAGTGTGAATTATAGGTATAGGCCTGTATGTGTTGGCTTTGCTGCACAGAGAGCTTGAAATATATTTGTAGGCAATGGTTAATACAGTCATGCACCACTTAATGGGGATACATTTGTAGGCAGGTGTCATTAGGTGATTTTGTCATTGTATAAACATTATAGAGTGTACTACACAAACCTGGAGGGTACAGCCAACTGCACACGTACGCTGTATGTGTACTACCATTGTATATGCAGTCCATCATTCATTGAAACAGTGTTATATGGCACGTGACTGTATATGGTTGTAAGAAAATGAAATTTGTAATTCCATCTTTTAAAATGCTCAGTAACTCCTCATTGCTTACCAAATCACATTCAGTCCTTCTGTGTCTCATACCTATGTTCATATTACTTTTTTTCTTAGAAATACCTTCTTTGCCTTGATCATTTTTTCTATGTCCACCCCCCCCATTACCTCATTCTGCCTCTCAAAATTCTAGTTAATGAAGTTTCACTTCCTCTCAAGCTTGTCCTGTTTCCTCCAGTTTCCTTTAACCCTCAACAGCTCTGTATTTCTCTTATGCATGTAAGCTGAACTGACCTGGTGTTGAAGTTATTCAAGTGCTTCTATTACTCAGATTCTTGGATTGTAACCTCTTTGAAGGCAGGCACAGTCTAGTTTCCATCTTGGACCCAACCCCTATCCCCTAGCATGATGCCCTTGCATGGAGGAGGACTTCCATAAGTACTTACTTATTTTTAAACAAAACTCACTTGTTGAAATAACAGTGGAAATTTATACAAAAAGAATTTTCTGATGTATTCTTTTACATATATTTGCCTTTTTAATAAACCAAGAAAATCATTTCTGGGGGCTATAGTTTTCACACCTAATTTGGTATTGGTGACCTCCAGAACACTGAGAAAACATTTAGATTCACAACTCAAATAGATTTTTTATAAATAAATTTTATCCTGAATTTTAAAGCGAGAAGCATAGTAAATGTTAGCGTTTTGGTCTTCATATAAACCCGATGTAAACATAGCTATATATGATATCTTTGTGTTCTAACTAGGTTGAAATATGAATTTTTTGCTTGAAAAACCGTATGTATGCTCTTCGTTAATTTTTAAATTACAATTAACATATAAGATTATATTAATTTCAAGTGTATAGCCCATGATTACACATTCACATAACTTACAAAGTGATTTCCCCAATTTAGTACTAATCTGACACTATGTATAATTAACAATACTATTGATTATATTTCCTTTGCCAATGTATTTCCTATATTTTGTTTACATTCCTGTGACTGTTCTAAATCCCTTCACCTTTTTATCTATTCCCCCAACTCTTTTTCCATCTGGCAATGGTCAAAATGTTTCCTGTATCTATGAATCTGTTTCTGTTCTGCTTCTTCGTTTATTTTGTTTTTTATATTCCACATGTAAGCAAAATCATCTGGCATATGTCTTTTTCTAACTTACTTCACTCAGCATAATATCTTCTAGGTGCATACATGTTGTTGCAGATGGCAAGGTTTCATTCTTTTTTTTTAAAGCTAAATCATAGTCTATTGTATATATGCACCACTTCTTTTTTATCTGTTCATCTATTGATGAACATGCTGACTGCTACCATATCTTGCCCATTGTAACTAGTGCTGCAGTGAAAATATGGATGTATATGTCTTTTCAGTTTAGCGTTTTGGGTTTCTTCAGATAAATACCCAGAAGTGGAGTACTAGGTCTTTGTCTCCTGTTGGAAACTTTGGTTTAAAGTCTGTTTTGAACCAAAACTGGTTCAAAAGACTCATACCAGACTCAGACTGGTATGAGTATTATCACCCCAGCTTTTTTTTTTGCTTGTTTCTCTTTTCATGAAATATCTTTTTCTATCCCTTTGTTTTTAGTCTGTGTGTGTCTTTTGATCTGAAGTGAATAGCAAATGTAAGGGTTTGTTATATTATCCATTCTATCACCACATGTCTTTTTAAAAAATATCTAATCTTTATTACATTTTTTCCATTACCATTTAGTCCTCTTAGACTGCTCTCACGTCAGCAGTCACCATACTGTTGTCCATGTCCATGAGTCCTTTTTCCTTTTTGCTCAACCCTCCACCCTATAACCTCCCCTTCCCCCACTAGCTGTCATCTTTTCTCCATCTACGAATCTGTCTCTTTTGCTTGCTTGCTCTTCAGTTTGTTCATTAGTTTCCACATATGAGTGAAGTCATATGGTATTTGTCTTTTTCTGACACCATGTGTGTTTTGATTGAAACATTTAATACATTTGCATTTAAAGTAATTATTGATAAATATGTATTATGATTTTATTATTCATAATTTTGATCTTTTTTTTCTTCTTAAAGAGACACTTTAACATTTCTTGCAATGCTGGTTTGATGGTGATGAACTCCTTTAGCTTTTTCTTGTCTGAGAAGCTGTATCTGTCCTTTGATTGTAAATGATAGCTTTGCTAGGTAGAGTAATCTTGCTTGTAGGTCCTTGTTTTTCATCCCTTTCTTGCCAATCCCTTCTGGCTTACAGAGTTTCTGTTGAGAAATAGCTAACAATCTTATATGAGCTCCTTTGTAGGTAAGTAACTTAACTGCTTTTCTCTTCTTTTAAGATTCTCTCTTTTGCATTTTAATTATGATGTGTCTTGGTGTGGGTCTCTTTGGATTCATCTTGTTTGGGTCTTTGCAGTTTTTGAAACTGCATGTATGCTTCCTTTGCCAAGCTTGGGAAGTTTTTCATCATTGTTTTTTCAAACTGGTTTTTAATTTCTTTCTTCTCTAGCACGCAAATGTTGTTACCCTTGAAGGTATCCCAGAGGCTCCTTACACTATCCTCATTTTTTACATTTTTTTTTCTGTTTTGCTGGGGTGTTTCTGCTTTCTAATCTTCCAAATCACTGATTTCATCCTCTGCTTCATCTACTCTATTGTTGATTCCCTCTAATGTATTCTTTGTTTCAGTTAGTATATTCTACATTTCTGACTGGTTTTTATGTCTGGTTTTCATGTCCTTTTTTATGTTGTTGAAGTTCTCACTAAGCTCCTTGAGCATCCTTCTAACCATTATTTAGAATTCTGTAACTGGTAGTTTGCTCACTTCCATTTCATTTCATTCTTCTGGAGTTTTCTACTGTTCTTTCATTTGTAACCTGTTTCCTTGTCTCCTCACTTTGGCCACCTCCCCGTGTTTGTTTCTATGTATGTTAGGCAGAACTGCTATATTTTTCAATTTTGCTCAAGGGGCTTTTAGTAGATGTCTGTAGGGCCCAGTGGCACAGCCCTTCACAGTCATCTGAGTTGTGCACTCATGGTGTGCCCTGCTTTGTGGGCTCTGCATACTCTCCTGTTGCAGTTGAACTTTGATTGCTATTGGCACATCACTGAGAGGGATTGACTGCCAGGCCAGTGGGCTAAAAGGTCCAGCTGCAAGTACAGTAGAGCTGATGCTGTACAGGGCCCAACCCCATAAAGCAGGACCTGCTTAAGCAGGGCTTTGGTACCTGCCAAGTTTGGCCCTTTAGTGTGCTGCTCATGGAGGTAATTGGGTTGTAATTGGCATGGTCTGAAGCTGCCCACTGGGTGGACTGACCAGGGTCAGCCACTGCCTGTTTCCTGCCCAGAGTCACCCCGACATGAGCTACAAAGCAATCTGCAAATGGCTGCTACTTGTTTTGGTCTTAATGTTTCCTGACAGAGGCCAAGCTGCAAACCAGGACTGGCCGCCACTAGTGCCAGGCCCGAATCCACTTAGCAAGAAGCACAGGATATTAAAAAAAAAAAAAAAAAAGTACAGGATACACAGAGGCCAGATGCTGCTTTTTTGAGTGATTTTAGGAAAGTCCCAAGCATTAACCAAGAGAGGCCATTTGTATGGAAAAGTCACTGGAAATGGCTTGGGTAGGCCCACACTTTGGATAGGGTGGGGTCACAGGGATTCATCAGGGGAGAGCAAACAGTATTAGCTAGGTTGATGGAAATTCTGATATGGCACCTGTTTACTGTCTCTGGGGACAGGGCTCAGCAAAGGAACAATGCCCGCTTCCAGCACTTTTGTCTTAGAGAAAGCTGTCTCTACAGCCCTTGTCCTAAAGCCAGATAATTCAGTTTCTGCCCATATATCCCTGGGGCTTTTTGAGCTGCTGCCCCAATACAGCAGCTTACAGGGAGGGAATCTGAGTAAATCAGCATGCGGGTTCTTTAAAATGGATGTCTGGGATTCTAGGAGCCCTCCATCTCACTCAGCCACAATCACCACTGGTTTTTACAGCCAGAAGTTATAGGGACTTTTCTTTCCAGCACTGGAAACATGGGGTGGGAGCCTGGTGTGAGGAATTTCCACAGCAGAGGAATTCCTCCAATTTTTAACCACCACATGTTGGTGTGGGGCCTGCCCCTTCCACATCTCTGCCCTTTCTATCAGTCTAGATATGGCTTTTTCTTTATATCCTTAGTTATAGGAATTCTATTCAGAACCACTTAAATTTCAAGTGATTCTGAATAATGATTGTTCTGTAGTTTAGTTGGAATTAATGCTCTGATTGTGGGAGGTTCCAAGTACCACGTTTACCTATGCTGCCATGTTGACTGGAAGCCCCTGTATGCTTTTTATTTTAAATCATAATTGTGTTGTATTGCAAACTTCCCATATTGCCAGAAATTTGCATAATTATGTCTCTCTTTTTTGTGTGTGCCCAACAATGTAGTGCTATTTTAATACTTTTTTCCCCTACTAAGCTATTCTTTGTAGCTCCTTTATTCCTAATGGTTAAAGAGAGAATTTGGATAGTAATCTAAAGCACTGAATCTACACTTTCTTGTCAGTCACCTGCTCCTTTCATCACTGTGGATTTTGCCAGCCAAACCATATGTGGCATTTTTGTCTTCACTAAAGTTAATTGTTGCAGTCAGTAAAGATTTGGTTTAGTCAGTTGTAGAAGCTGCTGCTGATGATTTAAGAAATGAAGGTTTTTATTAAAGTATATTATTTAGTATGATATAAATTTCTATGATTTATGAAAAGGAGTGTCTGCATGATTTTCCTGTTTTAGTATTACACATATGTTAACCCAAACAAAGAAAAAAGAACAGAGTAGGTGGAGGGCCAGAGTAGTTTTTCACAGGTCTATACAGTAGGCTTTATAAATCTATTTTATGCCCACATCATGATAAAGTTCTCTTAGTAAGGTTATTGACCCATTTAATGTCCCTTACTTTATGTTTTCATTTTTTCATTGAATATCTTCACTAAACTAGGTAACTTCAAAACAGTGACAATAAAAATACTGGTTTGATAGTTATTAAACATAGTTAGTCAGCTGATGGTTGGTGCCAATTCAGCACCAACAGGAATCCCCAATTTGAAACGAGGGGGGGAAGGAAACTTTATTTAGTGCAAACAGCTCAATTGTGATACAGCGCAGCTGTGAGAATAGCACAGCTGTGAGGCAGCCCTGGGGCCAGGCCTCTCTCCTGGCTAGACAGCTCTGCTCTGTTTTTTGATGGTCTGCTCTGTTGTTTGCCAGTTGACTTTGGCCTGGACTGGTCTGCAAGATGTCTTTAGTGTTTAGCTCAGCTGGTAAGGTATAATTTTCAGTCTTTGGTGGAAAGGGAAAGTGCACTCTCGGCCAGAGGGTAGCTGTCTTGTATAGACAGAAGTCTGCGTACCTGGTCCCTGATTGGTTTGTCCTCATGCAGATGAGGATTCCAGATCCTTATAGTTTGATTGGTCCACAAAGCACTTTCCTTATTGGTCAAAGCTGTGCAACTCCAATTGGATGGGGAAAGCTTCAGTCCTATTGACTGACATAGGATTTCACAACTCCTTTTTAAGGGCTGGCTCAGATGGCAGAAACAGTGCAGGCCTCTCCCTGAAGTGCAGTTTGTGTGAGAGCCCCCTGTGTAGAAATGGCTGATAGGCTCTATTTTCTAAAATTTTAGCCATGTTAACCTCCAGGAGCCCTTCTTACGTGTCCTCTTTCTCAGGAGTTACATTACACACTGATTCCTTACATAATAACACCTTAGTATAATAAGAGTTCAGAAAAATAAGAAAGTACTATGAATGAAAACCAGGCACAGAAGGCCCCATGGAAAAAGGAGCTAAATCAGAAGTTAAAGGTGACCCAGGTTTTGTGGTGTCACTGCCAGGTGAGTAAAATAGACTGAGCTGAGTTATGAGCAAGTTAATAAAACAGCAAGTACTTTGTAAAGTGCCTAAAACATAATACATGCTTATTTTCCTTTACTTTTTTTTATTAGGAGTAAAATGACAAATTCAATAGAATAGTCTTTGAACTCACTTCAAAAATACTAAAACCTCAAATCCTCTCAGCTGATCCCTTTGTTTTGTTGGTGAGGAACATCACGTGCCTCAAACAGGAAAGAACTTCCCTAGAATCACGCTGAATTAGAGGCAGGAATGAAGCCCAGGCCTGTATATCCCAGTCTAGCATTCTTGGCAGCACATGCCATGCCATATAGAATTAACTAAACGGTGTTGAAAGTTAAAATGGGCTTTCCTGGTTGTCTGAGATGTCAGCAAAATTTGTTGCTAGTTAAGACAGAAAATTATTTGGTTTATGTATAGTAAGAAACCTATAGTATTTCTAAATGGAACTTGGATTCCTAAGACACTGTTAACAAGGCAGATACTGAAGAGAGCTAAAGAAATGCTGACCTGAAAGCCATTCAAGCCGTTCTGCACAACAGCCTGGCACACAATATTAAGCCCATTCCTTTAAGCCAAGGGCATTTGAGGGAAGCATATCATGGACTATGAAATTCTGACCCTGAGCCTAGGTCACAGCAAAACAGATGCAATTCAAGAGGACCTTTGTTCTCTTACCACCCACACAATATATAGAATTAAAAATCAAAGGAAAGAGCATTATTGCTCCTCTCAAATCAAAAGTCAGGATTCAGTATAGTGTTATTCTCAGTAAAGTGTCTACATCTTACGTGAGGACTGAGATAGAAAAAAATAATTTTGTTTCCCTTTTGATTTATGAGAAATGACAAAATGATACTCAACCTGAGCAAATTAGACCCTTTCAGTGAAGAGGTAATGAAATCCTACGACTTTAATCCCTTGAGTGATCCTTGGAGTGGCTTAAGTGTATCTCAGGCCCTGGGAGGACCCTCTTCATGCTGAATAATGTATGCAGTAATGGGAAAGTGTTGATGGCTTTTATTACTGCTCTTCCATTAAGTAGAATTTCTGTTGTTGTTCAGAGACTGAACAGTTTCATTTAATTGCTTTGGTGTTTCGTATTTTGCACTCTTAAGAATTTGTGCCAAGGGGCAGTGTGTTAATGTACCTATGTGGTGCTGCCTTCAGCCTTTTTGTGGTTAACATGATTTGGATCTTTCTGGCAAAAAGAGAGGAGAGTTAGCTGTCTGAGGAGAATCACGGCCTTTAAGAGTGCACGCTACCACGGCAGATATTTAGACTTAGGAGTAGGTAATTGATGTCATATAAGCTCGTGCAGTTGAGTAGGAGAATAAACATGGTCAGATGATAAAGTCCTCAGACTACCCTAAGTCATTTGTAGACTTATGTTATATCTGTTACACCTTGAACATGTGTGAATTTGTGTATCATAAATTTTCTCTTTACCTGCTACAACCCAGTAACAGTTAAAATATATGGCAAACTAGCCAAGTCAAGAGAAAGCCACTGTGAAATATGTTTAAGGTCCCTTCTGAAGTCAGCCTTTCTTGCCCATACATTAATGAGTTCTCTTAGAAATGCATTAGGAACTGGCTCTATGTAGAGCTTTGCAGGTTGAAAATGGAGGTGGGTGGGTAATGACACTTTTTTTATTTTTCGATTGTTCTGGGAAACTTGGCTTGCTCTCTTTAAGAGGTATAAGGGTACAATTACATGCCCAGCCCCCTTATAAGGCAGATACCAGTATGAAAGCAGGAGTTTGGCTGTCAGAATTTCCCCATAGGCTGTTAACTGCTTAGCTTTTCTGCTGGACACCAGATCATATTTGTGTTCTACTAGAGGACTAGTGGTGGCAGAGTAGGAAAAATACATTCTACTTCTGCCTTTTAACATGCTTTTATAAGAATGATTTCTAGCCCTGGCTGGTGTGGCTCAGTGGATTGAGCTCCAGTCTGCGAACCAACCAAAAGGTGGTCAGTTCAATTCCCAGCCAGGGCCCATGCCTGGGTTGTGTGGGCCAGTTCCCCAGTTGTGGACAAGGGAGAGGCAACAGATTGCTGTATCTCTCACACATAGATGTTTCTCTTCCTTTCTTTCTCCCTCCCTTTCCCTTTCTCTAAAAAGAAATAAATTTTTTTAAATGATTTCTAGATTTTCTTTAACTGTTCTTTATTGTTGTAAAGGTTTTGCAGTCTTCACATTTCACTAGCAATTTCTTCAGTTCGTACTTCCCACTGTTCTCTTTGCCATCTTATGTAATATTTTAAACACTGTGCCAAGACAGTTCTAATTTATATTCATAATGCTTTCAAACTCAAATTCATTGTGGAAAGGGCAGCCAAACATTTTGAAATTTACATTATTCTTAAGGATCATTGTGGAATGTATTTTGCAGTAGTTTTGTGAGAATTTTATTTCAAATTTTATTCTTAAATTCGCCAAATTATTGGTGGATGACTTTTAAGCTTTGTTATTCTTTTCTGTCTCACATAATCCTTGGCTTTTTCATTTTTAAAGCTTAGATACTTCTACTGTCTTTATTTCATTTGTTTGTTTTTTCCTATGTCTGCAGACAGTCTTAAAGAGCCCCAGGAATAATCTGCCCCTTATAAATTAGAAGTTCTAATGGAATACCATTATAATTGTTCATGGCTGGGAGATTTCTGCTAAATTTCTTATGTTCACTATGCAAACTTACAGTGGATAGCCCTATATCAGAGAGCATTTTACATGTATAAACAATAGAAAACAGCTGAAAAAATACCTACAAATTTTCTTTCTTTATTTCTACCTCAGTTACTTCCACAGCCATACACTGTTGAATATTCAAAGCACACAATTGAGAAATAGTTTCCAAATTCTCCATTTGGAAAATTAATGTGGATTTGTTTTAAGGTGTCTCATTGCACAGCAGTTGTACACCTTAGATAATTCAATACTTAACCTGCTTGAGACCAAGAAAGTTTGTTTTCACTGAAGAGGTAAATAAATACATTTCCCTTGCAGCTTAACTGGACTGATTCCTGCTTACACTATTTCCTTAAGAAGACATAACGATTGTCCTTTAGCACTACCTATTTAATTTAGCTTCTTTTTAAGAATTGACTGCTCTATTATTTTTTCATTTGCAGTTTACATTCAATACTATATTAGTTTCATGTGTACAGTACAGTAGATAGACATTTCAGTAACTTACAGAGTGATCCCCTGATGTCTAGTACCCCATCAAACCATATATAGTTATTACAACATTATCACTATATTCCATGTGTTTTGCTTGATAGCCTCATAACTGTTTTGTAACTGCGGATTTGTACTTCATCCCTTCACCTTTTTTCACCCAGCCCTTGCAAACCCAATCTTCCTCCCAGTTGTCGACCATCAGTTTATTTCTCTGCATATATGAGTCTCTTTCTTTTTAGTTTGTTCCTTTATTTTGTTTATTAGATTACACACATGAAATCATATGGTATTTGTTTTCCTCTGTCTCATTTCACTTAGCATAATACCCTCTCAGTTCATCCATGCTGTTGCAATGGTAAGACTTCATTCCTTTCTAAGGCTGAGTAATATTCCATTGTATATGTATACCACATCTTCTTTATCCAGCTGTCTGTTGATGAGCACTTATGTTGCTTCCATGTCTTGGCTATTGTAAATAATGAATATAGGGGTTTGTATATCTTTTTGAATTAATGTTCTGGATTTCTCTGGATGTATTCCCAGAAGTGGGATCTCTGTGTCACATGGTAGTTCTATTTTTAATTTTTTCAAGAATTTCCATACTGTTTCCACAGTGGCTGCACAAATTTGCAAAACCACTAACAGTGCACTAGTGACCCTTTGCTCTGCAGCCTCGCCAAGGCTTGTTGTTTGTTGATCTATTGATAATAGACAGTCTGGCAGGTGTGAGGTGATGTTTCGTTGTGGTTTTAACTTGCATTTCTATAATGATCAGTGGCATTGAACATCTTTTCATATGTTTATTGGCCACCCGTATGCCCTCTTTGAAGAAATGTCTATTCAAGTCCTCTGTCCATTTTTTAATTGGTTGGGTTATTTGGGTTTTTTTATTGGACAGGTGGGGTTGGTGTTAAGTTGTATACATTCTTTATAAATTTTGGATATTAACCTCTTATCAGATGTGTCATTGGTGAATATCTTCTTCCAGTTTTTAGGTTGTCTTTCATTTGTTAATGGTTTGCTTTGCTGTACAAAATCTTTTTATTTTGATGTAGTCCCATTTATTTTTTAATTTTTTTTCCTCTTGCCCAAAATGACATATCCAAAAAAGAATATTACTAAGAGCAATGTTAGAGAATTTACTGCCTATATTTTCTTATAGGACTTTAATGGTTTCAGGTCTTATGCTTAACTCTTTAATCCACTTTGAGTTTATTCTTTTATATGGTGTAAGAAGGTATTGTAGTTGCAGTCTTTTGCAAGTATATGTCCAGTTTTCCTGATACTATATATTGACTACACTGTGTTTACCCCACTGTATATATTGCCTCCTTTATCATAGATTAACTAACCATATAAGCATGGGTTTATTTCTGGGCTCTCTATTTGTTCCTTTGATCTGTTTATTTTATGCAAGTACCAGGCCATTTTGATTATTATAGCCTTGTAGTATAGCTTGATATCTGGTAGCATGGTACCTCCAGCTTTGTTCTTTCTCAAAATTGATGTGGCTATTTGGATTTTTTTGTGGTTCCATATAAATGTTAGGATTGTTTGTTCTAGTATGCAAAAAAATACCATTGGTATTTCAGTAAGGATGGCATTGAATCTATAGATTGCTTTGGGTAGTATGGACCTTTTAACAATGTTAATTCTTTTTATCCATGAGCATGGTGTATGCTTCCATTTATTTGTGTCATTTTCAGTTTCTTTCTTCAATGTCCTATAGTTTTCCAAATACAGCTTTTTTATCTCCTGGGTTAAATATATTCTTAGGTATTTTTTATGCCATTATAAATGGGATTGTTTACTAAATTTATCTTTCTGGAAGTTCATTATTGATGTGTAAAAATGCAACCAATTTCTGAATATTTATTTTGTATACTACTCTAATGAATTCATTTATTAGTTCAAAGAGTTTTTGGTGAGTCATACAGGATTCTCTGTGTATGATGCCATGACATCTGCAGACAATGACAGTTTTACTTCTTCCTTTCCAATTTGTATGCGCTTTATTTCTTATTGTCTGGTTGCTGTAGCTAGGACTTCGAACACTGTGTTGAATGGAAGTGGTGAAAGCGGATATCCATCTCTTATTGATCTTAAGGGTAATGCATTTAGTCTTTCACTGTTGAGTTTGATGTCACCTGTGAATTAGTCATATATGGCTTTTCTCATAAGTGAATGGTGAATTTTTGTCAAGTGCTCTTTAAATATCTATTGATATGATTATATGATTTTTATTCTTCGTTTTGTTTGTGTATCATGTTAATTGATTTCTGGATATTGAAACAACCTTGCATCCCAGGCATAAATGCTACTTGATCCTGGTGTTGGATCTTTTTAATGTATTGCTGAATCCTGTTTGCTAATATTTTGTTGAGGATTTTTTTTGTCTATGTTCGTCAGGGATATCAGCCTATAATTTTTTTGTAATATTTTTGTCTTATTTTGGAATCCAGATAATGCTGTCCCCTCATAAAATGAGGTTAGGAATGGTAGGTGTTAATTCCTTTCAATGTTTGATAAAATATACCTGTGAGGCCATCTGTCCCAGGACATTTTTGTTTGTTTTAAGTTTTTTAATTACTGATTCTATTTTGTTAGTAGTTACCAGTCTATTCAGATTTTCTGTTTCTTCTTAAACCAGTCTTGGAAGATTGGATGTTTCTAGGTTTTTATCCTTTATCCTTTTATCCTTATTCTTTCTGGCTGTCCAATTTGATGGCATATAACTGTTCATAGTATTCACTTATCATCTTTTGCATTTCTGTGGTGTCAGTTACCATTTTTTCTCTTTTATTCATGGTTTTATTTATTTGGGCTCTTACTGTTTTTCTTTATGAGTCAGCTAAAAGTTTATTAATTTTGTTTGTATTTTCTTTTTTTAATTTTTATTTAGTTATTTTTCAAGTACAGTTTTCTGTTTATTTCTCCCATTCCAGCCCACCCCTCCCCTATGCACCCCACCTCCCTCCCATTTCTACCCCCCTTAGTTATTGTCCCTGTGTCCTTTATACTTGTTCCTCCAAATCCCTCCCACTTTTTCCCCTTAAATTCCCTCCCCTCTCCCCTCTGGTCGCTGTCCCCCTGTTCTCTATTTCAGTGTCTTTGTTTTTATTTTGCTTGCTTGTCTGTTTTGTTGTTTAGCTTCCTGTTAAAGGTGAGATCATATGGTATTTATCTTTCAACCCCTGGCTTATTTCACTCAGCATAATGCTTTCCAGTTCCATCCATGTTCTTGCAAAGGGTAGTAGTTCCTTCTTTCTTTCTGCTGCATAGAATTCCATTGTGTATATGTACCACAATTTTTTGATCCATTCATTTACTGGCGGGCACCTAGGTTGCTTCCAGCTCTTGGCTATTGTAAATTGTGCTGCTATGAACATTGTGGTGCATAGGTTCTTTGAAATTGATGTTTTGGGGTTCTTAGGATATAATCCTAGCAGTGGAATTGCTGGGTCAAAAGGCAGGTCGATTTTTATTTTTCTGAGAAAATTCCATACTGTTTTCCATAATGGTTGTACCAGTCTGCAATCCCAACAACAGTGAACTAAGGTCCCCTTTTCCCCACAACCTCTCCAACATTTGTTGTTTGTTGCTTTGTTTATGATGGACATTCTGACTGGTGTAAAGTGGTATCTCATTGTGGTTTTAATTTACATCTCTCTAATAGCTAGCGATATTGAGCATTTCTTCATTTGTCTCTAGATCTTCTGTATGTCCTTGGAGAAGTGTCTGTTCAAGTTCTTTTCCCATTTTTTAATTGGGTTGGTTGTCTTCCTAGAGTGGAGTTGTGTAAGTTCTTTGTATATTTTGGAGATTAAACCTTTGTCTGAGGTGTCATTGGCAAATATGTTTTCCCATACAGTTGGTTGTCTTTATTAATTTAATACTGTTTTCTTTAGCATTGCAGAAGCTTTTTAATTTGATGAGATCCCATTTGTTTATTCTTTCCTTTATATTCCTTACTCTAGGGGACATATCAGTAAAAATGTTGCTGTGTGAAATATCTGAGATTTTCCTGCCAATGTTCTCCTCTAGGACTTTAATGGTTTCAAGGCTTATATTTAAGTCTTTTATCCACCTTGAAAATTTATTTTGGTATATGGTGTAAGTTGGTGCTCAAGTTTCATTTTTTTTGCATGTAGCTGTCCAGTTCTCCCAACACCATTTGTTGAAGAGGCTATCTTTACTCCATTTTATGTTATTGCCCCCTTTGTGGAATATTAATTGACTGTAGAGAGTTGGGTTTATTTCTGGGCTCTCCATTCTGTTCCATTCGTCTATGTGCCTGTTTTATGCCAGTACCAGGCTGTTTTGATTACAGTGGCCTTGTAATAAAATTTTATATCAGATATTGTGATTCTTCCTACTTTGTTCTTCTTTCTCAAAATAGCAGCTGCTATTCAGGGTCATTTATGGTTCCATATAAATTTTTGAAGTGTTCTATGTCTGTGAAATATGCCATTGGTACTTTAATAGGTATTGCATTGAATCTGTAAATTGCTTTGGGTAATATGGACATTTTGATGATGTTAATTCTTCCAATCCATGAACAAGGTATATGTTTACATTTGTTTGTGTCTTCCTTGATTTCTTTCTTCAGGGCTGTGTAGTTTTCTGCATACAGGTCTTTTCCCTCCTTGGTTAGGTTTATTCCCAGATATTTTATTTTTGTTTTTGCTATATCGAATGGGATTTTTTTCTTGATTTCTGCTTCTGCTGTTGCATTGTTGGTATACAAAAATGCCTTTGGTTTCTGGATATTGACTTTGTAACCCACTGTTTTGCCAAATTCATTAATTAGTTGGAGCAGTATTGGGGTAGAGTAAATCCTCTAGGGATTTTTTTGGGTAAATCCCTAGAGTCTATAGGATTTTCCATGTACACTATCATGTCATCTGCAAACAGTGACAGTTTTGTTTCCTCCTTTAAAATTTGGATGCCTTTTATTTCCTTTTCTTGCCTGATCGCTGTGGCTAAAACTTCCAGTACTATATTGAATAGAAGTGGTGAAAGTGGACATCCTTGTCTTGTTCCTGATCTTAGTGGAAAAGCTTTTAGTTTTTGCCCATTAAGTATGATGTTAGCTGTAGGTCTCTCATATATGGCTTTTATTATATTGAGGAATGCTCTCTCTATTCCCACTTTGCTGAGTGTTTTTATCATAAATGGGTGTTGTACCTTATCAAAAGCTTTTTCCGTGTCTATTGATATGATCATGTGGTTTTTGTCTTTGCTTTTGTTTATGTGATGTATTACATTTACTGATTTGCAAATATCGAACCATCCTTGCATGCCTGGGATGAATCCCACTTGGTCATGGTGTATGATCTTTTTGGTATATTGTTGGATGCGATTTGCCAATATTTTGTTGACGATTTTAGCATCTATGTTCATCAGCAATATTGGCCTGAAGTTTTCTTTCTTTGTTGTGTCTCTATCTGGTTTTGGAATTAGGATGATGCTGGCTTCATAAAAATAATTTGGGAGTTTTCCATCCTTCTGGATTTTTTGCAATAGTCTATGGAGAATAGGGGTTAGCTCTTCCTTAAACACTTTGTAGAATTCTCTTGTAAAACCATCTGGTCCAGGACTTTTGTGTGATGGGAATTTTTTGATTACTGCTTCAATTTCTTTTGCTGTTATTGGTGTGTTCAGATTTTCTGCTTCTTTTTCATTCAGTTTTGGGAGGTTGTATTTTTCTAGAAATTTGTCCATTTCCCCTAGGTTTTCAAATTTCTTGGCATACAGTTCTTCATATTAATGTCTTACAGTCCTTTGTATTTCTGTTGTGTCAGTTGTAATCTCTCCTCTTTCATTTCTGATTGTGTTTATTGGGGTCCTCTCTCTTCTTTTTCTTGATGAGCCTACTTAAAGGCTTGTCTATTTTGTTTATCTTCTCAAAGAACCAACTCCTGGATTCACTGATCCTTAGAATTGTGCTTTTAGTCTCTATGCCATGTAATTCTGCTCTGATCTTGGTTATTTCCTTCCTTCTGCTTGCTCTGGGCTGTCTTTCTTGTTGTTCCTCCAGTTCTTGCAGGCGTAGGGTTAGGTTGTTTGAAATGTTTTTATCTTCTTTAGGTAGGCCTGTATTGCTATAAACTTCCCTCTCAGGACTGCCTTCACTGTGACCTATAAGTTTTGGGATTTTGTGAGATCATTTTTATTTGTTTCCAGAAACGTTTTGATTTCTTCCCTAATTTCATTCTTGACCCATTCATTGTTTAATAGCATACCATTCAGTCTCCGTGATTTGGGGTGCTTTGGGTTTTTTCCTTTGGGGTTGATTTCCAATTTCAGTCCCTTGTGGTCAGAGAAGATGCTTGGTATGATTTCAATTTTCTTGAATTTTTTGAGGCTCATTTTGTGTCCTATCATGTGGTCTGTCTTTGAAAATGTTCCATGTGCGTTTGAAAAGAATGTGTATTTAGCTTCTTTGGGATAAAGGGCTCTATATATATCAGTTAAATCCATTTGATCTAGGGTGTTGTTTAATGCCGCAATATCTTTGTTGATATTTTGTTTGGAAGATCTGTCCATTTTTGACAATGGGGTGTTAAAATCCCTTGGTATAATTGTGTTGCTGTCAATATCTTTCTTGAAGTACTCTAAGATTTTCTTGATATATTTGGGTGCCCCTATGTTTGGTGCATATATATTTATGATGTTAATGTCTTCTTGGTGGATTCTTCCCTTGAGTATAATGAAGTGACCTTCTGGGTCTCTCTCTCTCTCTTTTTTTTTTTAATAAACACATTTGTCTTTTTTTCATATTTTTTTCTTGATTATGCCATTACATTTGTTCTATTTTCTCCCCTCCATTCCCCTCCACACCCCTCCCCACCATTTCCCCCTTTAGTTCATGAACACGTTCTCTAGATCTTTGTATTTTGTATTTCTCCTGCTATTCTTACTCTCCCCCCTATCTATTTTCTATCTACTGTCTATGCTACTTATTTTCTGTACTTTCTCCCCCCTTCTCCTTCTCCCACTCCCCTGTTGCTAATCTTCCACATGATCTTCATTTCTGTGGTTCACTCCTGATCTAGCTGTCCTCTTAATTTGTTTTTGTTTTCGGTGTGGTTGTTGATAACTGTGAGTTTGCTGTCCTTTCACTGTTCATCTTTTTCTCCTCTAGATAAGTCCCTTTAACATTTCATATAATAAGGGCTTGTGATGATGAACTCCTTGAATTTAATCTTATCTGAGAAGCACTTTATCTGTCCTTCCATTCTAAATGAAAATTTTGCTGGGCAGAGCAACCTTGGTTGTAGGTCTTTGGTTTTCATGACTTGGAATACCTCTTTCCAGCCCCTTCTTGCCTGTAAGGTCTCTTTTGAGAAATCCGCTGACAGTCTGATGGGAACTCCTTTGTAGGTGACTGTCCCCTTAGCTCTTGCTGCTTCTAGGATTCTCTTCTTCATTTTAATCTTGGCTAATGTAATGATGATGTGCCTTGGTGTATTCCTTCTTGGGTCCAACTTCTTTGGGACTCTCTGAGCTTCCTGGATTTCCTGGAAGTCTATTTCCTTTGCCAGATTGGGGAAGTTCTCTTTTATTATTTGTTCAAATAAGGTTTCCACTCGTGACTGTTCCTCTTCCCCTTCTGGTACCCCTATAATTCGGATGTTGGAATGTTTAAAGATGTCCTGGAGGTTCCTAAGCCTCTCCTCATTTTTTTGAATTCTTGTTTCTACATTCTTTTCTGTTTGGTCATTTTTTCTTTCCTTTTGGTCTACTCCCTTGATTTGAGTCCCAGTTTCCTTTCCATTACTATTGGTTTCCTGTATATTACCGTTCATTGCAATTAGTTTAGCCTTCCTATGTTCCTCTAATTTGTGACTAAAATCAACCAGTTCTGTGAGGATCCTGACCACCAGTGTTTTGAACTGTGCATCTGAAAGTTTGGCTATTTCTTCAATGCTTAGATTTATAGGCTCTGGGGCTTTGAGATCTTCTTGAGCCATTTTTGGTCTATTCACGCTCATTAAGTATGAGGAGCGGAGCCTTAGTTGTTTACCAGGGCGGGGCCACCCAGGTTGCTGCTTCGTAACACTGTATGTGGGGGCGAGGTCAGAGAGGGAGCATCGGTGGTCCTCTCCACTTGCCCAGTCCATCCCACTGCTCTCCCCTGCCTGTTTATCTGAGTGGAAATGTGGGAGCCCGCTGCCCTGCGCCATGCGGTCTCAATGCTCGCCTCTTCACTGGTTTATCTGCATGCAAATGCTCGACCGACCGCAACAGCCAGCAGCGCCTCTTCCCTGTGTCAGCCCGTAGTTAGCCCGCACCTGGGATCCGTGCCCTCGGCTGCCTGCACACCACCTCCGTCGGGGATCTTTTTGGCCAACCCGCTCTGTTGCTGACTTCGCCCCTCTTACTGGTTTAGCTGAGCATTTCGTTGTTTTCGGACTCCATATTGTCGATATTCTGTGTGGTTTGGTTGCATTTACTGTTAAAACTTTGTGGTTCTTAGACTTGGTTGTGCAAGGACGCAAGGTGTTTCCACCTACGTTTCCATCTTGGCGAAGTCCTCCTGGGTCTCTCTTTATTGCCCTTTTTTTGAAGTCTATTTTGTCCGAGATGAGAATTGCTACCCCAGCTTTTTTTTTTTTGTCTGTTTCTTTGAAAAACTTGTTTCCAGCCTTTCACTTTTAGTCTGTGATGGTCTTTTGTCCTGAGGTGGGTCTCTTGTAGGCAGCATATGTGTGGGTCATGCTTTCTTATCCATTCAGCTATTCTATGTCTTTTGATTGGAGCATTTAATCCATTTATGTTTAAGGTTATTATTGATAGGTACTTATTCATTGCCATCTTTGTACCTGTGTTCCTCTCTGTCTCTCACTTTTCCTGCCTTTCCTTAAAGCAGGCCTTTTAGTATTTCTTGTAGGACTGGTTTGGTGGAGGCATATTCTTTTAGACTTATTTTGTCTTGGAAGCTCTTTATTTGGCCTACTATCTTGATTGAGAGTCTTGCTCGGAAAGTAGCCTTGGTTGTAGGCCTCTGGTTCTCATTACTTGGAATATTTCTTGCCATTCTCTTCTGGCTTGGAGGGTTTCCATTGAGAAGTCAATAGCTAATCTTATTGGGGCTCCCTTGTACGTTTCTTCTTTTTTCTCCCTTGCTGCCTTTAAGATTCTCTCTTTGTCTTGGAATTTTGCCATTTTGATGATGATGTGTCTTAAAGTAGGCCTCCTTGGGTTCCTCTTGATTGGGACTCTCTGTGATTCCTGGATTTGTTTGACTTTTTCTCTCATCAATTAGGAAATTTCCTGTCATTACTCTTTCAAATATGTTTTCTATCCCTTGTTCTTCTTCTTCTTCTGGTATTCCTGTTATTCAGATATTATTACGTTTCATATTGTCTTGCATTTCTCTTAATCCCTCTTCATTCTTTCTGAGCCTCTTTTCATTTTCTTGCTCTTTCTGTGAGGTGCTTTCTACTTTGTCCTCCAACTCGCTAATCCGATCCTCCGTCTCATCTGTTCTACTTTTGAAACTTTCTACTATGTTCTTCAATTTGGAAATTGTATTCTTCATTTCCTCTTGTACCTTGCTGATATTTTCTATTTCCTTTTTCATGTTGATGTAGTTTGCAGAGAGATCATTGTAGTTCCCCTGTAGTTTTTGGTAGCTCATTGTGAGCTCTTCGAACTTCATAATAACCAGTGCTTTGAATTCAGTATCTGATAGTTGATTAGCCTCTGTTTCATCTAACATTCTTTCTGAAGTTTCTGCTTTTTCTTTCATTTGGGGATTGTTTCTTTGTCTTCCCATTGTTTGAGACTCTTCTTGTTAATATCAGCTTATAAAATTGATCTGTTCTGACTCCCTGGTTTTATGGTGTGAACTTCTGTGGTATAATACCTGTGAATTTCAGTGGTGCCGACTCCTTCAGGTATCTTGATGGTCTCTGTCTCCACCTACTCTCACGCTGGTCCTCGCGCTGGTCCCCGTGCTGGTCGCCTACCACTGCTGAGTGTCCTGGCTCCCCTAGCCAACTCCGTGGGTGCCCAGGCCCGTTGCTATGGCAGCGGCACAGGGGCCGGGAGTGTCCCGGCTCCTGTAGCTGACTCCCCAGCGCCCAGGCCCGTCGCTCTTGTTTGTATTTTCTAAGAACCAGATCTTGGTTTTATTAATCTTTTATTGCTTTTATTAGGCTCTATTTTATTTATTTCTACTCTGATCTTTATTATTTTTTTTCCTCTACTCACTATGGACTGTGTTTGTTTTTCTTTTCTAGTTCCTTTAGGTATGAGATCAGATTATTTATTTGAGATTTTTCTTGTTTTTGAAGTAGGCATATATTGTTGTGAATTTTCCTCTAAGAGCTTCTTCGGCTGTGTCCCAGAGATTTTGGAGTCATTGTATTGTTTTTATTTGTATCAAGGAGTCATTTGATATCTTTTTGGATCTCGTTGTTAACTCATTTACTATTAAGTAGTTTGTTATTTAGCTTCCATGTGTTTGTGTGTTTATTAGTTGTCTTTTTATAACTGATTTTTAGTTCATGGCACTGTGATCAGAGAAGATATGATTTCAGTCTTCTTAAATTTACTGAGACTTGTTTTGTGGTTTAATGTGTTCTGTCATGGAAAATGTTCCATGTTCACTTGAAAAGAATGTATATTCTGCTGCTTTGGGTTGAAAAGTTGTACGAATGTCAATTAAATCTATCTGGTCTGTCATTTAAGGCTGGTGTCTCCTTGTTGATTTCCTGTCTGGGTGATCTATCTACTGATATCAGTGGATAGTTAAAGTCTCCTACTGTGATTGTGTTACTGCCGATCTCTTTTTTCTGTCTATCAGTATTGATTTATATATTAAGTCCTCCTACATTAGGTGTTTAAGTTTTTACAGGGTTGTATCTTCTTTTTTTTATTGATCCTTTTATCAGCATTTAATTTCTTTCTTGGTCTCTTGTTACAGCCTTGGTTTTCAAGTCTATTTTGTTTCACTTAAGTATTGCTACTCCAGTTCTTTTTTTTATTATTATTATCATTTGCATGAAAGAAAAATCTTTTTCTTTCCCTTTAGGTCTATGCATGTCTTTCTATCTGATGTGGGTCTCTTATAGGCAGCATATGTTGGGTCTTGTTTTCTTAGCCATTCAGCCACCCTATGTCTTTTAGTTGAAGCATTTAGTAAATTTACTTTTAAAGTAATTATTGATAGGTGTGTGCAAGGTCTGTCCAGAAGGTATCCAGCCATGTAATAGGAAAAACAGAGACATTTATTGAAGATACAAGAAACATTGTACATAGGATAGTGACACCTTAGTCCCCTTCAAAGTAGGCAGGCACCTTGAGATCTCACGCAGTTCTCCCAGTCACCATCAGCTGTCCTGTCATATTTTCCTGAATCTCATCAATGGTCTGAAATTTCTTCCATTTCAAAGGTGATTTTAGTTTTGGGAAGAGCTAGAAGTCACAGGGGTCCAAATCTGGGCTGTAGAGGGACTGAGTCACCTGAGTGATTTGATGTTTTGCCAAAATACTCTGCATAAGACATGGTATATGAGTGGGTGCATTGTTATGATAAAGCTGCCAGTCATTAGTTGCCCATGGCTGGGCCTTCTGAATAATCCAAATTGTTTCTGTGGAGAAATGCTCAAGCTTAACACAAAATTTGATACAGATTCATTGTTCTACTCACCCAGTCATTTTGAATGCAACAGCCACACAGTGCACATGCTCACTCAACAGCATCTCCCACCCTCATTGACTAGTATAGTGAAGTCATCACTGTTCACACATGCACATTCCAGTCTACTCTCCTTGGCTGCCAGGTTACATCAATGTTGCACAAACCATTCTTGTGATAGTAACAGTGGCAATACTTTTTCCTGACAGACCTTGCAGTTTGCCATTTTTAATTATATTTTATTGTTTATGCTATGACAGTTGTCCCAGTTTTACCCGCTTTGCCCCCTTCTCAGCAACTCCCACTCCCTCAGGCAAGCCATATACCATTGGCCATGTCTGTGGGTCATGCATATATGTTCTTTGGCTACTCTGTTCCCTATGCTGTACCTTACATTCCCATGACTATTCTGTAACTACCAGTTGTACTTGTTAATACCTTCACCTTTTTCTCTCATCCTCCCAGTCCTTCTCATCTGGCAACCATGAAAATGTTCTCTGTGTCTATGATTCTGTTTCTGTTCTTCTTGTTTACTTTGTTTTTTAGAGTCAATTGTTGATAGATATGTATTGATTGCCATTTTATTGTTCCTACTTTTTGATCATCTTCCTAAAGAAGACCTTTTAACATTTCAAATGATAACTGATTGTATCTCTTTAAGTAAGTTCTCAATCCCTTGCTCTCTTCTTCCTTTGGTATTCCTATGCTGCTTATGTCATTACACTTGATGTTGTCCCAGTGTTCACTTAAACTCTCCTCCTTTTATTTTATTGTTGTTGTTGTTGTTGTTCTGACTGGGTGTTTTCTGCCATATTGTCTTTTATATTGCTGATTTGAACTTCTGCTGCATCTAATCTGCTGGATTTTTTTTATCTAATATATTCTTCATTTCTGACTGGATATTTTTTATGGTTTGTATCTCTTAGTAATTTCTCACTGAGTTCATCTATTTTTACCTAAGTTCAGTGAGCATCTTTACAAGCAGTGTTTTGAACTCTGTATCTAGTAGATTACATTTTTCTATTTGTTTTGTTCTTTTTTTTGGAGATTTGTCCTGTTCTTTCATTTGGGACATGTTTCTTTTTCTTCTCATTTTGGCTGCCTCCTTGTGTTTGCTCCTATGTATTAGGTAGATGTGTTGTGTCTTTCAGCCTTGGCAATGTGGCCTTATGTAACGGGTGCCCTGTGGGGCCCAGCAGTGCAATCTTCCTGTTCACCTAAGTTTGGTGCTCCAGGGGTATTCCTTATGTGAGTTGTGTGTGCCATCCTGTTATATTTGAGCACATCAGTGATTGGTATTGACCCTTACTTAGCCTGACTGGCTATTGGGACTGGCCCTGACTGCAGTGGATGAGCTGTTATGCAAGGTGACCTCTTAGAGTGAGATTTGCTATATCAGGGCTCTAGTGCCTGCTTGTCCACTCTTCAGTTATTGTCATTTTTGGAGCTAATTGAGATGGTTCTCTGGTGTGGTCTGGGGCCAGCTGCCAGGTTTGTTGGTTTTAGGTCCTCTTGAGAGAGCCTCCAGTGCATTCAGTCCCAGGTGAGCTGTACCCCCTATGTCTGGCCTAGAGCTACCTGGTAGGAGCTACAAAGTGATCTGAGGTTGATAGCTTCCTATGCTGAACAAGGAAATGCCTAGGAGAGGCCACATTACAAACTGAGGCTAACTGCCACAAGTGCCAAGCTGGGAGCCACTTAGTATAGGGACAGGGAATGCTGAGGCCAGCTGATGCTTATTTGGGGTTTTGGACCTTTCAGAGACTTTTAGGGAAGTCCACAGCACTGGCCAAGATCAGCCACACATGAAAGACACCCACCGTAAGGGGTTTGGGCCTGTGTGCTATTCGTGTGGTGTGGGTTCTCAGATAATCCCTCAGGTACAGTGAGTTTGATGGATACTCAGACTTAATACCTGCCAGCATCTGGATACTAAGTGCTCAGCAGAGGAACAGTGGCTTCTGCAAGCACTTCTGTGTGGGAGAAAGCTGCCTCTCAGCTATTGCCCTGAAGGCAGACAATTCAGTTTCTCCCAGGATGTCCCTGGCACTTTTGGGGCTTCTGCCCCAGCACTGGAACTTCAAGTAAGTGATTTTTACTAAATCCATGTGCAGGTTCCTTAAGAGGAACACCTGGGACTCCAGAAACCTCTATCTGTCTGCAGCACTGGAGACCAGGGCTGGGGTGCCAATTGTTGGGCTAGGACCCCTTGATCTATAAGGGGGACCTCCAAATCCAAGATAATCCCTCCCAATTCTTAACTGTCACACATAGGTGTAGAACTTACCTGTTACACGTCTCTGCCCTCCTACAGGCTTGATGTGCCATCTTCTTTATAGTTATTCTGTTCAGTTAGTCTTCAGGTGGTTCTCAAGGGTGGTTACTCTGTAATTTAGCTGTGATTTGTATGTGCTCATGAGAGGAGGCAAGCATAGTGTTTATGTATTCCACCATCTTGACTGAAATTGTTTTGTTATTCTCGATTCACAGAAAGAAACAGAGGTAAAGGAACGGTCTGTTTTTGACATCCCTATATTCACAGAGGAATTTCTGAACCACAGCAAAGGTGATTACTGAGGTATCTTTATGTGCTCCTCAGGTCTGTGATAAGGAATTTTGTTCTCAGGAGGAGTTCATTGCTCAAAAGCAGTGGTATTGGTATTCTAGATGCTAGGACTGGTCTGGAAGGAAAAAATTGCTTTTATTTTACTCTCTGGTGAAGATAGCTTCTCAAAGACCAGTAAAGGAAAGCTAGGCTAGTATTGGGTGTCCTAAATATAAAATAAACGAGAGCAAAATTTAACAATATTGTAGTAAAGATGGGGAACCAAAGCTGTGCTTGCCCATTCTCCCAGTGTTCTCCTGTGAAACCCCTCAGGCTTTTAATTGTATAGTTTAAAAGAACAAACAGCCTGGCTGGTGTAGCATGGTGGAGCGTAGGCCTGTGAACCAAAGGGTCAGAGGTTGGATTCCCAGTCAGGGCACATGCCTGGGTTGCAGGCCAGGTTCCCAGTAGGGGGTGCAGAAGAGGCAACCACATATTGATGTTTCTTTGTCTCTTCTTCCCTTTTCCTCTCTCTAAAAATAAATAAATAAAATCTTTTTTTTTTTTTTAAAGAATTAACAGCCCTAACCATTGGGGCTCAGTTGGTTAGACATTTTCCCACAAAGCAAAAGGTTGCCAGTCAGACTCCTCCTGGTTGGCACATGCCTGAGTTATAGGTTCAGTCCCTGTCAGGGCTCCTGGAAGAGGCAACTAATGGATGTTTCCCTCCCTCTTTTTCTCCCTCCCTCCCTCCCTCCCTTGAGGTGGGTGGGTAGGTAGATAGATAGATAGATAGATAGAATCTTTAAAAGAACAAACAAACAAAAATACTGAGAATTGAAACTGTTCCTTGCAATCTTCAGTATAGAATATGACTAGTTTTAAGAATTAAAATAGCTCTGGGCAGCCATGCATTTCATAGCTGGAATTGCTATCTGGAAGACGATAATGAGAATAGAGAGATCTAAGCTGAATGTTCTTGGAAAAGTCACTGGGCCTCCTCAGAGAGGAGTGTTCCATGTGTTCTGTGTGTATCTGGTTGCGGGGTGGACATCCTCAGCTCGGGAGGCAGAGCTCCGCCAGCTTCGCAAATCCAACATGGAGTTTGAAGAGAGGAATGCAGCCCTGCAGAAGCACGTGGAGAGCATGCGCACCGCAGTGGAGAAGCTGGAGGTGGATGTGATCCAGGAGCGCAGCCGCAACACTGTCTTACAGCAGCACCTGGAGACCCTGCGGCAGGTGCTAACCAGCAGCTTTGCCAGCATGCCATTGCCTGGTAATGCCGTCCTTACCTGAGCACTTCAAAAAGTGGGAGGTCCTATTTATGTTGGTATTGGTGTGGTGAGGCTAAAGTCTCCCCTAAGAGGAAAATCAATAAAATAAGAGGTTTTTCCCCTCAGGGTTTTTCTGTGGGTCATTGTATTTAATAACTACCTGAAATCTTAGGTTCTCTGGTCATTTAAATTTTTTCCAATTATATTTTAATATCATGTACTTTCTTATTAGGCTTATTTGATATTCAGAGCAATGGAAACAAAGTAATAATAAATCTTGACTTAGAGCACCTTTCTTGTGTGTATTTGCTTGGTTTGTAATTTTGTTTTAATGAGAAGAGAGAAGAAAATAAACACTAGTATTTCTTATATATTCTTTCTTGTTGAGGTAAGTCACAGAAGAAAACTGGGAGAGTCTCTTAACCTTGTCTTATATGCAGCTAATCATACCTACTATACAACATTTATATACCCATCTGTTTATGCAGGGATGTCCAACGTTTTGGCATCTCTGGGCCACACTGGAAGAAGAAGAGTTGTCTTGGACCAATACACAAACACTAATGAAAACTGATGAGCAAAAAGAAGGTTTTAAGTAAATTTATGATTTGCGTTGGGCCACATTCATAGCCATTCTGGGCCACATGCAGCCCACAAGCCATGGGTTGGACACCCCTTGATAGAGATGTAGATTTCATTTCTTTGAGATCTAAAAAAGTCTCTCCTCTGAAATTAAAACTTTCTCTGTAGAGCAGACAGTATGAGAGACATATGGATTCACTTAACTGTAGATTCTTCTCTTTTTTTTTTCTTTTCTTTCTTTTGTTATGGATTCACTTAACTTATGATCAAACCAAATGGGAAGGATTTTCTTAATTTTTCTTCTTACCTTACTTCAGGAAGTGGAGAGACACCTACACTGGACACCATTGACTCATATATGAACAGGCTGCATAGTATTATTTTAGCTAATCCCCAAGACAATGAAAACTTCATAGCTACAGTTCGAGAAGTTGTGAACAGGCTTGATCGTTAAGGAATGGTGAGTACTTGCTGATACAATGCTATGGGGGGGGACCTAAAAGAACCAGGAATTTATTTATTAAAAAATATGTATTGGTTTTTACATATTTAAACTTCAGTCACCTTCAAAGTACTCTTCATTTGATGCAATACACCTATCAAGACATTTTTTCCACTCCTCAAAACAGTTTTTAAACTCAATTTTGTTGCCTTTTAGTGCTTCTGCCATTTTTTGTTTCACCTCTTCCCCATTGGCTAAACATTCCTTTGAGGATATTTTTTTATGCAGGGAACCAAAAAAAAAGTCAATCAGGGTGAGATCAGGTGATTGGGGGGTAGGGCACAGTAGTCATACCACAGTGGTCAAAAACTGCTGAACACATTGTGGGCAGGTGCACTTGTAAATCACCCATCATGAAATGGACAAATGCATTGAAAGAGCCTTCAAAAAAAATTCACTGAAGCTGAATGCAGCCTCTCACAACAACACCAGCTGGTACGCTGATACAGATGGGTTCCTAGAACACTCACCTAGCAGGGGAATCTTGTACCACAAGAGGCCCGCTCTCCAGAAGATAATTCCAGTTTTTAGGGGGTCTTCCCTTATATATGCCAGCACAACTTCAGAAATAAGATTGCATTAGTCTTTATTAATACTACTAAAACCCTGGAATGACACTGAATAAATGAGTTAGAGACTTGATTAAGATTCCTGTTACATTGTGACTAAATATGGTCAGTAATGTTGAAAACAGAATCAAAACAGTTTTTCTCACATATGCCTCAGAGTGGTGTAATGGAAGGAGCATCATTTTTGTGGTTGGTCCTTGGTTATATTGTCACTCATTAGCTGTATTCCAGGTACTAGTTTCCCAAAGACTTTTGAAGAATGAGTGGGGAACTTTGAAGATATCACCCCCAAAACAGCACTTAAATATAAGGAAAAAAATAAATATCACTTAATTTTTAAGTTTTCTTTTCCCTGGAAAATATTAGTGATAATTTACAATAATATACATTGTATGTGTTGAACCTGCATCAGGAAGAAACTTTTCATTGACTACTGAATATCAATAACTGTTGTAAGTTAAATCTTAATGTGGACTAATCTTACAGTGAAAGAGCTCCCTGATTAAATGGAAGAAAAAATAAACTCTCAATAAGCAAAAAAGAGAGGACAAGAAAATTAGCTTTTTAAAAATATATTCAACAAATTACTAGTAATATATGCTATGTTCTTTTCTAGGAGGCCAAAAGTACATTTCCAGAAGGTATCTGCCAATGTACTAATGGTCACTCCATCCAGTATAATTTCTTAACTAGAACTGGTATTTGCTCATTCAGATTCCTAAAGATATAAAGTACCTTTTAGTATGCATCCCACAAAAGTGACAACCCTTTAGTCTACTGATTAAATTGTTCTATACCTATAGACATATAAACTGTGGAAATCCTGGGGTTGGACCATATGGTGTGGTGACCATATATGGATACTAAAATAAGAGTGAGCAGCAGGATATGCCCCTTGGAATGGCCAGTCATGGGTTTAAATCTTTTATATATGTGTCCTGCAGGTACCTGTGTGAGCATGCCTCATATACATATTCATATTCTAGCATGATTTGAACCTTGAGCAACATAAATAAAAATAAATAGAGCGATGGGCAGACCCAGTGAAGGTGCAAGGTGGCTGGCTGACTGCAGTCACACATTTGCATGCATATAAACCAGCGAAGGAACGAGCAGTGAGACAGACGGGGCAGGCCCTAGTGGCGGGAAGGAGCAGAGGGGACCGCTGTTGCTCCCTCTCCGACCTTGCCCCCACATACAGTGTCACAAACCAGCGACCTGGGTGGCCCCGCCCTGGTGAACAACTAAGGCTTCTCTCCTCATACATAACAGGCACAACAGATCAAAACATGGCTCAAGGAGAACTCAGAGCCCCAGAGCCCATAAATCTAAGCAAACAAGAAATTGTCAACCTATCAGAGGCACAGTTTAAAACACTGGTGATCAGGATGCTCACAGAACTGGTTGATTTTAGCCACAAATTAGAGGAACATATGAAGGCTAAACTAATTGAAACGAAGGGAAATGCACAGGAAAGCAATAGTGATGGAAAGTAAACTGGGACTCAACTCAAGGGAGTGAAGCCCTGGCTGGTGTAGCTCAGTGGATTTAGCGCAGGCCTGCAAAGCAGACGATTGGGGTTCGATTCCCAGTCAGGGCACATGCCTGGGTTGCAGGCCAGTTCCCAGCAGGGGATGCACCAGAAGCAACCATATATTGATGTTTCTCTCCTTCCCTTCCCCTCTAAAAATAAATGAATAAAATCTTTAAAAAAAAAAAAATCAAGGGAGCAGACCAGAAGGAAGAAAAAAATGACCAAACAGAAAAATATGAAGAAACAAGAATTCAAAAAAATGAGGAGAGGCTAAGGAACCTCCAGGACATCTTTAAATACTCCAACATCCGAATTATAGGGGTACCAGAAGGAGAAGAGGAACAGCCATGAGTGGAAAACTTATTTGAACAAGTAATAAAGGAGAACTTCCCGATTCTGGCAGAGGAAATAGACTTCCAGGAAATCCAGGAAGCTCAGAAAGTCCCAAAAAAGTTGGACCCAAGAAGGAACACACCAAGGCACATCATCATTACATTAGTCAAGATTAAAATGAAGAAGAGAATCCTAGAAGCAGCAAGAGATAAGGGGACAGTCACCTACAAAGGAGTTCCCATCAGACTGTGAGCTGATTTCTCAAAAGAGACCTTCCAGGCAAGAAGGGGCTGGAAAGAAGTATTCCAAGTCATGAAAACCAAAGACCTACAACCAAGATTGCTCTACCCAGCAAAACTTTCATTTAGAATGGAAGGACAGATAAAGTGTTTCTCAGATAAGATCAAGTTCAAGGAGTTCGTCATCACCAAGCCATTATTATATGAAATGTTAAAGGGACTTATGTATGAAAAAGAAGAGAAAAAGATGAACAGTGAAAGGACAGCAAACTCACAGTTATTAACAACCACACCTAAAACAAAAGCAAATTAAAAGGACAGCTAGATCAGGAGTGAACCACAGAAATGAAGATCACGTGGAGGATTAGCAACAGGGGAGTGGGAGAAGGAGAAGGAGGGAGAGGGTACAGAAAATAAGTGGCATAGACAGTAGATAGAAAATAGATAGGGGGAAGGGTAAGAATAGTAGGGGAAATATAGAATCTAAAGAACTTGAGACACGTGTTCATAAACTAAATGGGGGAATGGTGGGGGAGGGGTGTACAGAGTGGAGGGGAATGAAGGGGGGGAATAGAACAACTGTAATGGCATAATCAATAAAATAAAATTTAAAAAATAAAAATGAAAAATAAATAAAACCCATGATTCTTTGTCTAATGAGGCAACATCTGCCAGCAGAGGCAAAAGCAATAGGCTTTATCCTTCTTGGCCCTGCCCTCAGATGATAACTGCACAAGGCAATTTTTATACTTTAGCCTCAGCCATGCTCTGATGGAGAAAGGATCACTGTTTTTCTGGTGAGTAGTCAGATGGAAGAGACTGTACTGGACTCCCTGCAGAATAAAGCACAAGTGTTAGTGCTGCTGTTTATGAAAGGAACAGCTTGTAAATCCATACCTGGGATTTTTAGGAGCTTATTATTCTCATTTTCACACAGTGTTTTCAGTTAGCACTCTTGCAGGCTTGACAAGAGAGCTAGAAGAGTGTGGAACATTGAAAAAACACAGTAACTGATAACATGGTGTCACCTCACATAGTTATAGGGTAGTTACTGCAAATTTTGAGCCAAAAGTGGTTTTCCATTTTGAGCATTTTGCGAAAGGATAATCCTAACACTTTACTAATCTTAGGGATAGAAACAATAGTACCCGCTTTCTGAGGTGTCTTTGATAACCTAGAATGTTACCATAATCCTTGATTTCAAACTACAAATATTTTGTCCTTGGAAAAACAATATCTGAAAATGTGAATCATTTTATTACTATAGATTTATACAGTGTAGTCATGCAGTCATAATTAAGATTGGATCTTTCCCTAGGTCCTCAAAACTGTCAAACAAAATAAAGATTGTGATTAATACTAGCTTGACCTCCTTATACAAATGTGTACAAACAGCTAGGCCCAATATCCTTAGTGTTTGTGGTGCATTTAAGTACTCTGACATAAGCTTGGCAAAGTTTTCATTGACTGTCAGGAGTCAGAGAGTGAAGAGAAGCTAATGGTCTCCCATTTTAGAGGAGCACATTGGAGCTAGAAGGTACCACAACTTTTAGAAATTCCAATACACAGTACCTGTGTAGATGAATACAGAACGCAGGTCTAAAATACATGCATTAAAAGTCTGGTTCAATGGAGTTTCTAAAACACTGCTATAAGGAGGTGGGAGTGGGTATAAGGGGAAAGCTCTAAAAATTTTTGGAATGAGAGCATTAAAGTAAATAGGTTAAAAAAATTACAATCCAGTAATTAATGTTACAAAATTTGGGTCAGCCACTTAAAAAATTCTAAGTTTACATTGAAAGAATTCCTCCAGCTGACATCTATCTTCGTAGGTAACTTTTACCTAGAAAAAAATGGCATTGGGAAGAAGACTTGAAGGTGATTTAATGTTGAGAGGTGACCCTTTTATGTTGCTTGATTTCAGTCGAACCAAATGATGAATATTAGACTGAGGATTGAAAAAAAAAACTTAAGTGATTGCATTTTTATCACTGTAACAAAATTTATTGATCATGTGCACATAATACATTCCTGCATATGCAGAATCCTTAGATTTATACTTAAAGAAAATTGATTTTGATTGGCCATTTATTCTTTGGACTAGAGTACTAATTCTTCTGTCATCAGATTTGACCCTCATAGTTACTTCTCTGTGTTAATCTGAACGATTTTTCTAAATTCCCATTCTCTCTCTCTCCCCCCCTCCCTCTTTCCCTCCCTCTCTTTTTCCCTCCCTCTCTCCTTCTTTCCCTCCTTCCCCCCTTCCCTCTCCTACAGGTCTTAGAGCTCCGAGATGTTCTGTAAATGGTTAGATTTGTGAGGAATGAGAAGCCATCTGTGGACATTGGAACTGAGTGGAGGCAGAGGAGTACAGATGACTCTGCTTGTGCAGGAACTATCAGCTGTGTGTTAAATGCCTTCACACCAGGAAGCCATATGAGGAGCAGAAAAAAGAACATAAGAACATGTTAATGAACTTCCTTTGGACTCACCCTTGCGAAGCTTTGAAAGCATGCAACCACTCTCCCAAGTCTTCAGTTTCTTATTGTCTGCTTTTCTGTGTCTACATATATTCTGCTGATATCTTCTGCAGCAAAAAAAAAAAAAAAAAAGGCTTCTCATTGTTCTACTTCAGATTGGACCTTTTAATCAGTGACACTCTGGTTTTATCTGCCTGTCACTTTTTAAATGCATTTGAGGGTTATATTTTTATTCCTTTTACCCTCACAAAATTACACATCTCCATTTTCTGACCACTGGGCGTTGTTGATCAACAGGGTTCTGAAAGAGTTTCTCTTATTGGACAGGCCCAGTCTTCTCCTATCTTTGTCCTGCTGTGACTCCAGAGAAAGGGGCTATTTGTTCACAGTGGTCTGTGCAAGATGCTGTTTCCTGTACCACACAGTGCCTGGTGACTGCCAGCCATCACTCCAGCCCTTGAGGGGGCTTTGTGAGTGTTGCCCCAGGAAGAATATACCTCCTCAATACTGCCTGCTGTTTTCTGACATTTGCTCTTGCACACACCCTGCATTCCAGCCCCAGGAGGTTCTTCTGTGCCCATCTGTTGTCAGTGTCTTGTGGAGTTTTTTTTTAAGGAGAAAACATTGGTAAATAAGAGAGAACAGGAAAAGTAGTTTCTCATTTTGCATTGAAAAAAAAACCCTAAAGTTTATAGGTAAAAATTGACTCTGTCTGCTCTAGGCATACTGATTCATGGATGTGGGTAGATAGAGGTGTTATCACAGTAGTCTAGTGAACTGACAAAAAGGGCACAGAGGAATTCTCAAGTCCTTGTCTTCCTTCTGTAGCCCATACTGTAGAATCTGTGTCGGAAGGACAGGCTTGTCTTTCTTCTTCCCTCTTAGTAAGCGAAGTTTTTTTAAAAAGGGGAGGTGGACATGAGTTTCTCACTCTTACCTTACAGTTTGGTTTTGTCTTGATGCTCTACAGCACAAAGCTGACAATTGCAGCTCTGATCTTTGGAACCAAAGTCAGGCATTCTGAGACCATTGTCCAGGCACCATGCCACTAAAGCAGGTAGAAGTGTGGCCTCTTCACAACGTGCTCAGAAGTCAAGGTGCGAACAGGAAACCTGCTGTTACATTGCTGCACCATCCCGTCTTCCCAGCATCTCCTTACCTGATTTCTTCAATAGCCCAAAGGAAATAAAAGAACAACAAAAAAACAGCCTTTTTCTTTCTTTCTTCTTCTTTTTTTTTTTTTTTTTTTTTGTAGAAAAAGGAAAGGAGAGAGAGAGGAGGGGGGCTGGAATAGAGACATTGATTCATTGTTTCACTTACTTATGCATTCATTGGTTGATTCTTATATGTGTTGTGACCAGGGATCAAACCTTCAGCTTTGGCGCTATCTGGACAATGCTCTAAACAACTGAGATACCCAGCCAGGGGAGAAAAAACAGTCATTTTTAATTAAAAAATGTCTTACATGAACTCACTTCGAATTACCATGCACTGAAGCCCACATATCACCACTTGGCAATTTTTAGAATAAGAACCCATCATTACCTACTACTGTAAACCTAGAAAACTGTTCTCCTGCTCTTACCTGTCACTGCTGGTCCTGTCACTTTTTTCAGACTCCTTGCCTGCTAAGTTTAACCTAGAACACATTGTCTATAGCAGCAGGACATCCAAGCCAGTTCTGGAAATTTGTGTCTGCCTTCTGCCAGATACATTCAGGTTTTTTCTTTGCCTCCTGATGTTTCTGTTTTCTGTTTCTCTCTTGTGTTAGTTTTACGTGGCTTTGTTAGAGTGCTGTTGACCAGGAAAGGCTATAACCAAGTCCAGAGATCATCATTCTCCTGATTCTGGATAGGACACTTGATACTGATGTGAAACATCTGCATATTGAGGAATGCATGAGATCTTGAAAGAGCCCACAGTCTGAAATCACTTTCTCATAATAAGCAGGCTGCTTTTGAAATACTGGCTCTCCAAGCAGCTACACACCTGACTCACCGGTGTCTGGGATTCAGCTGCCACAACACTGTCAGGTCCTGTAATGCAGGTCTGTGTTGCCTCCTCTGTGCTCAACCAGGAGGTGGCAAATGACATTACAGGCTAGCGTGATACCTAATTCATGTTTCCCAGTAAACTTGTAGATATTACTGCACTTACGTTCTTCTCAAGAAATAAGTTGTTGCCTATTCAGTGTTATGGATTTCTTTTTAAAATACAAGGGGCAGCTGAGGAAAGTTGAGACAAAAGTGTTTTCTTTCTAACAAAATTTAAATTTTAGGGAAAAAAGATCTATATATGTTTGGAATTGTTGAAATGCCAAGTTTTCTGTACAAGTGTTTTTGTCATTAAACTTTTATATTTTTTGTTTTTTTAAGAAGTCAATATGCTTGCTTGACATCTGCCTTATTAAAATAAAATCTTATGTTGAATCTACCTTACTCAGTTTTACTTGCATTGTAAAGAAAAAAGTCCTATGTCTGTCTGTTTACCTGAAAGACTATGTCAGCCCTACATTAATTATCAAGTTTGTTGTGCTTTTAAAAGTAACATTTATTTTACTAATTGCGTATTCAAAATGTGTCTTAGTCTGTTTGGAAATTCAGCCCTTTAAAGTATGTTATAACAATACAATGAGTTGTAATTTTAATGTAGTAGTAGTATTCTGGAGACAAGTTGAATGAAGTCTGATGTTCTTAAAGTCAATGGCTTCAGTCCCCTTGATAAGACAGTCTTCAGTCTTCCTGTGACAAAAGAGGTAAGTTGCCCCTAAATGTTTGCTCTTAAAAATAACCACCACTTAACCAGTCAAAATCATTTTTAAAGAAAATTTGCCACCATGCTTTTAAAATCCTAGGAGTGAAGTAACCATGGCTTCCCAAGTCTGCTGCTGTCCAAGCATCCAGGTGTGTGGCATTAGGCAAGACTTGATTTGTTCTGACTCTAGTTTTCTCTTCTGACATAACACATGCCTCAGGAAGTTTACACTGTTATTAGGTAAAATCAGGTAACAGAATTGACCATACCTTGGAGGATATGAAGACCTTGTTACATGAATGCCAAGAACTATTGAGGAAATCAGCAAAAGCTTAAATAAGAAATGTGTCTCAGAAAAGTATTTCAGGCATTGGCAGTCTAAGACTAACATAGAGCTCTGCAGCACAACCATAGTTACATCTTCAGGTCACCTGATGGTCTGAAGTAGCCGCTTGACCACCATCATCATTTGAAATCATTGGCAGCATGAAGAAGAGGGCAAGGGCAAAATGGGTAAACCTAGCTGAGTCAACACATGTTGAACAATTTTCCTGGAAATCACTCAGCACTTCTATAGAACTTCGATGACTAAAGCTGGCTATAACAGAGGCCAATGTCATCTTTTCTTGGACATTACTGCCCCCAATAATGGTGGGTTTTAGTCCATAAAGAAGGGAAAAATGAGGGTAGGCAACTAACAGCTCACTCAATTCATGACTCAGATTTGTGGCCCCATACATGCCCTAAGGTGAGGCATGCTGTGTTAGCATGTAACAACAGGGTGCAGTCAAGAGGGGACCCAGTGGGGGTATGTAATGGAGTCCAGAACTCGGTATCCAGGAAATACTAGAAAAATAAATATATAGGATGTCTTTACCCCCATAGGTCTGAGTGGAGGAATGGGATGCATGGAGCAGGGCCATTGAGAGTTGTTTTGCATAGCAACAGTTTTTCAGATAACCTCTAGAATGGTTGTTTGACATCTATAATCTTTAACTGGTTTCATGGATATGTTAAATAGCTGTGGCCATGCTTTGAGCCATGGGGATGGGGGTGACTTCCACAAAAGATGTAACTAGTAGGCTACTCCCCCTGGATACTGTATCTGCTTGAGAGCTTGGAGATGATTGGCTCCACTCCATGGGGCCATGCCTGCCCAGACTTACTATGGCAGCCCAGTAAAACTGGAAAAATGGGAATGCTGGCAGGTGTAACTGATTGTGGGAGGAGTCAGAAATGGCCCAGTAAAACTGGAAAAATTGGAATGCTGGCAGGTGTAACTGATTGTGGGAGGAGTCAGAAATGGGGCTGCAGAGGAAGATGGGTGCTGGGATTTAAACCCAAGGACAGCAGTCAGGCGGCATCTTTTTGGGACCATGTGGCTTGGGCAGAGAAGAACCACGGACTTCTATTTCTCTTTCTGAGATACAGTACCCCGGACGGCAGAGGAGGAAGGAAGGACTGTGCGTTTGTGGGCATTCTAAAGGACTTTGGGATCTCAATGAAGACCTTAAGTTATTACTCTTAAATTTGTATAACTAAATAAATAATCCCTTTCCTTTTCACCAATCTCTGGCACTGAGAGATGTCTTTCTCTGGTGGCAGGCAAGGCAAACCTAGTATGCGGGGGGGGGCACCCCTGGAGCACAACGGTGGTGGGTCCATTTGGTAATAGTATATTGTTCATCCCCCCCACCCCACCAGGTCTGTTCTGTAACCAGCGGGATACATTATCTTGCCTTTGTGTCTTGGCCATCTGGGGATAATGATGTATTTCTTTGGCACTTTTTCCCCAAACAGCTGAAAACTAGCTTCAGTCTGAGTCAGCATTTCCTATCCCCACCTTAGCTTATCCACAACAGCTACTGGCCAATCTTTTTTAGTAAAAGTCAGCATAAATAGGTGGTAATATCTCCTCCAGTTCTCTTTTCCTAACTGTTCAACATCTGGTAGATTAAAACAACACCAGGATAATCTTTCCCTAAGGATGGGGAAAGTTATTGCTTGGCAGAAAAGAGCAACTTCATGCCTTCTGAAAGAATTTCCGGCCTTGCAACTGTGAGTTCGTGTCAAGGGCTTTTTTTCCTTTGTTTTATTTATCTTTTGACATTTAGTCTGCACTCAGAAATATACTTTACCCTGTCTATAAAAGTAAACACTAGCTCACACACAATCTCAGAGAGCAGGATTGAGACTGAGAAAGATCAGAAGAAAATGTTAAGGGACATCCACTCATTCAGAAGCCATTTTAGTTAAGTTTTATTGAACTGTCTGCCTGCAGGAAAAAACTTTTGCCAGAGGTAGAAATGTAAATCCTCTTAGCCTAGAAAAATGCAGGCAATGGGAAATTAATAGCAGGGCATACGCAAATTCTCCACATAGGATTTTTGTAAGCCACCAGCAACACTTGTTTAGTGGGAAGATGCTTTAGATGTTTAGGTAAGAAAATATAAGACAGTATTGTAGTGGTCTCTTGTTTGAGTCTTAAATACCCACCTGACACTTGAGAGTCAGAGTTGTTGCCCTGTTTGGCATGGCTCAGTGGGTTGGTCATAGTCCCACAAACTGGAAGGCTGCTGGTTCAATTCCTGGACAGGGCACATAACCTGGGTTGCAGCCCAGGTCTCCAGTTGGGGACATGAGAGAGGCAACTGATCGGTGTTTCTCTTCCTTCACCCCTCACTATAAATTAAGTAAATAAATTTTTTTGAAAAGTTCCTTATCACCACCTCCTGCGTCTCCAATTTGATTTACCATTTGGGACTATGAAAGTCTATAAAACATGGTTTCTGCCCCCTAGGGTGTTGATAGTCTAGTGGGGAAAATAGACATGTGTATAAATAGTTGCAACACAGGACAACTTGCATTAAGAGCTTTAATAGAGTTAAATAATTTTTTGAAAGTGAAAGAATTGTTTTGATCTCACCTGATAGCATTGATTTTCCAAAATTGCAAGAGGGTTTGCAATGGGGAATAGATCTGAGTCTTGGGGGGATCAGCATCTTCACTAATAAGGACTTTATCTCAAATTTTAAGTGAAATATAAAACTCTGGACTGATGACTATTAAGAGTTTTCCTAGTAAAGGCTGAGGTAGCTGGAAGGTAAAAGTAGTTGGAATAATTTTAATTTAGATAAATGTTTTTTCCAAGTGTACTCTTGATCATGAAATCAGTACTTTGGTCAAAAACATTTTAAAATTAAAGAAATTATCAGGATATACTACATATAATAAGGCTAAGTTAAATTGTAAAACTTTGGTTTCTGCTTTAGTTCATACACATGTGCTAGATTACAATGTAAAATGTATTTCTTACAGTGGGATCAAAATAAAAATAGTCAATGACTTCTCCCCCCACCTCTGAAATGGGATGGAATTGCTGAGTTCTAGCTTGGGCTCTGCACTTTTCTACTTGTGTAACTTTAGGCAAGTTTATTAAACCACTCTGTGGCTCAGTTTTCTCATCTGTAAAAAGGATATTTATAGTTCCTATTGTATAAAGTTTCTATTGTAGAGTTAATCCATGTAAAAACACTTAGTGTCACAGAACAGACACCTAAATATTAGCTATTGTAATTTACAAAAGACTCAAGGGAAAAGAGTAATTAAACACATAAGCCAAGCACTCTGCTCTACTTTTTATGTAAATTATGTCACTTGATTCCTCCACAATATTATAGAATAGGACTATACTACCCATTTTACAGAAAGTAAATTAAGACTCAAAGGCAATAAGTAATTTGCACAGTTATACAGTTGGGAAGCAGCAAAGAAAAGACACTTGGGTTTTTTGGGGGTGGGGAGAGGGTTCCATTTATAAAACTTATTTATACCCAACTTTTTTTCCTTTTTTTCTTGTTCAAATACTGTTGTCTCCATTTCCCTCCCACCATTCACCCCCACCCCAGCCATCCCCACTTCCCACCCTGGATCCTACCCCCCTTTGCCTTTGTCCATGTGTCCTTTATACATGTTCCTTGATGACCCTTCCCCTCTTTTCCCAATTACCCCTCTCCCCCCACCCCTCTGCTTACTGTTGGTTTGTTCTTTATTTTGATGTTGCTGGTTATATTTTGCTTGCTTATTTGTTTTGTTGATTAGGTTCCACCTATAGGTGAGATCATATGGTGTTTGTCTTTCAACGTCTGGCTTATTTCACTTAGCATAATGCTCTCCAAATCCATTCATGCTGTTGCAAAGGGTAGGAGCTCTTTCTGCTGCATAGTATTCCATTGTGTAAATGTACCATAGGTTTTGGATCCATTCATTTATTGATAGGCACTTAGGTTGCTTCCAGCACTTGGCTATTGTAAATCGTGCTGTTATAAACATTGGGTGGGGTGCATAGATTCTTTCCAATTGATGTTCACAACACTCAGTTCTGACTCCACATTCCATAGTGCCTAAGAGATGATATTCAATAAGACTGACATGAGTTCAAAGGAGCAGCATAGGATGGTGGGTCTGAGAATTGGAATTAGATATAATCAGTCAATATTTGTTGATTGTCTTTCTAGGGTCAGGAGATACTCTAGGTCCCTGTACCCATGGAGTTAGCTTATCCTGCTGGAGGAAAAGAGACTAAAAAAGTAGCCTAACAAAGTCATATCAGCTAGTTGTCAAGATAAGATGAAATGATACAAACTAACTAGTATAGAAGAACAACCTCTCTGGAAAAGTAACTTGAAGAAAGGCCAGCTTGTTGGGAGGAGCCACTCTTGTGAGAATTTGTGGCAAAGAAAGACCAAAGTCTAGGATTTTAAGGAAGAAAAAAAAATGGTGGGGCTGGGGCAGAGTAAATGATAGGTGAGAGTGGCTTTGAAACTGCCAGGTAGGAATTAATGAAATCATGTAATGTCTTATGAGATGTGGCAAAGAGTTTCAATGGTATTACAAGTGTAGTACAAAGAGGTGCTGCACAAGTAAGTGACAAGACCTGATTTATAATGTTAAAGGATCACTGGCTACTGTATAGAGAATTGTGAGGAGGCAAGAGGGGAATCAGAAAGACCATGTAGAAGGTTGTCACAGGAGTTTGGGTGATAACTTGGCCTAGCATGATGGCAGTGGGGACAGAGAAGAGCAGATGAATTAAGAATATATTTTGGAAGTATAATGGACAGAAGTTGCTGAGGGAGTGTATTTGTGGATAAAGAAAGAAAAAGAAAACCTGGTCTGTTTGGTTTTTTTTGGCTTGAGCAACTACATGGTGGTTAGAGGTGCCATTGCTGAAGATAGCTTAGGCTTAAGGACGAAACATTGTGGAGGAAAAATTCAGAATTCTGTCTTGAACTTGCTAAATTTTAGATTAAACCAGCAGATTAACCCCTGGGGAAGACACACCTCTCTGCTGTTCATTTTTAGGAATATTTCTGTTCTTAAATGCTGTGGTTCCCTAAGTTTCTAGCTTCAGATCATTGTTTGCTAACATTCTTTCCATCCTCAGCATGTGCACACACACACATAGATACAGTTACTTAAGCTGTTTATTAAATTATGAAATCAAGAAATGGTCTTTTTAATTCTTCAATCTTCTTAAGAAGAAATTTTCAAAAACCTTGTATCTGCAGTTGTTTACGTCTGACATAAAGCAGCTAAATGTTCTAGGATATAAAAATTATACCATCCCCCGATGATTAGAAAATCCTTGGGCAAGTAATAAATGTAAAGCATCTGCTTGAAGGAGACTGGCCAAAATAGATTTGGCATCATTCAAAGAAGGGTAATGTAAGAAGACATGGGTGATGCACCCAAAATGTTTGTGGACTCAGTAAATGAGTTTCTGTAAGGGGTGCCTTTGCTCTCTTTAAGGACACTAAGTCCTTAAGGATACTAAAGTAACTAAAGGCAGGTGGGTCCAGAGAGTGGAATGTAAGATAATAACCTATTTTGCTTTGAGCTGGTGGATTTTCTAAGTAAACTTATATTGTTTTTTAAGGTAAATGTTGTCATGTATTTCTCTCATCTCTCAGGATTATGACTATTTTAGATTTATTCATTGATTCAAACACTTTCCAAGTCCTTCTTCTGTGTTTTGGATATAAAGTTGAGAACATCCCTTTCCTCAAGAAACTCAGAATATACAAAATAATGCACAATACTGTACTAGGATCTAATAACTTATCAAACAGCTGTAAGAAACATGATGTGGAAAATACAAAGGCAAGACTCAGTGGCTGTGCTTGGGGAAAGTTGAAAGAGGGCTTTACCAGAATAACAGTTTGAGCTAGACCTCAGAAAAAGTAGTTCTTTAAGAAAAACTAGAAATGGACCTGGAAATAGTGCATTTTTAATGTACTCAGCAGTAATTAAGTGTGATTGGACTACAGGTCACATCTAGGGTATTGATGAAAAATCAAAATAATAAGGTATTTTGAAAATGGATTACAAATGGGTCTTAAATGCCATGCTGAGGGGTTTATTTAGCTTTTATTTTACAGCTAAGTGGAAGGCATCAAGGCTGTTTTTGCAAGGCAATGACATGAGATGAAGAAAAGCTAGAGCAAAAGTTCTTCACTTATTTTCTGCCTTGAACCTTTTGTGCAATCTGATCAAGCCTGTAGACCTTTCTCAGAATAATGTTTTTATGTGAGGAAAATAAAATGCATAGAATTACAAAGGAAATCTACTATATTGAATTATGGCTATCAAAATATTAAGAATGTATACAAAATTTAAATATACATGTACATATAATGTGTTTTATAGGAATAGCTATGTTTCTAAAAGGATTAAACAACATGGCTTAGCAAGAGCTCTAATAACTACCACGATTTCAAAGTAATAAGGATCATAAATGATATTTCAGCATCTTCAATGTCTATAATGTGATGTGAAAATATGTATGATTCTCGTGGTGGCCAAGTCAAAGGTCCTGCCAGTACTACTGCAGCTGTTGCCAACACTGATCATCTAAGGAAGTGAAAATTTTCAATTAGAGGTTTATAAAAATCAAGCTGTAATTTTTTCCCCATCCACGTTTGTGGCCATTAGTCCTCATCGGACTCCTGAATTCAAGACAGTGTGGTAATGATGTTCAGAACTCTGTCACAATCATCAGGACAAGAGGTGAGAAAAGCCTGTAGAGGGGTTGGTAAAGGAGCAGATTGGAGAAACATTTGGGATTTTGACTCAGTATCTCCCAATCCTCAATGAGAAATTCTTCAAGGAGAAATTTGGGTAATATGGTCTGGCTAGGCAGGTCCACCTAGAAGGCAGCTCTCTCTATTGCAATGTAGTTTCATTAATTTGTTTAACTCATGTTTATTACCCTCTGGCAGGCAGAAGGAATACAGAAAAACAAACCTGGTTCTGCTTTCATGAAGCTTACTATGCAGTGAAAGAAACATGATTATACAAAGCTAAGTAAATAGAATATGAGCATTTGGGACCAAATACAGGAGCAGAGTGGTGATACTGCAGAGCAGTACCCCTGGAGGGACCAGGGACCTATATTGGATTGCGGGGTCAGGAAAGGCCTCTCCAAAGAAGTGACTTATCGTGACTCTTGAAAATTGAGTAGAACTTAGGAAAAGGACCAGAAGGCCAGCTTTTTTGGTGCATTAGAGAAACTAAATGAAAATCAAGGAGTGGAGCAGAGAAAGGGAGGGAGGAAAGAGCTAGGAGTTACACAGTATGAGGTCTTACTGACCATCATAAGAATTTTGGATATGAAATACAGAGGAAACCATTGAAGGTTTCAAAGAGGGAAGTGGTTTTTAATTTGCGGTTTTTAGAAATTTTCCTGCTGCACTCTGAAGAGTCGCCTGTGGGACCAAGCACTGAAATAAGGAGGTAGAGAGTGGTGTGACTGTATTCTCTGCAAGAGATGGGGTACCTCTGATGAAGGCTGTAGCACAGAAGAATGAAAGGGAGAAAAGGATAGAATAAAGCTACTTGGTTGTTAAATTGAACCAGATGACTGATGGGCTAGAGGTGAGAAGGAAGGAGGGAGAGAGCAGCTATGGACGAATTTGGGCTTCAAACAGATGCACAAGAGTATCATTTATTGAGATAGGAAGTCTGGAGGAGAGTCATACTTGGGAAGACAAGTGGCTAGAGATCAGAGATCCTTATAGGTAAGTTCATTCGAAATGTAGGGGGTAGGTGATAAGTAAGCATCTGGATTGATGATTCTAAAGTTTAAAAGATAGGTCTATGGGGTGACATTTACTAGACACCAGGGAGGCTGTTTTGTGAAAGCCCTTTCAGATGCACTGCTCTGTAGGCAGAAAGTCAGACCTTGCCAACCTCTACCATCCTGACTCAAGATTTCACTGTTTGATCCTTAACCCTACTGATATCAATGGCCTGACCAGACCATGGTGAACACCTGAGGGAGGAGATCTCAAACCACCTGAGGCAGTGGGTGAGGCCTTGTTGCCTGGGTAACCAAGCTAGTGCCTTGTGAACATTCCACCTTGATGCTGTGCTCCTGTTCCTGGCAAAGGATACCCCCACCTGAGACAGTATGTGGCAAGAGGAAGTCTTGCGGCAAGCACATGCAAGGCTGGTGAGATGATTGTATAGGGGGAAAAGCCCTCCTGCCCCTTCTAGTGCCTGACTCTGGGTGGGATAAGGGAAGGCAGACACATGCACGAGGGAGGTCAGAATGGCAGAGCCAGTGACAGGCAGGTTCCAGGTCAGGGCGGGAGGCCTGAGAGTGGCTGGAGGAGAAGCTGAGCTGCTTGGATAACCATTCAGCAAATGGGACAGAAACTCTGGACGCTGCCTTTGGTTCTGATTTAGCTAAAGGTGGCTGGGTTTCCAGAGGGTATGTGCTTTTGAAACAAGAGTCTGCTATTCTGCCAGATGGTATGGCTTTTGATTAAAGTCCTCTTTTCTTTCTCACCAACCTCTGCCTCCAGACTTTTAATGGCAATGGTCAGCCAAACCCCACTATTAGTTCAGTAACAAAATTGGCGAGCCAGATGAGATACTGTGGGCTTTGGTAAGTCCAAGAGGACTCAGAATCAGTTCCCAGCTGCCTATGGGAGGCTGACCCCAAGAGTAGAACTGCAGGGATTTCCCAGTCTCAGGAAATTTCCCTTTTGCTCAAGGCACTGGCCACCTAAAACCACTGGCTGGTGGAAACGGATCTGGGGAGGAGATGGACTCTAAGACTGGGTGAGCCGAACCAGCATGCCCATGGGATGTTGGGTTCCATGTTATTTGGGTCTGGTTAGCACCATTTGTAGTACCACTTGACAAGCCACAGCTGCCATTTGGGCTATATGCCATTTGGACATCACACCATTCAGGCTTCTGCACTACTGGGGTCTGGTGAGGACCATTTGAGGTTTTGGGTCACTATTTTCAGTACCAGCTGGCAGGAAGTATAACTAAAACTTGCTTATGAACATTTGTTTGGAATAATGGAGTTGTGGATTCAAGTTTTGTTTATATGTTTCCACTTTGCCTGTGGTCTTGTGGTCATAGTTTTGGGTCTGTATATCCATGGCATCAGGGACTGTTCTGGTTTTGACTCCTAAAAAAAACACACTAGGCCAAATTTTAGCAGATTGGTCCATGTACAACTATCATCCAATGTCTAAAAAGGAATAGACATTCTGTTGTAACACTGCCTGGCCTATGTATATTTTAGAATATTGGGGGTATTGGCCTCTAAATTGTTTCTAAATTACTACACCATCATGCAGTTAAAATTATTTTGCCAATGGTCAGGCAAATGGGACAAAAACTCTTATGTCCAAATGTTTAGGTCATTACACAATAAGGATTCAGCAAGAAATGGAACCACTTAATGATACAGAGAAGGGAAGTGGCTTCAAAACTTCTCCCTGATAGTAAGACACAGGAAAGTCTCATTAATGTCCTGAAACCAGGGAACACCATCATTCCCACTGCTAGATACCCCTGAAATAGAGCCCGGAGAGGTAACAGCCCCACCTCTGTATGATGAATGAATGGTCTCCCCACCAAAGACCCAGCAGGACAGTCAACTTGCAATACCCGGTAAGCAGAATAAACCAGGAAGGCCAAGCTACTGGCTACTATTGGGCCCATATTCTATTTTCCACTTCAGACCTACTGAACTGGAGGAATACCAACCCCTCATATTGGGAAGATCCTTAAACAATGGCAAATCTTACCACTTTCATTTTTGCTACTCATCATCCAAACTGGGCTGATATACAGGCTCTCCTTAACATCCTGCTAATGACAGATGAATTAGCTCATTATAAGGCTAATGAAGAGGCTCAACACCTCCACTAAGAGAATTCCAATAAGACCCCTAACCCAGCTGGGGTAATTTCCTTGACAGAGCCCAATTAGGACCCAAACAGTGGGGACCTACCCTTCATAGAATATTACAAAAGGTGTGTATTGAAAGGGTTTAAAAAAGTAGTGCCTAAACAAAAGAGCCTGAATATGATATAGGCTATTCAACAAAAAACAGATGATGGTCCTTCTGAATTTTGGAAAGGATCTATCAGGCCTATGGAAAGCACACTGACACTGACCCACAGGCACCAGAAAATGTCTGGGTGGTAAACATGATTTTTATTGGGCAAAGTGCTTCAGATATCAGAAGGAAGCTCCAATATTTAGATGGAGCATTGGGAATGCATCCTCCTGCCCTGCCCCCCCCCGCCACCGCTGATGGACATATCCTTTAAAATTTGCCATACCCATGAAACAAGGGAGTGAAAACACACCATGGTTTTCTTAGAAACAATGCAGGGAAACTAGGAAAGATAGGTCCCTAATGGAAGGAGGAATGACCCATTAGGTGCCAATCAATTGTCCCTATTGCAAGAAGGAGGACCACGGGAAAAAGGATTGCCTGAAACTCAAAGGGAAATCTAGAAAAGATGGAAACCCACTCTGAAAAGTGCTAGAAAGAAAAGAAGAATTTGATGACAAATTAGAAAACCCAATAACTCCTCTAGACATCTCATGACCTATTACTATATCCCCAAAGGAACCCTAGGTACAATTGAGAGTGGGGAACACGTAGCTGATAGCCTTTGCTGGCGCCCAGGAACAGGGATGCTATCAGCATCCCAGGAACAGAAAGGCTATCAGCTGTTGTGGTCAACATACCAATGTGGGCGGAGCACGAGCAACAGCCCAGGTAAGGGCCAACAACCCTGAATGCTTTTCAGAGGGTATAGGGTGTGTTGTATTTTTAGGGGGAAAGGGCATCTTTCCAAGGTCACCCTTGCTTGCCACCACACTTTCTTTAGTAATCAGAAGCCTTGCTCGCTTTCTCTCTGGCAATTGCCACACCCCATGGGCACAGGTCGAGCATTTAAGAGCCACAAGCGCACTCCCCTCTTGAGGGAGTGGTGGAGGCACACATAGGCACTCTCCCCTTGAGAGAGTAGTCGTGCCTGTTCCCTTTTTCTCCACAGGATTGTTGTCACCTGTGCATTCATTCTCACTGTAAGCCACAACAGGCGGACTCTGCTGGCCAGTGTCCACCACAGGAACAAGCTACTTGATTTCCTTGTAGATACAGGAGCTACCTACTCAGTAATAAATACAAAACTAACCAAGAAAAGTTCAGCTACAGTTAATGGTTATTGGAGTGGCTAAACAATTACAAAAACATGTGTTCATTCAACCTCTAGAATGCCAGCTTGGGAGTCAAAAGCTTACACACACTTTTCTCTACGTGCTAGACTGCCCCATTCCATTCCTAGACTGAGATTTCTTTGTAAAACTGCATACATGAGTAACTTTTTTTTCTGAGAAGTAGAAATTATGTGTAGAAGTCCCATTGAAACATGTATCCAGTTGCAGGTTCTCCTGGCTTGCCCAGAAGGACCTGGAGCCAGGAGACCAATTCTTACTAAAGACCTGGAAGACTCAAGGCCCTGAAGAGCAGTTAATCGAGCAATCAACCAGTCCCTATGATGTCATGTTAGCAACACACTCTTCCCTAAAACTCATGGAAATTAAGCCTTGGATCCACCACATGAGGATGAAAGCAGGTGCTGTCTGAGGACTCCGATCTTGCTGCTGCAGCTGATACTAAAAGAGAAAGCTGGACCTGCACTCTTGAAGATTTAAAATTCCTCTTTTGGAAAGGGAGAGCACCTCCCAAAGTTAAATGTCCTTTCTTTTTTTTCTTTTTCTTTTTGTTTTCATTTCCCAGGGAGTGGACTCCTCAGCAAATTTATTCTGCTGGGATGAAGGGTAAGTGCCACCCAAAGCTCTGTTCCACAATAAGGATTTAGCAAGGAATGGGATCAAAAACCTATGTTTCAAGAACTTATGGAATGTTTGAAAATCTAAGGAATGCTAATTGCCTACTTTTCGCTGTCTGATACGCAGTTAGAGAATGGTCCTTTCCACTGTTAAAAAGAACAAGGGTCTTCTTGTTTGCTTTACATTTTTTTCCCTACCTGATTCCTCAAAAATTTGGAAGTTCTTAATTGGTGAGTTATGGCGATGCATTTCTTTGCAGAAATTCAATAAGACTAGTTTCTAATTGTGATTTTATTGACCAAGATATTCACTGGATTGCCATGTCTAAAAGAGATATGCCTGGAGTCTGGATGTCACTGGAAAGTTTAGAGGAACTGAGATTGACTTTTGAAGCTAATTGACAGCCCACTGCCAAAATAGCCTGATACCTTTAGTCATGTGGTTAATGACAGCCTTTCCAGGTAATGTGTGAAATTTGCTTTTTTAAAGGATGGCAAAGAAGGAACATCAAGACATTTTGGGAACCTCAAGAACTTGAGGAATATAGGTATTGCAGGCAAAGACATATAAACTGTGTGGCTTGGCTTCTGTGCCCTGAAGGGCTGACTAAAGTGCCATCTCAAGATTCCTTGTGCAAGTTCCAGCAAAGCAGATTTGAAAAGCCTATATAGCAAGAATTGCTATTCTTGTTGCATTTATGCAAACGATCAGACCAAATTAAAACAAGTTAATGCAGTCTCTTTTGATGACAATGATGGTGATCTTAAGGAGAAAAATAGTGAGTCAGTGAAAATCACAATGCCCAGTTGTGGATACTGGACTTTAGTACAGCTGTCTTCAAAGTTTCATTTTTACTTGGAAGCTGACCTGGTTTCTGAATTCCTCTAGTTGTCTTCAATCCTCCAAGCTAATGTTTCTTTTTTTTTCCTTCCCATCTTTGGACTGGAAATTGTGGGGAACTGAACTATTTTCTAAGACTGTCTGTATGCACCAGAGAGATTTTACCTCAGCATTGGATGACATTGTCAGAGACATTCAATTTAATTTGTCCAATTTTCACTGTTTAATATTAACCAGCAAAAGCCTTACAACTGGACATCTTTTCAGAAGACAGTCTTGCAAGCAACAGACTGGTTTACAATTTGTTGCATGTGTTAACTGTTCTGTTCTTTCTTTTGTTTTCATAGTGTGTATGCCTGTAAGCTAGCTCATTTATCTGGTTGCTTGTTTATGCAGCATAGGCCTCAATTTAGAAGCCGATCTGCATCACCACCTTCTGAAATGAGACTCAGTAGTTGGGCTGGACAGACCTGTTGGGACTAGATAGTTGAGTTGGTGAAAATACAACAAGGATGCAAATTTATCCAACAACACCATCATTTGGACAGTATATATGCTGCTAGGCCAAGGAACAGCCAACTGACCTGAACTTTGTGAGATCTTTCCACCTTGTGTAAAGGCATCCCTCCATTCCTGACCCCTCTTCCTCTCCTAAGAATCTCTGGTCCCAGGGATAGGTGAGTCTATATTTTTTGCCTTCAGGAAGAAATTATAGGAGAATGAGACCTTCATCCATTTGCCCTTGTAAGGGTCCAGAGTTTTGAAGGGGGGAACTGATACTAACGGCCTAACCAGACCATGGGGAAAGAAAGGCTGAGGGACAAGACCATGCACCACCCGAGGCAGCAAGTGAGGCCATGTTTCCCAGGTTACCAAGCTAGCATCTTGTGAATGCTCCATCCTGATTCAGCATGTCCTGCTCCTGGGGGCAGATCTCCAGCCCCCGGACAAGACACAGTAAGAGGAAGTCTTATAGTAAGCACACACAAGACTGGTGAGGTGATAGCATGGGCAAAAACCCCTCCTGCCCCTTCCAGTAGCTGATAGGTGGTAGGACAGGGGAAGGCAGACACATGCATGAGAGAAGTCAGAATGGTGGCATCAGTGACACACCAGTTCTAGGTCAGGGTTGGAGGCCTGAGAGTGGCCAGGAGAAAAGCTGAGCTGCTTGGATGACCACTCAGCAAATGGGAGCTGAACCTCTGGATGCTGCCTTTGGTCTTGGTCTGGCTGAGGGTGGCTGGGTTTTCCTCTGGGTTTCTGGAGTGGTTGGGCTTTTAGAGCCCAAGAGTCTGTCATATTCCCAGATGGTGAGGCATTTGAATAAAGATCTCTTTTCTTTTTCATCAACCTCCACCTTCAGAATTTGACTATTGGCGGTGGCAGGCAGCTGAACCCCACTTTTGGTTTGGCAATACTGCTAGATACTTTTGACTATTCTTTTCCCTGTCCTTGACTCCAGAACAGCAGAGGACCTAGGTGAAATTATTTTGTTGGCTTAAATTAAGCACTCTCTAAATATGTTCAGAGCATTTAATTTAACATGTTTTGTCAGTTGATGGTTTATGGCACCAATTCAACACCAACAGGAATACCCAATTTGGGGTGTAGTGAAGAAGGAAACTTTATCCAGTATAAAACAGCTCAATTGTGATAGAGTGTGGCTTTGAAAATAGCATGGTTGTGAGACAGCCCTGGGACTAGACAGCTCTGCTCTGTTCCTCTATGGTCTGCTTTATGCTGTGTTTTGCTCTGTTCTGTGCCACTCTGCTCTGGCCTGTGCTTGTCTGCTTTGCTCTGCTCCAGGGACACATTCTCAGTGTTTCAGCTCAACCAGGAAATCACTCTCTTCAGTCTATGGTGGAAAGGGATATTGTACTCCCCAAGCCAGAGGGGAGTTTGCTTATATAGACAGAGTCCCTGATCATCTGTTTGATTGGTCCAAAAGGCACTGTCTTGATTGGTCAGAATGTGGCTGCTCTGATTTGTCAGTGAAGATGCTGATGGGGACATAGCTACCCATCTTCAGTAGAATGGGGAAAGCATCAGTCCTTTGACTGAAATACAATTCCAAGATCTCCATCATAAGGGCTGGCTCAGATGGCAAGAACACAGTACAGGCAGGCAGTTCAGTGTAAGCTTCTCCCTTGAAGTGCAGTTTGCATCAGAGGCCCCTGTGTAGAAATGGTTGCAAGGTTCTGTTTTTTAAAATTTGAGCACAGTTAGCCACAAGGAACTCTTCTTAATAAAGCTCTTCTTTCAAGGAGCTACTACCCTTTGCAACAACATGGATGGAACAGGAAAGCATTATGCTGAGTGAAATAGGCCAGGTGTTGAAAGACAAATACCATATGATTTCACCTTTAACACAAAGCTAAACAACAAAACAAACAAGCAAGGAGAATAAAAACAAACACACTGAAAGAGAGAACAAGTGGGCAGTGACCACAGGGGAGAGGGAAGGGAATTTAAGGAGGGAAAAGGGGAGGGATTTTGAGAAACAAATATGAAAGACACAGGGATGAGGACTAGGGGGCGGAGGAAATGGGAGGGAGGTGGGGAGCATGGGGCAGGGGGGCTGGGATGGGAGAAATAGACAAAAAACTGTACTTGAAAAATAACTAAATAAAATTAAATAAATAAATAAAGCTCTTCTTTCTCAGAAACCATATTTTCATGCCTAGGATTTCTGCAGGGGGTGCTCTGTACCTGCAAAGAAGATGCTAAATATCCTGGTGGCTTGCAATGAAGTAATATGTTTATAATGGCTTGTTCTATAGCAAGTATGATTGGGATATTTACTGTTTGTTTATCAGCACTGGATGAGTGAATTGCAGCAGGTAAACATGCAAACATAGGGATATGGATTATAGAAAGTTGTAAACTGTGATCATGCAAAGAAGTAGTTTGATTGTAGCCTGAAGTCCTGACCCATAGCTAAATGGAGCCAAAATTAATCATGTCTCAATTTGATACGTAAGCCAAAGGATCTTTTCTAAAGACCATGCTTATTAATTCATAAAGACTTTTCTGCATGTTATAGCATAATGAATTTCAGGCATTTAAGGAGAGAGAAAGGTGCTATTGTGGTAACCTTCAGCATCTGATCTGAAAATGAAGAAGGCCTTCTTGCTCTGGAAATGTCAATCAGATGAAGAGGATTCTCACACTTAGATGCTCTGGTGCAGGTAAAACTTAAATCTTCTGGAAAAGGGAGAAATGTTTTTATTTGTTTGTTTATAATTGGATAATGATTTTACGTACGTGTGGAGCAAGTTGCTGACTCCAGGCTGCAGGCCCAGAAGTTTCTAAAGGCAGTAAAATAAAAATAGCACCAAGGGACAACCTTGTCGAAGGAGTTTGATGGAGTTTCCCAGGAGCCTCTTGGAGGAATGTAATGGGTGTTTTTTGGACTATAAGACGCACCCCCCACAAAATTTAGGAGGAACAGAGGGGTGCATCTTATAGCCCAAATGTAGCTTACCTGGCTCACTAGGGGAGGAGGTGTAGTAGAGCAGGGTCACTGCTGCATTTTCCTCCCCAATTTTTTTTTGGGGGGGTGCATCTTATAGTCTAAAAAATACATCACAATATTCTGAGGCCAGGAGACTCAGCTATCATCTCTATCACAATAGCTATCTCAGATGAAGGTAATTGCCTGACCAAAATATATTACCAGAATGAAAAAAGTGTCATCCCACCCCGTTCCTTGCTTTTCAGCCCCCAGAGTTTCTCATCTAACGATTTATGTTGTGTCAGCTCCTACTTCAGTATGCTGTAGGAAGCGCCAGGATGCAAGCCTCCCCCTCCTTCCCCGACGGGGCCCTCACTAACTGGCCCAGTCCTGCAGACAGGATGCTGCCTCATGTCCTGGACCACTCTGCAAATTCCTGCATCACTGGCTTCCTCTTGCAATCTAAAAAGGCATAGGGCAGGAGGGGCAGGAAATGATCCAAGCAGTGCCCAAGGCTAAAACGCTTTCGGTGCCTGAGCCCCAGATGGTTTACCACGGGCCCCCTTTCTGGGTAGCTCCCTCCAAACGTCATTTTCTTAAACTTTTGACGGTGCAAAACAAGCCGTTTCATTTTGTTCCTGAACATAAATATTAACTCTAGGTGTTGTTACATTCTGTTCATAAAATAACATAACATTTCTCCCACACCATATTAAATGGATGTGTTGTTTGGCCAAGAGAAGTATAGATCACTGGCTTCTGCCAGGAAATGTGGACATTTAAATGCAGATTTCAGAAGTCTAGGGAGCAATCTTGGAATAGCAACCGGGCCCCTTTCCGGCCTCCAACTCTGCCCTCTTCCATTAAGTTTCTTCTTTCCCAACTCCTTTGTTTGTATTGGCATTTCTAATCACTTGTAATTTAGAAAGATACTTCCTTAAAATTAGATCTTGTTTCTCAAGGGTTTGGAAATGTGGGCGTTGGCTCTCTTCAGCAGGTCCTGGAAGGACAGGACCAAACACTTTTAGCTTTATTTCCCTAAGGGAAAGATCTGGGAAGTTCTGCTTTCTGTTTTCTTTTTTGCCCTCTATGTAGGAAGAAAGGGCACAGGTTTCAAACCAGTGGTGGTCCCCTCTGAGCATTCTACCCAGACCAGACCCAGGCCAAGACTCAAATGTGCTGGCTGCCTTGGAGAGGCAAATTCCACAAGTGCTCTTGAGGGGGAAATAGAACTAATGAGAAAGTGGAATTCTTGATGTGTCTGCATGCTCATGTGGGTGCCAGAACATTTCACACAGACAGATCCTCCTCCAGTGTTTCGTAATAGAGTCGTAGAGCCTATTTCCAGATGTGTAGGACAACGGCCTGTGACAGAAGCACTGTCAGGAGAGCCAGTGCCCTCTGCTGTCCCAGCCAGGAAGCAGCATGATGCAAGGGAAGAACCCAGGGATTCATTCAAGAGAGCTGGAGGCTCTGTCAAAATCCAACAGAGACCCATGCTGGTGTGGAGGGGACTGTGTAGCTCCCTGCTATGCATACGTTGAGTTTTTAAGGGGCTGGATTTCCTCCACCTAGCTGGTTCATTTTATGTTTTGTAGTTGTGAACAAGCTGGAAATGAAAATAATTTATAATGAAATCTCAGCCTCCTACAGCATCCACTGGTCACTTTCCCAAGAAAGGGAGAAATAATATTGCCTGCTCCTGTCCCTGAACCTGGCCAGTAGGCCCAGGCCAGCGATACAATGACTACAGATTGATGAGGAGGAGACTTCCTGCTGATTAGCAGCTCTTGGGCCACACTCTTGCTTGGGAATACAGTTTCTGGAGGCTGATAGAGAAGAACCAACTGCTCCCACTCAGGCACACTGGTATCTCCAAGGGACCTCTAGAGTTGGCACAACTGAGAGACTAGGTCATCTTACAAGCTGAGGTTGAGCTGCTACCAATTCTGTCCTCCTGCCTGAACAACAGTGGGTTCTGGCCCAGTGCAGGGCCAGGGTTTTTTTTTGCTGCAGGGAAGGGTGGGTGGGCAGAAAGAGAGAGGTAGAGACAGAGAGACAGACAGAGAAGAATGTGGTGGAGATATTCAGGTGGGGGTAGGGTAAGCTGGTAACCCAAACTTGGACAACCTTGCAGTTTTGCAAAAATGCGCAAAGCAAACCGTTTTTGTTTTCTGGGAGGTTTTTTAATTGATTTTTTTGTGTGTGTGTGTAAACCAATCTTCTCCATGCTGAGAGAAGAAAAACCCAACCTACCAAACAAAACTCCTAACAACAATACCCTTCTCTCTCTGGGACCAATTTCCAGACTGCACAGCAGTCTTGACAAGGTCAACAAGCTGGAGCTATAAATGGAAGATCTTTATCTATGTGGGAAATAGGAAAATCATTTGACTGATAAAAGGAAATACAATAACGCATCTAAATTCCTGACTGCATTCTCCTGGGCCCTGCGTCTGTTGAGAAAGCACAAAGGCAGGAATGCTTATGCTGCTCCAGCATGGTTTAAAATAGCGCACCTTCCAACAGAGTTGCTGCTGGTGCTTTCTTCTTGCTGCCCTGAATGTTTCTGTTTTGGAAGCATTAAGGTAACACACGTGGTACATTTTACTCACAGGTCAGCTCCTGCTCAGCTGGTTTCAATCTAGGCACTCCAGAGCTCACTTTGAAAGTCCATTGTATCTAATGGCATGTTAATTTTGTTTATTCTCTGAGACTTGCGTACTAATTTTACATGCTACAAAACTAGCAACTTGAACCTGAAGTGCTGTGCCTCTCCCCCCATCCTCACCCCAGTGGCCTCAGTCCCCAGGCAGGTCTGGCCCTGACTCCCAGCATTCCTCCAGTTTTTATGGCCAAAGAAGGCCTACGTGTGGTTGGAGCCAGGAGACCTGGGATTCATGCCCACTGCTGGCCCTTGTTGGCATTGGTGCAAGTTGTAGGGTGGGGGAGGGGCAATTCTCTTTATCTCTTGGAGACTTATTTTTCTCATCTGTAAAATGGGCGTTTTAGCCCTGGCTGGTGTAGCTCAGTGGATTGAGCATGGGCCTGTGAAGCAAAGGGTCGCCAGGTCGATTCCCAGTCAGGGCACATGCCTGGGATACAGGCCAGGTCCCCAGTAGGGGACACATGAGAGGCAACCACACATTGATGTTTCTTTCCCGCTCTTTCTCCTTCCCATCCCCTCTCTCTAAAAAGAAATAAATAAAATATTTTTAAAAATCCTGTTTAAAATGGGCGTTTTAGTTGGCCCTATGTACCTAAAAAGGCTGTTGGCTTACAAGAATCTCATGGAGGAAAAACTTTTGGCTGGCTTCTGTGAAAACACTTGTTCTATTTTTCCAGACAGAGCTCTTCTGCATCACCTCCCAAACCATTAAATGTCTCCAGATTATCATTTCTCCATTAAAAACAGAAGCAGGTAATTGACTGTGTCCTCACTGTGCTGTCAATATTTTCTAATCTGTTATTCCTTCTACATTTATCAGTGGGCACTCTGCTCTCAGAAAAAAACTTTCTCTTCTCTTTTCATATTTTGTCACAGTGCCAGGCCTAGAAGGCACCAAATAAAGAATAAACTAAGGCCCTGTCTGGTGTAGCTCACTGGAGCTAACCTCCAGGACATCTTTAAACGTTCCAACATTCGAATTATAGGGGTACCAGAAGGGGAAGAGGAACAGTCACGAGTGAAAACCTTATTTGAACAAATAATAAAAGAGAACTTCCCCATTCTGGCAAAGGCAATAGACTTCCAGGAAATCCAGGAAGCTCAGAGAGTCCCAAAGAAGTTGGACCCAAGCAGGAAAACACCAAGGCACATCATCATTATATTAGCCAAGATTAAAATGAAGGAGAGAATCCTAGAAGCAGCAAGAGATAAGGGGACAGTCACCTACAAAGGAGTTCCCATCAGACTGTCAGCAGATTTCTCAAAAGAGCCCTTACAGGCAAGAAGGGGCTGGAAAGAGGTATTCCAAGTCATGAAAACCAAAGGCCTACAACCAAGATTGCTCTATCCAGCAAAGCTTTCATTTAGAATGGAAGGGCAGATAAAGTGCTTCTCAGATAAGACCAAATTCAAGGAGTTCATCATCACCAAGCCATTATATGAAATGTTAAAGAGACTTACCTAAGAAAAAGAAGATAAAAAAGATGAACAGTGAAAGGACAGCAAACTCACAGTTAGTAACAACCACACCTAAAACAAAAGCAAACTAAGAGGACAGCTAGATCAGGAGCAAACCATAGAAATGAAGATCACATGGAGGGTTAGCAACAGGGGAGTGGGAGAAGGAGGAGGGGGGAGAAGGTACAGAAAATAAGTAGCATAGACAGTAGGTATAAAATAGATAGGGGGAAGGTAAGAATAGTAGGAGAAATATAGAATCTAAAGAACTTGAGACACGTGGTCATAAACTAAAGGGGGGGAATGGTGGGGGAGGCGGTGTGCAGGGTGGAGGGGAATGAAGGGGGGGAATATAACAACTGTAATGGCATAATCAATAAAATATATTTAAAAAATAAAAATAAAAACTGGATTCTTAGAGACCTTCCAGAGTGCCCACCACTCAAACACCACCTGGACTTAGCTCTGTCTCCAGGAACTGGGTTCCCCTCCTGTGTATCTGAATCTCCAGGCCCCTTCTCTGGAGTTCCTGATGTTTCTCCAGCTCCCTCAGGCCTTCTTCATCTGGAATTCTACAGAATCCTCCAATTCAATGTGTCCAGAGTTAAGTAAAGTCTCCTCAAACCCATATATTTTTTTTTTGTCTCTGCCAGTTCAGAACTGCATACACACTCAAACGAGAGAACCAGAAATCATTTCACACACTTCTCCCTCAATCTTTACTCTGTTCCCCCTACACCCTTCCCTCATCTTCTCATGCACAGAATGGCCCCCCATAACCCCCACATTTTAGACATCCCCAGGCCAGGTGTCTGTAAGTTTCAGCATTCAGCTCTCCTCTGGGCTCCCACAATAGCCCATTGGTTTTTCTTCTTTATTAAGTAGTTCTACAGTAGCTCTTAACTGGCCTTAGTATCTCTGGTGTCCCATTGTCCCCTCTCCAGAATCCCCCCACCTGTCCTGCATACCACTGCAGGAGCAAGCTTTCTAAATGCAAGTTTAACCTTACAAATCATACTCTATTTCAAATAATTGTTCTGGTACTTGTTTTACTTTTTAAAATCTTGTTTAACCCTTGTGATAATTCTATATGATAAATATTATCCTCTCTGCTTTACAGGTAAAAGTAGATTTACAGATAAAAAGACCCAAGGCCGCAAAATTAGGTATTGAATTCAGGTCTTTATTACACTGTAAAACCCATGTTCAGAGTATATGAGGCAACCTACTCAATGTGTGGCACACAACAGATGAGCCAATGTGTTTTCCCTTTATTCCCCCTTTTTACAAACTTCACTCTCTTTGGCAAACTACAAACAACTATCCCATCATGGCTGGCTTATGTCTCCAAAAGTGCCTTTTCTCACTCCTGGTGTCATTTGTTACCACTGTTAGGAAAACCAAACTTTACACTCAAGTTTCTTTAGGCTAGTCTAATAAACAGACATGCATGAGACAGATTAGGAATAGAAAATAACCAAATTTAATACACACATATGTACAGGAACCCCACATACAAGAGAGAGTCAGAGACCCTAAATGCAGGAGAAATTCAGAGATAGAAAGGTGGACTGAGGCTTTCTGAGCTAGGGATGAGGTAAGGTACCTTGGGGGCTTTAAACAGTCATTGCAGAATGATAAGAAAAGCCAATATTTAGTAAATAAAAGTTATTCCTGCCATATAGATGGGTCAAATAGGTTATTACTGATAACCTCTTATCACGGGCAAGGCTCCTAATTCAAGTTCTATGTAGTTAAAGGGAAGAGCAAAAGTATCTCTTGACCCTGAAGCTAAAATTGCATTTAGCTCAAAAAGAAACCAGAAAAGCTGATGTTCAGGCTTCCTGTCACTGCCAGATCCAACAAGCAGAGACAGGGATTGAATCTTCATGGGTACTTTATTCAGATGGCCAGTGATCTGAGAAGATGGTGGGTTTGTATCTTATATTCCATTTCAAACTGATCTTTTTTTATAAGGAGAAGAAAAGTGTAAGTAAGGGGTTTGGAATTCAGTGAAAAGGTTAATCAGATAAAAAGCAGCAACATTCTTTTATCTATTGATCAGTGATTCTTTATCTGTGTCCTGGGGAGTGGGCATCTCTCCCTGCAGGACAATGGCTCAGACACCACCTTGATTGCTTGAGACCTGCTGGGGCACAAAGGTGGAATTTCTTGTGGTCTCCTGGAGTCAGGATAGGTCATACTTTCAGTTCCTGGCACAATAGCTTTTTACACACATAAATTACTAAGCTTATGGATTACCTAAAACTAAAATTTTCCAACTCTTGAGTCCCCTATCCTTCCCCCACTGTTAGTTTAAACTATTATTTTTAAGAGATCAGTTTCATACGAAAGTATTCCTTTTGTGGTTTAGCATGTATTTTATCATTGAATCATCTTGTAGGGGCTTAGGAATACATTTACTTGCAAATTCACACAAAGGGGAGCATTGTATGCAACAATAAGCTATGATAAAGCACAAAACAGTTTTTAGTACAGTTGACAAAAGTTGCACACTTTCAGCTAGGGCTACGCTGGTGACTTTTAAGGAAAACATTTCCCTGTCCTTTAGAGGTCCGCAGGTCCCCAATTACAAAGATCAGAGTAGGTTATTCTCTTATTGATATGTTTGAACAAAGTATTAATTTTGAAGGCTTTTGGGGGAGTACAGACACCTATAGACATGAAGTGAAAGTTTGTTCAACATAAGTTCCTTCTGCAAGACAACAGTAAGAGATGTTTCGAACATTTTTTTGCTGAATATTTTCATTTTGTTTGAAAGAAACAATTTCTTCCTAGCAAGGGGATAAACAAAAAGTAATAAAAAGAATATAAGTCATTGTTTTCAAAAGATGACTTTCAAAAGATGGTCTTTTTGTGCTTCTGTAATGGGGTCAGAACTTGGGGTGCCTGAAGATCTAGGAAAATCCCCACTAACCTGTCTTGGGGGATAGAGAAACAGAAGATGGCCATTCAGAGTTACTTTGCATCACTCGCAACTTGACTAGCTTTATAGTTATGTTAAATAGCTGTGCCCACTGCACTTTGGGCCAGGGAGATGAGTGTGACATTAACCTGTGATGTGGGGGGCAGGGGCTTGCTGCACCTGCAGGAGCGCTTGGAGGCAGTTCACTCTGGGTGAGGGGGCCATGCCTGGCTGAAGATACTGGAGGATGGGCAGAATGTAGCACATTGTGGGAGGAGTTGGAAATGAGGTCACTCTGGAAGCTCTGGGCCAAGAGTGTAGCAACCATTTGCTCCCTTGGCCATGTGGAGAGTAGCAGTGAGGGGGAGGCATGCTGTCTGTGGTAAGCAATTTTCCATGTAGCTTGGAAGGGAGTATGAGAGTCATGAAGGAGGGATGATGTAGCAGCCATGAAGCTCTCTCCCACTCTCTGTCTCTCTCTTTCTCTCTCTCTCTATTTCTCTTGCTCTGCCATGCAGCTTGAGAAGGAGTCGATCATGTGGTTTGAAAGAGATCAGTGAGAAGGGAGAAGTAAACAAGCAGCTATGTACTTTACAGTGAGAAAGGAGGCCATGTGGCCTGGACTAATACAAAAGGAGATGCTGCTGCTATGATTCTGCCTGCTCTAGCTGATGCTGGAACTGCAAAGGACTTCCTTGCAACATCCTGACCTGCTGCATCTGGATCTCACCCGGACTTTTAAGACCTGTGCCTTTCCTGAGTTTCACCATAATCCAGAGTAACATAGTGCTACAGAACAAGGGATTACAATATACTGTTACCAAAAGTACCACCCACTAGGTTTGCATTGTCCTCTGCCAGAGGAAAGACATCTCTCAATGCCAGAGATTTGTGAAAAGGAAAGGAAATATTTATTAAAAGCTATACAGACTTAAAGTGGTGACCTAATGTCTTCATTAAAATATCAAAGTCCTTCAGATACCCATAGACACACACAGTCCTTCCTTCTCCCCCTGCCCTAATTCAGGGTACCGTATCTCAGGAGAAGTGGAAGTTTGTGATTCAGGCTCCTGACACTATCAGCTGTGTCACCGTCTGGATCTCCAGTTAATTCAAAGTCATGTGGCTCCTTCTCATGGCCTACCAGTAAAAGTCCTCTCACCCTTTTTCTTCCAGGCAAAGTCTCTCCTACTTCACAAGCCATGTGGCCAAAGGGAGCACCCCAAAGCTATGGGGTCCTCACTCTTGCCAAATCCATGGGGATCCCCCCATTTAAGCTGTGAGGGTCCCCACTCTAGTAAAACCGCATGGTTCTCTTTCACATTGCTGCCAAGTCTGGGTTTAAATCCCCTCTCCGATCTTCCTCTGTACCCCCATTTCTGACTCCTCCTACAATCAGTTATACCTGCTAGCATTCCTGTATGATTCAAAGTTTACTGGGCAGGTGTGGTCCCATGTCATGGAGCCAATCTTCTCCAAGCTCTCACGCAGGTGCTGTAACCAGGGGAACCTGCTCTCCATTTGCATCTTGAGGGGAAATCACTCCCATCCCCCTGGTTCAAAGCATGGCCACAGCTATTTAACATATCTGTGCAACCAGTTAAAGGTTGTAGATATGTTAAATGACCATTCCAGAGGTTAGCTGCAAAGCCGTTGCTGTACAAAACAGCTCTGCATGTTCCTGCTCCATGTGTCCCTTACCCCAACTCACACCTGTGGGGGTATGGGGTAAGGACATCCTATATATCTTTCTAAAACTTCCTGGACATGTTGAGTTCTGGACTCCATTCCAAATTCCTATTTGGGGCCTCCCTCTTGGCTGCACACTGTTTCAATAGTACATGCTTTTCTGAACTATTACACGGAGGCTGATGGCAATGTACCCCAGATCTTAAAGGAGATAGCTGCTTCATGAGTATGGCAACTCTGATCCAGAGCAGGAGAACTATTTGCACATGTGTCTTAAAATAAGAAAACTGGGTGCTTTGGATTATAGTCTGGTGGGGAGCATGGGAAGTTCTGGGTCTCGTGCGAGAACAGGACCCAGAGCATTTGTGTTCCCAGAGCCCCCAAGGTTGGCATGTTGTTAATAAAAACCCATTCCTTACAGCATTAATTATTGGGGCATATACCAAGGCACCATGTAATGGGCCCAGATCTGCTCAGTAAGACTTTGGTGGTCCATTGTTTTTCCAGTGCTTTCTTTACTCTGGTGTGATGAATTTAAGAATTTATTACCTCAAACTTCACCACAGTGATAAGGAGTACATCCCAAGGTTCAATATACTTTTCTTCTAGTTGGCTTTCTGGAGATGCTGTCTTCCAAATCTTGAGTAGCACCTGCTTTTTAGGCTTAAAGGAATGTAGTGAACCTGTAGGGGAGAGGTCTTTAATACAAGCAAGGTCAATAATTACAGCTAAGGTCTGACTTAAGTGTTGTACATATTTCTTTACCTTTACTTCTTGATTTATATACAAATCTCCCACCCCAATCACAGCCCGAAATGGTTGCCCGTACACAATTTCATAACAACTTAATTTAATCCCACTTATCCTGAACAGGGCATTAGGTAAAACTTGATCCTAATGGAGATGAATTTCTTGACATAGTGTGGCTATACTTTTCTTCAAGGTGTATTTCATTTTCTTTACCTTTCCAGAAGCCTGAGGTCTCCATGCCATGTGGAGTCCACACTTGATTCCTAGAAATTTATTAACCTTCTGTGTAATTTCTGAAACAAAAGTAGGTCCATTATTGTTTCGGATGTTGCTGGGTAAGCCAAAGTGAAGAATTATTTTCTTTAGTAAGGCTTTCACTACCTTTAAGGATTTCTTAGTTCTATTAGGATAGGGTTCTACTAATTCTGAAAAGGTGTCAACAAAGACTAACGAGTATTTCCAGCCTTGAACCCTTGGCATCTGGGTAAAGTCTATTTTCCAGTCCTCAAATGGGCACTGTCTTTGGCATTGTTTCACTTCTCTTTTTTTTTTGTTGGGGATCTGTCTTGGGGTTGTTCTCCTGGCACACAACACATCTAACTTTATAACTTTATAACTAACTTTCCATATAACTTTAGAAATTCTAAGACCTATTGAGCCACAGATTAATATAGGTGGTGAATGAGTCCCTTCTATAATGACTGACTTCATGCAAATGTTCCATGCTGGCTCTACTAAATGTCTAGGAAGCAGTATAACTTCTTTCTTACTCTTTCTTCATTTACTACTAGTACTTCTTTCATCAAAACCCCAGTTCTCAGCTTTCTTTAAGTCTGCAAATATTCAGGGTCAAATTGCGACAAGTCTAGAACAGGTACCAAAGGCATTATAAGTGTTCCTTTAGCAGCCTCTTTCACTGCTTGATCAGCCAGATTGTTTCCTCTAGTCACTTCAGTGTCTTCTTTCTGGTGCCCCAGGCAGTGCAGAGCTACCACCTATAAAGGTACCTGCACAGCTTCTAATAATTTAAAATTTTCTGGAGCAATTTTAATTTTCTTTTTATTGAAGGTAATAGTCCTTCATCCAGATTGAACCATATGCATGCAAAATTAGGAAAGTGTACCTCAAATCGCTATACACATTTACTTTTTTTGTGCAACAATCCAGTGCCCTCATCAATGCAGTCAGTTCAGCTTTGTTAGCAGAGGTTCCCAGCGGCAAGGCCTTGACCTTCACTCCTTCAAGATTCACAACTGCATACCTAGTCTTTCTGTTTCCTTTGTCCATATAAGGGCTTCCATCTGCATGGACAGTCTAGTCTGCCTCTTCAGGAAGATAGCCCTATAAATCAATTCTGCTAGAATACACTTCATTAGTTATCTCAGCACAGTCATATATTAGCGCAGCCAAGTCAGACTCTGGGAGAAGAGAGGCAAAATTTAATTTACTTACAGTTTTGAGGGATATATTATAATTATAGAAAGAATTGCTTGGTACCTGCCCATTCTTCCAGCAGTGAGCCACAAATTTCCCGTTTGCTCCAGCAGGCTCAAGGCTTGGTGGGGTGCATAAATGGTAATAGTTTGTCTGAAGAAAAACTTTTCAGTTCCTGGAAGAGCTCAAAGGTGGCTGCCACTACCCTCAAGCAGGCTGGCCACCCCTGGACACTGTGATTTAGTTTATTTGACAAGTATACAGTGAGTTGCAGAATGTCACTAAGCATTTGGGTGAGGACTCCTAGGGCAATGCCCTGCCTTTCATGAACGTATAACTGAGAGGCCTTTAGTAGGTTTGGAAGCCCCTGGGCTGGTGCAGAAGACAGGTGCGCCTTCAGGGACTCAAGAGCCTGGTGCACTCCTTCATCCATTCTAAAGGGATATATACTCTGGTCCTTTCAGAGTTTTTCCTGAGAGTCCCCAAGTCTGTCCCAGAAAGGAGTCGCCAAAACGTGAAACTGGAAAAACTGGCATTCGTACTGCCCGTCACTACCAGAACCAATAAGCAGAGACAGGGATTGAATTCTTTTTCTTTTTAAATATTTTATTTATTTATTTTTAGAGAGGAAGGGAGGGAAAAAGAGAGGGAGAGAAATATCATTGTGTAGTTGCCTCTTGCACACCACCTACTGGGGACCTGGCCTGCAACCCAGGCATGTGCCCTGACCAGGAATCAAACCAGGGACCCTTTGGTTCACAGGCCCAGCACTGAATCCACTGAGTCATACCAATCAGGGAGACAGGGATTGAATCTTTATGGGTGCTTTATTTAGATGGCTGGTGATCTAAGAAGATGGTATGTTATGTATCCTAACAGACCATCTTACATTCTATTTCAAACCTATACTTTTTACAAGGAGAAGAAAAGTGTGGGTAAGGAGTTTGGAATTCAGTGAAAAGGTTAATCAGATAAAAAGCTGTAGCATTCTTTCACCTGTTAACCAGTGATTCTTCGTTTGTGTGCTGGGTAGTGGACTTCTCACCCTGCAGTACAATGTCTCAGATACCATCTTGATGGCTTGCAGTCCAGCCGGGGCACAAAGGTAGGACTGCTTGTGGTCTCCTGGAGTCAGGGTGGGTTATACCTTCAGTTCCTGAAACAGTAGCTTTTTGACATGTGTTGATTACTAAACTTGTTGATTATTACCTAAAAGTAAAATTTTCCAACTCTTGAGGCCCCTCCATCAAAAACAATCTGTATACCACTAAGGCATACCTTTGGGTAGCTTGTTCTGAACCCTTCAGAAGTTGGACTGATAGACTTTTTTTTTCTTCACTAAACCAGTTTCAGTCCTGAGAAAAGTTTAGTTCAGTTAAACAGTTGTCTCATTTCAGAAGGTGGTAATGCCAATTGTCTTCCAAAGTTAAGCCTATAGTGCAAGCAATCATGTATTTAATAAGAAATATATATATGGAAACGGAAGAAAATTTGAACAGACTGTAGTATTGGTTTCTCAGTTCTGAAGGCAGGCAGTCAAGAAGATTCCTAGACTTCTGTCTCATTATTTTCAGATGGGATAAATGCAGGCAGTGAGACTCTGAGTCTCCTGATCTGCATCTTGAATGTCTCTGGTCATCTTTCTACAGCAGACACTAAGATTGTTCATATGATAAGGGAACTAAAGAGTTAAGGATTTTAACTTTAGTTCTAGTTAATAGGCTTAAGTGATTAACGCAGGTGGAATGCTATTTCAGGAACTGAACTATGTGACCTAAGTGACTCCAGGAGGTAGACAAGCAATTCAACCCTTGTGCCCCAGGGGGGGTTAGTTTCTAAGCCATTGTGTTTCAGGGAGGGATAGTTCATGTCACAAAGAATTATTGATCAGTTTATATGAAAGTACTGAGAAAATTGCCACAGGACTGCAACTTTTATCTGATTATCTTTTTTCCAATGCCTTTCCTACTCTTTCCTTCTCCTTATAAAAAGGTCAGTTTGAGATGAGATGTTAAGATAACCTTTAGGGTACATAACCCACCATCTTCTCAGACAGCCAGCATCTGAATAAGGCACCCATAGAGATTCAATCCTTGTCTCTACTCTATTGGTTCTGGTAGGGACGGACAGCACAAAAACTTAGTTACTCAGTTTCACGTAGATGAGTCATTGTGATGATTTCTCTGAAGTCTACATCAGCTTGCTCCGCTTTAGCCTTGACGAAGAGGCAGGTGTAGTTCCGACTGATTCCAAGTTAAATGATGAGAAAATAAAAATGTTAGTTCAGAGTGTTACATCTAAGTATTCAAGAAAACTAGAAAACTTCAGGATCCAGTCCAATTTATAAATAGAAAAATGTAAAACTCAAAAGACAATGAGTAGTACTAGACTCTAATATCCACAAAGGTATGATTTCTATCAAAACATTTTTTTCTCCAAAATCACCTCCATCTTTACCAAAGATACCCTATCAAAGACTAATTTATTTGCAAAATAAGTCTAGTTTTGACTTATGCAACATGAACTTTTTAAACTAATAAACCCAGGTAAAATAAAAGTATCATTTATTGCTAATCATTCTAAATATATGCCTTTTTAATCAAACCAAACTAAAACACCAACTTTAATATAAAATATTTCCCCAGAAATACTGGTTTCTCTCATGTGTATTTTTTAGGTTAAGTTTTATTTTATTTATTAAACATTTTATTTATTTTTAGAGAGAGGGGAAGGAAGGGAGAAAGGGAGAGAAACATCAATGTGTGGTTGCTTCTTGCATGCCCCCAATGGGGACCTGGCAGGCAACCCAGCATATGCCCTGACTGGGAATTGAACCGGTGACCCTTTGGTTTGCAGGCCGGCACTCAATCCTCTGAGCCATACCAGTCAGGGCTAGTTTCTGTTACATATTTTTGAGAATTCCCATATAAGCACTTGTTTACTTAAGCCAATTTAATAAAACTTAAAAAAAATAAAGAAACAATATCATTCAGAGGTAGCAAATGCCACAACACACAATAGGCTTAAACAGAAACCAGCAGGGTGTCAGCTTGGCCCATTTAGCCTTTGTTAGTGCTATACTGAAGCCTTTGTTTTAGCCCATCAATGCCCAAACACAAAATTCATGGTTCAGATGTCCATTTTGTCAGTACCCTTTGTTATTTATGCCTCTTTGGATGCTGACCACATTGGAGTGTGATTTTTCAGGCCTGTCTTGTCTCTTCCTATCTTTGTATCCTCTGTGTATGGTATTGTGCCTGGGAGAGTAGACATTCCGTGGAAATTTGTGTAATCTAGTTTAATCCCTCATTCTAATACGGGAATTTAAGAGTTAAAGGTGTTAAATTTAGTTGCTAGGCTTAAGTGACTAATGCATTTTGGAAAGCACTATTCCAGGAATTGGAATGTATGATCTACCTGACTCTAGGAGGCCAAACAAGCAAGTCAACCTTTGTACCCCAGGGGGTCTGCAAGCTGGGAATGCTTGTGATGCAGATAAATAATTGCTGACCAGCAGATAAAGAAGTACTAGGAAAATTGCTGCCAGACTGCAATTCTTATCCAATTAACCCTTTCCCAAACCCCTCACCCTCCTTTCTTCTCATAAAAAGGTCACCCTGAAATGAGACGTTAATATGATTTTTGAGGGTACATAACCCACTGTCCAGTCAGATCTCTAGTCACCTGAATAAAACTCCCATAAAAATTTAATCCTCTTCTCTACTTACTGGTTCTGGTAGTGACAGGCAACATGAACTTTGACTTTTCTGGTTTCAATTCTCTATGACTAAAGCTGAATTTCATTCATTTTGTAAAGATTAGAATATCTCCAAAGAATAGTTTACATCACATGCATTCTCTCTGACTCCCACACCCACCTCCTCATTGATCTGCTCTTGTGAAGGTCACCAAAGACCTCCATATTACCAGATGCCTGGATACTTTCTCATCCTCATCATACTTCCAAACTCTCAGCAGTGCTGGTCACAGTGCCACTCCCTTCTCCTTAACTCACTTTTTCCTCTTGGCTTTTCCTATCACAGTCTGCTGCTTTCCTTCAGCTTCTCCAGACTCCCCTGGGCCTCAGGGCTCTCTGTCCTCAGGGCTTCTCCAGCCGCAGAAACAGAGTGCCTCAGGGCTCTGTGTCCTTCATTCTCTTCTCTCTCTACATTCCTTTCTAGAATGGGCTTGTCTATTCCTGTGGCTGAAAATACAACCTCCATCTATAGTTCTCAGCTCCAGATTCAAATACTTACTAACCTAAGTGAGTTAATTTGATCACTTAAATGATTCTTAGGTGTCTCAGGCATTCAAAGCCTAACAGGTCCTTTAGAAGGTGATTAGATCATGAGGGGGAGCCCTCCCATTGGATTAATGTCCTTGTAAGAAAGACCCCAGAGAGCTACCTCACTCCTTCGGCCATGTGAGGACACAGCCACAAGATGCCACCTATGATCCAGGGAGTAGGTCCTGCTCACCAGACATCAAATCAAGGCCAGAGCCTTGATCTTGAACTTTCCAGACTCCAGCAGGGTCAGCAGGGTCTCTGGGCTGCCCAGCTAGATGCCTGGTTAGATAGAGCAAGAACCTTACAGGGCTGTGTTTGAGCAGCATGGTGAGCACAGTGGGCATGACCTTTGGGCTCTGCCTTACCTTCCCAGTTCCCATGAACACAAGCAGGAGAACCAGGGAAACACACTGGTTTCTGTATCTTCACCAGACAGGTTCCAGTTATGCTGGATTCACCTGGTAGAGAAATGTGATGGGAGCGAAGATGCAAACCAGGCTGGCGTGAACTGTGGGGCCTATGTTCTTCTCTATGTCTACAGAGTAGGTGGTGAAGCCAGAACTATATTGTGTCTTCTTTCTGCCACTACTGTCTTCTGAAACACACCATATAGCTGCTATTAAAGATGCAATTGTTTCTATCTTCTGTGAAGTCACCAGGGTGGACAAAGAGAGGGGAAGGCATGAGGCTACCGTTGGGCTCAGATCAGGAGAGTTTAGGAGGGTTGAGCTGAGGAGGTATTGCCTTTGAGTGGCTCACCCAATGGGCACCTATGACTTTGAGTTTTCCTCAGAAAAAATAGCTTCCCTAGAAAAGTGAGTAACACAGCCCTCATGCCCCACCCCTGCAGGCCCCAGTTCATAAGCTATTTCTGTTTTGCTCTAATAACAACAAACCCATACTTTCCGACTGAGGCACCAAATGTGGTGGAGGAGGGGCGGATACAAGGATCTTAGGCCAAAAATGAAGGGTGATCCATCTGGCTTGCTCAAGTGTGGGGAAAAGGGCACCCTGCTCCCAGGCCCCGACCCTGCTGCCCCATCTCTAAGCTGTGGAAAGCTAAGGGCCTGCCTGGGACTTGCTGAGCATCCACTGTGAGTCAGACCCTTTGCCTGCCTTATTTCAGGTCTTCTCATGCCCAACTCCATGATGTAGCTACAGTGAGCTCATTTATTCAGATATGTAAGCTGAGGCTCAGAGATACTAAGTGGTGATCTGAATATACATGTCTGCTAAGTGGTGGTATCACATTCAACTCCAAGCCTGCTGGGCACCACAGCTGGGGATCTGTGTGGCTCTGAGGTCCTGTTGTGAGGCGTTTACATTGGAGGCAGTAAGAGGTAGAAGCACCAAGCTGGGGCTGCATGGGCCTGACTGCCTATGTGCTTTAGCATCAGCAAAGCAGAGCACACCCCAAATGAGAAGTTTTGAGAAATGATTAATTTTTAAAAATCACTGTAGTGTCATAATGGAAAACCTCAGACCATTGTAAGACCTCCTTACTCTTATTTTGTGGTTTAGAACTAGCTGTATTTTAATTTGTACATGGTAAGTGGAAAGCAACTTATTATCTTCTGGGCTTAAGGCCCCTAAATAAAGGTTTTCATTAACCTGGTCAAGCTCCAATGCACAGGCCCTGCAGGGAATTGCTACTCCCCCACCCTCTATGTTCACTTTGATAACTTAGGAAAGATGACCTGTCCACTTTCTATGTGCCATGCTTTGCACACCATGGAGGGGATAAAGCAGTTTCCACTCCTCTGTTGGTTCTTGGGGACAATTACATATGCTGATTTGCTTTGTCAACTTGAAAGTGCTGCATACTTGGCTTCCAAGTATGATAGACCTTCCTCTCCACCTCCTCCAACATGAAACCATCCCATGAGCAGACAGGATCACTTCCTTGTCTGAACATGTGTGGCACTGTGGCTGAGTGTGACAGCAATTAGCTGAGGCTCCCAGGGTAGGAATGAGTCTGATTCCCCAGCACCAGCACAGGTCCACATGCATGGCAACCACTAAGGAAGTGTTGGTTCAAGTGTTTCGAATTGACAAATTGAATGGAACTCAGTCACTACAGAGGCACAGAAGGTCCCGTTTTTCTAAGAGAGGGCATAGAAGTTCCCTGAGTATATTCCAATTGGCTTCTCACTATCATCTTCTTTCTTGAGTGTGTGTCCCATACCTGCTCCCATCCCATCATCCAACCAGTGTTCCTGTTCCCCTTGGTCTGTTCTCTGGTAGAACATGGTTTCCCTCACTTCCCCTTCCTTTCTGATACCCAACCACCCCTCCATGACCCCATAAGGGGAAAGGACATGGGCTTTGGAGTCTTGCAGACCAGGTTCAAATACAGGCTCTTACACTTACCATCTGGTCATGACAGACAAGTAGTTTTCCCCTCATAAGCCTCAGTACATTTCCCTATCTGTAAAATCGGAGATTGGGTTGTTGGGGTTATTAGAACACAATAGTGCATTCACATGACTTGGCACATTATTAAAATTTAAAATATCTTCCTTTTAAACAAAATCTGTCATTAATGCTTATTAAGCACTTGATTCTACTAGAGACAGGCATAAGGAAGACACATTACCTGCCCTTAAGAACTCTAGAAAGGGAGAGACAAACAGAAAGAGAACTGCATGCTCTCGGGTAGAGAGAGAGCAGGGTCCCAGACAGCTCAGACAGGCTTCCTGAGACCTGGGGTCATGGACAGGTGAGGGTGGGCTGCTGCCAAGGAGGAAGTTTTCTCCTTGAAGCTCAAGTTTCAAGACATCTTCCAAGGTCCTGTATGTAATTTTGATTCATAATTTTTTTTTTTAAAGAGCTCCCCAAATTATATGCTTTAGGCCACTTAAACACGAGAATCCTGCAGCAGACTTTCATGGAGCCTGCTTCTCTGGGAAATTTGCTGCCAGGGTTTTCTGATATCCTCACCTTCCCTGCTTCCATCGCCAGCAAGGTGCCACTCCCCTAGCCCCAGCCCCAGGGAGGCACCTCTCTGGGGATACTGGGCAGGGCTTCCGCTCCCTGCCTGGTGGGGCTGTGTGATCCCAGATGGGCTGTGAGCTCCCTGAGGGTGAGGGTTCTTCCAAATACCCTTTCAGGTCTCAGTGAACTCTCATGCCTAAGGTCTCCCCAAGCTGGGGACCAGGCTGGGTATGGAGAAAGGGAGTCAAAGTGACTGAAACCTGGAGGTGGGCATGCGCCAAGGTTCTTTTAGACAGAGGTACCCCTCCCCCTCCCAGGTATCCCTGTGTTGGTGGAAAGGCTGGGATGCATTGGCAAACATTTCATATTCCAGTGGCTGGGATGAAAAGGAAACCTTGAAACCATTTTGACCTGTAAAGTGAAGCTTAAATGTGCTGGGAGTAGAGAAGATGTATGTACTCAGCTAAGAGCTTCTGTATTGATTATTGATCTCTTCCCATGTCCATCTGACCTCTTTGAATAGGCCTGCCTAGTGTCCCCTGGCTGGTGGTAAGATGCTCAAGGCCTCAGCACTATACCTGGTCCTGCAAGGTTCAGAGTCTCTGGGAAGGGTTCAAGTTCTGGGCAGTCCAACAGGTGCTGTTGCCAGGAGAGACCTGGTTCTTCTTGCTGATGCATGTAATGAATTACGGATCGGCAAATCTATTAGCATGTAATCAGTTTATTAGTGACCCGTTCCCATGGGAGAGAACAGGACTGGGTAGAGTAGGACATGAAAGGCAAAGTTTCAGGGCAAAGGAGGGCAGCAAAAGTAAGGGTGGCTGAAGACCAGGGTGGCCAGCCTCTGAGCAGCCAGAGGCAGGGTGGTCAGAGGCCCAGTGGCCCGAGACCCAAGAGCGCCAAGAACACCCAGAAACCTCAAGAGAGGGAGAGAGTCCTTTGTTCTGAGGGCTTATATAGTTGGTAGGATAAGAGAAAAAAAAGCTACATATTGATTAATGGATAGATGCGGTGCCAGCTTTCCTGGGGGAATGTGACTACCAAACTTAGGTAGGTGTGGGGACTGTGAGCCCGAATCCTTATCTTGCTCCAGACCCCATTTCTTCATTCTGTTGTAAAACAAATACGTGACAGGAGGCAGTTAATTAAAATTGAGGTACTTTCCAAAGTTATTCATGGGCTCTTTCTGTAAGCATTAGGGACTCTCTCATAAAACAGTGACCAGAAGTAGACAATTAACCAAAGTTCTTTATGGGCTTCTTCTTTGGGCACTGTGGACCCTCTCCCACATTCAGGCCTTGGGGTGAAAGCACAGTTTCAAGGCTTTCTTTCCCAGATAGTGGAAATGCTACATAGAATTTCAAGGACTTCCCTTCTTTCTTGCTAACATGGTGTTTCTTGTGATGCTGGAACACCTGGCAATATTATCAGACCAGGCTCAGGACTGCTGAGCTAGCATGTGAGACCTGTCTCCTTCCTCCTCCCTGCCTCAGTTTACTATTTAATCTACCTAATTGGTAAAAGGCATTTCCTGGCAACCAGGGTGCTAGATGCTGGCCAGTAAGAGTATTGCAATCTCAGAGTTCTTCCTATGTTATCTCCTGCCTCAGTGCCAGCAACTGTGCAGACTTACATGCAAGAAGCTGGAGTATACTGGCTAATTATGGTCTAGCAGGCGTCCCTGCCTAGGTGCCAATTCAAGAGCTTCTCAGGAATACTGCAGCAGAGGAGGAGTCACTGCTCTGGGAGCAATGAAAGGCAAATACCTGAGTTTTCAGCCAGGGACACAGGGCGAAGATGCACAGAGGTGGCCCACACTTAAAACCCAGCACTGTCCATGCTTACTTGCTTCACTCCTTCCTGAATCATTGAATAAATCATGCTAAAAGCCACTAGGACCTCTTCCCTTTCCCCGATTTCTGTTGAAGGCAGAGGGTTGGGGGTGTAGCAAAGAAACGGCCAGTGAAGTGGAGGTCAGTGGGCTCAGGACATTGCCTACATTTAGAGGAATGGAGCAATAAGTAAATATATTGAGGACAGTTAGAGCCAGATTTCTCAGTTTGAAAGGGAAGTTGCAATTGTGGAAAGGGAAGAAGCTAGAATGTATCCTGTGATGGTGGATTGAAAATTGAGGTATTGATGTAACTGGCTCATGGTTTTCAATATATAGATATAGAAATAAATATAAATGTATGTACATATACACTGTCTCTAGCTCTGACCACTGATAGGCCCGGGGGGGGGGCAGCAACCTCCCAAGAGTAATGGATAAACCTCACACTTAGGTCTGTTTCTAACTGCCATTTTCCACCAAAAGGAACCAGGGCTTCTTGGGGAAATGGCTGGTGATGGGCAAGTAGAACATCTGAAATATCCGATTATTTCAAACAATAAAAAAATATTCAAACAAAAATGGGACATGTCAGAATGAAATAAGATAATATCCAGGATGCATAAAGAACTCCTCCACATAAAAAACAAAACAAAACAAAACAAAACAAAACAAAAAACCACAACCCCAGCACAATTAAAAATTTAAACTGACATGACTCCAGAGAAGATAAAGGAATGGCCAGTAAGCCCATGAAAAGAGGTTCAACATCTCTAATCATCAGGGAAATCAAAACCACAAACAGGTACCACCTCATGCCCATTAAGATGACTACTATTAAGAAACAGAAAATAACAAATATTGGGAAGGATGTGAAGAAATTGGAACACTTTTCATTGCTGGTATAGCTACTATGGAAAACAGTAGCTATGGTGGTTCTATTTTCAGTTTTATGGTGGTTCCTCATAAAACTGAAAATAGAATCACTGTATAATCCAGCAATTCCACTTCTGGGTATATACCCAAAAGCACTGCAAGAAGGGACTTGAAGAAATATTTGTATAGTCATGTTCATAGCAACACTCACAATAGCCAAAATGTAGAAGCAACCTAAGTGTTCATCAAAAGAAGAATGGATAAACATTTAAGGAAGAGTCAACCCTATCCCTCTAAGACTACTCCTAAAAATCGAAGAAGAAGGAAGATCCCCAAACTCTTTTCATGAAGCCAGCAACATTCCAAAATCAGATAAAGACAAAACAAAGAAAGAAAGGTACAGGCCAATATCACTGATGAACATAGACGCTAAAATCCTCAACATAATATTGGCAAACAGCATCCAGCAATACATTAAAAACATCACACACCATGATGAAGTGGGATGCATTCCAGGAATGCAAGGATGGTACAATATTTGCAAATCAATAAACATAATACATCACATAAACAAAAGGAAAGACAAAAATCACATGATCATATCGACAGATGAGGAAAAAGTGTTTAATAAGATACAGCCTCCATTTATGATAAAAAAAAATTCAGCAAAGTGGGAGTAGAGGGAGCATTCCTCAACATAATGAAGACTGTATACGAGAAACCTAAAGCCAGCATCACAGTCAATGGGAAAAAACTGAAAGCCTTCCCACTAAGTTCAGGAACAAGACAAGGTTGTCCACTTTCACCACTTCTACTCAACATAGTGTTGGAAGTTCCACTTACAGTGATCATATAAGAAAAAGAAATAAAAGGCATCCAAATTGGAAAGGAGGAAGTAAAGCTGTCACTGTTTACAGATGATATGATAGTATATATAGAAAATCCTATAGACTCCACTAAAAAGCTGCTCGACCTAGGAAGTGAATTTGGCAAAAACAGCAGGATACAAAGTCAATATTCAGAAATTAAGGGCATTTTTGTACAGCAACAAAAAATATCAGAAAGAGAAGTCAGGGGCAAAAATCCCATTTGCTATAGCAACAAGAAAAATAAAATACCTAGGAATAAACCTAACCAAGGAGATAAAAGACCTGTACCCAGAAAACTATGCAACACACAAATAAATGGAAGTATATACTGTATTCATGGACTGGAAGAATTAACATCATCAAGTTGTTCAGACTACCCTAGGCAATCCTGTAGATTTAATGCAATCACTATTAAAATACCAATAACATATTTCACAGACATAAAACAAACAGATCAAAAAATTATACGGAACCATAAATGACCCTGAGTAGCTGCAGCAATTTTGAGAAAGAAGAACAAAATAGGAAAGACCACAACACCTGATATCAAACTGTACTGAGAGACCACAATTCCTGATATCAAACTGTATTACAAGACCACATAAATCAAAACAGTGGTACTACCACAGGAACAGACACATAGATCAACGGAACAGAATAGAGAGCCAAGAAATAAACCCATGTGTCTATGGTCAATTAATATTTGACAAAGGAAAAAAATTGACAAAGGGTACAGAAACATAAAATGGAGTAAAAATAACCTCTTCAACAAATGGTGTTGGGAGAGCTGGACAGCAACATGCAAAAAACAGAAACTTGACCACCAACTTACACTATACAGAAAAGTAAACTCAAGGTAGATGAAAGATTTAAATATAAGTCGCAACACCATAAAAGTCCTACAGAAGAACATAGGAAGGAAAACCTAAGATATCTCAACAGCTATGTTTTCACCAATATGTCCCCTAAAGTGATGGGCATAAAGGAAAGAATAAACAAATGGAAATTCATCAAAATAAAAAGCTTCTGCATGGCTTAAGGAAACATGAGCAAAATGAATGTTAGGGACCACCCTGCCTGGTTTCAGGAATTGTAAACCATGTCTAAGGCTGTGAGCAACCTCCAGAAAGCGAGCCACTGAGGAGACAAGGCTTGTCTCTGGCAGCAGATGCTGCCCCTTCTTCATCTCCCTGCCCCCAAAGTATGGTCGGTTGGTCAGAGACAGGTGAGACCCCTCAGAGGAGGGGCAACCTAGGCCAGACACGATCACTTGGGAGGCCATCGTGGAAGAACTCAGGGGGCTGGGACAAAGAGGGAGTGATGGACCCTCGCCCCCCAGCTGTGACGAAGCCGGAGTCCCCATGTCCTCTGGGAGCAGCGCTTCCTGGCTCTAATCCACTTAAGCCTAAAAACCTATGATGGGGAAGGCAGTGCAAGCCTTGTGCTGGGAATGGCGGGCTCCCTGAGTAATTAGGCCTGAGAAGGAATATGTGAAACCCTGTGAGACCTGCTTTGTTTAAGAATGCTTTTAGTTAGATGATAAGAGACCGAGCAGAAGAAGAGTTTATGTTCCCAAAGTTCTGTAGCCTTTTAGGTGACAGGCCCTGATTTAGAAGAAGCCATAACGGTTCTTTGTATGCTATCTACTGTTTACTGCTGGACAATGATGAATAAGCTGTACCTGAACTCCTGTGCAAAAATCCCAATAAAAGCCTGACTAGGCAAGGGTCAGGTCTCTCTCCCCTGGTGAGAGAGTTGTCCAGCCACTGCAGCGTTCTCCCCTTGAGAGAGTTGCCGAGGCCGAGGCCGATTCAAGCTGCTCTCCCCTTGAGAGGGTGATGAGGCCGTTCTGAGGCTCTCCCCCCTTGAGGGAGTAGTTTTGCCAGCCCTTTTCCTCCACAGGACTTGGTAGTCCATGTGAATTTGTCTCATCTTTCATCCATGATGCCACAGGCACTGCTTGTCAGTGCATGCATCAAATGAAAATGGAACAAACCATATGGGAAGATATATTTGTAAATGATACCTCAGACAAGGGTTTGATCTCCAAAATATATAAAGAACTCACACAACTCCACTCCAGGAAGATGAACAACCCAATTATAAAATGGACAGAGGACCTGAACAGACAATTCTCCAAGGAGGACATACAGAGGACCAATAGGCATATGAAAGGATACTCAGCATCACTAGTCATCAGACAGATGCAAATTCAAACCACAATGACATACCACTTAACACTGGTGGGAATGGACATCATTAACTAATCAACAAATAAACAAACAACAAGTGCTGGTGAGGTTGTGGAGAAAAGGGAACTCTAGCACACTGTTGTTGGGAATGCAGACTGGTACAGCCACTGTGGAAAACAGTGTGGAATTTCCTCAAAAAAACTAAAAGTGAAAGTGCTTTTTGATCCAGCAATTCCACTGCTAGAATTATACCTTAAAAATCCTGAAACACCAATTCAAAAGAACCTATGCACCTGCTGTTCATAGAAGCACAATTTACAATAGCCAAATGCTGGAAGCAACTTAGTGCCTATCAATAAATGAATGGATCCAAAACCTATGGTACATTTACACAATGGAATACAATGCAGCAGAAAGAAAGAGCTCCTGCCCTTTGTGACATCATGGATGGATCTGGAGAGCATTAAGCTAAGTGAAATATGCCAGGTGGTAAAAAACAAATACCATATGATCTTACCTATAAGTTGAAAGTAATCAACAGAACAAACAAGCAAGTAAAATATAACCAGAGACATGGAAATAAAGAACACTCTGACAGTAACCAGAGGGACGGAGAAGAGGGATAATGGGTGAAAATAAAGAAAGGGTCATCAAAGAATATGTATGAAGGACACATGGACAAAGCCAAAGGTGGGTAGGGTCAAGGGTAGGAGACAGGAATAAGTGGGGTAGGGGGAGTGGTGAGGGGGAAATGGAGACAACTGTACTTGAACAACAATAAGAAAATTAAAAAATAAATAAAGAGAGATGAATGGATAAACAAAATGTGGTATATACATATAATGAAATATTATTCAGCCTTAAAAAAGAAGAAAAATCATGCTTTGGCTGTTGTGGCTCAGTAGACTGAGTGCCGGCTTATGAAGAAATGCTCATCTGTTTGATTCCCAGTCAGGACACACACCTGGGTTTCAGGCTGGGTCCCCAGTAGGGGAGAATTGAGAGGCAATCACATACTGATGTTTCTCTACTTCTATTTCTCCCTCCCTTCCCCCAGTTTAAATAAATGAATGAATGAATAAAAATCTTTAAAAAATTAAAAGAAACAGAAAACCCACAAAGACATATATAGTTTTTTATGTACCCAAAGATTATATCCTCTTGTTGTATCAATCCCTGTAGTAGTATATAGTGACCTTCTTTTTCTCTTGTTTTGGTCTTTGCTTTGAAGTCTATCTTATCAGATATAAATATCACTCCCCTGTCTTTGTTTATTTCCATTTACATGGAATATTTTCCTTTATTCCTTCACTTTCGGCCCTTGTGAATCTTTTGTTCTGAGGTGGGTCTCTTGTAGACAGCATGTATAATGGTCATACTTTCTTAGCCTTTCAGCTACCCTATGTCTTTTGAATGGAATATTTAATTAATTTACATTTAAGGCTATTATAGATAGGTACCTATATATTGCCATTTTTTACTATATATATGTTCCTTTCTCTCTGTCTGCTTCTTAAATCAATTCCTTTAATATTTCTTGCAGTGTTTGGTGGTAATTAACTACTTTAGCTTTTTTCTTGTTGGGGAAGCTCTTTGTTTCTCCTTCAATTTTAAATGATAGCTTTTCTGGGTAGAATAGCCTTGATCACATGTCCTTATTTTTCACTTTGAATACTTCATGCCAATCCTTTCTGTCATGAAGCTTTTCTGTTGAGAAATCAGCTGGTATGGGAATGCCCTTATAGGTAACTGTCTCTCTCTTGCTGCCTTTAAGATTCTCTCTTTGTCTTTACCCTTTGCCATTTTCATTATGATGTCTCTTGGTGTGGGCTTCTTTGGGTTCATCTTACTCAGGACGCTTACTGCTTCCTGAACTTGTGACTTTTTCCTTCACCAGGTTAGGGAAGTTTTCTGTCATGACTTTTTTTTAATTTTTATTTTATTGATTATGCCATTACAGTTATCCTATTCCCCCCTTCATTCCCCTCCACTCTGCACACCCCTCCCCCACCATTCCCCCCTTTGGTTTATGACCATGTGTCTCAAGTTCTTTGGATTCTTTATTTTCCATACTATTCTTGCCCTCCCTCTATTTTCTACCTACCGTCTATACTACTTATTTTCTGTACCTTCTCCTCCCTTCTCCTTCTCCCACTCCCCTGTTGCTAATCCTCCACGTGGTCTTCATTTCTATGGTTCGTTCCTGATCTAGCTGTCCTCTTAGTTTGCTTTTGTTTTAGGTGTGGTTGTTAATAACTGTGAGTTTGCTGTCCTTTCACTGTTCATCTTTTTCTCTTCTTTTTTTATAGATAAGTCCCTTTAACGTTTCATATAATAAGGGCTTGGTGATGATGAACTCCTTGAACTTGATCTTATCTGAGAAACACTTTATCTGTCCTTCCATTCTAAATGAAAGTTTTGCTGGATAGAGAAATCTTGGTTGTAGGTCTTTGAATTTCATTACTTGGAGTACCTCTTTCCAGCCCCTTCTTGCCTGTAAGGTCTCTTTTGAGAAATCAGCTCACAATCTGATGGGAACTCCTTTGTAGGTGACTGTCCCCTTATCTCTTGCTGTTTCTAGGATTCTCTTCTTCATTTTAATCTTGGCTAACGTAATGATGATGTGCCTTGGTGTGTTTCTTCTTGGGTCCAACTTCTCTGGGACTCTCTGAGCTTCCTGGATTTCCTGGAAGTCTATTTCCTTTGGCAGATTGGGGAATTTCTCCTTTATTATTTGTTCAAATAAGTTTTCCACTGATGGCTGTTCCTTTCCCCCTTCTGGTACCCCTATAATTCGGATGTTGGAGTATTTAAAGATGTCCTGGAGGTTCCTAAGTCTCTCCTCATTTTTTAAAATTCTTGTTTCTTCATTCTTTTCTGGTTGGTCATTTTTATCCTCCTTCTGGTCCACTCCTTTGATTTGAGTCCCAGTTTCCTTTCCATTACTATTGGTTTCCTGTGCATTGCCATTCATTTCAATTAGTTTAGCCTTCATATGTTCCTCTAATTTGTGACTAAAATCAACCAGTTCTGTGAGTATCCTAATCACCAGTGTTTTGAACTGTGCATCTGAAAGTTTTGCTATTTCTTCGTCACTTAGATTTATGGGTTCTGGGGCTTTGAGATCTTCTTGAGCTATTTTTGGTCTGTTCATGCCCATTAAGTTTGAGGAGCGGAGCCTTAGGGGCGGGTGGGGCCTCCAGGGCGGGGTCGCTGGTTTGTGATGCTGTATGTGGTGGCAGGGTCAGAGTGGGGAAATGGCGTCCCCCTCTCCTGCTTCCCACCACTGGGTGACAGGAAGCCTGAGGTGTTCACCAGGGTAGGGTTGCTCAAGTTGCTGGGTTGTGATGCTGTGTGTGGGGGCGGGGTCAGAACCGGGAAATGGCGCTTGTCTCTGCTGCCTCCTGTCGCTGGGACCTGCTCGGTCCCATCTCACTGCCCACTCCCTCGCTGGTCTATCTGCACAGGAATGCGCCAGCACAGTCAACCCGCCGCCCTTCACCCTCGCCAGATCTGCTGGTCACTCACTGGGTCGCGCTCACTAGGTCACTCACTGGGTTGGCCCTTTGCAACCCCACACCTGGGATCTGCTCACCTGAGTCCATCTGACCGAGTTTTCCTGTGCAACCCGCTTCGCCAGCTGCTGGTTTCGCCCCTCTTACCCGTCAGGCTGAAGAATTCGTTGCTATCAGACTTCCGAAAAGTTCGATTTTCTGTGTTCTGGCTGTGTTTTCTGTTGCTAATATTTTATTGTCTCTAAACTTGGTTGTGTGAGAAAGCACAGGGTCTCCACCTATGCCTCCATCTTGGTGGAAGAGTCTGCCATGATTTTTTCAAACGGGTTTTCTATCCCTTGCTCACTCTCTTCTCCTTCTGGTAATCCAATAATTTGGATGTTGTTATGCTTGATGTAGTTCCAGAAGTCCCTTAAACTTTCCTCATTAAAAAAAAAAATTCTTTTATCTCTTTGATGCTTTACCTAGGTTTTTCTGTTTTCTTGTTCTCTAAATTAATGATTTGATCCTCTGCTTCATCTAATGTGCTGTTGATTCCCTAGTGTGTTATTCATTTCAGATATTGTATTCTACATGTCTTACTGGTTCTTTTTTTATGGTTTCTGTGTCCTTTTTAATGCTTACTATCTCTTTGTTTCAGTTCTCACTGAGATCATCATTCTTCCCCTAACATCCTTGAACATACTTAAAACCATTGTTTTGAACTTTGCGTCTTAGATCTTGGCTGTTTTCATTTTATTTAATTCTTTCTCTGGGTATTTCTCTTGTTCTTTCATTTGGAGCATGTTTTTCTGTCTCCCACTTTTTCTAACTTTTTGTCTTTGTCTCTGTGTATTAGGTTAATCACCTATGACTCCCAAACTTGTTATGGTTGTTTTGTGTTGTAGGTGTCATGTGGGTCTTAGTTGCACAAAGCTCCATTCAAGCTGAGCTAGGTGCTCTAGTAATGTCTCTTGTGTGGTGTTGTAGACCGCTCTGCCCCGTTTTAGGAATTGTATCTTGACCCCTTGTGGCTAAGGGTGAGGGACAACCTTTGGAATGTGAACCACAGGAGACAAAGCTTGTCTCTGGTAGCAAATGCTGTCTCAGTTTCCTCTCCCTACCCCCAAAAGCTTGGTTGGAAGTCAATGATGTGTAAGACCCCTCACAGAGGGGGGCAACCTAAGCCAGACTCGATCACTTGGGAGGCCTTCATGAAAGGACTCGGGGTGCTGCAACAAAGAGCAATGGACTCTTGCCCCCTGGCTTTGACAAAACCCGAGTCCCCATGTTCTCTGGGAGAAGTGCTTCCTGGCTCTAATCCCCTTAAGCCTGAATACCTGATGGGGAGAGGCGCAGCTCCTTGCCTTGCTAGAGTGTGTCCTGGGGGAAAATCTGGCATCACAAAGACTTCCTGATAAACCTGTGAAATCTGCTCTGCTAAGAGTGCTTTCATTCATATGTTAGGGGTTTGAGCAGGAAACTCTAAAACTCTGTTCCCGACAGACTTGGACTCATAGTTAGCCCTCAGATTTCTTTGAAATGTTATCTACTGTTTGATCCTTGCTGCCCTGTATTCCTGTGTATTAGAACCCAATAAAAGGCTATAGAGCAGGGGACTCGGGGCCTTTTTCTCCTCGGAGAAACTGGCCACTGCTGGCCTTTGTCTCCCCTGAGGAACTGGCCACAGCTCACTTCTCCTCTCCAAGCAGATTATGTCATGTCTCGGCCACATTCACTAGTGTCTGTGGCACTTGGGGGGACTCACAGAGAAGTCGCCCCCACAGTGTGGGTTATGTGCACCCTCCTATTGAAGCTGAGTGTTGAGTGTTCTTGCCCAATTTGTAGGTGGGATTAACCCTCAAGCTGACTGATTATAAAGACTGACCTCAATCCACAGTGTATGAGCTGCTGTGCAGAGGCTGCCTTCAAGGTGGAGTTGTCTCCAGTAGGGTCTGGTGCCTGCCAGGATCTCCTTCTGGGTGTGCTGCTTATGTGGCTATTTGGGTCAAGGTCTGGTGCAGTCTGAAGCTCATCGCTGATTGTCAGACACTGCCTGTATCAGACACTGACTGTAACCAGCCTTGGCCGTGTGTCTGGAGCTACCAAATTATTTTCTGTTTGCAGCTGCCTCAAATGGGCATAGGTATGAATAGGAGAAGCCAAATTGTGTACAAAGGTGGCTTTCTCCAGCTCTGAACTAGGGGAAGATTAGTAAAAGGGGAAGATCAGTAAAAGGCCCAAGGCACCCAGAGGTCCACTTCCACTGGTTGGCTGCTGTGCCAACCCCTGACATTGCTTGCTTTTCCTCAAGAGCCCTCTGAAGAAAGACTGTAAAGTGGGCCCAGTCTTGCTAAAACCCTGTCTTTTCCATAAGGGTTGAGCTCAATAGGGTGGGGTGAGCAGGCTCAAAAGAATGGAGCTAATGGGTCTCCTGCTTGGGGGAAGCAGAGCCAGGCACTAATGACCCCTAATTAGTTGTCCCTAATGCAGAGCCATACCACTCAGTCTTTGTCTGAATCTCCAACCCAATCTCCCTTAGAAGGAGGGTATCACAGGTTCAGGTTGGGTACAGCAGGAAGAGCCACCAGGAGTCAGAAGGATAGGTGAAGTGAGTCTCCAGGATGAAGCTCACTGAAGTTCCCAACTCTGTGTGGCACTCTTACTGCCGTGTGGATAGAGCTCAGCAGGATAGGGCCACAAGAAGTCAGAAGGATAGTATAAGTGCCTCTCCAGTTAGGGAAGAGGCTTTGGCTATGTGCATAAGAGTGGGAAATAATGGCCTCTGTTCTGAAGCCACACAGCTCAAAGTACTTCTGAGTACCCACCAACAGCTTCTTCAGAAAAAGAGAACAGCAAGTGTCCTTGTTGAGTGCAATCAGCACACCTTTCTGCAGGAATCAAGCTCAGTGTGGTGGTGCTGCTACTAGTTGCAGAACTGAGCTATTGAACTCTCCAGGCCGGTGCTATAAGAATAGGAGTGTTTGACCCTGGAAAGATGGCATCTGAGGATACTATGGGATAGGGACTCAGCACAGAAACCTCAGTGGCTGATCCTCCACATCTCTTCTCAGGGCTGCACCACCCAGATCTTCTCTTTATGACTTCTGTATCCTCTGAGTTGTCTTTCCTCTAATAGAACCCCAGGTGCTCGTCTGAGATCAAAATCCTGTGTGCTGGCCCTTTAAGAGAACACCTTGTTGTCTAGCAGATGCCCTTCTCTCCCAGGTGGACAGAGTGTCTGCTGATTTTTGCTGTCAGATGCTATGTAGGCTCCTCTCCCTGGCTCTGGTGCTCTGGTTGGAGATCCTATGGGGATGAGATTCCATGCTCCTCAGACAGTACTTTCACAGCTGAGAGATCTCTCCAGATTCTCAACTGCCACTCATGGGCATAGGGGCTGGCACTGTCCATGTCTCCACCTTCTGTACCAATCTCTGTGGCTTCTTCTGTAAAGCTTTGGCTATGATGCTTCTGTTCAGCAAGACTGCAGCTGATTGTTCTATAATTTAGCAGTAAATCTGGTTTGGCACAAGGAGGACATGAGTTTAGTTTTCACCTACTCTGTAGCCATTTTGTAATCCTCTATACAGACATAATGTTGAGGAAAAGAATCCAGACACAAAAGAACACTTACTATTTGATTTCATGTACATGAAGGTTAAGAAAAAAAAGCTAACCTATAGTGAAGTTTTTTTAATGAGGGAGATAGTAGATACTGCCTTAAAGGAATATGAAGAGGATGTCTGTGGTACTTAAATGTTTTATATCTCAGTCTGAGTAAAAATCAATCAAGTTGAAAACATAGAACTTATTATCAAGACACTAGGTAATAACAAGTGTTGGAGAGGTTGAAGAGCAAAAAGAAACTTCATTCACTGTTGGTGGGAAGTAAACTGGTACAACCACTATGGAAAACAGTATGGCAGTTCCTCAAAAAATTAAGAATAGAGTTGCCATATGACCCAGTAATATCTCTCCGGGTATCTACCCAAAAATCCCAAAAACTTTATTCACAGAAATATGTGCAAATCTATGTTCATTTTAGCATAATTCACAGTGGTCCAGATATAGAGACAACAAAAGTGTCCTTCAGTAGAAGATTGGATAAAGAAGATGTGGTCCATGTGTATAATGAAATACTATTCAGCCATAAGAAAAGATGAAATACTACCATTTGAGGCAATATGAATGGATCTTGAGAATACCATGCTAAGTGAAATGAGTCAGAAAAAGCTAAAAATCATACAATTTCACTCATTTCAAATATAAGACTGAAACTCATAGATGCAGACAACAGAATGGTGGTTACCAGAGAAAGTGGATGGAGGGTGAACTGTGGCTTTGTCCAGAACAGGGTCTATAGGGTGGAGGGCAGTGGACTGGTGAGAGGATTGTCAGTTGTGAGGATGACCAGAAAGAGACAGGAGTACTAGAGATGCCCAAGCCTTTGCCTTAGGTTACTGGGTAGGTTGTAATTCATTTTCCAGGCCTGGGAATGCTGGAGTGGGAGGTTTGGGGGACAGGGGCATGGAGAGGATGCAAGTTCAATTATGATGAGTTAAGTTTGAAGTACCCATGGAACATCCAGGAGACAGTGGGAAATAAAAGTTTGGAGATATTTAAATCAATGAGAACTGATTTAAATATTTATACTAGGGACGGGTACACAAATGAAGAAAGTAGCCAGTGAGTCAAACAAAGAATAGTGAAGACTGACAAAATGGGAAGCACATGTCTCTTATGAAGAAGGGAGCTGCTGGCCAAACACCATTTAGAATAAAGGTCCAGTGCTGCCAGGCCTTCCAGGTGTTGAAGAGAAGGTGAAACTCTGGATTTTGATATAAAATCTTTAGATTAAAAAAATTATTGTTGTTCAAGTACAGTTGTCTCCATGTCCCCCTCACCACTCTCCCCACCCCACTTATTCCTGTCTCCCGCCCTTGACCCTACCTGCCTTTGGCTTTGTCCATGTGTCCTTTACACATATTCCTTGATGACCCTTCCTCTATTTTTACCCATTATCCCTCTTCTTCCTCCCTTCTGGTTACTGTCAGAATGTTCTTTATTTCCATGTCTCTGGTTATATTTTACTTGCTTGTTTGTTCTGTTGATTACTTTCCACTTATAGGTAAGATCATATGGTATTTGTCTTTTACCACCTGGCATATTTCACTTAGCTTAATGCTCTCCAGATCCATCCATGATGTCACAAAGGGCAGGAGCTCTTTCTTTCTGCTGCATTGTATTCCATTGTGTAAATGTACCATAGGTTTTGGATCCATTCATTTATTGATAGGCACTAAGTTGCTTCCAGCATTTGGCTATTGTAAAATTGTGCTGCTATGAACACCGGGTGCATAGGTTCTTTTGAATTGGTGTTTCAGGATTTTTAAGGTATAATTCTAGCAGTGGAATTGCTGGGTCAAAAAGCACTTTCACTTTTAGTTTTTTTGAGGAAATTCCACACCATTTTCCACAGTGGCTGTACCAGTCTGCATTCCCAACAACAGTGTGCTAGAGTTCCCTTTTCTCCACAACCTCACCAGCACTTGTTGTTTATTTGTTGATTAGTTAATGATGTCCATTCCCACCAGTGTTAAGTGGTATGTCATTGTGGTTTGAATTTGCATCTGTCTGATGACTAGTGATGCTGAGCATTCTTTCATATGCCTATTGGCCCTCTGTACATTCTCCTTGGAGAATTGTCTGTTCAGGTCCTTTGCCCATTTTATTATTGGGTTGTTCATCTTCCTGGAGTGGAGTTGTGTGAGTTCTTTACATATTTTGGAGATCAAACCCTTGTCTGAGGTATCATTTACAAATATATCTTCCCATATGGTTTGTTCCATTTTCATTTTGCTCATGTTTTCTTTAGCCATGCAGAAGCTTCAAAATAATTTTTTAGTTGAAGTATACATACAGGAAAAAATGTTCAGTTTGAAAAATGATCACAAAGTGAACTTATTCATAGAACTCTGGCTGAATGCCCCTTCTGCTGTGGTAGCCATTGAGGAACAGTAGTCATGGCTCTCTGCTACCCTATGCTGGGGGCTTCGACAAGGGTCACAAAGTGACAAAGAATGTGAGCAAGCCAAGCCACAGCTGCTGCTGCCACAGGTGCCTCACCAAACACACCAAGTTCATGTGGGACATGATCCAAGAGGTGTGTGGCTTTGCTCCCTATGAACGGTGTACTATGGAGCTGCTCAAGGTCTCTAAGGATAATAGGGCCTGACATTCATCAAGAAAAGGGCGGGGACACACATCTGTGCCAAGAGTTGAGCGAGGAGCTGAGCAATGTCCTTGCAGCCATGAGGAAGGCAGCAGCCAAGAAGGACTGAGCCCCATCTGTGTAATAAAACCTGTTGGGGGGGGGAGAAAGAAAGAAATCTGCTGATTTGCAAATGTTAAGCAACTAATTAAAACTCTTTAAAAAACAGTGCAGGTCAAACAATTCCACATAAACCTGGAGCTGCCATTTGAGAAAAGCGAGATGGAGCTTGGAGAAGGAACATGTAGCTGGTCTGTGGTATCAAGAGTTGTGGGTGAAACTGAGAAAGGGACAATGGAGGGTGAGAGGAGAGAGCAGTGTGGAGTTCCGAGGAACTCTAGAAGCCATTTGAAGGTGTGGGGGAGGAGAGGAACCTTGAGGGCCCTGTGGCTAAGGGGAATGACTCTATGATTAGACCATCGAGGGAGGATCCTGGGAGAAGGTGGCCTTCCAAATGAGGGACAAAGCCTAAAGGGACATGATCATTTAGGAACTTTTTGGCACTGGGGGCAGAATATAAATAAACGCTGCTTGAGGGAAGTAGGCTAGAGAAATTTATGGTGCTTGGGTTTCATTTTCTCTCTGGATGAAAAATAAGTGACTTTTATACTGTTGCAGAACAGACAGAAGCTCAAGTGCAGCCACAATTGCACAGTCCATATTGAGAACTTCCTCCAGCTTTTTCACATTTCTAACTGTTAAGATTTTTCCCATTTACTGAGTTAAGTAAGATGCCATACACCTCCCCTCCCTTAGCACCATCCCTCCATTCATAACTCATGGTTGATCCCACACCCAACCCCCTTCTTCAAAGTTGCTCCTAGTCCCATGAAGGAGACTAACAAGCAAATCACATTATTGCCAGGAGGCATTACAGCAAGGCAAACAGCACTATGATGGGATGGGGAAGATGCTGTTGGACTGTCAGGAGGGTACTAAATTCAGTCTGAGGCTTTATGAGAAGGTGAGAGTGGAGCTGAGCAGCAACCAGTGTCTGCCAGAAGAAGAGGTTTGGAGTGAAGGGCCTCCTGGGATGAGGGGAGAGCATAAGCAAAGGCCTAGAGGTAAGAAGTGTAGGAAACAAAAGCAGTCTAGCAAAGGTTGCTTGTGAGGGTCAGAGAAAAGAGAACTAAGACTGAGGCTTTGGGCAAGGTACTATTGTAGGATTAGCAGCCCGAGGCTGTCTCCCTCATCCTCATTCAGAGGGCAACCTCGCCTTCTCCTACATGCTAGTCCCTTTCCCTTTGCCTTTCTCAAGTGAGATTTTGTACATAAATTTCCTTCCTGCCTTCATTATCAACCTTGGTCCTGGAAGATCATGAACTTTTGGGGGGCCTGGCCCAGACCCACTTGTCTGCCTGAACCCCCCACGGGGGCCTGTAACCTTTCCTAGCACCTTGGCCACCCAGTAGAACTGCAGAGCTAAGCACCGCCATCCCAAACCTCTATCACAAAGGTTTTACCCCTGGAGAGTGTCTGTCTTTTTCCCTGGGGCTGCTGTGCATCTTGGATGTCCAGACTGGGTTTCACTCACCTTGTCCATAGCAGATATTTAGTGAGTTTTTGTTGAATAAATAGAGAGCAAATCTGACCCAATTAATGAAATGACATCCAGTGTCTATGACATGGAGACAGCAATGAAAACACTGTTTCAAAAACTTGTCACTTCACCCTGGTCAGGTGGTTCACTTAGTTGGAGCATTGTCCCATACATCCAAAATGCTGTGAGTTCAATTCCCAACCAGGGCACATACCTGGGTTGTGAGTTTGATCCCCATTTGTGGTGCCTATGGGTGGCAACAGATTGATGTTTCTCTCTCACACCGATGTTTCTCTTTGCCTGTCTCTGGCTCTCCCTCTCTCCCCCCTAACCCCAAATCTTAAGATTAATAAAATAATTTTCAGGTGAAGCTTAAACAAAGAAAATAAAACCCTTGGCAGTTCAAGGAATTTATACAGCAGCATTTTGGAATTTTGGAAGGCAGAGTTCAGCTTTTTACTGAATGTGTTACAAAACAAGAGGTTTAATAAAAAAAGACCCTAGCCTGTGTTATCATCAGACTCCTCAGTTTCTTATTTCTTAGCTTATACTTTCTGCTCTTCAGCTGGGGCAGCAGTAGAGAAAGAGGCAGGGCCTCCTGCATTGTAGACAAGGCTCCTGATGTTGACATTGACCAGCACCTTTGTAAACAAGCCTAACCAGAAATGTTCAGCATTTACATGGGCTGCTTTAATGAAGGCATTGATCTTATCCTCTGTGACCATTACCTCACCATTGTGCAGGATAGGGACCAAGTAGATGCAAGTGAACTCTGACTTGGAGGCCGTGGTGCAGGTGAGTGCTGGATGAATTAAGGGCCTCACCCCACTGTGGTCATAGTGTTCCTAGAAGAAAGAAGAACCTTAACAGCAGCTGAGGAAAGGGGTATTTGGCAACATTTTAAAAAGCACAAATGCTACAGAAAGAATGTAGCACTTGATCTCCGTTAGGAGGAGGACTCCAGAGGCTTCAAGAAAATTGAGTCTATTTTCAGGGTAATTGTAAGTTATATAAATGTATAATCACTGTGTTGTACATGTGAAGCTAATGTAACATTGTATGCCAACTGTAATTGATTTTAAAAAATTAACTGTGTCTAATTTGAAAACAATTTCCCTTTTCTTCTTGACATCTTCTTGAGTACTTTGAAAAGACCACAACCTATCTGACATTGGCCTGCACCAGAGTTCCTCCCAGAGGCCCAGACCAACAGCCTAGCAGACAGTTTCAGACAGCATCAGAACAGGATCCAATAAAGCTCACAAGCAGCATTTCCAAAGGGAGATCTCGGCAGGCACCAGACCCGCTTAGGCAGATTCTGTGTTTGTGGTCAGCACCTGCACAGCAGCTCGTACACTACGGTCAGGGTTGATCCTCACAGTCAGCCAGTGCGAGGGATGATCCTGTGCACAAATTGGCCAACAGCAATCAAGATTCAATTATAGCAGGAGGGCCCACATAAGCTATACAAGGGACATTACTGGAGAAACCAGTACAAGTGATCAAGGAGACTGCACCACTGGACCCCACAGGACACCTACTACAAAGACTGGAAGTCATAACCAATCTATTTAATACATAGAAACAAACACAAATATGCAATCGAAATGGAAGGACAAAAAATGCCATGAAAGAACAGGAGAAATCTCTAGGAAAAAAAGCTAAGTGAAAAGGAGGCAAGAAATTTACCAAATATAGAGTTCATAAAAATGGCGGTAAGGATGCTCAAGGAACTTAGTGTGAACTACAACAGCAAGAAAAATGACATAGAAACCATAAAAAATATCCAGTCATACATAAAAAATACAATATCTGAAATGAAGAATATACTAAAAGGAATAAATAGTAGGTTGGATGAAGCAATGAATTGAATAAAAAAACCTGGAAGACAAGGAAGAAAAAATACCAATTAGAGCAGCAACAAGAAAAAATAATTTAAAAAAATAAGAACAGTTTAAGGGACCTTTGGGACTATATGAAGCACAACATCTACATGATAAGGGTAAGAGATAAAGAAGAGAGAGAGCAAGGAGTTGAAAAGCTATTGAAGAAATAGTGACCCCAAAAAAAAAAAATCCCAAACCCATCCTTAACCTGGTAAAGGAAAAAGGCACACAAGTCCAGGAAACACCGAGTCCCAAAGAAGAACAAAAAAAGGCCTACACCAAAATACATCACAATTAAAATGGCAAAGGTTAAAGACAGAGAATCTTTAAAAGCAGCAAGAGAAAGGTAGTTACCTACCAGAGATCTTCTGTAAGACTGTGAACTGATTTTTCAACAGAAACACTTCAGGCCGTAAGAGACTGGCATGAAATATTTGAAGTGATGAAAAACAAGTACCTACAATCAAGATTACTTTAACCAGCAAGGGTATCATTTAAAATTGAAAGAGAAATAAAGAGCTTCCCAGACAAGAAAAAGTTAAAGAAGTTGTTACATCAAACCAGTATTACAGGAAATGTTAAAAAGAAAAAGAAGACTTCTGGTCAAGGGCGTGAATAGATACACTTTGCCTCCTTGCACAACCAAAACAAGGACAACAACAAATTTAAAAACAAAAAATAACCAGAACTGCCAGAAAAATTGAACTGTGTGGAAGTCTGACAACCAAGGAATTAAAGAAGAAACTGTCATTCAGGATGATAGGAGGGCAGAGACAGGCAGCTGGGGTGGAGAGGACAAGTGGCAAGGTGGTATACCGGGTGTGCAAGGCAGCAGATGGTGGACCAGGCAGGGGAGGTGGCAGCTGGCAGACTGAATGGATTGGGTGGTCCCACATTTGCATGTAGATAAACCTGAGGAACAACTGGGGAGTGAGAGAGACCATGCAACCCAGGGTTCCAGCATAAGGAAATAAAGCCCCCAGACCTCTGGCTGTGAAATCTGTGGGGGTTGTGGCAGTGGGAGAAACCCAGACTCACAGGAGAGTTCATTGGAGAGACCCACAGGGTCCTAGAAAGTACACAAACACACCCACCTGGGAATTAGCACCAGAAGGGCCCAATTTGCTTGTGGGTAGTGGGGGAAGTGACTGAAAGCTGGCTGAGAGACAAACAAGCAGTACTGTTCCCTCTTGGACCCTTCCTACATATATACACCAAGACGCAGCAAGGTGGGTTGCTCCACCCTGGTGAATACCTAAGGCTTTGCCCCTTACAATGTAACAGCTGTGCTGAGACAAAGAACTATGGCCCAGATGAAAGAATAGATCAAAACTCTAAAAACAGAACTAAGCAATGAAGAGTTGGACAACCTATGCAATGAACAGTTCAAAACACTGATAATCAGGGTGCTCACAGAAATGGTTAAGTATAGTCACAAAAAAAGAGGAAAAAGTGAAGGCTATGCAAAGTGAAATAAAGAATAATATATAAGAAACCAACAGTAAAGGGAAGGAAACTGGGACTTGAATCAATGATTTGGACCAGAAGGAAGAAATAAACATTTGACTGGAACAGAATGAAAGAACAAGAATTCAGAAAAATGAGAAGAGGCTTAGAAACCTCCAGGACAACTTGAAACATTACAACATCCGAATCATAGAGGTGCCAGAAGGAGAAGAGGAAGAACAAGAAATTGAGAACTTACTTGAAGAAATCATGAAGGAGAACTTCTCCAACTCGGCAAAGGAAACAGACTTCCAGGAAGTCCAGGAAGCTCAGAAAGTCCCAGGGAAGTTGGACCAAGGAAGCACAGATAAAGGCACATCATAATTACATTCTCCAAGATTAAAGGTAAGGAGAGGATCTTAAAAGCAGCAAGAGAAAAGGAGAAAGTTAACTACAAAGGAGTTCCCATAAGACTATCAGCTGATTTCTCAAAAGGAACCTTATAAGAAAAAAGGGGCTAGAAAGAAATATTCCAAGTCATGAAAGGCAAGGACCTACAACCATGATTGCTCTATCCAGCTAAGCTATCATTTAGAATGCAAGAGCAGATAAAGTGCTTCCTAGATAAGGTCAAGTTAAAGGAGTTCATCATCACCAAGCCCTTATTATATGAAATATTAAAAGGATTTATCTAAGAAAAAGATGACCAAAACTATGACCAGTAAAGTGACAAGAAACTCACCACTATCAACAACCAAATGTAAAGAAAAAACAAAAACAAACACAAACTAAGCAAACAACCAGAAGAGGAACTGAATCACAGAAAAGAAGTTTACTATCAGTGGTGAGGGTTAGGGTGAGAATGGGGGAAACAGTTACAGGGGATAAGAAGCATAAATAGTAGGTACAAAATAGACAGGGAAAGGTTAAGAATAGTATAAGAAATGGAGAAGCCAAAGAACTTATGTGTACAACCTATGGACATGAACTAAGGTATGGGGCAGCAGGGTGAGGAATGCTGGTGGGAGATGGAGTGCAGAGCAGAGGGGAATGAAGAGGAAAAAGGTGGGATAAATGTAATAGCATAATCAATAAAATATACTTAAAAAAAGAAGAATGTTTGGTTTTAAAAAAACCTGTGGTATATTTACACGATGAAATACTACTCAGCCATAAAAAAGATTCTACCTTTTGCAACAGCATGTGTGGACATGCAAAGTATTACACTAAGTGAAAGAAGCCAGTCAGGGAAAAACAAGTACTATATATCACTTACATGTGAAATCTAATGAACAAAATAAACAAACAAAATAGAAACAGACTCATAGATACAGGGAACAGATTAACAGCTGTCAGAGGGGGATGTTAGAGGGCTGAATGAAAAGGTGAAGGGGTAAAACAAAACAAAAAATAGTTGTCAACACAGAAAACAGTATGGTGATTACCAGAAGGGGCGGGGTAGGGGCAGGTAGAAGAGGGTAACAGGCAGATAAATGAGGATGGAGGAAGACTTGACTAGGGGCGGTGAACACACAACACAATATACAAGTGATGCATTATAGAATTGTACACCTGAAACCTATATAATTTTATTAACCAATATTACCCTAATAAATTTTTAAAAAAAAAGAGGAATAACTGGGGGGGGGGAAAAGGAAAGGAAAGGAAGGAAGGAAGGAAGGAAAGAAAGAAAGAAAGAAAAGAAAGAAAGAAAGAAAGAAAGAAAGAAAGAAAGAAAGAAAGAAAGAAAGAAAGAAAGAAAGAAAGAAAGAAAAAGAAAGAAAGGAAAAAGGAAAGAAAAAGGAAAAGAAAGAAAAAGAAATGACCACAAAAGAGAGAAAAAGAAAAAGAAAAGATTTGCCAGGAATGCCCAGTTGGGGAGTTCGCTGGGGGGACTCTGTGAGTAAGGGCATTTGCAGGCCTAAACTTCAGAGCTGTACCTCACAGACCACATGGACACTAGTCCTAGATAACCTGCTGTCACTGGTCTGCTGGAGACACTTCACATGTACTTTGCCTGGGGCAGCAGTAAAGTCTCAAGCTTTTGGACAGACTCACTTACTAGGTAAATAATTTAGACTACCTGAGGCATAGTTTCTTTAACTGTAAAATGGAGCTAACTCTGTTCTAATAGTTTTGTTATAAATGGTAAGTGAGATACTGAGTCTAGAACAATTATCATAATGTCTGGCACTGGTAGAAGTTTAACAAATATTTCCTTCATGCCCATTTCTCACAAACACAATTGGGCCCTGGCCTCTGGAATCAGATCTTTCTAAGAATCTTGGGCTGAGCAGCTAATCCCAGTTTTCTTTTGGCAGGGCCTCTTGAAGCTGAAAAAGTCTTTGGATTCCTAAGGAAGGGAGAGTTCAAATGGTGAAAGCCAGTTGGGAAAACTCCATTGGTCAGAGGCTCTGATGATCTCACCCTCACCCCAACCTCTCTCAAAAGCACCAGTGCGTCCCTACCCACAGGATAAAATCCTACCTCATCAGCCAGGTATTTCAAAACCTTTGGTAATCTACCCACTAGATTGGGCTTTAATTCATTCATGCCATAAGCATGCCCCAGGCCCCAGGTGTGTTTGCATAGGCCCAGGCTACAACATGAACCTGAACAACTTTCTTCACCCTCTGCTTCTCCCTATTTCCCATCAACCTTATAAATAGAGGCTGTCTGAGCCTCTCCCAGAGCCCACTTTCCATGTGATTGTGTATGTGTTCTAGCATTCTGCAGGCTCTGGGTACCTGGAGTGCTGGGTCCACATCCAAATATCTTGAGAGTATTCACAGCAGAGCCCTAGCCAGAAGCCTGCACAGTGCTACAGTTCAAGGTCTCCTTAGAGAGAATGAGCGCTGGGATTCTAACCCTAATCCTTGCCCACATTGGAACAGTGCTGGTGTGCTATGGAATGAAAAGACAGGGATACACTCCTCCAGGGCTCTCTGAGGGAATGCCGGGGTTCTGTTTGGGGGTGCTTTACTTCCTTCATGGATACACAGGCACATGGCAGCCATCTGCAAGTCTCTTTGGCCATGCTGAGTACATAAAAATAGTTTGTCAATCTTTGTCTGCTAAACTGCCTAGACATTGGACAAGAAGGCACTAGATCAGATGTTTGCCAAGTACCCCAGAGATGCTGCAGGCAATGCCTACATTCACTTACTTCTGGAAGCTGCTTTATCACATAGCAATGGAGAGGAAGTCAAATGCAGATGGCTGGTCTCCAAGATCCATCCATTGTTCTTTCTGGTCTAGGCCCTGCCTCAGTAATACAGAAGAAAACCTTCTGGTGAAAGAGACCGTAAGATGCTGTCAAAGTAGGAAAAGATCCAGAACAGAAGGCAGTGTACCCCTATCTTATGTACAGACCTTATGCCCATGAACTAAGGACAGCCTAGGAAGAAAGAGGCCTGGGGACTACACCAACCCAATGCCAATGTGTGTCTGCTGCAAAAGTAGAACTATTGTACAGATGAGAAAACTGAAGCTTAGATAGGTTAAGGTCACACAATCAGTTTGGCCAGAGCCACATCTGATTCCAAGCCAGAGCTCTTCACTATTCCAGGCTGCTTCTCAAAAGGGGCCGGTTTGGTGGTGATACTAGGGAAAAGTGCTATTGGCTTATCAAGGAAATACAGATCAAAACTCCAACACAACACACACACACATACATCTAGTGTGGTTAAAGTGAGTAAGAGATACAAAAAGTCCAATGCCAGTGAGGATCTTTGCCCAGATCTAGGTTTGAGAAAATAAGTAAATGTGATAAAAAGCATTGACCCAGTTTTTGCACTATTGGAGAAGTGCATTACAGTAAAATATGGCACCTGAAAGACAAGAATGTACCTGTAAAAAAATCCAATGTTGGTGAGCAACTAGAACTCCTACATGGCTGATGGGAATGTAAATTGGTACAGTAACACTTTGCAAAAGTGTTTCACGGCATCTGCTAACCTTGAACATATGTGCACCCTACAACCCAGCAATTTCACCCCTAAATACCAAACACATTCTAGGTACTAGAATGTTCATAGAAGCACTATCCAAAAGTTAAAAAAAAAAAAACAACACAGCCAGCCAACAAACAAACAAACAAAAATACCCTGGAAATACCCAAACGCCATCAACAATATAACAGAAATATGGTGATATATTTATACAATGTAATGCTAAATATGAATGAACAAACTACACACAGGCAGGTGGATAGATGTCACAAACACACTGCTAAGCAAAAGAAGCAGACACCAAAGAAGAGTACCTATTATATGAATTCACTTTTGTATAATAGTTACTATATAAAAAACTATTATTACATACTATATATAATAGTTATTATATAGCATTCAAATAAGGAAAAACTAATCGAGCAGCTTCCCAGAAGTCTTCAAACACAATTTTCTGTGTGAATATTACTCTTCAATAAAAAACGTAAACAAAAAAACTAGGGCAATCTTCATAAACTAATACAGACTGATTCCAGGATGTATTGTTAAGTGAAAAAAAAAAATCAAAGTGCAAAAATATACCTATAGCATGCTAATTTTTATGCAAGAGAGAGAAATAAGAAAATATGTAAGATTGTTTTTACAAAGAGAAACTCAGGAAGAATAAATGGAGAACAGTTATCCACAGCAGTTGGGTGAGAATGAGGTAGAAGAAATGTGAGTACCGTATTTCTTTGAGTATAACCTTTTTTCGTGTAGTATTGACTTTTGAAACCATGTTAATGCTTTACATACCCAACAATAGCAACAATGATAAGAGGTGGGGGAACATCTCTAAAACAGAATACAAACAGAAACAAGCAAACCTAACCATATTTCAAATTAATAACATAATTGCACTGAAAGGGGAAAAGAACAGAATGTACAAAAGATTTGAACATAGTATTTTGACTGTATATACCCAGACAAAGGATGAAAAAGGGTTTCAAAAGTATCAAACTCTAGCTCTGGCCAGTGTGGCTCAGTTGGTTGGAGCATCATCCCATAAACCCAAAGGTCATAGGTTCGATTCCTGGTCAGTGACGTGCCTGGGTTGCAAGTTTGGTCCTGCAGGTTGGGCATGTTTCTTTCTCACATCAATGTTTCTCTCCCTCTCTCTCTCCCTTCTTTCCCCTCTTTCTAAAGTCAATAAGCATGTCCTCAGGTGAGAATAAAAAAATATATATATGTCAAACTCTAACTGGCAGGTTTGCTTTTCACATTGATACCTGATATATGTTAGCAATTCTAAAACTACTTTCTGAGTGTTCTAGGTTTGAGAAAATGAGCAAATGTGATAAAAATCATGGACCCAGGTTTTTCACTATTGGCTAAGTGCATTGCAAATAGAGCACCTGAAAGACAAGAACGTACCTGTAGGTATTAAACAGAAACTGGTGACAGTAGGAGCTCATAGTTTATAGATAATATAAATGTGGTTATGAGTGTTCTACCTCCCACATCCTTATCTGATAAAATAAACAGACTCCTTCGTGAAATTGCTGATAGTAAGGCAAGTGTATGATGAGTCTGAAAGTAAGAAAATGCTCAAAAAATGATGGGGAAATATGTCAAAAGGATACAAGAACTAGCTTGATGGGGTTCCCACCAGCCAAATCTGAGACAATTTCAGCACCAAAATGAATAAGGATAAAAATGAATTATAATCCACTGAGTAAAATAGAAATCCATGAATCCATATAGATATAATCTAATGAAATAAATAAATACATGGGGGAGGAGATGCTCCTCCTTATAGAAGAATTTTAATTAATCAATAAAGAGGGAATTACAGTGTTAGAAAATTACAGTTGACCCTATTATAATAAAAATTGATTCAGTCAAAAAACAGGATATTTGTATAGCCTGTAGGTGGCTCCACTCCCACCCCATAATACTTTTTAAATATAAAAGGAAAAACAGTAACTTCTCAGCGGTAGACTCCACCTTACCCAGTGATGTGCATTACAGTCATACAGTAACAATAGGGCAGATGGACATCATGTGCCTCCTTAATGGTGCACCAAGGATGACACTTTGTCACTTCTGTGATAGTCTTGCCAAAAACCAGTAACCTGAATCTAATCACAAAGAACACAGGGAAACAGCTGACAAACACAAACTGTAGAACATTCATTAAAATGACTGGTCCGTACTCTTAAAAAAATGTCAAGTCATGAAAAGCAAAGAAGGGCTGAGAAAAATACTTCAAATTAAATGAGACTAAAAAGACGTGACATCTAAATACAACTCATGATCTTGGATTGAATCCTGGGCCAGCAAAATATGTCTAATAAAGGCTATTACAATAAAAAATTCTGTAGATTAGATAATAATATATTATCAGTTTTAATATCCTAACTCTATAACAGAGGAAAGAAAATATCCTTGGTCTTAGGAAATACACACAGCTATTTTGGGGTAAAGGCACATGATAACTGCAACTTACTCTCAAATTGCTCAGGAAAAAATTCATATATGTATATGTAGTGTGTGCGTGTATGTGTGTGTGGAGAGAGAGAACTGAAAAGCAAATGTGGTAAAATGTTAATTGTTGGAGAATTCAGGTGAAGGATAAGTGGGAGTTCTTTATGCTGGTCTTGAAACTTTTCTAAGCTTACAATTATCTCAAAATAAACATTTAACTAACTTACTACATACATGTTATTTGCCATGCTTGTATTATTTACATATTTATTTCCTAAGGCAAAATTTACATACAGACTTAAATGTATGGTTTGATGGATTTTTATCATTATTTATGTACCCACTACCCAAATAAAAATGCAGAATGCTTCTATCCAATCACTGCAGAAAGTTCTCTTATGCCTCTTTGCTGTCAACCCCTCCTCCCCCACCCTGATGAGTTTGACTGCTCTGCATTTTCACACAGATGGATTCATTTACTATGTTCTCTTGCGTGCCTGGTTTCTTCTGCTCAGTGTAATTATTTTGAGATTCCTCCATGTAGTTGTATATATCAGTATCATTTCTTTTTTATGGCTGAGTAGTATTTCATTACATGGATATACCAACATTTTACTCAGTGACCTGCTGATAGACACAGGAGTTGTTTCTAGTTTGGGGTTTTTATGAATAAGCCTGCTATGGATGCTCTTATATAAGTCTTTGTGGGGACCAATGTTTTCATGGCACCACCTGTCTCTCCCCAGACATGCCAACTTGCAATGGGTATGGAACAAAGTTCAGGACAGGATGAAGACTAAGAATCCCCAAAACCCCCACAGCCATTGCTTGGCAGATGGTAAAGTAGACAGACAGGCTGAGAGGTACTTTGCATGTCAATAATAGCTGGCTAGCTTCACAGATATGTTAGGTAGCTGTGGCAGATGCTTGGAGCCACAGAGATGGGCATGACTTTGACTCATGAGGTAGTCGATTGTGGGAGGAGTCAGAAAAGAGGTTACAGAGGAGAAGCAGAGTGAGGATTTAAACTCAAGCGAGGCGGCCACGCAGGGTCTCTTAACCATGCAGCTTGGGAAGGGGAGCCCTGGACCATGTGGCTTGAAAGGAGAATAGGAGAGCCATGAGAGGTGTGCACTCTCTCTCTCCCTTACTCTTTCTGTCTTTTAACCACTCAACCTGGGAAGAAGTGTCTCCTGGCCATGTGGCTTTGGAGCAGTCTTGACCACACGATTTGAAAGGATGCAGAAGGAACCCCACCGGCCCAGCATGAAGAGGGGCCATTTGGTTTTGTTTGTTTTTTAAATATATTTTATTGATTATGCTATTACAGTTGTCCCATTTCCCCCTTCACTCCCCTCCACTCTGCACACCCCCTCCCACCCACATTTTCCCCCTCTAGTTCATGTCCATGTGTCATACTTATAAGTTCTTTGGCTTCTACATTTCCCTTACTATTTTTACCCTCCCCCTATTTTCTAACACCGTCTGTGCTACTTATTCTCTGTACCTTTCCCCTTCTCTCCCCCTCACACTCCCCTGTTGATAACCCTCCATGTGATCTCCATTTCTGTGGTTCTGTCCCTGTTCTAGTAGTTTGCTTTGTTTTTGTTTTAGGTGTGGTTGTTAACAACTGTGAGTTTGATGTCATTTTACTGTACATGTTTTTTGTCTTCTTTTTCTTAGGTAAGTCTCTCTAACATTTCATATAATAAAGTCTTGGTGATGATGAGCATCTTTAACTCGACCTTATCTGAGAAGCACTTTCTCTGCCCTTCCATTCTAAATAAAAGCTTTGCTGAATAGAGCAATCTTGGATGTAGGTTCTTACCTTTCATGACTTGAAATACTTCTTTCCAGCCCCTTCTTGCCTGTAAAGTCCCTTTTGAGAAATCAGCTGACAGTCTGATGGGAACTCCTCTGTAGGTATCTGTCTTCTTTTCTCTTGCTGGTTCTAAGATTCTCTTTTTATTTTTAATCTTGGGTAATGTAATTATGATGTGCTTTGCTGTGTTCCTCCTTGGGTCCAACTTCTCTGGGACTCTCTCAGTTTCCTGGACTTCCTGGAAGTCTATTTCTTTTTCCAGATTGGGGAAGTTCTCCTTTATTATTTGTTCAAATAACTTTTACACTTGTTGCTGTTCCTCTTCTCCTTCTGGTACCCCAATAATTTGGATGTTGGAATGTTTAAAGATGTCCTGGAGGTTTCTCAACCTCTCTTCATTTTTTTGAATTCTTGTTTCTTCACTCTTTTCTGATTGGATATTTCTTTCTTCCTTCTGATCTACTCTATTTATTTGAGTCCCAGTTTTCTTTCCATCACTATTGGTTCCCTGTACATTTTCCTTTATTTCACTTAGAATGGTCTTCATTTTTTTCATCTAATTTGCAACCAAATTCATCCAATTCTGTGAGCATCCTGATTACCAATGTTTTGAACTGTGCATCTGATACGTTGGCTATCTCTTTATCACTTAGTTGTATTTTTTCTGGAGCTTTGATCTGTTCTTTCATTTGTGCCATTTTTTTTTGTCTTGACATGTTTGTCAAGTGAGGAGCAGGGCCTTAGGTGTTCACCAGGTCAGTCAACCCAGTTGCTGGGTTGTGACGTGTATGTGGGGCAGGTGTCAGAGAGGGAACAACAGCACTTGCTCCACTCTCTGCCAGATTTCAGTCGCCTTCCCCACCTCTCACAAGCAAATTGGGCCCTTCTGGTGCTGATTCCCATGTGGGTGGGTTTATATACATTCTAGGACCCAGTGGGTTTCCAATGAACTCTCCTGTGAGGCTGGGAGTTTCTCCCGGCACCTCAACCCAAACAGGTGTTTTCGATCGGTATTTTGAGGCTTTATTTCCCTGTGCTGGGACCCTGGGTTGCTCAGTCTGTCTCACTCCCCAGCTTCACCTTGTTTATCTGCGTGAATGTGGGACTGCTTGCCGCCTTGCGTACTGCACTGTGCTCCACAATCCACCGCTTCACTAGGTCTGCTAGCCACCACCTTGCAAGCCTGAGGTCCACCAGCCACCACTTTGCTGGGAGTCCTCTTTGCCCTGGTTGCCCAACTCTGCCCCTCCTACCTGTCTGGATGAATGTGTCTTCTTTAAGTCCTTGGTTGTGGGACTTCCATACATCTCAATTTTTCATTGGTACTGGCTGTTTTTTGTTTTTAAATTGTTGTCCTTCTTGGTTGTGTGAGGAGGCACAGTATGTCTACCTATGCCTCCATGTTGGCTGGAAGTGCCATGTGGTTTTGGATTAAGAGCAAGAGACTGGCCCAGCACAGACAACTGAGAGGAGCCAGAATGTTAAAATGGGAATCTGCCTAGCTAAGCTACAGACTTCTATTTCTTTTCCTGAGACCTGATACCTCTGATTGGCCTGGTTTGGCAAGGGCAGGCAGGATTGTGTATGTTTATGGGTGTTTAGTTTTAAAGGACTTTGTGACTTAAAAATAGAATTTTGCCATTATTCTGAACCTGTATAATTTCTGAATAAATAGTGCCTTTCCTTTTCATAAGACTGTGGCATTGAGTGTCATGGGGTTTTTGGTGGCAGGAATAGAATCCAGAGAGTTCTGTACAAACTCTATCATTGACCTCACCCATGTACATGGTGGACACATGACCATGGGCTTTTAAGAATACTAGAAAAGCTTCCTGATTCAAATGCTCTCTTCTATGGCTGCCTATAGTTCCTACATTAGCTGTCTCTTCCTTTGAAACAGCCCCCGCTCAGGCTGGTCTGAAATTTTATTAGCTGGTTGTTTACTAAATCTTCTTCCTCTGGCCAGGAGAGCCCCTGGTTAGTGCTACTGCAAATGAATGAAGTCAGTGCAAAGAAATTGTCCTCATTCACCATTTTCTGGGCAGCATCACTCTCTGGTCCTCTCTGACTATGTCCTCTTTAGCAGTTTATATCTGAGGCTAGAAACCTCATTCCTGGGCTAGACCCACAGTTTGATTTAGGAACCTGACATCAGAGACCTGTCCACCTCCAGACTGCAGCTGTGCTTCTGGGAGGATGGAGGGAGGCCCATAGAGAATCTCTGTCCCTGGATTCTCTACCTACAAGGTTCCCTGGAGGTCTGGGTTTGGGAGAAGTAGGGGAGCAAGAGGGCCATGCTGGCAAGAGTGGGCCAGCAGCTGTGTATGGGGGTGGCTCTCTGGTCTTCATGGGAGCAGGCCTCCCTGGACCAGTGTATTAAGCCAATTTGTGCTTCTACTACTTTCCCCCAGAAAGGATTAATTGGAGTTGGTATAAGGGAATTAAGGCTTTAGCCTTCAAGGATAAGGGCTCTTGGCTCTAAGTTCTGTGGCTATATGACCACATTTCTATGCCCATGTGTTCATGTCGGCTGCTGCAGGCCCTGATTCATGGCAGCATGAGCTGTTGCCAACAGCCTCCCTAAAGAGGTGGGTATGTGAGCCATTTACCTGTGTCCTCTGGGGCACCCAAAAGCAGTATTTTGGAGGTGTGGGGTGGTGTGTGTAGGTCAGCAGGAAGAGATATCTCAGAAATATCTGAGCACATGTAGGAGTGGCAGTGGGTCTGGCCAAGATCCCCAAACCCAAGGAATATCAGTTCATACTCCCATTTCAAGCTCAGAGAGAACAGGCATCTTACCCACTGTCACACAGCATGTCAGCAGCAGAGCTGAGACTAGCTTGTGGCCTCCTGGTCCAGGACTCACCACTGATTGCTTCAGCTAGCCCCTGCAGTACCTTTTCCTCTTGCCTCCCAGCCCCAGAAGAGGGTTCTGCTGTTGGTGTGAGAATCTTCCCAAGAGCCGTTTGCATTTGGACAGGTTGGGTGGGAAGGTAGGATCTTATCTCTGGCCCAAAGGGGGATTCTGACAGGTCTGGTCAGGTCATGTGTCATGGGCCTCAAGACTATCAAAAGGAGCTTCTTTGCATGAGGGCCTTTTGCTATAGGAGAAGTGGAAGGGCTTTTATAACCCTACAAGAGAGCCACCTGGCACAGAAGGCTAGGGCAGGGGTTGGTCTGGGTCTAAGTGGATGTGATTGGCCCTTGAACAATTTTGGTTGTGTATCCAAGACCTGTACAGAGAGGGGTCATGGGACAAGAGCTTCTCAGTGCAGCTGATGGCTCTTTGAGTCCTGGGTGAAACTGAGTTCCAGTGGGGAAAAAAGCCTTCACTGGTCTTCTCAGAGTTCAGCCCAACTTTAGCACAGTTACAGGCAGGGAACCTGCTCTGTAACTTTGGGGGTGGGAATTTGGTGGATGGTGAGAAACAGACCCCAGGGGCAGAAGACATCATAAGGGGGCTGGAGAAGGAGAAGAACATGGTGACAGTGGCTAACAGACTGATTTGCTAGCTTGTGTGAAACACAGGACATAGTGAAGGCTGCAGGCCCTGGGGGTCCTGCGTTAGCCCTTGTGCCATCAGTGTCACTCTCACAGCCAGGCAGCTCCTTCTCTGTGTCTGCTGAGCCTAGGTCCGGTGCTGAAGCAAACGCACCCACCTTAAGGAGTCTGGAGAAGGCAGTGTTTAACCCTCCAAAAGGAGCTGCTTATAGGGGGAGGTCAGGCCTTAACATGACCTGAACGACGGGGAGGCCTTTTGCCCTTTTGCACAGGCCTTTTGAACTTGATTCAGAAAGCCAGAGTCTGAACCCTGGGCTTTACTTACTAGCTCTGTGAAATAGGTCTGTCTGGTTTTTCCTGTGGTCAAGTGGGCATGGATGTCCTCCTTCACTGATGGCTAAGAAATCAGTGAGTTTCTGTCCAGTTGAAGGACTCTTGCTGGGACTTTGCCCCTCTGAAGTTTGTTTCTGGTATGTCCCTCATAGGCCTGAGGCGGAACAGGCAGTGTCAGGGGTGTGGACAGGATTGGCAGCTCTGCCTTTGCTTGGAAGGAGAGCTGCCAGTGCACCCTCTGCTCACCCCATGCCCAGGGGGCCAGTCCTGTAGGTCAGCTGGCTCCTTCCTTTACTTCCTCCTCTATCAGACAGAAGCCCTAAGCCAGAAGTCTGACCAGACCCTGGGAGAAAAGTCAGTGGGAGGATGAGGAGAGGGTGGGGAAGACTGGTTGCTTTATACTGCACCACCCCAGCCTGGCCTGCACTCACCAGTGCCACCCTGAGTCTCCCCAGGGCCTTGAAGCCAGGTTTCAGAGCCTGGTTCAGCATGTGTGACTAGCCTCAGAAAGACCTTGGTCTCCTTTCTATAAGACGGTATATTATGCACTGCCTCCATTGTCCAGATGAGGCCCAGCCTGCTCCACCCTACCTCCTGGCACTAATTAGCAGGAGGCAGAGCTTTCTGAGGTTTGAACAGGAAGGGTAGGGTAATAGGGCTACAGCTGGCTCCTCCCTCAGGGCCCCAGGCCACAACAAGAATCTTCTCTGGTCACAACTGCCTTTCATTGGACTGCCTTGGGCTGAGCTCAGGGTTTCAAGGTCCTGGGATATTGCTTTCTGTTTATTTTCTGCCTGGCTTCTGCAGGCATTGTGGTTTCTACTTGGAAGGGCAGCAGTGGGAACTTAGAGGCCTGCTCTGGGGTCTGGGCTGTCTCTGTGGAAAAGTCCCTGAATTCTACTGTGGAATATGGGCTCAACTCTGCCTCCTCCAGCCACTGCTTCTACCTGAGATGATTTAGAGTGAGTAGATCGCCGGATCCTCCAGGATGTGAGCCAGAGTAATCTTCTAGTCCAGGCTCCTCACCTTCTATTTCACACATGGGGAAACTGAGGACAGAGATGGGCAGGAATTTTTCCAAGGCCCCTCCTAGCTCATGGCAGACCTGAGTTAGAACCTAAACCAGTTGGACCCAAACCAACTGGTTTCCAGCTCAGAGGGCCAACTATCTATGGGGCTTGAAATCCCCTTATCCCTTTGGGCTTCAGTGATGTGGGGTGCACACCCAGAGTCACCTGCAGCCCTGAGTTTTCAGTGACTTCACGCTGGAAGGGGCCTGGCCTTCCTTCTCCACTGTGCCCTGGCCACGGCCCAGGCTCTGGGCAGAAGTGTTCCCTGGATCCTCTCAGTGTCCTGGCTGCTGATGGAGCACATCTCATCCCTGGGAACCTGACCTGCTGCTGAGAAGGCTACAACACTCCTCCCCAGGGCCTGCCCCACTGTGCTATGTCCTGGAACCAGTGCTTGGATTTGAATTCTAGCTTCCTCTCCTTTGCCTTGGCTGAGCAACCCTAGGCAAATCATCCCATCACCCTGTGCCTCAGTCTGTAGAATGAACTTATAACACCTCCATAGAGGATAATGGAAATGGAAGGGTTGCATGAGCTATAGAGTGCTCAGTGCACACATGGGAGTTGAGGCCATTGGCTACAGACTTGCTCAAAGCAGCAGCTGGGAAGAGGCTGAGGTCCCTACTGGCCTAGATGCTTTGCCGTGAGGCTGTGGTGTGGCCCCAGGGAGTGGGGTGAAGGTGCTAAGACTACCTTTGAGAATTCTTGCAAGGGGGATCCTCTCTAGGGAGGCTTGAGGCAGTGTGTTGGGGAGAAGGGTGGCCTGGTAGGTGGCCCACTTCGCAATGCTCATCCTATTCCTACCACCTGGGTGAACCATCCATCTCTCAGGGAGAAACCCTGACTTTTATTTATCTACAGAACAAAGGAAGCAGAGCTGTCCTGCTGAGGTGGCTGTGAGAAGACAAGAATGGAAAGTCATTATCCCCTAGCTTATCCTGCTGGGGGGCTTTGGTGGGTAAGGAGGAAGAGGAAGCCCACAGGCCCTTGAAGGAGGAGGTCTTGACAGCTCCATTCCCTGGCATGGCTTTGCCCATAATCCCTCTTCAATGCCACCTACCTCTTCAGTCCATTTAAAGCCTTTAAAAAACTTATTTATCTATTTTTAGAGAGAGGGGAAAGAAGGGAGAAATATAGGGAAAAACACTGATGTGTGAAAAAACATCCATTGGTTGCCTTTTGCATGCCCCTCCTTGGGCACCAGGCCCCACAACCCACGCAAGTGCCCTTACCGGAATTGAACCAGCAACCTTTTGGTTCACAGGTGGTGTTCAATCCACTTAGCCACAGCAACCAGGCCCATTTAATGCCTTTTCTTCACTGTTTTTAAAAAATAATTTTCTTCAGTTCAGGCCCCCAGGGCATCCTTGACAAAAGAGAAGCTCCCAGGGTCCCATTCACAGCAGTCCCTGGACTTGGTGGTCCTGGCCCTGGCTGGGCTGTTACCTAGAGGGGACAAAGCTCTGAGGTCAGGCTAATGCTGGTTGACCTTGAAAGTTTCTCCTGCCCCCCCGACATGCCTCCACTCTCCAACCTAGCTCAGCAAGCCCCATCACATCAAACAGCTTGTTAGAAGCATTCATCTGGTTCTCTGCCACCACGGCTCTGCGAGCAATGGCAGCCTCTTTTCAGAGAAGGGACCCTAGAGAGCATGCCCTTGGGACCCAAGGCCTGAGAGCTCGCCTGGCATCTTCCCATCCATTCACTCTCAGTCAAGGAGGGCAGTGGGAGAAAGACAAAATTGAGTGGGGAGACTGTGTACTATACGTTGTATGTATGTGAAAAGCACCCCCTGCAGTTGTGTTGTGAGCAGGGTCAACAATTACACTTAGGTAGATGAACTCATTTAATCCTCACAGCAAGCCTATGAGGTAGAGCTATTATTAACCCCATTTTACAGCTGGGAAAATGAGGCACAGACAGGTTAAGTAACTTACCTAAAGCCACACAGCTGATAAATGACGGGGCCAACAATTTTGGCTCCAGAACTCTTTCATTATCTGGTGATGGCTGGGCTGCTCCCTGAGAGGCGACAGGCTATATTTTCCCCTGACATCTTTACAGCAATCTTGAGAGAGAAATATAATCATGCTCATGTTATAAATGAAAGAAGAGGGTTCAGGAGCATTAAGATGCCCAGGGTCACACAGCTAGTAAGCAGATGAAGAGATGTTCAACCCCAGAACTCACTGGCTTCTACCTCACCTGCAGGAGTTTTCAACGTCCACCTTCCCATTTTGCACAAGGTATAGTGCCTGGACAACAGGTGGCAGTCTCCTCTGGGCTGTGGCTTCACCCCCACTCATAGGCACAGAAAGCTTCTCCTGTATGGGGACTAATGGAGTAGCCTGAACTCTGGGCCTCAGAAATCTGGGGCTTTGGCCTTGAGTTACTGTATAGCTATGGACAAGCCCTTTCCCTCCCTGGGTCTGCATTTCCTTAGGTGAGGGGTCTGGGAGCTTGTGGATTAGATAGGTCAGATAATCAGAAATTAGGTGTATGGCTGGGCTTTAAGCCCTTTATTAAATTACAAACCAATCTCACTGCAGGCTTCCATGGTGGGATCGTGGGCCTCCAAAGCCTTTTGTCTGCTTGCTAATGGTTGTTAGTACTCCTTCAGGGCCTGGCAACCTCAAGGCCCTCAGAAATTTGACTTTGCTGAAGGCAGTGGCCTTCCTCCATCACCCCAGTCTGGCCTGGCCTCCCTGGGACCCATCACAAGCAGAGGTAGGGGAAGGAGTAGTGGGGTAGGAGCAGGGGGGTGGGTAGTTACCCAGAGGAGCTGAGAAGTCATGTTCTACACCCTACTGTGCTAGGTGTCCCAGTGGTTCCTACATGGGGCTGTGATGAGCCCACAGCTCCATCATTAGTAGGGTCTTCAGATTAACCCAATAACAGTTTTAATGCCAAGGCCAAGGTGACCTGTTCCTCTCTCATCACTCTTCTCAGTTCTTCACCTCCCATTCTTCTCCTGCTCACTCTGCTCCAGCCATACTATCTCCCTGCTGTTCTCCAGCATACCAGGCCACTGCTGCCCAAGGCCTTTGCACTGAAGACCCTCCTTTGCTGTGCCCTTCCCCAGGGCCTGCATGGTGGGTTCTCTTCAGCTCCTTCAGTTTCTGCTCTTGACGTCCACCTCTTTGTTTTTTAGATTGATTTACCTTTATATTGATTGAAAAAAAAAAGATTGATGTTAGAGAGAAAGAGGGAATCATCAATTTGTTATGCTACTTATTTATGCATTCATTGGTTGATTCTTGTATGTGTCCTGACCGAAGATTGAATCGAACCCATGAGCTTGGCATGTTGGGCAATGCTCTAACCATCTGAGTTACCCAGCCAAGGCCTGACTTTCACCTTCTCACCAAGGCCTTCTCTGACCATTAGACTCCAAACCTTCCTCCTTGCCCTCCTCATCCTCCTCACCCATTCTTCTCATTACCTTCTGGCACTATATAATTTTACTTATGTTGTTTTTCTTTTTGTCCTCAGAATATAAGCTCTAGGAGGGCATGGATTATTGTTTGTTGTGTTTAACATCCAACCCCTCCCCAGCACTTAGGACTATGCCTCAACACAGTGTAGGTGTTCAATAAATATCCATGGAATAAATGAATAGATATATGGGTAGATTTTAGTACCTCTGAAAACAGAGTAACCATAAAGTTTGTTTGGGGCCATAGAATGGAGCCTCAGAAGACAAAAGTTGGAGTCTTACCTTGTCCTGTCCTTGCCGTGTGATCTTGAGCAGGTCCCCGGACTCCAGGAGCCCCAGCTGCTGTCTCTCACTGCAGGCCTGCTCTGTCCCCTCAGAGGACTGCAGCTTCCAGAGAGATGGCTTCTAGAAAAGGGCCTGGCAGCTGGCATGCCTATAGGAATGTCCTGCCATTTTCTGCCCCATGCAGCTTCCCACATCCTGGCTTTGTGACCTGGGCACTTGACAGAGTCACCCAACCTCTCTAAGCCTCACTTTCTCTAGAATGAGGGCAATGCAGATTCAGCCCTGTGTGCAGGAGGTATTGTGCCTGGGACTTGGTGAATGCTCTGCAAAATTTCACTTAAGTCAGATGTTGCTTGATAAACAGGAAGGAATGGCCTTCACCACTCACCTTTGGGCCATCTGGCTGCCCATGACCCTCCCTAATATAGGAGAAAAGAGCCACGAGAGCAGAGGGCAGCAGAACTGGCAGGAATCTTGGGGGCCAGAAGGATAGCTGGTGACCCCAGAGAGGACAGGAGCTGTCCAAAGCTGTCCTCACTCTAAATTGGCCCTTTACTGAGCACCTGCTGGGGCTGGCCCTGATTCCATGTGTCTGTGCTATCCAGCTGCATTATCAGATCTCGGGGATCAGCATCCTGTGTAAAACCAGTATGGTTGTTGCCATGAGCTTGTCCATAGATCCATTTTCAGCAGCTGAGCCCTGGAGGGTGGCACACAGGTCCTTCCACATTCACAATCAGGTTAGAGATGGTGGACCCTCTTAGGGCTTAGACACGTGGTTGGGAACAAGAAGACAGATAGAAGAAACAGAAAGAGTGCTATTTAAGAAAATACTCTCTAGCTCGGAGTGGCCATGGAGCACACAGATCAAAGAAGTGCAAACCAGTATTTGAATCTGCTCTCATTGCCTCCAGAGTCTATGTCTTGTCCCAGTGGATGAAAAATTGCCAGCTTTTTAATTCAGCATTAGCAGCCTGCGGAATCCTGAGTCAGACAACCTCAGAGGACACAGATTACTGGGGAGCAAAGAAACCACTAGAAACATCCAGGGAGTAAAAATAATTATAATAACAATGGAATAATAATAACTAACATTTTAGAAACACTTAATAGGGGCCAGCATTACGCTAAACAATTTTCATGGATTATCACATTTAAGCTCTGAAATACTTTGGGGTATAAGTAGCAGTATACCTCTTCATTTTGTTTTCGGTATCCAAAAGTGTATACCCATTTTTGAGAATAGAGATTCAGCAAGGTAGGTGGCTTGTCCTCAAAGGTGATGTCCTACTGTGGCTCCATCCCTCACAACATGGGCCTTGTCTTGGCCTGTGGCAACCTGGGCACGCATCACCTAGATCTGGGCTGGGGCAGAGTGAATAGACAGCTTGTGGATAGGCATCACCTTGGGTTATTCTAGAAGAATTTTACTCCCTGTGCCCTCTCTGGGCCTTAGTTTCCCACCTTTGGTCCTCTGACCTCTAATATCCTCAAGTCTGTGATTCTTCCATTCCAGATGCTTAAGGCTGATTGAAAGGTTAGAAAGGTTAGGGTCTCTGTAGGAGCAAAGAATGATTTGATAGAAAAGAGACGGCTGCTGAAGTGAGGGGCAGGTAACTGGCAAGGGCAAATGAGGAAAACACCCAGGTAGAAACATGGTCTTTTACAGGTGAGCCCTTGTGCCAGGGAGAGTATGGGGGACATGGGCCACCATTCCTCCCAGCCCCATCCTCATCAAACCCCAGACGTCTAGAGGCCTCCTGCCCTAAATGCCAGCATAATACCAAACCGACCAAGACAGCAAAGAAACCCATGCCTGGAGAAGAAGTGCTGGCCACATCACCCTTCTTTCTGGGCATCTTTGTGAACCAGGAAGTGGGACTTTCGGTCATCTGGGAGATTTTCATCCCAGGCTAACACTGGAGCAGAAGAGGCAAGGGTGATTCCTCCTTTTTCTCCTCCATCTGTACTGGGTGACACTTCCTTCTTCCCTTCCTCTCACCTCCCCTTCCCTCTCCTTTCCACTTCCCCTCTTTTACAGCCCCCAGGGTGCTGTGTGCTTATTAGTTTAGATTCATTTATAATGGACTTAGTAACCCCACACTCCTGGAAGCTGGTAGCTTAAAGTACAAGATGTCTGGCAAAAGAAAATTCAGTTGCTTTAATATAGAGGCCTATTTTGCTGCAGTCAAACTGGAGTCTCTTGTTAACAATCCAATGGGATTTCTAAACAGGAAGGGAGGCCCAGGGATGAGGCATCACCCATCACACACCAACATTGCTCTTGACATATTTATGGCTCCAGTAAAATCTCCCATCTGGTATATTTTAAAATAAAATTGAAAATTTATCACTTTCCCCTAGTCAGTTTGTCATTCTCCTCAGGAGGAGATGGCCAGCCTGAGATTACAGGCAGCAGGCAGGTGGCAGAAAGGTCAGGCTAGGTTCTGATTTAAATTTTAGTAACTTCCTCATTATAGCTGTCTGGGCTGGGAAATTACTAGGGGGAAGCAGGCTGTGTGCTTCTCTTATTTCTCTGGACACCCTGCTTGGCTCTCCCCACTGGAATCCACAGGCTTGGTTTGTTCATTCCCCTGGTTTGCAAGGTCTGGATGAACCAGATGTGGCAGAAAGCCTTGTCCAATGGAATAACAGTACTCTAGGCCTTGGACTCGGCATCATTTATACTTAACCCCTCTGAAGCTCAGTGGACATCCTTGGGGATTGATTGCCAAGTGGTTCAAGAGGCCCCTCTGTTTATTAAGGTTCAGAGATCAACATCACGGCTTAGATGCAGGTAGGGACCAAGGTTCAGTCTATAACCAGAATTGAAGTTCAGTCTAAAAGTAAGATCAGTACTTAAAGTTAGACCAGGATCAAGTCTCAGTCTATAACCAAGGTAACAGCTCAGATTCTGGCTAGGATCAAGGTTCAGTTCACTAACAAAGACAGGGATCAGACTGCATCATTATATAAGCCAATTCATATCTCTGAGTTGTAGTTTCCTCATCAGTCAAGTGGGGTGGTAAGTATTGCCTTTCTCGTTTCACAAGGCTATTTAGAGGATCAAGAAGATCTTTCACTTCTATATCATTTCATAGTTTATTTTATTTGGTTCTCACAATAACCCCTATTTTAAAGATAAGAATATTATGAGAGAAGTTAAGTTGCTTTTCCAAGTTCACACAGCCAGAAAGTAGGGGTTAGGCCCAGCTCTTCCTGACTCCAATCAGTCCCTAGAACACAGTAGCACAAACAAGCTGTGATGTGACTTCACTTGTCTATACAGTACTCATTTTCCTCTTTTTCTATGGTAACAGAATGCTCATTCTATTCTGGGGTGGGGGCAATGTGTCCATCTGAACGGCTACATGTCCCAGCTTCCCTTGAAGCCAGAAGTGGCCAATGACACATGAACAATGAAAGTTGTTGGGAGGGACCCTGAGAAAGTTCTGTAATAGGAAGACAGAGGAAGAGCTCCACTTTTTCCCTTCTTCCTTGCTTCCCTACCCAGAATGCAGAATATGGAACCCAGCAGACATCTTGGACCATAAGGTGACGCTGAAGATAGATAGAGAGCAGTGCTGAGGACCAAGCTGAAAGACAGAAGGAGCTCCACAATGATGACACTCTGGAGCCATTACACCAACCCTGGGCTGCTCACCTCCAGACATGGGAGAGTAAAGACACAACTCATTTGTTTAGGCCATTATGGTTGAGTCTCTAGTATTGGCAGGAAAGTATAACTTCTACTTGATTCAAAATGTTACCCTGAACTTTCAGCCAAGGTGGATGCATAAGTGAATATATTGTGCCTCCTTGCACAACCAAAAGAAAGAGAACAACAAATTAAAAAAAAAAAACCAGAACTCACAGAAAATAGAACTGTATGAAAGTCCAACAACCAAAGAGTTAAAGAAGAAATATTCATCCAGACCAGTAGGAGGGGCAGAAATGGGCAGCCACAATGGAGAGGACTCATGACAAGGTGGTGGCTGAAGATCAGGGTGGGCAAGGTGGCAGCTGACAGGGTGGGCATTTCCAACATTTGTATGCTGATAAACCGGGAGGAACAACTGGGGAGCGAGGCAGACCTCACAATCCAAGGTTCCAGTGTGGGGAAATAAAAAGCCTCAAAACCTCTGACTGAAAAATCCTGTGGGGTTTCAGGAGTGGGAGAAAATCCTATCCTCACAGGAGAGTCCACTGGATAGACCCACAGGATCCTAGAACATACTCAAACCCACCTACCCAGGAATCAGCACCAGAAGGGCCCAATTTGCTTGTGGATAGTGGAGGAAGTGACTGAATACCAGCAGAGAGTTCAGCAAGCAGCATTGTTGCCTCTCAGACCTTTCCCCCACTGACAGCACCAAAACGCAGCAAGGTGTCCCACCCTGGTGAACACCTAAGGCTGTGCCCCTTACTACCAAACAGACATGCTGAAACAAAAAAAAATATGGCTCAAATGAAAGAACAGATCAAAGCTCCATAAAAAAATACAACCAAACAATGAAGAGATAGTCAACCTATCAGATGCACAGTTCAAAACACTGATAATCAGGATGCTCACAGAAATGGTTGAGTATGGTCGCAAAATAGAGAAAAAAATAAAGGCTATGAACAGTGAAATAAAGGAAAATGTACAGGGAACGAACAGTGACAGGAAGGAAACCAGGACTCAAATCAATGGTTTGGAGCAGAAGGAAGAAATAAACATTCAACCAAAATAGAAATGAAGAAACAAGAATTCAAAAACATGAGGAGAGGCTGAGGAACCTCCAGAATAACTTGAAACATTTTGAATCATAGGGGTGCCATAAGGAGAAGAGGAAGAGCAAGAAATGGAAAACTTATTTGAAAAAATAATGAAGGAGAACTTCCCCTATCTGGCAACATAAATAGATTTCTAGAAAATCCAGGAAGCTCAGAGAGTCCCAAAGAAGTTGGACCCAAGGAAGCACCCGCCAAGGCACATCATAATTTAGTCACCCAAGGTTAAAGATAAGGAGTAAACTTAAGAGCAACAAGAGAAAAGGAGATAGTTACCTGCAAAGGAGTTCCCATTACACTATCAGCTGATTTCTCAAAAGAAACCTTGCTGGAAAGAAGTATTCCAAGTCATGAAAGGCAAGGACCTACATCCAAGATTGCTCTATTCAGCAAGGCTTTCATTTAGAATGGAAGGGCAGATAAAGTGCTTCCCAGATAAGGTCAAGTTAAAGGATTTCATCATCACCAAGCCCTTATTATATGAAATGTTAAAGAAACTTATCTAAGAAAAACAAGATCAAAACTGTGAATAGTAAAATTACAACAAACTCACAACTATTAACAACCAAACCTAAAAAAAAGCAAAAACAAACTAAGCAAACAAGTAGAACAGAAACAGAATCACAGAAATGGAGATCATATGGAGGGTTGTCAGCAGGAGAGTGGTAGGGGAAGAATGGAGGGGGAAGGTACAGGGAATAAGTAGCGTAAATGACAGGTAGAAAATAGATAGGGGGAAGTTAAGAATAGCGTAGAAAATATAGAAGCCAAAGAACTTATATGTACAAAACATGGACATGAACCGAAGGGGGGAAATGTGGGTAGGAGGGGATGTGTGGGGTGGTGGGGAATAAAGGGGGGAAATGGGACAACTGTAATAGCATAATCAATAAAATATGTTTTTTAAAAAGTACTCAAAATAGGAAAAAATGTTATCTTGAAAAAGAGTATGGTCAGATAATCTTGATAAATATCAAGTTAAACAGAGCCTTTTTTGCAGGACTTCCCAAAGCCTTTAAAGGCTAACTAATTGGGGGGACCTATCAAGCAGGGGATGTAGTATGCCACATTTTCTAACCTTGCTTGTCATAGAGCCCATTTGCCATGGCACACTGTATGTGTGTTAGGTAGTGGTGTGTGTGTGTGTGTGTGTGTGTGTGTGTGTGGTGTGAGGGTTTTGGCTGTGTGAGGGGTATAGGCTGTGTGTGTGAGTATGTGTGTGTGAGGTGTGTGGTGTGTAGTGTGTGTGGTTTTTGAGTATGTGAGTTTGTGTAGGGGTGTATGGTGTGTGGTGTCGGTGTGTAAAGTGTGTGTAGGGTGCGTGTGAGGTTTGTGTGACTATATTTGTGAGAGGTTTGTGGTGTCTGTGTGAGGTGTGAATGTGTGGTGTGAGGGTTGTGGGTGTATGAGGTGTGTGTGGGGGGTGTGAGGTACTGTGGTATGAGTAAGATATATATTTGGGAGATATATATATATATATATGTGTGAGGATCTGGCTGAGTCAAACACTTGCTGCAGTGACCACCTCTCATTTCTTTGTAGGCACCCATTGCAAGATCTTGACTTGTCCTTTCAATGCCATTTTAAGAGACTCAGAACACTATGGCAGTAACAGAGGCACCTCCTGCCTGGTTTGGTAATTACTGCATTTCCTGTTGTGGGAACAACTGTATAATATCTTGCAAAAGGGTGAAGTCTCCCACTTGTCTTAAATACTGTAAGTGTCTGCTTTGGAGAACATGGCCATAGTTAGGCAGTTAGTCACCAGCCTGTGTCAGGGAGGGAGTCAGGGAGTCACAGTGTAATAGTCTGGGTGGAGGAAACAGATAGGGGATGGTAGCTGGAGGCCAGAATCCCAGACTGAGGATGGAGTTCTAGGCCATCCCTTCCTCTACTCTGTTGTAGCTGAGTTCAATCCATTCACCACACTTCAGTGTCTCTGTCTATGTAGTGGGGAATTGGATCAGGCTTCTAAAAACTGGCCCATAATTTTAAAGTTATATTTTACAAGGAAATTGTAGGCAATTGAGAGCCAAACAGAAAGACAACCAGCATCCTCTCTTGCCAGGAAATTGCTGGAAGTGGGAACTAAGCCTACTTCTTCTTTCTAGCCCCAGAACCTGAGCCTAGTGGAACTGAGTTGAAGGACCCAGCCCAGCCAGAGGGAAGGTATGGCTACAGGGGAAGGTGAGGAGCCAGGGCAGGAAGAGGAAAGGAGAGGTAGGGAAAATATGAGAGCCTGAGGCCCTATCTCAAAAAAATTCAATATCAAAACTTTAACAAGAGCCCCATAAATCAAGAAATGAATCCTGGACTCAAGAAGTGAAGGATCATTTAAATGGCAAATCCCCCTCTGCCTTCAAGGTCTTGTTTACAGAATATGGAGCTGAGTGCAGGTGGTCCCACACAGAAAACAGAAAGCTTTTCTTAAACCCTCTGAAGACTTAACTGCAATGCAAATGAAGCATCTTAAAAACAAGAATGAAAGCAGGATTTGATTTTCACAAAAGCCAATTCAGAGGTATAGTTCCTCTCCAGCCCGGGGCACTTGCATCTTGGTGAGATATGAGGTAAGTGCCCCAGCTGGGTGGCAGCCTGCCCAGGTTCTGAGGTCAAGTGGGTCTGCACACACACCTATATGTGAACTCATACCACACATGTGTACACATACACACATTTACCCAGATCTACAGCAGAGTAATTTTGGATTTATCATTATGTAAGGTTCAGTCTGTGCCAGGATCCAGACTGAGATCCAGATCCAAAAATTTAATTTACTATACACAGTTGTTTCGTATATACTGTTGGGAACTCCCCTGACTGGTTTCAGAAGCTGTGAACCCCCATGGCTAAGGCTGAGTAAAAAGGCTTTATGGACATAAGCCTCCAAGGAGACAAAAACTTATCTCCTCTCTCATATCCCTCTGCATGGACTAGGTGGATGACTGGTTAGCCAATAATGGGTAAGTTTCCTCAATGGAGGAACAGCCTAAGACAGGCATAGTCATGAAGGGACCACCAAGGAAGGACTTAGGGGACTATAGGAAAGGGGTGATGGACCTTCACCCCTTGTCTTTGTCATAGACTGAGTCCTCATTGTACCTATAAGAAGTCTCCTAATTTCTTGGCTGCTTTACTTCCCCTGTTTGACTTAAACCTAAAAGGGCCCTGGAGGTGTGTGGAGCCCTGTGCTGGAACAGGCAGTTCCTGGGAGTGATCAGGCCTAAGAAAGAATACATAAAACCCTGTGAAACCTGCATTGCTAAGAGTGCCCTCAATTTAAATGTTAAGGGTCCAAGCATGAAACGAGTTTGTTTCCCAAAGTTTTATGGCCCTCTGACATCACTCTATCTATCTGACCCTGACACAGAATAAGCCCTTATAGTTCTTTAAATGTTATTCCTTGATCATCACTGCCTGACAATGACTGATGAGCTTTATGTATATGTCCTGTATTCCTATGCAAACTAAACTTAATAAATGTCCAGGGAAAGAGGTACTCAAGGCCTTTCTCCTCTGAGAGACTGGTCAGCCTTTCCTCCCCAAGCAGATCATGTCTTGGTAGACTTATTCTCATCTGCAATGGCTAGGAGAGCTCTGCTGGACAAAGCTCCCACATAATATACTAAGAACTAGGAGCTGGGGTTAGTATGACAAATTAAGATGCAGCCACTCAAGGAACTCAGAGGCCAGTTGGAGAGATAAAGAAGTCAACACATTAGAGAATACAACACTATGGGAACACAAGAAATAATATCTAGCACAGTCCTGGGAGATCAGGGAAGGCTTCCTGGAAGAGATGGCATTTTGAAGCTGTTTTATCCAATATGGTAGCCACTAGCCACAGGTGACTATTTATGTTTAATTAATTTAAAGTAAAAAATTTGTCTTTATTTTTTCAAATATTCTACTTATTTTGTTGTTGTTGAATTACAGTTATCCCAATTTTCCTCCCATTACTCTCCTCTGCTCTACCCACCACCACCTCCCACATTCAATTTTTACCTCCCCCCTTTGTCCATGGTTCCTTTATACATGTTCCTTGATTTGACCCTTTTCCTTCTTATCCCCATTATCCCTTCATGCCTCCTCTCTGGTTACTATCACTTTGTTCTTTATTTCCATGTCTCTGGTTATATTTTGCTCACTTGTTTGCTTTGTTGACTAGGTTCCAATTATAGATGAGATCATATGGTATTTTGCCTGGATTATTTCACTGAGCACAATGCTCTCCAGTTCCATCCATGCTGTTGCAAAGGGTTGGCGCTCCTTTATTCTCTCTGCTGCATGGTATTCCATTGTGTAAATGTACCAGTTTTTTGCTTTACTCATTTACTGATGGGCACTTAGGTTGCTTCCAGCACTTGGCTATTGTGAATTGTGCTGCTATGATTATTGGGGTGCATAAATTCTTTTGGATTGATATTTCAGGGTTCTTAGGGTATAATCCAAGCAGTGGACTTGCCAGGTCAAAAGGCAGTTCCATTTTTAGTTTTCTGAGGAAATTACATACTGTTTTCCACAGTGGCAACACCAGTCTGCACTCTCACAAACAGAGCACTAAGGTTTGCTTTTCTTCACAGCTTCTCTGACACTTATTCTTTGTTGATTTGTTTATGATGGCCATTCTGACTGGTGTGAGATGGTATCTCATTGTGGTTTTAATTTGCATCTCCCTGATGGCTAGTAATGCTGAGCATCTTTTCATGTTTCTGGTCCCTCTGTATGTCCTTGGAAAAGTGTCCATTCAAGTCTTTTACCCATTTTTTAATTTTTTTTTCTCTCTGGAGTAGAGTCATGTGAGTTCTTTGCATATTTTGGAGATGAAACCCTTGTCCAGGGTATCATTGACAAATATGTTTCCCCATACTATTGGTTCTCTTTTCATTTTAATGCTATTTTCCTTAGCTATGCAGAAACTTTTTAATTTGATGTAGTCTCATTTATTCTTTCCTTTATATCCCTTGCTTTAGGGGACATATTCATGAAAATATTGCTGAGTGGGATATTTGAGATGTTCCTTCCTGTTTTCTCCTCTAGGACTTTTATGGTGTCACAACTTATATTTAAGTCTTTTATCCACCTTGAGTTTATTTTTGTATATGGTGTAAGTCGGTGGTTGAATTTCATTTTTTTTTGCATGTAGCTGTCCAGATCTCCCAACACCATTTGTTGAAGATATTTTTACTCCATTTGACAAAGGGGGAAATATTTGTTTGTCAAATATTAACTTGTCAAGTATTAATTGATCATAGACACATGGGTTTATTCCTGGGCTCAGTATTCTGTTCCATTGATCTATATGTCTGTTCCTATGTCAGTACCAGACTCTTCTGATTACCGTGACCTTGTTATATGGTTTAATATCAGGTATTGTGATCCTCCTATTTTGTTCTCCTTTCTCAAAATTGCTACAGCTACTCAGTGTTGTTTATTGTTTCATATAATTTTTTATCTGTTTATTCTATGTTATTGGTATTTTAATAGGGATTGCATTGAATCTATAGATTGCTTTGGGTAGTATGGACAATTTGATGATGTTAATTCTTCCAATCCATGAATATGGTGTATGCTTTCATTTATTTGTGTCTTCCTTAAAATCTTCAGTGTTATGTAGTTTTCTGGGTATAGGTCTTTTATCTCCTTGGTTAGGTTTATTCCTAGGTATTTTATTTTTCTTGTTACCATAGCAAATGGGATTTTCCCCCTGACTTCTCTTTCTGATATTTTGTTGTTGCTGTACCAAAATGCCCTCAATTTCTGAATATTGACTTTGTATCCCACTGATCTGCCAAATTCACTTATTAGGTTGAGTAATTTTTGGTGGAGTCTATAAGATTTTCTATGTACACTATCATATCATCTGTAAACAATGACAGTTTTGCATCCTCCTTTCCAATTTGGATGCCTTTTATTTCTTTTTCTTATCTGATCACTGTGACTGGAACTTCCAATACTATGTTGAATAGAAGTGGTTAAAGCAGACATCCGGCCTTTCAGACTTCTGCCAAGATGGAGGCATAGGTGGAGACGCTGTGCTTTCTCACACAACCAAGTTTAGAGACAACAAAATATTAGCAACAGAAAACACAGCCAGAACACAGAAAATTGAACTTTTCAGAAGTCTGATAACAACGAATTCTTCAGCCTGACCGGTAAGAGGGGCAAAGCCAGTAGCTGGCAGAGCCAGGTTGCACAGGAAAACTCGGTCAGATGGACTCAGGTGTGCGGATCCCAGGTGTGGGGTTGCAACGGGCGGACCCAGTGATCGACCCAGTGAGTGACCAGTGGACCCAGCGAGGGCTCAGGGCGGCGGGTTGACTGTGGTGGCGCATTCCTGTGCAGATAGACTGACGAGGAAGTGGGCAGTGAGACGGGACTGAGCAGGCTCTAGAGGCGGGAGGCAGCAGAGGGGGCTGCCATGTCCCCACTCTGACCCCGCCCCCACATACAGCATCATAACCCAGCCACCTGGGCGGCCCTGCCCTGGTGAACACCTAAGGCTCTGCTCCTCATACTTAACGGGTGCAAACAGGCCAAAAATGGCTCAAGAAGATCTCAAAGCCCCAGAGCCCATAACTCTAAGTGACGAAGAAATAGCAAAACTTTCAGATGCACAGTTCAAAACGCTGGTGATCAGAATGCTCACAGAACTGGTTGATTTTAGTCACAAATTATAGGAACATATGAAGGCTAAACTAATCAAAATGAAGGGAATTGCACAGGAAACCAATAGTGATGAAAAGGAAACTTGGACTCAAATCAAGGGAGTGAACCAGAAGGAAGGAAAAAATGACCAAACAGGAAAATATGAAGAAACAAGAATTCAAAAAAATGAGGAGAGACTTAGGAACCTCCAGGACATCTTTAAACATTCCAACATCTGAATTATAGGGGTACCAGAAGAGGGAAAGACACAGCCACCAGTGGAAAACTTATTTGAACAAATAATAAAGGAGAACTTCCCCAATCTGGCAAAGGAAATAGACTTCCAGGAAATCCAGGAAGCTCAGAGAGTCCCAAAGAAGTTGGACCCAAGAAGGAACACACCAAGGCACATCATAGTTACATTAGCCAAGATTAAAATGAAAGACAGAATCCTAGAAGCAGCAAGAGATAAGGGGACAGTCACCTACAAAGGAGTTCCCATCAGACTGTCAGCTGATTTTTCAAAAGACCCCTTCCAGGCAAGAAGGGGCTGGAAAGAGGTATTCCAAGTCATGAAATCCAAAGACCTACAACCAAGATTGCTCTATCCAGCAAAACTTTCATTTAGAATGGAAGGACAGATAAAGTGCTTCTCAGATAAGATCAAGTTCAAGGAGTTCATCATCACCAAGCCCTTATTATATGAAATGTTAAAGGGCTTTATCTAAGAAAAAGAAGTTAAAGAAACATGAACAGTGAAAGGACAGCAAACTCACAGTTAGTAACAACCACACCTAAAACAAAAGCAAACTAAGAGGACAGCTAGATCAGGAGCAGAACCATAGAAATGAAGATCTCAAGGAGGGTTAGCAACAGGGGAGTGGGAGGAGAAGGGGGGAGAAGGTACAGAAAATAAGTAGCATAGACGGTAGGTAGAAAATAGATGGGGGGAGGGCAAGAATAGTATAGGAAATATAGAATGTAAAGAACTTGAGACACATGGTCATAAACTAAAGGGGGGAATGGTGGGGGTGGGGGGTGCAGGGTGGAGGGGAATGAAGGGGAAAATAGAACAACTGTAATGGCATAATCAATAAAATAAAAATTTTTAAAAAAGCAGACATCCTTGTCTTGTTCTTGGTCTTAGTGAGAAAGGTTTAGTTTTTTCCCATTGAGTATGATGCTGGCTGTAGGTTTCTTGTACATGGCCTTTATCATGTTCAGATATGCTCCCTCTACTCCTACTTTGCTGAGTATTTTTATTATAAATGGTGTTATATCTTATCAAATGGTTTCTAGTCATCTATTGATATGGTCATGTGATTTTTGTCTTTTCTTTTGTTTATGTGATGTATTATGTTTATTGATTTGTGAATATTGTACCATCTTTACATCCCTGGAATGAATCCCATTCAATCATGGTGTATAATCTTTTTAATGTAATGCTGAATGCAGTTTTCCAATATTTTGTGAAGATTTTAGCATCTATATTAATCAATATTATAAGCCTGTTGTTTTCCTTCTTTGTTGTGTTTTTATCTGGTTTTGGAATTAGGATGATGTTGGCTTCATAAAAAGAGTTTGAGAGTCTTCCCTCTTCATGGAATTTTTGGAATAGTTTGAAAAGAACAAGGGTTAGCTATTTCTTAAATATTTTGTAAAATTCTCTGTGAAATTACTCAGCCTAGGGTTTTATGTGCAGGGAGTTTATTGATCACTGCCTCAATTTCTCTAGCTGTTATCGGTCTGTTCAGGCTTTCTGCTGCTTCTTCCTTCAGTTTTGTAAGACTATATGTTCCTAGAAATGTATTGATTTTACCAAGTTTTCAAATTTCTTGGCATGTAGTTGTTCATAATAATTTCTTACAATCCCTTGTATTTCTGTGGTTATTGGTTATAATTTACCCTCTTTCATTTCTGATTTTATTTATTTGGGTCCTTTCTCCTTTTTTCTTGATGAGTCTAGTTAAAGGTTTGTTGATTTTGTTTATCTTTTCAAAGAACCAGCTCCTGTATGTATTGGTCCTTTGAACTGCTCTTTTAGTCTCTATGTCATTTAAATCTGCTCTGATCTTGATTATTTCCTTCCTTCTACTCACTTTGGGCTTTGTTTCTTGTTGTTTCTTCAGGTCTTTTAGATGTAGGGTTAGGTTGTTTATTTGAAATGTTTTTATCTTTTTTAGGTAAGCCTGTATTGCTATGTATTTCTCTGTCAGGACTGCCTCTGCTGTGTCCATTTCCAGAAACTTTTTATTTTTTCCTTGATCTCATTATTAACCTTAATCTCAGTATTAATTATTTAATAGCATGCTATTCAGTCTCCATGAATTTGACTGTTTTCGGGTTTTTTCCTTGAGGTTGGTTTCTTATTTCAGGTCCTTGTGATCTGACAAGATGCTTGATATGATTTAAATTTTGCTGCATTTTATGAGGCTTGTTTTGTGTCCTATCATGTAGTCTATCTTTGAAAATGTTTCATGTGCATTTGAAAATAATGTATACTTTGCTTCTTTGGATGAAAGGTTATATATATATATATATATATATATCAGTTAAATCCATTTGATCTAGTACATCATTCAGTGCCACAATATTCTTGTTGATATATCGTTTGGAACATCTATCCATTGTTGACAGTGGTGTGTGAAAACCACCTACTATAAGTGTGTTGCTGTCTATCTTTCTTGAAGTCCTCAAAAATTTTCCTTATATATTTGTATGCTCCTATGTCGGGTGCATATATGTTTATAATGTTTATGTCTTCTTTTTATTTATTTATTTTTTTATTTTATTTCTTTTTTTATTTATTGATTATGCCATTACATTTGTTCTATTCCCTCCCTCCATTCCCCTCCACCCTGCATACCCCTCCCCCACCATTTTCCCCTTTAGTTCATGAACACATGTCTCAAATTCTTTAGATTCTGTATTTCCCCTACTATTCTTACCCTCCCCCTATCTATTTTCTATCTACTGTCTATGCTACTTATTTTCTGTACCTTCTTCCCCCCTTCTCCTCCTCCCACTCCCCTGTTGCTAACCCTCCATGTGATCTTCATTTCTATGGTTCTGCTCCTGATCTAGCTGTCCTCTTAGTTTGCTTTTGTTTTAGGTGTGGTTGTTACTAACTGTGAGTTTGCTGTCCTTTCACTGTTCATCTTTTTTATCTTCTTTTTCTTAGGTAAGTCCCTTTAACATTTCATATAATAAGGGCTTGGTGATGATGAACTCCTTGAATTTGGTCTTATCTGAGAAGCACTTTATCTGTCCTTCCATTCTAAATGAAAACTTTGCTGGGTAGAGCAACCTTGGTTGTAGGTCTTTGGATTTCATGACTTGGAATACCTCTTTCCAGCCCCTTCTTGCCTGGAAGGGGTCTTTTGAAAAATCAGCTGACAATCTGATGGGAACTCCTTTGTAGGTGACTGTCCCCTTAGCTCTTGCTGCTTCTAGGATTCTCTCCTTCATTTTAATCTTGGCTAATGTAATGATGATGTGTCTTGGTGTGTTCCTTCTTGGGTCCAACTTCTTTGGGACTCTCTGAGCTTCCTGGATTTCCTGGAAGTCTATTTCCTCTGTCAGAATGGGGAAGTTCTCTATTATTATTTGTTCAAATAAGGTTTCCACTCGTGACTCTTCCCCTTCTGGTACCCCTATAATTCGAATGTTGGAACGTTTAAAGATGTCCTGGAGGTTCCTAAGCTTCTACTCATTTTTCTGAATTCTTATTTCTTCATTCTTTTCTGTTTGATCATTTTTTTCTTCCTTCTGGTCCACTCCCTTGATTTGAGTCCCAATCTCCTTTTCATTACTTTTGGTTTCCTTTGTATTACCATTCATTTCAATTAGTTTAGCTTCCATATGTTTCTCTAATTTGTGACTAAAATCAACCAGTTCTGTAAGGATCCTGATAACCAGTGTTTTGAACTGTGCATCTGAAAGACTGGCTATTTCTTCATCACTTAGATCTATCGGTTCTGGGGCTCTGAGTTGTCCTAGAGCCATTTTTGGTCAATTCGTGCCGTTAAGTAAGCAGAGCGAAGCCTTAGTTGTTTACCAGGATGGGGCGACCCAGGTCGCTGGTTTGTGACGCTGTGTGTGGGGGCGTGGTCAGAGAGGGAGCACTGCGGTCCTCTCTGCTAGCCCAGTCCGTCCAGTCACACCACTCGCCCCAGGCCTGTTTATCCGATGGGAATTGTGCGAGCCTGCTGCCCCACGCAGGCTTCCCTCCTCACTGGTTTATCCGCACGTAGATGCGTGACCGACCAACCGCAGACAGCCCGCCGCACCTCTTCCCTGTGCGCTCCCTAGCTAGCCCTCGATCTGCGCCTTCGGCTGCTTCCGCACCACCCGTTCGCCCACCACCCGTTCGGGGATTTTTTTCTTGCCAACCTGCTCCGCTGCTGGCTTTGCTCCTCTTACCGGTTTAGCTGAGCATTTAGTTGTCCTTTGGACTCCGTATTGTCGATTTTTTGTGTGGCTTGGTTGTGTTTATTATTGTTAAAAATAGTGGTTCTTAGATTTGGTTGTGCACAGAGGCAAGGTGGTTCCAACTACGTCTCCATCTTGGCGGAAGTCTGTTTATGTCTTCTTGATGGATTCTTTCCATGAGTATTATGAAGTGTCCTTCTGTGTCTCTTTTTATGGCCTTTGTTTTGAAGTCTGTTTTGTCTGAAATAAGTATTGCTACCCCAGCTTTCTTTCCCTGTCTATTTCCTTGGAATATTTTTTCCCCGATCCTTCACTTTCAGTCTATGCTGGTCTTTTGTAGGCAGCATATGTATAGGTCATGTTTTCTTATCTATTGAGCTACCCTATGTCTTTTGATTGGAGCATTTAATTCATTTACATTTAAGGTTATTGTAGATAAGTACTTATTCATTGACATTTTTCCCTTTTACACCTGTATTCCTCTCTCTCTTTCTCACTCTTTTTCTTTATCTTCTTAAAGCAGTCTCTTTAGCTTATCTTGCAATGCTGGTTTGGTGGAGGTGTATTCTTTTAGCCTTCTTTTGTTTGTGAAACTCCTTGTATCACCTCCCATTTTAATTGAGAGCCTTGCTGGATAGAGTAGTCTTGGTTGCAGGCTTTTGCTTTTTAATACTTGGAATATTTCTTGCCATTCTCTTCTGGCTTGTAACATTGCTGTTGAGAAGTCAGCAGCTAGCCTTATTGGAGCATTCTTGTATGTTACTTCCTGTTTCTCCCTTGCTGCCTTTAAGGTTTTTCTTTGTGTATGAGTTGTGCCATTTAATCATGATATGTCTTGGAGTGGGCCTCTTTAGGTTAATCTTCATTGGCATCATCTCTACTTCCTGGATTTGTGTGACTTTTTCTCTCACCAGTTTAGGAAAGTTTTTCATCATTGCTTTTTCATACAGGTTTTTAACCCTTGCTCTCTTTTTTTCCTTTTGGTATCCCTATTATATGGATATTACTACATTTCATGTTGCCCTTCAGTGCCTTTGACCCTTCTTCATTCTTTTGGAGTCTTTTTTCCTTTTCTTGCTCTTTCTGGAAATTTTTTTGTACCTTGTCCTCCAGCTCACTGATTCAATCCTCTGCTTCATCTAGCCTGCTTTGGATTCTTTCCACTGTGTTCTTCAATTCAGAAATTGTATTCTTAATTTCCTCTTGGCTCTTCTTGATAGTTTCTATGTCCTTTTTTATGCTGATATAGTTCTCAGTAATTCCTTGTAGCTTCCCCATAGTTTTTTGTAATTCTGACTGGGCTCATTGACCTTCCTTATTACTATTGTTTTAAACTCAATATCTGAAAGTTTACTTGCCTCTGTTTCATTTAGTACTCTTCCTGGGGATTTCTTCTTTCTTTTCAATTGAGGTTATTTCTTTGTCTAACTATTTTTGGGGATACTCTTCTTGTTTGTTTGTGTTTCTAAAATTGATCTGTTTTGACTCCCTGTCTTTGTGGTGTGAACTTCTATTGTAGAAGAGCTGTGTGATTCAGTGATTCTGTCTCCTTGATTTCCTGAACTTGATACTCTTGGGATGCCCTTTATGCTATTTGTGTTGACTCTCTGCATGTAATTGGGTTTTGATTGTTTTTGGATTGTTCTTTGGTGTGTCTATCCCTCCAGGTGGTTGGTTGACTGAGGGTCACTCTGTCCACCACACCACATCTTGTATGCTGTTGTACAGGTGCTGCCAGAACAAAACCACAAAGCCCAGGAAACAAACCCACACCTGCAAAAACAACTCCCACCTGCAGTTCTACTACCAATAGCAAATGAACCTGTATTAGTAAGGGTGTAAAGAAACTAAGACTGTTATAAGAAAGGATAGCAAATATGAGATGACCTACTGAAAGAAAAATGATTTTGTAAGGGTAGAGGGAGGAGCACTAATAAGAGTAGGGAATCTGAGCAATGTGCAGAGAGAAAGTAAAATGTACATCATAGAGAGAGAAGATGGCGAAGGAGTAGGACGGAGCGGATTCCACTTCCCCCTACACATGGGAGAAAAACCTGTCCGATCTATGGAGGAACAGAGCAAACACCCAACAGTACCCTAGCATATATGAAAAGAAGAGACCAGAAATTGTAGCAGACACTGAAAAACCAGATGGTAAGGAGACGGCTGCAGGACAATAAGGTCCCAGGGACCAGAGCAGAGACAGTGGCAGCGGGAGCATCCCACCTGGTACCTGGTCTACCACAAACTCTTGGGAGTCAGGGACCTGCCTCAGGGTCCTTGGGAGAGGGCCAGGTCATCTGCTCCCTCCCTCCCTGGCCAAGCAGGGTTTGACCAACACCAGGAGAGACCTGCTTGCTTGAAGTTGCAGAGAGGGGCAAAAGGACAAAGAGGCAAACACACAAGGGCCGTGACCACCTGTGGAGTCTGTGGTCATCGGCTTGGGAAAGTTGAGAGTTGCAGTGTTGGGCTCTGACCCCGATACTGACACCAGTATTCTCTGACACCAGTCTGGCTGGAGAGTTGGGCTGTATGAAGTGGCAGGCTTGAGTGGGAGGAATTTCTCAAAAGGTAAAACTGTTTGGTGGATTATCCTGTGACAGCCGCTTGGCCTACTCCCCACACAGCCAGGCGAAAGGCCCTGGGTTCCCCATAGCACTGGGAAGGGTTCCTGCCCAAGCTTGTGGGAACCAGGCAGTCTGGCCAGGAGCATGTGCCTGCACCTCAGCCTGTAGAAATAACCCCTGGGGAAAGAGTGCTCAGAAGAAGACCTGGGTCCCCTGTGTGGGGCACTGGAGAGGGGTGCCAGACTAGCTCTTGGGAGAGTGTGCACAAGACTGGCTGAGTACACATCAGGAAGGAAGAAAGGCCGCACCAATCACCCCTCAGCCTGCTGCAGCCAACCAGAGCAGAAAAACAAGTTTGGCCAGTTTGAAACCAACAAGAGGTATTTTTGTTTTGTTTTGTTTTAAGTAATCTTTTATTTTTAAAATTTTATTATTGTTTTATCTTTCAATACCTTTTGCCTCTCTTTTCTTCTTTCTTGTTTTATTCCTTTCTTTATTTCCAAACTTCTCTCTTCTTCCTCCTTTCTTGTGTCTTTTTTTCCCCCACAAGTGAGACAAAAACTTGGAACTGCAAAAAGAGGAGAGTTGGACCCAAAGAGAGGGCATCCCAACAGTAGAGACAGAGAGACAAATTTCACTTTGCTATAGGAGAGAAACTGCAAGTTACTAAATATTTGTGTATTAGTATTTTTTCATTATTCTTACATCTTTTATTTAAATAGTATCTTTGTATTCCTCCTTTTTCTGTATAGTCTTCTTTGCCTTGGCTGGTTATATTGTATCATTTGACAGGTTTCCCCTGTTCTCTCTTCCACAGTGTATTGCTAATTTACTATCCTTCACATCACTTGTGTTCCTTTAGCACACTCCTCAAAGTTCTATACTCCTCATTCATGTTATCCAGATCACATAGAGTCTGTCATATGATTGTTGCTCTAAATTATTGTAAATAATAGCTGTTCCATAAAACTGTAAATACTTCACAACATCCCTGGATCTTAGACCACTTAACAGTTTCCTGAACTCTATTACTGTAGTGGTTAACTCTATTCTCTCACACACTACACCTATTTACTGTCCTTTACTCTCACCTTACCTCAGAATCTGACCTCCCACAACCTCACTGCTTTCTAGATCCAACTCACAATTCTTCCCTCCCCAACACCAGTCTTATCTTCTGTCCATCCTTTCTTAAAAGTGGCTAGTTGGGTTGAAGATTATGGTTAACACTATACATAGCCAAAAGATCTCCTATCTCTTCTCTACTGGCTGCTACTGTAAATATCATGGAATACTCTCCTGCTTTCATAAACCATTTTGCCTTCTGCCTCCAACCGATCACACAAAAAAAGAGTAGATGGAAGCAGTGAACAACAGGATAACCACTGGAAGAGGAAACCCAATAACAAAGAAACCACCAACAGATAACGACAGAAGAAGGTGAAGGAGGGAGTGGAAACCACACAAATCTCAATCCAAGACCTATCTGGAAATACAGCTAAATAGTGGAGAAACAACCCAGTACAAACAACTGAACAAGAGAAAAAGAGAATCCTCAAAATCTTGTACACACCTAGCTTCCTTGAAGCTAGAAAGAACTAGTTTCAACACAACCTGCCCTCACCAGCACAACAAATTAATTACAATAGGTGGTGGACAGAGGGACCATCAGTTAACCAGTTGGTGGGAAGGACTCACAAAAGAAAGACCCCAAAACAATCAAAATCCAGACAAAAACAGAGCCAACTTAAAGGACAGCCCAAGACCAGTGAGCTTGGGAAATAAAGGAAACTACACCATTGAATTCCACAGGTATTCTACCACAGAAGTTCACACCATAACTCAGGAAGCCAGAACAAATCAATTTAAGAAGCTGGTGCTAACAAGAAGAGTCTCACAAACAATGGGAAGACAAAGAAACAATCCCCAAACAAAAGGAAAGGAGGAAGCCTCAGAAAGAATGCTAGATGAAATAGAGGCAAGTCAACTATCACATATTGAATTCAAAGCACTGGTTATCAGGAAGTTCAAAGAGCTCACAATGAGCTACCAGAAACTACAGAGGAACTACAATTAACTCACTGCAAACTATATCAACATTAAATAGGAAATAGAAACTATCAGCAAGGGCGAATAGGAAATGAATACAATTTCTGAACTGAAGAACACAGTGGAAGGAATCAAAAGCAGGATCAATTAAGCAGAAGATCGGATCAGTGAGTTGGAGGACAAAGTAGAAAAAAAACACCTAGAAAGAGCAAGAAAAGGAAGAGGCTCAGGAAGATGAAGAGGGATTAAGAGAAATGCAAGATAATATGAAACATAATAATATCCAAACAATAGGGATACCAGAAGTAGAAGAAGAGCAAGGGATAGAAAACCTATTTGAAAAAGTAATGATGGAAAACTTCTTTAATTTGATGAGAGAAAAAGTCACACAAATCCAGGAAACACAGAGAGTCCCAATCAAGAGGAATCCAAAGAGGTTCACTTCAAGACACATCACCCTTAAAATGGCAAAATTTCAAGACAAAGAGAGAATCTTAAAGGCAGCAAGGGAGAAAAAAGAAGTAACATACAAAGGAGCCCCAATAAGGTTAGCTGACTTCTCAATGGAAACCCTCCAAGCTAGAAGAAAATGGCAAGAAATATTCCAAGTAATGAGAACCAGAGGCCTGCAACCAAGGCTACTTAACCCAGCAAGGCTCTCAATCAAGATAGAAGGCCAAAAAAACAGCTTCCAAGACAAAAGAAATCTAAAAGAATACACTTCCACCAAACCAGCTCTGCAAAAGATGCTAAAGGGACTGCTTTAAGGAAAGGAAGGAAAAGAGAAAGACAGAGAGGAACACAAGTACAAAAATGGCAATGAATAAGTACCTATCAATAATAACCTTAAACATAAATGGATTAAATGCTCCAATCAAAGGGCACAGAATAGCTAAATGAATAAGAAAGCATGATCCACACATATGCTGCCTACAAGAGACCCACCTCAGGACAAAATACCTACACAGACTGAAAGTGAAGGGCTGGAAATAAATTTTCCAGGCAAATGGACAGGAAAAAGAAAAAGCCGGGGTAGCTATACTCATATCAGACGAAATAGACTTCAAAAAAAGGGCCGTAAAGAGAGACCCAGAAGGTCACCACATAATACTCAAGGGAAGAATCCACCAAGAAAACATTAACATTGTAAATATATATGCACCCAACATAGGAGCACCCAAATACATAAAGCAAATCTTAGAGGACTTCAAGAAAGATATTGACAGCAACACAATTATAGTAGGGGATTTTAACACTCCACTGTCAAAAGTGGACAGATCTTCCAAACAAAATATTAACAAAGATATCGTGGCATTGAACAATATCCTAGATGAAATGGACTTAACTGATATACATAAAGCCCTTCATCCCCAAAAAGTGAAATACACATTTTTTTTCAAATGCACATGAAACATTTTCAAAGATAGACCACATGATAGGACACAAAAGAAGCCTCAACAAATTCAAGAAAATTGGAATCATACCAAGCATTTTCTCTGACAAGTGACTGAAACTGGAAACCAACCCCAAGGGAAAAAACCCCAAACACTCAAAATCATGGAGACTGAATAGCATGCTATTAAACAATGAATGAGTCAAGAATGAAATTAGGGAAGAAATCAAAAAGTTTCTGGAAACAAAAGAAAATGCACTCACAACAAACCAAACTTTATGGGACACAGCAAAGGCAGTCCTAAGAGGGAAGTTCATAGTGATACAGGCCTACCTAAAAAAGATAGAAACATTTCAAACAAACAACCTAACCCTACACCTACAAGAACTCAAGGAACAAGAACAAAGACAGCCCAGAGCAAGTAAAAGGAAGGAAATAACCAAGATCAGAGCAGAACTAAATGACATAGAGACTGAAAGCACAATTCTAAGGATCAATGAATCTAGGAGCTGTTTTTTTAAAAGATAAATAAAATTGACAACAAGCCTTTAAGCAGGCTCATCGAGAAAAAGAGAGGACCCAAATAAACACAATCAGAAATGAAAGAGGAGAGATTACAACTGACACCACAGAAATACAAAGGATTGTAAGACATTACTATGAAGAACTATATGCCAAGAAATTCGAAAACCTAGGTGAAATAGACAAATTTTTAGAAAAATATAATCTTCCAAAACTCAAGGAAGAAGAAGGAGAAATCCTGAACAGACCGATAACAGCAGATGAAATCGAAGCAGTAATCAATAAACTCCTGACGCACAAAAGCCCTGGACCAGATGGTTTCACAGGAGAATTCTACAAAGTATTTAAGGAGGAGCTAACCCGTATTCTTCACAGACGATTCCAAAAAACCCAAAATGATGGAAGACTCCTAAACTTTTTTTTATGAAGCCAGCATCATCCTAATCTCAGAACCAGATAAAGATGAAACAAAGAAAGGAAACTTCAGGCCAATATTGCTGATGGACATACATGCTAAAATCCTCAACAGAATATTGGCAAACCACATTTAACAATACATTGAAAAGATCATACACCATGACCAAGTGGGATTCATCCCAGGGATGCAAGGATGGTACAGTATTCACAAAGCAGTAAATGCAATACATCACATAAACAAAAGCAAAGACAAAAATTATATGATCATATCAATAGATGTGGGAAAAGCTTTTGATAAGGTCCAGCACCCATTTATGATAAAAACACTCAGCAAAGTGGGAATAGAGGAAGCATTCCTCAATATAATAAAGGCCATATATGAGAGACCTACAGCCAACATCATACTCAATGGGCAAAAACTGAAAGCCTTCCCACTAAGTTCAGGAACAAGACAAGGTTGTCCACTTTCACCACTTCTCTTCAATATAGTATTGGAAGTTTTAGCCAGAGAGATCAGACAAGAAAAGGAAATAAAAGGCATCCAAATTTTAAAGGAGGAAACAAAAATGTCACTGTTTGCAGATGACATGATAGTGTACATGGAAAATCCTATAGACTCTACCCCAAAAATCCTCTAACCTAATAAATGAATGTGGCAAAACAGCGGGATACAAAGTCAATGTCCAGAAATCAAGGGCGTTTTTGTATACCAATAACCAAAAATCAGAATCAGAAATCAGGGGGAAAATCCCATTTGATATAGCAAAGAGAAAAATAAAATACCTAGGAATAAACCTAACCAAGGAGGTAGAAGACCTGTATGCAGAAAACTACACAACACTGGAAAAAGAAATCAAGGAAGACACAAATGGAAACATACACCATGTTCATGGATTGGAAGAATTAACATCATCAAAATGTCCATACTACCCAATGCAATTTACAGATTCAATGCAATACCTATTAAAGTACCAATGGCATATTTCACAGACATAGAACAAACACTTCAACAATTTATGTGGAACCATAAACGACCCCGAATAACAGCTGCAATTTTGAGAAAGAAGAACAAAGTAGGAGGGATCACAACAGCTGATACCAAACTGTATTACAAGGCCACTATAATAAAAACAGCCTGGTACTGGCATAAAAACAGGCACATAGACCAGTGGATCAGAACGGAGAGCCCAGAAATAAACCCAAGTCTCTACAGTCATTTAATATTTGACAAAGGGGGCAGCAACATAAAATGGAGTAAAAATAGCCTCTTCAACAAATGGTGTTGGGAGAACTGGACAGCTACATGCAAAAAAAAAAAATGAAACTTGAGCACCAATTTACACCACACACCAAAATAAATTCAAGATGGGTAAAAGACATAAATATAAGCTGTGACACCATTAAAGTCCTAGAGGAGAACATTGGCAGGAAAATCTCAGATATTTCATGCAGCAACATTTTTACTGATATGTCCCCTAGAGCAAGGAACATAAAGGAATGAATAAACACACGGGATCTCATCAAAATAAAAAGCTTCTGCACGGCTAAAAAAAACAGCATTAAAATAAAAAGAGAACCAACTGTATGGGAAAACATTTGCCAATGATACCTCAGACAGGGGTTTAATCTCCAAAATATACAAAGAACTTACACAACTCCACCCTAAGAAGACAAGAAACCCAATTAAAAACTGGGCAAAGGACTTGAACAGACACTTCTCCAAGGAGGACACACAGAGGATCCAGAGACACGTGAAAAGATGCTCAGTATCACTAGCCATCAGAGAGATGCAAATTAAAACCACAATGAGATACCACTTCACACCAGTCAGAATGGCCATCATAAAGAAAGCAATAAACAAGTGTTGGAGAGGTTGCGGGGAAAAGCGAACCCTAGTTCACTGTTGGTGGGATTGGAGACTGGTACAACCATTATGGATAACAGTATGGAATTTTTCTAATAAAACAAAAAATGAATATGCCTTTTGACTCAGCAATTCCACTGTTAGGAGTATATCCTAAGAACCTAGAATACCAATTCAAAAGAACCTATGCACACCAATGTTCATGGCAGCACAATTTACAATAGCCAAGAGTTGGAAGCAACCTAGATGCCCATCAGTAAATGAATGGATCCAAAAACTATGGTACATTTACACAATGGAATTCTATGCAGCAGATCGAAAGCAGGAGCTCCTACCCTTTGCAACAGCATGGATGAAACTGGAAAGCATTATGCTAAGGGAAATAAGCCAGGTGGTGAAAGACAAATACCATATGATCTCACCTTTAACAGGAACATAAATAACAAAACAAACAAGCAAGCCAAATATAGCCAAAGACACTGAAATAGAGAACAGTCTGACAGTGACCAGAGGGGAGAGGGTAGGGAATTTCAGGGGAAAAGGGGAAGAAGGGTTTACAGGAACTAGTATAAAAGACACATGGACAAAAACTAAGGGGGGTGGAAATGGGAGGGAGGTGCGGAGCACTAGGGGGATGGGCTGGGATTGGAGTAAAAGTCAGAAAACTGTACTTGAACAACAATTAAATAAATAAATTTTAAAAAGTACATCATAAATGAAAAGGGAACAAAGAAGGTGGTATGGAGTAAGAGAAAGAAAGTGTATAGTAATAGGTTTAAATAGAAATTAAAATAAAATAAAATAAAGTGAGATACAGTAAGAGAAAATGGAAAAAGTAAATAAGTAATAATAAAATAGGAACCAAATTGGAGAAAAAGATCCGCCACAGCACTATCAACAACAAATGATCTAAAATTAAGATAGGTGGGATGGGAATAAGAGGGGCAAAAAGAAAGAAAGAAAAACTTAAGAAATGTCTAGAGGAAAGGGAAGTGATTTTGAGATGATAGAAGGAGAGGGAATACTAAGAGTGAGGAACAAAATCTAGGGTAAGACAGGGAAAATTAATATTTGAGACAAAAAAAGAGTAAAAAAGGAAATAAAAGAGCAAGATGAAATAGAAAAAAGTTAAGATGGAAAAATTTAAATTTGAGACAGAAAAAATTAGGAGAGGGGAAGAGTAAAATTTGAGATTTGAAATACAGAATTATAGAGAAGATATAGAGATAAAGTGAAGATATAGAGATAAAGTTAAAAAATGCAACAACTAGTTCCCTATCCACAACCAATGAGCAAGATTGCTAAAGGTAAAGAGAGACCATGGGTATTTTTTAAAAGATTTTATTTATTCATCTTTAGAGGGGGAAGGGAAGGAGAGAGGGAGAGAAACATCAGTGTATGGTTGCCTCTTGTGCATTCCCTGCTGGGAACTGGCCCATAACCCAGGCATATGCCCTGACTGGGAATCAAACTGCGATCCCTTTGTTCACAGACCCATGCTCAATCCACTGAGCTATGCCAGCCAGGGCAGACCATGGGTATTTTAAGAGCAGGGGAAAAGAATGTGAGTTGACCATTGACAAGAAAATTGGATTTGAGAAGCTTGAGAGGGGAGAAATAGTAAGAGTGCAGAATGGAAACAAGTTGTAGCAAGAGAGAAAAAAATTTTTCAATGAAAATAACAAGAGGAAAGAAGAATGTAAAATGGGGTAAGAGAAGAAAGGGGAAAAGTATATGACTTGAAGTAAACTGTTGTATAAAATGTAGTGACTTAATACACATAAACTTTAAGGACAAGAAATGAATGCTAAAAAAACTATTCAGGAGAGAAAATATTGCAAATCTTGGAAAAGACCATGGTGGATTTTGTCTCAGTACTATCTAGTATTTAGCACTGTTTTTTCTTTCTGGATTTGCCTCTGGTGATGTCAAATGGAGACTCCGTTTGACATTAAGCAGCCTGTTAGATGCTACCAGGGATCTTGTCTGTCTGTGGCTGACTCCTTCAGTTGTTAATCTAGTCACTCTGCACTCAGCAGTCAGGCTTAAGCACCACAGGGCAGGGCAGGATTCCTCCTGGGATAGGGGCTATTATTTCCCCTCAGGCTGCTGCCACTAGGAAGGGAGTGATCTGTCTGAGCAAGATGGCTGCTGCTGTATGGGGGATGAGTCAGCACCAGGATTCTGGTAGATTCTCTCTCTCAGTTCTCTTCCCAAAGCTTCTCTCTCCAGTGCCTCCTCGAGTGTCTCTAGTCCACTCTGCTCTCCCCTTTTCCAGAGCCCAGGGTAAGTGGCTGCAAAGGAAAATTTATGCATTGGCCCTTTAAATGGCTCTTTGCATCCCTGGCCAACCATCTCTGGCAGATAGCAACCCTGCCACTTTTTGCAGCTTAGATGTTATCTGTGTATATTTTTTGATCTAGTGCTCTAGGCTGGGGAGCTTAGCTTAGGATTTAGACCCCACAGTTCTCAGGGGTCTCCAATCAGTCATTTAAATATCTGTCCTGTGCCTCCACTGCCACCTGTGGGCACCCAGACAGCCCTCTTGTGGCTCCACCACAGTTCCTACCAGTCATATTGTGCTGAAGTTAATTCTTCTGCCTGTCCATGGTTATAAGTCTATTAGAAAGAGAACTCTTGCTATTCTTCAGTTGTTTTTTTCTGGGTGACTTCTCAAAAAAATTTGTTGTAATTTTAGATTGGTCCTGGGAGGAGGTTAATATAACTTCCACTCACTCCTTTGCCATCTTGGATCCCCTAAATTAAATAAAATTTAAAAGTATTTGCCTGGTAGTATCATTGGTGAAAGTGGGCTTTTTGTGGTATCACAAGGAGAAGAATTTACTGAGACCTGCATGGAAAAATGGGGCTCTGTGATATGGTTTATTGATGATGTACAGTTAATGGGGTTCCCTTTCTGACTTTCCAATGTCCTATCATCATCTATCTCACCTTGGAAAAGGTCCAATCTTATCTTCAGTAGGGCCAGGATAAAGGCCACTGCCCAGGGTTTATGCTCCATATTAAAGTTCAATCCAGTCCAACATTTGGCTAATTTAGCATGTATTTCCAGCTGCAGTTCATTGCTGTGCTGCAGTATTCAGGCTCACACTGGAGTCTCCATGTTGAGTCTGCATGACCATGGGCCACACAGCTGCTAAAGTCACATGGCTATGGGGAGAAGGTGCATGAGTACATGGGTTAAGTGGACAAGTTCAGGTCCCTAGCCAGAGATAGAGAGAGAGAGAGAGAGAGAGAGAGAGACTTCTTTGTTTCCCTGGGATTACATATCTCAGGTTTGGAAAAGATCCAAAGCTTTTCCAAAATGACCAATGACTTTCCCAGGCTTTGCAGGCTTTGGATGGGTTTACACCCCTATGGTCCTGTACCCAACAAATCAAGTACAGTGGTGTGGGGGGGAAAGTGTTAATCCCCTTGGTGGAGCAATGCTGTTATCACCTGTGGTGTGAAGTTGTAATTTTCTGGCTAGCAAACAAGCTTATGCTCCTCATTTTATTAAACTCAACATCTAAGTCCTTTTCCTCTCCTTTTCTATTAATAATTACTTAAATACCAATGGTAACAGTAGCACTCACCACATTTCAAGTGACTGCCATATTGGACATTTTTATTGTCAGAGACAGTTCCATCAGACATGGTTATAGGGATGAACAGATTCTCCCCAGGCAAAGGCCATGGAGATGTGTCCCAATTTCAGGGAGTAGCTTGTCCAGGGGATTAGAGCCCTGAGCTCTGATGTGAGGAAGAAGGGAAGGTGGCAGCTGAAGCTAGACAGGAGGGAAGAACTCAAATGTTAGCTGATAACCACATGTATTGTCAGCAGGGATTTTGTCCTGAACATTGGGGAAGACTTGGAAGCTTTGAGCTGGGAATAGCAAGGTCAGCCTTTCATGTTGGAAGGGCTTGCTTGGGGAATGGGCTGGAGGAGAGTCAACCTGGAGATCTGAAACCAATGGGGAGAGAGCAATCATCAGCATTAAGATGAGAACAGAAGTGGAGAGGAAGGGGCTAACCTGGTAGTTAAGCTGGGAGGACCTGGAATTAGATTGGTTCTGGACCCCAGGGAGAGGGGCTCTGGTTCCAGAGACAGAGTGGCTAGGGATGCCCTCTGTAGAGAGGAGAGGAAACCTGGAGAAGGAACTCAGTTTGGGCTGTTCCAAGTGTAAAGACAGGTGGTGACCTTTGCACCTGGCAGGTAGGTGAGGGCACCTGGTCCTTTGGGGAAAGTTGGAGCTGGAAATACTGACTGAATGCTTGTCAGCAAATATGAGGAGGGACCCCCCCAAAACCAGAATTATCTTCTGGAGTCCAGGTAGGTCCCTTGTAGTATGGACTTCTGCTTCTAGGTGAGTGTTCTATGAACCCATCTGTATCAATGTGCCAGCTGAATAATTGTAAGAGGCTGCATTTGGCTTCAGTGAAAAATTTTTTGAAGATTCTTTCAACATGTTGGTCCATTTCATGATGGGTGATTTATGAGCACATCTGCCCACACTGTTCTCAGTGTTCAGCAGTTTTTGACCAAAAACAGCATGACCCTATGCCACCCCATTCCCTGTTCAATCGATCTTACCCCAAGTGACTCAGGTAAATATTTTGCCTATGTGGAAGAAGTGAAACAAAAAAAATGGCAAAAGCAGTAATGACATAAAAATTGACAAGTCTAAAAACTGTTTTGAGCAGTGGAAAAAAATGTCTCAACAGGTGAATTGCATCAAATGGGGAGTACTTTGAAGGTAACTCAAAGAATAAATACACAATTTTAATAAATAAATTTTGTTTTGGGGGGTCCTCCCTTGTAGATGGGTGTATGAGGACTACAAGGGGCTGAGATCCCAGGTGAATCCCCAGTAAGACAACATTAGAGCTCTGGGAAGCACAGGCAAGTTAGTGGACAAGAGAGGGGAATGAGCTAAAGTGCCAGAGAAGAGTAAGGGAGATTAGGTATCACTTTGGAGGTGCTCATGTGGTTGTGGTTCTGTCCCTTGGGGGTGTGGGAGCTGTAGCTCTCAATGTAGGCAGGGTTCCTGGAGGAGACAGGGCAGTATCTGGGCACCGAGGAGACCGGACTTAGATAGGATAGGAACTGCTGACAGCAATGACAAGAGGCAGTGGGTTAGTTATATTTTCTGAAGGTGGCCAGAATAATCTCCCTACCCCCAGGCTCTTCTACCGTGTGACCTGGCCACCTGTTACTGGAGGTGTGTGTGTCTATCTCTCTTCTTAAACCCAGGCAAGCTTCTAACTGCTTTGACCAATGGAGTACAGTGTAAGAGACTCCCTGGAACTTCCAAGGTTGGGTCGTAAAATGTAATGCAGGTTTCACTGTACTGTGTCTGCTGGGACACCCACTTTTGGAGCTCTGAACCGATAGGGAAGTGCTACTTCCATATTGGAAATGCTACTAGGACCAAGGCTACCATGCTGAGGAAGTCAAAGCCATATGAATGGGTCCCATGTGGGTGTTCCGGTCAACAGCCCCAGCCTAGCTTTCAGCTCAGTCAGCATCCTTGCAAGACATGTGGGTGGACGAGCCTTCAGATGACTCTAGACCCCAGACGTCAAGTCACTCCCAGACTTTGAGGCCCCAACCTTCTCTTCTGCACCCTGTCTGAATGCCTGATCTACCAAATCCATGCACATAATAAAATGGCCACTATACATTGGGGTGGTTTTTTATGTAATAATAGTAATAATGGAACAGGCAAGAAGCAAACAGGCCAGGCTGTGGGCATTTGGTATGGACAGGATGATGACTGGATTGGATGGTGGCATGGGGCCTTAAATGCCCAGGAGAGGGTGAATTTTACCTTGCAGGCAGGTTAGGTGGAGGAACTTAGTCTGAGCAGGGGTTGGTGATATGAAATTGGGGTTTGAAGAGGAGGCCATATGTCAGAGATAGTTCTGAGGTGAACCCAAGCACGACATCAGGAAGGTCTTGGAGAGACCAATATCCAGAGGTGGGTAGGGCTTGGGAGTGTTACAACTTTATGTTTTATTCACAGTGGTTTCACTAACCAGTGGCCCCTGAGCCTCAGTTTGCTGATCTGGGAAACGGGAGTACAAATTCTTCCTTGGTAAATGAAAGGTGAATGTGACTTCCCTTCCTTTTATCAAAACTTCCCCTCTTACTTCTTATTATTTTAATAAGGGATGCTCACATGCATATAAACAATTGTTAATAAATACATTCAAAGGCAAGGTTATTTGTGTTATTTTATAGACACAGAAAATTAAGTCCAGAGAGAAGGACTGTCCAAGGTCTCAGAGGTCTGGAACCTTCAGATTGTACTTTTTTCTGCATCTGCATGTGGTTCTCCTGCATAGACGCTAAGAGGAGAAGGGCAGGCTGGTGGTAAAACAGGGCCTAGGGGCTGAGCAATGCTGCCGGTGCTGGATTAGGCATTCTTCCCTAGCTCCACTCCAGCCCCAGCATCCACAATTGCTATGAGCTCTGGAGTCCCAATCAAACCATAGTCCCAGAGCCTGAGTGTGACTGTCAAGAGCTTACAAATGCAGCAGGCTCAGCCCTCCCCACTCCTACTCCCACTCCAGATACCTGCCTCAGGGCAGGGGTCAGATCAGCCACTAAAGAGCTCCCGCCAGGATTTTCACACACATATCCAGGTCTCCTGGAGTCCTTGCTACATGGGCAACCCTTACCCCCAAGCCCTTGAAACCCTGGATGTAACTCGTGGACCCCAGCAGCTTTCTCCTGAAGTCTTCCTCATTGTCTGCTTCCTTCTTTGAATGCATTGCTGTTGTCCCTAGCAACTGAGCTCCTGCCCCATCCTGGTCCTCCTCCTTCCTCTCTGTTTTCCTTTCCCTCTCCTACTCCTGCTTCCTCATTTCTTTCTTTTTTAAAAAACTTTATTTGTATTTTTAAAAAGATTTTATTTATTTATCTTTAGAGGGGAAGGGAAGGAGAGAAGGAGAGAAATATCAATGCATGGTTGCCTCTCGTGTGTCCCCCACTGGGCAGCGGCCTGCAAACCAGGGAGGTGCCCTGACTGGGAATTGAACTGTGGTTACTTGGTTCGCAGGCCTGTGCTCAATCCACTGAGCCACACCAGCCAGGGCAGTGCTTCCTCATTTCTATCCATTTCTCTTCTCCTACCTGTGGAGACAGTGCCAAGGGCTAAAAGGCTCCCCTCAGACCCCCATGCCAGCTGGTTGACTCAGACAAGCCTCCTGCCCTTTCTGGGTTGCTAATCAGCTGATGATCACAGTCAGTACTTTCTGCCTGCCTGAGGGACTGGATACTGCAGGCTCTGGAACCCACACCATGTCCTAAAAGACTCTGAGTCAGGAATCTCAGGGCACTCCAGGCAAAGATCTAACAGCTAGTACTGAGAAGAGAGTAGACTAAGGAGCACACAGGAGTTTCTCCCCATCGGAGCTGTTTGAGGTGGTGGACTTAGTGGAGCTGGAGGTGGACAAGAGAGGCCTTTCCAGTGATGGGGTGTTGCTGCTGACATAGTATGGAACAATGAGGGCCCTGCAGCCCCAACCCAGGCAGGCTGGAGCAGGAACTTGGCGAGGACTGGGCCTTTGTCTCCCCTCAGTTTCCTTGTTATCTTCATTTCCCCCCAAGCCCCTGAATTCCTAGAACCCTTTGGCAAAACCCTACTTGTGCCCTACCCACCAACGGCTCAGCTGGGCCTTGAGAGGGTGGACAATAACTACTAAAGAGAAGTTCTCAGGTATATCATCAACCCACAGGGCAAGCCCAGTGTTCGGCAGAGCTGTTTCTAAGGGGACACAAATAGAAGCCCAGCAGGGCAGGGTAATATGTACCCAACCATCCCCACTCGTATAGCCCTTTAATACCCAACCCCCTCCCAGACTCCTCATTTCACACTCATGGCTGATCTCTAATCCCAGATCGCTTCATTGGTCTTCTGCCATGGTCTGTATAATCTGTGGTCCAGCTGTGCCAAACTTGCCACCTCCACAGCCTATTCTTACTCTTTTCTCCTTGCCTGAAACTCTCTTCTCTTCCTCTTCACTCCAATTCTGCTCAGAAGTCACCTCCTTCAGGAAGTCTTCCCTGACTGCCCAGGCTGCATTGAGTGCCTCTGCTAGGCTCCCCAGCCTCTCTGCCTTCCTGTCCACAGCTCACTTTGTCCACTGAGTGGCTACATCTATTTGCACATCTTCTCCTGAGTGAGTTCTTCAGGGGAGAGACTCTGTGATAAGTGAGATAATCCCTCTAGCAAAACCTCTGCCTCCCTTTGGGCTTCAGTGTTCTTCATCTGTAACATGAGGGGGGCAAGGCAGTGGTCTTTGGGGACACTTTCGGTTGGTAAGGGTGACTAAGTCTAGGCTGTTAGACGGAAACAGAGGACAGTCTGGATCATCTTTGCCCAGCCCAAGCCCCCAACTCCCACTCGCTCTGAGTTTCAGGGTTGAGGCTTAGGGACTTGGTTGTGAGGGCCAAATACTCACTATGTGGTCCTAGATAGGTCCTGACCCTCTCTGAAGCCTCAGTCCCTCCTGTGTTAAATGGGAAGAATAATCATTGTGACTTGTCTATTCAGACTTCCTTGAGGCCTTGGCAGTGTCCAGACCAGACCTCTCTGTTAGGAACATCCAGAACCCAAGTTGGCTAAGGCACCATCCGGGCTAGGCTGCTGCCCTATGGGCTCAGGGGGTCCCTGGGGTTCTGCTGCCCTCCAGTGGCTGGAGGCCTCTGGGCGCTTAGAATTCGTGAGCTTCTGGTTAATTCAATTGGCATCTGCCCCACCCTAGAACAGAAAGAAAGGCTGAAACCCAGAAAGCAAGAGGGACTTGTGGAGGTAAATGAAGCAAGCCAGGGGCAGTGCCTGGACTAAAACCTGCACCTCCTGGCTCCCAGCACTTCCAAGTTCAGGGCGGTGCTTGTCCTCTTTCATCACACTGCCAGGAGAGAGAGCTGCTCCCTCACCTGCCAGACCTGCCTCACCTAGGGACCACCTGCCTCACCTAGGGACCACCTGCATAGTGGCCCCCATCCTGCTGACCACTCTTAGCACTGCCCCTCCACTGCTCTTCAGAGAAATGTGCCCCTTGCCTCCCCAGGGGCCCTCTCTGATTGAAGGCCTAGTAACAGGGTTTAGGAGGGGGTGCCTAATCCCCCCACCTCCTTGATTAATCAAATAATTAAAATAATGGCCCAGGTCAGGATTGATAGACAGAGCAGAGCTAATTACCCTGGAGATTAAAGTGACAGTTTCTGTTTTAAAAGGCTGCAAATGAGTTAATTATTTCCTTTGCTCACCTCTCTAACCTCGTTACACTTCTAAATGAATAGCAATATCGATCTTGGAACTGCTTTTGGTGTTATACCACCCGAGCAGGTTTAATTAGTGTTTGGAAATGTTGCGTCGCCTCTCCCTCTGATGGAGGAAATTAGCCTTGGGCTTTACTTACATTTTACAGCCCTGCCCTCCACAGAGACAGAAGAGCTGGAACTTGGTGCAGCAATGCTAAACGCTCCTTACCTCTCACCCTGGCTCCCAGCTCCTTCCCCATCCACAGCAGTGGTGATCAACGCCTCACCTCTTACATCCCAGAAAGATATGTCAGGAAGTCCGTCAAGGTGAGCTAGTTTAGCCTCTCTGGTCACAACTGGAGGCTGGGGGCTCAAATACAACAAGAAAGGAGCTTGTATTATCTGGCAAGGTGCGGGTAGGTCTGAGACCGGAAACTGGCTTTGATTCCCAGTTCCACACCTGGATGGCTTTCTGGCTGAATAAATATTTCTTCTCCAGGTCCCTAAGAAGCTACCCTCGATTTCAATTCCCTCCTGTCTCAACTTTCCTTAGGGCCATATGGAGCAAAGGCTGTTAGGTAAAGACAGGAGCAGGGGCATACACTAGGATCTCTACCCTGGGTCTATTGCCCATATACAATGAGTTTGAACTGGTCTGCCTCTTGCTGAGCCTAGGCCTCTCTGACTTAGATAATCTGTTGTATGTCACTCCTTCACACCTCCCCCCAGTGTGAATCTTCAAGGGCAGGTGGTTATGAGGCAGGCACAGCGTAGAGTGTGCAGGCCAGGCATGGTCCATATGGATCCAGAACTGGTGGATCTGCTGCCTCTTATTTAAAATAAAATCTCCCTTTGACTTTGGTTCCCCTCTGCCATGGCCAGACCTGTTCCCAACTCACCTTCTTGAAGCAGTTGTCTGTACTCACTGCTCCTACTCCCTCACTGCACTTACTTTCTCCCCAGTAAAGCAATTCTCACTGACCACTGGCAGCCTCTGAATTGCCAACCCTTATGAGCACTGTTCAGATGGTCTGTGACACCGGACCTGCCTTAATGCCTCCTCTCTTCCCTCAGCTTCCACGATGCACTAACTCTGGCCTTCCCCAACCCATCCAACCTCACTTTCTTTTAAATGATCTCCCCCTCCCATCCTTAAGTGACTTGGGGTTGGGTTAGGGTTCCATCTTTCCTTCTCACCTCATGTCTTCTGGTGAGCCCACCTCTCTCTTGGGTTTAGCCCAGGCCTCACCCTTGAGCTCCAGATCCAGCCAGGGAGTGACATGATCAGATTTACATATTAGAAAGGCTGCCCTGGCTACAGTGGGGAGAGCACCACGGAGGAGACGGGGAAATCTGTGAGGTTGCTGTTAGGTCCGAGCAAGGCCTGTGGCAGAGGGGATGGAGAGGAAGAAGTGATCCACAGGGTGGGAGGCTTTGGGGACTGATTTCCTGGGGTAACTCCCGGATAACCAATTTTCATAGGTCACTAAACCACTAGATGCCTTTAACTGACCCTGGTAATATCAGGGAGAATCAGGCTATGAGGAGTATTCCGTTTGTAGGTTGAGTTTCTGAGGAACATTCAGAAAATAAAGGGAGACTCAAGGAAGATGTGTGCCTTACCCAAATTCCTACAACCAGCTGGTAACTCTGCAACTCAGGACACAAGTTTTCAGTGCTGCAAGGAGTGTGGCAATGACTGCATCCCCCAAAAGCAGGACTTTCTCTTTGTTGTGATGCACTGTTACAGACAAGACAGGCAAGGAGATTGTGGGAGAAAGGTAGGCACTGCTTTCAAGACACTGAGGGCATTAGGAAACGGATTTGCCAGTGATATCTGGGAACATGGCCACATGACTGCATTATCAAACAAAAAGGATTAAGATTAAGAGTGAGACACTTCAGACTGGTCCAACTCTACACATAGACCAGACCCCAACCCTGCTCACACTGAGCCCTGACCTGCTCACATGCTGAGCTCCAACCCTGCTCACACTGGGCCCTGACCCTGCTCACACGCTGAACCCCAATGCTGCTGGCACTGAGCCCGGACCCTGATTATATTGTACGTTGAGAACTGACCCTTGTTCATGTGTGGGAGCAGGTGTTGCTGTTCTCTTTTGTTCCCCTTCCCCATGCTCTCTGTGCGATGGGTGCAAGAGAGGGAGCTTGATAGCAGCAGGAAGTGTAGGCTTGTAGCAATGAAGGCATGATTCAATCCCCTTCAGTGTGCAGGCTCAGACAATCTCAGGTTTTGGGGGACTTCATGGCTTATGTTTGACTATTGGATTTTCTGGTGACACATTTGAAGATGCTGAAAGACTCAAAGTCACCCTGAAGGAGCCAGTGGCAAGGTCTTTGCTGTGTCACTGCTGTGACATTGGGGTCTCATAGTCCTGATTAACTGTCCTTTTGCCTCAGGCTCTTTGAATCCTCAGGACAGAGTGGCCTTGGAATGGAGCTCTTTCTAGCCCTGATGTGCTGCTGTTCCCTGGCCTACTGTGACCTACTCAGCTCAACTTTGTCTTCTGTACATAGATGAAACTGTATGTTCCTTTGGGAAATCCAGCATGGTGATTAAGAGTTCCAGGTTCTGGAGCCAGACTGCCTAGAATTCAAATCCTGGTGCTGCCCTTCTCGTCTGTGTGGTCCTGGGCAAGTTACTTCACCTCTCTGTATCCCGGTCTCCTCATCTGTGAAATTTAAATTTTAATTAAAATTTCATTTTAATTCTTTAATTCAATTATTTATTTAGTTATATTTAGATACTTGTTTTTTGTATTATAAAGGAATTTTAGCATTTATTTTTGAACACATTATGCTACAAGACATTTTATGTAACATAACATTACAAAACACAAGAAGAGATACAAAATATTTCATTACATACCCATATGTAACGTGCATCTTATTTTTCCCACAAAAATATGGGCAAAAAAGTATGCTTAATACATGGTGAAATAGGGTGTGTCCCACTGCTCAGGAAACCCTGCAGTGGGCGTGTGTCCTGGTGTGTGCACGTGCAGGTGTGCAGTGTGGGGCAAGGCCTCTGTCTCTTCAGGGATCCCATTCCCGGATCTCATCCCAGATACCCAGGCAGAGCAGAGCTCAACACAGAGGGCACTGCTGGCTCCTACGGGTACCCCAGCTCCTTGGAGGTGCCGCTGTAGTGATGGTAACAGCTGCCTAGGTAAGAAGACCTCCAGGCTGGGCTGTGTGTGGGCCTAGAAGCTCGGGAGGGTAGCGATCTGTGGGACTGGAGGATCACCCACTCAGCTCTCTGCCCCAGCCTAAGGACCCTGACAACCTCTACCTTCAGACTGAGGAGAGGCTAGAGGCCTCTAGGCAGGCATTGGGGGCATATGGTGCCTGTACCTCCCTGTACCTCCTGCCCCAGGCTTGTCTCTTCAGCATAATTAGCTGCTCTTTTTTCTAATTCCTCTGGTACTGGGAACAATTGGAATTTAAATTGCCTTTACAAAGGTCATAAAAACATGATCAAAGAAAGAGGAATCTACTAAAGGGGCTGAGGTGGCCTCTTCTTCAGAGTCTCCCAGAGCCTTGGGGCTGGAGGATAGGACTTGCAGAACCATCACCCTCTGCAGAGGGCCCTGCTCTAAAGCCTTTACCATGGCTTGCTGGTTCCCCCACCCTGTGTGACAGGTGGGGGAAAGAGAAATCTATACTCGCCTACCTCATTCATATTATTCCCATAGTCCTATTTCCCACCATACCCTTTCCCTAGCCTGTACCCAACATGTCATTTGCTATAGCTGTGCTTCCAATGGCCTGATCCTGTCCCTCACCAGCTGTGTGACCTTTATTAAGCCACCACACCCCTCTGATTCTCAGTGGCCTCATCTGTAAAATGGAGTGGATACATTTTGCTTCCAAAGGACTGGAGGCTTCGCATGCAGAATGCCTGGCACCCCTCCAGCCATGGAATTTTTGCTTCTCTGAGCACATTCATTTTTCTGCCTCAGCTAGGAAGCTGGCTCTTAGTGCTCCTGTGCCAGACCCTCTAGCCCTGACTGTGGCCCACACCTGGATGTGCTTGCTCCTCTTGCTGCCTGGGGCTGAGGCGGTCTGACCCACCAGGGGTGCAGGAGAGAGACACTGTCCACTTTCTCTGGCTCCCTCAGCAGCCTACACAGGCCTGGGCACAGAGAGGAAAGGGTTCATCTGCCAGATGGAGAGGTTAGCTAAAAAAAGGTACAAGTCTCTACCCATAGGGAAGTCACCCTCTGGTAGGTGGTACCAGCCTGCCTGTCAGGACTGAGGACTGCTCAGGGATGCCACATGCAATAGGAGCCATGCTGGAGGGTCTTCGATGGCTCTGCTGACTCATTTTTTTTTTTTTTTTAATCTTGGATCAACTCAGGATTCTTAGGGCTAGAGGAAGCTGGAGGGGGTGCCTTAGCAGTATCAGGAGGTCTCCTTTAGGCCAAACCAGTCATCTAAGCCAGACTTGGCCTAGTTACTGAGATTAGGAGAAGGGTAGACAACAAGAGTCCTTGAGAGCCTTGGTTTCCTGACCCCACCTCACCAGTTCTGAGAGGGTACACTGGCAGTCCCAGCCAGATCCTTTCACCCACACTGGGAAGGCTGCCTTTAGAAACCAAGTGGCAGTGCCATGTTGCCCGACCAGCTCGGGGGGGAGGGTAAGTGGGAATGAAGCATAGATGCTTCCCTGCCCTGGTGGCTGTTTACTGAGACACATCCCACAGGGCAGCTCCAGCTGCTTCAGAAAGGGAGCTGTGTTCACTGAGCACCTTCCATGTACCAGCCCCAGGCACACTCCTCCTTATATATGTATGTATGATGTATGTGTGTGCAATATGAGTGTAACTGGCATGTATAGTGTGCAGGGTATGTAGAGGGAGTGTGCATGTGTACATGTGATATGCATGTCATTGTGCTTGTGAGCATTGCAGTTCCTTGCCTAACACTCTTGTTGCCCCGTACATGTGCAGACAGAGACCACCCACTGTCCCCCATATGGGCCACTTTTCTCCTCGGAGAGCAGCTCAGCCCCTCCCAATGTCACTTTTCATCCAGGATCCTGGATGAGCCTAAAGCCTGGGGTCCATCACATTTCCTCCTCTGGACGCCCCATTTCTCTTAGTGAAGACTGCAATCTCCGGAACATAGGCCAGTGAGATGACTCTCCCTTCCCCTATTTCTGTCACTTATTCCAGATTCTGCACAACCTTTTCACTCCAACCCCCTTGATGGAGGGGGCCCTGGCCCCATTGCTCAAAAAGAGAAGTGGAGAGACTGGGAAGAGACATGTAGGAAATGACCTGCAACCAGCAGCCAAGAAGGGTCTCCAGAGAGGTCCTCCAACCATGACTCAGAGTGGAACATGTCCCAGGCCCATCTTGGGGAGCTTGAATCTGTCCCTGTAGGGCCCACTGCCCTTCAAGTGACTGCCTGTTTCCTCTAGCTCCTCTGTTGGTTAGGCTTTCCACCTCATGGGAAACATGATGAATGGGTGACAGAGAGAAAGTCACTCACTCCCTCACCTCCTACATCTGATGGGCCAGCTGCCTCCACTCTCAGGGGTGTCCTTGATCCTGGACTAAAAAGCAGGGTGGCCATCCATGGGCCCCACTATGAGTGTCCAGGAGTTCCTCTAGATTATAATATCCCCTTTCCTACACCTGTTTCTCTAGGCTCTGAAACTGATGAGGTTTTTCACCCATTATTTATTCACTGGTGCCTGGTTCTTCCTGCCATGAAGAACAGTGAAAAAAACTTTGGGCACCAGTCTGAGGTGCAGAAGATGGAGTACTTAGGCCCTGGAATGTTGGGAACCATCCTGCCTGGTTTCAGAAACTGTAACCCTGCCAACAGGTGAAAAGGCCCCATGGCTAGAGGACCTTGGAACCATAAGCCAGTAAGGAGACAAAACTTATCCTCCCAGCAGTGGTGCAGCCTCTGCCCACTTTCCTTCACCCTGCTTGATCCCTGGAGGATGGCTGGATAGTCAATGACAAGTAAGATTCCTCGAAGAAGGAATAACCTAAGACAGGCACACTCACAAAAGGCCCATCAGAGATATACTTAGGGGATTGTGAAGGAGGGACAAAAGACCCTTACTCCTCAGCTTTATCATAGCTCAAGTCCTCATTCTATCTGTAAAAAGTCTCCTAATTTTTTGGCTTCCTTGCTTCCCCTGCCTGATTCAAGACTGAAACAATGCCAAAGGTGGGTGCAGCCCTGTGCCGGAATAGACAGTTCCCATCAGGGGTGTGTGATCAGTTCTAAGAAAGAATGTATAAAGTCCTGTGAAACCTGCTTTGCTAAGGATATATTCAATTTAAATTAAGGGTCTGAGAACAAAATAAGTTTGTTTCCCAACGTTTACAGCCAATTGGTGTCACTCTGTCTACCAGACCCTGGATCAAAAAGGACCCCTGTCATCCCAGAAATGTTATGTGTAAACCACACCTCCTTTCATTGATATGCATCCCTATGCAAGCTAAACTCAGTAAAAGCCCATTGAGAGAGAGGCTTGACACCTTTCTTCTCTGAGAGAATGGTCAGCCTTTTCTCCCCAAGCAGGTCATATCTTGGTAGACTTATTCTCATCTGTAGCAGCTGGGGAGACTCTGTGGGCAGAAACCCCCACACTGGAACTTTGGGGGTCTCTCTGTCCTGGAGGTGGGAGGCCAGCAAGTACTATACAGACACACATACACATACACAAGCATAAAACAGTGAGATAATGGGGAAATGGTAGGAGTCTGAGGCAGATCAGATGCAGCCCTTGGTGAGGGGGAGGAGCAGGACAGAGCATGCTAGGAAACCCATCCAGATAAGGGGCTGAGCAGAGATGGAGGTCTAGTCCATCCTAGCCAGTGCTTATCCCACCAGTTAAGGCTAAGGAGGGGGCAAAGCTGGGCAGATGCTGAGAGAAGGGAGATGGAGAAGGTTTAGCAGAGAGTGCCAGAGGAACAGTATGTGTGAGAGAGAGACTGGTAGGGACAGCATCCCTGAGCAGTGGTGAGAAGGAGGAGAGGCTGCTCTTGGCCTGGCCAGGTGGGCTGAGCTGGACATCAAAGCCCAGAGTGTGTTCTGAGGATGTTGGTCTCTCTCTCCCACAGAGAGAGACAGATGTCTCTCTGATGATAAAAAGAAAGAAGTTGTGCAGAGAACTGGGGCAGAGAGAGCCAGTGTCTCCTTCTTGTGGCCACCAAGTGAGTGGGAGAGACCATCACAAGTGTCATGTCCTCCATTTCCAATGCACTTCCAATACATACCCACTACTGGAGTGTTCATCTACCAGGAGAACAGGCAGCTGCCCTGGGGTCCAGGTGCATCATTGGCCATTTTCTGGCACCTGAAGCCCAGTGGGGCCACTGTTGGTTTGCTGAGTGCCACAGTGGTGGGACAACCATGTGCTGAGTAGGCTCTACACCCACTGACCACTTCACACCTCCCAGCAGCCACCTCGATTAGGCATGTCACTGAAGCGTGCCTAAGTGTATGAATACATGTTTGTTAGTTGTGGGTGCACATGTACTGTGTGTACGATCTGCCCCTGCAGCCCCAGTGACCCTCTCACTCTAGCAAGAGCTAGGCATGCTTCCCTTCCAGTTCCTTGGCCTCTCTGGCTCTACCACCACTCTTGACTAGCAATTTTCCTGCCTGGTGTGCCTTCTGAACCACCACAGGCTATAGGATCCCTGAGTTAGAATTAGCAAAGGCACCCCTTCCTCCACAAGCTCTTATGCTGTTAGATAACTGTCACACTTAATATATGTATCTATGATAAACTGGAGCTGTGAAGTGAGGACCTTGAACACCCTCCCTACCCCTCATCTAGGTAGCCCAAACCCATCATGTTCTTCTGCAAAGTCCTCTTTAATCACCCTTCCCAGGAGCCTCCACAGCTCCTGTTGTGAAATGACCAGTTCTTCATGTGAGCAGTGGTAGTCCTGATGTCCTGTCTAAAAGCCAGGTTGGAGGGTTTTTAGAGCCCCCTAGGAGAGGGCTCAGAGGAAAGACTCTTGTAACCCCATCACACCCAGAACAAGCACACTCTGGGGGACCCCGTCCAATCTCCACAAGTGCCTAAGCTACTTTGAGGGTCAGGCAGCAGCTGGGTCACTGATAGATCCAAGGCAGATTTCAGTCCCCATGGGAAGAGCCCCCTTCTGGCCAGCCATCTACCTAAAGAAGAGGGTTTAGCTTGTGGTTCTGGCCCCAGAAACAAGTGGAAATGTCTTTAAAAGGCCCTTTATGTAGTTTGACTAGATCTGAAAGCCACAGGGTCCCTATGGCCTTTTAAATCCAGGCTCCTAGAAAAAAATCCCTTTCATAGAGAACCCAAGCTTTCCCAGCCACAACCATACCACCAGCATGTGGGTGACAGCAAGTCACCAGAAAAGGAATAAATTTCCTCTGCGCAGGCAAGACCACAAGTGCTTCTGGTTATTTCTGAGAGTTCCTTGTGTGTCTCACCTGCACCCACAGTTCTCTTACATTCTCTCGACACTGCAGCCTGCAGAGCTCCTGCTGGGATACTTCATGGCACTCTTTGTCCACACCCATCATGGGAAGGCAGATCCTGTGCCCATCACCTGCTCTCCTCTTGTCCTCACAGCTGTCCTTACTCCTCCTTCCTAGTGCCACCATACAGCTCTATGCTGGGCAGGTCTATGGGCATCTGCAGGCGTCTGGCCCCAATCTGCTGTGCTCCTGGGACACCTGCCATTGTGCTATCAACCTCTTCCCCAGGTGTCTATGAAGTCAGGCTCTTCCAAAGACCCCTGGCTGCCCTCCTACTTCCTCCTGGAAACTGATGCTTGCAAACCAAAACGTCCACATGTGCTTGCCAGATATGCCTGGTCCCTCTGGCATCAAACACTCTGGGTTAGAAATTCAGCAGAGGAGCCCCCTGAATATCGGAAGAATGTCCATATCACCTTCCACTTAGGTCCAGGCACCATTAGCAACCTGGTGGAAAAACTCAGCCAGCCCCAGTAAACTTGGCTCTGACCCCTTGGGGAGGAAAGTGGAAAATAAAACAGAGGTGATAGAGACATGGAAAAATAAATTTTCCATTCTAGATTGTGGTGGTGATATCCCAGCAGCCACTACTGCAACAGAAAACGGAAGTTCTGGCTTTGTTTTTTTCCCCTCTTTCTAAATAATTTTGATGTTTTATTCCCACCACCCTCTACCCCCCACCTCACCCATCAAACTATTCTCTGTTAATAGCAGAATAATTAAAATAGTTATTGCTTATAACTTGTAAGTGAGAGGCTAAGACAGGAGCTCAGGAGAGGGACTAGGGAGAAGAAGAAAAGGTTATCATAAATGTTTCAGCCTTGTTTATGGCCCTTTATCAGCAAGGGGGAGAGGGAAGGAAGACACTGTCAGTACACTCTTTAAAGCAGCCTGCCAGCTTGGTTGGGGAGTGTAAATAATTTTTATTTTCATTTGCATTTAGGTATTTTAAAATATACACCTGTCAGCCATTGTGGGGAGCCCGCCATGTCTACTAGGGAGAAAGTGCGTGGGGGTGGCATGTCTTTAGCCCCTGTGATGGGACTGTACTTGACATTTAGGGCTTTCAAAAGCATTATTTTCTATAAAGTCTCCTTTCCCAAGGAGCAGAGAGATAGCAAAGCAAGCCTTGGTGGCTGCCTAACTCTTGAGCTGCTGGCTGAGGCTAAGCTAATGAGCACAATTTGGGAAGATGGCAGACACCCAAACTCTTTCTATATAAGGTCAGCAAGGGCACAGGGTACTCTGGGTCAGTGCCCCAACCTCCCTGCACATTTGGAGGCCACATATGCATCCCAGGTTTGAGACTGTTGCCTCAGACTCTCAGTTTCACATTTCATTTATGTTTTCATTCACTGGTCAACATTTACTGAGCACCTTTTGTGTGCCAGGATAGGATTCAAAGGCAGGGGACATGAGAGATCATCTCACCTGATTGGTCCCTTAATCCCTCCTCCCTGGGTGCCTCCTGAGAGCAGCCTTTTGTGACCTCTAGTGGTAGCCCATTGCACTCAGGCTTGAAATGGACTGTCCTAAGGCAGTGTGGTACAATGGTTAACAGCACACACTCTACTGCTGAACCAGGCTGTGAGATTTTGGAAGAAAAAGTCCCAATAGCTGAGCCTACATTTCTTCCTCTGTAAAATGGGAGTTAATAATAGTACTAATATCACTGGGCTTCTGGCCAAGATGGCAGTGAAGGTAAACACAGTACCTGGAACCTTCTAACAACCACATCAAAATTACAACTAGACTATCGAATAACCATCATTCAGAACTGCCTGAGATCTATCTGAATAGAAGTCCTACAACTAAGGATATAAAGAAGAAGCCACATCAAGACTGGTAGGAAGGGCAAAGATAAAGAACAGGTTGATCCCTCACCCATGTGTGGCTGTTAAAAACTGGGAGCGATATTTCAGCTGCAGAGATGCCCGCTGAGGAGTGACAGGTCCCAGCCCCACATCAGAACCCCCAGCCCAGGGTTCCAGTGCCAGGAGGAGAAGTTCCCATAACTTCTGGTTGTAAAAACTTGTGAGGGTTGTGGCTGAATGAGACAGAGGACTACTGGAGCCCCAGGCAGTTCCTCTTAAAGAGCCTGCATACAGACTTACTTAGACTCAGTCTCTGAGCTCTGGCACTGGAGGAGCAGCTTAAAAGGCACCAGGGACATACAGGGAGAAACTGAAGTGCCTGGCATCAGGGTGAGAGCTGGAGGGGCAACTTTCTTCCAGAGAGAAGTGCTGGCAGAGGCTGTTGTTCATTTTCTCAGCTCTTCCTCCTCAGTAGTTGGGCACCATATCTGAGTCTCCACCAACCTGGTTCACAATGTTCACCCCACCGTGGTGATTCCCTGAGATCCTGAGATCCTGGCCCACCAAACTTGTGGGCCCAGCCAAGCCATTTTCAGTGGCTTTTCTGTACAAATGGCCTGTCTTGGCTGAGTCTTCAGGCTTTCCTAAAATTTCTCTAACAAGCAGCATCTGGCCTCTGTGTTGCATCGTACCTCTTGCTAAGTGGCTCCAGGCCTGGCACTAGCAGCAGCCAGCCTTGGTTCACAGCTTGGCCTTCCCTGGGCACCTTCCAGCCCAGCACAGGTAGCAGCCATCTGCATATTGATTTGGTCCTGGGCAGAACAGAGGCAGCAGCTGATCTTGGCCTGCACGTCCCAGGAGGCCTCTGAGCCAGTGTACCCAATGGATAGCTTCAGACCACATTGAAGCACCACCCAACCACTTATGTAAGCAACACACTCAAGGGTCAGACTCAGTGGGCACCAGAGCCCTACTAAAATATGTTCTGATCCATGGGGTAGGACCCTGCACAGCTGATTATCCACAGTGGTCAGTGGTTGGTGGTTGTAGCCAGTCCTCACAGCCAATTGACATACCAATAGTAATCAAGGCTCAACTACAACAGAAGGGTGTACACAGCACCCACAGTGGGTGGAGGGGGCACTGCACTTGGAAAACCCAGCTTGGATGAACAGGGAGGCTGTGCCCCTGCACCCTACAGGACACCTACTATATTAGGCCTCTCTACCAAGGCCAGAGGACATAAAAATCTATCTAATACATAGAAGTAAACACAGGAATGCTGTCAAAATGAGGAGACAAAGAACTATGTTCCAAATGAAAGAAGAGAAAAACTCTAGAAGAAGAACTAAGCAAAATGGAGACAAAAATTCAAAACATTGGTTATAAGGATGTTCCATGGACTTAGGGGAAGAGTAGATGAGACAGGCTTTCAGTCAAAATGGCAGTGTAAGCAGACATGGCTCACCTCTTCCCACAACCACAACAGAATACAACTAAAACATAGAACAACCATTGCTCTGAGCTGTCAGAAATTGAGTTGAATGGAAGTCTGACAACTATGGAGTTAAAGAAAACACATTCATGCACAGAGGTAAAGGGGCATAGATGCAGAATGGGCTGGTCCCACATATACATGTGGTGGATAAAAATGTGGGAGGGATATCTCAGGAGTGAGGAGTCCCAACACCACACCAGCCCTGCCAGCCCATTGTTCAAGTGCCAGGAAGATAAGTCTCCAAAAGTTCCGGCTGCAAAAGCCAGTGGGAATTGAGTCAGTGGAAGAAACTTCTGGAGCTCCAAGGAGTTCCTCTTAAAGAACACACACATGGACTTACCTACTCAGACTCACTCCCCCTGGGATTCAGCACCAGGGTGCCGGCTTGAGGGGCACCAGTGACATGCAGGGGGAGGCTTAGGTGTCTGGCATCAAGGAGCATAGAGGCCATTGTTGCTTTTCTAGGCCCTTCTCCCCACAGATCTAGAAGACTGGTGCCATATGTAAGATTCCATTAACCTGGTTAACACTGTTTGACCCACACTGGAGATCCCCAGAGACTCCGCCCCACCCAATTTATGGGACCACCCAAGCTGGTTTATCCATATGAATATCTGGTCTTGGCTCTGCTTCACAACTTCCAAAATTTTCTCAAACAAGCAGTAGCTAGCTTCAGTGAGCTCCAGGTCTGAAACTAGCAGCCTAGTTTCACACCTTGGCTTCACCTGGAAATCTCTAAACTGAGCACAAGTAGCAGCCATATCAGATTGCTTTATAACTCAGGCAGAGTGGCCCTGGGCAAACATAAGTGTGGTCTGATCTTGGCCTGAAACACCTGGGAAACCCCAGGGATAGTGCGCCCAGTGGACAGCTATAGACCACTTCAGAGCACCACCACCCTGCCTCTGCCCAGCTGATCATCCAGGGAAGGCAGAGGGTGGTGGTAAGTGGTCACAACCAATTCTTGCAGCTGACTGGTCTGGGTAAATCCCTCTCATTGGTCTGACAACTGCAATCAAGCCTCAACTACAAGAGGTGGGTGTATTCAGCCCACACAAAGGGCACACCTCAAGTACCCAGCTTGGGTGATAGGGGAGGCTGTGCTACTGGATCCTATAGGACACCTACTACATTAGGTCACACTACCAAGACATGGAGTCAAAGCAGCTCTACCTAATACATAGAAACAAACAGGGAGGCTGTCAAAATGAGGAGAAAAAAAAAAACATGGCCCAAATAAAAGAACAGATCAATACTCCAGAGAAAAAGCTAAACAAAATGGAGATAGGCAATCTATCAGATGCAGAGTTTGAAACACTGGTTGTAAGGATGCTCAAGCACATGTGAGTATCTCTTTTTTTTTTAAATTTTTTTATTGATTATGCTGTTACAGTTGTTCTATTCCCCCTTTCATTCCCCTCCACCCTACCCCCTCATCCCCACTATTACCCCCCCTTTAGTTTATGACCATGTGTCTCAAGTTCTTTAGATTCTATATTTCCCATGCTATTCTTGCCCCCCCTTCTATTTTCTATCACTGTCTATGCTACTTATTTTCTGTACCTTCTCCCCCCTTCTCCTCCTCCCACTCCCCTGTTGTTAACCCTCCTTGAGATCTTCATTTCTATGTTTCCACTCCTGATCTAGCTGTCCTTTTAGTTTGCTTTTGTTTTAGGTGTGGTTGTTAATAACTGTGAGTTTGTTGTCCTTTCACTGTTCATATTTCTTTAACTTCTTTCTCTTAGATAAGTCCCTTTAACATTTCATATAATAAGGGCTTGGTGATGATGAACTCCTTGAATTTGATCTTATCTGAGAAGCACCTTATCTGTCCTTCCATTCTAAATGAAAGTTTTGCTGGATAGAGCAATCTTGTTTGTAGGTCTTTGGATTTCATGACTTGGAATACTTCTTTCCAGCCCCTTCTTGCCTGTAAGGTCTCTTTTGAGAAATCCGCTGACAGTCTGATGGGGACTCCTTTGTAGGTGACTGTCCCCTTAGCTCTTGCTGCTTCTAGGATTCTGTCCTTCATTTTAATTTTGGCTAATGTAATGATGATGTGCCTTGGTGTGTTCCTTCTTGGGTCCAACTTCTTTGGGACTCTCTGAGCTTCCTGGATTTCCTGGAAGTCTATTTCCTTTGCCAGATTGGGGAAATTCTCCTTTATTACTTGTTCAAATAAGTTTTCCACTGGTGGCTGTGCCTTTCCCCCTTCTGGTACCCCTATAATTCGGATGTTGGAATGTTTAAAGATGTCCTGCAGGTTCCTAAGACTCTCCTCATTTCTTTGAATTCTTGCTTCTTGACTCTTTTCTGTTTGGCCATTATTTGCTTTCTTCTGGTCCACTCCATTGATTTGAGTCCCAGTTTCCTTTTCATTGCCATTGGTGTCCTCTGCAATTCCATTCATTTCAATTAGTTTCGCCTTCATATGTTTCTCTAATTTGTGGCTATAATCAACCAGATCTGCGAGCATCCTGATGACCAGTGTTTTAAACTGTGCATCTGAGAGTTTTGCTATTTCTTCATCGCTTAGATCTATAGGCTCTGGGGCTTTCAGATCTTCTTGCGACATTTTTGGTCTGTTCGCGCCCTTTAAGTGTGAGAAGTGGCGCCTTGGACTCCCAGGTCGCTGGGTTGTGACGCTGTATGTGGGGGCGTGGTCAGAGTGGGGAAATGGTGACCCCCTCTGCTGTTTCTCACAGCTGGGTGAGGAGCAGCGCCTTAGGTGGTTCACCTGGGCCGGGCCACTCAGAGTCGCTGGGTTATGATGCTGTATGTGGAGGTGGGGTCAGAGCAGGGAAATGGCGGTGCCCTCCACTGCCGCTTGCTGCGGGGACCCGCTGGGCCCCCATTCAACCGCCCACTCCCTCGCCTGTCCACCCGTGCAAAAATGCGCGACCTCAGTCAACACGCAGCACCGCTCCCCCGCTGTCTCCCCGCGGTCGCTCACTAGGTCCAACCCTGCGCCTGGATTCCACGCTCCTGGATTCTGAGCGCCTGAGTCCGTCTGACCGAGTCCTCCTGTGCAACCCCGCTTCACCAGCCGCTGGTTTCACCCCTTACCGGTCAGGCTGAAGAATTTGTTGTTAACGGACTTCTGAAAAGTTCAATTTTCCGTGTTCTGGCTGTGTTTTCTGTTGCTAATATTTAGTTGTCTCTAAACTTGGTTGTGTGAGAAGGCATGGCACATCCACCTATGCCTCCATCTTGGCGGAAGTTGACATGTGAGTATCTCAAATGCGTAAAAAAGATCGAATCAGCAATGAAGGATACACTAATTGAAATAAAGAACAAGTTACAGGGAAAAAAACAGTAGAGTAGATGAAGCTGAGAAACAGATCAATGATTTGAAAAATAAGGAAGAAAATAACAACCATGCAGCACAAGAAGAAGAAAAAGAATCCAAAAATGTGAGGATAGTGTGAGCAGCCTGTGGGACAACTTTAAGCAATCCAACATTTGCTTCATAGGGGTGCCAGAAGGAGAAGAGAAAAAGCAAGAAATTGGAAATCTATTTGAAAAAATAATACAATAAAATTTCCCTAATTTGGTGAAGGAAATAGACATGCAAGTCCAGGAAGCACAGAGAGTCTAAAACAAGATTTGATGCAAAGAGAGACACCTCAAGACACAACATAATTAAAATGCCAAAAGTTAGGCTTCTGGCTAAGATGGAGGCATAAGTAAATATGCTTTTTTCCTCACACAACCAAAAGGACAACCATCAATTTAAAAACAAAAATCTACTAGAACTGCCCGAAAATCAAACTGTATGGAAGTCTGACAACCAAGGAATTAAAGAAGAAACACTCATCCAGACTGGCAGGAGAGGCAGAGAGGATGGACAACAAGGCAATAGATGGAGGACCACATGCTCCCACATATACATGCGGAAAAACCAGGATAAACAACTTGGGAGCCAGACAGACCACACAACGCAGGGTTCTAATTCAGGGAAATAAAGCCTCAAAACCTCTGGCTGTTAACACCTGTGGCCATTGCAGTGGTGGGAGAAACTCCCAGTCTCACAGGCGAGTCCACAGGAGGAACCCACGGGTACTAGAATGTACACAAACCCACCCACCCTGGAATCAGCACCAGAGAGGCAAATCACTTCTGCTAGTGGGGGAAGTGACTGAAAGTGGGCCAAGAGCTGAGCAAGTGGCATTGTTCCCTCTCAGACCCCTGCAATGAAGTGGGTTGCCCTGCCCTGGTGAATTCCTAAGGCTCCATCACTTACTACCTATCAGGTGTGCCGAGACAAAGAAATATGGCCTAAATTAAAGAACACATCAAAACTCCAGAAAAAACACAACTAAGTGATGAAGAAATAGGCAACCTATCAGATGCAGACTTCAAAATACTGGTAATCAGGATGCTCACTGAAATGGTTGAGTATGGTTGCAAAATAGAGGAAGCAGTGGAGGCTATGCAAAGTGAAATAAAGAAAAATCTACAGGGAACCAACAGTGAAGGGAAGGAAACCAGGACTCAGATCAATGGTTTGGAGCAAAAGGAACATATAAACATCCAACCAGAATACAATGAAGAACCAAGAATGTAGAAGAATGAGGAGAGGCTTAGGAACCTCCAGGACAACTTTAAATGTTTAAACATCCAAATCATAGAGGTGCCAGAAGGAGAAGAGGAAGAACGATTAATTGAAAAATTATTTGAAAGCATAGTGAAAGAAAACTTTCCCAAATCTGGCAATGGAAATAGAGAGTCCCAAAAATGTTGGACCCAAAGAAGCACATCATAATTAAGGCACATCATAATTAAGTCACCCAAGGTTAAAGGTAAGCAGAGGATCTTAAAAGCAGCAAGAGAAAAGGAGACAGTAGCCTATGAAGGAGTTCCCTATAAGGCTATCAGCTGATTTCTCAACAGAAACTCACAGGCAAGAAGGAGCTGGAAAGAAGTATTCCAAGTCATGAAAGGCAAGGACCTGCATCCAAGATGACTCTATCCAGCAAAGCTATTATTTAGAATGGAAGGGCACATAAAGTGCTTCCCAGATAAGCTCAACTTAAAGGAGTTCATCATCACCAAGCCCTTATTATGTGAATGTTAAAGGGACTTATCTAAGAAAAAGGAGGATCAAAAATATGAACAGTAAAATGACAACAAACCCACAACTATCAACAACTGAACCTAAAATCAAAAACAAACTAAGCAAATAACTAGAACAGGAACAGAATCACAGAAATGGAGATCAAATGGAGGGTTATCAGTGGGGAGGAGAAGGGAGGAGAATGGGGGAAATGTACGGGGAACAAGAAGCATAATTGGTAGGGACAAAATACACAGGGGAGGTTAATAGTATATGAAATGGATAAGCCAAGAATTTAGATGTACGACCCATGAACATAAACCAAGGTGGAGGGGAATGCTGGAAGTGGGGGAAGGGCAGAGTGTGATAAAGGGGAGGAAAAAATGAGACAACTGTGATAGCATAATCAATAAAATATACTTAAAAATTAATTTTTTTAAAATGCCAAAGGTTAAAGATAAAGAGATGGGAGGGCAGTGTGGGACCATGGGTGAGAGGTGAGGGGATTAAGAAGTACAAGTATATAGTTACAGAATAGCCATGGGATGTAAAGTATAGTATAGGAAAGAAAGTGGCCAACGAACTTACACTCATGACCCATGGACTTGAATCCCGTGGGCGGATTGCCTGAGGGATTGGCAGTTGCTGGGTGGATGAGGCTAATGGGGAAAAATTAGGACAACTCTAATAGCATACCCAATAAAATATGACTTTAGATGAACTGAGTGAGAACCTCAACAGCATAAAAAAGGACATGGAAATCTTAAAAATTAGCCTATCATAAATGAAGGATACACTAACTGAAAAGAAGAATAATTTATAGAAAATCAACAGTAGAAAAGATTAAGCTGAGAATCAAATCAGAGACTTGGAATATAAGGAAGCAAAAGACACCCAATAAGAACAGCCAAGAGAATAAAGAATCCAAAATGTTTGCACGATAAGGGTGTTGGAAGAAGAGAGAGAGCAAAAAATTGAAAAGTTATTGGAAAGAATAATGACAGAAAACTTCCCTAACCTGGTGAAGGAAATAGATATATAAATCCAGGAAGTTTGGAGTCCCAAAGAAGATGAACCTGAAGAAATCCAGACCAAGACATATTGCAATTAAAATGCCAAAAGTTAAAGACAAAGAATCTTAAAAGCAGCAAGAGAAAAGCAGATAGTTACCTACAAGGAGTTGCCATAAGACAGTCAGCTGATTTCTCAACAGAAACTTTGCAGACCAGAAGGGACTGGCAAGAAGTAATTCAAAGAGATAAAAAGCAAGATGTACAACCAAGATTACTCTATCCAGCAAAGCTATCATTTAAAACTAAAAGGTAGATAAAGAGCTTCTGAGACAAGAAAAAAGCTAAAAGAGTTCATCACCACCAAACCATTTCAGTACATTTCCGTATCACATGAAATGGTAAAGGAATGGAGCAAAGAAGGGGAAGGGTCATCAAGAAAAATGTATCAAGGACCCATGGACAAAGACAACGCAGTGGGGGGAGGATTGAATATGGGAAGTGGGGGTGGGTAGGGTGAAGGAGAGTAATGAGTGAAAAATGGGTACAACTGTAATTGAACAATGATATAAAAGAAGAAATAAAGATTAAAATATGAATAATAAAATGGCAACAAATACATATCTATCAACAATTAAATCTAAAAAAATATAAACAAAGAAGCAGAAAAACAGACACATAGATACAGAGAACATTTTGATGGTTGCCAGAGGGGAGAGGATTGGGGGAATGGGTGAAAAAGGTGAAGAGTTTTAGAAATACAAATCAGTTGTTAATAGAATAGTCATGGGGATGTAAAGTATAGCACAGGGAATATAGTCAATAATACATCTGACTATGTATGATGTCAGATGGGTGTGAGATTTATCAGGATGATCACTTAGTATTGGGTTAGTCAAAAAGTTTGTTTTTTCTGTAAGATGGCTCTAGTAGTACTTAGTTGTCTTTAACTTTATTCAAAACAATTTTGTTAGATTGTATTGTGACAGCTATGGTATCAGGGTACCTTTTAAAAAGAACATCCAAACTGGTGAATTTTTGTGTAGTCATTTTAATATTGAAGATGGAAGAAAATACGCAACATTTTTGGCATATTATGCTTTATTATTTCAAGAAAGGTAAAAACAACTGAAACGAAAAAAAAAGATTTGTGCAGTGTATGGAGAAGTTGCTGTGACTGGTCAAAGGTGTCAAAAGTGGTTTGCAAAGTTTTGTGCTGGAGATTTCTCACTGAATGATGCTCCACAGTTGAAGCTGATAGCAATCAAATCGAGACATTAATTAAGAACTATCTACATTTTACCATGCAGGAGATAGCCAGCATACTCAAAATATCCAAATCAGTAAAGTTATTGCTGAAAATGAAAACTGTGTCCTTTATTATGCAGAAAAAGTTAAACAGACTTTTTGGTCATCACAATAAGTGATATAATGTGTAATCACTGGGTGTACACATGAAGCTAGTATAATAATGTATGTCAACTGTAATTGAAAAACAAAAAAATGACTTAAAACTGTAAAAATTAGTGGTACTAATGTCATATGGTTGTGGAGATTAAAGTGAGATGATGAGCATAAAGGCTTTGCTGCTGGGCACACAGGGAATGCACCATACACATGATACTCCTCATGTTGTGTGTACAGAGAAGGGTATATGAAATCCTGCCAATACCCTACATGTCAATGTATACCTAACACAGAGACTGGGATCATGGGAGGCTAAAGGAGCCAAGTTGTGTTTCTGGGACCCACAGGTGAGTCTGAACAGAAGAGCTGCGTATGGGGCAGGCTAATCAGAGCAGCTCTGGAAGAGAAGGTGACCATTGGCCAGGTGGCCTGAGGAGATTTGGCACTAATACCCTGTAAGAGCTGTGTACCAGTTATATAGCCAGCACATTACCTGTCCCTTGTGTCTCGGGGCTTCCGGCTCTAGTGCCCACTGAATGCCACTTCTGTCTGATAGATACAAGGAATACATTTTATGCCTTATGTGCTCCTCTAGACTCTTGTGATGGACAAAACTGACACTAGCAGACAATGAGCACAGACAGCCTCTGAAAAACAAATGAGTACAGAACCAAATTCCCAGATCTGCAACTGCTGTACACAGGGAAGTGAGCCTCTTGATTCCTTCCAGTGCCTTCCTTCCTCTGACTGAAAGGACAGTTGACATCAGGTGTCAAAGGGCAGTTGGATGCTTGACTCTGAGTAGAGATTTAAACAAGGGTACTGAGCTGGGCAGGACTGGACTTGGGATTTTACCTGACCCTGCATGGGGTCTGTGGGTAGAGAGCAAGCCACAAAGACAGACAGAGAGACAGGAGGCAGAGGGAGCAGTCAGGGGCTCTGCATTGTCCATACTGGCTAGTTTGCTGCAGGATGGGAGACCACATGGGAGAGAACAAAATCATTCCAAGCAAGGCCATCTTAGACCAGCCCAACCCTGGCCAGGTGCAGTTGAGTAGATTCACCTGGGAAGTAGCCTAGCCTGGCCCAGACCAGCTAGCATCCAGACTCATGAACATAATAAATGCTTTTTTACACAACTAAGCTTTGTGGTTGCCAGTCAGCCATTATTTATAGTACTAAAAAACTGATATAGCTCCAAACTGGAAGCAAGTCAAGATGTCCATTGATGCAGGTTGAAGGTATAAACATTGATACAGCCATACAATAGAGTACCCTGCAGCCAGTGAGAAATTAGGTCTAGCTACACATACTGGCCTGGCAGATGTGTGTGAGATATCAGTGGGAGGTGGCGGGGTGGGAGGGGGAGCAAGTGAGTGATCAATATGTGACCATGACCCCATTCCTGTTTTTTGAAAAAAGTCTATGCATAAAAATATACAGAATAAATACACCTAGGAAAAATTCAGCAATGATGCACATCTAACTATTCATAAGTGTTGCCTGTAGAGAAGACAGAAAGGAGTTTTATATATTTTTTGTTTTCTTATAGTTTTTAAAATATATTTTATCGATTATGTTATTACAGTTGTCCCATTTTTCTCCCCTTTATCACCTGCCCTGCATCCCTTACCTTCAGCAACACCCCCCAACTCCAACCTTAGTTCATGTCCATGGGTCATACCTATAAGTTCTTTGGCCTATCCATTTCCCATACTATTCTTAACCTCCCCCTGTGTATTTTATACCTATCATTTATGCTTCTTATTCCCCGGACCTTCCCCCCACCACCATTCTCTTCCCTCACCCTCCCTACTGATAACCCTCCATTTGATCTCCATTTCTGTGATTCTGTTCCTGTTCTACTTATTTGCTTAGTTTGGTTTTTTTTTTTTTTTTTTTAGGTTCAGTTGTTGATAATTCTGTTTGTGGTCATTTTACTGTTCATATTTTTGATCTTCCTTTTTCTTAGATAAGTCCCTTTAACATTTTACATAAGGGCTTGGTGATGATGAACCCCTTTAAGTTGAGCTTATCTGGGAAGCACTTTATGTGCCCTTCCATTCTAAATAATAGCTTTGCTGGGTAGAGTCATCTTGGATGCAGGTCCTTGCCTTTCATGACTTGGAATGCTTCTTTCCAGCTCCTTCTTGCCTGTGAATTTCTTTTGAGAAATCAGCTGATAGCCTTATAGGGAACTCCTTTATAGGTAACTGTCCCCTTTTCTCTTGCTGTTTTTAAGATCCTCTGCTTATCTTTAACCTTGGGTGACTTAATTATGATATGCTTTTATTATGATGTGCTTCCTTGGGTCCAACATTTTTGGGACTCTATTTCCAAAATGAGTCACTTGCCACTATTTCCATTGCCAGATTTGGGAAAGTTTTCCTTTATTATGCTTTCAAATAATTTTTCAATTAATCATTCCTCCTCTTCTCCTTCTGGCACCCCTATGATTTGAATGTTGGAACACTTAAAGTTGTCCCAGAGGTTCCTAAGCCTCTCCTCATTCTTCTACATTCTTGGTTCTTCATTGTATTCTGGTTGGATGTTTATATGTTCCTTTTGCTCCAAACCATTGATCTGAGTCCTGGTTTCCTTCCCTTCACTGTTGGTTCCCTGTAGATTTTTCTTTATTTCACTTTGCATAGCCTTCACTGCTTCCTCTATTTTGCAACCATACTCAACCATTTCAATGAGCATCCTGATTACCAGTATTTTGAAGTCTGCATCTGATAGGTTGCCTATTTCTTCATCACTTAGTTGTGTTTTTTCTGGAGTTTTGATGTGTTCTTTAATTTAGGTCATAGTTCTTTGTCTCAGCACACCTGATAGGTAGTAAGTGATGGAGCCTTAGGAATTCACCAGGGCAGGGCAACCCACTTCATTGCATTGTGGTGCTGTATGTGGGCCAGGAGTCTGAGAGGGAACAATGCCACTTGCTTGGCTCTATACTGGATTTCAGTCACTTTTTCTGCTACCCACAAGGAAATTTGGCCTTGTGGTGCTGATTCCAGGGTGGATGGGTTTCTGTACATTTTGGGAACCCATGGTTTTCTCCAATAAACTCTCCTGCGAAGCTTGGAGTTTCTCCCACCACTGCAATGGCCACAGGTGTTAACAGCCAGAGGTTTTTGAGGCTTTATTTCTCCTCACTGGAACCCTGAGTTGCATGGTCTGTCTTGCTCCCCAGTTGTTCCTCCTCTTTTATCAACATACAAATGTGGGACCACTCTCTCCATCAGCTGCCGCCTCACCCAATTTACCAGCTGCTGCTTTGCCCTGAGTCCTCTCCACTCCAGCTGCCCTTCTCCATTCCTCCTACTGGTCTGGATGAATGTTTTTTCTTCAACTTCTTGGTTGTCAGACTTCCATACAGTTCTATTTTCTGGCAGTTATGATTATTTTTTGTTTTTAAATTTGTTGTTGTCCTTCTTTTGGTTGTATGAGGAGGCAAAGTGTATCTATCTACACCTCCATATTGGCCAGGACTCTCATAGTTTTTTAAAGTGAAGATTATTTGTAAGAAAAAAAAGTTGGTGTTTTCAATGACTATATTTGTTGAAACCGATGCCCAGCTGTCCTCATAAATTATCCAGCTATTTCCTATGCCTAGCTCTCCTGCTCTGCTTCTGCTCCTGGTGAAAGCCCAGCTCCCTTCTGCAACAAAAATTTGCATTGTGAACTCCCCCTACACCCTCATATATCCCTCCATCACCCAAGCATTTACTATACATCTCTTATCCTTTTGTGAATTTACCCTCAAATATTACAGCATGAAGGTCCTTTAGGGGTCAAGTACCATCTTTGTGGTACAGAGAGAGGGACAGAAGCACAGAAGGCTGAAGCTGAGCTGAAGCAAGATGCAGTTGTCCTGAGAACCCATTTACCTCAAGAAGCCCAGAGCAACCCCCATCCCCAGCCATGGCCTCCAATGGGTACCACTTCCCTCTGAGGAGGTGTCAAGGATCAGGGACAAGCTTCTCCTCTTGGAAGATGTAGGAGGATTCATGAGGGAGAGGAAGAGACCGAGCCCACGACAGGAGGAACAGGGTGGCAATGGACATCAGTGCCGACCTCAGTCTAGAGCTTCTGGCAACAGCCAGATAGTAAGCAAGAATGATAGAGGAAAGAGTGCAAAATGTCACACATGCTGTGGTGCCATGAGCCACCAAAGAAGGATAATATCACAAAACTAGGCTGGCTGTTGTTTGCCTTTGTGGAGGGGAGTGGGAGGGGTTTCTGGTCAGCAGGGGATGGATATTGGGGGAGTTGTACCAAGGGGATGGGCCTGTTTACCTGGGCAGCAAGAGGGGTCAATGAAATGAGGACTCAGGGCTAGGGTTTTGGGAACCTTGAGCCTCCCACACCCTCATCTCTGGGCTTTCTGTGACTCAGAGAAGGGTAGTAAGAATAGGGACAGGGAAGAGAGGCAACTGAAACATAGAGTTAAGAGGCCTGCTTGCTAAACCTCTTTTACTGCTATTTGTTTGCAGTTCCCTGTCACTACTCAAGACACACAAACACTTGGATAATAGCTATAAAACTACACACTTGCTGCTAATAGGGGTATGACTCTTGGCATAGCAGCCATGTTTTAAGGAAAACTAAACAAGTCCTGAAATAAAAGTAGGCAGAATACAAATCTGCAGCAATGAGGTTCACACCTCAGTTCCCATGCAACAACCCATCCTCATATCATTTTCCCCACCCACGTATACTCCGAGGCCTGGGGAACCATTGGCCAACATTTCCCAGTCCCCACACGGCCACTAGAGAGGGCTCTTACTATAACTCTAATCCAGAACTAGGCCATGTCCTTGTTTGTGCAGACCCGGGCTATACTCCTGTCCTGCCTCCCTTCCTTTGTGGGGTGCACACTTTCTTTCTCCCTCAGCTGAGAAGGTTCTAACTACCTATTCACCATTAATTAATTTATTCATTCATTCAACACGTGTTTCTTTAGCACATACTTTGTTCCAGGAGATGCTCTAGCGGTGAGAAAATCCAGACATGAGTTCTTTCCTATCTGACGTGAGACAGACATGTTTAGACAACAAAATGCACAAATACATGTATGATAAGAACAAGCTAGGATCACTGCTCTAAAGGAAAAGAACAGTGTTAAATGGGAGAGGAGAAGGGAGGATCTGTTTTTGATTGTGGGTACAGGAAAGACTTCTGTTAAGGGTAAGGAAAAATCTGTTTGAGGTGAGGCATAAAAGTGGGAATTTTCTGGGTGCAGACTGGGGAGTAAAGTAGTCCAAGTGGATCAAAACAGCATGGACAAAGTCCCTGAGAAGGGAAGGTCAGTGTGCTGGGGGAGGTGTGATATGAACTGGCCTGAAGAGACCATATAGGTATGATAGGCCCCCCTGGGGAGCTGGGAAGAGTTACAAGATTCTACAGAAGTGGGAGATGAGGTCTGATTTATGGTTTTGAAAGATTGCCCTGCTTGGCTGAGAGAAGCTGGCAGAGGAAGAGGATATGAGCAGCCAGAGGAGGCTGTTTCAGTTATCTTACTGAGAGTTGACAGTGGCTTGGGAAAGAACTGTGGTGATGTGGACAGGAAGAAAGGGGAGGGACGAGAAGGGTCCCAAAGGCAGAGGGAACCTGGATTTCCAGAGTGAAGGAGGAGTCGAGAGAGGCTGGTAAATAGAGGAACACTTCCCAAGATGAGACTATAGGAGGAACAGGATTAAGACATGTGTCTGAGGTGCATAGAGATAGCACTCAGAGAGAGTAGTAAGAAGAGAAGGCATTTGGACATATGTGACTCTCAGATTGGACTCTGACCAAATACCTCCTTCTGATATTAATAAAATAGGAATGAAAGTAACAACCACAATTTGTTGAGAGGACTGATCTATAAGAATTATCAAGCACCAGCTCGAGTGCATCAGAAGCAGTCCCCCAACCCCCATACCACCCTTGGGACCTGCTCAAAGCCAAGTGTCTGTGGACTGGGGGTAGGTTGAGGGTGTTCCACATTGCAGATGGGAACCCAGGAGAAGCCATGGAGCTCACCCCAGAAGTGGGAGAGCTGAAGGTTCACAGCAGTGAAAGCAGGAAGGAGGAAGAGAAGACACAGTGGGATGGGCGGGGGGGGGGGGGGGGAACGGAAGAAACAGAAGGAAGGTGGGGTGTTGGGCTGGGGCAGTAGGCCTGGCCTGCAGGGAAAAAATAACACAGAACAATTTCCAACTCAGCCCACACCTCAGTCTGGAGTGCAACAAAGTGTGAGCACGTGAACTGTGCTGGAGGCAAGGATGCCACACCCCTCCCATGTGGTCCAACTTCCACATGCCACATGAATGTGCATGTGCAGATGCAAGAGTGTGAAAGGCAGGGTTGGACCACAGCTGCAATATTAATAGCAGCCTCCTAAGGCCCAACTAAGTCTCCTTCCCCAGAGAATTCCCATCCATCTTCTCTCTTTCCATTGCAGGGCTCTTCTGTCCTCAGGATCCTGCAGCTGGAAGTTTACTCACTGTCCTGCAGTTGGGCCACAGGTCTCCTCTGGGAGCCTCAGACTAGCTGTCCTGGAAGAGGTGTGGGCTGTCCCTTGTCTGTCAGGCTGATGGGCTATGCTGGAGATAGAGAGGATCCCCAAACCAGCTTGTACTCTGAGACAAATATCTTGGCAGTCCCTGGGGCTGCCAAGGGAGCTCTGTGCACCCTTAGATGGAACCTGAGCACCCTTAACAGGGCCTGGCTCCTGCCTTCTTGCTTCTTGGCAGAACTCTGGGGAGGACAGGCTGCAGGTCAAGTAACCTTCTCATAACCAGGTATGTCTGGCTAAGGGAGGCCTTGCCATGGATTGTTGGATGAAATTTGGCTTACACACCATCAAGTGTCTAAGTTCCAGATTCAGCCCTGCCACTGACATGTCCTTTGATGCTGGTCAGCTCCTTCCTCTCAGGCCCTCAGTATGCTCATCTATAAAGGCCTAGGATGGCCTACCCACTAGGAGGTCTCCACTGGGAGACTATATATACCCTGTGGGCCTGTCTAGCCCTAATGCTTTTTTTGCATAATTGAGGCCAAGGCAAGTAGCCTTTGGCCACTGAAGTCCATTGCAGCGGCATGGGTGGGTGCAGAAAATACAGAAGCAGTCCTAGGACCCTACCTGCCATGAATGCACTTGCATAACCCTGCATTGCTTCACTACTGCAGTGTGTGGAGTCTATACCTAAAACATCTAGGTTTGTTTAACAACAGTATATGCACTGAACTCTGTGCCTTGCCAAGCACATGAGCCCACAGAGACAGATGCAAAGCAATTTGAAGCTGAGTCCTGTCAAAGAAGCTGGTGTGGACGGCTAGCTGTCCTGACCTGGCTGGCAGCCCCAGGAAGGGCCCACCTTTTCCTTTTCCTGTCTTCTCTATTGCACCTTATAGGACTCGGGAGACAGTGGCCCCTGGAGCAGCTTCAAATTTTTATGCATTATCGTGAGAATGTCACACCTTTACATGTTTCAAAAATCAAAGAAATATAACACAGTAAAGAGCAAAAATGTTCCTTCCTGCTCTGCACTCTGTGAGTCCTGTTTTTAGTTTCTTATGTGTTCTTTCAGGATTTCATGTGCACATACAAATGAGCAACTTCTGAATGGAAGAAAAAATGACTTTGGGGGCTTCTGTGGTACAGTGTGGTCTGGGCTTTCTCTCCCTGCCCCACCTCAAACCCAGAGCTGCAACTATCACACAATGATGATCAATCAAGTGTTTTCAATATTTATGAAACACTGATGGATTTTCTCCATCTGGAGTTGTAGCTTTCATGGAACTGGCTTCATTAGCCAGAAAGTCAGTATTCCTATTGTACTGGGACCTGTGGGCCAGGTTGCTGCTGCCATGTCAGCTTCTTGCCAGTAGCTCTCAGCGGCTCTGCCTTGAGGGCTAGTGGATGAGGACACAGAGGCTGAGCCTCAGGCTGGGCAGGAGTGCTTCAAAGACTCAGAAAGCTCACTGAGGGCATACACAAGTCCATCCCCTTCCCGAGCCTGTTATCTGATCTGGAAAATGAGAACTTGGGCTAATCAATGAGTTTCACTGCTGCTTGATGTTCAAGAGGACCCTCCAAGGCTTCCCAGATGGAGGCCCCTAAGTGCAGGGTCAGGTCTTCTCTTCCTCCTTATTGGCCTTCCCACCATGCCACCTCCAGTAAACCTGGACATAGAAAAAGACTTGGGTTTGGGCTCTTTCTTCATCATATTGCAGCAGAACCAAGGCTCCATTACTCTGGAAATGGCTATTTCCATGGGACATAGGGGGTCAGGACCTCTGGGCCTCATATGAACTTGCCACTGCTTGACGGCTTCTTCATGTGGGGGCTGGGTGGGAGTAGCTGTAACAAAGCCACTGGGGTCCAAGTCTGATCAGCAGTGAGAACACGGCTGATGGGAAACAGAGCTGATGTTTCCACAACCCTGAGGTCAGAGCCAAGGGCAGCACAGAGAACTAATGAGCTTGGCTCTGATGGGGTGGGGTGAGGGAAGCTGGGACTGCTGAGGGTGGAGTGGGTATGTGTGCAGCCAGGATGGAGCCAGGCAGGGGCCTATCCTGCCCCAGGGCAGCTGGGGGCCGGGCTCCTGGCCCCTTCTAACCTTTTGAAATATGTGTGTATTTAATTTTGTGGTTTATGATCTTAAACATATTTAAACATACACATTCAAGTAATATAAACATAGGACTACATTTTTACCACAAAACTTGAACAATATACCAGCCTATCACACAAGAGGTTTCCTCTCTCTACTGAGCACCATTCACTGTTCACCATTGTTAAGTTTGATCTGTAGCTTACAGACTTTATTCTGGAAATGACTTTTCCCCTAAGCTTAGGGGGTCTTTTTGTTACTGGACTGGCTCTATGCCAAGAGCTGGCCCTACTCAGGCACAGTCCAGGACCTCTAGGCTCTTGCTGAGGAAAGAATTCAAGAACGGATAAAGAATGAACAATTGTTTCAGTCAGGTAGAGAAAGAAAGAGGCCAGGATGTGGGTTCCTGGAAATAGGAACAAGGGTTGAGCCGCCTGCTGCTCCACTGGCTGCAGGTCTCACTGGGAGCTGCTGTGAAAGAAGCGAAAGCACATGTCTGAGTGGACACAGATGAACTCGTTAGTGAGTTCCACGCTGGGTCAGTCAGTTCTTGGGATTTTCTGTTTCTAAGGATAAGTTGTTTCCAAACTTTGTGACACCAAAGTCTGTCTCTGCCTTCTGTTCCCAAACGTGGTCTGTTCAGGAAGTGTCATGGTGTTTGTCCCCCTCCCAACCCCCCTCTACTTCTGGTGTCAATGCGTTATAATGATGGTATAATGAGTTTAGGGGTCCGTCTCTGGTCAACTTTCCCTCCATCTTGGACTGATCTGGTTTTTGCCAGTCCTTGTTGTTGACTTCTGCTACCACCACAGGGATTTCCTGCCATAAATGTTTCTCTTTGATCATGGTGAAAGTGGGGGCTCTGGTGAGATGACCTAGAAGCTTATAGGCCTGTGATGTTCACTTCTATCTCCTCATTCCACTTGTCAGGAGTTTTCCCTAATTTCTTACTATCCTGCCTTACTACTTTTAACTGCATCCAGGTATTTCTTTCAAAGGTTGGGCCTTAATGCCCTTAACAATCCCCCTCTCAATGGGCATTCTGGTTGTCTCCAGTTTTTGTTTTGTTTTGTTTTGTGTTACAGTGATGCTGAAACATCCCTGATGATCCTGCTCTCCTGGCCTACCTCAAACCTCCCCTCAGCTCCCAGGTGCCCAGGGCCCACCTGACCAGAGGAAAGTGTTTGATCCACAGTGGATCTGACTGAGTAGAAAGACCAAAGGCATGCTTTCTCCTATAGGAGAAGCAGAATGCTGAGCCAAAGGGTAGACACACATATGGTGGTATTTCAGGCACGGTGAGATGGCATAGTGGGGTTAATAATGCTGCCCTTCACAGATAAAGTGCTTCTCAGATAAGTTCAAGTTAAAGGATTTCATCATCACCAAGCCCTTTATTATATGAAATGTTAAAGGGACTTATCTAAGAAAAAGATAAAAAATATGAACAGTAAAAAGAAAGCAAACTCACAGTTATTAACAACCACACCTAAAACAAAAACAAACTAAACAAACAACTAGAATAGGAACAGAACCACAGAAATGGAGATCCCATGGAGAATTAGTAACAGGGGATTGGGAGGAGGAGAGAAGAGGAAAGGTACAGAGAGTAAGTAGCATAGATGGTAGGTAGAAAATAGGGAGAGGGTAAGAATAGTATGGGAAGTGTAGAAGCTAAAGAATTTACGACACATGGACCCTAACCCTAACCCTAATTTATGACACATGGACATGAACTAAAAGGGGGGGGAGTGTGGGTGGGAGGGGGTATGCAGGGTGGAGGGGAATGAAGGAGAGGAAATGGAACAACTGTAATAGCATAATCAATAAAATATATATTTTTAAAAATTTAAAAAGAAAGAAAAAAAATTTTAAAAAAAAACAATGCTGCCCTTCATATTATTGCCAGTGGAAATGGGATTCTTTCATGGAGTCACAAGAAAATCATTTCCGAGGACCCACATATAGTAAGGCAATATTTATTGAGAGAGAAATAAAAGATTGTCCCCAGGTTGCTGGTATTTCATTTGTGTCCATCCCAGTGGTGAAGAAGTCCAGCCTTACCTTCATCAAGACAAGAAATAGGCCCAGGGTCCAGAAATTCTGTGCCATTGGTTCTTAGTTCAGTTCAGTCTCTGTTGCCATCTGGCTAGCTTAATCTGTTCCCAGCTGCACTCCGGCCAGTGCTGCATTGCCATACCCTGTACCCAGGCTCTCACTTGGAACCTGTGCAGCTACTAGGGCCACATGGCTGCTAAAGAAGAGAACAAACAGGCAAACATGTGTTACCAAGCCATAGAGAAAGAACTTGCCTTTGTTAGGCTCTAATTATATTATCTCAGGCTTGTGAAGGATCAGGTGCTCTTTTAAACTAACCAATCAATTTCCCAATCTTTCTCTGGCTTGTGTTGGGCCCTCCCCCTAACCCTTCCAGTTCTTTTCCCAGATTAGACACCTCCCCTTTATGGTCACCATCTTGGCTGCTACTGCGCAGGCACCAAGCACAGGCATTTCTCCTGCTGTTTTTATCTCCCCCTCCTGTAATCCAGCCAAGGACCTATAAGGATCCTTCTTGCCTGTTTCTGGGATTAAGTCCCTAGGGTGGAGGATGCAGCGGGTCCCCTGGGGTGCTGATGAATGTTGCAGCTTCCTAGTGAACCAGGTTTGTTGTCCTACTCAGCTCCCTAGTTTATTATGTTTAATGTCTGATTTCTTTTGTTTCCTTCCTTTTATTAATATCTAACTACCTATGCTAACAATATCACAGCATGTCTCCCACTACCCCCTCTCTTCAGAGGGGAAAATGTGGAATCTCTGAGAGTGGAGGCTGGGAATGGAAATGTCACTGGTGGCTGCAAACCAGAATAGTCAGAGGGGGGTTTTGAGGCTTGACTGGGACTTGATCAGTGTACCATTCAAGGTCATAAGCTAGGGTAATAGTTGAGTGACAACTTTCTCTGAGTGCTTATTGTGTGCCAGGTGCTGTGCTGGGGGATTTGGACACTATTTTGTTTCAATCCTGCACGGTAGCAATGATTCTGTTAACAGATACTGTAGCTCAGGTGAGACAGCTTCCCCCAGGTCACGTAGTCACTCTGTCTGACTGCACAGTCCAAATCCTTTCATCTTCCCTGGTTGCCTCTCTTTGGCCTTTTGGCCTCCTGTCTAATGATGCCAGGTTTGGAGTCCCACAGCCTCCTATCACCATGCAGCTGTCAGGTAAGGAGTCAATGGTGACAGATGGACCAGAAGCCTCACCCAGGAAAGCAGGGGTCACCATGGTGCTAGCCTGAGCTCATCCCATCCTGGGTCATATGGTTAAATGAGAAGTGGGCCCTGGGATTTGGACAGGCATTGGGAGAATGGGGCAGGGCACAGTGGGGCTGAGGCCAGTTTTGAGGTCAAAGGGCAAGCAAAATGTCCAGCATCCAGTTGGTTAGGTGTATGAATCCAAAGCTTTCTTGCTTATCTCGTCAATGCCCTCTGTGTTAGGGCAGGATTAGAGCTTTTTTCAGATTCTCAGAAACAACTGCTATCCCAATAGAGGTCCCACCTCCGTGGACTAAAGCACCATCTCCGGAGGGTTCCTGGTACAGGGGGAAAAGGGTGGGGCCCTAGCCTGACTCAGCAACCAATCTGCATTTGGGGGCGGGACCTAAAACTCCCTCCTCCTCTCAGGACCTCCGTTGCAAGAGAGAGCAAGGCATTCTGAGAGGCTAAGCTAGTGCTGCTCTCTGAGTGTCCTGGGGCTCCTGGGGACATAGAATAGGAAAGCTGGACCCTACCTTGGGGAGCAGGAGGTGCTGAAAAAAGTGAAGAGTGATACAAGAATAGGACTATCTCTCTTTTTTTCCTCTAGTGGAACCTGGCAGGAAGGAAGCATCTACTGTAGACAGCTGAGGTTCCATGTATTGAGTGCTGAACACCTCTGCTGCCCTGGTGATAGAGGGGCCCAGGTCTGTGCTGGTACACACTGGAGAAGTATTCCAATGAGGGACAGACCAAGGAGCCCTACCCTGTCCTCAGAGAGCTCTTGCCAGGCCTGGTGGACAAATTCCAGGCAAAGCCACAGGATTTGGAGTCTGGGGCTGCAGAGTTCAGGGAAGGAAGCAGCCCTGAGGCCTGTATCCATCAATGAATGAGGCCCTGACATTAGTAGACAGCTTTAGCATCACAGAGTCAGAGCAGGCCTCCTGGAGGAGGTGGAGGGAGACTGCACTGAGTGGTCTCCTAAGCATATGCTCTGGCACCAGATACTCCTGGGTAACCCTCCCTCTTTATTATCACTTATTAGATGGGCAACCATAAACAGCTGACTTTGCCTCTCTGTGCCACAGTCCGCTTGTCTATGAAATAGGAAAAATAATAGATTCTAACCCAGAGGGCTGTGGTGAGAATTCCAAGTGTTTATAATGGTGCCTGGCCCAAGGCAACTACTCAACAAAGAAGAGTAATTTTTGTGATATTTTCATCAATGTGATTAGAGGATGAAAAGAATATGAGAAGATGGAGGTGCTGAATCAGTGCAGATGGCAGTCACAAAGGAGACTCCATTTCTCTGGGAACAAGGATCCAGCACAGATTTACAAGCAACTGGAATATCTAGTCCCTGGGCTCCAGGGCACCCCCACCAAACTTTCATCAAACTTTGCAGGCTTTTAGCCACAAATTCAATGATAAGTAATCCCAAGCTTGAGATCAAGAGCATACATGGTTGAAGCTAGGTACAGTGGTGATTAGAAGCAATATTTGAGGCCTGAGGGTTGGTAGAAAGTGAATGGAGGGCCACTTACTTTGAACATACAGAAGGTCAAATCTTTTGGGAGGTGTTGAGTGGATAGATCAGACTGAATCAATCAACAGTTTCTCAAGGGACAGAGTAAATCTCTTTCCTGGCCTGGCCTTTATTTCTTCATCTGTACCATGGTAAGGGGGCAGCTAGACCAGGTGAACAGAAAGGTCCAGCTCTCAGTGGCTGTCTCTGAACTGGCAGTCCAGGGCAGAAGCCAGGCGTGAAGGTTGACTGGAGGGCCTGGCCTTGGGGAGGGTCCTCCCAGAGGGAAGGGTACGGGAGGTGGGATAGGGCAGACCTTGTCCCTCCCTTCCTGCTGCCCAGTGGGTGACAGCTCCTGCACTCCCTGAAGGAGGCTGAGGCGGACTGACAAGAAGGCTCCAGAGCCAGGCTGTCAGGAAGTGCCCCCTGACACCTTTGTGTGAGTGATTTGCATAAAATGTGCATAAATCTGCATAATTTAGGAAGCAACCACTGCTTATCTTGGGCAAGTTGAACTACCCAAGCAGTTCAATTTTATGAGATTTGAAATAGTGCTTTCTTCTCCTGCCCACTCCCCCTCCTGCTTCCCTTTTCTCTAAGTCTGGCCTGTCAGATCCTGCTGTCTCTTCTCATCTTTCCAGAGCTGGAAGATGGGCCTCCCAGGCTTGCTTGGGTCCCCAGAGAGAGTCCCTTTGCAGCTGCTGAGTATAGTTGCCTGTTAGCTTGACAGTGGTCCTGGTTCATCCACCCAATACGCCTTCATAAAGGAGGTTTGAGGATCCTGAGAAAGCCATAGGTTTTTCACTAAGAATGAGTCAGGTCAAAGTGACTGAATTCTTTTACCTGACAAGACACTAGGGTGCAGTTTGTATCTGGGTTCCTGCTAGGCTTTGCATCTGGTGTTGGTGAGGCCTGGGTTGTGCCCTGGGGCTCAAGGACAGGGGATGAACTATGACTGACTAATCAAACAGCTGTCTCCAAGGGAACTGATTCATAGATTACTATCAGTCCAGATGAATGTCCCTACTGCTGTGACACAGGGCTTTGTCCATGCCCTTTCAACAGTTGTATTCTTGGGTTATAAACAAGTTAGTTTTGTGGTACAAATGACACTAACTCCAACTGGCTTAAGCAAAATTAAAAAAAAAAAGAGAGAGAGAAAGAGGATTGATTAGCTAATGTAACTGAGAAATCCAAGGGTATATGGACTTCAGTTGGATCTGGAGACTCAGATGCTCTCATGAGGACACTCTCTGCTCTGCTTTCCTTGGTGTTCACTTAAATTGGCTCCATTGCAGTCATGGCCCCCAGAAGCTCCAGTGTTATACGCTACCAATTCTAAGCCCAGGAAAATCAGAGCTTCTTCCCAGCAGTTCCAGACAGGTCTACAATCAGGTCTTTTTATTTTCTTAATTTTTCTTTTCTTTTTAAAAAAAAATATTGATTATGCTATTACAGTTACCATATTTTTCTCCCCTTTATTCCTGTATGCCCTGTACACTCCCTTTCACTATCATTCTACCACCTTAATTCATTTCCATGGGTCACACATACAATTTCTTTAGCGTCTCCACTTCCCATACTATTCTTAACTTCCCCCTATCTATTTTGTACCTACCACTTATGCTTCTCATTCCCTGTACCTTTTCCTTCATTCTCCTCCTACCCCCTCCCCACTGATAACCCTCCATGTGATCTCTGTTTTTGTGATTCTGTTGTTCTAGTTGTTTGCTTAGTTTGGTTTTATTTGTTTGTTTGTTTTTAGGTTCAGTTCTTGATAGTTATTTGTCATCATTTTACTATTCGTAGTTTCTATCTTCTTTTTCTTATATAAGTCCCTTTAACATTTCATATAATAAGGGCTTGGTGATCTCTTGAACTCCTTTAACTTGACCTTATCTGGGAAGAACTTTATCTTCCCTTCCATGCTAAATGATAGCTTTTCTGGATAGAGTAATCTTGGAGGTAGGTCCATGCCTTTCATGACTTGGAATATTTCTTTCCATCCCCTTCTTGCCTGCAAGTTTTCTTTTGAGAAATCAGCTGCTCATCTTATGGGTACTCCTTGGTAGGTAACTGTCTCCTTTTCTCTTGCTGCTTTTAAGATTCTCTCCTTCTCTTTAATCTTGGGTAACATAATTATGATGTACCTCGGTGTATGCTTCCTTGGGTCCAACTTCTTTGGGACTGTCTGATCTTCCTGGGCTTCCCGGAATTCTGTTTCCTTTGCCAGATTAGGGAAGTTCTCCTTCATTGTTTTTTTCAAGTACGTTTTCAATTTCTTGCTATTCTTCTTCTCCTTCTGGCACCCCCTATGATTTAAATGTTGGAATGTTTCAAGTAGTCCTCAAGGTTCCTCAGCCTCTCCTCATGTTTTTGAATTCTTGTTTCTTCATTCTGTTCTGATTGAATATTTATTTCTTCTGTCTGTTCCAAGACATTGATTTAAGTCTCAGTTTCCTTCCTTTCACTGTTGGTTCCCTGTGCATTTTTCTTTATGGCACTTTGTATAGCCTTCACTTCTTCTTCTATTTTGCATCTGTACTCAATCATTTCTGTGATTACCAGTGTTTTGAACTCTCCATCTGATAGGTTGGCTATTTCCATGTCACTTAGTTCCTTTTCCGGAGTTTTGACCTGTTCTTTCATTTGGGCCATATTTTTTGTCCAGGTGGGCCTGTTACAGGGTAAAGGGTGGAGCATTAGGTATTCACCAGAGCAGGGCAACCCACTTCACTGTGTTGTGGTGCTGTATGTGGGGGAGGGGTCAGAAAGGGAACAATGCCGCTTGCTTGGCTCTCATCCTGTTTTCAGTCACTTCTTCTGCTGCCCACAAGCAAATTGGGCCCTTCTGGTGCTGATTCCAGGGTAGGTGGGTTTGTATATGTTCTGGAACCCCATAGTTCTCTCCAATGAACTCTCCTGTGAGCCTGGGAGTTTCTCCCACTGTTGCAACCCCAATAAGTTTTTACAGCCAGAGATTTTGAGGCTTTATTTCCCTGTGCTAGAGCCCTGGGTTGTATGTACTGTCTTGCTCCCCAGCTGTTCCTCCCAGCTTATCTGTACATGAATGTGGGACCACCTACTGCTTTTTCACCCTGTCCTCTAGCCACGGCCTTGCTTTGCATCCATTCCAACCTGGCTGCCTGACGCTGCCCCCCCCCCACACCAGTCTAAGGGAATGTTTCTTTTTTAACTCCTTGGTTGTTGGACTTTCATACGGTTCAATTTTCTGACAGTTCTGGTAGGTTTTTTTTGTTGTTTATTTGTTTTTAAATTTGTTGTGTGAGGAAGCAAAGCATATTTGCCTATGCCTTCATCTCAGCCAAAAGTCCTTGATTTCACCAGTGGTTTCTGATTCCAGACCCTGAGTGGCTGTCTGAATTTTCTTCCAAATTCTTAATTCCATAGACGCCAGCCTGCAGGGCCAACTGATGGTTACCTTGGCAACGCAACATATATTTGGGCCAGCCAGGCTGGTCTGTGCCTCTCATCTTGGGTTTTGTGAGACACTAGAAGGCATGTAGCCTTGTGTGCTTCGCTTATTTTTTAAAATACCTGGGCACTTAGTTAAAATAACTTCTCTTGGCAAGGACTTTCTGCTGCCCCCTTCTTTACGACTTTGTATTTGGGGACCTGGTTTGGCAAGTGGGAGGACTGTCAGACATATAGAGGGTATAAGTGAGAAGGCAACAGGTGGCAGTAGAAAGAGGAAGCTAGGACTTTGGGGTGAGAAGGCCTGGGTATAAACCTGGTTCCTGAACCTTTGGCAGGTGAGAATGAGCAGACCTTTCCCCCTTAGATCTGCTCTGCCCCTGAGAGTTCCCCATCTAGTCACTGGCCTGCAGCACCCCCACCTGACCTGCCCAACTAAACCAGGCTCCTCCCAGTGCTTCCCATACCGTGCCTTTATTCTCACCCCACTCAGGCACAACATCTTTTTCCTAGAAGCCTCACAGTTCCTCCTGAGCTCTCCAATTTAACCTCTGCACTAGAACCAGAGATCCTGTACTAAAATGCAAATCTGATTCCCTCATAAGATCCTCCTTACAACCTGCTTGGCAAGCCCCTTAACTGGGTACCTGTGCTCTGTCCAGCTCCCCTGCCTCCTCTCCTCACTCTCTTGCAAGCCTCTCTGCTCAAGCCATTCACCATTACCTAAACTATTCTTCCTCTTTACCCCAGGCCCTTGTCAGGGCTGTTTCCTAGGTAGCATCTCCCCCCACCAACTCCTGCCCACCCTCCCAGGGCCTTCTTGAGGATGTTCAGATTGAATTAGCTTTTCTGGCATTCCTGGCCTGACATCTGTCACTAAACTTTGAGTAGTAATTTTTTTCTTTACTGATCTGTCTCACAACCTCTCCATGCCTACCCCACCCTTCCCTGGTTTGGTCCATACTGCATGGGGAGCACCTTGGTGCAGGGACTAAGGGAGAGCCACTACAAGCCAACACAGTGCCTTTGTGCAAATTAGAAAGAGACATCTTCCCTTGGGGTGGACACAGTCCCATGCCAAGGTACAGGGCTTGGCAAGTGGAGGAGAGGCTGTCCCTCTTCCAGCTGGCACTGTGACCTTGGACTTGGTCATGACTCTGTCCCCAGGTCTTGTGCTGCACCTGGCCTAGTGTGGGTGTTCAGAGGAAGTGGGCTGAGTTGAGCTGGAGAAGCCACGTCCCTCATAGAGGCCTGTACCTCCACTCTCTGCCCCATACTCTTCCTGGATCTTACCTCCTGGACTTGGTTGCTTCCTGTCACACTGGGGCTCTTACCTGGATCTGTCTAGCTCTCTGTTCACCCTTGTAGATGCTTATTCTCACAGTGAATTAATTTCATTACTTTTCTTGTTGTGATTGTTCAAACAGAAACCATGGTTGGAGTTGGCAGACTTGGTGTCTAGGACGTGGAACAGCCTGGAATACAGGGAAGGAAGAGGCAATCTCTGGGACCAGTTACTGTGGCTTGAGGTGCTGGCCTATGGCAGGAGGACCAGAGTCTTGGGCTCTGCTCAGCCTCCCTCATCCTGTCCTTCCCTGTCACATGCTGCAGCTGCCTCCAGAGGACTTTCTAAGAAGTCAACGACCCTGGCCCATCTATCTGTCTTGTGAGGGGAGCATGTGGCCATGGGAAAATTATAGCAAACCTCCCACTCACTCCTCCAGCATCTTACAGGCAGAAAGATGACCCAGCAGTGGCTTCTGTCACACTCAGAGTAAAAGCCAAAGCCCTCACTGTGGCCTGCACAGTCTTCATTTGGCCCCATCCTCTCTTGGCCCATATGTTTTCCATTCTTCCCTCACTCCTGCTCCCTACTTACCTCATTCCCCCATGCTGGGCTCTGAGGTCCATCCGACATGCCAGACACTTCCCATCTCAAGGCTTTTGTGCTTCCTGTTCCCTCCATATCAGTCTTCTGGCTCAGGACTCCCTTACCCCCCTTTACATCTATACTCAAAGATCACTTTTTCACTGAGGCCTTCCTTGAGCATGTGTTTAAATTGAGCTTCCTCCCCAGCCCCCAGTTCCTGCTTTTTTTCCATAGTACCTTTTACCATGTAAAATATAATTTATTTTACTCTCTTCTCTTGCTTGGTGTTGGCCTCATTTCTAGAATATAAAATCCATGAGTTCAGGCACTTTCCATTGCTCTCTCCCCAGTGTCTGGCAATGAATGAAAGTTTTGGGGAAGGAAATAAAAACGAAAAGATTAGCCTTTTGGCTCTCTGAGCAGCGCCATGATAGTGGGCAAGAACAAGCGCCTTATAAAAGGTAGCAAAAAGAGAGCCAAAAAGAAAGTGGTTGATGAATTTTCTAAGAAAGATTGGTATGACATGAAAGCACCAGCTATGTTTAATATAAGAAATATTGGAGACACACAAGTCATGAGAACTCAAGGAGCCAAAATCATTCCTGATGGTCTGAAGTATCATGTTTTTCAAATGAGCCTAGCTGAACTGCAGAATGACGAAGTTGTATTTAGAAAATTCAAGCTAATTACTGAGGATTTTCAGGGTAAAAACTGTCTGACTGATTTCCATGGCATGGCTTACCCATGACAAAATGTGCTCCATGGTCGAAAAATGGCAGATCACTACCAAAGTTCATGTTGATGTCAAGACTACTGATGGGTATTTGCTTCATCGATTCTGTGTCGGTTTTATTTTAAAAAAACCACAACAATCAGATTCAGAAGAACTTTTATTCTCAGCATCAACAGGTCCTTCAGATCTGGAAGAAGATAATAAAAATAATGAGCCAAGGGGTGCAGACAAATGACTTAAAAGAAGTGGTCAATAAATTGATTCCAGATAGTGTTGGGAAAGACATAGAAAAGCCTTACCAATCTGTTTATCCATCCATGATGTCTTTGCTAAAAAAGTCAAAATGCTGAAGAAGCCTAGGTTTGAACTGGGAAAACTCATGGAGCTGCATAGTGAAGGTAGCAATTCTACAAAAGCTACCGGGGATGAGACAGGTACTAAAGTTAAACCAGCTGATGGATATGAACTCCCAGTCCAAGAATCTGTTCAAAATTCAGACATTTAATGGTGACAAATAAAAAGGTCTATTTGTGATATTTTTTTAAAAGAATGAACAAATCATAAGAGTGATAAAAATGGCAGCTGCCATGTGTGGACATCCACCTGTGTTAGCCCTTCACATCCATTATCTCATTGAATTCTCCCAACACTCCTCCCCCTCATATAGTGAGAAAACTGAGGTTCATGAGGTAAATAATTTTCCCAATTTCACTTGGCCAGAGGGTAACCAAGCCAGGCTAGTTGGACTCCAGGTCCCACAGGTACACTCGGTGTAGCTACTACAGCAGGGAGGGTCTGTCTCAGGCCTGCCCTGAGCTATTCCATTTAGAGGTTCACTTGGTTTCAGCATTGGGGACCTGGCAGCAACAGGCCAGAGCCTTGGACTGAGATAAGAGCGGAGAGGGAATATGTGAGTACCTGTCCTCTGTTCCAAGAGCTTGTGGACCCATCCTCTCTAACTCCAGAAAGGTCCCTTTATGGCTCCAGGCCATTTGACATCACTCACTGCCCCTTGTGGCTGGCCCACATCAATGTCCCACTTTCAGCTTCCCAAGAGGTGACTTCAGAGGTCTAGCTTTGCCTCTCCCCTCTGTCCCCCTGCCCCACCTGCCTGTCATTTCCTCAGCACATGAAATAACTTTTCTGACTGAACCTTTTAAAAATCTACTTGGCACTCTCTCTTCCCATATTATCCCCCAATTCCTCATTCCCCACCATCCTTTGCCATCAACACCTCCATTAGGGCCCCCAGAGGATGCTGTATATGAAATAATTTTGTGAAATCCAATAAAAATTTGACTCAGGGCAACATTACAAGAAAAGAAAATGATAGCTCTTCTCTGGTGCAGAGAAAGGTAGAGAAGGAAAACCACACCAACCTACCAGTGTCCACCTCATGTGCACCCTATCCTGTGTGCAAGCACCATCCCAATGCATACAGCACCCTGCACTTGCACACGGATATGCATGCACATGGACTTTGTGTACAGTACAGGGACTTTGTGTCAAGTCCCTGTCAATCTCTAGGATTCAATTTTGCCTTCTGTACAATGGGCCCTTGACTGCTGAACTCAAATCCCTACCAGCCAGTAGACTACATAGTCTGGTGCCTGCTCACATCTGTGTCAGTAGTCATGTTACCTGGTGGAGGTGACCACTTTTGCTGCACACTGCCGACAGATGCCATCTCAGAGCATAAAGAATTGAGTCTAATGCCCCAGCCCCCTCTGAGGTTCATCTCTAATTCTAACACTTATGGGGTCTGGGGCAATGGTATAAGGGAAATCCCATATATCATATAGCTAGATATTTATATTATGAATCAAGTTAATAAATGATTAAATAAAACAGCAACCTAAAAAGTGGGTTTCAAATATAAAATTCTTGGAAAGAGCTGGCCTTTAGAATCTAGACCTAGGCCCTGGCCTGCCCTTTCCCTCTCCCTTTGCCTCTGGCTCTGTCCCACCCTGATAAGGCCCTTGCTGACATACCTGGGGATAGATACCCTGCCTGCAAAGTCAAACTCTGTCCACACCCTACACTCTGCATATAGCCCCTTGGACACCTCTCCAGCCTTGAGTGTGGACATCACTGGCATGGTATCCCATTAGAAGGGTTGGTCAGGAAAGAAGCCCCTCACAACAGAGAGTTCAAGGACAAGCAGAGCCTCTAAAATGCAGGGCTCAGGCAGAAGCCCCTTACTTGGGTTTAGGATAATGCTGACCACTCTCCTACTATGGGAAAGAGTGGAAAGAGAAGCAAAGTCATTCCCTGGGCCCTGACGAGCCCTCTCGCTTTAGCCTAGCTGTCTGCTCTTAGGCCCCTCTTTCCCCACACTGTCCACCAGAGGCTCCCTCTGTGTCTGGGCACAGCATTTGAAGGGTGCATGCCAAGGAGACCCTGGTATAGGAGACTGTTCTGCATGGGGTGGGCCCAACTCCCACTCAGAGATGCACAGGACCCATGCCCACGGAAAGGTTTTCCTGTGAGGAATCAGGCCTGCACTGTACCTAGATTGCTATGAGACTTGCTTTTGCTAAAGCTCCCTCACCCTGAATTGAGGCAAAAACATTTACTGCAAAGTAACTTCCTAAAATCCATGCTAAACCTTCCAAGGATGAGTGTAACTGGTTCAACCACTTTTGCCTTTTTATTTGCAAATATCCTTCTGTGATGTGATTAGCGGCATCTTCTCCTTTGTTTTCTGTAAAAGATAACCACCTAAAGTGAACCTCTGCATAGTAAATGGGGACCTTCATGTAAAGTGCCCAGAAAAACAATAAAAGCCCATCAAAGCAAGGGTCAAGGCTTTTTCTCCTCTTGAGAGAAAAGCCATGTCGTCCCTTTTCCTCAACAGGACTCGGTAGTCTGGGTGAATTTCTCGTGTCTCATCCACAATGTGGCAGACCCCACGAGCTGGGGTCCACATCACCCTTGGAACACAGACATGCCCCAAAGTGGATAGGAAAGTTCTGTGCACCTGCCCAGTGTGCAGAGCTTCCTTATTCTGGGAAGTGGGTGGAAGCTGGCCATGGGGACACAGATGGACAGGGACATTCAGTTGGGCATTCACAATGGGAAAAGGTCAGGGTTTTCTGAACAGGGGGGTCAGAGCGGCTGTGTACACAGTAGGAATTGTCATTCCTCTGGTAGGTATTGTGTAGATTCTGCTCCAAGGATGCCCCAGGCTGCAAGAAATCCTCCATCAATTGTTCTGGAAGACATTAACCCTACAGTGCCCACTGCCTCACTGCAAGAAGGATAATTTTGAATGCAACAAGGGAAGACACAGCCTTGTTCTGATTCATTTTCCCATCTACAAAATGGAGCAGTAAGACTGGCCACTCTGGGTTCTTGGGAGTTCATCTCTGATATGAATAGGCTAGGGACAGAGGAAAAGGGGAAGCTAGGGAGGGAAAGTAAAATAGGGCCACAAGGAGTACAATGTGGCTCCCACTACATGGAGCCTTTCCTTTCACTCATGTCCAGCCTCCCAGGGTGAGGAGGCACCAGCTCTGCCCAGATCCCCTCAGCAGCTTGTGGGGTCAAAATCCAGGATTGCTCAGTGTCTTGCACACTCATCCCCCTTCTACTTGGCCTTCTGGGCCCTGACCCTGTGTCTTTTCTGACAATCAGGGTCTGGGATGGGAAGGGGATGGGGCCTGCTCTTTGTAGGCCCCAGGATCCTGGGACTGTGCCCTGAAGCCTATCTGCCCGTGTATATCCAGTGGTGCCTGGCTAAAGGCAGAGAGGCACAGGAAGGGCTATACCTCCTGTGGCTATCGGCCCTTGTAATGTTCTTGGCTATGGCCAGATGGCCATCAGAGTGGCTTTGGCTTCCTGAAAAATAATCACTCTTACCTTTGTTCATGGGCCTGAGGCTCTCACAGGGACCACATCTGAGGGAGTTCATGGAGGGCCCTACAGTTCAGAAATGGCCTTTGGACAGTGAACAGTGTTGCCAAAGAAGGAAAAAAATCTTTATTGAGTGTCTGCTATGGGCTAGGCACTGAACTATTATTATCTCATCTTAAGTTCAAAATGACCCTGTAGGGAAGTTGGTATTGTGCCCATTTTATAGGTGGGGAGATTAAGGCTCAGAAGTCATATGACCTTCCAAAGTGCACTGCATTGCAGATACCATGAGGCCTTGCCCATATCCCTTTCACCCTATGCATGCCTACCCCACAGCTTCCTATACAAATATTCAAAAGTCTGCTGAGAATTCTTTTTTGGCCCAGGAGCTAGTTCAGCCCACGAACAGGCTGCCCTATCAATGTCAGGAGCTATCACTCCTTGGAGCACCTCAACCAAGGACACAGGGTGGAATATTGCAGCTCCTCACCCCATTCTAAAACAACTCTGAGGTATGCTCTATTTAGTCATGAACAGGTCCCCAGGAGGACTGGCTTCCAGTTGCCCACAGCAGTCACCTATACTGGCTTCCTTCCTTTCCCCATTTCACTTCCTCTCTCCCCTCCAAGTACTTCCTGAGATAATTTTCCAAGTAAATATTCACTCTCAGATCTTTGTTTCAGTGTCTGCTTCTGGGGACACCCAGCCCGAGAGAGTCACACAACAATTCGTGCCATCTGGACTTGGGTCCCTGGGGGAGAGATGACATGTTATGTCCCACAAAATCAAAGCTTATGTTCTGATCTTATCCCTTCCTGCAGGGTTCCATATTTCCCTCAGGACCTGGGGCAGGGACACTCATCAAGCTGCTGGTTCTCTCTCTCCTCTGTCCCCCACTAGACCAAGTCCTAGGACACTGGGGACTGGGACCTGGAACAAGTGTGGCCCCGAGAAGATGCTCAGAACTGGCTTCTTGAGTGAATGAGGCTCTGGCTGTGCCCTGTGAGCTCAGGATGAGGGCTTGGTCACTCCCTGAAGGATCTGGCTGGGATGGAGAGAATGCTGCTTCCAGCTGCTGCAATGAAAAGATGTGATTCGCGGAAACAGTGATTTTTGGAGTATTGCTGCCACTCCCCTTTGCAACTTCAGTGAAGAGGACTTTCTGCCAGAAGGAAGCCTTCTAGCCTTGTGACAAGATGGTTGTGAGGCCTGCTAGCACTATGCCATCCAAGGGCCAAAAGCTTCAAGGGTGTGGACCCAGGTGTGGAAGATGTGAGGTGCAAGTTGGGAGAAAGAGTTGGGCCTGTGGGAAGGAGCTGCTACCGTTGGGGGAGAGCCCGAGGAGGGCTAAGGAGACTCAGGCCTGCCACCCAGGAAGGCAGCTCCATGTTGAGTCTGGGATCAAATGTAGAACAAGAGGCTCTAGTCCTCCCACTAGGCCTATTTTACCTTTAAGTCTATTGACTCTGGTAGGGGCCTTAGTTGCTTTAAGTATAACCTGAAGGGCCTGAACGAAATGCCATTTTGAAAAGAGCACAAGGTTTGAAGTTTGTCTTCAAATCTCAACTCTGCTACTTACTGGCTTGTAACCTTGGCCTTAGTTTTCCAATCTGCAAATGGGGATAATGATAGTGAAATTTGCTTTCCACGGCTGATGAGGGACTAGGATTCCTCATTTCACTCAATAAAAACTTAGCGCTTTCTAAGAATTAAGGACACAATAATAAACAAAACAGATAAAAGTCCTTTATGCCCTTGTGAAGTCTGGGCTTTAGTGGGGCCACAGTCATTAACCAGATAAACAAATAAAATAAATATCTGTTCAATATCGATAAATGCTAAGGAGCAAAATAAACCAGGGAAGGAAAATAGAAAGTGTCCCCAGTGGTGGTGGTAGGCCTAAAATTTTTGGGCAGGAGGACACCTGAGTAAGATCTGGAGGAGGCAAAGAAGGAGGTGATGTAGGAAAAAGCACATGAGGCAGAGGAAACAGCAAGTGCTCCAGGATGGTGGTAAGGCTGAGGTGAAGGGGCTGGGAGCTGGTAAAGCAAGACATTGGAGGACTAGTGGTGTGCACATGGTTATGGTAAGGACTGGCTTATACTCTGAGTAAGGATAGACAGGGCCTGACTTGGGTTTTAACAAATCAGCGTGGCCACTGTGGGGAGGTGAGGCCAGTGGAAGAAGGCTGCTTGCGATAGTCTTGGTGAGTAAGAGCCACATGAAATAATGTAGAAGATTGCTGATAGAGAGGTGGTTTTATGTCACACATGGCTATGCAATCAAGCCATTAAATTGTCACATGGTAAGAAAGTTATCTGCTTCCAATTATTTTCAAAAGGCTTCTGGAAACACTGAAAAAGTCTCTGGCTGGGAGTGGCATACCTTCAATACCTCTAACTCCTGTGAACTTCCTCACCTAAAACCCCAAATGCTAAGTCTCAGATTCAAGGACTCCTGACTTCAGTGTCTAGTTAATATTTTAGAATGCATTGTTGTTTTTTAATTTTATTTGGTTTTGCATTTACCTTTTATTTGTAAATATGAGACTGGATTTGCTCTTAAGTTACTCACAGAAATTTGTTTTTATTTATTTATTTATTTATTTTTAATATGTTGTATTGATTATGATATTACAGTTGTCCCATTTTCCCCCTTCACTCTTCTCCACACCCACCCCGCACACCCTCTCCTACCCACATTCCCCCCCTTTAGTTCATGTTCATGTATCATACTTATAAGTTCTTTAGCTTCTACATTTCCTATACTATTCTTGCCCTCCCCCTGTCTATTTTCTATCTGCCATCTATGCTACTTATTCTCTGTACCTTTTCCCTGTCTCTCCTCCTCCCACTCCCCTGTTGCTAACCCTGCATGTGATCTCCATTTCTGTGGTTCTGTTCCTATTCTAGTTGTTTGCTTAGTTTGTTTTTGTTTTTGTTTTAGGTGTGGTTGTTAATAATTGTGAGTTTGCTGTCATTTTACTATACATGTTTTTTGTCTTCTATTTCTTAGATAAGTCCCTTTAACATTTCATATAATAAGGGCTTGGTGATGATGAACTCCTTGAACTTGACCATATCTGAGAAGCACTTTATCTGCCCTTCCATTCTAAATGAAAACTTTGCTGGATAGAGCAATCTTGGATGTAGGTCCTTGCCTTTCATGACTTGGAATACTTCTTTCCAGCTCCTTCTTGCCTGCAAGGTCTCTTTTGAGAAATCCGCTGACTGTCTGATGGGAATTCTTTGTCGGTAACTGTCTTCTTCTCTCTTGCTGCTTCTAGGATTCTCTCCTTCATTTTAATCTTGGCTAATGTAATTATGATGTGCCTTGGTGTGTTCCTCCTTGGGTCCAACTTCTTTGGGACTCTGAGCTTCCTGGACTTCCTGAAAGTCTATTTCCTTTGCCAGACTGGGGAAGTTCTTCTTTATTATTTGTTCAAATAACTTTTCCACTTGTTGCTGTTCCTCTTCTCCTTCTGGTACCCCTATAATTTGTATGTTGGAACATTTAAAGATGTCTTGGAGGTTCCTCAGCCTCTCCTCATTTTTTTGAATTCTTGTTTCTTCATACTTTTCTGTTTGCTTGTTTCTTTCTTCCTTCTGGTCCACTCCATTGATTTGAGACCCAGTTTCCTTCCCATCACTATTGGTTTCCTGTACAGTTTCCTGTATACTTAGTGTAGCCTTCATTTTTTTCATCTAATTTGCAACCAAATTCAACCAATTCTGTGAGCATCTTGATCACCAGTGCTTTGAACTGTGCATCTGATAGTTTGGCTATCTCTTCGTCTCTTAGTTCTATTTGTTCTGAAGCTTTGATCTGTTCTTTCGTTTGGGCCATTTTTTTGTCTTGATGTGCCTGTTACATAGTGAGCAGTGGAATCTTAGTTGTTCACCAGGGCAGGTCAACCCAGTTGCTGGGTTGTTACGCTGTATGTGAGGCAGAGGTCAGAGAGGGAACAATGGTGCTCGCTCTACTCTCTGCCGGATTTCTGTTCCTTCCGCTGCTTCCCCCAAGCAAACTGGGCCCCTCTGGAGTTGATTCCCCGTGTGTGTGTATGTACGTCCTGGGACCCTGTGGGTCTCTCCAACGAACTCTCTTGTGAGGCTGGGAGTTTCTCCCGGCACCTCAACCCCGACAGGTGTTTTTAATCAGTGTTTTGAGGCTTTATTTCCTCGTGCTGAAGCCTTGGGCTGCGCAGTCTGTCTCACTCCCCAGTTTCACCTGATTTATGTGAATCTGAATGTGGGACCACCTGTCCACCAGCCACCTTGCACTCCACGCCCCGTTCCACAATCCACCACCTGGCTGGGTCTGCCCGCTCCCACCTGGCGTCCATGGCTGCCCACTGCCTGTCTTGTGCACTCGGGGTCCTCCAGTTGCTGCCTTGGGCCTGGGGTCAGCCAGCCACCACTTTTTTTGCCTAGCTGCCCGGTGGCCTGACTCCATCCCTCCTACCAGTCTGGATGACTGTGTCTATTTTAACTGCTTGGTTGTTGGACTTCCATACAGTTCAATTTTCTGTCAGTACTGGTTGTTCTTTGTTTCTAAATTTTTGTTGTCCTCTTTTTGGTTGTGCAAGGAGACACAGTGTGTCCACCTATACCTCCATCTTGGCCAGAAGCCACAGAGATTGTTTTTAAAATGAACTTGTCTGACTTAACTAAACAAGTAGGTTGGCTTAAAAAATAGTAGGAGAATATGCTCAGTTGGCTGGACCATCATTATCCTGTAGCTGAAAAGTTGCAGGTTCGATCCCTGATCTGGGTACATACAGGAGGCAACCAACCAAAGTTTCTCTCTCATGTCCATGTTTCTCCTTCTCACTCCATTCCCCCTTTTAAAAGAAAACAGTGTAAAAATGTCCTCAGGTGAGGCAAAAATTATAATATATATATATATACATATACATATATATACATATATATGAGGGTAGACCCTCCAAAACCCCAGAATTTATTTATAAAAAATTGTGTATATATTCTTACATGTTTAAACTTCAGTCACTTCCAAAGTGCTCTCCATTTGATGCAATACTCCTGTCGAGGTATTTTTTTTCCATGGTTCAAACAGTTTTTGAACCCATCAAGTTTGATGCCTTTTAGTGCTTCTGATATTTTTTGTTTCACTTCTTCCACATGGCAAAACGTTTCCCTTTTTGAGGGACTTTTTTCATCTGGGGAAACAAAAAAACAAGTCACCCTGGGAGAGATCCGGTGAATAGGGAGGGTGGGGCATGGGGGTCATGCCATTTTTAGTTGAAAACTGCTGAATACTCAGTGTGGCAGAGGCAAATGTGCTTATAAATCACTCATGATGAAATGGGCAAATGCATTGAAAGAGTCTTCAAAAAATTCACTGAAGCCTCTCACAACACCAGCTGGTACACTGATACAGATGGGTTCCTAGATGACTCACCTAGTGGGGGAAGCCTGTACTACAAGAGGACTGCCCTCCAGAAGATAATTCCGCTTTGCAGGGGGTCCTCCCTTATATATTAGGAGAATAACACAGATAAAAGTTGTGGGGTGGAACTTGGGAAGAGGAGAGATTGTTTTAGTTGTGCACTACCCCACACCTCCCTGGACACTGACATGCAAAGGCCTGATGACTCTGAGCAATGCCTCCACTGGCCAAACCTGCTCTCCCGATACTCTTCCCTTCCTGCTCTGGAGAGGCAAAGTGGGCTGAGGGTTAAGAACTGGGAGATGAGGTGCCATGCAAGGCAGGGCTGAGTCAGGAAGCAGGGGCTGAATCCTCCTGTTGCCCCTTTGCAACAGAGGGACAATAGGCTTTGCCACCTCTTCCACGGGAGGATCCTGAGAGTGGTGGAGAGGGCTTTGGTGTGAGGCTTGCAGGACCCGAGGGAGGAGGCTGAGGAGGACTGAATCACCATAATCGTCACACCCCCTCCCAGCCTCCTGTCACATTTTCTTAGCCTTCTCTTTAACCTCAATTTGCCCTTTCTTCACAGGTGGACAGTAGATCATGCTTAAAGTTTGGCAGGAGCTAGAATGGAGGTAGGCACAGAGAGGAATGTCCTGTGGGGACGTCACTAGAAAGGAGGTTTGTTTTGGTCCCAGTGCAGCTGTCTTGTGGTTCAATCAAGACAGGTGGGTCTGGGTAGACACCCTCTCACTCTCCAGGTGGGTTGGAGCCCTCTCACCATGCCCAGAACAAATAAGGTCCATATTAAACCAGCTTAGTCTGGGCTGGTCATTTTGAGCAGGGTCATTGTCACAGCTGAATTCCCACTGTGGCCAATTCTCCTGCTCATACCCTTGCACTTTGTCTCTATGGTCTAAAGATTAGGATTCAGAATGACTGTGCTGAGCGCCTCCTATGCTCCAAGCAAGATTGTGATGCTTCCAAAAATATATATTTTTTGAAAGACTCCTCCAGGATTCCAAAGCTGTTTTAGCATCTCCAGTGGAGTTAAGGCTAGAGAAGATCAACTTGGTCCTGCCAAACTGCTGCTGCCTGCCTACACTTGCTGTCCTGGCTATTGTCCCTGGACCCAGCCCTACCTTCACGGTCAGAGTCCCAGTGTCTGGTCCTGGATTCCCTGACCAGTCTCACCCAGGCTGTCCACATCCAGGAAGGACGAGGAGAACAGAGGACATGTAGTTTGTCCACCTGCCTTTAGTTGGCACTTAGGCCACTCAGCCTCCTGAGCAGGCGTATCCCTTTTGGCTCCTATCCACCTGTGTGAATTTCTCCTACACCAATGCGTCCAGCCAGGACATTCTAGCCTTGGCTCTGCTATCAGCTTACTATGTTAGTCAGGGGTGTAAGGAGTGGGGATCGACATTAGACAGATGTTCCAGCTCAGAAACTCCAGGATTCACTGGCTTAGCCTCAACCACCTTATTCCTTCATCTGGCCTCTTGCCCAGCCTCAGCAGCCCCAACCTCTCCAAACCCTCCCCTGTTGCCTCATGGGGTCCTCACCACTTGTTTACCCAAGGGTTAAGGGTCATCTCATCTGGCTATTGAGGTTCCATATGGTTCCCCAGACTTCCTATTCAGATTTTGTCAGATAGGTTGGGAAGAGCATACTGTTCCTTCATGGACCTAGAATTTGATCTACGAGTCTGGGTTGGTGGGCAACAGATGGTTAGAGAGGTTGTCCTGCCAGCTGTGCTCTCTTTTCTCTTGAAGAACTGGGCAAACTTGAAGAACTAGTTTCTTCTGGGGACTGACTGAAAGGCTTCACCAGTCTCAAGACCTCTCCCTCTGGGATAGCTGGGAGACAGGATACCAAATTTCTAGGGTGCTCTGGAGCAGCCCTGCCTGGATATCAAGAATGGCAAGGAGAATTCCTAGGAGCCTTCCTGCCCTAAGGAATTGGAGCACAGCAAGATTCAAGCCCAAAGGCCAAAAGGATGGGCAGTGGGGTTATGGGATGGAAAGGGGAAAAAAACAGCAAACCTAAGAAGGAAGTGTGGCAGCTGGGGTACGAGCAGCTGCAGAGTTTTACCAGAACATTACGGATCACCAGGGTCAAGAGTTTAGACATCTACAAAAGTGTGTGTTAAGGACATGCAAAGGAAATAGGTCCCAACTATGGTTCACCTGCATGGAAAATCCTAGATGGCTCTGGGTAAATCAGTTCAAAGTTCTGCCCACAGCGGGGACAGTAGGGGAAAAGGGTGGCCAGGCAGTACCCTAGTCCAACTCAGTTAAGAACTCTTCAAATGAGATACTTCTAAGGGACTGATATTCTTTGGTTTAGTTTTGAACATTTTGTAACTAGAAGAACCTAAGTCATAACAATAATTGTAGGCAGTGAAAAAGTCCAGGAACAGATTCCAAGAGTTCAAGGTGTGAGGCTTTTCAACTTATGGTCCCGGAGTCCCCATCTTGCTAGCATGTGTTTGGGCAATCATCCTTTAGGGGTGGAGTCAGGGAATGGGGCCACCACAGGTATTTATGGTGTGGCTTTGAACTTCCAATATTCTGAAGGCCAAGCATTGATTTGTTTAGGCAACATGGGCTCTGCTTTCTCAAGAGACAGGGCCATTCTTCTGCTGGAGAACCAGCTGTGGGGTTGTTCTCTCTAAAGGAGATGATTACAGCAGCATTGTTTCCATGAAAAATTAGGACCAGCCCAGGTTGTCAAGGGAGAAGAGGCAGGAAGTGAGATAGGCCTGGCTCTGGGGACCATCTACTTTCTGCTCACCTGGGTCTGGGGCTCTCTACCCCTTTGGGGGACAGGATATTTTTTCTCCATTCACAAGAGACCCCCCCATCTCAGAGTGGCAGCTGCTGGAGGGGGAATGGGAAACAAAAGATGGCTTAGGTCTGAGTCTGGCTTCTCTTGTCTGGTAATGCTCCTCCACTTCCCTTACCTGTCTAGAAACCCAGGTAATACTTCCCAGGGTTTGGCTCCTTTTCTCTCTCACCTCAGATAATCCTTGAGGTGGGGAATGCACCTATTGCCTTACATTCCCCTCTGAGATGTTCCTCCCATGGGTCCCCTTACTTCAATGAGTTCGAAACAGGAATCCTATCTTCTTTTTTCTCATAGAATCTTACCTGAACACAGGATGTGACTGCCCAAGGCTGCACTGTCCAAAATGGGAGTCACCAACCACATGTGGCCACTGAGCTATTGAGAGTGGCTCATCTGAATTGAGATGAGCTATACATGGGAATTACACACTAGATTTTAGAGACTTAAGACAATAAAAGAATGTATAATAGCTCAATAATTTTTAATACTGATTACATGTTGAAATGATATTTCAGATGCATTGGGTTAAATACACCTCCAGCAGAACTAATGCCTGTGTGAGTGTGGTTGGTAGGGGAATAATATGGGTGTAATAATTTATAGTTTTAATTTGAACATTTCACTTAAAATGCCATATAATATGTTTGAGTGTAATATTGTTATGTTACAGAATTATATGCTTCTGATTTTGTAATAAAAGATTTTGTAATTAAAAAAGGGTGTTATTTGTTCCAGATCCCGTGTTTTAAAATTCCTTCCACCTGTTTCTTTTTTTTAAATGTGGTTTCTAGGGACTTAAAATTCCACATGTGTCTTATATCTCTGGCTCAGTATATTTCTGTTGGCCAGTGTTGGTCTAAGGGCAGGGTTTCGGATATCCCTAAACAGCACAAAAAGACTGGGGGCTCCATGTGTCGATTGTGCAAGCCCCAGCAGTGTTTGCCTCCTGCCCAAGAGCTGATTCTGTGTTTGTGAGGGGGCATATGAGGAGCCATTGTGGCAGGAGTGGGGTCTGCCCAGAAGGGGTGGAGGGTTTTGCTGCCTCCTGGTAATGAGGGTTGTGGAGTCCATGCCTTCCAAGGAGCCCCTTAACAGCAAGGTCCCAACACCAGGGCCCTTAGTGCTTAAGGGGTATACAGTAAACACTGTCAGGTTCAAATCCTAGCTCCACCATTAACTAGCTGGTGACACTGGGTTTTTTGTGCCTCAGTTTTCTTATGTGGGAAGTATTAGTACTTCCCTCTTGCAATTGTTTTAAGAATTATATGGGTTATTGCATGTAAAAGAGTCAGAATAGCATATGCATATAGTAAGCGCTCAGCACCCAGCAGTCAGTGGCATTGGTGCCCCGGTGAGGGCCTCTCAAAGGAGGGAGGAGACAGGAAGTGGGCAGATGGGGCAGGCAAGGCTTGAGTCCAGGTCTTCCATGGCCTCACTCTCTCAGTCTCCCCAGTCACACAAGGGTAACCAGAACTCTGATGGCCCAGGGTGGTGTTGGGGGTCCAGTGAGCGTGCGCTTTCCTTCTGATTCTCTTGTCCCTCAGATGTCCTGCCATCTATCCCAGTAAGCTATGTGGAAGGTAGGAGTTCCACTCTGGTCTTGCTGGCTGGGGAAGGTGATCTTGAGGCTAGGCAGGGTAGGGCAGATAAGGCTGATGAAGGGCTAATGACTGGAGGACTCAGGAGCCTCTATTCTGCCAGCCTCTAGGAAAGCCTAGTTTCAATACTGCTGGAAATTCTTAACTGAAATTTCAGTTTAATTGCATATTCACTAAGTGAAAAAAGAGGCACAGGGGCTACAGGGAGCAGGCTCTGTGAGCACCTGATGGAATAGACCCTGCCTGGAACAGAAGGGCAGCAGGTGGCCTTTAAAGACATACTGCTGAATTCACTTCTTTGCTCAAGCTGCCAACACTTCTCCCATCCACCCACCACCCCAAAACCCTGATCAGGCCCAGAGAAGTCCCATGACCTGTCCAAGATTACACCCAAGGTCAGTGGCAGATCTGGCACTTGAACTTGGGTCTCCTGACCTGGTATCTCCCTGCACAGGGCATTACTTTATGGAAGGTCCTAGGTGGATGGGAACCAATTCTGATCTGTCTGCAGGCTCATCACAACTCCACATTGAGAAGTGCCCCAAATAATACCATTCAACAAGTGGCCAGCTTCAGACTACACCACAGCACTACCCAATTAGCTCCACAAATGATACATCCTAAGGGTGAACTCAGCAGGCAACACAACCCCCCCTATAGTGAATCCCACTTCATGGGGTCAGTATCGGCACAACAGCTCATCCACTGTAGTCACAGCCAGTCAGCCTGAGGGTCAGTCCCACCCACTGATGTGCCAACAGCAATCAAGACTCAACTAAAAGAGGAGGACACATACAACCCAAACAAGGGACACCCCTGGAGCACCCAGCACTATGCCAAAACTAATACATAGAAAAAAATGCAAGGAGGCAGCCAAAATAAGGAAACAAAGAAGCATGTCCCAACTGAAAACAAAAGAACAAAGTTTCAGAAGAACTAAACAAGATGGAGGAAGCAATCCTATCAGATACAGAATTCAAAGCAATGGTTATAAGGATGCTCAAGGAACTTAGTGAGAACTTCAGCAACATAAAAAAGGACATAGAAACCATTAAAAAGGATGAGTCATAAATGAAGAGTATAATATCTGAAGTGAAATATACACCAGAAGAAATCAATAATAGAGCAGATGAAGCAGAATATTGAATCAGTGGTTTGGAAGACAAGTTGTCAGAAAACACCCAGTCAGAACAGCAAAATGAAAAGAATTTTTAAAAAAGAGAATACTTTAAGGGAAATCTAAAACAACATCAAGCATAACAACATCTGTATCATAGAAGTATCAGGAGGAGTAGAGAGAGAACAATGAATTAAGAACCTATTTGAAGAAATAATGACTGAACACTTTTCTAAACTGGTGATGGAAATAGACACAGAGGTCCAGGAAGCTCAGAGTTTCAAAAAGATAAACCCCAAAAGTCCCACACCAAGACACATCATGATTAAAATGCAAAGGCTAAAGACAATGGGAAAATCTTAAAAGCAAGAAAAAGACAATTGGAACCGACAAAGGAGCTCCCATAGTCTGTCCACTGAAACATTTTGTGCCAAAAGGATTGGCACAAAACATATTCAAAATTATGAAAAGCAAGGACCTCAAACAAACACTATTCAACCCAGCAATGCTATCATATAAAATTGAAGGAAAAAATAAAGTTTCCCAGACAAAAAAAAAAAAGCTAAGAAGTTCATCACCAACAATACATTGATAGTATTATGAGAAATGTTAAGCCCTGGCTGGGTAGCTCAGTAGGTTAGAGCATCATCCTGATACACCAAAGTTGCAGATTTAATCCCTGGTCAGGGCACAAGAATCAATCAATGAAAAATCCAAGAAGAGGGAAGACTCCCAAACTCTTTTTAGAAAGCCATCACCATCCTAATTTTGAAATCAGATAAAGACACGACAAAGAAAGAAAACTACAGGCCAGTATCACTGATGAACAGAGATACTAAAATCCTCAATGAAATATTGGCAAACTGCATTCAGCATTACATTAAAAATACACCATGTGCCCTGGCTGGTGTATCTCAGTGGATTGAGTGCGGGCTGCGAATCAAAAGGTTGCTGGTTCAATTCCCATTCAAGGCACATGCCTGGGTTGCAGGCCAGGTCCCCAGTGGGGGCCATGTGAGAGACAACCACACATTGATGTTTCTCTCTTTCTTTCTCCCTCCCTTCTCCTCTCTCTAAAAATAAAATAAATAAAATCTTTTAAAAAATACACTACGATCAAGTGGGATTCATCCCAGGGATACAAGGATAGTACAACATTTGCAAATCAATAAACATAATACATCACATAAACAAAAAGAAAGATGAAAATCACATGATCATACCCATATATGTAGAAAAACCACTTGATAAGGTACAGCACCTATTTCTGATCAAAACACTCAGCAAAGTGGGAGTAGAAGGAGCATTCTTCAACATGATAAAGGCCAAATACAAGAAACCTACAGCCAACATCATACTCAACAGGCAAAAACTAAAAGCTTTTCCACTAAGATTAGGAACAAGACAAGGATGTCTGCTTTTGCCACTTCTATTCAATATAGTATTGGAAGTCCTAGCCACAGCATAAAAAGAAACAAAAGCATCCAAATTGAAAAAGGGGAAGTAAAATTGTCACTACTTGCAGGTGATATGACAGTGTACATAGAAAACCCTACAGACTCCAGCAAAAAACTACTTGACCTAATAAGTGGATTTGGCAAAACAGCAGAGTTCAAAGTCAATATTAAAAAATCAAAGGCATTTTTATACACCAACAATGAAAGATCAGAATCAGAAATCAGGGGGAAAATCCCATTTGCTATAGCAACAAGAAAAATAAAGTACCTAGAAATAAATCTTACTAGGAAGGTGAAAGACCTGTACTCAGAAAACTACACAATGCTGAAGAAAGAAATTAAGGAAGACACAAATAAATGGAAGCATGCATGTACCATGTTCGTGGATGGGAAGAATTAACATAATCAAAATGTCCATATTACCCTACAAAGCAATTTGTAGATTCAATGTAATCCCTATTAAAATACCAATGACATATTTCACAGATATAGAACAAATATTTCAAAAATTTATATAGAACTGTAAATGACCCTGAATAGCTACAGCAGTATTGAGAAATAAGAACAAAGTAGGAGGGATCACAATACCCGATATCAAACTATATTACAAAGCCACTGTAATCAAAAGAGTATGATATTGGCACAAGAAGAGACACACAGACCAATGAACCCCAGAAATAAACCCAAGTCTCCACCTTCAATTGGTATTCATCAAAAGGGGCAGAACATAAAATGGAGTAAAAATAGCCTCTTCAACAAATGGTGTTGGGAGATCTGGACAGCTACATGCTGAAAAATGAAACTTGATCACCAACTTATACAAAAATAACTATTTTTTTATAAGTCATAAATAGTTATTTTATAAGTCACAGTTATACAAAAATAAATTCAAGGTGGATAAAAGACTTAAATGTAAGTTGTGACACCATAAAAGTCCTAGAGGAGAACATAGACAGGAACATCTCAAATATTCCACCCATTAATATTTTCACCAATATGTCCCCTAGAGAAAGGAACATAAAGGAAAAAATAAACTAATGGAACCTCATTAAAACAAAAAGCTTCTGCATGGCTAAAGAAAACAGCATTAAAATGAAGAGAACCAACTCTATGGAAAAACATATCTGCCAATGGTACCTCGGGCAAAAGTTTCATCTCCAAAATATGTAAAAAACTCATATGACTCCACTCCAGGAAGACAAAAAAACTCAATTAAAAAATGGGTAGAGGACCTGAACATACATTTCTCCAAGGAGGACATACAGAGGGCCCAGAAACATATGAAAAGATGCTCAGCATCACTAGCCATCAGAGAGATGCAAATTAAAACCACAATGACATACCACTTTATACTGGTCGGAATGGCCACCATAAACAAATCAACAAACAAGTGTTGGAGAGATTGTGGAGAAAAGGGAACCCTAGTGCACAGCTGGTGGGAATGCAGACTGGTTCAGCCACTGTAGAAAACAGTATGGAATTTCTTCAACAACCTAAAAATGAAACTGCCTTTGACCCAACAATACCACTGCTGGGATTATACCCTAATGATTCTGAAACACCAACTCAAAAGAACCTATGTGCTCTGGTTGGTGTGGCTCAGTGGATTGAGTGCCAGCCTGTGAAACAAATGATCACTAGTTTGATTCCCAGTCCATGCACATATCTGGGTTGCAGGCCAGGTTTTCAGTTGAGGGCATGCAAGAGGCAACCACACATTGCTGTTCCTCTCCCTCTCTTTCTCCCTCCCTTCCCCTCTCTAAAAATAAATAAAATCTTTAAAAAAGGAACCCATGCACCCCAATGTTCAAAGCAACACAATTTACAATAGCCAAGTGCTGGGAGCAACCTAAATACCCATCAGTAAATGATTGGATCAAAAAACTATAGTACATTTACACAAGGTAATACTATGCAGCAGAAAGAAAGGAGCTCCTACCCTTCACGGAAGCATGGATGGAACTGGAGAGCATTATGCTAAGTGAAATAAGCCAGGTGGTGAAAGACAAACACCATATGATCTCACCTATAAGTGGAACCTAATCAGCAAAACAAACAAACAATCAAAATACAATCAGGGGCATTGAAATAAAGAACAAAATAACAGAGAGGAGGGGGGAGAGGGATAATAAAGGGTAATAGGGGAAGGGCCATCAAGGAACATATATAAAGGACACATGGACAAAGCCAAAGGGGGTAGGTTCAAGAGTGGTTTAGGAGGGTGTGGTGGGGTGAAAATGAAAACAAGTGTACTTGAACAACAATTTAAGAAGATAAATATGAAATGTTTTGAGACATTTTACAAAAAAGAATCAATCAATGAATGCATAAATAAGTGTAACAACAAAACACTGTTTCTCTTTTCTCACCTTTTAAAAGAAGAAATACTAAAGAACTTCAAGAAGAATAAAGAAAGAACTAGAGGAACATTGTAAAATTAAATAATAAAGTGGCAATAAATATGTACCTATCAATAGTCACTTTAGATGTAAATGGATTACATGTTCCAATCAAAAGACAGAGAAGCTGAATAGATAAAACACAAGACCCACATATACCCTGTCTACAAGAGACCCACTTCAAATCAAAAGATACACACAGCCCTGGAGAGACTGGTTGGAGAATCATCCCACATGCAAAAAGATTGTGGGTTCAATTCCTGGTCAGACTGCATACCTAGGTTATGGGTTTTATCTCCAGCTGGGGCATGTATGGGAGGCAACCAATCAATGTTTCTCTCTCACCTCAATGTTTCTCCCTCTCTCTCTCCCCCTCTCCCTTCCTCTCTCTAAAAATTAATAAACATATTGGGTGAAGATAAATAAATAAATAAATACATACATACATACATAAAAGATACACATAGACTGAAAGTAAAGGGATCAAAAGGCTATTTCATGCAGGTAGAAATTTTTTAAAAGTTAGGGGTAGCAATACATACAGAAAATAGACTTCAAAACCAAGGCTATAATAAAAGACAAAGAAAATTACATAATGATGAAGAGATCAATCCAACAAGAGGATGTAACCCTTGTAAATACTTATAAATTGAACATAGGAACACCTAAATATATAAAGTAAACATTGATGGACATACATGAAGAGGTAAACACTAATACAGTCAGAGAAGAGAAAATTATTTAAAATATTTTATTTGTTTATTGTCAAAGAGAAGGGAAGGGAGGGAGAGAGAAACATTGACGTGCAAGAGATACATTGATAGGTTGCCTATCACACGTCCCCAAATGAGGACCTAGCCCAGAACCCAGGCATGTGCCCTGACTGGGAATCAAACCAGCGACCTTTCGGTTTGCAGGCTGGCATTCAGTTCACTGAGCCATACAAGCCAGGGCCAAAGCAGAGAAATTTAACAGCTCATTGACATCACGGGATAGATCTTCCAAGAAGAAAATCAACAAGGAAGCAGCAGCCTTAAATGACACATTACAACAGATGGGTTCAATTGAAATTTTTTTCAAGCATTTCACCCCAAGGTAGCAGAATATACATTCTTTTTAAGTGCACATGTTACATTTCGCTGAGTTCAAAACACTGGTATTCATCATGCTCACAGAATTAATTGAGCTTGGTTGCGAAATGAAGGCTATACAAAGTGAAATAAAGGAAAATATATAGGGGACCAACAGTGACAGGAAGGAAACTGGGACTCAAACCAATGATTTGGAGCAAAAGGAAGAAATAAACATCCAACCAGAACAGAATGAAGAAACAAGAATTCCAAAAAAAAAAAAAAAATGAGGAGAGGCTTAGGAACCTCTGGGACAGTTAGGCCACAAAACAAGTCTCAAGAGATTTAAGAAGATTCAAGTCATATCAACCATCTTCTTCAACCGCAATGTTATGAATCTAGAAATGGATTACAAGAAAAAAAAAGAAAAATACATAAACAAACGGAGGCTAAACAACATGTTACTAAGTAAATGATGAATAGGTTAACAATGAGATCAAGGGGAAAAAATCAAAAGATACCTTGAGACATATAAGGAGGAAGATGGCGGCGAGGTAGGAGGGAGCAGATCCCACTTCCCCCTATACATAGGAGAAAACCCTAGCCAATCTACGGAGGAACAGAACAAACCGCCAACAGTACCCCAGCATATATGAAAATAAGAGACCAAAAATTGTAGCAGACACTGAAAAACCTGATGGTAAGGAAAGCGCTTCAGGACAATATGGTCCCAGGGACCAGTGAGGGGACCAGCACAGCTGCAGCCCCAGGCCTGGTGTCTGCTGGGTCTGCCACAGGGTACTTGGGAGAGAGCCGGGTCAACTGCTCCCTCCCCTGCCAAACAAAGTTTGAGCAGCACCGGGAGAGACCTGGTTGCTTGAAGTCTCAGAGAGGGGAATTAGGACTAAGTGGCAAACACAAAAGGGCTGTGAGCACCCACAGAGTCTGTGGGCCCTGGTTGGGGAGAGTTGAGAATTGCGCTGTGACAGGCCCTGACCCTGATAGTCCCTAGTCTGGCTGGAGAATTGGGCTGTGAGAGAGGCCAGGCTGCCACACGGAGCAGCAGGCTTGAATAGGAGGAATTTCTTTAAAAGAAAGTGAAAAGAAAGACACTGTTTGGGGAATTCTCCTGCAGCAGGCACTCAGGCCTCCTGCCCACCCAGCCAGGCAGTGATCCCCACGTTGCTGTTGCAACACTGTGAGGAAGGCCCTGAGCACCCCCATAACACTGGCAAGTGTGTGCCCCTGAACCATGGTACCAAGGCAGCCTGGCCAAGTGCATGTGTGCCCACACCCCAGCCCACAGCAGTAACCCCTGGAAAAGTGCGCTCTGAGGAAGGCCTGGATCCCACACACCCAAGACGCCAAGGAGATGTGCCAGGCTAGCTCTGAGGAGCGTGTGTGCTAGGCTGACAGCACAGATCTGGAAGGTATCAGCACATACAAATCACCCACACAGCCTGATGCAGCCAGCAAGACCAGGAAAACCGGTTTGGCCAATTTGAAGCCAACAAGAGGCTTTTTTTTTTTAAGTAATTAAAAAACTTTTAAATTATTTTTTTATCTTTCAGTTCTTTTTTCCTCTCTTTCCTTCTTTCTTATTTTATTCCCTTTTCCTTTCTTTCCAAATTTATCTCGTCTTCCTTCCTTCTTCTTCTTTTTTTTTTTTTTAATACCCACAAGTGAGACAAAAAACCCTGGAACTTTGAAAAGACCAGAGTTGGACCTAAAGAGGGAGCATCACAACAACTGAGACAGTGAGACAAATTACACCTTGCTATAGCAGAGAAACTACAAATTGCTGCGTATTTGTATTATTATTTTTCATTATTCTTACATCTTTTATTTTAATAGTATTTTTGTATTCCTCTTTTTTCTGTTTAGTCTTCTTTGCTTGGCTGGTTATATTGTATCATTTGACAGGTTTCCCTGTTCTCTCTTTCAGTGTATTGCTAATTTATTGTCCTTCACTTCACTTGTGTTCCATTAGCACACTACTCAAGGTCCTATGCTCCCTAGTCTTGTTATCCAGATCACATAGATTCTGTCATATGATTGTTGCTCTAATATTATTGTAAATAATAGCTGTTCCATACAACCGTAAATACTTCACAACACCCCTGGATCTTAGACCACTTCACAGTTTCCTGAACTCTATTACTGTAGTGGTTAACTCTATTCTCTCACACACTACACCTATTTACTATCCTTTATTCTCACCTTACCTCAGAATCTGACCTTCCACAACCTCATTGCTTTCTAGATCCAACTCACAATCCTTCACTACCCAACAAAAGTCTTATCTTCTTTCCATCCTTTCTAAAAAGTGGCTAGTTGGATGGAAGATCATAGGTAACACTATACATGGCCAAAGGATCTCCATCTCTTCTCTACCAGCTGATACTAGAAATATAATAGAATACTCTCTTGCTGTCTTAAACCATTTTACCTTCTGCCTCCAACTGATCACAAAAAAGAGTAGGTGGAAGCAGTGAACACCAGGATACCCACTGGAAGAGGAAGCCTCAGTTAACCAGCTGGTTGGGAAGGACCCACCAAAGTAAGACCCAGCAGCATTCAAAACCCAAAGACAAACACAGAACCAACTTAAATGGCAGCCCAAGACCAGTAAGCTCAGGAGATCAAGGAGACTGCACCACTGGATCGCACAGGTATTCTACCATAGAAGTTCACACCAGTAACTCAGGGAGCCAGAACAGATCAATTTAAAAAGCTGAGGCTAACAAGAAGAGTCTCACAAGCAATAGGAAGATGAAGAAACAATCCCCAAATGAAAGAAAAGGAGGAAGCCTCAGAGAGAATGCTAAATGAAATAGAGGCAACTCAACTATCAGATATTGAGCTCAAAGCAATGGTTATCAGGAAGCTCAATGAGCTCACAGAGAATTACCAGAAACTACAGGGAAACTACAATGAACTTGCTGAAAACTATATCAGCATGAAAAAGGAAATAGAAACTATCAACAAGGGCCAAGAGGAAATGAAGAAAACAATTTCTGAACTGAAGAACACAGTAGAAGGAATCAAAAGAGGGATCGATGAAACAGAAGATTGGATCAGGAGCTGGAGGACAAAGTTGAAAAAAACAGCAAGAAAGCAGAAAAAGAAAAGGGGCTTGAAAAGACTAATAAGGGTTAAGGGAAATGCAAGACAATATGAAACATAATAATATCTGTATAATAGGGATACCAGAAGGACAAGAAGAGGAGCAAGAGATAGAAAACCTATTTGAAAAAGTAATGATGGAACACTTCCCTGATTTGATGAGAGAAAAAGTCACACAAATCTGGAAAACACAGAGTCCCAATCAAGAGGAACCCAAAGAGGCCCACTTCAAGACACATCATAATTAAGACGGCAAAATTCCAAGACAAAGAAAGAACCTTAAAGGCAGCAAGGGAGAAACAGGAAGTAACATACAAGGGAGCCCTGATAAGGTTAGCAGCTGACTTCTCAGTGGAAACACTCCAAGCAAGAAGAGAATGGCAAGAAATATTCCAAGTAATGAGAACCAGAGGCCTGCAACCAAGGCTACTTTATGCAGCAAGGCTCTCAATCAGTATAGAAGGCCAAATAAGGAGCTTCCCAGACAAAAGAAGTCTAAAAGAATACACCTCCTCCAAACCAGCTCTGCAAGAGATGCTAAAGGAACTGCTTTAAGGAAAGGAAGAAAGAGAGAGAGAGAAACACAGGTACAAAAATGGCAATGAATAAGTACCTATCAATAATAACCTTAAACATAAACAGATTAAATGCTTCAATAAAAAGACCCACCTCAGGACAAAAGACCTACACAGACTAAAAGTGAAGGACTGGAAACAATTTTTTCAAGCAAATGGACAGGAAAAAAAAAGCTGGGGTAGCTATACTCATATCAGACAAATAGACTTCAAAAAAAGGGCCATAAAGAGAGACCCAGAAGGTCACTAGATAATACTCAAGGGAAGAATCCACCAAGAAGACATAAACATTGTATATAGATATGCACCCAGCATAGGAGCAAAAACATAAAGCAAATCTTATAGGACTTCAAGAAAGATATTGACAGCAACACAATTATAGTAGGGGATTTTAACACCCCACTGTCAAAAATGAACAGGTCTTCCAAACAAAATATCAACAAAGATATTGTGGCATTGAACAATGTCCTAGATAAAATGGACCTAACTGATATATATAGAGCCCTTCATCCCCAAAAAGCTAAATACACATTCTTTTTAAATGCACATGAAACATTTTCAAAGATAAACCACATGTTAGAACACAAAACAAGCCTCAACAAATTCAAGAAAATTGAAATCATACCAAGCATTTTCTCTGACAACAAGCGACTGAACCTAGAAACCAACACCAAGGGAAAAAACCCCAAACACTCAAAATCATGGAGATTGACTAGCATGCTATTAAACAATAAATGGGTCAAGAATGAAATTAGAAAAGAAATCAAAAAGTTTCTAAAAATGAATGAAACTGAACGCATGACAACCCAAGCTTTATGGGACACAGCAAAGGCAGTCCTAAGAGGGAAGTTCATAGTGATACAGGCCTACCTAAAAAAGATAGAAACATTTCAAACAACCTAACCCTATGCCTACAAGAACTCAAGGAACAACAACAAAGACAGACCAGAGCAAGTAGAAGGAAGGAAATAACTAAGATCGGAGCAGAACTAAATGACATAGAGACTGAAAGCACAATTCTAAGGATCAATGAATCTAGGAGCTGGTTTTTGAAAATATAAAACAAAATTGACAACAAGCCTTTAAGCAGGCTCATCAAGAAAAAAAGAGAGAGGACCCAAATAAACACAATCAGAAATGAAAAAGGAGAGATTACAACTGACACCACAGAAATACAAAGGATTGTAAGACATTAATATGAAGAACTACATGCCAAGAAATTTGAAAACCTAGGGGAAATGGACAAATTTCTAGAAAAATATAATCTTCCAAAACTCAAGGAAGAAGAAGCAGAAAGCCTGAACAGACCAATAACAGCAGATGAAATTGAAGCAGTAATAAAAAAAACTCCCATCACACAAAAGCTCTGGACCAGATGGTTTCACAGGAGAATTCTACAAAGCATTTAAGGAAGAGCTAACCCCTATTCTTCACAGACTATTCCAAAAAATCCAAAATGATGGAAAACTCCCAAACATTTTTTATGAAGCCAGCATCATCCTAATCCCCAAACCAGATAAAGACACAACAAAGAAAGAAAACTTCAGGCCAATATTGCTGATGAACACACTAAAATCCTCAACAAAATATTGGCAAACCGCATTTAACAATACATTAAAAAGATCATACACCATGACCAAGTGGGATTCATCCCAGGGATGCCAGGATGGTACAATATTCACAAATCAGTAAATGTAATGCATCATATAAACAAAAGCAAAGACAAAAATCGTATGATCATATCAATAGATGTGGAAAAAGCTTTTGATAAGGTCCAGCACCCATTTATGATAAAAACACTCAGCAAAGTAGGAACAGAGGGAGCATTCCTCAATATAATAAAGGCCACATATGAGAGACCTACAGCCAACATCATACTCAATGGGCAAAAACTAAAAGCTTTTCCACTAAGATCAGGAACAAGAAGACAAGGTTGTCCGCTTTCACCACTTCTATTCAATATAGTATTGGAAGTTTTAGCCACAGGGATTAGACAAGAAAGGGAAATAAAAGGCATCCAAATCAGAAAGGAGGAAACAAAACTCTCATTGTTTGCAGATGACATGATAGTGTATATAGAAAATCCTACAGACTCCACCGAAAAACTGCTCGACCTAATAAATGAATTTGGCAAAACGGCAGGATACAAAGTCAGTATTGAGAAATCAAAGGCATTTTTGTATACCCACAATGAAACAGCAGAAACAGAAATCAAGAAAAAAATCCCATTTGATATAGCAAAAAGAAAAATAAAATACATATGAATAAACCTAACCAAGGAGGTAAAAGACCTGTATTCAGAAAACTACACAACACTGAAGAATGAAATCAAGGAAGACACAAACAAGTGGGAACACATACCATGTTTCTGGATTGGGAACATTATCAAAATGTCCATACTACCCAATGCAATCTACAGATTCAATGCAATGCCTATTAAAGTACCAATGGCATATGTCACAGACATAGGACAAACACTTCAAAAATTTATATGGAACCATAAATGACCCCGAATAGCTGCTGCAACTTTGAGAAAGAAGAGCAAATTAGGAGGGATCACAATACCTGATACCAAACTGTATTACAAGGCCACTATAATCAGAACAGCCTGCTACTGGCATAGAAAGAGGCACATGGACCAGTGGAACAGAACAGAGAGCCCTGAAATACACCCAAGTCTCTATGGTCAATTAATATTGGACAAAGGGGCAGCTACATAAAATGAAGTAAAAATAGCCCCTTCAACAAATGGTGTTGGGAGAACTGGACAGCTATGTGCAAAAAAAATGAAACTCGAGCATCAATTTACACCATACACAAAAATAAATTCAAGGTGGATAAAAGATTTAAATATAAGCTGTGACACTATTAAAGTCCTAGAGGAGAACATAGGCAGGAAAATCTCAGATATTTCATGCAGCAACATTTTTACTGATATGTCCCCTAGAGCAAGGGACATAAAGGAAAGAATAAATGTGGGGGCAACTTTGCCCTCAAGTCTTCCCATCTGCCACAGATGAAAGTAAACACTACCAAGACATGATCTGCTTGGGGAGAAGAGATGGCCAGTTTCTCAGAGGAAAAAGGCCAAGAGCTCCTTCCTTCAGGGGCTGTTATTGGGTTGTAATACACAGGAATATAGGACGGCAAGGATCAAACAGTAGATAACATTTCAAAGAAATCTGAGGGCTTAGTCTGAGTCAGAGTCTGTCAGGAAGAGGGGTTTGCAGAAACTTTTGGAGACATACTCATTTCCTGCTTGGACCCTTAACAAATGAATGAAAACACGCTTACCAAAGCAGGTTTCACAGTATTTTTTAGGAATTCTTTCTTATGCCAGATTTCCTGGGATCCGCTCTAGCAAGGCAAGGAGCTGTACCCCTCCCCATCAGGTTTTCAGGCTTAAGTGGATTAGAGACAGGAAGCACTTCTCCCAGAGGACATGGGGACTCCGGCTATGTCACATAGCCAGGGGGCAAGGGTCCAATGCTCCTGCTTTGTTGCAGCCCCCAAAGTCCTTCCATGATGGCCTCCCAAGTGATCAAGTCTGGCTTAGGTTGCCCCTCTCTGTGAGGAGTCTTACCCGTCATTGACTTCCGACCACGCTTTGGGGGAAGGGAGAAGAAACTGAGGCAGCATTTGCTACCACAGACAAGCTTTTGTCTCTTGTGGCTCACATTCCGGAGGTCACTCACTCATCCTTAGCCATGGGGGGTAGTTACAATTCCTGAAATCAGGCAGAGCGGTCCCCAACAGATAAACAAATGGGATCTCATCAAAATAAAAAAGCTTCTGCACAGGTAAAGAAAACAGTATTAAAATAAAAAGAGAACCAACTATATGGGAAAACATACTTGCCAATGATAACTCAGACAAGGGTTCAATCTCCAACATATATAAAGAATTTACATGACTCCACTCTAAGAAGACAAGAAACCCAATTAAAAAATGGGCTAAGGGGACTTTCGCCAAGATGTAAGCATAGGTAGAGACACCTTGCTTTCTCACACAACCAAGTTTATAGACAACAAAATATTAGCAACAGAAAACACAGCCAGAACACAGAAAATTGAATTTTTTGGAAGTCTAATAACAACAAATTCTTCAGCCTGACTGGTAAGAGGGGTGAAACCAGCAGCTGGCAGAGCGGGGTTGCACAGGAAAACTCGGTCAGATGGACTCAGGCACGCAGAACCCAGGCGCAGGGTTGGAAGGGGTGGACCTAGTGAGTGACCCAGCGAGCGACCGCGGGGAACCAGCAAGACAGCAGGGCCGAGATTTGACTGTGGTTGCGCACTCATGTGCAGATAGACCAGCAAGGGAGTGGGCGGTTAGACAGGACCCAGCAGGCCCCAGCGGTGAGCAGCAGCAGAGGGCGCTGCCATTTCCTTGCTCTGACCCCGCCTCCACATATAGCGTCATAACCCAGCGACCTGAGTGGCCCTGCCCTGGTGAACCACCTAAGGTTCAGCTCCTCACCCAGTGGTGCAAAACAGCAGAGGGGGTCGCCATTTCCCTGCTCTGACCACGCCCCCACATACAGCGTCACAATCCAGTGACCTGGGAGTCCAAGGCTCCATTCCTCATACTTAACGGGTGCAAACAGACCAAAAATAGCTCAAGAAGATCTCAAAGCCCCAGAGCCTACAAATCTAAGCAATGAAGAAATAGCAAAACTCTCAGATGCACAGTTTAAAACACTGGTGATCAGGATGCTCACAGATCTGGTTGACTATAGTCACAACTTAGAGAAACATATGAAGGCAAAACTAATTGAAATGAATGGAATTGCACAGGAAACCAATAGCAATGAAAAGGAAACTGAGACTCAAATCAATGGAGTGGACCAGAAGAAAGCAAATAATGGCCAAACAGAAAAGAGTCAAGAAGCAAGAATTCAAAGAAATGAGGAGAGTCTTAGGAACCTCCAGGACATCTTTAAACACTCCAACATCTGAATTATAAGGGTATCAGAAGGGGGAAAGGCACAGCCACCACTGGAAAACTTATTTGAACAAATAATAAAGGAGAATTTCCCCAATCTGGCGAAGGAAATAGACTTCCAGGAAATCCAGGAAGCTCAGAGAGTCCCAAAGAAGTTGGACCCAAGAAGGAACACACCAAGGCACATCATCATTACATTAGCCAAGGTTAAAATGAAGGACAGAATTCTAGAAGCAGCAAGAGATAAGGGGACAGTCACCTACAAAGGAGTTCCCATCAGACTGTCAGCTGATTTCTCAAAAGAGACCTTACAGGCAAGAAGGGGCTGGAAAGAGGTATTCCAAGTCATGAAATCCAAAGACCTACAACCAAGATTACTCTATCCAGCAAAGCTTTCATTTAGAATGGAAGGGCAGATAAAGTGCTTCTCAGCTAAGATCAAATTCAAGGAGTTCATCATCACCAAGCCCTTATTATATGAAATGTTAAAGGGACTTATCTAAGAAAAAGAAGTTAAAAAATATGAACAGTGAAAGGACAGCAAACTCACAGTTATTAACAACCACACCTAAAACATAAGCAAACTAAAAGGACAGCTAGATCAGGAGTGGAAACATAGAAATGAAGATCTCAAGGAGGGTTAGCAACAGGGGAGTGGGAGGAGGAGAAGGGGGGAGAAGGTACAGAAAATAAGTAGCATAGATGGTAGATAGAGCATAGATGGGGGGCAAGAATAGTATGGGAAATACAGAATCTAAAGAACTTGAGACACATGGTCATAAACTAAAGGGGGGGGTAACGGTGGGGATGGGGTGTAGGTGGAGGGGAATGAAGGGGGGAATAGAACAACTGTAATGGCATAATCAATAAAAAATAAAATAAAAATTTTAAAAAATGGGCTAAGTATTTGAACAGACACTTCTCCAAGGAGGACATACAGAGGGACCAGAAACATGAAAAGATGCTCAGCATACTAGCCATCAGAGAGATGCAAATTAAAACCACAATGAGATACCACTTCACACTAGTCAGAATGCCATCATAAACAAAGCAATAAACAACAAGTGTTGGAGAGGTTGTGGAAAAAAAGGGACCCTAACTCATTGTTGGTGGGATTGCAGACTGGTACAACCATTATGGAAAACAGTATGGAATTTTCTAAAAAAAACTAAAAATAAAACTGCCTTTTGACCCAGCAATTCTACTGCTAGGATTATATCCTAAGAACCCTGAAACACCAATCCAAAAGGACCTATATACCCCAATGTTCATAGCAGCACAATATACAATAGCCAAGTGTTGGAAGCAACCTAGGTGCCCATTGGTAAATGAGTGGACAAAAAAAACTATGGTACATTTACACAATGGAATTCTATGCAGCAGTAAGAAAGAAGGAGCTCCTACCCTTTGCAACAGCATGGATGGAATTGGAAAGCTTTATGCTGAGTGAAATAAGCCAGGCAGTGAAGACAAATTCCATATGATCTCACATTTAACAGGAACCTAAACAACAAAGCAAACAAACAAGCAAAATATAATCAAAGACACAGAACAGTCTGACAGTGACCAGAGAGGAGAGGGGAGGGAATTTCAGGGGGAAGAGAAGAAGGGTTTACAGGAACAAGTATAAAGGACACAAGGACAAAAATTAGGGGGGGTGGTAGAAATAGGAGGGAGGTGGGAAGGGCTGGGTGGTGGGCTGGGATGGGTGTAAAAGACAGAAAACTGTACTTTAACAACAATTAAAATTATAAAAAATAAAGTACACATAAAACTTGAAAAAATAAAGATATACTTAAGACAAATGAAAATGAAAGCACAACAACCGAAAACGTATGGTATACAGAGGAAGCAGTTCTAAGAGGGAAATTCATAGCATACCAGCCTACCTCAAGAAATAAGAAATATCTCAGGAGTTCTGGCAAAGATGGAGGCGTAGGTAGAAACACTTCACTTCCCTGCACAACCAAAAGAAGGATAACAACCAATTTGAAAACAATATACAATCAGAACTGCCAGAAAAATCAAACTGCATGGAACTCTGATAACCAAGGAGTTAAAGAAATATTCGTCTAGACTTGTAGGAGGGGTGGAGATGGGCAGCGGGTGGAGAGTACCCACAGCAAGGTGACTGATTACATGGATGAGGTGGGGGCTGGCTCACAAGGAAACTAAAAGCTCAAAACCTCTGGCTGGAAAATCCTGGGGATTTTGAAGCTGGGAGGAGCTCTCAGTCTCACAGGAGAGTTCACTGGAGAGGCCCACTGGATCCTAGAACATACACAAACCCACCCACCCAGGAATCAGCACCTGGAAGGGCACAATCTGCTTGTGGGAAGCGGGGGAAGTGACAAAGCCAGCCAAGAGCCCAGCGAGAGGCATTGTTCCCTCTCTGGCCCTTCCCCCAAAGGCAGTGCCCCAACGCAGCAAAGGGGGTTGCCCTGCCCTGGTGAATACCTAAGGCTTCACCCCTTAAAACATAACAGGTGCACCGAGACAAAGAAATATGGCCCAAATGAAAGAACAGATAAAAAATCCAGAAAAATTGGTAAGTGACAAGGAGATAGACAACCTATCTGATTCAGAGTTCAAAACACTGGTTTTCACCATACTCACAGAATTGATTGAGCTTGGTCACAAAATGAAGGAAAAAAATGAAGGCCATACAAAGTGAAATAAAAGAAAATACACAAAGGACCAACAGTGACAGGAAGGAAAACAGGACTCAAATCAATGATTTGGAGCAAAAGGAAGAAATAAACATCCAACCAGAACAGAATGAAGAAATAAGAATTCAAAAAAATGAGGAGAGGCTTAGGAACCTCTGGGACAACTTTAAACATTCCAACATCTGAATCATAGTGGTGCCAGAAGGAGAAGAGGGAGAGTCAGTAATTGAAATCTTATTTGAACAAATAATGAAGGAAAACTTCCCCAGTCTGGCAAAGGCGATAGACTTACAGGAAATCCAGGAAGCCCAGAGAGTCCCAAAGAAATTGGACCCAAGGAGGAACATACCAAAGGCACATCATAATTAAATCACCCATAAGGAGAGAATCTTAAAAGCAACAAGAGAAAAGGAGACAGTCACCTACAAAGGACTTCCCATAAGACTATCAGCTGATTTCCCAAAAGAAAGGTTGTAGGCAAGAAGGGGCTAGAAAGAAGTATTCCTAGTCATGAAAGGCAAGGACCAACATCCAAGATTACTCTATCCAGCAAAGTTATCATTTACAATGGAAGGGCAGATAAAGTGCTTCCCAGATGAAGTCAGGTTCAAGGAGTTCAGCATTACCAAGCCCTTATTATATGAAATGTTAAAGAGACTTATCTAAGAAATAGAAGAACGACAACCACAAACAGTAAAATGACAGCAAAATGACAACGATCAACAATTGGACCTAAAAAACATAAATAAACAAACAAACAAACAAACAAACAAACTAAGCAAACAACCAGAACAGGAACCGAACCACAGAAATGGAGATCAAAAGGAGGGCTATCAGTGGGTAGGGGAAGGGAGAAAGTATGGGGAGGAAGGTATAGGGAATTAGAAGCATAATTGGTAGGCATAAAATAGACAGGTGGAAGTTAAGGTAAGAGAGAAGCCAAAGAACTTATATGTACAACCCATGGACATGAACTAAGGTGGGGGAGGGGATGCTGAGGGTGGGGAAGTGCAAGGGGGGGGAAGGGGAGAAGAAAATTGGGACAACTGTAACAGTATAATCAATAAAATATACTTTAAAATGTGCAGGTTACAATCTATAACACATTCACAAGAATGTAAAGTATAGCATAAGGAATATAGCCAATAAAGTTGTAAAAATAAAAAGAAATAAGAAATATCTCAAACACTCTAACTTTACACCTGAAAGAACTAGAAAAAGAACAACTGACAATACCAAAAATTACTTGAAAGAAGGAAATAATAAATATCAGAGCAGAAATAAGCAAAATGGCTTATTTCTTCATACAAAGAATCAATAATACCAAGACCTGATTCTTTGAAAAGATAAACAAGATTGACAAACCTTTAACCAGATTCATTAAGAAAAAGAGAAAAAGGACCTAAATAAATAAAATCAGAAATGAAAGAAACTTATACCACAGAAATACAAAGAATTATAAGAAAATACTATAATTATATGCCAACAAATTAGATAATCTGGGAGAAATGGATACATTCCTAAAAAATACAATTTTCCAAGAGTGAATCTAGAAGAAACAAAATCTGAACAGATCAATTACAACCAATGAAATCAAAGCAGTAATCATAAACTCTTAATATGCAAAAGACCTGAACAAGATGGTTTCACAGGTAAATTTTACCATACTTTCAAAGGAGAATCAATGCCTATCTTTCCCAAACTATTCCAAAAAATTCAAGAGAAGGGAGGACTCTGAAGCTCATTTTACAAGGCCAGCATTATCTTGATGTCAAAACCAGATAAAGAAATGAAAGAAAGAAAGGAAGGAAGAAAGAAAGAAAGAAAACGAAATTATAGGTCAACATTCCTGATAAACATAGAGGTAAAATTTTCAAAATATAAGCTAAACAAATTCAGCAATACATTTTAAAAAATTATACACTATGATCAAGTGTGATTTATCCTGGGGATGCAAGGCTGGTACAATATCCTCAAATCAATTAAAATAATACAACACCTAAACCAAATGAAGGATTAAAATCATATGATCATCAATAGATGCAGAAAAAAACATTTGACATTATCCAGCATCCATTTACCATAAAAATTCAGCAAAGTGGCAATAGAGGGAACATACTTCAACATAATAAAGGCCATAAAACCCCTAGCCAACATTATACTCAACAGGAAAAAGCTAAAAACGTTTTTCTTAAGATCGTGAATGAGACAGGGATGTCTGCTATCACCACTCTTATTTAACACAGTACTGGAAGTCCTAGCCACAGAGATGAAAGGCACCCAAATTGGAAAGGAGGAAGTAAAACTGTCATTATTCACAAATGACATAATATTGTACATAGAAAATCCTAAAGACTCCACTAAAAAACTGCTAGATTTAATAAATAATTCAGCAAAGTAGCGGGATAAAAAATAAATATTCAGAAATTGGTTGCATATACACCAAAAATGAACTATCAGGAAGAACAACTAAGAAAACAATACCCCTTACCATTGTAACAACAACAACAACAAAAATACCCAGGAGTAAATCTTGCCAAGAAGGTAAAATATCTATACTCAGAAAATTACAATACATTGCAGAAAGAAATGGAAAAAGATACAAACAAATGGAAGCATATACCATTCTCACAGATATGAAGAATTATCATTGTTAAAATGTCCACACTATCAAAAGCAATCTATAGATTCAATGCAATTTCTATAAAAATACCAATGGTGTATTTCACAGAACTAGAAAAAATAATCTTAAAATTTACAGGGAGCCACAAAAGACCCCAAATAGCCACAGCAATCTTTAGAAAGAAGAACAAAGCTGGTGGTATCATACTACCTGATATCAGCTATAGTACAAGGCTGTAGTAATCAAAACAGCATGGGACTGACATAAAAACAGACACACAGATCAATGGAATGGAATAGAGAGCCCAGAAATAAACCCATGCCTATATAGTCAATTAGTCTATGACAAAGAAGACAAGAACATACAATTTAGAAACTGGACAGACACATGCAAAATATGATACTAGATCACCTTCTTACACCATGTACAGGAATAAACTCGAAATGATTTAAAGACTTAAATGTAAGACTCAAAACCATAAAACTCCTAGAAGAAAACACAAGCCGTAAAATCTCTGATGTTTTCCTTACCAATACTTCTTTCTGATATATCTCCTCAGCAAGGGAAACAAAAGAAAAAAATTAACAAATGAGACTAGATCAAAATAAAAGTTTTTGCACAGCAATGGAAACCATTAACAAAAAGAAGAGACAACCAACTGAACTGAAAAATATTCACCAATGATACATCTGACAAGGGGTTAATATCCAAAATTTATAAAGAACCCACATAACTCAACATCAAAAACAAGCAATCCAATTAAAAATGGGCAGAGGACCTGAATAGGCACTTCTCCAAAGAGAATAGCCAGGTGGCCAGTAGACATATGAAAATATGTTCAATGTCACTAATCAGAAAAAAGAAAATTAAAACCACAGTGAGATATCTCCTTATACCTGTCAGAATTGCTATTATCAATAAATCCACAAACAAGTGTTGGCGAGGATGTGGTGGAAGGGGAACCCTCATGCACTGTTGGTGGGAAGGAATTGTGTAGTCACTGTAGAAAACAGTGTGGAAGTTCCTCACAAAAGATGGAACTGCCTTGTGACCTTGCGATTCCACTTCTGGATATATATCTGAAGAAACCTAAAATACTACCTTGAAAGAATATAGCCCTGGCCAGGTAGCTCAGTTGGTTGGAGCATTGTCCCGTGCACTAAAGGGCTGCAGATTCCGTTCCCAGGCAGGGCAGATACCTGGATTGTGGGTCTGATTCCTCATCAGGGTGCATGTGAGAGGCGACAAAATCAATATTTCTCTCTCACATTGCTATTCTCCCTCTCTCTCCCCCTTCCTCTCTCTCTAGAATCAATAAACATATCCTTGAGGGAAGACTTTTAAAAAAATATGTGCATGCCTATGTTCATTGCAGCATTATTTACAGTACCCAATATATGGAAGCAACCCAAGTACCCACCAATGGATAAAGAACAGGCAGTACATATATACTGCGGGGTATTACTCAGTCACTAAAAAATGAAATCTTACTATTTGCAACAGCATGGATGGACCCAGAGAGCATTATGCTAATTGAAATAAGTCAAACAAAGAAAGGCAAATACCATATGATTTCTCTTATATGTGGAATATAAAATACAAAATAAATGAACAAAGTTGAAACAGATTCACAGATACAGAGAACAAACTGATGGTTACCATGGGAGAGGTTGGGAGGCTGGGTGAAAAAGGTATAAGGAGTAAGAAGTACAAATTTGTAGTTACCCAATTGCCATGAGGCTGTAATATACAGCATAGGGAGTCAATCACATTGTAATAATTATGTATGGTGCCAGGTGGATTCTAGACTTATCACAGGATCACTGTGTAAGTTATATAAATGTCTAACCGCTCTGCTGTACAACTGAAACTAACATAATATTAAATGTCAACTATAATTAATTTTTTTTTAATTTAAGGGGAAAAGATCACTGAGGGTGCAAAGTTAAGAAGGAAAGTGGAGTGAAATCAGAGACCCCACTAGGAGGAGCAGGCTGTTTAGACAGGCAGTGAGCTCCCCATCAGGACAGTACATAAGTAGAAGCTGAACTGCCATCTGCTAAGGGGCGTCCCCTGCTCTGGCTAAGAGTTGTGCATGATGAGCCTTCTCAGTTCTTGTCCACTGACGAGCAGACTGCTTCCCGACATCCTGTCTCCCTGGGAAGTACAAGATCTTTGGCTTGAGTAAAATTCCTAGAGCTAGGAGCATCTCGCATCACAGGAACTCCTGATGAACACTTCCTATCCCCTTCTTTGCTTTATTTTCCTCCATGACACTATCACTTCCAAAGATTTAGCATATTTTACCTACTTACCTTGTTTACCACCTTTTTACCACATCTCCCACTAGACCTATACTGTTCAATGTGGTGGCCACTGGCCCCCTGTGGCTGTTTGGTTACTTTAAATGTAGCCAGTCTGAATTGGGATGTGCTGTAAGTATAGAATACCCACCAGATTTGGAAAACTTACTACCAAAAAAAGAATGTAAAGTATCTCATTAATTTTAAAACATTGATATATTGAAGTGATAATTTTTATGAATATATTGGCTTACATAAACTATATTATTAAAATTAATTTCACTCATTTTAGTTTACTTTCTGGATGTAGCTACTGAAATTTTTTAATTACTCATGTGACTTGCATTAAATTTCTATTGGACAGTGATACACTTGACCTGGTATTGGAAAACTGTGGCCGGCAGCCTGTTTTGTACAGCTCACAAACCAAAAATCATTAAGTTCTTAAAGGGTTGTAAGAAAACAAAGACAAATATGCAACAGAGGCTGTGGTGCGTGGCCCACAACACATAAAATATTTACTTCACGGGAAATGTTTACACTATACTATAAGATTGACAAAGGAAGAAACTTTTGTCAGTTTTGTTCTTCTTTACTTGTCTCCAATGCCCACAACAGAGGGAGCACCGCCAGACATAAGTAGGTATTCAATAAGTATTTGACGAATGAATGAATGAATGAATGAATGAATGAGTGAACTGTGTTGCCAAATCTTACAAGGCTGCCTTTTGTTCCTACCCTGCATGCTGCCTGCCAGTTGGCCTGGCTGCCCCAAGAGCAGAGATGTCTCTTTTCCCATGTACCTCACTATACAGCTAAACATGGGCCCATAGGATGGGGATAGGGACAGGAATGACACACTCAGGCAGTGTGCCACCTCCTTCTACCCTTTTAGAGGTCAAAACTAGCACTGTTCATTTCGGCTGTCAAGAGCCTCAGGGACAGGGGAAGTAGACAAAATTCACCCACTTCTGGATTCAGAGAAATCCAGAGTGGGTGTGGGCTTGATCACGGGGGAGGCAGTATGTTTTGGGGAAAGTGCAGACTTTGAAATCCAACCCAGTTCCTAGCAAGGAAACACTTCACAGTCCTGCACCTCAGTTTTCCCCTCTGTAAGGCGGCTTAGGGTAAGGGCTGCTGTAAGACATGAGTAGTGGTTGAGCAGAGTGCCAGGAACACAGAAGGCCCTCAATAAAGGGCAGTCTAATCGACTGTCTTCATTTAGGAGACAATTCCTCATCAGGTGCCAGAAAAGGGAGAGGTATGGACAGCCAATACTTGTTTCATGTGGCTACGGCATCTGGCCTGAAGATGCCCCAATGCAGAGCTAGGAAAATGGGGGTTCACTGAGGACCAGTGCAGGAGCCATTCTCCAGTCTGAAACCTCCTTCCCTTTTGTTGTCCCCACCACTCACCACCTTTGTCCTGGCTCAGAGTTCCTGGGATGTGGCAGCAAGAGATTGGCAGCTTTCAGGTTCTCTCTCCCTCCTTACCTCTTTATTTCCTTTATTTATTTGTTATTTGTTATATGGGCTTTAATTAGAGAGAAAAAGTTTGTAAAAATTAAGTGATTCTGAAGGTGCTGAGCAAGAACCAGAGAGGAGCTGGGGAAGGGACTGGAGGGAGCAAATATCCTTGCTGTTTGCTCAGGTCCACTGGCAGAAGCACCTGGAACCACCTCTTGACTGCCTGGCCTAGAAACCCAGCTGGGGACAGCACTTTTTGTGTGCCACGGCCTGGGGGAGACTGACATACCCTCAACAGACAATTATACTGCTGATGACAGTGGGACGATGGACCCCTGAGCCAGACCTCTGCCTCTTCTTGACTTGCTGAGGAACATCATTCTGGGGCAATTTCTCATGGGGAAAGTGGGGTTCCTTTTAAATTCATCCAAAACATAACCATTCTTATGGCTTGTTCCTTTATGGATCATTCCCTTAGGTGGCCCCAGAAAGAGATACCATCTCACCCAGCCTGGGGTGGAGGATGGACAGGAATGCCTTCCCAGAGGAGGTAACTGGCACAGGGTTCTGAGGCTGCTCAGGAGTCTAGCTGTCTGGGGCAGGGCTAGGAAGAAAGCAGAGTTGGATTTCTAGTCAAAGGAAAAAGCATGTGCAAAGGCTGCAGACAGGTGGGTGCCTGGTGTGTAAGAGATGATGATGATGATGATGATGATGATGTGTGTGTGTGTGTGTGTGATGATGTGTGTGTGTGTGTGTTGGGGTGGATGGGGGACTACAGAGGTGGAAAAAGCCACGTCAGCAGCCTTAAATACTGGCCTCAGGAGCTTGGGCGTCTTGGTCTTGGTCTGTAGATGATGGAAGCCATCTGAGAGGGGCCACATTTTACAAGGCCCCAAGGCTCAGAGATGTAAAGGCCCTGCCCAAGTTCCCCATACAAGGGCTAGGCCTGGAGAGCAGGTGGTGACCTCTGCCTGTCTCTAATAAGAGTGTTAATGACTTTAATTCATTTTGCTCCATTAACAAGCCATTACGGAGCAGAAGCAGGCCCCAGAAGTGATTCGAGCTGCCATGTGGGTGCTGCAGAGCCCCGCCTCCAGAGAAGATAGCCATTTGAGTCTCCTTGAACAGCCACCTGGGAGGGCAAGATATCTCTCCCCGCTCCTGTCACACACCTGGGTTGCAGTGCCTGCCAGATGTCCTTCCTGGCCAGTGAAAACTGCATTCACAGAGTAGATGGCAGACAAGGAGGTGGGCCATTGCTGCAGTCACTTGTGACCTAGTTTCAACGTGGTCCATCTTGGGGTCCAACCTAGGCCTTGGGGGTGCAGTAGAGGTGTGTGTCAGGATCAGCCCAGCTGAGGCAAGTTTTTCTTCCCACCTAGAGAAAAAATGCAGAAGTAGCAACAGCAGCAGCCAGGAAGAAATTCAGCCCAGCACCCAGAGAGAGCCTTCAGCTGCTGCTGTGGGATAAGAGGGGCTGTAGGCAAGCTGCCCATAAGAAGCTTGGGAACACAGGCTGACAGGGAGGGTCTGAGAGCACAGGAGGACCCCAGCCTGGAAATACTGCCTCAGCTCAGCCTGTGATAGTAATGATCATGCATACGCATGAGACCGCATGACTAGAAGCCCAGATTCTCCAAACGCCTGGGCTTGGGACAAGGCAGAGTCTCTGGCCTCACCACCCCTATGGTCCAAGGGCCTTAGTATATGTGGATGACAGCTATCAAAGCAGTTGGAGCCAGGACATGAGCTCCTGCCTTGGTTCTGCTACTGTCTCTCATGTCGCATTTTCTGCATTAGGCCTCAGCTTTCCCATGCACACAGTGGTCGTGAGTCTGTGCTTGCATGCCTCTGGGGTTATGCTGAAGGTCAAAGCCAGGCAACAGCCATCACTTGGATTGGATCTCACTGGAGTGACCCAAACTCTCAATGTAGGTCCCCAAGAAACAGTGCCAAATATTAACCCCACTTTACAAATGTAAAACTGTGGCCCAGAAAGATAGAGAGATCTGACCAAGGTTTCACTAGTGGATACTAAACCCTGCGGCTGCTCCTTGCCCTGGTTGACTTTAGGCCCTGGACAGGGCTCTTTCCCCCCAACTGTGACATCCATGCTTGTCCCTGTCACCCACCAGGGCTTTCTGAGCCTTATGTTTGAATGTCTGTAAGTCAGGAGCATGAAACTGACAAGAGGCACTGGCAGAGTGTGGAAACTGTCAGCAGAGCAGCCGCCTGTGAAATTAACATGATATCAAAAGTGTCAATGTGTATTTACTGGAAATATCTGAACAGGATGCAAAGCAGTCCTGCAGCTGCTGCCTCTGGGGGTGGGCATGAAGGCCACCCTGCCTGTCCCTCTTCATCAGCTACGGGACCCTGCTAGCAGAATCAGCCAACCCCCTGCTTAAGACTCTTCTTCACTGGCTGAGGAGCAAGCCCTCACGGAGAACGTGTAGCTTTGGTTGAGTTTATCTGAAAGTAATCTCCCTTCTGTCCCTGAGTTCCAGTACTGGTGTCCAGAATCTGATGAGTAAGAGTGGGTACCCGAGCCCCAGCTGACTGGGCCAGGTTGAGGTCACCTGACTAAAACTTGGCTAATCGGTGTGTTTCCTGGAACTTTGAAATCAGGGCGGAGATTAGGATAGGTATAGAGAACTGAGGTTCAAGGTCGTGCTGGCTCCAGGTAGGGACTGCCATCTTGGGGTGGTCAAGCTCAGCTAAGTGCACGTTGATAGGTGAGGGGGAACTTTGGTTGGCAGGTAGGAGGGGAAGAAGGAAGCAGATACGCAGAGGGGAGCAAACATGAGAGACATTCTAGCTCCTGGTAGAGACAGACACGGACAGGTTTTTGATCCGGGACAGGAAAGCCTGGCAGTTCATTTGGTAACTGTGTTTCTTCGAATTTCTCTGTAACTTTATATTCAAAGGGTACTTTTTTTGGAAAGGGGAAGAAATCCACTGACACTGGCCCTCATACAGAAATATAAGAAATAGGCCCTCAGATAAAGCATGGCATTAGGTGGGAAGGAGTGAAGGGGTAGCCAGTGGCCCGTGGTATATGGAGGCAAAGCTGCTCACTAGGCTGTGTCCAGAGTTGTTGGGACCCAGACTTGGGCCCATCGAGAGCCAGGCCCAGGGACCACTGAGAAAAGCAGAATCAGGAACACTTCCCACGGTTGGCCTGTGCCCCTCCTCCATCCTCTGTGGACTAGAAACCTGGCTCCCGGGAACTCCCAGGCTGGTTTTTCCCAGGCCCGACTACAGAGAAAAACTGATTTTGGTATCCTCTGGTTTTGAGTTCAAACATATTAGGGAAGGGTTTTAATTGAGCTACGCTTGGGCAGGTGCCGATTTCTTGTCCACTCACAACAGTGCGGAGATGCAGGTATGGACTGGCTTAACTTGGGTCAGGTGTCCTCCCCTACAGAGGGTTATGTCTGGGGTGGTGGGTTCCATAGGACACAGTGTCCCTAGATACACTGCATGGTTGGGGGTGGGCAGCACCTCACACAAAGCAGACAGAACAATTGATGTTTACCTTGTTCTTTGAGCAGGAAGATCTAGGGTGTCAGAACTGTTCCTGTCACCTACTTCTCTTCAAGGGGGCCACTTGGCCTTTACTAACAACAGCTGTGCAGTGTTGGACTGAAGGTTTATTTTTATTTCTTCCTTTGTTATGTGGAAGTATCCATTGCACTTGGGCTGATTTTCCCCATGATTGTATTTTAGGTGCAGGGATAATGGGTAAAATTATCACCAGCTTTCTCAGTGATAAGAATCAGCAGAGTTCCTACCCAGACATTCAGATTCAGTGGGGTTGGACCGCGCCTGGGAGTCAGTCAGGATTCTGGCTTTATTTTATCTTGGAACTGGCTTGGGAACCACCCCCATGGAGGGTGAACTTCTCACCTGTCCTGAAACGAGACCAACCTAGAGGGATGGATGTCACCTGCAGCATAGACTCAGCCCAGCCACCAGCAGGTCTTTGGAGTGGTGCTCTGTACTTTGGCTACATATTAGATCACGTAGGGGACATGTGAAAATCCCATTACCCAGGCAGTACCCAAAACCATTGAGATCGGAATCTCTGGGAGTGAGAATTAGGTAGTTTCAAAAGCTCCCTGGTGATCCCAATGTGCAGCTAGAGTTGAAAGCCACTGGCTTCCTTCCCCCTACTCACGCTCCTACTTAGAGACCCGCCCACCCCACAGCCTGGAAGAGGCAGTCTTCCCTAATCCTGGCCCATCACAGTTTCTCTTGGGAATTCAGAACTGAACTCTGAGGATGAGTGAGTTGCAGCAGGGAGCTGAAGCTGTCCTCTTAGGGCAGCTGTGCCCATCAGGCACCCTCTGACTGCGCAGCAGAGGGAGCCACTCCCACTGCAGAAAGGCACCTGTGACCTGAGCCACTGTGCCGTCAGAGGTGAGCTAAGAAAGAGAAGAATCTTCTCATGACCAGCTTCCCTGAGATTATATCCTTACATAACCCCCTTGGTTAGAAGAGATAGTGCTTAAATGGGCTTTTGTTTCTTGCAGTCAAATCATTTTGGATACAGAGAACACTAAAAGCTAAGGCTTATCCCACACCAAGATCCCCACACTCACAGCTACCTCCATGGAACTGTCCTGGAGGGCTCAGTGAGCAACAGCAGCTGGCACCTACTGGGCACACCCCACAAGCCAGGTGCTTTCCATGGCACTGTGTCCAAGCTTCCCCATAACCCTGGAAGGTGGGGCTGAGTATCTGGGTTTTATGGAGAAGTACAGTTGTGCCTCAGGGCACTTGGCTGATCCCTGTGGAGCAAACACAGAACCCAAAGTGTGCCAAATCTCCTCAGGGGATCTCCAGGGAAACCAATTATGCAGAGCAGGGCAGAGCGGAGGTCCTACTGTGATGAGGGGGTGGGGACTGCTCCTTGCCTTCCTCCCAGAGCAGAGACAGGGCATGAGAGGAAGGGGGCTGACCATCTGAAGACAGTTGTACTCTGCCCTCTGCCTGAGCCCTGAAAGCCAGGGTCGGGGCCCTGCAGTGTTCCTAAGTGGAGAGCCGTGGTTACCCTCGTCATCACCGCTGTTATACAAGCTACAGAGTGCTTTGTGAACCACAGAGCTCGTACTCTGCCTCTGCCTCCTCTGCTCTCAGACCTCAAATCTTTCCTCCCTGGATGTGTACCTCTCATGCTCGGATGCCCACCACTCCTCCCCATTACCTGGATAGTGCTCTACAGCAAGAGTCCCCAACCCTTTTGGCACTGCTGGGACTGGTTTTGCGGAAGACGATTTTACCACAGAGAGGATGGGGGTGGGGAGACAGGAGGTGGAGCTCAGGTGATAATGTGGGTGAAGCTTCACTTGCTTGTACCCCGTACCCTGCAACCTGCCTGCCCCTCCTTGTCTGCGCACCTCCTGCTGTGCAGCCTGGTTCCTAACAGGCCAGGAGCCTATACCAGTACAGGCCTGGGGGTTGGGGACCCGCCCTCTACAGAACACCTGCCTCAGCTTCTCTGATCGCCCCATGTACATTAGCCCTCCCTCCCGCAGGAGCACCAACAGCCAACACAAAGGGAAATTCTGTCCCTGGCACAGGGAGATTTCAAAGGCAGGGATTCAAAAATAGATTTTCCTCAACCTAGGCCAGGAGAACTGCAGCTGAGGGCCTGGGGTCCCTTGAAAAACTGATAGCTGCCTTTAATCCCCTTTCTCTGTGAATGGTAAACTTCCCTTAGCCCCCGACTGCCTGTGGGACCCCGAGTTCCACAGCTTTGGGGTGCTCACCTGGTGTTACTCCCTCATGGATACCACCACCCAGTGCTCCCGTTTCTACAGTGTTTGGAAAAAAGAGTGTTTGGAAAACTCTTTTTCATGGGGAAGGGCTGGAGGCCAGCCGGGGACCAGAACCTGGTCTCTCCAGCTCTTTGCATCACCACACAGCAGTTCTCTCACTCACTCCACTTCCAGCAGCCTTTTCCCCCTCTGGGCAACTGCAGGGGTCAGTCAACCGTGCAGCATCCCAGTCCCCTTCAGCTGCCCTGCAGGAGAAAGGGAACGGCTGTTCTGGCTACTGGCCATCTAGGAGCTAGCCCACGGTTAGGCAGTGGCGCTCTGTGCCTCCGGCTGCAGGGCCTTCCACCAGTCCTGCGTCCCTGCCGGTGGCCCCTCCACTTGGACTCACCACTCTCAGGGGCCATCTTGCTTGGCTGAGCTCCTGGAGCCAGTGTGGCCTACCCCAACTGTACAGAGAGGAAAAGTGAAGCAGAGGGGCCCGGACTCATCCCAAGTGGTAGAAGATTGGCAGACTCCCTGAGGAAGGCACAGGAAGACTCCAGAAAGGGCATCTCCAGGCCGTGTGTGGAGGGAGGGGCTGCTCTACTGGCTGGGCCTCTGGGGGCTTTGGCCCTGGCTCCAGACTGAGCAGCACTTGCAGATGGGTGGGGGGACATAGGCAAAAGGAGGCCGAGGGGCCGGAGCTGAGGGAAGGTGAAGGGCTTCTGTTCCAGGTGACTACACACCTGCATGGTGAGGGGCATTTCTGGGCCCAGGTGCAGGTCAGGCAGTCAGTATTGTCTGCTGTAACCTTGCTTTACTCCAGCAGCAGTATGGGGGCAGTGGGGCAGGGAGGTGAGACAAGACACCAGTGAGGCCGGGGTGAGCCCTGACACTGAGGGTGCAGAGACCCAGTTGGCACAGCCTTCTCTTATGCCCTTGGGGAGGGTCAGCCCAGAAATGTTCAGGGGCTGGTGCAACATCACACAATGAAGTGTCCCTACCTCCTGGGGCTGGGTGCTGGACAGAGTCCAACAGATACTTGGAAAACTTACCCCAGCCCCACTCTCCATGTTGCCAACGGGGTTCCCCAGAGCCTCTTCCCACCTGGGGCTGCTCCCGGTGCCCTTGCCGTGTCCTGAAAGAGGCTCTGGGGCTGGCAGGCAGTGCAGGGGGTGGGGCTTTACTGTGTCTGTCTCTCCACTTTATGATGCCATATTTTTTTTTAACAAGCTATGTAAATGTCTGCTTGTCAGAGAGCAAAGTCAGGGCCCCCAGTGGGCCCCTCCTCTGAGGCGGAAAAGGCTTTCTGGATGACCCTGTCACCATCCCCCAGTTCAGCTGAGGCAGAGCTGGGGTTATCACTGGCACACCCATTTTGAAACCTCAAAACTGTCACTTCCCATCTCTGAATCTGTGTCTTCATCTGCAAAATGGGAGGCTACATTGAGCACTCCGTGCTTTCCAAGGTGCTACAGCTCACCCGTGCAACCTTGCACGAGTGCTTATCCTCTCTGAGCACTGAAACACATAGACAGTCATGCTCTGAACACTGGGAATTGGCAAGGGTGGATCAAGGTCAGGGCCCTCTTTCCCCAGCTTGCTCCTCTTCTTTTCCCTCCAAACAACCTGTTGTTCCACCCCCAGGATCTATGTCAGTGTGTTTCAGCCCAGCAGGAAGTAGGGGTGTAGGGTGAAGCTGGCGGGGAGCACCGGGAGAGTCCTGCCCTGGTCTCTGCTGGATCATGTCCAGAACCTAGGTTGGCATAAGGGCTGGGGTGTGAAGAAGCTGGGAAAGGAACAGGGCTGGGGCTGAGACCCTGAGGCATCTCTCAGTCTCCACAGCCCCCAAAGGGCCAAGCCTGGCCTTCCCAAACACCAGCAGTTACCTGGCGTGATGACAGGCCTGGGCAGAGGTGCAGAATGAACCATAATAGGTTTATGGGGAAATTGTAAACCCCTTTACAAGCTAAGTAATCATGTCCCTTGGGCAGTCAGAGCCAGGGCCACTCTATGGGGTCACTGTTCTCAGATGCTCCCCCAGTAGTTCTCAGTTGCCCAGCAGGTGCTGGGGCCAGATTGCCAGGTCCTCAGAACAGGTAGCCGAGCTTTGTTATCCCACAAAGGAAGGAGACTGCAGGAGGTGATGGGACTGTGCCCACTTTACAGATGGGAAGCCTGAGTCTGTGGTGGTTCAGAGTGAGAGGACCAATCTGGTGCTCTTTCTGCCATGAAATACTAGTGTCCAGCATATAATCCTGGCCCCATCGCCACCTGTGGTGAACCCCAGGCAGTCACTGCTTCCTGAGCTTCAGTGTTATCATTCAAAAGGGAGCATATGAGAACCTCCTCATGGTAGGGTTAAGAGAACATAAGTAAAGTGTCTGGCCTTGTGTCTTACATAGCCCTTGAAAGGCAGCAGCTATTACTATTTTTTGCTATATTACCCTGCACCACCTCCTGCTTCTGTTCAAAAGGACACTGCACCAGGGGCAGCCAAATTGGGTTCAAGTCCTGGCTTTCTACTTAGGTGCATCTCTAGGCCAATCACCATCACTGCCTAAGTCCCCTATGTTTGTGCACCAGTAAGTGGTTCCTGAAAGCAACAGGCAGCACAGGGGTCCTTGTGGAGCTGGCTGCAATGGCCCTCACGTCCTGGTTGCCCTTTTGGCCATGTGACTTTGTAGCTCCTCCCCCCAGGAGCTGCTATCTGTCCCCTTCTTCTTAAATCTAGGGGAGGACTATGACTTGCCTGGACCAATAGAATACAGTGAACATGAAGCTGTGTGACACAGCCTAGGGGTCATGAGATCTCGTAGCCTCCATTTTGCCATCGTGGGGCACTGAGACACCCTAAAGAAGTCCAGCAAGCACTCTGGAGAGACCACATGGACACAGAGAAGTCCACTGGCCTCTAGCCTTTCCAGCCTCCCCAGCTGAGGGGATGGGCATCACCAGGAACCACATCTGTCTGGCTCTTTCAGCCCAGTCGTCTCCCTAATCCACACCACGCAGAGGAGAGATGAGTTATCCTTCCCAAGCCCTGCCCAGGTTGCAAAATTGAGAATAAATACATGATCATTATTGTAAACCACTAAATTTTGGGGTGGTTGCAATGCAGCAATAGATAACTGTTACAGTCCCTTCATTCCTTCTGCCCCATCTTCACCCAAACTTGCTTTGGATAAGGTCTAGCTGCTCAGCCTCAACTGACTGAATAAAGGAATGAGCACCTGCCTTTGAGGCAGCCAATAGCCATTGACTGACAGGTAGCCAATAAGATTTTTTCCCCCTTGGTGAAGAGGAATGAAGAGAAATTTTAGCAAGCCCAACTGTGAAGAAGGCTAGAGCTGGGCTTTTTGGAATGGGAGTTGGGGGTGACTTTCAGGAAGGCTTTCATGTCATCAGAGGACATGAAATTGGGGAGAGAAGCAGGAAAGGTGATAGACCATGGAACCAGGTTCTGTGGGGGCTCCAATAAATCACTGAACTCCAGCTGGTCTGTGCTGCCCCATTCCTTGTACGTCATGAGCCTTAAAAGGCTCCAGGTCCCGGGACTCCTAACACCAGACAGGGGTCTGCACTGCCCCTCTCACCCTTTCTCTCTTGCTCTCTCAGACCTCCATCCCCCCACAAATACACACAGGCTGTGGCTTGGTCCTCCAGGGCCCCAGGGCATGGCCACCTCTCTGTCCTGAGCAGACAGGAGTGATGGCCTAGTCATTTCCCATCTTCCCCTCAGCCCCAAGGCTTTTAGTGGTGAAATAAAGGGCATGACCTCGTTTGGTTTCTAACCCAAACCCGTTCCACCCCCTGTACCCCCCATATAGTCCCTAACCCTGCCAGTTCCTGAGATCAACCACCATTCCCTTGCTTTCCCATAATAATGGTATGCGGATAGCCATGGTCATTATTGCACACCAAACAGGTGCCACACCTGAGGTGGGATTTGAACTGAGGTTTGCCTGACTCCAAGCCCATGCCCTATTCACCACTCTGCTGTGTGACGCTAAGCAGGTTACCTCCCCTCTATGAGCCTCAGATTCTCACTTTTGAGGGGGTAAACCGGGGGCATGCTGGTGCTTGCTGCTACCTCTAATACTCTGCTGGGTGCCATCCTCGCTGGATCCACTTGCTTGTCCAGCCTCATCACCCCTTATCACCTTTTCTTCAAAGAGGAGGCATGCTGTCTCGTGGAATAATGGGCCTGGAAGCTGCCTCTGGAATCTTGCCTTTCCCTCAATAAGTTGGACCCAGGCTGAAAGGTGGGCAGAGCAGCAGATCCCTAAAGAGCTTGGGGTGGCAGGACATGCCAACTGCACAACCCCACAGGGTCTGAGGGGGCCACTGGGACCGTGTGGAATGTGGGGGGCCCAGGAAGGCCTTGCCCTCCCTGCCCAATCACCTCTGGGTTCAGACTCCCAGCTGTGTGCGCCAGAGCCGGAGCAGGGGTGGGATGGCATCTGCTCCTCCTCTCTCCCCTCCAGAGGCTGTCAGGCCAAGGAGGAGTCAGCCTCTCCAGCCTGTTCCCCCTTATATAACTGGCAGGACTCTGAGCAGTTTTCATTACCCTCTTCTGTGGATGCAAGTCCTCCAGCTAGGAAAAGATAGTACTGAAACCCAGGTCACCTAGCTCCCAGCCCAGGCTCTGCTGCTTGGGCCAACCCAGAGCCTCACCCTAGGCACTTATGTCCCCCCAAACTAGCTCTCCCTCATTTCTGAAAACGACCTCACAATTCTTTGTCCCAGAGTGTCCTGAGGGGTCCAGTTACCTCTCAGTAGGCAGGAATAAATTGGCCCCCCAAATCCCCTGTTCTTACTAGAGTCCTGTGAAGCTCCAGGGACCCAGGTATCCCAGAGTGTTAAGGAGAAAACTACGGATGCCTCCTGTAGGGGACAGTGCTGTCCAGGGTTCCCAGGGCTGGGCAATGCAAAGACTGTTCTCTGGTCTCTCCAGAGGTGGACAGGCCTGTTGGGTCTTGTACCCCACTGCCCTCATTAGATACAAACTACCCCTATGCCCAAGGAATCCTCTTCCTGTCCCTGTGCTCCCCAAAGTGGTCTCCTGCCAGCTGGGGTTCCCCAGGCCTGGCTCTGAGAAGCCCCAAGCCAGGCCTAGAAGTCTGTGGCTGTGGGAGTCTGGAACTCCCAGGCCCTGGTCCTGTTGCTCAGGAGCTGTTTGAATAAGCAGTAGCCTCTTGGTCCTCAGTCTTTGCATCTGTACCAGGGTTGGACTCAACAGCAATCCTCATCTTCACCACTGGAGGAAGGTTTCCTGAATGCAAGGCATTCCACCAATCAACAAATGTGCCTGTGCTCCCTTGTTTAATCTCCTAACAACCCATAGTACAAGAGACCATCTTTGTCACAGATGGGAAGATCGAGGTCTGAGATGTTAGACAATAATCCCAAACGGCTAGTAAGTGTTAGAAAAGGAAGTCACTCAGACCAGACCTGGAACCTCAGAGATGTATGATCAGGTAACAAAGTGACCTGCCTGGCTCTTGGCACTTCTGTCATCCAGGGCAGCAGTCCCCAACCTTTTTGGCACCAGGGACTGATTTCATGGAAGACAATTTTTCCACAGACCGGGGTGGGGAGGATGGTTTCAGGATGACTCAAGCGCATTACATTCCAGCTCACCTTCTGCTGTTTGGTAGGAGACCCAGACCAGTACCCGTCCGCAGATCAGAGGTTGGGGACCCGAGGTTGGAGACCCCCATATGTTTCTCCCCCAGCCAGGGCATTCCTTTCCAGAGCTGAGGTTGGAGCGTTGAGGTTTCGTGTGAATGGGCGGGGCCACGTCTGCCCTTCCCAGTCACCTTACGTGCAGGTGGATCTCAATTCAGGGCCCTTCACAGCCCGGAGCGGGCTCGGAGCACGGCCTGGTGAAAATGGCACAAGTTCGGGTGCTGACCTGGGTCTGGGCAGCCCCAAGGTCAGCCAGAACGGCTTCCCCCTCCCCAAAGACTGGCACTCCACATGCCCAGAAGTGGCATACAGCAGGCACTCAATAAATGCCTGTGGAAAGTGTTGATGCTCCTAATCCCTGGATAGGTCCAAGCCAAAGCTACAAGGGTATTCTGCCTGGGGGGACCCCAGAACAGAGGTGGTTGAAGTCACAATGATCATGGGCCTTAGGACACCCCTGTGGGTCTAAAGCCTAGTTAATCCGGCCAATGCCTTTGGCCGCTGCCCTGGCAGGAGCTTCTGGAAGTCCCTGAGCAGGCTCTCCCCCAGCCTGCCCTCAACCTGACTCCATGGAGATCCCTCCACGAGGCCCGTCCCCCGCCGTGACATAATAATGACCATAATGAGAACAGTCACCCACATGTGTGCACAGCACTTTACAGGTTACAAAATGTTTCACATACATCTCATCAATTCCTCACAACAGCCCTGTGAGGTAGGCAGGGCAGGGAATAATGCTTCCATTTGTACAGATGTGGAGACTGAGGGTCAGTGACCTGTCTGTGGCTGTGCAGCAAGTCAGCGGCACAGCTGGGACTAGAAGTTAGGCCTTGTCCCTGCCCCTGGCTTTCCCGGCTGACTATGCTGTCCTCCAGGAGGACCCCAGTTCCTGTCCAGAGTATCAGCCACACCCGACCGGGCCTCTGAACCCTGGCGGCTCAGCAGACAGCCCTGCCCCCATCTGGCAGCCCTGTCCCCTCCACCTGCTCCCAGCAAACAGCCAAATGGGAGGTGAGCCCACACCTGCCACTCTGCCTGCCCCTACAGGAGGCCGCCCTGGCAGGGTGGGCAGGTGGGTGAGGCTGAAACCTCCTTTCCTATTTTCCTGAGTTATCCCTCCCCACAGGGGAAGAGAAGAGAAAGGAGGAAAAGGAGGAGGATAAAAACTAGAAACTGAGTTGGAAGAGGGCCCTAGAGCAATCAAGATGTTAAAAGTTTGCATTCCGACTAGCTATAGAAATAGTTTTTTTCTCTTTTATTATTTCAAGTTTTCATAAAAATCCATAATTATTGAAACCCAAGTTACAGAGGAAGTTTGTAACTTTTTAAATTGAATTACTGACTTCTGCACGTTGGTCCGTCAGTTTCCAACTCTAGTATGTCCGGGTGTGCCCCTGTGCATCGGGTTCCCCAGGCCCGGTCTTCCGAGGTCCTGGTGGAGAGAGGGGAGGCAGTGCGGGCCAGCGGGGCAGCCCAGGGCAGGAGTGGGGGCCAGGGAGGGGTGGCACAGGGCTAGGGAGGAAGCCCTGCCCCGCGCTCATATCATCTTCATGTTGAACTTTCGGGGTGCGTCGGTGGAGCTGATGCCCACATCTGACTTGCGCGGCACGTACTCAATTTCGATGTTGTGTTTCGTGTTGCCCTTGCCCCGGCTCCAGAGGAATAGCAGCACCAGGCAGAAGAGCACGACGCCCAGGAAGGAGATGAAGCCCATGGTGGTGGCGATAATGAGGGTCTTGATGTCGAAGGGGAAAGGCACGGTGGCTCGGGTGCTATTGGCCTCTCCCTCGCCGGGCTGGTTGGAGATAAAGGCGAAGGTCTTGTTGGGCTGATGGGGCCAGTCGGGCGAGTAGCTGCGCACATGCAGATGAGCGGGCATGGAGTCGTTGCCACCCGCGTTGGCTGCAATGCACAAGTATGTGCCGTTGTCCTGCACCTGGGCGTAGCGCACCTCCAGCGTGCCATCGGGGAAGACTGTGAGCCGCCCATTGCTCTTGGCGGAGACCAGGTGCTTGCGAGGCGATAGCCAGAGGATGGTGGGTGGCGGGTCACCATCTGCCCGACACACAAACTGCACTGTGTGGCCCTCATCCACAAACACCTGTTGGGCCTTGCGGTCCCGGATGCGGGCACGACGGCAGGTGAAGTAGTTGGGCAGGAGCACATCAGGGAAATCCTTGAACTCCTTGCCCTGGACGAATTCAGGCGTGGCACACGTGGGCTGCTGCCGGTTGAAGTTGAGCCGCCAGCGGCGCCGGAACACCCACAGGAGACGGCAGTCACAGGCCAGCGGGTTAGAGTCCAGGATGAGCGTCTCTAGGTTGCCCACTGAGTGGAAGGCGGATTCCTCAAGTGTAGTCAGCTGGTTGCCAGAGACATTGAGCACACGCAGGTGGTTGAGGCCACGAAAGGCATAGGGCTCCACCACAGCCAGCTGCCCACCCACCAGCTGGATCTCCTGCAGCCGTAGCAGCTCATGCAACATGGAGCCCTCGATGTTGCTGATGGGATTGTAGGAGAGGTTGAGGAAGCGGAGATAGACCAGGTGGCGCACAGCCAGGTAGGGCACAGCAGTCAGATTACAGTGCGTGATGGACAGGGATGTCAGATTGAGACCATAGAGGCAGTTGGGTGTCATGGTGTCCAAGTACGGCCAGTGGGAGATCTCCAAGACCTTGAGCCGGTACAACCTCTTAAAGGAATAGTCCCGGATGGCATTGATGTTGAGGTGCCGAAGCCTCAGGACAATGAGACTGTGCAGGTGGGACAGTGCCTCGGTGGGGATGGAAGTCAGGTTGCATTTCTCCAGTGTCAGCTGCTCTAGGCTGTTGAGGCCACTGAAGGCGCGGTGGGATATATAAACAAGGTCATTGTCGCCGACCTCCAGCGCCTTGAGGTTGTACAGGTCCTGGAACATGTAGTCCAACAGGATGACGATCTTATTCTCGCTGATGTCCAGCTTGGTCAAGTTACTGAGGCCAGTGAAGACGCCCAGGGGGATGAGCTTCAGACGGTTGCTGCGGAGCCCCAGTGTTCGGAGGTTGAAGAGATTGTTGAAGGCGCCAGGCTCCACAGTGCTCACGATGTTTTCATTGAGCTCCAGCTCCTCCAGGTGCGGGAAGCTGGCGAACTCGTCCTGATTGAGCATTTTGATGCGGTTCTTGCCCAGGTCCAGCAGACGGGTCTCCGTGGGGATGCCCTCGGGCACAGCCACAAAGCGCTTGCGGTGGCAGAGCACCGCACGGTCCTGGGCGGAGCACTCACAGCGGGGTGGGCAGCCTGTGGCCGAGCCCGACAGCACTGAGCCCAGCACCAGCAGGAGGATGGGCTGCCAGCAGGCCAGGAGGGGGCTGGGCATGCTCCTCTCGCCTCCTGTCAGCATCCTCTTGCTTACCTACAGCCCGGAGCAAGCACAGGACAGAAGGAGCAGTTAGAGGATATCTGGCTGGACTCCACCCTGAGTCCTCTGTACCCCACCACCATCCTACCCCATCAGAATGTCCCTGACTCAGATAGAGAGGCGAGAGGCTAGAGTGGCATGTGACACCTACCTGGGACCCCACAGTGAGGTCCAGACACCTGGGGGAGGAGGGAAACTCCTGCCACCCTATGCTGCTTCCTCACTGCCACTTACCCTGCCCAGGGCCTTCGTGAAGGGTCTTCCCAGCATCTCTGGAATCAAGGGGGTTCCAGAGGAGCCTGGATTGGCCCCAAAGGCTGCACCCACCTCCTTTACCTTTTATGTTTTATAGGTGTGTGACTCCAGGCATGCACCAGGCACTGCCCTCCTCACTCTCTGCATCCTGAGCCACTACTTCCCCCAGTGCTCACCAGAAATTAAAGCCAGGCTTGCTGAGTTGTCCTTGGGGCTCACAGAGAAACCAAAGGGGCTCAAGGCTGAGGCCTCTGGGAACAGTCTGCAGCAGAGCATGACTGGCCCCTAGTCTGTGGGCAAGGGCTTCTGAAGCTGCCGGGGACCCACCTCACAGCCTGTAGCCCGAGATGCCCCAGGGGCAGACACCACAGCCCAAATTCTGTGTGATCAGCAAACCTAGCAGTACGTGTCAGTGTTCATGAATCTGCTCCCCAGTGGAGTTCCTAGATCAGTGGAGAGCACTCCCACTGAGAAAGCTGGGACCCAGGCCTAATGCCTCCCCACAGAGTCTCTCCAACTCCCCCCACCATCTGGGTCCCCGCAGTGGCCCACCAGGCTCCCAGCTGCAGGACTCGGGGGGTGAGTTCTCCTGGCCTTGGCTCCTGCACTTCTCTCCTCTTGGAATGCCCTGTCCTGCGTATTTGCAACCTCAGCTTCTGGGCCTAATTTAATGCCTCATGCTCTGAGAAGCTTTTTCTGATCCCCAGCAGGAAATATGTTCCCCTCCAAAGACCCTCAAGACTTCATCGCTCCATCTTTTGGGATTTCAGTCACCTTCATCCTAGTGCCAAGTTCTGTGCAGCTCCTAGTCTGAGGGAGGCAGTCAGACCCCCAAAGCCCAGGATGGTATGAGCAGCCTGGAGGGGCTGGTCCACACTGTGGCTCTGTGGATATGAGGTTCATCACAGCTGGGCCCTGAAGAACATGCAGGACTTAGGTGGTGGTGACAAGGATGATGGTGCCAGGGCCCAGCTTGAGCACAGGCTACAAGTGGAAGGAATGGGGGTGTGCAAGCTAGCTCCCTATCACTGTCTCTCAGCCTGGGTTCAGAAGAGGCCACTTGCTCACACTTGTTCTAACATGGTCTTCCCATCTTCTCCTTCCCTCCACTGTTCCACCACCTGAAAAATGGGCCCCGCAAGGTAAGGAAGGAACAGGGAGGGCTAGTCTGGACCTCTCCAAACTCCAGGGGGTGGACGAGATGGCCTCTGGGAGCTGAGCTGCAGCCCTCCCACTGCTGTTGTCTAGAAGATCCATCCCTCCCAGCTGTGTACCCCGGGGCTCCGCTGCCCGTTCATACACCCCACACTGCGACCCTGAGGAGGGCTCACTCCAGGAAGGGGAAGCCCAGGCCGGGAGAGCCCACCTCTCTGTCCCAGCTCAGGCCCTTTTCCCACCCCTGCCAGCCTCTCTCCACACCTTGCAGTTTCCACTTTCAAGGCCACAGTTCTTGTCATCCACACTTCAACCCTGAAGGCAAATGGGGCTTGAGGGGCTTGTGGCTGCCCAAGAATACCCAGCCCATACAAGGGAGGGCTTCACTGGCTGGTGTAGCTCAATAGATTGAGCGTGGACCTGCAAACCAGAGGAGTGCGGTTCGATTCCCAGTCAGGGCACATGCCTGGGTTGCAGGCCAGTTCCCAGCAGGGGACGCATGAGAGGCAACCATACATTGATGTTTCTCTCCCTCTCTCCTTCCCTCTAAAGATAAATAAATAAAAATTAAAACAAAAAACAAGGGAGGGCTTCAGACCAGCGCTCTGGTCTGTCTGCCTCCAGCAGAGCCACATGCTTTCCAGTGCTCCAGCGGCTTCTCAGGACTGACAGGTGCTCCCTTGCTATATAGTTGACTGAGTGACTGATTGACTAGAAAGGGCCCTGGATGTCACTGCCGTGTGACTGCAAGATTTTGTCATCCCCAAAGGCTCTGTCCGCCCCACCCCTTCAGCCACTCTCATCCTCTCCAGATTCTTCTGTGGTTCATCCTTGCCCACTCCAGCCCCATCTGGCCATTTTCCGTAGTCACACACCCTCCAGCGACCCACCAGAAAAGCAAACATCTGACAATAAGTAACTGGGCCAGTGGCTGAAGCCTGTGCAGGTATGAGGCTGAGGACCTGCAGAGGAAAACAGGACTTTTAGCACCCAGTGAGGAGCTGGGTTGGTGCGTAAGGTGGGGGCTGATGGAGAGGGGGCTGAGGAATTAGAGGGGGCTAGCAAGGGCACAGGCCACCTGAGATGATGGTAAGCCCCTCGCTCAGGCAAGAATCTGGTATTTGCAGCCTCTGCCACCTAGCCTCAACCTGCCTGTCTACCTCCTCTCCCACCATTCTGCCAAGTGATTCTATCTCACTCTGGCCAGGTCTGCACATGGCTGCCTTGAAGCCATCTCTGTTTGGGGAACTCTCCCAGCCTCCTGCTCCCGCAGCCTCTGTGCCTTTCCACCCCAAAGGCTGCCTCCTCCATGAAGCCAACCTTGACCTACTCGGTCAGAAACCATCTCTTGCCTACAACACCGAAGCACCTTACATTTATCAGTATTGAGATTATGTAACTGACACGTAGCACACATCTAAAAATGACTTAAGCCAAGTGACAGAAAAGTTAAGCCCTGAGATGATAAAAAGATAAAACTAAAGAGGGCAAGTCAGTCAGAAAAGAATGACACAAAATCCTGACTAACGACTGAAGGTGAGACCTTTCTGGTGACACAAGCCACGATGGACTGTGCTCCACAGCCTAAACTCTCGGCCCCGCACCTGTTCTGGGTGTTTAACTGTGGGTCAGGCAGTCATGGGTGCATCTCACCTGCTAGAAGTTGAGGTGTGTAAGGACCAATGGTGTGGTACAGTCTCGGACCAAGGAGGGGCACATGCAGACCCCAGTGAATGCGCTTGGAAGGGAAGGGTGTGCCTGAGATTTTACAGGAGCTGAAGTCCCTCTGACGGAGCTGACTCCAGCAGGAAGCTGAGCAAAGAGAGTCCCACGGAATTCAAACAGGTCGGTAGGAGAAAGTTGGTCTGCGTTGCCCTGTGTGGCTGCCACCCTCCAGTCTGGCAGTGAGACCACAGGGCCGTGCTCTGCAGGCCCGGAATAGCTTTAGAAGGGCACATACTTTGAACTGCCTCCCCTCACCTTTCACATGGAAAGGTGGGGAAACTGAGGCCTGGAGAGGTGAAGGTGCCTGCCCAAGCTGACACAACAGCATCACAGCATGCCTATGAGGTCCCTGCCACCCAGGGATGCTGGCAGGGTCATGCCTGAGGGGCCACCAAAACTGCTAAGTGGGCAATGTGCTGCTCCTGCTGTCCTGGCACCATTAATCCTCCAGGTTACTCCTAAGATTGCCAAGGAGAAGTGTTGTATGCCTTTCAATCATGTTTTATTTTGGATCCTTGCCCCTTGAAGGGCTTTCCACAAAGGCAAGAGTTTAAAAATTGGACCAATAAACACACAGGAAATAAACATGGAAGGCAGGCTGGTGGGCTGGCAGAGGAGAGCCGTGCTAGGACATAATGCTCAGACCCATAGCAGGCTGAGTGCTTTCAGTCCCAGGGCCCTGGGGCTGCCTGTCACCCCATCAGACCTGTGCTGCCACCATCGCACCCTCACACATATCCTGGGGCAGATATGCCAGCTCAGCTTCCCATACGGGCCATTCTACTGTGACCAGGGTAACTGCCTGTCCTCTCTAGTCTATTTTCCTCTACTGTGTAGTGAAAGGCTGGGTTCCTGGGTCCCTGAGAAAACCCACAATGAAACTAGACTTTCTCCAACTAGAAAGTCAACATCCTCAAATGCGGTTGGGGGCCTAAGGCGGGTGGGGGCTCAGGCTCCGACTATAGTTCCACTGGGACGAGAGGACCTGTCTGAGGGCACTCACACTGTGGCTGTCTCCTCTGGGGTTCAGGGTGTGATAGGGCAACTGGTGCAGAGAGAAGGCGCATGGGATCACCTGTGGGTGGACTTACAGAATCACTGAGAAAGGTCGAGGGTGATTCTATCTCATTCGGCAGTATCTGGGAGCTCCTGGGGTCAGGGGTGTGTCTCTTCCACGCACCCAGCCCACAGGCTTTTTGCACAGTCTCAGAAACCCTCATACCAGCATTCGGAAGAAGTACTTCTTATTCATTTTATGGATGAGTATAACTGAGACTTCCAAAAGGGAACTCATTTGCCTTAGGCCTAGGCCACAAAGTTAGGAGGAGCTCTGCTCTTTCTGGTCCAGTTGCCTGGTCCAAGAGCTGCCTGGTGTGAAGCAGTGACTCTTTCAGACACACAGGCCAGACCTGTAGGGCAGGTACGGCAGAGGGTAAGGCCCTCAGGGCTGAGGGAACGCACTACCTTTGACGGCTGCAAGTAAGCACCCTGGCACCTGACAAAAGCCTTTCCCTAACTATCTGAAAATGGTATGTTGAACACACTGAGTTTTTTCAGTGTTTTTCCACCATACCCTTCCCTGTGCCTGCCGTATGCGAGAATCTCACCTAATTTGGGGCTGGCTGCAGCAGAGTGTAGAAGGTTTAGTTATTTTAGGTTTCTAGTATCAATATTTCATGGTGTCCCCATTCAGTGTTACTCAGGGACCACAGGGATCTCCAGCACACAGGGGCATGAGATCCCTGGCGGGGAGGTGCCACTGCCATCCCTGGGGCCCTGGGGACTCCAGGGCCTCTGGGTTCTCAGCCTGGCAGTGAGGCAAGTATATGAGATCTCATCTTGTCCTGACACCCTATGACCGAGTCTGCAGCAGGAGGGAGTAAAGATGGATGAAGAGGGGTGCCAGGCCTGGAAAGGAGGACTGGGGGCTCCTGAAAGACAGCCTAGGGCCCTCCCCAGCTCTGCCACCAACAAATTACCAGGAGAGCAGGAGAGGGGGGAGGTGACAGAAATGGAAAGATACACAGTGGGCAAGCAGGAGAGAAAAGGAGTGGAAGTGAAAGGCAGAGAAAGCGGAGGAAAAAGATGGGCAGCTGGGGCTGAGGGCTGGAAGGGCAGTGGGCGTCTGGGAAAGACAGAGCGAGAGAGCTCACCCTGCAGATTCAACTGCCATGTTCTGAGCTCCTCCTGCTTGTGTTGCCTATCAAAAGCCCTGGCTGCTTAACACATCCTGTTCTCACTGACACCCCACAAAGCAGGTTTGATTATTCAGGAGGAGGAAGGGACTCATGCCGGGTCACTAAAGAACAGAGGCAGATTCCTAACCACTTACCCTGTCTGCTTGCCTGGGGTCCCTTCTTTGCCTTCGGCTCCAGGGCACGAAGTGACTGGATCCATTTCATGAAATTATCAAGTGTGTTAGTGGAGAGCGTATCTGCTCACAGGTAGCCATGGCTGTAGGGTGGAGGGAGGGTGGGGTGAGGCTGTCTCAAAAGACCTCAGTGGCCCCTTCTCCCACTGTGAGATGCCTGCAGATGTCTCACCTGTCCTTCAGAATCCAGCTCATGGGTCTCCCATGCAGCTCTTCTCAACCCCCCAGGAAGACATTCCCTCTGCCAGCACTGCTGGTGTGTTTACCTCTCTCTCTTCCTCCCTTGGTTGGAGCTTCAGCAGCCCCACACCATTCTATGCTCACTCAGGCTGACACAGCTCAGCACCCCTAGGCCATCTTCCCAGTGCAAAGACAGCCCATCCAGCAACTGCTGGGACAGCTCCCAGAGCAGCTCTGATCCCAGCTGAGGCTCTTCGCAGAGGCCTCACAGACCAGGTGTCGCAGGAGCTCATGCTGAGCTCTAACACACCTCCACAGGCCAAGTAAGAGGGCATTTTGACAGAGGGAACAGTGAGAGCAGAGGTGTGTGGGGTGGTGGTGATTGGTCTGGTCCATGTGAGAGCATCCAGAGACTCCTATTAATCTCTCCCACCCCAATCCTGAGAGGGCCAGTACACTCCATTAGGGCTTTCTAGAGCTGATCCCTGCCGAGGTGTGAATGACTGAGCCTGATCTAGGGTGGGAGCTGCTAATGGGGGAGCTCAGTCCCAAGGAGGGCATGTTATGCACAGGTCTGCTCGCCTTTGCCAGCCCTCGCTCTTCCTTCTCTTCCTCCTCCAGCTCCCTCTACAGGGACAGAACCATTAACCCGGAAGAAAACTGAGGTCATGTCCTTTGTCGCGTGTCATTCTGTATTTTCCTCTTGCTCCTGGTTCTAGCAAAGAGTTATTCCCCGCCGCCCCTGCCAACCTCATGTGAGTGAGGCCAGTGTTGTTGGGTGTGCCTATTGCCATTCCTCCCAACACTCCCCACCTTCCCTGGCCCAGAGCCACCAGCCCCATTCTTAGGTGCACTTGGAGACTCAGTCTTCTCCCAAGGGTGCTCACCTGGGCTCTTAGCTGGGGCCAGTCTGGAGGGTGCTGACCAGGCACATAGGGCTGCCTGCCTGTTTGCTGGGAAGCCCGCTTCCTGCCAGCTTTTGCAGCTGCTCCTTGTGTGGCCCTGGGCACCAACCTGGTGCCCTGCACTTGAGGGAGGAATGCCCCTGTCTGCCTCACCACTCGCCCCACCAAAGCACAGCCATCTCAGGATGTGCAGCCTTCTGGCCAGCCCATGGCTCCAGGACATTTGCAGGATAAGTTATGAATTTTAATTGTCAAAGTATTTTAGTGTGTAAAGGCTTCTCTATATAGGCTCTGCCCTCCAAGAGTGGTCAGCTTGGTGGGGAGAAGCAGGGGCTGGGTAAGGCCTAGAGGAGGACACTTTGGGTGAGCAAAGGGCACTGGGCTTACACGTCCCAGGCCTTGGCTCCAGCCAGTACTCCCCTGCCCTGCTCTGTAGTCTTGAATGAGTCCTGAATCACTCTGGGCTCTGCATATCCCAAGGTGGTTCTGAGGTGAGAGACCAGCCAGGAAGCTAGGAACTGGCCTGGGGAAGGTAGGAGGGGCCACTGGTCTGGGAAGCTTCCTTGCTGTCTGTGCTGGGCTCACGTGACAGAATGGCACTTCGACTTGCATTGGAGCTGTCCCAGAGTGGAAGAGGGGCAGGCAAGCACCCACGTGGCGACCTGGGGAAACTCAGGAAAAACCCAGGTCCTGCACCTCCACAGTTCCCTTCCTATCTCTGGGTCTGAGATACCAATCCAGGCTCTAAGGAGCAAGAAGGTGTCCCCGAAGGCCTCCAGCCCCATCCCCTGCCCAGGTTGGTGGCCCCTTGTGGGAGATGCCACGCAGAAACACCTGCCCCATATCCACTCATCCCCTCACACCTTCCTGGGGCCTTCTGGGGCCCTCTCCCAGCTGTCCCAGATCTCAGGGCTCCTTTACCTGGAAACAGCCAACACCCTATGGGCGGAGCACAGGCTTGAATTTGGGAGAGTGGGTAGTCACAGCCTCAGAGTCTCAACGCAGGGAAGGGGGAGCCAAAGGGAGCAGTAGAATCCACATGAGATTCAGCTCTCCACATGACAGCTGAAGGGAGAGCCCTCATCCGCATGAAGGCTTTGGAAAGCCCTCGTGTGCCGGACATCATTCTCAGTACCTCACATACAAAGTTTTGTTCACTCCCACCACAACCCCCTGAGGTAGGAACTGTTATCACCCCCACTTTGCAGATGGAAAAAAAACCAGATGTAAACACAAAGCAGTTCTGTAACTTGCTTTTGGTCACACAGGTAGCATAATATGAACTCAAACATGAACTCATTTGAGTATTCCATCAGGCTGGTATATTATCTCCTTTTTACAGATTAGGGAACTGAGGCACAGAGGTGATACAACTCGCTCCCAAATCGCACAATGGTTAAGTGGCCGAGCTGGGATTAGGCCTCAGGCAGACAGACCCAAGGCAGTCCTGACCACTCTTATGTATCGCCTCTTCCTGTTTCGGGGTCCAAGACCTGCTGAGCTGCGTGATCATGGGCAAGTGACTTTTTATGTCTTGGGCCCTAAATTCCTCATTCAGGAGAGGAAGTGGCAGAGTTCACACCGCCCTCACTGGCTGGGGGCAGAGAGGTCAAGGAGAGGGGAGTGAAGAGACATTTACGTTGAACATATACACTCAGTGCTTTGTAGGATGACTCCACCAATCCTCACCACACGCCCTGGGAGGGAGATACCATTATCTCCACTTCACTGATAAGAAAACGGAGGCTCCACGCAGTTAGCTCACCTGCCCAAGGTCACTGGGCTTGCCTGACTCAGAGGCATGAGAAGTCTATCATCACACAGGTGAGGAGTCAGAGGCCCACGAGCATCGGGGACCTGTCTAACGTCCCATAGCAGCCCAGGGCGGGGGCTTGCACAGAAACAGGTGAAGGTGTGGGTTCTCTCTGCCTCAAAAAGGGAAACGAATTTACACACAACTCCCTAATACATCACAAAACAAGATCCAGTGAGTTATTCAAAAACTCATGCCCTTCTCCTGACACCGACTATTCAAAGCCCTCCCTGTTCAACTGAATCTTGGCCAACCCCCTGCCTAAGCCCATGTTTCCAACCTGGTATACTGAGCTCAGTACCGAGAGGCAATTAACCCCACTGGGCAGACACATATGGGTGCCATGTGCTGCTCAGGTACAACTGATGCCATCACCCAGCTCCCCGTTCCTGGGACACCCAGGACGGGCACTGGCACGTCTTCAGATCTCTAAGGGGCGTCCCAAGGCAGACGATGTAAAGAGTCCAGTGCAGACCAAAAGGGCAGAGCCAAGATCTATGGGCAGAGTCACGAGGTAGGCCCATTCTGCCCAGCGTAAGGAATCAGGCTCAAGACAGACGATCTGCCTTGGTAAATAGTGAGTGAGAAGCTGTCATGAGAGGTATGCAATCAGGAACCACGGATCAGGGACACTGCAGGAAGACTCCTTTGCTGGGATCTATAACTCAGCACCCCCTCTTAGCTCTGAAATACTCCCATCCTGCATCCGTGTGAAGGGATGGCCAGACCCCGAGTGCACCTGCAGCCCTGTTCTGGGCCAGGCAAGGGAAGGCTGCTGGCCAAGTTTTACACTTCCAGGAGCTGCCAGCAGGTTCTCTGCAGAGGGAAGCAGAGGAGGTAGCAGAGAGAGATTAACTCCCTGAAATGGGGAAAAAAATAGAAAAACACACACACCACACACCCTAATAACACGTAATAAGAGGTTGGAGATGAGGAACAATGCCTTGTTAATGTCACCCTGGAGGCAGTCAATTTGAGTGTCACGTGAAATAAGCATAATTATTTCCACAAGCCTCGTAACTCCTCTCTAACCAGCCCCTGGACAGGGGCCCCTGTCCAGGCAGGGAAAGCCACCAGGCTGGTAGAGGGAGCCACTCCAAATCACCCTGTCAGGACTGGCCTTCTCAGCCCCTGTGGTTAAAAGTCTTGAAGGCTTCATAGGGGCCTTGAAAATGCCTAGGAACCGGCTTGCTCAGCCACCCCTCAGTCACTCAGTGGTAAGAGTAATCAGGGAGGACACCCGCAGAGTGGGAATGAAGGAAGAAAAGCATATAGTTCATTCCATCCTGCTCATTCCCCAAGTCATCAAACTCTTTTGAGCACTCACCAGTGTGCCGGGGTGTGGAGACCAGGTTTTTAGGGCCCTGTGCATTATTGAAATAATGAAGCACAGGCTCCCTCTGCCTCCCAAGCTAGGACCACCCCTGCCTATGCCGGGGTGAGCACAGTACCACTGGGGTTCCTTTCACTCTAAATGCCCCTCCTCCACTCCACTTCATCCAGGAGTCCTCCCTGACCTTGCCCATCCTTCAAAACAGGGGTTGTAGAGACAGCATCCTGACTGGGGAAACCAAGGTGCAAACAGAAAAACTGCTTAGTGAGCATGTGTTACACACTGGCTGCTACCCATCTCAGCCCCATACACAAGAAACCTTGAATTCCAGAAATGCAAATCAAGATCATAAAGTTTACCATTTTACACTCATTCAATCAGTAAAATGGAGACATCTGAGCACAGGAGTTCTGACGGGGATGAGGAGGAAGGAGGACATCACCTCCTGCTGGGAACACATAAGGGTCCAGTCAATTTGGAAAACACTCCCAGTAAAGGTGGGTGCAAATGTGTCCCCCAACCCAGCAATTCCACTCCCAGCTCTGTGCCCCTGAGACTGCGTCTCAGAAGACAGGACAAGCATGTTCACAGCAGAATCGTTTGTAAGAGCAAACAGGAAAACAACCCACATGCCCATCAACAGAAGAACAGAAAATACAATGTGTTGTGTCCAAACGACAGACCACTGTGTATTCATATGAACATAAATGAACATCCATTATTTGCAATAATAGAGACGAGGCTTATACATACACATACAGTTTCATGTTCTCTTTACAAAGTTGACAATAACTAAAGCTGAACAATTTCTATGTATCAAAATATAACTTTAAAAAGGCAAGGAAATGCTAAACGGATAATATAGGGTAGTGGTTGCCTCAGAGAAAGAGGCCAATGGATAAGGTGAGGAGAAGAACACGGGAAGACGTGCTCTGTTATTAAAGTGCTAACGTTCAGCTCTGTCTGGTGTGGCTCAGTGGTTGAGCACCAGCCTGCATATCAAAGGGTCACTAGTTCAATTCCCAGGCAGAGCACATGCCTGGGTTGCAGGCCAGGCCCCCCTGTAGGGGGTGCACAAGAGGCAACCACACATTGATATTTCTCTCCCTCTCTTCCCCTCTGTCTAAAAATAAATACATCAAATCTTTTTTTAAAAAACGTGCTAACGTTCAGGTTGGAGAGTAGGGTCATGGTACTCATCGTATTATTATTCTTAATACTAAATACATTGGTTAGTTAGTTAGCAGGTCATACCCAGAACAATGAACGAGACCCCCAGGGCAGAAGCCAGGAGGAAGGCATCCTAGCCTGAGCCCCATCCTTGTCATCAGGGATTTTAACTAAGGCGTTCCTCCTCTGTGGCTTCGTTTCCTAGCTATCCAATCAAATCTCTGTACCACCTACAAGGGTAAGACTGAGAACACCTCATTGATAGAGACTATGAGTAGCAAGCCTTTCTAGAGAGCTTACTGTGTGCCAGGTACTGCTCCACATGTCTCACATATATTAACATACTTAATTCTCATGATACCCCTAGAATTAACCACCGCTGCTGTCTTCACTTTATCAATAAGGACACTGAAGCCCAGAGACGTGAAGTAACTTGCCCCAAATCACAGAGTTAGGCAGTATTGAGCTAAAATTTAAACCTGAGCATCTGGCTTCAGGATCCCTGCTCAACATTTCACTATAAAGTGACCTGGACGTAACTGAGCACATGAGAAGGGGGCTGTTGTCAGCACAGCTCTACCAGGCCACTGGACTCACGGATGTGCGTTCGGTCACTTGTTCAACACAGAAATAAGGTCGGCATCAAAGATGCCTTCAGTGCATTTGGAAATGCACTCGCCCTCCCACACTTTCTCCAAAGAACTGTCCCTGATTCTGGAACCCTCTGCTTCCTGTGTCTCTGCCACGTCCGCTACTACCTCAGGACCTACCAGGCCTCTCTCTTCCTAGAGGACCCGTGACTGTCTCAGCCCCCAAGAACAAATCCCATTTTCTCTGTCTGTGTGAGAACGCCCTGCCTTGGTTCTCCTCAACCCCCGCCTGAGGCATCCTTGATGTTACCCAGCTCTGCCCATCTTTACAGGCTGGGGACACTGTGTTCCCTCCAAGTAGTCCTCGCCACCAGCTAACAGCTGCTCCCTGGATCCTCCCAATGTCTTCCCCATTCACCAGTAAGGGGAGGTCAGGGGAAGAGCACACAATTGCCCACCGTATTCAAGGCAATCCATGGGCGCCATAGAGAGGCCTCGCCTGAAGCCAAGCAGTCAGCTCTGCCAGGCTGTGTAGAATAAATGCACGAATGAATGGGTTGGTGTGATATTAGCTGCAAACCAATGTAATTCTACGCTGTGGGTACCTGGAGGAGGATCAGTGTCTTGAAGCAGTCAGGGAGGTTTCCTAGAGGAGGGGCCAGGAGAAGGAAAAGAGAGGACCACCTCTGGGTAGGGATGCTGGATCAAGCCAGGTGATGGGTGGATATGCAGAAGGACCTACTGGTGGGAACACAGAACCATTGGGAGGAAGGGACTCTGAGACTGGAAGGCCACCATCCTTCCATAGATGTGCCACACACAGGACAGAAAGACCAAAAGACCCTGACCAGGAAACCAAGGCTCTGACCCTGAAACCACCACCACCTCCTGCCCCACCCAGACCCTTCCCTAGCCCCATGTGACCCACTTCCTCACCTTCCACCAGACACTGCTTCATGCCTCCATAGGTCCCCTGTGCAAATCACCGCACAGCCTCACTTCTCAATAGGAATGCAGCCCCGGCTTGGATTGTCATCTTCCAGCCATTTACTAGGGACCTACCCCTGGAAAGCAGCACCATCACTGGTACCAGGGGTCCTGCTTGGCTTTATGATAAACACCACCCTCATGAGAGGGTGTGTGTATGTGTGTGTTCCTCTGGAACTCAGGGTTTTAGAAAACCATATCTAATACAAGGAAAAATGGGTGTTCAGAGGCAGGGGATGGAGGAGCTGAGTACTGGGATCAAAGAGCACGATAACAATGGGTGGAGTGGTCTCTCCACCCACCTCCAGTCACACAGGGGCCCTCAGCCCACAAGTCATGCATGATAACTGGGCTTAGAGCACATGCCCATCCCCTAAAACCTGGTCCCTTGGATTCAGGACCCACTCTAACTCCAGGCCCTGGGGAGCATTGCAACCATGACCAAGCCCTGTCACGGTTTTAAATAGGTGAGGGGGGGGGTGCTGAGGAACTATAAGAATACAACAGAGGACTTGCCCTGGCCTTTGCTAAGCCCTCCTCCTGGAGGAGTAGCTGAGTGCTGCCTGGAGCCCCCATCTGGGTTCCAAAAATTTGGCACCTCCCTTCTGCTGCCTTATTTTTTTCTGCCTCAGGCCATGGGAGAAAGCAGGAAGGGCACGCAAGCTGTCCCAGAAGACCAGGCGCTAGCTACCACCTTCCCAGAGGTGTTAGGACTCTGAGAGCCACCTGGCCCACACAAGGACAAAGGGTCTGGGAGTCTGGGACAGGTAACCCTTTCCTCCCTCAACAGTGCTCCTCACCAGTGAGGGATGAGGGGGAAACCCCAGGCTCATTGCTCCGTGAGCATGCGAGGCACCCAGTGCTGGAGCTGTTAGCGTAATGACCAAAAGGGCTGAGCCCTGAGCCCAGATCCCAGAGCCTAGGGCCAGGCTGGGCTATGTGCCCTCTCGCAATCCATGCCAAGCAGAGAACTGAGAAAGGGCTGGGCTGGCAGGGAAGGGGTTTGCCCAGATGGCACTGCCCCCCACTTCAGGGCCTCCTGCCCTCCCACCCAAGCAGGGCAGAGCTGTTCCTATCCTCCCCACCCCCACCCCAGGAGCTCTGAGAACAAAGAGGAGATGCTGCTGGCAGAACCAGGGCTGGATGGGGCTGGGCTTGGGGACCCAGCAAAAAATTGGAAGAGACTGCCCACTGGGCCTGCCCCACCCCTTTTCAAAGGGGGAGCCACCTGGAGGGGCACAGCTCCTGAGGGTCACATGGGGGGTGCAAACAGAGGCAGAGGATCCCTTCTTACCTCTTTTTTTCTCAGCTGGTTCCCACCTCCCACCCACTCTGCCTCAGAATAAAAAGTGGGGCAGGACTGGTGAGAAGCCAGGGCTGAAGGCAGACAAAGGGGAGGCCCCTAAAGGGTTCCTGGGTGCTCCACAGACCCAACTCCTGCTCCTCCGCTCTCCCTACCCCTCACTTTCCTTTTCTTCCTCACCACTGGCATTGCTCCTTGTGAGGGGAGGGATCTGGCCCCTAGGCTGAAGCTTGTGGAGAAAGCTGGCCCCTGACCTGCAACCACCCGCCTGGGGGTGCCTGGGGTATCTAAGCTCTGTGTAAAGGGGCAGCCACCCAGCCCGCTGAGCAGGGGCCATACCCTCCGCGGTGCACAGTGCTCCAAATGGGAGGGGGAAGGAGGATGACCAGGACCGAGACACAGGTGGGGCACCTCCACGGCTCCGGGGTCCCAGTTAGCCAATTTGAAATTTGTTGCAGTGAAGGAATGGGAAAGGAAAAAAATCTTCATTTCTGAGGCTTGAAGAGGGTCATATCTCTGACCCCCAAGGGGGGCTCTTGGATGGCACTGGGCTGCCCCACAGCCCGGGGGACCCATAGCACCCCCCAGGGACACTTGCCGAGGGACTGCCCGCTCAGGGCTGGGCCGTAGCCTCGGGGCTCACCTGCATCTCGGGCCCGCCGTCCGTCCGCTTGGCTGGGTCACCAATTGCATATCTCCCAGGCCTGGCCACAGCCCCTGCCCAGCCCCCTCCTCCGTCTCCTCCTCCTCCTCAGCCGACACCTCCACGGGTCGGTCCGTGAGCCTTCGTTGAGATGTGAGATGGCCGTCCTTCTGTCAGCCCCACGCGGGCAGGAGCCCAGCCAGAGCGGGGGGCCGGGGCCTGAGCTCCGGAATGAAGAAGCAGGAGGCCGCGGACCCGGCGGGCGGAGGTGCTGGAGTGCTCAGGACTTGCTACACTGGCTCCACGAACCCAGTTCCGCGTCCAGAGCCGGCCTAGCGCCTCCGCTGCCTCTGCTGGTGGGGCCGCGGTTGATGCCGGGAGTGCTCTGCTCTGGGGCTGAGACCCGGGCTAGGGCTGAAGCCCGCAGGCCACGGACACGCATGCTGCTCGGAGCCACTCATCGGGAGAGGGGCCGGGGCTATGCGGGTGGGGACTCCGCACGCTCCCGAGCAGGACCCGCTGCCGCCAGCTGCACTGTCGCCGGCCGCCCACTCCGGCTCCCGCGCCAGCTCCCGCCCGGGGTCCGCGCTGTGCCGCGGCACAGGGAGGGAACGCGAGGAGCGACGAGCGAGCTCGAAAGGGAGGGGAACCGAGGGAGGGAGGCAGCCAGCCGCGGGAGCCAGGCGGGGGGGCGGGAGGGGGGGGAGGAGAAGGCGCGGCAGCACAACCAAGGAAGGGGGAGGCGAGGTGGGGGGCTCGTCTCCTTTCCACTAAGGGGGCGGAGAGTGAACAGTGCCCCAACCCCTGCTCTGCACCGTTGGAACTGGAAACGGCGAGGGGCGCGTCCGCCTTGTGCGAGAGCCGGCTCCCAGGCGTCCAGCTCTGCCTGCATACAGTCGCACCTCTCCGAGTCCGGGCTCCAGGCAAATCTCTGGCCAACATGACCCTCTCGTGTGTGCGCACCCTCTTGGATGGCCATATGCGTGTGCACGTGATCCCGTGTGTTCACACATGTTTACTAGGGTCACTGCACACTGCCGTGTGAACGGACACACGAACGTGAACGGACAAAGTTCTCCGCCCTAGTCGTGGGAAGGGTCAGGCTCAAAGCCTCTCCCTTGCTCATTGTCCCCTCTTCTTGGAAATGTCTGTGAACAGCTGGAGGGCCACACAGGCTGGCGGCCTTGGAGCAGACAGGTAGAAAGGGGGAAGCTCTAGAGGATGGTGAGGAAGGCACGCCAGCTCAGTGGCTCTACCCCAAACTAGGTCTTGCCCCTCTTTTACAGTCAGGGTCCCCGCCCAGTCTGGCTAATCTTGTCCAGCAGAAGGCAGCAAGCCCCTCTGGCCAGCCCTGGCCACGGATACTGCATCCAGTGACCAGCAGAGGGCAGTGTAGAGCCCCCCGTTTCAACTTGGTGGTCCCTCTCCTTGCTCCCCAAAGGTCCAGGGGGTCCTAGGCTGGGATCACATACTCTGATGGGACCAAAGAATGAGATTGTTCCTCAGACATCCAAATCCGCTTTGACCAGCAGTTACAGAGAATCAGCTGGCTGGGGGTGTCTTGGCAAAGCATGCAGATTGGGCTGGGACCCTTGGGAACACACCACCTTCCACTGTACAGTACCTTCCACACCTTTGAAGCCAGAAGTCCTTTAACACTAAGCAAGTTTGGTTAGGATAACCACTAATGCTGACTGCCCCCCCACAACACACACACACACACACACACACACACACACACACACGAGTTCGGAGTGCATTCCTTTAGCACAATAATGCTCTCGACACCTAAGGCCCACAGGTGTAGGGGTTCTGGCAGGTAGAGAAGAAGCTGAGGCTAGGGGGAGGGGACTTACCCAAGGCCTCTTAGTAGGCCTCAAGACAGACTCCAGCATTCTACTCCCAGTACCACCCCACCCCCACCCCAGCATGCCTGACATTCATTGCAGATACCTGGCTGGCGTGGTGCGGCCTCCAGTCTCCACGGATCCATAGTACCATCTTGCTTCTCCACTGTTCGGCCTCACACATGCAGCCCAAGTGTTGCACAGACCTTTTTTCCCCCCAGCTGAACAGATTCTAGGTACCTGTTGGTATCACTGCCACACCACAGCTAGGGGCACTCCTGCCTGGAGAGCCATCTCCTGTCTTCCATGTCTGAGTCCATCTTCATCCTAGGCCTGGCTGGAGCCCAGCTCCTAGCAGAACCCGATGCTGTGCTGCTGTACCCTCTACATTCACCCTCCAACAACCCTGGGAAGAGAAGCTGTTCCCCCTGTGACAGAGAGTCGGAATCCCAAGCTCAGAGAGATGACTTGACTTGCCTGTGGTCACACAGCTGGTAAATCAGGGCTGAGATAACCAGCAGAGGGCAGGCTTGGCAGAGGGATTTAGAGGTGGGAGGGATAGACAAGCGATACAGGAGTCCTCCTCCCTTCAAAAGCCCAGCAACAGTGGCTGCCTGGACTCATTCCCAAGCTCCTGGCTCCTCTGCCCGGGCTATTTGTGAGTTACTCGCAAGCTCCCGTCTCCTGCACCGCCTCCTCCCACCAGCCCGGCAGGAATAGACTCTACCTCCTGCTTGAAGGCGCCGCTGCTGCCGGGCGCGAGAGCGCAGACCCGCTGGGGCGGGGGCGGGGGCTATTCCTGGTGTGGCGACTGACGCAGGCACGGCGTGGCCTCGGCTCATCTCCGCCCCCGACTCACCTGCTCTCTGCCTCAGTAATCTCAGCAGAGAAATGGGGGAAGAGTCAGGTGTCTCCCACCCCGCCCCCAGATGCTGGCTGAGGTAGCACCGGGGTCTGCAATGATCCCTTCACGTTTGATGGCGGAGCTGTCTCTGGGACCAACTGCCCAGCAGCCTTAGTTCTACATCATCCACAGACCCAAGCCATTTCCCAGTCCCTGTTTCTCCAAAAGAAATGACCTGCCCCAGCATCCCGAGTCTAATTTTACCAGTGGAAATACTGGAGAGGGAAGGGCTTTGGGGGAAGAACTTGGAGAAAAAGGCCTTTTGGAGGATCCAGCCCGGGCTTGGTGAGAGTACAGGCTCCTGGCCTTATCACCACAGAAACCATAAGAGGGGAACCTGTTACTCAGTCCTCACCCAGTCAGAGCCATGAAACAAGCCAGGGGGACAAGTATCTCTCCACTCCCGTCTGGTAGGGTTCCCAGGGCTATGGGGACACATGGGAGTGGCCCAGTCCAGGGCTTCAATGACACAACCAGGGAAGGATACTCAGGAGCTACAGTTCACCTACACCTCCCAGCCTTCGTCCTCATTGGTCCACTGGTTCAACATGCCCACTCCCTGTCACCCCTTGTGCTTCAAGACCAAACTAAGACTATTCTCTTCCACTCCCGTTTCATCCCAGCCTGAAATGGCATTAGAACAGGTAAGGTTCCAGTCTCCTCCCTCTCTGTCCTCAGACTAGGATCTCCCAAGGACAGGCCTGAGACAACATGTTAAATTAGGTGGGCACAGAGCAGATCCAAAGCCAGCAGATCCTGGCTTTGGGGTGAAAAACTCAGCAACTCCCAGTCAATTAAGAGCTGATGGCTGGGAGAAAGAGCCAGCCTATTGCAGTCTGAGTGCTCACGGCAGAGCAGAGAAGCTGGGAAGGGTTTCCAGGGCACTGTGGAGGAGGAGACAGGCCCATCTAACATTTACTCCACCCCTATGGTAAGCCAAGCACTACGTATTTCTCACTTCAGGATCCGCACTGCTATCTCCACTGTGCAGATGAAAACGCTGAGGCTCTGAGAGGGCTGTTGACTTGCGGAAGTTCACTCTGCGTGCAAGAGGGAGAGCTGGGTTTTGAGGCTCTGTGTGCCTCTGATGTCAGAGCCCAAGCTCTGGTCTCCCTCACTCTGGGGGGCTGAGGATGCAGGAGGTGGGCCTGGGTCCCCTGAGAGCACAGGGCAGAGCGGGCGGCACACACGGGCTTGCCTGTGTGCCTGCTCTGTGCTGGTCCTGCCCACTTGCATCCCAGCAGCTCACGGGGCTTTACAATAATGATTATTTCTGAAGGCACTTGAAATTAATGACAACTCTAAAGTGGCTGGGGCAGTGGAGTCACTGGTGAGACCTCTAATTAGCAAGAAAAATGAAAACCAAGAGCCCAGGAGACAGGTGGGGGCTGGGCAAGCAGCAGCGGGCATGGAGCAATGCTGGGGGAGTGGACTGGACCCCGCATCCAGTTGGAAGTCCCCGTGTCCCCGTGTCACTTTATGCCATAAATTTGATTCTGAGCTCTCTCATGAACTTACTGTGTGACCTTGAGAGGGTCATTACCCCTACCTGGACAAAAGTGTTCCCAGGTGTGCAATGAAGTGTTGGCTTGGGGGTCTCTATGCACAGGTCTCTGTGGCCCTGCCTAGACACCAGGGACAGTGGGATGAGGCCTCATGTGGAGCTCTTGAGTGACCTGAGTCCCTAGAAAGCTGAAGCCCCAGAAGTTGGGGGCCCTGTAGCTTCCAGGAGCCACAGCAGAAGCCCTGCACTCTTGCAGCCCTCCGTGCTAATGGTTGCTGAGTCTACTGGTACAATGAAGTCCCAGAGTCTCAGGCTGGAGTCAAGTGGATCAGGAAATAGCAGAAAATCTATAGGTCAGAGCCCCATGTTGGTGTAGCTATGGAGTGGGGCAAGGGATGGGGTCCCCAGAGGAAGATGACAGGAAAGCCCCCTCCAGGAGGTGGGTCTGGAGCTATGGCCAGGGTTAGGGCCTTCCTGCCCCCTCTTAACCCCCTCTCCAAAACACAGAAGGGACTCAGGAACACCAGGCTCCCACCTAGGCAGGTTACAGAGGGTTGGGGCAAAGTGCCTAAAAGGTGCCTACTCAAGGTCACTCATCCAGATACGCACCAGTTCCTCATCCTCCACAACCTGCACTGGGCACCAGCAAAGGAAAGGACACTGGGGCTCAGCTAAACAGATGACCTTTGCACAGTGGCTGGTCCAACTGGAAGTGGCAATGTGCTGGTCAACATGGAGGGACATCTATACGGGTAGAGGCTGAAGTCAAGACTCTAAGGGCAAAGTGTGGAAAGCCTACCCTTACTACCCTGGGGCACCCTCTTCCCTGGCATTCTCCACTACTGGCACATCTTGACATCAACAGCTTTCTCAGACCCTAGACCTGCTATCTTGCATTCTTTCCCTTCCTCCCCTTCAAAAATCAGGGCCCTATGGGGTCCTTTTCTTCCAGAAGCCGGCTGTAAGCACCTCAGTCTCCTGCTCTGAGCTGGTCTTGGTGTCTTTGAGCACCTCTCCGAACCTCAGTTTCCTCCTCTGTAAGATGGGAATATCGGTAGAACCCATTTCACAGGGTTGGTGTGAGGATCTCATGACAATATATACCCAGTACTTGATGCTAGGCCTGGCACACAGTAGGTACTTGATAACTGCAGATATTTTCATGGTTATTATACTTACTGTTAGGTTGCTGTCTGCCCCTGAACCTGCAGGCTCTCATCTGTAAAGGCCCTTGTGGCGTTCCCACTAGGATAGGCCTCAACCAAATTCTTCGTCCTTTGAGAATCAAGAAGCCCCTGAAGGCAGGGGCTGATCTTGTGTTGCCTCTAGTTTCCACAGACAGCCCAGACCCCTGATTCCAGAGGGTCTGATGTGTATAAAGTAAAGCTGACTAAACTCCATTAATCAGGACAGACCAATGGGTTCTCCAGAGGAATGGGCCATAGCATGGGGGCCAAGGGTACTCTTGAATCCTCAATTCCCAATTTCGCTCATCTCAGGGCCTAAGTCATCCCCATCTCCACTGGAAATATCCCGGCATCGGCGACATTCACTTTTCTAGAAGCAATGTAGGCAGCAGCCTTTACTACTTGGAATTGCACTAAGAATCCAGAGAGGTCAAAAGGCTTTGGGAGACCCCAAGGCAGATGAGGTCCTGTAGAGAGACAAGGTCCCAGGGCTGGCCCCTGCTCAGCCTGACCACACAGCCCTGCTGAGCTGAGTGCCTGGTTACTGCATCCACAGTAGCTGAGAAGCAGGAAATTTCTCTGGGGCTGGTAGGTGAAGGGGCTTGTTAGCTCTGCCTACAGGGCAGTCCCTGGGAAATACCTGATGTTTCTGACTTTGCAGTTAGCTCTTCTTAGAACACAGAGAAGTGTGCATTCCATTAAACACACACACACACACACACACACACACACACACACACACACACGCTCTCTCTCTCTCTCTCTCTCTCTCTCTCTCTCTCTTTCTCTACCCAAATGATTGAATTGAGAACAAAAACAAAGAAGCAAACACAAAAGGCAGTTTTGTGAAGAAACCACTTCCTGGCTCTGGGAATCTGGGCCCAGGCTTGGCAGAACAACTTCTACGATCCTGGGCTCGACTGTGCCTGCGGGTCATGTCAGGGGGAACTTGAGCTAATGTGCTTAAATAGGCAGTGTGATTAGCAAATCCATTTGTTAATCATTTGTCCTGAGTTCTGTTGTGCAGGAAACTTGTGAAGTTGGAACACACCACTAACGTGAATCAAAGGCAGCTCAGAAGGCGCCCAGCTGCAGGGCTGCGCAGTCTTAAGTTCCAGTCCTGGCTCTGTCTGTGGCCTGTGTGACCCTAGGCAAGTCATTTCACCACTCTGAGCCTCAACTGCCCTCTGATAGGCACCCCCTAAGATGACCCCGAACTGTACTCTCCAAATTGTGACTGCCTTTTGGTACTCTCCCCACCTCCGTGTACAGTCCTCTACTCCTGCGTGTGGCCTGGACTAATTGATTCATTTATAGCAGAAATGCTATATCAATTCTGAGGTCAGGTTACAAAAAGACACTGGCTTTCATCCCAGGTACCTTCTCTCCATTACTTGCTTGTTCACTGTGACAGAGGCCAGCTGCCATGTTTATAGCTGCCCTGTTGAGAAGCCCACATGGAAAGGAACCGACATCTGTAACCTGCCAGCAGCCACAGGAGCAAGCTTGGATGCAGACCCTCTCCAAGTTCAGTTTTGAGATGACGCTCTGGCTGACAACTGGATTATGGCCTTGTGAGAGACCTTGAGCCAGAGTTCCTGACCTGCAGAATCTGCAAGATATTTGTTCTTTTAAGTCACTGAGTTTTGGGGTGACTTGTCGTAAAGCAATTGATAAAGCATGCTCCATCTGTAAAATGGGCATAAAAACTCCTTTCTCCCAGTAGGGCTGGGCACTGAGACAATGTAAGCAAGTGCCTGCTGCTGGCCAGGGTGAGAAATGACCCAACAACTAGGTGCTTATCCAGTAAAGCTGAAAAGATACACACATTATGACCCAACAACTCCCTCCTGGGTGTATATCTTGGATCGATACATCCATGGAAGACAAGTACAGGAACACTCATAAGGGTAGTGTTTGTAATACTGAGGAACTGGAAATATCCTAAATGCCCGTTGTCGGGAGAAGGCATAAACAGAATGTGGCATAATCACACAGTGGAATACTATGCAGCAGTGAAAGCAGATATGCTGGAGCTACCTGCATGAGTGTGGGTAACCCCACAAACACAGGGTTGATGAAAAAACCCAAGATATGTACAAAACATGTACCATTTACATAAGGTTTAAAAACAAATCCCAGACTGTGAATAGTTACCAACATATATAGGAAAAGTGTAACAACACGCATGAGAATGATCAATACCAGTGTTACCTTCCGTGGAGAGAAGAAGGGGAGGTATTAGAGTTGAGCCTATCCCAAACCCTTCCCTCTGGAGTACTCACCATGAGCAGGCACAGGAGTTCTATCATTTCAGCAGCCCCATGGGGTCCACTCAAAGACCACATCTTCTTACAGAGGAAGACATGGAGGCAAAGGATCTCCTGAGAGATATTCCTGGGCTATCAAGTCCAGTGGGAGGCCAGGGCTTGGTTCTTCAACTTGCCACTAACTCAGGGAAGCCATATTGCCTCCCTGGCCTTGGTCTATTCTTCTGTAGAACAGGAGAGACTCACCCCCTCCCCCCCTTGTCAGTGTGGATCAAGATTCTGGGAAAGTCTGTATAAATCAATCTAGAATATTTGCGGAGGCTCCCATGAGCCAAGCCTGGAGCCAGCTACATAGCAGGGGAGACTAAAAACAAATAGGTGTGGACAAGAGAAGGTGTGAATTAGAAAGTGATTCAACTTAACACAATTCAGTTCAAGTTTACCTCGATTCAGTTCACAGACAGACAATGGTTAAGGTTAAGGAATATTGCTTGAGCACCCAAAACATACTGGACCCTATATTAGGTGCTTTTATAAATTGTCTCACATAAACCTAAATCACAACCCAGTAAAGTAGGGGACTGTTATCCCCATAGAACCAATGGGGAAACAGGATCAGGGAAGGTGGCCAACTTCCCCAGGTCACACAGCAGAGCTGAGATTGTTAGGATTTGCCCTCCCTCCATCCTGAGCTGCCCTTTGTTTTGTGCTGGGGGTACAGATAGAGGGCCCAGGACTTGCTGCCCTCTGGGAACCCAAGCCCAGAGCAAGAGGGTCTAGAGGGGTTGGGAGGAAAGGAAGATGTGTGTGGCTGCAGCAGTTGGGGCAGGTTTCCTGGAGGAGGGGTGGGGGTGGGGGCTCCAGTGGGCTCACTAGTGGTAAGGCAGGTGGAGGCATTCCTCCATCCCTACCTACCCATTTATTCACTCAGCACTCACTACAGCTTTCTCTGTGCCCCAAATAGCCCCGGTCTAATATGAAGGTTTAACGCACAGTGTAATCCAAGCTAAGGCAAGGAAAGCGTAGGGGTCATGCACACACAGGGCAGACACGGCAATGGCTGAGCTGAAATCCAAAGGGTGAGTAGGTATCAACCAGCTGTACGGTGGGGGATGGTGCTCTGAGCAGAGAAAACATCGGGTGCAAAGGCCGCGCCCTGGGATGGTACAGAGAGGCGACCAGTCCCAGGGTGGCTCCAGTTCAGCTGAGGGGATGGGGCTGAGGTTGCCACCATCTCTCTCCCAGGTAGAGTGTCTAGACACCTTCTACATTCTCTAGCCAGCTGGGTCCCCAGGCCAGCACATCCCTGTTGGGCAGGCCGGGCTCTCTCCAAAGGGATTAAGAGCAGGAGAGTCTGAACTGTAATAGCACATGTAATTACATACAAAAATGAAGGAGAGCTCCTTCGCAATTGATGGTGAGAGAACGTAAATACCAGCAGAGGTGCCCAGCTGTACCACCGCATCATCCTGTCTGGTTGGAACCCAGAGCAGCTGCCTGGTCACTAATATGCCTATAAATTATTGAAGTTATAAAGAAGAAAGAAGGTGTCATGCCACATCCATAAACAACTTGTTAGCTGAGACTCACGAGGGGGCCGTTGGTGCTTGGCATTGCGTGAGCCCACCCACACCCTCCCTGACTGTACAGGGAGACAGATGAGGGGTGGGTGTGGGGAGAGGCTGAGATCGGGATGCCCCATTCCCCACCCCCTCTCCCAATCCACTGTGGAGACAAGGAGAGGTGGGAGAGAGCGGAGACCCACAGACGTGAAGAGCCCAAACCAGACTAAGAGCTCCCACCACGTGGTGTGCAAGTATGTGCCTGATAACCTGCCGTGGGGATGCTGGGGGCTGGAAGCACTCTGAGGTCCTGTCCAGCTAACGTGCCGAAGCAGGTGGGTGCTGGGAAGAACTGCACATTGGAGCCAGACACATAGGTTGAACTTTCCAGGGAAGCCTCGTGCTGGCCATGTGACCTTGGCTATGTCACCCACCCTCCTGGAGTCACTTTCCATTCATACTCCCTGGATACATTCATGCCTCCTGAGATGAGTGTGGAGGTGGTCCCAGGACAGCATGGATGGGATATTCCTGGTGCACAGTAGACCCCTGAACATAGGATGCTCCTTCTCCTCTCATCCACCCCAATCTCACAGGGCTCCTAATTAGATCAGGCCTCTGCCCTCTGCCAGGCCCTGTTCATGCTCCATTAAGGCCTGAGCCCAGGACATTAGTCGGAGGGAGGACAGCTGAGGAAGGGAAGGTGTCCAGCCGCCAGTGCTTGGACCACCCAGGTTCTACCACACACTGGGAGTCCCCGCCCCCAGGGAGCAGAGAAGGAGGAGGGAGGCAGGGCTCTAGAGCCAGAGCCGCCAACACAAAGTAGCCTTACGGGGAGTTGGGAGAGGGAGGAGTGTTAGCTGGGAATGCTGCCATTTTGGCTCCTTCATGGTGAAGAGCTTGAAACCCACTGTCTCAGAGGCTGGGGGTCTGCAGTCTTTTAGATACCCCCTTCTGGAGGTAGAGCCAGGCAGCCTGATTTGGCTACTTGGATGCCTCTGGTGTGCTCGGCTCAGCCAAGGGCCTAGAGAAGTTGCTCTCACCTCAGCCTGGCCTTGGAAAAGCAGTCAGGTCACTCTCTGTAAACCTCCAGGGGCGCATAGCGAGTAGGCCTGGGCCCACCGCTTGGGCTTTGGGCAGCAGACGGGCTCCTCTCCCTGGTTCTAAAATAACCCCCATTAGTTCTGCCAGTGGTTTCCTTCTCCCAGAGGAAAGGGAATCCTGAAAGTTCTTATTAGCTATACTGTGGGCTGGGGCTCTCCTCCAGGGCTCCTCTCTGCACCCCTTTACTTTATCTTGTGCAGCCTTGGTCTATCTCACTGTGGCCTGTTTTGCAGAGGCACAGAGAGGCATCACAGCTGACCAAGGTCACACGGAAAGTCAGTGCTGAAGCCTGGAGCCTGGGCCTCCTGCCTTTCACTGAGCCCCAGGAGGAGGCGGGAGAGATTCTCATGGCATGATTGGTGCTCAGCACCGTGTATTGACAGCCACTGTGCTATGTTGTTCCCAGGAGCTCTCTTGCTACATGAGGACTCCCAGCCATTGGCACATGCCCGTCTGGCAACAGGTACTTGCCATGATAGCCAGGTAGCATGGTCAGAGAGGGAGGGAGGAATCTTCAAGGGACAACTCCTGGGACAGGGCGCTCACACAGCCCTAGGGAAATCTTTTGTTCGGGATCACACAGTTCGTCTGGTTTCAAAGTCTGTGCCAAACTGAGTGGGGGAGTATGAAAAGGTGCAGTGGTATGGCCCCTCCGCTGCTACAAAGAACTGGGCAGGTGCTCGCTTTTGGGGGAGGGCTGGTCAGGTCAGGCCACAGCCCCTCGTGGCTCTCAGAGATCAGCATCGGCCCCTCCCCGATCCCTCAGTGGTCTGTCCCTCTGTCTGTGCTTTCCCCTATCTCTCTGGCTGACTTTCCTTCTCTCAAAGGGTCATGGGTAAGACAGGTGGACCTGACTAGGCCCCCTGGATGGTGCTGGGGCCTGAGAAGGAATGGAGCACCTATGGCTGCCTGGGCTGAACCAGGTAGAAGAGCAGAGCCCTGGGGGTAGGACTGCGGGACGTGGCAACCCTCCGAGACAAGGAAGGCCCTCTTTCCCCCTACCTGGGTCAGACCTGCATAAGAACTGCTGGGGCATCAGTAGTCAGGCTGCACTGACAGAAGCGGCTTGTAGGCTGTGTGGAAGGTGGCCCAGAGAGGGAGGGAGGCCCAGGAGCTGCTGCAGGGCCTCTTTTGGCTATGTGGGCCTAGACCCCTCCCTGCCATTCTTGGGGCACCACCCCACCAGTCAGCACACGGGTCAGGGAGAAGGAGGTATGGAATGTGGCTTACCCCAAGCCTCCACGGTTTAGTGTTTACGACTAGAGAAGAGCCACAGCTGTGGCCCAGAGACAGCAAGCCAAGGGAAAATATCAGGAAGGGATGCGAAAAACCAGGACACCCTTCCTAAGAGTCTTGTGCCACTCCACACAGGATGCTTGGGCTTTTTGCCCTCCTTCCTCAACTCCCTCTAGTATGGGATGGGGGCAGGGGATGGGCCAAAAAAAAACCAGAATTATCTTCTGGAGGGCAGGCCCCTTGTAGTACAGGCTTCCCCCACTGGGTGACTGTTCTAGGAACCCATCTGTATCAGTGTGCCAGCTGGTGTTGTTGTGAGAGGCTTCGGTGAATTTTTTTGGAAGCCTCTTCCAACATGTTTGCCCATTTCGTGATGGGTGATTTACGAGCGCACCTGCCCACGTCTCACTGACTGTTCAGCAGTTTTTGACAAAAACGACATGACCACCGTGCCCCACCCTCCCTGTTCACCGGATCTTTCCCCAAGTGACTTGTTTTTTCCCAGATGAAAAAAGTCCTCAAAGGGAAACGTTTTGCCAGTATGGAAGAGGCGAAACAAAAAACAGCAGAAGCACCAAAAGGCATCAATATTAATGTGTTCAAACACTGTTTTGAGCAATGGGAGAAATGTCTCCATAGGTGTCTTGCATCAAAAGGAGAGTCCTTTGAAGGTGACTGAAGTGTAAGCATGTCAGAGTAAATACACAATTCTTTATAAGTAAATTCTGGTTTCGGGGGTTCCCCCACATACCTACACATAGGAAAAAGAATGGGTGTGATGAGCGAGAAAACCTTCCGGAATACGGGCCCTCCTGGGGCTCTGGGCCCACTTGGACAAGTCTTTTTTCTGCTCCAAAGGGTTGTGAGGATTAAGTGAGACAACTCCTTCAGGCCCCTGTGCACAAGGACTGGCACGTGGTCAGCCCTCAGGAGAGTGACCACTGTGGTACAGTCTAGCTGGTGAAGAAGTGTCTGCTTTGTGTGTGTATACCATTTGTTGAATTATTGGGTTTTTTAAATATAATTTTGTTGTGTGGCAGATCCTTTCGGTGTCACTGTCAAACATAGGGTGTCATCTCCATTGTGTGTGATGGGGTAGGCTTTCTGAGCAGGACTTTTCTGCAACTCCCTCATTCTCCAACACTTCTCACCACAGTCAGAAAACCCAAGGCCCAATTTAGGGCTTCCTGGCTGTGCTGGGGAGGGGCAGCACCTGTGGTCTATACCTGGCCGGTGCCATCCCTCTCTCCCCCTTCTCTGCCCATGTTGTCCTAGAAGCTCACCCCCCACAATTGGTAGACCAGAGCCTAGAGGTAGGTGGTTGAGGAGATACCTTGGTTCCAGGGGTCCCAAGGACAGTCCTGAGTAGCTACCTGGCCCTTCTGTGCCTCCCCACCTGCTGAAGGCATTTCTGTTACCTGGGAAACAAGGTTGGACTTGGTGGAAGGGTGAGTGCCATCAGAGGGGCAAGAGAGAACCAGCGCATGTGCCCAACAGGACAGGAAATGGGCCCCAGAGCGAGGCTGAGCCAGGGGCAGCTGAGCTCTGGCTGACTTCTCTCTGGCCATTCCTAAACCTAATGAACATATTGCTGGCTGGCTCCCTCAGTCTCTCCAGTAGCATGTGCCGAAGGGGCTGTTGTGACCATTTCACAGATTAAAAAACCCTAAAGCTCAGAAAGTGGAGGTGACTTGCCCTGGTAAAGCCAGGAACAACAGCCAGGTCTGGCCCTGGCTACAGTTACAGAGGTTTAGGGTTGGACGGAGGACCTCTCTTCACTGAATAAATGATGTGGCTCAGGCCGACAGCCCACAGTAGAGAGACCTGGAAGGCCCCAGACAGTGGGAGGCCCCCACGCTCTTGAACCAAAACATGAGCATGTACACTCAGACTCAGTGTTAACATCACCTGCTGGGGCGTGAAAACAAACCATAAATACCTCCACTGTCACGATGGCTCATCTGGCAAGTGGGGAGAGGGATCTGGTGTGCCCCCGGAAATTTCCTAGTGACTCAAGAGACTCATGGACCCTTCTGCACACCCAGACACTCAGCCTCCCATATCTACACCCCCCAGCGCTAGCCTGTCCAGGAGCCTTGACCCTCCCCCAAAGACAGCAGGGTCAAGAAGACTACCCAGTCACTCCCTAGATGAAGGGCTGAGGCATCTGGGAGGAGGCAGCCCTGGCCAGCCAGCTTGCAAAGACTTCAAACATTACAGCTCGGGGGTCGGGAGCAAGGGGTCAGGGAGGGCACCCAGGGCACACAATGGGGCCAGGAGAATGGAGCAGAATGCAGGACTAACCTTGAGGCCTGCTCCTCTTCACCGTCTCTCTCCACCTCTCATCTCGCCCCCTCAGGAGGCGGAGGGGTGGGCCTCACCACCACTCATTCTCCCAGTGCCCAGCTCTCCCTTCATTCCAGAACGTGGCAGGGCCATTTTCATATTAGTTAACACGTTGGGGGAAGTGGTGCCAGCTAAGGTAAGTGCTAGCAGCATCTGAAGTGTGGGAAGTGTCATGAACAAAGGTAGGCCTGCTCTGGTGGCCCTCCAATCCCTAGGCAGGTTGGTCTCTAACACCACAGGCCCTTCGTGCCTGCACTCACTTTGTACCCACACCTGCCTCACTGCTCCCCCTAAAGGGCTGACTCCAGACCCACTTTAGAAAGGCTGGTGGTCTTTCCTTAAGCCCCAATTAGTGCTGAACTGAAGAATAAAGAGAAGCAGTTAAAGACCTTGCTGCTATAGACTTCTAGCCAAGATGGAGGCATAGCTAGGTAGGCTTTGTCTCCTCACACAACAAAAAGAAGGAAAACAACAAATTTAAATTTAAAAAAAAAACACAGAACCGCTACAAAATCAAACTGTATGAAGTCTGACAACCAAGTAGTTAAAGAAGAAACATTCATCCAGACGGTAGGAGGGGTGGAGATGGGCAGCCAGGGTGGAGAGGACACGCAGCAAGGCAGCGGGTGGGCAAGGCAGCAGCTGGCAGATCCAGCAGTCCCGCATGTGTGTGCAGATAAGCCAGAGGAACCGATGGGGAGTGAGCCAGACCACGCAACCCAGGGTTCCGTGTGGGGAAATAAAGCCTTAAAACCTCTAGCTGAAAAAACCATGGGGGTTGCAGCAGAGGGAGGAACTCCCGGTGTCACAGGAGAGTTTATTAAAGAGACCCACGGGGTCCTAGAATGTACTCAAACCTACTCACCCAAGAATCAGCACCAGGAGGGTCCAACTTACTTGTGAGTACTGGGGGGAAGTGACTGAAAGCCTGGAAGAGCTGAGCAAGCCACACTGTTCCCTCTCTGGTCCCTCCCCCACAGATAGTGCCACAGTGCAGTGAAGTGGGTTGCCCACCCTGGTGAATACATAAGGCTCCACCCCTTACTACGCAACAGGTGTGCCGAGACAAAGAACTATATGGCCCAAATGAAAGAACAGATCAAAACTCCAGAAAAAGAACTAAGTGACGAGGAGTTAGCCAACCTATCAGATGCAGAGTTCAAATCACTGGTAATCAGGATGCTCATAGAAATGATTGAGTATGGATGCAAAATAGAGTAAGAAGTGAGGTTCTACAAAGTGAAATAAAGAAAAATATTCAGGGAACCAACAGTGAAGGGAAGGAAACTGGGACTCAAATCAATAATTTAAGCCAGAAGGAAGAAAGAAACATTCAACCAAAAGAGAATGAAGAAACAAGAATTCAACAAAAATAAGGAGAGACTTAGGAACCTTGGGGACAATTTTAAATATTCCAACATCAGAGGGGTTCCAGAAGGAGAAGAGAAATAGCAAGAAATTGAAAACTTATTTGAACAAATAATGAAGGAAAAGTTCCCCATACTGGCAAAGGAAATAGATTTGCAAGTCCAAGAAGCTCAGAGAGTCCCAAAGTAATTGGACCCAAGAAGGAACACAGCAAGATACATCATGATTAAATTGCCCAAGATGAAAGATAAGAGAAGAACCTTAAAAGCAGTAAGAGAAAAGGAGACAGTTACCTACAAAGGAGTTCCCATAGACTGTCAGCTGATTTCTCAAAAGAAACCTTGCAGGCAAGAAGGGACTGGAAATAAGTATTCGAAGCCATGAAAGCAAGGACCTACATCCAAGATTACTCTATCGAGCAAAGCTATCATTTAGAATGGAAGGGCAGATAAAGTGCTTCCCAGATAACGTCCAGTAAAGGAGTTCATCATCACCAAGCCCTTATTATATGATATGTTAAAGGGACTTATCTAAGAAAAAGAAGAAAATCAAAACTATGAACAGTAAAATGACAACAAACTCACAACTATCAACACCTGAACCTAAAACAAAAACAAAAAGAAACTAAGCAAACAACTAGAACAGGAACAGAATCACAGACATGGAGATCCCATGGAGGTTTATAAGCAGGAGGCAGAGAATGGGGTAAAAGGTACAGGGAATAAGAAGCATAGATGGTAGGTACAAAATAGGTAGGTGGAGGTTAAGAATAGTATGGGACATGGGGAAGCCAAAGAACTTACATGTACGACCCAGGGACATGAACTAAGGGAACAGAATTTTGGTGGGAGGGAGAGTGCAGGGAAAAAGGGGATAAAGAGGAGAAAAAAAAGTGAGATTATTGTAATAGTATAATCAATAAATATACTTTAAAAAAAGACCTTGCTAATATAATTCTCCCTTTGTCGTTAGCCAGCCTTACTTAGGTGTGGAGGAGAAGACAGCCCAGGATCCAAAATGGTCCTCAGACGCCTTCTTTGCCAGGGGGGTTAGGAGGCCCTAGAAGAGACTCAGCCTGGTTGCCATTCCACAGTGAGTCCAGTGAACGTGCGAGTCTATGAGCAGGCCTCAGTTTCCCCATCTACAAACTGGGACAACACTGACTATACTGCCTGCTTTATGCAGGGCCTAGCAGCAGGTAAAGGGTGGTGAAGGGTCTTCTGCATGAAGCCTGGTGGGGATATGATGGAGCAGACACACCTATGGCCCCCATAGTCAGTAAAGGTGCTGACTGTTCCTGCCTGTGCTTGTGCTGCTTGTCAGGGGAGTGTGGCCCTACCCAAACACAGCCCCCATACCACCATACACCAGCCTTCCGGAGAACCTGGTGTGCACATGGAGGCGCCCCCACCATGGTCACACATGGGGCACACTGGTTCTGTCCCATAAGGAGTCCTGCTTTCCAGCTCCTGCTGTCATGGCAACCTAGAAAGCTGATTGTGGTGGGGGTGGGAGTGGAGAGGGGTAAGGGGACTGGGCTGTAGCTTACAATTCATAGGGAGGGCCAAGCCCTCCTTCCCTCCTCTTTGTGCCCCCAAATATAGGCCAAAATTTATGGGCAGGAGAAGCATGAGAGGAATCTGGGATTTCTCCATTTCCAGAAGGGCCTGAGCAAAAGCTAGCCAGCCATCCCTCCTAGGAGCAGCTGTGGCAAAGTATAAACTCACATTCAGGGTGAAGTGGGAGGGCCAGCCCCAGGCTGAGTCTTTGTGATATTCTCTCGACTCCATTCTCACGGCCTGAAATTCCAGCATGAGAGATTTCCTCCACTGGGCCTCTGAGGCACCTCTGTCCCCGTAAGTCACTGGGCTGGGATTAGCAGATAGTCAGGGAGCATGTGCTACTTTAAAATGGGCCCAGGACTAGAAAAGGCCTTGCCACAGACCCTAGGGAAAAATTAAAATATCTACATCTTGCTGAGCATTTGCTCCAAGCCAGGCACTAGGACCTCTTATAATCCAGGTGATAACTTGTTTCACATTCTGAACAACTATATGAGGAAGGCTCTGTTCGCATCTTCATTTTACAGGTGACAAAACAGAGTAACAGAGAAGCACAGTACCTTACCCAAGGTCACAGAGAAGTAAGTGACAAAGCTGGGACCAGCAGGTGCACTCTAGCTGAAGAGTACAGGGGTATGGGGAGGGCTCTAGGCTGGAGGGCTATGTGGTCTGGGACTTAGAACTCATTGTTCTAACTGCCTATTTGCAGGCACTGATTCTGAAGCAGGGAGGGCAGTTTCCCCAGTGGCCACCCTAGTGGGAGTCTAGAGATGGGTGGGTGACCTGCTGAGAACCCAAGGACCCAGGTGCTCTCAGCCTGGCTCTGCTATGATCCCTGGAATGTCCTGCTCCTGACAGAAGGCACTAGGAAGCCAGAGATGAAATGGCCCTGGTCCACCTGCCAGAGCACAGGCCAGGGGAGAGGCAGGCCCAGCTCACAGGAGGGTCTGACACCTGGTCGGTAAGTGATCAGAGCAGAAAGGGAAGAGAGACGAGCCCCAGGGGTTGGGAGGGAATCCTAAGGGCCGCCCTGGAGGAGGCAGTCTTGCAGGAATGGTAAGATCCCGCCATGCAGAAAGGGGGACAGACATTCTAGGAGGAAGGTGCAATGGTGCAGAGGTTGGACAGTGGGTCTATACAAAGCCCATGGAGTGGCCACAATTGCCCATTGTGGGGACAGAGTCAGAATACGGTCAGAGACCAAGCAGAAGCCTGGAAATTTCTCTCCAAGGTCTCCCTCCCCAGCTGAGATGCCACCATTTCTAAAAGACCAAGGGCCCAAGGGCCTCCCTGATGTTGAGCAGGAAGATACACAGGTACAATGGCAACTTAATGATCACAGATGGTGCTGCCTTTGAGCCCAGGCTCAAGTGGGCACGCAGTGGCTGCTGGCTCAGAGCAGGTGCTGCTCAGGGGCAGCCGTGTTGAATGCTGTTCCAGGCACCGGGAAAGGCCCTGACAAACCACTGGACCACTTTCTGCTGCCCTGCCCCATGCCGCTCTCTTCCCTGTCTACTTTGCCCTTCCCTCCATCCCCTCTCTTCCTTCTTTCCTTGTGTCTTCCTATCCTTGTTCCTTTATCTATTTTCAGCCCTCAGCACTTTTCCTGGAAGAGAACAGCTGGGCTGCTGAAGCCACAGAGGACTACTTTTTGACTAGTTTGCAGATTTCCCACCTAGATAAAAACTGAAGCCACCCTTGCTAGCAGATGGACAGATGGACAGTGAGATATTTATTTCCCTGCCTCCTACTTTCCTCCCCTCTCTTGACTCTGTTCTGGGCTATCTAGGAAGACAGGGCAGTGGGATGGTGGCTAAGGGAGTGGGATGGTAAGGGACTTTGGTAGCATCGTAACTCCATTCTACAGAAGAGGAGACTGAGCCCCAAGATCACCCAGATACAACTATAGTTGCATATTAACATTAACCATACTGCTAGCATTTAAGGAGCACTTGCTGCATGCCAGGCACTGGGCCAGACACTTCAAATGCGGTGAACCTATAGGCAGATGCATTAATGGCCCCATTTTACAGACAGGAAAACTGAGGCTCGAAAAAGGGCAGCCACTGGCCTAAGGCCATACAACTGATCGGGTAGAGCTGAATGTCCAGACAACCATGCACATGGCCACTCTAGCAGCAGCACGACCCCCAGCTCTCTGTAAAGCAGGAGAACCAAGATTTAAACCTATGTTTGTCTACATTCTCATTCTAAGACTGATGATTGTAGTTCTAATACAGGATGACCTGCCCCGAACCTGACTCTGAGGCAGGCAGGTACAGAGTTCCAGCAAGTCTGACTCAGCTCTGACCTGCCTTCTTTGGGCCTCAGAGGCCCTGCTAAGAAAGAGAAAGACTGGACAGGTCGAGCCCTGGGTAGCAACAAATGAAGTGGGGCTAAGCCCCACTAGCCAGTCCTAGGACCATGCTGAGCAACCCACACCCCCTTCCAAGGGTCACCGTGTGCTCACCCCATTCTCCAGGGCCAGAGATTTCAGGTAAGCCCTGCTCCTCTGGGACCCCAGTCTGCTTCCTGTTATTAGAGGATCCAAGGTGAGGGCAATAGGAACCCAAGCCTAGGCCTCAAACCTGTGCTTACACATGCCAGCAGCCCCAGAAATCCTGCACGCACACCCATAGCACCGCTGTAAGGCCAGGAGGATCTCAGCTCTGCATGTGTTACTGTGGCTCTTGAACTGCGTACCCCGAGTCCACACTTTGGTGAGTGCCTTTAAGACACATCCAAGGAATAAAGCTCGACCCCGAATGCTCAGGGAGGTCAGTTGGATGGGATGTGGGTGTACTACAGGACAGCCCTTGCATTATCTGCAAACCCAGAGCCCTCCTCGTCTGACAGTGTAAAAATGTGTTGTAATAGCAGCGCACTGGTTCAGGTCAGTTGAATGTGCCAGGCTAATTCGTGGCCTGTGTAAATGTTCATTAATTCAAAGTGAAGGTAGTGGGTGGAGAAGCCTGTGTTCAGTGTTTGGTGAGACAGAGGACTTTTTAAAAATTATGTCTGGTTGTTAGAAATGCGTGTGTGAGGCCAGTGGCAATGCACGTATTTACTACAAATGTAAGGTCTGAGGCATATACCCATGGGAATCTGCGACACAGAGCTGACCATCAGAGATGAGAGAACAAGGGCCAAGGTCACACATGGGAAGGAACGAAGGACTGTGAGTGGGGAGGAGGGCACAGAGGCAGCCAGGGGTAGGGATTGTGGCTGCTGGCTCAGGGCAGAGAATCTGGTCGGCTGGGGTCCAGAGGTGGATGGAGAAGGGCTCTAGCTGGAGGACAGAAACCAAGAGACCCCTGAGGACCAGTTGGAGATTTGGGCATGCCAGCCGCACCCTCTGCCCAGGCTGGGCTTCCACAGGGTGTCCCTCTGAGGAAGCAGTTCCCAACACCGCTATGACAGAGAGTGATGCCCTTCCGGGGAGAGAATGGGGAGAAGGAAAGAGTGGGGACCCTTCCACCTCCTCAATTCTGTCATCCCAAGGGGTCAACTATGGGAAAATAGAACTAGAGTCACGAAGCCTCAATTCCAGTCCCAGCCACAGGAGACATGGTCAGTGCACATAAAATCCCAAGGCTCAGTCTTGTCACATGAAAAATGGAAGGGGTGGTGATACTACCCTGTGGTTCCCCCCACGAGAGGGGATGTCAAAGGTCTTTGCAAACTGTAAAATGCTGTGCAATGTGAGGAGGAAGAGGAGTCTTGGTCCCTGGGGCTTTGCTGTCTATTGACAAGCATCAGAGAGGCCGATCTGAGGTCCGTGGCAGGTAAGCACGTGCACTGCATGCGTGCGCACATTTACGTTTTAAGACCCAAAGCTCTCAGAGACTCTGTCGTGAAGGTTTGTATTGAGAGAGAAGAAGACACGAGCAATATATATACGTTGCTTTTAAGATTATCCTGAAATATCATATATATGAGATTTATATATATGAAATATATATATATGTATATTTCAAAAGAAGTGGGGAGGCTTCAGTGGCGCCCAGATGGGACACAGAATAAAAATGCCTTTCCTGTTATTTTTCAATTGTCTCCACGCAGGGTAAAATAGGTAGAGGGTCACCATAGCAACCCTGGCCATCCAGCGGGGGGCAAACTGGGCAGAGCAGGGCGAGTCACCCAGCAGGCCCCAGAGGTCAGGGCTGGGTCCAGTCCAGCACCCTGTCCTGGGCACCCAGTTCCTCCATTTTGGAAGCCACCACAATGGGAGGAGGATAGACTGCAGGTGCCAAGTGGTGGGCCCAGGCTAGGTTGGGGACTGAAGCCACATCTAAAGGTGGAGAAGTCTCAAGACTGGGATGGGGTGAGGTAGGGATGAAAGGGCAGTCCTGCAGGGTCATCGCAGGTGGGGAGGCCATGAACAGCTCGCACAAGATTGGGAGATGGGGTAGGCGGTGGGAGGGTACGGGTGCCGCGTGGGTGGGGGCAAGCTGGTGGTTCTCCTAAGCCAGCTCTGAGCCTGTGCTAACACAGGGCAAGTAGACGTTTTAGAGGCTGAGTCAAAGGCAGAGGTCAGGCAGGACAGGGATGTGGGGGAAAAAACCTAATTGGGAAAGTGTGGCCAATGCAGATGGATGTATCTGGGTATGGACAGAGGCCACTTTTGATGGAAAACTGAACTGGGTGAACTGGGGAGAAGAGAGACTCCTCCGTTTGTGGAGAGGGAGCTGGACGCTCACTGCCTCCTTCATTGCATATCCCTAGTGCCTAACAGTCAAGAAGTTTTTTTGTTTGTTTGTTTGTTTTTAGTAAATGACGGAGGCCTGAATGAACAGGGTTCAGAAAGCTACAGGAACTGAAGCTACTTCCTCTAGAACTGCAGCTGACACCTTCTTTCTGGTAATTTGTAGGGTATATAAAAAGGGCTAAGTAGCTGAAGGAGCCGGTACTACCTAAACTTGCTAAAGAGACAGTGCCTGGCCTGCAAGGACACAGGAATCAGCACCAAGCGGCCTAGGGCACCCAGAGCTTCTGGAAACCCAGTCTGGGTTTAGTTCCTTCTTAAGGCCAATGACAAAAGCTCAGATTTGTATCAAGTGGTGATTGATAACCATCCATTTCTACCCAGAAAGTACCACACTGTTCCTAGGTGTTCAGACTCTTTAAATCATGCTCTGACTTCAAAAGCAATGAAGTGACCCTCACAGTCCCGGAAGTCACACTTTCAAAACAGCTTCACCCAGTGAACTGGCACTTTTGCCAGTCTTATTTCAAGGGAAAGAGGCTCTGTGGTAATTTGGAGTTTGGAGAACTTGGGGTCTCTGAGCTGAAGGCTTAGCAAGGGTGGCCTTGGAAGACATCTGAAACTTGAGGTCCAGGAAAGTCACAGAGCAGGAAACCTAGAAGGCATCCCCCATCCGTGCCAGAACGTGGCTCCGCCTGCTCACCAGAGAAATGTCTCCAATGACTCCTGAGAAGTGGGCACGAACACACCACAGAGTCAAACAGCGTGAGCATGTGTCATGCACCAAATGGCTCTGGGCAAATCTTTTGCCTTCCCTGGGAATCAGTGGGACAGAGTGCCAGTGACAGGACCTCGTGAGGACTGAATAAGATGGATCCAAAGTGGTCCATTAATAGTAAAGTGTCAAAGAATTCCTATTATTCTTGTTGCATCCAATACACTGGGTATAAGGGGTCCCATCCCATAATCCCAGGGGACTCAGAAGCCTCCCTGGCCTCCCAGCAGCATCCCTGCTCTGCACTATAAAATGTTGGCTGACAGCTCTTCTGTCTTCCTGAAAAACCCCAACATCTTTTGCCTATGGCTACGGCTGGGGAGAGGGAGGGAGATTTGCTAGAACATGAAAATTGTGCTTCCCCTTGTCAATATACATATCTTCCAGGTGACATCTGTCACTCACTCCCATTCCAGAGGCATGCTGCTTCCAAGTCACTGTTCCTGCTGTTCTCAACCTGCAACCTGCCCCACTTCCTGGCCCAGCTAAGTGGTTTAGAGTCCAACTCAATACCTCCTTCACCAGGGAGCCCTCCTAGATTTCTCCAGTCCAGTGGTGGTCAATGGCAGGACCAGAGGGGAGAGGACCAGAGGAGAGGGGAGGGGAGAGGGGAAATTGGGCTCAACCTAGAGTCTGCCTGGTTTGTGCCATGGCTGGTAACCATAGAGCTTCCTTGAAGGAAGTGTGCCTCCATCACACCCCAGGTCTTTGCTGGTTACCTGTTTGGCTCCTCCTCTGATTGTGAGCTACTTCAGGAGAACACAGGGTCTGACCAGCCAAGTTAGTGCAGAGAGGCATAGGGTGGGTGGATAAGGTTCTCTTTCCCACTTTAGGGAGGGGGAAATGCTGTTTGGTAAAGAAGCTCTCAGAATCCCAATGTCAGAGGTGGGGATGGGAACCTAGGCCAACCCCTTAACCAGGGGAATTAAGGGCCAAAGAGGGGAAGGGACTTATCCAAGGTCACACAGCCTGTGTGGCTGTGATCTCAAGCCTAAATTGCCTTCCCTTCTGCTACCCCCTCCCCTGCTGCTACCCCCTCCCCTGCAGCCCCTGGACTCCAGGGCTGACCTGTGGCCTCTAGCCACAGAGTACAGTGTCTTCCCGAGGCATCAGGGAAGGTGCTGAGTGAGAGGTGGGTCCGCAGCCTGGTGGGTAACCCAGACCACACTGGGCCCTGTCAGTGTCCGAATGAACATGTGTGGAACAGAATTGAATTTCCTGGTCGATTGCAGGAGATGGAATTTGATCTGGGTTTTATGTTTTCATTTGTTAAAAAAGGCACTGGGTGGGTGGAAGCAGGGGTGCGGCGGTGGGGCGTGGGTGGGGGCTCAGCTGGGAATCAGGATGTCTGTCTGCTTGTCCCAGCTCTGCTGCCACCAGGCTGTGTGCCCCTGGGCACCCCCTCTTTTTGTCTCAGAAGCAAATGTCTTCATCTTCAAGATGGGGATTGTCCATCAACCCTAACAGCCCACTGGGGGAAAGGGCCAGAAAGGAAAGGGGGACTGGCTCTCCTGGAAGCTGGGAGTGAAGGAGAAGAGAGCTAACATTTATTAGGTACCTTCTGTGAGCCAGGGCTCCCATTCCCTTCAGCACATGCTATACTTGTAGACAGGTGCCTGTGGTCATCAGTTAAGAAATAGTTGCTAAGATCCAGTTTTCTTCCTTTCAGGTACATGGTGAGAAAATGCACTTCCCCTTCCCCTTTGAAGTTGGGCAAGGCCATGTGACTTGCTTTGACCAATGAACTGTTAGTTGATATTACCTGTGTCACCTACAAGAGGAAGCTTTACCAGGCCATTTGGCCTTGGCCACACGTCTTCCTGCTGCCATGGCATTGTGGGTACACACAGTGAGATGGGGCAGCTCCTTCAGCCTGGGGTCCTCAGTGACAGTGAGGAACAGACCCTCCTCTCCCTTTGCAATCAAGGTAAGAAATGTGGCTGTGCTGTTTTAAACCTCTGATGTTGAAGGTTGTTATTGCAGCAAAACCTATGTAGTCTGACTGACAAAGGGCCGCTCCATTCCTTGTTTCCCAAGTAAGGAAATGGAGGCTCAGCGAGGTTCAGGCTGAGACCAGAGTGTGTAATTAGCAAAGTTCAGAGTCAGTCTCATTCCAACCTGACTCTTAAGCCAGGGTCATATCTCCGGGCTGGCTGGGTATGTTCCCGATGCAGCAAGTGGGAACTGAAGCCTGGTGCTCAGCGTCTGTTTCTCCCCATTCACCACTCTTTGTTGAACACAGTGCTCCTGCAACCCGCCACAGTGGCCCATTGGGGCGGATGGACTGGGGCCTTCAGTCTATGTGAGCTACAGAGAGTCAGAGGAGAGAGGTCTGGAGGGGTCATGAAACAGAGTCCCAGGGCTAGGCAGACCAGTGTTCTAGTCCTGTCTGTTCCTCTAGCTGGATGACCCTGGTAAAGTCACTCTCCTCTGAGGCTCAGTCTTCTCAGGTGTCAAGTGGGAATGATACCACTTCCCTAGTTATTGTACGAGTGAAATGAGATGTGAAGATCTTGGCACAGAGGTCTTGACACATGGGCTCCGTTATTCCTGGAGGCAACAACCAGAGTGTAAGAGCCTCACTCTCCACCCCTGCCCTCCCCACCTGCTCAGGGGGGATAAGGCCAACCTTCCCTCCTCTGCTCTCCAGACACTTGCTACAGGCAGCCTGCTTCGTGGTCCCTGGGGCCCTTCTCAGCCCCAGTGGAGGGAAGGAAGGAATCTGAAACCCCACTTACAGAGAGCAGGGCTTTCCCAGGACCACACGTCAAGCAGTGCTGGTGAGGCTGGTGCTACAGTGCCCAGCTCCTTGCTTAGTGGCCCTGTTTCCCAAGGGTCTGGAGGGATTTCTCAAGAAGGTTGCCCCAAACACGACAAGCAGAAAGAAGAGCTGGGGGAGAGCCGGGGACTCAATGGAGGTGGCAGTTCTTTAGAGCCACCCACATGGTGTGGCCCTGGTTCTGCCCCCACACCCAAGCTCCCTGGTTGTCACCACGGCCTTCTTCCTGCCATCGCACACTTCCTCCCTGTCAGACAGCTCCTCCCTACAACGCTGCTTACCCAGAACATGGCCGTGCTGGGTCCCACTGCACCTTTGCTCAGGTGGGTACTCCTCCAGGAGCAGAACCACGTAAACTCATACCTCTGTCCCCAGCGAATGCTAGGGACCATGTCCTGTGCATCATACCAGTGGCAACTGCTCTAGTCACCCCACTGTGTGCACACTACGGGAACCCTGTACACGAGGTGCTACCAACCCCATTTACAGAATGAGGGAGCTGGGATTCAAGGAGGTTCATTTGCCAGAGTTGCCAAGGATGGAGCTAGATTCACACCAGGCCCGTCCACCCCCAAAAGCCTGTATTCTCAGCATACCCACCCCCCACACCCTCTCCAGATGGATGGGTGGAGACAATCTTTTCCTTTCCTCTCCCCACATCCTCCCAAGCTCACCTCCCACCTCCCACCTCTGTGCTGTTCCTTCTTCTCCCTCAAGGCAGCCTTCCACACCTGACCTTTCGAGTGGAGGTCCGCTGCCACGCGACTGAAGGGCCCTGTGATGCACTCAGGTTAGAATGGGCTGAGGAGCAGGGCCCGAGCCTTTCGCTCTCTCCTCCCCAGTCTCACGGTCCACAGGGTGGACACTCAGGGGAGAGGGATGAGAATAAGGAACTCGAAAGGGACCAAAGAGTTGACTTGAAAGCTCAGGCAGGGCATAGGGTTGCATGTTTTAAGGAGAATGTTTACCCAAGTCCTGGAGAAGGGGTGAGGGGGAAAACCAGGCCCCACTTTGGCCCTGGGCTAAGCTCTGAGGAACACAGGCCCCTGATCAAACCTCAACAGCCCCAGAGAGCGCCCACTGCTCCTTGCGGCTCCCTGTCTTGCTCTCTCTCTCTCTCGTTGCCTTTTTCCACCCCCTTTCCCTGCCCTTTTTCCTTTCCTAAAAAACACAAGAGAAATGGGATTCAGAAGCCTACACCGCCTGCGAAGTATGGTTCAGCCTCCCCAAAAGAGGAAATGCCAGCATTCGGGTTCTCATGGCAACCCAGCCCCCACCCCCCACAGCCGCCCTGCACCCATATGGTGAGATTCGCATGGCACTGACTCAGCTGCGCCCTGGAATCCTAGGCCCAGGCTGCAACAGGTGATGTTGGTTTATTTGGCTGTGCTGGCCAGGGCTCAACCCTCCTAAGCAAATGAGACCACCTCCTACACCTACAAGAATTCTTGGGTAGGGGGGTGGGAGGCAGTGCTGTTTTAAGACCTACCCAGGGTGTAAGGTGTGGGCAATATGCAGGAGTTGCCTCAGCCCTGAGTGGGAAACTTTCTGTGGTCAGCAATAATCTGGTACAGCTTTGAACTGGTTTCAGCTCTTCAAGGCAGAACGGAGTGAGCTAGTCAAATGGGGGAGAGATGTTCCTTCTGCCTACTCCTTCCCTCTGCCTTTGACCCCCAAGGCATGACCTGGACTTTAGGGGTTCTCTTAGGTGTGGAGGGATGCAGGAAACAGAATGGAGCTTGGACTGGCTTCTTTGCCCCTGGCAGTAGAGCACCAGCTACCTGCCCCCACCCCACACCGCACCATAGCGCTGGTGCCCAACAGCCCTGGTCTCTGAGTTGTGGAACGAGGAATCAAGACTTGGACCCTTGCCATGGCTGAGCTGCCCTGACACTACCTTTTATACCCTGACCTGCTCCCTAAGCCCAGGGCAGCTCCCACCAGCCTGCTGTGTGGACTCCTGGTTTCCAGGCCAGCTGGCATTTCCAAGACTAATGAAATGGAAGCTGGTGCCGGGCAGGCCCGCGGACAGCAGGCTGGGGGCTGAGAAGCAAATCTCCTGGGTCCTGGCACCACCCTACTGCTCTCTCTGGCCTTGCAGCCTAACAGACACGGCAGAGTACATCTGGGTGCCTGTTCTGCTTATCCCCTCCTCATCCCAGCTGACCCTGGAGCAGCTGCCTTAGGTCACCAAAGAGCTACCCATGGTAGGCTAGGCAGAGTGGGGGCTGGGTGGGGGGTGGTGGTAACCCAAGCCCCAAACCTGAGGGGAATGGAGCTTAGGACCCACTTAGTCTGGCTTCATAAACATGACTCTTTCTGTCACCTTGGGGTCATTCTCCCTAGATACTCTGACCCCAAGCTTCCCTATGTGATCCCTCGTGTATTTTCCCCATTTCTAATCCCTCTCCCCAGACAATTCTATGAATACCAGAGTCAGGGAACTCCGAAGGGATGAGCCTGACCCTTTAGGAACAGAGAGAGTCAGGAAGTGCACAAGGTCACACAGCAAGTCTGGGGTCAAGCTAGGCCCAGAAACAGGCCTCTGCCTCCCTGCTCACAGGCCTCTTAGAGTCTTGAGCTGGTTCCTCTGATTCTTTCTCCCCTTCGGCTGACTGCAGGGAAGAAAGGATGGATGGATGGATGGATGGATGGATGGATGGATGGATGGATGGATGGATGGATATAGTCGGCAGTGGTGGGGACAGGGATTCAGAAACAGATGGGCTTTGAGTTTCCTCTGCAGAGGCCTGGGGGAGGGGAGGGGACCCAGAGAAACTGGAACTGTTACAAAGTTGCGAGTTAAAACATTCTTCACACTCCCGCCTCCTTTACTGTTCTGATGCACCAAGACGTGACAAAAATGTGTCAGATTTTTTAAAAACCACACACATACACAAATGCCAGTCCCCGTCTCCACCGCCTGCCCAAGATCGGGCCATCTGTTTCCCAGGGGTGAGAGGGGAGTGGGACTTGGCGGTCGGTGCCGTCACTCTGGGTACCCCCGCCACTGGGTCTGGTCCAGCGATAGCCTTCAGGTGGTGGATCTGGGAAGGAGGGGGCTGCGGCAGAGCTATCCCCTGGCCGTGCCGCCCCTCCCCTCCAACTTGCCGCATTTGAGGGTACTGGGGCTGAGAGAGCCCTCCCTGGACATCCAGAGCACACCTCATGGTATAGATGAGAAACTGAGGCCAGAGACAAGAGGCTGGCACAGGTCTGAGTTCCTGCCCCTCACTCACTCATTCAACAAACCGTGACTAAGCAGGTTTCGGCAACAGCACTGCTCTGGGCATGAGCGATTCAGAGCTGAATAGACAGCATGCAGGAGACAGCCAATCAACAAGAATAAACACATGGAAAAGCTGGTCTTCCCGTGGAAAATGGTGAGAGGACAAGGAAACAGACAGGCCTTGCCCAGGGGCTGTGGGGGGGGTCAGGCTGACCAATCACCACCATGTGTCTGGGACACTGTCCCGGTTTTAGCACTCAAAGTCCTGCGCCCTGGAAATGCCATGGTCTTTAAAATGGGTACATTTTTGCTGAGTTCCAAACATGGAGACCAAGGGTCTAGGACCCTGAGAGAGAAGGGTGGGCTCTGAGGGGAGGAGGGTGATATCACATAGGGCCTGGTGAGTCCTGAAAGGGAGTGGGGGTTTTATTTGGTCACAGAATCAAATTTTATTATGGTCATTGAGCCAAATTAGGGAGTGCAAGGGTTGCAGCCAGTAGAGAATTTAGAAAAGTCATCAAGGCTAGAGGCCTGGGGCAGGGCAGTGGCTCAGGTGCCTGTAGAAGGTGCAAGGAGTAGGTCTTGCCAGGCCTCCGGAGCTTCCCCAGGGAGTGGGGACTTTAGCCCAAGGCCATTGAGGAGCCACCAAAGGGTGTAAGCTGCGGCTTGGTGTGGCCAGATCTGTAAGTACGAAACCCTAAGGCCCCCAGCTTGTCACGCCCCCAGTTGGACCCTTTTTGCCATTTCCAGAATGTCATCCCCCCACTGTGCTCACCCCCAAATTTGGGAATATCTGGTCGTTCTGCAGGGCCCAATGCAAATGCCACCTCCTCTGAAAAGTCTCCCCTGATTCGCTCCTGAAAGCAGGTACAATCACGCCCTCCCCTGGACTCCTCCACTCTGAGGACTCCCAAGCATGGGTCCCCTGGGAGCCCTCATCACAGGGGCCACCCTGACAGCTCCCAAACTTTGTTGCACTGGATCCTCAAGGCCCTCTGATTAGATCCACATCCCAGGTGTGGACATGGAGGCTCAGAGAGGGGAGCTGGTTTGCTTGAGACCACACAGCAAATGGTGGTTGAGGGCAGTTCAGAACTGTGTTACCTCTCAGTGAGTTCCTAGGACCCTGCTGGGGGGGGGGGAAGGAATAAGACGTGGCCAGCTCTCTTCCCACAGGGGATGGGTGAGTGGTCATTACCAGGGTAGGCTGGATGAAATGGGTTGTGAGTGTGGTGGCTGGCTATATGGGAAAAGCTGGCCATGGCTGGGAGATTTATAATGGACATCTCCCAGATCAATTACTGAGTTATTGGGCAGCCTGACCGTGAAGGCTAGCAGGTTAGGAGAGGCTGGGGTGGGTGGGTGAGACCACCTGGGAGCAGCTGCTAAGCTTCTTCCAACAGAGGGTGCCAGGGGCAACCAGGAGACTGCCTGCGGGAGGGGGGACTGGGGTGGGGTCTGAAAACCCACCCTTATTTCACAGTTGACTGCTCAAAGTGGTGAGAGTCCCTGTTAGAAAGCAAGAAGCTACTTCTCACCCCTCGCTTCAGAAGTTCATTAGGCCATCCTTCTAGATAGGAGGGTTCGGCACAGTTATTTTTTTTTCTCTGAGCTTTGGTCTCCCCACCTGCAGAATGGAGAGCCTCTTCCCAGATCCACTTACCTTAAAGGGTTCACCTGAGACTCACATTAAGTCAAACTCATAGACAGGCTCTGAGGCATGTCCAGCCTGGGGTAGAGTCAGGCAGCTGCTCATCCACAGGAGATGTGGACGGGTTCAGGGACTGTGGGGGACACTGGTTTTGACTCCTTAGGGGGCCTGCATGATAACTCCTGCACCAACGACCAACCTTCCTTCCTTTTTTATTTATTTATGTTTAGAGAGAAGGGAGGGGAGGGAGAGAGAGAGGGAAATGGAGGGAGAAAGAAAGGGTAAGAAACATTGATATGAGAGAGAAACATCAGTTGGTTGCCTCCCGTAGGTGCCCTGACCAGGAACTGAACCCATAACACAGGCATGTGCCTTGACCAGAAATTGAACTGGCGAGTTTCACTTTGTGAGCCAACACCCACCCAACCAACTGAACCACACTGGTCAGGACAGTAACAGACTTTCTAAGGGGTCCTCTGAGATCCCAGGGAGAGGCTGCCTAGCCTGGAGCAGCACCCTCCCAGGTATCTTGTGGTAGAACTGCGAGCACCTAGGGAGAAGCAGAGCCTCCCTTGCCCTCCCCAGGTGACCTCCAGCAAACACCTGACAAGGTCTATAGTGCAAACAACTTGACTCTCTTCTCTGTACCAAGTGGGAGCTGGGATGGAGGTTTAGAGGAAGGAGAGAGAGGTTTGCCTCCTTCTCTCTTATTCTCTTCCCATCCAACATTCTTCCCTATCTCCCTAACAATTAGAAATTCACTGGGGTTAGTATATTAATTAAATGACTTAATACATGTGCACTGTTAACAACAGTTCCTGACACGTAGTAAAAACTGAGGTAGTAACTATTATTATTAATACTATTGCTATAATGCCCCTCTGTTCTAATCTAAATACCACAGTCAGGATAAGTTGCTACCAATCACTCACACCTTAGTGTGAATTAGTTATAAAGCACATTGCTTTTCTGATCTAAGGTCAGTGTCTCTTAAGATGAAGATAAATTTGGAGCTTGTGGGGGGGACAAGACCTGAGCCTCTGATCATGGGGTTTCAGAGTGACACCAAGTTTTCCTAGACTGGATGGAGAAGGTGGGGGTGGGGGGGTGAAAAGCCTTCCAGGGCTCAGCGGTCTGCCCTAGTCCTCCACCAAACCAGGTTTTCAGTTTGGGAGCAGGTAAACCCACAGAGGCGGCAATGAGCCTCTTCCCTGGAGAACAGACCCCTTCGGCAGACGGGCAGAAGGGAGGGAGGAAGGGATCTGAGCTGTCCCAGAGCCTGACTGCCTGCTCACCACCGTGGCGGGCACTGCAGGGAACATCTCAGAGATAGGGACAGGCCTGGGAGGTGAGGGTGGGTATGGGCATAGAATGGAAAACGAAGACCTTCAGATGGGCAAAGGTGAGCTGATTTTCAGACAGGCCCAGGAGGGAAGGCAAGGATGGGTCAGCTGTGACCTCAGGGGCTGGCCATGTCAGAGAGGCCAGTCAGTGCCCAACGCACCAGACCCACCCAGAACCAAGAAAACAGAACAGAGGAGAGATGGGGCAGGGGGGCTTTGGATGAACAAGATCCCACAAGTTAAGGCATAAGGAACTGTGGCCAGACTTGCAGAAAAAAATCTTGGCCAGCTCAGGGAACCAACAGGGAAGTCTGGACTCCTAAAGATAAGACTCTGCCTTTCTCTCAAAGGAGCTCATACCAGCTCTGCCTCAAGGCAGCGAGCAAAGCCTCCTTGCTGAGTGTTCACCTGTGGGAGACCCTCCTCACCAGGAGCGGGTCTGTGTTCCCCATGGCCGGGCACTGTCCCCCCCATCCATATGTCTTGGAAAAGCATCCCTTTAGGCCTCAGTTTGCGCATCTATGAAATGGGGATAACAGTGCCTACCTTGCCAGACCATATGAGATTCCAAATGAGACACAGTCTACTCCCCGGCCGAGCCACCACCTCTGAGGGCAAGTTTGAAACAGGGCCATCTCGGTTTGCTGGGTGAGCAGTTGGTCCCACCCTCGAACCACTCTAGATCCCACATCACTTGGCCCGATGACTTCCCCACCCTCTGTTCCCTCTTTTGTCCTGCCCTTCCCAGAGGAGGCTGAGCAAGCTGAGACAGGGTGGCCATCACCACGCACAGCACAGGCCAGCCCCCTGTTCCAGTGGGCTTCATATTCCCTGTCTGTACAATAGCTGTGCTGACCCAGAGGATCTCACAGACCCTCCAAAGGCCAGCGGCTCTTGGCAGGAAGAGGTTGTTTCGGGTCCTGCCCCAACCTTCATGGTCCATTCCTGCCCCGGACATAGCCCACAGTGCACCCTGCCCACCTATCTTTCCATCCAAGGATTCTACCTGGCCCTCTGAATAGGGACCAGAGGAGATGGGGACGTGGTGAGCCAGAGCCACTTCCAGCACAACAACTAGCACCCAGATGACAGACTGAATTATACCTTTTCCAGTTCCTTGCCTATTGGTCAGGGAAGATGCACAAGTGGGGTGTGTGTGTGTGTGTGTGTGTGCACGTGCATGCACGTGTGTGCGTGAGATCCTGGCCCTTGGCGACCCAAGGCTCCCCTGTTGCCCTGAGTGCCAGGTGAGCAGAGGGACGATGTGCAGGCAACTGCTATTCTCCCAGCAGATACCCCAGATGCTCCAGCTCCTGTTCCAGCTCCTGCCCGAGGGGCCCAGGTGTGGGGTGGCAGCTTCCTGGCTGAGGCTGCACGGTGAGAGAAGAATGTACCAGGCGTAGTCCAAATGGAGGGAGGATGGGGCTGGCTGGGGACCTTGAGGACAAGGAGGCATCAAACTCCTTTCCACGGGTTCTGGAGGAGGAGGCCAGATAATGCCACAGGAATCCTAGTCTAAGTGGGAGACCCAGCCCTGGTCTAGGGCCCACTTGAGGAGACCATGACCCTGCCTCACCTCCACCTCTCAAACCCTAACAGTCTCCACCCTTTCTTCAAGGCCTCTATCCTTCTCCCAGCCAGGCCTCAAGGTCAAGGACCAGCTCCCTTCACCAATGTTGCCCTGAATGCCCGGACATAGTCTCCATTCCGTAAGTGGCTGGTCCAGTGCGCTCTCTATGGCCTTAAAAAAAAAATTCCTTTAGCCCCTTGTAAGTAGTAGCACAAGTATGTGCAAACACATACACACTTGGCAGGAAGGAACTGGCCTCCGGGGGAAGCAGGGGATGCCTGAGGCTACCCCTCTACCTGACGGCATTTTTGAGGATCTGTCTCTTCTCCCTATGCACCAAGTCTTGAGGCTAAGACTACCCCAGGGGCATCAGGAAGTCCTTCCAGCTTAAACTGACCTAGCTCAAATCAAATCAATTTCTATCCCTTCACTCAACATTCTTAGGGGGGTGCTGAGGACCCTGAGTCATGCTGTGGTGGAAGGAAGGAGAGATTTGCTATGTCACCTGAGAACTCTACGCTGAGAGCAGAGTTAAAAAAGTGTCTCCCTGGGTAGAGATAAGGGAAGACTTCCAGTGTCTCTGGGTGACTTCAACCATGGTAATCGCCCAGTTTTCCCAGCTAAACAGGAAAGCCTACCACCTCCCTCTGACACCCAGTCCAGTCAATGTCTCCCTGAGCTCACTGGATGTGACAGTCTTCTGCCCTGGAGACTTTGGTCCTGTCTCAGGCATCGGCTTAACTTAGCGGAGTCCCTACTGCAAGCTCCATCCTGAAATGGCAGTGATACCTGGAGCTTCTTCTCTATCCTCCTTCTCTCAGAAACCCGTTCCCATTCCTGAGGCATCCTATCCAGACCTCAGCCTCTGCCATATTGCCTAAAATTCTACCACCAGGGGTCCAGCCTTTGTGTTTCCATTCTCTGTGAAAGGCTGCTATCACACAGTCCTAGATCCCCAAACCACTCCTTCCCTCATCCATACCCCAGGAACTGAAGCTGGAGGGTTCAGTTGGAGATGGGGAAGCTTCTGCCACCTTCCATGCAACCAACAGAGTATGGTAAAAAAATGACCTGTGGTTCTAGGGCCTGGCATGAGGTCACCTGGACAGGGAGGCCCAGGAAGGGAGTGAGTCCCACCATAGGACACCTCTGGCAGACTGGAGCAGGACTGAGGGTGGCCTTGGCCTTTAGACCACAGCCCAAGTTTGCAACACTGAGCATCTTCAGGGAAGGTGGGAAGATGCCATGAAGCCCTCTCTGGGAGACTGACCCAGATTCTCTCTCCCTCTCTCTCAGCCACACAGGAACACTGAGAGAGAGAGAGAGAGAGAGAGAGAGAGAGAGAGAGAGAGTGTGTGTGTGTGTGTGTGTGTGTGTGTTTCCCCAGCCCTGGCAGGGAGGAGGCTTGCTGAAAGCTCTGGGAAATGAGAGAACTCCTCCCAAATCCCTTGCTGCTGTCACTAATAGCTGCAATACACTCTTGACAACAAGGTGAGCCCTCAGGCCTGACCTTGCTGTCAGAGGCTAAAGCCCCAGGTCTGGCTGTTGAGGGAGAACCCCAGGCCCTGAGTGTTCAGGGCTGAACCCTGACCCCACCCTCTGCCTTTCTGACCTCTCCTTTGTGGGCAGTGTCTCACAGGTCCCACTGGTGCTGCCCTGGGAGGCAGTAAGCTCCCCACCATGAGGCCCATACAAGCAGCAGAGGAAGGGCACCTACTTGCCAGGATCTCATGGCAGGCATTCAGGGATGGGTACAGAGAGGTAGGCACAGAAAAGAGTTGGACTGCACGTGTGGGCCTGAGCTGTCCATCGGATGCCCGCCTCCACCCACAGTGCCCGTCCTTCAGGAGGCCGGGCCTCAGGACTCAGAGGAGGGCCTGTGAAGGGCAGGGCGTAGCTGGGCTCAGGTTGGGCAGAGGCAAGTTTGGGAGCTTTCTGGCCCAGGTGGGAGGAAAAGAATGTGTCCTGTGGGGCTACTGGCATGGCCTCCACACATACGAATACAGAATTGTACTCCCAGGTACACTCTCCTACAGACACAAGGACAAATAGCTGGACACACATGACACGCACACAGACCTTAAGTATGAACAGAAGTAGGCCTGAGCACACATGAGCATGAGCTGATACACACAGATGGGCATGACGTGTGCATGCTGCTCTGGGCCCCATGAGCCATGTGAACTTTTACCCAGAGGTCAGCCACTACAGTGAAGTCCTGGAAAACCTTCTGGCACCCAGAGTCCACAGGGAAGGCTCCTCTGCCAGCATTCCAGGCCCCTGTATGACCTCTGCCCTCCTGCACTACCTCCTCTCCTGCCAGGCCTTTTCTGTGCCATGCAGGGTATCTGCCCTGGCCCTGCCTTGGACCCTGACAGCTAGGGATCTTGTCTTTGTGGAGGACCCCAATATCCTATTGAAGGGCAGGAGCAACCTATCTTGTGTGTGATCCTGGGCAGGGTCCTGCCACTGTTAGACCTCAGTCTCCCTTCTGCCCACGGGTGAGGTTGCTACGAAGGCTGGGAGCTCTGATGGCTGGGAGGCGTGGCCAGGTGGATGCAGCCATGGTCACAGGTGCCCTCCAGGCCAGCGCAACCCAGAGCATCTGGTCCCTAAGTCCAAGGAGCCTCCTGGCATGGTCAGGGTATCTTTGTCCTCACACACTCCACAGGTGGGTCAGTGCCCATGGTGGGGACCACACCCTCCCCACAAACAGTGACCTGTCCACACCTCACCCTACACAGCAGGAAAGGAGAAGCGGGAGACTTCCTGCCACACATCTTGGGCTAGAGCTGGAGACAGATGAGGGCGGCAGGTCAGAGGAGCCATATGGCCTTGTTCACGGGCCACCAGTCAGCAGCTCTGTGATCACAGGCAGTTAATTTCTCTGCATCTTAATTTTCCTTATCTATAAAATGGGAATAAGTATATTTACCCCTTAGTGCTGTTCTGAGGATCAAAAGCTTATAAGATTCTCTTCACAGTAGCTAGCACAGAAAATCACTCAAGAAACAAGAGCTGCCACTACTGTTCATTTCATCAAGGGTTCAGAGCAGCCAGCAAACCGGCAGGCTGGCAGCAAGGGCTGGGTGACTCAGCCTCTCCAGAGGATGGCTGACTTGTCTCCCTCTGGTCAAGGAACCAAAGGATCTAAAGAGATCTAGACAGAGGAACATGGAAGTAAACAATAGGGTTCGGATGGGGGTGGAAGGACAGAGACCCAAGAATTCCCTGGTGGGGAGGGAAGAGAATGGACAAGGAGGTTCCCAAGGGTCTGGGAGTACCCATCTTAGCCCTTCTGTTAGAAGCGGTACATGGGTGAGGGGGCGTGTGCAGTGACCTGTAGAGGCCAGCAGCACGGGAGTGTTCAGATGTGAATGTGGCGGAGCTGGGGGTGGAAGTATCCTCCCAGCTGGAGAAGAAGGACAGAGGGCTGAGGGGTTTTTCTCCCACCTCTGGCCACCAGATGTGGAGAGCCTCAGGCCAATGCCTGTGGGCTTTTCCAAGGGTGTGGAGGCCACTCTTTAATCCAAACCATCCAGGCAGAACGGGAAGAGCCAGGGGCCACGGGGTTAGAGAGGCAACCTGAGAAGTGAACTCCCTTGACAGATTTGTGCTTAAGGAAAGCAAGTGCCTGGTGGTGAAGGGGAAGCTGTGGACCTCTGCTCAGCCCCACCCCCACTTCTCCTTCTCCTTACCTAAAGCCATTCCCCCATCAGTCTTGTCAGTGAGACATTAAATGGGTTGACATTAATAAGACGGAGCTCCTCCACTTGTCTGCCAGACTGGGCCTCTGCTGTGGAAGAATCGCTAATTAGAGCCATGATAAGAAAATATCAATGACAGGCATCAATATTATTGCCTCCTGTGGTTCCCTGACTGTTGATTTGAAGCAATCTCTCCAAGACAACAGGGGAGAAAAGCTCCATTTGGAGAAGGGAGCACCCCCAGCTGCATTCATTCTTGAAGCCTCTGGTCAGGGTCCTTCCACTCACAGCCCAGGGCTGGGGCTGAGCACAGGGGTCCATGCTCCGGAGTGGGGAGCTGGTGATCTTAAGGAAAGCCCTGGCTCACCGAGCGACTTCAAGCATGTCTCTCTAGAACTCAGTTTCCTCAGCTGCCAAATGGGTATGATAATTCCGGTCCTGCCTATCTTTCACAATGTGGAGGAGTGAATAAAGTACAAGACCAAGCTTTCAGAGGAGGATCTTTGTGCAAATGTGGAGACTTTGTGGACCGGAGGAGACGGGTGGGGCACCTGAGGTGCAGGGCAGCACTGACAAAGGGACGGACGTGTCCTAGTTCAATAAATTGTCAGAAGCAATAAACTCTCCTGGCCTCCATCAAACACTCAAAACTTGGTGGGAATTGAACAAACACTGGAGCCAGGGAGAAGAGAGGCCAAGCTTGATGCAAATGTGCAGCTGCCATCTGGTGTCTGTGAGCCTGTGAGGACTCAAGGCCTTCAACCCATACCCAAAACCGTGCATACCATGCTAATCACAGGTGGAACTCACAGACAGGGTGTCCCTTTAGCCACTGAGAGCATCTCATAGGCAACCCCCAGAATCAGAGATGCAGGGAGAAGCCCCATCAGAAACAGGCCAGCTGGTCATGTGGGCTGTGCTGTGCCTGCCGTGTATCACAGTCATAGGCACACATATATGACATACTCAGATCACATACACATGGCCAAGTTCATCCGTGAATGTGTCTGGGCTGGAAACAGGCGAGCACACATGCATGAACACTTGTGTGCACTCACGCACACATGCAGCATCTTAAGCCCGAAGCCCAGCCTGGACCATGAAATCCTTCCCTATTGAGAAGGAACTAAGCAGCCCCATGCAGCCTCCCAGGCACACGTGGTCTCGGAAGCCATGACTAAGCCAAGAAGCAGCGATGAGGAGGCTGAGAAGTGGTGCTCAGTGTGGCCTGAATATTTCACCAGAGAATTTGCTTCATAGAAAATGCCCCTTTGCCTATGTGTGTGTCAGGGTGTAATTATCCAGCAGATTGTGGAGCAGAAAGCAGAGGACTGCGTGCAGCTCTAGGTCTCAGCCTCACTCTGTCTCTGCCACAGGCCTGCCCTGACTTTGTGGGGCCCACCCACCTTGCACCTGCCCCTGAGAGAGGAAAACTCAGATGCCATTTTGGGACACAGAGTCCTGGCTCTGGGTCCCCTCTGCCCTAGGTCCTCAGACTCTGCCCCTAACTAAGGAAGGGACAAAGTCCCCCACCCTTCTGTCCACTCTCCTTGCATTCTCTCTGAAGGGGCTTAAGACCACTGGCTATCTCACTCCCTTATATTCCCTCTCTCCTCTCCAAACCACCAAGCTGTTTACAGTTCCCTGAGGAAACAACCGGGAAGACCAAAAGAGAGAGAATTCACAGAGGAGGCAAGCACCCGAGGAAGGGACAGAGGCCACCTCTGCTGGCCCTTGGAGGCCCTCCCCTCACAGGGCTTGCCCACCAGAGTGGGGAAAGGGAGGTCACACCTCCCTGCTTTTGCCTCCCACCAGGAACACTCTCCCTCACTCCTTTTGCCGTAGAAAATGGCTGTTGGGTATAAGCTAAGGTCAGGTGGCATCTCCTCCAAGAAGCCCTCCAGGTCAACCTCTCTAGGCCAAGAGGGTTCTCTGGCTCCTACAGCCCCTTATGTTTCCCTTCATCACTGTTCTGTAACCAAGAGCCAAAAACTTAGATGTCTATAAGGTCCAGAGAGGACATGACAGTGAGTGAATGGGTGCCACAATGCAATGTAAGTGGGCAGGACTTGAGAAGGGGGAGAACACGTGTCCTAAGGTGTCAACACCAAGTCACTTCATGGCCCAGCGACCCCACTCCTAGGACAAACCCCACCCACAAAGATCATTACCCAAGTGTTCATAACAGTATTATTCATAATTACCAAAAAGTAGAGACAGCCTACATGTTTAGGAATGAATGGGCAAACCAAATGTGACTTGTCAATAAAATGGAATATAATTGGGCCCTATAAGAGAAGGAATACTGGTCCCAAGATGGATAAACATCGAACACACTATGCTAAGGTAACAAAGCCAGAGACAAAGGCCACATGTTGTATGATTTCATCTACATAAAATGTCCAGGAAGGCAAATCCATAGAAACACAAAGATTAGTGGTTGCTAGGGGCTGGGGGGCGGAGAGAGGGGGGTGATTGCTAATGCGTACAGGTGATGTAGTTTTGAGGTGATGTAGTGCTCTGGAATTAGTGATGATGCTTCCACAATCTCGTGACTATACTAAAGAATACTGAATTGAGCCCTGACTGGTGTAGCTCAGTGGATTGAGCACGGGCCTGCGAACCAGACAAGCGCGGTTCGATTCCCAGTCAGGGCACATGCCAGGGTTGCAGGCAGGTTCCCTGCAGGCCAGTTCCCAGCAGGGGACACTTGAAAGGCAACCATACATTGATGTTTCTCTCCCTCTCTCCTTCCCTTCCCCTCTAAAGATAAATAAATAAAATCTTAAAAAAAAAAAAGAATACTGAATTGTATACTTTAAAATGGTGAGTTTTATAGTATGTCAATTATATCTCAATTTTTAAAAAGCAAATTGTTTAAAACAAAACAAAACACATCCACAAGCCACATCCCTAGTTGGGGACTCCAGTTTTCAACCTCCAGTTCATACATCTGTCTGTTCCCAAGAATGGAGAGTCAGTCCTAACTAAGGGCGCTCCATGGCGGCCAGAGCTGGTACCCCAAGGTCAGGAACCTGACCCATAGCAGTGACCACTGCAGCTTATTACCACAGGCCACACACTTCATGCCTTGCAAAACCTCCCTCAGATGACTCTGGTCCACCATCACAGCCATGTCTCAAGCAAGGCCACTGAGACAGCTTGAGGCAGGACTGAGAAGAGAGGCCAGCCTTCCTGATGCAGTGGCCAGCCTCTGGTGGGCAGAGGCAGGCAGACGCAGAAGCGCAGGTAGCTCTGCTGCCATGTCCTGCCTCAAGGGCCTTCCGATCCCCCAGCAGGCCTCACGGTCAAGTCCACCTGCTGGGTTTGGCCCCAGTCCTCTTTGGGGCCCTGAAGGCAGCTCAGCCATAGCAGCGAGGCCCCTACCCCTTGCCCCCACAATCCACAGATATGGCCAGGACCCTAACTTAAATGCCTGGTTTCTCAGAGGCTCAGAACAGCTTGACTGCATGCTCTGGGCAGGCCAGGGGCAGAAGCCAATCAGAGCCCCAGGTGTGGAAAGACTTTTAGGTCAAGTGACCAAGCATCCTGGGACAATCCTGGGCAAGTGGGCCACCATACCTGGGCAGAACCCATCCCTTCTTCTGCCCAATGGGTAAGCCACGGGGGAGGGACTCCTCTCCTAAAAGGCCTTTTGTCCCTTCCTCTCACGCCTACCTTCGGCCATCCTCCCTTCCGGAACCTCCCATAAGCAGAAAGGAATTCTCTCTTTCAGCTTCTACTTCAGGTCCCTCAAGGAGAAAGCAGGTTTCCAGAACCAGCCCCTTGAGCCTAACTGTATGTGGAGATGCCCTGTGAGCCATTGGGCAGAGGTAGCGGTGACGGGGTAAGGCCTTGACTCCTTCAGCCACGGCCTCCCTGTAGACTATCAGCTCCTGGAGGGCAGGGAATGAGTTTCTGTTTGGTTCACAGCTGCGCCTCTGCTCTGGAAGGGTAGGTGCCCAGGAAATATTTACTGAATGAATGATTGAGCCCATTTTCCACTTTAGGCTTCCTTATGATATGTTTGAACTAAAGAAAAAAGAGTTTGGAAACTATTGGCCTCAGGGGTAAATTCTGAAGTCATCAGCTGGCCACGGAGGCCCCCTCCACCTGACCCCTCACACCCTGCAACCCCCCTCCAACCCACTGACAGGCCCCACCCTGGCACCTGAAACCCAGGCCTTTGCTCAGGTAGCGCCCCTTCCTGGAGTGCTCTCAGCCTGTCCTGGGGACCAGCTCAGTTCCTCCCAGCTGTCCCCTCCCTCCCACTCCCTACCCAGCTGAGTCCTGGCAGTGCATCTGGGAGGATGTACAGGTGAGAATGAGGAAACAGCTGAAGGCTGTGTCTGACTGCAGGTCACCCAGGACCTAGGCCAGCTTGAAAGGCTATCTAGGTGTCTCAGGGTCTGACTGCCAGCAGCTGGGTGCCAGGCCAGGGTTGGCTGACGGGGAGGGGAGGGGAAGAGAATGAGCAGGGAGAAGAAAACGAGGAGAGGGAAGAGGAGGGAAAAGATGGGGAGGGAAAAGGGAGATGAGGGAGGGGCTGAGTCAGGGTCCACCGCAGTGACGAAGGGATGGGGCAGCGGTTACTTTTTTGGACACAGGATATTCCCCCAAAGACACAGATTAGTTCCCCTGTGCAGATGGAAGTAACGTGGGGAAAGGAAGCCCCTCTGGGGGAAGAATGTAAGCTTTAGACAAGCAGCCACATCTCCTTTCTACTCCCCTGCCCCACACACCACTGTGGTAGGAAGCAGTCTGGTACCACCTGGGCCTTTTGCTCTATCTTCCTTCAGCCCAGGAAGTTCAGCCACCCACCTGGGTGACCTCTAGGGTTAGGCTCTCCTAACCCTGGTTCAGACTGAGCCCTGACGCCCATCCAATAGCAAGCTCTGATCCTGTTCATACGCTGAACCTTGAGCCTGATCACACACTGAGCCCTGACCCTGCTCACACACTGAGACCAGCCCTGGCAGGGTACCCCAGCTCATGGTATACCCTCTAGGAATTAAAGAAGGTTCCAGAGACCTCAGCCTCTCCTCCTACTACTCCTCAGAGCTGGTGACAGATCCAGTCTGTGGCTGTCAGAGAGAGGTCGCAACACTGGATGACTGCAGGCGGCCGTCTGTCCCAGTGTGGCTCATGGGTAGCTAATATCTGATCTCAAGACCAAGACTGAGAATGTGATAAGCCTCCCCTGGCACCAGGACACAGCAGTGTCTACAGGCCCAACCACAGGTTTCTACAGAGAAGCTGCCACTCTCCTTCCCTCCCCCCCCCCACAGTTCCCCATCCCCTCTGCCTCCCACTGGGGCCCAGCTCCACCTCCCTCTCTTTCTCCAAGTGTCCTGGAAAAAAAGCTGTGAATAGCTGGAAACTTGTCCCCTCCCCTTCCACCCCTCCACCCTCCTGGCCTTTTCCAAGGCAGAGACACATCTCAAAGGTCCCCGCTCAGTGTCCTCAGCTGGCTATCAGCTAATCCCTAAAGAGGTGTTAACTGATAATTAAGATGTTAGGTGTAAACTTACAGTATGATTTAAGCGACCAGCAGCATTTTGGTTTTAACAGGCTGTTCTTGGAAATGGGAAAATCTTTAATAAGACTCAGTCAAATGGTAGAGTAGACTTTGGGGGTACTTGGTGCCTGGAGCCCTTATAGCTTTCCTGGAACCCGCCCCCCACCACCCACCTTCCACAGAAAGAAGACGCTGAAACCCAGAGAGAGGCCTTCCAGTCTCAGCTCCACCTCCTAAGAGCTGATACCACTAGACATGTAACAAAACCTCTCTGAACCTCAGTTTCCTCCTCTGCAAATGGGTATATAGAATACAACCTTGCAGAATTATGACAAGGCCCTCAGTACTCAAGAGCTCCCAAGGTTCCTAATATCCCTTTGCCTGTCCCTCACAGAGGGTAAGTGTGTCAGCTTCCCCACCGCCCACCTCCTCACCCCCAATCAATCACCAGTGTGTCTATCTCTCCATTCCCTAAATCTCTTCCCAGGCAAAGGTCAGTGGAGTCATTGGTCAAACCCTGGACAAATAGGAGACTATGGGGACACGGAGCAGACAATGAGAATGGAGAGTCTGAACAGCAAGGAAGGAATGGCTTACTCAATAAACAGTGTCAAAGAAGCTGATCATTTGGGGAAAACACTTAGATCCCTTCCCCAAACCACACACATAAAAACATTCTGAATGCAGAGAGATTTAAAGATTTTTAAAAATCATAAACAACTAGAAAACAATGTATTTTCAAAACTTTGCAGTGGGAAAGGGAGACAGACTTGATCATAGAACAATGTTAAACTCTTGAGGGGTTAAAAAAAAAAAAAACACCATAAACTTAAATGACAAAAAGACCCATAAAACTGTGAAAAAAATTACAACATATGACAGATAAGGGGTTAAATCCCTTACCCTCTTATAAATCAATTTGCTCTTGCAAGTCAATAAAATGCATTTCCCACACACACCACCCCTCCTCACTAAAACCAAGGTCACAGGTGACCTCCCCAGGGCTAATGCAGGAGCAATGCTCGGTCTACGTCCTACTTGACCTCACACTTGAAACACGTCTTGCCCTTGGCTTCCAGGACACCACACTTGCCTGGCTCTCCTCCACCTTGCTGGCTGCTCCTTCGCAAGTCCCCCTGTCGGTTCTTCCTCAGCTCCCCAACTTCTAGATGAAGGGGGCCCCAGGGCTGGGTCTTTAGTCCTTCTTTTCTTTTCTATCTGTTCTCACTACCCTGATGCTCATCCAGCCTCACAGTTTTAGATACTTTCTTTATACTGATGACCCCTAATTTGTACCTCTAGCCAAACCTATCCCCTAAACTCCAGACTCATTTATCCCACTGTCAGCTCTACATTAGCAGGGGGATGTGTACTGACACCCCACTGTTACAGCCCACAGCCAGGGCCTGCTCACCAGTGTGCCACCTGGGCAGCCACACAGGGTCCCCCACCCCCCCACCCCCCCACCCCACCCCCGTCAGGAGGGCCTTACGCTCGGGTCAGTGCTCCACGGTCACCGCTTGGGATTTCTTAATATTTATTTTAAACAAAGGGCCACCCATTTTCATTTTGCTCTGGGTCCCACACATTATGTAGCCAGTCCTGCCCACAGTGGAGCTCCCCCACTCCAAACCCACTAGTCCCTGTTCTCTGCTTCATCTCTGTTGTTGGCAGCCCCGCCCTTCTAGCCGCTGGGGCCACAATCATTAGAATCATTGTTATGGACTGAATGTTTGTGCCCCAAATCCATATGCTGAAGTCCTTATTGTAATGCGATGGTATTTAGAGATGGGGCCTCTGGGAAGTAATTCGGGTTAGGTGAGATCCTGAAGGTGGGGCCCTCAGGATGGGATGAGTGTCCTTATAAGAAGGAAAGATACCAGAGCTCTTTCCTTTTGTGCACAGAGAAGAGATCTTGTGAATACAAACCAAGTAAAGCACAGGGTCCTCACTGAGAACCGAGTCTGCCAGCACCTTGATCTGGGACTTCCCAGTCTCTACAAGTGTGAGAAATAAAAGTGTGCTCTTTAAGCCAACTAGCCTATGGCATTTGGCTGGGCAGCCCAAGACGACTAAGACAGCGATCTTTGGCTCCTCTCTCTCACACACACCACCTCTTCCAATCTGTCAGCTAAGCCTATTGGCTCTACCAAGAACATGCATCTACGTCTCCCCACTCCCATCAAGGCCCCCTAGTCCAGGCCCCCACCAAGCCTTCCCTGCATCACTGCAGCAGCCTACTGACTGATTTCCCTTCTTCCACTCTGGCTCCTTCACAGCAGCCAGAGTGAACTGGTTAAAATGAAATTTAGGTCATGTCATGTCACTAATCGGAACCTTCCATGGCACTCTGCTTCATCCTAAGGAAATGCCAGGTCCTTAGGGTGACCCACAGGCCCTGCACACCCGACTCTAGCTCCTCCCCTGGCCATGCCTCCCATTCTCTCCCCAGTCACCCTGCTCTAGCCACACTGGCCTTCTCTCTGAGCCCTGAACAGATCAGGCCTGCTCCCGACTCAGGGTCCCGGACGTCCACATGACTCACGCTCTCACATCCTACAGTCTTAATTTCAATGCCATCTCCCAGAAAGGCCTTGCTGACTACCATATCCAAGTAGCCCAATATTTCTAATCCCTCCCCTGCTTTATTTTCTTCTTCTTCTTAGTATATAACACATACACACACACCATATTTCACTTACCCGTTTTTCCTTGGTTGTCTGTCTTCCACTACAGTGTAAGTTCCATGGAGCAGGTATTTGTCAACTTTGTTCACCATTAGGACCCTCCCCAAAATAGTGCCCAGCCTAGAGTACGTGCTCAATAAATGCTTACGAATGACTGGACAGAAGAACAGAAAAGCAGGCTGAGGACATGGCATGAACTGACAATTCACAAATGAGGCGGTCAACAAGCATACTCAAATATGCTCAACTTCACTCATGGTCAAAGAAATGAAAAATAAGTCAGTTTTAACTATCAGATTAGCAGGAATTTAAGCCTCTTGTGTGCATGGTAAGTCAACACAGCCTTCTGGAGGTCAGTCGATCTGGCCATACAGATTAAATCTTGAAATGTGTGTGCCCTCTGACCCAGGCAGTGGTAGTGCCCTCACTACCAGAAACACTCCTGAAGGACCCGGAACACAAGTGCACATCGCTGTATGAACCGGGAGATTCGCTGAGTGACGTATAAATAACCAAACACGGGCTACTTGGAAACCATCTAAACAGCCACCATCAGCATTAATAATTGATACCTAATTTAAAGACCATCTAATCAGTGGGTGTAAAAGGAGACTAAAGAACTCTGGAATGAGCTATACAATATTTGAAAGTTAAAAAATCAAGTGACAGAGCAGTATGAGCCCACGTTTTTCCTTTTAAAATATGTTTATAAGTACATAGAAAAAGTCTGGAAATGTTTAGCCTTGAAAAGGAAGAAATTATGGGAAGAGACTGAACTGTGTGCTTGAAATGCTTCTGGATCGTTAGGTAGATAGGTAACGTATAAAGAAAATATTACCTTAATAGTCAGAGAAATAACTCACCTTTACAAAAAAACAAACCCACTTCCCATGTCTCTCCTACGTTGAGAATGCAGAATCGGGGCACCCCAAACCCTCTACAATCTGACCTGCCCCATCCCTGTTCCCTCCATCTCTGCCTTCGCACCGCACCCTCAAGCACTCTGGGTTCCAAGCTCATAAAACAATTTTCTGTTCCTGGGTCCTTTCACAGTTCCAGGCCTGTCTGACAACTCTGTTCACAGGCACAAAGGCCCAGCCAACCCTGACCCATGACCTGCTAAGCCAGGACTCTGCTGAGAGAGCCGGACAGGGGAAGACAGGGCCCTGAGACCACTCTCAACAGCCACAGCTGCTGCCCCGGCCTCCAGTGGGAACGGCTTGTGGGGCCTGAGAGATCTGGCAATGGCCGCTCATGTTGGCCTGAGCAAGTGTGACCACCCTTGGCCCTAGGACACCTGTCACAGGCACTGGAGGCCACTGATCTGAGGGGCCAAGGTGAGTCCAGCAGGGAGGATGGGCCAGAGGAGGGAGACTAGAGCATCAGCCTCCACTAGGGTTGTCAGATTTAGCAAATAAAATTGTATGTCCCATGCGGTATTTGGGATACGCTTATACTAAAAAAAAAAAAATTGTTATCTGTCTAAAGTTCCAATTTAACTGGACATTCTGTATTTTTTCTGGCAAACCCAGCCCATAACCCATCCCAGCCCTTGGGACTCTTGGCCTCAAGCAGAAAGTGTCGCCTGAGGTGTCCAGGAGCAGCAGAGAAACACCAAGTGGAAAGGTAAGCTGGGTCATGCCTGGCGTTGAAAGGAGCGCCTCTACCCTGGGAGAGTCCCGCAGAGAGCAGGACCTTCCAGAGGCAGAGCCATCACTTATGGAAGCATGCACACAAGATGAGTACTGACTCTGGCAGGAAAAAAGCCAGAGCAACCACAAGGGGAGCCCCGCAGAAGCAAAACCTCTCAGCCCGAGTATTTAACAGGTGTGTGCACGCAAGTCCTAAACAAACCACAGTGAACATGTGAGAGCAAACAGGCGCTGGTGGGATTATGTATTCTACGGGCAGCCTCTCAGTGCCCAGGAGGTGGCCTGGTGAGGATGCATAGCTGCCGGGGTGGCCCACATTCTCAGAGGTCTGGGAACTCCCCTCCAGAAGACCCTGCTGTGCTCCTCTCACTACGGCCCCCAGTAAGGACTCATTCCATCCTCGCTCCCAGAGCCCTCCCACCTGGTACAGAGGCATGAGACCAGTGAGCCCACCTCACTCTTCCCCTACCTGAGTCAGATGGTGCCAGGAGGCAAACAGACCAGCCTCTGGGGGCTTGGGGAGCGGCAGCCTGTCCGTCGTGGTCCCAGCATGCACTGTAGGGGAGGAGAAGGAAGATTAATGTGGGCAAAGAGGGGGCTTCTGTTACTCCAGGTGGGCTCACCCAGCACAAGGTTCCTAAGACAGATCCTGGTCCCCCAGTCCAGTGGGCCCCATGCTGTTTCCCACCATAGGGATGGGCCTCACGGCGCCAGCCTCCCTGCTGTCCGCCAGCCCCCTTGAGTGGCCTCTCTGGCCTGGCATTCAAGGTCTTACCCAAGCCCCCACTTCTCACCATCTCATACTGTTCTCCACCAGTCAATCCCACTCTGTAAGTTGTGTTCACAACACGTACACTCATGTATGCATGCCTCTGTGTACACACATGCAGACACACATATACTTACACAAGGTCTGTCCAGAAAAAGTCCAGCCATTGATAATATACCAAGAACAGTTTGTGTGACACCTATGTAACCCGGCAGCCAAGGAGAGTGGACTGGAATGCACATGTGTGAACAATGAGGACTTTACTGCCCTAGTCAGTGGGAGTGGTAGACGCCCTTGAATGAGTATGTGCACTGTGTGGCCGTCACATTCAAAATGACTGAGCAAGCAGAGCAACAGATATGCATCAAATTTTGTGTTAAGTTTGAACATTCCTCTGCAGACACTGTTTAGATGATTCCGAAGTCCTCAGCTATGGACAACTGGTGATTGGCAGCTTCATCATGACAATGCACCCGCTCATGGGTCACGTCTCATGCAGAGTTTTTTGGTGAAACGTCAAATCACCCAGGTGACTCAGTCCCCCTACAGCCCAGAATTGGTGCCCTGTGACTTCTGGCTTTTCCCAAAACTCAAATCACCTTTGAAAGGGAAGACACTTCAGACTATTGGTGAGATTCAGGAAAATATGTGGGGGGCAGCTGATGGTGACTGAGAGAACAGTGTGAGGTCCCGAGGTGCCTACTTTGAAGGGGAACTGAGGCATCGCTGTCCTATGTACAATGTTTCTTATATCTTCTTCAATAAATGCCTCTACTTTTCATATCATGTGGCTGGATACTTTCTGGACACCCCCATACACATCACACACACACACACACACACACACACACACACACACACGAGTAGCTCCACTCCATTCTCTTTGAGATTCCCACTGTTTCCCTCCAAGTCTGTCCCCTGTAAGCTTCACTTACATATCCTCCACCCAGAATGTCTGGCTTCTGCCCCCCACACCCGCCACCACCTGCAATACTCTCAGCAAGGTCCAAACAGCAAGGTGCCACCTGCCCGTGCCAGTCCTCCCACTGCAGCCTGCCGGAGCTCCCTGACCCACCTGGGTCATCACACCCCTCCATCACTCCCACACACAGTCGCAAGCTGCTGTTTTCTGTCCTCCCCTCCCCGCTCCTCCCTGGGGCATTTTACCCACGTCAGTGCTTCAGTGTTTTCTTCAGAGAAGAGGTGAGGCCCCTGCCCTGTCTACTGCCCTCTCTTCCTCCCCCACCCAGCTCTAGGCCACATGGGCCACCTTGTTGCTCTCTGCCCGACATGCCACCCTCTGGATCCTCTTAGGCCTGACTCCTCCTCATCCGGTTTCAGCTCAAGGCACCTCCTCAGAAAGCCCTCCCTGATGACTGTATGTGGAGCTCCTCCTTACCCGCGTCACACACCTTGACTGACTGATTCATCATTTGGTTTTCCCTGTCTCAATAATCCCACAGTGAGCTTTTCTCCCCCAGTCAGGTTAATTGAGGCATAATTCACCCACAGTAAAATCAACCCTTTTAGTGCACAGCTCTCTGAGTTTTGACAGCAGCACACAGCCATGTAACCACTACCACAATCAAGATACAGAACAATTCTATTACCCTAAAAAATCCCCATGTGTTCTTCTTTTGTAGTCAACTCCCCCCACCCCCAGGCCCTAACAACCTAACCGCTGATCTGTTTTCTTCCCTATAGTTTTGCCTTTTCTAGAATGTGATATAAATTGAATCATGTATATGTAGCTCTTTGTCTGGCTTTGTTCACTTAACCATATTATGCATTTGAGATTTACTTGTGTTGTTTCTTGTACCAGAATTTCACTCTTTTTTATTGCTGCGTGGTATTCAATTGTTTATCCATTCAGCAGTTGAAGGACATCTGGTTTGTTTCCAGCTCTTGGTGGTTATGAATAAAGCTGCCATAAATATTTGCCCACAGGTTTTTGTGTGAACGTAAGTCATTATTTCCCTTGGGTACCTAGGTAGGATTGCTGGGTTACATGATAAGCATATTTTTAACTTTATAAGAAACTGCCAAACTGCCTTCCCAAGTGGCTCTACCACTTTACGTTCTCCCCAGTAGCAGTAGCAGATGAGAGTCCCGTGTGCACTGCACCCTCGTCAGCACTTGGTGCTGTCTGTTCTGTAAAAGTCGGCGTATCGTAGTAGCTATGCAGTGGTATCTCACTGTGATATTAACTTGCACTTCCCTATTGACTAATTATGATTAATGTTTTTCATGTGCCCTATTTTTGTGTTTCAATACCATCACTATCTGAAATTATCTTCTGAATGAATTATTTATCTGTTTATTTTCCATTTTCCCCATCATATGGGACAGCAGGGACCTTGACTCCACTCCCAACACCTAGAACAATATCTGGATGGTGATGATGATGACACAGTCACAGTGGTGACAGCCAACATTCATAGAGCCCTTATTATGCTCCCAGTATTGTTCTAAGTGCTTTAGAAATATCCACTCAATCTTCACAACTACCCTAAGAGACAGATGCAATTAATATCCACATTTTAAAGAGGAAAACACCAAGGCAGAAAAAAGTAACTAGCTCAAGGTCACATACCTAGTAAGCCAAGCCAAGCTTCAATCCCAGTGTTCTGCAGCCAGACTCTGCAGTTGTAATCAGTACGTTACAGAGCCCACAGCAGCCACATTTGCTAAGGAATAAAAGCATGGAAGAAAGCCAACAACTTATAGCTCTTTCCTCCCAGCAAGAGTGTCGTCCTGTGCTTGAGCCTATCCACAGGGACTGAGCATGCCACAGACTGAATGCTGTATCTACCCCCGTCCCCCCATTCACATACTGAAATCTAATCACCAGTGCAATGGCATAGGGAGGCAGGGCTCTTGGGAAGTGATTAGGTCATGAGGGTAGAGTGCTCATGAATGGGATTAGTGACTTTATAAAAGAACTCGCCACCGGGGAGGGGGAGAAAGTGGGAGAGGAGGAAGGGGGGGAGGAAGAAGAGGACGGAGAGGTAGATGAGAAGAAGGAAGGGGAGGAGAACAAGGAGGGGGAGAGTGAAGATTAAGATGAAGAGTGAGGAGTAGGAGGAAAGTGAGGAGGCCTGGCAGGTCTAGGAAGGGGTGGAGGTGGCCTTCCCTGAGCCAGCCCAGCACTGCTCCCTCACAGTCCTCCCCGATCCTGGAGTCCATGCCCAGCATGGTGGGCCTCCTCTCCATGACCTTTCCTCTGGGAAGATTTTCAGAGCCCCACTTCAAGAATGAGCACCAAGTCCCGGTGCCTCTCATACTTTTGTCTGCAGGATTACTTCGTCATGTCTGCCCTCCTCAGTGCAAGCCACAAAATGTGACTGGAACACAGAAAAGGGAGATGGCAGTGAGATGGTGCACAAGGTGGGGGTGATTGTCAAGCACGACACGTTTGACAAGGAGAACTGTGACTGTGACATTGCTGTCCTCGAGCTGAAGACGCCCATCACATTCCACATGAACGTGGCCCCTGCTTGCCTGCCCGAGAAGGGCTGGGCAGAGTCAACACTCATGACGCAGAAATCGGGCATCGTGAGTGACTTTGTACCCACAAGAAGGACCACGTGGCCACCACCCTCAAGATGTTGGAGGTGCTTTATGTGGACAGAAACACATGCAAGCTGGCCACCAAATTCACCATCACCCAAAACATGTTCTGTGCTGGCTACAACTCGAAGCCCGAGGATGGCTGTCAAGGGGACAGGAGGGGTCCTCATGTTACCCGGCTCAAGGACCCCTACTTTGTTATTAGCATCGTCAGTTGGGGAGAAGGATGTGCACAGAAAAGAAAGTTCAAGATCTACACCAAAGTTACCAGCTTCCTCAAGTGGATCAGTAGGTCTATGGAAGTCAAGGTCAGGGCCCACAGTGAGCAGGAGGTCCCTATATCATCCCCCTTAATAGAGTGATGCCACCCAAAGACCCACTGGAGCCACTGGTATCTTATTTTGTCTTAACATTTGCCATTCTGAGCAGGCTGATCCTGGAATAAGCTTCCTATCTGCAATGATTAGATCTGTGCTGGTTCCTTATCCTGATTTTGCTCTTGCTCTATTGAAGTGGGAAATGAAATTTTCATTTGGAACATTAGATCCTGCCTTTCCCTTACCAGGTCGGAATATTCCTCCTGGAACTGTTATATTTTATAGGACAGGGCTTTACACTCCCCAGGAAGACTCCTCTGCTCAAAAACTGTGAGGGAGCCATTTCCATGCATGGCATGGTTTTCTGTTTCTGGTTGACCTGAACTGCCGTCTTGGCCAGCCGCACTCACAACACTTGAGAATAAATGGCCAAGGTTCTAGGAGCACAGAGAGAAGGCACAGCAAGGGTCAGGGCCAGAGCACGACTGGGATGCCTCACCCTGGGGTCAGGGTAGGGGTTCTCCACATGTGCCAGCACGGCTTCCCTCCCCATGGCGTTCCCCATCTGGGACGAGACAATGGTGCAAGTGTGTCCTCCAGGAGCTTCCTGTGAAAGGCAGACTACCTGGGAAGGAAAGGCCCAGAGAACTCACTGGCAGGCACATTTTAACATCTGGCTTCACGCTAGAATCACTTGGGCACTTTTAAAATGTGCCCAACCCTGGGCCCACCCTCCTGGCACAGTCTCCTCAGAAATTCACACACCCACTAGGTACCAACTGCCCCCAGACCAAGAGGCTCTGGAGTCCTTCATCCAGGCCACAGCCCAGAGCACTTAAATCAGTGCCTCTGGGGGTAGGCATGGGCCCCCTAGATTTCTGCGGCTCTTCAGGTGACCCCGGCCCTCCAAATACCAGCTCCGGGCCCTCAACTTAAATGGTCGAGAAAACCAAACATTTTAGAAAATGGAAAAGGGCACCTCGGACCAGACCAGTGTGTTCCAATGTCCATGTATGGTTTGCATTTTATGTAACTTTGCTAAGCAAAGTTTCAGGGTCCCACTACAGAAACTCCCCAAAATGTCAGCAGCTTTTTTTTTCTTTCTGTAAACAGGAACTATTGCAAGGTAAGAGTGTTTTATAAACACAAGGCATTGCACAGTTAGAAAAATCAATATTGACAAGTATGCAGTTCCCCAGGAACAGTCTGAGAGCAGGAAAAGCTGAGGGTGGTATTTCTCCTCTTGCCTGTCTCGACTCCTCCTCAAAATGAGCCACTGCCAAACGGGCTCCTGAGGCCCTTCCTGGAGAAAAGGCCTCAGATGGCAGGAGATTTCTATGCAGTTGACCGGTCTCTGTCCCAAGGCAAACCCCAGACTTCAGTTCCTATTTCTGGAGGTCAAAGGTTGTTTGGAATCCAGAGAGATGCTACTTTGCTGTTAAAAAGAAAGAGAGAGAGAACTCAGAGAAATCGTTTACCCCTTACTCCACGTATGGGTACCATGAAAAGACAGACAGTCAACTACAATCCAGGAAGTAGGCCCTCGCTAGACACCAAATCTTCTAGAACCTTGATCTTGGTCTCCCAGTCTCCAGAATTGTGAGAAATAAAGTTCTGATGTTTCTAAGCCAACCAGGCTGTGGGATTTTGTCACAGCAGCCTGAACGGAATAAGACACGGTGGCTTCTATGTCTCTTCTTGGATTGTCTCCCTCCAAAGCTGAATTGATCCTCACTCTCAATCCTGCTTCTTTCTCCCCCTGATAAATTCAATGTATGGGATGGTGTTAGAATTTAAAGCATTCAATGGGATAGGAGAGGAGAGGTTTAGTTCAACATGGAGTCTGGTGGGTGCAGGGCCCGGGCCATCCCTGGGCCTCATTCTTCTCCCACAGGGACTCTTTCTCAGAGCTTTTCCCAGCAGGTGCAGAGAACGAACAGGAAGTCGTGGCTGTGGCTCTTCCGAACCCTTGCTCTGAGTTTTACTCCCCATACAGAGAATTTTATTGCTCATTGAATGTCTGGGCGCATTTTCTCCACACCCTTTCCACCTAGCACAGTGGCCCCCACATTTCCTCAGCCCCTTTATAGTTAGTAGAGGCCATATGGCCAATGGGCTGTGAAAAAAAGTGATGTGTGTCATTGCTTAACCAAAGCATTTAAGAGCCAGTATGTGACTCTACCATTTTTTCCTTCTTTGCAACAGTGAATAAAGGAGGCCACATGTTTCAGATGGGGCATGACGATGCTTCTGCCAATCCCCCGCATGACTGTACGGTCCACAGCCTGACACGCTCCCCACCTCCCACACTGGACATATAATGTGAATGCACATGCTAAAAGAAGAAAGAAGGGAACCTGTATTGCATCAAATCACCAAGAGTTCAGAGAGAACTCAGTGCAGCACAACCTTGTTATCCCAACTCATCACTTGGGAGCATATGTCCTTGCTGCCTCTAGTCTGAGAACACACTCAGATGACTGTCGGAGTGTGGAAACTAAGCTCCATTTGGGAGCCCCTAAATGCCATGTTTTGCCATGTGCACATTATACACAGGATTATTATACCCATTAATATACCCATGGCATGTAATTATTATACCCATATATAATGTACATCCTTATTTTTCTCTCAAAAATTTGGGCAAAAAAGTGCCCATTATACATGGCAAAATAAGGTAACTAGGATTTCAAGAGGGAATGGAATAATCTCAATACCCAAGTTGAAGAATTCACTATTCACAAGGAACGTGGGAAGGTTCCAGGCCCTGCAGCAGGATCCATCAGCAAGACAATCTCCACTTGGAAAAGGGAGGCGTTCGCCCAGGCAGGCGGGAGCATCTCCATGACAGTTGGGGCCTCATCCTACATTTAGGAGCTTGAACTTGACTTTAGAACAAAGGCTAGGGCATCTTCCGAGCTTTATCCCTGAAGCAGGTCTGGGACCAGCTCTCAGGAAGGCCCTGGGGCCCCCAGCTCCTCTGACCTGGATAGACAGCTGGGTGGGGCGCTGACAGCTGGAGGAAAACTGACGGGGCTTGAGCTGCAAATGACCACAAGCTGCAAGCTTAACTGTGGGTTTCTACTGTGGACTTATTGGCACTTTTCTTTGGCAATTATCACTCTGAATGTTGTGCGCTCCAGTGGATCACCCAGGTGTGGGATGACCCAGGAGACGGGGAGAAGAGGCAGCCCCACAAGACAAGAAAGGGTGCTGGCAGGCAGGCAGGCAGGCAGGCAACCCAAGGGGAAAGCTTCTTGTATCTATAAACACCCTGCATCTCTTTCCTCTCTCCAAGAAGTAAATTTGGCTGTTCTGGAATACACTCCTCCCCCTAAACCCAACATGAGTACAGTGAAGCTTCTCTGAGGCTATTAGAAAGACCCTTCTACTTGTGAAGGCAAAACTCGAGAAGTTCCTTGTATATAAGCCCAGATGCTGGTGTCAAGATTTCTATGTTTTGAACTTTGGTCAGGGTAGCAGGAAACTGTGGCACTGCATGGCACCCTGCAGGGGTACTAGGTGAATGGGCTGGGTGGGGGGGTGGAGGGGGAATTGGGCTGGAGGTATGGGCATTGCTTAAATTAAAGAAGCTCCTAAGACAAGCCACACTTGCTAGGACCTGGGGACTTGGGAATGCGGGGCTTCCAAAAGAGCAGTCATACAAAAACCTCTGTCAGAGGCTTTTGAGTGGAACTCCCTGGGAAGGTCCGAAGTGAGTTCTGCTATCCTTCTGGGTAAGAATAAAAGGTTGTGACTGGGTGCAGACCTGAAGCTTCAACCCAGTTTGGACACCTTGTACCCACCCTCATGGCCACAGGATTTGCTTAGATATGCTGGTGGGAAAGAACTGCTGCCACAATTTGCTGAGCTTCTCACTTTTGTTTTCTACAGGTAAGTTTCCAGCCAGTGATGCTGTGAATTAGCCATCCTGGGGTCAGGGGCGTAATGCTGGCTTAGGGCTAGAGTGGAGAGTTAGCTGGGCTGGGGTCAGGCTGGATCCCTGGCTCAAAAGTACTCTCAAACATCCCCACTCAGAGAGGAGAGAGTTTGCGACTTGGACATCATGCTCTGGTTCTCAGAGGCCTGAGCAATGTTGGGATGAAGACGCCGGCAAGTGGGAAACACCTAATTAAAGTGCTGGGCTGGGGTGCGCAACGTGGGTCATTCCCTTGAATGATTTCTGCTGACTGGGCTTCACTGTCTGCCATGGGTTTGGGGGCTGACATAGATCCGAAGGCAAATGTTGGAAGAGTCCATATGGGGAATTGAGGCAGAGCTGGCGTAGGAGTGGGGTGACAGGTAGAGGAAGAATAGAGGGGGGCAGAAAGGAGATGAGGGCAAGTGCCAGCACCACTGTCCATCACAGTCATCAGACACTTGTCCCTCCCTGGGTGAGCACTTCACATGCACCAACTCACCAAAGTCCTGCTGATGCCCTGGGAGGTGGGCACTGCTATTACCTACATTTTCAGGAAACTGAGGCACTTGGGTGTCTAACTTGCCTTGTAAGGAATGGGCTGCATTTCAAACCCAGGCAGTCTGGCTCCAGTACTCATCCTAAGAGTCTTTAATGAAACTGCATTGGTCAGGTTAGAAATGAATGAAAGACTCCTCAGTGCCAATGGTGGGAATGCTGTCTGTGGGTGGTAAGATCCAAACTGGCAAAAACAAAACAAACAACAAAACACTTTCTGTCACTTACTAGTCCTGTGACCTTGAGCAAGTTACTTCACCTTCCTACACCTGGTCCCTTACCTGTGGTAGGAGAGACTATAGGGCATGTGTGTGTGCCGTGCAGGTGTCCTGCCTGGAACAGTACTTGACAGAGAACAGACACTCCACAAAACGTAGACGCCCCCACCCACCATGAAGCCACAACACAGATACGCCAGTCTCCAGAACTTCTAAGCACGTACATGTGTGCATGCATGTACCCATGTGTACACGTATCCTCGCCAAGGTGAGCACTCACATGTAACTCTATGCATTTCCTCCCTAATCCTGTCCCGACTCAGGGTGGTGGTGGCATCACCTACGCTGTCTGCTAGCCGAACTCCCAAACTCTCGCCCTCTCTTACCCTCATATCCATCCCATCACCACAGGCAGCTAGTTCCTGAATATTTCTCAGACTCGCCTTCTCCCAAATTCTCCCCGAGCCCACCAGCACTCAGATGCCTCCTGCCCTCTGCATGGCAGGCCCCTCCCTGCCACCCTCGCACAGTGGCAATCAGATGACCGTTACCAGTCGCAAATCGGACCTTATCCCCATTCTGCTGAAAGTCTTTCCAGGAAGCCCAGCGGCTCAAGATGTGAAATTCAGAAGCTCAGAGGAAAAGTCTGATGGATTTCACTGAATAAAAACCTAAAGCTTCTATAGGGCCAAGCTCAGTTAAAAATGCAAACGGCGGACGACCAAAAATACAGGGTTTGTCGGAAGGAATGCCTGCTCGGGTGTGGTTGGTACGGTAATAATGTAGGTGTAATAATTTATAGTTTTAATTTGAACATTTCACCTAAAATGTCACCTGGTGTGCTTGAGTGTGATACTGTTATATTACAGAACTACCTGCTTGTGGTTTTGTAGTAAAAGATTTTGTAACAAAAAGAAGCATTATTTGTGCCAGGCCGTGTATTTCCAACACACATAACAGACAAAAGTTTTTAAATGCTTAACATACTAAAAGCTCCTTTATGACTATAAGAAAGGCAAAAAAGAAAAGAAAAATGGGCAAAGAATATAAACAGCTGATACACAGAGGAGAAATACGAGTGGCCAGTGACCACCTGAAAAAGATGCTCAGCCTCACTGGGGAGAAGGAAAGGGAGGATTAAAACCACAGGGAGATGTTTTCCTGGACCGGCAAAAATTAAAAAGTGTGGCGATGTTCACTGGAGGGCGGGGGCCTAACATGGCCCAGCCTTTCAGAACAGCAACGTGCCAGTACCCGCCAAAATTTAATAAGCAAACCCTTGCCCTGGCAATCCCACAGCTAGAAATCTCTCACGGATAGGCTTACATGTGCCAGCAAGATACATATACAAAGCCATTCGATGAAGCATTATTTGCAAAAGTGAAAAATGGAAGACAACATCAATATCCATCAACCCTGGACTAGTTGCAAAGATGATGCCACACCCAAACAATGGGATATCAGGCAACGATGAAAATAAAACACAGTGGCTCCGTGCGCTGTGATGCTGACAGATGTCCGCAAGCACACCGTTCAGTGAGAAATGGAACCTGTGGGGTAAAGTGTATCATACGATTGCATTTATTTTACTTTTTAATTACTGATTTTAGAGGGAGAGGAAGGAAGAGACAGAGAGAGAAGAAAGAGAGAGACAAAAAAAACATGTATCTGTTTTTCCACTTAGTTAATACATTCATTGGTTGATTCTTGTATGTGCCCTGACCGGGAATCGAACCCACAAACTCAGCACAACAAGACGTGAGCCACCTGACCAGGGCCCATTTCTTTCTTTCCTTTTTTTTCCCCTGTAAATAAATTTTAAGAAATATGCTTGTAAAGGCAAAGAAAAAGTTCTGGAAGGAAGTACACCAGACCAACGTAAGTGGGGACTTGGCAGAATGAGATTTAAGGGCAAAGAGAGAACTTTCCTACTTAACAGAACACACTTCTATACCTATTGTTTCAATACTTTCTCATGAGCAAATATTTCTTTTACAGTAAAAAGTAAAGAAACTACCCTGTTCGAGGACCCCTCACAGGCTGCAGGACCAAGTCCAGACCCCTCAGTCTAGCACCCAAGGTCCCTCAGGACTCGGCCTTGTGTACCACCACTGGGGTCACCCCTCATCTCACTCCTACTCTAAGTCTAGACACGTCCGGCTCCCTTGCCTGTCCCCCAGACTGCCTCTGGGCCTTTGCTATGTGGTTCCCTCTTCCCAGATGTCCTTTCCTGTGTTCTGCGCCTCACATCACGAGTTCTTGCTCATGCGTCCTCACCTTCTAGACACTCTCTGTGAACGTCTCCCACGCACAGCCCTCACACTCCCTCCCGTGATGGCGAAAGCCAGCATCCAGGAAGCATACTGTGTGTCTATGTATTGACTCGTGCAATTCTCATGGCAGCCCTGGGAAGGTTTGTTAGCACCTCATTTAACAGATGAGTAAACTGAAGCACGGAGAGATTATGTGACTTGCTGAAAGTCACACCGCCAGGAATCTGCAGAGCCTATAAATGAAGTCAGGCAGAGTGTCCGTGCAGCCCCCCATCGTGCTCAGCGCACAGGGCTGGACTCCCCTGGTACCTGAGCTTGCCAAGCTTCAAGATGTGCTTGTAAGACCCAAGGGTGGGGCCCACCTTGTTCTTGCACCTAGAACCTGGGCAGGTGGGGAGCACACATAGGGTATGCTACTGGGGCCAGAGGGCCAGAGCCAGTCCTCACCTCCACCCAGCCAGGGTTAAGTAAGTGGCTGGTCTCCTGAGGAAACTGGGGTGGAGGAAAGGGTAGGGCCAGCTGCACTGACCCGGGACTGCTGAGAAAAGGGGTGAGTTTATGGAAGCACGGCCCCTCCCAAGGTGAGAACCCCAGCAACCCCCTGTGCACCTATAGTGTGCTAGGCCCTGGAGTTAAGTGGCTGGGAAGTCAGAGGCCAGGACCAGCCTTGCCCTCCCAACAGCTGCAAAGTCAGATCCAGGGAAAACAGAAGCCTAAGAGGGGGACAAAGAGCTGCGGTACGGTGCTCAGGAGAGAAGGGCCTGGCTTCCGGTCGGGGTGAGGGCAGACAGGCTCTCCGTGAAGGAAGTGGCATCTGACCGTCGGTAGGAATGCAGACTGGAGTAACTACTGTAGAAAACAGTACGGAGGTTCCTTGAAAAACTAACAATGGAACTGCCTTATGACCCAGTGATTCCACTGCTAGGAATGTATCCAAAAGAAACCTGAAACACTAATTGAAAAGAATATATCCACCCTTACGTTCACTGTAGCACTATTTACAACAGCCAAGATATGAAAGCAGCCCAATTACCCGTCAACAGATGAGTGGATAAAAAAGCTGTGGTACCTACACTCAATGGAGTACTACTCAGCTGTTAAATATGAAGGAAATTTTACTTTGTGAGCATGGATGGACCTGGAGGGTATTAATGCTGAGTGAAATAAGCCAGGCAGAGAAAGACAAATACCATATGATTTCACTTACACGTAGAATCCAAATAACAAAATAAACACTCAAAATAGAAACAGACACATAGAGACAGGGAACAGACTGACAATTGTCAGAGAGGAGGGGGTTGAGGGTCTGGGTGAAAAAGGTGAAGGGATTAAGAAGTACAAATTGGTAGCTGCAAACCAGTCACAGGGTGTAGAGTACAGCACAGGGAACACAGTCAATCATGTCATGATAACTATGTATGGGGCCAGGTGTGCACCTGAAATATTCACAGAGTGGTGGGGACCACGCTGTAAAGTACCTGATTTTCTAACCACTATGCTGTACACCTGAAACTAATAGAGGATAATACTGAATGTAAATTGTAATTGAAAAAAAAAGGAATGGGCATTCGGGCCGGTGTACAACAATTGAGGAGGAGGAGGATCTGGGCACAGGGAGCTCCCAGGAGCTGGAGCAGCTTGAGCGGGGCCTGGAGTGGGCAAGTGTGGGGAGTGCTGGGGAGGAGTCCCTGGTTTCTGGCTGGAGCATGAGGCAAGTAGGGAAGCAGCAGTGGACTGGGGGGCGGTGGAGGGGGGCGACGTTGCTGGAGGCCCTTGGAAGGAGAGCTGTTTGCAGGCAAGGACAGGGTGATCCTGGCCATCTGATCTGGTCAGGCAGTCCCCCTGAGCAGTTATCCGCATGGCTGTGGCCTGGTTCCTGACCTTGGTTCCCTCACTTGCAGAAAACAGTGTGCCTTCCCAGACTGCTGAGAGGACTGAATGACACGGTGGTTTTCAGCTCCTGGAACCAAGGGAAGGAGGATGGACACATCTGGCCGCACATCCAGGAGACAGGGGCAGCTCCCTGAGGGTATCTATCAGCGTGATGTGAATTTACGTGCACGTGTCCCCCCAAACCAAATACAGTCATTGTGTTTAAAGTGCAAATTCAAGACAATGTGATTGCAGACCCTTCACCTTAAATAAAAATGACAGGAAGAGCCCCAGGATCTTGAGTGGGTCCCTTCCCCTCTCAGGGTCTCATTTGCCCCCTGTGGGAGGTTTCTCTAGGCCTGGTTATTCAGAAAGGGCCGGGCCATGGACGAAGGGAAATGGGGTAAGGAAGTGGAGATCCAGAGGGGTGGGATCCAAAGAGGGGAGGGGTTGGATGAGGGAAGCAGAACCCTTCTTCTTGGGGCTAGTCCCCTACCCAGCTAGGGCCCCTCACCTCTTCCACTCCCAGCTAGTGCTGGAAGCCCTGGATACCAGTCCGACCTGCCCAAAGTTAAAGCCCCCCACCCCTCAGTGCCCAGGCTGTATTCACCCAGATGAGGGTGGAGGAGTCAGAAGAAGAGGAGCCCCATCACCCAGGGCAAGTTCACTGGCTGGCACAACAGTGTGCAAGCCTGGAGGCTGCAAGACCTGGGAACATGCCCCACCAGACTGCTGCAGGTTAGTACCATCAGGCACATCCCTCCAATCTCCCTGTTCTCTTCTGTGCAATAGAGAAAAACACCTTTCTTGTGAGGTAATATTATCAACCCAGTGCCTGGCATACAATCAAACCCCACAGATGTCCTTTGGTTCACCAGTAGATGAGGGTGGCACAAGGAAGTCACAGCCAGTTCTTGAGGGGGTGGGGAATCACTTATCCTAGGCCCTCCACCCTTCCATGGGTGTGATCCACCTCATCTCTCACCTCCCGGAGAGCAGAGAACCCCTCTCGACCTTCTCACCAGACTGCCTCCGGCACCTCCCTCCCACCTGCTACCCGAGGAATGCTCTGAGTACAGAGCTGCAGCTTCCCAGCTTCCTGGGCCTCAGCTCTGATTGCCAGGCTGTCAATCCCTGTTAGTTGGTCACCTCCCCCACCAGCCCTGTGGGCAGAAACCATGCCTGATTCATCATGTCCACTCCACCGTGTGGGTCCTGGCACAAGAATCCTGCCCACAGGCAGCAAAGCTGGCAGTGGGGATGAAAAAAAAAGCCACTCACCCCTCCTACCTGGACGCCTGTTTCTCTGCTGACACATCCATGACAATGCTAGGCTCACTGTGGGGCTGGGATCAGTGCTCAGTGTGGGACCAGGAACAAGCTTCCATCTGTCCAGGATCAGGGCTCAGCGTGGGGCTGGGGTCAGGGCCCCATGAAGGAAGTTTTCTGCTCCTACCACCCAAGGCTCAGGACTCTCCCCAGCCTCACCCATTGCTTTGAAAACAACATATTCTGCCTCTGGGTGTCAGGGCCTGTCTTCGGGGTCCCCACTATGCCTACCCTCTACCCTGGCAAGACCCATCCTGTGCTCTACTCCAGACAGCTGTGCTGGGATCCCCACACTCACTTTGCTTGAGTCACCACATGACCCCAGCAAAGGCGGCTCAAGGTGAGAAGTGCATCCTTGCATCCCTAACAGGCCTTCGGGAACACTTCAGGCACGGATGCATTCCCAAGCCAAGAAAAAGTAGTTCGTGGCTTTCCTCGGGTTTTTCAATTATCCACCCCACTGCCCCAACTCCATTAGCCCAGCTCGTCCAGCATCAGCTACGGTAAACTCAGGTCTGGCTGAACATGCAGGTGGAGGCACATGGCCAAGAGATATGCCACCCAAGTGCCTCCTCCTATCACAGTGCCTGAAGTCCTTCCTCGGTGCTCCTTGCTGTAAGCCACACTCGCTCACCCTCCTCTGAAACCTCCACGCTGGGTCTGCTAGCCCAGGCCCGGCACCCGCGGGGTCTGAAATGGGAGCTTCATCAGACATCGGTCTGAGTGGACATCAGAGCTGGGCTTACTTCTGAGAATGGCAATGCCAAGGCAGAAGACGGTACCACCCCTCAGCACCCACCCAGCCAAGCCCCCTCACTGTCTCTGCCTCTGCTACTCTCACAGAGGGTCGAGTTGGTTTGCTGGCAAGACACGTGATTCTCATTTTAATTAATTTAAAAAATTTAATCACTGCACTAAACTTCTCATTATTTCACTCGAATACCCATTAAGTAAATTTAATCATCGGAGGACTGGGTTCCCAAGTGTCTTCCATTAGTGTCTGATAAGACGAGGAGGGGAGAGAGAAGCAGATGGGAAGCAAAACATGCCACTTGTGACTTGTGGAGGGCAGGGTGGGCACTGTCCTGGGGCCACCATGGTCAGGCTCCCCTGTCTCCCTGGGGAAAGGCATGGCCCTGTGCCGGGGGAAGACCCCTCAGCCCAGCTACCCCTAGGATGCAGAAGGCCTAGCGTTGGGCTACAATCGGTGCAGAATGCTTCATTTATGACCACTCTTGGTTATTTATACCCAGCTCCTTCTAAAAGAGTGTGATGTTGCCGAGAACGGCAGAAGCCCCAAAATAAGAGAAGAAAACAGAACAAGGGACAAAACGAGAGAGATAAAGATAAAGCCAGAGACAAGGCTATTGAGCAACTACATGCCACAGCATCCTGAGTACTTAACAGGAGTGGGCCACAGGCCATCTATGAGTCTCCTAGCAGCAAAGGCAAAGAAAGCAGCTCACTTTGGCACTCACGCAATAACCAATAGAGTATCCCTGAGAAAATGCCCACTGAACTTTGGCCTTTCCATCTGTGAAAAGGGTGGAGCTAAAGGTGGGACTAAAGGAGATAACCACTGGCTGAAGCAGTCAGCAGAAGCTTCCTGGAGAGTATGCTAAACTGGGCCTTGAAAAAGAGCACGGGCAGACTCTAACAATCATTTGTTATTTGCCTCCCCCAGTTGGAGGCATCTCCTTACTGCCAGCAGAACCATAAGTTTCCTCTGGGAAACACCTTCCCCTCATTTCTGGTCAAACGGTTGGGAAAGGATGGACCCTGAGCCACAGACCATCCCTGTCTCCAAGCCCTGTACACCCAGTTAAAGGATCAAGGTGATTCAAGTCTTGCCAATAGGGTACAAGAGATCAACTCCAGGACTTTTATTTGTTCTATAAGGAAAGCAGATTTTCTGTCCACCTCAATCCCAGATTTAAACCTGGAGGCAGGTTGCCCCAAATTGCTGACAGATATTTTGTGACCATATCTTGTGAAATACCACTAGTAGAGTCATCACCAAGGAAGAGGTACAGAGGAATACAGATGAAAACCAGAGGCTGGTCATATACTGGATCAAGCCCTGCCTGAAGTCCATATTACCACTGGACACTTTGGTTACATAAGCTGACCATTTCATTTTATTGAGATAGATTTTTTGTTACTTGCAACCGAAAGGATCCTGACAGCTAGTGTTCATAAAGGTATCCTTCCTGTTCCAGGGACCAAGAAGACTCAGGTATCCCTAGAAGCCAGGAAGTGGGCAGGGTTGAGATGCCACCTACCGTGACTGCTACTGTGCCCCAGTGAGTCCCGAAGCTTGAGGGGTCCCGTTGATGCAGGCTGGGGTGAGAAGGACGCTTGGAACCTGGTCCAGGGGCTGGACAGGGCCAGAGCTCTGAAATGCCTGTGGGAGGCTCCGTGGCCCCATAGACTCAGGACAAACAGGACATGGTCTCGGGATCCCTACAAAACAGAAGCAAGAGTGATGAGTATGATTCATTTGGGGGAAAGAGGGACATTTGGGCACAGGTGGTAGGGCAGACAGTGGCCACACCTTGACAAAGGAGAGACCATAATCAGTCAAGTTTGTCTTCACTTTCTCACACCTTGCATCTTATCTCCCCCATTCACTGTCCCTTCCTTTAGGTTCCTCCCCACCCCCTGGAGAATCTCCAGGCTACAGAAAAGCATCTGCAGAAGGTCTGCCCTCTGCAGAGAAGAGAGGATTGGGGGCAAGTACAGCTGGAAACCACATGCTGTTGCCAGAGTGTGTGAGTTTGGTGGTGCGGAAGGGTTGGAGGAGCTTCACCCTCTAGTGCTGTGGACTCATTTCTCACAGTTCCTCTCCCAGCGAGTACCCAGAACTAGGCCCAGGGCCTGAGGCAGCCAGAGTGGGACAAGCCCAGTAAGGTAGCCATCTTCTTTGATCTCCAGTCCAGGCTTCTAAAGGAATCCTAGGGAGGATGATGTTTAACCCAAGGGGATGGATGATGGTGATTCAGGCACGGGCAGAGACCTGAGTAGGCCCTACAAGGATCTTCCCCTTCAAGGAAACAGGAACCGCCTACTCTACCTTCAAGCCATCTTCCCTTGGGTGTCATCTCTGGCTGGGGGACACCTGGTGGGACCCACACTTGTCCCTAGCTTCTCTCTGAAGCCAAGCTGAAAATTTTGAAAAGAGAAAAAGGGTATGGGTCTTCCAGGACTTCCAGAGTCCTGGCCTTTGAAAAGTCACTTGGCCTCCTTAGGTCCTTACTGGTCCTCTGAGGGCTGCTCATCCTCCTCTTGGCTCCGTAAAAAGGCGTGATGACAGAGACTCCAAGTCACAGCACAGTAAGGCACTGGCTCTTTAGAAACATCTCTCCACTGGCCCAGTCCAACAGGGCTTTCTGCAAGGATGGGGTGTTCTGGGCCTGTGCTGCTCAACGTAGTAGCCACTAGCCGCAAGTGGATATTAAACTATGGATAGCATGACAAGGAAATAAATTATTTTATTTTATTAATTTGCACTTAAGCTGAAATAGCCACATATGAGTAGTGGCTACCACAGTGGACAGCGTCACTCTGGACCAAAACTTGCCTGGCCCCTGGCCATAGTATATGGAGAAAACTGATGTCCAGAGAAGGGAGGGAATTTGCCCAAGGTCACACAGTAAGAATGTGGTAAAGGCAAAACCAGAATCTACTTCCTCTACCTCCTAGTCCCAACTCTCCAGGGCACCTGCTCTGAACTTCTCCATGTGGCCTTTCGCGTTCTCACACCATGTGCAGCACTAACATGCCAGATCCCCTGCTTTTCCCATCATGCTCATCACAGTCACACTGAGTGTCTTGCTGCCTCCTACCCATGTTGCTGCTCCTGTGTCAGCATATCAGACCACCTCTGATGGGACCTCCTTCTCCCAGCCACTGCTGCTGGCCTGTCCCTCAGCCACACAGCAAAGCAGCCTCAATGAAATGTCCCCGAGGTTGCCTGGGGAAATCCTTCATTAGTGGGAAAGTGCTCAGAGCACAGAGCTGTTCACTACGCAGTTATTTATAACAGCAAGATGCCGGAAGCTGCCTGAGCATCCCACAATAGAGATGACAAAGTGCAGCAGGAAACCTCTGCTCAGTGGAATATTACACAGCCATTAAAATGATAAACCTAGAGACTGCAAGTGACACCCAGCAATGCTTACCTAACAATACTGAGCAAGAAAAATGAAGAAACAGATGAGGGTGGGGGCTGGGTTGCCACAGTATGCAGGGCTCCATGCTTACCGAGCCCACTCACATCCGGTACCCCTGGATACACCATGACATCGTGGGGTCCAGATTGGTAACAATTCTACAGGTGGAAGAACCAAGGCTTAGGAAAGCCACATACACACCCCTGGTTACAAGGGCAGTAAGGGCAGAGTTGGGGCTCGAACTGTTAATTGCTGACTCTAAGGGCTGATTCTACAGCTGCCTCTTCATGCCAGAATGGGGCATTATGGGTGCCCTGTCCTTTCTAGGTATTGACTCACCTTATTTAACAAACACATACTAAGTGTCAGGCACCTTTCTAAGTGCTTTAGAAATGCTGACTCGTAATCTGCACAACTGAAAGAGGGAACAACTGCTACATCCTTATTTTTTGGATAAGGAATCTGAGACACAGAGAAAGAACTCGCCTGAGGTCCAGGGCCACTTGTACTTCCCACATGTTCTGTAAGGTTCTAGTATTGCCCTCACAGGAAAAGATCAGGGGGTAGGGAGAAAACGGTTGTTGCCTTGAGGTGGTGAAAACATGGATGTGTGTATGTTTTCCCTTCTTAATTTCATGGAAATTCTTTTTGTAGCAATTGGAAAAAAAAAAGTTCAAGAAATAAAATAAATGTACCACAGATTTTTTTTTTAAAAAAAGCACACGCAAAAATTAAAAATGATCAGATGCCCCCAAGAGAGCGCATACTGTAATGGTAATCTACCTCCCAGCAGCAGAGCTCATGTCTCCGGGCTTTTCTGCCAATTTCCTGCCCCTCCTACCGCTTCCTTCTGCCTGGGTGAGATCCTCACCTCAGAGGGCAATGGGGGCACAGTCCCGTGTGGAGCTGGACTTCAGTAAACACTGCCCACCTCCTTCAGCACAGCGCAACAGGCCAGCTGCCGGTGTGCTCCTCCTGTTGGCAAGGGTTGACCTCGAGGCCTCTGCCTCCAGTTGCAGGCTGCCCCCTTCCGCAGGTGAAGCAACTGAGGCACAAGAGGTGAAAGACCTCACCAGAGGTCACACCCTGTGTGTGCACATAAGCATATGCATGCTTATGGCCCACACGTACACGTGCGTGCCTCCCATGCATGCAGTGGTTCAGGCCCAGGCACCCCCAAGCCCATCATTAAAAGGGCAGGTGATTCCCAACTACACACAAACACATACGTTATTAACTGCTACTATATCCACAATTGTGTGGTGTGTGTTTCTCCTTTACATGTTTCTGTGTTATTTTTCATTCTGTCATCGAATACTTACTGAGCACTTACTACATGCTAGGTGTATTACAGGTACTGGGCATTTGGTAGGGTACAAAACAAACAAATGTGGCACTCTCATGTGGAGAGGGTTATACATGATAAGTAAATGAATAAACAAGAGAAGTCCAGACAATGATAAGTACAATTAAGATCACTGAACTCGGTAATGTGAGACAGAGTCCCTAGGCCAGGGCTAGGAGATTACTCTAGCTGGGGGATCGGGGAAGGCCTTTCTGTAGAGGTCACACCCGAACTGATACCGACGTGGTAAGGAATTCGTCACGCCTGGCACAGGAGGAAGTGGGCAAAGAGCAGAGGCAGGAAGGCGCCAGTGTTTCTGAGGAATAGCGGGCAGGCCAGGTGCCGGGAATAAGGTGGGCAGAGATGGGGGCAACTGTGGGAAGTGAGAGTGCAGAGGGAGGCTGGACCCCAAGGGCAAGTGTACGGGCTTTGGATTTCACCCCAACTGCAACAAAAAGTCACTAGAGGGTTTTAACAGGGACAGGACTGCTATGATGTTTCCCTCATTGTGAAGTTCCCTGGGGCTGCTGGGCGGGGCCTGAATTGAAGGGGAGCAGCCTGGGAGCAGGGGACCAGTGGCTTGGCTACTGCAGTTGCCCAAGGACAAAGAGACCAGGTTTGGCCATGGTGAGGGAGGGATTGGTAGCCCTCAGCATGGAAACCGTAGCGGAAGCAATGACCGGAGCTGGACGTGAGCAGTAGGGTAAGAAAAAGGCGTCGAGGATGACTACTAGACCTTCTGCCACGGACAGGCACTGCTTTACCATCAGTCCCCCCAACTCAAACACAACTATAAATAGCACATAACTCCTAAAATATCACAGCAGATGAGCCACCCATGAAGAATGTCACGCCCCCCACACACACACACACACACTGAGTCGTCCTCTGCAGAGCATCTTTCTCCTCCCAAGCCCCTGTTCTGTTCCCTGGCCCAGGGTGTGGTGTGTAGGGAGGACCAGAGATTGGGCACCAGACTCGGGCTGACAGGAGACAAGATTGTCCAAAAGACAGGACAGAGCAGGAGGCAAGATGGGAGGAGCCCAGAGGAGCTGGCCCAGAGCAGGTCCCCTGCACCTGCTGGTTGAAGAACACACTAGCTGAACCCGTGAGAAGCATGGGCGCTGGAGTGAGAGGGCGGCATCTGGGAAAAGTATGAGTTTGAGGATAAGACTGCCCAGGGTTTGAGTTCCAGTTCTGTCCCTTGCCAGCTCTGGGACCCTGGGTAAGTTATTTTACTTCCCGAGGCTCAGTTCCCTCATCTGGAGAGTGGCAACCACAGTCCTCCCACACGAGTTGTGATGAAGGTTCAGTGAAATGATGCATGTGAAGAACTGGCATTTTTAAATATTAGCATCATTCCCCTTTTGTTTTAAAAATAGGAAACCAGTTTGGGCTTAGGCTAGTGTCCATCCCAATAGAAGAGAAGTTCTAGAAGGGCTGCACAGAACACCAGGAAAGATCACAGCGAGTCGGAGGAGTTCAGCACCAAAGCGTAAGATAACCACACACCCTCTCCTGGCTGCTCAAAAAGGATGACGTGCAGTCCCCTGGACCTAGTGGCATCTGTGAGGCAAAAGTGGCAGCACGTTCTCTCCCGACGTGTTTAAACACCTGGTTCCCTGGGTCTTCCAAAAATGCTTCTCCATGCAGTGCTACTTTGTCTTCGTGCCCACACTCGTGGGGCCTAATGACAGGTCAGACGTGGAGAAAGGCGGGAAGGTAATTACGCCGCCCTCCACCCTCGATCAGCTCGGCCAGCTCAGCAGTACCTACCTCATGCTGTTTAAACTAACCAACAAGAACTCTCATCTCATCATGTGCCGCAGTGTGCTGGAATTCGTGGTTGAAGAGGGTGTGCATGACCTTCCACACCGGACGATGCCCAATTTGCCTGGTTCAGGTGGACCGTCAACCTTCACGTGGCCACATACTCCGAGTTTCAGCCTCAGAGCCCTCACTTCCCGGTCAGCACCAACCCCATGGCAGCATTAGAATACACGTTAAGAAGCTTTGCCTGTCTGGCTACTGAGGAAAGGAAAACTACAATGACAAGATCTACGAACTGTGGGTGATAGAGACCAAGCCTGACAAGGCTGTGTCCATCATCAAGAGTGACAAGAATGCAGACTCGGATGCCCTACTGGACTACAAAGAATCCTAAAAACAAGTCCAGCATGAGGAGTCAACTGAAGGCGAAGCTGACCACGGGGGCTGCGCCAGAGAGCCGGGCTTCAGTTTCTTCTCTGGCCCCAGGAAACAGACTGGAAGGGAATAACAAATGTGTAAAGCCTAGTCCCTCCCAAAATAAAGCCTAGGGGCATTCAAAGAGGAATTCCCGCCCTGGCCAGTGTGGCTCAAGTGGTTGCAGTGTCATCCCATAACTGAAAATCGGCAGGTTTGATCCCCGGTCAGGGTACATACCTAGCTTGTGGGCGCGACCCCTGCTATGGGCACACTCCATCCCTGCTGTGGGTGTGTGCGATCCCTGGTATGGGCCGTGCTGGAGGCAACCAACTGATGCTTCTCTCTCACATCAATGTTTCTCTCTCCTTTCCTCTCTCTCTAAAAAAGCAATGGGAAAACATGTCCTCTAGTGAGGACAAAGTAAATAAAAATAAAAGAGGAACTCCCAGTTATGAGTTTAAACTGGGTAAGATCACTTTCATCAGATTCATGCCCACTAGTCCAAAAGGTTGAAGCAGATGAAGCCGGAAAGCCATTACTTTCTCTGGAGGACAGTCACTGCATAAAAAGTTGGATGGATGGCTGACTGGGAAATAAAATAATCAACTGCCAAAAAAGAAAGAGTGACATGCACTCCAGCAAAGCCCTCATGATATCCTTGTGGAGGAGACAGGAAACTGGAAGAGGTTGCTCTATGGTTAGCTAAGTAACCACGTCCAGGAATGTGCAGTGTGGGTCAAACTGGCCCCCCAGGTGGATTCGCACTGACACTGGCATGGCTGGTCCTTGGCCATGCCTAGAACTATTTCGAAAGACTAGGATGGAATCCTGAAGGTAGGTCCAGCCTGGAACAGGTCAAGTACGGAGGCAGAGTCCCCTGCACCGAGCCCTCCACTTGCCCTAGGAATGGCCAAAATGGACAAGAGAGAGTCAGTAGAACATGGGTGAGTGCTGAGGGTAGTCCCCAGGGCCAGGTGCACAAAGTGTCTAGGGAGCCTGGTAGCCAGGAGACCCTGAGGCTGGGTGAGCTGGACACTCTAGCTCTGGAGATAGTACACCCTCCTCCGGACAGCCACGCCCAGTCATCAATGTATCTGTCCAGAAGGTCTTTGATAAAGTGAGATCTGCTCACAGGGGCCATGTCAGGAAGAGGTGGGCCTACAACACATGTCCCCTGGGAACTTCAGGTCTCTGACAAAGACTTGGCATTTATGGGCCCAGAGAGCACAGATAGGCCCAGTGAGAAAAGATTTCAGGGAGACAAACCTTTCTTCAGCATTAGGAACCATGAGCTCCTTGTCCCTGGGGGAGCAGGCAAGTGGAGGTCCGGGGACCACGTATGTTGGATGAGATTTGCACTAAACGGGAAGGGAAGTTGCTTTCAGCTGTGTGTTTGTTCAAGTTTATCAACATGTGAATTAGAGCTGGATTGTGTGGATCAAAGTGGGTGTTACAAAGAGTGATGGGAAGGCAAGGCAATGATAGTTATTATTACTATGACATTGAAGATCAAAGAACACTCACATCTGTTCTCTAGCTGGATCTTCTGCCCAACCTATGAGGCAGATAGGGTAGGATGCTTAACACCATTTAGCAGATGAGGAAACTGAGGCCAAGAGAGGAAATGGGGCCAACTCACGGTCCCATAGAGCATCAGTCCTACACTCTATCTACGGCTCCACATCTAGAGACCTTCCCTCTGCATCCGCAATAGTCCTGCTATTCCCTGCCCCGGAGGGAGCAGGAATCTCCCCCGCCCCAGCCCAGGCTTCAGTCCAGCTTCCAAGGTCCCCATCCCTAAATGGTAGAGGCTCTCCTTGCCCATCCCTCTGAATCCTGGGGGTAGAGTCCTAGCCTGGAAAGCATCTCCCAGGTTACGCAGGTGTTGCCCCTCTACCCTTTCTCCTTTTTTCCCCTGAGAGTCTTGCCTCAGCCGCTTAAAAGTTGGTTCCTTTAACCCAGACCTGAGCACAGACACTAAGCTTTGCCCAGGAAATGAACTCAAGAAGGGTCCCTCCCACTCCGCTTCATTCTTCCCCTGACACCTGCACAGGCAGCTTGTGACCAAGGGGATCCAGAGCCCACCTTACCAAGCACCCCTCCTGACCACCTTTCCTCTTCCTGTCCACAGGGGCAGAGAAAGGGCATCTGAGCAGGAAAGGTCAGAGCATCAGGGGGTGGGGGCTCCCCAGGGGAAATGGTTCACCAAGGCAGAGCAAACTGCTACCCTCAGTAACACCCTTGGCCACATTACACATTGAACCCTCAGAATGCAGCATCTCACTTTACAGATAAGGGGAAGATGGCTCAGAGAGATTAAGGAATTTGTCCAAATTCAAAATATTAAATTGAACAGAAACAGCTTGTAAGTCCTGGAGTTAGGATTTGAACCCAGGCCTGACTGATTTCAAATACCCAGTGCTTTTATCCCTTGCTCCCTGCTGCTGGCAGAGATGCACAAGGCAGCTCAAATAGGCAGCCTGGTGAGCAGATGAAAGCAAGTAGGACGAGGAGGGCAGAGAAAGGGTTGAGAAGACAAGACAAAGACAAGATGGAAAGCAGAGGAGACAAATGACCTGACAAGGGGGTCCCCCCAGGGGCCAGGAGGAGGCATCTACCGAGGCTGCTCTCTTGATCAGTGAAAGGTCATCGAGTGCCACTCCTGCTGCCATCTGCCCAGCCTCCATGTGCCCGTGCCTGGCTAGAGGGTCTAGCCACCCAGATTGCCCACGTGGCTGAGTGGGTGCTGGGGGCCGGCCGGGTGGTTTGGGTTTTGCTCGCAGTGAGCACAATCAGCCTATCCCCAGAGCACGCAGGTTTTAAGCTCCAGCCTCTCAACTGAGTATTTAAGAAGGAAAAGACGTTTTTTCAAGTGGGCGAGAAGGAAGGAGTAGTCCACAGACGAAGGGGAGGGAGGATAGGAGAAACCCACCCCATCACGGCAGTCAAAGTCGCAGGCACGGCTGCAGGGAGGGCAAGGGCGAGGCAGGGGCGAGGAGCATCTCATCTGGGAGTCCAGCTCTGGAAACTGAACAGTTGAAGCTGGAGGACATTACTGCCCTGAGTGATCCATCAGCTTCTATTAGGCTAAATATCTGTACGATGGGGAATTATCCTCTGAAAAGGCAAACTGCCGGCCTTTCTAAGGAGGGGCACAGGGCAGGAACCTCTCATAGCGAGGGCTTTCCCACAGAGGGGGCGGGAACTACAGGAACACCTGGGAAGCCCCTCCCCCTCCCACCCCCCTCGCTGAAAGTCACTGAGCAGCTGTGTGACACCTGGTTGGTGGGGCTGCCGGCCTCCAGCCCTCCTCCCCAGACTCCCCCTCGCTCCCACCACATAGGAGCCTGAAAAGATGCCACACCTGAGGTGTAACGCCTGTGACAGTGGATGACCCTGGATGAGCCAGTGAGGCTTTTTGAACTTCCATTTTCCCATCCATTAGACAGAGAGGATGACACCCACCCAAGGGCTGCATCATGGGTGGGAATGAAGCTGGCCCAGAGCCCAGAAGAGTGGGTACAAGGGACAATTTTTCTTGTGCTGCCCTGCCAGCTGGTAAGGACCTCCTCCTCTTCATCGCCTCTTTCTCATCCTCACGAGCCCTTGTAGGTCACTACCATCTCTGCCAGGAAACCCTCCCTGCCCCCACTCACGGGCACCTCCTACAGCAGAACCCCACCTCCCAGTCTCTGGTCGTTGTGTGCATGTGGGTGCTCCAGCCTCAGGGGTTCCCTCGCAACAGGGCAGCGTTTCCCTCCTCCCATCCTTCCCACGCCCCTCCCACACTCAGGACTGGCACACAGGACTCTGCCCAGCGGTGGAGGCCTGCAGGCTGGGGCTGGGTCCACTGACAAGTGGTGCCCGTGAGAAGGTGGTCGGCACCAGGGAAGCTGGGCCAGGAAGCCAGAAGTCTCAGGACACGAGTCCGTGAGAGCAGGGCAGTGCACGGACCATTGGCAGGACTTCCAGGGCACATGGCAGAGCTGAAGTCCAGTCAGAGAATGTAGAGGTGGACTCAGTGCTGAGGTGCTGCAGGTGCTTTGGCCAGGCCAGGACTGGCCAGTCTCAGGGGTCAAGAGGGGCAGGACTGACCTGTTGGTGGGTGTGGCATGGGCCAAAAGGCTCTAACTGGGTAGGGAACAGTACAGCAGAGCTGAGAGCCAGGTAGGGAGGTTCTGCAGATCCTAGTCTCTGCCCCTCGGGACTCCTGTGCCACCCTCAGCCTACAGTAAAGCCCTAGGACAGCTCAGGGTCCTTCACTGTAGATGTAGCCACGCATACTGCAGGGTATGAGGCTGGGCCCGGAAGGCATGCTGGGGCCAATTCCAGGACAGGGTCCACAGTCCAGCAGGGCACCCAGGGCAGCTGGAGGTATGCGGTGCTGCCCACGGCACACGGTGGGTCCAGAGGCCCTGCCCAGAGGCCCCACAGCCTTGGGGCAGTGTGTTTCTGATTGACTCACTCAGTCATTCAGCAAATGCTCTCTAATGCTCTCTGTGAGCTAAAGGAGCAAACATACCCAAGATCCTGAATCAGGGAGCTCACAGTCTAGTGGGACAAGTGGGCAGAAGCTGGGGGCGGGGCACACAAGGAAATAAGAGACCACCATTCAGGGACTGTGTGAGAGGGGAGCCCAAGGAGCTGTGGGAAGAGGGTGGGGGCATCAAGTCCAGGGTCAGAAGTCAGAGGGCTTCCAAGGGAGGGGATCTTTGAGGAGGTCTCAGAGGAAACGGAGGTTGGGTTTGAAAGCACTGGGAAGGGGAAGGGGAAGGAGAGAGACACCCGTGTCAAGGCCAGGGCCAGGAACGACGGGCTACAAGAGGAAGGCCTGCACACAGGACGGAGGGGTCTGCTGTTAGCAGCCACTGGGAGCCCGAAGGGTTTTAAATGGGGAGTGACAGGGTCCCCTCTGGGCTTCATTCTGGCTGCCGCTGGTGGAGGATGGGTATACAGGGGGGACCTAAGGTGGTGAGCCAAGTAAGGACTGAGGCAGTAGCCAGGGGAGAGCAGATGGGGTCTCAGGTGGGCAAAGGAATGGAGGGGGATGCAGATTTGAGAACTTTTTAGGAGGCAGAATCTGCAGTGAGGGCAGTGGTTTTAACATCAACGGCAGCAATATCCCTCTGAGCGCCAAGGATGCTCATAGCCAAACAATACTGTCAAACTTTGCAAAGCCCTTTTCAATCCACTTTGGTCTGCGTAATACTCAGGCCAGGCGGGCAGGCCAAGAATTAGTTACTTAATTCACTCATTAATTCAACAAGGATTTGTTGAATGCTGCTATGTTCCAGGCACTGTTTTGGCCCACTCAACAGAAGGAGAAACTGAGACCCAGACATGCTGCCCGAGGAGTTCCACAGTCACTTGGGGCTGTACCGGGTGGGTGTCCAGGGCTGCTGTCAGTCTCTGTTAGTGCAAGGTGGTGCAGGGCTTCTGCTATAGCCTATAAAACACTGCTGGGGGCCTGGGAATGGCCACTGGCTTGGGAAACTCAGATATCCTCCAAAACCGGAGAAACAGTGGGTGATGAAGCCAAATGAGAACTGTGGAAAGGAAATGCTGACCATGGGGCTGGGGCACAGTGGGGACAGGGATGAGCATGACTGGAGTGAAAGTACATCTTTTCTCAAGACAGAACTGGGAAGCCAGAGAGGAAGTGTGAGGTGGAAGGAGGCAAGTGCACAACAGCGAAGGGCTCAGGCCCCTGTGTGGGCAGGAGGGGCACAGGAGGGGAATGGTAGGGCCATCGGGCCCACATGAGGAAAGGGGGAGTCACGCAGGCCGGGCCGGAGGGTGACAGAGGTCAGTCAGGGCGGGCACAGCAGCAGAACCCAGAGCTGGGCTGGGGCCCCTAAGGTGGCTGTGGGGAGAGGAGTATGGCTAAGCTAGGGGAGGGTGGAGGGCAGGAGACCCAGCAAAGAGCAGGCCCCATGACCTAGGGGGTCATGCAGTGACCTCAGACGGCCCTCCATACTCTCACTGCTCCTGACAAGAGCCACCTGGGCCAGCTCTGCTCCACTGGCTCCCCCCCAGTTTCCGCTCTGTAAGACGGACCTCAAGGCTAGCAGTCCACACCCACCATTCACCAGCAGGCTCCTCACTTCCCTGGACCCTACTCTTCATGTCAGTAAACTGGGGCAGCCCCCATCTTTCAGAAGATGAGGTGGGGAAAGAACTGCCAGTGCTTGGCACACAGTAGGTGCACACAGATGACTGTCTCTGACCCTCCCCGGTAGCACAGCCTCTCGGAGTCCAGGCCTCACAGCATCCCCAGTGACCCACCCACACTTTTGTTCAATTAACTTTTACTGAACTGAGTTTAACTGCTAACCAGCTGGTAGTGAAATGAGGCAGACAGAACTCTGCTGCCTGGACCCAGTGGGGTAGGGGCTTCGAGGAAGGAGGACATGGCAGACACTCCAGGGAGTAGGCGTGAGAACGCAGCAGAGGCCAAGGTCGTTGGGGAAGGTGGCAGAGGCCCTGCACTCACCACACCCATTAGCACTCCTCAATAATTCAGCAGGCCAGCAGGAAAGTCAGTGGAGGGGAGTGAGGGCTGGGGGCAGGGTGCACCCACGTTGGGGGTCCCTGGGCAGACAGGCTTCCTTAGGTCTCCTCACTGCACCCACAGTCATGTGAGCTGCCCCTCCGACCCAGGCCACCACACCTCAGAATTCACCCCACGGTGGTGCCGGGCCCCAGCTACTCGACAGTATTGGAGAAACACCGAAATCAGTCAAAAAGAAGGAATAGCCACCCTGGGAGAAGGGACGGCGCCTGGAGCTTTTCAGCTGCTCTGGGCCTCACCTTGCTCTACTGTGAAATAGGATTGTATTCTTTTTCTTCCCTCCCTCCTCCTCCTCCTTCTCCTCTTTCTCCTCCTCTAGGACTATTACCACTAGTAATAATAATATCTAAAGCATTGAGCACACTTGCTCCATTTCGGGCGGCGTGGGAGTTCTTTGTGCCAGGATAGATACGTAGAACTGAGGCTGAACCTGCACCCCTCAGACTCTCTTCTGCCAGACTGGCTAGTGGACGGTCAAGTGGGTGGGGTGCAGCCTTGGGCCAGGGGCAGACAGTGTGGTAGGGGCGATAGGTGTCACCAGGGGCTAAGGTCTGTAAGTTGCCTGGTATTTTCAACATTGCTCCAAGTAGCTGCTCCTAAACCTGAGTGAGTGGGGCAGGGGTGAGGGTGGAGAAGGGAACCTTCCAGAGCCACATCAGAGGCAGCAAAGTCAGAGGTTACACAGTGGGTGTGACGGCAGTTCGGTTTGACCCTCCTAGTATTTCCCCTTTCTTTCTTCCAGAGGGCGGGCCACTTTCACCCACATGCAAGGCTTGAAGACATCCTCAGAAATGAAGGAAGAAGAGGAAGGCGAAGAGAGAAATAGTGGTCATTGCTGTGTATGTCTCCTGGGCTGGAACTGTACAATGCTGGGAGGCAGGTACTATTATGCCCAGTTGACCAGGAGACCGGCTCTAGGGGAGTGTCCTTTGCCCAAGGTCAGAGATGGAAATGGCTGAGCAGGGACTCACACCTAGCACTGTCTGTTTCTAATGCGCGAGATGCCAAAGGCTGATAGGGCTCATGGGCTGAAGTCAGAGAGCATTTCAGGCACAGTCAGCAGGCCTTGGAAGGCCTCTGGGAGCAGACTCTTCCTGGCTCCTCTCACGGTGGGTGCCAGTTGTCCCAGACCTAGGGGTTGGGGGAAGGGGGCGCAGGCAATGTGAAGAGGTAGGTAGCAGGGAAGGTTAAGAGAGGTCTCTCCACTGGCTTGCAGCAGCCCTCCGCCCTGCCCACTCATCTGCAAACATCTCACCTCCCTGGTAAGATGAGGCACTCAGGAGGCTGGATGTTACCAACAGGGCCTGGGTAAAAACCTCTGCATGGGGCGGAGAGGTAGGGTGGTGAGGGCATCGTTAAAGGGAAATGAAAGCTCGGCCTAGAGCTAGGACAAGGCCACCTCTGGGCTGAGGCTGGGGGAGGGGCACAGTCGGGAAGGCCCAAGAGAACCGGTGTTACAGTGCCTGGACTCCAACCATTAGAGCATCATTCCTTTGAGCTCCCAAAGATGTTTAGTTTCCATGAGGCTTCTGAGCCTGGGAGAAGGACAATCCTGGAAAAATGGCAACGGGAGGTAGGACCCCGGCTCCAGTCCCCCTCCTCTAACACACTGTGTTTCTTGGCACAAGTGTGTTTCCCCTCACTGGTCACCAGTCACCTCATCTGTAACACGAACTGTCTAGACCTAAAGGCTGGGGAATACTAAGGGGTAAGAGGTGCCCCAGACAAGCCAGCCTTCCCGATGCCCGTGTCGACTGTGGCAGGCAGTGTGGTCAGCATGACTGTTTGTGGCCTTCCATTATCCTCTCAACAGACAGCGATGCAGATGCCAGACTCCAATCTTCTAGGTGAGCAAACTGAGGCCCAGACACAGGAACGGGCACTCTAGGGTGTCCGGGAGGAAGGCAGACCAGCCTGTGGGCACTGCTTTATGCGGCACCTCGGTTAGCTCCTGGCTGCCGCCTTCCCAGAAACCACCCAGCTGAAGCCCCCACCTCTGTCCCCTCAACACACACCCCTCTGGCTATGCCTGCTTTCCCCAATCCCCCCTCCCATGTAAACACGCCAGCTCCTGGGGCTGCTGCAGCTGCACATGTGTCCTGAACCTGGGGCCCAACTGTGACCTGAGCAGACAGCACTGAGACCTGATGAAGCACTGACTCCCTTTTACTTCTGTCTTAAATCTCATCCTCTCAGCAGCTCCTTGACAGCAGGACACTGTCCCCCATTCTCCTCTCTGTGCCACAGTCTGGACACACAGAAGAGACTAGCAGGGAGACACTGGCTTTAGGTCTGGCAGGTCTGGGTGGAATTCAGCTGGAAAACTCTCGGCCCTTCTCTTTATCTGACTGAGGTTCAGATTCCCCAACAGGGACACACGGTGATCCTGTCCATGCCACAAAGTGCAAACAGGCCTTGAAAGGGGCTGCTGCCCTTCCTCATGTCCCCTCCCTTCTGGGGCTTCACTGGATCACTTCTGGATCACTCCCCCTCCCCATGAAATTTTGCAAATGACTAACAAATGAGCTGATTCTTCTTGTTGAAAAATGTCTGAGGTTAGTAGAGGGGCCAGCCAGGAAGGCCCAGGAAAACAGTGGGGACCATGCTCAGAACACCACTGTTGGAACAGTGATTCCCACAATGATTCTTTTGTGTGTTGTGGAGTTTTCAGTTTCCAAAGTGGTTTTGACCTGCAAACACCTCCTGGGGCCCTTATTTTCCCCCAAGCCCTCTCCTCCCCACCAGTGCTCTCTCTTAATGAAAGTCCCCCTCCCAGCTGTGCAGACCATAAACCTGGGACCTGTGTGATCCTTCTTCCACTATCTTCCCCACCCAATTCAGCACTGTATCCCCAGTCCCTGGAACATAGTAAGTGCTCAATAAATAGGAATCCTCCCTGAGGTTCATCGCTCAGGAGGAAACTGAAGAGTCCACCCTCCCTAATTCCCTGGTTAGTCCCAGAAGCTACATCCAGAGTTTCAGAAGAGAAGTTGGCTGGGCACAGACACCCAAATAGGCACAGCTCCGCCTGCCTGGCTGGCGCCCATGCCTGCTGCACCAGAAAAGAGAGAGAGAGAAAATCCTAGCTTCCCCCTCTGACTGTGTCCATCTTAATGCTGGGCTCTGACGGGTCAGCCATTTGTCAGGTACACCCTCTGCAGTGGGCCACACTCAGGACAACTTGACCTCAGGAGTGGGGAGCGGCTGGGAAGGGCTGGGTCTCACACTCAGGGTTCATGGACTTGAATCTTGGAAGTGAACCACTGTGACTTCTCCCAGCAGTGCTGGCAGAGCAGGGAGCTAGATGGTATCCATCCCATGGCATCTGGGGTCCTCAGCATCTCCCAGCTCAACCCCTCCGACCTTCTCCCACGTGGCACCCTCCCAGAAACCCGATTCTCATGTTCCCGAGAGCAGGACACAGACATCAGTCACACCTTTACATGTCTACCGAACCTTTCTCCTCTGATCCTCAACATCTCTATCCAGCTTTCATCCTGATCTAGTCCCACTTCTCATGGGAAGCATTCCCAGACAGCAAGCTCCTACAGAAGCAGGACTCTATTCCCATCCTGTTGCTGCAGAGGGACACCAGCACCCCTGGGACAGGGGATTGAGCTCTGGCCATGAGATATACAGTGCTGGTGGCAAACCACGGCCACGTGTGTTGTGAGAGCCTAGCCCCTCCCACTCCTTAGCCAGCTGATGCCCAGAGGCCTGAGGAACAGACTCCAGGGAGGAGGAAGGAAGAGGGGGAGACACCTCCCACCCTCAGATGAGCCTCAGTCTTTGAGGCAGGCAGGGTCCCTGCCTCCAGGAATCATGGTCTGATAAAGGCCCAATCCTCCTATCATTCGGTCCCTGAACGAATCTACACCAGGCACTGCTTGGGCACTGGGGCCACCTGGGTGACACGGCCAAGCATAGCTCCCCATGCCACTCCTGGGACAGATGACCGCACAAACAGAATTCCTTCAACTTGCCTGTTTAAGGCCTCCTACGCCCTGAACTGGGCTCTGGTGAAAGGAGAACTCGGTGGTGGCAGTCTGGGGCTTGAGAGCACATGGCGGGCACCTGGACCAGAGAGGGAGCACCCAGGGGTGCTGCAGACGGACATCCCAGAGGAACAGCATCACACCGAGATGCAAGGAGCTGACAGAGGCCAGGGGAGGGGTGCGGTAGCAGAGAGAGTCTGGGGGAGACTGGTACTAAACCTCAGGTGCCCTGCCCTGCCCCTCTGGGGCCTCCTCACACAGACACCCCCAACTCCTGACCTCCGGGCCTTTGGGGGGAGGGCTGCCCCCATAGCTGCCCTACTGCCGGCTCAGCAGCCCTCCTCCCAAAAGGGCCTGGCTCCGAGGGTGCCACTGACTTTTCCACATGCCATCATTCCCTAATCGTGGCCCACCTAACTAGCCAGTAGAGACCAAGGCGGTGCAGGGAGCCCACCACAATACCAAAAACTAAAAAGGTCAGGATGGCATCTGGCCTTTACAAAAGAAAATACCCCATGGGGGCAACTCTGATGGCCTCTCTTCTTCTCCCACCACAGGCTTGAGGAGTGGCCTGAGGTGTGCCCATGGCTGAGACAGGGGCCAAAAAAAAGGAAGCGGTCATCCCTGCCACCACCCAGCACATAGACATACACACCCCCCAGGGCCCTGGGTATGGGGACAGGAGGGGAGCCACACCCACTCAGGGCCACTGAGGTCACTGGGGAGCCACTCTTCATGTCACCCAAGTGGCCATTTGGTCCAGCATTATACAGTAACAGAGAAAGAAGACCCATGGCCAGCTGCTCTTAGGGAAAGAAGAGAAGCACTCATTTCCCAGTACGCACCCAAGGCCAGGTTCCCACACCTTGGGCCACAGTCCACGCTCACCATGACTCTTGATGCAGAAACAACCCTGGCCATTCTGCAGGTGAGAAAACTTAGCTCAGAACGGTCACGTGACCTGACAAAGGCCAGGAAAAGAGGAGCTTAAAATATGGTCAGTCCTGAGGCAGCTAGTGTTTTAGCCACAGATAAAGGAAACCTCCTGAAAGGTTGGAGAGTAACCTCGAGCCCAGGAAGCGGAGTGGGGATCCCTTCTGAGGAGTCTGCTGGGGAGAAGGACAGGGCAAGCAGGCAGGGCCAGGGCCCTGCCCAGCTGTGTTTTTCTGACCACTGGGCCTCCAGTTCCACAAGCCTCCAGGAGGAGGGGCTTGAGCTGGGCAGCCCCCGAGCGTGGCTGGGAGAGGCTCTGGCCGGCCAAGCGTGGGCAGCAGTCTGAGGCTGCCGCCCCGACCCTGGCACTCAGCTTCTCTTCACTCTCTGTGGAGCGCATGACCCCCTGGGTCCACCTACAGAAATGACAGTGCCCAGGTCCCAGAAGAAAGGGTCCAGAGGGGAGTGAGTAGGAGAGAGGAGGAGCTCAGCCCCGCTGGCCAGACCGGAGGACGGTGAATCCTGTGCGTAGTCCCAAGAGTGGTAGGCACCCGCTCATCCTGAACCTCCGTCTTGCCCAAGATAATTACGGTTCTTCCTGTGTGAAAAGGTTGTTTTTAAAGCCCATTCAAGGAAAGTTTCCTACAATGAGATGAAGGGTTTTATAGTGTTCTACAGAAAGATGGCTGGTAGCTGGTAGGACTCAGGTCAAGTCCCGGGGCAGAGTAATGGGTGTTCCATGTCTAAAGGAAAGAAGAACAGGAGAACAGACACCACATGTGGGGAGCTGAGAGAGACACTCTGCCAGACAAGTCTCTCAGCACCAGCAGACTCTCTGAGAGGGAGAGGAGGGCTTAGCAGGCTGGAACCCTGCTGGGATGTTGGAACTGACAGAGCAGGGCCTGGGCGGGAAGACCCGTGGGGCAAAGTCACAGGGTGGAAATCTGGTCTCAGAAGGAGAAAAGTGAATGTACAACATGGAACTGTGTCCCTAAAATTCATGTCTGCCTGGAACCTCAGAATGTGACTTTGTTTGGAAGCAGAGGGATCAGTAATCGCAGATGTAATGAGTTAGGATGAGGTCGTACTATATTAGGACAGGTTTTGATCCAATGACTGGTATCTAGAAGAAGAGGGAAGTTTGGACCCAAAAACACAAACATGGAACAACACCCTGTGCAGATGAAGGAGGGGATGAGAACGATGATGCAAACAAGGCAAGGAACGCCAGAGAATCACCAGAACCACTCAAAGCTAGGGGAGGCCAAAAGTTCCTGCCTAGAACCTTCAGAGGGAACACAGCCCTGCCGACACCTAGATTTAAGACTTCCAGCCTCTGGAACTGTGATAAAACAAATTCTGTTGTTTTATTCTGCCAGGTTTATGGTAATTTGTGATAGCAGACCTAGAAAATTAATACAATGACCACTTTAACAACTGCAACTACCCAGCAATAAAAAACCAGCAGCCTCAAAAGATGATGAGCCCCCACCTGTGGAGGTATGCAAGCAAAGCCAGGGGTATCCCCTTCCCCCAGGACTCTGAACGGCTGCACTGCAGGTTCACACTTGGTCCCCCACCTGTAAACAGTCAGGGAGCTGGACAGGACAGCGGCCTTGTTCACACAAGTCAGTGCCAGCAGCAGGCCTGGGGTCCTGGAATCCGAACCACCAGTCGGGGCTCTTTCAGGCTCACTCCCTGAGTCTTAATTGCTGTGCCTTCCTTGTCTCTAGACTCAACTGCAGTTCAACGACCAGGAAGGCAGGAAAAACCCACCGCCCATAGACCCAGCTGTTCCAGACCAAAAGTGACATCGCTGCCTGAAGCCTCGCCCAGCTCTAACAGAAAGCACTGACAACCTCTGATGGTTGCGTCCTGGTGCAGTCACCAGCCTCCCAGACAGCGTTCAGCTAAGAGAAATAAATGCTACTGTGTTCACAATGAGAAGGGGCGGTAAAAACCAGGGGCCGGCAGGGACCCCTCATCTCCTCAGGGACCCAGAGTCCATGCAGATCAGACCACTGGCAAGACCCCACAGGGTGTCCCCAGACCAAGTATGACCTCTGGCTGAGCATCCTGGGCCCTCTCCTGGGGCACCCTCAGGAGGGGCTTGACCTGGAAGGAAAAGAAGAGAGAATGTGGCAGAAGGAGAACAGCAGCTCCTTTGCCTCCTCCAGCTCCTTCCCGGCCCCTGGGCCCTGAAGACTGTCCCTCATCCCTACCTGAGCCTGGTATTCGACTCTGCGCATCTGCCCCAGGAACTGGAGAACTGCTTAGAGGCCCCAGCTGGGCAGCAAGACCCTAACTCTGGTTAATTGGTACAAGCACAGCCCAGGTATGAAAGAGAAGTAGGACTTTGAAGTCACCTGGTGTGACCTGTCCAGCGGGAACAATGGGCCACCCAGCCTGTGGAGAGTCAGGGCTCTTTCTAATTAGGTGTTACTTTGAACACAGAGGCATCATATTAATGAGGTTTATAGCACTCAGTTTCAAAGGCTGGTGGGCTGTCTGTGTTCTCTGATCTCAGTCTGATACCAAAACCTTCTTCTCTAAATCAAAAGTTCTCCCAAAACTCTGCTTTCTGACGCACCTTAGGTCTCTGCCTGACACCTCTGCCGAGGAGCCAGAGTCTTCATACCATGATTCTGGTGCACACTCTCATTTCAGTGAAGACTGAACAGGGCTGTGACACCTCACAAAGCCCACCTGGAAGGCAGCAAGGAGCAGCTGGGGGAGCCCCACTGTGCTAGCTGTCTGGCTCAAGGGCACAGGTAAGCTAAACTATTGCATCCTGGAGCCAATACCCTGCCCCCAACCCCTGCCTGCAGGCCCCTCTGCCTTGGCAATCTGAGGCTTTGAAACACAGGACCACCGAGAATCCACTGGCCAATTTCCCATTGTCGGCATCTGTTCACAAGCCTTAGGGGCATCTGGTTCAGCTGTCCCAGAGAAGACTACGACATCTCAGGAGGTAGGCTGCACACCTGACCTTCCCCTCTGCTGCTCTAGTGGACGCCCTCCTGAACTCTCCCTGGGACTTTGCTCATGTGGGTACCCTCCCCTTTTCTCCAGGTTATACTCCTCTCCCCCCCCCCCACTCTTCAAACACTTATACCACCCTTCAAAACCCATCTCCACCCTTGCTCCTTCTTCACCACCACAGTCACTGGGACTTTCTTTCCTTGGAAAGAGAGATTCCAGTCCCAAATCTCTGTCACCTTGAGCAATGGTTTCTTGACCTGTATTCCACTGTCTAATGTTACCACTGTGGCTCACTATTTTGTCCTGTCTCCCCTGTGAGACAGTGGTACAGGGACAGGAATGTCTGTGTCACCTCTGGGTCCCCTATAGTGAAGATTATCTGACAAAGACTCTGACCTCCCTCGGCACCCTGGGAGACACAGGGAGAGGAAACTCCATCTTCTCCTGACCACTTCCCCTCGTCCACGGAAGTGTCTTGTCTCCATTTGCATCTCCGTTTGCTCTTGTCATCCCCCAGGTGACTTCACCGTGTTAGGGATGACCAGAGCCGAGGGTCTCCATTCCCTGACCTTCTGCCTCCAGTAACTTTTGGAGCCCATTCCTCCAGCCTCTATCCCAGGCATGGCCTGGCCCTTGTCTCCACCACAGCACAGCTCCAGGCCAGGCCTCCCAGGCCAGCCCAGCCCTCCTCCGCCTCCCCTCAGCCCTCCTGCCGCAATTCTGCCACCAAACTGAGAACATCACACCTTCCTCTCTCAATCACCACTCTTCTCCCTTTTCCTGGCTGTGGCTCCACAGCCCACCAGTGTAATCAGCCCCTCCGGCATCTTGACTCCTCTCCCTGGGCAATACTTTCATGAAACCAAGATAAACCCACCATGCACCCTCCTGACGCCCATAGCTTGTCTGTGCTCCTCATCCCTCCCATTTCCATCTCAGTTGTCGTCTCTCTCAACTGAGGAGTGTCAACCTCCTTATCTGCCCCCTGCTCAATCTAGAAGCATGCCTGCTCTGCCCATGTCCCCTCTTCCTCCCTGCAGGCCAAAGGTCAGGTGCACCGCCCGGACTCTGAACCCATCGCCTCTGTCCTAGGAGTCAGCTCCCACTGCTACGCTGTCTTTCAGCATCACCCATCTTGCCCGCTTTACCAGATCCCTCAGCCGCCCCGCAAATAAACAGTCATGGCCTGGTATCTCCTGTCCTTTAAAAATCCTTCCCCTTAATTATGCTACATTCAAAAATTTTCCGTCTCAGAAAGTTCTACACTGTGTAATTCCACGTACATAACACTAAACAACAAAACTGCAGAGATGGAGGACAAAGGAGAGGTAGCTGGGGAGGGCCAGTGCGGGAGGGAGGACACTGTGTGGCAGCTCAGGGAGCCTCGTGGGGATGGAGCAGTTCCATGCCTGATTGTGGTAGTGGTTACACAAAGCCACAATGACATGCAGACACACATGTGTGCATGCACACACGCACACACACGCACATACATGGGCACCCATAAAAGTGGGAAATCTGAATAAGGTCTGTGGACTGTATCATTGTGGATTGTGACCTGGTCTGATCTCATCCTAGTGACACAAGACACCCACGGAGGACAGCTGGGGAGGGGCCTGGGACGTGCCTACGCGTCCCTCAGAGGTTCCCGTGACTCTTCCCCTCCACACAAAGTGTCCAGGAAGAGTCAGTGACACCCTTTCTCTGTTTCCTCTCCTCCGCCCACTGTGAGCTGGATTGTGTCCACCCCTTCACCATAGTTCTCTCGTCCCGCCCTCATGCATCTCCGCACCCCCTCACAGCAGTGACTGGTGAGCTGGCCCTCCCTCTCTGCTTCTGAGATGCCGCGCCATCCTGGCTCTCCTTGCTTTCCCTGAATGTGCCCCTCCAGCCTCCCGCACTAGCTTCTCCCCTCCACCAACTCTCCACGCTGGTGAGCCCAGGGTCCAGCCTTGGTCCTCTCCCTCCACCCTCTACATCTCTTGGGCAACCTGCACAATTTCTATAAATACCACCTACAGTTGCTGGCTCCTGCATCTCCATCCCATGCTCACCCCTCTCCCTGAGCTTCAGGGACGCCACTTCCAATGGACGTTTCTGCTTTAGGAGGCAGTCAAGAACAAACTCCTATCTGATCCCAGTCCTCAACCTCCCATTGTCTTCCCATCTCAAGTCAGGAAATGAGTAATCCTCCTTGCCTCATTCATGTCCCACCCTTGCCCCCAGTTCTGCCTCCAGGATGGGTCTGCAGTCATCTGCCTCTCTCCATCCCCATGGCTACCATTTTGACTCAAGCCTCCATCACTTCTGCCTTACTCCATTCCCCCTTGTGGTCCTTCCAGCACCATCCAGACAGATCTTTTAAAAGCATAAAGCAGATCAGACACCTCTGTTTAACCCATCATAGCTGGTTTCTGCCCCTTGGAAAACATCTCAGCTCCCCACAATAGCGCCAGAGTCCCATGCAAATGCCCTCACATGAGGCTTCCTCCCCTGTCACAGAGCTTCCTCTTCCCCAACACAGGAATGTCCCACAGGTCCTCCCTCACCTGGGAGAGGCCTTGCCTCATCTCAGCTATCCACCTTCCTCCCATCACTGCCTCATTAGCAATTTCAAATTCCCTGTTAGCATTTATTTTGTTAGTGTCTGCCTTACCCACCAGCCAGCACCTGGTGTATAGTAGGTACTCGGTAATGCTTGCTGAGTGAATGGGCGAGCCTTCCCTCATCTACTCCCCCAGCAGCATCTCTCTGCCACCTGACGAGGCTGGCTCGCCTGTGCACGGGGGATGGTGCACATGTCCATAAACCCACACACTCCACTCTCCCCCAAACAGTAACTGATACCCAGGTGACTCAACATGATAAATTCCCCCAGGTCTTGCTGGGAGCCGCTTCTAGCAGTAAAAGTTGCTGTTTTATGGCCCCAAGAAGACATCAGCCATAATGTGCTAAAATTATAACCTAGAAGCATCATCTGTTTAAATGCTCTGGGAACCAAATTCTTGGGGCTGAGCACTATTCCAGACTGCCCCGGGCGCCCGTGAACGACCTGGCTCATGGGACCCTGCACTTCAGGACTGGGCACCGGAGCTTGGCCCAGCCTGCACTGCAGGGTGACCATGTGGGACGTGGTGTGCCATGTCTCATGTCCAGCACGCTGCAGGTGCTCAGTGTGGCGCACTTTCCATTCCTTTCACATGTCGGTGGGGTGACAGAGGAAATGGTGCCGCCTACAGGCAGGGTGTGGCTGAGGGGTGTGGGGTGCATGAGGGGTGAGTTAAGGCAACCAGATTTCAGCCTACCCTGGATAGGACTGTTAGAACGAGTAGAATCATACAAAAAATGTCATGAACTGTCCTGAAAGGTAGGAGGCTCCATCACCAGAGGTACCTGGGCAGAGCAGGGCATTGCAGGGAGGGTTTCAACTGGCTGCTCTTCTCCAGTGCTGGGACTTGAGCCATGAGTGGAACAGAGCTTCAGTGTCAAACATATACAGGTTCAAATCCCACCTCTGCCACTGACAGCCTGGGTGACTCTGAGCAAGTCACATATCAGTGTTCAGATGCATTATCAGATGCAGTTTCCTCGTCTCTACAGAGAGGTAACATGTACAAGATACCTGTAAGCAGCAGGTGCCTACTAAACATTAGCCTCGCTTTCCCTCTGAATCAATGTAAACACCTCCATCTGGGCCTTCACACTCTCCTAATATCCTTCCTGTCCTTCCCTAACAGGTTCCCAGGTCCACCCTCCTCTCGGCCTATGTGAGGCCTAATGTTGGTGCCACCTCCTCCAGGAAGCCATCCTGGCTGCTCTAATGGACACACCGGGCTTCTCCTCACTTGCAAGTTGCAGAGCACACCAGGTACCTCTCTGGTATCTCATGGTCAGTAAGTTGGGGTAGGGGATCATGCTGTGGCATACAGAGACTTACAGTAATGACAGCAAACATTCACACTGCATTTATATGTACCAGGCACCTTAGAAGCAACTATCTCATTTAGTCTGTACAACAAAGTTAAGAGGGAAGAGCTATCCTCATTTCTATTTTACAGATGGGGAACTGAGGCCCAGAGAAGTGAAGTGACTTATCCAAGGTCACACAGCAGTAAACGACAAAGCCAGATTGCACCCAAGCATTGCAGTCCCAGAGTCTGTGCTCTTAACCCCACCCTGCACCCCTCTGCCTCTCAGCGCAGATGCGGTTCCCCACTATGAGCCCTTCCACGAGTCCTGCAGAGGGCCAGGAAGCATCCTAAGTGAATAGTAGTGTATTGTGGTAGTACATATTTGAAATCTATATGACCCTATTAACCAACGTCACCGCAGTAAATTTAATAACAACGACAAAAACAGTAGTGGTCATGACCCTAGAGGCCAAGACACATGCAGAAACGCACACATACACAAACACACAGGCACTAGTTAACGCATGCAGACTCATGCACATGGAGGGAGAAAGAGGCGTTGAGGTATCACTACCAGTCCCAGGGCCTGAAAGGCTCTCGTATCTCCTCGCCCCAAGACGCCCCGGGCAGGGGGGTGGGGAGACTATAGGCACCGCCCACCTCTGCTGTCAGGATGTGAAAGTCAAATCCTGGTCTGCCCATGTGGTAAGATCCCTTTGCATACGTGGTGTCCCGGAGGCTCAGAGGACTGAGCATCTTCCTTAGGTCACAGAACAGGTCAGGGCAAAACTGGGCCAGTGCCCAGGCCTAGGAAGTTTCCAACGAATACCTTCTCTCACCATCCCAGGGTTCGCTCCCCAACCCACGATTCCAAACATCTCGTCCATTCCTACTTGCTTTGAGCAGGACAGAAATAAATAGAGATGAAAAGAAAATGAGAAGAAAGGAGGGGTAACAAAGGCATGTAGGACAGGGACCCAGGAGAGGAGAGAAGCAACAGAAAAAGTCTGAGCAGAGAGCAGCAGGGGCCTGGCTCAGCTACCAGCTCACCAGGCCCCTCACAGACCCCGTTGCATGAGAGGGATGCAGCAAGGGAGGGGTTAACTCTGCTGTGCAGCAGGAAATGAGGTTCCAGTTATTAGTTGATTTATTGCTCTGTCCTCAATCTGCGCTCAGATCCTGGAAGGAAATGTTCCACTCGAAAGCACTAAGTGTCTTCAAAGAGCAGAGGCATTAAAAATTGAAATCATAAAACAGACACGTAAATATAGTGGAGGTGAGAGGGGCAACCCCATAGGCAAGCTGAAGTGGAAGTGACAGGCCAGGTCCCAGCCGGCCGAGGCAGGGGCCAACTGTGTCTGCTGAGGGGCAGGTGTTCCTGCCCAGAAGCAGCGCCCAGCATCACTCAGGGTGGCTGAAACCTCTCCGTTGCTCTCTACGTCTCAGCAGTTGGAACTGTGTTGTTTTGAAAACTCATGGCAGAGGGTCATAAGCTCAGCCCAAGAGCCTGTCAGATAAAGGGAGAGCACTGGAAGGGGAGACAAGGGGGACTTAGCTGACTTCTACCTTAGCAGCTGTGTTGGTGGGAAGAGGAGGGGGCAGGCCTGAGAGCGGGCCAGGGAAGCTCCTTCTGGGCAGGCCAGGCTGCTGCTCCACTGAGGATACGGTCCCAGCAGACAGGCCGCCAGTCCAAGGCACTCGTCAGCATGACTCAAACCCCGCTACACATCTGGGGTTTGGTTCCACCACGTGGGGAAGGGCCTATCCCCAGGAGGGCCTCCTTGGCTTATCTGAGCACTGGAGACACAGGGTAGGTTAAACAGTTCAGGCACTCCCCATGCAAGGGCTGGGGCCCCAGGGTGCTGGAAGTAGGTCTGAAACCTGCCTGTTAGAAGATATTCACTGGCACCTAGAGAAATGGTGCCACCCCTCCTGAGGGTGCTGGCTCCCAGCAGGGGCTGGGCACACACCTCTAGGTGCTGACACCTGCCTAGAGAGCTAGCCTGTTCCAGGGCCTAGGGGAGGGGCAATGCCTGGTCTCCTAGGAGCACACACAGACCTACATGGGAAGACACATGTGTGAATGTGCAGGGGCAGAACAACTGAGGTGCAGCACCCCAGGCACACATACATTAAACAACCACGTGTACACATGCCCATGGGTGTGTGTACACAGGACCATCCCACGTATGTATGTATACATGCATAACCACATGCCTACACATACCCATGTGTATGTGAACAGGGATGTCTCCACACTTGTACACATGTGCAGGCACACCCCACGTGTACATACATGTCCATTCATGTATGCATCCGCCGATGTACATGTATGTGCTAGCATGCAAACATGGGTGAGTGCCCACAGCCATATGCACAGGCAAGCCTCTGGACTCCACAATCAGGCCACCAAGATGTGGGCCAGAAGCTAGTGTGCAGGGTTCTCACGAGAAGCCCAGGGGTCTGGGGAGCCTCTAGTGTCTCTTCCTCTGGCCATGGGGACCACTCAGCCATAGTCCCTTGGACTTAGCCGCCTTCGTAAGCCCCTGGGGTCATGGGGCCTGGGCTCTGTCCCTTCCCCAGACCATGGTTTCAGGCTATATGACCTTGAACAAGTCCCTGCCCCTCCTAGTCCATATGCTCTGTGGGCTACAGGGGCCTCCCTGACTATAACAGACTCTTTTTCAACCAGATGGCACATTCAAAAAAGAACCCCTCGGCTTATTTCCTCTTTTGGGGGCAGCAAGAGAGGCCAGGACTAAGCTGGTATTGCAGGGGAGCAGGAGAGAGACAAGACCCCAGGCTGAGTTTGGCAGGTGGGGCTTGGGCCGACAGAACGGCACTGGAGCCCAAGCCCCTGGTAAATGAGGAGTGTGGCCAGACGGAGACAGTGACAGTGACCTTAGGAGGGGTGTACAGCAGACTCCTGGGGTCTCAAGGAGGAGGGGGTGGTGGGCAGCTCTCCCTGTTAGGGCCCCGCTGCTGTGATATCTCCTATAACACAGACACCCTCAGAGAGTCGGCCCCCAGCTTTGAGCCCCTTGGGCCGTGACCATGACTGTGCCTAGCAGCTCCCAGGACTAGAATGGCTGGGTGTGAACGGAGTGAGGAAGCTCGCAGAGTCTCCCTCCAGCACCAGGGGCACCCCCATCGAGGCCTCTGTGACCCCATCTGCACTAGGTCCTCTCAGAGAAGGGTGTGGCAGTCAGCTGAGATGTCCCTCCTTTCTTTAGGACCTAAACACCCTTCTCCATAAAGGTCATGCCCCCAACCCTCGCAGGCCTGAGCCGAGCACAGGGTCCCAGGGTGCCAGAGCCCACCGGTCCTTCCTGAGACCAGGGCTGACAGCTCCCAGCCAGGCTGCAGTACAGAAGGGGACGGAGGGGGCTCAGTGAGTGCCGCTGCCATCTACCTACCCTGGGCTCCTGGCGGGCAGAGGGTCCTGGGCTTCTGACTTTTCAAAATATAGCCAAGATTTCCAAAATCTGTGGGCTAAGATTTTAACCACATTTTGTGGCTAGAATATACACATTCTCATACACATACGTGTATCCACACATTCAGGCTTGTACACTCATATTCTCACATACTTACTTGCACACATAAATGCATAATACACTCACATCACACACTCACACACACACAGACACAGTCACATATACACTCTTCCATATACATGCACTCACATACTCCCACCCATGCAAACACCATACACGATTAACGCACAAACGCATCCATGAGGCAGATTCTGCCGCTGAGCCACTGTTTGGGGTCTTTGACCCAGGCAGAGATGAGGAATGAAGAAGGCTGAGACCATGAGGCTGTGTCCGTGACAAAGGGCGTCAGGGTGGGAGAGCCAGGCCAAGACTCAGATTCCTGGCATCCGGGCCCCACTCTCAGTCCTCCCAGCTCAGCCTCTCTGGGTGTAAGAGACAGGTATCACCCCTTCCTCCCCTTCCCACCTGCTCTCCCCACCTCAGCCCCTCCCTCACTCCACCGCTCATCCCTGCATATCAACCGCCTCCACTTTACTAAGGAACCCCCTCCTTACCTCTCAACCACCCCCTTCCCACTGTCCCCATCCTGCCCACAAAGGCCAGGAGGCGGGGCGTAGTGGGGATGCATCCTTCAGCTTGTTCTTAACTCTAGAACCACTCTGGCTAGGCACCTCTCTCCCACATGTAATTTTCTTAATTGGGAGCTCATTAATTATCCACATGCTTTCCAGAGGAAGTAAACAACAATTAGAGAAAGAAATGGTATTTTTATTCTCCGGAAGAATCGGCAGCACAGCACCCCGGTCCATCCCCACCCTGAGGGCCTGAGTAGCCACTGGCCAGGTCCCTCCCCCTGCCTCCATCCCCACGTGTGCGGGAGCGAACTGCCTGCCACCAGGCCACCTGACAGCAGGTGGCCTCTTGAAATCCATGTGAAGATCCATAAATTGCTGAGAAAGGGCCTCCTTTCCCGTGCAACAGAAGGTTAGAGTGTTTAAAGAGAGCAGTGACATTGTTTTTGTTAATCAGAACTCCCATAAAGAAAGCACTGAATTAACATAATTATCCTGATCGAGAAAAGCCTTACGGATACCTCACAGATACTTTTCAGACCAAAGATGGGAGCCGTCACCATCAGTCATAATTAAGTAAAGCAGGCCTTTCTTCCTCTCACCCCTTCCCCTTTCAGGGCACCGGCTCCTTCCTGAGTTCAATCGCAGAGCAAAGTGTGACAAGGCACATGTCACACCCTCAGTGCTCCTGCTCTCACACCCCAGCTGCCCCTTGAGTTGCATTTCAGAGAAGGAGCGCCCTGGGCCAGCAGGCCCTCCCCTGCCTGGCTTCCCTGCCTCCTGGAGGAAGAAGGGCACCCATCTCAGAAAAGCAGCCACCTGACCCCCTCAGCCCTCCATCTCCCACAAAATACGGAGTTCCAGAGCACTGTTCCTCCTGGACTCTGCAGGGACTTCCCTGGGTCAGCAGGCCGGGGGAGAATAATGGGGGCAGATAGCCAGCCAGTCGGCACCTGGATCAGGACCCTGGTCCAGACCCCCAGCCCCTCCCAGCTGGACGGTCACGTTCACCCCTAACCACCCCCACCCCCCCCCACCACTCCACTCCTAACTCAACTTCAGGCCATTTTCCCACTAACAACCCAAAATCTGTCTATACCACACACCTAAGGGCACAACCATCCCAGTTTAAAGCTCTCAGGGCCCACATGGAGGCCTGGCCCGGCCCCTTCGCCTCCCACTCCACCTCCTGAAAAGCGCTGCACTCGGCTGCACAGACGTCTCCCCAGGCCCCGAGCTCTGCTACAGAGCTACTGTGGGTGCCATTCCTCTGCCTGCTGCCCCCCTCTCCAGCTACAGCCTCGTACCTCTAAGGTCACCTGGCCATCCTGCAGCACTCCGCTGCTGCCCTGTCACCTCCTCACAGAAGCCCTCCTCCACCTCCCCAGCCTGGCCGGTCCCCTCCGAGACCCTCTCAGGGGAGGCAGAGCGGCCAGGGCAGTATGTACTCAGCAGCCTGCCACTTAGCTGGCTTCTTTATTGAGCTTCAGTCTCCTCTGATCAAACTGCAAGCTCCATGAAGCTGCCGGAAACTTCATTTTTGTTGGTTTGTTTGATCATTTGACTGTACTTTTTGTTTGTTCACTGCTGAATCCCCAGTGCCCATCAGTGTTTGGCTGGAGGTAACACTTAAGAAATATTTGTGGAAGGAAAGAAAGACAAGAGGGAGGAGGGACACCCAGGCCCACGCTCTCCAGGAGACCATCACAGCCCGTGTCTGCTGGGGGCCTTCCAAGGAGGAAGTGAGGGGACATCCAATGGGCACTTAAACACTCCGCTCCCCTAGTCCCATCCTGACTCTCCCCACTAAGGCCCAGAGAGAGGCAGGAGGAGCTACGGGTCCAGTGAACCAGTGGCGACTCTGAGCCTGCCCAGGCCCTGACCACATCTGCTTTGCGGTGGGATGAGGGTGGGGGTGGGGAGGAGAGAAATACAGGAGCGTGCCTGTGGGTACAGTGTCCCCTTGGGCTGCTGAGACAGTTCTCAGGATGCGTGACCTTGGACCTTTCATTCCCCTTTGTGGGCCTCAGCCTCTCCATCTGAGAAATGGGCAGCCTGAAGCAAGTAACTCCTCTGCCCTCCACCTCCCTGCCCACTCCACCCCTCTCTGACACCTAACACCCCCCAAAACTTCAGACAGCCCTCCTCTTCCCCCTGCAGAGCCTGATGCTGACCTGCCCACCAAGTACCTGCTGCCCTCAAGACCACCCAGGAAGGGTGAAGCTGGGGACTCACTGCCTCCCTCACCAGTGCCTGTAGGATGACATGTGCCTTGATGACACTGTAGACGTATTTCAGCTTGACATGCTGTAGTTTCCTCCATGAAAAGGTACTTATTTTTTATATATCTAAATGGCTTGTTAATGTCCCATAGAGCTCAGCACTGGCCAGAGGACACAACCCACTGTCAGAGCCTCGGGCTGAGCCCCAGACACTCCCCAGTGAAAGTACGCCCAGAGCCCGGCTAGGGCCACAAGACTTGGCAACCCTTAGGGAGTGGCAGGGGGCAGACGTGGGCCCTGACCTGGCAGAGGGAAGGGGGACGTGGTACAGGTTTGCTTCTTGGCCACTTGTTAGCTGTGCCGCCTCGGGCCAGTGACTAAACTCTCTGGGCCTCCAGTTTCCTCATCTATACAGTTGGCAATGCTAACTCCTACCTGAGGTCTATTTTGAAGAATGAATCAGGTAATAAATACCAAGTGCCAGGTAACATTTGACTTTTAAGGTATGGTAATGGCATTATGGTTGTGTTTTTAAAGGGTCCTTAACTTTTAGAGATATACACTGAAACATTTACGGATAAAATTACAGAATGTCAAAATAAGGCACTGGCGTGGGCTGTGGGTGGGGATGGAGGAGCCAAGTCTGGTCATGAGCTGATGCTCACTAACAGGAATGTAGGCTTCAACTGACTTGTCTCCCCACGTGGGTGTGGGTTGGCGTTTTCACACCGAAGCGTCACACAGGCACCCACTGGGCGTTCACGGAAACCAGGAGTGCACACTCTAGCTTCAGAAGCCGGGGACCCTCAGATCCTTTGCATGGCCAGGTTCAGAGATAGGTGGCAGAAGATACTCTGAAGCACCAGGAAGGAGCATTTGGGAAGGGTTGGGGGGAAGAGGGCAGGGCTCTCAGTGAGGCCCCGGGAGGCTCCCACAGTCCACGGAAGGGGGGACAGGCAGGTGAGGGGCCCCTCTAACCCTGAGACCTGGGAGCCCAGGAAGGTCAGGTAGCCTCTGCTCCAAGTCCGCCATTCCAGCTGTGTGACCCAGGGACCGTGGTTTTTCCAGGATCCCAACGTTAAAGTGGGGATAGTGACGACCCGTCCCATTTCACCTGCATGTGCGGTGGGAGCCTGGCCTGGGGCAGGCGCTCACGGGCCCTGCCTTCCTCAGCAAAGCTGCCATCTCCTAAAGGCCATGGTGAGCAGGCCGCCCTCATACCGGGCACTGGGATGCAAACCTGCCCTCTGGAAGCTCCAAGGGGAAAAGCCGTTTTTCAAATGACACTATACCAAGCAAAGCCCCAGGAAATGCGGCTTAGAGGACCCCAGCCTCAGGAAAAGAGGGACTCACTGCCAGGACAAAGATGAAGATAATGCACAACAACAGTGACGGGCAGATTCACTGAGTGCTTTTGAAGCGCCCGGCCCTGTGTCAGGGGCTTCACCCGCACTTCTGCTTCCACCCCCATCACCACCTACTAGGTAAGCGGTTTCATTTATGCCCCACCCCTGTGCAGTCGAGGAAACCGAGGCTCAGAGGGAAGATATTACAACAAGTGAGTGCAGAGCTAAGCCCTAAACCCACCCGAGTCCAAGGCCCAGTGGGTGAGGGAGGCTCTGGGTATCCAGAGGGGCCATGGCAGAAAGTCTGGGAGCCTGCGGGCCCACTGAGGCAAGCCCTCTCCAGGCCTCAGTTTCTTCACAGGTGCAATGGTGGCAGGAAGTCCCCAGCCCTCCTGGAAGGGCACCAGGGGAAGGTGGCACAGTGGGAGGAGGCAACATCCCAAAGGTTCCAAAAGGAGTGGAGGCGGCTGTGAGGTAAGTCAGGGTGCGGGGGTGGGAGGCGAGAGAATGAGACAGATCGCTCAGGCTGAGGCTCAGGCGTTGGGATATTTTCCCTGGGCTATATTTTTAGATGGACTACTTTCTTTCCCCTCCCCCGCCTCAGTGGGTGTGTGTGTCTGATCCGCTATATATAGCGGCGCAAACCGGTCTCCCCCTCCCTGCCCCAGGAGACTGAGCTGAGACGGGCAGGGCCCTTCCTCTGGCCCCATTACCACCAGGTCTGCTCAGCTCCAGTGGTCCCCTCCAGGTGCCCCTCCCCCGGCACACACATTCAGGCACACATGCACAGCCAGACACACGTCACCCAGAACTATCTGTGGGTCTCAGGGTATTGGAGGGGGTCTCAGAGCAACCAACAAGCCCTGTCCGGAAAAGTAATAATAACAGCATAACTAGCTCCCCAGAGAGCGACTCATATCTACCATCTTGTTTAACCCTCAAAATTCCCCTACAAAAAGGAAACAAAGGTAATTTTACCTTTGTTGGAGGTAAAAATTTCTCCATTTCTCCTAAATGGAGAAACTGGGGCCCAGGGAGAGGACAAGGCTTTCTTAGGTCACACAGAAAGCTAGTGGCAGGGCCCATCAATCCCCTGGCTGCACATGCAGCCTGAATCCACCAGCCCTGAAAAAGGCCAGACGTCCGGGATACCTATGTTTAACAAGTGGCTCAAAAAACTCTGACCGCGTACCAATGGGCTCAGGAGAGAGAAGTGTGAGCTCGCTCCAGCTCAGCACATCTGGGGGTGAGAAGCAGCACTAACAGCCCAGTCCTGGCTCCTGTGCCCATCTCCTGGTCACTGAGCTTTCATATCTAAGTGCAGAACTGCATTTTTCCCACTCCAAAATTTCAGGTGGTCTGGTGGGTTTTAGCCAAGGAATTTCATCGGCTGAGCACCCAGGGTGAGGACTGCCTCTGGATGGCAAATGCAGACCCTGCACCATCATCTAAGTCGCCAAAAGGAGACTGGGGCAGGATGAGACCAGAGGCTTTGGGTGTCTCACTGATGACCTGCCGCTCACAGATCAGTGACCAGTCTTGACACTGGGCCGTTGGTCCCGCCCAATCCTGCTGAGTAGTCTGACACTGGTCTACTCCATCACAGAGCTCCTGACCCCACCCAGAAGCCCTGGATATGGGTGGCGTAGAGGCCTGCGTCCCTGCGGTGGTTCACACGGGCCCAGTGGGGATGCAGGCCCTGTCCTGGAAGCAATCCAGCCCTACCTGGCTTGGGGGCAGCAGTACCCAAAGGAAGGAAAAAGGACTTGGGGCCAGGGCAACAGCCATCCCCCTGGGGAGGAAAGGACAGGGGTCCTGCTCTTAGTGGACCTGGATACACAGACGATGCACAGGAAAGAATGAGCTTGCAGAGGCTACAGCCTACGTTCAGTTTCTGAATATCCACCTGCAAATGAATGAAAGTGGACCCTTCTCTTACAACATACAAATAAGTTAAAGGCTCAAAACTACAAAACTCCTAGAAGAAAATGGGGGGAAATGTTCATGGCCCTGAATTTGGTCATGGTTTCTCAGATATGACACCAAAGCACAAGCAACAAAAGCAAAAACAGACAAGTGGGGCTACATCAAACTCAAAGCTTCTGCACAGCAAAGAAAACCACCAAAAGTGTGAAAAGGCGACTTACAGAATGGGAGAAAATGTCTGCAAGGGGGACATATATCTGAAAGGGGATTAATATCCAGGATATATAAAGAATTCTGTCCTGGCTGGTATGGGTCAGTGGATTGAGACTGTCCTGCAAAGGCCTGAGAACCAAAAGATGGCCAGTTCAATTCCCAGTCAGGGCGCATGCCTGGGTGGCGGCCAGGTCCCCAGTGAAGGGTGTGTGAGAGACAGTCAGTTGATGTTTCTCTCACACATTGATATTTTTCTCCCTCTCTTCCTCCCTTCCCCTCTCTCTAAAAATAAATAAATAAATCTTAACAAACAAAAAGAATTTCCTACAACTCAACACCAAAAACCAAATATGAGGTCTGTCCAGAAAATATCCAGCCATGGAGTATGAAAAACAGAGACATTTATTGAAGAAGATATAAGACACAAGAAACACTGGACATAGGACAGTGACTCCCCAGTCCCCTTCAAAGTTATGACCTTTGTCAGGAAGTCTGGTTCACTGGTAGCAGTTTGAATCAAATCATTAGCAACTGCAGCACGATGTTCCTTCTGCTCTGGTAGCAGAAGCCACGGAACTAATTTTGCCACAACACGTTTCATGCCGAGATCCTGTATTAAAATCTCGGACACAGTCGTGTTTGGAACCCCCACATCAGCTTTCGGTTCTCGCACTGTCAGTCGGCAACCTTTGTTGATTGCAGCCTGTACATGTTCAACATTCTCAGGTGTTCTGCTTCTTGCAGGCCTTCCAGAACGTGGCTCACTTTCAACAGATTCTCAACATCTTTGCATGTTTATGCTACACTTTTCTGTGACGCACTCCTTGCATTGTCCCCCAAACCCTTCTAAATCATCCAAACAGTTTCCGTTTAGGAATGTTCAAGCTTAACACAAAATCTGATGCAGATTCATTGCTCTGCTCGCTCAGTGATTATGAATGTGATGGCCACACAGCACACGTGCTCGCTCATCGGCGTCTACTGCCCCCACTGACTAGTACAGTGAAGTCCTCATTGTTCACACACGCACATTCCAGTCCATTCTCCTTGGCTGCCAGGTTACACTGATGTCGTGCAAACTGTTCTTGTTATATTAACAATGGCTGGACTTTTTCCGGACAGACCTCATAATCCAAGTCAAAAATTAGGCAAAGGACTTGAATAGACATTTCTCCAAAAAAGACATATAAATGGGAAGAAAAGAAAAGAGACACTTCAAAGTAATCTTCTTCAGGTGGGACCCCAGCCCAGGTTGTGTCTCCTTCCTCAGACTATAACAAAACTCCAGGAAGGAGGGAGGGGTTGAACCACGCATGCTGGCCAGGCAAGGGATTCTGGGGGAAGCATTTAAAAAGGAGTGCATTGAAATGCCAGTCCTTTTTTATCTCCCCTCCTTCCCAGCCACTAGGTACTGGGGTTCCTGGGTTCCTGGGCCCTGGACCTTGGAGACAGTAGGAGGCTCAGGCCATGGGCACTGGGAGCCTGTTAGGGACAGGCCCCCAGTGCCCCTCCCCTGCACGGGCCTGCCAGCAGCTGCTGCCCACTCACCTCCAGCACAGGCCTGTCAGCAGCAGTTTACCCCCAGGCCCGCTGCTGCTCTGCCCACTCCAGCGCTGGCAGGGCCTCAGAACCAACATGCAGCAGGAGGGGCTTCCCTCCCCCACCACGGGAAGCCACCATGGCAGCTGGGTCCTGCCCAGCCAGGCACACAGACACACAGGGGTCAGGGGTGGGGCAGTGGCCAGAGGAAAAGGAAAGCACACTGAGAGTAGGACGCCTGGACACACAGACTCTGAAAGATGCCTGAAGCCAGACCGTGACTAGAGACCCGCTAAGCCACCTACATTTCTAATACTTTCAGGCAGGAGGAGAGGTTCCTGGAGCAACCTTGAACTGAGCTGGCAGAGGGTGGCAGGGTGATTTTCTTTGGGTGTCTTACAAGGAATGGGCTCTGAGGCAGAAACTTGCCATTATTTCAAATTAGATAACTGTTAAATAAAACATTCCTTTCCTTTCCATCCAACTCTGTCTTTGGAATTTTGCCTGGTAGGTGGCGAGCGGTAGAACCCTCCACTACCACCACCACTGGCTGGGTTTGGTAACAATACTGGGCTCCCACCCCAACCACCTGCCAGCAGAGATAGCCCCTGGCTGCCTCCTCACCCACATCCAGCCAGGCCTAATGGTAACAGATCCTGCCCCTGTGCAGGCATTTCAGGCAGGTGCCTTTCCCCAAACCTGGCAATGAGGTTAATACTCAGTCTACCAGGAGCCCATTTTTCACAGTCATACCATGTACCCACTAGCCCAGGGCAGGTGGGCTACACCAGGGCCTGCTTAAGTCCCAGCCCCCAACACTGGCCCCGTTCCTATTAAGGGCTGGGCCTGGAGGAATGGCCGCACCTTGAAGAGGGCTCTCACCACCTCATTCCTGCCCCTCCTCCAGCCTTAAGACAGCTCCAACTTGGAGTCAGATGGAACTAACAGGAAGCCCACCTCATCCACTCCCTCCCAGATGTGTGACTTCGGACCGGCCTCCTCTTCTTTGATCCCTGTTTCTTCATCTATAATATAGGTGGCACGCTAGACCCATCCTCTGTGATTGATGAACATCCATTCTCTTTAACTCTCCATCCCTGCAAGGCTCTGCAGAGCCCGCACATCCCCGAGAGCCCCAGCGGCACTGGAAGGGAGGCAGGTCACTCCGTCCTGCACTGAGCAGCTCAGACCAGTAGGTTGGGGTAGGGAAGGAGAAGGCTGGTACCCGCAGAGTTGGGTCATGAGAGGGGGTGTAGGGGAGCCCCAAGGGCTGAGCTAGGTTCATGGTTGAAAGCTCGAAGGCCAGGCATAGGGATCTGGAGCCAGGGGCTCAGGCAGTGGGGAGAAACTGAGATTTCTCGAGGAGAGAAGCAGAGTGGGCAGAGCTGACCTCAGACCCTGCCCTTCAGGTGCACAGGAGCAGCTGGACAGGAAAATTCAGAGCTGGGGGTGGGGCTGGGGGACTCGGGGCAGGGGCACGAACATCAGAACCTGTGGCCCAGTGCCCACCTCACTCATGCTGGCCCAGCATCACCCTGTGTAAGGACAGGGGTCAGCCTTCCTGACCCAGATCTGACCTCCGCTCCCCAAATCCTGAGCTTCTGTGGGGTGCAGAAATGTCTAGACCGATGCAGCCCCCACCGTGGCCAAGGCAAGATCTTGAGAGGATTGGGCACCACACATCTCCTCCCCTCTCTTGAGGCCAGACAGGCCTGGGTTTGAGCCTGGCTCCTCAGCTTCCCAGCCCAGTGACCCTGAGCAAGTTACTCAAGCTTGCTGAGCCCAGCTTCCTCTCACACACCCAAAGGGCACAGTAAAGAAGTGGGTGATGACCTTAAAACACCTGGCCCACAGTAGGTACTCAATTTCCCCTCTGGGCCTCAGTTTCCCCACCTGTACAATGAACAGGTTGAGAGATGGTGTTTGAGGGGCCTTTCGAACCAGACTCTTCCTCCAGGGGGTGGTCCCAGCAGGGTCGGCCCAGCTCTGGTCCCCGTCTCACTGCACATGGAGCTCTGCCTCCCTGAGCCCAGGTGCCAAGTGGACAGGATGAGATGACGCTGCGCCATCTGCAGGGTCCTGCCCAGCTCCAACCAAGGACTCCAGGTTCTCTGTCCCAACTCCCAGGCTGCAGGGCGAATCCAGTGAATCCACCGTCCCCGCTGGGGAGAGGGGTGGGCAGGAGGGCAGGGGCTGCTCTGATCCAAGCTAACAAGTGTGGAAGCCTTCATATCCCATTCCCCCAAGGCCCCTCCCTCTGGGAAACCAGTCCTCAGGGCCCCCACGCGGTCCTGATGAAGGCGTGAAACTCCTAACTGATATTTTCCTTTTCATTCTGAGCACCAGGAAGCACAGACCCAAATATTCAGCCCAACGTCAGGCCCTGTGCACCCAGGGTCTGAGTTCCCTGAGCCATTTCTTCCTATGGCAGCCCACTTCACTGCATTAAGTCTATCTCAGTATCACACACATGCTTGGAAGCCCTCAAGAATACTTGATGGAATAAGGTAGATTTAAATAGTTAATGCAAAATGCAGCAAAAATAAAGCCAAAAACCCCAGGTACTAAAAACAAATCAAAGCTCGGGGCCTGAGGTGTGGAGAAGGGGATGGGCCAGGAGGCAGGGTGAGGAAGGCTCCAGTCCTGGCCCCTTGACTCTGGCCTCTAGTCTCACTCAGAGCCCAGAGGAGGGTCCTGCTCTCGTCCTAGAACACTTCACAGTCCTGCCAATAACAGCCCTGGCAACTGTGGCTGGGATTTGTTGAGATGAGTGCCTACTATGTGCAGGCATCGCTCCAGTTCATCCTCTCCCAGCCCTGCAGACGGGCTCTGCTTTGCTTCTCCCTTTTCCAGGTGAGAAAACTGAGGTACAGAGAGTTTAAATAAAGTGTCAGAGGTCACACAGTTAATACGTACTAGACCTGGCATTCACTCTAGGTTCTTACCAACTGCTCACACTGCCGCAGGTGCCAGAAAGGACACGCAGGTGGGGGGGCTCAACACGACCTCCCGGTCACGAGACGAGAGCCCAGTGCCCACCGTCCACCTGCCTGGCAAGGGCCGACCCTGTCCCTCTGTCATTTGACCTCTCCACTGGCCCAGTTCTCCCCTACCCTCCAGCTGCACAAGCAGAGTGCCCCCCAAGTAAGAACATGAGGTGTGCAGGCAAACAGAGTCATCAAACACTCGGAGGTAACAGGGAGGGAGGAAAGGGCCAGGCTATGGCACCAGGGCAACCTGAGTCCCGTCCAAGCCTCAGCTCAACTTCCACATCTACACCACGGGACGGTGAGAAATTGGCCCACAGAAGGGTGTAGGCAGAGTCAGACTGCCCACAGAGTGAACCAGAGCTGAGCTGCTCAGCTGTCCCCACCACCAGGGTCAGAATTCTGCCCTTCAACTCTCTGTGTGAACTTGAGCAGGTCACTATACCCCTCTGGCCTCAATATGCTCATAAGCAGAATGGGGATAACAAAAGAATTGTCACTTATCCACGCCTGGCATATGATGTCAAATAATTAGCCACTGATTATTTGTATTATCCCAAGGCACCTCCCAGCCTGGGACACCCCTCTTTCCTGGCAGGCTAGGCAAGGGACCGGGCAGAGCCGTGAGAGGGGCGAGTAGAACAGGCTCCGGCATGGCACCTCCAGGTGCCAGCGCTGAGGGAGGTGGTAAAGGGCTGCCCCACCACCCTAGGTGCTCAGAGGGCGTTCTGCTGAAGTGTGGGGAGGGCATCAGCACAGTCACACTTGCGCACGCATGCACACCCTGGACAATGCATGACTAGTGCCCCAAACAGCCACAGCCCAGCACCACAGCCCCGCCCATTCCCGGTGCCCTCTGCCACACCACCCCCAGCAGACCAGAGGACACTTGTGGGTTCGATAGCAGCTCTGCCTCTTGGGTCAACTGACCTTCCCTACATTGGCCTGTGTTCTTCATGTGGAAACAGGGCTCATACCATCCTTCTCCTGTATAAGGAACAAATGACTGACCCGTGGGAAGAGCCTGTGCTCGTTCCCCACACATGAAACATGCCAGTTCCTTCTCCTTCCGCCCTCTCTCTCCTCCGCTCCCCCACCCAGTCCCGTCACTGCCACTGCTGCCTCTCTGTGCCCCATTAAAACAGCCACCCTGCTTCCTCACCACTCAGAAATTTCAGCCTTCTGTGCCCGCCTGCACCATGGTGGCTGAGAGCACCAGTCACCAAAGCAGAGGCAAGCTCTCTCCAGCCTCAGTGCAGCAACGCCCACGGCAGCCCTCAGTCACTGACCCCTAGGCAGCAGCAGAAGCCCGAGCTGCCTCCCTCACTAGAACAACAGGCAGAGAGCAGAGATCCAAAGCACCAGCTAAGCCTTCCCTGCTCGCTGCCCACCCCACCCACAAGAGCGCCCAGCTACCAACCTGGCAACCCTTCACAGGGCCCTTGCCAGGCCACGTTCAAAGGCTTCTTGTGCATCATCTCATCTCATCTCTACATCCCCATGAGGAAGCCACTGCTGGGCCCATTTCACAGATGAACAGACTAACGCACAGATTAGAACACTTTTCAAAGTGACACAGCACACAAGTGGAAATGGCACTGTGAAGCCAGGCGGTCTGGCTCAGAACTTGAGCTCTTCATCTTTCTGCTAAAACCACCAGCGCCTCGGAAATGCCCAGGTCCAGAGGTCTGCTGGGCAGTGAAGAGAGGGCCTGGGTCTTCCTGCTCTGGAGGCCAACTGAGGCGAACACCAAAGTAAGAGTATGTAAAGCAGAGACACTGACCTTTAAAGCCGAAATAAGTCCCCAGGAATAGGAAGTTGTTTAGGGCCCAGGCCTGACCCGCAGACCAATTTGTGCCCTGTTTTAAGTATGAGGGCAGTCTTAGCTTGGGTCAGCTTCTCAGACCTCAGGAAAAGTCAGGCCAGTGAATTCCAGCAGTGATGATGGGGTGGGGTGGGTGTCTGGCGAACCCACCAACCCAGCTAAGGGCTGTGCTGGGTGGTGTCCCCCAGCCTCCTGGGCTGTGCTGGGCGGTGCCCTCAGATGGGGCAGAAAACTGGCAGAGGCTGACATGACCCATGGCCACCCAGCTGCATGCAGAGCCCTGGTGTGACCTGAAGCTCCTCATTCTGCTCTCAGTGATGCTGGTTTCACAACCAGGCCTCCTAGATTTGCACGATGCCTCCCACCAAGTTCCCGGGCCCCCAACACACACAGACTCTGATCCAGCACAGGCTTCTTCTGTTCCAGAGATGACATCTTTGTCCTACAAGTCATAAATAATTGACCACGTCAGATGCTGCATGCACGTGTGCTGGGTGACAGCCTTTCAGTCTGCTACGGCCTCGTGGATTTTAATTTGCCCCTTCCCAGCTCTGCCCAGAAACAGCATCCATGCAGCTAAGGGCTCTCTGCATCTGTGGGCTCTCTGAGTTGTCTGCCAGTCCTCCTGCCTGTACTCCTCCTGGAGCACAGCGGACACCCCACACTTCCCAGCCCCGCAGGGTATGGGACAGCACCTGGAGGTTTTACTCACTGAACAAAACAGGCCTGGGTCCTACTTGGTCAACCAAAGGATGGTAACCGGCTGGGGAGGGCAACTAAGGACAGTTACTGCGGGGTAGCTTCTGTAAGGGGATACACTCTGAGCCGTCCGTGTGCAGAGAGGAAGAGAGGGAAAAGAGTCATGTCCAGAGAGATATATGTGTCCCAAAGAGGGAACCTGGCAGACTGGCCCAGTGGCCCCCTCTTGCAGCCCTGTGGCCTGGTCCAGAGGGGCGTCCCCACTGACTTGATGCAGCCTCCAGCTCCCACTCCACATGCTGTGGCTCCTTGGAGGGCAAACCCCAGCTCCTGGGGTCCTCCTAGAGGACATGGTGACCACGGGCATGGTCTCCAACTCTGTCCCTCCCCATGGGTGGCCCCAAACTGGGGAGCAGTGTGCAGTATAAGGGGGAGTGATGGGTAGGCTGTGGAACCTGGAGTGGGGAACTGGGCTGAACCATGCCTCAGCCACCAGTGTCCACCCCTACTACTGCTAGGAAGGAAACAAACCGCTCCCTTTCATTGGTTGCTGTTGTTAAAATTAATGAGCTAGTTAACCTGTAATAAAAGGTTTCTTGTACACTTAAGAGATGACCAACCACAGCAGGTTAAAAATTATTAACACTCTTCCTCTAGGCAGTCTGCCTGGATTGGGTCTACTGGGCATAGTTTCTCCTGGCTAGAATGGCAGGCAGGCTGTGCTGGCCTGTGCAGCGGCCATCCAAGCTGATGAGGACTGTGTCCCTCTGCTCCTGAGAGTCCTGCAGACATTTCCCAGTGACCAGTCCCACCCCACACCTGGCCCGGGGCTCTGCAGGCACATGCAGATCTCAGTCCATGCTGCAAAATAACCGATGTGCGTTTTAACATTCACTGAGCACCAACTGTGTGCCAAGGTCCACACTGGGCTTTCCCCACACAACCCAACAGCCTGAAGGATGCGCTCTAAGGAGCCCCTTTTACAGAGGAGGAGATGCAGGGGAGTGGGTTGCACAGACGGGGGAAGACGGAACTCCAGCTCAGGTACTCCCTGACCTGCAATGTGAGGGTGGAAGGGGTAGCCCCGCCCTCACCTTCTCACCAACTGCTGCTATGAAAGGCTTGGGGGGACTTCCGTCTCCCCCAGGTCGCATCCCTGTGCTTACTCCTGTGAATGGAGCAGGCTGACTCAGCAAACACACTTGAGCCCCCTAACACCAAATTAAGGGCAGAAGCCCTCCCAGAAATCATCCACTCAGCAAAGCTGCCTTGGAACTGAAGTCAGAGGAGACATAGGGGGATGCAAAAGCGTCTGCTCCTAAGACCTGCTGGTGCCTCTCCCTGCCAGCCCTTATCAAACTGTGTTCTCCGACCCAGAAATCATGTCCCCAAAGTACTTAGTCATCACAGTGCACAACCAGGCCCCCGAGGAGGCTGGAGCCCACCACCCAAAGCACCTGCAGCCTCAACTATACCCACACAGGCAGACCATTTCACTAAGTGGCCCACAGCCATGCCCCCCTGCTTAATGAGGGGTCTTCCATGTTCCCAAGCCTCACTCCTGGCTGGTGCTTGGGACAGCCTGGGGCCCCCAGCACACTGAGCCTGTCACAGCCAGGAGCTACCCTCCTTCTGTCCTCCAGAAAGCTGTCCCCAAACCGTCTCACCCCCTTGCACACCTACAACTCAACAGCATCCCCTACACACACACAGAGCATGGCTGGAGGAGAGCAAAACTGGGGCCCAGAAGATAGAACAGGAGAAGGGGGGGCAAGGAGAACACTGAGCAGAGGAAAACTGCACCCCTGGAACCTGCCCTGCACGTAGAGTCCCAGCACCCACCCCGCCCATTGACCCAGACAGTGGGAAAGCAGTGAGATGACATACGGGGCCTGCAGGCCCACGGCCCACGGGACTCATCCTGCAGTCAACCCCGCCCAAGCCTGTACCCACAGACCTGGACGGGGGTGCCAGACTCACCCCACAGTGTCAAGAATGAACTTTCTGTAAAACTGGGCAGAGGCCACAGGAGGGACAGGTGCCCAGGAGGCTCCCACAGCAGGCCCACAGCGCCACGGGGCCCCTGAAGGGCACGCACACCAGGGACAGCAGCTGCCCCACCTGCCCACACCGGTGGGCTCTCTGGTCAGCAACACACAGCAACGAACCTTAGGTCCTCCCTCCAGAACCAGATGTGGTGGCCCTCTCCTTCACCTCCGACTGGGACCTCGACCTGAGTCATCTCGGCTTTCTCATGGGCTCTCCCCATAATCCTGGACCAGCCTTTCCCCTCCCTGTGTCTTGATTTCCCATTAGTACCTGCAGATGCCTCAGAGATCCTATTGTAGCAGGTCCAGGTTGGGGTCTGAGAACCTAATTTCCAATAGACTCCTAGGTGATGCTGATGCTGACAGGAGGACCACACTTTGAAAACTGTTGGCCTAGATGTGTCCAGCCTGCAAAGTGCATAGCCCACCCTCAAGAAGTTCATAGGATAACCTGAGGAGAGTATACAAATACATATGTATGTATGTACATTTGACTCAAAGCAGCCATGGCACAAAATGTGGCTTCTAACCACTAAAGAGCTCTGACAGAGAGTGGGCTGGGGGCTGGTGCAAGCATGGAGGACTTCCTGGAGGAAGTAAAGACCTAAATTACCATTTTTACTTATTGAACTCATTATTTTTTTTCCTGCAACACATGTCAGGGCCTGGGTTTCACCTCCCCACACCAAGTGGGCAGTGAGCTGAGGCCCCCCATGACTCTGGACACCAAATCTCACCCACAGTCACGGACAGAGCCACAGGTGTATTGAACTCATTATTATACAACTAAAATGTGAACGCTTTCTCCGATTAAGAGCTTCAAATAAGATGTGCTTACTATAGAGGGTAAACAGTCACTCCCTACATCTCCATCCTCACTGCCCCTTTGGTGTGAAACTTCCACCGTGTATGTGCACACACGTAGAAAAGTACGCACGTGTGTACATATAAATACAAATGAGGTTATACACAAGGGAGCATAGCCTCTGTGCTGGAGCGTAACTGCATTCTTCACTCAGCAAGAGACTTTGGAGAACTTTCCCCGTCTGCGCACAAAGACAGCAACGGTCACTGTACTACTCACTGAGCACTCACTCTGTGCCAGATCCGGGCTGAGCACTTTATGTATTATTCCAGTGAATTTGCACTACAAGCTCCTAGCATGGATGCTGTGGTTCATCCAGTTTTGCAGATGAGAAAATTGAAGTGCAGAGGGGTGGTCAGTAACCTGCTCCAGAGCCCCAGACCGGGAGCAGCTGGGCCGTGGGACTCCGGAGCCCGTGCACCAGCAACACGCCACCCTGAGGGACTCCACATAGGGCGTGCCCTGACCCTATTGCACCAGACCCCTGAAGGCTATGTTTAGGGGTCTCCAATTTTTATTTCAAACATTGCTGAAATATCCCACCTCTTTATGCATGTGTGCAAGTATTTGTAAAGGGTGCACACATTTTAAATTTTGATGCTGATTAGCAAATTGCCCTCCAACAGCGTCTGTGCAGACACATGCCTGGCAGCCCCCATTCCCCTACAGGAACACCTACTGAAGAACAATTCCCATTTGCTGAGCACCAACTGTGTGCTCAGTAAATCCATTTCGCAGTTGTGGAACTGAGGCTGAGAAAGGTTAAGCTATTTGTCCAAGTTCACACAGCTGCAAAAAAGCATGTCAATATGCCTCAATATTGTGGAGGGAGAGAGGGCTGCAGGGAGGGAGAGAGGGATGCAGGGAGGGAGGGAGGGACATTCCTCCATCCCCCATGCTCTTCCTGCTCTCTCTCCAGTCGGGCTACCATTCCCACTGCTCCACTGTACAGCTTTTATCAAGGTTCCCAGAACCCCCTATGTTGCCAACTCCGTGGCCATTCTCTGACATGCCCTTTATCTCTCGGCTCCTACCATGCCACACCCCTGGTTGCCCTTCCATGCCCCCTTCAAACATCCATGTCCCCAGGGCTCTCTGGGTTCTTTTCTGTCCTGTCTGCACAGTCCTTGGCTGGTCTCTCCTGGTCATGTAGCTTTAAATCCCAGCCAAGACCCCAGATTTCTCTCCAGCCCAGGCTCGCTCCTGAGCACCAGCTGCATGTATCCGAGAGGCCTCTCGTTTATTTCTACTTGTTCATCTAACAGGCCTGTCTGAAATGGAGCTCTTCATTTTGAGCCCCCAAATCACGTCTCCCTCGGCCTTCACTCCTCTCTTTCACATCCCACATCTAAGCCATCAACAAACCCTGACAGTTCTCCCCCACCACTGCCCCACACACCCAGCAGCTGCCTGCACCCCTTCAAGGCTCCTCCCTAGTCAGCGCTGACCTGGATGCTACAGCAGCAGCCCCCCTGCCTCACAGGCCCCCTGTTCCCTTCTGGCTCCGAACTAAACCACAGCAGCCAGCTAGTGGGACAGTTCGGATCCTGTCACTACCCCACCATAAGCAAGGGGTTTCCATGGCAGGGAGAATCAAGTCCAGTCTTTTCAAGCTTGCTCACCGGTCAGAAATCACCTTTAACCCCCGACCCCCACATGCTGACCAGTCCCAGGGTCACTGTCCTTCTGCCTGCAATGCTCTTCCCCAACGTTTCTAACATTCTGTTCAGTGGGAACTCCTTCCTCTGCCCTCATCACCCCAGGTCAAAAACCCCCATGCACCCAACCTCCCTCATTTTTCATAGTATTCACCACCACATGACATTATCTTTCTTATTTATTTGTGTCCTTCTTTCTTATGTGTCTCCTCATCATAACATAAACTCTACCAGGCAGGGAGGAATTGCGTCCAACTTGTCACCTCTGTGTCCACCTCTGTACCGTGTACAGTGCTCAACACATGGTAGATGCTCAGTAAATAGTTGTTGAATGAGTGAATGCATGCATGAATAAATGTGTGAATGAATGAATGAATGAATGAATGAATGAATGAAGAATGCACAGACAAACTGGCAGAGCCATCTCTCTCTGGCTTCAAAGTGCTCCTGTTCCCTAACACAAACTGCCTCCCTTATGAAGAAGTGTCAGAGAGCCAGAGAGCAGGGCAGGACCCTCTGAGCACGGGCAGGGAGGTGGGCATAAGGCTGAGAAAAGGCCAGCGGGAGCACAGCCTGTACTTTGGAAGACAGCGGGGCACCAGGCCTCCTGGGAAGCCAAGCCTGGCATCCCCGCCTCAGGGGGCTCTGAGGCTTTCAGACCTGCCAACCTGTCCCAATCAGGAAAGGGCCTTGGGGGCAGCTGGCAACTGAGCACACCTGGCAGGGGGCCAGGATGCCTGCCGACAGCTGGCGCTGCTGCCAGGCAGCCAAGTAATCATGTTAGCCACAAACATTGGTCCAGGGAATTTTTTTCTTTGCCTCCCATTTTCTTTCTCTTACCCTCCCCCTTGGAGCTGCAAGACTCCGAAGATTGATCTTTGTCTGAAATGGAGGAGATGACTCGATATAATGAACGCCACTGTCCCTCTTGCCGTTTGGAGCTTTAAACATTTGTTTAAAGGCTGGGGACAAACAACTTGTCCTCGGGGCTCTGAGGCCGTAACCTCTCCCCTGGAAAACTCTGCCCCTGCTCGTGCTCCTGTCCCAACTCCCCATTTGCCTCCTCTCCCTTCTGTTTCCCGTGGGATGCCTTGATGGAACAAAGGTTAAAAATAGCCCCTTTCTCTTGCAGATTTTAAAAATAATTCCATTGAGGTCAGGGCTGGATCTACCCATCGCCCTGCCTCCCATGGCCCCTGTGGCTACCTCCACTCCCCAGAGTCACCAGCCAGCCCGGGTGACAAGATGGCTCAGTCCGCCTGTTCTCACAGCCTCTCTGAAGAGAGCAAGTGAGGCAGCCTGCCCACCGAGGTAGAACCATAGATGGCTTTTGCTCCAGCTCTTAAACAGCAGCCGAATGACACACACAGGGAGCACGGCCCAAACTGGGAGCACCTCCCTGAAGGGCCGTGCCTCCCCCTTACCCCTCTCCCCCAGGCCAGCAGCCCCTCCATCTGGTGCTCATGGACCCTGTGCCCCAGCACGCACTCACTCGATCAACTTACTGAGCACCTACTCTTCTCCAGGAACCAGGCTGGGAGCTGAAGACACAGGGAGCAACCAAACCCTTCTGGTGCCTACCTCAGTGGCCTTAAAGCCTGGTTGGTATCCATGATCACTTTGTAGGGGGACACACTGGGATGATGGCCAGGGGGCCCCGAGAGCATAATCAGCGAAAGCTCCCTAAGAAAATGCCCTTGGAACAGAGATCAGAGAACAAGCAGGAGACCACCAGGCATAAGGTATGGGTGAAAGGCCCAAGGCATGGTGGGAAGGTCTCCTCTCAGGATCATGCCACCCAACTGGGGGCCTCTTCCTGGTGCTCTCTGCTAGCAGAAGGAGGCCAGACCCCACGATCCCTCACCGGGCATTCAAGGCCATTCCTAGCCTGGCCTCTGTCCCTAAGACTCCCTCACCCCTAGCCTCACCCTACAAGGTGCAGCACAAATCTTGTCTCATTGGCCCTGGAGCAGAAGGCACTACTCTCTCTGGGCTTCCACACCACTGTGCTCCTCCCCACCCTACCACAGACCACATTGGCCTGCTGCTATATGTTACAGGCCCCCTTCCCCACACGGGCCGTGCTGAGCAGTCTCTGTGTAGCTGGAGCCCCACATAGGGCCAGGAGTGTGAGCCAAGGAAAAGAAAGCAACTGGAGACACCATCAGAAGGTTTAGACTCAGGACTGAGGCATAAGTGTGGGCTTCCTAAAGAGGTGAGTCAGGACTCTGAGTAAAATAGGATTTGGAGAAGGAGTGGGGTGGGGAGGTCCAGGGCAGCAGAGACTGAGGCTCAGGAAAGGCCTGAGGAGGTGGGCACCCAAAGACTGAGGCCTACCTAGACTGATCTCTAACCTGCAGCCCCCAAGAAGTTGAGTGGGAAAGAGAAACTGAGGCCCACAGAGAGCAACTGCTTTCACTAGGCTATGCAGTTAGGCAACAGTGGCAGGAGGGATGTTATCCAAAGGTGGCAGCTGCCTCCCTCATGCCCTTATGCAGTCACTGTCCACCAGCTCCCCCCCCCCCCAGCAGAGCACACAGACCAGAATCGGGTAGCTACCATACCATGTGGCCAGGGGAGGTCCCCTGGTATGGGGAGCCTGGAGGGGCGCCGGAGACACCTGAAGTGGTTCTCCAAGGAGGAGGGTGCTGGGCCAGGAAACACATTCAGACGGGGTAAGTCCTGGGCAACGCCCAGAAGGGCCTCCCCATATTTGCTTCTGTGCCCCCCAGGGCTTCTGACCTGGCTGGGCGGGCTCCTGGGAACATGGGTCAGCCCACCCAAGCCTGAGCCTTGAAGGAACCAACCTCTTCTCCAAACACTGCATTGTCCTGAGGGATTGTGCTGGGAAATTCTGGAACCTGCCCTAGCCAGTCTCAAATTTTTAGTCCTCCACTTTTGGGCCCTGGGGACCCACCCCATCCCAGCCCCTTGGGTTGAGGACACAGCAGAGGCTAAGGGCTCTTGCCTACAAAAGACTCCCTGGGGTCCTTAGCCCAGGCCCCAGCAGCCCCCAACCCTGACACAGGGCAAGGCTACCAGGGTGGGCAGGCCCCAGGCCCAAAAGACTGCACTGTGGCAGCCGCTCTCCCCAGGATCCGCCACTGCCAGGGCCTGACCTTGTGGTTCTTCAGGCAAATGGCTTCCTGCTTCAGTATCCTCAGTACAGCCCCCAGGCTGTGGATTCTGTGACATCATGGACAGTTGGAGATAAAAGAAGCTCCGTGTACGCAGCCCTGCCCACTGCTGAGGGCTAAATCCCTGGTCGCCATACAGACCAGGGAAGCCTCATCCAGAACATCTCAACAAGAGGCTGCTTAGGACCTCTGCTGAACCAGAGGAGAGGCATGGGAAGAAATCGAGGCTCAGAGGGGGGAAGAGAGTCTGCTAGGGGAGGGGCAGAGGGAGGCTTTGGCCAAACCCAGTGGGCAGTGCCTTGAATGTGAGGCAGATGGAAAACTGCTGGACACCACCCTCTGTGCACAGGGGCTCAAGGACCAATCCAAGCACAGAAGCGGGGTCTTCAGCTAGTTACTGGCAAACCAAGGCGCTGAACAGAGGGGCTGCTCCAGGGGAGCGGACCTTTCTGCTGAGCCCCCAAGCCCAGCTTAGGCTGGGCTACAGAAGATGCCATGGCCTGTGTGAAGCCTCTGAAGGAGGGAGAAGACACCCCATCTCCCAATCCCCACCCCAAACCTGGCCAGCCCAATCAGAGCTGCCCCAGCCTGTCATTGAACCTTCTCCCCAGGCCTCTGGGGGTCAGTCACAACAGACAAGGCCTAACTGAGCCACCACCTGCGGTGGGGAGGGGTGGAGTGGGGGAGGCATGCAGTTCACCTAGTCTCCCAGTAGCTCTCTGAAAGGGCATCGGTGTCCCCTGTACAGACTGGAACCCAAAACTTGGAATAAGCCACAGAGAGCATCGCTCTGGCCTAACTGTGATAAAGCCAGTGATCTGCAAAATCACAACCTTCATTCAGCCCATCAGCGCTGAGGCCGGGAGGCCCCCACCAGGAGAGCCGCATTCCCAAGATGACAAGCTGCTTGAAGGTGAGCAGAGAGGTGAGGAGACACAGGGTTGGTTTGCTTCTCTCAGAGACTCGAGGGAAGGGCCAGGCCAACCTGCAGGTGTAAGAAATCTGGGGCCGAGTGTGGGCCACGTGACAATTTAGATTCTGGAAGGTCCAGACACAGGGTCTGTCTTCCCCACCAGCTCATTTCCACAGGTCACAAGTGTGGGTAGGAAAGCACAGGCAAAACACCCTGCCCGCCACTCAAGCAGGTAGAGAGATTAGCCATTGACTAAAAGGGCAGGGAGGGATGGGGCTAAGCTCTAACTAAACAACAACCCCCATCCTCCTGTCCTCCCTGCCAGCCTCCCCTGCTGGGGTTTCTTGCTGAGGGATCTGGACAACTCCCTTCTTCTCTCCGGGCTCCTTCCCTCTATAAGTCGGATCCATCCCTAGCACACCTTCATTCAGGGGCAGTAGGGTATGGCAAGTGGACCTTTGGGTAGCCCAGGGGCAGGGGTGAGGGGACAGACAGCACCAGGGGCCACAACTTCCTCTGTAAAAGGAGGAGGCTGCGGAGGGGCTGAGAGGGCACAGATTCCTGGGGGCGGGGCACAGATTCCTGGGGGCGGGGCACAGATTCCTGGGGGCCGGGCACAGAGCTCAGGCTTCCTGGCCTCAGGCTTGTGCCCACACCCTTCCTGGGGATCCCCGATCTAATGAGGGTTGGCAGGGTTTGTCCTGTTCCCTCTGAAGATGGAACACACTCTGGGCACAGAGTAGGGCGGATTTTTTATCTCTTTCCTCTAAGACCTTTAGACAGTCAAATTATAGTTCAATACTAAAACAGGTATAAAGAAATCAAGTTTGGAAGTTATTCTCATCTTAAAGAGCAAGCGGGAAGAGCAGAGGAATGAAGGGAGGCTGAAGATTTGCTGTGACTGGGGGCTGCGGGGGGGGGGGGGGGGGGGGGAGTAAAGCAGAGCAAAAGCCCCCAGGCTACAGACTGCTCCTGCAAGGAAGAGCAAGAAGGGAGGTAGGGGCTGGGAAGTCAAAGGAACTCCTGCAGGGGCTGCTGGGTGGCTGTCCCACCTTCATTTATCCAGCAGGCTATTCAACAAGTATTTCTTTAGCACCTCTGCATGCCAGGCCCTGACTTTCCTCAGTGAGTGAGCCGGACAAAGTCCTACTAACAAAGGGGCTAGAAAGACAACATGTGGTGGGCAGACCTGGTCCAGGACCTTCCGGGGTATCTGGGTATCAGGTTCCTCTGGCGGACAATGAAATGCCCCAAGGAGAAGAAAGAGAATTACACAGGCATTGGAATTACACAGGCATTGGCCAGCACCTGATCCTTCACCCCAAGCTGGGCAAGTCCCCTGGTCTCTGAGCCTCAGGAAGAGCAACAATAGCAGATAACTTTTATGAAGCAGTCACTATGTACTCAGCATTGATCTACAACAGGGGTGTCAAACTCATTTCACCAGGGGCCACATCAGCCTCGCAGTTGCCTTCAAAGGGCCGAATGTGATTTTAGGACTGTATAAATGTAACTACTTCTTAACAGTTAAGCGAGAGCTCGGCACTGCCACCAGGTAGAGACAAGGTGCCAGGCCGGATAAAACCAGGTGGAGGGCCGGATTCGACCCTCGGGCCTTGTGTTTGGCACCTGTGATCTAGACCTTTACATGTATGAACTCACTTAATCAATACGACAACACCATGAGGTAAATACTATCTGTATCCCTCTTTTCTTGGAGACGGAGAGGTTTAGTGCACTGCACAAGATCACACAGCCAGTAACCAACCAGTGCAGCCAGGGTTCCCCGCAGAGCAGCCTGGCTCCAGAACCTGAGCCCTTCACTGCCACATGGTGGCCAAGAAGCTGTCCCCAGCACAGACGTCCCTCTGCAATCTAGACTCACTGCCACCACACCTGTCTGTGCTCTGTGAGTTCTCCGGAGGCGGCCAAGTCAAATGCCCTCTCTGCAGTGAAACTTGCCAATCCCTCTCAGGATTAAGGCTCCAAAGACAAAGTGTCTTGTTCAAGGTCACTCAGCTGGTTGGAGAAGGAACTTGCCATATACTACACACCTCTAACGGGATGAATGTGGGGGTACTGTGTGCATGGAGACCAATCTGGGGTCACCGTATGGTTCCTGAGCAACCTGAGAAGGACGTAGAACATCTGAGCCTGAAAGAACAGGACTATACCAACAGGACAGGACCCATCACTTGGTCAACGAGCACTGCTTAGACATAAGAAATGTGGGTGTGAGTGAGCAGCCTCCTCCACTTGGTTCTGTGGCCTCACATCCCTCCCGCAACCCCAGTACTGAAAGGACCTTCTCTTCTCTCTGCCTGTCCAACTCCTGCCCAGCTATTTTTCTCAGGTCCAGAACCAGTACTGCTATCTATCTCTTCCAAGGAGCCAGCCCCTACTGCCCAGCACCCCTCAGAGTACTCTGAACCTGCAGCCTGGTTCAGGACTGACTGAGGACTGGAAGGCAGAACTGCCCTGTGCCACATGGATAAAGGACAGTCAGGCGCACAAGTACGGCTGGTGAAGGGGAGCCCTGCCTGGAGGATAACAAGGCGTCCTACCCTGCAGGAGGCTCAGGCAAGAGCCTGGTGTGTCTGCTGGCAACAAACCTAGCATAATGGGTAACACCTTTCAGGAAGAAATAAATCCTGAGGCCCATGGGCCAGGTAAACTTGGCGGGGCTGGTGGGGAGGGGGCGCTGGGTCCATCTCAGAGATGCTTAATGAATGTGCCAGCCACCACGACGACAGCACACACCTGCCCCCCCAGCCCCTCTCCAGCTCCTTGTGCTCCAGGCCCAGCACATCCCCCTCAGGTTCAGCCCCTTACCCAAACTTTCTTAGGGTCAGGGAAGGAGGATGCAGAGAGGTCCAGAGATTAGCTCTTCCGAAGCAAAACTCCCATTGCACAGATGGGAAAACTGAGGCCCAGCAAAACTTACCCAAGCACACAGAGGGAGCCAACTGTAAAACCTGGAACCCAGGCCTCTAGTCTCCACCCAAGCGGCCTCTCCCTCAGGCTGCACACTCTCCAGGGACCTCTCCAAACCCTCCCTGCCTTCAAGTTCTGCTGAGTCCTAGTACCAGTCCTAGATCCCTCTTAATTACTCTCTGTCCAGTGACCCCTCACTCCCTGAAAGAGTGATCAGGCTGGCCCTGCCTGGGTCAGAACTCCTGCCGGTTTTCCAGGCCTGGCTTTTACCAAGCTGATGAGTGAGCATGCTCAAAACAAATCCCTCAATCAAATGAATGAGATGCTGGCCTGTTTGTGAACAGAGCACAGGGAGCCTTGGCAGAGCGGGCTGGGAGAAGGGCCAGAGAACGAGGCTGCACACAACGCAGGAGCCAGGCAAGCCCCCACCCCAGCCATCATACCAGACATGTCACCGTTAAAGGGAAACATTGACCCTTTGGGGTTCAGATGTATTAAAGTCTCTTAATAAAGTAAAAATATCCTCAGAGAGAAATCTACCTCCAGTCATTACCCACTTGCACACGTCAGCAGAGAAAGTGAGGGGGAGGGCGGGAATAGATAACTCTGAGCACCTACTATGTGCCAGATGTCGCTAGCGATGCTGAGGCTCAGGGGCCAAGTGGCTGGCCAGCGATCACTCAGACAATGGGATGCAGAGGCAGGATTTGAACCCAAGTACAGCTGGGCCAAGAGCCACGCTCTCTCCTTCTACACAGCCAATTAGGGGCTGCAGCTGCTTCCGCAAGCCTCGCTCTGGCAGGATGAAAGGCTGGCCACTACCATCAGCCCTGCAAGGTCTCAGGGCAGAGGTTTCCTAGGCCTTGGGGATATGAAAACCAGGACTCAGAAACCCTCCTCAGACCAGGCACTCTGAGCTTTCCTCATGAGTCAGGACTTTGACACAACCCCACCCTCTGGATATACTCCTATCCCTTTGGAATCAGATGCCCCAAATTCTAATCATGTCTCCTAACCACTCTGGGTCTCAGTTTCCTCATGAGTCAAATGGTGAGAGTAACGTCGCCCTTGCAACATCACTGCAGAAGTGATGAGAGAAGGTCTGGAAGAAATCCAGCAGAGCCCTGCTCAGGAGCTGCCCTCAGGGCAGCCCCCTCTGCCTCCGGGTGCAGCCACCCACCTTGACTGCCTGCAGAGAGCCAAAGCCCTCCTGTGGCTTTGGCCACAGAGGAGGGCTCAGGCCCAGCAAGCAGAACCAGGAGAGCGCAGAAGCAGTGGGTGGAGAAAGGCCATGCTCCAGAACACGGCCCCCGAGGGTGCTGGAGCAAGGTCTGGCCACAGTGTAACCTGCCTGCCCTCTCTAGGAGTACTCCGAGGCTCCTGCATTCAGCCTGACCACAAGAAGCACTGCCAGAAAACAGACACAAGGCCACCCCTTGGGCAGGGCCCCAGAGAGCACCACCCTGCAGCCAGCTCGCTTCCTCATCACTCTCACTCAGCCTTCCACGCTCTGGCCTCAAGGCCCAGATGAGAAAACAGCAAAGGGCTGCCGGCTTGCCCAGAGTCTTCACAGCACAGTGGAGTCTGGAGCAGATCTCTAACTCCTGACCTTGCTCCTCCAAAGCTACCATTTATGATGCTCCTATGCAGAATGGTTCCTCTTCAACCCTCCCGCAGTCACTGCATAGGTCTCCTGGTTGCTGCCCAGGTGGAGGCTGTTCCAGCACCTCCAGGGTCCTGCTACAAGACTACCGTGAACCCACCACACACCCCAGGTCCCCTGCCATCATCAAGCAGTCCTCTGAAAAAAAGGGGCAGGACTCCAGCCACCTATTTGCTACTGACTTAGTCAATCACATTCTCTCTGCCAATAAGCGGAGAGCTGTTTGGGAGCATCCATACGTAGCCAGCTTGGGGGCCATAGGGGAGGAATGGGCATTTAGTAAGCACCAGCTATGGACAGGCCCACTCTCTCTAATTTAATCCTCCCCAAAACCCTGGGAGGCTTTTACTGTGTCTACTTCACAGAGAAAGTGAACCTCTCTGAGGTTAAGACACTGGCTCAGCTTGCATTTGGACCTGTGTCTGCCTGACTCTGAGGCTGAGCTGCCCCCAGGCACTGAGTAACCCACCAACAGATGAACTGCCCTGGAAACAGAGCCGGGGTAGTTTCTCCAACCCCCCTGGGATAGCCTTGCCTTGATGCCTTCCTCGCTGCTCTTAAGGTCAGCAGTTGGCTTAGGCCGACCTCAAGGTGGGAGGTGGTTTGTGCTTCCTACGGGGCTGTCTCTGCCTCCCCTCTCTCCACTCTCACTAGCAAATGAGTGAGGAGAATAGAATTACAGTTTGGCGACTCAAGAGAGAGAATTAGCAGGATTAAATATAAATAGCTATTAAAAGTACCTTATAATTAAATTCATTTTCCACTTATTTGTTTTACATATACACAGCCGCCCACGCGTGCACACACGTGCACGTGTTCCCATCCTCAGCTCCACACAGAGTGGGTGGCAGGGCCCCAGCTGCTAACCCGCCTCCTCCCCGCTGTCACCTCTTGCTTGGAGTTCCAGTGCCTGCCCCTCTCCCGGCTCTCCCCTGAGTCACCAGCCCGGCTTCCAGTCTGTGCACCCAGCCCTTCCCAGAAGAACAGAACCTGCTGCTGCTGCTATTCCCATGTGCTGAGCCTGAGGCATTTGACACCATCACCTCCTTTATGCCATCCAGAGAATATTTTTTTCAATAAATATTTGTTCAGTGCCAAGTGCTTAACATGCGTGGTCTTCCAATCCATTCAATGATGCTCATTTCTCCATTAAACAAGTATCGGTTGGACACCTACTACATGCCAGGGCTGGGTAAATGTGAGCAATTCTTCAGCCAATGTGCCTTGAGCCTCTCCCCTAGTAGAGCCCAGTCCAGAAAAAAAAAAGGCCAGGGACAGAGATTAGGCCAGGTGATACCACTTGTCAGACCAAGAGGCGAGCAGGTGGGGGAGGGACACGTGGAAGATGTATGTCAGGGAAAGTCTTCGAACTGCGAGCTTCTCAAAGGCCCGAGCACAACCTACCACCCCCCTATATGCAGGGGAAGAGGCAGGGCGCAGAGTGGCCATGGCGTTCATGATGGTCAGCCTGCACTGACCTGGGCTGGTGGGCGCTGGGCTTGCCCGTGAGACGCCCCTTCTCCCCTCAGGCCTCAACATCCTTCTGTGTAAAGTGGGTTAAGATATACTTAACCCTGTCTACGTACAGCACAGGAGTGAATGCATGAAGAGAATTTTGAGGTGTGTCTGCACACGGCAAGTGTTCGTGACAGTCAGCTGCTTTACGATTACCATTAATGGGACGACTGCTGTTGCCACCATCCACCTCACCTGCAGAGTCAGTGAGTCATGGATTATGATGGAACTTAGAAGAAGCCTCATAGTAATGGGAAGAATTATAAGCCCTGTAATAATGGGGTTGGGGGATGCCTGAGAGGAGCACAGTGAAAGTCTATGTGGGGCCACATAGCAAAGGAATAGCTCCAGCTGATCCCTGGAGGAGGGGGCAGAGCTTTGCACCTCTCCACCTCAGATCCCTCCCCTCTGCCCACTCGGCCTGACCTTCAGCCCTTTCTCATGGGGCCTTGGGAAGACCGTAGCGCCGGAACCTGGACTATAAGAAAAGGGGCTCAAAACTTTAGCCTTTGACTCCAGCCGTTCAACTGGCCCCACTGCCTCTGGGACCCTGAGAGAAGTAGGACAAGAAAACTCTATCCTTCTAAGGGGTCATGTGGCTAGGAGGTAGGGTACATGTACCCAAGATGAGCAAGGTCTGAGACAACAACAAGGTGAAGGCACGACCCCAAGTGGGAAACCTCAAGGCCACCGACATTTCCTAAGTCCCTGTTGGGCAAAAAGGACTCTACTCCGTTGTCACTCAAACTGAACAGCTGCTCTCTCGCACACCAGAGGGGACTATGCCTCGTTCTTCAGGGCATGCGGTCCAGAGAGGTCGGCAGAAACTTGCCCAAAGTCACAAGGTCTGCAAGTGGCAGAGCTGGGGAAAGAACCCAAATCTATCTTATCCGGGGCCTTTCCCTGCCCCATGCTTCCCCTGAGCCACGAAGGCTCTGCTGCAGGGCGCAGGGCTGTGGACTCTGTTCCTGGAAGGGTTCTTCTGGAGACCCTGCCTGCCCAGACTCCCACTGCAGCCTCCAAGGGGAGCTGCCTACCTCACTGGCTCCCTGCACAGCTCCCACACTCAGCCAGCCCTGGGAGCCCATCAGGAAAGTTTTTTGTCCTCAAGGTTGGCAGCTAATTAGCAGAGACTCCCTCCTTTCCTCAGCAAGGACATGACTTCATTATCTGAAGCCCAAAAGATCCCCATGGTATTCAGCACCAGCTCGGGCAGCTGCCAAAAGCAGTGCAAATCAGTGGGCAGCAAGAGGCCTGCCCTGGCCCAGCTCTCCGCCGGGCTTTAGGGGTCTGTCCCATCTCTATGACAAATGCAGGGGAGAGAAAGGAGCCAGGTTGCATGGCACAAAAGATCCAGAGACAACCCACACCTATTGTCAATTCCATATGAAATCAGCCAACCCCAGGCGAAGCAGGGAGGGCCAGGGAGCCGGGGAGTGGGAGCCTGCAGCAGGCCAGACTGCAGCACTGCAGAGCTGAGTGGAAACCCTGCCCTGTCCAAGGTGACAGCAACCTCCCGTGTGACCTTCCCAGAGACCGGCCCCTACCATACCAGGTAACTGCTGAGACCTTCCCAAACCCATCAGCTACCCTTAGCCCACTGGATGGGCTTCTTGCCGCCGCTCCACACACACAAATGGCCTCATGTGAGCCTGTTCTTCAGTGACCGTGCGCTTTCCCTGTCTTGCTGCCTTTCCTGGCTTCATGCTGCCTCTTTCAAGGGGCCTTCCTCACTGTTCCATCCTGCAGGGACCTGCTCTGCCTCATGTCTCTGGAACACTTGTCACAGGCCCCACAAAACCAAGCATACACTTCTGTTGTGACTGCCATGCCAAGCTCTGTTGTGGAGAGAACAGAAATCTGCTGCCTCCATCACTCCTCCATCACTGAGCTTAATATAAAGACAGGCACACAGTAGGTGCTTGATAAGTGTTGACTGAGCATTAGAAAGTCCTTCTAAAAGCCTCCATGTGTTGCAGTGGGGAGCACCCAAGCCTGGGAAGACCAGGGTTGTAGTCGGCTCCAAAGCTACGTGTGTGTGTACTCTGGATGTCCCTGGCATTCTCGTGGCCGTGGTGTCCCCATCTGACAACACAGGGCTCGAGTCAGAATGACCTCTGAGCCTGTGTTCATCTAGGAGGAGACAGTCACCCAAGGGGAAGCTAGCCGCTGTTCATAGTGCTGAAGCTAGGAGTGACCTTCTCTGGGGCCAGTGGGCACAAAAAAAATGAACAAAGCTGTGGAGACAGAGGACTGGAGGCTGGGGCGGGGAAGGAAGGTGCAGCTGAGAGACAATTTGCTTGAATTGCTGGTTTGGGCACTGCTAGGGGCTACTGGGCTGGGGCCATGTGCTCAGGCTGGCAGAGAAGGCTCAGCCTCAGTCACTGGGAACCGAGAGTGTGGCCAAGGGCCCAGAGCCACAGAGAACACAGTCAGCTGGAGATAGGAACGGCGGGCACAGACACATCCCGTGTGCACACACACCCACACACGTGACCATGTTAATGTAAACAGCGTGTGCCTGAGCCTCCCAGGTATATTTCCCATCCCAGAGTGCCTCCCAGCTTTTGCCACATGATTCACCACATACCTGAGCAGTCACAGAAACCTTTATGGACCCATTTCAAAGAGGAGCAAAATAAGGCTCAGTTCCTGGCTCCTTCTCATTTACAGGGTGTGAGAAGCTACGGCCCAATCACCTCCTTTTCCCACCTGTGCCACGTGGCTTCTTTCCATGAGAAGGCATTTGTTATGGCAAAGCTGGTAACAAGCCCAGAGCTGGGGGGGAAAAGGAGGGGCAGGGAGGGAGGAGGAGAAAGAGGGAGGAAAGGGAGGAAAGGAGGGAAGAAAGAGAAATTCCACAGCTATTGAGAAGCAGATCTTGGCAAGGCCCCGTCCTGGCCCAGCCACCATTCGCTTCTGCATAATTTCTCCAACAGAAACTCCATAATTATGGGTAATAATAATCACTCTGATTTGCATGTACTGGGCACCTCTCAGCCTGAGATCTCCAAGTGCTTTGCCAACATTAACTAATTCACTGTGCACACCTACCTCCCCGGGACAGGCCCACACGGTGCTCTGCCCAGCACAGCACAGCTGGTCCTAGGGCACTTGAAGGGTGGCAGCCCCAGCATGGGCACCTGTTGGGTGTCCTGGGAGAGAGGCTCTGGGCAGAAAGAGCCTGAGAGGGGGCCCCTTTGGCCCCAGACCCTGCCTCAGGCTTCCCCCATCGGGGGTCAGGGCCGCCCTCTCAGGGCCTCTCTTAGAAGACCAGGTAGAGGGAGGCCAGGTGCACAGAGATGACCTGGCCCCAAATCTGCCCTCAGTCACTGGGCACCTTGGGAAACTCAAGCTGCCATGAAACAGTTTCTTCAGCTGTAAAAAAAATGCCTGTGGTCTCTAGCTCCCAAGTGGCCATGAAGCTAGAGGCAGGCAGTCTGCGGGGAAGCATTCAGATCTGGCCAGGGCTGTGCACATGAAGGCGTCACTTCTCCCCTGCCACCAAGCCTGTGGGAAGGGGACTCGGAGGCCACAGACACATACAAACTTGCCCTCTGGGCCAGGACTCTCCTCGGACCATACTGGGGCACTCAGTCCCCTTCAGGAGCATGGAGACACCCATTCTCCAAAGGGCTCTGAGCCTGCCCCTATTGTGCACCCCAGCTCAGGTCCCACCCTGGCCCTGGCACCAGAGATCTGGCCGTGAAGGAGGTTTCCTGAATGCTTGGCTCAGAATCAGGGCCAAGAGGGAACTCTGGGGGCAGTAGGCTCTCGATCCAAAGCAAGAAACTCTTCAAACCCACAGAAAGTGGCCAAATCAGAGGTCACCTCTCCAGGCCCTCACAGTGCATATGGGGAAACTGAGGCACGGAAGTAGGGAGAGAAATACTTTGAAGTCCGGCCTGGAATCAAAACCCAGCACCACCATTAATTTGTGCCGTCACCGTGAGCAGCTCACTACCTCCCCGAGCCTCCACTTCCTTATCTGCAAAGTGAAACAGTAACGCCCTTGGGTAATGTGAAACAGTAACATGCTTGGTTCACCGGGCTGCCTACACTGTAGGTGCTCAACAAATACCGCTGCTATCATTAACTACGCTAGAGTTACTCTTCCCATTGAACACCTGCCCCAAGGACACATAAAAAACTCCATAATCGGACCCCCGGTTTCGTGTCTTAAGTATTCACTGAGCAGCTCCTATGTGCCGGGCGTGCTGCTGCCTACCTCTCTGGCACCTTTTTATAAGCTCCTGTGCCTAGCTGGCTGGCTTCCTGCCTGTCTCCCCCACCACGTTGCTGCCCCCTTCCTGAAGCCGAGCATTTACCCTTGGTGCTTCCTCCACCTACACTGCCCTCCTTCCTTCCCTCTGCAAAACTAAATTCCCTTTCAATGTGCCAAGGCCTGCCAGCCCTGTCTCCTCCAGGAAGCCTTCTCTGATTATTCCCATGTGGTTTAACTCTACAGCTGCCGAGTGCCTCACCCTGTCTGCTGGGTGGGACTGGGGGCTCCTCCAAGGCTTAGGACCAAGTCTCCTCCACACCCTGTTTCCGCAGTGTGGCTGGGCAAAGGCTGGCCCGAGGGTTCCGGGCCAGAGCTGGGTAGGCAGAGACTCAACGACAAGGACCATGCAAGTCTGTGTACACGAAGAAGGGCCAAGGCCCACGACGAACACAAGGCCCAGACTCACAGAAACGGTCACACACACAGCACTAACACAACAACACAGTCACACGTGCATTTTCACATGCACAAGCACACAGAATCCCAAGTGACGCGCACGCATACAGAGTTGTGCAGTGGCGACCACACATCCACAAACACACACACAAACACCATGAAGGGAATGCCACACCAGGGTGGCGGCCTTGGCTGGTGACTGTTTCCCTCCATCTGGGCACCTAACCATCCAGCTTTCCCCTACACCTTCTATACATTTTCTCCTTCTTCTTAAGAACACTATGTCAACACACTAAGTTGAAAGACAGCTGTAAATTGCCACTTTAAGGCCATGACCCTGCACTCTCTATTCCAACCTACACATCCTCCCCAGGAGAGTGGACTCCTCCATTTGTGCGGCTCACCCAGCACTCCACGGCCCTCGCACACTCCTGTGCACACTCCTGTGCACACACACGCATGCAGCCCTCGGGGATACCATGCAGACCAGCTGTGGGGAATGACCCCCTCTTCTGCTGGGCCTGTCCCCCAACCCTACCAGAGCCCCTACAACCTGGGTGCGGGTGGGGTGGGAACCCGAGCCTGGGGAGGAGTCCCACCATCCTTAGGCAATGTCTGATGCTCAGGGCCCTGCTACCTCCCTTCTTAAATAAGCCACCCTGTTTCTATCCCCGCCCCACCACAGTGTCCCTGTCTCCGGGTCACCTCCTCCAGGAGGTCTCCCCTGATTCCCAGGAATCATCTTGGTCTGATGTTTGAGACTGTTTCTCTGACAAGGGTCTTCCTGGGCGGTGCTACTAGAGCCTCTAACTCTGATCTGACAGGACAGGAGGCTTGAGCTCCCAGAACAAGAAGGGACATGAACCACTCTTATGAGACAGTGGGACTCCTTCTGAGGCTTGGATTCCAGCCCCGCTCTCCCAGGCTGGGAAGGGGTGCATGGGGGTTGACTCAAAGGGAGAAAGATCCAGTCAGCCAGACCAAAAGTGAGGTGGGGACAGGACACCTCCTGGGCAGATCCTGGGCCCCACAGGCCCAGTCACTTCCCATCTTTGTGTCTCAGTTTCCTCATCAGTCAGTGGGGATCCCGTGAAGACCAGGTGAAGGTGCTTTTGCTCTAATAATGCCACACAGGGGTTAGGGTCTCATGGTGTCTTCCTGCAGGGTGTCCTCAGTGAGGTCTTCTATTCCCCCCAGAACAAAGGGTCCTCAGTGGAACCTCCGCCACAGACATTCAAGTCCCTCCCCAGAGGAGAGGACAGAGAGTGCACAGAGGCAAGAGGAGGGAGGCTGCCCTGAGGGACAGGTACAAGGGTTAAGAGGAGGAAGACAGCCACAGGTCTCTCATGAGCAAGGGCTGGCTGGAACTGCCCGGGACTTGGGGCTCAGCCCCGCCCGGGCTCAGGTCCCAGGGCCCAGGGCCCTTGGTAAGGAGTCCCACCTGCAGCTTCTTAGCCAAGACCTGCTCATTAATCACAGCGGGCCACCCTGTCCTTGCCCTGTGTCAGGCCATAATAATATATGAAGAACATTCATTTATTCAGCAACTTCTCACGCAGGAAAAGATACGTGATTTTGTAGGAATGGATTTACCCTGACACCCAGCTTTCTGCAAAGAGAGGCTAATTTACACATTCAAGTCAACAGCTTGCTCCTCCCCTTGACTCCTAATTTATTTTTAAATGGTGGGAAGGTGAAGGATGGGAGCAAAGTTGAAAATGTGCATGACTGCTGGGTCGGAAGGGCAGAGGCAATGGAGGGGAAAAGGGATCCTGGCTGGGTTTCCGTCTGCCTCTTCCTCACCATCCATCCTGGCCCCGGCTCTGAAATCAAACCAGAGCAGCAGGTGGGTGGAAAAGAGCAAGCACTGGACCAGAGAACAGACTCCTGCTTCACAGCTAACCGCACCCCTGCCAAGCTCCTCATCTCCAGCCTCCGTTCCCGAGTCTGCAGAGCAGAGGCTTGGGCAACCTAGTCACTGCCCAGGTCTCGCCAGCTCCCAGAGCTGGGCTCTTTTGTCCCCTTCTGGGTATCTCTTCATTCCTGTGGTCCAACCACGTGTTCTGGGAGACAGCGGACCTGCTGCAGAGAGCCCTCAGAAATGGCCAAGACAGCCACCTGTGAGGGAGGGACGGCTATACCTGGCGGAGGTCAGAGCAGGCCAGGCAGTCAGCGTATGCCCTGCAAAGGAGTAAAAACCTAAATTCACACCTCGAGCTCTACAAGAGCACAGCCTCTGGGGCCAGGTGCCAGGACTCGAATCCCTGCCTCCCCACTTGCCTTGCGGCCTTGGCAGGTTGCTTACACTCTCTGTACCTCAGTTTCTTCATCTAAAAATGGTGATGAGAGTACCTACCCCACAGGACTCTTGGAAGGACCAGACGGCACTGCTGAAAATGAAAAGCCCCTGCTGCCGCACCGGGCACAGGAAAGCAGGCAACGGCAGTGCCGCGGTCACCGGGGATGGCCAGAGGAATGGAGCAGGACCTGGGCGGGGCCAGTCTGACCCCAGGCTTCCCGCTGCTCGCCCCCATTTCGGTCTAGGCCTGTCTGAGGTGTCCCAGGACAAGTGGGGTATGCTGTGCTCAGCCCACAGAGAACCCACAAGGCCCGGACTGTGGCAGCAAGGTTTCTCTTTGCTATAGGCTGAGACGAAGCCACACCACCCTCCACGAGTAAGAAATAGCATCAGGGCCTTCCCAGAAGCACTGAAAAAGCATACGACCACATGGCTGGCAAGAAGCAGCCGCTTACTGTGACCTGTGCAAACAAAACACGCACACACATGCACACACCACCTTTCCCACAGCTCCCCTCCCCTCATGGGCCTGCCTCTGAGCTGAGGTTACAAGCCCCTGGCCGCTCCCAGCACCCTTGGGTCCACCCAGAAGTGGGGTGGTGTGGAGATGAAGTACTGACTGGAAGGCCCTGCCCAGATCAAAGCAGAAGGGCAAGTGGGAGGATGGACAGAGACCTGAGAGGCCTGCTAACCCCCACACTGGCAGAACCATCTCAGTCCAGGGGGACCTGGGCAGTAGCCGTGGCCAAGTTCCTCTTGGACCTGAAGAAATGGAGACGGTTACCCCACCTTCAGCTCACGTGGTGGTTGTAAAGACTGAGTGAGGCCACCCATGGAAACACCAAGCCCAGGGCCTGGCGCACGGTGCGTGCTCAACAGCACCCTTAACGCCCTGCCCTCATCTCAGGCCCAGGGCCGCTGAGAGCAGCTTTCGTCTTGTGTCCGGCTAGAACAGGAAACTGAGAAAAAGGTGCCAAATTGCAGGGTGGGCATGGGGGGCGGGAGGCAGAGTTCTGTGAATCTTGCTCTAATTGAGTGTCCTATTAACATACCTGGATCAGAATGCAGACATTTTAAAGTTCCTGTGTGATTTTTTTAAAGTCATAACTGAACAATTTCTCTCCCCTGGCCGCACCCTTGGGGAGGCTGGCATCTAAGTCACTCTGTGTAACCAGGATGCCACTGCTCACCTAGTACCAGGTGACACCATCCCTGACAAGGCCTGCAGTGCAGCCACACCCCAAAAGGCAGCTTGTCTCAGAGGCCCCTCCCTGCCCAAGTGAGCCTGGTGACAGTCCTGAGGAGGCAGGTTTTTTCCCTCCTCTAAGGGGAGCTTGTCAGTGACTCATGTCTGTTGCCCTAGAGCAGCATGTTTTCGGTGCTGTCACTCAAGCGCAGTGATGACTCCCTCCCCGGGGGTGGAGGGCACTGCTCGGGCAGGGGAGGGAACACTGAGCAGCCAGGGGTGGATGTGGAGAGCGTGGAGGAGGCGAGTGAGCCAGCCACGGGAGCATATCCCAGGCCCGCCCCGTGACTCCAAGCCCCATCAGGCCTCAGTGCCTGCCTGTAAAAGCAGAGAGTGGACCCTACCCAAGGGTTGCAAACTGGGCAACAGAATGTTTTGTTTGGCCTGCTCAGAGGTTTTTAAAAAATTAGAATCTGTTGCCAACTTTTACAAATCCCATAGAAATATGGATTTCTGGTTTCTCTTGGAAAAACTGAGCCTGGCCACACGGGGCCTGCATTTCCACAAGGCGATAATCGGCCGAGGTCGACAGTGGCCCCCCCGGTCCCCACAGTCCCCACCCAGCCTACTTCCCTCATTTCCATTCTCAGCCTGGCAACCTTAGGCATTTGAGTTTGAGACCCGGGGGTCTCCAGTGCTGAGACTCCAAATCTCTAAATCTGTATGCAGCCTCTTGGGTCCTGCCTAGAGCTAGGGGAGTGGAACTCAGGAAGAAATGGGAGTAACAGAACTCAAGGCTACATCCATTTGGGGAATGCTGTCCGGGAACATAAAACTGCAGCATTTGCCCTGGTTGGTGTAGCTCAGTGGACCGAGTGTGGGCTGTGAACCAAAGGGTGGCCGGTTCGATTCCCAGTTGGGGCACATGCCTGGGTTGCAGCCAGGAGGGGCATTCGAGAGGCAACCACACCTTGATGTTTCTCTCCCTCTTCTCCCTCCCTTCCCCTCTTTCTAGAAATAAATTTAAAAAATTTTTTAACTGCAGAATTTGTTGTAAAAGGCTTTATTTTGTTATTGTTAATAACAAGTATCCATTTTTAGTTCATGGTGTGTGGGGTGAGGCAGTGCTGGGACCCACCACCCAACTGTGAGGGACCAGGCCACACAGACCAGTCCGAACACTGAGCCACCAGGACCAAAGGCTGTCCTAGCATTTTTGCTGATAGTGCAGGAGCTGGGACAGGCATTCTCTGTTACCATAGCTGAGGATATAATAACCAGTTTAAAAGGTTGAGCTGTGATTGTGCAAATAGACATAATGAGCAAAAACCTTTTTCCGCTATGATTGTGCTCTTTGCAGTTAAAATGTCTAGACGCTAGAAATACCACTCATGTGGCCCAGGTCAGGTATAGGACAGTCCAGGTAAACAATCTCCCACCGCAACTAAGTGATAGAAGGAGACGTTCTGACTAGATAAGTTCTTGAAAGGAAGGGCACCAAGGACTGGGGAAGCTGGGGCAGTTCCCTGGCCTTAGAGGCATGAAGCCAAGTCCACTCACTCACTGAACCCTGTGCCCCAAAGACCTCACTGAGTCTCTGCCCGGTACCCAGTCCCTAGAGCCTCTATCCCTGGCTCATGCTCTATCTGAGCCTTAGTTTTCCCATCTGTAAGGCAGACATGAGGGATGGAGTAAGACCTGGCAATGCAGTGTTCAGGGAGCAGGCTTCTGCTTCCATTTCCTTGGTTTCCCCAAAAAAGCCTCATGAGCTACCTGAGACCCAATTCTAGGCTGTGCTGTGCTACTAACCCGTAGTGTGTGATCCCAGACCCTAACCCTCTTTGGCCTCATGTCCCTCATCTGTAAAATGGGGCTTGACATGCTCTTGGGGCTTTCAAGCCCTAGAACTTGATGACCCAGCCTTAAAGTCGCCTGGGCAGGCTTGGCTGTGGCCAGAACATACAGGGGGTACCTGGTGGAAGAGCTAAAGGAGAGGGCTGAGGCGGCGCTGGATGGCCCTTGCTGGGTGAAGGCGGAGGGGAGGGACATGAGGACAGTGGGTACAGGCCAATCTTCTAGGGCCTTGGCTGTGTTGGTTAGGCCTGGATAGAATGTGGGGCCATGGCACACACCAAGCACATCTGATACCCAAGACCCCAGTGTAAAGGCAAGACACATTCTCATAGCTCCCCAGGAGCAGGCCTTGGGCAAGCCTTCTCCAGGAAACCCATCCTGACCACCTTCCTCACTGGGTCAGGAGCCCATTGGCCACAGGCCCACATCAATTTCTGACCAGGCTCTCGGAGTACAGATGGAGCAAGTGAGGCTCCGAGAGGAGCTGGTACCTGCCCAAGGTTCTCTGCACGGGCCTCCCAGCCTCGAGCCTGGCTGCACAGCCAGGAGCTCTGGACTAGAGTCTGGGGAAACAAGACTGAGTGGAAGAGTACCTGGGAGAGCACCTGGGGGAGCCACACAGTGCCAAGGCTCCGACCACCTGGTCTTTGCCCTGACAGGTCCCTCCATTCAAACTTGGGTCTCTCCTCCATCTCACGAACACCTTTCTACTTCTAGCACCCAGTCCGTGGGCCCTCCTGCAAGAAGCCTTCCCTGACCCACCACTCAGGAGATGCACGGATTCCTCCACTGGGCCACTGGTCCTGCCAAGCAGTCCTGGACACCTCAACCTCAGGCCCACGGGCCTTCGCCGTGACAACTGCTCACAAAACTGCCTCCTCACAGGGCTGGGAGCTCCTTGAGAGCTGGATGGGATCCCACTGTTCTCTGTCACCCTAATACCAGCTTCAGGACCCTGCCTGGTACATACTAGGTACTCAACAGACGTGTAAGGGACAAATGAAGGAGCGAAAGTGAGGAGGCACAGAAGAAACACCCAGAAGGGAGGTACCCGCCCACATTCCCCTACCAGGCAGGCAACCCTGCCCCACCCTGCCCTGGCCTGGTTGGCAAAGGCTGCAGAATTAAGCACAAGTTATAATTAAGGAAGGATGTTTAAAGAGAAACATAATCTCCATTTCTGTGGGATCCTCGGGCACAACAGTAATTAACATCTCATTAACATTCATCTAATTAAGCAAGTTATGAAAGTGCATAGAGTTGCATATAGCCACACCAGCCTTGCTCAGGTGGCAAATCAACCACCCAGGCCCAGCCTGGCCAGGGGGTGGGAGGGCTGGGTGAGGTCTGGGGAAGAGGAGGGGCCGGTGGCACAGTTCAGCAGAGGCTGGAGGAGGGGATGGTCCTCACCCTGCCCCCCCCACTCCCCACCCCAGCCTGAGAGTGGACAGTTCACTCTACCCCTCACCCCTCTGAGAAACCCCCTCAGGGTTTCTCAATTAAGACCTTTTACGAGAAAATAATGATGAAGGGCCCCAGCCCCGCCCCACCCTCCACGCTTTTACTGCCTCTCACTGACCAAACCTGAGTGCCTACCTGCACAGCACATGCCTGGGCCATGTTCCTGGGTGCTCAGCATTTCCCCGTCCTTCCACCTAAGAAAACCTTTTCAGCTCCAGTTGATTTTACCTGCACTGTCTCACACAGCCTCCCAGCTCCCATTCTGGCCTGGAGGGGAGAGGCTCAGGGTGGTTCAGACCCTGCTCAAGATCACAGAGCTGGTAAGCAGTAGCCCCTCCCGTGTCCCCAAGCAACAGATCTTTTGGAGACATAAACACTCTGCTGCCAGCAACAACACGAGTGCCCCCCGTGGGAAATGGGGGCTGCTCCTTCTCACCTCTCCTGGACTCTAATTAACCAACTCCCCCAGGGACTCCTCAACTCCCAACCCAGCGGCCACTGAGGGAGCTGAGCTGGAAGCAATCGGTCATCTGTGATGGGGCCGTGGCAGGAGGCCTCCATCCCTAAAGGAGAATAAAGGAGGTGGCCTTTTAGGATGGTGTCCAGGGTGACGTGTGGTATTTTCCTCTGAAGCACTTTGAATCCTTGTGCACTGTCGCATTTCAGTCGCTCCTTTGTTGCCTTATTCCTTGATCTCCACTCCCACGGCAGGCGCGCCCCACCTGCACACCTGGATGCCTGTCAGCTCTGTGTCTGGTCCAAGGGCAGGTCAGGACCGCCTTTCTCAGTGAAGATATATATATAATATGTATGTGGATAGAGAGATAGATATAGATAGATATGTTGATATCACGAAAGTGGGTTTCATGAAGATATGTTGAGATACATATATATATGAAAACACATAGACACATATATATCAGGAGCCTTAAAAATGCTCATTCCCAATAAGTTATAAAAAGCATCAGTCATAAAAGTGAGATCTTTGACCATTACAATTTAAATCAATTTGTTGCAATTTAAAACATAGCCATCACAAAGAAAAAAGAGAAGCCACAGACAGATTGGAAGACTATACCTAAACTACATTCAGTTGACTAAAAATATTGTTTCCAGGCTATATAAAAACTGCAAATCAATAAGAAAAAGACAAATCATCCACTTTTTGTAGAAGGCAAATAAAAACAGCCAACCGGTGGATGAGGAGTCCAGAAGAGCCACAAACACAGGACAAGACTTGCCTCAGTGTAGCAGGGTTCTTGGATATGCCAATAAAACTATGAAATACAATTCTGTGCCCATTAAGAATGGACACCTAAAAAGTCATCATGTCAAGCATGGTTGGAGCTGTGGGAAGTGGAACTTGCCACAAGCATTTGAAGAAACAATTTGGCCTGAAAAGCTGAAGGTGCATGTACCCTATTACCACCACTCCACTGCGAGAGACCCTCTCCCCCAGCACACACACCCTGGGAGGATGAGCACTACGGGCAGTAGCCTTGTTGGCAGAGTGAAAGGGGAAGCGCTACAAGTGCCCACCAGCAGGAGAACGGACCAGCGCAGATGCACACATTAGCCACACAGACTGAACACATGCACTCACCTTTACTCCTTTCCGAAACCCCAGTACAACAATAAGGGGCTATTTTTGTACACAAATCCACAAGAGCAAAGAATGGGGGAAAAAAGAAACAGCAACACAATTTTGGAAGTTGGAAAGCAGATGGGTGAGTGGTAATTGATTTGGCAGAGCTGGAAGAGCAGAGTCCCAAGCCCAGGTCCTGTTAACTGACAGAACCCACCAAAGGCTCAGTACCTGGTGGCACCAGGTAGCCCTGGACAAAGGAGTAAAGAGCCAGTTGGAAGGCTGTGTAAGAAGCAGGTAGACCCCAAGGAGCTTCCAACCCCAAGTATGCCCAGGGAAGACTGCAGGCTCATGGAGTTTTCCTCTGGGGAGAATCAAGCACACTGGGACACACCAGGACAGATGGAGGGTGAGAACCATACTGAAAACTGAAGGAACAGGGGAAAGTTTCTATGTGGCATTTGAGGTCTCAACCCAGCCTTCCTCTCCCACTCAGCAACAGAAGGCTTTGCCATAAGGGCTCCCCAAGGGCTCCCAAGTTCATAAAGGCCCGTGAACCAGCCAAGGCAGACCAGCCACAGGGAAGCCACAGCTGAGGAGTTGAATAGAAAGGTGACAGGGAGCCTGAGTAATGGAGATGGACCACCCATGAACCTGTGGCACAGCAGGCCTCTAGAGAAACCAAACTTAGCAGGTCAGAAGGTTCAGGGAGGGCGTTCTTCCAGGACATGTAAAAAGAGATGTTCTTTCACCTGATAGAAGACTTTACCTGCTTACCTTTGTCCAGAGGAAATTCTCCCAACTAGGCAAGAGCTGAGAATTGAATTAGTGATAGGTACAAAAAAAGCTACCCTAAACAACCCCTCCACCACCACCACACCTGAAAAAAAAAAGACAATTAGTAACACCACAGAAAACACAGCTGTCAAGAAAGGAAACGGACTTCCAGCCAAGATGGAGGTGTAGGTAGACACACTGTGCCTCCTCACACAACCAAAATAAGGACAATAACAATTTAGGAACATCCAGTACTGACAGAAAATTGAACTGTATGGAAGCCCAACAACCAGGGATTTAAAATAGACACATTCATCCAGACTGGTAGGAGGGGCAGAGTCCGGTGACCAGCATGGAGAGGGGCTCACAGCAGGGCGGCTGGTGGACGCAGCAAGGTGGCGGATTGTGAAAGTGTGTAGCTCACAAGGCCTCTGGTAGACCAGGAGGTCCCACATTACAGCGCAGATAAACCAAGTGAAACTGGGGAGCAAAACAGACCTCACAATCCAGGGTCCCAGCACAGGAAATAAAGCTTCAAAACACCAATTGAAAACACCTGTGGGGGTTGAGGCGCTGGGAGAAACTCCCAGCCTCACAGGAGAGTTCACTGGAGAGACCCACAGGGTCCCAGGATGTACACAAACCCACCCACCCAGGAAACAGCACCAGAAGGGCCCAGTTTGCTGGTGGGAAGCGGGGGAAGTGACTGAAATTTGGCAGAAAGCAGAGCAAGTGCCATTGTTCGATCTTGGACCCCTTCCCCACATACAGTGTCATAACCCAGAAACTGGGTTGACCCTCCCTGGTGAACACCTAAGGCCCTGCCCCTCAAATGTAACAGGCACAACCAGACCCTTTCCCCCACCTCAAATGGCTCAAACAGAAGAACAGATCAGAGCCCCAGAGCCAATACATCTAAGTGACCAAGAGATAGACAACCTATCAGATGCACAGTTCAAAACACTAATAATCAGGATATTCACAGAATTGGTTGAATTTGGTAACAAATTAGATTAAAAAATGAAGGCTGTGCTAAGTGAAATAAAGGAAAATGCACAGGGAACCAAGAGTGATGGGAAGGAAACTGAGACTCAAATCAATGGAATGGACCAGAAGGAAGAAAGAAACAACCAAACAAAAAAGAATGAAGAAACAAGAATTCAAAAAAATGAGGAGAGGCTTAGGAACCTCTAGGACATCTCTAAACACTCCAACACCTCAATTATAGGGGTTCCAGAAGGGGAAGAGGAACAGCCATGAGTGGAAAACTTATTTGAACAAATAATAAAAGAGAACTTCCCCATTCTGGCTAAGGAAATAGACTTCAGGAAATCCAGGAAGCTCAGAGTCCCAAAGAAGTTGGGCCCAAGGAGGAACACACCAAGGCACATCATAATTATATTACCCAAGATTAAAATGAAGTAGAGACTCCTAGAAGGAGCAAGAGATAAGAAGACAGCTACCTACAAAGAGTTCCCATCAGACAGTCAGCTGATTTCTCAAAAGAGACCTTGCAGGCAAGAAGGGGCTGGAAAGAAGTATTCCAAGTCATGAAAGGCAAGGACCTACATCCAAGATTACTCTATCCAGCAAAGCTTTCATTTAGAATGGAAGGACAGATAAAGTGCTTCTCAGATAAGATCAAGTTCAAGGAGTTCATCATCACCAAACCCTTATTATGTGAAATGTTAAAGGGACTTATCTAAGAAAAAGAAGATAAAAAACATGTACAGTAAAATGACAGCAAACTCACAATTATTAATAACCACACTTAAAAACAAACACACTAAGCAGACGGCTAGAACAGGAACAGAACCACAGAAATGGAGATCACACGGAGGGTTAGCAACAGGGGACTGGAAGGAGGAGAGGGGGGGGAAAAGGTACAGAGAATAAGTAGCATAGATGGTAGGTAGAAAATAGACAGAGGGAGCATATGAATAGTATGGGAAATGTAGAAGCCAAGAACTTATAAGTATGACACATGGACATGAACTAAAGGGGGGAATGTGGGTGGGAGAGGGTGTGCAGGGTGGAGGGGAGTGATGGGAGGGAAATGGAACAAGTGTAATATATAATCAATAAATATATTTCAAACATTTAAAAAAAGAAAGGAAACATTATCAAATGTGGTGAGCAGGGTGGAAGAGGGGGATGGCAGTCAAATGGAACTAAATCCTCATCTTCTACAGTAAAACTCATTCGGTGACACCTGAAACTAGAACATCAAGGAGCAGCATGTAAAGCAGTTGTCTAGAAGTAGGAAAATACATATCCAATCCACAGAAAAGAGTTGGAAGAATCTGCTCCAAAGGAGTGGCAAATGGGCGGCGAATGGCCCACGGAAAGACAGGGGACTGGAGGGCGCGGTGCCTGCCCGCCCATCCCGTCCCCACCCAGTGTGGCCATCTATGGCCCCAAACACCTCCCTCCGCTGCCCTAACCCATCAGTGCTCATTGTCCCACGCACCCTCCCCACCTGCAGCACCCCCGCTTCCAGGGCAGTTCCCACCTCCGCCCCTGCTGGGTTTCCACACATGGAAGCCTCCTCTCATTCAAAGGGCAGAAGCAGACCCCCGGGGCAGAAGAAGAGGTGCTCAGCTTGCTCTTCCTCCGCTCCCTGGTCGGGGGGTTCCTGGTGGGCATCTGGCCCAGCCTACTGAGTTTCTCTTTCACTGAACAGTTACTGAGTGCCTTTTCTGTCCTGGGCACTGGGGACAGGGCTGTGAACAATACATTAAGCAAATAAAAATTACTGCACATTAAGCGAATACAGCAATAAATACAAATTGTGGGGTGAGCCCTGAGGGTAGGGAATCAGGTCTGTGAAAGCACAGCTCTGATTTCTTCCCAGGGACACTGAGGGGTGTGTGGACTGGGACGCTGACAGAAAGAAACACAGGTGTTCAAGTGACAAGCGTCGGGCTTAGAGAAGGGAGGGAGAAACCAGAGGTGGAGACAGAAAGCATGAGGGTCTCTCTCTCTAGCTCTGTGCTGCCTGCCTTCTTTGCTCCCCACCTATCGCACCTGGGGCCAGGCTTGTCAGAGGATGGCAGGAGAGGGAAACCCACAGTCCAACCTTTAATGGGCACTGATGCCCACCGTGACAGGGTGATCTATACCCTCAGTCCTCCTCGCTCAGCTCAGATGAGGTTCTGCAGCCATGGCAGGAAGGGTGGGTCAACAGGGTGTGGGTGCAGGGTCCTTCTGCCAGACATTTCATTTCTCTCTGACTGCTGTAGCCCCATCCTTCCTCCATAAACCCTGCTTTCATTTCGGCCTCCCTTGCTGAAGAGCCTTCCATGGCTCCCGCTGCTCTCAGGGACAATTTATGGGCCCTACAAGGTAGCCCTGGCCACAGACAGAGCTAGGTCAGGCTCAGGGCCATAGAGCTGGACCAGGAGCTGATGACCACTTAGCACCACCCTGGCTGTAATAGAGGAGGCTGTCCACGGCAGAGAGGAGCTGAGAGGGAAAACCCCCACCAGCTGCCACGGAGCCAGCAAAGACCTCCAGAGGGACCCGCTGAAGGCCAGCCTTGCGGGGAGTGGAAATCTGCTAAGAGCACATGGACAGGAAACCCCACTTGGCATGTTTCCACCTGCCCACAGGGTCCTCCCTTCTCCTACAGAGGTAACTCACTTCAAGTCCTCCTGAGGCTGCTCTTCAAGGACCCTTCCTTGTCCTCTCAGTCTTATCCATGACTTGGGCCTCTCTCTTTCCTCCCCTAAGCACACAGTGGGTGCTCTGGGTGATCTGTTTGCTGGCCAATAGTATGGCCGGGGTCAGCAAGGGGGAAAAGGAGACAAATCCCAATGGGAAGAACCTCCCCCACACCTTGGATACCCCAGGTTGGGCTAGGCAATGTCAAAGCCAGCTGGCCCCAAGGATGGAGGCAGGAGGATTGCCCAAGAGAAAGAACGAGAGAGGAGAGCCAGCCCCTCCTCCCCCTCCCCACTCCCGGTGCACAGGGACTCACACCTGACAGTGCTGGACAACCGTCATTCACTCACTCGGTGCCCCCACCCTGACCCCACACCATGAGCAGGAACTGTCCCTGGGAGGAGGGGCCAGGGAGGCCTGAGACCGCCACCACCCAGCACCTCCCACCTGCCAGGCACCTCGCATGAAACCTGCCTTCCCTTACCCGCTCATTGTCCTAAATGTGCCTCACGTGAGCTTGTTTAATTCTAAGACCCTGGCCTGCCCCATTTGCCAGGGGGAGAAACTGAGGCCCGGAGAGGTTTGGTGACATGCCTACAGTCACACTGTGGTAGGTGGTGGGGCTGGGATGTAGGTCAGATATGCCGGCCTGGTAAGCTGGGTTCTTCCCAGGGACCACCTGAGATGGGAGTTTCTAAGATTTGGGGGACATATGACTTGGGACCTGAGTCCCAGGAAACAAACAACCTGGGGTGCTTTCAATTGGATTGGGGGACCCCATGGGGCCTCTTCCCAGGCTCACCCCCAGAAAGGCAGGCCTGAAAGCAATGTTTTCCCTCCAGGGAAAGAACCTACGAAGAGCTGGGCACCGAGTGAATCCTCAGCAGTGCCTTCAGGGTTGGCTCCCTGCTGCCGTTTATAGACAGGGAACGTGAGGCTCTGAGAGGCTGAGGGACTCGCCCACGCACTGGGAGGGGTGGACCTGACTCCAGACCCAGGGGCCCTTCTCCAGGAATGATCCCTCCTCAACTCAGCAGAGTCAGCAGGCCCGGCCTCGGCCCCAGACCAGCAAGAGCAGGGCTTAGCCACTCAGGGACACAGGAGGCTGGAGCTCCCACACCGGCTTGGCAGGCTACCTCCCAGGGCCAGAGAGCGTGCCCACACACCTGTCACCTTCCACCCCTGCCTGGGCAAATCAGGGGCTTGGCCCCTAAGGAGTCAGCAGGTTCCCAACCTCAGGCCCTCGAATAATGACTGCGACCTTCTCTGGGTTCAAGTCACCCAGAAAGCGGAACCCCAGGCCACCCCTCTGAAATATCACTTCACCCACAGGTGGCCAGTATGGTGAGACAGGGTCAGAGAGAGAATGAGGCCGACAGAGGGGAGCATCACAGCCCTGGGGGGGAGCAAGCCCCCTCTAGAGTGAGGGTTGGGCCAGGGCCTCAGAAGGTTCCTTCCAACCTCCTTTAGAGACCTCTGGGCCTCCAAAGGTCTGTGACTCTAAAACCCCACAATTCTGGGGATCTTGCATCTGCCACCACCTTTGAGGAACCAACTACACATGCAACATCACACAGCATGGGACTTACACCATCCAGCACCCCATCAGGAGGCGTGTTTCACCCACAGGGAATGGGATCTGCCCGAGGTCCCGCTGTGGAGAGGCAAGCTGGAGTCTGACACCAGTGCACTGACTGAAGCTGCTGTGTCCTGAGCCCACAGCCCACGTGTCCTTACGTTTCACACTGTCCTAGGCTGGAGGTACGCAATAGAGCCCTCTGATCTCAAAAACCAAGGGTCTGCCCTGGCTGGTGTAGCTCAGTGGATTGAGCGCGGGCCTGCGAACCAGAGTATCGAGGTTCGATTCCCAGTCAGGGCACATGCATGGGTTGCCGGCCAGTTCCCAGCAGGGGACTCATGAGAGGCAACCACACATTGATGTTTCTCTCCCACTCTTTCTCCTTCCCTTCCCCTCTCTCGAAAAATAAATAAATAAAATATTTTTTTAAAAAAACAAGGGTCTGAGAGCTGTGATTTCTCAGTCCTCGGATTCTCCACAAGGAGTTCTCAGAGGGTGGGAAGGAAGCCCCTGCCTTGGTTCTGCCCTTCCAGGCCCTCTCCAAGATCTGCAAACGAGGGCTCCCAGCATTCATGGAGACCCCTGAGGCGGGACAGGTAGAGCTTGGCCTCAGGGTCCTGGAAGCTGGGCCAGGAGACTGAGATGGGGCTCAGAGGTGCAAGAGGCTGGCAATTCCCCAGAAGCTATTGCCAGCCATCTGCCTGTGAGTGGACAGGGTGCTTTGGGCCCATTCCACAGATGCAATAACTCAGAAAAGAAAACTCTGGACTTAGCTCAGGAACCTGGGGACGATACTTGCTCCTGTCCCAGCCCTCACCCTGAAAAGCTGTGGGGGATTGGGCAGGCCACCTGCCCTCTCTGTTCCGTGAACTGAATCATCTCCCTCCAACCAGGCTCCAGGTGTGGTGTTAGAATCCTCCAATTCGGAGGCCACCAGAAAGGTAGGATGCCCACCACCTCTTTAGATGCCCCCTTCAAGCCTGCACAAACACCACTTAAATAGCATCCTCCATGTGGGAAAAAAAACCCTGCAGCCCTCCTCCTGGGTCAGTGAGACCACAGAGCTCTGGGTCCAGGGCTGGCCGGTGCCCAGGAGATTCTGCCGGGCTCCTCTAACATGCTGTCCCTGGGACTGACCTGGGTGGACTGTCCCACCCTTGGTAGGTCAGGTAGCAAGATGGAGTAGTGAGAGCCTGGAATTTGGTGTCAGACAGCCCGAGTTCAAATGTCATCCACCAACCCCTGAAATTCCAGAGCAGTTTGGGGCAACCCTTTTAACTTCTCTTAACCTCCACTTCCTCCTCCACAAGGAGAAGCCAGACGCACGCCCTTAAAAGAAGGGATGCCTATGAGCAAGCGAAATGCCGGGGCTGCGGGAGACGCTCTGAGCAGCGGGCCTGCCCCAGGTCCTCCCCACCTGACATCTCACGTTCGACTTTCAGTGACCCAAATCCACAGAACCCAGGAAAATCTGTAGTTTAAAATAAAGTGAGATTTGCTTCTCATTAAAGTGAAGTTTGTCACCTCTATCATAAATTGCCCTCAGCTGCAGAGAAGGGTCCACTAACACATTTTCTTCTTTCTCCAAATGATGGGAGAGTGGCTAGGTTTGAAAACCCCCCGTGGACAAGTACAAAAGGCTGAAGAGTACCCCCACCTTCAGCTGCCCCCCAGAAGCCAAAAATCACAGCAATAATATGTCTAACAGCAAAGTGGGAAGCACACCTTAGCCCGGCTCCTTCTGGTGCTGGTCAGCCGGAACCGGCCCTGGCTCTGGGGGCAGGAGGCCAGGCCGTGGCCTTCGGTCTCTCCCTCCTACCATCCCCCACCTTCCACCTACAGACATTTGCTCTCAGAGCCTAGGTGCCTGCAGTTACAGCCTCCATCTCTAATCTGAGCCATGGAGCTGCCGGTGTGACTGCTGAGGACACTGGAGCCCTGGATGTTCTGTCCCTGGGAGGGGCAGGCTGGTGTGGGAAGGGGGTTGCCTGGAGCTCTGAGTACTTTTGACTCTGATATTATTACAATGATGACCAACATTTAATGAGCACCTACTATGTACAGGGCTGGACTGAACTGACTCAATCTTGGAACAGAGCCCCACAAGGTCATCCCTCCCCATTTCCTTTACAGATGAGGAAGCTAATCACAGTCAAGTTAAATGGCAGCTAGTAGGTGAGATCTGAACAGAGACAGGCCAGACTGAGCCCATCCCCACCCAACCAGTGCCCTGGAAGCCCATGCGGCCCAGCTGGACTGCAGCCCCACACCCAGGCAGAAAGGAACATGCGACTGTCCAGCCCTCAGCCCCCTTTCAGCACAGTGGCCCTATGAGATGGGAGCTATTACTGTGCGGTGATACAGAGAGATAAAGGCTCTCACCTGCGGTCACAGGGCCTGGGAGAGGGAGGATTTTAAGAACATGGCTCTTGGCCCCACTTCACAGCCCTGGAAACTCACTTGAGCTCAGCCAGCTCCTAAGAGGCCCCGCCCAGAGCAGAGCTCTCCTCCAATGCCCTCACCCTGGGCACAGCCCCAGAAGCAGCTGCCTCTCCATGAACTCAGAGGCCCCCACCTGTCCTGGCAACTCAGGGGGCTCTGTCCACCCACCCCTTTTTGAAATCCTGATAGCACTGCTCAGGCTCCTGCCAGCCCTCACAAACAAGGCCCTCTTCAGCCCCACACCTCTGCCTCCAAAGGGGACATGAGATCTGAGAAGGCTCCCAACCCTCCTGAGCTCTGACCACCAAAACAGCAGCTACAAGATCCCAGGTGGGGAGCCACACCCTCCTCCTGAGTGGCTCCCAAGGCAGGGAGCTCATGCTTTGATCCCTGCCTGGCCAGACCCTCTGGGGCCTGAAGGCTGGGCCATGTTCTCTTTGGGGAGAACGAGTGAGGGGAACCAGGGCCCACAGAGGGTCAGTCCAGTGAGAGTGGACAGGGAGGGGGCTCAACTTCCCATAAGGCTTTCTTGGCTCCTCAAGTGAGCAGGCAAGTGTGGGCCTTCACTCACATGCAACGCTGGTCTGTCACTGACCGTGCCGGACAGGCCTTTATCCCCTGCCTGATGCCCACTCTGTCCCCAGCCAAGCCCTCCAGCCTCCTGCTTACTCCACCCAGGGCCCACCGCCCCTCAAGCACCTTCTAGTTTAGATTCCACCTACACATTCCTGGGCGCCACAGGGAGTGGGGCACCTTTGGGAACCCAGCTCCAAACCCCAACACTCACTGTACATGCATCCACATATGTGCTCACACATGCAATACAGGCATTCTGCATGTGTGAGCACAGCATGAGCACCCCTGCCCACACTGTTCAGGCCGGTGACATCAGCAATGACAGACGCAAGCTAATAGGTCACAGGGCTGACTGCCACTCACAGCAGATGAAAGAAAGCTTCCCAACCCCAGGCTGAGCCCTGACCCTGGTCTCAGGATCATCGATGGGTGCTTCTAGATTTCTAGCCTCCCCCTTCACCTGGAGCCAACTGTCTGCAGAGCAAAGTAGTCAGGAGGGGCTGGAGTCGCCACCCAGCATCAGGCCGTAAGGTTCCTTAACAGCAGCTCCCTGCCCACAGTCGCAGTGCTCCTTGTTTTTGCCTCAGAGAGGCCAAGGGCTCCAGATGACGTCACACAGCAAATCGAGGCCAAGCTGGCACTGGAGCCCAGGTCCCCCATCTCCTGGACCTGGGGCTCAGCGGCAATGTATGTCATGAGAGGAGCAGAGCCACAGGCCCAGTGCTGATGTCAAGGTCTGTCTTATCTCCTCGAATTCAGGACGGCAGCACCTCAAACCTAGAAGGACAGGCCCCACACCCACCCCTCTCTTCATCAGGAATTCCCTGTCCAATTTCCTCGGCCATGGCCATCGAGCCCCCACTTGCACACTTCTGATGACAGCAAGTTTACCACCAAAGCAACGTGTCATCTGCAGCTCTAATTGGGACCCTGCTTCCTGGACCGGGCTCTGTCCCAGGGCAGGCAGTGCCCATTGCAAGTTAGGGCTTGGGGGAGGCGGTTCTGGCTCCTCCAAGATTTCTGGACAGCAAGTGCAGCCCCCGAGCCTGACATTTTCCAGGCTGCAGTCCCTAGTCCCTCCTTGCCTTCTGCTTCTCATGAGTGTCCCTGTGGACCTGGGTGGGGGCCCAAAGTTAGAGTGCCAACCGGCTGGGTGGCTCAAGGCTAGTTCTCATGCTCTCTGAAGTAAGACAACTTAAGTAAAGCCCGGCCGCAGAGGCTCAGGCAGTGTGGCCCACCGCACGCACTCCTGGACAGGGCCCTGCACACCAGACCCCGCCAAGCCTGCCCGGTCATTTCCTCCTTCACACCGGACTCAATGTTCCTCTGACGTGGCCTCCCACAGCCTGAGCCAAGGCTCTCCGGGACTCTGCCCTAGGTCCGTGCCTCTCCAGACTTGGAACGACATTGTGTGATTAGGTCTGTGTGTCCATCACTAAAGAGTCAGGGAAGGCCTCCAATTCTGAATCCATCTCCTTGCCAGCTTGTTCTGCCTCTGAGGTTGGAGGGTGTCCCCCAAACCTTGGCCAACGTGCCCAGTTCCAAGCCCCGTCACTCTGTCAGCATCCCAGCCATGCTCTCGTTAGCATAGCTGGCTGTCCCAAGCCCCAGACTTGGTGAGTTACAGCCCATCAGCCCTCCCAGTGTCTTCACAACTGCCACCTTGGGCCCATATTACAGTGTGCACATCTGTCAGCCCGTGGCTGCCATCACCACTGCCATTCCAGGGAGACAGACTCATTTGTGACATTGTCAAAAAGTCTAGTCCCTCCCTCCCCCTCTGCTTCCCTCCCCCCACCTCCCTTTATGAGAGCAGATTTGGGCTGTAAATGTACCCCGTCTTCCCGGCAGATTCCAACAGGCCTGGATACACGGCTGCTGCCAGGGCCGACGCAGCCACAGAAGCACAGCCGCAACGTGTTAATGGCATCGAAGGCTTCGCCCTGGCCACCCTCCCTGGCGTGCCCAAAGCCACTGCAGAGCGCCCAGCCCACCCTCACCTATGCACCCACTGCTGCCCCACAAGCCCTACAACAGCATCTGCCCACAGCCGGGGCCAGGGCAGGTGGCCAGGGCCGAGAGATAAGTCACCTGCCCAGGGCTTTACTGGGAAGGACAGAAGGGAGCTGGATCCTGGCTGAGCCTCCCCCTGGGGGGCCCAGCATAACAGGCTCTTTACATCTCAGCCACCAGGTCCTCCCAGCAGCCTGCAGGCAGCTAGTGTCAAACAGAAGAAAACCGAGCTTCTAAGATGGCACAGCTGGGCTGTGGGGGGAGCTGGGATTCGAACCAAGAACCATAGACTGACTGCAAAGCTCCTTCTACCACATCCTGGCCCCCAAGGCCTGAGGGTGATCTTGAGATCATGCCTCAAGACGATTTCATCATATCTGCAAAGACATTTTCCAAGGAGGGTAACTTTCACAAGGTCTCGGGGATTAGGACGTGGACATCTTTAGAAGCCATTACTTAGCCTACCACAGTCACCTCTCCTGGACAACACAGGCACATCAAACTTCACTCGTCCATAGCTGAGTGCCTCATTTTACCCCCAAGACTCACCCTGCTGGCTTCCCCAATTCGAGAGGTGGAACCCTCATCAGCCAGGCTGCCAAAATCTGTGGGAGCAGCTCTGGTCTCTCTCTCTCCCATTCCCACTATCAGAATGCCTTGTTGGTTTAACCTTCAAAATCCATCCTGAATCTGACCACTTCCTGCCACCTGCACAGCCACCCCCTGTCCAAGCCACCAACCTCTCTCCTAGATGATTGCAACAACCTCCACCCTAGGCTTCTAGCTTCTGCCCCCAGCTCCCAGTGTCCCCAACAACGCAGCCAGAGGAGCCATTAAAACCCAAGTCATAGATGTCACTCTGTCAAAACCCGGCAGTGACTCCCATCTCACTCAGAGCAAAAGCCAAAGTCCTTACAATGGTCTGCAAGTTCCGGCAGAGTTACTCTCCACGTCAGTTTCTACCTCCTCCCTCACTCCCTCCCCTCCTGCCCTCTGGCCTCTCTGCTCCTCACACAGGCAAGGCCGCTCCCACCGGAGGGCTCTGTCCCCAGGCATCCACGTGGCTTCCTCACCTCCTCCAGGTCTTCATACAAAACTTACCTCCTCAGTAAGGCACCGCACCCCTGACATTTCCTTTTCCACTTCCCTGATTTATTCCCCCCTTGACATTATCATATCTAACACAATACATATTTTGCTTATGCATCTTGTTTTAAGTTTGTCTCTTCTACTAGAATGTAAGCTCCACGAGGACAGCCTCCCAGGCCCAAACGCTGTGCGTGGACTAGCAGGTGCTCAATAAATATTCATCCATTCATTCACTCCACAGACAGTTATGGAGCCAGGCACTGAGGAGGTACCTGGACCCAACCTGGGACCAGACACAGGCCCTGACAAGGACAAGCGTGGCAAGTTCTGTGGCAGGGAAGCCCAGACTGCCTCTGGAGTTCAAAGAAGGGAAGGCCGAACCCAGCCCGAGGAGCTTTGCTGAGGAGGGTTTGGAAGAAATAAGTAGGAAGGAATTCACTGGCTAGATGAAGAGACAACTTCACACCCGGCAGAAGGAACAATAGGTACAAAACCAGGAAACAAAATAGTAAGACGTGTTCTTGGGACAATGGAGGGGGCAGGAAGTGAGACTAAATGGGCTGAGCAGGCGCTAAATTTCAAGAGCCTTAGAAAGCAGTCCAAGGGGGTCGAACTCTTCCCTGTAGGCAATGGTGGGCCACTGAAGAAGAAGACGTGGCTGGTCTATGTGTCTGGAGGCTCCCCTCCTCAGATGCCAACAGGCAGACTGGATGTGGAAGAGGTTGGGGTGCGCAGCCCACCTTCACATGCCAGGAAAAGGACCTGGAAATCTCCCCCAACTGTGGCCTCAGCCAGGAAGCAGCTTAAGTCAGCATATGCCCAGGACCATGTTGGGAGGAGACCTGGGGAAAATTAAAGCCCACAGTTTGCAACAAATGCTAAACTATGTGGCTTCAATGTAGCCAGGGGACAGGAGTACAGAGATGACACTATGAATCAAACTGTGTCCCCGAAAGCCCATGTGTTGAAGCCTTAACCCCCAAAGTGACTGCATTTGAAGGAATTAAGATTAGACAAAGTCATAAGGGTGAAGCACTAATCTGATGGGGCTCGTGCCCTTATGAGACACCCAAACTCACTCTCTCTCTCTGTCATGTGAGGACATAGCTAGAAGGTGGCTATCTGCAAGCCAGGAAGAGAGTTGTCACCAGAACCCAATCATTCTGGCACCCTGACCTCAGACTTCCAGCCTCCAGAACTGTGAGAACAAACTACTATTGATTAAGCCATCCAGTCTGGGTCTTTGTTACAGCAGCTGGGCAAACTAAGACAAATGGCAAAGTCAAAGAGAGCTTCCTTGAGGAGACAAGGTGTTGGGCAATCCTAGGGCTGGAGGCTGAACCTGTAACCACACAGGGTACCCCAGCCACGGCTCCTCCTTACTTGAGTCTACAAAGCCTGCAAGGACCACAGAGGCAGCTGAAGGGTTGATGGGACTTTGGATCTTCCACAGAGCACAGCAGACCCCTTAGACAGGGAGAGAGACTGGAATTGTATGGCTCCTTAGCACCAGATTCCAGCTTCCTTCTTCCACCTCCACTAAAGGCCTGGCCTGAGCTGGCCAAGAGTCAGCTGGGCAGAGGCCCTCCTCCCACCCAGACTGCCACCCCTGAGGGGCTGCCTGCAAGCGAAAACCTGGGCCCTGAACAGAAGTGATCAGGATGTGCACAGAGAGAAAAGTCTATAAATATACATTTTTATGACATGGTTAATTAAGGTGGATTGGAATTAATTTAAGAAAGTTGCAAGTGCCCTAGAGGATTTCAGAAGCAGGCAACAGTCCCTGAGTCCAAGGGCTGCAAAGAAAAGCCCAAGGGAGGGAGGCGCCCATTCCCTGAACAGTGTCCTCAGAAGGCGGTTCGCATTTACGCATCGCTCTGTGTACGAGGTGTATTCACATGGGATGGCGAATGTGATCAGCCCTACTCTGCCAGGGGTAAACTAAAGCCCAGAAGGGGCAGTGACTTGCCCAAGGTCACACAACATGTCTGTGACAGCCTCCACAGGAGGCCACAGGTCCTTTCTTTCAACCCCGGGCATTTAATTCACACTCAGCACATCAAAAGCCCCTTATACTCTGTGCTCCTGTGCCTCTGTGCCCCGGGCGGGCGCTGCGGCTCCCCACCCTGGTTCCTCTCCCATCACAGGGAAGGCGGAGGGAGGCAGCCTGGGGATGAGGGACAGGACGGAGAAAGGAAAGGGACCCGAAATCAACAAGCAGACCAGAATTTCAAGCAGATTTTGGAGGAGCAGGTTCGGCTGTAGCAATTTGCTCCAGGGGAAAATCATGCTCCTGTGCTCTATTACACAGAACAGAGGAACATTTGATGGGTTGAATACTTGTTAATTTATTTCTGTTTGTTCACGGGCCTGAGGGCAGCAGGCTCGCGTGGACACGCACACATGCACACCTGGCATCGACGGGAGACAGGGCCTGAGCCCCCCAAGCTCTCCTGCCATCCCCCCGTGAAGTGTCGCTCAGGCTCTTGCTCTTTCCTCCGGATGCCAGAGGTCAGAGGGTGACCGTATGCAGTTGCAGGACTGAGGGGAGGCCTTGGTTTCCTCATGTGAAAAATGAACTTGGCAACGAGATGACCCAACACATTAGGGCAAAGCCTCTGACCTTGGAGCCAGTGTTAACAGATGAGAGAAGATGTCTTGAGAGTGTCCACAGATACACAGGAGGTCCTGACTGGCTGGCTCCCTGGCACCTCACACTGAGCAAGTCCAAACAAGGTTTGTCAGCCTTCCACATGGCCCAGGCTCCCATTCCAGACAATGCTACCCTGAATCTTGCTGCTCAGGCCAAAGTGACCTCCCCTGACCTCAGCCTTCCCATCCCAAGGCCAGTGTCAAGCCATAACCCTGACTCTCCCTTCCGGACCCAGCTCCCCTTCCCACCGGGCTCCCTGCTTTCCTTGCCTTAGACTCTAATCTAATTCTCTCTCAATGGTGGTCAGAACAGAGTTTGAAATGCACAAATCAGATTCCATCAGTCTCCTGCTTAGCTTCCCACTGTGCTCTGAATGAAAGCTGCTCCTCAGCAGGGCCACCAAGGCCTCCTTTCCCACCCCCTCTCCTCCCTCTCCCTCATTCCCCACCTACCAGCCGTGCTGCCTTCCTCCTCCTGGTCTTCAAACGCGCCCAACTCCTCCCCACCTCCAGGCCTCTCCCTGGCTGCTCAGCCCTCCTGGAGGCCAGTTCTGCTCAGACTGTAGGTCTCTCAGCTTCAATGTCACCTCTTCAAGAAAGGACTGCCCAGAGCTTCCCCTCCAAAGTTGATCTGCCAACCTCGGCTACCCTTTTTCATGGCCCTGTTTATTTCCCTCTCAAACCCATTATAGTCTGATGTTATCCAAATTATTTGCACTTTGGCTCATTGTCACACCCACAAAATGAAACCGACCTGAAAGCAGGAACGGTCTGTATAACCTTCTAGCTACTGGACCCTCAGAACCTGCAACAGCACCTGGCACTTAATGGATGTTTCATAAACACTTGATAAGTGAATAAATAATGAATGAAAAGACAGGTCAGCTCTAAGCCAGAGGAGGGTGTTGACAAGAAGGCCAGGACTCCCTGCCCCAGTGTTCCCCGCCCGGTCTCTGAAGGGCCTCAGCACCTCCTCAGTTAAGGAAAGGGAGCAGGCAGGTGCTAGGCAGCACCTGGGGTCTGGGTTCTTTTCTCTAAACAAGTTCATGGAGCACTTATAGGGAATCGGAGATCCGGGTCTGAGCCCTGGCCCAGCCACTCAGTGAAATTCACTCGACCTCTCTGAGCCTCGGTTTCCTCATCTGCATAATGAGGACAGTAACAAGACCCCCACCTCCTAGGGCCCTTGTGTGGGTGAATGAGATCATGTTCTCTAAAACACGAGATGATGATAAAAAGAATCCCACTCTTACAGATGAGGAAGCCAGAAAGATTATGGGAGCTGCCTGAGTCCCATAGTCAGAAAGTGGGGAGCCAGGACCCCAATTCAGACTTGCCTGATCAGAAAGCAGTGCTCCTGTCTCTGGGCTGGCCGCACCCCAGCTGGGAGTGGGCAGTGGAACATGGGATGTCTCTCTTTGTTCTTTCCACCTCAATATGGAGGTACCTTATACGTTCCCAAGTGCGAAGTGGCTTGGCCTGCCCTTCCCCCAGGGTCAGCACAAAGACAACTTTAGGCAGCTGAGAGAACTGGCCGAGAAAAACAATGCTGCCCGCTCCTGTCACTGCCTGAAGTAAGGCAGCTGGGAAGGAGCAGCTGGCCAAGCCCCAGACAGGTAAACTGAGGTAGGCAGACTCCCCAGGTAGTGTGAGGTCGAGAAATGGGCAGGACTGAGTCTCAAGGCCCAAGAGGAAGAGGTGGCCCACACCGTAGGAGAGGAGGACCCTCCCTGACATGGCCAAGGGAACAGGCAGGACTCCAAAGACCTTCTGAGGTTCTAAGAACAGATTCAAAACCCATCCACTCCCACTCAGACTGGCTAATGAGATTGGAAGGTCATCAACAGAAGGTCCAGAGTCCCTGCTCAGGATCAGCTAATGAAAGATCCCCACTGCAAGCAGAAGGAGCAAAGTGTGTCTTATACCTGCAGCCCACGCACATTAAGAATTATTTGTCTTTTGAGCTAACAATTTGTTACAATACCCATCCACACTTTTTCCAGCTGGGCACCCTCCCATACATCCTGGATTAAGCCTGAAAGTCACTCCATTCATTCAGGACATGCCTGAGTGAACCTCCTATTTTATGAGGGAAATTTTCATTGTTTTAAAGTACTCACAGGTTTTAATTTGGGGTGAGATTTTAAAGGCTCCCTCAAGTGATAGTTTGGACTTCTGGCCAAGATGGAGGCATAGGTAGACACACTGTGCCTCCTTGCACAACCAAAATAAGGACAACAACAATTTAGAAACAAAAAAACAACCAGAACTGACAGAAGATTGAACTGTACGGAAGTCCAACAACCAAGGAGTTAAAGAAGACATATTCATCCAGACTGGAGGCGGGCAGCCTGGTAAAGAGGACTCTCGGCAAAGCGACAGCTGGCAGACTTGGGCACACAGGCAGCAGCAGGTGGACCCGGCAAGGCGGTGGATTGTGGAGGGGCCCAGCGTGCAAGGCTGCTGGCTGACCGAGCAGTCCCACATTCGAGCACAGATAAACCAGGTGAAACTAGGGAGCGAAACAGACCTCACGACCCAGGGTCCCAGCATGGGGAAAATAAAGCCTCAAAACACCAATTGAAAACACCTATAGGGGTTGAGGTGCCAGGAGAAACTCCCAGCCTCACAGGAGAGTTCACTGGAGAGACCCACAGGGTCCCAGAATGTACACAAGCCCACCCACCCAGAAATCAGCACCAGAAGGGCCCACTTTGCTTAGGGGAAGTGGTGGAAGTGACTAAAATCCAGCAGAAAACAGAGCAAGTGCCATTGTTCGATCTCCGACCCCTGCCCCACATACAGCATCACAACCCAGCAACTGGGTTGCTGCACCTGGGTGAACAACTAAGGCTCTGTCCCTCACTACACAACAGGCATGTCAAGACAAAAAAAAAAAAAAAGGCCCAAACTAAAGAAGAGATCAAAGCTCCAGAAAAAATACAATTAAGCGATGAAGAGATAGGAACCTATCAGATGCACAGTTCAAAACACTGGTGATCAGGATGCTCACAGAACTGGTTGATTTTGGTCGCAAACTAGATGAAAAAATGAAGGCTATGCTAAGTGAAATAAAGGAAAATGCACAGGGAACCAAGAGTGATGGGAAGAAAATTGGGACTCAAATCAATGGAGTGGACCAGAAGGAAGAAAGAAACAACCAAACAAAAAAGAATGAAGAAACAAGAATTAAAAAAAAAAAAAAATGAGGAGAGGCATAGGAACTTCCAGGACATCTCTAAACATTCCAACACCCCAATTATAGGGGTTCCAGAAAGAGAAGAGAAAGAGCAACAAATAGAAAAGATATTTGAACAAATAATAAAGGAGAACTTCCCCATTCTGGCTAAGGAAATAGACTTCCAGGAAGTCCAGGAAGCTCAGAGTCCCAAAGAAGTTGGGCCCAAGGAGGAACACACTAAGGCACATCACAATTACATTACCCAAGATTAAAATGAAGTAGAGAATCCTAGAAGTAGCAAGAGACAAGAGGCAGTTACTTACAAAGAGTTCCCATCAGACTGTCAGCTGATTTCTCAAAAGAGACCTTACAGGCAAGAAGGGGCTGGAAAGAAGTATTCCAAGTCATGAGAGGCAAGGACCTACATCCAAGATTGCTCTATCCAGCAAAGCTTTCATTTAGAATGGAAGGGCAGATAAAGTGCTTCTCAGATAAAGTCAAGTTCAAGGAGTTCATTATCACCAAGCCCTTATTATATGAAACATTAAAGGGACTTATCTAAGAAAAATAAGATAAAAAACATGTACAGTAAAATGACAGCAAACTCACAATTACTAACAACCACACTTAAAACAAAAACAAAAACACACTAAGCAAATGGCTAGAACAGGAACAGAACCACAGAAATGGAGATCACATGGAGGGTTAGCAACAGGGGAGTGGGAGGAGGAGAGAGGGGGGAAAAGGTACAGAGAATAAGTAGCATAGATGGTAGGTAGAAAATAGACAGGGGGAGCATACGAATAGTATGGGAAATGTAGAAGCCAAGAACTTATAAGTATGACTCGTGGACATGAACTAAAGGGGGGGGATGTGGGTGGGAGGGGGTGTGCAGGGTGGAGGGGAGTGAAAGGGGAAAATAGGACAACTGTAATAGCATAATCAATAAACTATATTGAAAAAAAATAACTCCTCCTTCAGTGGCTAAGAGAAATGAGGAGACTTGTGGCTGGAAAGGCACCCTCTGCCCTCGGACCTGGGAGGACCTGGGGGGGGGCCACCAGACCCCATGGAGGAAGGGAGCACAGCACCTCCTCTCCAAGGAGCCAGAAGGTGCAGATCCAATGCTGTGTGGCATTGGGGCACACCCTCAACCTCTCTGAGCCTCCCCAAGAAAGACAAAGCCAAGGAAGACTGCCAATTTGAGTGTCCCTCTACTGAGCCACCCAGGGAAGTCTGGGAGGTCATCACCTCTACCAACCAAAGTCCTGGGGAGTAGTGTGGAGCCCCTGAAAACGCAAGAAGTTTGGAGTTCAGATTTGGAATATGACCCAGGGAGAGTAAATCATTAGCCTCTGAGCCTCATTTTCAACTCCTTAGGATGAGACTAAATGCCACCCCCATTCTGGGTTGTTGTCCAAGCCAAGTTCATAGTGAGTCTGACTCAGGGCCTGGCATAACGGGTATTGGATAAGCATGAGTCTCCAGGCCCTCCAGATCCAATACAGACCCCTCCTACTTCTCTGTCTCTTGGCTCTTGAGAAGCCAGACCACCTGGCTCCTTAATCCTGGCTAGAGGCTACACTCAGGCTGACCTCCACCTCCAACCACAGCCTCCCTATTACCCTGCCAGTTGGGACAGCTGCCACCAGCCTCTTCCCGGAGTTTGCACCAGGCCTTCATACCTCCCACCCAAGGCCCCAGAGCCTGGGGAGTCCTGTCTGTGCACAGACCCTACACTGAATCCCAGCCCTCCTCACAGATCCCATATCAGGCTCTGTGCTGGGACCCAGGCTAACTGTTTGTCACCACCCTGCCCGACATCAGAAGACAGCTGTCCCATTCCCAGCTCCTAGTCCCCCACCCCCACCAAGGCTCCTCTGGGCTCTGACTGCACCTGCCGTTCCACAGCCAACACCCATTGAGCCTGTTCTCAGGAGCTCACACTCTGACCTGTGCTTGCTCACATTCCCGACCAGCCTTGCCCTCTCTATACTCCTCCTTTGCCCCACACCTTCCCCTAATCCTCCTGAACACTAAGGTCCCACCTCCTCCAGGAAGCCCTGCCTAACTTTTCTAGCCCTTACATCCTTCCCTTTTCTGGGGCTCACAACATTTCTAACTTCAGGTTGCTACACAAAGGCAGGGACCATATCGCCTACTCATTTCGTGGCCACCAAGCCCAGGCAAAGCCCATTGGGTATTCAAGAAGGATAGGTTCATTAAATGATTCAGGGGAGTGAGAACAGGACTCCCAAGGACGGAATACATAGCTCTGGAGAGCACACCTCTGTGAGACAGGTATCATTACGCCCCCTGTGCAGCTGGAGACAAAGACATTAAGAGAAGCGAAGCACTTGCCCGGCGGTAGTGCTCGGAAGTGAACCAGCCCCACCAAATCCACAGCGCACATCCATGACCCACCAGCCCTGCCGTCCACACACACTGTTCCATGAGACCACCTCAGTTCCACAGCTGTCTGTGCCCCACAGGAGGAAACTGAGGTCCAGAGAAATGGGGTCACTTGCTGAAGGCCACACAGACAGTAAGTGGCAGGACCAGAACTTAAATACCAAGTCCCTCAGCTCCCAGCCTGGTCAGAACACACGTTCAGAACATCCCTTCACAGGGTCTGCAGGACCCACCTCGCCCTCCCTGGTGGCCCACCCTCTCCTGGGCTGCTGGATGTCCCCCTCCTTGTCCCCAACCAGTATGTCAGCTTCTCCCCATTATTGGCCTAACCCTGAGACAGGAAGCACAAAGCTAGGAAAATCCCTTTGCAGGTGGAACAGAGAAACTAGACACATGGCCAAGTAACTTACTGCTAAACAATTTACAGCTGGTGCCGAGGGTCACCAGAACAGAAGGCAGGGGACAAAACTGAGGAAACAAAGACCTCACCCCCAGGATAACATCTTCTCCCCTGGCCTTTCCTCCTAGATGTTGTTGGAGACAACATCTAGGCCTCAGATGTATTTCAGTGCCAGCCCCAGAAAATCAGCAAAACCAGGTAGGTGACACCAGAACCGATGGCAATGACTGAAGACCCTCTGCTGGCCGCTGACCAATCAGAGGAGACCATGACCCTGACGGGGACACCTGGAGATCAGATGAGTATTCTGCTGAAACCCTCCCCTGAGACCTGCCCTAAGATTCCTGGCAGCAAAAAAGGGATAAAGGCCTCAAGACAAAGGACCAGCACCCAGCACACTCTCCCTCTGAGGAGCAGCCTGTGCTGCTCCCTTTCCCCCCTCCTCCCCCACTTCTTTCCCCACAGGCATGGTCTCCTAAACTCTAAGGCAATGGGCAGTGGCAGCTTGTCCCAGGCTGATCCCCTGAACATGTCCCCAAAGCCCCCTCTTCTCTGACTTCCCAGTGAGCTAAGGCAGCCCGACCTAGGCTGTCCTGTTGCTTCTTCTGTGCTAAGCCCTTCCTTGTTTGACTGTCCCCAGCTTTAATAAATGGATCCTCATTTATTAAATGAGGAATCATGTTGTGAAATCTTTCCTACACGGAGCCAAGAACCCACACACTACAGCTGGCCCTGGACAGACCCACTCAGGCCCCGATCAGGTAAAAACCCTCAGACTCCTGGGAGGGCCTGCATGGTTGGCTGACCCTTTGGAGTGCCTGGCTCTCAGTCCTGGGTATTTACACAGGTTGCCTGTGGTTCCAGAGGGAAGTAGGACACTGGGGGAGGAGGCATAGGGATGGCAGGCGTGGGCTGAAAATATTCCTGCCACCCTCCACACCACCTGGACAGCACAGCCACTGCCTGGACTATGGCAAAGTCTCCTCAAATGACCCTGGTAATTCCTCAGGGTGGACCCTGTCGGGCATTGGGTAAAGGCCTGGACTGCCCAGTGAGTGGAGGGCTTTGGCCAATGTCACCTCCAGTTCCTCTCTGCTAGGTGAACTGGAAGGCCTCAGGAGACATGGGAAGAGATACACCTTTTAGCAAGAGTCCCTCTCTGTGTTAAGGGGTCACCACACTTCACTGAGCCTCTCTCTGCCCCCTCATCTGAAAGTGGGGTTCTGGTAATAACTACCTTCACATTTTGGGCACTCAGCTGCACTAGGCTGGCTTACCCCAGCAAGATCTGAGGATGCACCTCTCCTGGGACATCTAGCCCCAAGCAGAAAAGATACTGGTCTCCCAGGAAAACAGCTAGGTAGCATTGGGTGGGGACACCAGGCTAAAATGCAAGCAGACACCCCACCAAACAGCAACAACAGCATAGCCAGGATGTCGCCTGGCCAGCTGGGTCAGAACAGCGGGCATGGTGTGGGTACCAGGAAGCCCGGGGTCTCAGAAGCCAAGAGGATGCTAGCCCCCATCCAGACTGGCTGCTCCTGAGCCCAAACTCGGGGCCAGGTTACCACTGCAACTGTTGCAAGCACACCCCAGCCTCCGCCCAGCTCCGTCCTGGTCTGAATGGAAGAGCAGAGGGTGAGCTGTGGGAGACGATGGGTCCCTGGTGAAGGGCACCTGTGTGTGCGATTCAGGCTGGGGCTGGAAGGACCTATGGGCTGCAGGGAGTGGGGGATAGAACCTCCATCCATCTTTGCCCTCTCCATGCCAACCCCTACCCCTACTGCTAAGCAAAAAAGGAGCAGCAGTTTGGCCCCTACAATGGCCACAGTTCTCAAGGCCCTGGGGCCATCCTCAGGGCCCCACCCTTTCATCTACAGCTCAGGTTCCAATAGGTCTCTCCAACCCCAGCTGAAGCCCTTTTATTATTCAGAAGAGCCTCTTGATAAGAAAAGGCCTCCGAGGCATCTCACAAATAAGAGTTCTTTAATTAGGAAGTTGTTAACTTCTCACTGAGGAATTTAAATTTTGCTTCCCTACCATCTCCCTCCCCCCAAAATCTGCCAACTCACACAAAGGCTAACAGAGCCAAGCACCTGGTTCCTGGGCACCCCTCCCTCACGGGACAGAGGCAGGAGTGGCCAGGGTTCCGCCCCACCTGCACAGGCCCCCACATTCCTACCCGTGACTGTGAGAAGGCCTCCAACCTCTCCCTTTGGGCATGCCTGCTTCACATCCCCCTCACTACCCCACGCCCGACGTGCCCTTGGAGCAAAGGGTGGCAAATGGCTAGAGGGTTAACAGGCAGGCAGGGCGCCCAGACAGGGCGGGGACTACAGACCCCACCTGACACTTGGTGCACTGCCCTCATACTGCCCCGTGGCTGATGACTTAGACTTACGTCTGCTGAGCATTTACTATGTGCCAGACATGACTCTAAACATTTCATAAGCACCAACCTATTCAATACTTAATCCACATGAGGTAAATGCTAGTTTTATTCCCAATTTACTGACAAAGAATCTGAGGTCCACAGAGCTTAAGGAAATGGCCTAAATTCACACCTGTAGCAACAGGCAGAGCTAAGACTGGATCCAGGTAGTCTGGCTCCATAGTGGACATAACCTTAAGTGCTGCCTTTGTAGGAGGGTGCAGCAAGGGGGTCCCTAAAAGAAGAATTTGCAGTGGGGTCCAGAACTCAGGGTGTCCAAGAAATATTTAAAAATATGGGGTGTTCTCACCCCCACAAGTCTGGGGGGTGGGACACATGGGGCAGGGCCATTGAGTTGTTTTGCATAGCAGCAGTTTCAAAGATAACCTCTAGAATGGTCATTTAACATGTCTATAACCTTTAACTGCTTTCATAGATATGTTAAATAGCTGTGGCCAAGCTTTGAGCCAGGGAGAAGAGAGTAACTTCCACTCAAGAGGTAACTGGGAGGCAACTCCCCAGCCCTGGTTACAGGGCCTGTGTGAGAGCTTGGAGATGATTGGCTCCATGCCATGGGGCCTCGCCTGCCCAGACTCACTATGGCAGCCCAGTAAAGCTGGGAAGGTATGGGAGTCCTGGCGGGTATAGCCAATCGTGGGAGGAGTCGGAAATGGGACTGCAGAGGAAGACTGGCACAGGGATTTAAAAGCAGACTCGGCAGCCATTGGAGGGAGAACCACGCATTTTGGGCCAGAATGGGGACTTGTGCAGCCATGTGACAGAGAATCACCATGTAGCTTTAGCAAAGAGAACAATGCAGCTTTGGCCAGAGTGGGGGGACCCCCCTCCACCCCCACAGCCATGAGAAGAATCATCACTCAGCTTTAGCAGAGAATCACCACACAGGCAACTTTCTATTTCTTTTCCTGAGATACAGTACCTTAGACTGGGCAAAGGGGCAAAGAAAGACTGTGTGTTTGTAGGTGTTTTAAGGGATTTTGGGATTTTGATGAAGACATTAAGTCATTACCCTTAAGTCTGAATAACTTGAATAAATAATTCCTTTCCTTTTCACCAATCTCTAACATGGAGAGCCATAATTCTCTGGCAAAGGGAAAGGTGAACCTAGTACAGGGGGACCCCAGGAGAAGGGGGGGTCAACTAGGTAACATTGTGGAAGCCCTTTCTCTGGTGGCCAATCTGGGAAAACCATGGGAGACCACATGTGCAGTAGCTTTACGACTACTTGTCACAGTAAAAGCCTACCAAAAGTAGCCAGGAAGGGTCTGCCCTATAAGAATAGAGTCCCTCCATCCCATGAGGTCAGTCTCTGCTTGGAGTTGGCCTGCTCCCATGTTCTCTGCTATAAACTCTGGGTGTTCGGTTCAAATCTTTGTTCTGATCACCAAGAACCTGGTTACCTGTGCCCACCTGTGACACCTTCACCTGCCTGCCCACCCATGGCCTGCACATGTATTGAGGGTGTGGACAGGAAAAAAGGGTCACACACTAAACTGACAAGCTCAGGAGAGGCCTGCATGACAGGCTTACAAACTCAGAGGCAGAAAGTAACCACATAGGATGGTCTGAAATTAAAGCTTTCTAAGTAAAAGCAGGTCAAGGAGGGTAGTCATGTCCTAGGCTGGTATTTTTCCCTAACAAAGGTCACTCTTTACTTTAACTGAGCCTGCCTGTTGTCTTTTTCTTTTTTTTTTTTTTGGGGGGGGGGGCAACTATGATCATGTAACAGGATGGAGCCAAGAGGAGGGCCCCCCCCAAAAAAAAGGGATTTGGAATGGGGTCCAGAACTCAAGGTGTCTAGGAATTATTGGAGAGACATATAAGATATCCCCACCCCTTCCCCCACAGGTGCGAGTTGGGGGAAGGGACACATGGGGCAGGAACATGCAGGGCTGTTTTGTACAGCAACAGCTTTGCGGCTAATCCATGGCCTGGTCATTTAACATATCTATAGCCTTTGGCGGGTCACTTGGATATGTTAAATGGCTGTGGCCAGGATTGGAGCCAGGGGAATGGAAGTCACTTCCCCTCAAGATGTAACTGGGGGGAGGGGGCAGGTCCCCTGAGTTACAGTGTCTGCATGGCAGCTTGGAGAAGATTGGCCTCAGGACATGGGGCCATATCTGCCCAGACTCACGATGGCAGCTCAGTAAACTTGAAATAATACAGAAATACTGACAGGTGTAACTGATCCTGGGAGGAGTAGGAAATGGGGGTACAGAGGAAGATTGGCACCGGGATTTAAACCCCGACACAGCAGCCAGGTGAAAAAGAAAGCCATGCAGTTTCGGCCAGAGTGCAGACCCCTGCAGCTCTGGTAGAAGAGGCCCACGTGGCTTTGGGGTGCTCCCTTTGGCCACCTGGCCTGGGAAGCAGGAGAGACTTTGACTGGAAGAAGGGTGAAAGAACTCTTTGCTAGTAGGCCAGGAGAAGGTGCCACATGGCTTTGGATTAATTAGAGATCCTGCCCGGACGGTGACACAGCTGACGGTGCCAGCGGCCTGAAACACAGACATGTGCTTCTTTTCCTGAGTTACGGTACCCCAAATTAGGGCAGGGGGAGAAGGAAGCCCTGTGGGTGTCTGTGGTTATCCTAAAGGACTTTGATATATTAATGGAGACATTGGGTTACTACTTTAAGTATGTATAGCTTTAAATAAACCTTTCCTTTCTTTTTCACAACTCTCTGGCATTGAGAGATGTCTCCCCTCTGGCGGCGGACAGATGAGCCCAGTAGGTATTAGTATACCGTCCTTAGGAGGGGCCCCTGTTTTCTGTAACAGTTTTTGGCATCCCTGGGTGGGCCAGATATTGCCCCCCTTGGACCTCTGTTCTGTAACAATCACATACCAGATAACATACCTTTGGAATATCAAAGTAATTTCCTGCCCACCTCCAAAGAGTAGAGACCACAAATCCCCTCACTGTTGTTGTTATAATGTTGATTGTTAACTGCTACCTACCCATGTAAAAGAAGTATGTGTCTATTCATTGCACTTTTTACCTAGTCCCAGGGATTCCCTCCCCTTCACTTTCTCCCACCTCCCTAATCTATCACCAGTGAATTTCATACAACCCCCTCATGCCTCCTCCTTTGATTCTTACGCATAAAGTTAAGTGGTAAAACTGCCAGTTTCCTGAGTATTTTCTCAATCCATTGAGATTTTCCTTCCTAGCAATTGTTGTCAGTTTGGCTCAAATAACTCATAAAAATTCTTACAGGTTTGATGTTTCTTACATTGACAAGGGCCAGGGCCATGAGCATCTCATCTGTGTCCCTGGGGACAGCACAGTGCCCAGCAAATGGTCACAATAAATAAATGTCTGCAGGGCGAATACATGAAAACGAACAGAAGCAAAGACCTATCATTCTCCCACAGGCAGGCAGGATGGTCTCCAATTCACAGGTAAGCAGACTGAGGCCCAAAAGTGAAAGCCACTGCCCCAGGTCACCCAGCCAGGGGTGTGGAGCCCCAGGAATTTCTCCTCCCACCCTGATCATGCATACCTGCCTTCCAGCAGAGCGTATAGGGATGAGGCTGTTCCTGGGTCCAGATTAACATCCTGGCTGAAACAGACCTCCAAGAGCTGTGATCGTGGCCCTGACACAGGAATCTCCTCTCCATCCTTGACAACTTAGGCAGCCTCACCTTCCCTCTTGCACCTGGAGGCAGGAGATGCTCCATACCACTTGTGCACTGCTTTGGAAATCCCAGGTCAAGCCATGAGGAGTTGATCTGTGTGCCCTGCTCCACCCAAAATTTATATGTTGTAGCTCTCAGCACCATTGCCTCAGAATGTGAGCTTATCTGGAAATCGGGCCTTTGCAAATATAATCAGCTAATTAGAATGAGCTCATTTTGGCATTGGGTGGATCCCTAATCCAATATGGCTTATGTCCTTAAAGAAAGTAAGATTTGGACACAGACATGCACCCAGGGAGAACACTGCGTGGGCACGGGAGACAGGAAGACAGCCATGGATACGCCAAGGAGAGAGGGAGGGCCCAGCACGGATCCTCCCTCAAAGCCTTCAGAAGGAATGAGCCCTGCTGATAGCTTGATCTCAGATTTCAAGCCTCTAGAACGCAGGTGGCAAACATGAGGCCTGGGCGCTGAATCCGGTCTCCACCTTGTTTTATCCAGCCTGGCTGGCACCTTGTTTCTACCCAGCAGCAGCAACGAGCTCTTGCTTAACTGTTAAGGAGTAGTTACATTTATACAGTCCTAACATTACATGTTTGGCCCTTTGAAGGCAACCACGAGGCTGACATGGCCTCCAGTTAAAATGAGTTTGACACCCCTGCTCTAGAACTATGAGACAATACATTTCTGTTTAAGTCACCCCGTTGGTGATAAAATATTTTGTTACGGCAGACCTAGCAAATTAATGAACCTGCAGACCTGGGCTTTAGTGCTGACTCAGGCCGTTAGTAGTTGTGTGACACTAGACAAGCCCTCGCCCTTCTCTAAACTTTGATTTGTTCCCATCATCCCCAGCACACAGCTTGGCACACAGTAGGTGCTCAATAAAGGCTTGCTGGAAGACTGAATGGGTTAACAGCACCCTCCTTCCACCTGGCTGTGACAAGGATGAGATGAGATGAAGAATGGTATATGCTCTGACAAGGCCAAAGTCCCCGACACACATGGTGATGGCTAGATCGACGGACACACAGAGGGCTGGTTGATGTGGCTGCAGCCACGGTCTCAGCAGAGAGAGTTGCTCCAGGCAGGCAGAGGTGGACAGAGGCAAGTCCTCCATCTGTCAAGCCACAGACATTGCCTGGGTTCTCACCACGTGCCAGGCCTCCCCCACACTGGGCCCTTGGAGGAGGAAAGGAGAGCTCCCAGGCGCCAAGTACGGCCCCTGCCCCATGAGGAGCCTACACCTCCATGAAGGCTGCAGGCAGGCAGGTTCAGCTCAGTCAGCACAAAAAAGAGCTTTCTCCACCTCAGAGCTGCCTCCAGGGCCTGGGCGTCCCTGCGGAGAGGGAGGTCCACATTCCTGCAGGTGTACAGGGACAGTTGTACTCTCCAAGCAGGAGTCTGAGTTGGGCCAGCAGATCATCAGAGTGACTATGAAGCTTATTAACCATCCAGATTCCTAGTGTCCCCCATGACTGAATCAGAGAAGGTCCTGGTGGGCCCCTGAGGACCCCTCTCTTTAATGACCTCCCTTAGTGATCCTGATACAGAGCTAGGCTTGGGCACTCTGGGCAGAGAGCCCCATGGGTTGAGCAGGACTCCATTTGGGAAGAGCGTTGACAATAGTGCATGGGGATAGGGAACAGGTGTGGACAGGAGACACAAGGGACAGAGGAAGAGGAGAGTGGAGATGAAGATAAGCTGTGGATGATGACAGTAAAATGACAGGCAGCTAGCTCACCAGGTGAAGGGTACCAACAGCCATTCAAAGGGGCCATAGTGTGTGAGAGTTGGGGAAGATGCCTGAGAAGAGGTAGCATTTGGCTGGGGTGAGAAAAGACTTCTAGATGGAGCTGATGGAAGATGAGACTGAGCCTGGTATGTGCAGAGGATGGAGGAGGGGGGTCATCTGTTAGAAAGAAGAGGGTCAGGAAGAGTGGGCGGCTACCAGACTGTGAAATGCCTTGAATGACCAGGAGGAGGAGCCTGGACTTCCACCTTAGCCACTGAGGAATTTTGAGGAGGACCATGACATGAAGGCAGGTTTACAGCAGTGACCACCAGCAGGGCTCAAGGGGCCTGGGCGTTCCAAACTTACCAGATGAGGCTCCCTTTGGGGAGGGAAGGGTGAAATGACTGGGCCCAGTGTTAGGACCCACTTCCTGCCCAACAGTAGTCCTGAATAATGTCACAGAGTGACGGTACCACCATTAGGCCATTTGGAAGGAGCAGCCAGGAGGGTGAGTTGGAAGCCCCTTCTCTGGCCTGGCAGATCCAGAGGGCTTGTGTGCAGGGATGAAGTAACAGGCCTGCCCACGGGCAGGGAGCCCCATGGGGGAGAGTCACCTTAAGCAGTGAGGCCCAGATCCCTCCTGTACACGACCCTGTCCAGGCTCGGAGGTTTTAAAACATCCCCCTCCTGATGCTGACGATGCCCTCCCTGACATGCCGAGCCCACCCTGGCCCTCAGCCTTGCCTTACACGCCAGGTCTATGCAACCTCTCCACCTGCCCATGGCCATCTCAAAGTAACACCTCCAAATAGGACTCTTCCTTTGCCTCCAAACCCATCCTCAGCCCCCGGTTGTTCAGCTCAGAGGCCCCACTACCTACCAGTTCTCAGACTGATCTCTCAGAGCCCATCTCTCACTACCCTTCCATCTCCTGCAGTCAGGTACTCCTCCCTGCCATGGCCTTAGAACCGGCCTGCCAGCTTCTAGTCTTGCCACCCACCCCATTTTGTGACCGCATGGCAGTGGGGGAGAGCCTGACCCATGAGCATGGACCACCTCTACTCATAACCTACAGCCGTGGTCCCGGCCCCTCTTCCCTACAGGCACTCCCACCTCAAGGTCTGTCCAGTCCTCTGGGGGCCTGTCCCTTCTCCAGTCTCTGTGCAAAGGACACGTCACCTGAGAGGACTTTTCCTGACCACCCTACAGAGAATGTCTTCCCCTGCATGTTCACTTCCTTTTCCTGCCTTATTTATCTCTACTTCACTTATTATTCCCTAGCCTTATATTATGAATTATTTATCTGCTTCTATTCTATCTATTCTGTTTGAATTGGAGCTTCATAAGGGCTATGATTGGTCTAACTTATTGACCCATGGATGCCAGGCATGTAGAACAGGGCCTGACATGCAGCAGGTATTCAGCAAGTCTGTGTCGAATGACGGATGAATGAACCATTGAACGAATGAATGACTTCAAGTGAGCATTCACGCAGCAGCTCTGAATGCTTATACAGCTGTATACACCACAAGGAAACAAAGAGGAAAATCAGGCTAGATCTGCCCTTAGAGCCCTGGCAGCCTGTGGGGAGAAAGAAACCAACATCTAAGAGCAACTGTACGCAGTGTGCAAGCAGTGCTGGGGTAAGCGAATGTACACAAGGAGGAGAGTCCGGGGGAAGAGACCTCCAGCTGGGCCCAAAGGTCAGGAGAGCTTCCTGGAGAAGACACCCCACCCCCAGCTTCTCTCCCTGCCTCTCAGGGACCTGGACCACCTCCACTCTCAGCCAAGGGGAACAAATGAAGGAGGCCTGACTCACAAGCCTCACCAATTCAGAACTAGCATGGGTATCCCTCCTGCAAGGAGCAGACATGGGCAGGGCTGTCAGGGAGAAGGGGGTGTGATCCCTCCAGTGAGATCACGGGCTATAGCATCTGGGACCCCAGTCTCGCCTGCCCTTCCCCCACCCTGCCATCCTGCCCCCTGTCTTCCAATCACAGGAGCACTAGAGGAGCAGGCAGGGCAAGGAAGAACCTGGGCTTCCTTGGGCTTTGGGGCTTCAGCATGGCTCCAAGGCTCCCCAAGAACGGCCCTGCCTGGTCCTGGGCACGCCATTAGCAAACACTCTGAAGTCCCCCGCCTCTACAGCTTTGCTTAGGCTGGGCCCTCCCCATCCCCCAACCCTCTCTGCCCATTATAGCCCTACATACATCATCTCGTGGATCCAGGCAGTATTTATAACGACACAGCACTGGAAATAATCAAAATACACAATGGAGAATTGCTTAAACATGCTATGGCTCCCAAAGGCTGGAACATGACACTGCTATTAAAAAAAATCACATTACAGATGAGGGTTTAATGATGGAAAAATGATCTCGCAATAGCATTAAGTGCAACAGGAAGGTTGGAAAAAAGCAAGTACAGTTTGATCCCAATTATGTCATAAATACCTATTTTGTAAAAGACCGAGGGGCAAAACACCCAAGGGCTCATCTTTTCTATAGAGAACATGCATTTCTTTAATAATCAGAAAAATAGAACATTTTAAAGGAATCCCACAGCCTTTAAGTCTCAGCCCAGGTGTCCCCTCATCCAAGGCCTCCAGGCTCCCAGCTGAGTGTGGCCTCCACTCTGAGTGAGCCCCGCCCCCCCAGCTGAGCTTCCATAGTGCTATCCGCCTGGGCAGCAGGGGGAGGCTGCCGTGGCCCCTGCTGAGAGTGAGGGCCGAGCCTGGCCACCCTTCCTCCATGACACCCTTGCCCTGGGCCCCTCCCATCGCCCTTACTACCTTCAAGACAATCCTGACCGCATCCTCTCCCTCTCTCTCCCAATCTCCCAGCAGCAATTACAGGTTAAACTGGAGGGGCTAATTGGTTGCTCATTCTACCCAGGACTGACTGATCAGGAATATTTCAATGAAGATAACTGGACTTCAAAGCAAGGCCTAGTGCCTGGGAAGGAAACCCAGGCCTCAGCCCCCTGCCACACCCCACCAACTTCCTGGTTGAAAGGACAGTGTCAGCTGAGCCTCGAGCACACCTATCATCACACCTACTGAAACCGTCACCCAGTCACTGAGGAGTGGGGTTGGGGACCTGCTGCCCTGCTGAGCCCTGGCTCTTCTTCACCTGAAAAATGGGAACCACATTGCTGTCCAGCCTGTTCGCAGAACATTTCCCTAGCATTCCTTCTATGTAGCAAATTCCTCTGCAGCCTTCTCATGGGTTACAGAGGTCTGTCTAGGACAGGGGATTGGCCCAGATAAAGGGTAGAAGTCATTTGTCCAAGGTCATAAGCAAGCCAGGGGGTCAAGCCAGGCAGCAACCCAGTTCCCACTCCCTCCCCACTTCCCGTCTCTTTGGGACTTGCTGTGGTTTCTCCACATTCTCTCTATGGGGCATGGAGTGCGAAAACTGTCACTTCCCACATCCTGAGTGTCCTGCTCCGCAGGATACAGTCCAAGAAGCCACTGCTCACACACAGCAAGGTCACCTGGCTGCCAGTGACTGTCACACGTACACACATGCAGCTGAGCTTCATCCTGCTGGGACGATGTCTGGACCTGCACATTGATTTCGGAGTGAAGCCTCATCAAACTCTACACGCCAGAGCCTGCCTCCTGACCCCTTCTTGGGCCCTGCCTGTCTCAGTCCGCCTGCTCCCACTCCCTCCCAACTCAGAGTCATGCACACATGTTGGCAGCAGCGTGAAAGAACTGAGGACAGAGTCTTCAGCTCACCATTAGACACCTCCCACACCACACAGGAACCCATCAACTGGCACGGCCATGAAACCTTGTTGCTCAAAAGAATGCTCAGGCTTCCGAGCTGGCTCCCAGGGCCCTGCGCTGTCAAACCTCCTAGACTGAACTTCTCGTGGGGAGGGAGACAGGGAGGTACCACCAGAAAGACTGCCCCTGAATGGTCTCCCTACAGCCTCTCCCATGGGGACTCCACTCTGTCCAGTAACAGAGTGGCTTCTCACCTCAGACTGGGCAGGCGTTTGCTGTGTGCAGCTGGGCTGGGGGTCAGCCTGGGCTTGACTCAGTGGCCCTCTTCGTCTGTGGGCACCAGAGGCTCAGGGCCTATGGGTACAGGAGGCTGTGGGAGAAAGAGATGAGCAGTCAGCCAGAAGAGGGCAGCACAGAGCAATTCTAGGGAGCAGTGGGGGCCACACATACAACTGGTCCAATCCCACCTAGTTGGGCAGTAAACACTCACACATCTCACACACACTCCCTATTGCTGACACACACACATTTTTGCACTCACACAAATCCATGCATGCTCTTACTGACACTCATATGCACACACTCATATGCCACCAGCTGGGGCAGGTAAGGCTCGGGGAATGTTAAGTTTCTGGCCCCAGGCAGACAGGGGTCTGAATGTGCTTCCCTGCACACTGGCTCTGTGACCCTGGGAAAGTCAAGTCCCTGAGCCTCACTTCCGCCACCCCAAAATTGGGGATACCATTCCCCCTGCCAGGGTGCTAGGAAAATAAAGAGAGAAGGGGTTGTGGCCTGGCACACAGTAGGTGTCCAGCCACCGCTGGGCCCGCCTTCCTTCCTAGCCCTGCCCCAGGACACAGGCTCAGGGGCTGGACCTTGACAGGGAGCAGGCAGAGCACTAGGGGGTGCCATGGGTGCCTGGGCCTCCGCCTCCCAGTTCCCACACACCCACGCCTCCCTTCCCCAGCCTCTTCCAGTTTATGGTTCATTCATTCCCTCACCATACAGTCTCCAAAGGTAAGTAGGGATCCCCCCACCACCGCCCCACCTCCATGAGTGGGGAGGACCCTATGGAGTCCTAACTCCTTGGCAAGACCCCAGGCTGAAAGGCCTTAGGGATCAGGCCGAAAGTCTCCCACCTGATACTTATACAGCCCTGCACACAGTTTCCCCATATGAGCCTCAGTTTCCACAACCTCTCAGACAAAGACCCAAATCCCTTTCTGAGCTGTTACCAAGAGGTTCCAATCCAGTCAGTGTTTCTCAGAGGGTGAGGCATAGCACATGCCGTGGGGGTGTGCAAGGGGATCCTGCAATAGGTGGTGCGCAGACAAACTTTTGCATGTACCATAGGTATGCGTTTACTTTTGTTTGTAGTGTCACAGCTGTGATTTCGTGGGTATATGGCTTGGGGAGTGGCCGGCAATCCACCTTCAAACATGAGTCACTGCGCAGACAAGGATTAAGCAGACGTGAGTTCAGGCGATGCCGAGAGGAGGCTACAACCTTGGTGGTGAAAAGGAACCAGAGAAGGCTGGCATCTAACTCAGACCTCAGCAGCCCTCACGAGAATGTGCGGGTTACTCTCTCCCTGGAAGGCCAGGCCGGCCCCTCCTCTCCCTCTTCATCGCCCATATGGTGCATCCGACACAGGCCTAGGTTCCCGGGGGGCCTCTCAAAGCCTTCCAGATGGGATCAACAGGACTCGGAGACAGTTGCCATAATGCCAGCAGAAGACGGCAAAGGCCTCTGACTCCCTCCCCAAATCAACATTTTATCAGGTCTAAGGTGCAAATGGTGGAATTTCTAGGTGCATGGTAGGTGAGGATGGAGAGACTCTGGAGGCAAGGATTTCCTTGTTTCATGAGCTACAATCTTCTCTTCTAAGAAGGAGGCAGAGACCTGGGCACTGAGCAGCTTGGAGAGCCTACCTGGGCCTTCCTGTCCGGACAACAGAGCCCCCAACAGTGTAGACCAGTAAGAGAGGGCCTGCCTAGCCCTGTTCACCAGCCCCCAGCTGTTCCCCCTGGCCCCCAGGGTGCCTCCTAATGGCTGTCAGTTCTGGAGGATAGGACAGGACGAAATGGTACCAACCTGGGACAGTGGGGTAGCCAGAGCCTGGCCACTTCCTCCAGGCTGGGCCTAGCTAGGCAGTATCTTTGGCAATAGCCCAAGCTGGCTCCCAGCAGACAGGCACAAGCTAACCAGCTCCACACCAAGGAGCAGTCCCGTCATGACAGGCCGCCCGGCCCCCTGCCTGCAGCCCTGAGCCTAGTTCCACTTGAGCCGGCAGGGCCAGCCATCCCCACAGCGCCACACCAAGCCCCCAGCTGCCATACTGCAAGATAACGAATGGGCTTCCTGCTCCCTTCTCCTCAGATTTTCCTGAAGCTCCCACTCTCCTCAACAGCATCACAAGGAGTCGCTATGGAAATGGGACCACAGGCAGAGGCTTACAATGATTTGGGGCAAAGAAGGAGACACAAAAAGAGCCAGGAGCTCTCCTGGACTCAAGGCCTTCCTGTCCGCGAAGTCCCAGGAAAAACATGAAGTCCAAGCTGCAGGCCTCAGAGCCAAGGCGGGTAAAGAAAACCACTGTGGAGGTGAGGGCTTCCAACCCGCCCTCCTGGCTCCTTCCCACTCAGGGGAGTCCAGGGAGGTCTGGAATCAGATGCCTGTTCAACAGAATGACCAGGTGCCCTGAAGTGCATGGGACTTCCAGGAACATGGCTATCATAGGATACTGTCCAAGTGGGTTCATACTGTGGGGAGCTGGCACCCAGTAGGTGCTCAGTGAACACTGTGACCAAAGGGGATGGTACTGGCATGTGTGTGTGTGTGTGTGTGTGTGTGTGTGTGCATGAGAGAGAGAGAGGCATGTGCCTACTCTAGTCAACACCGTCACAGAATCATAGAGCTTGAGAGGCCCACACCCACTGTACAGATGGGGAAACTGAGGCCCAGTGAGGGCTGGGGACACCCCCCAGGTCAACCAAAAAGTCAAGCCCAGAAGCCAGGTCTTCTCTTCCTCAGACCTGAACCCCTGACCCAACATCCCCAGCTTTGCATTTATTTATTCTATTTTGTACTTGATGATTGGGATAAAGAGATGTGAAGGGCATCGCTCCTGCCTGCCAAAAGCTCAGAGAGAAGACAGGCCATCATGGTCAGAGGGATAGTGCTAGGACAGAAGTCCAGGCGGCTTCAGGAGCCCAGGGAAGTTTACCTCAAAGACTGTAGTCATGCTTCAAAGACACCTCTGACTTGTCTCCCAAATGCTCTCTCAGCCCCCTCATGGAGGCCTCACCTCCCGGAGGTAACAGGGGTATTCCCCATGAGCACCCCAAGGCCCTAGAAATGAGGGAGGAAAGTGCCCTTGACTGCCCTCCCCTCCCCTAGATTCGGCACCTTCCTGCATTGCTCATTCTTTCCTCCTGGGAGTCAGACACTGTCTCTGGCCTGGGCAGCACAGAGAACAATGGAGCCCTGGTCACCAGTCTTCACCCCATGGAACCCAAGTCCCCATCTCTGCCAGCAGCTTGAAAATTCTCTCCTATAGTGTTTTTTTGGTTTGCTTTTTCTAGGGGGCAGGGTGGGGGTGGAGTACTGAGAGGGCAAAAGAGGACACCTTCCAAAGCTTTGCTCGGAAGACCCAACCTGCTCTGCTGTATCCCACGTGGGCTACGGCTCCCAGCAGCTGGTACAGGCTCCCGGTACCTAGTCAGCACAAGTGGATGCAAAGACCCAAAGGGTAGCCACGTGGAGTGTAGAGCAGAGGGGGCAGTGTAGAGCAGTGAGGACCAAAGCGGGGGGCCAGGTCCAGGGCTGTGGAAGTGGACGAAGGAGCTGTCTGAGAAGGGTTCTTGGTAGAGGAGGAGTTTGGACTGGCTCACAGCCTGCTCTCAGACTCCTGCAGGAAATGAGTTTCTCTGCCCTGGCAGCCCATGTGGGGCTAGGGCAACGGGTATAAGGTGAGAGAAGGGTGCTCCCTGAGAACTACCGTCCCATCCCAGCCCCCTGAGGCTGCAGGGTCTGGTGGGGAGGCCAGGCAGAAGGTTGGGGAGCAGTCAGTGCGGCAGTTGCCTGCAGGAGCCTCCAAACCAGGGCTTTGCAGAGACTTTTCAGCAATAAAATCCTCATTTGAAATGAAATTTTATGCCATGGGGGAAGCCTTTCTATGCCAAACATTAAATGCAGGAGGCATAAAGTGAGAATCTGATTTGCCTGATGACATGAACACACGTAACAACTGTCCAGCAACAGACACTGTGCATGGAGTTACAGGGCAAATGAGACACTGGAAGAAAACATCACTAACGTACAAAGAGCCCCTACAGATCAATATGCAAAAATACCCCAAAAAAAGAACGAAAGATTGGCAGTGAATTAGAAACCCACAGAGGAAGAATGAAATTGGCCAGTAAGTGTATGGAAAGATGTTCCACCTCACTAGCAATCAGAGAAAGGCAAATGAAAATTATAAAATGCAATTTTAGGGCCCATCAGATTGAGAACAATTAAACTGATTAATAACAACCAGTGCTGGCAAGGATGTGGGGGAATGAGGACTTAGACCACTGGAGGGCAGGGTAATTGGCAATACTGAATAATATTTTAAACCCACACACCCTGAAGCCTAGTAATCCCACTTCCAAGAGCTTCTCTTACAGAAATGGTAAAGCAGGTGCTCACATATAAATATTCACGAATGCTCACAGCAGCGTTACTGGTAAGAGTACAAGAGAAAGCGGGATGGCTTGCATGTTTGCCAGTAAAGGACTGTTCGAACAAGACCGAGCATATCCACCCTGTGGGGCATCTGTAGCCACTTACAAAAGGAAGCACCTCTCTGTATGGAAAAAATCGAGCTGTACAATGCTATTTCAGAATGAGCCCACCTTTACGAATAGCAGTTTTCGGTATATGCCCCAAAAGGCACTGTCTAGACATTGCAGTGATTGCCTTAGCCTGGGAGCGAGACAAGGGGACTCGCACGGTCTCTGTTACCCAAAAATGTGTTACTGGATTTTCTTTTGTAATCAGAAAAGAAAAATCAATAAAGAGTTAGTGGGCAGTTTTCCCACTGCCCCCACTGTGGGTCCAAGTGGTTTGGACGGCGGGGACAAGCTGTGTCGGCCAGGCAGTCCAGGTTTGCAAAGGTTTCCCGTGCACTGCGGCTCTCAGGCCCCCGGCAGGCACCGGCCCCACCACCTCGATGCCCAAGGAGAAGGTCAGCTCCACCAAGGGGACGGTAAAGGAGCCCAAGAGGAAATCGGCGAAGTTGTCAGCTAAACCTGCTCCTGCAAAAGTGGAAACTAAGCCAAAAAAGGCGGCGGGAAAGGACAAATCTGCAGACAAAAAGGTGCAAACGAAAGGGAAAAGGGGAGCAAAGCAAACCTAGGAGCCTAAGGAAGCTCTACCTGTGGAAAATGGAGAAACTAAAAACGAGGCGAGTCCAGCCTCGGATGAAGCAGGAGGGAAGGAAGCCATGTCTGATTAATGTCATATATCACGTCTTATCAGAGGGCTCCATCTCCCTTCTTGTACAATCCAGAGGAGTATTTTATCAACTATTTTGTAAATGCATGTTTTTTAGTAGCTCTAGAAACATTTTTAAGAAGAAGAAATTTCACCTCATCCCATTTTTTTAAGTATAAATGATTTTTAAGAGGTGAAATCATTTGCTGGTTGTTAATTTTTTAGTACAACCAGAAAATAGTGGGAGATTGAATATGGGAGGCTTTGATTGTCCCAGGTGCCGGCTAAATGTTCCACAGATGGGAGTAGTTTTTATATCCTATAATACAAAGCACACTAAATGGCAATTTGGAGTCAGTTGTGCATTTACCATGTCTCGAACATTTTAAATTACTTCTATTCTCATGTTTTTGGTAGAAGTGTTTCCTAAAGAAAACCACTCCTTGATCTCGGCTCCCTCGTCAGAACTTTGTGCACTTTGTAACTGACGCAGGCACCAGCCCGCAGTGCCCACAGCATCATGGATGAGACGTGAGACAAATTCACATGGACTAACAAGTCCTGTGGAGGAAAAGGGACAGTGCAGCTACTCCCTCAAGGGGGGAGCATCTCAGAATGGCCTGGTTACTCCCTCAAGGGGAGAATGCACTGACCCTTGCCTAGACAGGCTTTTATTGGGTTTAATTTGCACAGGAATACAGGTCAGCTTATTAATCATTATCAGTAAGAATCAAACAGTAGATAGCATACAAAGAACTATTAGGGCTTCTTCTCAGTCAGGGTCCATCAGGTAAAAGGCTACAAAACCTTGAGAAACAAACTCATTTCCTGCTTGAGCCTTTGTCATTTAACTAAGAGCATTCTTAGCAAAGCAGGCTTCACAGGATTTTACATATCCTTTCTCAGGCCTGATCACCTGCAGAGCCCACCCTTTCCAGCACAAGGCTGCACTGCCCCCTGTCATTGTTTCAGGCTTAAATCAGGCAGAAGAGGCAAGATAGCCAAGGAATTAGGAGAAATGAGGACTCAGGTTTTGTCAAAGCCAAGAGGCCAGGGTCCATCAACCCCTTTCTCCATAGCCCCCCAAGTCCTTCCCTGGGGCCTCCACGTGATCATGCCTGTCTTAGGTGGTTCCCCCTGTGGGGAATCTTACCCGTCATTGGCTAACTGATCAAACACTGAGGGCCAGTTATGAAAAAAGGAGCAGAAACGGTGCTCCTGCCAGGGAGATAAGCTTTGTCTCCTTAGTGGCTTATGGTCCAAAGGTCGCTCACTCAGCCTTAGCCATGGGGGGTTTACAGCTCCTGAAACCAGGCGGGGCAGTTCCCAACAAGTAACATCTGTTGTGGTAGTCCAGTTTTCCTAGTAACCTCACTAATGTGCTGTGAAAAATTGAAAATCCGATTATGTAGTATATATACTAAATTGTGAATTAGTTGGGCTTTGATGCGATAGCATATCAACTTTTGCAGATATTGGTACTTGATACTCTATTAAGGAAATTAGTTCCCAAATTTTAAGCTGGAAAGTCACTGGAATAACTTCAGAAAAGAATCATAGCTACATGACTTTACATATTTGGTACATATGTTAAGAACTGTGTACAAATTGAAATGTCTGTGTTATCTTCAGAACAACCAATAAAATCTCACTTATGGAAAAAAAAAGTTAATGATTTTTTCCTTTAAATCCTGCCCAGACCTAAGCAACCATGTTATGGCTGAAAGGGGAGAGGCCTGTCCAGCCCTACCCCCAAGCCCATAGTCCCCAGGCCCCCAGGCCCCCTCAGGGACACCAGGGCTCTAACACCACCTGCAGGACCTCCCTTTGCTGCAGAATGTGGAGCTACACGGCTACTCCCCCAAACCAGAGCCCATGGCGAGGCGTTGCCACAGTCGCACTGGCAGTCCAGACTTGCTGAGGCCAAAGCCAGGGCCTCTGGTTCTCTGGCTGAGTTCTGGCTCTCTAGGCCTGGATGGGTGGTTTCCCTAGGTACCCAGAAAATCCTGGGGTATCACAGTCTTAGGGAACCCTAGGGGCCTTCGCAGTAAACTCCAGGGGAGGGGGCTTTGAGGCTCAGCTCTGAACCCTCACAGGGCCCTAATGCTAGGGAAGAAGAGGGAGAGAAGAGGAGAAAAAAGCAACAAGAAATGTGGGCGGGGAGGGGGTCGTGTTTCTCCCTAAGAAACAGGGTAGGGTGAATACCAGAAGGGGCGACTGGTATATTTAGGTATTGGTGCTCACAGAAAGAGGAAGAGCTCATGTGGACCTGTGGCGGTGAACCGTGGAGAGTGTGTGTGTGTGTCTGCATCCAGGGGAGAGTGTGTGAGTGAGCGTGTGTGTGTGTCTGCATCCAGGGGAGGGGAGAGCCTGTGTGAGTGTGGGTTGTCACTTCCAGGGGTGACAATGAAGAGACAGTGTGTATTGAGGGACAGGCGACCCAGGAGATATGTGTGTGCACAAGTGCATGTGTGGTAAGGCATGTCGGCAGCCAGCAGACCCGCAGACAGGCCAAAAACATAGCTAATTCCAGAGATCTGTCCCCAGCGGGCCCTTAGCCTCGTGCCTGACCCAGTGCTTCCCAGTATTAGCCTCCAGTGGGACAAGGCGCCTGCCCTCCTTGACAGGCACAGGCCTCCAAGCCTTGGTACTTGCTGTTCTCTCTGCGAGGATGCCCTCCCTCCCTGAACAGTCCCCAGTGTCCTTCAAGAAACTTCTTCTGACCCAGCCCCACCTCTCCCATAGGCTGGATCAGGAGCCCCCCTGCCATCCCTGCCCTCTGTCATCTCTTCCCCGCTCTGACCATCAAGCCGTGAGTGCTAACAGATGTGACTCCCAGGGATAGGGGCGGTCTTGTTCTTTTCTGAACTCAGAGCCTGGCACAGAGGACGCATGGAAAACTAAAGTTTGTGGAAAGAATGAGAGGATTATTGCAACACTTGGCCCCCAGCCGGGTGCACCTTCACTAGGCAACAGAGTAGAACAGAAAGAGCATGGCCTGGGGACTGAGACGCCGAGCTTCCTGTCCTAGGACATCATGATGGGTAACATTAACCATGTCACATGGGAAATGATTAAAGCAGGAGTACCCAACCAGGGTCCCAGTGAAGGGGACCTAGGAGGTCTGCGAGCACTGATGCAAATGTATGCATGTGGTATGAGGGGTGGAGGATGGGGAGGGACACACCTGTTTCAGGTAATACCCTGTGGCTTTCACTCCCCAAAGGGCCCACAGATCAAAAAGATTCAGAACCACAGAGTGGGACAGAATAAGACCGTCTCCCAAGAGTGAAGGTTCAGGGGCCCCACTTCCACCTGCACATCAGGGGGCTACTGGGATGCAGGGGCCAGTACAGGTTCTGCAGCCCCAGGCCCCAGCCAGGACCTCTGGAGTCACAGGGAGTGGATTCTGGTCCTAAGCAGGGAAGACAGCTGTCCAAGATGGCAGGTCGCCTTATGAGGATGGGCAAGAGCACGGCTGGACAGGGCAGAGCTCAGGATGCGTGAGGGGCAACCCTGAGTCTCCCTTTGAGACTCAGTGGGCCTGTTTCCCCATCTTACAGCCCAGGGCTACACAGAGTGGTCCCTGTGAATCCATTCTGCATGGTGAAAGGAAGCACGGGGCCATTCGGGCTCCAGGCTGCAGGGCTGAGCGCGCAGTAGGGCATTTGGGCAGTCCTCTCAGCCGGTGGTGGCCTGCAGCCCTTTTCCCTCCTGGGGTAGAAAACAGGCTGCCCTGGCTGCCCCGCCCTACTAACGGGGCCTGCCCGGGTGCTGCTGTCACCACCTCCTACGTGACGGTGACTACAGAGAGCACAGGAAGGAAAGGTTTCATTATGAGTCTGGACTGGGGCCAAGGGAGCCCAGGGGCAGGACAGAAGCACTGAGCAGGGCTGGTAGCCAGGCCAAGGCCGCATGAGCCCAGCGGATTCCCCCCAAAGTCTCAACACCTCCAGAACCTCTCGCAGCCTGGCCTGGGGAAACCTGGACGCAGAGAGCACGCTCTGCCCTCGGTCACACAGGAAGTTAGTGGCAGGTCTAGGCTGGGGACCCAGGCCTCCTGCCCCTGGCTGGGCTTAACTCCGGGCACCAGTAAGCCTCACTCACTCAGGTGATACTGCGCACCTCAGTACCCCCTAATCCTGCCAGGATAAGGTGGCTGGAACTGAAGTTCCAACAGACTGATTAAAACACAGGCCTGCTGTGTTCTCCAGGTTCCAGCCACCCTGAGCCTCAGTTCCCCCTCTCTAAAACAGAGGCATGAACACCACCCCCCCATACCCGTGTGAGGATTATACGAGCACAGATATATGGCCTGCTTAGAGCAGAACGGGGCCCTTTCCAGGCCCACCCCCATCCCCGGGCCTCAGTTCTCCCATCTCTAAGTGGAAAGATTGCCCTGGGTGATTCCCCAGGCCCTCAGCGCCTCTGATATTCTATGCGAAGCCTGCCCAGCCAAGCCCATGGCCACGTCTTGGGGAGACAGGCTGCAGGGGCAGAGAGCGGGTCCTGCCCTGGGGGAGCTCCCCGTTAGCTGGCAGAGTGGGAGCGGTGGCCCTGGCGCAAAGGCTACTTAGCAGAGCTGGGATGACAGGGCCCCCAAACTGGCGCCCTGCGCCCCCCCATTGCCAGTCCCCACCACTCTCTGCTGCTCCACTCATCACACCTGCCTGTCCCCTTTAGGCACCAGGTTTGTTCCCCCGCTCTAGGGGCCACGAAAGGCTTAAAAACAGAAAATCCAGTGTAAGTTGAGCAGTGATAAAGGAAAGCTTCCTAGAAGAGACAGGACAAAGAGGGTCAAGTTCACACAGAGGCCTGAATACCCAGCTGAGGAATTCAGAGCCTGAGCAGCCACTGGCAGTTTCACATGTGCCCTCCCCCCGCACCCCCCCGGACAGGGATGCATGACCCCACCCGGGGCTGGCCTCAGAGCTGCGTCCCCAGCAGAAGTCTCGAGGTGGAGGTCCCACCCACCCCTCCCCCACAGCCATGGACTGTGCCTCCAGCCCAGGAACTCAGTCCTGGTCAGTGATGCCCAGCACTTTTGAGGCCTCATTCCAAACAGCTTTGCCCCTGGTGAGTGCCGTCTGGCTGGGGGGGGGGGGGGGGGGCTCCCTGACAGATTAAGAGCAATCCCAGCCCAGACTCATTCGTATTCTGGTCTGGCAGCCAGTTTCAATATGGCTGAGAGACACAGGGCAAAGGCGCCCCTCTGAGAATGCCCAGCAATCATTCTTCTCTGATTCCAATTTATTTTCTATCATTAATGCTTTTGAAAAGCTCCACTCACTCTGCAAACAGGGAAGGAGCACAGGGCTCTCGAGTCGAGGGAAGCGAAGGGCTGGGGGTGGAAGGGGTGCAGCAGAGGTAATGTGGGCAGCTGGCCAGAGGCCCTGAGTCCTGGGTTCAAATCCCACCCCATCTCCACTTGCCTGCAGGACCCTGGGGCAAACCTGGCCCATACCTGTCAGTGGGGAATGGCCCCTGCTCTGCCTACTCTGCCCACCTCAGGGGACTGTTTCCAAGATTTGCCAAGGGTACACACTGTAAAGGGCTATACACCTTGAGGGAACCCCCCACCCCAGGATTCAGGGAGGGCCTGGAGCCACAGTGCAAGCAGATGAGGTAAGTACCAGGATTTGGGTCATCCCGCCACTCCTATCTTGTCTGTCTCGAACTCACACTGCCGTCCTCCCTTCCCCCAAGGGCTCACCTGAGACAAGCCTCCCAGCCAGCATCCCCTCCCGCACACCCCACTGTGGAACCAGAGGGACCATCCCCATGTGTCCTCTGCTCAGAACCTCTTCAGGGCTCCCTGGTGCCCTCCTGACGAAGTCTAAATCCCTCACCTCCATGCAAAGCTCTCCCAAGCAACTCAGGCCCATCCGGGCAGCCTCACCTCTTCTCTGACCAGACCCCACCCACAGCTCCCATCACCTTTGTCCATGTTTTTTCCTCTCTGGAACTCCCTCGCCCTTGACCCCAGTTCACCTGTAAAACTCCTACCCCCTCTTCACAATACAGTCCAAGTTCTCCTCTACTGTAACAGGGTACAGCCAAGGGGGGGCCCAAAAAGGGATTTGGAATGGGGTCCAGAGCTCAAGGTGTCCAGGAAATATTAAGATGTCCACACACATACACACACACACACACACCAGCCCCTGCCACAGGGGAAAGTTGGGGAAAGGGACAAATGGAGCAGGGCCATTGAGAGATGTTTTGTACAGCAAAGGCTTTGCAGCTAACCTCTGGCATAGTCATTTAACATGTCTATCACCTTCAACTGGCTTCAGAGATACGTTAAACAGCTGTGGCCATGCTCTGAGCCAGAGGGATGGAAATGACTTCCACCTAAGACATAACTGGGGGGCAGGTCCCCTGAGTTACAGCACCTGCATGAGAGCTTGGAGATGATTGGTCCACAACACGGGGCCACACCTGCCCAGACTCATGAACCTGGAATAATACAGGAATGCTGCCAAGTGTAGCCGATTGGAGGAGGAGTTGGAAATGGGGATGCAAAGGAGGACTGGCGCGGGGATTTAAACCAAGACACGGCAGCCATTTAAGGAGAGATAACCACGCGGCTGTGGCAGTGCAGAAAGCCACGTGCTTCTGGCAGACTGGGGACCCCTGCAGCCATGTGAAGGAGAGAAAGCCATGAGGCTTCACCAGAGCGGGGACCGCTGTAGCTTTAGTAGGGGAAACCACCATGCAGCTTTAGTAGAGAATCGCCACTCGGCTTTGCCAGAGTGGAGACCCTACTACCCTCTCCACAGCTCTGGAGGAAAGAACCATGCGGTTTTGACCAGAGTGCAGACCCCTGCAGCTTTGGTAGAAGAGGACCATGCGGCTTTGGGTGCTCCCTTTGGCCACCTGGCCTGGGAAGCAGGAGAGACTTTGCCTAGAAGAAGAGTGAAAGAACTCTTTGCCAGTAGGCCATGAGAAGGTGCCACATGGCTTTGGAGTAATTAAAGATCCCACCTGGACGACGACACAGCTGATGGTGCCAGCGGCCTGAAACACGGACATGTGCTTCTTTTTCTGATTTACGGTACCCCGAATTAGGGCAGGGGGAGAAGGAAGCACTGTGGGCATCTGTGGGTATCCTGAAAGGACTCTGATATTTTAGTGGGGACATTGGGTCACTACTTGAAGTCTGTATAGCTTCAAATGAACCTTTCCTTTCCTTTTCACAAATCTCTGGTATTGAGAGATGTCTTTCCTCTGACGGTGGACAGACGAGCCCAGTAGGTGGTCCGGACGGTATTAGTATACCATCCTCCAGAGCCCAGGCCCCTATTGTTCTGGCGTCCCTGGGTGGGCCAAATATTGCCACCCCTTGGACCTCTGTTCTGTAACACTACTGCAGCTTCTCTAGCCCTCCTCCATCTATGCTTCTAAATACTGAGTACCCGCCTGTATTACGACTCCCTAACACAGTAATTAGATTTGCGTGGTGGCTCCCCTACCATCAGTGAGCTCTCATGGCCAGGGGCTGCACTGGATTCGCCCCATGCATTCCCAATGTTTGGCAAAGTGCCAGGCTCACAGTAGTGCTACCCATTCAGTCAGTCACCTGACCTTAACTGAACACCTATTCTGTGTCACCCAGGCTCTGCGCTGAGAGTGGGGACACAGCAGTGAAAGCAGAGACAGACCTCAGCTTCAGGCTGCCTCCGGCGAATGTACTCAGGGAATGCTGGTGAGTGAACGAATGCACACGCAACTGTAGATGGGGAAACTCAGGCTCAGAAAGCAAAGTACCCGACCCAAGTGTGTCTCGCTGCCCTGCCTACGTGTCTTTCTACCCCATTCCTCTCCTAGAACCTTAGCAGAAATGAGGGAGAACTCAAAGTGAAAAGGTAGCGTCAAAAGAAGGAGGAGGGGGAGAAATAGTAACGGTGGATTTCCCCTTCTCCATAATGTAAAGAAAATTGTTTTTGCCAACTATCACAGCTTAAAAGTAATTAGAGGTTTTGGAAGGGACTGTGGGCATGAGCAGAAGCAAAACAGTGAGTACCCAGCACAGAATTTTTCCAACATTCATTGGTATCAGGCAAAAGGGAAAAAAGGTGCTAAGAGTAGCAATTTTCGGCAGCAGACATGGTATAGATAAAATATTTACAACCTCCAAGGGAGGGACCTAGAGGGGCCAGAGAACGCCCCACTCCCCGTTCTCATTCCATGTTCCAGAGGCAGAAAAGGGAGGAAGAAAAGTGGGAGACAAGGATAATGGGCTGCCCCCTTAGCCTGCAGGGATGGGAGCTAGGGGTAAGAAGGGGAAAAGTCCCACCCTGATGCCCTCTGCTCAGCCCTTCCCCACTAAGCAGCCGCCAGCCACCAGCCAGCCATCTGCCCCAACCTCGGACCCGGCCCTGCTCAAAGTCTGGAGAGGACCCGTCCTGCAGGCTGGCCTCGAGGCCTGCACAGCCAGGCCCCTCTGCAGCTGCATCCCTGCAGGCTCACTGCGTGGCACGCTGCCCCAGCTGTGCTCACTCCAGGTCTTTGCCTGATGAGGGGCCAGAAGGAATGTGCTCCACTCCCCTGCGCAGGGGCTGAGGAGGTGGTTAAGGCAGGTTTGAGGAGAAAGACCCAGGGCAGATGACAGCTAAGAAACACAGAGCTCTAGGCTAGACACTGACTTCCAGCCAGGCCTCCCCTGCTGAATCACCATTCCTCACCTGGACCTTTCACCTGACCCTTAGCCTCCTCTCTTCAAATACAGAGCAGCCACCACTGGCCCCTTACTGAAACCTAACTTTCTCCTTCGCACCTGCAGCAGACTCCCCTCTGTTTGGGGCACAAAAGACACAGCCTCCTTCAGAAGCAGAGGTTCCTGAGTTCAAATGCCAGCTCTTCCATCCACTAGCTGTGTGATCCTTTAAGTCCCTCAATCTATCTGAGCCTCAGTTTCCTCATCTATTAAATGGGAATACTAATAGTACTTATCATGGGGTAGTTTTTAGAATTAAATGAGGTAATATATGTAAAGTACCTGTCACTGTGACTAACAATAAGAGTTGGATAAAGTTACCTCTGCCCTACTTCATTCTCAATCCTCAAGTGTGGCTTCCAGGGTGGCTCACACGCATGTGCACAGGTTCCCGCACCACCTTGCAGTTGCAGGATAAATGCCCAGAGGGCACATACTAGCCAACAGCAAGGGGTGCGGGAGGCTCTGCAGGGCTCTGCACATGTGCACAGAAACCCAGTCTCTCAGCACAGTGCCGGGGGCCTCTCACTTTCCTTGGCTTAGGAAGGATTCCTCCAAGAACAGCCATACCCAGAACCCTAAACCCCGCCAGGCCAGGTGGAGGAGGTGACCGAAGGCTACGCCTCCCCTCCAGCCTATGGTAGCAGTCCATCCCTCAGCAGCTATCCTCCCAGTCCAACTGGACAAAGGCAAACCCCAATGCCCAAGGAATGGCAGTTAGTGGGGCCCCTGAGGGCAGGAACCAGGTCTCAAAGGCAAAGGGGGCAGTTCTGAAATCAATTCCCACTCCCCCACCAACCAGCCGGGTGACCTTTGTGAGCCTGCTTTCTCATCTGTCCACTAAGGAGGGTGGCCATCTTCCCAGGCCCTGCCTAGGTCCCAGCACACAGCCGGTGTGCTTCTGTCTTCTCTGGCCCTAGACCACAGGCAAAGCACTCCCCCCTCTCCCTGCAGCACTGAGAGAGCAGAGGAAAGGCCTGGGGTGAGGGGTGAGGGAAAACAAAAACCTGCCTTCTTTCCTGTGACTCTTCCTAGCCCAGTTCCCACTGGGCAGGGCGCTGAAGGACCAGCCAACAGACAGGCTAACAGCCCATGGCCTGCCGGGTTCTCCCTGCTTCACTTGAGAGCAGAAGAGGTTGGTGCCTTACCTCCTTTTACAAAGACGGGTAGTGACATGCCCCAGGTCACCATGCCCCCATGGAGCCACTGCTTTAGTTGGGTATTTTCCTCCTGTTCCCCAACTGCAAAGAATACAAAAGCTTGATGTAGGGTCTGCCGGAGCCAAGGGGACAGAGACGGGAGATAAAAAGGTGTCTGATGTCTGTCTCTCGCTTTCCTTATGGTCTCCTTCGTCCCAGGGGCTTCTCCCACCCAGTGCGCTCCCATCCAGTCCTAGAGAAACAAGCCCAACAGTGAGAGTGGCACTAATGAAGGGTCTCCTTGTTGTGGGGACAGAGATGGAAACACAGGAGACCGGTCCCCGCCCTGGCAGGCTGATGGCCCACACACAGGGAGGGAGAGGGGTACCTAATAGAGGAACCTGGGGTTTGCCCTCAAGGGATGACTGACAGCCCTTGCCCAGCTAGGCTCACCCTCCCCTTTACACCTTCAGGAGCCCAGGTGGCCCAGAAGCAGGGCATCCTGGGACTGAGAAGCTAGAGGCCTGACTTACTGCCAGGGCTCTGCAATGCTTTTCACCGAGAGACCCCAAGACAGGGTTGGCCACTCCATGTGCCTCAGTTTCCCTATCTTGAACCTGTAAGAATAATAAGATCATTTCTGAGGCCAGCCTTCTAGTGCTAACACTCTCCAATTCCATACCCATGACCTCTGTGATCCTGTAGTGCCGACAGGTGCTCCCAAGTCACCAAAGGCAGAATAAGGAGTCCCAAGCACGTGTAGGTGCTGGGGCGGGAGAGGGCGGGGCAGGATCACCTGGACCCCAAGGAGACAAGGAAATGTAGATAGATCTGTGCCTGCCCTAAGCTGGCAGACGTCAGATCCACGGTCTGTCCCGTGAAGTCTCCCCAGGGAGGTGACAAGGGCAGAGGAGCAAAGGACAGCTCCCCAGGAAGTCTAGAGGCAGTCACGGCCCTCCCCGCTTTCTGCACGTGCCCAGGCCTCCAAGCTTCCCACCAATAAGGCTACAATGTTCGGTCTAGCCCCGATCTCAGGTTCAGCCCCAAGGTCCTGATACCCTGTGTTCCTTCAGCCCCTGGGCTGTCCAGACCGGGATCCTAAGCCCTCCCACCAGGCCAGAACCTCCCTTGCTTTCCCCTCTGTCCCACCCAAGGTGGCAAGTGGGGGGCAGCCCCACAACTCATGCCAGCAGCGGCCTCGGAGCCTTTGTATGGCCAGGACCTGATAACATCCTCCTCAATTAAACAAGAAACGAGAAGCTATTTTAGGCTTTCCTGACTCTGCAGTTCCTGATCAATCCCAGCAGCAAACAAAAGGAAGAGACGATTAACTTAAAAGCCAGAGGAACCCCCGAGGGAGAACCCTGCTCAGCCAGCTGCCCAGCTCCAGACCAGGCTGACTGACACCTCGTCTGCTCCCAGGTCCCACCTCTCCCACCCTTGTCCTCTCTGCTGCGTGACCGCTCCGGCCTCGGTCTCCCGATCCATCAGCATTCTCATCTCTCAAGAATAAAATGAAAAGAAATATGTGACCACTTTGGGTTAAATAAGAGATAGAAATTTTCTCTTATTTTTTTTAAAGATGGGTGCTGAAATATTTAAGGCTAAAACGCCCTTATGTCTATAATGTACTTCAAAATAGCTCAGGAGAAAAAAACATAGCAAAATGTCAACAAGTGTTAGATCTAGGCAAGGGGTATATAGGAGTTTCCTATACTATTCTCTCCACCTTTCTGTATGTTAAAAATGTCCCTAAAAAGACATTTTTTAAATAAACCAGCATTGGTCACATGACCCCGTGGCCTACAAACAGTGCCCGTGCTCCTGGTGGGCCTGAAAGGCCGCTGGGTCTCCCGAGTAGGTTAAATGCCCCCCTGCCATCTCCTTTGTGTGGCTTCCCTAGACAGCACTTCTTCACAGGTTCTACCGAGCCCTAGATCCCCATTTAGAAGCCTTAGCACAGTCAGAAGCCAGACGCAGCCCCTCAGTGAGGCAGCTGTTGTCTCACGACCACCCCCTGCCCCCACTCCTGTCCACTACCTCCTTGTCCTGCAGAGAAGCCTGGTGCTGGCTCCATCCATCCTCAAGTGGCCACCACCCTCCCTGAGCCTCAGAATGCCCCCACCCATGAAGCAGAGGACAAGTCAGTGTCTGCCCGGCCATCTCATTCAAAGGCATTGTTGCCCGGCTGCTGGAGCTCAGTGGATTGAGCGCGGACTGCAAACCAAAGGCAGTGTTACTCCACAAAGAAAATGAAATCTCCAGTTAACAGATGAGAAAGATGAGACCAAGGACCAAGGGAAAGTGAAAGCAGAACCCGGAAGGTGGGAACAGAGGGAGGTGGGAGGGAGCAGAAGCCCCCTGTCCGCCCCAATTCCCCCTCCTCTATGTCCCTCTGTCCCAGCCTGAGCCGTGCAAAGAGAGGGTACACTGCACCTCCTTTGCTCTGGCTCCTGTTTATCCAGCTTTGCAGTCAGGAGAAAATGGACAAGATTTTAATGGCCCGGCCCAGTCTAGCTGACCCATACAAACAGTGGACACCTCTGCTGGTTGATAGAAAGTTAACAGTGCCCTGAGTAATCAATCACTAACTGCAGAATGCCATACAGTTCATAGAAAAGAGTTCTGTGTAGCCAGACACCGGGCCCTTGCTCTGGACTGATGGAGTCTCCAGGGAAGGGAACAGCCATGTCCGTGGTCAGCACAAAAGCCATCCAGAGTCCTGGACCTCACCCAAAGCCCCAGCCCAAGGAGGAAAAGGAAGTGATGGTGGTCACAGAGACCCTTAGGGACAAGCTTCATGTCCCTGCTCAGCCCATCCTGCCCCAGGTCCATGGATGAACCAAGGACCCAAGATGGATAAGCCCAGTCGCTGCCACTAAGGTATTCCCAGAACTTGTGTCACAAGCCTCACATACAGCAAGCCTCACACAAAGTAGGTACCCAGCAAATGCTTGCTAAATGTAAAGTAAATACACTCCTCCCAGAGTTCTGAGGAAGGAGCAGCTACTTCCAGCTAGGGAGACAGGGAAGGGGTATTCAAATTTAGCATTTGGGCTGAGTGTTGAAAAGTGGGTAGGGGTCTCTACAGGGAGAGATGGAGAAAGAGATGAGAAGGGGACAAGCAGCCAAGCCCTGGAGGGAGAAACCCACAGCGTGTGAAGAGGAGAGTGAGTGGTGTTTGGCTGGAGCCTGAGGGCACCGAGGAGCAGGGAGGGAGATTGCTGGGGCAGAGGGGCAGAGCGTTGCACTGTGCAAAGCACTGAGGGGTCTGGACCCCAGCCTGGAGGCAACAGGGAGCCTTAAAGTGTGCTAAGCAGGAGCGTGATGGCCAGCACGTGTTTGGAGCCCACAGCTACTGCCAGGTTGCACTCCCTGAGAGGGCAGGGGCTGGTGTCATTCATCTCTGGCCAGCATGGCCAGCACGGCCAGCCCAGAGGAAGTGCCCAACAAGTGAATCACTGAATGACTGACTATAGGATCATCAGATGGAGGACTGGGGATTCCTGGACTCACAGCTATGGAATATCATGTTTGTACAAAAATAGAGATTTAGCCCTGGCTGGTGTGGCTCAGTGGATTGAGCGAGAACCTGTGGACCAAAAGCTCACTGGTTTGACTCCCAGTCAGGGCCCATGGCTGGGTGGTGGGCCGGGTCCCCAGTTGGGGGGCACAAGGGGCAACCAATCAATGCTTCTCTCACATCAGTGTTTCTCTCCCCCTCTTTCTCCCTCCTTTCTCCTCTCTCTAAAAATAAATAAATAAAATATTTATATACATACACACGCACACACATTTATAGTAGATCCTCAAAAACAGTCTTATGAGGCAGGCAAGGAGCTAATTATCTCAAGGGTAAGCCAGAAATATGCAGAAAATGTTGCCTCACTGAGAGGCCCCCATACCACCCCAGCTGGGACTGGCTGCTTGTCACCGTGACAGGCTGTCCCCTGTACCTGTGATGGAGACAGAACTGTTCAAGGAATCTCTGGAATCCCCAAGCTTGGTCTAGACCGGCCTCTGCCCCTGAGGTTTGAGAAGCACACCCATGGAGCGAGAGTCCTGGCTAGGAGTCCAGAGACAGGGCCAAGCCCTGTGCAACTCTGGAGAGTCACTTCCCAGTTTCAGCATCTGCGAAACAGAGCGGCGGCTCTCTGCCTACATTACAGAACCACCATGAGGACTACAAGGGAAGGAATGTGAAAACTTATGGAAAATTAGGAAGCGAACTTTGTCCTGGAAAATAACAATAGTAAGGCTGCTTTCTACTTCAGCCTGGACGCTGAAACTCCAACAGGACTCCCCTCCCTCTGCTCGCAGAGCCCCAGCCAGGCCAACACTGACTGAGATCCGTCAATGATCAGGTCAGTGCATGCTTTCCACTAGTATTTCAAAGTGTGCTAACAATACCTCTACAAGGTAGATACCATTCTTCCAGATACGAAGGAGGAAACTGAGGCTCAGAAAACTGAAGTGACTTGTCGGAGCTCACCTAGCTTAGAAGTGGTTGAGCCAGGATTCAAACCCAGTTCCTGGTGGCATCCAAGCTCAGGTCTTTTTGATCACAACAGGCTGGGCTGATTCAAGGGGTCCATTTCCATAACCCTAAATCTCAGAGCTGCAGAACCCATGCTCAGGGTGAAGCCGCATTTCACATACATGAGGCCCAGGGCCCTGACATCAGATGTGCTCTGCCATCCCAAGGCCTGTGGACCAGCAGGGCCCTGAGAGCTGGGTGGGGGAGGGGAGGATGGCTGGCACAGCTGGTCTTGAGCTAACTGGATCAGTCCTGGGTACAGAACTGCCTGTCTGGCTGCCTAGCAAATGGGTGCTAGAACTGGGCCACCTATCAAGGTCCCAAACTCCATGTCCAAAATAACCCGGACACTGAGGTTCCATTTTGGTTTCCTCTGACCCTGACCCTGGTGACTACCAGTGCCTACATAGATCCAGGAGGCCAGGGTGGCAGCGGTGATCCCTCTTTCAGTGGCTGGCGCCTCCCCTGATGTGGCCATAGGCTCCCTGACAGCCGGACTGCCCAGGCAACTGCCTGGGGGCAAGGCACCAGCCACTGCCCCACCCCCACCCAGCAGGCTACAGGTGTAACCAGGAAAACCCAGGCTGGAATGCCTTTTGCTTTAAGACTTTGTGCTAGTCACTGACCCTTCTAAGTCTCAAACGCTTCCTCTGTCAAACAGCAGTGCTGACCCTCTACCCCTTCCTTTTGTACCCTACTTCTGAGCCCAAAACTCCCACCCAAAGTCACTCAAGGTCTCCAGGAAAAAAATAAACCTATCCTTTTTACAGACATAGAAAATGAGCCAGAGGGACCACAGGGACTCGCTCATGTGTGCCCCTGGGAGGCTCACACTGAAGGCCCGGGACACCTGCCCCTCTGCATAATACCCAGGTGGTGGGAATGGTGATACTCGAGTTTCTGCCCAACTCTGATGACCCACGTCACCCCACCTGGCTTCCCATCTAGGCCGAATCTGTCCACCCTCCATTGGTGGGAAACCATGCCCGGACCCTGAGTCATCCTGGTGAAGGTAGGCAAGGCACCTACCTGTGCCGCCGTGGCCCTCACCACCACGCCTGCATTCCCATAGCAGCCTCAGGTCTGCCTCTCTACCTCTGCCTCTCCTGGCCAATCCCTCCCACAACCACCAGAGGGAGCAGTTTAAACTGCAAATCTGATGGAATCCCTCCAGAACTTCAACCCTGCAAAACCCGAATACTCCTCAGTCGGGTACTTAAGGTGCTCCTCTGTCTTGTGTCTTGTACCTGCTGTGCCCCTGCACAAACTACTCCATTGCAAACACATTTCACTCATGACTGCTGGTTCCCACCTCCACGCCTTTGCTAATGCTGTGCCACCTGCCTGAAAAGCCCTCATTTATTCCCATTCTCCATTCATTCATTTTATTCAACGTATTTACTGAGCATCTACCAAGTGCCAGAACATCTGAGCGAGTCAAAATGGACCAGCCCTGCCCTGACCAGGGGGCTCAGTTGGTTGGAGCATTGTCCCACACACCAGAAGGTCACAGGTTCAATGTCTGGTCAGGGCATATACCTAGGTTTCGGGTTCGAACCTTGGTAGGGGTGCATACGGGAGCCAACCAATCAATGTTTCCCTCTCTCTCTTTTTCTCCCCCCCTTTTCTCTCTCTCTCTAGAAATCAATAAAAACATATCCTTGAGTGAGGATTAAAAAAAAATGCACCAGCCCTTCCAATCTATCTGAACAGCCCATTGCCTAACCTCCCTCCCCTACCTCTGCAGCTGCCCAGACCACCCTGCCTCATACCTGGCTGTGGGCTGATGTCTGTGTCCCCTTTCGGAGCCCATCCAGAGAGGAGGCGGGCTCATCAGCAGCATTCCCAGTAGTCCGTCCCAGACCTCAAACCAGGAGATGCTCCCAAATGTGGAGTGAGCTCCAAGTGTAGGATCCCAGGCAGTAAGGAGCAAGGCCAAGGCGCGGTTCTTGGGAGCAGAAGTCTGGGCTCTGGAGGCCCACAGAAGAGACTGCAGTGATCAGTCAGGGTGGCCTGACTGACAGGGTCCCCATTTCCCTCAAAAGAAGGCCCAAGTGGTCAGGGGGATCTTTGCTCCTCAAGTCACCAGAAGGCCTAGCCCACCTGGTAACTTCTTATCACTGAATTTATTAGAATGTAATATTTTTATAATTTAAAACATAAACATGGTGCCCTGGCTGGTATAGTTCAGTGGATTGAGTGCGGGCCTGTGAACCAAACAACCACGGTTCGATTCCCAGTCAGGGCACATGCCTGGGTTGCAGGCCAGTTCCCAGCTGGAGACACACGAGAGGCAACCATACATTAATATTTCTCTCCCTCTCTCCTTCCCTTCTCCTCTAAAGATATATAAATAAAATCTTTTTTAAAAAATTTTTAAAGAATGTAAAAAAACCATAAACATGGCATGGGCAGGGCCTGGCTAGAGAGAGTAATTAAAGGGGCCACACTAGGCACTACTCCTTACCATCAGAAGGTTTGAGGGGCAAACCTTCCTAAAGGGGCAGCCAATGGGGGCTGGGAGCACCTGGTTGGAATTAAGATCAGGCGCCAAGAAGGTAACCTGCTCTCTCCTTCCCCATGGTCTGAGGCCCCAAAAGGAGGTCTCATCCTGCTGGAGTCAGTTGGGGCCAGGAGGCTGGGAGTACAGAAGAACTAGGGTCAGTGTTCAAGCAGGGCCTGGATGGCAGGGGTGGTGCCAAGCAGGCACCTGGCCATGCTCCAGCCACCTGCGTGTCAACCAAAGCATTGGTCAACATTCAGAAGGCGAAAATCCAGAGCTGAGAGACCCACAGGGGATTGGGGATGGGGACGGGAAGAAAGGACAATAAGAAAGACTGAGCCAGCAAGAGGATGCCCGAGAGTGAAGCCAGCAGAGGATGAGGGAGCCTCAAGAAGGTCCAGCAGGCCCACCCCACCCCCCAGCTCCAGGAGGAATGTTGGTCACTCCTGGGCAACAGCTCCTTCCACCTCCCCACAGGAGGCCTGTGTGGCCCTGGGCATGAGTCTGGGCTGCCATCAGACTGGAGGGTCACGGAGGCCTGCCTGTGGCTGACAGCTACTCTAGCTTCCTGCCTCAGGTGGGCCACCTAGGAAGGAAATGGTCTCAATAGCCACCAGGCCGCCCTCCCCACACCACACGTAGATCTCTGTGGGGAACCCATTCCCTTGAGGTGAGCTATGCAACTCTAGGACGGAGATCTCAGAAGAGTGGGAAGGGTCCCAGGGCCCAAACAGGTAGACAATGCCAGAGCCCAGCCTAGAGGGCCAGGTTGGGGGGTGGGGAACTCCAATGATCCCCAGAAATGATACCAATATCCCAGTGCTGAGGATTTGCAAACCATCATGCAGAGCCCTGGCAGACTCTGGCCCCAAATCTAGAAAACAACGGTTCATGAGTCTGGGGTCAAGAGATACCAGAAGTCAAGCCAGGGAGAATCAGGCTGGGAGTTGCTCTGCCCACCTCCCCTCCCATCAGGAATGGGTGTTGGTCACAGAGCCCGGATGCTAAGTCAGTAAAGAGGGCTGGCATCTTCGCTGCCCCTCCCCACCTCAACAAAGACCAGAGTTAATACCTTCAAAGGAAGGAGCCAACCTGAAACTGGAGTTCTCCTAGCTCCATCTCTGCCTCAAAATCCTTATCTGTGAAATGAAGAGGAAGTGTACCCATGGACCCTGCATTCTCCCGAGCAATCTGAGAGATTCCGGAGGAAGCATGGAAGTGGAAGTAAAGTTTAAACCTCAAAACTGGTCACGCAATATATTACCATACCCCACAGACCAGGCACATACTGAGTGGTCCAGCATCACACCCTGCAGCCAGCACCTAGGCTGAGAACAAGACTTCTGACTCCACAAGCTCACAGGTTGAGTGCCAGAAAAGAGGGCACATGGACAAGGACTGCTGGGAAAACCAACTGCTCTAACCCAGAAGTTCCAGCTAGGATTCAAGAACAATCAAGAAGGCTTCCTAAAGGAGGGAGAACCTGCCCTGACAGCAGGGAGGACTGGTAAAGGGGAGGGGCCTTCAGGGGGCCTGACCACTGACCCTTCCTTGGGCTTCTTACTCCTGGGGACACAGAGTTCCCTCCCTCTCAGGGGCACCATCCTGGACGACATCTCCCCATCCCATCTTCCACTGCAGGGGCAGAGGTGGCGTTTGTGAGGGAGGGAGCCAGGGAGGCTCCCCGAGGCATCCAGCACAGGACAGGAGTGTGAGAGAAGACTGGAGGGCGGGGGTCAGGGGCACAGCACAGCCGCGACCTCATCACACAGAGTAAGGCACGAAGGAGCATGGCTCCAAGCAAAGCAGGGATGGCGGGGCACCAAGCCGGGGGGCCTAATGGTGTCCCTTCAAATCCCCAGCCTCTGAGAAGCTATGTACCTTCCGGGTACTTCCCTTCTTCCAGCCGACATTCCCATGGAACAGAAGGTGAGGAGACACCGACGCGTACACACTGGGCACCACTCCCCCACCTCAAGCCCCATATCCGTAGCCGGCTGAAAAGACGACCTCTCCGACCCCAGACAAGGAAACTGTAGCCACCCGACTCTGGCAGGGTCAAAGGAGCCCGACACCTGGAGTCGCTCCGAAGCGACACCGCGGGGCTGGACCGAGCTCTGGGAGAGGGGCCGGCTGCGCCCACTGGGTGGTAGAAACGCACCTCTGCCCGCCCGGCGGCAGAGCCTGGGCCCCGCCCCATTCCTCTCCTGAGCTATCTGCTCAGGTAAAAGGGGTGGGAGTGCTACCACCAAAGGCTTTCTATCTTCTCCCCGCACATACAAAGTTGCTCCAAGTCGCTGGGGTACGGGGGGCAGGAGAGGGTTAGGCGGGGCTGCGCAGAGGGGGGAGGCGCGCGGTCACGAACTGGGGTGCCGAACGCGCCCCGCTCCCGCTCCCGCCCCGCGCGTGCTCGCACTCAGGAGCGCGCACCCAACGCCCCATCCCCACCGCAGCCTCCCACCCAATCTGAGGCCGCGCACACCGCACAGCTGGCCCGCAGACACCCCACTCCCAGCGTGTGCCCAGCGATTCCAGCCTCGCTGCAGCACCCCGGCTTGGCCACACTCACCGTCCCGGGCGCGCAGTCCGCGCTCAGTTCCGCTCCAGGGCTTCATCCCCGGCTCGCCTCCTTTCTAATTCCCTCTCCGGCTCCGTTCCCGCTCCGCAAGGCTCGGCTCCGAGATTATGGCAGCGGCGATGAGCGAGCAGAAAGGGCGTGTGTGCACGCGCGACCACTGTGGTCGCGCGCGGCGTGTGCGTGTGCGCGGGAGGGCCCCTACGCGTCCATCCCTTGCGCGTCCGCCCCTGCCAGCTGCCCTCCACACTGCGATGGCAGCAGAATCCCTAACGCGCGGTTCCTTGAGCCGGAGAGATCGCAGGCGCAAGCGCAAGAGCGCGCATCCCGCCACCGCACCCAAGGGCCCGGTGCCCCGGCCCTCCGGATCCCCAGAGCGCGGCCCCTGCAGAGCAAACCTGAGTTCCCTTCCTGCCTGACCCCACCTCAGGTCCCCTGCCTCTCCCAGAGTGGGCCCTTTCGGCGTCCCTGCTTCGCCGCCACGCCCCACCAGGCCGCAGCTGTGGCCGCGCTCTCGGCCGGGGCGCTCAACTCCGGGTGCTCGCACCCAGAGGCTCCCACGCTCTCTTCACCCGCGTTGCCACCTACAGCCGGGTGCTCTCACGCTCCTTCTCTCCTCCTCTCTGTCACTGCCCCTTCTTCGCCTATTCTCCTTTCTCCCACCTGTCCTACCCCCGATCCTGGTCCACTTTCTCCCACTATCTACCTGGCCCTCGCCCTCTCCCGCGCCACCTGCTCCCCACCGCCCCGCTGTGCCTCTAAAATTCTCCGCATTACATTGGTTGCCGCCCACTGCTCGCCGGGCCCAGGTTTCAAGCGCGCAGTGGGCGGCGAGGGGACCCCGAGGCCCCGGATCCCGGTGCCCGGGCCTGCCGCCCCTTCAGAAATCTGCTCTCGCCTGGGCGCCCGGCTGGTGCGCTAGCCTCAGCTGTAGCTAGCAACTCCCATCTCCCTCGGGCTTAAAGGGATAGCGCACCAGGTTCAACCTGCCCCACCCAGGGGCACAGAGGAGGACGGCCTCGCGGCCCGGGAAAGTGCGAGGCAGTGACGTAGCCTGGACCGTGGTGCGCCGCGGTTCAGCCAAGCCTTCCCTCCTGGAGGTGAGTCAAGGAGAAGAGCTTTTGAAGCTGCCCAGACCACGCTATCCAGGGGGCGCTCAATGCTCCTTGGCGGCTAAGCCTAGGGGAAGACTGGTGGTGTGGAGGCAGTTGGCATGGGCACTGGGACTGCCCGGCCAGGGGAGGAAGGGAAGCAGCTGTCTGAATCTGAGTCCAGCGTGAAGACACCTGTCATGTTGGGAAGACAGACCTCACAGGTGGGCCTCCCACTCCTGCTGTCTGACCTTGAGCAAATGTCTGCCTCTCTCTGAGCCTCAATTTACATTTTTTGGAAGGACACTGGTTTCTATCATCTCTGGGACCATGCCCACCTCTGTGGTATTCGACCCCACAGAGAAGGGAGACCCACGGAAAAGGGAGCGCCAAGCCAGGCTCTCAGCCTCTAGAATTCCACCCACTCCTTACTTCCGAGAGCTGGGGCCTGCTCCCTCACCAGTCCTGGTTTGACCCTTCCCTCACTCTATAATCTTCCTTCTCCATCCTCTTCATCAGTGGAACAAGGCAAAGAGGTATGGGGACCTACCAGTGACAGCACACGGCAGTTCGCAGAGTTTGTTCACATTCAAGATCTCCCTGGACCCTCATGACACCCCTAAGAAGTAGAGTGCACCCCTAGACTCCTGGTCAGCCCGATCGTGGATAGGGCTGGTGCATGAGGTGTCATCTTTCTGGTTCCCCACCCCAGACAGACCCTTGCTCCCCAACCCCCCACAGAGGAATGCATTCTGGTCATTTGTTTACTAAACATCTATTGTGTGCCCCATCCTGTGCTAGGTACTGGGGACACGCAGATGATGTAGACACATGCCCACCCTCAGAAACGGAAACAGCAGTGGGTATGATGGAATTTCGAGGAATAGAGGAGGTTCAGGAGAACTGCAGGAGGCGAGGTTGAAGCCAGGAATTGAAGGATGAGTAGGAGTTGACCAGGCAGAAGGGCACATAAAGGGCATCGCATGCCAAGCGAAGAGCTGGTGCAAAGACTTGGAAGTGGGAAATAAGGAAGCATGAGTATATTTGGGGGAAGAGCAGATATGAGAGCCTTGGATTGAGGAGTTTCAACTTTGTTCTGGGGCAGCAGCAGTACTGCCACTTTGCAAATCTAGGCGGACGCCCTCCCCACCTTTCAGCCATTACAGAGCTATAGCTAAGGGCTTCCCAAATCCAGCAGCTTTTGAAAGAGGCCTACTCTCCCACCAGTATGCCCAGTCCTACCTCTGCTCCCCATCTCTGCAGCAGGACGCAGCACAGCCTCCCCCTGCTGCCCAGAGAAGTGGTAGAAGGCCAGGCTGCATTTTGTCTCCATTTAGTCCAACAAGGGCCAGACTTGGGAAAACACACACATGAAGGTGCCTTGCAAAGACGGCAGACTTTGGTGTCTTCATACCCCGTGCCAATTCCAGCTTTAGTGTCCTCCTTTGCACAGTGGAAATAAAAATACTCAGCCACCAAGGGGGTTTGTGAACAAATTGTGGGGAATAATGCACACGACTGACTCAGCACACAGTAGGTATTCAACAAATGGCCTTTTCCTTCCCCACACCTGAGTTTGGCTTTATGGGCCATTCCAAAGTCTGTTACTGGCTTTCCGTTCCCTCCTTGCCTGGCCATTTTCCTTCTACCTTCCTACCAGACTTCCTGGGGGTCTCTAGGGAAATGAGCTCACAACTGTTGCCTGCTCTGGCTCAACACACCTCTTGAGGAGTCTTCCCAGGGCTCCCAAGTGCGCCCTCGGGAAGCCAAAGAGAAACAAACAGACTTTCCCTAGAGTCCTTGACATCCGAGCACTGCACCCCTGTCCGTTTTTCCCACTCTCTGGTTCTGGGAGCCACATAGCCTTCATGTCTGTGCTTGGGCCCCAGCTTTGCTCTGCAACTTCAGATGCATTGCATACCTTCTCTGAGCTCCAAGTTCCTCCCTAAGTACAGGATCAAGCTTGTGTGCCATACAGGGGCCATGAATACACATCTAAGTCATTTATTTTCCTTCAGCAGACCTAGGCCTTGGCCCTTTATTCAGCAGTTCTGCACAGAGTCAGACAGGTACAGAGGTCCCCTTTGAGACCCCGTGCGTCCTGCACTTGTGCTGGTGGCCAGGAGCTACTGCCATCTCTGCTCCCAGCAGGCTTTACAGAGAGGCAAGGCATGAATAATGAACAGGCCCGCCTAGAGGAACTGGTCTCCACTGCCAGAGCCGCAGCAGCTGGGGGCCAGGGGCCAGGAGCCAGGAGCAAGGCCAGTGTGGGCAGTTCCAGGAAGGAGCTCCTTCACCAGAAGCTGGGATTTGGCTGTTTCCTGCCGCCAGGGTTGAGTCCCTACCCCTGCAGATGCCTGCTCAGGGCCCCTCTGCTACTTTCAGCCATCTCCACAGACCAGTGGGGGAGACTCTGGCACTATCCCAGACTCAGTCATCAAGCCAGTTCCGGCCCGGGGCTGAGTTGCCCATGTGGAGTCCTAGGAAGCAGTGGATATTTCCTGCCTGCCTTCTCAGCCAACCCTTGGCTTCCTGGGTCAGGTTGCAAAGTAAACAGGGTAACCAAGAGTTTAGAGAAATGCCCACCCGGCCCATCTGTCTCCTTGCTCTCATCCCATGTCCCCACCTCCAAGTCTTTCCCCACCTGTCCCCACAACCACTTAGCTTCCACACAATCCATTCACTTCTCAACTCCTTTCATTCTTAAACGGCCTTTCTTGACTACCTTCTGCCTGTCATTTTCCCTGCTCCTCTCTATTCTTAACTGTGTATCAGGAGTTTTTATTCATTGAGTTCATCCTCACACTAATCCTGGTATTATCATTCCCATTTCAGAGAGGTGTGCCTTGCCCAAGGCCTTGCCCTTCTACGGTCACCTGCATCCAGTGACTAGTGAAAGCAGTGGATCAAGGCACAACCCTCTTGCCCCAATTCAGGACAACCTTGCAAAGAACACTAGGGTCCCGATCTATAGCAATCTACCTTCTCCCTCTGCTCTGTCTTGCTTCTCCCTCCATCCCTGAACCTGTTGATCTCATAAAACCTCTTGTGTGCTAATCTCCCTCTGCGTGGCATAGTATTATCATTCCCATTTTACCCGCAAGGAAATGGAGGCTCAGAGATGTTACATGTCTTGCCTACCATTGCATATTTGATGAGTGGCAGGTCAGGGCCTGCCTGGTGAGGGGGGAAGCCAGGACTCCTGACTGGCTGGGGTGGGGGGGGGGGAGTAGGGTTGGTGATCAGACCCCAAGGAAGGCCAGTCCAGCCCATAGGCCAGTGCTAGAACCTGGAGAGATTTATTCCATCTGCCTCATTCCACAGATGGGGAAAGTGAGCTCAGAGGAGGGACAAGGTGTGTCCAGGCTCATAATATCGATTAATGATGGCCCCCAGCCCCATCATTAATGATACCTTAAATCATATCAGTAAATGTATTCTCTAGGATTATGCCTCCCAGCTCAGCACAGATGTTTCCTTTGGAACAGAGTGATGCCTCTTCCTGCCTGCCAAACCCAGTCCTGGGGACCTTGCTGGGTCAACCCTTCCCAATTTCCCAATGCTGAAATGATGCACCTGCGGCTCCCCCGGGCCTATCACAAAAACTTGTGCATCAACCTGAGCTGCCCGGCCCTGGCATGAAGCTGGGATGGAGTAGGCTGGGGAGGAGGCAGGCATCTGACTAGCACAGCAGAGCAAACAGACGAGAAGGAAATCAATTTGAGTGTTTGATTAATTTTAATTTTTAATTTGCATGGAGAGCAATGCACCCCATTTGACACTGCATACTCCCTGCACTGCTGGCATTTGTCACTGTTGCCACCATTGCTGCTTGGTATGCCCAGCAGCTCCCTGCCCTTCTGTCAAATGAACCAGACCCTCACATGGCAGACTGGCCTCTACAAAGCCGGAAGAAAGAGTCCCCTCTTGGGGAAAAAAAGTGTCTGGTGAGATCCCTCTGTGTGAAATGCTCCCTGCTGGGAGGGGCCTTGTGGAGCCTTAAGGTCTGTTCCTAAGTCAGGGTGCACTAATGGGCTATCGGGCATGATGACAGCCCAGTTTGGGGGGCAAGGGAGATTCTGGGTGCACCTCAACTCATAGGTGCTAAGGCCACCTACATGCAAGGGCAATCCTGTACCTAGAGTCATATCTGTTTTAAAACTAGGACAACCCCGGCTTTTGTGATCTACAGCTTCAAGGGCCAAAGCTCTGCTGTCTCTTTGTTGATTTGGCATTTGACCACATATGGGGAAAGGCGACCTGAATTGGAAGAGACTAAGTCCATTGCATTCTGTATCTCCTGGCCCTTCCCTCTCCCCAGACCAGGCCTCAGGCCCTGAAATCATTATCATGTAAGGTCGAGAATGGAGACCTTGGAGTGAGGCATACTTGGTTGTAATCCTAGCTCCACTTACTAGCTGTGTGACCTTCAACAAGTCATGTTATCTTGCTGAACATGGCCTTCTAGGATGCATCGGACTGTGTTTTTTGCCTATTCCCCTTCAGAACTCAACCTGTACAGAGGTATCTACAGAACATAACATTCAATGGCCTCCTCCAAGAAGCTCTCCCCATTACTATTACCAGGTGCTGCCCTGCCCTGAACACAAGGCCTATCTGACCCTTCCTGAACCCCCCGCCCCCACACTGTATCTCAGCTGTGCCTACGCACTGTACACAGGCTGGTAGGCTACAGAGAACATGAATTTCCATGCAGATAGCCCTGGCTCAAGTTCAAGCTCACCTCTGTGCTGGCTGCTTAGGCCCATTACTTGAACACCTCAAATTCAGGGAATCCAAAGTTGACCTCAACTTCCCTTCCCATACCCACTCTTGCTTCTTTTTCTTTCCTAACTCAGTAAACAACACACCATCAACCCAGTGCTCAAGCTAGAGAGTTAGGAACCACTGGGACTCCTGCTCTGCCTCACTCCCCACATCCTACTCTGTACCAGGTCCTCTGTCCCCAGCATCCACAACATACCCTCAGACAGGGCTGACAGAGAGGAGGGGAGGGATTCTCTGGGGTATTTACTCCAGTGCCTGGCAGTGCTGGGAGAGCCTTCAGAGACCAACCAGTCTTACCCTCCCATTTTACAGATGAGAACAGTGAACCCAAAGAGGGACAGAGGCCTGCCCTGGACCTAAAGGTGCACTGCCCATAGCAGAGCTATGCTGCAAAGCCAGACCTCCTCTACAGCCAAGGTGGGAATCTCAAAGAGATCATGGTTAAGGCCAGGCCCTGTGACAGTGGCAGAAGAGACCCTAAAGCCCCTGAAGTCCCAGCCCACTTCCCCTGACACCCCTAGCCCAGAAAGGCTACAGGAGAGGAGTGAGGGTCTCAGGCTATTTTCAAATTCCCAGGCAGAATGAATAATCCACTGGTGAGAGCTCACGAAAACCAGGCATCACTTCACCGCAATGCCATGGCCCAGCCTCCAGGAGTTCTTCCTGGACCCGGCCAGAAGAGCAAGGAGGAGGAGCCTTAGCCATGATTGGAGCTAGTCGCCGTTCTCTGTGTCCCACCAGTCATCTCTCACTGTGCCTGGCTCAAATGCAAATTAATACATCCCCAGCCATCAGAAGAGCTGGTATAAGGAAGGTTGGGGGAGAGGGGTCCCAGTTAGGAGTCCCAGAGAGGGAACCCAGGGTGGTGTCACCTTTTCTGAGCACCTTTTACAGGCTGGACACTGTGCTAAGGGCTTCACCAGAGTCTTCCCTGTCGCTCTCAGACTGCCCCCATGAGACCCAAACATCACTCAAACCCTCCAGGCCTCAATTTCCTCTCATGCAAAAAGAAAAAATAGTAATAATAGCTATGTCTAGAGGCTGTTGGTTGATTAAATAAGAAAAGGTGTGTAAAGTGCCTTTTACAGTGCCAGATACAAAGTAGATGCTAATTACAAGTGAGATAATTCCTGTGATAAGGCTTAGAACCCCACACCCACCCAAGTTTATTCTTGTCAAATCTGAGTTGTTAATAAATAAGTACTTCACCATTTATTACTGGAATGGGGCAAAGCTGGGGGTGGAGAGGGGTATCTACCTAGGGCTATGGGACAAAGGAGTTGTTTAGAACTCAGAGCATTAACGCTAAGGCAAAGTGGAGAGAATGGGTAAGGCTACAGGCAATGGACCACTGGAGGCCAGAACCTGCGCTTATCTTTTAAAAGCCCCTCTCTTTGAGGTGGCCTGGATGGGTCAATTCTGAAGGATGGGTCAGTCCAACCCTGGGTTGGACCAAGCCAGGAAATCAAGGAGAAGAGGGAGAGGGGGGTGGCCAAGGCCCAAAATGAGAGACAGAGACACTAGGAAGACAGCCAGGTGCCAGCTACCACTACAAAGACCTTACAGCCCGTGTGCTGTGCTTGACCTCTGCCTGCAGGTCTCTTCTCATCCTCCTGAACAACCACGCCACAGGTATTGTTATGCCCGTACACAGATGAGGCTCCAAGAGGCTAGTAATAACTTGCCAAGGTCATTGCCTATGAGCCTCAGAGCCAAGATGTGAGCTTGGGCCTTTCTGGCTTGGAACTACAATGAATAAGTGTGGTTGATAGCCTTTGCGTCCCTGCTCCTTGGCACCAGATGTGGTAGACCCTGTCCAGCAGAGTCTGCCTGTTGTGGCTTATGACGAGAATCAATGCATAGGCAACAACAACCCTGTGTGGAAAAAGGGAACAGGCACGACTACTCTCTCAAGGGGAGAGTGCCTATGGTGCCTCGGCCACTCCCTCAAGAGGGGAGCACCCCAACCCTTCCCTAGACAGGCTTTTATTGTTTTCCTGGGGTCTTACATCAAAGAAAGATTTATTATCTATCACATAAAATATTATTGCCTACATTCTACGTACAATCAAGGAAATAAAAATAACATGCAGAGGGGAATGATGATGAGCTGATTAGCTCTGTTCTTGGGAGAACTCATACAGTCTTTGGAAATTACCTTGAAGATTATCAGTCCCATCCAGCCACAGGACCAACAAATACACATCTGTTGCTTTAGACCAGGGTGATGGAATTTTAGCAAGAACAAGTCATAACAATCTGTATGCATTTTCTAGGCTCGATTCCCAAAGGAAAACTCAGTTTGCAAGTCTGGGTTCTGCCCACCACTTCGCATCTGCAGGTTTTCCATACAGAGCTGAGTCACATTTGCCAGGCCAAGACAAACTGGTCCCCTACAAAGAAGGAACAGGGAAGGAGGGGGTGCCAGGGCCCAGCGTCCTCTCAGGGTCCCACAGCCCCTGGCCTAGTGCAGTGGGGCCTCCCAGTTCCCAAATCAACGCTTCCTCCGACAACACCGCTAGCATTCCCAACAGTTTACAAATCCCGGAAATGCCTGCCTCTTCCCAGACTGACCCCAAGAGCAAGACTGGGGGTACCATGGGAAGAATATGGCAATACATCAGAGCTGGAACAGAAATTCTTGGGATTAAAAAATAATAACATATTACTGTACTTACATGACAAGCACTACTTTAAGTGCTTTATATGTTACATTTAATTCTCACAACACCATATAAAATAGAGGCTTTATCATCCCCATTTTCAGATGTGGAAACCAAAGCATAGATAAGTAATGTACCCAAGTTCACACAGCATGGGAGAGGCAGAGTCGAGAATCAATTTTAGGCAGTGAGGTTGCAGAGTCTGCAACTGCCACCATTCACCACGTTGCCTATCAAAACAGCCGAGTACTGTCCACGAGCCCTGAGCTGCCCAGGATGGTGTTGAGGGTCAGGTTTGACTGACAGCATTCCTTCTGGCACACACTCTTTAGAGTGAAGAAATTGTCCTGGCTGGTGTGGCTCCGTGGTTTGGTGCTGGTCTGCGAATCAAAAGGTTGCTGGTTTGATTCCCAGTCTAGGGCACATGCCTAGGTTGCTAGCCAGGTTCCCAGTAGGGGGCGTGCTAGAGGCAACCATACATTGATGTTTCTCTTCCTCTCTTTCTCTCCCCCTTCCCCTCTCTAAAAAATAAAATAAATAAAATATTTTTTAAAGAGTACAGAAAGTGAGACACCTGTGTCTTTGCAGACTCAGAACAGAGAAGCAAGCTATGCTGCCTCTGCTTTTGCCTCTGTTCCAGAAGATGACACAACCCCAGGCAGTCAGGCCTTTTGGAAACAGGAAGCCACTGACCGGATTAATAACTTTGGAGCTCGTGTTCCCAGGACCTTAGGTCCCAGCTCCCAAACCCTACATAGTGATTTCCCAGGATGAACCAGTTCTGCAAAGCCCAACGACTCATTCCACCCACCTCCTGGGAGTATGAGATACTCCCTAGGGTCCTGAATATATCTCTCCTGATTGTTAGCAGGAAGTCTGGAGACCCCAAGACTGACTTGGTTCTGTGGACATGTTCTTTCAAACAAGGCAAGTAAACCAACATTTGGATACGGACTGCTACCCTAAGCACACATGGGGAGCTTTTTCTTAGATTTACCACCACCACAGAGAATCTGAATTCGTGAAGTAATGCACCTCTCTCTTCTCCCTGTGGATGGCTCCTTTCCCACCTGAATGTTCATTTAAAGGATGTACCTCAATGATGTGGGCCGTAGGCTGGAATTCTGGTGAGTACAGCAGGAAATGTTTAGCCCAGGTATTCAGGAAATGTTATCAGCTTCCATCCTGGTCAGTCCCGCTCTTCTGGGACAGCAACCACACCCAAATGTACACCCCCAGCTTGTGGAAAGCACATCCAGGGAGAAGGCAGTGTCCCCAGTGTTGTGTTCAAAAGATGGCCAGAGAGCAACCTTTAGGCAAAGGAGGAGAAGGACCCTCCTCTCAGGAGCTGCTCAGATTATCTCTGTCCTAAAACTATCCCCTTGGAGGACCTAGAATAACCTTGTGCTACTTGTGCTTTCTAGTTAAAACTGGATAAGAGTCTGCCCTGTGGCTCAGTGGATTGGGCACCAGCCTGCGAACCAAGGGGTCACTGGTTCAATTCCCAGTTGGAGCACATGCCTGGGTTGTGAGCCAGGTCCCCAGCGGCAACCACAGAAGGCAACCACACATTGATGTTTCTCTCTCTCTTTCTCCCTCCCTTCCCCTCTCTCTAAAAATAAATAAATAAAATCTTGTTTTAAAAAAAGAGCCTGAGAGGGTGTCCCTCAGTCCCCAACCCCACCATTTACAAGTTTTGATGGGAGGTGACTTCAGGACCAATTGATTTTGGGACCATCTGTTCCCTATACACCCAGGCTACCTGAATGTGTGGTAGGAAACCAGGTAGCCAGATTCTAGTGATTAAAGATGGCAGGGACCCTCCTCATTTAAAAAAGGGTCCCAGCTCATAGGGAAGGGGCTGTGTCCTCAATACGAGAGTAGGGAATGTGGAAGGAGAAGAAGCTACACGTCTACCATTTGCTTCCCACATTCTCCCAGTTATCCCAGCTTGGAAAGGGCAAGGTCTCAAGGCAGAAACCCCTTCCTCTTGCCATCATATCAGTCCCATCCAGCCACAGGACCTTGTTAGGCTCCGTTGCAGAGTACCTATGCAGGCTTCGCTGCTAAGTCTGAGAGCCCTCAACTCCTCCCTTCAGCAAATACTTATTAAGTAGCTATTGTGTACAGGGCATGTACCAGGCACTTCTCCTACACTTGACCCTATCTGATCCATATGACAACCTATGGAAGCAAGTCTTTTACAAGTGAGGAAACTGAGGCTCAGATAGGTTATTTTTCAAAGGTCACACAGGTGAAGAGGGGTGAATCAGAAACTCCAGGTTGCCCCTTTTCCATTCTGATGAGAGTAGCTTTGCTAGCCCTGGTCCTTGTGGTTTATCCCACAGAGCTGACCACAGCCCATACTGTTGTCTAAGTACAAATGAGCCTCACTGAGAGATGTGGGGGAAAGGAATGTGTGGCCCAGCTTACACCTGCTCTGGGAGAACCCACCCAGCTGGCTCCCTGAGTCTGGGAAGTACATTCTTTTTTATGTGGGCAAGAGTATAGGCCATGGAGGACTAGCAGCCCCTTCCAGGGCACAGCTCCTTCTTCACTCTTCTCCTGGCAAGCAGCCAGGCCCTCAGACCGCTGCTGGAGCTGCAGCATGGGGACCCAGGAGGCAGCTGTGCCCTCCTCCACCTGAACAGAGGCCACGTGCTCTATGAGCCACTACAGAAGACTCCTTTTGAAGTGACAACATTTTCTGAAAGGGTCAGGGGTCAGGCAGGTAACTGGAAATGGACGTGCTCAGGAAGGGTCAGGAGAACACTGGTCCTGCATAAAAGTTCCTGCCGATTTTTCAAGAGAAGCCAAAAGCCAGACTTCCCTCAGAAACTGCCTTTTTAAAAAACATATTGGCCACTTATTCAATGTTTTAAATAATTACCCTATGAACCAACATGTGCCATCTCTGGCATACAGCCTCAGATGCTCCCACTGACTGAAGGCACCACGGACACCAGTACAGTGCAGGGCCAGCAGCTCACAGTTCTCAGAGCCCCTACGTTCTCCCTCATCTGAGCCTCAGGGATCACGGTCCCTTTCTTACAGATATAGAACTGAGGCCCAGAGCAGGCAGAATCTTTGGCAAGGCTGGGGCCTGACCCCAGCCCAGACCTCCTCCTGCTGCCCCATGTCAGTGAGCTGACCCCTTGTTGCAGCCCAGGGAACACAAGCAAGCCCTTCAATGGGAGGAAACCTGGGCTTCACCCAGATTTGAACCAGCCTGAGCACAAATGAGGACACCAAGCTGCTCTGAGGAGTAAAACCCTAGTGCCTGGGGCAGGGGGCACTGATTTTATTCACCCCTCCATCCTCAGTGGGTCCTTTTAATGGATGTTCTATATGGAAGAAGGGCCTCAGGGCTCAGAAGAGGTAAAACTGCATGGCAGATGGGCTGCCAGTGGCCAGGTAATTGGGAATGGAGAATGGGTTGGGTTGGATTTTCTCCATTTGGAGGTGCGTGCTGATCTCATCAATATTTTTGCTCAAGAAGTTGCTACATTAGATAGGTGGGAGCTGGGTGGGGACAAGACTCAGGGGTCTGGGTCCACAGGGAGCTAGAACCCAGGACCCAGGGCACCAGGCTTCTCCTGGGGAGACCAGAGTTAGGTAAGAAAACCCACAAGTCCAAGACAAGGAGGCACCAATATCCTTTCCCACCATTTTACCAGCATGCATATGTGTGCCCAAGGCATGTTCATGGAAGCACTTGCATGTGCACACATGTGTGTATAGAGGCAGATACACTCCCACACACATCTCCAAGCCTTTGCTCACATGATGCTCCCCACCTAGGACACCCTTCCTTTCTCTCTGACTCTTCCCATGGCATTTTTTCAGCCCACTCTATTCCTAGCCCTTCGAGCCAGAGAGGCGTGTCTGGACCATGACTCAGCCCTGGGAATATTACAGGCACCCAAAGGCTTACATGAGCCCTGGGTGTGTATGGGGAAAGTGGGAGAGGGCTAGAGTAAGGTGGAGCCCAGGGGTCAAGGAAGTGCCAGAGCTGATAGAAAGGCAGAGAGATGTCCCAGTGCTGCCAGGATGCGAGTGCTGAGGCTGCCAGCAGGGATCTGAGCACGGCCTGTTGTCTAGAGAAAAGGGTATCAGGACTGGGCTTCCTTCATCCACATCTCCTCCTAGAAGTCCTCTAGGAATGCCCCAGGCCAGGTACTCTCTCCTTCCCCTGACTTCCAGCAGCCCTGATGATAGACAGAACCTACTGGACACTGTGCTTGGGAAATCTTAAATTTGTCTTCCCAAATCACCCAACCTCCTGCATCAGCTTCAGAACCAGGATCGGACTTTTAAAACCCACACTCTTCTGTAGTGGGGAGGTAGTCCTCAGCACAACAACAATAACAAAAAACCAGACCAAGTGTGATTAGTCAGTTCCAGTGCACAAGAGGAAAGGCATGAGCAGATTGGCTGGCGCTGACTGACTCCCTTATAAAGTGGAGAAGTCAGAGACCTGGAAAAAGCAAGAAGTACAAAGGGAGATGATAGGGCTTGGCTGTCCTCCCAGAGGCTGGAAGTAGAACTGTTCACAGCTCAGAATTCCACCCCAATGACCACGCAGGCCAGAGTGGAGCACCCCAGTGGAGGTATCTAGTTTCAGCCGTACTCCTAGCAGATCCCAACCTTGGTGTTCCCAAGAAGACGGGTCCAAACTCAGTCTACTCTAGGAGACAGAACTACTTGCAATAAAGCAAATGTTTCTGGCACTCAGGGTCTGGATTAACCATAACAAACCTATAAAGATTCCCCAGAGGGTCCCAGAGTCTGTGCTCCCAAACAAGTTCCTGGAAGGAAGGCCAAGAGCTTCCAGCTAGAGGGGCTTTGGGAATGACGTAGCTCAGTTGCTACTTCATAGATGAGGAAACCGGAGCCCAGAGGAAGTGAGGGGGTGGAATTTATCCTGGGTCACACAAGTACTTAGAAGAACAGCTGGGACAGGGTCCAGGTCTTCCTGACTCCTGGTCTGTCCAGCTTTTCCCTCTGCCCCACACAAACCCCACACTACCCCTACCCTTCAATTTTCAATTCAGGGATCATCTCATCTAGGAAGCCTTCTCGGGTGTCCCCTCTGCCCATCCTTGTGCTCCTGCAGCTTCCTTCATGCCATCCATCATAGCTTGGTCACACTGAACTTTTACTGTCTGTTTACATGCTCTGTCCTCCCACACAAGTCTGTGACCCCTCAAGGGCAGGGTCAATCTGCTCCATCCTCGTGGTTCCAGCTCTGGGCGAGACCCAGGGCACAGCTGAAGGCTCAGAAGTAATGTCTCTTCGATAGAGAAATGAAAGACAATTTTTCTCCATGTGCCCAGCCCTGTGCTTGGTAGGAAAAATCAGGAAGGAGGAGGCCCAGGCCATGCCCCTGAAAGCTCCCGGACTGGAGCCAGGAAGAAAGGATGTTAAGTCGGGATTCAGAGGTGGTGTGCTCAGGGTTGTTCCTTACAGGCCTGGGTACCAATAGTGGGAGTAGCAGTAGACAGAGTAGGACTAGACAGTAGTAGACAAAGCCTGTTAGCTTTGCCCTTGGCCTTAGCCTAGGTGGCCATGCAGCAGGCAGATGCAGGGAGGAGCTGTCCACTGTCCCGGATCTCCCCAGCAGTTGTAGAGCTGTGAGACTGCCACCCTGAAGAGCTCTCGAGTCTCAGTTGCATACCTCTGAGGGCATTATCTGTAGACTACAATGTAAATGGCGCCCCTGAATCTGGGTAATGCAGTGACTAAGCACTGAGGGCAGCAGAGCTGATGGTAGGCCCAGAGGGACTCCTTAGTCTCACCTTTGCAGTATCCCTAGTGATGCTCGCAGGTAGGAACTAACTAAAGACTGCCAGCTCCAATGCCTCTGCCCAGGAAAGTCTAGACACTCTCACCCTTGAGCCTCTCTTCCTAGCCTCTGCTTTCAGCCTCCCCACTCAGGAGGCTGCAGCCATCTAGCTTCACACCTGCAGCACCCTGATAGCAGCCAGGCAGTTGTTCATCACAAGACACTCATGATCACAGCTGGGCAATGTGACAAAAATGAGGGCATAAGGGCTGCTTTGTATAACAGTGAGAACATTAAAGAAGTACCTCTGTGTGCCAGACACCATGTAACATTTCTTTTTTTTTAATCTTTTTTATTGATTATGCTATTACAGTTGTCCCATTTTCCCCCCTTCATTCCCCTCCACTCTTCATACCCTCTACCACCCACACTGCCCCCTTTTAGTTCATGTCCATGTGTCATAAGTTCTTTAGCTTCTACATTTCCCATACCATTCTTGCCCTCCACCTATTTTCTACCTACCATCTATGCTATTTATTCTCTGTACCTTTTCCCCCTCTCTGCTCCTCCCACTCCCCTGTTGCTAACCCTCCATGTGATCTCCATTTCTGTGATTCTGTTTCTGTTCTAGTTGTTTGCTTAGTTTGTTTTTGTTTTTGTTTTAGGTGTGGTTGTTAATAATTGTGAGTTTGCTGTCATTTTACTGTACATGTTTTTTATCTTCTTTTTCTTAGATAAGTCCCTTTAACATTTCATAAAAAAAAAAAGGTTGGTGATGATGAACTCCTTGAACTTGACCTTATCTGAGAAGCACTTTATCTGCCCTTCTATTATAAATGATAGCTTTGCTGGATAGAGCAATCTTGGACTTAGGTCCTTGCCTTTCATGACTTGGAATAGTTCTTTCCAGCCCTTACTCACCTGTAAGGTCTCTTTTGAGAAATCAGCTGACAGTCTGATGGGAACTCCTTTGTAGGTAACTGTCTCCTTATCTCTTGCTGCTTTTAAGATTCTCTCCTTCATTTTAATCTTGGGTAATGTAATTATGATGTGCCTTACTGTGTTCCTCCTTGGGCCCAACTTCTTTGGGACTCTCTGAGCTTCCTGAACTTCCTGGAAGTCTATTTCCTTTGCCAGACTGGGGAAGTTCTTCTTTATTATTTGTTCAAATAACTTTTCCACTTGTTATTCTTCCTCTTTCCCTTCTAGTACCCCTATGATTCAGATGTTGGAACATTTAAAGATGTCCTGGAAGTTTCTAAGTCTTTCCTCATTTTTTTGAATTCTTGTTTCTTCATTCTTTTCTGTTTGGTTGTTTCTTTCTTCCTTCTGGTCCACTCCATTGATTTGAGACCCGGTTTTCTTCCCATCACTATTGGTTCCCTGTACATTTTTCTTTATTTCACTTAGCATAGCCTTCATTTTTTCATCTAATTTGCGACCAAAGTCAACCAGTTCTGTGAGCATCCTGATTACCAGTACTTTGAACTGTGCATCTGAAAGGTTGGCTATCTCTTCATTGCTTAGTTGTATTTGCTGTGGAGCTTTAATCTGTTCTTCCATTTGGGCTATTTTTTTGTCTTGTCACACCTGTTACATATGAGGGGCAGAGCCTTAGGTGTTCACCAGGATGGGGCAACCCAGTTGCTGGTTTGTGATGCGCACATGTGGGGGCAGGGTCTGAGAGGGAACAATGGCCCTTGCTCCACTTTCCGTTGGATTTCAGTCCTTCTGGTGCTGATTCCCATGTGGGTGGGCTTGTGTACATTCTAGGACACTGTGGGTCTCTCCAGCAAACCCTCCTATGAGGTTGGGAGTCTCTCCCAGCACCTCAACCCCAACAGGTGTTTTCAATTGGTGTTTTGAGGCTTTCTATCTGGGTGCTGGGACCCTAGGTTGTGCAGTCCGTCTCACTCCCCAATTTCACCTGGTTTATGGGTCTGGATAAATGTGTCTTTTATCTTCTTGGTTGTCCGACTTCCATACAGTTCAATTTTCTGTCAGTTCTGGTTGTTATTTTGTTTCTAAATTATTGTTGTCCTTATTTTGGTTGTGGAAGGAGGCACAGTGTGTCTACCTATGCCTCCATCTTAGCTGGAAGTTTCTCTTTTTTTAAAATTTATCAATTTGAGAGCGGGAGAGAGAGAAAGAGAGAAACACTGATTTGTTGTTCAACTTATTTATGCATTCATTGGTTGATTCTTGCATGTGCCCTGACTGAGATCAAACCTGCAACCTTGGTGCATAGGGGAAGTGCTCCAACCAACTCAGCTACCCAGCCAGGGAGAATGTAGCATTTCTAATTCTCACCAAAAAAAAAAAAAACCTAAAAAAGTAAATTAGTCCCATTTTGCATATGAGGAAACTGGGGCTCAAAGAGACTCAGAGACTTACTAAAGCCACACTTTCATGGCAGAGCTGAGCCTGAACGCAGGGTTTTCTACCTCCCCCTACTAGCCCAGCCTCAATAACCCTAGGTCCTCATGGCTTATAAAGGCAGCAGTGACTTATGTCTGAGTAGCTTTGGCTAGGTCACTGTGACAGAGAACTGCACAATAACGGTCTCCTCCCCAAGGCTGCAGGCTATCCTTTCATGCAGCAGACAGCTAGCTATCTTCTTTGTGCTGCATACAGATATGGTTGTATTGTGCATGTGCCTCTGTGCACAGGTTCTACCTGAAACAGTCATGTGTCCTGGACCCAAACAAACTGGCCTCAAATCTCACTTCTTCCCATAGGAGCCAAGAGCATGGCCCCTGGGGAGTCACAGCCCAGCTCTGCCACTAATGATCTGTGTGACCCTAGTAAGCTACTTGACCTCTCCGGATCTTTATCTGTACGATAGGAATAATAATTGCACCTTCTTCAGAGGTGTGAGTTTGTATACAGTCCTGATGCATGGTAGGTGCCATATGAGTGTCAGCTAGTATATTTTTAGCAAAAACTTACTGAGCTCCTACTATCCAGCCAGGAAAACTTAAAAGGGGCCTACCCAGGCCCCTTTTACCAGGACAGCATATTTGTCCCCATTCTCTGGAGGTCACCCTCAGCCAGAAAGACCTACCTTATCAGGAAGGGCCTGGAGAGTTACAATCCACAGCCAATGGCTGAAAGATCCAGGAACAAAAGCCTGTCCCTACCTCCTGACAACTGCGGTGCTAGTCTATTGCTAGCTCCACAGTTTCCTGGGATCAGGCTGAGACACGACTTCAGCTAACCCCACATCCTAGTCTAGCTTCCTCCCGTCTTCTTCTGCTGCCTTCACTCTCTTATGGGCATGGCTTAAAAGCACTCATTTAATAAATCTCTAACACTTGGATTCCCAACCCTGCTTTGTAGGAATCCAGCCCGACACACCATCTCCCAGTGGTAGGCCAGGCAGAATGACATACCCCAGCCCCTAGGAGAAAGCCTGGGGAACACATGGAAGCCCTGGGGAGAGCACTACCCATCTTGCCCCAGGCTGGCTGGGAGGAGCTGGCCCAGTGCCCACCTGACCTCCCACATGCTGTGATTAAGTTTTGTGCCAGAAGGAGAATGGAAGCTAGTGCTCTCCCTGCCCCCTTTTTTCTTTTTACCACCCTTTTCCTTTCTTTCAAAGACTGAGCCAAAGTTAATCAGACATATTTCTCAATGGTCGCACCAACAAGTTTTCTTTTTTTTTAATTTTTTGTCTTTATTTATTATTGCTACCAGAAGCTTTTCCTGTCAAAATGAGGCAATGAATAAAGAGTAGCTCTTAGGTGGCTGAGGGAATGGGAATGGCTTTAAGGGCAGGGTAATGATGTGGATATCCTCATGAAGGAATGGGCATAATACAATAATCAGACAGCCTGCTTGGAACAGTCTGCTTAGAAAGTACTCATGGAACAGATACCATAATGCCTACATGGAAATCTCACGAGGCCTTAGTGACAACTGAAATAGATAACGCAATAAGGTGCTTGACCTGGTAGTTGGACACCTAGTCGAAAATAAATGAATGTTGCCAACAACTCAAGCTCCATTTTGCTGATGAATAAACTGAAGTCCAGGCAATTTGTTTGAAATCTACCTCTCCGTCTCGGCTAGTTTCCACCTTCCCTAACTTTCTAAAGCATAGTTGCCCCTAGTGTCTTACAGGTCAGATCCAAACTGGACCATGCCAGGAAAGCTTGACTTCCCTAGAGCATGTCTTTGACTGCAAGGTTGCTCGTGTACAGATCAGATGACGTCCTCTCCCAGATACATCCCCCATTACCACTTTCTGTCTTGGAAACTTGGGTCCATCATTGCTTTCATTCTTAAGGAAATATTACCACGTGCTTAGGAAATGCATTATAAATGTAGAGTTGTCAATTTTGGAAGAAATAGGAGGGCATATGGGGAAATATCTAATTTCCCAGCATATCCTACGCTAGCCCATCTGTCCTCACCTACAGCAAGTGACAGATGAGGAAACTGCACAGTAAGAGGAGGTGAGCTTGGTGAGGTAGGACCTGGAAGGATGAAGCCTGCCATGGAGGGAGTGGCCTGTGTTTTGGTGTTGTAGACAATTTCCTAACCTTATAATTCAACAATTATCCTCTGTTTTTTCTCTTTCTTGTTCATCATCCTAATCTTAGCATCTGATTTAATCTTTTAACTCAGTTTTATGGTATAGCTGGGTCTTTGGTTGATGTAGGAACTTACTTGATCATAAAAGCAGATCTCTGTGGTTTGCCTAACATGCTGGCCTGAAAACTTATTAAGTTCTCTCAATACTATCATTATGTTTTGTTGCCATTTATGGCCTATGTTGCCATTGGGCCATAGTTTGATAATTTACTATTGCAACCAAATATGTTTTTAACATTTTTTTTTGAGAGAGAGGAGAAGGGAGGGAGAAAAAGAGGGAGAGAAACATCAGCGTGTGAGAGAGACATTGATTGTTTGCCTCTCACACACCCCCAACTGGGGGCCTGGCCCACAACCCAAGCATGTGCCCCACACTTGAACCAGCAACTCTTCAGTTTGCGGGATGATGCCAAACCCACTGAGCCACACCAGTTAGGGCATAACCAAATATGTTCTAAATTTTGGATCCATAAAAAGTCTGTCTGTTACTTAGGCAGAGCTTGGCTTACAGAAAACTATCAACTTTTAGAAGTTTTTTGTACTAACAGTTTGAAATTATATTTTACACTCTGTTTAACCTGTTCTCAAGAAATACTGTATTTTGCCATGTATAATGTGAACTTTTTGCCCAAATTTTTTAGGGAAAAATAAGGGTATGCATTATACATGGGTGTAATGGTTACATGCCATGGGTATAATAATGGGTATAATAATCTCATCTATAATGTGCAGAAAAATGTAGGTGTACATTATACATGGCGAAATATGGTACCCACCTAATTTGAAAGCCTTCTGCCCTCTGCTGTTCACTTAGAGTGTAATTTTTCAATCTTCATGGAATAAATGAGAATGACTTCACCAGGCTTTATGAACATAAGCCAGTGTTTGCCCAGGTTTTTAACTCCCTCCCAGAACTGCTTTGCCTTTGTCCTGTTCATTTTGGCTAATGCTTGACGTTTTTTTGTGGTTTTTTTAATTTTTATTTTATTGATCATGCCATTACAGTTGTTCTATTCCCCCCTTCATTCCCCTCCACCCTGCACCCCCCCACCCCTACCATTCCCCCCTTTAGTTTATGACCATGTGTCTCATGGTCTTTGGATTCTGTATTTCCCATACTATTCTTGCCCTCCCCCTATCTATTTTCTACCTACCATCTATGCTACTTATTTTCTGTAACTTCTCCCCACTTCTCCTTCTCCCACTCCCCTGTTGCTAACCCTCCATGAGATCTTCATTTCTATGGTTCTGCTCCTGATCTAGCTGTCCTTTTAGTTTGCTTTTGTTTTAGATGTGGTTGTGAATAACTCTGCGTTTGCTGTCCTTTCACTGTTCACATTTTTTATCTTCTTTTTCTTAGATAAAGCCCTTTAACATTTCATATAATAAGGGCTTGGTGATGATGAACTCCTTGAATTTGATCTTATCTGAGAAGCACTTTATCTGCCCTTCCATTCTAAATGAAAGCTTTGCTGGATAGAGCAATCTTGGTTGTAGGTCTTTGGATTTCATGACTTGGAATACCTCTTTCCAGCCCCTTCTTGCCTGTAAGGTCTCTTTTGAGAAATCCACTGACAGTCTGATGGGAACTCCTTTGTAGGTGACTGTCCCCTTATCTCTTGCTGCTTCTAGGATTCTCTCTTTCATTTTAATCTTGGCTAATATAATTATGATGTGCCTTGGTGTGTTCCTTCTTGGGTCCAACTTCTTTCAGACTCTCTGAGCTTCCTGGAAGTCTATTTCCTTTGCCAGATTGGGGAAATTCTCCTTTATTATTTGTTCAAATAAGTTTTCCACTGGTGACTGTTCCTTTCCCCCTTCTGGTACCCCTATAATTTGGATGTAGGAGCATTTAAAGATATCCTGAAGGTTCCTAAGTCTCTCCTCATTTTTTTGAATTCTTGTTTCTTCATTCTTTTCTGCTTGGTCATTTTTATCCTCCTTCTGGCTCACTCCTTTGACTTGAGTCCCAGTTTCCTTTCTATTACTATTGATTTCCTGTACATTGCCATTCATTTCAATTAGTTTAGCCTTCATATGTTCCTCTAATTTGTGACTAAAATCAGCTAGTTCTGTGAGCATCCTGATCACCAGTGTTTTGAACTATGCATCTGAAAGTTTTGCCATTTCTTCGTCACTTAGATTTATGGGTTCTGGGGCTTTGAGATCTTCTTGAGCCATTTTTGGTCTGTTCGTGTCCATTAAGTATGAGGAGCGGAGCCTTAGGGGCGGGGCCTCCAGGGCTGGGTCACTGGGTTGTGGTGCTGTATGTGGGGGCGTGGTCAGAGTGGGGAAATGGCGTCCCCCTCTCCTGCTTCCTGCTGCTGGGTGAGGAGCAAAGCCTGAGGTGTTCACCAGGGCAGGGTCGCTCAGGTTAGTGGGTTGTGACACAGTATGTGGGGGCGGGGTCAGAGCCGGAAAATGGCGGCTGTCTCTTCTGCCTACTGTCACTGGGACCCGCTCAGTCCTGTCTCACTGCCCACTCCCTCGCTGGTCTATCTGCGCAGGAATGAGCCAGCACAGTCAACCCGCTGCCCTTCACCCTCACTGGATCTGCCCATCACTCACTGGGTCGGCCCTTTGCAACCCCACGCCTGGGATCCATGCACCTGAGTCCATCTGACCGAGTTTTCCTGTGCAACCCCACTCCGCCAGCTGCTGGTTTCACCCCTCTTACCGGTCAGGCTGCAGAATTTGTTGTTATCAGACTTCCGAAAAGTTCAGTTTTCTGTGTTCTGGCTATGTTTTCTATTGCTAATATTTTGTTGTCTCTAAACTTGGTTGTGTGAGAAAACAGGGCGTATCCACCTATGCCTCCATCTTGGCGGAAGTCCTAATGCTTGAAGTTTTAAATTTTATTATCTTTGCTCATAAGAGGCAGTATCCTAAGGTATATAGCTTTTCTGGCCAGGGATCTGCCTTAAACTTTTCTATGAGTTTAATTTTGCTTACTTGGTAGTAGTATATAAAATAGTTTTTACTCCATGCTGGATTCTCACTGTTCTAGGACAGTTGTTTATGCTTTTAACCAAATGACGTGAAATGCAAGATATGATTCTGTCTTCACTACAAATATGCTTTTTGGCTATTTTTCACTATTAAAACAATAAAAATGAAAGACAAAGTGAAAATCATGGGGAAATCACTTCCAGCCACGATGGAGGCATAGGTTGATAGACTTTGCCTCCTCACACAACCAAAAGAAGGACAACAAGAAATTTAAAAATAAAGCCCTGGCTGGTGTAGTTCAGTGGATTGAGCGCAGGTCTGAGAACCAGAGGATCGCGGTTCAATTCCCAGTCAGAGCACATGCCTGGGTTGCAAGCCAGTTCCCTGCAAGCCAGTTCCCAGCAGGGGATGCACTAGAGGCAACCATATATTGAAGTTTCCCTCTCTCCTTCCCTTCCTCTCTAAAGATAGATAGATAGATAAATAAATAAATAAATAAATAAATAAATAAATAAATAGAATTTTAAAATAAAAAAACAACGAGAACTGCCAGAAAATTGAACTGTATGGAAGTCCAACGACCAAGGAGTTAAAGAAGAAACATTCATCCAGATGGTAGGAGAGGCAGAGACACACAGCAAGGTGGTGGCTGGAGGACCAGTGGATGAGGCGGCGGCCAAGAAACCCACATTTGCATGTGGATAAACTGGTAGAAACAACTAGGGAACAAGACACATCATGCAACCCAGGGTTCCAGCGTGGGGAAAGAAAGCCTCAAAACCTCTGGCTGTAAAACCTGTGGGGGTTGAAGCCACAGGAGAAACTTCCAGCCTCACAGGAGAGTTTGCTGGAGAGACCCACGGGGTCCTAGGACGAACACAAACCCACCCACCCAGGAATCAGCACCAGAAGGGCCCAATATGCTTGTGGGTAGCAGGGGAAGTGACTGAAAGCAGGGTGAGAGCCAAGCAAGTGGCATTGTTTCCTCTCTGACCCCTCCCCCACATACAGCACCACAATGCAGCCACTGGCATTGCCCGCCCTAGTGAATACCTAAGGCTCCAGCCCTTACTTACAACCTAACAGGTATGCAGAGACAAAGAAATATGGCCGAAATGAAAGAACAGATCAAAACTCTAAAAAGAGAAATAAGCAATGAAGAGCTAGCCAACCTATCAGATGCACAGTCCAAAACACTGGTAATCAGGATACTCACAGAATTGACTGAGCTTGGTCCCAAATGAAGGAACAAATGACGGCTACCCAAAGTGAAATAAAGGAAAATATATAGGGAACCAACATTGATGGGAAGGGAACCAGAACTCAAATCAACAGTTTGGACCAGAAGGAAGAAATAAACATTCAACCAAAACAGAAAGAAGAAATGAAAATTTTTTTTAAAAATGAGGAGAGTCTTAGAAATCTCTGGGACAACTTTAAACATTCCAACATCTGAATCCTAAGGTTAGTAGAAGGAGAAGAGAAAGAGCAAGAAATTGAAAACTTATTTGAAAAAATAATAAAGGAGTACTTCCCCAATCTGAAAAAAAAAAAAAAAAGACTTCCGGGAAGTCCAGGAAGCCCAGAGAGTCCCAAAGAGCTGGACCCAAGGAAACACACACCAAGGCACATCATAATTACATTACCCAAGCTTAAAGATAAGGAGAGAATCCTAAAAGCAGCAGGAGAAAATGAGACAGTTGCCTACAAAGGAGTTCCCATAAGACTGTCAGCTGATTCCTCAAAAGAAATCTTGCGAGCATGAAGGGTCTGGAAAGAAGTATTCAAAGTCATGAAAGGCAAGGACCTACATCCAAGATTGCTCTATCCAGCAAAGCTTTCATTTAGAATTGAAGGGCAGATAAAGCACTTCTCAGATAAGGTCAAGTTACAGGAGTTCATCATCACCAAGCCTTTATTATGTGAAATGTTAAAGGTACTTATCTAAGAAAAAGAAGATAAAAAATATGAACAGTAAAATGACAACAAACTCACAATTATGAACAACTGAACCTAAAAAAACCAAAACAGAAACAAACTAAGCAAACAGCTAGAACAGGAACAGAATCACAGAAATGGACATCACAGGTAGGGGTATCAGCAGGGAGGGGAAGGGGGAGAATGAGGAGGAAAAGATACAGAGAATAAGAAGCATAAACAGTAGGTACCAAGTAAACAGGGGGAGGTTAGGAATAGTACAGGAAATGGAAAAACCAAAGAACTTATACATATGATCCACGGACATGAACTAAGGGAGCAGAATGCTTGTGGGAGGGGGTGTGCAGGGTGGAGGGGAGTGAAGGGGGGGGATGGAAAAACTGTAATAGCATAATCAATAAAATATACTTTAAAAAACAAATAAAAAGCATTTAACCTTAAAAAAAGACAATCATGGGAAAATCACGGGGAAAAAAAACCCTGATACTTTTAAAAGTTGCCTTTGATAAGGAGTAAGATAGAACTAATGTTTTTGATTTCTGGCATTAAAATGAAATCCTATTTTAGGTTGACATTTTGGGAAAATCAGCAGGCCTACATGAAGACTGTTTTCAGCAACACGTCCCTCAGTGGGTGATGTGTGGATTTAATTCCCTCTCAGTAGAATACAAGTTGTTACTTTTCACTTTCCTTCTCATTTAAAGAGTTAGTATGTGCTGAATATATATGTGACCAAGTCTCTTTAAAAAATAAGATGAATACATTTTCCTCTGGTTGAAAATACACTTCTGTGTAAGAACTGGAATTATCACCACAATTGAAAGTATTACACTGAGCTCTTTCTCTCTGTTCCTTTTTAGACAGCATAGGAACACCCTCTCACACTCAACAGCTAACCTTTAAGATGAGTGCATTTTGAGATTTTTTTCCCCTTACTGTACCTGCCTGAGTTGCCTCTTAACAGTGTGAGATTTACAACAGGTTTTCTTTAAATATTTCACATTCTTGCACATAAAGTCATGCAGTATCACATATTTTGCAAAACATTTTCTTGGAAATGTAAAAAATCTATGTAAAACTTATGTAACCAGTACTAACATATGATACATGTGGTGTTTTAATATAACAATTATGAAGGAACTAAAAAGCAAAAAAGGAACAGTTATTAATATATACCAAGTACCACATTTAATTTTTTTTCTTTTAAACATAAATTAGTCATTTAACTACAAAAATCTCTTTAATCCTGGAAACCATGTGCCTGAGAGATTAGATGTCTGTCAAGTTTGCACAGCTCAGACAAGAACGATACTTTTTAGTCCAATTTGTTAGTACAGATACTAATCCACTGATTGAACTTTATTGGGTAAGAAAAATATGGGATTATGCTCAAGAAAGACATATGTTTTGTTATGAAGTATGTGGCCTGATAAATTATGACCTAGTCAACTTACCTGTTTATGAAAGAATAGTTGGACCTAAATTGTATTTCTGACAGATAATATTAGTTATCTTCAGATGGCTAAAGAGTTTACTAATATTTGTGGAAAACACTGAAGGTTTTTCATTCACATAGTTTTGATATAGCCCCCACCCCTTTTTTCTGATAAGATTATCTCCCTAAAGTTTGCATTTCAGGAGACGACTCTGGATTCCTAGCCAAAACAGATAGAACATTTAAGCCTCAAAGACACAGTCAAAGAATGTAAGTTTTTCCACACAGAGATTTTGTTTCCTGAATCCAGATATTTTACAATATCTTCAAGCCTTTGAGATGACTAGAAAAGTTTTGGGTAAAGAGGATAGTGTTACATTGTCTCCACAGCTCCAGTTCTATTCTCCTAAAGACCTGATTTGTAAGACAAGTGCAGTTTTTAATTTCTCAGAGAATTAGGTTGTAACCTGAATGATATCCAGAAGCTGACACAGCCCATCCAGCTACATTGTCCTTGATTTGTACTTCATTTTAAAATATATTTTTATTGATTATGTTATTACAATTGTCCCATTTTTCCCCCTTTATTCCCCTCCACCCTACATACCCCCTCCTATACCCATTCCCCGCCCCCTTAGTTCATGTCCATGGGTCGTACATGTAAGTTCTTTAGCTTCTACATTTCCTATACTATTCTTCACCTCCCCCTGTCTATTTTCTACCTACCATTTATGCTACTTACTCTCTGTACCTTTGCCCCTCTCTCCTCTTCCCACTCCCCTGTTGCTAACCCTCCATATGACCTCCCTTTCTGTGGTTCTGTTCCTGTTCTAGTGTTTGCTTAGTTTGTTTTTGTTTTCGTTTTAAGTGTGGTTGTTAATAACTGTGAGTTTGCTGTCATTTTACTGTACATGTTTTTTTTTTATCTTCTTTTTCTTAGATAAATACCTTTAACATTTCACATAATAAGGGCCTGGTGATGATGAACTCCTGTAACTTGACCTTATCTGAGAAGTGCTTTATCTGCCCTTCAATTCTAAATGAAAACTTTGCTGGATACAGCAATCTTGGATGTAGACCCTTGCCTTTCATGACTTTGAATACTTCTTTCCAGACCCTTCATGCCCACAAGATTTCTTTTGAGGAATCAGCTGACAGTCTTATGGGAACTCCTTTGTAGGTAACTGTCTCATTTTCTCCTGCTGCTTTTAGGATTCTCTCCTTATCTTTAAGCTTGGGTATTGTAATTATGATGTGCCTTGGTGTATGTTTCCTTGGGTCCAACCTCTTTGGGACTCTCTGGGCTTCCTGGACTTCCCAGAAGTCTATTTTTTTTTTTTTTTGGCAGATTGGGGAAGTTCTCCTTCATTATTTTTTCAAATAAGTTTTCAGTTTCTTGGTCTTCCTCTTCTCTTTCTGGCACTCCTATGATTCAGATGTTGGAACATTTAAAGATGTCCCAGAGGTTTCTAAGACTCTCATTTTTTTGAATTCTTGTTTCTTCATTCTTTTCTGATTGGATGTTTCTTCCTTCTGGTTCACACCATTGATTTGAGTCCCAGTTTCCTTCCCATCACTATTGGTTCCCTGTACATTTTCCTTTATTTCACTTGGTGTAGCCTTCATTTTTTTATCTAGTTTGTGACCAAATTCACCCAATTCTGTGAGCATCCTGATTACTAGTGTTTTGAACTGTGCATCTGATAGGTTGGCTATCTCTTCATCTCTTAGTTCTAGTTTTTCTGGAGCTCTGATCGATCTGTTCTTTAGTTTGGGCCATTTTTTTGTCTTGACATGTCTGTTATATAGTGAGGGACAGAGCCTTAGATATTCACCCAGGTGGGGCAACCCAGTTGCTGGGTTGTGGTGCTGTATGTGGGGCAGGGGTCCGAGAGGGAACAATGGCACTTGATCCACTCTCTGCTGGATTTCAGTCTCTTCCCCCATGTTCCCCTAGCAAATTGGGTTCTTCTGGTGCTGATTCCCATGTGGGATGGTTTGTGTATGCTCTAGGACCCTGTGGGTCTCTCCAACAAACTCTCCTGTGAGGCTGGGAGTCTCTTCCAGCATCTCAACCCTGAAAGGTGTTTTCAATTGGTGTTTTGAGGCTTAATTTCCCCATGCTGGGACCCTGGGTTGTGAGATTTGTCTCACTTCCCAGGTTCACCTGGTTTATCTGTGTGCAAATGTGGGACCACCGGGTCCACTAGCTGCTGCCTTGTGCCCCTCCACAATCTGCCACCTCGCTGGGTCCACCCACTGCCACCTTGCACACTAGGGTCCACCAGCCGCCACTTAGACCCCTCTCCACCCAGCTGCCTAACTCCACCCCCTCCTGCCATTCTGGATAAATGTGTCTAATTTAACTCCTTGGTTGTCAGACTTCCATACAGTTCAATTTTCTGTCAGTACTGATTTTTTTTCTAAATTGTTGTTGCCCTTCTTTTGGTTGTGCGAGGAAGCACAGTGTGTCTACCCACACCTCCATCTTGGCTGGTTTTTCCAGAGTTTTGATATGTTCTTTCATTTGGGTCATTTTTTTTTCCTCTCAGCTCACCTGTTACCTATAAGGGGCAGAGCCTTAGGTGTTCACCAGACAGGGGCAACCCAAGTGGCTGCATTCTGACACTGTACGTGGGGGAGGGGTTCCAGACAAAACAGTGCTGCTTGCTCTGCTCTCTGCTGGTTTTCAGTCACTTCTCCTACTACCCACAAGCATATTGGGCCCTTCTGATGCTGATTTCTGGGTGGGGTTTGTGTTCATTCTAGGACCCTGTGGGTCTCTCCAGCAAACTCTCCTGTGAGTCTGAGAGTTTCTCCTGCTGCCTTAACCCCCACAGATAATTTCAGTCAGAGGCTTGAAGGCTTTCTTTCCCCATGCTAAAACCCTGGGTTGCACAGTCTGTCTTGCTCCCCAGTTGTTCCTCACAGTTTATCTGCACACAAATGTGCGAGAGCCCAGTCTGCAAGCCACCCACCACCTTGCCATAGTCCTCTCTGCCTGACTGCCCATATCTGCCTCTCCTACTAGTCTGGATGAATGTTTCTTCTTTAACTCCTTGGTTGTTGGAGTTCCATGCAATTTGATTTTCTGTCAATTCTTGTTTGTTTGTCTTTTTGTTGTTTTTAAATTTGTAGTCCTTCTTTTGCTTGTGTGAGAAGGCACAGTGTGTCTATGTCTTCATCTTGGCCAGGAGTCCTGCTTCTTTTTTTTTTTTAATAGTTTTTTTATTGTTGTTCAAGTACAGTTTCCTGCCTTTTCTACCACCCCTCCCCACCACTCCAGCCCTCCCCACCTCCTTCCCCTGTTTCCAACCCCCTGCTTCTTTATATTGAGGAGATCATCAACTAAGATGGAAGTAAAAATATTCCTATGTTCTAGATTTAGAGCTGTGTTTTCTTGGAATGTTTTAGTAAATCCTTCCATTCAGAGGCTTCAGAATGTTTTTCTTCACCTCTGGCTTCACAGTATCACTGTAGCCCTTGCCAGTTTATGTCAGTTTTCCCAAGATCCCAGCTGCAGGCTCTGGAGTAAATGGAGTGTCCCAGCAGGCCTCATCCTGCTTCCCAGAAACTCTGTCTGGTTGCTCAGTGCTCCTGGGGGCTTACAAGTATCTCCTTTCATTTCCTCTTTTGACATCAGAGCTGTTAAGAGATTAACTGGGCATATTAAACATTTTAAAATCAATTCTAATTGAGCAGCACCAAACTAAAAAGTAGTGAGGAGTGCTCCACCGACAGGAGCTCAGGGAAGGACCCAGTAATTTTTGTAACAATGAGTCTCCCCAGAGTGACTCATAATTACTCCAGACTAAGACATTAAAGCAAAGGGGGAAGAAGAAGGGGAGGAGAATATGTTTTTAATTAAAAAATTAATTTTTCTAACATAGCCATTGACAGCTGCCCAGCTGTAGTCCTTTACTATCTTGGAGACAAACCCTCTCCGTCCCTCTCTTCCTCATTAGCCTGAAGGAACAATAAGGGGTGATCCTGGTGGGAAGCAGCCCCTCGAGCTAAACAAAACACTTCCTGTCCTTCCAACTGAAGCCTCCTCCTCTCTGGTCTACTGTAAAGTAAGTGGGTGAATTACAGGATTCCAGGTGTGAACAGCAGACACTGAGCTTAGACATTGGAGTCAGACAGACATGACTTCTTGGGACATGAAGTCAGTCACTTGGGACATGTGGGACTTGGCCAAGCTCACTGGCACCTTCCTATTCAGGTGAGGCTTTGGGTCAGCAACATCAACATCACCTCGTCACCTGTAGGAAATCAGAACCTTGTACTACACCGTAAATTACCTGAATCTGTGTTTTAATAAATGCCTGGTGACTCCTATGCACATTACATTTAAGAAGCCCTGCCCTAGTGGCTCTGAGCCTCAGCCATCTCCTCTGGTAAATGGAGATAATAACAACATTTGGCTTGCAGCTTAGTTTGTAAAGGATTATGAAGATGTACATGAAAATAATTTGGCAAACTGTAAAGCAAGAACCTACAAAAATGTTCACTACTTACTACCCTGAGCCATTCTGTTATTTTTATCGAATTTCACATCTGGTAGCAATTCAGGAACTTGACCCAACAAACCAGAGGCCTTCTGCTTTCCCAACACTTTGCTTCCTGTATCTGGGGCCCTGGCAGGGGTGTCCTAAAGGATCCAAATTGTTTGTTACCAAAGAACACTGGACTAGAGAAGAGAAAGTCACTTGCTGCCTGAAGCATCATTCAGGTCTTCCCCTGCCCCCAGCACACTAGGAGCTGATGGTGGTGGGTGGGGCTGGGGGTGAGGGCAGCTCAAATTCCAATGTCATAGGGATGCAGGTGCCTGATCTAGATAAATATCAACAGCCAAAGGCTCCAGGTTTTAACTTGTCATTCTTTTCTAGAGTTTTTCCTAAAGACATAATCTAAAGTGTGAGTAAAGCTTTATGCCATCAGGTTACCTCTAATTATGAATATTTGGAAATAACACTGAGAGAAAGAAGTAAATAATAGTAAAGACCTAAAATATTAAAGAACTTGTAATGACAAGAGGAAATGTTCATGATGTACTGTGAACAGCTATGAGCTCACATATGTTTTTTAAAATTGTATATATAAATGATGGGGGGGGAGGACTGTTTCTGGCCATTACACTGGTTTCCAGGGTCTCTACAAGCCCAAGTCCCATGTGCACAGGGCCCTGTGAGCTAAGCCCTGCTCCAAGAACTGCAGAAAACAATGAAAGGAGGGTATTTTTATTTTATTTTTAATTTTTTTATTGTTCAAGCAGAGTTATCTCTACTTTCCCCCTGCCACTCCCAGCACCACCCCACACATCCCCCCCTCCCACTGGAAGGAGGGTATTTTTAGAGAGAGAAAGGAAGAGAAACATCTGTTGCCCTTTGCATGCCCCCAACTGGGGACCTGGCCCGCTACCGGGCATGTCCTCTGACGGGGAATCAAACTGGAAACCTTTTGGTGGACTGAGGCCTGCTCTAGGACTCCCTCCCCTTTTCTGCAAACCTGTAACCATGACGGAAAATGTGAAAAGAAATAAATGAAGACGGTGTAACTGAGAGAGGCCAGAGGAAGCTGGCTCAGGGACTAGATTTATAATTCCTACAAAATCATCAAGGGATAAGAGTCCTAAATGGGGTATGAAAAGGGGAGTAAAACCAAATTTCAGACAATAATTAAAAAGTAAATTAAAGATCTGATTTTGCACATAGGACCTCAGGGAATTTAAGTGAGCAACTGCAAAACCAATCATTGTAGGGACAAAACAACAGAGAAGAACTTCCCGGCAAGATAAGCTTACAGAGTATATTTCAAACCATGCAGTAAAGATTGCTACTAAGGCAAAGCACCTAAGTGCTGAGTATTTGCTATGAGTATTTACTCTGCTATGAACAGTGGGATGCATAGGTTCTTTTGGATTGGTGTTACAAGATTCTTAGAGTATAATCCCAGCAGCAGAATTGCCAGGTCAAAAGGCAGTTCTATTTTTAGAGTTTTGACAAAATTCCATACTGTTTTCCACAGTGGCTGCACCAGTCTGCATTCCCATCAACAGTGCACAAGGGTTCTCTTTTCTCTGAATCCTCACCAGCACTTGTTGTTTGTTCATTTGTTTATGATGGCCATTCTGACTGGTGTGAGGTGGTATCTCATTGTGGTTTTAATTTGCATCTCTCTGATGGCTAGTATGCTGAGCATCTTTTCATATATCTCTGGGCCCTCTGTATGTACTCCTTGGAGAAGTGTGTCTGTACAAGTCCTTTGCCCATTTTTTAATTGGGTTCTTTGTCTTCCTCAAATGGAGTCATATGAGTTCTTTATGTATTTTGGAGATCAAACCCTTGTCTGAGGCATCATTGGCAAATATGTTTTCCCCTATGGTTGGTTCCCTTTTCATTTTAATGCTGTTTTCTTTAGCCATGCAGAAGCTTTTTATATTGATGAACTCCCATTTGTTTATTCTTTCCTTTATGTCCCTTGCTCTAGAGGACATATTGGTGAAAATATTGCTGTGTGGAATATCTGAGATTTTCCTGCCTATGTTCTCCTCTAGGACTTTCATGGTGTCGTGACTTATATTTAAGTCTTCTATCCACCTTGAATTTATTTTTCTATATGGTGTAAGTTGGTGATCAAGTTTCATTTTTTTGCGTGTAACTGTCCAGCTCTCCCAACACCATTTGAAGAGGCTATTTTTACTCCATTTTATGCTTCTGCCCCCTTTGTCAAATACTACTTGACCATAGAGACTTGGGTTTATTTCTGGGTTCTCTATTCTGCTGCAGTGATCTATGTGTCTGTTCTTATGCCAGTACCAGGCAGTTTTAATTACAGTGGCCTTGTAGTGTAGTTTGATATCAGGTATTGTGATCCCTCCTACTTTGTTCTTTTTTCTCAAGATTGCTGCAGCTCTTCAGGGTCATATTTGGTTCAATATAAATTTTTGAAATATTTGTTATAAATCTGCAAAATATGTCCTCGATATTTTAATGGGAATTGTGTTGAATCTATAAATTGCTTTGGGTAGTATGGACATTTTGATTACGTTAATTCCACCATCCCCAGTGTCTCCTCAAGCGTCTCTATGCCATTCTGCCCCGCCTTTGCCAAGGCCCAGTGTAAGTGGCTACAAATGAAATGTTATGCATTGGCACTTTAAAAGGCTCTCTGTGATTCCTGCCATTGTTCTTGGCACAGAGAAGCCCTGCCATGCCCTGGCTGGTATGGCTCAGTAGATTGAGTGATGGCTTGTGAACCAAAGGGTTGCTGGTGTGATTACCAGTCAGGGTACATGCTTGGGTTGCAGGCCAGGTCCCCAGCATGGGGCACGTGAGAGGCAACCACACACTGATGTTTCTCTCCCTCTCTCCCTCCTTCCCTTCTCTCCTCTCTAAAAAATAAATAAATAAAATCTTGAAAGAAAGAAAATAAAAAGAAAGAGACCCTGCCACTTTTTGTAGCAGGATGTTATCTGGGTCCTTTTGGGGCTCTGGTGCTATAGGCTGGGCAGGCCAGCTTGGGGTTTAGACCCCACACGTCTTAGGAGGAATCCCCTGGCCACTGAAATATTCCTCTGGCATTTCAGCTGCTACCCATGGGAGCCCAGCCAGCCCTCTCATGTCTCATTTGCACTCTGTACCAGACACATTGTGGGGAAGCTGTTTCTTCTGTCTGTCTGTGGTTATAAGATTTCTCTCCCTCTATTGTTCAGCTGTTTATGCCAGATGATTTCTCTACAATTTAGCTGTAATTCCAGATTAGTCCTGGGAGGAAGTTAGTATAACTTGTACTTACTCCTCTGCCATGTTGGGTTTCCTGCTAAAAAGAAGCTTAATAAATTGAAAGATAATGTTAAGGAATTTATATAGAACGTAGAACATAGCATAGCACAGTGAGGATACGATAGCTGCATTAAGAAGAACAGAAGATAAGTTGAAAGGTTCTAGCAAACACTAAATAGGAGTTCCAGCAGAAAAGAATCAAGGGATGGGAAAGAAGCAATAGTCAAAAATATAAAAGCAGATCATTTCCCAGTATTAAAAAAAATAGGTAAGTTCTCAGGGTGAAAGTAAAGTAAACATTGAGTATCTGTCATCAAAATAATCAGCTACTCATAGCTAGATATGGTAATAAAACTGAAGAATGTCGAAGATAAAGATAAAAACTAAAGAGCTACTAAGCCCTGGCTGGTATAGCTCAGTGGTTTGAGCAAAGGCCTGGGAACCAAAGGGTCTCCTGTTCAATTCCCAGTCAGGGTACATGCATGGGTCGTGGGAGCACTCCCAGTAGGAAGCGCTCAAAAGACTCTGATGTTTCTCTCCCTCTCTTTCTCCCTCCCTAACCCTCTCTCAGTAAATAAATAAATAAAATCTTTTTTTAAAAATCAGTAAATTGAACCATTGATTATAAAATAATAATAATGATGATGATGATGATAATGATAGTGGCTACAATGGTGGAAGTTTTTAAGGTGTAAGATTCCAGACAATTTTTGAAAATTTTTTACTTGTCCGAAAGGACAATATAGATACTGAATAACCCTTGAAACTTATAAGTAAATGTGTATATTAAAATGTAAAAGTAACTAGTAAGGATTGTAAATACAATTGATAGCTTGTGAGGCACAACTAATACAACATTTAGAAGTAAATGTATGGCCTTCCATGAATTAATTAAAATGTAGAAAAGACTTAAAATAAACACATTGAGGTTTTTAACTCAGAGAGAAAAAAAGAACAAAAGAATAAACCTAAAGAAAGTAGAAAAAAACAATAAAGAAAAAGGTCAAAATTTTTTAAATTAGGAAACAGAGAGGTGTAGCAGTCCAGTTATTTCATCCCTCACATCTGTTCTGCAGAGGCTCATCTTTAAATGCTATAAAAACTTTGTTCTAACTTTGTCTGTATTTGAAAGTTATAACTTATATACCTGTTTTTTTCCCCAGGAGATTTAATGGTGGACTTGGGTACAAGCTTAAGTGTTTTGACTAGGGCATGGAGGTAGAAATCCATGACAAATAATTTAGGATTCCTATTGCATTTGTATCCTGTCAACACCAGTGCACTGGAAGGGCAGGGCCATCACTGAGATGCACAGAGGCAGAGACTTGTCTACACTTGTGCAATGGTTGTGACACAGCTAGAAACAGAACCCATGTTTCTTCCCCTATCACGTCAGTTTTCCTTGTGTCTCACCGGCCCACGTTATAGAGGGATTATAAAGTATCTTTCCTTGAAGTCTCTTTCCTGTACCAATTCAGATCACTCTTCTGTGACCTCATCAAGATGCCAGAGGTGAGAGAACTCAGGGGCCCTGGGACTACCACAGAGCAGTCCAGGCTCCCTTGTCCCTTCCTCAAGAGCATGATAGATCTTCAAACCAGGAGAGCTGTGTGCTAGCCAGAACACTGTCTCCATCACCCAGTGTTTGAGGCTCAAGATGGCAGGCAGACAGCAGCGAGTGGCTGGCAATCTTATAAGATCAGAGGCAGCATTTTTCAGATGAACAGAAAAAAGTTGTGAAGAAAATCATTGTTCTTTGGATCTGCTTAAAATGAGGCCCAGCCATTGTCTAATTAATAACTTCACTGACTGGGAAGAAAGGTAAATCATTGACAACTTTTCACTAGAATGACTTGGCCCGATGTGGTTATAAAACCATAGACTGATAAATTCCCTCTTCTGTGGAATGATCTTACCCAGAGAGTTTCTAGAGCACAGCAGACATCCAGCAACCTGAGATGGGTTAGAGGTGGCAACCAGGTTCCCTGTGGGGCCTGCTCTACCACCTCTTTCTCAGGGGTAGAATGCTAATTGAGTCAAGATGTTATCTGATTGCCCGCCATTCTGACCTAGCGGGTTGAACTCTTAGGCAGCCTTATGGATAGTCACTAGCCTACTGGCCTGGGGCTTAGTCATCTGCTTCCCTGGAGGATAAAGAAGGGTGCCCTTATTTCCTGGGGTTTCAGCATGCTGGGCTCACCACTGTCCCACCCAGTTTCTTCACACTGTCATGATCTTGGAAGAAAATGCTACACAACTTGCTTTAAGATCTTAAAAAAGTAATAAGCCGCAGAGTAGGCAGGGCCAAAAGGAATCTCAGAGCACGAGTGCTCTAGCCCTTATTGTTCGGAGGACACTGAGGCCCAAGGTCACATAATGAAGATAAAGAGATGAAGAGCCCTTGTCCAAAGCCCAAATCTACAGCCCCTGCAATCAGCATCTACTGCCTACAGCTCACTCCTCCAAGGCCCATTCTCTGCTGCCAAGAGGGAAGCCTGAGGAGCTGGAGAGGAAAAGCCTGGGTAAAACAGAAGCAGGAGCAGGAAGTGTCAGGAATTTGCTTAGCCCCATTAAAAATTGATCAGCTGTAAGCAGGCGAATGGCAGTGGGAGCCACTGCTGGAACCACAGCTCCCCTGAGCCCCATCAATCAGTGATACAGTAATAAAGTGGCCAGGACTGGAAAAATGCTATGAGACTCAAGAGAACTCAGTCTCTTCCCACTGGATTATAACCCTATTATTAATACCCCTGGGGCTTGTTCTGTCTCCTTCAACCCTAGCCCTGGAGATGAAAGCTACCAGGGGCATCAGGAGGTGGGGGTGCTGGCTGATGGAACGCAGCCTGATCCAGCCCAAAGGCTAAGGGGGGGGGGGCTGAATGGGAGAAATTAACTCCTCCAGTGCCACACTTGCCATTGATATCTGGGGGTGACTCTTCTCCCTGAACCCCAACTCCAGCATCCACTGAAGTCTTAGATATGCAGTGGCTATGACATAGAGGGACAGAGGAAGGAGGAACTGGAGGCCAGGCTTCTGGAGTGCTTGGGGCACAGTCTTCACCAGCCAAAAAGTTAATGGACAGCAGAGTTTGTGCAATTCAGCTGTGGATACTAAAAAGACAGAAAGGGCCTTGAGGGTTTCAGAGGAAAGAAAAGCTTCCTGGGCGCTGTGAGGCTGCACATGTTGGAAGGACCAGAATTCCATTATTGAACCACTGCCATGGGCTCCTCCCACACAAAGCACACAAAGCAGCAGATGCCCACTGTCATTCTATGTGACACTCTCCCCAGCATGCCGGTGCTTCCAGGGAAAAGTCAAAGTCCCATCACATGATCACAGTATTCAGTAACACAGAGACATGAAATTCTGATACGTGCTACAAGACAGATGAAACGTGAAGCCATTATGCTATTGAAATAAGCCAGACACAATGGGACAAATATTGCATGATTCCACCTATATGCAATACCTAGAATAGGCAAACTCACAGGGACACAGAATAGTGGTTGATTACCAGAGACTGGGGCAGGGGGATCATGGGAGAAGGGCAGTTATTAATGGGAAAGAGTTTCTGTTTGGGAAGATGAAAAAATTCTTGAAATAGATGGTGATAGGTACACAACACTGTGAATATACTTAATGCCACTGAATGCACACTTAAAATAGTTAAAATAGTAAAATTCATGTCATATACAAGGCCCCCACCACAATTCCCTAACTTCAGGAGAGCGTGGACCTCGAATGAGGGAGAATCAGAAATCTTGCTAAGCACAGGCAATGCCACCACAAGCATATACCTCATCCCCCGAAGGGCTCTCTGTCCTAGCCACTGCAAACTGCCTTCAGCCTTCTATAGACACATGTCCTATCCTGTCTCTGTGCCTTTGCACATGCTGTTCCTTTGGCCTGAAGTCCCAGCTCCCCCTTTTCTTCCTGACTAACCCCAGCCTGTTCTTCAGCACTCTGTTGTTGTGCCATCCTTTCCATGAATTTTCTCCCGCCCTGCTCCTTATACAAGCAGAGTTAGACTCACCCTGCTCTGGGCATCATGCCTGAAATGTGCCTATGTTGACATGTGCTGAATCTGTGGGTGCTTAAGATAATGCCACCCTCTTGAAGAGGGGCTAGACCCCTCTTGAAGAGAGGCCGGAGACATCACAGCAAAGAGTCACCTCCTGTAGGTATTCTTAGTTAAAGCAACAACAATAAGCCACATCACTGGTTGGAGGTAGAATTTGGGCGATTTCTCCAGCATTTTTGATGTGAATGTAAGCCATGACTCAAAAACAGTGCAGGCATTGCTATAACATTAGGGCCAACCTCGGTATTAACTTTCCAAGAGAATGCAGTGATGTTTTGGTCTACCAGCAACAGAGGGAAAAGAAAAGGAGACAATGGTTAGAACTTGGAGAAAATCAAAAGAGCAGCTAACTATGTTCATAGATAGGAAGAATTAACATAATCAAAATGTTCATACTACCCAAAGCAATTTATAGATTCAACACAATTCCCATTAAAATATCGAGGACATATTTTGCAGATTTATAACAAATATTTCAAAAATTTATATTGAACCAAATATGACCCTGAATAGCTGCAGCAATCTTGAGAAAAAAAGAACAAAGTAGGAGGGATCACAATACCTGATATCAAACTACAAGGCCACTACAAGGCCACTGTAATTAAAACTGCCTGGTACTGGCATAAGAACAGACACATAGATCACTGCAGCAGAATAGAGAACCCAGAAATAAACCCAAGTCTCTATGGTCAAGTAGTATTTGACAAAGGGGGCAGAAGCATAAAATGGAGTAAAAATAGCCTCTTCAAATGGGGTTGGGAGAGCTGGACAGCTACATGCAAAAAAATGAAACTTGATCACCAACTTACACCATATACAAGAATAAATTCAAGGTGGATAGAAGACTTAAATATAAGTCATGACACCATGAAAGTCCTAGAGGAGAACATAGGCAGGAAAATCTCAGATATTCCACACAGCAATATTTTCACCAATATGTCCCCTAGAGCAAGGGACATAAAGGAAAGAATAAACAAATGGGAGTTCATCAATATAAAAAGCTTCTGCATGGCTAAAGAAAACAGCATTAAAATGAAAAGGGAACCAACCATAGGGGAAAACATATTTGCCAATGATGCCTCAGACAAGGGTTTGATCTCCAAAATACATAAAGAACTCATATGACTCCATTTGAGGAAGACAAACAACCCAATTAAAAAATGGGCAAAGGACTTGTACAGACACACTTCTCCAAGGAGGACATACAGAGGGCCCAGAGACATATGAAAAGATGCTCAGCATACTAGCCATCAGAGAGATGCAAATTAAAACCACAATGAGATACCACCTCACACCAGTCAGAATGGCCATCATAAACAAATCAACAAACAACAAGTGCTGGTGAGGATTCAGAGAAAAGAGAACCCTAGTGCACTGTTGATGGGAATGCAGACTGGTGCAGCCACTGTGGAAAACAGTATGGAATTTCTTCAGAAAACTAAAAATGAAACTACCTTTTGACATGGCAATTCCATTGTTGGGATTATACCGTAAGAACCCTGAAACACCAATCCAAAAGAGTCTATGCACCCCAATGTTCATCATAGCATATTTTACAATAGCCAAGTGCTGGGAGCAACCTAAGCGCCCACCAGTAAATGAATGGATCAAAAAACCATGGTATATTTACACGATGGAATACTATGCAGCAAAAAGAAAGAAGGAGCTCCATATGCAACAGCATGGATAGAACTGGAGAGCATTATGCTAAGTGAAATAAGCCAGGCCGGGAAAGACAAATAGCATATGATCTTACCTATAAGTGGAACCTAGTCAACAAAACAAACAAGCAAGCAAAATACAAGCAGAGACATTGAAATTAAGAACAAACTGACAGTAACCAGAGGGGAGGTGGGAGGTTATAATGGGGCAAAAGTTTTCATAAACATCCATAATAAAGGACACATGGACAAAACCAAAGAGCCTTAGTTTCAAGGGTGGGAAGTGGCGATGGCTGGAGTGGGGGGGAGTGGTAGTGGGAAAATGGAGACAACTGTACTTGAACAACAATTTTTAAAAGTTAAAAATTTTAAAACAAAAACAAAAGAGCAGCTAAAAGCTGTATTTACCCCCATTTCTCTAGGGAAATTTTTGAGTGGCTCCAACTAGAAGAGCTGAAAACAAGATATTAGCTTAAAAACTTTATGAACTATAAAAGTGATAACTTATCAGTCAAGCTCTGGTTTCCTATTCTATTCCAAGATAGATGACACTGAATTTACATAAATAAAATCATATTTAATATATGCATACATACAAATATCAAATAGAGACAAAGTCTTAGAAAACATGAAAAAATATGAGAAAAATACTCATATTTTTATAATATAGTTTATTGATTATGCCATTACAGTTGTCCCATTTCCCCCTTCATTCACCTCCACCCAGCACACCCCCTCCCAGCCACATTACCCCCCTTTAGTTCATGTCCATATGTCATAAGTTCTTTAGCTTCTACACTTCCCACACTACTCTTGCCCTCCCCCTGCCTATTTTCTCCCCACCGTCTATGCTTATTCTCTGTACCTTCTCTACCCTTCTCCTCCCACTCCCCTGTTGCTAACCCTCCATGTGATCTCCATTTCCGTGGCTCCGCTCCTATTTTAGCTGTCGGCTTAGTTTGCTTTTGTTTTAGGCGTGGTTCTTAATAACTGTGAGTTTGCTGTCCTTTCGCTGTTCATATTTTTTTATCTTCTTCTTCTTACATAGGTCTCTTTAACATTTCATATAATAAGGGCTTGGTGATGATGAACTCCTTGAACTTGACCTTATCTGAGAAGCACTTTATCTGCCCTTCCATTCTAAATGATAGCTTTGCTGGATAGAGCAATCTTGGATGTAGGTCCTTGCCTTTCATGACTTGGAATACTTCTTTCCAGCCCTTTCTCACCTGTAAGGTCTCTTTTGAGAAATCAGCTGACAGTCTGATGGGAACTCCTTTGTAAGCGACTGTTCCCTTATCTCTTGCTGCTTCTAGAATTCTCTCCTTCATTTTAATCTTGGGTAATGTAATTGTGATGTGCCTTAGTGTGTTCCTCCTTGGGTCTCCCTTCTCTGGGACTCTCTGAGCTTCTTGGACTTCCTGGAAGTCTATTTCCTTTGCCAGAATGAGAAAGTTCTTCTTCATTATTTGTTCAAATAACTTTTCCACCTGTTCCTCTTCCTCTTCCCCTTCCCCTTATGGTACCCCTATAATTCGGATGTTGGAACACTTAAAGATGTCCTGGAAGTTCCTACGCCTCTCCTCTTTTTTTTTTTTCTTTTTGAATTCTTGTTTCTTCATTCTTTTCTGTTTGGTTGTTTCTTTCTTCCTTCTGGTCCACTCCATTGATTTGAGTCCCAGTTTCCTTTCCATCACTATTGGTTTTCTGTGCATTTTCCTTCATTTCACTTAGTGTAGCCTTCATTTTTTCATCTAATTTGCGACCAAAACCAACCGGCTCTGTGAGCATCCTGATCACCAGTGTTTTGAACTGTGCATCTGAAAGGTTGGCTATCTCTTGGTCACTTAAAAGTATTGCCTCTGGGGCTTTGATTTGTTCTTCTGTCTGAGCCATAATTTTTTGGCTAGGTCACACCTGTTATGTAGTTAGGGGCAGAGCCTTAGGTGTTCACCAGGGCAGGTCAACCCAGTTGCTGGGTTGTGATGCTGTATGTGAGTGTGGGGTCCAAAAGGAAACAATGGCACTTACTCCACATTCCACCAGATTTCAGTGCCCTCTGCCACTTCCCACAAGCAAATTGGGTTCTTCTGATGCTGGTTTCCGGGTGTGTGGGCTTGTATATGTTCTAGGACACTGTGGGTCTCTCCAACAAATTCTCCTATGAGGCTGGGAGTCTCTTCCGGCACCTCAACCCCCACAAGTGTTTTCAGTTGGTGCTTTTAGGCTTTCTTTCTCACTGCCAGGACCCTAGATTGTGTGGTCTGTCTCACTGCCCATTTTTGCCTGGTTTGTCTGAGCATGAATGTGTGTTCACGGTCAGCCAACCATCTTGCGTGCTTCACTGGGTCTGCTCATTTCCTCCCCTTGCCCAAGGTCTGCTAGCCCTATGCTGCCTGCATGCCCAGGTGTGCCAACCACCACCTTTTCCTGCCACAACCACTCTCTGCCAGCCACCGACTCTGCCCCTCTTACCAGTCTGGATGAATGGTTGTCAGACTTCCATAAAGTTCAATTTTCTGTTTGTTCTGGTTGTGTTTTTGTTTCTAAATATTTGTTGTCCTTAATTTTGGTTGTGCAAGGAGGCACAGTATTTCCACCTATGCCTCCATCTTGGCCAGAAGTCTCATATTTTTTTAAATCCTTGTAAAATTACAATGAGACCCGCACACCTGCACACCTATACTTCAGCAAATACAGTACTGCATCTAAGTCCCTGTTTTCCCATCCAGACATTAAGCACCTTTAGGGCTGGTTCCTTTGTGGTCCCAGCCCAATGGAGTGCACACAGAGAAAGTAAACAACTATCTGCTTTGTAACTTATCAAGTTATTCCCATGGTTAAACAGTTGAAACTTAATACACATTGGGGAAAAGGAAAAAAAGACCTGACCATTGACAGGTTGTCCTCAACTGTAACATGGTCCCATGTCCTGTTGTAAGCACATGGAGAAGCAGAGCTCTTACACACAGGAGAGCTCTATCCTTCCTCATTAGTTTGCCAGCACCAGCACTGGGGAGTGGATGGCAGGGAAGTGGCTTCTACTACTGAGAAACCAGTCCTGGGCTCTGGGGCTGTGAAGGCTGACGTGGGTGCTGAACAGGACTCTCTGTGAGCCAGGAGTAGCTTAAAGTCCACAATTTGAATGATGAAACCCAAGTGACATTTCAAGAAGAGACTATTCACAGTGGCAGTGTTCATAATGTAAAAAAGAAAAATGCCCCATAAAGGAGAAATGGGTTCATGAGGTAGAGGCATCCTGGGGATGACTGGATGGTAATGAGATGATGGAAACCACAGCTCCTTACAATAGTGTCGATGAATCTTAGCAACATAATGATGAGAGAAAAAGTTAATCTTGGCTTTGGGTCAAGATGGCAGTGTAGAGAGACATGGCTCACCTCTTCCCACAACTACATCAAAATTACAACTAAAATATAGAACAACTGTCATCCAGAATCATCAGAAATCAAGTTAAGTGGAAGTCTGACAACTACGGAATTAAAGAAACAACATCCATTGAGACTGGTAGGAGCGGTGCAGACACAGAATGGGCTGGTCTCTTACCTGCATGTGATGGATAAAAATTTGGGAGGGATATCTGAGTAAGGAGTCCCCATACCACACTAGACCTCCAAGCCCAGGGTTCCAGTCCCAGGAAGACAAGTCCCCACAACTTCTGGCTGCAAAAACCAGCAGGGACTCAGTTGACAGAAGAAACAGCTGGAGCACCGAACAGTTCCTCTTAAAGAACCCACACACAGACTCACCTACTCAGACACACTCCCTCTGAACTCTAGCACTGGGGTGGCAGCTTGAAGGGCACCAGTGGAATACTGGGAGAGGTTAAAGTGTCTAGTATCAGGATGAGCAGAGACCATTGTCCCTTTTCTGAGCCCTCCCTCTGCAGAGCCATGGAGCTGTCAGGCCGGTGCCATATTTGAGACCCTGTCAACCTGACCAGCACTGTTCGACCCACCTTGGAGATCCCCAGAGCCTCCGCCCCACCCAACTTACAGGTTCACCCAAACTGCTATTCCAAATGAATGGCTGGTCTTGGCTTACACTGCACAACTTCCTAAATTCTCTCAAATAAGCAACAGCTGGCCTCAGTGAGCCCCAGACCCAGCACTAGCAGTGGCCAGATTAGTTTCACAGCTTGGTCTTGCCTAGGAATCTCCAAATCCAGCACAAATAGCAGCCATCTTAGATTGCTTTGTAGCTCAGGAAGAGTGGCCCAGGCAAAATACAGGGGGGGAGTCTGACCTTGGCCAGCACCACCCAGGAAATCCCAGGGCCATCACCCCCATTGGACAGCTACAGACAATGTTGGAGCACCACCACCACCACACCCCTGCACAGCTGATCCTCCCCAGAGGTCAGAGGTTGGTGGTAAGCGGTCATGACCAATCCTTGCAGCTGACTGGCCTGGATAAACTCCTCCCATTGATCTGCCAATGGTAACCAAGGGTCAACTACAAGAGGAGGGTGTAGTCAGCCCACACAAAGGGCACACCTTGAATACCCAGCTTGAATGATAGGGGAAGCTGTGCCATGGGGCCCTATAGAACACCTACTATATTAGGCCACACTACCAAGACATAGAGCCAGAGCAGCTCTACCTAATACATAGAAACAAACACAGGAAGGCTGCCAAAACAGGAAGACAAAAAACATGGATCAAATAAAAGAACAGATCAAAATTCTAGAAAAAGTGCTAAAGGAAATGAAGATAAGTAATCTATCAGAAACAGAGTTCAAAACTCTGAATACAATTATGCTCAAGGAACTTAGTGAGGACCTCAACAGCATAAAAAAGACCCACTCAGAAATGAAGGATTCGCAAATTGAAGTAAACAATAACTTACAGAGAAATAACAGTAGAGTGGATGAAGCTGAGAATCAAATCAATGATTTGGAACATAAGGAAGCCAAAAACAACCAATCAGAACAACAAAGAGAAAAAAGAAAAAATGAGGGTAGTATAAGCAGCCTCTGGGACAACCTTAACAGGTCCAACATTCACATCATAGGGGTGCCAGAAGGAATAGAGAAAGGGCAAGAAATTGGAAATCTATTTTAAAAAATAGCGAAGAAAAACTTCCCTAATTTGGCTAAGGAAATAGACGTGCAAGTTCAGGGAGCACAGAGAGTCTCAGTCAGGTTGTACCCTAAGAAGACCACACCAAGACACATCATAATTAAAATGCCAAAGATTAAACATAAAGAGAAAATCTTAAAAGCAGCAAGTGAAAAGCAGAGTTACGTACAAAGGAGTTCCCATAAGACCGTCAGCTGATTTCTCAAAAGAAACTTTGCAGACAAGAAGGGGCTGGCAAGAAGTATTCAAAGTGAGAAAAAGCAAGTACCTACAACCAAGACTATTCTATCCAGCAAAGTTTTCATTTAGAGTGGAAGAGCAGATACAGTGCTTCCCAGACAAGGTAAAGCTAAAGGAATTCATCATTCACTAAGCCATTATTATGTGATAAAGGTACTTTTTTAAGAAAGAGAAGATCAAAGCTATGAACATTAAAATGATAACAATCTCACAACGATCAACAAGTGAATCTAAAAAATAAAAATAGAAACAAAAACACACTAAGCAAACTAAGCAAACAACACACCAAGAAAACTAAGCAAGCAAGCAGAACAGGAACAGAATCATAGTTATGGGGATCATTTAGAAGGTTATCAGCCAAGAGGGGGAAGGGAGAGAAAGGGAGAAATGCTGCTAGGACCAAGAAGCATAATTGGTAGGAACAAAATGTACAGGGGGAGGTTAAGAATAGCATAGGAAAGGGAGAAGACAAAGAACTTATATGTACGACCCATGGACATGAACTAAGAGGGTGTCGTGTTGCTGGAGGAAAGGGGGGTTCCGGGCAGAATGGGCAAAGGGAAAAAAATTGATACAACTGTTAACAGCATAATCAATAAAATATACTTTTTAAAAAGTTAATCTCAAAAGATCACTTATAACATGATGCCCTGTCTATAAAGTTCACCAACAACTGAAATCCAAAGCACTGTTTAGGCCTCCACAGGTACATGGTTGTGGTGACATTATCTGAGCTCAGCAAGACCTCTGGTTCCTCATTCTTCCCAAGCACACGCCCTCCTGAAACTAGGGAAAGCCTGGGCCAATAAAATGTCACTGAAGTGCTCATGTGTCACTATTGGGTAGAAGAAACACCTAAGAATTGGTGCTGAGTTCCTTTTTGTTTAAAGATTTTATTTATTTATTTTTAGAGAGAGGGAAAGGGAGGGAAAAAGAGAGAGTGAGGAATATCAGTGTGAGAGTAGAGACATCCATCAGTTGCCTCTTGTAGGTGCCCCAACTGGGGACCAAACCCACAACCCAGGCATGTGCCCTGACAAGGGCACATAGGCAACCTTTCGCTTTGTGGGATAACATCTAACTAATGGAACAGCACAGTTAGAGTGCTCCGAGTTCTTATTCTCCTCCCCTGCTGAAGCAAACCCCAGGTCTTAGTGTTGATAGCAGCATAGCAGGACGACTGCTGCACCCTGTCCAGCTGTGTCTGCAGTGGGCACAGGCCTCCAACCTGCACTGGTCATGTAGCAGGAGTGAGAAATACACCTGTTGTAGTAAGCCACTGAGAATAGTGGTTATTTGTTACTGCAGTATCTAACTAGTTTATCCTGGCTAATACAGCAATAAAATTTTATTTTAAAAGGCAAGGGAATTACAAGCACAAAATTCAGTAATTACCTCTGTAGGGAAGTTAGGGGATATCATGAGAGGAATAAGCACAAGGTAAGTGAAAATATTGTTAAGACTCTAGATCTCAGGTTGAATTCTGAGTTCTGACATATTCACCATGTCATTGTAAACAAATTAATTGATTAAAGTGGGCCTACGGGGGCCAAAAATGAGAGTGTGTTATGAAGTAGGGCCTGTGATGTTACCCACTTTTGCACACCTGGAGGGCATTTAAAAAGGAAAAGGAAAGGGAGTGCTGTTTCAACAGGAACTGGAAACCTAGCCACTCTACCTGCCCAAGGGATGCTGCTATCTCACCTTGTAGGCAAGGGACACACACAAAAGTGTGTAAGGAAGGATGAGCTCAAAAGCATGAGGTTTTTTCCCTCCCTAACCCCCTAAGATTCTCTTCTAGACAGCCTCTCCTCTAACCACACCCACCCCCCAAAATTGTCGCTCTTAGATCCAGCTGGTTGGGAAGGTAGAACACTGGAGCATCACAGTGCCTTTGTTCTTGGCAGCTTATGAATCCTGCTCCCAAAGCCTCATTACAATAAATTTCATGAGGTGGTTTCATCCTAGCCACCTCCTCCTCTCTGCCCCAACCCCAAGGGGCAGGGTAGGCCCAGACTAGGCTCAGGGACCTCACAGGCCCCTGGGCCAATCCCAAACCCCTTTAATGATGCCATTATTTATGAGGAAGAATTCTGGGCATCATGAGACTGACATATTTTTTTCCCTCAACCTTGATGCTAAAAATCATTGCATTTGATGAGAAGCCATTGGGGAGTTTTAAGGAGGAGGGGATGTGGTGGGATTTGTAACTTGAAAGCTGCTCTGGTTACCAGTGAGAGACAAAGGCAGAGTTGGGGGGGACCACTGAGACATTTGGACTTGAGTTGGGGAGAGGGGGAGAGGAGTTTGAGGCCCCTGGACAAAACCAAGAGCCACTGAGAAGGTGAAATCCAGAGCCTGGCGGGGAGTCAGAGGGGTAAAGCCTGCCTACCACCCCGTCTCAGGCACCGAAGCTCATAGCTAAGGCTTCTACCACCTGTGTCAACCTGCTTGGGGAGCTCAAGGTCATGAGTAGAGAAGGAGAGGAATATCAGGGGAAAGGGCTGCAAGCGACCTCTGGAGGAGCCTGGGTCCAGAGGTGGGGGAGAGCAGGGGAGCAGCCACTTAACTTTGGACTTTTAAAACTATTTGAATATATCAATTTGACCTCCCACAATTCCACAACAACTTTTGAGTCACATTAGAATCAGAATGCCCCAGTCATGTCTTCTTGTACAGGTGAGCTTCAGGGAGTTGATAACCCTAAAAACTGTGCACTGAGATTGGTATGTGAGTACAGGTTTCTTCTGAAAATGGTCTAAAAGTTTATTGGATTTTCAAAAGAGCCTGTGACCTGGTAATAATTAACATTTATATAACATTATACTTCAGGCTGCACATTCATCTAACCCTTGTTTAGATGGGTTATATCATATACAGTCCTTTAATCCTCACAACAACCCCATGAGAGACATTCTATTGTCATTCCTGTTTTATAGATGTAGGGACTGAAGCATGGGGCGGTTGAGCAAGTTTGAGCCCCCAGAATGTCAACCATGGACCTGATCTGGTCCAATATTGAATTTACTAGAAAAGGTGAGGCCCCCCTCCAGGCACCAAAGGGTTTGCTCTTCTCAGGTCTTGCAGACAGACGATGGTAGTCAGTGAGATGGTAGCCTCTGTGCTCCCAGCCCTTCTCATGCCCCTCACCTCAAGAGTAATAGGAAATCTGTGCCCTCACTGTCATCCCTGCCCACAGCAGAGAAGGCACAATTGTGCCAGGACATCCCAGGAGCAATTGTGGGCAAAGAAAGCCTTCCCACCCACCAGCACCCCAGCTTCCTCAACAGCCAGGACTTATTATCTCCCTGGCCAGGCTGGAGACCATCGCCAGGGAATGGTGGCAAAGGCAGAACCCTGAAGATGACTCAGGGAAGGAGGCTGCCAGCAGAGTAGAGCTGCCTCAGAAAGCAGTGAGGGCACTGTCCCAGCAGGCATGTAAGCAGAGGCTGGATCCCCAGCCATCTGAGAGGCACCTGGACCAGTGCTCATGCCCAGATCTAAGATTCTCCCCCTCTCGGATTCTGTGTGGGGTCTGGTGACACTTACAAGACATCACAATGAGGTATGCAAAGAACCCTAGCCAGCTCTAGACCTTGATTTCATGGAGGCCCAGAGAGGCACAAAGGCTCCCTCAAGATGCCACAGAATCTCAAGCTGCACTAGGGGAAGGGAAGCCCCAGGGTCTATATGGGTAGAGGGTAGAGGGCTAAAGGGATGAGCTTGAAGGAGGGGCTGGTGCCTTAAGCAGAAGGATCAGAGGGGCTTCCTGGAGGAGAGGAGACATACAGAAAGGATCCTTAAGGGAGGGAGGGTTTGAATATGCTGAGAAGGGGATGGGCCAAGAGCAAGGATCTATTCAGGCAAACAGGAGATGTAGTAAGTGGCTAAGGGTTCCCTGATGGAGGGGACTTAGTGGAGACTGTGCACTGGAGTCCAGAGAGCTCTAATGTGTGGCTAAGCAGGAGAGATGCCAACAGAGTTCCCTCAGCCCACCTAGGACTTCTAGAAGTCCATTTTGGTGCCTTGTCTCAGCCTGGCAGGGCCAACTCCTCACTTATCCTAACAGTGTGGGAGTGCGGATAGGCAGGTCTGAGACTCCCCCACCCACTCTCAGATTGGAATCCTCAAGTCAGAGTTCTGTCTCCCCCACAGTCTTCCCAGGACAGGGCCATCTTCCTCACCAGCCCCATCCCTCCTCTGGGCCCCAGCAGGCCATACCCACACAGGAGGGGCTGCCCTGGTTGCCCCTGCTCCCCGAACCAGACTTTCCCAGTATACAGAGCAAGAGCAGAACGAAATTATGGACTATTTTGACAATCCAATATGGAGTCACTGTCAGCCATAACAGTTGTGTCAAGTGCTATGTCAAGACTGAGTTAATGGGTATAATGGGAACACCTTTAGGAGGAACCCAGAATGCCCAAAACCATAAATCTGGACACTTGGGTAAGGACTCCATCTACACACCGATATGAGTGGGGCCTCCACCCCTGATGGGTTTTAAGGACTCAGAGCTCTGACCACCCAATGCTCAAGCTTGGCTGTACCCACAGGTCATGCTGGGAGCCCTGCTGGACTTCCACTCCACCAGATGTGTGCCACCGTTGTAGCTGCCTGGCTTGAGACCAACGCCCATCTCTCTAACCTGCAGATGTTGCCAGTGACGGGGACTTCTCAGCAGATACTCACTCTGCTTGCTCTGCTCACTTCTTTCACATAGGCGCCACATCTCTGTGTAACCTATGTGTGACTCTACTGGCTTACTGAGGAGGTCTCCCCTAATAAACCTGGCATGGTGGAAAGACACAAATATGTGTGAGTGACTCCTTTTGGGGATACTCCCCTGCTCACAACTGGAGTGACGTCATATTCAACTGTCAAAAGTGTCCGTAGGTCCACTCTGCTCTTGCTCTGTATACCCAGGTTCCAGTGTCAGCCCACAATCAGGCTATTTTTAGCAGACTCCCCACAGCAGTGCACTGGCTCAGAGCGGCCCCATGCTGTCCTCAGCTTTGAGCTCTTGCAGGAGTGATTCTCACTCCCAGCATGCTCCGATTACCAGGGTGACCTGAGCAGCTGCCTCAAGTCTCCTGGTCTGTTGAGATCACTGGTGGGTGACATGAGAGGAGGCAGTGGGCAGGCTTCCCCGCTACCTTTCTGCAGCCCTCCTGCCTCAGGAGAACCTGGGGGGTGGGTGGACAAGTGGGCTTCCTTGACTTTATTTGCATAATGCGCCTGGTGCTTCATGGGTTGTGAGTAACATTCAAGAAGTTCCACGTACCTCAGCCTTTAGAAGTTAATGCCCTGGAGAGCAGTGGGTCAGGTATAGGTCACCTAAGTGAAGAGAAACTCTGGGGTGAAGAGCCACACTCCCCTTGACAGAGGTCAGAAACACAGCTGTTTTCAGGGGGTTCAGCAGCACCAGGAGTACAATGATCTACTTTGCGTGTAAGTGTTTCATGCTGTTCTTCAGTTCCACAGAGGGATATGTATATGCTGCAATGATAGAGCTTTTAATTTTATAAGAATTCAAAATCTGTTGTGGGGAATCTCCCAGGTTTTAAACGTTGGCAACCAGGTCAAATTTTAAAAGCATTTGGCCCTGGCTGGTGTAGCTCAGTGGATTGAGCGCGGGCCTGCAAACCAGAGTATCACGGTTCAATTCCCAGTCAGGGCACATGCCTGGGTTACAGGCCAGTTCCCAGCAGGGGACTCACAAGAGGCAACCACACATTGATGTTTCTCTCCCACTCTTTCTCCTTCCCTTCCCCTCTCTCTAAAAATAAATAAATAAAATATTTTTTTAAAGCTGAAAAAAATTAAATAAAAGCATTTGTGTGGTTTCAACAAAACACACCCAGGAACCATGCTTGACCCAGGAGATAGAAGTGGCGTCAACAGTGGGGCCCAGCTTCCCAGTGCCCTCCCTGCCACATACCAAGATGTGCCCCTATGGGAGAGCCCTTTAGGGCTCCCCAGGGGCAGGGGAGCCAGTCTTAGGACCCCAGATCCCAGAGGACAGGGCGCTGTACTTTAGGGCCCAACCAGCATTTTCCAAAGAGTGGTCCAGGGAAACTGCTGCTAGAGCTATTCGTAGCTGTCCTTATTCATGGGCAAACACTCTGGGAATCTCTGGGTTAAATAAAGCAAAACAAACTTCTTTACTACACAACTTGCCCCAGCCTCTAACATGTAGCAAAGTGTCTTGTGAATTTCCAGGAGGTAGAGCATGTGCAGCGCTTCTTGAAAGAGTTCCACATGATACCCATTCTCAAGGCATACCCATTAACTCTGGAGAGACACTACTACTGTTCCCCTTTATGTGGTTCTGGAAAGTATAGCTCACCACACTAACCTATCGTTCCTCAGGCTCAACATCCCAGGGGAGCTGGAGCACAAGACTGGAGATGGGACAGGGGGGAAGGAGAGGCTGGGACTGGCAGGCGATGGTCAGGAGCATGGCTTTGCTCAAAGGGCAAATGGGAGCTACTGAAGAGTTTTAGGCCAGGAGGGACATGAGGGCAAAGAGCTCACTGTGTGGAGAGCAGACTGCAGGAGGCGGACCAGGCCAGAGTTAGGGAAGCTTGTGCAGACTGTCCAGCAGGGGGAAAGAACAGTCAAGACTAGGCAGCTGGAATGCTGTAGGAATGCAGGGGAGTGAGGTGGTGAGGATAAGACCAGGCAATGGCCTGCATTGGAAGAGCCTGCATGGAGGCTCTGGGCCCCTGGTGAAGGGAGGAATTATAACCCAGGCTGGGGATCAATCCCCTCCATGTTCCCTGCCCCACTACCCATCTTGTCAGGGAGCCAAGCTCAGGCAAACTTTAGCCACCTGGGGTTCCCATGGTAACTGTGGAGTGACATAGTGGAGCATCTGAGCAAGCAGGAAATGAAGAAGCTGGTTGAGGAGTGCCTGCTGGCCTGATCAGGGCACTGTGGGCTCCAGGAATTCAGAACCTGGCCTCTCCTTCCCCCAAACACCTGGCCATGGCAAAGGGGTGGCCAGGACAGAGTATCCAGGCTCTGCTCCCAGGCTCCTTCTCTCAGAGACAGATTATGAGGGTGGTCCAGAGAACCCCAACTCCACTCTGGGTCCAGGCCTGTATCTGTCATCTGCCAGCAGCCTTTGTCACTACCTCTGAAAGGAAAGGCAGGGGCAATTCCTATGACTGTCTCTCCTGCAGTCTACACAGTGACAAGGCCAATTTTAGCCCTGATATCAGGCTGCAGTCAGAGGGGTTGGGTTGGAGAGAGTTGTGTATCTGCCCAGCTCTAAATGCAGGTGGGCAACCTGACAGGAGGGTCAGAGGGCGGGCTGCCCCTACCCCCAGGCAAACAACAGCTCAGCCAAACAGGCCCTCCTGACACTGACACTTCCACTGCCCACTTCCCTCTGGGCCTTTCTGCTCTCACCCAGACCCCACCTACCTCACTCAGCATCCATCCTCCTTGGGACCCTACTTCCTGCCAAACAAGAACCAAACCCTTAGCCACACACTTGCCCTTCAGGAGCCAGCCCTCTTTTGATTAACTCTCACTGCTCTGTTCTCACTCACCAACCAAATTAGGCCAGTGAGTCATTAGCCCCCCCCCCCCAACCCCGTGCCCCTGCAGAGCCATTGCTCCTGCTGCACCATCTACATCTACAGAGGGGATTTTTCCAGTGACCTGCCTAAAGTCTTTACTTTGTGGCTCAGATCAAATATCACGCCCTCCATGAGGTAGCACTTCTACCCCTCAGTCAGAGCTAATTCTCCCTCCTCTGTGCATCCCAAGCTTCTGATACCCCTGTATTTCCCACGTATGGACACACTGTCACCCGCATGAGACTCTAATTCCCTGAGAGCAGGGCCTCAGTCTTGTTCATCTCTGTTTTCCCCCTAAGCCTAAAGTGGTGCTTGGTATACAGTAGGCATTGCCGGGGTCCTTGTGGAGGGGTTGGGGAGAGTGCTGTGTCTCAGCCACTAGTGACCCCCCTGCCCCAATTCCCACCTTGTTTTAAGGAAGCCAACCCTGAGGGAAGAGAGTTCCGATCAAGATGGCAGAGTAGGTAAACACCATGCTCGCTTCCTCCCAGAACTACACTAGAATTACCACTAAATCATACAGCAATAAACCTAGATAATTATCTGAAGACTAGCTGTATGGAATTCCTATAACTAAGGACATAAAGAAGAAGCCACATCAAGACTGGTTGGAGGGGCAGAGATGCAAAGTGGGCTGGTCCTACACCTACATGTGGCAGTTGAGAATCAGAAGAGAATCTCACCTGCGGAGTTCCCCCCTGAGGAATAAAGGGTCACAGCCCCACACCAGGCCTCCGGTCCAGCGTTCAAGTATGAAGAAGGCAAGTCCCCACAACTTCTGACTGTGAACATCAACAGGGATTCCATCCATCCTGGTGAGACACAAGGCAGCAGGAGTCCCAGGCATCCTCTTAAAGGGCCGGCACACAGACGCACTTGCTCACAGGCACTCACCCTGGGCTCTGGCAGAGGGACAGCAGAGCTGTTCCAAGTATGACTTGGAAGTGCCAGAGTCATACAATGAGAAACTGAGTTGTATGGCTTCAGGGCCAGGCTGGAAGGAAAGCGGCCATTTCCCTCTGTTGAGCCCTACTCCTGCCCCGTCAGCAGGTGAGCACCATCTTTCTTGTGTTGAGCCCCCCCCCCAACACAGCCATACCTGAATCTGCATTAGCCTGATGAACTCCACTCGCACCACCCTGGTGATTCCCTGAGACTCTGCCTTACCCACTTTGTGTACCAACCGAGGCTCCTTCAACAGCTGAGGCTTACAGGCAGCTGGCAGGCCAAGGCAGGTCTCAGGGGACCTGAGCCTTTTGCTGAGCAGCCCCAGGCCCTATACTGGTGTCAGCCAGCCTTGGTTTGCAGCGTGGCCTCTCCCAACTGCCTCCAGCCCAACATGGGCAGGTACCAACCACAGATTTCTTTGTAGCTCCTACCAATGAAAACTGGGCCAGTCGCAGACATTGGCTGACCTTGGCCTGCACTAGCCCCTCCCAAGTGGCCCCAGAACCAACACACAGTAGCCAGCTATAGATCATAGCAGAGCACCACCTGATTAGCTCCACAAGCAGCACACCCAAACGGTGATCTTGATAGGCTCGAGAGCCCACTGGGGTAAACCTTATTCCTTGGGGTCAGCCCATACACAGCAGCTCATGCACTCTGGTGGTGGCCAGTACTCACAGCCCAAGGGTAAACTCCACCCATTGACATGCCAACATCAATCAAGGCTCAACTACAAGAAAAGGGCACACATAACCCACACAAAGGACACTCCTGGAGCCCCTGGCTCAGGTGGTCAGAGAAACTACACCACTGAGCCCCTCAAGACACCTACTAGATAAGGCCACTCCGCCAAGACTGGGAGATGTAGCAGCTCTACTTAATTAATAGACAGAAGCAAACACAGGGAGGTAGCCAAAATGAGGAGGAAAACAGGTCCCAAATGAAAGAACAGGAGAAATCTCCAGAAACAGGACTAAATGAAACAGAGGCAAGCAATCTACCAAATACAGAATTCAAAAACACAGGTTATAAGAATGCTCAAGGAACTTAGTGAGAACTTCAACAAAGAAATAGCAAGCACTGAAAAGGATATAGAAACCATAAAAAAGAACCAGTAAGGGGGGTTCTGGTCAAGATAGCAGAGTAGGTAAATGTGGTACTTGGAACCTCCCACAACCACATCAAAATCACAACTTAACTACAAAACAACCATCATTCAGAACCAATGAAATCTGGCTGAACAGAAATCCTACAACTAAAGATATAAAGAAGAAGCCATATTGAGACTGATAGGAGGGGCAGAGAGTGGAACTGGCTGGTCCCACACCTACATGTGGTCATTAAAAACTAACAGGGAGACTTCCGCCAAGATGGAGGCATAGGTGGAGATGCCTTGCTTTCTCACACAACCAAGTTTAGAGACAATAAAATATTAGCAACAGAAAACACAATCAGAACACAGAAAATTGAACTTTTCAGCAGTCTGATAACAACAAATTCTTCAGCCTGACCGGTAAGAGGGGTGAAACCAGCAACTGGCAGAGCGGGGCTGCACGGGAAAACTCGGTCAGACGGACCCGGGTGCAGCAGAACCCAGGCGCAGGGTTGCGACGGGTGGACCGACCCAGTGAGCAACCGCAGGGAACCAGCGAGGGAGCAGGGCCGAGATTTAACTGTGGGCGCAGATAGACCAGCCAGGGAGTGGGAGGTTAGACGGGACCCAGCAGGCCCCAGCGGTGAGTGGCACTAGAGGGCGCCGCCATTTCCCCACTCTGACCCCGCCTCCACATACAGCGTCATAACCCAGCAACCAGAGTGGCCCTGCCCTGGTGAACCACCTAAGGCTCTGCTCCTCACCCAGCTCGAAACAGCAGAGGGGGTCGCCGTTTCCCTGCTTTGACCATGCCCCCACATACAGCAGTCACAACCCCGCCACCTGGGAGTCCAAGGCTCCGCTCCTCATACTTAATGAGCACGAACAGACCAAAAATGGCTCAAGAAGATCTCAAAGCCCCAGAGCCTATAAATCTAAGTGATGAAGAAATAGCAAAACTCTCAGATGCACAGATTAAAACACTGGTGATCAGGATGCTCACAGATCTGGTTGATTATAGCCACAAATTAGAGGAACATATGAAGGTGAAACTAATTGAAATGAATGGAATTGCACAGGAAACCAATAGTGATGAAAAGGAAACTGGGACTCAAATCAATGGAGTGGACCAGAAGAGCGCAAATAATGGCCAAACAGAAAAGAGTCAAGAAGCAAGAATTCAAAAAAATGAGGAGAAACTTAGGAACCTCCAGGACATCTTTAAATGCTCCAACATCTGAATTATAGGGGTACCAGAAGGGGGAAAGGAACAGCCACCAGTGGAAAACTTATTTGAACAAATAATAAAGGAGAATTTCCCCAATCTGGCAAAGGAAATAGACTTCCAGGAAATCCAGGAAGCTCAGAGAGTCCCAAAGAAGTTGGACCCAAGAAGAAACACACCAAGGCACATCATAATTACATTAGCCAAGATTAAAATGAAGGAGAAAATGCTAGAAGCAGCAAGAAGAGAAGGGGACGGTCACCTAAAAAGGAGTTCCCATCAGACTGTCAGCTGATTTCTCAAAAGAGACCTTACAGGCAAGAAGGGGCTGGAAAGAGGTATTCCAAGTCATGAAATCCAAAGACCTACAACCAAGATTGCTCTATCCGGCAAAACTTTCATTTAGCATGGAAGGACAGATAAAGTGCTTCTCAGATAAGATCAAATTCAAGGAGTTCATCATCACCAAGCCCTTATTATATGAAATGTTAAAGGGCTTTATCTAAGAAAAAGAAGATAAAAAATATGAACAATGAAAGGACAGCAAACTCACAGTTATTAACAACTACACCTAAAACAAAAGCAAACTAAAAGGACAGCTAGATCAGGAGTGGAAACATAGAAATGAAGATCTCAAGGAGGGTTAGCAACAGGGGAGTGGGAGGAGGAGAAGTGGGGAGAAGGTACAGAAAATAAGTAGCATAGATGGTAGATAGAGAATAGATGGGGGAGGGCAAGAATAGTATGGGAAATACAGAATCCAAAGAACATGAGACACATGGTCATAAACTAAAGGGGGGAATGATGGGGACGGGGGTGCAGGGTGGAGGGGAATGAAGGGGGGGAATAGAACAACTGTAATGGCATAATCAATAAAATAAAATTTTTTTAAAAACCCTTAAAAAATTAAAAAAAAAACTGACAGGTTTTTTTTTTAGACTCCACAGCCGAGATAACCCCTGAAAAGCCAGGAGTCCCAGACCCTAACCAGATCCCCCAGCCCAGGGTCTGAGTGGTAAGAAAAAAAGTCCCCATAACTTCTGACTGTAAAAACCAGTTAGGATTGTGACTGAGTGAGACAGAAGTGGCTGGAGTCTTAGGAATTCTTTCTCTTTTCTAAAAACAGATTTTATTTATTTGTTTTTAGAGAGTGGAGAAGGGGAAGAGAGAGGGAGAGAAATATCAATGCATGGTTGCCTCTCACATGCCCCTTACTGGGGACCCGGCCCACAACCCAGGCATGTGCACTGACTGGGAATTGAAGAGGTAACCTTATGGTTTGCAGGTTGGCACTCAGTCCACTGAACCACACTAGCCAAGGTATCAGGCAGCTTCTCTTAAAGGGTCCTCACATGAACTCCACCATCTAAACTCCAGCACTATGGCAGCAGCTTGAAAGGCACCAGGGGCATATTGGGTAAAACAAGTGTCTGGCATTGGGATGAAAGATGAAGAAGATTTGTCACAGAGAAAAGTGCTGGCACAGACCATTGTTCCTTTTCTAAGCCCTTTCCCCATTAAGTCTTCAGGGGGCTGTCATATCTGAGTCTCCATCAACCTGGCTTACATTGTTTGCCTCACCCTGGTGGTTCCATGAGACTCCCACCCCACCCAATTGGTGGGCCTACCCAAGCCATTTCCAGTAGCTTTTCCACACAAATGGCCTCTCTTGTCTCACAGTTCAGACTTTCCTAATATCTCTCAGACCAGTAACATCTGGCCTCTGAGTACTCTGTAGCTCTTGCTAAGTGGCCCCGTGCCTACCACTAGCAGCAGCCAATCTTGGTTTTCAGCCTGGCCTCTCCTGGGCACCTCCAAGCCCAGCACAAGTAGCAGCCATCTGCGATTGCTTTGTAGCTTGTGCTGGGTGGCCCCAGGCAGGGCATAGGTGGTGGCTGAGCTTATTCTGAACAACCCTGGAAGCCCCAAGAGCCAGTACACCCAGGGGACAGCTTCAGACCATGCCAGATTCCAGCTTCGCCACCTCCATGAACATCAAACTCAAGGGTCAGATGTGGTGAGTATTGAAGGCCAATGGAACAAAACCTGCTTCATAGGGTCAGCTCCTACACAGTAACTCCTCTGCTGTGATCACAGACAATTCTTGCAGCCAATCAGCCTGGGGTTGGGAGATCAATTTCTCCCAGTGATGCCCACTCAGAAGTAGAGTCAGCTCACCCTCACTTTATAGACCAGCTGCCAAAGCTCAGAGGTCAAGTGGCCCTGAAAGGGTCACACAGCATCTTCTCTAAGCCAGGGTTCCTCCCTCTATCCATTCCCCGACATGGGGTGCCTCGCTTTGGGGAAAGTGGCAGAGTTGGGCTGTCAGTCCCAATCTCCTGATCTGTCTTTGCTTCTCTTCTTATCCTGGTTATGACCCTCTATCTGGATTCCCTCTGTGTCTCAGGGCCTGCCTGGCTCTCAATGGCTCAGTCTCAGTCTCTCACACATCTTTCTTTGTCTCTTTCTTAGTGTCTCTGCATCCTCTCATCCCCTGTCTCTGTGTCTCTCTGCAACACTCCCACCCAGCTCCTTCCCCCGCTCTCCTGGCTCACATTCTTTCACTCCCTCAGAGTCCCTGTTTTTTTTTTAATATTTACTTACTTACTTACTAATTTATTTATTTATAGAGAGAGGGGAAGGGAGGGAGAAAGAGAAGGAGAGAAACATCAGTGTGTTGTTACCTCTCATGTGCCCCCAACTGGGGACTTGGCCTGCAACCCAGACATGTGCCCTGACTAGGAATTGAACCCATGACCCTTTGGTTTGCAGGCTGGCCTTCAATCCACTGAGCCACACCAGCCAAGACCCTCAGAGTTCCTGTTTTTGTCCACCCCTGTCACCCTGACTTTGTTTTAGGGATGAGATCAGAGCAGGGCTCTGGGGAGCTGTTCTGGTGTCCAGGAGGGTCTCTTTGGGCAGTCGAACAGTTGTTTCTCCCCCACCCAGGCCTCTGAGCCAATGAACCCGCAAAGAAAAATTGGGACTGAGGGTGGGAGGTTTCTGGAGGCAGATATCTACTCTCAGTGTAAGGCAGTGAGTCCTCCATCCCCAGAGCTATGCAGAGGGAGTTCTGCAAGAAGATTTCTGCACCAGTCCAACTACTTGTCTTGAAGGATCCATTGGGCTGCTGTTGGGATTTGAGCTGAGTGACGGGGTCCCTGGGCCTTCCCTGAACTAAAAAGGTTAATGTCCTGGGCCCTGAGGGTCTTCCAACCTGCTCCCAAACCTTCTTCATCTTCACCCCTCCAGCTGCCCCTCCGTCCCTCTCCCTTGTCCCTCTCTCCCTCCTTCCTTCCCTTTCCCCCTCTGTCAGGAATGATAAGAATTCATTAAACATGTCCTCAGTTCCTGTCTCCTCACTTCCCTCAGAGAATTAGCCTTGAGCGCTTTGAGATTCCAGAAACATACCACTGTGCACACTGTTGCGTGGACCTGTGCGTGTAGGTATTCTTGCATACAAAGGACACACTGTGTGCTTCTGCCTGTTTCTGCAGGTTCACCAACGTGGACACAGCTGAGCACAATCCCATATGCACCTCTGGGTCTGCACACACGTCAGGTGTGTATGAATGCACTCAGGAGTCTCTTGGTGTGGGTGCTGGTCCCCATTTTGCCTGTGCACTTGTGTGTGTCTTCATATCTAAGTCCACCTCTATGTGTACACAGCTCCATATTGAATCTATGCTTGTATGGCCTCTGGGTAGTACACATTGCCATGTGAGCCTGTTTGGCTGTAGAAATGTTTTTGCATTCTACATGTGTATATGTATGTACATGTGCATACACCTAGATGTGCACACCTTACCATGTATGAGTGTGTGTGCATGTGTGCCACATGTGTGCATGGACATGGGTGTGTGTGTGCAGTGTACACACACCTCCTTCCTGGCTCTCCAGCAACAGCCATTGTTCTTCATCTCTGGGGTGAGGACAGTGGCAGCAGTGGCAATGCAGATGGCAGGAGCTTGAAAGCGGGATGGTGGAGTGGTACAAGGAAGACGCTCACTAATAAGGCCACTTGCCTTGCCAGGCGGGAAGCTGGTGCCACTATTATTGCCTTAGTAATAAGGCTATTGCCTTAGCTCCCTAGAGAAGGGCTGCTGCCTGAGCCCCACTCTCCCCCTCCCCAAGGGCCCTTTTCCCCACCTCTTCCCTGTCTTGAGGTGCTGCAGGAGCCATAAGCACCAAGAGGGGCAGCCACAGCACAGGGCTGTGCCTAGTCCCACCAGGAGACTTAGATATTTGCCTGCCTGCCCATCATCCTGCTGCCAGGAAGTCACTGTACTCTGCTCACTCTCCAAAAGGCCTCCAGGGACCCAATGTGCTTCTCAGAAGGAAGAAGGCCTCCACACACAGTGAGCATTCTTCTGTAAAATGAACACTAGCCTGGGAGTCAGGTGGGCTGGCTGAAAATCCCAGCACTGTGTGACCTTGGACAAGTTCCTCTTGGGGCCGTGGTACCCTTGTCTGTAAAATAAAGGAAGAGGACTAAAGCCACTTTCCCAAAACATGGTGTGTGCATCATTGGTGAGAGACGAGACTATTGCAGATACTATGCAAATAGCATTTGCTATTTTAACTATGCATTTCTTTTCTTAATTTCCCCTTCTAATAGTTCATTATTGGCATATGAAAATGCAACTGAGTCTTTCCATACATCTATTCTCACATGTTTGTTTAGCTAGCACATCAGACACCTGATTTCACAAATATTACTAGTTTAAAGAAAAATGTTAAGTAAATAAGAAAGGCTGGCATCTGAGCATGACAAAAGTCGTGGTGGAAGCTAACAAATGACCGCAACTTTGTGCACACAGGTCTCCAAGGCTTTCCCTCCCTGAAAGGCAGTGGGTTCAGTGCCCCAGATGCCCAGGAATGAAAATATGCAGACCAGACCCTGGTTCCCACCTCATCCTCATCATCACCAAGATGGACTATCACATGGAGTAAGTACCAGAAGTTGGGGCAAGTGGGTGATCTCTCTTGGCCACAGGCCCCATACGATCTCAGAGGACACAGAAAATGTCCATACATGTGATCCCTGGGGTGATCCAGGCCATATCAGGCAAGGGCACAGGAATGGCTGAGATTGAAGGCTGAGGTAGCCAGGTCTGTGCAGAGATGGCTCAGCCCAGAATAAGGTGTCCTAGGAACCTCAGCAGCTGCATCTCCTGCGGAGCCTATGAAGAGGGCTGTCCAAGCCCCTAGGTTCTATGAACAGGCTACTCTCCCTGTTTTGCTCAAGGGATGAGAGCCTGTCCACAGCCTGAATGTCTGTCTTCCAAGAGGCTGGACATGAATCACAGGAATTTACAACCCAGCCCAAAGTGAGAGTTATGAGTCTGTCTCAAGCCTGGCTGGCAGAAATTGGTGGACTGTAGGTCCCCCATTGCCACTGATTAATGAGGCTGCTTCCTTCAAGAAAAAGAACCCCTTCCATGGCAGACAGCATAGGAAAAGGCTCCCAGGCCCAAGGGCCAGCTTATCACTCTCCATATATGTCCCAATCTGAACTGCTCTTCCACCCTCAGAGTCCACATCTCCCATGATACCCCCAGCTCTCCACAGTCCCAAGCTGGAGGTATACCCAAGGGGCCTGGCTCCCTGGCCAGAGCTCAGCTTCCCCAGCCCTGCTGCGCTTGCTCACTCCTTCCCATTGCCCTTCAGAACGATCCATCCCATGGCCAAGCCAAAGCTGGACATACCAAATCCCAGAGCCAGGGACTTCCAGCCAAGATGGAAGCATAGGTAGACACACTGTGCCTCCTCACACAACCAAAAGAAGGACAACAACAAATTTAAAAACAAAAAAACAACCAGAATTGACAGAAAAATGAACTGTATGGAAGTCTGACCACCAAGGAGTTAAAGAAGAAGCACTCATCTAGACAGGTAGAAAGTGCAGAGACAGACAGCTGGAGCAGAGAGGACTTGCAGCAAGGCAGCGGCTGGCAACCAGGTGAAGTAGTGGCTGGTGGAGAGGGAGGTTCCACATTCTTCGCATGTAGATAAAACAGGAGGAACAACTAGGGAGTGAGACAGACTGCACAACGCAGGGATCCAGTACGGGGAAGTAAAGCCTCAAAACCTCTGACTGAAAAAACCTGTGGGAGTTAAGGCAGCAGTGGTAGAAACTTCCAGCCTCACAGGAAAGTTTGTTGGAGAGACCTACAGGATCCTAGAATGTACACAAACCTACCCACATGAGAATCAGCACCCAAAGGGCACAATTGGCTTGTGGGTAGCCAGGGAGGTGACTGTAAACTGTCAGAGAGCTGAGCAAACGAAACCGCTCTCTCTTGAACCCCTCCCCCACATACAGGGTCAGAATGCAGTCTCATGGGTTGCCCAACGCTGATGAACACCTAAGGCTCCACTCCTCACTCACTACATACCAGGTGCACCAAGACAAAAAAAATGGCTCAAATGAAAGAACAGTTCAAAGCTCCAGAAAAACTATAACTAAGCAAGTAAGAGATAGCTAACCTATCAAAAGCACAGTTCAAAAAACTGGTTATCAAGATACTCCAGGAACTCACTGGGTACTTCAACATCATAAAAAAGACCCAGGCAGCAATGAAGGTTGTATTATGTGAAATAAAGAAAAATCTACAGGGAACCAACAGTGACAGGAAGGAAACCAGGACTCAAATCAATGGCTTGGAGCAGAAGGAAGAAGGAAACATTTGACCAAAACAGAATGAAGAAACAAGAATTCAAAAAAATGAGGAGAGTCTTAGGAACCTCCAGGACACCTTTAAACATTCCAACATCTGAATCATAGGAGTGCCAGAAAGAGAAAAGGAAGACCAAGAAATTGAAAACTTATTTGAACAAATAATGAAGGAGAACTTCCCCAATGTGCCAAAGGAAATAGACTATTGGGAAGTCAAGAAAGCTCAAAGATTCCCAAAAAAGTTGGATCCAAGGAGGAACACACCAAGGCACATCATAAGTACATTATCCAAGATTAAAGTTAAGGACAGAATCTTAAAAGCAGCAAGAGAAAAGGAGACAGTTACCTACAAAGGAGTTCCCACTAGACTATCAGCTGATTTCTCAAAAGAAACTTTACAAGAAAGAAGAGGCTGAAAAGAAATATTCAAAGTCATGAAAGGCGAGGACCTACATCCAAGATTACTCTATCCAGCAAAGCTATCATTTAGAATGGAAGGGCAGATAAAGTGCTTCCCAGAGAAGGTCAAGTTAAAGGAGTTCATCATCACCGAGCCCTTACTGTATGAAATGTTAAAGGGATTTATCTAAGAAAAAGAAGATCAAAAATATGAACAATAAAATGACAACAAACTTGCAGCTATAAACAACTGAACCTTAAAAAAACTAAGCAAACAACTAGAACAGGAACAGAATCACAGAAATGGAGATCACATGAAGGGTTATCGGCAGGAGAGTGGGAGGGAGAGAAAGGGAACAAAGGTACAGAGAATAAGTAGCATAGATTGTAGGTAGAAAATAGACAGGGAGAGGTTAAGAATAGTACAATAAATGAAGAAGCCAAAAAAGTTATATATACGACCCATGGACATGAACTAAAGGGGGGGGATGAGGGTGGAAGGGGGTATGCAGGGTGGAGGGGAATAAGGGGGGGAAATGGGACAACTGTAATAGCATAATCAATAAAATACATAATTTTTAAAATCCTAGAACCAGAATGGATCTCTGAAGTGATCCAGAATATACACAGATATTCCATAGATGAGGAACCAGAAGTCCAGAGAGAGGCCTTGCCCAAAGTCACACAGCAGCACAGTGGTGTGTCTGAAACATGAGCTCCAAAACATCTGGACCAGTCATTTCAGTGTCTGGTCATAGTCAATTGTCATATGGCCATGGGAATAATTTTCATCTCCAAGTGCAAGCCCCTCTCCAGAGAATGGATGGACCTGGGTTTGAAATCCCTGCTCCACCACTCTGTGTCTAAAAGTTACAACCTCTCTGCCTATTTCCTCACCCACAAATTGGGACTCAAAAATTACCCTAACCTCCTGTGGCTGTCATGATGCTCAAATGATATAATGCAGGTAAAGTCTCAGGACATAGTTGGGCCCCTGGCAGGTGCTCCCTGCACATTGAAGATGGTCCTTCATCATCATCTTTATGTCTCAAAGGGGCCCCACTGCCTTATTTGCTTAGGGGTGGGGGACAGACCAGGGCACATGCAGCAGGACGAACAAGGAGAGATGTGTGTAGGGCTTCAGGGAAAGAGTAAGGCTACTTCCTGCTGGAGGGAACACTGCAAGACTCGCTGGAGAAGGTGGCTTCAAGCAGAGGATTCAGAGCTCCATCTCTCTTGTCCTGAGGCCCCTTAGGGGCTTCCTGACGACTGCAGGGCTCAAGGGAGGCATCTGCCCTAAAAACCAATCCAAGTCCAAGCTTCTAGCCTGGGTGTCCTGGGGGGTAAGTCCCTCACCCCTCTGGGCATCTGCAAAACAGGGCCGTAGAGGACCAGACCACCCTCACTTAGAGGTGTCTTCCAGCTCTGACCCTTTTGCAGTTCCATCCATACCCATTCCCTGCAGTATTCAAATCTTGCCACTGGGAGGCAGCAGGGAACTGAGCTGGAGTCCCCTTCCTTCCAGCTGCTGAGGCTGAGGCTACTGCTGGATAATCCCTCCCCCAGCACTGTGTGTTCTTTTTCCCCCCCACATGCTCTGTTGGCTGTCAAGGAACCAGAGCTGGGTGAACATACACATCCAGACATTTGATCCTTCCCACAGCCCTGCAGCGCAGCCAATATTCTCTCCACTTTTCAGATGGGGAAACTGAGAGCCAGAGAAGGGAGGACTTGTTCAAGGTCACACACCAGACGTGGCAGAGCCAAGTCTCTGTCCTCTTTCCCACCCCCAGCCCCGTAGCAGAGTCTGTGTGAAGGGAGGATTAGAGTCAGATAGACGGGCTGGAACCCTGGTGCCCCACCCCTGGCCGTGTGGCACTGAGCAGGTCACCCACCCTCTGACTGTCAGCTTATGTAAGTGCCTGGCACATGGCAAGTGCTGAACACACGAAGCCACTGCTTCTTTTCCAGCAGATTTTACAGTCCACGAGAACAGACACTTGTCTGTCTCACTCACACTGGCATCCCCAAAGCCTGGAGGCCCTCTCCCTCCTGGGCCCTGCCTGGGACTCAGTGCAAGGGTCGCCCTCCTCGAGCCCTTCCCACCGCCCCAGATCAACTCTCTCATGTGCCTCCTCCCCCTGGCAGCCCTGCCTGGTGCCCACTCCCACCCGGGCCCAGAGGCAGGGCTCCTGCTCACCCAGACCCCCTTTCTCCCGTCTCTCACTTGCCTTGTCTCTGTCCCTGCCACTTTCCCAGTGCCTCTCTCCTTCTGAGCGCCCACTCTACACAACACACTGTGTTTACGACAACAGTTTTTTATTTCTCTTTTGTCTCCCTTCCTCCCCTGAAGGGAAACATGCTTCCACACTCCTAGGAAAAAATGAAGCTCCAGAAGAGAAGAGGAAACAAAGGACAGTGAGCATGTGGGTGCCTCCAGCCACACCGCCCACAGGCCACCCCACTCACAGTCCTCCTCTTGTCAGGACCTCCAAGAAGGGCTCTGTTATTTGCAGAGTAATTAAATGTTGATCTTTATTCTGGAGGTTAAATAGGGCAGAGGGACACAGGAGCAAGAGGGAGAATGAAGGAAAGGAGAAAAGTAAGCCAGAGGTAAGCAGAGAGACTTGGAAGGAGAGGAGCCAGATAGAAGACTGTGGACAGAGAGGGAAGAGAGAGGAGAAGCCAGAACAGAACTCTCTGCCTGCGGGGAGCTTGGAGATGCAGCTGCTGACCCCGACCAGGAATCTAGGGACACATGCCCTCCAACCAGCTCCCCTGACCCCGAGGACGAAGACCTGGAGGGCTGGGTGGCAGGAGATCCTGCTCTAGTCAACCCCATCCTTGGGCAGCTCCTTAGTGGGCATCTTTGAGTGCTGGGTCTGGCTTATCTTGGTGGGCAGGGCCATGTGCACCCCATCTAGAGATATGACCCTAGTCTGGAGGGCTGGGAGCTAGCCAGCAGCAACTCTAACTGCAGGGCTGGGAATCACATTATAGCTCCTTCCTGAGCACAGAAACCCTCCTGGCAGAGGGAGAGTAGGAGTCATTCTCTTGGTCTGTCTACATAATTCTCCAGGGCACTGGGCAGTGTGAGTGAGCTTGGGTGGACACAGGCACATGCATGAGATAAGGGGGTGTCTGGGGGGAAAGGGGCATGCATGCGTGGTAGCAACAGGTGTTTGTAGTGTATGCTGTGGTGTCTAAGTGTGTGTTGTGTGTCTTTCCCTGTGAGTATAGTGTAAGGCCAGTGTTTGAGTGTGTCTGTTACTGCAGGGTGGGGTCTCTGCCTAGGAATGTGCGTACACACACAGCAAGCATGTACAGAGTGCTGGTATTGTCTCTGTATATATGGGTAAGGGACATGAGTCTGTGTACAACCGCTACCTATGCGCCTATCTGTGGTGCATTACTGCTTCCCTGAAAGCTGGTCCCCAGCTTTGCTGAGTGCCGCCATCCCCCCAGATCCTGTAAGCCAGTGACGACTGGCCCTCCGTGTCTCTCCAGCAATGATAAAGTGACAGAGACCAGCCCCTAGCCAGTGGCAAGGAGGGTTACATGACTATAGCTTTACCACCCAGCTGTGGCAGGGGTGACCCATGGAGTGAACCCCCTGGAAAGAAAGGAGAAAGCTCTCGTGGGCACCCTGCCGTACCTTGAGTCTCATCTCCTGAGCCCTGACCCTGCTCTCAGTGAGCCCCAACCCTGCCCACCCCATGAACCCTGACCCTGCTCACATGCTGAGCCTTGACCCTGCTCACATGTAGATAGATCCCCAACCTGCTCACAGGCTGAGTCTCAACACTGCTCACACTGAGCCCCGACCTGGCTCACATCCTAAATGAGGACCTTTATTCAGAGTCAGGCATTAATATGTCACATGGCCTAAGTTATTTTCCTAGCTCTGCACCTCAGTTTTCTCGTTTTTCCACCGGCAGTCCTTTGGAGGGGTTGAGCGTTAAATCAGAAAACCCTTATTCGATGGTGGTGCCCTATGGCTCCTCTGACCCAGAAGAGCATCGGCTGCTGCCACCAGCCTGCCCCCACTCCTACCCAACACTTTCAGACCCAGCATCACTAATTTTTGCAGCCTTCGTAATGGCATTGTCAGCAAAATGACATCTTTCTAATCTGCTGTAAAACAGATGGATCCCTAAGTTTACTCACTCACTCCCTATCACGCAGGCCCAGCCCAGTCTTGTTGAAGAGTGTGGAACACAGGACAGACACCATACCCCAGATAGGGGCTCCTGCCATGCACCCCAGTCTCCCCACCCCTCATTCAGAGCTGGGCCCAAAGGAAGCAGTCATGAACATTTGCAAAGGAATAAATCAATAAAAATATTTAATACCTTCTATGTGCTAAATACAGCAGGCACCAGCCCTGCTACTCAAAACCATGGTCAGTTGGTCAATTGGGTATAGAAAATATCATCTGTGGGGAGAACTGGGTGAGTGCAGCACAGCCTGAGGGGACTCAGTCGTGAATGTCAATGACCAGCGAGCACAGGTGGGGTGAGTGTTTGACACCCATGGTGAAAGCCGGTGTGCAGGGCTTGTGTACTGTGACCTGCTGGACATCATGGGAACCTGGGCCAGGCTGAGGTGTTCGGTCCACTGGGTAGGCAAAGCGCTTGGCCATGCTGTAGATGGGGCTGCGGTTCTGGTAGACAGATGGCTCAGGTCGGGCATACATGGCTGGCCCAGGACCTCCTGCCACGTTTTTCTTGTAGAACCAGTTCTGGTCTGTGGAGGCAAAACTATAGCAAGGAGCAGCTCGGCTGATGGGGTTCTTGGGCCCCAGCAAGCGTGGCAGGTGGTAGCTGTTGGGAGCTGGATTGGGGTCCATCACTCTGTATGGGCACCGCTGGCTGAAAGTGTACTGCGGAGCCCTGCGCTCCCCAGGAGGGCGGGTCTTCTCCAAGTAGTAGTGGCAGGAGGCTGGGATGGCGGTCTGGCCTGAAAGTGGGTGAAGGTGGGGAGCTGAGGCCTTGATCAACCTGATGGGACTTCCCTAGAGCCTCCTTAGCTTGGGAAGGGACCCAACAAAGTCTGCACAGGGCTATGGGCGAGGTGGAGGGACTTAGACCATCCTGACATCAGAATGTGACACTGTTGTCATAATATAAAAACCCCAAGTATCAGCAGAACATCACCCTTGGGCTACCAGCATTCTGACATTATCCCTGCGACAGCACCAAGGAAACGCCCTAAAATCACCACAGCCCACGAGCTCACTGGTACGGCAATACTGCTGCCCCAACATGAGCCCCATTTCTATCGTAACAATCACCCTGTGACATACATGTGGAATGGTGGCTTCAAGACAGTAAGTGCTGTGACACAGACATGGTGACATTGGTGTCTTGATGCGACATTGCAGGGAGATGCCAGCATCCACAGACACACCTAGAGAGGGAAGCTATGGCCCTTTGTCCCTGCTCAGGTCCTAAGCACCTCCACCCTTCCACCTCCCGACAAGCCCCATCCCCTCTCCCATCTTACACAGGTTAGAGAAGCGCTCGTCCATGGGTACTTGCGAGCAGCTGGACATTCCAAACCGAGTTATTTTAGGATCCAAGAAATAACAAGGTCCAGGGCTGCATGTGTCTGTGATCCCTGCAGGGCAGCCAAGGAACTCAGTCAGCAACAGAGGCTGCCCCAGAGTGAGCCTGGACTAGGCCCAGGCGAGACCCTCCTCCCCAAGAGAAGAGCTAAGGGTTCCCTTTTGATAACTTGGGATCTTGGGTGTTTGGGGAACTTTGATTTTCTCATCTGTAAAATGGGACTTTTAACATCCTCAAGAGCTTGCTTAGAAGGACAGATGAACTAACAGGTGCACAGCAGCTTGGTTCGCAGGTCAGGGATCGGTGTCAAGGGCCATAATAGGCACAGTGGCTATTGTTAGGGTTAGAAAGGGTCCCAGACTCAGCCAGGGTTTCCCTTGCTGAGGTGGGTACGTCACCCCAAAGGAGGGACCTAGCAAGCACCCTAGATCTCAGACCTCACATACCTACCCCTGCCCAGCTTTCCCTTTCACTGGCCTTGGCCAGGAGCCTCAGCTCTTCTGTGGCTCTCTGCTCCCACCCTTTCAGGAGGTTCTAAGCCACCCAGGAAGGCTTGGGGGCTGCCATCCCTACACTCTTTCCCCATCCCCAGCTATTCCTACTCAGCTGCTATGGCGGGTGCACCCATAGTAGCCAGGACTGAAGGGCCCCAGCCAGTGACCAGACAGAAGAAGCCCCCGATCTGCCAGCTGGACAGTGACAGCATTCCTTTCCAGCCCCCTCAGGTGGTCGAGTTGGGAGACACCCACATAGTCACCTCTGTGGTGGGGCGGGTCACTGGGAATCTCCGCTGACTTCCTTCTGGACCCAGCAGGTCACCTTGTTGTCCAGCTCAGGGCAGGCCCAGGTTCCCAGGGGCATACGACTACAGATAATGGTCCCTTTCCTCTCACTGCCACCCCCAAACAGGCAACAGTAATAACCCTCTACCCAGGGGAGGACGGGGGTGGGGGCGCTCACACTTCTCCCCGAGCCGCTTGTGCAGGCTGCAGGCTGGCTCCCGGAACCTGGAGCTGTCGTGGCCCAGGTAGCCTATGCAGGATGGCCGCAGGTATTTGGCAGGCCCCGGACCTGTGAGGACAGACCACCAGGTCAGAAGCAGGAAGCCCCCAAGACAGTGCAACGTTTGGGTCTTTGCTCCCTTGATGTCACCTTGCCACAAATCCCACCACCAAGCTGCGTCCTTGAGTGACAGGCAGTGCTCCCAGATAAAATGTAGTTTCTCTTGGGCAGGCAATGAATAAGAAGAAAGGAAGTAGTTACAATTAACTGAGAACTTATTCTGTGCCAAGTACCACACTAAGCATTTTATATGGATTATTTCAGTTAAGCCGCCCAACAACTCTGTAAGATAGAGACTACCACTTTCTCCATGTTACACATGAGAAAACTGAGGCTTAGAAATATCAATTTGCCCAAAGTCACACAAGCTGGTAATGTGAAAATTCTCAATCAGCCAATAGAGCCTCGACATTTAATACCATACTAAACCACCTCCCACATAGAGCAACGATCGGTCATTAACAATATAGTAAAAATCAGTGTTTTTTTAGATTTTATTTATTTATTTTTAGTGGGAAAGGGAAGGAGAAATAGGGAGAGAAGCAGCGATGCCAAAGAGAAACATTGGTCAGTTGCCTCCCATATACCCTGATCGGCAATCAAACTGGCAACTTCTTGTTCTACAGGATGATACCCAATCAACTAAACGCCACCAATCAGAGCTAAAAATTAGTATTGCTGCTTTCATTTGAGAATAAGATTCAAGGGGAGTGAGGAAAGCTAGAGCTGAGCTGAAGGCTCCAGTAAATCCCTAGCCTTTTTCCAAAGCTGTGTTCACTCATGCCTCATGCTGCCCTTCTCTCCTACCCACCTCCCCCCGAAAATTCCCAGCTGCTAATCACTCTTGGCAAAGTTCAGCTTGGAGGCACAGACCTTCTGTGGGCCTCATGGAGAGATCGTAGGAGGCAGGGCTGGAAGGCTGGAACGCCTTCAGCAGCCCTGAAGAGAGAGGAACGGGCCCAAGCTCAGGGCAGAGGGTTCTGCTCTCACCTTTGATCATTGACATGATCGTAGGGGTCTGCTTTACCTCCTCCCATGAGGGCACCTGCGCCTTCTTTTCTGGGTGCTGCCCACTGCACACAGAGTTCTTGGACCCCTTGGGCAGTTTCATGGCTAGGGCCAAGGAAGGGGCAATAGCAGCCACTGAGACATCTAAGCAGCAGACGAGGAACTGGACTTGCGTGGGCCCTGTTCCAGGTGCCCCTGCTCAAGCCCCTGTGTCCACAGTCTCCCCCACTTCAGAGGTGGTCTGGGGACTGAGAAGGAAGACAGTACTCCAGCCTGAGCAGCTGAGACCATCTAGGGTGCTGCTACCACAGGGCCCAGCAGGCAGGAGCTGGAGATGACATCACTACAGAACTTAGACTGTGAAGCCCAGTGTTTATTTCTGTCTGTTGCCATGGTGCCTGAGCTATGATGTAGGGATTCACTGCTGGCAGATCAGTTGTGGAACCCTGAGAACTTGGCCCCACTGCCCCTTACCCCAACCCAGCTACACAGCCTAAAGGGTCCCCAGGACCCTGACATTGAAGGAAGAGGGAGAGGTGGAGTGACAGGGCCAGCTCTTTACTCCTGGTGGGTATCCTAAGACTGGGGAAAGGTATAGAAAGAATGGGTCAGTCATGGGTCAAGCGTTCCTGCAGCCCACACAGACCCCTAGAGTGGCCCTTTACCCCCTACCCCTCTCGCCTATCTCCCCAGTTTCCCACCTATGACCTCCCTGTACCAAAGTCCATTTTTCCTTGGAAAAGGATCAAGCCAATTATTTCACACTAAGGTATAACTGTCTGATAGCTTCCTAGACTCTAATGGCAAGGCCAGTGTCTGTGGAAATCCATGTCTAGCTCAAGGAATACTTGCCCGCTGCTGGTATTTCGGGCAGAAAATGTATTTCAGGTATTTCAGAAGAAACAAATAAAGGAAGATGGGGGGTGTGCTGAGGCCTTAAGAAACCACTTCCTGTGCCTGTGGTCGGGAGCAGCCCGGGCAGTAGGGAGAGAGAGGAAACACTGAGTGGTAGGGAAGGTACCCAGCTGCCGTATGGCTGATGTGTGAGCCCCAGGGCCGAAGAAACGCCGGAGACTTCTTCATCCCTAAAAGCCCAAGAGTTTGGGGGGCCCAGGGGCCTGCTCGCACCCACCAGTTCATAGCTCAGAAGGGATTTGATGGAAACCAGAAGAGAGGGGTTTCCATCTTGGGAACAGACAACATTTGGCTATAGAGAAGGTGTCTGTCACAGCCCCAGGACATAGATAAGAAAACTGAGAGCCAAAAAAGAGAAGGACTTGCCTAAAGTCTCTCCTCACATCAGTAGCAGAGACAGAACCAAAATGAAACCCCGTGACTCTCTTTGGATCATAGCCTCTCATCCAATGGAGACCCAAATATGCTGTGCTCTCATTCCCACCAGCAGGCACAGTAAGGAGCAGACCAGTCATGCATGCTCAGAACAGCAGGTAGGGGTCCATCCCAACAGCAGCCGACCTGCCCACGCCCCTCACATCCTCCATAGAGGAGCCAAGCCTCTGATTTCCGGAGAGGCGAGGCGAGGCTTGGCAAGGTGGGGACTGGCCCAGCCTCCACTGGCCTGGGGCCACGGGCAGTGCCGCCTCCACACCCCCATCCTTGTCAGATTTTCCTGGAGGAAGCTGTGGGCCCGCTGAGCCAGAGCCCTGATGGTCCCCTCGTGCCAATAAGGGCCAGATGTGGGGCTGGGACCTCCACCATCTTGGTCTGGGGGCAGTTTTCTGGCATTTCAAACGCAGGGAGCCTCTCCGACACTTCCCTCCACCTGCACTACTGCTGCCTGTCCTCCTTGTGCACAGTTCTCCCAGAAAAACCGAGCCGCTCTACACCCCTGCTTCTGCTCCAAATGCTCCCCTCCATCCAGCATTCACAGACACCTAGCTCACCCCGAAGACAGCCACACAACCTTTCCAAAGCTTGTGTCTGTCTCCCATTGCCCTGCCCCTCCGAGTCCAAGGTAGAGAGGGCCCCTTGTCTCCTCAGTACCCACCAGGCAGTGTCTCCTCCCTGTCCAAAGCACCGCTCCTCCAAGGGTTCTGGCATCCGGACTGCCCCTCCTCATCTCCTCAGAGCTGCCATCTGTCCTGGCTCGGCCACCTGGTGGCCCTGGCTCATGGTCTTCTCCCCCATCCCCCAATTCCTGCCATTATCCTTGTGGCTTATGTCTCCCCAGGGACCTGCACCAATCCTTTGGCCTCCCAGTTGCCAGACCCCCTCATCTCCAAATACCTCCTCTCCACTCCCCCTTAGCCGCCCTCCCCCAGCACACCCCGGCCTCCATGCACTCCCATCTGCCTCCCTTGGAACACCAGCCCGCAATCCACCTCACCCGCACTGGTACTTACACACAAACTGCCTGTTACCACAGAGACCCTGTCCCTGACCCTGCACTTTCTCCCCGTCCTTCAGTTTCCTCTTGCCTGCATTACCCTCCTTGCCAACTTTTTTCCTGATTAATCACCAGGACTGCCTTGTCCACCTACACGAGGCAGCTAAACGTTCACGGCCTGTAAACCCTGGACTTGCCTTTGTGCCACTCAACTGCCCGTCTCCACTCCGGTGGGCTGGTTTTCTCCCTCTCCAGACATCATTTCGAGCATGGCTCAGTCCCCTCCTCACGCCTGGCCCTTCCTCCAGCCCCTGCTGTACCTCCTGCTCAGCTGAGAAATGAGAGGCCCCTCCCCACCACACCACCAGTGCCACCGGCTTCCACCGTCGCCGGCTCCCACTTCCCTCTGGGGCTGGGAAGGACCCCCCACACCCCACTACGACTTCACCCGTCTCTCCTGTCTCCTCAAGAGCACTTTGCTCTCCATAGTCCCTTTCTTTGTTTTCACCCTTCATCTGGCCCCTTACTGGCTCATTCTACATACCCTTCGTTCTTCCATCTATCACAGACCAACCCCCCGGCCCCACACACCTCTTTGTCATAGCCTGGATCCCTCTCCTCCAGTCCACAGACAAACTTCCCCAAAGTGGCATTTTCCTGTTGTTCTCGCCTCCCTTTCACACTTTCGCTCTCCGCACGCCCATCGTGTGGGCTGCGTGTGGAAGCTGCTACCAACAGACACTTTCGCCCATACCCACCTAGTTTCTCAGCAGCCCAGAACCAAACTGACTGACCTCCCTCCTCCTTGCAGTACCTCCTCCCAGTTCCAAGATGTTCTGGAGCATCCCCACTATGTCCCCACTATGCCTTCACAAGCTTTCTTCCTGGCTCTTCTTCCTCAGCCTGACCTTTCACTGTTGGCACGTGCTTATTACTTGCAAAGGGATAAACAGGAACTTTACTGGGAGAATCCTGACAGGCACCACCTCCACCGAGTGACCTAAGTTAACATCATCTGCAATGGGACAGAGAGGTGCTGTGCGCCTCCAGAGAGGGCGCGCTCTGGGCTGATGCCTGAGAAGGACACGGCATCTTCTCTGGGCTGTTCCCACCGAAGATGCACAGTCTGAATCCAATTATGAAGAAACCAGATTAAACTAAAATCAAGATTCACTTTACAAAATAACATTTCCACGGGGTAAGGAGCATCCTCCGGGGGGGATGGAGGGATTGAGCGAAAAGGAAAAGAGAGAGAACTCATGGGCAACAGGGTGGTGATTGTCAGGAGGAAGGGGTGGGGAAAGGTGAAGGAGGGTGTAGGAGGATAAATGGGGACGGACAGAGACTTGACTTGGGCTGATGAACACACTATGCAGTGTACAGATGATGTGTTGTGGAGTCCCGCACCTGAGACCTGTATAATTTTGTTAATCAGTGTCACCCCAATAAATTCAATAAAAAGGAAAATATATAAACAGAAAAAAATAGCATTCTTGAAATGTCGCGAAAGATAAAGAAACACCAAAGCACGTTTCCAGATTAATAGTAACCCCAGAGATAGGACAACTAAATGCCACTCAAATTTTCCTTTGCTATCAAGGATGTTATTGGGGAAGTTGGCAGAACTGGAAAAAAGTCTGTGGCTAGTTAAAAGTATTGTACCAATGTTAATTTCCTGATTTTAATCGCTGCACTCAGATTATGAGAAAGAAGGTCCTTTGTTCTTAGAAAATACACACTGATATAGTTAAGGATAAAGGAACATTACACCTGCAATTTACTCTCCAATAGTTCGGGAAAACACATGTATGTACATAGAAAAGAATTTAAACTCTGATGAAATATTAACATTTGGGAAATCTAGGTGAAGAATATGTGAGAAATATTTATAGTGGTCTTGCTAGTTTTCTGTAATTTTGAATTATGCCCAAGAAAGTTAAGAGAGAAAAAAGTTGATACATCACATTTTGGTCCTGGGTCTTCCTCCCATCCACCGCCCACCTTTTGACTGGGTAGTCTCTTCTCCTCTTGTTGCTTCCATACCACTATCTGCACCCCAATAATTCCTGGATACATGCCTCTGACCAAGGCCTTTTTAGGAGTTTTAGACCCACATATCTGACAGCCTGCACGCATCACCTGGGTTTCTCACAAACGTCTCAAAATCAACATGCCCAAAGCTTTTGTCATGAGATGCCCCTGAGCCCGTTTATCTCAATGAATGATGTCACTATCCATCCAAGTGCCCAAGCTATGTCCTAGGCATCTCACTTGTCCTTAATCACTAACAATCATCCAACAATCACTAAATGACATTGGGGAGCCTGTGAGCTCCCAAAGGCAGTTTCTGTCATTTACTCTTATGTCCCAAGCCCCCGGCACATGGTAAGTGCTTGAGAAGTATTGTTGAATGAATGAACGAGCAGATCCATTGCTTGATCAGGGAAACATCACTCTTTCTCAAGGGAGCAGAGTCTTACTTTCTGAGTCCCAGACACATTTTAACTCTGGCTCACTGGACTACCAGTCACAGTTGTACAGGTTTGTATTACTTATCTATTGCTGCATAACAAACTGTCCTCAAAACCTAAGCCATTTCTGTGGGTCAGGAGTTCAGGAGCAGCTTAGCTGGGTGGTTCTGGCTCCAGGTCTCTCAAAAGTGGCAATCAAGGTGTCACAAGTTGGGACTGCAGTCACCTGAAGGTTTGGGTCTGGCAGATCCATTTTCAAGATGGCACTCACATGAATGGTGACTTGATGCTGCCTGTTGGTAAGAGAACTCAGTCCTGTCCACATGGGTCCTCCACAGGCTGCTTAACTCTCCTCAAGTCACTGTGCCTGGCTTCCTCTGGAGCAATCAATCAGAAGAGAGCAAGGCAGAAGCTTCCATGTCTTTTATGGTGTCCCCTTGGAAATCATAGTCCATCATTTCTGCAATGTCCTATTCAATGTGGAAGGTGGCTACACAAGAGCATGAATGCCAGACGGTGAGGACCATCTTAGAGGCTGGCTACCACAGGTTTTTACTGCACAAGGACACCTAGCCACCAGGGTAGAAATCCAAGCTCTGTGTTCTTGTGTAGAGTGGCATACCCACCACTCCCACGGAGGCTGAACACAGCCCTGCCTGCTGGTTCCAGCTGGCTTTTGGTTGTCAGTCTTGCCTCTCCTTAAAGGGACTCACAGGAGTCATGCAGAGAGCAGGACACTGGTATTAACACTTCCCATCAACGTAACCATCAGGCACAGCCCTTCACAGCTTATGAAGTCCTAGCACCTCTGTTGGAAGGTATCATCCAAGCATCGTGGTGGTTCTACAATTTACAGGTGAGGGGAATGGTGCAAAGAGATGCAGTGACTCACCAGAGGCCACACAGAGAGGCTTGGCAGAACCAGACTTCTGGCTTCTAACCCTACATTCTTTCCACTGCCAGGCCCTGCCACCAGCTCAGACTCATGTCCCCTAACACCCACTGAAGCCTCATTCACAATCTTGAGCAGGTATTTTTCATCCTTATGGGAAGACCTCCCCAGCCCTGGACCCTGAACAAGTATATGCACAGATTTTCCATTCAAATGGGAACTGACCATCCCCCCCACCCACCCGATCTGCCCACCAGGCTCTCTCTGCAGAAAGCCAGATCTCTGCTGGTAGCGCACAGCAGGGGTTAACAACATGAGCCAATATTTAGAAATAGTGTAACCCCAGGGGAAGTCAGCTGCAGCCAGCTGGTCTTAGCCACTGTAGCCGCAGCCTTTATGGATATGGTAAGGAAGATGAGTGTCTGTTCCTGGGAACAGAGGCTCTGAGAGGCTTCTCCCACCCCCAGTCTGTCCCCCCAGTAGGGCTTTAGGCATGGCTCAAACCCTGGCCCTGGCCAAGGCAAAGTTCTGCCACCGGCCTTCCGTTCACAGCCAGCTCCCGAGGTCAGCAAACAATTTTTCAGCTCCTAAAGTTTGTAATTGTTGGGAGTAGCTGCCCCACCCCTTCTGCGCCTGGCCCCTGCACTGGAAGTAGCTCCATCAATACCTTTGGCCTAGAGCAGGAGCAAGATCACTCCTAGCAGAGGCCCCTGGTCAGAAGCCCAGGCCCATGAGACTCCAGGGCCACAGAATCAGGGCCAGAAGCCTATGTCCCCTTGCATTATAGTGGCCTGAGCTCTGTGTCCATAGCAGAAGGGCAATTCCCTGACTGCAGGACCTGGGCAGTGGGAGCACACCCGGGCTCAGGTACCATCCCATCCAGGGAACAAGCACCGCCCTTTACCAGCAAACTGGCTTTGGCCACAGGCTCCTTGGGTGGGGCCCAGGCAGCCAGGGCGCAAAACATAGAGGCATTCACAGTGCCAGGCCCTGGCCAAGGCTACTGCCTGAGCGGGCACTCCTCGTCCCAAAGCACCGAGGGTAAGAGTGACCAGGAGGCCCTGGTCAGCTCTACTCAGGGCCAGAACTTCAGGGTCCCTGGGGGCATGCTAAAGAGGCTAGAGAGGGAGCAACTGAGGAGCAGGCAGCAGGCACTGCCCAGTCCCACAGCTTGCTCTGACACAGTGGGAGGTGGTCAGGGACCAGTTCAAAAGCAACGCAGGGTCCCAACTTTCTGCCAGTCTGCCTAGCATGACGCCTCTCCACACTGCTTTGGGGTTTAAATGCTGGAGTGCAGGCTGAGCCAAGGCCAGGTCTGTGTGTGCCAGGGCTCCAGCATCACTCTTCCACTGCAGCCTCAGTCTCCTCGTCAGTGAAAAGGGAACACTGTCTCTAAACACACCACCTCCCAGGGTTGTCAGAAGACCAGGTGAATGTTTTGTAAACTGGGAGACCCAGCAGAGAAGTTGAGTAGCCACCATTTTTCTGGGCCTGTTTCTTTCCCTAGCGAGCAGCAATGTAGGTGGGGCTTTGGGCTAACCCTGACTCCATTCAGAACTGCGGCTGGAGGCTCCACAGTGGACTCCTCATAGGTGAATCTGTGTGCATAGCAATTGGGTAGAAGGCAGAAGATGGAGAGGGGGAAGAATGGCAAGATGGGGTACGTGGAAGACTCTACCTAAGTTTTTGATTCATAAATAAGCAAAGGTCTTCTTCAATCTTTTTGTCATTCCTAAAATTAAAGCTCTATTCCTCTAAACACAATCTTCCCAGCAATCCCCATCCCCATGCCCCAGGCCCAAACTTGGGCAGTAATTAACCCCGAACAAGGACCAGATGCCTTACTGACTCGGGGAGAAGGGAAAAAAGAGACAAGTTGTGGAATCAAAGGTTTTATTGCCACTGAAATCAGCTGACCACAGCCCTGCCCAGGCCTTTTAGGGTGAACTGGACAGGACTTGGCTTAGGTCTGCCAAAATTCTCATAGAACAGCAGTAACTGGCTTCTTCATCCACCCCAGAATGCATTTATTGAGTTCCTACTATAGGCAGCTGCCTCCAAAGAGGGAAGTTCAGCCTTCAAAGGGTTTTCCTTTCTGGGAGGTAAAGAGTGTAAAACCTATGCACACGGATACACAGGAGGATGGGCAGCAGGACTACAGAAAAGGAGAAACCAGGATGAGCATTTTTGAGCACTTGCTTTACACCGGGCCCTAGCCTGGCCCTCGAGGTACATTGAAGCATTTAATCCTCCCAAATCCAATTTTAGAAATGAAGAAACCGAGCCACAGAAACGTAAAGCTACTTGCTCAAGTTTGGACTGCTGAGTATTTAGCCGGATACCGTGCAATTTAGACTCCTCCCTGCCTTGTGGGCGAGTGTAGCACATCTCTCCTTTACAGAGTGGGGAACTGAGGCCCTCCCTGCATGGCAGAGAAGGTCAAGGTGGACAGCTGGAATTTGAAATCAGGTCCGGTGCTCACAACCACCTCACAGACCTCAGCCGCCACACCGGCACAGGAGGAGTGCCGGGCTGGGGGTCAGAGACCTGGCTCCAGCTCTTAGCAGCTGTGGACACTTATTCAAGTCCCATAAGTTCTCTAAGCCTCGGTTTCTTCATCTGAAAATGGGGCTCAATTTTGTTGCAAACTATAAAGTTTGTATGCATAGTGGGGATGTTACTGGTCAAGGGGAGAAGTTGGGGAGAGTGTACTTGGTGAGACTGAGGGTGGGCTGAAGCAGGCAGGTGTGACAGAGAGATTCCTGTAGAAGAAGGGAGAGCACTCCAGGGGTGCTCTGCCCCCCATTCACTGGACATAAAAACTGAGGCCAGGCAATGCTGACGTTGGGGCCAGCAGAGAGCAGGCAGAGCTTCTAGGCCCTGGAAGCTCTGCAATAATACGGCATTTTCTCCTCCTATTTGGGACACGAATGATGTTGTTGCCTGGGAAGGAGCCAAGAGGAGCAGGGCCCCAGCCTGAAGCTGTTAGGTAGGAGCTAAATCCAGGGCCAGATTTCCAGGAGGCAGCCCCAGAAATTCGACCCATCAAATTCAGGAGCCAGGAGGCCTGGAGGCCTGGTACCAACTGGTCAGGGGCCTCATCTCCTCCTGGGGGCCTTGAAAGAGCCACTTCCAGCTCTGAGTTAATTTCCTATTCCATGAAATGGGGGAGGGGTGGTTCTACCCACCTTGCAGGGTTATTTTGAGAAAATGACACCGTGGAATTGAGAATCCTTCCTGCCTTGTGGGTGAGTGTAGAACATCTCTCCTTTACAGACTGGGGAACTGAGGCCCTCCCTGCATGGCAGAGAAAGTCAAGGTTGCAACGCCAGTGAGCACAGAGCCAGTGTAAAACCTCAGGCTGGTGCTTCTCTGCGCAGAGTCCTGAGGAGACCTCAGAGACAAAGAGGCCCCAAAGCAGTGTGTGTAGTGGGGTTCTTCTCCTAGGCCTGCTGTGAGGACCCCTCCACCACCACCACCAACCCTTGCAACAGCAAAAGAAGAGAGAAGTGAGTGGGCTGGCCCAACTCATGTGGGTCCGGTGTCCTCTGGAACTTCGGTCCAAGACTTCAGAGTGAAGCCTGAGTCTGACTGAGCTGTAAGGATCCCCTGACCCCTGCATGGGGAAGAGCAGCCCAGCACGGGCCCTTTAAGAAGGTTGGAGGGGGGCAGGCGGGGAGCCCCGGCCTGATGAAACCGGAGCGCTGGTCTGCTCTGGTCGAGCCGCCTGCTCCGCCCCCCGAGTTAAGTAGGCGGCAGGCACCAGGAGCCCAGCCCACAGCAGAAGAGCCCCGATCTCTCAACTGGAGACTTTGTTGCCCAGGTTCTGGATCCTGCAGGGCTCCTCTCAAGTCCTGCCACCAGCCTGCTGTGATGCATCCAGGCCCTCGGCACCCAACCCTGGCCCCTGCCCTGGCCCTGGCATTGACCTTGGCTATGTTGGCGGAACCAGCATCTGCAGGTAAGTGAGGGGCCTGAGACATCTACCCAGACTGGCAGGAGCTGTGGCAGATTCCTTAAAGAAAAGGGGCAAGAGGGCCCAGAAGTGGCCCCCAGACCAGGAGACGAGGAGGCTGTGCTCCTGCCACCCCAGGCTGGGGTCTCCGGCAGTTCCACCAGGCAAAGACACTCTCCATCTCGGGGTTACACGGGCTCTGGTTTCCTGAGCTTGGCCCCAGAGTGGGATTGCCTAGGCCATGGCTCTGGCCAGGATTGTTCTCCATACCCAGTAGAGCCACCTCAATGACACCTGGGCTCCCTGAGCCCAGCAGGCTTTCTGCAACCACATAGTAGCCAAAGAACACCCACTGAGAAGTACCCCAGCTTCAGCCACCCAGGCCAGGAATGGGGAGTACTGCAAAGCAAGAAATGGGGAGACAGCCACTCTGCCCCACCCTGTGCTGGGTGGGGCACAGACACCTCAGCCTCCACCTCCTCCAGCTGCCTCCCAGCTCTGCTCCTGCTTCTCTTACTCCACTTGTAACCAGGGGAATTTTCTGTCTGGCTTCTTCATCACCACCTTCCTCCTGTCCTCCTCTTCCCCTTCCTGTCTTTCTCTCTCCTCTCTCCTCACTGAGAAAACCTGGTAGGTGACAGACAGGACCACCCACTCTCCAGCCTCCTAGATGCAGGGATGGTGCCCCTCCATATCCTGTGCTCCAGCAGGGGCTTGTCCCCCAGACAGCCCTGGGCAACCTCCCTGTCCCAGGCATTGGTGGCGTCACCAAAGCAGAGACTGAATAATAGTTTGCCTTCCGAAGGGTGCTAGGATATGTCCCCTCTCAGTCACAACGCCAGAAGTCCCACCACTGCAGTATTCTCCCTTTAGTTAAGGCATAGTCTAGTTATTCCATAAGAACCATGGCCTCATGTATCAATTAGTGCTTCAGCCTACAGATTTCGGGACCATCCCCAAGAGCAACTTTGAGCAGAGGAAGGGCTGAGTCTCCCTTCCAAGAGCCCAGGACATGAGAAGGGAAATGAGTCAGGGGAAGACCCCCCCCCAGCACACACTAGCATGAGTCAGAGCCAGATCCCCAGGCTTTCTGCTACCCTTCCCAGGGATCCCATCCTCCAAAATCTCAGGGCCTGGGTGATGGATTGGACCTTTAAGGAGGTGGGAAGAGGGCAACTGAGGTGATTGAGGAGGTCCATTCGTGTAGTTCCCAGCCTCCGGCCAAGGGAAAGATTCCAGTGCCACTACTTCCTTCAGCTTTAACTGAAAGCCCCTCTCAAAATGTCCTCAGCACTGACATCATGAAGGCATCATGCTGGATAATGGGGAGCACACAGAATGCAAAGGCTGAACTTGAATTCATTCAGGAGGCAGAACAGCAAATTAAAAGTCAAACAGCAATTCCTATCATTTCCTTCAAGATCCAGAAAAAAGAGTACAGAGAAGAGAAATGCAGAAGCAAGCTGAGGCGAGACAGAGAGTGACCCTTGGGCTAAGAGTTGGAGGGTGTGAAAAGGTCGGCGCTCCAGGAAGGGTCTCGGGGAGCAGAGGTCCCGAGCATGAGCAAAGAGATGTTGAGCTGTAGGCCTGGCTACAAGGCATATTTTGACCACAAGCCAAGAAAAGCAATTGCATTGGGCACAGAAACCTTAAATGGCAAAATGCAGCCCACTGCCTGCATCCTCTCGAGGAGCCACCAAAGGTTTCAGACAAGAGCTGCATGTGCCAGTGGGACTTTATAATGTCGAACTAACTCCTGCCTTTAGGAAGGACTTGAAAATGGATAGGGGGTGAGTGAGCCGGTACCTTCTCCCTCTCCCAGGCAGAGTGCCCCTCCCCAGACCCATCTCTGTCACCATGCCTGGCCTTGCTCCCTGTCCTGGTCTCTGCAATAGGGGAAGCCCCTGCCTGAGTGTGGAAGTGTGTCTCTCCAAACCACCCATGGACTCCCCTGACCCCAAAGGCCTTCCAGATCTAGGTGCCAGACGGATATATATTAGGCATTCAGGTCATGAGGCCTGAGAGTCAAGCACCCTTGGAAACCATCTAGGCCAACCTTCCAATTGTACATGGAAACCGAGGCCCCAGGGAGGAAGCAAAGTGCTGTAAGTCCCACAGAGGAGCCCAGCTGCTGGGCTTTAAGGGAGTTCCTGACTTGCGTGGGGGCTAGGCTCGGGCCACTCTGACTAGGGATGACAAGTGTGGTATCCAGCCCCTTCAAAGCACTGTGGGAGGCCCTCAGCAGAGTGACAAGCATTGAAGAGACTAGGTCTGAGCTGATGTGGAGAGGCAAATCTGGAGGTCAGAGAAAGCACGGGGCGTGCAGGGCCAGTGGCTCCTGTGTCTCTTCCTCGGCCCGGCATAGCTGACTTTGAAAGGTAGAAGGTGAGGGGCTAAAGTGGTACCTAGAAGGGAGGGTTCCTGTGTACACTGGGTGGGGGGGGGCGCTCTGAACTAACGGGGGTGTCTTAGAGAACATGGGGTGATCAGGTGTAAGGAATTGAACCAGGGCAGACTCTGAGGGTGTTCTGGCATAGGGAGGGAACCAGTGGTGATGGAGACAATCTCTGAGCCACCCACATGCTGCCCTAAGACTCTGGGGCGGGGCAGGGGCCAGGGCCCTTGACCCAGCCCACAAAGACTCTGGAAAAGCTGTTCCAGAACCAAGTATAACTGAGCCCCCAATGTTTACCCGCCGACCTGGGCAGGACAACAAGGGCCTTTCACCACAGCCACCTAGGGGGCCCAGGCCAGGTGGTCCAGGTCACAGGCCATGGCTAGGAGGGAGTAGGTTGTGTGGGGAGCTCTCAGAGGAAGTATATAGGCTCTCTCTGGGAACTGGGCGTGCTGCCCAGGAGGCGGCCAGCAGGGGAGGGCGAGTTGGAAATAACCCTCACATACACACTCACCGCTGCATACAGATGTGGGCCCACACATGCATACAGAGAACCCAGCACACAGCCAACCACACCCACAGACCTGGGGGTGGCTGCTGCCTCCTACCTGGGTGGTACCTGGGTGAGGCAGGTGAGGACAAGAACGATTTGAGCTGCGGCTCCTATTTGGTGCCTGGAGCAAATGAACAACAGCACCTTTGAGTCCAGGACTTGAGCCCACTCCCTCCATGGTCCTCTGCTCCTTCGATTCCTGGCCCTATCCAGCTCCCCTTTGCTTCCAACATGCCTCCAGCCCCAGCATCTGTCCAGTTCTGTAGAGCCAGAATTCTAGAGTTAGGATTCCTTCTTTAGGGACAGGCGTGGGCTGTATTTCAGAAATACTGTATTACCACTATTAATGCATGCGTAGGAGTAAATTTTGAATGAACTGAATTAGTATGAACAATTTTGTACTTGGATATTCTCTGGGGTAGGGGATCCCAGTTCTTCCTGCTTCTCAGGAGAGTCCATGACTGCAACCAGGAGAGAAGGTGCAGCTATGTTATAACAGGGCCCCTACCTTCAGAGATGGCCTGGGGGGAGCGCCAATCACACTGCCGCAGCCTCAGAGCCCTGCACGCCATGAAAATCCTGTTTTACAGTTGAGGAAATGAGGCTCAAGGCCCAGGAGGGGCTAGCCTCAAGTCACTGAGCACACAGACCACGGCACCAACAACAGCTGGCTTTCCAAGTTACAGCCAGGTGGACAGCCACCCACAAGTAACCTCAGGCCCCCAAGCAGGGGAGAGAGACCTCCCCAAGGCCCCTAGATCTCCGTTCTCATCTCCCCATTCCCCTTAAACACCCCCTCACCTCTCCAAATTTTCTCCACTTTCTGAAAGAATAGGTAAATACTCTTCGAGAAAGCCCACTCCTCCTCCAAAAGCTGAAATGGCAGAGAACGCCACACTTGTCTCAGATGCAGGGTAGTGGCTCTGGGGATGTCACAGCAAGGTGACTTGGTGGCATATTTTAGACAGTGGCTTCCTCCCAGTCAGCTCCTGCCCAAGCCCTGCCACTTCCAGCCTGTGAAGGAGCTGGGTCTGCCAGGCCTCCGGCCACTGCTCCTGCTAAATTGTCTCAGTGTATGTCTCTCCCATGGTTTACTCGTCGTGGTGGGTCAGCAAGACCACTTTCCCTCCCAGACCTTACTGCAGAGACTCCCCACCCCAGGCCTGTGCCCCATGGTTCGGAGGGAAACCAGGGCCCGGAGAGGGCCTACCACTCTCTCAGTCACACAGAAAGTCCTCAGCAGAGTAGGGATTGGGCCTCTCTGACCTTTGACCTTATACCCTGGTTTGGGTGTAGTCTTGCCACAGGACCAGCAGCTGCCCAAGGACAGGCCTCCCACCTGCTTTTCTCAGGGGTCTCCACTATCTTGCTGCAGGACTGGGCCCACAAGGGGCACAGAGATCACTGAGCCAACCAGGGGTTTGCAGACCGCCCAAGGCACTCTAAGGCTCTACGTCCATATCTGGGGACATGGAATGCATGTTCCACTCTAATTCATGCAGAGAAGCTCTGCGAGCATATGGTTATAGAAGATTGGGGTTTTGTTTTTGATAAAGTGTTCTATGGCAGGAAGGAAGGAAGGAAGGAAGGAAGGAAGGAAGGAAGGAAGGAAGGAAGGAAGGAAGGAAGGAAGGAAGGAAGGAAGGAAGGAAGGAAGGAAAGAAGGAAGGAAGGAAGGCTTGAAAACCAGTAAATTGCTTTGAGTTAAAACATACTGACAGCAGGGGAGATTCAGGTCAGATACAAAGAAGAACTTCCTGGCTTTCAGAGAATCCAGATCATGCTAGACCAAGGACCCCCTAAAAGCTGTCCTTCCCCAAGTGGAGTCTGGTCTGGGTGCCCAACGGCAAGGAGTAAAACAGTCCCAGCGACCTTCCAGCCAGGCCTACAGGCCCAGCTTATCCTGCCTCGGAGTCCCATTCCTGCCCTCCTAGAGCCAAAAGGAACCTTCCTAAGCATCCAGGTAGGCAAGAGCCTCATAGTACCACCTGCCTGCAAAGGCACCATGGCTGGGCTGGGACCCCTCCCCTGCTTCGTATATCAGCCTCTACATTCCAGGTGATCCTGGGTCCCACAGCCTGACTGATGAACTTGTCATCAGATAATAACCATAACACCTGGAACCCTTCCACCTTTGCCCAACCCATTCCCTGCAACTGGTTTTCATTTTTCCTCCCCACCCTTAGAGGTCCAGCTCCAGCAGCACCACCTCTGGGAGCCTTTCTAACCGTTGATTGCTAAGGCCCACAGCCTGGTCTGCCCTCCTTCTGAGCCCCTGCCCTGCATCTCTACGAGGTTACAGACCTTTCTTCCTCTACCCACACATGGCCTTTGTCTCCTGGTCCATGACTTCCGTCAGTTTGATGCCCAGTGTGCACATACACACACAGTGTGGCTCAGCGCCTAGCGTGCAAGAAGAGTATTCTCCTGCCCCTGAGACAGAAGTTCTGGGAAAAGCCCCCAACTCAGGATACATAGCCCCCAGCTCCACCACCAGAGCAGAGCCTCTGGCCTGAGCCAGCCTGCTCTCTGGGGACTTAGAGGAGGTTGGGGAGAGGAGACCCATTTCCATTCCCACTTAAGAGCAATGCCTCCCCCGGCCCCACCCTCCCCCGACCCCACATTTCAGAACAGGAAACTATAAATATCAGTGGGCCCAGGATGCTGATTCCCATGACATCAGTCCCTTCTTGTCCCTTCCCTCATGCACAGTGACTGAGACCAGCCCAGCTCTCCTGCATTTGAAGGCCAGCCAGGCAGGCCTTGGGCCCAGATACGCACATGCACACACACACACAACACTCTTCCCACCGTGGTCCGGGAAGGAACGAATCACCCTTTTTGGGCATCTCGGAGAAACTAGAAGTAAGCTCCTCTTCCACCCTCAGTTCTGACTCAGGCCCCACCTCCCCCCACTGAGAGTACTCAGCTCTGGGAACCTCCACAGCACGGGGCTGGGGGAGGAAGGAGGCCAAGCACCTAACGGAAGAGAACAGAGTTAGAGAGCCTATGATTTAACTGCAGTCCTATGACTGGATGCATGACCTTGGGCAAGTGACTCAGCCTTTCTGAGCCTGTTTTCTCCTCTCTGAAATGGACCAATAATTCCTACCTCCTCTGTTTGTTAAGCATGAAAGCCCTTTCTTTGCCTGGAGTAAAGGTTTAGTAGGTAACTGCTCCTGAGACTGCTGTCACTCTATTTCCGTCTCCTCCCAGAATGCTGGAAGCCCTCACAAGAGAGGACTTCTGCTTAGGAATCTTTCACAAAGGTTCCAAGGCGGGGATTAGATGTGGTGGCCCTGTGAGAAGGTCTGTGTGGGACAAAGTGACACAGAGGAGAGGAGGTAGTCTTCTAAGGGAGCTGTCAGCCAGCAACTGATAGCCTTCCCAGGACCCTTCAGAAAGGCGGATCGGGAGGGGGATATGCATCTGACAGACCACTGGGCAGAGACCACACACCCCTCCCACTGTGAGGAGAAGCAGAACAGCCCCTCCCAGCTCCTCCCCAAAACCTGACAGTCCCTGGATGGAGATCACTGAGCCGGAGCACAACACAATCAATGTGAGCTGAACAAATGACCAAAGGACACTTGGACCTGACCCAAGAGATGGATGGGGACAAATAGAGGACCAGGCACCAGAACCTCCTACATGATGGGGAGCTTAACCATCTCTCTTGTCCCCATCTGCCCGCCCCTTGGGGCCGCTCTGGAGGTAGGTAGGGGCAGAAGGCCAGGACCGTGCAGTGGTTCAATTGCCCAAGTTCCCATGGGGCTGTTACTACCACTCATTAGGCAGCAGTGGCTGCACAGTGGAAAACAAAACGCAGAATGAAGGAGTGAGGGACTCTCTCTGCTCTGGCCTGTTTGGAGCCCCTGGAGTCAGGGGATGAGTCCCTGGTGATGAGTCAGGTGATGTGTGAGATCAGAGTTGGTAGAGGTAAGGGAAAATGAGTCCCAGGACATAAGAAGCCCAGGCAGGTGCCAGAGGGACGATCTGGATAAGAGTCTGGCCAGGCTCTGGGCCCCCAGCTCAAGATTCACATATGTAAGCATCTCCTGCCTTCAGCACGGTAGGGTCGACCCTTCTCCACTGACCTTTGTGCAGAGCCCGGCTAACTCCCCAGCTGTGTACTCATACAATCCAGGTGCCAGCCACTGGCTGAGGCTCCATTTCTGGGCATCTGGTGCCCACGTACTTCCAGCCGCCCATCTGGAGCCCCGCTGTGCCCCTCTATGGGCTGGTACAGTTGTCCCTCCTTCTCCATGTCTTGGAACATGGAGGACATGTTCCAAGACACCCAGTGGATGCCTAAAACCACAGGTAGTGTCAAACCCTATATATACCATATTTTTTCCTAAGCAGGGACACCTAGTTTTATTGTGCTTCACAGATATTGTGGTTTGTTTGTTTTACAAATTGAAATTTTGTGGAGACCCAGCATCAAACAAATCTATTAGTGTCACTTTTCATATTATGGATAGCATTTTTTAGCAATGAAATATTTTAATTAAGGTATATACACTGTTTTTCTGGACATAATGCTATTGCACACTTAGTAGACTATAATAAAGTGTAAATATAACCTTTATATGCATTGGGAAACCAAAAAATTCCTATACCTCATTCTTTTTGCAATATTTGCTTCATTGTGGTGGTATAGATTCAGACCTTCAATATCTCCAAAGTATGCTTATACATACACACATTTGCACTTAAAGGAAACACTTTATACCTTTTCCTTTTTTAAAAGATTTTATTTATTTATTTTAGAGAGAAGGGAAGGGAGGGAGAAAGAAAGGGAGAGAAACATCAGTCGATTGCCTTTCACAGGCGCCATAACTGGAGACTAAACCCGCAAGCCCGTCATGTGTCCTGACAGGGAATCTCCCATCCACGGAGCCACAGCAGTCAGGCTGGGCCACTAATCGTGCACTGCAGGGCCATTAAGTAAAGTAAGGGTGACGAACACAGCATTCGACCTGATCATCGAGCCAGCTAAGTGACGAGGAGGTGGGGAGCACGTATAGCATGGAGAGGCTGGACCAAGGGATGACTCTTCACCCTACTCAGAATGGTGCATAGTTTAAAACTTATGAATTATTTCTGGAATTTCCATTTAATATTTTTGTATCATGGTGGGCCACAGGTAACTGAAGCCACAGAAAGCAAAACCACAAATAAGGAGAGACTTCTGTACTCAGATGGGAGCCATTCCCTCTCACTGTTGACAGCCCTGGGGCAGGGGAGATGTAGGAACCTGAACCAGCTGTGTAGCTCTTATGTGAGAGACCTAGACTGCTGTGTGGCCTTGGGCAGACTTCTGTCCCTCTCTGGGCCTGTGGGTAGAATCTTCATTCTCCAAGGCCAGCTCTAAAATTCTGAACTCAAGCTTCTTACGAACAGAACAGGGGTCTTTGCTTCTGTCCAGGGAGAGCCAGAGGCTTGTTCTGGGCCACATAGCAGCATGGACTGGGCCTGGGAAGGGGCTGAGAGGCAGCCCAGCCAGCCAGAGCTGCCTGGCGTTGGGAAATCACTTTTCTTTGTGGCACAGGGCCCTGGGGCTCTCCCAGAATAAGACTAGTAGCTCCTCTCCATCCCCAGTTCCCTCTTCCACTCCCTGACTCCAGCCCCACCCTATCAAAAATAAACCCAGACCACCCCACCTTGTACCAGCTAGACCCACCCAACCCCTCCAGAGCCAGCTGAGTCATCGCTTGGAGATGCTTCTTTTTTTAGCTGTCTGAGTCACCAGTTATGGCTTTGGCTCCCTGACACATGCCCCAGGCTGTAGCCCCCAGTGGTCCAGCAGAGGAAGGGGTCAGAAGGGAGGCTGGCAGCAGGTATGAGCTCAGACAGAGAGCCTACTCCTGTCATCCCTCCAGGCCCAGGAACTCACCCCCTAGCAATCCAGAGCCCAGACCTGCCCCGGGCACTCTGATGCTACCCTGCCCCATCTACCCAGGACAGTCCTTCGGGGATCTTGGTGACAAAGCCCAACTGCTTGGCTATGCTTCTACATCATTTCTTTGCCTCCAAATAGGTTTGGGCCTCCCACCCTGAGGTTGCCAGGAACAGAGGGCCTCCAGGTACCGGGCCCTGAGGGGTAGGAGTGGGCATGGCCCAGCTTTCTGAGGGGAAGGCCATGGAGATGCCTGATTCCTGCCCTTCCTCGCTGGATCCAACTCAGACTCTCACCGCTCTGCCCAGAGCACCAGGAGGACTTTCTGTGGGTCAGAGGCCCCATTTCAAACCTTCCCTTGCTCCCTGTATATCCCCCTCCCTCCCACACACAGGGTCAGCTGGCTGCAGACCTCTTCCCCATCCCTGTCTCTCTCTCTCTCTCTCTCTCTGTTAGCACCCCCCCCCTTGTTCTATTCTTCCCTCACCCAGTCCCGGTGGCAGTCCAAAGCGCTCCCTCTACATTGGGCTCCTCCTCAGCTCCTTCTTTGCCTTCCCGTACACATGACACACCTCACCTCCACCCATTCCCACAGGAACTCAGGGCCCCAGGGACCAATCCAGAGAGAAATTTTCCATCCTCCTCACCCAAGTCCCCTCCTTCCCCTGTCCCCAAATGCAGCTACATCCTGTCCCAGGGAATGTCAAGATCCCACAGGCACTTCCTTGGCCACTGAGAATGGGTGGGGTGCGGGTTGGGGAGGGTGTGGGAGGCCCCACCCCCAGCCCCTGTGGAGCCTGCACAGCCTCAGATCCCATCCATCTCCTGTCTGTGGCTATGGCCTCCAGCTATAAATAGGGGCTGTGATTCTATTTTCTTTAAAAATAAGCACCAGACTGTGTCACCACAGGCCCAGAAAAGCACTCCCTGGCTGGGCAGGGTAGGGACATCGTGTCCAATCCCCTGCCCCTGGGCACAGCAGAAAACTGGGAAGAAGCCTTGGAGGTGAGACCGGGTCGGGGAGAGCTAGTCAAGCCCCCAGGTGCAGCCCTTGCCAGCAGTCCACCATGTGGCTGCCCTTCTCACCCCGCTGGGCCCTCCCATCTTCCTTTCCCATCTCCCTTCACCAAGCAGCCCGTCTTGTCCCAAGATTCACAGTGTAAATGGAAAGAGGTAACAGTGACATGAATCCTCAAGCCACAGCTGAGTACCTTTGCATTCCCGATGCAGAGGAGCTCTGGGCTGTGGGGAAGGGAGGGGAGAACTTTCCTGAAGGAGCATGAGGCCATTTCACAGGCAGAGAGGAAAGAAGAGCTGGCCAGGTAAAAGGCCCTGAGCAGAGGTCATAAGCTGGGACCTAACAGGTGTAGATGGAAAACAGACCAAGGGCTGGTGAGGGTGATACATGGGGTATTCGAGGGAGGTGCACAGGAAAGCATGCGGGGCAGGAGCAAGGCCACCCTGCGCCCGACATCAGTGCTGTGCCAGAGGGCAGCCACTGAGGGCTTCTGGGCAAGAGAAGGGTGATGGACTGGTTTCCATTTTAGGTTAACTGTGGCCACTAGGAGCAAAACAAGCCAGAACATTTATTAAGCCAGGCAAGGGATGGTGGCCATCTGCCTTGTGGGACAGCACAGAGGAGCACAAGGGAGACAGAATTTGAAGGAGAATTTAAGGGTAGGATGGGCGGACCATGAGGAGGGAAGAGGAGAACGTCTGAAACAGCTTTTACATTCCTGCCCAGAAGTAGGTGGATGGAGAGGCCTTCACTGGGTGGGGAGTAGGCTCGGGGAGAGATGACACTGACTCTAGCTTGAGATGGGTGGGCTTAAGTTTGAGGGCTCCTGGGGGTGTTCCTGGTATTATAATGTCTAGGGGGCATTGGCAGGTGCCAGAGACAGAGATACGGGGACCAGAGCAAAGAGGCGGTGCCTGAGGCCGGGAAAGAGATGAACCAGGGAGTGTGGCAGGTGGGCATAGCTCGGAGGCGCCGACAGACTGGGGGGTCTGCAGAGTTAGTGGGGGTGCTGGAAAGGAACATGCGCCAAGAGGATTCAGGCCTATGGCGGGGACCTCAGTCTGGGGACCTATGGGGCAAGTGGTTAGCACAGAGGCCACCAGCAAAGACAATGAGGTCACCTGGTCTGCCTTCCCAGGCCACACCTTCCAGCCAGCCTGCCGCCCATACAGGAGCTTCTGCTTTTCCAGTCTGCTGTCAGCTCTGCCGATAGAAAATCATCCATACGGGCCAAAGGCCACCTCCATTTGGTCCTCGGATTCCCTTCGATGCTGATGCTTCCTCTGTCAGCACTTGCGTGTGATTCTGGATGACAGATGTCCTGGGCACAGGACACAGGCTCTGGGCTCTGTCCTCAAGAGCTTCCAGTGTGGCCAGACCTGTGGTCCCTTAGGCCAGAGGTAGCTCTGCTGTAACCACCGTAGTAACCACATCTTTCCACCAGCCAGTTCCCGCTGGGCTGGGTGGGCTGAGCTGGCCAGGGACCAGGCGTTGGTGTCAGTCTCCCTCCCCGGGTCCCTTTCCACAGGTGGCAAAACTGAAGCCAGAGAGAGTATGGCAGCATGTGGCTCTGAGAGTGTGTGTGTGTGCGTGTGCACACACATGTGTGTGTGCATGTATGTTGTGGGTTGGGGGGAAGCTGTGTCCTCTGTCTCCCCCCGGTCTCCTGAACATGGGACCGCTGTCTGTGGGTCATCCTACATCCCTTTCCTGTATTCAGATGGGAGAAGCAAGGCAGAGATAGTGGTGGCTTGTCTAAGGCACAGCCTGTTGAGCGCAAGTCAGGTCAAACTGGTCCAGACCTCTGTCCAGACCAACAGTCATGGCTTCCACTGTCCTCCCATCCCAGTTCACACACTCACTGTCTCCAAGCCCAGTCTGCCAGGCTCAGGGAGGCCCTGAGGCCCCTCTGCAACAACCTGCCCTCAGCTGTTTCTCATAGGAGGGCAGAGCAGAAGGGATTCTGCCGGAGCGGGCGTGGCCCCTCAGGCTCCTGGCAGCGAGCTTCGCACCCTAGATGGAACCCAAACCTCCCACCACTCCAGCCTCTTCTCTGACCTCTGAGATCTCAATGGGCTGGTGGGTCAGGGAGAAATGTTCTTCAGGACTGGCTCACTTATCACTGTTTTCTGGAACGTGCCATCCTCAGCCAGTCCTGGGGAAGGTCCCTCCCTGACACACCAGACCCAAACCCAGACCCTATCCAGCCACGCTGCCAAACCACTCATGGAAAGCCAACGCTTCCCGCTGCCTCACTCCCACCCCCTCCACCCCGCTCCCCACCCGCCTCAACCCTGAAAGAAGGAGGCTTGAGGACAGGAAGGGAAAAAGCGTGTCTTCCCCAGGCGGGGGGCCAGTTCTCACACCCAGGCAGATGTTCCACTTCCAAGTTCCACATAACAACCAACACCCCCTTCTCTGTGCATGCCCTCCCTGAGACCCACAGCATCACACTCCGCACTGCTCTTCAGGCCCTCACGCAAGTAACTGCCCTCCTTGCCTCAGTTTTTACACCTATAAAATGGGAGCAATCTCACAGGGACCCTGCTGGGAGTGGGGGGCTGGGCAGGCCCAATGCCGGGCCAGCTCTCTCGCTCTTCTTTCCAGAACCACTATCTTAGCCTGGTCAACTGAGAGGCCGGACCCATATTTCCTTCAGAGCCAGGAAAGCCAGGGGGAGGAGGATGCGAACGAGGGCCTAGAACTCCTCCTGTATAAGGAGGAAAATACGAGGCGAGGAAAAGCCTCTCTGAACTGCTCCAAGCCACAAAAGTCCCGCCCTTCCATGCCTGGAGCTTGGAAAACAGCAGGCCTCCACAAACACTCCGCTGCTGGCCCTGCTTCCTCCTGCCCCGGCCTTCCAGCCGGAGTGGACTCTGGGCTGCTTCTTCCAGATAAACCTCTCATTTCCACTCTCACATCCTCTGTGCCCCACCTGGTCCCAGGGTAGGGACACAGGGCTGAGAGCCCGGGGCACCAGCCCTGCCCCATCAGCATCTGTGGACCAAGCTCAGCACCCCATCCCACTGGTTCCCTGCTTCCTCTCCAGGGGCACTCGCCTTCCAGAGGGGGTCCCTAAATTGGCCATGTTCCTCAGTGTATGCCCCATGGCATGGGCGGCCTCTAGGCACTTGGTCAGAGGACCAGTAGCTGACGTCAGTGACCAGGGTCAGGAAGCCATCGTTCTGCCCGGTCCTCCTTGGCCTGGCAACCAAATACAAGGCCAAGTACCCTGAGATTGAGTCCTGTGGCTCAGTAGTTCTCAAAGTGAGGAGGGACAGGGCCGCCTTAACCACCACTGAGGTCCTGTAGTGTGGAGAGGCAGAGACAGTGGCCTGCCCACGAGCACAGGAGCCTAGTAGAGCCACTCTCCGCTAGGGCAAGCTGTTGCCTCCCGAGAGGAACAGGAACAGCTGCTGTATCGAGTCCCCTGTGACACTGAACTAATCTGCTGTTGTTCCTATGGCCGGGCCTTGTGGGCGCTGGCACGCCCTGCATTGTGGACTCAATCGGAACCAAGGATGTAGGCAGTGAGCGCTGAGGATCCGCGGGCAGCCAGCCCTGGCGAGAGGTGAGCCATCTTCAGCCTGGCTCTCGCAACCCCGATGTCACCACTGCGGGCAGGTTATGTTGTGCCTTTGGTCTGACATGAAGTCTGTCTTTGTAACTCTGCCCCTTGTTACTGTTGAAGGCAACAGGCATGGGGAAAAGTGAAAGTTTGGGAGAGCCGACCTTTGAACCTTGGCGGTGAGGGGGCTATTAGGACATGCTGAAGGACAGGACATGCTGAAGGACAGGCTGACACCTGAATAGACACAGTGACAGCTTCTCCATTGCCCAGGAGTCCAGATAGAGGTGGCTGGCCAGGAAGGGCCATGGTCCAGTATTCAGAGCACCAAACCCTCCCTTGTCCCGCACTCAAATCTACCACCGCCTACTGTGCAGGGGTGTGGGGTCTGCGCTGCTCTGTGGAACTGAGTCCTCATCCCAGGATGTTTGCTCTCCCAGCTCTGCAGTCAGAGGGGACAGCACAGGGAGAACCAGCCCCACCAGCATGTAAATCAGAGGGAACTTTTCACCCCACTCCTGCCTCCTCAGAGCTTCCCTGGCTTGGGGGACAGAGCACTGGGGATCTGGCATGAGGTCTGGAGAGCCTGGTGACCTTAGGGAGGGCCCAGCTGCAGGGGAAGGGCACCCGGCCCACCCCTGCTCTCACCTAGGGCCACTCACACACACATCTGTGAGGGAAAACAAAGAATCCTTCATCCGTGCTTTGGGCTTCCCAGAACACCCCACCCCTCAGCCCCTCAGATTCCCAGTCAGTGGGACTCTCCCGGTCTCACCCCCTCCTGCCGAGTCTGGAACCAGGATCTGTCATTACTGGTGACAAAAGCTATGGTGCAAGAGTCCACCGTCACCTAGAGCAGGAGCCCCTCCCTCCCCACTGGCCAGTGTCGCCCCGTCTACCCCCTTGACCCGGTCCACAGTAGCACGCACACTGCCCACATCCTGCCTTCTCCATCTCTCACAGGTTTTTCCTCCTCCATCTCTCTCAGGCCCCAGTCTGGACCCTTAAGTTCAGTTTTTGTGGAGGGTCTTTATTTTCCATTCTCAGTTTTAGTATCTTTCCCAGGCTTTCTGTCTTTCCCCAGGTCGGTTCTCCTTCTCTATGCCCATCACTCCACTATCGTATTTGTGAATGAATGAATGAATGAATGAGTGAGTGAATGAATGAATGAATGAATGAATGAATTTACATCATTCCACCCTCTCTTCCCACCCATCTCCCAGCTCCTGCTCCATCCTGGAACCAATGTGTCCCTCCTCAACACACACGTGTCCGGGTCTCCCACCACCCACCCTGACTGTGGGCCCAGGCAATCCCCACATGCCACCCTGCCCAGAAGCTCTGGGCTCCACACTCTCCCTTATAAAGCCAGGCAGCAGCAGACACCAAGGAATGCTGCCGTTGCTCATGACGCATGCTGGCTGCAGGGCTGCTGGCTGCCTCCAGGCCACCAGGAATGCAGTTGGAGCTGGCACGCAGGGATTGACTGCCAGGGAGGGGTGCGCTGGGGCGGAGGTGCCCAGACAGGTGTCAGGGCCAGGACTGCAGGTTTTCTAAGAAGTGGAGGCCAAGTGCCCCACCGCAGGCAGAGCTGTAGAGAACCCTGATGGTGTGGAACCCATCAAGCAGAAAGTGGGGGTGCAGGGCTGACTAGTGGAATCGATCAGCCGGGAAGAGGGGACCCAGGACTGAGGAGGCAAGAAGCCCAAGCCAGGCTCCCTAGACTGTTCTGGAACAAGGGTGATGCTCCCGGCTATAGCCAGGATGGGGCAGAGGGAAGAGGGGAGGCAAAGACAAAGACAGGGGGAGATGAAGAAAAGCACAGGCAGAGACAGGCAGCAGGGCGACTGAGAGGCCAAGACAGAGACAAAGACAGATGGGACAGAGCCAGGGAGACGGTCTGGCTAGCCCTAGGGACCCTGAGGACTCAGAGAGAGAAGGGTCTGCAGCAGCCCCTGGACAAGAAAGCCACCCATGTGTGAGACCCACCCTTAGCTAGCCTGGGGTAGGGACCGCCTGATAAATACATACTCTGCTCCTTGTCCCAAGAACCTGTTGACGGGCAGACAGTTGGGCATCATGATGAAAATAAGCCTCATGTTTGTGGTCCCCCAGGAGCAGGAACGAGGTTCCCATTCATAAACATCCTAGGAGTGCCCCCAGGGAGCCAGAAGAGACCCATGGAACCGTGCTCTGCAAGAGGGAAGCTGGCTTGCTAGGGGCCCATGTGAGAAGGGGGTTGGTAGGGAAGGACACAGGCTCTTTCTGTGTTCCCAGCCCTTGTCTTGGGAACAGGATAGAGCCACCCAACCCTGGACCCAGACAGCAGTGCCCTGTTTGTGGGCAGGAAGGGTGGGATATTATGGGTCTTTTCCACCTTCAGTAAATGTCTCGGATGGATGGGCGCTGAGCAGGAGGGGCAGGAACCTTCCAGAAACACAGAGCTCCTTTCACGGAGCTGGCGCAGCCTAGTCATGGTGGATAGGCACCGAGGGGCAAGACAGGCCTGGGCACAATCACCGCTCTGTCCTGGCAGCTCCCAGCCCACACACGCACACATGCACAAACACACAGCCTTACATAAATCCTAAATACACCCAGCAGCCACCCACACACTTGCACACACATGCAAATACACATCTCTGTAGCCCTGGACACATGTCTTTTTCCAGTCAGAGAAACCCCTACTGGGGGGGGCTCTTCCCACGCCTTCACTTATCCCTAGACCCTGTGGCCATCCTGCTCCCACCATTCAGAAGGACTGGCACCACCCAGGCAGCCCACAACGTGAGCTCTCTGCATACCCATGTGCAGATGCCGGAGGGACCTCCATCACTAATCCCTAGACAGGAGGAGGGAGGAGTGGAAGGGAGTGAGTACTCACTTCACAAAATAGTGAACTGGAGACCTGCACGGAGCCCTTCTCCAGCTGCTGCAGGCCTGAGCTGGTGTTTTGATGAATCATGGGTCTTCTTCACCCAAAAGAGTCCAGGGAAGGTCTCCAGGCAGTGCTAATGCCTCCTCTCTTCCCCCACCACCCAACACCCCACCAGGCCACTAAGCTTGGCTTATGCATGTTACCTTTCCCTCTACTGCTCTGTCTTCAACTTTCCAGAACCTATATATTCCTGGCAGGCTCCCACTTGTCCTTACTACCCATTCTCCTCCCTCTCTGCGCCTCTGCACCCCCCAGGAAGCCCTTGGGGATTGACCCCCTAGTTCATTACTTCTTTTTTTTTTTTTTTGATCCTCACTGGAGTACACACTTAACTAATTTTAGAGAGAGAGGAAAGGAGGGAGAGAGAGATCAATGTGAGAAAGAAACATTGATAGCTCCCAATGGTGAGTGGAACCTGCAACCCAGGCATGTGCCCTGACCAGGAATCAAACCTTCCGCCTTTCAGTTTATGGAACGACGCTCCGACCAACTAAGCCACACTGGCCAGGGCTAGCTCATTACTTCTTTATCCTGCACCCCCTATCCATTCAAAGTCCCTTTCCCACTTCCCTCCCTCCAGGACAGAGATTCTAGGTTCTGGCAACTGCAGCGCCACAGAGACAGTAAGAGGAGCAGAAGAAGGAGACCGGGAAGTAGGGGTGGTGGGGGTGTAGGGGGGACTGTCAGAGTTTCCAAAACCCTGGCCAGCAAGGCCTCAGAAACCTCCGTTGCGGCAGGGTGGAGGGGCTGCCTGGCCTACGCACTCCCGGCATAGCACAAGGCTGCTTGTATGAGTCCTTCCCCGCCTGGTCTCACTGGAAACAGCAGGGCCCAGCCCCTCAATGAGCCCATTCAGACTCCAGCCTTCTGGAAAGTACCTCTACTTCCTGCTGCCCTCCCCCTTAGGCGTGGAGAACCCAGCCAAACTGGCCTGCTCTGAGGGGACTAGAGGCAAGTTGCTCAGTGGTTAGAGCCAGCCAGCTACTTCAGTTCCTGCCTGGTCCAGAGCCCTGACCTTGGCCATGCTCACAAGGTTTATATCCACCTTTAGCAAAAGGAAGCATGGATGGGTATGTGGGCTCAACTCCCATGCAGGACTCACTCCTTATGGGTGGCAGGCAAGGAAATGTTTAGCAACAGCCTCTCTGAGAGACAGGGAGCTCTCACTTGTCACACTGGCCTCTTTCCCTGGTATATTCTCACCAGGCAACATCACCTGGCTCACAAAATCTCTAAAAATTTAGTCAGCTCTTGCCAGTTGCTATGATCTCTGGCCCACCGTGTTGGTGGCCCTGTTCTGCAGGGCCCACATTCCCCACCCTCTGCTCTGTGGCTGCCCTCAGTGTAGTGTGCTGTATTTTGTTCTAAAGAATCAGTGTTCTGCTTAGCTGGGTAGCTCAGTTGGTTATAGCATCATCCTGATACACCAAGGTTGCAGGTTCAGTACCTGGTCAGGGCACATACAAGAATCAACCAATGAGTGTATAAATAAGTGGAACAACAAATCTCTCTCTCTCTCTCTCTCTCTCTCTCTCTCTCCCTCCCTCCCTCTCTTTCTCTTTCTCTCTAAAATCAATGAATAAAATTTACAAATACGAATCAATGTCCTTGCAGATAAGTCGCCCCCATAGGTGCGCCTCACCTGTCAGTCCCCTGGCCGGTCCCTCACCAACACTGAGGTCTGCCGGGCTTGCCAGACCACGAGGCCCAGATGGTTTTTCAGTTCTTATTTGACTCGTTTAGCTTCCAGACTAAGGCTCTGATGTTTCCAACAAGTGCTGGCAATGGAGGTGATTAGAGGGGATTTTGGCCCCACCCAGGGAGGAGCCCCTCAGGTGGTGCTGGCTGCTGTAGGGCGCGCATCCCTCAGACCCTCCGGTGGCTGCCTCTGCAGACACATGTCCACCGATACAGGGTGGCCCAGGACGAGCAGGCATGTGGCTGGTGCCAGATCACCCCTATAAAAGCCATCAGCCTTTATTCACACACACATGGTTTAAGTGAAGCCCAGCAGAGATGAATCATCTCTTTAACCCCTTCCTGTCTGCCCTTCCAAGCCCTGGACATCTGCGGGACAGACTCAAAGTTATATTCGGCCCTAATCGCCACAAAGAAATAGACCAGAAACTGTGGCAGCTGGTTGGAGGACAGGGGAGGCTAACTTTGGGAAAATGCCTGGAAGGAGGTATCAACTTAAAAAACGGAGGTGTCCCTGTACGAGACAAAGGGGACTCTGCGCAGTAACCTTTCTGTCTTGGGAGGCCCACTAGCCTGCCCAGCAGACCTTCAGCATCTCCTAGGCCTTGACTTCAATATCAGACCCAGGCTTGGAGAACCCAGCTGTTGTCATTCCTTGCTTCTTGGCCATGGTGGAAACAATGGGACCGGATCTGATTGCTCATCAGGGACCATTAATAGCTCTATAGCAGGATGCAACATGGAATGATGCAGGAAGTTTTGGCCCATTTGGGGTCCAGCACTGCATATGGCCTCCATCTGGCTTTAGAACCTTTGTTCCTCGGTGGACTCAGGCCAACAAGCTGCCTCTGCCACCCCCCAAAGGCAGCTGGGAGCATGGCCCAAGAGAAAAGCAAGGATGGGTGGGCTGCCTGACACCACCACCACCAGGCCCCAGCCATGGCCCCAGCCCACCTGCAGATGTAGGGCAGAGTATGGAAAGCATGGCCAGAGTGTAAGGAGCACTCAGGAGAAGGAATCTAAGCTGGGGTCATTTGGGTTCTTCTGGAACTCCAGTCCTGCGATCTGTGAACACCAGGCAGGCGATCATGCCAATGATGGTTTCCCTTTGGGCCAGGGAAGGGCCAGACCCAGGATGGAGATTCGGCTGGAGCCCAGGGGAGGAGAGCCATTGTTGGCAGAGGCCCCTGGCCCTAGGAATCTCTGAAGAGGAGACCCAAGTTGCTTGGAATTGCTGGGTCTGGCCTTCAGAGGTAAGATCTACGCTGGGCACCTTACAGCCACATGGAAGAACCATGAGGGTGTGCCAGCATAAAACCCTTCCCTGAAGCCCACCTATCCACTTTGTAGCACCTCCCCTTCCCCAGGCAAGGGCCTGAGACTTGACCAAGACTCCTGCTCTCACACAGCCTCCTTCTTCGGTGAAAACCACCTGGAGGTGTTTGTGGCCACAGTTCTGACCAACATAGACCTACAGCTGCAGTTCTCTACGTCCCAGCCCGAAGCCCTACTTCTTCTGGCAGCAGGCCCAGCCGACCACCTCCTCCTGCAGCTCTACTCTGGACGCCTGCAGGTCAGTGACAGCTCCCTGCTGGACTCTAGCTTTCAATGGCCCCTAGCAAGCTGTGTGACCTTGTGCAAGTTGTTCTCACCTTGGGGTCTCAAGTTCTCTATTGTGAGATGGACCACAGTGTTCCAGAAGCTGTGAGTCCCTCCTGCTCTCCAGCCTCACTTCTCACCACAACTGTAGCTGGCCCTCTGGGTGCTGATAGCACTGATGGCTTTCAATTCCCTGGTTGTCTGTGGTCTGTCACTGCCAGGCCTTTTCTCACTCCACTCCTGCCTGGTGCCTGTCTCACTCACTCCCTGCACCTGCCCCCTCTAGCCTATCCTTGAAGTCTCAGTGTGAACACTCCACCCACCCACCCCCACTGCTAACCTAGGCTCTGTATAACACTGATCATGCCACAACCTTCTCATCTTTCCATTTCATCCTTCAAGTCACCACAAGCTATACTGCAAGGATTCTCTGGCACTCTCTTGAGACTCCCCACTAACCATGAAGGGTTTGAGAACCCAAGGTCTTAGTCTAAGTGAGAGCCATCTGTGTCCACACCCCACTGTGGCCTAGTCATCCACTGGTCCATCTGATGCTGCCATTGTTTCTCACTGTCATAAGGTGTCACTGTTGAACATGCCTGGTACAGCCCGGTGCTTATAACCTTCCTCTCAGTCAGAAACAATGAGGCCACACCCCTACCAAGGGGCTCCATACTTGGACTCCCAAGGTCTCAGTTCTTAATGGTCTGCTATTTCAGCTCCCCAGCTCTGCTACCAACCGTCCTGCCATCTGGTTGGGGGGAGCACTGCACCAGAGTCGGCTCTGGTGTCCCTGTCTTGTAGACAGAACCATGTTCCTCTTCTCCCCCCAAGGATCTCCCCTCACCTCAGGTCAGGGAGCTTTTCTTACTAAACCTCTACCACGCAGAGCCTCTGACTGGGCTCCCCGTCCCTGAACAGTGAGCCTGGCTGTCTCTGGGACTGCCACCCCCACCCCCGCCCCATGTTTGCCCCACTCAGGGCCCTCGGCAGAGAGTTTCCAGGTATCCCAAGGCAATTTTTCTGTCACCGCTCACCCAGAAAAAGGGGGAAGAATAGCCCAAGTTGGTGGGGCTCAGTGCTATTTGGTTTGCCAGCCTGCAAACCAAAAGGTCGCCTGTTTGATTTCTGGCTGGGGCGCATGCCTGGTTTTTGACCAGGTCCCCAGCTGGGGGCATGCAAGAAGCAACGGACTGATGTTTCTCTGGCACATTAACATTTCTCTTCCTCTCTTTTTCCCTCCCATTTCCTCTCTCTAAAAAAATAAAATCCTTTTCAAAAAAAGAAAGAATAAAAAATCCAGGTTGAATGTCTAGGACAGCATCTTCTAGATGTCAGTTCTTTGTGGGCAGGGACTGCATCTGACTCATATTGGGGTCCAGAGCTGTCCAGGCCTCCCAAGGATAACTCTGGGGAGTGTTTATGGAGTGAGGGAAGAGAGCAGGAAGGAGAGAGGGCTGGCAGGAGAAGCCCTTGTCCTAGGCCCTCCTCCGCGGACCCCTAGCATGCCTGGGGACCAACTCTGCTTTTCCAACAGAAGTGATAGACTCACGGTGCTGTCTTCCCCAATCCCTGTCTCTCCTCAGGTCAGACTTGTGCTAGGCCAGGAAGAGCTGAAGCTACAGACGCCGTCAGAGATGCTGCTGAGTGACTCTGTCCTGCACACAGTGGGGCTGAAGGTATCTGACGGCTGGGCCCGGTTGTCAGTAGACGGGCTCCTCAACAGTTCAGCCCCATTCCAGGGGGGCCCTCTGGAGGTCCCCTATGGGCTCTTCGTGGGAGGCACTGGAAGCCTGGGCCTGCCCTATCTAAGGGGAACTAGCCGCCCCCTGAGGGGTTGCCTCCATGTAGCTACCCTCAATGGCCACAGCCTCCTACAGCTACTGACCCCAGACGTGCACGAGGGCTGTGCGGAAGAGTTTTCTGCTGGTGATGAGGTGGCTCTGGGCTTCTCTGGGCCCCACTCACTGGCTGCCTTCCCTGCCTGGAGCACTCAGGTTGAGGGCAACCTGGAGTTCACACTCACCACGAGGAACCAGCAGGCACCCCTGGCCTTCCAGGCAGGGGGCCAGCACGGGGATTTCATCTACTTGGATGTATTTGAGGGCCATCTGCGGGCTGTGGTGGAGAAAGGCCAGGGCACTGTGCTGCTCCACAACAGTGTGCCTGTGGCTGATGGGCAGCCCCATGAGGTCAGTGTCCACATAGATGTTCACCAGCTGGAAATCTCTGTGGACCAGTACCCAACACGTACTTCCAACCGTGGGGTCCTCAACTACCTGGAGCCTCGCGGCCGTCTCCTCCTCGGGGGGCTAGATGCAGACGCATCTCGCCATCTCCAGGAACACCGCCTAGGCCTGGCGCCAGGGGCTGTCAGTGTCTCCCTGGTGGGCTGCATGGAGGACCTCAGCATCAACGGCCAGAGGCAAGGGCTCCGGGAAGCCTTGCTGACTCGTAACATGGTGGCCGGCTGCAAGCCTGAGGAAGACGAATATGAAGAGGACGCTTATGGCCCCTATGAAGTTTTCTCTACTCTGGTACCTGAGGTTTGGCCAGCCATGAAGCTGCCTGAGCCCTGCGTGCCTGAACCTGGGCTGCCTCCTATCTTTGCCAACTTCACCCAACTGCTGACCATCAGCCCCCTGGTGGTGGCTGAGGGTGGCACTGCCTGGCTTGAGTGGCGGCACGTACAACCCACGCTGGACCTGAGGGAGGCTGAGCTGCGCAAATCCCAGGTGCTGTTCAGTGTGAGCCGCGGGCCACGCCACGGCAAGCTAGAGCTGGACATTCCAGGTGCGCAGGCTCGGCAAATGTTCACCCTCCTGGATGTGGTGAACCGCAAGGCCCGCTTCATCCACAGTGGCTCCGAGGACACCGAGGACCAGCTGGTGCTGGAGGTGTCAGTGACGGCTTGGGGACCCGTGCCCTCCTGCCTCCGGAGGGGCCAAACTTACATTCTGCCCATCCAGATAAACCCTGTCAACGACCCACCCCACATCATCTTCCCGCACGGCAGCCTTATGGTGATCCTGGAACACACACAGAAGCCACTGGGGCCTGAGGTTTTCCAGGCCTATGACCCAGACTCCCCCTGTGAGGGCCTTACCTTCCAGCTCCTCAGTGCCCTGGCTAACAGCCCTGTGGAACGCCGAGACCAGCCCGGGGAGCCAGCGACCGAGTTTTCCTGCCGGGAGCTAGAAGCGGGCAGCCTTGTCTATGTCCACCGTGGTGGGCCTGCCCAGGACTTGACATTCCGGGTCAGCGATGGGCTGCAGGCCAGCTCCCCAGCCACACTGAAGGTGGTGGCTGTCCGGCCAGCCATTCAAATTCGCCACAACACGGGGCTGCACCTGGCCCAGGGCTCCGCTGCGCTGGTCTTGCCCTCCAACCTGTCAGTGGAGACAAATGCTGTAGGGCAGGATGTGAGTGTGCTATTCCGAGTCACCGAGGCCCTGCAGTTTGGGGAGCTGCAGAAGCAGGGGGCAGGAGGGGCAGAAGGCACGGAGTGGCGGGCCTCACAGGCCTTCCACCAGAGGGACGTGGAGCAGGGCCGAGTGAGGTACCTGAGCACCGACCCACAGCACCGCATGGAGGACACGGTGGAGAAGCTGGCCCTGGAGGTGCAGGTGGGCCAGGAGATTCTGAGCAATCTGTCCTTCGCAGTGACGGTCCAGAGAGCCACCGTGTGGATGCTGCAGTTGGAGCCACTGCACACTCAGAACACCCAGCAGGAGGCCCTCACCACAGCCCACCTGAGGGCCACCCTGGAGCAGGCAGGGCCAAGCCCCCCCACTTTCCACTATAAGGTGGTTCAGGCCCCCAGGAAGGGAAATCTGCGGCTCCAGGGCACACGGCTGTCGGAAGGTCAGAGCTTCACCCAGGATGACTTGAAGGCTGGTCGGGTGACCTACGGGGCCACAGCACGTGCCTCAGAGGTGGTTGAGGATGTCTTCCATTTCCGTGTCACAGCTCCGCCGCACTTCTCCCCAATCTATGCCTTCCCCATCTATATCGGCGGTGACCCAGATGCTCCCATACTCACCAACGTTCTCCTATCAGTGCCTGAAGGTGGTGAGGCTGTCCTCTCTGCTGACCACCTCTTTGTCAAGAGTCTTAACAGTGCCAGCTATCTCTATGAGGTCATGGAGCAGCCCCGCCATGGGAGGTTGGCATGGCGGGGGGCACAAGATAAGACCACCACAGTGACATCCTTTACCAACGAGGACCTGCTGCATGGCCGGCTGGTGTACCAGCATGATGACTCCGAGACCACGGAAGATGACATCCCGTTTGTGGCTACCCGCCAGGGTGAGGGCAGTGGTGGGATGGCCTGGGAAGAGGTACGTGGTGTCTTCCGAGTGGCCATTCAGCCAGTGAATGACCACGCCCCTGTGCAGACCATCAGCCGCATCTTCCATGTAGCCCGGGGTGGGCGGCGGCTGCTCACTACAGACGACGTGGCTTTCAGCGATGCTGACTCCGGCTTTACTGATGCCCAGCTGGTGCTGACCCGCAAGGACCTCCTCTTTGGCAATATTGTGGCCGTGGATGAGCCCACGCGGCCCATCTACCGCTTCACCCAGGAGGACCTCAGGAAGAGGCGAGTACTATTTGTGCACTCAGGGGCTGACCGTGGCTGGATCCAGCTGCAGGTATCTGACGGGCAGCACCAGGCCACCACACTGCTTGAAGTGCAGGCCTCGGATCCCTACCTCCGCGTGGTCAATGGCTCTAACCTTGTGGTCCCTCAAGGAGGGCAGGGCACGATCAGCACAGCTGTACTCCACCTGGACACGAACCTAGACATCCGCAGTGGGGATGAGGTCCACTATCACGTCACAGCTGGCCCACACTGGGGGCAGCTGCTCCGAGCAGGCCAGCCAGTCACAGCCTTCTTTCATCAGGACCTGTCGGATGGGGCCATTCTCTACAGCCACAATGGCAGCCTCAGCACCCATGACACCCTGGCCTTCTCTGTGGATGCAGGGCCTGTGCACACAGATGCAACCCTGCATGTGACCATTGCCCTAGAAGGGAGACTGGCTCCACTGCACCTGGTTCAGCACAAGAAGGTCTTCATCTTCCAGGGGGAGGCGACTGAGATCAGAAGAAACCACCTGGAGGTAGAGGGCTGGGTGGTGAACAGGAATGCGGGCCTTCCTGCCGTGTGTGCTTGGATGTTCCAGGTGTGCCTGTAGTGGTTTCCGAGTCGGGTGTACACGCACACCTTGCATATGTGTGTTGTGTGCCCGAGGGTTTCTGGGGAATTTGTTGTACATAGAGCTGCCTATGTGTGTGCATTGTGTGCATTGTGTATGTTCCACATGACATGTGCCTATGTGTACATGCTGCAACTAACTGTGCAGATTCCTGGGCCTCACCCAGACCCCAAAATCTCTGAAGTTGAGCCTCAGAATCTGTATTCTACTAACGATAATTTCTCTGAAGAGTTTTCATGGAAACAACTTTGAGGACTGTAGGCCTTGGAGACAGCCTTGGCTGCGCCCAGGCTCCCATTGCCTCAGTTCTTTTCCCAGACCTCGGGCCAGGACTCACGGTCTGGAGAGGGCTGCTGACCCCCCAGAGACTCATGGAGCAACGGTGGGCCTCCCAGCAGGCCCACCAACTTGCTATGTGACCTTAGGCCAGTCTTTTGCCCTCTCTGGGTCCTATGCTCTTGTACTGCTAATTTCTGAGCCCCTTGCAGTTCTGGCTGGCTGGACTTTGAGGCAGAATGTGACTAAACATGTCTGGCATCAGGCTGTCTTTGCCCTGGAGGAAGCAGCATTTGAACCAGGTTTTGAAGAGTCTTCTTGGGTTTCAATAGCAGGGAATGGGGAGAACCGCAGCACAGGCAGAAGAAACAGTCCAGGCAAAGGCACAGAATCAGGAACGTTAATTTGGGGGTGATGATCAGATGAGGGAGCACCCAGCAGCCCCTGGTCTGGGCTGGGTCTGCAAGCTCCGCAGAGCCTAGAGTGTCTGCGGAGTGAAGAATGGAGTGCTGTCTGGTGGTGAGAAGTGGCAATAGCGGGGGTGAGACTTGTGTGTGTGTGTGTGTGTGTGTGTGTGTGTCTGTGTGGGACGACTGTGTGTCCTTGTTCAGACATCAGCGTTTAATGAGATTATAGGTTTGTGTCACTGAATCTGAGGATGTGTGACTGTGTACATCTCAGGGAATGTGTCTCAGAGGCCATGATGGCCCACTTCTGTGCCTCTGGTGAGTCCCCCCGACCCTCTGTTAACCAGGCAGCCCAGGAGGCAGTGCCGCCCGCAGACATTGTGTTCTCAGTGAAGACACCCCCGAGTGCTGGCGACCTGGTAATGTTGTCTCACGCCGCCACTGTGGCCGAGCTGCGCAGCCTGGACCCCGTGCGGAGCTTCTCTCAGGAGGCAGTGGATGCGGGCAGGGTCCTGTACTTGCATTCCCGTCCTGAGGTCTGGAGTGACTCCTTCTCCCTGGATGTGACCTCAGGCCTGGGTGCCACCCTTGAAGGTGTCCACATGGAGCTGGAGGTGCTACCTGCCACCATCCCACTGGAGGCACAGAACTTCAGTGTCCCCGAGGGCGGCTCCTGCACCGTGGCCCCTCCGCTGATCCACATCCCCAGGCCCTACTTCCGCATGCTGCCGGACCTTCGCCTGCGGGTGCTAGAGTCACCCCAGCACGGGATGCTGCAAAGAGAGGGAGACCCTCAAAATGAGACCCTCAGTACCTTCTCTTGGAGAGAGGTATGCTGTCAGGGAAGCACTGGGGGACAGCCCAGTTCTGGGGGCACAGTGGGGGAGCCCTGGGGGTGACCAGTCTGGGGATGTGAGCAGAGAGGAAGCATGGAGCCCACCTTTGCAGAGCACATCTGTTTCAGATGCCTGGGCTCATTCTTTCTTCACTGGACAGGTAGAAAGGACCGTTCCCCATTTCCTTCATCCCTTTATTCCTTTCCTCTGGGAGAGAGCGTTGTCCCCACCTGCAGAAACTGAAGCTCTGAGGGACTCAGCCTCCTCCCCCTCCCAGAGGCAGAGTAGAAAGAGTGCTGACTGTGACTTCTAGCTCCTGGCCGGCCCATAGGTGGAGGAGCTGCTGATCCACTATGTTCATGATGGGAGCGAGACACAGACAGACAGCTTCATCCTGGTGGCTAATGCCTCAGAGATCAACCGCCTGAGCCATCCGGTGGCCTTCGCCATCACCATCCTTCCTGTCAACGACCAGCCCCCAGTCCTCACCACAAACACGGGCCTGCAGGTGAGAGCAATCTAGGACTTCCTCCCGCTTCCCCTCCCGGAGAGAGCCCAATGCACAGCTTCCCCATCTCTGAGTATTCGTTTTCCCCTCCTTAGAATATCCCTATTCTAAGGGATACACTGCTGCATGCCTCACTGGGTTGTCGGGGAGAGAGAAGAGCTATTGCGCTGGAAATGGAACACAGGTGTGAGGCTTTTCCCTCAGACACTTTGGAAGACCTGTAGACAGCCTTACGAATGGCCACACTTGGTCTTTCCAAGACTCACCCTCAACAGGAGGGATTTTCTATGGCTTAGGACCAAACTCCTGAAGAAAGTGTTTTCAAGCCCTTAAGGGCTGACTCCAGGTGCATTCCCCACTTCCACCCTCAGCAAGTAAAGCTCACAGCTTGGTTTCCCAAGCCCCTGCCCCCTACATTAGCCAGCTCCAGCACAGGCACCCTGTAGCCACAGGGCACAGCGGTGGTGTGGCTACCCAGCAGAGGTGAAAGTTGAGGCCCAGACAGATGACAGAACTTCTCCACAGTCTCAAAAGTAGTTATAGGTGGAACAGAAAGAGTGTGGCTTGACCAAGGCCACCCAGCAAGCCAACAGATGGGTAGGACCTTGAATGCTGACTTCTAGGGTGTGGGCTGCAGGTCAGCAGGAGCCTTGGAAGCTTCAAAAAAGGGCTGACAAGCTGTCTGTGACATGAACATTGGGCATTTTGTGGGATAGTATGTGCCGGCCAAGAGCAGCCTGGTGATAGGGAGACCAGCAAGAGCTGTGAGGGCTGAGGGCTGAGGGCTGCCCAAGGACCACGGGCAAGTCAAGCTCTGTGGAAGCTCAGCCACCAGGTGGTGCTATCCACCTTGTTTGCTCCAGGAACCTCTATGCAAAGTGACCCCCCTCCTAGAGCTCTAGCAGGGGTCAGCCTGGGGCTGGGAGAGGGAGCCCTGCATCCCAGAGGGCTCAGTTCTCCAGCTATGGAAGCCCCTCCCCAATACTGCTCCCAAGTTGCTACCTCAGCAGGACAAGTACCAGGGCTCTGGGAACAGATCCTGCCCTGCTGGCAGGTGGGAGGCTGAGGGGCATTCCCCTCCACTCTGAGCATGGGCGGGGGTGGGGAGGGCGTGGGGGGTGCATTTTGCATCCAGCTGTCCCTCACTCACCCTTGGGGGCTGCTAACTGCCTTCATCCCAGTGCTGCTTCAGCTCTTCCTGCCTCCCACCCACTCCCTTACCCGGAAGGGAAGCCCATTTCTAAGTCTCCTAGGCAGGCAAAGTCACTGTCCCCATAGAGTGGCCAGCCCCTGCCCAGCCCCTGCCCAGACTCACTATGGAGGCTCTCAGGGACACCTGCCCTGCCTGAGAGACAACCAGACTGAGCAGTGCTATTGATCGAGCTTGGGGGCCTTTAGGGGTGAGAAGTCTGCGAGGTAAGAGCTGCGAGCTTCCTGAGGTAGAGGCACAGGAGCTGCCCTTGAGGGACAGTCAAGATTAGGGCAGAGGGGAGCAGGGAGCCTGGGTGTGGGGGCCCTGGGACAGCAGGGAAAGGTAAATAGTGTGGGGCACTTTGTGCAGGGGGGGCCAATATGGCCCGGTGGGGGCAGAACCTTCACAGGCCTGTGTCTCCAGATGTGGGAGGGGGCTACTGTGCCCATCCCTACGGCAGCCCTTAGGGGCATAGATGGTGACTCAGAGCCCGAGGACCTGGTCTACAGCATCGAGCAGCCCAGCAATGGACGGGTAGTGCTGAAGGCGGCACAGGGCACCGAGGTGCACAACTTCACACAGACCCAACTGGACAGTGGGCTCGTGCTGTTCTCACACCGAGGTGGGTGCCGAGAAGGGGGGGCCCTATGAGGGCGGGGCACCCCGAGGGTGGGCATGGACAGTGAGACCCAGCTCTATCTACATCTGACCTCAGGGGCCCTGGATGGAGGCTTCCGCTTCAGCCTCTCTGATGGCAGGCACACCTCGCCTGGACACTTCTTCCGAGTGACAGCCCAGAAGCAGCTGCTGCTTTCACTGGAGGGCAGCCAGAGGCTAACTGTCTGCCCAGGTGGGTCTGCCAAGGGCGGGTGGCATGCCGGGGTCAGGGTGCCTCTCCAGCAGCCTCAGGCCTTGCCCTGGCTCCTGGAAAAGTCTGACAGACCCCTTTTGCCTCTCACAGGGTCTGTCCAGCCGCTCAGCAGCGAGAGCCTGAGAGCCAGCTCCAGCACAGGCACCGACCCCCACCACCTACTCTACTGGGTGGTGCAGGGCCCTCAGCTTGGCCGGCTGTTCCACACCCAGAAGGGCAGCAGTGGGGAGAGCCTGGTAAACTTCACTCAGGCCGAGGTAAGGGCCCAACTCCACAGCCACAGCTCAGGTGGCCCACTCTGCCATAGACTCACACGTGGACATGGGTACTGGCTCCAGCATCATTTGCACGCTTCCCTGGGCCTCCTGTGGTCAAGGTCATGCATGCCTTGCCCTCCAGAAGCCACTGAGCCCAAGCACACAGGGCTTACTGTTCCATAGTGAGAGAGAAGTATCACCATAAAAAACATCCAAACCTGTAAGAATTTTTATGAGTTTATTTGAGCCAATCTGACAATTGCCTGGAAGCAAAATCTCAACTGATTAAGAAAATGCTCCATAAAATGGCAGTTATTTTATACAACAGAATCCAAGGGGAAGCTATAGGGGGTTACATAAAATTCACTGATGATAGATTAGGGAGGCGAGGGAAAGCAAAGTAGGGAAAACTCTGGGATTGGATAAAAAGAATAGACACATACTTCTTTTACATAGACCAGTATAAGACACTTAACAGTTAACAATCAACATGGTAGTAAACCCTGGCTGGTTGGCTCAGTGGATTGAGTGCCAGCCTGAGAACCAAAGGGTCACTGGTTCGATTCCCAGCCAGGGCACATGCCTGGATTGCAGGCCAGCACCCCAGTAGGGGGCTTGAGGAAGGCAACCACATATTGATATTTCTCTTCCTCTCTTTCTCTCTTCCCCTCACTCTAAAAATACATAAGATCTTTTAAAAAACAACATGATAATAATAACAATATAATCTTGCTGGAGATTGTGCCCTGAGGGGTCTGGAAAAAGGTATTACTCAGACATTCCAAAGCTATGTTATCATAGGTATGAAAAGACCATAGACAGGCTCAGTCAAGGAGGATACCAGCCTAGGACGTGACTACCTGCCATGACTCGCTTTTAGTTAAGAAATTTTAATTCCAGACCATCCTATGTGGTTACTTTAGGTCTCTGAGTTTGTAAGGTTGCCATGCAAGGTACAGGCCTCCCCTGAGCTTGTCAGGTTTAATATGTGGCCCCCTTTTCGTCCACACATCCCCCTTTTGGTCATACATTAATCCAAAGCATGCATCGACGACCAACCTTTTGGTTGGATAACAGAGTCCCACGGTGTTAGGAAGCCTCATTCCTAGAAGTCTTAGTTTGTCTTGCTGAGCAGTGGACCACTGGGGAGGGGGCAAGACTATAACCCTGGATGGAATTCAAGGCTGCATTTTTCTCAGAAAATGAAAAGCAGATAAATGGGAGGCAGTCAGGTCTTAATAAAGGTCTAATGGGCCTTTATTAAGAAAAACGCTCTGGCCCTGTCTGGGGTGGTTCAGTGGATTGTAAACCAAAAGGTCGCTGGCTTGATTCCCAGTCAGGACACATGCCTGGGTTGCAGGCCAGGTTCCCAGCTGGGGGCGTGCAACAGGCAGCCTATTGATGTATCTCTCGTACACTGATGTCTCTCACCATGTCTTTCTCCCTCCCTTCCCCCTCTCAAGGAAGGAGGGAAGGAGGGAAGGAGGGAAGGAAGGAAGGAAGGAGCTCTAGATCATTTCTAACCTATCGGCTATCCTGACCCAGGTTTTGCTGTCTGTCTCACTTGTCTGTATTTTGCATCTACTATACCATTTTCTTAGTTTGAGGGCACACCATACACCTTTTCAGTTTTCACAATCTGACCATGAGATGGGTTTCTATTTACTATGGCCCATGTCCTTCCCACTGGAAGCACTCAGGTGTTATTATTCATCTGATTCCTCCTAGTTGTGCGATTGGAAGCTGTAACTTTAAGGTTTAATCAGGGCCAAGGCTGTAGACACAATGCTGTAAATTACAATTACCATCTAAAACTCCAGAAGCCAGAAGGACAGTAAGTTTTTTTCTTAAGAGAGAGAAACATTGATTTGGTTCTCCATTTATTTATGCATTCATTTGTTGATTCCTATATGTGCCCTGACGGGGATTGAACCTGCAACTGTAGCATATGGAGACGACACTCTAACCAACACAGCTATCTGACCAGAGCCAAGAGTTTCCTAAGTAAATGTCTGGTTTCTTAGCAGCAGTTATAGAGGGCCGTGTTTTTATAGCCATTTCAGCTTCTATAGTTAGTATTCCTGTTATCAATGAGTTTGGGTCTTTGTCTCCTGGATTAAAATAATTTAGACCAGGGACAATGATAAAAGCAAAGGCAGATATATTGAGGTTCTGCAGAGGGTGAGAACACTGAGATAGGACCTCAAGTTCTGTACCCTAAATGTGGGGCTTAGGGATTTTTATCTTTGGGAACACGGAAGTTGCTGGGGTTAACCAAACAGCGTATGGTTTGGCTGGCTTTTTCCTTTTTAGGAATGCTGGGGTCCCACTGAAGTCCAGGTATGCATCAATAAAGAAAGGCATTCTGGGATTGTGCAAGACTTATTATGGGATGCAGGAAGGGACTTCCCAACCGGGTATTGAGTTTGTCTCTGGGGTTTGTGACTTGGCATTACATCTGAAAAACAAACTTAAAAGAAGTCATGGTAGTTTCTGTCCCATTGTTTTAAGGCTGCCTATTGATGACTATTAGAGTTCCAATAGGGCTTGACTTAATGGAACAATTTTGGGGAACATTTTATTCTACCTGTTTCAGTCCCTGTTGGGTTAGGGGGTAAGTATAGTTCCATAATTAGGTTCTGACATTTATACATAAAATTTATTTATTTCTCTTTCTTTCTTTCTCTCTTTCTTACTGTCTGTCTTTCTTTCTTTCTGAGAAACAAAAGCCAAGTTTATTTCTTCATTTCTTGCACTTAAAATATTTCTCAATGACATCCTTTGCCCGAGACTCGGCAAGAAAGAGTAAATTTCTTTCTTTTTTTTTTTAAAGATTTTATTTATTTATTTTTAGAGGGGAAGGGAAGGAGAAAGGGAAAGAAATATCAATGTATGGTTGCCTCCTGTGTGTCCCCTGCTGGGAACTGGCCCGCAACCCAGGTATGTGCCCTGACTGGGAATCAAACCGCGGTTGCAAGCCCGCACTCAATCTACTGAGCCACACCAGCCAGGGCTAAATTTCTTTCTTAATATTCCTTTTCCACTAACTTTCTACGAAAACAGCTTATTAGGACAAACTACTTCCATTTAACTTCTCTTAAAAATATACACGTCCTTTTCCTTCTCTTTCCAATAGCATTTCTTCTAAATTTCAAAACAGAAACCATAAAAAAAGGTATTATTGATAATACAAAAGTTACTTTACACACCTTCAGCAATTATTAACATCTGGGCTGTACACACAAGGTTTGAGAAAAGCCTAAAGAACAAGTCCAGTTACTATTATTATTACTAATGTTAGCAGGCAGGTAAGAACAATCAAGCAGCCTGACCAGTGTGGCTCAGCCGGGCAGCATCCCACAGAGTGAAAGGCCCCCACTTTGGTCCCCTGTCAGGGCACACGCCTGAGATGCCAGCTTCATCTCCAAGCTCGGGGCACTACGAGGCAACCAATCAATGTTCCTCTCTCATATGTTTCTCTCCTCTCTCTCCCTCCCTTCTCCTCTCTGTTACAATGAATAAATTAAATCTCTTTTTTTACATCAAAGTTCAGCATCGATTTGTAGGTATAGAGGCCTTGTCAGTGTCTTGAGATAGCTGTCTATCTCTGATGTCAAAGGCCCCTCATCCTTGAGAAGTCTTTGATCTTCACGGTAGGTGGAGGCAAGTGTCAGAAACAGGGGAATATGTCTATTCTAGGTTAGGTGTCTGATAAGATTTCTTCCAACAATGTTGGAGAGAGTCTTTAATTAATGTGTTTTCTTTTTCCAAATGGACGAAAGTGTCCTGCTTGTAAGTTGTTGTCTTCGAGGTGTTCATCACTTGGGAGCACACTATGAAATGATTGTTACTAATTGATCAGTCTCTGTAGGCTGATTAATGAGCTGGTGATAATAATGCAGAATGTCTCCTTTCAGAAAAGTTGATTTGCATGTCCCTTCATTCAGACTCCTAGAGTGGCTGATGACTACTTCATAAGGAAAAATGCTATGTTTACCAAAAGTAGATTTCAGGTGGAGGATCAGTATAGGGAGAGCTTTTAGCCAAGGGAGATTAAAAACTTCTGAAAATTACCTAGTTGAGTTTTAATAGTACCATTTGTATGTTCCACCAATCCAAAGAAATGGGGGTGATAAGCACACTGAAAATGATGTAGAATGGGCCACATACTACAAGTGAATTGCATTATTTGCTCAGTAAAATGCATCCCTCAGTCGCAGTAACTCAGAAGGAATTCCCCAACTGGGAATTAATTTTTTCCTAATAACTACTGACCATAAGGCTGTTGCTTTCCTGCAGGGAATGACTGAACCCATACAAATCATAACTAACACATATTCGTATTCATGAAATGACAGCATTTGAATAAAATACAATTACTGTCCCTCAAACGGATCTAGAAAAAGTGGGAAATGTTCTTGAGACCCATGGAATGATTTTCCAGGGTAATTATTAGATATATAAAATCTGCTGTACACCTAATGGGCTGCAGTACCAGTAATGCTATTTACTCCATGACATCATCTTTCAGGACTCTGTTTTAGCTCATGCACATGTTAAGGTACAGGTAATTAAGCCCCAGCTGGTAAGATTGGTTTCTGACCGGGTCCAAGCCATATCTGTTTGCCTGGGACAGAGGTTCCCTCTTTTTGTTCCCATATTCTCTTTTCTTCTGCAGCTGTCCATTGAAATTATACAAGAGAGTCTTTCGTTGGTTTAGTAGAAAGCAAGAAGCAATCTCAGGTTTGGATAATTTGACCGTTTGATGTTGCCGGTCTAGCTGCAGCATCAGCTAAATAACTTCCTTTTGCTTCCATGGTGGCAGTTTGAGAATGTCCTGGAATTTTTGATAATTGCCAATTGTTTTAGTTTCTGTTTGGCACTAATAATTCTGAAGCCTACTTTCCATTCATTATGAGCTGTCCTGAGAAAATTAAGACTTGCTGCTTTAACAATATTCTAAAGTTATGAGCTATGCCAAAGGCATAGCTACTATCGGTGTAAATATTGGCGATTTGATCTTTGGCCAATGGACAAGCCCAAGTTAGAACCATTAATTAGGCTTGTTGGGCAGATCTTATTCAGTTAAAGAAGAATCTTCAATTGTGTCCACCAGGGAAGTTATTGCATATTCAGCTCAGTAATGTCCCTGTTCATCTTTCAAAGATCCATCTGTAAATAAAGTCAGCGTTATCAACAGGTGTTTCCTGTAAACTATTCCTAGGAACAAGAATGTGATCAGTAAACAAAACGCAACTGTGGATGTCTCCATCCTACAAAGAAGGTAGCAAAGTCACTGGGTTAAGACTGTTACATAGAGTTCCAGTTAGGTGCAGAAGGCAAGAGCCAGCCAACTGACAGACCGTCAGTGTGATAAAAATTTAGTGAACATTTACTGGTAACAGAACGGGGAATATCAACAAAGGAGAGCCTATAACTGTCTTTTCTGTTTGTTTGCATAACATGTCTACAGCAGAGGTGGCTGTCATGCAGGGAGGAAGCCATCTGTCTAGTTGCTGACTATCATATCCTGTAGGTCTGTGATGATCACCATGTTTGAGTTTAGACTTCTAAAGTAGTTCCTTCATTTTTATGTATAAAAAGTTATAAAGTTTATAATTCAGGTGTCCCAGAATGGGAGTTGTAACTGATTCTTTAGATTTTACAGGTTGTTTTCCTTCTGGGTTCCACTGAATTAGATCAGGTCAATTTTATTTTGATAAAACATATAAAGGCTGGGACATTACTAAAAAATTGGAATTGTCCTGTCTGGTATGGCTCAGTGTATTGAGCACTGGCCTGCATGAGAACCTACAGGTCACTGGTTCAGTTCCCAGTCAGGGCACATGCCTGGGTTGCGGGCCAGGTCCCCATTTGCGGGCGTGCAAGAAGCAACCAACTGGTATTTCACTCCCTCTTTCTTTCTCCCTCCCATCTCCTCTCTCTAAAAGTAAATAAATAAAATCTACAAAAAAAACTGGAATCCAACTGTGACTATATCCAGTCAAACCCAGGAACTCTCTAAGCTGTTTTTTTTCCCCTGCTGTTCATTTCTTTGTTTTTAGAAGAGGAAAAGATATTATTTCTGAGGTAAACAGAATCAGAACTTGTCCCTTAATATCCTGTGTCCCTTTATAGCAAGTTGTTGTAATAGGTAAATTATGTCCACTTGGGAATCTAGTAATTTCCTGCAGCATAAAAACTGAATCATCTACATATTGGATTAGAGAAGGATCTCTAGGAAATTTAACATCATTTAAATTAGCTTTTCATAAAAATTATTGGTTGATTTTAGGGAGAGGAAGGGAGAGAGAGAAATATTCGTTTTTGTTGTCCTACTTATAATATTTATGCATTCACTGGTTGATTCTTATATGTGCTCTGACCAGGGATCAAACCAGAAACCTTGATGCTTCAGGACAACACTCTTACCAATTAAGCTACCAGACTAGGCTAAATCAGCTTTTAGTATCTAAGACATGAGGTGGGACTCTGCGTATCTTCCTGGAGAATTACTATCCAGGTAAATTTGTAATCTTCCCAGGTGAAAGCAAAGGGGTATTTCTGAGGTTTTGTTGTTGTTGTTGTTGTTGTTGTCTTACAGAAATGCTGTAAAGGTGCTGTGTAAATACTTGCAGTCCACAGGAATAGCTGATAATAGGTTTTATGGGTTAGAAACTATAAGATGTTTGGGAATAACTATTTAAAGCTAGGAGATTCTGTACAGATCTCCATCCTTTCCCACTGATTTTTTTTTTTTTACTAAAAGGATAGAAGAATTACAGGGCTTGTATGCGGAATTATAAGGCCCTTTTAAAAAGTAATCTTGTATTGGGCTTAATTCCAGCTTGTGTATAAATGATATCAGTGACTGGAAAAGTCCTGAAGTTGACCCAGAACATCCTGTACAAATGTTCAGTCTCAAGACTGTATTTCTCCGGTGGAAGTTCTTTTAAAATCATTATCTTTCCAGTTGGTTCAGGATCTGATTTATTTATTTCTAAATACATTTCCCCCTCTGGAAAAAGGATATGTGGGCATCATGGTTTTAAGAAAATCTTACCTATCAGGTGAATTGGGGCAGATTCAATTAGCAAAAATATATTTAATATACTGCCACATAACATTCCCTAGTTGGAGGGGACAGGTTCTGGCTTATTTATTTAGCTTAAAAGATTTTTATTTATTTATTTATTTATTTATTTATTTATTTATTTCCAGGGGTGGGGAGAGAAAGGAAGAGGGAAAGAAACATCAATTGGTAGCCTCTCACATGCGCCCAACTGGGGACCTGGCTCACAATCCAGGCATGTGTCCAGACTGGAATCTAACCCGTGACCCTTTGGTTCACAAGTCAGTGCTAAATCCACTAAGCCACACCAGCCAGAGCCAGGTTCTGATTTAAAAACAGACATTGGTTTATTAGATAGCCCTACCATTTGCACAGAATCTTTATTTCAAGGGAGGAGTCAACTACATTTGGTTTAGTTAAGACAGATAAAACAGGCCCTGGCTGGTATGGCTCAGTAGATTGGATGCCAGCCTATGAACCAATAGGTTGCCAGTTTGATTCCTGGTCAGAGCATATGCCTGAGTTGCTGGCCAGGTCCCCAGTTGGGGGGCACATGAGAGGAAGCCAGTCAATGTTTCTGTCCCTCCCTTTTTTACTTCCTAACCCCTCTCTTTAGAAAATAAATAAATAAATAAATAAAATCTTTAAGAAAAGAGAGAGAGACTTCTGGCAAAGATGGTGGCATAAGTAGATACACTTTGCTTCCTTGCACAACCAAAATAAGGACAAGAACATATTTAAAAACAAAAAATAACCAGAACTGTGAGAAAATCATATGAAAGTCCAACAACCAAGGAGTTAAAAAAGAAACATTCATCCAGAGTGGTAGGAGGGGTGGAGATGGGCAGCTGGGGCAGGGAGGACTCAAGGCGAGGCAGCAGTTGGCGGTCCCACGTTCGACTATGGATAAAGCAGGAGGAACAACTGGGGAGTAAGACAAGCCATGCAACCCAGGGTTCCAGTGCAGGGAAATTAAGCCTGAATAAAGTTTCTAACTAAAAAACCCTGTGGAAGTTGAGAGGGCAGGAGAAACTCCCAGCCTCATAGGAGAGCTCATTGGAGAGACCCACAGGGTTCCAGAACATACACAAACCCACCTACCTGGGAATCAGCACCAGAAGGGCCCAATATGCTTGTGGATAATGGGGCAAATGACTGAAAACCAGCTAAGAGCTGGTGGCATGGTTCCACCAGCAAGTGGCATGGTTCCATCTCAGACCCCTCCCTACACACAGCACCACAATGCAGTGGCCTGGGTTGCCCCGCCCTGGTGAATACCTAAGGCTCCACCCCTTACAAAGTAACAGGTGCCCCAAGCCAAAGAAATATGGCCCAAATGAAAGAACAGATCAAATCTCCAAAAATATAACTAAGTGATGAAGAGAGAGCCAACCTATCTATCACATGCAGAGTTCAAAACACTGGTAATCAGGACTCTCACAGAAATGGTTAACTATGGTTGCAAAATAGAGGAAAAAGTGAAGGCTATGAAAAGTGAAATAAAGAAAAATATACAGGGAACCAACAGTGGAGGGAGGGAAACTGGGACTCAAATCAACAGTTTGGACGAGAAAGAAGAAGTAAACACTCAACCAGAACAGAACAAAGAAACAAGAATTCAAAAATATTAGGAGAGTCTTAGGAACCTCCAGGACGACTTTAAATATTCCAACATCCAAATTATATGGGTGCCAGAAGGAGAAGAGGAAGAGCAAGATATTGAAAACATAATGAATGAGAACTTCCTCATTCTGGCAGAGGAAATAGACTTCCAGCAAGTCCAGAAAGATCGAAGAATTCCAAAGAAGTTGAACCTAAGTAAGCACACACCAAGACACATCATAATTACATTATCCAAGATTAAACATAAGGAGAGGATCTTAAAAGCAGCAAAAGAAAAGGAGACAGTTACCTACAAAGGAGTTCCCATAAGACTATCAGCTGATTTCACAAAAGAAACCTTGTAGGCAAGAAGGGTCTGGAAAGAAGTATTCCTAGTCATGAAATGCAAGGACCTACATCCAAGATTACTCTATCCAGCAAAGCTATCATTTAGAATGGAAGGGCAGATAAAGTGCTTCCCTGATAAGGTCAAGTTAAAGGAGTTCATCATCACCAAGCCCTTATTATATGAAATGTTAAAGGGACTTATCTAAGTAAAAGAAGATAATCAAAAATACAAACAGTAAAATGACAACAAACTCACAACTGTCAGCAGCTGAACCTAAAAACAAACAAACAAACAAAAATGAACTAAGCAAATAACTACAACAGGAACAGAACAACAGAAATGAAGATCACATGGAGGGTTATCCATTGGGGAGGGGTTGGGAGAGGGGGAGAATGTGGGAAAAGGTACAGGGAATAAGAAGCATAAATGGTAGGTACAAAATAGACAAGGGGAGGTTAAGAATAGTATAGGAAATGGAGAAGCCAAAGAACTTCTATGTATGACCCATGGACATGAACTGAGGGAGTGCTGGAAGGATAGAGGGTGCAGGACAGAGGGGAATAAAGTGGAGGAAAAAAATGGGACAACTGTAAGAGCATAATCAATATAATATACTTTAAAAAAAGAAAAAATGATGAAGTAGCCCCCGTATCTATAAGGGCCTTAGTAATTTCCCCTTTTATGGTAATTTCAACTTCTCCTAAATTTATAAGGAGAAGGAGTGAGGCCTTCTCAGTCCTCAGAGAAACCATATACTTGCTCCTCTTTCTTTTCTCTTTCTAACTCCCATTTCAATTTCCTATCATTCTTCTTAAGGTGACCTGGCTTTCTACAGTAAAAACAGTCTTCTATAAGAGTCCCAGAAAACCCTAATTAGTAATTCTTTTGCTTTTGCTCCCAGAAGCTAGTAGGTAGATTCATTGGAATAGGTCAGAATAGCCTCAGGATCACATATTCTAACACTTAAATTAAATTTCTTTGCAAACCCATCAGGGTCCCAGAGAAAATTGGGGAAATCTGTAAGATTTAACATACACAGTTGGATATGTTCCTGAAACTGGCTTTTTTCCAAAGGGGGCTTCTGGAATTCCTGAATTATCCTTGTCTGAATTCCTAGTCTTATTTTCCCCCAGGTCAGTAGAGAGCAGTAGTTGAGAAGATACAGAAGAGCCGGAAGGAAAGGGAGGGGGAGGGCAAGCGTAGCCAAGGCATCTCAGAGAGCAAAGAATATAGTGGAGAACTATAGAAGGGGCAGGAATGGGGTGTTGGCATTTATTAGCTTCAGAAGCCTCCTTTAGTTCAAAGACAGTCTTTAAAATTTCTTATTAACTTTTAAAAAAACAAATATATCTGTCTTCTCCTAGAAGCTTCTAATCTCTAATCAAGATGCTTCCCTTTCATTCCATGTAATTTTAGAACCTGCATTTTCTTTAAGATTTTATTTATTTGTTTTTAGAGAGAGGGGAAGGGAGGAAGAAAGAAAGGGAGAGAAACATCCATAGTTTGCCTCTCGAGGGCCCCAACTGGGGACCTGGCCTGAAATCCAGGCCTGTGCCCCAACCAGGAAATGAACTGGTGACCTTTCAGTTTGCAGGACATTGTGCAACCCACCGAGCAACACCAGTCAGAGCTAGAACCAGCATTTTCTAATTCTGGATGCAAAAAATTAATTCAGGCCCTCCCAAAAAAGTCCCTCCATTTTGGCCATCTTCAATTGATATAATTTCTAGTTAAATCTTCCCATTTCTGTAAGTATTTGCAAATAAAGGCTTCCTATTTCTTTTGTATCTGCAGAAGTGTTAATAGCGGGCTGGAGGCTGGGAGTTTCTGGCCTTGGAGGCATGATTTCCCATGTTAATTTTGTTTTATTTTGGGATCTGAGAGTCTGCACAAATTTCTAGGGATACTGTGTGGTGGGTTGAAGGGTGCTACCTATAGGTTGAGTTCCAAAAGGCTGTCACCTCCTGAGTCATCTCAAACACTCTCATGTGTCTCAGTTTCTCTCATCAGTTGTCCAATGCAGCCAGGAGGACTCCGAGCGTTAGGTAACCAACCTTTATGAGCACATCCCCAGACAAATAAATTTAATTAGAGTGTAATTGGAATTTCTTACAGGGCTCTTACACATCATGAGGTATACTCTCTGACACTTCCGCATAGATTCTTGGTCACCTAAGAATACTCAGAATTTGAGCTGGAAGGTAGAAGTGATTTTATCTCTGGACCTCAGCAAGTTCAGGCTTTCCTTTGTCCAGCAAAAATGGTTTTCGTTCCAATTCTCAGAAAGCAATTGCAAATGAAAAGACCAAGCTAAAAAAAAAAGCCACCTATTTTTCCTATTGTACTGGGTTCTCTCAACCCTTAACCTATAGTTTTACCTCAAGGAATTAAAAAAAAAAAAACCCAGCTCAAATAAAACCAGAGCCTCTTACCTTAAAACAGGAAGGTCTGGAATTCCATGTGAAACTCACCCAAGTTCACCTGATGCAAAATGAGGAGCAGGTGGGACACAATGGGTCCCTGATGGTACCTAAGATGGGGTCTGGGTCTGCAAGGTGGTCCTGGGTGGGCTTCTTTGGAATCCTGTCCCACTGCGCCCAGTAAATATCAACATAAGAAACATCCAAACCTGTAAGAATTTTTATGAATTTATTTGAGCCAAACTGACAATTGCCAGGAAGCAAAATCTCAACTGAGTGAGAAAATGGTCCAGAGAATGGCAGTTATGCACCTTATTTTATACATCAGAATCAAAGGAGAAGCTGTGAGGGGGTTATAAGAAATCCATTGGTAACAGATTAGGGAGGAGGCAGAAAGGAAAGCGGGGGTGGGGGAATCTCTGGGATTGGATAAAAGGTAAAAGGAAGAGGCAGACAACATACTTTTTTTACATTGGGTGGTTATAGGGTAGTTAGCAGTTAACAATGAACGTGATAGTAATAACAATGAGGGCATCCCTGTTTTTTCACTCTGGTAGGAGACTGTGCCCTGAGGAGTCTGGAAAAAAGGTATTACTCAGACATTCCAAAGCTATGTTATCATAGATGCAGAAAAACTATAGACGGGCTCAGTTAAAGTTAAGATTGACCTTTGTCATGGAAGATACCTGCCTAGGACATGACTATCAAGACTCACTTTTAGTTAAGAAGTTTTCATTTCAGACCATCCTGTATGGTTTCTTTTGGTCTCTGACTTTGTAAGACCACCCCGCAGGCATCCCCTGAGTTTGTCAGGTTTAGCATGTGGCCCCTTTTTTGTCCACAGAAGAATGCAGGAGGTCAGGATAAAAAGGGTTCTGACCAGAGATTGGGTCCTGGGACTTGGCTTCCACAAGGAAGCAGCAGTTGGACTGAGGGGCTAGAAAATGTGTACTGGGTGGGGGACACGAGTGGCTGGTGAGGGGAAGCGCATGGTCTAGGGATGGAGTACGAGTTGAAGGCAGCTGTGGGGACTGTGGACAGAGGTATGAGTCTGGGGCTCAGGTCAGGGGCCAGCAAGAAGCAGAGTGGGTCCTGGGAGCTTATGAGTGGATGGAAGGCAGCCAAGTGAGGCTATCAGTGCAGTGGCAGGGTGTGGCAGTCCCAGAGCACAGCAAAAGCTATCAGTCAACACTCAGACTGCAAGGCTGCTGGTATCACAGAGCTCAGTGCTAACTGTACCTACCAGTACCAGCAGCCATCACTTAATGCCCCTTCTAGGGCAGAGCAGGTGAGTAGCTTTCTGGCCTCAGGAAAGGAGGGGCTTTGACAGGGGTGGGAATGGTTTCTTGAGTCTCTCATATTAACAGGCTCCAGGCCTGGGTTCTCTGTTCTCCTATAGCCCTGGCCTCGGCTGTGCCCCCCCTTTCTGTTCTTCCCTACTATTAAATACTCAGCAGGCACATACCACAGCGGGTGGCTACCGTAGCTGTGCACCCTGAGTCCCTGGGAGCCTTTGTCATCAAATGTCCAGGAAGTGGGAGGGATGGACCCAGCCTTTGGATCCCTGCCCCCATCCTACATTGCTTCCCCCACAAACCCCAGCGATTTGAAGGACCACGTTGAGTGGCCATCAGGAGATGCGCCGGCAGTGTCCGGGAGGAAGCTGCATGGCAGAGACCCATCTGCCCTTGGGGAAGGGGCCCAGGCAGGCCTTGCTGGTGTCGGACATCACCACTGACCCATAATATCTGAGCTGGGAGGGATAGGGAACAAGTGCCCCGTTTTGCAGATTAGGAAACTGAGGCTCACAGAGGTCTGGTGAGTTTATTCAGAGCACATGACTAGTAAGAGGCAAAGCCAAGAATGTGCTTTCTGATTGTTAGTCCAAGGTTTCTTTCCCCTGGTGACACTGCTTGCTCCCAGAGCTGTGGGACCCTCTCCACCTTGTCTGTGACTTGCTCCACCCTCACCAGACCCCTCCCACCCAAGATGCTCCTATACCCAGGCATCCAGCCTCCCACCCCCAGCTCCCAGGGGTCTTCATTTCCTTCCTGCCCCCCCTTCAGCCTGAGCCAAAGGTTACAGCTGGCCACCCTTGCAGGCCACATCTGGCTGACAAATGTGTTTTAACTGGCCTGCATATGCACTTAATATTTTTTAATTAATGGTCAACATACAGCCTTTAGGAGATTTCACCAAAATACCTAATTTCCGGTTTCCAGGCCTGTGTTCCCTCTTACAGCAGCCATCTCAGAAGCCGCTGCCCTTCGGCCGGGCTGTGCTCCGCAGTCACCGCAAGCCCGCTCTCCCAGAAGTCTCCGCACCCTCCGTCTCTGTCTCACTATTGCCCAAGGCCTATTTTTCTGAGAGAAGGAAAATAGTTCTGTGTCTTCTAAAAGGAGAAAACAAAAGATAAGCCAAGAGGACACATTTGGATCAGAAGGGGGAAGGAACTTACTTCTTTTAAAAAAAATTTTTTTTAATTTACTTTTAGAGAGAGGAGAAGGGAAGGAGAAAGAGAGAGAGAAACATCAACATGTGGTTGCTTCTTGCTTCCCCCTACTGGGGATCTGGCCTGCAACCCAGACATGTGCCCTGACTGGGGATCGAACCACAATCCTTTGGTTGGCAGGCCCGCACTCAATCCGCTGAGCTACACCAGCCAGGGCAGAACTTACTTCTTTATAGAAATGAAAACAAGGACTATGCACACATGTAGTGAGCAGTAGGTTGGCTGGACTGGAGTTGCTAAAGGCAGTGGTCAGAGGTGAAGTCACAGGGGTAATAGGGTCACAACAGAGTCTCTGCAAGTCAAATGGCAGGCTATTGCACTATCTGAGCAAGAGTTGTATAATCTTACTTTTCAAAAGCTTACTCTAGATTTTGTGTTAAGAACAAACTGTAGGGGAAGGGAGCAGGGTCCAAGGCTGGGCCACAGTTAAAAGGCTACCCCCTTAATCCAGGCAGATATGATGAGGCGTGGGGAGAGGAGAGAGGTCAGGAATGATGCCACAGTTTGGCCTGAGCCTTTGGAAGAACACAGCTGCTGCCTTCCACAGTGGGAGCACAGGGACATGGGCAAATCAGGAGTCCACGTGGCACATGCGGAGTTGGAGATGCCCACTAGACAATCCACTAGGAGCTGCCAAGGACACAGGTGGATATGAGAAGCAAGGGTTTCAGAGAGAGCAGTCCAGGTAGGAGACACTCATAAGGAGGTCATCCACATAGCTGCCATTGAGGACTGAATGAGCACGCAAGGGGCCTGCCTGTCAATGGAGAAGAGCCTCAAGGCCCAGCCATAGATGGTGGGGAGAAGTGGAGGGACCAAGAGAGCCTGTGAAGGAGCAACTACTGAGATAAGAAGAAAACCAAGAGTGGAGTATCTCTTCCTCCTAAGGCTCAAAGAAGAGATTTGCCCACAGCAGCAGAGCTCAGACTTGATACGCCTCTGGCTGTAGAACCTGGGTCTTCACTGCCACATGACGGTCTGGGGAGGTGTCGGAGTGCTCAGTGCCAGCCCGAGAAGGGGCTGCTGGGCACACAGTTCGGACCTGCCTCATCCCAACAGCGGGGGTCTCCCACAGGTGTATGCTGGAAATGTTCTCTATGAGCACGAGATGCCTGCGGAGCCCTTCTGGGAAGCCCACGACACTGTGAAGCTCCGGCTGGTCTCGCCCCCGGCCCCCGATTTGGCCACCACCCTTGCTGTGACTGTGTCTTTTGAGGCTGCCTGTCCCCAGCACTCGAGCCGCCTCTGGAGGAACAAAGGTGAGCAGCATGACAGGCTGACAAAATTAGGGGGACACTGGGAGAGGACCAGAGAGGAGGGGACACAAAGCCAGGGTCAGCCTCAGGACCTGGGATGTTATAGGGAAGGTGGGCAGATGGAGAGGCTTTGAGGTCAGAAGGGAGACATGGCCCTTATTCCTCCTGGGAATTCCTCCGAACCCCATCTTTGGTTAGCCGGTCTGAGGGGGGCAGCAAACCATGCCTTGGGGGCCCCAGTCTGAGGGTCCATGACTCTTCAGTGGACTGGACCTTCCTAGCCTGTGTTCTACCCCCAGGTCTCTGGGTCCTCAAAGGCCAGCGAGCCAAGATCACCAGAGCTGCCCTTGACGCCTCCAACCTTCTGGCCAGTGTCGTGTTGCCGCAGCGCCCAGAGCACGACGTGCTGTTCCAGGTCACACAGTTCCCCGCCCGGGGCCAGCTGCTGCTGTCTGAGGAGCCCCTCCATGCCGGGCACTCCCACTTCCTGCAGTCCCAGCTGGCTGCAGGGCATCTGGTGTACGCCCACAGTGGTGGGGGCACTCAGCCGGATAGCTTCCGCTTCCATGCCCACCTCCAGGGGCCGGCGGGGGCCTCCTTGGTGGGACCTCAAATCTCAGAGGCCTTTGCCATCTCTGTGCAAGATGTGAATGAGCAGCAACCTCGACCACAGGCCTCTATCCCACTCCAGCTCACCCGAGGCTCCCGCACCTCAATCTCCCGGGCCCAGCTGAGTGTGCTGGACCCAGACTCTGCTCCCGAGGAGATCAAGTTCAAGGTACAGCGGGCACCCCACAATGGCTTCCTGAGCCTGGCAGGGACCAGTGCAGGGCCCGTGACCCACTTCACACAAGCCGATGTGGACGCAGGGCGGCTGGCCTTCGTGGCCAATGGGAGCAGTGTGGCAGGCATCTTCCAGCTGAGCGTATCTGACGGAGCCAGTCCACCCCTGCCCATGTCCTTGGTTGTGGATGTCTTGCCATCCACGATTGAGGTACAGCCGCAAGCACCCCTAGAGGTGCCCCAAGCTTTAGGGCGATCCTCACTGAGCCGGCAGCAGCTCCAGGTGGTTTCAGACCGGGAGGAGCCAGATGCCACATACCACCTCACCCAGGGGCCCAAGTATGGGCATCTCCTGGTGGGTGGGCAGCCAGCCACAGCCTTCAGCCAGCTCCAGGTAGACCAAGGTGAGGTGGTCTTTGCTTTTACCAACTTCTCCTCCTCCCACGACCACTTCAGTGTCCTGGCACTGGCCAGGGGTGCCAACACTTCAGCCACAGTGAATGTCACTGTGAGGGCTCTGCTGCATGTGTGGGTGGGTGGGCCATGGCCCCAGGGTGCCACCCTGCGCCTGGACTCCACCATCCTAAATGCAGGTGAGTTGGCCAACCGCACAGACAGTATGCCCCGTTTCCGGCTTCTGGCGGGACCCCGATATGGCCGCTTGGTCCGTGTGCCCTGGGCCAGAACAGAGCCCAGGGACAGCCAGCCTGTGGAGCACTTCACACAGCAAGACCTTGAAGATGGAAGGCTGGGGCTGGAGATATACAGGCCAGAGGGTAGGTCCCCGGGCCCTGCAGGTGACAGTCTCACTCTGGAGCTGTGGGCAAGAGGTGTCCCACCAGCTGTGGTCTCGCTGGACTTTGCCACTGAGCCTTACAACGAGGCCCAACCCTACGGCGTGGCCTTGTTCAGTCTCCCCGAGGCTGCTCGGACAGAAGCAGAGAGGCCAGAGAGCAGCCCTCCAACTGGCGAGCCAGGCCTGGCGGCCTCCAGCCCTGTGCCCACTGTGGCAACAGGGGGCTTCCTGGGCTTCCTCGAGGCCAACATGTTCAGCATCATCATCCCTGTGTGCCTGGTCCTCCTGCTCCTGGCACTCATCTTGCCCCTGCTCTTCTACCTCCGCAAACGCAACAAGACAGGCAAGCACCATGTCCAGGTGCTGGCAGCCAAGCCCCGTAATGGCCTAGCCAGTGATACGGAGACCTTCCGCAAAGTCGACCCCAGCCAAGCCATCCCACTCACAAACTTGACTGGCCAGGGGCCCTCGCCGGGGGGCCATCCTGACCCAGAGCTGCTACAATTCTGCCGGACAGCCAACCCTGCCCTCAAAAATGGCCAGTACTGGGTGTAAGGCCTGGCCTGGGCCCAGACACTGAAGGGCCAGGAACAAGCTTCCTCAGGCTCTGGCCCCATTTCTTCCACGCCCTGGTGCTGAGTGTCCCCAGAGCCGCCGAGACCTGAGGATGCCAGGGGTGGAGGGTGCTGGGAGAAACCTACAGGGGTCTGGGACGGAGTACAGTCAAGAACTGGCATCTCCCCAGCCTGTTCCATGTGGAGAACTACAGGGGCCAAGGGCAGAGGCAGGCTTGGGGAGTCAGTCCCTTGCCCTGGAGCTACTTTGAGCTGTCAAAACCATAGTAACCTCCTACATGGGTGAGGACTCTGGGTCCTGGGTTTGTGACCTTGGGTGAGTCACCTCTGACCCTCTTAAGGATAAGGAGAAGAAAGGAAAGGGAGGGGCAGACAGGGGTTCCTGGCTGTTCCCTCCACACCAGGCCACCCCTTGTCTCTGCCCAAGGGTTAAGAGAAAACTTTTCCCTCTGTTCTTTTAGGGAGATGGTATTCCCCAGAGCAGAGGGCAGAAAGAAAGGGGCCTTTCACTCCCTGGAAGGCATAGCCAGTAGAATATGTTCAGAATGAAAATTTGGTGGGTTGCTCTAGGGACAGGTTTATTTAAGGGGGACTACAAGGAAGCTATTTAACATGGCGCTTAGCTAGCCCACAGTGATGGAGCCCCTGGCAGTGCGAGAAGGAGGCCAGTTCATTTACGGGTTGAGGGCTAAACAAACACGGGTCTGGGGCCCTGCAGAGGGTCAGGCTGGGGAGCATGTGGGGTCCGATGCCACGGACGCTGAGGTGCCTGTGTTCCCCTGACGACTGGAGGGCAGGCAGTTGGGGGCCCTTGGCTCCATGCGGCCTGGATAAACGGTGCTTCAGAGGTTCTGGACAGCCTGTGTGTTGTTTGTCTGACCATGCCCTGGACCCTTGTCCTCACCAACCTGCACACCCTCGACCCTCAACCAGCAGTGTGGCTAGGGCCACAGGAGCCCTGAACTTCTACCTCCTGAGGCCTCCCAAATCTCTGCCCCCTCTTTGTGGGATGAGACCAAGCCCTTTGGTTTAGTAGACATAGGCTAGGCCCTCTCTGATGAACTTAAAGCAAAAAAGGAAACTAAGAAATGTTCAGTGTCCAGCCCTAGATTTTTTAGCCTGAGTTTTGGCCTCCACAGCTCTACCCCTCCCCGCCCACCTCTCAAGAGGTCAGAACAGAAAAAGTGAGGAAAGTGAAGGGAACATGGGGACCCCAAGCCTGGACCCTGGTGCTGACGCGTAGGCTGAGGCACTGCACCCACAGGTGCCTCCCCTCCGCTCACGGGAGACTTTCACAAGGAAGATTTCTGCTGGCCTCTACCCTTCCAACAAGAGGCCCGAGGGGCACTCCTTCTCAAAGGCAGAGGAAGCAGCACGGATTCTGAAAACTCCCTGTGTGTGGTCTGAGAGGTTGTCATTTGGTTAGGAGTGAATTTGAGACACAGTGTCTCCAGGAGGCCCCCTATGAGTTCCCGCGGAGCCACCACCCTCTGGTTCTTTCCCTTTCTCTCCCAGGGTTGCAATGGAGACAGATTGTGGGTCCCAGGGGATAACTCAGGTAAAGTCCCCAGAAGAAGCATGAGAGGTGTCTGAGCTCTGGGGTCGGGGTAGGAGGCAGGTTTCTGAGCACAGTCAGATTGGAGGTAGACTGTCCCAGACAGCCGTTGGCTGTTGACCTGCATCTGGGGAGCAGAGTCACCTCTTCCCTGTGCCTTGATATCTCTAACATCTAACACAGGAACTAGGGCAAAAAAGAAGATCCCCTCTTCTCCACAAGCTGTCCCTGGACCACCCCTCCCTCTCATGCCCTTTACGTCTCAGCATTTGGCTGCCTAGATCCTCTCCACTCTCTCAGAAGGTTCAGGAGGGCCCCTGGAATCCTGGCACGTCACTGATGAAAGGGCCCAGAGGGTCACAGGGAGACAGAGTCGGGGAGGGAAAGGGTCACACTCAGCAAGGCAGCAGTACAGAGACCAGACCCCCAGGCCTAGCCAGCTCTTGATGCCACAGTGAAAAGCTTGCCCTAGAGGGCAGCCGGGAGCCATAGGTGGGGAGGCCCACAGAAATCCTTCCGCAGCCAGAGCTCCAAATTCTGGCCTGACTTCTGGGTCTCCTCAGCACCCTCTAGGCCAGCCTCACATGGGGCCTTTCAAGGGTGTCTACAAGCCGCACCCCATGCTTTGCCCCCGCCTCTCCCAGAAGCCCAGGGCCGGATCCTCAGGGCCCTGATATCTGGGACCAGTCTCCACCCAGAGCAACCAGTTTCCTTGGAAATGTAAGCTGAGACAGGGTGACAGACCTGCGAGGCAGGATCTGGCCTCAGCTTGGATTTCCCCCAGGGGACTGACCCAACCCTCTCCGTTCACACAGGCCAGCCTGCCCTGCCCCCAGCATCTACTCCAGCTCCTCTAAACCTCTGCTGGACAGTGGGCTGGCACCCAAGGCTTCGGGCCAACAGCTCTGCCAGGATCTCGCAAATTTCAGATATCCCCCTGATGCTTAAGGGGGTTGCTATCCACTTTACAAAAGTAATTTATCACCCTCTTCTGTTTAAGAGCCAGCTCCTCCCAGGCACTGAGGATGGAAGCCAACCTGGATACGAGTTATCGGAAATGTCTGGGAGCCTCTGACTCTCATTCTCACATACGCACAGTGTGCACTTGTACAACAGCTGTGCACCTTCAGATCTTCAGACATACAACACAGAGATAAATACCCACCTACATAATACATACTTGTACACACGAACTTTGGGGATATGTGTTTCTTGCCTGTGGCCTTCCCACAGTCCCAGCAACTAGCAGATTGAGCCAAGGGCCAAGATGCCTGCCCATCCAGGGACCCAAGGTGACATCAGCAGATTTGGGAAGTGCCCCACAGTGGGAAAGGTGGCATTGGAGTGAGTGTGGGAAACAGGATCGGGGTTCCAGAGAGATCCCCAGCTCAGGAGCCCTGCCCTGAGCCCACCACTGTAAATGGTTTAATCTCTTAGATGGGAAAGAAAGGGCTCACTTTCAGCCCCTCTCCTCATTCTAGAAGCTGACCCTTTAAGTGCAGTTGTTATTGCCGCTGTGAAACCCACCGAGCTAGAATCACTATCCTCTGATAGGAAGCAGGAGAAATGGTCCCCCACTACCACAACTGCTGACCAATGTGAACTGCGGACATCTTCCTCTGGGCCCTGAATATTCCAGATCTTAAAGGGACGGACATACCTGTGCAGCCCCCCAGAGCTCTCTGGTTGGATCTCCTGTTCCCAGCCATAACATGTGAGGGAGCCCTGACAAGTGGGTGGAGTGGGAGCTCTCTCCACAGTTCCTGGCCCACTGTAGGTCCTTTCAGTTAATGCCGTGTAGTTACTGCTATGATTATTCAGGTGTTGCCAAGCTCATTTCGTGCCAAAACTGCTATGGGAACTGCAGATAGGAATCCCTCCATCCCTTCCTGAAGAGCCCCAGGCCTGCCAGTGAGTACCTAGCACCCCATGACGTATGCCCTAGCCCAGTCGTTGGAGCTGGCGAACGAGGGGGAGCCCAGAGTGAGAGGGCAGCTGGCTCTGTCTGCATCCTTCTCTCTTTAAAAAGTGTGGGCTTCTCCTGGGAAGGGGCAGCCATGCAGCTGCCAAGCCTAGCATGCCCAGCTTACCTCCTGATCACATTTCCATTCTCAGTGCAATGAGATGCATAATTTAACTGATAGCTGCTACCCTCATAAAGGGTGCCAGCTTTTCAGAGGGCACCTGTGGCCTCTAGGATAACTTTGTGGACTTTATAGTGTTCCTTCATGTTTTAGGTGTCCTAAGTGCTCCTAAAGACAGAAGCAGCCCCTGGTTAAATCAAACAGAAGCAGCCCCTGGTTAAATCAATCAGTGGCCAGGAAGGGACTTTTCTACCTGAACACAGCCTCGCTGTGGGCTGGAGGAGCTCCCCGGCTCCTAACCTTGGAACTGCCAACTCTGTTAGCCTGGATCTGGGAGCTAACCCCAAGGCTTCCTTCTGATGGCTGATAAGGTCACAAAGGACTGAAGGGACCAGTCCTGAAGGCCCAAATTCAATGAGTTCTCTAAGTCTTTACTGCTCAAAGTAGGATCTAGGGACCAGCAACACCTGGGAGCTTGCTGGAAATGAGGAATCTCAGGTGCGCCCAGAGTTGCTGAATCACACGCTGCATTGGAACAAACTCCCAGGTACTTAGAGCACAACCAAAGAGCAAAATTGAAGACACACTAAGTCTTCTCCCTCAACCACTGAGGAAACTGAGTCAGAAGAGGCAGGGACCAGGCAAATGTCACACTGAGGCAGCAATTTTCAATCCATTTTTTCATCTCATGGCACATAAACCAATTACTAAAATTCTGCAGCACACCCAAAAATACAATTATTGCCAATCTGACAAAAAAAATAGGTATGGGGAGCAAAGGGGAGAAATCAGGACAACTGTAAGAGTATAATCAATAAAATAAAATTTAAAATATAAGTATCATTTTGATTCATTCACACCAAATAGCTATTGTGTTGGATGTTGTCATTTCTTTATTTGACAATCTAAGGGAAAAGAGGTCAGTGTCCCTGACTAAAGAGTCAGGTTCTGCTTGTTGTAAAAAACTTCTGTGGCACACGGTTGAAACTCGTTGCCCTCAGGCAATCACTCAGCCTGGAAGGAGGTCAGACCTTATGACTCTGTTCCATTGTCTTTCAGTCCACTGGCAATAGATGTTGATTGAACATCGACTAATCTCTCCTCAGCCCTTTGGCTAAGGTCAGGAGTAGTATCTGAACATCTATAACCACCTAACCCTGGGCTCCCCGTCCTTCTCCCCCACAGTCTTTTGAAGTGGCTACATACCCCATATATTGGGGGGGATAGGGTTCTTTTCATAAATTGTTTTATTTTTATTTCTTAAGATTTTATTTACTTATTTTTTAGAGAGGGGAAGGGAAGGAGAAAGAGAGGGCAAGAAATATCAATGTGTGGTTGCCTCTCACGGGCCCCCTACTGGGGAACTGGCCTGCAACCAAGCGTGTGCCCTGACTGGGAATCAAACCAGTGACCCTTTGGTTCTCAGGCCAGCATTCAATCCACTGAGCCACACCAGCCAGGGCTGGGGATAAGGTTCAGGTGTGGGGGTTGCTACTCCAGGGGCCTCCAGTGAGGCAAAGAGGGAAGCAGAGGAGGGTGAGGCCGGAAGCCAGGTCTGATCCAATAGGGAGGGTCTTTAGGAAGAGCCCACTCTCACCCTTACCTCCCAAAGACTGGTCCCTGTGAAGTGCAGCAGCTCCCGACACCCTGCCTTCTGCAACCCAGCTGGGCCTCTCCCCACCTGTCTGGGTCTCACATACAGAGTGAAAGACAAAGAGAGGTGTCCAGGCAAAGTCACCAGTTGGTCACCTGTTTCAGCCACGGCAGAGCAGAGGGCTCAGCAGAGGAAGGGGAGGAGCTGCCTGTTTGTCAGGCCTCCACCAAGCCTGGTCAGGAAGGAGGGGTTGGGCTCCCAAGAGTTCTCTGTCCCACAGAGGGTGGAAGCTAGAGACACTGCTACACTAACTGTCCCTTCTGTCCCCCAGAACAAATATCAGCCATGGCCCCCAGTCTAGGTGCTGCCCTGGTCCTGGCAACCAACTGCCCTCCCCTTCCAGGTTGCTGTGACCCTGGCATGAGTGAAGGTCCTCAGTACCTTTCACAGTAAACATAATTCATTGCTGTGCGCTCCTTCAGGGCAGTACCCAGCCTGGCCCAGGGTCAGGCGCACAGTAGATGTTCAGCAAACATCTCTCACCCCATTATAGCCCCTCCCCCACACAGGCCAAGAAGTCTCTAACCACCAATCCCAACTGGACCTCCTTTCTTGAGCTGCCACTGGTTCTCCTGGCTTCCCTCATTCCCAGGGATGCTGGCCAGGCTCCCAGTTGCTGCTCTGGCTCCCAGATCCCTTTTGGGGCCCAGGCAGAACTGACCCCAGGCCCTAAGTTTCTAAGGAGCCAGTTTAACCTATCCCTTTCAGACTCTTGAGAGCTCACTCCTCTCTCTCTATACACTCACCCATGGCTCCCTCCAACCCAGGCATCCCAAGTCTATCCACGCAGAAACCCATGGGCTTCTGCCACTTTCACCAAATCATACATGAGAGCCCACCACACATAGAATCAAAGTTGATTACATGGGGCAGGAGAAAGAGACAATGTAGAGCCCCCTCCTACTCAGCCTCCTCCTGCCCTACAGCCCATCCTCAGAACCTCCTGTGCCAGCTGATCTAATGACTACAGCCCTCACCTGACATAACCTTCAAGAGCAAGAATCACAGTAGAGTCAAAGGTACCCCGACTGCTACCCACCCAGAAGACCCTGCATGCAATTGGAGGGCTCAGAGTCCCAACCTTATGGGAGTAACTGTCACAACCACACAACATAATTTCTGGAGGCTCAGAGCCCCTCCAGATGCCAAGGACACATCTCTCAGCAGTGGAACTCTGGGCACCAAGAGAGGCATTAGGTAAGTGGGAGTGGGCCAGAAAAACCAGACACGCTGGCCTTGGCAGTGACCTCCAAGAACCAGGGTCTTGTTGCGGAAGGTGGAGCCTGTTCTAAAGGTCACTGAGCAAGCATGCGGGTAGGCACAGCTGGTAGAGTCCTGGAAGTGACTCAGGACAGAAAGGCCCCTTCTGAGTCAACCTTGGTAAAAGGTCACCTTGTGGGCATGGCGTCCAGACAGGCAACTGGGGCAGAGCCCATGAACCCCAAGAAGATTCCAGACCACAGGACCTCAGCCCCTCTGTCCCATGATCTTCCTTGAGAACCTCAGAATCTAGGAACAGAACCCATGACCTAAAGGAGGGAGGGCAGGGCTGGTGACTGTCTCTGCTCAATGAACTCGTGCAAGTCCACCTACCTACTCTAACTCAGGTGGGATCGCTAACCCGAGACAATATGGATCTAAGTCTGGAGGAGCTTGGTGCCTGCTCTCTGCCTAGAGCCCCACCCCCTGACTTTATTTCTGCCCCATTGCCCATCTATACCGGTATCCATACCGAGATGTGGCTAGCAGGAGGTCCCAGACCAGGTCCCACTTCTCCGCTGGAGTTAGGACCTATCAAAACAGAGCAACCGACCAAGACTTCTTTTCAAATGGTCTTTGTTGTGACAGCGCTCTTAGAAGAGCATCATACATAGTAAATGTTGACCATATGATTAGTGTTGTTATAATGGTGGTGATTTTGAATTGCCTATCATATGGGTCTGGCACATTCTAGATGCTTAACAAATGTTCAGAGTTAATGTTCTTGTTCTTATTATAATTTATTACAGCCATCACAATGCCTGGCACATAGTAGGTGCTAAACAAATGCTCAGTCCTCCTGGAAAGTCAACTGCCTGCATTCCCCTTCTGGAAAAGAGCACACTGAGGCATTAGTCTCTGCTGGGTTCTGGGAGGGAGAGTAAGGTGTGCAGCAAGGAGTCAAGTTCTGGGGTAGAAGATAGCAACCCCACTCTGACCTCCCTTTCTCCACCTCTACCCCACTGATTCAGAGGACCATCCCTGAGGTTGGGGGTGGGGAGGGCTGGGACCATATGGCCTACCTTGGAGAAAGAGGGCAGTATGGGATGGGTGGATTCAGGGAGGGCCAGAACACAGGCTTCCTGGAGGAGACAGGGGCTTTGGGGACCAGGCTGAAAGAAGCTGTGAAAGGCCCAATCTGATAGGGAGTGGCTTCCAGGAGTACACCTGGTACTGGACTGGAGGCATGTTCTTCCACCACTGCCCACCTTTCAGGGTCAAATCCTTTAAGATGAAGAAATGGGGGGAGGGACTGCAAAAACCCTGGGCCAGAACTTTGTACTCAGTTGCCCCCAGTCTGAGTGGCCTCCGTTGTCCTACTACCCAGGGGTCATCCTAGAAGCCTCAGGAGTTGGCCAGGAAAGGATATCCCCACCCTGCATACATGCATACCCCGTACCCCACCCAGCTGATGCCAGCAATGGTGGGCTGAGCTCCAGTGCCAGGGAAGAAGGAGGTTGCCCACTCTGCCACCTGGGACAACATAGCCCCCTATTAGCCAGAGAAGGACAGGGAAGGACTCTCTAGGCCACCCCAGCTTCAAGCCAGCCCTCCCGAGGGTGGGGCAGGGTCTGGTGCTTACCCTCTCCTATCCCTTCACACCCGTGCCTTGCTGGGAAGGAAAGGAACGCTCCCCAGAGCAAGTCCTGGGTCCTAGAAGGTGGGAGATGATGTCAGGGCGGAAGCATGCATTCAGAAACCAGTTGCTGTGGCAGCACACGTGCTCCTGGGACTGCCCCATGCAGCTGTGCACAGTCGTGTGCAGGCGTACTCACTGGCTGCAGTGGGCCTGTGCAAACTAGAACCTGAACACACCCTCCTCGGAGACCTGAGACACAGCCTAGCAGGCATCCCCAATCACCTGCTATGAGCCAGATACTGCTCTAGGCACTGAGGACACAAGCGGTGAGCAAGACAGACAAACGAAAACCAACTGCCCTGAAGGCTGCCTCCTAACAAACAGAGACATGTAAAATCTAACTTTTGCACTGAAGTATTTACAGATAAGATTGTGTGATGTCTAGAGTTTGTGGGAAGCAAAGGATCTGGGGGAATAAAATATTGCCCAGGGTTGATAATGTTTGAGTCTGGGGATCCACTGTACTGTATTAGTTTCTCTATTGCTGCATGTTTGAAGCTTTCCGTAATAAAAAGTTAAATACATACACATACATAATTGGCAGTTGGTAATAAGTATAACAAAGAGAAAAAGGCAGGGTGTGGGGACAGACGACTGACTAGAAAGACTCTTTGGATGATCAGGAAGGCTTCTCCAAGGAGATGACATGTAAGCAAAGACCTAAATTAACTGAAGTGTGAACGAAGCAGACACTGGGAGGAAAAACATGCTACACAGAGGGGACAGCAAGTATAAAGGCCCTGAGGCACAAGCAAGCTTGGCTTATGTAAGGAATAGCCAGCCGGTGGGCCTGCAGTTCTGCTTCCACAGTGAGATCAGAGAGAGGCCTTGTGGTCTATGGTAGGAGTTTGGAATCTATGCTGCAAATGGCAGGAAGCCCTGGAGGTTGAAAGCAGGGGAGGGACATAATTTGATTTAGAACATGGTTTTAAAAGGTCACTCTGGCTCCTGTTAGACTGACGTGGAGCAGAAAAGAGAGCAGAGAGCAGCTCGGAGACTGCTGTAACAGTCCAGGCAGGCATATCAGCAGCTGAGGGGCAAGCAGTGAAATGATGAAATGGGTCAGGTTGGGACCCCTTTTTAGGACCTAACAAAGTTTTGCTGGTGGAGAAGATGTGGAGTGTGAGAGAAAGAAGAGCTGAGCATGATTCCAAGGCTGGGCTGGAGCTCTGGGGTGAGAGGTAGCTCATTCAGGCTGGGAAACCTGCGACTTTGGGTGTAACATGCGCCCCACCCCCACCCCCCACCAAGGACTATACAGTCAGGCCCCGGTGCACATAGACACACTCAGCCACCACACAGCTGGATGCACACACTCCAGGGCACCAGGCATAGGCACAGACCCCACCACTCAACATCTGCTGCTTTACTCTCTCCCACATCGAAGCCCCACCGCCATCTTTCCCAGTTCAGCCTTGTCACTCACAGGACATGCCCCCCACCTCCAGTGTTTCTCTATCAACTCTCACTCCTGCCCATTCTGGTTCCTTTAGCAAGGAGGTTCCTGATTCAGATTCTTCTCAGAGACCAGTCTGGCCCCTGACTCCAGGCCCCTCCTCCATGATCAGATCCTATTCTCACACCCCAGCCTGAAGCCATACGGAAGATTATCACTCAAATATTTGCTCAGTGCTCTCTCTGGGCCAAGCCCTGTCTGCCTTTTCACCTTGACTCGAAGGCCCACAGCCACGTTCACCCAGTACCCACCACCTGCCCCCCGACTCTCCTCAGCTCCCAGCACCTCCGCATTCACTCTGCAGGACGGCCACCCCCCACCCTCCTCCCACGGTGGAGCTGCTGCACAGCCCCTCACAGGGCACTCAGAGCCTCTCCATCTGCAGGGACAGGTCAGCAGTAGTTCTCACCTGTCAGGCCGTCACGGAAGACCCTTAGCGTGATGCCCAGCACATAGTAGCTGTTGTGCACTCGAGCCCACCCTTGCTTTACTGGCCTGGGCAGCTTTGAGGGCGCAACACACCTGGGACAGTGGCAGTGCCCACAGTCATGATTTCATGTCCCTATGTAATTGTGATGACCATAACTTGAGCGATGTGGGGAAAAACCGAGTGGTGACTTTGCCTGAGGTCCCCCAGTGAATCCACAGAGGGAGTCCGTAGGGGTAGTCCGTAGGGGTAGTCCCGAGGAGTGAGCCTGCCTCGTAACCCCTGGGCCATGCTGTCCTGTGTGCAGTGGAACACACGACGGCCTGTGGCCCAGTGGGTACTGACAGATAACGTGACAGCCTGGAAGCCCCCCCGAGTCTGCTCTCACGAAGACAGGGTGGCAATACGTGCAAGGCTCAAGGTCTGGGAGTAGGCCTGGTCCCAGGCCCTGCCGTTTACCCTGAATGTGGCCTTGAAGGTCTCACCCAGTCAGTTTTCTCACCTACAAAATGAAGCACCCATATTCTTGGCCTGAACCGCTCTAAGTTTCTGCTCAAAGGCTTATAATCCTCGAGGCTCATTACTAAGTACTTGCTTCGTGCAGGCACTGCCCAGCTGACCCATTTTGTTTATGTAGCTTTTTTTTTTGCTAAAAGCCATCTGCCACTCCTGTTATAAATAGACTCATGGAAGCATGGATTAGTTAAGAAATATCCCTAAAACAAGTATGTACAGGGTAGGATTTGTGCTTGGGCTCGGCCACTTGGGTCCTGCTTCTGGATAGAGCAGGGAAAGAAGCCAGAGAGCTTATTGGTATCTGGGGGGGGGTACATCGTGGCTGTCCGAAGGAGCCGCACACTCCCCCGCCCCACCCAGAGCCCTCCTGCCACTCTGCCAGACCAGAAGTCTCCAGATTCCTTGAGGCTCCAGCCAGCCCTTCTACCTCAGGCCTCAGCTGTTTCCCTCCCAGCACCGGTGGCCCAGGACTGCACAGGCGGCTTCACACCGGCCTGGGACGCTCCAGCACCTGCCTCGTTGGGCTTCATTTCCTGGCCCCTTGTACACAGGGTGGTTATGAAATGCTGACCACCCAGCGTCCATCACAGTGCTGCCTGCACTGGGCTAACAGAGGGCTGCAGCGTCTCTAAGCAGCCTCCAGAACTCCTTGTGCTTGAGCGTGAGATGGGAGCTTTGGATTGATGGCCACAAGTCCAGAAGGGACACTGCCACCCCTGACCCCACAAGGTACAAAGGCAACTGAGAGGGCCAAAGCAGAGAAAGGACGAGCCCCGGAGGCCTCAGGATGGGAATCAAAGCAGGTGGGAAGGCTGCAGGTGAAGGGAGCCGACCAGAGAAAAGGCAAAAAAAAAAAAAAGACAAAATCGAAATTAATAGAGTTTAATTAAATATCCATAAGACAAGACATGGTCGAGTAGCAATGAACCCAACTCAAATAGGTATATATTAATGACTTTTAATGTGGAATGCCAGCAAAATGTCCTGTGTGCCAGAGTGTGGGGCTCGGCCTCCAAAATTCAAAGTGCCAGGGACCTGCCTACGGTCTTCAAATGTGCCACCCCCAAAATGTAGATGCATCCTTCAGGAAAGAAGTGGTCCCCATATGATTTGAGATTAATTTTCTAACATGTGGGGCACTGAAACAGCAAGAAAGGAATTCAGGTTGGTTATAGAAAAATGAAGCGGCGCTCCTCAGACGTTCATCTGTAAGGGAGTCCGAGTCCCTCCGTGCAGTGCCACCGCCACCAGCCTCTTCATCTCTGGGGCCTGGTGGGGCCCACCTACCCTTGAGCCCTTCACATTTCAGCAGCTGGGTTCACCAGCCTTCTCATTCTTTCCCACCTCTGAAGTAGAAATCTGCCACCCCCTCTTCCTTTGAACCTAAACGAGTTAAGGAATGAAGCCAGAGAGCTGGATTCAAGCCTCCTCAGACTCATCGTGTGAGTCTAGGCAGATCCTATCCTCCCTCTGGCCAGGTCGTGGTCTCTTGCCCATGAAATAGAACAATGATGCCCACCTAGCAAGGCTGCTGTAAGGACCAAGGAGGCTGTGGCCTCCCGTGGCCTCCACAGCTGTGTGAGAGACACCGCTTCTTAAACAAACGGGACTGCACTGAGCTTTGACTAACAAAATAAAACCTAAGGAAAAAAAAGGTTTGTGTTAAGCTATGCTGAACCCCAAAGAGGCGTTTCCCAATTGGCCTTCCTGAGCTAAGTCCGGGGAGGTAAATTTTTATTGTTCCCCATGATCTTTTTGCTAGGGCTCACCATCTCTTTCTACCCTTCCCAGTGAGAGAGGTGCCGGAGCTGAATTGGTGGGGCAGCAGGTTTAACGGGGAGAGGCAAGGAACTGAGAAGGCTTGGCTCCTGGAGATCTGAGTCAGCGGGTAGGCAGTCAGGGCGGGCCCAGTCCTTGCATGCTTGGGGAGATGGTGCAGGAATGTTCCTCCAGCCCAAGGCCTGAGCTCTGTCCACTGCATCCTGGCTCCTGTTCTTATGGACACAGCTGCCTCAGCTCTGGTTCAAGAAGTGGGAGACATGCCTGGAGACTTGTTTTGTGGCTTCATCCAGGGGACTTCGGAGGCAGCCTGAACCTATTGACTGGCCTGGGCACGGGCAGCGTGGGGGGAGGCAGGCAAGGCCAGGCCACATAGCCTACAGGGAGCTGAGCGCTAGCTTGAAGCACCCCCATCCCCGAGGAACACTGGGTAATGCAGCTGACTTCCACCAGCCACTAGACCTCAAGTTCCTTGTATGTCCACGAAGAACTGGACATTGTAGTGTCCAGTGATGGATGATCCTAGCTGGCTCCCCCAGAAGGTGGAGCAGATGTGGTCCAGGTACAGCTACACGTGTGTGACACCTTTCCTATGTGCATGTGTGACTTTATGGCAGTATATGTGTATCACCGTATGAGGGTACGACTGTGTGCATGAGATTGTGGAATGGCTGTGAGTGATATAACACAGTTGAGACTGATGCTGTGAATAGATGACATGTGTGGCCGTAGCTGTGAATGTGAGTGTGTGTGGCACTGTAGCTAGGAGTGCAACTGTGAGAGCACATGACCATGCATATGTGTGCATATCGCCAGGTGTGACTTACATGCCTATAGAGGAATTGTGCAGCTGTGTGTAGCTATATGTGCTTTGAGTTGGGCCATAGTGTCTGGGACTGTGTGGATGTGAGGAGGGCTGTGTGGCTGTGTCAGTGGATGGAGGGGCAGTGGTGAGCTGGGCCTGGGACCATGTCTCCCCCCCAGCCCTTGCGCTGCTCCAGATGTGGCACAGTGGTTCACAGCCCTCCTGTGTCCGGGGGACAACAGGATGCAGGGTCTGAGAACCACCTCTCCACCCCACATACAGCCGCAAAACAGACTCCTTCCCTGGACTGTGCCAAGACTGGGTATCAGGGGTCCTAAACCCTCAGGTTTGGTAGTTCTGTCCCAGTAGTTGCCCAGGGCAGAAAGAGAGACCTTTTTTCCACCTGTCTCCGAGCCAAATGGGAGAGGGAACTGGAGGCAGCTTGGCCCAGCTCAGTCTGGAACATGTGCCTGGCATGTAACAGAGGCCAGCCAGCAAACCATGTCACCACCAGGATACTCCCCACATTATTCTCCCAAGGCCAACAGATCTCAAATTCCCCCAACACCCCAACCCACGCATAGACGGAAATCACAGAGAGGGGCTGTGATATTCTCAGCCCCCACCATACATGATATCTCAGCCTAGAGACCTCAGGATACCTAGAGTAGGCCTGGCCAACCCGAGACTTTGCATTCTGGTTCTTCTCCTAGGTCCAACCCCCACTCCCTGAGGAGGAGAGCTGTAGGAGGCAGCCCCTCTCAAGGAAGGGATACGAGAGGGCGGTCCAGGGCAGGAAGCACGAGTGGGGACTTTCCAGGCACTGTGGGTTTAAGAAGAACATTCCCATCCCACCCAGACTGGCCTCAAGAAGGAGCCACCAACCCTCCCCCTCCCCTTGCCCCTTGCTGTGGTCAGGTTTCCCTCTGCAGAGGGGACATGAATGTCAAAGCTAAGAAAAGATTAAGGTAGGAAAGGTCCTCAGAGGAGATGGAAATGAGGGGAGGAGGGCAGGCAGGAAGGAGGGGCAAGGTCCACAGAAAGTCCCAAATCTGACCTAATTTTGACCCAGGATCAAGGGCCCATTCCAGAAGTTCCTGAGGACGTTCTGCCCTGAATAGGGAGCCCTTGCAGCCCGCTCCCCCACTCCACCTGCCCCCAGCTCCTGGGCCCCTGGCCTGGCCAGAGACCCCCTGATGCCTGGACCACAGCTCTCCTCCCTGCACCAAGTCTCCGCTGCCCCAAAAGAGCACCGTGGTTTCACCACACTCCTCTTTCCCACGTGTGCAGATTCCCATTCACGCTCCCTGGGGCAATCCCAAGGGCAGGGCTGGGGTGTCCTCAGTTTCCAACACGGAAGTTACCACACAGCTGGACACCCAGGACTACCTGGGAAATGACCATTTCTAAGCTCCGTCCCCTTCTCCTGGACCGAGGTCTCTTGGGGAGAGGAACCCCACTGATGAGGCTGTCCTGGGACATAGCCTCCCATTCCTCTCTCATGCAACACGTAGCCATAGATAAGAGCAACAGAGCCAACCCCCTGGCAGAAGCCACCGCTGGTGAGATGTGAGTGAGGTCTGGGAAGGGTGTGCATCCAGCTGGGGTCCTTGGCCACCTCCAGATCCCCAGACAGCACCTCCCACCAGCACAGCCCGCCCCTGAGCTGTTGAGGTTCTGGGGCAAATTTTGTGCCTCAGGGACAACTAGTGTTCTATCCTTCCCCCACCTTCATCTTCTCTAGGATCTAAATTAAAAAGTCATGTTTTTTATTATCTTAATTGTAAAAGGTTCATCAGGAAAAAAAAAGAAAAAATATTCAAGCAGCAGCAGCAGCCAGGAATGGCCGTGACCTCCTGGAGGGGCTAGCAGTGGCACTTGTCGGTTCTACCCAACCCGATGCTGGACCAGGCCCTGGCCTGGGGGGTAGGAGTAGCCCCCCTTGAGGATGTAAACAAATGGCCAGGACCCAGGTGGGCACTGCAGTGAGGCTAGCCATGGGTGGGTGGGCTCAGGGTCCCTGGGGTAGTAGGCAGGCCAGCCTATCTTTTCCCCTTGGGTCTCCCACTGTGCACCAGGAAGGATTCCAGGATTCACAGGGTAGAGGACCCCAGGAGCCTGGGGTGAGAGCCTGCTGGAGTGTGAGGAGCTATTGCTTAGTGAACTCAAAAATCTGGTACCTTTTGGATGTCCCCACCAGGAAGACAACAGCAGGGTCCTAGAGTCCATGACTTGTCTTAGCACCTGGAGCCCAGGGGAAAGATGCTGCATGGTCCCTAACCAAGGGCAACAGGGGCTTAGCAGGTGAATGGGGGTCAGGAGGGAGTTGGCCAGCAGCCCATTCCACAAGGGGTGGGGATTGGAGAGGGACAGGGACTGAGATGATGAGGGAACAAGGAAGATCCCTCCCCATCAAGGTAGGGAAGCAAGGTAGGAAAAATGAGGGGGAGAGGAAGGGTATTTTCAGGCCTCTGTACCTTCGCTCATGCTGTACCTCTCTTCTGAATGTCCTATCTACTGCACCCATTTACTACCTGGCAGGTCCTTGTCATTCTTCAAGACATTTCTTGAATGTCACCTGCACCATGGAGTCTTCCCTGATGGGTAAAATGAGTGGTCTCCTCTGTGAGCTTCCAGGGACCCTTATTTACTGTGGGTAATTCCGCACCACCCCCATCTGTTTCTGTGTCTGATCCCCACCTTGACTGGGGACACCTTGAGGGCAAGCATGTCACAGCCCTGGTGTCCAGCATCTGACCCCCGTGTCTGCTGAGTGAACGAGTGGGTGGCAGCCAGGAGAACAAGCTCTGAAGGCTCTAAGGTGGGCTAAGACCCTGGCCTGGCCTCAAGTGACTGACCAGCAGCCCAGGCTTCAGCCTGGAGGGTTCCCGGCCCCATTCTCACCCCTGTTGTGCCCTGACCTCTAAGGAGTAAGAGACTTCCCCAGGAGTAACCGTGACTCTTCCAGAGCCCACCCCCAGCTACTGCTGGTGTGGGAGGTCTGGAAACCAGAGTACATTGCAGTGACCGGGCCGAAGGCAGGGTGGGGCCAGGTACTTGAGATCAGAGGTTGTCGTACATGCGCAGTGTCTTCTCCAGCTGCTGGCCTACCCGCTGGTAGAACAGGATCTGCTGGCGCAGGTAGCTCTGCATCATGTGCTTGAAGTCGAGCTCACGGCGCTGGTGGAAGTGGTTCATCTCGGCTTGCAGGGCGAAGCCCACCACACGGCAGCGCCTGCGAATGCCATCCGCTTCATCCTGCACCATGCGGCCCTCGTCACTCATGCGTTGGCTCTCCTTTACCTTGGCAAAGGCGCCTGGCACAGGCAGAGCAGAGGACAAGGGAGGTTAGGGCTCTGGTCTCCCCAGTATGTTCCCTAAACCCTCCACGAGTCTCCTCAAGGGCAGTCAGCAGCCTTATCAGACAGTACCCTTATCAGCTCCAGCTCCAATACTCCCCCTGGTCCAGCCACTAGGAATCTCTACCAGGATGTCCTCAATCCTCACCCAAATCTGTGGCACTATCAGCAGCCCACACCCAAGTAGTCACAGCTCTGCTTGCTACACTGATTTCTAGGACTAGGATGTCCTAATTCAGCTCAAACATTACCTCCAGAAAGCCCCCCCAGTACCCCCACTGCATTAGGTGCTCTCAGCGCTCCCACAGCTCTTACCACCCTGTGGTTTCTCTAACTGCCTCCCTCTGGGCTGTGAGCTCAATGTTTTCAGCACCCAGAACAAAGCCTAGCCCACAGCAAATCCTGATACATGACCACTGAGCTGATCCAGCCTGTTCCTCACTGGACAACTACAACAGCCTCCCAGGGTCTCCCCACTTCAGTCCCACCCCCTGGGAGGTTTTCTAAAGCAGCTGAAGAGTAGCTAAGCTGGACACCCAAGCCTTCCCTGGCTCCCCTGTGTCTGCAGATCAAGGTCCACACTCATTCATGAGGCCCTCTGGGAGCTGGACCCTGAACCCATTCCACACTGACCCCATGTTCATCAGATTCACCCTGCTCTTTCCTAACTTCACCTCTCTGACCCCTGGATCCCTGTGCTCAATTCAGTGCCTTCCATCAGGTGTACCAGAGCTCCCAAGCACAATGCTTCCCACCCCACCACACTGCTGATTCTGAAACAGAGCCTCAAAGGCCACCTGGAGATTTCCTTTGTGTGTGTCTCCCCCACAGACAGGCTCTGGCCCCTCCTCACTCCAGCTCCCAGGGGACTAGAGGAGGCCTTTGTAATAACCAGGTGACAAATGGAAGGCAAGAGATAAACCTGGGCAGGTGACCCACTTTGGAAGAATCTGAATGAATCAACAAACAACTGGTGAATAGATTCCAGTTCTGAATTAACTGGTACTTGACTAATCCTGCACTGAAGCTAGTGGGGACAGTTGCTAAGAAGGGGGGGCCGTTTGGCAGTGGGTGTAGAGAATCCACTGTGCAGAGAATAAGAAGATGGGAAGGGATGGCACAGTGGGCAGCACCCTCCCAAGTACTTCAAAAGGATCCACTGCACAAAACTAACATGCTCACTGTCCATGCTTCACATTGCTTCTTTAAGGAGGCTTCTCAAGGGTTTTCAAAATGTATTCTTTTTACCCTCAAATTGTTTACTTCATTCAAGATCCATTTCCTAATCATTTATTATATGCCAGGCCCAGGGCTCTAATTCTGGAAATAGCTCTGGAAGCTTTTAGAACCGGCGGCACCCATATTAGTAAACAAGTACATAGCTAATTGGTTAATACTGTCATTTTGAGTGGACAGACTCAAGTTTGGACTGTCTCCAGGGCTGCTCACAGCACTCGTGAGAACCCTGTAGTCACCAGCTCCCAGCCCACTCAGTCCTGTTCCACCCCCATTGCCCAGACCTGAGCAGCAAAAGCAGCATCAGTTCAAAGCCTGCGATGAAGATCAATACAAGACTTCAGAGCAGCAGGCCAGATGCCCTGCCTATCTTCCAGGCCCCTGCCATATAGAGGAAACTGAAGCCATAAGGGAAGAAACTTGCCTAGGGGCTCCCACCTCCTTCCTGCCCCTCACATAGGAGATGCCTGGCCCAGAGGTATCCCTCCACGGCTTGGAGGTAGACATGACTTCCACTGCAGGGTGCCCATACCAGGTCAGCCAGGCGTTCGTGTGGGGCCCCCAGACAATGGACTCAGGGATTTGAGAAAGTCCAAAGGGATAAAGAAGGACTACAAAAAGGAAGGTAGAAAACAACAGGACAAAGAAACTAAAGTTAAGCTTTAGAAAAAGGAACCTACTGGAAGAGGAAACACAAACCAGACTGGATTCCACCTGCCTGAGAAAGTCCAGGGACAGTGAGGGTGGACCTGTACTTGAGAGGGTACTTCTTGCCCATGGCCTTGGAGGAAGGAAAGGCCCCTTTTGTTGATAAGGAGATTAAGGCCCAAAGAATAGAAATGAATCGACTGCAATTGCTAGGTATTCAAAGACAGGCAGACAGGCAAGGAGCCAGGGAGTAAGGGAAAAGGGGAGGCCCCACCCTGATCTCCGTCACCTCTCCACCCTGTGACTCAGATCTGGGGCCTAGACCAGCTAACACGAACATGCCCCAGAAACTGGCTGGGAGTCAGGGCTCTGGCCTGTCCAGCACCCACCCTTCATTCTAATTTGGACTCAACCTGAGAGCCGAGGACCCAGGGAGCCTCCTGCCATGGCAGTTGTCCTATAGGTGGGGTCCCAGAAAGAGGGGAAGGGAGGTTGGAGCTTCTGAGTGCTGGGGTCCAGGCATAGTCCTGCCTTAGTCTTGTCCCGCTTTTTGGAGATTGTCACCATCTGCTCCAGGTTGGGGGCAGGAGTCCTACATCCTGGTCCTCACTGTGTCACCTCTAGCAAGCCACTCTCCTTGCCTGGTCTACAGGTCTCCCAATGTCACAGGGGTCAGGTTGGACTAAATATGATGCTACTAACAACTGCTCACGGCAGAATAATGCTTTAGTTCCCACATCTGAAAAATGGGTAAGAGTACCTTACCCATTTAACTGAGATTAACTGAGGTTTGGCTGAATTAATATTCATAAAGTACTTAGGACAGCAATAAGAGTTCAAGATGCTGCGTGCAGTTGTGTGCAAACTGCTTTTTAGTCACAGCAAGAACCAGCAGGTGGGGTGGTTCATGGAGATAATTCTCTTTGTTTATGGAAGCCTAGGATGGCTGGTAGAGGGAGGGTTAGATGATGGCCCAGAACAGAGGGCCCACCTGACCCAAGGCAGGTGCCTGGCCTGCAAGAGCCACTTTACTTTGGCCAATCTAGAAGCTCCTTGGCCCCTCCATGCATGCTCTGTGATTCTGGGACTGCCTCCAGCCCACCAAGGATTCTAGGTAAGTTAGCGCTAGAGATTAGGCTTAGATAAGCCTCCCTTCCTTCTCCTTCCCCTCTTAGCTCATCTACGCCAGGCGGCCATCCCTGGGGGAGCTCCTTCCCTCATCTGTCAGGCACAGTGGACACAATGCTGTGGAGTCAGACACACCTGGGCTCCAATTTCTGCTCTGCTCAACATCCCACCTCACTGCACCTCCTCTGAAAAATGGAGGGTGCCCATTGGCCTTCCTGGCTTGGATGTGATGAGTCTTAGGATGGAGCCACGGCTCTCAGATGGGAGCCCTAGACAGTCACTGTTTCCCCTTGTTGTCCCAAGGAAACTATTATCAGAGCCCCCTTACGCCCTCAAGACTGCCCTGGTTTGGACTAAGTCCAGGGGCTGGACCAGTGGGCAGACAGGCTGGTGAGCCTCATCTTAGCGTCACCCAGACTCTGTGTCCCATTTCACTAAGGTAAACACTGATGGGAGAGAACTCTCTCAAGGTCACTGTCTCAATGTTTGTCCAAATTCTGGCCTCCTGATCCCATCTAGGCCTCCCATTTCCTTTCTTCCATGGCCTCTCCCACACCCTCACCATATTTCAGATGTCCAGACAAGCTGGACAGAATCTTGAGCACCCACTTTCCCTGCTCCCTTCTCTGAGAAAAGGCTCCAGTGCAGGGCCACCATGGGATCCCTCCTCCTTCCAGCAGGCTATGGGCCTCCAAAACCTGCCCAATCCTGTGTCAGCCAGATTCCAAGCCCCCTCCCTAACTCACCAGAACACAGGCCTAGGAATGGCAGTGCAGAGTCCAGAAGGAGAAAGAATAAGCCCAGAGGGGGCTTGCTTATTGGAGAGGTGGGCTGGACTCTGCCTGAGCTTGAATGCATCATGCCAGAGGACTGTTGGCCACCCATTCTTAGAAACACCTCAAGTGGAAAGTCAGAAATGGCCTCTCTTAGCTCTGTCTCCCTGCCCAAGAGTCAGAAAGGCCAGTCTGGCTTCACTCCCTTCTATTTCAGTACAAGCCTCGGAGCCCTGGGTATGGGGCTGCCTGATGCACCCAGCTCTGCCCTGGGTGAAAGTCCCCAGGCACCCTACAGCAGCGGTTTAGAAGCAGTTTAACCACTGTGCCCCTGCTTCCCCCTCCCACTGCCCTCATAGAAACATGCCACCCAAGGAACTGGTTGAACAGGCTTTCCAAGGCCCTAAGGCTGCAGTGGGTGTGGCTCCTCTTTGAACCAGGGAGACACCTGCCCCAGTGGGCCCCAACCAGCCAGGCCATCTCCCCTGCCCTGTCCCTGCTCAGAGCTAGATCTCAGGCATCACTGTCCTCAGCCAGACCCTCCGAGGTGTCTCCCTCCCCAACCCTGGGCCTATGGGCTGGCTGAGTCTACTTTTTCTTGTTTTATAAATCAGGAAACTAAGCCCCAGAGACAGGAAGGCACTTTCCAGGGGGAAGAGCCAAGACTAGAGCTCAGGGCTCAAGTCTCCTAAAGCTGAAAGAAGAGGGAAGGAGGAGGACAGGAATGAGGAGATGAGAGAAAAGAGAAAGTGAAAGGAGAAAGGAAGCTCGGACCTACCAAGGACGACCTCCTGGTTAAGGAGAGCAGGGCCGGTTCGCACCAGACACTCCTGGATACTGAAGACCACCTGGGGGTGGCTTTTGCTGACCCCCAGGCATAATCCAGAGGTCTGACTCCTGGCCCCACCCAGAGAAAAACTCCCAACCAAGCCAGGCCTGACCTCAAGGCCTAGGGGCCAAGGAGCCAGCCCCACGCCCTACAGTCTTCCTGAGTTACTAAGCAGCCCCAGGGAGGACCACACCTTCTTCTGACATCTGACCTGCTTGTTGTCCCCAGAACTCAGTCACCCGTTAGGTCAGGTTGGCCCCACTCACTGTTCAGGTAAGAAGACAGCTCAGGAAAGGAGAGTTAGATGGGCCGTGAGCCCCTGGTTCCTCCCCAGCCCAGCCTAGGTGCCCCTGGGTAACCCAGGATGAGTCACTTCCCTGGCAGTTCCTTGACAGCCCTGCAGTAACAGAGAGGGGCCCATCCTGTCCCTCCCCTACACAGGGTCTGTGAGAACTGAAAACATGGCCAGGTTTGGGAGGTGGCCAACATGGACGTGTGCTTGGGTAGGCACAGAAAGAAGGGAGAGTCCCAGACGGGCCATGGGCTCCCTGTGCAACCACTCTTCGGTGGACACCACCTTTCATCTGCAAAATGGGGACCAATGACCTTTGGTACACAGATTGGGAACTTGCAGTTAGGACATGCAATGGTGAGAACAGACTTTGAAGGGAGGTGAGCTTGTGACTCAGAGGGAAGATAGGCCACATTGTGCTCACTGTCTGGGTCTATAGCTGTGGAGGCTCTTCGAGGGCAAGGTCCAGGCCCTGGTCATCTCCATGTCCCCAGACCCAACCTGACACCTTGAAGGGTTCATTGTATAATGCAATGATGAGAAAGTGAGACAGAAACAGAAGAAAACAATGAGAAAGGAAGGAAAGGACAACAAGAAGGTAAACAGCAAGCTCCACGAGGACAGAGACCAGATCTATTCACAATAACATCCCTACACCTAGAATAGCACCTGCCACATAGTGGGTGCTCAACACACTTGTTGAATGAATGAACAAGACGAAGACAGAAAGACTCGATGAGCTGTTCCACCTGTGTAGGCCATGTTCACAACCCCACATCCAACAGAGTGCAGACTCACTACAGGTCTCCAGACACGCTGCACTGGCTCTTACCTTTCTGCAGGTGGATGATGTCTGGGAAGTTGGAGAGCAAACCCTGGTAGAGAGACAGCATGTCGAGCATCTGGAAGAGGTCATTCTTGGGCTGCTCAGCAAACATCTCACCAACAGCTTCATAAGTACGGCCCGTATGAGAAATGGCACTGTTGAGGGCCTCAGAGCTAAAGGGGGGGTCTAACTGGAAGGCATGACTGATGGCTTGGAAGGCATTGCCCAGCTTCTGGAACTCTTTGCGGAAGCCCCCTGCATGCTTGCGCACCAGCTCCAGCGCTACAGTGCTGAGCTGCAGGACGCTGTCATCCATCTTCTTGCTGAAGGCCTTGAAGGTATCCACACGATCCTCCACATCCTGCAGGTCCTGGTGCTCCGTGGGGATCTGGAAGGTGAGAAGGAAGCTGGCACCCACCATCTCATCCTTCTCTGCCCGGCGTTTGCCCATCTTCCACTGCTTGTCATCCAGGCAGCTGAGAAAATGCTGGAAGCCTTCATACTGGGATAACACAGGGTGGCTGGTCATGTGGTCCATCCAGAGGATGAGCCGCCGCTTCCGCTTCTCAATAAAGTCCTCCTCAAAGCGGCCTGTGGCCTGCTTCTCTGGCAGGTGGGGCACAGAGATGACAGTGAATTTGTGAAGCAGGCGGTTATAGAGCCAATCAAAGTGCTTGTAACGCCGGTAGACAGGGGAGCTAGCATGGGTGGGCGTGAGCTTGTAGGAGATGTAGCTTTTGATGCCCTTAAATTTGGTCTGTTTGGTGGGTTCCTCCACGGAGCAGGCAAATGGGTGGGGGTTGGCCTTCCACTGGGGGCCACGAGGGCCCATTTCAATGGAGTATGTCTCTGTGATCTTAGCCATCATGGGCACATCACCCAAGATGAAGGCCTCTACTCCAGAGCGCACAAAGCATGAGAAACGGTTGAGGTTGCGTCCCACCACACTACCTCGCTTGGCAGATGCCAGGCTGTCCTGTCTCTCCAGGGGTGGCTTGGGCCGGAAGACCATGTGCTGACTGGGGTAGGCACCAGGGTAGGAGAGGTTGAGTGGGGGGTGCCCATTGGTGCCCAGTCCACCAGCCCGTGGCTCCTCTATTACTGTGCATCCATCGTCCCAGTCATCCCAGTCATCATCATCGTCCTCCTCAAAGCTACCCTGGTTTGACAGGAAGCAACTGCCCCCACTGCTCCCAGGGCTGGCCACACTGGGGCTGTCATACCAGCTCACCTGGGTGCCTGGAGAGCCTGCAGGGCTGCTGGAGTAGTCAGCATGGTTGAAGCTAGTGCCAGAACGGATGATCTCCACATAAGAGGCAGGGAAGAGCCCTGTCTCACCGCGGCTGTTCTGGCCTTGGAGCCAGCCATCTAGTGAGGTCTCACTGAAGATGACCAGGTCCTCACCCTGTTGGATGTTGATTTCCTCCTTGTTCTCACTGTGGAAGTCATAGAGGGCTCGGCCTTTCAGTGCCATGGCTGGGCCAGTGGTAGAGAAAGATGAGGAGAGGGTCCTGCCCAGAACTGAGGTGTCCAGGAAGGTACCAAACCAATGCCTGTCCCAGCAGCTCAGTTTCTCGGTCCCTAAGGCAGGTCTCAGCACCCAGAGATGCTATCCAGTCTCCTACTCTTCAAAGCTGTGCCCATGGCCCAGAAACATCCTTATCAAGTCCCCCAGCACATGCCTGGGGGCAGGGGGACCTCATATCCATAGTCTTCCCCCCTTCCCTTGGCAGCCCCTGAAGGGGAGTCTCTCCCTCCTCCCACTTCCAGAGGAAAAGTCAAGTGACTTGGAGAAATCAGCTCTGAGAGGGCAAGTATTCCACTTTCCACTGGAACAACGTTCTAAAACAAAAGAGAATCGCTCCGAAATGGTTCCAGAATGCCTGCAGCTCTGGCTCCCAGCTCCTTCTGGCTCCTCAGGCCTTGGAAGACTCTGTCACATTCCTCTGAAGTTCTGCTCCTTCCTCCTTCCTACTCCTCTTGGGCCACTGGGTTTTCAAAAATCCAGAAAATCCAAGAAGGGCAATGAGAAAAGCAGTGGCTTCCTGAATCCAGTCCAAGGGTGGATGTGTCCAGCTTCCCAACGAGCCAGACTGGGAAAACAAGGACCGAGGCTTACACAACAGGCGGCCAACTCTCAGACCAGGCAGGCCAAGGGGCCCCTGACCGCTCCAGCGCCCGCTCCTCACCCAAGTGGCCAGCCCCCACCCAAAGGAAGGAAGGGAGCAACGGGGCGCTCAGGCGATTTCTGTCCACCAGTTGAGTGGCCTCTTTTGTTTGCCTAATTATTCAGCAGTTTATGAGCCTGAAGCTGACCCGATCCGAGTCGAGGACCCCGTCCAAAGGTAAGCCACCCAGCGCCCGGCGTACAGAACCCCCGCCCAGTCCTGCACGCATACACTCAACAGGAGTTTGCAGAGTGAGCTCCAGCGAGCAGATGGCGTGGCGGGCCGGTCGGCCTCCTTTCTGTGGGTCCCGCAGTGGGCGGCAGTCTGTGGCCCCTGCGCCCCAGCCCACTCCTCCAGCAATCGCAGACCCTCGGCACAGCCAGCGACTGGCCAGCTCCAAAAAGTAAAAAATAAATAAAATAAAAAAAGTCGATTCCGGGAGGTGGCGTCCTGGAGAAGGAGGAAACAGCCGCGGGGGAGGAGCTGGGCTGGGAGAGGCATGGAGGGAGGGAAAGCAGGCAAACTCACTCCTCTGCGCTCCCGGGCTGCGAGGGGCAGGGCAGGGACGCTGGCTCCGCCCAACCGGCCCTCCTGCCCCTAGCTTACCTCAGTGCAATGGCCCCTCACTCGCTGCGAGATCCGGATTCCAGAAGGAGAAGACTCGGGACTCAGTAGGGGGTGGGGGCTGGGATACCAGCCTCTAAGAACAGCCAGCCCTCGGGGAGAAAAACCTGTCGCCCTGAGGGTCTTGAGCATCTTGAACTCTTTCCTCCCCTGCCAGCCACTGCCACCTCCTCTCTTGCTAGGATCCAGTCACTCTCCCTGCCTTTTCCGTTACGCCAGTGAAGGAGAACTCTGAAAGTTTGCAAAGTGAGGGGCTGCAAGGAGTGTGCCAGAGCGGAACCGCAAGAGGCGATTAAAGAAGGGTGCCTGGTGAGTCACACACGCTCCCCACCTCCGCTCTGGTGGGACTGGGCAGTGGCGGTGCAGCCAGGGATTTTTCTCCGGGTGGGCCCCCAGAGGCAGCAGCACCCTCACAGAAGAAGCCTGGGATAGGGGCTGCTGCGGGTCCTAGTACCCTAGCCAGACAGAGCCAGGAACTGCCTTGGGAAGTTTCCTTCATGGAAGTTTTTTGAGCGACAGAAACAGGCTCAGGCACCACACCTGGTTCCTTGTTGCTTCGTGCAGCAGCGGGGACCGGGTGTTCTGTCTGCCAGCAACTGCAGAAGCGAGGGGAGAGGGGTGGTCAGGGTAGACTTGCAGCAAGAGGCAAGGAGGATTTGACCCTTCACTGACCAGCCCATCCGGAACATTTTGGATACTGACTGCCAGGCACTGTTCAGGGGCCCTGGAATTACAGCACAAGGCAGTCTGGGTTCCTGCTCTGGAGTGTTTACAATTCACCCTCTTGACCTTAATTCGTCCATTCTGTTTCTGTCTCATTCATTCCAATTCATGCACTCAAGGGAACATTAACTAAGTAGCTTTTTCAGTACCAAGACCCTGGGATACAAAGAGGAATAAGACACTGTCCTGACTTTCCAGGTGCTCAGGTGTGTCTGGAGAGGTAGACAGATGCTCCCTACCCAGGGTGACCAGTCCCATGAAATGTGCTACAGATCCCAGCCTGAATGGAGCAAGGAAGTCTTCCTGGAGGAGGAGGCATTGTGAAGCAAAAGCTTCAGTTCCTACTCCCTTCCTGGCCATGCCCTGGAGCCTTACCTACCCCTCTAGCCAGGATTTACTTCCCACTCATTCTCACTCTTCCCACTTGTTGCAGATTAACTGGCAGAAGACAGTACTGCTGAAGGTGGACACCACTGGCCATTTTGAGGGATGTGATTTGCAGGCTTCTGGCTCCAAAACTCAAATTTATTGGTGAATAGATCCAATACCCACCCTGTGCAAGGCTGGCATCTGACCCAAATAAAGTCTTTATTTTTTAGATTTTTAAAATTTATTGACTTTTAGACAGAGGGGAAAGGAAGGAGAAAGAGAGGGAAAGAAACATCAATCTGTGGTTGAAAAAATCTGAATTTTTGCATCAATAGATCGAGGCAGTTTGAGCTGCTCTTTAGGAAGCCCAGGTACCATAAGGTTAGCACTGTGAACCTGGAACCCCCAGGATGGGAAAAGAGAATGGTATGACAAGTCTGTCAACCAAGAAATTGTAAGATCTTATCCCCCTCTGTAGTAGCAGCCTTGATTCTAAGGCCTCAGTTTGGCTTAGTATCTCTATGACCAGAGCATGAATACATGTTTCTCCCAGCTGCTTTGAGATGGCTCTTTTCTGTGATCTCTCTTCTGTTCACAAAGCCTCTCTCCAAGCTAGGCGTAACAATAGCAGCTACTTCCTTAGTGCTTCGCACTGTTGTAAACATTTTATCTTTATTAGCTCACTAAATAACAAATGTGATTTCTGCTCTCACACATCTAGGGTCCTAGTCCAGCCCCATTCCCTTGAAGGGCCCCCAGCCACCACCTTGATGGTCTTTAGTTGGTTCCCAAACACTTTGGTCACACATTTACAGGCCAACGGTCTTTGATTTACTCCCACATCTGCTCTGGGTGGGTTTTTCTAACTCTCGGGAGCCACCTTTATTTCTGAGTTCTTAGGGAAAACTCACTCTTCAGCTTTGCAGACATTTCCAGAGCTTGTATCTTCCATTCCCACCCTTCCAGGGACTCTTCAAGCCTAGGAGTTACAGAGCCTCTGGTCACACATCGCAGGAAACCACTAACCTTTGTGGTTTTCCTATACTCTGCCCATTAGTTTAGGGGAAGTTCCTTTATTACATTCTCTTCACCTTATTGTAATTGGAGTTTGTTCTCTCTTTCCTGCTGGGACTCTGATTCCTGCACAGGAAACAGCATCCATCCCCCCCATCCAGGCATCAAACTTCCTTCCTTAGGAAAGGAGTCAGCAAGGGAAAGCCATGGCCAGGGATTTCCAGGATGACCTATGCAGCCCGGCAGACACACTGGACAATATTACAGTAATGCAGACAAGAGATGAGGAGGGCCTGAAACAGGGCAGGAGTGATGGACTACAGAGAAGGAAATATGGGAGTTTATGGAGGTAGGACAGACAGGCATGTCAATCAACAATATGTGGGTATTAGGGAAGAATCAACCCACAGAGTAAACAAACAAACAAACAAAAAAAGATTGATTCGTCTTCCTCCACAAGCTGCTGCCCCATTTCTCTGCTCACCTTTGCAGCAAAGCTCATGCAAACGGCACCTATACCAACCAGTTGCCTACAATGAAACCCTTTTTCTTCTTAAACCTCTCTAGCCATTCTTTCACCTTCACACTCCACTGAAACTAATCAAGGTCATCAATGACTCACTAGTTATTCTCAGTCCTCCTCTTTCTACTCAATTTATCAGTAGCATTTGACCAATTTGGTAATTCCTTCCCCTTGCATACACTTTCTTCACCTGCCTTGGGGAGACCATATTCTTCTGGTTTCCTTCTACTTGCCTGATTCATCCTCTTCTTTCCAATAATTCTTAACACTAGAGTGACTCCAGTATTGTGGTCCTCTTATCTTTTCTATCCATGTTTACTCCTTTAATGACCTCACTCTGACTCACAGCTTCAAATACCATTCATTTGCCAATAATACCCAATTTCTTTTTAAATTCTCCACCCCAACCTTTTCTTTAAAACTCCAAATTCACATCTTTCTCTTTGACTTCTCTCCTTGGAAATATACACATCTCCAACCCAACATGGCCAAGACTGAATTTCTGATCTTCACCCCCAAACCTGTTCTACTTGGCACCTTTGCCTATGTCATATGATGAGTACTTTTTTTTCAGGTGCTCAGGCCAAAAACTGGAGGCATCCTTGACTTCCCTCATTATCCCGGGACTCCTCTAATCATCATCTCCCTGCTACTGCTCCTGTCCTGGTCCTGGCCACCATCATTCTCACCTGGATCACTGCAACAGCTTCCTAAATGGTTTGTTTCCACCTCTGCCTCCCAACAGTCTGTTCTCAACATGGCATCAGGGTGATCCTTCTAAAACATAAGTTAGATGTCAATCCTCTGCACAAAACTCAGCATGAAAAGTCCTTACAAAGACCAACAAGCTTCTTTATGTGAGTCCCCTTGCCTCCCTGCCTAGCCCACTTTGCTTCAACCAAGATGGTTGTTACACCTTTTCTGACATGCCAGGCACATTCCTGTCTTAAGGCATTTGTACTGTTGCCTCTTCCCCTAGATATGCACATGACTATCTATTAAATACCACTTCAATAAAACCTACCCTGACATGCCCTATTTAAAATTATAGCCCATCTTCACCCCAAGCCCTTCTAAGTCCTGCTGAATTGTTTCAGGTGGTGCCTGCTAACATATAATTTACTTATTTATCATGTTTGGGGAGAAGGAAGTTAGCCAAGAGTCCTGCTGCAGACGTGTTGAACAAGAGCTAGAAGGGAATGAGGCTAGGGGAATATGAAGGGTGGAGATAAAGTGCAAACTGGGAGAAGATATTTGTACCATATATAACTGGTTAAGGATTAATACCCAGGATATATAAAGAACACCTTCAAATTGACCAGGAAAAAAAAAAGCAAGCAATCTATATAAGTTTGTTACTGTAGTTGTTGTAACAAATTACCACAAACTTAATGACTTAAGACAACACAAATTTATTACTTTACAGTACTGGAGATCAAAAATCCAAAGTCACAGGGCTTAAATCAAGGTGTCAGCACAGCTGTGTTCCTTCTGGAGACTTTAGGGAAAAATCCATTTCCTTGCTTTTATGGGTTTACTAGAGGATGACCATATTCCTCTAGTAAGGACCCCTTTCATCTTCAGAGCCAATAATCACATCACTCAGACTTTTGCTTCCATCATCATATCTCTTCTGGTTCTTCAGTCTCTTTCTTTCACTTACTAGGACCCTTGTGATTACAGGGCACCCACCCAAACAATCCAGGATAATTTCATCATTTCCAGATCCTTAATTTAGTCATATCTGCAAAATCCCCTTTGTCATGTAAGGTAACATACTCACTCACAGGTTCTGGGTGGACATCTTTGGGGTGGGGTGGCATTGTTCTACTTATCATACAATCTAATAGAAAAATAGACAAAAGACATGAAAAGACATTCCAAGATGGAGTAAACATATATGAAACCTTTATTCTTCAGGGAAATTAAAACTAAAATCACAATGAAATACCACCACATACTCCTCAAGTTACCAAAAATTTTTAAAAATAATTGAGAACGAGGAACAAAGGACAACACTTTCATTAAATATTTGACAGAATGTAGGAAGTTTGAACATGCACATACTTTACAACTCAGCAATTCTGCTCCAAGATATTAGAAGTTATTGTATGCATATGTGCAACAGAAGACCTACAAGAATGTTACTGCCAGCACTGCTAAAAAAAAAATAGTCCCTCCAGCCCTGGCTAGTGTGGCTCAGTGGACTGAGCGCCAGCCTGTGAACTGAATGATTCCCAGTTCAATTCTCTGTCAGGGCACATGCCTGGGTTGCCACCAGGTCCCCATTTGGTGGCAAACAAGAGGCAGCCAGTCAGTGTTTCTCTCCTTCACTTTCTCCCTCCCTTCTCATCTCTCTGAAAATGAATAAATAACATGGCTTTTTAAAAAAAATAGTCCCTTCAAAAAAACCCAAAAGGAAAAAAGATTAATAAATTGGATAGAGCCAAACAATGAAGTATTATACAGCAGTAAAAAAAACTATAGCTACATATAATTCCATATGGTGTAATTCCTTCTAAGCAACACTTCCCAAATGTTGGTGTATATACAAATTACCTGGGGATCTTGTTAAATGCAGATTCTAATTCTGTAGCTCAGAAATGGGGCATGAAATTCTGCATTTCCAATGAGCTCTCTGCTGGTCCACAAGCTACACTTTATGTGAGAAGGATGCATAGTTAGGGATGCATGTATAATGATAAAACTATTTTTCTTTCTCTCTTTTGTTTTTGCCAGGGTAGATGCTGTCCCCCACTACCAAAAATTATGCAGTGCTGTCCTGGACAGTGTGGCTCAGTTGGTTGGTGCAATGTCCTGTAATCAAAAAGTTGCAGTTTCCATTCCCAGTCAGGGCACTTACGTAGGTTGCGTTTGGATCCAGGTCCCTGCTCATATGATCCTGCTCCAGGCGTGTATGGGAGGCAACCAATGGATGCCTGTCTCTCACACTGATGTTTCTCTCTCTCCCTTCCTCTCTCTCTGAAATCAATGAAAAAAAAATGTCTTCTGTTGAGGATTAAAAAAATTTAAATTATGCAGCCGAGTTTCCCACATTTGGGGAAATTGCTGGGGTCAGCACATCCAGGGTGCCATGGATAAGCCTCGCCGTGGGAAAAACCACCTTCGTGATTATAGTATCTACCCAGCCAGGTAAGTATAAAACTATTTTTCTTTTCTTTTCCATTTAAAAAACATGTTATTTATCTATTTTTAGAGAGATGGGAAGGTAGGGAGAAAGAGAGGTAGAGAAACATTGATGTAAGAGATACATCGATCGGTTGCCTCTCGCACGCCCCCAGATCAAGACCCAGCCAAGCGACCCGGGCGTGTGTCCTGTTGGAAATCGAACCCTGTCTTTCCGTGCGGCACTCAATCTACTGAGCCATACTAGCCAGGGCTAAAACCTTTTTTTAAAACAAAAAATTCAGAATAGATACCTTTACCTCCATTTGGGAGACTGGGCGGGAGACCTGGTGATATTATCTTAAACTGGTTGTTGGGCTTATAAGTATTCATTATACGTTATAACTTACATATGATACGAATTCTATTTACCATATACCAAGTATTATACTTAAAAAAAAACATACAAAAAATGATCAGCGAAGAAGCTAGGTGGCGTCAAAAGCTTGGGCAAATAAAGAGGTTAGTCTTGCAGCCTACACGCAGGTATAGGTTAGAGAAATAACTAGCTGAAAGAGTTACCTTCGTTAACTCAATATTAGGTGTGACCAGATATCCACCCAGTCAAGCAAATTCGTTTGAGTCTGAACTGAAGGGTCAAGACTTGTACCTACTACCCAAGCTTCTCAAACTTGCTGGGTTTTATGAATCAAGTGGCACTCCTGCCAAAATGCAGATTCCCAGGTGGCTCCCATACAGATCCCGATTCTGACCGTGTAGGAAGCGGCCGCAGAACCTGTATTTCACAGGTTCACTGCAGCCCAGCCCCTTTTAGCAGGAAAAAACGTTCCGCCCTCCCGCAAGGTCCTCTACAAAGTTAAAGGAACCTAACGGTCAGCACTGCGTAAACCCAAAGAAACAAGCGCCGTCTTCCCCCTTCCTCGCAACTGGCCTCTTTAGCTCTTATAGGGAGATTATCCTAGGAGTCCCTAAAACACAGCCATCTGAATGACAAAAATCATTAACATACAGAAGACTGGCTCCGGGAAATTTAACTGGGCTCCGCCCTCCCGGCCCCGACCAGATCCGTCTACGCTGGGTCTGGGGAGGGAAGGAAAAAACCGCGAGATATAGTTTGAAGGCGTGGTCCCAATCTGGCCAATGGAAGTCGGGGGCGTGGCCACTCATCTTCCTTTCATTGGCCCAATTGTCCGAGTGGCTCTAGGTACGCGGAGGCGGAAGTCACGCGAAACCCGGAACTTGTGCTCTGCATAGCGTCTAAGGAACCTGCAACCGCTGTCATGGTCCGGAAGCTTAAGTTTCACGAGCAGAAGCTCTTGAAGCAGGTGGACTTTCTGAACTGGGAGGTCACTGACCAAAACCTGCACGAGTTGCGCGTGTTGCGGCGTTATCGGCTGCAGCGGCGTGAGGACTACACGCGTTACAACCAGCTGAGCCGTTCAGTGCGCGAGCTGGCGCGGCGCCTACGCGACTTGCCTGAGCGCGACCCATTTCGCGTGCGCTCCTCCGCAGCGCTGCTGGACAAGTTGTATGCTCTTGGCCTGGTGCCCACGCGCACCTCACTCGAGCTCTGCGACTTCGTCACGGCCTCGTCCTTCTGCCGCCGCCGACTACCCACCGTGCTGCTTAAGCTGCGCATGGCGCAGCACCTCCAGGCTGCCGTGGCCTTCGTGGAGCAGGGCCACGTGCGCGTGGGCCCCGACGTGGTCACCGACCCCGCATTTCTTGTCACCCGCAGCATGGAGGACTTCGTTACCTGGGTTGACTCATCCAAGATCAAACAGCACGTGCTGGAGTACAATGAGGAGCGCGATGACTTTGATCTGGAAGCCTAACGGGTCTTCCCCCGCCACTGCTGCATTTTATAGGTTGGGAAGCTGAGACCTGATGCTGGAGATTCTATAAGGACGCTTTTCCCGAAGTGTGTCAGCCAGTCCTAGCACACTGGAAGCCAAAGGGTACGCCCCTGTTTTCCACGAAATTTTCTTAGCTCTTGGACCATTGATAATTAAATGTGACTTTCTTGAAACAATGGGAAGCAGCTTTGTGCTGCACTGGGGAGTTATTAGTCTCTTGTTCCTTTAACATTGTGAAGTGAAAGCAAAAACTTCGCATCCATCCCTGCTTTCTCCTTATGTCCTAGCGGGACAATTTGGTTCATTTAATTCTAATTTTTGTTGCTGTTCATGATTAAGCTGTGTACTGGTGTAGAGAATTTGGTCTTAAGTTCTTATAAAATGGGTAAGCCTTTAGTGTACAGATTCCCATCCCTTGTTTAAAGGAATGCTTTTTTTAATGCTAATAAATGGTCCAGCTGCTTTGTAAGTGCAAATTTTTGCCTGTTTGATTTTTTTCACATGAGGTCGGATCTACAGGTCTCCTTGGCTCAGGATCCTAGAGAAAAGTAATAGGGTCAGCAGCTGTCTGCCGGTAAGTGAGGCCCTACAACAGGGGTGGCATGTAAGGGTTGCAGGGTGTTTGTTGTACAGGCTGAGCAAATTTGTCATTTTATCAGTCTCCTTTGGAATGAGTGTTTCTGCAGAGCTCTTTCCATAGAACTTCCTGTTGATATTCCAGCCCAATACCATATTAGAGGGCTGAAGTGTTTGCTTACTTAAGGAAATAATTGTCCTGTAGCTTGGCCATCCAGCAGTTAGTAGTGGCCCAGGAGGTTCTTGAAGATGTAGATATTACTGGGAGTGGGAGAGAATTAGAAGAGTAGGGAGACACTTTGTTTTTCACACAAGATTTCTCCAAGGAGAATAAATAGAATGGCCAAACCAGTGGAATGGCTTTTACATGTGCCTCCTCCATATCCCCTGGCATGAGGCAGCTCTTAAAGAAACAATGAAGGGAATGAGGCACAATGAAAGGATGACATTAGCAAATGTGGTTTTAAGTACATTACATATCTTAACCATTTCATCCAATACTCAAGTAGGGAATCCAATTACTGTATTCTCTACTTTTCAGGTGAGGGAACTGAGAGATGGGTCAAATTACCCCAGATTGCATAGCCAATAAGTGGTGGGGCTGGAATCATGCTCCCTTTAAGAAATTCAATGTTGACACTGCTGACACTTAGTATGTGTCAGGTTTTTTTTTTAAGGTCTCAATTAAGCCTCAAATATTAATAAGATGCCCTATATACACATGTATTTGCTACTAAAAATTGAAATAGCTCACCAAGAAATATATTACAGTTCAAATTTTTGAAAACCAGAGAATTTAATTAATACACCCTGCACTAATACTCTAGCCAAACCATGTTTTTTTTAAATATTGTTTCTACACAAGTCACTTGCTTTTAAATCTTGACTTCAGGCTTTTAAAACACAACACTGGAGACCTATTGGTGCGTGCTTCTTTCAGTCAAATGAAAAAAAAAGAAGTGTGTTGAAGTCATTCAAGTACAAACTACAGAGATTCTTTATAAATTATTGGCATCAAGGTAGACAAGAAAAAGACATCACAAAACCTCTATCATAGGTTGTTAAAATACTAATATGCAGCCCTGACTGGTGTGGCTCAGTGTATTGAGTGCTGGCCCGCAAACAGAAAGATTGCCCGTTCGATTCCCAGTCAGGACACATGCCTGGGTTGCTGGCCAGGTCCTCGGTAGGGGGCATGTGAGAGTAATCACACAGTGAAGTTTCTCTCCCTCCCTCTCTTCCCTTCCCTCTAAAATAAATAAAATCTTTTTTAAAATATTGATATGCAGTTTATCCTAGCATAGAGTAGTTTTCCCAAGCTGTTGCATAATGACCTTAAAATTACTAGCAAAAAAAGTACAGGAATGAGGTTTATGACTAAATTGACTCCATGTCATACTTATTCCCCATGCTAATATTATCAGAAGGATCTCCATGATAGAGGCAATAAGGACAGCTACATCTACATTTAAATTTTCTGAATCTTGATTCAATGTCAAGTTTCCTGTGAATTTTGTTTGTTTTTAGAGAGGGAACGTTTATTAAAGCTGGGCACAGTGAAATGAGAAACAGCCTAGGATAGAGAAGCAACAAGAGAGGCCTAGGCAGGGCTGCTTGGCTCTCTAGAAACAATATAGGAAAGAAATGAGCCAAGGTAGAGCTACTGTCAGCTCACAGAAGTCAGACACAAGGGGCTTAGTGAACAGGTTAAGGGGGGTTAGCCCAGAACAAACTGCTGCTGTCCACTGCTCCCTTAGTTGCAAGTCTCATGGAGACCCTTAAGAGTTTAGGAGTTGTACGGAAGGGAAGAAAGACATGGGTATGCTTCCAGGAGGGAGAGCATGCTTGAATGTGTGAGTTCTTGACTCCTTGCAGAAAAGGTTTCAAGATACTAGTCCAGGTGATTTTGAGAGCTTATTGAATCTGGGGTCAGTGAAACAAAGGAAGGGCTTAAGATAGAAGAGACAAGATTGTTGGGAACCGCCCTGCCTGGTTTCAGGAGCTGTAAACCCCACATGGCTAAGGCTGAGTGAGCGACCTTCAGACCACAAGCCACTAAGGAGACAAAGCTTCTCTCCCTGGCAGGAGCACCGCTTCTGATCCTTTTTTCATAACTGGCCCCCAGTGCTTGATCAGTTAGCCAATGACGGGTAAGATTCCCCAAGGGGGGAACTGCCTAAGACAGGCATGAACATGTGGAGGCACCAGGGAAGGACTTGGAGGCTATGGAGAAGGGGTGATGGACCCTCACTCCTCAGCTTTGACAAAGCCTGACTCCCCTGAGTCCCGGAGAAGTCTCTGAAAATTCCTTGACTATCTGCCTCCTCTGCCTGACTTAAGCCTGAAACAAATGACAGAGGGCGGTGTAGCCCTGTGCTGGAAAGGGTGGGCTCCCCAGGTGATCAGGCCTGAGAAAGGATATGAAGCCTGCTTGCTAAGAATGCTCTTAGTTAAATGATAAAGGCCCAAGCAGGAAATGAGTTTGTTTCCCAAGGTTTTGTAGCCTTTTACCTGATGGACCCTGACTCAGAAGAAGCCCCAATAGTTCTTTTTATGCTATCTACTGTTTGATTCTTACTGCCTGACAATGATTAATCAGCTGTACCTGTATTCCTGTGCAAATTAAACCCAATTTAAAAAAGCCTGTCTAGGCAAGGGTCAGCGCGCTCTCTCCTTGAGAGAGTGGCCAAGCTGCTCTGAGGCGCTCCCCTCTTGAGGGAGTAGCCACGTGGTCCCTTTTTCTCCACAGGACTCAGTAGTCCGTGTGAATTTGTCTCATATTTCATCCATGATGCCGCAGGCACCTCAAGCCGGTGCATGCATCACAAGGTAACAGCAACAGAAATGAGCCTAGACTGGGATGCCTACATGCAGGAAAGGAAGTCGTAGTAGCAGAAGTCAGCGGGGCTGCACGGACTGAGGAAACGAAGTTACAGAGGCAAAAGGAGGGCTCTTGGAGACAGATTCAGGGGGTTAGACCAGGATGGGCTGCCACTGTCTGCTGCTCCCCAGGTTGCAAGTCTCCTGGGAACATTTAGAGTTTAGGAGAAAGAAAGCAAAAGTACCTGCCTGAGGAAAAGGGTCTAGGGATGGGTGTGTTCAAGAGAGACTACACACTGGGTCCTTAGTGTTGAGGGTTCTTATCTGTTTGGGTTTTTAAAAGATTTTAGTTATTTCCTTTTAGAAAGAGAAGAAGCGAGGGAGAAAGCAAGAAATAGCAGTGTGTGAGAGATACATCAATTAGTTGCCTCTCACATGCCCCCGACTGGGGATCTGGCCCGCAACCCACGCATGTGCCCTATCTGAGAATCGAACTGGCAACCTCTCAGTTTGAAGTCTGGAACTCAAGCCACGGAGCCATACCAGCCAGGGCTTCTCTGTTTTCCAAAGGCAGGAATTTTAGGGGAGGATTTCAACAATATGCAATAGGTTTCCAGGTGTGCCCTTTAATATGCTGATGCATCAAAACGATCATATAGGGGAGTTTGGGATCATTCTCTGGTCGACTTCACTGCTTTACTTTTATCTTGGATTTGGGTCTAATTGAGCTTCTTTTGTTTTTTATTCCCCTGACTTAATTCGTTCTGGGGTTCAGCTGGTACTAATGGCACCAACGGGGTCTCTGTTATCTAATCTCCTTGACCAGGAGGATTTAATCTACTCACTGAGTGGTTAGGGAGGAGAGTTATAAACCATCTGTTCCTAAGTATCCTTGGTTAGGGAAGATAAGATCTTGTGATTTATTAGCTGGCTATTAATTGCTCAGCCTTATTTAACTATCTTGTCTCAGTTTCCCTCATCCCACTTGCCAAGGAATTTTCCTAGCTCCTTAGTATCCTGCCTCAAGGCAGCAGTCACATCATGGAACAGTCTACTACAGAATGTCATGTCTGATAGGAATGCCTCTGTTTTCCTGGTGTCCTGGAACCAGTCAAATAGGAGCAATGGTGGGAGCTCTGAGCCACACCAATGATGGGATACAGGGTGGGAGCTTTGGGCCCTGTAGCCGGACTTCTGGACAGGCTGGGAACTGAGATCAACCTCATGGGCAGTTAACTGTTTCTGCATGAGGGAACCTTAATAAAGACTCTGGATACCATGGCTCAGTGAGCCTCTATTGGTGGCCGTACTTCACAAATATTGTCACACATTGAAGCTGGGAGAGGTATGCTATCCTACCTATATAGAGGGGTCACAACGGGAGCTCTGCCTATGTGCTTCTCCCCTTGGTCTAATTTGTATCCCTTCTGTTTCTCATAACTATGAGCATAGCAGCTTTTAGTGAGTTTGGGAGTCTTTCTAGTGAATCTCCAAATCTGATAGGTCGGGGAACCCCCTGAACTTAGAAGTGTTGTCCAAAATGGGGACAGCCTTAAATTTTTTTAAAAAATGAAGATAGTCTTGTGTGGATGCTGTAATCTTGTAGTTGGCTAAACTCTCATAACAATTATTTTCTCGGTAATTTTCTTTAAGTCATATTGCTTTTCTTTTTACTTAAGTTCTGTTTAAAAGGAAACTGCCCAAAGAAAAGTTTTAAGGATGTTACACAGTCATGTCTGAGAGTGAAGGCAAGACAAATTGCCTTGATGCCTTTGGACTTAATCAGAAGTCCAAGGTGTTATTAAGGTGTTCTATAATAGTAAAATTACAGAATTTACAGAAGAAAGGTTCTGAAGTCATAGAAGGTGGGCCAACGTGTTTCCCCATAATTAACACCTAGTAGCATCTGCCTGAGGTGAATGATACATTCTACAGGTTATAACTAGAAGCTTTTGAAGTCAGAATATTTCCAAGGAACTTTTTTTTTGTCTCCATCCCTTCTTTAATTTTTTTTCTTTTCTTCTTATTTTTCCCTCCAAGGAACTTCTTGAAGACAAATTAGCCGTGCCATTTCATGAAAACAGGAAAGTGAGTAAGCATAAATCAAACAAGAAAGGACCCTCAAGGTAATATTGATTACTTTAATTTTTATTGTAACCAATAAAAAAGGTACTTCAAGCACTTATCAGTTCTTCTTTTCCTCTTTTTTTTTTTTGAGGTAAAATGCCCATAACATGAAATTTACCATCTTAACCATTTTTAAGTGGCATTATATACATTTACATTCTTGTGCATCATCAGTACCATCAGTCACCAGAACTTTTTCATCCTCCCCAACTGAAGCTCTGTCCCCATTAAACAAACACTCACTCCCGTTCTCACTCCTCCATCCCCTTTCCCCATCCCAATGCTTCTACTTCTGTATGAACTTGACTGTGGTGGTTACTTAAAGAAAAAATCTCTTGCACTTCTCTACCACAACGCTACTTATAGAATACTTCACTTCTGACACTCTGAGCACCAAATGTATGTGTGGGGGTGGGTCACATATCAAGCAATTCTGTCAGATGAGTTGCCTACAATTCACAGCTGAATGTCTGCAATTCAATTCAGTTCCAATACCTGGATATGATGTAAGAGTGATGCAGAGAGGTCTGATCAGATCACTGGAAGGTAGGGAGGGGCTGTAGGAAGAGGTTGCTAAGGCAACAGTAAACAGGACCAGATTGGCTGAAAAACTGAATGCCACAAGAGCCCATGAAATTATGGGTTGAGACAATTTGAAATAAAAGAAGGGCTCTCTCTTTCTGTTGATAAAAACCTTCCATTTGTACAACCGCACTTGCAGTGCTCTCCCAGTTGCTGCGATCCATTAATCACTTATTAAAGCCAATGAGATTTCCAAATTTATTCAGATAATGTTTTTTTCAATTTTTATTTACATTTTAGAGAGAAAAGGAGAGAGAGACAGAGAAACGACTTGCAATCAACCAATGCATTCATTGGTTGATTCTTACATGTGCCCTGACTGGGAATTGAATCCACAAGCTTGGGGCATTGGGATGATGCCCTAACTGACTAAGCTACTCAACCAGGGATGGTGAATTTTGTTTTTAAACAGTATATACCACATTTTAACAAATTTACTTATCTGTCTCTGGACATTGCTGTTGCTTTTTAGCTATTTCAGATAATGCTGCTATGAACATGTACATACAAATATCTGAGTCCCTGCTTTTAATTCTTTTGGGTACATAGGTTTTCTTTCTGTCATTCATTGTCATTTTGTTGTGACATCGACATGGCCTAGAAACTTTTAACTCTTGTTAATGTCACTTAACCTATGGTGAACTTAAGTTTCTTATGCAATTGACCCTTGAACCATATGGGTTTGAACTGCAAGGGTCTGTAGTAGACAGTTAAGAGAGGCATGAGCAAAGCAAGCATGATAGACCAGGTGTAGAAGGTCACCAGTGAGGAAAGCCCTGCATACCTTGCAATGGGCAGAACTGTGAAAACAAGAACTTCACCCCTGGGGCTATCTTTCTTCTCCTAGGGTATCACTGGTCATGCAGTTTAGACCATATCATTGGTCATGTGGTTTGGACTCTCCCCTGACCATATCTTTCCTAGCATGTCACTAGTAATGTGGTAGACTCCCTTAGAGGAGGAACTAGAGGGCTAGAAAATACATATTTTGCCATGTATAATGCACTCCCATATATAATGTGCACCCACGTTTTTATGTGCATTATACATGAAATTATTAGACCCCATTATTATACCCAGGGTATGTAACCATTATACCCAAGTATAATGCACATCCTTGTTTTTCCCTCAAAAATTTGAGCAAAAAAGTATACATCATATATGGCAAAATATGTAGTCTCTTAAGACTCTCACACAAGCCCTTGCCCTTAAGCATTAAGCCCTAGGGACAGTGAGGTTATGACCCACATCAAATATTATTAGGATCAAAGCCTCAGGTCTGGGTCAGTTGACCGCAGAGACACAGTTTTGGTCAAACTAAAGATGACGTATTCCATTGAGATTCTTCCCTGAGACATTTCCTAAGATCCCCACCTTAGAAAGTGGATAAAACCCTCAAGAAGTGCCTTTCCCCACCCCATTCTTTCCCGGGGAGGGTTGGGGGGCACTATCTTTCCCTCTTTCAACTCTCTCAGGCTCTTGCCTTTCTCACTCTTTCCTTCCCCCTGGTGCATTTTCTTTGCCTTTCTTTTTCCTAAGTTCCAAGGGCCCTTCTTTTGCCCCTGTAACTTGTTTCCTGAACCCATGCAGCCCAGCTGGCTCACTTCTTCCAGGCCTCACTTCTGCCTCTGTGACTTTCTGAATAAACTTTTGCTTGTATTTGAGTCTTGGCTCTGAATTCTTTCTTAGCCAGAACTCCAGTACCAACATTGCTGAACTGAGACGTCCAATTGCTGGTAACATTGTAGTGCCATTTGGCTGCTAAGGAGTCCACTTATATGGGGAAATATTTTTCAATAAATATACAGTTAGCTATCTGTATTCGTGGATTTTACATCCGGAATTCAACCTGCTGTGGATTGAAAAAATATTTTTGATTCTATTTGGAATCCTTGGATTTTGAGGGCTCACTTAAGTTATATTAGGCTTATTGTCCTTTCACTGTTCATGTTTTTTAAACTTCTTTTTCTTAGATAAGTCCCTTTAACATTTCATATAATAAGGGCTTAGTGATGATGAACTCCTTGAATTTGATCTTATCTGAGAAGCACTTTATCTGTCCTTCCATTCTAAATGAAAGTTTTGCTGGATAGAGCAATCTTGGTTGTAGGTCTTTGGATTTCATGACTTGGAATACCTCTTTCCAGCCCCTTCTTGCCTGTAAGGTCTCTTTTGAGAAATCAGTTGACAGTCTGATGGGGACTCCTTTGTAGGTGACTGTCCCCTTAGCTCTTGCTGCTTCTAGGATTCTCTCCTTCATTTTAATCTTGGCTAATGTAATGATGATGTGCCTTGGTGTGTTTCTTCTCGCACCTAAAACAAAAGCAAACTAAAAGGACAGCTAGATCAGGAGTGGAAACATAGAAATGAAGATCTCAAGGAGGGTTAGCAACAGGGGAGTGGGAGGAGGAGAAGGGGGGAGAAGGTACAGAAAATAAGTAGCATAGACAGTAGATAGAAAATAGATGGGGGGGGATCAAGAATAGTATGGGAAATATAGAATCTAAAGAACTTGAGACACATGGTCATAAACTAAAGGGGGGGTAATGGTGGGGCCGGGGGGTAGGGTGGAGGGGAATGAAGGGGGGAATAAAACAACTGTAACAGCATAATCAATAAAAAATAAATTTTAAAAAAAGTTATATTAGGCTTAAAGGAAGGGGGAGTGGGGTAGGGTGGGGTTCAGTGTCCCTAATCCCCGCATTGTTCTTAACCTATTGTGTAAGTTAAGTGAGGACTTACTATGTTGACATAAGGAATCTTCAAACCCGTAGAGAATTTTTACAAGAGTTAATTTGGGCAAACTCATGACAACTACAGGGAAGAAGATCTCAAACACTCCCAAGGATGAGATAAAAAATGTGACTACCGACATTGACCTGTCCAATTAGGAATTGATGATCAGATTACTCTGTGAGGTTACATTCCATGACTGGACTTGTCAGTTTTATTATAGAATCCCTTTTTCATACACAAATGTATACTCATAAGTGATCATTATTGGATCATATGGCAATTTTATGTTCAGTTTTTGAGGAACCACTATTTGTTTCCATAGTGGCTGCACCATTTTATATTTCCACCAACAGTGTGCGATGGTTCCAATTTCTGCACGTCCTCACAACATTTTATTTTTTCACTTATTTATTTATTTATTTATTGGGGGTTTTCTTTGGTTTTCTCTTTCACTTTTTTGTCTTCTTTGTTTTCTTTTTTTAAAGGCAGACACATTCTTTAAAGATTTTACTTATTTATTATTTTAGAGAAGGGAAAGAGAAAGAAAGGGAGAGAAACATAAATGTATAATAGATACCTCGATAGGTTGCCTCTCACGTGCCCCCAACTGGGGACCTGGCCCACAACCCAGGCATGTGACCTGGCGGGAGTCAAAGCCAGCAGTCTTTCTGTTCTGGCTGGGCACTCAATCCACTGAGCCACACCAGCCACGTCTGTAGACAATTTTATGTAAGAGTTTATCTGAGCCAAACTGATCACATATGCAGGGATCAAGTTCTCAAATGCTGCTGAGAATAACAGTTTTGCATCTTCTTTTATGCATTTGAAATTAAGAAGGGGATGTAAGGAAGACTGGAGAAAGCAAGGCTGGGATAAATTATAGCATGGTTAAGATTATGCCCTCTCTTGAGAGTTAATATCCCTTTCAAGGCATATTAGTTCTACCATTTCAAAGGTGTGTTAACCTAGATGCTCCAGAACAAGGGACAGAAGTATAACTTCTCTAAAGAATTTATAGGCCTGAGGTATGACTACCCACCATGCCCTGCCCAGTTAGCAATATATGATCAGATCACCCCTGAAAAAGTTACTTTCCATAAACCCCCTTTTTTTGTCCACACCTTGGATTCAAAATGTGCCAACTTTGTATATTTTCTTTCTGTAGGACAATAATATCCAATTTCTAGGTGAGATATTCAGCAAATTCAAATATTTTGCTCAAAAGTTGGTGTGATTTAGTAAAGGTACTTAACCTCTCTGTGCTTGTTTCTACTTCCTTGTGTTTCTTGCAGATTAAGTGAAACAATGCATGTGAGGCAGTGTTTGGTAAATGTAAGCATTCAATAAATGGTATTCCTATTTGTATTTCGCCTCTTATTAATCCTCTCCTGTAGAGGTCGCCTGTAGTTTGATTAGCTCGCCCTGTATCTTGGGCGCCTTCCCCTAGCTTTGTACTGGATGCTCACTACTTAAGCAGGAATCAGCATCCCTGCCTTTGCCTAGCCCCACACCTGATAGGAAATAGCCTCCCAAACCAAACACGAGAGGAAATCAGGTCCGGTTCCGGGGTTGCATCGGCGAACCGGGAGGGGGTGTGAGGGGTGCGGAGAGATAGTCAGGGACCCGGCACCTAGAGGAGCAGGTTGTAGGAGCGCCCTGCAACCTGAGAAGTTCTGGGGCAGGACCACAGCTGGAGGGCTCAGAACGCCCGGGACCAGGTTGGGGCTCCGGCCGTGGGCGCCAGGAGCCCAGGAGCTTGAGCTCCCGGACAAGGAAGCAGGGAGGCCCAGACACTGCACCCGAACGGCAGCAAGGAGCCGAGGATACCTTCAGCCCCCGGAGGCGGAAGTGGCGAAACTGTAAAGAATGCGCGGCGGAAGAAGGGCCGGAAACCTCTAGGCGGGGCGGGTGGGCCGGGACTAGGCGGCCGTCTTTTCCAGGCAATTGATTGGCTGGCTCCTGGCGGCGGCAGCAGCGGCAGCGGCGACGGCAGGCGAAGGCGACTAGGCACTTGGAACTGTCACCTCCGCCGGGTGAGCTCTGGTTCGAGCCTGGGACCCACCAGCTCGATCTGCCCCTCGGTGCCGGCTCTGACTTGCTGCGGCCGGCGCTGCACTCCTAGCCTCCCGAAGTCTCCCCTTCAGAGGCGGAGCCAGCCAGGCCCTCCACTCTTCTGGTCCGGGCGGTGGGGCCGGGGTAAGGGGGAATCCCGCAAGGCCATTACGGCCCCATCCCGAGGGAAAGGCAGTGGCGGAGACAGAAGTTGGAGTGGACAGAAGCTCGGTGAGAGATGCCCAGAGGGCCTCGACCCGGGCTGGAGATGCGCGGCTGGGACCTCGGTGGACGAGTAGGGGGACGCTGGTGTCGCGCGCGGCGCTGGAGCGCAGGGGAGGGGCATGGGTGAGTTGGAAATTTGGGAGTTAGTAGGACGCAGAAGCATCTGGAGCATGGGCTCATCCCGGTTCAGGTGAGAACCCTTGAAGAGGAATGGGTTCACAAAGCAGGAGCCAGCCAAGAATAGTACAGGGAGTACTATGGATACTTCCAATAGTATCCGATAGTACTATTGGATACTTCCAAGTATTAAAAGCTATAATTAAGGATTTTTGTGGTCCTGGGTACAGCAGGAATCCACAGCTTTTATTATGGAAGTGTTCAGACTTATACAGAAGTAGAGAAAAATACAGAAAGTAGCACACCGTTATGGTTTCCAGCTACTCATCATCTAGCCTCAACCACAAATGACCACCCTGGTTGCATTACAAGTGTGTTAAGCCTCAAATCAACAGAGATAATATGTTCATTTCAATGGGTTATGTTTTGCTAGATGAAAAGAGTTCTGGAAATCGATCGCACTAAAATGTGAATGTACTTAATATTACTGAACTGTATACTTAAAGATGATTAAAATGGTAATTTTTGTTTGTTTGGGTTTGGTAGGGTAAAATGGTAAGTTTTATGTCATGACTTTCTAACCACTGTTTTTTTTAAGCTCTTTCCCTTTTTTTTACCTCTTTATTGACTTCATTGGGGTGACACTATTAACAAAATTACACAGGTTTCAGATGCACAGTTCCACAGTACATCATCTGTACACTGTATTGTGTCTTCACCACCCCAGGACAAGTTTCCTTTCATCACCATTTATCCCTCCCTCATACCCTCCTCCACTCCTTTGCAACCACGACACTGTTGTCAGTGTCTGAGTTTTTTCTTTTTTCTTCTTTTTTGCTCAATCCATCCACCCCCTCAACCAGAACCTCCCCATCCCTCAGCTGTCAGCCTGCTCTCTATAAGTGTCTCTATTTTGTTCATCATATGGTATTTGTCTTTCTCTGATTGGCTTATTCCACTTAGCATAATGCTTTCCAGGTCCATCCATGCTGTCCCAAATGGTGTACAGCTGAGTAGTGTTCCATTAACCACAATTTTTAATAAGAGCTCCTTTCAAATAAAAAAATGCAGTGATGAAAATTGAGAAAAAATATCTGATTTCCAATGCACAATGGAAAGTAAGTCATTGCCAAGTAGAGGCCCATGAAGTTGTATTTTTAACTATAGAGGCTCTGGAATGGACCTGTTAGTTGGCAGTTCTCCAAGCAGTGGGACCTGGCCTGAGGTGGGCTTTAAGCACTGTAATGCCCACTAGAACTGAAGGGCTAAGCCAGTGCAGCTTGTGAATCAGACTTCTCTCAAATGTTTTATTTTCTTACCTTCTGAGGCACACCTTTAACTGTTAGGCTAAATTTGCCACCTTATACCTTTAATCACAAGAGAGTGATTGAAGTGTGAATTCACCTCTTTCTCTTCACTTTCATTCTTTAGGATCTACCTGGGTAGTCACTCTCTGATATGACCTCTGCTCTTTGTTCTCCCAAATGTACATCAGTCCTTCACTTTTTTTTATCCTCACTGGAGGACATGGTTATTGATTTTAGAGAGAGGGGAAGGGAGGAAGAGAGACAGAGAGAGAAACACCAATCAGTTGCCTCTCATCTGCGCCCCTACCTGGGACTGAACCTGCACCCCAGGGATGTGCCTTGACTGGGAATTGTACCCTCAACCTTCTGGTTTATGGGAAGACACTCCAACCAACTGAACCATACCAGCCAGGCCAGGGCCCGTCCTTCACGTTTCTGTAGCACATGGTATTAGCCAGTAGAAAGCCTTCCACGTTCTATCATTGTTTTTGTTTCTTTAGCTACCATTTTTCAAGTGAGTCCTACACAGGTAGTCCTGAAACCTTTCTTCTGCCCGTCCCAAACAAATAAAGTAGAAAATGAGAAAGTAACTGCCAGGTGTGGGTTTTTGGCTTCTTTTGTCTTCTTCCAGGGACCCCAGAACCAGTATTTTTCCTGGAGCTAAATCTTCTTAATATGAATTGTAATTTATTAGAGAGTAACAACCAATTGAGTAAACTTTGCACCAGAAAGTTATATTAGTTAATAAGTAATGACTAGTTAGAACTATTAAGGAAAAAAATTAAGTACTTGATCACATCACTGGGTAACAATGATGGTAAGAAGGAATTAATGACATGGTGATGGATGACAATGAGCAAAAGTTAGCTTCAGTCACAGGTGAGTTTGCTTAGTGACTAATGGTTAAATTTATACACTCAGAACTATCAGAAGGAGCATTATTGAAATATCTGCAAGAAATAATGTAATTGCTCAGCTGTAACTCATTGTAGCCTTTAACTTTCATTTTCCCATGAAAAGAGTTAGGATTTTGGATTAAGTGAGGTTTTTTAGGAATGTAGCCATCATGTCACATTATAACTACCTGTACATAGGAGGTAATATGAAATGAATGAACCGTTTTCTTATGTTTTCCTTTGTAGGGAAAATGGAAGAGCTGAGTCAAGCCCTAGCTAGTAGCTTTTCGGTGTCTCAAGACCTGAATAGCACAGCTGCCCCACACCCCCGCCTGTCCCAGTACAAATCCAAGTACAGTACCTTGGAGCAGAGTGAGCGACGCCGCCGGTTATTGGAACTGCAGAAATTGTAAGGGGTGCTTTAACTCCCTGGCTTTTTTTTCTAGGGTGGGCATTATTAACTGTTCAGGAGGTTCTAGGCTTGCTTCTGTAGAACCACCTTCAAAGTAGACCCTTTGTAAGTTTATCATCTTGTCCACAAGGTTGGGAGCAGTAAATCCTGGCAGAGGTAGGTGTCCTTTACACCCAGAGCTTAGGAAAAGATGAGGAAGTTTAAAAGTAAAGTTCAGCTATTTGGTAAAATTTTTCTTTTTTTTACCCTGGCAGCAGGACTGAGCTTTGTAATTTATGGACTTGTGAAAGTCACACCCAGACTTCTACTCCCCACAGTCCCTGTGTAGCTTCTCCCACATTCTGAATCCTGGCAGTGGTGTGGTCTTCCTGTCTGCCTGCAGTCCACATGTTTCTGTGGAGCTCTTGGGAGTTCCAGACAAATAATTCCACAGGGAACCTGAGGACATGTCTTCCATACATGTCATTCTCAGTGTCCAGATGAGCACACAGGGAAAGAGAACAGGATAGAAATGTTTAATGCTGGTCTGCTCTGAATGTAGGGCCTGTCTTTCTATTCTCAGAGCAACATGGGCCTCTTCTGGGTAACCACAAGGAATTGAAAGTCAAGAGCAGCTATTAAGAGCTGTATTTGCCCAGTACAGTATCACTGGGTGTATTTAGCAGAAGTAGTTCCCCTGGCCTCTGGGCTACTTGGAGATTACATTCTCAGATCATCCCCACCACCCCTTTTAATGAAAATTATAATTTATATATTTTGAATTTCGAACTAGGAATACATTTAGTGAATATTTTACCTGTTGCAAAATAATTGGTGAAAAGTCTTCCTCCTAATTCTGTCCCCAGCCATCCAGTTCCTCTCCCATATTATTAGTTTCTTGCGTATCCTTGCAAAGATATTCTCTGCTGTATGAACAAGTGTGTGGCAACCTTTTTTTTTTTTAAACAGAAGTAGAGTGTATGGTACACTGTTCTGCACATTTAGTTAACAGTGGTATTTTGCAGAGGTTTTGTATCAGTTCATAAAGTGCCAGGTATTCCATTGAACGGACAGTTCAATCCAAGCAGTCCCCTACAAACAAGCATCTGGGTAGTTTCCTTCTGTAGTGCTTAAGACAGTGCTTAGGAAATAACCACAGAAACGTACCCTTTTGCACATGTACAAGTATACCAGCTCTCCCTTATTGTTGAAACAAAAGAGCATTGTGCTTGCATATGCTCTCTGGTGTGCACGAACACATGTGTGTGTGAGAAGAAACCAGTTGAGCTGGTCTCATTCCCTCAGTGCTTGATCTCTTGGCCTTAGCATTGAAGAAACCAAGGTTAGGAAGTTATGTGGTATCTACAAATCACTTTGGAACAATTAAATTGTTTTTCTTCCTTGTCTTTTCCTAAACTTTCTACAATGTGTAGGGTTCTTTTTAAAGGTTTTATTTATTTATTTAGAGAGAGGGGAGGGTAGAGAGAAAGAGGGGGAGAGAAACATTGATGTGAGAGAGAAACATTCATTGATTGCCTTCTGCATGTGCCTGCAACCCAGACATGTGCTCTGAGTGGGAATCAAACTGGCGATCTTTTTCTTTGTGGGACGATGCTCAACCAACTGAGCCATACTGGTCAGGGCCAATATATAGTATTTTAAAAAGAGGAAGATAACAATGAAGGGAAAGAAATAAGTAAAAGACATTAAATTATAAACTAAATGTTTTTTTTTTTAAAGTTAGGAGCTAGAGAAAGGTCTGGCTTCTTCTCAGAAAACTGTATAAAGTGAAAAGTCCCCAAAGCTGTCCTTGTTTTAACATCCTCACTGCATCTTAGTAATTCCTCTCTTCAGTCCTTGGCAGCCTTTGGACTAGATATCTGCCAGACAGACAAGTGTCAGCTGTCAGCTGGGTTGGAGGTTGGAGTGAGGTCAGTCTTTCCAGCTAGTGAGCCTTGAAAGTTTCTTTAAATATTTTACTTTGCTCATTCGAAGGAAACTCTGAGGAAGGCTGTGTGTGTTCAGAGTGGGTGTCCTGTTTAGGACCTGCAAGGAGGCGGTCACTGGTTTAGCTTTACAGAGGAAATTCTGTTATCTCTTACTCCCATCAGAATCCCCCAATTTTTCCTGAATTTGGAGCCTTTGAATTTAATCAATGTGTCACATTGTAAGGTGTCTTTCTATAAGACATATAGATCTGTCTGTATAACTTTTCTTTTAAAAAAAAGAATTTTTATTTAGAGAGGGGAAGGGAGGAAGAAGGAGAGGGAGAGAAGTATGACGTGTTAGAGAAACATATATTGGTTGCTTCTCGCACGCCCCCAGCCAGGGACCTGGCCCACATCCCAGGCATGTGTTCTGACTGGGAATTGAACTGGCAAACCTTCGGTTCACAGGCCAGTGCTCAGTCCACTGAACCACATCAGCCAGGGCATGTATGCCTTTTCTTTTTCCAGAAAGCGGTTGGATTATGTGAACCACGCCAGAAGACTGGCTGAAGATGACTGGACAGGGATAGAGAGTGAGGAAGAAGAAGATAAGAAAGATGATGAAGAAATGGACATTGACACTCCCAAGAAGTTACCAAAGCACTATGCTAATCAAGTGAGTATTCCAGAGAAGATTAGGCCTAGCTATTCCCACTCCCTTTACCATGCAGTCAAACCCCACTGAAATAAATGTTGCTATAAAGATAGGAGGAAGAGGAGGCGGAAAAAAGGAATGAGACCTGCAAAGAAAATGCTGATGTTTAGAAAGTTTACAGATGAAGAGAAGAGATGGTTTTCAGTGCCATGTGCTGACCAGGGATCACTGATGAAAACTGAATAGTGGGTTTGGGAACCATTAACGCAGGCTCGCTTCTCATAGACTAATGGATTCCATGCACTTCTTTAGTAGTCATTCCAGCTGTCCTGGATCGGACCTGCCCAGCCCAGCCCAGCCCAGCACAGCACAGCACAGCACACCTAGCCTTTTCCAAGCAGTGGACTAAGATGTCAGCTTTGGATCTTCACATTCACATGGTGGAAGATGGGAGGTAGAGCTGCGTTTGAATATAAGGAGCCTGAGCAGCCATCCCAGGCCATCCAGTTGGCCTGTGTGGGGCTGAGACCATGAAATAACAGATCGCTGTCACAAACTTAACTAAGTGCCCTGTTGGTTCAAGAGAGGAAACTAGTGTGGCTTCTGGCGCCATGGGGGAAGCAGGCAGGGAGATTGTCCATTGCTCTAGGCAGTGTAGGTAATCCAGAAGGCAGGGTAGCGACCTAGTAGGGGCAGGGGTCTACCCTGCTATTGTATACTTCTTTCGGTAACCTAAGTGTCTTGTCACCTGAGAATCCTCTTCTGCCTTTAGAATATGGTTCCTGAGTGCATACCCTCCCATCCATCATCTCTGCTCCAAATACAGCACAGAGAACATCCTCTATGACAGCGTAATGTAGTTCTGTTCAGCAAGCATTGTTGAAGGCCTGTGTTAAGCTAGGCTGTGCTGTGGAGGAGGTAGACATGGGTCAGAAATATTCCTGTACTTCTAGAGTAAGTGTTGGTTATGGTTTTTGCTGTAAGAAAGTGAGGTTAACTTCCAACAGGCAAGAAAGCAGGATTGTGAAATCAGGAGAAAGTTAATAAACAAGGGGCCAGCTTTGAAGCATGGGTAGGACATCCATAGGCAGAAGTGCAGGGCATTCCAGGCAGTAGGAACATTCTGAATAGGAGCCCAGAGGTGGGAGAGGAGTGTATGGTGTGTTCGGGAGCAGTGAGAATGGGACAGCATAGGGTGGAGGGAAGATAGTGTAGAAATACATGCAGAAGTTTCACCTGTGTTTTAGGTCGTGGGGAACCACTGAGAACTTTGAGCCAGGGACAGTTGGGACTTCATGTGATGACACCTACGTCAATGTGTAGAAGGGTCTGGAGAGCAATAGGGAGCTTAGGTTTTCTAAAACGGTCTGATGATGGGCAGAGAAGGTGGGAGGGAAATGAGGTCGTGGGTATAAGAAATGTCAAAATGTTGCCAGGAAGAGTGGACAGAATTTAGCAGTGGGTAGAAGAGGCACTGTGAAAAGCAATTAAAGATTTAAACTCTGAACTGACCTCAAAGCTAGGTTCTTTGTTGACCTTGAGCAAGTGACTTAACCACTCTAAGTCTCTTGGGTTTCTTATCTGTAAAATGGTGCTTGATTCAGGATTATTAGGAGGATTAAATGAGATAGTGTAACATAAATACCCTGTGAGTGTTAGTTGCTGCTACTATTTTTTTAACAGCCATATTGAGATATAATTCACCTACCACAAATTCACACATTTCCGATGTACAATCCAGTGTTTTTTAGTATATTCATAGGGCTGTGCGGCCATCACCGCTAATTCCAGACCATTTTCACCATCCCAGAAGAAACCTCATACCCATTAGCAGTCCATCTCCATTCCTCCTCCCCCCCCCCCCCCCCCCCCCCCCCGGCTCCCGGCAATCACTAATCTCCCTTCTGTTTCTACGGATTTACCTATTCTGTACATTTTATGTAATTGGAATCATAGGAGATGTATCCTTTTGTATCTGGCTTCTTTCACTCAGATAAGTTTTTCTTTTTCTTTTAAAAAATTGCTTAAAGTAAGCCCTGGCTGGTATAGCTCAGTGGATTGAGCGCGGGCCTGCGAACCACACAATAATGGTTCGATTCTCAGTCAGGGCACCTGCCTGGGTTGCAGGCCAGTTCCGGGCAGGGGACTCACAAGAGGCAACCACACACATTGATGTTTCTCTCCCTCCCTCCTTCCCTTCCTCTCTAAAGATAGATAGATAGATAGATAGATAGATAGATAGATAGATAGATAGATAGATAGATAGATAGATAAAATATTTTTTAAATTGCTTAAAGTACATTTTATTGATTATGCTATTTCAGTTACAATTTTTTTCTCCCCTTTCTCCCTTTCCTCCCTGCACCCTGCCCCCCATTCTGCAGCACCCCCTCCATAGTTCATGTCCATGGGTCGTACATGTAAGTTCTTTAGCGTCTACATTTCCCATACTATTCTTAACCTCCCCCTGTCTATTTTGTACCTACCATTTATGCTTCTTTTTCCCTGTACCTTTCACCCCGTTCTTCCCCTGTCCCCACTGATAACCCCCCATGTGATCTCCATTTCTGTGATTCTGTTTCTAGTCTAGTCATTTGTTTAGTTTTTTTTTTTTTAGGTTCAGTTGTTGATAGTTGTCAGTTGTCATTTTACTGTTTATATATCTATTTTTTTTTATTTTATTTATTTATCTTTAAAAGGGAAAGGAAGTAGAGAGGGAGAGAAATGTCAATGTATGGTTGCTTCTCGTGAGTCCCCTACTGGGAACTGGCCTGCAACCCAGGCATGTGCCCTGACAGGGAATCGAACCGCAATCTTTTGGTTCGCAGGCCCGTGCTCAATCCACTGAGCTACACCAGCCAGGGCTATTTTATTGTTCATATTTTTAATCATCTTTTTCTTAGATAAGTCCCTTTAACATTTCATATAACAAGGGGTTGGTGATGATGAACTCCTTTAACTTGAGCTTCTCTGGGAAGCACTATATCTGCCTTTCTATTCTAAATGATAGCTTTGCTGGATAGAGTCATCTTGGAGGTAAGTCCTTGCCTTTCATGACTTCAAATACTTCTTTCCAACCCCTTCTTTCCTGTAAGGTTTCTTTTGAGAAATCAGCTAATGGCCTTATGGGAACTCCTTTGTAGTTAACTGTCTCCTTTCTTCTTGATGCTTTTAAGATTCTGTCCTTATCTTTAATCTTGGGTAATGTAATTTTGATGTGCCAAGGCTTCCTTGAGTCCAACTTCTTTGGGACTCTGAGCTTCCTGGATTTCCTGGAAGTCTGTTTCCTTTGGCAGATTGGGGAAGTTTTCCTTCATTATTTGTTCAGATAAGTTTTCCAATTCTTGCTCTTCCTCTTCTCTTTCTGGCACCCTTATGATTCAGATGTTGGAACTTTTATAGTTGTACTGGAGGTTCCTAAGCCTCTGCTCATTATTATGAATTCTTGTTTCTTCGTTCTGTTCCAGTTGGATGTTTATTTCTTCCTTCTGGTGTAAATTGTTGATTTGAGTCTCAGTTTCCTTCCCTTCACTGTTGGTTCCCTGTATATTTTCCTTTATTTTGCTTTGGATAGCCTTCCTCTCTCCATTTTGCAACCAAGCTCAGTGACTTCTGTGAGCATCCCGATTACCAGTGTTTTGAACTCTGTATGTGATAGGTTGATTCTCTCTTCCTCACTTAGTTCTTTTTCTGGAGTTTTGATCTATTCTTTCATTTGGGACATATTTCTTTGTCTCCATATGCCTGATATGTTATAAGGAGCAGAGCCTTGGGTATTCCGCCAATAGGGCAACCCATGTTGATGCCTTGTGGCACTCTGTGTGGGAGAGGGATCAAAGGGGGAGCAATGCCAGTTGCTCAGCTCTCATCCCACTTTCTATGACTTCCCTTGATTTCCACAAGTGGATTGTGCCCTTTCAGGTGCTGATTCACAGGTATGTGGGTTTAAGTACATTCTAGGACCCCGTGAGCCTCTCCAACGAACTCTCTTGAGGTTTGGAGTTCCTCCCACCACTGCAACCCCCACAGATTTTTTTACAGCCAGAGGTTTTGAGTCTTTAGTTTCCTGCACTGAAACTCTGGGTTTCAGGGACTATCTCACTCCCCATTCATTCCTCCTGGCTTACCTGTACGCAAATGTGGAATAGCCCGCTCAGCCAGCCCATGCCTTACTAGCATAGTCCACTGTTTTGTTGCGTGTCCTCTCTGTCCCACTACCCATCTCTACCCCTCTTACCTGGATGAGGGTTTCCTTAACTCCTTGGTTATCAGAATTCCATACAGTTTGATGTTCTAGCACTTCTGGTTGTTTTTTGTTTTTAAATTGGTTGTTATCTTTCTTTTGGTTGTTTGAGGAAGCAAAGCACTTCTACCTACGCCTCCATCTTGGCCAGAACTCCAGCGTAAGTTTTTCAAAGTTCATCTGTGTTACAGCATGTGTAATTTTTTGTAATCACACTTTGTTTATTCAGCCATCAATTGATGGCCATTTGAGTTGTTTCCACCTTTTGGCTCTTATGGCTTGCTATGAACATTCCTTTACAAGTTTTTGTGTGATCATGTTTTCATTTCTTTTGGGTGTATACCTGGGAGTAGAATTACTCAGACAGATGGGAACCATGCTTAATCTTTTGAAGACGGCCAGAGCGTTTTCCAAAAATGATCGTACCATTTTATATTCTCACCAGTAGTATATGAGAGTTCCAATTTTTCCATGTGTATGTCAATACTTTTGTCTGTCCTTTTAAGTATAGCCATCCTAGTGGATGTGAAATGGTATCTCATGATTTTGATTTGCATTTCCCTAATAACTAAAGATAGTTAGCATCTATTCATGTACTTATTAGCTACTTCTATATCTTTTTTGAAAAATGTGTATCCTTTGCCCACTTTTATTTTTATTTTTTAAAAGATTTTATTCATTTATTTTTTTTAGACCGAAGGGAAGGGAGGGGGAAAGAGAGGAAGAGAAACTTCAATGTGTGGTTGCCTCTTTTGTGCCTTCTACTGGGGGCCTAGCCTGCAGCCCAGGCATGTGCCCTGATTAGGATTCAAACCTGCCACCATTTGGTTCACAGGCTGGCACTCAATCCACTAAGCCACACCACCCAGGGTCTTTTGCCCATTTTTATATTACATTATTTGTCTTTTATTGAGTTATAAGAGTTCTTTATTCTAGATACAAGTCTCTTATCAGATAAGTGATTTACAAGTATTTCCTTCCTCCCATGCTGTGGGTTGTTCGTTCTTTTCTTTCTTTCTTTCTTTCTTTCTTTCTTTCTTTCTTTCTTTCTTTCTTTCTTTCTTTCTTTCTTTCTTTCTTTCTTTCTTTCTTTCTTTTTCCTTCTTCCTTCCTTCCTTCCTTCCTTCCTTCCTTCCTTCCTTCCTTCCTTCCTTTCTCTCCCCCTCCCTCCCTTCCTCCCTCCCTCCCTCCCTCTCTCTCTCTCTCTCTTCCTTCCCTTCCTTCCCTTTTTCCTTCCCTTCCTCTTTCTCATGTAGTCTCTATAGAAAATGTGCCCCGGCAGGGAAACACTGCTAAGAGAAACAGGTCAGAAATAATGTGATGATGAGTCTCACTGGGCCAGATGCTAAAGTATGAATCCATCTTTCTTCTGGGTCTGGGGCTTTAGTCTCCTGTTTCTGTGCACTCTTTACCACTCGTCTTAGGGTTTTAGACATCAAATATATGTTTACCATGTGGCTTTTCTTTTGCCAGTTTTTGAATACTTGAAATTGAACTTTGCAATTTTTTTCCCTCGCCCAAGGACATTTTTTTTCATTGCTTTCTTTTTTATTTTTTAGAGAGAGAAGGAGAGCAAAACATCAATTGGTTGCTTTCCATACATGCTCGGACCAGGAATCCTTCACACCCAGACCTGGGATTGGACCCACAACCTAGGTATATGCCCTGACTAGGAATCGAATCTGCAACCCTTCGGTTATGCAATGATGCTCCAACGAACTGAGCCACATCTGGCCAGGGGAAGCTCCTCCTGCTTTTAAGAGGCCATGTTCAGGTCTTTGTCCACCTGATGGTGTATTTAACTTCATGTTTAGATGGTGTTCCAATTTAGCATTCTTATTATGCCACAGCACTTGTGGTGTTCAAGTTGTAGATACTTTTTCGTCTTTCACCTATTTTTTTAGTAAATTCTGGGGCCTGACATGATGGGAAGTTGTGTGCTCTTGGTCAGAGTGTAAGTAAAGGATTTCAAGACTGGCGGAGGCCCACTCTGGGCCTGTCCTCGCTTGGAGGTCTATTTCTCAGTCTGCTAAAAGTGGCCTGTCTCTAGCAACTGTCCTTCGTTACTGAGGAGAACAGCCATCCCTGTGGCTGACGGCTGCTGAGTCGCACAGCGAGGAGTTGCCTACGCAGGCCTTCGCCACAGCCCGAGCTGCACATTCCCAGCAGGGGATGCCACATCAGACCAGAGGTCCTGGCAGGGGCGTATTACACCTGCTTTATGACATGATTTTCACTTCTGCCTTATGGCCTTAACACACAAACACTTATGTGGAATTAATTTCTTAAGGACAGCTATGTCAAAGTCCTATTTTTGATACAAGTTAAATATAGTTTTAAAAACCTGAAAATAGCCCTGGCTGGTGTGGCTCAGTTGGTTGGAGCATCATCCCATAACTAAGGGGTCATAGTTTGATTCCCTGTCAGGGCACATACGTGGATTACAGGTTAGGTCCCTGGTCCAGGTGCATATAGGAGGCAGCTAATTGATGCATTTCTCTCCCATCACTGTTTCTCTCTCTCCATTTCCTTTCTTCTCTCTCTAAAAGCAATGGGAAAAAATGTCTTCAGGTGAGGATAAAAAATTAAAAATAAAAACCTGAAGATAACAGAAAAGCGACAGGAAGTAGACTGGACGTAGAGGTGACAGCTGTCCCATCTGCCAGCCTCTGAGAGGCGGTTTGTGGCTGAGGTGTTAAGAAAATAGACCTGCTCACACAAGCTGGGTCTGCCCTACTAGCAGCCCTGGATGGAAGGAGACCCCTCAGTATCTCTAAGGCCCAGAATTCAGACTTCCACTTTCTCACTGGGAAACAAACTTGACACATATGTTAAAAGGTATGTGCTGAACACTAGATGCAGATAGAGCACCTTGGTTTCTACTTCTGTGAATGGACATGCCTGGCCACTCAGTAGCCAACTCTGGTGATAGGCGAGGTTTTGGGGTGGTGGGGCTGGCGGGCTGACAACACTCTCCCCCATCCCTCAAACCAGCAACACTCTTCACTTACTCAACACTTGTTTGTTCAAGCCAAACCCATATTGTCTACCAGACGTTGGCTCCTTTTTCCTTTACAGGAATGAATTGTGTGTCCTTCTGAAATCAGTTCTCAACTGTGTGGTTTGCGGAAGGAAGGGAACCTTGAACCTTGTCTCAGCGAGTGAACTTCCTGCAGAAGTGACTGAGTTGTACTACAGGGGATGAGGCTGTGGGCGTCCCACCTTTGGCCAGGCTGGGCATCACATCTGCAGGCACCAGAATAACTGAAGTGGGTGGGCCCCCGCCAGAGCCTGGTCCTGGAGGCCTCGGATCAGCTGTCCAGCTTCTGTCCTCCCCCTGAGCACAATAGCTTATGTAACAAAAAGAAAAATTTAGAGAATTTTATTATTTCTGTGCAAGTAAACTTAAGAATCAACTAAATTTTCTCTTGCCATTAGGTGACTCCTGGGTTCCTTCATCCCCTGGTCACTGGAAGTGCCACAAGTAGATGAGCTTCTGCGGAGGGAACTTCTTTCTGCACAGGGGACACTGTCTTAATGTCACATCACTGGGTTCTTTTCAGTTTTGTTTTTTTTTTAAAGATTCTAAATTTATTTTTAGAGAGAGGGGAAGGGAAGGAGAAAAAGGGAGAGAAACATCAGTGGGTGGTTGCCTGTCACACGCCCCCTACTGGGAACCTGGCCTGCAACCCAGGCGTGTGTCCTGATTGGGAATCGAAGAGCAACCCTTTGGTTCACAGCCCACGCTCAATCCACTGAGCTACACCAGCAAGGGCTTATTTTCTTTTTTTTTTTCTTTCTTTTTAAAGATTTTATTTATTTATCTTTAGAGGAGAAGAGAAGGAGAGAGGGAGAGAAATACAATGTATGGTTGCCTCTCATGCATCCCCTGCTGGGGACTGGCCTGCAACCCAGGCATGTGCCCTGACTGGGAATCGAACTGTAATCTTTTGATTTGCAGGCCCACGCTCAATCCACTGAGCTACACCAGCTGGGGCAGCTCACTTTCTTGATGGTATTGTTGGCAGCACAGATGTTTTAAATTTTGTGTAGTCTAATTTATTTTTTGTCGCTTATGCTTTTAATGTATTTACCACTTTTCTTTAAGGGAGTGTTTTATGCCTGGGGTTTAAGATTTAGTAGCAGAGATCGTGGTGATACAGTTAACAGGGCTACGGAGTGCAGGAAAAGGGATGGTGTTTCAGGGTTGGGAAGTACTTGGGCAACAGAAGGCAGTGAATTTAGTTTTGAATATGCTGAGTCTAAGCTAGAGAGAGAACAAACAGAGAAAGAGGTATCAAATGGCCAGCTTGAAATATACGTGTGGAGGGGACAGGAAGGAAATCTAGATGTGAAAAAGAAAGCAATTGGGAGGCATCCTCTTAGAATGAAGAGTGAAGCTATAGTAGATGATAAAATCCACCCACAAGGGGGCAGTATCTAAGAGAAAAAGCAAAGGGGGGCCTAAAACAGCCTCCTGAAGATTATCTATGCGTTTGGGGGAGTGTACGGAGGAATATTTGGAGGAAAAACAATAGTAGTGTGTCACAGGGACAGGGGGACGTGTGTCAAGGAGGAGGATGTACCTGGTAGCATCACAGGGGGAGTGGAAACAGGAGGATAAGGAGGTGTGTGGAGAGATGCTTGATAGCAAGGAGGTTAGTTGTGGCATTTAGCAGGGCTTGTGGGGGAGCAGTTCTAGATTGAGTGGCAGCGGGCATGAGGGAAGCAGCAATAGTTTGAAAAAAAGGAGAAAGTGGAGTAGCTTAACAAATGCAACAAGTGATAAAAGGTTTTCATTTTTGTTTTTTTAAAGCATAGAGGTTAAGTATTTTGTGGGCTAAGGGGAAGGAGATGACAGATTCGGTGGGGTTAATTGATAGGCCTAAGTTTATATAGATGGGAGGGAATATAAGTGGTGAGTGGAAGTTAACCTTTTCAAATTCATTTCACCACAGCCTCCCCTCACCCCCTTTTTGAGGCTGATTTCCTAACACCCTTTAATATAGTATTTGCGTCATTATAGTTTGGGAAATAAGGATCTAGTTTAAAAGCATTTCAAGGTCAAGGACCTTATTCATCTCTGAGGTATAGTCCTTACAACATAATTATGGTAATGGTAGGTGGGTGGACAAAGAAAAGGAAGAGGGTTCCATCACCTGGATACAGAGGGTGAGGTAGTAAGAATGGGTATGAATTCAGTTAATGAAGGTGAGAATTTCAAGTTCACAGTGAGTGGCCTCCATCCTATCAGTTGAGCAGGAGATGAGCTGACTGCTAAGAATAAGTGGGGTGGAAGTTCCACTGTCAGTCTTTTCTGCCCTCATTCATTAACGTGTATTTTCATTGTAGATGTAGGCTGTGGATTCTTTATTACTGTAAATAGTGGAACAGCACACTCTTGTTGATTTTTTCCCGTTAATTTTTAACACCATATTTTGTATTGCCAGTTGATGCTCTCTGAGTGGTTAATTGACGTCCCTTCAGATTTGGGGCAGGAGTGGATTGTGGTCGTGTGCCCTGTTGGAAAAAGAGCCCTTATTGTGGCCTCCAGGGTGAGTAGCTGCCTCCTTTCTCTATGCCACCTCCCCAGTCTGTAGCAAGAGGGATTCCTTTTTTTTTAAATCCTCACCCAAGGATATATTTATTGATTTGAGAGAGAGAGAGAGGGAGAGGGACAGGGGGGGCAGAGAGAGAGAGAGAGAGAGAGAGAGAAACATCAATGTGAGAGAAACATTGATCAATTGCCTCCCATATAACCCCCAACCGGGTATCAGACCTGCAACCTCTAGGTATGTGCCCTGACTGGGGATCAAACCCACAACCTCTTGGTGTATGGAGTGATGCTCCAACTAATTGTGGGGTTAGTTGGGCTAATTGAACCAGGGCACAAGAGAGATTCTTTGCATTCCATATTCCTCATGTGCCTCAGCAGCTCTGCCTGGCATGAGCACTGAAACACTTTCCTTCAGGAAGATTTTTTGAGAGCCATTTTGGGCTAATAGCTCCCCTGCAGAGTGTGGAAGCAAGCGGGTGAGGAGACCAGAAACCTAATGAGAATGGTATCTTTCTTTCCAAACAGGGTTCTACCAGTGCCTACACCAAGAGTGGTTACTGCGTCAATAAGTTTCCTTCGCTTCTGCCAGGGGGCAACAGGCGAAACTCAACAACAGCAAAAGGTACCTGCATAAAATTCTTTTTTAAAGTTTTTTTAAATATAGTTTATTAATTGTGCTATGAACAACTGTCCCAATTTTCCCCCTTTGCTCCCCTCTGCCTGGTAACCCCCCTTCCTCCAGCAATCCCCTCCTTAGTTCATGTCTGCGGATTGTCCATAGAAGTTCTTTGGCTTCTGCATGTCCTGTACTATTCCTAACCTCCCCCTGTCTACATTGTACCTACCATTTATGCTTCTTATTCCCCGTACCTTCCCTCTCATTCTTCCCCTCTGCATCCCCACTGAAAACTCTCTGTGTGTTGTTCATTTTTTTGGTTCTCTTCCTTTTCTAGTTGTTTGCTTAGTTTTTGTTTTTGTTTTTGTTTTTTAGATTCAGTTGTTGATAGTTACAAATTTGTTGTCATTTTACTGTTTGTGGTTTTTGATCTTCTTTTTCTTAGATAACTCCCTTTAACATTTCATATAACAAGGGCTTAGTGATGATGAACTTCTTTAACTGGACCTTCTCTGAGAAGCACTTTATCTGCCCTTCTATCTAAATGAAAGCTTTGCTGGATAGAGTCATCTTAGATGTAGGTCCTTGCCTTTCATGACTTCGAATACTTCTTTCCAACCCCTTCTTTCCTGTAAGGTTTCCTTTGAGAAATCAGCTGATAGCCTTCTGGGAACTCCTTTGTAGGTAACTGTCTCCTTTCCTCTCGCTGCTTTTAAGATTCTCTCCTTATCTTAAATCTTGGGTAACTTAATGATGATGTGCCTTGGTGTGTTCCTCTTTGGGACTCTCTGAGCTTCCTGGACTTCCTGGTAGTCTTTTTCCTTTGGCAGATTGGGGAAGTTTTCCTTTATTATTTTTTCAAATAAGTTTTCAGTTTCTTGCTGTTGTTCTCCTTCCGGCACCCTTGTAATTTAGATATTGGGACATTTTAGGCTGTCCCAGAGGTTTGTAAGACTTTCTTCACTTTTTTGAATTCATGTTTCTTTTTTTCTGGTTGGATGTTTTTTTCTTTTGTTCCAAATCATCGCTTTGAGTCCTGGTTTCCTTCCTGTCATTGTTGGTTCCCTGAATATTTTGCTTTATTTCATTTTTGGGTATTTCTCATTTGTTCTTTCATTTTTCAACCAAGCTCATTCAGTTCTGTGAGCATTTTGATTACCAGGGCCTTAAATTCCCCATTAGATAGGTTGGGTATCTTCTCATTGCCTAGTTCTCTTTCTGGAGTTTTGCTCTGTTCTTTCATTTGGGCCCTAGTTCTTTGTCTCTGTGCACCTGTCAAGTTGTAAGGGGGGGGGGGGGCCTTAGGTATTCACCAGGGCAGGGCAAGTCTCCTTGCTGTGCTGTGGCGCAGCCTGTGGGGGAGGGGCCAGAGAGGGAACAATGCAGCTGGCCTGCTCATCTCTAGCACACTTTCCAATGGATTCTCGTGTGAGACTGGGGGTTATTCCCACCGCGGCAATTGCAGTAGTCCGCAGTCGACTTTGAGTCTCAGTTTCACCTTCAGTCAGCCCTGCGCACATAGCCTGCCACCTTGCAGCAGTTTTTCTGAGTTGGCTTACATGGTCCATCGCCTTACTGGTTTGGTTGTTCTGGTTGATTTTTTCTTTAATTCTTTGGTGGTTGGAGTTCCATGGAGTTTGATTTTCTGGCGCTTTTGGTTGTTTATTGGTTTTAGATTGATTGCAGTCTTCCTTTTAGTTGTGCAAGGAAGTAAAGGGTTTCTTCTACCTATACCTCCATCCTGGCAGTGATTACCAGTGCTTTGAACTCTGCATCAGATAGGGTGTCTCTCTCCTCAATGCTTAGCTCTTCTTGTGGAGTTTTTATCTTTTCTTTCATTTGGGCCACATATCTTTGGCTTGTCACACCTGTGATGTTGTAAGGGATTGGAGCCTTAGATATTCACTAGGGTGGGGCAACCCTCTTTGCTGGGTTGTGCCACTGTCTGTAGGAGAGGAGTCAGAGAGGGAACAATGCTGCTCACTTGCTCCACTCTAGCCCCTTTCCAAGGAACTCTCCTGTGAGATAGGGAGTTTCTCCCTCTGTCACAACCCCTGCAGCAGTTTACAGCTAGCTCTGAGGCTTTAGTTTCCCGTTCAGCCAGCCCCACTTCACCCATGCCGTCGGCCACCTTGCCATGCGTCCTTTCTGCTCAGCTGCCCATCTGCTGTCTCCGCCCTCCTACTGGTCTTGGTGAATGTTTCTTTAACTCCTTGGTTGTCAGAGTTTTATGCAGTTCGATTTTCTTGCACTTCTGGTTGTTTATTGTTGTTGTTGTTTTTAAGATTCTATTTATTCATTTTTAGAGAAAAGCGAGGAGAAGGAGAATGAGAGGGACAGGATTATCGATGTGTGGTTGCCTCTCGTGCATCCTGTACCAGGGACCTGGCCCGGAATACAGGCCTGTGCCCTGACTGGGAATCGAACTGGTGACCCCTTGGTTCGCAACCTGCACTCAATCCACTGAGCTATACCAGCCAGGGCTGTTTATTGTTTTTAAATTGTTTGTTATCCTTCTTTTGGTTGTGTGAGGAAGTTAATTGTTTCTACTTACACCTCCATCTTGCCGGAACTCTTTTTTTCTAAGCTTTATAATTATTATGTCTTATAATCAGTAAAAGATAGTGTAAGTTGCTCTGTCAGTTGTTTTAAAGTCCAACTTTGAAAGCATACCTTTGAAATTGCATAGACACTGTCCTTCCACTGGACTTAGGCCATCTTCTTCAATGTCTGCCCTCCTCAGCTGCAGAATAGACGCAGCCCAGTGAAGCCTGCTGGGCCAAAATATCCCTGAATGAAAATCAACATGCCTTTCCCATGAACCACCATTATAAGCTGATAGCTGCAGTTGGGGAAAGGTCCCTCAGAATGCTGACTGTTGCCGCGGTCCAGCCGCAGCGGGTCAAGGGGTCCCACAGGTGAGGGTAGGCGTCAGCGCTGGGTAACAGACGACAACACGCCTCAAAGGACAGTGAAGCTCTGTTCCATTTATTGCAAGTACAAGCAGGGTTTTATATTTTCATTTCAGGTAGTGATTAATATTTGCAGTATAACATGATCATTTAAGCAGAAAAAATCAATACAAAGGTAATCAGTAAAAGTACAAAAGTTCCCATAGATTTAGTTAAAGATTATTTTAACTAGGAGAGCCATTAATCAGACAATTAGAAATATCTTATTGTATATTAAAGTTTCTCAGGATTTGGTATAGGGCATAAGGATACGCTAAATTGAGTAGAGAAAATAGGAGATTTATTATAAGGCCCTTGTGATGTCTAACTTAGCTATCTACCTTTTTTTTTGCTTAAAATGTTTTTCTGTGTACTATAAATTCTAGTGACAGTCCCTAGTGACTGTTTAGTTTGTAATAACTAACTAGCTTTTGTTATTTCTTTGCCTGTCTAGTTGATATATATTCTTATTCAAGGTAAAGGAGGGGCTATTCCTATGTTGCAGGGGGCTTTCAAGGGTACTTCTTTTAAGTTTCTCTAGGAGTTCTTTTATAGACATGTTTTGTACTTCGATACCCTCTAAGAAAGTAGTGAGATCATCTGATTTCCTAGAGTATTCTAATTTATCTTGGGTGTTTTTCCAATGATCTGTTATTGATTAAGCTTGAATTCTCAGATTGTTCTGGTTGTTTCCTTGTGCCTATATTCCCTGATGTTCTAGTATGATATTATTATTCTGTTCATTGAGCCGGGAAAGGTCCAGGCCCACTATCTGAATCACTGCCAGGGTATTCATAATGATGAAAGCAAAAAGGGTCATGATCCCCAAAGCAAGCACAATCACAATAGGTATTGCAAGGCCTTCCATGCCACATCCACCAGGTTGGAAACTGCTTCCTTGAAGTCTTACACCCCCTCTCAGGACCTTGTCACGGAGAGAGGGATCCAACAGTGGACGCGGCAGTGGACGTGGCAGACTGTAATGTACAGTAAGCTGTTGCTGGGGCTTCTTTGCCAAATTCCCTTTTCTCCTTTATTGTTATCCTAACCTAACCTAAGCTTTCCCCTCCCACCAGAGCTTATCTGAGGGGACTATATCATGGAGGTTAAATAATTTGCTAATGGTTGTTCAGCAAGGACCCTGGGCTGAACCCTGCTCTCTTCCCTGCCCGCTCAGCTCCCTTTATGGTTCCTCATATCCTCCATACTGAGCTCAGACTTCTCGGTTGACTTTTAGAGCCCCTCACACATTGGCTTTGGTCCACCCATCCTTGTATCTTTTCCCTACTTTCCATATCCATCATTAGCTCTGTTCATCTGGTTTGCCTCCTTACTCCCTACATGTACACAATGTATTCTACCTCTGGGCCTTTGCTCATGCAACTTCAGTAATCTGGCCTGGAATGCCTCCCACCTCCCCTCTGCACTATTGTTTTAATTCTCTTATCACAGAAGACTCTTCATATCACATGTCTTTAATGAAGCATTTCCTGCTTGCTCCAATCCCTCTTTTTTAATGGAATTCCCACTGTTCTCAGTTTGTGCTATATAGTTCATCTCTCTCTCTCTTTAAAAATAAAAAAAAAGATTTTACCATCTACTTTTAGAGAAAGGGGAAGGCAGGGAGAAAGAGAGGGAGAGAAACATTGATCGTTTGCCTCTCCTGTGCCCCCAGCTGACCTGTAACCCAGCCCTGACTGGGATTCGAACTAAGAATCTAACTGGTGACCATTCGATTCCCAGGCCAGTGCTCAATCCACTGAGCCACACAAGCCAGGGTGATCTCTCTCTTTTTAAAAAAATACTACTTTCTTTCTTTCTTTATTTCTTTAGGGAGGAAGAAAGAAAGAGAGAGAAAGAGAAACATCACTGTGTGAGAGAAACACCCGTTGGTTGCTTCCCATGTGTTCCCCAGCCAGGGACTGAACCCAGAACCCACACTTGTGCCCTGACAGGGGATAAACTGGCAGCCCTTTGCTTTGTGAGATGATACTCAACCAGCTAAGCCACACCAGTCAGGGTTATGTAATTCATCTCTTGGTTCTTTCCTCTGTGATCATCTTATCTCCTTAACTGGATTGTAACTTCCTAAAAGGCAGGGACTAACAGCTAATATCCCCATATAACACAGTGCCCTGGATAGGAACTCAAAAATTAGTTGTAGCCCTGATCAGTGTGGCTCAGTTGGTTGGACATTGTCCCACAAAGCAAAGCTCACTGATTTGATAATCAGTCAGGGCAAATGCCTAGGTCGCAGGTTTGGTCTCCAGTTGGGGTCTAAACGAGAGGGAACCCATCAATGTTTCTCTCTCACATCAATGTTTCTCTCCCTCTCTTTCTCCTTCCCCTCCCCTCTCTCTTAAAATAAGTAAATAAAATCTTTAAAAATAGTTGTAAAGTTGATCTTCTCTAAGGTGAGTAAGTGTCCCAACTTATCTAAAGTTCAGAATTTCCACTTGGCTTAAGGGTTGCGTGGATCCCTCTTGTGCTGTGCTGCTCCAGCTCACCCTTCAGGTGCATCATGAAGGGTGCGCTCCCTACTGAATTCTGGTTCCTCAGGGCTGGTGCTTGCTGCAAGCATCAAGGATTGTTGGACTCAGTTCCCAAGCCCTAAGATGCGGCTCCCTAGATTGTGTTGTAGGGACGCTGATTGGAGGGGTACCCTGTAACGACTTTCTGCATTGTGTCCCAGACTACACCATTCTGGACTGCATTTACAGTGAAGCAAAGCAGACCTACTACGTGCTGGATGTGATGTGCTGGCGGGGTCACCCTTTTTATGACTGCCAGGTAAGGATGATAATTCCCTCATGTCTTTTGTTTTCTTCTCTCCTCCTGGAGAAATGGCTCAGTATATAGGTTCTTGGTGTGTAGAAGATATGGTATATAAAGAGCATTACTCAGTGTCTCTTTGAGTGTGTTTAACTTTGCTTTTTTAATCCTCACCCGAGGACATGCTCACTGATTTTAGAGGCGGGGGGGGGAGAGAAACATTGTTGTGAGAAACGTCTATTGCCTCTTATATGTCCCCTGACTGGGACCAAACTCACAGCGTAGGTGTGTGCCCCAACCAAGAATCAAAGCTGGGACCTTTCATTTCAGAGAATAGGATGATGCTCCAACCAACTGAGCCATGCCAGCCAGGGCAAATTAGCTTTGTTTCTTTTTTTTTTTAAAAAGGAGAAACTAAGGGAAGTATAGCAAGTTCTTTTTTTTTTCCCTTACGATTTTATTTATTTATTTTCAGGGAGAGGGAGAGGGAGAGAAAACATCGATATGTGAGAGAAACAGCAGTTAGTTGCATCTTGCACACCCAAAAATAGGGACCTGCCCTGCAACTCAGGCATGTGCCCTGACTGGGAATCAAACCGACAACCTTTCAGATCACAGGCTGACACTCAATCCACTGAGCCACACCAGCCAGGACAAATTCTTGGTGGAAGAAAAGAGAGAAAGAGAACAGAGGGTTGGGCTGGGACTTTGTAGAAGCTGCAGCTGCCTGTCATCCTTTTCAGAGTGTGGGAAGATTGTGGGTGAAGGGGATGCCATGGTACAAAGAAGAGAAGGTAGAGGGTAAGACATCATCCAGTGGGCTCTTGCTACCTCTGCTCCTTCACCAACTAAATCCCGACTCTGAATATGGCAGACCCTTTTTGGTATAACACAAAGCCTTGAATCTCTGAGGCGATAGCTATAGAAGGAGATTTTCCAAGTGAGGAGAGGCCCCAGTATTCTTTCCTCAAGTTTCAAATTTCCCCAACATTTTTCCTCAAATTAGTGATTTATAAGTGACAATGATAGTCATCGTGATGAGGCGAAGTCAGCCCCTCAGGCTCCATTTCTGTTCCCAGTAGTCTGCCAGCATTGTCCCAGTTTTATAGTGGTGGATTTTTATTCTCCCTGTCAATTAGTTTATTGTAGTGGTTCTCAGGGTTATTAGAAATGCAAATTCTCAGGAGTTCCTGTCACCACAGTAGAGTAGGTAAATGCTGTGGTGGCCTCCTGAGTGGCTCCAGGCTCCTTCCGTGACCACATCAAAATTGCAACTGAATTGGAGAATCATCTAAGTAAAAGATGAACCTAACTCCAATAGTAAGGATATACAGAAGCCATATCAAGACTGTTAGGAGAGACACAGATGGGGAACAGGCTGGCTCCACACCCATGAACTGGAGAAATCTCAGCTGCACAAGACCTCCTTAAGAACCAGAGGTCACAGCCCCATACTGCTCACCCCAGCCCTGAGCACTATGCCTGGAAGAGGAGTCTACATAACATCTGGGTATGAAAATCAGTGGGGATTTCATTGATATAGGTGAGACAGAAGGCTACTGGAATACCAGGTGTCCTCTTAAAGGGCCCGTGCACAGACTCTTGCTTGCAAGCCTTCACCCTGGGCTCCAGTGAAGGGACAACGGCTTGGGAGATATCAGAGACATATAGGGAGAAATTGAGTTGTATGGTTTCAGTGTGAGGGCTGGAGGGACAGCCACCATTGTCCCTATGTTGAGCACTCTCCCATACAGCCAAATCAGATTCCCATTAACTTGGTGAACTCTACTTGCTCTATTCTGATGATTCCCTGGACCCCACTCTGCCCACTTCACATAGTGCCAGAGGCTCCGTCAGTGGCCTTGGCCTGAGCTTCAGGTTTTCTTTAAAAATTCTGAAAGGTCTGCTGGCCCAAGGCTGGTGGCAGCTGGCTTCAGTGTACCCTGTGCCTTTTGCTCGCTGAGTGGCTCCAGGCTCAACACTGCTGCAAACTCTGAATCTGCATCAATTGGCACATCATTTGCACCACGCTGGTGACTCCCTGAGATGCCATCTCACCTAACTTGTAGACTACCTGAGCCTCTTTCAGCAGCTAAGCCTTACGAGCAGCTAGCAGGCAGAAATAGGTCTTGGGGTACCCAGAGTCTTTAGCTGAGTGGCCCCAGGTTTGGTACTGGTGGCAGCTGGCCTCACTTCACAGAGTGGCATCTCCCGTGTGTCTCCAGGTGCAACACTGGTAGGTACCAACTGTGATCTCTTTGTAGTTCTGACCAGGTAGCGCTGGGCTGGTCATAAGCAGGGGCTGACCTTGGCCTACACTGGAACCCCTGTTAAGAGTCCCCAGACCCAACACACCTGATGGCTGGCTTCAGACCATGACAGTGTGCCATGCAATGTCATGGTCTTAATTCCCCAAGGAGCACATACAAAGAAAAAGTAGTCTTGGCAGGCATCAGAGCCTGCCGGGGTGATCTTACTCCCTGGGGTCAGCCCCTACAGGAGCTTCTATGTCGTAGTCATGGCCAGTACTCACAGCCATTCAGCTTGATGGTCAACCCCACCCACTGACGTGCCTAAAGTAATCAAGGCTCAACTACAACAGGTGGGCACACACAACCCACAGAATAGACACATCTGGAGTACCCCACTCACGCAACCAGGGAAACTACACCACTGGGCCCCTAGGACACCTACTAGATAAGGCCAGTCTGCCAGTAATGGGAGACGTGGCATACCTAATACATAGAAACAAACACAGAGGCAGCCAAAATGAGGAGACAAAGAAGCATGTCCCAAATGGAAGAAGAGGAGAAAAGTTAGAAACAACTAAAAGAAATGGAGGAAAGCAATCTACCAGATACAGGGTTCAAAACACTGGTTATAAGATGACCAAGTAACTTGGTGAGAACATCAGCAAAGAGATAATAAGCATGAAAAAAGACAGAAATCATAAAAAAGAACCAGTGAGAAATGAATACAATAACTGAAGTGAAGACTACTCTAGAAGAAATCAACAGCAGATTAGATGAAGCAGAGGACGGAATCAGCAATTTAGGAGACAAGTAACAGAAAACACCCAATTAGGATGGCTACTATTTATTTTTTAAAAAATAGCTCTGGCTGGTGTGGCTCAGTGGATTGAGTGCTGGCCTGTGAACTGAAGGGCCACCTGTTCGATTCCCAGTCAGGGCAGATGCCTGGTTTGGGGGCCAGGTCCTAGTTGGGGGTGTGTGAGAGGCAACTAATTGATATTTCTTGCACAGTAATGCTTCCCTTCCCTCCCTCTATTTATCCCTCCTTACTCCTCTCTCTTTAAAAAGAAAAAAAAAAAAAAGGAAGACAGAATCTTAAAATCAGAAATAGAAAAGCAATTACGTAAAAGGGAGCTCCCATAAGACTGTGAGCTGATTTCTTAACAGAAACTTTGCAGGCCCAAAGAGATTGTCACAAAAATGTTCAAAGTGATGAAAAGTAAGGACCTACAATCAACACTACTCTACCCAGCAAAGCTATCATTTGAAATTGAGGAGGGATAAAGAGCTTCCAGAAAGAAAAAGCTGAAGGAGCACCACCAAACCAATATTATAAGAAATGTTAAAGGAACTTTTTTAAGGAGAAGGAGAGCAAAAAGAACAAACAAAAATAACCCTGGTTGGAGTGGTTCAGTGGACTGAGTGCTGGCCTGTGAACCGAAAGGTCACAGGTTTGATTCCCAGTCGGACACATGTCTGCGTTGCAGGCTGGGTCCCTAGTTGGGTGCATGAGTGAGGCAATAGATTGTATGTTTCTTTCCTTTTCTTTCTCCCCACCTTCCCCTCTCTCTAAAAAAAGATAAAACCTTAAAAGACAACAAATATGAATAATAAAATGGCAATAACTGTGTACCTTTTGATAATCATTTTGTACCACATTTTGCTGTGTATAATGCATATCCATGTTTTTGTGCACATTATACATAAGACTGTTAGCCCATTATTATACCAATAGTATGTAGTCATTTTTCCCATGTATAATGCACATTCTTATTCTTCCCTCAAAAATTTGGCAAAAATTACATACTATTACATGGGAAAATATGGTAAATAGATTAAATATTCCAGTCAAAAGACAGGGTACCTGAATGGATAATAAAATAAGACCCATACATATGCTGTCTACAAGAGACCTATTTCAGATCAAAAGACATACAAACTGAAATAAAGAGATAGGAAAAGATACTTCATGCAAAAGAAATGGGTAAGCTGGGGTAGGAATACTTATAGCAGATAAAATAGACTTTAAAACAAAGTGGGTGGATGTGGAAGAGTGTATGGGGGATAAATGGTGGTGGGGAAAAGGCTATCATAAGAGAAAACAAAGGAAATTTCATAATAAAGAGATCAATTCAACAAGAAGAATAACCCTTTTAAACATTTATGTACCCAACATAGGAGCACCTAGGTATATAAGGCAAATATTGATGTACATAAAGAGAAAGATTGACAGAGTTACAATCACAGTATGGGATTTTAACACTCTATCATTATCACAGGATAGATCTTGCAGAAAATCAACAAGGAAACTACGGCCTTAAATAACACATTAGATCAAATTGATTTAATTGATATTTTTGAGCACTTTACCCCAAAGCAGCAGGAAATACATTCTTTTCAAGTGCTCATGGGACATTTTCCAGGATAGACCACATGTTAGTCCACAAAACAGTTCTCAGTAAATGTAAGAAGATTGAGATCATAGCAAGCATCTTTTCCAGCCACAATGGTATGAAACTAGAAATCAAATACAATTTTAAAGATTTTTATTTACTTATTTTTGGAGGGAGAGAAACATCAGTAAATGATTGCCTCTTGGGTGCCCCATACTGGGGAACCTAGCCTGCAGCCCAGGCAAGTGCCTTGAGTGTCAAACTGGCAGCATTTTGGTTTGCAGACTGGTGCTCAATCCACCGAGCCATAACAACCAGGGCTCAAATACAATTATTTTTAAAAAGTGGAAAACATTCAAACACATGAAGGCTAAATAACATTATTAAATAATGAATGCAGCCCTGGCTGGTGTGACTCAGTGGATTGATTCTCAGTGTGTAAACCAAAAGGTTGCTGGTTTGATTCCTGGTCAGGGCAACATGCCTGGGATGTAGGATAGGTCTCTGGTTAGGGGCTTGCAAGAAACAACTTGTTGATCTATCTCTCACACATTGATGTTTCCCTCCCTTTCTTTCCCTCCTCCCTCCACCCTCTCTAAAAATAAATAAATAAAATATTTTAAAATAATAATAAATGCATTAACAATGAGACTAAGGGTTTCCTGGAAAAAAATGAAAATGAACAAACAACCCAAAATCTATGGGACACATTGAAAACAGACCCAAGGGTCAAGATGAAGGTGTAGGTAGATGTACTTTCCTGCTCCCACAACCAAAAGGACAACAACAGATTTAAAAACAAAAAATAACCAGAACAGCCAGAAAAATTGAACTGTATGGAAGTCCAACAACCAAAGAGTTAAAGAAGAAATATTCATCCAGACCAGTAGGAGGGGCAGAGATGGGCAGCCAGTGTGGAGAGGACTCGTAGCAAGGCGGCAGCAGGTGGAATGGACGGTCCCACATTTGTGTGGAGATAAACTGGGAGGAACAACTAGGGAGCTAGACAGACCTGGGAAGCCACGGTCTGTGGTCCCAGTGCAGGGAAATAAAGTCTCTGACTGAAAAAACCTGTGCAAGCTGAGGCAGGAGAAACTCCCAGCCTCACAGAAGAGTTCATTGGAGAGACCTACAGGGTCCTAGAATGTACACAGAACCACCCGCCTGGTATTCAGCACTAGAAGGGCCAAATTTGCTTGTGGGTAGTGAGGAAGTGACTAAAAGCCCACCAAGAGCTGAGCAAGTGTCATTGTTCACGCTTGGACCCCTCCCCCAAATACAGCAACACAACGCAGTGACCTGGGTTGACCCACCCTGGCAAACACCTAAGACTTCTCTCCTTATAATGTACATAACAGGTGTGACGAGAGGAAGCAGTATGGCCCAAATGAAAGAACAGATCAAAGCTCCAAAAATAGAACTAAACGATGAAGAGATAGCCAACCTATCAGATGCAGAGTTCAAAACACTAATAATCAGAATGTTCACAAAAATGGTTGAGTATGGTTGCCAAATAGAGGAAAAAGTGAGTTATGCAAAATGAAATAAAGAAACATATACAGGGAACCAACAGTGAGGGGAAGGAAACTGGGACTCAAATTAACAGTTTGGACCAGAAGGAAGAAGTAAACATTCGACCAGAACAGAATGAAGAAACAATTTTAAAAAATGAGGAGAGGCTTAGGAACCCCTGGACAACTCTAAACATTCCAACATTGAAATCACAGGGGTGCCCGAGGGAGAAAAGAAATAGCAATAAATTGAACACATTTTTGAAAAAATAATGAAGGAGAACTTCCCTAATCTGGCAAAGGAAATAGGCTTCCAGGAAGTCCAGGAAGCCCAGAGGGTCCCAAAGAAGTTGGGCCCAGGGAAATACACATCATAATTACATTACCCAAGATTTAAGATAAGGAGAGAATCTTAAAAGCAGCAAGAGAAAAGGAGACAGTTACCTGCAAAGGAGTTCCCATAAGACTTTCAGCTGAATTCACAAAAGAGACCTTGTAGCCAAGAAGGGGCTGGAAAGAAGTATTCAAAGTTATGAAAGGCAAGGACCTATAAGATAGATTACTCTATCCAGTAAAACTATCTATCATTTAGACTGGAAGGGCAGATAAAGTGCTTCCCAGATAAGGTCAAGTTAAAGGAGTTCATCATCAAGCCTTTATTATATGAAATGTTAGTGGGACTTATATAAGAAAAAAGAAGAAGTTCAAAAATATGGACAGTAAAATTACAACAAACTCACAACTGCCAACAACCAAACCTAAAAAAGAGCAAGAATAAAAATGAACTAAGCAAACAAGAAGAACAGGGACAGAATCACAGAAGTGGAGATCACCTGGAGGTTTATCATCAGGGAGGAGGGGAGAATGGGAGAAAAGGTACAGGGAATAAAAAGCATAAATGGTAGGTAGAAAATAGTGGTGGGGGGGGAGGTTAAGAATAGTGTGGGAAATGGAGAAGCCAAGGAACTTATATATATCATCCATGGATATGAACTAAGTTGGGGGAATGATGGTGGGAGTGGGGTGGAGGGTGGAGGGAAATAAAGGGGAGAAAAAATAGGACAACTGTAATAGCATAATCAATAAAATATATTTTTTTAAAAAGAAAACAGTCCTTAGAGGGAAGTTCATAGCATTATAGACCTACTTCCAGAAGAAAGAAAAATCTCAAACAATCTAACACTTAAACTACAATCTAACACTACACCTAAAGGAACTAGAGCCCTGCCTGGTGTGGCTCAGTGGATTGAGTGCCAGCCTGCGAACCAAATAGTCACTGGTTCGGTTCCATGTCTAGGGCACGTGCCTGGGTTGCAGGCCAGATCCCCAGTTGTGGTTGTGCAAGAGGCTACCACACATTGAGGTTTCCCTCCCTCTCTCTCTCCCTCCCTTCCCCTCTCTAAAAATAAATAAAATGTAAAAATATAAAAGAACTAGATAAAGAACAGCAAACAAAGCCCAGAGTAAGTAGAAGGGGAGGAAATAATAAAGGTCAGAGTGGAAAAACTTGACATAAAGTCTGAAAAAAATATATAAAAGATCAATGAAATCAGGAGATGGTTCTTTGAAAATATAAACAGGTTTGACGAACTTTTTATGGTACTCATCAAGAAACAGAGGACCCAAATAAGTAAAATCAGAAATGAAAAAGAAGTGACAACTGACACCACAGAAATATAAAGGATTATAAGAAAATATTATAATTGTATTCCCAAAATAGGACAATTTGGAAGAAATAGACAGATTTCTAGTAACATGCAATCTTCCAAGAATGTATCAAGAAAAAAACAATATCTCAATAGTCTGATTACTACCAACCAAAATTGATTCAGTAATTAAAAACCTGTCAAGAAGTGAAAACCCCTAGACTGGACGTCTCACGGGTAAATTTTATATACATTTGAAGAAGAATGAAGACCTATCCTACTCAAACTGTTTCAAAAAGTTCAGGAGGAGGGAATGCCCCAACCTCATTTTGTGAGGCCAGCATTACCCTGATTCCAAAGCCTTACAAAGACGTTACAAAAAAGATAATTAGAGACCAATATCTGTAATGAACATAGGTGCAAAAGTCCTCAGCAAAATACTGGCAAACTGAATTCAGTAATACATTAAAAACGTTTTTAAGGACCAAGAGGGATCAAGAGGGATTTATTCCTGGGATGCAAGGTTGCTTCTATATATGCAAATCAGTTAATGTGATCTATCACATAAAAGATAAAAATCTTATGACCATATCAGTAGATGCAGAAATAGCATTTGACAAAATTCAGCACTATTTTAGTATAAAAACTGGGCAAATTGGGAACAAAAGGAACATAACTCAATACAATGAAGTTCATATAGGTATACAAACCCACAGCTAACATCATGCCCAATGGAGAAAAGTTCAAAGTTCTTAAGGTGAGGAACAGGACAAGGATGTCTGTTTTCATTACTTTTATTGAACATAATACTGAAGTCCTAGCCACAGCAGTGAGATGAGAAAATGAAATAAAAACATCTAAATTTCAAAGAAAGAAGTAAAACTTGCTTCCTTCAGCAGTAGATGTACTAAAAATGGAATGATACAGAGGTTAGCATGGCTTCTGGGCAAGGATGACATGCAAATTCCTGACGCAGTCCGTATTTGGGGGATTAAGTACCCATTGGCAGTTACAGAACAGTCATGTGGATGTGGAGTACAACACAGGGAATATAGTCAATAATCTTTTAATAACTATGGTGTCAAATGGGTACTACATATATCAGGGTGATCACTTCTTAAGGTGTTGGGAAAACTGGACAGATACATGTAAAAAAGAAATAGACCACTTTCTTAAACTGTATACAAGAATAAACTCAAAATGAATTAAATATTAAATGTTAGACCCAATACCATAGAAGTCCTAAAAGAAAACATAGGCAGTAAATTTACTCTCTGGCATTGCTGTAAGTAATATTTTTTTCTGATGTATCTCTCTGGACAAGGCAAACAAAATTGAAAATAAAGAAGTGGAACTGTATCAAACTAAAAAGTTTCTGCATAGCAGAGGAAACCAACATCAGAACAGAAAGACAGACCACTGAATGGGAGAACATATTCGCCAATGATACAACCAATAAGGGGTTAATATCCAAAATTTATAACAAATTCATGCAGCTGAACACCAAAAATCAAACAATCCAATTAAAAAATTGGCAGAGGATCTAAATTGACATTTCTTCAAAGAGGACATCCAGATGGCAATAGACATATGAAAAGACACACAATGTCTTTAATCATAGAAGTGCAAATTAAAATCACAATGGGATATCATCTCAGGCCTGTCAGAATGGCTATTATCAATAAATCAACAAATAAGTGTTGGTAAGGATGTGGAGAAAAGGGAACTCTGGAGCGCTGTTAGTTGTATTGCAAATTGGTGCAGCCACTGTGGAAAATAGTATGTGGAGTTTCTTTGAAAAATTAAAAATAGAATTACTTTATTATCCAGCAGTTCTACCTCAGTACTTATCTGAAGAAATCCAAAACACTAGTTCAAAAAGATAGATGTTCATTACAGTGTTATTTACAGTAGCCAAGATATGGAAGTAACCCAGGTGTCCATCAATTGATGATTGGATGAAGGAGAGGTGGCACATGTTATTTGGCCATAAAAAGGAAATCTTATCATTTGTAAGAACTGGGAATGAACTTAGAAGATAATATGCTAAATGAAATAAGTCAGATATGGAAATACAAATAATATACGATTTTTCTTACATATGGAATCTAAAGAACAAAAGTGTGATCACACAGCAGAAACAGACTCAGATACAAAGAACAAACAGATTGTTGTCATATTTGAGGGATTTGGGGGCAGGTTTAAAAATGTGAAACAATTAAGTACAAATTGTCAGTTACAAAATAGTTACGGGGATGTCAGGTATATAGGGAATATAATCAATAATCTTGTAATATGTATGGTGTCAGGTAAGGTAATAGAATTTTCAGGGGGATCACTTCATAAATTATATGAATGTCTAAACACAGTTAAATGCCAGAAGGTAATATAAAATCATGTGGAATTTCAACTGTAATTAAAAAAAAAGAAGCAAATGATCAGACCTGCTGAATCAGAAACTATGGATGTGGCTTATGTTTTAACCAGCCTGCAGGTGATGCAGGCCCAAGTGTGGGAATCATGGGTTATGGCCATGGGCTGTCTCTCTTCATATTCCTCAAAGCTAGGTTGCTTCGTTCTGTTCAGTGGCAGTGCTTCAGAACTCTATCTAACATGTACCTCCTTCTAACATAACTGCCAGGGCTTGAAACGCTGAACACTTTTAAGGATTATCTCATTGAATTCCTTATAACATCTCTATAAAGTTAGTACTGTTATTCCTAATCATATAGATATGTACGTTGAGAGCCACAGATTTAAGTACCTTGCTCAAGTGCAGAGCTAAGCCTAAAACTCAGAAGTTGTAAATTCGGTCCAGAATATATTTTCCTTTAATCGTATTGAAGGAAGTTTCCTAATATGCATTTATAACATATGAATTTGGTACCTAGAACCACCTGTTTGGTTTTTTTTTTTCCCAACAACATTTTGTTATTGCTTTTAGAGGGAGAGGGAGACATTGATTGGTTGCCTTCTCATATGCTCCTCGACCACAGATTGAACCTACAACCTTTTGGTCTATGAGACAGTGCTCCAACCAACAAAGACACACCAGCCAGGGCCCACCAGTGTTTTTATAGTATAGAGAAAAGACTGGCCCTGGCTGGTGCAGCTCAGTGGATTGAGTGCTGGCCTGTGAACTAAAAAGTTTAATTCCCAGTCATGGCACCTGCCTGGCTTGCATTCCAGGTACTTGGTTGGGGGCATACGAGGGGCAGTCGATTGATGTATCTCTTGCACATCAATATTTCTCACCCTCTCTCCCCTCCCCTGTCTCTAAAAATAAATAATTAAAATCTTTAAGAAAAAGAAAAGATATATATTTTTAATTTCCAAAAGCTAAATAATGTAAAGGGAGAAATGATATAGATAAATACAGAAAGGTACATATCAGTAATTCAGAGAATAAAGTAGTTTATGAGAATTTGCAACTATATAGTAGTTTCTAATCCTCAGGATTAAAATAAGACAAAAAATGACCTAATGTGATTTGGAGTTGGAGAGTCCTGATCCCTTAAGTATTTTCTGTGTGTACCTGGACAAGTGACGTAATGTCTCTGAGCCTCCAACTTCTCACCTATAAAATGGAAATGATGATAACACAATTCTCACAGGATGGTTGAAGATTAATGTGATTATGTGTGTAAAGTTCTTAACTTGAGGCTGGACACATAGTAGGTTTTCCATAATAAATGTTGGGTCTACTGCTATTAATAATCCTACTAGATTTTAAGAAAAGGATATTCAAAAAAGAAGAATATTCAGGCCTTCTTCCTTTTCACAGAACCCTGCCAACATGGTGTTCAGGTGCTTCCTGGAAGTTGGTTGGGTGGCCTACGTCTCCTTTGAGCTTCATGCAAAGAAGCTAGTCATGGTTATAGATGTTTGATCAGAGCAGGGCTTTGGTTGATGGATCTTGCACTTAAGTAAGGAGACAAGCTTTGCCTTTCAGATGCATGCAGCTCACTGACTTTATCCGTGAGTTCTCACAAAGTGCCCACCAGAAGTATCTCCAACAACAAGCCTGGCAGAAGGCAGACATCAGTACAAAATGGGCAGCCATGCCATGGACCGAGAAGATTGAAGCTAAAGAAAACAAAGCCCAGATGACTGACTTTGAACATTACAAAGCATGAAGGCAAAGAAAATGAGGAACTGAGTAATCAAGCTTGAAGTTAGGGAGCTTCAGAAGGCAGCTCTCCTGAAAGCTTCTCCCAAAAAACCATGTGCTGCTAAAGGTGTAGCTTCTGCAAACATTCCAGCAAAAAGGTGACTGCTGCAGCCAGAGGCAGCACCTCCAGAAGTTCAAAAAGGTCTGAAATCTCCAGCCCAGAAAGCATCTGCTCTAAAGGCATCTGGCAAGAAAGTATAAGAGTATAGGAAGCTATTATAAAAGTAATAAAGGTTCTTTTTGCATGCTGGTAAATCAAAAGAAAAAGAAAAACTCTTCAAAGATTTTCTAAGTATCTTCCTGACCTTATGGCAGTGTGAAGGAAATGAGGGTAATGATAGAAGGGTTTAAAGGGTCTTAATAAATCAGACTGCTATTTAGAATCGGCTGTTTTTGTTTCTATTATAGTGTGAGATGAGCAGTATTTTATCTTTCTCTTTTCCTTCTCTGTGGCAGACTGATTTCCGATTCTACTGGATGCATTCAAAGTTACCAGAAGAAGAAGGACTGGGAGAGAACACCAAGCTCAATCCTGTAAGGCCTGGGGTGAGGGTTGACGATTTCTTTATGGGATTGGTTTGGATTGGTCTATTATCTAGATATAATCATTATGAATGAAATAATTATTTTTTGAGACAGTACAGCATAATAGGAGGGTTATAGGCTTAATAGTCATCCAGATCTGGATTCTGGTTTTGGCTTTAACGATTACTAGGACAAGTTAAAAACATCATTTGGCCTTAGTTTCTTCATTTGTGTAATAAGGTTTAAAACACCTACTTTTACAGGATTATTCTAAAAACCAAATGATAAAAATATGCATCTCCTAGCACGTCCTACTTATGGTAAGCTCTTAATAAATAGTGGTTGATGTAAAATGCTAATAACTGCTTTTATTAATAAAGTATTTAGAATTCTGGTACCTTGGTTCACTACCGTAGCATGTATCAACAGCACCAAGAGGCCTGGTAGAAAAGACTTCTCTGTCTGAGTATCAGAGTTGCTGATTAGATTTATATTTCTAACAAGTTCCCTAGTGATGCTGAAACTGCTGGTCCATGAACCATATTTTGATATCTGAGCTCAGAGTGACCTCATCTAGTCAGTTCCCTCATTTTACACATGAGAATACAGACTCAGCGAGGGACTGCCTTCCCCAAGGTCACACAGTACAGGATGACAGTCCAAGTGTGTTTGCTATCTGCTCCACGATGAAATACGTGACAGCTGTTTTGAGGGCATTTTACTGGGTAAGCCCTGTAGATTGGTGTTTGCCTGGATTGTTTACCAGCTTTTTAAAGGCAATTGGATAACATCACAATAAACAAGGTCAGTATAGCACTTCCACTGATGTATCAGTAAGGTCCTGGAAACGTGTATTGAGGAAGGAGAACACGGGAGCTGTCCTGAGAGCTCTACACGTACGTATTGTTATCTCACTGTATCCACACAACAACCCTGTTAAGCAGCTACTTAATTATCCCATGTTAAATACCTTTATTATCCCATTTTACAGATGGGAAAAGGGAGGCATATAGAGATTAAATGTTTGGCAGAGCCGGGAGTCAAACCCAGGCAACTGGACTTTAGAATTAGTTGTCCTTATCACTTCGTGATACTGCTTCAGTCTAAAAATCCTGGCTGCTGTGAAAGAAGTTTCACTAGCCCTTTATTAGAAGCAACTGCCAGAGGCCTGAGAGAGTAACATGCAATCCCTAACACTAACACAGGACTGTGCTTCTTCATCCTGACTGCACGTTAAAGTTAAATGGAGAGCTTAAAAAAAGAGAGTGCCTGGGCCTCTCCCAGACTGCTTCAGTGGGAATCTCCGGTTAGGGCCCGGGCATCCGTAATTTTTAAGAGTTCCCCAAATGATTCTCCTGTATTAAGCAAGGTTGAGAACCACTGACCTAGAAATTTAGTGGGTAAATGGAGGGGAGGTGGTTTGGGAGAAAGAGACTGAAAACTTTGATTCTTTGATACCGCTTTCCAGTTGCTGGGACAATATTTGTAATATTTACTAATTTGTTCTAATTTGTATTTTAGTTTAAATTTGTGGGGCTAAAGAATTTTCCTTGTACCCCTGAGAGCCTGTGTGAGGTGCTGTCTATGGATTTCCCTTTTGAGGTAACAAAACCATTGTCTTTATTGTTCCGATGTAATTGCATGACACAGAGAAATGTGGTTACTCAGAGTCTTAAGATACCTTCTGCCTTTGCTGTGTCCAAGCATCAGAAAAGGGCTAAAAACTAATCATTGAGAAGGGATGCACTCACTGCTACCTAAGTCAGAATGCCAGACCTGGAAGGGCCCTGAACAGACAACTCATCTCACTCCCTCATTTTTCAGATGCAGAAACTGAGGCCCGGATTAGGGCAAGGCTTCCATTCCTAGGTTGTTCCTTGTCTCTGCCTGCTGTAAGCCTAAGAACCAGGTCCTTTGTTTGACTGCTATACAGGTTGTAAAGTCTAGAGGGGCTTCTGTGACCACAGGAGTTTGAACTCATAATCCTTCCCTTGCATCTCCAGAAGCTCCTCAATCTTGGGCAGTCTTTTGTCAACCTTAGAAGCTGCAGTTATTCTCTCCAGGCTCACAGGCAAACTTTTCTTTGCCCATCATACCCTTTGCAATTCTGGGTGGTGTATCTTTCCACACTATGCCCCTCTCCTTTCTTGGAGAGTGAATAAAAACTGTATTCTCTTAAATAAAATTTTTTCTAGTCATCCACGAGTTTTTGCTTGAATTGGATATAATTTTACAGAAAGGATCATAACCTTCCTGCATGAGAAAATGGCAAAGGCTGCATTGCCTTCATTTCTGGGAGTCAATTAAGAAGGTGGTAAGAACGTGTCACTTTATTTATAGCATAAGAGCTATAAGGACAAGAAATGCTTTTACAGTGGAGTCGATGACTTCTGGAAAAGAAAATTTGGACTATAGAAGGTCTTCCTGTTGAGAAAAATGGAGTTTCCCAGAACATGGCTCACAAACAATTTCGGGGGAGATTTAGGCAGCCAACAGTGGCTTGGGAAGCATGGCTTCTTGATAGTCAGTTTTCCCTGTGCTCAGTGGTCCAGCATCTCATAGGGGTCTATCCAATTCTCCTGTTTTGATCTCTGTGTAGAACATATACCCCACTATGAGACCTCTGGGCGGTGGAAGTACATGGGATTTGGAGAGAGAAGACCTGGGGTCAGTTGAATTTCTGCTTCACTGTGCGTTTTTAGAGAATCCCCCAGAACTTTGAGCCAGCCCCATCTTGCAAGTACCCTCCTTGTGGGTAAGAGGGTGAAAAAGTGGTAGGAAAACACCCTATAAGTAAGAAAGTGCTATTTATGTTTTTATTTTCTAAAATTTAGTTTTCTAGGCCATTGCTTCATTTAGAGAAATTATATGTTTAAGAAACGAGAGTTCTTTCCTTTGGCAGTGAGCCAGGAATGGGATTGGACCACAAGAGGTGTCCTGTGTATTAGGCTCTCCTGGAAACATGTGGCCTCAGAAGTCATTTTGATCCCTGGTCTCCCTCCTTGTAGGTAGACGGACTTCTCTTCTACCACAAGCAGACCCACTATAGCCCTGGAAGCACTCCTCTGGTGGGCTGGCTGCGCCCGTACATGGTGTCAGATATTCTTGGTATGGCCGTGCCAGCTAGCCCGCTGACCACCAAACCAGAATATGCTAGGCACCAGCTCCAGCAGATTATTGAGCACAAGAGGAGCCAAAAGGAGGGCGTGAGGGAGAAATCCACGCACAAGTCCTTTGACAACGGGCACTACGAGCTGGAGCACCTGTCTACCCCAAAGCCGAAGAACAATCCCCACAGCGCAGACCAGCCTGGGACCCTCATGGAGAACTAAAGAGGGCAGCCTCCTCTGGGAGTCACGGGACAGTGCTTGGTCCCAGAAAGAAGATTGAGGAGGAGGACAGGTACAACAGGTGACTTCATTTTAGAGTGAACTTTTCAAAGCCACTCCACTGGAAACAGCTTAATTCCTGTAAAAAGTGTATCTTGGATCCACAATGTAAATACATGCGATTCTTAAGAAAGAACTGGTCATTTTTTATTTTTTCAAGGGACTTTTTTTTAACAGTTGTACAGATGACTGTATCAGTCTGGAAGGTTGTTTTTGTGGTCTAATAGCCAAGAACTCACCCTGGTCCATGTGGCTCAGTTGGGTGGAGCATTGCTCTGTAACCAAAAAGTTGCTGGTTTGATTCCAAGTCAGGGCACATCCCTAGGATGCAGCTTTAGTATTTGGTTTGGTTGAGTACAGGAGGCAACCAATCAATGTCTGTGTCTATCTGTCTTCCTCTCTCTCTCTCTCTTTCTAAAAGCAATGGGGGAAAATGTTCTCTGGTGAGGGTAAAAAATAAATAAAAATAAAAGCCAAGAACTTGCGACTCAAATTTTGAACTCTCAGGCTCCCTAAACCATGGCCTGTTTCACTCTGGTTTTAGCACTTAAGCGTTCTGCTGAGTGTCCAGTTGCTACTGTTGCTAATGTCATTTTCTAAAAGGTCTTTCCAGGAACTGCAGTTCTTAGTATTTGAATATCTTCCCTCTTCCGAGAAGACAAGTGTGACTTTCTTTGGTTTAGACATTGCCAGAGATAAAAGGCAAATGGTGTTCATTCACTACTTCAACAAACATTTGAGCACCTTCTAGCAAATAAGCCCTTGTGCTAGGCCTCAGTGATGGGAGCTAGAGGGGACCAGTGAGAAAATAAACCCACCAGCATATAGAATGAGTGAAGATGGTGAGCTGACTGCTGTAGTACAGAAAGGCCCATAGAGCCTCCGGTGCTGGAAAGAGCACAGGGAGGTTTCACAGAGGAGATCAGAGCAGGGCTGAGACTCACAGGAGGGACAGCAATGTGCTCTGCAGACAAGGTGGTTAGGAGTCCTCACAGAGGCAGGAATGTACCGTTGCCCTCCTTCAGGGCAGGCAGGGTAGGGCAGGACTTGCTGTGGGACCTGAAGTTGGTTTAGCGTGGCTCAAGCATTATGTAGAATTGGAGGGCTGTGGAAGAGGAAGCTAGAAAGAGATAGGCCTGATTGTGTTATACAGGGGTTTTGAATTTTATGTCATGAATGTAAAGGAGCCTATGAAGTGCTTTGAGCAGACAAGATCCATTCAGATTTATGAACTAGAGCTCTTTGGTAGCTGTTGGAATGGAAGGAAAATGGCATCTGCCCTATGTTCAGGAAACGTCTCATTTCCCATTGGCTGTAATCTGCCCCCACACTGCTTTCCACATTCCTAGCACTTATCTTATTGGACAGAATAATTAACTATTCCACTCCAGCAGCAGTAGTGTCCTGTGGACAAAATCATAGAAGGATCTGGGTTATATGTGTGACGGGTTCTTTTGTGATTAATTCTGGGAACAAATCTTGGCAGAACTTGTGGTTGAGAGGAGCCTAATTATAAATTCAGCACAGCAGCGGACTTGGCCTTCCTGCTGGGCTCTTAGACAACTGCTGAAGCCAACTCTATCAAATCCAAGATGAAGCCCTGCCTGGTGTGGCTTAGTGGACTAGGTGCTATCCTGCAAATGAAGAGGTTGTGGGTTTGATTCCTGTTTGGAGCACATACCTAGGTTGCAGGCCAGGTCCCTGGTTGGAGGCGTGCTAGAGGCAACCGATCAATGTTTCCCTCTTTTTCCCTCCCTTCCCCTCTCTCTAAAATAGGTAAAATATTTTTTAAAAATCCAAAAAGAAGCCTCCTCCCCTACACCCAGTGATATTCCTGCTGCCTGCAGATTTCAGCATGTCTATATCAATAAGCTCTTTCCTAAATTCCAATAGCGTCAATTCTGCTTGTCAGGAAGCTTGTTGTTGGCTGCCTAGATATTATGTCTCTATTTGATCACCTGCCTTCTGAATCTGTAGTGTGTATTCTCAGCAGCTAGCTGTGTCCTTTCAGAAGCAGTGCGTGCTAGCTAGCATCAGTGAGACATGGCTGGGCTCTGCCCAGAAATAACCAGGTCTGGAAGGACTACTTCCCCACAGGACACTCTGGGGACAGAGATACATGAGTCAAAGAATGTATTGGCCAAAATTATTACCATGCACAACTTGATATGTTGAATGGTTACTGGAAGGATGTTTCTCAGAGGAATGCCCCTTCTGTTTTTAACTGAGGAGCTAGTAGTATTGATTACTGAACAAAATGTATGTCCTGGTAATATTTCTTTGTGAAATGCCACCTGTTACAAAGATACTTGTGTTATACGGTGCTGTGATTGGATATTAGTTCTCTGGCCACTCTTCTGAATAGCCCCCAGCCTTTTTTTTTGTGGAATTATCTCTCCCCATGCATTATAGTATGGTGGAGGTATAATTTGGGGTAACTCCCTTCCTTACCCAAGCCATCAGGCTTATGACTCAACTTGGGACAATCACATGCTCCTCACCAAGAAGAATTCATGTCTTGAGCAGAGAAACAAAGGGAGTGATCAGTGGGAATTCATTTATTTGGCCCACCAAGGAGCTGGGAGTGTTTCTTGTTCTTGTTACAAAACCTGTAAACATCCGGTAAATTTCGTCTTATTTAAAGTAGCCAGAATAGATTTCCCGATACCACTGCTCAGCGTGGCCCTGGGTAGCTTGCCTTGACTGGAGGACCAGCTTGGCATATGGTAGCAAGGAACTACGGCAGTAGTTGAGATCACCTATTTTAGCTGAAGTGCTATTGGAACCCATGCACCTAGAAAAGACCAAGCAAAATAAGAAGTCTCGGTTACTTTAATGTTAGCTGAGAAAAGCCATGCTGGACTATATAATGCCTGCACGGAAGAGTTGATGTCAAACAAATCCAGTTGTATTTAGCAACCAGTTATCTCCACTAGTTAACTTCTCACTTACATTTCAGTCCACTGAAATCTGACTTGTTCATCCACTTCAAGTGCTCTCATCAAGGGACTGGTCGACTCCTGTGTTCCAAATCTAAGGGATATTTCCCAGGATTTCTCTTACCTGGCTTTACCTGCCCAGTGTATGCTGATGCCTTCTCTATCTTACTGTTGACACTGTATATGTATCTAACTTATTACCAGACATTTCCTAGCCATCTCAAAGTTAGCATGACCCAAACTGAACTCATTATCCTTCTCCCTTAGTCATGCTCTTCCTGAGATCCTTGTCCCTGTTAATAGTGTTTAGTCACCTTGACTAGGAAACTTTCTCGTGATCTGGCCTTAGTGTATCTGTCTGGTCTCATAAATAACCTTGTCTCTTTTGCTGCCTCCTTTCCCGTGATGCTGCTTTACGTTCTCTGTATACATTTCTTTCATAGTCCCTCTACCCCCTTCCCACCCCCACAGACACTATTCCTCCTCATTTTGATTGCATTGACCTGGTGACTATACCTACTCATCTTTAAAAAACCCCATTCAACAGGTAACTATTTGAAACTTTACCTCTGTAGGCAGAATTAGCCATTTTCATCTTTGTGCCCTCCCCATCCTACTACATGTCTATCAACCAAAGTTAGGGATGGTCCACAAGAACACCACCATTTTGACACTAATTACAAGTTAGGGATAGCCCCCAAGACCAACCCCCAAGACCATTCTTAGGTCTGATAATTCATCAGGATTTACAGAACTTACTGAAAGCTTTTATACATGATAACAGTTTATCATAGTGAAAAGAAACAGATGAAAGTCAGGCAAGAGAAGAAATGCATGGGGCAGAGTCCACAAAAGTTCCAAAGGTGGATTTTCCCATTGTCTTCTCCCAGTGGAGTCATGGACGGCATTAAACTTTCTTGGTAACTACGTGTGACAATAGAATATTACCAGCCAGGGAATATTCCCCTGTGCCTTGGTGTCCACCATCTTTATCCGGGCCTTATGGTAGATCTGTGCAGTGGTCTAGCTGGTAATGTGTGATTTAAAGTCCCTCCCTCCCCCAGTCACATTGCTGGATTTTTGGTAGGGCCAAAGACCCCCAGGTAATCAAAGACACTATTAGTAGGTCATTCCAAGGGCTTTTAGGTTAATTCCCAGGAGCCAAGAGCATAGGCCAACCTTTCTCTTGGCAAAGTTAAATCCTTTATGACACTCTTTCTTAGGTTACAAGCTCCTTCTGGTGAGGGACCTGGTCTTTTTTTTTTTAAGGTTTTTATTTATTTATTTTTAGAGAGGGGAAGGGAGGGAAAAACAGAATCACTGATGAGTGAGAGAAACATCCATCTATTGCCTCTGGCACGACCTCAAGTGGGGACTTGGCCCACAACCCAGGCATGTACCCTGACTTGGAATCAAACAAGTGACCTTTTGGTTTGCGGGCTGCCACTTAATCCACTGAGCCACATCAGCCAGGGCTGGGATCTGGTCTTAATTCATCTTTAGATCCCCAGCGCCTGGCATTTGGCCTGGCACTTACATCAATAAATGTTGATTGAGTAGGTGAAATGATGAGTGGGAATGAGAAGACATTTTGGAGGAGAGCCCCCTCCCCTCTCCCACTGCACAGAGGGGTGACGACCCTGGAGAGAGAAGGCTGATTGGAGGTGTGTGGCTGGCTGCTAAACAGGTGGTTGGATGTGCTGCAGACTGCTAATAACAAGAACTGTATTTAGTTCTGCAGATGTGATTAAAAGTATAGCCTAAAAACTTGGCACTGCGTACACTGGAGGAGGGAAAGAAATAATCTTCTTAGCTACAGACTTCCTTTCTAATAAGGGGATGAGCAAAAACCACTGCACAATATATTTATAAAGCAAATGTATCTTTTGTTTTATGTCTTCTGATACGTAGGGCAGGAGAAGCAGACTGTTTGCTTTGATAAGACGAGGTGGTATTTCAGTCCCATGCTGTCCTGGGATTTTGTGATTATACCTGATCTTTACAGTAAAGGAGAACCAAATGAATTTTTTTTTTAAAGTTTCTTTACCAAGTGCTGAGAGATTTGGTTTAGGGTCTTGATTTGGTTGTGTCTTACCTCCTCCCAACTCCCCGGAGGGCCCACTATCCGATAAAAAGACAGAGGCGGGTGGAAAGGACCTGGGAGAGCTGGAAGGCTGGCAGTTGGGAAGGTGAATTAAGAATGGCCTTCGATAGCAAATATGAAGGAAGTGTACATCTGTTTCTCACATGCATTTCAAGTGATGGTGAGTCTTTTGAAAAGTTGAATTTTCATCTCTTTTGCAGAGGCAGAAAAGTAGCTGGAGGCAGCCTGGGCAACTGGGAGATGAATCTCACCGTTGGCCTAGCCCAGAGGTATTCTCCACTTTTTGAGGGACAGTGTGGGACCGAATGAGGCAAATTTTGAAACCTAGAGATTACTTCTGGCTAGAACTTGACACAGACCATTTGCATTTGTAAGCAAAGTTGCTCCCTCACAGGTGGGCTGGCAGTCTTTCAAGCCTTTTGTCTCTCTGCTTTTGCCTTTCTGGTTTTCTCTGCAGTCAGACTCGGGAAATAAAAGATGAAATTCAAATCTGTCAGTTCTGCTTTTCATTGGCAACTGTAGCAAGAGGAGAACTAGAATCTCACTCAAATAAGGTTCTATCTTTTCTGGCCTCCCCATTAGCACACATAAGTCAAAGTGAGTGAAAGTGATGTAATCTAATTCAGACGGTACCTCTCTGTTATATTGAATGTTTTTCACAAACGACTAAGTATCCAAGGTAACCAAACCTGTTTGTTTGGCATTCTTTGGTAAGAATTGGACTTTGCTACAAAAGGACAGATCCGTTCTTTTCAGCAAACGCCGACTGAACACCTCCAACTGTGTACTGTATATTGTGCTGGTTCTGAAGAGAGAGTAGTAAGACATGGTCCCTGCCCTCAAAGAGCTCATGGTCTAATGGGAGAGACTACCAAGGAAGCAAATAATTATAATTCAGAGTGTTGTATAAACTCTAGACACAAGTATCAGATATAAAATTAACATAGTGTAGGGATTCGGTAGCTGGTGCTGAGAGGAAACCCTTGAGTGCGCCCTTGACCTGTGACCATGCCAATGGCAACTGTCATTCAGTGGCACAGAGAAAAAGAAAAAAAAAACATAGTATAGTGATTAACCTGTGATCTGAGAGTGGTAAGTAGGAATGTCAGATGAGAAAATTATGTGAGGAAAGAGGCAGATCATATTTTAATTTAAAAAAAAAAACAGATAGGTATGGTATGGACCAGCCTCTGCAGTAATGGGGTAAAATGTAATCTACTGTACAATGGGATAAAATTTTTCAACTTCCTTATAGAGCTCACCTTCAGCTATCCTAGTGATTATGGCAAACAAAAAAATTTTCACCGTAAGACATTGGTTAGCAGTATGACCTCTTGACTCTGTCTCTGTTTGTCTTTTGGAAAAAATGGCAATAAGAAACAAGAGTGCGGTGTGATCATGGGGAAGCAAATGAAAACAAGGAAATATTCGACCACGAAGAGAATACTTAGTTTGAGAGATCAGAGGCTGAAAGAAAAGGATAGATTAAAACCTAAAAAGAAAGATCCTAATGCACTCAAGGAAAGAGATGTTCTCCAATACTCTTTCTGCTTATTCTTCCAGTATAACACACAACTGGGCCCAGCTTTCCACATCCTGGTCAATATCAACTTTATCAACTTTCCCTTTAAGGCTAAACTGGTCTTAGTGCAGTCAGTGATGGGCTGTCTCTGTGCCAAGTGTATGCCTTGTATAACTGACTGTGTGGTGGCCGAAACTGAGAAATCGGGGCAGAAGTATCGAGTGGCTCTAAGGATCACTAAAGATCCAAGATTTGAACCATTACCATGCACACACAAAGGAACCTATGCAGATGACTGTTGAGCACAGAGAGTAACTCAGCACAGGTGTCACATTGCCATCACAGGTGACCAGGACCTTAAGCCAAGAATTGGGACAGTCCCTGGAGTTCCCAACATGTACATTTCTAACCACAGGTACAACATTGAGTGGACACCAGATGATTTTGGAGCCCCTCAGTTCTCGTACTTAAAAAACCAAGTTCCTTCCTCTGCTTTTCTTCAACTAACTTTCTCTGTTGCCAGGTTATTAACATGCTACAGAATGAGCTATTGCTGCTCCACTCACCCATTTGCTCTGTTATGAGCTAAGTATGGTTAAATGCACTCACTTTTTTATGTTTTGAAAATGATATTTTGTACCATTTTCATATTTGTTACATCTTTTTATAAATCAGATGACTGCTCCAAAAAAAAAAGAAAGAAAAAATGACAATAGGTACTTTGGTTTTTTTATAGCCAAAGCGCGTCTTATAGCACAATACACGTCTCTTTCATAGGCAGTAGATATTTTGGAGCAATATTTTGAGAGGAGCTTTGGATTTTGAAGTAAAGTTGTTTTGGGGAAAAGGTTATAAAATTCTAATCACAACTTTGGAAGTATCTCTATTCTTAGATAAGAACAGATATAAACTAGGCAGGAGAAAATGGTAAGACAGAGACTTCAGAGTTAAGATGACTGTCTTCATCGATTTAGTCATTGAACACATATTTATGAAGTGCCTGCCTACTAGATACTAGGCTCTGGCCACTAAGGTTCCAGGGGCCAACAGGACAGGTGTGGTTCCTACCTTCCTGGAGCTTACAGTTTCATAGAGCAGGCAGGCACTAGGCTAATGGACAAGTACACAACAACAAGTTGTAATCAGCTCTCTGGTAAAAGATAAGATGGTACTGTGAGAGTAACAAACAGGGAGTCTAATTCAGTTTAGGGAGTAGCCACAGAAGGTCCTCCTGAGGAAGTGACTTCTGAGCTGAGACCTTAAGGATGAGTCAGATTTGTCTGATGAAGAAGATAGGAAGAAGGGGAGGATAAGCTTTCTAGACAGAGATCTGAAACATATGCTTTAAAAGCAAAAAACAAAAATAGAACCCATAACACCCTCTCCCGGTTCCCTCTTTGTAATTTATTTTTGACTTTCAGATTTCAATTGATGTTAGTTATATTAAGTGTATTGGGGAAAACATTGGTTAATAACATTATATAAGTTTCAGGAGTACAACTTTATAATACAACATATGTATACTCTATTGCATGCTCACCACTGGAAGGGTTGTCTCCTTCCTTCGCTTTGTATTTGACGGCTTTCATTCTCTTCTTTCTCCCCCTACCCTCATTAATTTAATAAAAATGTGATTTTTGTCACCTACACTCCCCCAGTCCTACCCTAGCCTTTCTTTAGAGGCTCTACAGCCAAGCATTTAAAAATGCAAGAAGGCTATGTCTATGCATATGGATCTACCTTACACATTTTTTTAATAAAACAAGGATCATAATTTCAGTTATACTATAGTAGTGAGAGTAGATGAATGCAAATTATTTAGAACAGTGTGGCATACGTTAAGGACAGGATAAATGCGAACTTATTATTTCAGTGTGTATGTGTACTATAATTTATTTACTGATTTTCCGATTGATAGGCCATTATGTAATGCTGATTCGTTTGCTATTACAAACCATTTTGCATCTCTAGGGTTTGATTAGCGGGATGATGGTACCATACTTGATTTCCTTGGTTTGAGCCTACAGTTATAGGCAAGACTTTGTATTCTGATTATCCTCAGATTTACCTCTCAGAGCAAATTTGGCCAGCTGCCTTGAGCTTAGTTTGTTATCCACATCTCTCTGCTCAGAAACTTCCAAACATTGTCCTATGGGTTCTGAGAACTGTTCCCTTTCACACCCACGCATTCCCATACACAGCTGTGCTTCTTAAACCACTGCCGAGTTTTCTCACCCAGTTCACTCTGCTAACCTTTTCCCTGTATTAATTTTCCTCACCTGATCCCTGCACTAGGAGTTAGAATGCCTGGGTTAAAGTTTTAGTTCAATACTAATTCGTTAGCTGTGTGACTTTGGACAAATCACTGACCCTTGGTGTACTGAGGTTCACTGGGAAAAACAAATATAGAACTGTCAATAGTGGGTTGAGAGACTCCATTCTCTCCTGTGTCAAACTCAGTGGTTTGTACTACTCAGGTCCTGCCATTTCTTTCTCCAGCCAGTTGCCTCCCGGGGGGAGAAAAAGTATACAGTAATTTCCACATGTAAATAGATGTGTGCACTTCAAACCTGTGTTGTTCAGAGACTTCCGGCCAAGATGGAGATGTAGGTAGACACACTGTGCCTCCTCACACAACCAAAATAAGGACAACAAAAATTTAGAAACAAAAAAACCCAGTACTGACAGCAAATCGAACTGTGTGGAAGTCCGACAACCAAGGAGTTAAAGCAGACACAGTCATCCTGACCGGGAGGAGGGGCGGAGTCAGGCAGCCAGGCAGAGAGGGGTCCCAGCAAAAAAAAAAAGAACCTGTGTTGTTTAGGGTCAACTGTATTGTTACTATTTAAAATTTTTTTGTAAAAGGTTATATATACATCCACATGGAAAACTTACAGTGCTGTTACAACTCAAGAGTTACTCTAAGGAAGGTAGTAACTAAGGTAGGGGCTTTGGGAAGTTGAGAATGTTCTATTTCTTTTTTTTTTTAAGAGGGTTCAAAAGGGAGGGAACCATCAATTGGTCCCCTCTGGTGTGTCCCCAACTGGGGACCTGGCCCACAATCCTGGCATGTGCTCTGATTGAGAATCTCACCAGGGAATCCAACTGGGGACCCTTCAGGTGGCAGACTGGCACTCAACCCACTGAACCACACCAGCCAGGGTAGGAGTGCTCTATTTCTTGATCTGTTTGCTTGTTACATGAATATGTTGAGTTTATGAAAGTTCATCTTGCTGATCAACTTACATTTTCACCTTTTATGTATATGTACTTCAATAAAAAGAAAAAACTTAAAATGTACAAAAGAGCGTATAAGAAAGTTTCCCTATCCCTTCTGATCCTGACTTCCAGTTCCCCTCTTGAGACAACCAGTTACCTTTCTTTTGTCCTCCCAAAGCTTTTGTATATATAAATTTACAAATGTATGGTTTTTTCCTTTATACATATGACAGCATATTATACACAGTATTTGAGTCTTTTTTTTTTTACTTTGTAGTATAGCTCAGGGATCATTCCAAACTCTAACATGTGGACATTGCCCCAGTGCCTGGCAAAGAAATATACTTGTTAAATAAGTAGTATCTTCTGGGAGTAGTATCTCCCAGAGAAGCGCTTGGGTGTAACACAAACTGTAACTTCTGTAAGGGGTGCGAAGTCAATCCAGAGTCAGCCTTATTGGCGCCAAAAGTAAAATAATGACCGAGTACCAGGAGAGTCTTCTCTAACCAAGGGCAAGCACTGAAGTTCCCGTGGCTGTCAGGCAGAAATGAGGCTAGGTCAGAGGCTGCTTTTAAAGTTCCGGAAGAAGCATTTCTTCAGCTGTCTGAAGTCCCTCGGTTAGGTCTCTCCCAAGCTCTCCAGGACTCAGCTCTTTATATTGTTTATTTTTGGTCTGGGATGATGCAGAACAGCGGAGCCCTCTGCCTTCCCTGTGACTCCAAGCGGGCCTAGGCCACGCTGTAAGACCCCACTTGCGGTACCGCCTTATAGCGGAATCAGAGGCTTGAAGAAATTGCGGTATTCTGGATGAGGTTTCTAAGGGTGAGGTTGCTGTAGCGGGAGAACTAAAGTTAGCTACATTGGCAACGAGGTCCGGGATAACGCGGCAGAGCGAGAGCTGGGCGGGGCTGACCGGCTTTCAGTCTGCCACCGACAGGGGCAGGTGCGACGCATTGTCCCTCACGTGCGCCACCGCGGCTACGTGCCCCGCTACAGCTCGTTTCTGAAAGATTGTACTCTTCTTTCCACGGAACTTCGCCTCACAAAAAAACGCACACTCCCGCCTTGCTTTTCCTCCTCCCGCCCTCCTTCCTTCAGCTTGAGTGGCTCCTCTCTGTCGCCCCCTCCCGGACTGTGTCCCAGCCCTGCGGACCCAGCTCGCGGCCCGCCCATTAGCGAATGAGACGCGCAGTTTCTCAATGGAGCTGCGCGGAGCTCGGGTGGTCTCGAGGTCCTGCTGCCTTCCCGTCCTTAGCTGTGGCCTGCGAGGCTTCTGAGTAGCTGCACTGAAGCGACCGCAGTGGCCAGACCAGCAGCCGGCGACCCGTCACGCTCGGGTGGCTGCGGGGCGCCACCACCGAGGCCTCTAACGTTCTTCATTTCCTCCCTACTGCCTCGGAAGACTCTCAGCTCCTATCTGCTGTTTTCCGGGAGAGGAGTGGGAGTAAGCAAAGGAGAAGAGAAAATACACAAGGATTTCCGCTCAGAAGACGGCGACACTCGGGAGCCTTTGGGCGAGAAACGGCGGCGCGGGACCAGCATGCGAGGGCCGTCCGGGGGCTGCTGAGCTAGCGTCGGGGTTCCTGGCGGGTTGTGTCCACCACGGTTGCGGGATGGAGCCGGCGACCGCACCCCAGGCCGACATGGCGCCGGAGCTGACCCCGGAGGAGGAGCAGGTAAGCGGGCGGCAGTGGGCGTGTCGGACCCCGGGACTTGCACGTCCGAGCTCGTGGGGGCATGGCCCCCCCCGCCCCCGCGCCCCTGCCATCTTCCCCCCAGGCCTCCCGGGCCCTAACTTTGCGCAACCCCTTGCCTCCTTAAACAGGTTTTACTTCCTTCCGAGCGAGTTTGTGTTTTTTAGGGCAGGAAGTACCCGGGTTGGGCGGCAGGGCTCCTGCGGGGACCTCCTGCCCACTGGAGAATGCACTAGGTCTCCAGACGAGAGTCCGGGCTCCCCGAAGCCCGGGCCTGGACCGCCCTGTGCCGCAGGCCCGCTGCCCGACTCTGTCTCGTTCCGGTCTCCATCTTTCCGGAGCCTGCGTGCAGCTCCATTGTCCGTTAACTCTTGGGACCGTCATTTCCCAGAAGGAAGTGGTTTGCGGTGTCATTTTGAGGGCTTTGGTACGGGAGAAGCCAGGCCCTCTTGCACATTTTTGCGGAGCAGACAGGGACCACACCTTCCGAGGAAGATGGGACCCTTCCTGGCGTTTCCCTGCCTTTCTTGGCACTGCCCATACCCGGCCTTACAGCCATGAGTTTGATTCCATGTTTTAATAAAAATCTGAAATAAGATGGTCACCCACTTCAAACTCTCCAGACCCTTGTTTCCAAGAACCGTATTTGATAGTGCAGTGTCCAGTGTGAAGACAATCTGGTTTTACAAAGTAATATTGGTTAATGAGCTTAAGGCCTGATTTTTTAAAAGCCCCTTTCTACTCATTTGTAGAGATAACACTTTTCATGTTTGGCTTCAAACTGTAGTCTTGTCTTTTGACACTCTGAGATAAAATCAGCATGAGGGAAAAATGCTGCCATGCTGTACAATCCATGGTAACATTTTGGTAACCGAAATTGAGCGTTAATAAAATGCTAGTCAGGGGCTAGTACAAGCAGGTAGCCAAGGAACCCATCCTGCCAAAATTAAAGAAATACTGTAGTACTAAGGTGTGATGTGTTAGGTTGATTTTAAGAAGTGATCTTATTCACTCGTCTTTTGGAGGGTTAGTCAGATTTGAAGTTTCTATGTTTCTGAGACTTAATGACATCAATATTCCACTATGAAAATGGTATTAGGTTGCAAGTATTAGGAAAGCAAATATTGATAGTATTGATAAAAGTATAGAGAAAGCTTGTTTAGTAAAAATCTTTTACATCAAATGAATGTGATGGGTATTACAAAAACTAGATGGAAACAAAATCAAGGAGTTATGTGGGTTTTTTTAATAACCATCCGTTTTTCTACAAAATACCAAGTTCTCTACTGATATTTCAAAATGTTGAAACACAAACATGAAACCTACGTAGTTTCAAGTATAGTTTCAGTTATTGTAGAGCTTGATGAAATTTCATATTGTACTTTAATATCATGTGTGATTATTCCTGTTAAGTTTCTTAAAATATTTAAATTAAATAGCAAATGCATGTTAGTCTTATCAAATTGTCATCATGGGAAATGACACGTTCATTCCATAATGCCAGCCCTTTGCCAAAACCAATTTTACAACTCATTTGGATTTTATTTCAAAGCTGTGGCAGAATCTTTGTGGAAGTAACTTCATTGTTGGAAAAATCTTGTATTTTTGAGAGTCAGTTTGATTTTTGGAAATAGCAGAAAAATCCTTTGGAACCCGATTTCAAAAGTATAATAGGGGATCAACTGAGTTAAGGCAAAATTGAAATGCATTTAGGTACATTTTGGGGTGTGGGAAATTGCCTTACAGGTGCTTCTGGAGCACACCCCTCCTGAGTGGTACCTATGTCCCATACAGTATTGTGAATCAGACACCCAGTTCTCTTGGACACTGTTCTCTCTCAGCCCCTGTGTATTATATTGATACATCATCAGGTTTTCCTGAATATATCTTAAATTCTTTTTCTTCCACCACTACTACCTTCATCACCCTAGTCCCCAACTGTCATATCCTAACAGAACTTGTTTCCTGCTTGACACATTTGCTTTCCTTAGCTTATTCCTGAAGCCAAAGGCAAACAGCAGATCTGATTGCATCTTTCCTTCAGCTTACCTTTCCCCAAAATAATCATTCATAAAACCCTCAGTGGCCTGTTCACTGCTCTTGGATCATCACAACTCTTGAACGTGCTCTGCAGAAGCCTCAGCCATTGAGTGGTCTAGAGCCCTGGCTAATTCTCAAACTTCCTCTTTGCACCAGGCACAGTCCTTTTGATCGGACCTCTTGCCAGGTGCTACAAGGTCTGGGTACAAACTGCTTTCCTATGTCTGCAAATACTCTCTCTGCTAACTCCCTCATTATTCTTAAAATCTCAGCTTTCACTTTCTCTGGAAGGCCTTCTTTGACATCACCAGTTAGGTTAGATCTGTGTTATTGGCTCTCAGAGTACCATGTACTGTCCTTTACATCAATATTAACAAGCTTACACTCTGCTCAATTTCATGACCAGAAGCTCCATAAAGACTGAAATCGTGTCAGCTTTTCTTCCCCGTCATAAGCACATTGCCTAGCATAATGTCTGGCACTTAATGGACATTCAGGAAATACTTGTGGAATGAATGAAAGTAATTCCGTATGTGGTTTGTACGCAGACAAGTCTCATCTCCTTTTAGAATGGCTTATAAAAATGACATTGTTCATTTTGATATGTATTGAAGGTCATCATTATTATTTTTTAAAGATTTTATTTATTTACTTCTAGAGAGAGGGGAAGGGAGGGAGAGAAACAGTGTGATTGAGTCTTGCTTGCCCTCAACTGGGGACCTGGCTGGCAACCCGGGCATGTGCCCTGACTGGGAATTGAACCGGTGACCTCTCGATTCGCAGGTCAGCACGCAATCCACTGAGCCATGCCAGCCAGGGTCATCATATTACTTCATAGTCTCATTATATGTAACTTTGATGTTTCTTGCTTTTACTTTTTCAGGTCTCAATTATAAAACTTACAGTTGAGTTTCAGGAAAAATTATACTTTGCCTTTAAGGAGTTTGCATGAACAACAGCAGAGTAATAGCAGTAACTGTTTCCGGAGCTCCTGCTTTGAGTAAGGTTCTGTGCCGGGCATTTCACACACAGTTAATCCTCATAAGATTGGAGCTATTACCTCATTTTGCAAATGAGAAAACTCAGACTGAGAGAAGAAAATTGCCCAGGTTACATAGCTAACAAGTGGTAGAGCCATGATTTCCACCCAAGTCTAACTTGTTCTGCCTCCACTACAAATGTTGCCTCTATTATATACTATATAACTTCTCATGAAGCAATTAGCCAATTTACTTAGATGCCTATGTGGATATGTGATAACTAATTTTGTGGGTTTTAATATTGATACATGTGTTTCATTCTGATGATGCTTCTTAAAATATGGTTTAAAAAAGGCAGACAGAGGAAAAAATATGGAAACTTTTAGTGAGACCTATATATTGCCAGCAGAAACATCATACAGTCCGTATAAGAAACTGTGATGAAATTTCTCTTGAAGAAAATTTTGTTCCTTAAGATAGAGCTGGGCCTGACTGGTGTAGCTCAGTGGGTTGAGCGCGGGCCTGCGAATCAAAGGATCGCGGTTCGATTCCCAGTTCAGGCCACGTGCCTGGGTTGCAGGCCAGTTCCCAGTGGGGGATGCACAAGAGGCAACCATACATTGATATCTCTCTCCTCTCCTTCCCTTCCCTTCCCTTCTAATGATAAATAAATAAAATCTTTAAAAAAAAGATAGAGTTGGCAGCTTTCCTTTTTGAGGTGTAGTCAATAAAAATTGTAATTTAAAAAAATATTTATTTATTTTTGGTAGTATATATAAAAAGAGGTGTTTTTTTTCCAATTACAGTTGGTATTATTATGTTAGTTTTGGGCATGTGACATAATGATTAGACATTTATATAACTTACTAAGTGATCCCTCCCGTAAGTCTAGTATCCACCCGGTCCCATATATATTTAGTATATTATTGACTGTATTCTCTATGCTGTACTTTACATTCTTGTGAATCTTGTTTTTAAATATTTTATTTATTTATTTTTAGAGATAGAGGAAGGATAGGAGAAACAAGGAGAGAAACGTCAATGTGTGGTTGCCTCCTATGCACCAGCCTGGGCATGTTTTGTTCTTTATATTCCATGTAGAAGTGAAATCATATGGTATTTTTCCTTCCCAGTTTGACTTATTTCACTCAGCATAACGGCCTCTAGGTCCATCCATGTTATGCACATGGTAAGATTACATTCTTTTTTATGGCTGAGTAATATTCGTATGTATCAGTAATATACATATGTATCATCTTTATCCACTCATCTGTAAATGAACACTTAGCTTGCTTCTGTCGAACATAGGGATGCATATGTCTTTTTTAATTAGTGTTTTAGATTTCTTCAGATACTTTCTGGAATTTCTGGGGGTCATTATGTAGTTCTATCTTTAATTTTTTGAGGAACCTCCATACTGTTTTCCACAGTGGCTACATCAGTTTACCACCAAGAGTGCAAAATGCAATTTTTTATATCTTCTTTTTCTTTAGTATAGGAGAAATAACTATTCTTGGAGCCAAATATGAAGAATATTATCTCTCTGAACTGTAAAAACTTAGGTATTTTTTTAAATTTACTTAATTATTGTTCAAGTACAGTTTTCTGTCTTTTACTCCCATCCCAGCCCCCAAACCTAGGTATTTTTGTGTCAGGAATATATCCTTTTTGATGTCTTTTATTTATTTTTGTAAATATATATTTTTTATTATGCTATTACAATTGTCCATTTTTTTCTCCCCTTTATTCCCTCACACTGCACCCTCCCCACCAGCATTCTCCCCCTTAGTTCATGTCCGTGGGTCGTACATACAACTTCTCTGGCTTCTCCATTTCCCATACTATTCTTAACCTCCCCCTGTACATTTTGTACCTACCATTTATGCTTCTTACTCACTGTACCTTTTTCCCCATTCTCTCCCCTCCCCCTCCCCACTGATAACCCTCCATGTGATCTCCATTTCTGTGATTCTGTTTTTGTTCTAGTCGTTTTCTTAGTTTGTTTTTGTTTTTCTTTTGGTTCAGTTGTCGACAGTTGTGAGTTTGTTGTCATTTTAGTGCTCATATTTTTGATCATCTTTTTCTTAGATAAGTACCTTTAACATTTCATATAATGAGGGGTAGGTGATGATGAACTCCTTTAACTTGATCTTATCTGGGAAGACTTTATCTGCCCTTCCATTCTAAATGATAGCTTTGCTGTGTAGAGTAATCTTGAACGTAGGTCCATGCCTTTTATGGCTTCGAATACTTCTTTCCAGCCCCTTCTTGCCTGCAAGTTTAGGGAAATCAGCTGCTAGTCTTATGGGAACTCCCTGTTAGGTAACTGTCTCCTTTTCTTTTGCTGCTTTTAAGATTCTCTCCTTATGTTTAATCTTGGGTAATGTAATTATGATGTGTGTTGGTGTGTGTTTCCTTGGGTCCAACTTCTTTGAGACTCTGAGCTTCCTGGAAGTCTGTTTCCTTGCTAAATTAGGGAAGTTCTCCTTCATTAGGATTTCTTCCTTTTTTAAAAAAGGATTTTATTTATTTATTTTTAGATAGAGGGTGAGGGAGAAAGAGAGGAAAAGAAACATCAATGTGTGGTTGCCTCTTACACACCTCTCCAGTGGGGACCTGGCCTGCAACCCAAACATGTGCCCTGACTGGGAATTGAACCAGTGACCCTTTAGTTTACAGGCCAGCTCTCAATCCAGTGAGCCACACCAGCCAACGCTCCTTCATCATATTTTCAAATAAGTTTTCAATTTCTTGCTCTTCCTCTTCTTCTGGCACCCCTATAATTCAGATGTTAGAACATTGTTTAAAGTTGTTCTGGAGGTTTCTAAGCCTCTCCTCATTTTTTAAAAATTCTTTTTTAAAAAGACTTTATTTATTTATTTATTTTTAGGCAGAGGAGAAAGAGGGAAAGAAACATCAGAGTGTGGTTGCCTCTCATTCACCCCCCCCCACTGGAGACCTGACCTGACCTGCAACCCAGGCATGTGCCTTGACTAGGAATCAGTCCAGCATCCCTTTGTTTTGCAGGCTGGTGCTCAATCTATGGAGCTACATCACCCAGGGCTAAATTCTTGTTTCTTCATTCTGTTGAAGAAACATTGGTTGAATAAACATTGGTTGGATGTTTATTTCTTCCTTCTGCTCCAAATCGTTGATCTGAGTCCTTGTTTTCTTCCCTTACACAAGAAAGGGAAGGAGAAAGAGAGGGATATACAGCACACCAGCCAGGGCTACTATTGGTTCTTTATATATTTTACTTTATTTCATTTTGCTTAGCCTTCACTTTTTCCTCTATTTTGTACCATATGCAACAATTTCTGTGACCATCCTGATTACCAGTGTTTTGAACTCTGCATCTGATAGGTTAGCTATCTCTTCATCACTTAGTTCTATTTTTTGAGCTTTGATCTGTTCTTTCACTTGGGCCATATTTCTTTGTCTTGGCGCACCTTTTATGTTGTAAAGGGTGGAGCCTTAAGTATTCACCAGGGCAGGGCAACCCAGGTCACTTTTTGTGGCGTTGTATGTTGGGGAGGGGTCAGAGAAGGAACAGTGCCACTTGCTCAGCTCTTAGCTGGCTTTAATCACTTCCCCAGCTACCCACAAGCAAATTGGGTCCTCCTGGTGCTAATTCCTGGGTGGGTACGTTCTAGGACCCCGTGGGTCTCTCCAGTGAACTCTCCTGTGAGATTGGGAGTTTCTCCCGCTGCCGCAATGTCTGCATGTTTTTACAGCCAAAGGTTTTGAGGTTTTCTTTCCCTGTGCTGGAAACCTGGGTTTTGGGGTCTCTCTGGCTCCCCAGTTGTTCCTCCCAGTTTATCCACACGCAAATGTGGAGCCACCCAGTTGCCACCTTGATGAGTATCTTCTCTGCCCTGGCTGCCTGTCTCTGCCGCTCCTGCCAGTCTGACCGTTTCTTCTTTAACTTCTTGGTGGTTGGACTTCCATACAGTTGGGTTTTCTGGCAGTTCTGTGTTTTGTTTTGTTTTTAAATTCGTTGTCCTTCTTTTGGTTGAGAGAGAACACAAAGTATATCTACCTATGCCTCCATCTTGGCCGGAAGTCTGTGTTAATCCTTTTTTGATGTTTAATATGCTGGGGAAGTTTTAAATTTGGTAGTCTGATGGGTAATTTCTAAGTATCAGTAGTAGCCTTTATTCTTACTGTGTTATTAATTATCTTAATTTTACTTTTCCAAAGCATGTACTCACATTTGTAACTTGACCTGAAATTTTACTGAATTTGCTAAATTATAATTCACTTGAGCACTAAAGATAGTTAAAAGTAGTTTATGTCACATGCCTGTGTTCTTATGTTCTATGTCTGTGTAACCTACAGAAAGTTAAGTGAGGTTCCTTATGTTACATGTGTTTGGGCATAAGTTTTGAGTAGAACTCTCTCTTTTTAATAAACCATAGAACAAAAACTCTTAATTAGAATTCTGAGGATATTTGAATTCAGCAGTTATAGTCTTTTAGAATCTTTTGGTTTGACATGGATTTCCCAAGTAGTGATTGATAGGATAGAATATGCTTTCTAAAGTACTTAGGTTTTTATTCATATTATCATTTTAGGCAAAAGATTTTAAATAACTCATATAGTGCTTCTCTCACATTAAAAAAAGTTCAAGAGTTCTTTAAAGTTGCTATAACAAATAATCTACTATTTATTTTCAGAGCATCTAAAGGAAATTTCTGTTTTAGAGTTTATATCATTTGGAGCTTACAGCATCGTAGAAATTGTAGAAGGTTTAACGAACAAGCACATGTAGAGCCTGTGTTCTGATGCTTCCATAGTAAACCCTTAGTGACATCAGCCACTTCTGCGCTGCTGCCTTTAGATAGTGAAAGATGTTAGAGCTAAGGGAGCTCAACACACTTCCAAGGGGGGAAATATTCATATTTCCCCTGAAGACTGTCACTTAGCATGGATTCTTATGAATACCAGAAGCTAGTTATCTTGCAACTTTATAGTGTAGTTTTCAAAAATCTGTCCTCATTCTGTGCTCTGGTTTGTGATCTTAGAATCTTCTAAAGCTAAAAATTAACTTGCAGTAGAGTTAAGAGATTTTTGGCATTTTTTCAAAGGCCAGGGGTTTTGTCCTGATTCTTGTGGCCAAGAACTTCTCTTTTCCCACAGCCTCACATGTCCTGTGCTAAATGTCAGCTGTCTTTCCGGAAGAAGCAATATGTCAAGAATGACGTGATTTATAATGTTAAGTTGAGGTCTCCCAGAGAGGCAAAGGAGAGGAGAGAGGGGTGAAGAATTCTCATTATTTTCATTATTGCCAGTTACTAATGATATTGTAACTAGCAATGAGGTAAAAATCTCATTTGGATGTAAGAATTTTAGTCTTAAAATTTCTGAGCATATCAAGGGTCTTGGACTTTAGTTTTGTGAATGATAAGGAACCTGGAGGTTTTTTCGCAGAAACCTGAACTTAAATACTTATTAATGAATTGAAAAGTAAGACAGACCCTGTTTTAGAATAGAGCTGAACTGTTTTACAGAGGTAACAGTTAAAACTCATTGTAGGGTAGTATTTTTGAGTCTTTCATTTGCTGACTTGTATACTTTTATTGTATTGGAAAAAACATAGTAATGTTGTGATACTTCAAGTTTGTTTTCTAAATATTAAATCCCGTTTTTATAGCAGAATGGCTCGTTTGCTGCAGTGTCAAAACCAGACATCACTCCCCCTAACTCTGATTATTTGTTCAGATACGAAAACCCTCCAGTGTAGTTTCAGCCACTTCACAGCTGTTCTGTCATCTGCCTTGATGTCTCAGACAACTGGGGCTACTTTCTTTTTCCAAACCAATTAATATCACATTTCCTCTTTACATACCTCCAACTCAAGAGCTCCTTGGTTGCTCTTTCTGGCACTGGAATAGTCTTCTCCTACAGTAGGGGCAAGTGTTCCTAGAACAGGTAGTTTAGCCTGTGCTCTTCAGCAGTAGAAGGCCTGTACCTACTAGAGCAAGCATTTTAATATTTGATTTTGAAAGATGCTTGAGAACCTAACTGAGATGGCATGGGGATTGGAACAGTTATAATAGTTCCTACATTTAAAAAATAGTACATTTTTAAACTTATTTATTTTTAGAGAGGGGAGGGGAGGGAGAAAGAGAGGGAAAGAAACATCGATGTGTGAGAAAAGCATTAATTAGTAGCTTCTCCCACACTCCTCAACCAGGGATCAAATCCACAATCCAGGCATGTGCCCTGACTGGAATCAAACTGGTGACCTTTGGCTTTACAGGATGACGTCCAACCAACTGAGCCACACCAATCAAGGCTCAGTTCCCACATTTTAGTTAAAGATGGGTCTTTAGTTAACACATTTAGTGTTCAAATAGGTGCCCTCAGATACTGGTTTCAGTGATTGAGTTCACATACTTTTCAAAGCGCTAATCTAAAACTTAATTATTTTGCAGCATAACCATCACAGAGGACAAAAGAAGTCACTCGCACAGCCTTTGCGAGGGTTCTCAGAAATGGGGCAGTTTAAATGACAGCAGCACACCGCTGTGCCCTGCCATGGAGTGGTAAAAATGGGAAGTGGCGCTTATGCTTTCCCATCCAGACGTTTCTGAGTGTCGCTATGAAGTGTCTTTGTTCTTCCAATGAGTGAGGTGATTTTTTTTTTATTTTAAAAGAGTTTATTTATTTATTTTTAGACAGAGGGGAAGGGAAGGAGAGAAACATCAGTGAGTGGTTGCCTCTCATGGGCCCCCCACTGGGGACCTGGCCCACAACGCATGCATGTGCCCTGCGACTCAGAATCGAACTTAAGACCCTTTGGTTAGCAGGCCGGAGCTCAGTCCGCTGAGCCACACCAGCCAGGGCAAGAGATTTTTTTAAATTGAAAACCATTTTTTTTTAGCCAACCAAATAGTCATTTTCTTCCTTCCTCCCTTTCTTTCTCAAGATCTCATTTATTTATTTTCAGAGAGGGGAAGGAAGGGAGAAAGAGAGAGAGAAACATTGATAGAAGACAGAAGTATCAATTGGTTGCCTCTTGCTCATGCCCTGACTGGGGACTAAACCCACAACCCAGACGTGTCCCCTGACCAGGAATTGAACTGGTGACCCATCGCTTTTTGGAATGATGCCCAAACAACTGAACCACATAGGTCAGGGCAAAAGTCCTTTTCTTCCTGCCCTGGCCAGTGTGGTTCAGTGGATTGAGCGCAGGCCTGTGAAGCAAAGGGTTGCTGGTTCAATTCCCAGTCAGGGCACATGCCTGAGTTGCAGGCCAGGTCCCCGGTAGGGGACACATGAGAGGCAGCCACACATTGATGTTTCTCTTCTACTCTTTCTCCTTCCCTTCCCCTCTCTCTAAAAATAAATAAATAAAATAATTTTTTTAAAAAGAGTCTCTTTCTTCCTTAATTGATATCAAGCTATGGAAATGCTAGCTTTGAAGGTGGTTTTCTGAGAAAATTAGAAGCAAACTGGGAACATGTTTTGAATAAAACTGCCAGGACCACTTGAACTTGAAAACTAGTCAGAGCCTCTGATTCTTGTCATGATGCCCTTATAGTGCTACAAGTATTGGTAAAAAGCCCATATCAAAACTTGTGATGATAATAGTGGCTAAGCATTACCTACCAGGATGACTAATTAAAAAAAGAAAAGAAAAAGTGTTAGCCTTGCTGATGGCTGTGGGAATGTAAAATAGAGCAGCCACTGTGGAAAACAGTTTGTCGGTTTCTCAGAAGATTCAACATAGAATTTCCGTGTGACCCAGCAGTTGCACTCCTAGGTGTATGTCCAAAAGAACTGAAAGCCGGGACTGGAATAGATACTTGCAGGTCCATGTCGTAGCAACATTATTCACGATAGCCGAAAGGTAGAAGCAGCCCAGTGTCTGTGGACAGATGAATAGATAAACAAAATGAGGCGTATATTATTCAAATTTAAAAAGGAATGAAATTTTGCCCTAGCTTAGTGGATTGAGCACTGGCCTGCAGACTGAAAGGTTTCTGGTTCAGTTCCCAGTCAGGGCATGTGCCCGGGTTGAGGGCCAGGTCTCCAGTTGGAGATGTGTGAGAAGCAACTGATCAATGTTTGTCTCCCTCTCTTTTCTTCCCCTACCCTTCAAAATAAGTAAAATATTTGTTAAAAAGAATTCAATTTTAATATATGCTACAATACGGGTGGTCCTTGAAAACATTATGCTTTCTGAAGTAAGCCAGACACAGAAAGACAAGTGTATGATTCCACTATAGGCCAATTCACAGAGACAGAAAGTAGAACATGGGGGGCTAGGGGAACATTTGGGAAGGAGGAGTTATTGTTTCATGGGTACAGTTTCTGTTGGGGGTGATGAAAAATTTGGGGGTATAGATAGTGGTGATGGATACCCAATATTGTGATTATATTTAATACCACTGAATTGTATACTTACAAATTTTTTAAATGATAAGTATTATGTATATTTTACCACGGTAAAAATAATTATGGCTAAATATTATTCTAAGCATGTTACAGGTTTTAATTCATTTAGTGAATAATGCACCTGGTGAGGAAAGGAAAAGAAAATAGGTGTTACTTCCACTTATAGTTTGATAATGTAATTTTATTGATTTTAAGTATATTTTATTGATTATGCTATTACAGTTTTCCCAGTTCTTCCTTTATCCCCCCTGCCCTGCACTCCACAACTGTCCAGCATTCCCACCCCCCTTAGTTCATGGCCATGGGTTATACATATAAGTTCTTTGAATTCTCTGTTTCCTATACCATTTTGATCTCTCCCCATCTATTTTATACCTACCAATTATGCTTCTTCTTCCCTGTACCTCTCTCCACCATTCCTCCTTTTTCCCTCCCCACCAAAAACCTTCCATGTGATATTCATTTCTCTGATTCTGTTCCTATTGTAGCCATTTGCTTAGTTCAATTTTGGGTTGGTTTTTTTTTTTAGGTTCAGTTGTTGATAGTCGTGTTTGTTCTCATTTTACTGTTTGTATTTTTTATCATTTTCTTTTTCTTAGATAAGTCTCTTTAACATTTCATATAATAAGGAGTTGGTGATTGTGGACTCTTTAATTTGACCTTCTCTGGGAAGCACTTTATCTGCCCTTCCATTCTAAATGAAAGCTTTGCTGAATAGAGTAATCTTGGACGTAGGTCCTTGCCTTTCATGACTTCGAATACTTTTTTCCAGCCCTCTTCTTGCCTGCAAGGTTCCCCTTGAGAAATCAGCTAATAACCTTCTGGGAACTCTTTTGTAGGTTCCTTTTCTTTGGCTGCTTTTAAGATTCTCTCCTTATCTTAAATTTTGGGTAACTTAATGATGATGTGCTTTGGTGTGTTCCTCTTTGGGTCTAAGTTCTTTGGGACTCTCTGGGCTTCCTGGGCTTCCTGGACTTCCTAGAAGTCTATTTTTTTTGGCATATTGGGGAAGTTTTCCTTTATTATTTTTTCAAATAAGTTTTCAATTTCTTGTTCATGTTCTTCTCCTGGCACCCCTATAATTTGGATATTGGAATGTTTAAAGTTGTCCCAGAGGTCCCTAAGCTTCTCTTCATTTTTTTCGAATTCTCGTTTCTTCATTCTGTTCCAGTTGGATGTTTATTTCTTCCTTTTGTTCCAGGTCATTGCTTTGAGTCCTGGTTTCCTTCCTGTCACTGTTGGTTCCCTGAATATTTTGCTTTATTTCACTTTGGGTATCTTTCATTTGTTCTTTCATTTTTTGACCAAGCTCAGTCAGTTCTGTGAGCATTTTGATTACCAGGGCCTTAAATTCCCCATTAGATAGGTTGGCTATCTCCTCATCGCTTAGTTCTCTTTCTGGAGTTTTGCTCAGTTTTTTCATTTGGGCCCTAGTTCTTTGTCTCTGTGCACCTGTCAAGTTGTAAGGGGGGCCTTAGGTATTCACCAGGGCAGGGCAACAACTCTCCTTGCTGTGCTGTGGTGCAGCCTGTGGGGGAGGGGCCAGAGAGGGAACAATGTAGCTCCCCTGCTCAGTTCTCGCCCCACTTTCCAAGGAACTGTCATGTAAGACTGGGAGTTCTTCTACTGTGGAAACCCCTGCCATAGTCCCCAGTCAGCTCTGAGTCTTAGTTTCCTGTTCAGCCAGCCCCACCCGCAGGTCTGCCACCTTGCTGCAGGTTCTCTCTGTCTGCCTATCTTATTGGTCTGGTTGGTCTGGTTGACTATTTCTTTGATTCTTTGGTTATTGGAATTCCATGCAGTTTGATTTTCTGGCACTTCTGGTTTTTTATTGTTTTTAGATTTGTTGTTATCCTTCTTTTGGTTGTGCAAGGAAGTGAAGAGTTTCTATCTATGCCTTCATCTTGGCCAAAACTTTCTAATTTTATTGATTTTTAGAGAGAGAGGAACAGAGGGAGAGGGAGACAGGAGCAACATTTAATTTGTTGTTCTACTTATTTATGCGTTTATCGGTTGCTTCTTGTGTGTACCCTGACCAGGGCTTGAACCTGCAACCTTGGCGTACAGGGGACCAGGCTCTAACCAACTGAGCTATTTGGCTAGGGCTCCACTCCTTGTTTGGCTGCTGGATCTCTTACTTAAGTATCATTTCTTGGTTACAGATGTATCTGTCTTAATAATTTATGAGAATGAATTATCATTGGTTTTAAACTGCTGAATATTTCACCTGTGAGACCCAGTTGAGGTCTTCTTTGTAGGAAAATAAAGTGTTTTCTGGGTAGGACAAAACACTGAATGTTATGATTCAAAGGGACTCATGTATAGTATCCCTGCCTCCTGCCCTGCCCCTTTCCTATTATAGTTCTGGGAATGACTTGCAATAGTCAGTCAATAGCAGTGGTTTTCAATGTGTAGTTTCCATACCCGCAACAGCAACAGGAGCATGGCCTGGGAGCTTGTTAAGAATGCAGACATTCGAAGGCCCTGGCCGAGTAGCTCAGTTGGTTAGAGTGTCATCTCAGTATGCCAAGGTTGTGGGTTTGGTTGATCCCTGGTCAGGGCACTTAGAACAAACAATCAACCAATGAATGCATCATAAGTAGTACAATAAAATCAATATTTCTCTTTCTCATTTTTCTCTCCCTTCCTTTCTCCCTAAAATCAATTTTTTAAAAAATGCAGATATTCAAGACCTACCCCAGAGCTACTGAATCAGAAACTCTAGGGTTGAGGTCCAAAAATCTGTATTTTAACAAGCCTCCAAATGCACGCTCAAGTTTGAGAACTGGTGATGCAGGGAATTACTAGGGTGATGCACTGTGTTGGTCAGGGAACCATCTATTGGGTTGGCCAAAAAATTCATTTGCTTTTTTCCATGAGATGGCTCTAGTAGCGCTTAGTTGTCTTTAATTTCATTCAAAGCAGTTTTGTTAAATTGTATTGTGACAGCTGTCAGATCACCATGCATTTAATAAATATCAAAAGTGGTGAATTTTTGTGCAGCCATTTTAATACTGAAGATGGAAGAAAATACGTAACATTTTTGGCATATTGTGCTTTATTATTTCAGGAAAGGTAAAAACACAACTGAAACACACAAAAAGATTTGTGCAGTGTGGAGAAGGTGCTGTGACTGATCCAATATGTCAAAAGTGGTTTGTGAAGTTTTGTGCTGGAGATTTCTAGCTGGACGATGCTCCATTGTGGGGCAGACCAGTTGAAGTTGGTAATGATCAAATTGAGACATTAATTGAGAACAATCAATGTTATACTATGTGGGAGATAGCTCACATACTCCAGATATCCAAATCAATAAAGTTATTGGTGAAAATTAAAAATGTGTGTTTTATTTTACAGAAAATAAACATATGGACTTTTTGGCCAACCCAATAGAAGTGTAGACAGTCAGGCTTACTTCAGGAAGGGAAGTCTGGATTTACAAATTGGCTTGGGAACTCTAGGTATAGCACTAGTCCGAAATGGATGAAAGCTCTAGGAATCATTTGATTCTAAGAGGACATCTGTGCTGTCCTAAAAAGGGGGAACAGAAATGCAAAGTTTTGTGGTTTTTTAAAAGATTTTATTTACTTATTTTTAGAGGAAGGGAAAGGGACCAGGAAAGGGAGAGAATATCAATGTGCAGTTGCCTGTCATGCACCTGCTTCTGGCCTGCCACCCAGGCATGTGCCCTGACTGGGAATTGAACTGGCAACCCTTTGGTTTGCAGGCCAGTGCTCAATCCACTGAGCCACAGCAGCCAGGGCAGAAAGACAGAGTTCTTAAAGAGTAGCACTACCATGGTTTTTCTAATCCAAAGAAAGAGCAGAGCCTCTATTTACTTGAGAAATAGAAATGGAACCATGATGTTAGCATGGTTGAAAACAGGGTATTGAGACACCCGATGTCCACTGCAGATGGTATCCCTAAAGGGATGTTTGGCTCCAAGGGACTATTGAATGCAAGGACACAGGCGGTTTTGATTCAGTTAGGGAAAACTGCCCACTTTGACAAGGCTATTCCATAGGGAAGCTCATGTTACTCCAGTGTCAGTTGCAGTTCCTGAGAATCTGGAGTTAGGAGTTACCGGAAACATAAGAGTTACCAGATTTTACTCTCTAGGTCCTGCCAGGGAGCTGAACCCAGTTCTAACTGTACTTGAAAAATGGGGCCCTGCTGTGAGGATGGCAGATTGCAGGCAGTTTTTCCAGGTTCCATTCTTGTAGGTTTGCAAATGGCCTGTTAGGTACAATAAACTGATCTACCTGAACTATTTTATGAGCATGAATAGGTTTGGCCCTAAATTTATATCATTTTGAAACAGCTGAAGTCTGAGAGGACAGGCATTGTCTAATGCTGTCTCCTGGCTAGCTGTATCCTTCTGAAGGTGTAATGGAGCTGTGGGTCACAGAGACTTCGAGGGAGAGTTCCAGTTTCTTGGGTATGTGACAGAGACTCAGGATTCATTTACCTAGGGTGAAAGTTGTAGGGCTCAGTCTCTGGAAGAAAGCAGGGGGCCAGTTAAATTTAGTGTAGATTAGATTAGCAGCAGATCTAATCTTCAGGCCAGGACAACAGGTCTGACATGCCAAGTCCTAAAGTTTTGGACTAGAAAGTCATTAAGTCACTCCTCTCAGATCCATTTGACATTGGCAAAATTGAATTTGAGGGGCATGTAGGGAAAGGGAGGGAGAAAGGAGAAGAGGGAGAGAGGGACGTGAAGATGGGGGTGTTGTTAGTGGAATGGAAGCAGTTCGGTTGTGTGAACTGGAGAGAATATAAAGCCAGAAAGGAGCTAGTTACCATGTTTTCTTTTCTTTTTTTAAAAGACATATTATTGATTATGCTATTACAGTTGTCCCATTTTTTTTCTGCCCTTTATTTCCCTCTGCCCTGTACCACTCCTCCCACCAGTATTCTCCATTCCCTCTTATTTCATGTCCATGGGTCTTATATGTAAGTTCCTTGGCTTCTCCATTTCATATACTATTGTTAACCTCCCCCTGTCTATTTTCTACCTACCATTTATGCTTCTTATTCCCTGTACCTTTTCCCCCATTCTCTCCCCTCCTCCCCCCGATAACCCTCTATGTGATCTCTGTTTCTGTGAACCTGTTCCTGTTCTAGTTGGTTGCTTAGTTGTTGTTTTGTTTAGGTTCCGTTGTTGACTGTAGGTTGTATTTGTTGTCATTTTAGTGTTCATAGTTTTGATCATCTTCTTTTTCTTAGATAAGTCCCTTTAACATTTTATATAATAAGAGGTTGGTGATGATGGACTCCTTTAACTTGACCTTATCTGGGAAGCACATTTTATCTGCCCTTCCATTCTAAGTGATAGCTTTGCTGGGTAGAGTAATCTTGGATGTAGTTCCTTGCCTTTCATGACTTTGAATACTTCTTTCCAGCTCCTTCTTGCCTGCAAGTTTTCTTTTGAGCAATCAGCCGAGAGTCTTATAGAAATTCCTTTGTAGGTATCAGTCTCCTTGTCTCTTGCTGCTTTTAAGATTCTCTCCTCTTTAATCTTGGGTAATGTAATTATGATGTGCCTTGGTGTGTGTTTCCTTGGGTTTAACTTCTTTGGGACTGTCTGAGCTTCCTGGACTTCCTGGAAGTCTATTTCCTTTGCCAGATTAGGGAAGTTCTCTTTCATTATTTTTTCAAATACGTTTTCAATTTATTGCTCTACCTCTTTTCCTTCTGGCACCCCCTATGATTCGGTTGTTGGAATGTTTAAAGTTGTTCCGGAGGTTCCTAAGCCTCTCTTCATTTTTTTGAATTCTTGTTTCTTCATTCTGTTCTGGTTGAATATTTGTTTCTTCCTTCTGGTCCAAATCGTTAATTGGAGTTTTGATTTCCTCCCCTTCACTGTTGGCTCCCTGTATATTTTTCCTTTTTTATTTTGCATAGCCTTTACTTTTCCTCTATTTTGAGACCATACTCAACCATTTTTGTGAACATCCTGATTATTAGTGTTTTGAACTGTGCATCTATTAGGTTGGCTATCTCTTCATCGCTTAGTTCTATTTTGGGGGCTTTGATCTTTTCTTTCATTTGGGCCATATGTTTTTGTCTTGACATGTGTGTTATGTTGTAAGGGGAGGAGCCTTAGGTATTCACCAGGGTGGGGCAATCCAGGTTATTGTGTCGTGGCATTGTAATTGAGGGAGGGGTCAGAGAGAGAACAATGCCACTTGCTCAATTCTCAGCTAGCTTTCAGTCATTTCCTCCTCTTCCCACAAGCAAATTTGGCCCTTCTGGTGCCAATTCCAAGGTAGGTGGGCTTGCGTATGTTCTAGGACCCTGTGGGTCTCTCCAGTGAACTCCCCTGTGAGGCTGGGAGTTTCTACTGCCTCCACAACCCCCACAGGTTTTTACAGTCAGAGGATTGAGGCTTTATTTCCTTGCACAGGAACCTTGAAGTTCAGGGTCTTTGTCACTCCCCAGTTGTCCTCCTGATTTATCCACACACAAATGTGGGACCACCCAGTCTGCCAGCCTCTCCTTTGCCTGGTCTGCCAGCTGCAGCCTTGCCACACTGTTCTCCCTGCCCTGGCTGCCCATCTCTGCCCCTCCTACCAGTCTGGATGAGTGTTTCTTCTTTAACTCCTTGTTTGTCAGACTTCATACAGTTCAGTTTTCTGGCAGTTCTGGTTATTTGTTTTTCAATTTGCTTTTGTGCTTCTTTTGGTTGTGCGAAGAGGCAAATTGTATCTTCCTACGCCTTCATCTTGGCCAGAAGTCCTAGTTGCTATGTTTTCAAAGCTTCTCACCTTCTGATCTTTTCTGGACTGATTCTAGTGTGTCAGTGATTTTCTTAAAGTTTAGCAGTCAGAGCTGAAGATAGTATTACAAATGAAGTCTGATAGGCCTCCTGGTTTTGAGCTCGCTTGTTTTGGACGTGGTGCTTCTGTAATGTGCTCTGAATTCACAATAATTTTTAGCATTCTTAGCCAACTGTTGACTCAGATTCAAGTCATTGAATATCTTTTTCCCTATGTGCTTCTGTTAAATTTCATATGGCGCTTCTAAAATTGATTTTCTTGCACTTATTGTCCTTAAACTTCATCTTGTTAGATTTAATGTTTACTACCATTTGTTGAGCTTCATCATGTGCTGAGAATTTTACAAATATTGCCTTTTCTCCCATCTTGCAACAGTTCTGTGGGGCAATTCTCCCATTTTCTGCACGTAGAAATGAAGGCTCAAAGAAGTTAAGTAACTTCTTTGCATTCTAAACAGTAAGTGATAGAACCTGGTATTCAAACCATTGTCTTGTCTCACTCCAAAGCCTCTTGCTTTTGAATACCATTCTAACCTTTTGTTCCATTCTTTTTTTGATCTTTTAGATCTGTATTCTGTTTTAGAATGTATTTCTTTTTTAAAGGTCTTTCTCTTTTGTGATCAGCATCACCCAGTGCCCTTATCTAAGTCATTTATAACAAGGGGACCTGGCCAGGGATGGGTGCAGAGCAAATCAAGGGAAAGAAAGTGGGCTTTAGAGTCAGACTTGGTTGTATCATCACAAGTGTTGTGACTTGGCAAGGTCATTAAGTTGTCTAGGTTTTTATTTCCTCATTTATAAGATATATTAATACCTACAAATGGGCCTGCTGGAAAGGTTGAATGAAACACCTTTGAATGAAAGGTAGATGCAAAGTGCTTGACTCATGCCTCATACTGTGGGCTCTCAATAAACATAATCTATCATCTCCTCCTTTCAAGAATGCCTTTGAAATTTTTTATGTTTTACATCCTTTAAAATCCTCCCCTCCAGGTCCTATTGTTTTGGGTGTGATTGTTTATTGTATCCCACAGGGCTGTCATGTGCCCCACTGAGCAGCACACTTGTGGTCAGGAACTGCACCACAAATTCTGTGTGATTATGAGGGACTTGCTTGTCCTCTGTTTGCCTCGGTTTCATCATATGTAAAATGTAGGTAGTAAGAGTACCTATCATAAAGAGTTATTATGAGCATTAAATCAGTGAATGAAGTCTTTGGAACAGTGCTTGGTAGACAGTGATGTTTAATGCTTGCTAACATGAATGTCTATAAATTACAGGTAACAACTCCTACTTTGTAGGGTTATTATGAGAATTAAATAAGTGTATAAACTGCATAAAATGCCTTGCCAAAATGTAGATCTGTTCTATGCATCAGTGAGTTTCAAACTCCATCATGCATGAGAATCACCTGAGAATCTGGTTAAAATGCAGATTCTTATTCAGCAGGTTTGTGGTGGGGCCTGAGAGTCTGCATTTCTGACAAATTCCTCGGTGGTGCCAGTGCTACACTGTGAAGACTTCACTTTGAGTAGCATTGCTATATATTATATTCCTTTATTTTTCAGTCTAATTGTAGTCTTGAAAGACTTGTTTTCAGTAAATCACACCTGTGCTCACTACTTCCCTTTCTAGAAGCTCAAAGTCCATCTTTTTTAAAAAAAAGAATCCATTGGTCAAGGCTAGGCATGTATGTGTGTGAAAGAAAGACCAGTTGTGCAGTTTACTCAGGATTCAGGCCAAGGTTGCTAGGGACCATGAACTTTTATAGCCCTTAGTAAATGCTTCCTCAGGCTTCGACAGCCTGATCTTCCTTAAAGTTCTACAGCAGATGCTCTTCAGACACCCCCGGAACTCTCAGGACTGTCAGGTTTTACAGGTCTGGGTGCTTGAGCTGGGTTGGAATAGCTAGAGGCTGTACTATTCTGAGCTTCAGTTCTTGATTTCCACAAGACTCATTCTTCCCCTCTTCAAGTTGAAGACTGGACTTGTTGATAGAGAAATGGAAGAAGTAGCAACAGGTCTAGATGGTTCTCACAAAGCCCTTTTGTTCTCCTAAGCTTAATTAACAGGCCTTGGCTCATTCTGAGCTATGACTTTCCTGGCTCTTCGTTTCTTAGGGTGAGAACCATCACTCTATTATCTCTCTCTTTTTTTAAGATTTAATTTATTTATTTTTAGAGAGGGGGAGAAGGGAGGGAGAAAGAGAGGGAGAGAAACATCGACGTGTGATCGATTGCCTCTCGCACGGCCCCTATCTGGGGACCTGGCCTGCAACCCAGGAATGTGCCCTGACTGGGAATCAAACTGGTGACCCTTTGGTTCTCAGTCCACCACTCAGTCTACTGAGCCACATCAGCCAGGGCTCAGTTGTCTTTTTTACTGTGATCTCTTCCTTTGTACATGTTTATCTTTGTTGGTTTTTTTTTAATGTCTGTCTCTTTGGAGAATGTGCAACCATACTAGTCTCTTGACGTTTCCTTTTAAAATTTGAATTGGTATAATTTATAATTGATCGTGTAATTGTGAGAATTTCACTTTTGAGGATTTCTTTGAAAAAAATACCAGCATTGCCCTGGTCAGTGTGGCTCAGCTGGTTGGAACATTGCCCCATTTGTATGTGTTCTAGGACTCTGTGGGTCTCTCCAGTGAACTCTCCTGTGAGGCTGGGAGTTTCTCCCACCACTGCCACTGCAACCCCCACAGGTTTTTACTACCAGATGTTTTGAGTCTTTATTTCCCCTCACTGGAACCCTGGGTTCCACAGTCTGTCTCACTTCCCTGCTGTTCCTCCCAGTTTATCCACTCACAAATGTGGGACCACTCAGTCTGCCAGCCTTTGCCTTGCACTCATCCTCTCTACCCTGGCTGCCCACCTCCGCCCTTCCTACCAGTCTGAATGAATGTTTTTCCTTTAACTCCTTGGGTAGTTCAATTTTCTGGCAGTTCTGGGTTTTTTTTGTTTTTAAATTTGTTGTTACCCTTCTTTTGGTGGTGCAGGGAGGCAAAGTGTATCTACCTACACCTCCGTCTTGCCTGGGAGTTCCTACTTTTTGGGAACTTTTGTCCTTGCTGCTAGGTATTTTTCCTTTCTGTCTGGCTACCCCAGTGCTGATAAAGTCACTTTTGGGGGAAAGAGAAGAAGCAATCTTACGTGCTCATCCCTTTGATTAAAGATCCCTGTTGACTCCTCACGTCTGTAGTCTTGTGTCTAGAAGCTGGAGCACAGGATGCAAGGACCTTCCCAGTGGGGCTCAGCCCCCACATCAGCTCATCTCCCACCACTCTGTGTCACACACTGCTGGACACACTCCCCGGTGATCTCTGTCCTTTCATGACTGCCTGCATACATTTTGTTTTGTCTAACTATAGAATGCTTGTTTCTGCCTGCAAAATTTTTACCTGTCCTTTTCAGGCACTCTGAAAAGATTTTTAAAATTTATTTTTAGACCAAGGGGGAAGGAGAGAGAGGAAGATTGGTTGGGTGCCTCTCATCTGCGCCCCAATTGGAGACCGAACTACCATTCCCCAGGCATGTGACCCGACTGGGAATCAAACCAGCAACCTTTCTTTTGTAGGACGACTCCCAACCAACTGAGCCACACCAGTCAGGACTGAAAAAAATTTTTAAAAAATTGTCCTAGAGAGAGTTCAAGTCCCACAGCACTGTGTTCACTGATCTGCCCTAGAACATATCAAATGATATGATAATAACCTATTAATAAATCTGTCTCCATATTTAAATGACTGTCAGCTGCTCGGCATAGAGTCTCTATCTCTCTAAATTATGTCTCTTCAGCAACTACTGTACGCTTAGCACTGAGTAGGCCCTACACAGATACTTACTTGTAAATGCCTGACTGACTACATAATTGGTTGCCTGAAAGAGCTCTACTGTTCTGTTGCCCTGAAGGGGGAATACTACTGCTGCTGGGCATGACAAGTTGCCAAAAAGGAAATGATTTTCTGAACTAGAACAATATATATTTGAAAGTTTGTCTCTGTCTTCCCCACTCCTCGAGATTGTTTTAGCTGCCAAGTGTTAACCACTATGGTTATTTGGGAGTCTAGATAGATTCAAACCATTGACCTTGAGTTCAGGGGTTTTTTTGGTTTTGTTTTTTTTTTTGGTCAATGACTGATCTTTTGGCTCATTCTTTCTTGTACCAGGAAATACAGTGAATATTTATTTCAGGAATTTTAATTATCCTTTCTGAAGAGTGTATTGCTCATTAATATATTTGAATTGTCTGAAAGCTTTGCTTTTTGTTTTCTGGTAACCAACAGGACCACAGCTTGGTTTGTACTCACTGATTGTGCCAAACCCATGTGTAAACACGAGTGATCTGAATAATTGTCTAGAGAAAGGCTATTTAAGATGAGACCATCCTGCCCTGGCTGGTGTGACTCAGTGGACTGAGCACCAGCCTGTGAACCTAACCGAAAGGTCACCAATTCTATTCCCCCATCAGAACACATGCCTGGGTTCCAGGCCAAGTCCACAGTTGGGAGTGTGTAAGAGGCAACTTATCTTTGTATATCTCACACATTGATGTTTCTCTCCCTCTCCCCACCCCCTTCCCCTCTCCCTAAGAGTAAATAAATAAATGCAATCTTTAAAAAAAAAGATGAGACCATCTTTTCTGACTTTTCAGAGGGATGGGCTGTGGAGGAGGGTAAATCTGAGGAAGGTGGTATATGTGTTTGCGTCAGTAAATGTCACATCCTTGCTTACAGTACACTAGATTCTCCTCAGGCAAGAGCTAGACAGACCAAATCAGGAATTGTTCCCTTGCTTAAAGCCAAGAATAACATCCTGACCAGCAGGGGACAGAGGTCAGTTCAAGGCAATAGCTCTTGGGAGTATAGGACATTAAGAGCCATGAACGAACTGAGTTTGGTAGAAGGAAGCCAACAAAAACATCAAAGGAAGTGTTTGAAACTTGTGTCTGTCTTACTGGGGCATGGCTTACTTATGAAAAATCGTCATAACAGATACGTGATGAATTCATATAACCAATCTTCCGGTCATTTAACTCTCCCGCCTGCATGAAAAATGTATATACATTTTCCCTCTTGCCTGCATGTTGATTTGCCTATTGTTTTTATTAGAAAAAGAGGGAAAGGATGGTATACTAATATTCTGGTGTTTTATTCCACAAGCAACTTCAGAAATTCTCAGGAGAGGGCAGGATTTGAAAGATGATATGTTAATTGAAAAACAAACATCCTTTACAACAGAGGTCCCCCAAATCCAAATCTGGGCTGCGGACTGGTACTGGGTGGGTCTCGGTACCGTGCCTGTTGGGAACCAGGCCACTGAGGGGAGCTCCCCTGAGCTCAGCCTTCTGACCCCCGCCCCCCTCCAGCTCCACCTCCTGTCCCCTCTCCCCCATTCTTCCCCTCTTTGTCTGTGGAAAAACCAGTACCTGGTGCCAAAAAGGTTGGGGGACTGCTCCTTTACCCAGTCTCCTGGGGACCTTCCCAGCTGGCTGAAGTTTTGTTTCTGGGATCTTTCTGTGCCCACTTCTCTTCTTTTTCCATTCAGTTCTTCCTCATTCTGATGCTGGCCGCTTACCCCACTGAGACTGTTCACACTGTTTTCTGAGGAGCATTCTAAGTTTGTCTTGTCTTCTCTAGGATTCATTTTTCTGGCCCTACTTCAGCTGGTTCTGGGCCAAAGTGATAGTCTGAAAGCTTTTCTTCATGGTCTTTATTTCTTGGTTCATTTAATGCATTTTGCCTGATTTGTTTTGCTACTTCTCTCCTTTTCCAGTATTGTAAACTGTTGCCTCAGGCCTCTTAGGTTTTGCTCTAGTTTGTAAAGTGCCTTTTTCCTTCTCTAGAAATTGGGGGATGAATAAGTGAGAGATTGCTAACTCTTCTAGGACCCTAGTTTGCTACTTGTTTAAACACATAGGTGGCAATTTTGATTATACTTGCAAGGTAGGACTTGTTGCCAAGACTCTAAAGTGGGTCATTGCTGTTACCCTTTCTCCCCTTGTTTTTCAATAGAAAATTTAAAGGTAAAGAGAGAAGTGCCTTGTCCATGGACACATAGTAGTAGTGAGACCAGAAAAGAGACCGGCGTTCAGGCTACCTGTGCCTACCAAACCCAATAAGCAATGGCAGCGATTGAATCTTTATAGGCACTTTATTCAGATGGCCAGCAATCTGAGAAGATGATAGGTTCATACCCTAACAGACCATCTTGTCTTCTCTTTCCTGGCCAGACTTTTTGTAACAGGCCGGGGGAGGGGAGTAGAAATAAACAAGGTGAGGCTGAGGGCTTTGAGATTCAGAACCTGCAACATTCCTGTCCCGGGCAGTTAGCTGTTAGCTATTCCCAGGGGCCTGTGGTGGTCTGCCTCTCCCTGGAACACAAAGGTCAGGATGCCTTCATTTGTCCCCAGGCGGTCATCTGTAGCAATGTTCTAAGAGGTCAGCTATTTTCCCAGGAGCCAGGATGGGCCTTATCTGTAGTTTCTGAAACAAAAGCTTTAACATACACATTTCTTGCTAGACTTACAACTTTTTACCTTAAGCTAAAATTTTTCAAGTCTTGAGTCCCCTTTTAGTAGATTGGTTGTAACACCTTTTGAAGCACACCTAATTTTTGTATTCCTTATACTTCTTATCACAGCTATTAACAAATAGTTAATAAATAACACAGTAGTTTAATATATATATTCTAACTGTGTATTGACTGGTTACTTAATTAAATTTCAGATTTCTCATCAAGTTGATCTCACCTTTTAGACCAGTATGTGAGAACAGTTTTGGGGTGGAAGGAACTGAATAGCTCTACAGAAAATTTTTAACAATTTAATTTTTTTGTGCAAAGATTCTCATGTAAATTCTATTTGTAATGAAGAAAAAGAAGGGTAGTACGGCTAGAGTGGAAACTGGTTTAAAATGTAAGGAGGAGTAGGATGAGAGAGGATAAAAGAATATGGGTTAATCAAGAGATAGGAACAAAGAGGCATCTTGCCAGCTTGGTATTAGGCAGTAAAAGTGAGAATTTACCATCCTTCCCCCAATATCAGGCTTTTCACCATGCCTCTCTCCCAGACAGACCATTATCAAAGGACTGTAATGACTCTGGTCACTCATGTCTGGTTTTGGCTGCCATGGGAAGCGTGAGGAGGACCTGTGGGGTCAGTCAGCTAGAAAGAACATTTGTCCTTTTGGTTTGTTAAGTTGTTCGTGGTATTTCTCAAATAATACTCTCAAATAGACTGCTGATTCCAAAACCAAAACCATTTTCTGATTGTTTTGCTGTGCCCAGTTAGCTTGTGGGACCACAGGACCAGCTGAGATTCCTGTATTATTTAGTATGTCGTGCAATAACCCTTCAGAGAGCCCATTTACCTTTTTTTAACCTTAAAAAAAAAACAGACTTTACTTTTGCGTTGGGGCCAGTAGTTTGCATCTCATTTGGGATCCTTTGTCTCCCCCTTCATCTGGCCTCCGTGGGTTGCACGAACAAATTTCACTATTTCTGGTTTTAGATGTCTTTCCAACTCTTGTCTTTACCTGCTCCCTGTAGTCAGCTATGGTTTCAGACTTGCTTGGGGAGAGGGTGATTGATTTTTTTTTTTTTTGCTTTGTTTTTTGACTCAGTAAATATGTTCTCTACTTACTCATTATTCTTTACTATCTTTGTCAAACAGGCCACCAAGCAGTTTCTTGAAGAGATTAACAAGTGGACAGCTCAGTACAACGTTTCCCCTCTCTCTTGGAATGTGGCTGTGAAGTTCCTCATGGCCCGGAAGTTTGACGTGCTCCGTTCCATAGAGTTGTTCCACACCTACAGGGTACGTAGCTCCGGGGTGGACCAGACCTGTGGCAGCTGTACTCTCTTATGTTCCTATTTTCTTTGCCACTCTCTGCACACAGTGGTTCTGCATGTTCTCCCCACTCTCGTTTAAAAAAGAAATACATTGGCTGTTGTGACTCAGTGGATCGAGCACCAGCCTGTGGACCGAAAGATTGCTGATTCGAATCTCAGTCAGGGCACCTGCATGGGGGTGGGCCAGGTCTCCAGTTGGGAGCATGCAAGAGGCAGCCAATTGACATTTCTCTCACACATCGATGTTTCTGTCCCTCCCTTTCTCCCTCCTTTCTTCTCTCTCTAAAAATAATTAAAATTTAAAAAGTGGGTCAGTATTCAAGAGCTCTACCTTTGGGGTCAGAGAGTTTCTGTGAAAACATGTCTCCCTAAATTTTAAAAAAATGCCCTTCTGAGAGAGTCAGGCGGGTAAGAAGCACTAGGACTGGTTTAAGACAAAAGCTCTTTAAGCCTATCTTGTGGGTCATGTTGTTCTGTCTTTATTCATTTATTCAGCAGAAATTTATTGTGTAGTGCTATGCTCCAGGTGTAGAGATCACTATTTAGAAAGACAGAGTAAACAATCGGGTACAGAAAAGTTATGATAGGGCATTAGTGGGTTCTGTGCAAGTCTTTCTGAAGGAAATGACTTCTAAATTAAGATCCTAAAGAATGAGTAGGAATCAAAAAGGTAGAGGAAAAAAGTTCACGAAGGTATGACAGAGGTAGTAGCAAGTTTCCAATACCTTGGGAGAAACTGAGCTAAGCAGAGACACGAGTGGGATGGGGTATGGCAAGAGCTTGAGCAGCAGAGGTAAACAGGGCCAGATAAGGGGGTATCTATCTGCTTTTTCTTAATTTTTAAAATTTAATCTTTATTGTAGTTTTTCCTATTGCCATTTAGTCCCCTTATGCCCGCCTCCCCCCAGCAATCACCACACTGTTGTCCATGTCCACGAGTCTTTTTTCCTTTTTGCTCAGTTCCTCCACCCCCTAACATCCCCAACCCTCACCACTAACTGTCATCTCTCCATCTATGAGTCACTCTCTGTTTTGCTTGTTAGTTCAGTTTGTTCATTAGATCCTAGATACAAGTGAGATCATATGATATTTTTCTTTCTCTGACTGGCTTATTTCACTTAGCATATGTTCTCCAGGTCTATCCATACCGCTTTTTCTTATGGCAGAGAAATTCATTGAAGGTATAAACAACAGAATGACTTCATCAGATTGCATTCTGGAAAGATTTTTCTTACTGTACTTTGGAGAATAGATCAGAATGGTAAGCTAAAGCCCGACAAATTTCAAAAGGCTCTTGTACGCCCTGGCTGGTGCAGCTCAGTGTATTGAGTGCAGGCTGCGAACCAAAGGGTCGCTGATTCAATTCCCAGCCAGGGCACATGGCCGGGTTGTGGGCCAGGTCCCAAGTGGGGGCCACGTGACAGCAACAACACATTGATGTTTCCATCCTTTTCTTTCTGCCTCCCTTCTCCCTCTCTAAAAATAAGTAAATAAAATCTTTTTAAAAAAAATTAGCCCTGGCTGGTGTAGCTCAGTGTATTGAGCGCAGGCCTGCGAACCAGGCAATCGCGGTTCGATTCCCAGTCAGGGCACATACCCGGGTTGCAGGCCGGTTCCCTGCAGGCCAGTTCCCAGCAGGGGATGCATGAAAGGCAACCATACATTGATGTTTCTCTCCCTCTCTCCTTCCCTTCCCCTCTAAAGATAAATAAAAATAAAATCTTAAAAAAAATAAAAATAAAAATACATTAAAAAAAATTATAAAAGGCTCTTGTACTTACTGGAATAGAGATAATTGTGGTGTCTTTAGAAATAATGTCAAGTGGTGATAAATAAAAAGTGGTCTGATTCTATAAGTAAAATCGGTAGGATGGGGTTGCTTAACCTGATGTGTGAGGCAAGAGGAGACCAAGGTTCCAGTTCCGTTCCTTAGATGACAAGGTGCATGTCAGGGATTTTCCCTCCTAGGTGCAGGTATGCAGACAGAGAAGGCCATGAGTTCATTTTGGCCATGTAAAGTTTCAAGTGCCATTAGGATATCTATGTAGACGTGTCCTCTGAGCAGTTGGAATATAAGTCTAGGGTTTAGAAAAGAAATCTGGACTGCAAGTGGAGATTTGGAGTGAACAAAGGAGAGCTGAATGTTGGAACCATGAGAATGGGTGAGGTCATCCTGGGAGAGTGTCTAAGACAAAATCTCTCCTTAGACTTTTTGCTTTCTTTGGTTGAAAAGTCCTTTTAAAAGTTGGATTTAGGTAGGGCATGCACTCTTCTGTGATCCCAGCACTGGCTACTCAAGGTATTTGAATTTGATTTTAGAGACGGACTGGGGAAGACCTGGTTTTGTTTTATTCACCAGCATGTTTCTAGCACTTAGCTCAGTGTATGGCACATCATGGTTATTCTACAAATATTTGCAGAATAAATAAATGAGTCAGCGAATGAGCAAATGAATAATAATTTTTTAAAAGCCCACAAAAGAGACTTAGAAGGAATAGTTGAAGAAATAGCAAAAGCCAGAAAATATTCTCCGTCAAAGATAGAGAATTTCTCAGGAAGAAGGGAATGTGAGTGGTCAACCTTGTCATGTAAAGAAGAACCAAAAATGGCTGCTGGATTCAGTGACAGTCAGGACCGTCTGTAGTTAGACAAAATGAGAATGCAGTAGTAGGCTGAGCCTAAGGGAGCTGAGGGTGAGCTTAAAGAATCTGACCATGGCTCTTCCCCAAAGCAGCCAGAGGTGACCTCTGAAAATAGTTCACTATTCACTTGACCCAGAAAATCCCACAAAGTCATACAGATCAAGAGATTTATATCTTGGTGTTCACTACAAGAACTCATGAAACTGCCCAGGCCATCAAGGGTATGCATATTTGAAAAGCCACCAAGTATGTGAAGGATGCCACTTTACAGAAGCAATGTGCACGTTTCCTTCATTACAACGGTGGATTTGGTAGGTGTGCCCAGGCCAAACAGTGGGGCAGGACACAGGGTCGGTGACCCGAAAAGAATGCTGAATTGTTGCTGCACAAGCTTAAAAGTGCAGTTAATGCTGAACTTAGGGTTTAGATGTAGATTCTCTGGTCATTGAGCACATCCAAGTGAACAAAGCTCCCAAGATGCAGCGCAGAATTAACAGCTCGTGGGCACGTTACCCCACACATGAGCCCTCCCTGCCACACTGAGACGATCCTGCTGAAAAAGAGCAGGTTGTTCCTGAACCAGGAGAGGGGGTTGCATAGAAGAAACCAATATCCCAGAAGAAACCAAAGAAGCAACACCTTATGGCCTGGGAGTAATTTCAGCATAAAATAAGTACTAATAAAGTAAAAAAAAAGAGTGTGACCATGAAGATGAAAAAGATGGAAAAATGAGGTGATGGTAGCTGTCGTTAAGGGTATATTGAGGGAAGAGGAGGGGAAAATAAGGAGAGGTCTGTGCCTGGAAGATACGTGAGAGTACCTGCTTACTGAGAGCTTTGGGTGTATATTTAATATCCTGGCCGATATCTGTGCTACTGCATGTTTAAGAAATTGACCCTGTATGCTAATGATATATAATGGTTGGTCTGCAGGTTTAGGATTCTCACTGCTTCCTAGGGAAGTATTCTACCTAAAGAGCTGATAAGGTGTCATTAGGACAGGAATTCTGATAACACTTAGTTGGCCTGGAAGGGTGTTACAAAGGAGTTTATGGTTCAGTTAGCTGACTTGTAAAATCCCTTATCTCTGAAATTTGGTGATTGCATAAACCTGTTCTGGATATATAGTATTTTCATACTGATTCATCCTGTGTGCTTTATTTTTAGGAAACACGAAGGAAAGAAGGCATTGTGAAGCTGAAACCTCATGAAGAACCTCTTCGTTCTGAGATCCTTAGTGGAAAATTCACCATCTTAGTGAGTCTTCCTGGACCCCTCTTGTAATGTCTCATTATTTCCTTTTTTTTTTTAACAGGAGAAAAATTGAAGTTTTTTTTTTCTTTTTTTTTCCCCCCATTATTTCTTTTCGTAGCTATTGTCCTCTTTGGACTTTTTTGGCTGCATACTGTATCCCGACTCTAGAGCATCTCAACAGTTGGGAGCAAATGTGAAGCAGCTGTGTAATTTGGCATAAAATTATTCTAGTAATAACTGAAACTATTGAGAATTAATTGTATGGTAGATTTAGAAAAGTTTCTTCATTGGTTCGTAAGTTAGTAAAGGCTTTTGGGGTGGGCATATACTCTGTCAGAGGCCCATCCTACCTTATTGAATGTAAGATCTCTTCACTGGAGACCATAGCCTTTCAGGTAAGGATTTATACAGTGGGTGGATTTTATTGTTTTCCGCTGCTATTTGTTTCTTTGGGCATCCTGCCTGGGAAATTAGCTAATCAGCCAGTTTTTTAAAATAATGTGTTTCTTTCCTGTCACCAATATATGGTGGGGGGCAGAGGGTGCAAAAAATCAGGCACAAGATGACATAAACTTTCTTCCCTTTCTGGAGCAACTGATGCAAGCCAGAGAAGTAGTGTCAGTATCTGTTCTGTTTTTATTGGAAAGCTATATCCAGGATATAAGAAGACTTAGTGATTATCGGGATTTTCTGTTTGATTTCTAAATGTTTCTTGTTTTATTTGCTCTAGAATGTTCGGGACCCAACAGGAGCCTCCATCGCCCTCTTCACTGCCAGACTGCATCATCCTCACAAGTCGGTCCAGCATGTGGTACTTCAGGCTCTGTTTTACCTGCTAGACAGAGCTGTGGATAGGTGAGCATGGAGATTATCTTTTAGGTGGGCTGCATCCAGATGGGAAGGGGACAGTTCTTGATTTGGTAAAACTTAGCAGTGCCTTTCCTGTGTCCCTTGGATGTGCCCTGGGCAATGAGTGCTGTGAAAATGACCTATGTCCTTAAAGGCTTGACATATTTCTAGGTACTATTAAGATGGTGGGTTTCCTGTATCTTTACCTGCTTGGCTCTTTTCAGGATTACAGAAGTTGAGAAAGACAATTAAATAGCAGTCCTCAGTGTATTAAGAATTACTTATTGAGAAGACCTGGCCAGGTAACTCAGTTGGTTAGAGCATTGTCCCAGTATAGCAAGGTTGTTGGTTCAATCCCTGGTTAAGGTACATACAGTAATCAACCAGTGAGCCCTGAGTGGTGTGGCTCAGTGGGTTGAGCAGCAGCCTGCAATCTGGGAGGTCACCTGTCAGATTTCTGGTCAGGGCACATGCCTGGGTTGCAGGCCAGGTCCTCAGTTGGGGGCATGCAAGAGAACAAAGTAATGTTTCCCTTTCTTTCTCTCTTCCCCTGTCTCTAAAAATAAATAAAAATTTTTTTAATTAAAAAAAAAAAGAATCAACCAGTGATTGCATAAATAAGTAGAACAACAGCCCTAGCTGGTGTAGCTTAATGGATTGAGTGGCAGCATGTACATCGAAGGGCAGCAGTTCAGTTACCAGTCAGGGCAGGTGCCTGGGTTGCAGGCCAGGGTCCCTGTAGGGGGCGTGTGAAAGGCAACCACACATCGATGTTTCTTTCCCTCTCTTTCTCCCTCTTACCCTCTCTAAAAATAAATAAAATCTTTAAAAAAGAAAAAAAATAAGTGGAACAACAAACTGATGTTTCTTTCCCCCCTCTCTTCTTTCCTTCTCTTCCTCTTTCTTTAAAATCAGTAAGTTAAAAAAAATTTTAAAGAATTAGTTATTGACTGAGAATGAGGAGGAGATGACCTGTGATGGTGGGTTGTTTTTTTTTTTCATTCTTTCCTGGATGTTGATTTTTAAAACCGCCTGGGACTTCAGTTTCTTTGAAATAGGAATAATGCCATTTTGTCATTGAGGATTTTGAGACTCAACATTCAGGAAAGAAGAGTCCAAAGGGATAGAGTTAAGCAAAATCGTCTCTATCAATAGGTACATAAACAAAAAGAACCAGCTCAGGTCATATCTCTTCCCTTTAAGATAAATGGTATTATTATTGTTCTATAGACAAAGAAACTGAAGTCTCAGGAATTTGTGACACTTTTACAGTCATCACATGTTGTTCCAACTAGGTCTAAGATCCTGTTTTTTTTCCATTGGCCAGAGCTATTTGTACCCTGCTGTATTATTTTTCTGTCATACTTTTTTCCCCTTAGACTTGACATTTGCAGATTGTTATTGCTCTGGGTATTATGGGCTGGTCCCCTGGTTTAGGGGTGATATGTGGGGCTGAGACCTGAGATAGTGAGACCGCTATACACAGCATTTGTCAATCGATGCAGTTAGAGGATGGGAATAGCCGAAGGATTGTCTTAGTTGGTGGTCTCTGTCTAGTTAGTTCACTGGTTACTGCCTTGTTAATGTTACCTTCATAGTCCTTAGCTTCTGCTTTTGATGCTTAGTGGGAGATAGGTTTAAACAACACACAGCAATGTTCTGTAAAAAGGAAGTTACTAAAGAGAGGACCAGTGTCTTGGGCCTGGTACTGCACAATCAGAAGTGTGGAATGCCTCAGTTCTCCTTTTCTGTGATTGGTCTTCAGCATAACATCCAAAATATAGGTTCCTTTGAGATGCTACTGCAGCTCAGAAGAATGAATGAACGGTTTCTTTACTGGAAGACTCAGTATTGACCTTCTTTCTTGGGCAACGTAGGGAGTCAGAGGTCTCATACAGGCATGGCCTAGCCAGAGCTCATTCTTTCCAGTGTGAGCATTGGGTCCCACAAGAGTACCTCCCCACAGAAAAACACCATTGAAATTTTTTGTTACATCCATTTCTTACTTAACCATCAGTGACTCCTTGTTATTCAGAGGATACATATAAAATAAATGTGAACCCTTTCTCCAAGCAAAATATTCTCAGTAGTGAGAAGAAATTCTTGTTTTCCCAAATTACCTTAAACCAGGATGGAAAGCCCTTTTCTTCACTGAATCTTGTCCTTTTTACTTTTTTAATTAATTATTTTTTTAAAAGATTTAATTTATTTATTTTTAGAGGAGAAAGGAGGGAGAAAGAGAGAGAAACATTGATCGGTTGGCCTTCACACGCCCCCAACTGAGGACCTGGCCCACAAACCAGTTGTGTGCCCCGACCAGGAATTGAACCAGCAACTTTTTGGTTTGCAGTACGACGTCCAACCCATGAGTCATACCAATCAGGGCCAGTCAGTCTTGCCCTTTTTTAAGGCCTAACTACTGTGACTGGCCTCGTCACCACTCCTCCATCCTGTCATAAATTAAATTCTTCTTACTTTGACTTTATTAGCAGTTTTTGCTACTGCTGATCATTTCGTGTTTAATTATACATGGCCTTATCATGTCATGTATTTTATACTGTTGCTTTTTCCATCTACCAGTAGATTGTAAGCTCTTTGAGGGCAGAGTACCTTGTTTTTAACGTTATATAATGGAAAATTCCCAAATCTTCCTGGGTGGAAATACTATCATAAACTTCCACATACCCATCATCTGTCACCTTCAAAGTGATCTGTAACCAATCTTGTTTCATTGATAGCTCCTCACCTACCCCCTACCCTACCCTTGATTGTTTTGAAACATATGAGGGGCTGTGTTTTAAAGTTAACTGGTGTTCCTAGTAGCATCCAGCTTAGAAATCAAATTCAGGAAGAAGGCAAGTATTCTTACTAGAGAATTAGCTATTATTTTAAACCTCATATTCTATGCCCAGAAAAATGTAAGTACTATTGTATTTTTATTTAAATCACATGCCTTCAGAGGATGAGTAGTTTCTGGGAATATAGAACCTGCATTGTTATACAAGATTGTTGTTTTTTTTTTACACTGCTACATATACAGCTCCTACACCGAAGACATCATATTCAAGGGCAGGAAAGGGCTGCAAAGTGTTTAGTTTACGCCTTTCTTGACACGATTGCTTTTTGAAACTTAAATTCTATTTCCTCTGGTACTGTCTTCTCCTTGTTTCAGTTCCCTGCCACAAGCTGGAGCTGTGAGGGGAAAAGCTATAATTCTTTGAATTTGGCCTTTGATGAGCTGTGGAGAAATGGGAAGTCTCTAGACCCAGATAGTAATCGTATAGCATCTGCGATCTTGGTGAATCATAATCTCTCTGGGGTCATAAAACGGGGTCAGGATTTACCACTGACTACAATACATTAGGGACTATTTGAACCTAAGGCTACTAGAGAAACTTGGGTCTACCTCACAATTAGAGATTTTTTCAAATGCTACTTCATTAGTGGGTGCTTCCGTCTTGGATTTTATTCACAGGAAAAAAGTATAGACGCTTATAGGAGTTCAAAAAAAATTATTGGGTTGGCCATAAAGTCCATTTATTTTTTTCTGTAAAATAAGACACATTTTTTTAGAGATTTTACTTATCTTTAGAGGGGAAGGGAAGGGAAGGAGAAAGGGAGAGAAATATCAATGTGTGGTTGCCTCTTGTGTGTCCCCCGCTGGGAACTGCAACCATGCCCTGACTGGGAATCGAACTGGGATCCCTTATTTCGCAGACCTAATCCAGTCAATCCACTGAGCTACACCAGCCAGGGCAAGAGACATGTTTTTTGATTTCATGAATAACTTTATTGATTTGGATATTTTGAGTATGTCAGCTATCTTCCATATGGTGTTATGCTGATTATTCTCAATTAATGTCTCCATTTGATCACTACCAACTTCAACTGCCCGACTATGGAGCATCACCCAGTGAGAAATCTCCAGCACAAAGCTTTTTAAACCACTTTTGACACGTTTGATTAGTCGCAGCACCTTCTCCATACACTGCACAAATCTTTTTTTTTTCAGTTGTGTTTTTACCTTTCTTGAAATAATAAAGCACAGTATGCCAAAAATGTTGCATATTTTCTTTCATCTTCAATATTAAAATGTCTACACAAAAATTCACCAGTTTTGATAAGTTTTTTTGATGAATGCTGATCTGATAATGGTCACAATACTATCTAACAAAATTGTTTTGAATGACATTAAAGACAAGTTAGCACCACTAGAGCCATCTTAAGGAAACAAACAAACTTTTTGGCCAATCCAATAGTATACAAAATAACATGAGACCCCTAATTTCAGGATTGTGTTTTGTGTGCCAAGACTTCTCAGTTTTAAATACAGTGGTACCTTGGTATTCGGCATCTTCAGAATTAGTCAAATCTGGTACTTGTTGTATTTTGATGAGGATGTTTCAGCACTCAGCGCTTGCTCACCATTCTTCACACTTGCTACAACTTCTATGAGTCACGACACCACCCTGTAATAGAAAACATTTCATCAATAGTTGTGTGCTTGCCACTCGTCAGAATAAATTAACGATGAGTACTGAGGTACCACTGTAAATGTGAAAACTGTTGCTGTCAGCTCCAGATAATCCAGTCAAATAATTTATTCTGTGTACAGAATAAAGCAAATAAGGATCTTGCTTGGTTTAGGGGTAACTTTGAAAAGTCCTTAGGCATTTAGGAGATTGCACTTAGGAATACTTTTCGTATCTGCATGTATTCCTAATTTCAATTTGGGAATAGGCTGACCACCTTTACTTTTGAAGATGTTTTCCAAAAACCTTTTTTAGGTTTTCTTCCTCCAAGTCAAAAGGGACAAATTCACAATCATTAAGCGTAGAGTTCTGTTTTACAGTTCCCCACAGTCCAAAGGATTTTCTAAGTGATAGTTTCCAGTCCACTGTATTACAATTCAATGATCGTTCACGGTGAACCTGTGTTTCACGGACTGTGCTGGGGGCTGTTGGGGATAACGAATGAACAAAACACATTTCCCTCTAGGACAGAATCAGACCACTACACAAAGTTGGCACACTTTAAGAGCCACAATGAAGATCCACAGGAAGATTTACAGGGTTTCAAGAAGGTGAAGGATGGTAGTACCTTTGATTATAATTATTAGGGAGATCTTCGTGGAAGAGGAAACTTTTGAGCTAAACATGGAATGTTATAGAATTTGGATAGACAGATTCAGAGACAGGAAGAAACAGTTCAAATTTTGACAACTTAGATGCTCTGGAACATTCATAACTTACAAGTTTGGTACTTGATAAATGTGGATAAATATGTGTCAGGAAGTAAAGTTCCAATTCCAGTTCTAACATGAGAGGCTTTGCCCCACACCACCACACAGTTTTTCAACACCAGCTCAGTGTTCCACAGTTCACCTCAGTTCTGACACTGTCTACCTAGGTGTCAGGTCTTCCTCAGCTTAAGGGTTTATAGCCCTTTAAGACTGTCTCTTTCCACCCCCTTCAGACAACAATGGCAAGTTTAGGTTGTCACCACTGCTTCTGACCAACAGTCTGTCAATCAGAGGTTCTAACCTCTCCTTTCTTGGGTTTGATGAATTTGCTAGAATGGCTCACAGGATTCAGAGAAACATTTTACTTACTAGGTTAGCAGTTTATGATATGCCCAGAGACAGCCAGGTGGATGGATGGGATATAGTGCAAGGTGTGGGGAAAGAGCATGGAGTTTCCACAGTCTCTCTGAGAGGGCCATTCTCCCAACACTTCAACACGTTCACCAACCACTGGAAGCTCTCCAAACCCTGTTGTACTGAGTTTTTATGGAAGCCTCATTACTTAGGCATGATTGATTAAATCATTAGCCATTGGTGACTGAATCAGTCTCTAGCCTCTCACTCACCCCTCCTGCCCAAGTGGGGATGTGGGTAGTACTGAAAGCAGCAACCCTCTAATCAAGTGGTTGGTTCTCCTGGCAACCATCTTCATCCTAGGTGACTTCAGGGCATTCCAGCAGTCACCTCATTAACATAACAGACACCTTTATTGAGATCTTCCCTTAAGAAATTCCAGGAATTTTCAGGGTCAAAGACTAAATACATAGTTCTTATTACAAGTCACAGTGTCACAACAAGCACAGCAGATACCAAAGATAAATCATCTTTCTTTAAGACCAGTGTTTAGGGAGGTGGTTATTTTGGTCCCAGATGTGTCCCATGTTTTGCCCTAGGCTTTCCGCCGGCCTCATTCATGTGATTACTTAAATATTTTTGTTCAATGGTTGGTTTACAGCTTTGAAACTCAGAGGAATGGACTGGTGTTTATCTATGACATGTGCGGTTCTAATTATGCCAACTTTGAGCTGGATCTTGGCAAGAAAGTCCTAAACTTGCTAAAGGTAAGGCTGCGACAGGGTCTTCTCAACTGTCCTACAGTGGTTAGGAGACCTTTCTCTATTCTTTGGGAGACTTATAAATTATGTAAACTTTAGACATTGTGTTCTGTTTGAAGGTCACCTGTAAGTGAAGACTAATACCTGCTTCTTCAGAACAAGAAATGGTCTTACAAGTAAAGTGGAAAGAATTTAAATAAGAATGTACAGGAACATTCTGAATCATCCTGGAGTTTTACAGAATAAGAGTAAATGAAGGCCTAGGAAGGCCAGTGTCCTTGAAAAATGTCACCTAGCCAGTGACTTTCAGACTTTTTAAACATAATCTAGTCAGAAATATGTTTTACGTTATGACTTAGTCCACAAAAGTATTTGTACACTTAAACATATATGTAGAGTTGCATACATAAATAAGGTTCTTAATCTCTCATCCCAAGCTATTAGGTCCAGGGGTGTTTTTTAATGTTTTGAACTTTAGATTTCATTAATTAATTTATTTTTAGAGAAAGGGTAAAGGAGGGAGAAAGAGAGGGAGAGAAACACTGTGTGAGAGGCACAGTAATGGTTGCCTTTTGTATGCCCCCAACTGGAGACCTGGTGCCAGGCATGCACCCTGACTGGGAATTGAACCAGCAACCTTTAAGTTTAAGGCCAGCACTCAATTCACTGAGGCATAGCATCAGGGCTCAACTTTAAAGGATAATATGTGTGCCACTCTATAATCTAACATTAATATTTCTGCAATGGGATGTATTATTCTTAATGAGTGGAGAAGAATAAGGGCTATAAATGGCCTAGGGCAGTTCAGGTTAGATATTGCTGCCCTGTGAATTTTGCACCAAACTTACAAAAGAAACTTAAGGTTTTCAGAGTTGTTTAAATTTCAGAATCTGAATAAGGGTGTGTATATCTGTGTGTACATGTTTATAAAACAAAAAAAGTTACACAAAGTAAGCTTTATCCTTACTATGGGCAGTCACTTTGATTATTCCCTTCTAGTTCATATTTTAAAAATATTAGTCATGACCTATAAAATTAATTTCAGAACCCACTGAGTGACAACAGGGAGAGAGGAAGGGAGTGGGGGGAGAGAGAAACATCTACGGGTTGCCCAGAGTACGTGCCCTGACCAGGGATCAAACCAGACGATACTCCAAACAACTGAACCACCCAGCCAGGGCTAGAGATGTTTATTTACTATTACAGCTTTACAATAGAAAGTATATAAATAAAGTATTATACCGCATGCTGTTTTCTGGAACTCACTAATCATTATTTTATTAAAATTACTCTTGTAGCATGTAGCTGTGACTCATTTCTTTTATTAATGGTTGAAGGACTGTTACCTTTTAATTCCTCATCCATTGGTGAATGTATCAGATTATTCATCTACTCTTGTACTGATGGTTGCTTGGATTGTTTCCTGATTTTTGCTATTATTAACAGTGCTTCTGTGAATAGTTTTATACTTATCTTCAGTGCATTTGTTTCTCGACCATTTTTATTCATTATTACCTCACAGAGGAGCCTGTTGAAGACATCCCTACCTCTCACCCCCAGTTCTTTTAATGAAAGTCTAACACCACAGACGTGTTGTATATATCATGATGTACTGAATGCGTATCTGTGGTTTATGCATAAAAAGAGTATGATGTTTTTGCCCATTCTCCACTCTCCTTAAAACTAATTTCATCCCTTTGGGGATGGTACCATTCCCCCCACTGGGAATGCATGTTCATACACCTGGTAGAATTACTGGGTGATAAGGTCGTGAAGATTCAGCTTCATAAAATACTGTAAATGGTTGTATCCACCTGCCATGTGTAAAATTTTCATTGGTCCACCTCCTCTTCAACACTTAGTGATGTTAGACTTGCTAATGTTTTCCCAATCAGGTGGGACAAAATGGCATCTTGTACAACTTGCATTCCTCATGGTAATGAGATTATCTCTTTATACCTTTATTGGCCATGTTTTCTTTTTCTGCAAAATGCCTGCTTGTAGTGTTTACCCAGTTTCCTATTGGTTTGTCCATTTATGTAGTTTTTTATATATTACTACTAATCCATTTATATATCCGTATGTATTAATATATACTGTCTTAGTTTATAGCTTGTGTTTTCACTTAAGTCTTTTTAACTAAAAGAAGTTCTTAACTTTAATATGGTTAAATGTGTCTGAATTTTTTTGTTTGTTTCATGTATTTGCATCTTAAATTCTTTCATATTCCAAAGTCAGGAAAAATATATTAACTATTTTTTTACTGCTTTACCACTGATTACATATGTATTAATTTTTTAGTTGATTTTTTATTGTGGTGAAATATACATAATAAAAATTACCATTTTAGCAATTTTTAGTGTACAGTTCAGTGATGTGAAGTACATTCACAGTGCAACCATCACCACTGTCCATTTTCAGAACAGTTTTTTCATCCCAAAGAAAAGTTCTGTATCCATTAAACAATGTCTTTTAATAACCTCAGCCCCCTGAGTCTCTGGCCCAACCCCCAGCCTCTGGTAATTTGCCTTTTCTAGGTCCTCATTGAAGTAGAATCACACAATGTTTATCCTTTTATGTGCATTTTATTTTACGTAGCATAATGTTTTCAAGATTAATTTATATTGCAGCATATATTGGAATTTCATTCCTTTTTAAGGCTGAATAATGTATCATTGTATATGTGTACAACATTTTGTTTATCCAGTCACCTGTCCATAGACATTTGGGTTGTTTCCACCTGTTGGCTGTTGTGAATAATGCTGCTGTGGACATTGGTGTACAAAGTATCCGTCTGAGTCTCTGATATCAATTCTTTTGCACATACACTAGAAGTGGAATTGTTGGCTCATGTGGTAATTCTACATGTAACATTTTGAGGAGCTATTTTCTTTTTTTTTATTATATTTTATTGAGTATGCTATTACAGTTGTCTCGATTTTTTCCCCTTTTGCTCCCCTCCATCTAGCATCCCCTATTTCTGCAGGCAATCCCCACACCTTGGTTATGTCCATTGATCATACATATAAATTCTTTGGCTACTCCATTTCCTATACCTCCTTTATATCTTCATGGCTATTCTGTAACAACCTATTTGTACTTCTTAATCCCCTCACCTCTTCACTCCTTTCCCCATAACCCCCACCCACCTGGCAACCATCAAAATGCTTTCTCTATCCATGATTCTGTCCTTGTTCTTCTTGTTTGCTTAGCTTGTTTTTTAGATACAATTGTTGATAGTTTTGTATTTTTGCCCTTTCATTGTTCATAGTTTTAATCTTCTTTTTCTTGAATAAGTCCATTTACCATTTCATATACTGCTGGTTTGGTGACGATGAACTCCTTTAGTTTTCTCTTATCTGGGAACCTCTTTATTTGCACTGCAATTCTAAATGATAACTTTTCTGGGTAGAGCAGTCTTGGCCATAGGTCCCTGCTTTTCATGACTTTGAATATTTCTCGCCAGTCCCTTCTAGCCTGCAGTTTCTTTTGAGAAATCAGCTGACAGTCTTATGGAGACTCTGCTGTAGGTAACTAACTGCTTTTCTCTTGCTGCTTTTAAGATTCTCTATCTTTAACCTTTGGCATTTTAATTATGATGTGTATTGGAGTGGGCCTCTTTGCATCCATCTTGTGTGGGACTCTGTGCTTCCTGGACTTGCATGTCTGTTCCTATACCAAGTTAGGGAAATTTTCTTACATTATTTTTTCATATAGATTTCCAATTTCTTGCTCTTTCTCTTCTCCTTTTGGCAGCCCTATGATGCAAATGTTGGACCTCTTGGAGTGACAACTTTTTCTTTTTTCTCCTTATTGTTCTGATTGGTTGTTTTTTGCTTCCTTATGTTCCAAATCATTGATTGATTTTTGGCTTCATCCACTCTACTGTTGTTTCCCTGTAAATTATTCTTTATTTCAATAAGTGTATCCTTCATTTCTGACTGGATCTTTTTATGCTGTTGAATTCCTCACTAAGTTTCTTGAGCATCCTTATAACCAGTGTTTCAAACTCGGCATCTGATAGATTGCTTCTCTCTGTTTTGTTTAGCTCTTTTTCTGGAGTTTTGATCTATTCTTTCATTTGGGCCATGTTTCTTTGTCTCCTCATTTTGGCAGCCTCCCTGGGTTTGTTTCTATGTATTAGGAGAGCTGCTTTGATTCCATATCTTGGTGGTGTGGCCTAATTTATTAGGTGGTCTATAGGGTCCCATGGCACAGCTTCCCCTATCACCCAAGCTGGGTACTAGAGGTGCACCTTCTGTGTGGGCTGAGTATACTCTCCTTTTGTAGTTGAGCCTTGGTTGCCATTGATAGATCGATGGGAGGGATTTACCCTGGCCAATGAGCTGTAAGGATTGGCTGTGACCACTTACCACCAACCTCCACCCTCTGTGGAGGATCAGCTATGCAGGGTTAGGGTGGTGGTGCTCCACTGTGGTCTGTAGCTGTCCACTAGGTGGGCTGGCCCTGGTGTTTCCCTGATGGTGCAGGCCAATTTCAGCCCCCACCTGTGTTTTGCCTAGGGCCACCGAGCCTGAGCTATAAAGCAATCTGAGGTGGCTGCTGCTTGTGTTGGGCTTGGAGATTCCTAGGCAAAGCCAAACTATGAATCTAGGCTGGCTGCTGCTGTATGCCTGTCCTGGGGCTCAGGGAGGCCAGCTGTTGCTTATTTGCTTATTCTGTAGGAAGTTGTACAGTATGAGCCAACCCAGCCATTCGTATGGAAAAGCAGCTTGGGTGGACTGGAATTTCAGCCAGGTTGATGGAATTTCAGATTTGGCGCCAGGTTGCCAGCTCTGTGAGGGGAAGATTTAGAAAAGGAACAGTGGCCTCTGCTCACCTTAATGCCAGTCTCTTGCCATATGCCACTGGTGCCTTTTAAGCTGCTCCCTGGTACTGGAGCTCAGAGGGAGTGAGTCTGAGTAGGTGAGTTCATGTGTGGGTTCTTTAAGAGGAACTGCTTGGGGCCCTGTCAGTTTCTTCTACCAACTCAATCCCTGCTGGTTTTTGCAGCCAGAACTTGTGGGGACTTATCTTCCTGGCATTGGAACCCTGGTGTGGGGAGTCTGGTGTGGGTCTGGGACTCTTGGCTCCCAAGTTATCCCTCCCAAATCTTTATTCACCACATATGGGTGTGGGACGAGCCCATTGTGTCTGTGCCCCTCCTACCAGCCTGGATGGATGTGGTTTCTTAAATTCCTAGTTGTCAGACTTCCATTCACCTCGATTTTTGATGGTTCTGATGGTTGTTCTGTATTTTAGTTGTAATTTTCATGTGGTCATGTGAAGAAGTGAGCCATGTCTGCCTATGCCACCATCTTGACTGGAAGTCTGTTTTCTTTAAAAAAAGGTTAACATTTTGTTTTTAATAACCTTATATGTCTAGAATTGATTTTTTGAGGGCTGTTTGTTTCTAGTTTATGGAGTTGATTTTACAGTATGGTACAAGATGTAGGAATCTGATTTTTCTTCCCCAATGTAGATAGCTATTTTTCCCCAGTTTTACATATCACATGGTCTCTCCTTTTCACAACTTAGACTCTCAGTTTTAACAAAGTCACAATAACCTGGTAAGTTAATATACTATAGACAATTCAGTTAACCATCTAACTTCCTGTGTTGTTCAGATTGTCTAAGTAATGCTTTTGTGATTATTTTAGCTTTTTAAAATTATTTTTAAAATGATACTTCTAAGACTTGGGTTATTTAGCTAACGATTATGAATATTCTTATATCTCTTCTATACATCACTAGGTTACCCTCAATACAAGTGGAAAAAAACACATTGTCATCAACAAGTATAAGTTATCTGTTTCCTTGAACCATCCCAGTACTGGACTCTAATTTTTCTATATTTTTAAAGTTAGCCCTGGCTCATATAGCTCAGTGAATTGAGTGCAGGCCTGCAAACTAAAGGGTCACTGGTTCAGTTCCCAGTCAGGGCACAGGCCTGGATTGCAGGCCAGATCCCCAGTAGGGGGCACTGGAGAAGCAACCACACATTGATGTTTCTCTCCCTCTCATTCTCCTTCCCTTCCCCTCTTTCAAAAATAAATAAGTAAATAAAATCTTTTTTAGAAAAGTAAAGTTAGAAGTTCTAACATAACCTCTTTTTTTTGTTTGTGCAAACCCCTTTAAGTTGTGTCCTTTTTCTTTTCCAATTTCTTATGCAGTTTGTGTGTCCTTCGTTATTTTGAACCAAAATAGATGTTCTGCTGTTTTTGCTATGTAAATTAAAACAGGCTGCAATAAAAGTCCTATTGCTTTACAATCTGTATATCATGGTCTTCTTAGTGACTTAGTTGCTCTGTCATTGTGAACAGACAGAATTTTAAATACAATCCCCTACCATCTTCATTCTTGTGCAAGTTGTAAATAGAAGTTTATCTTTAATGAACAGTCTCATACTTCAGATTTCTATTAAGCATGATTTAATTTCCAGCAGTTACTGTGATGAGGAGTTAGGTCAAAATATGACACTGGAATAAAAATAATAATCTTTTACATCTTAAGTTGCTCTGGGTAGATTTTAGCATCTTCATAAATTTCATAAAACTAGTTCTCATTTTAAACTTTAAAATGTCATAATCCCTATCGTTGTCCTCATCTGTATTCTTAACTTTAATTATTAACATCATCCCCACCCACCCCCCCCCCCCCCCCCTTCTCTTGTTCCTCAAAATCCCTCCCCATTTTTTAATTAATTAATATCTCACCTGAGGACATTTTTTTCATTGCTTTTAGAGAGAGAGAGGAAGGGATAGAGGAAAGGGAGAGAGAAAAACACTGATGTGAGAGAGAAGCATTGATGGTTGCTTCCTGTATACGCCCGGACTGTAGACCGAACCCATAACCTGAGTATGTGCCCTGACCGGGAATGGAACTCGCAACCTTTCGGTTATGGGACACTACTCCAACTGACTGAGCCTCACTAGCCAGGGCATTAATTATTATTTTAGATGAATCATTTTAAACCAGACTTCACCCCTGAAGGAAAAAATCTTTATTTTTCTGATTATGAAATGCATGGGTGAAACACATGGCTAAAAAATACAGGTCTAAAAATTCATTGATGCAGACATTTATAAAGCAATAATTATTCTTACTGAGTGCTTTACATCCTTTTCTAAGCTGTTTTCATGCTTTAAAATAAATTTAATCCTGCCCTGGCTGGTGTAGCTCAGTGGATTGAGTGCGGTAGCCAATTTTTACTTAACAGTATTATGTTCTTCATCTTTCTATGTCAGAACATATAGCTGTTACTCATATTTTCTTCACTTTTTAAAAAATCTTTTTTTCAGACTTTATTTATATTTAGAGGGTAAGGGAAGGAGAGAGGGAAAGAAATATCAATGTGTGGTTGCCTCTCGTGTGTCCCCTGCTGGGAACTGGTCTGCAACCCAGGCTTGTACCCTGACTGGGAATCAAACCTCGATCCTTTGGTTCACAGGCCCATGCTCAATCCACTGAGCTACACCAGCCAGGGCTATTTTCTTCACTTAAAAAAAAAAGTTTTATTTATTTATTTTTAGAGAGAGAGGAAGGGAGGGAGAGAAATGTCAGTGTGTGGTTGCCACTTATGTGCCCCCCACTGGGGACCTGGCCCACAACCCAGGCAGGTGCCCCAACTGGGAACTGAATCAGTGACCCTTAGGTTCCACAGGCTGACACTCAGTCCACTGAGCCACACCAGCCAGGGCTGCTTCACTTTCTTTAATGGCTGCAGATATTCGAAGCAGAAAAATGAAGTGCATGCCTTTTTTTAAGGGTGGGTGGTTATTCTAAAGGCTTCAGTGAACACCACTTTACATAAGTTTTGCATATTTGACCAATCATTTCTTCAGGGTAAATTGCTGTAAGTAAATTTGTACAGTCTAAGAGTACCTATATTTGAAATTTTGATAAATATTGCCAAATAACTCTCAAAACTTAGTTCAAATTTACACTATTAGTACCTTTTTTCACTAGTCTCATCAACATTGATTTTATCATTCAGATTTTAATCATATTCATGTTTTTTTAAGATTTTATTTTTTTATTTTCAGAGAGAGGGGAAGTGAGGGACAGAAACTTCAATGTGATAAAGAAATATCTATTGGTTGCCTCTCACATGCTCCCAACTGGGGACCTGACCTGCAACCAAGGCATATGCCCTGACCAGAATAGAACTGGCAACCTTTAGGTTCACAGGCCAGTGCTCAATCCACTGAGCCACACATGCCAGGGCTAATTATTTTTAAAAACTTTTTATATGCTTTACCCGTTTTTCTATTGAAGTATTTCTCTTACTGATTTATAAGACCTGTTATTAGGAATATCATCAAGGTCTTTGCTATTGTGGCTCCGTTGGAGTGTTCTTCCACACACGGGAAGGTTGCAGGTTTGATCTCTGATCAGGGCAAGTACGGGAGACAAGCAATCGATGTTTCTTCTCTCTCTCTCTCCCCCCCCTGCCCTCCCTCTGTAAAATCAATAAACATACTATTAAAAAAATTTTTTTAAGGATATTATTAAGTACATGTTACCAGCATTTTTTGCAGTGTATGATTTGTTCAACTTTATGGTGTCTGTTGTCATACTATTTTTTTTATTTTTCATCATAATTTTTATATGCTATACTATACCTATTATATTTAACTATGTATCATTTATATTTGGTATATAATATAGGTAAAATAATTTGCTATCAAGTAGTTGTACTAGCAACATTTACTAATTAGTAGATTTTTCCTACTCATTTAGGATAATACCTTTATCTAGCCAGGTAGGCTAATATATGCACTGTTTCATTTACTGCAGCCTTATAATAAAGTTTAATATCTTCTAGGTCAAGCTTTCTCGTAATCTTTTATTGCTAAGTAGTTTTAACTGTTTTACAGGTACTTTATATATACTTTCAATGTATTTGTATTTAAGTTTTCATGATATATATAACATGCATACTTAAAATGAAGTTTACAGCTAGTTACCTTAATTATGAAAACAATTTAAGGAAAAGTCTCTGAGTTCCCTCCCTCAGCCACCCAAGAGCCATTCCCCAGAGGTAGCTTTTTCAAAATTATAAATCTGATTGAAAGTTTTTTAAAAATTTTGTTATCTTTAGATTAGATGAACTTTAGAGTCATTTAGTCAAATTTTATGAAATAAAACACTTTGGGATTTTATTTGAATATAATGAATTAGTAAATTAATTTAGGGAGGATTGACATCATTATAGTATTTTAGTCTCCCATTCAGAAATGCTAAGCTTTTTTAAGTCTTTTTTGTTATGTCATTCAATAAAGTTTTAGTTATTTATCTTGCATGTTTTTCACATTTCTAAAAATATATACATACATTTATAAAACACAGCATACATCAAGGATAAATCATTTTTTTTCTAAGATCAGTGAGTTACAGGGAGCGAGAGAGATGAGCAGATAAGGGTGTGTGTGTGTGTGTGTGTGTGTGTGTACAACTGCTGTTGTAACTCAGGTGTTCACCACTATACTTTTATGCTTATAATTTATAGGGGGCTTATTTTTTTATATTTATAGTTTACAGTTTAAAATACTATTACAATTAGAAAAAATTGATCGTAGAAAATGTTGGACAACTCAGAATAATATGCATTTAGAAGAAACATTACCTTCAATACTATCGTACAGAAATAACCAATTTACATTTTTGTATATGGCACTTCTAGAAGTTTTATAATACAGTCTATAATTATGTTTATATAATTTTTATACACAATAAGCTCCATCATCTTTTTTTGAATAATTGTAATTGCTGAATATTAGTCTATCCTGTATTTACTGAAAATTATTTAACTATTTCTATGTTGTTGGATTTTTAAATTTTTTATAATAAACATTTTTTTAGCATTTTTATATCCATATATTGTTTGCACATTAAATTGTTTGAAGTGAAATTCTAGAAGTAGAACTACTGGAATAAAGACTATAAGCATTTTAAATAAGGTTGTAAAAAATAAAAATAATACAAAGTACTATAGAAAATAAAATGTAAAGAATAGAATTAAAATTACTCATGATCCCACTTACAAGAGGTAAACTATTTCGCTTTTGATATCACTTTTTTTTTACAGATTTTATTTATTTATCTTTAGAGCGGAAGGGATGGAGAGAGGGAGAGAAACATTAATGTGTGGTTGCCTCTCATGTGTCCCTTGCTGGGAACTGGCCTGTAGGGAACCGGCCTGCAACCCAGGCATGTGCCCTGACTGGGAATCGAACCGCGATCCTTTGATTTGCAGGCCCATGCTCAATCCACTGAGCTACACCAGCCAGGGCCTGATATCATTTTTATAATTTTTTTTCTGTAAAAATGTGTAATTTTTTATCCTTTTGGTTGTGCAAGGAAGCAAAGCATATCTACCTATACCTCCATCTTTGGGCTGGAAGCCTAAAAAAAATCTTTGAAATCTTGATTTTAAATTAAGCAATCTTACTAAGAGATATACCATTTTTGTTAACCACTACCCATTTTCAGACATATATTATTTACAGTTTTAAAGTATTATTATTATTATTTTAGATTTTATTTATTTATCTTTAGAGGGGAAAGGAAGGAGAGAAGGAGAGAACTATCAATGTATTGGTTGCCTCTCATGTGTCCCCTGCTGGGAACTGGCCTGCAGCCCAGGCATGTGCCCTGACTGGGAATCGAACCACGATCTTTTGGTTTGCAGGCCTGCACTCAATCCACTGAGCTATACCAGCCAGGGCTTAAAAGTATTATTTTTAACTGTCAAAAATAAAAGTATAGCCCTGGCCAGGCGGCTCAGTTGGTTGGAGCATCACCCTGTCTGCCAGCAGGTTGTGGGTTGGGTTCCTAGTTGGGGCACATACCTTGGTTGTGTGTTCCCCGGATGAGATATGGAGGGGGGTGTCAATGGATGTTTTTCCATCACATTGGTGTTTCTCTCTCTCTCTCTCCCTTCTTCTCTCTCTAAAAAATTAATAGACATATTCTTGGGTGAGGATTAAAAAATGAAAGTTTAGTAAACATTTTTACGTATAAATCTTTGTATTTCTCATTATTTCCTTAGAATAGTCTCAAAAATGGAATTACCTAATCAGAGGATACACATTTTTAAAGCCATATATACTTCCAGATACCTTCTAGAAGGTGTTACTAAGTTACATCAGCAGTATGTGTGTGTGCCAAAAAGTCATTTTACACAACCAGGTCTAAGTCTGTATCTCTTTGCCCTGAAAGCAGAGGTAATGGCTTCCACTTTCTATTGATCAGTTTGTGGAAACAAAGCTATTTCTTGAGACTGGTTTTTGATCTGTCTGTTAAAGGGGCCTTGGCCATATATATTTAGGCCCTGAAAATAAATTGTTGCATTTTTCAGGGAAGAGAGGTGAAAGGTAATTTTTCAGACTTTAGTGAAGAGACCTTTGGAGAATTTTGTTCTGGATGCTGTATATTCTCTATAGGGAATGTCTGCAGGCCCCAAAATTCATAGAACTGAAGAGTACCCATAGAGTGATGTCAAATTAAGACTCAGCCTTTCGAAAAAGAAGAGGGACAGTGTGGTAGAAGATATTTAGCTGTAGTTTCCTCTTTTATTTTTTTTATTTCCTCGGGAACAATTTCTTCTCCATTAGGTTGCCAATATTACATGGTATCTCTGCCTGTGAGAAGGGCCGAGGTGTTGAGAAACTAAAAGAAACCTAGGGCTTTGGGTTACGAAGTCATTGTTTTTCATTCTTATGCCTTGTGCAGATAGATCATCTCCTTTTCTTCTGGACCTCATTTGCACCTGGGCCCACTAGATTGTATTTATCAATTAAATAAATGAATACATAAATAGACGAAGAGTTCAGTAAAAAAAAATTTTAAATACACAGGTACCAGAATACAAGTAAAATTATGAGAAGTGTTTCTTTCATATTCAGTTCATTCATGATCTAATTTTTCCTTAAAGTTTTAATAAGCACAACTTAAGGATGCACACATATCAGAGACCCCCCCCCCACACACACACAAACGGAATTATCTTCTGGAGGGCAGGCCCCTTCAGGACAGGCTGCTTCTTTCTAGGTGAGTGATCTGGGAAGCCATCTGTGTCTCTATACCTACTATTGTTTTGTTGTGAGAGCTTGTTTGGCTTCAGTGAATTTTTGTTGAAGACTCTTTCAACACATCTGCCCATTTCATGATGGGTGGCTTACAAGCACACCTGCCCACACTGCGCTTTGTTCAGCAGTTTTTGACCAAAAACAGCATGATCCCTGTGCCCCACCCTCCCTGTTCACTGGAGCTCACCCATACCAACCTTTGACATTTTTTGTTTCCCTGATGAAAAAATTTCTCCAAGGGAAACAGTTTGCAGATGTGGAAGAGGTGAAACAAACAAAAAAGAAGCACTAAAAGGCATCAAAATCGATGTGTTCAAAAACTGTTTTGAGCATTGGAAAACAACGTTTCAGTAGGTGTATTGCATCAAATGAGGAGTACTTTAAAGGTGACCGAAGTTTAAATATGTAAGAATAAACACAAGTTTTTATAAATAAATTCATTTGGGGGGGTCCTCCATTGTATGCTGATAAGAAAAGTCAGAATAGTTTTTGATCTAGAAAGCTTATATCTACAAGAATATAACATCATTACTTTTAAAGGTAATCGGCTTTTAATTTCGTTTAAACTACTTTTTCTCTAGCTACTCAAGTGAAACCTGAATTAGGCTGCAGACTCGCACTGCTGGGTAAGAATGGAGGGAAGCCCAGAAAACCTATACCTTGGGCCTAAATAGTCACAGGTTCCTTTAGGCTCTATTGCAGTGCCCAGATCCGTATCTTGAAATCCTCGAATGTGTTCTCCACAGGGAGCATTTCCAGCTCGTTTGAAGAAAGTGCTGATTGTGGGAGCCCCCATATGGTTCCGAGTGCCCTATTCCATTATCAGCCTCCTCCTGAAGGACAAAGTCCGTGAGAGGGTAAGGCAAGCTAGCTTTATTTTATTTGGAGGTGGATAGATTCCCATTCCTGCTGTTGAAACCTGCCAATTAATTTTCTGCCTTCAAAAACCGTCCTGCTGTCTCGTCTGCTAGAGCACTTTCTGCTTCTGTCAGTACATTCATGTGTCTTCTCTGCTTTGTTCTTTCTCAGCTCAGCGTAGGCTGGCTCTCCCACTGTACTACCAGTTCCTTCGAGTCAGGAACTGGACAGACTTTACATTGAGTACACCCCCATCATAGCAGTTTGCATCAAAATGGTACTGAAGGAATGTATCCCATGGGTATCTTAGTGATAGCTACTACCAAAATATAGCCTGTTGCTATAACAGGCCTTTAATATTTAACAACATGTAATATAATTGCATTAGTCGAACTGGTGTTTGAGTTTGTTCAACTGGAAATACCACTCAGTCCTTTGACCACCACACGGGGCGGAGGAGAGTCTCTCACTCCGTCTCTACTTATATTCCAGGCATTTTCTTTTAAAACAGCTTGTTGCTTCCTAACTTCAGAAGTGTTATCTAAAATTATCTTAATTTTGTTATCATCCCCTGAATGTTCCAGGACTGAAAGATTATGGTTTTACTCATTCACTTCTACCATTGAAACAAAGGGCATCTGAAACATTGAACCATAGGAGAAGATAATAAAGTTGTGAAATATCAGAGATTTTTGTAGCAAAGGCTTTTATGAGGTTATGTGAATAATAATGCAGATATAGCTGGGGTAGATAATGCCTTTACAGCTGGGGTGACTTGAGGTTGAGAGGAGAAACCGAAGATGTTTGGTTCTGTGGAACTGCTTAGGGACCTAGTGACTCAGAGTAGGGGAGATCTTCCTTAATAAAACTCTTTGAGAAGACTCCTTAGGCAAGTCCTTGCACTTTTATATACAAACATGAATGCATATATAGACTCAAAATATATTAAACACCTTTACAGTAAAAGCTCTGGGCCCTAGGAATGAGAAGTTGATCGAGACAGTCCTTACCTCGAAGGCGCTTGTGGTTCTCATAGGGGACCCAGATAGACGAGTGCAGAGAACTGTGGTTCTGCAGGAGCATGGAGGAGAACATTGCCTGGGCAGATGGGCTTCTCGTGCTGTAAGCTGTCCTTAAAGAGGCCAAGGAAGGAAGGAGGGCATTTCAGGAAGAGGCAACAACAAGAGAGATCAGCACCTTCATTCCTCATGGATTTCGATAACAACCATCTAGGCTAATATGGTCCAGTATAGCTGTGTTCCAGCAGAGAGCAGAATTAGGTATTACTATGACTTCTCTAGCATTTTCCCTGGACTACTCTTGAGTTTGGGTGGCTGGTCTTATCTTAGTTTCATAGAAACCTATCTTTGAGAACACCCATACCAATCTGTGAGTAAAGCAAAATCTAAGAGACGTAGTATAAAGTTGACAAAAATAATCACTACCTATGCATTATTGGTAGTCAAAAGGTGAACACCTGCCTCAAATGTTACTGGGACGCCTTGCTAATAGTATAAAATAATACCTTTGTTCACTTTACCTTCCTTTCAGAAGGTATATAACAGAACCCCTAATTCTAGGAGTGAATTTGATACACATTATGGGAATTGTCTGAGAAATTCGTAAGACTTCAATCTCAGTACTGTCTACTTTGACAACTATATCAAGTATTTCAGGCCATCTCATCCTATTCTCCAAACCTAATATTATTTTATATTAGTTTTAGGTGTACAGCACAGTGGTTAAACAGTCATTATTTACAGTGTGATCCCACCCTCCCCCCAATATTTCAAGTACCCATCTGACACCATACAGCACTATTACAATAGCACTGACTGCATTCTCTGTGCTGTACTTTACATCTCTGAAGCACATCTGCTCTTTATCTTCACTATGTCTTTTTGCCTCCACATACTCACATGGTTATTTCCGGCCTTCCAGATCCAGATATTGAAGACCTCTGAGGTCGCCCAGCACCTGCCCAGAGAGTGCCTTCCAGAAAACCTGGGTGGGTTCGTCAAAATGGATCTCACCACGTGGAATTTCCAGTTCCTACCGCAGATGAATGGCCACCCAGATCCCTTCGATGAGATCATCCTGCTCTCCCTCCCTCCTGCTTTAGACTGGGACTCGGTACATGTTCCAGGTCCCCATGCCATGACCATTCAAGAGCTGATGAATTATGTTAGCACCAGGCAGAAGCAGGGGATATATGAGGAGTATGAAGACATTCGTCGTGAGAACCCTGTTGGCACTTTCCATTGTTCCATGTAAGTAGGAAAAGTGGGTCCAACTACTGTGCTCTGGCAGGTGCTGGCAACAGCTCCTGCACTTCAGGGCCCGTGTTGGGGAGCATCACTCTCACTTCGGTGATGGTTTCTTTCCCCCAGGAAGAGGAATGTTCTCCTTTGATGCTTGTTGCCAACATTCTATACTCTGAAATTTCTGATGATCTTTGGTAACAAAAGAGGAACCCCGTAATAATGAACACATTGTCTTCATTAATATCTTCCTGAAATGCAGGTATTTTTAGGAAAAACCCCAAAGTGTAGGCTCTCTGTTCCTGTCCTTAGTGTGATCTCTGGTCCTTTCATTTAAGCACTTTCTCTCTAGAGTATTTGTAGTATAACATTACTCTCTGAGGGAGGGGTACAACTTCAGAATAATTCGTAGGAGCATTTCATATATTGTTTCCCAGAAATTGTTGTCAATTTTGGCTCAGATACTTTTTTAAAAGTATATTTTATTGATTATTCTATTACAGTTGTCCCATATTTTTTCTCCCCTTTATCTTCCTCCACCCTGCACCCCTCCTCCCTCCAGCATTCCCTCCCTTAGTTCATGTTCATGGGTTGTACATCTAAGTTCTTTGGCTTGTCTGTTTCCTATACTGTTTTAACCTCTCCTGTCGATTTTGTATTTACCATTTATGCTTCTTATTCCCTGTACCTTTTTCCCCGTTCTTTCCCCTCCCCTTCCCCACTGATAACCCTACATGTGATCTCCATTTCTGTGATTCTATTCCTGTTCTAGTTGTTTGTCCTGTTAATTTGTTTTTGTTTTAGGTTTAGTTGTTGATAGTTGGGTTTGTTGTCATTTTACTGTTCATATTTTTGATCATCTTCTTTTTCATAGATAAGTCCCTTTAACATTTCATATAATAAGGGGTTGATGATAATGAACTCCTTTAACTTGACCTTATCTGGGAAGCACTTTATCTGCCCTTCTACTCTAAGAAGGGTAGAGTAATCTTGGAGGTAGGTCCATGCCTTTTATGGCTTTGAATGCTTCTTTCCAGACCCTTCTTGCCTGAAAGTTTAGAGAAATCATCTGCTGTTCTTATGGAAACTCCTTGTTAGGTAACTATCTCCTTTTCTCTTGCTGCTTTTAAGATTCTCTCCTTATGTTTAATCTTGGGTAATTTAACTATGATGTGTGTTGGTGTGTGTTTCCTTGGGTCCAACTTCTTTGTGACTCTCTGAGCTTCCTGGACTTGCATGTTTATTTCCTTCACCAGATTGGAGAAGTTTTCCTTCACTATTTTTTCAAATAAGTTTTCCAATTCTTGTTCTTCCTCTTCTCCTTTGGCACCCCTATGATTTGGATATTGGAACGTTTAAAGTTGTCTCAGAGTTTCCTAAGCCTTTACTCATTTTTTTTTTTGAGTTCTTGTTTCTTCATTCTGTTCTGGTCGAATGTTTATTTCTTCCTCCTGTTCCAAATTGTTGATTTGAGTCCTGGTTTCCTTCCCTTCACTGTTAGTTCCCTGTATATGTTTTTTTTTTTATTTCACTTTGCATAGCCTTCACTTTTTCCTTTATTTTTGTATCCATGCTCATTCGTTTCTCTGAACATTCTGACTACCAGTGTTTGAACTCCGCATCTGATAGGTTCACTCTTTTCTCATTGCTTAGTTCTTTTTCTGGAGTTTTGATCTGTTCTTTTATTTGGGCCATACTTCTTTGTCTCAGCACACCGGTTATGTTGAAAGGGGCTGAGCCATAGGTATTGACTACGATGGGTCAACCTGGGTCTCTGCATTGTGGTGCTGATGTGGGGGAGGGGTCAGAGAGGGAACAGTGCTGCTTGCTCCGCTCTGGCCCCACTTTCAGTCACTTCGCCTGCTACCCACAAGTGAATTGGGCCCTTCTGGTGCTGATTCCCAGGTGTGTGTGTTTGTGTATGTTATAGGACCTCATGGGTTCCTCCAACAGACTCTCTTGTGAGACTGGGAGTTTCTCCTACCACCACAACCCCCACAGAATTTTACAGCCAGAGGTTTTGAGGCTCCAGTTTCCCACACTGGAACCCTGGCTTGCGTGGTCTGTGTTGCTTTCCAGTTGTCCCTCCCGGTTTCTCCGCACATGAAAGTGGACCACCTGGTCTGCCAGCTGCCTCCTTGCCACATGTCCTCTTCATCCCAGCTTCCCATCTCCACCCCTCCTACCAGTCTGGATGAATGTTTCTGCTTCAACTCCTTGGTTGTCAGACTTCTATACAGTTTGATTTTCTGGCAGTTGTTTGTTTTTTGTTTTTAAATTGGTTGTTGTCCTTCTTTTGGTTGTGTGAGGAAGCACAGTGTATCTACCTATGCCTCCCTCTTGACCAGAAGTCTCAAATACATTGTTATAAAAATTCTCTACAGGGTTAGACATTCTTAGGTCAACATATATTATGACTTCCTGGGAAGAAGGGAGAGGCAGCTAGTAGTTTTAATAATAGTTGAATTCAAGGTAAACAAGTAGCTGAATCTATTTCCACATGAGTGTCTCTTCTCAATATGCTCAAAAGGAAAGCTGTTTGGAGTTTTCCCTCATAAAGCTGCAGCCACATCTCTAGATGCCATATTAAGTCAAAGTAACTTCATACAATTACGTCACAACACAGTACTCCCCTCTGTTTTCTACCAAAGAACTAGCTGCACATATTATATACTTGAAATTCTAAATTTCCATCTTTCTCTTATCATTTATCTTCATCTAACAAGTCATAACTGTGGACATTCCCACGTGCTGCAAAGAATCGGCCTTGTCACAGCAATTCTCTCGTCTGTGGTATTTCTTTTCTCCCCTGGGCCTGATTTCTGGCTACCCTAATAGCAGCCTCATAACATGCTACATGGACATTAACCCTACACATCTAATGCTGTTTTTCATATTCTCTCACCACATATTTTTCATATTCTCTCCATCTTTGCTTTCAAGCAGCATATAGCACATCTTTTCAAGAAAAAACCCTTTGCACTGAATGATAAACTGACAGAATGCAGTACCTCAAGTTGTCCCACTTCTGTGTGAGGATTCAAAATTTTATTTTATTTTTTCAATTCAATAAATCATTTTAAAAAATATTTTATTTATTTATCTTTAGAGGGGAAGGGAAGGAGAGAGGGAGAGAAACATCAATGTATGGTTGCCTCTCATGCGCCCCCTGCTGGGAACTGGCCTGCAACCCAGGCATGTGCCCTGACTAGGAATCGAACCATGATCCTATGGTTCATAGGCCTGCGCTCAATCCACTGAGCTATGCCAGCCAGGGCCAATTCAATAAATCTTTATTGAGCTCCCATAGGTGCATGAATTTAGGATCTATAATTACATAAGTAGAAGAGTGTTACTTTAGCCCCTATAAAAAAAGCAAACCAGAACTTCATTATATATTTCAAGTGAGTCATTTAATGAGAATGAGGCTCAGTTTGATATTACCATAAGCGTTAACATAAGAAAACGGAAAAGTATAAACATTCTCACTGCTACCAGAAAAGAGTTTGATGCCAGGATAAACTAACCTGTTGGTCTAACAATAGCTGATCAACAAAGGTAGAGAATCTGGATGAAAAAAATGTACTTAGAAACACTGTCCTTTGAGGGCTCCTTGCCCTGAGGGCAGCAAAATAGTGAAAGAATTTAATGGTTCAAAAACTATATCGAGAGTATAAAAAGAAGACTTAGGCACAGCTTTGGGGAAAAAAATTGAGACTAGGTGACACTAAATGTAGCTGGATTACAAATTCTAAAGTTTCCCTGGAATTGCAGTAGCACTCTGAGCTGACCGAAGGGGCCACAGACTCATGCTCCTTTGAATAAGTGGTTTTATTTTTCTTTAATATATTTTATTGATTATGCCATTACAGGTGTCCCATTTCCCCTCTTCATTCCCCTCTACCCTGCATACTCCCGTTCCCCCCACTCCCCTCCTTTAGTTCATGTTCATGTGTCACAAGTTCTTTAGCTTCTACGTTTCCCCTACTATTCTTGCCCTCCCCCTGTCTATTTTCTACCCACCATCTATGCTACTTATTCTCTGTACCTTCTCCCCCATTCTGCTCCTCCCACTCCCCTGTTGCTAACCCTCCACGTGATCTCCATTTCTGTGGTTCTGCTCCTGATCTAGCTGTCCTCTTACTTTGCTTTTGTTTTAGGTGTGGTTGTTAATAACTGTGAGTTTGCTGTCCTTTCACTGTTCATATTTTTTATCTTCTTTTTCTTAGATATAGCCCTTTAACATTTCATATAATAAGGGCTTGGTGATGATGAACTCCTTGAACTTGACCTTATATGAGAAGCACTTTATCTGCCCTTCCATTCTAAATGAAAACTTTGCTGGCTAGAGCAATCTTGGATGTAGGTACTTGCCTTTCATGACTTGGAATACTTCTTTCCAGCCCCTTCTTGCCTGTAAGGTCTGTTTTGAGAAATCAGCTGACAGTCTGATGGGAACTCCTTTGTAGGTGACTGTCCCCTCATCTCTTGCTGCTTCTAGAATTCTCTCCTTCATTTGAATCTTGGCTAATGTAATGATGATGTGCCTTGATGTGTTCCTTCTTGGGTCCAACTTCTTTGGGACTCTCTGAGCTTCCTGGACTTCCTGAAAGTTAATTTCCTTTCGCAGATTGGGGAAGTTCTCCTTTATTATTTGTTCAAATAAGTTTTCCACTTATTGGTCTTCCTCTTTCCCTTCTGGTACCCCTATAATTCGGATGTTGGAGCATTTAAAGATGTCCTGAAGCTTCCTAAGTCTCTCCTCATTGTTTTGAATTCTTGTTTCTTCATATTTTTGTTTGGTCATTTCTTTCTTCCATCTGGTCCACTCTATTGATTTGAGTCCCAGTTTTCTTCCCATCACTGTTGGTTTCCTGTACATTTTCCTTTATTTCATTTATTGTAGTCTTCATTTTTTTTCATTTAATTTGCAAGCAAATTCAACCAATTCTGTGAGCATCCTGATCACCAGTGTTTTAAACTGTGCATTCGATAGGTTGGCTATCTCTTGGTCACTTAGAAGTATTGGCTCTGGGACTTTGAGCTGTTCCTCTGCTTGAGCCATAATGTTTTGGTCTGGTCACACCTGTTACCTATGAGGAGCTCTAGGTGTTCACCAGGGTGGGGCAACCCAGTTGTAACTCTTTATGTGGGGGCGGGGTCAGTGAGGGAGCAGTGGCATTTGTTCTCTCTCTCTCTCTCTCTCTGTCTCTCTCTCTCAGATTTTGGTCCCCTCTGTCGCTTCCCACAAGCAAATTGGGCCCTTTTGGTGCTAGTTCCCAGGTGTGTGGGCTTGTGTACATTCTAGGACCCTATAGGTCTCTCCAACGAACTCTCCTGTGAGTCCGGAAGCCTCTCCCAGCACCTCAGCCCCCGAAAGTTTCTCCAATCGGGGCTTTTAGGCTTTATTTCCAGCTGCTGGGGCCCTGGGTTGTGTGGTCTGTCTCACTGTTCATTCCTTTGCCTGGTTTATCTGTGCTCGAATGTGTGACCACGGTCAGCCAGCTGCCTCACGCTCTCACTGGGTCTGCCAGTTGCCACCCCACACCTGGCATCTGCCAACCGCCACCTGCGCACCTGCGTCCATCTGACCACTTTTTTCTGCCACGACCGACTCCGCCCCTCTTACCAGTCTGGATGAATTGTTCGTTGTTGTCGGACTTCAGTACAGTTCAATTTTCTGTCTGTTTTGGTTGCGTTTTTGTTTCTAAATCTTTGTTGTCCTTACACTTGGATGTGCGAGGAGGCACAGTGTCTCCACCTACACCTACATCTTGGCCGGAAGTGAATAGGGTGGTTTTAAATGATAGATTCTTCAGTGCACCAACTGTATGTTCCAGTATAATTCCAGTATTTGTATCTAGCAATACAGAAGCTAAGCAGCAGGGAGAAAGTGTCAAGTATGTAGGACCTAAAAGGATTTGGCAAGTCTAGAATTTTCCAGTTTGAGTCTTTTTCATCAGGAAAATCACATTCTGGCTTGGTCCAAGGTGATGCTGGACACAGTGCTATTGATGGCTTGTGGTCAGCAGGAGGCAACAGTGAAAGTGTGGACTCCTTGCTCTCTTCTTTCATCTGTTTGAAGAACATATGGGGCAGTAAACTGCTTCCTAATGGCCTTTTCTCAGGTCTTGTTGCAAAGAGAGCTGTACCACACTAAAGAAAGCAGGGGAGAAAGTTTCAGAGGATGGTGTTTGCAATCTGTCAGTATTTACTATGTGAGTTCCACTGGAGACAAACACACTTTCTCTGATCCCAGAGTCTGTATCTGATTGATGATTCTTCATTCTGGATTCTTTCTGAGGGAAAATACTGATTTCCAATGGGCTATAAGAAGGGCCTTTCAGTTACTGTAACAGCATCTGAGTTCTGTGAATATCCTGGAAAGGTACCTGCCCACTGGCCAATTCACATGGTGTAATCCCAATACAGTAAATATCTGACTTTTACATTATATCCATGTAAATCCTATCTCAACAGTTCTGGACTCAGCCACAGCTGCAGTGATGTGCTGAACTGTGGGAAATCATACACATCCCTGTGCCTCTGTCAATGCTTAACCAAACTATGCAGATGGGACAGGCCAGTAAGGGTCACTAGGCCATCACCAGAAACAAGGATATGGTTGGCTTTAAATCTCCTATGAATACAGTCATTTTGGTGCAGCTGGTTCAGCCCTCTCACTGCCCCAAAGAGAGTTTTCTTACTCAAGTTTCAGTCTTTCTTTCAGGAAAGTAAGTCCTCAGTAGTCACCTTGCTGAAGGCTCTCCACAGGCCCTAAATGGAGAAATAATTCAAAGCCGGCTGCCAACAGTGAAAACAGTCCAATAAGTTGTAATGTTGGGGTGCCAGAAAAAGTGGGGTAGAATCACAGCTTTCTATACAGCTTTCAGGTCTTCTTCAGTGCAGTTTTCCAGATTTGTAATGTTTATAGTTGCCAGTGTTCCTGTAGGGGTATGCCACAGATGGACAGAAGTTGTGTTGTCAAATCCTCTTCCTATTTCTACTCGGAGTTCGTAGTGAGAAACGTTGGTGAAACAGATCACTACACTGCGCCTGGTGGATGGAGGCAACCTGGAAAGGGCTGGCTCATCAACCAAGTTTTGCTGGATACAAGTTTCTGACTATTTTTCAGGTCTGAGTGATTGAACTTGTGTTCGTGAAGTGCAGAAACGATTCAGAAAAGACATTGAATTGCTTTAGTTCACAGAGAGTGACAGAAATCCATCTATTGCAGAGAATATTTTTGCTTTATCTTCAAGATGCAGAAGTATCCTACCTGGAGGTAATCCTGGCTAATGCCTCTTCCTAAGGCGGCGTCCCAGGGTAGGAGCCTGGCCTGCTGAGGGTCAGGGAAGGCGCTCAAGGCCCACTCCCAGTGTGGAGTGCAGGAGGCTGGCGCGACCCAGACTGGGGCATTGTGCCAGGAACTCAGCCCTCGTCCCAAGCTATCTCCAAAAATTAATTTAAAAAATATCTTCCTCTCTTGAGATGATCTCTCATAACTCCAGATCTAAAGCCAGGCAGATGTTCTACAGTGCTTTGTGAAAGCATAGAAATAATCCCTAATTTATGAGGAAATGCCTCTGGTTCTGACAAAAACACTTCCAGTTACTACAAGTTGTATTTCAGGTGACCCAGTCTCAGAAATCCTCTATGATTGTGACTCTTAAAGACACCAGCAACAGGCCTTACAGTAAGCTGTTTCTCTAAGCATCTCATTTCCAGAGAAAGACGAATTAGTTGAAATATCTCCCAGAAAAAATACATTTTAACAAGAATAAGGCTTTTTGAAAGAAACACAAGAAATAGAGAAAATTACAATGCTGTATTTTCTCTGATCGCTTTGTATTTTTCTTCACACACTACTCTAGGATGCCTTCAGTTGTACTTTGCAAATGTGGGATTTAGAATCATGAAAGAACTTAGTTTGTGTTGGTGTCCGGGTTGACAACACCAGCAAGAAGAAAGGGACTGTAAATGGCCTCCAAAAAGAGAAAAACAAAACAAAACAAACAAAAACAAAGTAACAGTAAGAGAGAAGCGTTGCCTCTTAGGAATTTCGCCTCATAAGATTTTCCTTCGACCCAAACTGTACGACAAAACCACCTGGTTAGTTTATAACTGGTTAGTTAGCTACTTGATAACTACTGATGGCGGTAGAATATAGCGCATTTCTCTCGCTGCTGCTCTCATTTTATTTTACCATGTTTTTGTGGACTGCAGCAGAAATTATTTTTCTCCAAGTCAAGGTCTGTTTGTGGAAAATTGGGGAGGCTGTGTCAGTGGGTCCCAGGCTTAAATTCCGGCTTAGCCAGAACGCCCTCCGTGACTTCACAAGTTCCTTTCCCCTGTGCACCTCAGCTTTCCTGTGATGTTGGACTCTGATATCCACCTACGTGTCCAGCTTAAATGTTTAAGAAATCCATGATTCTTTCAGTACCTCTTCCCCTCTGTAATTCCTATCTAGTTTAGTCAGTGTCCTATAAAGAAGATGCAGGGAAAGAGTCTTTCAGCAAAAGGAAGGAGGGAAATAATGAGTTAGGAAACAGGTAAAGGAAGTAAGAGAAAAGCAGTTGAGAAAAAAGTTGATAAGCAGATCAAGAATGCAAAGGAAAGTGAAAGAAGAAAAAGAGTGTGTATCAAGTGGGGGTGTTACAGAACAGAGGGCAAGGCCAAAGTGGGGGGCAATTATTGGCCCCACCCACAGATGCCAAAAACCGTTACAGAATACGCACACACAGGACTAAGAGGGTACAATATACTATTCCTGAAAGGACCCCACTGGGTTCAGTTGTCCGTTGCCATACATAGGAAAGATGCCTCTCAATGTCAGAGATTTGTGAAAAGGAAAGGAAATATTTATTTAAAGCTATACAGACTTAAAGTAGTGACCTAACGTCTTCATTAAAATATCAAAGTCCTTTAGGATACCCACAGATGCCCGCAGTGCTTCCTTCTCCCCCTGCCCTAATTCAGGGTACTATGTCTCAGGAAAAGAAGCAAATGTCTGTGATTCAAGTTCCTGAACCATCAGCTGTGTCGCAGTCCAGGCAGGATCTCTAATTAATCCAAAGCCATGTGGCACCTTCTCATGGTCCACTGGCAAGAGTTCTTTCTTCCTTCTTCCAGGCAAAGTTCCTCCTGCTTCCCAGGCCACGTGGCCAAGGGAGCACCCCAAGGCCACATGGTGCTCTTCTACCAAAGCTGCAGGGGTCCCCACTCTGGCCAAAACCACATGCTCCTCTTCTCTCTACCAGAGCTGCAGGGAAGCAGGGGGTCGCCACTCTGCCAAAGCTGAGTGGCGGTTCTCTGCAAAAGCCGCGTGGTGATTCTCTCTACCCAAGCTGCAGTGGTCCCCACTCTGGCAAAGCCACGTGGTTCCCTTTTCTCACATGGCTGCCAGGGTCCCCACTCTGCCAGAAGTGTGTGGCTCCTCAAAGCTTTGCGTGGCTCTCTCCTCAATGGCTGTCAGATCTCAGTTTAAATCCGTGCACCAATCCTCCTCTGCAGCCCCATTTCCAACTCCTCTCACAGTCACTACACCTGCCAGTATTCCTGTCTCATTCCAAGTTTACTGGGCTACCATGGTGAGTCTGGGCAGATGTGGCTCAAGGCGCTGTCACCTGGGGGACCTGCCCCCAACTGGGGGGGAGGAATTCCCTTCCATCCCCCTGGCTCAGAGCATGGCCACAGCTATTTAACATATCTATGAAACCAGTTAAAGGTTATAGATATGTTAAATGACTATGCCAGAGGTTAGCTGCAAAGCTGTTGCTGTACAAAACAGCTCTCAATGGCCCTGCTCCATTTGTCCCTTCCCCCAACTCACACCTGTTGGGGGGTGGAAAGAGGTGAGGACATCCTATATGTCTTTCTAATATTTCCTAGACACCTTGAGTTCTGGACCCCATTCCAAATCCCTATTTGGGGCCTCCCCTCTTGGCTGCACCCTGTTACAGCGGGAGTATTATTTTCTCCCAAATAGCTCTTGTTTTTACCATAGCAGTTCAAAACCCCTATGTGCATCCAGTATTTTTTTCCCAGACAGTTTTTTCCCCTTGTAGTTTTGAATCAGGGGTGTATTGTGGAGCAGGGAGGAACTCTGGGCTACTCTAAGAGGATTCACACTTGTCCTGGGAATTCTTGACTTGCTCTGGGAGCTTCTTCTGTGGGGTCCTGGAGATGTCATTTCTGCTGTGGCCTCCTTCCCTCCCATTAAGAAAACGGGTTTGACATCACCCAAACCAGCTATTTACGTTACAATTAGAGACCACATCCCAGTCCTGTGGAAGGACACCCTAATCTTGTCTCTGTTGAATGAATGAGCCTCCTACATCAGGAGCTAGAACCCAGAACCCTCATCAGCTCCAGGCCTCTATCTTATATCAAGGTCCAGTTAGAGCTACTCACAGAACAAACTCTGCCTTAGAATTTTAGCTGATGAAGTAGATAGCAAGGTACTCACTATTGTCTAGGATGCTCATGGACCAAGAGACTTTTCTCTCCCTTTTTTCATCCCCTTAGACACCGTTTTTCAAAAAGTTTTTAAAATCTTAACTTTTTATTATGAAATAATTGTTAATTCACATAAGAAATGATACAGGGAGATCACATGTACCCTTACCACATTTTTCCCATGGTAATATCTTCTAAAAGTGAAGCAAAATGTTATAATGAGATCCTGACATTGATATAATCCACCAGTCTTATCAGATCTTCCCAGGGAGTGTGTGTGTGTGTGTGTGTGTGTGTGTATGTGTTTAGTTCTATGTAATTTTTATCATACATCTAGGTCTGCGTATTCATCGCCACAGGAAAAGATACAGAAGAATCCCATTACCACAGACTTCTGTCCCACTCCTCCCCATCCCTAACCCCTGCAACCATTAATGTATTCTCCGTTACTATACTTTTATAATTTCAAGGATGTTATTATATAAATGGAAACATGTCATATGTAACCTTTTGGGATTACCTTTTTTTATTCAGTACAAATCACTCAAGATTCACCTAAATTGTCATGTGTTTCAATAGCTGGTTCTATTTTACTTACTACTGAGCAGTTTCATTTGGTTTGATTTGGTTCGGGGGTAGTTTTTTTGTTGTTTTTTTGTGTTTTTTGCGGGAGGGTCTTTAACCATTCACCTGTGAAGGACATATGGGTGGTTTCCAGTTTCTGCTTATTACTAGTAAAGGTGCTATGAGTATTTGTGTCTAGGTTTTGTGTAAACATAAGTTTCCATTTCTCTGAGATAAATGTCCAAGAGTGCAATTGTTAGTCATACGGTAACTATGTGTTTAGATTTCTGAGAAACTGCCTAGCTGTTTTCCAGAGTGGCTGTACCATTCTGAGTACCTGCCAGCAATGTATGAGTGATCCATTTTCTTTGCATCCTCAGCAGCATTCAGTGTGAGTTTTTTATTTTAACTCTTCTGATAGGTGTATAATGACATCCCATTGGGGTTTTAATTTATATTTCCCTAATAGCTAATGCACATCTCTTCATGTACTTATTTGCCATCAGTATATTCTTTTTGTAAAATGTCTCTTGCCTATTTTCTATTTGCATATTTAAAAAACTATTGATATTTGAGAGTTCTTTATTCTAGATACTGATTCTTTGTTGGGTACATAGTTTGGGAATAGTTTCTTCCAATCTGTTCATCATTTAACAGAGTCTCTTACAAAGCAAAAGTTTTTGTTTTGATGAAGTTCTTTTACCTCAGTTTTTCCTTTTATACATCATTATGCTCTTGACACCAAGTTTAAGAGCACTTCACCTAGCCCCAGATTCCAAAGGTTTTCTCCTGCTGTTTTTTCTGTTCTAAAAGTGTTACAGTTTTATGTTTTACATTTAAGTCTTCAATTCATTAATTTCTGTATGATGTATAAGGTTTAGGTTGATTGGAGAAGGGGTGGAGCTATAATTGCTCCATCACCATTTGCTGAAAACAGTATCCTTCCTCTATTGAATTTTCTTTGGAACTTTGTAAAGCATTAGCTGGGCTTATTTGTGTAGGAAGAGGGAATGTTAAAAAATATGGGGAAGTACAGTATAACATGACAAACAACTATGTTCCCATCACCAGAATTATTACTGATAATTTTTAATATTTTCTCACACATGTTTTATCTTTTTTAAAGATTCACTTATTTATTTAAATATTTCTTTATTTATAGACAGAGGGAAAGAAAGGGAGAGACACATTAATGTGCGATTGCCTCTCATGTGCCCCATGCTGGGGACCCAGCCCACAACCCAGGCATGTGTCCTGACTGGGAATTGAACCAGTGACCTTTTGGTTCATAGGCCAGTATTCAATCCACTGAGCCACACCAGCCAGGGTTATCTTTTTTTATTATATGCAAGAAAGTATTGTGAAGTTGAAATACCTCCTAATCCTCACCATAAGTTTTCATTCCCAGAAGCAGCCCCTAGTATGAATATGGCATGTTTCTTTCCAGTCTGTTTTGTTAATACTGTCCCATATATGTTTGTATCTGTGAACAGTGTAGAGTATTATTTCATATCAGTAGTCTTTGTAATTAATTTCTTTGCTTTAATCACTATGTATGCAAATAATGAAAGGTTTTCTTGGGCTCCACCGAGGAAGAAATGCTAATCAGCCACAAAGTTAGGCAGTATAGAGCTTTATTGGGGTTTGTGCACCCGGGCGAGGTTCTCCAGTCTGGAGAGTGGGGCTGGGGAAGTTGCACCCAAGCAGGGAATGTGGCGGGGTTTTATTTTGGTTGGCTCTCTTCGTGGGAGCTGGGGATTGGTCCCCTTTGAACAAAGCGGCAAAGTATCATTGGTGGTTCTCCTCGGGCTCAGGTTGCTATGTGGATAAAGCCCCCCCTTTCAGCTCTCTGGTTTGACTTCAGCCATCTTTTTTGGGTTGTAGTTCAGCTGCCATCTTGTTCTACCCCACCCATCCTAACAAATAATATTTTTCAAAATAGTAGTAAAGAAAAAAATCAGTGACAGAATAAACAGCAATCAGCCTTAACCTCAGTTCTACTCCCCTAGTCATCAATTTTCAACTCCTGTAGCTGTTTCATCTGGTATTTCTTTCATAAGTCTAAATAAAATACTTATATTAATTTTATAGTAAATAAGCATTTAACACTTATACCCTGTCTCCAGTTCCCTTTTGACTGCTTTTCCAATATATGTCACAATTTATTATAAAGTCAGTGTTTACATGATTATGACTGTGAATTTTTTTAATATATTTTATTGATTATGCCATTACAGTTCTATTCCCCCCCCTTCATTCCCCTCCACCCTGCACACCCCTCCCCCATCATTCCCCCCCCTTTAGTTTATGACCACCTGTCTCAAGTTCTTTAGATTCTATATTTCCCCTACTATTCTTGCCCTCTCCCCATCTATTTTCTACCTACCATCTATGCTACTTAGTCTCTGTACCTTCTCCCCCCTTCTCCTCCTCCCACTCCCCTGTTACTAACCCTCCATGTGATCTTCATTGCTATGGTTCTGCTCCTGATCTAGCTGTCCTCTTACTTTGCTTTTGTTTTAGGTGTGGTTGTTAATAACTGTGAGTTTGCTGTCCTTTCACTGTTCATCTTTTTTATCTTCTTTTTCTTAGATATAGCCCTTTAACATTTCATATAATAAGGGCTTGGTGATGATGGACTCCTTTAACTTGACCTTATATGAGAAGCACTTTATCTGCCCTTCCATTCTAAATGAAAGCTTTGCTGGCTAGAGCAATCTTGGATGTAGGTCCTTGCATTTCATGACTTGGAATACTTCTTTCCAGCCCCTTCTTGCCTGTAAGGTCTCTTTTGAGAAATCAGCTGACAGTCTGATGGGAACTCCTTTGTAGGTGACTGTCCCCTCATCTCTTGCTGCTTCTAGAATTCTCTCCTTCATTTGAATCTTGGCTAATGTAATTCTGATGTGCCTTGGTGTGTTCCTTCTTGGGTCCAACTTCTTTGGGACTCTCTGAGCTTCCTGGGCTTCCTGAAAGTTAATTTCCTTTCGCAGATTGGGGAAGTTTTTCTTTATTATTTGTTCAAATAAGTTTTCCACTTACTGCTCTTCCTCTTCCCCTTCTGGTACCCCTATAATTCGGATGTTGGAGCATTTAAAGATGTCCTGGAGGTTCCTAAGTCTCTCCTCATTTTTTTGAATTCTTGTTTCTTCATGTTTTTCTGTTTGGTCATTTTTTTCTTCCTTCTGGTCTGCTCCCTTGATTTGAATCCCAGTTTCCTTTCCAACACTATTGCTTTCCTGTGTATTTCCCTTCATTTCAGTTAGTTTAGCCTTCATATGTTCCTCTAATTTGTGGCTAAATTCAACCAATTCTGTGAGCATCCTGATCACCAGTGTTTTGAACTGTGCCTCTGATAGGTTGGCAATTTCTTACTCTCTTAGATTTATGGGCTCTGGGGCTCTGAATTCTTGAGCCATGTTTTGCTCTGTTCACGCCTGTTACGTATGAGGAGAGGAGCCTTAGTTGTTCACCAGGGTGGGGCCACCCAGGTCATTGATTTGTATGTGGAGGCGGGGTCAGAGAGGGAGCAATAGCAGTCCCCTCCGCTCCTTCCCGTGCTGGGGCCTGCCGGGTCTGTCTCACTGCTCGCTCCTTTGCTGGTTTATCTGTGCTCAATGTGTGACCATGGTCAGCCTGCCGCCTTGCGCCTTCACTGGGTCCACCCATGGCTACCCCACTCGTGGGATTTGCCCTTGGCTGCCTCAGCACCTAGGTCAGAGGATCTTTTTGACCCAACCCACTCCGCTGCTGGCTCCGCCCCTCTTACTAGTCTAGCTGAAGGGTTTGTTGTTATGACTCCCGTTTTGTTCAATTTACTGTGGTTTGGCTGCGTTTTTTGTTGCTAAAACTTTGTCATTTTTAGGCTTGGTTGTGCGAGAAGGCACAATGTTTCCACCTACACCTCCATCTTGGCGGAAGTCCTCCGAATTTTTTTAACCACAGAGCTAAATGGGTTTCTATGACATGACTGAACATACTAAATCTTATTAATTCATTTTTTTGTTCTGGAGTTAGTGGTCTTACATTGTTATTGGCTTTTAGTCTTTTATTTTTCTATTCTATTTTTCCTGTGCTTAATTGTTTAAAATATTACAGTGAGCCCTGGCTAGTGTGGCTCAGTGGATTGAGCAGTGGCCTGCAAGCCAAAGGGTTGCCAGTTCGATTCCCAGTCAGGACACATGCCTGGGTTGCAGGCCAGATCCCCTGTAGCGTAGCGGGTGCGTGAGAGGCAACCACACCCTGATGTTTCTCTCCCTCTGTTTCTCCCTCCCTTCCACTCTCTCTACAAATATATAAATATAATCTTTAAAAATGAAAAAAAATGTCACAATGCTGTGCCTTGTTGGCGTGGGGTCCTTTCTTTTTCATTCATTTTGTTAGGTACTTGAGAGGTCCTTTTACTCTGAAGGATTGTGTTCTTTAGTTCTAGGATTCTGTAACTTTTATTTTTCATTTCTTCTTTCCTTTTATTATGTCAATTCTTTCTGGGATGGTCCTATCAGTCTGGTTGAATTTCCTGGAGCAGGGATTGACAGACTTTTCCCCCTAAGGGCAAGATGGTAAATGCTTAGGCTTATGGGCTGTTACAGTCTTGGTTGGTAGCACCCAACTCTGCCATTATAACGTGAAAGCCGTCACACTAATAGTGCTCAGCTGGGGGGCTCGGCTGTGTTCCAATAAAACCTTTATTTGTAAAAGCAGGTAGCCAAGCCAAAGTTTGCCAAGTCCTATCTAGAATGATTTTCTTATTTTCCAGATTTTTTTCTTCACTTTGACTTTTTGTTCTATATTCTGGGAAATTTCCTCAACTTTCTCTTTAGTTTTTTTCTATTAAAATTCTTATTTTGGATATAATTTTTAATTTCTAGGAGCCTTTCTTCTCTGTTCTTTTTATAGCATTTCTAGTCTTATTTCATGTATGCAATATCTTTTTCTCTTCAAGGTTATTAATTAAAGTCTTTTAATCACAGCCTTGATTAACTCTTTTGTGCTTCCCCACCCCCACCCCCCAAGTATTTCAATTGGTCTCCTTTGTGTTATGTGCTTTCCTAAATTATCTGGAGATCCTTGGCTGTTCACACTTAGGAGTAGGGTCCTAAACACACTTGGAAGCACTATTAGCATGAGTGAGCTTCAAATCAAAATGACCAGCTAGCTTGCGTTGATGTAGTCCAAATGACAGGATTCTTTTATGTGGGGCTGTTCTCTTCCTCCACTCTTTTGCCTGGTAGGGTCCAAGCCTGGATAGGAATTTAAGACAGTGTAGGACAGGAAGAATGGGTATTCTCGCTGCCTGTCCTTCAGATTTGTATTTGTTCCTCTGTTTTAGCCCTCTGCCTCACCTTGCCTCCCAGGGTATGGGGTTTCTAGGGGTGAGTCATTTCGTCTCGCTGTAGATACTTCTGTGGATCCTAGCTTTCCGTAATTGGCCATGTCAGCCAGAATCCTTTTGATTTCTCTCTGCCCAAATGGGTTTAATTCTGTTGGTCTACTTTTGGGTTTGTACTGATTAGTGCTTTTTCTAAAATGTTAATGAGGCGGCTGGATGGAGTGGCATCAAACATGTGTTTTCACCTACTATGTTAAGCTGGAAATTAAGTGATTTATTTTGAAAACCTTTTGGGAAATGAGTAGTAGAAAATTTTATTTTACTTTTTAAAAATTGTATTTATTTTAGAGAGAGGGGAAAGGAGAGAGAGGGGGAGAGAAACATCAACGTGCCAGAGATACATCTGTCAGTTGCCTCTCGCACACCCCCTACTTAGCCTGCAACTCAGGCATGTGCCCCAACTGGGAACCAAACCAGCAACCCTTCAGTTCACAGGCTGGCACTAAGTAAAATGAGCTACACCAGCCAGGACAGTAGTAGAAAATGTTATTTGCAGCTAAATCTTGTTGGTGCTATACCTCTATTTCTCTCTTCCTTTTTTGAATGGAAATATTTCCACAGTAATACATGCTTATCATTAAAAATATTAAATGATATGGAATTACCTAGACTAGTTAATGAAGAGCTCTGTGTAACCACCCCTGACAGTAATTGACACCCACCTTGCACTACCAGTCTTTGTACATAACACATATACACTGCCCCCATTTTTTCTTTCTTTTTATTTGAATTGTTTGTTTCATTTTCTTCAGGTCTCCTGGAAACCTAGAGAAGAACCGCTATGGGGATGTACCCTGCCTGGACCAAACAAGAGTGAAGCTGATAAAACGAAGTGGCCACACTCAGGTAGACTGATAAATGCCATCTTCTCAGGACCACCGAGGGAAATTTAAGAAGCTTACAAAGTGTAGCTTACTAATGTTATAGTTGAAAGAACATGGATTCTAAACTAGAGAGACAATATTTGAGCTGTAGTGTTGCTACAAACCAGTCCATTATTACCATAGGCAAGTTCCTGTATGCCCATCTGGTAGTATTAAGTGGAAATTAAATGAAATGCTTTATGTAAATGCTGATAGCACAAGGTCTGGTATGTTGTAGGTGCCCGATTATGCTCGATTATTTCTCCTTTTACTCCTTAGTTGTGCGGTCCTGGTCATATCATTCATCGTACTGGTGAGTGTATATGCATCAGTCAGTACAAGGCAACTCCAATAATAAATACCTCTGGTTTTTCAATTTAGAAGATTTGAAAAAAGTTTTGGACAGCTAGTGTATAAATAAATATCCAGGGATAGGGATGAAATGGTCAGATGATTTTACTATTTAATGTATTAATTTGGTCATAGCTGTCCATATTAAAAATCACATGTAATAGATGAGTAGAGATATTTAGAGAAAATGTTATTAGACATTTAACATCAGTTCTGGTGTCATCAGTTGTATCTACTTTTTTAAAAAAGATTTTATTTACTCATATTTTAGAGAGAGGAAGGAAGGGAAAAATATAGGGAGAGAAACATTGATGTGCGAGATATACATCATTCGGTTGCCTCTCACATGCCCCAAAACCCAGGCATGTACCCTAACTGGGAATCAAACTGGTAACCTTTAGGTTCACAATCCTCAATGACTCCATTGAGTCATTCTAACGAGGGCTTTTTTTTTTGTAAGTATATTTTGTCGATTATGCTATTACAGTTGTCCCATTCTTTTTTCTCCCCTTTATGCCCCTCAACCCTGTACCTCCCTCTCCTTCCAGTATTTCCCCCCCTTAGTTAATGGGTAGTATATATAAATTATTTGGCTTCTCCATTTCCTATACTATTCTTTTGTTGTTGTTGTTAAATATTTTATTTATTTATTTTAGACAGAGAGGGAGGGAGGGAGGGAGGAAGAGAAGGAGAGAAACATCAATGTGTGGTTGCCTCACATGCACCCCCAACCATAGACCCAACCTGGACATGTGCCCTGACTGGGAAGCGAATAAGTGATCCTTTGATTCACAGGCCAGTGCTCAATCCACTAAGCCACAGCAGCCAGGGCTCTGTACTATTTTCAACCGCCCCCCCCTGTCTATTTTGTACCTACTAATTATGCTTCTTTTCCCCTGTACCTTTCCCACCAATTTTCCTCCCTCCCCCTCTTCACTGATAACCCTCCATATGATCTCCATTCCTGTGAATCTGTTCCTGTTCTAGTTGTTTGCTTAATTTGTTTTTGTTTTTTTAGGTTCAATTATTGATAGTTGTGAGTTTATTGTTATTTTACTGTTCATATTTTTTATCATCTTTTTCTTAGATAGGTCCCTTTAACATTTCATATAATAAGGGCTTGGTAATGATGAACTCCCTTGACTTTATCTGGGAAGCACTTTATCTGCCCTTCCATTCTAAATAATAGCTTTGCTGGATAGAGTAATCTTGGACGTAGGTCCTTGCCTTTCTTGATGTCAAATACTTCTTTCCAGCCCCTTCTTGCCTGCAAGGTTTCTTTTGAGAAATCAGCTGAGAGTCTTATGGGAACTTCTTTGTAGGTAACTGTCTCCTTTTCTCTTGTTGCTTTTAAGATTCTATCCTTATCTTTAATCTTGGATAATGTAATTCTGATGTGCCTTGGTATGTGCTTCCTTGGATCCAACTTCCTTGGAACTGTCTGAGGTTCCTGGACTTTCTAGAAGTCTGTTTCTTTTGCCACATTAGGAAAGTTCTACTTCATTATTTTTTCAAATAAGTTTTCAATTTCTTACTCTTCCTCTTCTCCTTCTCACACCACTATGATTTGGATGTTGGAACATTTAAAGTTGTCCCAGAGGTTCCTAAGACTCTCCTAATTTTTTTGAACTCTCATTTCTTCATTCTGTTCTGGTTGAGTATTTATTTCTTTATTCTGGTCCATGCTGTTGATTTGAGTCCCGGTTTCCTTCTCATCACTGGTGGTTCCCTTTAGATTTTACTTCCTTTCACTTGGCATAGCCTTCACTTTTTACTCTATTTTGCAACCATACTCAACCATTTCTGTAAGCATCCTGATTACCAGTGCTTTGAACTAAGCATCTGATAGGTTGGCTGTCTCTACATTGCTTAGTTCTATTTTTGGAGATTTGATCTTCCTTCATTTGGGCCATATTTCTTTGTCTCAGTGCACCTATTACATTGTAAGGGGAGGAGCCTTAAGTATTCACCAGGAGGGTGGGGCAACCCAGGTCACTGCATTGTGGTGCTGTCAGTGGGGGAGGGGTCAGAGAGGGAACAATGGCACTTGCTTGGCTCTCGGCTGGCTTTCAGTCACCCACTTCATACAAGCAAATTGGGCCCTGCTGGTGCTGATTCCTGGGTGAATGGGTTTATGTATATTCTAGAACCCTGTGGGTCTCTCCAGTGAATTCCTGCGAGGCTGGGAGTTATCTCCTGCTGCCGCAAGTCCCACAGGTTTTTACAGTCAGAGGTTTCGAGGCTTTTTTTCTCTGCTCTGGCACCCTGGGTTGTGCAGTCTGTCTTTCTGCCCATTTGTTCCTCCCGGTTTATCTGAATGTAAATGTGGGACTGCCCTGTCCTCCAGCTGCCTCACCAGCCTCAGTCCTTCAGCCTTCACCTTGCTGTGAGTCCTCTCAGCCCCAGGTGACCATTTCCTCCCCTCCTACCAGTCTGGATGAATGTTTCTTCTTTAACTCCTTGGTTGTTGGACTTCCATACAGTTGGATTTTCTGGCAGTTCTGGTTATTTTTTTGTTTTTAAATTTGTTCATCTTTTGGTTGTGCGAGGAGGCACAGTGTGTCTACCTATGCCTCCATCTTGGCCTGAAGTCTGAAGATCATCACTTGAGTTATAATCCTTCTCATTACTGTAAATATTGGCAGAGGTTTTATTTCCCTAATAAATGGAGAATTAAGATTATTAGTGAATTTTTCACCAGATTTACTCCCGGAATTATAAAGCTGTTAGTCACTGAATATTCAGATCGTAATGGAGACTGGCTAGGTGGCCCATGATGTTGATGGCCCTAGATATGAGGTACAGCTTTCTTCCTTCATAACTCACAGTTTGCCCTCATGTGTTGGCAGCATTGATGGGGAGTCCTCCTGAGTTTCCTAGGCTTGCCTCCCTTTTGGTTCTAAGCTGTAGTCCTGCAAGTCTTAATGGATTCCCCTTTTTGTAAATAATAGCTTTATTGATATATAATTGACATACCATACATTTTACCCATTTAAAGTGTATAATTCAGTGGTTTTTTTAAAAATGTTTTTGCATAGTTGTGCATTCATCACCACAATCAACTTTAGAAAATTTTTATCACCTGAAAAACTCATTTTCCCAAGTAGAAGTCCTATGTCATTTGATAACTGTGTATAACATTCTGAGGTCCCGTCAGGCTCTTCCACAGTAACTGTACCATTTTACATTCCTGCCAGCAATGAGTAAGGGTTTCAAAGTTTCTCCACATGTTTGCCAGACTGTTATCTCTCTCTCTTACCTGCAGTCATCCTACTGGGTGTGAAACAGTATCTCACTGTGGTTTTAACCTGAATTGCCTTGGTGGCTAATGATGTTAAACATCTTGCATGTGCTTGTTGACCATTTGTACATCTTCTTTGGAGAAATGGTTATTTTAAAATAAGTTTTGTTTTTACTATTGAGTTGTGAGATTTCTTTATATAGTCTGGAAACAAATCCGTTATCAAATATATGTATTCTGTGGGCTTTTTCACTTTCTCGATATCATTGGAAGCAGAAAAGTGTTCAATTTCAATGTAGTTCCATTGATCTGTTTTTTTCTGTCATTGCTTATGCTTTGGTATCATATCTAAGAAGGCCATGCCTAACTCAGTGTCAAAAAGATTTAATTAATTTCAAAAGGATTTAATCCTATATATTCTTCTAAGAACTTTTTAGTTTTAGCTCTTACATTACTCCCGTGATCCATTTTGAGTTACCGTATTTGCTGTGCATAATGCGCACCCATGTTTTTGGCCAAAACTTTCAGGAAAAAAATCTTTTGTTTTAATTTTTTAATTTAATTTAATTTATTTTTATTTAGAAACAAAACCTGTTATTATATTCCAGGGTATTATTTTACATACAGATATTGTTATTGCTTTCCAGTATTATACTTTAACACATAAGCATAAAAATAATTTAAAACATTTATATAAATATGAAATTAGTACTACCCATGTACAGTGTACATCCTTATTTTTTCCTCAAAAATCTGGCCAAGGAAGTGCTTGTTATACATGGCAAAATATGGTAGTTTTTACGTATGGTATGAGGAAAGAGTCATCTTGATTTTTTTGTTTGATTTTTTTCTGCATGTGGATATCCAGTTGTTCCAGCAACATTTATGAAAGTGAGGTTTTGAGTTGGCCCTTTTGCTTCTTTTTTCCCCCCCCAACAAGAAGAGACTATCCATACCCTGGGTTTTATTTACCTACCAGTACATCATTTTCCCACCCAGATGGCATATTCTTCACAGCTGCAATGATGTTTCCTTTTTATCATTAGACAGACTACATCAACGCCAGTTTCATGGACGGCTACAAGCAGAAGAATGCTTATATTGGTACACAAGGTAAGTTAGTCCGCCCCTCACAAGTTGGTTTTGAGTCATCCACCTGTGATTCTTATACCAGAGGATAGCATAATTTTTAAAGAAAATGGTTACTTAATGTTATGTTGTGGCCACTATATCTTGGCCTTTCATAAAGATTAGGGGTCATTGAGGAAGGCCATTGAGAAGCATAGTTTCATATAAGATATGTCTGGGAACTCACTGAATAGAAATAAACTGGAGATTTGAACACACAACACCAATACAAGTTTTTGGACTGTGTCTTTTATTGCCAACCCAAAGGGACAGAACATCAGAACTCATTAGCTAGTGAGGTGTTCTTATGGCCAGTAGGAGGCCAGGAGCGGCAGTGGGACTTCCCAGAAATTGAGTCTAATCTGTGAATGGGTGTTGCTGTCCTCAGAGGCTTTGCTGATCCCTGTACAATCACAGGGCACCTCAGCAGTCTTCTGACGTGGATAGTCTATGCTCCATCTGACAGTGGAGTATTGGGCTCCAGGAGGATTGCATGTGGGGTTTTTATAAATGTTGCTGTGGGCTCAGTGCTCCTGACCTGGCCTCTGCCATCTCAAGGAGAATATTGGATCATATTCTAAAAGGGTGAAAAGAAATCACAACACAGGAGGACATAACAGTCCTCCATATGAGCTTAAGGCCTTTCGACCATTGCAGAACATGGCTAGCAAAAGATCCAGTGGATACTTCCTTAACCAAGTCAGTGATCAAACAAGATCATCATTAATGGACGAACATATTAATATGCCTCCTGCCGTGAAACATTGAGAACTGTACCATATAACCTATGTTATATGTTGCCAGTTTTTAAGTCTGAATCTAATTATGAGAAACCAATCAAATCCAGATTCTGGGACATAGAATAAGAAAACTTGCTTAAACTCTCCAACTTTAATGCCATTAAAAAAATTTTAAAAGGTCAGAGAACTGTTATAGATTAAAGGAGACCAAAGAGACATGATAACCAACAGTAATGTGTGATCCATGATTGAAACCTGTGTTTGGAGGATTAAATTGTTAAGGACAAATTATTGGGACAATTGGAGAATATGTCTTAGATAATATTATTATACCCATGTTTAATTGCTTAAGTGAAATAATGGTATTGTTCTGTAGGAGAACTCTTTGTTCTTCTAAATATGTGTTTGAGCATTTATGAGTAAAGTGTCATAATGTCTGATACTTTTTTTCAAATTATAAGAGAAAGTTTATTAAGAAAGTTACACAGGTGGTAGAAGTGAGCCAGCCAGGCTGCAAAGGCTCAGGAAACAAGTTACAGAGGCAGAAGAAAGGGCCCTTGGAGCTCAGGAGAGGGGATGGCAAAGGTAATGCACCCAGGGGAAGAACAGGGGGAGGGAAAGGTGCTGGCGTGCTCCCGAGAGGGAGAGCACGTTGAAATTTATTTTTTTATTTCCTTGACCAAAAATAAAGTGTCTATTTCTGGGAGTTAGAATTACATTTTAAATTTTCTTCTGTTTTTCCTTATTTTTTATTATATTTTTTCAAATAATTGAAACTTACTTTTAAATAATTCACTAAAAAGAAAATACATGTGTATGTCTGCAGCAGTGTCCCCTTATCTGCGGTTTTCAGTTACCCATGCTCTCCTGTGTTTAAAAAATATTAAATGGAAAGTTCCAGAAGTAAACAGTTCATAAGTTTTAAATTGCATGCCATTCCGGGTAGCGTGACGAAATCTAGCATTGTCCCTCTCTGCCCCACCTGGGATGTGAAATCAACCTTCGTGTAGTGAATCCACACTGTTGAAGCTACCTGCCTATTAGTCACGTAGTAGCCATCTCAGTTATCAGACTGACTGTCACAGTATCACAGTGCATATGTGCAAGTCACCCTCACAGTAGCCTGACGCTCTGTCACAATGCCCACATCTTCCGCCTCACATCATCTCATCACGTAGGCACTGTGTCTTCACACACCATCACAAGAAAAGGGTGAGTAGAATACAATTAGGTATTTTCAGACAGACCACATTCACGTAACTCTTACTACAGTATATTATTAAATTATTCAGCTTTATCAGTTATTGTCGTTAAATTCTTACTGTGCCTAATTTATAAATTATGTATCATATATATTGGGAAAAAACATAGCATATAAATATAGGGTTTGGTACTGGTTTTAGGCATTCAGCGGGGGTCTTAAAACGTATCCCCTGCAAATAAAGGGGGACTAGTCTATAGAGATAAGCAAACATTGCAAAACGATAGCTAAAATCGATAGCTTGTGAACTAAAGAATGTACAAATATACTATAGTAGTATTTCAGCTTTTTGTTGGATTCTTTTTTTTTTTTTCCAAAATAAAAGTTGAAGGAGACAAAAGGGAAAAAGGCCTTTGGATTCTTGGTACGTTGTTAATTGGTCTTATGGTCACAGGTTTATTTTTTTTCCCCTAAAAGAGACAACTCCCTCAAAAGGGAGTTCTTTCAAGACCCTAAGAAGAAACAAGAGAACTGTCAGGAAAGATTTTTGGCAGGTGTAGGATATGATGTGATCTGCTTGAGGAAGTAGGGCCTTTGCTGAGGAGGATGGTTTGGTGTGGTTGGGCTTATAGGGAGTAAGGGTTGGCTTTAGGGGGCCTCATAATGCTTCTTACTCCAGGTTTAGAAGGCAAGGGCACTGCTTAGTGTTGGTTCATTATTCAAGAGTTGGGACCTTTAGGCTGGCACTGTAGCCTCTGTCCAGAAGAAACTCCTCCAGGAATATAGGACAGAGGGCTTCTTGAGTCAAACACTGATCACCTTTAGAACATGTTAACACCAGAAGATACGGGCCCTGTGATGTTGGGAAAGCTGGTTTGATTTATCTGGCTAACCTTCTTGACTGTATTTGTAGTATTCTGATTCTTAGTCATCATGTTATTTGTTATAATAATAATATCCTATCTATTAAGAATATGTATGAGATATATAACCTCTAATTATTATAAAGACTCTGCAAGGAAGTTTTATTTTATTAACCTATGAACAAACTGTAGCCCAAAAAACCTTAGGTGATCTTGTATCACACAGCTAGTAAGTGGCTATTAAGCCAGGATTTGAAAGTATGTTTGTTTGGGTCAAAAATCCTAGCAAGGCAAGTCAGTGGATTATTTTACCTATGTCAGCACAAACTGGTGACTTTCTTTCTTCAGAAAAGTATAATGTTAAAAGAGTCTTATCTGGAGACTCTTTTCCTTCCAAATCTCTCATGCCTTTGAGGAAATTATGACCTACTCTGCCTGGCCTGAGTTGGAGTGGTATATGGGTTCTCAGGTGCTCTGATAGGCAACACCAATTTGTCAGCAATTTGAATGTGGAAAGCTAAGGATCTGAGAGATGCTGTGGTGCAGAGCAGTGGGGTGTAGATAAATGGGGGGTCAGAGATGGGGCAAGGGTATTTTTATATTCTTGATGTGCATATTACGGTAATGCATATCCATTAAATGAAGATGAAAATCACTCATAACCCTGAGACACAGCGATAATGTTAACATTTTGCAGCATATCCTTCTAAACCTTTTTCTATTCATATAAATAGGTACAGGCATATAAATAGGTACAGAAAGAGCCTAACAAAATAGGCTCTTTCTATACATTATCTGCTTTTTCACTTGATGGTATCTTGTGCATATCTTTCCAGAGCAAAAAATATAGACCTTATAATACCTATCACCTTACATACTGTTTAAATTTGGGGTATATGATAATTTAATCCTCTTTTGTTAGACATTTAACTTGGTGTCAAGACCTCACACGCTTTTGGAAGTGCCTGCTTCTGCACAAGAGGAAATTCTAGTATCATAAAATGTTAGTGCTTGCTAAAAAGGCTTTAGCAAAAATAGTAGTGAAACTAGCAAACTTCCAGGACAAAAATCAACTCTTGTTACTTCCCTGCTTCCCTGCAACCAGAGGAGGAAAAAGCACTGGGAAACTACGTGGAGTTATCCTGAGTAGTTACTCCCTTGATTAAAAGGGAATTGTTGTATCAAGTATCTTCAGGTCCCACAAATATCTTCAGAGTTACTGCTGAGTGCCCATCCTGTGCAGGTTCTAACACAGAAGAAGAACTTGACACCATGGCACTTGCAGTCACCACCATGTTTGCTGAGATGTGATTAATTCTCACAAAGTAAAATGACTGATATAAGATCACATACATTATATGGTTAAGCTGTTTTGATCCAGCTGTACCATCAAAATCTAAGAGAAGAGGAAACCCTACAGAGAGGAAACCTTCCATGGTGGTCAGAGAAAGTTTCAAGGATGAGACAGCACTTGAAAATGAGTAGAAAATGAACAGCACTGGAGGTGAGAGAGATGGCTTGAGCAAAGGATAGAAGCAGAAGTAAGCATGATGTGTCTATATTGTGATGAAACAATTTTTTAGAAAGATTAAACTGGCAGGGATATGCAAAATAGACGGGAAGGGAGAGTCCTGTTTAGAAAAGTAGACCAAGCCCTGGCTGGTGTGGCTCAGTGAATTGAGTGCCAGCCTACAAACCAAAGGGTCACCAGTTCGATTCCCAGTAAGGGCACATGCCTGGGTTGTGGGCCAGGTCCCCAGTAAGGGTGCACAAAAGGCAACCACACATTGATGTTTCTCTCCCTCTCGCTCTCCCTCCCTTCCCCTCTCTCTAAAAGTAAATAACTAAAGTCTTTTTTAAAAAGAGAAAGAAAAGTAAGCCAAGATAAGAATACAGTAACTCAGACAAAGATGATGTGGTTGGTTCTCACAGTGAAGTTGAGCAGGGAGATCAGGAAGGGGACAAAAGGATAAAAACCACAAACAACTCAAAGGCAAATCTTTAGGACTAAGTAGATAAAGAAAATATGGCCCTGGCTGGTGTGACTTAGTGGATTGAGCGCAGGCCTGCAAACCAAAGGGTTTCTGGTTTGATTCCCAGTCAGGGCACGTGCCTGGGTTGTGGGCCAGGTCCCCAGTAGGGGGCACTCAAGAGACAACCACTTATTGATGTTTCTTTCCCTCTCTATCTCCCTTCCCCTCCCTAAAAATAAATAAAACCTTTAAGAAAAAAAAAGAAAATAGATAAGTTATAGTTGACTCCAATTTTTTAAGACTGAGTTCTTGGCCCTGGCTGGTGTGGCTTAGTGGATTAAGTGCTGGCCTGCAAACTGAAAGGTCCCAGTTCAATTCCCAGTCAGGGCACATGCCTGGGTTACCAGCCAGGTCCCCAGTTGGGGGTGTGCAAGAGGCAACTGATCAGTGTTTCTCTCCCTCTCTTTCTTCCTCCCTTCCCCTCTCTCTAAAAATAATAAATTTTACAAATTTTAAAAAAAAAAAGAAGAAGAAGACCAAGTGATTGAAGAAGGCCACTACTGTTAACAGAGATGGGAAAGTGGAGAGAGAAAGCTAGCTTTGAAGGAGGGGGCTGAAAATATGTTGGGTTTGAGTTGATGATGGGACACAGAAGGAGACAATTCCATAGGCAACTGGGTGCTTATAAGGCTTGGCTTAGATGAGGTGAGAACAGCTAGAGAAATGTACATAGTTGACACTGCCAGTATAGATATGATGACAGCTGAAGTCCTGGTAATAAGGCCCTGAGAGGGTCTGTAAGAGTGCTTCTCAGACTGTACCTGAGGTCCTTGTTAACATGGAGATGTGATTTTTAACATATTCCCACGCTGTATGCTGTGCTGGTGGTTAAAGGAAATAGCAGGATGTAGCGAGAGGAGCAGGGAGCCAGTATCTGTGGTTTGGAGTTAACCAAACCACGGAAGAGCCAAGGAAGGCTCTTTTGGGAGGAAAACAGAAGAGCCAAGGAAGAAGCGCTTCACAGAGTCATGTACTGTGTCTTTTCCAGGACCTCTGGAGAATACCTATCGTGATTTCTGGCTCATGGTATGGGAGCAAAAAGTCTTGGTGATTGTGATGACCACTCGGTGAGTTCACCCTTTTTCTTCCCACCTCTCTGCCCCTACCCTAATACTAAGGATAGGTGATTCAAAAGAGGAATTAGCTCTTAGAAATAGTGAGGATTAGAAAAGCCATGGCCATGAGTTTGAGATGATGTAGGTTCTTGTTTGTTTTGTTTTTTTTCAGTTGACCCAAAGATAACACGAGGTGTGGTGGAGACTGATAGATCTAACTTCTCAAAGCTTTATTCCATGGCTCTGGTGACCCTGTGCCACTTACAGCCTATTCTGAGGCCCTGGCCTTATCCACTAAAGGAAGAATTGGGAGACATGGGGCAATTCACTTTCAATCTGGTCCACGCTTCTTCCAAAGAGCAGCTGTCTTCCTGGCTTCTGACTTACCAGTTCGCCTTTGTTCTCTCTTTCCCTGCTACTTTGACCATTTTCTGCTTCTTTAAGAGGCAGGAAGCTCTTGATGAAAATAATATTTTTGAAATTTTGATATACACACCTGCCAAAACCTCAGGAATTACTATTTCATTAGTATTACCATTACCATTATGATCATTATAACCTATTTCAGATGAGAACAAAAAAATTAGAGTGTTAGCTTATTTTTCTTTTTCATGGCACTATTATAACAACCTTTGATTTGGAGAGGAGGTCATGGAAGAAATACCATCTTGGAGTACTTTGGAGCCACTGAATTGCAGTGAGGTAGACTTCAGACCTTTATACAAACCTCCTGCTGGTATCCTGGGAGCTGTGCCTTTCTTACTCCTGTATTACCCAGGGGCCCTCACTGGGGAAGAGAATGAACAGTGGCTGAGATACAAGGCAGAGAGTTCGATCTGGCCCACCATATTTTCTCTACTGTCTTTCTTTGTCCACTCAGTATTTATCCCAGATATGTGTGGAGTGCCAAGAGGTATCAGGAAAGGGGCAAAATGATAGGATATGTACCAATAAACGTCTTCTAAAGGAGTACCTACCGAGACTTGCACTGTTACATCCATTTAGAATGAAGGTTTTCTTCCTTTTCTGCCAAAAGGCAAGAGTATAAGTTAGAAGCAGTTCAAGAGATGCTGCTGCTGCTAGGAGCACAGCAGGTCCTGGGGGGGCGAGGTTAGTGCTGTGCAGAGGAAGGATGGAGATTTACCTTGCTCTGTGTGTCTTCAGCTTTGAGGAAGGCGGCAGGAGGAAGTGTGGTCAATACTGGCCTTTAGAAAAAGACTCTCGGATCCGATTTGGCTTCCTCACAGTGACCAATCTAGGTGTGGAGAACATGAGCCATTATAAGAAAACAACGCTAGAAATTCATAACACAGAGGTAAATCCAGGTTTCTATTTTCTCACTTTTTTGAAGGTAAAGGAGAACTTTAATGTAAAGAAAGTCTCTAAAAGGAATAGGCAGGATTCCAGGGAGCTTATAAGTGACTTCCATTTTTCTGGGCATAAGATGAAGATACTCAGTTCAGAGCCAATGTAATTACATTGTCTTAACACAACAGGGGCATTATTTAGGAATGAAACTTAGAAAAAGTCTGGATCCTACAAATAGGAATTCCGCCCCTTCCAGACATTAAACCTTTCCTTTGGGTTTGTAGAGAAGCAGTTGTGGGGAAAGTTGAGGGTGGTGGGCAGGAATCTTGGTGGTAGAGATCCCAGGGCATTGAGGACTGGAGGAGCCAAAGGAAGGGGAAACAGAAGTGACCTCACTAATTTCTGCTTCTTTTTCTATCCAAGGAGCGGCAGAAACGCCAGGTGACTCACTTTCAGTTCCTGAGCTGGCCAGATTATGGTGTCCCCTCCTCAGCAGCTTCCCTCATTGACTTCTTAAGAGCAGTCAGGAGCCAGCAGAGGCTGGCCGTCAACAGCATGGGAGCAGACTCCAAAGGGCAGTGCCCTGAGCCACCCATTGTGGTCCACTGTAGTGCAGGCATTGGCAGGACAGGTAATAATGCACCTGATGCAGCTGTCAGAGCCTCTGGAGGCAGTAAGGAAGGTGGAGGAATAACCAAGCTCTTTACTGCCAGATTGAGAGAATTCGATCCATTGGTCCCGAATTGCCATGAAAAATTCTTCCTAAGTGTCCTTTTGGTAACCCTAGTGCTAACTGTGTGTCCAGAATATACGCTTCATAAGCCGAGTCCTCTGGGACTGATGCTTTATACATCTTATTGGCATGATCATATTCTGACCCCATCACTGTCACCTGGGTGTCCAGAGAGCTCAGCTGGGCTGTTGCTTCCTTCTCATCCCTCTCCTTGGAGAGGTCTTCATTGTGTTCTGTGTTCTCCATTCTGCATCCACTTAGCAACTTTATCCTTAAGGGGATGTACATTGCAGGGACTGCTGGCATTTCTCATCAGAGATCCCTGTGGGAGAAGGGTCAAGAAGAGTAGGTTTGCATCAGATCTCTAGGGAGAAATTGTAGAGTCTGAAAATTAGGGCCCAGGTGTGAAAGTGCTATTGTTCTGTCTGGGATTTCACTTTCCCACCTGTTCTTCGTATTTCCTCCAAATACATGACAAGAGGCGTTCTCATTTCTCTGGCCTCCAACACTGTGCCCTCCCCCTTGAATCCTTTCAGGCCTGAGTCCCTTTGCCTTTAAATGCAGTCATTCAGTCCTGCCTGGTTATTTGGTAGAGGGGCAGGGAGAGGAGAGACAGGCTAGATATGACTATTTCCTTTCTCCCTTCAGGTACCTTCTGCTCACTGGACATCTGCCTGGCACAGCTGGAGGAGCTTGGTACCCTTAATGTGTTCCAGACAGTATCCCGCATGAGGACCCAGAGGGCCTTCAGCATCCAGACCCCTGAGCAGTACTACTTTTGCTACAAGGCAATCCTGGAGTTCGCAGAAAGGGAGGGCCTGGTGCCGTCCAGCCACAACCTCCTGGCCATGGAGCGTCAGTAACTGTCCCATGAGCCTCCTACCTGCAGGCCAGCCTTCTTCCTTAAACTATCCTGGACACCACTGAGCCTGTAGGTTGCCATCAGTTACACTGAAGCCATGGACCAACCTCTTTCTTAATGTCTCCCGGTGCACGCAAAGCAGCCTTTCCCTTTGGCAAGATAGATGTTGTGAAACTGTTATTAGAAAGGGCCAGCAACAGTGTGTTCTTAAGTCCTAGCAACTGCCATTGAACTGTGCCTTATTATAACCAAATTGTGGCTATTGATTTTTGCCAGGGGCTCCAAGCAAGGTAAGTGGGAAAGGAAACTCCCTACCTTCTTTCCCAATGCCCTCTCCTTCTGGAGGTCTCTTTCCCATCCCTTCCCTTTGCTAGGATTTGATGGGGAGGTTTGGTGAGCATCCACCTTCCTTCCTAGAAAGCTTGACCAAGTTATATATTCTAAAGAACATCCCGAGTGCCAAGCACGTTTATTCCTAGTGTGTATCCAGTCTTTTCTGTTATTCTGTGTGTGCGTGTGTGTGCACTTATGTGTATGGGTCCATATGTATGTGTGTATATAATATATTATTGTATGTGATAATATGGTCATATTCTATAAATACATATACGCAGAGTTACTCCTTTGTAGAAGTTCCTGGGGCTCCTTGTTGCACTTCAGGTGTTGTGGCTTCTTGTAGCCTACTGTTTATCCTGGACTAGCTGGGTTTGGGGATTATGTCTCCAGTTGTCAAATGACAGAATGGTGGAAGAGGACACAGGCATATCTACTTTCTATGTTCCTGCTACAGGCTTTCATGCTTACATCATGACTCTCTCTCTCCAGGATGCTGTCTGTTGGAGCCAAGAATACTGGTTTGTGGTGACGCTGGTTTAATTCAGCGTGGACTGCCCTTACCTAATGATTTTTCTCCGTTTACTTTGCTGATTTTGGTAATAGACCTCCACTGTGATTTCAGACCCCCTCTTTCCTCTTCCTGTCTCTTTCCTCTTCCTATCCCTTGGGGATTGGAGCCTTGGAGTAGAGATGAACTCACTGAGCAGCCAGAGGCAAGAGCAATTGGTACAATGAATGCCTTAAAAGGAAAGGAAGAGCCCCAAGTATGAGAAAAGAAACTACTATGAGAATCCTTCCCTGGGAGAATTAGCTTGGGACCCCTTTTTCTTTTCTCCAAAAGGTTCCTTTCCTTATGCAGCTTGGCCCTATCTACTCAGAAGCCCATCTTTTTCTGCCTAGTAACCTGACAGACCCTGGAGCTCAAGTTGGAGGGATTCTGTGTCAATAAAAAGTTTTAACTCCTGGCTGGGTGAGGCAGTGCCCTGCAGTTTCTATATCCCCACTCCCCTTCCATGTAACCTGTTCCTATCTGCTCCCAGCCTGATGTGCCAGGTATGGAATTGAGTCCCCAGTGCTCTACATTCCCAAGAAAATTCCAGGAACCCCTAAACCTTCCCCTATCACAGATGAGGTTGGCAACTGATCAGACCTCAATAATTTTATACTGTAATAAGCTCTTGAATGTATATGTTCTTATTTTTACAATCTTTTCATTTTGTATTTAATGTCAATCAACTGAGTCAGATTCAGAAAATAATTGTAAATGTTCATATTCAATATCTTACACCAATAGTTTTGTATTTACATATAAATATACTGACGTGATCAAACCCTTTTAGCTTCATCAATTTAGTAGCAGTGTGGGGCTGGGAAGGTGAGGAGGGAGTCTTAAGAGCTGGTCTGGGAGGGGTGGGGAGGCAGGGAAGGACCCAGGTGTTTAGCATCTGAGTCTTTCAGGTTTGAAAGACTACCTTGCCTGTAGGCCATGACCTTAGCTCTGGGCAGAAACAAGAGACCAACACCAGTTGAGTGCTTGTGGGGTGCCAGTCTCTGTGCGTGGTGCTTCCCCCATCCCCGTCCATTATCTTATGCAAACCTTACAGCACTCCAATGAGAGATTATTCTCCCTTTATTCTATTTCTATATAGATGAGGAAGGTAAGGCCCAGAGGTCTATAGTGATTTGCTGTAAAACTAGAGCTGAAGTTGGTCTGCTTACAAAGCCTGTGGCCTCTTCACTGCATTGCTATCTCAAAGATGAGATGGTGATTTTGTCTTTTGAAACTATAGGGGTTTTTTAATAGCTCTCTTTCAGAGTATAAACAGTTCTCAAAATTCCAGGTAATTGAGCCTAAGCTCATGTTGCATGTAGTAGACTAGAAGGGTGACAGAGTTGGTGACTGATTCTCCTTTGTAGGACCTCCTTGTGTAGGGTCTTTAGATCTGCAGAGTACTGAAAGGGTCATTCTTCCAGGGACAGTCCATACCTGTGGGTACCCTGGGATCTTGAGTCATTTGCATATCTCTCTTAGAATGGAACCAGTAGCTTTATCCACGTAGACTACTACCCATACCGTATAGCTACTCCCTACTGACAGCCTGCCCAGTTGGGACAGTTCTGGCATGGGGTGTATGTAAATATATGGGTATTCTTAATAAATGTGATAGAAGTTAACATTTACTGGATGTTTAGCTGGCCAGGTACTGCTTAAAGTGCTTTCTGTGTATTCATTCACCCTCAGAACAACTTTTTGAGGTAGGTATTGACAAGAAAAAAACTGAAGCACAGGAAAGTTAATTCGCCACTAAGAACCTGGACCATCTGACTCCAAAGTACCTGTTGTTAATGTTAACTCACACTAGGTTCCTTCAAAGGATTTATCTCCTGATCTGCCAACAAATTTTTCCTGAGTTTCTGACTTAAGAGCTGAAGTGTAGAGAAAATTAAGCCAATCCTTTCCCTGGATAATAATCCTTTATTCCCTTGGGGCAAGCAAGCATAATTGGTGAACAGAGATACCTGAAATCTGGGAGATCAGAGATGGTAGAATTTTTTGGTGAAATGTGTAGGAAACAGGAATAAATGATAAAAGTTCTGGAGGAGGTAAACTTGAACTGTCGTTTTTTTGAAGAAGCTATAACCCACTGTTCTGTAAATTCAGGAGCTATGCATAAGCACTTTTTTGAACATCTGATGATTAGCAAGGTTATCATTTGCAAGAGCTCCATAAAGATGCAGGTTCCTGGGTCCCGCCCTGTACATGATACAGTGACAGAATGAACCAGGTTTCGGAAGCACTGTTTTTGTCCACGTCTCTCAGACTCTGGGGAAAGTTAGCAAATTGATGTTTTCCAAACCTGAGAGAAAGGGATCGATAGCCCCATTGCCATAGTTCATCTGTAGCTTTTACCAGTGGGAAGATAATCAATACTCAGTTTTAAAGGAGGTAGAGAGAGGGGAAGACATAGAAGAAGCCCCAGATTTGTTTGGGAATGAAGGCTTTCACAGGAGATTTGGTGGACAAAAAAGCAAGAGAGGGAACCCACAATCAAATGCTGGATTGTCCAGGTGAGAACATAAGATGAAAAAGTGTTCAGGAGAGAGACCATCATGAGCTAACTCAGGCTTCTCCATCTAATTTGATTGCTGTTTTTCACCTAGCATGTACTCCCCCTACAATTGGTCCCTTCACCTGCTAGGATGGAACTCCTGGGATGAAGGGTTACCCAGCATCCTCAGCCTGGAAGGCCCACAATTTCCATGTTACCATTTGCAGATAAATGACAGAATGGGACTGGTTCTTGGGAAATTGGGCTATTTTAGCATTGTAGCTTGAGGAAATGGGACTCCTACCCTTAAAGGCTCCCCATATCTAGGAAGAACCACACATTTTAGAAAACCATAAATCAGAGATATCAAGGAAGGTGGGCTGGCTAGAAAATTAGAAAAGCTTTCCTAGAGTGACTGAGCTCTTTGTTAATTTTGAGATGTCACCACTCAAGTTCTAGCTTCCTTTTGTAAAATAAGGGGCCACATTAGATGCTCCTGCTACAGGCCCTCCAAAGTGTGAATGTCTGCAGAGGAACCAACAGAATCTTCAGGTGAGTCAGCTCCCACTTCCCTATATTCCTTACCCATATGGAAAACAGGTCAGGTATCCTCTGTAACCCATAGACCATTCATCTTTCATGCTGCTCCATGAAGAGTAACTAAGGTGACTCAGAGTCAAGGAATGAAACAACTAAGAGCTCCCAGCCAAGATCACAGATTTGTCTCTGGTCTTGTTTGGTACCCACTCACCACTGTTAGCTTACCAAGGGCAGGAGCTAAAGCTCCCACGCGCTTTAGAACCAGATTTTTTTCTTGGGAAGTATCTGCCCTGTAGTTACCATTACAAAATAGTCCTGAAGATAAAGTGTTTTCAGCTACACTGCAAACTACAGAGAAGACTGGGTCTTCTTCACAAACAAATCTAGCATTCGAATCTGTTGCAGTGTTTCATTTCTCTCTGCCTGCCACCACAGCTTTTATAAAATCCTTCCTTTTGTTTAATCTAAATGCTGCAATTTTTAAAAAGATTTTATTTATTTATTTTTAAGAGAGAGGGGAAGGAAAAGGAGAAAGAGGGAGAGAAACATCAATTTGGTTGCCTTCCATATCCACCCCGACCAGGGACCAAACCCATAACCTAGGTATGTGCCCAGACCTGGAATTGAACCAGCAACCTTTTGTTTTGAGGGAAGTCACCCAACCAACTGAGCCACCAGTCAAGACTACATGCTGTGGTCTTATATACTCATTTTTTTTTTCCTGCTAAGGCCAACATGGCCAAGGAGCAGTGATTTCTTTTCAACACTTTAGGATACTGTGTTCCTGACAGGACCAAGATGAAGATGAAAGTAGGAAAGCAAGACAGTGATACATAGAGAAAAGATGGTCAAAGAGTGCTCCTCCCCCACTCCGGGGTCACTTCCTTCTACTCCTCCCCTGCATCAAAACCTGGCCACTTGTCTAATTAACGGAATTGTCCAAACTTCACGACCAACCAGCTGCGCAGCCAAGCCCAGGTCAGGTAGTTTCTCCTGTAGGGGCTCTCTTTTACTTCCTTGACCTTTAATGAATACCTGTTCTGTGGTCAGCAGCCAATAGACTTAAGAGGTCTGATGTTCAAGGAAGATACTGGGCTGGATATGTGAATTGAGGACTTAGTGACTTAGTTTAGGTGGAAGCTAGGACCCTTGGAAGTATTTGAGAACAGAAGAATGAGGAGGGCAATAAGAGAGGAGACCCTTAGGCGCCACAGACACTTAAGGGGGGATGAAGAAAAGCCTGTGAAAGATTTTGATTAATTGAGGTAACCAAGGACAAGGCCAGGATGTTTTCTCACAGATGTGAGTGGTGGGGAGTGGCTGGGATGAGTGAACACAATTCAGAAATGTAGTTTTACCAGTCTTCTGGCAGAGGGTGGGGGATGGCTAACAGGGAGGAGGCCTGCATGGGAGGTGAAAGAATGGAAACGGCAGTGCAGGCTGTCTCTGCTTCAGCTAAAGCAAGGGCCACCTTTCTTTCGCATATTAGGCCTCTGATTAAGATTTCATTTGAGCCCTGGCTGGTGTAGCTCAGTGGATTGAGCACAGGCCTGTGAACCAGACAATCACAGTTCGATTCCCAGTCAGGGCACATGCCTGGGTTGCAGACCAGTTCCCAGCAGGGGACTCATGAGAGGCAACCACACATTGATGTTTCTCTCCCACTCTTTCTTATTCTCTTCCCCCTCTCTACAAATAAATAAATAAAATATTTTTTTAAAAAAGATTTCATTTGAATAAAGGAAACTGCTGTTTAAAAAAAAGATTGAAAAATTTAAAAAAGATAAAGCCCTGGCCATGTGGCTCATTGGTTGGAACATTGTTCTGTGAACTGAAAGGTTGCCAGTTCGATTCCCAGTCAGGGCACATGCCTAGGTTGCAGGTTTGGTCTGTGTAGGAAGGCAATCAGTGTTTCTCACACTGATGTTCCACTCTTCCCCCCACTTCCTCCTCTTTGTAAAATCAATAAACTTTTTTAAAAGATTAAAAACCACAACTGATACACAATTGGAAATGCTTTAAAAACAAAGATAACTTTACCTATTTTCTAGATTTGGGCTAGAAGTCACCCAAATCTATGCTCAGGGCAAATTAATGCTCAGTGAGGGGAAGGCGTTTCAAGGCAGTGTATAGCAGTCTTAACACCCACTGAAAGATTCCAAGCCTCTGAAGCCACCCAGAAGTCAGAAGTGTGGAATTTGTACACCCTGAACCAACTGGTTTCCAGAGAAATGGAGTTTCTTCACACGGTGGGATTGTTGGATCTTTTGGGCATGTCCTGCCTTCCTCTTACACTGAAGCATCAGGGTGGAACTTTGCATTTGAATGGCCAGGAGAAGTGGGAGTAGCAATTAAGGAGGTCTGAGAACACTTGACGTAATGGTAGACATACTTTGTTATTAATCTTACACCCCCCTGCAATAGATATTTTTATTCTTAGTTTACAGATAAGAAAGTGAAAAAGATTTAAAAAATGACCTGTCAAAGACATCAGGTAGGTAGTAGCTAAACTGGGATTCTGAACAATAACCTGAGCTCTCCCCTGGAATCTGTAGGGTGCTTTTGATTGGGGTGGGGAGCAAGCCTCAGATGCCCCTCATCTGGATATTCCCAAGTTGGTAATGGTTGGTCTATAGCTGGCAAGAGATTCTGTCAGCAGGGTACTGGCACTGACTTCTTTTTGACAAAGTTGTCCCAAATGGAGATGGGGTCCAGCCTCTTGGTGATTGTGAACAAAGAATTAAATGGACCACACAAACAAAGCAATAAGCAAAACAGGCAATAGAAAGTTTCTGGCATCATAACTGATAAATCCTCTAAGAAACAGGAAAAAAACTAAAACCAGGAACACCCACCAGAGCCAATACTGACCATTAAAATATCCAGGGAAATAAGTGGATAACCTAACAATCAGGATCCACTTAATTAGAGAGAGACCAACTCCTTAAATGGCCCCATAACTTCCTGTAACTCAAGTGGTCAGGCAAAAAGACAGGAAAAACCCAGTCCAGTTAAAGAGGAATGTCATGATCTGTTGTATTTACAGTTTTAACATAGTAAACCAAGATAAAGGACCACCTGGCAGAGAGCACATTATTACAGTGTATTAGGGATCATCTCAAAAGTTCCAAATTCTTTCCTTTGCTCCTAGTAGCTAATCCCTTCCCTACTCCCAGCCCTTGGCCTAATTGTCAGGAGATACGAGGAAAAGAAAAAAAGGGATAGGGACTCCGATCATTCAAAAAGTATCAAGAATTGGATTTTACCAATTACAAATTATGTGCAGAAACATGGTCATAACAGAAGTTAAACTAAAATACTTAATTCCAAAGTAAACAGGTATCTTACAAGTTCCAAAGTTAAAATCATCCCAGTTCAAATATTCTCATTTCTTCCAGGAACCAAAGGGACAGTATCTTCAGCCTTGATTCTTGGCTTCAGTGTCCCAAGATAGGGGAGTGGGCCGTCTCTGGCCAAGGAATGGCTCTCTTCTATTGAACAGTTACAGGCTTGATAGGTATTTTACTTAAGCTTTTACACATAGAATTTCCCACAATCCTCCTCATTTCACACTTGGGGAAGGAAATTACAATACTAATTATTATCAGGATGCTGACTGATGGCAGCAGCAGTGTTTCAGGATTTCCTACCACAGGCACCCCAAGGAACTGTGAGCCCTTCTGTGAAAGACAGTGAGTGGGTGTGTATATGAGATGCCTGCGAGACACAGGGTGTTTGAAGGGGTAACAGTTGTTTTGAGTATATGTGAGCAGAAGACACATGCATGTATGTACTTGGATGACAAATCTTGCTTCAAGGAGAATATTTTTGGAAGGGCCAGAAATCATTTAGAAGCCCCAACCTAGATCATAGGCCTTAGTGTGTAAGGAGACAGCACATGGGGGGATGTTGAAAGCTCAGAATTTGGGCCCAATCTTGCTTTGGCTACTTGGGCAAGTCACTCTATTACTCTGAGCATCGGTTTGCTCAGCTACAAAATAGGATAGTAATCCCTAACACACAAAGGAGGCTTCCTGGGAAACAGAACCCAGCTTCTCAATGTGACTTCTCCAGGGAAAGCCCTCACCAGATCCATTCACTGGTTTGCCCTCACTGATAGGGTAGAGGAAAGATAGGTGGGGTAGATGCAACCTTAAGTGCAGCTGGAAAGCATATGTTGCCAAGTCAAATACTTTCCCAAAGGGTCTGGGACTTGCTGTGTTATGCAGATGTTGACATACTGAGTCAGAAACAATTGTTAGACCACTTCCAAGGGGCCTCTCGTGCTGACCGCTATGGTGAGTTAGAGCAGTTGTACTAGAGGAACTCAATCTAGAGGGTGTTCTGGAGGGGGTTTCACCAGGGTGGTGCATTTAGGAAGGTAGGGAGTATCAGAGAAGCCTGGTTCTCTTGAGTGGGATTAATTCCTCTTAGAAGTAAATTCTCCATAAATAATTTTATCCAGAGTATACCATGTATACATGTTTAGAGTGAAATGATTGGGCCTTTGGCCTCGAGAGAAGTTCAGAACCTCACAGGGTATATTAAACAGCATTACATTCGATCTTCATAACAGGGCAAGGATTGCTATATTATCCTCTTTTACAGGATTGGAGGACGATCCACAGATAAGAGTCTAAGTGGGATCTATGGGAGTCAACTTTTAGACTAATTTTCTTTCCACTCTACCACTCTGCCTCATCTCACATTTACACAGTTACCTGTTAATGCCTTCATCTAGGCCACAGCTTACTGGGAAATGGAGCAGGAATCTGATGTGGGGCTTCATATATCAGGTGATCTGTGTTCTGATATAGTAAACCTTGGTCCTCACCCTAGGGAGCCCCTATTCTGAGAGTAAATCTCACCCTCCATGGCCCTGCCAGTTGCTGGACCTCCTACTGAACACACAGTCCTTATCTCCTGGCCTTTTCCCACCACTCGCACACTTACCCTCAAAGATTCTGTCAACCAAGCTACCACCCGGAGTCTAGCCCCCGCTACAACTGTTATGACCCCCTGTCCTTCCCATAACAGTATTCCTATCTGCCCTCCCTAGTGTCAAGCTTCTTTCCCCATCTGACTCTCCCAGCCCCATGGCACTGAATAAGGGAATGGTCCTTAGAGCCTTTCTACTCCAATTTCCGCCCCCTATTTCACAGGGGGAAAACAGGCCCACAGGGAGGAAGGGACTTGCCTGAGGATATACCACCAGTCACTGGCCATGCTAAATCTAGAACCCATTACCTAACCACTAACCTCTCCCTCTTCACACCAGGAGGCCACCAACTCCATTTCCTACATTACACTAGATCACTCAGTTCTCTTAAGGCTTTCTCAAACACATCTCTCTTCTTCTATCCGTGCTTATCTATTGCCACTACCCTGGGTAGGTTCTTACTACATCTTTCCTGAATTGTTGGGGCAGACTAACTGGCAACAGGCCCCCATTATGCTCAAAGGACCCTAAGGCCCTTCACATTCTTCACACACCACGTCATCCACACTACATTTCCTGGGAACCTCAATCAACGAATGATCTTTCTTCCTTACTGTGTGCTCTGGCCTCAGGCTTAGCTCTGTTGAGCACAGGCATGTGAGTTAGCCCCTGCCCTGCAGACACTCCATTTGGTTGAAAGTTATGACAAACACTGCAAATGATTCAAGGAAGAATCGGAGTCAGAGCTTTGACTTGAGGGCTGCATAAAGGTGGGAAAGGCTTTCTGGATTGAGTGGCTTGGAGAGAGCAAAAGAAACCTCTTAGTTTTCCCCACCTACCTCTCCCACCAGGAGACTTTTCCTCTGCAGTCTCCAAACCCAGTATTACAACTATCTTTGTGCCCTCATCTTGCTACCTGTTGGTGGCCCTCACTTAACTCAGCCTCAGAATTCATCCAGGTGCTGGGGTGGAATGTTAAGTATCTAAAACCATACTTCTGGGCTCTGGCTGGTATAGCTCAGTGGATTGAGCGCGGGCCTGCAAACCACATGATTGAGGTTCGATTCCCAGTCAGGGCACAGGCCTAGGTTGCAGGCCAGTTCTCAGCAGGGGACTCATGAGAGGCAACCATACATTGATATTTGTCTCCTTCCCTTCCTCTCTAAAGATAAATAAATAAAATATTTAAAAAATAAAACCATACTTCTGGGTCTGTGGTCCTAGGACCATCATGCTTGCTCATTCTTTTGTGCAATTTTAAGAATTTTAACCAGGTATTAAAGTATTCTGTTCAATCATTCCAACCCTGGTTTTCATGACTACAGCCACACTTGAAGGTCCTTAACAATGTTTTGCATTTACTTCTTTGTGCCCTTTGTTGAAAATGACTTACCCCTCCATTTCTACCTGATTAAATCATTTAAGACCCAACTAAATACCACCTGCTCCATGACTTGCCGTTTTCTTCAGCTAGAACCTACCTGCTCTGAGCACCTATGAGTAATCTGTGCATAAATGTCTGCCTCGCTTTAGCTCTTTCTGTGGCATCTCCTCGGTTGGGTCTGTAGCCCCTGGAGGGTACAGAGTGCACATTTCATCCATTCTTTAAAACCGCACTCAGCAGCAAGTGCGGTAGGAATGTGTTTGCCTAACCCATGGTAGGTGTTCAGACAAGTGCCTGTTGCCTTGAACGCAGGACTTCCCGCTTACACAGTTCATTTAGGCAGGCACCTAACAATAGGCGGGACATGGTTAAGTTACACAGCCAGGAGAGTGGGGACATTCCAGCCAGTCTCTATCGCCTCCCTTACCCAGTTTCAAATGGGGTGCGTGTGTGAAGGAAATGGGGCTGGGCCCTACTAGCTCCTCCTCTGGGCCACCCCTGCGTATCTAGTCCCAGCCTCCTTCCAGCCAGAGGGTCTCAAGAAATTCGATTTGGCGGTGCTGGAAAGAAAGTAGCCTCTGCGGAAAGTGGCCACAGAAGCACCTCCCACGCGCGGCTAGTTTATCTATTTATATTCTTTTGGAGGGAGGGACGTTCAATGAAGACAAGAGGTGGGACGAACGGAGAAGGCGGGCCGAGGGTGATTGACGCGAGCGCCGGGGAGCCAATTGCCGGTGGGGGGCGTTCTCCCCATTCAAGACTCCCCGCCTGGCTCGCAGGGTATGTTAAACAGCTGTTTTTAATTTGGTATCGCCAGTCTTAGGCGTTTGGGGGCTAGTTAGTAGGTTGGTCGATATGGCCGGTCCGCCAAAGGGCAGGCGCCGCGGGCCCCGGGACGGAACTAGGGGAGTCTTAGGGTCCAAGGCAGGCAAGGGGCAGGCCAGGAAGGAGAGCTATTAGCGCCGCCCGCGCACCAGTTTGTTTCCCAGCCAGGCCAGGCTTGTGGGGAGGGGCTAGCCCAGTTAGGGGTCGCCAGCACGCCAGCGTGTTGCCTAGTTTATTTCACCAAGACGTTTTTGGTAGGTTGCAGCGGGGGACTGGGTAAGTGCGGGCAGGAAGGGATCTCCTTTGCTCCTGGAACGCCTTAAAAATTTATTATAAAGAAAAAAGGAGAGATTCTGCACTGTGCCTGGAGCCGGGTCCGGGCTCGGCAGGGGGCGACGGCCTATGCCCTCGAAGCCGGAAAGCTGGAGTTTTGCTAGCGAGCCGGGGCCCACGGCTTCCTCCGCTAACCACGCGGGGCGAGTGCGGCAAGACGCCCCGAGGGTTTCGATTCTGTACGCAAACTGTTGGAGGGGCAGTGGGCGCGCCCCAGCGAGGCGCGGGCGCCGCGGGCTCGCGGTTGTTATGGACTCTTGGGGCGGAGGCAACGCGGGCCCGGCGGGAGGGGCGGCCGGGGACCACGGGACAGAGACCCCACGCCGCTTAGGCGCTCCGAATTCCCAAGCCGTAACAGTGGAACCGGCATTCGGCGCCGGAAGCCGCCAAGGCACGAGCCCACGCCACCTTGGCCAGTGGCTGTAGAAAGCTCCAAGAGCTCCGCCGTTTCGACCGGTGCTTTAGCAGATCCCTCAAACAAGGAGCTACCCTCCTTCCCCGCCCACCCCAAGGCGGCGGCCGAGGGGGCGGGGCGCGGCGTATGAGCGCACCCACGAGGGGGTGGCCTGAAAGGAGCAGTGAAGGTCGGAAACTGGGAAAACAGTATCCACGCTCCGACTCGGGAAAAGGAAATGCATCAGCGGGCGGGGAGGGGCGCGGGGAACGCGCCTGTCAGGCCGGATGGCGGCCGCCTGCTGGTAGGCGGGGCGCCGGTGCGAACCGCTGCCGCTGGGCGGAGCGCCTCCTGGGGAAGAGGCGCAGGGGCTGGTCCACGGAGCGCTGACGCTCTTGCCTCCACTCCTTGGCCTGGCTTGTTTACTATCTACTCCGACAACTGCTGGGGCTCCCGGCGCGAAGCGGTGGAGGGCTGGGGGCGGGGCTTTTTCCTTTTTTCCACCCAGACCTGGCTCCTCCCGAAGGCCCGCCTTCTCTTAGCTGGGTGAGACTTCCCTTTTTTCTTCTCCCTTACGGATTGGATGACCTTCTCCCGAGCTCCGCCTCTCGGACGCTGGGCTGGAGTTTAAGTTCTAGAATTTTTTTTTTTCCTGTAGGGCGGGGGATGGATTCCTGCGGCCTACCGCGAGCGCAAAGTCCCGCCCCTACTCCTGATTGGTGAGACATAGCCCGGCCTCTTGCGTAAAGATCCAGGAGGCCAAAGTCCACTCCTCTTCTCCGCCCCCTTCCCTGGGTAGTGTTCGCGCTCAGCACATGGGTGAGGCTCCTACTGCTCTTTAGAACTGTCTCCCGCCCGGAAGTTCCGGGTTTAGAGCCTTTGGCGAGGCGGGGCGGGGAGAACCGAAGAAACACAATAATTCATTACTCCAAGGCTCGAGATCTGGTAGCCTTTGCGAAGAAGTTAGGGGTCGACGGTGTGAGTGGATTTGGGGGGCTTACTTAGCTCTGGGTGTTCTGCAGGGTTTGAGAGGAGGGAGTGGGATCTGCCTTTCCGGGCCAAGTACTAAAGTTCTGAACCAGCGGCCTGGCTATAGTCCCGCGCCCCTTGACTTCTCAAAGATCGACCTGAGTGAGCTTAAACTTAAGAACGCTGCGGCCGCTGACAGTGTGTTTTCTTTCCAGTGAAAGGCGGCCACTATCCTTAGGTGTATTTGTCTAAAACTCTAAGTAACCTAGGATTGTCCTGGATGCAGAGAAGTCGGGGTTGGCTGAATCCTGCTTGGGTTCGAAGTGGTTGTTGATGTCAGATGGAAGCTCAGTGTGGCACGCAGTCCGAGGTGCCGGGTCAATTCAGTTAACTGTAGCCCTCAGTTCTGCAGAATTGCAGCTTCTTTGAAACTTCCTAAGGGTTTGCCCCGGGGTGCGCTTTCCTAGGTATAACTTATTTTCAGAGCACTGTACTGGGGCAGGGCTTGGCTCTTGGCGAGCCTGCTCCCATTTGTTGGCTGCTCCTGGGGTTCACAGTTAGCTGCCTTGTCCTTCTGACTCGAAGCCATCCTTAGAGTCAGGCCCACCTGTTGCCAGCGCTCATTCCTTGCTATCTTCGCCTGATTGCTTAGGGAGAACACGTTAGGACTTAGGTTCTCTGGGGTCTACCACTAGTGGAGTGGGCTCTCATGGAGTAGCCTTTTTGCTGGAGAAAGCGGGAAAACTCTAGTCCCGCCCCTTCCTCTCCTGACCCGCAGTGAACACCCTCCAAAGGAAGGCCAGCGTGAGTTCTCTGCCTTATTTAATGAATAAATAAAAGCAACCCTATGCACTTCGAGTACTTTGTGTGTTCGAAGCACCGTAACCATAACTGACACAGGGAGAGCCTAGGGACTGCCATTAACTCCATTGTCCAAGGAGGAGGTAAACAGGCATTCTTACAATGTTTTGCCCCCAGTGCTAATTTTTATCCTTTTTCTGAAGTTTGAGTGAAGGTTTATTTATGCCCTGGCCTGTCTGGCCTACTTCCTCAGCTCTTCCAGTCTGGGGATGCCTCTGGATTTAACCTGAAGATCACTCTCTGTCTTCCAGGCTTGCCAGGGCCCATAGCCGTTTAGGGCCCATGCTTCATGTTTATTATCTCCACCCTTTTAAGACTGCTTGGTTAAGTTTTGGGACTGTAGGTGTTGTAAATGTGCTGCGGGTTGGCAACCCCTGGGGCTACTTCTCGGCTTTGGTCTCCAGTCCTTATTCTGCACCCTATTTAATGAAAGGAGTTGTCAGCTGCTAGGGAATCTTGTGTTTAGAACGTGGCAGCGAGCAGAAATGTAAATTGTAAAATGAGAATAGGATAGGAAGGATAAGGGTTTTTTTTTTCTTTTTGCTTCTTCTGTAAGGGGGGAAGGGGTCATCCAAGGTGGTAATGCTATTGACTCCCACTCCTCAAATCCCAGGAAATACGACCTCTGCTATGGACTTTCGCAGCACCTCCTGTTTCGGGCCCAGGAACTCTGCGATCAGTCTCTAGTGTAAACATTCCACAAAAGGACTGCTAAGGTTCAGCCTCCTCGTGCGGGGCGGGGTCAGCTGCTTCCTAGACAGGCGTCCTGGCCAATGGGGCTTCTACCGGGCATGAGCCATCCAATTCAATGGTTGGGGCGGGGCCTGTCCCGGCAGTGTGGTTAGGGGGGACTGTCTCTCGGACATTTTACTCCACATCGGTTACTTACCTTCCTAGAGCAGTGCGAGAGAGATAGAGGTAGCCGTCCAACGCATTGATTGGCGAGGGTGAGAACTGACTTGTGGGCCTGTGGCTGAAACGGCCCGGGGCGTGATATGTAGAGCCCTCCAATGATGTGAAGAGCTTTTCTGCTTCCTCCAATAATGTTGCGGCTTGGGGGTGGGATTCAGCAGTTCACCTCCAATAGGCGGGGTTGAGCTCGGGAAGCTCCCCGCCAATAGAGGCGTGGAGAAGGTGAGCAGCTCCCCCTCCTTGCCAAGGGGTAAGGGGCGGGCAGATGTAGCGATTGGCTAAACTTTTGACAGGCAGATTATATAGCCTGTGGTGGAGCGAAGTTCAGTCTTTCCTTTGCTGGGCGGGCCGGCGGAGTGGGCGGGATTTCCCGGGTAACAGAGAAGCGGCCGCGGCGGTAGAGGCGGCGGAGACGGTTTCTCCATCTTCCCCCCCTCCCCTTCCCCCCTCAGAGTTTCCCTCCCTCCCTCCTTCCTAGTCTGGGCATTGGGGTCTGTGACCGCATCGTTAGCGGAAAGGAGCCTGCCAGTCCTCTTCAGCAGGCCTATGCTAGCGCCGTTCGCGGGGCCTCCCTGCTGAACCCGAGGCTCACGCTGAGACGGACACGCAGTAAGGAGCGGCCGAAGCAGCTTTGCGGTGAGAGCACGCCGGGTCGGGGAGCCAGGTGGCGGGTAACGAGGGACTCGAGGGTGTGTATTTTCAAGGGGGGGCACTGACCTCCTCGGCTTCCCGTAGAGCCGGCGGGCGGGAGGTGTGTGGATGTGTGAGGGGGGTGGGGGGGCGGAGCGGGCTAGCTCCGTGCGGGAGGGGGAGGAGAGCGTAGTCCCGGTGCGCGCGGAGAGGGCGGGCTCTCTGGTCGCTGCTGGGGGGTGGGGCTCAGCGCGCGCTTGCGATTGTGGAGAAAGGGGCGGGGTTGGCCCTCTCCGGAGTGCTGTCTGTGGGTGACCCCTCCCGTCCTCTAGGAGTGGGCGGGGCTTTGGCTGGCCGCTGTGCTCGAGTCTGCTGGGGTGTGGGACGGGAGGGTGGTCTCCCGCGAGTGGCTTCGGAGCGTGGCGGGGAGGGGGTATGAAGTCCGCCTTCCTCTTCTTTCTCGGGATCGGGTTGGCCGAAGAGGCGGTACGGAGCGATGGTGCCACGCCCCCTGGCCATCCTCCTCCTCCTCCTCCCCCTGGTTTCCGCCTCCTTGGCCAGTGAGGCGGGGCTCGGAAAAGCCCGCTGTCGGGTCTGGCCCGGAGTCGCGCCTACATTTGCCCCGCCCTATGCCTCCGGCGGGTGGAGGGCCCGGCTGACCCGAGGAGTGGTGATGTGAGCAGCTACTGTTGCAGCTCCGCAGTGCCTTTTCCCTAAGGCACGAGGGTCCAGTATTGGAGCTCTTTTTGCCTTGGTCCTTGCAATGGGGATGGAACCGTGCAGATTGGAGAGTGGGAGCATGGTCGTCACCACTCTCTTCTTGGTTGTAATTTTTGTGATGAGGTACACAAGTTCTTTTGGTTGAAGTTTGCGGTCAAATGCTACTTGTGTTGTGACCATGGTGAGGGGAGGTACCACGAGAGAGTCCTCGAGAGACTAGAAATGTGGCCAAGGACAACCTTTTCTGGAGTTCCTTTTATGTTCAGTTAACGTGGTTCTAAGGGGCGGGCCTTCCTTTGGGCCAATGGGGTGGTGGGTAGTTAGATTTAGCCACTGTTTCAGTGCCTTAGAACTTCAAACACAGCCTTCAAAAGGCTGTGAGCTCCTGCTCTTTATAGGACTCATTTAGAAAAAGGGTTGGATTTATTTTATATTAAAGTGATTAGTTTATGAAAGTGGTGACTTATCTTAAAACTCATGCTTTGTATAAAATACTGTTTTCTTCAACTCTTGAATTTTTTAATGCTTTATACAGCTGATTCTGTATAAGCTTAATTTCACAAAGAAGTTGTAAATAAGTAGCTGTAGGTGTTCCTGAAAAGTCTTCTGGTTGTATGTGATTCAGTTGGAACATATAGACCACTTGCTATTTCTAATCTATAAAATATAATGTTCTTGACTTAGCTTTATTAAAAGTAGGGTGGTGAGGATATCATTCTTTATAACATATAGTGCCCCTCCAATGCTTATTAGGGATTTGCCTTAGTACATTTCAGATTTAAAGAACCATTTTGAGATTTTTTTCCCTCTGATTTGATATTCTCTTTTAAGAGAAATTGTTTTTGATAGTTTTCATGAGAAAATAAATATTGAACAAATATGTTTACTTACTAACATCTGAGCAAGCCCTCTGGCTAATTGTCTGAACTGTAGTTAAATTCTAGATCTATGCTTTGCTCAGTTGGGACTGAGAGTTTGGTACCCTATGCTAGACACATGAGAGAGTAAGTCCCACCTTATCAGCTAAGGAAATAGGGACAACAGTAGCTTTTTAGTTTGATTAATGGTGGCTGTATTATAATTGGTATGGAGACTGAAAACCTGGGTGTTTTTCCTGATGCTACAAACTAACAAAGGTAGCAAAGGTAGTGGAGAGTTTACCACTCAGGAAAGTTTGATCAACACATTTGTTTCCACTATTTGCAGTGCTCTGTGCTGGGAAATGGAAGGTCTAATTCTTGCCCTAGAGAACATGTTGTCTGCTGGTGTGGCAGGTCACATGTCCCCACATAGGCTTTAAGAATTCAAATAAGAACCTTGATATACTGTCCTAGGAAACTTTTCATAAATGCTTCTTACCTGACCAAAAATCAGCATTACCAGTATATACTATGTAGTTTGTCACAATTAAAGACCCTTGATAGATTGGCACTGTGTAGCTAAGAAGGTAAGATTTGTAATTAAAGAGTAAGATTTACTTTATTTACTTATTTTTTTAAGGAAGGAGGTGTGTAGTAATTTGATAAGATTATTGGCAGAGCATAGTCCTGTTTACATCTTCAGTGCAGACTGGATACTAGAGAACTGTGCAAGGCAGATGTTAATGGCTGTGTATTTTAGTTGGAATTAAAAGATGTTCACGGCATTCAGTAATTTAGTGTAGTCTCTTAAAAGGCTTCTCATTAACTCCCCAAACAAGAGTTTCTTAAGCTTTTACTTTCTGCAGTTCTTATAAAAAGGATAGTTATACGCTTTTTCAAACTGTACATAAGAATTCAACATTTATTGAGCTGTTACTATGTCCCAGACATTCAGTTAGGCAGAATACATTTATTAACTCTTAATCTTCATGACAACCCTGTGTAGTGGAATTCATGGGATCCATGTTTTAAAGATGAGTGGCACAGAGAGGTTAGATATGATAAGTGGTCAAGCCAGGATCTAGATCCAAGCATTGGTCTAGATAGTAAACAGAAGTAAGTGTCCTTTTCTTCTCTTTCAAGATTTTATTTATTTACTTTTAAAGAGGGGGAGGGAGGGAGAGAGGGAAATATCAGTGTGTGGTTGCCTATTGTGTGCCCCCTACTGGGGACCTGGCCTGCCACCCAGGCATGTTAGGTTGTGGATTCTCAGGCCAACACTAAATCCACTGAAGCACACCAGCCAAAGTGTAACAGTGTGCTTTCCTCTCTCTTTTTAAAGATTTTATTTATTTTTAGAGAGGGGAAGGGATGGAGAAAGAGAGGGAGAGAAACATCAATGTGTGCTTGCTTCTCACACACCCCCAACTGGGGACCTGGTCTGCAACCTAGGCATGTGCCTTGACTGGGAATCAAACTGGCAACCTTTGGTTCTCAGGCCCACGCTCAAGCCACTGAGCTACTCTAGACAAGGCTCTTTCTTTTTTATTGTAAAAAAAAAAATTCATGTAGATACAACATAAAGATTAACATCTTGACCATTTTTAAGTGTACGATTTAGTGCCATTAAGTATATTCCCATTGTTTAACCATCAGCATAACCATTTCCAGAACTTTTCCACCTTTTCAAACAAAAATTCTGTGCCCATTAAACAATATTAAATCTCCCCCCAGCCCCTGACAAGAACTGTTCTACTTTTTGTCTCTGTGAATGTGACTACTCTAAGTACATCATAGAAGTGGACTCTTGCAGTATTTGTTAGTTGTGTCTGGCTTACTTAGAATAATGTCTTCAAGATTTATCCATGTTGTAGCATGTGTCAAAATTACTCTTGATGATGAATAACATGCCATTTTATGTATATACCACATTTGTTTATCCAGTCATATGTCAGTGGACATTTTGGCTATTGTGAATAATGCTGCTATGAACATGGGTGTATAAATACTCTTCAGGTACCTACCTTTTAAAAATTCTTTTGGGTATATCCCCAGAAGTGGAGTTGCTGGAACACATGGCAGTTCTTTGTTTAATTTTTTGAAACCAGCACAGCAGTATGCTTTTGAAAGCAGCTATGAGGGAAAAGATTGAGACTCAGATTCTGAAGGTGAATTGAGTCAACACTCATTTATTGACCATTTCTTAAATAGCTGGCACAGGAAGAAACTTTGTCCTCTAGAAGTTTACATTGTTAGAAAGAAAGACAAATATGCATGTAATGATTTTACTACACAGCAGTGTAGATTGAGTGCTGTAAGAGTCAAGTACAGAGAGCTGTAGGGAATTTAGAGGAAAGAGAGCTTACCTGTGGATGGAGGGAAAGGGGATTGTGGATAAGAAACAGGAGGGTGGAGTCTAAAACCCTAAAGATCTAGTCGAATGAGTGGTGAAATGACCTTAGACATTCACTCAAAATACTTCAAAATACACCAGAGGATGCTTTGAAATGTTAAAAGGAATGGCATAGTGCTGAAATCGGCAAGTGAGTTTTTCATTTCTCTTCCAGGGTTTGTGAGTCCTGTTCTCTTTAGTTTGCAGAACTCATTGCTTCTTCTCCTTTGGGAAGATAAGAATCCCAATGAAGAAGTTACGGAGTTGACATGTATGTTACTGCTATCATGTCAAGCTCAAGATATGTTATCAGTATGGTCAACTATTATTTCCTAAATCTTTTCCTTCACATGGGTTCATGTTTCTGCTGACAAATGAGTAGTGCCAGTAATATCTTAGGGTTTTTAATTTCTTCTTATAAGAGTTTAAGTAAATAATTCTGAATGTTTTTTGTTGTGGTTAAGGTCTAATACTGAAACCCATCCAGCAGCATACTAGGGTAGTCTGTGAATCAGGGTTCTGCCATTAGTAAATTATATTATTTCCAAATATTTCAGGGAATTTTATTTTTCTGACCTTTTAAAAAAAGATCCTCACCTGAAAATATGTATTTACTGATTTTTAGAGCAAAGAGACAGAGGGAAACATCAGTGTGAGAAAAATTGATCAGTTGCCTCCCATATGTACCTCAACCAGGGATCAGACCTGCAGCTAATCATGTAACTTTCTTCTTGTATCTCTTTCTTCAAAAGACAAGGATTTGTTGTCAGTTATAACCAAATGCGTAGAGTTTTTGTCCTCATAAGTTTTCCTGACAACTACCTGATATTGATTATCCTCAGGGAGCATTGTACCAGTGGTGCACAGTCCATCTAGATTCGGACTTCACTTTCTTGATAAAGCCTCAGCACTCAGGACAGTGCTGGGACACAGTAAGTGATAAATAATTAGTTTGCCAGCTGAAACATGAGGGTTGCTACCCAGAGGCTACCTCTGTTCAGTGGCAGTTAGCTCGAAAATTAGTAACGCATTTATTGGTAGCAATTTCTAACTGATACCTCTCTCTCTTTCTCTCTTTTTTAAAGCAGAATGACAGATTTTGTTTTTTCTTCAGGCACATAGGAAAAAACAAAAGTACTAAGGGTCCTTGTTTAGTTTGACAGGGCAGTTCTGCACTTCAGTTTTCTTACTGCTTTTTGCCCAAAGCATTACAGCATCTTTCAAGAAAAGTATGAAAGAAGTTGGGATGTAGCATCTTAAACATTATATAGGATGTTAATCTTTGGGGCATCTTGTTAAGGGTATATAACAATTCTTTATACTGTCATAATTTTTTAAAGCTTTCATTGAATGTATTTAATAACTTGTTATTTTTAAAATTTTCCTTATATAATGACAAAGAGAAAACTAATAGGAAGGCATTTCATAATTATTAGAGGAACTAGTAGATGAATATAATGCAATAGATAGCAGCATGTAGACTGTAATTGGTGATGATAGCATGATTATGCAGTATAAGCCAAGTCACAGACTATGAGTCTTCAGATGAGAATATTCTAGATGAATTTTCTCAGCCTGAAGAATTTGACTTCACAATATATTCTGAGGGAAAAGTGAGAGAATATTGTCTTCCTATTTCTTCATGAGCGACTCTTCTAGATATTCAACAGGAAACACTTAGAATGCAATATTTTCAACTAGAAGCAAAACTATTCCAATTTGCTAAAAGGATGTACAATACATGATTGGAAGGGAACATGATGTATAAATGAAAAAATAATTGGATTGATTATTCTAATTGGTATTTATTGTCTAAAACTGATTATGCTTGTAGTGTGGAGCTTAGAAGACTGTTGTCCTCTTTATAACCAAATTATAGGCAGTTCAGTTGGTTAGAGCATCATTCAGATATGCCAGTGTTGTGGGTTCAATCCCTGCTCAGGGTGCGTACAAGAAGCAACCGGAGAATGCATAAGTAAGTGGAACAACAAACTGATGTTTCTTTCTCTCCCTTCCTCTCTGTCTCTAAAATCAATAAATAAGAATGATTTTAGAAAAAAAGTCTTCAGTGTATTGTATTTGATGATGCAAGGGAAAGGGAGAAAAACAAAGACCCAAAAGTGATCATAAGCTAGAACTTTACTAGAGATGTACCTGAAATCTGGAATCAGAATTTTCAGATTGGTGTCACAGTTGATGACTAGTGAGTTGTATTTTAATGGAGATTGCCTATTTTGGGTCTTTATTTTTATCTGCAAAACCAGGAAAACTTGGACTAATAATTTGGATTTGCTGTTTAAATTCTTACTAAAAATTTTAATGGAATTATTTTCACCCAAATGGTGATACCGATAAGTTTATTTTTAAATTGAGGATTAAAGTTGACTGGATCACATGTCATAAAGAAAGCAGTGTTATTTTTTTGTACAACCAGAATGATTGTCCTGAGCCACTTTGGTAAAAATTGTCACACTGCAGTATGACATAATTCCACCAAAGCTCACAAATGGTATATGCTAACTGGGATTATCATAATATTAGATTGAGGCTTCTCAGCCTTGGCACTATTAATATTTTGTGCTGAATAATTCAGTGTTGGGAGCTGTCCTCTGCATTGTAGGATGTTGACAACATCCCTGGTCTTTCTATTCATGAAATGCCAGTAGCACTCCTCTTTTCCCAATTGTGACAGCCAGAAATGTCTTCTGACATTGCTAAATGTGCTTTGGGGCAAAAATCTCACCTGGTTTGAGGACCATCTCATTAGAAGTATGTAAAACTGAGTACATGGGATGCTTGGGTATTAGATCTTGTGGTGGTGTTTTTCCTTTCTTTTCTTTCCTCTGCTTTTCTTTTTGTACTGCAGAAAGCTTTATTGTTTTCATTTAGTCCAGTGCATGGGGGAGGGCTCCAGGGTGGTTGAGGATGCCTAGTAGTTTCAGGGAGAGTCTCAGGCAAAAGCCAGACACCAGGATAATGAAGAGGGAGCTCCTCAAAGGCCTCCAGGCTCCAAAGGCTCCAAGTTGTGCTTGAGGCTGAGACATGCAAAGAGATACTCACCCAGTCCAGCCTGGAGGCTGACCAGCCTGGCCAGCCTGCCAGTGGTTCAGATGGTTCACAGGCTTGTGCTCAATCCACAGAGCCACACCAGCTAGGGGCATCTTCTTGATGAGTTTCACCCCCTTATCCAGGAAGTGGCTCTCCAGGAAGTCACAGAGATGAAGGTTTTGCAGGTAAAGTCCAGGGCATGCAGATCAAAAACAGCCCCCCAGTTCCGGCTCTTGTCCATGGCCGTGGTGGCTTCCATGGCATCCCAAGTTTTCCCACACTCATTTGGAAAGGCTTCAGAGAGAGGTACGGTATAGGAGGCTAGCAGAGGCAAGTTGACAGCAGCCTTCATGTCGGAGGAATAATTCTGACAGATTTGGGAGTTTGTGGTTGTTTGACAATAAGGAGTTACGGTCAAAAAATAGTGTTTGGTTGGTCTCAGAGGCTGTGGATGGCTGAGGTGGTTCCATAAGCGGTGACTGCAAAAGAGGTTGGAGGATGATCAGAGATTGGAAGAAGGGGCATCCCTGGGTCCATTTTGTCCAAACACTGTTGAAGCAAGAGATAGATCCAGAGGACTGCTGGGGGCACTGCCGTAATTTGTTGTTTTTTAGAATAGGTTAATTTTGTTGAACTATTCTAAGTAACATGGGAAATTTAAATAGATTGCCCTTTTCATCTATTCTGGAATACTTTTTCTATTCTAGCAGAGTTAAATTCAGAAATGAAGTTTCAGACAGGATTTAAAGTAGTCTGGTGGGCAGTTGCACTGGATTGAAGTAATTACATTCACTTAATGCTTTGATAAAATTTCCTTAGCTTTTGAAGAGCAACTTCCCTTTTTTTTCAAGTGTTCATTGAAGAATACTGATCAAGAAACATTTTTTTGTGATACTGACCACTAATAAGAGAATAATTTCAGAGGGTTTTTTGAATTATATAAATAAAGGAACTTAAAAATGTATCTAATTCAAAATGATTTCAATACAAAATTAAGAGGCACGAGAGGGTCAACCATAAATTAAAAGCATTTCAAAAAAGAAAGTGCAGTATTTTATACTTTAAAAAGCCCAGAATAGGGTAGCTTGTTCTATTTACTCTTATTACTCTGAGTTTAACTAAAATAATTCTATTGTCTTCATTTAAGCCAGTTTATGAAATTTAAATGAAAAAATAAGATCTTTTAAAGTTGGGTTTTTCAACTTGGATTTTTTTAAGTATATTTTATTAATTATGCTATTACAGTTGTCCCTTTTTTTTTCCTCCCCTTTTTTTCTCCTATGTTCTGCAACCCCCTCCCCCGGCCTTAGTTCATGTCCATGGGTTATACATACAAGTTCTTTGGCTTCTCCATTTCCTATGTTGTTCTTATCTTCCCCCGTCTGTTGTGTACCTACTATTTATGCTTCTTATTCCCTGTACCTTTTCCCCCATCCTCCCCCCAGCCCCTCCCTGCTAATAACCCTCCATGTGATCTCCATTTCTGTGATTCTGTTCCTGTTCTAGTTGTTCACTTAGTTTGTTTTTGTTTTTTAGGTTCAATTGTTGATAGTTATGAGTTTGTCGACATTTTACTGTTCATATTTTTAATCTTTTTTTTTAGGTAAGTCCCTTTAACATTTCATATAACAAGGGCTTAGTGATGATGAACTCCTTTAACTTGACCTTATCTGGGAAGCACTTTATCTGCCCTTCCATTCTAAATGATAGCTTTGCTAGATAGAGTAATCTTGGATGTAGGGCCTTGCCTTTCCTGACTTCAGATACTTCTTTCCCGCCCCTTCTTGCCCACAAGGTTTCTTTTGAGAAATCAGTTGAGAGTTTTATGGAAACTCCTTCGTAGGTAACTGTCTCTTTTTCCCTTGCTCCTTTTAAGATTCTCTCCTTATCTTTAATCTTGGGTGAAGTGATTATAATGTGCCTTGGTGTGTGCTTCCCTGGGTCCAACTTCTTTGGGACTCTGAGCTTTCTGGACTTCCTGGAAGTCTATTTTTTGGATTTTAATAATCATGGAAATGTTGGTATAGAATAAAGAGGGAAACTCTTTATTGTGATTAAAGACATTTTAATCACAAGTGGAATTTCTAGTTCCACTAGAAAATTGGTTTTTATGTTCTTATTCTGAAAGAGTTAGCTTTTACCTCTGCCCTTCTAACATTTGTCTGAAATCTGTTACATGTGCTTCCAGTTTCAACCCCACTTTAGAAGCCTCCTGTGTAATGTCAGAATTATTTCTCTGCTTGCTTTACTTGGGCTTTTACATGATGATTTTGGAGCTGTTTCCACTTTATATTATCACTCAAGGCCAGGTGACTTTTTAGTGTTCTGCTGACATTGTTTGTTCACAGAAGTGTTTTTCAGTAGGTTCCATCCCTCAAAATCCTTCAAAGTGCCTTTTTAAAAATTTGTTTTCATAGACGAGAGTTCTGAAAACAGTGTGAACTCCAAATCCAAAACAGTTGGGGAAATCACAGTGGCACCTGAAAATCATACCAGCTGACATTCGAATTCTTTGTAGCCTTTAATTTACCTCTCTGCAAGCAGGATACCACAGTCTGTCTGATATTTCTACTCCAGATTGGTCATGTATTCTAAGGAGAGTTTAGCCTGTTGCTCCTTTAGCAAGGTATGTGACCTTGAACAAGTCACTTAATTTCTTCTTTAAATAGGAGGGTTATGGTGTGCTCTGTCTGTTGTGAGGCACGTATCAACTGATAGGAGTCACATCAACATGGTTATTGTAGAGCAGAAAGTATGTCCTATTCAGCACTAATGCTAAGCACAGGGCCTACACGTAGAGACACTGGTGCACTATACAGAGTGAAGCAAAAGTAGTTTTATAGCCCTGGCTGGTGTAGTTTAGTGGGTTGAGTGTGGGCCTGCAAACCAAAGGGTTGCTGGTTCAATTCCCAGTGAGGGCACATTCCTGGATTGTGGGCCAGGTCCCCAGTAAGGGGGTGTGTGAGAGTCAACCACACATTGATGTTTCTCTCCTTCTCTTTTTCCTTCCCTTCCCCTCTCTCCAAAAATAAATAAATAAATAAATATTTTTTAAAGTAGGTTTGTAGTTCACATGACAGATAATTCAATAATTAATAAATAATGCAAGAGTAATTTTGAGCACACTGTTTTGTGTACTCAAAATTGTAAGCCTACTTTTCCTCAACCCTGTATGCCAGATAGATGAATTGGCAAAGATATAAATTATCACGTGTAAGTCTGGTTACTGTAATATTTTAATTTCATCCTGTTTGCCCCATGCCCAAATTTATTCCTATTTTCAAGATATAACTAAACATATACCATCTTCATATAGTCTTCCCCATGTACACATTCCTACTCCTTTCCAAATTTATAATACTTATTTCTACCACTCATAAACTGATTTGTATTGTTAGCTTTTCCTGCCAATTTTTAAGAAAATTTTCAAATATACAGCAAATTGATAAGAGTGTTATAGTGAACACCCATATATGCTACCACCTACATTTTTTCCTTATTTAAATCGTCGACAAAGGATATATTTATTGATTTAGAAAGAGGGTGGGAGACAGAGAAAAACATCCATGTGAGAGAGAAACATTGATTGGTTGCCTCCTATTTGCACCCCGACCAGGGATTAAATCTACATCCTAAATCTGTCCCTTGACTGGGGATTAAACCCACAACCTTTTAAATGTATGGGATGATGCTCCAACCAACTGAGCCACCCGGTTCAGGATAGGTTTTATCATTACCATTTTTATAGTACTTGCTTTATCATATATCCGTCTATCCATCCCTCCATCTGTTATTCCAAAATAATCTCTTGATGTATTTCAAAGTAAATTTCGGCCCTCACTAGAGTGGCTCAGTTAGTTGGAGCATGGTCCTGTAAACTGAAGACATTACAGGTTTGATTCCTGGTCAGGGCACATGCCTAGGTTGCAGTGTTTGGTCCAAGTCAGAGCAAGAAACATTTGATTATCTCTCCCTCCCTTCCCACCTCTCTCAAATCAATAAATCAAACATTACAGGTTTGATTCCTGGTCAGGGCACATGCCTAGGTTGCAGTGTTTGGTCCAAGTCAGAGCAAGAAACATTTGATTATCTCTCCCTCCCTTCCCACCTCTCTCAAATCAATAAGCATGTCCTAGGCCAGGGGTATCAAACTCGTTTTCCCTGGGGGCCACATCAGCCTTGCAGTTGCCTCCAAAGAGCCGGACGTAATTTTAGGACTGTATAAATGTAACTACTCCTTAACTCTAGGGCCAGGGAGCTCCGTGCTGCAGCCAGGTAGAAACAAGGTGCTAGGCCAGATAAAACAAAGTGGAGGGCTGGATTCGGCCCATAGGCCTTGTGTTTGCCACCTATGTCCTAGGGTGAAGATGAAAAATAAATAAAATTTCAGGCATTATTGTATACTTTCACCTGAGTGTTTGAGCATGCATGTTCTTTTCTAGAGTTATTTGATTATAGCTTTTTCCTTTTCATGCAAAATTTACATACAATGAAATGCAAAAGTCTTAAAAGTACATTGTGTTGTATCAAGATCACACTGAGGTGTGATCTTGTAGAGTGCTTTAATATTTCTAATTGCTACATAGTTTCCCTAATACCGATATATCAGGTTTATTTAGCTATTGATAGACATTTAATTTTTTTTATACTTGGCAGATGTGTAGGGTAGAGACCTAGAAATGAAATTGGCTGGCCTGCAAGTCGCCAACCAAATAGTTTATACCAACTAAAACTTCACCAGCCCTGACTGGTATGGCTCAGTGGGTTAGACATCCTCCCATAAAAGGTCATGTTTGAATTCCAATTGGGGTACATCCCTGGAATGTATCGCAAGCCAGGTACGCAGTAAGAGGCAACCAATTGATATCTCTCACCCTCTTTTTCCCTCCCTTTACCTGTCTCTTAAAATAAATAAAATTTAAAAAAAAAAAAAAACTTCCACTAGATACCTGCACACTTACCCGCACAATACTGTCATTCTGCTTTAGCCAGTTCCTTTGGACTAAGCATCATTTTACTTTATATTTCTTAGTTTACTAGTGAAACTATATAGGGTCTTCTCAACTAGTTTTTAAGCTTTTACAGGCAAGGGCCAAGATCATATACCACCATCATGTCTGCTTACTGAATATTGAATCGAATTAATGAATGCTACCAAAGCATTCCTGCTTTACTGGGGTGAGACTGAAGAACGATGAATGAGCTAAGCATGGTAGAGATTAAAGCTGGAGTTGCTTGAACATGTGTGCCTTAACTAAGTGAAGTGGGACTTTTCCATCTTCCTTCATTTTTCCTCTTCTATGAGAGTACGTTAAAAATCCAGACTCTGGAGGCAAATTTCACAGATTCATATCTAAGCTTTTGCCTGTTAGCTGTGCAACCTTGGGCAGGTAATTTAATCTTTGTATTTCCATTTCCTTATTTTTTAAATAGAGAATAACAGCATCTGGTTGTGGGATTAAATTTGTAAATTGTGTAGAATGGTGCTTGGCACTCAGTATTTGCTAGCTGTTGTTATGTTAACTATTAGATTATTCTTTCCCTTATGTGTATACATTGTTTGAGTATCTGTGATGTGTTAGGATTGTGGGGGAATGTAGACAAATTTGGAAAGGACCCTGCCTTGAAGAAGTTAAAGACTTGTGGCTTGTTCGGGGGAGTGGGAAGACATTTGACAGGACTGGACAACAGGGTGGGGACTGGAGAGATCATTGTAAGTTAAATTATCCCCCAATAAGTAAGGAAGAATTTTATAGGCAAAATTAAGGAATTTGGATTGCTGTTTTAAGTGATGGGAAGCCAGTGGTGAATTTACAACCACATTGAACTTGCATTTGGAGTTGACCATTTTGAAAGCAATGTAGAAGGTAGACTAGACTGGAGAGAGGCTGGAGGGTGATGGAAACAATTGAGGTGTAAGGGATGATGAGTGCCTGAAATAAGGGAGTGGCTGTGGGATTAGAGAAGAGGCAATTTTTTGAGAACCAGTTAGGGGATAGAATTAAGAGCGGTGACTGTTAAAGAAGCAAAGTGTGGCTCAGAGAAAGTACATGTCTGCTCTGTGTAGCCTCTTTAGTGTCATGGAGAGGGTCTGGAAGGCAAACTCTTTAGAGGTGAATGAAATTAAATACTTTTTAAAAATCAATAATTTTATAAAAGAAATGATGTTCTAATAGCAAAAAGATAGAACATGATCTCAGAATAAAGCATTTTTAATATTTAACCCATGAAAAACTCATCACATTTTCTTTATCACAATTCTTTTTTCTCCCCTTTTTCATTTTCCTGCAGAAGGTTCATACACCAGTGTTTGGGAATCATTAGTATAGTCTGATCACCTCCTTTTGCAGATCAGGAAACAGAACCTAAGTTATAGAGCTTTGAGTCAGAGATTGGATTAGTCCAGGTCTTAACAGGTACTCTAGTCTTTTTCCCCATAGTCCTATGCTGTGCTTTTCTGATCTAAATTTCATTTTCTATTTATGAAGTGATGACTTGGCTTCGGTTACAAAGATTAATCTAAGGTGAGTTTAAGCATCTAGGTTTCAAACCAACAGAACCCAAGACCAAACATGGTCTAGATCATCAGTGTGCATAGAAGTAGCAGCTAAAACATCTTTAAGAGTTTTTACTCTGTCCATTTATTAGACCTGTTTCCTTATCTCAAAATAGATTGAGGTTGAATGTTTTACAGTCATTTGACTGGTGGCTCATAAGTATCACATAGCATGGGTAAGTCTTTATTTCCAATCTCTTACTATGTCTAAAAAGTTTTGAAATATTGAGCTAAACATACTACTTAATATAAAAGCCTACCCTGACTGGTGCAGCTCAGTGGGTGAGTGCGTGCCTGCAAACCAAAGGGTCACCGGTTTGATTCCCAGTCAGGGCACATGCTTGGGTTTTGGGCCAGGTTCCCAGTATGGGGCATGTAAGAAGGCAGCCACACATTGATGTTTCTCTCCATCTCTCTCCCTCCCTTCCCTCTCTCTAAAAATAAATAGAATCTTATATATATATATAAGATTCTATTATATATATAAGATTATATATATAAGATTATATATATATATCATATATATATAAGATAAAAACATGATCGATTCAGACATTTACATTATTTTCCTTCAGTATCTGTCAGCACTGTGTTTTCAACTCCAGTTAACAGAGTACAATATATTATCATACATAAATTTTGGAGACTTAGTCCTTTGATCTAAAGTTAGAGTCAATAGAAAGAGATTATTTGTGGTTCAAGATTTACAAAAAGATAGCATTAAATGGGCAGCTTGTGGATGAAACAATTGTACTGCTGTGTCAGGGCTAACTTAGGGTTGTGAGGTGTGAGAAAAACCAGACGCTGTTTTAAGGTTGAGAGAGCACCAGGCAGGACTAGGATGATGGTGAAGACAGAGAAGAGATGGAGTGCCCTGGGCAGGCTTTGTGAGGACTGTTTCACCTTCAGCGCTTTCATGCTCCCAGGGAATGAAGAAAAGAGGGATGGGTGACTTAGAAATTTGGTAAAGACTTCCCTCCTGCCTTCCTCCTTCTCGTCCTTCCTTTTTCTCTTTCCTTCTTTCTTTTGTCCCTTCTTTTCTTTCTCTCTTTCTCCCCCTTCTTCCCTTCCTCCCTCTCTCCCTCTCTCCCCTTCTTTCCTTCCTATTTACAAAAAGAGCTTTGCTTCAGATGGGTTTGTTTGGGTTTTTTTTTTTTGAGATCTCCTACTATTACTGTATTACTTATTTTCTCACCACAGGAGTGGTGTCTTTTTAAAGCTGTTTTTGTGACTGAAAAAGTGGTAGGGCTACCCCATGTTCCTTGCATGGCTGGAACATTCTTATTGATATGTTTGTGTTAGTGATAGTGTATTGGAATAGCTCTGAAAAGACCCAACCAAATTCCTGGCCAGTGGTTTGGGGTTTTTTTGTTTGTTTGTTTGTTTGTTTGTTTGTTTGCTTATTTTTAAGATTTTATTTAGTTTTAGAAAGAGGGGAAGGGAGGCAGAAAGAAACATTGATGTGCCAGGGAAACACTGATTGGTTGCCTTTCCCACACCCTCAGCTGGGAACCTGGCCTGTAACCCAGGCATGTGCTCTGACTGGGAATTGAACCTGCAACCTTTTGGTTCACAGGCAGGTGCTCAGTCCACTGAGCCACACCAGCCAGGGCCTGACCACTGTTACTAGACTTTCTGTGTTCTTAAGGAAAGAAAGTGTCCCCCTACAGAGAGATTATTAAATTAAGGGATTCTAGAATCTCCTCAGTGTTCAATAATGCTAGTCAGAAGAAACCTTAGAAATTACCTATTTCAACCTTATTTTATAGTTGGAGAAACAAACTGACATGGGATATTGAAATAGCTTCTTATATTGGCAAGTCCAGAACCATAGTTCTCTTACTCCTGGTCTAATACTCCTTCCATGATACTATTTAATCGTTGAAACAATTGGTATTTTAAAAATTAGACCACAGTTAGAGTATTTGGTTTTGAAATGAGTTAGGAAGAAGTACTTGAATGATTTTGTAGCATGTGAATATGTAACTAGTATTAGGAATGATGGCATTTGAGGAGAAAGCTAAAAAATAAAGATGTATTTTTCTATATGTTTTAAATTGGAAGTTATTTTTCAACTCTGTAGTACCAAACTGATTTAAATTATGCTATTATTTAAATTTTTTGTTTTTCAGTTACAATAACCTGTTCATGTTGGGTGTGTGTGCACAGTGTGTACTTTCACTACCTGGTGATCATCCCTAGGATGAAGTAGCTAATCAGTTCTGGGAGGGGAGCTTATATTAAATCTGGGGATGGGTTCTAAATTGTACACATAGTACGGTGCGCGAATTGGTGTGCATGTTGTGCTTGTGGTTTCTGCAGGTTATTAGTGCATCCCTGAGCATGAGTGCAGAATGAAGCGACGTTTGGATGACCAGGAGTCACCGGTGTATGCGGCTCAGCAGAGGCGGATCCCTGGTAGCACAGAGGCTTTTCCTCACCAGCACCGAGTGCTCGCCCCTGCCCCTCCTGTGTATGAGGCCGTGGCTGAGACCATGCAGTCAGCCACAGGCATTCAGTACTCCGTCACTCCCAGCTATCAGGTGAGCTGGCGCTGCAAGGCACTGCGCCAAGGCCAGCATGATGCTTTCATTCAGTCAGAACAGTTTTTATTAAGCATTCAGTAAAATATAAAATACTACTAAAGTATATATATTTACAGGATATATGTAAGGTGTAAAAATAATGAAAACAATATATGCTTGTATATTTACCACATAAAGTTTTTTAAAAGAGGATTGTTAGGACCTTGGTGTTCACTGTCCTTTCTCTCTAACCCCTTTTCCTTTTTGATCCTTCAGAGTAGCCACTGATCAGAACTTTGCATTTTTCATTTCCTTGATTTTATATAAGTCATTTTGTTTCTTTCTCTAGACAGTAAAATTGTTTAGTTTGGGTATTTTTGAACTTTTATGTAAATGAAAACATGTATTTTATTTTCACTCACTTTTTTTCACTGCTACGAATTATATGAATACTTCCAATTTATTTATTCTTCTGTTGAACAACCAGTCTGTTTCCAGATTTATGCTCTTATGAAGATGCTACTGTGAATGTTTTAGCTGGTTCTCTAGTGCAGTGGTATTCACAGTGGCTTGCACCAGAATCTAAATGAACATACTACCTTTCTCAAGAGAATCTTGCTATGGAGGAGGGGTGGGAAAGGCAGCTGAATTAAACAGTGTGCTTATTAGTGGAGTAGTTGGTTTACATTTTGGTGCAAACTCCTTATCTTCTTTCAGACTACTCAGCAGGTTTGAGGGCACATGAGGAAGAGTTGCTTGCGTATCTAAGAGAGGGATTGCTGGGTCCTAGGGTGTACACATCTTCACTTTAGCAGGTAATGTCAGATTGGCTTTCAAAGTTGTGCCAATTTATATATTTCCACCAGCATTGTATATCCCTATTGTTCCACATCTTGACCAACTTAATCATTCATCTCGTCTGTTCGATTTGTTTTGCAAAAATGGAAGAAACTTAACTTTTTGTCCTTTTAAATTATTAAAGTAAACATCACCATTTATTATTTTTTATAGAATTTATTCATTTCTTGGGGAAATAGAGGGAGATACATACTAATGTGTGAGAGAAACTTTAGTCAGTTGCTTGTCACACACCCCCAGCTGGGGACCTGGCCTGCAACCCAGGCATGTAGCCTGATTGGGAATGGAATTTGCGGCCTTTCAGTTCATAGGCTGGCGCTCAATCCACTGAGCCTCAGCAGCGAGGGCGACATCACCATTTATTAAAAAGATGTAAGATTACCTTTCCTCTGACCCCTCAGACTATATCTCACTGGTATATTTCTTGGGTTTCCAAAATTTTGTATGCATATACAAACATACCTAGATGAGGTCTGTCTGGAAAAGGTCCAGTCATTGTTAATATTACAAGAACGCTTTGCATGACATTGATATAACCTGGCAGCCAGAGAGACTGGAATGCACATGTGTGAACAGTGCCAACTTCACTGTACTAGTCAGTGGGCTGGTAGACATTGTTGAGTGAATATGTGTACTCTGTGGCCATCACATTCAAAATTACTGAGCAAGTAGAGCAACAAATCTGAATCACATTTTGTGTTAACATGAACATTCCTCCACAGAAACTATTTGGATGATTAGAAGGCTTTCAGGGATGATGCAGTGAATTCAGTGCAAATAAAAGCGTGGCACAAACACTTCAAAGATGTTCAAGAATCTGTTGAAAGTGATCCACATTCTGGAAGACTTGGAACACGCAGAACACCTGAGACTGTTGAACGTATACATACTGCAATCAACAAAGATTGGCGGCTGACAGTGCAAGAACTAGAAGCTGATGTGGGGATTCCAAAAACTACTGTGTCCGAGATTTTGACACAGGATCTTGGCATGAAACGTGTCACGGCAAAATTTGTTCCTGTGGTTTCTACCACCAAAGCAGAAGGAACATCATCCTGCAGTTGCTAATGACTTGATTCAAACCGCTACCAGTGAACTAGATTTCCTCAAGAAGGTCATAACCAGAGATCAGTGGTGGGTCTACAGCTATGATCCAGAACGAAGGCCCAGTCATCCCAGTGGAAGTCATCTGGTTCTCCACACCCAAAGAAGGCACAGCAAAGTAGCAGCAAGATCAAGACCATGTTAAGTGTGTTTTTTGGTTAGGAAGGTAGTGTCACAAGTATGCCCTTTAAGGCCAAAAAATTAATAAGGAGTATATTGCCTCAGTGTTCATCGCTTAAGAAATGCAATACAATGAAAATGGCCACAGCTATGAGCAGCTGGTGATTAGCACCTTCATCACAACAACATGCATGCTCATGTATCACGTCTCGTGTAGAGTCTTTTAGCGAAACATCAAATCACCCGGAAACTCAGCCTACCTGCAGCCTAGATTTGGTGCCCTGTGACTTCTGGTTTTTCCCAAAACCAAAATCACCTCTGAAAGGCAAGAGATTTCAGACCCTTGATGAAATACAGTAAAATACAATGGGGCAGCTGATGGTGATTATAACAAAGGATTTTGCAGTGTTTTGCCCAGTGGAAGAAATGCTGGGAAAATTGTGTGAGGTCCTTGGGTGCCTACTTTGAAGGGGACTGAGCTGTCATTGTCTTATGTATAATGTTTGTTATACCTTCTTTAAGAAATGTCTCTCACAGTATATGGCTGGATACTTTCTGGACAGACCTCAGTATTTATCTGCCTAGTTATCTAGATACAGTTCTCTTTTTATACAATTTGGATCATACAAAAATGTACTATTCTGCTGTTTGCTCTTTTCACTTAATATGTGAACTTTCCACTTGAATATGTATGTATAAATCCAAGTTACTTTTAAGAAATCACTGCATTTATAATATAACATCCGGGTCATCTGAACCATAATTTATTTAACTGGTCTAGATGGTCTAGAGAGACCTTCAATGTAAATTGTTAGTGACTTTTTAAAAGCTATGACTGGTACTGGGAATGTAAATTGGTATACTTTTTCTTGAAAGCAGTTTGACACTTTTTGTCAGATTGTTTAGCTATAAGAAGACAAAGAAGAGGGAAACCAGGCGAAGTAGGTTATGGTGATTCCTGAGGTGTGTCCTGAAGTAGTCCTGAGGGACTACTTCCTCAGTAGTTCCCCTTAAAGCAATTTAGTACTTTGATATACTTCATATACAGAGGACTGCTACAGATCAACTCTTTCAGTTAAGAATTGGGAGAAAGGTTGCTTGATTTCCGTGGCTGATTACTTTTATCTGAACAAGTTCATGATTGTTTCCTACATTTGAGATAAGTTACGTCTGTTCCTATATTAGAAACTATAATGTGCTTCTATAAAACCAGCCATCTCAAATCATTATAAACTCCAGTTGAGCCATGTAAAGACCTGTCCAACTTATGCATGTTGGAATTAGAAGCTCAGAATAATAACCCTTCTTGGGAAGATATATGAGAGCTTTTAAAATTGTCTCAATAGTTTCTTTTTACTCCTAATGTATATTGTGTTATTTCTGTGGATTTATAAGTAGTTACTCAATTTCCCTCCCTCCCCTTTGCCCAGGATAATCTTTATAAATTTGCAGAGACTTGGGGGGGGGGTATTTTTTAAGTTGTAGTATACAACTTACATCGTTTAGAGAAAGTTTCATGTTATTTACTCTCCTTATTTTGGAGGTATGACAAGTCAGGTATATTAGTCTTTAGTTGTCTTCTGTAGTGATTAACAGTTCTAAAATAGAAAAAATTAAAGAGGTTTGAACACTTTATATGGCATTTCTTGCAATAAAAATGGGAAGAAATGGGGCTTGTGCTTTAAGTCACCCTTAAACTTATAAGAGGATGAGAAAGAGAGAATGAATATGAATAAGAAAATAGAAAAGAAAGATGTCTGAGGTCAAACCACCAATAATTTGGAAGAAATTTTTGTTTTAGAAGTAGCGAATAAGGATAAGCAAAATAAGACAAAGTAAAAATCTTCTAACCCTGTCACCTCAAGATAAAATACTAACATTTTGATATGCTTTGTCTAGGGTTTAAACTCTTTTTTCTTTTTCTTTTTCCTTTTTTCTTTTTAAAGATCTTATTTATTTTTTAGAGAGAAGGGAAGGGAGGGAGAAATAAATAGAAACATCGATTGGTTAAGAGGTGGAGAGAAATTTAATCAGTTGCCTCTTGACACTCCAAACTGGGGACCTGGCGTACAACCCAGGCACATACCCTGACTGGGAATCGAACCAGCAACCTTATGGTTCACAGGCCGGTACTCAGTCCACATCAGCCAGGGCTCTCTTTCCCTTTTCAGAGATTTTGTTTGTTTGTTTGTTTTTAATATTTATATTTTTAGAGAGGGGGGAAGGGAAGGAGAAAGAGTGGGAGAGAAACATCATTGTGTCGTTGCCTCTCATGTGTCCCCCACTAGGGACCTGGTCTGCAACCCAGGCATGTGCCCGGACTGGGAATCAAACCAGTGACCCTTTGCGGGACCATTGACCGAATCAAACCAGTGACCCCTTCACAGGCCTGCGCTCAATCCACTAAGCTACACCAGCCAGGGCTATTCATTTATTTTTAAAGCTAGGGGAAGAGAGGGAGAAAGAGTGGGAGAGAGACATCAGTCAGTTGCCTCTTGCCATACCGGAACCAGGCCCTGCTAACTAGCAATCAAATTAGCAACCTTTCACTTTGAGGGACAGTGCTCAACCGAGTAAGCCAATGCCAGTCAGGGTAAGGGCTTAAAATCTTTTAAGTGTATTATATATATATACTACTAATAATGTGTTTTTAAATTTTTTTAGAAGTTTAAATTCATATGGAGTACATGAATACATTCAGCTTATGGATTATGAACATTTTTAAAAATTAAATTTATTGGGGTGACATTGATTAATAAAATTACTCTAGGTTTCAAGTGTACATCTCCATACATTGTGTGCCCACTACTCAAAGTCAAATTTCTGTCACTATATATTCAGCGCCCCTTACCCTTTACTAGATTGTGAACATTTTTTAATGTTCAAATATTTGTATCTATATCAGAGCTATTTAAAATGTCCACAGACAGCTGAGGTATATAATTTCTACTAACTATATACCTATAAGTAGAAATTTAGTGTTTAGAAACTTTTATAGCAACTAGACATTGTAATTTTATTTTTTACTTATTGATTTTTTTAAATTGAGAAAAAGGAGAGAGAGCAACGTCTGCAACATCTGTTTGTTGTTCCACTTACTTAAGCATTCATTGGTTGCTTCTTATATGGGCCCTGATTAGAGATTGAACCTGCAACTTTGGTGTTCAGGGATGATGCTCTAACCAACTGAGCTAACTGGCCAGGGCCAACATTATAATTTTATATTTGTAAAATCCAATAATGAAAAATATGGGCTTATGTGTGTTTTGTTTTGTTTTTTTTAGATTTTATTTATGATTAAAGAGAGGGGAAGGGAGGGAGAGAAACATCTTTGTGAGCAAGAAACATCAATTGGTTGCCTCTTGTAAGGTGCCCCTGCTGCAACCAAACCCACAACCTTAGGTGTGTGCGCTTGACTGGGAATCAAACCAGAGGCCTTTTGCTTCATGGAACAACACCCAGCTAAGTCACACTGGTTAGGGTGGGTGTATATATTTTTTATTTCACTTTTCTGGGAATTCATTTTCATTGTATTTTATAAAAAGTAGTGGCCCACGATAGATTGGAATTTAAGGAAAAAAAAACTGGTGCTTTACTACAGAGAGCTTGAGAAGTACTGAGCTGTATAATATATGAGAAAATGCAGAGAATCTTGTTTTGAATGGACTATAGTTTATTTCACTAATTTCATCTTGTGGGAAATTTGGGTTTCTAATCATCTTTGTGTATACATGTTCTTTAGACACATTTGGAGAAAAATGCACAGCCTTGAACTTTTATGTATCTATTTTGTCCACCCCAGGTTTCAGCTGTGCCACAGGGCTCCGGTGGCAGTCATGGACCCACCATAGCAGCGGTTCATAGCAGCCATCACCACCCAACAGCTGTGCAGCCCCATGGAGGCCAGGTGGTCCAGAGTCATGCTCATCCAGCCCCTCCAGTTGCACCAGTGCAGGGACAGCAGCAATTTCAGAGGCTCAAGGTGGTGTTCAGCTCTTTTCCTTCCATCAAAGAAGTTTCTCTCATAGAAGGCAATATTGGCTTCAGTCTATTATTAGTGATATTACAACTTTTAACACACTAGACTGGGGGTTGGGTTTTACTTTGTTTTGGTTTTGAAACCTACTACGATTCCCCACTTTAACACCAGTGCCTGATCCAGAAAATACATTCAAGAATCTTTTCTGGAATTTATGAATGCATGGCACTCAGATCAGGATTGAGCGGCTTTTTGCATATGATATCAACTAAGTCTATTTTTAGGATGCCTCCTTTTGAACTCTTAGTTCTTAATTCTTACCATGGTATAAGGTTTTATTGTGCATACACATGGTTGACTACAGTCCTGTACAGTAAATGGGCCCAGTACTCTCCTATGGCTTAATCTTTTTATTTCTGTTTTTGAATAGCTGAATTGGCTGGCATCTTCAAGTCCATGTTTAGTAAAACACATGCTCCTTTTGCAGGAAGTTTGGGGAAATACTTTAATTTTGAATGAAGTGTTAGTGTTTTCATCTGTTCTGCTGAGCACGTGCCATAGGTTTTCAGTCCTTTGAAATTTGAGGCATCTGTTGAGAAGTGAAATTTGTGTGCCCAACTAACCTTCTCTCTCAGCTTGCTTGAGTATAATTTTTTAAAAGATGTAAAGCTTATATACACTCTCTTTATATAAAGCTTAAACTCAAGTGCAGGAAATAAAAATTAAGGAGCTATAAAGAGATAAGATATCAGATCTTTATTTGGTCCTATCAGCCTAATTATATCAAGTATGCAGGTAGGAATGAAAAATATACCCTTGAAGAACATATCATGTGTAGCAAATATCTCAGCCTTCTGTTTCCTTGATACTTAGTCTAGTTCTCCCTGACCCTGCCCTCCTTGCTGTGGCTTCCCAGGAACTTGTTTAATATTGGCCCAAGGAAAGTAAGTGATACGTGAATATAAAGCATACTAAAGCTGAGCTGTAGCAAAAGATTTTATATAGCAAAAGACTTTACTTTTCTATATTAGCTTAAGTAATGAGTAGACTATATTTAAGCATGGTCTTTGAAGAGTACAACTTGTCTGGCCCTGAAACTTCACTTGGGGCTCTACATTTGGGAAAATACGCATTAGCTAAATTGTTGTTTTCCTTGCAACATTTTAGTCTCTGCTTGTAGAGTGATGTCTGTGTACCAAAATGTATTATTGCTATAGAGTTAGCACTTCACCAGTCCCTGAAAATACTTTTTTTAAGTTGGTTTGATGCGATTTAATTCCATATTAAATATATTCAGCAGTTAATGTCTAATGTTGCAAAAGACCTTTATTTGTTTATTATTTATCTATCTATCTATTTATTTATTTATTAGAGAGGGGAGAAGGGAGGGAGAAAGAGAGGGAGAGAAACATCAATCTGTGGTTGCCTCATGTGGCCCCCACTGGGGACCTGGCCCACAACCCAGGCATGTGCCCTGACTGGGAATCGAACCGGCAACCCTTTGATTTGCAGCCTGTGCTCATTCCACTGACCTATACCAGCCAGGGCCAAGACTTTATAAATTTACTGTTAAACTAATAAAAATACATTTATTTCTATAGCTTTTGTCAGCCAGCTCTATCAAAGCATAGCACCTGTTTTACTCATCCTCCTCACTAGGGTATAGGTAGACTATGCTTTATCTGTTTTACCGAAACTGTAAAGGGAGCAAGAAAGGGCTTTGGAGTTGGGGTTACAGAGTGACTCACGGGTCCAGTTAGGACTTGACCCACGACTCGTGCTCTGTTCTTTTAGTTACAGGCTCTTGAATGTGATTCTTGAACACAGAAACTTGCTGCATTTTCTTTCTAATGAGAAGAGATAAAATGCTGTCTTGTGCCTTCATGTAATTTAATTCAGCATTCCCACATTGCCTGCCATTTTTAGATCAGTCTTAAAAGGCTTTATGAGCATTTGAATTCACTTCTGTAAGCCATTTATATTCCATAATTAGGAAGTGTCCAATGAGAACGTACATGTAGGTTATTTTCAAGCATCAACACTGTCTAAACTTTTTTTGTCTTTGGCATATTGACAAGGAAGATATAAATAATTTAAGGCTTTCTTGCTGTGATTTAGTTATTTATCGAATGACACCAACATAGATATTTGGCAGCACAGGTATTTAGCAAGTTCTCTTTACAGTTTGTGTTTCCTCCCCTCCCCAATAGGATCATGAACTTTAGGAGGTTAGGGACCTTAATGAGTTCCTGTTGAAGTGAGGCAGGAAAGTGCATCAGCCGAGTCTAGGGTTCTCCCCTAGTGCCTCCTTAAATGTGTAGCTCTAAATGACTTTTTTCTAAGTTGTGGTTCATAGAACTGCATACCTGCTCTTCAGGTCATGAGAGAATTTCCTTACTACTCGTATTTTTCGGTCTGTAAGATGCAGTATTCCCTGCCACCAAAAATTTGGGAGGAATAATGCCTGTTAATGCTGCTATTGAGTTCTGTTTACATTTACATTGGTGAAATTTTATGTTATTAAATATTTTACCACTTTTTCTTTTTTTTTTTTTTTTTTTTTTGGTTCAAAATTTTTTTCCTATTCTCTAAAACCTAAGGTGTGTTTATGGTTCAAAAATGCAGTGTTTTTACATTCGGGTATCTCATGTGGGTGTCAAGCTGTTTTTTTTTAAGCATAGTTGTCATTTTATCACTGCTTTTCAAATAGGGGTTCACATATGACCTGTACCTTTTCTTCTAAACGTACACACATCACATATAATTTCTTTCCTTTAGGTTTCTGTACTTTCTCTCTCTAGTAATTATATTATGCCATAGTGAGCTTGTTGGGTTTTTGTTTGTTTGGTGTTTGTTTATTTTTAAGTCCTCATTTGTCACGTGACTGTAAATGCTGTTTTCAGATATCTTCCAGAGTCTTTGTATTTTCTACAAATTTTATGAGTTTTATATTTCAGCAACTTGTCATTGATGACCAATTTCAATATGGATAGTTCTGAATATGAATTAAATAGTGTATTGAATTTCAACAGGAATCGTCATATTATTTGTAAAGAAAAACCAGCCATCTAATGAGTGGGTTAAGTCTATAATCTGTGCTTTAGTAACGCTGAAATAACTTAGTCATGATTAACTGTGGCTGTTATGGAAGTTTAGGCAACTCTTGAAATGTCATTTAATAGTTTATTTGAACATAAATATTCAATTTCACAATATCTATCACAAGAGTAGAGTTATCAAATCACATACTTATTTTTGAAACTTTTATAAACTTGATATTTTGTATACTGTATTTTACCGTGTATAATGTGCACTTTTATACCCAGATTTGGGGGGGGATAAGGATGCGCAATTATACATGGGTATAATAATAATGGGCATAATAATTCTGTGTATAATGCATACAAAACATGGGTTTGCATTATGCACAACAAAATAGATAATTTAAAATCTCAGAATATGTAGGAAACACCTTGTAGGTAATTTCCTAGGGTATCTCCTCAGTAATTAAAAATTTAATTGTTCTAAATCCAACTCACAACTTTCTAGTCCTTCAAACAGTTCCTCTTTGTGAATGCTCAAATAATTTATAATTTAGTGAAGGCTCCTTCTTCCTTATCTCTCCCATATTAGTCAGAGTCCAGTCCCTGTCACTTCTGGGCCCTAAAAAGCTTTAGAATATATTCAGTTCTCCCTGTTCTTTTGGTCAGTACTGTAAATCAGGCCATAATTGTTCACATGTGAGGCAGCCAGGCAGCCTTAGAGCATAACTGGTTTTCCTGCCTCCTTTCAATCTTGCCCTTTCATCAGTTTGTCTCAGCACTGGAGCCAAATTGAATACACTAAAATGCAGATGATGAAAATCTCAATTGCTTTCTTTTTTAAGATTTTATTTATTTATTTTTGAAGAGAGGGGGAGTACGGGAGAAAGAGAGGGAAAGAAACATTGATGTGCGCGCCATACATCAATTGGTTGCCTCTTGCATGTCCCATCTGGGAACTTGGCCTGTAATGCAGGCATGTACCCTGATTGGGAATTGAACCAGTGACCTTTCTGTTCGCAGGCCAGCACTCAATCCACTGAGCCACAACAGCCAGGGTTCAGTTGCTTTCTAACAAGTTTTAAAGGCTTTTCAGGATCATGTTCTGCTTCCTCTTCTCTATCATCTCTTACCACTTTTCCTGTCACCATTCCTCCTCTTCTCCACAAATCCTCCAGCCAAAGTAAATTGTTTGCATTTTTCCAAGGGTATGGTATGGTGTCCTGTCTAGGATTTTGCCCACGCTGTTTACTCTCTTTTTTTCAAGATTTTATTTTTAGAGTGAGGAAGGGAAGGAGAAAGAGAGGGAAGAAACATCATTGTGTGGTTGCCTCTTGCACGTCTCCTAGTGGGGACCTGGTCTGCAACCTAGGCATGTGCCCTGACTGGGAATCAAACCGGTCACCCATTGGTTTACAGGCCAGCACTCAGTCCACTGAGCCAGACCAGCCCAGGGCTACTCCAACTTTCTTCTTGGGTCTTCACTTTAGTAACTTGTATTCATCCTTATACTCAGTTTATCAATTACTTCCCAGGGAAGACTTTATGTGCTTTTTGAGTATTCAGTGATTAACCACTTATTCCACTGTGTTAGGATTCCCAGCTAGATGTGAGTGAACTTCTGTAGAGAGGGATTGTGGCTTGTCATTGACCCTTTAATACCCCATGCTGGGCCTGGTATAGCATGTTTTGGCTTTAGTAGATATTTGTGAAATGAATAAATAAGCAAGTAAGTCAATGAGATACCAATGTGTATTCTTCACTAATCATTCCCTCCAGAATTATGCAAGACAAGGCTACAGATTTTGAGTTGATTTTTATTTGAAGCTCGAGTTTTATTATTGATATCCATACTCATTTTTAATACTTCATGTGTATTTACTATATATTTCTATTTCATTTACTGCATTAATTTTATTTAGGCATAAGTCATTTGTTTTTTCATAATTTTTGTCTTACTTTCTTTTTATTACCTGCCTCAGGTGGAGGATGCACTATCCTATCTTGACCAGGTGAAGCTGCAGTTTGGTAGTCAGCCTCAGGTCTACAATGATTTCCTTGACATCATGAAGGAATTTAAATCACAAAGGTAAAAGATATATGTGGCTGTACTCAAGCTTTGTGCTTGGAATGTTGATGGGGGTGGGGCAGGTGGAGAGCTTATTCTACTCTCCTGAAAGATAATGGATGTCTCCTTTTGGGGGTTTGATTTTCAGGTGTATGCTTTAATTTTATGTAGAGATTTGTTGATGAAAATTATAGGCCGTAGATCTTTGTTTTCTCCCTACTGGTACATTTTTCTTAACTAAAGTTCTCTTAGGACTTCACCTCAATCAATGGAGGTAGACTGAAATGATCAGGCTACTTACTCTTTGACTTAAGATACACTAATATTCCAGCATGGTTCACTACTATAAGAGAATAGCTAACTAATCTGAACAATATAGATACATGATTTGTACTGGTGTATCACAGGTTGGATCTTTCATGGACATTGAAGCTTTAGGTTTATCTGAGTATCTGCACGATAGGACTGTTACCATGAATATATATTCTGTTCAAAGTTGTGACCAAATCTCTCCAAATATGAAGTAAATGTCTTTGAAGTTTCAGATTTCTTTGTATGTTCTTAATTTTGTAATAAGCAGATTGATTTTTATTCGTTTTCCTTTTAGAGAATGTAATGTGAAACTGTTTTCTTACTAAAGTGTTTTTCAATCTTGCCACTTTAATTTTTGTTTTTGTTTTTGTTTTTGTTTTTTTAATCAGCATTGACACTCCAGGAGTGATAAGTCGTGTATCCCAGCTGTTCAAAGGCCACCCAGACCTGATTATGGGCTTCAATACCTTCTTGCCCCCTGGCTACAAGATTGAGGTGCAAACCAATGACATGGTGAATGTGACAACTCCTGGCCAGGTTCATCAGATTCCCACCCATGGCATCCAGCCCCAGCCTCAACCACCACCCCAGCATCCTTCCCAGCCTTCAGCCCAGTCAGCTCCAGCTCCTGCCCAGCCAGCTCCTCAGCCACCACCTGCCAAAGTCAACAAGGTGAGCACTTGGAAAATTTTACATCACATGAAATGCATGTCTAGAAAGCACCCTCCTTTGACGTTTCCCCTTTAGGCAAGACTAGATATATATATATGTTACAGTGATTTCATCAGAGAAGGGGCAGTAGTCAAATCTTTATAAAATGGTTCACATGTACATACCACATGTTTAGATGTCTGTTTAAATCAAGACATCAACAACCTATAAGGACTCTTCCTGTTCCCAACTTCTGCTTATTGAACCCCAAGAGCATCCCAGTAGGCAGCAGTTTTGCTTGTGTAGTGGTACTTTGACAGCACAGGCAGAAATGATCATCTTATGATCATACTATGCTCCTGCCTGCATGATCATCACCTCACAGAAGTTACTCCGTGTACCAGATTAGGTTATATCAAGCTAAGCAGACGATCCTGTTGATGACAGTGATAATAATGATCATGGATGTTCTTGGTCTAGAACTGTACTGTCTAATAACAGTAGCCACTAGCCACATATACCTATATTTAAATTTAAATTAATTAAAATAAGTATTGTGTCCCCTAATTCTTACTGGGAATGAACCACTTTTTCAGTTGCACTCACTACTTTCAAGTGCTCATTAGCCTCATGTGGCTAATTTTGGTATTGTCCAGGACAGTGTAAATAAAGAACATTTCCATCATTTCAGAGAGTTCTGTAGGACTAAGCTGGCATAGGAGACTTTGACGCAGAGGTGCTGTAACACTGAAGTGTCTTTTTTGACACTGAAGACACAGCATGTGTAGAATGAAGTTTTTTTCCATTGTATTTGCACCTGTTGACCTAGTGTGCTTAAAATTGCATATAAAAAGTTCTTCCAGCCCTGGCTGGTGTAGCTCAGTAGATTGAGCACGGGCCTGCAAACCAAAAGATCGCGGTTCGATTCCCAGTCAGGGCACATGCCTGGGTTGCAGGCCAGTTCCCAGCAGGGGTCACATGAGAAGTAACCATACATTGGGGAAAGAAAAAAGTTCTTCCCTATTTCTACTTTTAAGACTGTATTTAGAAATTTGAGACTGAAATATTTGATTTAGAATTGTGCGCCCTGTGCACTTCTCACCCCTGCCCAATGTGATTTGAATTGGACTGAAATGGCCTGGCCAGCATGAATACATAGGTTAATCAGACACCTTCTCTTTCATTTGAACGTTTTTTCCTGTGTCAAACCATTTGTGTTCCTGAGGAGAATAAAGATTTTTTTCTTTTTAGCCTTCCCAACTACAAGCACATACTCCCGCCAGCCAGCAGACCCCCCCACTCCCACCATATGCATCCCCACGCTCTCCACCTGTCCAACCTCATACACCAGTGACAATCTCGTTGGGAACGGCCCCATCCTTGCAGAACAATCAGCCTGTGGAGTTTAATCATGCCATCAACTATGTTAATAAGATCAAGAACAGGTTCCAGGGCCAACCAGACATCTACAAAGCATTCCTGGAGATCTTGCACACATATCAGGTAAGAGAATTGCCCTTCCAATTTGTCTTAACCAGGTCACCCTCTGAAGACATCTAGTCCAAGAAGTTAAATAAATATTATTGTGTCCCCTAATTCTTACTGAAAATAAACCACTTAGAAACGGTAATAATGTATTTATAAAGCATTGATTGCCTGCTTTAATTGTCTTATAGCAGGTAGTTAAGATTTTAAAGATACTGCCCTGTGAAATAAATAGTTATTTCTGTGTGAAGTTTAGAGGATGACCTGTGTCATAAAGTTAATCTACAATAGGAGAAATTTTTCTAATCTGTTTTATCAATTAATAGTAGTCCCCTGCACGTTCACATATTAACTGCCCTAGTTTTAAAAGGAATTGTCAGCCACCATCTTCTACTTCTTTTTCAAAGCTTATAGTCAAAACAGTTTCTAAGATTATAGACTTTGTTCTTAAAGGCAGCCCAAGTAGATAACACAGAGTTCCTATCATACATTTCAAAAAATATGCAAAAGTGATTCATTCAAGACAGTGCTTCTTCAATATGATCTCTTCCCATTTGCAATTTATCAGAAGGAGCAGCGAAATGCCAAGGAAGCTGGAGGAAACTACACTCCAGCATTGACTGAGCAGGAGGTTTATGCTCAGGTGGCGCGTCTTTTTAAAAATCAGGAAGATCTGTTGTCAGAATTTGGACAGTTTTTGCCAGACGCCAACAGCTCTGTGGTAAGTTTTATTTAGAAGAACTATGCCATTTAGAATTATCTTAGATGAGTTAGGAAGCTGGAATCAGAAAATCACTTTTTTCTAAATGATACTTGCTTTGATGAGAACATTAATCTCTTTCATATGTCTTAATTAGCTTTTAAGCAAAACAACTGCGGAGAAGGTTGATTCTGTGAGAAATGACCATGGAGGAACTGTGAAGAAGCCCCAACTGAACAACAAGCCACAGAGGCCCAGCCAGAATGGCTGCCAGATCCGGAGGCATTCTGGGACAGGAACCACCCCTCCGGTGAAGGTACGGATGAGTAGCAGCTGCTCATTTTGGACTTTCAGGAGCAAGTGTAGTGGACGGGTACTCTAGGGTTGGTCCTGTGTTCTTAGCCTATACATGTAGACATTGGATCCTGGATTTTCGGAGTGAGGGTACATGTCACAGAAACTCAGTGCAAAGCTTCTTATCTGGCTTTGCAAAAGAAGGTTAGAATACCACTCATGACTCAGATCACTGTGCTTTTTTGAGTTTTTATTGGTTTTTCTCTATATTTTATCTTTCTCTACTGATAGGTGTCATCTGTTTTTTGTTTTCTGCTAAGAGTTTCTGAGACATTAATTTTTTCCTTCTGATTTGATGCCTTAATCCTGCCTTGTGCTAAGAAAGATTATTAAGCTTGATAATTGTTTCAGATACAAGTCAGTGATCTCTGAGGTTCTTCTGTGAGTAAAGTGCCTGTGCTTTATGAGATCTATTTCATCTAGAGACCTCTCCTGCCCCAGGTCCTTTTTTGGTTTGCCTGATATTATCTGTATCCTGTTAATCTCCCAAGTTGTAGCAGAAGGAGGTCTTAAACTACTGTTAGTGACTTGTCACAGCAATGCTGATCTGCCTGCAGAAAGCTGGTCCTGCTCCCTCCCTCTTTATCAGGGAGAGGGGTAGGTATAGGGACTGAGTGTTGCTTCAGTAGATTTTAAAGCAGTACATAACATGGAAGAGAGGTGTGTTTGCAGAGCTTTGTTAAAGAATAAAAGCTAGTAGAATTTCTAATAGTAAGAGATGACTGGTGATTAAGCAAATAACTACAAAGACTGACATGTTAGGTGTTGATACTTTTGAAAGACTCTTTTTTAGTGTTTGTAATGGTTTCTCTTTCTAAAGCAAGTTGAACACAGTGATAGTTTCTCCTTCTTCAATAAAAAGTATTATTTATAAGGATAGCAATCATCGGGTCAGCAGATTTGCTCCACTCATCAGTTGGTCTTCTCCTGCACATGATTAACCGCAGGTGGAAACACTACATTGGGGATTGGAATTCCCTCCCTACTTTCTGCTCAGGCAACGTGAGCAGTGGCTATGGCTCCTCAGCAAGTAAACTCTGGGGTGGCAAAGGTAAATGTGCTGCTTCTCCCAAAGTTTGTGTTTCTTCACAGATAGTTGAGATGTTGCTTTTTAAAAGTCAGTTCTTGCCTGACAGTTATGTTAGGACCTGTTTGTTCCCTTTGAAAGAACAGTCTTAAATTGGTCTGCGTGGATATCACTGAAAGATAGTTTATTCCTTCTGTTAGGAAAATATGCTATGCTCTTTCCATGAATTTTTAAATTGAACTATAATTAAAAGTTAAAGATTGATTTCTGTCCATTCTAGGTAATACACTCCAGCTCTTTTTGCAAACAGTCTCTTCTGCCTCCACAGCTAGGAACACAAGGCAATGACATTATGTTCCAAATAAAGTTCCTTCTGGCCCATGGAAAAAGTAAAGATACTAATTCTGTGACAACTTGTAGAGAGGATATTTGGGTAGTAGAATGATCTGTGAACTTCTGCAGTAAAAAAACTGACAGGCAAGCTGAAGGAGAGGAGACAGGTGGAAATCTTGTAGGCTATACAATGAGTCAGTGACTTAAATTTTCTCACTTGTTGCAAATTATTAATCAGCAGTGGTTAACAAGGAGATCATTTGGACACATGAAAATAATAGAGGAACTCACCCTTTGAATCTTAACATGTTTGTGTTTTTCCTTTATTGTAGAAGAAACCCAAACTGCTCAGCCTAAAGGATTCTTCTATGGCAGACGCCAGCAAGCATGGTGTAGGAACTGAATCATTATTTTTTGATAAGGTGAGTAAATGAATGAATTAGATTTAATATCATCGATTATGCCAAAAGAAAATCACTCCATCCCCAAGAAGATTTTTTTCTTTAGAGGCATCAAGCTGATTAGGACTTTCTGCTATTTAATGTGGTTTCCGAGAGAAATGATAGCATTGTCTGCTTTGGTTTTGTGAAATAGTTTGCAGCAAAATACAGCATTTTCTATGGTGGAAAATAGCTTTAACAAAATGCATAATATTAAAAACTCTCAAAAGGTGTTTGGAGTTCCCTTTTGCAGGTGTCCGAGTCTGTACAGTGGAAAGTGGGGAGTATCAGTGCACTAGTTGTTGAAGACTTAAAATGACTTGTAATCTTATGATTGCTTATAATACTTGCAGTATCATACACAGGATTCCTTGGGATTCTGATTTAGTTGTATGTTGCCAGCGCTCTCCAGGTGATTCTGATGAGCAGCCTGAGGTGGTGATCACTAGTATAAACAGTGTTTTAGGGTGTGTTAGTTTGACCTTTTTCCTCTGTCTGACTTCTTCACTGGAGGCAACTTGATGATTAGCAGGCTACTTTCATCAAAGTTGCTGGCAACTGCCAGGCTTCTCACTGGCAGAAGCCAGCTCGGGTTGATCTGTTGGTGGTTTACACAGTCTTGCAATTTGGGGTTTTTGCAAAAGTACAAATGATTTAGTGTTTCCATGATTGGTGCTTCTTGATCTCTTTTTAGCCTGCTGTGCCTGTGTGAGCTGTTCTGCAAAATAATTGAGCCCTTGGCTCTGACTTAAATCATTTCTGAGGGCTGCTTAATGCTTTTAAGGCAAATGGTCACAATCAGCCTGGAAAATGGCAAGGAAAGGGTGGGATTGGGAAGTTAAATAAGTTTAGTTTGTAAAGAACTGTGGTATTTTAGCCCTGGCTGGTGTAGCTCAGTGGATTGAGCGCGGGCCTGCAAACCAGACAATCGAGGTTCGATTCCCAGTCAGGGCACATACCTGGGTTGCAGGCCGGTTCCCTGCAGGCCAGTTCCCAGCAGGGGATGCATGAAAGGCAACCATACATTGATGTTTCTCTCCCTCTCTCCTTCCCTTCCCCTCTAAAGATAAATAAATAAAAATTTAAAAAAAAAAGAACTGTGGTATTTTGTTGTTGTTTTTGAGTATTTCTCTTTTAGGAATACATACTGAATTAGGAATAGATGAAATAATCTGGAATTCAGTTTAAAATTCATTGGTGGGGAAATGGGCATAGATGAAACCAAATTTACTGTATGTTGATCATTAAGACTGGGTGAGAATGTGGGGTTCATTTGACTATTCTGTGTATGTTTAAAGGCTAATAAAAGTTAGAGTAAATATGGTGTATTGTACAACAGTGAAGTGCTCTTTTATTTTTGGCTTTGAAAGTACATATATTCCATATAGCATCTACTAATTAGGAGTTATAAAAAGTAAATGGGAGCCTGGAGAAGGGGTTCTTGATAAAGCACATGGTCTGTGATCGTCTGCTAAAGGACTACAATGCTAAGTATTTACTACTGAAATTGAAACTTCAGTTTGTTCATCTAGCCAAGCTAGTTTTCCTTTGTCTATGCCATTGAACATTCTTAGGTTTTTGGATATTAAAATGATCAATATAAATGGAAGGAGGAAAAGAAGCAGAGGGCACAAGTATCTTATTTTAAAAGGTCATTATATAAGATTACCAGAGTTTGAAAACAGTGTTGATAAGATTCTTGCTGTAAACATCTGTTAGAGGAGGAAACAAAAGCTTCAGTAACTGATTTGGATTTGGAGAATTTTGATCATGTGAGGAGGTGAATGTCTTATTTTAGGATCTCATTTAAAAAAATTTTTGTTATGGAAAATTTTAAACATAGATGAAATTAAAGAGAACAGTTAAACTGTCTCCTCACGTATCTGTCATCATCCAGCTGCAAGCCAGGGTACTTCTTTCTTTCATGTGTGCTCTCATTCACCACAGACAGATCACACATACTGAATTACTTCATTCATAGATATTTTTACTAAGTTTCCTTTTTAAAAAAAATTTTTATCCTCACCTGAGGACATTTTTTCATTGCTTTTTTTAGAGAGAGGAAGGGAGAGAGAGAAGCATTGATGCAAGAAACAAGCATCGATTGGTTGCCTTCCATTTGCGCCTGGTCCGGGGATCAAACCGGTAACTTAGGCATGTCACTGACACAACCTTTTCAGCCACGGGATGACTCTGAGCCACACTGGCCAGGGCTGTTTTCTTTTAAAATAATTTTTTTTTCAAACATAATCATGATCACATCTGAAAACACTAACATTAATTTGTTATTGTTATCAGATAACTTCAAATTTCCCTAATCATTTAAAAGTGCTTCAGGATCACTCTGACTGGTGTGGTTCAGTTGGTTGGGTATCATCCCACAAAGCAAAAGATCGCTGGTTTAATCCTCAGTATCAAAGTTTCTCTCCCTCTCTTTCTCCCTCCCTTCCCCTCTCTCTAAAAATAAATAAATAAAATCTTTTTAAAAAACTAAATCTTTAAAACAAAAATAATAAAGTGATCCGGATATCTTCATTCCCTGATTGACCATTTTCCCTCTGGTTCTCTCCACAAGGTCCGAAAGGCTCTGCGTAGTGCAGAGGCCTATGAGAATTTCCTGCGCTGCCTTGTTATCTTCAACCAGGAGGTTATCTCTCGGGCTGAGCTCGTGCAGTTAGTCTCTCCTTTCCTGGGGTAAGTAGAGTTGAGGGTGCTTAGTCCTGATATATGATATGGAAATGAAATAAAACTTAGTTTATGAGAGTATACGATAGGAAAAATTAGTTTGATTGTGGTGGGTTAGTTGGTTCGAAAAAGTCTGTCAGTGACGGAGTCTTCTGGGAAGTCTTCTATTTCAACTGTAAAGATGAAACAATAGGGCATCCCCTGAGCAGTGTTGGGTGTTTATAAAGACCAGTCTGTTCAGGTTCTAGAATCTCAACTATATTTGACAACCTAAGAATGATCTGAATATCGAAGCAATATTCTTCTTGATCAGAAGAATGGCTGATTTTGTCTGATTTCAGTGCACTCTTCCATCACCATCCTAACTGACCTTAGAACCCTACAAGAAAAGGGGAAACCAAATGCTCACAAGCAGTAATTGCCAGTGGAATTTGTCCCTGATAGCAGAATTCTGACCCAACACCAAATAGTGGTAGCCATACCTCAGGATAAGTACATCATGCTTCTACTTGCTCACTAGTTTTTGGTTCGATTTTTCAGGAAATTCCCTGAGTTGTTTAATTGGTTTAAAAACTTTCTGGGCTATAAGGAGTCTGTACATTTGGAAACCTTTCCGAAGGAACGAGCCACAGAAGGCATTGCCATGGAGATAGATTATGCCTCTTGTAAACGATTGGGTTCCAGCTATCGAGCCCTCCCAAAGAGTTACCAGCAGCCCAAGTGCACAGGACGGACTCCTCTCTGTAAAGAGGTAAGGCCTTCCCCAGAAAGGAGCAACACCAAATCTTTAACTTTCTCTAGAAGGAAATGGTCTGCAGGGGTCAAGAATTTACATCATTGAGGAAATCAAGATCTTTTTCTGTCTTTTTTCTAAAGAAAATGTTTTATACTTATTTCAGAACCTTTTCCTTAATCTAGTATCATTTGTAAACTTGCTAAATGTGAAGCTTGTAATGTTAAATGTTCTTCCTTTCCCTAGAGTTTTGTCTTTTTATTGAGAATGCTTAATCACCAGAAAGTTTGTTACACTTTTTGTTTCAATTTTTCTTTTACCTGAAGGTTTTAAATGATACCTGGGTTTCCTTTCCTTCCTGGTCTGAGGACTCCACCTTTGTTAGTTCCAAGAAAACTCAGTATGAAGAACATATCTATCGTTGTGAAGACGAACGCTTTGAGGTACAAACACCTTCATCATTTGAAGTTTGGGGACATGGGAAATGCTAAATAAGATATCTTAAACACCTATCTGTGAGGGTCGGCTTTTAAGACAGAACAGTTGGACATTCATGTTCTTTTGTGGTAGATGCTTACTGTACTTACCATGCTTTAAGAGTTTTTTAAATATGCTATTAATATTTTTATGGCAAATGTGACTTATCTAGGCCACATTAACCTTAACTGAAATTACCCATTGGTAGCCGAATAATTGGATTTTTAATTCCATTTTAAAGGTTATTATGTATTGCATGGTAAATAAACTTAGTACTGTAGTAAGGCCTACTGGGCTTTCTTGAAGCTGCTTGAAGTTATTTTAAAGTATATTGTTATTCTTAGGTGAAATCAACTCTCCTGTGAGAACTGGTATTCTTTCATATTTCTGATGTTGATGTGGTACCTTTTGAAAGAAAGTTAAAGTAGGAACTTTATTTTAAAGTGGTTGGGAAGTAGCTTGAGTGAATAAATGAGCTGGTACAGCCCCTATGCCAGGAGTGGGAGTGCTGAAAATGGGTTCTGAATCCCCCGTGTTCACTGATATTTTCTACAAGAAAAGGGCATGTTGAAAGTATCTAAAGAGGTAAAACTACATGTATCCTATTTAATGTATTTGTTATATCAAACCGACTGGCTCTGCTTGTCTTATGGATGGGTGGTGATACCTTGCTCTTTGTTAACTTACATTGATTTAGCCCTCTGCCAGTTACTCCACACTCATTCCAGCTGTCTTGGGCATGTTGTAAGTGAAGAACTATGTTACTTGGCCATCTCTGCCCCAGGGTTAATGAAGAGCTTCAGCTATTTGCAGAAAAGTAAATCATGATAGATGTTAACTACCATGGAAAATTTTATCAGACTAAAAAAAGCATTGCTTATGTATGTTTAGTAAGGTTAGATGAGTTAGCAGAGATTGACATCCTTTTTTGATGGGATGTTACTGTTCTCAGCTGGTACGCATGCAAACGAGAGGACAACATGCTCCTTTTTCCATTTGAGATTATAGCGATAAAAGCGACAGAAGTGTTGTCTGTGTGTATGTGTTTAGGCTTGGGTGAGATGGGCTAGTTTGAAGGAGCATACCTTTAGAAAAACTCTTTATCAGTACAGTGGTTTGTTTCCAAGGAACATTCTTTTATATATCAGAATAGGTGAGTGATCCTAGAATATAGACAATCCCCAAATCCTGGTGGCTTGAAGAAGCAGATTTATTCCTTGATCTTGCTACACGTACATTGGTATCTAACAGGGGATTCTGCTCCTCAGAATTACTTGGAAGCCCAAGCTGCCAGTCACTGGCAGGAAGAAGACAGCTCTGGAAGTAATACACATTACTCTGACCCACCTGTTCACAATTCATTTGCCAGAACTAGTTACAAACATCGTCCTATCTAATCACAAGGAGCCAGGATGTTCAATACATCTTTTGTCCAAAATTGGGGTTGGGGGAACCAGAAATATTTGACAAAATACCACAGTCCCAAAACTAGAAAACTTAGGGAAACTTCTACAGACATTTGTTCATAGGCCCTTGACACTACTTGTACTTTTTTACTTTGTTTTCTGTTTCTCATGTAGAGATTCTTATGTGAGGGCTACAAAAAAAGGTAACTCAGTTAAAAAAAAAAAAACTGCCTTGTAAATACTACCCCCCCCCAATAAAACTTGGTGTGTGTTCAAAAAAAAAAGGTAACTCAAAGGCTGCCAGTCATATCCTTAATCAGGTCAAACTAGGCCCTTGCCAGAAAATAAGTGCCAGGAGTTCAGGAAGGATTTAAATGGGTCTCCACATATGCAACATTGAAGTTGTTAAGGAATGATATGTGAACAAGGCCATTAAATATTTAAATATTTCAAGTTACCCTGAAATTTTTTTCTTGTAAGACTGAGAATTATCTTGAATTGTCTCTTTGGGATTGTTTGTTTGTTTGGGGGGGGTTGGGGTTTTTGTTGTTGTTGTTTGTAACATCTTAGCAGTTCAGGAAAGTTCAGGGAATAGTGTTTGTAAGGTTGCTTCCTTTTAGGGCCTTCTAATCTGGGGTTAGTAGTCCTAAACCAAGCACACTGGCGGTGGCAGAAGTAATGACTACCACTTATTGGTCATTTATTGAATTTTGGTATGTGCTAGGCATTGCACAACCATTCATGTGAATTATATCATTTGATCAAGAAAATCACCTTATGAGAGTAGGTACTATTATCCCTAATTTACTGGTGAGAAAAGAGTCTTCTGTGACTATTGCGGCAGAGCCAGGACTCCCTTCCAGGGAATTTGATATCTCACCTTAATACTCCTGGCTTACTATTCTATTCTGGTTTGGGTCCTGAGCACACTTTGTCTTTTTTTTTTTTCTTCCCCTCAGCTTGATGTAGTTTTAGAGACCAATCTGGCAACAATCCGGGTTTTGGAAGCAATACAGAAGAAGCTCTCCCGCCTGTCTGCTGAGGAACAAGCCAAGTTTCGCTTGGACAACACCCTTGGGGGCACGTCAGAAGTCATCCATCGGAAAGCACTCCAGAGGATATATGCTGACAAAGCAGCTGACATCATTGATGGTCTGAGGAAGAACCCCTCCATTGCCGTCCCCATTGTCCTTAAAAGGTATCTGAGCAAATGTGCCCTTTGTGCTCTTGTGTGCTTCAGGATGTCCCATTAAATAAAACTTCTTTTTGACTATGGTATCTCCATTTCTCCCCAATCTGGTTGTCAGAAATCAGGTACAGCTTGGGATAGTGAGGCTTCTTTTTTATATATATATATATTGAGTAAATTATATATATAAAATATATAATGCTTCACACATTTGCATGTTATTCTCACTCGAGGGTCCTCCTACTCTTTTCTGTGTCATTCCAGTTTTAGTGTATGTACTGCTGAAGCGAGCATGCTGGCGGAGGTTCTTGATGGGGTTCTGTGTAACCAGCAATAGAGAGGACAAACCTTGAAAGGCCATAGTGGATTGCTCTGTGTTTGAGGCCATGCTTTAAGTATAGAAAAGAACAAAGAAGAAAACCACCATCCATCTTCCCTGGTGTTCAATACTAACCATTGTAACATCTTTGATTTTTTAAGAAGAGTCACCCTTTGCCTTTGTAAAATTAATATGCATTATTTAAAAAGACTTAGGTGGTGATTTTTACAAGAATTTCTTATTCTTTCTCCTAATAAGCTTTCTGCGTGAGTTGCAAAGGGGCTTTTGTGCCCATCTGTGATCAGGCATCAAGGAGAGGCTCGAATCGGGGCTGAGCCCCAGGTTCCTCCAAGTCCACAGCACTCTGGACCAGTGTGAATCCCAGCTAAGAGCTTGGTGCTCACTCAGTATCTATCACCTGGTGAAAAGGAATTCTTGTCTGCTGCACAGATGCTCCAGTTTTAGTGTTCCCCTCGAGTCTTCTCCTCAAATGCTACCACAGGTTATTTCTCTTTTTGCCAGTAGCATTTAACTTTTGGCTTTGAGATATTCAGTTCCTGTGTTAGTTTTTATTTTACTCTCCTCTCCTCATCTGGAGGGTCAGTTGTTCTCATCAGAACTTCCCAAACTGTCTAAAACATTACTGTACAGGCGCTCTACTCTTGGACTTTTGCATTTACTTTAGCATAGTAAACATTCTTAGAGGTTCTGTAACAAACAAATTTGTTTAACTTTGTTTTGGCTGGCCAAGGATGAGAACTCCTTCTTTTAAGGCTATTCCATGGACTGCTGTTTAAGAAAAAACTATTCTAGGTAGGATTTCTGACTTTGGGACAAATTCCTTTCTCAAATCTTGAATGAGTAATTTTCTCATGTAACGGAATTAAAGACTTCGCTTATTTATTAAGCCATCAAAAATTTTGACAGGCATATTATACATCTTTTTGACTTTTGAAATAAATGTGACTTCTGACTCCTGTATTTCACTGGTAAGGAAAGTACAGCATGTACTTGGCTATATACTAGCCTGTCTAAGGCTAGTGCAGCAAAGCCAGGATTCCAGTCCAGAGAGATTGATTCCCCACCTTGTTGTTTCCACCCCACTTCCACACCCTACTAGGTTGAAGATGAAAGAGGAAGAATGGCGAGAAGCTCAGAGGGGCTTTAACAAAGTTTGGAGAGAGCAAAATGAGAAATACTACTTGAAGTCTCTGGACCACCAGGGCATCAACTTTAAACAGAACGACACCAAGGTTCTGAGGTCTAAGAGCTTACTCAACGAGATTGAGAGTATCTATGATGAGGTGAGCTGGAGGTCTCTACCCCTGAGAGAGGTCTCCAATCTTTGTATTCCATATAGCTTTGATTCCTGGAAATGAGCATTGTTATATGAAAGCTAGACCCTCTTAAGACTTGTTGATTCTTGCTTTGTAATTGTCATAGGGTTCTATTCCTGATTCTACCATTTTAACTCTAAACCTCACCTTTTACCCTGTCTGTTGTGGCTCAGTAGGTTGGGTGTCATCCCACAAACCAAAGCGTTGCTGGTTTGGGGGGGTTTCTTTAAAAGATTTTATTTATTTATTTTTAGACAGAGGGGAAGGGGAGCAGAAAGAGAGGGAGGGAAACATCAGTGTGTGATTGCCATTTGAAAGCACCCCACTGGGGACCTGGCCTGCCACCTAGGCAAGTGCCCTGACTGGGAATCAAACTGGCAACCCTTTGGTTCACAGGCTGACACTCAATCCACTGAGCCACACCAGCCAGGGGCAAGGGTTGCTGGTTTGATTCCTCATCCGGGCACATGACTGGATCACAGGCCAGGTCCCCAGTTGCAGGTGTTGAGAGGCAACTGATAGGGGTTTTTATGCCTCTTTTTCTCCCTCCCTTCCCTTCTAAATTAAATAAATAAAGTTTTTAAAAGTAAAATAAATTTCACCTTTGTACCTGAGCTGTCTTACTGGTTTCCCAGTTTACCCTCCTGCTTTTAGTTGACAACACCACCTCTCTCCCCATTCACTTCTCTCAAGCAGTACATTGTATTCATTAGTCTGTCTCAGCTTCCCACCAGTGAACCCTCTCACTGATCCCCAGACTCTTTCTTATCCTTTATTCAGCATACTTATAAGGATCATATGTAGTACAGGAAATAGGATACAGAGTTGAATAAGAAAGTAGTCCTGCTTCTTTGACCTCATAGTCTTAAGTGATGGATAGACATATAAATGCAATGTGGGTGAGAATTTCTAGAAGCAGTGTGACGTTGAATTTTACAAAACATTTTATTGTGAAAATGTCAAAATACACACAAAAGGGGGAGCGTAGTAAAATGAGCTCTTGCATAAACTTAATCATCCCTATTTTGCCAATGTTGTTACATCTAACACCTTCATTCCCATTCCCAGAAGTACTTTAAAGTGAATCCTAGACCTCATGTTGTATCCTCCATAAATACTAATTTAGAATTTTAGAAGATGGTCCAAATTCTATCCTGTTGTTTCCTGTAAGTCTTCAAAATCTAGAAGGTACCAACATTTTCCTCTCAAACTACATATTCCACATTACTTTATTGTTTCTGGAAGTTTTGGGTTGGAAAGTACTAGCCACTATGGTTAATAATTGAATGTGCTGATGGTGTTGTCTTGTAGGTCTGTTTGTCGTTGCCATGGATATGACACTTACTACTTTGTGTCTCTCTCCTGGTAGAGGCAAGAGCAGGCTACGGAAGAAAATGCTGGTGTTCCTGCCGGCCCACACCTCTCACTGGCCTATGAAGACAAGCAGATCCTGGAGGATGCTGCTGCCTTGATTATCCACCATGTGAAGAGGCAGGCAGGCATTCAGAAGGAGGACAAGTACAAAATCAAGCAGATCATGTATCACTTCATTCCAGATCTGCTCTTTGCTCAGAGGGGTGATCTCTCAGATGTAGAAGAGGAGGAAGAAGAAGAGATGGATGTAGATGAAGCCACGGGGGCGACTAAGAAGCACAATGGTGTTGGGGGCAGTCCCCCTAAGTCCAAGCTACTGTTTAGTAACACAACAGCACAGAAGCTAAGAGGGATGGATGAAGTGTACAACCTCTTCTATGTTAATAACAACTGGTACATCTTTATGCGACTGCACCAGATTCTCTGCTTGAGGCTTCTGCGGATTTGCTCCCAAGCAGAAAGGCAGATTGAAGAAGAAAACCGAGAAAGGGAGTGGGAGCGGGAAGTGCTGGGCATAAAACGAGACAAGAGCGACAGCCCTGCCATCCAGCTCCGTCTCAAAGAACCTAGTGAGTGCTAGAACTGCTGGTTTACAGAAGATGTGTTCACAGAGGATGTGGGCTTGGTGAATTTGGGATGGGACCTAGTTAGACTTGGGATTATTTCCTTTTATAGGTGGAGCACAGGCAGGCCTCAGGGGGGAGTTCAAGGCTTCATTCTGTAGCTTACTGGTTGTGTGACCTTACTTAAACTCTGCATCTGTTTCTCTGAAAAATAGAGGTGCTACTTGTTACTTGTGGGGTTGTTTAGAGAATTGAAGAAAATATGCAAACCACCCTGTGTAGTGCTTCAATCATGGATACTGAATGGCTAGTACTATGGACACCAGAGAAGAGAGTATCAGTTGCCATCAGTTTCCCAAATACCAGATCTCTGGGTTAATGCAAAGTGTTTTAAAGGACAGAGGTCAGAAATGACATAGTTGGTTCCACTCCGTGACATAACTGCATTCCTAATTGTTCATACCTAAGAAAGATGCGGGTTCATACCTAAGAAAGAAGGGCGGGACTTCTCTTTAACCAGAGGTGGGGTTCATGGCTCATTCTAATAACTAGAGAGGCAATTGGAAAGGAGATTAGATCTCAAGAGATGATGGTGTGAGATGAGACAGCAGAATAGTCAGAAAAAGAATGAAGTTAGAATTCAGGAAAAGGAAAATAAGGGTTAAGGAAGCAATCATGTGCTTTAAGTAATTCTGTGCCACCTACTTCTAGATAACCATTCAGTTCATAAATTAAGTACCTGAGCTGTGAGCCAAAAACTTTTTCATGAAGTCTTCTTTCTGTGCTTTTGAGGAAATAGCCAATCTGTGGAGCAAATTACCTTTCTTTAAAAAAAAAAAGGAAAAGAAAAAGACCTGTTAACTGATGTAAGAAGCCCATGTCTGGCCCTAGCTAGCCTTCAGTCTGTTGAAGAGCTAATGACCCTGGGAATTAATTCTAAAAATCTTTCTCTCAAACTAGGATTAATACAGATAGACAAGTTTTGGACCTCAGTGTGATGATTCTATGCGCTTAAGTAGAAATAAGAGAAAATGGCCCAATACTGGCTTCACCACAGACTTACCTTGGTTTGAGGCTTACATAGATTGGTTTTGAGTGACAGGGTCAGTCTTATCAGTCATAGTTTGTTGCACTAATAGCTTTATTCTGACAACTGTATTTTTTTTTCAAAGATTTTACGTATTATTTTCAGAGAGGGGAAGGGAGTGAGAAACATCAGTGTACGAGAGAAACATTGACTGGTTGCCCTTTGCACTACCTAGCCCTTAAATCAGGCATGTGCCCTGAGTAGGAATCAAACCAGCAACCTTTCAGTTAACAGGCCGGTGCCCAGTCCATTGAGCCACACCAGCCAGTGCAGAACAGGGTTTTTTTGTTTTTTTGTTTTTTGTGTGTGTGTGTGTGTATGTGTGTGTGTTTGTTGTACCAGGACAGCTCATGCCTGTGCTGTGGCTCTGAATAAGGTGATACTGTGATGAAACTCAAGCCAGCTGCTGCTTCTAACTAGTAATTTGTCCTGTTTTATCTGTCTTAAATGAGTTTCACACCACAGATAAACAGAAATAGAGTCAGCTTTTGCTCTTACAGCCTTTTTGCCCCTGTATAGACTTATAAACTGGTAACAAGTGTCAGTAACAAAAAAGTTTTATCATTTTAGTGTGCTTTTTATTGAAGTGCAACACACACTGAAAAGTACACAAATCTGAATTTGTATGGCTCAGTGAAATTTTACAAAGTGAACACACCTATGTAACCAGTACCTGGATCAAGAAAAACACAACCAGTAGCCCCCTCATGCCACTGTCAGATAGATCTTTGTGTTTTTGAGTCTTATATAAATAAATGGTCTTACAATGGTCTTATTTTAGTAAACTGTAGGCAGTCCTTTCACCATTCTGTGCACTCTGCTAGTTGCCAGCGTCTCCGTAACAACTCATAAGGTTCCAGCTGGTGGCAGAAGTGATTCATGTGCAGCTACAGATCACTTTGAGCAATTTCTGGAGTACAGCATTGAGAATTCACTTTTAAACAAAAGGACTTTGACCAATGCAGATGACTTCATTATCCATAGAGGACTTAATTTGCTCACCTTTTCTCTGTTCTTGAGGTTTCCCAGTGCTGAAGTGTTACTCTCTGCCTTTTCTCACCTGTTCCTCTGTTTCCTGGAAGTAGCTTTGTGAGCATGTGAAGAATGCTCTTTGCAGGCAGGGAGAGTGGGTTTCCCTCAGCAGGGAAGCCAACAACTTTTTGAAGAAGCCTCTTTCCTGAGGTATTTTGCTCTTTATCATGCAGAGCCCAGCCTACCTGTCAGTAAGTGTCTTTCTGGCATGGTCTATGGTAGAAGCTGCTGGTATATTGTAGAGTCATTGTCCTCTGATAGACAGCACTGCTGATTGTAACCTTCTGTCATATTGGGTCTCTGCAGACTGAGGGGCATGTCCCATGTATGTAGGGTTTGCTCTTTCAGTGCTCCTTAGGCCAGCTGTGGGACCTGCCCTGCCTACTCCTGATTTTTTCCTAGCAGGGTCAGGGTAAGGCCTCATCTGTCCCATCTCTCCCACAGTGGATGTTGATGTAGAGGATTATTATCCAGCTTTCCTCGATATGGTGCGGAGCCTGCTGGATGGCAATATCGACTCATCACAGTATGAAGATTCACTGCGAGAGATGTTCACCATTCATGCCTACATCGCCTTCACCATGGACAAGCTCATCCAGAGCATCGTCAGACAGGTGAGGGCGGGTGAGGGAAGATGTCCTCACCTAAAGATGGGCCAGGCACAGAGCATACTTATAACAATGCTTATGTATGAATGCTTCTGTAGAGAGGAGGGGAAGTAAATGTGCAGTGAGATGTCTCTTGTTAACAAAAATGGCAGCATTTCAGCACGTAATTGACTCCTCCGCTTTGCCCGGTGTCTCTCACAGTTGGGTGAGACTGCCTTAGACCTGGTGTTCGACTTTTTTCATGCTGGCTGCCTGTCGAGCCAGCATTGGTCTTGAGCCCATTCTTTGTCCTCCTGGTCCAGTTCTGCCCTTGTCTCTACCGAGGATGAACTCTCAGCTGTAGCCTTTTGTCTTCCATAGGTACTGGTAATTCTACAGACTTCCTCATTTAGTATTTGAAGTCTTTTTTACAGGAAAGGTTTCATGTATCATCTTTTATAATATACTACCTACCTCACTATCTGGGGTTCCCTCTGAATTAGGTTTGTGGTTGGTTTTGTGGTTTGTTCCTGTGGCACCCTTCGAGTTTGTAAATAAGTTTGTTGTCCTGAACAGAAATGTTAATTGCATAGGGAATAGCATGCAGTGGTCAGGTTTCCATTTCCTTTCCTTGAGTTCTGAACTCCCAGAGGGAGTCTGTAGTAGGTGCACTAATTTTTTTTAAATGAAAACTTGTAAAAAGAAAATTCTAATTCTAGAGTCCAGAATGCCACTGTGGAAAGAAAAGTTTGTTGCTGAAGTGTTTTCTTGGGGTAAAGTATGGAACTCTACTTGTAGAGTACCCCTGCTTTTGCCTTGAACTTGAAATGTGCTTGGCTCTGCGTCCTTCTCAGAGCATATTCTCAGGGTCAGGGAAGAATGTGTCACATACCTGACTTTTGACATCGTCACAAAAAGTTGTCAGGCAGACAGTTTTTTTCCTGTAAGTTGAAGAAATTAGGCCTTTCTTTAAGGGATCTGTATGGTGACTGGCAGAAATCACTGTATGGGTACACTGTGGTCATAATTTTTGAGAGACTAATCCCTGTTGACATCCCCTAAAAGTTGCCCTGTGCTTATGTTTCTGCTTACGGGTTTGCTGCTGCTATAGCTAGAAGTAACATCTTCCTACTGCCAGCATGACAACTTTATAAGTTTAATAAAACTTTTCATAAGATGATGTTGGTTTTTTGAAACAATAGATATAATTTGCCCATTTACTAGAAGCACTGGTTATGATTTTGAGTCAGTAAGACATAATGTTCAGACTTATTTTATGGGAACAGGTTTTATGCAGAAATCCAAATTCAGTGTTTTTTAAAAACTTGTTTGTGGTTCATATCTTAACCCCTTGTTTGGAATGAGATCATGAGATTTGCATCTCTTCTCTCATTCACCTCTTTTTTTTTTTTAAGATTTTATTTATCTTTAGAGGGGAAGAGAAGGAGAGAGGGAGAGAAATATCAATGTATGGTTGCCTCTTGTGTGTCCCCTGCTGGGAACTGGCTTGCAACCTAGGCATGTGCCCTGACTGGGAATCGAACCGTGGTTGCTTGATTCCCAGGCCCACGCCATTCACCTCTTCTTATTTGGTATTCTCCCAGAGTTCATTGCTTACTGAAGGTAGAACATACATTTCAAGACCAATCCATACATTTATCTTACCATTTCCAGGCTAGTTAAAGAGAGATTTATTTTTAAGAGTAAAATAAGTAGTCTTACGGACATCTAGTACAGAACTCAATGTATAACCAGACCACAAAGGGATTGGACTGGGACATTTTTTCCTTGGCCTGCATGCCTTCGTTCTGGATGTCTACTTCATTCCTCTGCTTTTCTACAGATGAACATTGGATCTTCCCCCAACCCAGGCTTTGGCTTTTCATGGCAGTGCCTCTAACTCAAACACTACCTAGTATTTCCATCCAGATGCTCCTCTGTCTACGAAGCACACTCATTGTGTCATTTCAAATTAGCAGGAATGCAGATCTGGCCTGGCTTAGGGGTGGAGTTGCCTAGTTCTTCCTGGATTATAGTGCTGCCCTGTTCAAAGACTCTAGAAGGGGTCAGATATCCAAGAAGAGAGTATGGGTGGGGAGACCTGGGCTACTTGAGTAAGAAGGTAGAAAGCACAAGTATCTACATGGCACGGACCATGCTTTAAATATACTTTCTGTATACTGCTTTTGTTCTATCTTAAATTTTATTATCAAGTTGTCATAAGCATTTTTTAAAGATTTTATTTATTTTTTGAGAGGGAGAGAAACATCCACGCGTGGTTGCCTCTTGCACACCTCTAACCAGGGACCCATCCCGCGAACCAGACATGTGCCCTGGCTGGGAATCAAACTGGCTGTCCTTTGGTTTTCAGGCTGACACTCAATCCACTGAGTCACACCAGCCAGAGCTTAATAAGCATTATTTTAATGGTCCATTACAATCCATTGTCTGGACTAATTATAATGTATTTAAGCCTCCCCAGTTGCTGCTTTTTGTACTACTATCAAATCACTCATTCTCTGACCTTGCACTCTATCCATTTATCTACAAATACACATACTTGTCATTTAAAACTTTTAAATATAAAAAAGTTGTTATAATTATTAGCACTTTAAAAAGAGTGTATCTTCCTAAAAATAGAATGGCTGAATGGTTATGAGAATTTTTAAATAAAATAGACAAATTGATACTGCAGTTAACTTTTCGCTTTCTGCTGTATCTGTTTTGTTTTCACATTCTCTGGCATTTTAATGGGTGGTTTCAGTTGAGGGAATTTTTATTTCACAATAGAAATATCTTCATGATTCATGGAAATGGAAACAAAAATTCAACATTCTAGTCATCAGATAATTTAATGAGATAGTCACAGAAGTTATCAGTAGTTAATTATGATTGACCTGTTTTGAAGATGAATTAATTAACATTATATACAATTTAAATACTGTACTTTCCATCAGATGTAGAAAGTAGATGGTGTCTTAGGAAGAATACTGGCCCCAGAAATCAGGAAGCTTGAGTATTAGTCCTGACTCTGCTCCTTCAGCTGAGTGTTCCTGTAGTTAATTCAGCACTAGTTTCTTAATACCTAATGAGTTTCAGACTTTGTACTAGGGCTGCTGGGTATAGACGTGGATCCCGATTTTGTGATTCTCTAGGGCCCCCTCTCCTCACCTTTGTACAGTGAGTTTTCTTATCTAACGTAAAAATTTGTTTCATATAATAGGATGCCCTCTTCAGGCTGTTCCCAGGATAGTTACATTTATCATGAGAATATGTGTGAAAGCAAATTATAAATGGTAAAGAAGTGCCATAAAAATAAAAAGCTACGGGAATTTTCTTTCATGTAAAAGTTTAAGTTCCTTAGAACTTTAAATAAGCAGCACATTAATAACAATTGCCTTGATTTTGCTTTTAAGTAGATTTCAAATGTTTACTTATGGACAAGGGATATGGTTGAAAATTTTGGCTTAGTTATTCTCTACAAAAATTAAAAGAATAGTGGTTTTGTGTGACTTATTTTTTATTTTTTTCTATTTTTAATTTTTTTTTGTTTCTTTTGGACAGAAATCTTTTTTAAAATATATTTTATTGATTATGCCATTACAGTTCTATTTCCCCCCTTCATTCCCCTCAACCCTGCACACCCTCTCCCCCACCATTTCCCCCTTTAGTTCATGACCACGTGTCTCAAGTTCTTTAGATTCTATATTTCCCTTACTATTCTTACCCTCCCTCCTATCTATTTTCTACCTATCATCTGTGCGGCTTATTTTCTGTACCTTCTCCTCCTCCCACTTTCCTGTTGCTAACCCTCCATGTGATCTTCATTTCTATGGTTCTGCTCCTGATCTAGCTGTCCTCTTAGTTTGCTTTTGTTTTAGGTGTGGTTGTTAATAACTGCGAGTTTGTTGTCCTTTCACTGTTCATGTTTCTTTAACTTCTTTTTCTTAGGTAAGTCCCTTTAACATTTCATATAATAAGGGCTTGGTGATGATGAACTCCTTGAATTTGATCTTATCTGAGAAGCACTTTATCTGTCCTTCCATTCTAAATGAAAGCTTTGCTGGGTAGAGCAATCTTGGATGTAGGTCTTTGGATTTCATGACTTGGAATACTTCTTTCCAGCCCCTTCTTGCCTGTAAGGTCTCTTTTGAGAAATCAGCTCACAGTCTGATGGGAAGTCCTTTGTAGGTGACTGTCCCCTTATCTCTTGCTGCTTCTAGGATTCTCTCCTTTATTTTAATCTTGGCTAATGTAATGATGATGTGCCTTGGTGTGTTCCTTCTTGGGTCCAACTTTTTTGGGACTCTCTGAGCTTCCTGGATTTCCTGGAAGTCTATGGCCTTTGCAGATTGGGAAAGTTCTCCTTTATTATTTGTTCAAATAAGTTTTCCACTGGTGGCTGTTCCTCTTCCCCTTCTGGTACCCCTATAATTAGAATGTTGGAGTGTTTAAAGATGTCCTGGATGTTCCTAAACCTCTCCTCCTTTTTTTGAATTCTTGTTTCTTCATTGTTTTCTGTTTGGTCATTTTTTTTCCTCCTTCTGGTCCACTTTTTTGATTTGAGTCCCAGTTTCCTTCCCATCACTATTGGTTTCCTGTGTGTGCATTTCCCTTCATTTCAATTAGTTTAGCCTTCATTTGTTCCTCTAATTTGTGACTATAATCAACCAGTTCTGTGAGCATCCTGATCACCAGTGTTTTGAACTGTGCATCTGAAAGTTTGGCTATTTCTTGGTCTCTTAGAGTTATGGGCTCTGGGGCTTTGAGTTCTTCTTGAGCCATGTTTTGGTCTGTTGGTGCCTGTTATGGATGAGGGGCAGAGCCCTAGTTGTTCACCAGGGTGGGGCCACCCAGGTCGCTGGTTTGTGACGCTGTATGTGGGGGTGGGGTCAGAGAAGAACAATAGGGGTCCCCTCTGCTGCTTCCCGCCCCTGGGGCCTGCGTGGTCTGTCTCACTGTTCGCTCCTTCACCAGTTTATCTGCACGCTAATGTGTGATTGCAGTCATCCCTCAGTGGCTCCACCACCTTGCGCCCTCAGTGGGTCTGCCTGCTGCTCCACACCTGGGATCCGCCTACAGCTGCTGGTGCACCTGGGTCCCGTACCTGGGTCGCGCACCTGGGTCGGTCTGCTGGATCTTTCCTGCCTGACCCTGCTCTGCTGCTGGCTCTGCCCCTGTTACCGGTTTGGCTGAAGGGTTCGTTGTTGTCAGACTTCCCTGTAGTTCAATTTTCTGTGGTTTGGCTGCATTTTTTTGTTGCTAAAACTTTGTTGTTTTTAAACTTGGTTGTATGAGAGGGTGTGGCGCTTCCACCTACGCCTCCATCTTGGCGGAAGTCCCGTGACTTATTTTTTTATATTACCAATTCCAACAGACCTTTTGACCTGAGTGACTGGAACTGTCCAAAGTAAGGTTGAGCGTGTGGCTGGAAGAAGTATTTTCTTGGTTCCTTGTTGACTTGCTTTTGCTTGATTCCAGCTGCAGCACATTGTGAGTGACGAGATCTGTGTACAGGTGACTGACCTTTACCTGGCAGAAAACAATAATGGGGCCACTGGAGGCCAGCTGAACACACAGACTTCGAGGAGTCTCTTGGAGTCAGCATATCAGCGGAAGGCCGAGCAGCTCATGTCAGATGAGAACTGCTTTAAGGTGAGAGTTAACTCATTAGTTAAGAACTGTGCTGGTGACAGTGTAAGGTGTTGGGACTGTCTCTGCCAGAAGTCAAATACAGACCAGAGCTCTTTGACCCAGTGATTCCACTGAAGGAAATTCAAAAGCATGGAAAAGGGGAAGTAAACTCTTGAAGGACAATCTCTTTCTTGCCTTAAAAAAGTTTGTCTTATGTGGTTTTTTATAATTTTTTTTTACGTTTTTCCATATGATAGTGGCTTGTAAGTATATTGTTTTAAAATGTTTAAAAATATAATTCTTTACCCTGGCTGGTGTAGCTCAGTGGATTGAGTGCGGGCCTGTGAACCACACAATTGCAGTTCGATTCCCAGTCAGGGCACATGCCTGGGTTGCAGGCCAGTTTCCAGCAGGGGACTCACGAGAGGCAACCATACATTGATATTTCTCTTCTTCTCTCCCTCCCTTCCCCTCTAAAGATAAATAAATAAAATCTTTTTAAAAATGTGTGTATATATATATATATATATAATTTTTTATTGTGGAAAAGATAAGAAATGCAGAGAAAAGAAAAATCGCCTCCAGTTCTTCCCAGACATAATCACTGATGTCATTTCTAGATTTTTCTTTGCCTATGTATATTTTGAAAGAGATTATATTGGGCAAAGTGTTCAGTAAGTTATTCTCTCAGCGACACTTCTGAGTCTTCAACATCTTGTGACTATTTGATATTTCATGCCTGTCTTGTTTGACGCCTGGGTTGTTTCCAGTTCTCCACCACTGAAGTAGCTGATTTGAAAAGCATGTTGCTGGAAACAGTCTAAATGTCCAGCTCACTCTGGGAATGGTTAATGGCAGCCTGTTGTGTGAATACGGGATGGCATGTTTTGCAGCCCTTAAAAGTTCATTATAAATTACAAAAATACTAAAGCAAATAAAATACAAAAGCATGTGTACTATTATTACAGCTATGTAATAAACGTGCATAGTTGAGCAAAGCCTTTTTGTATTTACACAAGAAGGGCAGGGTCATATGGCCCAGGACAAGGGTTGTCATTGGCCGAGCAGAGAGCAAGGTAGGTAACAATTTGACTTCATTGTGTATGTTCCATGTACTTTAATAATCTGACCCCAGATTTTTCACTTTGTTGTGTGCTTTTACTTTTCACTGTTTTCATTTCTAATTCATCACCATTAATGTTTGCTTAATTTAGAAACAAAGACCGGGAAACAAATTTCTTTGTTCAGTCCTCAGATCTGATTTTCTAATACCTAAGGACTTTCCCACTACAAAAGAGATTTCCTAAGCTTTTAAGGGTTTTAAATCTATAAATACTTGTTATGACTTTATTGTGTGTGAATTTCAATGGTGAAACAAAATTAGCATCCTCACCCTTAGTGAGTTAACAGGATATTAAATTGTGGCAAGGGCCAATGAAGGAATGGACAGATTCACCGTGTAGATGAGAGTAGTTGTCAGTGAGACAGAGCATAGCAGGAACAAAGGCTTTGTAACCAGGAAAATTGTGTCACCACAGTGATCCTCTATGTTTACATAGAGAAAAAATTTTAGTATATTAGTGCTAAGTATACGCAGCCCTTCAAAACCCCTGCGGCCACCACCTCTACCTCCAGCGTCCTCTCTCCTTATTTTTTCTATGTACATTCTACACTGATATTTTAAAAATCAGGCATTTTTAGCTGTCTGTATGTCCAGAGACCCATTTCTGTGCATTTACACACATTATGTATGTATATATAGGAGTAGATATTAGACTGTGCCTATTTTACATCCTGCTTTTTTCACTTAATATGTCATACAATGGCTCTATTTTGGTTTATATAGATCCACCAGTTTTAATTGCTGTGTCATACTTAATGGTATGAATGTACCACATTCTTTTTTTTTAATGTCATTCTCTTATGGGCATTTATTTCTACTTTTTTGCTATCTCACAGTACTACATTGAACAGAATTTCCTTGTATCAAGTTGGCCAAAAAGTTCATTTAGCTTTTTTCTTACAATGGCTCTGAATAGTGCTTAGTTGTCTTTAACTTCATTCGAAACAATTTTGTTAGATTGTATTGTGGTAGCTGTCATATCAATGTGCATTTGGAAAAAAACCTTATCAAAACTGGTGGATTTTTGTGCAGCCATTTTAATATCAAAAATGGAAGAAGACACATGTAACTGTTTTGTATATTGTGCTTTATTATTTCAGGAAAGGTAAAAACACAACTGAAATGCAAAAAAAAAGATTCGTGCAGTGTATGGAGAAGGTGCTGTGACTTACTGTGGAGGTATCAGAAATGTTTTGTGACATTTCTTGGAACTATTGACATGTTGACCAAATAGTTCTTTGCTGTGGGACTGTCTTAAGCATTGGAAGATGCTTAGCAGTACCCCTGGCTGCTACCCACGAGAAGCCAGTATCGGGAGATAGCCAACATACTTTAGAGTGACATCCATAGGATATTTTGATATCCAAATCAGTTAAAGATACTGGTGAAAATGAAAAGTGTGTCTTATTTTACAGAAAAAAAACTAAATGGATGTTTTGGCCAACCCAATACTTGTATCCTTGCGCTGATGTGTTAGTATTTGTCTAGGTTAGAGACAAGTGAAATTACTTGGTCAGAGGGTATGCATGTTTTAAATTTTAATGGATATTGATTGTTCTTTCACTCTTCCAAATGTTAGGCTATACCATGTGCACTTTCATAACAGCATTGATTTCCTTAGACACTTGGTATAACCAAACTTCAAATTCACATTTTTGTGTTTTCTACTGTTGCCCTTTCCTTCCCTCTTCTGTCTATTTCTTATTCATATCTTGTACCTTATCAAGGGGGAGAGGAGTATAGTTCTTTTTTTTTTTAATTTTATTTACTTTAAGAGAGGGGGATTGATGTGCGATAGACATCAATAGTTGTGCTATAGCTACTGTATTTTGCCGTGTATAATTCCCCCTATGCATAATGCACACCCACAGTCTAGTACTGCCTGTGTATAATGTGCATCCTTATTTTTCTCTCAAAAATTTAAGCAAAAAAGTATGCACTATACATGACAAAATACAGTACATCGATGGTTGCCTCTCACACAACTCCAGCCAGGGACCAGGTCTGCAACCTAGGCATGTGCCCTGACTAGGAATCCAACTGGTGACCTTTCGGTTTACGGACCCACACTCAACCCACTGAGCCACAACAGCCGGGGTGAGGTATAGTTCTTTTTATGTACTTATTAAAATGCAGTTGTCGCTGTCATAATTTCTCTGAAATTGATTGATCTCTTCCTATATCCTTCAGTGCTCAGCTGAGGGTTCACTTCAGTGATGTGAAATCTTTCTCATCTCACTGAGAAGGAATTGTTTACTCTTACATCATATTGCTCATGTCTCTAAAATAGTACCTTTGTAGTTACTTAGTTATAATTAATGTAAATCTAGTAGTTTATATTATCTTTTCTTTATTAAATTGATCTCTAAACAAGAAACCATGTTCTATTTTGAGTGTGCCCCTGCCTGATAAGTAGTAGACACACACGTCTGTGTGGTGAGTAAATGTAGTATAGGAGGGCTGTTGGTGGAGGAGGCGTGTAGACAGGGGACCTAAGTGGTAGTAGAGGATCTTTAGAGCCACACAAAGTAAATGGCTCCGCTTCTCTTGTGGTTGGTGAGCTGTGAGGCATTATTAAAGACTAAATATCCCCCTGGGTTTGAGTTTTCAGAAAGATCAGTTTGGTAGAACTGAATAAGGAGGAATCAGACGCATGTTTACTGTTGGAAGCAATTACCAAGTTTGGGTGGGTGACGGATGTGGGCAGTCTAATAATGAAGCTAGTCAAGACTTGGAGAGTGGTTACAGAGGAGAGGGAGCTGGGTGAACACTTGGTGAAGGGCCTAACAAGACAGGCAACGGAAGAGACCATTGGGGTGAAATTAAGTTCATTTTTAAACACATAGAGCGTAGACTGTCTACTCAATATCACTTTGAAGGGTGATTTTCTTAGAGCAGTAGTCTAATCTAGAAACTCTTGGTCATCCTATGGGTAGGGGAGTTTAGCAAACCCCTAGGGGCAGGGGGGTTTTGTTTTATTTTTAGTCTATTTTGGAAGAAACTATATTTGTTATTTGTGTATATATATTAGGAATTTTTAAAGCTTCTCCAGAACAACACCAAGAACCATAACTGGTGTCTGGTCCTGTCTGCTTACTGACTATGTATGTTTGAAACCAGAACTCTATGACTTTTAGTTTTTTTCTTTTATAAACCAAGGAGGTTGAAATATAAATGATTCTAAAGTTTCCTTCTAAGCACTGAGGTACTACCATGTGATGTGGATTGTGACCTTGTCTGCAGCAAGCCCTTAGGATAAGGGCATTTAGAATCCTAGTGTCCTGAAAGGGGAGATCCATGTGCCACCATCATTTAATAGTTCTTTTGTGCAAAACAGGACTTAGCTTTGCCTCTTATTAGTATATTGCTTTTAAATACAAGAGTTTGAAGAACTTACAGTGTGACCGATACCATTATAGCAGATCACTTTCTTTAAACATTGTAGACTGGTGTAAATCTTTGTACTAAATCCTAGAAGTGGGATTACACTAACATTTCATTTTGCTGGAAGCAAGATTAAACTTTTGCCATTTTAATCACCTTCCTCCTAAGCTTTTGAGTATCTATTCTCCTCATCTCTTCCATTGGAGCAGAATGTGGTACGACTTGATTACCTCCAGGTCCTTGAGAAACTAGGTTATAGCTTTGGAGATGGTCTTTTGTTTACACTCAGGTTTCTTATTTGCAGCTTATGTTCATTCAGAGCCAAGGCCAGGTTCAGCTGACCATTGAGCTTTTGGACACAGAAGAGGAGAACTCGGATGACCCTGTAGAAGCAGAGGTATGATAAGTATATTGTAGAAACTGCTGAAGGGAGCTGTCATATCCTGAGAGACTGAGCTTGATTGTTTCCTAGAAGGCCAAGATAGCCATAGGCCTGTTCAGGGGTTAGGACCTGATGCTTAAAACACAGGTCATAGCTGCCAGGTGGTAGCTGTTCGGGATGGATGTCAATCTCATCTAGCTCTCAGTGAAACAATAACCTCTGAGGAAACCTCATGGTTGGCACCCTCTATTTTTCTCTGAAAGTGTAAGAAACAGCAAATGAAGTGCCATCTGCCTGATACCATCTTTTCTTTTGTGTCACGTTTTACTTTTTGTTGGATCAGGTGAAACCAGAAGATCTCTACTCACCAGAGTAGACAGAGTGAGCTGGTTATCATAACTGAGTCTAATTGTTAATGCTAATGAGAGATGCAGGCCACACATATGGTGTTGGGTGGTCAGTGGAGGGGAGAATGTTTTGTGGGAATATGGGCTCATGGTTACCAAATCATTAAATTTTTTAAAAGAGATTCCAGAAATCCAGATTTTAATGTAGAAGAGTGATTCTCAAACATTTGCCAGTAATATTTTATTTTTTAATAAAAATGCTCTGAAAATTTTTTTCTAAATGCTCTGTGAGGAAATAAAACTTGTCAGTGAGCCATCTTCTACACATTTGTGACTTCTGTTAATTTTTAAGCATCTCAGAGAAACCGTGGGTTTTGCTATGTAACATAGCAATATTCAGCTGCTACAAGAATTTTTAAAACATCCAATACCTGACTATTTAGTCAGAGTCACCAACCTTTTTTCCCTTGGCCTGTCAAATACAAAAACAATAGCCCACACACTGATAGCCCACACATTTTGCATGAATGAATCAAAATTACACCTGTTTTTTCTGTCAGATCAGCAAAAACGTACATTTTTTGGTATGCCACAAAATTTTAGTAAATAGTTTATGTTCCATGAGATGGAAAAGGTTGAAAATTGCTAATCTAACAGAATTTTTAAGCTATTTCAATACTAAGTAACAAGCATTTTACTATAGGAAGAGATTTTTTTTATCTTGACATTTTAGGGGTCTCAGACATTTTAGTCATAGAATTTGCTGATGCAGATGAAATTCAGGTTTTGTGCTCTTTCCCCCCCCCTATTTTGCGTTTATAATCCTAGCGCTGGTCAGACTATGTGGAGCGATACATGAATTCTGATACTACCTCTCCTGAGCTCCGTGAACATCTGGCACGGAAACCAGTATTTCTCCCAAGGTGAGTGAACCAAGTCATATATGGGCAGGATACACTTGTGCACGGTTGGGCAATGGAGAGTTAAATGACTATCAGACTCTTGGGGGGGGGGGGGGGCGGATTTTATTTTCTTTTTTATTTTAGAGAGAGGAGAAGGGAGAGAGAAAGAATGACAAGAAACATCAGTTGGTTGCCTTCTGTATGCACCTGGAAGGCCAAACCTGCAACCTTTAGGTTTGAGCAATAGTGCCCATCCAACTGAGCCACACTGGCCAGAGTGAGATTATTTTTCACTTGCTGTATTCATTGCTCTGTCTGCTGAGGATACTAATCAAGGTTTGTGTTCCAGTTATACCAGGAGTTTACCTGGAGCTCATGCCATAGCATCAGGAAAGTGAGAGTTTTAGAGAATAACTAACTTTTCTTACATGGGATAGGAAATCAGCAAAGGGAAAGGGCACCTGTGACAAAGTCAGAGTAAGCCAAGTGAGAGCTTACAGGAGACCTCTTCCTTTGTAGTTACACAAGATGCTCTGAATTCCTCCAGCAATGAATTCTGAAAATCTGTTTGAAATGCTGTCTGCCAAGGAAGCTTATTAGGTTCTTTCTCAGTGCCATAGTTTTTTATTGGATGCTAGTTGCATAGGTACCCTCTGCCTAGCATGTACCAGAATTCCAGATTTCCAGAAAGAAAGCACATTTTCAGCATAAACCATATATTATGTGGAAATAGTTAATATACAGTGAAACCACTTTGACCATTTAGGGAATAGTGGAAACTCTCCCAAAATTCAAGATCCCAAGGGATAACCTTCTAAGTGGGTTTCTCAAAGGATAGCTTGTTAAGCCTGCTATGTTAACTCTCTTCACAGAGTCTTTTCAATCCATTCCCACCGCCATATGTGGGCAGACTGTAATGTTGATCCTCTATTTGAAGTTAAAGAAGAGTTTCAGAAGTAGAAATAGTTTTGCTATAGTAGATTGGCTTTCTTTCTTCCCAAAAGTTTGGAATTGAAATCGCATGCCTTATATGTTCAGAAAGTTGTTATCCAGAATTATAAACTTAGTCCTAATCAGAACATGGATGGGTGAGCAGACTTCAAGCAGTTGCTCTGTGCCATGCCCCTCTCTCAATAAAACACTTAGTCTCCGTGCTTATGTCCCAGGAACCACTGTGTTGGCAAAGTTTTTAAAAGATTTGTATTCTGTGTTGTAGATGGTGCAGGGAAGGGAGGCACTTTCATCTTCCATGGGAACGAGATAAATTGATAAATTCCTTTTGGGGTCAGGGCTGTTCATGTATGAGACCTTTACCCTAGAACTTTGCTTCCTTAATAATTTGCCTTGTAGCGAAGTTTCTGTCTTTTTGGCCTCGAAACCCCCTTCAGTCTTAGAGCTTGAGTATCATTTATATGCATTACATGTAGGAATGTTTATCGCATTACATGTAGGAATGTTTACCACAGAAATTAAGGTTGAGAAATGTTTAAAAGTGTTATGAATTCATTCATTTTAAAAATGATCATACTAAATCCATTGTATTGTTATAAATAATTTTTTAATGGAAAGCTATTCCAAAACAAAAATTAGTGAAAAGAGGGGCATTGCATTACATTTTTGTAAATCTGTTTCATGTCTGGCATAATGGAAGAACAGCTGAATTCTTATATCCGCTTTTATATTCAGTCTGTTTCACTATGTTGTTTGATTGAAATATGTGAAGAAAATCTGGTCTTACTCAAATATGTGGTTAGAGAAGATTATTTTCATAACCTTTCAGATAATTGGATATTCTGGGATATGATAACAACCCTTCAAGCAGTAGTTTTATAAAACTAAGCTGCAGTAGCAATGAAAGTCAATGATCTCTTCTTACAGTTGTGTCAAACCATTGGTTTATCTTATAATTTGAATCTTTTTCATCTATGATTTTATAACTTCATACAGTTGGTTATTTGGAAAGTAATAATTCACTAAGTCATGCAGACCTACCAAATGTTTACACATTTTCATTTTATTATATCCAAAAAATCTCATGTATTAAAATTGCTGTTGACCTCATCAAACACATCTTTAAATAATGGGAAGCTGTCAGCTCCTGTTGGCAGGTACCAGTTTACCCAAATTCATAGTTTTACTTGAAAGTTTAGATCTTACTGTTGCCAACAAATATGTTTTCCTTGAAGCACCGGCAACCTTGCTCATTTTAGAGAAAATATGTACCACATATCCTAGGTTGACTAGTTAAGGGGTGTTTGTTTATTTGTTTGTTTGTTTGTTTCTGGGTAAAATTGGTGATCTATTTGCAACCGGGGTGCTTTTCTTTGAGGGTTCCATTGTATCTCCAATGGGGCTCTCTGTGTAAATTTAATTCAACAGTGTTATTTCTTCATCCAAAGACATTCTTTTTGTTTGTTTGTTTTAAATCCTCACTCAAGAACATGTTTCCATTGATTTTTAGAGAGGGGGGAAGGGGTGGGGGGATCAGTGTGAGAGAGAAATATTGATCATTTGCTTCCTGTACACACTCCAATCAGGGGCCAAACCCACAACCTAGGCCCTGACCAGGAATGAACTGGCAGCCCTTCTGTGCACAGAACGGTGCTCTAACCAACTGAGCAGTGCAGCCAGGGCATTAAGAACATTCTTAAGTGAAGCCATCTAGTATGTGGCCAGAGAAGAATACAAACACTCCTAAGGATAGTTTGGTGCCACCACCAGCATTTTTATTCATTACTTCTGCACTACAAGTACAAATAGCAATGCACTAAAAAGAGGGGAGGAGGCAAATAATGTTTTAGTAGTATTATGAAAGTAGTATCAATCTTACAGAGCTCCTGAATGGGGTTTTGGGGCTGCCAAGAGCCCTTGGACCAAAGAACTTGCTGTCCTAGAGTACTCACTGAAGCAGTGCTTTTAATGACAAAGTATTGGAAACAATATAATTGCCTAGTTCACAACCTTTCTCTACTTATTGTTGGAGAGACTTAAGCTCTAAATACCTACAAAGACATCCATTGATGTTTATCTCCTTTCCTATGTATGTAAATGATACTGGTTATGTACCATCTTTGCAAGAATTGAAAAAAGTAGGCATTCAAATAATTTTCTGTGCTCTGTGCTTCAGGTGAGGAACCCCTGATTGTTTCCTAATAAGGAACAGTTAAATTGAGGCACATTCCTCTGCAGCCATTAAAGAGAATGAGACAAATCTGTGTGTAGTAAAACTAAAATCTTCATGAGAGTCAGTGAAAAGTTGAGAATAATAGAATAATATTTATAGTATGATGCGATTTTTGTCTTGAACAAATTCCAAAGGCAGAGAACCATGGTGAATGAATTACATATGTTATTTCAGGGAGACCCAGGTTTCAAAACCACTAACAGAGTCTACCTTTGCCAAGGTAAGTGGGTCTTGAATTAGGGGTAGGAGGTGAAGATTTCTGCTTTTTATTCTGTTTATTCCTACTGTTGAAATGTTTTTCGGTATGTGTGTAATTAAAATTATGATGAGTGCTGTGAAGGCATATAATAGGAAAACTCTTGGAGGAGTCATGGAAATCTGTCTGGACCAGCTCTCATCCTTCAGAGCTTTCTGCTTTGTAGGAATCTGCGGCGGATCCGGAAGTGTCAGCGTGGTCGAGAACAGCAGGAAAAGGAAGGGAAGGAAGGAAACAGCAAGAAGAGCATGGAGAATGTGGATAGCCTGGATAAGCTGGAGTGTAGGTTCAAGCTGAACTCCTACAAGATGGTATACGTGATCAAGTCTGAAGACTACATGTATCGGAGGACTGCCTTGCTCCGGGCTCACCAGGTGAGAACCTGTTTCCCCAGCCAGGACCAACCTACCCCAGAGGCTTTCTGTTTTTCTCTCTTCCTTTATGAAAACCTTTACTTGGATTTGAGAGTTGTTGAGTAAGCTAGTGTATTAGGTTGTTAAGGGTGCTATAACAAAGTACCACACAGGCTGTTTGACTTAAACAATAGAAATTTATTGTCTCAGAGGAAGGCTACAAGTCCAAGTTCAAAGTGTTGTCAGAGTGGGTTCGAACCTCCTGAGGGCTGACGGAGAATTTTTGCTTGCCTCTTCTAGGCTCTGGTAGTTGGTTGGCACCCTTTGGTATTCCTTGGCTTGCAGATCTCTGCCTTCATCTTCACATGGCATTCTCCCTGTGCACATGTCTGTGTCTAAATGTTGCCCCCAGTCACAATGCATTATGGGTTCACCCTACTAACAGGATATAACCTCATCTTAACTAATTATATCTGTACTGACCTTATTTCCAAATCAGGTCACATTCTGAGTTGCCGGGGATTAGGACTTGAACATTTGAGTTTGGAGGTGGGGGGCACAAAACAACCCATAACAGCTGGTTGCACTTTCCAGTGAAGCTGCTCCCAGCATTTACTTTCAAGTGGTATTGCTTGTATAAAGCCTGCCTGTCCTCATGTCCTTCTCAATTGTGAAAGCTTCATGGTGTATTTATGTACCAGGTATTGAGCCAGGCCCTGGGACTACAAGCATGAAGTAGGGCATATAAGGCAGTGTGGTACACACTACCAAGGACAGAAACTAAGTGAAGTGACCAAGGGTTACCGATGTGCAGGTCCAGCCTTTGTTGGGGGGAAACTTCTCTGAGGAAGTGATGCATGAGACCTGAACAGTGACATGGGTCCAGCCTGGTGAATAGTTGGGGGTTGGTAATTTCTAGGCAAAGGAAACAATCACAAGGCTGGGAGGGAAAAGAATGTGTGAAAAACTAAAAGCATCAGTGTGGCTAGAGCCATAACAAAAGTGAGATATGTGGAATTGGTAGGGTAGGTCGAGGCCACATTGCTTAGTTTCATAGGCCATGGTTTGGATTTGGTTGTGGTACACTGGGACGTTGTTGACAAAGATGGCTTGGATTGTCTGAGAATGGGACTGGGTGTGGCACAGAGTTGGAAGGTTAGAGACCATTCAGAAGACTGCTCTCGTCCAAATGAGATGTGATGGTGACCTGGGCTAGCAGAAAGAAGGCGGTGGAATTGTAAGAATTAGACAGACTGGAGGTATAATTTGGAAATATATAATTGTCAGGTAATGATCAGATTCCCATTTGAGGTTAGAGAAAGAACACCAAGAATGATGCCTGGCAGTTTTTGTTGCTTGGTTTTCTTTTTTTGCTTTAATAAATGGGAAGTTCAGGGATATATCTGTTAATAGGAAGGAGTTACCATGTTTGAGGGGCAGATACCACTCTGTTTTGAACTGATTAAGTTTGAAGGGACAATAAAACATTTAAGTAGGAGATGCTGGGTGGATGATTTAATGTACTTCTCTCATGGTGCTGTGTGTTGTATATATGTCTCTTGATTCAGAGTTTTGGGTGGCTGGGCAATCCTAATTCATCCCTTTCCTCTGCTCTACCTTGCACATGAGCACCAATAAATATTTACAGGATGAAAAGGTAGGAACGCAAACCTCCACTGAAGATCTGCTGTGCCTGGCACTCTGGTGGGCAGGGTAGAGGTAATAGTGTGAAGGAGAGTGGGTTTTAAGCCACTCTGTTACTTCAGCTGTCCTGTTACTTAGAAGTGGATTGTCATGCTGCTATGGAAGTGACCGACAACTGCAACTCATCTCACTTGGGGGCATATTAGAATCAGCTGTGTTGCTGATTTTAAAATGTAGCTTGATGGAAACAAGAAAATCTATGTTTATCAAGTTCTCCAGGTGATACTAGTGAATACTAAAATTGAGAAGCACTGAGCTTGTCCTGCCCAGACCCTGTGTTGGCATTGTCTTCTGTGGCTCAATGGGTTCCAGCTCCTTACAAGCTCTGTGTTCTTACCCTTTGAATTCTCTTCTTTAAACATAGATTCCTATTGTGTTTTACCCCCACTAACCAGTGGTGTCAGAGACTTGAGCCTGCATCTTTCCTTTGCTACTTTAGGAGAAAATTGGGCTTTGCATTGGGTTGGCCAAAAAGTCTGTTTAATTTTTTTCATAAAAGACATTTTTCATTTTTACCAATAACTATTGATTTGGGTATTTTGAGTATGTTGGCTGTCTCCCGCTATTGGCTTCTAGTGGGTAGAGGCCAGGGGTGGTGCTAACGTCTTCCAATGCATGAAAGAGCCCCACAGTAAAGACATATTTGGCCAATATGTCAATGGTACCAAAAAACTTCACAAACCCCTTTTGACATCTTCACAGTTAGTCATAGCACCTTCTCCATACACCGCACAAATCTTTTTTTCTTTTGCGTTTCAGTTGCATTTTTACCTTTCTTGAAATAATAAAGCATAATATGCTGAAAAGGTTATGTATCTTCAGTCTTCAGTATTAAAATAGCTGCACAAAAATTCACCAGTTTTGATAAGGTGATTTTTTCTTTCTTTTTTTTTTTTTAATGCACATTGATATGACAGCTGCCACAATACAGTCTAACAAGATTGTTTCAAATGAGTTAAAGAGAACTAAGCACTACTAGAGCCATCCATCATATGGAAAAAAACTAAACAAACTTTTCGGCCAAATCAGTATTTGAAGGGGTGTTGGTTTTTTTTTTGGTTTTATTTTTTTGTTTTGGTTTGGTTTTTTTGTTTGGGGTTTTTTTTGTTTTGTTTTGGTTTTTGGTTTGGTTTTTTGGTTTGTTTGTTTTGGTCCTAGTTCATGGGTTTTTTTGTTTGTTTGTTTTTGCTTGTCTGTTTTGCAGTCCCATGAGCGTGTAAGCAAGAGGCTACATCAGAGGTTCCAGGCCTGGGTAGATAAATGGACCAAGGAGCATGTGCCCCGTGAAATGGCAGCAGAGACCAGCAAGTGGCTCATGGGTGAGGGGCTGGAGGGCCTGGTGCCCTGTACCACCACCTGTGACACAGAGACCTTGCACTTTGTGAGCATTAACAAGTACCGTGTCAAATATGGCACAGTGTTCAAAACCCCGTAACTGCAAAGCCAGAGCAGATAACTTGAGGGAGGTGCGTGTGGGGTGGGGGTGGGTTCACATGCCCTCACACACACTGAAGAATCAAGGAAGATGCCTTTCAAGCCTCATTGGGCCTCTCTGGGACATGGCCACCTAATCTGTGCGTGCAGCCTGGCACCAAGTGGGCTACATGTAATAAACATGGGTACCTTACAAAGTCGACCGGAGCTGGAACTTTCCCCAAGGGGGTTGGGTATTGTCCTGCCCTGGAGGGGGAGATCCATGCAAGCACAGACACTCAGCTTGCTTGCACACACCAGCAGAGCTAAGACTGGAGTCTCCTGGGGCCTGACCTTCGATGAGGGAACCAGGTGCTGTTCACATCTTGGCTGGATGGGCGTACGTTGACAAACAGACTGGGGAAGGATGCAACGCCCAGATGGGTTGTAACTCTCATGGTCACTGCTCCTCTTCTCTCCCCACACAGGGGAACAAAACTGGATTTGATTTTTTTTTTTCTTTCTTTTTTTCCCCCTTGGTCACTCAAGCACATCTAGAGCATCCATTAGATTTTATCTGGGACCCACAGTTTGGCTTTCGGATTGATCATCTTGTGGATTTGATTCCTGACAAATCCCTTGTTTGTCTCCCTTTTACTCTCTCCTCTGGTTATCAAACTCAACAAGTTCAAATTAGTCCTTTTTAGCTCCCGTGGAACTGTTTTGTACCTGCTTCTTTACAAGTCTGCCCTAGTGCCATCCACCAGCTTTACTCTTTCTCTCACACACACACACACACACAATTTTAACTTGATTTTTCCTTTTTTTGTAAATAATGTACATACTGTCAATTTTTTATTAAAAGAAATATGCTTTGATGTGCTAGCATAACTGTTCTAGCTTCTTGTGTACCATAGTTCTACATGGCTTCAGATTTAGTACCTATGAACAGGTGTGCGAGACATTTATAACACTTTTTACCAAAGGGAGTTACTGTTGTGTAGTACTTTTGTGTAAAACTTGTCTTCCCCTTGCCCCAAACTTTTTTGTTTTTTGGGGGGGGGGTTGTTTTGTTTTGGGGGTTTGGGGGGTTGTAAATAAATAAAGCTTGATTCTTAAGGAATGAATTTGCAACCCAAGTCCCTTGTCCTCACCAGAGAACTATTACAAAGCACGGATTTGGGCTCAATTCCTTATCAGCGGTACCAACAGGCTTTTGCTTTAGTTAGTGGTCAGTTGCACTTAAGTCAAAATATTCCAAATTTTTGAAGCAGAATAATTAATTCTTTCAGTATGTTTTTTCCTCTTAACTATTTGGAAATATGTGGTATTTGGGTAAGTTGTCTAGCTGTATAGTTTCTATTCCTCTATTTTTTTCTTACCCTTATTGAAAATGGGAGTGAACAACAAAAAACCAAACTAGTACTTGAAAGAAGTGTGTATGAGGTGTGTGGCACATCATTGGGGTTGGGAGGGATAAGATTTGGTACACTTAATACTAACTGCAAATGGGATATATATATTGAATTAACATAAATTTAAACTGGGAGACATTTAAACATGAGTGACTAGGATTTTTATATGTGGTCAGCCTGGACTAATGGTGGACTTTCCTCCAGCAAACAGTGAAATCCCTCCAGAAATCGAGGAGAGTAATCAGTGTTTTGTGTGGTTTTGTTTACTTCTTATCCCCGCCCCCCCCGAAAAAAAACCCCACAAATCTTTGGTTTCTGGACTTTGGTTTCAGATACATGGTAGACTTCTTTTTTGTTTGTGTGTGTATGGAAGGAGGAATGACAGAAGACTATAAACCCAGAAATGTAGGATATGAAAAGAGCCTTGTGGGAGGAGATTCTAGGGTGAAGCTGGGGTGGTCCCTCACTTGGAGATGGAGTGATACATACTGATTGAGGAGGAGAGATCTTCAGGTTTTTCCAGGAATAACTCACCTGTTCCCCTCTGCTTACTCATGAAAGATCCTGCTGACTTGGGATTATGGGAGAAAATGATGGGGCCCCAGTTCTTGCTGTTCCTGCAGTGTTATGTCCAGAGTACCTGCTTGCAGGTCAGGAATAGAGTTTTCAGGCCAGTTCAGGAGAAAAATTCAACCCACCAGTTCAACCAGAAAGAAGGGGGAATGTCACCTACAGTTAGGATTTTCACAAGCAGCATTTTTATTCCACTTTTGACACTCGAGCTCCCATCTCTAAACCCAGTATTAGAGCTGGCAGGTTTTATTAATTTTCAGTTATGTTTGGTTTTGTGTACTTAGTCACCTTTCCTTGCAATTTGCATTTGAAATGTAAATATGAGCTGGTTAGTATTTCTATTAAAATATCAGGGCTAATGCTGTGTATATATATTTTTTTACTAATGATTTTATAGACAAGAATTTGCGCAATCCTAGGAGGAAAAAAGGTAACGTGAAGATGAAGTTAGAAGTGTCTCTGGCATTATGGCTTCTCTGAACTCTTTAGTCCTGTGTGGTGGAATACAGTATTTTATTAGCATCTTCAATGCTATGACTAACATGGCATCTCAAATCAAAATCCAGAGTTTCTGATAGTGACCAATAGTTAGCTGTAAAACATAAAATAGGTAGTAGAGGAAGATGAGGTACAAAGCCCTCCCTAATTCACCCCAGGTCTATTCCTGGCACCCCAGTTCTCTCTAGGTTTTTGAGGGAGCCAGAGGCCTGACTGATAACTGGAGGGCCAGGGGCTTCCCACCTGTGGCTGCTTAGGCTGAGTGACCTGCTTCTGCTTTGCCAGGACTTTCGGAGAATGTAAACGTCAAACTTGCCATTTTATTTAGGGATTTGCTAAGTGGCCCACTAGCCCGGAAGAGATAGAGAAGAGACCCGGAAGTGCTTCTTAATAGTACTCTGCTCGAGGTTCAGAGCACCAGGGCTTCTAAGAGCGCGGTGTTACAAAAACAAGGGTCCGTGCTGGAAGTCACCTTTTGGATGCTGGAGCCTTTGGTTCCGGTCCGCGCTGGCAGCACCCGAGACCTTCCGGGAAGAGTACTGGGTATGTGGCAATGGCGGCGGCACCGTTTCTGAAGCACTGGCGCACTACGCTGGAGCGGGTGGAGAAATTCGTGTCGCCAGTCTACTTTACCGACTGCAACCTCCGCGGCAGGTGTGGCCCCCTCGCTCTGGGCGCTTGCGGGCTCCTTCCGCGTGCCTCAGCCTTCCTTTCTGGGGATAAACCCAAGCTGCGGCCACCCAAACTGAGGGAGAAAATGCCTGCCTTCTGCAGACAGGGCTAGGGGAGAGGGAGGGAAAGCTGTGTTTTGGGAAAACCCTTTCGCTGGTGGGCCGCTGGTGGGTAAGCGGGAAGTTGGCCTCCGGCGCGAGCCCACCGGCCCCTCTTGCTTAGGCTCTTCGGGGACAGCTGCCCAGTGGCTTCGCTCTCTAGCTTCCTGACGCCTGAGAGGCTGTCTTACCAGGAGGCAGTCCAGCAGGACTTCCGCCCTGCGCAGGTCGGCGACAGCTTCGGACCCACGTGGGTAATGCCCAGAGGCAGGGCGTGGCCGGCAGGCCAAAGGGAAGGTACCCCTCTGGGCTGGTTCACTCCTAATAGCCACACCTCCACCGTCAGCCCTCTGTCTTAGGACTTGGGGCAGAGCTGCACCCTCTGCTGGGAAGATCTCCATGGTCCCTTAGCGTGGAACAGTTCCTTTTCTCATTTCTCCCAGTCCTTCGACTCCCTTTAAGAAAGGCACTCGAAGATGGATCACCAACCTTTGATGACTCTGCCTCCTTCCATCACCTTGCTGCACACACCTTGCTCCTTAATTGTGGATCAAATCTGAATACTTTGTAATGCATAGAGAAAGTCTCAAGCCCTTACCGACCCTTACTTAACCCAAGGAAGTACTATTTCAGAAGAATAGGGCTTCCACCCTGAGGCCCACCTAACTGGCTCTCTTGCAGGTGGTGGACTTGTTGGTTCCGGGTGGAGCTGACCATCCCAGAGGCATGGGTGGGTCAGGAAGTTCACCTTCGCTGGGAAAGTGATGGAGAAGGCCTGGTGTGGCGTGATGGGGAACCAGTTCAGGTAAGGAACCTTGCCCTAGGGACAGTCGTGGCCACATTTTAGTGCTGATCTCTGGAGAAGCCATAGCCAAGTGGCTCAGCCTGCAGGATGGTATCAGTGTTTCCCGACTTGGGGGGGTTGCTGCTTGGGTCCCTCTCACACTGGCTAAGTTAAATGAATTGCTTTCGAATTGCAACATAATTAGTGGTAAACCAACCCTGCCACCTTCTCATTCTGGGCTGAAAATAGTTATTTTCAAATAGTTCTGAATAATATAAAGTAAGAACTTAAGTTCTTTTCCTCTGAAGTAATGGATCTCTCCCTACCACCCCATTCCAATTCTCCAAATACAACTTAACACTACTAAGTATCTTCTTTATGCACCTAACAATATCTTTATAATCATATTTGGGTCTTTAATGACTATTTACAGATTAAGAAGCTGAGATGTGTAGAGGTTAGTTCACTTGCTTGGTTTGCACAGCCTTCATTCCAATTGGACTTTCAGTCTCAGGGTAGGATTGTTGTCCTACTTGTATGGCAAAACCCTCCCTCCATCCATCCAGTGGTTCAGCAGACGTCTCCTGAATGCCTTCTCTGGGCCATGCCCTATTTTAAGCTCTGGGAATATAATAGGGAGTGAGGCAGACCTGCCCCTGACTTTACAGAATTTCCCTTAACATACTTATTAGGGGTTACAGAGGCCACCAGAAGCCACACCCAGGTCTCCTGATGCCTGCCCAGGACCCTTCCCATAAAACCAGGGGCTTTTCTGCTGGTGCCATGTGGTGGTCATGGTGCTGATTGCCATGGGGGTCAGGCCACCTGCTACCAGGGGTCCCTGATTTATCATTCGTGACCTTGCCTAGGAGAAAGAAGCCAAAGCTGGATGGAGACCAGGTGGAGTGTCTTGGACTCCCTCAGCTTATACTTCACCTGAACTCTCCAAAAACCTGTGCCCTGTCTCCTTCACTCTACTTCCACCAGGGTTTGACCAAAGAAGGGGATAAGACCAGCTATGTCCTGACTGATAAGCTGGGGGAAGGAGATCCCCGGAGGTGAGTAAATCCCTGTGCTCTGGTTGACCAAGACTATGCAGGAGGGGACACCAGGGGGGAGGACACATTGGTGGGAGCTAAGGCCCAGAATGATCCTGGAACACACCCACCTCCACCGCAACCATCTCAAAGTTTGCTTTGTAAAAACAGGATTTTTTTTTTCTGGCTATAAAAAATGTTTACTAGTTGAGTTTTTACTAGTTGAGTTTATCTCTCTGATATTTTGTGTCCTGAATTTTTTCACTTGGTATTAGAAAATGGACATTTATGACATCATTAAAAACTCTTAGACTTTATGATTGTGTTACAATATTTATTGAACACTGTGTGTCTAATGCTTCTAGACACTGGGCCTGTGGTGGTGAATAATGTGGTCCTCTTCAGCAAGGGGGCTCATGCATACTCATACAATTGCAAAACTGATGAGGGTTCTGGGAGAAAACACTGGGAGCTCAATCCGAGAACTCTGTTTCAGACTTATGAAGGGGTGGGGTGGTCAGGGAGGGCTTCCCCAAAGAAACCGTGTTTGCTCTCTGAAGACTGAGTAGGACAGCCCTGTAGCCCAGTATGCTGCTCCAAAGAATGGCCCTCCCTGAACTGGCTGATGGGTCTTCGCTCTGGGAGATCCCAACTGATTTTTAATATGCAAAGACATTTCTGAGACCAAGGTAGTGCTTTGTAAAGACAGCTTTGGGAACAAAAAGCTAAACAGCAACATGATTCACACAGTTCTATACTGAGCGGCTTGGTTTTCGCCAGTCATAATAGGGCTCTCACCATCACATGGGTGCAGGTTCATGCTTCTACTGTGACCCTTTTCACACAAACTTGACATATGGGATCATGGAGGTGAATGGGAAGGAGTCATCTGGATGCCCCCTCCGTCCTCCCTCCCAAGCCCTCAGAGTCCTCTGCCAGTCCCTTGGCCTGAGACTGCCTTTCCACATTCTGGTAGCCTGATCCTGTATGTGGAAGTTGCCTGCAATGGGCTCCTGGGGGCCGGGAAGGGCTCCATGATTGCAGCCCCAGACCCAGAGAAGATGTTCCAGGTGAGCAGGGCCGAGCTGGCCTTGTTCCACCGGGATGTCTACAAACTCCTGCTGGATTTGGAGCTGCTGTTGGGCGTGGCCAAGGTACTTGATACCCCACCTACCTCATCACTCTAGAACTCCAGGCAGGTTGTTTCTTGAGTCAGATGTTTAGGACTCTGGAAATGCACAATAGGGAGAGTGTTTCTGCCTGCTCTAAAGTTGATGTAAAGGAGAGAAGGGAAACTGCTGAGTAGAGAAACTGTCTGGGTCAAAGAGTTGGAGATAGGGAAGAGCTCTGCTGAGAACCCTTGGGAGAACAGCAGGGCCTAGTTCTGGAGACTCCGGCTTGCTTGAGCTGGGATTGAGAGGCAGAACCCTGCTGCAGGGCCTCGGGGAAGACAACCAGCGCAGCTTCCAGGCACTGTATACAGCCAACCAGATTGTGAACATTTGTGACCCTGCGGAGCCTGAAACCTTTCCAACCGCCCAGGACTTAGCCTCCAGGTTCTTTGGTCAACATGGAGGTGAAAGCCAACATACCATCCATGCCATGGGGCACTGCCACATTGATACAGGTAGGGGGGCAGTTGGCCGGGTTGGCTAGGGGATGCAGGAGAGACCTTGAAGCCCTAGATGTGCCCTGGAAGCACTGTGTGATCTTCAGCCAGTTCTTGCCCCTCTTTCTTAGGCTTCAGTCTTTTCCCTTTGTGAAATGGGGCAAGGGGACTGGACTGTGGGCTTTGCTAGGTGTAGCTTCCCATTTATTTTTTCAACAAAATCTGATGCCCCATGTGAACCCGTGCTAGGTACTAGAGGGAAGGATTTTAGAGACTGATGATCACAAAATAGACATAGTTGAGACCGTGATGGAGGGAGGCACTTAACCCAGCTGAGTGAAAATGAGTAAGTTTGACAGGGTGCCCAAGTTGGTAAGAGAAGAGTGGTGTGGAAATAGTGGTGTAGAGACAGAGGCTCAAGCGCAGGGGAGGTTTACTGGGGAGGGTCAAGGATTCAGTTCTGAACCTCATAAGTTTGCAGTGTCTGAGGCTTTTAGAAAATACACATTTTAAACAAGCTTCCCAAGGTGTTGACTCTGATACACCTAAAGTTTCCAGAACTCAGAACAAGGGCTTTCCCTGCTTTGCCGAGGTATGAGATGGAGGGTGGGGCCTCTGCCTGGTGAGGAAGGAACTGAGGCTTAGAGGTAAGGAGAGGCTCTAGTGTTCATGTTGGATGGCTGACCAGGCAAGGCTCATCTTGGGGAGCTGTGCCCTCTATCCTGGGATACCCATCAATATGTGTTAGGGATAGGGTTAACTTGCCGCTTCTTGAAGTACCCTCACTGCAGGTGTCTAAATCTCTGAGTCCTTTATTTCCTGACCTCTGAAGTTGACCTAATAGCCCTCATGGCCTTCCCATCCCACTCCTTACTGCCTTACCTAGTCACCCCACCTAGTAGGAGTGATTTGAACTGCTAGCTCAGGAGGGATGTAACAGGACTTTTCAGGGAAAGGGGCCTGAGACAGGAGGAGAGCTAAGAAGATCCTAGAGGCCCATACTGGGCCTGGTCAGAGTGCTGGGGCAAGGGGTGAGGCCAGAGATCTGTGTGGAGCTGAGGACCTTGCTGTTCTTTCTCCCTATCTAGCCTGGCTTTGGCCCTTCAAGGAGACAGTGCGGAAGTGTGCTCGGAGCTGGGTAACAGCTGTGCAGCTCATGGAGCGGAACCCTGAGTTCATCTTTGTCTGCTCCCAGGTCAGGGGGACAGCCGTGTGGGGACACTGGAAACCCAGTAGGTCCAATATTGAGGTTCTAAGGGCCTCCTCAGCCTGAGGGGCAGGGCTTTTCCCCACCTTCGTCTGGATCCCAGATTCTTGGACCTGGGTGGGGTTCTTGTCACTCCTGCAACAGCCCCTGTCCCATCTCCCTCCCAGGCACAGCAGCTGGAGTGGGTGAAGAACCACTACCCTGGCCTGTATGCCCGGCTACAGGAGTTCGCCTGCCATGGGCAGTTTGTGCCTGTAGGGGGCACCTGGGTGGAGATGGTAAGTGCAGTCTGCACACCGTCAGCCGAAGGCTTCCCTCAGCTTTCTCTGGGTCCTTCACAACCCATCTGTGGCAGCGGCCTGGGGCTCGAAGAGGGAGGAGGGTCTCAAGCAAGGTGACAGGCTGTCTTCATGACCAAGCCCAGAAGCTCCCCCTCCAGCAGATAGACGGGTCTGAAACCAGGAGCTACACACTTCCTGGGTGCTAGCTGTAACCCCTGGGTCAGAGCCGTGGCTTCTGATGGGGTGGGGTCGGCATGAGCTCTCCCCTCTTCCCTCACTGCCAGGATGGGAACATTCCCAGTGGAGAGGCCATGGTGAGGCAGTTCCTGCAGGGCCAGAACTTCTTCCTGCAGGAATTTGGGAAGATGTGCTCTGAGGTAGGCTGGGCCCTGCGATCACCTCAGGCAGATTGGGTCAGAGCTTGATGTGGAGAGATGAGGGGCTGAGGCTGGGGCCACTCTGCCAGGAGCCCTGAATCTCATGCCCCAGAGGCCCTTTTCCCGCAGTTCTGGCTGCCAGACACGTTTGGCTACTCAGCACAGCTTCCTCAGATCATGCGCAGCTGTGGCATCAGGCACTTCCTGACCCAGAAACTGAGCTGGAACTTGGTGAACTCCTTTCCGGTGAGCAGACCCCAGGGGGTAACGTTAGAGTGGGTTTGGGTCCCACCTAGCCCATTCATCTCTTCCCCAGGCTTATTCGGGGGTCCTGGACAGACCACTCAGCCCCCACCCACAGAGGGTGTGCCTCCTCCAAGGGAACACTAGCCTCTCTTCTTTGCCTGCCCACAGCACCATACCTTTTTCTGGGAAGGGCTGGATGGCTCCCGTGTGCTGGCTCACTTCCCACCTGGTGACTCATATGGGATGGAGGGCAGTGTGGAGGAGGTAAGAGGGTTCCTGGTGGCCAAGGTGAGGCCAGGGAAGTAGTTTGGAGAAGCTAGGTGTCCTGTCCTAGACTGAACTATGCTGCCCTGCCCCTGCCTATCCAGGTGCTGAAGACGGTGGCCAAAAACCGGGACAAGGGGCGGACCAACCACAGTGCCTTCCTCTTTGGCTTTGGGGATGGGGGCGGTGGCCCCACCCAGACCATGGTGGACCGCTTGAAGCGTCTGTACAATACAGATGGGCTGCCCAGGTCAGGCCTGGCCCATCAGCACCTTCACGGAGCTGCTCCATCAGCCCTTAACTTGAGCCCTTCCTTGTCAAACATTTGACCCCACCCATCCATTAGACCAGTCCCGCTCCAGTCTTGTTCCATGGGCTCCTTCCCATGGAACATGGAACTTCTAACTTGGGGGTGAGGTAGGGTGAAAGCTGAGGGTGGGAAGGAGCTTAAACTCACTGGAGAGAGAAACTCTCCTGGGGTTTCTAGAGTTGGTTTTATGTAGACAGCATTCTGGGGGCGGCCCCTTTCTTCAGGGACTGGGTCTCTTGTCTGTTCTGACATGGATGAAGGCTGAGCCATGTGGTCCCCCCAAGGCTGGGAGACCCAGGCTTGCAGTCTCCCCCAGGGTGCAGCTGTCTTCTCCGGGGCGACTCTTTTCAATGCTGGAGAGCGACTCAGAGCGGCTGTGCACATGGGTCGGGGAGCTCTTCCTGGAGCTGCATAATGGCACCTACACCACCCACGCCCAGGTCAGGAACCAGTCACTCAGCAGAGCAAGGAGCGCGTGCTTGTGCTCTGTAGAGCCAGTAAAAGAAACAGGACAGAGCCCACCCAGATCTGGGGGAGGAGGCTTGTGCTTCAAGGAGGAGCTGAGAGGAGTGCAAGAGCCGCATTGATCAGGAGTCTGAAAGAGGCTTGCACTGAGGGAGGAGGCATTTGGGACATGTCACCCACAAGAGGCTTTATCCAGGAGGTCCTGGGGAGCCATTAGATAGGGTTCTGAGTCAGGACATCAGGTGTTCTGAGCCATGGGGGGCTTTGGAATGTGTTCTGGGATGCGTGGGCAGGTTCCAGACTCATTCTTTTTGCCTTGCTGGGCTCAACTCAGATCAAGAAGGGGAACCGGGAGTGTGAACGCATCCTGCACGACGTGGAGCTGCTCAGCAGCCTGGCCCTGGTCCGCAGCACCCAGTTTGTGTACCCAGCAGCCCAGCTGCAGGGCCTCTGGAGGTCAGCCTGGCTCTGCCTGTCACCTATCTGACTCCACCCAGAAACCTCGGTGACTGCTCCTCCCAGCCTTCATTCTTCCCACCCTCCTGGCCTTCCCCATTCCTGCCCTTTGACCCCTGCAGGCTTCTGCTCCTGAACCAGTTCCACGATGTGGTGACTGGAAGCTGCATTCAGCTAGTGGCCGAGGAAGCCATGTCCCACTATGAAGGTTAGGCTAACATTCCCACTGTTATCTTCAATACCCGGGGCTGAGCCCAGAGTGTCACCTATAGGTCACTCAGATCATCCCAGTTGGTTATGGGAAGCCTCTGCCATTGCCCACTAGTGACCACCTAATTTCTCCTCAGATATCCGTTCCCACGGCAACACACTGCTTAGTGCTGCAGCTGCAGCTCTGTGTGCTGGGGAACCAGGTCCTGAGGGACTCCTCATTGTCAACACACTGCCCTGGAAGCGCACTGAAGTTTTGGCCCTGCCCAGGCCTGGCGGAGCCCACAGCCTAGGTATGAGCTGGGGAGAGCGGTTGTTGCTGCTGCAGGAGGGAAGGAGGCCAGACCAAGGGTCAGGGATACTCCCCTGGGGATCTCTGCCCTGGGATGATTCAGGCTGGAGAATAGCAGTAGTAGTAACCCTGAATCCCAAAGAGAGGCTCCTGAAAGTTCAAGGAGGCTACACTGATGCCCAGATCTCATCCCCAGCCCTGGTGACAGTGCCCAGCATGGGTTATGCTCCTGCTCCAGCCCCCACTTCACTGCAGCCCCCGCTGCCCCAGCAGCCTGTGTTTGTTGTGCAAGAGGTGAGTGCTGGCGTGTCCAGCTGGGTCAGGGCTCCCCTGGAACATTCTTAACAACATGGGGTTCAGAGCTCTCCAGACTAGAGCAAGTGGTGAGATGGGGCTGAGGTGGGGGGCTGTTGGTTGTGGGAAGCCCCTGCCAATTATGTCAAGGCCCCCTTCTGCCAAGACTGACGGTTCTGTGACTCTGGACAATGGCATCATCCGGGTGAAGCTGGACCCAACTGGCCGCCTGACATCCCTGGTGCTGGTGGCTTCTAGCAGGTGCCAACCCCCCACTGCCCTCTCCCAGGATCTGGCAGGGAGATCCCAGACCCTGCTCCCTCTGTCCTCTGGCCACAGCAGCCTACCAGTGGCTCTCGGCTGGGACCCACTCATGGAGCAAAGCAGGCTGGGCTGGGGAGACCCTTGGACCCTTGGCCCTGGCTCTACTCACCCTGCCCCCACCCCACCATGAGCATCTGGAGAGACCAAAATCATACAGTTCTAAAGCGCCAATCACCATCTCCTTCCAGGGAGGCTATTGCCGAGGGTGCCGTGGGGAACCAGTTTGTGCTGTTTGATGATGTCCCTCTGTATTGGGATGCATGGGATGTCATGGATTACCACCTGGAGACACGGTGCGGGTTGGCAGGATGTGGGGGAGGTGGGATGTACAGGCCTACTGGGCCCTCCATCAGCCGGCCCCAGCTTAGAGCCTCACACATCTACCCTCTAGGAAGCCAGTGCTGGGCCAGGCAGGGACCCTGGCAGTGGGCACTGAGGGTGGCCTGCGGGGCAGTGCCTGGTTCCTGCTACAGATCAGCCCCAACAGTCGGCTCAGCCAGGAGGTTGTACTGGATGCTGGCTGCCCTTACGTCCGCTTCCACACGGAGGTAGCATGGGGGTAGGATGGTGACTACCTTCCCAAAAGTGTGGCTGGTAAGGAGGTGCCAGCCCCAGGCCTTGTGTCTCTCCTTCCCCTCCGTCTTGACCCCCACCCCAGGTACACTGGCACGAAGCCCACAAATTCCTGAAGGTGGAGTTCCCTGCCCGTGTGCGGAGCCCCCAGGCCACCTACGAGGTCCAGTTCGGGCACTTGCAGCGACCCACCCACTACAACACCTCTTGGGACTGGGCACGGTTTGAGGTCTGACGTGGGCAGGGTGCGGGGGTTTGGACTGTCCCCAGCTGGGGAGAGACTGGTACGGAAGGGGGTGGTGAGGAGGAGGAGGAACAGTATTTGCTAGTTCCCGAAGTGTGCCAGGCATTGTGCCAGATGCTTTTAGTTGGATACTTGTGTCCATTTAGTGGGTTAAATACTAATTGTCCCCATTTCACAGATGAGCAACTGAGGCATAGACAGTTTGGGTGGTGCATTCAGTGCCTCCTATTGTGAGAGCTGGCATTGAATCCTGAGGTTCTAGGGCTTGCCTTCACTTCAGTGACTAAAGCAAAAGGAGGAAGGGCCACCAAATGGGTCTGGGATGTGCCCTTCAGGTGTGGACCCACCGCTGGATAGACCTATCAGAACATGGCTTTGGGCTGTCCCTACTCAATGACTGCAAGTATGGCTCTTCAGTTCGGGGCAGCGTCCTCAGCCTATCACTGTGAGTGGTGTGCCCAGCCTTGGGGCAGGAATCAGCCTTGGGGCAGGAACCAGCCTTGGGGAAGGCCTTACAGGGCCAGAATTCCAGCCTGGTCCATTCCCACCCTTCTGCAGCTTGCGGGCTCCTAAGGCCCCCGATGCCACTGCTGACATGGGGCGCCATGAGTTCACATATGCACTGATGCCACACACAGGTGAGTGCTGCCTCACCCCTTCTCTGCTTTCCTCCAAACCTAAGTTTCTCCAACTGTTGGTGGGGAGGGGAAAACTGCTGCCCTGCACCTCTACCCCCTTTTGCACCACACATTCCTTTTCGGCCCTTGCCCAGGCTCTTTCCAGGATGCTGGTGTTATCCAGGCAGCCTACAGCCTTAACTTCCCTCTGTTGGTGCTGCCCACCCCAGGCCGGGCGCCTGTGTCTCCGTGGAGTGCCTTCACTGTGTCCTCCCCCGCCGTGGTGCTGGAGACCGTCAAGAAGGCATTACATGAGGCGGGGGGGGGGGGGGGGGGGGCCTGGCCGCTTCCAACCTTGGCCCTACCCAACATCCCCTTTCCACCCCAGGCTGAAACCCAGGGCTGCACGCTGGTGCTCAGGATGTACGAGGCCCATGGCAGCCATGTGGATTGCTGGCTGCACACGTCATTGCCAGTTCAGGAAGCTGTCCTGTGAGTGGGATGGGAGTGGGAGTCCTGCCCTTACCAGGTCCTCAAGGGAGTCCTCATAGTCCCTCCTGTTCTACAGCTGCGACCTCTTGGAGCGCCCAGACCCTGCTGGCCACCTGCCCCTTAGGGACTCCCGCCTGAAGCTCACCTTTTCTCCTTTCCAAGTACAGTCTCTGTTGCTAGTACTGCAACCTACCCCTGAACTGAGACCCTGAGGGTGGAGGCTATTTGTGGAAAGCTTTGGTGGTTGCCTGAAGAACGATGTGTGACCTCTTAAACATTAAATCCTTGTTTCAGGACCCCTGCTGGTAACTCCTGCTGTTTCCTTTTAAGGGCCCATCCTGTTTGTGAGAAGGCTTTTCCCCAGACATTTGGGGGCGAGGGCAAAATCTAAGGTAACACCTGTGTGTGCAGAGTCTGGGTTGCAGCCCCTGGGGGATTTGTGGGGATTCCACGACCACAAGCTAAGAGCATTAGATAAGTTCCTCATGGTAACAGCAGGTAGAGGGCCTTGGGGCTGGGTGGGTCCCAGCTAGCCCCACTAGGGGGGGAAGCACTGACTAGTCAGGGCCAAGTTGGAGGGTAGCCACAAGCCCTGAAGAATCCAGGACGGGAGGAGCTATGGAGCCTAGCCTTGGGCCAGGTTCTCTGCACCACCTGTGCGGGACTGTTGGTGCAGACTGTCCTCTGACAGCCAGGGCCTGAGGACTGGCATGGGGCCCAGTCCGCTGTGCTGGGGATGTAGCCCTCTTGGACTCAGGGCCAGGCAACAGGTGCTCCTAACTTGGCCATCCCAAGCCTTCTGTAGCCAACCCAAGAAGTTTATCAATTCATATATATTTTAAAATACAGCATTTTTTACATGAGCTTAAAAAATGGGGACAGTGGGAATTAAATTTTAAAATCATAGTTGTGTAGGGAACAAACACAGGACACAGGCATCCAGGCCCCTGCAACTACTCCCTGCCTCTAGGAAGCCACACAGGTCCCCTTGGTCCAGGGCAAGGCAGCGGGAAGGTATATATGCAGCTAAGAGGCTGAAGTCCTCTCAGGCTCCAAAGATGGGGTGTCACTCTTGATCTTTTGAAGTCTGCAGCGACCTGGAGGGAGGACAGGTGAGGTGGCAGCTCCGACCCCAGGTTGAGGACTACCCCAGCAGCCTTCCTCCCACCGTTGTCCACCTGTAACTCCTACCTGCATGTACCATCACCCTTCTGGACAGCTCCTTTTGGTGGTGCCCCTTCCATCCCCAGAGGAGGGTGCTGAGGAAGGCCCACCTGAGTTTGCCCGTCGCCCTGTTTTCTTTCCTTTCCCAGTGACTGGGGGGACTTTTTGGTCCTGTTGGAGACTGGTCCCCTCAGGTTGATGGGCTGTAGTTTGCTTAGGAAGTCCTCTTCGTCCTCTTCGTGCCTTTTGTGCCCTGGAAGGAGCCTTGCTCTGGGGTGGAGGGTCCTGGGTGGAGGAGACACGGGTCCCTGAGGTGCTCAGAGAGCAGTTCAGAGGTTGGTTAGGACCCACCATTGTGCAGCGCCCCCACACCCGCAAAGTCAGTGGAAGGCAGCTGTCCAAAAGCTGGCCCTGGGTGCAGCCAGGGCAGGAAGGAGTTAGGAGCAGGGAGTCATACCTCCATTCTGTCCTCAGGACCTGGCTGTGATCCCTTGGATTTCTTCTTACGGGACTTGACCCCTGAAGGACACTGATGCTGGGGTTGCGAGGTCCTACAGCCTTGGGCCCTTTCTCCAGACTCCCACTTTTCTACCCTGGGGTGACTCCCAGTTTGCAGTGGGGACTGGGGACTGCTGCAACCCTTGTAGGTAATACCCATTCTGTTCTCTTAGCTTATTACATTAGGAATAGCTTACCTCTGGGTGCTAAAGGTCCAGGATCCCCCTAAAGTGGAACAGGGAGGATTCCACAATCAGCCTGGTTGGGGCAGGGGTTGTTTTTCCTTGGAGAGGCAGGTCTCACACCTCTTTCCAGATCAGCGGGGTTCCTCCCCTAAGAAGCCTGCCCCCTCCCTGCCAGGTCAGAGCCGACATCAAAGTCACCCTGCCTTGGGCTACTCCACTAGCTAAGAGCCTGGGACTCATAGGACAGGGGAAGCATAGCATAGGGAAGGCTTAGAATTTTGTCATGTACAATACGTCACAGGGACATTGTGACACGTGGGGGCCTAGATACAGACCCCATCTCCTGCCCACCTGTGACCCCAGGTCTCTACCACACGTGCCTCTTTGGGATCTCTGCCTGAGTGAGCATTAGGACCCAAACCTGGAACCAGATGGTGCGGCCGTGCCGGTCCCGTAGGGAGCTCATGCCCGCCATGCCATAGCACTGCAGCCAAGCTCGAAAGGCTGCAAAGTCATCCTCCCCACTCTCCTGTCCGTAGCCCTTGCCCCCTGTGGACAGAGGAGCCAGGCAGAGGTCAGAGGTCAGACTCAGGCTAAGGGGAGGGGGAACTTGATGGACTGAGTCAGGAGCCAAGGCTCACTGTCCTCCAGCTCTGTGTGACCTCAGACTGGTGTCTTCCCCACTCTGGGCCATGGCTTGCCCATCCTGGAGAGGGGTTAACAATCCTTGCACTGCCTGTCTCATGGGCATCTTAGAGGACACGGATACCTGACAAGTGAGGAGGCCTGGGCCATTTAGCAACGACTTCCTCAGGCAAGGAACCAGGCCTAGAAGGGCAGCAACTGCCCTGGGGGCTATAGAATATGCCAAGGCAGAGGTAGTTGGCTATCTGCTTCCCAGGCCTTACCCAGCTGGACCACTTCCTTGGGCACTGAATGGCACAGCTCCAGCAGATCTGGGTTCTGCAGCTTCGCCTTGATCTTCTGGCTCAGGGTCAGCTCTGGGCTCTGGAGAAAAGGCAGGGACAGAGTCTGGCGGTCAGCATGGGGTAAGGACACCCAGAAAACAGCTGACCCCACTGGGAGCAGACCTGAGCTTGTAGGGCTCATATGGTTCATCCTCCTCCTACCCAGTGTGTGCACGTGCACACACACACACACACATGGCAGAGAAGGAAAAGCAAACGAAGGACCTCTATGGGTTACATTAGAGACAGTTAACTAAGACTCAGCCCATACCCTGTCAGCCCTCACTGATAATGTGAGTATACCTCCCTCCCCTCCACCCCTCACCGGCCTGTGCTGCTTCAACGCCTCTAGAACAGTGCGGGCCTTCTCAAAGGGGGGTATCTTCAGCCTGCAGTGGGCGGGGGGAAGGGGAGCCATGGTAAGCAATGGGGAATGTGGGCACCCAGGCTACCCTCATACCCATGGCCTGCCTGCTAACCTGTATAGAATCTCTGCACGCAGATAGTTGCCAATGCCATTGAAGAACCTCTGGTCCAAGAGGGCCTCACATATGGGCCGGTCAAAGACCTTGTCCTCTAGGTTTCGTAATACATTCTCCCTGGAGGGACACAGCCTGGGCACGTGAGGCCTGTTCTGCCCTTTCATCCCCACCACCACCACGCACCTCACCATGGGATAGGGGAGAGGAGCCAGGAGAACCTGTTCCTAGGTGCAAAGGAAGGAAATTAGGAGTCCTGGTTCCCTTTTCCCAGTCTCGGTGCTATTTTAGCCATGGGAACCTCAGTTTTCCTATCTGTTAAATGAGAACAATATGGGATTTTAATTCATTACAAAAGGTGGAAAGTTCCAATCAAAAGCAACAAGTTCAAGGGGACACACACAAGGCTGTATCTGTTGTGCGTATGCCACCAGAGTAACTCAGGCTCCAGACACTTTTGAGAGCAAGGTGATCACAGGACCTCAGATATGCCTGCAGCCTGGAGATCCCTGTCCAGGAATTTTGGATGGTTAGACATGAAGAGTTAACATTGAAGGATCTGCTCTTATCAAGACCTGAAATTTCTGAAGAGGCTAGTAACAGCTCTGTGCAGCAGGTGTGCGGGAGCAAGACCTGGCTACTGGCCCCGTCAGCAGCCCCCACCCTACCTTCAGGGCCATGGGTCATTCCTCACCACTGGGAAGAGAAAACGCATCTTATTTTTGTGTGTGGGAAAGGGTCATGGCAAGGCTTACTCAGTGATGGGCCTGAGAAGCATAGGAAATAGGGGACCAGAATATAGTATTTTGGGATAAATGTAAGAGTAGAAGGCTAGCCTTGGTGGCCAGCTCCGTGAGGGGAGCGGATCCCTCCCAGGCTCCCCAGCTATAGGACCAAGGACGCACTGAGATGCTCACTGTTTGAGAGGGACTTCAGAGCCTGCTGACACAGTTGACCTGTGGCCTGACCCCCCAGGAGAGGCACGGTGGGGGAGTGCAGGACCACAGATGTATCCTGGATGCGCCCTCGGGGGTCGGTCATGCCTGAGAAGGCCAGGAGTCAACTGCCTTCTGTGGTGCCAGACATGGCCTGACCCACCTCAGTGGGCAACCCGGTCTCTAAGGGCCAGGCCAAGGAGGGCTGTCCCCAGGGAAGGGAGGGTCCACCAAATGGGCTCCAGACCTTCGTGCCTGTGATTCTGGTCAGTTGGAATGCTTTTCCTCTAGAGCTTTGCATGGCTGGGTCTCAGGCAGGCCTCAGCTCAAATGTCTCCTCCTGGAGTGGCCTTTCCTAATGCCCCCTGCCCCCCACTCCCTAGCCAAGTCATTCTGTCCCTCTTGGGTTTTTCAAGAATGTGTCTATATGAATTCATCTAGTTGTTTCCTTGTTCCCCCACACCCTGCCTGAACTTCGGCTCAGTGGGAGCAAGGTCCACATCCACCTCAATCACTGCTGTGTCCCCAACACCTAGAACGGGGTCTGGCACAAACAGACATATACATTTCCTCTTTGGAGGAAGGGAGGTGGCTGCCGTCTTAGGTGACATGCATCACAACTAGGTAAGACTGTTACCCCTACTGCAGGCAAATGTGAAAGACCACAAAACTTGACTCAAACCATGTCTATTGGCAGTCCCCATTCTACCATCTTGAAACCCTTCCTTCCTGCTCAGCCTCCCTTCTTTCCTGTTAAAGCCCCTCCACCTTTCTGCTTAGCCTCCTGAGGGTACCTAGAAGCAATGTGGGGTGCTGATCCTGCCTCAGTTCCCACAGCAACTGGCTACGTCCTTGGGGCATGCCTTCCTGTTCACCTCTTGCTCCCACCTCCCATAACAATTTTGGTTTTCCATATCCATTAGCTCAGAGAGCTGTCCCCAGAGAAGTATAGTGTCTTGGTCTATAGAGGAAGGGACTGAGGCTCAGAAGGGGCTGGGATTTGCCCCTCATTGACCCACAAGGCACTAAGAGAGTCAGGCCCAGGGCTGTGCTCATCACCCCTAGGGCTGGCCCTACCTACCTGAACTGCTCATACTCCAGCAAGACACATGGCCCACGGCCTGGCTGCCACTTGCCCCCGAGGTCCCAGTGCCCAAAGCGGCGGATGTCCACAAAGCAGAGGGCCAGTCTGGGGCCAGGAGGAGCTGTGTAAAAGCGCAGATGGGCGTGGGGTGGTAGCGCATTGCTGGGTGCCAGCTGGAAGGACCCAGACATACCAAAGCGGAAGATGAGGGCCATTGCCTCCCGTGAGGGCTGGGCCCCAGGCAGGGGGCTCAGTGTCAGGCGAAGCTCCTTGCCCCGGGCTGAGGCTGAGATACAGTAGGCACTGCTCTCAAAGGGCACCTCAGGGTTGCGGCTGACAGGCGACTTCTCCACAGCCCCGCCAAACACCAGCCCCCGGCATGCCTCATTCACGAAGTGGCTGGCCAAGTGCAGCTCAGGGCCCTCGGGCATTCTGTGCCAGGAGTGGGCAGGCCCTGTGAGGGGAAGAGAACTGCAAGTTGGATCAGGTGTGCACCTTGTGAGGTAGGATTTATCACCCCTGTTTTGCAGAGGAGAATCTGAGAATCAGAGATGCTGGACTGGTAGGTTTTGCAGGAAATGCTGCTGGCCTGGCCAGAGCCTTTGGTCCCCACCTGAAAATGCTGGGGAAGCCCAGAGCACTGGGGAGCTCCAGTCTTGTTTGTTAACGCCTTTCGTGATGGTCACCCATGAACACTTGCAGCTCTTAGAATAAAGTCCAGATCCTTCCTGGGACCAGCTGTCACCTGGTTCCTGGCTCCCCCTCAATCACTTGCCCCAAGCATGCTGCTTTTCCAGTCCCACACTTTGCCCCTGCTGTCCCTTCATTCTGGGAATGCTGACCACCCTTCCAAACTGGCCTCCCCACCTCCCCCAGACACATGTTTTCTTCATGGCATTCCCAAATCTGAAACCGTCTTATCGCCTGTTGTCCACCTCAACCTACACCTCCTCCCCAGTGGAAGCCCATTGTGTTTGCCACCCCACCACTCAGAACCGACCTTATCTGTTGCCACAATCGCCGAGGGAATGAGCCCGACCCCACCTGGGGATCTGGGGAAATTAACGCTCAGAGGCTCAGCAGGCAGTTAGGACGAGTTTAGGACGGAGCGGAGCGGAGCGAAGACAGGCAGGAGAGGAGGCACGTGCCTCGAGGTCGGTCTGGGCTGGAGCCAGGTCCCCGCAGCTGCGAGGGAGGAAGACAGGTCGCCAGTAAGACGGTCACCAGGGCAGAACAGGACACTCCCAGGTCAGTGCCAGGGACAGAGGGGGACCTACTCCACCTCTTCCAATCCCTGGCCCCCAGCGGGGAAGGGGAGCTTGCATTTTCCCCTTCTTGCCAACGCGGTGGGGGGATCGAAGCCGCAGGCGTGGTCGGGCATCAGGGAGTTTAACCAGGAGAGACCCGCTTTCCCTTCACCCACCTTCCCGCCGTCCAGGACCCGGCACCCGAGAGGATTCCAACTGCGGGAAAAGGTCCGAGATCCCAGTTCCGCTAAGGACCGGCACTCTCTGGCCGTCTCCCCCGCATCCCCACCACTCACCCCTGCTGCCTGTCCTCGGTACACTCTGGCTCCCTTTTTCTCCACGGCCCCTAAATCTCATCCTCTCTTCGGTCTGCGGTACACACCCCGCGTGCCGTCCTCCTCCCACGTACCCGCTCCCCGCACCCTTCTCCGCCGACCCGCAGCCACTACGGAGTTGAGGCTGCGGGCCAATCGTGCCCCAGCTGTGGTTCCTGCTCCGGCGCCCGCTGGGAAATGTAGTTCCTCGGGCGGCAAGCCGAGGTCTTGGGGTGGGATCCACGAGCTGGGGTGGTTCGGCGTGTGCGAAAGGCTTTGGGGCAGTCACCTGTTCGGGAGGGTGGCACCGCGGGATCCAAGGTCGGTTCTGAGGTCCCGTGTCACAGCTGTCTCTGTGGCTGGGGAAGTCACCCGGCCGGTGGCAGGGTCGGTACTCCCTGACTAAAACAGCAGCGGGGTCTCAAAGTAGAGGCTCCTGCCAGATGTGTGGAGGGAGCGCGCAGGTGCACGATGAACGAAGGCCCTGGGGACCCAGTGGGGGCCCTAAATATCAACACACAGGCATAACTTACAAACAGAAACATCTCTACCACCTGTGGGTGAGAAGTGCAGCCAAGCGACAAATAAACAGGCGAGAAGCAGAACCCACATCAGATGGTTTTGTGGGGGAGGGTCTCTCTTCAGGGACATTCAGGCTGAGACCTCATAAGTATCCAGCAAACAGGGGGTACAAGACAACATGCCAGGGGACGTGGAGTCATCAAAACCTCCACCATGGCTGCGGACAAGCCAAGATGCTGCCCACACCCACTACAGGATGAGGCGCATCCTGCAGGATGGTGGTGTCTTTATGGGCACCTTCGAGGCTTTCAACTAGCATATGAATTTGATCCAGTGTGACTGTGATGAATTCAGGAACATCAAGCCAAAGAACTCAAGCGAAAGAGAAAAGAGAAACGAGTCCCTGGTCTACAGCAGCTTGGAGGGGAGACCAGGGGAGAACCATGTCTCAGTTACAGTAGCGGGACCTCCTCCCAAAGACACTGGTATTGACGGAGTTCCACATGATGGAGCAGCTGGGAGCCCAGGGATGATGGGCAGGGCTGCTGGCAGAGGAATCCCCAGCTGGTGTTCCCCGGTCTCAGGCGCCTGCAGGACTTGCTGGGGTTGGTGGGTCATCCCAACAGATGATTACCCCACAGAAATAGAGGCATTGTTGCAGCTGCTACCGCAACTAGTATTGCAGGGATCTCAACCCACTTAGCCACAGGTGTCCTCACCCACCTATGGGCCCTTGAGGGGCACCCCTTTTGGGCATGATGGTCCCACTTCCTGGTATGAGGCCTCTCATGGGTCCCCCACTGGGGATCCTCCCTGGATGAGGGACTTCAGTGGGCAGGTTCCCTCCAGGAATGCAGACCCCTCTCCCATAGATTCAAGGACTTCTCGGACTCCTGGCCACAGAGTTATGGAAGTAGCTCTATAGAGGTGCGGGCCCAGTTCCTCAGGCCCACTTTATCATAGACCTGTTCATTTGTTATGCTGGAACCTCACAGATTGTTTAGTTTCCCTTCTACGGCCCCCCTCCCCAGTGGGTGCCCACCAACGCCCTAGACTCACCTTTGCCCTCCTCAGCGCCCTATTTCCCAAATGACTTTACATAGTCCTTTTATTTCCTTGTGGCCTGTGAATCAAATTTATAATAAACTCTTAACATGGTGCTATAAAAATAAAATAAAGATAATATGGCAGGTGGAAGGGATGGCCAGTGCAAAGGCCTGGAAGAACGGAACTGATTGGCTCATTGAAGAAAGGCCTGTGTAGGCTGGAGTGTAGCCGAGACTGTTTGGAGGTGAGGACAGACACAAGCAAGTTCAGATCAAACCTCAAGGATTTCTGTAAGGAGTTTGCATTTCCTCCTGTGTGCTTGACCCATAAACATGACTTTCCCCCTTCATACTAGGACCTCTACCTCATCCCCCCTTCATCTATTAATTCATTTGTTTTGGCAGAAGTATTTTAAAGTAAATTAAATTATGTCATTTCATTCCTAATACTTCAGCATGCAGCTCTAAAAAGCAATTTCCTACAAAGCCACAATACCTTTATCCAGAGATTTTCAACCCTTTGATCTCTGGCACACATAAACTAAATTACTAAAAATTCTGCGGCACACCAAAAATTTATTTTTTCCTACCTGACAAAAAATAGATACAATCTTTATTTATTCATACCAGGTGAATAAAAATTGTTTATTCATTCATCTGGTGCTAGATTCATGCATCTGAAGACTATTGTTTGTAGGCTGTTGTCATTTTTTTACTTGACAATCTCAGGGAAAAGAGGCAGTGCCCTGACTAAAGAGTCAGGTGTTGCATGTTGTAAAGATTCTCGCAGCACAACAGTGAGCTGCTACACAGTGGCTGAAAATCTGTGCCTTATCATACCTAATAAATTTAACAATAACTTCTTCATATCATCTAACAGCTAGTCCACATTCAAACTGGTCCCCAAAATGTCTTTTTGTTCAAGGCAGAGTCCAATCAAGATTTATATGCCCTTTTTTCCCCTCAGCATCCACAGGGACTGTCAAAAATTACCAGTGCCTACATATTTCAAGCTGTCGTGGCAGGGCCTTAGGGACAGTTTTCACTTAGCAGTGATCACATTTCGGGTAAACCTCATTGACTGCAATACTGCCGCTGCACAGAGCTTGGTCTGTATGTCTCTTTCTAATCACTTTTAACCTAGATGAAATCACCCTCCTCACCCTCCCATCTCACTCCCTTTTCTTTGTGTCCATGACACTGATCTTTCTGAAGAGTCCAGGCCAGGTGTTCTTTAAGATGTCCCATTGCATTCTGGGATTTTCTGAATGTTTCCTCAAACATTCTTCAGCCTTGTTCCTCTGTCTAGTTTTTCCTGCACACTGGGAGTCAGATCCAAAGGCTCAGCTACATATATATTCAAGGACATCTCCTAGATGCTGCTCTGTACTGCAGACTCCACCACATTAAGAGTAGGAGGCACCCAATAGCTGATTGGCCCACTTTAGTGAGGCTGAAATCGATCACAGATGAGGCCATGACAGCCAGACCTCTGTGTAGTAAAGGGATATTTTACACCTTCTGGCCACTAAGTAATCTATGGAGGTGATTTCTGGTAGGTCACTTTTTGTTGAAATTAAGGTATAATATATATACAGTAAAATTCACCTTTTAGAATGCAAGTTTTGATAAATACATACTCTCATGGAACCATCACCACGATCAAGAGATAATACATTTCCATCCCCCCCCCAAAAAAAACTTGCCATTGCAGCTTTGTAATCTACACTTTCACCCTACGGTCTGGCAACCACTGGATCTGCTTTCTGTCCCACACTTTTGCCTTCTCCATAACACCATATAAATGAAATCCTCGGTATGTAGTCATTTGAGTCTGATTTCTTTGTGTATCTTTTTTAAAAAATCAGTATAATAAGATATTGATTTATCAATTAAAGAAGTATAACTTACTTGAATAGTACTCTAGAACATTAATTCATGATGCAGAGGCAGTCTGTCCATGCAAACACTTATAAAGCAAACCATTATAAAATGTTGCGCGTACTTGATACCTGTTTTCGTTTTTTTTTTAAATTTTTCAGTTACAGTTTACTTTTAATATTATTTTGTATTGGCTCCAGGCATACAACTTAGTGGTTTGATTTTTTTTCAATTATAGTTCACATACATTGATTCTGGTTTCTTTCTCTTAGTACAATGCATTTGAGATTCATCCAGATTGTTATGCTTATCATTCAATCCTTTTCATTGCTGAGTAGTATTCCACTATGTAGACATGCCAGAGTGTTTGCTTACCAGCCAAGGGGCAATGGGTTGTTTGAGGTGATTGTTTGGCACCACACAAATACCCAGTTTTACATCACATTCACCTTTATCATATGATTTTAGCATCCTTGACAATCCTGCCTCAACCAAGTATTTCACTGGGAGTCACAAAATGGTTCTTTTCTTATTCTTTCACTCCTTCTACATCAGTTGGAATTCTTCTGTAAAGAGCTTTACCTTGTTGACTATTTGGTTATCCTGAAATACTAAGGATAAATCCTGAATTCCTTCCCTTTTTTTTTTTTTTAAGATTTCATTTATTTAATTTTAGACAGAAGGGAAGGGAGGGAGAAAGGGAGGGAGAGAAACATCAGTATGTGGTTGCCTCTCACATGGCCCCCCCACTGGGGACCTGGCCTGCAACCCAGGCATGTGCCCTGAATGGGAATCGAACTGGCGACCCTTTGGTTTGCAGCCCATGCTCAATGCACTGAGCTACACAAGCAAGGGCTGAATTCCTTCCTTTTAATGATTAATTTTTAGACTAAGAATTCGATGCAATAAAAACATCCAATGGTAACAAATTAGGATTGATTTGGGGCTTTTGTGGGGAGAGGCATAAATTTTTAGGGACTCAGATTTTTTAAATTATATTTTATTGATTATGCTATTACAGTTGTCCTGATTTTCTCCCCTCTTCCCCCCTCTACCCATCACCCCTTATTCCCTCAGGCAATCCCCCCACCATTGTTCATGTCCATGGGTCACGCATATAAGTTTTTTTGGCTACTCCATTTCTTATGTGGTACTTTCCATCCCCATGGCTATTCTGTAACTACCTATTTGCACTTCTTAATCCCCTCACCTCTTCACACATTCCCCTTACACCCTACTCACATCTGGCAACCATCAAAACACTCTCCATGTCCATTATTCTGTCTGTTCTTCTTGTTTGCTTTGGTTTTTTTTTTTAACATTTTGTTTATTTTTAGAAAAATGGGAAATGAGGGAGAGAGGAGAAACACTGATGTGTGAGAGCTACATCAACCAGTGGCCTCTTGTATGCCCCCAACCAGGCACCTGGCCTGCAACCCAGGCATGTACTCTGACTGGGAATTGAACTGGCAACCCTCTGGTTCACAGGCCAGCACTCAATCCACTGAGTCACACCAACCAAGGCTTAGTTTGTTTGTTTGTTTGTTTGTTTGTTTGTTTGTTTGTTTTTTAAATTCAATTGTTAATAAATTTGTGGTTTTGTGTGATTTTATTGTTCAGAGTTTTGATCTTTTTCTTAAATAAGTCCCTTCAACATTTCATATAATAACGATTTGGTGACAATGAACTCCTTGAGTTTTTTCTTGTCTAGGAAGTTCTCTATCTTCCCTTTGATTCTGAATGATATCTTTTCTGGGTAGAGCAATGTTGACCATAGGTCCATGCTTTTTGTGACTGAATATTTCCCACCAATCCCTTCTAGCCTGCAAAGTTTCTTTTGAGAAATCAGCTGACAGTTTTATGGGGATGATCCTGTAGATAATTTCTCTTGCTGCTTTTAAGATGCTCTCTGTATCTTTAACCTTTGGCATTTTAGTTATGATGCATTTTGGAGTGGGCCTCTTTGTATCCATTTTGTTTGGCACTCTCTGTGCTTTCTGGACTTGCATGTCTATTTCCTATACCAAGCTAGGGAAGTTTTATTTCATTATTTTTTCAAATAGATTTCCAAATTCTTGCTCTTTCTCTTCTCCTTCTGGTACCCCTATGATATGAATGTTGGACCTCTTGAAGTTCCAGTTGTCTGTCTTCCATATGTTCCAAATCATTGATTTGATTCTCGGCTTCATCCACTTTGCTGTTTCCCTGCAAGTTGTTCTTTATTTCAATTAGTGTATCCTTCATTTCTGACTGGATCTTTTTTATGCTGCTGAGGTCCTCACTAAGTTCCTTGAGCATCCTTATAACCAGTGTTTTGAACTCTGCATCTGACAGACTGCTTACCTCCATTTTGTTTAGCCCTTTTTCTGGAGTTTTGATTTGCTCTTTCACTTGGGCCATGTTTCTTTCTTTCTTTTTTTTTTTTCTCTAAGATTTTATTTATCTTTAGAGGGGAAGGGAAGGAGAGAGGGAAAGATCAATGTATGGTTGCCTCTTGTGTGGCCCTGCCAGGAACTGACCTGCAACCCAGGCATGTGCCCTGACTGGGAATCGAACCGCAATACTCTGGTTCGCAGACCCGCACTCAATCCATTGAGCTACACCAGCCAGGGCCTGGGCCGTGTTTCTTTGTCTCCTCATTTTGACAGCCTCCCTGGGTTTACATGTATTAGTAGAACTGCTTTGACTCTATGTCTTAGTAGTGTGGCCTAATATAGTTAGGTGTCCTGTAGGATCCAGTGGCACAACCTCCCTTATCACCCAAGCTGGGCACTCCAGGTGCAGCCTTTGTGCGGGCTGAGTACACCCTCCTCTTGTAGTTGAGCCTTGGTTGCTATTGGCAGATCAATGGGAGGAATTTACTCAGGCCAGTCAGCTGCAAGGACTGACTGTGCCCACTGACTACCAGCCTCTGACCTCTGTGGAGGTTCAGCTGTGCAGGGGCAGGATGGTGGTGCTCCCACATGGCCTGTAACTGTCTAATGTGCTGGCCATGGGGTTTCCCAGGTGGTGCAGGCCAAGTTCAGCCCCCACCTGAGGTTGCCCTGAGCCTGAGCTATAAAGCAATCTGAGGTGGCTGCTGGTTATGCTGGGCTTGGCGAATTCGTAAGTGAAGCCATTCTGTGAATCGAGGCTGGCTGCCAGGCCTGGGGCTCACTGAAGCCAGCTGTCACTTGTTTGAGACAATTTAGGAATTTGTGAGGCCACAACCAACCATTCATACGGAAAAGCAGCTTGGGTGGGCCAGTAACTTAGGTGGAGCAGAGCCTCTGGGTTCTCCAAGGTGGACCGGAAAGTGTTAACCAGGTGATGGAGTCTCAGATATGGCACCAGCCTGCTGGCTTTGTGGGTGGAGGGTTCAGAAAAGGAACAATGGCCTCTGCTTACCTTGATGCCAGACACTTCAGTTGCTCTCTGTATACCACTAGCACTTTCCAAGCTGCTCCCCCAGTGCTGGAGCTCAGAGGGAGTGAGTCTGAGTAGGTGAGTCTGGGTGTGGGTTCTTTCAGAGGAACTGCCTGGGGCTCCAGCAGTTTTTTCCCACCTACTCAACACCCTCTGGCTTTTTTTTTTTCCCAGTGGAACACTTCATAAATTTGCGTGTCATCCTTGTGCAGAGGCCACGCCCATCTCTGTATTGTTCCAATTTCAGTACATGTGCTGCTGAAGCGAGCACTCCCCTCTGGGTTTTGCAGCCACTTGTGGGGATTTGCCTTCCTGGCACTGGAACCCTGGGCTGGGGGCCCTGGTGTGGGCCTGGGACTCCTCACTCCAGAGAGATCCCTCCCGAATTTTTATCCCCCACACATGGGTGAGGAACCAGCCTCACGTTTCTTTTTTTACTTTCAGCATCTTTAAATCCATTGCAGCCCTTATCTCCTCTCCCCCGCCCTCTTCACTGAGAGTACTTTATTAGGCACTGGGGCTATTTGAACACGGAACACAATTCCCATCCTTAAAAAACTCAGGCTGGTAAGAGACAAATGATTAAATACACAATTACAGTGTTGTGTTACAACAGCAATGAAAGAAGCGCATGTGGGATTCTGCGGTAACACAGAAGAGGCAAAACTACCTGGGAAGTGAAGCTAATACTACACAGTTGATGAGATCTAGCACTTTCACGACTCTTCTACCTGCCCCACTCTTTGTCTTTATTCCGTTTTTTTCTTTTTTGCCTTCCTGTGGGCTACTTGAACATTTTTTTAGAATTCCAGTTACTGCATCCAAATTGTTTTTTAGTGTATTACACTGTAGCATACAGCTTTTGAAATGGTCCTTCCACATATAACAGATGAGATGCTGTAGGAACTTAACTCTTATTTATATCAATTAGCCTATGGGAAAATTGGTTTTGTTATATACTGTTTCACTTAAAGTTACAGAACCTACTGACGACATTAAGGACCTACATTATACACATAACCACATTTTGTCAATTTGACTGCAGTGTAGAAACCTTACCTCCCTTACCATCTCCCGTTTATAATAACCTGAAATATTCCTGGTATATACATTGAGATCCACATCTAATATTATTATAGTTTTGCTTCAACTGTCAAAAATAAAATATACATGAGAAAGGGAGGTTTATTGTGCCTGTATTCTTACTGTTTCCAGGACTCCTTCATTTATTATTTCCCTTCTCTTTAGTGATCCTCCTTTAAGCTCCTTTGTTTTTAGGTTAGGTCTCTGGTAACAAATTATATTATTTATCCTTAATCTGAGAATGTCTTGATTTCCCTTTTTAAAAAAGATTTTATTTTTAGAGAAAGGGGAAGGAAAGAAGGAAGAGAAATATCAATGTGTGGCCGCCTCTCACATGCCCCCTACCGGGGACCTGGCCCACAGCCCAGGCATGTGCCCTGACTGGGAACCACCCTTTGCTTCACAGGCCCGTGCTCAATTCCCTGAGCCACAGCAGCCAGGGCTCTCCTTTCATTCTTGAGTTAATTTTCACTGAATATAGAATTCTGGACTGATGATTTTCTTTCAGGGCCTGAAAAAGCTGTGCTTCGTCCTTCTGGCCTCTGTGATTTCTGATGAGAAATTCACTGTTATTCTCGTGGTTTCCCCCCTGTAGGTAAGATGTCATTTCTCTTTTGCTGCTTTCAAAATTGTCTTTTCCTTAGTTTTCAGAAGTTTGATTATGGCATGGATTTATTTGCTTCTGACCTATGTGGGGGTCTATTCTGCTTGTTAATTCTATAGTAACCCCTGCCCCTTTTTTAGCCATTCTTTCTTTCAATACTTTTTCTGTCCCACCATCTTTCTCTTCACCTTCTTGGACTCTGTGGTGACACAAATATCAGATATTTTGTTATAACCCTACAGTTCTCTGAGGTGCTTTTGTTTTGTTGTTTGTTTTCCAAGCTATTTTCTCTGTTGTTCAACTTGGGTAATTTCTATCAACCTTTCTTCTACTGTTAAGCACATCCATTGAGATTTACCTTGGTTATTGTAGCTTTCAGTTCTAAAATTTCTATCTGGTTCTTTGTATCTTCTATTTCTTTGCTGAGACTTAAAGCGTTTTCATGACAGTTGTTTTAAAAATCAACACAGAATTCTAGTATCTGAATCGTATTAGTGTTGGCATTGGCTCTTTTCTCATATGAGATTTTCTTGATTCTTGGTATGATGAATATGAATATTTTAATTGAATCCTGCACATTTTGGGTATTATGAGACTCTGGATCTTAATCGTCTCTTAAGCAGGCCTCCTCTGACACAGTGCCAGTGGGGAGGGGAGGCTGCCTCCTAACTGCCTGGGGGTCTGTGCCCTACGCAGTCTCTGCTGCTGTGTGGAGGAGCTGCCCGTGTGTGCGGCCGAAGCACAGAGGTTACTTGCACAAGGTTGCTGTCTTGCTGTGCCACCTCTTTCCTGGTCCTTTGGCTACAGAGAGCAGACTTTATTGGATGTGTATGTATGTATGTATGTATGTATGTAATTTATGCCTGTGGGTTGGCATTTCCAGGTTACTACTTCTCTAGCCCAGGATACATGAAGCAAAAAGGAAATCTAAGGAATACTTTGCTGTGTTACTGGAGTCCTGAGAATCCTAGCCAGTCTCCCTTCTCTTACATTTCAGTCCAAGGACTGCAGATGCACCCAATGGAAGCATCAGGTAAAGCACATCTGCTCCCTCAGTTCAAAAGCAGAGTCAGGAAGAGTCTGTCCTTACCCTTTTGATGCCTAAATGGTCCAGTCTTTGGCCAGTTGGCTCCCTTTGAAATGATTCATTATTCTTTGACTGTTTCCTAAGATATTCTATGTTCCCCTTGTATTCTCCCTCTCCCAGCCTTGGAATTAGTCTCTTCCACAAGGAGCCCTGGTTGGTTTAAGTCAGTCCTTGGAGGCCACTTGTTCTACTCTACTCAGGCTGCTTTAACAATGTATCATAAAGTGGGTGGCTCTAACGACAGACATCTAAGTCTAAGATCAAGGAGCTACCAGATTTGGTTCCTGGTGAGAGTCCTCTCCTGCCTTCTTACTGTGTTTTCTGGAGCCCTTTCCTTGGTACATGCTTGTGGAGAGTGTCCGTGTCTTTCTCTTCTTATAAGGAATTAAAAGAGGCACCTCATTAGGGTCCCACTCTCTTAACCTCATGTAAACATAATCACCTCCCAAAGACCCCATCTCCAAAACCATCTCACTGGGAGTTAGGGCTTTGACACATGAATTTGAGGTGGGGGGCACATTCAGTCCATAACCATTCATGCCAAATGAGTGGTTCAGGCAGGGGCCATTCCCTCTTCTTACAGAAGACAGCAGGGAGACAAGGTCCTCTCCTTTCTCTACTTGGGGCACCTGGCATTGGGGCCACTGCTTGCTGCCAGCCTAAGGACCAACAGAGAGGGCACAGCCACGAGCACCAGAGGACTGGGAGCTAAAACTCTGACTTTCCCCTCTACAGACAAGCTGTTGTTCCATTTTGGTCCTCTGTGTGCCTCACCACTGACCTGCTTCAATCACCTTGAAAAGAGAGGATGAGTGTTGGGCCAGGGAGCAGGGAAGTCCATGTTACTTGGGTCTCTCTCATGAAAGCCTTTGATGTGAACCTAAAAGAAACCTAGGCACACACTCCTTTACATTTGTTTATTCTTCCTACTCAGAAAAACCATCAACAAGTATCTTTCATGGGGAAAAGACAATATTGGAAAAGTCCTCAGGACCCTTATGCTGAATTCTCAAGATGGGAACCTGGAAAGCCAGAGATCCAGGGGGCCAGGCCTCCAGGGTCCTGGACCTGGGGTCATGAAAAGAAGTTCAGAGGACAGCTACCCAACATGGGTAGGGCAGCTCCATGCGGGCCACAAACACTCTTGTCCTCAACCCAGGGAGCTCATCAGGGTCTGGGCCTGCTTCAGTTCTAAAGGGCAAAAGGCAGGGAGTTGGGCAGCAGTCAGGTGGCATCTGGGAGAGCCCCTAAGCCCTCTAGGTACAGCTGAGCCTTACCTGCCAGGAGGACCTGGAACTTGTCTGCTGAGAGGGACAGGGCAACAACCTGGGCCGGGGCATCTGGGGCAACTGCCACTTCCAGCCTCAGGCGCACCATGGGCTCTTCCACAGACTGCAGGAGGCTGGAGCGCAGGATGTAGTCTACCCGCCAGCCTGCACCTGCCAGCCGGTTCACTGCAAGACGGGGCGGGGTTCTCTCAGGCTCAAGGCCAGACAGTTCTCAGCCCACCCCCTACTCAGCCCTCAACTCTTCAAGGCTGTGTGGCCTTTGAGAAGCTCTTATTCCTTTGACCTCTGATCCAAAGGAAGTACTCAGTAATTGGGAGCTCAGATTATCCACAGCAGATCTCAGAGGAAAGAAACCAGACTAAAGTCAAGAGTGCCGGCTCTGTGCCAGTGACATGTGACCATGTCCTCTTCTGAGGACAGTATCTCCAATACTATATACACGTTCCAGACTGGACCCCAGACCTCACCTTGGCTGACTCAACACTCACCACGCAGGCTGCAGGCCCGCAGGTGCTCCTGCAGGGAGCTTTGCTTCTCCTCGTAACAGCGACACAGGCAGGCTGCGTGCTCTAGGGGCAGAATGGAGGTCCCCTGAGCAGTAGGTGGGCACTGGGGCTGCTCAGAGGGCAGGTCTCAGGCTCCTGGCCCAGAGAGGGCAGGGTGCATCTCAGGGTCACACAGGCTGGCTTGCTGCCCTGCAGCCCTTGGCCTTCCCAGGTTCCCATACCTTTAGGTAGCCCCAGTTGCTGCAATTCACTGGACAAGGACTCGCCATCCACACTATGCTTGGCCGCACTGGAGAGGATGAAACTCAGTACTGCCACCATGGCCTTCACATCACCCGACTCTGGGGAGATCCAGGGATGGGGTAGGGGTGTCACTGTGGCCCCAGCCACCTTTGTTGCCGTACTATCTTCAGTTCACAGCCCCCAGGCCTCCCTGAGCAATGAGCATTGCTACTGCTGGCAGAGGACTCTGGGGGCAGGACCGTCAATTTCTTCTCCTCAGGTTCCTCTGCAGAGGTGGGTCAGGGCAGGATGCTGGGTGGGGGTGCCTCTGGACCACGCCTCAGGCCAAGGAGCCAGAGTTGCCCAAAGGTCTGTGGAGTCTGGGGTACTCACCAAATCTGGCATCGGCAGTGAGCTTCAGGACTTTCTCGTACTGTGGGAGAAGGAGGCCCTTAGGGGTGGGTGCCAGACCCCTGCTCACTACCCCTCCCTACCTCCACAATCCAGATTTTGTGGTAAGAATGGGAAGTATCCAGGGAGGGCATAAGGCTAATCACCCACCTCCCTGGTCTGGGGCACTCTCAGGACAGTAGGGGTCATTGGGTTGCAGGACAAAGCATTGCTGGGCCAGGCACTCACATCAATCCCCTGTCCCAGAAGCTCCTTCAGCACCTGGCTGCACAGTAGCCTCAACTTCACAGAGGACTGGAGGGGAAGGCCTTACATCAGCCAGACTGGCCCACCTCACCCCTCCATGCTGGAGGGCCTGCTCAGAGAGGGTCAGCCATGTGATCAGTCACACAACATGCTAGGACGAGCTGAGAGCGCTGAGGCCCAGGCCCCAGAGTGACCTCACCACCCTCCCTCCAGTCCCAGAGCCCCCACCCACAATCCCTCTGTCTTCTCCACCCCCAAGAAGACCCTGTGCACTCAACAATCTTGGCAAGTGTGCTGATCTCCGCCAGGACCCAGTCGGGACAGTCCAGATCACCGCAGAACCGGAACCTCTGCACAAGAGGAAAGCAAGCAGTCAGGCTGGAGGGAGGACTGAGGTGTGGCCAAGTGTCTCCCACACTACTGTTCCTCAGGGACCCCTGCTCCCTGTTCAAGATGGATACCTTCTGGCCACTCAATCTTCCTGATACCAGGCTGTTTAGAGAACTCTCTCCCCAACCCACCCTCCCACCGGTCCTAGTTCTGACGCCTATCCAAGGAGTTGAACTCTTTGGCAAATATCGACTGAGTGCCTCCTCTGTGATAGATCCCATGAAACAATACAAAGTCCCTGGCCTCGCAGCCAGTGACCTCTCTCACCACTTTTTCTTCCCTGGCTCCAGCCACACTGGCCTTCCTGCTGTTCCTGTCACACCAGGCACATTCCCATCGTCCTTGTGGCTTGCTTGACCTCTCACTTTATTCAGATCTCTGTTCAAATGACACCTCTTCTGATGAGCCTTCTCTGACTATACTTTCTAAAATAGCCTCTTGTATGAAATTTCAGGGGCCAGTAGACGTGTTCACTATCTTGATCCTGGTAATGCTTTCATGAGCACATACGTGTCAAAATATACTGAACTGTATATTTGCACATATCTCTCAATGAAGATGTTAAAAAAATAAAACCACTCTTTACTATCATGCTCTAGCTTCTTCCTTGATCTCCACAGCAATTATCACAGCACATATCACATTTTATTATTTATTCTCTCCTTGAGAATAAATAATAATGCTTCTTCCTTGATCTCCACAGCAATTATCACAGCACATATCACATTTTATTATTTATTCTCTCCTTGAGAATAAATAATAATGCTTCTTCCTTGATCTCCACAGCAATTATCACAGCACATATCACATTTTATTATTTATTCTCTCCTCTGTTAGAAGGCAAACTCACTCTGTCAATCACATCTTGCCAGTGTCCTCCATTGCCCTGATAGGTTATCCTTTGTCCTGTTTGCCTGGCAAAACTCTAGCCCACAGCAACATACATGTCCATCTTTCCACACATCTACCAGGGCTGGGAACAAACCTGACAAAACTGATGCTCTTCCCACTGACACCTGCTTGCCCTACTGGGTTTCCCGCCCCACTGAGCACAACTACCTAGGAACCAAACCCAGACACCTTCTTTTCTTTTCCTTCTGCATTTAGTGCCTGAGCCCTGCTGACTCCCCCAGCTTCTAGCTTCACTTTCTCCACCCTAACTCAGGTCACCACCATCTCCTGGGGGGTCTGATGCCCCAGCCTCAGCTCTCTGCTCCTCTTAGCCAAAAGATCTTCCTAGCTTTCCGGTGCCCTCTTCTTAAAGTTCAGACTCCTTTACGTGCTTGTCAAGGCCCACTAAGCTTTGGTCTTTGCTTACCTATCCAGCCTCATCTTTCACTAACCTCCAGTTTATACTCTTCCAACTGGGGAAAATGCATCCATTCCTAGGAAGCCATGCTCTCTATAGCACTGACCTCCTGACTTCTAACTCCTGGTACACAAACTGCAATGCAGGGAGCCAGCTCTCCTTCCTGCCCCAGGGCCCTCAGGATCCTTTCCTAATACCATGCTTACGGTACAGTTAGGTCTCCTCCCTCTTAAGTCTGAATTATGACTGCCAAATGTAGTCTCCAATTTTGCCCTTCCCTTATGTAGCTCAAGTCTCAGTGCCCGGCGCGGTGCATGGTATAGGGTATGCACTCAAAATCTGCTGCAGGAATGAATGGATGGATGCGTCGTTGGTACCGACCCCAAACCTACTCCTTTCTGTCTCTGGGAAGAGAGGGCCTTCTTAACAGTTAAGAATGATTAGACTGAGCCCAATTCTAAGCAAGTTCTTGCCCAAGTCCCACAGGAGGGCTGGAAGTGGGCACCTCTGGGAGGTCCTGTTGGAACCAGGGAAGGCCTGGGAGGACTACCGCTCCCGAAGAGCGCAAGACGCGTCCCGCGGGGTGGGGGCCCTTCCTTCTCGTGAAGGTATCGCTCGGGACTCGCACGCAACCGGGACTCGCACGCAACCGGCCGGTCCTGCCCAAACGGTTGCCGGCGGAGGTCGGGGTCTTCTCCGTGGCAGCCTCTCGGCCCGCACGACTGCACCCGAGGTGTTTGCAGAGGAGGCAGCGCGGCCGCCCCATCTCCTCCGGCCCGCGCCCCACCCTCACACTGGGGCAGTCCACGAGACCTGGCGGACACTGCCCTTCCCGCCCAGCACCCTGCCTCGCGCCCCCGAAAACTCACCATAGCGCCAGGAAGCCCGGCCCAGGGACTTTCTTCTTCCGGTCTCTTGGGGTCAGCTGAGGCGGGGGTCACGTGACTCTGGCGGGCCTCCGTGGGGGGCGGGGCAGCTTTTCAGACGCGGAGCTTCCACCGGGTGAAATGCTGGGGTTCGTTTTCGGTCTCCCAGGAAACCCTCCCGGAAAATGATGGGCGCCACCTCCATTTTAACGGAGGGACCCAGAAACACTAGAAAATAGGGAGCAGAAGCCATTTAATTTTTTCGAGTGAAGGGATCAGGAGCCCTGGAGCCGGGTGTAATTGCCTTAAAAGGGACCTCAGGTCACAGGTAAGTACAGCCATTATACATAGCTGTGGGCTGTGGCGAATGTTTTTTATTTTAAATATTTAAAATTTTTTATTTTTGTGGGGAGAGAAACATCAGTGCAGGAGAGAGATTGTCTCTTGCACTCCTCAACCTGGTCTGCAACCCAGGCATGCTCCCTGACTGGGACTTGAACCTGTGACCTTTTAGTTCTTAGCTGGTTGCTCAATCTACTGAGCTCCACAAGTCAGGACAGAAAGCCATGTTTTTAAAAAGTTATTACAATATAATACACATATGGAAAACTATACATAGTATCAGTACAAAGCTTAATGAATTTTTATAAACTGTACTCACCAGGTCACCTGTACCCACATAAGATAACAGCATTATTAGTGCCCAGGATATCTCAAGTGCCTGGGTATTTTCTTTCCTTTTGATGAACCCCCTTAGTTGCCTAGCGAAGGCCTCACCAACATTAGATGTCTTATTTTAAATTTGCCCGATAAAATGGGAGGGAAACATGTTTTTATTTATATTTTTTTTATTTTTTAAGATTTTATTTATTTATCTTTAGAGGGGAAGGAGAGAGGGAACGAAACATCAATGTATGGTTGCCTTTTATGCGCCCCCTGCTGGGAACTGGCCTGCAGGGAACCAGCCTGCAACCCAGGCATGTGCCCTGACTGGGAATTGAACCGTTATCCTCTGGTTCGCAGGCCTGTGCTCAATCCACTGAGCTACACCAGCCAGGTGGGTTTTTTAAAAAGATTTTATTTATTATTTATCTTTAGAGGGGAAGTAAAGGAGAGAGGGAGAGAAATATCAATGTATGGTTGCTTCTCCTGCATCCCCCGCTGGGAACTGGCCTGCAGCCCAGGCATGTGCCCTGACTGGGAATCGAGCCGCAATCCTGTGGTTCACAGGCCTGCGCTCAATCCACTGAGCTACAGAAAAATGTTGTTTTAAATTGCATTAGTTTGCTTACTGGTGAGTTTCAGCAAAGAGATGGTCTAGGGAAACCAAGTTTCCAATATTCCCATGACAAGGTAAAGCAACAACAACAAAACCTCCCAAACCAGCAGCAACAGCAAAAATACGCAAGAGAATAGGCTAATAACCAGTCAAGAAATGGAACAGTTTGAGACCTCTCTTCAGTGTGTGTCTGGCCTCAGCTCCATACGCTGAACCCAGCTGGCTCTGTTGCTGCAGGCTTTTAAGCTTTCAAAGGACAGATAAAGCCCATAACAATTAAATTGCTCTAGAAGGAGAAAGCTGGAAAGTTTCCCAATTTATGCTAAAATTGATCTTATTTATACACTTGATCTTAGCCAAAAGGCTGGGAAGCGATGATCTCATTTATAAAGAGCTTTTTAAGAATCATAAACACCAGCATGTTGAAGTCAGTCATATTAAAATACACCATGCTCAAGGAAGTTTTATTTTAAGAATATAAGAAAAAAAAGAATATAAGGGTGGGCTCTGACTGCCTAGCACCCCGTGCCTCGCTCAGCTGCCTGGGCATCGTCCTGCAAAATGAAAGTTGGCTGGTTGGATTCCCAGTCAGTGCATGTGCCTGAGTTGCATGAGTCCCCTGGACCCCACCCCCCCATCCCCGCTGCGGTGTGTGCCCAGACACAGCATATTGATGTTTCGCTCACATGTTGATGTTTCTCTCTTTCTGCTTCCCTTCCCCCTGAAAGAATAAATTTTAAAATCGTGTATTTCATTATACCAAGAGCTTAAAGTTGATAGAATTGGAAAACCATTTTTATTAAAAAGGAGAAAAAAGGTAAATTAGGAATAGGTGAAAACTGCTTTAAATTGATAGACTATTTGAACAACAAAACACCAAATATGAAACTTTAACAATTAAATGATTTAAATTTGGAAATAAGGCAAAAGGGCGAGTGGCTTGTCTTTTTAACTTTCATTTTTCTTTTTTAAAATCCTCACTAGAGGACATGCTTATTGATGTTAGAAAGAGGGGAAGGGAGAGAGAGGAAGGGAGAGAAACATTGACGTAAGACAGAAACATGGATTGGTCGCCCTTTGTACATTCCTGTGGACCATAGACTGAACAATAACTGAGGATGCGCCTTCACCAACCAACAGGGAATCAAACACGAAAACTTTCAGTTTACAGGATGGTGCTCAACCAACTGAGCCACACCAGATAGGGCAGCATGTCCTTTTAATGTCATATTAAAGAGCAAGCAACTGAAAACATTTTTTTAAATAATGAAAGAAAACTTCCCTAATTTTGTGAAGGAAATGAACATACAAGTTCAAGATGCACAGAGAGTCCCAAACAAGATGGACCCAAAGAGGACCACACCAAAACATCATAATTAAAATGCCAAAGGTTAAAAGTAAAGACAAAATCTGAAAGCAGATAGTTACCTACAAAGGAGTTCCCATAAGACTGTCAGCTGATTTTTTTCTTTTTTTTATTTTATTGATTATGCCATTACAGTTGTTCTATTCCCCCCCTTCATTACCTTCCGCCCTGCACTCCCCGCCCCCACCATTCCCCTCTTTAGTTTATGACCATGTATCTCAAGTTCTTTCGATTCTATATTTCCCTTACTATTCTTGCCCCCCCATCCATTTTCTACCTACCATCTATGCTACTTTTTCTGTACCTTCTCCCCCCTTCTCCTCCTCCCACTCCCCTGTTGCTAACCCTCCATGAGATCTTCATTTCTATGTTTCCACTGCTGATCTAGCTGTCCTTTTAGTTTGCTTTTGGTTTAGGTGTGGTTGTTAATAACTGTGAGTTTGCTGTCCTTTCAGTGTTCATATTTTTTATCTTTTTCTTAGATAAGTCCCTTTAACATTTCATATAATAAGGGCTTGGTGATGATGAACTCCTTGAATTTGATCTTATCTGAGAAGCACTTTATCTGTCCTTCCATTCTAAATGAAAGTTTTGCTGGATAGAGCAATCTTGGATGTAGGTCTTTGGATTTCATGACTTGGAATACTTCTTTCCAGCCCCTTCTTGCCTGTAAGGTCTCTTTTGAGAAATCCGCTGACAGTCTGATGGGAACTCCTGTGTAGGTGACTGTCCTCTTATCTCTTGCTGCTTGTAGGATTCTCTCCTTCATTTTAATCTCGGCTAATGTAATGATGATGTGCCTTGGTGTGTTCCTCCTTGGGTCCAACTTCTTTGGGACTCTGTGCTTCCTGGATTTCCTGGAAGTCTATTGCCTTTGCCAGATTAGGGAAGTTCTCCTTTATTACTTGTTCAAATAAGTTTTCCACTGGTGGCTGTTCCTTTCCTCCCTCTAGAACCCCTATAATTCGGATGTTGGAGTGTTTAAAGATGTCCTGGAGGTTCCTAAGTCTCTCCTCATTTTTTTGAGTTCTTGTTTCTTAATATTTTCCTGTTCGGCCATTTTTTTTCTTCCTTCTGGTTCACTCCCTTGATCTGAGTCCCAGTTTCCTTTTTATCACTATTGGTTTTCTGTGCATTTCCCTTCATTTCAATTAGTTTTGCCTTCATATGTTCCTCTAATTTGTGACTAAAATCAACCAGTTCCATGAGCATCCTGATCACCAGTGTTTTGAACTGTGCATCTGATAGGTTAGCTATCTCTTTGTCGCTTAGAAGTATTGGCTCTGGGGCTTTGAGCTGTTCTGCTGCTTGAGCCATAATTTTTTGGTTAGGTCGCACCCGTTATGTGTGAGGGACAGAGCCTTAGGTGCTCACCAGGGTGGGGCAACCCAAATCGCTGGGTTGTGACGCTGTATGTGGGGGTGGGGTCCAAGAGGGAAAAAAATGGTGCTTTGCTCCGCTCTCTGTTGCACCTCAGTCCCTTCTGCTGCTTCCCCCAAGCAAACTGGGCCTTTCTGATGCTGATTCCCGTGTGTGTGCGCGCGCGCGCGAGCTTGTGTGCATTCTAGTACCCTGTGGGTCTCCCCAGCGAACTTTCCTGTGAGGGTGGGAGTCTCTCCCTGTGCCTCAACCCCCACAAGTGTTTTCAATCGGTGTTTTGAGGCTTTGTTTTCTGGTGCTAGGACCCTGGGTTTCTTACTCCCCACTTATCTGCGTTGGAATGTGGGACCGATGCAGTCAGCCAGCCCCCTTGTGCATGGTGCCCCACTTCTCAATCACCAGCAGTCAGCCAGCCCCCTTGTGCATGGTGCCCCACTTCTCAATCGCCGCCTCACTGGGTCCGCCCCTTGCCACCCCATGCCCAGGGTCTGCCAGCCACCGCCTGGGTGCCCAGGGTCTGCCTGGTGCCACCTTGCGCACCCAGGGTGCCTTGCATGTCTGGGGTGCCTTGCACGCCCTGTGTCACTGCTTCCTGTGTCGTGACCCCTCTCTGCTCAGTTGCCCAACTCCGCCCTGCCTACTGGTCTGGATGAATGTGTCAATTTTAACTCTTTACATACAGTTCAGTTTTCTTTCAGTTTTGGTTGTTACTTTGTTTCTGAATTGTTGTCCTTATTTTGGTTGTTTGAGGAGGCACAGTGTGTCTACCTACACCTCCATCTTGGCCGGAAGTCTAGGAATTTTTTCATTTCATCTATGGTTTTTGCCATAGATTCATCATAGCACTGTCTGTCTGCTCCTCCTCCATCCTTATAATCTTCTGTTTCTATAGAATTGGTAGGACTGTGCTCACTTTCATTTCTGACTTTAATAATTTGAGTCTTCTTTCTTTTTTTTCTTAGTCTACCTAGCAAAAGTATTGTCAATTTTGTTGATTTTTTAAAAGGTTTTATTTATTTCTTTTTAGAGACGGAGAGGGAGAGAAACATCAATGTGTGGTTGCCTCTAGCGTGCCCCCCACTGGGGACCTGGCTGGCAACCCAGGCCTGTGCCCAGGGCCTCCGAACTGGAGACCCTTTGGTTCACAGGCCAGCACTCAAGTCAACTCAGCCACACCAGCCAGGGCTTGTTGATTTTTTTTTTTTGAAGAGCCAACTTTGGTTTTACTCATTTTTCTCTGTATTTCTATTTTCTATTTAATTTATCTTAGTTCTAATCTTTTTTATTTTTCTTCTTTCTTCTAGCTTTGGGCTTAGTTTCTTCTCATTTTTCTGGTCCCTTAAGATGTGAAGTTAGGTTTTTGATTGGAGATCTTTCTTGTTTTTTTAATGTAAGTCTTTATAGCCACAAATTCCCCCTTAGCTCCACTTTCACCAAATCCCTTAAGTTTTGTTATGTTGTTTTTTATTTTCACTCTTCTCTAAGTGTTTTCTAATTCCCTTTGTGATTTCTTCTTTGATCCATTGGTTGTTTAAAAGTGTGTTGTTTAACTTTCTATGCTGATAGTGCTCTCGCAAACATGGTGAACGTTCCTAAAACTGCCTGGACTTTCTGTAAGAAGTGTGGCAAGGATCAAACCCACAAAGCAACATGGTACAAGAAGGGCAAGAATTCTCTGTAAGCACAGCGAAAGTGGTGTTATGACAGGAAGCAGAGTGGCTGTGGTGGGCAGACTAATCTGATTTTCCAGAAAAAGGCTAAAACTACAAAGAAGATTGTACTGAGGCTGAATGCATTGAGCCCAACTGCAGATCTAAGAGAATGCTGGCTATTAAGAGATGCAAGCATTTTGCACTGGGAGGAGATCAGAAGATAAAGGGCCAAGTGATCCAGTTCTAAACTTCATATTTGGTTTTGTTTTATTTTATTTTTTTTAAGAGGGAGGGAGAGAAATATCAGTGTATGGTTGCCTCTCGTGGGTCCCCTGCTGGAATCTGGCCTGCAGCCCAGGCATGTGCCCTGACTGGGAATCAAACCACAATTCTCTGGTTCGCTGGCCTGTGCTCAATCCACTGAGCTACACTAGCTAGGGCTTTATTTGGTTTTATTATGTGACAATAAAATCTTGAGGATGTATCCACTTAAAAAAATAAATAAAAGTGTGTCATTTAATTTTCACAATTTTATGACTTTTCCAGTTTTCCTTTTGTTATTGATTTTTAAATTTATCCTGTTATGATCAAATAAGATAATTTGTATGTCATGTAGCTTTTTTAATATATTGAGGCTTAGTTTGTGCCCTAACAAATGGTTTATCCTGAAAATGTCCCATGTGCATTTGAGAAGAACATATATTTTGTTGTTGGGTAGAGTTTTTTGTATATGCCTGTTAGAGCTAGTTGCTTTATTATATTGTGTAAGTCCTCTTATTTCCTAACTATCTTCTGTTTGCTTGTTCTATTTATTATTGTGAGTGGGGTATTGAAGCCTCCCACTATTACTGCAGAACTGTCTATTTCTCCCTTCAATTCAGCCAGTTTTTGCTTCATATATTTTGGAGGTCTGTCATTAGTTGCATAAATATTATAGATGTTTTTATCTTCTTGCTGTATTGAAACTTTTATGAATGTATAATGTCCTTCTTTGTCTTTCATAACCTTTTTTGATTTAAAGTCTATTTGGTTACTATTAGTATATTCACCCCCAAATCTCCTTTTGTTACTATTTGCAGAGAATATCTTTTTCCATCCTCTCGCTTCAACCTATTTGTGTCTTTGGATCTCAGATGGGTCTCTTGTAGATAGCATATAGTCGGATCATGTGTTTTTACCCATTCTGATATTTATCATTTAATTATAGAGTTTAACCATTTACATTTGAAGTAATTACTGATAAGGAAGGACTTCCTTCTGTCATTATGCTATTTGCTTTCTATACGCCCTATTTTTTGCCCCTCATTCCCTGTAATCCTGTTGTCTTTTGTATTTAGTTGATTTTTTGTAATGAAATGTTACATTCTTTTCTCATTCCCTTTTGTATACATTTTAAAACTATTTTCTTTGTGATTACCATAAGATTATATTTGAAATCTTAAAGTTATAACACTTTAATTTGAATTTATACCAACCTAACTTCAATAACACAAAGCAACTTTTTCCTTTACAAATTGTCTACACCCTTTTTGGTTGTTTATGTCACAAAATTATATCTTCATACATTGTGTGCCCCAAAATATAAAGTAATAATTATTTTAAATGCATTAGTTTAATAAATTATGTAGAAAAAAGATTGGGAGTCACATATCAAAGTTATAATAATAATTGTTTTTTAATAAATGTAATAATCTCCCTTCTTTTTTCTTTTCTTCCTTTCTCTTTTTTCTTTGAACTTTTTATTGGTCTCCTGGCCCCACCAAAGCCTGCCCCACTTCCGTTTCCTTTAGCACCTCAGAACTTTGGTTCCTTAACCTCAGATACTACTTTGCCATTCACAATTCTGAGGGTAGTTTTTCTTTTGTTTTGTTTTTTTATGGATTGTATGGAATGACTGTTGTCCAGGGCATCACCAAGACCAAAGTCCTCCCCTTTTTCCAGTAAGTGAAGATAGATGGCAGTCTCAGCCTCCAGCTTGACCTTGATGTTCATTCAGCAGGGCCTCATACTCCTGGGCCTGGCGCTGCCCCTCTGCCTGGGTCTGAGCCAGCCCTGACTCTAGGTGCAGCAGGATCCCGCTGAGCTGCTCCATCTGCATGGCATAGCACGTCTCCACCTCCCTCGGGCTCTTCTCCAAACTGGCCTTCAGATTCCCCATGGAGTCCAGGTCGGTCTCTAAGGACTGGACTGTATGTCTCAGTTCTGTGAGTGTCGTCTCAGCAGCGCCTATTTCAGTGGTCTGCGGTGTTCTCCTCAGTCTACTCAGATTAGTACTTGTCTAGCTCTTCTCTGTTCTCCCAAGCCAACTAATCTTACTGGGCCCAGATGTCCACCATGATCTTGCTGAGGTCTTGAGATCTGGGGCATCCAACTCCACAGTCAACCCAGAGTTGGCAATCATAGACCACTAACTTCCTCATCGTGATTCTTCTTTATGAAGTACAGCTCCTCCTTGAGACCTCAGTCTCTGTCTCCAGTTCTAGCTAAATGATATTGGTGTCATCAGTGATCTTTTGGAGCCCACTGACTCCAAAGACTGATTCATGGCCAACTACATCTCATACTTGACTCTGAAAACATCAGCAGGAAGACAGGCATTATCCACAGAACTTGCAAAGATCTGAGACATCAGGTCCTCTATGATAGTCTTGAAATAATGCCCCAGCCTCTGACCTGGGTCCCTTCATCTCCAAGTGATCCCAGATTTTGCTCTCCAGTCTCTGATTAGTAAGTATCCTCCAGGGTCCTCACCTCCATGTATGAAGCCAAGAGGTCATTTGGCATTGCATAATCTTGCTCTGGATGTCTGTTATGCCCGCCAGACCTCCATTCATCTTTTTCTTTTAGTACTTTTAATACATTTGCTTCCTTATGTTCCAAATCATAAGTTTTTAATATAGTGTCCCAGTATCTTCTGGCATCCAAAGTTTCTGATGAAAATCTGCAGAAAATCTCATTGAGGATCCCTATTATGTGATGATTTGCTTCTCGCTTGCTGCTTCAGAAATTCTCTCCTTGTCTTTAGTTTTTGCAATTTTGATTGTAATGTGTTTCTTTGTAGGTCTATGATTTCACCTTATGTGGAGTTTGTTGAACTTCTGGGGTGTTTATATTTATGTATTGGGACAAATTTGGAAAGTTTTCAGCCATTATTTTCTCAAATGGTCTCTCTGTCCCTTCATCCCCTGCTTCCCCTTCTGAACTTCCGTGATGCATATGTGGGTTGGCTTGATGGTATCCCACAAGGTCCTTAGGCTCTGTTCACTTCTCCTCATCTGTTTTCTTTTTGTTCTTCAGACTTGATGATTACTGACCTATCTTCAAATTAAAAAAAAACTTTTTCCTTTTTTAACAACAGTTGACAATATTACTTTTAAGTGTACAACATGGTAGTTGGACATTTATATACCTTATAAACATAGTTATAACAATGTTACTGACTAAATTCCCTGTGCTGTACTTTACATCCCTGTGACATTTATTTATTTATGTTTTATTGATCATGATATTACAGTTGTCCTCATTTTTCCACCTTTGCCTTCCTCAACCCAGCACTCTTGCACTCCCTCAAACAATCGCCACACTATTGTTCATGTCCATGGGTCATGCGTGTAAGTTCTTTGGCTACTCCATTTCCAATACTGTACTTCACATCCCCGTGGCTATTCTGTAACTACCTATTTGTACTTCTTAATCCCTTCACCTCTTCACACATTTCCCAAGCCCCCCCTCCCATCTGGCAACCATCAAAACACTCTGAATCTATGATATTCTCTCTACTTGTTTGCTTAGTTTGTTTTTTAGATTCAATTGTTGATAGCTATGGGGTTTTTTGGGTTTTTTTGGCCATTTATTGTTCATCGTTTTGATCTTCTTCCTTTTCTTAAATAAGTCCCTTTAACTTTTCATATAATAATGGTTTGGTGATGATTAACCCCTTCAGTTTTTCCTTGTCTGGGAAGAACTTTATATCTCCCCTCGGATTCTAAATGATATCTTTGCTGGGTATAGCAATCTTGGCTGTAGGTCCCTGCTTTCCATGACTTTGAATACTTCTTGCCAGTTCCATATAGCTTGCAAAGTTTCTTTTGAGAAATCAGCTAACATTCTTATGGGGTGCCCCTGCAGGTAATTAACTGCTTTTCTCTTGCTGCATTTAAGATTCTCTTTATCTTTAACCTTTGGCATTTTAATGATGACATGTTTTGGAGTGGGCCTCTTTGCACCCATTTTTTATTGGGCTCTCTGTGTCTCCTGGACTTGCATGTTTATTTCCTACACCAAGTTAGGGAAGTTTTCTTCCATTATTTTTTCAAATAAATTTCCAATTTCTTGCTCTTTGTCTTTTCCTCTGGCACCCCTATGATGAGAATGTTGGGCCTCTTGAGGTTGTCCCAGAGGCTACTTATACTATCCTCTGGGTTTTTTGGGGGGGTGGGGAGATTTTTTTCTTCTTGTTCTGATTGGTTATTTTTTTGCTTCCTTATGTTCCAAATCATTGATTTGATTCTTGGTTTCATCCACTCTACTGTTTCCCTGCAAATCGTTCTTTCTTTCTTTCTTTTTTTTTTTTTAAGATTTTATTTATTTGTCTTTAGAGGAGAAGGGAAGGAGAGAGGGAGAGAAACATCAATGTATGGTTGCGTTTGTGCGTCCCCTGCTGGGAACTGGCCTGCAGGGAACCTGCCTGCAACCTCGGCATGTGCCCTGACTGGGAATCGAACCGTGATTATCTGGTTCGCAGGCCCGCGCTCAATCCACTGAGCTACACCAGCCAGGGCAAATCGTTCTTTATTTCAATTAGTGTATCCTTCATTTCTGACTGGATCTTTTCTATATTGTTGAATTACTCACTAAGTTTTTTGAGCATCCTTATAACCAGTGTTTCAAACTCTGCATCTGATAGATTGCTTATCTCCATTTTGTTTAGCTCTTTTTCTGGAGTATTGATCTGTTCTTTCATTTGGGCTATGTTTCTTTGTCTCCTCATTTCGGCAGCCTCCCTGTTTGTTTCTGTGTATTAGGTAGAGCTGCTTTGACTCCATGTCTTGGTAGTGTGGCCTAATGTAGTAGGTGTTCTATAGGGTCCAGTGGCACAGCCTCCCCTATTATTCAAGCTGGGCACTTGAGGTGTGCTCTTTGTGTAGGCTGAGTATACTCTCCTCTTGTAGTTGAGCCTTGATTGTTGTTGAAAGATCAATGAGAGGGATTTACCCAGGTCAGTCAGCTGCAAGGATTGGCTGTGACCATTGACTACCATCCTCTGCCCTCTGTGGAGGTTCAGCTGTGCAGGGCCCAGGTGGTAGAAGTCCAATGTGGTCTGTAGCTATCCACTGGGTGTGCTAGCCAAGATCAGCTCCTACTTGTGTTTCTGCCAGGGCCACCCTGCCTGAGCTATAAATCAATCTGAGATGGCTACTACTTGTGCTGAGCTTGGAGATTCCTAAGTGAAACCAAGCTGTGAATCTAGGCTGGCTGCTGCTAGTGCTGGGCCTGAGGCTCAGTGAGGCCAGCTGTTGCTTGCTTGAGAGGATTTAGGAATTTGTGTAGTATGACCCAAGACCAGCCATTCATATGGAAAAATAGCTTGGGTGGGCCCATAAATTGGTTGGGGCTGAGTCTCTGGGGATCTCCAATGTGGGTCAAACAGTGTTAGCCAAGTTGATGAAGTCTCAAATATGGCACGGGCTTGCTGGCTCTCTAGGGGGATGGTTTAGAAAAGGGACGATGGCCTCTGCTCACCCTGATGCCACACACTTCAGTTTCTCCCTGTATACCACTGGTGCCTTTCAAGCTGCTACCCCGGTGCTGGAGCTCAGAGGGAGTGAGTCTGAGTAGATGAGTCCGTGTCTGGGTTCTTTAAGAGGAACTGCTTTGGGCTTCAGCAGTTTCTTCCACCAACTCAATCCTCGCTGGTTTTTGCAGCCAGAAATTGTGGGGACTTATCTTCCTGGCACTGGAACCCTGGTCTGGGGGGCCTGGTGTGGGTCTGGGACTCTAGGCTCCCAAGTTATCCCTCCCCAGTTTTTATCCCCCACACATGGTTGAGGAACCAACCCATTCCACGTCTGTGGCCCTCTTACTAGTCTGGGTGGATGTGGTTTCTTTTATTCCATGGTTGTCACACTTCCATTCAACTCAATTTCTGCTGGTTCTGAGTGATGGTTTTCTGTATTTTAGTTGTAATTTTGATCCGGTTGTTTGAAGAGGTAAGCCATGTCTGTCTGTGCCACCATCTTGACCAGAAGTCCAGTCACTTCAAAGACTTTGTGTAGTATATTTGCCATTATGATTTTTATAGGGACAGATTCTTCTGACGTATTTTTTGGTTTGTTCTGATAAGGCTATACTTTCCTGTTTCTTTGTACGCATTGTAATTTCTTTTGTTAAAAATGGATATTTGAATAATAGTGTGGTATCACTTGAAATCAGATTTTCACCTTCTCTGGATTTGCTTTTCTATTATTTTTTTTCTTTATTTTGTTTTTTAAAGAAAGTTTATAGGCCATCTCTGTGCCAAAAATCAGCCTAATGTGTAATCATAATTGTCTTCTCAGATCCTTTCTAAGCCTTTCCTTGGGCATGCACAGTAACTTTTTATCATTTCTAATGTATATGAAGTTTTTTAAAAAGATTTTATTTATTTTTAGAGAGAGGAGAAAGGAAGGAGAAATAGAGGAAGAGAAACATCAATGTGTGGTTGCCTCTTGCACGCCCCCTATTGGGGGCCTGGCCCACAACCCAGACATGTACCCTGACTGGAGATCAAACTGGTGACTGTTTGGTTTTCAGGCCCATGCTCAATCCACTGAGCTACACCAGCCAGGGCATGAAGTTGAATGTTCTAATCTTCTATTTGTTTTCAAATGTCTGGCTCCTAAAAGGGGAAAAGCCAAAAATAAGTGGAGAAAGAAGGTACAAATCCTCTAAATCTTCTGGAAGTCACTTCATCCAGAGGTGGAACGGCTTTCTGCAGTGGAGGAGGTGCAACAATGGCTGAGTGTCTCTGTCTGCACCTTGGTGACCAGAAGTAACAATAGCCAATCAGAGAACAGATCCCCGGTATTTGAAGGATAAAGCCTTTTTTATCCACCCTCTGTCTCATTGGGTTCATTACATTAGTTTCCCTACTTTTATTTGTATTTGAAATTTCCAAAGTAAAAAGAGGTTTTTTTTTTATTTTAAATTTTATTTAAAGAACAGACATAAGAAACACATTAATCAAATACAATAAATGGATATTTTAAGACTCTTGGTTTGAATATCCATCTACAAAATGAGACAGTAATTAGGTACTTTGAATGCTGACTGGACATTTGATCATTTAAAAAAATTATCTTAGAGAAGAAAGAAAACCCTCTACTCAATCCACTACTACACCAGCCAGGGCTAAGGTATTATTGATAATTTTACTTTTTAGGTCTGATAATACTCCTGTGCTTCTGTTAAAAAAGGAATTATTGTACAAAACATATGCATACTGACTTTTTAAAAATAGATGTTTTTTAAACAAAGCTTGGGATTTATTTTAAATAATCTAGTGTAAGCAGGGTATGAAGAGTATAGAGAAAGCAAGAGTGTCTATATGTTGGTAATGATTCAAAATGAATGAGAGATTACTATATTATTTTCTTTACACCTGTATAGATAGAAATTTTCCACTTAAAGGAAGGTCAAAATACACACTTAGATAGACTATTTATATGTATATTCCCTATAGCATATCTGACCTTCCATCTTGCACAGATTGCCTTCTCCATGAAAAATACCTCTTAGCTCTGCTCCTAGGCTTGTATTCTCTCAGCTTGTATATGTCTGAAAATATCTTTGTTTTGCCTTATTTTCTTTTTTTAAGGTTTTAGGCCCTGGCTGGTGTAGCTCAGTGGATTGAGTGAGGGCCTGTGAACCAGACAATCGCAGTTCGATTCCCAGTCAGGGCACATGCCTGGGTTGCAGGCTGGTTCCCTGCAGGCCAGTTCCCAGCAGGGGATGCACGAAAGGCAACCATACATTGATGTTTCTCCTCTTCTCTCCTTCCCTTCCCCTGTAAAGATAAATAAATAAATTTTTTTAAAAAAAAGGTTTTAATTTATTTTTAGGAAGAGGGGGAGGGAGGGAGAAAGGAAGAGAAACAGCAATGTGTGATTGCCTCTTGTGTGCCCCCAACTAGGGACCCATCCCATAACCCAGGCATGTACCCTGACCAGAAATTGAACCGATGACCCTTCATTCCCAGGCCACCGCTCAGTCCACTGAGCTGCACTAGCCAGGGCTGTTTCGCCTTATTTTCTGACAGTATTTTTGTTATTTATTAAACTTGAATCTGCAGTTATTTTCTTTTAGCACATTGTACGACCTCATGGTTCCTGTTGTTTCAGTTGAGAAGTTAGTTATTAACCTATGTGTTGCTCTTTGTGTGTGCCCTCGAGCCCGAGGTCAGACCTGAGGCCTCTAGCATGGTACCCATCCTCCAATGTCAACTCATGGGTTTTTGCACCAATTCAATACCAACGAGGGTCTCCAAGTTGGGGTGCAGTGAAGAATGAAACTTTATTCAGTGCAAATAGATTGACTGTGATACAGCACCAATGTGAAAACAGCACAGCTGTGAGGCAGCCCTGGAGCCAGGCCCCTGTCCGGCTACACAGCTCCGCTCTGTTCTTCGATGGTCTGCTTTGGCCTGTGTTTGCTGTGTTCTGTGCCACTCTGCTCTGGCCTGTGCTCATCTGCTCGGCTCTGCTCCAGGGAGACATGTTCAGTGTTCCAACTCAGTCAGGGAAACAGTCTTCAGTCTTTGGTGGAAAGGAAACGTGCACTACCAAAGTCAGAGGGAAGCTGGCTTACATAGACAGAAGTCCCTGCCCCCATCCCTGATTAGTGTGTCCTCATGCAAATGAGGAGTCCAAATCCTCACAGTTTGATTGGTCCAAAAAACACTTTCCTGATTATTCAGAATGGAGCTACTCAGAATGATCACTGCTGCCCAGCTCAGTTTGGATGGGGAAAGCCTCAGTCCTACTGGCTGAAATAGGACTCTAAGAATTCCTCCGTAAGGGCCGGCTCAGGTGGCAGAAATAGTGAAGGCAGGCATTTCAGTGCAGACCTCTCCCTGAGGTGCACTTTATTTGAGGCCCCTGTGTAGCAATGGCTGATAGGCTCTGGGTTTTGTTTTTTTTAATTTAAGTGCAGTTAGCCACCAGGAGCTTTTCTTGGTGGGACAAAGGTGTCTTCTTTTTCAGGGTTCATACGAAGTTCCAGGCCAGGAGTAGAGCCAGACTCCCTTCGGGGGCAGAGGGCACAGTGGATGGGACACAGGCCACCCAGACATCACTGGGGCTCTGGGCCTGCGGCCCGCTGGGAAGACAAACATACAGGGGGCTCTGCTTGAGGGAAAACTGGGCCTGGACTAGGGCAGTTCCGTCTCTGGTTAGACTCTCAAGCTGAGGGCCTGCCCACCACGGGCAGGGAAAGGGGGACCTGCAGTCTTCCCACAGTCCATGTTCCCTCCTGCCAAAGTTAGCTCCATATAATGGGGTGCAGAAACATTGGGCACTCTTTCCAGCTGTCTGTGGTCTCTTGCGGTGGTCTCTACAACCCCTAGGGTGAGTCAGGATGGGGGATTCTCAGCAGCCATGGTGGGAGGGGAGCTGGGTCTTGGGGTGGGACACCCCCAGCAGGAACATGGCAGGGGCTGTGAGCATTGGTTCCTCAGGACTGTGGGGGAGTCCTGCTGTCCAGGTAGCCTTGGAGACACTCCTGCTGCCCAGCTCAGCCCAGCTAGCCAAAGCCTGGTGCCAAGCAGTCTATCTGCTTGAGAAGAACATTTTGAGGGTTATTATGCCTCTGTCCAGGAAGTTAAGGGTCCACCCTGTGGAAAGGGCAGTAGTCAGTAAGGAAGGGGCTGTGGGTCGGGGCCTTGGCATGGGTCCCCCAGCAGTCAGGGGCCATGACAGACAAAGTCCCCATAGGAGAAGGGGAAAAGGGATTGGGCTCTGTCTTCCTGAGGTTCTCAACAGCAGGCTCCAGAGGGGATCCTGGGAGGGAGGCCAGTGAGCAAGGTACAGCAGCCTCAGCACCTCCTTTGCAGGGGTGGGCTCAGCTGGAGGGTTGGAGCCCCCATCACAGATGGGCCTGAGGGCTACAAGAGAACAGGGCTACCTGCTGGGGCTTCTCAGAAAGCCTGTTGTACAGAGTGTGGCACCCGCTGAGCCAGGAGAAGGCTCCCCACCAGTCCTGAGAACGCTGGAGGAGACCAGGGGTATGGGGCCAGCAGTCCCCATGAGGCAGGGAGAGGGGTAAGCTAACTCCAGGTGAAATAGCACTCACAGGTGCGGAAGAAGGCTCCACGATGGCAACAGCTGGAAAGGACTTGGCTCCAGAAGCCAGGGAACCGCCACACCCAGTGAGCTGGAGTCAGTGTTGAAGAAGCACCAGGCAGATCCAGTGAGGACCAGTCCTGTAGTAGCCGGGGACCCCTGCCACCTGCGGGACTTGAGGACACTGGGTAGTGGTAGGCAGGGGTAAGGAAGACCTGGCCTCTGTAAGCTGGGTCCTGGTAATGTTCTGAGGGCTACAGGTGGCAAGCTCAAGGGTAGGAAAGGTTGGACAGGTCCACCCTGGCTCTCCCACATGGGGGAAGTGCCAAGAATCATGAACAGGCAGGCAGGGCCCAGGTCTTGGGGGGACCCAGGTCCCCTTGAGTAGGAGCAGTCTCCAGGGTATCTTGCCCACTCACGGTGGATAGGAGCCTAGACTTCACTTGAGGACACTCAAGAAGAAGGACCGAGTTCAGCAGACAAAGGACTGGCAGAGCCCTGGCCCTCTGCCAGGGTGAGAGTTGGGTCAGGGAGGTTTGTAGGATCTGAGGACAAATAGCAGCCCTACTTTGAATCCCAGGCTCTGAACTTCAAGTAGGAGAGGAGCTGGGAGCTACAGTGAGGGCTTGGAGAGGGGCCTGCCTTGGCCCCACTGCCCCATCTGAGAAGAAAAGGGTCCGTACATAACTATCCCATGGCTACTGGAGAAAGCAAGGGACCCCCTACCAGGCCTGGGAATCTTAAGGCCCACCAGGGGCCTCTTCAGGTCCTTCCAAGGGACTCAGGGTCTCAACACCCCCTTCCCAGGAGCACACCCCCTTCCCACTGCCCCCAGGAAGACACTGGGGCTTGAGAGTTGGGTCTCTCCAGGACAGAGGCGGGGGCGCTGGGGGCACAATGAGCAGACCAGAGAAACACAGGGGGTGTCACGTCAGGTGAGGTGTATACCTCCAATGATACAGGAGCCTCGCAGGGGCAGTGGCTAGAATGTCGGGGGGCTGGTGTCCCTACGGAGACAGCGGTGCGCCCAAGGAGCTCCCCATCTGCCTGCCAGCTCCAGCCCAGGAGGAGATAAAAGGGGCTGTGCTACGCCCACCCTGCCCTGGAGCCCCGGAGGGTTGGGCCAGGGGCTCCTCCTGGGGTTGGGGACCAGAGGAGCTACTAGGGACATGCCTGAAGAACAGCCAGTAGACTCAGTGCCCACAGCCTGCAGCTCCCCCCACAGCTTTCCTCCTACCCACTTGCCTCAGGCTTCCTCAGCTGGGCCTCAGGGGCGGCAGACCGGGCTGGAGCTGCCCCATGGGCTGGAGGCACCACTTCCATCTTACAGAGGACTGTGGGGTCAGAAGAAACACATTCAGTTAGGTCAGTTGGGCCGGGCCCTGAGGGGCCGAGGGACACACCCGTGGGAATGAGCCAGGGCAGGAAGCACCTGGATGTTACCAAGGGTGTTGGTAATCAACCCCAGGCACAGCCCTGCCCTCCTCCTCCCTCCAGAGCTGTTGTCTCACTCAGCTCTTCGGGATTAACTCCTGGCAGCCGAGCCAGCTGGTTGGGCCCCACAGCCTTTGGTACTGGGCCAGGGTGCCAAGGGGGGCTGCCAGGAGGCAGGGCCTCGCTCAAGCTGGAGCCTTGAGCGCCACCCTCCTCCCGTTAGCTCAGGGCAACAGGCCCACAGGTTGCCGAGCAAGGCCACCTGAGGCAGAGAACAAGCCCAGCAGGGCAGGCCTGGGCTGGGTGGTGGAGGTGGAGCTGGTGCAGACGTTTCATTTCCTGCCTCCCAGCTGGCCCAGAACCCTCAGGACTGGCTGGGGCCTTAACACAGCCCCTGACTTAATGTGACCGTCAGCATGCTCCTAGACTTCTGTTTTCCCATCTGTAACCGAGAAGGGATGGTCCAAGTCACTCAAAATAGGTCCCCGAACACCTCAGAATCACTTTGGCAGTTCCGTTAAAAATTCAGATGCCTGGGCCCTGAAGACCATCTTCCAGGTGATTTTGTTTGAGAAGTCCCATCTGGGAGCAGCCCTGCCCAGGAGCCTGGGACAATTATAGGGGAACCGTGGGGCCAGAGAGGCCCATTCAACCAAGGCTGAGTGGGGCCCACGCACGTGAGGGGTGGGGAGCACAGCAGCAGCACACCTTCCTTGCCCTCGGCTCTTAGACATCGGCACTCTTACCAAAGAACGGAATGGCCTTGGTGAGAAAGCAGTGGCTTGTGGCACCGCCTCCCTCAGGCAGGAATCTTGGGCAGCTCTGTTCCTGCCCTGCCACCTTAGGCTGGGCCCCCAGGACACTGTCAGAGCCCTTCCCTTAGCAGAGCCCTCCGACTGGGGCTTCCGGGGCAGAGGTGTGCCATGGGGAGCAGCTGCCTCCTCCCAACACGTCCAGCTCTGCAGGACTCTAACCCGGACTCTGCATCATCATGGTCCTGTAGGACACAAGTGGACAGATGCCGAGGCTCAGAACCCACCCGGTAACCATGGTAACATCAGCTCAATGTATGCCTGCCAGGGAACGGGCACAATAGGTGTGCAAGGAAAGGGGCAGGGGGAGGAAAAAGAGAAGGAAAAGAGAAAATAAATAAGTTAACAAACTGCCAAAGCCAGTATGACCCTGGCAGTGAGGTGGGTGAGGCTGCCCTTGGCCTGGAGATTCAGAGCAATTCCACCCATGTCCGAATCCTGTCTAAGCAGCTTCAACTCTAACTTTCTACACTGGAGTTTTCCACAGACATGGACCACATCCCGTTCTCCAGGTTCCAGGGCTGAGTGAACTGCAATAGGCTGGAACTGGAACCCTGTCTTCTGGCCCCGCCCCTCCTGCCGGGTTCCCTGAGCGCCAACCAGGGTACCTCCCTTTCCCAAACACGTCTCTCCGCAGCCTCCGCACTGTTCAACTCACACTGCCCTTCACAACAGCTTTCACCCACCTCGTCCTGCTGGTCTTCAACACCCATTTCAGGCAGCGAGGCTTCTGGGACCCATGACACGTTCTTACCCCCAGACTAGGAGAGGCCCCTCCAGAGCTTCCTCAGCACCCTTTCCCCAGGTTGTCACTGTGGAGACCACACTGCACTGGGGTTGCCTATCTCCCGCCTGTCCATTACGAGGAGCAAGTGCCGCCACTCCAACCCTGGTCCAGCGCAAGGCCAGGCTCTGGCTATAGGAGCCACAATGTAGTTATGCACAGGAGGAATGGTGTGACTGAGCTCAGCGAAACCCATTACAGTCAAGGCCAGGCACGTCTGACCAGCCTCAGGGGCCTGGCCCCTGGGGCAAGTGGACTGGAAAGCACATCCAGGAAGCCATCTCAGCAGCCCTGAGAACAAACCTTTGCAGGAAACAGAGCCCCACTAAAGTGTGCGAGGGGCTGTCCCTCTGCAGGATAAACCACTGGGATGGGGAGCGAGGAACAGTGCTGTTCCACTTAGACCTTGGGGGACACATCCTTGGTCCCGAGAGGCATGTGCACTTGGGTCTGGAAACCAGCACTTCTCACCAGGCCACAGGCTACAGATCGGCAACCACTAGGACCTATAAGGGTCTCAGGGGGCTTTCTTGAGCAGGTAAGTGGCTGCCCAGTGGGTAGGCGACAAGAGCCCACATGGCCAGAGCTAGCTGGGGCAACCCTGCTGGAGAGCCTTCTGGGCTGGAAGCAGGGACAGCTGCAGCAATCCGGCGAAAGGCTAATCACCTGGTGAAGACGAAAATCTACAACCCCCCAACACACAGCCAATCCCAGATCCCAAACCAACCCATATGCTTTAATGTTTAAAGGCCTGCCTCCGAGGGTGCCTCTGCGGGGGTGGGGGGGACACCACGCCCGGCACACCCACGGCTACAGGGAGCTCGGAGTGCACCACAGGACTGGGGACCTTGACAGGGGGAGCCTCTGCCACAGTTTCTTCACACTCAAGTCCAGTGCCACCGCCTCCCTAGGTGAGCAATGCACCCTCAGAGGGGCCTCCTGGGCAGGCGGTATCTCCCGGGACCACAGCCTTGTTACAAACTTAACCAGGCCAAGTGCCCAGCTTGCCAGACTCGGCTCAGTTTAGCACCGCAAGGAGGTAACCCACAGCAGGCCTGGCTGACAGAGCTCCAGCTTGTGGAGACAAAGTCCTCAGTCTGCATCTTCAGAGACCTTTCAACAATGAGCTGTCTCTCAGCCTGACCCTTCTAGTCGCAGCAGATGCTCGGCTTCCAGCAGACATACAACTGTCTTGGGATAATGCACTAGGTGAGGTTGGTAGTTCAGGGCAGTCACTGGCATCAATTTAGGACAGGCCTGGGACCTCCCAGGGGTAAGAACAGCAGGCCCAGAACAAGGCTGCCAGCCCCAGGCTATACCCCTGCACTCCTGCAGCGGGGGTAGGAGGGTGGGGGTGGGGTATGGGGGTGGTGTGGGGAGGTGGCAGACTCCCTCAGGGAGCTACAGGCTGGGGTTTAGGACCCAAGCCCAAACACTGGGGCTGTAACTCTAGGCTTTCCTGGGGAATGACTTTAGAAAGTGTGGCATTCACTGTACCACTCCAAGATAACCAAGTCCTGTGATACATAAAAACTTTCCGGAGGCTCTGCCTGCCTCAGCCTCCTAGCCCAGGCCCTGGCTGGGAACTGGGCCCTTGCCCTGGGGAAGCAGGGAGAGAACCATGACGGGCGTGCCAGGAGTCACCCTCACACAACCCTGTGAGGTAGGCTATGTTGTTGCTTTACAAACAAGGAACTAAGGGCTCGGGAGGAAGTGACTTGCCAATCACACAGCAAGGAGCCAGGATCTGGGCCCTGGTTGGTGGAACTCCAAAGCACACATGTCTTCTCTAAGGATGAAATGGAAAGTAGTCCTTCTAAAAAAGGCCCTCAAGTTAAAAGTCCAGGGGTTCACAGCCTGGCCTGGCCGGGGAGCGGGGACCTGGGGAAGAGGGCCAGGTGAGAAGCACTCCAAGGACATATCCCCTCCTCTCCTGGGCAGCCGGCCAGCGGAAGGGAGGGGTAGAGAGAGTGATTACCAAACAGCAGCTGTCCAAAAAGCACCAGCCACCGGTGCTACAGGTGATGGCTCTGGCTGCTCAACAGATGTGGGCAGGATGAGGGCAGGGCTGCTCCTGAGGTCTTGTGGCCCCAAGTGGGCAGGGCCAGGCCATTGAGCCAGGCAGTTGCCAGCAGCCTTCGGCAGCGGGCCCTCAGTCTGGGGCTGGCCGGGCTGGCGCCGGCATCAGGGGCAGGCGAGGCACTGTGGGACCGTCCCCCAGCGGCTGCCTCTGCTTTCTCCGGGCCAGGAGTTGGCGGCTTCCTCCCCAGCTTCCTGGCCTTGGGGATGGGTGACTTCTGAGCCAGGGAGAGGCTCTCTGGCTCATCTCTGGCCATGGTGGGTTCTGAGGACGGCACATATCCAGCCTCTGTGTCAAAGTCACCTGGGAAATAAACACACAGTCATGCTAAAGACCTCGACACCCCCAGACCCTGGCCTCCCAAGCTATCTAGACCAGTGGCCCCGTTCTGTTCCAGGCCAGGATGACCACAGCAGGGTCACAGAAACCATGACCCTGTTCCCTGCACATGCCCACTGGCCAAACCACTAAGCTGCGAGAGCATGCTTTCCCCCAGGTAACACCACAGCCCTCCCCGATGAGGGCGCTACTCAGGGAGGGGCTGTGTGGTGCAAGGACAAGAGGAAAGGGGCCTGAGAGAAGGAGGGCCACGCTTCAGAGTGCTGTCATCTTCTGCCACACTGCCACTAGGGCAGGAGCCTACGCCCCACAGGGCCTGCCCTGCAAGCAGAGCCCAGAGGGAGCATCGGCGGGCATGGGAGGGCGCTCCTGACCAAAAGCACGGCCACTAGGGAGAGGGTGCCAGGGAAGCGCTGTCCCAAGGGCACCACAGAAGGGCGGCACCACGAAGCTGTGGGGAGGACCCAAAGCTCAAGAAAGGAGTGGGGACAGGGCTACTGAAACCCAGCTGGCAGCAGGGACCTGGGCCCCAGTCATTTTCTCAGCAGGCGCCAAACTCTTGCAGACCCAGTCAGAACAGAAGGGGACTGTGAAGAGCCTTGGGTCCCACTGTCCAGCAGGCAGCCCAGGAAAAATGGACCTATCCATTTCTGGGTCCCAGAGAGCCCAACTGTACAGGGAGAAGGTAGGGCCGGGCAGCCCCTGCACAACGCACAACACAGCGCACTCTCTCTCGGGATAGAAGACTCCCACTAACACTGTGTGTGCCCCACTGAGTCAACTGCCCCAACTTCTTAAGTGCTCAGGGGTCAGCAGTTTCATCACCCAAATGCCAGGCCCCACACCTGCCCGTCATTTCTTCTATCCCTTCTCTACCCGACCTGAAGCTTGGACCAGGTAAGGGCCTGGGGCAAGGCTGTCGGGATGGGGAGGGGCGAGGAACACTTCTATAGACACAGCAGGCCTCGACTTGAGGTCTCCTGAGGCAGAAGAGGCAGCAACGGACACCAATGGGCACCATCACCAAAGTCCTGGAGGAAGAAATGAGATGGTGCCCACCACAAGATCACACACCCCCTCAGGGTGAGGTGGGGCCACCGGAGCCGGTCAGGGGCTGCTCTGAACAGCACAGAGCATGCTGGACAGTGATGTGCACAAGTTAGTTGGGAAAAGCAAACTGCCAAACAAGATCTCAACTTACCAGGACACTTCCATGAATGCAAATACCTGGGAAGACTGAAAACTGTGCATTCAGAAGGCAGTAACGTGGGGGGGAGGGGCGAACACCCCCGCTGGGTTTCGGGAAGGGGGCACTGGATGAGAGGAGGTACTGTTCTCTGGGATGGGGAATGAGCTTAGGGAACAGCTCAGGAGTGTGGCCTGGGAGGACTTCAGGGTCAGAGACACACCAGCCAGGTGCAGAAGTCCAGCATGCAGTCGGTAATGTGGGGCTGGAGCTCAGAAGTGGGGAGGTTGGGAGAGACAGACGGGGGGAAATAACTTCAGATAATAAACAGGGCCTGGGCAGAGTCCCAGAGTCCAGAGAAGCCTGCAGCAAATACAGGAGGAACAGGAGAGGAGGGAGGGGGACCAGGAGGACGCAGCGCCAGGATGGCCAAGGAAGCATTTCCACGCGGACATAGAAGTTGGCACACTCGGTGGCTTACAGAAGAGGCTCTAAAGGCTGTCACTGACACTGGGGGTGAAGAAGGATGGGGGTCCATGAGCCCATCCTGGAAGGCTAGCCATCCCCACACCCTCCCAGGTTCCAGGGCCTCCCTGACCTTTCCAGAGGAGTCCCTCAGCCCCTGGCTGTGAGCACTCGTACAACCCACACACCTGTCACTCGCTCACACAGCTTTCGGTGGCGACTGGGGTTGCCCCATGCTCACCCAGCTGGCGGCGGACACAGTCACGCCACTGCAGGCCCAGCAGGTCAGGGTATATGTCGGGCAGCTGGCGCAGCGCCAGCAACTTCAGCATGCGCGAGGTGCAGCCCCGCAGGGCCCGCTCCCGCAGGGCCCGCTCCTCTGACAGGGTGGTGGGTCGCAGCTCCACCCGATGCTCCTGCAGCACGTGGTCCACAGAAGCGGGCGGCAGCCTCGGGAAGAGCCGCTCCTTCACCAGGTGGATGGGCACGAAGATGGCACCCGCCCGCACGACGTGGGGGAAGGGGCACTGCTGTGTGCACACGAAGCGCTGCAGCTGGGACAGCAGCCTGCCCAGCAGCCCCTGCACAGCCTGGCCGTCCTGCCACGCTGCCTGGCCCCACGGCCCAGCCGTCTCCAGCCATTCGCGCAGCTTCTCGGGTGGGGAGTGGGCCACTGAGCCCGAGATGGCATCACACAGGGACTCGTGCAGCCCTGCAAAGTACTGCTCTGGGGAGTCCACTGGGACAGGGGTAGAAGCTGGAGTTGGAGCCTGGGCTGGAGCAGGTGATGGAGCCATGGTAGGGGCTGGGGCGGCCACAGATACAGCTGGAGAACTGGGCAGTGCCAGGTCAAAGCAGGCCACAGGCAAGGGCTGGGTGAGAATCTGTAGTCCAACGGGCATAGATGTAGAGGTGGGTGCAGGCTGGTCAGAGGCAGGGCCCGAGGTGGGCATGGATGGGACCACGGCTGCAGGCAGGGGTGCCGGCCGGAGGATCTTGAATTTTCGAAACATGAAGGCCACAGAGCTGTGGAAGTTGGTCTTTGGGGTGGCCTCTGCGGTCACTGGCAACCCAGGCAGCTCTGAGACTGTGCTCCCCACGCCCGGCACACCCACGGCTACGGGAAGCTCGGAGTGCACCGCAGGGTCCGGGACCTTGACAGGAGGAGCCTGTGCCACGGGTTTCTTCACACTCAAGTCCAGCGCCACCTCCTCCCTCAGTGAGCAAGGCCCCCTCACAGGGGCCTCCTGGGCAGGCGGCGTCTCCCGGGAGTCTTGGTCGTGGCTGTCCTTGGGGGCTGGGGCCGGGTCAGGCTCAGATGAGGCCCCGGGTGTCTGCACATCTAAATAGTCACGGTAGGGGGCCAGGCTGAAGACGTTGTCGATAATGGGCATGGGCGGAGAGCCAGGGGACAGCGTGCCCTGGCTCTCTAGAAGAGACCGGTGCTCCTGCGCACAGGATGGGAGTGCTGGTGGGGTGTGGGGAACTGGACTATCTCCAATGACAATGGGTGCCCTAGGGTGCTCTTTGAGCTGGGGCTGGAGCTGTTCTTTCCTGCAGCTTGGCAGCCACATGGTCTCCTGAGTTTCCCGCACTTCAGTCACAGGCTCTGGGCACGGCTGACTGGCACTCATGGGCTGGCACGCTTGCTGGACAGCACTGGGCTGTGGCACAGCCTGAACACTGTTCTGGGAAGGTGGTGTCCCTCTGAGCCCGGGGGATGCTCCATAGAGAACAAGGTCATCCCGTGCATAAGGGAAGCCCAGCGACTGGGGGGCAAAGTCAAGTGGGCACCGTGGAGCAAGAGGCGGCTCCACCTTAAGGCCTGGTGAGGGTGTTGGGAGGGGGACAGAGGGATAGGAGTAAGTGTCCAGCCCCACTGGGGGCATGCAGGGTGTCTGGGCTGTCTGGTGCTTCAGGTAGGGGCTATTCTGCCCACCGGCCAGGTACCCAGCTCCCTTGTGGGCTCCCAGAGGCTGTAGTGGGGGCACCGAGCTGTAGCTGCTCTGCTTCTCTGGGTGGTGACAGACTGGAGGGCAGGACAGAGCCTGCGGAGGTGGGGGGAGTGGGTAGTGGGAAGGCACTGTGTCCTGGTAGGCTGGCCCCAAGGGTTGGGCCAGCTGGGTCCAAGGACTGGGGGGGCCCTCAGACAATGACTGCTTGGGGTCCCCAGAATAAGGACCTGTATACTTGGAAGCCAGGAAGCCCGCGCTGTGGATGGTCTGATACTTGTCCAGGAATGCCTGGCACGGGGAGAAGCCCCCTGAGGAGTCTTTGCCAGATCCATCAACTGACACGCCACGCAAGAAGGTGCCGTCCAGGGACTGAGCCTTGCCAGGAGCCAGGGTCAGAGAACAAGGTGCGTCGGCCGGGGGTAACAGGGGCCCAGCCATCAGTGTCCAATCAACATCCAATGACCTCTTCGCTGCCCCGTCCCCCAGGCAAGCCGAGAGCCCGTAACACAGAGGGCTGCGATAGACGGGTTTGGGTGCCGCCAGCGGGGGGCACGGGTAGGAATGAGCCTGGGGGCTGAAGGGCAGGAGCTCACCGGGGCCAGAGTCCTGCACCTTCTCAGAGCTTCCTGCTGGCGGGCGATAGAGCAGACAGTTGGCCAACAGGTTTTCTTCCCGAAGCGGGGGTCCTGCCATGCTGGCAGGATACAAAGGAGGGTACCGGGTCCAGGACGCCAACCGCTCTGAGCCTGCTTTGGCAGCACCCTCCATGGGGCAGAAGTAGGCACCCTTGTAGTTGCAGGGGTCCTGGTTAGCAGCAGAGGGAGCCAAGCTGTGCCGGGGTCCAGAGTCGGCCTCCAGACGGGGTAGCTTGCCGTACAGCATGGGCCCCAGGGGGCCTTGTGGCCGCTTCTCCGCCATCTCTGTGAAAAGGCTTCAAGCCCTCCGGGGCCCCAGCTACTCAACTGCTGACCTGGCACAGAGAGGAAGACAGACATGGGCCATCAGAAGAACAGGCGACAGGTAAGCGACAAGGGGCGGCTGCTCTCCCTGACTCACCACTACACCTAAGAACTTGGCACTTAGAAGATACTCAATGAAGATTCTGTGAATAAATGAATGAATGCATGATATAATGCGGAGGTTCCCAACTTCATATGTTAAACGGCAGAACCCTTTGTTAATGAGTTGCAGTGCGGCAGCCCCGCACACACTCCCCCGCCTCCACGCCAGGAGCCCCCCTGTTCCACTTTCCTTCCAGGGACTCCCGAGACAACCTCCTTGGGCTTTCAGACCTTGAAGACACTTCAGTCTGAGGATCGCTTTGTTGGCTACTCCCCACTCCCCATATACATACAAGACCCATTCAAGCCCAAGTAACTGATGAAAAGATACAGCATAAGAGGCAGGCTCTGACCTCCCATGACGAGCTCTTAGTCCAAGTCCCAGAGTGAATGCAAGATGCCCACTGCAGCCAAGATGCAGAATGGGGCATTGTTTACAAATGCAGGTTTCCTGTGACATTCTATTTTTTTTTAAGATTTTATTTGTTTTCATATTTTAATTTATTTTAATCTTTACTTTCTAGAGGAAGGGAGGGAGAAAGAGAGGGAGCGAAACACTGACTGCTTGGCTTCTGCAAGCACCTCGACTGGGGACAGAGCCCACAGCCTATGCGTGTGCCCTGACTGGGAATCAAACCGGTAACCTTTTGGTTTGTAGGACAATGCCCAACCCACTGAGCCACACCAGTCAGGGCCTGTGACACTCTTTAGATCTGTTTTGAAAGAGCAGCCCCGATTCACCAAAGGAGCCTAGACCAAAGAACGAGGAAGATGAGCATGGCTTGTCAGTTAATGAATTTAATAGGGAACTTCCGTACAGAAAAGCAGTCCCGGACAGCAGCAAGACGAAATGGGTCCCCGCACCTCCCACCCCCTAGACCATGTGCTTCTATCTCCTAAGCAGTGAGAATGTGTGGGTGATCAAAGGGATCAGGTGCCAGGGGGCTCTGGTGCCAGAGCAAGTTTAGAAATAGGTAACATTGAGGGGGACTCGCCCTGGAGACAGAACTAATGAAAATCCTGTGACTAGCCAAGAACTCTGTGCACATATTCCAGAGCTGACCTGGAGGGAGGGGCGGGGGTCAAGGGTCCGGGTTCACTCGGATGTGAAGACAGCAGATTACCTTTAAGCTGGAGTCACTTATGTTCCACACAAGATCTGACCTGCCAGGCTTATTTAAAAATGGCACAGCCAGGCCTGGAACTCAGGTTCCTAGGCCCAGAGCAAAACAGATACTGGATTTATTTCAGAAGGGTGGTCCCCCAGGAGAGGTGACCCCCAAGGAGAGGTAGCCAGGTGCATCGCTTTGCACAAGCCACACTCCCTCCCACCCTAGCTCCACCCCCAACAGGAGAACCAAGGCTGTCCAGCAGATGGCGCTGTGGCACCAGCAGGAAGGTCCCAAAAGTTAGAGGCGAGCCTGTGTCCACCCCAGTCCTTAAACTGCAGTTGGCTATTCGCAGGCAAACGGTGGGAGCACCAAGAAAAACAGGTGGGGAGGTGGGAGGGTGTGAATGTCCAGGCAGGGAGCCTCCAGGGCCTGGAGAGTGCTAGTTTGCAACTACCCCCATTGTACTGATGTTAAAACTGAGTGTGAGAGAAAGACTGAGGCCCAGAAGCAAAGCTGAGCAAAGACTGGAACCCAGGCCCACAGAGGTGAAGCATGGGTTTCCTCAAGGCAGCAGGCACTCAAAGACCTATGAGGGGTTACGAGGTTAGTCTGCTAAGGCCACGTGACCTCCCTCTGCCTCCTCCAGCACCCTGTTCCCCGAAACCCACAGGTGGCTTAGAAAAAATAAACCAGCTCAGTCTTGCTCTGATTAGGCCATGAACCAGGTGTCACAGGTTTCTATTACCAAGAAGCCAAAAACAGCCCCCTCTCCCAGCCCTCTCCTCCCTTCTGGCTGGTAGCCAATGACAATCACAGGCTCAGTGTTAGTCCAGCATATTTTGGGGACAGGAAGAGCCGAAGGTAGTATGGGGGCCAGTGCCCACTCCTATCCCAAGGAAGCCAGGTGGAACTCTCAGAAAGTTGGCTCATCTCCTGGCCAGAAATTATACCTCAGACCAGCCCAGGGAAGGGATGTTGCAAAGAAGACAGGAGGGGGGATCAGGACCACAGTATCAACAGCAGTGCCCTATCCCGGGAGAATACAGCTTCACAAGAAAGGGTTGTATGGCCCTGGCCAGGCAGCTCAGTTGGTTAGAGCATCATCCTGATATGCCAAGGTTGTAGGTTTGATTTCTGATCAGGGTACATATAAGAATCAACCAATAAATGCATATATAAGACAAACAGCCAATTGTTGTTTCTGTCTCTCTTCCCTTAAAAGAGGTCATATAGTTGTGGGGTACTGAGCCCCACCCTGCCCTCAGGAGCTCTGGACTAAATAAATAAGTGCTGGCTCAGTCTCATCTCCCCCAAATGTTCCCTGGGGCCTCCTTCATGCCCACTTCCCAGTCCCAGGAGTCCTTCTCTCCTGGGCTCTGCCCACTGTGTGCCTTTGCCCTAGAGACTTCCTGAGACATCCCCCCCAGGGACCCAGCCTAGAGAGGTGAGGCCACCCCTGGGGCCCTCAGCTGCTTTTAGGAGAGCGGAGTCTCCAGAGAGCCACCAGAGGACTATGAAGTGTATGGAGGGGACCTTCCTATCAGTAGGAGATGGAGGCCCGCTCCCTCAAGTGAGGCCCCTCTTCACTCAAGACAGGAGCCTCCTTTCCTGACACATACATACTGAGTTGGCAAACAACTGCTTTGAGAAAGATGGGACTCCAGGGAGCACGGTCTCATCACTCTTTGGGCCACCGCGATGTTTGCTGGCTGAGGCTGGAACTGGGCTAGGAGGATGAACCTCAAGCAAGGCCCAGGGCAGGGTCTGGAAGAGCCAACTAGTGCTATGCCATCCAGGGCCTAGGCTGGGAGACAAACAGATCCGTGGCCCAATTCCTTCTTCCACCTCTGGGGGGAGAGGGCGGTCTCTGGATGGCTGGATGGACGTTGGGAAAGAACAGGAAGAGAGTGATCCTGCCCAGCTGTGGCCAGCATCTGGCCTCTCAAAAGACTGAAATAGGGCCCCCCTCCCCGTATTCTCACACTTTTCTCCAGCTGAGGTTCTGGGACACTGCTATCCCTAGAACCGAACCTGGGCAGCCCAGACTACAGTGGAGGGACAAGGGTCGCGGGATGGGCCTTAAGCCGCTTTCTTGCCCATAACTCTGGTACCTGGGGCCTTCAGCCGCCTGGCTTTGGGGCTTCCGGGTGTCCCCCATGCCCTCCCCTGCGGCACTGGGGCGCACGTGCACCCACAGCAAGCTGATATACAGGCGGCCGCCACGCAGGCAAACCCGTGCCTGCAAGTACGTGCATGGCCCACATCTGCACACACTCCCCTCCAGAACTGCGTTCTCCCCTCTCGGACACCGGCACACGTGTGTGCACACACGCAGGCCCGTGCATCGAGCACCATCGACTGACACCCAAAGACTGGCGGGAGACCCGGAGCAGGGGGCGACCCGGCCACAAAATCCTGGCAGCCACCGCCTCGGGACGATCCCGCCAGTCTGGGCTGCGGCCAGAGGGTGAGTCAAGCCACAGCGAGGAAACCGCAGGGCCGTCCAGTCCCAACAGGGCGCGTCCACGGTCCCACAGCGCCTCAGCGCCCTCTGCCCCCCAGGCCCAGTACCCCCGCCGCCCCTCACATAGCTCCGCCCGGACAGTCCACCAGAGCCAGGGCCCGCGGGAGGCCCGAGGGCTCGCCCCCCCCACCCCGTTCCTCCTCTCCAGCTCTGCACCCGGGCCCCGCCGGAGCTCCAGAGCACTGCCGGTGCTAGGAGCCTCGAAGTCCAGGGAGAGTCGGGGCAAGGATGCGGCCCGGGACCTGCAGCCCTTTAGCTAGGGGCTGGTAGCAGCCAGGAACCACACCACCCTTGGCTCAGGGCCCGCGCTCCCCATTCCTCCGACCGGCCGGTAGGGGCGCCCTAGGGCAGCGCCGCCCACCCCTTCCGCACGCGCCTCCCGCAAACTCGGCCCAAGTTTCCAGGCCGGACGGGCTGCCGAGCTCCTACCTGCAGGGCTTCAGGCGGCCCGCTGCTGCTGCCCGGAGCTGCGGCCGCATCCTCCAGCGCTGCCAAAGCCGTGGGTCCTTGTCCCGCTGGGCCCTGTGCGGGAACTCGCGGTGAGTTCCAAGCCTAGAGCCAACCTCCTCGCTGCTGTTCGCGCCGCCGCCGGGCGCTGTCTGCAGTCCGGGTCGGGGAGGGCTGGGGGCGGAGCGGGGGCGGGGCGGCCAGCACGGTTGGGGCAGAGCCCGGCAGCGCTTCCAGGAGCCTGCGCTCCCCTGGGCCCAGGATGCGGAGGGCCTGTGTGGGCCAACCCTCTGAGGACCCGGCTGTGGGCGCGGTGCACGTCTGTACCCACCATACTCCACGAACCAGTGCTGGTCGCGCCCAACGCACGCCTTCCTTCAGCCACTTCGTTAGATTATTTGTTCCTTGTCACTTTCTAGCTACGTGGCCCTGTGCATGCCCCTTGACCTCGTTGAGCTTTAGTTTCCATAATTTTAGTAAAACTGAAATTATGTCATAGTGGGATTGTCGTAAGCCTTAGAAGAGGTTGTATTGAAATATCTGGCACACAGTAGGTCCTCTGGCTCCCTTGGCCAGTACTAATGGCTTTAGGGAGCTGGAGAAGGGCTCCTTAGTCTAAGTGTAGCCAGTGAAGACAAATTCCAGACAGATGCATCTCAACTCTTGTTAGAACACCACACCTGTCTGAGGAAGGGGTGATTTTCCTATTCCTGTAGTGAGCCAGGTATGAGGGTACAGGTAGGGAGTGCTGAGTGAACTGAACTCTTTTGGCAAATCTCCCTCCATAAAACGGGCCTGAGCCTGTGTAGCCTGAGAGATGGGGTGGGGTGAGTATTTCCAGCCAGGAATAGTATATTGCCAAGAAAGAGGCTGGAGGGGTGAAAGGGCTGTTCCCAACCCCAACTCTCTGGGCCACCTGATTTGGGGTGAGAAGCCCCTCAGTGCTGCTGCCTTCTCTGAAGAAACCTGGTCAGTTCCTGAGCTGCCTAAGAACTGGAAACAGGTGTCTACAGTGGAGGAGGGGTGTACATGCCAAAGGTCAGAGAGCAAGTTCATGGGGCAAAACCTCCCAGTCCATCTGCTCAGGTCCCAGAGGTCAGGGCTGCCTGAGTCAGAAGACTGTGCAGGCCTGAGGCCCCAGGTTCCAAGAGTCGGGAAGGTGTTGGAGCAGTTGGAGGTGAGGAGGACGGGCTAGACACTACAGGTGGGAATAGGAAGAGGCAGTGGAGGTCAGCTGGGAGGAGAGGAGGGGAGAGGAGAGGGTATCACTTAGTTGAGAGCTGGAGGGGCCTTAGGACTAGTCTGGAGAGCTCTGGGGAGCAGAGATTCAGAGATAGCTGGGGCTTTCCCAAGGTCACAACTCAGCATCAGGAAAGTGTATCTACGTGCTGACAGCTACTAGTCACAGCCAAGCCTCAGGTCACAGCTGTTTGCTCTTCCCTGCTCTCACCCCTCACCAACTCCGCCCTCCTTTCCCCCTCCTCCAGCACACCACGGCTTGACCCACCTTCACCTTGCTATTTGAGGAGTGGGAGGAGGGCAGTGTTCTCGGCTCTTAGGTCCAGGACTCTCAGGTTTTGTGCTCAGGTGGCCTGGTGTTCTCGCCAATCCCTCTGAGCCTGAGTGAGTCGTACCTAGGCCAGGATGAATCTGATAAGACTCACCCCACCAAGTCCTGTCTTAATTCAGGACTCTCACAAAGGCAGCAGGTCACTTAATCAGTGTCTTGTCCATTCCTTTTCGGCGTCACTAAAACACATTGGAATATAAAACAAAGGACACAGGGTGGGGGACTTGGCAGCCATTTTGTAACTCTGAGACTCAGCTTCCTAATCTGCAAAATGAAAACCGTGAGATCTGCTTCGTAGGGTAAGGTGAGTGTCAAACAAAATCCGTGTGGAAACAGTTCATAAACTGTAAAAAGCTCTGTAGCATGTCAGCTGACTGTCACTTTCTCAATGCCCTGACCTTGCCCTTTCTTCTGTACCCCAAGGGTCCTGTGCAGAACCTATGGAGAGAGGTGGCTATCAAGCCTTTGTTTGATGACAGGAAGTAATTAATACAACGTGGCTGTCCTGGGAGCCCCCACGTGTTTATTAGGCTGTGGTGTAAGAGAGGAGAAATAGTATTGAGGTTGGGAGAAACAGTCTGTCCTTATGTGGGCTTCCTGGGCAGAGTTAACAAAGAAGAGTAGCTTAGAGGAGTCTGGGAAGGGGGTCTCACACTCACACCACACCAAGTACACACAGGCTCCACACATTCCTCTTCCACCCCACCCCAGACACAGATGACTGTTCCTGGCTTCCTGGGAAGGCAAGGTGAAAGGTCAGCTCCCCAAACAGCTTCTTAATGTGGCCACGCCTGCTATTTACAAAACTTTCCTTCCCTGGAAGAGCTCCTGCCCACCTCAGAGCAGGAAGATGTGGTGCCCGCAGGCACCCTGCAGACAGAGAAACAGGGAGGCGTGGCACCTTTCCCCAAGACGCACAGCAGTGCTCTCCCCAATCCTTTCAGACCCAGTCATAGACATTGCCTCCCCCAAGAAGGCCCCTGGACAGCCTCTCTCCCCTCTACATCCTCCCAACAGAGGAGCAGCTCAGTGTTGTTGGGTGGGCAAGGCAGGGAGCTCCCACCTGGAGCATGGCCCTGTGCCAGTCACTCGATAAACGTTATGTCCATTAATTCATACAACCATATGCAATAGGTGTTTGAAACACATAAACTGAGGTTTGCCCTACTGAGCTGTGTGAACTTAGACAAGCCCCTTGACTTCTCAGTTTAGACTTCTCATGATAAGGCAATATCCCAGAGCTTGTGTGGATCCAGTGAGTTCACAGCTTTCTTTATAGTAAGCCCTCAACCAGTGGTAGCTCTAAAGGAGGAGGGGTGAAGTATCTGGCCCACATAACCAAGAGATGGAGTAGTTTGGATTCCCCCCAAACCCTTCCAAGAGAAGGCTCAGGTGCAGCTGGTGGTCAGGAACCCTCTGCTATGGAAGCACACAGAGCCTGAGGGCTAAGCCGTGCCAGAGGCCGGCAGTGCGGACTCAGAGCACGTGGGTTGCATAGAACCAGGGGTGGGTCAGGGTCATGGGATCTGATGGCAGTGAGGTGAGCCACTTCCACAGGTGTGCTGGCAAATCACACCTTCCTTCTGGAGGCAAGGCTGGGACACAGTAACCTGTTGCCTTGCTATAGTGAGCAGACAGCAGAGTGCAGAGCCCCCCACCTCACCTCCAGAGGAAATCGGCCTCTCAGAGGGAGGTCTTAAAGGCATAAAGAGGGAGACGGGCCTCCCTGGAGGATGGCGCCTGCCAGCCTACTGGCTACAGAAAAACAAAACAAAAGAAAAACCTATGCAATAATTTGGGGACCTAACTACAAGGAAGGGGGGAGCTCTTTAAAAAATGAACAGCCAATAGGGGTTGCCTGTCCTTCCCATCTTTTCTCCCACCAAATATTGAGGACCCCCAGGCTTTATGCTGGCAGTGAGTGGGCCCCAGCTGCTGTTTCCCAGCACAGTAAGAGAGGCAGATGGAAGACAGCCCTGGGGAACTCTAGTGTGATACGTGCCTGTGTGGGAACAGGGCTGCTGCAGAAGCCTGAGGAATAGGGGCTGGGCCTTGAGTCAAGAGGGGGTCCCCATTCTGCCTGTGCCAAGAGCCCAGTCACTGAGAGGTATGGCTTGGTACTAGACGCAGTGGGAAACTTTCCCTCCCTATCTCCAGAGAGGTCTTTCCAATGTCCGTAGGTGACCCTGTCACCCCACCCCCAGCTTGGAGTCTCCCAGGGCTCCTCAGTGCCCCACTGTGGCTTCTGCTTCTCTCCCTATTGCCACTGCTGTCCCCAGAGCCAGCCAGAGCTGAGTTGCACCTCTATGCTTTGGAGTATGTTTGTCCAGCTCTTTCTTTGCTAACTTCCTTTGGCCTTCAAGATTCAGCTTAGGCCCCTTCCTCCAGAAAGTCTTCCAGAGCTCCAGAATGCATTTAGTCATCTCTTCTGAGGCCTCATAGCATTACGCAACTCATCTTCATGCTAAAATTACCTGATTAGAAGCCTGGCTCCCTACTAGACTGTGGAGGGACCTCCTCCGAGGCAGAACCCGGGTCTGTCTGAGCATTGAGACCCCAGTGTCCAGCCCAAGGCTGAGAGTCAGACCTTGGTTATGGAGTTCAGGGTTCATGGTGAAGGACGACTCTGCACAACGGAAAGAAAAGAAAGGCAGAAAACCCTCCCCAGACCCAGTGATGAGTACCTGAAAGGGGCCTCTGCTTCCCAAAGCTCCCAACAGCCCCTGCACTCACCCTTTCAGCCTCTCAGGACCCACAGCACCAAACTCAGACCAGCAACAGCCTGCTGCCAGCCCATTTCAACGTGGGAAAACTGAGGCCTAGACAGGGCCAGCCGTGGTCTCCTAAAGGCCTGTCCAGCCTATGCACAGGCTTCCTTCTTGTTCTGACACTGCCTCTCCCTCCCCATCTCCTCCCTCCCCCATCTCGTCCCTTCCCCCAACCCAGGATAGAAAAACACCTGGCTAAGCTCCGCTCCACCTGAATGCCTCATGCTGCCTGCAAACACATTCTTGGGGGTCCCCAGCCTGGGGCTGGGCCTGTGAGGAGAAGAGAAGTCCCTATGCAAAGGGGAGAGGCTGATGCATTTTCCCCTGTGTTGCAGCAGGCTGCTCCCTCTACCCTAGGCCTGGACTTAGGTCAGCCTCCCTCATCATCTCTTTTCCTTTCCCCATCCAGGGCCTCTCTCTGGGGCCTGCTCCCCCAGCCTCTATGCCCTGGACCAGCAGCACAGCTATTCCCGGGATGGGAATTTGGGCATTAACAGCCTGTACCCACAATCCTGACTCCTGCGCTCTGTCCGTCTTGCTTTGCTTGGACTTTGGCCTCCATTAGAAATTACCTTCCCCCAGTTCCCCAGTTCAAATGTTTGGGGGGATCTGCAAATCCAGCTCCTCCTGGCCCTGTCCAAGCCTCTTCCACCAATTCTGGAGCACCCTCTCCTCCTCCCACGGGTAGACGGGGTAGACTGTCTGTGGAAGCCTTCCTAAGGCCGGTTGGCTGGGCCAGGGGGTTGCTGCTGTCCCCTCAGAAGCAACCCACTGCAGTTTCCAACACTGAGAGCTGATTACTGAGCATGGCGTCAGAGGGTTCAGCTCTGGCTTGGAGCTGGCACCAGCAGCTGCTGATGAGGGGGAGGCGTGCAGCCAGGCCAGCTGAGGCCAGGGTCAGGGCAGAGAGAAGCCTCATGCTCCCAGGAGGGGTGAGAGGCCCTGCCTCAGATCCTTCTTATCATTATCTCAGCTTAGACTCACGGCCCCGCCCAGGAAAGGGGTCCCCAGGGCCCTCCCACAAACACCCACACTCAGAACCGGCAGGCTTCTGGGAGGCTGAGTGGTAGCAGAGAGGGACACTTTGTTCTTGTTAGAGACTGGGCTGTGTCTCTGATACCTTACTGACCGCCACCCTGTGGCTTGAGCTGCAGACCAGGAGAAGTCAGGTTTCCAGTGCACAGGGCTTAGGCTTCGGGTCTAAATCCTGCTTTGCTTATCGATGGTTGTGTGACCCTGGACGTGCTGGTCACCAGCCTAAGCCTGGGTTGCCTCAACTCTAGAATGGGATGGGGATCCTTGTCCCGTAAGGCAGTGTACAGTATAGAAAGTGCTTGGTAAATAGAAAGATGAATTTTAAAAAGGAAAGAAAAATAAACAAATTAAAAAAAAATTTTTTAAAGCTCTGGCCAGGTAGTTCAGTTGGTTAGTAGAGCATCCTCTCAATCAGCCAAGGCTACAGGTTGGATATCCAGTCAGGGCACATAAAAGAATCAACCAATGACTGCATAAATAGGTGGGAAACATCTCTCTCTCTGTCTCTCAGTCGATCGATAAAATTCAGGGGAGAAAAAGTGCTTGGTGCAGCACCTGGCACAGCCTCCTCCCGAGCCCTGCTGTGTACTCAGCCTCAAGCTTCCCACATTGCAGGGGGCACGACTGCAGACCTCACAGTGCTGACGCCCACACGTGGGCCACCCCCATTGCCAGGTGACCAAGAAACATGGCGCCTTCATGTTCAAGAATAGCCTTGTGCCTCAGCCCTGCCCCTTGCTCCTCATCTCTGCTGACTTGATTTTTTCATTTAACAATCATATAGCCTTTACCAGACACTGTTTTCAGTACTTTACAAATATGAATGTGTTTGATTTATCAACCCATTTAATGGATTAAATGAGAGAACGCTGAGGGGGACCCAAGGAGCTGTGGTGGGCAGGGGCCCAGGTACACGTCCCTCCCCTGCCGAGGCGTCTCGGGCTGTGCTGCTGGGTTGGATACTGGTCCTGCCGCCTGCCACAAAGCCAGCCTGGGGCTGGAGCAGCCACGGGCAGGCCAGAGTTTCTGGAAGAGCAATGACAGCTAATTAAAACTTCGGTGCAGGGATGCCCTCTGGGGACCATGATTGCCTCAGTCAGTTCCCTTGGGGAGAGCCCCTAATTGGACCCCTGGGCCCTAGTAATGATGCAAGCTCACCAGGCCGAGGATAACAGGCAAGGAGGGAGGGACAACCGGGGGAAGGAGACAGGTTGGCAAAAAAATAATGATAACTCTCCTTCCATTGTGAGAGTAGTGACTTGGGAGTCCCCAGATTGTCGCTTAATTGCTGTGTACCTTTGGATTAGTTGCTTGGCTTCTCTGAGCCTCCATCTGTACTGAAAAGTAGATAATAAAAACCCTGGCCCTGGAGGGTTGCTGTGAAAAGTACCTAGCACACGGCCTGGCTCAGAAGTAGGGACTCCGGAAATTGGAGCAATTATTATCATGTTATTAAACCAGGATTACTACCAAAGGTTTTTCACACCATAAGCTCATCTAGTTCTGAGAGTGTCCTGCAAAGGAGGACAGTGGGGACAAGCATTCGATCAAGGGAAGTGTTTAGCCTCCCAGCTTTCTCTCCTAACGACCTGGGTCTGGGTCCTGGGCCCCCTGGGCAGTGTGGAGGAGCAGGAACAGGGACTGTGGGTGCTATAGGAGGTCAGGCGGGTCACAGAGATGCAGATGGAACCAAAGACTGCAGAGTGGAGAGGACCTAACTAGTCAGAAAGGGGCAGAGATGCTTAGCGGGGTGGCAGCTTAAATAAAAACCTGGAGACCAGGGAGAGTACAGAGTGTGTCCAGAAGCCACAGGCAGCCAACAGGGCTAGAGTTGGGGCGGGCCAATATGAGCGATAGCCACACTCTACCTTGCTGAGGCCTGGGGTCCGGCTGTAGGTGACCAGAGTCTCCCCTAGCTCCAGAGCAGGCTGTGAAGAGGGGATACGGAGGAGGGAAGAGGGTGCTGTCTGTCTCCTTTCTGGTTGCAGCGAAGTGAAACTCACTAACTCCGCTGCTCTCTGTCTGGGTGTCAGTCCACCCCCGTCTGTGAGGCCTCTGTCATCCCACAGCACAGGTCCATCTCCCTGGACTCTGCAGCCCCTTTGGGGGGTCACACAGGTCTGTTCTCAGAAGGACAGGGTCCAGACCAAGGGCCCAAATAGGGCTGGAATGGGGTGAGCCCCAGACCCCCCCACAACTCAGCTCAATGACATCACCCCTGTTCTCACAGGCTATCTCCAATGGCACCCAACTCCTGTTTACCTGGCCTGCAGCAGGCCTGGGGGCCCCAGGACGTAGCAGCAGGCCTTTCTCCTCCTTGGTACTCCCCCGGGGCAGAGCGCTCTGCCTGCCAAGCACTCAGGGAGCCCTCCCGACAAGTGTGATCTCAGAACACAAGGCCTTTTGGGCCAGGGCCAGGGCCAAGGTGCGGAGGAGACCAGGTTGCTTTTTTTTTTTAAGTTAAAAACACTTCCTGTATTACACAAAGACAATTCAACTACTTCTGAGTTCAACTGCATGTACATATCTTTATTGTTGAAAGTGTGGGTGTCCCTGATGTTAACACCAGTCACTTCCCAGTGTCATCAGATAGCAGCTTTCCCGTGGGTGTCATCATTTGTCACACCCGATTCCCATTTCACAGAGAGTTGACAGACTGCTCTAGGCAATTAAGAAGCTCTTCCAGGCCCCGGGGCAAACATATACCTCATGTTCCTCCACACACAATATGCCAGAAGCAACTAATTTCTGAAGAAGACACAGTTAAAGCTCTCACGAGTGTCCCAGCTTATCAATGTACTGTTTTATCATTTTCATGAACAAAGTGTATTATGATGAAGCCCTCATTTGCATTATAATTAGTCCTTATAAGACATTGCATATTCTCCTGAGGACACATGGTGATTCCCCAAATGCAAGGTCAGCCTCAGAACAGTCTCCCAGCTAGTGAGTGGCGAGCTCACCCCAGGTGCGGGGAGCCGTTTCCTGTCCCGCAGGCAGGCGTGCTGGGAGCAGTGCTGTGTGAGGTCAGCGCTGACTGTGAGGGCTCCCCAGGCTGGGGCAGTCCCCGTCACACACGTGGCGGAGTGAAAAGACTGCCGGGCTGAGCCTTACTGTACTTAGTATGTTAGTGTTAGTGCATGTTGTGAGAATTCTTTTCCATTGTTCAGTTTAGCTGGAGAGAGAATAAAGAATTTGGGCAAAGATTATTACCAGATTATGACCAGTTTTCTAAGCTAAAGAAATAAAATAATTGCTGAGGTTAACAAAAATACAGTAGTTCTCTTCATATGACCTTGTACTGTTTTCTGAACTGCATTTACTAAAAATCATGAACTCAGTTGGGTGTCATCCTGAAAAGTGAAAAGTCGAAAGTTTGATTCCTGGTCAGGGCACATGATTGGTTTGCAGGTTCGGTCCTCTGCCTGGGCACACAGGAGAGGAAACCAATCAATGATTTTCTCTGACATGGATGTTTCTCTCTCTTTCTCCCTCCCTTCCCCTCTCTCTAAAAAAATAAATAAAAATCAGGAGCTTAGCAAAATCTTTACAAGCCAACTTATCAAAACAGACATTTGGGCAATAAGAATTTAATTTTACATCAATAAAACTTTAGATTTTAGACAGCCCTGTCTGGTGTAGCTCAGTTGGTTGGAGCATAGTCCTGTATACACACACACACACACAAAGGTTGAGGGTTCGATTCCTGGTCAGGGCACATACCTAGGTTGTGGGTTCCATCACCGGTTGGAGCATATGGGAGTGAACCAGTTGATGTTTCTCTCTCTTTCTTCCTTCCTCACCTCTAAAATCAATAAACATATTTTTAAATAAAAAAAACTTTAGACTTTATATTTATCTAGGGCTGTTTGCACATTTTTATAGAATGTTTAGTTTGCTCTAATAGATGACAAGATAGCTCCGCCTCAGTGAGACCCTGGCCTCAACAGATTTGCTTTACTTATATAGCTAAAGGGTAACATTAAACACGGAAGGTTTTGATTTGTGGCACTGAATGATAATCTATGCAGGGCATCCTTCAAAAGCTGCAATTAAGGCCCTACCTAGCTTTTTAGCAACATAAGCCCAATTGAGGTCTTCTGGCCTATTTGCTTGACATTCATGTTTTATGCCTTGAAATTTATTTTTGATTGCATCCTGGGAGCTCACATAGATCATTTCATTTCTCTGAATTCCCTGGTTTCAAAGCTTGCATCGTATAAAGCATAGCAACCGTCTTTCTCAGGAAGCATTCCCAAAATGCTTGAAGGAGTTGGTTACGGTTCCACCTACATCTCCAACCAAGACCTCTTTGCCTTCTCCTGTGATGCACATTTTGTCCACATTGAAACAAAAAATGACAGCCTTCTTTTTGTCCTTGATTTCTTCTGGTATGGAATACTTCCTAACTTTAATGTTATTTAAAATATGACATACTTCATCAGCAACTTGCACTCCTCAGGCCGTCTTTGCTGCTTCGGGGGTCAAAGGGGTGCAGGGCATGGAGTCTGTGGGCACTGAGTCTGCTGAGCTTCCTGTGGCAGCAGCACTGAGCCAACAGGTGAGTAGATGACATGGGACCGGGCTCACCAGGTGCACGCCCCTGGGCCTGAACAGGACTGTGCGTATCACGTGCTGCCACTCAGGATGCTTGTGAAGGCAGCTGGTCAGCCCTAGTAAATCAACCGTGTATGAACAACCACTGCCTGCTCTGGACCCTCTGCCAGCCACCCCCTCCCCTCACGCAGTCCCTACCTCCCGTCAGCCAGGCCATCTGTAACTCACTTGGCTCCAATTAGCTGGGTAATTAGCACCTCGTAAGGCCTGCCTGCCTTTGCATAGCTCCCCTGGGAAGGGGTTTCAGGTGGTCTCCATGACTTCATGGCCTGTGGCTGGGCAAGTCCAGGCAGGCCAAGGGGCCAGGCTGCAAGGCCCTGTACCCACAGGTGCCCCTCAGCACTCACTGATATGGGTTTTCCAGCAAAGGGTGGTAGTGCCAACTGACAAATCCCTCAGGGACTGGGAGGCAGAGGAGCCCCACTTAGAACAGGGCTTCTAGCAGTCACCGGGACCGCATATGAGTGCCCACACACACCTCCTCAGCAGCTCTGCTTATCTGGGGACTCCTGGCTGGCTGGGATATCAGGGACACGGGCAGGACAAGGGGAAGTGTAGGACAGCCAAGTCCCCAAGGTACCCTAGGGAAAGAAACAAAAAATTTGGGGTCAGATCAGGGAGCTGAGTGGGGAGAGAGGATGGGGCAGCCTGTGGCAAGTGGGGACAAAGAAGACCTCTTGCAAAAGACATGAGAGTGTCAAAGAGTATGTGGAACCACAGCAAGTGGAGTGGCTCTGGGTAAGGGGCAGGCCAGCGCATTCCCTGACCAGGCTCACTTTTCCCACCTTTAACAACAGGACAATAATTATAACAGCCCCAGTTTCCAGAAGGGGTTACAGGAGGCTGGGTGCGGGGTGAGCAATAGTGCTTAGGGGGTAGAGACAGGAGGCAGTAGCACCCAGGCCATGGGGCAGGAAGGGAGCATCGAGGGAAACCACCTCTTGCCGACCCTCCTCCCCCACGACTCAGAGCTGCACTGGCCCAGGGAGAGGTCTTAATGGGAGTGTGGGCCCTACCAAGGCCTGCTCAGGTTTGGGGAGAAGGAGAGCATGTCGGGCCTGGGTAACCGGTATGAAGGTGCAAGGGACCCAGATGGACAGGACGTCAGCCTGCCCGCCAGCCAAGGCCCACAGACCGAGGCAACTTGGGAATGTGATCAGTCATGGGACTGAGGCTCCAGGTGCAGGAGAAGCGAATGGCCTGCAGCTGGGGAGAGGTTTGGTGGGGGCAGGGCCTGCTTCCCGAGTGAGTCTCCAGCTCAGTCCAGAACAGTCTCACTGCTGCCTCACTGTCCTGGCAACAAGTCCCCTGTTAATGCCTCCTTCCTTGAGACAAGCACTGCCTTCTTAGGATGCTCTGGTGAAAAAAAAAAAAAAAAGGCATCAGACACTTAGTCCAGGCCCAAATCCCAACTTGCCACTCAGGGCAAGGTCCTTTACTTCTATGAGCTCCAGAGTCCTTGACTGAAGGGTGGTGATCCTGGCCCACGTTCATGGTAAGCGTTAAGTGCCCAGTGTTCCAATGCACTTGAAGGGCCCTGCCAGGCAGTCTGCATCCAGGGAGTCTGTGTTCCTCCCCCTTCCTCAGAAGCTCTTGAGAAAGTGTAGGATTGAAGTCTGTTTTCCCTACCCTGGAAGAGAAATTCTGTGAGTCAGGGTGGGAATGCCAGAAAGCCAAAACCACCTCTCCAGTCTTTCCTTCTTCCAAAGGCTCAATGCCAGAGGGCAAGCAAGTCCTTCTGATAGGGGACCTCAGAGGTGGAAAATCTTAGTTTAAGTAATAGCTAATAAGTTTAGCAATCAATGCGTGTGAAAGCTTTTATTCCAGGAACTGAAGGTACGACCCACCCTGACTCCAGGAGACCATAAGCAGTTCCACCTTTGTTCCTCAGGAGGACCGCAAGCAACTCAAGATGCTATTGAGCCATTGTACTCCAGGGTGAGATGACCTCCGCCCAGGACACAGCTTAAGACCACCACCCAAGGCAAGAATGCTGAAGTGTTTTTTTTAATCCAATTAATTTTCCCCTGAATTCAAAACCCCTCACTACACCTTGTTTATTCCCTGCTATAAAAACCTTGGCCTGGAAAGAAAAGACAAGATGGTCTCTTAGGGTATGAACACTCCATCTGATGTCTCAGATCGCCAGCCATCTGAATAAAGCACCCATAAAGATTCAATTTCTGTCTCTGAGTGGCACCCTCCAGAAGTCCACAGGGCCCTCCTGTGACCCACACAGAGGGTACTGTGTGCTAACCACAGCCTGAGCCTTACCTGTAGCTTGGTAGTGACAGGCAGCCTGAACTCCCATGTCTTTTCTGGTGTCACTTCCAATAACATCTGTTTTTAAGCCTCTGGCTCCCAGCCCTCATATGGCGCCCCAGGCCCAGCCCACCTCCCAGACCCCGTTCTTGCCCCATTCCTATCTGATTCTGAGACAACAACCAGGAAATGTACCAGGACAATTCTGATATTAGAGACAAAGGCTTTGAGATGTGTTTGTTCAATTAAGAGAAAGGGATGCTGAAACTCCATGCCTTCTTGTCTCTAGTAGGCAATCAGAGTAGCCCCCACTACTCTGGCATGATCTTCCTTGTTCATGATAATCTTCTGAGAGGTGCCCTCCGGAAGTCCACAGGGGCTTCCTGTGACCCACACAGAGGGTGCTGTGTGCTGACCACAGTCTGAGCCTTGCCTGTGGCCATAGTCCCTCTTTGTTTCCAGAAGGAGCAAGGGTAAAATGCTTTTACAAACTGGGGAAACTTGTGCCCACTGCTCAGCCATCTATGGGGCTGTGGGGGGTGGTAGGCAATGCTGGCAAACCCAAGAAGTAGACCGGGGCTTGGACATGAAAGGCTTGCCCAGCTCCCTGGAGCCCACTTCTGTTCATGTGTTCTGTTCATGAACAGACCTCTTTATTTCTCAGAGAAGTATGGCCTATTTGCATTTTCCAGTGTGGATATAAAAAGGTCCTATGGAAAGTAACTTCACAGGTTGCTCTGATCATAAATTCCTAACTGGGCAGGTCATGGTGAATAGTCACACTCCCGGCCCACAAAAAGGTTTATCTTCGCCCTGAATAAGCCCTGTTCATTGTTCCTGTGCATCTAGGTGAAAATGCCTCTGAAATGCCAGGAGTAATCCTTGTTTTCAAACCCCTCAGTGGTGTAACCACCCTCAGGAAAGCACATGATCTTGTTAACTGTCTTGTACCTCCATCACAGAGATTTCCCCCCACCTTGCTTTCTCTCCCCTTCATGTAATATTCCTTACATTCCCTCCTGAATTCCGAATGTATAATAAGAACTGCAGAACTGTCATTCACCTGAGTATTTGAGATCTTGCTTTCCAGCATGTCATCAGCTTGGCTCATGTAAACTCTTATAAAAATTCTCTAAAGGCTTACACATTTTGAAGTCAATAGTATGTCATGAGACTAAATTAGAAAACCAATATATTGGGTGTACATGTCAGTATAAATATTACAGAACAAGGCCAAGCGGGGTACAATATACTATTGTACAATACACCCATAACCGAAAGGACCCCGCACTAGGTTCGCTTGTCCGCCGCCAGAGGAAAGACATCTCTCAATGCCATAGATTTGTGAAAAGGAAATGTTTATTTAAAGCTAGACAGACTTAAAGTAGTGACCTAATGTCTTCATTAAAATATCAAAGTCCTTTAGGATACCCACAGATGCCCACAGTCCTTCCTTCTCCCTCTGCCCTAGTCTGGGGACCGTATCTCAGGAAAAGAAGTAGATGTCCAGGATTCAGGCTCTTGGCACCATCATCTGTGTTGCTGTCCAGGCAGGATCTCCAACTAATCCAAAGTCATGTGGCACCTTCTCATGGCCCACCAACAAAAGTCTTTGCACCCTTCTTCCAGGCAAAGTCCTGCTTCCTAGGCCACGTGGCCAAAGGGAGCACCCCAAATCCGCAGTCTTCTCCTACCAAAGCTGCGGGGGTCCCCACTCTGCCAAAACTGTGTGGTTCTCCTCTCAACGGGTGCCATGTCTGTGTTTAAATCCCTGTACCAATTTTCTTCTGCAGCCCCAGTGCCGACTCCTCCTACAGTCAGTTACACCTGCCAGCATTCCTGTATTATTCCAAGGTTACTGGGCTGCCATCACGAGTCTGGGCAAGTGTGGCCCCATGTCCTGGAGCCAGTCTTCTCCAAGCTCTCACCCAGGTGCTGTAACTAGGGGGACCTGCCCCCCAGTTATATCTTGGGTGGAAGTCCCTTCCATCCCCCTGGCTCAAAGCTTGGCCACAGCTATTTAACATATCTATGCAACCAGTTAAAGGTTGTAGATATGTTAAATGACCATGCCAGAGGTTAGCTGCAAAGCTGTTCTTGTACAAAACAAGCTGTGCGTGTTCCTGCTCCATGTCCCTTCCCCCAACTCACACCTGTGGGGGGAAGGGGTGAGGACATCTTATATGTCTTTCTAGTATTTCCTGGACACCTTGAATTCTGGACCCTACTCCAAATCCCTATTTGGGGCCCCCCTCTGGGCTGCACCCTGTTTCATAAACAGTAGGAATGAATAGGTAAACAAATGCACAAACTCTTGAGTCTGCTCTAACTTCTTTTTTTTCAAGAGATACATTGATTGGTTGCCTCTCACATGCCCCTCACTGGGGACCTGGCCCACAACCCAGGCATGTGTCCTGACTGGGAATCAGACTGGCAACCTTTTGGTTCATGGGCCAGTACTCAGTCCATTGAGCCACACCAGCCAGGGCTGCTTTAACTTCTTTCAAAAATAAACCCTAATTAGCAAACTCAGATCCTCTATCTCTCATGTCATGTCACTTGGGACCCCAATTATGGGCCCCACCTCCTTGTTTTTTGGGTCCCGCCTACTGGACACATTTGCAGAGGCGGCGTCAGGACTCAGGATGAGCCCTACAGAGGCCCAGTGGGGCTTTCTCCGACTCAGGAAAATCTAGAGCAGCCGCCCAGGTTTATACTATGGGTGGGACCCAAGTATCTGATGCCCAAGGCGATAGGAGAACTCCAAAGTTAAAGATTTTAGCTTCAGTTATAGTTGACATGCTTAAGCGATTAATGCATGTGGAAGTTTGTTGTTCTGGGAACTGGAATTCATGACCTATAGGACTCCAGAAGGTCAACAAGCAGTTCAACCTTTGTGCCCAGGGGGTCTGCAAGGGATTGAGCTGGTATCTGAGCCAGTGTGTTCCAGGGAGGGGACATCTATGACGCAGATAAGGAATTGTTGATCAGCAGATAAAGAAATACCAGGAAAGTCACCGCTGGACTACAGCTCTTATCTGATTAACCTTTTTCCAAACCCCTTACCCTTTTCTGCTCCTTATAAAAAGATTGGCTTGAGCTGAGACGTTAAAAAGGTTTTTAGAGCAAAAAACCCACCATCTGTTTTCTCACATCACTGGCATCTGAAGGAAGTACCCATAAAGATTCAATCCTTGCTTCTACTTACTGGTTCTGGTACTGATAGGCAGCATGAATGCCAACTGTTCCAGTTTCAAAAGGGCCTCAAGTCTTCAGCTTTCAGCAGAGGTTCCATGCATGGCTGCTGCCAGCCCGCATGGACTGGGAAGAGGCACCACAGAGAGCCTGACTCGTGAGCGGTGCTGGATTTCAGGAACTAGATGCCATTTTGGCTGGATACCCTGTTCATTCCCTAACCTGCAGCTGGCAGGAACCCACTGACCACTCCCTCCACCAGTAACTTTGAGGATGGCTGAGTGACTTCCGTTTCTCCGGGCAGACTTCCCACCCAGTAGTTTGCCCTGTGCCCACGGCCTCCAGGCCCACTCCTTCCCAAGCTAGAAACCTAATACTCACCTCCTTAATCCCCAGCCCTTTAGCCCCTTAGCTGACTGGCACAAAGCAGTGTTGGGGTTAGGTTGTGGCCTAAGGTCAGGATGAAGAACATCATTCCAGCTCAGCACAAACGATGCACAAAATTAAACACTGGCCATCAGCTATTTCCTGTCCTGCCATACCTCGATCTTCTTCTTGGATTCCAGCCCCCACCCTCATCTGAAATGCTTGTTTCCATTCACATTTGTAGCAATTTTGCCCTCCACCCCACCCCTGCAGACCAGATGTGTGTCCACATTTCTGATCCCTCCCAGGTACCTATCAACCCAGGCCACAACAACCTTCAGCAGCAGTTGATTTTTTAACAAGCTGTACCTACGTGTAGACATGCCCCCTTGCCCACCCACACAGAGAAATGGACAAAGAATGACGAGAAAATATATTCTGGGATTTTTTTCTTCTCCCCATGCGTTTGGTCATATTCTCACCTCACCATTTTTAATGTTAAAGCCAATCTCAGACATATTTTAGTTGTGAGCACATGTCGCAGGTTTATCATAAGCTGGTTAGCAAAGGAACCAGTCAAGGAGAACAACATAATAGCTTCCTTCAGAACTTTGGGCGAAGCTGTGTAATGAAGTGATTTGGAGCATAAACACTAAAGCCAGGCTATCTGGTTTCATTCCCAGTTTTGCTCCTTTCTTGCTGTGTGACCTTGAGCAAGTTTACTTAACCTCTCTGTGCCTCTGTTTTCTCACCCATGGACAATGGATAGTAGTAGCACTTACCTCATAGGGTTGTTATTGTTGTGCCTGAAATCCAATTGAATTCATGGGAAATGAATGAATTGATGTAAGCTGTTAGTACAGTGTCTGGCATACAGTAAGCATAGTAAGAATGTTAGATATTTTGAGCAAGTTTATATAAGAGAAGGAAAAGGTATGTTAGATATAGTTGTTTATGTCATTTTTGTAACAGCTGTGTGAGTTAAACCTGCATCATACCAACCAGGGCCATCCTTCCAAATGGCCATGTATTGGCTCAGTTCATCAGAAACACCAGTTGCAGAAGATTTTTGTTGTTTTGTTTGGTTTAATTTTGAGCCTGGGATAGCTTTCTTTCCCAGACTCCAGCCTGTATCCCTGAATGATTTTCAGGAGCATCTTCTAATTAAGCAGATCCTAGGGAACGGGAGGTGGCAGAGGATGAGTGACTTGAGTGCCAGAGCCATAGGAAGCTCCAAAACCCCCAGCCCAGCCTTCTTCTGGCCTGAGTGTCCTGTGGGGGAGGGGAAGCAGGACTTCAGGAGAACTCAGCCAGGCTGAGCTGGAAGCCAGGAGGGGCTGGGCAGCGTCCCAAGGGCTGGCACAGTGCCTCCTCCTTCTCCACCTGCAAGTGGCCAAGCTGCTCAAGACCTGGCACAGAGCATTCAGTTAATAGAGCTGCGTGGATGTTGCCTGGTAGAAATAAAGCCAAAGATACAAAGTCACCTGACATTTAGTAGTTCTATCCAATAGGCATATAACACCAGGCACATTTTATTTTTTATTTTATTTATTTTTATTAGTTTATTACAAAAGAAAAATAATTCCCAGACAAAATTGCTAAATCCTTTGCTGCTTTAAATTTTTTTACATTTTTATTGATTTTTAGAGCAAGAGAGAAAACATTGACTTATTGTTCCACTTATTGATGCATTTATTGGATGCTTCTTGTATGTGCCCTGACCAGAGATCAAAACTGCAACCTAAGCATATCAGGATGATATTCTATGGCCAGGGCTACCATACGTTTCTTTTTTATTTTAATTTTTTAGTAGACACAAGACTTCTGGCTAAGATGGAGGTGCAGGGAGATACACTTTGCCTCCTTGCACAACGAAAGAAGGACAACAACAAGTTTAAGAACAAAAAATAACCAGAACTGCCAGAAAAATCAAAGTCTGACAACCAAGGAGTTAAAGAAGAAACATTCATCCAGACCAGTAGGAGCGACGGAGACAGGCGGCCAGGGTGGAGAGGACTGGGGGCAAGGTGGTGGCTGGTGGAGCAGGCGGTCCCACATTCTCCTGCAGATGAACCGGGAGGAACAACTGGAGCATAAGACAGACTTTGCAACCCAGGTAGGGTTCAAGTGCAGGAACTAAAGACTCAAAACCCCTGAATGAAAAAACGTGTGGGGGTTGTGGCTGTGGTGGGAGAAACTCCCAGCCTCACAGGAGAGTTTCCACAGGGTCCTAGAATGTACAAAAAACCACCCACTGGGAATCAGCACCAGAAGGGCCCAGTTCCCTTGTGGGTGGTGGGAGAAGTGACTGAAAGCCAGCCTAGAGCTGAGCAAGCAGCATCGTTCCCTCTCTGACCCCTCCCCGCCCCCCTCCCCACAGCACCACAATGCAGTGAGTGATGCGAGTTGCCTCGCCCTGGGGAATATCTAAGGCTCCACCCCTTATCACCTAACAGACCCTGGGAGACCCCCCCCAAAAAAAAAAGGTTCAAATGAAAGAACAGATCAAAACTTCAGAAAAATTACAACCAAGAAACGGAGAGATAGCCAACCTATCCGATGCAGAATTCAAAACACCAGTAATCAGGATGCTTACAGCAATGATTGAGTATGGTCACAAAATAGAGGAAAAATTGAAAGCTATACAAAGTGAAATAAGGAAAAATGTACAGGGAACCAACAGAGATGGTTCAAATCAATGGGACTCAAATCAATGGTTTGGACCAGAAGGAAGAAATAAACATTCAACCAGAACAGAATGAAGAAACAAGAATTCAAGTAAGTGAGGAGAGGCTTAGGAACCTTCGGGACAACTTTAAACCTTCAAACATCCAAATCATAAGGGTGCCAGAAGGAGAAGAGAAAGAGCAAGAAATTGAAAACTTATTTGAAAACATAACGAAGGAGAACTTCCCCAATCTGGCAAAGGAAATAGACTTCCAGAAAGTCCAGGAAGCCCAGAGAGTTCAAAGAACTTGGACCCAAGGAGGAACACATCACAACACATCATAATTACATTATTCAAGATTAAAGATAAGGAGAGAATCTTAAAAGCAACAAGAAAAAAGGAGACAATTACCTACCAAGGATTCCCCATAAAGCTATCAGCTGACTTCTCAAAAGAAACCTTGCAGGCAAGAAGGGGCTGGAAAGAAGTATTCCAAATCATGAAAGGCAAGGACCTACATCCAAGATTGCTCTATCCAGCAAAGCTATCATTTTGAGTAGAAGGGCAGATAAAGTGCTACCCAGAGAAGGTCAAGTTAAAGGAGTTCATGATCACCAAGCCCTTATTATATGAAGTGTTAAAGGGACTTGTCTGAACAAAAGAAGATAAGAAAAAATATGGACACTAAAATGACAACAAACTCACAACTATCAACAACTGAACCTAAAAAACAAACAAACTAAGCAAACAACTGGAACAGAATCATGGAAATGGAGATCACATGGAGGGTTATCAGCAGGGATGAGGAGGGACAGAATGGGGGAAAAGGTGCAGGGAATAAGAAGCATAAATGGTAGGTAGAAAATAGACGGGGAGGGCGAGAATAGTATGGGAAATGTAGGAGCCAAAGAATTCATATGTACGACCATGGATCTGAACTAAGGGGGTGGGGAATGTTGGTCCGAAGGGGATACAGGGTGGAAGGGAATAAAGGGGAGAAAAGAATGGGACAACTGTAATAGCATAATCAATAAAATATATATAAAAATTTTAGTAGACACGAAACAAATGAAATTAATTGTAGTAATACATTTCATTTAACCCAATTTATTTAAAATATTATTTCACATGTAGTCAAATATGAAGTTATTATCTTTCATTTTAAGTCTTTGAAATCCTGTGTGTATTGTATGTTTCTTGCACATACCAACAACCACTAGCTACTGTAGGGGAGGAAAAAACCTTTTTCTTTTAGATTCAGTTACTGGGGCCTGTGAATTAAACTGACAAAAGACTGATTAACAGGAGAAAAAAGTGTATTTCATATGTATACAAGAATCAACAAAGGAAGTAGCTGGCTCATTTAATTATTAAAGTCAAAGGCTTACATTCCTAAATTAGGAAAAGGGAGGGGAAAGAAATGGTTTCTATGAAGAAAACAAATAGATTTTTTTAGGAAGACAAATGGCCTGGTGAGTGCACAGACTTAAGATAAGACTTGGGATAATGTTTGTCTGTAAAGGAGGAATGGTTTTTCTTCTTCAAGCATTAAAACTCCCCTGGAGAGGGCATTCATGGCAGCCTCATTTCCTAGGAGTTGCTGCCTTTCGTCAGATAAGGGAAGCTCCCAGGAGTCTTTTCTCCGCATTTGTTAAATCTCAAATGTCTCCAGTTTAAAATAATCTCTATGCCAACTCTGGCATTAGGAGGACGTCCTCACACTACATTTCGAGTGCCCAACAGTGGCCATCGTACTGGATTGCGCAGGTGCAGAATCACCAGATCCTGGAGTCCTAGGCTGCACAGCCCTGGAGGTCCCAGCTGCCTCTCTGACCAGTGTTGGCTTGCACTCTGAGGGTCTCCCAGGCACAGGGTGCTCAGCTTCCTGCAAGCAACCTGTAGGGTGGAAGCTGTCATCTTGAGCGGAAATCGCCCTCCTGGCTGCGTTTCTCAATACCTTTTCCAACCCGCTGGTGCAGGGCGGGAGCAGGCAGGAACTGTGTTTCCTTTCGCCCAGAGGGTCGGTGTCCCACAGAGCGTGGGGGGAGGGGCTGCTTGCGCACTGTACAAGGTCCTGCTTGCTCTGCAAGGCGGTGTCTTCTCCGAGGCCTCGGGAGGGAGAGCCAGCGTTTGGGGGACAACCTTTGCGAGCACTCACCACCCCTCCAGAATGGAGAGCCCGGGTCGGACTTCCAGTCCACCTCTGCCACCCGGTCAGGGCTCTGGGAGATCTCCTCCCCCGGGTGGGAGGGGCCTTTCCTGCGTGGCTGTGTTACGGCTCCCACTCTCGATCGAACCGGCTCCAACCAAGTCCCAGGGGCCTCCGGAGAAATCTTGGAGACCTTCCTGTCCCAGTGGCCTGGGGAGGGAGGTGCCTGGCCAGCCTCTGCTCCTTGGCCAAGGCATCAGGTGAAGACCGCGGGGACCTGGCCGCCGGGGCAGGAAGCTCCCGGGAACCCTGATGTAACTCAGCGCCCGGCTTGCAGGAGAAGCCCCCAGAGCCCCGGCCTGTTTACGTAGGGGTAAGGTGACAGAAGGGGAGCCCTAGCCACCACCTTCCCGGCCCTGCCCCTCCCGCTGAGCCTCCCGCCTCTCTCTCGCTCTGGGCCGGCTGACAGGGTTCCCAGGATCCGAGGGTCAGGAGCTCTTCAGGGGTCTCAAGGCACGGCTGGTACTCCGGTACTGGTCCTTTTTCAACCATAGACGTTTTATGACCCAAAGCAGGGGCAGTGCCAAGGGGTGAGTCCGAAAGGACTTGGTCCCCCAAAGCAACTCAAAACACCATTTAAACTCATTTTCCTCTGGGGCCACATCAGCCTCCATGGTTGCCTTCAAAGGGCCCAATGTAATTTTACTACTGTATAAATGTAACTACTCCTTAACTGGGGGGAAGGAGCTGGGCACTGTGGGGGGGTAGAAGCAAGGTGCCAGGGGGATAAAACAAGGTAGAGGGCCAGATTCTGCGAGGGCCTTGTGTTTGCCAGCTGGGCTCTAGAGGGTTGAAGAGCAGAACTGCCTGGGGGCCCGGGCTTAAGGTAACCTCCAATCTCTGCATTTCCTCACCCCATCCGGGCTTCTCACGGAGCCAGTGGAGGAGAGCCGGGGGCCTATACTCATCCTGGCTGAGCCTCAGGCCAGACACAGGCTTCCCAACCCCAGGGGAGAGGCAGAAGTCAAAACAGTGTGTGGCGGGATGACAACTGGTCTGAATGGAGCACAGCGGTTCGGACAATGCTGTGCCCTGTGCCCACTGTCAAGAGTTTTTTCTTCTAGAGTCTCAGTACCCTGGGAGGCCGTTGAGCTGAGTCCAGATAAGGGATCTGAGACCAACAGAGATCAGGATAGCCCCAGGTCACCCCGGGGGACAGAACTCAAACCCCTGCTTCCCAGTCACTCACACTTTCACTCCTGAGAGGGCAAGAGCCCTGTGAGCAAGAGCAGGTCAGGTCTGAGCTAGGCAAGACTGAAGGGTCTAGATTTGGAGAGGGTGTGGGGTGGGGAGGGCCACCTGAGCTGGGAGGTAAAAAGATGGAAAGGTGCCTTGGGGAGAAAACAGCCTGGGGGAGCTGTAAGAAGGGAGGGCGCGGCAGGTCTGGCCAACAGATGACCCTGGCTGGTGCGGCTCAGTGGGCTGAGCCCTGGCCTGCGAACTGAAAACTGGCTTGATGGCCAGGTCCCCCCTTGGGGGCTTGTGATGTTTCTCTCCCGCTCTTTCTCCCTCCCTTCCCCTTTCTCAATATAAATAAATAAATAACAGACCAGATGCAGGATCAAGTACCGTTGATGTCGAAACTAAGCTTTTTGGTCCTGCCTCCATTTCAGGCCCCCATTTCCCAGCCCTTGGGCATGTTCTTTTGTTCTGTGGGGTTCAGTTTCCTCATGTGTGAAATGGGGTCAGCTCCCTGTTCTGTGTATAACTGAGAAGGTGCTTTGTGACTGGGCTTTACATCTTGAGTGTGTGAGAGGCTCACATATAAATGTGACAAACAGACTGGTGTCAGGGGAAACCTCTTGGAGGGGCTTCTCCCTCCCCTAATTCCCTGGCCCCAGAGGAAGAAACCTATGCACTGCCCCCCCCCAACCCTGCAGGCATGTCTGGGACACCCCTGGGCTTAGCAAATATTTGTGCTTCTGATTTAGTCAGTGGCTGCTGGAATGTGCTGTCCTGCTGCCCATTTTTCCACCCTGCTGTCTCAGGCTGTGAAGATCCAGGAAGGAGACAAAAGTACAGGGTTAGGGCTCCTGGGTTCTTTCCTCCAGTTCCCCCCAGTTCCCACCCTCTGCCTACTCCTCCTGAGCCCCATTGTCCCAATTTGTTCCTGAAGTTCAGAACCCTGTGCTAGGCACTGTGCAGAGACAAGGGACACGTGGCCGAAAGAGCCTCTTCTGCCCTGGCTCCGTGGCTCCATTGGTTAGAGCATCGTCCCGATGGGCTAGGGTTGTGGGTTCGATCAGGTCAGAGCACATACAAGAAGGAACCAGTGAATGCAAAAATAAGTGGAACAACAGATCGATGTTTCTCTCTGTCCCTCTCTCCCCACTCCCTTCTCTCTCCAAAATCAATACATTTAATTTTTCAAAAAAGAGCCTCTTCTAAGAGTCAAGACTGTGGGTCCAAATGTGAGCTCAGCAGACGTGCTGCTGTGTGGTCTTGGATGAGTCTCATTACCTCTTTGAACTAGTTTCCTCATCCCTGAAATGATGGCGAAGTGGTTTGGTTCAGTGCCTGGAACTTAGTAACTGCTTCCTTCCCTAGCCTTACTAACACGGCTCTGCACTGGACCCCTAGCAGTTTGGGCCTGCTCAGTTTAGCCAATAAAAATAACGAGAGTAAGGAGTTTCCGGTGTTATTGACTACTCTGCACAATAACATGCTGGCAAATGTTTAACAATTAGCCCTAAAAGAAAGTCTTATTTTGCAGCATTTGCCTGATTTCTGTGTCGTTAAAATTACCATGTGGCCCTTTCAAGCTTTTGCCATGATGTGACTGAGTGCGGAGTCAAGAGCCAGTGAGCTGGCTCCAGCAGGGCACTGCAGATAGGACTGGCTACAGAACTGGCCAGGCCCAGTGCAGAATGAAATCACAGGGTCCCTTGTTTGAAGAGCAGGGGGCAGCTGTTTCCTTGATTCTGGATTATTCTCTTATTCTGTGATGATGTTTTATTTATTTATTTATTTATAGAATGTGTGATGAAGAAGGAAACTTTAAGTGCAAAACAGCTCACTGGTGATACAGTGTGGCTGTGGAACAGCTCAATTAGTTACAACACAGCCATGAAAACAGCGCTGAGTGAGGTGGCCCTGGGGTTGGGTGGCCCTGGGGCCATGTTCCTCTCAGGCTAGCCGGCCAGACAGGTTTGCTCTGCTCTGGGCTGGCCTGCTCTGCCCTGAGCAGCTCCACTCTGCTCCAGTGAGACATCTTTGATGTTTCACTTTGGTATTTCTGCTCCAACCTGGGAGAGGCTGTGTTCAGTTATTGGTGGAAAGAAAAAGTGCCTCGTTTTATTTATTTCATGTCACACTCCTTCCTGCAAAGTGATCCCAAATACTCTCAGGGCAAGTGCAGAACCTGACATGTAGGGTTGGGGCAGGGGTGGACAAGCCCCAAGACTTGGCGTGCACATATGGGGCTCACTCTATTCCCACAGGCCTGCAGTCCCAACCTACACGCCAGGATATGCTCAGCATCCAGATGGGAGTGGGAGAGGGGCTTGCTCTGTCCAAGTTGCCCCGCTGAACATGCCACATTTGCTGCCAGTCAAGGGAAAGATGGCCAGTGGTTGTGTTACGGGAGAAACTCTGTTCTTCTTGCCAATGCAGTAAAGAATTACAAATCAGACTTCCGGCCAAGATGGAGGCCTAGGTGGAAACACTGTACCTCCTTGCACAACCAAGTTTAAAGACAACAAAGTTTTAGTAACAAAAATGCAACCCAAACACAGAAAATTGAACTATATGGAAGTCCGACAACAACGAACTGTTCAGCCAGACAGGTAAGAGGGGCAGAGGCAGCGACTGGCAGAGCGGGGTTGCTCAGGAAAACTCAGCCAGACTGACCAAGGCATGTGGGCCGTGGTTGGCAGATCCCAGGCATGGGGTTGTGATGGGCAGACCCAGTGGGGGTGCAAGGCGGCAGGCTGACTGCGATCACACATTCACGCGCAGATAAACCAGGTAAAGGAGCGAGTAGTGAGACAGACTGTGCAGGCCCCAGCGGCGGGAAGCAGCAGAGGGGACCGCCATTACCCCTCTTTGACCCCGCCCCCACATACAGCATCACAACCCAGCCACCTGAGTTGCCCCACCCTGGTGAACATCTAGGGCTCTGTCCCTCATAAGTAACAGGCGCAAACAGACCAAAACATTATGGCTCAAGAAGAACTCAAAGCCCCAGAGCCAATAACTCTAAGCGACCAAGAGATAGCCAACCTATCAGATGCACAGTTCAAAACACTGGTGATCAGGATCCTCACAGAACTGGTTGATTTTAGTCACAAATTAGAGGAACAAATGAAGGCTAAACTAATTGAAATGAAGGGAAATACACAGGAAACCAATAGTGATGGAAAGGAAGCTGGGACTCAAATCAAGGGAGTGGACCAGAAGGAAGGAAAAAAATGACAAAACAGAAAAGAATGAAGAAACAAGAATTCAAAAGAATGAGAGAGGCTTAGGAAACTCCAGGACATCTTTAAATGTTCCAACATCCGAATTATAGGGGTACCAGAAGGGGAAGAGGAAGAGGAACAGGTGGAAAAGTTATTTGAACCAATAATAAAGGAGAACTTCCCCAATCTGCAAAAGCAATAGACTTCTAGGAAATACAGGAAGCTCAGAGAGTCCCAAAGAAGTTGGACCCAAGAAGGAACACACCAAGGCATATCATAATTACATTAGCCAAGATTTAAATGAAGGAGAGAATCCTAGAAGCAGCAAGAGATAAGGGGACAGTAACCTACAAAGGAGTTCCCATCAGACTGTCAGAGGATTTCTCAAAAGAGACCTTGCAGGCAAGAAGGGGCTGGAAAGAAGTATTCCAAGTCATGAAATCCAATCTATATCCAAGATTGCTCTATGCAGCAAAGCTTTCATTTAGAATGGAAGGGCAGATAAAGTCCTTATCAGATCTCAGATAAGATCAAATTCAAGGAATTAATCATCACCAAGCCCTTATTATATGAAATGTTAAAGGGACTTATCTAAGAAAAAGAAGATAAAAAAGATGCACAGTGAAAGGACAGCAAACTCAGAGTTATTAAGAACCACACCTAAAACAAAAGCAAACTAAGAGGACAGCTAGGTCAGGAGCAGAACCATAGAAATGAAGATCACATGGAGGGTTAGCAACAGGGGAGTGGGAGAAGGAGAAGGCGGGAGAAGGTACATAAAATAAGTAGCACAGATGATAGGTAGAAAATAGGAAAAGGGGAAGAATAGTAGGGGAAATATAGTATCTAAAGAACTTGAGACATGTGGTCATAAACTAAAGGGGGGGAATGGTGGAGGAGGGGGTGTGCAGGGTGGAGGGGAATGAGGGGGGAATAGAACAACTGTAATGGCATAATCAATAAAGTATATTTTTAAAAGAAAAAAATTACAGATCAGCAAGTCTATTAGCATGCAAGCAGGATTTATTAGAGATAAATCTCATGGAAGAGACTGGGCCTTGCCAAGGTGGGGGTGAAAGGCATAGGCTTGGATGGCCAAAAGCAAGGGCTGCAAAAGCAGGGGAGGCAAGAGCATCAGGTCCTTTGTCTTGAAGACCTGTATGGTTGGTGGGATGGGGATGAGGACGTTGCATATTGATTGGTGGGTAAAGGTGGTGCGGGGGTTGTTAGCCCAGAACTCTTATCTTGCTCCAGACCACACTTGTCTATCTTGTAAAACATTCGTGACAGGAGGCAGTTAATTAAAGTTGAGGCATTACCCAAGGTTATTAATGGGCTCTTTCTGTAAGCACTAGGGACCTCCTTGTAAAACTGATAGTGACTGGAAACAGACAATTAACCAAAGTTGTTTTATGGACCTTCTTCTCTGGGTGCTGTGGACCCCCCCCTCTCCCCCTTATAACCCTTGGGATGAATACACAGTTTCAAAGGCTTCCTTTCCCAGATAGTGAGTGGAAAAGATACATAGAACTTCAAGGGTTCCCCTCCTCCAGGGCTAACATGGTGTTTGTGATGTTGGAACACCTGGCAATCTTATCTGGCGAGGCTCAGGACTGCTGAGTTAGCCGGTGAGAGTGTCTCCCTCCTCCTCCCTGCCTTGCTTTGCTATTTATTCGACCTAACACTCTGCAGGGTGGGGAGGAGGAGATCAGGTGAATCTGATGTCAGAAGATGAGGGAGCTGGCAGCCAAGAACTTGTACCAAGGAAGCAGAGAGGTAAGACCAAGACCACACTGGGAGCAAGAGGCTCCAAGCCCACTGGACTTTACTTACAAGTCACAAATTAAGTGATAAAATTCTAATTCATCCCAGTGCATTAAACAAAACTCAGGGCCCTTCTGAGGACAGGGCCACCCTGTTCCCAGACCCAGAAAGCTGGCCCTAACAGTATGTGTCGTCCAAGCCAGAGAAGAGTGGCCCCATAATATCCTCCCTGAGGAACTTCAGTCTTCATATCAGAGATACCTGAAGATCCTGGGGGCAGGAAAGGTCAAAGAGACTCATTCCACAGCACTACCCTTCCACCAACACCCTGAGAAATATTTAAATTGGGGGAAGCATTTACAGGACATTGCAACTTAACAAAAACTTCTTAAACAGCTACAGAATAGAGCCTTGTCCTGGAACATTTATCACTAATCAGCAGTATCATCTCTCAGTTTATATTTGCCTTGTGCCACTTTTCTCTCTTTGAAAACACCACTGCCCTGGCTGGTGTGGCTCAGTGGATTGAGCAGTGGCCTGCAAACCAGAAGGTCTCTGGTTCGATTCCATATTCCCACTCAGGGCACATACCCGGGATGCAGGCCAGGTCCCCAGTTGGGGGTGTGCTAGAGGCAACCGATTGATGTCTTCCTCCCTTCCTTTCTCTCTAAAAAAACCCCAAGGAAATACTACCTAACAATGTGTTTCTTGCTTCTAAACGAGTGAGAGATAACATTTTCCAACCCCCAATTCACTGCCGAGCTGCACAGCGTGTAACGGGTTGCATTCATCACTCTACAGAGCATCTACAACGGCAAGTTTTCTCCATACTGATATTTATCCTAGGGATTGGAGCCAAATGTTGACCCAGTTTTAGCAACTTTATAACAGTAGCTTCTTGGCTTAAAAAACAGTAATTCTACTTATCAAGAATGGTTGTTCCCTTGAGAGAAATGACCGTAGTGTCCCAGGCATCTAGGCCAGGCCAGGGTGAAATTGTTTTTTAATTTTTCAGGAGTGGCTGAGGCTCTGGCAGCTGCAGGAGAGGTGTCTCACTAGGGAAGAGGCCATAAAGTATGGGCAAAGGACGGGAGGACCCCCACTCTCCGTTTCCCTGGGCTCTGTCTGGATGATGAGCTACTGTGGGAGCCGGGACTCAGCCTAGGAGGCAGCAGGCTGCGCTCACGACAGGGGAGGGGCCTCTGCCCCGGCCAGTGCTCCCCGGAGCACACAGCTATCTAGACAGGAAGCTGCCCAGGAACCGTAGCCTGGAGAGTGCGTGGGTGCACTGGCCGCAAACCACTTTTGTGAAAGATCGAGAAAACTTGTCCGATTAAGGAACAATGTACGTCCCTCTAGCATGTTTGTTCATTGGCTTCCTCATAGAAATTCAGCTACAGTGTTTTGAGTCTAAACCAGGCCCACCTTACTCTGGCGATCTTAGGCCAGTCCCAGAGCATATCCGAACTCCATTTCTCCATCTGTAAAGGTGCAAATGACGCACAGCTTCAAGGTTGTAGCCAGAATCAAACAAAATGCATGTGTATGGTTTTATGTCAGACACAAAGCTGGTACTACAATAAAAGATGGTAATAGGTGGCTATTACTATTATTAGCAATTGCATAAAACAGGGTCCAACTCATTTCTGGGTCCCTGGTGTACAGCAGGTGGTGTGGGGGAATGTGACTTCACCTACTGGGCCGCTGTGAGAATAGCTTGTGGGGACGTGACCACAGGCAGCATCAGTGGCAGTGTGATTAGGCTGCGGTGTGCCCCGGAGCCTTCCTCTCTGAGAGACAGTCAGAAGTGGAGCAGGTGCCATAAGGGGAAGGGATGGGAGCCCTCGGCCAGCCCTCTCGTTTCACGAATGCAGAAATTGTGTGTCGACCTGTTCTGAATGCATTACATTAATTCTATTGGCTTCCAAGTCATTTTGGAACACAGCCAGAATAGCATCTGAGGACAGAAACCTTGGGGTTGATGAACCCCAAAGCATGGGTAAGTTCGTTTCCTGGAGTGAAACTTGGCCAGTTGGAAACAGAAGACAGGAAGCCACTGGGCAGATAAATTCTCCCTCCTTTTCCCCTTCTTGGACTGCTCCGAGGTGCATTCCTCTGGCCACACCCCCACCCAGAGCGACACTTGAAGGCTTTTGACGTTGTAGCTGGCACATTTGATACATTGCATTTCACCTTTTCTGGCCTTACTTTTCTTTTCTTTACCTTCACTGACCTGGGCTGGCACCTCGCACATAAAGGACATAATTCATCCTTTATCTGAAGGGGATACATCGCAATGGATGCCTGAAACCAAGTTAGTCCCGCCCGCATAGGTCCAGCCAAGGCCCAGCAGGCGAATTCACATTCCCTCACACCACCTGCTGTACACCAGGGACCCAGGAATGAGTCAGACCACCGAGTTCCACACACCAGCATACTGTTGTTTTTTTTTTTCCCTGTATACACGTACCTATGATAAAGTTTAATTTATAAATTAGGCACAGTAAGAGATTAACAATAATAACTAATAATAAAATAACAACATACTATAATAAAAGCTGTATGTATGTGGTCTCTCTCTCAAAATACCTTACTGTACTGTACTTACCTTTTCACTCAAAGGCTTCTCTGTGGCATATCTAAATTGCCAGCATCACTGTTTTTGTGCTCTGGGGCCATTGTTTAGTAAATAAGAGTGACTGGAATATGGCGCTGTGGTGCCCCAGCACCGACCTGGGCACAGCGAAGGCTGCTGAGTGGCTGCAGGCAGGCGGCGCGTGCAGCGTGGACGTGGGATGCTCCGCGTCCTGGGAGGGGTGGAGCAGCATGATGTGTGTCATCACTCTACTTGGAACTGTGCACAGTTTTTAAAAATTGAATGTATTAGGGTGACTTAGGTTAGTAAAACCATACAGGTTACAAGTGTACAATTCTATAACATACCATCTGCACACACCACCCAAAGTCGAGTCTCCTTCCATTATATTTATCTCCCCTTCCACCGCCCCTGCCCTCCTTTCCCTCCGGTGAGCACCACACTGTGATCTGCGTCTGTTCTTCCTTCCTCCCTCCCTTCCTCCCTTCCTCCCTTCCTCCCTTCCTTCCTTCCTTCCTTCCTTCCTTCCTTCCTTCCTTCCTTCCTTCCTTCCTTCCTCCCTTCCTTTCTTCTTCCTTCCTTCCTTACTTCCTTCACCTTTCTCATCCGGCCTTTCAATCTCCCTCCCCTCTGACAGCTGTCAGTGTGTTTCTGTATCTATGAGTCTGTTTCTATTTTGTTTGTTAGTTTATTTTGTTCATTAGATTCCACAAACAAGTGAAATCGTATGGTATTTTTCCTTCTTCAACTGTTTTATTTCACTTAGCATAATTGTAGGACACTAAAGAAAGAAACTGAAGAAGATACAAGTAAGTGGATGCACATACCACGCTCATGGGTAGGAAGAATTAGCATCGTTAAAATTTCCCTGTTACCCAAAGCAATCTATAGATTCAACGCAATTCCTATTAAAACACCAATGGCATATCTCACAGAACTAGACCAAATATTCCAAAAATGTTTATGGAACCACAAAAGACACCACATAGCCTCAGCAATCATGAGAAAGAACGAAGTTGGAGGAATTGTGCTACATGGATATCAAACCATACCACGTGGCCATGGCGATCCAAACAGCACAGTACTGGCATAAAAACAGAATAGAGAGTCCAGAGATAGACCCGCGCTCAAATGGTCAATTAATATTTGACAAGAGGATGCAAGAACATATGTGGGGTATAGACAACCTATTCAAAACAGTAGTGGGAAAATTGGACAGATATGTGCAAAACAATGACACTAGACCACCTTTTTACAACATACACAAGAATAAACTCAGAATGGATTAAAGACTTCATTCAATGTTAGAGTCAAACCCATAAAAATCCTAGAAGAAAACATAGGCAGTAAAATCTCGGACATTTCTCATAGCAATATTTTTTTCTCATCTCCTCATCCAAGGGAAACAAGAAAAAATAAACTAATGGGACTATACCAAACTAAAAAGTTTTTTGCACAGCAAGGGAAATCATCAACAAAATGAAAATACAACCCACTGTATGGGAGAGCATATTCACCAATGATACATCTGATAAATGGTTAATTTCCAAAATGTATAAAAAGCTGATATAACCCGACACCAAGAAAACAGACAATCCAATTGAAAAATGGGCAAAGGCTCTGACTGGTGTGGCTCACTTGCCTGGGCATCACACTGTAAAGCAAAAGGTCGATGGTTTGATTCCCACTCAGGGCACGTGCCTGATTGCTAGGGTATGCACAGGAGGCAACCAATCAATGTTTCTCTCACACATCAGTGTTTCTCTCCCTCTCTTTCTCCCTCCCTTCCCCTCTCTCTAAAAATAAATAAATAGCCCTGGCTGGCGTAGCTCAGTGGATTGAGTGCGGGCCTGCGAACCAGAGTATCGCGGTTCGATTCCCAGTCAGGGCACATGCCTGGGTTGCAGGCCAGTTCCCGGCAGGGGACGCATGAAAGGCAACCACACATTGATGTTTCTCTCCCACTCTTTCTCCTTCCCTTCCCCTCTCTCGAAAAATAAATAAAGAAAATATTTAAAAAATAAAAAATAAAAATAGATAAATAAAATATTTTTAAAAATTGGCAAAGGACCCAAATAGATACTTTTCCAAAGAGGACATACAGATGGCCAATAGATATGTGAAAAGATGCTAAACATCACTAATCATCAGAGAAATATAAATGAAAACCACAATGAGATATCACCTCACAAATGTCATAATGACTATGGTCAATAAATCAACACATAACAAGTGCTGGTGAGGATGTGGAGAAAAGGGAACCCGAGTGCACTGTTGGTGGGAATGCAGACTGGTGCAGCCACTGTGGAAAATAGTGTGGAGTTTCCTCAAAAAATTAAAAGTGGAGCTGCTCTCTGACCCAATGATTTCACTTGGGGAATATATCCAAAGAAATTCTAAACAGTATATTCTTTTTAAAGAATATATGAACATAAAGAACCCCTATGTTCATTGCAGTGTTATTTATAATTACAAAGATTTGGAAGCAGCCCGAGTGCCAATCAGTAGATGAGTGGATAAAAAAGCTGTGGTACATTTACACAGTGGAATACTACTTGGCTGTGAAAAAAAGAAGGAAATCTCCTTTTGCAATAGCATGGATGGAGCAAGAGGGCATTCTGCTAAGTGAAATAACTGTGCAATTTAAAATTCATGAATTATTTATATCTGGACTTTTTCATTTAACAGTTTTAGATCTTGGTTAGCCAAGGGTCACTAGGCTGCTAGAAGGGAAACCACAAGTAATGGGGACTACGTTAATTCTTGCATCGATCTTTTTTTCAGAGGACCCAGGGTATAACATTTCCAAATTATTCAAATTTATAACAGGATTTACAACATAAAAGATCTCATAGCTCACATTCCCATCCATGTAGACAACAGTTTCCAAATTCACGACCACACATGCACGTTCCTCTGGGGCAGGAGTCACTGCACCGGAAGCTGTAGGTGGATGGGGGGGGTCCGGTTTGCAGGTGTGGGTTCTCTCTCTTGCCCACAGTGCTACCTGGAATGCACGTTATTCTGCCTCATGTCTGACTTAAAGCTCTTCATAGCAATACTCAGAGCCTCCTGCCAGAGATTTGCCCTTTATTTCAAATGTATTGTGCACGTTGCTGAGAAAGCTGAGGGTTGTTGTACTCTGCAGCGAGGAATTCTTTCCATAATTCGTTCCTGCGAGGAGGTTTGTTTTCCACACCAACAACTAACTTTCCAACACCAGCTGGGTGTCCGACGACTTAATTCAGTTCCGACACGATCTACCTGGAGTTAAGGTCAGATCCTGTGAGTGAGAGGGCTCTGCCCCCCAGGACTGCTCCCGCTTCAGACACCAGTTGAAAAGGGAGCGTCTGGGCCACGGCCCGCACTTCTGCTGCACTGCCTGCAGACTCGGGGATCCCCACAGCCCCTCCCCCAAGTTCGGTAATCTGCTAGAACGCAACACAGACCTAAGAAAAATACTTCACCTGTGTTTACTGGTTTATCCTACAAAATACAAACAAACAGCCTAATGGACGAGACGCACAGGGCAAGATGTGGGGCGGGGGCGGGTGGGCACGGAGCTCGCCTGTCCCTCTGCCCTGCCCTCCGAGCGCCTTGATGTGTAAACCAACTGGGAAGGTCTCTGAGCCTCACTGTGGAGGAGTTTTTATAATCCAACTTTCAGGTCTTCCACTCTCATCACTAGAGGTGAGGGTGGTTTTTGGGGGTGGAGCTGAAAAGCCCCACCCTTTGGTCAAGTCTTTGGTCTTTCTGGTGTCCAGTCCCATCCTGAGATTATCTATGGGTTCTACCTGAGCCACCTCATTAGCATAAACTCAGGTATAATCAAAGGAATTCGACAAGCATAACAGGAGACATTCTTTTTTTTTCTATTTTGTTTGGTTTTTATAGTGTTCATTACATTCTTCATATAAGTGAGATCATATGGTATTTGTCTTTCCCTGACTGGCTTCACTTAGCATGATACTCCCTAGGTTGATCCGTGCTGTCACGAGTGCTAAAATTTCCTTCCTTCTTACAGCCAAGCAGTGTTTTACTGTGTAAACAGCCCACAGCCTTTCACCCACTCATCCACTGAGGAGCACTTTGGCTTTTCTAAATCTTGGCTACTAAAGAGTGAACTGATGGGCTCACACACTCTCAGATATAGTCCCAGAATTGGAATCACTGGGTCATAAGGTAGTTGCATTGTTTCCCACACGGCCGCACCAGTTTGCATTCCCAGCAGCAGTGCACAAGGCTTCCCTTTTCTCCATGTCATCAGCACGTGTTGGTTGTTTATTTTTTTGGTAAAGATTTTATTTATTTATTTTTAGAGACAGGGGAAGGGAAGGAGAGGGAGAGAAACATCAATGTGTGGTTGCCTCTCATGTGTCCCCTACTGGGGACCTGGTCTGCAACCCAGGCATGTGCCCTGACTGGGAATCGAACCGGCGACCCTTTGGTTCACAGGCCAGCTCTCAATCCACTGAGCCACACCAACCAGGACTGCATGAGTTTTTAAAATATTTTGAAGATTTAGCCCTTATCAGATATTATGTACCATCTTAATAAGGGAAGGAGGAAAAGGACACTGATGGGAAAACAAATGACTCTGAGGAAAGATAAATAAGCCGTTAGGAGAGCGGATGGGAGACATGTTAGTTTGCGACATCAGTTTAGGCGATTTCTTATCCTGGGCTCACGTGGAGGGAGTCAAACTTCTCTGGTTGTGAAACTCCCAGGGAGAGGATTTATGACATTTGAATTCTTTTTGGAGGCTCTGTTTTTAGGCAGATAAGGGGAAGTTCAGCAAAAACCTCTTCCTGCATCTGTCAATTCTCAAATATCTTCAGTTCACAATAATCCTTATAACACGGTGGCATGTTTTGAACCTCTCCAGTCATTACAGGGGCGGGGGTGGGGGGGTTTGGACAGGAGACGTAGGCCACGGCCAGAGGGCAGCTGTTGGTTTTCTAGACATTCTTCCAGGTTGACCTCCTTGGCTGAGGTTGGGGCACGGAGGGCCCTGCTCCTTATCAGCCTTGCTCAGGGCTAAGCTGGAACCAGTCCACCACCTCCCCCAGCCCCTCCTGTGTTGTGTAACCGCCTGACAGCAGGCCGCCCTGGGAGCCTCACGCACAAGCGAATGAAGCTGGGGTGGGGGAGGGGAGCGGAGGCTACGCTGATCTGGAAAGCTGCTCTCTGCTACATGACCACACTGTAGCAGTCGTGAGATGACATAAATGTGTTTTGTAAAGAAATAAAGTTCCTATCCAACTATTTTAAGGCTTAAACACGAATAAAATCTCTAAGTTGTCACACAGGGTGGCAGCACTGAAGTATTCAAGTTCCGTTTGTCTTTACAATCACTGCCCTCTCTGTGTATGTGTAGAGCCCGCTGTGTAAACAGAGGAACAGGTGCCACAAGGACAGGGACGGGAGTGGCCCTGAGAGCACAGGGGGACGGTTGGGAACGACAAACAGAACGCGCTCTGTGGCTCTCTCTGCACGTAGGTAGCAGCACTATCTGAATACAAGTTCATGTAGAGTATGATATTTCCTCGTGAATAAGCAGTAAGAGGGTACTAATTTGAAGCTTATTTTATTTACCATAAAAGTTCAACAATAATTGTGCAATTGTTTAGAACTTTGGCTAATAAAAGGCTTTTTCAGAGCAGTATTTTATCACTGACATGGTTTAGAACTGCCAGCAAGTGGTGAGAATAAAAAGCTGATAGACTTTATTCTATCTGATTATTTTTAAATTCTCTGCATATCATACCCACCATCCTGACCTTCATATGCCATTAGCACAAGCTGTCCCCAACCTCGCTTCCACCCCAGGCCCATCACCTGTCGCCCTTGACTCAGAAGATGGCCGGCCACATCGCTGGGACACCAGCCCTAAGGCAGACACTGCTTCCTGCTTCCTCTGGCCTTCAAGACTTCCCCACCCTGACTCCACTCCACCCCTTGGCCTAGCCAACAGTTGACTTCAGATAAGCTCTTGGAGATGGTTCAAGTGGGGAAACTAAGGCTGCTAGAGGGGAGGGACTTTTCCTGGGGATGAAGCTGGGGCAGGAGCCTGACCAGCTCCAAGCCCCTGTGACTGCTGAGATCCAGCCAGCGGTCAGGCAGGAGGGGAAGGGAGGCCAGGGAGTAGGGGCTGGGGCAGGCGGGGTTGATTTGCAACTTATAAGAGGCCCCTGCTGAGTTAAATCCAGAGTGGCCTCACCTATAGGACAGGACACAGGAAGATCTCTTCTGGCACGCACAAGCTCCGCTGATCACAGAACCCCATTCCCGCCCAGTGCCTGTGCAGGAAGCAGCCGTGCCCTTCTGGAGCCTGGTTATGAAGCAGTTCTCCCAGGGGAAGGTGAGGCCGCAGCACGAGAGGGGCCAGGTCTGTTGGTCAGACCCCAGACACCTCACCTGAGCAGCAGGTGCGGGCTTTGAAAATGGACGCTCTTTACTCACCTCAGTCCAAGAGGCACTAGACGGAGGTGAGGCTCAGCCCAGAAGAGTCTGAGGGGACTGTAGATACCAGTCCTGCCTTCACCTTGTTGTAAGATTGAGAAGTCAGATGACAGGGGCTGAAACAGAAATAGAGCTGGGGGAAGAGCAAGCCAAGGGCCTACTGCCGATGGCCAGATGAGAGGCCTGTCCTGAGAGTGGGATATCCGGGCCATGCCAGGACCCCTGCCCCATCCCTCCAGTTCCTGGCCCTCCGTCAGACAGGCCAGCCAGGATCTGGGGAAACGATATCCTTCGTGGCCATCCTCCCAGAGTAGGGTCCTGTCTCCTCAGCTGGGGCCCCTCTGGGCCCTTCCAAAAACTCACAGCCCTGCCCTGCTGATGGGTTAGTCTACTTGCACTGCCTCACTGGCAGAAAGCTCATTCGCTCCCAAAAGCATATCACTGGCCCCTAGCTCTGCTGAGAGAGGTCCTTCTTTTTTTTGAGCTGGAACCTCTCTCCCTGGAACTCACTCCATTGGCCAGCACGGCCCCAGAGGCTGTTGCAGAGGCAGAAAACTTTTCCTTCTTTCCTTTTAGGTGTTCTGGCTGATCTAGTAACTAGATGGACATTAACACAGATTAACAGGAGAAAAACAAGTTTTGTACTATGGGAGTCCAATAAAAATATGAGAACCCCACAGTCAGGTAGTTGAGGCTTATGTAGCATCCTGAGCCAAGGAGAAGGGGGCCAGGGCCTGGCGCTTCAGAGGGGAGGGAGACAAGGAAGGTGAAAAGAGCAGATGTTCGGTAAAGAAATGTTTGCCCTGCCATACAGATAAGGCTTGCCTTACAGATAAGGTACAAGAAGTTACTTCTGCCAATAGCTCTCTTCCTGGTACTGGCCCCCTAACTAAATTCTTTTAGGCCGTTAAGGGGATTTTAAAAGCTCTTCTTGAGTCTGCTGGGCCCCAACTGTCTTCAGTTCAAAATAATCCACATGCCAAAGTGGTTCATTCTGCCCTGGCCGGTGTGGCTCAGTTGGTTAAGCATTGTCCCATAGACCCAAGGGCTTGATTCCCAGTCAGGGCACATACCTAGGTCGCAGGTTCAATCCCTGGCAGGGGCACGTGTGAGGGGCAACCTGTTGATGTTTCTCCCCCTCTCTTCCTCCCTTCCCCTCTCTCTGAAACAAACAAATACAAACCACACTCTGGGGTGGCGTATTCGGCTCCCCTTCACCGTCAGAGCTATGGGGCCGGTGGTGTGGGGTCTGCCCTACCAGTTCTGGTTCATGGTCAGGTCCTCCCAGCCTCCCCAGTCTCCAAAGTCAGTTCTGGTTTTTCATCACCTCATATTCACTGGAGGTCAATGAGCTCCCTGTCACTGGAGGGACACAAGCCAAGGCTAGAGGCCAGACTACCAGAGGTCTGACAAGTGTCAGGTGGTAACTGGATGTAGACCCTCCTGGGCGTTCCTGAGCCCTGGGAGAGGTGGGAGGAGAGACAGGGGAGGCTAGAGTTCGGGATCACATTCCGGAAGGTGAGGCTCACTCAGGACCAACAGCCAACTAAGTTGTTGCTACCTTTTCCTAATGGAAGGAGAAAAGACCTCCTGAAAACATGCCCTGCCTGCTAGCTGCCCTGGGGTGTTTGGCCATTGAGCTCAGGCCTCCCAGACGGGCAGGGAATGCAGAAGGCCCAGCCTGGAATAATCCAGGACCATCTCCTCCCACACACATGCCCACACCCAGCTTTGGCTCTGCTTTCCCCAGACATAGGAGGATACTCACCCTGCCTTGGTTTACCTCTGTCCTGCCTACTGGGGCCTGCAGACCACCCCCACCCAGACAGTAGAAGATGCCAGTGATCAGGGGTACACACCCATCAGCTAGACTCAAGAAAACACTCCCAAGGCCACAAACAATGACTCGGGCAGAGTGGGTTCCAGGCTTGGGATGAGCTTTGGGAGTAGGACTGAAGCCTCAGGGCCCAAGCCCTACAAAGCTATCTGCAAAGTGGAGAATGAGCAGGGCCGAGGGGGCATGGTCGCAGCAGTGCCCACCCTGGTACTGAGACCTACGCGTGGAGATGGGGACTCACGCCCACTGAACCCCACCTCACCCACGTGTATGCAGAGAGAACCCTTTACGGCCTTGTCAGTCTTGGTCTCGCAACAGTGCTAATTTTCACAGCTAATTCCTATCAGGGAGCTGATGTTTAACCCACCTGCTTCTGCCTGGCTGATACAGGGTGCAGCCAAGGGTGGGGACCCCAAAAAAAGATTTGGAATGGTGTCCAGAATTCAAAGTGTATAGGAATATTGGAGAGACATATAAGATGTCCTCCCCCCTCCCCCCAAGGGGAAGAAATGAATGGAGCAGGGCCATTGAGAACTGTTTTGCATAGCAACAGTTTTGCAGCTAACCTCTGGAATGATTATTTAACATATCTATAACCTTTAACTGGTTTCATAGATATGTTAAATAGCGGTGGCCAAGTTTGGAGCCAGGGAGAAAGGAGTGGCTGGGACTCAGGATGTAACGAGGGGCTGCGCTCCTGAGTGAGAAGGCCTGTGTGAGCGCTTGGAAAAGATGGGCTCTGGGACATGAGGGGAGAACTGCCCAGGTGAAAGGGAAAACCACGCAGCTTTGCCAGAATGGAGATCCCTGCAGCCAGGTGAAGAAGAAAGCCACATGCTTTTGGTGGAGTGTGAACCCCTGCAGCTTCGGTAGAAGAGGTCCACGCGGCTTTGGGGTGCCCCCTTTGGCCGCGTGGCCTGGAAAGCAAGAGAGACTTTGACTGGAACTGGATACAAAGGACTCTTGCCAGTGGACCATGAGAGGGTACCACAGTACTTTGGATTAACTCGAGATCCTGCACAGTGACACAGCTGACGGTGCCAGCGACCTGCAACACAGACGTGTGCTCTTTTCCTGATTTATGGTACCCAGAGTTGGGACAGTGGGAGAAGGGAGCGCTGTGTGGGTGTAGGTGTATATCCTAAAGGATTTTGATATTTTAGTAGTGGCATTAAGCCTAAATAGCATTAAATAAACATTTTGTTTCCTTTTCACAAATCTCTGGCATTGAGAGATGTCTTTCCAATTGGCGGCGGACAGAAGGGCCCAGTAGATATTAGTATTTTGTTTTTGGGAGGGGTCCCTGTTGTATAGCAGTTTTGGGCATCCCTAGGTGGGCCAAATATTGTATTGCCCCTCCCTTGGACCTCTCGTTCGGTAACGTGGCCTTTCCAAGAGCTCGTTAGATCTCTCTGGAAAAGGCAAGGTAATCCCCTGGATAGGCCATGGTGGGGTCAAGTTCAGCTCAGGGTTCTGGTTTCACCTCAGAATTTGTGATCACGGCCTGGACTGCTGGGTTCCCTCTGCAGCAGGTCGCCCTTCCAGTTCCTTCAGCGTGGTTTGCGGTTTTTTCAGCCTGGTTTTTGTTCCTTGGATTTTCCCCTCTGATCCTTGATTTTACAGTCCCACCCACCTGAGTCCTTCTTACCTCTTCTAGCTTCCCCTTCAAGAGCTTCAGCACCAGGGAAAGGGGGAGTCTATGTCAGCTCAGGGACAGGCATATTAGATGACATTTGATTTCAGACCCCAGAGGCCAGAACACTCTCAGCAGAGTAAGGCAAGTAAGGCACCTAGGAAGCCAAATTAAGGAGGCACTCACTCTCAGGGTCTTGCACGCACACAGTTGGCACCTAAGAGTGTGTGCTGCCTTAAGTTGTTTTTTGCTGTAGGTGCCCTGCTGGCCTTACTGTGCTCCCAGCCTAGCCTCCAGGGAGAAGGGCTGACTAAACTAGACCTCAGGCAGGCAGGTGGAGGAGGGGGAGTAGAACTCCTTGGGGCCAGAAGGAGGAGCTCCCTGCAGGCTCTAAAAGGAAAGAGGAGACGCCAGGCAAACAGGCAAAATGTAATGCAAATCGGCCTCTCAGACATTTGCGTGGGATGAGGGCTGGGGCGGGAGATGAAGGATGGAGCCCTAGTGGCCAGACTGAAGGGAGGGGGCCTGGGTGTCTGCTGCACCCACTGCACAAAGGGGAGACTGAGGCTCTGACAGGAAGGGAAGCTGCTGAGAGGGGTGTCGTAACTGAACGCAGGACTAGCTGCCTGCTGCTACAAAAGCCAATACTCGAGAGGCAGATGCTGGTGTAAAAGAAAGTGGTTTATTTTTATACAGGACTGTATAAAACAACATCAGTCCTGCCAAACAAGATAGCCGCCACATCAGCCATGCTTAGAGCATGTGCAGGGGAGTCTGGTTCAAGAAGGAAACCACCTAAGTCATGCCTGGTAGGGTGGGGTGTTCGAGATATTTGCACACATGACCTGAACAGACATGTCTGTAGAGGTGGAGGACCCCAGGATAAGGCACCTGGGAATTCCCTGACAACTTATCAAGTGTCTCAAGACATTTATGGAGAGACTTAGAAGGGTGGAGTACATGACCCTCACAGGCATAAGAAGGGGGGAGCTCGCTCCGCTGCTGAGACAGCCGGGCTTCACACACGGAGGTGCTGCTCCAGGTCACGCTGATCTCACAGCAGCCCGGCTGCCAGAGTCCCTGCTGAACCAGGGACTTTGCCCCACTGCCAGCCCAGCTCCTCAAGACTGCCTTGCAAGACGCTGACAGCTCCCTTGCCCACCGTGCTGTCTCCTGGACCCAATGGCTGAGACTCTGGGACTTGGGTTCGTTATCCCCTATTGATTGCCGTGTATTATATTCCTCCTAAATTGTTAGAGTGGGTAGAATATTAATGTCTGTTAATGTCCTACCTTGAGTGAACCTGCACTTAATAAAAGCTAAGTAAATAGCATAGTTACCTCACATGACTCTTGTCTATTCCTTGGTGCTGGGTTGCTCTGTAGGCAGTTTGCCAAGCGATCACTCAGCCCACTTATAAGAAAGACTATAACACAACCCTGTCTTAAGGACCATTTAGGGATGAGGGTGCTTGTGACACTGTTGCACACTCCGATAATCACAGGCTCTGATCCAGCTTCTGCATTTGGGCCTGGGTCCCAGAGCAAGGAGAAGGCTGCCATTAAAGACAGTGGGAGCCCGGAGGGTGTTTATGTGGAACCTCCGTTCAGTACAGGGAGCCAAGAGGGCACCAACAGCGTGTTTCCCCTCTTTGTTCCAAAGAGGAGAAACCTAAGCATCAAGAAGATTGGAACCTGTCAGAGGTGGAGGACCCCAGGATAAGGCACTGTCAGTCTCTCTTACACGCAGCACATGATGTGCATGGATGGGTGGATGAGTGGATGGATGGATGGATGAGTGGATGGATGGATAGATGGATGAGTGGATGGATGGATGAGTGGATGGATGAATGGATGGATGAGTGAGTGGATGGATGGATGGATGAGTGGATAGATGAGTGGATAGATGGATGAGTGGATGGATGGATGGATAGATGGATGAGTGGATGGATGGATGGATGAGTGGATAGATGAGTGGATAGATGGATGAGTGGATGGATGGATGAAAGGCTGTGTGGTGGATTTGGCAGAACTGACATGAGTCAAACCCTTCCTTTCCTTGCTCCTGTCAAGTTGAGCCTCAGCATTTTCCACTCCCCACACCTGCACACATACAAGAGTGTGGACTGACCCCAGATCTTCACTTTCTCATGCCTGAGATCCAGTTTGAGTCTCTCATGACCCAGCAGGACCTCCAGGCCTCCTGAGATCAGATTTCGGTTCTAACCCCCAACTCCACCAGATAGTTGAGGATGCTCTGACGTTCTGGATTAGTTGGCTTTAACTTCTCTAGAAAATGGTAGAGTACCTTTGGGAAAAACAAAATATATTCACTTGGGTACTTGGTAAGAAAAACAAATTTATGTTTGGCTTTAGTCTGGGTTGGTTTTGGCCTCTAGCCACTGGTCAGGAGAGCAAGAAGGCAGGGAGGACTGTCTTTGCTCCAAAGCAAGAGAAATGGGTTGAAGCCCAGCTCTGGCCAGAATGAGGTAGGGAGCTTGGCCGGGCTTTCACCCACCTGGGCTACTCATTCCAACACCCCTCCTGTGTGCTAAGTACAGGGTGGGGCACACGTACACTGTGACCCAGCCCTCAGGGGATCATGGTCTAGTGGGGAGACAGGTCAGTGAGGAGTGGCCCTCAGTGCAGAGCAATGGGAGGGGAGTGAGCGCAGGGGCTGTGCGAGCCTGGGGGAGGCAATGGACTCAGCTTAGGGTGAGGGGGACAGCAGGAAGATGTCAGGTAGGCAGGACCGGCCACATAATTTGTATGGCCCAGTGCAAAATGGAGGTGCAGGCCCCTTGTTCAGATTTCCAGACGGCAGGAGGAAGTAGCAGAGCACCGAAGCAAGCACCGGGCCCTTCTCCCCTGGCCCCGAGCTGGGGCCCTGTGTGACCATGCAGATCACATACCCATGAAGACCGCCTTGCCCACAGGAGGGGACCCCTGAGCTTGTATGGAGGATGGGCGTGAGCATCACGAGCAACGGTGGCGGCTGTCACACAGCCCAGTGCGTGCTGGGACCTGGCAGCCCTGTGGAATCCCCAGAGCCTCCGTTCCTCAGACCTGGGCCTTAATACCTGTCCAGGGGCTGGAGCGGCCCAGACAAGGTTTCCCCAGACCCCAGGGACCGCGTCAGGCTGCTGGTTGTGCTTTTGTGCAGGAGGCAGGGTGGGCTGAGAGTGGGATCGCATCATTTTACTCTGAGAGCCTTCCCATCACTGGCAGATAAAACATCCTTTACTTCTTCCCCCCTCCTTCATTTTGGTTTTGAGATGACGTTTACTAAAGCTGAGGGCAGTGAAACAAGGAAGGGCCTAAAACAGAGGAAGCAACAGGAGGCAGCCCAGGTGGTGCTCTTCTCTGTAGAATAACGTGAGGTTATTCTAGGCCTGGCTCCCTAGGCCTCCCCTTTTATTCTAAGTGAGCCAAGGCACGGCTTCTGTCAGATCACTGAAAAGTCAGAGAAGAGGGACCTTGGAGACATCTTCAGGGTGTTAGCTGGGGACCAGGGGCCACTGCCCTCTGCTCCTCTGGTTGCAAGTCTTGTGGGAACCCTTAGAGTTTAGGGGATGCACGCGTGTTGGGGGAAGGGAAAGGCGTGGGCATGCTCCTGGGAGGGGAGCATTCAGAACATTCTTTCTCTCTTAAGAAATAAAATAAGTTGTTTTTTGTAACGTGTTTGGCAAATAAATAAACACACAAAAGTAAAGAGAGAAAACTATGTTGGTTTTCCTAATTAAAATAAAAATGGCTGCTCCGTGAAATCCCCAAATCTAGGCGGACTAGATTTGCCTAGATTTGTGGGGCCCTCCCTCTTGCCATTCCTTTGTCTGTGTCTGGAGAAGCCACAGGTGAAACCCAGACAGTCCTACTAAGAGCCGAGGCTGGTGGGCAAGGGACAGGCAATTTCAGGAGAGTGGAATCTGCAGTTAGGAAACGAACAGGAGGGAAAGCTCTCTGTTCCTGCTGTCTAGTCTCTGCAGGGTAAGGCACCAGCTCAGGCCAGGAGCTGCTAGGAGGGCAGCTTTGAAACCCAGAAGGGAGACAGTGGGAGAGAGAGAAACCAAAGGCTCCCCTGATAACGGGCCAGGAAACCTACACAGAACAAAAGAGAGTGATGAGGAGCAGACCACCTCTCTCAAGGCCGGCTGGTTATAAAAGACCCCCCTTCGTGGGTGGACATGGGGCTCCCATGAAGAGTGGTAGGGAGCTAAGGAGATAAGTGAGTCTCTGGCAGCCGGTTTGGTGAGCTCCAGCAGGACTGGGCTCCTGGCTGGCCTACAGCCCACTGAGTGCTGACCTCACGCATCAAGGCTGGGTCAAGGCTGGGTCCTTCTAGTTCTGGTTCCCTAGGCCTCCCCTTTTAGTCTAAAGCTGTTACAGTTTTGTTTTAAAACAAAGCTATACAGATTATATTTCTAAGAAATGCTCAATCAAGTGTCTCCAAGCCAAGGCCTTGGCATCAGTGCGGTGTGAGGGGGAGGGCCTGGCCTTGCCCTGTGACTGACTTCTGTGCGAAGACAGGGAGAACAGTAGGGCAGGGCTGGGGAGGAGCCTATGCCAGGATGCATTTCAGTCACTATTGTACAGCAAACCATCCTACCACTTAGTGACATAAAATAAGAACAGTTGTTTTATGACACTTCATGGTTCTGTAGTTCAACCAGGGTCAGCGGGATGAGTTTCTTTTGGGGTCTCATGTGGTGGCAGTCAGATAGCGGCTGGGTAAAAGTCAGTTCAACAGTTGCTGATTTGCATGCTGGCTGGTGTAGACCTGGATGTTCTAACCTCAGGAAGCTGGGGTCCAAGAATAGGAGTCCCTAGAAGGATGAAGCAGAAATCATATAGCATCATTTCTGCTGTACTCACAGGCTGCTCAAACAAGAGGGCAGGGTACATGGGTTCCACCTCTCAAAGGGACAAGTGTCAAAGTACATTGTAAGAAGCGCACAGGGACTGGGACATATTGCTTTGAAATATACAATACGCCACAGAAGGGAAGGAGCTCCAGCCATGGGGAGCAGCCTTCAGGTGGACTCCGTCCCCAGGCCTACACGTGACAAGGCGGTGGCAGCCTGGTGCCTTCCAGATCCCTCTGATCTGGGTGCCCACACCTGTGGGAAACTGGTCTATGTAAACCAGGAGGCATCCAGCCAGACCTCTTAGCCAATCTTTGAGCACTAACCTTGTGAACGCAACAGCAGCAGCAAGGGTCACTGGCTCTGAAGAAAGGGATATTTGAATTAGCCACTCAGAGTTCTTTCCGGCACAGGACTCACCAGGAAGTCCCACTCTTCCCTCCAGGAACAGAGGGAGTCAGCCACATGGCCACGAAGCCTCCTATGCTGACTGAGAGCCCAGATGCCTGGGTTCTAGGCCTGACCCACTCACTGTGCGACCTTGGGCAACTCAACTTTCTTCTGGGCCTCACTCACTCTTCAGCTGTGAATGGGTGGGTTGGGACTAGGGCTGGCCCTACAACCTCTGCTCACCCCTCCACACTCAGCAACAGTGACCGCATGGCCTCAAACCAGCCTCAGCTCTCCTTCCGTAGAAGAACGCATCACCCTTTCAGAATATACCATCCCTGCCTCCACAGGGGCAGACCTGTGCTGGTTTTTGATGGCTGCTATTTCTCCAGACCAGTGTCCAACATGTTTCCTCAGGCTGACTTTACAGCCTGGGGCAGTTTAACTGGTCTCAGGTCGGTCTCTACACAGCCTCTTCCAGGCACTGGCCCACAGCTGGAACTGCCCTGTCCAAACCTCTTCTGCTATGGCCTTCTTCTCAGAGAGGAGCCTGGGCTAGAGGAGAGGGCGGATTTGCACCATTCAATCAAATGTTTCAGCAGGAGGCATTTTCAATTTCTGCGGCGATCCTGGGAATGCCAGCCTGAAGGAGAAAGAGGCATCTTCAGCATAATGTGCGTGCTGTTCTTTCCACAGGGAAGACAGTCAAGGTCATGTTAATAGAAGGAAAATCAGGGTCTCAAGCAAGTTGGAAGGTATACCCCCCAGCCTCACTCTGCAATCTTTGGAAGAAAGAAAGGCCTCCTACAGGGAAAAGAGTTTGCCTCAGGTCCTTAAAAGGAGAAAACCCAAGACAGCTGTGGCTGGTGGAGAGCGAACTCCCAACCTCAGGTCAAAGACCACCACACCTGGGGATGCCGGACACCCTGGTCCTCCGGGAGGCTAGTACCAGGTTTCGGTGCTCTCTGGGGAGTGATGGCCAGTCCTGTGGGGGCCGAGTTTGCAGAGACACCAGCCCTAGAAAGTTAGAGAGAGGACTAAGAGGAGGGTGGGGAGAAGAAACATGTTAAGGAAAGGGGTGTGTCCCTGTAGGCACCCTGAGAAGGCCCAAGCTGTAAGGGAGAATCCCCTTTTGCAGGAGTAGTTATCCAAAGGCATTGCTTTACCAGGCAATTCCAGCCCAGTTTGCCTCTGTCTCCTGGTTCTGGGCAGCTTTGGGACTGAAAGGATTCATTTCATTAAGCTCTTTAAGCTTCCCATCAAGGCAACAAGGACTGGGTCCAGTAAAGACAGAGGACATGGGCTTACTTTGCTTGAGGCACTGAATAGTAATGGTCAGCCTGGGGTTGCCAAATTTAACTAATAAAAATACAGGACTCCTAGTTAAACTTGAATTTCAGAAAAACACTTAGTAGATTTTTTTAGCCTAAGTACAGGGTCCGGCACAAATAACACCCCTTCTTTTCACAAAGTCTTTTATTACAAAATCATAAGTGTGTAGCTCTGTAACATAACAATATCACACTCAAGCACACCATATGACACTTAAATGAAATATTCAAATTAAAACTATAAATTATTATACCCATATTATTACCAGAACAACCACACATGGGACATACAGGGTTCTGCTGGACCCTGTATGTTCCATGCAATATTTGGGATATCCTTATACAAAAAAATTCATTGTTTACCTGAAATTTGATTTTAACTTGACATTCTATATTTTATTTCGCTGCCCTAGGCCAGTCCCATTAGGTTCCCTTGTGGCCTCTCACAAAGACCATCCCCAACAACTACCCCTTAAAGCACAGAGTCAGGACCTTGGCACAGGAAGGAATGGACTTCCTCCACTGTGCTCCAGAGTTCCCAACAGGCTTCCCCTCCCCCAGGCACCTGACCCGTTCCTTTGCTCAGATTTTTAGCACTGACACCAGAGATCCTATGGCTGACTAGGCTCGGGAAGATGCTTAACTGATGCCACTCCATCCTATCCCACTTGGGCATCCACGGCCATTCACTGGCCACTGTGGCACCAGCCTTATCTTAGAGGAATTGGGGGATGATTGTGGAACTGCAGATTAAAGAATACTTGGGAGAAAATGGAGCTGGACAGGAGGAAAGTAACACATTCCAAGACATTCCAAGAATTCCAAGAAATTTCTTTTGCATGGCTGTGTTCTGATATGAGGGGGGATCTACAGGAGCCTATGAGTCAGAGGCCAGTCAAATAGGGCTTTAGATCTTGTGCCAAAGTGTTTATACAGGGTGGGGCGAAAGTAGGATTACACTTGCTCACATGGAAAATAACACATTTATTAATAAATAATAATACAAGAAAAACTCTGTTTTTCATACTCACACCTGTAAACCTACTTTTGCCCCACCGTGTGCTTTATCCTCACAGTGGGAGCCATGGAAGGAATGCTTTAAAATAACAACTGGCCAAGATAGAGGTGCAGGTAGATACACTTTGCTTCCTCCCACAACCAAAGGAAGAACAACAAATTTAAAAACAAAAAATAACCAGAACTTCCAGAAAATCTAACTGTATGGAAGTCCAACAACCAAGGAGTTAAAGAAGAAACATTCACTCAGACTGGTAGGAGGGGTGGAGACAGGCAGCTGGGGTGGAGAGGACCTGCAGTGAGGTAGCAGATGGTGGACTGTGTGGCCCCACATTTGCATGAAGATAAACTGGAAGGAATGACTGGGGTGCAAGACAGACTGCACAACCCAGGGCTCCAGCACAGGAAAAAGAAAGCCTCAAAACTCTGGCTCAAAAAACCTGTGGGAGTTGTGGCGGTGGGATAAACTCCCAGCCTCACAGGAGAGTTCAGTGGAGAGACTCACAGGGTCATAAAATGTACATAAACTCACCCACCAGGGAATCAGCACCAGAAGGGCCCAATATGGTTGTGGGTAGTGGGAGAAGTGACTAGCAGCTAACATAGAGCTGAGCAAGCAGAATTGTTCCCTCATGGATCCTTCCCTGACATACAGTGTCAAAGTGCAGCAACCTGGGTTGCCCCACTCTGGCAAATACCTAACACTCTGTCTCTTACAATGTAATAGACATGCTGAGCCCCCAAAAACATGCCTCAAATGAAAGAACACATCAAAGCTCCAAAAATAGAACTAAGCAATGGAGAGACAGCCAACCTATCAGATGCAGAGTTCAAAACAGTGGTAATCAGGATACTCGCAGAAATGGCTGAGTATGGTTGCAAAATAGAGGAAGAAGTGAAGGCTACCCAAAGTGGAATAAAGAAAAATATACCGGGAACCAACAGTGAAGGGAAGGAAACCAAATAAAAGATTTGGTGCAGAAGGAAGAAATAAACATTCAACCAGAACAGAATGAAGAAACAAGAATTCAAAAAAAAAAAAAAAAAAAAGAGGAGAGGCTTAGGGACCTCCAGGACAGCTTTCAATGTCTGAATCATAAGGGTGACAGAAGGAGAAGAACAACAGCAAGAAATTAAAAAGTTATTTGAAAAAATAATGAAGGGGAACTACCCCAATCTGGCAAAGGAAATAGACTTCCAGGAAGTCCAGGAAGCTCAAAGAGTCCCAAAGAACTTGGAGCCAAGGAAGCACACACCAAGGCACATCATAAGTACATCACCCAAGATTAAGGATAAGGAGAAAATATTAAAAGCAACAAGAGAAAAGGAGACCATTACCTACAAAGGAGTTCCCATAAAGCTATCCGCTGATTCCTCAAAAGAGACCTTGCATGCAAGAAGGGGCTGGAAAGAAGCAGTAAAAGTCATGAAAGGCAAGGACCAAATCCAAGATTGCTCTATCAAGCAAAGCTATCATTTAGAATGGAAGGGCAGATAAAGTGCTTCTCAGATAAGGTCAAGTTAAAGGAGTTCACCATCACCACACCCTTATTACGTAAAATGTTAAAGGGATTTATCTAAGAAAAGAAGATAAAAAACGTGCACAGTAAAATAATAGCAAACTCACAATTATTAACAACCACACTTAGAATAACAAAAAACCCAACTAAGCAACTAACTGGAATAGGAACAGATTCATAGAAATAGAGATCACATAGAGGGCTATTAGTGGGAACTAATGGCGCGGGGGTGGGGAAAGAATGGGGGAAAAGGTACAGGGAATAAGAAGCATAAATGGTAGGTACAAAATAGACAGGAGGAGGTTAAGAATAGTATAGGAAATGGAGAAGCTAAAGAATTTATATGTATGACCCATGGACTTGAACTAAGGGTGGGGGAATGCTGGTGGGAGCAGGGGTATAGGATAAAAATAAGTGATACCTTTGTTGAAGTGAAAGGTAAACAAGCAAGAAACACCGTATCAAAAGGCAGTGTTCAGGGTGTGGCCTGTGGGTCCTCAAGGTCTCTCATATATTTTCAGAAGATCATCTATAGGATCAAAATTATTTTTATAGTAACATGAAGATGTTAATTGCATTTTCACTATGTTATCATTTGACTGATAATTCATAAATAATGGTAGATAAAACTATTAGCAAATTAAGGTGGTGGCACCTGAAGGGATCAGAAAGGGATCCCCTGAAGGGATGTCCCCTTAAAGTAGGCCTCTTTGGCATAAGGACTATTTTGACCTGAAGGCAACTGAGAATCAAGAGATTCAGGAAGAGTTCTTTGCCTTCTCGTTATCAATTTCCCTTCACAAAGATGTTTCCCCCAGTAATAGGAAGAGAGAGCAACTCTTACCACTGCAGATGGAGAGTGAACAACAAGATAAGCCTGCACAAATAGATCTTACTAAAACAACCCTTATCTTCCATTACTTCCCTCATTTATTTCCACTTTCCCACAGTTTATTGTCCCTCAAAGCTCAAACCCCCTTACTCCGTTAGAATGTCATATAAGACATCCTAAGTATAACAACTTCTTTGAGTTTCACTTCTTTCTGTGAACATGCATGCAAATATTAATAAAAATTGTGTATCTTTTCTCATGTTAATCTACCTTTTGTTAGTTTAATTCAGTTGCCCAGATTCTGAACCTAAAAGGGGAGAAGAAGTGTTTTATGTGTCCTTGACACACCAAACTGTACACATAGTCATTGTATTCTTTATTGACATCTATTTGCAATTTTTAAAAAAGTTTACCTGATGAGTGTCCTTGATGGAGCAGTAAAAAGCATTACTTTTATTAATTTTCAATCTGTCAGTGTTACGGGAAAATGAAGCGAACAGACACCGAGGGATTCTGGAGTACGAGGTTTATTCCTTAATGTGCACAGGCCCAGAGGAGTCAGTCTCCAAATTCTGAGCCCCGAACAAAGGATTCTTGGGGAATATATAGATTATGGGTCTTCCTGTCTACGTGGCAAACGTGGAATACAGAAGCAGAATGTGATAATTGTTCTATCAGCGGGGGTGCTAGTCCCAGCCCTACTGACTATCCAGCTATCTGCTTTCCCAGCGGGGGTGCTAGGTGAGTCAAAGTCTCCTAGGACTTCTCCTTTCATCAGTAATACATTTGTTTTTAACATTCTGTGTGAAAGAGGGAGCAGAACTTCTGCTGGTACCAAAGGATGTTTGTTGTCTCAGAAAAAGCATTTGTGTGTGTCTCTGAGGTGCCGGCAGAATTAGCTCCCTTTTTTATGGAATTCCATTTTACTTGAAAGAAAAACTAAAAATGGTGATTCAGACTCTGATATTTGGACAATATTTTCTCAAATATAAATGAAGTGAACCTGTCACTCCATGAAAAACAAACATTTGAGTTTTCAGGCAAAAGTTAGAATTTTGGAACACTTGCATCCACCACTATACGCTCAACAGCTTCCTAGTTGCAATATTTTGATATAATAAGAAATATGTATTTGGTCTTCCTCCGAGTTCTTTTTTTTTTAATTTTTTTTATTGATTATGATGTTACAGTTGTTCTATTCCCCCCTTCATTCCCCTCCACCCTACGCCCCCATCCCCACCATTACCCCCCTTTAGTTTATGTCCATGTGTCTCAAGTTCTTTAGATTCTATATTTCCCATGCTATTCTTGCCTCCCCTTCTATTTTCTATCTACTGTCTATGCTACTTATTTTCTGTACCTTCTCCCCCTTTCTCCATCTCCCACTCCCCTGTTGCTAACCCTCCTTGAGACCTTCATTTCTATGTTTCCACTCCTGATCTAGCTGTCCTTTTAGTTTGCTTTTGTTTTAGGTGTGGTTGTTAATAACTGTGAGTTTGCTGTCCTTTCACTGTTCGTGTTTCTTTAACTTCTTTTTCTTAGGTAAGTCCCTTTAACATTTCATATAATAAGGGCTTGGTGATGATGAACTCCTTGAATTTGGTCTTATCTGAGAAGACTTTACCCGTCCTTCCATTCTAAATGAAAGTTTTGCTAGATAGAGCAATCTTGGTTGTAGGTCTTTGGATTTCATGACTTGGAATACCTCTTTCCAGCCCCTTCTTGCCTGTAAGGTCTCTTTTGAGAAATCTGCTGACAGTCTGATGGGAACTCCTTTGTAGGTGACTGTCCCCTTAGCTCTTGCTGCTTCTAGGATTCTCTCCTTCATTTTAATTTTGGCTAATGTAATTATGATGTGCCTTGGTGTGTTCCTTCTTGGGTCCAACTTCTTTGGTACTCTCTGAGCTTCCTGGACTTCCTGGAAGTCTATTTCCTTTGCCAGATTGGGGAAATTCTCCTTTATTATTTGTTCAAATAAGTTTTCCACTGGTGGCTGTGCCTTTCCCCCTTCTGGTACCCCTATAATTCGGATGTTGGAGCGTTTAAAGATGTCCTGGAGGTTCCTAAGACTCTCCTCATTTCTTTGAATTCTTGGTTCTTGACTCTTTTCTGTTTGGCCATTATTTGCTTTCTTCTGGTCCACTCCATTGATTTGAGTCCCCGTTTCCTTTTCATTGCTATTGGTGTCCTGTGCAATTCCATTCATTTCAATTAGTTTCGCCTTCATACATTTGTCTAATTTGTGGCTATAATCAACCAGTTCTGTGAGGATCCTGATGACCAGTGTTTTAAACTGTGCATCTAAGAGTTTTGCTACTTCTTCATTGCTTAGATTTATCGGCTCTGGGGCTTTGAGATCTTCTTGAGCCATTTTTGGTCTGTTCGCGCCCTTTAAGTGTGAGGAGCAGAGCCTTGGACTCCCAGGTCGCTGGGTTGTGACACTATATGTGGGGGCGTGGTCACAGCGGGGAAATGGCGGTCCCCTCTGCTGTTTCTCACAGCTGGGTGAGGAGCAGAGGCTTAGGTGGTTCACCTGGGCCAGGCCAGTCAGAGTCGCTGGGTTATGACGCTGTATGTGGAGGTGGGGTTAGAGCAGGGAAATGGTGGCGCCCTCTGCTGCTGCTTGCCTTGGGGACTGGCTGGGTCCCGGTCCAATCACCCACTCCCTCGCTTGTCTATCCGCGCACCAATGTGCGACCACAGTCAACCCGCAGCCCTGCTCCCTCGCTGCTTCCCCGCGGTTGCTCGCTTGGTCGCTCGCTCGGTCGCTCACTAGGTCCAACCCTGTGCCTGGATTCTGTGCGCCTGAGTCCATCTGACCGAGTTTTCCTTGCAACCCCGCTCCACCAGCTGCTGGTTTCGCCCCTTACAGGCTGAAGAATTTGTTGTTAACAGACTTCCGAAAAGTTCAATTTTCTGGGTTCTGGCTGTGTTTTCTGTTGCTAATATTTAGTTGTCTCTAAACTTGGTTGTGTGAGAAGGCACGGCTTATCCACCTATGCCTCCATCTTGGCAGAAGTCCTTCCTCCGAGTTCTTGAGCCCCTAAAACCCTTGAAAATTCCTGCGTGGTAGGGTCAACGGAATGTCTTTTGTTATTCATAACAAGCCCCTTTCAGCTTTACCTGAGTTTATGCTGATGAGGTGACTTTAGAAGGAACGGACCTGGTTGCCAGAGGAACCAGTCAGGACAGAACTTTTGGTCCCATCCTCCACCTCTGTGAAGGGAGATGGACTGGAGATTGATTTAATCACCAGTAGCCAATAGTTTAATCAATAATGCTCGCATAATGAAAACCTCCATAGAAAACCCTAAGCGAAAGTGTTCAGAGAGTTTCTGGTTTGGTGAAAATATCCATGTACTGGAGATGGCCCAACCCAGCTCCATGGGGATAAAAGCTCTTGTACTCGACACACTTCCAGACCTTGCCCTGTGTACCTCTTCATCTGGCTGTTCATCTGTATCTTTTATTTTATCCAGTGTAATAAGCCAATAAATGTAACTGGTTCCCAGAGTTATGTGAGCTATTCTAGCAAATTATCAAAACTGAAAAGGGTGTAATGGGAATACCGGATTTAGAGCTGATGAGTCAGAAATACCTGGAACTTGAGACTGGCATCTGAAGTGGGGGGCAGCTTCATGGTGAAACTGTAGGAGGGTGCAGCCATGGGACCCCCAAAAGAAGAATTTGCAGTGGGGTCCAGAACTCAGGGTGTCCAGGAAATACTAACAAATATGGGATGTCCTCACCCCCACAAGTCTGAGCTGGGGGGATGGGATAGATGGAGCAGGGCCATTGAGTTGTTTTGCATAGCAACAGGTTTACAGATATTATCTCTGACATGGTCATTTAACATATCTATAACCTTTAACTGGTTTCATAGATATGTTAAATGGCTGTGGCCCGTGCTTTGAGCCAGGGAGAGGTGAATGACTTCCACTCAAGATGTAACTGGGCAGTACCTCCCCAGCCCCTGTTACAGCACCTGCGTGAGAGCTTGGAGACAGCTGGCTCCATGCCATGGGGCCACGCCTGCCCAGACTCACTATGGAAGCCCAGTAAAGCTGGGAGGATATGGGAGTCCTGGCGGGTATAGTCAATTGTAGGAGGAGTTGGAAATGGAACTGCAGAGGAAGACTGGCCCGGAGATTTAAACGCAGACACAGCAGCCATTGAAGAGAGAACCATGTGCTTTTGGCCAGAATGGGGACTCTCGCAGCCATGTGAGAGAGAATCACCATGTAGCTTTAGCAGAGAGAACACATGGCTTTGGCCAGAGTGGGGGGACCCCTCCTCCCGCAGCCATGAGAAGAATCATCATGCAGCTTTAGCGGAGAACCACCACACAGCTTTCTATTTCCTTTCCTGAGATATGGTACCTTGTACTGGGCAAAGGGGGAAAGAAGGACTGTGTGTGTTTGTGGGTGTTTTAAGGGACTTTTGGATTTTGATGAAGACATTAAGTCATTACTCTTAAGTCTTTATAACTTGAATAAGTAATTCCTTTCCTTTTCACCAATCTCTAACATGGAGAACTATAATTCTCTGGTGAAAGGAAAGGTGAACCTAGTACAGGGGGACCCCAGGAGAAGGAGGGTCAACTAGGTAACATTGTGGGACCCCCTTCTCTGGTGGCCAATCCGGGAAAACCATGGGAGACCACATGTGCAGTAGCTTTACAACTACTTGTCACAGGAAAAGCCTGCCAAAACTAGCCAGGAAGAATCCGCCCTATAAGAATAGAGTCCCTCCAGCCCATGAGGTCAATCTCTACTTGGAGTTGGCCTGCTCCCACATTCTCTGCTATAAACTCTGGGTGTTCGGTTCAATTCTTTGTTCTGACCACCAAGAACCTGGTTACCTGTGCCCACCTGTGACAAAACCAGAAAAGACACCAGCATTCAGGCTGCCTGTCACTACCAAACCCAATGAGCAATGACAGCGATTGAATCTTTATGGGCACTTTATTTAAATGGCCGACGATCTGAGAAGATGGTGGGTTTGTACCCTAACAGACCATCTTGTCTTCTCTTTCCAAGCCAGACTTTCTATATCGGGGTGGGGGTGGGGGGTAATAAACAAGGTGCAGTGAGGGTTTTGAGATTCAGGAAGGACTAGGTAAAAGAAACTGCAATATTCCTGTCCTGGGCAGTTAGCTGTTCCCAGGGGAGGGTGGTCATCTGTCTCTCCCTGGAACACAAAGGCCTGCATGCTTCTACTTGTCCCCAGGTGGTCATCTGTAGCAGTGCCCCAGGAGGTCAGCTGTATTCCCAGGAGCCAGGACAGGCCTTATCTGTAGTTTCTGAAACGAAAGCTTTACCATACACATTACTTGCTGGACTTATAACTTTTTACCTTAAGCTAAAATTTTCCAAGTCTTGAGTCCCCTATCAATGGGACTAAGTCCTTATCCTGTGGGGTCTGTTCTAACTCCAAGTAGTTAGTGTCAAAATTGAATTGTAGGAACCCCAGTTAGTGGTTTGGATAATGGATGTCAGGCAGTCTGGATACCTGAACATTCTTTCTGAAGTCTTTCAGGGAGTAATAAGAGGGTTATCTACAAAATTCATATGTATATCCTGAGGCATAACTGGAGAGTTCAAAAGTTTAAGTTTCCAGGCTAGTTAAAGGAGGAGTAGAAACATTTCCTCATGGTTAAGCATACTAAATTTTAGTGATTTAGCAGCTTGATTCTATTTATTTTTTCATTTTCCCTTCAATAATCAAGGTGTTTTCTATCAAGCCAGACATTAAAGAAATTTTCTTTTTTTGACATTTTTTAATTGATTATGCCATTACATTTGTTCTATTCCCCCCCATTCCCCTCCACCCTGCACACCCCTCCCCATCATTCCCCCCTTTAGTTCATGAACACATGTCTCAGGTTCTTTAGATTCTGTATTTCCCCTACTATTCTTACCCTCCCCCTATCTATTTTCTATCTACTGTCTATGCTACTTATTTTCTGTACCTTCTCCCCTCTTCTCCTTCTCCCACTCCCCTGTTGCTAACCCTCCACTTGATCTTCATTTCTATGGTTCACTCCTGATCTAGCTGTCCTCTTAATTTGTTTTTGTTTAGGTGTGGTTCTTAATAACTGTGAGTTTGCTGTCCTTTCACTGTTCATGTTTTTTTAACTTCTTTTTCTTAGGTAAGTCCCTTTAACATTTCATATAATAAGGGCTTGGTGATGATGAACTCCTTGAATTTGGTCTTATCTGAGAAGCACTTTACCTGTCCTTCCATTCTAAATGAAAACTTTGCTGGATAGAGCAATCTTGGTTGTAGATCTTTGGTTTTCAAGACTTGGAATACCTCTTTCCAGCCCCTTCTTGCCTGTAAGGTCTCTTTTGAGAAATCAGCTGACAGTCTGATGGGCACTCCTTTGTAGGTGACTGTCCCCTTAGCTCTTGCTGCTTCTAGGATTCTCTCCTTCATTTTAATCTTGGCTAATACAATGATGATGTGCCTTGGTGTGTTCCTTCTTGGGTCCAACTTCTTTGGGGCTCTCTGGGCTTCCTGGACTTCCTGGAAGTCTATTTCCTTTGGCAGATTGGGGAAGTTCTCTTTTATTATTTGTTCAAATAAGGTTTCCACTCGTGACTGTTCCTCTTCCCCTTCTGGTACCCCTATAATTTGGATGTTGGAACATTTAAAGATGTCCTGGAGGTTCCTAAGACTCTCCTCATTTTTTTGCATTCTTCATTCTTCATTCTTTTCTGTTTGGTTATTTTTTCCTTCCTTCTGGTCTACTCCCTTGATTTGAGTCCCAGTCTCCTTTCCATTACTATTGGTTTCCTGTGAATGGTAATGAATGCATTACAATTAATTTCAATTAGTTTAGTCTTCATATGTTCCTCTAATTTGTGGCTATAATCAACCAGTTCTGTGAGGATCCTGATCACCAGTGTTTTGAACTATGCATCTGAAAGTTTGGCTATTTTTTCATGGCTTAGATTTATCAGCTCTGGGGCTCTGAGTTGTTCTTGAGCCATGTTTTTATCTGTTTGTGCCTGTTAGGTATGAGGAGAGGAGCCTTAGTTGTTTACCAGGGCGGGGACACCCAGGTCACTGGACTGTGACACTGTATGTGGGGGCGGGGTCAGAGAGGGAGCAATGGCGGTCCTCTCCACTCACCCAGTCCGTCCCACTATTCGCCCCCGCCTGTTTATCTGAGCGGAAATATGCAAGCCTGTTGCCCTGCGCCATGCGGTCTCAGTGCTCTCCATTCACTGGTTTATCTGCACGCAAATGCTCGACCGACCACAGAACAGCCAGCCGTGCCTCTTCCCTGTGCCCGCCCGTAGCTAGCCAGCACCTGGGATCCGCGCCTTCGGCTGCTTGTGCACCACCCAGTCGGGGATCTTTTTGGCCAACCCGCTCCGCTGCTGGCTTCGCCCCTCTTATCGGTTTAGTTGAGCATTTCGTTGTTTTTGGACTCCATCGATTTGGTGTGGTTTGGTTGCATTTATTGTTGTTAAAACTTTGTTGTTTTTAGATTTGGTTGTGCATGGACACAAGGTGTTTCCACCTACACCTCCATCTTGGCAGAAGTGCAGAAATTTTCAAAAATGCAAAACAAAGCCATGTTTTTCACTAATTTATTTTTATTTTGGAAAATATGGTTAGTTTTCTTTATTTGCTATAAAATGGTTACTTTTCATAAACATATGTTCTTTATATTAACATGCAACTGGTTTATTATAGTTACTTATAATAAATTAAGATATAAATATTTCTTAAATTTCTTAGTTTTAGTTTCTAATAGCCCTCATTAACAAATGTGCTTTGTGGTCCTCAATGAGTTTTAGGAGTATAAAGGATTCTCAAAACCCAAAAGTTGGAGAACCACTGTAAAACAGATGGAGTGAATAAGCCTTCATCTCATTCCAAAATCTCAGCCTATAGCTAGTTCTTCTCCAAAGACAACCATTGTGGCCAATACTTACACTTCCTTTTCTACATTCTGCGTTTATACCAAAGTGATCCTCAGTACTTTGTACCTGGCTCTTTTTAGTAGGAAAAGAATGAACCAGCAACTTCCAGCCAAGATGGAGGCATAGGTAGATATGTTTTGCCTCCTCGCACAGCCAAAAGGACAACAACAAATTAAAAACAAAGACATAATCAGAACTGCCACAGAATCAACCTGTATGGAAGTCTGACAATCAAGGAGTTAAAAAAGAAACATTCACTCAGACTGGTAGGAGGGGTGGCAATGGGCAGCCAGGGTATAGAGGATTCTTGGCAAGGTGGCAGCTGGAGGACCAGAGCAGGCGAGGTGGCAGGTGGTGGATGGAGAAGTCCCACATTTCCATGCGGATAAACCAGGAGGAAAAGCTGAGGAGCAAGACAGAGCATACAAACCAGGGTTCTAGCACAGGGAAAAGAAAGCCTCAAAACCTCTGCCTTAAAAAAACCTGTATTGGCTGTGGTGGCTATGAGAAAAACTCTCAGCCTCACAGGAGAATTTGCTGGAGAGACTCATAGTGTCCTAGAACGTACACAAACCCTCCCACCTAAGAATCAGCACCGGAAAGCACAATTTGCTTGCAGATAGTGGGAAAAGTGACTAGCAGCTAACATAGAGCTGAGCAAGCAGAATTGTTCCCTCATGGATCCTTCCCTGACATACAGTGTCAAAGTGCAGCAACCTGGGTTGCCCCACTCTGGCAAATATCTAACACTCTGCTGCTTACAATGTAATAGGCATACTGAGACCAAAAAACATGGCCCAAATGAAAGAACACATCAAAGCTCCAAAAACAGAACTAAGCAATGAGAGACAGCCAACCTATCAGATGCAGAGTTCAAAACAGTGGAAATCAGGATGCTCACAGAAATGGCTGAGCATGATTGCAAAATAGAGGAAGAAGTGAAGGCTACCCAAAGTGGAATAAAGAAAAATATACCGGAACCAACAGTTCCTTCCCCTGAAGGGAAAGAAACCAAATAAAAGATTTGGTGCAGAAGGAAGAAATAAACATTCAACCAGAACAGAATGAAGAAACAAGAACTAAAAAAAAAAAAAAAAAATGAGAGGCTTAGGAACCTCCAGGACAGCTTTCATAACTACATAATTAAAGAAACCACCCTGATTTTGGCACCCTGAATCATAAGGGTGCCAGAAGGAGAAGAGGAAAGCAAGAAATTGAAAAGTGATTTGAAAAAATAATAAAGGAGAACTTCCCCAATCTGGCAAAGGAAATAGACTTCCAGGAAGTACAGGAAGCCCAGAGAGGCCCAAAGAACTTGGAGCCAAGGAAGCACACACCAAGGTACATTATAAGTACATTACCCAAGATTAAAGATAAGGAGAGAATATTAAAAGCAGCAAGAGAGGGTACTGGTTGGTATAGCTCAGTGGATTAAGCGTGGGCCTGAGAAGCAAATGGTTGCCAGTTCGACTCCCAGTCAGGACACAGGCCTGGGTTGCAGGCCAGGTCCCCAGAAGGGGGCACATGAGAGGCAACCACACATTGCTGTTTCTCTCCCTTTCTCCCTCCCTTCCCTTCTCTCTAAAAATAAATAATTGAAATATTTTTTTAAAAAGCAGCAAGAGAAAAGGAGACAGTTACCTACAAAGCAGTTCCCATAAGATTATCAGCTGATTTCTCCAAAGAAACTTTGCAGACAAGAAGGGGCTGGAAAGAAGTATTCAAGGTCATGAAAGGCAAGGACCTACATTCAAGAATACGCTATCCAGCAAAGCTATCATTTAGAATGGAAGGGCAGATAAAGTGCTTCCCAGAGAGCTCAAGTTAAAGAATTTCATCATCACCAAGCCCTCATCAAATGAAATGTTAAAGGGACTTATCTAAGAAAAAGAAGATGATCAAAAATATGAACAGCAAAATAACAAACTCACAATTATCAGCAGCTGAACCTAAAAACAAACACAAACTAAGTAAACAACTAGAACAGGAACTGAATAACAGAAATTGGATTTGTGCACGTTCTAGGACCCTGTGGGTCTGTCCAGTGAACTCTCCTGTGAGGCTGGGAGTTTCTTTGCAGCTGCAATCCTCACAGGTTTTTGCAGCCACAGGTTTTGAGGCTTTATTTCCCTGGGCTAGAACCCAGATGCACAGTTCAAAACACTGGTGATCAGGATGCTCACAGAATTGGTTGAATTTGGTTGCAAACTAGATGAAAAAATGAAGGCTACACTAAATGAAATAAAGGAAAATGTACAGGAAACCAATAGGGGTGGGAAGAAAACTGGGACTCAAATCAAGGGAGTGGACCAGAAGGAAGAAAGACACAACCAAACAGAAAAGAATGAAGAAACAAGAATTTAAAAAAAAATGAGGAGACTTAGGAACCTCCAGGACATCTTTAAACATTCCAACATTAGAATCATAGGGGTACCAGAAGGGGAAGAGAAACAGCCACCAGCGGAAAACTTATTTGAACAAATAATGAAGGAGAACTTCCTCAATCTGGCAAAGGAAATAGACTTCCAGGAAATCCAGGAAGCTCAGAGAGTCCCAAAGAAGTTGGACCCAAAGAGGAACACACCAAGGCACATCATAATTACATTACCCAAGATTAAAGACAAAGAAAATCTTAAAAACAGGAAGAGGAAAGGAAAGAATTACCTACAAAGAAGTTCCCATAAGGCTATCAGCTGATTTCTCAAAAGAAACCTTACAAGCAAGAAGGGGCTGGGAAGAAGTATTCAAAGTCATGAAAGGCAAGGACCCACATCCAAGATTGCTCTATCCAGCAAAGCTTTCATTTAGAATGGAAGGGCAGATAAAGTGCTTCTCAGATAAGGCCAAGTTAAAGGAGTTCATCATCACCAAGCCCTTATTATATGAAATGTTAAAGGGATTTATCTAAGAAAAGGAAGATAAAAAATATGAACACTAAAATGACAACTATCAACAAATGAACCTAAGAAAATAAAAGAAAGAAAAACAATGAAAACAAAAACTAAGTAGACAACTAGAACAGGAACAGAATCAGAGAAATGGATATCACATGGAGGATTTTCAGTGGGGAGGGGAAAGGGAGGAATAGGAGGGAAAAAGTACAGAGAAAAAGAAGCATAATTGGTAGGTATAAAACAGATGGGGAGAGGTCAAAAATGATATAGGAAACAGAAAACTCAAGGAACTTATATATACAATCCATGGACGTGAACTAAGGTGGGGGAATGCTGGAGGGTTGGGATGCAGGGCGGAAGGGTGATAAATGGGAAAAAATTGGAAAAACTATAATAGCATAAGCAATAAAATATACTTAAAAAAAGAAAATATCACATAGAAAAAAATATTCTCACTGACGATGGCAAAGACCTAATAAAAGCAGAGGATCAACCAACACTACAGTGAGTAGAGAGGTTAAAAGGCAAAAGTAGGAAGATCATGTGTAATTACAACAGTAAATGAAAGGATGTGCACAAACAAGAAGTAAAAAAAAAAAAAGACAAAATATGAACATGGAGTGGGTGCCTAAAAATGGTAATAATTTTAGAATGTGTTCAAACTCAGGCAGTCATCAACTTAAAATAGACTGCTATAAATATAGTTTTGTATATATTAAGCACATGTTAATCACAAATCCAATATCTACAAAATATAAAAATAAACAGAAAGGAATCCAAACACAATGCTATAGAAAGCCATCTACAAGAGAAGAGAGCAAGAGAATAAAAAGGAACAGAGAACTATAAAAACAATGAAACAATTTAAAAAATAACTATATATCTATCAATAATTACTTTAAATGTAAATGGGTTAAATGCATCAATCAAAAGAGGAATGGATGAAGAAGATGTGATAAAAACATACAATGGAACATTACTCAGCCATAAAAAGAATTACCATTTTCAACAGCATGGGTGGACCTAGAGATATGGACCTAGAGATACCATATGATTTCACTTTTATGTGGAATCTAAAGAACAACAACAACAAAAAAAGCCATGCAGAACAGAAACAGACTCAGAGAACAAACTGGTGGTTACCAGGTGGGAATGGGGCTGGGGGGCTGAGTTAAAAAAGTGAAAGTGTTAGGAAGTACACATTGGCAGTTACAAAATAGTCATGGGGATATAAAATAGAGTTTAGGAAATATAGTAATATTGTAGTAACTATGTATGGTGTTAGGTTGGTGCAAGACTTATCAGGGGGATCACTTTGCAGATTATATACAGGGTGGGATAAAAGTAGGCTTACAGTTGTGAGTACACGAAATACAGTTTATTCTTCAATTATTATTTATTATTTTATTATTTTTCATACAGACAACTATAAACCTACTTTTGCACCACCCTGTAATTTTCTAACACTGTGCTATATATCTGAAACCAATTTAATATTGAATATCAAGTGTAATTAAAATTTTTTTAAGTTACAGAATAGGTCACTCATTTTTTTAAAGAAAAAGATAAGTTGAAGTCCAAACCTCCAAGTACCTTAAAATGTGACCTTTTTGGAAATAGGATTTTTGCAGATATAATTAGTTAAGCTCAAATCAAAGTGGAGTAAAGTGGGCCTTAATGCAATATAACTCATGTTTTTATAAAAAGCTGATGCGAAGACACACATGGAGGGCAACACATGATGATAGAGGCAGAGATTGGAATTATACCACTGCAAGCCTAAGAATTCCAAGAATTGGTAGCTACCACCACAATCTAGAAGTGGCAAGGAAGGACTCTCTTCTGTACAGTTCAGAAGGGGTATGATTCTGTCAACATCTTGATTTTGGACTTCTAGCCTCCAGAATGTGAGACAATAAGTTTCTGTTGTTTTATGTTTGTGGTATTTGTTATGCCATAACAAATACCCAGTTTGTGGTATTTGTTATGGCAGTCGTGGGAAATGAATATAGTATTCTTTGAAGCAAAAAGATTTTCAATTTTGATGAAGTCCAATGTATTTACTTTTTGTTTTGTTGCTCATGCTTTAGTATCATATGTAATAATCCTTTACCAAATTCTAGTGTCATGAGTTTTACTCTATATTTTCTTCTAAAAGTTTGTTATTGATAGTTTTTTTTTTTAATTTCATTTATTTATTTTAAGAGAGAGGGAAAGGGAGGGAAAAACAGAGGGAGAGAAACATCAGTGTGTGGTTGCCTCTTGAGTGCCACCTACTGGAGGCCTGGCCTACACCCCAGGCATGTACCCTTACTGGGAATTGAACCAATGACCCTTTGGTTCACAGGCCAGCACTCAATCCACTGAGGCACACCATCTAGGGCTGTTACTGATAGCTTTTACTCTTAGGTATTCATTTTGAGTTAATGTTTGTGGTGTGAGGTAAGTATTCAACTTCATTCTTCACAGGTTGAACCAGAACCATTTGCTGAGAAAACTATTCTTTTCCCATTAGATGGTACATTAAAGTGATTGATTTTTTTTTTGGGGGGGGGTGGGCAGTATGTGAGCCAATTTTGCATTTCTGGTAGAAATTCAAAATCTTTTTCATGTTGCAGGACTCTTTCCAATATATCAACGGCAATTTTTTTTTTGCATCTATATTCAAAAGATACATTGGTTAACAATTTTTATTTTCTTGTGATGTCTTTGTATGGTATGGACTTTGGGTAATACTGACCTCATAAAATGAGTTGGGATGTTTTCCCACTTATCTTTTTGGAAGGCTGTGTGAAAATTTTGGATTTTTTTCAAATGTTTGGTCAAATACACCAGGGAAATCTGGGCCTGGGTTCTTCTTGTGGGAAGTTTAAAAATTACTAATTCAATTTCTTTATCATTATAGGTCTATTCATATCCTCTATTCATCTTAAATCAGTTTCAGTAGTTTTTCTTGCCTGGGAATCTCTCTCTGTCCTTCAATTCTAAATGATGGCTTTGCTGAGTAGAGTAATCTTAGTTGTAGGTCCTTGCTTTTCATCATTTTGAATATTTCTTGCTACTCCCTTTGACCTGCAAAGTTTCTGTTGAGAAATCAGCTGACAATCTTATGGGAGCTCCCTTATAGGTAACTAATTTCTTTTATCTCGCTGCTTTTAAGATTCTTTCTTTATCTTTAACCTTTAGCATTATAATTATGATGGGTCTTAGTTGAAGCTCTTTGAGTTCATCTTGTTTGAGACTCTCTGCACTTCCTAGACATGTGTGTCTATTTCCTTCATCAGGTTAGGGAAATTTTCTGTCATTATTTTTTTTCACATAGGTTTTTAATTCCTTGATCTCTCTCTTCTTTCAGCACCACATGATGCAAATGTGGTATGCTTGAAGTTGTCACAGAGGCTTTTTATACTATCCTCTTTCTTTTTGGATTCTTTATTATTTTTGCTTTTCTACTTGGATGTTTTCAGCTTCCTTATCTTCTAAATTTCATTTTATCCTCTGCTTCATCTACTCCACCGTTGATGCTCTGTAGTGTATTATTCATTTTAGTTAGTGTATTTTTCATTTCTGACTGGTATTTTTTATGTTTTCTACCTTCATTTTTTTAAAGTATATTTTATTGATTATGCTATTACAGTTGTCCCATTTTTTCTCCCCTTTATCCCCCTCTTCCCTGCACCACCCCTCCATCAAGCATCCCCCACCATAGTTCATGTCAATGGGTTGTACGTGTAAGTTCTTTGGCTTCTCCATTTCCCATACTATTCTTAACCTCTCTCCCCTGTCTATTTTGTGCCTACCAACTATGTTTCTTATTCCCTGTATCTTTTCCCCTACTCTCCCCCTCTCCCTCCCCACCAATAACCCTCCATGTGATTGTCACTACTTTGATTCTGTTGCTGTTATGGTTGTTTGCTTAGTTTTTGTTTTTTAGGTTCAGTTGTTGATAGTTGTGAGTTTGTCAACATTTTACTGTTCATATTTTTTATCATCTTCTTTTTCTTAGATAAGTTCCTTGAACATTTCATAAAATAAGGGATTGGTGATGATGAACTCCTTTAACTTGACCTTATCTGGGAAGCGTTTTATCTGCCCTTCCATTCTAAATGATAGCTTTGCTGAATAGATTAATCTTGGATGTAGGTCTTTGCCTTTCATGACTTCAAATACTTCTTTCCAGCCGATTCTTGCCTACAAGATTTCTCTTGAGAAATCAGCTTTTAGTCTTATGGGCACTCCTTTGTATGTAACTGTCTCCTTTTCTCTTTTTGCTTTTAAGATCCTCTCATCTTTAGTCTTGGGTAACTTAATTATGATGTGTCTTAGTGTGTTACTCCTTGGGTCCAATATCTTTGGGACTCTGAGCTTCCTGTACTTTCTGGAATCCTATATCCTTCACCAGATTGGAAAACTTCTTCTTCACTATTCTTTCATGTAAGTTTTAAATTTCTTGCTCATATCCTTCTAGCACTCCCATGATTTGGATGTTGGAGCATTTTTAAAGTTGTCCCAGAACTTCCTAAGCCTCTCCTCATTTTTTTGAATTCTTGTTTCCTAATTCTATTCCAGCTGGGTATTTATTTCTTCCTTCTGATCCAAATTGTTGATTTGAATCCTGGTTTCCTTCCCTTCACTGCTGGTTCCCTGTGTTTTTTCCTTTATTTCACTTTGTATAGCTTTCATTTCTTCCTTCATTATGCAACTGAGCTCAATCACTTCTGTGAACATCCTGATTACCAGTGTTTTGAACTCTGCACCTGATATGTTGGCTCTCTCCTCATCACTTAGTCCTTTTTCTGGACTTTTGATCTGTTCTTTCATTTGGGCCATATTTCTTTGTCTTGGCACACCTGTTACATGGTAAGGGGCAGAGTCTTAGAAGTTCACCAGGGCAGGGCGACCCTCTTTGCTGCATTGTGGCACTGTCTATGGGGGAGGGGTCAGAGAACAATGCCACTTGCTCTGCTCTCATCCCACAAGTTTTCTGTCACTTCCCTCCACTTCCCTCACTCCCCACAAGCAGAGTGTGCCCTTTGAGTTGCTGATTCACAGGTGGGTGGGTTTGTGTATGTTTTAGGACCCTGTGGGTCTCTCCAAGGAACTCTCCTGAGGATGGAAGTTTCTCCCACCACCACAACACCCACAGATTTTTTTACAGCCTGGTTTTTTTTTCCAATTAAGTTTATTTTTATTTCTTTTTAAAATATATATATTTTTTTATAATAAATTTTATTTAGTTACTTTTCAAGTACATTTTTTAATCTATTTCTCCCATCCCACCCCCCCACCCTTAAAAATATATTTTATTAATTATGCCATTACAGTTGTTCTATTCCCCCCTTTCATTCCCCTCCACCCTGCACATCCCCTCCCCCACCGTTCCCCCCTGAAGTTTATGACCACATGTTTCAAGTTCTTTAGATTCTATGTCTCCCCTACTATTCTTGCCCTACCCCCCTATCTATTTTCTACCTACCATCTATGCTACTTATTTTCTGTACCTTCTCCCCCCTTCTCCTCCCACTCCCCTGTTGCTAACCCTCCATGTGATTTTCATTTCTATGGTTTTGCTCCTGATTTAGCTATCCTCTTAGTTTGTTTTTGTTTTAGGTGTGGTTGTTAATAACTGTGAGTTTGCTGTCCTTTCACTGTTCATCTTTTTTATCTTCTTTTTCTTAGGTAAGTCCCTTTAACATTTCATATAATAAGGGCTTGGTGATGATGAACCCCTTGAATTTGATCTTATCTGAGAAGCACTTTATCTGCCTTTCCATTCTAAATGAAAGCTTTGCTGGATAGAGCAATCTTGGATGTAGGTCTTCGGATTTCATGACTTGCAATACTTCTTTCCAGCCCCTTCTTGCCTGTAAGGTCTCTTTTGAGAAATCTGCTGGCAGTCTGATGGGCACTCCTTTGTAGGTGACTGTCCCCTTAGCTCTTGCTGCTTCTAGGATTCTCTCCTTCATTTTAATCTTGGCTAATGTAATTACGATGTGCCTTGGTGTGTTTCTTCTTGGGTCCAACTTCTTTGGTACTCTCTGAGCTTCCTGGATTTCCTGGAAGTCTATTTCCTTTGCCAGATTGGGGAAATTCTCCTTTATTATTTGTTCAAATAAGTTTTCCACTGGTGGCTGTGCCTTTCCCCCCTTCTGGTACCCCTATAATTCGGATGTTGGAGCATTTAAAGATGTCCTGGAGGTTCCTAAGACTCTCCTCATTTCTTTGAATTCTTGGTTCTTGACTCTTTTCTGTTTGGCCATTATTTGCTTTCTTCTGGTCCACTCCATTGATTTGAGTCCCAGTTTCCTTTTCATTGCTATTGGTGTCCTGTGCAATTCCATTCATTTCAATGAGTTTCGCCTTCATATATTTGTCTAATTTGTCCGTATAATCAACCAGTTCTGTGAGGATCCTGATCACCAATTTTTTAAACTGTGCGTCTGTGAGTTTTGCTATTTCTTCATCGCTTAGATTTATTTCTGGGGCTCTGAGATCCTCCTGCGCCATTCTTGGTCTGTTCTGGCCCTTTAAGTGTGAGAAGCCGGCAGCTTGGATTCCCAGGTCGCTGGGTTGTGACGCTGTATGTGGGGGCGTGGCCAGAGCGGGGAAATGGCGACCCCTCTGCTGCTTCTCACAGCTGGGTGCGGAGGAGCAGTGCCGTAGGTGGTTCACCTGGGCCGGGCCACTCAGAGTCGCTGGGTTATGACGCTGTATGTGGAGGTGGGGTCAGAGCAGGGAAATGGCGGCGCCCTCCACAGCCGCTTGCCGTGGGGACCTGCCGGCCTGGTCCAACCGCCCACTTCCTCGCCTGTCCACCCTCGCACAAATGCGCGACCTCAGTCAACACGCAGCCCCGGCCCGACTGTCTCCCCCGAGGTCGCTCGCCTGGTTGCTCGCTGGGTCGCTCACTAGGTCTGACCCTGCGTCTGGATTCCGCGGGCCTGAGTGTGTCTGGCCGAGTCCTCCTGTGCAACCCTGCTCCGACAGCCGCTGGTTTCGCCCCTTACCGGTCAGGCTGAAGAATTTGTTGTTAAAGGACTTCCGAAAAGTTCAATTTTCCGTGTTCTGGCTATGTTTTCTGTTGCTAATATTTAGTTTTCTCTAATCTTGGTTGTGGGAGAAGGCACGGCACATCCACCTATGCCTCCATCTTGGCAGAAGTCTCTTGCTGCTTCTAGGACTCTCTCCTTTATTTTAATCTTGGCTAATGTAATTATGATGTGCCTTGGTGTGTTCCTTCTTGGGTCCAACTTCTTTGGTACTCTCTGAGCTTCCTGGATTTCCTGGAAGTCTATTGCCTTTGCCAGATTGGGAAAATTCTCCTTTATTATTTGTTCAAATAAGTTTTCCACTTGTTGCTGTTCCTCTTCCCCTTCTGGTACCCCTATAATTTGGATGTTGGAATGTTTAAAGATGTCCTGGAGGTTCCTAAGACTCTCCTCATTTTTTTGAATTCTTGTTTCTACATTCTTTTCTGTTTGGTCATTTTTTTCCTCTTTCTGGTCCACTCCTTTGATTTGAGTCCCAGTCTCCTTTCCATTACTATTGGTTTCCTGTGCATTTCCCTTCATTTCAATTAGTTTAGCCTTCATATGTTCCTCTAATTTGTGACTAAAATCAACCAGTTCTGTGAGCATCCTGATCACCTGTGTTTTGAACTGTGCATCTGAAAGTTTGGCTATTTTTTCATGGCTTAGATTTATCGGCTCTGGGGCTCTCAGTTGTTCCTGAGCCATGTTTTTATCTGTTTGTGACTGTTAGGTATGAGGAGCAGAGCCTTAGTTGTTTACCAGGGCAGGGCCACCCAGGTCGCTGGTTTGTGACGCTGTAGGTGGGCGCAGGGTCAGAGAGGGACAATGGCAGTCCCCTCTGCCGCTTCTTGCCACTGGGGCCTGCACGGTCTGTCTCACCGCTCCCTCCTTCACCAGTGTATCTGTGCGCAAATGTGTGACCGTGGTCAGCCCTCAGTGAGTCTGCCGCCTTGCACCCTCAGTGGATTCACCCGCTTCTCCACACCTGGGATCTGCCTACGGCTGCTGGCACACCTGGGTCGTGCGCCCGTGTCGTCCGGTGGATCTTTCCTGCCCGACCTCGCTCTGCTGCTGGCTCTGCCCCTCTTACAGGTTTTGCTGAAGGGTTCATTGTTGTCAGACTTCAGTATAGTTCAATTTTCTGTGGTTTTGGCTGCGTTTTTGTTGCTAAAACTTTGTTGTTTTTAAACTTGGTTGTGGGAGGAGGTACAGTGCTTCCACCTACACCTCCATCTTGGCAGAAGTCCCTGGATTTTGAGTCTTTAGTTTCCTGTGCTGAAACCCTGGGTTTCATGGTCTGTCTCACTCCCATATTATTCTTCTTGGCTTCCCTGCATGTGAATGTGGGATCCCTCACTCAGTCTGCTAGTCCACTGCCTCGCCTGCCCTGGTCCTCCAGCCTCCTAGCCTTGCCATGGGTCCTCTCCACCCCAGCTGCCCGTCTCTGCCCCTCCTACAATCTGGATTAATGTTTCTTTAATTCCCTGGTTGTTGGACTTCCATGCTAATGTTTTCTGGCAGTTCTGGTTGTTCTTTGTTTTTAAATTGGCTGTTATCTTCTTTTGGTTTGTGAGGAAGTGAAGCATTTCTGCTCATGCATCCATCTTGGCCGGAACTCCCTCTACCTTCATTTTTATGTTTCCTACCTCATTTTTGAGAACTTCAGTTCTCACTAAGTTCCTCTACTCTTCCCATAAGTTCATTGGGCATCTTTATAACCAATGCTTTGAACTCTGCATCTAGTAGATTGACTCTCCATTTTGTTTGTTTGTTTCTTTTTTCTGGAGTTTTGTTCTGTTCCTTCATTTGGACATGTTCTCTTCATTTTGGCAGCCTCCTTGTGTTTGTTTCTATGAATTAGGTAGAGCTGCTATACTCCCAAGCTAGGTAGAGTGCCCTTGTGTAGTAGGGTCTAGTCACACAGGCTTCCTGATCACACAAGCTGATCAGTCCAGGTGCAGCCCTCCATGTGAGCTGTGTACTCTTCTGTTGTAATTGAGCCTCTACTGCTTTTGGTATGTCAGTGAGAGGAATCTACCCCCAGGCCAACTGGCTAAAAGGGCTGAGTGCAACCACCATGAAGGATCAGCTGTGCAGGGGCCAACTCCACAGAGCAGAATTTATTTCAACGGGGCTGTGGTGCCTGCTGAGTCCTCCCCTAGAGTGTGTCCCTTGTGGAGGTGGTTGCATGATTCTATGACATGGTACGAAGCTGTGCACCAAATGTGCTGGTTCCGGGGCCCCCCCTGAAGGTACAGACCAAGGTTAGCCACCATCTGTGCCATGCCAAGGGCCACCCAGCATGAGTTACAAAGTGATCTGTGGATGGCTGCTACTTGTGCTGGGCTTGGAGGTGCCCAGGGGAGGCCAAGCTGTTAACCAAGGCCAGCTGCTTGCTAGTGCCGGGCCTGGGGCCACTTAGTGAGAGGTATACTGCATGCCAAGGCCAGATGCTGCTTGTTTGGGAGATTTTTTAAAGTCTGAAGCATGAGCCAAGACAGGCCATTTCTATGGGAAAACCACTAGAAAGACTTTGGTTTGGGCTCACAAGTTGAGTGGAACAGGTTGATGGAGACTCAGATATGGTGTTCTTCTGTCAACTCTTCAGGAAAGGGCCCAGAAAAGAAACAATGGCCTCTGCCAACACTTCTCTCTTGGAGAAAGCTTCCCTTCTAGCTTTTACCTGGCTGTCAGAAAACTCAGTTCTTTCCTATATGTCCCTGGTGCTTTAGCGCTGGAGCTCAGGAGTGATTCCAAGTAATTCCATGCATTGGCCCTTTAAGAGGAATGCTTGGAGCTCTGTCTCATTCAGCCACAATCCACACCAGTTTTTCCAGCTCAGAAGTTATGAGGACTTCTCTTCCTGGGCTGCAGAACCTGGGGTGGGGCAGGGTACCCTTTTCTTCTCAGGGAGGGACTTCTGCATTTGAGATATCCCACCTAATTTTTATTTGCCACATGGGGGTGTGGGACCAGCCTGTTCCATGTCTCCAACCCTCTACTAGTGTGGATGTGGCTTCTTTACATCATAGGTTGTAGAACTCTGTTTAGCTAGATTTCAGGCAGTTCTGAATAATGGTTATTTTGTAGTTTAGCTGTAATTTTGATGCGGTTGTGGGACGTTTCAAGTATCACATTTAGCTAAGCCACCATCTTGACTGGAACCACCTCTAATTTCCCTTGTGATTTCTCTTTTGGTTCCCAGTTTTTTAGGAATATGTTCTTATTTTCCATGTATTTGTAAAATTCTCAACTTTCTGTCATTAGTTTCTAATTGCCTTCTATTGTGGTAAGAGAAAATACTTCCCACAATTTAAATTCTTTAACATTTATTGAGGTTTATTTTATGTCCTAGCATATGGTTTATATCAGAGAATGTTTCATGTGAATTTGAAAATAATATATATTTTTCTGTTTGAGTGGGGAGTTTCTTAAATGTCTGTTAGCCCTATTTAGTTTTATAGTGTTTGTTGTTCAACCCTTGTTTTATTGTTGATCCTCTACCTACTTGTTCTATCCATTATTTTAAGTGGAACATTAAAGTTCTTGACTATTATTGCTGACTTGTCTATTTATCCCTTCAACTGTTAGTTTGTGCTTAATGTATGCAGGTACTCGGGTTTCAGGCACATATATGTTTATAATAGTTAAATCTTCCTAATGGATTGGCCCTTCTATCACTATAAAGTGGCCCTAGTCGGGTAGCTCAGTTGGTCAGAGCATCAACCTGATATGCCAAGAGTGTAGGTTCAATCCCCAGTGAGGGCACATACAAGATTCAACCAGTGAATGCATAATCAATTTGTATCTTTGAATATAAAGTGTCTCTTGTAGTCAGCAGAGTGGATCTTGTTTTTTTCATCCAGTATGGCCATCTCTGCCTTTTGATCAGACTCACCTTTAATAGTATATTGATATAGTTGGATTTATACCTACTATTTTATTTTATTTTATTTTTTAATTTTTTTAATTTATTTTTTATTGATTATGCCATTACAGTTGTTCTATTCCCCTCCACCCTACCCCCCGTCCCCACCACTAACCCCCCTTTAGTTTATGTCCATGTGTCTCAAGTTCTTTAGATTCTATATTTCCCATACTATTCTTGCCCCCCATCTATTTTCTATCTACTCTCTATGCTACTTATTTTCTGTACCTTCTCCCCCCTTCTCCTCCTTCCACTCCCCTGTTGCTAACCCTCCTTGAGATCTTCATTTCTATGTTTCCACTCCTGATCTAGCTGTCCTTTTAGTTTGCTTTTGTTTTAGGTGTGGTTGTTAATAACTGTGAGTTTGCTGTCCTTTCACTGTTCATGTTTCTTTAACTTCTTTTTCTTAGGTAAGTCCCTTTAACATTTCATATAATAAGGGCTTGGTGATGATGAACTCCTTGAATTTGATCTTATCTGAGAAGACTTTACCTGTCCTTCCATTCTAAATGAAAGTTTTGCTAGATAGAGCAATCTTGGTTGTAGATCTTTGGATTTCATGACTTGGAATACCTCTTTCCAGCCCCTTCTTGCCTGTAAGGTCTCTTTTGAGAAATCTGCTGACAGTCTGATGGGAACTCCTTTGTAGGTGACTGTCCCCTTAGCTCTTGCTGCTTCTAGGATTCTCTTCATTTTAATCTTGGCTAATGTAATTATGATGTGCCTTGGTGTGTTCCTTCTTGGGTCCAACTTCTTTGGGACTCTCTGAGCTTTCTGGATTTCCTGGAAGTCTATTGCCTTTGCCAGATTGGGGAAATTCTCCTTTATTATTTGTTCAAATAATTTTTCCACTGGTGGCTGTGCCTTTCCCCCTCCTGGTACCCCTATAATTCGGATGTTGGAGTGTTTAAAGATGTCCTGGAGGTTCCTCAGACTCTCATTTCTTTGAATTCTTGGTTCTTGACTCTTTTCTGTTTGGCCATTATTTGCTTTCTTCTGGTCCACTCCACTGATTTGAGTCCCAGTTTCCTTTTCATCACTATTGGTTTCCTGCGCAATTCCATTCATTTCAATTAGTTTAGCCTTCATACGTTTCTCTAATTTGTGGCTATAATCAACCAGTTCTGTGAGGATCCTGATCACCAGTGTTGTTTAAATCATCTACACCAGTGTTTTAAACTGCGTCTGAGAGTTTTGCTATTTCTTCATGGCTTAGATTTATAGGCTCTGGGGCTTTGAGATCTTCTTGAGCCATTTTTGGTCTGTTTGAGCCCTTTAAGTGTGAGGAGCGGAGCCTCGGACTCCCAGGTCGCTGGGTTGTGACGCTGTTTGTGGGGGCGTGGTCAGAAAGGGGAAATGGCGGCTCCCTCTGTTGTTTCACACTGCTGGGTGAGGAGCAGATCCTCAGGTGGTTCACCAGGGTCAGACCACTCAGAGTCGCTGGGTTATGACACTGTATGTTGAGGTGGGTTTAGAGCAGGGAAATGGCGGCGCCCTCTGTTGCTGCTTGCCTTGGGGACCGGCTGGGTCACGGTCCAATTGCCCACTCCCTCACTTGTCTATCCGTGTATGAATGCGCGACCACAGTCAACCCACAGCCCTGCTCCCTTGCGGTTTCCCTGCGGTCGATGGGTCTCTCACTAGGTCCAACCCTGCGCCTGGATTCCGGGTGCCTGAGTCTGTCTGACCGAGTTTTCCTGTAGCTATCCCGCTCCGCCAGCTGCTGGTTTCGCCCCTTACCGGTCAGGCTGAAGAATTTGTTGTTAACAGACTTCCGAAAAATTCAATTTTCTGTGTTCTGGCTACGTTTTCTGTTGCTGATATTTAGTTGTCTCTAAATTTGGTTGTGTGAGAAAGCACGGTATCTCCACCTATGCCTCCATCTTGGCGGCTATTTTGTTTTCTATATATTTTACAACTTTTTCTGCTCTTCCTCCTTTACTGCTTTCTTTTGCACTGAGTGAATATTTTCTAGCACAATATTGTAATTATTAATTTTATATCTATATATTAACTACTTTTTTAGTTGTTTTCTTGGTGATTGCTCTATTTTATTTTATTTTTTTATTGATTATGCCATTACATTTGCTCTATTCCCCCCTCCTTTCCCCTCTACCCTGCATACCCCTCCCCCACCATTTCCCCCTTTAGTTCATGAACATGTGTCTCAAATTCTTTAGATTCTGTATTTCCCCTACTATTCTTACCCTCCCCCCTATCTATTTTCTATCTACTGTCTATACTACTTATTTTCTGTACCTTCTCCCCCCTTCCCCTCCTCCCACTACCCTGTTGCTAACCCTCCATGAGATCTTCATTTCTATGGTTCTGCTCCTGATCTAGCTATCCTCTTAGTTTGCTTTTGTTTTAGGTGTGGTTCTTAATAACTGTGAGTTTGCTGTCCTTTCACTGTTCATCTTTTTTATCTTCTTTTTCTTAGGTAAGTCCCTTTAACATTTCATATAGTAAGGGCTTGGTGATGATGAACTCCTTGAATTTGGTCTTATCTGAGAAGCACTTTATCTGTCCTTCCATTCTAAATGAAAGTTTTGCTGGGTAGAGCAATCTTGGTTGTAGATCTTTGGTTTTCATGACTTGGAATACCTCTGTCCAGCCCCTTCTTGCCTGTAAGGTCTCTTTTGAGAAATCAGCTGACAGTCTGATGGGAACTCCTTTGTAGGTGACTGTCCCCTTAGCTCTTGCTGCTTCTAGGATTCTCTCCTTCATTTTAATCTTGGCTAATGTAATGATGATGTGCCATGGTGTGTTCCTTCTTGGGTCCAACTTCTTTGGGACTCTCTGAGCTTCCTGGATTTCCCGGAAGTCTATTTCCTTTGCCATCTTGGGGAAATTCTCCTTTATTATTTGTTCAAATAATTTTTCAACTGGTGGTTGTGCCTTTCCCCCTTCTGGTACCCCTATAATTCGGATGTTGGAACATTTAAAGATGTCCTGGAGGTTCCTAAGCTTCTCCTCATTTTTCTGAATTCTTATTTCTTCATTCCTTTCTGTTTGATCATTTTTTTCTTCCTTCTGGTTCTCTCCCTTGATTTGAATCCCAATTTTCTTTCCATTACTATTGGTATCTTTTGTATCAGCATTCATTTCAATTAATTTAGCTTCCATATGTTTCTCTAATTTGTGACTAAAATCCACCAGTTCTGTAAGGATCTTTATAACCAGTGTTTTGAACTGTGCATCTGAAAGACTGGCTATTTCTTCATCACTTAGGTCTATCAGTTCTGGGGCTCTGAGTTGTCCTAGAGCCATTTTTGGTCTATTCGTGCTGTTAAGTGAGCGGAGCGAAGCCTTAGTTGTTTACCAGGACGGGGCGACCCAGGTCGCTGGTTTGTGACGCTGTGTGTGTGGGCGGGGTCAGAGAGGGAGCAATGGCTTCCTCTCCGCTAGCCCAGCGCATCCAGTCACTCAAACGCCTCGGGCTTGCTTATCCAATCCTAATTTTGCGAGCCTGCTGCACCACGCGGGTTTCCCTTCTCACTGGTTTCTCCGCACGTAAATGTGCGTGACCGACCGACCCACCGCGCCTCTTCCCTGTGCGCTCCGGCAGCCAGCTCGCTGGCAATCAGCCCTAGGTTGCCTGCATGCACCGCGCACCGCCCCGGGAATTTTTTCTTGCTAACCTGCTCCGCTGCTGGCCTCGCTCCTCGTTCCGGTCCAGCCGAGTATCTAGTTGTCCTTTGGACTCCGTATTGTCGATTTTCTGTGTGGCTTGGTTGTGACTGCTGTTAAAAATAGTTGTTCTTAGATTGGGTTGTGCACAGAGGTGAGGTGGAACCTCCACCTACTTCTCCATCTTGGTGGAAGTCCGGTGATTGCTCTAGTATCCACCATATACATGTTAAGATATCAGAATATAGTCAGATTTATTCTAACCTAATTCTAAATTAAAAAGTTGCTTTTATACAGCTTTACTCCCTCTTTATTGTGCTATTATTGGTATTATATATTACATATACAACTCTGAAGAAAGTTCAGTCATTTTTAATATAATGAGAATGGTTTTTGTGATATCAGTGTAACTTAGCAGCCAAGGACAGTGGACTGGAATGCGAATGCATGAACAATGGTGACTTCACTGTACTAGTCGGGGCGGGCGGTGGTAGATGCCCTTGAGTATGTGTACTGTGTGGCTGTTGCATTCAAAATAACTGAGTGATGGTTTGATTCTCAGTCAGGGCACATGCCTGGGTTGAGGGTCAGGTCCCCAGTAGGGGCCATGTGAGAGGCAACCACACAATGATGTTTTTCTTCCTCTCTTTCTCTCTCCCTACTCCTCTCTCTAAAAATAAAATAAATAAAACCTTAAAAAAAATAACAGCAGAGCAACAAATCTGCATAAAATTTTGCATTAAGCTTGAACATTCCTCTGTGGTAACTATTCAGATGATTCAAAAGGCCGCAGCTATGAGCAACTGGATTGGTAGCTTCATCACAATAATGCGTCCACTCATGCATTACATCTTGTGCAGAGTTTTTTTGCAAAACATCAAATCACCCAGGTGACTCAGCCCTTCCATGGCCTAGATTTGGTGCCCTGTGACTTCTGGCTTTTCCCAAAACTAAAATCAACTTTGAAAGGGAAGAGATTTCAGACCATTGATGAAATTCAGGACAATACAATGGGGCAGCTGATGGCAATTAGGAGAAGTGTGAGGTCTCAAGGTGCCTACTTTGAAGGAGACTGAGGTGTCATTGTCAAGTGCACAATGTTTCTTGTATCTGCTTCAATAAATGTCTCTATTTTTCATATTACATGGCTGCATACCTTCTAGACATACCTCATATGTTTATATATTATATAACACATATATCTATATAAGTTACAAATCCAACAATAAATTGTTATAATAATTATATACATATTTGTATGTTTTTTAAGAAGCAAAGAGAAGAAGAGCAAGTACATATTTTTAGTTTGTTATTTACCAATTCTGGCTCTCTTCATTTGTCCTTTTGTTCATTTTTCATTTGGATTCAAGGTACCATCCTTACTCTAATACCCTTTGTTTCCACCCACCTCCTTTGTGCTATTATTGTTGACTATATCAACATTCTATATGTTATACACTCAACAATAAAATTAAAGACATTGTTTTATACAAATGCTTTTTTTCTTTCCATTTTATTTTGTATTAGTTTCAGGTGTACGACTTAGTGGTCAGAAAATCATACACTTCACAAAGTTTTCTCCTTGATATTTCCAGTACTCAACTGGCACTATACATAGTTATTGGAATATTATTGACTATATCTCCTATGCTTCACTCTATATTCCTGTGACTGTTTTGTAATTGCCAATTTGTATTTAATCCCTTCACCTCTTTTACTGAGTCCCCCAACAACCCTCCCCTCTGGAAATGACCAGTCTGCTGTCTGTGTTAAGAGTCTGGTTTAATTTTGTTTATTCATTTATTTTGTTCTTTGGATTCTACATCTAAGTGAAATCATATGGCATCTGTTTCTTTCTGATTGACATGTTTCACTGAGCATAAACCTACTAGGTCCAACCATGCTGTCACAAATGGTACGAGTTTCTTCTTCTTTTTTAACGGCCAAGTAATACTCCATTGTAGATATGTACCACAAGTTTTTACCTTCTCGTCTATTGATGGGCTCTTGGATTGCTTCCAGATCTGGGCTAAATAATGCTGCAATGAACATGGGGTACATATATTATATTGAATTAGTGTTTGAGGTTTCTTTAAATAAATCCCCAGAAATGAAATCACTAGTCATAAGGCAGTTCCATTTTTAAAAATATTTTATTTATTTTGAAAGAGAGAGAGGAAGGGAGGAAGAGAGGGAGAGAAACATCAGTGTGTGGTTACCTCTCATGCACCCCCTACTGGGAACCTGGCCTGCACCCCAGGCATGTGCCCTGACTGGGAATCGAACTGGCAACCCTTTGGTTAGCCAGCTGGCACTCAACCCAATAAGCCACACACACCAGGGCAAGGCAGTTCCATTTTTAATTTTTTGAGGGAACTCCATATTGTTTTCCATAGTGGCTGTACCAATATGCATTTCTGTCAACAGTGCACAAGGGTTCCCTTTTTCCCATATCCCTGCCAACAGTTGTTTGTTGACTTATAGATGATAGCTATTCTAGCAGGTATGAGGTAATATTTCATTGTGGTTTAAATTTGCATTTTTTCTGATGATTATTGGTGTTGAACATCCTTTCATATGTCTATTGTCCATCTGTATGTCCTCTTTGAAGAAGTGTTTTATTCAGGCCTTTGTTTGCTTTTTTTGTCATTGAACAGTATAACTTCTTTAAAGATTTTAGATATTAATCCCTTACCAGATATATTATTGGTGAATATGTTCTCATTTAGTACATTGTCTTTTCATCTTTTCTGATGAGTTCCTTTGCTGTGTAAAAACTTTCTAGTTTAAAGTAATCCCATTTGTTTATTTTTTCTTTTGTTTCCCTTGTCTGAGGAAATATATGAGAAAAAATATTGCTATGAGAAATGTCAGATTTATGGCCTATGTTTTCTTATAGGATCTTTATGGTTTTGAGTCTAACATTAAGTCTTTAATACATTTTGAGCTTATTCTGGTATATGGAATAAGACAATGGTCTGGTTTCATTGTTTTTCATGTTATCTGTCCAGTTTTCCAAGCACCGTTTATTGAACAGACCATCTTTACCCACTATATGTTCTTGCCTCCTTTGTCAAATATTAATCGACCATACAGGCATAGGTTTATTTCTGGGTTATTTTGTTCTATTATCTACATGTCTGTTTTTATACCATTACCATGCTGTTTTAGTAACTATCATCTTCTAGTGTATTTTCACACCTGGTAGTGTGAGACCTACAACTTTGTTCTTTCTCAAGATTGCTTAGGCTATTCAAAGATTTTTGTGGTTCTATGTAACTTTTTGGATTACTTTTTTTTTTAAAGTGTTTTTTTAACTTTTTTTATTGATTATGCCATTACATTTGCTCTATTCCCCCCTCCATTCCCCTCCACCCTGCATACCCCTCCCCCACCATTTCCCCCTTTAGTTCATGAACACGTGTCTCAAATTCCTTAGATTCTGTATTTCCCCTACTATTCTTACCCTCCCCCCTATCTATTTTCTATCTACTGTCTATGCTACTTATTTTCTGTACCTTCTTCCCCCCTTCCCCTCCTCCCACTCCCCTGTTGCTAACCCTCCTTGAGATCTTCATTTCTATGGTTCTGCTCCTGATCTAGCTGTCCTCTTAGTTTGCTTTTGTTTTAGGTGTGGTTCTTAATAACTGTGAGTTTGCTGTCCTTTCACTGTTCATCTTTTTTATCTTCTTTTTCTTAGGTAAGTCCCTTTAACATTTCATATAATAAGGGCTTGGTGATGATGAACTCCTTGAATTTGGTCTTATCTGAGAAGCACTTTATCTGTCCTTCCATTCTAAATGAAAGTTTTGCTGGGTAGAGCAATCTTGGTTGTAGGTCTTTAGATTTCATGACTTGGAATACCTCTTTCCAGCCTCTTCTTGCCTGTAAGGTCTCTTTTGAGAAATCAGCTGACAGTCTGATGGGAACTCCTTTGTAGGTGACTGTCCCCTTAGCTCTTGCTGCTTCTAGGATTCTCTCCTTCATTTTAATCTTGGCTAATGTAATTATGATGTGCCTTGGTGTGTTCCTTCTTGAGTCCAACTTCTTTGGGACTCTCTGAGCTTCCTGGATTTCTTGGAAGTCTATTTCCTTTGCCATCTTGGGGAAATTCTCCTTTATTATTTGTTCAAATAAGTGTTCCAGTTGTGGCTGTGCCTTTCCCCCTTCTGGTACCCCTATAATTCGGATGTTGGAACGTTTAAAGATGTCTTGGAGGTTCCTAAGCTTCTCCTCATTTTTCTGAATTCTTATTTCTTCATTCCTTTCTGTTTGATCATTTTTTTCTTCCTTCTGGTCCACTCCCTTGATTTGAGTCCCAATTTTCTTTCCATTACTATTGGCATCCTTTGTATCACCATTTATTTCAATTAGTTTAGCTTCCATATGTTTCTCTAATTTGTGACTAAAATCCACCAGTTCTGTAAGGATCCTGATAACCAGTGTTTTGAACTGTGCATCTGAAAGACTGGCTATTTCTTCATCACTTAGGTCTATCGGTTCTGGGGCTCTGAGTTGTCCCAGAGCCATTTTTGGTCTATTCGTGCTGTTAAGTGAGCGGAGCGAAGCCTTAGTTGTTTACCAGGACGGGGCGACCCAGGTCGCTGGTTTGTGACGCTGTGTGTGGGGGCGTGGTCAGAGAGGGAGCAATGGCGGTCCTCTCCGCTAGCCCAGCCCGTTCAGTCACTCCACGCGCCTCGGGCTTGTTTATCCGATCGGAATTGTGCGAGCCTGCTGCTCCGCACCGGCTTCCCTTCTCACTGGTTTCTCCGCACGTAGATGCGCGCGACCCACGGACCAACCCGCTGTGCGCTCCGGCAGCCAGCTCGCTCGAGATCAACGCCCTCGGTTGCCTGGCGCACCGCGCACCGCCCCGGGAATTTTTTCTTGCTAACCTGCTCCGCTGCTGGCCTCGCTCCTCGTACCGGTCCAGCTGAGTATCTAGTTGTCCTTTGGACTCTGTATTGTCGATTTTCCGTGTGGCTTGGTTGTGACTGCTGTTAAAAATAGTTGTTCTTAGATTTGGTTGTGCACAGAGGCGAGGTGTTTCCTCCACCTACGTCTCCATCTTGGCGGAAGTCCTCTGGATTACTTTTTTTAGTCTGTGAAAGATGCCATTGTTATTTTGATAGGAATTTCATTGAATCTATACATTGTTTTGGTTAGTATGGGTAGTATGGACATATTAATAATGTCACTTCTTTTTATACACGAACACAGTACAGTATAGGCTTCCATTTATTTGTACCTTCTTTGATTTCTTTCTTCAGTGCCTTATAATTTTTTGAGTACATGTCTTTTACCTCCTTGGATAAACTTACTTATAGAGTTGTTGGGTTTTTTTTTTTAAACATTTTATTTATTTATCTTTAGAGGGGAAGGGAAGGAGAGAGGGAGAGAAATATCAATGTATGGTTGCCTCTTGTGTGTCCCCTGCTGGGAACTGGCCTGCAACCCAGGCATGTGGCCTGACCAGGAATCGAATCACGATCCTCTGGGTCGCAGGCCTGTGTTCAATCCACTGAGCTACACCAGCCAGGGCTGGGTGTTTTTGTTTGTTTGTTTGTTTGTTTAATGCTATTGTAAATGGAATTGTTTTCTTAGTGTCCTTTCCTGATAGTTTATTTCTGTTGTATAGAAAATAAAACTGATTTCTGAATATTAATTTTGTATCCTGCTACTTTACTAAATTTACTTATCAGTTCTAATAGGTTTTTTTGTGGAGTCTTTAGGGTTCTTTCTATATAGTATTATGTCATTTACAAATAGTGACTATTTTACTACTTCCTTTCCAGTTTGGATTCCTTTTATTTCTTGTCTGATTGCTGTAGCTAGGACTTCCAGTACTATGTTGAATAAAAGTGGAAAAGTTTCCTCTTTTGTTACTGATCTTAAGGGAAACACTCTTAGTATTTTCCTGTTGGGTATATAGTTAGGTGAGAATTTATTATATATGGTCTTTATTGAGGTATCTTCCCTCTAGTTCTACTTTGCTGAGAATTTTTATCACAAAAGCATGCTGGATTTTGTCAAATGCTTTTTCTGCACCTATTGTTATAATCATTTGGTTTTTACCCTTTATTTTATGTGATGTATCATAATTGATTTGTTGGTATTGTACCAACCTTGCATCCCAGGAAGAAATTCTGCCTACTCATGGTGTATTATGTTTTTAATGAATTTCGTATTCAGTTTACTAATATTTTCTTGAGGATTTTTGCATCTATGTTCATCAGTGATATTGACCTATAATTTTCTTTCCTTTTAGTGTCTCTATCTGGTTTTACAATTAGGACAATGATGGCCTTGTAAGATGAGCTTGCTAGTCTTTCCTCCCCTTGAAGTTTTTTTGGAATAGTTTGAGAAGAGTAGGTATTAGCTCTTTTTTTAATGACTAGTAAAATGCACCTGTAAAGTCATCTGGTCCAGGACTTTTGTTTGTTGTGAATTTTTTTTTATTACTACTTTGATTTAATTAGTAGTAATTTGTCTGTTTGGATGTTTTGTTTCCTCCTGATTCAGCCTTGGAAGATTGTGTTTCTAGAAATTTATCCATTTTTTTTCCAGATTGTTTAATTTGTTGGCATATAGTGTATTTTGCTGTGTATAATGCACACCCACATTTTGTGCACATTATACACGGGATTATCTACCCATTATTACACCCATGATATGTAATCATTATACCCATGTATAATGTGCATCCTTATTTTTCCCTAAAAAATTTGGGCAAAAAAAATGCGCATTATACATGGCAAAATAAAGTAGTTGTTTGTGATAATTTCTTGGAATCTTTGGTACTTGTGGTGTCAGTTGTTTTTCTTTCATTTCTGATTTTATTTATTTTGGTCCTCTCTTTTTTCTTGATGAGTCTGGTTAAAGGTTTGTCAATTTTATTTATCTTTTCAACAAACCAGCTTCTAGTCTCATTGACCTTTTGTATGTATTTTTAGTCTCTGTCATTTATTTCCATTCTAACCATAATTATTTCCTTTTTTCCACTCAGTTTGTGCTTTGTTGTTCTCTCTGTGCTTTGTCGTTCTCTTTTCAATTCCTTTAGGTGTAAGTTTAATTGTTTGAGATTTTTCTTGCTTCTTAAGGTAGATCTGTATTGCTTTGAACTTCCCTCCTTGGAATGTTTTTGCTGTGTCCCATAGATTTTGGGTTGTTTTGTGTTCTTTTTCATTTGTCTCAAGGTAACTTCTGATATCTTCTTTGATGTCATTGTTAACCCATTCATTGTTTAGAAACATGTTATTTAGCCTCCATGTCTTTGTGTGTTTTTCAGGTTTTGTCTCTTTTTTTTGTAATTAATTTCTAGTTTCATGCCATTATGGTCAGAAAGGATGCTTCACATGATTTAAATCTTCTTAAATTTATTCAGACTTGTTTTGTGCCCTCACATGTAGTCTATCCTAGAAAATGTTCCATATGCACTTGAAAAGAATGTATATTCTGCTGTTTTGGGGTAAAATGCTCTGAAAATATCAATTAAGTCCATCTAGTCTAGCATGTCACTTAAAGCTGCCGTTTCCTTGTTGATCTTTTGTCTTGAAGATCTATCTACTGACTTCAATGAAGTGTTAAAATCCCCTACTATGATTACATGATGGTCAATCTCTTTGTATCCTTCAATAATTGCTTTATTTATTTAGGTGTTCCTATGATGGGTAAATAAATGTTCACAAGGATTACATCCTCTTTTTGGATCAGTCCTTTTATCATTATGTAGTGTCCTTCTGTGTCTCTTACTGTATAGCCTTAAAGTCCATTTTATGTGATATAAATATTGCTATCCCAGCTTCTTTATTGTTTCCACTGCATGAAATATCTTTTTCCATCCCTCTAGTTTCAGTCTGTGTGTATCTTTCATTCTGAGGTGGGTCTGTTGTAGATAATGTATCTTGCTTTTATGGGTCTTGTTTTCTTATCCATTCAGCTATCCTATGTCTTTTGATTGGAGCATTTAATCCATTTATATTTAAAGTGATTATTAACAGGTACATATTTATTGGCATTTTATTCTTTATAACTATGTTCCTCCCTTTTTAAACATTTTAAAAAACAAATAAATAAACATTATTTATTTTTTAGAGAGAGGGGAAAGGAAGGATAAAGAGAGAGGGAGAGAAACATCAATGTGTGGTTGCCTCTCACATGCCCCCTACTGGGGAACTGGCCCTCAACCCAGGCATGTGCCCTAACTGGGGATGAAACCAGGGACCCTTTGGTTTACAGTCCAGCACTCAATTCACTGAGCCACACCAGACAGGGCTTCTTCTCATTTTTTCCCTTCTTCCTAAAGACAACCCTTTAACATACTGGTTTGGTAGTAATAAACTTGCTTAGCCTTTTCTTTTCTGGGAAGTTTTTAATTTCTCCTTCGTTTCTAAATGATAGCCTTGGTAGGTAGAGTAATTTGGGTTGTAGGCCCTTGCTTTTCATCACTTTGAATATTTCTTTTCAATCCCTTCTGACCTGAAAAATTTCTATTGGGAAAACAGTTGAAAAGCTTATGCCACACCAGCCCCCAGAGGTAAGTAACTACTTTTCTTACTGCCTTTATGATTCTGTCTTTAACCTGTGGCATTTTAATTATGATATATCTTGGAATGAGCCTCTTTGGGTTTATCTTGTTTGAGACTGGGCACTTCTTAGACCTGTGTGTCTTTTTCTTTTACCAGGTTAGAAAAGTTTTCTTCCATTATTTCTTCAAATAGGTTATCAATACCTTGCTTTCTCTCTTTTGCTTCTCGTACACCAATGATTTGGATGTTGTTACACTTCAGGTTGTCTCAGAAGTGTCTTAGACTAGCCTCAATTTTTAAAAATCTTTTTTGCGTTTGCTTCTGCTTCTCTGATTGGGTGTTTTCTGCTACTTTGTCGATTGCTGTCAATTCTCTGCTTTACCTAACTTGCTGTTGATTTCTTCTAGTATATTCTTCATTTCAGATGTTGTATTTTCATTTCTACCTGCTTCTGTTTATGGTTTCTATGTCTTATTTTATGTTTTCTCTCACTTTAGTGAGATTCTCATTAAGTTCCTTGAGCATCCTTATAACCATTGTTTTAATGCTGTATCTGGTGGCTTACTTGCCTCCATATCATTTAGTTCTTTTTCTGAGATTTCTCCTTTTCTTTTATTTGGGGCATGTTTCTTTGTCTCCCTATTTTGGCGCCTCTGTATTTGTTTTTGTGTATTAGGTAGATCTTCTATGCCTTGGTATGGTGGCCTTAAATAGTAGGTGTCTGCGGGACTCTGTGCAGTCTCCCTGATCACCTGAGCGGGGTGCTCCAGAAATGTCCCTTCTGTAGGTTATTTGAGCCCTCCTGTTGTAGTTGAGTCTTGATTGCTGGTGGCCCTTAGCACAGCTCTTACAGTGACTGAGCTTAAAAGGCAGTTAACAGGTGAGTGTGGATCTCAGGGAGCCTTGGGCCTTTTGCTGACCTGTCCCCAGGGGTGGTCCTGGTGGAAACCAGAGTCTTGGTGCACAACTAGGTCCCTCTCATGCACACCCAGGCCCAGTAGAGGCAGTCACAAACTGTGGATCCCTTTGTAGCTCCAAACAGTAGCCCAGGGCCGGTCACAGGCAGCACCTGACATCACCAGGCCTGGACTCCCTCCCAAGTTGTCCCAGAACCAACATACCCAGTGGTGTAGACCATTCAGATCATGAGTCAATTAGCTCCACAAGTGTAGGGGTGACTACTTTCGCGAGGTCCCCCTGGTGCCATGGACACCCATGAGTGAATAAATATGGCTGAGAAGCGATGAGATCTGTTTGGGGATGGAGGCGTGGGCTGTGGCCAGTTTCTCTGGGGAGAAAGAGGCCAGCAGCGGCCAGTTTCTCCGAGCAGAAAAAGGCCCTGAGCGCCTTTTTCCATAGCCTTTTATTGGGTTGTAATACACAGGAATACAGGGCGGCAAGGATCAAACAATAGATAACATTTCAAAGAGGTCTGAGGGTTTCAGTCTGAGTGAGTGTCTGTCAGGAAGAGAGTTGCAGAAACTTGGGAGACATACTCATTTCCTCTTGGACCTTTATCATATGAATGAAAGTACTCTTAGCAGAGCAGATTTCACAGGTTTATCAGCAAGTCTTTCTGGTGCCAGATTATTCCCCAGGGCAGGCTCTAGCAAGGCAAGGAGCTGTACCTCTCCCCATCAGGTATTCAGGCTTAAGGGGATTAGAGCCAGGAAGCGCATCTCCCAGGGGACATGGGGACTCAGGCTTTGACAAAGCCAGGGGACGAGAGTCCACTGCTCTCTGTTGCAGCCCCCTTCAAGTCCTTCCATGAAGGCCTCCCAGGTGATCAAGTCTGGCTTAGGTTGCCCCCCCGCTGTGAGGGGTCTTACCCGTCATTGACTTCTGACCAAGCTCTGGGGGCAGGGAGAGGAACTGAGGCAGCGTTTGCTACCAGAGACAGGATTTGTCTCCTGCGGCTGGCATTCCATAGGTCGTCTCTGGCCCTTAGCCACAAGGGGGTAGAGATACAATTCCTAAAATCAGGCAGAGCAGTCTACAACACACAAGCATTATACACAAAGGAAAATCTTGACAGACATCAAACCTTTTTCTGGAGTCTGCCCCTGCACAACACCTCATACATTGCCATGAGGTCAATCCCAACATTTTAAGTACCTGCCCAGCACCATACTTGGTTACTACAATGTTATTGACCATATTCCCTATACTGTGCTTTACAACCCTGTGACTATTTTGTAACTACCAATTTGTACTTCTCAACCCTGTCCTCTTTTTCACTCAGCCCCTTGACCCCCTCCCATCTTGCAACCATCAGTGTACTCTGTATCTATGAGTCTGTTTCTATTCTGTTTGTTCTTTTGCTCTTTAGAGTCTATATGAGTGAAATCATATGGTATTTTCCTTCTGTTTATAAAGTCTATTAATTTCCAAAGATTTCTTGTTTATATATATTTTTAAATGAGCATTCTTTTTTCATAAAGATTTTATTTATTTATTTTCAGAGAGCGGGGAAGGAAAGGGGGAAGAGAGGGAAACACCAGTGTGTCATTGCCTTTCACACGCCCCCTCCTGGGGACCTGGCCCGCAACCCAGGCACGTGCCCTGACGGGGAATTGAACTGCAACCCCTTGATTCGCAGGCCTGCACTCAATCCACTGAGCTACACCAGCCAGGATTAAGTTTTTTAATAAATAAAGGAATAAAGAAACATAATCAGCCCCTGATGATGCACCATTGGCTTGCAGAGGCCTGGCATACTGTACTTGTGTGAGGTACCCAGGTAGACTGGCATCCCTATGGGCAGGGACTTTCCTTTTCTTGTCAGCCTGCAGCCTGCCCAAGCCCGAGTCTGTGCAGGTGGTGTGGTCTGCCTGACTGCATGATCGGCAGCCAACTCCTTGCCCATCTACCTGTGATGCAGTAAGTCAAGAGGCCTGGCTCTGGCCTGTGTATCTCAGTTGGTTGGAGCATCGCCCCATACACTGAAAAGTTGTGGGTTCATTTCCCAGTCAGGGCACATACCCAGGCTGTGTGTTCAATCTCCAGTCAGGGAGCCTATGAGAGGCAACTGATAGATGTTTTTCTATTACATCAATGATTCCAAAGCAATGAAAAAAAATATATATGTTCCCAGGTGAGAATTTAAAAAAAGTCAAGGGGCCTGCAAAGGCCATCTGAGCTTTGGACCAGGCCCTCCATTGTTGGTATTATGGCCACTGACCCACCCTGAATGTCAGGCTGGCTGGTGAACACATCAAGAACTAATCCTGAAGAAGCTCACAAACCTTCTACACGTGTATGATCTTACAGACTTTCTGCCCTTCAACCTAGAGTATACCTGTGTCTAGACTACCACAGTCTCTCCAGGAGCCCCAGAGGGACTGAGCTGGAGTCACAGCAGAATCTGTAGACTAGGGATACAGTCCTGGCTCTGAAATATCTACCATTCAATTTCTCAGTGTTCCTGTTCATTGATCATAGAGATGGGGCAACTCAGTGAATGACCTGTTTTTCCTAGAAATCCCCTGCTTTGGCCACTGCTCCTCTGAAGGTCCAGGAAGATCAGAGAAGACTACAGAAGACTTTGGGGCCTCCAGTGTGCCCCAGCCTCCGTCACACACACACTCTCCTTCCCCAGATGCTGCTCACATGCCTGTCCCAGAAGAGGCCACATAGAAACTGCAGGGATGGCCTGGGAAATGGACTGTCACACTTCAAGACCAAAAAGCCTCTATCTCTTTCTCCAGTTGTTTTTTTCCCTCTGGTCTTCCTCCAAAGATCCTAAACCTGAGAGGCAGCGTGACCCACAAAAAGAGCAAGGGCTTGGAGACGGCACAGCTTCCCCACTTTAGAGCTGTGAGACCTTCAGAAAGTAAGTACTCCTTTCAGCCTCAGTTTTCTCATCCGTCAAAAGGGAACAAAAAAATCTACCTTAGGAATTACTATGAGGATTACATAATAAATGGTGGCTGTTAATTCCCAGGGCATGGTTGCTGAGCCGTACTTCCCTCTGGTGCTCTGTACGTAGGGTAACTACACATCCCAATTTGCCCAAGACAGACCCAACCGATGCCTATTGTCCTGGCAAATTTATTGTCCCTTTTCATCCTCAGAAGGGCCCACTTTGGACAACAAAATACATGGTCAGCCTACCTGTACCTCTCTACTCCCAACTCAAGTCTGGCCTGTGTGAACAGCATCACCCATTTCTATTCTCCCCTCTTAGAGGCCATATTTTAGTTTGTAGTTAGTACAATTTTTATACTCTTCTTTCTGAGTCTCAGGTTCTTATTTTTTTTTAGTGGAGATAGCAATGCCTATTTTGAAGAACTGTTAGGAGAGTGGTATGGAAAGCTCACGTCTGGTACAGGCCTGGTGCCAGATAAACATGAGTTCCCTTCTATGGCCTTCTCTCCCGGGTTCGCATCATGCCAACTTCTCCCCAGGAGAGGAGCTCCAGAATTCCATTTTCACCCTGCCAAGGGTACAATTTTTATTTTTTAAAGATTTTACTTACTCATTTCTAGAGAGGGGGGAGGAAGGGAGAAAGAGAAAAGAAACATTGATGTGTGAGAAAAACATCTCAATCAGTTGTCTCTCACACACCCCAACCAGGAACCTGGCCCACAACTCAGGCATGTGCCCTGACCAGAAATTGAACTGGTGACAGGCCACTGCCCAATCTACTGAGGCACAAGTACAATTTTTAGAAGTTCCAAGGGGACATGAGCTCCTAAGCCATGATTTCTCCAGAGAACAAGAAATGATTTTCACCTCACTCTCAGTGTGAACCCCTCAGCCTTCACCTACTTTGCCCAAGCAAACAAAGGTAACTTTGAACTCTACACGCTCTTCCAGGAATCCAGAAAGCCAAAAGGGAGTCTGCAGGGCCTTCAATCCCCAGGGACTTGCTATGTGGGCTAACAGGCCAAAGGTAACCACATACTCTCAGCAGATAAAATCACCATGAGACCAGGTCATTGCAGCAAGGGGATGACGTTCCCAGATTACACCTGGATTATCAGCATGTCATCCAAAGGCCCTGAAGCTCAAACGTACCATCTGCCTCTTGCCCTCACACTTTCCTACTCCCAACATTCCTTTGCTATCAGACAGCAGTTCTGGCCGGATCCTGCCCCTTGCCTTGCCTTAGGTGGTACCAAACCTGCCTTGAATATTGTAGAATATTTGGTTCCACCAGGAAGGTCACAGGATAAACAACCTGTCAGTCACTAGGATCTGACTCCAGGGTTCTTTGTACAGAGGTAGTTGTATGACATTTCAGATTTTTGTGCTTCCCTAGAAAATATGTATGAAGGAAGCTTCAGGAAGAAAAAGGCAGTGAAGCAGCCACTAAATTGGGACTAAAAAACCAGGTATCTGGTTTTAGTGGTCGTGGTAGTGGTTAACATATGTTGTGTGTGGTAGTAGTGGTAGGTGTTGTGTGTGGTGGTGGTGGTTGTGTTGTGGTGCTGGTACTTACTGGGCTGTGTCATATGTGGTGGTGGTATGTGGCGGTGGTGTGTAGTATATGGCACGTTACGTGTGCTGTGTGGTGGTGGCATGTGTGGTTATGTGGTGGTGGTGGCAGTGGTGTGTGTGGTGGTGGGGTGGTGGTGTGTATGGTAATAGTGTGTGGTAATTGTGTGTGATGCTGGCGCTGTGTGTGGCATGTGGTACTACTGAGTGTGTGCTGGTGGTGGTATATGGTATGTGTTGATGGTGTGTGGTGTGTGGTGTTAGGGTGTTTCAGGAGGTAAATGCCAGTGAATTGGGGGACCTAGTTCTGGGGCAGCAGCAACCTCTTTGGTAGCTGTAGGGCAGAAAGAGAAAGGGTGACTGACCCTGGTATTCCCATGTATAAAATGAAATTGAATATCTTAGTTGAGCCTATCATGATGCTGCTGAGTTAGGAGGGCAAAATAAGATCAAGAAAACCCTGCAGTCCACAGAATGCATCACACATATATAACCCGAATGTAATCTGGGGCTCCCTGTGGCTCAATACTGTACAGATCGTGTGAAAGAACCACACACTGGTAAAGGAACCTAAAAGGTTTTTAAAAGATTTTTAATTTTTAAAAAGATTTTTTTTTTTTTAGAGCGGAAGGGAGGGAGAATGAGAGGGGGAGAAACAACAATGTGCAGTTGCCTCTTGCACGCCCCCTACTGGGGACCTGGCCCTCAACCCAGGCACGTGACCAGACTGGGAATTGAACCAGTGACCCCTTACTTTGCAGGTCCACACTCAATCCACTGAGCCACACCAGCCAGGGTGATGTTTTAAATTTATTTATTTTAATTAATTATTTTCTGTGTCCCCCCATTCACAATACAGACCAGGCAAAGGGCCTGCGCTGAGGTGTTCATGGGGTGGGTTCACTCTACCTCCTCCTCCTCCTGTACAGGCAGTGTAAGAACACAGACTGTGGTAAGCACCAGGAGGCCTAATTTTTATTTATTTTTAGAGAGAGGGAGAGGAACATCAATGGGTGGTTGCCTCTCATGTGCCCCCCGCCCCACCAACCGGGGGCCGGGCCTACGACCCAGGCATGTGTCATGACTGGGAATCGAACCAGTGACCCTTTGGTTTCCAGGCCGGCACTCAATCCACTCAACCACACCAGCCAGGGCAGGAACCCCAATCTTTACTTGGGTCTCTTGAACAACATCAAACTCTGTCCAACTCATAATTCTCAGCAACATTCATTGAAAATCCTTTTACCCCCATCCCCATCTTCTCGTACCTCTTACCAGCTCTGAGACGCTACAAGCCCATCCCAGCTGTGGCCCGACTCCGGGCCACCTACATGGCTCTGCTGCCACCCCCTGCATGCAGGCCCCTCTCAGCACTCTAGGTTAATGGAGTCTCTTCTCCTAGTTTTAGTTTCCCTCTCCCTTAACCCATTACCTGATTTGCCACAGCAAAGACGACTCTGGGACCAATCCCGAAGCAGGACTCCTTTCCTCTTTCTTCCCATGTACTCAGTTGTGTACCTCAGTTGGCCTTTTCTAATTCTACACCACAAAATGCCCAAGAACCATGAAGGCAGACTGAACAATCCTGAGAGAAAAAACCGGTAAGCAAAGCATCGCATTTTTTAGAGGGTGGCACTGGGGACTTAATCATCTTGCCCAACACACACACAACTGTCATAAAGTTCCTCACTCCTCCACTGTCCACACGGACTGGTCTTACATCATGCTGATTTTCTTTCACATCGTCACTCAGTTTTGCACTCCCTCCCTCCCTCTCCAGACCCACAGATGTGGCCAAGGCCTCGGCACAGCCTGGCCTCCTGGTTTAGCGTCTGGCTTTCTCGCTGACTCCAGCTTCTCAATTTTCCAACCTGTCCCACAAACCTCACAGCTGACTTTTACCACACTCGGCAGGCACCATGCTTCCCTAGTCCATGGAGTCCAAGTTTGCACTTGGGAACCTACATCAAGCACGGGGCAGCACCTCTGCACTCTTCCTATCTGCTTCGGCTGCACTGGGCCTCCAGGAAGCACCCACCTGAGTTCGGACACCTCCAAAAGGCCACCCTAATTCCCTTTCGATTCTGAACCACAGCACTTAAAAGTTTGTACCATACAATCTCACTTCCGGTTTTCTCTTTTGATTATTTTAAAACTTTGAGTTTTCTTCCCATAAGCCATAAGCTGAGTTCAGGCACTTCAAAGGCATTGTAAGAAGCATGCAGAGGTCCTCAAAGCCATCTTCCTCTATTAGCTCACGACAAGAAAAACAGACCTGTGTCCACTCCAGGGCCTTAATGGAAATCTCCAGGTCTCCCTGCCGAGTCACTTTTAAGAACTTCTGAGTAACAGGGAAGAAGGAGCCCTTTTTTAAAAAGCATGTATTCAACTGCTTTTGCAGTAGATAATTTATTCAGCTGGCTCAAAACTCAAAATGAAGTCAGCCAGTTCCCCTGCTGAGTGGCAAACATTGTCTGGTTTCTTGTTTATTTTTCAATAGGTATCTGATGCATGTATAAGCCAAGATGAACATATTCTTCTTTTCTCACTTTTTAAATACACAGCTAGTATGCAATACTCATTTTCTGCATCTTACATTTTCTTTTAAGCAATGTATTTTAAACATCCTCCATACAAGCTTCCCCACACTTTGCCTTGTGCCCATGTAGAGTTACATGTAGGAATGACCCTAATTTATTTAAGCAATCTCCAGCTGTTAGTGAGGGTGTCTCCAGTCTTTTACTACCATTGACAATGCTGCAGTGAATAGCCTGGCTGAAATATGAGGTCTGTCTGGAAAAAGTCCAGTCATTGCAGTCATTGTTTATAATGAGAATGTTGCACGACATCAATGTAATCTGAGAGCCAAGGAGAGGAGACTGGAATGTACATGCATGAACAATGATGACTTCACTGTTTTAGGCACTGAGGATGGTAGATGCTGTTGAGTGAGCATGTGCACTGTGTGGCCGTCACATTCAAAACGACTGAGCAAGTACAGCAACAAATCTGCACCAAATTTTGTGCTAAGCTTGAACATTCCTCTGCAGAAACTATTCGGATGATTCAGAAGGCCGAAGCTATGAGCAACTGGTGATTGGCAGCTTCATAATGACAATGTGTCCTCTCATGCATCACATCTTGTCGAGTTTTTTTTGAGAAACATCAAAAACCCAGATGACTCAGCTCCCCTACAGCCCAGATTTGGTGCTCTGTGACTTCTGGCTTTTCCCTAAACTAAAATCACCTGAAAGGGAAGAGATTTCAGACCATCGATAAAATTCAGGAAAATACGTCAGGACAGCTGACTGGGAGAACTGTGTGAGCTCCCAAGGTGCCTGCTTTGAAGGGGACTGAGGCATCCTCATCCTATGTACAATGTTTCTTGTATCTTTTATCTTCTTCAATAAATGTCTCTATTTTCCATAGTTCATGGCTGGCTACATTCTGGATGGACCTCATATAACGTCATATATGTTGAGTGTCTCTGTGGGACAAATCCTAGAATTTCTAGGTAAGGTAATATGTGATTTTTGGAAGATATTTTTAGATTGCTCCCTAAAGAGCAAAATGTGAAGGTGCCCATTTTCCACATTCGTGCTAATAGGTGAAACTTATTTCAGTGTAATTTGATTTACACTGCTCTCCTTATGAATGTAGTTCAGTAGCTTTTTATAGTCAAGGGTGTGTTGTGTGTCAGTATGTACTGTTTTTATCCTTTACTCACTTTTCTAATCAATGTACAGGAGTTCTTTATGTATTAGGGGATTAGATCTTTGTTCTCTGAACTACAGATAATTTCCCCACTTTGTTTGTCTTTTGACCTTGCCTTTGGGCTACTGCTAGGCAAAATTATTTTTCTATAGTCAAATTTACCAGCCTTTGCTTTTATGGCTCCTAGGTTACGTGTGTCTTGCTCAGAAAAGAACAGGACTGACCACCCTCCCCCCGATTCCCTGATACACCTTTTAAAATTTTGTCAGTATAAGAAGCTTGGAACGACTTACCAGGTTTAGTGAGGAAGAGGGCAACTCTTCCCCTCCAGCAGATCCCAGTTTTACGGGGACACACAGTAAACTCACTACTGCAATACTGTGTTATAATCAATGAAAAGGGGCACAATAGGTACCGGCCTGCGTTGGCCAGAGAAGGCTTTCCAGAGGAGGTGGCCCCCTAGGCACACCGGAGGCATGGGGAGGAGTTAGCCAGATGAGGAATGACCTTCCAGTAAAAGTAGCAGCGTGTGCAAAGGCAAGAAGCAACAAGACTCTGTCAAGGTTGTCCAGTTTGGCAAATGGACAGAGAGCCCTGCAGGGTAGGTGTGTGGTAAGAGGTGGAGCTAGAAAGGAAGGCAAGGGCCATATAACAGAGGGCCAAGTATATCCTGCCCAGGAGCCAGGGCCTTACCCTGAGGCAGTGGGGAAGCGCCAGAGGGCCACATCGGCCTGTGGAGGAAGAACTGACAGTTCGGTGTGGAGGCTACGCCCTGGCTCGGAGGTTTCTTGCCAACAGCAGCAGTCCCAGCAGCCTATAGGCTCCAGAGGCCAAACAAAAGTACAAATTTCAGACCCAAATGTTTTATCCTGTCAAACTCCCAGAATTCTACAAAAATCACCAGGAAAGCCTGGCCCAGTGGCTCAGCTGGTTGGACCACCATCCCATACACCAAAAGGTTGCAGATTCGGTCTCCAGTCAGGGCACATACCCGGGTTGTAGGTTTGATCCCCAGTCTCTCTAAAATCAAATAAAACTATTCTCAGGTGAGAATTAGAAGAAGACAATCAGCAGGGAAGCTAGCATCTTCTCTAAGAAAGATTTCTGCCCAATGACAACTTCAAGAGCTTTACCTCAGAAGGGAAGCCGTGTTTACCTTTTCAATCTCAGCGCCCCTCCAGCAGCCAGGTTAATGCAACTCAGGCTCTAGGCATAGCTCAGAGAACTGGGCCCTTCAGCTCTAGCCAAAGACCTAGAGCTGCAAAGATCACTGTGTTGCCCATGCAATATGGGTGACAGAGCTGCAGGACTGCCACAATAGGGTGGCAGACCCCAAGTGATGGGGTCCCCAGCTGGCCCACATCCAAGGGAATCTCTTTTTCCTTCCAGCTAACAAGGTTCAATCAGCTCTGAGTAGCCAGAGCTGTTTTCAGAAGTATCAGGGAAATCTACAAATTTCTCTGCTGCTGTGACCTTCTATCAAAACAGGTATTTTGTAGCAGGACTCCTGGGCAACTGTCTTCCCAAAAGTGTCCAGCACAGAGGCTGTCCCACAGTAAGAACTCAGTAAATGATAGCAGTTGCTGTTAAAACTGGAAAGCCTCACCATTCATTAGCAGGGTGCTGAGGGAAAGGAAGGACCATGTGGACAGGAGGAGGGATGTTCATTCAAGTGGAACTTTGCGATCGTCTCTGGATTCCAATTCTCCATGCCTTCCTCATACCCCGACCTCCAAACCAGTCAAAGAGGCTGGTTCTTAAAAGCTGCCATTTTAGTTATATTTCCTTCAGTGCCCGAAGGCAGTTTTATCTCAAAGGGTCACTCGATTATGTCAAATGATATAGAAAAAAAGGCTCTTGGAAGCTGCTGGAGGATTTGGTTCTAGCCAGCAGGCTTCCTGGTGCCCCCTGACAGCACCTCTACCCTCAGTGGTCTAGAGGCACACGCAGGGTCCGACTCACCCCTGGCCTGGAAGGCAGGAGGGCAAGACGCCAGCCCTCCAAAAGGCAGACAAGTTCCAAATAGGCAGACAAGCAACTTCTCAGTGCAGCCACAGAATAGCATTTAGGTCAAGGGCAGAATGTAGAGCGTGTCTAGTGCTGAGCAGGTGTCTAGGTGTCTGCTTTCCCACCCGTGTGTGTTGTGGCAGGAGGAGGGAGGCAGAGACACTAAGGTTCTATCTTAGGTGCAGCAAAAGTGACGAGGACACCAAGAAACAAGGAGCCAAAGACCCAGGGCAGGTTCCAACTCTGCTGGCCGTGTGCCTGTCACGTGCATAAGGCACCACATCTGCTCTGGGTCGCGATTTTATTTTTCCCAAAATGAGATAGTCTACTTCAGTAAATGTTAGGAACACTCACTAGTATGTATACATATCTAGCTTTAACTTCCATTTATTTGACATTTAGTACGTAGGAGGAACTCAGTGGGGTGGTTATTCTGCACAAATTATCTGATTTGATCCTCTCAACAACTCCGTGAGGGTAGGGCAATACAGATGAGGAAAGTGAGGGTCAGAAAGGCTGAGCCCTGAGCCAAGCCCCACTGCTAGCCTGTGGCAGGGCTGGGTTTTAATGAGGGGCTGTCTTGCTTTGGAACCCCCTTGTCCTTAACTGTTGCATGACATAGGCGCCTAAGAAGCACCAGTCAGTAGTCAGCCCAGACCCATCCCCACCCGCACTTACCAACACCCCCGATCTCTGAGACCACAGACGGGCTGTGAAAGAAGGACAGAGTTTCCCAAAAGGCCACTTCACTTTATTTCCCAGTACCTACGTCTCACAGCATGGTCAGTGGGAAATCTCAGGGTCTTGCCAACTTGCAGGCTTTCCGGATTCTGCACGGCAGCTGGAGCTCCAAAGGCGGTTTCCAGGCATGATGTAGAATCAAAGTCGGTCAGTATTCCTCAGGCCTCTTCCAGAGGCACAGGACAATACGGCAGTTTGCTCCTCTGGCTTGCTGGGCCCATCCCAGGGAAAGGTGAGGAGGAGCTCCAGATAGCTGATGTCTCTTGGTTGAAAGAAGTTGAGTCCTGGGCTTTTGGTCCAATTTAGTCTGGGGCAAGTCAGGCCCTGGGAGACTAAGGAGCAGGCCCAGGCCAGGTCTCTATTCCGCAAAGGAGAATCCCCACCATATTTTGCCAATGCCCACCTTCACTGACTCGGCCTGATAACACACTGGGGTACACAGGAGCACACAACAGAGGTCCTCAGTTCAACTCTGCTGGAAGTCGGCTTGCTGGGAAAGGACGTCCTTCACTTTGTCCACAATAGTGCCCACCTCAGCCATGGCCCCCAGACCTAGGGAGCAAAGTTCTGCTGTGGCCCTGGAGATGTAGGCAGGGGACAATGCCCCACTCCCACCCCACGCAGTGCTCCCCTGAGGTCTCCACCCACAGCCCAGTGCCTGAGAAGGCCAGGGCCTGCATTAGTCAGACCTGCCACACCGTCTGGAACCCGTCTGGGTCAGGCCCCAGGAAGTTTCCACAGCTGTCAGGAGATGTGCATGGACCGTGTATCTAGGATATCATATGCCTTCCATAAACTATCTCATTTAATTCTAACAACTCTGAAGGGAAGGAATTATGATTTCCACCTTCCAGATGAGAAAGCCAGCCTCAGAGGAGCCTGGTTTCTCCTGAGGTCACAACAGGCTGGGATCTGAACCCAGTGCTGACCCTGGGCCATGAGAACAAGAAGTAAACCTGGCCAGATGCCCACCTTGGTCGCCACACACCAGCTTCTTGGCCACACAGGGTATCTCGATATAGCCGAAGGCCTGGAGCTGACCCACCTGCTGCGAGGTGATTGGGTGCTCCCACATGGCGGTGTTCATCGCTGGGCAGAAGAGCAGGGGCTTTCTGCGGTCCCAGGCCCGGATGACACAGGTCTGTGAAGAGGGGAGGGAGGATGACACAGTGCCTGCTGCTCTGCCTGCCAGCCCTTCCCATTCCTACGCACCATCCTCTGGGCCATGACCAGCCTCAGTGTTCGGATAACTGGGGGCTACTGTCTCCAGGGAGCTTACTCAGGTCCCCCAGGGGGCGGGGTTACGTCTCTTCTCCCCTCTCCACCTCCCCACAGGCTCCGGCACAGGGCCCAGAAGGTGCTTTACCAGCCACCTCCAAGCAGACCTCCCCTCCTCCAAGCACCAGGCCTCACAGCCAGCCACACCTCACAGAGAGAAGCAACCCCGGCAGCAGAAGGCCAGCTCTGCAGTCACCCACAAAGCCAAGGGCCAGACGCTCAGCAGGTAGGACCCACGCACCCAAGCACTGACTCTACTTCAAGGCCAATTAAAGCTGACAACAAAAACATCTTACATGTGACAAAGATCCTCTCATGTATATGCTCCATGAACCCCCCACTGCAACCCTGTAAGAAGATGCTGTCCATCTCACAGATGGGGGAGCTGTACTCCCCAGGGGTAAGCAGTTGCTCAAGGTCACACATCCAGACAATGATCCGCAACACGCGATTTGCACAACCTTCACTGCACCTCACAGCCTCACCACCTCCTGACCTCCAGGCCTCCCATGTAGTCACAGATCAGGGCCGCTGTGAAAGGAAGTCCTTAGCACTGTGGGCTTTGAAATCCCATAGACCTGGTTTCAAATCCTGGCTGAGCTAGCTACTATTACTAGCCGTGAGAATTTGGACAAATTAGTTAAAGCCAAGAGTCTGTTTCCTTTTACAAAAGCCCCCCTCACTAGGTATTTGTGAGGACTTGGTGTGAAAATACTTAAAGCTCTTCACACTGAGCCTGGCAAGAAGTACAGGCTCCAAACAGTAGCTCCTGTGAATGTTATGGCACAGGCTCCCTGGGTCCAAGGCTGCCTGCAGACTAAGCAAGCTCTGGGGCCCCCGGAGTACGCGCCTCTGTGCTGACTGCTCCAGGCACCTTCTCCTGCACTGCTGGCCCGTCAGGGAGACAAGCCAACACACCCCCTTCCTAAAGTGGAACCTGTCTGGGAAGAGAGAGGGGGGTGCAGAGAACAATGAAATGAAAAGGCCAAGACCAATGCCACCCTTCTCAGTGCCCCTGCCCTCTCCCGGGGACAGAAAGGAAGCAGGACGGCACACAGCCTCAGGATCTGGCTTTCGCTTTGTGCCAGACACCAGCTTTTGTTTCCCACCAAGACCTCTCAGTTCAGCAACCAGACTATGAGTAGACAGTTTCAGTCATACTTCCTCTTGGCCCTGTGCCACCTGTTGCTTCCGCAGAAGTCATGAGCATACCTAGAAGGGCCCTCTGACTGCATGTGGGGTGGGGTGTGGGCTGGGTTGAGGTTTCTATGTGTCCTCAAAACAAAGCACACTGACCAGAGCAGATACCCAAACCTCCCATGTCCTGTACCTCTCGAGCTCTGCTTTCCTTGTCTCAAAGCTCAGGGCTTCCTGGACAAACCACAGCTCATCTGAACCTTCTGACAAGGGGCACGAAGACGACATTAGTTCCCACGGTGACTTCTGTTTGGCCAGTGCTGTATTCAGCACCTCAGGCTCTGCCCCTGGGAATCTGCTTTGGTGCAGAGATGGCCTGACTCCTGACCAGAGAACCAGCTCCTAGCTAGACGGGTGACCCAGGGAAGTCACCTTCTCTTTTTGGATATGCTTGGCTGTTTAGCACAAAGAACGGGCCAAGGACTGAGGAGGCGCGAAGACAGGTCAGATGTCATGGGCCCAGAGGCCGGTGTGCAGATTCACAACCAGCACACTGCTCTCGCAGCGCCCTAAGTTCTGGTCACTGGAAAGGAAGGCAGGAAGTAGCAGGGCAAGCTTCTTTCCAGGGATATAAAGAGAAAACATCTATTGAGAAAGGACAGAGCCACAGAGCACGGTGACACTTGAAACACTGTAAGATCTGCAATTTCTTAAAATATCTGCCTTTAAGTGAAACCCTTTGAGGAAAATGGGCTGGGAACTGGTCCTGAAATCGTATTCTACTGCTCAGTCAACTCAGGGGAGGGAACACCAAAGACTCCAAGGTGCAGTGGCAGCTCTGAAGAAAAAAGGGAAGCGAACTGTCAGGAGGGAGGACGGAGCCTTTGGAGAGCGGCCCAGATCAGGGCTTCGCTCCTGGAGGCTGGTGTGCTTTGCCACATTGACCAGCTGCTGACCAGCAGTGGGAAGCCTGGAGATTTGGTGACACAGTGCTGGCCACACACAACTGTGACACAACTGAATGAGAGTGGCAGGTTGCAGCTGCTCTGTCAGCCCTGGCACCAGCCCATCTGAGAAGCCTTCTTGATCACACTGCCCCGAGGCTCGCCCATCTCTGCACTCCCCACCCCGCCACTGGTCACGCCATCTTGTGTGCTGCTCCTTCTTCCAAGGATGCTCAAATCACTAGATTCTTCCACGAGTGCCTTAAGGGCCATCAACAAGCATAGGAGGAGACTACCCTATCTAACCCCCCCAAATATTGACTCAGCTTAGTTATTCACTTCTTTACCATATTAAACTCTGAAAAACTCCCGGATGTTTGCTAAAATAAGATGACTAATTACCTCATACATACATTAAGAATTTATTGAACACTTACTATATGCCTAGCACTGTGCAAGGTAGTGACTCTATTGTCAAAAGACTGGCTGGGGTCATTTAAGACTGGGCCACACACGAGAACATACTCTCTTGGATGCACAGGTGACCAAAACCCTCCCCTTCCAGACTGTGAGCTCCCTCTGTCTACATGTTCCCCAGCGCAGGGTCCAGTTCATGGCAGGTAAAAGCTCAATGAACGAGAAAAGGGAAATAAAGCAGAAGGAGGGAGGAGGGAGATCGAGCCTAACTCTTCCCAGGATGATCAAGTACACAAAGGCTCTTAAAGGACAGTAGCTGCCTGGAGGTCTGTCTCCACTCAGCACAGCTGAACTCGTGTTCCTCTCCTCCACTGCGCTCACACTCCTGCCCTGTCTTTCTTCTTGCGTCCCCTCCGAGTTTCCCATGATACACAGGAAACCCACACCTCCACCTGTGGCTAAAGCTACAGTAAAGAAAAAGTGTGTGAGAGACCCATGAGGAAGCAAATTGGGTCCCCATGTGGCTATGCAGAGCCCACTGAGAAGGCAAGCAACAGGGGGCAGCCCACGAACGAAGGACGAAGGGCAGGTGAGAGGCGGACAGCCCCGGAAAGTACATGCGAGTTGAGTCCATTTAGGAGGACCACATCTTCCGCCCACTTGCCAGAGCATGGGTGAGATGGGTGGGGGGCAGGGGACAGCGTTCTGAGCAAACTGGACCACCATAAAGGGATGTCAAGGCAAGAACCTTGTGCAAAGGCGGTCTGTAGCTCAGCAAATCGGGAGCAAGGCCCAGGGAGGGAGGAAGCACAGGGAGTCACTCACGAGCAAATTGTCACAGATGCCACTGGCCACCTTCCCCAGAGTGTTGGCATCAAGAGGAGCCACCAGCAAAAGATCCGCCCACCTCCGCAGGTCAATGTGGAGAACTGGGTCAGATCGGTGCTTCCACATCTGGCAGAGAAAGAAATGGGGTCACTGGGCTGGCCAAGCTCTGTGTGGAGGGAGGGAGATGGGGACAACACAGGTAAAGGACATGACGTCCGGAACCCGAGGAAGACCACCTGAGCAGCCCCTGCCCAAGTCCACGGCCACTCCCTCTCACAGCTAAGGTGGTAACAGCACTAGCAGTAGAGCCAACAGCCTGAGAGAAACCAGGCTTGAGGAAACAAATGCCTCTTGTCTTTCCAAGATATTCCCTTTATGGTTTCATTTTCAAGAGAACGGACATCTGGTAGGGAACTCCTCCCCTGTCTGAGGCGGATGCTTGGGTCGTCCAAGCCAGTGGACAGAAAGAAATGTCTGGGGCGGTAAGAAATGGGGGAGGGGAGGAGTTGCGGAAGACAGATGAATCAAACATGTTCTAGGCTGAGCCCTGGTTGCTGTGGCTCAGTGGATTGAGCTCAGGCCTGCAAACCAAAGGGTTGCTGGTTATTCTCAGTCAGGACACATGCCTGGGTTGCAGGCCAGGTCCCCAGTTGGGAGCTGATAAGAGGCAGCCACACATTGATGTATCTCTTCCCCTCTTTCTCCTTCCCTTCCCCCTCTCTCTAAACATAAATAAATATTTTTTTTTAAAGAGAGATAAAAAGCTTAAAAATTAAGAAAAAAAGTGTTCTAGTCTGAGAAGGTTTAAAAAAGCCTGGCTGGGCACCCCTACGAAGCCCGTACTCAGTATCTGGTGAATCGGCCGGTGCCCACCCTTCTGTAGGAGAGAAGCAGCAGAGCCAGTGGCTTGGGAAATGAGGCACTCTGGACAGCCCTGACACTGGACAGCCCTGACGCTGGCAGCCAGGTGGGCAAGGGTGAGGGGAACAAAGCTCTTCTGTGGTTTCATCAGCCCAGATAAGTACAAGGACACTCAACCTCAGGCACAGAGCCAAAGCCGAGCTCCGCCTGCGGTGGGAGGAGACTACAGGCCTCCCACAGGCCAGAGCTAGCCAGATGTTTTCCTCATCATCCCTGCCCCAAGGGCCCTGACTGCTGACTTGAGCCTGGCCTGTCCGCTCTGGCCAGCAGGACCATGGGCTACAGAAGGACAGTCCTGTTCTGACGGAATGCAGCCCTGGGGCCCCTGGCACTGACCTCCCATTCATCTGCGTCGCTGTAGAGGGTAACAGGAATGTCCTGGGGGCTGTAGAAATGTTTGGCTCTTTCAGTTGTGACCACTGCCACTTCCAGCTGTCACCAAGAAAAAGCGGGGGTGTGAGGGTGGAAGGGAGAAACTGTTACCAGAGCCACTCCTGGAGGCCACGTGGGGCTCGGCCAGGCAAGCGCACTCTTCATAGCTTGGCTACAGAAAGGCCTTCTCATTCCCTGGTGGTTTGCATAGCTATTTCCGCTGTCACCCAAAGGTCAGGTCCCACCAGGTGTGGCTGTCTCACTTCCCTATCTACGGGGTTACAGAGGAATAAATAATGAGTCACCAATTGCCCCATGTTTATTATGCTGCAGGCCCGCCACTCAGGTGGAGTGATGCAAGAGACAGAGCCAGGCAGGAAGGGGACGCAGGACAAGAGGACCCCAGAGGCCACGGCAGGCAGAAGGGGCCATCCCAAGGAGGCTCACAGGTCCTGAGCTCTGGACCACATAAGCCCTGCCCTCTGCAGGCCAAGGCGCTGGGAGCTGGGTCCAGCATGTGGAGACTGCATCCATACGTCAGAGAGGGCAGGCAGAGTCCTGTCTCATGCTCCTAGGGACAAGGACCCATAGGGTCGGGCTGCAGACAGGCTCCGGGAAAACCAAACCCATGTGCCCTACACTGTTCTGTGCCCAAGGGGCCAGAACAAAGTTTACCTTCACACTACTCATTTACTAGATAAGTTAACAATGCAAACAAGGGGGATGGTTAAGGTGCTTAACAGAATGATGACTGTGAAAAACAGCACATGGTAGTGGGAATGGCACTAGACCAGTTAGCTGGCCCGGTAAAGGGCCCAGAAGAGGTGGCTGAAAGGGGAAGGAAATGGGAACTCACCCCTTTGGGGGACATTTATCCAGGAGGGAGAAATGTCATGGGTGACATGGACAGAATCACTGACTAACCAGAGCGGGGGTCATGGGTGGCAGTGTCTGTCGGTTATAAACTTTTCTGAGCAAATATATACAAATAGAAAGATATTCTTGAAAAACTCGAAGCTCTGACACCGCTGGACCCACATTGCTACTGATAATGACTTAGTTACTTGAGTGATGGTGCCTTTTGGGATGGGCTGTGCCTGTGCCCGTTCAACCTCGTCCCCAGCCCTCCCTGCCGTCTCCCCAAGGCCCCCTCTCCTCCTTTCTTCCCTGCCCCTTATAGGATGGTATTCTACACAGCATGTAAGAGCAAGGCAGGAATTAGAAGTCTCAGAAAGGCAGCTTACAAAAGAACTTCAGAAGGTCAGCTGTTTTCAGCTCTACTGGAAAGCGCTTGGACTTGTCCATTCTCCCTCTCACTTCCCCCTAATAATCCGCCATCCTTGGAACTTGCCCCAAACCTCTGAGATCTTTTTTAAAGGTCATTTAAATCAAACTCCCACTGGGCACTGGAGTCCCCTCTAGGACAGCCCTGAACAAGCCTCGTCTAGTTCTGAACAAGATGGCAAACGGACGGGGCTCACGTCCCTCCACTGCACAGCCACGGGACCAACACAGGCGGGGACAGCAGAGGCAGGCAGGGTGGTGCTGAGACTCTGAAGACACAGACAGTGACGGGGGAGGGTGTGGGGCACAGTAAGTCGGAGGTAACTGTAAGAAGAATAGTATTTAACTTTAAAATGAGCAGAGAAAATTCAATCCATACAATACAGGACAGGAAAGGCAAAAAAGAAGCAAAGAACACATGGCAAGTATAAAGCATTAAATAAGACGGCAGAAGTCCTAACAGAATAGTAATTAGAGTACACAGATAATGGGTTACATCAAAATTAACTCCCTGATCAAAATTCAGGAGTTAGATAACTCCCTGATCAAAATTTGGATTCTTGCCCTGGCTGGTATAGCTCAGTGGATTGAGCATGAGCCTGTAAAACAAAGGGTCGCCAGTTTGATTCCCAGTCAGGGCACATGCCTGGGTTGCAGGCCAGGTCCCCAGTAGGGGACACATGAGAGGCAACCACACATTGATGTTTCTCTCCCACTCTTTCTCCTTCCCTTCCCCTCTCTCTAAAAATAAATAAATAAAATAAAATGTTTCTTAAAAATTCATACTCTTATGTTGGAGGGTTTTAAATCCATAAATCACATCAACATGTGTCTAAACAGACACATTTAAAACAACGGGATATGTTTAGGTTAAGTGAAAGAATAAACTTTCAGTTAAATAAGGTGGATTAAACTCCACTCCCTCCCAAAAGCTCAGTGAAATAAGAGTAAAGGGATTTTGTAAATAGCATGAACCACCTAAAACAAAGAGAAGAGGACAAAACCCAAAACTGAACAAAATGCAATTAACATATGTAAACACATTTTTGGAAGATGGAAGTGGAAAGGGGTATTAGCAGATCCAATCAGATCAGATCAGACAAGATCGGGTGCTACTTTGTTTTTCATAAACATGCAGGGAATAAAAAAGAACTCTTGGAAATTAAAACTGTAAACAGTGAAATAAAAAACTCAATATAAGTCACCCTGGCAAATATGGCTCAATTGGTTGGGCGCCACCCTATAAGCCAAAAGGTTGCCGGTTTGATCCCTGGTCAGGACATACACCCGGTTGCAGGTTTGGTCCCCAGTTAGTGTGTATTCAAGAGGCAGCTGATCAATGTTTCTCTCCTTCTTTCTCCATTCCTTCCCTTCTCTCTACAATCAATAAAAGAAAAAGAAAAATCTATATAATTTTAGAAGAAATAACCCAGAAAGTAGAGCAGAAAGATAAAGAGAGAGATACTAGCAGGGAAGATGAAGAAAATCAGATCAACTCCAGGGTCCCATGAGTTCCAGAAGGAGAGAACAGGAAAATAGAAGGGAGAAAACTACAAAAGAAATGAAATGAAATTTCCCAGAACCGAAGAACTCAGAGGTGGGAGACTCTTCTGCCTGCATGAGCCTGAGGGCTCCCAGCGTAAGGCTCAGGGAACCTGGGGCGTCACGGCCCTGGAGCCCCCTGAGCGTCTGACAGTGCCTGCACCCACACCGACTGCTCCTGCTGATGTACGTGTAGTTTGCAATCAGCAAAAATTCAGAAGAGTTCTTCTCACCCATGTTCCTACCAAGCCACAAGCCCTAGACTGTGCCTGCACCATTAACCTTTCTGGTCCCAAATGCAGTTTCTCACTTTTACCTGGTAAAGTCCACCTTTTCAGAGCTGGCCCACTGTTTGCTCAAGCGATGGAGCATTCCTGAGACCTCAATCCTGTTCCGCCTGGCCTGTTCTCAGCCAGCACCACCACCATCGGTACAGCCCTGAGACACAAATTCAAGTAATGAACAGAACGAGATCCAGAGCAGAGCCCTTCCACAAGGTCCACTGGTCGGGGGTGGGCGTGGGGAAGAATCCTTCCCAAGCAGAATCTTTCAGTGGCTACACACATGCAGACAACATCACCAGTGGTCAGGGGAGGTCCTAAGATTACATCAAAACCTCACCTAAATCCAAAAATATTTTGTGTAATACTAAAAAAACCCCCACAAACTAAAACTGATATACCTTGTTCCCAGTGAGCACGGTCAAGCCGAGGGACAACCATTTCCTAAGTGCTAACAGCTTCGTCTGACAGTAATCCGTGGAGCCCACCTCCTTCATCTTTTCGATGAACAGACATTAGTCATCTACAGCCCCCAGCCCCTCTGCTGCCTCCCACACATCCTGCCGGTCACTAACTATAACCTCAGCACCCCAAGAAAGAACTCGCCAAGGCCACGAGATGAATTACTCAACTTGAGGTTCATGTTCCTCCCACCACCATTTGACCTACTTTTTCAAGCTCGAAAGAAAAGACGCAAACAGAACTCAGGTCGCTCTGGCTTCTTTCCGCTCGTCCTTCCATCGTGCCACTGACCTCCGACCGCAGGCGCTGCCTGTCACTCTTGGTCGTCCTGAGATTGACCACAAGCTGCAGCTCACTCTGGACGCTCTGCTGCCTTCATCTTTAATTACATGTCCTTCTTTCCACCTATTTTCCAATTTCCTTCAACAGGGGGTTTCTCATGCACTCATATTAGCTTCTAGTCACTGCCTTATTTCCTCAAGGGTACCACTGTTTTATTTCTAAGAGCTTCCCAGCCGTCTTGAATAATTCGCCACTTAAGAACATCCCAGTTCATCCCTTCTATTCTGAAACCTAGAAAGCTGCTTCCTAAAGACCTAGTTCCCCCCTCACCCTCGCTCCCAAACTGCCTGCCGGGTTTCAAGGTGAAGACTGTGCATGAGGCCAGGCTTCAGAAGCTTTCCTTTGGTGATGGCTGTTTAGGGGCTTCTTCCTCTCTCACTGCTCTACCCTTCCTGTCCCTCTATGGTCCCCTCAGGGTCTCAGGGCCTTCATTCTGCTCCTCCCTGGCCCCTGGAAGGTTCCAACCAGGGGTCCAGGTAGGGCTCCCACCCTGGGCATTAGCCCCTGCCTGAGATCTTCCCCCTAAGCCCCTCCCCCAGTCTCTCAAGTGATCGCTCTCAGGCTACCTTCCCAGGGCACACAGTTGTTAGGGAGTTCCCTGGGGTCACTGTCCTCACCTAAAGAGTAATGTGAAAGGTATGTGATGGCCACATCCTTCCTAGTGTCCCCACCCTGACCCCACTGAAGCAGCTACCTCTCCTTGGAAGTGACCCGGACTTTGGTGCTGTCCTGCAGGCCCAGGCCAGTTTTTCTGGTTTTAGAGGGATGTCACTTGATCTGATTCACCAACTCCATGGCTTTTGTTCTTTCATTTTCATTCACTCTGCCAAAAAGTCCTGGGAGCCAAAGGCTGAGCCCCGAGTTTGTCACATTTAAAAGAAAAAGCAAGTTGTGCTACCTTCTGAGATACTAAACTACTCAAACTATTCACTCATTCATCCTGACCTTTCTCCCGGCCTACCCAAGGAATCCTGGCAGGACAGAAAACTCCTGAGGGCAAGAACTTTCCTTGACTTTCTCTTACACACTCCTGGGCCCCGGTAGAAGCAGGGCTGGGCATTTAAAACAATCTCCCACATACTCCACAGATCCCAAAAGGCGGTTCTGTGCACAGTCCCCCTGGCAAGACCACTGCAACGATCGGAATATCTCTCTGTGTGATGTGGCCAGGGCTTGGCCAGACCCTGTTAGAAGAGCTGCCTACATTTTGCCTAGCATTTATAGTGATGTCTTCCTCAAACCAGTTGGCAAGTCTGGTTTCCTCTTCTTTGCTGAAGAGACATCAGCAATCCCACCTGGAGTTCCTGGAGTCAGGGAGGGGCATGAAAACAGAATCGGGAGTGAGAACTCCTCTTCTACTCTCGGCCTCCGTCCGGCCCGCGCTGTTTCTGGGACAGATTATGAAACCTGTGGCGAAGTACTTCCCTAGCCACCGGATGAGACAAACCCCACAACTTGAACTTCTACCTCTAACCCCATCTCTGGGCTGCTACCCACTATAACCATGAGATAGTAGCACCCCCTCCCCAAGTTATGACAACCAGAAATGTCCTTGGACATTGTCCAATATCCCCTGGAAAGCAAAATCACCTGCTCTACAGAATTACGTAACAAAACTCTCTCGGGAAGCTACACAACAAAACAAACAAACAAGCAAAATATAACCAAAGACACTGAAATAGAGAACAGGTGGACAGTGACCAGAAGGGAGAGGGGAGGGAATTTCAGGGGAAAAGGGGGAAGGATTCACAGGAACAAGTATAAAGGACACATGGACAACAACTAAGGGAGGTGGAAAGGGGAGGGAGGTGGGGGGGAATGGGGGGGATGGGATGGGAGTAAAAGACAGAAAACTGTACTTGAACAACAATTAAATAAATTTTTTAGAAAGATTAAAAACAAAAACAAAACTCCCTGAAGAGATGAAAATGTGTTACATCTGAGCCGCCCCCTACGGCAGCCATGCTCCACATGTGGCTACTGAGCCACACCTGAGGTGTGAGTAGTGCGATCACAGAACTGAATTTTGGTTTCACTTCATTTTAATAATTTAAATTTAAATTTGAATATGGCTAATGGCTACCGCATTAAATAGCACTGCTCTGGCACATACAAGTGAAGAAAGCCCCCATGGAAGCGCCAGCTGAGTAGCTGGAAGACAGCAACTATTTCTTGTAAAGTGTATGATGAAGGCGGCACGGACTGATGAGGGTCCTGGAGGAAGCCCCAGCTACGACCTCACCTGCCACACACAGCAGTGGCTCCTGACACCGGGCTGACCAACCGTGACACTGGCAGTGCCCAGGGCCTGGGGCCCAGCCAAGAGGCTGACACGAAGCTGAGCGTGGGCTGCTGGGGGGAGGTACACTCTAGGAAAAAGGAGCCTTGGTGCCTAGGACAGTGGCGCGTGGCGAGGGAAGCTGTGGAGGAGGCAGCAATCATTAACAGAAGCCCTGAAGGGTTTCCGATGGACTGACTGGGTGTCCCAATGGTTCAGAATGATGTCTCAACGGGAGAACATTGACTAAGCACACAGGGGCCAGAGCTGCTAAGAGATAGGCTCTGCCCTTAGTAAGGGCTCAGTTTAACAGATGGGTGGATATATATATCCCTGACCACAAAGCAAGACAGGCCAGGCAAGAATCCACGAGTTTCTGGAGAGTCTCGTCCTCACAGCTGTGGTTAGCTCGAGCAGAGAAGGGAATGCCCAGCCTCGAGACATGAGCTCCTCACTGAGAGGAGGCAAGAAACCTTGCCTTGAGCCCCAGTTCTGCCAACTCACTAGCTGGGGAATCTCGAGCAAATCCCCCTTCCTCTCTAGCCCCAGTTTGCCCCTCTGAGCCATGAGCCATTCGGACCACATGGCCGCCAGTGGCCCATCCAGCCCACTGTGTCATTCCAACCCTCCTGTGACCCTTGCTGTTTCTCATCAGGCTCTCCCTCCAAACGCGCCTCCTGGGGGAGCTGGGGTTCTGGCTGCATCAGCCTTCCCAGCCACTCAGGCAGGACCAAGCTGCCAATCCCGCTGTGCCCTTCCCCGGCAAGAGAAAACTCCTAACAATGAAACCAGAGAGACAGACTGCACAGGCTCTCTGTGGGGACTTTGTTCTGGGGCATCAAGGAAGGCCTCTGACGTCAGGACCCCTTGGCCCGGTGCTGGCTGCCCCTGACCAGCTGGCTGAAGAGTTCATTTCCTAGAGGTACAGGCCAAGGAGGAAGGGGCCAGCCTAGCCAACGCAGCCTTGTGTAACTTGCAGCACAACAGACGAACGGACCAGTTTCCACAGCACGAGCATGGAGGAGGCAGGTGGCCCCTGCCTGGAAAGAAAGGAAAACCTCAAACCGGGCCTTGTTCCTCCTACTTGCCTTTCTTCGGTGAACATTTAAAAAAACCCACAACACAAAGTTACAAATAATGTTCCGGAACGCTCCCACCAAAAGCCCCAACTGACTTTAAAAACAAAGTAGACATACATAGAGGGAAGAAAATGAAAACTGAACAGAATGATACACAATGAAAAACGCAAGGCTCCCTTCCTGCCCCCATCTCTCTACCAGGGTAACCACCTCCAGGGGGAAATCTTCAGGCAGTGACTCAGACGTGAACATAGGAAGGCATCGTGCTACATGCATGGGGTGGCAAACTTTTTCTATAAAGAGCCAGGTACTATTTTAGACTTTGTCACAACTACTCAACTCTGTGGCAGTGAGACCGTAGTCACTGGCAACACATAAATGAGTGAACGTGACTGTTTCAATAAAACATTACGGACCCTGAAATCTGAATTTCATATACTTTTGTGTGTCTTCTTTTGATTTTTCTGGTTAACCCTTTAAAAATGTAAAAACTACACTTAGCTCACAGGCCATCAACAAGGGGCCACAAGAGCACATCTGGCCGGCGGGCCCGAGTGTGCTAAATGCCGCACCTCGCTCACTCACGCACATCTTAAGGGCTGTCCCACATGGGCAGAGATCCAGCCACTCGTTCTTCTGAACCATCGCCACAGGACCCACTGAGAGGCCAGACCATCGCTGCACAACCCCTCGCTATTGTTGGACACTTTGTTTCCTGTCTTGTTTTGGTTTGAAATTATAAACAATGCTATAATCAATATCCTTCTACATCTAAATGTTTATAAATATACTACACAGGGTTCGGTCCTATAGGTGAATCAAGGGCTGTCAACATTTGTAATTTCTTTAGTAGATAATGCCAAATAGTCCTCCAGAAAAGCAGAAATCACTTCATACTACATAGCAGTAAAGCACTGTTTCCCTCATCCTGGTGGCTCCGAATGTCATGATGGGCATTCTGGAAATGTATCCTGCTCTAAACCCAGAGATTGCCAGCTCCCTCCATGGGGGGTTTTCTCTACCTTTAGAAATCCCCTTCTGGCCCTGGCTGGTGTAGCTCAGTGGATTGAGTGCGGGCCTGCAAACTAAGGGATCGTGGTTCAATTGCCAGTCAGGGCACATGCCTGGGTTGCAGGCCAGTCCCCAGCGGGGGACTCACAAGAGGCAACCATACATTGATATTTCTTTCCTTCTCTCCTTCCCTTCCTCTCTAAAGATAAGTAAATAAAATCTTAAAAGAAAGAAAAGAAAAAAGAAATCCCCTTCTGGCCCTCAGCCCTGCTGACGACAACCTTGGCAAAGCTAGAGATGTCTGTCTTCTCCTCCCAAGTGAGAAAAGTGCCAACCGAAGGGCTCAGACCCGGTTACGCGACAACTATGGAACCGCAAAACTCCCTGAAGCTCCTTCCCTCCAGGACCTTCTCTCGGGCTGCCTTTGGGTCCTAGCTCTTTGTGCCCTCACATCTAGAATCTTCTACCACTAGTGTCAGAGAGGTCTTAGAAATAAGTCACTTTGAGTACCTTCTTTCCATTCACTAAATGGATAAGAAAGCTGAGGCCATAAATAAGAACTGACTTGCCCAAGGTCCCAGGGTGAGAAACCCTCTGTGCTCAGCTGCCTCTCTCGAGGCAGGGCTGGCCCCTGCTGTCCAACTTCCCCCATCTTGCATAAAGGCTCCAAGGCTTTTTTACGAGTTGTACTCCTCCCAACTGCTGGTGTGTGAGTCTTGAGGCCAAATCTACCTCTCTCTGTCACCCCCTCACAAATCTCCATGGTCTGGCTCTAGCTCAGTAGCTCTGCTGGGATGCCTGGATGCAGGTGAATTAGGACTAATTACGAACCAGGTGTGCATAATCACGCAACTCTCTGCAGCCCACACCAGTTTCTTGTTTGCTGGTCCAAACCCAGGTCTACCAAAGGGAGCCTTGGCATGTGAACCCACGACTTAGCCAAAGAGCTGAGAAGGACTGCTTCAAGGGACAAGGACTGCTCCTGGTGGGGTGATGCAGAAATGGGGAGATCAGTGCCACCAGGAAGTGTGGAAAAGTCCTGGGGGGAAGGTCACTAACTCCAGGCCAACAAGGGGCAGGCCAGGGGTCCCCCTTACTTATTAACACCTCTCAAGGGCCCCAGCAAGCAAACCCAGGCTTTTTGAGGAGCTGTCGACCTACATGAATGTGGGTCCCCCACGTGAGCAGGTGGACTGTGGCTCCCGTGACCCTTCCCACGGGAGCTGTCTCGCCAACCCCAACACCCACCCCACACGGCTGGCCCAAGGGTCGTGACAAGGGGAAAGAGGGTGAAAGACAGGAAACAAACACCGTTAAGTGCTTCCATGTGCCAAAAGTTGTGCCTAGTTTTTGACACAGCATGGCAGGCTGTTTCATCTGTGTCCCCTCCCTCAGCCCTGAGAAGAGCCCAAGGGAACAGGTGGGCGTAGTCATCCTATTTTAAACCAGAACAAGCAGGCTCTCAGAGGCTAAGTCAGGACACTCCTTCTCCCAGGTCAGTGCCTTTCTGGCTACTGGATTTTCCACTTCAACTCCAGCCAGAGAAGAACCGAGTCCTGTTCCAGGCTTTTTAGTCTGCCCCTCAGGAGACCAGGCTAAAAATCCTGGAGTGGCCACCCTTTCCTCACACCCTCATAAACGTGGCCGCGTGGGATGGCAGGAAGCCTGGAGCTGCCATTTCCCAGCTCTGAAGCTGCCCATCTGTTTCCTGGGATAGGACTCCCCTCCCCCACCCACCCACAGTCCGGAAGTTCACTTGCTCTGGGGCTATGGGAAAAGGGAACTGCGTGACTCTCTCCCTCCCCAGAGGGCAGTGGCAGAGGCTGTCACTGCTGCAACCCCTGCAGGGCCTCCGACCACCACCACTCTGGCTGGCCAGCTCCTACCAACAGTTCTGGGCACATGACGGGTGGCAGGTCCCAACAGCACCAGAGCCCAGCCTCAGAGCAGCCATGAGACTTTCCTCTTTTTTCTTTGGCCTAACTGGCATCCCTGCTGCTCGCTTTACTGCTTGTCCCAGCCTGGCGTGGGGGGGCGGGGGTTGGGGGTGGGGGGGTGGCAGTGAGGTGAGGGACTGACTTTCAGGGTAGAAGTTTGTGGAAAGTAAAAATAGTGAAAGATTTTCCAGCCCCCCCCATCCCAACATGGTCATCTGCAGGTGAGCACTGCCCCCTGCTGGACACACCGGTACATCCACTTGCGCTACCCTCTATCAAGTGCTGTGCAGGTAACATGGAAAAAGTACCACCTGAGCCCCAGAGGCTTAACACCACCCCACGAAACTAGTGTCCAACAAAATGAGCAGTGTTAAAATGTAGCTGATGGTTCCACATCTTGATCGAAATTCTCTCCTTGACCAAACTCTAGTGAGGCTCCTGTGAGCCACTTTTTCGACTAGGCCCATCTTTGAGCCTTGTAAAGCAAGACTCCTGTTAAGCGGGTTTATCCAGAAGCCCTCACCCTGGTATCTGACTGGCCTGGATATCTCCTCAAGCTTCCCATTCCTCGATATCCCCCTGACATGTCTGACCACCCCGCCTGCCTTCACCAAGAATCCTGTCGGGGGAGAACCCCCTCACTGCTGATGTCTCTGCCTGGCAACCTCCGTCCACGGACCTCCTCGCTGCTCCTTGGCTATAAATCCCCACTCTCCCTTGTTGTGTTCAAATTAAGCCCAGTTCTATACTAAGGTCTCTCTTCCCTGACCACAATAGCTTTCCTGAATAAACTGTTTTTACCACTTTAATACATGAAACGAGTTTTAAAAGGGAAGGAACCTGGTCCGCAGCCCAGGCATGGACCCTCACTGGGAACGGAACTGGCAGCCCTTTGGTCTATGGGACCACACCCAATTCACTAGGCTACACCAGTCCAGTTGAGGCTTTCCTTATTTATTTATAACGAATCCCCAAACATGTCAGCATGGTAGGTGTTAAAATCTCTATTTCACAAAAGAGGAAATTTGCCCAAGGTCACGCAGCTAACAAAGGGCACAACAAGGAATTAAACACAATTGTATCTAAACAACTATCCTAATCGATTCACAACCAGGGTAGGTGGGCCGCCTCCAGGCTGGAGGTTCGGGGCTGTGAGACCCTCAGTTCCCCAGCCCAACAACCCAGGCACCCCACAACTACCACCAAACTTCCTGAGTAGTACACCTGTGTGTGTCCTCACCCAACATTCAACAGCTTAGTGAATGTGTACTGTCTTTAAGCCTGCGATGGTTTAAGAGTAGTGGACAGAAGGGATTTCTGAAAAACTTCTAATCTGCGGCTTAAATATTTATGACACTAATGTTTCACGTGGCTGCACGGTATGTGTCCTTGGGTGTTCTTTGCGTCCGTTTTCTAGTTCTGTGCCAAAGGGAGGAGAGCGGCTGCTGGGGTCCCTCAGCACGAGCGTCACACCCTTGCCATGGGAAGACAGGCACTAAAAAGAACCAACTGGAAACTGGAAGGGTGGACTTGAGTCTTCGACATGCCTGGACTGGCTTTAATTTTATTTATTTATTTCTTTTTGCTATGGGACACACATTTTCATCTATGGAAGGCAATGCTTGGGGTGCAGATTTGGAGACATTCAAAATAAAGGTGTGAACAGTTGGATCGGCTACAAGGCCTGGAGCAAAGAGCTTTGAGCAAAGGCAGACCTGTTACCCTGAAGATTTCCAGGCGCTTATGACAGCATTCATACAGGTGACAGACCACGTTGACAGGCAGCTGGACGGATGCTCATGGGATAAAAGATGAATAACTTTAACTTTTAATAAATTTTATAAGCCAAAATAAATAAATAAATGCATACTCTCTTTGGAAAAAAAAAATAAAGAAGTATAACCATGTGGGCTGAGATACGCCAAGGAAGGCTTCTACATAAATTTTGTGTACAGAATGTGGAAAGGCACAGAGGGTAGTACAGCCTGGCAAGGGCTGGCCAAAGCACAGGCTATAGGGATGGAGCACGGGACAGAGGGAGACCAACAGACCAGCGAAGGGTACCAGATGAGGAAGTGGGTTATTACCTGCTGACTTTCACACTGTTTAAAGCCTTGAGCTCTTCCACAGAAGACTCTGCTCCAGGACCCCAATATATAAAACTGATCAAAGTTGAGATGTCTGGCCAAGGGCAGGGGGGCTATAGCCCTCACCCTGCAAACACTGCAGTGGCCCCTGAGCATCTCTAAGAAGAGCAAAGTTTAAGTCAGAGTTGCGAGCGATGCATTTGGGCTGATAGGACAGCCATGGTGCCCAAGGAGGGAGAAGAGCCGCAGTGTACAAGACGGAGAGAAAGGAGCCCCAGGTGGCCCACGGTAGCAAGGGGGCATTAAGAACTTGCTGCATATCTCTGCCTAGCCCTCCTGCCATGCCAGGACCTCAGGGAATCTCAGGGTCAACATATGGAAACCCACCCCTCCATTTTTACCAGAGCGTTACTTGCCCAGTCTTCCCTTAAGCTCTGACCACACTATCTAATCCAGCTCCTGGTTATACTGGCACACTGGTCTGTCTCCCGTGCTCCCTTCATGCCGATGCGCACAGAAGGCTTCCACGATTAAGAAAAAGAAAACCCTGTGACCTACACAAAAATGGGCCGGCCACAGGAACAGCAACTCTCTAGCACCAGAGGCTGCTGTACTTGTCTACTCAAGATACTCACGCCAGGAATGTCCAAAAGCCTTGACACCAGGAGAGGCAACTTCAGGGCTGCGACGCTCCCTGTGACACCCACAAGAACATGGAATCGTCTCTCTGCCAAGGGTGAAGCCCTTGGTTCCAGGTGGGGTCTGGTGGCTTCAAGTCCTGGAAGCCTGCCAGAACTGGGCTCCATAATGCTCTGTCAGGATTTAGAATCTAAAAACAAAACAAGGGGTGCCCACTTCGTTCACACATTCAACCAAAACGATAGCCCTGGGGCCAGCTGCTGGGATTCCTGACTGATCAGCAGTCCCAGCCTCTGGGAGCACAGTTTGATAAAAAGGCCAGACACCCTCAACAGGCATAAGTCCGTTACAATGTAATGTGGTCAGTCCTGTGAGGAAGGTCTATACTGGGGGCTGTGGCTGCCCAGGAGTGAATGTCTGAGGAAGACAGACACCAAAAATTTGACGTTCAGGTTGAGCCCTAAAGGACAAGTAAGTTTTCCAGAGAGAAGAGGAAATAACTTTGCAAGAAGGATGGATCTTACAAAGGTGAAGAGGCCTAAAGGAGGGTGGCAGGTTTGGTGAACAGGGAGTAGCCTAGTGGTGAGGCTGAAGTGTGAGGGAGGCGGGTGGGGAGGTAAGGCTGCAGTGTTAGGTCAGGGTTCACGTCGAGGGCGGTGAGGGCAAGGGTGAGCTTCCATTTTAGAAAGCTGGTGCTGGCACTGGTGACGGTGCGAAGGGGCCTGCTGGTGGTGGGCCTGGAGGAGCCGGGTAGGGCGCTGCTGCAGTGGGCCAGGCGGACTGCCTGGAGGGAGCGGCAGGATGCCTGCGATGTGGAGCCCTCGGCAACGAGGGGGCGGGGGCGGGGTGCTTCAGGGAGCGAAGAGATTTGCCTCTCTGTCCCTGTCCCTACAGATCAGACTGGGGACCACTCTACAAATCCAAGCTCAGAAAGAGACAAGCATAAAGGGATGTAAGCCACCCCATGATACCAGTTGCTTGGTTTATTTCTTTGGCCCTCTGACGTGCTAGAAGTGAGTGCCCAAGATAACATGACAGATGGACACACCAAAACCTACATTCTCTAGGCTGGGCCAGCAAGACATACTGTATCAGCAACAATGATTAAGGCCCAATCACATCTAGCACCGGGCAAGGGAACTGTGGGAGACAGACACTGCCTTCAGGGGATCTGCAGATAAGCTGGGAAGACAGGAGCCACATCTGAAATTTAAGATGGGTCCTTCTCTGGGATGCATGATTTTGGTAATCGTTGATTCGATTTGTTCATCAGTCTCCTTGCCTCTTCCTCTCTACTCCCTCCCTGCCCACCACCACCAGCAGCAGCAAGGTCCCTGAATGTGTGGCCAAGTATAAATGCCAACCACCATGTGCCTGGTGGGTACTCTCTCAGGCAGGGTGGGGTTGAGGACAGACATCTGGCCTGTGAATCAGGAGCCCTGGGCCCTCACCACAATTGTGCTCCAAACCTGGTGTGTATCCGTGGCCCAGGGTTGGTCCCTCTCTGGACCTGTCTCTTCATCTGAAAGCACAGAGGTAGGACTAGGTGAACTTTGAAGCTTCTCCCAGAAGAAACCTTCTGAGTCAATGCAGGAAAGACAATGGTAATGGCTTTCTCTACTAGAGGGTCACAGAAGATGCACTCAAAATGGGCAGAATCAGCTGGAGAGGGGGCACCAAGGTAGACTCTGAGGAGGAAGTGCCTGTGAGTTGCCCAATGGCTACCTCTGTGTCTGTGTACCCATAGGGGCCTCCTCTTCACCTACCAGCCCCTTGGCTCCCTAAGGCCTCTTGCCCAATATTTGTTTTCAAGAATCAAGTGCATACCCTCATGAGCTGAGGATCATGTGTGGGTCCATTATCCCACTCCCACCTGGAAGGGCCTCCCACAGGCCCAGGCCCTTCTGAGCAAGGGTTAAACACAGTCCAGTTCCCTTCAGCAAGACTCCCCCCAAAGTACCATTTGCCAATGATCTCAATCTCTGCTCTGTACCAGGGCTTCAGTCAAGGCCCTGCTTGCCCAGAGCAGAACTGTGTCTGTTCCAGGGCCTGAGGAGTCCTGTTGGCAAATGCTAAAATCAAGAGGGCCTATCATCCAGCTTCTTCCCAGAACTAATCAGCAGGCTGATTAGCCCCCATTGTAGATGAGGGAGGCACATTCCTGCCTGTCCAGTGAAAACTACTTGCCAGATCTCAAACCTTGACCCAGTCCCATCCCAGCCAACTCGTGCTAGGACAGAGAGATTCCAGTAAAACCAGAAGGTGAATTTCATCTCTGCAGCTCCTGAACCTCCACATCAAGCTAATATCATTTCTAAGGAACAGGTTACTGAAAGCAATCAGTTAAACTTGGGGCAGGAATCCATGTTGGTGACTTCAACTATGACCCACAGTAGGCCGGACAGCCCAACATTTACTACTTAGCCCACTGAGCAATCTTTGCTAAGGACCCCAAACTACCCACCTTTCTAGAAAAGTTGAGGGGGAGGGTATTTGTACTTGAGGAATCGAAAGTAGGTAATTTAACCAACATTTGAAAGCAAAGTCCAATCAATACATTCTGACAGTATCATGGAAAGTGACAGCTGGTAGTTCTTTATGTTCACAAAAGATAAAATCCCAAACTAGTAAGCCTTTTACTCCATCCAGTTCCTGTTAGAACCACCTATTTGCACAGCCAAGGTAGCTGTAGACAGCACCTCATCTCCTAGGGCTCTGCTGTACTCATAGGGAACTCCTGTGCTGCAAAAAGAGTTGGCAGGCAGAGGTTATAGGCTGAAGGGATATAGGCTGAAGAGGGTGGCAGGATGAAGGCTGTGATGACTGAACCTCAGGCTCCCAGGGCACAAAACATGCAGGTAAGCCACAGCCAGAAAAATGGCAGCTTCTCTGTCCTTTAGAAAAGCAGGGCCAGAGCAAAGAGCCTCAGTTTGCGGCAGGCTCATGGTGTAAATCCCCTCTGATGAGTTTAATTATGGCAGAGTTAAGTAAAGGTTTCGGCGATGCCTACCAGTCACAATAAAGGCAGGTGTGGAGCCAGAGGAAAACCAGGGCTAATAAAGGGCCAGACGGTATGAGCCCAGCCCAACACAGGAATGATGAAGAGCTGGGACCTAAGACAAAAGCAGAATGAAACTCAGGGGTGGGGGGTGGGTGAGTAGGCAGATATCAGAATACATTAAGAGCTTGAATCCTTTAGCCTAATGTCCAAGCCCCTCACTATTGGCTCCCGGCTTCTGCTCTGGCCTCATCTCCCACCAGTCAACACACTCTGCTCTATCCTAATAGTAATAAACCACTTGCCGCTCCCCAAGGTGTCAACCTGCCTCCAAACCCAAAGTCATTAAAAGGAGTCCTATGGCCACAGGAGTACTTTAAACCCTTTCTCCTAAGGAAAGGCAAGGAACTCTTCAGGAAGCACTCAAGACCCTGGCATTCTAAGACTGCTCTTCTCTCAAACTAGAGGCCTGCATACTTGACTCTGTAGCACCTGTGATCCCGTTAGGCAACCCAGGTCGCAAGTTGGGGAGGGAAGGGGAGAGAGAGGGAGAATGAGAAAGAGGGTGATAAATTATATTCACACACGTGGGCTTCCAGCAAGGGCCTGAGAGCTGCCACCTCTCACTCACAGGGCGAAATGTGAAAAACCCTTGCTTCCAAGACACCACCACTTCCCCCATGAGCGTCTCTCCTGCCCATTATCTGGCAGGGGCCTCCAAGCCTTCAAAAGATAGCATGAAGTTTTTCTCTGACAAAATTTGGCCTCGCTCTAATTTTTAAGTGACAGTATTTTTAGGCAATCTATGGGATAACTGCAACATCCCAGAGCTCTCCTTTTTCTATTTCACCAATATTCAAAAGATAGTAGTTTTTACTTTGGACAGTCTGTATTCTTTTTTGAAAGCAAGATCACGTTCGGGGGGGCTTTTGTTTGTTTTGTGTTTGTTTGTTTGTTGTTAGTTTTTTGTTCTTTGGGGTTTTTTTTGGCAATGGGTAAGTGTGAGGAACTGCCAGGGCCACCTTTTAAACTAGATTAAAACAGCAGTGGACAATCTCCGAGCAGCACAAAGCAGATACAGGAGCGTAAGATATTACGAACTGCCCACTCCAGGCTCCAGCTGTGGGGGGAAGAGGTCCCTAACGCTCCCACCCCTTGGACACAGAAAGGAAAGTGATGTCCTTACACGCTCCATAGCCCCTACATACACAGAGTCGCCGACCCCCAGTGCATGCAGAGCTTCACAGATACGAAAGTGAGGTCCCTCTCTCAACACACACACACACACACACACACACACACACACACAGCCGCAGACTCACAGTGGCAAGGGAAGCTTTTCCGGTCTCCCTCCCGCTCCTTCACGAGGACCCAGCCTCCAACCCCTCAAGCTCCGAGTCCCCTTGGACTCCTCACCCTCGCCAAGGGATCTCCGGGTACCCCCGAAATAACCTCTGCTGCCTTTCGCGCCGATGGCTCGGCACGCAATCTCACGAGAGCAGCTGGCAGCCCACGTGATCGCGCGACCTTCTGGGAGTTGTAGTCCATATCTCCGCCTTGTGGTAGTTGTAGTCAACTCAAGGGAATTTCGCCTCAAACCCTAGCCGCTGTTCTTGTTTTTTTCTGGTGCTCTCATCTGGATTTCGCCTAATTGTCCGGCCTCCCACCCCACACCCCCATTCCACACATAAACACTACTCATCCTTGGAGTGTTTAATACTGAATACTTTTAAGTACAGAGGTTACAAAGATGAATGAGAGCATCCCTGCTCTTGAGACAAGGAAGGGCACAGAAAATTACAGAATAAGGTCCTTTATGAAGCATAGGGGAATAAACAGCTAGAGGCAGGTAATCCCTCTCAGGGGAGTCACTAAGGGTGAATCCTGAATGATGAGCAGGAGTTTAGAAAGCCAAAACAGCAGTCCAGCCCTGACCAGTGTGGCTCAGTTGGTTGGGCATCATCCTGCAAGTGGCCAGTTTGATGCCTCGTCAGGGTTCATGTCTATAGGTTGTGGGTTCCTCCCATCCGTGCAAACGAGAGGCAACCAATGGTTGTTTCTCACATCTATGTTTCTCTCCCTTTCTCCCTCCCTTCCTTCCCCTCTCTTAATTAAAAATAAATTTTTTTTCAAAAACAAAACCACCCCCACCCCCAGCAGTCCAGATGGAGGGCATGGCATCAGCAACAGGAAGGTATCTGGGTGCACTTCACAGCCTTCCTTATTCTTCAGCACTGCACCCTGGAACTCCTTGTGCTTGTTGAGGCTGCCCAGTCAGCTGCCAGTCCATCATGAGAGCTGAGTGAAGCCACCTGTGCTTTTCCCCTGCCCTTGCAGGGCAGGACCAACCCAGCCCTCACCCACTAATCAAGCCCTCTACTTCCTCCTGAGGAACTCGGAACTACCCTTCCTAATCGGAAGGAGACCTCTGTGGCTATTTCGAGGCCTGCTGATGGCTGCCTCAGAAAAAGAACCACACAGAGGTGACTTTTGGACTGAGAATGACAGGCTATACAGACCCACCCTTGCCTCCACACGAGCCCACATGAAGACACATGACACGGTAGGGTACATAGGGCCAAATGTTCCCTTTTATTGTTCACTCAGTTACCACAGACAGACACACTGGCTCAGGCAGGTCAACTGCCAGATGGAGAACGGTTTGTGTCTCCCAGAAATAAGGAGCAGCAGTGGGCACCAGCAGAACACAAAAGCAGGTCACTGGCTGGCTGCAGACCTGAAGATTCCCAGAACTGACCTGGGCTTTCCTCCATCCCACCCCCAAAACCATCCAGCAGAGATGAATCTGGGCCTAGCCCCCACTTCTTATATTGGTTCCTTCACCAGGAAAGTGCATAGTTGCCTGGAGATGCAGCACTCCAGGGTCTGGACACACCCAACCACACACAAGTAGCAGGCCTTCCCTGGGGCAGTCAGAGCACAGCCAGGTCTAAGCCAGGACAAAGGAAAGGAAGGGAGGGAAATCAACTGGAGGTGGAAACCAGCAGATCATGGATTCTGGGCTGGCAACTGGAGCACAGGCCTCCTAGACTACAACAGAGACCAGAAGAAAGGGAACCAGAAATCTGGGCTGGGGGAGGGACAGGGGAGGAAGAACCTGAACCTAGTGTACTAGGGGCTGTGCAAATGCTTTCTAGAGAGAAAGTGGTAGAGGAGACAGCCAATCACAATCTGGCCCAAACCTAAGGGACCATTAGGAAGAGAACTTTCCAGAGGCCCTGGTTCCCCTTATATGAAAATGACGTACTTGGAGCTCAAAGCTCAGGATCGTACCTGGAAGCCCAGGTGCTGGGTTCTAAGCTAGAACCGGCCCACACTGGCCAAACAGGGTTTGGTTTTTCAGGACAATTGCCTGGGTAGAAGGGAGAGTGAAAAACAAGCAGTTATTCCATGAGTGAGAATCCACTCCACTCCAGGCCTCAGAAAGCCAGGGTCTTTACCATAATATTCCCATAATGCTTGAAACAGAATAGCCTTACAGGCCTGAAATCACTGTCAAGGAAGAGAAAGGGGCTCTGGCAGGGTGAAGAAGGGCCAAGGACCAAGGCCAGTAGGCAAGAGGAGGCAAGTTATATTGATGTGGGGGTGGGTGGCCAGAGAGCCTCCCTTCCTACTGTTACTAACCTGAAATCCCATTCTGCCATTACACCTGCTGATAAGATTGGGCCTGTGCTTCTTCCTGGTTCCTGAGTTCAAGTGCCCAGTACTGCCCTGTGACCAAAGGCAAGCTGGCATGGGGGACGCACGCACCTCTCTCACGGGGCCCTGCCTGTCCTCTCCTCTGATCTCCCCTCCAGGCCCAGCCCTTGGAGCCTATCCCTTCTACCAGATCCACACAGAATAGCTACTGCTGCCAGGAATCCAATGGTCAGTCGCCCAGAGACACCTAGTACCTCCCAGCAGGCTTGAGCCGGCCAGACTTCACCCGGAAGCCAATAATTATATACATATCCTCTGTTCCAGCTGCACATTTGACCAGATACCTCCCAATTCTTCAAGGAAGGCAGGGTAGGGTGGGAGCATCAGGCCATAGCAGCTGGAGATTTGGGGAGAGACATGGGCTGGGGGGCTTGAGAGGGCTCTGAGAAGAGAAGGGCGGGCGCGGGGGGAGCAGGGAAGGGAAAATAGGAGCCTGCCTCTACAGGCCAAGCTCTGAGAATCAGGGAGAGGACCCTGCACTGCCATGTCCCAAAAGTCAGGTGCACAGAGGGGCTCTGCATCTGTGTGCCCTCTCACATCAGGGATGAGATTCAGCTCCCCTATCTGCTTCCTTCATCTGAGAATGGGCTCAGTCTTAGGAGCAGATACAATTGTGACGTTTAGCCTTGAGGAAGACAAAGAAAAGCCACATGGGAAGGGAGAAGCCCTGGGAAAGAGACCACAGGGAATGTGACAGTAGGAAGAAAGGAGTGGAGGAGGTTGAAGAGGAAGAGATCCAGATCAGAAGGAGCAAGGGAAGACCCCCTGCCTGTCCCCACCCTCCAACCCACCACCATTCCCACCACCATGAGTGCTAGACTGTGTTGCTTCCCAATCAGACCAAAAGTGGAAGCAGTTTCAGCTCTTAACCCTGGGGAGGGAGTCAGGATCTCTCTGCTATACCCCTGCCCCGTGACAGGTCCCTGGGCCAAGGTCAGTCGGAGGGAGTAGCCTGGTAGAGGGTAGAGGCTGGTTTAGTTCTCAGCATACATCTAGCACCAGGACAACAGAGACCTCTACTGCACACTACTTCACAGGGTACATGGACACAGCTACCACATGTGGGACGCATGTGCAGCCCACAGCTCTCAGAATGCTCAGAGCAAAATCCAAAGGGGCTAGGGGGATATATATATATATCTATATAATCATATAGATACAGATATAGATATAGATATCTTGTACAAAGAGGAGAGGAGAAAAGACAAGGGGGAGGAGAAAACGGAGGGGGGAACCCTGCTTGGTCACCACAACAGATGAAGGGGCTTGAGCCCCCATTCCACCAGCCCTCAGCCCTGCCCTTCAGCAGGCTCGGCTGGCTCACATCTCATTGGAGTATGTGTAGTTGGGGGTGGCAGAATATTGAGTCTGGGGCTGATTCATGGCACCCTGGGCCGCCCCCATGGCTGCATTCTGGGCTGCTTGCTGCACGTGTGGGTTCTTCCATGCCCCCGTGGTCCACTCCTCCTGAGCTTTGCTGAAACTCCCTCCACTGCCCCGGTAGAACTTATGAACCTGTAGTAGGAGAAGCACAAGGAAGGGTTAATCAGAACCAGGCCACCCAGGAAAGGCATGGGAGTCAGAGACAACTCACTGTAAAAGCCAGTGCTCCCTCCCACCCATGCTGTGTGCACCAGGAGCAAAGTCCACTGAGACATTCCACAGTGAGTCCCTGGAAGACCTCTGGGTCCTCCTATCATTTAGAAGAGAGGTTGTTACAGATCACAACCCCTTTCCAAAGCCACCCGCTCACCCATGAGTTAATCACATACCATGCTGAGAGCGATGAAAGAAAAGACAGCCACAACTGTGAACATGACAGTGGGAATGAGCATCACCACCGCTGAGCCAACGTTTGTTCCAAAGAAGGAGATAGTGGCGATCCAGCCGCTGCAGGAAGAGGCCAGTTGTGGGGCTGCCCAGCACGGTGAGGGCTACCTAGGTGTAACCTCACTAGACACAGGTAAGGGACCATCTCATTGTCACATGGAGGGACCATATCACTGGACAAAGGAGCCATCTCATTGACACCCAAAGGGCCTATGTCAGTGGTTCAGGAAGAATCCTCCCCATAGCTCAGGAGATGAGCTCCTCAGACATAAGGCTTTCTTTCCTCGGGTTCTCTCATGATGCTTGACACCCCCAGCCCCTCAAAACCACTGCAAGGTTCTCCTTCTCTTCTGATGCTATGGTTGTGTCTACCAGCCTGAATCCTTTCACACTTCTCCACAGTTTAGGCAGTTTAGTGCACGGAGGTAAACAAAAGACATACCCAAGGCACCGCCCATGCCAGCCCTGGGTCAGTCCCAGATACCTCAGTCTCTTACCAGACGCCCCAGCCTGGGATGCCCACAGCTTGGATGATGCTGATGACCAGCTGGGCCATGAAGGTGAAGAAGAACGCCATGAAGCTGAAGGAGCTGTCAGTCCTGCAACAGAGGAGAAGGCTCATCACCTGAGCAGAGGGCCAGGGATTCACTGCCTTCAAGGCACCCAGACCCTTCCAAGTTTAAGTGAGTACACAATGGACAGAGGCCAAAATGGGACAGTGTTTACTCATGGATCTTTGCAGGATTCCATATGTTAGGTCTGTGCAACATTACATAGGGAGACGTCTCTTCATGAACGGACCACCCACTGGGACATGGATGGTTGGCCCCACTGGCACAAAAATAGATGGGTCCATTATGGCAGAAATAACAACTCCATTGTCAAGGGGATGGACAATTCCATTGGCACCAAGATAACTAGCTCCACTGGTACATGGATGATGGTCCCATAAGCTTAGAGACAGAAAGTCTCATTGGTACTAGAATGGACACCCTATTGGCACCAAGAAAGTAACTTAATTGGCACATAGATATATGGTCTGATTGGCAGACATATGAGGCTCTGTGGATACTCCAGTGGCACCAGAGAGCCTTACTGGTATATGAATGAGGAATCCAACGGGCACAAAGATTGAAAATCCCATGTGACACAAAGTAGACACCCACCGGCACCAAGACAACTGGCTCCACTGATACATGGATGGGTGGTCCCTTTGACACAGAGCTGGATGACCTCATTAGCACATAAACAGTGTCAGTGGTATATGGATGCCTAGGTCCATTGGTACATGGATAGATGGTCCACTTGGCATAAAATCGGCTAGCACCATGGGTACAGGACGGGCAACTCTACCAAGATGAGTGGCCCCATTGGCAAAATTTAACATGCAGCTGCCTGAAAAAGCAAAACTAAAATCGGCCTGGTTTCTACTCTATGTTGCCCATACCCATAGGTACAGTGAGGAAGAAAGGAACTAAAAGGCAGGCTCTGACTCCCAGCCCTCCCTAGAGCTCCCAGGAAGCCCAAATCCTACTTGGCAGTCTGAGCTGAGGGTAAACTAGGAAAAGTAAGTTTGGGAGACAGCAAAAAATAATAATGATAAAAATAAAAAGGTGAGAAAATATGTAAAGAAGAGATAGGGTAGATGAGCAAAGAGGCAGGGTTAGGAGCCAGGGTCAGCACCAACCACTTACTTGAAGGCCTTGTAAATGGGCCGAAACCAGCAGACGTAGGAGCAGGGTGTGAAGAGGATGAGCCAGAGAAAGGCGAGGCCAAAGTTGGTGGCTCCCCCGCCTCCGATCAGCCACGCGAGACAGCCCACCAGGTTCACGGCCAGCGTGACGCTGTTCACTGCAACCCAGGAGCACACGCACACACAGAGACAGACACCAGACATGAACACAAACACCAGTCCCAGGCAGAGATAACATGAGCACCCAGACATGGACGCACATACCCATAACTCAACACGTAATAATCAAACACAAGCAAACAGTGCAAGTAGAGAGATGTAGACACACACAAACACCACACATGCAAACCACATTTATACACGTTCACACCCATAACCCACATCAGTGAGGATATGCACACACACACAGAGTACAGACTGTAAGAAAGAAAGCCGGGAGCTCAGACCAGTCCCCACCCACACCTGCTTCTGGGGATCTAAGAAACCCAGAGAACAAAGAGCCTCTGGAGCAGAAATCCAGAGCCTCAGACCAGCAAGCCCTGTTGAAGGGCTCCAAAGCCTTGGGGTAGTAGAAAAACCTCTTCTCCTTACAAGAATAGCCTCAGCCCCTGCCCCCACCAGAGCCACAGCAATCACTAAGGCACAGGAAACCTGCCTTACATCTTCTCTCACAAGGTAGGGGCACAAAAAGGGGAAAGTGAAAGGCCTTGCAGAAACACCTTTTCAAGCTACTGTGCCATCTGCCCTGCACTTTCATGAGGCAGGCAGTGGTAGCTGGGAACTCAGTCTTATCTAATCCATTTCTTAGACAACTCTCATGCCACCTCCTCCAAGAAGCCTTCCTTCGCTACTGCAGCCTGTTCATCTCCCACCCCTCTGACCTCCTGCAGACCTAGACTGCTCTCATGGTTCCTCAAGTACAAATCCCAGCCCATCAACCAGACGAGAAACTCCCCAAGAACAAGACCCAGGCTCCCCCTCTTCTGTGCCCACATAGGAACCTTAGAAGCCCAGCATCAGAGACCTCAGAGACTCCCTCCTCGTCTGATGCTGGCACTAACACACACCCAGGTCTCCTGACACAGGGTGTTCCCTTCCTCAAACAGTAGGCTGAGTTCCTTTAAGGTTCCACGAAGACCTGCTGAATAAACAAAGGAAGGTGGCTCAATCTTAGCTTCAAACATCCAGGCATCTATGGTACTAGCTTCTGACTAGAACCTGTAAGCATCCCAAGGGTTTGATACATTTCTTTGGGAGCAAAGCATCTGGCAGGTACCTAGAGAGGACTTAGGAAGACATCTGTAGCCCTTAAATCCAGCTCCTGAATGAGATCTGCTCAGGGGCAGAGTCCCCAGAGCCCAGGGTCATGGGGAATGCTTCCCAAGCCTACCCTGACAACACTGTCACCTGTGCAGGTATACTCATCTCAGGACCCTCCTCCTGCACGTTTCTTCCTGTGCCTTTCATCTGCATTTCTTCCATTTGTATTCCCTGCCCCCAAACTTCCTGGAACTTTGGTGTTCTCATGGACTTTATTTGCTTTTACATAAACCAGACATCAACCTGTTTTTATACTGATTTAACCTCTTTTCCCGGTCCCAGCTCTCTCCAGTTCAGTTGACCTAGTTACCTTTCCTGCAAATATTCTACTGCCTCTTTGGAACTGACATCCATGGACTTGGCCACTCTCTCTCTAGCCATCGACTTTTTTCTATCTCCACTTCTCTCTTTTTATCTAGCTTAGATTCTGCCCTGTCTTCTAATCCCATGCACCCTAGAGCAGCATAACTCCCATCTGGCTGAGCTGAATGTTACTAGGGAAAAAGGAGTGCCCCCAATCCCAGACTGCTGGTAGGACCTCTCAGAGGGACCCTGTGCATGGCCCAAAAATCTTAGAGGTCACATTTCTTTGGATAGTGTCCCTACCTTCTGTCCACAAACATGCTCTCATTCTAATTCCAGTCTCCTCAAAGCTCCCATCCCCACTTCTATATCCTATTTTGATGGGAAAAAAATGGAAGCCTTCAGAGACAGCCTATTCATTCTCTTTCCAGCATCCACAGACCTAGCCACACCTGCCCTATCCCTTCTTTCTCTCATGTTGCATAGGGGAAAATGGCCCCATGTCCACCCAAAGACCAAGCCGGAACTTGAAATTGAATCTGTCTGTCCCCATACTCTGTCTACCATTCCACGAAGGATCTGCTGCAAAGACAGAATTCTTCGCCACCTTCCTGGCACAATGAATCATCTCCCCAGGCAAGCTGCTAAGAGCAGACCTACTCAAGGCAACACTACATGTGGCAGACTCTGGCTAACATCACTTTGTGGGTGTCTGGCATTCCTTGGGGCTGGTACCCAGCACAGGATGATCAGACTCCTCCCCCTGCCTATACCTAAGAGGTACCTATGACCAGTCTGGGCACAGCCAAGTCCCACCCCCCAAGATGATACCTTTTCCACCAACCTTCCATAAACCATCAGAAACTGGGGTCCTCAAAATCTTAGAACATTAGAACTCCAGAGTCTTAGAAGCGCTGACTACAACACAGAGCTGGACATGGAACCACAGTGATCACTCAGCCAACACCCTCTTCCTACTGCTTGGGAAGTGGAGCAACCAGCCACCTTGATCTCGTCTCTCCCAACTCCCAGCTGAATGCTCTTTTCTTTGAGCATTGTTCCAGCCAAACAGGAAAAATGAAGCTTGGAGGGAAGGATCCCTCTCTGAATTCAGAATCCAAAGGTTGCCTAGAAAACCACTCCAGTGGGAAAGGAAAGGGAGAGCAAGAGACAGAAACCCTCATCTAGATGGTCTGTGAATGGGCTATGCGTGTTGGAGAAAGGAGAGGCCTAGATGGGGGGCTGAGAAAAACTAAGGCCCAGCTGGGAAGTGGGCCCGTGAGAGGAGCTCTTACGGAATCAGGCAGGGAAAGATTTACTGTCCCATGCAAATGCTGCAAATGGGGCTGAAGGACAGGTAGCCTGCAGGCCCCCACCCCAATGCCCCACTCCTCCACCCAGCCCCCCACCCACAGCACTCACACATCCAGAGGTAGTAGAGGCGCTTTGTCATGCTGAGATGCTGGGGAGGAATGTCCGCCTCAAAGTCTTGGTAGAAACATGGCTTCAGCGGGATGAATTTGGGCAGTGGTGGGAAGTTGTTCACTTTCTCTGTAGGTGAAGCACATCGCATGGCATCACCTTGAATGTTCCGCTTCCCCAAAATCCAGCATCATCATTCTTTCTCTGGCCTAGGCTGCCCGTCAGGCCTTGTGATCATAGGCTACTTTGCTGTCCCTACCCAACCATCCTGCTTCCTCTGTGAGGTTCCCAAGGTAACCAAAAGCCCTAAAGCAGTGTTGCTCTCAGAAGAGAAACAGTAAATGCTGCCCATCAGTGGTGCGGCACCCTCCTCGGCAGGGAGCCAGTTCCAGGTGGAAGGAGCAGGAAAGGTTAGTCTAGAAATGAGAGTTCTAGCCTCAACTCCAATATTCTGCTCTTGGGCAAGTCATCACCCCTCTCCAGACCTGTTTATCCAGTGGGATGAAAGTTGAGCTAGATAGTCCCTAAAAGTCCCTTCAGCTCTGGCATTTTCTACCTGAGCCTTTGGAAACCACACAACTCAGAATCCAGAAGGAAAAGGTCTCAGAGTATTAGAAAGCAATGGTGACAGAGGGGATAGGGACTATGCCACCCATCAGTCCGATGGCCAGTAGGACCAGGGCATCATCTCCAGGGTCAGAGGTTTGACAGAGGGCTAGTCAGTGTCACATTCAGGCTCTCAAATAGACAGGCCTAAGGATGGGACCAGGGAAAACCTGGGGACAAGAGGACAGAAAGAACCTAACCTCTAAACACGGGGTAGGGGGGGCAGGATAAGAGGACTAGGAAGAGGTCCACCCACACTATGCTAACTTGCACGTCTCACCCACATGGCCCACCCTCTCCTTACCTGCCATGATGGCGCCAGCGGGCCCAGCCTTTTTGTCCTGAACTGGAAGGAAAGAAAAGCCAGAGAAGAATGAGGATCATGGCCCCTCCTAACCAGGTCCCACTCTCAACCCCAGCAGGGCTGGACATCCCTAGGGCAGGACCCTGTTCAAACTGTCACAGAGAGATGAACCCAGTGAAGGCATCTCCCACCTCACAGAGATACCATTCTACCAGCTCCCTCCTTCCAGGCATTCAGACCCTTTGCCTCAAGGCACAAAGACTAACCACAGAAAAGCCCCAGGGTAGGAAAGAAACCTAACAGGGGGCCCCATGCAGGGAAAGGTAAGTGACAGAGAGGGCCCGAGAGGACCAGACCTATGAAAGAGAAAATCCTATTTTTTGAGCCTGAATAAGGCAGATCCCAGGCCTCAGTCACAGGTGAGGCTCCCCTCCCTCCTGCCTTTGCCTTCAGTGATATGTTCACTTTGGGGGGATTTACAATCTGCCAGGCACTGGGGAAACAGCATGAATAAGAAAGATATGGCCCCCGCCCTCTGCATGAAAATAAAAGGGAAGGATGGTATGAAAACATAGGCAGTGTTGGGAACCTTACACCTGGCTTCTAGCTAAAAACATTGCATTGATTACAGGAACCTGTGCGCGCCACAAGCCAACCGGCTACAGGTACATGAGGTGTGCATGCGCTCCACAAGCCAATCAGCTACAGGCACATAAGGTGTCCACGAGTACCAGTTGCACCCAAGTAATCAATAAGCGGGCCCTTCTTTGTCCCAAGCTAGCCAATAGCAAGCAACCTAATCTCCTTCCTCTCCCTCCCCCCCTCTATATATACCCAGTTCGGAAAAATAAAGTTTGCAGCTTGATCAGAATCTTTTGTCTTGCTGCCATTCTTCGCACCTCTTGTCCCCCCAACTCATTTGTTCTAGGTAGATGGTCGAGCCCCAGTTGATTGCTCCGCGGGCCGGAGCAAGGCAGCATATATCAAGGTGATCTAACCTGGTCTGAAGTAGAAGAGCCCTCCCTACAGAACACAGAGGAGTTGCCCAGGGCAGGGCAGCCTTCGGGGAAGAGGGGAAAGCCTGCAGAGACCCTGAAGGAAACTCACACTTTTAAATAAAGGAAAGAAAGCCACAGGTGGCCAAAGCAGAGAGGGGAGGTGGACAGGAAATGATGCTTGAGGTCCTCAGGAGGAAGTTTGAAGGGGCACTGAGGTGGATTTGGGGAGTTGGTGAGGGAGCCAACAAGAAGACTCCGTGCCAGCTTAAACACCAAGAGAGGTGGGGCCTGTTAACAGGGAGCCCATCACAGGAGGCACCTGTGAGAAAAGACAGGGTTCTGGGGAAGAAAACAAGTAGCTGCGTTGTCTTGCCAAGTCTCAGGTGCTGTGAGACCCCAGACAGAGCTGCCTTGTAAGCACCGGGGACACTCCGGTCAGGAGCTCAGCATGGAGCCCGCACTGAGACATACACTGAGTTAAAGGCAAGGAAGTGAATGAGCAATCAGCTCACTTAGAACAGTAACTTTGGTGGAGCTATATATACATCATCAAAATCAGAACATGGTCTGTGACCAAGTGCTAAGGCAATGCACCATTTCAAAGTTGGGTAGAGATTTCTATAAAGTTGAAAAACAGACAAAACAAATCTATGGTGTTAGAGGTATTGGCTTTGTGAAAATTTGTGAAACATGTAGTTGCAATTTGTACACTTTTTTAATTTGTTGTATTTCAATGAAAAGTTTGCTTTACAAAAAAGAAACACAAATCCTCCTAGAGTTCCAGTCAGATTTCTCTGGATCCAGTTAAAAGTTTGGGCAATTATAATCTTTGTGGACAATTTGTGATGAAATCAAATACAGATATAAAAAAAACCAAAATATCTACCCCAAAGGAAAAAAGATAAGCGTGCTAGGGACCCACATGAAGTGATACCCTTAGACGGCTGCATTACCGTAGCATTGTTTGTAATACCAAAAGACAGAAACAATCTACATGTCATCAATAGGGGGCTGATTAAATAAACGGTACAGTCATACAATAGACTGCTCTGCAGCTCTTTTTTAAAATGCTCTGCAGCTATTTTTAAAAATACTGATATGGGAAGACCTCCACAATTACTAATCATTGAAGATGCAACATGCAAAATAGTCTACGTAATATGCTACCTTTCGTTTTTTTTTTAAAGGAGGAGAAAGGAGAACAAAAAATCTATTTTCCTTTTGACTCAACAATCCAACTTTTGTTTATTTACCCACAAATAAGACACAAATACACATTATTCAACATGACACTATTTGTAATAGCAAAATGTTGGAAGTAACCTAAATGCAACTATCTGAACGAACTATGGCACGCCATTCAACGGAGCACTACACAGAAGTAAAAAACAAGGAAGCTGATCTCTCTGAACCGCTATGGAATGACTTCTAGGATACACTGTCAGGTGAAAAAAACAAAGTACAGACAAGTATAGCGTGCCACCTATTATGCAAGAAATAAAGAGACATAAGAATATGCATACTAATTTGCTTATTTTTGCAAAAGAAACACAGCAAGAAAAAGCCAGAAACGAATGACATGGAAACCGACATGGTGGAAGGGCTAGGATGAGTCGTGAGACTTCTCTAGGTAACCAAGATTTTTACATATTTTTGTACATATAATGTCTTAATATTAAAAAACTTACACCAGAAATAAAAGTAAGTTCTCAAGTTGAAATAAACAAAAACCAATGAAGCTGGACTCAATCACAGGAAAAAGAATTAGCCATGTAACTTCTCACAGTACTGTGTTCTCTCAGATGGATGTATCTCAAGGACAAAAATAACTGGAAAAATATCCCATACATCCACAGATTTACCGTTACTGCTGGTACTAATGTGGTGATTCTGAAACTTGGTCATATGAAGTGTAGGAGAAAGCACATGAGTAAATGTGTGTGATTGGGAACCTGAGTTCTCATTGTTAAGAGTATGAAAACAGTATATGGAATGTGGAAAGGTTAAAAAAGAAGAGTCCTGAGATGTTGGATTTGAATTGGAGGTATCAGTATGATCCCATGATTTAAAATACAGGATACAGCAGAAGTAATGCCTGCTTGAGTGTGGTTGGTAGGGTAATAATATCGGTGCAATAATTTATAGTTTTAATTTGAACATTTCACCTAAAATGTCATATGTTGTGCTTGAGTGTGATATTGTTATGTTACGGAATTACACATTTATGATTTTATAATTAAAAAAGGGGTGTTATTTGTGCTGGGCCCTATACATACATGTGGCTGGTCCCCAGCAGAGATAAATACAAGGTTCAGCCTGACACGGTGTCCCACCTGTGGCCACATGCAACTCACGGTGGCTGTAAATGCAGCCCAGCATAAAGCCGTACATTTACTTAAAGCATGATGAGATTTTTTTGTGATTATGTGTCACGATGCATTTAATGTGTAGCCCCAGACAACTCTTCTTCTTCCGGTGTGGCCCAGAGATGCCAAAAGGTTGGACACCCCTGGTCAGAACATCTTGCGGTGACAGAAACAGAAAGGTGTGCAATGAATGGGGGCACATCAACAGGACATCAGTTTGAATGGGGCTACTGCCAGCCAAATTTGGGACAATGACGAGTATGAAAGTAATAATAACAATAATAACATACTAAATTTTAAAAAATAATTCATAAGTCCAAAGTGACACTCATTTTTAAAAGAGAAGGAAGGAAGCCCTGGCTGGTGTGGCTCTGTTGGTTGGATGTTGTCCTGCAAACTGAAAGGTCACTGGTTCGATTTCCAGTCAGGGCACACGCCTGGGTTTCAGGTTTGGTCCCCATTTGAGGCACAGGCAACTGATCCATGTTTCTCTCCTTCTCATTCTCCCTCCCTTTTCCTCTCTCTAGAAGCAATAAAAAAGAAAAGAAAAAAATTTAAAAAGAGAAGGAGGAAGAAAGCTAGCTCTCTGCAGAAGAATGCCAGCTATAAATGTAAAAGGAATAACAGAATTAGAGAAATCTCCCAATCTTACAATCACTAAAGAGATAGCTGATTCAGGCAAGGATCCTCAATAGATGCTAAATCTTTCACTGGGCAAAAGATTGTAGGGAGGAAAAGAGTCACAGAGTCTCAAAGTACTAGCCCAAAGATTACTTAATTACAAAAGAAAACAGGCTTTTATACTGTGAAGGAAGCTAGCAAATGCCACCTTAACCAGATGATCAGACTTAACCTTACTAATAATGGGACAGATGGACATTATGGCCTCCCAATGTGATGTGGGGAGATGGGCACAGCGTCACCTGTGTAGTGTTCTGGACCCAAAATGTTGCACCTGCATCTAATCATGAGGAACAACCAGACGATCCCAAATTGTGCAGCATTCTAAAACCTACACTGACGTGGACTGTTAAAAAAATATCAACATCCCAAAAGACAAAAGAAAATGTAAAGAGATAAGGGATTGTTTAAACTATTGGAGACTAAAGATACATGGCAACAAAAACCAATGTGTAAGCCTTGATTGGGGGAACACTATAAACGCCATCACTGGAATAAAAAAGGAAACTTGAGTATAGACTCTAAACTAGATAATAATATTGTGTCAGTGTTACATTTCTAGGGTGCTACAATGATATCAAGGTTATGTGGGAGAATGTCCTTGTACTTTGGAAATATGTGCTCAAGTGTTTAGGGGTAAAGTAATATGTTGTCATAATAGGGGTAATGTATTATGATGTCACTTCAAACATAAAATAGGAAATTATGAAGAGAGAGATATAGACAGGATCAAAGCACATGTGGCATATGTTAACAACTGGTGAATCTGGGTGAAGCTATATAAAAAGGGTACTTTTTACTACTTCTTCAACTTTAGTATGAAAGTTCTCAAAAAATGGAAAAATATGACTCATGTTAGTCATGGGTAGGTTATAACACACTGAATGTAAAGCATATACAAGTGGGAGTTCCCACCAAGATGGAGGCGTAGGTAGATAGGCTTAGCTTCCTCACCCAACCAAAAGAAGGATAACAACCAATCTAAAAACAATAAACAACCAGAAGTGCCAGAAAATCAAACTGCATGTAACTCTGACAACCAAGGAGTTAAAAAAACATTGGTAGGTGGACAGCCAAGTAGAAAGGCTGAGCAGGGCAAAGCAGTGAACCATGCAGGCCAGGTGAGGTGGGGCTGGCTGAACAGGAAACTAGACTCAAAGCTAGCTGTAAACTACTGTGGGGGTTGCCACCGCAGTGGGGGAGAAACTCTCAGTCTCACACTACAGAGTGTTGGTTGGAAAATGGGGCCAGAACGGAGTAAGCAAACCACATTGTTCCCTCTCTGACCCCTCCCCCACTGACAGTGCCACAACACAGTGAAGAGGGTTGCCTCACCCCATGAATACCTCATCTCCCTCACCCTGACAATGTAACAGGTGTGCCAAGACAAAGAAATATGGTCCAAATGAAAGAACAGATCAAAACTCCTGAAAAAGAGCTAAGTGACAAGGAGATGCCAACCTATCTGATGCAGAGTTCAAAACACCGGTAAACAGATGCCCTCAGAACTAATTGACCTCGGTTGCAAAATGAAGGAACAAATGAAGGTAACATAAAGTGAAATAAAGCAAAATATACAGGGAACCAACAGTTAAGGGAAGGAAACCAGGACTCAAATCAACAATTTGGAACAAAAGGAAGAACTAAACATCCAAATAGAACAGAATGAAGAAACAAGAATTCAAAAAAATGAGGAGAGGCTTAGGAACTTCTGGGACAGCTTTAAACACTCTAACATCAGAATTATAGGGATGCCAGAAGGAGAAGAAAAAGAGCAAGAAGTTGAAAATTTATTTGAACAAATAATGAAGAAAAACTTCCCCAATCTGGTGAAAGAAATAGACTACCAGGAAGCCCAGAGTCCCAAAGAAATTGGACCCAAAGAGGAACACACCAAGGCACATCATCATTAAGTTACCCAAGACAAAGATAAAGAGAGAATCTTAAAAGCAGCAAGAGAAGAGAGTTACTTACAAAGGTGTGCCCATAAGGCTAACAGGTGATTTCTCAAAAGAAAACTTGTAGGCAAGAATGGGCTAGAAAGAAGTATTTGAAGTCATAAAAGGCAAGGACCTACATCCAAGATTACTCTATCCAGCAAAGCTACCATTTAGAATGGAAGGGCAGATAAAGTGCTTCCCAGATAAGGTCAAGTTAAAGGAGTTCATCATCACCAAGCCCTTATTATATGAAATGTTAAAGGGACTTATCTAAGAAATAGAAGAAGATAAAAAATTATGAATAATAAAATAACAACAAATTCACAACAATCAACAGCTGAACATTAAAAAAAAAACAACCCAAGAACTAAACAAACACCTAGAACAGGAACAGAATCAGAGAAATGGACATCACATGGAGGGTTTTCAGTAGGAAGGGGGAGGGGAAGAATGAGGAGAGAAAGGTACAAGGAAGAAGAAGCATAATTGGTAGGAATAAAATAGATGGGGAGAGGTCAAGACTGGTACAGGAAACAGAGAAGTCAAAGTACAACCCATGGACAGGAACTCAGTGGGGTGGATGCTGGAGGGTTGGGGAGTGCAGAGCAGAGGGGCCATGAAGGGGGAAAAATTGGGAAAACTATGATAGCATAATCAATAAAATATACTTAAAGAAAGAAAAGAATACACAAGTCTAGGATGACCTACAAAAGAAAGGGAGAGGAGAAAGAAAAATTCTAATAATAGAATCAGAATTTTAAAAAATCATCATTTGCAACCCTTGTGTAAGAACCCATACAAATAAGGATGATCAATGGCTGATAATAGGAGCATCCCACAGTTTGAATGCCACCCCTCAGATTACTTATTAATCACAATGGAGAAAGAGTACTTCAGTAATGAGAAGATCTGACAGAGCAAACCACCAAGCTTAGCATTTCCGATAATGTGATAATGGGGCCAAAGGACATCACGTACCTCCCGACTGTGATACACACAGAGACAAGGTCATCTATGTAATACTGTTGCCAAAATGTTTCATTTCAAAATACTAAGAAAAAACAATCTCACAAATCCAGATTGTGAGGAATTCTCCACAGCAAATAAATGTTAATGTCATGAAAGACAAAAATTGGTTAAAGGAAAAAAAATTAGAGGGATTAGAGTCATGCGACCAAATGCAATGAGTGATCCTGTAGTGAATCCTGGATTTCTAAAGCACAGCTCTAAAGCACGTTTTTAGGACGAGAAATTTGAACATACACTGCATAGCTCGTATCATTGTTCAATGTTAAATTTCTTAGATGTTGTAGTTACCCGGGAGAATACTTTTGTTCTTAGGAGATAAATGCTGAAGTATTCAAAGGTACGGTGTCTTATCTGCAACTTACTTTCAACTTGTTCTGCAAAAAAAAGAATTAGGTAAAGTAAATGTCACAAAATATTAAAAATTGATGGGTCTAGGTGACGTACCTTAGAACAAGTGTTCATTGCAGTGTTCTTTAAACCCTTCTACAGCTTTGAAATTTTTCAAAGTGAAACATCAGGGGAAAACACACTAACACAGACTGGGGCATAAATAGGTTTACAGTTGTGTTTATGCAAAAGTTTATTTTTGTATTGCTATTTATTAATTATTGTATTATTTTCCATACAAACAACTGTAAACCTACTTTTGCCCCACCCTATTTGTATTTGGTAATAGGTACACAAAGAATCTCTAGTAGCATATCAAGAAAAAAATAATTGTGGCTCCCTGGGGGACAGAGAAAATGAAATTATTACTATGTATCTTTATGCCATCTACCCCAAGACACCATGGATTTTAAGATAGATCATTAATGTTATTTACCAAAAGAGTAAAAAATACTGCCAACTTTTAATTATAAGACCCCCCAAATTTTAAGACACAGGCACTAAAATGCTTTCAGAAATATCCAAATGTTCATCTTAGAACTGATAAAATTTAGGACATCTTTTCAAATTATGAATCATGTAAATGTATTATCTGTTAAAAAAAATTAATGATGATACCCAAGCTCCAAGATCTCCAAGATGGCAGCCTAGGTAAACACGACTCTCCTCCTTGCACAACCACAGCAAAATTACAACTAAACTATAGATCCACCATCGCTCAGAACCAGCAGAAATCAGGTGGAATGGAAGTCTTGCAACCATGGAATTAAAGAAGAAACCACACCCATCCAGACAGGTAGGAAGGGCAGAGATGGGGGAGACACGGACCGACCTGGTCCCACACAAACTTAAGGCAGATAAAAATCAAGAGGGATACCTCAAGAGAGAGAGGAGTCCCAGCCCCACACCAAGCCTCCCAACCCAGGGTTCCAGTGACAGGAAGATAAGTCCCCATGGCTTCTAGCTATAAAAGCCAGCGGACACTGAGTCAAGGGAAGAAACTGCTAGACTTCCAGGCAGCTCCTCTTTAAAGGCCTGTGCAGAGACTTACTTACTCAGACTGACTCCCGTTGAGCTCCAGCACCTGGGCAGCAGCTTGAAAGGCACCAGTGGCACGCAGGGAGGAACTGAATGTCTGCCATCAGGGTGACAGTTTTTCCCAAAACAGAACTGCTGGCAGAGGCCATTGCTCCTCTTCTGAGCCCTCCCCTGACAGAGCCACAGAGGGTGGTTGGCATTATATCTGAGACTCCATCAACCTGGCTCACACAGTTTGGCTTGCCCTGGTGATTCCCTGAGACTATGTGCCACCCAACTTAGGGGCCCACCCAAGCGGTTAACAGTGGCTTTTCTATACAAATGGCTTGTCTTGGCTCATGCTTCTGATCCTCCTAAATCCTCTCAAATAAGCAGCAGCTGGCCTCAGCAAGCCCCTGTACCTTGCTAAGAGGCCCAAGGCACTAGCAGCAGCTGACCTTGGGTTCACAGCCTGGCCTTGCTAGGGCACCTCCAAGCCCAGCACAAGAAGCAGCCACCTGCAGATCACTTATACCTTATGCCAAGTGGCCCCAGGCAGCACCCAAGAAGGCACCAGAGCCCTGCTAAAGTAAGCCCTGCTCTGTGGAGTGGGCTCCTGCACAGCTAATCCTCCACAGAGGGTGGAGGTTGGTGGTCACAGCCAGTCCTTGCAGCTGACTGGCCTTGGTAAATCCCTTCCATTGATCTGCCATCAGCATCAAGGGTCAACTACAAGAGGAGGCTGTACTCAGCCCACATAATGGGTGTACCTCAAATACCCAGCTTGGGTGTGCCACTGGACCCCACAGGACCCCTAGTACATTAGGCCATGCTATCAAGACAGGGAGTCATAGCAGCTCTACCTAATACAAAGCAACAAACACAGAGAGGCTGCCAAAATGAGGAGACAAAGAAAATGGCCTAAATGAAAGAACAGAACAAAACTCCAGAAAAAGAGCTAAACAAAATGGAGATAAGTAATCTTTCAGATGCAGAGTTCAAAACACTGGTTATAAGGATGCTCAAGCACATGTGACTATCTCAACAGCGTAAAAAAGATCGAGTCAGCAATGAAGGATACACTAATTGAAATAAAGAACAATTTACAGAGAATCAACAGAGTGGATGAAGCCAAGAACCAAACCAATGATTTGGAACACAAGGAAGCAAAAACAACCAACCAGAACAAGAAAAAAGAAACCAAAGAAATGAAGATAGTATAAGGAGCCTATAGAACAACTTCACGCATACCAACATTCACTGGTGTGCCAGAAGAAGAAGAGAAAGAACAAGAAATTAGAAATCTATTTGAAAAAATAATGAAAGAAAACTTCCCTAATTTGGTGAAGGAAATAGACATACAAGTCCAGGAAGCACAGAGAGTCCCAAACAAATGGATGCAAAGAGGCCCACACCAAGACACGTCACAATCAAAATGCCAAAGGTTAAAAATAAAAACAAAATCTTAAAAGCAACAAGAAAAAAATCAGGTAGTTATCTAAAGGGAGTTCCCATAAAACTGTCTGATTTCACAAAAGAAACTTAGCAGGCTAGAAGAAATTGACAAGAAGTATTCAAAGTAATGAAAGCAAGGACCTACAACCAAGATTATTCTATCCAGCAAAGCCATCATTTAGAATGAAGGGCAGATAAAGAGCTTCCCAGACAAGAAAAAGGTAAAGAAGTTAATCACCACCAAACCAGTATTATATGATATATTAAAGGAACTTATTTAAGAAAAAGAAGATCAAAATTATGAATAATAAAATAATAATAAATACATATCTATCAAAAATTAAATGTAAGAAACAAACTACCATATTTTTTGGACCATACCTAGGTTTTAGAGGAGGAAAATAGAAAAAAAAATTTGAAACAAAAAATGTAGTAAAATATTTAATAACAAATAACATAATATTTCACCAATGTAAATGTAAACAGAGCTCAACAGTTTTGCACAACCAATGTGGCTCTGCAGCTGTTGCCAAATTACATCTCCCATCATCCCAACCTGTCCAAGCATGATGGGAGTTGTAGTTTTGCAACAGCTGCAGGGCCACATTGACAGGTGACCCTGAAGTGGAATTTACCTACATTAATGTTACTGGGAGACACACCAGTCACATGATGGAGGCACATACGGAATTGCAGGCTTTCTTCTCCTAACATGCCTGCACCACCTGTACCCTCCTCCCGGGCACTATAATATGCTACAGCGGGGACTCCACTCCTGCCTCCCTTGCTTCACACCACCAGAACCCCCTTTTCTCAGCCTAGACCCAGCAGCATCACCCCACCCCTGCCACAACCAGCTTCCTGCAGCAGCCACCCTACTCCTGCCTCCTGTGACCCTGTTCCACCGCCACCCCCTCCCACAGCGAGCCAGGAAAGCTACATTCGGACTATAAGATGCACCCCCCCTTTCCTCGCAAATTTGGGGGGGTGTATCTTACAGTCCAAAAAATACAATAAGCCAATAAGTGAAACAGAAACAAAATCATTGATGTGGAGAACAGTTTGGTGGCTGCCAGATGTGGAGGGAATGGGTGAAAAGGTGAAGGGATTAAGAAGCACAAATTAGTATTCACAGAATAGTCATGGGGATGTAAAGTACAGCATAGGAAATGGAGAAGCCAAAGACCCATGGACATGAACAAATGTGTGGAAACTGCCTGAGGGAGTGGGGGCTGCTGGGTGAAGGGGACAAAGAGGGGAAAATTGGGACAACTGTAATCGCATAATCAATAAAATATAATTTAAAAATAAATAAATGAAAAAAAAAGTATTCAGAAGAGGATGAGCTAGAGGAAAACCAGAAGAGAGTGGAGTCTCCAAAGTGAGGTGTAGACAGTGAACAAATATGACAGCGTGAAAAGGGCTGGGCCGAAAGTGTTCATCATACTCAGTAACATCAAGTCATCTGTAGTCCCAGCAAAAACTGTTTTGGTGGCATGGGACTGGGAGTAGTAGCCAAATTAGGTCTACAGTTGAACAGGTAAGCAGGTATAGGCAGGTCTTTGAATAAGGCTACTTATGCCTAGAAAGAGAATAAAGAGGCTACTACCCACATGGGAGATGGAGTTCAGGAAGGACTATGGCTGAGGAGTTTGTTTAAGATGGAAATAAGCCAGAGATGTGAAGGATCCAAGGAAAAATTGCAATTACAATAGACAAAGGTTACCCCTGAAAAGAGGAGAAGCATGAGATCCAATGAAAGGAGGTAAGACAAGCCTCGACCCTAATAAGTAGGCAGGAGAACATGACACAAGTGGATGCACGTAGGTTTAAGGCCTTGGAAAGGAGAGTGAGAGTCCCATGCATTTGCTTCAATTTTGTCTCTAATGTCAGAGAGTTTGGAGTTGAAAGAAAGGAAGTCAGAGTACAGGACCCAGCAAAGTTAATGAGAAATTGCAACACAGCCTAAGAAGGGCTCTGGGAGAGTAAGCACAAAAAAAACTGTGAGAACACAGAGGAGTAACTCCCTGGTCTGTCCTGGAAGTAGAGAAGTCCTCAAAAGGGTGAGTCCTGAAGGATAAGTAAGAGTTGGCTAGGGAAAAAAAGAATCAAAAGGGCAGTACGGAGATCAGGAGAGCATCAGCATGGTATATCCAAGGAAAAGAAAGAAGTAGAGCCAAGATGAAACTCAAAGGGAAGGCGGGACAGAAAGGCAAAAATAGGGTTAATAAATGGAAGGGGCTGGGTCATCCTGGCCTTGAAGGCCATGGACAGATTTGAGCTTTATTTCCAGATTTCTGCCAGACACTAAAGGACTCTAAGCTTCTTCTTTTAAAAAATAGAGCCTTGCCCCAACTGGTGTGGCTCGGTTGGCTGGGCATCAGACAGCAGAGCTAATGGTCATCAGTCCAATTCCTGGTCAGGGCACACGCCTGGGTTGTGGGTCAGGTCCCTGGTTGGGGGCATGCGAGAGACAACCAATCAACATTTCTCTCTCATTGATGTTTCTCTCCCTCTTTCTCCCTCTCTTCCCCTCTCTTAAACATAATAAAAGTTTTAAACAATAAAATAAAATATATAGCCTTAATTTTTTTCAATAAAATGAAAATACGTTGCCTTTCAGCCATGTAGAAAAATATCTGTGCCCTGTCCTGGCTGGGGTGGCTCAGTAGATTAAGCATAGCCTGTGAAACCAAAGGGTCACTGGTTCAATTCAGGTCAGGGCACATGCCTGGGTTACAGACTAGGTCCCCATGTGGGGGTGAGCAAAAGGCAACCAATTGATGTTTCTCTCCCACATCAATGTTTTTTTCCCTGTCTGTGGGTGCAGTTCCCAACTGGGGCACATATAGAAGACAAGTGATCAATGTCGTTCTCTCATATCAACGTTTCTCTTTCTCTCTCTCTCTCTCCCTCCTTCTCTCCTTGTCTTCCTCTCTCTCCAAAACTCAATAAACATATCCTCAGGTGAGGATTAAATAAATAAATAAATAAATATATAAATATATAAATATATATATATATATATATATATATACACATACACACACACACACATATTTAATGGTATGTCCAGAAAGCATCTATTCATGCAATATGAAAAATAGAAATATTTATTGAAGAAGACACAAGAAACACTGTACACAGGACAATGATGCCTCAGTCCCCTTCAAAGTAGGCACCTTGGGACCTCACACGGTTCCCCTAGCATCTCTTCCACTGTTCAAAACACTCTGCAAAATCCTTTGTTGGAATCACCAACAGTTGCCCTGTTGTATTTTCCTGAATCTCATCAATGGTCTGAAATCTCTTCCCTTTCAAAGGTGATTGTAGTTTTTGGAAAAGCCAGTAGTTTTTCGAATCCCCAGATCAGCTTCTAGTTCTCACTATCAGTCACTGGTCTTTGTTGATTAGAGCCCATACACATTCAACAACCTCGGGTGTTCTGCTTGTTGCCGGCACCCCAGAACATGGATTACTTTCAACAGATTCTCAATCACATTTTAAGTGTTTGTGCCACATTTTTATTCGTGCTACACTCAATGCATTGTCCCCAAAAGCCTTCTGAATCATCCAAATATTTCCACAGAGGAACGTTCAAGCTTAACACAAAATCTGATGCAGATTCATTGCTCTATTCACTCAGTCATTTTGAATGTGATGACCACACAGTAGACATGCTCACTCAACGGTGTCTACTGCCCCCACTGACTAGTACTGTGAAGTCGGCATTGTTCACACATGTGCATTCCAGTCCACTCTCCTTGGCTGCCAGGTTACACTGATGTCACACAAACCATTCCCGTTATTTAACAATGGCTGGACTTTTTCTGGACAGACTTCATATATGAAGGGGGACCCAAAAAAAGGGATTATCTTCTGGAAGGTGAGCCCCTTGTAGTACAGGCTTCCCCTACAAGGTGAGTGTTCTAGGAACCCATGTGTATAAGTGCACCAGCTGGTGTTGTTGTGAGAGGCTGGGTTCAGCTACAGTGAAATCTATTTGAAGATTCTTTCGATGCATTTGCCCACTTCATGACTGGTGATTTATGACCTGCACACACCATGCTGAGCATTCAGCAGTTTTTGATAAAAAACTTCATGACCCCCATGCCCTGCCCTCCCTATTTCTCTGATCTCATCCCAGGTAACTTTTTCTGTGTCCTGGATGAAAAAAGTCCTCAAAGGAAAATATTTTGTCAATGTGGTAGAGGTGAAAGCACTAAAAGTCACCAAAATTGATGAGTCCAAAAACTGTTTTAAGCCTTAGCTGGTATGGCTCAGTGAATTGGGCACCAGCCTGTGAACCAAAAGGTCCATGGTTTAAGTTCTGGTCAGGGTGCATGCCTGGGATGCAGGCCAGGCCCCCAGCTGGTTGCAAGAGGCAACAGATTGATGTTTCTCTCTCATACCAGTGTTTCCCTACCTCTCTTTCTCCCTCCCTTCCCTTCTCTCTGAAAATAAATTAATTTTTTTCTAACTGTTTGAACAATGGAAAAAAACATCTCAATAGGTGTATTGCATCAAATGGAGAGTACTTTGAAGGTAACTGAAGTTTAAACATGTAAGAATACACAATTTTTATAAATAAATTCCATTTGGGGGGTCCCCCCTCGTGTGTGTGTGTGTGTGTGTGTGTGTGTCTGTATGTTATAAAAAAATCAAAGTGCATAAGGTAAAAACTAAAAGTTCTTTCAAAATCCACCTTCTCAGAGTCCAAATCTTTAACAGTTTGACCTCCAGGTTTTTGGTTTTAACATATATATGACAAAAATAAGATCATTTTATACATGCTGTTTTATAGCCTCCTTTTTCCCACTCAACAATATCTCATGAAAATTTTTCACGTCAGTGAACACAGGTTCATTATATCGCAGTCTTTTTAATGCCTGCTCAGCCGGGTCAACGACACCCGTGGTTATGAAGCGGTCAGCTGTGATATGGCTGACTTGGCAATTAGGAGGTCACAGCTTCAGGGAGCAGTGAGTGGAGACCAGGCAGCCAAGGAATGAGGAAAACATGAGGGAAACGAAGAGGGAACAAGTCTAGCAGACTAGCCTTTCCAAAAAGTTGGATGAAACTTTAATACACACATACAGAATATCAGTGACAACACTGAAGCAAGTAGTCCATCTCTTTTTTTAAATATATATATTTTTTTAGAGAGAGAGGGAAAGGGAAGGAGAAAGAGTGGGAGAGAAACATCAATGTGTGGTTGCCTCTCATGGGTCCCTACTGGGGATCTGACCTGCAACCCAGGCATGTGCCCTGACTGGGAATCGAACTGGAGACCCTTTGCCTCACAGGCCCATGCTCAATCCACTGAGCTACACCAGCCAGGGCTCAAGTAGTCATTCTCTTAATAGTAAGATTATAAGTTACTTGTTTTCTTTCTTTTTATCTTTATTTTATAAGATTTCTACAATGGTCATATATCATTTTTGTATATGACCATTACAAAGCCGCTGATTTAAAACACAGCAACTAGTAGAGAACTTTGGGCTAGAAAGGTTTTTTTTCAGATAGGAGATAAGCATATTTCTAAGCTGGTACAGTAAGAAGGCGAAATAGCTGATGGACGATGGTACCTCGGGAGACAAGAGGGCTGGCTTCCATAGCACAGAGTAGGCACATGAGGCTAGGATACTTCCTTCTACTGGGACCCAAGAAGTGGGGAAACATGGATGTGGCTCCACTTCTCCCATAAATCCCCAACCACCCCTTCCATGAGTAAAGAGTTTTGGGAGAATAGTCCAGTTTGGAATAGTCCTCCCATGAGATGGAATGATGAGTTATTGGGAAGAGAAGGATTTCCAGAAAGTGATGAAGGATAGCTGAGGCTGGAGACTGTGCATGGAAGCAGAACCAGACTGCCCTGGAGTGTGACGGCCCCAGAAGCTTCCTGAGCATAGAATCCAAAATTGGATCTTCTGCTGCTGGGCACACAAAAAGCAGCAGGGTAGCTAAGGGCATGGGCCAGAGAATGGTTACAATCCTGGGCCCTGGGGTCCAGAAAAGACACAGGTGGATGCTATGGTATAAAGAAAATAAAGGTGTCAGAGAATGAGGTCTCTGTAGGGTCTCTGCAGGTAAAGTAAAAGTTGGACTGTGGCCAGAGCATACTGGAGTTTCAGATTTCAGAGGAAGTCACATGCCAATGACGGCCAGACTCAGGAGTGCCTGGTAGAAGGGGTGCCTTCTACTAAGGGTGCCTAGCTGAAGGAAGCATCGCCTCCCATGAGACAATGGGACGTGAAATGGGAGACTGCTGTCCAGCACCGAAGTCCCCCAAGAAAACAATGAAGAGAGGCAGGGAGAGTGCGGGTTATAACTGGATTGTAGGAGCCTCAAAGGAGGTGACTCTAATTCTGGCTCCAGTCCCCAGTACCAGGCTGTCTTCCAAAGGTGTACCATGGCTACAGGGAAGTCAGCGCAGCAAAGTATGAATGGCTCAGAGTGGGTGAAGCCAGAGCTCAGTGCTAGAACACACGGCGAAACTTTTCCATTTGTATATGAAGGTTAGCCCAGAGAAAGTTTAGGCTTGGGAGACTCTGGTCACCAGAACTAGCCTGTGTGTGTGAAGGAGGTGGAGAGAAAGAGGGAGAATTGAGTGACCTCTGCAAACCAAATTTCTTGACTGCAGAATGGGAAAAGTAGCAATTTGCTCCTCAATTAAGCCTTTCATAATGCTGGCAGTATGGGTTGGGAGATGCTATGTATCCCTCCAAAGATGGAGAAGGAAGGACCACCCTAGTTATCAATAAGATAGTGAATACTCCTGAATTTTGTTTAAAAAACCCAGAGGATAGCCCTGGCTGGATAGCTAAATTGGTTAGAGCATCATGCTGATACTACACCTCGGTTGTGGGTTCCATCCCCAGTCAGGACACATGCAAGAAGCAACCAATGAATGCATAATGGGTGGAACAACACATCAATGTCTGTCCGTTTGTCTCTCTCTCTCTTTCCACCCTACGTCCCCTCTCTCCCAAAAAAAGTCAATTAAAAAACCCAGATTATAATTTATTCCATTTCTCACTGTGAAGCTGGGAGGACAGAGGCTGCCACAGTGGAGAGAGTGAGACCCACGGCAGAAAGAAGACACTCAAGCCTGGCCCCAGATTAGGCCAGAGACCCGGGGCTGGTCCCAGGGCTGCCTGCTCATCAGCCCTCCCTCCTTCCCAGCATGAGCCCCTCATGCTTCATATAGAAACGGTCATTTTCTTCCTGCCTGCCTAAGATGGAAGTTTGCCCCTCTTTCTTGACCTCTGGCCCCCTTACCCACCCCAACCCTGAAGTTCCAGAACTCATGCTCATAAAGTAGCACTTCCCTGGCATTGCTATCACTGTCCTATGGTGACTCTTCTTCAGTAGCCCCTACTAGTCCTATGCCTGGCATTTGAGGTCTTGTGTCAAGCCTCCTGTCCCACTGCCCTTTGCTTCTCTACCACAGGCTGTCCTGCTTCCCACACAACTCAGCTTCACGCATGAGGTCATGTCCAGCCATCCCCTATGCTTCCAGTGCCTCTAAACCAGAGCCCTGTCAGCTCCTTTAAGTACTACTATTATCTCACATCCCATCTCTCCTGGGAAACCTTTCCAGACATCCCTGCCATGCATCCCACTGCTTAAATTCTAAACCAGTTGTTGGACACCAAGCCATCACTCATTCTCACCTAATCTGTTCCTCAGTCTCTTGTGGATGGGACTTCTAGGAGGGACCCAACACAGGCCAGGATACAGACCACTGTCTATGTTCTTGCTTAAGATGTGGATACCCTCCCAAAGGGTGGGAGAGGAGCAACTGATGTCCTTCCCCAACCAGGCTAAGCCCACAGCTTCTGTCAACCCTGCTGTCCCACAATTCCAGGAAACCTTCAGAGACTCTGGGCTGTCAGCAGAGAAGGAAGTGCAGCCCCTAGAGGAAATGCTGTGGGGAGGGAGACAGAGAAATGAAGAGAAAGGGAAAAGAAAAAGGAAGAAGAACTGGGAGGGATACTATAAACTAAAACAAGTAGCTTCCTCGAGGGAGGTCAGTACTTAACCCTATTATTTTGTTCCTAGACAAAGGTGCAGGAAAAGAGATGCCCAGAGAGAGGAACAAACTTGTTCAGAGGTGGCCAGCCAGCCAGCTAAAGGATTCCATTGGTTTGCTAGGCCAAGAAGATTCACTTTCTGTGGCCCATTCAACTAGAGACACTCCCCTCTCAGCTCTGGGAATTTTGCCTTCAGGCTCACCAAACCCAGATCAAATCTCTCAGCTAGGAAGACTTGTGTAGCCCCAACAGAATCATTTCCACCAGCAATGCCCCTGCAAGAACCATCCCCCTCTTTCAGAGAGACCTGCCCCTTGGAGGCAGAACCCATAAGGCATTGGCTGCAAAATTCTCCACACTCCCCCACCCCATGGGCTCACGTGGCAGGTCCGGAAAAGCCTTGCTTAATTCCCACCTCTATATCTCTGCCCATACCATTACCCAGGAATGCCTCCTCTTGCCTCTCCTCCCATCCAAAGTTCACCACCTCCAGGAAGTTTCTTATTTACTCGCTCTTGCCTCCTTTTCTCCTTGTGTCCTCAGGACAGTCTGCCTTGCTCTCCCTAAACTCCCCATCTCGCAGCTGGGGCATTAGAGTTGAAACCACCTAAGATGAATTCTCATTCTCTACTTGGTTCTCCCAACCTCCAGACCTGGAGCTCCCGGAGGCAGGGGTAGGGGCAGGTTCCCAAACACCTCGCCCTCATCCCCGTGTCCGACTCCTGCGGACTCCTTTGGGTGTTATGCGGAACACCCAACAAACCGCCCCAGCCGGGCCGACCCCAGGCTCAAGCCAATGAATGCACCCATCCCACAAACCCTGAGGTGGCTCAGACCAGCCTTCCAAAGGTCGGTCGCTCGGGGAGGCGGAGGGGAAGGGAGGGCAGGTAATAACCTGGGCCCACCTGCAGTCGCCTCTTGTGGGGAAGGACCCAAAGGAGGCCACGGTGACCCCATCTCCAGCCTCCCCCATCCCGGATCGCGTGTACCATCCCCAGGGGGAGGAAGGAGGACGGTTTCCTGGGAACTCCAGGTGGGGGTGGGGGGAATGGAGGACCCAAGGCCCAGGCTCCAGAATCCAGAAGCTTGACGTCACCCAAGACAAGGGTTCCCTCTGAGGGAGCTGGAGCTGGGGATCGTGGGGATTGGAGGACCTAGGGTCACCCAGGACACTCTTCCCCCGCTCTAAACAAGGAAGGTGACCTCGACTCTCCACCTCTCCAGCATCTTGGCCTGCCCCTTACATACAAAGGCGAAGCGCAAGGTACAAACCTAGACAGGGGGTGACCACCTCTCGCCCTGCGCTCAGCTTCCCTGAATAGCCCTTCTCCGAGTCTTCTGGCCCGAACTCACCCGCAGCTGTCTCTCCGCTGCTGAAAGGCCAAGGCGCTGCCCAGCGCTGCGCTGCACCGGCGATGCGGCGCAGAGCCCGCCAAGCAAGAGCCTCTTAAGAGCCGGGATGGGGGAGCGCGCGCGCCTCCGGCCAGTTCCACGCGCGCGCGCTTCCCCGCACCGCCCCCGCCTGTAGGAGCTCTCGCGAGACTCCCGTGCCGCCCCTAAGGCCGCTATCCCTGCTCTCGCGAGAATGAAGCACCTTATAGGAGCTATCCGAGGTCCTAAGTCCTGTCTCCGGCCAGGTCAGGTGGCCGGCGGCACCGCAGGGATCAGAGCATGGCGAGTACTTGGAGAAAGAGACCCAGGAATGGGAGCCTGGTACCAGCAGCCAGGACCTCAGCTTCCAAATCTGTAAACTGAGGAAAATAGCCTCCTATGTCAGTTCCAGCAGCCTCTGGGATTTACCAGAAAGGAGTTTTGTGAGCGAGAGAGCATGGTGACTGATGAAGGTCCTTCAGATCCACAGGTCCAAAGTGACAGCAATGGGATGGGAATATGGAAGCTCAGAGATGAGACATGAGGAGACAGAGATGAGACATAGACAGACACGAATACACAGATCCACGGAAAGATAGACATAGACAGGCAAGAGACGAGAGCCGCGAACATGGAGTCATTAGAAACATGGGGAGACAGAGTTACGGAAACAGGAAGTATCAAGATTTGGAGAGAACAAAGACGTGGAAAGACGGAGAAAAGAGAACGTGATGAAATGAGAAGAAGAGAAGAAACAGGGACAGGCAACCTACACGAAGGAATAGAAAGAGAGAGGCTGAGAGAGAGAAAGAATGAAAGAGACCGTGATATGCAGAAATGAACACCTAAAAAGATTAGAGACCAGGATAAACGTTAAAATAAAACCCATAACCAATGATGGTTGAGAGATACCCACTTGGAGAGATGGGGCTGGGAGGGAAAGACAAGCTTGTATTGTGAGTCGTGTTTACAGTGTAAGCCTCCTGTGGGATCTCTCCAGCCAGGACCACCCTCTGTCCTGCCAGCCAATGGTCCCTGCAGTCCACAGTGCCCTCTGCCCACACCATCCCAGGCCTGGAAGGGGGCCTCAGTGAGTGGGACACAGTGCAGGGATTCTTTGCCCAGAATAAAAGCCCATTGTCTTACTCCAGCCTGCTGGGAGTTGGGCCTCACTCCCACAGCTGTACTGGAAAGGGGGTTGGAGGGAAAAAAAAAAGCAGACAAGAACTAGTGAGGGAGAGACAAGGGAGGGAGCCTCAGAGACTGTGGAAGTTGGGGCGGGAAGCAAAATCTAGCCACCAAACCAATCATGGGTGAAGAGTCCTGGTCTTTGGACAGGATAACAGGGTCCTGCTGTTGATCCTGTCTCTAGTTCACCTGCATGGTCACTGCTGTCTATCCATGCTATAATGCAAGCTTTAGCCTATTTACAGAGCTGTGAGGAGGACCCAATGACATGATGACTGGGCATCTGAGGAGGTTACCAAGCATGGCCCCTACAGAAGAGATTTTGGGAGTCCAAATGAGCCTCCAGAAAGAAAAGTTCACATGAGCCTTCAGGAGAGGAGTCTAAGGTGCATATTGAAGCCTCCTCACCTGTAGTAAATGTCACATACAGTCACATGCCTTTCACCAAAGCTTGTCTTATGACTAATGCATGGGTGTCAGAGATGTCTGGGACCCACATAGAACTTACAGGAGATATTTTGTGGTTCATGCAGGTCCTATAGGATATGTTTGTGTTCCCATTTGATAACCAAAGATGACTTTTCCCCAATCTGGAGAATTGGAAATACCTCCTGTTCGACTAACAATGGTTGCAGAAAAGTACCCAGGTCCAAAGACAGAAGTCCATCTTTGTCTCAGTATATCACATCTTCGGAATTCGAGTCAAGGGGAGGGAACAATGCTTCAGTAGTGACAGTTATTTAAGCAAATTTTTATTCAGCAAGCATTTGCTGATTACCTACTATTAGAAACAGCACAGTGCAATGCTTAACAATATGGACCTACAAGGCAAACTGCCTGTCCCTTCCAGCTGTGTGAGGTACTCATCCTTATTGAACTTTAGTTTTCCACATATGCAAAATAAGGATGATGATAATAGGACCTATGTCTTAGAGGTCTTGTGAGGATGAAGGGAATTAACACGTGCAGACCTGTGTAACCTATGGGTCAGTTCCTGGTACACAGTAAGTGTTTAATAAGTACAAGTTCATACTGTGTGCCAGGTTCTGGGGACATGTCATGGTTTTCCTATGGTGGAGGGTGGGAATGAAAGGGCCTGAGCCAAATTATGCAATAACTATTTAAAGTTTCTTATTCTCAAATGTGAATGTCGCGTAAACTCATATATCATTCACCAAAGTATGTCTTATGACTAATGCATAGGTGAGAGAGAGACATGTTCCCTCTAGAGGATGCAAGGCCTGACAGCGAGGCAGTTTAATCCGATTTCAAGGAGGGAGCAAGTAACTGGCAGCAGTAATCCAATCACCCACAGGGCCAGCTTCAGACTGTTTGTCTTTTCCTGCCTAGCTATGGCTGAATGAGGCATGTCCACCCAAGGGTCTCTGGGAAGAGAATATCTATGTTACGGGCCAGTAAATGATGGAAAAGAACAGAGAACTAGCATTTACTGAACCCTTAATACATTTGAGTGAGATGTGAAGCCTCATCACTATCCCATGAATAAGTGCTTCCCCTCCCCCCATCTTGTAGATGAGGAAAGTGAAGCTCAGAAAAGGAAAAGTGATCTGCCCAAGGAAATAAAATAGATGTATCTTAGAAATGGAAGAACAAGTATCTTTACATTGGGTTTCCCCAGAAGCAGATACTGAGATAACAATGTGAGTACAAATGATCTATTTGAGAGATGATCACAGGAAGCACTAATGAAGGAAGTTGAAACGAAGAAGTAAAAGGAAACTAATTCAGGATGCAATAATGAGCAGGCTACATGGAGGGACATGGGTACCACCAGGACACAGTCTGGAAATACAACACAATTGTCCCACCAAAGAAATGAGGAGACTAAAGGTTGAGGGTGCTCATGGCACTTGCAGACTTCCCTGTGTGTCTTCTCAGTAAAGAAAGGGGTTTCTCTGAGCATAGATTTCTCAGTAAGAGAATCTCAAGGGGCTTACAATAAAAAAGCCATCAGAAATGTCTAAGGGGGCACGAGAAGTGTACTATGTAGTAGCACCCACTACAACCAAGATCTGAAAACCTAAGTCTTGTCTGCCTCTCAAGTCACATCATGCTGCTTGCAAGGTAACCTGTTAGTCCTGTGGAAATTTGCAGTATAGAAACTCCTTTCTTAACAAAGAGCTGCCTGCTACCCCCTACCCCATGTCCCAGGTTTTGTGAGATGCCAAGTCCCTGACACTTAGTATGTATACAAGATGCACAGCACTGAGTGTACAGTGACACACATTCTTGCCTGCAGAGCCATGGCAACGTCAGACCACTTTGTCCAGTCTACTCAATACCCAGGTAAGCAACCCAGAAGCTCAGAGAGTTCATCCCAGACCTTCCCATACAGCGTCTCTACCCTGCACACCTCCTCCCCACCACCCCACTCCCTGTGTTTGTTTTCTCTCCCCTGCCAGAAAGGAACTTCCCAAAGTTCTCCTACAGAAGTTCCCCTACAGAATGGGAGAAAATACTTGTGTCTAGAATATATGAAAAATTCATACAAGAAAATAATAATAAGACAAATAACCCACTTTTAAAATGGGCAAAGGATCTGAAAAGAATATCTTATCTCCAAATAAGATACGTAGATGGTTGCCCTGACTGGCGTAGCTCAGTGAATTGAGTGCAGGCCTGCGAACCACACAATCGCGGTTCGATTCCCAATCAGGGCACATGCCTGGGTTGCAGGCCAGTTCCCAGCAGGGGACTCATGAGAGGCAACCATACATTGATAATTCTCTCCCTCTCTCCTTCCCTTCCCCTCTAAAGATAAATAAATAAAATCTTTTAAAAAAATAGCCTGCTTTAAAAAAAGATACATAGATGGTTGATAAGCACATGAAAACATGCTCAACATCATTAACCATCAGAGAAAGGTAAACCAAAACCACAATGAGATACCACTTCACATCCATTAGAAGGGTTACAGTAAAAAAGACAGATAATAAGTATTAATAGGGACGTGGAGAAATTGAAATCCACATACACTACTAGTAGCAATGTAAATGGTGCAAGCCACTTTGAAAAGCATTCAGACAATTCCTCAAAAAGTTAAACATAGCATTATTGTTTGACCTAGCAATTCTACTTCTAGGTACATACCCAAAAGAAATAAAAATATATGTTCACAAAATACTTGCAAATTCATTGCAGCTTTATTCTTAGTAGTTAAAACTGGAAACAGCCCTGGCTGGTATGTCTCAGTGGATTAAGTGCAGGCCTGTGAACCAACAGGTCACCGATTCGATTCCCAGTCAGGGTGCATGCCTGGGTTGCAGGCCAGGTCCCCAGTACAAACCTGGGACATGGGGTAGGGGATAGCAGGCAGCTCTTTGTTAAGAAAGGAGTTTCTATACTGCAAATTTCCACAGGACTAACAGGTTACCTTGCAGACAGCATGATGTGACTTGAGAGCCAGACAAGACTTAGGTTCAGATCTTGGTTGTAGAAAGTGATACTACACAGGACACTTCCCGTGCCCCCTTAGATATTTATTTTTTTTATATTTTATTTATTTTTAGAGAGAGGAGAAGGGAAGGAGAAAGAGAGGGAGAGAAACAATGTGTGGTTGCCTCTCATGTGTCCCCTACTGGGGACCTGGCCTGCAACCCAGGCATGTGCCCTGACTGGGAATCGAACTGGCAACCCTTTGCTTCACAGGCCCGCGCTCAATCCACTGAGCTACACCTGCCAGGGCACCCCTTAGATATTTCTGATGGCTTCTTATCGTAAGGCCTTGAGATTTTCTTACTCGAGAGGCAACCACATATTGATATTTCTCTTTCTCCCTCCCTTCCCCTTTGTCTAAAAACAAACAAACAAACAAACAAATAAATTTTAAAGAAGTGTTTCCCAGTCAGGCACAAGCCTGGGTTGCAGGCCAGGTCCCCAGTAGGGGCCACATGAGAGGCAACCACACGTTGATGTTTCTCTCTCTCTTTTTGTCTCTCCCTTCCCCTCTTTCTAAAAATACATAAATAAAATCTTAAGAAAAAACAAGTGCTGGTTTTTAAAAAAAAAAACTGGAAACAGCCATCAACAAGAGAATCAATAACCAAATTATTGTGTATTCATACAATGTAATAGGATTCAACAATAAAAATGAGTGTGTAACTGGTAAATATAAGAATCAATCTAAAATACAGCATATTAAAATAAAATAAAATAAAATATATTGAGCACAATACACCAGACCAAGAAATACATGATTCCATTTATATAAAGTTCAAGAAGAGGAAAATTAACATGATAGAAGTCAGAATAGTGGTTGCTAGGTGGGTGTGGTGGTGCATAGATTGATTGGAAAGAGACAGAAAAGAAATTTCTGGGGTGATGGAAATATTCTAGATCTTGTTTTGGATGGTCATTACAAGGTATATAAAATTGTCAAAATTTATCAAAAAATTAGGAAAAATTAAGATTTGTGCATTTTGTTCTATGTAAATTATAATTCAGTAAGGCAATGTTAGCTTTTTATTTTTATTTTTATTTTTTTAAATACATTTCTTTATTTAGTTACTTTTCAAGTACATGTTTTTTGTCTATTTCTCCCATCCCACCCCCCCCCCGCCCCGTCTCCCCACCTCCCTCCCATTTCCTCCCCCCCAGTCCTCATCCCTGTGTCTTTCATACTTGTTCCTCAAAATCCCTCCCCATTTTTCCCCTTAAATTCCCTTCCCTCTCCCCTCTGGTCGCTGCCCACTTGTTCTCTATTTCAGTGTCTTTGTTTTTATTCTGTTTGCTTGTTTGTTTTGTTGTTTAGCTTCCTGTTAAAGGTGAGATCATATGGTATTTGTCCTTCAATGCCTGGCCTATATCACTCAGCATAATGCTTTCCAGTTCCACCCATGTTGTTGCAAAGGGTAGCAATGGTAGCTTTTTAAAAACAGGAATAATTGGGCCACTTGAGTCTAGGCAACAAGGACAATTGCCTGCATATGAAGCCATAGTCAACCTTCTACCCGCAGTGCCTCCAGTACACCACTTGGGGGCAGTCATTCCCACAGTGACTAACACTTGACAGAGCTAATTGTCCACCTACTAGGTTGCTCTGCTGGCAGCTAGAAGTGTGAGCACTGGGTAGCCTGCTGGCCAACACACAGCTTCATCCTTACAACCTCTTCTGGCCTAGCTAGCACCCACTTCTCACCTGGCAAGTTAGAATAGGAGTGCCCATCCAAACCTGCTCCCACTAGCCCAGAGAAAAAAACACTCTTCACAAGTCCCAGCCTGGGACTGGTAAGCAATGACCTGGGATACTGGTGAAACCTTGCACACCAAATCAGCAGGACACTTTCCCCTCCTCAACTCCTTGACCACTTACATATATGGCAAAGTCAGTCTTGCTTTGACCTCCACTATCTCCCTCCCCCCCCCCCTCAGCCTGACACCTTCTACTCTGGCAACCACCCCCCTTCCCAAATCCTCAGCCACCCCTGAGTGCCCAGCACTGGCAGAGCTTTGTATTTGGTGTGAATCCTCTTCACTCCAGCACTATCCCTAACTGGAATCCCAGATTTTCCCCATGTATTTGCTCCTCCTCCCATGATCCCCCTCCAAAACTGGTCCCATGGCAAGACATGCTGATACGTACCCTTCTGATTCATGTCCAAAAGTGCATAACCTAAATCTAATCATGAGAAAACATCACACAAGCCCAAACTGAGAAACATTCTTTGTTTGTGTGTATAAAGTTTTCATAAAGAAGAAATTATAATTAATATGTAATAATAAAAATGTTGCCCTGACCAGTGTGATTCTGTTGGTTAGAATGTCATCCCATAAACTGAAAGGTCATGGGATCAATTCCCAGTCAGGGCACAATGCCTAGGCTAAGAGCTTGGTTTCTGTTGGGGTGCGTACGAGAGGCAACTGATGGAGGCTTCTCTCTCACATGTTTCTCTCCCTCTGTCTTTCCCTCTGTCTCTCCCTACCTTCCCCTTTCTCTAAAATCAGTAAGCATGTCCTCAGGTGAGGATAATAACTCACTAACTAAATAATAAATAAATAAATAAATAAATAAATAAATAAATAAATAAATAAATAAAATGTTTAAAAATTTTTAAGAGAAGACATGAAAATTTATTCGGATTAATTTATTTGAACTCATATCGAAGAAAAAACAATCAACTTCAGGATTAGAAATAGAAATGCAGTCTTGCTTTTGGGTCGGGTTGGATCGTACAAGCCTGACTGACAAGAGTACTAATAGCTTTGAGAAATTACTAAATTCGCCGAAAAATTCTCTCCTCTCTTTCTCCTTCCCTTCCCCTCTCTCTAAAAATAAATAAATAAAATATTTAAAAAAAAAAAGAAATTACTTAAATTCGGTATATTCAAGTATACATCAAGTTCACACTCGTTTTATACAGAATTTATCCAATTTCAGCAAAGTTAACATAATTTAAGTAAAGCTCCTTGAGTTTTATATTCTCTCAACTCTGAAAGCTTAGATTTCTTTTTAAATATATTTTATTGATTATGCTATCACAGTTGGCTCATTTTCTCCCCTTTACTCCCCTCTGCCCTGCACACCCCCTCCCACCGGCATTCCCCACCCCCCAACACACACTTTAGTTCATGTCCACCGGTCATACTTATAAGTTCTTTGGCTTCTACATTTCCCATACTATTCTTAACCTCCCCCTGACTATTTTGTACCTACCATTTATGCTACTTATTCCCTGTACCTTTTCCCCCATCCCCCCACTTCACTAATAACTCTCCATGTGATCTCCACTTTTGTGATTCTGTTTGTGTTCTAGTTGTTTGCTTAGTTTATTTTTGTTTTTAAGCTTGGTTGTTGATAGTTGTAAGTTCGTTGTTATTTTACAGTTAATATTTTTGATCATCTTCTTTTTTTTAGATAAGTCCCTTTAACATTTCATGTAATAAGGGCTTGGTAATGATGAACTCCTTTAACTTGACCTTATCTGGGGAGCACTTTACCTACCCTTCCATTCTAAATGATAGCTTTGCTGAATAGAGTAATCTTAGATGTAGGTTCTTGCCTTTCATGATTTTGAATATTTTTTTCCAGCCACTTCTTGCATGTTGAAAGCTTAGATTTGATTATAACCACTGCAAAGTGGTTACAAGCATAGCTCAGAAATATTGCAGGCTTGGTTCCAGACCACCATAATAAAGGACTATTCACAATAAAGTCACATGAATTTGGAGGGTTCTCGATCATATAAAAAGTATGTTTACACTATCCTGTAGCCTATTAAGTGTGCAATAGCGCTCTGTATTTAGAAAATATATCCCTTAATTTTAAAATGCTTTATTGTTAGAAAATGCTAACCATCATCTGAGCCTTGACAAAGATCACTGAAGAAAAATCATTTTAACAAATATAATAATGAAAAGTGTGAAATATTGTGTGAATTATCAAGATGTGGCACAGAGCCCTGGCTGGTGTGGCTTAGTGGATTGAGTGCTGGCCTACAAACCAAAGAAAGGGTCGCCAGTTTGATCCCCAGTCAGAGCACATGCCTGGGTTGTGGGCCAGGTCCGCAGTAGGGGGCACATGAGAGGCAACCACACATGGATGTTTCTCTCCTCTTTCATCCTCCCTTCCCCTCTGTCTAAAAATAAATAAAATACATTTTTTAAAACATGTGACACAGAGACACTAAGTGAACAAACGATATTGGGGGGGAAGTGCCAATATTATTGCTCAACACAGGGTTGCCACAAACTTTGTGTCTAAAACACCCAGTATGTGTAAAGTACAATAAAGTGAAGCACAATAAAACTAGGTGTGTCTGTATCTTTACTTCCTACAAATATAATTAACTTTTGAAATAGCCTGGGCAAACATTAATTTTACATAAACCTTCTTAAGGGTAGGAGGAAATTGCAACTCTTCATCTAATTGCAGTGTCTAAACCATAAGTTCAAATTATACTGTTATCTCTATTGTTATATCAAGCCAAGAACACCTATTACAGACTAAAAGAAGAGAGTGTGAATTTGCAGGGCCCACTAAATGAATACTTTGAAAACCTATTACTTCACATCAGTACTTAATACCTGTACAGAAATTATTTTCAAATGTGCTCCAAAGGTTACATTTTAACTGAAGAATCAACCTTCAGAAGTGAAGTGACAAGTATTACCTACATTTTATATGCTAGGAAATGAAGGCGAAGAAAGATTTAGGATTGAATAGTCTATCCAAAATTAAAAAGTAAATTAAAAACATGCTCTGGCTTTAGTTAAGATCCATGTGCCCTAAATCTCTTTTTATTGGGTCATATCCATTAGTCTACATTTCTACCTAGAAGCCAATCCATTTCAAAAAGTTACCTCTGTTTCATGTTGAGCATCTCAGTGTGTTAGAGCACTAGAGACAGACCCTTGTAGTGTTGCTCATTTCTAGCAGATCATTCAGAAAGAAAAGAAAACTTTATGTTTATTGTTCATTCTTCAGAAATAAAAAATGAATGTCTAACTGATTACATTAAGATCAAAATGAAAAAGATATTTTTTCCAAAGTAGAAACAGTAATCTGCTTGACTTAAAATCTCTTATTCTTTGGGCATCAAATTACCTAACAGACAGGCTATTTTAAACTTAAACAGCATTTTCTTCATGTTGTCCCCAGAAATGTCTCGTAATTATTATAAGTCCACTTTCCTGTGAAATCTGATCTACCAAAATCAATACATAACCAATTTGACTCTGATTATAGCTAAAAATGACAAAAAAGATTTTCAAAGAAAGCAGAGAGTATAGTTATAAGACTCAGGTCTCAAAGTTCTTGTTTTATAAGAAGAAAGCTCTCTATCATGTGGATCTATAAAAATGATCCCAAATTCAGAGAAACATTCTAAAAAATAACTGACCAGTATTCTCCGAAAATGATCGTCCCAACTTTCAGTCACCCAAGCAAGACTCCTGGAAGGCAAATCCTGCAAATTCTGCTTCCCTGTATCTTTAGAATCAATTCTTCCTTCTGCACCTCCACACCCATACCTCGTCATCTCTGCAGTCATCTCCCCAGGGGTATCGCTCTCCAGTCCTTGCCCACCCTCTCCAGCCATCCTCCTCCTAGCAGCCACAGGGATCACAATCACGCCACACTTGAATTTAGGACCCTCCTGAGGCTCCCTGCGGTTCCTATGGATATACACCTCTCCCTGGCTTGGCTCACAGACCTTCTGACCTCACCCCTGGCTGCTTCTTCAGCCTCATGTTTTGCACACTTTCCCCTACAGGCTCTCCAGCCACCCAGAGATGCTTGCAGTTCTAAGAATCAGATTCTCTTTCACCTCCTTGCTCTTGCACATGCTCTTCTATCCTCTCTCCCACTCCCCTAACATGTTCCTGTGTCCTTGCCTGAAAAGTCTTACTCTCAAGTGAAGAAGATCTCTCAAGCCAAAGCTGCTATTTCCTCACTCTCCAGGTGCCAGAGGGCCAGGAAGAGCACCCCCATGCCCTGCTGCTTTCCCTCTTGCCTGCAGGCATTCCACACCTTATGTCCCTCAGCTTCCTCTGTCCCTATCATGTCTGTCCACAGCTGGACTTTGCTCATGTTGTTCCTCTGGCCGGCTGATTCCTACTCATCCCCTGAGTGCCCACATGCATCCCACATCCTCTGGACACCTCCCTAGACCAGCTGCCTCTGCCTGTGCTCTGTGCCTTCCTTCCCTCCCCCACAGTGCTACATTGTTACCTAGGTGCCTGAATCTGGACGAGACTGAGTTTGGGGGCAGGGGTGAAAGAGCCGGCACATTGTCACCCTACTGCCAGTCTCAGGGAAAGGAGACCTTGGTTGCCTGGTGTGATTGGTAAATGTTTAATGACCAGCTCTTTAGAAAAAAATGTATACATAAATGTACAAAGATTTATTATGTTTTCCTGATATAAAAGATGGTAACACACAACCTACAGATAATAAAATATGCAATACTTTTCATTATAAATTCCATATAGCCAATTGCTTGTCACAGAATGTTTTCATTGGTTTTCCCCAGCCTGCGGTTGAAAGTGATGAATGAGTGCAGATAATTAATAAAACAGTAAATCAAGCTCTGTATTTGTAAGTGCTTGCAGATTTTTGTGACGTTAAATAGTTTCACCATGGATGATTTTGAGCTACCAACACAATGTCACCAAGTGCCGAGTTGGGCAAAGATGCACCAAAGCCCACCACTGCACGGAGTTTCCACCACACGGATACAAGAAACATAAAAAACTTCAACACCATGAGTAGTTATATGGCATAAAGTCATTAGAAAGTGATAAGTTAATACAATTAAATTTTTAATAAAGCCTGTGTTTAACGACCAGATCACAACATTGAAAATTTAACAACTGGCTCTCACAAGCCGGTGTGAGCTGCTTCCAGAACATCACTAGCCCCCAATTTCTTCCCCAGAACCAACTTGCTGCCACTCTAAGAGACTTCTGGGGTCAATGGGTGACTCACCCAACATGCTGAGCTTACGACTCCTCCTCACACCAGTGAGCTCATTCTCTCCTGGAGCCAGTCGCCTATTTCCATAGCTGCACCACGGGTCTTACCATCATCAGGGTCAGTTTTACCCGAGAATGCCATCCTCCCTTCTTGTGTCTATACTACAGCCTCCTCTTCCAGTCTTCTCAGCACCCCCCATATGTCCTTCAACCTAGAAGGACATCATTTCCTGAGCCCTGTTTATTAGCCAACTTCTAGTCCCTGGAATATCCCCTCCTCTCTACTCATCCTTCAGTTGGATTATACTCAAGCCTTTCACCTGGGTATAGAGTAATTGCACAATAAAGAAATTTACATTAAATATTATTATTTCAGTAGAAGCCCTCTTATCAAATTCAACTGAGACCAAACGTTGGTCAATTAAACAAAGAGTCAGAAGTATCATTTAAAATTATATGTATTTAGGTTTTTTGTTTTTTCCCTTTTTTTATCGTAGTGCAATTACAGTTGTCCCCATTTCCCCCATTACTCTCCCCTACACTATCCACCCCCACCTCCCACATTCAATCCTCCGCTCCCTGATGCCTTTGTCCATAGGTCCTTTATACATGCTCCTTGACGACCCTTCCCCTTCTTTGCCCCATTACCCACCTCCCCACTTCTGGTTACTGTCACTTTGTTCTTTCTTTTTTTAAGATTTTATTTATTTATCTTTAGAGGGGAAGAGGAGAGAGGGAGAGAAACATCAACGTATGGTTGCCTTTCGTGTGTCCCCTGCTGGGAACTGGCCTGCAGGGAACTGGCTTGCAACCCAAGCATGTGCCCTGACTGGGAATTGAACCGAGATTGTCTGGTTCACAGGCCCGAGCTCAATCCACTGAGCTACACCAGCCAGGGCACTTTGTTCCTTATTTCAATGTCTCTGGTTATATTTTACTTGTTTGTTTGTTTTGTTGATTGGCTTCCACTTATAGGTGAGATCATACAGTGTTTGTCTTTCACCACCTGGTTTATTTCACTTAGCATAATGCTCTCCAGATCCATCCATGCTGTGGTGAAGGGTAAGAGCTCCTTCTTTCTTTCTGATGCATAGTGTTCCATCCTGTAAATGTACCATTGGTTTTTGATCCACTCATTCACTGATGGGCACTTAGGCTGTTATCTGCACTTGGCTATTATAAATTACGCTGCTGTGTACATTGGGGTGTATAGTTCTTTTGAATTGGTGTTTCAGGGTTCTTAGGGTATAATCCCAGCAGTGGAATTACTAGATCAAAAGGCAGTTCCATTTATTGTTTTTTGAGGAAATTCCGTACTGTTTTCCACAGTGGCTGCACCAGTCTACATTCCCACCAACAGCGTACTAGGTAGGGTTCCCTGTTCTTCACAGCCTCGCCAGCACTTGCTGTGTGTTAATTTGTTTGTAATGGCCATTCCAACTGGTGTGAAGTGGTATCTCAGTGTGGTTTTAATTTGCAACTGTCTGACTAGTGATGCTGAGCATCCTTTCATGTGTCTATGGGCCCTGTGTATGTCCTCCTTGGAGAAGTGTCTGTTCAGGTCCTTTGCCCATTTTTTTTCTTTTTTTAGGAGAAGGGACCTGTTGCATTCCTGCTTTTTGTGACCCTGGGTCTCACCTGGAGTGGAGCGGATTGCTCCTACTGCTGGTCCTCCCCAGAGGCAGCTTTCCGTTCCTGCCAGCAGAGGAGGGTGGCCCACACTTAGGCCCTTCTCCAACTGCTGCTCCCTGTCTGAAATGTTTGGGAAAAATTCAGTTCATTAATGACATTCTTTTTTTTTTTTAAGATTTTATTTATTTATCTTTAGAGGGGAAGGGAAGGAGAGAGGGAGAGAAATATCAATGTATGGTTGCCTCTCATACATCCCCTACTTGGAACTGGCTTGCAACCCAGGCATGTGCCCTGACTGGGAATCGAACCGCAGTTCTTTGGTTCACAGGCCCGTGATCAATCCACTGAGCTACACCAGCCAGAACCCCCACTTTTTAATTGGATTGTTTGTCTTTCTGGCTTGGAGTTATGCAAGTTCTTTATATATTTTGGAGATCAAACACTTGTCTGAGGTATCATTGATAAATATATTTTCCCATATGATTTGTTCCCTTTTCATCTTGCTGACATTTTCTTCAATACTGTCTTAAGACATAAAACATGCTAACTTGCCAATTTTTTAATGCAATGCCAAGCCTTTGCTTTGGGTCTGTTGATTGGAATTCCATATTTCTTTTCTTGCATAATGATACCCATAAAAATTGTCTAGTCTTCCAGGTACTATAAAGTGAGTGAGAACTTAAGGACACTTGCAAAGCAATCTGATTGCAAACTCTTGGGTTTATATAGTTTTCCAAATATTTGACAGTGGTTTCTCAAGACAAGCTCAACAGCTTTTTTTTTAATCCTATTTTTACTTCTCTTTTTAATGTTATTTTATTACAATCATCCCATTTCCCTCATGCCAATCCTATTTTTAAGTATATTTTATTGATTATGCTATTACAATTGTCCCATTTTTTCTTTCCTTTATTCCCTTCCACCCTGCACCTCCCTACTCCCACCATCATTGCCCCCCACCTTAGTTCATGTCCATGGGTTATACATATAAGTTCTTTGGCTTCTCCATTTCCCATACTATTCTTAACCTCCCCCTATACATTTTGTATCTACCATTTATGCTTCCTATTCCCTGTACCTTTTCCCTTTCTCCCCCACTCCCCTCCCTACTGATAACCCTACATGTGATTTCCATTTCTGTGATTCTGTTCCTCTTCTAGTTGTTTGCTTAGTTTGCTTTCATTTTTGTTTTGTTTTCGGTTCAGTTGTTGATAGTTGTGATTTGTTGTCATTTTACTGTTCATATTTTTGATCATCTTTTTTTTTTCTTAAATAAGTCCCTTTAACATTTCATATAATAAGGGCTTGGTGATGATGAACTCCTTTAAATTGACCTTATCTGGGAAGCACTTTATCTGCCTCTCTACTCTAAATGATAGCTTTTCTGGATGGAGTAATCTTGGATGTAGGTCCTTGCCTTTCATGACTTGGAATACTTCTTTCCAGCCCCTTCTTGCCTGTAAGAAATCAGCTGATAATCTTATGGAAACTCCTTTGTAGGTAATTGTCTCCTTTTCTCTTGCTGCTTTTAAGATTCTCTCCATATCTTTAATCTTGAGTAATATAATTGCAATGTTCCTTGGTGTGTTCCTCTTTGGGTCCAACTTCTTTAGGACTCTCTGGGCTTCCTGGACTTCCCAGAAGTCTATTTCCTTTGCCAGGTTGGGAAAGTTCTCCTTCATTATATTTTTCAAATTAGTTCGATTTTGTGCTCTTCCTCTTCTTCTGGCATCCCTGTGATTTGGATGTTGGAACATTTAAAGTTTTACTGGAGTTTCCTAAGCCTCTCCTAATTTTTTTGTATTCTTCTTTCTTCATTCTGTTCTGACTGAATGTTTACTTCTTTCTTCTGCTCCAAATTGTTGATTTGAGTCCTGGTTTCCTTCCCTTCACTGATGGTTCCCTGTATATTTTTCTTCATTTCACTTTGCATAACCTTCACTTCTTCCTCTATTTTGCAACCATGCTCAACCATGTCTGTGAGTACCCTGATTACCAGTCTTTTGAACTCTGCATCTGATAAGTTGGCTATCTCTTTGTCACTCAAAAGATCACTGGAGTTTTGATCTTTTTTTTTTTCATTTGGGCCATATTGCTTTGTCTTGGAGCACCTGTTACATTGTAAGGGGCAAAGCCTTAGATATTCACCAGGGTGGGGCAACCCATGTCACTGCACTGTGGCACTGTATGTGGGGGAGGGGTCAGAGAGGGAACAATGGTAATGGTTCTTGCTTGGTTCTCAGCTGGCTTTCAGTCACTTCCCCACTTCCTACCAGCAACTTGGGCCCTTCTGGTACTGCTTCCTGGGTGGGTGGGTTTGTGTATGTTCTAGGACGCTGTGGGTCTCTCCAACAAACTCTCCTGTAAGGCTAGGAGTTTCTCCCACTGTTGCAAACCCCACATGTTTTTATAGCCAGAGGTTTTGAGGCTTTCTTTTTCCATGCTGGAACTCTGGGTTGCATGACTCGTTTTGCTTCCAAGTTGTTCCTCCCGGTTTATTCACATGTAAATGTGAGACTTCCAGTTACTGTCGCCAGCCTGGTCACTAGCCCCTGCCTTGCCTTGAGTCTTCTCTGCCCCAGCTGCCTGTCTCCACCCCTCCTACCAGTCTGGATGAATGTTTCTTCTTTAACTCCTTGGTTGTCAGACTTCCAAACGGTTTGGTTTTCTGGCAGTTCTGGTTGTTTTTAGTCTTTAAATTCATTGTTGTCCTTCTTTTGCTTATGCAAAGAGGCAAAGTATATCCACCTACACCTACTTGTTGGCCAGAAATCATCAATCCTATTTTTAATTGTGGTTAAAAATATGCAACAGGCCTGGCTGGTTTGGCTCAGTGGATTGAGCACCAGCCTGAAAACCAAGGGGTTGCCAGTTGGATTCACAGTCAGGGCACGTGCCTGGGTTGTGGACCAGGTCCCCAGTTGGGGGCGTGTGAGAGGAAACACAGATGTTTCTCTCCCTCTCTCTCTCCCTCCCCCTGTCTCTAAAATCCACGGGCATGTCCTTTGGTGAAGATGAAACACACACACACATGTTCATGGTTGGGTAGCTCATTTGGTTTAGAGTGTCTTCCAGATACATGAAGGTTGTGGGTTTGATCCCCTGTCAGGGCACATACAGGCATCAATCAATGAATGCATAAATGTTTAGAACAACAAATCGATGTTTCTTTCTCTCTCTCTCTCTCTCTCTCCTCTTCCTTTCTCTCAAATCAAGCAATCAATTTTTTAAAAAACACTAAAATTTGCCATCTTAATCATTTAAAGTGTACATTTCAGTAAAGTATATTTATATTATTTTGCAACAGATCTCCAGAAGGTTTTCATCTTGCAAAACTGAAACTCTATAGTCCTTTGTGAAGGAGAAACTGTTGCATGACATGAACACTGCCTGACCACTGCTTGACCCCTGTAGTAAGTCCAGTTAGATTCTGGGCAACACAGAGACTGTCCTTAAACCCCCTTAGAGACTATCCAATGCCTCCTCCATGGCCCAAATGTGCTGGTTCCTGGAACAAGCCATTGCACTCCCCTAAGCGAGCATGTAAGGCATTTTCCCCTCATCTGGAGCGAGTCACACCCGGGGATCCCATGCACCCCGTCTTGTCCTGTATTACCCCGAAGTGCTGGCCTCAACGTGCAGAGAATATCCATGTGGTGTTGCTACCATTCAAGAGGATCCTCATTTGTAAATTCTTTTAATAAATTTCATAACCTAGGGCTGGAGCTGTCAGCCTCTTTCTCTGCTCTCACAATCCTGGGCAATTCTATGTCACATCATTAAACAACAACTTCCCATTTCTTTTTTCAAAATGTTCCAAAGCGGTCAAATTAGCTTTCATAAAAATAACAATCTGCTTTTCTTTTGCACTCAAGATTTCTACGGTTTAGTTATATTTTATTAAATTTAGTATATATAATAACAAGTACAAAAGGCATTAACAAGTTTGGGAATGTGTTACTCCAAGTCCTCAGAGAAGCTAAAACCAAGATGAGATTAAATACAAAAAATATTTACTAAGAAACGATCTGTTAAAGAAAGTGAGGAGGGAGCCCTGGCCAGTGAGGCTCAGTTGGTTGGAATGTCGTCTCATAGACCAAAAGGTCACAGTTTGATTCACAGTCAGGGCACATACCCAGGTTGTGAGCATGTACAGGAGACAACCAACTGATGCTTCTCTCACATCAAAATTTCTCTCACTCTCTCTTTCCCTTTCCCTCTCTCTAAAAGCAATAAAAATAAATGTCCTCAGGTGAGGATAAAAATTCTTTCTTTAAAGAAAATGAAGAGGGAGCCAGGAGAGCCATCAGACTACACTGCAGTGAAGGAGGGAAGGAGAGAGGGAGGGAAGGAAGGGAGTGAGTGGAAGCATCTTAGCCTGCTGTGCAGTTCTGAGGAAAGAGCAGCAAGACCACAGGGAGTCTCCTCACCAAAGCCACCATCTCCCATGCATCTCCCAGGAATGTGCCAGCTTTAATATCCCATCTGCAGTCACTCATCAGCCAAAAGCAGCCATGGGAGGAAATTTGTCCTTGGCACGAATGCAGTGATGGATTTCAGAACCAGCCCATTTGGGCAATAGAGGAGGTATTGGATAGTCTCTAAGGGGATTTAGGGATGCAATTTCTGCGTTGCCTGGAATCTAACTGGATCTAACCCAGGGTCCAGCAGTGGTCAGAAGAAGCTGGGTCCCTTGGTCAGTTAAACTCCCTGTAATCAAAGATGTGAGAAACCATTCTCACAGCCATCACAGGAAACAACATACCAGGTTCTTGCTGTGTCAAATATGAATTTAGCTTGACTACATGTAACAGAAAAGTCAAATAACAATGGCTTAAACAAAATAGGTCTTTTTTTCACATAATGAGGAGTCCAGGAACAAGTGAGTTGGCTCAGAGACTTTAAGATTCAGGGCAGAAGTCTCTGCATTGTCTTGGACTTTCCTGCAGAACCTTCAAATGGCTTCTCAGCTGCAGCCATCATGGCTGCATTGCAGGCAGCTGGGAGGAGGAAGGGCAAAGGGCAGAAAGGCATGCCAGCTAAGTCTGCACCCACATTTTATCAGCTTTCCAGAAAGCCCCACCCAGCGATTTTCATTTCTCTCTCACTGGCCTGAACCACCACACTGTCACTCCTGTTTGGCAAGGAAGTGACTATGTGAAACATTTCAGCTTTTTAACTGGGCGCATTGTCTCTGCCAATAAAACCAGTGAGAAAGAAGGGGAGAATGGATCCTGGGGAGGGTACCAGCAGTGCCTGCCATTCGGTGAGCACCAGCACACTGGAGAGTGGCCTGTTAGTGACTGAGTGCATCTGGGGGGCCATGGGTTTCATTCTGTATCATCACCTTCAGGGGCAATGGGGAGTTCCCCTTACCCAGTGACTTGGTGCCATGGAGATGGTATAAGCACACCCACTGGATTATGTTTATTTCTTTAGAATGTGAGCTCCACTGAGGGTTCTTGTACTGTTCATCCCTATAACCCCAACAACTGTAACAGCACCTGTCATGTGATAGAGACCAAATAAATATATATTTTAAGATTTTATTTATTTATCTTTAGAGGGGAAGGGAAGGAGAAAAGAGAAATATCAATGTATGGTTGCCTCTCGTTTGTCCCCTGCTGGGAACTGGCCTGCAACCCAGGCACGTGCTCTGACTGGGAATCGAACTGCAATCGTCTGGTTCGCAGGCCTGTGCTCAATCCACTGAGCTACACCAGCCAGGGCTAGAGACCAAATAAACATTTTTGATTAGTGAATGATTAATAGTGTTACTTTTCCCCCTGGGTATCCTTTCAATAAATTCCTATTACCTGATGATGTCCTTTCTTGTGTGAGCAGTCATCTAATTTATGAAAAGATGTAATACACATCAAAATGGTACAAAATATCATTTTCAAAACAACACAAAAAAGTGAGTGCATTGAACCATACTTAGCTCATAACAGAGCAAATGGGTGAGTGGAGCAATAATAGCTCATTCTGTAGCATGTTTAATAAACTGGCAACAGAGAAAGTTAGTTGAAGAAAAGCAGAGGAACTTTGTTTTTTAAGTATGAGAACTGAGGGGCTCCAAATCATCTGGTGCCTGTGGTTAGAAATGTACATGTTGGGAACTCCAGGGGTCTTCCTGATCCTTGGTTTAAGGTCCTGGTCACCTGTGATGGCAATGTGACACTTGTGCTGAGTTACTCTCTGTGCTCAACAGTCATCTGCATAGGTTCCTTTGTGTGTGCATGGTAATGGTTCAAATCTTGAATCTTTAGTGATCCTTAGAGCCACTCGATACTTCTGCCCCAATTTCTCAGTTTCGGCCACTACACAGTCAGTTATACAAGGCATACACTTGGCACAGAGACAGCCCATCACTGACTGCACTAAGACCAGTTTAGCCTTAAAGGGAAAGTTGATAAAGTTGATATTGACCAGAATGTGGAAAGCTGGGCCCAGTTGTGTGTTATACTGGAAGAATAAGCAGAAAGAGTATTGGAGAACATCTCTTTCCTTGAGTGCATTAGGATCTTTCTTTTTAGGTTTTAATCTATCCTTTTCTTTCAGCCTCTGATCTCTCAGACTAAGTATTCTCTTCATGGTCGCATATTTCCTTGTTTTTTCTTGCTTCCCTGTGTTCACGCACACTCTTGTTTCTTCTGGAATTACCCCCGATGATGTCCTTGAATATGGAAACTGCCAAGCCTATTCCTCCCCAGTATTACCCACTCCATTCATTCTCAACTCCTTCAGGGGGGAGAACTAAATGACATGCCCCTACATCCTTCCCTCCTTCTTACCTGTTTCAGAAGAAGAGATGTCGCTATGAGCTGATGGTTAGTCTCTCCAAAATCAGTATGTTGAAATCCTGACTCATAATGTGACAGTATTAGGATGTGAGGTCTTTGGGAAGTGACTAGGTCATGAGGGCTGAGCCTTCATAACGGGTGTAGTGCTCTCCCGGGAGAAACCCCACAGAGCCCCTGGGCCCTTCCCCCATGTGAGGGTATGAGAAGTGTGTGACCTGGAAGAGGGCCTCACCCCACCATGGTGGCATCCTGGTCTCAGACTTTCAGCCTCCAAAACCTTAAGAAATAAAAGTCTGCTGTTTACAAACCACCACCCAGTCTGTGGTATTTTTTACAGCAGTCTGAATGCACCGAATATATGTCTCCTCATGCCCTCCCCAGCTAAAGCCAGTCTTCCAACTGTGCTCGGATTCCCACCCCTGCTCATCTCCTCAAGGGTTTTGAGCCTTCAGTTGTTCTCTTTCTTCAGCACCTTTAATTTCACCTTCTTTCCTCTATTTATCCTTTAAACAGCTCCCAAAAGCAAAGCAAAATGGTTATCCCTCTGCCCATAGCCCGTTCAAGCTATTGTTGTAACTCCCATCCTTGGATGGTCTCAGCTGCTCCCAAGGCGGTAAGTGTCCAATGTGCTGAAGATTCCTTAACTAGCCAAGGGCTCTTGGTTGTAAGTGTGAAAAAGCCAACCTTGGCTAATGTGAGCAGAAGAGGTATTTACTGGAAAGGTAAATCCTGTAACTAACGTCCGTAATGACTCAATACCCACCAATCATAATTCTGATCACTACTTGGCCTCCCAGGGACCTCTGCAAGGGTGTCGCTCAGAGGTGACTACCAGGCCCTTTGGAAGTCTGTGTCTAGTTTATTCATCAGTCTCTTGGGAGCTAGTTTGCTGTAAATCAACCTTGCTTTCATGAATTGGTAATTTTGTGGCTACTCATTATTTAATAAGAAAAATGACTTTCCCTGCTTGACTTTTCATTTTAGAAACTGAAGCTAATTTGTGCCAGTATTGTGTCTTCCACTTTTGATTTCAAGGATCTGGTTGCTTTATTTTTTAGTTAGTGTATGCAACTTACCATGAAAATAAAAACACTGTTATGCAAATTTCTCTAAACAAACTAAATATTTTGGACCCATTAAAACAATAAGTATATACATGACTGTCCCTAAAAGAATTTTGGTTATCCCTGAAATCAGAGATTGTTGCCCTGGCCTTGTCCCTCCAAGGGTGCACGGGCCACTGTGGTGCTGGGCTCCTGTGCGCATTCCAGCTCTTGCCTGGCTCCAGGTCCCTCAGCCTTCTTCTAACCTTCATCTGACCTTCTTCCAACCTTCATCTGACCTTCTTCCAACCTTCATCTCTCTCTGGAACTGCTGTGCTAAGCTCCAAAGCCCCCAATTCCATAACACATAGAACACTTAGCCTCCACTTTCTTTTTTGTTTGTTTGTGTTTTTTTTAAAGATTTTATTTATTTATCTTTAGAGAGGAAGGGAAGGAGAGGAGAGAAATATCAATGTATGGTTGCCTCTCATGAGTCCCCTGCTGGGAACTGACCTGCAACCCAGGCATGTGCCCTGACTGGGAATCGAACCGCAATCATGTGGTTCGCAGGCCCATGCTCAATCCACTGACCTACACCAGCCAGGGCTTTAGCCTCTACTTTCTATCCTCTCAAACATTTTAGTCTCAGAAACACTTTACAGTCTTAGAAATGATCAGTAACCCCATTTAACTTTTAAAATGTGAGCTATTTACTAATATCTACTCTATTATAAATTAAAACTGGGAAAATTTTAAAATATTCATCTACTGATTCATTTAAAATAGCAGTAATAGCTCAGTTGGTTGGAGCATTGTCCTATACACCAAAATGCTGCAGGTTCAATCCCCAGCCAGGGCACATCCCTAGGTTGCGGATTTGATACCATGTCAGGGTGCATACAGGGAGCAACTGGTCAATGTTTCTCTCTCACGTAGGTGTTTCTATTTCTCTCTCCCTAAAATCAATAAACATAGTATTCTCAGGTGGGATTGAAAAATAAGTATAATAGCCCTAGCTGGTGTGGCTCAGTGGATTGATTTGCCAAAGGGTCACTGGTTTGATTCCCAGTCAGGGCACATGCCTGGGTTGCAGACCAGGTCCCCAGTAAAGGGCAGGTGAGAGACAACCACACATCGATGTTTCTCTCCCTCTTTCTCCCTCCCTTCTCCTCTCTAAAATAAATAAATAAGTCTTAAAAATAAATAAATAAAACAGCAAAAATAAACTCTTTACATGTTAACATTAAAAATTTTTAAATAATGATATTTCCCAAAACAAACACACACACAAAAGTAGTGAGAAGCATGGCATTATTTTACAATTTTGAGGATCTTTTTAATGTCTGGCTTAACAGAAGACAGCCAGAGTCATTTATCTGCTTCTGCATTTAATCTCCTGCAATATCACATGTCATGCAACCTTTGGAAGATTCCACTGTACATTCAAGACAGAATAAGAATGAAAATGGCAAATAATGTCTTAGTATTGCTATAAAAATAGTTTTTACCTTGTGGACACCCCCTCTCCAAGAAAGGATACTACAGAATAGATGGCAAACCAAGGCAGGGAGAAGGAGGGAGGTATGTCCCACCCATTAATTCTGCAACCCTGAGCCCGGTCAGATAAGATTGCCAGGTGTTCTGGAAATCACAAGAGAAACCATGAGAGTGCGGGAGGAGGGGAGCCTTTGGAATTCTGTGTGTATCATGTCTACTATCTGGGAAAGGAAGCCTTTGAAACTGTATGTTAATACCAAGGTATGGAGAAGGGAGGAAGGGGAAACTGGAGACTGGCTACAAGCATAAAACCCCTAAAATCCCAGTAGGCGGCGCACTCAGACTAGCTGGCAGCACCCACTTGCAGCTTTGTGCTCAAGTGTATTTCATAAATAAACTTGCTATCTCATTTCCACTACATGGGTTATCTTTCGCCTGAATTCATCTCTTGCAAATGAGACAGGAACTGAGGGGAGGGGGTCTTAACTTAGGTCTCCCCAGTGACACAGACCTCCAAAGATCTCTGGATCATGCTTTAAGGACCACTCTTCTAGATCATGTCCTGGGGGTGGGCTACTGACTTTTCACACCTACAGAAGTCCATCACTGAGTCACTCAACAAACACTAATGCACTTACTTGAGTATCTGACACCCTTCTGTGTGGTGGAGATGCAGCTGGGAATAAAACAAAGTCCTCAAGGAGCCTTCATTCTAGTGGGAGGAGACAGGTAATAAAAAATATATAGTTTTTCCAGGTGATATTTACCGTGAAGAAAAAGTTGGCCCTGGTCAGTGTAGCTCAGTTGGTTAGCACATCATCCTATAGCAGAAGGTTACAGGTTTGGATCTCAATCAAGGCACATACCTAGATTGCAGATTCTACCCCTGGTCTGGATGTGTTCAATCCCTGGTCCAGGTGCCTTCAGCAGGCAACTGATCGATGCTTCTCTCTTACATCAATGTTTCTCCCTCTCCCTGTCCCTCTCTCTCTAAAAGCAACGAGGAAAAAATGTCCTCAGGTGAGGATTAAAAAGAAAAAGAAAAAGAAACCCAGAGAAGACAACACAGATTGAAGGAAGGGAACTGTTATTTTAGGGTGGTCAGGAAAACCTCTTGGAGAAGGTAACATCTGAACAGAGCCTGAAGAATATGGGGCAGAGAGCCAGGGGAATATCAGAGAGACAAGCATTCCAGGAAGCAGGAACAGCAAGTGAGATGGCCCTGAGACAGAAGTGTGTTCATCATATTTGAGGAAAAGCAAAGGGACTGCTGAGGCCTGAATGGATGAGTTGGGGGAAGATTGATGAGCGATTAAGGTCAGAGGAGAGGGCATGCTCAGGATGCTGAGTGCACTTTGAAGGATACTGATGGTTTCACTGAATTCATGCCCCTCTTAGAGGCCACAGATCATATTCTCCAAAAAATGGCCGCGGCAAGGTCCAGTCCAACACTCCCTCTCAGAGTCTTGCCATTCCCCATCAAGAAATGAGTCTGCTTCCTTTCTCCTTGAACTTGGGAAGGGCTTAGTGACTTCCTTAATAAAGAGAATGTGACATAAATGACACTGTGTGCGACATCCAAGGTTAGGTCATAAAACACAATATGGTTTATACCTGGTTCTCTCTGTCATTGGATGCTCAGCCTGGAATCCACCACCGTGCCGTGAAGACGCCCAAATCAATTCACTCAGAAAGACCGCAGGGAGAGTCTCACGTGGCCATCTGAGGTTTTCAGCTGACAACCAGCAGGAACCAATAGACGTGCAAGTGAACAAATTTCCAGATTATTCCAGTTCCCAACCTTTGAGTCTTCCAGCTGACACCTCAGACATTGTGGAAAAGAGAGAAGCAATCCTTGCTGTGCCCTGCCTAAACTCCTGGCCTATTATATCTGTGTGAATAATAAACTATTGCTTTACACAACTAAATTTTGGATGATTTGTAATGCATCAGTTGATGCCTCTTAGCATCCTATGTGAGATTTCCACAGAACTAATCTAATCAAGTTAGGCCTGATTAAAATCCTGCAATGATTTCTCAGGCTAAAGTCAAAGCCGGTGAATCCACTACGGTACTAAAAAGGATTTCAGCAGTCGCTTGGCCTTCTTCCCTCCAGGTTATGAGTGGGCAGCTTTGGGGTTCAGGTGATGGAGTCTGGAAGCAGGTCCAGAGTAGGTTAATCAGAAGGAAATAATAATAGTCAAGCGTGGGCAGTGTCTAGTTCCTGACATTCCTCTCCTCCAATGAACAGAGGCCACATAAACACCAAAGAGAGTCCAGGGGTAGGACTTTCCATCCCTGCTATCCCCACCCCTTTCTTCTGCCATAAAAATCCCCTGGTCACAAAGGATTTTCAGGTAAATTTCTTAAGTTTCAAGTAGAAGTTGCAAGCCTGAGCCACACTGACCTGCAGAGATGTGTGTTCTGAAGTATGAGATAGATGATGTGGTAGACAGTCCATAGAAATGGCTGCCATCTCTGTACAGGCTCCCAGGCTTGTATATGCCGGTCAGGCCTTCCACCAAGAGATGGAATTTATTTCCCTACACCTTGAATCTGGACTGGACATGTATCTTACTTTGACCAATAGAATGCAGAAGTAGTAATAATGTGTGAGTCCAGGCCTAGGCCTTATCAGGCTTTGCAGCCATTTTCCTCTTTTTGGGATCAAGCCCCTTAAGAAGTAAGCTTGGACTAGAGACCACATGCAGAAAGACCACAGGAAGATACTCCGGTCATTCCAACCAGCACAGCTGAAGCAACAGACAGGTGGGTGAAGCCTGTCTTGAGTGGTCCAGCACCAATCAGACTCCAAGCCGAATGCAGACCCATGAGTGACCCCAGCTGACACCACGTTAAGCAAAACTGCCCGGCAGAGTCCAGTCAAACTACAGAGGCATTAGAAATATTAAATCCTTGTTATTATTAACCACTAGGTTTTAAGGTGACCTGTTACCCAGTAGTAAGCAACTGTAACAGTTGACAATATTTAAAGACATAAAGCTGTCACACAAAACCAAGAATTTTTTTATTTTAAGCACTTGGACTCCAGGGCAATGAAGGATGTGCCCCAACCCACAGTGAAGATCTACGGGTACAACAAGATGACTGCTTCAGAGAGGGGGGGATGTCCATCTTTTCCCATGATTTTTCCCAGAGAGGGGGCAGAAATGATGGAAGCTGGTAACAACCAATCACAACTCTTTCCCAAGGCAGATTCACTGGGCAGGACATTAATCAGCAAGTATGTATAATTTCTGGTCAGAGAGAGAGTTCTCCCAGGAATCTTGCAAATGAAAAAAGTTCTTTTCCCTTCCTGAAATGTCTAAATTTTGTCTTCTGTCACAGTATGAACAGGGCATCTTGTGATTTGCTTCAGAACAATAGATGGCAGGCACACTTGGTTAACTTCATCTTTTGCTGAAAAGAAGGGAAGACATAATTAATTACATGGTGGTGACAGGGAACCCTCCTGGCCACACAGGGGATTTGACCACATATCTCCTTGAACCTGGAGGAACCCCAATTCACCTAGCTTGATCTGGGGACTCTATTCTGGACTGGCAGTCTGGGGGATGAGGGTGACAGGGATATTATATGATAAAAGCTATTTTTTACCCTGGAAAGGAAAAGAGGTACCCCACAGAAGAAGGAACTATTTCTTGGCTTCTTCCCAGTACTCCAGATCCTAGAAGCCTCTATAGCAACACAATCACATTGCTTATCATAAGCCTGACTCTGACAGGAAGTGATGGGAGAAAGGCTCTATATATACAACACTCAGAAAAGCTGATGCAGCCACTCCCTATTGAAATGAAGCAGAAAATGCTAAATCACACACAAGCAAAATAAAACCACCAGGTCTGCATTCCTGCCAGTCAACAAACAGCTCTGGTTGTCCCTCGGGGGTCTGATATCCTGCTCCACCTCTCTATTTTTTTGTACCCCACCTCCAGGTTTGCCTACAAGTTTCACTGCTCAGGAGGTGAGCCGGGATTCAAAAGCAAGCGGTTGGGCTCTAGAGTCCATACTCTTCACCACCCACCAGTTGCTTCTGGATGTTAGATGAGCAAGTATTTTGTATGTTGTAGGAAAACTCAGTGCATCCCTGAAAAATAGTTATAATTCTAGGAAGGCATAAATTAAGCACTCAAGGTCTGCCCCAGATCAGAGCTGGAAGAGGAAGAGCAGCCCTGGTGCCCCCACGCCCAGCAAGCAGCTGGCAGAGCAGAAGTGTACTACGGAGTACCAGGACCTTCATTATGGGGAACTGCGGAGGCCTGTAGCTGATGGCTTTCTGCCCGGCTTCCCTTTCCTCCTGCAGGAGGTCCAGTGCCATGATTAAAAACAGACTCTGGAGCCAGACTGTCTGACCTTGGATCTGGCTCTACCTCACTTATGAAATCCGTATGATAGTGCTTGTTGTATTAAATGAGTTAGTACATGTAAGTACATAATAGAACTTACATGTACTGTTTCTAGCACACAGTAAGTCTTAAGTAAATGTCAACTATAACTGGTAACTATTCCCTCGCTTTATCAGCTCCAAAACCCCTTCATGATACCATGTGGCACCCAAGGAAGCCAAGGGAGGCCTCAACCCAATCCAGTGTCTTGTCACAGCCCAAGAAGGAATTTGAGAAAGCATGAGAGAAAGATTTAGCAAAGCACAATAAATTTATTAAAGCAACAGTATGCACTCAAGAAGTGATAGCAGGCAACCTCAGAGAATGAGATGTGTTGACAGGGTCTGGGTGGAAGGTTTTTATTAAACGTGGGCAAGGGGGTGGGGATAAGGTGGTCCTCGGCTACTGGGTTTCTGATGCTGGTGGGGTGACTGTTGACATGGCTTGTCCTAGTCCCTCCTCTCCAGATAGCGATCTGTTATTTTATCTTATTTTGGGGTTGTCGTTGTTCTTTTAATAATAGGAAATTGGAAACAGGAAGCTGGGAACAGATGAGCAGTGAAGGTCACATTAGCCATGTTTCAGCCAAGATGGACAAGGGGAGGGGTGGAGCTAGAGGCCTTGCTCCCTGTTCTAACTTTCCTGTCTCATTCTCACCCCAAGGTTCTCAAAACAGTCCGATTCTTTTGCTTTTGGTCAATTCTCACCTTGGAATTAGAAGTATAATCTTGTCTTCAGAGGTCAAAGCTTATCCAAAGGTGGAGCAGTAACAGAGGAGAATTTCAAGCATCACAGCAGGCTCTTAGCAAGACTTTTGGGGACAAGCACTGTCTACTGGGAACTACTTTTCCCAGGTGAGTGACTTTTAACTACACTGGCTTCTGCACTGTGGAGTGTGAAAGGGGCAATGGCTTCTGCCCCAATGGCTTCTTTTGCAGCTCCTCCCCCTCCTACAGATCCTTTTTCTCACTCATTCTAGGCCCCGCATGTCTCCTGTCCTCCTCTCTCCCAGGACTCAGATGACTTGGCCTGACTGCTAGAAAAGCATTGAAGTTCATGCAAGGTCAATGGCTCTTGTCCCCAAATGGCACCACTCACTGGGTCTGGGTCCCCTATTCCTCAACCAACTGTGAGGCCAGAGCCAGCATAGGAAAGGCCCAAAGGCAGAGGTCTGGCTGGTGTTGGGACTCCTAGGTCCTGTCCTGGCTGGCCCAAGGGGAAAGCAAAAACTGGTTGAGATACGGTGAGGAGTCTGGACCGGGGTGGAGAGAGAAATAGCTGGAATCAGAGCACTGCCCCAGGGCCTGGGACTCAGTCTAGGAGAAGAGGTACCTGGCCTGGGCAGGGACTCCTAAATGGCAGCTCTCTTTCCCAGGCCATGTTTACCTCCAGATATCATGTTTAACAGTGTTAAACTTACAGAGAGCCCCAATAGCCATAATCCCACTCAACTGTCAGGAGAGCCTTGTAAAGTGGTGACTTCTCTTAAGGCCATAACCAAAGACTTGAAAACAACCTCAGAGAAGTTGTCACTCATGCATCCATTTAATAAACACTTATTAAGTGCTTGCTGTATGCCAGGAAATAAATCTAGCTCTTCTGATTCAAGGTCCTCCCACATATTTGCTTCAACATGTTGATTCCTGATTTCCTCTCCTCCAAAATTTGCCTCCCAAACACTCACCTCCTGTTGTGATGTTTAAAGATTTTTATTATTTTAATTTAGTTTTATTTTATTTTATTTTTAGAGAGAAAGGAAGAGAGGGAGAGATACATGAATGTGTGGTTTCCTCTCGTGTGCCCCCTACTGGGGACCTGGTCAGCAACCCAGGCATGTGCCCTGACTGGGACTCTGACAGGATACCCTTTGGGTCACAGGCCCTCGCTCAATCTGCTGAGCTACACCAGCCAGGGCCTTTTGTGATTTGTAAATGTCTGCGAATCCTTTGACACTTCAGAAATAGAATCAAATTCCCCTTAAGAGGTGGCTCTAAAAGGCACTGTGAGTTTCTGCTTGTTCATTTTCCTGTTCTCCCACCCCTGGGAGAATCCAACTGTTATGTCAAGAGCAGATCTATGGATAAATTTATGTGGAAAGGAACCCAGGCCTCTGGCCAACGTGTGAGTAAGCTTGTGAGTGAACTCCCAGTAGATCCCAATACCTTCACAGCAGCCTCAAAAAAGGCCCTGACCTAGAACCCTATCAGCTGCTCTTGGATTCCTAGCCCTCAGAAACTAACGTCATAAATGTTTTTGTTATAAGCTGCTGAGCTTGTGGGTAATTTCCTTTTTCATTTTTAAAATTTTTATTGTATATTTTTCCATTAACCATTTATTCCCCCCTATACCCTCTGGAGTAATTTTTTATGCAGCTGTGAATAACCAATACACCTTCCGCAATGTAGGACCCCCTTTCTATCCCCTTTACTGGGCAGTTCAGATCAGGTGAGGTAGTAAAATGAGTCAGAAGACCTTCATTCAAATTATCTGTAGTTGCTCCTTTCTGGCTGTGGCAGGTTACTTAACCTCTCTGTGCCTCAGTTTCCACATTTGTTAAACAACAATGGAAAGAAACATTGTGAATATTAATCAGGAAATAAATCTGTGAGGCTGCCTGGTCCAATTCAGGGCACTTGGTGTTTGCAATCTGAGCACCCTCTGGCCCCTCCAACATTCCATTACCCGACTCCTTTGCCCGCTCATAAGTGTCTACTGGGAGAGGTTGGAACTTTGGAAGCTCCTCATTCCTGTGGAGGAGAGACTGTTCCGTGATGCAACTGCTTTCTATCTTGCAAGCTGGACCAGGGCCAGAATGGAGGTTACTTTCTACAAAGCCCCTTAGAAACTGATGATGGTAATTGATGTTCGTTCTGACATAAAATAGTGCCCCTCCCTTGCCTCTGTTATGTGCTGCTTCCTGGAACAGGTTGTTGTCCTGACCTGGTAGCACTCACATAATAATAATACCTGCGACTCTCCCCACCCCCCTCCTGTTACCCTGCCAAGATGCTCAGGGATCCATTTCTTAAGGCTGCCCAAAACATGCCTTGTATGTAAGTTTCCCTTAATAAACTCCATTAATTACCACCCTGGAGTGGCCTGACTTTTTCTTTAGTCTTTTCCCTGCCCTCCACTTAGGGAAGTAGATATTCGGTCTCCAGGTTTTTCCCTGGATCTGCATATATAAGAACAATCCTCTTCTCACCAATGTAGACATAGGAAGAGACCTGCCCTCTGCCAGGAATTTTCTCCTAGTCTTGGGGTGGGAGGGGACTTGTCTATGAGAGGCAGATGTACCACTGGAAAGGTATACAAGCTTGGCCAATGCAGAGCAGGAACTGGGGCCTTGTTAGCCAGGCTTGTGCTCCAGCCTGGCCACCCTGCCACCTCCCCTTAGAGGGAAAGAATTGTAATTTGCCGCTCACTAGTTCCTAAAATATTAGGAAAACTGCCATGTCCAAGGCTCTGCCCATTTCCTTTCCTTATCACCAGCTTTCTTTCCCCTCATCTCTTTTAAAATTTTTTAAAGTTAATCACAAACAATATAGCCAACATTTCCTGAGAACATACCAGCCAAGTTTCTAATACTGTTATGTCCCTCACAACCACTTTTTGAGGCAGGTTCCTATGTTAGTCTCATTTTACAGCTGAGAAAATACCAAGGCGACGGGGTTAAACAATGCTCAAGGTCACACAGAGACAAAATAAGCTAATGAAGCTCAAGCTTCAAGGTCAGTACCTCACTGACACATGCAGTTCCAAGGCTCTGCGCTTAATTCGGTGGGGGCGGGGAGGTGAAGAGTATCAAATCTCTTTAAGTTATGGCACAAATGAAAGAACATTAATAGATTTGGCTGTGCAGAATTTAGTATTCATATTTAGTAGTTATTTCCTTAAACAGGCCCACAGAAACTGGTTGCGGCCTCGGAGGTAACAGATGCAGTGTGCTGTTTTCTTGCAGATGTTTAAAAAATATATTTACATTTCTAAACCAGCACACATCAAAACAGACCCGCCCCCCTTCAAAACTACCTGACTTTTTTAACAGAAAGTCTTGACGATCGTTCCCTCGTTTCTAACCGTCCCGCGGTATGCGCCACAGATGCTCGAATTTATTGACCCGCCTTCCCCGAGTGCAGGCTCCACTCACCTCCCAACAGCGACCGTCCCTTCTCCGGAGTATCGGTCTGCCTTCGCCCGGTCCTCAGCCGTGTCCCCTCCCTCACGTCGGCCCGTCGGCCCGCCCCTCCGCTACCTCTACCTCGCCCCCAGCACTGAACGTCCACCCAGCGCCCCTCTCCTCGCCTCTCCCGCCTAATCACCACGGGCCCCGCCCCCGCGGCCTCCCGGGGCCTCGTTACACCCACAATCCCCCAACCCTCGGATCCCTCCGCGCCCCTCCGCGCCCCTCCGCGCCCCTCCGCCACGCGCCTCCGCCGTGCGCCTCCGCCCCCACCCCCCAGCCCTGCGACTTTGAAGCGGGGCGGGAGCTCACAACCCGAGGGCTACGACGTGTGCAGACAGGGTAATGAGTGGCCGCAGTGGTAATTAGCGACCTAGCAGCTAATCACCGTGTACATTTACATTTTAAGTGCTACTAGGCGAGCCGAGAAGCGGGGGTATCGGGGGAGGAGAGGAGGGGATGAGGGCATTTCCGCGCTATCCCTGCACCGGCTCTCGAGCGAAGAGAATCGAAGTGTGTACAGCTGGCTGCAGGGGCAGGGTTGGGGGGTGGGGGGCACCATGTCTTAAAGGACCAGCCCGGGCAGGCCATCTTCGCCGTACGCAAAACCCGTACCTCCCAGACCCCTTCCTCCAAACTGCAGCCCCCTGCCTGCACCCCGGAGATGGGGAGCTCTATTCTTACCTAATCAGCCCCTTCCCACGTAGCTTCGTGCCGCACTCGGGCTTTTTCTCAGGTCTAGCCGAAACTGCCGCCCTTTAAGTCCCACAACTACCCAGACCTTAAAGAGCCTGGGGTTCCCCACACCGCGCCACGCGCTGCAAACAGCTTTTGTGTCTTCTCAAGACCGCTGAGTCTCTAGCTGCTCCTGTAGCTGTTCCTCGTGGGGCCCACGGGAGCTGGCGTGGGAGCGAAGTCCAGGTTCCCAGAGGAACGCGACCGGAGGGTCCCTCATCCCAGCGAGCAAGCAGGAGATCCGGGTTGAGGTCAGTAACTCAAAATGTTTTGGTGGCAACGGTCCACCAGCAACAGCCACTTCCAAGGGGTGGTAATGGCGTCAGCCCCGGGTTCTGGACTGCAGGGACCGAGAGCTAAGAGTTACAGGGTGCCGAGGAGGTAAGCGCATTCTTGAGAAGGGAGAGGAGGACTCCGGCAGCCCCTCTCAAGACTGGGGCCCAGCTCCCGCAGGCACTGTCATACGGCCGGGACTCTCACTGTTGTCGCCCGCCCGCCCCCACCCGAATAAGGTCTGCCCCACTCTTAGGTCTAAGTGCGTGAAGGGCGGGGTGGATAAATGAAGGATGCGGTGCTGGAGCAGTTCTAGGGTGGGTTCAAGTCCTTCTCCAACCACCTCCCTTTCTTCAGCCGTCCTTCAACACTAATCTCGCCTCTGTCTTCACTGTTCATCTCTTCTGGCAGGAGATCGGGACCACCCTCGGTCCCACGCAGCAGTTCCCGGAGAGAAGTACCCAGTAGCCTCTTAATACCACCAACGCTTCAACTTATCACCTTCCTCCTTTTCTTCTCTTAAAACCTGCCTTCCCCCAGTTTGCTTTTTTTTGAAAAAAAAAGGACCCCAGGGTTCTCGGGGTGTTAAAGCTGACTGACAGCGAATTCCACCTGAAAAGAAGGGGATCCACGCCAGCAGGGAAGCATGCCTGGCTTACTTTGAAGGGTGCAGCTCTAATAGTGGACTTTTAGACAGAGATGGAAGGAGCTTAACTCCCCTTGAGAAGGGAGCTCCTGTTTCTTTTCCCATTCATCCCGGGGAACAGCCTGGCCCAAGGTGTCACTCCCCACACTCCCCAGGGGTGTCCGAAGGTCCGGTGATCTCCAGCCCGGTCGGGCGCGGCGGGATAAGACCTCAGTCTCGGGCTGCCCTTCGAGAACCACGCCTCCACGTCGCGGTGGAGGGGCAGGCGCGGAGAGGGGCCGGAGCCAGCTCCTCCCGCACTTGCTGACGGGGCACAGATCATCCTTGACCAGAGTATCCAGGTTCGGGAGCAGAAGGAACAAGGTTGTGGTAGAGTGATCCCTAGAGCATTGGGGGGAAAAGGCTCCGCACGCCACTTGTAAATCTCTCCCGGGGGCGGGGGGAGAAGGGACTCAGAGACCCGGCTTGAAGCGGCATTTGCACCACAAACGCAGTTTTTATTTAGGCTACCTTTTTATAAAGGTTGGCCCGGGAAGGGCTGATGGCAGTTATAGGGGAACTTCGCCAACTAAGTCACCCCTTGGCGCTGCCGTTACGCGCCACAAAGTGCGCGGCTCCGTGGCCTCTGTAACGCAGGATCCCACCGCCTGGATCTGGGCAGCAGCTGAAACTGGGGCGCGGACTGACTGGCCGAGTTGGGGGCGGGGCCTGGCGGAAGGGGCGGGGCCTCGGTACAGGCGCGGAGCGCTGGGCTCCAGGTCCCTGAGTAAAGCGGTAACCACCGGGGAGAAGTGGGAGACTTCTCTCGATAGCGCTGGCCCAGCCTGCTCATCAGCCTCCTCGCCGCTCCCTCACCCTTATCCTCGCCAGTCCTTGCTGGGTACGACCCGCAGCCATGCCGCCCCAGGGCTGAGGAGGCCCCGAGGCGAGGCCCGAGTCCCTGCGGTCCTGGCAACGACGGCACATGGAGAACTTCCGTAAGGTGCGCTCCGAAGAGGCGACGGCGGGGTTTGGGACCGAAGGGGGCGGCCCTGGCCCCTTTGCCGACCTGGCACCGGGCGCCGTGCACATGCGGGTCAAGGAGGGCAGCAAGATCCGGAACCTACTGGCCTTCGCCACCGCCAGCATGGCGCGGCCGGACACCCGCGCCATCGTCTTCAGCGGCTGCGGTAGGGCCACTACCAAGACCGTCACGTGCGCCGAGATCCTCAAGCGTCGCCTGGCTGGCCTGCACCAGGTCACGCGGCTGCGCTACCGGAGCGTGCGCGAGGTGTGGCAGAGCCTTCCACCCGGGCCCACACCCGGGCCGAAGCGTAGCGCGCTGGGCGCCAGTCTCAGTGTACTTAAGAATGTGCCCAGCCTCGCCATCCTACTTTCCAAGGATGCACTGGATCCGCGCCAGCCAGGCTACCAGTCCCCGAGCCCTAGTTCTGACCCCTCGTACCTGCCAATGGCGGCGACGTCCAAGGGGAGCCTAGGGGATCCTACCACAGCAGAAGGCTCCATGAAAGAGTCCCAACCTGAGCCACGTGCTGCGGAAGAGGACCCGATAGCCTGAGAACTCCCTGTTCTGGGCCACCTGGTCCTGGCTTTTAGCCCCAGCGCCTTGACCTTGAGATGCATTTCCTGCCTCTCATGCTCAGTCTGCTGGAGCGCACAGCCTGGTCTCAGCTCCTCAGACTGCCATCATGGACCCCACAGCCAAAAGAGGAGGACCCCAGTGAAGCGTCGTGGACCAGTTGCTTCTCCACTTGTGTTGCCCGAAGACTCAGAATTCCACCTTCAGCTTTGCTGACCGTTACTGGAACCTTCTTCAGGGAGGGTATGGTGGGCAGTGGGACTCTTGAGCCTTGCTCAGAACCCGCAAGGGTTAAGGGCACCTAGCATTCAAGGGGCTGGGGAGCAGGAGTGTGGAAGCCAAGGAGAGCTTGTGGGATCACCCCCATCCACTGGCAGCAGAGGACAAGGGGTGAGAAACGGACTGCTTGGGGGTAGGAGAGTCTGAGTAGCAGGGAGCTCCATTCTGCCCCTCACCCCAGGACAGTTTACCTTTATAGTTTCCCTTCTCTTGCTTTTAAGGAGCATCCTGAGATCACGGTGGCAGAGGTGTGGCCACAGGCTCTAGCTCCTTTAATGTCAACCCGTTCCCCAAGTTGACCCAGAGGGAGAGACCCAGTGCAAAAACTCTCTGTGCCCCCTCCCTTGAGCCCAGTAGCTGAAATGTTGCTTCCAATAAAACAAACATGAAAATGGCTCTGTCCTAAAATATCCAATAACTGCTTGCCTTTGCAAAGGTAACTCTGAGCTGCCCACTTGTGTCTCAGCCCCCTCCAGCCTGGGATCCTTAACCTTTGGAGTCTTCAGGGTCAGGCACAGAGACTGGACAGATTCAGAATGCTGCAAGAGGGCACTGCCCGATCCCTGGCTTCTCCCTCTTTCTCCAGCCGCCTGCTCCCTCCCTCCCCCTCCCCACTGCCTTTGGGCTCAGGGGTCTGTGGCTGAAAGGAAGACTGGCTCCCCCTGTGTATTACCACTAAGGGAAAGGGGACAGCACATTGCATTTCTGGGAGGGGAAGGAAAGAGCATTCGCACCCCCCTGGGGGTGTCACTGACAAGAGAGAGTGCTAGACCTTGCTGAGGTCCCTAAAGCCTGCAGCCTCCTGCCAATAGGCTGAGCCTTATCCAGAAGGCTGGCACAAACTCCCTCACTCCCATGGGTAGGATCTCCCCCTTCACTGCTATCTTTGAGAAAGGACAGCACACCCTTGGGAGAGGGGGAGGAGACAGATTGAGCACAAATCCACTGCTGGAAATTACTATTCAGCAGAGAAGCTGGGTCTTGGTCTGTGAATCACTGCAGGCACCCAGATAAGCTGCTGCCTCCAGTCCTTCATGACTGCTGAGATATATCAGCCTCATAAGCCTCTCTGTCCAACTCCAAGTCAAATAGGGGAGGTGGAAGTGCTGTGTGCTGGAAGAATTCTAGCAAGGGGGTGGGGGGCACACAACCCCAGGATCTTAGAAGCACACCTTTCCCCATGCAACTCAACAGCACCCTGGAAAGGAGGAGATGTGGAGGAATGTGAGTCACTTTGCTGGCAGAACCCTGAAGTAAGTCCTGCTGGGGACAGTGTAGGTTTCTGCAGCTGACACATGTTCCCCCTACTCCCATATCTCTGCTTGAGCTTTGGGTCAGTGAGCCCTGCTATTTAGACTCTAGCACTGGTTGCCTTCCTCAATTTATTGTTCTTGGCGGGTCCCTGGGGAGGGCCAAGAGGATTGGGTGTGATTGCTCACACTCTCAGGGGTAGTCCACAAAGGGTAGAAAGAATGAAAATTATCCTAACAACCAAGGAGCCTTGGACTGGCCCTGGGCTTGTGCATCTAAAATAAATTAAAACTTGGAAAAGGTGGAAGCTTAAGAGAGACTGGTCTTGGTTCTGGAAAAGAGCCAACTCTCCAAGACCACTAGTGCCTGAAGCCCTGATTACCAGTCATGAGGAATATGCAAGCAGAGGCTTATGAGGGAGGGGTGCTGCAGGGTCTTTCTCTTTTGATGGCTTGACTCAGCTAAGTCCCCTTCCAGCTTGAAAACCCTCCTAGGGTGTGGAGAGGAGAGGGGCATGTTGTGAACCCACCTTCAGACTGTTAACTTGCCCCATGGTGGCTGTTTCTGCCTCCCATGCTGGAAAGCAGGTTAGGGAACTGGCTTTCTTTTCTTCGCCCTTACTCTACTCCAGAAAGTTCAGTGTGCAGACTTTTGGTAGGTGCTCATAGGTGTCAGTGGAACCTAGCACTCACAGGCACCCCATTCGAGCTTTATTGGTCCTCTGGTTCTACTGAACCAGGAGTAGGCTCCAAAGGAAGATGGTGGATATCCATGTACACCTCCTCCAAAACTGAGGTGGGACCCTGAGAAGAGCTGGAATAAGGGGGAATGGCGAAGTTCCCAGCAGACCACCTCAAAGACAGCTCACTTTGGGAGCCAACAAATGGCAGAATGCGAGGGAGTGGGCAGTCCCCTGTGACCCCATCTTCCAAGAGTGGCTCCTTTCCAGGAGCTTCCTGGGCCCTGCCTTGGGGCACTTGTAGGCTCGGGCTGGCAGTGAAGTCTCACACCCACAAAACTGTCAGGTCATACAAGCAGAAGCCATTTGTAATCATAAATGTATACTCATATAATCCACGGGCAGAGCCTATGGTCAGATGGGCAGTGGACCTTCAGCTGAGCCCTGAGAGACTTCATTGTTATTGTGCCAGGTCCCAATCTAGGCATGAGGTAGGACTAGGGAGTAAGAATCACGGAATAATCAGACATTGTTTCTGCCTCAAGGAGGTCCCAATCTAGTGGAGAGAAAAAAAAAAGAAAGTTACAACACAATGCCATGGTAGTGGGAGGAAGCAGGAGCTCTGAGAAGGGACACTTCACTCACCTGGAGGTGCTGATGAAGCCGGTTCCCCAAGGACCAGAAATGGGCAGGGAGTTCCAGGCAGAGCACAGAGAAGTGGTGCTGTGTCTCGTGTTTAGGCAGCCTCATGGCTGAAGTTATAAGCATCTGAAGGACACATGGTAAGAGGCAGGTGGGACTGGAATACCATGTGGGAGTCAAACCAGAGGGAAGCCACAAAGAAGTGCAGAGCTGGCGTAAGCCAGGGAGTGCCCTGCTCTGTTTGGTGTTTGAGAAGGATCCCTCCTACACAGGTGTTGGAGGTAGGTTGGAAGGGGACTGACTAGTTTCCAGATGAGAAAGAAATGAGACAGCGGTAGGAGGACCAGAGATGGGGACAGACTTGGTAGTATTTTGCTGCCATTACAGCCAGGACAGAAGAGGATTTCTCCTCGTAGCATTAACCTTAGTCCTCATTAGTGTTAGCCATCAACCAGTGTTATTCTCTGGTTGTCAGTCACCTCACTGAACCAGAGCCCATGATCGAATAAATCCTACCTGCCTTACTCCCTACCCCACTTCCAGCATACAGAAAGCCCACCAGAGAGCTGGTGATTGAATGAATACACTGGCTGAGCCAGATTTCTGAACTGTTCCGATGCCATATCAAAGTCCTTAACTGTCCAGCCCCTATTTGAACAGTGGCCAAAGCTTCCCCTATCCTCACCACAGCTTCTCCTCCCATCTGGATCCTTGAGTTCTCCCTGCTCTTTAAAAAGATAACCATGGTGGTTGGGTTTGTATACCCAACTTGAGGATTTTGGTGGGACTTCTGACACCTCCTGACTATTACAGATATTGTGGATTGAATTATGTCCCCCCAAAGATATGTTAGAGCCCTGTTACCTGTAAATGTTACCTTATTTGGGAATAGGGTCTTTAGAGATGTAATTCCTGTATAAGATGAGATCATCCTGAAGTAGGATGGCTTCTTAATCCGATATATCCTTAGAAGAAGAGGAGGAGAGACAGAGACAGATGCAGAGGGAAAAACAGTGTGTGAAGATGGAGACAGATTGAAGTTATGCAGCCACAAACCAAGGAAGGCCAAAGATCACCAGCAAACAACAGAAGCCAAGAAAAAGGCATGGAACAGACTCTTCTGTAGAGCATTCGGAGACAGTATCATACTATTGATATCTTGATCTTGGACTTCCAGCTTCCAGACTACGAGAGAATAAACGTCTGCTGTTTTAAGTCACCCAATGTGTGGCACTTTGTTACAACAGGCTTAAAAAATAAATACAATAGATATTCTCACCACCTTCAGTGAAAATAGGGAAAAGGAAGGCGGAGTGTTTGCCAAGGTCCTTCTTATCAGAATTTCTAGCCCTGAATGGAGGAAGGCTCTCTATTCTGCAGGCAAATGCAATGCCTGCTGTCAGATTGAACGTATCATAGGCTTTGGAGGAAGAAAGGCTGACAGTGGTTTGGGGCAAGTTAATTCTCTGAGCCTCGGCTTTCTTATTGGGAAAGTGTGCCAGATTGCTGTGGGGTAAAGGATATAGTAAGATCAGGCTTCCCAACCTTGGTTCATCATCAGAATTACCTAGGACACTTGTTAAAAATAGAGGTTGTCTGGGCTACACTCTAAGAAGGTCAGAATTTCCAAAACACCTGGAAGTAGGTATTTTTAAAAAGTTTATTTAGCCCTGGCTATTGTGGCTCAGTGGATTGAGCACCAGCCTACAAATAAAAAGTTTGCTGGTTTGATTTTCATTTAAGGTACATGCCTGGGTTGTGGGCCAGATCCCCAGTTGGGGACATGCTAGAGGTAACTGATGTTTCTCTCCCTGTCTTTCTCCCTCCCTTCCCCTCTCTATTTAATAATAAATAAAAATAAAATCTTTTAAAAATATTTTATTTATTTATTTTCAGAGAGAGGGGAAGGGAAGGAGAAAGACAGGGAGAGAAACGTCAACGTGTGGTTGCCTCTCATGCGTCCCCTGCTGGGAACTGGCCTGCAACCCAGGCATGTGCCCTGACTGGGAATCAAACTGCGATTGCATGGTTCGCAGGCCCGCGCTCAATCCACTGAGCTATGCCAGCCAGAGCCAAAATAAAATGTTTTTGAAAAATTATTTAAAATAGCACTGGCTGTTTTAAATAATTTTTATATTTTTATTTTAAAATATTAAAAAATTAATTTTTAGCCCTGGCTGGTGTAGCTCAGTGGATTGAGCACGGGCCTGCAAACCAGACAATTGCGGTTCGATTCCCAGTCAGGGCACATTCCTGGGTTGCAGGCCAGTTCCCTGCAGGCCAATTCCCAGCAGGGGACGCACAAAAAGCAACCATACATTGATGTTTCTCTCCCTCTCTCCTTTCCTTTCCATCTAAAAGATAAATAAATAAAATCTTGATTAAAAAATTAATTTTTTATTTTTATTTATTCATTTTTAGAGGAGAAGGGAGGAAAAAAGACAAGGAGAAAAACACCGATGTGAGAGAGAAACATCAATCCCTTGTCTCTCACGTGTGCCTCAATCAGGGACCAAACCTACAACCTAAGTATGTTCCCTGACTGTGAATGGAACCAACGACCTTTTGGTTTGTGGGATGACACCCAACCAATTCAGGTCAGCTACACAGGTCAGGGTGAAATAGGCATTTTAATAAGACCCTCATGTGACTTTCTTTTGTTAGTTTATTTTGTTCATTAGGTTCCACATATAAATAATTTCATATGGTATTTGTCCTCATATGATTTTGATGATTAATCAAGATTGATTGTTCCCTAACATAATGTACATATAATATAAATAGTACACTGATTAGAGCGACACTAAATTAAATCCCCCTCTCTTTCCCTTCACGTTCAGCCACAGTTTAAATGCTATTATGGAGAGAAACAACTACTAAAGAAGCGTTTTGAGCTCCAGTTAGTGTAGCTCAGTGGATTGAGTGCCAGCCTGTGAACCAAAATGTCACAGATTCAATTCCCAGTTGAGGCAACCACGGTGGGGGGCACAAGAAGCAACCACACGTTGTTTCTCTCCCTCTCTTTCTCCCTTCCCTCCCATCTGTCTAAAAATAAATAAAATTAAGAAGTATTTTGAGTTGCCACCACCGAGTGGTGCTGGGAGAGGGTCTTGACTCAGGGAGCTGGGCGGCAAAGACGGAACCTTAGGCAGCAGCAGATGGACTCAGAGAACAAAGCTCTGCTACCCTGGGTCCAGTTTCCTGAAAGGAGACAGAGTGGGGGCCCCAGCTCCAACAGCTACAAAGACTCAGCTTTCTTTGTTTAAAAAAAAAAAAAGGATGTGGAAAAATTGGAATCTGCATACATTGCTGACAGGAGTATAAAATGTTGCAGGCTGGCCCTGGCTAGTGTTGCTCAGTTGGTTAGTTCATCATCCTGTAGCTGAATGCGGGTTCAATTCTGGTCGGGGCACATGTCTGGATTGTGAGTTCGATCCCCAGTCCGGGTGTGTGCAATCCCTGGTTCACGTGAGTCCGGGAGGCAGCTAGTCGATGCCTCTCTCTAGTATCAGTGTGTCTCTCTCTTTGTTTCTCTCTCTTGAAGCAGCGAAAGAAATGCCTTCAGGTGAGGATAAAAGTTAACCTTTGACCTACATAATACTCCTAGATAAATACTCAAAAGAATTTAAAACCTATGTCCACACAAAAACATATCATGAATGTTCATAGCAACATTATATTAATAATAGCCAAACAGTAGAAGCAAGCCAAATGTCCATAAACTGATGAATAGATAAACAAAATGCAGTATATCCATATAATGGCGTATAATTCTGCCATAAAAATGATGAAGTAAATGATGAAGTACTGATTCATGTCACAACGTGGATGAACCTTGAAAACATGTAAGGTGAAATATGACAGATGCAAAAGACCACGTGTCATATGCTTCTATTTACATATCCAGAATAAGCAAATCCATAGAGACAAAATATAGATTAGTAGTTACCTAGGGCTGGTGGGGTTTGTGGGTGCCATTGAGTATGGGGTGTCTCTTTTGGGTTATGAAAATGTTCTGGAATTAGATAACGGTAATGGTTACTGAATTTTACACCTCAGAAGAGTGAATTTTATGGTGAGTTACATCTCAATAAAAATTATATTCTTTAGTGGTTTTCTGATCATAAAGTAATAATTTAGGAAGTATGTAATCAAAGAGCAGGAAAGAAAGGAAAAAAAACAGGAAGAAAGAAAAGGAACGAACCATCAGAGCCCCTACCCCTGTTGGATGGCTTCCCCACAATGTCACCTTTGAAGGCTGCTTCCTTCTGCTGCCCCTGCTCCCTGATTCTCAGGAGAACCATTGATATGGGAAACTTTGAAAAACCTCTGTTTAACCTTTATTTGCCCAGGCCCCAGGCGCCCTAGGGAGAATGATGGGGCCGTCTGGGAGGGCGGGTGGCCAGGATAGTCAGTAGGGCTGGGACTAGCACCCCCGCTGATAGAACAATTATCACGTTCTGCTTCTGTATCCCACGTTTGTCACATAGATGGGAAGACCCCTAAGCTATATAACCCCCCAAGAATCCTTTGTTCGGGGCTCAGAATTTGGAGACTGACTCTTTTGGGCCCGTGCACGTTAAGAAATAAACCTCGTACTCCAAAATCCCTCGGTGTCTGGTCGCTTCATTTTCCTGTAACACCATATGGTATGTTTGCCCACCCAACCCCCATCCCCTGTCCTCCTTCTCACAACCTGCCCTGCCCTGCCCTGGAAAAGGAACTTTTATAATTTTACAACAGGAACATACATGTTCTAGAAAGCAAGAGTTATTATTTATTGAGTCCTTACTGGGTGCCAGCCAGGACATAGTGTTTTACGTACATTATCTTAGGTAATCATGTTAACAGGGTACAGCCAAGAGGGGAACCCCAAATAGAGATTTGGAATGGGGTCCAGAACTCAAGGTGTCCAGGAAATATTAGAAAGATCTAAAGGATGTCCTCACCCCTTCTCCCCACACAGGTGTGAGTTGGGGGAAGGAACATGGAGCAGGAACATGCAGAGCTGTTTTGTACAGCAACAGCTTTGCAGCTAACCTCTGGCATAGTCATTTAACATATCTATAACCTTTAACTGGTTGCATAGATACGTTAAATAGCTGTGGCCAAGCCTTGAGGCAGGGAGATGGAAGGGACTTCCACCCAAGAGGTAACTGGGGGGCCCCGTCCCTCTGGTTACAGAGCATGCGTGAGAGCTTGGAGATTAGCTCCAGGACATGGGGCCACACCTGCCCAGACTCACGACGGCTACCTAGTAAACTTGGAATAATACAGGAAAGCTGGCAGATGTAACCAACTGTAGGAGGAGTCAGAAATGGGGCTGCAGAGGAAGATTGGCGCAGGGATTTAAACCCAGACTCAGCAGCCATTGAAGCAAAAACCATACGGCTTTGACTGGAGTAGGGACCCCCCACTCGCAGCCATGTGAGAGAGAACCACACGGTTTTGGCAGAGTGGAGACCTCCGTAGCTTTGCAAGAGTGAGGACCACATGGCATTGGGGTGCTCCCTTTGGCCACATGGCTTAGGAAGCAGGAGAGACATTGCCTGGAAGAAAAAGGGTGAAAGGACTCTTGCCAGTGGGCCCTGAGAAGGCTGGGCCCACCTGGCTTTGGATTAACTGAGGATCCTGGTGACAACACAGCTGATGGTGCTAGGAGCCTGAATCACAGACTTCCACTTTTCCTGAGCTATAGTACCCCAGATTAGGGCAGAGGGAGAAGGAAGCACGCGTGTCTGTGGGTATCCTAAAGGACTTTGATATTTTCATGAAGACATTAGGTCACTACTTCAAGTATGTATAGCTTTAAATAAACATTTCCTTTCCTTTTCACAAATCTCTGGCATTGAGAAACATCTTTCCTCTGGTGGTGGACAATGCAAACCTAGTGGGGGGTCCTTTCGGTAATAGTATATCATAGCCCCCCTTTGGCCCTGTTCTGTAATAGTTTTTGGCGTCCCTGGGTGGGCCAATAATTGCCCCCCCCAAGTCTGTTCTGTAACAATCATGCCATTACCTATTAGCGAGATTCCATTATTATTCCTGTTTTATAGATGAGGAAGCTATGGTTCAGGAAATTGGAGTAACTTGCCTACTGGAATATGGCAGAGCTATAGTTCAACATCAGCAAGAACGTCATTCTCTCAAGTGCCTTCTCTTGTTAATCCCCCTTTTCAAAGCAGTCTAGTACAGTAGTGCAGTCTCAGTCATCGGAGGTGCTCCAGCAGGGACCTGAGGAAATGAAAGTATTGTAAGGTCAGTCAGACTAATGACCTCAAGGGCCCTTCCAGCCTTGAAATGGCAGGATCAATTTTTTTCCAATGCATGCTTCATTCCTTTCAAAGAAAACAGAGATTTTCTTGAATGTGCACTTCCCTTTCCTAGACATTCAAATGGTGTAACAATGTCTTTGTCCTCACAAGCTCCTCAATAACATCATCCCTCCCCCTCTGCACACAACAGGAAATGCTTGATCACAACTCTTCTAGGATGAAAGCTGTGTTTACAGCAGGAGTCTGATAGGCTGATCAACTGGTGATGATGACATACTTGAGGCATGTAAGTTCAGCTGCTGCTTTTCCAGAGGGACAGAAAATGGTAAGAAGAGATAAAAGACCCTAATAGCCTTCGGCAAGAGCCAGGATGTCTGTTCTAAAACCACTCAGGAAGGAGCACTCACCAGAAACAGCAGAATGGACTGGGACTTGGTGGCACAACTGGAGGCAATTTGGGAACTAGTAGAAACCACCCCGTTTTGCCCCAGTGATGTGTTAGCCTGAATTAAAAGATGGCTTCCAAGATCCATGTCCCGGGGTGTATATGTCTTGTATAATGGAGGCAGAATCTGTGAATTTACTGGGATATCATTTCCAAAACTAGGCTACTAATCCCTTTACTTTTTTCGTTTAGTTTTTATTTCATAACCATAAACTTAGCAGCAATCCAGCCAGACTTGGGAGGGGTAAGGAAAATATGAAACCCATGAACTGCAGTGAGAACACGAAGATTATAGAACATTCCAAGCAGTTGAGGGTGAAGGGTGTGCTCTCCTGAGCTACAGGAGGGATGGTGTGGTGAAGATAAAATGTGGTGAAGAAGTCAGATTCACTAGAGCTGTTCACAGTCACCAACGGTGATCTTCTTGCTGGTTTCTGGACCTGAAAGTGCTCCATGGCTACCATGCTGTCGTTCAACTGGCCAAAGAGCACATGCCTGCCACCCAGCCACTCAGTTTTGGTAGTGCAAATGAAAAGCCGGAAAATGTTTGTGCTGAGTCCAGAATTTGCCAGGATAAGATGCCAGGACCCAGATGCTTCAGGATGAAATTCTCATCGTCAAATTTCTTCCCATATGTGGACTTGCTGCCTATACCACTGTGGCGTGTGAAGTCACCACCCTAGCACATAAGTCTCAGAATAATTCTGTGAAAGCAGGAAACTTTATAACCAAATCCTTTCTCCCCAGTGCTCAGAGCATGAAAGTTTTCTGCTGTCTTTGGAACTTTGTCTGCAAACAGCTTCAAGGAGAGGTGGCCAAAGGATTTGGTGGCATATTAATCAAAAGGGAGACTACCCTGGATGTCTGACCTAACCAGATGAGGTCTTTTTTTAATTTTATTTTTGTTAAAGATTTTATTTACTTATTTTTAAAAATATTTTATTTATTTATCTTTAGAGGGGAAGGGAAGGAGAGAAGGAGAGAAATATCAATGTATGGTTGCCTCTCATGCATTTCCTGCTGGGAACTGGCCTGCAACTCAGGCATGTACCCTGACGGGGAATCACACCGCGGTTGTTTCATTCACAGGTCTGCACTCAATCCACTGAGCTACACCAGCCAGGGCTATTTTCTTATTTTTAGATAGAAGAGAAGGGAGAGAGAAAGAGAGGGAAAGAAACACCAATGTGCCATTGCTCCTTGCACACCCTGAAACCCAGGCAGGTGCCCTGATTGGGAATTGAACCAGCAACCCTTTGGTGTGCAGGCTAGTGCTCAGTCCACTGAGCCACATCAGCCAAGGCTAGATGAGGTCTTTAAAAGAGAGTAAATTGTCTCCTGTTGGCCTCAATAAGCAAGCTATGGTATTTTGACGGGGCCCATAGAGGAGGTGATATGGTAAGACCCCGAGGGTGGTCTCAGTCTGAACCTGGTCACTAGAACAGGTAGCAAGAAGAAATGGAGACTCAGTCCTAACTGCAAGGAACTAAATTCTGTCAACAACCTGAACAAACTTAGAAGACTCAGGTGCAGGTGAGACAATAGACCTGTATGACAGCTTTTTTTTCCTGGTATACATCTTGCTTTCAGTCTTTTGATGTTCTTAATAGAGAACCAGTTATGCCGTGCCTGAAACAATAAATGGGTATTGTTTTATGCTATATCATTTGTGGTAAATTGTTATGCAGCAACAGAAAATTAATGCAGGTGATAAGGGCTGAGAACTGCCGACAAGGTACTAAGTAAGAGGTTCAGAATTCACTGAAAAGTCAACAAAGCCTACCTTCAGGAATGATGGGGAAAGAAAACAATTTCTGGAATCAGACACACCTGGGTTCAAATCTAAGCACTAATATTAATTAGCTGGTGATTCTTGGGCAAGTGTGACTTGAGTCTATTCTGTCATCCATAAAATAGGGTTAAATACTGATCTCATAAAGTTGTTATGAGGTTTAGATGGAATAATAAATAATTTGAGTGTGCAGGGACACATAATAAATATAGTCATCATTGTATTAAACAACAACACTCTAGTAGCCAATCTAAAGACTATAGACAAAGTGGAGAGACTGACAGCAGCCAAGTGACCAGGTTGGATTCAGTTGCTGTCACTATAGTACTTTCTCATCTAGAGCTTCTGTCTCTTGCAGATTTGATGAATATTCATTGAAATGCAAAGAGGTCACCCTGGCTCAGTGGATTGAGCACCAGACTATGAACCGAAGGGTCGCTAGTTTGATTATCAGTCAGGGTACTTGCTTGGGTTGCAGGCCAGGTCCCTAGTAGGGGGTGCTCAAGAGGCAACCACATATTGATATTTCTCTCCCTCTCTTTCTCCCTCCCTTCCCCTCTCTAAAAATAAATAAGAAATTCAAAGAGGTCAAAACTTTCCTAGGTGTCCTTTGGTTAGGTTGGTGGGAGGTAAGAGGTGCTTTAAAAAAAGCTATTTTATCCTTCTCCCAGCCAGGTTTGTATACCCTAAAGCCACACTGCTAGGAAGGGGGGGAAATGCAGATGCCGATACCCAGGAGAGAGGGCCTGGACTGAGGCAGAGGAGACTGAATGTCCATTTTTTTCTTTTCTCAGTGAGTCCAGGGATAGAAAATGAGAAATACCATGACAAAAGAAACTGTCTCATTACTTCTGGGTGGCAGTGAGATAATTCAGGTCTGGGAATAGTGCCCAGGAGCTCAAAGTCAAGGTGTAGTTGGTAAGGCCAGGTTAGATGTTAAAATCATTGAAATTTAACATTGGATGTGGGAGCTTAGCCAGAAATATCCAGATGAGTCCTCAGGATTGGAGATTTAGTGAATTGAGTCTTGATGCTGGCAAACAACCTAATTTCTGAGCTTGTTTCCTTATCTATAAAGTGAAGCGGTTGTGAAACCAGAAAAATTGGTATTCTTGCTGTCTGTCACTACCAAAACCAATAAGTAGAGACTAGGAGTATATCTTTATGGGCACTTTATTCCTATGACTAGCGATCTGAGAAGACAGCAGGTTATGGACGCTAAAAGATCATCTTACATTTTATCTCAAACTGCCTTTTTTATAAAAAGAAGAAAAGTTTAGGTAAGGGGGTTGGAATTCAAGGAAAAGGTTAATCAGATAAAAGCAGCAGTCCAGTGATTTCCCTAGCTGACTGGTGATTATTTATCTGCATCCTGGGCAGCAGATTGTTCTCTCCCTGGAGCACAATGGCCCAGATACCATCTTGATTGCTTGCAGTCCTCCTGGGGCACAAAGGTCGAGTTGCTTGTGGGTCTCCTGAAGTCAAGGTAGGTCCTGGCCTACATTCCAGTTCCTAGAACAAAAGCTTTCTACCTGCATTAGTTCCTAACCCTATTAACTATAACTTAAAACTAAAAAAATTTAACTCTTAAGTTCCTCTGTTGGACTTTTTTAATGCTTGAGATTTTTGACATAAGAATAGTCATTAATAAGATCCCTTATATGTAAGCAGTTGCTTTTATTCCCCATTCTTTTATTTTAGGCTCAAACAGGGGATAGTGGAAAGCAAAAGTATTTTTTAAAAGATTTTATTTATTTTAGAGAGGGGAGGGAAAGAGGGAGAGAAACATCAATGTGTGATTGCCTCTGGCATGCCTCCTGCTGGGGACCCAGCCCACAACCCAGGCGTGTACCCTAGACTGGGAATCAAACCGGTGACCCTGTGATTCACAGGCTGGCACTCAATTCACTGAGCCACACCAGCCACACCAGCTAGGACGCAAAAGTATTTTTGTTAGAACTTGTCATTATTATTCCTATTTTGAGGTGACCAGTCGCCTCTAGAGTCGGTCTCTCCTCTGGAGTCGGACTTCAACAACGACAAGTACACTGCTCGCTCCGCCCCTTCCCTTCATCCTTGCTTCTGAAGGTGCCCACCAGCCAGTGAAACAGAGACCTCCCTAAACGCCCCGGAGAGGGTTTGTCCTCAGCACGCCACCATAGCAGTCCCTTAGCTTTGTTTTGCGGTGTCGTGCCGAGGCGCGAAAGCGGTAGTGGGCGGGGCCTCACGCTCCGCCCACCGTGCGTCTATACGTGAGTCTACCACCCGCGAGCTCCCGAACGGCCGGTGAACTCGCTACCGGCTTCTCTTCAGCTTCAGCCTGCGCCGCCATCGCCGTTATGCTAGGCACTGCTCTCCGCCGCTGCTCCGTAGCAGCAGCTGCAGCCGCCCGGGCTAGCCCTCGAGGCCTTTTGCATCCCGTCCCGGCCCCGGGTCCCACCGCTGGTAAGGCCGCCTCCTGCCACCGCCTGTGCCCCCGTGTCCTTGCGGTGACCTGGTCCCCCGCCGCCACTCGAGGGCAGGCTCGCCCCGAGGCCTAGGCTGCCCTGCCTCCGGGCGTCCAAATCCGGTGCCTGCTGGCCGCCCTTCCCGCCGCCTCGCGGCGTGGAGGACTTGAGGGCGCGCCCCCAGGCCTATATCAGGGCGACTTCTCTGGTGCGGGCACCGTGGACGGGTCAAGTGTGGGCTTGCTCTGGGCGCCAGGGAGGGGACCCAGCGCACGTCCTGTGCCCACGCTATCCCTTCGGTCCTCGGGCCCTGACCATGCCCCTGCGCTGACCCCTGCAGCCACCTGACTGAGATTGTCCGCCGCCATCAGCGCTTTGGCGAAGGTGACATTCAGCCGCTGTGCGCGCTCCTCCGGGTAGGACGGGAGGGGCCTCTCCGGGGACCCTGACAGCGCCGCCCCCAGAGTGTTTCAGGAACACAGTATGCCGTCTTGTGGAACACAGTATACTTTTTTATCAGGCATTTATCGGGTGATGTTTTTTGGGTCACCTTCACAGACTTCTATGTTAATTTTTAGAGCCTGCTGTGCCACGTTTTAACTCCACGTTTACGATAGATGGACGTATATGGTTGTTTCCTGAGATCTGAAAAAGAACCTGAATAGGTCATGATGAGAATGATACTGTTTGGGGTACCACAGACTAGGAATACTGCGTTTTGCAGACGTGGGGAGGCCTTATTGTTTGCTTTGGGTTGGAAGCCTCATTGTTGGAGTGTGATCTCAGCAATGCTGCTGATTATGGTCTCTTATTTTTCCTTCCTCTTATATGTGTGTTCCGGGTGCGCGATCAGCTCTATACTTTTAATTATTGTAACTGTAGTTTGAATTTGGGCCATATATAGTGGTCGTATATGCTACATCGGTTAGTCCCTAAGCATGCACATTTTAACTCACAAACTCAAAACTAGTAAGATTTTGTTGGCTATTTTGAGTGTTTTAGGTAGACACTTCAACTAAGGAGTATGTTTCATTTCATTCAATTTAGACTTTATCTTCTGTAATTTATCATAGAATGGTAAGGCTGGCATACACTTTGCAGACCATGGAGACAGCCGTATTTTATAGGAGAGAAAACCTAAGGCCATTTTAGGGAACTGACTCTTTAATTAGTGGTAGAACCACGTTCTGTTTCTTAACCATAGTTATTTTTGGCCCATCCTGATGTTTGTCAGGTTTTGTGGGGGTTTTTTTTTTATTCTTACTGAAATGTGAAAGTAGCAAATCCTAACTTTAGTTTTTTCATATAGATGCATTTTGAGGAAGTTTTTATGACTTTCAAAAGAACTGTTACATTTTGTGTTCTATTCCCACTCGAGTATAATTCATAAACAAAAAGTTGTGCTTTAGGTGTTGGTCCTGTGTAGACCTAAATATTTGCCACAGGGAGTCGGTATTGCTTACAGTTGTGTCAGTGACTTTATAGCTGTGTGACCTTGTACGTGTTAGTTAACCTTGTGTCAGTCTCCTCATCTCTAAAATCAGGATACTATTTGGTAGTTGTAAGGTTTAATTGAGATAAAGTAACTTTTAGCACCTTGTTTGGTACTAATGCTTAATACATATTTGCTTTGTTATAGTGCATTTCATTTTAGCATATTATAGATTGGAGTTTATTATTGGTATAAGACTAAAGGGATTCCATGCAATTGAAAGTCAGAAAGAATTAAGGTTCTTGGATAAGGTGGTCCAAGGTCAAACGAGAGTATACTTGAAAGAGCTCTGGAGCCATGGTTGGTGTGGCTCAGTGGATTGAGTGCCAGCCAGCAGACCAAAGGGTCGCTGGTTTGATTCCCAGTCAGGACACATGCCTAGGTTGCGGGCCATGTGAGAGGCAGCCAATCAGTGTTTTTCTCACACATTGATCTTTTCCCTCCTTCTTTCTCCCCCTCTTTCCCCCTCTCTAAAAATAAATAAAATCTTTAAAAAAGAAAGAGCTTTGGAGAGTTTAACCCTGGGAGGAGCCTCAAGTTTGCTGTAAAGTAGCAGCCCAAATTCCATATTTGGTCCATGAAGAAGCCTCACACTTGACACAGTTGTTTTCTAATAACTGCTGAATTAGATAACTAAAATGTTTTAAACAATGGCTAGATTCTCTAAAATCAACCCTTAAAACCTATACAATCCTTGCTCCTACATCCTTACCTTAAAAATTTGGGAAAGGTTGTTTTCTCTTTTCCTTTCTTGGTGCAGGGCTGAATTTACGTGGCACTTTTTACTACCTTTCAGCCTTCCTTTCTGTACTACTCCTATATTTCTAGATTTCCAGCGTTTGAGCCCCAAGGTCCATGCCTGCCTTTAAGCCTTGCACCTCAATAACCCTGCCTTTGAGTTTGTACCCTCTCCATTAATTGCTGCTTTCTCTTGCTCCTAGAATCACCTTCAAAATGTTCATTCTTTGGGCCTTGTTCCAGATGATTAGTTATTAAATGGAAGGCTGTCTGTTTAAACCAAAGGGATTAATGAACCTCTTAATTTTCCTAAATATGTTAGCTTTTGAAAAATATATTTTATTGATTATGCTATTATAGTTGTTCCATTTCCTCCCTTTATTCCCCTCCTCCCTGCACATTCCCTCCCACCTGCATTCCCCCCCTTTAGTTTATGTCCATGGGTCATACATATAAGTTCTTTGGCTTCTACATTTCCTATACTATTCTCACCCTCCCCCATTCTATCTTCTACCTATCACTTAGGCTGCTTTTTCTCTGTACCTTTACCCTCATTCTCCCCCTGCCACTCCCCTGCTGATAACCCCCTGTGTGATCTCCATTTCTGTGATTCCGTTGGTGTTCTAGTTGTTTGCTTAGTTTTTGTTTCGTTTTAGGTTCAGTTGTTAATAACTGTGAACTTGTCATTTTATTGTTCATATTTTTGATCATCTTTTTCTTAGATCTGAGTCTCTTTAACATTTCATATAACAAGGGCTTGGTGATGATGAACTCCTTTAACTTGACCTTCTCTGGGAAATACTTTATCTTCCCTTCCATTCTAAATGAAAGCTTTGCTGGATAAAGCAATCTTGGATTTGGTCTTGCCTTTTATGATTTCAAATACTTCTTTCTAGCCCCTTCTTGCCTACAAGGTTTCTTTTGAGAAATCAGCTAACAGTCTTATGTGGGAACTCCTTTGTAGGTAGCTGTCTCCTTTTTTCTTGCTGCTTTTAAGATTTTTCTCCTTATCTTTAATCTTGAGTAATGTAATTATGATGTGCCTTGGTGTGTTCCTCCTAGGGCCCAACTTCTTTGGGACTCTGAGCTTCCTGGACTTCCTAGAAGTCTGTTTCTTTCACCAGATTGGGGAAGTTCTCCTTCATTATTTGTTCAAATAAGTTTCAGTTTCTTGTTCTTCCTCTGGTACCCCTGTGATTCGGATACTGGAATGTTTTAAGATGTCCTGGAAGTTCCTAAGCCTCTCCTCGTTTTTTTTTTGAATTCTTGTTTCTTCATTCTGCTCAGGTTGAATGTTCATTTCTTCCTTTGGTCCACACCATTGATTGAGCACTGGTTTCCTTCCCTTCACTGTTGGTTCCCTATACATTTTCCTTCACTTAGCATAGCCTTCATTTATTCATCTAATTTACAACCATATTCAGTCTATTCTGTGAGCATCCTGGTTACCAGTGTCTTGAACTGTGCATCTGATAGGTTGGCTATATCTTCATCACTTAGTTAGTTGTATTTTTTCTGGAGTTTTGATCTGATCTTTTATTTGGGCCTTTTTTTCTTTTCTTCTCTCCTCTCCCCCCCCCCCCCCCCCCAGCATGCCTGTTTTGTAGTAAGGGGAGGAGCCTTAGGTGTTCACCAGGGCAAGGCAACCCATGTTGAAAAGGGTTCTAGAGGGAGCAATGCAGGGAACAATGCCACTTGCTCTGCTCTCTGCCAGTTTTCAGTCACTTCTCCCTCTACCCACTATTGAATTGGGCCCTTCTGGTGCTGATTCTCAGGTGGGTAGGTTTGTGTACATTCTAGGACCCTGTTGGTCTCTCCAAGAAACTGTCCTGTGAGGCTGGAAGTTTCTCCCACTGCTGCCTCAACCCTCACAGGTGTTTTCAGTCAGAGACTTTATTTCCCCAAGCTGGAACCCTGGGTTGTGCAGTCTGTCTCTGTCTTGCTACCCAGTTGTTCCTCCTTGTTTATCTGCACACAAATGTGGGACCACCCAGTCCACAATCCACCAACTGCCTGTCCACCCCTCCACTCCTCCAGTCTGGATGAATTTTTAAAAATATTTTATTTATTTATTTTTAGAGAGAGGGAAAGGAAAGGAGAAGGCATGGGAGAGAAACATCATTGTGTGGCTGCCTCTCATATGTTCCCTACTGGGGACCTGGCCTGCAACCCAGGCATGTGCCCTGACTTTCAGGAAACTGGGACTCAAATCAAGGGAGTGGACCAGAAGGAAGAAAAAAATGACCAAACAAAAAAGAACGAAGAAACAAGAATTCAAAAAAATGAGAGGCTTAGGAACTTCCAGGACATCTTTAAACATTCCAACATCTAAATTATAGGGGTACCAGAAGGTTGCTGGGTTGTGATGCTCTCTGTGGGGGCGGGTCAGAGAAGGAGCAATGGCGTTCGTTCTGCTTTCTCAGATTTCTGTCCCCTCTGCTGCTTCCCACAAGCAATTGGGCCTTTCTGATGCTGGTTCCCAAGTGTGTGGGCTTGTGCACCCTCCCAGGACCCTGTGGGTCTCTCCAACAAACTCTCTGTGAGCCTGGGAGCTTCTCCCGGCCTCTGCCCCAAAGTCTTTCCAGTTGGTGCTCTCAGGCTCTAATTCCCGTCACTGGGGCCCTGGCCTGAGCGGCCTGTCTCACTGCTCTCTTCTTTGCCTGGTTTATCTGCTCGAGAATGTGTGACTGCGGTCAGCCAGCCTGCCTTGTGCCCTCACTGGGTCTGCTGGTTCCCACCCCACATCTGGGATCCACCAACCACCGCCTGCACTCCTGCGCTAGTGAGCTCCTTGGGTCGGTCAGCCTGATCTTTTCCTGCCCAACCCACTCTGCCGCTGACTCCACCCCTCTTACCAGTCTGGATGAACAGTTTGTTGTTGTCAGACTTGCGTATAGTTCAATTTTCTGTGTTTTGGCTGCGTATTTGTTACTAAAACTTCGTTGTCTTTAAACTTGGTTGTGCAAGGAGGCACATTGTGTCTACCTACACCTCCATCTTGGCCAGAAGCTATGTTAGCTTTTTTTTTGATAGATTGCTTAACTGAAAGCCAAAAAGCAGTATTAGAAATAGCTTTTTTAGATTGAGGCAGTAAAAATGTCCTGAGAGTGTGTTTATTGATTTTTAGAAAGAGAAGAAGGGAGGGGGAAGAGAGAAAGAGAAACATTGATGTGAGAGAAACATTGACTGGTTGCCTCCCGTTTACACCCCAACAGGGCATTGAACCCACAACCTAGGTATGTGTCCTGAGTGGTGATTGAATCTGCAACCTTTTGGTTTAGAGACAACGCTCCAGTCAACAGAGCCACCAGGCCAGAGCTGGCCCAGCATTTTTTATTTTTTACAGCTGTTTCCCTTTTTTTTTTTAAAACTCTGGACCCTTCAGGTTGTGTGAAGGCATGAAGCAATTGTTTTCTAAATAGTTTGCATTACAGTCCTCAACTGTGTGGAAGGGTTATACAGTATAAAGTAGGGTCAGTGGTAGGGAGGGAGAGAATGCCTATACAGTTTAATTAAAAATCAAAATGTTAAGCATCTGTGGGACATGTTTATAACTATGAGAATAGATGCTATTCTACCCATTACTGGAATTAGGAATAAAATTTAAATTATGTAGGAAAGTATTTTTGCTCTTTTGTAAAGAATATGTGTTCGTGGTGCATGCTTGGTGTTCTAAATTCTTGTTTCATATAAGGTGGGGTTTGTTTGTTCATTTGTTTTTAAATAAAACCAGTTTGTAATTTGGGACTCCCCAGAAGGAAGATAAACAAATTATTGAAGGTGATCCATTGATGACTAGGATTTGCGGTTGCTGGTCATCATCTTTATAGTTAAAAAACAATATAAAGCTACCAGTCATCTGATGAATCCATGCCCAACAGTAAGCAAAAGAATTGGTTATCGTGAAACACTTCTCTGGGTGGTAAGTAAGGTACACTTAATAATTACCTCTGCGAGGGAATACATGTATTTCATTTTTCTTGTGTAAATACTTAGAAGTAGAATTACTGGATGGTATGGTAGGTGTGTGTTTAATTTGGTAAGAAACTGCTAACAGTCTTGCAAAGTAATTGTGCCTTAGTACACTTTTAAGTATTTAGCTAAGTATAACTTTAATTTTTGAAAAAGGTAGTTTATAAATTTTTGGTAACAGTTGGTAGGAGCATTGATTTGATCTATGCTTTCTATACATATTAAATGTGAATATCACTCTTATAAGAGTTATTAAATACCTACATAGTTTTGATTAAATGTTTGCACTTACCAAATACTTTTAGGTCTAGAGATCCATTCTTGTCATAGAAATTAAAGGGTGTCCAATTCCAGCCCATTTATATACACATCCCACTTCATTCTAGATTCGGAGTTTAGAGGTAATTTAGATCTCTGGTAAGACTGGGACTTGTGCTGTGGTCCTCTGTGACTAATGAAAGATAATTTGCTATAAGTCAAGTGGTAATTTAAGAGAGAATCCTTTTGCTTAATATAGCAGTGATAATCCATCTCCATAACTGGCTAGTATTCCATCTTTCATCTTTTTTGGCCTTCCTTCCTTTTTTTCTTCCATTTTGTTTTGCCCCTTATGGCATTAAAGATACATAGGATACACCTAATATTTAAATTTCAGAGTACACTTAGAACTCAGAAGAGGTTTCTGGGTAGTTTCTTTTTGTTTATTTGTTTATTTATTTTGTTTTGGGGTAAGCCTTTAAAAATTAATAAAAATTATACCAGGGGTGGGTAGAAGTAGAAGAGAGTATAGGGGGAATAAATGGTAATGAAAAAAAATACAATAAAAATAAAGAAACAGGGGGAGAAAAGAACTATACCAAGCTTGTGTAATTCATCTAACAGGAGGAGCTGTTTGGAGAATGTTTTATAAATTACGATTTCCACAAATAGAAGATCAGTTAAGGAATTTTAGAGAAGGGTTAATTTATCGAGTACCTACCTACAAAGTGCTAAGTCCTAGGCAGTGTTAACTGGCCTTCATTTTTTTTTAAATTTTATTTACTTATTTTTCAAGTACAGTTTTCTGTCTGTTTCTCCCATCCCAGCCCAACCCACCCTGTGCTCCCCACCTCCCTCCCATTTCCACCTCCCTTATTTCTTGTCCTTGTGTCCTTCATACTTGTTCCTCCAAATCCCTCCCCTTTTTCCCTTAAATTCCCTCCCCTCTCCACTCTGGTCACTGTCCCCCTATTCTGTATTTCAGTGTCTTTTGTTTTTATTCTGCTTGCTTGCTTGTTTTGTTGTTTAGCTTCCTGTTAAAGGTGAGATCATATGGTATTTGTCTTTCAACACCTGGCCTATTTCACTCAGCATAATGCTTTCCAGTTCCATCCATGTTGTTGCAAAGGGTAGTAGCTCCTTCTTTCTCTCTGCTGCATAGAATTCCATTGTGTATATGTACCACAATTTTTGGATCCATTCATTTACTGATGGGCACCTAGGTTGCTTCCAACTCTTGGCTATTGTAAATTGTGCTGCTATGAACATTGTGGTGCATAGGTTCTTTGAAATTGATGTTTTAGGATTCTTGGGATATAATCCTAGCAGTGGAATTGCTAGGTCAAAAGGCAGGTCGATTTTTATTTTTCTGAGAAAATTCCATACTGTTTTCCATAATGGTTGCACCAGCCTGCAATCCCACCAACAGTGAACTAGGGTCCCCTTTTCCCCACAACCTCTCTAACATTTGTTGTTTATGCTTTGTTTATGATAGCCATCCTGACCGGTGTAAAGTGGTATCTCATTGTGGCTTTAATTTGCATCTCTCTGATGGTTAGCGATATTGAGCATCTTTTCATGTGTCTCTGGATCCTCTGTATGTCCTCCTTGGTGAAGTGTCTGTTCAAGTCCTTTTCCCATTTTTTAATTGGGTTGGTTGTCTTCTTAAAGAGTGGAGTTGTGTAAGTTCTTTGTATATTTTGGAGATTAAACCTTTGTCTGAGGTATCATTGGCAAATATATTTTCCCATACAGTTGGTTGTCTTGCTAATTTAATACTGTTTTCTTTAGCCATGCAGAAGCTTTTTATTTTGGTAAGATCCCATTTATTTTGGCCTTCATTTTTATATGTCATATTCTGCTAAGGAAGTGGTGTCCCCTTTTTACAGAGAAGGAAACTAAAACTTAAGTTAACTAGTGGTTGGATACTTCTAGACTCTGCTGCTCCCTAAATCCCAAAGGTAAAGTGGCCTTTTTCCCCTTCCCTACCATACAGAGGCTGTTGAGAAAGAATCCAGATTTCCTAACTCCTAATTCAGTGTCCATGTGACAGGCAGTAACTAAAATGGAAAGGTTGTGTTATATTTTTAAAAATCTGATAAAATATTTTTTTAATTGGGTGTAAGTCAAAGAGCATGTTCCCTCTTAAGGGATTTATGAAAATTTGTGGAGAGAGGAGTGTAGTTTAATAAAACAATTTTTAAATTACCATTGCTTTGTCAGGATGTGTAATTTATTTTGGAATAGAATATAGAGCATAATAGTTTTAAAATTTTTTCACACATATACCTTATAAATTCACTGCTGAAGAACTAGAATGAACATTTTTTAAAGGATTTTATTTATTTATTTTTAGAGAGAGGGAAATGAAGGAAGAAAGAGAAACATTGATTGATGTGTGAGAGAAATGTTAATTGGTTGCCTATTGCACATCCCTGGCTGGGGACCTGGCCTACAATCTAGGCATGTACCTGACCAGGAATCAAACCAGCAAACAACCTTTCAGTTCACAAGTCAATGTTCAGTCCACTGAACCACACCAGCCAGGGTATAGAATGAATACTATTTTAAATTAGGAATTAGTGCTCTGCTTATTGTAAAACTTCAGACATTTTGGAAGTGTATAAAGCTATAAAGTTTTGGCCCTGACTGGTGTGTCTCAGTGGATTAAGTGCTGGCTTGAGAACCAAAGGGTCACCAGTTCCATTCCCAGTCAGGGCACATGCCTGGGTTGCTGTCCAGGTCCCCTATAGGGGGCGTGTGAGAGGGAGCCATACATTGATGTTTCTCTCCCTCTCTTTCTTCCTCCCTCCCTTCCCCTCTCTCTAAAAATAAATAAATAAAATCTTTAAAAAAGGAAAAGAAAGTTTTCTCTTCTAAAGATAATCAATGTTAACAATTTCAAGCTAGCATTGCACATTAGGGGAAAAAAGTATAAACATACATCCAAGATGTTTTTTCATATCAATACATAATATTTGTTTCATTTGACCTACTAAGTAATTTTCCTACTGTGACATACAGTTGATTCAAAACTTAATGTATCAAACATATAATGCCACTGAACTGTACATTTAAAAATGGTTAAGATGGTAAATTTTATATTATGTATATTTTAACACAATAAGAAAACAAACAATAAAGCCTTAACATGTTGACAGTCTATATCAAATACTACTTCTGTACATTGATGTTATTCTTGCTTCATTGTAGCTGTCCAGTCAGTTCGCTGCTACTCCCATGGATCACAGGAGACAGATGAGGAATTTGATGCTCGCTGGGTGACATACTTCAACAAGCCAGATATTGATGCCTGGGAATTACGTAAAGGTAACTAGAATATAGATTGCTAAACAGTCTGTTTTGGTATAGAATTATGAACTGCTTTGTAGTCTTCTACTACTTTAAAAGCAACTATTTTGACTACACGCACCCTGGCTGGTGTGGCTCAGTGGATTAAGTGCTGGCCTGTGAACCAAAGGATTCCCAGGCCAGTTCGATTCCCAGTCAGGGCACATGCCTGGATTACGGGCCAGGTCCCCAGTTTGGGGGCAGGTGAGAGGCAACCACACCTTGATGTGTCTCTCCCTCTCTCCTTCCCTTCCCCTCTGCCTAAAAATAAATAAATAAATAAATAACTTTTAAAAGAAAAAGAAAACATGCATTATGTAAGTTGAATACTTTCATGCAACTTGCAATTACAAAATATTACAGTTTCCATAGTAAGTGTTTTCTGTAAAGTAGGGTTTTTGAAGTAGGCACAGTTGACATTTTGGCCCAGATAATTCTTTGAGGCACAGGCTGTCCTTTGCATTATAGCATGTTTAGCAGCATCCTTGCTTTCTACAGACTAGGTGCCACCACTACTCCCCTCCGACCCCGAGTTGTGACAACCAAAAATGTCTCTTGGGGGACGAAACCACCTCTGATCAAAACCACTGCTGTAATGATAGGTTAAAGTGAACAAGAGTTAAATTTTTTGTCTTTTAAGTAATTTATGCACATAGTCATTTGATTCCTCCCCTCTCTTGGTCATAGTTTGGGTTCTTTATTATTTTTATTCTTAGTTGTAATTTGTCTTGGCCTGTGCAAGTGTCCAGTCTAAGTGTCCAGGACTTATTTTTTCTAAATTTACAAATATGCATTTAACATAAGTAGGTAACATTAATGATAACTAGTGTAATAGTTAGACTAGTAGATAACTTATTTTATTATCAGCAATTTATCTCAGACCGAGAGTTCAATCTGTAACTTCATTCTAGTATTATAGTCACTAGTGTCCTTTTTAAATATTTTAAAATAAAAGCAAGAAACCTAAGTGCTTTAAACTTCTGAGAAATATAATGGCTTCATTTTGCTACAACCAGGGCAATTTTTTTTTAAGATTTTATTTCTTTTCGGAGAGAGGGGAAGAGAGGGAGAGAAACATTGAAGTATAAGAGAAATATTAGTTGGTTGCCTCACCCATGCCCCCAACTGGAGACCTGGCCCCAGGCATGTGCCCTGACAAGAAGTGGAACCAGCAGCCTTTCAATTCACAGGCCAGTGCTCAGTTCACTGAGCCACACCTGCCCGAACCACCAGGGAAATTCTTATTGAAGAATTTTGAGAAGTAATGAAAAGAACAGAAATTCCACCCTTTTGTAATTAAGAGAATCTTAAATTCTATGATGTGTCATTTTGTACAAAGCTGGAAATAATCTAGCCCAATCATTTTCTCATCGAATGTTTGAGTCTGTGCACTGTTCTTCTATATCTCTTTAATGTCTTCATTTGGGCTTATTTAACTCTCATTTAGTAGTTCTCTGGTTGTTTTTAGATTACTTTCCAATTAACTCTATCTTAAAGCAACCAGAGTGTATTGTACTAAGAGTTAAAGTGTATTGTACTAAGAGTTAAAGAGTTAAAAATAAGACTCTTATTTTAAAAGAAACCAGCACATTATTATGAAAATAGTATTTTCATTTAAGAAAGTTCTGTTTGGTGTTTTTTGTTTGTTTGTTTGTTTGTTTGTTTGTTTGATTGAGTGTTGTTTTTTCTTCAGTCTGTGGGCTACTGCATAGTACTTTCTGCTAATTCATTGTGGAAGCACCACCATGATTTTATCATCTAAAATGTATCAAGAGTAGATTCTCTCCTTTAATAAGTAAGAGAATAGAGGCCTGATAGGGTTCCAGGACCCAATTCCAATGTGTGTGTAAAGGCTTCCCCACAGCAACAAACAAATCTGGAGGCCAACACGTTGTCCAAGAATTCAACTCTTGAGGCATTATCTACCCTACTGGGAAGTAGAATCAGATTCCACAGGTAAAGGGCTCAGTCTCACAAGACAAGACTACCCTCCACTTGAGAGCACGGTTGTAAGCCCATCACGTTAATCTGCTTCCGACCTACTGGCTACAAATCAGAAGTTCCCACAACCCCCTCCTTGGTTTCAAATTGCTCAGAAAACCTATTTACTCACTAGATTACCAATTTATTTCAAAGGTTACTAAAGGATACAAATCAACAGCCTGATGAAGAGATACATAAGACAGGATCCCAAATGAAGGGGTTTCTCTCCTTATGGAGCTTAGGGCCTGGTACAGTGGCTCATGGAAGCTTTCCACAAAAGGACCAAGTGGCTGTCCTGTAGTTTGGGTGGAGGTTTCATTCCCTAGTCACAGTTGAATAAGCCGAAGACTTAGGGGCAATTTCCAAGCCCCTCTCCCCTCCTTGGAAATTGGGGTGGCACTGAAAATTCTGATCTTTTGGTGTGTTTTTTTTTCACTTGTATTTTATTTATTATGCCATTACAGTTGTCCCAATTTTTCCCCTTTTGCTGTCATCCACCCAGCCTTCCCCACTCCCTCAGGATCCTCACCCTGCTGTCAATGTCTATAGGTCATGCATGTGTGTTCTTTGGCTGTTCTGTTCCCTATTCTGTACTTTACATCCCCATGACTATTCTGTAACTACCAATTTGTACTTCTTAATCCCTTCACCTCTTTCACCCACCCCTGCAGCCCTCCTCCCAGCTGACAAGCATCAAAATGTTCTGTTTCTGGTCTGCTTATTTATTTTATTTCTTAGATTTAATTGTTGGTAAATAAGTATTTACCCCCATTTTATTGTTCATATTTTTTATTTCTTAACACCCTTTAGCATTTCATATAATGCTAGTTTGATGGTGATGTACTTTAGTTTTTTCTTGCCTGAGTTCTTTACATGTCCTTCAGTTATGATGATAGCTGTGCTGGGTTGTAGGTCCTTATTTTTCATCACTTTGAAAATTTCTTGCCACTCCCTCTAGACTGCAAAGTTGCTTTGAGAAAGCAGCTGACAGTCTCATAGAAACTCCCTTGCAGGTAGCTAACTGCTTTCCTCTTGCTGCCTTTAAGTTTTTTTCATTATCTTTAACCTTTGGCATTTTAATTATGATGTGTCTTGGGGTGGTTCTCTTTGAGTTCATCTTTTTGGGGACTCTGCCCTTCTTGGACTTTTTGTCTATTTCCTTCATCAAGTTAGAGAATTTTCTTGCATTCTTTTTTCCAATAGGTTTCCAGTTGCATGCTTTTTCTCTTCTCCTTCTAGCACACCCATGATGCAAATGTTGGTATGCTTGAAGTAGTCCCAGGAGCTTGTTAACACTATCTTCATTATTTTGAATTCTTATGTCTTCCTGCTATTCCGATCAGTTGTTTTTTTGCTTCCTTATTCCTTTTTCCTTAATTAAATCAATGATTTAATTCTTTTTTTAATTATATTTTATTGATTATGCTATTACAGTTGTCCTGATTATTTCCCCCTTTGCTCCCCTCCATCCAGCACCCCCTACTCCCTCAGGCAGCCTCCCCACCATTGTTAATGTCCATGGCTTATGTGTATAAGTTCTTTGGCTACTCCATTTCCTATACCGTACTTTACATCCCCATGGCTATTCTGTGACTACGTCTTTGTACTTCTTAATCCCCTCCCTTCTTCACCCATTCCCCCACACCTTCCTCCCATCTGGCAACCATCAAAACACTCTCACTGTCCATGATTCTGTCTCTGTTCTTGTTCACTTAGTGTGTTTTTTAGATTCAGTTGTTGAAAGATACATATTTTTTTGCTGTTTTTATTTTGTTTATAGTTTTGATCTTTTTCTTAAATAACTCCCTTTGAAATTTTATATAATAATAGTTTGGCTTTTCCTTTAGTTTTTTTCTTGTCCGGGAAGCATTTTATCTGCCCTTCAATTCTAAATGACAGCTTTGCCAGGTAAAGCAATCTTAGCTGTAGATCCCTGCTTTTCATGACTTGAATATTTCTTGCCAATCCTTCATAGCCTGCATAGTTTCTTTTGAGAAATCTTTAACCTTTAGCATTTTAATTATGATGGGTCTTGGAGTGGACCTCTTTGCTGGGACTCTGCTTCCTGGACTTGCATGTCTGTTTCCTTCACCAAACCAGGAAAGTTTACTTTCATTATCTTTTCTTAGAGCTTTCCGGTTTCTTGTTCTGTCTCTTCTTCTGGCACACTTATGATGTGAATGTTGGGCCTCTTGAAGTTGTCCCAGAGGCTGCTTACACTGTCTTCATTTTTTTTGGATTCTTTTTTCTTCTTTCTGTTCTAGTTGGTTGTTTTTTGCTTCCTTATTTCAAATCGTTGATTTGATTCTTGGCTTCATGCACTCTACTGTTGATTCCCTGTAAATTGTTCTTAATTTCAGTTAGTGTATCCTTCATTTCTAACTGGTTCTTTCTTATGACTCCCACATCCATTTTTATGCTGTTGAAGTTCTGAGTGCATCTGCTTTTCCCCTAAATTCATTGAGCATCCTTATAACCACATGTTTTGTACTCTGCATCTATTAGCTTGCTCGACTTCATTTTATTTCATTCTTTTTGTGGATTTTTGTTCTGTCCTTCCATTTTGGCCACATTTCTTTGGGCCACGTGATTTTGCTAGTGCTGTCGCATCCTAGAGGTTGTTAAGGTCAGTGAAATAATACTAAAATTGTTTTGGAAATAATGTGGCCTGCTTCTTTGTCTCCTCATTTTGGCTGCTTTTCTGTGTATTAGGTCAAGCTGCTACATATCCTCGGCTTGGTAATGGGGCCTAATGTAGTAGGTGTCCTGTAGGTCCCAGTGACACAGTCTCCCCTGTCACCCAAGCTGCGTACTCAGGCTACATCACTGGTGTTGATGTGTACACCTTTCTAACTATAGTTGAGCCTTGATTGCTTTTGGTACATCCAGGTTCAGCCACTGCCTGTGTTCTTTCCAGGGTCACCCAGCATAAGCTATACAGTGATCTGCAGATGGCTGCTATTTGTACTGGACTCGAGGTGCCCCAGCAAGGCTAAACTGTGAACCAAGGATGGCTACTGCTAGTGCCAGGTCTAGGACAGCTTAGTGAGAGGTATGGGGCTCAGTGAAACCAGATGCTGCTTATTTGAGAGAATTTAGGAAAATCTGAAACATGGGCCAAGACAAGCCATTTGTATAGGAAGGCCACTGGAAACAGCTTGGGTTGACTCACAAGCTGGGTGTGGCAGAGCCTTAGGGAATCACCAGGTTAGGGCAGACAGCGTTGAGCCAGGTTGGTGGGATTTTATGATGTGGAGCCTGCCTGCCAACTCGGTAGCTCTGTAGGGGGGAGGCTTGGGAAAGGAACAGTAGCTTTTGTCAGCACTTCTGTCTAGGAGAAAGTTGCCCCCCAGTTCTCACCCTGATGCACAACAATTCTTTCCATATGGAGTTTCTTTCCATATGTCAATGGTGCCTTTCAATGTGCTGCCCTTGTGCTGAAGCTCATATCGAGTGAGTCTGTAAGTCTGTGTGTGTGCCCTGTGAGAGGAATTCCAGTGATTTCCAGCAGTTTTTGTCTTCCAACCCTACTGGTTTTTACAGCCAGAAGATAGGGCATCTTCTCTTTCTGGTACTTAAACCCTGAGTTGGGGGGCCTGTAGTACAACTGAGACCCTTTGCTACTCAAGTATCCCTGCTGATTTTTATCTGCCACACATGGGTGTGGGACCAGCCCACTGTGTGTCTCTGCCCCTCCTACCCTTCACAAGTGTAGTTTGTTCTTTAATTTCATAGTTGTAGGACTTGCATTCAGTTCAGTTTCTGACAGTTCAGATTGATGGTTGTTCTATAGGTTAGTTGCAATTTTGGTATGGTTGTGTGAGGGGGTGAGCTGTATTACCTATGCCACCATCTTGAGAGGTAGTCCTGAAAAGTCCAATCTTTAAACCACAGTGTTGGCCTCTACTGGCAGTCAACTCCTACTCTTCTGTGGCGATCCAAAAGCTACCTCCTTAATATAACAGTAGGTACCATTGTGCCCTTATCACTTAGAAAGTTCCAAAGGGGTTGGGGATTCTGTGTCAGAAACAGGGACAAAGACCAAATATATACTTATTTTAAATTACAATGTCACAGGCCAAAACAGACAAGATCCCATGTCTATATTTCAGAAAAAATATATATATAACTAAATTATAGTTTAAGTGAGAATATTTTAGGTTGACATGGTTCTCTTTTTAATTTGACAGGAATGAACACGCTTGTTGGCTATGATCTGGTTCCAGAACCCAAAATCATTGATGCTGCTTTGAGGGCATGCAGACGGTTAAATGATTTTGCTAGTGCTGTTCGCATCCTAGAGGTTGTTAAGGTCAGTGAAATAGTGCTAAAATTGCTTTGGAAATAATGTGGCCTGTTGATTAGGTATCAGCATATTTCATATTTTTTAATTTGTTAAAACACCTAAAATTGGTTCTTAAATAGCTAGAGTGAGTATACATTATAATTAATAATTTTTCTGGAGTGCAGTTTGACTTTATCCCAGGCTTTAAAAATTGTGCTTGGTACTCTTTTAAAGTTTAGCACTTCCATTTGGGAATTTATTTTAAGGATATACAAAGGTTTAGCTATAATTTATCTTTGTGCTATTTGTGATATGAAATTAAATGTTGTTAGTGGTTTCTTAAGACTTCCCAGAAGTGGTTATTACACATCTCTTAATGTTTAAAAATGTGTTTAACATTAAACATCTTTATAACATTAACTGAAGAAAATTATGAAACAGTTTTTTGTGGTGTGACCCTATTTTATTAAAATATATTTAAATATAGGTAGATAGATAGGTAAAAATGTAGGCAGATATAGTCTCCTTATTTGGTTAAAGTTTCTAATTTTTCTGTAATGAACAAATAAATATATTGTATTTTCAACAAGAATTTTATAATTGAAAAAATATAACTAAGGAGACTTAGAATTTGTTAAAGGCAGAAGAATAGCAGCATTCGTGAAGACTCTTGCCCTGGAAATAAGTATTCTCTTTTAAGTGTAGCACTGTGAAAAGACATGGTCTGTAAGAAGGAAATTCAAGGTCTGTAAGAGAGAAAGTGTGGCAGTATACTTGATCTACAGTGGGTAAGACCATTAAGCGCTCAGTAGGCTATCAATTCATTCAGCACCAGTAGTTAATTCAGTTAGGGTTGTAAATTGCAGGCAAATTTTAAAACTTTTCCTCTGTTAACCTAATTATTCCTGTTGCCTGCTGGACGTGTTTAATTACCTTCACAACATTCTGTCATCACTGCCTTGTTTTCCAATAACTCAAGCTTTGAAATTTTTTTTCTGGATTTAGTCTAATTGTCTTAGTTATTCTCAAAGTATCTTAAAAATCTACCTTAAGTAGCGCCTACAAAGTTAGTGTCTTTTTTGAACAAATATGTTAACTTAAAAATAGGTGACTTGTATTCTGTACTACTAGCCTCTGCATGATAGAAAGCATTTTCGAATTCTTTTTGTAAATAGAAATGGCTTTTCAGAGAGCTAAATCTGAATATTTTCTTTGCCATCAGGACAAAGCAGGACCTCATAAGGAAATCTACCCTTATGTCATTCAGGAACTTAGACCAACTTTAAATGAACTGGGAATCTCCACACCAGAGGAACTGGGTCTTGACAAAGTATAAACCCTAGGGGTAAGCACATACCACTGAATATAATAAAGCAGGAAAGAATCCAGGGAGTGAAGGGTGACATTTGTGTTCTCAGAGTAAGACCTTTTAATGGGCTTGTTTAGAGGCTGTGAGCATAGAGATTTAGAGTACCAATAATGATAACTTTAAGGAGCTAAGATTGTTAGTCAATTTTTTTCTTTTTCTTTTCTTTTTTTAAATGTTTTAAATAAATAAAGACTTTATTTATTTTAGGGAGGGAGAAGGAGAGGGAGAGAAACACTGATGTGTTAGAGATACTATTGATTGGTTGCCTCAACTGAGGACCCTGCCTGCAACCCAGGCATGTGTCCTGACTGGGAATTGAATCAGCAGCCCTTCATTTTGCATGCTACAGTCAGTCCACTAAGCCACACCAGCCAGGACTAAATTTATTTTTATTGTATTTTTCCATTACCATTAACAGTAGGGTTTTCTTAATTTGATGCTTTTGTTTGTATGTACCTAGATTAGAATTTAATAATCCAGTAAGTGTTCTTCAATAATAAAAACTTATTTGATACCTTATTCTCCATGGAAAGATTAGATAATAAAACCGGTCATTCATAAGATTGTCTAGATAGTGAACAGTGTGCAAAAATTATTTGTAAAACAAAAAATATATAAGCAGTAACTAATTTTTTAAAAGATTTTAGTTATTTTTTATTTTTAGAGAAAGGGGAAAGGAGGGAAATACCAATGTGTGGTTGCTTCTCGTGTGGCCCCCACTGGAGACCTACCTGGCCTGCAACCCAGGCATGTGCCCTGACTGGGAATCAAACCAGTGATCCTTTGATTTCACAGTCTGGCACTCAATCCACTGAGCTACACCAGCCAGGGCTTTTTTTTTTTTTTTTTTTTAATTTAACAAACACATGCAGTTTATATAATTCTTGATATGTGTCAGGCACAGTTTTAAGTGCTGTATAAATCACCTCAATCCTTATAAACAGTCCTATGAGGTGATTACTACTATTATAATTATTTTCATTTTATTATTTACTAATGATGAAACTGAGGCACCTTATCCAAAGTCCCAGGTAGTAGAATCCACATTTAAACCTGGCATACTGGCTCCAGAGCTTATTGCTCTTGCCTTGCTACATGTCCTGTGTAGGCATTTATAAAGGCCATTCTCTTATTTCTCAGAAGCAAAAAATGAAGCTTAAGTAAAAGTGGATCCAAAATTATTGGACAAACTAATATCAGATCCTTCACAAGATACAGAACCAGTAAGCCTGGGTAGGATATCATTAGTGAACATTCAGTTTTCCTACCAACTATGCAGAAAATGCCTTGAGGTTTTTCTATAATCTACTTTTGGCCTTGCTTTTTGGAGAGAAGTTTTAATTTTATCTTTGCCCACCTCCCTGTGGTCAGATAGCTCATCTTTGTAATATAGAAAAAAGTTTTTATGTGTTATTAAAATTTTCTGTGAGTACTCGAAAGCTAGGTATTCAAGAAAAGATTTCCTACTTACAGTTTTGAAGCTTTTATCTGTGGTTCATATTTCAAAATAGACACTTAAGAGGTTGTCTAAACACTTGGGCTTAATTTCTTAATCAAGTGTTATTCCAAGGAGTCCAGAAGATCTTTGCTACATAGAATATATTCTTGCTGCAGTAACATGTTTCTTTCTAAAGAATATTTTCCTCTTTTTTTTTTAATCCTCACCTGAGGATATGTTTACTGATTTGACAAAGAAAGGAAGACAGTGAGGTAGAGAAACATTGATTGGTTGCCTCCTGTACACATCACAACGGAGGATTAAACCTGCAACCTTGGTATGTGCCCTGGCTGGGAATTGAACCTGCAGCCTTTTGGTGTGTGGGACAATGCTCCAACTAGCTGGGCCACCTGGCCAGGTAAAAAAAAATTTTAAAGGCCAACCCCCCAACCCTTTTCTAATTGGAAAAGAAAACTAACACAACCCCTGGCAATGTAGCCCATTTGGATAGAGCATTGTCACTATACGCCAGGGGTGCAGGTTCCTGTGTGTTTGATCCCTAGTCGGGGTACACAGAAGAATCAATCACTGAATTCATTAGTAAGTAGAACAGCAAAGTGACGTTCCTCTCTTTTTCTCTTTCAAATCAGTGTTTAAAAAAATTAAAAATAAATAAGCGGCCAATGAATGTATGAATAAGTGGAACAACAAATTGGTGTTTCTGCTTCCTTTCTGTCTCTCAAATCAACTTTTTTTTTTTAAACTAATATGGTAAGTACCAGGTGTATAAACAAAAAAGCTACAGAAATGGCTACACAGAGGCAGTGATTTCCTGGGCTGTTCTAAAGAAGGTTATTTTTAAGATTTTTACCTTTTCTTTATTTCCTGGCTAATTCTTCATGCTTTCTTTTACAGATGGGCTTTCCAAGGATTTGCTGATAATGCTACTTGATTATAAACAATCACCTGGAAATACTGATGATACATATTACTTTATTTGAACAAGTTTTCCTTTATTGAATATCAAACCATGTAATGGTAACTTGGACTTTAATAAAAAGCAAATGAGCTTGAACTGAAATTAGATATTGTTCCATGTGTTTACATTGAAAAGCAGAAAATGAACTATTATAAGTGTATTGGTTTCACAGTTTTGTTGTCACTTAATGTGCTGAGAGAACTTCAGTTTTCTGGGAACCATCTGACATGAAAGCTGTATGAACATACCTGGGGTGCACTGGCTGGTAAATTAGTTAAAGACTGAAAGTCATTTATATACAATTTCCTTGTTGACAGCGCTAGAAAACCATGAGCTTAGGGGATTGGTTCCTGGGGATAGATCAAATTGTATACCTTCCCAAAACAAGTGAAATAAAGTCTAAAAGTGGTCATTGAGATAGTCCTGAGGATGTGATTTGTGGCAGCCAGCTCCTCTCTTAGTGCTCGTTTCCTTTTCTCCATGTACTTTGCGATATTATCCTCGGGCATCAAAGAATTTGCTGTTGTACATGTGGAGGCTTTCTGCTTAGAGAATTGAATAAGTGGGTTTATATCTTAAGAGAATTAATAAAATAAACAAATCCTGTGTTACTTTAGAAGCCCCATAATACTGAGCATCAGCTGCTGGATAAGGAAGTTCTAGGCCTGCCCTGGCCAGGTAGCTCAGTTGGTTGGAGTATTGTCCTGATATGCCAAGAGTGCGTGTTCAGTCCTCTGTCAGGACACATAAAAGAATCAACTAATGAATACATGAGTAGAAAAACAAATCTCTCTCTCAAATTAAAAAAAAAAGTTCCATCTGAGTGACTTCTACTATAGCCAGTTCATACTCTAGCATCTGGGGAATTTGAGTTCAGTTCAAATTTCAATGTCTTCTCTCCTAAAACCATGTAAGGAAATGCTAGTAAATGTTTTGGTAAGATTTTAACACAAGTATCCTTTATAAAACACTAGCTCTGCCAAAAAGCCTCCTCTCCCCATTTTAGTAAGTATAAATTTAAAATAATCTGAAACAGCCCTATCTATTTAATGTGTAGTTAGGGGTCATAGTCCTTAGGTTTGATTCCTCTGTGGGCCAGTTCTTTCCCTCTCATTCCTTGTAGTATAAAGTCTCTGCTGCTCAGTTTTTCTTCCAGATTCTCTTCATGTTGCTTCCCCACAGTGATGAATATCTAAATAGTCCTACCCTTATAAATCCTAGAGACTTGGTGGCAGAGGGATAGTAAAGAGAATAATGACAGATACAATCTAAGATTTCGTAGCAGATTTAAACTTCTGGGACTATACATATGAGTACTGTGAGAGGGAATGATATTTAAGGCTAAAGGATGGAAGGGGGTGTTTTGTTCATTTATTTATTTATGCTTTATTTCAGAAATCAATACAAAATTGAGAGGTGTTTTCCTGGGTGGGGGGAAAGGATTTAGGAAAAGGAATTCCTAGGAATTGCTGTGTCTAGGCCTGAAGTGGTTGTGAAACTCCCTTCCTGGTCCCTGTGATGGGGAACCTCGGCAAATGCAGGACCCTATGCCAGAGCCCACCTACCAAGGGGAACCCAGGCTAGGAGTCATTCCCTGGGAAGAGACAGTCAGGCAACAGCATAGCCAACGGCAAACCACAAGTTCAAGTCCTAAGTACCAGAAACCCACTTTTTTCCCTTCCTGGGACCCAGAACAGCTTAAGAAGATGCCCTGTGAAAAGAACCTCTGAGACCTTGGTGAGAAGGAAGGCCCAGTATCCTCTGCTCTCTGGAGGTAAGTCCTGGAGCCTGTTAGGTGGTAATACTGACATCAGTGGGAGCAGGGAAGCTTCAGCAAGTCGACCCCACAGCAGATTTTCCCAATCGCTGACAAGGCCTACAGTCACCATATGATCCTTTGTGTTTCTTTCGTGGACGAGTGGGTAGGAAGGGTCTGCTGATGCCATTGGTGAGATAACTGGAAGCTGCCATAGAGTGGTAATGACAGACCACTTGCCTTTCTCCACCAGCAGCTGGAGCTGCTCCTTAGTCATGCTCATGTGGAACCTCTCCTTGAGGTTATGGATGGAGCTAGAGCCATGGAAGCAAGGAATCAAGAAATCGCTGGTTGATCATGATCTGCACCAGCTTGTGTATGTGTTTCCAAGCAGCATCAGTATGTCACCATTCAGGCCCCCTGTGACGTCTACAAACTCTATGATCAGCTCTGTGGGTGGCATCTCAAATCCCAGATTTCACAGCAGGCTGGACAGGATGAAGACAGTCAATGTGAATCATGTGGCCTTCAGCATCAGAAAGGATGTTCCCATTGTGTCTCCTTGACTTGCAGCAGGTAGCCAGCTCAACTTTGCATGAAATGCTCTGGGCAATGAGGAATGTCTCAGTGGTGTAACTGCCACACTCCTGTAGGAGGTGATCAAACAAGGAGGGCTGTGACTGCTTCTTCTGGTGGATCGACACAGCATTGACCCTGGGTTCAGTCATGTTATGGTCCACCAAAATCACAAGAATCTTGTATGGCTTGATCCATAGGGCACTTGCTCCTGTTCCCAAATGGACTGCAGCCACTTCAAGACCTGGGAAGCCTGCCAGAAGATCATCCCCATATTGACAATAATTGGTAGGAGCTGCCACTTTGGGAGATGTCCATAGGAGGAGCCCTCTGATTGCCTCGCTTAATCCTGCCAGAGCTCCGACAGAGCAACTGCAGAAAAGTCTTCTGGGTCTCATTTGTAGGCTGTGGGGGTGTGAGCCAGCTGCTCAGAAAGGTGCTGTCAAGTTGTTCCCTGCTGCAAAGAACACAGGCTCCTTGCTCTACTAGAAGGTGATGCTGTCCATAGAAAACAGAGTTGGTGTGCACTTCAGGGAACTCCTCCAGCAGCTCACCTATACTGTCCACTGACCAGGCCTCATCATTCTTGTCATAGCTGGGCACAGTGTTGAAGCTGCCTGCCTCCTGTTTATGGCTGATCCTGCATTCAGGCAGGGTTTCTACAGACTGTGTTTTCCAGATTCAGTTCTCAGGGATCTGGGCAGGGACGTTGGTGGTATGAAAATTTTCACATTCAAGGACTTCCACATAGATCAGGTTGGGAGCCTTGTTCTTGGACTTGACAACAGCTTGGGTGTCGGGCATACAGTACACATGGTGATCAAAGCTGGCAGTGGGCAGCCAGACTCAGGCAGGGAGCTTATGGTTGAGCAGGGAGAGAGCTCAGATCAACTGCTGTGTTGCCTACTCCTGGTGGGGCCAGACACATGGCTCACCACATGCTGATCACCATCAGGGACTTGATAAGAATTCTCAATCAGGAGCCAATCTAAAAGGTTTACCCTCATTCTCCACTTTGGGGTTGCTGGCTGTTCATTTCAAGTTGTTGCGAAACATACTGGAGCACCGGTGACTTAGGGTGCTGGTGAGTCCTTTTAAAGGGAGGCAGCCCTATGTCTGGGGATAGGCTTAAGAAGGACACCTCCCTCTTGGTGAGCTTCAGCTCTTCTGGGAAGATTGCCTTCTATAGCTTGGTCCCACGGGGAGTATTGGATAGTGTCATTGAGTGGAAATGCACTTGGCTGAAGAGCAGGCTTCAAACAACCGGAGACACTGGAGGGAAATGTTAATGCTCTGGCAGCAATGATGAGCTATGTAGAGCTCGATGGCATCACCCACATCCTCAACCATATGGATGTACATATGGATGTGTACATGTGGCTGGTGCAGAAAGTCCACATCCCTTCAACATCACTAATGAGTGAAAATTAGTGCAAATTAAGACCAAAATAAGATACCACCTCACACCTGTCAGAATGGCTATCATCAATAAGTACACAAACAGGGTCAGCAAGGACGTGGAGAAAAAACCCTCATGTGCTGAATGGAACTACTGTTTGACACAGCAATTCCACTTCTGGGAATATATCTGAAGAAACCCAGCACACAAATTCAGAATAGTATATGCATCCTTATGTTGATTACAGTGTTGTTTACAATAGCCAAGATATGGAAACAACCCAGGTACTCATCAACTGACAAGTGAATAAAGAACAGGTGAGGCCTGGCCAGGTTGCTTGGTTGGAGCGTCCCCTACACCAAGAGGCTGTGGGTTCAATCCCCAGTCAGGGCACCACACCTAGGCTGTGGTCAGGGCATGTACAAGAGGCAACTGATTCATGTTTCTCTCCCCGCTTTCTTCCTCTCTCTCGCAAATCAATAAGCATATTGGTGAGGATTTTAGAAAAAAGAACAAGAGGTACATATACACGACGGAATACTACTCGGTTGTAAAAGAATGAAATCTTACCATTTGTGACAGCATGGATGGGGCCTATAGGGTATTATACTCAATGAAATAAGCCAGTAAGAAAATGACAAATACCATGTGATTTTACTTAATGTGTGTACAAAATAAACAACTTTGAAACACTCATAACTTAGAGACTGGACTGGTGGTTGCCAGAGGGGAGGGGTTTGGGAATTGAGCAGAGATTGGTAGTTACAATAGTCACAAGGATGTAAAGCATAGCACAGGGAATATATGCAATGATATTGCAATAAGGATGTATGTGCCAGGTGGGTACAGGAAATATCAGGAAGAACACTTTGTAAAGTATATGACTGTTTAACCACTATGTTTTACACCTGAAACACATACACAATGATTGAAAGTAAACTGTAATAAAAAAAAGTTTGAGATCCTGCTCAACTTCCAGTCAAAATGGCAGCAGAGCTACATATGCCTTGCCACTTGGCACAACTACTCAAAATTACAACTAAAATGTAGACAACCATCACTCAGAACCATCAGAAATTAGTTGAATAGAAGTCTGACAACTACAGAATTAAAGAAACCACATCCACCTGTAATGGATAAAAATACAGGAGGGATATCAGGAAGGAGCAGTCCCAGGCCCTCCAGCCCAGGGTTCCAGTGCCAGGCAGATAAGTCCCCATTTGCTGCAGTGAAGATTGAGTTGGTGGGAAAAAATTGCTGGAGTCCCAAGCAATTACTCAAAGAACCCACACAGAGACTTACTCCCTCAGAGCTCCAGGACCAGGGTAGCATCTTGAAAGGCATCAGTTGTATACAGGGAGGTACTAAAGTGTCTGGCATCAAGGTGAGAGCTGGGGGACAGCTTTCATCCAGACAGAAAGGCAGGTAGAGGCCACTGTCCCTTTTCTGAACGCTCCCCTCACAGAGCTACAGAGGCAGCAGCTGGGTGCCATATCTGAGATTCCATCAACCTGGCTAACACTGTTTGCCCTACCTGGGATATCCCCAGAAACTCATCCCAGCCAACTTACAGGCCCAACCAATCATTAACAGTGACTTTTCCACATGAATGGCTGGTCTTGGCTCACAAGTTTCAATGTCCTAGATAAGCAACAGCTGGCCTCAGTTAGTCCCTAGCCCCAGTACTTCCTGCTGAGTGGCCTCAGGCCTGGCACTAGCAGCAGCCAGCCTAGATCCACAGTTTGGCTCTGTCTGGGAATCTCTAACCCCAGCAAAAGTAACAGCCATCTGTAGATTGCTTAAGAGCTCATGCAGGGTTCCCAGACAGAACACAGGTAGTGGCTTACCTTAGTTTGCATCACTCAGTAGACAGCTACAGATGATGTCGGAGTACCACCATCGTGCTCCGGCACAGCTGATCCTCCACAAAAAGCAAAGGTTGGTGGTCAGTGGTCACAACCAGTCCTTTCAACTGACTTGCCTGAGTAAATCCTTCCCATTGACCTGCCAGCAACAATCAAGGGTCAACTACAAGAGGAGGGTATTTTCAACCCACACAAAGGACACACCTTGAATACCCAGTTTGGGTGATAGTGGAAGCTGTGCCACTGGACCCTATAGGACACCTACTACATTAGGCCATGCTACCAAGACACAAAGTCATAGCAGCTCTACCTAATACACAGAAACAAACACAGGGAGGCTGCCAAAATGAGGAGAGAAAGAAACATGGTCCAAATGAAGGAACAGATCAAAACTCCAGAAAAAGAACTAAACAAAATGGAGATAAGCAATCTATCAGATGCAGAGCTGAAAACACTGGTTGTAAGGATGCTCAAAGAGCCCTGGCTGTTGTGGCTAAGTGGACTGAGTGCCAGCCTGCAAATGGAAAGTTTCCTGGCTTGATTCCCAGTCAGGACACATCCTTGATTTGTGGGCAAGAGGAAACTGATCAATGTTTCTCTCACACATGGATGTTTCTCTCCCTGTCTTTTTCCCTCCCTTCCCACCTCTCCAAAAATTATTTTAAAAATCTTTTTTAAAAAAGGATGCTCAAGATACTTGATGAGTTAAAGAAATATTAAGAATCCTCCCTGTTTATGCTGGAACTGTGACCTTTTATTGTAAGGATGAAATATAGGTGTGCTCTCTCCCAGGGAGAACTAGCCCTTCTCCATGGAAGACTAAGCACCATTTTTAACTCAGTACATGTAAACACTGATCGTTTCCTTGGGGAAGAACTGCCTATTCTCCTGGAGGGAACAGTTAGTGAATTGAGTCACAAAAGGCCCTTGGCATGTAGCCACTTTTGTCTAAAACATATTAAAGCAGAGCCCCCAAAGTGAAAATTTAGAATCCCACCTGAGAGAAGGATGTTTCACTTGGAACTGTTCCCAGACAAACCCCAAATACAGCTGCTTCTGGGATTCTTCAGTGTCTGTGTTTGGGTGTTGGTGTTTTTCCCATCTGGTGATGTATGCTCTTAATTCTTGCTTTCTCTTTGTTCTTGCTTTGTAAATTGCTTAACTATTCACCTTTGACTTCAGGTTTTTATTGTCTGTGAATACAAACCTTCAAATTAAGTGGCCACAACCTCATATGTGTTCCTTAACAGCACAGTACTTCATGAGAACCTCAACAATATAAAAAAGATCCAGCCCTGGCCGATATGGCTCAGTATATTGAGTGCCAGTCCATGAACCAAAGGGTTGCTGGTTCAGTTCCCAGTTAGGGCACATGCTTGGGTTGCAGGCCAGGTCCCCAGGAGTGGGTGCATGACAGGCAACCACACACTGATGTTTTCCTCTCTTTCTCCTTCCCTTCCCCTCTCTCTAAAAATAAATAAATACTATCTTTAAATAAAAAGATCCAGTCAGAAATGAAAGATACACTAGTTGAAATAAAGGACAATTTACAGGGAAACAACACTAGAGTGGATGAAGCCAAGACTCAAATCAATGATTTGGAACATAAGGAAGCAAAAAACAACCAATCAGAACAACAAGAAGAGAAAAGAATTTTTAAAAAAATGAGAGTATAAGCAGCGTCTGGGACAACTTCAAGAGGTCCAACATTCACATCATAAGAGGTGCCAGAAGGAGGAAAGAAAGAACAATAAATTGGAAAGCTATTTGAGAAAATAATGAAAAAAAATTCCCCAACTGATGAAGGAAATAGACATGCAAGTCAAAGAAGCACAGAGAGTCCCACACAAGATGGATGCAAAGAGGCCCACTGCAAGATACATCATAATTAAAATGACAAAGTTAAAGACAAAGAGGGAATCTTAAAAGCAGCAAGAAAAAAAGCAAAGAGTTACCTACTGGGGAGCTCCCATTAGACTGTCAGCTGATTTCTCAGAAGAAACTTTGTGGGCTAAGATTCCAGATTGCCAAGAAATATTCACAATAATGAAAGAAAGACAAGGACCTACAGCCAAGATTGCTCTACCCAGCAAAGCTATCCTTTAGAATCGAAGGGCAGATATAGAGCTTCTCAGACAAGAAAAAACTAGAGTTTATCATTACCAAGCCATTATTATATGAAATGTTAAAGGGACTTATTTAAGAAAAAGAAGATCAAAACTATAAAACGGCAATTAATACAAATATACCGACAATTGGATCTAAAAAGCAAGCTAAGCAAACAAGAAGAACAGAGCTATAATCATAGATAATGGATAGTGTTTTAATGGTTGCCAGATGGAAGGGGGGTCTTAGGAAATGTGTGAAGAATTGAGAGGATTAAGAAGTACAAATAGGTAGTTACAGAATAGCCATGAGGATATAAAGTACAGTATAGGATACAGAATAGCGAAAGAACTTAAACGCATGACCCATGGACATGAATGATGATTTGGGGATTGCCTGACAGAGTGGGGTTGCTGGGTGAGGGGTGCAAAAGGGGAAAAATCAGGACAACTGTAATAACATAATCAGCAAAATATAATTAAAAAGGAAAAAGAAAAAAATGTCCACATTCTAATTGTGAAAGCAGAAGAGCCTGTTGCGAATGAAGGCTTACAGTCTAGGCTCCTTAGGGTAATACAGGTATAAATTAGCCATGGACATGTCAGAGTTTTGACTGAGTCTCAGCAGCCAACATTGGCTGTTGTTCTACTGCTGCCTTCCTGCTCCCTAGGCTGTGCCAGAGGCCACGGTGGCCCCCATCTCTCTTCCTCTTCTCTTATCTGGGCAGATGGGTTATTCAGGCAGCAGATCTCACTGTCCACACCATCCACATTGACCAGCTGCAGTGGGGTGTCTCTGCTGGAGACAGCCATGCCTCCATGCAAAAGCCTGACCTTCTTCAGCACCTCCTAGCAGGACTTTTGGATCACCTCAGGGTCAGTCACCTATAGGTCTCCAACTCCCTTCATGATGTCACTTAGCAAGGAGCCCCCATTACCCTTGATGGGCCAGGAATGGGCTCAGAAGTTGGCTTCAAGGGGCAGGCTCCACTAGTGTATCTGCCATGGCCACAACTGACTTTGAACTTTCAAACTCCAGGGACTCCTGTGGAGCAGATACTGGTGGTTGGGGTAGGGCTACTGACACTTCCTGGTTCCACTGGCTGCCTGTACTTCCCTGAGAGCAGCTGCAGGGGCAGCCTCTAAAAGATAATTTTATTTATGTTTTATTTTTTTTAAAGATTTTATTCATTTATTTTTAGAGTGGGGAAGGAGAAAGAGGGAGAGAGACACTGGTGTGTGAGAGATACATCAACTGGTTGCCTCTTATCTGTCCTCAACTAGAGACCTGGCCCATAACCCAGGCATATGCTCTGAATAGGAATTGAACCAGTGACCTTTTAGTTCACAGACTGACATTCAACCCACTGAGCCACACCAGCCAGGGCTAAAAGATCATTATAATTACTGTGTCACCTGTTTAGCTTTTACACCACTGGAGTAGGTAGGAGGAATTTTTGTTGAGAGTTCTGATATGTGGATATATAATCACATTTAAATCTGCTTCTTTAATCACCAAAATCTAAAGGATTTACTATAACTAGCTGAAAAGGACCATGTCACTAATCATGGGCTCTTCACATATAGGAGGAAGGCAAAATGATTAAAATGGTTTCTGCCCTGAGGATTATAGAAGGAGCCTGAGGAAGGAACATAGGTTCACAACTATCTACAAGGGTGAAATAAGTGTTGATGGTCTTTATGCCACAAACATTTGCTGAACAGGTACTATATACTAACTATTGTGTCAGGTGCTAAAGGTAGAGCAGTGAACAGGAGACAGAATTGGAGCTGGGAGAAACCGGAGGTAAGGGCATAATACAACTATGCTGTATAGCAGCATAGTTATAACTTAATGAGGATTTTGAATGAGGGCAGTAGCAGTAGAAATGGGAAGAGATTAATTTTGATAGTCTCATTCTTTTTTCTTAACAAAAAAATTAAATTTATTGATTGATGTCAGAGAGAGGGGGACAGTGGCTAGGGGTGAGAGAGAAAGAAATATCAATTTGTGCCCCATCTGGGGGGGGGTTCAGTTGGTTGGGTGTCAGCCCACCAAGTGAAAGTTTGCCAGTTTGATTCCTGGTCAGGGCACATGCCTGGCTTATAGGCTTGGTCCTGATTGGAATGCCTATGAGAGGCAACTGATCAATGTTTCTCTTTCACATAGATGTTTTTCTCCCTCCCTCCCTCTCTTCTCTCTAAAGATAAAAAAATAAATGAAACCATGCAAAAATCATTTTGTTGTTCCACTTATTTATGCATTCATTGGTTGCTTCTTGTATGTTTCCTGGCTGGGAATCAAACCCACAACTATGGGGCATCAGGATGATGGGACTAAGCTCTAACCAACTTGGCCAGGGAGAGTTCACAATCTTGAGGTGTAGTTAACTAATGTGGTGAGGCTGAATAAGAACTCTTGGAAGACCTGCTTTACAAATTTGAGTGATGGTGCCACTCATAGGAAAATAAGTTAGCAAGAAAGAGGTGCTTGGTGCACAGTGCAGAAGGTACAGCATTTGACTGGTCCTGTTAAATCTCAGGCATTAATGGACAGAATAGGCCTAGAACTCTGAAAGGAGAGACCAGAGGGATTATATTTTTTAAAGATTTTATTTCTTTATCTTTAGAATGTACACAAACCCACACACCCAGGAATCAGCACCAGAAGGGCCCGATTTGCTTGGGGGAGGCAGAGGAAGGTACTGAAGTCCAACAGAGAACAGAGCAAATGCCATTGTTCCCTCTTGGACCCCTGCCCCACATACAGCATCACAACCCAGCCACTGGGTTGCCCTGCCCTGGTGAACATCTAAGGCTCCACCCCTCATACTAATAGGCGTGTCAGGACAAAAAAAAAAAAAGCCCAAACAGAAGAACAGATCAAAGCTCCAGAGCCAATACAACTAAGTGATGAAGAGATAGCCAACCTATCAGATGCACAGTTCAAAGCCCTGGTGATCAGGATGCTCACAGAATTGGTTGATCTTGGTCACAAATTAGATTAAAAATGAAGGCTACACTAAGTGAAATGAAGGAAAATGCACAGGGAACCAATAGTGATGGAAAAAAAACTGGCACTTAAATCAATTAAGTGGATCAGAAGGAAGAAACAACCAAACAGAAAAGAATGAAGAAACAAGAATTCAAAAGAATGAGGAGAGGCTTGGGAATCTTCAGGACATCTTTAAATGTTCCAACATCCGAATTATAGGGGTACCAGAAGGGGAAGAGAAAGAGCAACCAGTGGAAAACTTATTTGAACAAATAATAAAGTAAAACTTCCTCAATCTGGCAAAGGAAATAGACTTCCAGCAAGTCCAGAAAGCTTAGAGAGTCCCAAAGAAGGTGGACCCAAGGAGGAACATACCAAGGTACATCATAATTAGCCAAGATTAAAATGAAGGAGGGAATCCTAGAAGCAGCAAGAGAAAAGGAGACAGTCACCTACAAAGGAGTTCCACATCAGACTGTCAGCTGATTTCTCAAAAGAGACCTTGCAGGCAAGAAGGGGCTGGAAAGAAGTATTCCAAGTCATGAAAGGCAAGGACCTACATCCAAGATTACTCTATCCATCAAAGCTTTCATTTAGAATGGAAGGGCAGATAAAGTGCTTCTCAGATAAGGTCAAGTTAAAGGAGTTCATCATCACCAAGCCCTTATTATATGAAAGGTACTTATCTAAGAAAAAGCAGATAAAAAATATGTATAGTAAAATGACAACAAACTCACAATTATTAACCACACTTAAAGCAAAAACAAACTAAGCAAACAACTAGAACAGGAACAGAATCACAGAAATGGAGATCACATGGAGGGTTAGCAACAGGGGAGTGGGAGGAGGAGAGAGGGGGAGAAGTTACAGAGAATAAGTAGCATAGATGGTAGGCAGAAAATAGACAGGGGGAGGGCAAGAATAGTATGGGTAATGTAGAAGCTAAAGAACTTATGACACGTGAACATGAACTAAAGGTGGGTAATGTGGGTGGGAGAGGGTGTGCAGGGTGGAGGGAAATGAAGGGGGGAAAATGGGACAACTGTAATAGCATAATCAATAAAATATATTAAAAAAGAAACTAAGACATGAGGTTAAATAATGTCAGTATTGGTAGAGCAAACAGTCTGGATTTAGGGTCCACATTCAATCACATAGCAATGAAGCAACAACAATGAAAGATTCAGGAGCATGGAGGGCACTCAGACTCTTTTTTTTTTACAAGTTCCTGCAAATAGAGTGGCAAGTGGATTTTTATCACATTTTCCTTGGTCTTTGGCGAGGTCCTCATCAGTTTAACAAATAGTGTAGCCATGAGAAAAACCATTTCTTTGTATTCCACAGGGAGCTGAATTCAATTTCGAGGTTTACCAGTTACCTAGTGAATTTTGCTTTAACTTAGTGAAGTTGACCAAGTCTAAGCCTCATTGCATAACAAGAGTAACAACCAGTTTCATTGGAAGGTCAAGATTAAATATTAAGTTGAGCCACTGTTTCTGGAGATTAAAACAGAGGTGGAATCTAACAAAATAGCATTCCTTTGAGCCTGCAATTTAAATCGAAAAACAAAAACGACTCCAGCTGTAAATTTTCTCTTACGCCGTGTAAGGCACAGTCTAAGTGTTTGTGTGGCCCTGTGGATGGGCTCAGAAGTTGCATTAGTCAACTTGACTGGTGTGGCTCAGAGGGTCGGGTGTCCTCACGCAAACCCATGGGTTGCCAGTTTCATTCTCTGTCACATACCTGGGTTTTGAGCCAGGTCCCCTGTTGCCGGCATGCGAGAGCAACCAATCACTCTCTCACATATTGCTGTTTGTTTCTTCCTTCCTCCCTTCCCCTCTCTCCAAAGATAGTTTTTTTCTAAATTTGCAATAGACCCCGAACGGCCTCACGAGATATGGCAGTTCCTCCAAGGATCTGGACCTTCTTTCCAGCCAACTACAATCACATTCCTTGGGGGCCCGAGATGTCATGAGCCAATGTCATGAGCCATGACAGCTCCATACCCTACTATCACACAGACTCAGCGCGCACTTTCACCCTTCTTTCTACGTCCTATTTACCCTTATCTGTTGCTCGCTGTACGAGTAGAGACGTTGGTTCCGTTTTAAAATGTGGAAAGTGAGGCCGACAGAAGGGCTGGCCTCAACACCGCGTCCAACTTAAATATGGTTCAACTTAATATTTAATCTTGATCTCCTAATGAAGCTGGTTGTTACACCTGTAAGGTGGTTTTGGCGTTAGTTCGATCAGCTCAGTTTCTGTCTTTAGTTACGTGACCTCTGCAAAGTCCTTGAACCTCTCTCTTGGGCCCATTTCCTTTTCTGGAGAAGAGCGCTAATACTGCCCTCTCTCATACAGTTCTTTTCGGTTCAACCCAGGCTCTCCCATGTCCGCCTTGGGAACCTCCGGCTGCAGTGATAGGATCCGCAATACACTGCGGGGCACACTCGCGACCCTCCATAAATATCAGCATGCTAGAGACAGCTGGCCTCGGTAGTCCTTGGTCCTGACCGACTCCAGGTACTGCGGAACGCCAGGAAGGAGTGGCTGCATCTGCCCAACCCCGGAAAAGGAGGAACAACTAGGCCACACTCTCAGTAGGCGGGGCCGGAAGTTCCATGTGTACAGCCTGCGCCTGCGCACCGCCATCTTGGTAAATTCGAGACCACCTGCCTTCCGGACTGCAGCTCGTTAGCCACTAGGCGGGGCGGGGCCAGGCGATGGCTACCAAGGAGACCGGCTGGCCTGCGCCTCCTGCTTCTACCCCTGGACCTCCGCCCGGCGGTGTCCCAGGACACGTGGCACGAGCTGCAGGGCCGTTCTCCGGACGAAGGGGCCCCGGAGTCGCCTGGCTGGGGGAACGGACCCAGGCGGCTGTGGAGAAACGGGGGCCGTACATGGTGATGCGTATGCCTTCCATTCAGGCCAAACTGCGTGAGTGCGGCCGGATGGGTTGTCTACCTGTGCGGGCTCCTGAGTCCCGCTGGGGCGACCCGGGAGAGGCACCTGCAGCCAGCTACCGTCCTTGAAAATCTCTTCCATAAGAGCGGGTTTCTCGCGTTTGGGAGGCATGGCGGAGTGGGGAAGACACCGCTTACTCGGGCCCTTTGACTTGCAGAGAAGCACCGGGACCTGGCCAAGTCAGTTCTGCGGAGAAAAGGCATGCTGGGGGCCTCGCCGAACCGCCCCGACTCTTCAGGGAAAAGGTGTCAGTCGGCGCCACCTCCTTTGTGCAAGCAGTTTCCTGCGAAAGCCTTAGTCTTCTGGCTGGGAGACAGGGAACTCACTTTTAAGGCCCAGCTTTAATAAGGGGAATCCCTATTCCCTTGACGCCAACCAGTCAGGTTCACTATTTTGAAATATGAAGACTAATGACCTTTTCCCCTCGCCCCCTTTTAATAACGTGATGGTGTCAGGGCAAGGACTTTGGAATGAGTTTTGTCAGGGCACAGGATCATCCACAAAGTTAGGGAGGAGCATAATGGCTGGGTCTCCAGAAGTAAAGTTGCAGAGAGTGTGGGAAGAGCGAATATTGAATATATATTTTTAGAACAGAGTGGTAAACTCTTGAGAGTTGGATTGGATCTTATCCAGTACCTCTTACAGATAGAGCTGAAACTCAGGTGAAGGGATTTGTATGAGGACTTGTGGTTTTCCTGTTCTCTAGTTAAGTACAGTGGGTGGTGGTGAAGTTTCCTGATGAAAGTTTGGCTTTTCTTCAGGAGCAGTAGGGGGAAGTGCATATGCCGAGGAGCTGTAGCCAGATGCATGCTTAGTGGTGGCTGTGTGGTCAAGTAGAAGTCAGGAGTAGTACAATCAGTTCTTTTTCCACATGGGAATGGATTCTGGCTTTCCCTGTAAATGTTGGTGCTTTATCTATGCTTTCATGTCTTTCCCCCATCTTCCCTCAGGTTAGTGAAGTTTAACAAGGGCTATACTGCTCTTAGTCAGAGTCCTGATGAAAACCTGGTGTCCTTCAACTCTGACAGGTGAGTGCTCTCCTTGGTAATAATACCCCTTGAGGAGTGGCTTGAGTAAAACTATAGATCGCTTGGTGCCTTCCCTAGTTCCCTCTCTCTTCCAAGACGCTTCATGCATGTTGCAGAGCTGTCTTCTTTGGAGCACTATCCCTTCCCAAGATGGCTTGCTTAGAGGACTTAGAGGACTCATACTGCTCTCGGATTTGGAGTATCGGCCTTGTCTGGGGGAATCATAAGTCCTATGGACTCCCTTGCATGCTTTCCACCTTGCCATTTGCAGCTGTACTCCACAGGCATCCTCCTGAATTGACTGTCTTCCTCTTCTAGTGATGGGGAGCTGGAATCCAGATACTCTTCCGGGTATTCCTCTGCAGAGGCAAGTCCAGAATGCCTTCCTGCGCGGGGCCATGCATCAGGCAGTGTCACCACCACTGCCAAATGCTTTGTAGTGCCTGCTGTATGCACAGCACTGTACCCGACTTCCGGTTGGTTCTCCAGTCTTGTACTCTGCCCTCTTCCCACAGCAGAGGTATAGGTGTCTGAGGAGGGCTCTTGAAAATCCAGGAAACCGTAGACCCGTAGGGTTGGAAATGGTCTCACAAGTCTCAGTACAGGGCACCACTAAGAAAAGGAATTCTCTGGATAAATCCTAGTTAAGAGTTTACTAACCTCTGTTTGCTTGGTTGCTTCTTATAATCAGGTACTCAATATCTTTAAGAAACCTTGCTGCCTGTCCCCCCCCCTTAAGATATAGGCACAATTCCTCCTTTAGATAGCTCTTAGAGCTAAGTCTTCCATATTAATTTGAAATGTCTTCTGCAGCCTGAACTCAGTGGTCCGAGGCCTACCCGCCGGTGTAACACAGTACTTCTAGTCTCCCTTCTTCTGATTACATTTTATCTGATATCAGCATTTCTCCCTCCTCTGGTCATCTCCACCAAGCTTGCTTTCTTCTACGTCAAACAACTGCTCCATCTATGGGAACTCAGATTGAGATATTCTTGGGCTGGCCTTCTGGACGTATTTCCAGAGTGACTGTCCAGACGGAAACGAGACGTAAAGTTCTGGCATGTGCAGCTTCTGCCTTTGACAGAAGTGAAGTGCTGGTGACATGACTGTGCACCAGTGGTATTCCTTATTCTCCTAGAAACCGTCGGCTACCCTCAAGTTTCTATCAAAGACAGTAGAGGCAGTTTGTAAATGTTAGCCTTCTTGAATATCTAGGTGCTTAAGACTGTTAAAACTAAGAAAATAAAAATTAGCCAGGAGCTAGAGTAAGTCTTACACCTTTCCCAGTCTGACTTTCCTTCTGTTCAGCAGACCTGGTAAAGCCAGGCTGACAGACTTGTTTGCAGGAAACAAGCTCTGCTGGCATCAGAGGACAGTACGTCTCACCAGCACTGCAGACACAGCTGTTATCCACCCTGTTCTGTAATTTATATTCCTTTACTGTTCTACTACATCATATTGTTATTGTCCCATATTCTTCAGCCTTCATGGGCATGTCTGGGTTACCAGTGGGAGTGGTCAGAGCATTGATTTTCGAACATAGTCTAGATCTGGTATTTACATCAGATTCCTTAGTACTCTTTAATGAAAGCAGCTCCTTCAGAGGTTCGTAACAAGCAGCCTGGACAGTACTGGGTCAGACCCCTGGGTGCCCCTCAAAGGTAGGAAACAGGCCGGGGCACTTTTCCTGGAAGTGCCAGGAAAAGCTGGCACTTCCACCTGTAGTCCAGGAATGTGTGGGATTGACCTGAGGGTGGAGCATTGACAGAAAGCTCTGGTAAGGGAATGTGGGCCCGCATTTTGGGCAGCATGTATTTCTGCTTTGCAGCCTGGCTTATAATTTTCTTTCCTGCTCTTAGCAGGTGAACCAGGATGTGAGCCGCCAGCTGCTCCAGGATGGGTATCACCTGGATGAGATTCCAGATGATGAGGACTTGGACCTCATTCCCCCCAAGCCTATGGCCTCCTCAACGTGCTCCTGCTCCTGGTGCTGTCTTGGGGACTCTTTCTCTTGTACCCTTCAGTAGACATAACCCCCTAAAATGGGCCCTGCTTGCCATGCCTGCAGAGCCCTTTTCTGTTCTTCATAGGTCACAGAGTACAGCAGAACTACTGTCAGCCCCAGAATCACTTGAGGTACAGACCTTGGAAGTCAGTGGCCTGTAGTTGCCCCTTACCTGGTGCTACTCACGCCAGAGGCCCCCATCTGGGTGAAAGGGTGGTATGTGGAATTCTGTAGTTTTCCTCTGTTATTGGAGCAGAGTTTGGTGAGAACAGAGAACACTTTATTAAGGGCAGGAATATAGGAATTCTGGCTCTTACAGTAAGGGATTAAGTTGGCTAAGAAAAACTCCTGAAGACATCTTTGACTGGTATTTATAGTCATACTCTTCAGAGGAAAAAAGAGCTTTTTTTTCCAGGTTGTCCATGATGGTGTTATGTGGAGGCAGAAAATAGCACTTTGTGACTTGCAACTGGAAATCTTTGGGGGAAAAATTTTAACTGTATGGGACCAGTTAAAGAAATTCCTTAAGCTCTCCTCCTCTTCCCAACTCCAAGATGTTTGCCCTTCAAAACAGCATAAAGCAGAGCCCTTTGGCCCTCTTCTGGTTGGTCCTGACTATTGCAGGGAGGAAAGCAGCTTGCTTGATGCCATAGTAGGATGAAGGATTCCAGAATACCTGGACCCAGAGCATCCCCAAATGGTCCAGTTGTCTGTATAGGTTTCGTGACTCTGGTAAGCCCTAGTTAGAGAAAAACTGCTCCACTATGTACATATTTATATGACTTAACTTGGTTGCTATTCTTTGCTTTGGTTTTTGCTAGTTTTTCTGTCCAGTCTTTGAGTTGAATGTTGGTCCCAGAAGCCTGTCTGCAGATTTTGGTTACCAGCAGAGATATCTGCAGGGAGCATTCAGGTGCCTTCCAATTAACTTTTTAAACTGGATAAGTAGCAAAGGGTGAGAAGTATACCAGCCCTGGGCTGACTAGACGGAAGCTCACAGGATGAGGAGTAGAGACCTGTGTCAGGTCCCAAGGTAATGGAGATAATCTGCCATTGCAGAGGGCCTCCCTTCACCCCAATAGGGACTATCCTATTGTGTCAAGCTCTCCAGATTCCTGAGGTCACAGCATGTGCCACACAGTGGATACTCAGGATTGGACATTTTACAGTAAACCTCTGGGTGCAACATAACCTCTCTCAACTCCATGTGAACACAGCAAAGATGAACCCCACTCCCCCATGACCCCTACTCTTGCTAGACCACACCTCTCCCTAGAATTTAGGTTTACAGTGTTTCAGTTTGTTTTGCCTTACCCGAAACTGTGGTGAGGTAAGGTTCCCAGCCGAAGGGACGTGGTAGTGAGGATTGGATTGTGGGCCCCACATGGGACATTTGATGTCCTATGACTGCTAGGGGTAAATGAGGGATGGCATGGACTTTCTTGCTCTACTACTACGAGCTGATTGAAAGAGAATGTCAGATAAAAAGGCCATATATGTCAGCTATGACTACCCTTGTGAGGGTAATCCTATTAGTGCTTGATTGGCATCTATCTTGGTACTTTTATCAAATTTTAGAAAGCTGGGAAAAATACGGTGTCCATGGAGCTGTAGCTAACTTTTATTCTCCAGTTTAGCAGTGTCATGGCAGGAGGGAGATGGTACAGGGACCAGAGGCACCTCATGGGGTCTGGGATGGGGGAAGCATATACTCTATTCTGGAGTGAGGCTCTAACTCCACACAGGTTCCCCACATTCTGAGCAGTATGTGCAAAAGTTTGCAGGGACTGAAGACATCTCCATTCTGAACCCCTTGCCCACCCACAGAAGCTATATCCAGGCCTTTCTGGTTTCTGCAGGAGTAGAGAAATATATACAAAAGTCTCAGATGTAGGACTTGTAAAGGAAAACAGTGGTTAATGGGAAACCCAGTGGGGGCCAGAAAGTGCTGTGACAGCTCAGTGTGGGGCATTTGGTTAGCACAGTAGACAGAGCAGCCTAAGCATTTAGCAGCTGCTGGGGTAAGGGCAGCAACAGGATCACAAGACCAAGGTCCCCCCCCCCCACCCCCCCGTGATTCGTGTAGTCTGTCAACACTAGGGTACTTGGCTGCAACTGTCTGAGATGGTCTTCCAGAGCTGGTTGACCCTGAGTGGGAGGCTACAGGAACCTGAAATGAGGGACAGTGTGCAGTGAGGCAAGATATAAATGGTCAGTTTGGGACCACAGACCAAAATGTCACCAGAAGGCACCAACGTGCCCAGAGCCAACCTGCCTTCATTGAGAGTGCCTCAGGTGCTGTAGGTGACAGTGCCTCAGGGGGAGGGGTGTATTCAGTCTCACCTCACAGGTGGGGGTGGTACTGGACGGTATTTACAGAGTACTCTACAGAACCCCTGGCTTAAAGTTCCACAGCTCTGTGAGTTTATAGTAAATACAGTCATGCTGGTTGAGCGGTCTCTGTTTTAATAGAATTTTTAAGGCCCAAGTTGTCCCCTTCTGAATTCTGAAGTGAAGAAATAGCCTGATAGCCCCCACTATGACCATTCATTGTAGGATCTCCTCTCCTTTTTGCTGTTTTCAATGGGCATCATTTTTAGGCCTGCTTCACTAGAGGCCATAGATGGAATCAGTCTTTGCACATCATTTCTCTTTAGAATGAGCTCCCCTTAGCAGACCCTCTCTTCCTAAGTAATTTTTTTTTAGCTGAGGAAATTTGGGGGCCAAAAAACCCCAGAATAGATTGTCCAGAACTTTTTTCGAATGTAGTTGCTTAGAATTCAGTTCTATGAGAATCTAAACCCTTAGCCTCCAGGAAGGAACCAATAGCCTGGGTCTCTGCTGAGTCTGGGGTGATAAGATCTAAGACTGTTGGTCAGAATCTTAAGTGGCAAAACAGCTGTGTGACCTCCAGAAGGAGTGTGTCCCACCTCTGGGTATGCTCAGGAACAGTATTTGTTCTCCTAGGTACTTTCTGCCAGTTTAGAAGTTGCCATTCACAAGGTGAGTTAGATTGTCCTGTCCCTGTATCTACAATGACTGAATACGTTCCAGAGAAGTTGCTGACCAACTTTCTCTGTGAAGGGCCAGTCAGGCAGTAGAGTTGGGCACATCTACTCAGCTTTGTAACCTGAGAGCAGCAAGGCAGTGTGTAAATAGTACGTGTGGCTAAACCCAGCCCTCTGGCCTTATGTGCTGATCCCTGCCCAACGGCCAGTTTTAAACCTGGAGAAGGATCTTGCTCTTTAGACCCACTTTCCACTCTGCAGGGCTGGAAGGCCTGAGACCTGCCTGCAAGCTCTCTACATCTGAGGCTGAAGCTTTAGCTAGGACAGTCCAGTTCACCTTGTGAAGGGCAACTTCTCTAAACTGGCAGTAGTACCTAGGAGAACCCAAACTCTCCCTGAGCATACCCTCTCAGACAGAGGTGGGACATACTTCAGGAGGTTACACAGCTCTTTTGCCACTGAAGATTCTGATCAGAACCTTAGACCTTCCTATAAAAGGCTCTTGAGTTTGGCCTACCCATTTCAGGGACTGGACTGCCAAAGGCTCAGTGCGTCTTACCCCACAGCCTCAACACAGGTGATCTTCAACTGCTTTCACAAAGCAAGGGGGTGATGAGGAGCAACACGGGACCACATGCCTACCCTTTCACTTCTCAGCTGCTGAGGAAATGGGCAGTCCCAAGGTGAGAACTCTATTAGAAATTAGTTACCTAAGGTCCTGGCCAGGTATCAGTTGAATAGAGCACTATCCTGATATACCAAAGTTGCAGTTTTGATCACTGGTCAGGATACAAGAACCAACCACTAAATGCATAAATGAGTGGAACAACAAATCAATGTTTCTAAAATCAATAAAGAAATTGGTTACCTACCCTTTTGCTGTAACCGATGCTGAGCTACTCATAGATTTCACCAGCCTAATACTATAGTGAAAACAGCTGCTCTCCTGCATTGAGTGTGGCTCAGGTACAGGGAGAATTCAAGTGGAGTGTTGGCCCTTAGTCCTCACATAAGTCCTTCCTCCCAGGAAGATGGTTCAGCCTAGGCCTGCTCAGGAGCCACTATCTCTGAGTTTAGAGCAGGGAAGGAGTTTGGGCTGGGCCTAAGGAGGTGGGACTAGCCAGGATTTAGGGTGACTAGGAAGGAGAGCCAGAATGGCTATGGCCTCTACAGCAGACAGCAGGCACGGAATATCAGCAGGTCCTCAGGCACAGTGAGCTTCAGTGAGACACTCTCATTGGCCCCAATGAAGAGTACGCCGCCACGCTGCAGGGGGATTACTGCCTGGGCTGTGGGGGTGCTGGCTGTCACTGTACCCTGCACCATTAGGAGGATGCTGGCGGAGTCCACTGCCAAGACCTTGTACTCAGTGACCGAGCCTGGGACCTGGGCAGGAAGAAACAGACAAACAAAAATGGTGCAGCTTAGACTCTGCTCCTACAGCTCACAGGCATAGAACAGCAAGGGCAGTGAGAGGGAGCACTCTGCTTGCCCTCTCCCCACATCTCGGGCTCTTAGGCATGGATGTGTACATCTAGTGCCAGGTACAGGGAGGAGTGGGCCGGTCCTGTGACCACCTCTCACCAAATGAGCTTCACAGAAAAGAGACACAGGCCTAAGTAAAGTACACATTGTGGCCCTTGCAAGAGTTTTTCATGCCCCACAGAAGACCCACCATGGACTCCTACTTACCTCTATCTTCATAACCGTGAAGTCTGGTACAGGGGGGTTATAGAGAGAGAGGTAGGGGTCTTCCCGACTCCGTGTTGGAGTAAAGAGCCTGTCCTTGCTGGGGCTGGGGGTATAGCTGAGCATATCACACAGAGTTGGCACATCAATAAACTTGGGTGTCAGGCCAGCGCGTACTGTGTTATCTGAACACGCCATGCATTCCACACAATCTGGGGGGTAGAGAATTGTCACTTGTTAAAGAAGAATGCCTTGGAGTTAGGCTGTCCGAGGCTGGTCCTAACTTGAGCACCACAAACCCTCTGCAGTTAGAATTGCATTCTCTGGGAGAATGAGCTAAAATACCAGATGCCAAAAACATAGGACAGGTCACCCACTATTGTCAGGGGTAGTCATGTTCACCCTTGGGGGAGCCCCAACCCTTCTAAGACTCTAATTCTTCCACAAAATCCTGTCCATAAATGGATAGTCAGTGGTCAAAATGCAGCACCTTTCTGTGGCCACATGTACTTTAATGTGAAATCTTTGGGTTGACAGAACAGTAAAGGCAGTGTGATGCAGGAGGGAGAAGAGCTGCCATTCTCTTTTTTAATTTAATGATTTTTAGAGAAAGAAACATTAATTTGTTTCACTTATTGATTCATTCACTGGTTGATTCCTGTGTGTGCCCTGACCAAGGATCAAACCTGAAGGTTGGTGCATCAGGAAGATGTTCTCAACTGAGCCATCTGATGAGTGCAGAGAGAGCAGCCTCGATCCAGTTATAGCCTAGGCTCAAATTGTGGTTCCCACACATCAACAGGGTTTAACATGACAGTATCATGACCTTGTGGAGTTAGTGTGAAGATTCAAGCAGTGTGTGATATCAGCCTGGCATTCATCGTCTCCACTGGCTGCTTCTGTGCTGACTCCTGGAGCCCCAGGAGGTGAGAGCTGGATGTCTCCTCGCCCACCCTCTCCCCATTTGTCTAGATGGGGAAACAGCCCAAAAGGGATGCAATAGGGCTTCCTGCTGAAATGTGGCTCACCTCCTTTCAGGTAGGCATGGGGTACATTGGCCTCCAGAAACATGGCTTCCCCCGGCTTCAGGATAAGCAGGTTCAGGAAGTAGATGGCAAAGCATCCGATATCACCTGGATACTGCTGGTGCAGCTGCAGCAAAAGCTCCCCACAGATATCTTCCACATTGTTCCCAGCAGCCACTGAGGGTCACAGAGCACCCCAAGGTCACTTAGGAATATTCACTGGTATACACAACCCCACCTCAGCCAGGGAGTCCTGGGGAAGCCCCTGACCACAGGAATCTCAACCCTGGTGGGCATGTTCTCCCAGCCATATGCCCAGCCTCTTAGAGACCAGTTTTCCTTGATATTCCAGCCTGCCCAGATACCATTTTTCTCATTTTGACCATCTACATGTCCAGCCCTACATTAGACATTAAAAGAGCTAGAGCATTTTGTTTTTTCAGGACTGTGTTGCCCAATTTCAGCATTATTGGCATTCTGGCCCAGGTAATTCTTTGTTGTAGGGGCTATCCTGTGCATTGTAGGATTTTTAGTACTTTTATCCACAAGATACCACTAGCACCCCAACCCAGGTTTTGACAACCAAAAGTGTCTCTAGACAATTGCCAATGTCCCCTAGTTGAGAACCACTGCTCTAGGAGCTCAAAATTGGGTTAAGAGATAATCCAATAAGAGTTCCATGTACCCCAGCCCTTGCCTTTCCCTTTCTTAGCACTGAAAGTACTGCATCTCAGAAAATAATTCAGTCCCAGGCTAACTCGGAAGGCTGGTCACACAGATAGCATGAGGAAAAATGTGCCAAGGGACAAAAGGTGTCTTCAAAGACTGACCAGGAGAGGGTGAGCTCAACTAGGGCTAGAGTGATGGTAGAAGGCTTCTTGGAAATGGGCAGGGAGTGGGCAAGGGGGAACTGAGATGTCTTGAATTCATTGGAGGAGATTATTTGTAAGAAAAAGGGTCAGTTCCACAATGAAGAAACCAGCTGGTCTGGATTAGAGAGTGGTTCTGAGTTCATACAGACAGCTGAATGCCTACTGTGCATTGGGGACACAAAAAAGTCAAGTTCTGGCTGGTGTGGCTCAGTGGATTGAACCAAAGGGTTGCCAGTTCAATTTCCAATCAGGGCACATGCCTGGATTGCAGGCCAGGTTCCCAGTGATGGGTGAGAGGCAACCACACACTGATGTTCCCCCCCTCTCTCTTCCTCCCTCCCTTCCCCTCTGTAAAAGTAAGTAAATAAAAGCTTTTTAAAAATAGGGAAGGCACATTAAAGAAAAAGTCAAGGAGACAGATCCATGGCCTGTGTGTTCACATCATATAGATTTACAGGCATCAGTTCTGCTGTGAGTGCAAGAATCCCTAAATGGACAGGCATGCAAGCGGATAAAACACCAAAAAACACAAAATATAGGGTAGGCCTGTGTAGGATGGTTCCTTGTGGCTCAAAGCTAGCAGAAGAAATGTGTAGAGACCAGAAGAGTTCCAGAGTCACCTGGAACTGGGACCTCCTCGTGTATACCATGTAAGTTCATAGCTTAGAGTCCATTCTGCCTTGTTTTTCACTATTGATTCTCCAAACCACAGGTGACCACACCTACCACTGTCATTTTCTGAACCCAGCACAAGGTTGGGTACAAAGCAGGTATTTAAGTTAAGATCTACTGACTGAGAGCTCTGGGCATCAGACTAGTGGAGAGGGAGGATCCCCTTTCGTCTTCCTGCTGTCTAACCCCAAAGTACAAATCCATCCAATGGGGGCAGCTTTAGGCCTGGTGGAAAATCTCAATGCCTCAATGCCTGGGTCAAAAGCATCCTAACTGTCTTCCAGGCCAGTATGTCTCCAGCCATCTAGAGAAGATGGCCATTAGGAAGCATCATTCAAACCAGGGACCTGCTTCACAAAGACTAAGAAATACTGTCATCAACAATCCTAAGTCAGATCTGTTTTAGTGTTGCACTTGAGCCACAGGGGTTGAGAGCTTTGTCCCCACTGCCTAGTGTCTGTCAGGGCCCAAGACAGGATATTGTCCCAGGCCAAAAATGATACCCACCTTGCTGGGAGATCCGCTTCACCAGGAGGTTGAGCTGTTCCACCACCACCTTCTTCTCATTCTTCATTAGGTGGGAGAAACAACTCTGCAGAGCAGAGGCCATGGCCTGGGGGTTCTGGCTCAGACTCTGCTTCAGCTGTGTTGTTGCATTATCTCCAATTAGGAACTGGAACTCAGGCACCTCTGCAGGGAGGCCAGGCCAGGGCCCATTTCAGAAATGGCAAAGTGGAACCCACAAAGTGGAACCCGTAGAAGTGGGAAGCTGCAGAAGGCCTAGCCACCCCCTCTCAACCAAGGAGTCAGGCAATGCTAAGCAAACTTTGCAGTGAAAACTGCTCACCACTTGCCCTCCCCAACAACACCTGAGCCTGGTCTCATGGGATTGTCCCAGGGACTTTAAGAATTCATAAGGCCAAACAGGCTTTCAGTTCCTATGACATTCAATCTCTGTTCTTGGCCACTACTCCAGCTCTGCCCTGGGCTGCCCATGCATCCTAGGCCCAATATGTATGCTCTCAGCATTTTGCCCAACCTTACTTGTCAGAAAGGTCACAATTTCCTCAACTGGCCGGAAACCACATAAGCCCTGAAAGGAAGTGAGGGCAATGGCCATTTCTGGCTTATGGTTGGCATCAGGGTAGTGCTGTGGAGCCTGGAGGTGCAGCTTCTCTGCCAGTTCCTGTGGATGGCCAGGGGAAGAGGAGGATGATCAAAGTGCAGCCACAACCTAGCAAGACACCAGTCCCACCCAGGCCTTGCTCTCCACCCTCCCCAGTCACCAGATGGTGATAGCTTCCTAATTCTGGCAACAAGTCCAGTCAAGGCATAATGCAGGAACTCCGGGTTTAGCCAACCCAGAGCAAGGACATGCCCAAATCTGGTGAGAGCTGGGGCAGACTTTAAGAGGCCTGGACTGCCCTGGCTGGTGTAGCTCAGTGGCCTCAGCACGGGCCTTCGAACCAGAGGATCGCAGTTCAATTCCCAGTCAGGGCACATGCCTGGGTTGCAGGCCAGTTCCCAGCAGGGGATGCATGAGAGGCAACCATACATTGATACTTCTTTCCCTCATTCCCTTCCCCTCTAAAGATAAATAAAATCTCAAAAAAAAAAAAAAAAAAAAAAAAAAAGGCCTGGACTGTAAATCAGGAAACCCAAACACCAAGCCATGCTCTGACACTAACAAGCTGTGTTTGGGTAAATCTCTCAGTTCTCTAGGTCTTACTTTGCTCATCAAGAAATGAAGAGTCTGGTACTCTTAGACTTCTGCCAAGATGGAGGCATAGGTGGAAACACCTTGCGTCTGCACACAACCAAATCTAAAAACATCAAAGTTTTAACAACAATAAACGCAACCAAATCACACAGAAAATCAACAATACAGAGTCCAAAAACAACAAAATGCTCAGCTAAACCAATAAGGGGGGCGAAGCCAACAGCGGAGCGGGTTGGCCAAAAAGATCCCCGACTGGGGTGTGCGCAAGCAGCCAAAGGCACAGATCCCAGGTGCGGGCTAGCTACGGGTGGACACAGGGAAGAGGCGCAGCTGGCTGTCTGTGGTCAGTCAAGCATTTGCGTGCAGATAAACCAGTGAAGAGGCGAGCATTGAGACTGCACTGTGCAGAGCAGTGGGCTTGCACATTTCCACTCAGATAAACGGGCAGGGGCGAGTGATGGGATGGACTGGGCGAGCGGAGAGGACCGCCATTGCTCCCTCTCTGACCCCGCCCCCACATACAGTGTCACAGTCCAGTGACCTGGGTGTCCCCGCCCTGGTGAATAATTAAAACTCCGCTCCTCAGACGTAACAGGCACGAACAGATTAAAACATGGCTCAAGAACAACTCAGAGCCCCAGAGCCAATAAATCTAAGTGATGAAGAAATAGCCAAACTTTCAGATGCACAGTTCAAAACACTGGTGATCAGGATCCAGAACTGGTTCATTTTAGTCACAAATTAGAGGAACATATGAAGACTAAACTAATTGAAATTAATGGTAATGCATTCATTACCATTCACAGGAAACCAATAGTAATGGAAAGGAGACTGGGACTCAAATCAAGGGAGTAGACCAGAAGGAAGGAAAAAATGACCAAACAGAAAAGAATGAAGAAACAAGAATTCAAAAAAATGAGGACAGGTTTAGGAACCTCCAGGACATCATTAAACGTTCCAACATTCAAATTATAGGGGTATCAGAAGGGGAAGAGGAACAGCAACAAGTGGAAAACTTATTTCAACAAATAATAAAGGAGAACTTCCCCAATCTGGCAAAGGACATAGACTTCCAGGAAATCCAGGAAGCTCAGAGAGTCCCAAAGAAGTTGGACCCAAGAAGGAACACACCAAGGCACATCATCATTATATTAGCCAAGATTAAAATGAAGGAGAGAATCCTAGAAGCAGCAAGAGATAAGGGGACAGTCACCTACAAAGGAGTTCCCATCAGACTGTCAGCTGATTTCTCAAAAGAGACCTTACAGGCAAGAAGGGGCTGGAAAGAGGTATTCCAAGTCATGAAAACCAAAGACCTACAACCAAGATTGCTCTATCAAGCAAAACTTTCATTTAGAATGGAAGGGCAGATAAAGTGCTTCTCAGATAAGACCAAATTCAAGGAGTTCATCACCACCAAGCCCTTATTATATGAAATGTTAAAGGGACTTACCTAAGAAAAAGAAGATAAAAAAGATGAACAGTGAAAGGACAAGCAAACTCACAGTTATCAACAACCACACCTAAAACAAAAGCAAATTAAGAGGACAGCTAGATCAGGAGTGAACCATAGAAATGAAGATCACGTGGAGAATTGGCAACAGGGGAGTGGGAGAAGGGGGGAGAAGGTACAGAAAATAAGTAGCATAGACAGTAGATAGAAAATATAGAAAATAGATAGGGGGGAGGGTAAGAATAGTAGGGGAAATACAGAATCTAAAGAACTTGAGACACGTGTTCATGAACTAAAGGGGGGGAATGGTGGGGGAAGGGTGTGCAGGGTGGAGGGGAACGGAGGCGGGGGGAAATAGAACAAATGTAATGACATAATCAATTTTAAAAAAATGAAGAGTTTGGGCAGACAGATGCTTGTGATCTGACTCATAGGCTTGTTTCAGAAAGACTCCCTGGAGATGGAGCTGAGGTAACAGCTAGGGTACCTACCCTACCCTGGAAGGTGAGCTCTCCCAGAGAGCCAAGTGGGTAAACGTCAGCTAAGGAATCATCCTGGGCTGGATGAAGGGAACCCAGAAAAAGCTTGGAGAAATTCCCCTGGCACAAGCTGGTCTGCTCTTCACTTAGAATTAGCTGGCAGCAAATGTCACCAGCATCTGGCCTTCCCCAGCTAAACCAGGAGTTGCCAGGCCTAGATTTAGCTTTGAGCTAAAGCCAGCATGGGTGGGGTAAAAACTGCAGTAAAAGTCTTAAGAGGGCCCTAACTTAAGCTCTTCTCTACCCTGATTGTACCCCAGTCTGATCCTGTACCTTGTTAGGGTGTGCCTGGATGGAGAGGGCTGTTCGAACTGAGAGCACTTTGAAGAGGAAGGGCAACTTGCCATTAAAGGTGTCCTTGACCTTTGAACCCAAGCAGTCCTGGTTCTCAGCAATCCACTGGCCTAAGGTCTTCTGCGAGATGCGATTGTCAAGAATTTTGGCATCTCCTCGGGGGTGGGTCCCCATCCACAGCTGGAAAAATAGAAAATTTGAGAGTAAAGCAGGGAGAACCTAGCATCACCAGTTTGCCTGCCTTAATCCCAGTTACTCTGTGTTTCCGACAGGGCAGCTGAGTCCTGAGATGGGCCTCCCAGGACTAGGTATAAATAAATGCTCATGCCATCATGAACATAAAGTGGGGCAGCAGACCCCAAAACATCAGGAGTCAGGAGACACAGGCTCTACCTCTAACCAGCTGTGGTGTCTAGGATTACTTATTTCCTCTCTCTAGGTCTCAGTTTTCTCATCTCTAGGTCAAGGAGAATGACACCTGCACTGTCAAGGTCACTGAATACCTAACTCAAATGGCTCTGTGAGGTGGTAGAATTCATTTATGTCAGTCTCAGATTCAGAAGCTAAAGTCTCCTTGTGCTTTGGCTTTTTCTCTACTACATGGGCAGCAGCCCTGACCTGTGTGGCCTGGTTGGGCACTGTTGCCAGTTCAATTCCCTGTCAGGCTACATGCCTGGGTTGTGGGTTCCATCCCATTCGGGATGCGTAAGAGAGACATCTGATAGAAGTTTCCCTCCCTCTCCTTCTCCCTCCCTTACCCTCCTCTAAAAAGAAGTAAATAAAATCTAATTTTAAAAAATGTAAAAGTCAAAGTAAAAATTTTGATTGTCAAAGAAGACAACATCAGTGCTATAAATTCTTTGAAAAAGGAGGTACTGGAAATCGCAGTCTATGGTGAGAAAACATTTCTTCTTTTGGTGCCAACATCTGGGTTCTTCACCCTGCACTAATTGAGGAACCTAAAGGACCTGCTCCTGTTTCCTCCCCCGTCCAGGTGATCCACGTGACTTGCCTCAGGCCCTTTGACTGGAGCAGTCTCTTGGTCTCACCTGCTGCACAAAGTGGGCTGAAATACAGTCCAGCTCTCACCTCTGCATATGGCTGGTCTTCTGAGATTCGGGCCAGTGGGTCACTGCTGGCCAGCAGCCGAGCCACTTCACTGTCGGAACCCATCTTCCCCCAGGCATACTGCTGTACCACACAGGAAAGTGGGAATACTGTGGGCACAGACAAGAGGGTCAGCTTCTGTTCCACCCGAGGCCTGACTCTACTGTCCCGCAGGAACCTGACACTGAGGGTTTTGTCTGAGGGAGTAAGTCAAATAAGGGGTTCGTATGTTGTTAGCTGAGACCCTTGTCCTCTGCAGGGATCAATAGCCTCATCTATAAAACAGGCAGTGAGGATTTTCTGCAGACGCAAGGCAGATAGTTGCGCTGAGGTGACGGGCAGAGAGCAGAAACTTTTTCACCGCGCGCTGTCTGGAAGCGACTCTCGGCAGCCGGCTCCTCCCTCAAGACCTTTCTTGAGGTTTGCAATTATGACTCAGCCCCATCGCTGGTGCCCCTCTTCTGCTTCTGTCTGAGGCCCATCCATCTCCACAAAGTCCCAAGGGTAGGTTCTACCTAGCATGTCAAGTCGGAAAGTTTCCCTAGGACGTGACCCACCCCCTGCATCGACTGGACTCTGACGTACACCCCACCTCGCTGAGCGGCCATCCTTGCAGTACCGGACCTGGCTTCCCGCACGTTACCCTTCCCGGCAGCACCCGCGGTCCCTCTGCGCCCAGAGCTCTATGGGATACGTAGTTCCTTAGGCGCCGCCTCCGAGGCCTGGGAGGCCAAGGGAGCCCCCATGTGGGCTTTTCCCACAGTCTAGAATCTCTCTCCCATCCTCTAGCAATCAGAAAAAGCCCCTACCAGCTCAGAGGATTCCAGCCCGCAATCTTAGATCTCAGCATTCATTCATTTCCTCACCGGACACATTTATTGAGAATCTTTTAAAAAATATTTTATTTATTTTTAAAGAGAAGGGAAGAGAGAGAGAGAGAGAAATGTCAGTGTGTGGTTGCCTCTCACACGCCTCCTACTGAAATTCTGGCCTGTGACCCAGGCTTGTGCCCTGATGAGAAATCCAACTGGACTGCCTTTGGTTCTCAGGCCAGCATTAAATTCACTGAGCCACACCAACCAGGGCTAAGGCCTACAGTATGTTGGAGAAGTAGTGCTACAAAAAGGGGGTGGGTGGCATGCAGTTTACAGAATTTAAAATGGTGTCTAGGTAAGCCTCATTTGAGAAGCTGACATTTAAGCACAGACTTGGAGGTAAAGGGGAGTGTTCTGGGCAAAAGGAACAGCTAGAGCGAAGGCCCTAAGTTGGAAATGTGGGAATGAGCCTGTCACATTCTGGAGTAAATAGCAAAAAAGCCAGTGTGGCCAGAGCTGAATGAGCAGGACAGGGGTGGTCAAGAGAGTTTTGCAGTCATTAGCAGGTTTAAACAAAGAATTGCTGTGATCTAAGCAGGGACTCACTGATGCTTGATCATGATAGTAAATGTCACCTGCAAGGCCCTTAACTTCTCTGAGCTTCACTTTCTTCATTTGTAAAATGGGGTAATACAGCTGGCCCGACAGGCTTATTTTAGATCAGATGACAGCAGGAAGGCAGTCGGCGCTGGGTGCTCCTCTGATCTTCCCTTACCTAAGTACTGCAGGACTCAGAACCGCAGCCACTTATCCAGGCTGAGCTGCTCACAAGTCACAATGCACAAAAGTCAAGGAGATCACCAGGAGCCCTTCAGGGCAAAGGCTGGGCTGGGCTTTGGATATAGGGTAATTTTGCTAGATCCTCTGGAGAAAGGCTATGACATTTGGACAATAGCCCAGGAGGAGGACAGCCAGCTGGAGGGGCCCAAGAACACAGACACCAAAGCTCCAGGGAACCTGGAGTGAGAGACTATAGAGTCCTGACTCTGCCTCCCCATCTCCTTTCCGAACACCGATTCCCACAGCTTCTACCACACATGCAAAGGAAAAGAAGGGGTACTGTTTTCTCTGTTATGTCCAGCTGTGAACGTCAACCTCCCCTGGGGTCCCCTGGCTCAGAAAAATTAGCCTGCATTTCGAAGGAAGTTTTACCATATCCTAAGGAATAATAAAGTGGAAAACATACAAATGAAAATCATACAAACAGCCTGTCTCACATACCTCCTACCTTTAAATACTATCTGTCCCCTCATCTCCACTCCCCCGGCCATATGAACCTTTTGGAAGAAAAACGAAGGGTTAGTTTAGGCATAGGGGGTTCTTAGAGCACCTCCCACTATGACCACCACTGAAGCCAGTTAGCGTTACTCCCTTGTAGTATCTCTGCACAGGGAGGGAAGAACATAGGCTGATGGCACAGAGCCATCATGCCACCTTCCCCACCAACAGAAAAATACGTCTGTAAGGGAAACTAGGATGTTCAGGGAACTAGAATTTTTCACCCTTACCTCTTACTTGTCGATCTCTAGTAGAACTGATCATACTTTATTATCCAGTGATGATTTGCTTTCCTCACTGGACTATGTGTCTAGTTCAGCATCATGTTTCTGCCATTACCCAGCTGAGGGCTCAAGCTGAAACAGCAACTAACTTTTATTGTTTGTTTTGCTACTAAATCCCATGTTAAGCCCCTTTCAAGACTTCTCTCACTTAATTTTCAAGACAACCCTATGGGATAGGTACTGTCACAAGCCTCTTTTTAGAGATGAGAAAAATGGGTGTCGGAGAGAGGAAGTGACTAGTGCAAGAGCATAGAGTTCCAATCTGCTATACCTCCTCTGTAAATAAATGTCTCTATCACAGGGAAGTGGACAAATCTTAGGAGTCTTCAGAGACAGATGGGTGGGTCAGCTCTACACTGGTAATAAGTTCCATTCTTTCTTCAGCAGTCGACCCTTATACCAGGTTTGGCAGACAAGGAGGCAGGGCAGCCTTATGTTGCGTAGACTGTTTTCTCAGACTGTAGACAGCAAAGATCTCTGTATGCTGCCTGTGATATTGTGATATAATAACCAGCTCCTGGCCAGAACTCCTAAAATCTTTGTAATTTCCTAAGTAATAAAGGTGCTAGGGGCATCTTTTATTCTAATACTTGTCTTTGATGATGGTTTCTAATGCAGAGCTCCTAAATCCCCTGGAATTTCCTAGGTAATCAGAGTACTTTCTGTCCTAATGAGGCAACTCTTGGTGGGCTCCTGGAGAGCCTCAAGCTGTGACTGGTCACCAGAAGGACCAGGCCTTGATTGGAAGCTTGTAACTTTCAGCTCCACCTTCCACCTTCCAGGGAGGAATGAAGGGAGAGATTGAGTTAACCATCAATCATGATCATATGTACGTAATGAAGTTTCTCTTTGGAGAGCTACCAGGTTGGTGAATACATCCATGGGCCAAAAGGGTGATACACCCCAATTCCACAGCACAGAAGCTCCTGCAGTCAGGATGCAGGCCTCGCCCTATGTATCTCTTTAATTAGCTGTTCATCTGTATCCTTTATCATATCCTTTATTATATAAGAAACCAGTAAACGACCCTGGCTAGTGTGGCTCAGTGGATTGAGTGCCCACCTGTGAACCAGTCATCAGTTCCATTCCCAGTCAGGGTACATGTCTAGGTTGTGGGCCAGGTCCCCAGTAGGAGACGCATGAGAGGCAACCACACATTGATGTTTCCATCTCTTTCTCCTTCCCTTCCCCTCTCTCTAAAAATAAATAAAATTAAAAAAAAATATTTCGAAACCAGTTGATGTGTTTCCCTGCATTCTGAAAGCTATTCTAGCAAATTATTGAACCTAATGAGGGGATTGTAGGAACTGTGATTTATAGTGCAGGTGACAGTGTGACACTTGTGATTGCCATCTGAAGTGGAAGCAATCTTGTGGGAGTGAGACATTAACTTGGGGGAACTGATGCTAACTCCAGGTAGTGTCAGAACTCAACTGAATGACACCCAGTTGGTGTCAGAGAACTGGTTAGTTTGGCAAAAAACAAACCAAACCTGTGTCTGGTGACAGAAGTGTTCTTTGTGAGTAATAAAGGAGACATAAAAAAGTCTTTCCTTACACTGCCCTTGGAGGGGTGGCTGTGAGGGGTTATAGGTAGGTAGTTTCTAAGGGGACTGGACACAAACGTGGATCCCTTCCCATTCTTCCACTTGAAGACATTTCCTGGAGAAAGTTGAGCTGGACCCTAAAGGGTAGTTGGGATTTAGACAGGAGAGAGGAAGGTAAGAGAAGTGGAGATAATATTTACTAAATGTGTATAATGTATTGGTAATATTAGTGCCAGAAATACAATAGTGAGCACAACAGACCCTACTCTTGCTCCTATGGAGCTTACAATCTAGTAGGAGAGAGACATAGTAAATGACCAGCTATACACGTGTGTACTTACAACCTGAAATAGGTATTACAGAGAAAAAGTGCAGGGTAATAACAAGTTATGTGTTGGTTAGGGAGCTGATCTAGCCTACAGAGTGAAGAGAGGCCACTCCTAAGGGGAATCTGAGATTGCATTTGAAGGATACTAGGAGTTAACTAGGTGATGATGAGAACATGGGTTAAGAGTACACCAGGAAAAGGGAATATTAGGTGTGAAGGCCCTGAGGCGGGAGGGAACAAGGGAAGCTTGAGGAACTGAAAAGCCATGAGGAGGGCTGGAACCCATGGAGGTAGGCACAAGAAGGGGTGGGAAGGATAGATAGGTGGGGCACATACTGCAGAACCAAGAGGCCAAATAAAGGACCTGGGCCTTTCTATAAAATAATTGAAGGCTTAAAAAAAAGATTTTATTTATTTACTTTTAGAGAGAGGAGAAAGGAGGGAGAAAGAAAGAGAGGGAAACACCAATATGTGGTTGCCTCTCATGTGCCCCCTACTGGGAACCTGGTTGCAACCCAGGCATGTGCCCCGACTGGAAACAGAACCCATGACCCTTTGGTTAGCAGGCTCAATTCACTGAGCCACACCAGCCAGGGCAAATAATTGAAGGAATTTAAACGGAATTCTATAATAATTTTGTCCCCTTTAAATAGATCTCTGGTTGCAACATGAACAAGAGACCAATTAGCAAGCAGCCCTATACTAATCCAGGGTAAGGAATGGCAGTGGCTGGATCTGGTGGTAGCAGAGATGAACAAAGCCAGAGTGGTGAATGAATAAGGTAGTTTGTGGAGAGTGCGGCCATCTCTTCCCTGGCTGATGGCTGTATTGCTGAACTCCTTCATTCATTTAACAAATGCTTGACACTGAGGTTCAAATCCCAGCTTAGGCCCTACACCTGTCTGGGAATCATGAGGCAAGGCCTAAAAGAAGCAAAGCTCAGCTAGTCTGGGCACAGCTGCCCGGTCAGTTCTTCAGTGAACTCCTCTGCTCTGCCCCTACCACTGGAACACTCCTGCACAGAGAGGTAGGCTCACAGTCCTGTCCCCTGCCTGTACCAGTGGTGCTTCCCTTCAGAAAAAAAGAAGGGGTTAACTTTCCAGCCCCCCTGGGGAGTTTACTGGGAAAGTTTTCTTTGGGGAACTTCCAACACAAGTTTGGACATTGTCAGACCTTGAGGCAGTGGGTCCAGATCCAACTCTGCCTCTCCCTTGCTATCAGGGGTGTCCAACCTTTTGGCATCTCTGAGCCACAGTGGAAGAAGAGTTGTCTTGGGCCACACATAAAATACACTGAGACAAATAATCACCCCCCCAAAAAAAATCTCATCATGTTTTAAGTAAATTTATCCTTTTGTGCTGGGCCGCATTCATAGCCATCCTGGGCCGCATGCAGGCGGAAAGCCACAGGTTGGACACCCTTGTCCAGTCTATCCATACCGCCCGGACCCCCCGGAAGCACAGGTATAAAGAAGGAGCTGATGAAAGAGAGAACTCAAGGAGACTCCTTAGAGTGGTGGTGAGGGGGGCGTGGCGGACCTCTGTGACGTACAAGATCACGCTTCTTGGGAAAAGCTCAGCGCCTGCGCCAGAACAGCGGCTCGCTCCCGGAAGTGGAGGGTCTACCCGGACAGCCGCTGGGTCTCTGTGCCCGGAGGCAGAAGCGCTCGCGGAGCTCGCTAGTCGGCCCCCGACCGCTATGTCGGCCTTCGAAACCAACCCCTTCGCGGACCCAATGGACGTAAACCCCTTCCAGGTAGAGCTTTCAACTCACAGTTCTCTCTAGTGCCAAAGGCCTCCACCCAGGCCTCTTTCGCTAGAGCCGGGAGACGTGGCGTAGGAGGGACAGGCTGACTGCCCAATGGGAAAGCTGGCTCTGAGAGCTGGCCTATTATAGTGCCTTGGGGGCGGGACTAGCAGCAGGTGGCCCGAAGGGGCTTGGCTCGGTAGCCTGGGAAGAGATGGGGACCTTCTAACTCCGCAAACTGATCCCCTTTGACCGGGTATTGCTGGGGAAGGGAACTGGACCCGACTGGGGATTCCCCCAGCGTGAGGGAGAGACATGACTTCATCCGAGAGAGAAGTGTGCCTACCACAATCCTGCAGTCGTGGCTTGAGGCACGTTAGGAAGGGGGTGACAGCAGCATAGCGGGGTGAAGAAATGGGGAAATCTGAAGACAACCCAGTTCTCCCTCCCCTAACAATCAAACTAGCGTATAAGGTATAGGAGGGCCCCTGGGATTTGTCAGGAAAGGAAGGCTGGGGAGTGGGTGAGAAGCTGAAATACGGCTTTGATAAGAATGCCACACTTTGGCCATGGGGTTACTTTGGACTAGGTTGACTTGATAGGAGGGCCCAGGTTAGGGAGGGAGACATGAGGGGGTTCTGACGGTCTTGAAACAGAAGGAATGTTGGCCTGATGGACCTGTATACCTTGGCACAGTAGTTGAGATGTGCTGACCAATAAGCTGGCTTCACCTTTTGAACAAATGATGAAGGAAGAAAGTTTTCCTACTTAAAGCCGAAACCTTTCTGCCTTTGAGCTAAGGGCACAGGGGTATTATTTTTCTATGATGAATGACTGGGACTCCTGTTAGTGCCCAAGCTCCTCTGCCTCTTGTTTCATGTATGCTCAAAACCAGTTCTGCTCAAAAGTAGCTTGTGCTGACTTGTGATTTATGAGTCCCAGGGTTTCTGCTGTCAGGATGTCACCAACTCATCCTGCTTGGACTTCGGTCATTGGCAGCTTCAAATTTCCTGCACGTGGAGGGGATGTCCTTGGAGGGGTCCTTTCCTGCAACTCACAGCCTGAGCTTTCCCACCTTGAATCTCCTCAAGGGTCAAAGCCAAGATTATTGAAACTAGAACAGAATTACTCTGTGTTGTCAGGAGAGTGAAATTTTATGCTTCTTTCTTGGTCTCAAGGTTCCTTAGCCAGTGGGAGCTCTCAAGGCAAATTTTGGGCACTTGTTCTTTGTAACATCAGGGAATTCTTGTAGCTTAATGCTCCTTGACAGGACCTTTGCAGGGACCTTTTTTTTTTTTTTTTTTTTCCATGTAATTCATTCATCTCTATTGAGATGAATTGAATAAAAGAACATTTCCATTTTCACTGCCATTGTCTTCTGGTAACTGTTTTGCTGTATAATAGTGGAGTTGAGTTTTAGTGAGGATCTGGTAGCCTTTTGGTTGTGTGTGCTGGGTAATCATTTGCTTTTCTTTTCCTTTCAGAATTAGGAATAAAATGTCTGCTATCTGACAGAAGTGGTTAGCTGTCCAAAGATGCAGAGAACTTGTCCCAAATGCTAGCTGTGGGCAAGATAGTTGGCCTGAGTTCAGCCCTGTATTAACAGTAGCTTGAAAGTCTTAAACTACATCTCCGGCCCCAGAAATGATTGTGCAAACTGTGGTAGGAATAACTTCTGCATTCAAGCAAGACAGCTTTTGCATCAGGCAATCCCAGGATGTGACAGGACAGGAAGCAGCTGTCGGCCTGTGAAGGGCAACATCTGGTGGGGAATTGCGTGTAGGAAGAAGAGAGCTGGCTGGCTGCAATTCTCCTTATTCTGGGCTGGGTTTTTCCTCCTGGCACACAGTTTGTAGAGAGAAGGAGCTTTGGAAGTGAGGCCTCTGAGCTCCTCCTGGGGAGCTGCTCTCCCTCTCCTTGTAATGGTAGTGTCAGGTTCCGACTGCCAGGGCTGGAACATTGGGAGGGTGCAGCCTTAGGGTGACTGGGTATGAGCCCAGCTTCATTTACCCAGGGTGTTGGCACAGAGCTCAGGAGAGAGGTGATAGGCTCAGAAACTGTCACACTAAGCCAGCCTGCAGAACAGTCCTTTTTTCCATCACTCAGTGGTGGGTTATGAAAATAAACTTAGTGTTCAGAGTCCGTGGTGGAATATCCTCAGAAATCTATCCTAACCCCTTCAGTTTAGAATGAGAAAACCAAGAATCCTGTGAGGAGGTAACATGCCAGAGTAACTGGCTAATTTGCAGCAGGAAGGGGCCCAAACCTCCCGGCTCATTCCCAGAACAGCACTGTTTAACAGATTTTTGAAGCTCTGCCTTGGGGTTATTTAGTTATTTAGGCCATCTAAGGAAACAATGTTACATCATTACTACTATCGCCATTCTTAAAATGAGAGTACTGGTGGGCTGAAAGTAACAAATTAGAATTAGCTAAGCTATTTTCTCCCCAGTGTATGGGGTTGGAATAATACAGATGGCATTGTTTTTTAAGACAGTACTTTAAAGCTGTGTGTTCTGAATAATACCAGTCCTTAAAGGTGCTCAGGGTTCTGTGGTCAAATAAATTTGGGAATCCCTACTTATTCCATGTTTCTTGAAGATGGATAAGGCTTGTTAACTTATTATAGGCTCTGAGAAATCCTACAGTAAAGACATTTACTGAACTTTATTTGATCCAACATTTCTCAAAGTTATTAAACCATGGAATCCTTTTTCTACTGACTTCAGTAATATCCCATGAAACTCCCAGTACGCCTTTAAATTGACTTCCTTATCCACTTCTCCACACCCACCCATGCCCCACAATTTGGGTGTGGGCTTTTGTGACCTCTTCCTTGCATATAGTTATAATTGGGATTATTAGAAAATTTCCTGTTGGCGGGGGTGGGGGGTGGGTGGGCTGGGATGAGAGTAAAAGAGAGAACACTGTACTTGGTCTCAAGGTGCCTTAGCCAACGGGAGGCAAATTTCTCAAGGCAAATTTTGGGCACTTGTTCTTTGTAACATCAGGGAATTCTTGTAGCTTAATGCTCCTTGACAGGACCTTTGCAGGGACCTTTTTTTTTTCCATGTAATTCAGTCATCTCTATTGAGATGAACTGAATAAAAGAACATTTCCATTTTCACTGCCATTGTCTTCTGGTAACTGTTTTGTTGTATAATAGTGGAGTTGAGTTTTAGTAAGGATCTGGTAGCCTTTTGGTTGTGTGTGCTGGGTAATCATTTGCCCAGCACAAAATAAATAAATAAATTTTAAATAAAAGAAAGAAAACTTCTTGCAAAGTAAGAGTTGTGCGAGGAAAGTTGTCACAAGAGTGCAGTAGAAGTTTTACCAAGCTTGTAGGAGGAAGCAGGAAACTGCAAGTCAAGTGTTGCGATTTCACAAGGCTGGCACTCCCTAATCCCTCTGTTCATGCTAGTGCATCTGCTCTGTATTCTCTGGGGATGTGGGTCCTGGTTCCGACTGATTCCAGAGTCTCAGTTTCTGGAGACTTGTTTGGTAATGAGGAGGTAGAGTGCTAAAACGGTAGGCATTGTATTAATTTGATTCTTCAGCAGTCCACTACCAAGCAGATCACTCAGGCAAACATCAGTGTTGCTTTCCTCCTTAACGTTTCTGTCTGTTTAGCCCTGCGGCCAGCATTGATTCCAAGGAGAGGAATGGACCAGCTGGTGGTGCTGAACAGAGAAAGCCTTTCAGGGGTGTCCAGCCTTTTAGGTGTCTCTGGGCCACACTGGAAGAAGAAGAGTTGTCTTGGGCCAATACACAAACACAAACAAAAACTGATGAGCAAAAGAAAAGGTTTTAAGTACATTTACAATTTTGTGTTGGGCCGCATTCATAGCCACATGCAGCCCACGGGGTTGGGTACCTCTACTTAGGTCTTCATGAGTTCTTCCAATCACACACCATGTCACTTTCCCATATTGCCTGTTTGCAGGTAAAAGTTAATCTCAGTGCCGTGGCTGCTTTTCAAAGATTTAAAACATTTCTCTCTTATGGGAAGAGAAAGCAGTGGTAGATCTTGCTTTGGGTGTGAACAAAGTTACATGAGGTTCCCTGCACAGACATTGATGGCTTTGCCACTTCCCGGAGAGGCCAGGCTCCAGCTTGACTCTAACTTTGGGAATTCTCAGAACCACCAGATGGACCTGGTAGAACTTTCCTGTGGAACAAGGGCATTGTCTCAAGAAATTTGTCTCATATATTTAGGGGTGCTCTGGAGTTCCGTCCTTCAGTAATTTCTTCCACTTACATGGTTTCAGAATAGCATTCACCTAACAGTGGTCCCAGATGTAGAACACTTGGCCTAACCTTTCTTCTGAGTATCAGGCCAGTATTCAGCTCTCACCTGGACATAGTCAACCATTCCAACCAGATGTATTCCACGTGGATCTCCAGGCTCACCCAGTGTCTTCTCAGATCTCTTCCCTGCCCCACACACCCACTTCTGAAAACACTGTTCCTCGTGTTCCATGATCACTTACCCTGCTCACCACCGGTGGCCCCGTTCCCCAGTTCCCCAAGCTGGCAACTCGACTCCTTCCTTTCCTTTCCCTGCCACACCCCCGCTTGCCCTGTAGTATTGCCATACCCCTACGAATCCAGAGAGTGGTTGAGCCTGTGGCATCTACCTGAGAAGGGTCATTGGAGTCTATCCTCTCTTCTCTGTCCCCAGCTGTCATACCTTAGTTCAGTCCTCACCATCACCCACTGAACTGTTGCGTCCCAACCAGTCTTCACATCATCCTTCCCCTGGCATTGCATTTTCCCCTCTACTGGCAGAGACGATCGCAGCAATTGATCCCTGCTCACAAACTCTAGTTGTCCTTCGTTGCCCAGAGGGTAAAGTGTAAACTGCACTCTGGCCCTACCCTTTCTTCAGGTTGGTTTCCTGGTACTCTTGGCTACTCTCTGCACAGGCTCCGCTCCACAGCCCCCAGAACCTTCTCCTGTTCCCTGAACACATGCAAGCTGTTTATTAAAGTTGAGGAGTCTTTGTATGTGCTAGTTTTTAGTTTTGCCTTCCCCTTTAGTGCCTGCTAAATTTCTTTCTTTCATCTCTCAAGGTCCAACTGAGATGCCACCTCAGTGAAGCCTTTCTTGACTCTCCCAGATAGCTTAGTCCCTCCTTCCTTTCTGATCCCCTTGCATCTGCCCTCACCTGTTAAACACCGTCCGTACACTGTCTCTGTTTGCCTTGACTTTTGTCTCATGCTCTGTACTATTTGCTTCCTGAGGGCAGGAACCAATGCTTTTCTTGGTGTCCTTGCCCTGTGTGCTCCATGTGGAGCGGTTTGCCCGGGAGCCAACAGACTGAGGTGGACGGCAGTGGTGAGCGACTCAGTATGAGAAGGCACTGTGCTGAGAGGGGTGCCGTGTCACGTCGTGGGGGCCTCGAGGCCAGCCCGACCCCTCGGACGTGCTGTCTGGGTGGTCTGTGTGTCACCACTGTGGCGTTTGCTCCAGCCCCCCCCCCTTGCCATTCGGACTCATTTGGTGGGCACTCAGGCTCTTCTTAAAAATATGTGTTTTAAAGTAAAAATAATAACCATGTTATAGAAAATCTGGAAAACAAAATAAATCATCCACATTTCTACCAGTCTTTTGCAACTCTTGTAATTTTGATACTTTTTCCCCGGTCTCTTTTCTTGAGTACTTAGAATGAAACGTATTCATGTAACAAAGCCTTTTCTGTATTGCTGCTGCCCTATGTTCATACCTGCGCTTTTTAATGGCTGTTGAGGCCTTTGAGGGAAAGTGCCCCAAAACATACGGGTGCTTACAGTCACTGGGTATTTCAATTGTTTTCTGCTTTTTTTCTCTTCTTGTAAATACGGGTGCAATAAATGTCTGCAGATACAGATTTTTATGTGTTTTTTGTCGTATTTTCTTAGGATGGATTCTTAGGTTCTGGGTCAGAGAGGACCAAGGTTAACTGTGGGAACCTTGGGCCCCAGCCAGCCTGTTTGGGGATGGTAGTTCTCTCTTGTTCTGTGACACACAGCCTCCAAAGCAGATAGGACTTCACCGAGCTGTTCAAGTACTGGTGACTCCATGTCTCCCAGAGAGAATGGCTGAGTTTTTTTAGCACATGAGGCATTTATTTAATATTTATTTGGAGCCACAAGTAAACCCCACACTGGGAGTTTGGGTGGAGTATAGGATGGGGAAGCAAGGAAAAGTGTTAGGGAGCTAGTGCGCAGCAGGACCTGTGAACCTCATAGAAAGACATTGCCAAACTAGTGTGATCCAGTTTTTTCAAGGCTTCTTCCCAACAGAGCTCATGCCTAACTCTGCCTCTTTTCTCATGGGTCCCTCACACCCCAGTGACAGGAAAGTGTTCCCCTGCCCCAGAGCTCTAGTGGGACTTACTCTCTGGGCCTTTGCTCACCTTCCCCCCTCCCGTTGGAACCCTGCCTTCCTCAAAGCCCTGCCTGGGCCTCCCTTCTCCTCTCTTCTTATTAGCAGCCCCCTGGGTTCTTGTGTACATGTCTTAGCTACTATATTGTGGGCTCTAGAAGGCTAAGAGCTGTTATCTTGTTTGCCTTGGTGTGTCCCTCACACTATTTGTTACTGTTAAGTGAATGAAAAAAACTGAGTTCAGGAGCATTTTATTTATTATGAATTTACTAGGAAGAGACATTAGCCAGTCTGGGGCCTTTGGCACTGAGGGGATTTTAGGTTACTTCTTTGTAGGTGAAACTTAGCTCTCATGATCCTTTTAAACAACTGCTTGACCCCCTTATGAATCAGCCGATGTTCGGTGAGTGGGAAGGAAGACTGCTGCTGTTGACTTCTTCTCTGTGACTCGTAGTAGAAGCTGAGAGTCCTCATTCAGGCTGGTCAGTGTGGTCCGCAGTCATAACACCCTCTGCATGTGTCCCACCAAGGGTGTTCCCCAGGAAGGAAGGAATAAAGGCCCAGGAATAAAGAAATGAGCAGAAGCAGTTGTCCCAGTCACTCATGGTGCCCTCATCAGTGTCCTTCCAGAGTAGGGTTCATTTATTCAACCACACATTAGTAGAGCACTTCCATTTGCCAGGCGCTGTACCAGGCTTTGGGGTGCACTGCTGAACAAGGTGGACCTGGGCCTTTCCCTCTCAGGTTTACCACTCACGTCTTTGGAGACACACAGACTTAGATTCAGGGTTGGGTTCGTTCACTGCTCCTGAGAACGTAGATGAGCTGCTTGCCCTCTGAGTGGAGGCTTTGTCCGGCTGCACACTACAAACACTCCTGCCTCAGGGTGGGTGTGAGGAGCAGTGCGGAGGAGGGGTGTAGCTTTTCTTAGCCAGGACCCTTCAGCCGAGCCACAGGTCACCGAAACTGACTGGAGTGACCATTTTCTCCATTCTCTCAAGGATGGAATATAAGCAGGATGGTTCAGTTCCATCTGCACAGGACAGAAGTCAAGTCATTGCACACAGTGGATACCTTAGGGTAGTGGGGCTTTATTTTCTCAAAGAACCAGGTTGAAAAGGCTGGTGGAACCTTCTTTTCGGGTGTCTTGACACAGTGGCCAGTTCTGGGGTGAGCACAGTCACACAGTAGCATCCTGGTGTGGTAAGCCTGGCATGTAGTAGACAGGAAGTGTCAGCTCCCTTTCTCAGTCCCTCTCCCCCCATGTCTGTCCGCAGGCTTCAGCTTCTCTTGGAGCCACTCACATCCTTCAGAAAGAGCCCAGGTCTCCTCAGATGAGAAGTATCCCTGTCTTCCAGAGCGGGGCAGGCTCTTCTTCCCGAGCAAGGTGCTTCTGGGCCCTGAGGCTGCCGCTGTGTTGCTGGCGCCTCCTCCTCTAAGCCCTAGCATTTGGGCAGTGCCTCCTAGGGGAGCAGAAGCCCTAGAGCGTGCAGCATTTGTTCTTAGACGTTACCTGAGCTTCTGCTCCCCACAGGCCCATCACCAAGCACTAGGAATCCAAAGTACGAACTGGACACCTGGCTGCAGAGTTTACAGCCTGCTAGTGGAGACAGGTTTGGTTTATGGTGAGCCCGGTGTCTTTAAGATTTTAGAAAAAGGAAGAGGGATCAGTGTGTATAGTGCAGTCAGCCTCCAGTTCCCCAGAAGAGCCCTCTTCTGGTAAACATGTACCTCTGACGGTTGTATATGCCAGTACCTGAAACTGCAACCGGAGCCACCCCTCTGTCCTCTGTCCTGTAGTGACTCAGACCTGAGTAACCAGTTCCTTGGATGGTGGATCTGATTTCAGTGACTTCGGCTTGGTGTCTGCTGACTGTGAAAGGGGAGCAGATACTGAGTCCTGAATCGTTCTTGCAGGAAGCAGGCCCACTAATTCTGAGAGACATCTGGTAGTCATTCAGCAAAAAAAAAAAATAACCTCAAGGCCAGTTTCTCCAGCTCCGTGTGGTCTCCTGAACTTCACCTTGCTGCTTTGTCCAAGTTGCAGGAGCCACCAGGCAGGGATGGTATCCAGCAAAAAGGACAGAGCCACCCTGAGTCTTTGCAGAGGATTCCAGTGGAAGTGTGAGAGTGAGGCCCAACCAGAGACAGGAGCTGTGTGCCCAGCTCTGGGTTAGTTCCTGGGGCAGCTCAGACAGAGTGTTGTCCTCAGGGAACCAGTGGCTCAGGTGGGAAGAGGAGAGTTGTTTGTGTGAATAGGTTAGAAAACACCTTCAGTGTGACCCTGAGCTCTATAAATGTTTAGAATATGGAGCCAGCTCCCATCTTGAGACCTAGGACAAGTACTACACCATGGTGATGGTCCATTTCCATGTAGAAAATTGAGGGGGGTCTATTTAATGTTAACATTGTGTTTAAAAATACAGCCTGTGGAGGTGAGGCTGGGCCAGAAGGACGGGAGCATCTGGATAAATAGTGAGGGACAGTGAGGGGTGGAGACAGGGAAGCCCAGGTGAGGCCTTTAACAGGGGCCTTGGCAGAATCCAGTGACAGTCTTCTTACCCTTCGCAGCTGTTTCTCCCAGAGCATAGGCGTTGCTGTTGAGCTGGACCTGAGCCTCTACCTGTGTGCACGGGGTGGGGGCGTGTATAAGGAGCTCTGCTTAGTAAGGGGCAGGTGAAGACAGACTGGCCTCCGGCCAATGTGGAGGCTTCTTGGGCGAAGAAGGAGGCGGGTGGCCCTGTGCGGGCTCTAGGCCAGAAGGGTTGGCTTTGGCAGAGATCAGGTGGGAAAAGGAAAGCTAAAAACTTAGGACAAGCTGTGTTCTGGGAAAATTTTTTTTTTTTTGCAAGAATCTAGAAACAAAGCCCTGATCTGTGTGGCTCAGTTGGTTGGACATTGTTCTGCAGAGTGAAAGGTTGCCGGGCACACGCCTGGGTTGTAGGTTCAGTCCCTGGTCGGAGCCTGTACAAGAAGCAACTGATCGATGTTCCTCTCGCACGATGATGTTTGTCCCTCTCTCAAACCCTTCCTTCTCCTCTCTCTAAAAATAAATAAATATTTTTTTAAAGAAGAATCTAGGGAAAAATACAACCAGAAACATTTCCCTGGCTTTTTCTCTGAGTCCCTTATATATTTTTTATTCCTAGTAAGAACGCTTGATTTAATCAAATTAGGCACCCAGTAGTATGCTTTTGTTCTACAACCTTTTGTAGAGGCTATAGAACAAAAGCCGTCTGTTAAAAAAATAAAAGGAGAAAATAATAAATAATAAAATAAAATAGTAAAGAGCCCTGGCCAGCGTGGCTCAGTTGGTTGCAATGTTGTTTGGAAACCAGAAGGTCACAGGTTTCGATTCCTGGTCAGGGCACATGCCTAAGTTGTGGATTTGATCCCTGGTTGGGGTGCATATGGGAGGTGACTAATCAATGTTTCTCTCCCTTCCCCTCTCCCTAAAAATCAGTAAGTATGTCCTTGGTTGAGGATTTAAAAAAGAAAAGAGAAACAGTGCAGAAAGGCTATAAAGTGAAAACTCTCCACCCATTCACCACCACCCCGGCCGAAAAAAACCCACTACCTGGAGTTAAATACTACAAACTGTTACAAATCTATAAAGGATACTGACTGACAAGAACACATGTAGTGTCGGTTCCCAGGCCTCGAAGTATAAAACTTGCTTTGTGTCTCCTCTGGGAAGTCATCTGGGCTGAACCCCTCCTTCCCCAGAAAAGTAAAGGATTGTAGCTCTGTGTGGCAGGGCACAGGAGCCTTCAGAAGAGGCTCTTCCGGAAGGGCTGTCGGCAGCTTCACTTCAGCCAGGCACCCCAGCATTGCCGGCTGGCCCTCCCTTACCGAGGTTCTTTCTTTTCCTCAGCATCTAATGGCTCTTTTTCACCTTCTCAGGATCCCTCTGTGACCCAGCTGACCAGTGCATCACAAGGTGGCCTGGCTGAATTCAACCCCTTCTCAGAGGTTGGTGAGCATCTCTTCTTTCTACCCAGGTCCTCCGGCTAGTGCCGGGGTCTCTGGAGCAAGGAGCCTTAGCAAGACACAGTTTTCTGAGAAGCTGCAGTCCTCAAAAGGGTAGTCTCAGCATGAACTTGGGGGTTGGGGGTAAGATGACGTAGCCACCAAATCTCTCCTTGGGGTCCATGGTCTGGGCTCCTCCCTGAAGAGGGCAGGGCAGCGCCAGGAGCCGTGGGTCCAAAAAGGCCAGGAATGCTGGGTTAGGCCTCACAGTGCCCCGGGCCTGAGGCTTGTTGGCCAAGAAGCTACAGAGGGAGGCCCAAAGGGCGTACTCGTCCCAGCTAGGGGCACATCACTCACCCTGCTGTGGGTTTGCTCCCACGTGGCTGACCGGTGAGTCCCACTCTCCTCACTCTTTTGACTCTCCCACTCAGACAAATGCTGCAACAACAGTTCCCGTCACCCAGCTCCCTGGGCCCTCACAGCCGGCAGTTCTCCAGCCCTCAGTGGAGCCAGCCCAGCCAACCCCCCAGGTACTGTTGACGAAGATCCCTCTGCCTCTCCTTGCCAGAAAGGGCAGCACCTCACCCAGCTGAGTCCTGAGATGGAAGGGTGGGCAAAGGGCCTTTTTCCCTCGCTTCCCTTCAAGGGCCCTCAGAATAATCTCTTTGGAGTTTGTCACTTGCATGTGGAGGGTCTGCTCACCTATACCCTCTCTCCCCACCACACACCCCACTGCCGGCACCGAAGAATAAGCCCCACCCACCAGGCTGGGCATCTTCAGACAAGAGCATTGCTTGTCATGCCATTCCAGCTCCTCCTGGGGCCTTTGGCTGTTTCTCTGTTACTCAGGGCCCAGAATCTATCCTTTTATTTCTAACCTCATGTATTCCTACCTTTGTCCCTTTACCAAATACTATGAATTTGTCTTCGTGGTGCCCAACTCTCCACCCCCTTGCCTCACTGTTGTCCCCCACGCTCCACACTGCCCCTGGCGAGCATGACCCACAGTGGAGTTGTATGTTGCAGCTCCTGCTTAGACAGGCCAGCAAGTTCCTGCCTACCAGATTCCTGGCAGGGAGCGAGCGCTCAGAGAGGCAGATGCTACTAGGAGGAGATAGTATTCTCAGAGACAGCTACATACGAAAACTTCCAAAGGTAGGCAAAGTATAGGTGAGCATGAGTTAGGGCAAGGTGCCTAGGCCCTGCCCAAGCTGGGCTTTAGACTCTAGTGGTCTCAGGCTACTCCCATCAGCTGGACAGATTTCCTCTGGAAGTGCTGCCCCTGCGTGGGACCCCGGAACCTGGGGACTCCAGGTTCCACACATGGCCCTAGAATCCCGTGAGGCAGAGGGAACGTTCTTCTTCAGCTGGGTGACGTCATCCTCAGTCCTGCTTAATTGAAGTCAGAGGCTTGGAGGAATAGGCTAAGACCTTCACCCGGGTCAATTCGGGTCCTGCTTCTACCCCTAGTGCCTGAAATTTACCCCCGAAGGCAGCCTTAGCTCTTTGGAGAGCTCATTCTTGGAGAGAGAGAGAACACACATATGTATGTACACGTATGCCTGGCTTACTGTCCTGTGAGATGAGCAGTTTGGCATTTGCTCCCTGTGAAGGACTGTAGCCTTCAGGAGGAACCGGGCCCCAACAGCTGTAGTACCCAGCAGGGACAGGGCGTGGGCTGGGACTCTGGGCCCAACTCTGCTCAGCCTCACATAGAGTCCCCTGGCTGCTTCACCCAAAGGCCCTCCTCTGTCTAGAGAAGGGACATAGCTTAGACTCTGTTTGCCATGAAAGCCAGGCAGAGCAGGGTCAGCCCTAGGGGCTGTCCAAGGATATAACCAGTTACAGCTCAGATGGACCTCAGGTGAGGTGCTTGAATATACATCCCTCAGGCTCCAGGTACACACAGTGTGGCCTCAGGTGCCTCTCCTCCCCACTTACTCTAGCAGGTTTGCTCTGTCTCCCTTCACACACACCCCTTCTAGGCTCTTCAATCGAGGCTTGGGTCTCTGGGTTTCTGGGTATAGGACAGTCTCTTGTGGGGCCTTTTGCCCTTTGGTGACACCCCAAAGGTCAGTATAACTGATTTGGCCTGGACTACAGTATGAGGGGTGGTTCTCCTATCTCAAGCTTCAGAATGAAGGGGAGAGGAGAGCCCTGGTAATGGTGAAGGGGGCAGAGGTGTTGTAAGGGCAGAAGGGGACAGGTCACCCTGGCCTCTCTGTGATGGTCTCAGGTACCCAAGACACTGGGGGTGGGTACTGCCTCTGGGACTCCCAACTGGCTCTCCCTGTGTGGGGCACAGGCCCTGTGACTTCCTGTCAGATCAGCACTGTCCCTCTGTCTCTCATGTTCACTGCCTCCCACTTCCCCTTTTCGCTCCAGGCTGTGGCCTCTGCGGCCCAGGCAAGCCTGCTCCGGCAGCAGGAAGAACTGGACAGGAAAGCAGCTGAGCTGGAACGCAAGGAGCGGGAGTTGCAGAACTCTGTGGCCAACTTACATGGTAAGGCTGCATGGGCCCCTGGGTTACCCGGCCTAGTACAGGAGGGTTCCCTCAGCCTGCTTGTCAGCCTGAGGCAGCCTTCAGTCTTTGCTGAGCTCTTGATCATCTTGAGAACAGTGCTGGCCCTGGGGAGAGCAGTAAGACGCAAGCCAGGAGACCTGTCGTGTAATCTCACTGGGTATAGATTATTTCTGCACTCCTTTCCAGCGCTAAAATTTTTTGGTAGAGTTCCGGCACTGCTCCCACAATTCCTTGGTTATAGACTGTTCAAAAAAATCACTTAAGCGGTTTAGCTCTGTGTTTAATGCATCTGGAGTCCATTATTTTGGACTGAGCTTGTGTGCGTTTATGTTCTATCATTCTTTTCCCTTCCCACTCTATACCCATGAAGACCCTGCTTGCTGGTGCCCCTCCGGGAGACCTGGTTTGGCCCATACACTGGGCCGGCATGCACACTGTGCATGAACTGTGCTGCTGCTGAATCTGGGCCTTGTCTCATCATCTCTTTGTACACAGTGAGAGAGAACAATTGGCCACCCCTACCCTTGTGGTGCCCTGTCAAGCCCTGCTTCTATCAGGACTTCTCCACAGAGATCCCTGCCGACTACCAGCGCATATGCAAGATGCTCTACTACCTTTGGATGTGTAAGTTCAGCTCCTGCCCCTCTGGGCTCAAGGCTAAAAATGGGCTGTGTCTTGAGAGTCCTATCTATGTTCTGGCTGCTCCTCCCTCACAGACTCCAGCCTTCCTCAGTGCTGTTCGGGCTGGGGTGAGGGACCTTCTGCACACATAATTGGCCCTCTGACGTCTGCCCCCTGTCCTGGGAACCTCCCCTCAAGGACCAGCCCATCTAGACTGTGCATCTAGGAGGGTGGGATGAGCTGGAGGCTTCTGAGTTCCTGTGGAGCTCATTGCACTAAAAGGTCTTCCTTAGGTGAAGGCCTGCCCTCCCTACAGACCCCTGGGCTCCTAGGAGTAAGGATAAAAGACTCCCTGTTGCTTCCCTGTGGGCCATCAAGGGCCAGGGAAGAGTTGCTTAGAGAAAGACTTCGTTCCCCACAGGTCAGTTCTTGGGTCTGCATCTCTTCCCCACCACCCCTCAGATACCTGGGCTGTTTTATCACCTCTTAGGAGCTTGGTGTGGTCCTTGATTTTGAGGTCCTGGAAGAGCAAGGATGGGAACTAGCCCTGCCTGTGTATAGATGGAGATCCTTGACTCCTGCTGCAGCTGCCCTGACAGCATCTCCTCTCCAGGGGGTGGTTTATCGTGTCCAGGAACCCTTCAGCCACTTTGGCACCAGCCCATGTCTGTCTTCCCCCTCCACAGTGCATTCAGTGACCCTGTTTCTGAACCTACTTGCCTGCCTGGCCTGGTTCTTAGTTGACAGCAGCAAGGGAGTGGACTTTGGCCTCTCAATCCTATGGTTTGTGATCTTCACCCCCTGTGCCTTCCTTTGTTGGTACCGACCCATCTACAAGGCCTTCAGGTGAGTGGGGCTAGGGCGAGGGGGAAGTGTATGGCTGGCATTCCAGGTAGCAGGTCTAGGGCCATGACCCCTGAGGCCCCGTTCTGGTGGAAGCAGAATAGAATTGTGGGAAATTCACTTCCCAGTCCCACCCACAGTCAGACTTGGCCGGTATCAGGAGCCATTTTCCTCAGTTGTACCGGAGGTCTGTCCTGGGCCCTGACCCTTGACCGGGACAAGAGATCCAGAGAGGGAGGGGGAACCTTACTTGCTTTTCCATGACCCAGTCTGTTTGGTGCAGGAGTCACTCACGGGGAAGAGGGAAGGGACTTCTTAGCTCTTTTCCAAGGCTCTAGGGCTGCAATTTTCAACCGGTGTGCCGCAGGAATTTTTAAAGCATGCAATACCTGACTACTTAGTCAGGGGAGCTCACTTCTTTTTCCTTAAATTGTCAAAAAAAGTAACAACAGCCAACAGAACAATAACTGGTGTGAATGAGTAAAAATTATACTTATTTTTTTGGTCAGATTGACAAATAATATATTTTTTGGCATGCCACAGAATTTTAGTAATTAGTTTACGTGTGCCATAAGATGAAAAAGGTTGAAAGTTGCCTCTCTAGCTTCTATGATAGTCACACTCTGAGATGCACTCTGAATGGCTTCTCTTTTCATGCTTACTTATGTCCCTGCCTCCCAAATAACTGTGGGCCATTGCTGAGTGCCAGTATTTGACCTGGTGACCTAGGGTAGATACCGTGGACTCGAATGGATCCTAGGGTTTTGGAATTGTGCCTCAGGGCCGATGCTTTCAGGGCTGGGAGCCCAGTAGGCCTCAGGAAGACGGCGCAGGGCAGTGGCTGAACCTGCCCCACCGCTACTTGGCACTCAGCAGGTGGGACCTGAACCCGCACTGTATTCTAGCCCTCAAGGACATGGAAGTGGAGGTCCTCAAAACACCAGTTTTCTCTAGTTCTGCTCCCCAAACACCTTTGCTGCCACTCAGGCCTACAGTTTTATTATTAAAGGTTTATACCTTTGACTTAGATTTTCTTTCCTATTGTGAAATACTCGTAAGCCCTTTATACTGTCCTTTGGGGAAGCAACTTTAATTGCTCTTTGAGAAAGGGGTCAAGCATTGACCTCTTAAATTGGAAGGCAGTGAAAAAGCAAACCCTTCTCGTTTATAGTGGGGGTGTGTCCTTGTAGACAGTGAGCCCGGTCCTCTGGTGCTCTGTCTGCTCTCCAGTCCTGCCTCTGGCTTCCCGTGAGGAGGAGCGTCAGACCATGCGAAGAATGCTGAGGAGTGAGTTCCAGACCCTCATGTGACTCCTGGTTTTCCTCCTCTTTCCACAGGTCCGACAACTCTTTCAGCTTCTTCGTGTTCTTCTTTGTATTTTTTTGTCAGATAGGGATCTATGTCATCCAGTTGATCGGCATCCCTAACCTGGGGGACAGGTGAGACCTGGGGCAGTGCAGTGGGAATTGGGCTTTGGAGGCTTGGCTCAGCCTCTCTCGCCCCGTTTGCCAGCCCCTGAGAGCCCTACAGACGGCCCCTGTTCCGCCGTGGCGGAGAGCGTGGTAACTGGGCCAGCTGGGATCTACCTGCAGTTCTTCACCAGTAGCCACTCACTGTCTTGTGTTGCTTATCACTTTCTGGGGTGCTGCGGGTGAACTTGGCCTGAATCCTTAGGCTACCTGGGCTGTGTCCTGCACTGGATTGTAGGCTCTTCATTTTCTTCTGCCACACCCTCTGAGAAGCTGGTGCTACTTCCACAGGTGCCAGACAAGGCCTTGGGTTTGGGCATCTGCTGATGGATGCCTTGGTCTTTGTAGCTCTTGAGCTGTGACTGTCCAGAGGCCCTGTGACCTCAGGAGATGGAGTTCCAGCCTCTCCTGGATGAGCTCCTCTGGCTGCTCTCTTTGAGCGTGCTCATGGCTGATGTTTTCCTTTCTGTCTCAGTGCACAGGGAACATTACAGAAAGGTCAGGCTGGCACTTGGCTAAAAGCCCGAGCCTGGAAGGGCTATACTATTTTGGTCCTATCTCTCCAGTGGAGCTGGCAAGTCCAGAGCAGTGGGGAGGGGCTGGCTCACCTCTACCTCAGAGCCAAGTGCACGCTGCCCTCCACAACTGCTCTTCCACCTCATCTTGTTCTTTATAATCTGGCCCCTTTTCTCTTGGGCGACCCACTTTCATTACTCATTACTGTAAGTGAGATCCTGGTAAAAAGGCCACGATTAATAAGTGCTCTTTGCTCCCTGGGCAGGAAGGCAGAAGGCTTGATTTTTGATCCCGGCTTCACCCCTTGCTGCCCTGCCTCGGCCTACCCGGATGGGCTCTGCAGCCTCTAGTCTCCCAATGCCTTTCTCATCTCACCTCGTAACACTCTCTTTGATTGTAAAATACACATAAAGTAAAATATGTCATTTTGTGTACCGCTTAAACCATTTTAAAGTATACAGTTCAGTGGCATTGAGCATATTCTCAGTGTTGTGCAATCACTATCTAGTTCCAGGATTTTTTTAAAAAAATATTTTATTTATTTATTTTGAGCGAAAAAGAGAAAGGGAGGGAGAGAAACATCAATCAGTTGCCTCTTGTACACACTCTGACTGGGGACCGACCCACAACCCAGGCATGTGCCCTGACTGGGAACAGAACTAGAGACCTTTTGCTTTGCAAGATGATGCCCAACCAGCTGAACCACACTGCTCAGGGCAAATTCCAGGACATTTTTATCACCCCAAATGGAAACTCGTATTAAGTAAGGAGTCACTCCTTATACCTTCCTCCCCTGAGCCCCTGGCAACCATTAAACTGCTTTCTGTCCCACTGGATTTGTCTGGCTTCTTTAACTAAGCATGATGTTTTCAAGGTTCAGGTTTTAACGTGGATCAGTACATCATTCCTTTTGGAACTGAGTGGTGTTCCATTGTTTGACTCTATTGTATCTTTTTCATCCACTTACTGTCGACGGGGATTTATTTTTTGTTTTGTTTTTTTAAAGATTTTATTTATTTAGAGCCCTGGCTGGTGTAGCTCAATGGATTGAGCGCGGGCCTGCGAACCAAAGGATTGCAGTTCGATTCCCAGTCAGGGCACATGCCTGGGTTGCAGGCCAGTTCCCAGCAGGGGATGCACAGGAGGCAACCATACAATGATATTTCTCTACTTCTCTCCTTCCCTTCCCCTCTCTCTAAAAATAAATAAACAAAATCTTTTTAAAAAGATTTTATTTATTTTTAGAGAGAGGGGAAGGGAGGGAGAGAAGCATTAATGTGTGGTTGCCTCTCATACCCTCCACTGGGGACCTGGCCCACATCCCAGGTATGTGCCCCTACTAGGAATCAAACCAGCGACCTTTAGGTTTGCAGGCTGGTGCTCAGTCCACTGAACCACACCAGCCAGGGCTGTCAATGGGGATTTGGATTGTTTCCACCTTTTTGCAGTTGTGAGTAGTGCTGTTACAAACATTTCTGCACGTGTTTTTGAGTACCTGTTTTCGATTCTTTGAGGTTTGTGTCTCCAGTGGAATTGCTGGGTCACATGGTAATTCTATGTGTAATTTATTGAGGAATTGCCAAATCGTTTCCCACAGTGGCCATTTTCCATTCCCAACAGCAGTGTATGAGAGTTCCAGTCCTCCACATCCTTGCTAACATTTGTTATTTTCCACTGTTTTCCTTTTCTATTATAGCCAACCTAGAGGTGTGATACCTCATTGTGGTTTTTGACTGGCATTTCCTGATTGGTCATCCTTATGTATTTGTTGCCCATTTGTGTATCTCATTTGGAGAAATGTCTATTTAAGTCCTTTGCTAATTGGATGGTCTTTTTGTTGTTTAGTTCTTTATGTATTTTGGATACTGGCTTCTTATCACATATGTAATTCATGACTTTTTCTATTTTGATTTTTCATTCTTGGTAGTGCCCTTTGATGTACTAGAGCCTTTATTTTTTAATAGATTTTATTTATTTATTCTTAAAGAGAGGGGAAGGAGGGAAAAGGAGAGGGAGGGAAACATTGACTGTTCACCTCTCACATGCCCCCAATTGGAACCTGGCCAACAACCCAGGCATGTGCTCTGACTGGGAATTGAACCAGCAACCTTTCAGTTTGCAGGCCAATTCTCAGTCCACTGAACCACACCAGCCAGGGCTCAGGTTTTTAATTTTGATGGGGTCCAATTTATCTTTTTCTTTTGTTGTGCTTTGGGTATCATATTTAAGAAGAACCATCGACAGTCCAAGGTCATGAAGAGCTGCCTCTGTTTTCTTCTAAGAGGTTTATTGTTTATTATTAGGTCATTATCTATTTTGAATTAATTTTTGTGTATGGTTGAAGTAAAGGTCTAACCTAATTGTGTTGCATGTGGACATCCAGCTCTCCCATCACCATTTGTTGAAGAGACCATCCTTTCCCCATTCAGTGCTCTTGGCATCCTTGTGAAAACCAGTGAACGATAGATGTGTGGGTTTGTTTCTGGACTTTTACTCTGTTCCATCAATCTATATGTCTGTCCTCATGCCAGAACCACACTATTTTGATAACTAACTTTGTAGTAAGTTTTTAACGCAGGAAGTGTGAGGATATCTCCTTTTATAGATGAAGAAGCTGGGTGCAGGAAGGAGACATGACTGCCTGGTCCCCAGTGGGAGGGGCTGAGGCGACAGGATGAATGCGGTGGGTTGGCCAGTAGTTCTTTCGAGAGGGTGGGCCCAGGAGTGAGGAGCCAGGCTTTCCATGTCTTCCCAACCCCCTCTCCTGACTGAGGGCAGCAGCCACATCCCTTCCAGGCCTCACGTGGCCCAGAGACTCCATTGGCCTAGGTGGTGGGCAGCACACAGCAGCCACTTGGAGACGAGCGCCTCACGGGGAGCTCTGGGACCCACTCCCACTATACACTCTCTGGCTTTCTCCTCCCTTCGTAGTGGTTGGATCGCAGCCCTGTCGACACTGAAGCAGGACTTGGCTGTGTCGATCATCATGATGGTGGTGGCTGGCTTCTTCACCCTCTGTGCGGTGCTCGCACTCTTCCTCCTGAAGCGGGTGAGTGGTGGGTGCCGGGCCAACAGCAGACCCCAGAAAGCAGGCACCTCTCTCCTGCTTTCACCTTGGGGGTGTTCACCACAGCAGTTGGGCCTCTTGGATCCCCAAAGGCCCAGTGGCTTTCTCCAAGGCTCTAGGAGGGAGGTCAGACAGGCTTGGCTTCCCTGTGGGCCCGCAGGGTGGGCCTCTCTCACCACAGCATTTTCCCCCAGGTTCACTCCCTGTACCGCCGGACGGGGGCCAGCTTCCAGCAGGCCCAAGAGGAATTTTCCCAGGGCATCTTCAGCAACAGGACCTTCCGAAGCGCTGCCTCATCTGCTGCTCGAGGAGCCTTCCAGGGGAATTAGTTCTCCTGACTCTCCTCCCTCTGCCCTGCCTTTTCTCTTGCCTGCCTTCTGAACTGCACTTTCCGTGGGTGCCTTAAACAGTGCTTATGCCCAGCACAGACCCAGGGAGGGTCTTGCCATGGCTCTTACCCCCTTCCTCATCAACCAGGTCTCCCTTCCACCTAAGGGAAAGGGAGGGAGGGACAGGAACTTTTTTACACAAGAGAAAAGAAAAAAATCAAAACTGTCTTTTCTTCTCTGGTGGTGGTTCAGTAGGTTTCTTTTGTCTCTTTGGAAGCACTGGGACTGAAGTTCCCCCTACATGTGCATGCACACACGTGTGCACACACGGGATCACTGGCCAACATGGGCCCACGCCAGCTGGAGTTGTTCTGCCAGGGCCTGAGCTGCCACCCCTCCCCCAGCAGCCTGGCCTGAATCTGAATCCACACACACAACTTGTGGCTTCCACAGTCCTGCCCTCCCTTCCTGCTAGAGGTCCCTGGACCTCTCCAGGGCTCCCCTTTTCAAAAAAATGTTATTTTTTAATCCTCACCAGAGGACATGCTTCTTGATTTTAGAGAGAGGGGGAGAAAGGAGGAGAGTGAGGGAAAGGAACGTTGATGTGAGAGAGAAACATCACTTGGTTGCCTCTTGCACGTGCCCCTACCAGGGACTGGACCTGTAACCTAGGCATGTGCCCTGACCGGGAATCAAACCCAAGACCCCTTTTGTTTTATGGGATGACACTAACCAACTGAGCCACACTGGCCAGGGCTCAAGGGCTCCCCTTTAGATGAGCTGTGATCTGGGCTGACGGGCAGCTCCCGAGATCCCTCTGGACAGGTCTCTGGCCTGCTTTCCTCGGCCTTTTCCCTGCCTCATATTTCTCACAGATTCCTAGGCCTTTTCGCCCCTGCACTTTCCTGCTTGGGCAGCATCCTGTGCCATCTGGGGCTCTCTGTGAGCCCTTCCCTTTTTAGACTTACTGAATGCACATTGGGGTTGGTTGGGATTTGGGGATGGGAGGGACAGAGAGCAACCCCAAATCGTCCTGCCCAGCCTTTATTTAGCAGTCTTCTACGGTTGAGGGGTCCAACTGTCCTGGTGTGGGTTGTGTCCCTGCTTACTTTGATTTCCTTTTCTAGGGGACAGCTGTGCTCTGCCTTGGCCTCTGATTCTGCCCACTCTGCCCCCTACATCAGCAGTATCTAGTTTGTGTGACTCTCAGGAAGGGGTGGGGGAATCAGCTCAGACTCATCCTCCAGTGTTCTCCCATTCCTTGAGTAGGAGTAGAGTCTAGGTCACCTTCCACTGATCCTGGGGATTCCCTAGGGCGTGAGTCACTGTGATGGGCACCTAGGAGTCCACAGTTAACACCTCTACCATATCCTCCAGAGGCTGTAGGATTGGGTTTGTGGACTGGGGACTTCTCAAAAAGCTGGCCAACCTGGAGGCTGCCCTCCAACTCCACTCCAGAGCCGCTGAATGAGCATTTAATGACAGTGACCAAGGTTTTGTAAATTCCTTCCTAGTATTTTTTTCTCCATGTACAAATGTATATGTTGTGTTTCAATTTTGTGCTTAAATAAAAAGACATTTTCAGACAACACTGGTTCTAACGTGTGCTGGTTTTGGGAGGATGAGGGTGACCTATAGGGAGTAGAGCAGAGGCCCTCTGTCTCCGTGTGAGGGGTCAGTCAAGATGCTGCTCGCTGGCTGGCCTGTGACAGGCCAGTCCCTTCGGCCCTGGGGGCGAACCCCTGCCCGAGATGACAACTGGCTTCTTCCATGGTACTTTCTTGTCCCAGTAATTGTACTTTCAGAGCTGCTGGTGTTGTGGGGAGGGACCTCTTTGAATCGCTCCCCCTTGCCCCCACCCTTCTCGCTCCTCACGTGGGTGCTCTCTAGGATGCTATCCAAGCCCCTGAAAGGATTCCCCGTGACCTCGTCTGCAAGTCTCTAGTTCATTCGTTGGGCCCGCTGTGGCTTCAGCATCTGCAGATGAATCTTGCAAATCGTGATTTCTCCAAGGAGTGGAGGCCGAGCAGGTGTGGACCGCACTCAGGAGGAGCCGGAAGGGGCGGGGAGCGTGGGCGGGGGAACCAGCCCGCCCCCCCGCCCCACGCTGCACTTCCGGCGGGCCCCGCTAGGGGCAGCGTGGAGTCGGGGCCACCACAGCACGCTGCTCCCTTTCGGTTCCCGGCCGGAACCCGAGTGGAGAAGCAGGAAGCGCCCGGTGGCCGGCTCGGGGCGGTCAGGATGGCTGCGTCCGGCTGGGCTCCCCCGCGGTTGGACGGCTTCATTCTCACCGAGCGCCTGGGCAGTGGCACGTACGCCACGGTGTACAAGGCCTACGCCAAGGTGGGTGCGGGGCGGGGCCGGAATCAGGGTGCGAGAACTTTGAGGTCCTGGCTCCGTGCCCCCCAGAACCTGAGCGCTCCCAGGCGGGCGCCAGGCTGGGAAACTAGGGGAGGTTAGAGACTGCATGAGACCAGTTAGGTGCCCGCGGCCTGCCACATCCCGATCTGACCTTCGGAGATGCCTGTGGAGACCTGGGTGGAGCCTTGTGTCAGTGGCTGAAGAATGGGCTCAAAACACGGAGGCTACCTGGTGGGCTGGGAGAAGTCTTGGACAGGGTTCTGGGAGGGTGGACCCACTTAAGAAATAGAGTGGGCACTTCTAGAACACTGAATGACATGCCTTACTTAGGGCATTCTAGAAAGGCTTATAGGGTTTATGGAACAGAAGGTTGGAGAGCACCAGGCTGGGTGAAGAGGTCAGGATTACAGAATCAGGGGACCTCATTGGCCGAAAATGGGAAGCTGGGAAGCCTGGATGTTGGTGTGAGTGAGTAGGCCCAGTGAGGGAGAGAAGGGCAGAGGGAACCAGAGCCTTTCTGGCCAGGCATGGGCCCTGGCTCCCTCAAGGCAGAGCCCTCACATCTCCTGCCCTGGCAGAAGGACACTCGGGAAGTGGTAGCCATAAAGTGTGTGGCCAAGAAGAGTCTAAACAAGGCATCCGTGGAAAACCTCCTGACAGAAATTGAGATCCTCAAGGGTATTCGACACCCCCACATCGTGCAGCTGAAAGACTTCCAGGTGCAGGCCTGTGGTGGGGCCACCCCCAAACGAGGCTGGAGAAGAGACACTCTCTTCAAGCTGCCTCTCTGCCTCTAACCACAGTGGGACAGTGACAACATCTACCTCATCATGGAGTTCTGCGCAGGGGGTGACCTGTCTCGCTTCATTCATACCCGCCGAATTCTGCCTGAGAAGGTGGCTCGTGTCTTCATGCAGCAGTTGGGTAAAAGCCTCTGACCCAGACTTCCCGTGGTCTGTCTTCCCACCACACCCTTCCCCAGGCTCAGAGCCCCTGCACTCTTGGCAGGTGCCTCTTTCCCGTCTTGGATCGATAGGGCCCCATCCTTGCCATGTGCCACTCCCAGTCTTAAGGATGTTATGAGAGAGACAGAGGCAGATGCCCTAATCTGGGAGAAGTCCAGGGCCCAATGGGTAGTTTCCAAGTGATTTGCCAAGAGAAAGAGCGAAAGAGCCTAAAGGGCTGGGGTATCCAGGGAGGCTTCTAGAAGGAATGGAGACTTGTGAAGGGGCCCAAGGGAGAAAAGAGGGGTGGGAGTGGGGGGTTCTTAGAGGGGGTCAGGACCTGGTACTTCTACGTAAAGCATTCAGTAGACCAACCAGGCCAGAACTGGGGTCATGCAGGCTTGAGGGAGCATACGTAAGCCAGGGCAGGCAAGAGGCAGGTGGGACATGGGCTCCTCTGACCTGTTTCTCTGCATGTGTGCTGCTTCGTAGCTAGTGCCCTGCATTTTCTGCATGAACAGAACATATCTCACCTGGATCTCAAGCCACAGAACATTCTGCTAAGTTCCTTGGAGAAGCCCCACCTTAAGCTGGCAGGTGTGAGTCTGGAACAGCAGGGGAAGTGTGGGCCTGGGCTTTCGCAACAATCTCTGGAGTGCTCTGGGTCCCTAGAACTGAGTGGAGCTTCAGGGTTTGCAGGGTGGGTGTGCACGCAAAAGTGCTGGTTCTCATGGAGCCCTCTGTAGAGTTCAAACAGCAACAGGCTAGAGATCCAGAGACAGGCCCTGTCACCAAAAGGTAGGACCTTTCTTGGGCTACCCACACTGGACTCCAGCAGTGCATGGTTGGAATCAAGGTCAAGACTCATTGTGTGACCAGGGTCAGAACTTGGTGTGTCATCAGGATTGGGGCTCAAACCGTGATGCAGCCTATGGCACTGTTGGAGGGTGTGAGGAGGGGGAGGCGTGGTTGTGGTCCCCGACAGGATTTGGAGGAGAATTGACTTGAGGCTGGAGTCCAGAGAGCGAGCTGTACTCCAGAGTGACTGTCCGGCCTGAACTTAGTGGGACAGTATGGGAGAGGGCTCCAGCCCCTAGTGGGTTATTATCCTTAGAGCTGCTGTGAACGTGTGGGCTTCCTGGAGACAGGTGCCTGCGGGGGCACGTAGGACGGGTAGGATTTATGCCCCTCAGGAAGATGTAGGAGGGTGTTGGAGGTCACTGATGAGCAAAGGCTGGGAAGTAAGATTGATCCTGGTGAGTCTGAAAGGTGGAGAGGAGTCCTGTGCTGGAGCTCAGGGCGAGGCCTCAAAGGCCAAGAGTAGAGGCAGCTGGAACTTGAGCCCTGCTGCCTGGCCTCTTGCCTGCAGACTTCGGCTTTGCACAGCACATGTCCCCGTGGGATGAGAAGCATGTGCTCCGTGGCTCCCCTCTCTACATGGCCCCCGAGATGGTGTGTCAGCGGCAGTATGATGCCCGTGTGGACCTCTGGTCCGTGGGAGTCATCCTGTACGGTAAGAGCTCTGTCCCCTGCTCCTGCCCTGTGTGTCCTCAGACAAGCCCTCCCTGTCCACTCCTGAAGGGCTTTAATGAGAAGGCTGACTCTAATGACCCGGGGCCCCAGCTCTGAGGAGTGTCAGGCCCTTCCAGGAATGGGCCAGGCCAGGATGGACCCTGTTCCCTCCCAGCCTGCCCTCTGCCTCCCTCCACAGAAGCCCTCTTCGGGCAGCCTCCCTTTGCCTCCAGGTCGTTCACGGAGCTGGAAGAGAAGATCCGGAGTAACCGGGTTATCGAGGTGGGTCCTGCAGGGCCTCAGCAACCTGTTGGGTGCAGAGGGAGTCAGAGTCCTCAGGTTGGAGACGTCACTGCCCCCATATAGACTAGGGTGTCTCTGCACTAGGCTGCTTTGTGGTGCTGGGCATGCTTACAGCTTCCTCCAGTTCTTGGGACCCAGATTAGCCCGCAGATTGTTGTGCAGACACAACTCCCACCTTCCCAAGAGCGTATGCCAGGGAGGCTGTGCAGCAGCCCAGGGTTCCAGGAGGGCATGGGCAGGAACCCGGGCAGGAGGCTTGGCTCTCCACTGCCTCCATCACCCAAACTTGCCCCTCCTGGCTGTCAGGTTCTTCACCTGTCAAACATGTAGCTCTGGGACATACCAGGACAGGGTCGGGGAGGTTCTGGAACCCAGCATGACCTATCCCCCCCACTCTCCCCTCAGCTCCCCCTTCGGCCCCCTCTCTCCCGAGACTGCCGGGACCTGCTGCAGCGGCTCCTGGAGCGGGACCCTGGCCGTCGCATCTCCTTCCAGGACTTCTTTGCCCACCCCTGGGTGGACCTGGAGCACATGCCCAGTGGGGAGAGCCTGGCACGAGCAGTGAGCAGGCCTCCAGGGGTGGGCTGGGGCGAGCTCAGGTTGGGGGTCTCATCTACCCTTTTGGTGGTAAACAGGTGTCTTGCCCCACGGGAACCTGCTCTTCCCACTTCATGGTGAGCAGAGGGTGGGCATGACTCCTGATCTGCATGCCCCCCAGACCTCCCTGGTGGTGCAGGCTGTGAAGAAGGATCAGGAGGGAGACGCCACAGCCGCCTTGTCTCTCTACTGCAAAGCTCTGGACTTCTTCGTGCCTGCCCTGCACTGTGAGTGCCCGGATGGAGCCCCTGGGCGCAGCAGGGGTGGGTCAGCCATAGCCGCTGTGGAGGGGTTCCAGAAGCAGCAACTCCTATCCAGAATTTTTGGGGAGACAAGGCAGAGGGTAAATCTGGAACTTAGAGTTCTGGGGAATTCTGGAGGGTTTGGTGTGGGGCAAGGTCCTCATATACACCACCACTGTTTGCAGACGAAGTGGACGCCCAGCGGAAGGATGCAATTAAGGCAAAGGTGGGCGACTGAGTCTCCTGGAGGAAACGGGTGAGGGGATCAGGGGGCCACTGGGGACTGCCTCTCTTAGAACTGGAACTTCCTGTCCCAGGAAGGGGTCAGGCCAGCCCCTGACATTACAGCTTGGGACAGTCCCTGAGGGTCTGGAGGGAGAGCCGGGAGTCAGGTGCCAGTGAGGGAGGCGGGGTGGGCAGCCCCGCGTGCTGTGCTAATGCAGGTGCAGCAGTACGTGTCCAGGGCCGAGGAGCTCAAGGCCATCGTGTCCTCTTCCAATCGGGCCCTGCTGAGGCAGGGGGCCTCTGCCCGAGACCTGCTCAGAGGTGAGCCCAGCTCCTGACTGACCACCTGGTCCCCAGAAACTTCCCTCCAGCTTGAGAGGGAGAAAGATTGGGGGTCGGCTTCCAGAGGCAAAAAACACAGGCTACTTCCCTCACCCTGAGCTTTGTCCCTCATCCCAGAGATGGCCCGGGACAGGCCACGCCTCCTCGCTGCCCTGGAAGTGGCTTCAGCAGCCATGGCCAAGGTTCGTGCCCAGTGGGAGGGGTCCAGGTGGGGTAGGGAGGAATTTGGGTCATGACCCTAAAGGACCTGGTGTCCGGCTGCAGGAGGAAGAAGGTGGTGGGGAGCAGGACGCCCTGGACCTGTACCAGCACAGCCTGGGGGAGCTGCTGCTGCTGCTGGCGGGTAAGGCTCCCGTGACCACACTCCCCGAGCCCTGCTGACTTGGCCTTACCACCAGCCTTCCCTCTCGTTGCAGGGGAACCCCCAGGCCGGAGGCGGGAGCTGCTTCACACTGAGGTGCCCACTGGGGTCAGGAGAGTCGGGGGGGCTTCATCTTCTTTTTTGACCCTCCTTCCATCAGGGAGGACCTGCTGGGTTCCCTCAGGGTGCTTCAAGTCTGGGAATCAGATCGCAGACTTGATAAGTTGGTGGCCCCATGTGCTCCACAGGGGCGCGGGGGCTCAGGTCAGGCAGTGGGGCGGGCAGGATCTAGAACACAGCAACGGAAGGTTGGCCGGGCTGCTTCAGTCAGGCAGGCTTTCCGGAAGAGGGAGCAGATAAAGGTCTCAGAAGAGAGTTGTGTTCCGATGCACAGAGGCTCCTGGCGGCAGGAGCGAGGAGGCTGTGCCTCACTCTGACGGCTCTTCCCCCACACCCTTGGCAGGTTCAGAATCTCATGGCTCGAGCTGAATACCTGAAAGAACAGGTCAAGGTGGGCGCGTGGGGGGCCCCCACTGGGATGAGGCTCTGTGGGTTCTGCTTGTGGCTGTCTGTCCCCTGCTCCCTGACCAGCCCACCAGCACATGTCTCCTTTTCTGGGTCTCTATCCGAAGGCATCTCCATCGCTTTCTTTGTCTTTCACTCCCAGTTGCTCAGAGGCCGTTGGTGGGGCTCCTGTGCCACCTCTGGTTGTGTCTCACCCCTTGTGCTACCTTTATGTTCCGTAGATGAGGGAGTCTCGCTGGGAAGCCGAGGCCCTGGACAAGGAGGGGCTATCGGAATCTGTTCGCAGCTGTGAGTCCTGCCCTGGGGTTTCACCCTCTGCCCAAGGAGGGGTGAGGGCTGAGGGCAGCCTAGGATTCTGCCTCTTTTGCCAGAAACCTGACACTGACCCTCCTCCCGTACCCCTCCACAGCTTGCACCCTGCAGTGACCCCAAAAGAATGACTGGATAGACCACAGGCCACCTGGAGTTGGGGGACACACTCACACAGACGGATGCCCAGAATTCTGTGGGGCCTGTGCACCCTGGTGAAGCACCCTTCTTGAATGGGCAACTCACTGTGACCACCGCGTTTCAGGGTCCCCAGCACCCCTCAAGATATTCTACCCCACAAAGGCTCTGACAGCCCAGCCCTTGTATGTGCTGGCAACAGTGGGCCTGGCCCGGGCTGGGAGCGCGGTGCAGGAGCGGGCCTCTGGGAGAAGAGTGTTCCATGTGACTCTGGTTAGCTGGTGGCTCCTGGACACAGCCTGTCAGTCTGGGGCATCAAGGCTCTGTTTTTGCTCTGAGAAGAGGGCAAGGGCATCTGTATTCTGTGCCTACCCCTGTCATTCTTGGGAGCCCCGATTTCAGCTCACCTCTATCCTTGCACTGGACCAGGATGCTCTAAGACCCCTCAGGGACCACCTACCCCACAGTCTGCACTCAGCCCCACAGAACTCACTGGTCTTCTTGGAAGCCGATTCTTGCCCACCCTCTCAGTATTTTAAATTAATCCTTCAAGCCATGAAAATAATACACTTTGTAGGGTGGGGCCAGTTGGGAAAATTCATACCTTGTTCCTGCTCTGGCCCAGGGAGTATCGGGAGGGTTCCTTCATCCTTACCCCTCCCACCTCCATCCCATCTTGGGGAGCCCCTGCTTGCCACAGAGCTGGTACTGGCCTGGGAGCAGGAGGAATGGGGCTGCCTGACCCCTTGGATTTGGGGGACCCACTAGGCCAGGAGGCTGCTACCACAGCATGTGCCCTGGGCATACGCCTTCCCCTTGATCGGGGTCTCCCCACTTCTCCAGTGGTGTCGCTAATAGCTCCTTTGCCCCCACCTGGGCTTTTAGGGGGACAAAGGGACTTTCATCTGGAGAAGAGTGTACACACCTAGGGTTATTGGTTTTGTATTTAAAATCTGAAAGGCTGTTGGTGATTTCTAACCCTCTCGCCCTTCAGTGCCTCCTTGGGGCAGAAGTTGTCTCTCTTCCCTGCCAGAGAACAGTGTGAAGAGTGTCATTCATTGTTTCTCTATTAAATTATTTTCTGAAATTGTGATTCTCTTCTTGTCCTAGAAGAAGAGAAGGAGCAGGTCGAGGTGGGCAACCCTTTTTTTTTTTAGGCTACTGCTGTAGAGGCCTCAGGAAAGCCTGGGTAACCCGAGGCGGGGGCAAGGGGAGCCCACTGGGTCGTGGGGGGAGTGGGGGCCACATCTGCCTCCTGTCCTCAGGCCCCAGGGGAGTCAGGCTGACCAGCTGCCACTCCTGCCCACCACCTAAAGGGCTAAAGGGGCCCTGGGTGGTGTGGCTCAGTGGATTGAGTGCTGGACTGTGAACCAAAGGGTCACTGGTTCAGTTCCAAGTCGGGGCACATGCCTGAGTTGCAGGCCACGTCCCCAATAGGGGATGCTCAAGAGGCAACCACACATTGATGTTTTCCTCTCTCCTTCCCCCTCTCTAAAAATATGTAAATAAAAATCTTTAAGAAATAATAAAGGGCTAGTGGGGAGGGGACAGGCAAAGGCCTGAGTGCCAGGCAAGGCCCTTCCTCTCTGCAACTGGAGGAGGGTGGCTTCCATGGTGGATGGTCTCATAAAACCTGTGCTCTGCCCTTCATGCTCCCGTGTCCTAGACATGACCCCCAGCCTCCCACCCCTCTTCCCTTGGGCCACTGAGTGAGCAGGGAGCTGGATTGGGGCAGTGCACAGCCTCTAGGGTGTCTCACGCTCATACTCAGCCCTCCAGGATCCCTGAAAGCTGGGGTAATTTCCAGCAGTCTCTTACCCCTCGCCCCAAGGTTTTGAGCTGAACAAAACTTGGAAGCATCTTTGGGGACTTAGGGATAGGAAGCCCTCCCCATCCAGGAAGCACCAAGGCAGCTGTTCATAGGTACATTAGACGCCAGCCACCAAGACGGTCTTTCAGCCAATACTGAAGGGAGGAAACTATTTCCCCTGAAGTCCTCAGCCCGGCCATCAGGGGGCAGTGTGGACAGTGGTCCAGGGGGCAGGAGGCAGAGCTAAAACTCTAGTTCTGCCATTTGGCAAAAAAACCCATTGACTAGTCCAGCAATTTTCAACCTTTTCCTCTTGATGGCACACATAAACTGATCACTAAAACTTAAGCAGCACACCAAAAACTATATTTTGTTGCCACCCTGACATGTGACTCAGTGGGTTGGGTGTCCCTCAAATCAAAAGGTGAAAAGAGCGTGTGCAGGCCAGGTCCCTCCCTGGGTGGGGGCGTGTGAGAGGCAACCAGTCAGTGTTTCTCTTCCTCTCTTCCTCCCTTCCCTCTCTCTAAAATAAAATCTTTAAAACGTATATATGTATATGTATATATTTTTTGCTGATCTGACAAAAAAGGTGTAATTCTGACTCACACCAAGTGGGTGTTGTGTTAGTTGTCATTTATTTGACAGTCTAAGGCACAGGTCCCCACCCCTGGGGCTGTGGACTGGCACCGGCCCCCGGTGGGGCTGCACAGCAGGCGCCGATCGCCCCTCACATCACCACCTGAGCTCCGCCTCCTGTTCCCTCCACCTCCCCAGCCCTCTGGTCCATGGAAAAATTGTCTTCCACAAATCCGGTCCCTGGTGCCAAAAGGCTGGGGACCTCCTAACGGAAGAAAGGTCAGTTCCCCTGACGAAATAGGTACTGCATGTTGTAAAAATTCTCACGGCTCATGGTTGAAAACTGCTGGGCTAGCCCAGTTCTTTCTTAGTAGAACCAGGATGAAGTGAAGTGCCCTGTGTAAATACGTAATGAGCAACTGTCCAAGAACCTGGCACACAGTGAATTCAATAAAATGTTTCAGGTGTAGGAGAGAAACACTTCAGATTATTTTGGGAAATGAGCTAGACAAAAAAGCATCAGTAAGTAAAAGGAGGGGAAGGGAGGAGGGGAATGAATGGAGCTGTTTTGACTGGTGAATGGAGAAGACTGGGTGGGAAGGAGAGCCTGGCTGACTAGGATGCCGGGATGGAGGGTGGGCCCACAGCCCCCCATAGTTCACAGCCTGCGTTGGCTGCCGGCCAGCAGAGGGCTGGGTAAGTGGGACCGTGGGCGGATCGGGCCCTCTCTGGGAAGAGTATTTAGATGGCCTCTGAGCTGGCCCCTGTTTGAGCCGCCTGCCAAGGAGGGAGGTACCCCAGCTGGAGCGCTGGGGTCAGGGGAGGAAGTGGGGTTCTCTCTCAGGCTCCCTTCAAGTGGCGGAGTCCTACGGGAAATAAGCTAATTTGCTTTTTTAAAACATATTTTTCTTCCCAGGGGTAAGAGTTGTTTCTGCCCCTCACCTTTAATACTTTGAAAGTGCCTGTAGCAAGGCAGACACCTCCCCAGCCTCAGGGTGGCTCGCCCTGCCCTGCCCTGCCCTCCCACCTCTGCTCAGTCCCCAAAGCAGCACTGAGCCAAGCCGAGGAGCACCTGGGCCTGGGACCCTCTGTCTCCCAAGGGGCACAGCCCTGGGGACAGCAAGTAGGCCTCTGGAGCAGGTTGAGGGGCCCAGGCGTCCTTGTGCCCAGCCCACCCCTTTGGTTAACTGGGGAGATTCGGAAGGTCATCGAACCTTGGTTCCTGCAGGTCATCTAGGAAGGCTGTTGTCTAGGAGACAGCTGTCACCCAACCCTCTCTGAGAGGGAGCTCACCCAACCCTGAGGCTGGGGCACAAGGGAGGGGGCATGCCCGTCACTGTTTTCCCCAGAGTAACTCACACCCCCACCTATCTATTTGAAATCCCACAAGGACACTAAGGGGCCTGAAAGCCATGTCCAAGTTCACAGACCCACGCGCATCTCATGCAGACTTCTACTCATTCTCAGGCAGGCCGAGGCAGCCTCAGCGTTGCTGCTCCCCTGCCCGAGCCCACCTTGGCCTCTTTGCTCTCTCAGAACCTCACGTGGATTCCAGGAACAGTTCTGCCTGGGGGGTACTGTGCTGGAGGCCGGCGGGCAGGTTTTGCGGCTCCCTCCCAGTCCCCTCACATGTGGCTCCTCACCCCAACCCCCCTCAGGCGTCAGCTGGCTCAGTAGGCGCTGCCAGCAGCTCAGCTCACCAAACGTTCCCCCAGATGTTCCAGCTCCTCCTGCTGGAGCCTCCGGTGTCTGGGGAGGGACTGGCCGGCCACTGGGGGAAGCGGGGAGACTCCCAGCTCCAAACCTTGGAGGCCAACTGGCCTCTGGAGAGTCACTGAAGGTCTGCACCCCTCTCCCTCTGGTAACTAGGCCTGGGCTGTCTGGGTGGGTGGAGGGAGATTTGAGTAGAGCAGGGGTCAGTACTCACTCGATCTGAACACTGCCCCCGCCCCTGCATATTGTGGGACTAAGGGTAGGGGTGAGGGGCAGCAGGCCAGCCATCTGTGCTGTCCCTCTCTTCCTGAAAGAGTGGTAGGCAGGCTGTCTCATCACCTTTCAGCATCTCCCAGCCCTCAGATGGCCTGCAAGTGAGGGGACAGCGAGAGGACAGAGGCAGGAGGGAAAGAGAACAGGAGGGAGACGGAGGGACTGGGGAGGTAAATGCCTTGCCCTGAACGAAGGGGTCTTAATGGTGGGATTTTAATTACTATGAGAAGGGAAGTTCTGACGGGAAGTGGCTTTCTTTGTTGCCCTCATACAATAGCAGGTGGGTGGACTAGTCACGAAGCAAGTGATTATCTAAACAAATGGGAGTAGAAATGGGATGTGCAGAGAGCAGTCTTCCTCAGAGAGGCCCCAAGGGCCTAGGGATGGGACAGGGAGCCCCCAGCCGAGGGCGTGGGTGTAGGATGAGTGTGAGCCAGGCACAAGCCAGAGGGCGGGGGGATGTGAACAGAGAGGCACGAACTGACAGAGAAGCCAGTGAGCAAGGGCAGGAAGAGGGGAAGCAGGACGAGGTCTGCAGAGCCTGGGGACCCTCGGTCTGCCTGCCTTGCCCATTTCCGCTGAGCACAGGAGCTGCCTCCTGCTACCTCAGAGCCTCCTCCTTCAATTCCAAGAACATGCAGACAGGTCAGGGCTTCTTGGGGTTCCCGGGCTGTGAGGAGTATGGGAGCTCAGCCCCTTCCCACTCTCTGATCCCAGGCCCCGCCCTTCTGTTTTGTGAGGGTTCAGTGAGTGCTAACCCTGGCCTCCCCGCAGCCCAGTCTTTTTGCCTCGTTCTCTCTTGGTCCTGTAAGTCCTCCAGGGTAAAGTGGTCTGTCCGATCCCATTAGGCAGGATGCCCCTGGGAGGCGGAGTGCTGCCATGGGCCTTGCTGCCCACACCGTGAGGAGGGCCGTGCTCCCTCCTCCCCCACACACGGCCTAGAGCCTGACTTAGGTCTCCTCCAGCTCCAGGAAGGTCAGCAGAGGGTTTTGCCCAGTGACAACCAGAGGACGGCCTAGGGGATGCTCAAGAAGGACCCAGCATGACAGCCGCGACGGCACTGCCCGATCCTGGGCCTGCGTCCTTCCCTGCCCTCACCTTCCTAATTCCTCACCCTTTCTTCTCTCTTCCATGTGACGCTGCCCACATCACCCATTGTACAGGTTTTATGTGCTTTGTTCTTATTTTGCAAAGGAGACCCAGTGGCAATTGCCCTTGAAACCAAACCCTCCAACGGCCATTCTGCCTGTAAATCTTCTCCACGAGCCAGTGCCAGGGTGAGGGTGGTGGTGGCACCTGCTCGGGCCTCAGCGATGGCCCGCTTGTGGAGCCTCCTGCTGGTGTCCCTGGACACCGCACAGCCAAGCAGGATGAGCTTTGTGAGCTTCAGTGTTTTTAAAGAAGGAGTTACCATTTATTGACATGGCCTATCACGTGCCAAGTGCTTTAAAGTGGCCACCCTTTGAAACACGCATTGTTATTTTTCGACAGCGGTGGGGGGGGCACTCTTCATTACACAGTAGAGGAAACAGGCTCAGAGAGGAAAACGAACCTGTTCCAAGTCGCACAGCAATGCCGGGCCTGGAATGAAGTTGCCCTGCCCTCTACTGTCCCACCTTCCACCTCCAAGGTGAGGAGGGGGCAGAGGCACAGGTGCCAGGGACAGATGTGACTGAGCTGTGGCACCTCCTGAGGTCTCAGGTAACACCCCAGAGGCCCTGCCCATCCAGCTGGATGCCACATTCTCCTTAAAGCCCAGAGGCTGGACTTAGTGCTTGGTCCCCCCCTAGTGCTGGGGGACTCCCACCCTTGTCCAGAGGGTAGAGCTTGAACATTGCGTAGGAGCTGGTGGTCTTATGAAGCTGTGGTGAAGAGGTAGAAGACACCCCTCCAAAGAAGGCTGAAGGAGGCTATGAACCCCAAGACCTTTGGAGATCAGTAAGAAGTGGGAAGATAAACAGGTCATTTGGAATTTTTATTTTTATTTTTTTAAAGAGGTTTTATTTATTTACTTTTAGAGGGGGAAGGGAGGGAGGAAGGGAGGGATAGAAACATCAGTCAGTTGCCTCTTGTACATGCCTCAACTGGGGCCTGAACCTGCAGCTCAGACACATGTCCTGACCAGGAATCGAACTGGTAATCTTTTGGTTTGCAGGGACAATGCCCAACTAAGACACACACGTCAGAGCTGGGATTTTTCTTTTCACTGAACTGAGAGGGGAAATCCAGCTATGGAATCCAGAGAGTTCTACAGAAACAAAACAGAAATTGGCTAGGCCCTGGGCCCTCAGCTCGGAGAAGTCCTGGAGCTTCCTGAGCTACTGTTTGGTGCCAGCTTCATCCTTGGTACTTGTTCCTTGCACAGCACCACTCAGCTCCCAAGGGCCACAGCCCACAGTGGCAGCACCTGCCCTGCCCAAGGAGGGATGTGGGGTTGACCGTGAGGGTCCTGGGAGGCCAAGCTGGAAAGATCTTAAAAATCCCCCAGTTCACCCCTGTTTTATAGATGATGAAATGAGAGCAGTGCTTTTCAAGGAGAATAAATGTGGAGACTCACACTCAGGCCTCCCATCTGCTGAGGGTGCCTGCCTAAAGCCCTCTCCAAGCATATCTTAGTGTTGGTGTCCAGAGGGGCTAGGCACCAGGGTGCTGGCCCACGTGTGTGTCTGTGTGCGCCAGGATGCATCTGTGAGTACAACTCTGCACATACCAAGGTCTCTGCCCCTCTCTCTGGGTATTTGTATGGGTGCATCTATGTGCAGGAATTTGGGTCCATGGCCTATTCCTACAATCTTGGGAGGCTTCTCCAGGCTGAGTAGGGGGGGTGAGTCCTGAGGAGGTAGGGGGAGGAATGTGGACTTTGCTCCTAGAGGAGAGAGAGAAGCCAGGAGGTAGGCTGGGTCAGAGCCTGGTACAGCGGAAACAAAGCCAAGGTAGGGTATAGGTCCATGGAAGTTGAGACAGGCTTTTCCAGCTCATGTGGCCCCAGGCCTCTGGTCACACCCATAAGCACCCCCAGGGGAAGCAGTCACATGATGTAGCACTTCTCAGCTGACTGCTTGAGGTCCCCCAGTGTGGCCTGGGCCTTGTCCTTGAGGGAGCCAAGGTCTAAGCCAGGAAGGCTGGCCAGCTGCCCGAGGACTGAGGCCCTCTCTTCCTCCTCCGTGTCCTCCTCAATCATCTTGGCCAGCTCCCGGGGCAACTCCATGTCTCCACCTGCCATCTGGATCTGGCTCTCATCTGTCTCGTTCTGAAGAGAAGGGAGAGTTGGGCTGCAGTGGGAGGTGTATGGGGACCCAAGCGAAGGGGCTGGAGAGGAGGCCTGGACTGGGTTCCAAGGCCCTAGATGTTAAGACCCGTGCTCCTGTGAGTTCAGACCCCACCCCCACACCCCAGGATCAAGATATCGACATTCAGACTCTTATGCCACCTTACTTCACTCTGAAATACTAAAGGTAAGATATTAACAGAATGAGTAAGGGCAAAATGAAAACACCTAGGAGTCCAACTGTTACGGTCAGTCATATATTGACTATTGTTAACTACATTGAGGACATTACCAATAATAGTGATGGGTACCATTCATCAAACACCTACTATATGGCTGCCATTGAGCTGAGTGCCCCTAATTCTCACAATTATTGCTTTTTCCATTTTACAAATAAGGAAATTGAGGCTCAGAGAATTTAAGTAAGTAACTTTCCCATGGTTGTCCAATTTTGAGTGGGAGAGCTAGATTTAAACCTATGTCACTGATACCAACATTTGTGGTCTACTTGCAAGGTATCTGCTGCTGGTTGTTACACTTTCCTATCCCTTGAGGGCCACTTTACGTCCTACTCAATTACAGCCAAGTCTTCCTTCTTCGGTTGGACTCAGAGTTCCCTGATAACAGCAGTTGTATCTCTTATTGCTTAATGCAAATGTTTGAGGAATGACTCCATTCCCAGCTTTGTTTAACTCCGTTACCCCCCTGGAAAGGCAGGCTTTCTGGACCTGTTCTCCCTTTGGGAGACTTCCAAAAGACTTGTGTCCTGTGGGGAGTCAGAGGCAGCCAAGGGCTCAGGAAATATTTGTTGGATGAGTGGTTGTGATATTTACATATCTGGTCTTCCAATTCAAATGGAAGATCAAGGTCGGTGTACTATATAACACTGTATTTCTGCTTCTCTTCAGGGTCTATTGTAGTTCTGGGCCCTGAAAGTGGCTCATGTCCCAGTTGTCTTCTTAGGCAACAGGAACTGAACACTTACAGCACATCCGGTGCCGCAGTGCCTCTGGGAAACATCCTACTGGCTGCCTGGCCAACCAAGGAGTTACTTTGCTCTCTGCTGACAGATTCATGCCCTGGAAAGCAGCCAGGGGTCTTGGAGTAGGCTCAGCATTCACAAGTTTAAGCTCCATCACTCACTGGCTTTATGATCTTAGTCAAGTCCATCAATCTATCTGAGTCTCGGTTTCCTTATTTGTAGATGTGGGTGACAGCTACCCCAGCAGAATTACTGAGGGGTTAGGTAGGTAAGGTACGTAAAGTGCCTGACACACAGAGGGTGCTGCCTTCTTTTGCCCATCCTGCCTTCCCCAAGAGCCCTCACTCCCATAGAAAAATTTGTTGCCTTCCAATTCTTCATCGGCCTGGGCCTGAGTCATATTGGGAGAGTGTGGGTTGGAAAACAGGAGGGGCCTGGAGTGGCTCCAGAAACACAAACCTATCAGTTTTAGAGGACTGGGCTACCCCTCCTCACCAAGCCCTAGTCCTAGGTGAGCTCCAGTTAACCATGAATGAGTGAAAGAACAAACGGTCTAACCAAGCTTTCCATCAGTCTTAGGAGCTGAGAGTTATGACTCAGAGTGGGACAAAGGAGTCCAGGCCTGAGGCTCAGGGGCCAGATATACCTTACAGCCCTGGCTCCTGAGCTTACCTTGGGCAGTCTGTATTTGTCTCGGAAGTGGCTCCGCAGGGTGGCCCGCTCTGCCTTCCTCTGCATGAACTGTGCGTCCCGCTCCATCCTGTGGGGGCACCAGGGTGGAGTCATTGCCAGCACTAAGGGGAGGGACGCCTGTTGGCCTGTATCAGGAAGGTGCTGGGACCAGGCAGATGCTGGTCTTTGCATTCTGTCCCCCAATCACAGCACCCATTCTAGTCCCCGCATCTGCTTCTGGGCTGAGCTATGGGGAGAGAGAATCAGTCTGCCTGACTTTGGAGCATAGGGCCCTCTCTGCCTCAGACTCTGTTTTTCTCCTCCCAGACAGGTTGTTTTGGGTGGGGGGTAAAGCATTTGAAACAGACTTGGGTTCACATATGGCTCCATTACTACTTTTTGTATGTCTTTGGGTAAGTCACTTACCTTCCTCTTTTTGTAGAATGAGGATAATATTTTGCAACTCATAAAACGTTATAAAGATTAAGTGAAATAATTATAGCTAACATTTAATGATTTACAATGTGTCAGGTGCCATGCTAAGCAGTTTACTTGCATTAAGTAATTTAAGCCTCATAAATATATAAGGCATGTCTTATAATTACCACCCTCCTTTTACAGAAGAGGCAACCAAGGCATAGCAAAGTTAAGTAACTTGTCTAAAATCACCCAGCTAAAAAGAAGCAAAGCCAGTACCTGACCCAAGGAGCTCTGGAGTCCAGCCCCTGACTCCACTCCAGGTGCCTCTCTGCCCCAGCATGCCCACCGCATGCACTTGGCCTCAATATCTCTGAATGCCCCCATCTCAGAATCTGTCTCTCTAACTCTGAGGCCCCCTCAGCTGCACCGTTTTTTCTCAGAGCCTCAGGCTCAGAGGAGCTCCATTTGGAAGACACAGATGTTGGGACCAGATCGGATTAAAGGATTACATGTTTCCCCAGAAATGCACGTGCCCCCAGCGGGTCCCAGGCCCCTTCCGACCCCCATCCCCGGAAGCTGGGGCGGGGTCCTGGGTTTGAAATGTTGTGGCTGGGGTGGGGAGGGCAGCCTAGAAGTCACATCCCAGCCTCTTGCCCGTCTAGAAAAGGAGGGGGCGAGGACAGGGCTTGGGGTCTGAGGCTGCCCTAGAGGTGCGCCGGCGGCTTAGGGGTGGAGTGGGGAAGAGGGCCACTGGAGCCGGGAAAGGGTCCCACTCACTTCTCTTCCACAAGTTGCTTCTGATATTCCTCATACTCCTCTCGGCTCATGCCCTGCGCTTCGGCTGCTGACTTGTCCCCGTCCTCCTTGTCTTCGCCGCCCCCTAGGCTCCCGGTGAGGTCCTTCAGCTGGCCTCCCACTATGGTCTTCACCATGAACGCCATGGTCTTCGCTGCCCCGGAACCGAGCGCCGGGCACCTCCTCGCCCACTTCAGAACCAGGGCTCGCGGACAGCTCCCGCCGCCGCCAGCCGCTCGCTCTCCACCCCAGGCCCCGCCCCCATCTCGCACCCCCCTGGCACAGGGCGGGGGGCTTGCACGGGGCAGAGGAGGCTGGAGCACGTGCCCGCTTGGAGCTCCCGCCTCTCCCACGTGCCTCCTTCAACGCCAAGCTCTGCTCCGGACCGCTGGCCACGGATTAGGGTGGGAGGTGGGGTAGCTCCTAGGGGGACGGGCTGTGCTAATACGTGTCCCAGGAACCCTGCTCCCTACTCCGCCCAGAGAGTAGTGTAAGGCCCAGGGCTGGGCCTCACCCCATCCTTCTCCCCAACCTGCTGCCCAGCAGCTGCTTGAAGAGCTTCACAGCGGGAAAGGGAGGGAGACCAGAGAATGGGGAATGCCAATTATGAATGCCTCAAATGCCTCAAAGAGTTCTCCATGACATGCCTGCCCCTACGACCCCTGGAGATGAAGGGAGTTGGGAGAGACCCTTGTTCATGGTGTTGCTGGCTGGGTTGACCCAAGAGGGGAACCTAGAGACACCTCTCTTTGTTCTGATGAGTGTGGGGACAGTTATCCAGGGCTCAAGGTCTGTGGGGTATCCAGTCTTTTTGCAATCAAGCCAGACCTTGGGCTCCTTGCCTGCCTGAAGCCCACTCTCAGCTACCTCTCCAGAGGAGGTAGAAGCCTTCAGAGAGATAAAGGCAAACATAGACGGTGGATAAGTATATAAAAGCATGGGGAGAGGGAGATCACCTTTGATAAGGTTGCAGCTGCTCCAAAAGCTGGGGTATGGCTAGAAGCTGGGCACCAAGAGGGAAGTGGCTTCACTTTCCACCTCCCAGACACCATGCACTTCCCAGGGATGAGAAGGGAGCATCCCTTCAGGGAAAGGAGTGCCTCCTCAGAACCCCCAGCCCTAAGGATGCATGGGGCAGGGCTAAGGGGAAGGCTGCCTGTGGCCAGACAGTCCTAAAGGCTCTCGTCCAGGTCCAGCCTGCTCCTAGGGAGCGAAGAAGTTTACTTGGGCCTCTCCCTTCTGGGCTTCTGAGAACAGGCTTGCTACACTTTCTACACTCACTGCACCACAGCATCCTCTGCTCTGGGACCTTCCATGGCTCCTCTGGCCTGGCCCTATCAGAACCACACCTTCCCCCTGGCATTCAAGGTCTGTCCAGCTGGCCCCAGCCTTATGGCCGCCATTATGGTCCCTGTGACACATAAGACTGTCATCATTCCACCTCATACGCTGGCCGTTCTCCTCACCTGGATGTTGTCCCCTCTTCAACTCCACTTTTAAAGGTCAGCACACTTCCCTGATCCTCCAGGACACCCTTGACTATACTGATTATTCTCGTTTTGAAATTCCACCAAGAACCATCAATCTCATTTCTGAGCTCTTTAGCACACCCTACATCTGTAAATGTTTCATTCATTCAACAAACGTCCACCAAGTAGACACTGACCTCCTCCCAATCTCTGTGATTCTTTTTGACCATTTTCGCAAACTGACCCCACTCTTCGCTCTGACAGTACTGAACTTGCCACTTTTTCTCCAAAATATTGTGTTTCTTTTATGCTTCCACCCCTTTTCTCGTGTTGTTTTCTCTGTATTCGTGCCTTTACTTATCAGGTTGGAGAACTAGTTGCCTCGATGACCCACGTCAAACGTCCCTTCTAGGTTGATTCTCTGATCTCTCCAAGCTGAGTCGAGTGTTTTTTCTCGTACTGTCACAGCTGCTGAGCTTCCTGCCACCATGGCACTGACCACATAGGGTGTGAGTAGCATGTGCTCGTCAGTTTCTCACATTAGAGAGCGGTTTCTGTGAGGGCAGGATCCGGTGGGATCGGCGGCCGAGCACATGGCTGGTAGCACTTACTGAAACCATGGGCCCTGCTCACTGCCAGCTGGCAGACCAGGCAGGTGGGCCTGGGCTGTAACCCTCCTTCTCACAAGGCAAATGACTACGCCACAGACCCAGCCAGGTAGGTGTGGGAGGTCCTGCCCATAGGGAAGGCCTACCTGATGTGCACGTAGTAGAAGGGACCTACAAGTCAGGTAAGGGGAAAGAACAGGAAGATGCTAGGCTGCAGGCGCAAGGAGGCCCCTGGGGGCTGGCCAGGCAGGTAGAGGTCCTTGGCTGCTGCTTTCTGAAAGGGGAAGTTCTAAGGTCCTGGGTCAGCTTCTCACCCAGAGGGAGGTAGGGAACCTGGAATCTGGGCCACTGTGGGCTCTGTTTTCCTACCTCAGGCTTTGGGGTGCTCTGGTTTCCATCCAGGATCCCTGGAGAGAGGGCAGAGAACAAAGCTGCCTCCCCTGCCTCGGCTTGCAGGTCTCCATCTGCGGGAACAGCTGGGGAGCCCTGGGGCCTAGGACCATCAGGGCACCAAAGTTTCTTGAGATGAGAGGGAGAAAGAAACAGCGAAAAACGGGCTGGTGGTAAAGGCAAGAAAAAGAGCAAGATGGAGCCGGGGTATGGGGAAGAGCTGCTCCGAGTGACTCTGGGCACAGCCACTCGCATTTCTCTCTTAGTTGTTGAAGGAATTCCCCAAGTGGTCTCCAGGGCCTTGCTGGCACTGAGAGTCTGTGGGATTCTCCAGAAAGTAGAGAGGGCAGAAAGCAGATGAGATGTGTCCCTGCGTGCACATGTGCACGCTCACCCAAATATAGACACAGGTGTGCCTTCCAGGGTCCCAGGAGAGGAGGGCTAACACAGGGACTGTGGTCAGGGGCTGCAGAAGCATTGGAAAAAGGGGCTGAGCCCAGATCTCAAGGGTGGACCCCCCCCCATGGTGCTGCTTCTTTCCCCCTTACCACTGAGCCCCAAAGGTTTTTCTGCAGGAGGCTCAGGTCTGAGCCGGCTCTGAGAAAGGATGCTTGATGCCCACAGGTGGATAGAAGACCTGGGCTCTTGAAGCCACATGAGTTGCTGCATCCCTGGTGGGCAGTGGAAGCCAAGGGAGAGGACTCATTACTTTTTTTTCTGGTTGCATCCAGACTGCCTAACCATTTCTCATAATTCCCAGAGGTAGCGCCTGGGTGGGGAACAGGCACCATCCATAGGGTCCCTTCTTAGGGACTGTTCTTACCCCAAACCTCTTTCCTGGATCCTGAGACAGCTTTAGCTCAAAGATCTCCCTGAAGATTTCTGTCTCAACCTCAGGCTCCCCGGGCTCTGCCTTTCACTCCCAGCTCCCAGGGGATTTAGCTCTTCCCCCTCCTCCCACCCTCCCACTCCCAGTCTAGATGCGGGGACAGGGGTTGGTCTGCAGCCACAGCACTCCCACTGAAGCTTCCCTCCTTCCTGGCATCAAGGTGACCCCCTGCCCCCAGAGGGTAGCTCCAGACCCCTGTCCTAGAGTGGGACGCTGGGAGACTGGAGGGGGCGAAGGAAGTCAGAGACCCCCTGCCACAACTAGGTCTTGGGTACCCCACCAAAATGTCCCCTCCTTCCAGGTGCTCAGATTTACTAACCCTCTCTGTGTGGGAATGTTGAGTGGGGGGCCCTCATGCTTTTAAATGAGCACTTTCAAAACTTTAAAGTTGATTCAATTAAATTCAGGTCAACTCGATAAACCTAACTCTGGCCCCAGCTCCTCTCTGTGTTCCAGGCTCTGGGCTGGCTGCTCAGGAAAGGATGGGAGGGGTCACGGGCTGACAGATGAACTTCAGGCAGAGAAGCAAGGGGTGGAGTGGGGCTTCTTTTCCCTCCACCCACACGGCCCCTCCCAGCTCTGTGCCCTCACCTCATCTCTTGCAGGTCTTGGAGCAAGCCCACTGTCCACAGCTCAGGGTGCTTGGCGGAGTCCTGCAGAAAAGCAAGCCCCTTCTCTGGGGCCCGGGCACAGCCCCTGTGTTGTCAGCACCCACCTTCCCCAGGGCACTGCACGCCTCTTCCTTCCAGAGGCCTTACCAGATTCCTCCCTTGTTATGGTCACATCGAGTTTATCTGACCCATGTCCATTTTGGCTCCTGAATTCCCCCTGCTCTCAAACTCCTCTCCCTGAGATTGGCCCCTGCCCCCCCACAGGGAGTGGCCACTGCTGTGGTTTCTGAGAACCCCTCCACTTTCCAGAAGTGGTTCTGCCCCTGAAGGAGGCAGAGGTCCAGTTCAGTCCTCTCCTCTCCACTTCCCCCAGGGCACGGTCCAAGCTGCGGCCAGTAACAGCTAACTCCCAGTGCTTGGGCCCCTGCCTCCCTGCTCAGCCTGGGGAAGTGGCCTCTTTGGGGTAAATAGAATCTGGCAGGAAGTAGGATTAGAGAGACCTAGCCTTAGAGTGTGGTGCCCCAGCCTTCCCCACGCCAGTAGACCAACCTCAGCGGCTCTGGCCCGAGGACACAAGATTCAAACGTCAAGCTACCAGAGCTCAGCAAATACCACAGGAGTTGCTGGCCTCTTCTGCCCAGCATCTAGCATCGTGGCTGAATGCAACTCTCAGGCCCCACGCTGGGCATGCCGTGGGGCATGATTCCCTGGGGAGAAGCCAGATGGCAAAGGAGGAGATGAAACGAGGACTCCGGTGCGTCTGAGCATTAAGCAAGCCGTGTGAGAATCAAGTCACGTGGGGAGCTACATGCAAATTGGCACCCAGTCTATTTTTGTCACTTGTCTACAGACCCACGTCAGAATACCTGGCATCTCCTCTCTCTAGCCCCAGCTGTGAGGCTCCTTGGACATTTGCTTGTGCAGAGCTGCCCTCCAGCACAGTCCCCTGCCTGGCAGGTCCACCCTATCCTGTGACCTGCAGCATTTCACCCTTGCCCTTCTTCCCCTCCAGACTTTGGGGGACAGTCATTCCCAAGTACAGTGCTGCTCTTCTTTCTGGACACAGGGAGCCTCCCGGTGCCCGGGATCCAGTGTGCGGGGAGCTCAGCTTCTCCAGGCTGCGTGGCTGTTCCAGGCTCCCTCAGGCCTGGCCTGGCCTGGGAACCCCAGCTGCTCTTCCGGTTGCCTGGGCCCACTGCTCAGAGACATCATGCAGGACCCTGTGTCTGATCAGTGTCTCCTCCAGGTCAAAAATTCTTTCCCCTGGGGAGTGGTGCACGGCTGGGGCAGCCAGCTAGCTGGGGTGAGGCAATAGGTCCTACCGACTGTGGGCTTCTTGGAGGGGGGCAGGCAGAAAGGCGTGCCTTCTGCCTCCAGGACGCCCCTGGATAGATGTGTCTGGGTGGTGAGGTGAGGATAAGAGAGAGCACCTGGGTCCCAGAGACTGCTTAGACATAGCCCCCACCTCCCCCATTGGTTAGAGGACTCCTGATTTGAAGAAAAGAGGATCCTATGATACTCAAATCGGCCCCTTCCCCACACGCCTGCTGTCTGGGCCCCCACTCTCAATGGGGCTCAGGTTTGGAATCATGGCTTCTCCAGTGCCTAGGGGCTGGCAGCCCTTCCAGCCGCCTCACCAGGCGGAGCCACTTTAACTCCAGGAAGGGCTTCATGAAGCCTGGAGGAGAAAGACAAAAACTTGGGCCTGAAACCTATGGGAGACCTGGGGACGAGGGGAGCCTTCTCATAGGGTTGCCCACAAACCCCTCCCTGACCATAAGTTCACCTCAGCCAGGGAAGAGCCCTGGTTCTCTCTCAGCTCAGCCACAGGCCCTGCCCTGCAGTCCCTGGGCCTCTGAGCAGTGCAGCTCCCTCAGGCCGCAGGCCTTTGTCTACACTACTCCTCCCTGCTCCCTGGCTGGCTCAGACCTCTTCTTGGTTCTCCATAGCCTCCAGCCAGCCTGGAAGGTCTTTGAGGACAAGGCCTGGCTCTGGGTCACCTCTGCTCCCAGCACAGCCCAGCACAGGGCCTGGCAAAGCTCAAAGAGGAGGTAGAGAAGATGGTTGGAGTGGCCGGTCTGATGGCACCTGGGGAGGGAAGGGGTCCCCAGGGTGCCTGTCCCCTAGCCTTCCCGCAGGGCAGACCCAGGGGTGACATCATCTCTGGACCTGGCTGGCTCAAAGTGAAGGTCAGAAAGGATAAGACACCAAGGTCGCCTGGAAAGGGGGATAGAGGAGGGAAGGTAAGACCTGCCCCCGCCCAGCAGCGCACTCACCCAGCCCTCATCCCCCAGACTCCATCATATTACAGACAGGCAAGAGGTTGGCTTGGCCTTGGGCAGCTTTGACCCTTATCTTACTTACTTCATTAGAAAGGTGTTAGGGTCAGACAAGAAGATGGGTGGGCTATGGGAGCTGCCTCCCTTGAGCCAGAGGTGAGCCCCCAGTGAGTAGGAAAATTGGACAACCTTGAACTAGAGGCCTGGGGGCAGACTGAGCAGCACCCTTGGGCCCCCAGAGCACTACTGATGTGAGTGACCACGAGGTGGCCCTCTCCTGAGTATGGGTCTGACCACGTCGCGCCTTGCAGGCCGTGCAGCAGGCTCTCCTCAGAAACCTTCCGTGACTCCCCAGGGCCCAGACTCCAAAGACGGAGGTCTTGGTGTTCACGAGCTCCCACTGTCCGCACCAGCTGTGGGTCCCCCCGTGACTCTCCACTACATCTTTTGCTCCATTTCCCGAAAGGTCCCTCGCCACTGTCCCTCTTCCACCTGCCCCACAGCTCCAGCCAGGGGCACTTAGGGGGCTAACACTGGAATAAAAGCTTCTCATGCTTCGTCCTATTTGAGAATGTCCATGACTCTTCGAGGCAGACAGGAGAGGACTTGTGACTTGCCCAGGTCACACAGTGAGGAAATGGCTGGCCCCATAACCAGTGCTTCTTAGAAGGTGTGTGTGCTCAGGAGAACTCATGAGCTACGGTTCCTCTGCTCTTACCTGCCCATAAGGCCCTCACCTGCCAGGGTTCTGGTGGCTGCTGAGATCCCGAAGAAACTTCCAGGGACAAAAAGCAGGGGTCCCACACTGACGCTGACCAAATCCAGGCGTCCGGGAGAGAGGCTGCTGTTCAAGGACGCCGGAGGGGCGGAGGGGCACGGAGCGAGTGGGCACCTTGGAGACAGAGCCCCCTCCTCTATCCAGCCCCCATCAGGGGAAATCATCCCCAACTCTGAGTCTTGGGCTCCCCTGGCCCCGGGATGGGGGGCGGGGTGTCAGAATGGCACGGAGGGGCTTGCATCCCGGTCTCGTGAGAGCCCTCACAGGCATGTGCTTTGGGCCACTTAGGAGTCTGTGTAGAGAGGACGACCCTGTGTTTGTGCTGCCCTTTGTGCTGTGACAGGCACGAGTCTCCTAAGGCAACAGACCACACAGAACCTGCGGAGCTCTGAGCCCTGTAACCTGCCCACCTACCCACTCGTGTCGCCCACGGAAACAAAAGAGGCCGTGCGTGGGGGGCTTGCCCGTGGGCAGACTTCGCCCAGGAGGTGATCTGGTTCCGAAGCCTGTTCTGGAAGTCCCAGTGACAAGAGCCCAGCACCCGGCTGGCTCCATCTTTATGGAGACTTGGAGTCCGGCAGGGCCACCGTGACCCGAGGCCCGGACAGTGAGGGTGGCCCAGAAGCCATTCTGCCCAGGCTTCCAGTGCCACTTCTCAACCTGCTGTGGGCCCTGTCCCTGGGGTCTAGCTTGAATCTCCCCTGGCAGAAGAGAGGGGCGGGGGCAGAAGAGAGGGGCAGGGGCAGAAGAGAGGGGTGGGAGAACAAGCCTACCTGGCAGAGGGCTGGTACTTGGAGTTTACAGAAGAGGTCAAGGGTCTTTCTGTGACTCTTCCCAGGTGGGACCAAGGCTGGACCCAAAGTGGGGTTTTGCCTTGAATCCTCCAGCGCTAACACCCCTTCCCACTTGTCTTCTCTCCTTCCCTTTCCTTAAACTCCAAGTCCCCCTGTGCCGCTGGGTCTGCCATCTCTTTCCTGTCCCTCTGCCAAGCCTGGACTGTGTCAGGACAGACTCAGGACAGACGACACGGGATGCGTCCGAGTGGACGAGGACAATATGACCAGCCCACCTGCCTTGCAGGGGCTGGGCAGCAGGCTCTGGGGAGTTAGGAGAAGGGCGCTGAACTTGAGAGTTCCTGAGTTTCTCGGAGCACACAGACACTGCTCACAGCAGAGCGCTGTCACCGCCCCCTTCAGGCCAGAGGGCGGCAGCGCAGACCAAGGAGACGCCAACTCCTAAACTCCCACTTCCTCATTTTTCAAATGAGGATAATAATTGAAATTACCTCGTAACGTTGTTCCAAGGATTAACTAAGACAATGAATGTGGACTGCTTGACGCTGCCTGGCACACAGAAAGCTCCACACCATAAATGCCAGCAATTATCCTAATTGTTATGAGCTAAGGGGTGTTTGCCAGAGACACGGAGGAACGGGCCCAGCTAGTAAGGAGGCAGTGGGTGGGGAGGGAGAGGCCGGCGTGCCACCTGGAGAAAGGGAAGGGCGTGGCGGGACGCTGGCTGGGGGATGGGCACGGACCCTCCGCTGGCAAGCCTGGCCCCAAATCTCTGCCAGGTACACAGCGTGGAACCTCGGGCAAGTCACTTCCCCTCTCTGGAACTCAGTATCCACCTGCACTTGGGAACTAATATTCCCCACTCCTAACGAGTGCTGGGCATGAAAGAGCCGTGTGAATGAAAGCACTGACCACGGGCCTCACCCGCGTCATCTCACCACCCCCGCTGATCTGCAGCCGTTGGGGTGACTGAATGGAGGACTCCCTGGGGTGGCTCCCACAGGAGGTGCAGTTGGGACTGAGCCGGAGGGAGTCCCAGGGAGGAACTATCTCTGAGGAGCCAGCCAGGAGGGCACAGCCCTGGGAGGGGTGGGCTCCTTGTCAGAGGCTGGGGCAGGGGCACGGGTGGGCAGTGCGTATGCAGCCCAGGAGTTGGGGAGGCTCAGGTCCTTCCCGAAGCAGCTCCAAGAGGTGTGCTCTTCACTGGCTGGAGCGTGGATGGCAGGGCTGTCTCCGTGGGAGGTGACAAGCAGCCTGAGCTGCAGGCACAAGGAGAAGGGTGCGGGTGCGGGTGCGGGCAGGGGGAGGCCGGAGACACTGCTCACCTGGGTATCCTGGGTGGAGGAGCCCAGGAGGATCCCGATGCCTCCCCTCCAGACAGGCCTCTCCAGGACACAGCCAACTGGGCCCCTGCCCGGGCTGGACCACACGGCCTATGGGGCCCAGCTGCTCGACTGCCCCGTGGGACACTGGGACCCTGGGCTCCCCACCCCACTCCCTGACCCATCTTCTCTGCTGGGCCTTGGTGGGGGCCACTCACCATGCCCTGGGCTCCCTGGTGCCCCAGCCTGGTCACCTCACCTGCGTGTCCGCCTCCCAGCCAGAGAAGAAGACGGGAGCCCTGCTCCACACCGCACCGCTTCAGCTCCTCAAGCCTTGGGCCGGCACTCGCTGCGGGCCTGGGATGCACCTGTGGGTCAGGGCCGCCCAGGGCCTGGGTCCCACCGTCCTCTCTGCCCCATTATTCTCTCTCATTGGCCTGGCTGGGCTCTGGGAGGGGGAAGCAGGCACCATCCGAGCCTGCCATCAAATACCAGACTGGCCGCTCAGGCACAGGAAGGAGCCCACTGGAGATGCGGGCACTGGAGCCCGGCGTGGGCGGCAACGAATGCCAGGCCCGCAGAGCGCCGCGCCTGCTGTCTCATTCGAGCCTCACCACAAGTCCGTGTACTCTGTTTTTATCAGACCCCGTTTTACAGATGAGGAAACAGGCTCAGAAAAACTTAAGGAAATAAGTGGGTTGGAAACTCCGTTCCATCTAAGTCCGAAGTCCAAACTTCTTCCACCAGGAGAGAGCTCCAACCCTTTCTGTTTCTCGGATGAGGAAGCCGAGGCTCTATGAGGGACAAGGACATGCCTGCGACCATAGAACAGCAGAGAGCACTTTGAGAGAACAGCCAGGTGGGGACGCCAGTGTGCCCCATGGGGGTGCGGCCGGGGGGGCGGGGCTTCCCGGTGGGGGACGTGGGGAGCACGTCAGATGAGGAAAGCGTGAAAGCACAGCTGGCGCTGGCCTGGAGAACCAAGAGGAAAGGGTGAAGGGTGGGTGTGTGTGTGAGAGAGAGAGTTATTGGGGGAGGTGGGGGGGAAAGGAGAAAAGAAAGTGGAGAGTACAAAGGCAGGATTGGCAGGAACCAGGGGAAGGGAGATCAGAGGCCCCACCCCTGCTGGCTCCCCACCCTCCATCCTGCCAGCTTGGCACCTGGCCCAGAGCCAGTCCCTGCTAGGACTTTCCAGAGATGCCGTCCTGGCCTGCTTGCTCCACAAAGGTCGGGGCTGGAGGTGGGGAGGCTCTGAGGCTGCAAGGCCAGAATTCCTGGGGGCCCTTGACAGCCACCACCGCCTCTGAAGTGACTTGCGAGAGGCAAAGAGTGCCCACTGTCTACTACACTTACGCCTTTAACTCTGTGTGGGCTGTTCACGGGACCTTGCCCCAGCCTGTGAGCACCTTTGAGCCTGATGCAGCCCCTGTCTCAAAGCTGGACACAGAGGGACGTGGGGGAAGGAGTCCAGTAAAACAGCCGATGTGTGGATGAAGGGACAACGGACATGCACTGGGGGATCTGCTCCCCCACAGGGTCTGTGACACCCCCGACTTGGCAAGGCCCACAGCAGTATGTGGCGCAGGCCCGTCGCCCCGGCCCAGAGGCAGAGCCGGGCTTGGCGCTGTGAGGACAGGCCCTCTGCCCGCTTTCTCGTGCCTCTGGGGGCGGGACTGGGCCAAGGCCTCCAGACAGCGCCTGTCACCTTAAAGCGATGATTGCTCTGGTCTCAGTCAGGACCAGTGTCATTCTTCAGAACTTACATCTCACAGACACAGAAATACACGGTGGACCTGCTTCTTCTCTTGCTTTGCCTGCTAGGGGGCTCTCAACCCGATCCACGGCCAACTCAGGGCAGGCAGGCCTGATTTGGCAAAGTTTCCTGGAATTGTTCAAAAAAATTTTTTATGTTCAAATTGATTTTAGACAGGGGAAGGGGGGAGAGAAAAACATCCATTTGTTGCTGCACTTATTCATGCATTCACTGGTTGATTCTTGTATGTGCCCTGACCGGGGATTGAACTTGCAACCTTGGAGCAGTGGGACAATGATCTAATCCACTCAGCTACCCAGCCAGGGCTCCTGGACTCATTTTATGCCTCAACCCTAACCCTAGGCCTCATTATTTTATTTCTTAAAATATTTTATTTATTTTTAGAGAGGGAGGAAGGGAAGGAGAAAGAAACATTAATCACTTGCCCCTCACACACACCTCAACAGGAGGCAGGCCCACAACCCAGGCCTGTGCCCTGACTGAGAACCGAACCTGCGACCTCCAGATATGCAGGACGACACCCTACCCACTGAGCCACACCAGTCAGGGCTAGCTTCATTCTTACTTATTCCTACTTTAAGCTCTTTTCTATTGCATAGGTCCTTGTAAGTCCTCAAAAATCTTCTTGAACAAGATTTTCTAGAAGACAGACTCCCTGTAGGTCTGGGTTTGGAAGGCCCTGAACACAGACCTGTGGGCTGAGATGCCCTCACACCTGCACGGCTGGTGTCTGTCGGCAGAACAGCTGGCCGTGGGGGCGCCCACTCCAGGCCGCACCCCGGTTCTCACGGACAGTCGGGCCCAATGGCGTGGAGCCAGGAGGCCAGAGGTTCGTACTGGTCCAAGTTGCCTCATGTCTCTGTGTTGGGGACTCAGCATGAGTGTGTGTGTTCGTGGGTCCAGGATGTGGGGTGGGAGGCGTGGGAAGCCCCCCAAGGAGGCAGAAGGAGTAGATAAAAGAAACCCCAGGGCAGAGAAGGAAAAAAGCGGAGGAGAGAAACTGAGGCTGGCGGATGGAGGTGTGGTGGGGTGGGAGGAACAGAAGACAAGCCCGGGAGGGGTGCTGGACCCTGGCACTGCCCGCCCCAGCCCCGAACCCGTCTCGGGCAAAGGCTGGTACTGGCAGGCCCACTCCTCACTGGTCTAAGCCACCTCAGTAGTCATCCTCACTAGCAACCTGAGGAACCCTGAACATGGCTGGTCCCCACCCCACCCCTAACCTCCATTATGGCTCCAGAATGGTATTCCAGATCCAGGCAGTGCCAGCCTTGGTCCTTTGAAGCTGGGGAGGACAGTCCTTCTCAGGGCTGTGGGGGGCCAGGAGCAAGAGGAGAAGGTGGAGCTTAGGGGTCAGGGCCACTGATCACAAGCACTGTAAAAAGATCTGGTGTCTGGGCCCAGGACTGAAGCTGGGAGGCCAAGGAGAAGCTCCGGGGAAGGACCAGGAGGGAAGGAGCTGGGCACTGACTCGTAGCTGGTTTTTGGCATGGCGTCCCCCTCCCCCTACAGACATCAGGCCCTGACCCTCCCTCACTTCCTGTGTGCCAGGGGGCAGCCTCTGGCCCTTGGCCAGCCTGAGCTCTGCCCCTGCTCCTCAGTTCAGGCCATCTTCCCACTTTCCCTCCGCTCCCCCAGCTGAGGGACCTCGGGGATCACAGGGACAGTCCCACCCTTCAGTAGCCTTGGGCTCTCCTTTTGGCTCCAGATGGGCCTCCACAGGCTGCCCTGGTCATGCAGGTGGGCGTCCTGACTGGGTGGCCGGCACCCACCTCGCCCTGGCCCGTCCCGCTCTCTCCACCGTCACGCTCAGCTCTCTACCAGATTCCCACAGGCTCATGCCTCCAAGTAGCCTGGTTTCCTCAGCAAATACACTCCGTGAAAAATAGAAAGAGACAGAGAAAACAAATGCAGTATGTGTGAACCTTGTTTGAAGCCTAATTTTAACCAGCCAACTAGGGGAAAATGAGACAGTTGGGGAAATTTAAGCAATGGATATGTGATTGAATTAAGGAATTATTAATTTTTTGGAGTAACAACAGTACAGTATTGTGGTTACATTTTTAAAAAGTCTTTTGTCTTTTGGAGAAATGAACTAAAGTTTTTGGGAGAAATCGATATAATGGTTAGGATCTGCTGCCAAGCACCCAGAGCCTGGGGTGTGTGGACGGCACAGCGGGCGGCCTTGACTTGGTCACTGCTCGGATTAAGCGATGCGTTTGCTGTGGTCTTCCCGCTACTTTTTTATATGATTGATAATTTTCATAATAAACACATTTTTAAAAAATTTTATTTATCTTTAGAGGGGAAGGGAAGGAGAGAGGGAGAGAAATATCAATGTATGGTTGCCTCTTGTGAGTTCCCCTGCTGGGAACTGGCCTGCAACCCAGGCATGTGCCCTGACTGGAAATGGAACCACAGTCCTTTGGTTTGCAGGCCCGTGCTCAATCCACTGAGCTACACCAGCCAGGGCCATAATAAACACATTTTTACAAAGTAAGTAATCCTGTATTTCAAGTGTTTTCATCCAAGGAAATGTTAGTTTTCCGGAGTGGCTCATTTGCCAAGAATTCTAGATAGCTGAAATTTACTGTCCTTTGCAAGTTCCCGGTAGGATTCAATTACTGAAGTGCTGCAAATTAATTAAAATCAAGGCGGTAAATGTGAAATTTTAGGACATGCTAAGAGGAAAATTTCGTGTCTCAACACTAAGCCCTCAGTCACCTGCGCCTACTGTCTCCTGCACCTTCTTCACAGGCACATTGCGGGGAGGCCTGGCAGTGCCCTTGTTCTCTGTGTCTGGTGGACACTTCTTTAGCCTGGTCTCTGCAGAATGAAATGCTATGGGGATCCATCCCCCACCCCCAACCCCTGCTCCCATCCCGGGGCCCCCTGGCAGCCTGAGTTCCTTTGCCACTGCTCTGCCTCAGCGGCCCTTCAGCTGGGGCATCTACCCTCACCCATCACGTGCTCCCTGGAAAAGCTCACCTGTGCCCATGGCCTTGAGCACTGCAGCTGCACCTCAGCCCTCGAATCTCTACTTCCAGCCCATCTTTTCCCCAGAGCCTCAGGCCTGAATGGATGTCCAGCTCTGCAGGCCACAGCTCTGCTTGGATGTCCCACAGGCCCCAGGTGACAGGTTGAAAACAAACCTCCCCCCCCAACCTCTGGCCCACCCTCTTCCATGGCTGGGGCTGGTGAGTGGCGCTCTCACCTGACCGAGCAGAGCCGGAGACTGCCCCGCCCCCATCCCTTCTGCTCCCTCCTGTTGTCACCAGCAGACCCCCACTCTGCTCTTGCCCTCTCGTACTACAGTCCCGAGCCTCTCCAAGCCTCGGTTCCTTACTCGTAAAATGGAGAAAATAACAGAGTGTATCTTCAAGAGCTGTTCAGGGGTTTACACGAGGAGGTGATACACTTACCTGTGGTGCATAGAACAGGGCGTGGCAGACAGTGCAGGCTCAGGTCAGTGAAATTCCAGGTGTGTGCTTCTTCCTCGCCACCTCTCACTGGCTTTCTCAGCCCAGGACACCACCAACCACTTTCCCGGGTGACTGCAGCCTCCCTACCTCTGCCCCGTCTCCACTGGATGCCCACCCCCTGCCCGCAAGACCAGACTGAGGATCTTTCTAAAATGCAGATCTGACCACCTCCCTCCTCTGTCCGAAACTCTTCAATTGCTCCTGGTCATCTCTGCATAAAGTGGAACTCCTGTGGGGCCCGGGAAACCCGCCGGGTCTGGGCCCTGCCTTCCCTTCAGCTTTACTTGCTCCGAAGCACAGCCCCGGCGCCCCTGTCCCACACGCCCTTTGGCACCTCACCACCTTTATCCAGAGCACCCGGGCTCCCTGCTCCTGCTTGTCCGCCAAGTGTCTGAGAAGCGGCCTTGCCCCTCCCGCTTCCCCACCTCGGGGGCTTGGTGTGGGCTGCAGGCAACCCCCCCCCCCCAGATTCTGGACACTAAGCCGAGTCTTGAGTGGGGCCCCTACCAGTGCATGAGCTCCTACAGGGTGAGAATTTTTTCTTGCTCATTTGTCATGAGCCAGTGGCCAGCACAGAGCAGAAGGGAAGGATGAGACCAAAGGGGAAAACAAAACACTATAAACTGAGTGAATGAGGGAGTCACGAAGGGGCTCCCATGATGCCGGGTGAAAAGAACAGGAACGCCGGCCGCTGGCCCTCCTCACTCCCAGTGTCACGCAGGGTCCAGTTGCCACGGTGCCTGCCTGCCCCCTCTCATGACCCATGGCTGTTTCTGAACCAAGCCAGGTTGGATCCACTAGTGAGAGCCCATTGTCAGAGTCCCCACGACCCGGCCTGCGACCCCGGCCTCTGGCGAAGGGCAGCCCCCCACCTGCTGCCCTCACAGGCCAGCAGGCCCCTTCCGGCTCCCCCTTCCTTGCTCTGAGGGAGGCTCCCCCTTCCGTCACTACCATCCCCTCTACTTTCTGCCTTCCTCCTGGGACGCAGACTTGAAAGGAAATGTCCTCCTCTTTGGCGGTCAGATTTGCTCAAGCCTCTGTGGTCTCAAAAATCTCTTACTTCCCATTCTCTTCACCACAGCTAAACTTCTCGATTGTCAGCCTCCCGCTATTGCCTGCACCCACCTCCAGCCATTGTGACCTGGAGTCTGCCTCCACCCAACTCGGGCCTTGAAGTAACCAGCAACCTCCAGAGGACACGGTCTCCTTCTCCTGTGTCTCCTGGGAAGCGGGGACCTGCTGGTTCTCCCTCCCAGCCCTCCCCTTGGGCCCTATGACGAGGCACTCCCCTGTCCCCTGTACGTCTGGCCCAGTCTCCTCTTCTGGATCTCTGAGTGGTAAGAGCATCCCCGGGCTTGGTGCTGAGCCTCTTCTGCATGTCTTCCCTAGTGACCTCGGCATGCTTCAGGGTGCTGAAAACTCACATCGCCCTACCCGGGCCCCAGATTCCAACTCTTGGCAGTGTCAAAGGCACACTGAAAACTCAACGTGTCCCGGACAGAACTGAGGATGTCCCCTCGGACAGAGGGCGCCCCTGCCTGCCCTCAGCCATCCTGCTAGAATCAGGCACTGCCATGGCTCCCTTCTCCTTCACCTTTATACAAGTCCATTGCCAAGTTCAGGCAGTGTTACCTGTACATCCCTGCAGAGTCAGTCCACTCCCACTGTTCCCTCATCCAGGTTACTCCTCACTGCTTCCTTCAGACCTCCACCAGCCGCTGGGGCGATCACTGCAAACGCTCACCACTGAGCTGGGAGCCTGTCACCGGCTCACCGGGGCTCTCAGCGAGGTGGACGCCGTGTCCTTGCCCCAGTGCAGTTCACACACCTCTGGGCGCGTTGTGTACCTTCGCCCATCTGCTCAGAGGCCCTGGAACAGGCAGCCTCCCTCCAGTCTCAGCACCTGGCCCTCGAGCGCAGCCTGCCCTTTGTACTCCTGTGCGTCTTCCTGATTCAGCTCACGTGCTGCCTCTTCCTGGAAGCCGCCCAGCCCCCTCTGCTCTACAGACAAGACCTGATTCCCATCGCATACATGTTTCTTTCTTAGCACTTACCAGTTTTCTGTCTTTGTGATTGTCTCAACTGTGAACTTCACACGGTCTATTTTGCTCACTACTGAACCCCAGTCCTAGCACAATGAGTGTGTCTGTGTGCAGAGGACAGACTGGGAGAGGCAAGGGGAGCTGCGCGGGGCGGGGGTGGGACCTGGTGTCGGCCACACTGCCCTGCTGGCACAGGCACCCTGCAGTCAGGATGCCCCAGGTTTCAGGCCCTGCTGATCAGAGCAGGGTCAGCGCCCCAAGTGGACAAGGGGACCCCCCAGCTGCCTCAGTGCATAAGGTGAGCCTCTCCCGACCCTGACGGTCTGCACTGACTACTGCCCCGACCACTGCTCCGAGGAACCTGAGGGGACAAAATGCCAGGGCTGGTCCTCACTCTCCACCTGCACCACCGAGATGCCCTTGTTCGCATTCTCAGGCACAGGACTGGGACTGAGGCAGGGTGGGGGAGGGCAGTGCTCTTACGTCGCAGGTGAGCGGTCAGAACCACCAACAGCTTAGAGCCTCCCTCCCCTCTCCCTCCAGGGTTATCTTCTCTTGAGACATTTACTTCACCTCCTGCCTCCTACCCGTCTCCATCGGTCGCATCAGGCCTGGATTTCCCCCACCCCTTCCTTGGCTTCCATCCTCCTTGTGCTGCTGGCTTGAACGACACACAGTAGGAGAGGCGGCCGGGAGCCTGGGCATTATCCTGCGGACAGGGCCCTAGCACCCGGGTGGTGCCTGGGCCAAGGCCGGACCAGCACAGAATGGTGGGGGAGGGCGGGTGGAAAGAGCTCCCACGGCAGACACAGGACACTTGCTGGTGCAGCTGACACAAAGCGGCGGCCACCTCTCCCGGCCGTGCTCCCCACCCCGCTCCACTCACAGGGCAAGCACAGCCCCACTCACAGAGACAGGGGGATGGACAAGATGGCACAGGGGTGGGGGATGGGAGGCAGGCGGGCTCGGCGGAGGAAGTGCCGAGGCCGGGCCGCAGTGTCCTCATGGAGTGGTTTATTATGATTCCATCTCACAAGGCAGGTGGTGGCAGCACACACGAGCTCCAAGCCCCTGACAGACATCTGCCTCGGGCGCATGCAAACAGTGCAACGTGGTCAAGCGCAAACATGGGGCGACCGAGGAGACACGGGACACGGAACACGGAACGAGGCCAGGCAAAGGGTCCCTGGACAGGGGCCTGGTTTCCCCAACCCTCATGGGGAGGACAGGAAAAATAAGATTCGTACTTCTTGTAAAATGCCCATTTTCTGGGTACTTTCTTTCTTCTTATCTTGAAAAATAATAAAAAATAAGCACATGGGAAAAAAACCCTCAAAAAAGGAAAGGAATAAAACTCTAGGAAAGTGAGAGGCAGGAGGCCAGGGGAGGCCTGACCGTGGTGGGGCTGTCTGTCTGCCTCCGGCTCCTCAGCCTCCTCGCTTCTCGGCCTTTCAGTGGGGGCTCCCTGAGCCCCACAGGTGGGTCCTTGAGAGAAGCTGCCAGGCCTAGGTGGGGTCCCCAGACGGGCCGGAGGGGGCACAGGCTGGGACAGAGGAAAGAGGCCCACCGGGCTCAGTTCAGGCCGGGGCCCACTGGGTGGGGGCACGAGGCCCGTCTCTCCAAGTTCGGCACCCAAGGCCCATGACCTGGGTGCTTGGCCATCACAGGTGCAGCTCTCGGGCTTTGATGTGCTGGAGCTGCTCCCGCAGCTGCAGGAAGGAGGGCCTCGAGGCGGCATCCAGCTGCCAGCAGTTCTTCATCACCTCGTAGACGGCCGGCGGGCAGCCGTCGGGGGCGTCCATCTTGTAGCCCTTCTCCACCCGAGGGACGACATCCTTCAGGGGCTGAGGGCAGATGGCTGGTATGAGTCTGTGCAGGGCCTGACCCAGGAGGGGACCCCTACTCAACATCCCCCTTGGGGGATCCCCTTCAGCTCTGCCTCAGACTCAGGTCAGGAAGGTCCTGAGGGCAAGCCTGCGACGTCCAGGCCTCAGACCAGGGAGGCAGGTCCCAGGGAGGCCCTTCCCCCCCGCCCGCCCCTCCCACAGCCCCAGCCGTGCTCCGACCCAGCGCCCACACTCACAATTCTTGGATAAGGCACTCGCCCGAAGGAGTAGATTTCCCAGAGAAGAATTCCAAAACTCCATACGTCAGACTTGGTGGAGAATTTCTACCATGGAGAAGGGAAAAGCTGGGTCAGACGCTGGGAATCTGGGGGTGGGTAACCCAGGACCCTTGTCCACCACTGCTCAGAACACGGGGGAGGCCCACCCACCTTCTCTCTCAGGGCCTCAGGGGCTGTCCACTTGACTGGCAGCTTGCCTGTGTCCTGGGTGCTGGAGGCCTCCTTGGTGAGGCCAAAGTCGCTGACCTTGGCCACGTTGTCCTCAGACACCAGCACGTTTCGGGCAGCCAGGTCCCGGTGCACAAAGTTGTTGCCCTCCAGGTATTCCATAGCCTCGCAGACGTCTCTGGGGAAGGGCCAGCCACACGCCCCCTCAGATTCGGCCTCCCAGGGCCAGGTGGGGAGCCCTTCCCCAGGGGCTGCTGCACTCACAGTGAGAACTTGAGGAGACAGTCTCCGCCCAGCACCGACCGACCCCGTGATCGAAGATAGTCCACCAGGCTCCCCTGGGACAGGACAGACAGACCACGGCCCACAGGTCAGACTTGCCCTCCAGCCCTTGGGAGCAGTGGACCTGGGGCTGGGTGAAGGGTGACACACCAAGGGGGTGTGAGGAACGGAGAGGATCATGGGAGGACTCAGCAGGAATACTAGGGTCTATATCCCGGACACCACTCAGCCATTTTTATGCATTATCTCTTAATTCTCATCAATCTCTGAGGTCGACTTGGTTAGTATCTCCATTTCACAGCCAAGGAAACAGGTTTAGAGAGGTGATACAACTTGTCCAAGGCCACGGTGAATAAATGATGAGCTGGGACAAAAGCGGAGCCCTGGGGACTTCAAAGCTGGGGGGGGGGAGTGACAGCAGGGCCCAAGGGCGCAGTCTGGGGCCGCACACCTTGGCCATATATTCCGTGACAATGTAGAGCCCGCCCTTCTCTTCCACGATCACACCCAGCAGCTGTACCAGGTTGCTGTGCCGAAGTTGCCTGGGGCAAGACAAAGTGATCAGAGCCCACCAAGCCTCCGCATCCCCTCCCTGTGAGGGGCAACCTTCCCACCCACCCCCTGCCCAACTCACGTCATGACTGAAGCCTCAGCCAGGAAGGCCTGGGCAGTGGCGTCATTCTTAATACACTTGACGGCGACTTTGTTCCCTCGGTAGTCACCTAGCATCACGTCTGTGGGGAGAGAGTGGGTGGTTGTTCCCAGACGCCCCCAGTCCTCTGGTCCCTCGAAGGGCTCCCAGACCTTCCTGCTCACCTCCAAACTCCCCCTTCCCAAGGGTCTGCAGCAGCTTCAGGTCCTTCATATTCAGTGCCCAGCCGCCTGGTGAAAGAAAAGGGGGTCCAGTGAGAGTTGGAGATGCTGGAGCAGAGTTTACAGAGGCTGACTGGACTATAATGTGTGGGGTTCCCTGGAGGTCCCCAGAGCCTCTGGGATAGCGCAGTGCCAAGAAGCCTGGGTAGCAAGAGGTGAGTAGGCAAGTGAGGACAGGGGTGGGGGTGGCACTCACTGCGGAAGAACTCATCCTGGGCTGCCACTGTGCCCTCCATGACCTTTGGCTTGATTAGCCGTGTGCAGAGTCCATCCGCATCCGAGGTGTAGTGCTGCAGGAGGACGGAGCAGATCACCAGCCGTTCACATGCACCACCCTGGTCTGACCACTAGAGGGCGGCAGAAGCTCATCCCACCCCCACCCCCCCAGCCAGGACTTGATTTGGCAGGGCAGGGATCCCCATTTCTGGCAGGGCCTGGGTTACCGAGGCCCCAGACTTCAACAGATGGCCCATTCATTGCCCATGCCACTCCACACCCAAGTGTTGGACAGATTCTCCATTGCTGCTACCACTCAGGTCCTCACCAGCATTCCCAGGCAGAGGGCAAGCACTGACTCAATCCAGACAGTGGCCTGTAGCCAGGCATGCCCAGGACCCTCCCCTGCCAGAGGCTAAGCCAGACCGACAGAAGGAAGGAGATAAGAGTGAATTCAGGAGGTATCTGGGAGGCTGCCTGGGCTACAGGTGTGGCCTGGCCAGGGCTGGCAGACCAGCCTCAGGAGCTGCGGGGACTTGTGGACACATTATCACAGGTGCACGAGCCCAGGGAAACCCTGACCATTGAGGTGTAGCTCTATGAGGGCATTCTGATACACACACACTTGGCCATGTAGCTCCCCAAGTGGCAGGAAAGAAGTGGTTCCAGGGTCAGATAGGCTCAGATTCAAGGCCTGGCACCTCCAATTTATAGCTGTGTGATCTCAGGCAAGTCTCTTAACTGCTCTGAACTGTCATTTCCCTGCTTATGAAATGGGGACAGTGCCACCCTCCCTGTGGTGGTACTGTGGGATCAGAGGCCCACCCTGGCACATAGCAGGTGCCACTGAGTTTGCATGACGGTCCTGAGGTCAAAGAGCCAGAAGCGGTGGGTGCAGCAGCTCACCTCCACCAGCTGCATGAGGTTCTCGAAGTACACCTCCTCGTCGATGCTGAGCTTGCTGGCGTGGTACATGATGCGGTAGTGCTCCACCTTGCCGTCACAGCTCACGCACAGCGTGTAGTCACCTGGGTAGTTGGTGCTCTCCCGCACGAGGAACAAGCCTGTCTCTGGCGGGCACAGAAGCCGTTCTGCCTGCTCCCGTGTGATCTTGCCATGGAACCAGCTGGGGGACGCCAGGCCAGGGTCACGACGGCCCAAAGGTACGGAGTCCAGTGCCCCCGCCAGGTTCACCCTGCATCTGCCAGCCTCCACTTTCTGAAAGGCCTCCCTCCGTTCCCACCCTACTCTCTTCAGTCCTGGACCCATCCGCTCCCTTTGAGGTCCAGCGCCCATGCCCTTCCCTTGTCTCAAGAAGCCCTCGGGACATTCCAGCCCTTTTCTGCGGCCTCCCCATTTCCCGGACTCTCTTCTGGGGGAATCAGGGCTCTCCATCCTCCCTCCTCCCCAGGCTGCACAAGAAGCCCCCTCAGTGGTACTCACGGCATGAGGCTAAGTTTGGTTCCTGCTTTCACGCCCTCCCGTTTTTGGACATAGTTGGCTGGGATGATGCCCTCACGGCCCACCTTGTTCTTGGCTTTGTACCAGTTGGGGTCCTGGGGAGAGGGCAGCCGACATGTTCATTCTCAGGCCCACCCTCCCCTGCAGGGAACCAGGACCCAGGGGCAATGCCCAGAGGTGGGAGAGGGTGGGTGGACGCATGAACTCCCTGATTACCTTGGTGACGGCCACAATGGTGAGCACATCCCCCTTGCAGAAGGGAAGGTCCTGCTCCGCTGTGCCATGGAAGTTGTACTTGGCAATGCACTCTGTACCGGATGGCCAGGTGGCCTGCAGGACAGGCTACAGGTGGGCGGTGCAGCACCCACCTGCCCACAAACCCTCGTGGTCACAGCTCTCGGCTGGCCTCTCTGAGCCGGGTGAGGCACCGCCTCCCACAGGAGCTCGGGAACTCTGGGTTCCTCCCAGCTGACATTCCACCTGTGCCCCAGACCACCCACCCTTAGGTCCCTGTGTGTGACTGTGCACCCTGGCATTCTACTTTGTTGAAAACCAGGCCTGGGGTAAAGGGCTAGGAAAATGGGAGCAAACTGATCTGAGCCCTCTTTTCTGCTCGGCACCCCCACTGGGGTAGGGGGGGTGCTCAACTGCTCTAGACACTGCCCCTATGGTACCTGTATTGCTGACATCTTCTCAGAAGGTCTAGCGTCCCCGTGTCACAGGAAGGCTGACCTGTCACTTGGTACCATGAGAGCTGTGGGGAGAAAAAGGAAGATTGGGACAGATGTGCAGAGATGGCTCCCTCCAGGTTAGTGAAATCTCACCCCCTCCCCACAGCAATCTAACTAAACAGGCACCCAAAAAGCCTGAGCTGGGCCCGGGGTGAGGGCAGCCCCCGCCCACCCCCAGTCTCCACAGGCTGAGGGCACTGAAGCAGGGAGGAGGCAGGAGCGGAGGGCCAAGGACTCTCAGGAACAGAGGGGCCTCACAGACTGACAGAACAGCCACCAGCCCCAAGCCCAGTGCTAGGTGACTGGTCTGGGGGGAAGAGGGCCCAGGCCAGGCCTGTGAACCTGGGGAAGGTGCAGGCGACTTGGGAAAAGTCACCTGTCCTCTGTGGGTCTCTTTGTCTATAAAAACTTGCCCAGGCAGTATCTCTACAGCCAAGGCACACCAACCCCGTGGCCTGGTCACACTACTTCAGGGTACACACCTAGGAGAAAACAGGCCATGAGGCTGGCACAAGGGCAGCCTTTGCAGCAAGGTCTGCAATAAACCTCAGTCCGGGAGCTGCCCAGATGCCTCCCAAGAGTCAGAGGGATACACAGTGGTGCATTCACAGACTTGGAGCCCTGTACCGCAGTGAGGATCAGTGAGCGACAGCTATGAAACAACACCAGTAAACTTCTACATGTCATGTTAACCAAGAAGCCAGACACGGACAAGCACATGCCTTTTGGATAAAGTTGAAAATCGGGCCTAATCTATGGTGCAGGATGGTGAATGTCCTTGGGCGGAGGCGGTGACTGGAAGGAGCAGGAGGGGAGCTTCTGCCTGTTGGCTGGGAGACTGTCTGAGCCCAGTCAGGGGGTGGGGTCAGTCTGTGGCAATTCCCTGAGCTTGGCCTGGCACAGACCTTGCCAAGTGTAGAGGCTTCAAACGCCAATGTGGGGAACCAGAGTTTACTTCCGAGGGTCACGGGGCCTGGGGCCTCGGCAGCAGAACCACCACCACTTCCAGGCCTCACTCCTGGTTTCAGAGTCAGGCAGACCTGGTTCTGTTGAGTGTGCAACTCGGGTGAGTGACTCAGTCCCTCACCCTGAAAGGCAGGGACAGGAGTCCCCTGCAGGCAGGCTGTGGGAGGAGTGGAATGAAGCCCTAGACTTGGAAGTGTCTGGCATAAGGCTCTCTTCCCTCCCCAAAGGCCAGTCCCTTAACCTTTGCCGTTTGTCAGAAGACTGAAGCCCGAGGAGGATGGCCCTCATTCCCATGCCCCACCCCCACATGCACGAGCCACCTGGACGACAGAAACCACCCCTGGGCTCTCAGGGTTCGTACTGTGGGAGCTGTGAGCTCCTCACCCCCATTTTACAGAAGCAGAAACTGAGGCTCTCAAGGTTGAACGACTTGCATGAAGTCACAGACCTACTTAGGGCGACAGCCCAGACCTTGAATTGAGGCCCCCAACCTTCAGCCCTTCTGAGTAGGGGCTCTGCTTGCTCTCCACATCCCGTGGTTCCCCTCCTCCCCACAAACAAGCCACTGCAGAAGGGGCTTGGAGGCTGCGGCACCATTAGTCACCCTCCCGGCTGTCAGTTTGCAAACACTCCTTTCCCAGCCTGCAGCTGCTGCCGCCTCCCCCCTGACTTGATGATAATAATAAAAATAATAACAGGCCCCGTTTTCTGAGCACTCATTCTGTGCCAGGCCCTGTCTTTGTCACACTGAGGCTCATGAAGTCCTCTTACAACTGAGAGACGCCACCCCACTTCAGAGGCAGGGACCCAGAGCAAAGCCAAGAGGCAAGGTGGCCTTGCCTAAAGTCACATCCCAAGAGACCATCCTGGCCCTCTGATGTGTGAGCCCTCGGATGTCAGCCATCTCCGTGCCTCCCTGCCCCCCTGCCCGCACCGTGCCAGGACCACGTGGCCCCGGGGAGAGCATGCAGGGGAGGAGAGAGGAGCCAGTGATGCTCAGAGGAAGGGGCAAGCCCAGGCAACAGGAACCTGAGTGTGCTTCCTTGAGGGCCTGGGCCTGGACAGGGAGGAACAAACTTCCCTTTGCTCTCCCGTCTGCAACTGGGGGACCCAGTGCCACCCCCATCAGTACAGTGGGCTGGTGAGAACCCCGAAGCTCCAGGGCTGCTCTGGGACTTGCTGGCTCTCCGGCACCTCGGCTACACCTGGTTTCCACCTGCTGCTCCCATGTCCTGCCTTGGCATTTTCTTCCCGCTCCCTTCCCCCTGCTCAGCCTTTAGGGTGCAGCGGAGGAAACCCTACGGTTGGATGTCTGCCTACAATATGCAGCGGGACAATCCATGCAGGACTTTTGTAGTAGCCAGAGACTAGGAGACAATCTTTATGTCCATTAACAAGGGCCAAGTAAATAAATGATGAAATATCCCTAAAAGGGAACAACATCCTCCAGCTGATCTCTAGTTGCTGATACACGGTACCCCTCATGACAGAGTAAGAAGAAATGGCGAAAGCCAGCACCAGTCATTGAGGGAAAAGCAGTGGGAAACAGCTTCCAAGCCCCAGATGCCCTGTTAACCAAATGGTCAAATGGAGCATCGGCAGCTATGGAGAGAAGCTGCAAGGGCCTCCTGCCGTGCCACCCGGCGGAGGACCGGGCTCCAGCGTAGGGCTCCGCGGCGCTGCTGCCCGACTCGTCTGGGAGATGCAGTCAGACAGAGCCCAGACACCCAGCCTGACTCTGAACGTTGGTGTGATACAGGACGTAACAAACAAAGGCTGGGGAACGCTCTAGATTAAATAAGACACAGAAGAAACACGAGAGCAAGATGGTAATTATGTGAGGTAAAGCATGTGTTAACTAGCCACATGGTGGTGACTTTCTGCACTATATACACATATCAAATCATTATATTTTACACATTAAATTTATAACATTACATGTCAATAAAGTTGGAAAAAAAGAAATATGACAATAAGATTCAGTGGGTGACTGAACTGGATTCTGGATCAGAGGAACAAATAGCTACAAAAATCATTTGGGGACAATTGGGGAAATGGAAATGTTATATATTTTTTAAATTTTTCTCTTTTAAGATTTTATTTTATTTTTTAAGATTTTATTCATTTATCTTTAGAGGGGAAGGGAAGGAGAGAGGGAGAGAAATATCAATGTATGGTTGCCTCTCGTGCATCCCCCTGCTGGGAACTGGCCTGCAACCCAGGCATGTGCCCTGACTGGGAATTGAACTGGCGACCCTTTGGTTTGCAGGTCAGCACTCAGTCCACTGAGCCACACCAGCCAGGGCAGAAATGTTATATAATATTAAGTGTGACCACAGTACTGGGATTATGAAGAGATCCATGTTAAAATACTTGGGAGTAAAAGGTATGATACCTGTAACTAACACTCAAATATATCAGTAAAAAAATGAAACAAAAGAAACATATACACACATGTCTATGTCTATGAAAGAAAGAAGAGGCAAAGCAAATGTGGCAAAATGTTTAGAACTGGTGAATCTGGGTAAAGGATGTATGGGTATTCATTATAATACTATTTCAGCTTTTTGCTAGGTTTGAAATACTCAAAAGTAAGAAAGAGCCAGAAGAGGGACCCTGTCCATGGCATATTACAGGTTGTGTTTTTCAAGGTGATACGCAATTCCTCCCTAAACTCAGATATGCAGATTATCTTCGAAAGACAGAGGAAACTGATTAAGAGAGGCTGCTTTTGAGGTGGAAAGGGAGAGAGAGTATTAAATGGGAAGGGAGAGAGAGATGGGGAGGGGGAGAGAGTATTAAATTCAAGGGAAACTTCCCGTTCACTGTGTATTTGCTAATTTTGTCCTTAACTTTTTTTAACCTCACGCATGTATTACCTTCCCCCTAAAAGTAAGACTGAAAATAGCTTTTTGAAAGCCACTTCTGCCAGGAGCTTCCCATGCCCCCAGCTGTGCTGGCTGCTCTGGGCCTCCACGCCTCTCACACATCCCTGGGCTGCAGTAGGAAGAACTCCGCTGATCATGGCCTGGCAGCTACTCTCAGGGGAAAAGCTGGGGGCTGACTCACACCCCAGCATGGGCTGGGCCCAGAGTGCTGAATGAATGAATGAATGAATCAACAAGGGAAAGGGAGAAGCTAGGCTGGCTGCAACACACTGAAGTCCCATAACCGATGGTACTATATTTAACCCCAGAGGACAGCAGCTGTCACCCCACCCCCATAGGACTAAGGGACAGGGACTTCCTGCCCCAAACCCTGCTCCCAGCAGTCCTTGTGCTAGGGTCCCGGGAACAGACTGGGCATTGTGCCCAAGTACTGAGGTCAGTGGCCGCAGCCTCAGGCAGGCCTTTCTTGGGAGTCCAGGCTGGTGGGGATCAGAGCCCAGAAACTCCTGGGCTGCCATTTCCCTGCCCTGGGGACAGTTTTAGACCCCCACAGCCAAGCATGTGCTGAGGGCCAGGGTAGGTCAAAGGGCTCCTGCCCTTCCCCCTCACCAAAACTCCACTGCCTAATGGGGCATGGGAGCCTCTGGTAACTGTTTATACCCAGCTAAAAATACTCACTGAAAGGGGAAGTGCACAAGAGACCCGGGGGAACTGAGGGCCATGGCCCCCAGACACTGGTTCTGCACAGGACCCAGCTAGAGTCTGGCGGGTGGGGCATGGGCGGCCACAGGAAGCAATGGGCAGGTCCACCTTGCCCCTCATTCTTTGCGCCAGTTTTTCAGGAGCATCCCCACGTACCCAGCCCCAGGCCTGGTGGGTTGGAGGAGTAAAGGGCCCAGGAAGTCCCGTCCTTGGGGCCCCAAGAACTCTACTCAATGCCCCAACAAAATGCAGACCCATTCCCATCCTCCTGATGAACAACCATGGCTAGGCGTGCTCAGTGCCTCGACAGACAGGACAGACAGGGGCAGCCTAGGAAGGCTTTCAGGAAGAAGGGGAGGGGAGCTGGAACTGGGAGGATTTTAGATGGAAGCGAACAGAAGGGGGTGGTGTGCCAGATCAGGTCAGGCCAAGAGTCCAAACCGTAGCACAGAGGGAGTTAATTAAGGCTGAAGAAGGCTCGGGGTGGGGTGCACAGTCTTTGAAGTCAGCTCAGAGGTTTCTGACAAGTCACAGGACAGATATAAGCAGAACCGAACTTCTGACTTGGGCGCGCCTCTCCGAAAGGGCAGTGCACCTGAGAAGGGCGGGGCGCTGCTGGCAGTTGGGCTGGTTTGGCAGCAGTGAAATCAGCCCCACCTGTGGTTCTGCAAAGGACACCCAGGCTGTGGACACTGGGGTGCCCCTGGCCACACACCACGCTATGGGGGCGAAAGGTTCTGGAGCCCCAGCAACCTCATTGCACAGATGTCTTGGGGTTGGACAGCAGAATTGGGCACAAGACCCTGAAGCCTAAACTTCCCTGGGGATCAGGGAAGGGTGGGAAGGACGACCCACTTCTGCTCTGGTGTGTGCTGCTCGACCCCCACCCCTCCGAGCTCCCTCAGCCTTCAGCACCCCTGCCCTAAGGGGATGTGCCAGTTTAACAGCTGGAATGTTAAAAAAATAAAATTACAGCAACTCACTGGTTTTTTTCTGCCCCCAGTGGCTGGCTTAGTGGGACTGGAAGTCTCATCTAGAGGTCTGGGAGTGAGAGGAGGCCAGTGGGAGTCCCCTCCCCCAGCCCCCTGCAACTGGAGGCTGATACTCCCGGCCCAGAAAGGTTTCTAATTACCACTCAGGGTCCTAATTACCTACATGCACTGGGCAGCAGGGACTGGGGCCTCCCCAGGGCCTTCCTCAGTCTGCCCCTTCCCTGCCTGAGCAAAAGCTGTGGTGTTTGCATCTTTATTTGCCTATATTTACATACAGCCTCCTAGTAATGACCTTCAGGGAACCCTTAAAAATCATGGAGTGTCCCTGTCCCTCACCTGAAGTCTCCTAGCCACATTACGGGAGGGGAGACTGAGGCCCAGATGCACATGAGCAGTCTAGAACTTTGGCCCCCGATCCCTGGTCTCCCTGTCCCAAAACGGGACGGTGAGAAGGCGCAGCTCAGAAGGGAAAGTGTGACAGCCTCACACAGGACTCGCCGCCCTGCTATCCACCTGAGGGACAGGGGCCAGTGGCCTCCCTAGGCAGGAGGGCCGTGAAAATGAAAGAGCAGAATTAGAGCCTACTGACCCGCCCTGAGTTAGTTACTTAATCCTCCCAAAGCCCCGTGAGATTTTACCGCTGATCAGCGTCTGACTGAGGAGGAACCAGGTCCTGAGCAGTCACCCAACTTCCAAGGGGTAAGGGCAGGGAGTTGAGCTCAGATCTGTCTGAGTTTGGTCAGGGAAAAAACCCCAAACCTTTTCTTGGGCAGGACAGATTGACACCCTGAAAAAGGACAGACAGATGAGGAGGGACACTGAGGGGAGGTCTGCCCAGAGCTTGGCCCTCCTGTGGTGGGAAGCATAAGTCACATCTGTGCCCACTCCCTGCTTGTCTGCCATACTTTGCCACAAACGCAGTGGCCAAAAGTTTGTCTAGAGCCACACTGCAACTAGAGAAGTCAGAGCCCTCGGGAGGGTGGAAGCTCCAAGCAAGGACCTCTGTCCCAACCCTGCCTCTTCTGCAAATGTTTTCTTGATTTTCATGGCCCTTCCCCTCCAGGAAGCCTTCTGCTGTCGCAGCCTACGCAGATCCCCAGCTTCTGAGCTCCTACCAGCGCTGCCAGGAAGTCGGAACCACAGGCCTCCCCTAATTGACTCCTCTCTGAGTCTGGTCTCTTCTACTGGCCAGCAGGGGAGCTCGCAGGGCTCCTTTTTCATTCTCCCCTCCAGTGTCCCTGACGAGTAGACAGCACAAGTCGCAAATTCCTGGGTCTGGGTAAGAACCAGGTAAGCTGGCATCAGAATGTCACCCAGGTTTTCACCCACCCACAAGGGTTCCAACTGCGGAGCAGGAAGGCAGCCTCTCTTCTGCTTGCTCCTGCACCTCTGGGCCCAGACCACGAGGGTGGGGGTTGGGGAAGGCGGAGGGAAGCTGCGGTTAGAGGCCCAGCCCCACCAAGGCGTACACAGCTCATGTACGATCAGAAGCTGCTCTCATCACAGTACCTCAAAACCAGGAAGAGAAACTGAGCAGGCAGAAAGGAGATGGGCTGCATCTGGCCCTCAGGGCCCTGGGGGCCTGCCCAGAGGAGCTCCCAGCCAGTAGCTGGACAGATCCCTCCCTTGGGTCTCAGTTTCCTCAGGGAAGAATGGGATTTTCTCCCTGGTCCTGCCAGTCCGTCCGTTTGGTGTAGGCTGCATCCTGCTCCACAGAGACCCCACAGTTGGTGGAAGTCCTGACACCCCGCGGGCTTTGGTCTCTCCCAGGAGGCAGGGGCTGGACCTCGGAAGCCAGCCTGGCCTTGCTCCCTGCCGCCCACCCCCCAGCCACACAGGGAGCACACTGGATCTCCCTTCAACAGCTCTTTATTTTTAGGTCTGAATTTGACTTTAATCATTACTTAGCAGGTTCTATTTCTAGCGCTTGGATGAAGGGACCCAGAGGAGGGGAGGATGGGAGGATGGGAGGCAGTGCTCCCTGCCTGGTCTGAGGGGTGGCCTGCTCCTCCGCCCATCCTGCCCAACCAAGGAGAGGGGACTGAAAAACACTGCAAGGGCTTACGCAGGCTGGCCCGGCAACTTGGAGAGGACCCCGCCCTGTGACCTCATCCCAGCGCAGACTGTGGGACAAGAGGGCAGTTGTGATACCCACTTCCCTTGCACCAAGACCAGGGAGAAGAGAGACACTCCAGAGGCAGAAGTCTGGCAGCCAGAGTCTGCCAAGGTCACATGCATAGGGACCTCTGCACGAATGGGCCACCTTGGGGAGGACCCTGTCCCTAGGTTAGTTCTGGGCCACCCTGGGGTCATTTGGGGCAATGGTCTTCTAAGCCTGAGACTAACGAGGTGAGACTGGTTTCCTCCTACTGTCCACAGGGTGGTCCCAGAAGGGCACTCCCAATGCTCTGGTCTCCACAGAAGCAGAACAAGAGGAAGTGAGCAACATCACATCAATACACACTCAGGTTAGACCTGGGAACACCTGCCAAAGAGGAAGGCTCAAACACACGAGACTTCCCCAGAGATTTGTGAACCATCTATGTTCCCTTCCAACGCCCCATGGGGGGGGTGGGGGGTGGGAGGGGTGGCTCTAAAATCCTTCCCTGTCCCAGCCCCTGGGAAAGAGTAGGATGATGAGGTTGGCATGTCTGTCCCTGGGTTGGGGCTCAGAACGTCTGGGTTCCCTGCCCAAGTCTCAGTTTTCCCAGGGAAAGTAGGCCTCTCTCCTCACTGGGGAAATGCAAGGGCTGGCCTAGGAAGTAGCTGAAGCTGGGGGACAGGAGGCAGCTGGGCTCTCAGAGAAGAGGCCTGTCTATTCAGTTCTGATGCTGGAAGAAGAGAAAATGGGTAGGTTCAGGTTCCAGAAACCAACCACTTAGCCCATCTTCCCAGAGCCAGACCCATGATCTGGGCTGGCCAATCATAGGGTGATGGGGAGGGGAAAGCAGGAAGGAGAGGGTAATGGCCAGAGTGTTTCAAGAGCCCCCCACCCCTTGGCAGAGATCAGGCCTTGGCTGGGAGCGCCACCAGCTGAACCTGCCCCAGGCGTCCTCCCCACATGCTGACGCAGCCTGTGGTGGGCATTCCATCCAGAGTCAACCCTTCCTGACAGAGGGCGCATGGAAGCTGGGGACTGTGCCAGGCACTTTCCAGCACCTTAGCTACTTCGCACTGTCTGCATACTCCCCTCTGAAGCAGGTACCACCATTGTGGTATGTGCATTAAAGCACTTAGGCACAGAGGGTGACTTGTACAAGGCCAGTCCACCCAGGCCTAAAAGGAATGGGCTGGGCCTGGAACCAACCTCACCTGGGTGCCAAAGTGTCCGCTCACTTCACATGCCTGGTTGCTTTGCTGGTCTGTAACTACTGCCACCACAGCAACAGGTGGGCAACGACAGTGCACATGCTTAGTAAGAAGGCCTGGGTTCGCTTGCTGTGGCAGCTATTTGGAAAATCCTATAACTTTTTAGAGTCAAAGTTACACAGACCACACAGCAACATGAAAAAATGCCCACAGACACAGTGTTAAATGGACCAAGGTGTCATGGCGCGTGCATTCAAACAACTACAGCAACAATGGGGAGGGAAAAACAGAAAACCCCGGAAAGACTGGCAGGGAACTCCAAAATGCTACCGTCACTGTGCCTGTAAAGAAACAGCGGGTGACTTTTATTTTGTTTTCTAAATTTCCTGTAGTGCTGATTTCTTACTTTCTAAATTAAGAAACTAATACATACATAGTTTCCTTGTAACGAACTCAGATCTGCTTTCCTGGGCCCCACATACCCACAGCTCTGGCTCTAGTGTCGGGACATCATTTACCACAGCGAGGCCTTTCCGTTACGCGGCAGCTCCACAGACACGTTAGGGTCTCTCCCTGCCGTGTCTTTCTCACAGCAAACTACTCTGTTCTTTGGGGACTATGTGTCAAGGCTTTGAAATTCCTCAAAAACTACAGCCCAGGACTGGACCCAGGCCGTTGTGCCCAATCAAGCCACCTGGCGGCTTGCTGGAGCAGCTGAGTCCCACCGTAGGCTCTGGGCCACAGCCACTGCCTGTACTGTGAGCTACTCCACAGTGGCTCAACCTCTTGGGGCCTGGTGTCCCCTGCAGTGACCCTGGGGACCATTTTCTGGCCCTTCCTTGCCCCCAACCCAATGCAGAGAGAAAAGGAGCCACTTCTGAGAGGGAGGAAGGGACCTCTCACCAGGTAAAAAACACATCCCTGAACACATGCCTGCCTCGAGCCAGACCCTTTTCTATGAAGGCCACAGGGCCCTGGCTGCACGAGTACAGGTCACGGTCGGTGTGAAAGCACCTACCCATGTCAGGCCTCAGCCCCAGCACCTCAGGCTGGAAAGGAAGTTAGGGATGGGTGAGGGGAGCCTCATAGGCCCACCAGGTCTGGATTTCCAGAAAAAAAAACCAACAAAAACAAAAAAAACACTTTAAATCAAGGACAGAGATCTGAGCAGGGCCCCAGACATGGCTCAGCATCCTCCAGGGAACCTCCCACCCTTTTGGGAGCCAGAGATGCCCGCCACACTCCCAGTCTCCTTCTTGCTGCCTTTGCCCTGTTCCTGCTGAGGTCCCACCAAGAAAAACACCAGAACCCCATGGTGTGGGGCGTCTGAAACAGGCTCCTGGGCACTCCTGACACCACTCCTCTGCCAAGGCTGTAGGGCGCTCCCTGTGGAAACAGGGCCCTCACCTTCACCATCAGATCCCATTCACATTCTGATCTTGGCTCCTCCTGGGCCAGCAGGGACAAGGTATGGGAGGGCTGCGTCTGGACTGACCATCAGGCTGTTTCAGCTCAGCTCTGGGGCCACACTAGATGGGTGCCCCCATACCTTCACCAGGTCCCCATTAGTGGCACCCAGTCTCAGGTACCAGAAGGAGTACAAATGCTTTCTGAACCCACAGCCAGCACAGCTGGGGCCGGAAGTCCTCTCCCTCCTTCCCAGCTCTCTGAAGGGAAAAAATGCTCACTTAACAAGGTCCCATGGACCAGCCTGGGAGCCCGTGTCCCTGGTGGGTGAAGGTGCCTGCCTCACTGCCCTCCATCTACAGAAGCCCTGCACATGAAGAGTGGGGGATGGAAAGATAAAAGATAAAATTCTACCAGAGGCCTGGGGTAGCTACTTCCCCCTTCAAGCCTCAGTTCCCTGGCCTATAAAATGGGAGAGAAGGTGAGCCCCTAGTTAAGCTCCAAGAATCTGATGGCTGGACACGCCCCTTCCTGACAGCCAGTCTGGGCCCAGAGAAGCCTAGAATGGTCAGACCAGACTGTCAGGAGGTGAGGACATGGTCCTAATGCCCAGTGTTACCTCCACCTAGGAAAGGGGCCCTGCCCAGTGTCCCCACCCAAGGGCCAGAGGTCTCTTGGCCTAGCTCTGGTCTTCTGGAAGGCCCACGGTGACTGGCTCGACCTCTGGGCCCTGGGCTTCCTAGAGCTGGCAGGGCCTCAGTGGAAGAGAGGAGGGGTCAGAACCAGGCAGGCCAGGAACCTGCAAGGAGGCCCTGGACAGGGAATAGCATACTGCCCTTTCTCCAGGGCCCTGGCCCAGGCTGACCCTCCTGCCGGGCTCCGGCCAGCCCCCATACAGAGGAAAGAGAGGGACAGACTCGGGGTGGCCTGAGACAAGTCTCAGGAATTCACAGGGCAGGATCTCCCTCCTGCACTCCCCTCCCAGGCGAGCTGACAGACTCCCGGGAGAATTCGAACCCAGGAATAAGGGGGAAAGGGAGGCGGGGGATGGGAATGGAAGCGATGGCAGCTGCAACAGAAGCACTGAAGCGGAATTGGAAACCTCTACCCGTTACCACCGGGAAGCACTCGGACGGCCCCCCGCTAGGCTAGCCAGGCACTTACCTCTCTCGGGAAACTGTGGGCCGAGCCAGCTCGCTGCGGGCAGCATCAGCGGCCTGCGGGACGGTCCGTGCGGCCAGGAGAGAGGGGAGGGGAGCAGAGGTCCCCGGGGCGTGCGGTACAAAGAGGTATAGGTGCGAAGAGAGAGGAAGGAGGGATGGCTCGATGGAGGCAGGGGTCCAGCCGCGCGGCCGGGGGTCGGGGAGGGAAGAAAGGCGTGGGGAAAGGGGGCGGGAGGGAATAGGGGGAGGAAACAATGTAGCCGGCGCGGCCCCGGCAGAGTTCCGCTTCCGAACGCCGCCACCAAGGTTCGATTTTGGAACGTCGCGCCGGCTACCGGGGGGCCTCCCCGGACGCTGAGTCGGGAGCTGCGGGGGCTCCCCGCGCTCCACGCCGCGAAGGCTCCGGCGGCCACAGGCTGGCTGGGGCGGAGGAACTACTGGCCGCGGGACGGCCACGACAGCGGGGCGGCCGGGCGGTCGCCCCGCCGGAACCCCACCCCAGCAGGACCCCGGGCAGGGTACGGGGTGGGACGGGAGCGGGAAGGCGGCGGGGGGCTCGGCGGCAGCGGCCAAGCTCGGCTCGCCCCGGGCTCCGCTGGGAGGAAGCTCGCAGGCCTGACTAGAGGAAGCGCGGCCCGGATCCTCCGCCCGCGGCAGCGCGCCTGCGCGAGGGGGCCTGCCGGGCGAGCGGCGGGGCGTGGGCCGGCGGGGCGTGAGCCGGCGGGGCGGCGCCCCCTACTGGGCGCCGGGGGCAGTGTATGTGGGGGTGTGTCTGCGCCCACGCCTTGCCCCCATCTGCGAGCCTGCGGGTGAGGGCTCCCAAAGGTCCCTAGCAGAGGGCCGATGAGCCTGCCGTGGAGCCCCTTCCGCCACCTCTGGGCGCAGCTCCCCTGATGTGGAAGCGATTTAGGCTGAACCTGGGCTCCCTTTCTCTGATCTGGTTATGGAGAGTGGGCCTCAGTCATAGCAGTAAGCATTTATTTGCTAGTGGGACCATTTCACGGCTGTCAAAAAGTTCTTAGTAGTAAAACTGGTCAACAGACAAGCGCAAAGAAATAATTACTGGAAGTGGAGAGGTGGTAAGAGGCAGAAGAGGGGGAAAGGCTAATGGGGAGACTTCATGGAGCTGGGACTCCAGGCAGAGGGAAAGGCATGGACAAAGGAAGAGAGCAATGAGGGAGCTTGGTGGCTTTGGGAACTGTAAATAGCTCAGTGTGGAGGCTCTGTGCAGTGTGGATACAGGAGTGTTGGGAACTGGGGTCCTGGAAGCCACAAAGAGTAGAAAGATTCAAAGAACCTTGTGGGACTTGCTCAGACTTTGTTTTCAGCCTGGAGGCAATGAAGAAGTTGCCAATAGCGTGTGACTTTGGAAAAGTTACTTAACCTCCCTGTGCCTTAGATCCTCATTTGGTAAAATGGGGGGGGGGGGCAGATAATAGCATCAATTTCTTAAAATTATGTGGGGCAGGAAATGAGTAAATACATTTAAAATGCTTAGTGTGCTATGGCTGACACATGGTCGGCCCTCAATATTGCCTGTTATTGTATATCATTGTTAACAAGGAACGGGGAGGTGATCTGCTTTGAGCTACAGGAGCAGGGTGTGTGTGTGTGTGTGTGTGTGTGTGTGTGTGTGTCTGTAGGGGAGCAGTGATGGGGGAAAGACCAGAGACTCCAGTGTAGGTTGGAGGTGTCAAGTCACTTCCTAGGGACTGGGCCCTAAAGGATCAGGGTTGGGTAGGCAGAGAGGAGGGGCACTGTCCAGTGGGGGCGATGAAGTGTGCTGACAAACTATTGAAATTCACAATTAGTGAGGGGCTGAGGGAGTGAGGTGAACAGCAGAGGGCCCTGTGGGAGAGTGAGCTGGGGACGTCGTGTGGCTGCAGAAACCAAAGACTCTGCAGAAACCAAAGACTCTTATGTGCCAGGAGCAGGAGTAGGGTGCTGCCTCCTCAAACAACCACCGATTGGTCCTTTGACCCAATGCACCCCTGCCCCCACTTCCCAGTCAGAGGCCAGCCTGCAAGGAGGGAAGTAATAGTCACACCCCTGCCCTTTGGGAAGATATCTAGTAAATCTCAGAGATAACTATGGTGGGTGTAGTGGAGAAAAGCAAGAATTTGGGCTTCAAATCTTAAAGTTAAATGTCAGCTGGGGTATTTACTATCTGTGTGACCTTGGGTTACTTACTTAAGTTCTCTGAGCTTAGTTTCCTCTTTCTGTAAGATCCTGCTCAAAATACACCTCTCTCTATAAAGAGATGGTGCAGATTTAACAAGATAACGGCCTGAAGGTGAGGGGGTGGAGAGGGTGCTCAGCTCATTTGATTTCCCTTTCTTTCCTCTGAGGTCAAGATGGAATGATAAAGTGGGGCTAGTGGGGGCCACCTCTCAGCCTAAAGCAATGCTTTCAGCAGCTCTCCAAAGCCTTCTGGAATGGAGAAGTTGGTATCTCTTCTACCCTGGTTGAGTCAGCCGGCAAAATGGGAAGGGACTGCAGTTGATTTGGAGAAGATGCTCTAACCCTTGTCCCAGTTTTGTTACCAACCCATCTTCCCTTAACCTCAGATGCGTTTGACTTTTCCCCTGGGTTTATGTGGCCCGGGAATGTGAACTTTGGAGTCAAACAGACGTGCATTTGAATGCTGGCTCCACCTCTTCGCTGCAGAGTGAAATAAATTCTTTTTCTTCGAACCCCAAGCACAGGGGACAAATCAATAAAGGGCCCTGCCCCACAGAACTACCTTGTAGTGGAAGAGCCAATTAACTGCTAATCTTCCCATTCATTCATTCATTCACTCACTCACTCATTCAACAAGTACTGGGTACCTCTTAAGTGCTAGGTACTGTTCTGGATGCTGGAGATGAAAAAGTGAGTGAGGAGTGAGCATGGGTCTGGCCTAAGAGAATAAGTCAATAAACAGAACAATCAGACACTGGCGTGAAGTTGCTGAGTGCTTGACAGAGGAGAGTGGCCAGGAGAAATAGGCAGAGAGAAGCTTGAGGGGCAACAGGCTGGGATGACAGGAGCAGCAAGGAGGTGGGGGGGGGGGAGAATGATGTGAGAGAAAGGGGCCAGATTCTGTAGGGCGCTATGGATCGTGGAATCTGTTACACTAGTTTGGGTTTTATTATATGAGCAATGGGGAGCCACTGAAGGGTTTTAAGTGGGGAAAATGACATGACTGAGTAAAGGTCAAGAGACCAGTGAGGATGCTTTGCATACACTCACCAGTGGTAATGGGAGTGGGCTCTGGTGGGCAAAGGAGAGCCATGTGACAGTTCTTGGTGAGGGGCCGTTTGTGGGGAGTGAGGCCACAGGAGAAAGCTGGGCTGGTCCTCAGGTGTGGCTGGAGTTCTGGAGGAAAGGGTGGTGCTCTTTGCTGAGCTGGGAGGGCCTGGGAGAGGCTCAAGCTGGGAGGACGGCTCAGGAGCTGGATTCTAGACAAACTGAGATGAAGATGCCTGTGAGAGACGTGGAGGTGTCAAGCCAGTGTTTGGAGCCACTTTCCACAGGCCAGAGCGCCGAGGCTCAGAGTAGAAAGAACTTTCCCAGAGTCCACTCCCAGGACGAGGGTTTCAATCTGAGGACCTCCAAAGCCTAAAGCACCAGCTGCCTCACGCAGTGGACTTTTGGAAAGGAGATCATTAGAGTAGGGGCCTTGGGCTTTAGGATTTGGGAGGAAATTTGAGAGGCCCCTCCCAGCCAGGTAGGCTCAAGCACTAGCTTTCCCAGGCTAGGCTACCTGTCTGGCGTGAGGGACAGGAGAAAAGAGAGGCTGGAGGGCCCCGGATGGCCCTGGATGTGGGGAACTGTGCTCGGGACTTCGGGCTGCATTTTGATGAAATAACCCACCCACGCTAGCTCAATGCACAGTTGGGATGGTCGCTGATGGCTAGAGGTCCAGAGCTTAAGCACCTTTACGGGTGGGTGTGCGCTTTGCTCCTAGGGTCTCCTGGGAAGCAAAGGGCCTCTCCTCCCTCAGCCTACCTCCTCCCTTCCCCCAGCCTCTTTGCTCTGAGATGACAGTTTAGAGAAGCTGGTGTGAAATAGTTTGAAACTCAGTCCCGCCTGGGCAGAAAACAGGAAGCCAAGATTAAAGGCAGATTTCCAGCAAAGTCCCCTCGACTTCCTGCAGAGCAGGTGCCCAGGCTGAGCTGCATGTGAGCAGCTGCCCTCCCTGCCAGCACCTGGGGCGCCCTGCAGGACTGGCCCTCCTGCTCTGAGAGCTGCTCTTTGACCCTGTCATCACCATGCCCTTCAGGAGCCTCCCGCAGAAACAGACCGTGGGAGGTGGAAGTGACAGTCGCTGGGAAAGAGGCCTGGTGGTGGCACCCACAGGAAACAGCTCTGGGGACACCTGGGGGCAGGGAGACCAAGCAGAGAGGGCATGGGCTTTGAGGTCACTTAGGCCTGGTGTGAATGCCACTTCCTTACTGCTGCAGGGTCTCACTGACTTGTGGAGGTTGGTCAAGGGGCAGAGGCAGCACAAAGCCGGGGAGGGGGGCGCTTGAGGAAGGTAGCCAGGGAGAGTGGACCGATGCCCAGGCTGAGCGTCCCTAGGGAAGGCCAGAAACCAGGAGACAGCAAATGGTCATAGCGGCCCCTGCCATCCAAACGCCAGAGGCTGCTTGGCTGGATGACCAAGCTGATATCCACAGCTGCTAAAAGCTCAAGAAACAAACGGGGCCAGGCCTGATCTCCCCTGCAGCCCCGTCCCCTCCTGGACAGCAGTCTTCCAGGAGGTGCATCAAGTCAAGAAGCTGCGCCTGCCTCATGCAGAGGCATCATTCTCACCCACTTTATCTTCGTAGTGTCTCAGAGTCCTGGCCTCACCCCTGCCCAGCTCTGCGACCTCAGTTTTCTCATCTCTAAAATGGGAGTGAGAGGCCCAACTCACAGGGCGCTTCTCATGCTAAGTGGAGGTGAGCTACTGAATCGCTGGCACAGTGCTTTGGCACAAGGCTCACTTTCGCTCACTGGCAGTTAAGTGACTATGTATTTTTTCTCTGGCTCCTGAAAACAGGCTCGGTAGTCCCAGCTCCCCTCTGCTGTCCTCTAAGCCTTCATTCAAGTCCAGCTCCTTGAGCCTCTGTTTCACCAGTGTCTGATGAGATGAAGCCCTCTGTCATCCAGTCACCAAATAGTGGGGGTGTGTGTACTATTTTCTGGGCACTTGGGTGGGTGGGATTGGGCAGGTCCAGAAGCTTCCTTGTTTCTTACCTGGAGTCCTGGGCTAACAAAACCTCTCACACATTGAGGCTTCCCCCTCAGAGCTGCTCAGACACCTCTGCCTACCAGGTGTCGTCTCTGAGCTGGACCCAGCCACCCAGAAGTCCCCAGGCTCTGCCTTGTGGATTGGAAAATCTAGTCGATGCTGTTCTGACTTCTTTATGGGAACCATTGGGGGAAGTAAGAAAATGGTTCTCTGCCCTGCAAAGGTGGGAAACTTGGCCCAGGGTGGGGGGAATGAGGAGCAGGGGCAGGAGGTTTGCCTGGCTTGGGCCTCAGGCCAAGCTTTTTCAAATCACATGCAAATCCTCCTTGCCAGTTGTTCCTGTGAATGTAGCCTGGTATTAACACTTGTCCCTGTCAGAGATCAGGGCGGCTTTCAGAAGTCCGCTCCCTTGGTCAGGAGCGGGGTGGACTGGGATAGGAAGGGGACCCTCTCTGAGCCAGAGGGAGTTCCAGAAGCTGCCCATGAGTCAGGGACGGGGCCTGGAGGGCCCTTCTTCAGGTGTCTCCAGGGACCACGCGGGACGTATGTCTTCCCTTTGGTTGTGTAGCACCTCAGAGTTTAGTTTTAAACAGTGGTGTCTGGGTGGGGGGAGCTCCGCGAGGACAGGAAATGGCTCCTCTTCCTCCCTCTGTTCGCAGGGCAGCACTGAGCCTGCAGCAGTGAACTTGAACGAGAAGTGAGCGGCTGGATTCTCCTTGCCATCGGGGCCGTCATTCCTGCTACGGACCTCAGGGCTTTCACACCAAAGAGAGGGCCGTTGCCTGACACTCTGTTGTCCCTCCCCACAACCCATCTTCCAGACCCAGCTCTTCTTCATTTCTGGGTCTCCAGGGGCACTCTCCTGACACAGAGGTAGCCTCCAAGAGGTCCATGTCACCTCTTCCTCTAGCCAGGGCCAGTTCCAGTTGGAGAGGTGGCCCTCTTATCCCTCGAGACCCCCACCCCTTCACCCCAACCATGCACCTTTCATTCCAGTCTTAGCGGGAAGGCAGGTGGGCCGAGTGGGGGAACCCCAGTCCCAGGTGCTTGGTGTCCACATGGGCCTAGCCCTGGATCGAGGTGGGGGTGGCAGGTCCAAAGCTTGGGAGGAGCTGGTCACTTGCCTGAGCATGTGGCGCAGAAGGGAGCATGAAGTTTCAAGTCAGTCAGGGTGAGGTTGCCACAGACACTGGGGACACAGAGATTCTTTTCCGTGGTGGCTGAGGGCCGAGAGGCCAAGGGCAGCACCTGTTCAAACTGCATCTGAGGCCCAATCTTAGCTGTTTCCTCGTCACCGGCATCTTTGAGTCCCGTCTTTTCTGTGGCTGGAGTACATTTATATTTTTTATGTTAGTTGGTTTCTGTTGTTTATGACGTAGAGTCCTGCTGGGGGACCCCTGACCCCACTCCCATCGTGGGGGGTGGGAGGATGAGGAGGTGTGGTCCTGTGTGGGAAATTCTAGATTCATAGCAGTGTTTAGACAAAGGCCACTGTCTTCCCTTTGCACTCCCTGTGATGACTTGCCTTCTGCCCTCTTTTTAAATAATTTATTTTATTTTATTGTTGTTCAAGCACAGTTGTCTGCATTTTCCCCCACCACTGCCCCCTACCCCAGCCATCTGCCTTCCTTTTGTAATAGAGATGGTGCTAGCCAGCAGTCTCATCTGTGCTGAGGGGGAACACTGCCCCCTGGTGGCCAGAGAGCAGATCCCTTCCAAGAGGAAGGGAAAATGATGGGGCTGGAGGCCGAGCAGTTGTTGGGCTCTGGCTGCTTGGAGCCCGGGAAGAACCCTGCCACTGGCTGGACCAGGGCCAGAGGCAGAGTTGACCCTCCCCAACTGGAAGCGTCCAAGGGCTGGCCCAGGTAGATGAAGACAGGGAGACAAGTGCAGCTGATAGGGGAGAGGATAAAGCCACTACTAGAAAGCATGGCGGATTGCTGACTCCCTCATAAAGAAGCAGTAACCAGCTTTTCTAGAACCCTCAGTGGCACCTGTCTGGCACTGCAAGGGTTTTTCCTGATGTGCCAGGAAGGGATAACCAGATCAGCATCTGGCTGCCAGAATTCCCCAGCACCCCCCACCTTGAGCTACTCTGTGATTCCAAGGCCATCACTATGCTGAGCCCCCAGCATCTGGCCTGGCCTCAGCATTGCTGACACTGCTGGGATTTCCCTGAACACCAAGAGCAAGGTGAGGATGAGAAGGAAGGCACAATCTTTTGAACTGTGTGCTGGGTGTTTGTACATTTGATCTCATTTAGTCATCATCCTTCAAGGAGCACAGGAGCATGTAGACCTTATCTGTATGGCAAGGAGACCCACAGAGGGTGATTCACAGCACCAGCCCACAGCCTGAGATCTCTCTTCTGCCCCTGAGGGGGCTTTCAGACAGCAGTTCCAGAGGCCTGGGCCCCAGGACCTGAGTTTGTTTGGGGGCGAAGGGGCTGTGAGCTGGGGGAGATGTTTGCATCCGGGAGCAGAGGAGCTGCTGGTGCAGAACAAGAGGGTCTGGGTGGAATGGTCCTGGACCCCAAGGTGGGAGGCAGGACTGAGATGAAGGGGCATGAAGGGCAGGCTGGGGACAAACTGCTGGCTTCACAGTTTGTTCTGAACCTTCTTGGCAGGCTGGCTCCGGCCCAGGTGACTTGTGTGGGCACAGGGATTCTGAGCTGCAGGGCCCGCCGGCAAGCCTGTGGTGAAGCTCAGCTGTGCAGATTCCTAGTGGTGTCATCTTAGGAGAGTGACCTCCCCTCTGCGGCCCTGCCCCCATCTGCCTGGTGAGTGTGAGCACACCACCCGCACGGAGTGTTGTGAGAACTAATGGACAAACACCAGGAGAGGCCTGGTGTGAGCAGGTGCTCGGGGAACAATGGCGATTCTCAAGCAGAATCAAGGGGCCGGCTGGACTCCAGACATTTCCAAGATTCTGAAATTTAAGTCCTTTGAATATAAGAGCCCTGAGAAGAGGTAGGTTGGGCTGTGTGTGCTTGTAGAACTGGCCACTCCATCCCTGTGCCTGTCAGTGAACTTGCAACACTGCCAGCTCCCCTGTTGCTCCTGGTGTGAGTGTTCCTGGTGGTCAGTGCTCTCTGAGACCCCGGCACAGAAGAGGTGATGGGTCAGCATTGGAGGTAGTGGGCCCCCTGTCTCTGCAAGTAAGAGATAAGAAGTTGAACTCTTGGCAGGTAATTGGATCAGGAATTTTTATTCAGAGGCGTCTATAATGACCAGGCCAGGGATTGATGAAAGGAGGGTGGGAGGAGTCCTCTGGTTATTCTTTGTGGATTCTTCAGAATTTCTGAGGATGAAGGACTAGAGACTTGTCTTGAAGCTGCATTTGCAAAGTAAATTCACTTTTCTTTGTCTTTGGAATGGGGTCCCCATGGCTGAGATGACGATCAGCAGCGTTAGGAAGCATGTGCTTCTGTGAGTGGCCACGAGGGGGCGGCCCAGACTGCTCTCTCACGGCTCCAGCTCCAGCCAGGAGGGTGGGGGCAGATCCTTGCCTGCGAACTGAGAACTGAGCGCTGGTTTGATTCCCGGTCAGGGCACATGTCTGAGTCGTGGGCTAGATCCCCAGCTGGGGGCACGCGAGAGGCAACTGATCAATGTATCTCTTGCACATCGATGTTTCTCTCCCTCTTTCTTACTCCTTCCCCCTCTCTCTAAAAATAAGTAAAATTTAAAAAATGTTTTGACAAATATCGTCAAATTCTCTTTTTAACTGAAATTCGCTCTCACCAATACTGACTGTCAGTGTCTGTTTCTGAAGCCCCTGCGGACACGAAGTGTTATCAGACATTGCATCTGTGCCAATCTGGCGAGGAATCGAGTACTGGCTTTAAGTTGTATTCTCCGATTCATCGTGAGGCCAAACCATCTCCTTATATTTTAAAATTTATTTGTATTTTCCTCGTTTGTTAACAGTTCACTTTCTTTGTCCATTTTTATTGGATTTTTTTTGAAAGAGCTCTTTGCATATTAAGGAAATTAACCTTTCACCTGTGCATCATGCAGGGCCTTCACCAAAAACAGGTGGCGTGCTCAAATCGGTTTCATTTGAGGAAGGTTTAATACAGGGGTATCTACACGTCTGTAGGCAAGGACTCTGGGGGTCTCCAGGGAGACTCCCAGGGAGACTCAGGGAGAAAGAGCTGCCAGGGGCTCGACGCCTTCCATCCCCCATTGCTGGAGCTTCCATTCCATGAACGCGGTCAGAAACCAGGGGGCAAAGGGACCTGTGGATGCAGAGCGCAGGGTGGAGAGGGACCTGGAGGGCAGACCGGCAGGTGTCAGCACACATTCACTGTGTGTCTTTGGGGTTTGTTTATGCCTCTTTTAAATGCAGAGTTGAGCCCTGGCTGGTGTAGCTCTGTGGATTGAGCTCAGGCTGTGGACAAAAGGGTCACCAGTTCGGGTTGCAGGCCAGGTCCCCTGTGGGGGCCACGTGAAAGGTGACCACACATTGACGTTTCTTTCTCTCTCTCTTTCTCCCTCCCTTCCCCTCTCTCTAAAAAATAAATAAATGAAATCTTAAAAAATAATAATAAATGCAGAATTTATTCTTATTTTTAATAATAATAAAGTTTTATTCTTATTTGTATTTAGTAAAACAATCTTTTATAGATTTTGGACTTGAATCAAATTTAGAAAGGCTTTTTTCATTCTCAGATTATTAGAAAATAAATTCCATGTTTACTTTTGGCCTTTTATGGTTTTATGACTAACATTAAACTTTTAGATCCTTTTGAATTTATTTTGGTGTTAGGGAGGTAGGTGTGCAATTTTTCCAACAGTGTTTATTCAGTAATATATCCTTCCCCCAATGATGAGAAATGTCACTTATCAGTAAACGCTCGTGTGCATGGATTGCTGCGAACAGAAACTCACCGCTCTGCCGTCTGCTGCACAGCAACGCCAGGCCTCACTGTGGCCCCTGGGCCCTGCCTGGGGCTCATCCCCACAGCCTTTCCAGACCTGTAGTGTCTTCTGAATCTCCAAAGTGGGGGTGGCGTGGGGTTCCTGGAGTGGCACCTGTCCACTGGTGGGGAGTGTGGGTAGAAGTGGGCTTGCATGTCGGATGCTAGTCTGGGGCGTGCGTGCGTGCGTGCGTGCGTGTGTGTGTGTGTGTGTAAGGCTGCATAGCTGGGGGCACCCCCACTCTGGGTGCATGCACGTGGGCAGGCGCGGACCTGGAGTGGTTGAGTGTATGTGTGTGTGAGTTTGCCAGGTAGATCAGCATGCCAGCCAGGTATGTGTGTGCTTATAGCCAGGTGGGTTTTTGCAGCTGTGCCTGCCACATCCTGTGCCCTCAGGGCTAAGGGAGCCACTCACTAGTTGCCTGCGAGTTCCTGCCCTGAGAATCCAGAAGCAAGGAAGCTCAGCCCCAGGTGGCGGGAGGGGGTGGATATGGAGAGGCACCAAGCAGAGTAATCAGGCAGGTTTGCAGAGCATGTTGCTACTCCAGCTCGCTGGCAATGTCGCACTTGAGAACCTGGAACCCTGGATCTGGCGAGGCTCTCTCCCTGGATGGGGGAGCAGAGTCCCTGCCCCATGCTTTGGAGAAGCCATGGTGTGGAAAATGAGTAGCTGGGCAAGATCAAGGCAGAACTTAACTTCCACCAGCACCTCAAACAAGGCAGTACTCAGGGCTGGAGTGCCCACCTCACACCCAGGCCTGGAGGGCCCAAGTGCAGGGAAGGTCTCATTTCAGTCCACTGTCCACACACAGATTCTAGGTGGGGAGATGCTTGCCCAGACCAGTGTCTTGTGCAGAGCCTCTGGACAGCAGCCCACCTGAAGCGAACGCTCCGAGTTGGGAGTGGACAAGCATCGTGGGAGAGCTGCTTCCCACTGCCACCTACCCCGCACCCCGCAGGGCCCTGCTTTTATGGTGGAGGCACTGGACCCCTAGAGTGAGGGCGATGTGTGTGAGAGCCAGGAGAAGGTGGGGGGGGATAGGTGAAGGAGCTGCTACCCAATGAAGCCCTGAGTGCTGGGAGGACTTTTGGGGGATAGCATGCTCCCTGCCCCCTCCCCACAGTGAGCCCTGTGCTCTCTGGAGGGATTTCAGGGCCCTGACCTCAACCTTATCTGCAGTGTAGGGGTTTGGGCTGGGCCCCGAAGGTGGATCCTTCTCACTCACCTTTCCCGCTCAGCCCCCAGCCCCTGACGCCTCTGGCCTCCTGTACTCACTCATGAAAGCGGCTCCAGTTGGGCCACACATGGAGGTACAGACAAGAGAACAGGGCCCTGGACTCTTCCAGGAGGGCCCAGCCCAGCCCCTGGGGAGCGGGTCAGGGATGCCTCTGAAAAGGGGGTAGGGGAAGCCAGACCCGGTGGAAGGAACAGAATGTACTAGAAGAGAGGGAGGCTCTGCTCTTGAGAAGCCGGGTATCTCCAGGCGTCCCTGGAGCAGGTGTGGGCAGGGGTGGGGGGCGGGGGCGGTGGCCTGTTCCACTGGGAGTTACGTTTCCTCCTGGCAGCTCCTTCTCACGCAATGGGCCGGAAGGGGTTGGGGGCCTATTGTTCCCTGGCACGCCAACACCCCAGCTTCTGGGTGGGGGGAGCCGTGGAAGGAAGTGGGCTGAGTCCAGGCCCTGGCAAGACCCCAGTGGTAAGCGGGTGCAGGGTCCTGGGAATGCCTGGAAAGGCTGGCTTCCTTGCACACGTGTGCCTAGTGTAAGCACAGAGGCACATGCCACACACGTCATTGGTTTGGTCCTTACCTGAGACTCCCCTTCCCAGTCTTCCTGGTGTGTGTGTGTGTGTGAGTGTATATGTAGCATTGACCTAATACCTGGCCCTTGACACATTTATCTCATCAAGCTTCCCACCAACTTTGTGCAGTGGCGAGATGAGGAAATCTGGATCTGGAAAGGCTGTGCACCTGGCCCGGCTCTGGTTAGTGGGGGAGCCGGGATGTAAACCTTTCTGTGAGCCAGCCTCCTGCCTTCGCCTCTTTCCCTTTCCCAGGTCCCACTGGGGATTGGAGTCATTAACTACCCGCTCAGGTTGAAGTAGTGGGTGCAGAGGTGAAGGGCTGGCCTTGGTAAGTGTGTCAAGTGTCATCACGCTGTCCTTCTAAAACCAGAAAAACCCTCCAGCAGTCAGGGCCCTCAGGGAGAGCGCGGGGGCCTCGGCGGAGCCCAGAGGCTGCCTCCTTCGCCAGAGTAGGCAATGGGCACACACACCAGGGCGCCCCACCCTTGCACAGCCTTAGAACCTGGGCCTGCAGCTGCACACCTTTGAGTTAGAGCCCGAACTCTGGAGGGATCCTGCGAGCCTGGTGTCCTGTCGTGATGGAGGGGCAACCAGAGTGTGGGGGTCCTGGGAAGCTAATTTTGAAGGGGGGATCACCGAGGGGCGGGGAGGTTTGCTCAGGCTGTGCCGCCTCAGGGACCGGAGCCAACACAGTGGTAAGGTGGAGGGACAGGCGTGAACTGACTTTTTTTAAACCACAGCAGCTGTGGACTAGGAAAATCCAGCTTCTGCTTGGCACTTGCCCCGCCCCCGTGGTGCGCCCACCACCCTCCTTTCAGAAGTCTGCTCCCTCCGCGGGTTTCTGTGTCAGTTGGAAACCCTTCCTCGGGGAGCAAGCTGCCTTCAGAATGAAACTTCCCCGGCACATCCGGAGGGTCCTCAGGGATTGGGCATATTTGCGTAAGGACCCGGGGCCCTGGGAGAGAGGCCGTCCCGAGGGACAAGGAGCCAGGTAGGACCACCGGGCCCAGTGTCACAGCCCCCTTCTGGGAAGGGGTGGGCTGGTTTGGACTCGGAATAGCAGTGGCTTGGCCCTCTCCCTGGTTCGTCAGGAGACCCGGTCTTAGAGGGTCAGGGAGCGCTGAGGGCCAGGGCAAGGTGGCCCTGCACTGAGGCTGTGAGCAGGGGTGGGCAGGACTGGAAAAGACAAATAACGGTTCTTGTGTGGCTCTGCTAGTTTGTCCCTGCGCCGGGTCTCTCCTGGGCCGGTGCGCAGGGCGCACCTGCCAAAGTCACCAGCTGTGACTGTTGGGACCAGTGGTGGGTGGGGCTCTGAAAGGACTCGGTCACTCTCAGAAAGACCTGAGCCAATCGACGCCTTTCTCAACAACCTAAACTAAGTTATATAAGGGGTGGTAGTAGAAGCTTGAGAGTTAATGTTCATTAAAGGATTAAATTGGACATGCTAGGATGCTTAGAGAAGTCACTTAATTTTTCGTTTTCACCAAATTTCCCCCACTCCAGTGGCAAACCTCAAGGTTTGCCAGACCTTCGTGAGCTTTTGACTGTAGCCTTAGGTGAGACTGGCAGAGCAGGGCCATCGTTCCCGGCCCAGTCCTCAGGTTTACGGTGCTGGGACAACCTCAGAGGTGGTGGTCTGAGGCCCAGAGATGGAGAGGGGCTTGGCCAAGGTCGCCCACACCTAGAAATGGAGCTCAGGGCTCCTCACCCTCCAGCCAAGCGCTCCCTCCAACTGCCCACATGTTCTGTCAGTCACGCTGCTTGTCTGAGCTCCCCTGTTCCACGCAGGCAGTCCTGGCTGAGGGAGGGGGGCCGGGCACGAGGAGGGGCTCTGCGCAAGGTGTAGGGAACTCCACCCTGAACCCCTCCCCCCGCCAATTCCCACATCATGCCTCCTGAGCCTTGCGTTCCTTATGCTCCTCGAAGGGGAGTATACTGACGTCCACCTCCTAGGGTTGTCGTGAGAACAGCCTGGGGTGATGTGTGTCCAGGACCTGCCTAGGAAGGGGCAGAACAGGCTGTTGCAGCTCACCTGCAGCCTGTGGGGCCAGCAGGACTGGCGAGCAGGGAAGGAGAGCAAAGTCTCCATGTCCAATTCCTCCTACTTTGGCTCTGGCCAGGGGGGAACCCTCGGTCAGTCTGAGTGAGTTAAATATTGGCCAGGTGTGCATGAGAAGCTAAGGTCAGCTCCTGGCCACCGGGAGCTAGAGGGAGCGGTGACTGTTTGGTGACCACTGGGCCCGAAACGCCCCAGGGAGCTGGGCCTTGGCTGAGTCTCAGCTCGATGGAATCTGGCCATGTCTGTTGTTCATTGGGGTCTTCATATGTGTGTGCCTCTAGGGTGCATCGCTGGAGCTTTCCCCGAGTTAGGGACTGTGAAGGATAGGACCACGTCCTTTCAGACGGGAGCTCCCAGAGCAAGGCTCTGTCTCCTTCTTCAGATAAGTCCATGTTTCCTGAGGTTCCCCCGCTTGAGCCGCAGCCCCCTCATCAGATGGGGACTCAGAGCAGGCTTGTTTCCCACTCAGACTGGAGCTGGGTAGGCCGCATCTCCCCTCAGTCTGTGATGTCCACGAGGGGCTCACGCCCTGCTCGGCCTTGGGTTCCCTCAGATGGAGTCCCCCAGGGCAGAGCGGCTCCTCCTCCGACCGACAGGTAAGCTGGGTCTTCTTTCCCATGCACAGTTGGCTTTGGCTTGAGAACAGCCACGGACACAGACAGACGGAGCTCAGGCGAGGTGCTTCCTCCCTCCAAGATTTCAGCTCAGAATCCAGCTGATTTTACTTCCTAAATTTATTATTGTCCTCATAGCCACAGACAGCTGTGATTCCCCCCAGGATGTTGAGGTAATTGTGCCACTGGATGAACACATTTGAAATGAAGGTCTGCCTCATTTTCATCCAATCTCAGAGAATCATAATTTGTAAGGTAGATAAAGTGGAGTCTTGGTTAGTATTGATAGTAGAGCAAAAATAAACCCGAGGAAGGCTTCTGCAAGAGTGCGGGTGGTATATAGTCGAGAGCACCTACTGCTGGTCAAAGGTGGCATTACAGCGCACCCCTGTCAGTCTGCGGTTTCCGCTCCAGAGAAGTGGTAGGTAAGAAGTGAGGTCCAGCCATTCCGTATGGGGGCTGCTGGGAAAGGGGTTCTGGCAGGGTCGAAACTTGGCAGCTCGCTCCTAGACTTCAACACCCAGGGGTTAGTCACCATTTGGACCACTTTCTTATGAAGTTTTCAGTTTGAACTATGAGTGGCTATCGTTTCCCACAAAACATATCTTTAATACAATAGCAAAAGTTAATAGAAAAACAGAACTAACTTTGCAGAGATCCACCCTGCCGCCCACAGGCGATGCGCCTGTGAGTCGATGAGACTGGAGGAGTCTATTCCAGAAGGCAGGAGGTCATGAGAGAGGGCGGGCACGGCCGTTTTCTGTGTGTCGTTCTCTCCTGCCTCCTTCTAGGACCTACCCGGAGTATTCCCCCGTGGCTTTCCTTCCTTCATCCTCCACACCCGGGTGGGCACTCTAAAGCCACACTGTGTCAGTGGGCACCTCCAAGGATAAACACGTGTCTTGGAAAGAGCCCTGGGCTGGAGGGGCCCGAAGGAGGCTGGTGGTCAGTTCAGGTGCGTGCCCGGTCTCACACCCTCAAGCTCTGTCTTTCTGTCTCTATTTTGCCGTGGGGAGGAGCTTTGCTCATGCACAGGAGATAAAACATAATGAACAGCTCCCTGATTTTGTAAAGAACAAAGCAAACTTATTATCAACTTAGAACTTGGGGCTTTTATGAGATCAACTAATCCATCTCTCTGCCTCCATTTTGTAGGTGGAAACAGTGGAGGTGAAACTAGGGAGCTCAGAGTGGAAAGGGGGGCTCTGCCACTGTGGAAGTAAGTGGGCAGAGTGAGTGCTCCCCCCCGGCGCCATGTGGAGAGGGGGAAGGCCTGGGCCTTTTTTGAAAATACCGTTTTGGAGGTGAGGGGAAGAAGTACAAAAAGAGGTAGTCACAGAACAGCCATGGGGATGTAAAACACAGTATAGGAAATGGAGTAGCCAAAGAACTTACACACAGGACCCATGGACGTGAACAATGGTGGGGGGATTGCCTGAGGGAGTGGGGGGGTGCGGAGTGGAAAGGGGTAAGGGGGGAAGAATCAGGACAATGATGATAGTGTAATCAATAAAATATAATTGAAAAATAAAAAGAATACTTTGGCAATATTTTATTGTGTTGCTAGCCTTTTTGTTTTTGTAGTTTATAGACTTTATTTTAAAGCTCCCATCCCCCTGCCCTTTCCCTTTGGCAGCCATCATCTATTTCTGTATACCTTTGGACCTGCTTCTGTTTTATTTATTCATTTGTTTGGGTTGTTTTCTTTTTATATTCCACCTATAAGTGAAATGATTCAGTATTTGTCTTTCTCTATCTGACCTATTTCATGTATTATATAATACCCTCTTGGTCCACCCATGTTGTTCAGAGAATCACCTTCTTTGTTGCAAGATTACATTCTTTTTTATTGTTAAATACTGTTGATCAACATCTAGGTTGCTTCTGTATCTTGGCTGTTACTAGTAATGCTGCAATGAACACAGGGGTGCATATATCTTCTTGATGAGCATTCTTGTTCTCTTTGGATACATATACAGAAGTAGCGTTCGGTCATATGGCAGCTCTATTTTAACTTCTTGAGGACACCTCATATTCCTTTCCACAGTGGCTGTACCAGTCTGCATTCCCACCAACAGTGCACTGGGGTTCCCTTCTCTCCACATCCTCGCCAGCACTTGTTTGTTGACCTATTGATGACAGCCATTCTGACAGGTGTGAAGTGATATCTCACTGTGGTTTTAATTTGGATTTCCCTGATGATATATGCCGTTGAGCATCATTTCATGTGTCTAACGGCTATCCGTATGTCTTTTTTGGAGAAATGTCTATTCAGGCAATATTTTATTGCGTTACTAGCTTTTTTGATTTTTGTAACCGATAGCCTTCATTTTTAAATTCTCACCTCCCAACCCCCTCCCCCTTGGTGTTAAGTTGTGTGAGTTCCTGATGGTTTGGATATTAACCCCTTATTGGGGGTAGTATTTGCTAATGTCATCTCCCATTCAGCAAGTGCTTTATTGTTTTTTATATTTTTTTCAAGATTTTATTTATTTATTTATTTTTAGAGAGAGGGAAAGGGATGGAGAAAGAGAGGGAGAGAAACATCGGTGTGTGAGTGAGAAACATTGATTGGTTGCTTATCGCAGGCCCCCATTCGGGGACCACACCCAGGCGTGTGCCCTGACTGGGACTCTAACCAGTGACCCTTTGGTTCTCAGGCCGGCACTCAATCCACTGGGCCACGCAAGCCAGGGCTGTCTTTTTGTTTTGTTGATGGTTTCCTTCGCTGGCAAAAATGTTTTTGGTTTGCGGTTACCATGAGGTTTATGTATATTATTTTATATTTATAGCAGTCTATTTTAAGCTGGGAGAAATTTAAGTTCAAATGTATTCTCTAAGGACTACATTTTTACTCCCCTTCCACACTTTATGTTTCTGATGTCCTATTTTACATCTCTTTGCCTTATGTATCTCCTAACTACTTATTGTATTTTTGGGTTGAGTTTGATACATTTTTCTTTTGACTTTGGTGGTAGTTTTCTTTCTTAAAGGTTTTACTTATTTATTTTTAGAGAGAGGGGAGGGGAGGTAGAAAGAGAGAGAAACTTCAGCGTGTGGTTGCCTCTCCCATGCCCCCTACTGGGGACCTGGGCCACAACGCAGGCATGTGCCCTGACTGGGAATCGTACCAGTGACCCTTAGGTTGCAGGCTGGGACTCAATCCACTGAGCCACACCAGCCAGGGCCTCAGTTTCTTTTTTTAAAAAGATTTTGTTTATTTATTTTTAGAGAGGGGGAAGGAAAGGAGAAAGAGAGGGAGAGAAACATTGATGTGAGAGAAAAACATCGATCAGTTGCCTCTTGCACACCCCCAACCTGGGACCAGGCCTGCATCCCAGGTGTGTGCTCTGATTCAAACTGGAGACCTTTCGGTTTGTAGGATGACACCCAACCTACTGAGCTACACTAGTCAGGGCTGTTTTTATTTTCTTTTGGTAACTATCCAGAAGTGGAATTCCTGGATCACAGTAGTTTTATTTTTAATTTTTTGAGGAGCTTTCATACTGTTTTCCATGGTGGCTGCACCAATTTACGTTCCCAAAAACTGAACACAAGAATTCCCCATTCTCTTCATCGTCACCAACACTTATTACTTGTTGTTTTGATAGTAGCCATTCTAACAGGTATGAGGTGATATCTCATTGTAATTTTGATTTACATTTTGTTGATGGTTAGTGATGTTGAGTACTTTTCATGTACACGATTGTCATCAGTGTGTTCTTTTTGCAAAAATCCTATTTAGAACTGTCCATTTTAAAACTGGATTTTTTTGCTGAGTTGTATAAATTCTGTATGTATTTGGGATATTAACCCTTTACCAGGTATATGATTTGCAAATATTTTCTTCCATTTAGTAAGTTGCTCTTCATTTTGTTGATAGTTTTGTGTGTGTGTGTGTGTGTGTGTGTGTGTGTGTGTGTGTAATATAGGAGCTACATGTGGCTAGTGGCTATATTATTTATTTCTTTACTTACTTACTTACTTACTTAAATTCTCACCAGAGGATGTATTGATTGGTTTGAGAGAGAGGGAGGGGAGTGGAAGAGAGAGAAAAGCATCGATCAGTCACCTTCCATATGTACCCTGTACTGGGACTGAAACCTGCAACCTAGGCATGTGCCCTGGCTGGAACTCCAACCCGCAACTTTTCAGTTGCTCCATAACAATGCTCCAATCACTGAGCCACACTAACCAGGGCTTGCTGATAGTTTTCTTTGTTGTGCAGAAGCATTTTAGTTTGATGCAGTCCCACTTGTTTATTTTTGCTTCTGTTGCCTTTGCTTGTGGTGTCAAATCCAAAAAATCATTGCTAAGGCTGATGTCTAGGTGTTTACTGCCATGTTTTCTTGTAGGAGTTTTATGGTTTCAGGTCATATGTTCAAGTCTTTAATCTATTTTGAGTTAATTTTTCTTATGGTGGAAGAGAGTGCTCCAATCATCCTTTTGAATTATGGCTGTGTAGTTTTTCCAACATTATTTATTCAAGAGATTAGCTTTTCCACATTGTATAGTCTTGGCTCCTTTGTCATCAGTTAATTGACCATTTATGTGTCAGTTTATTTCTGTTCCATCTGTGTGTCTGTTTTTATGCCAGTACCATACTGTTTTGATTACTATAGCTTTATAATATAGTTTGAAGATCATGAAGCATGCTGTATCCAGCTTTGTAATTCTTTCTCAAGATTACTATGGCCATTCAGGTTTTTTTGTGCTTTTTTTTTTGCTTTTTGTTTGTTTGTTTTTCATTTTTTGGTCCCATACAAATTTAGAATTGATCTATTTCTGTGCAAAATTCCATTGGAATTTTTATAAGGATTGCATCAAATCTATAGATTGCTTTGGGTAGTTTGTATGAACATTTAACAATATCAATTCTTCCAATCTATGAGTGTGCAATTTTTAAATTATTTTGTGCCTTCTTCAATTTTTTCATCATTGAGTGGGATGTTAGCTGTGTGCTTGCCATATATGGCTTTTGTCATGTTGAGCTATGTTCCTTCTACACGCACTTAGGTGTCCATCATAGATGAATAGATGAAGATGTGATATATATATTTTAACCACTTGTGTGCAGAGTTAGATGAGCATCTTTATGGCTATTACTTTGAACTCTTTATCTAGTAGATAGCTTACCTCTGTTTGCACAGTTCTTTCTCTGGGATCTTGCTTTTTGTTTGTTTGGAACATATTCCTTTGTCTCTTCGTTTTTCCTATTTGTTTCTACATATTGGGTATACTAGCTACATCTCCTGCTCTTGGAAAAGTGACTTTATTTAGAAGGTGTCCTGTGAAGCCCAGGGGTGGAATGCCCCCCACTTGTCATCAGAGCCAGGTGCTCCAGAAGTGTTCCTTGTGTGGACTAGTGTGACCTCCTGTTGTGGGTGGGCCACAACTGCTAAGGACACACTGGCAGGTGAGGCTGGTGCCTGTCCAGGACTGGCTGTGAGGCCTGGCCATAACTGTTGCAGGTGTGCTGGTGGGCAGGAAAGGCCTTCAGGGTGGCTGACTGCGAGGCCCAGCCTCGGCTGCTGCAGACATGCTGCTGTGTGCTGGTGCTGGCTGGGGCCACCCATGGGATGTGGCAGGGCAGGAAAAGCTCTGGAGGGGTGCCAGCCTGGTTGGGTCCTTTGAGGTGAACAGTGTTAGTAAGGTTAGTAGAGAGTGTCAGAAATGGCGTCTGCCAGTGTCAGCCAGGTAGAAGGAGAATAAAGAAAAGGGGAATATGGTGCCCATCAGCACATTTATGCCTAAAGAAAGTTCCAACAGAGACATGTTTCTCCAGAACATGCCCTAAATTAGTCAAGGGATCACCTTTACATATTATCCAGGTGCTTTTCAAACTGCTCCCTGTGCTCTGGGACAGAGAGTGCGACCTGGGTTTCCCACAGCCCTTTGGCTCTCCCAGATGTAAGCCCCTCTGGTTCTCAAAGCTAGAGGCTATGGGGTCTCCTCTTTCTGGTGCAGGTCCCCCAAGCTGGGACTCAGACCACTTGCCCTTCAGGGGGGACCTCTGTTGTGGTGCTATCCCTATCACTTTTAGGTCACTGCATGGGGGCTGGGGGATAGGGCAGGTCCAGACTAGACTAAATCTTTGACCCTCCTATCTGCCTCAGTGTGGATTTTTTATTGACCTACACTTGCATTTTTTTTTCAGTTATGGTTTGCTTTCAACATTAGTTTGCATTGGCTTCAGTGTACAGCATAGTGGTCAGACAATCATATACCAGCTGTTTTCCCCAATATTTCCAGTACACACCTAGCACCATAATTGTGAAAAACATAAGTAGTTATTGCATTATTATTTACTATATTCCTTATACTGTACTTTATATTCCTGCGACTATTTGGTGACTGCCAATCTGTACTTCTTAATCTCTTCACCCAGTACTACCTCCCCTCCCCTCTGGCAATCACCAGTCTGTTTCAATTGTTTGTTCATTTATTTTGCTCTTTAGATTACACATGTAAGTAAAATCATTTGATATTTGTCTTTCTCTGTTTGGTTTATTTCACTTAGCATAATACCCTGTGGGTTAATCTATGCTGTGGCAAATAGTAAGACTTCATTCTTTTTTGTGGCTGAGTAGTATTCCGTTGTGTAAATGTACCATGACTTTTTAAAGCCACTCTTCTACTGACGGGCACTTGGGTTGCGTCCAAATCTTGGCTGTTGTAAATAATGCTGCAGTGAACATAAGGGTGCATATATGTTTTTCAAATTAGTGTTTCAAGTTTATTCAGATATATACCCACAACTAGAATCAGTAGGTCATAAAGCAGTTCCGTTTTTAATTTTTTGGGAAAACTTCAAACTGTTTTTCAGAGTGGCTGCACCAGTCTGCATTCCCACCAACAGTGTATGAGGTTCCCTTTTCTCCACATCCTCATCAGCACTTGCCATTTGTGGATTTATTTTTTATTTTTTAGTATGTTTTATTGATTATGCCATTACAGTTGTCCCATTTTCCACCCTTCATTCCCCTCCACCCTGCACACCCCTCCCCCACCACTCCCCCCGTTTAGTTCATGTCCATGTGTCACAAGTTCTTTAGATTCTACATTTCCCATACTATTCTTGCCCTCCCCTTGTCTATTTTCCACCTACCATCTTTGCTATTTATTCTCTGTACCTTCTCCCCCTCCCCTGTTGCTAACCCTCCATGTGATCTCCATTTCTATGGTTCCGCTCCTGATCTAGCTGTCCTCTTAGTTTGCTTTTGTTTTAGGTGCAGTTCTTAATAACTGTGAGTTTGCTGTTCTTTCTCTGTTCATATTTTTTATCTTCTTTTTCTTAGGTAAGTCCTTTTAACATTTTATATAATAAGGGCTTGGTGATGATGAACTCCTTTAACTTGACCTTATCTGGGAAGCGCTTTATCTGCCCTTCCATTCTAAATGAAAACTTAACTGGATAGCGCCATCTTGGATGTAGGTCCTTGCCTTTCATGACTTGGAATACTTCTTTCCAGCCCCTTCTTGCCTGTAAGGTCTCTTTTGAGAAATCAGCTGACAGTCTGATGGGAACTCCTTTGTAGGTGACTGTCCCCTTAGCTCTTGCTGCTCTTAGGATTCTCTCCTTTATTTTAATCTTGGCTAATGTAATGATGATGTCCCTTGGTGTGTTCCTCCTTGGGTCCAACTTCTTTGGAACTCTTGAGGCTTTCTGGACTTCCTGGAAGTCTATTTTCTTTGCCAGAATGGGGAAGTTCTCCTTTATTATTTGTTCAAATAAGTTTTTCACTTGTTGCTGTTCCTCTTCCCCTTCTGGTACCCCTATAATTTGGATGTTGGAGCGTTTAAAGATGTCCTGGAGGTTCCTAAGCCTCTCCTCATTGTTTTGAATTCTTGTTTCCTCATTCTTTTCTGGTTGGATGTTTCTGGTCCACACTGTTGATCTGAGTCCCAGTTTTCTTCCCATTGCTATTGGTTCCCTGTGCATTTTCCTTTACTTCACTTAGCATAGCTTTCATTTTTTTCATCTAATTTGCAAGTAAATTCAACCAATTCTGTGAGCATCCTGATTACCAGTGTTTTGAACTGGGCATCTGATAGGTTGGCTATCTCTTCATTGCTTAGCTGTATTTGCTCTGGAGCTGTGATCTGTTCTTCTGTTTGGGCCATTTTTTTTTTTTTTGGTCTTGACGTGCCTGTTACATAGCGAGGGGTGGAGCCTTAGGTGTTTACCTGGGCAGGGCAACCCACGTTGCTGTGTTGCCTTGTGATACTGTATGTGGGGAAGGGGTCCAAGAGGGAACAGTGGTGGTTGCTCGGCTCTCTGTAGATTTCAGTTTCTTCCCCTGCTTCCCACAAGTGAATTGGCCCCTTCTGGTGCTGATTCCCATGTGGGTGGGTTTGTGTACATTCTAGGATCCTGTGGGTCTCTCCAACGAACTCTCCTGTGAGGTTGGGAGTCTCTCCTGGCACGTCAACCCCCACAGGTGTTTTCAATCAGTGGTTTGAGGCTTTATTTCCTCAAGCTGGGGCCCTGGGTTGCGCAGTCTGTCCTGTTCCCCAGTTGTTTCTTCCAGTTTATCTGCACTCGAATGTGGGACCACTCGGTCCACCAGCCACTGCCTTGCCACGAGCCCTCTCTGCCCCAGCTGCCCATCTCCACCCCTCCTACCAGTCTGGATGAATGTGTCTTCTTTAACTCCTTGGTTGTCAGACTTCCATACAGTTCAATTTTCTGTCATTTCTGGCTGTTTTTTGCTTTAAAATTTTTGTTGTCCTTCTTTTGGTTGCGAGGAGGCACAGTGTATCTACCTACGCCTCCATCTTGGCCGGAAGTGCTCTTATTAAATATTTTAATTGCAAATATTTTCTCCCATTCTGTGACTTATTTTTTCATTCTTTTAATAGTATCTTTTGATGAGATCTGGGGCTTCTGCAGGTAACCTAAGCACTTCTGGGAAGTTAATCCTCTCCCACCTGTGTATGAACAAATCAAGGCCTTGTGAGAAGTCAAATATTCTACCTTTTGATGATAGGACACCAGGGATCCCCATTCACCCATCTGGGTTTGGCCCACAAAACTGGATCCCTACCTCCCTACTCCCTTTAAGTGTTCAAAGACTAGAATCATACAAAAGAAAAGAAGAGAAGAGAAACCAGTGAAAGATACACCCGTCATGACCAAGGAAACAAACATAGGCCCAGTCTCAGGACTCAAGGAACCACATGTGCTACATCATGGATGAACCTTGAAACCAGGCTAAGCGAAGAAGCCAGTCACAAAAGATCACTTACTGTATAATTACATCTATATGAATTGTTCACAGTAGCCAAATCTATAGAGACAGAAAAAAAAAACCTAGTAATTTCCTGGGGCTGGTGGGGCAGGGAAGGTGAGTTAAGGGGGATGGGAAGTGACCGTTAATGGGTATTTTTAAAAAATCTGCCCTGGCTGGTGTAGCTCAGTGGGTTGAGCACGGGCCTGCAAACCAAACAACCAAGGTCCAATTCTCAGTCAGGGCACATGCCTGGGTTGCAGGTAAGTTTCCATCAGGGAACGCATGAAGGGCAACCATACATTGATATTTGTCTCACTGTCTCCTTCCCTTCTCTTCCCCTCTAAAGGTAAATAAATAAAATTAAAAAAAAATCCTTACCCAAGAATATGTTTACTGATTAAAGAGAGAGAAAGGGGGAGACAGAGAGAGAGATGTGAGAGAAACATCAATTGGTTGTCTCCTATACACACCCTGACCAGGGATCGAACCTGCAACTTAGTTATGTGTGCCCTGTGCGGGGATCAAATGCACACCGTTCTGCGGGGTATAGGGATGACACTCCAACCACCTGAGCCACCTGGCCAAGGCAGCATGGTATTTTTTTCTCTGGATCATAAGACGTCTCTAAAATTGATTGTGGTATGGTTGAAGAACTCTGAATATACTAAAAGCCATGGATTGTACATTTTAAAGGGGTGAATTACATGGTATGTGAATGTTGGGGAGCAAAATAAATCACCCTAAAATATTCCATTTGACATATTGATTATTTTGAATTACAGTTATTTAATAAACAGTCCATATAAAAAGGAGTTTCCGCCCCTCCTTCTTCCCCCTGAAAGCAGGAAATAAATCTCCTTTGTGAAGATACCCTCCCTGTATCAGGAGGGTAGGAGGCATCCTTATCACCAGAGATGGGGAATTCAAGGCTCAGAAGGCTGTATAAGCAAACTTTCTTACTTCTTTATTAATTTGCTACCCAAAGCCCAAACTCCTTTGTATTGTCAAGTGTTTACAAATAATTCTTTGTCTGTTTTAAAGGTATAAAAGCTGCTTGTGCCCTGGCTGGTGTAGCTCAGTGGATTGAGCGCGGGCCTGGAAACCAAAGGATTGTGGTTCAATTCCTAGTCAGGGCACATGCCTGGGTTGCAGGCCAGTTCCCAGCAGGGGACCCACAAGAGGCAACCATTTACTGATATTTCTCTCCTTCTCTCCTTCTCTTCCTCTCTAAAGATAAATAAATAAAATCTTTAAAAAAGGGACTTCTGCCAAGATGGAGGCATAGGTGGAAGCACTGTACCTTCTCGCACAATCAAGTTTAAAAACAACAAAGTTTTAGCAACAAAAATGCAGCCAAACAACAGAAAATTGAACTATAAGGAAGTCCAACAACAACAAACCCTTCAGCCAAACCAGTAAGAGGGGCAGAGCCAGCAGCAGAGCGGGGTTGGGCAGGAAAGATCCACCAAACCAACCCAAGTGTGCAACTCAGGCCCTCTGGCAGCCGTGGGCGGATCCCAGGTGTGGAGTAGTGGGTGGACCCACTGAGGGCTGACCGCGGTCACAGATAAACCGGTAAAGGAACGAGCAGGGAGACAGACCATGTAGGCCCCAGCAGCGGGAAGTGGCAGAGGGGACTGCTATTGTCCCTCTCTGACCCCGCCCCCACATACAGCGTCACAAACTAGCGACCAGGGTAGCTTCGCCCTGGTGAACATCTAAGGCTCCACTCCTCATACGTAACAGGCACAAACAGATCAAAACAGCTCAAGAACAACTCAGAGCCCCAGAGCCGATAAATCTAAGCGACCAAGAAATAGCCAAACTTTCAGATGCACAGTTCAAAACACTGGTGATCAGGATGCTCACAGAACTGGTTGATTTTAGTTGCAAATTAGAGGAACATATGAAAGCTAAACTAATTGAAATGAAGGAAAATGCACAGGAAACCAATAGTAATGGAAAGGAAACTGGGACTCGAATCAAGGGAGTGGACCAGAAGGAAGGAAAAATGACCAAACAGAAAAGGATGAAGAAAGAAGAATTCAAAAAAATGAGGAGAGGCTTAAGAACTTCCAGGACATCTTGAAATGTTCCAACATCCGAATTATAAAGGTACCAGAAGGGGAAGAGGAACAGCAACAAGTGAAAAATTTATTTGAATAAATAATAAAGGAGAACTTCCCCGATCTGGCAAAGGAAATAGACTTCCAGGAAACCCAGGAAGCTCAGAGTCCCAAAGAAGTTGGACCCAAGAAGGAACATACCAAGGCACATCATCATTATATTAGCCAAGATTAAAATGAAGGAGAGAATCCTAGAAGCAGCAAGAGCTAAGGGGACAGTCACCTACAAAGGAGTTCCCATCAGACTGTCAGCTGATTTCTCAAAAGAGACCTTACAGGCAAGAAGGGGCTGGAAAGAAGTATTCCAAATCATGAAATGCAAGTACCTACATTTACCACGCACCCACCATGTATGTACCAAGAATTGTCTTTCTCTGCCTCCCTCCTCTGACTCCCCATCCCTAACCTTGAGTCACTGGTTTCATAATTAGCTGCTAGAATTACAGGGGCTGAGACTTCAAAGCCAGAGATCCCTTTACTATTCAAATGGGGAAACTGAGGCCCAGAGGAGGAGAAGGACTTGGCTGAATTTCCCTAGTAGTTGGTGGCACAACCTGACCTCAAACACTGAGCCTGGCCGGGGCTCTGTGTCCTGCACCATATGGCATGTGGTTCCAGAGTTATTGGAAGGACTTGGGGGCTGGGTGGTACTGTGTGTGGGTGGTACTGGGCTCTATCCAGCAAAGCTTTCATTTAGAATGGAAGGACAGATAAAGTGCTTCTCAGATAAGGTTAAGTTAAAGGAGTTCATCATCACCAAGCCCTTATTATATGAAATGTTAAAGGGACTTATCTAAGAAAAGAAGATAAAAAAGATAAACAGTGAAAGAACAGCAAACTCACAGTTATTAAGAACTGCACCTAAAACAAAAGCAAACTAAGAGGACAGCTAGATCAGGAGCGGAACCATAGAAATGAAGATCACATGGAGGGTTAGCAAAAGGGGAGTGGGAGAAGGAGAAGGGGGGAGAAGGTACAGAAAATAAGTAGCATAGATGGTAGGTAGAAAATAGATAGGGGGAGGGCAAGAATAGTAGGGGAAACATAGAATCTAAAGAACTTGAGACACGTGGTCATAAACTAAATGGGGGGAATGGTGGGGGAGGGTGTACAGGGTGGAGGGGAATGAAGTGGGGAAATAGAACAACTGTAATGGCATAATCAATAAAATATATTAAAAAAATAAATGCCACTCTTCCCCTCCCCCCCAAAAAAATCCCAGGACATAATCAAGGACAAATGGCTGTATGTTCTCCAATCCACAAGATATCAGAAATGAAGCTGTGCCAGCTGGATGAGTCAAGGAATTTTCTTGGAGAGGGGAAGTTTGTGTGAGCATTGACCTTGGTCAGAGATAGGACTCTGATAGCCAGAGAAGAGATTAGAAGACGTTGCAAGTAGATGGTCCAGCATAAGCAAAATTGGAGGCCAGCTGGAATAGGCCTTTGAGGGACAGGGAGGGCAGTCTGGAAATGTTGAGATACTCACAGGGAGAGAATGTGAGCAGAGATGAATGAGAGCTGAGGTCAAGAACGTGATTTTCTCCTGAGAGCTGGGTAGTTTGATCATGTGTGGACTGAATAGGGGCAGACTAGAGGCTGAGGACCTGTGAGGGACCTGGTGTCAGGGTCAGGAAGGAGATGCTGAGGTCTCAGCCAGGGCCCAGAGCTGAGAAACTGGGGGAAGAAAATATAATGAGGATGGGAGATGGAAGGGCAGAATAGGCAGGCCTGTGGCGGACAGTGAAGGGGACGAAGGACTAGTGTCGGAAGGTCTCCAGGATGAAGGCCTCCATATAGGGTGGTGGGGGTCTGTCGGAGATCCAGGGCCGCTTTGCCCTCCCAATCACTGTGTCTGTAGGCCACAGAGGACAGACAGGGCTTAGGGGCTGCCTTGACTGTTCCATGGTATCTGTGTCTCCTGTGATACCAAGTGTCAGTTTATGTGGTGTCACTCTATGTCTGTTTACATGTCTGAGACCCACCAACCCTCACCAGCATCTTCTAGACAAGAGCGGACATCATTGTATGACCAGAGCTTGCACATAGTAGGTAAGTAACAGCTATGTAGATTGAACAAATAACCTGAGACCCCAAAGCTTCTCTCTGCATACCCAGTTCTTTCTGGATCTTCATCTGTACCTTAGGGTTTGTCACAAGGTGCATGAGACTCCAGAAGATAGCTGTTGTGACTGTGTCAAATCCTGGGCAGCATGGGGAAAAGTGAGGAAGAAAGTAAGACAGGAACAAGAAACCAACATTTACCAAGCACCCACCATGTATGTACCAAAAATTGTCTTTCTCTGCCTCCCTCCTCTGACTCCCCATCCCTAACCTTGAGTCACTGGTTTCATAATTAGCTGCTAGAATTACAGGGGCTGAGACTTCAAAGCCAGAGATCCCTTTACTATTCAAATGGGGAAACTGAGGCCCAGAGGAGGAGAAGGACTTGGCTGAATTTCCCTAGTGGTTGGTGGCACAACCTGAGCTCAAACACCGAGCCTGGCCAGGGCTCTGTGTCCTGCACCATCTGGCATGTGGTTCCAGAGTTATTGGAAGGACTTGGGGGCTGGGTGGTACTGTGTATGAACAGCAGGTACTGATGGATGGAGGGGCAGGGACTTGGCTCCTACTGGCCCCCAAAATGTCGTGGATAAGATTGACAATCTTCTCCGGGGGGATGAGGCCACTGCTGCCTCTGGAGTCCTTCTCACAGTGCTTGAACAGGGCACCTGTGATATCCTGGACACTGTTCTGAGGGGTGACAAGTTTAGAGGCACTCCGGCACTCCCAAGGCCAAAGGCTGGACCTTGCCCCATCCTGTTTGGCACTCCTGCCCAGGCCTCCACTCAGCAGGGGTGAGGCTCATAGCAGGAGCTGCCATCTGCTCTAGGTAGGGCTTAAAGTGTCATTTCATGCCCCATTAATTCTTCCTCCCAATAACCCCAGGGGTCCAATTTCAAAGGTGGAGGTCAGTGCCAGTATAGGGAAGCAAAGTGACACCTAAGCTGAGAATTAGTCTCTGTTAGGGGTCAGGTTCCTGGGAACAAAAGTTTTCTCATTCATAGTAATAGCCCCCGCATTACAAGGTTCTCTGTGGCTTTAAGCAGCTCCTTTGAGAAGGAGGCTATAGGGATGAGGAAACTGAGCCCAGGGGGTAGAAGGATTGATTTCAGGTCACACACAGCTGGTCTCAGGTGTCCCAGAGCCTTCCTCAGCCTTGGAAGCATGTCAGCTGTACCTTGGAGCTGGGCAAGAGGGGCCAGACCTAGGCTCAGCAGGGTGCCACCTCACTCCCTGCATGCTGGGCTCACCTTGTGAAAGTTCTGATAGCGTTCATGGATCATTTCCTTCAGGGAGTGCACAAACCTCTGGTCGAAGGCCTTGAACCTCTGCAAGGTGGGGTTGGGCAGGTATCTAAGGATGGTGAAAAGGTCCACGGGGTTCCCAGAGGAGGCAGTCTCCACAAAGTCATGGCTATTTTTTACAAGGCTGAGCATTTCCTCACTGCTGTGGAGGAAGTGCTGACCAAAGCACATGGCACCAATGACTTTGGCCACTGACACCACCACCTGGTTATATGGATAGAAGCATCCAGCCCCTGCCATCAGCTCCTGGAACTTGCTAATGAGGATCTCGGCCTCCTTGCTCACATGTTCCTCCAGGTAGCATGAAGATGAGGAAGCTGGGTCTGAGGCAATGGAGAAACTCTTCAGGGCATTCTGGGCCAGGCGTCTGCGGGCAGCCCACACTGGTCCAGAGTCTGGGTTAAAGGTCATGCTCTGGCCATTACTGATGAAGGTGAAGCTGTAGAGGTCAGGCCGGCCCTTGAAATCATCGCCCTGTCGCACCAGGGCCTGCTGGATGGTGTCAAGGCCACTGAACACCAGCACAGGTGTGTAGCCAATGTGGATCTCCAGCACGTCCCCATAATGCTGGCTCAGCCGTGACAGCATCAGGTGTGGTCAAGGTCAGTATGTGTCCAAGTAGGGGCCAGCCCCAGGGCCCTGGTGGACTCTTTAGGCCTTTGGGGACCTGAGGCTGCCAGGCCTTGACCACCCAGAATAATAGGCAGAAGATGGAAGAGGCCAGGAGAACCTCGGTCACCAAGAAGGAACTGGGCCAGGACAATGACATCTGTGTCAACTGCAGGGGAAGAAGAAAGAAGAACCAAATAGGATTAAGATGGAGCCATTCATTCGTTCATTCACTCACTCAGTCAATAACTTCTGTGCTTGACTCCCAACTGCATACCGGAAAGACCAAGTTACATGAACCATGGGTCCTGTGCGCCAGGAGCTTACCCTTGGTGCATCACAGAGTCTGAGGGCTGCAAAGGAGCCTTGTGATTCCCAACTTTAGTGCCTGAACTCCCAGCTATGGTCTTCCCCTCCCCCCACTTCACCTCAGTTTCCAATTCTGAGGTTGGAGTGGAGGCAAGTGACTACTTCAAAATGGGGAAGCACCCCCTTGTGAGCCCCCAGTGCAGAGTGTATGCTGAGCATTGTGTCAAAGAGCTCCCACCAGTGCTGGCTTCCTGCCGATACCACCTCTTTCTGGGGAGTAGAGAGTTGCTCCTACCCAGAAACGCTGAAGGGCTGAGGGGCCAATTCCTCCACTTACTACCTAGGCTCAGGGGCAGCTCTTCAGGGACAGGTGCTGTGTTCATGGGGAGGAACATCCAGCTCCTTTTAAGGTCTCAGATGGAGGGAGGTTATTTCTCTTAAGGACAAGGAAGGTTGCTGGAAGTGAGAGGCCTCTGGACTAGTCCAGGGTTAATGCAAACAGCGTGTGATTCCCTTACCTCAGAGTAGTCTTTATAAAGATCAAGATCACCTCCTCCGAAGACAGCCCCACACTTGAATCTTGGAGGCTGAAGTTGTTGGGCTGCAGCCGGTGGGGGGGGGGGAACCCTCCCCATCTTTTCATTTTAATTACATTAAGTGTCCTTAGAGATGGCCCAGTCCAAGCTGCTCATTTAAAAAATGGAGAAACGAGGTCTGGAGCTAGACAGCAAGGACTAGAACTCAAGCCTCCTACACATAACTGAGAACCACCCCCCTTCATCCTCCATCTCCACTGTTCCCAAGCTATATGGTAGGGGCTCCTGGAGACTGGGAAATGGGCCCAAGAAAGGTACCTGTAGAGGCAGATGCTTGAGATCAGCAGGGTGTGGAGGCTAATACAGAGCTCTGGCTCCATATTAGGTGAAAGTGCCTTTTATAAACACCTCTGTTGACCCAGCTATCCCAGTCACCTGATAGCAGTCACTGAATGAAGTGAAAAGGATCAGCCCTTGGTCCTGAGCCATGATCCTATGATTCCAGATACTACCCAGGCCCAGGGGCAGCTCTACAGAGACGGGTGCTGTGTTCCTGGGGAGGAACATCCAGCTCCTTTCAGGGTGTAGGGAGATTATTTCTCTCAAGGGCAGGGCAGGGTGCTGGGAGTGAGAGGCCTCTGGACTAGCTAGCCCAGCCTTCTCACCGCTGTGCCCGTGGTGAAGGACCCTGTCTGGGCACTCCATCCAGTCTGGTCAGGAGGCTCACTACTCCTCTTCAGAAGGGTGCTCTGCAATACCCTTCCAACAGCCCTCAAACACAGGTCAGGAATAGGAGTGTTCCAGCCACCTGTGAATTACACCTAATGATAATTACACCTAATGATAATGACGAGGATTCTGCATTCTAAAGAGATACCCTCCCCCTCCTCCTTGTTGGTAAGAGAAGGTAAAAGTTAATGAAGAAAACCCATGCTTTGAGCTGTGCCTCATGGCAACTGGCTCACACTCTTCAAAATGGTCAATGTCATTAAAAAAAAAAAAGACAAGGACACTTTCTAAGCAAAGAGACTAAAGAGACATAATCAAATGGAATACGTGAACCTCGATTGGACCCTGAATTTGTTTATTTTATTTTTTCTTTTAAAGATTTTATTTATGTATCTTTAGAGGGGAAGGGAAGGAGAGAGGGAGAGAAATATCAATGTATGGTTGCTTCTTGTGTGTCCCCTGCTGGGAACTGGCCTGCAGTCTAGGCATGTGCTCTGACTGGGAATCGAACCTCGATTGTTTGGTTTGCAGGCCCGCGCTTGCTCAATCTACTGAGCTACACCAGCCAGGGCTGGACCCTGAATTTAAAAATATTTTTAAATTGCCATAGCTGGTGTGGCTCAGTGAATAGAGCATGGGCTTGTGAACCAAGAGGTTGCTGGTTTGATTCCCAGTCAGGGCACGTGCCTGGGTTTTGGTCCAGATCCTTGGTTGGGAGCATGTGACATTTCTCTCCCTCTCTTTCTTCTTCCCTTCCTCTCTCTCTAAAAATAAATAAAAAATTTAAAAGACATTTTGGGGACTACTGAAGACACGTGGACAAGGACTGGAGATGATATATGATGGAATTAATGATCTTCAGTGCAAACCTAGTATTGTGGTCCTGTGGGGGAATATTTTAGGAGATCTTGTTAGGAGATTAATGCTATGGTATTGGAAGATAAAGTGCCATAATTTCTGCAACATAGTTTTAAAGAGTTCTATTAAAAATGTGGATCTATCTGTGTAGCTGCATAAAGAAGAGAGAGAGAGAGTAGGCATGACAAATGCCAGCTATCTGTGAGCCTCCACGACGGTGTGTATGGGTGCACATGTATGAAAGGGAGCTTTAAGGCGAAGGGCTGTTGCTTGGTGAGGAGTCCCATAGCAGTTCTCTCCTCCCCCTGGGGGAGAAAGGAGGAACTCCCCATCTCACAAAGCCAAGTGAAGGGAGTCCCAGGAGACCCAAGTGAAGGGAGTCTGAGGTGGTCAGAACGCAGCAACTGGCAGCCCTTTCCTGCTCCTCGTGGGCTATGTCCTCCTCTGTGCTCCTCATCATTCCATTCTCACCTCTGCCACAGCTCTGGCCAAAAGAGCTCTAGTTCTTGGCTTCCCAAACTCTAATCCAGTCTGAGGGCCCCTTGAGGACAGAGGCAGAGACCCATTCATATCTGTGCTCAGACCTGGCAGAGAGGAAGGACGTTTGGTGGACACAGGTGCTGTGGGAAGCACAGGTGAATAATTAGAGCTGGGAGTCTCTCAATCTACTAGATAAGGATCTGGAACTTCAGTCCTGGACTTCCAATCACTATTGCACCTGTCCACCCAGAGGCCTCTGTTGTAGACCGCTCTGTCTAGTTTTAGGAATTGTATCTCTACCCCTGGTAGCTAAGGGCGAGAGACGATCTCTGGAATGCCAGCCACAGGAGACAAAGCTTGTCTCTGGTAGCAAACGCTGCCTCAGTTCCTCTCCCTGCCCCCAGAGCTTGGTCGGAAATCAAAGACAGGTAAGACCCCTCACAGCGGGGGGCAACCTAAGCCAGACTCGATCACCTGGGAGGCCTTCATGGAAGGACTCGGGGGCTGCAACAGAGAGCAATGGACTCTCGCCCCCTGGCTTTGTCAAAGCCTGAGTCCCCATGTACTCTGGGAGAAGTGCTTCCTGGCTCTAATCCCCTTAAGCCTGAATACCTGTTGGGGAGAGGTGCAGCTCCTTGCCTTGTTAGAGCATGTCCTGGGGAAAAATCTGGCACCACAAAGACTTGCTGATAAACCTGTGAAATCTGCTCTGCTAAGAGTGCTTTCATTCATATGATAAGGGTCCAAGAGGAAATGAGTATGTCTCCCAAAGTTTCTGCAACTCTCTTCCTGACAGACACTCACTCAGACTGAAACCCTCAGACCTCTTTGTAATGTTATCTACTATTTGATCCTTGCCGCCCTGTATTCCTGTGTATTACAACCCAATAAAAGGCTATGGAAGAGGGCGCTCTGGGCCTTTTTCTCCTTGGAGAGACTGGCCGCTGCTAGCCTCTTTCTCCCCAGAGAAACTGGCCGCAGCCCACGCCTCCATCCCCAAACAGATCTCATCGCTTCTCAGCCATATTTATTCACTCATGTGTGCCCGTGGCACCGGGGGGACCTCTCAAAAGTAGTCGCCCCCACAGGCCTCCTACCACTGCATACTCAATAGGACCAAATGGTTCAGGTCGCTTCCTTGCTCAGATACCTTCCCTCTGGGTCATGATCCCAGCCAGAAACCTGGAAATCCTCCAAGATTGCTTCTCTCAGTGACCTCTCACCAAACTCAAGATCCTACCTCCCACATACTTCTCGAGTCCTCCCCCTTCTCTCCATTACTGTGGCACTGCCTAGAAAAGACTCAGCTTCTCAGATTCTCACTTCCCACCTGGGCTTTTGCAGGAACCTCCCACCTGGTTTCATTGCCTCCAGGCCAGTGTTGTCCAATGTAACTTCCTGTAATGGTGGAAATGTTCTATGTCCATGCTACATGTGGTTGTTGAATATTTGAAATGTGGCAAGTGCAACTGAGATACTGAATTAAAAATTCTATTTCATTTCATTTTATTTATTTATATTTTTTATCAATGTACTGTTGCCTCTTATGCACCCCCTGCTGGGAACTGGCCTGCAACCCCAGGCATGTGCCCTGACTGGGAATTGAACTGTGATACTCTGGTTTGCAGGCCCGTGCTCAGTACACTGAGCTACACCAGCCAGGGCAGTTCTATTTCATTTTAAATGTATGTAGCTTCTCGTGGCTACTGTATTGGTCAGCACAGCTCTAGTCACCCTTGGCACCTCCTTCGTCCAGTCCGTGCTCTACACTGCCACCCAAGTGAACTTTCTGAAACTGCATTCAAAACCAAGTTCAAACTCCTTAGCTCAGTGTGTGAGCTAGTTCATACTCCGCTCACCTCATTTTCCATCCTACTTCTATCTCCCTTTCATGCATCTTTCCCACCTATCACAGGGAACATCTTATAATTCTTGTAGTTTTCTGTCTGTGCATTCAGACATGCTGTTCCCTCTGCCTGGAATACCCTAGTCTCTTCTCAACCACTTCTCCCCCATCCAATAAACACCCTGAAGAAAAGGCATTGCTTCCAGGTTAGAAATGCTAACTCATATTGCAGTACAACAATGCATTAATGACAAAACATTCTCATCTCTCCATTAAAGCAGATACTCCCAAACTCAGCTCCAGGCCCGTCTCCTCCAGAGCGTCCTGACTCCTACTCTGGATCAGATCCTCCTCCTCTAGTTGTAGCTCTCTCATGACACCAACACCAGTGGTGCTGTACTGCTTTGGCTTCATTCTGTCTTCTAGACTATGAACAACTTGAGGTAAACTATGTTTCCATTCACTCAATTTTTAGTAAAGTGCCTGCCACGTAGTGGGTGTTCAACCATTGTCTTTGAGCATTAATCATGCTGCCAGCCACTGTTCTAGGAGGAACCTTACAGCAGTGAGTAAGGCCCTGTTTTCATGGGGAAGACTTACAACCAGCAGGCAGACAGACAGATGAGGTAATTGCAGACCCAGGTTATGCTGCAGATCCTCTTTGTCCTTCAGATCTACTCCCCTTGCTTCTCTGCCCTGCTCTGTGCATTGAGAGGCTGACCTCTGCTCTGACTTCTTGTTGGGTGTAGTGGATGGAAGGCTTTAGCTTGAGATGGAAATGGGGGAGGGGAGTAAGTGTGAGGTATTTTTTGCTCCAGATCCTCCCTCCAAAGACACCACGGCAGGCCACAGCTCCTGCCGGGCAGCTCTCTTTTCCTTACAATCTCTCTCTCAGGGTCCCAGAAACAGTTTCTTTCTTTTGCCCCTTCAAACCCAAGACAGTGAGCGCTCCTCTCCGTTACTAGTCATATGGTACCACATTATCCAGTCTTGGTTTCTCTATATGCTGCCCATACCTTTGTAAATAGTCCCCTTATTAAACTCTCCTCAATGACCAGTTTGAATGGGTCCTATTTCTTGTGAGGACCCTAAATAATAAACTGTTTCTTTGAAAGTTTCTGCTCCACCATTTTTGGAAGATCAGCCTTTCTCCTAGGCTGGCTCCCTTATGGCTGCTGCAGTTTTGGCCAACACATCCAGACATGCCAAGGGCCAGAGGGACAAGAGGGCATCTCGTGCCATATATCCCTTTTATGAGTGAGGACACCTTTCCTAAAAGCCGTCCCACCAGATAGCTCCTACATATCATTGGCCAGAATCATGTCACAGAGCCAAGTTTAATCCAATTGCCAACCAGGCAACTGGGGCCACAGTGACTGGTTCAGACCGACCAGAACCCATTCCCTGAGGTTGGGGACCCACATCCACAAAGCTCACAGCTCTGGCAATGAATATGGAAGACACCTGGTCAAAATTGAGGAGGAGGGGGAGAGTGTTGGGAAGAAGAAAAAAATCAAGGTGAGGGGATGGGTATTAGGTGGAGCATTTGGGAGAGTCCCTCAGTTGTTTGAGTGGTCTGTCGCTGCTTGGTGGGGCAATCAGGCTATGCCCTGATAGGCTTCAATGACACCACCTCCTTGGCAGGGGCATTTGGCCGACCAGGTAGGTTCCTCAGGGGCCCAGCTTTGGTGAGAGGACAAGAACCTTTCCTATTAGCAAACTTCTGTGTTCAACATACAAAAGGGCATCTATAAATGGGAATGTTAGCATGGCCCTGAGCATGCCCTTCAGAAGGTCAACATTTCCCTGTAGGCCTGCTTTCACAACGCACTGGCCTGGCAAACATTTCCCCAGCAATAAAGGCACTGCCAACCTGAGCAGACTTAGCCAAGTTCCGATATATAATATAGGTCTAAATTAATCACATCTGATACTATAGAAGAAAGAAGAGAAAAAAAGAAAAAAAAAAAAGAAGGCCTGACTTCATGACCACTGCCCTCTATCCAGAGCCTGTCCAGAACCTCTGGCCACCCCTCCCCACTTCTCCCAGCAGTGTTCCAAGCTCTGTGTCTTTACGGCCCTTCCCACCCACCAGCCCATGGAGGTCTTCTATCTCAATCCTGCAGAGCCTCTTTGCCGAGAGTGGTCACAAAACCTGCTATTGGCTGATCATTGTGGTAGGGCCATATTGGGAGAAAAGGGACAGTGGCCTGTTGAGAGGAACCAGGCAGCTTTGAAATTGAAAGAGGTTGGGGACTTCTATTGATCAAGGCCATGTGGTGGGCAGCGAGGCCTAGCTGAGAGGCTGGCCCGGAAAGAAGTGGTGGTGGCATAGGGTAGGAAGCCTGAGCTGGGCCAGGCTGAGATGAGCTTCTCAAGGCAGGACTGGGACCGATTGCCTGTCCCCCGACAACACAATGAGTAACACTCACTTAGCTAGGGATCCATTCAGCTGACCGTTTGGGCCTGGTGCCCTGTGTACCAAGACCCAGAATCTCACCAAGCCTCTGCCATTTCAAACCTGGTGTATTTTCTTATTTGGGAGTTTGACATGTTTCCATTCATTTATTTAACAAATATTCATTTAGCATCCACAGTGTACCATTTTGCTATTAATGAAGAATGACCAAAACAGACAAGTCCCTGCTCTGCTGGAGCTTATATTCTATTTGGGTGTTATAGATCATACACAATATAAAAAATAAGTAAAATGCATAGTATGTTCGAAGTTCATAAGTGCTACAAATAAAAAATCAAGTAGTGAAGATGGATAGAGAGTATAAGTGGGGGTAACAGTTTTACGTAGGATGTCCAAGGAAGGCACACTGAAAAAAAGATATTTGAGGAAGTAAGACATGAGGATTTGGGAATAGAGAATTTCCAGGTGGAGGAAACAGCAAGTGCAAAAGTCCTCAGGTGGAGTGCTAGGTGGTTTCCCCTTGCCTCTCCAGGCTCACTGTCTACCCCTCTCTACTCTCAGTCATGGAGAGCTGACTTTTTTAGATTATGTTAATGGGCTCCTTGCTCTTTGAGTTCTAGTTAGGTTCAGTCCGGGGAAGGCACCAGTGGGACAGGAGTGGTGTGAGGTCAGAGTAGGCTCTGCTCTCTCCCTGGAGGGTCTTTGAGTGCTAGCTGCAAACTCTCTATTGAAGGCCACAGCTCTTCTCTATAGCCTCTTCATGGCCACCTTCTCTAAGTTCTGCTTTCTATTCCTTTCTTTTGCTACTTCTAACCCTGCTGCTGCTAACCCTGTGGGGCTGCTTTGTCCCTTATTGGCTTCTCTAAACCTTTCCCATACCTTTGTAAATAGTCCCTTTATTAAGCTCTCCTTAATAACCCAATTTGAGGGACTGACCCTGACAGAGACAGGCAGGGATTTGCCTGGAGTGTCTCAGGAATATCAGGGAGATATTTGTGCCTGGAGAGCAGTGAGCCCGGGGAAGACAGAGTAACAGGCAAGGAGGTCAGAGAGGTCATGGGGGCCATATATGGAAGGGACTTGCAGGCTATTGTGAGGCCTGTTTCCTTTGAGATTCCTCATAAACTTCCTTCTGAAAACCTCAACTTGGCTCGTTCTGAACTTGGGGAAGAGATGGCATCTCGTCTTCAGCTAGGAGCTGGGAGAACAAATGGGGCACCAGGAACTTGGCAACAGCTGATTTCTTTCAGGGCATCCCCCATTCAAGGAGCCCCCAGCATGCAGGGGGTGAGCTTTGCTCCCAGTACATTGTCATCTGATAATCTGTTTCACCCATGAGTTTCCTCCAGGCACTCACCAGCCAAGGAGCCTCCCATAGTGATGCTGGTGTTGGCATTTTTGGCAGACCAGTGGGAAGCAATCAGACAAGAGTAACTTCCTTAGGCTTCTGTCCAACCTTCCAGGACTTCTTGGGGCTCTCTCAAGGGCTGAGGTTTAATTACTTACAGAGCACTTCAGGGTAAGCCTCTTTGGCCTACAGGTGTTGGTTATAATCCTTTCAGTTGTAAGTCCCCAAATCCAACTCGTACTAGATGAGCAAGATGAAGATGAAAAAAGAGGAAGAGAGAGAAGAGCAAAAATGGGGGAGAGGATGCACAGTGGGAGGTGGTGGTGACTCTGAGTTATGTAGCAGAGATGCTCTGTGCGTGAACTTCACTGACTTCAGGAATAACTGGGTCCAGGTGCTCAACGTCACCAATTCTTTCCCTCTCTCCATCTCCTCGCATCCCTGTTTTGCTTTCCCCTGAGTGGACATCATTCTAAGGTAGACTTTCCTTAAAAATGGCCACAGGTAGGCCCAGACTTATTTCAAATTAGCTTAACTACCTTGGCAGAAAGAGAACCTCTCTTCCAAAGACTTCAGAAAAACTCTTGTCGGGTTCTCATTGGCCTGGTCTGGGTCATGAGCCAGCCTGGTAGCCTGGGGTGTGGGCAGCTCTGTCAAGCCTGTTGGCTGAGAGTAGGGGTGGGATAAGAAACAGGAGTGGTGATGCCAGAAGAAGAGAGAATGGGTGCGGGGTACACAGAACTCCTCAGATGCTCATTGTCACTGGCATGACTGTATAATTTATTGTTCAAGACACGACTCTTCAGAAAGTGAAAGAGGGCACTTTTAATATTTACACTGGGACAATAGGCTTAGACCGTCTATCTTCGGAAAATACTGCCACTCTAACTACAGCAGCCAAGAGGCAGGGAGCTGGTGCTGGGGTAGGGGACTGCCTCATCTGAACCCTGGGTCCTGCAAACTAAATCTCTTTGGCTCTCTGCACATAGGTAGGAGAGGAGAGGCACTTGGGCTTCAGATCTTGAGTGGGATGAAGCGTGGCTAGGTGGAGTGAAGTCCCAGTTGTACATATCCACTCAAACTGTGCTCTTCTCAAATGGCCTCACTCCAACCTCCCACTTTCATGCTTTGTTCTTGTCACATCATGTCCTTTTGCCATAAATGCCCTTCCTATACTTCTCATACTCTGTGACCTTTCTACAGCCCCCCCTCTCCACAGTCCTTTTACCTGTCCCCCGCCTCACCCCAGCTTCTCGCAGTTCCCGTAACATTTCCAGATTCAACATAGGCTGTGTTCAGGGTTCCTGCCCTCCACCATGGGGTAGAGGTTTGTTGTCTTGCTTTCTCCCCATCTCCCTGCTCAAGACTTTTCAACAGTGCTGACTAACGACTCTAAGCTAGATCACTCTGCTTGGCCAAGACCCTCAGCAGTGGACTCTATCCCTTCAGTCCAGAGCCCTCTCTGCTTCCCACTGCCCCCCCTGCCTTTGTGTTTCTGGTATTGATCGTTAGGGAATCAGCCAAAGAGCTTCTCACGCAAAGGCATGCAAACTTTGACCCAGGATTGGCTGTTCAGCTCCTGGCCAAGGTTCCCTTACCTCCTGACTGTCTTCCTCTTTCTTTACCCAGTGCTCTGAGTGTCCCCTTCATCTAGAGAGCTCTTCTGTGGAGACAGGACTTGGTGAAAAGTGTACCGCCTCCCTTAACCTTCATTGCATCAGACTCTCCAGGAATATGGGGAGATGGGAGCCCTGGCCCAGGTGCTGAGGCTGTTCCCTTTTGGCTTCTTGGGGCTTCACTGGTAGTTTAGGACAATAAACCATGGCCTGGAAGCAATGGGTTAGAGCTCTAGGCTCTGCTTTGACTTGCCATGTGTCCTTGGGCCTAGTAGGAAAGAAACTGGCTTAATTAGCTAATTAATTTCTTTGGAGTCAAGGGTATGTGAGCAAATGTGAGAGAATGTGAGCTCACTTAGAAAACGTGAGGAAACAAATGCCTCTCTATCAAACAAAGGGAGTTTTTGGGTCCCTGGTCAGGAACCTCAGCAGATGGTCTCCCAGCCCAGAAGAGTGCATTGCCATGATTCTTCAGAGCTTGGGCATTGGCAGGGACTCTGGGGAGCCAAGAGACAGACTGCGTGGCAGAGCAGGATGAGGGGTCTGGAAGTGTCTTGCTCCCCACTTCCTTGCCACGGCTGCCACACAGGTTCTTTCTATTTCTGTGGTTCTAGTTCAACTGGGATTGAAGGACAGGCCCCTCCTGGGTAACATGAAGCTCTGCAGGCTGAGCAAGAGATGGAGAGGTTGGAATGAAGGGAACAATGCTGGATGAGCTGGAAGACCAGCAATAACTGCCTTGCCTCCTGCCTGTTCTGTTGCCTGAATTCCCCCATTATAGCATCAGTACTTTGGACTCAACATCGCCCTGTTCATGTGCCCCATCCCTAAAAAAGCTGGATTTACCAGTTACTAATATCTTGCAAGGACTTGGCTTGTCAGGTCAATTACCCACAGGCTGGTTTTCTGTGTTTGGGCATGGAGGAAGGAGTGACAGGTTGGGCTGGGGTCATAGCAAGGGTCAAGAGTTTTGAGAATTACCATGGAGAAGTGTTGGAAGCAGACCAGGAGATACCTAACTTGCTATGGAGAGGATTCAAGGGCATCCCAGAGGAAGTAACGTTTTTGCTGAGACTTAAAGTAGAGGAGATTAGAAGTAGAGGTGGAGCCTGGTAAATTCTGTTAAAGATTCTACTTTGTATTCAGATGGGACCTACTGGAGGAGCAAGGTGGTGATGGATGGTTTATGTTTTTGAGAAGACCACTTCAGATGCAACAGGGTACAGAAAGAATTGGAGGGAGTAAAAGGTAAATGGGAGCTAGGTTTGGAGGCTGTTAGAACTCTAGGGAGCAATGATGAGGTCTGAGACGAGAAGGCGGCAGCGGGGCTGGACAGATGCGAGAGTAGAGAAATGTGTCTTTGTCTATTCTCAGCACAGTAGCCAGAGTGGCCTTCAGGGACTCAGACTTCACAGTGTCTCCTCACACAGAGGAAGTCCCATGTTTCTCAGCAGGGTGTTCCCTGCGTCTGGCACAGGGATGTCTCCCATGGGCATCCCACCCACTGGGTCACAAAATTCCAGCAGAACTCCCCAGTCACAAGACCACTGCCCCTGGTACTGCTCCCTCCCTCAAGAACCACTGTGCAGGACTTCCTGTTGGCCAGGATGGAGGCGTAGGTGGAAACATTGTACCTCCTCGCACAACCAAATTTAAAGACAACAAAGTTTTAGTAACAAAAACATAACCAAAACACAGAAAATTGAACTGTATGGAAGACTGACAACAAGGAACCATTCAGCCAGACTGGTAAGAGGTGCGGAGTCAGGGGCTGGCAGAGCGGGGTTGTGCAGAAAAAAGTGACTGGCTGACCCAGGAGGCAACAGGTGGACCCAGTGAGGGCACGGGGCGGCTGGCTGACCACAGTCACACAGTCACACTCAGATAAACCAGATAGAGGAGTAAGCAGTGAGATAGACCACGCAAACCAGGGCCCCAGCAACGGGAATTCAAGCCTAAAAGCACCAATTGCAAAACCTTTCAGGGATCGAGGTGCTGGGGGAGGCACCCAGGCTCACAGAGAGTTCGTTGGAAGAGACCCACAGGGTCCTGGAGGGTGCACAGGCCCACACACTTGGGAGCCAGCACCAGGGGGGCCCAGTTTGCTTGTGGGAAGCAGCAGAGGGGACCGAAATCCAAGAGAGAGTAGAATAGACGCCGTTGCTCCTCTCTGACCCTGCCCCCACATAGAGCGTCACAACCTAGTGACTGGGTTGCTCCACCCTCATGAACACCTAAGGCTCCACCCCTCATACATAACAGGCATGAACAGACCAAAACATTATGGCTCAAGAAGAACAGCTCAAAGTCCCAGAGCCCATACTTCTAAGCGACCAAGAGATAGCCAACCTATCAGATGCACAGTTCAAATCACTGGTGATCGGGATGCTCACAGAACTGATCATTGGTTGATTTTAGTCACAAATTAGAGGAACATATGAAGGCTAAACTAATTGAAATGAAGGAAAATGCACAGGAAACCAATAGTAATGGAAAGGAAACTGGGACTTGAATCAAGGGAGTGGACCAGAAGGAAGAAAAAAAATGACCTAACAGAAAAGGATGAAGAAACAAGAATTCAAAAAAATGAGGAGAGGCTTAGGAACCTCCAGGACATCTTTAAACATTCCAACATCTGAATTATAGGGGTACCAGAAGGGGAAGAGGAACAGCCACGAGTGGATAACTTATTTGAACAAATAATAAAGGAGAACTCCCCCAATCTGGCAAAGGAAATAGACTTCCAGGAAGTCCAGGAAGCTCAGAGAGTCCCAAAGAAGTTGGACCCAAGGAGGAACACACCAAGTATGTCATAATTACATTAGCCAAGAATAAAATGAAGGAGAGAATCCTAGAAGTAGCAAGAGCTAAGGGGACTGTCATCTACAAAGGAGTTCCTGTCAGACTGTCAGCTGATTTCTCAGAAGGGACCTTACAGGCAAGAAGAGGCTGGAAAGAAGTATTCCAAGTCATGAAATCCAAAGACCTACATCCAAGATTGATCTATCCATCAAAGCTTTCATTTAGAATGGAAGGGCAGATAAAGCGCTTCTCAGATGAGATCAAGTTAAAAGAGTTCATCATCACTAAGCCCTTATTATATGAAATGTTAAAGAGACTTATCTAAGAAAAAGATCAAAACATGAACAGTGAAAGGATAGCAAAGTCACAGTTATTAAGAACCACACCTAAAACAAAAGCAAACTAAGAGGACAGCTAGATCAGGAGCAGAACCATAGAAATGAAGATCTCATGGAGGGTTAGCAACAGGGGAGTGGGAGGAGGAGAGCAGGGAGAAGGTACAGAAAATAAGTAGCATAGATGGTGGGGAGAAAATAGACATGGGGGAAGGCAAGAATAGTATGGGAAATATAGAATCTAAAAAACTTGTGACACATGGACATAAACTAAAGGGGGGGGAATGGTGGGGGAGGGGTGTGCAGGGTGGAAGGGAATGAAGGGTGGGAAACGGGACAAATGTAATGGCATAATCAATTATATATATAAAATCACTGTGCAGGGTCTTTGAACTTGCTGTTGCCTTTGCCAGGTGCTCTCTTCTTCCAGGTATCTGTGTGCCTGGGATCGAGATTCCATACTCCATGCTCTGTCATTTTCTCAATGAAGACTTCTCTGACTACCCTATTTTGAAATGCAGTCTGCCCCCACATGATTGCTTACCTCTTCCTTTCTCTGTTTTTCTCCGTAGCACTTGTCACCCTCTGACATTCTCTGTGCATTATCTGTCTCCCAACCACCCTCAACCAAAATAATGTGTAAGTTGCATGTGAGCAGGAGGTTGAGTTTGTTCACTTTCATGTTAATTGCCAGCATCTAGAACAGTGGTGGCATATAGCATTTGTAAATGTTTGTGTAATGCATGAGGTGGCACCTGCCTAGAGTGGAGGTAAGGGGTCAGGATGAGGCTATTTTCTGGCCTGGGCCAGCAGATGGATGACCGTAACCATTAGCTGGGTTGGGGAGCACCGCGTGTGATGTGGCTAGTGGGGACAAGCAGAGCTAGACACGCAAATACGGCTTTTTCTGCCCGAACATCCTACATCCACAGGATTCAGCATGGGTGGGGACAGCTTCAAAGGCAGCCAGCCAGGAAAGCCGGCGGCTCTGGGGCTGCGTGACCTGCCACAGGCGTGGACCAAAAATACGGACACACGCAGGCGCTCGCTCGCAGGCAAAAGCCCAGCTCCGCACGCAAACCTGGGCCCTTTGCACCGCCCCCAACCCCATCCAATAGCACATCCGCCAGGCTCGTTCACTCCTCTCCATCCACCCCTTCGCTCTACAAGAGACTGGCCCATTTAGAGGCCCCCAGAGTCTCCTCCCCTCTCTCGTGACTGTGCCAGGACCTGACCAGGACCCGGACTTTGGGAGGCTGGGGACCTGTGTGGGATTTCTTGCGCTTCTCACGCAACTGCGGGGCACTGCACCCCCGGGCAAGTGGGGCGGCGACAGACCACATGATCTCTGGCCCCTGGAAGGAGGTTCCAGACACTGGCAACATAGCCTGGGAGGTGTCTGTGCGGGGTGCCCCCTCCTTACTCCCTTGGCCCCTTCCCCTGTCCAGCCCGCCGGCTTTCCGCCCAGTGACCTCAGGGCAGGGGTCGCAGCTCTTGTCACGCAAAGCCAGGACTCTGTAACCCAGGGAAGGAAGGTCACTACCGGGCAGCCCCGCCCCTGCCTGCCTGACCTCGGTCCGATAGTAGTGAGGGGGAAGCACTTGCACGTCCAGTGATTGCAAAAATGAGGGCGAGACGACCCCGTGCCCGGGGCAGGGGGCTCCCCATACTCTCCCTTCCGGCTGTCCTAGGACTTCTCCCCAAACCCCCGCCTCGTCTGGACGCTGCGCTGTCCACGGGGCACCTTGGACCTGAGCGTCCCTGGTGTCCCCAGCCCTCATTCTTTTACATGCTGGCGCTTGGACAAGTGTCCCCATAGTGGGCTCTTAACTGCCTGCGTGCACCCCGCTTCCCCAATTCTCATCCACCCTAGAGCTACCTCCCCCCCTCCCCCCTCGGCTCCCTCTGTCCCATCCCAGAGCCAGGGGGCGTGGCCACACACGCAAGCCGCCTATAAAGCTGGTTGTGCCTTCACCCTCACTCTGAAGGTGACAGTTTCTTGGAGCATTCCCTGATCTTCTTTGGGGTCCTGGCTCCAGAGATCACTCTTCCCAGCTCAGTTCAGCAACTCCTCACAGCCACAGGTGAGTTCTGGGGACTTCTGGCTTGCCCCTTCCCTCCCAATAAAAGGAAAATTTTGATGCTTCTAGGTCTTCCTAGGTAGTCACTGGTCTAGCACCTCCAAAAAGAAGGCTGGGAGTGGCCTTAGTGAACAAGGAGTCCAAGGAAGGGCAGAAGCTGCCCGGTGTCCCACAGCTAGTAGCAGAACTCTAAGTGCGGGTGTCCCTCTCCCAACTCCAGGACCAAGGCTGCAGCTTCATCCCCACTGACCCTCTGAATGCCTAGGGCCTTCCCCATCAGAGTCACCTGGCTGGCTGGAATAAGGACTCAGTTGTCCAGAGTTGGGTTGGGTGAGAGGAGGGGGCAGGTTATGTTCTTACCAGTTGTACCTGTCTTATCTAAAAGCTACCCTTGGCTGCCTCTACCTCCACCCCCACCCCGCAACCCCTCACCCAAGGCATGGCTTGTCAGAGCCAAGATGTGCTGACTCAGACCAGAGAAGCTGATATGAGCAGGAGTCCTGGGCACTGCCTGGAGGTCTTCCCTATCCCACTGACTGTCTACTCCGGCCTCTACTCCCTACTGGGAAGCAGTTAGTATGAGAGACTCAGCTTCAAGGAAGCTGGACCACTAGTCACGTTTCTCTTAGCCTCCCACCATCTTACTAAGGCTAGAGGTCCTTGGGGCACCCAGTATATGCAAGGAGACACCATGGTACACCAAGGCCTAGCAGCGTTCCAGTTCACTTAGGGAGCCAGGGCTTTTTACATGTTCTTTGGGATCCAGCTCCCCCAGGAAGCCTCCTTAGATGGACAGCCATAGTATTTGAGGTAGGAACCACACAACCAACCTCCCCATCTTGAGTGGCTCTCCTGCAGGGAAACCTGGCTAGTCAGGCTGTGAGGTTCCCCAGGCCAGAGGTGAGTTCTCTGCTCTGAGATCCAGCTAGGCACCCTGAATCAGAGATCACATCCCACTCCCTCCCTCAGGTGATATAATTGGAGCCCAGAAAGGTAAAATGACCAGACCACGGCCATGCCATTGAGCCTGAAACACTGAGTCTCCTGTACAGGGCACCAGGAAGATGTCCCAGTCAGAACCTGATGTCTTGGAGTCAGTAGTCCATGAATGTGCACACATTTTCTGGACCAAGCCTAGAAAGTATCGCCTTAGCCTCAGTTAAGTTCGGGTCCATTCCTAATTTCCCTCATTGCAGTCTGGAGTTTTCTTGCAGCCCTGGCTCTGGTGGGAGCCTTGCATTTATTCTCTGCTCTCTGGTGAATAGCATATGGGGGAGACCCAGATGATTCATTCCTTGAGAATTGAGCCCAACAAAAACCCTAGCCTAGATTTCTATGACTCAGACCCTCAACCTAGCTGGTCTCTATCTGCTTTTATACTATGGGTCAGTTGAACTTAGAGAGCTGGGGCTGAGAGCAGTGTGACTTAGACAGTGGTCTTCCCATACCCTGTCCCCTTCCCACCCTGTCCCAGGGCATAGTAGGACACCCTCAACCCTGGGGTTGAGCAGGAGAGTTCTGAGGATTCTGAGACCACTCTTCAAAAGGGGGTAGCTATGATAAGAGCTGGAAACCTTCCAGGGAATTTTCCCTAAAAGGTCTGAGTCCTGGCTCAAACACTGGGTGCTGAGTGATTTTAGATAAGTTGATGCTTCTTCTGAAGGTCAATTTCCCCCAAAGGTGAAATGAAGCTAAAGAAGTGCATGATGCCTAGTTCTTCTGATAGCAGCATTTCCCTAAGTGTGGTGGGTAGTACTTAAGGAGATTTTGGTGATACATGTCAATTATGTGTTTATTTCAACATATTGGGGGAAATCAAACTTGTACTTTCACACAGATATGTTTGGGAGAATGCTAAGTAAGTAGATTTAAAGTTGATTTTAGAAAAATGTGAAGCAGTAGTACAGGTGCGTATGGAAATCACAGAGTGACATTGGGAAGCACCTCTTTACACCGGTGCACAGTTAAGAAAGGTGTTCTGCAGTAGGCAAGTTGGGATCTCAGCAGCTTTTACCACCTGCTCCCCTTCATACCCAGTGAGCAGTTCTGGATAGAGTTTCCTTTTTGCTTGACCAGCATGCTGTTACTTGAAGACATTGCTTCCTCCCACTCCCCTGTATGATGTCTTGGTTTTTTCCTCCTGCCACCTCTCAGCAGCCACCTTGCCATCTCTATGCTGATCATGTTTTCTGTGAATGGACTCTCCATCCCCGTCTCAGCCACAGACCTTCTCCTGGCCTCCACTGTCTTCTGCCTGGTATTCTGGGTGGTCAGGGCCTGGCAGCCTCAGGTCCCCAAAGGCCTAAAGAGTCCACCAGGGCCCTGGGGCTGGCCCCTACTTGGACACACACTGACCTTGTGGAAGAACCCACACCTGGTGCTGTCACGGCTGAGCCAGCATTATGGGGATGTGCTGGAGATCCGCATTGGCTACACACCTGTGCTGGTGCTCAGTGGCCTTGACACCATCCAGCAGGCCCTGGTGCGACAGGGCGATGATTTCAAGGGCCGGCCTGACCTCTACAGCTTCACCTTCATCAGTAATGGCCAGAGCATGACCTTTAGCCCAGACTCTGGACCAGTGTGGGCTGCCCGCAGACGCCTGGCCCAGAATGCCCTGAAGAGTTTCTCCATTGCCTCAGACCCAGCTTCCTCATCTTCATGCTACCTGGAGGAACATGTGAGCAAGGAGGCCGAGATCCTCATTAGCAAATTCAAGGAGCTGATGGCAGGGGTTGGACATTTTGACCCCTACAGGTATATAGTGGTGTCAGTGGCCAATGTCATCTGTGCCATGTGCTTTGGTCAGCGCTATGACCATGAAAACCAAGAACTACTTAGTATAGTCAACATGAATAATGAGTTCGGGGAGGTGGCTGCTTCCGGAAACCCAGCTGACTTCCTTCCTATCCTCCGTTACCTGCCCAACCGTACCCTGAGTACCTTCAAGGACCTGACTAAGAAGTTCTACATCTTCATGCAGAAGATGGTTAAGGAACACTATAAAACATTTGAGAAGGTACAGGCTGGGGAGAGGCAGTAGGGTGATGAGGAGTAGGTAGGGTCAGGAAGTCAGAGATAACTAGAGCAGCTTGGCATGGCGGACTCTCAGGGCCTTCACCCTGAGATTTTGGAGCCAGTAGTGGAGGGGACTTCATCCATGGCAGGAAAATAGAACTTTTTCATGGCCATCCCTTTTATCCTTCTTTCAGACAGCAATATTTACTGAATTGCCAGTCCATGGAGGACTCTAGGCCACTTAGAGGAACCAGGAAGAGTTAAAAAGTTAGTCTCCTGGCCTCATGGGAGAGAAAAGGGTAAAGAGCACGTACCCATGAAAAATGATACCAGACTCTGTGTCAGGTGACCCTTGAGTTGGGATAGGAGAGAGCCTTGGGCTGGCAGAGGGAAGCTGGGGTGGCAGCCTTGGTGGGTGGGTGGGGTCATGTCTTGAATAAAGGTGCTAGGAATAGTAGGGGACCAGATCTGGATGGAGACCCTAGGTCTGGGTTTGAGAACTTGCTCACCTGTGGACCTTCCCTACATAGGGCCACATCCGGGATATCACAGACAGCCTGATCAAGCACTGTCAGGACAAAAGGCTGGATGAGAATGCCAATATCCAGCTGTCTGATGAGAAGATCATTACTATTGTCATGGACCTCTTTGGAGCTGGTATGAGCAATCCCATTTGCCTTTCCTGTGCCCAACTGCCCTGACTCCCCAAAAGCCTAACTTCTCCCCCTGTTCTTCTTTGGCCAGGGTTTGACACAGTCACAACTGCCATTTCTTGGAGCCTCCTGTACCTGGTGACAAGCCCCAATGTGCAGAAAAAGATCCAGGAGGAGCTGGGTAGGTGGTGGCCTCCTTCAAAGTGCTTAAGGGAGAGGCCTAGCCCAAGCCTGGGAGGCCCCTTCATCTGTCTGGTCCTTTGTGCTCTACAGACACAGTGATTGGGAGGGCAAGGCGGCCCCGCCTCTCTGACAGACCCCAGCTGCCCTATATGGAGGCCTTCATCTTGGAGACCTTCCGACACTCGTCCTTCGTCCCCTTCACCATCCCCCACAGGTGAGGCCCTATGATCCATTGCTGTTACTGGGCCTTACTTCAGTCCATGTACCTGATCAGGGCTGGTGAGAGAAACATGGTGGAGAAGGTAGGGGGATGTCACTGTGGCCCTGAGCTTGACTGAGCTTTCTCCCTCCCCAGTACCACCAGAGATACAAGTCTGAGAGGCTTTTACATCCCCAAGGGGCGCTGTGTCTTTGTGAACCAGTGGCAGATCAACCATGACCAGTAAGTTGAGAAGGGGCAGCAGAAATTCTACCCTCTTCTGAGCTCAGACACTGCTGTTCCTGGCCACTTGCCTCTCCCCTGCTCTTCTGGGCTGGGATGCAACCCACTAAATGCTTCTGAGTCTGCAGGCTGCCAGTTCAGCTGCCTCTCTCTGATTACAGGAAACTGTGGGACAACCCATTTGAGTTCCGGCCAGAACGTTTTCTCACCCCCACTGGTACTCTCAACAAGGCACTGAGCGAGCAGGTGATTATCTTTGGCCTAGGCAAGCGGAAGTGCATCGGTGAAACCATTGCCCGCCTTGAGATCTTCCTCTTCCTGGCCACCCTATTGCAGCAGGTAGAATTCAGCACGCCACTGGGTGTGAAGGTGGACATGACCCCCATCTACGGGCTGACCATGAAGCATGCCCGCTGTGAGCACTTCCAGGTACACATTCGCTCTTAGGGAGCTGAGAATCCTACAGAGCCATGTACCTGTAAAAGCCATTCAGACTTGTGTCTTTGGTGGTACTGGGAAGGGAGAAAGCTCAGTTAAGATCAGGACCACAATGAGATCCCCCTATTTCCCATACCATCTTCATCCCACCAGCCCTGATCTGATACATGGACTGAAGTAAGGCCCCGAATCTGTCTCCCTGGCCTACCTGCCCAGATGGGCCAGGGGCAGGCCCAGGGAGGTCTAAGCTTTGGGTTGAAAGCCATAGATATTGCACTGGCTGATTTTTTGCTGTCTGGCTGTAGGCAAGCCTGAGGGATCATGCCTGCTCCCCACCCTGGACTTTCCTCTCTGCATAGCGAATACAGGCAGTGGTCACTTTAGGGGCCACACAGGAACTGATGAAGCCTTCTGAAGTAGTCCTTGAGCTAGCCGGTCTGGTAGGGTTAGGAGGTTCTCTGGCCTCTGGAAACCTCTGAGGAGCTCTTTGGAAGGCCTGGGCCCAGCCAGTTAGCTGGCTCTTTGTGGGGTCTGACTGGCTCGAGAAATACTTACAAGCCACATCAAATCCTGTTCAATTTCTTCGACAATTGGGAGCCATCAAGAGTGAAAGGAAGAAGCAGTCCAAGATTCTGGCACAGAGTTGGTCTCTCTCCTTGAACAAGGCTGAGGATCTGGGACACTGTGCCTGGGGACATTGCCTTCCTCTCTGCAGGCAGGAACAGTAGTGCCTCCTGGCCTTATGAGGCCTCTGTTCCTGTCCAGGAGGAGCTGGGGACCTGTCTTAGAAGAGCACAGATGAGAGAGTCCTTTATTTAGGCATCAGGACCGGGTAGGGGGATGATAATTCAGTCACCTTGTGTTGGTCTCCTTTCTCTATGCCTTGTACTAATGTGTCTTTTAAAAAATATTTTTATGCAAGGAGCTTTTCATTTTAGCCTACATTGTACTTGCATGTTTGCACTTATCATATGTAAAAGCTTAACAATTTACTGAATATAGTAAATTCATACCCATGTATCCAGAAATGTGAGGAAACATCTTCCTGAGCTAAATAAAGATATTACGCAGAAATCCTACAGGTGGAGATCTTTTAATCTTGAATGAAGCCGTCACTTGTCTACATTCCCATCCTGCTCCCAATCTTGCATCTAGTTTCACTGTGGGAGGAGGAGAAGGAGAAGGATACAGTTAGGAGGTGAAGCGCTGCTCTCAGACAGCTCACAATATGGATGGGCGCACTGCCTTCTTCCCTCTCTAACTGATCACACATTGATGAACAGCATTCGCTGGACCAGGCACCGAGGAATGGGGGTATAAAGTGAATAAACATGGCCCCTGACTTAGGGAGCCTCCCAAGTGGTTTGGAGGAACTGACTCATAAACACATCATCCTACTCATTGTTATCAGGGTTCTACAAAGCAGATGCATATTGGAGGGTGAGGCCCAGAGCCTGGGTGGGTGTGGTGGGAAAGGTTACTGGGTCTTGGGGACAGCGGTGCAGAGCCTTCCTTGAAGGAAGAGAGGTAGTCTCTTTTGGATCCAACAAGGTAGGCTCTGGTCAGTGTAGAGAGAGAGAGGATCTCAGTTCAGAAATTGTGGTCTGTTCCTCACTAGTCATGCCTGGCTCAGGTTCTGCAGCCATCTTAGAACCTATGGCTAGTCATAGATGAAGAAGAAGGCCTTTGAGCAGCATGTGGCCCAGATTTTAACACTGAAAGCCCCTGTTCATCTGGGATGGCAGAGTGGTGGCAAATAGGGGGAGATGCTAGATTTATGTAGCCAGGAGCTGTTCTGGTTTGAGGGGTTGAGGGGAGATGTATCTTGGATATGAGTCCCAGCCCAGGTGTCTTCCAGAAGAACTGTGCAGTGGCCAGCAGGTGTTGTTCATGTGTGGCTTTCTGGCAGGGGTAGACAGCTCCCACTCACCAATGCATTCAGGCCCCTGCAGGAAACAAGCAGTTAGTTGTAGCAGGACTCTTTAGTAGGGGATGAGGAATTTGATGCCCAATCATTTTTGTACTGATTGATTTTTTTTTTACTTAAAAAATAACTTGCCCTGGCTGGGTGGTTCAGTTGATTGGAGCATTTTCCCATATACCAAAAGTTTTGGGGTTTGATTCTAGGTGGGGGGCACATATCTGGGTTGTGGGTTCGATCCCTGGTCCGAGTGTGTACGGGAGGCAACCAGTTTCTCTCTCACATCAATGTTTCTCTCTTTCACTTTCCCCCTTCCTAAGATCAATAAAAATATCCTTGAGTGAGAATTAAAAAATAGTAATAACTTGTCTCATATGCTGTTAACATAGATGATCCTGATAATATCTTGCTGAAAGAAGCCGGACATAAAAGGCCACATATTGTATGATTCCAGTTACATGAAATGTCTGAAACATGCAAATCCATAGGGACAGAAAGTCCCTCAGTGGTTGCCAGGGGGTAGGGGATGGGGGAGAGGAAGGTACAAGGGTGATAGGATATATTCTGGAATTAAATAATGTGATGATGGTATAACTTCTTTTAAAAAATTTTTATTTTTCAATTAGAGTTTACACTCAATATTATTTTGTTTTAGTTTCAGGTGTACAGCCTATATAACTTCTTTAATATACTAAAAACCACTGAATTGTTTAGTTGAAACTAATTAAGACAATAAAAATAACAAAATTTGTCAACCTTCTTTCCTAAAAAATAAGTGAGAGAGGAATGGGGGTCACATGCACAACAATTTCAGTGTTCTCAGTAGTCATGTTGGTAATCATAATTAGTATTTCTATTATGAGACTATAGTATAATATGGGCTAAAACAAATGAGTAATTAATAATGAGAATATTCTAATTCATAATCCCCTGTATCCTTAATAGCTAGGATTTTGGGTATAGAAGAAAAGAGATACAGATATAATACAAAAATTAAGTTAACAATTATATATGTCATATACATACATTATGTATATTTCTAAGTATTAGAAACAATGACCAACTCATAACAATGAGCACTCCCAATACCTCGATTGCCATACAGGGCTCCTTGGAGAAACACTGGTTCTCAGATTTGGGGAAGAAATGTAAAGGATGAGCCTGAAACAGTTACTTATATCACAGAGCAAAGACACCACAAGATGACCAGGAGTAGATTAAGCCATTCAGGAGTCTACTGAAAAGGCTCCAAATGGCCAAAGATAGAACAATCTGAGCATCATAATATTATTTCCATGTATTGAAATACATCAAATATGTCTGAGTCCGTGAGTTCATAAAGATATTAAAAAATTAACTGGTTACTGTCAAAGGAACTATCTTGAAAAGTGAAAAACCAAAGCCAAAATAAAGCATTTGTTCTATCTTTCCTACAAGAACTATAGAAAACCTATAGAAAATTAATAGTAGGTAAAAAGTATCTCTTAGTAAAAGTTTTACAATTAATAAATTAAAAACAAACAATAGAATTAGAATGTCCCTATTTTGCAGCCACCAATGAATTAATGGATCTGGGCATTGCACCCAACTGCTAACATAAAAACAGAGAAAGCCAGACATGGTTTCTGATGAAAGAATCCAGCACTACCTGCAATATTGCAAGGGACTGAACCACAGTCCAACCGAGTCTCTGGATCCAGCTGCCAATTTGCAATATACAGAGAATGAGGAAACATGCTGATTGGAAACATAAGTGTGCAAGCAATAAATTCAGACTTTGGGAGACTCTAGTCTAAGGCCTGTGTTCTTCAACAGATAACTGCAAGAAAAATAAAGGGAGGGAAACCTTGTACATAGGGAAGAGACTTAAAAGACATATCACAATTTAGAAAATGAATTACACACACGTGGTGATAAATCTATAAAGAACAAGTAAATTATTATAATAAGAGTCTGGAGAATGGGTACATTTTGTGGAAATGGGACACAGAATGGAACACTACCTTATTTGGGAAGCACTTTATCTGCCCTTCCATTCTAAATGATAGCTTTGCTGGACAGAGTAATCTTGAATGTAGGTCCTTGCCTTTCATGACTTGAAATACTTCTTTTTAGCCCCTTCTTGCCTGTAAGGTTTCTTTTGAGAAATCAGCTGACAGTCTGATGGGAATTCCTTTGTAGGTAACACTTTTCTCTTGTTGCTTTTAAGATGCTCTCCTTATCTTTCATCTTTGGTTATATAATAATGATGTGTCTTAGTGCGTTCCTCCTCAGGTCCAACTTCTTTGGGACTTTCTGAGCTTCCTGGCCCACCTGGAAGTCTACTTCCTTTGTCAGATTGGGGAAGTTTTCCTTCATTATGTTTTCAAATAAGTTTTCAATTTCTTGCTCTTTCTCTTCTGGCACCTCTATGATTTGGATATTGAAACATTTAAAGTTGTTCCAGAGGTTTCTAAGCATCTCCTCTTTTTTTTTTTTTTTTAATTCTTGTTTCTTCATCCTGTTCCAGGTGAATGCTTATTTCTTCCTTTTGTTCCAAATCGCTAATTTGAGTCCCAGTTTCCTTCCCGTCACTTTTGGTTCCCTGTTCATTTTCCTTTATTTCACTTTTCATAGGCTTCACTTCTTCCTTTATTTTGTGACAAACTCAACCTTTTCTGTGAGCATCCTGATTACCAGTGTTTTGAACTCTTCATCTGATAGGTTGGCTCTTTATGGCTTAGTTGTTTTTCTGGACTGTTGATCTGTTCTTTCATTTGGGCCATATTGCTTTGTCTTGGCTCACCTGTTATAATGGGCAGAGCCTTAGATATTCACCAGGGAGGGCCAACCCATGTCTCAGTGTTGTGCTTTGTGTGTGGGTGAGGAATCTGAGAGGGAACCATGCCACTTGCTATGCTCTTGGCTGACTTTCAGTCACTTCCCCCACTTCCCCCAAGTGATTAGGCCCTTCTGTTGTTGATTCCTGGATGGGTGGGCTTGAGTACATTCTAGGACCCTGTGGGTCTCTCCAAAGAACTCTCTTGTGAGGATGGGAGTGTCCCCTGCCTCTGAAACCTCCACAGGTTTTTACAGCCAGAGGATTTGAGGCTCTTTCCCCATGCTGTAACCCTGCATTATGTAGTCTGTCTCGCTCCCCAGTTGTTCCTCCCAGTTTATCTGCATGCAAATGTAGGACTGCCAGCCACAGCCTTGTCTGCCTGGTCCTCCAGTGGCTGCCTTGCCATGCGTACTCTCCACCCCAGCTGCCTGTCCCCACCCCTTCTACCAGTCTGGAAGAATGTTCCTTCTTTAACTCCTTGCTTGTTGGACTTCCATTCTGTTTGATTTTCTGGTTGTCCTGGTTGATTTTTGCTTTTAAATTGGTTGTTGTATTACTTTTGGTTGTGTGAGGAAGAGAAGCGTATCTACCTACTCTTCCATCTCGGCTGAAAAATTTGCTTCTTATGAAAGGAAAAGTAATAGGGATTTGTATGATTTATTTCCACATTTTATTTAACTTAAACTATTAAGAATTTTTTTGTTTCCCAAACACAGATGAAAATATACCTGACACATCAAAGGGAAGTTCAGTTTTGTTATTAATATAAGTATGTTTCAGGGTCTAAGTACATTTTTGAGAATAGACATTGTCATGTTGACCTGCAACAACCAAAACAATAGTCACACACAGATTAATGAACAATTTTTGTTTCAAGGTTTAAATACCATTTTCAATTGGGAACAGTTATTATAACATTTTGTGGTATTAATGAGTGACTAAATCTTTATAGATTAGTGTATATATATTATTCTCAACAGAGGATTCCACTTTCCTAAGTCTAGTACTGTTGGTTATTAAATTAAATTAACCAGAGCCAATTGGTCTTATCAGGCTCAAGTAATTTGTTGTTTCCTTACACTTGCCTAAAGGTTCCTGCTACAAGTTATAGATCACAAATTGAGTCTTCCAGAAGGAACATCAAAAAGACTCAATAACGCCCTGGCTGGTGTAGCTCAGTGGATTGAGCACGGGCCTGCGAACCAGACAATCGCGGTTCGATTCCCAGTCAGGGCACATGCCAGGGTTGCAGGCAGGTTCCCTGCAGGCCAGTTCCCAGCAAGGGACACACAAAAGGCAACCACACATTGATGTTTCTCTCCCTCTCCTCTTCCCTTCCCCTCTAAAGATAAATAAATAAAATCTTAAAAAAAAAAAGACTCAATAACCCACATAGACACTTGCCAGACTATACTCAGTGACCAAGTCAGGGTCTCCAGGACCATTTTAGTGCAGAGGCAGGGATACATGGAAGTAGACAGCTCAAACCAAAACTTTTAAAATCAAGATCATGATTAGAGCATTGTCTGATACTCCTAGGTTGTGGGTTAGATCCCCAGTCAGGGCACATACAGGAGTCAGCCAATGAATGCATGAACAAGTGGAACAACAAATCAAAGTTTCTCTCTCTCTCTCCCCCATCCTCTCTCTCTCTCTAAAAAAGAAAAATTAAAAAAAGATCATGCCTGTAAATAGGGCTACTAATTTACCTTCTAAATTGTTTGAACTATTTTTAATAATTAATTTTTGGAGAATTCAAGTTTTGGCCAAGATGGAGGTGTACGTAGAAATGCTTCATTTCCTTGTACAACCAAAAGGATAACAATCAATTTAAAAACAATAAACAACCAGAATTTCCAGAATAGCAAACTGCATGGAACTCTGACAACCAAGGAGTCAAAGAGATATTCATCAAGACCAGTGTGCCAAGACAAAGAAATATGGCCCAAATGAAAGAACAGATCAACACTCCAGAAAAAGAGGTAAGTGATGAGGAGATGGATGACCTATCTGATGCAGAGTTCAAAACACTGGTAATCAGGGTAATCAGGATGCTCACAGAATTGATTGAGCTCGGTCACAAAATGAAGGAAGAAATGAAGGCTACACAGAGTGAAATAAAATATACAGGAAACCAACAGTGACAGGAAGGAAACTGGGACTCAAATTAGCGATTTGGAACAAAAGGAAGAAATAAGCATCCAGTTGGAAAAGAATGGAGAAACAAGAATTCAAAAAAAAAACCGAGGAGATGCTTAGGAGCCTCTGGAACAACTTTAAATATTCCAACATCTGAATCATGGGAGTGCTGAAAGGAGAAGAGGAAGAGTAAGATACTGAAAACTTATTTGAAGGAAAACTTCCCCCATCTGGCACAGGGGAACAGACTTCCAGGAAGTCCAGGAAGCCCCAAGAGTCCCAAAGAAATTGGACCCAAGGACACGTCATAATTACATTACCTAAGATTAAAGATAAGGAGAGAATCTTAAAAGCAGCAAGAGGAAAGGAGACAGTTACCTATAAAGGAGTTCCCATCAGACTGTCAGCTGATTTCTCAAAAGAAACCTTGCAGGCAAGAAGGGGCCAGAAAGAAGTATTCAAAATCATGAAAGGCAAGGACCTACATCCAAGATTACTCTGTCCAGCAAAGCTTTCATTTAGAATGGAAGGGCAGATAAAGTGCTTCCCAGATAAGGTCAAATTAAAGGAGTTCATCATCACCAAGCCCTTACTTTATGAAATGTAAAAGGGACTTATCTAAGAAATAGAAGATAGTAAAAAACTACAAACAATAAGATGACAACAAACTCATAACTATCAACAACTGAACCTAAAAAAACAAAAACAAAAAGTAAGCAAATAACTAGAGCAGGAACAGAATCACAGAAATGAAGATCCCATGAAGGGTTATCTATGGGGAGGGAGAGGGGGAAAATGGGGGCGCAAGGTATAGGGAATAAGAAGCACAATTGGTAGACATAATATAGACAGGGGTAGGTTAAGAATAGTATGGGAAATACAGAAACCAAAGAACTTATATGTATAACCTATGGACATGAACTAAGGTGGGGGTATGCTGGAGGATGGGGGGTACAGGAGAGAGAGGTGATAAAGAGGAAAAATCGGGACAACTATAATAGCATAATCAATAAAATATACTTAAATTTTTAAAAAAAGTTTTTCTGACCATCCTAATTTTAGGACTGATTCTTTATATAGACATTGCTCATGTTTTAGATTCAGTAACTACCACGGGAAACTTAATTTGTTGGATTTATCATTTATCTCCAAGAATACTAATGTGATCTCTTCTATTAAAGTATTTTATTAAAAATACCACCAGCTAAAATTGTGATAAGGCTCATTTATGGAAATTAATTTGTTTATAATTGGTCCACAATTAATAATTTTAGTAAAGAAAAAGATATATGGGCTGATTATACTGAGGAATAATCTAGTTCTGATAGTTCAAAAATATTTTAGATATATAGCTTGTGTTAAGATATCTCTTGTAAATATGACATAAATACCTGTTATAAATGTTCATAGGTTTTTGTAAAGCTATGTAATATAAAATATTGCTGATTGGGCCACATCACATGAAATACCAAAAACACTTTCACACTCAACTAATCAATCAAGAAATCTTTGTGCTGGCAGTGTTACCTGACAGGGAATGGCCCAGAGAGGGTCTGCCTCAGGCCAGCCTGTAGTGTGTGGGTTCTTGAGTGCATGTAGGAAAAATTTCACAACATGAGTCCAGGTGATTTTGAGAGTATGTTCATTAAAGCTGGGAAGAGTGAAAAAAGGAAGACCTTAGGGTAGGGAGGGTAGAAGAAGTAATGGAGCAAACATAGTAGGTGCTCTGCTTTGGCTCCAGAGAGATGTTATAAGAAAGGAGTGAGCCAAGGAGGGGCTGCTGTTACCTCCCTGGGAAGTGAAGGTCACAGAGACAGAAGTGAGATAAGGTGGGGCTTCTTTTAGCTCACTGAAAAGTGAGAGAAAAAGGGAGTCATGGAAACAGGAACAAGGAGTAAGCCCTGGTGGGGCTGCTGCTGCCAACTGCTTCTCTGGCTGCAAGTCTCCTGGGGACTCAGAGTCTAGGAGGAAGTAAAAAGTTCATGCCAAGGAAGGGGCATGAGTGAGCTCTAGAGTGAGCCTGCAGAGTCTTTGTCCTGAGGGCTTTTTATCTTTTTTCTGCTGGTGAGAATCTTAGGGGATGGTGTCAGCAGAATATGCATCAGCTTTCCAGGTGCATTTTAAATATGCTGATGCATCAAAATGAGCACATAGAGGAGTTTGGGAATATTCTTTGGTCTGCTATGTTTTACTTTTATCTTGGGTCTGACTGGTTTTTAATGTTTTTTTTTTGGGGGGGGCGGGTGTTGTTGTTATTTATTCCCTTGACTTCATCTTTCCCTGGGTGTAGCTGGCACAAATGGCATTTATTGTGTCTCTGTTCTATTTTCCCAGACCAGGGAGATTTAAGATATGTATTCTCTGGTTTGGGAGGAGAGGTATGAACCATTCTCTCTCAAGTGTTGTTGTGTAAAAGCAGAAGACTGTAATGGCAGGGAAAATGCAACCCACCCTACCATACTTTTGACATTGTGTCTGTAAGTGCTGATTTTGACTAATATATAGTTCAGAATAGCATGTTTGTATAGGAATCCTAGGAACTAACGGCTCAAAAGATACACACTCTGGCCTTCAAGCATCCCATTTATGGAAGATTTGCTGACCTTCGACCATGGAGTTAGGATGGCGTGAAGCCAGGATGACTAAACCAGGACGATGCACTCTGGACCATCACTTGCCTTATTGGAATGGACAGTGCTAGTTTGCATGTTGAGACTTTTCAACTCCTTTCCTTGATCTCTTTGTTCTGTCTTCCACTCCCTCCTTATAAAACCTCTGCCTCCATGAAGATATGGAGATGGACTTTGAGACATGAGTCCACCATCTTCCCAGGAGATGGGCTTTGTGACACGAATGCCCTACCTTCCAGATGGCCAGCATCTGCATAAAACCACTTTCCTCTTGAGTACTGGCTATTATAGTGACAGGCAGTCAGACCTGCTTTCAGTAACGCTTGGTTAGGGCAGATAAGGTCATGCAATTCACCAGCTGGCTGTAAGTTGCTCGAACTGTTTGGCCTTATTTAATTTTCATGTCTCAGTTTCCCTATTCCACTTGCTCAGGAATTTTTCTAGTTTTTTACTATCCTGTCACAGCAGGACTAACTACACTCTTTTGTTACTAAATATGTCACTTAGAACGTATTTTGTTATATTAGTTCCCAGACATTTAAGAAATACAAATTTAACAAAATTATAGATTGTGCTTTTGTGTTTATTTGAAAGGAATATTGCTATACAATGGGTACCTTAAAGGAAGTGAGGAGCCTGAAATTTAGGAATGTATTTTATGCCACTCTTGGATTTTAATATTTCCCACTTTCTGACAGTATCTTTAATGAATTAATCTACTCTAAGTGATATACCTGTTTAAGTACAGATCATCTACGAGGAGCCAAAAAATTTACTTTCCCACTCTTTGTGAGTGCATTTGCTCCTTGATTTAGTATTTCTGCATTTGAACACTATATTACAATTTTTTCTTCCTATGGCAGTCATGAGGTTAAATTATAGAATAAGACTTGGTTACTTGTTGGCTGAATAGGGTGTTATCTGTTCATTAGCAAATACCTCCTCTTGTATATTTGGATAAATATTTCTGCTCAAGTAGACAGTCCTCACACAAAATATAAAAATGAACTACTTGGTGTTCAAAATTACTCTTTTGGAACCAATTCTCATGGTTAGACCTTGGAAGACCTTGAATTATGGTTTAGAGGTGCTTTTCAAATCCTACTTACAGTTCTAATTGGCATCTTTACATCAGTCATCTGATGCCAGAACTCCAGAGTTTCAAAACTACTGTCCAGCCACTATGAGGAAAACCACTTCATCTAAGGACATCACAGAGAAGGAAAATGGATCAACTATGTTATCAAATCTATTTGAACACCTGATGATCAATTGGACACAGAGAAGGAATACACACAGCTGTGAAGATCTAGGAACATAAGTCAGAATTTTGTGGTCTCATTTAGATTAAAAAAAAAAATCAAAGGGGAGTCCTAATCCATGTGGCTCAGTTGGTTGGGTGTCATCCCACAAAGGGAAAGATTGCTGGTTCGATTCCTGGTCAGGGTAAATGCCTGGATTGCAGGCTTAGTTTCCAGGTGTGGGTGTGTGAGAGGCAGCCGATCAATGTTTCAATTGCACATTGATGTTTCTCTCCCTCTAGTTCTCCATTTCTTTCCCTCTTTCTAAAAATAAACAAAATCTTTAAAATTTTTTATTTAAAAAATAGAATCAAAGGGGATATTTTAAAAAGAACAAAAAAAAGTGTTGCTTCCAAGGTTAGTGCTGAAAAATATTGTTCTTTTAAATCATAAGACCCTGAGATTTTGCTGAGATTTCTACTAAAAAAAATTAATAAAGTTGGAAGAATCACACTATCAGATTTCAACACTTATCATGAAGCTACAATAATCAAAGCAGTCTGGCACTGGAATAAGGACAGACATTTAGGTTAATGGAATATAACACAGAGTGCAGAAATAAATCCATATACGATATCTGTCTGGAAAACATCCAGCCATTGTTAATGAAATGAGAATGGTTTGTGCAACACTGATGTAAACTGGCAGCCACAGAGAGTGGATTGGAATGTGCATGTGTGAACAATGACTTCACTGTACTAGTCAGTGGGGCTGGTAAAGCCATTGAGTGAGCATGTCTACTGTGTGGCTGTCACATTCAAAATGACTGAGAGTGTAGAGCAATGAATCTGCATCAGATTTTGCATTAAGCTTGAACATTCCTCCACAGAAATATGATTCACAAGCCTTCCAGGGACATGTGAGTGCAGTGCAAATACAAGTATGGCACAAACACTTCAAAGATGATCAAGAAGAAGACAGCAAAATCTCAGCAAGATTAAGACCATGTTAACTGTGTTTTTTGATTGGGAAGGTATTGTCCATTACAAGTTTGTTCCTCCCAGCCAAACAATTATTAAGGAGTACTACCTTAATATTCTTTGTCGGCTGAGACACATTAAAGGACAAAAATGGCCAGATATGGGCAACTGGTGATTGGCAGCTTCATCACAACAATGCACCCACTCATGCATCATGTCACACGCAGAGTTTTTTTGAGAAACATCAAACTACTGAGGTGACTTAGTCCCCCTATGGCCCAGATTTGGCACCCTGCAACTTCTGGCTTTTCCTAAAACTAAAATCACCTTAGAAAGGGAAGAGATTCATACCATTGATGAGATTCAGGAAAATACGATGGGGCACCTGATGGCGATTTTAACAAGGATGTTGCAGTGTTTTGAGGAGCAGAAGAGATGCTGCAAGAAGTGTGTGAAGTCGCAAGGTGCCTACTTTGAAGGGGACAGAGGCATCATTGTCCTGTGTACAATGTTTATTGTATCTTATATTTTCTTCAAGAAATGTCTCTGTTTTTTATAGTACATGGCTGGATACTTTTTGAACAGGCCTCATATATATGGTCAATGGAATTTCAATGAGAGTCCATGACCATTCAGTGGGGAAAGAATAGTCTCTTCAACAAATGGTACTTTGTATTCACATGTAAAAGGAGAATTTGGATTCTTACCTTACACCATTTACAAAAATTAACTTAAAATGGGTCAAAGACCTAAATATATGGGCTAAAACCATAAAGCTCTTAAAAAACACAGAAACACAGAAATAGAAGACTATTATTCAGAATACATGAAGAACTTTTACAACTCAACAACTAAAAGACAAACAACCCAATTAATAAATCAACAAAGGACTTGAATAGCTGTTTCTCCAAAGAAGATATAAAAATAGCCAAAAAAACATTAAAAGGTACTCAATATCATTGTTCATTCAAGAAAATACAAACTAAAACCAGAATGAAATATCACTTTACATTAACTAAAATAATAATAATTTTTAAAGAAAAATAAAAAGTGTTGGGGAGGATAGAAGTAAATTGCAACCCTTATACATTGCTAATAAGAACATAAAATAGTGTAACCAGTGAAGAGAAACAATTGGTTGGTTCCTCAGTGACTTAAACATAGGATTACCACATGACTTAACAATGACATGCCTAAATCTGTACATGGATGTTCACAGTGGTGTCATTCATAACAGCCAAAAGATGAAAACAGCCCAAATGTCCATCATCTGACAAACAGATAAACAATGGAGTATGATTCAGCCATAAAAAGAAATGAAGTAATGGTCTATGCCAAAACATGTATGAACCTGGAAAACATTACAAGTAAAAGAAGCCAGACTCAAAAGGCCATTTACTGTACAATTTCACTTATATGAAATTTTCAGAGTCAGCAAGTCTATTGAGACAAAAAGTAGATTAGTGATTGACAGGCTAATGGAGAAGGAGGAATGGGAATGGGTATGGAGTTTCCTTTCAGGATGATGAAATGTTCTGGAATTAGACAGTGGTAATAGTTGTGCAACATGGTGAATGTACTAAATGTTGCTAGTAGTAAATTTTATGTTATGCATATTTTACGGTAGGAAATCAATTTCTCAAAATGTAAAGAAAAGCCTCATATCAGGGAGTAGGTGGTCAGAATGAACCATCTTTGCAGAATGTTGAAGTTTCTCGGCTTTGGTGTAAGGCCAATCAGAATTTTCCCCTGTACCTGTCAGAGCAATTCCGAATCTTTCCCTGCTTCTGTATAGCCAATCAAAATCTTCTGCATTTACTCAGTGTAAAGTCTGCCCGACCTGCTCAAGCACTGCCAGGAAAAACTGTTGCTGAATGAATATAGGGCTCCCTTCCCTGGAAAGTTTGGTACCTTCAGTTTTGTCTTTCCATTGATGTTATCAAAAGTTCAAAAGTAGCTCTTCTACCTACTTACTATATGATCCTTAGTAAGTGACTTAAGGTCCAGAAGTCCACGTTTTCTCAACCATAAAATGAGGTATACTTCCTACCTGTCCTCAGAATGTATGCTGGATATGATATGGTAAAGTTGGTGAGGCCACAGGAGGAAATAAGAATGAAGCTTGGAAGAAAGAAGTTTATTATATTCGTAGGTCCCAGAGAGGGGTCACTGCATGCCATGCAGGACCGCAGGGGATATGCCAGGTTTTGGTCAGGTGGCAGAAGACAGCAGCAAGCAAAAAGCCTAGGCCAGAGCCTCTATTTTGGTCCCCATGGAAAAGGCAAGGCAGGGCAAGTCAACATCTTAGGACCGGGCAGTTTGATTAATTCTCACAGGCTTTGGCACAGGGGCGTCTCTAGTTTCCTAGTACCTGATCCTGGGGTGCTTTAAGGAAGGAGAAACATTTGCTTGGTGAGTGAGAGTTGGGTAAAGAGATGGTGAGGAGGGGTCATAGACTCTGGATTGGTTGGTTTGTATATGAAAAATATGCTTTAGTTCACATTCTTTGCTCTCTGTAGGTGAGGCCCTGGGAAGGACAGTCCTTCCCAGGGCTCATAAATGCCAGAGCATCAGGAATACAGAAAATACAGTTAATGTCATCAATCAGTGGATGCCGAGTAGGTACAGAATCTAAGGAAACACAGAACAACTGGCTCTGTACCTATGTGGCAGCGTTTTAAGGGAAATTTGGAGTGATGATCATAGTGGCTTTTAGAGACTAGGACACAAGTTGTCCTAAGCAGCCTAGAAAACATTTTATTATGAGAATAAGAAAGGAGAAACACAAGTAGAAGTATAAGGATTTCTTGTAGGCGGACCATAACTAAGTGTCCCATTATCATAGCCTTAGCCAAGAAAACAGATCTGAAAACATGGAGTCTGTAACATCATCTTGGTGGAATTGTTGAGTGTTAGAAATATGGTCCGTTAAAGGTGGCAGGTCTAGCGGCTATATTGTTGGAGGATATGAACTGATAAGTTAGCAAAATGTACATAAAGATTAGTGGTATTGTTTAAGCAGAGGAAGGAGTGGTTGTGATGGTTTTGGCCAAAAATACAAGGCAGAATATTGTGGGGGAAAGCTAAAAGGAGTAGTAGAAGGTGGCACTGGGGTCACGGCACTGACTGACATGAGGCAGGTGCCTCCTGGAAAAATCTATTAATGTTTTAGAATGGCACAGATAATAGTAACCTCTATCAGATTTCGGATTTACTTCTCACTTTTCCCAGCACTCCTCTTGCAGGGGAAACATCAGCTATCTCAGGATACGACACAAAGGTAGTGGTAGAGGAGAACGAGGGAGCATGAAGATGTGCAACTTGCAATCTTTACCTCTGTTTGTGTGATGGGAAATGCACAGGTCCTGGTGAGGAAAATCTGGAGTCTCTGCGTCCACGCAAAACCTTACGCCTGTCTGGGAACCTGAAAGGAGGCGTGAAGCTGGCATTCCTGTTTCAAGCCCTAGGACCAGAGGATGAAGTGGCAACTCTGTGGCAGCATCTGAAAAGGCCGATTGCTGCTGATCCGGTTTCACTCGAGTATCCCAGTAGGGAAAGGGGAGGGGGGACACAATGGCTTAGTGGCTGGAGTTGGGAGGGGCTTCACGTCTGAGGCAAGGATGCTGCTACGCCAGCGACAAATTGTCCGTCTCTCCTCCTCTTGGCCAGTCTTTCTGAACAGGCAACACACCCTCCCCTATTACCCAGCACAGGGATATTACTGGGCCATAAAAAGGAATGGAGTACTGGTATTTACTGCAACATGGATGCCTTGGAAACATGCTGAGTGGAAGAAGCCAGTCCCAGCCCTGACCAGTGTGCAATTCAGCTGGTTGAGCATCAACGCTCTCGATCAAGGTTTCTCTCACACATTGACGTTTTTCTCCCTTTTTCCCTGCCTTCCCCTCTCTCTAAAAATAAATAAAACAAAATCTTTGAAAGAAGCCAGTCGCAAAAGACCAAATCTTATTTGATTCCATTTATATGAAATGTCTAGAATAGGCAAATCTAGAGTGATCGATCCCATATCCATTAAGCAGTCCTGTCCCCCTACCCCCTCCCCCAAACCCATGGTAACGTCTAACTTACTTTCTGTCTCCACGTTTATGCATTCTTTTTTTGTTGGACATTTAGGTTGTTTCTACCTTTGGCCACTGGAAATAGTGCTTCTATGAACATTCTTACACAAAATTTTGTTTGAGCATATGTTTTTAATTTTCTTGGGTATATATCTGGAAGTGGCATTATTGGGTCATTTGGGAATCCGATGTTTAACTTTTTGAGGCACTAACAAATTGTTTTCCACAGTGCTGCACCATTTTACATTCCTACCAGCAATGCATGAGGATTCCAATTTCTCCACATCTTTGCCAACATATATTTTCCGTTTTTTAAAAAATTATAGTTAGGACTTCCAGGCAAGATGGAGGTGTAGGTGGAAACACTGTACCTCCTTGAACAACCAAATTTAAGGACAACAAAGATTTAGAAACAAAAACACAACCAAAACAGACAGAAAACTAAACTGTACCAAAGTCCAACAACAACAAACCATTCATCCAGCCCGGTGAGAGGGGTAGAGTTGGCGGCAGGGGGAGTGGGGTCTCAGCAGGACAAGGCGGTGGTTAGTGGACCAAACAGGCCTGAGAGGAAAACCCAGTAGGGCTCGAAAGGCAGCTGCCTGACCGCAGACACACATGGGTTTGTGCACAGATAAATCAGGCGGGTTTAAAAACGGTCAGTGAGAAGGACAGCGCAACCCAGACCCCAGTGACAGGAAATAAAGACTAAATGCACCGACTGAAAAAACTTTTGGGGATTGAGGTGCTGGGAGGGGCTCCCAGCCTCACAGGAGAGTTTGGTGGGGAGATCCACAGTGTCCTAGAACGTACACAAGCCCACCCACCCGGGAACCAGCACCAGAAGGGCCCAATTTGCTTGTGGGAAGCGGCAAAAGGGACCGAAATCGAAGAGAGAGCCCAACAAACTCTACTGCTCCCTCTCTGACCCTGCCCCCACATACAGCATCACAACCCAGTCACTTGGGTTACCCTGCCCTGGTGAACACCTAACGCTCCGCCCCTCATTACACAACAGGCACAACCAGACCAAAAAAAAAAGAAAAGAAAAAGGCTCAGCCCTGGCTGGGGTAGCTTCAGTGGATTGAGCGTGGGCCTGTGAACCAAACAACCGCAGTTCGATTCCTAGCCAGGGCGCATGCCTGGGTTGCAGGCCAGTTCCCAACAGGGGACGCACGAGAGGCAACCATACACTGATATTTCTCTCCCTCTCTCCTTCCCTTCCCCTCTAAAGATAAATAAATAAAACCTTTAAAAAAATGGCTCAAACAGAAGAACAGGTCAAAGCTCCAGAAATAATACAACTAGCAACCAAGAGAGAGTCAACCTATCAGATGCACAGTTCAAAATACTGATAATCAGGATGCTCACAGAATTGGTTGAATCTGGTTGAAAATTAGATGAAAAAAAATGAAGGCTAAACTAAGTGAAATGAAGGAAAATGCACAGGGAACCAATAGTGATGGAAAGGAAACTGGGACTCAAATGAAGGGAGTGGACCAGAAGGAAGAAAGAAACAACCAAACAGAAAAGAGTGAAAAAGCAACAATTCAAAAAAATGAGGAGAGGCTTAGGAACCTCCAGGACATCTTTAAATGTTCCAACATCTGAATTATAGGGGTACCAGAAGGGGAAGAGGAACAGCAACAAGTGGAAAACTTATTTGAACCAATAATAAAGGAGAACTTCCCCAATCTGGCAAAGGAAATAGACGTCCAGGAAGCTCAGAGAGTCCCAAAGAAGTTGGACCCAAGGAGGAACACACCAAGGCACATCATAATTACATTAGCCAAGATAAAAATGAAGGAGAGAATCCTAGAGGCAGCAAGAGACAAGGAGACAGTAGCCTACAAAGGAGTTCCCATCAGATAGACTGTCAGCTCAAAAGAGACCTTACAGGCAAGAAGGGGCTGGAAAAAGTATTCCAAGTCATGAAAAACAAGGACCTACATCCAAGACTGCTCTATCCAGCAAAGCTTTCATTTAGAATGGAAGGACAGATAAAGCGCTTCTCAGATAAGGTCAAGTTCAAGGAGTTCGTCATCACCAAACCCTTATTATATGAAATGTTAAAAGGACTTATTAAAAAAAAAGATAAAAAACATATACAGTAAAATGACAGCACATTCACAGTTATTAATAACCACACCCAAAACAAAAACAAAAGCAACATACCCAAACAACTAGAACAGGAACAGAACCACAGAAATGGAGATCACATGGAAGGTTAGCAACAGGACAGTGGGAGGAGGAGAGGAGGGGAAATGGTACAGAGAATAAGTAGCATAGATGATAGGTAGAAAATAGACAGGGGGGAGGGTAAGAATAGTATGGAAAATGTAGAAGGTAAGGAAGTTGTAACACATGGACATGAACTAAAGGGGGGGAATGTGGGTGGGAGGGTGGAGGAGAGTGAAGGGGGGGAAATGGGACAACTGTAATACCATAATCAATAAGATATATTTAAAAAAAGAATTGATAATGATGAAATAAAAAAAAAGAAACTCTTGCCTAATCAAAGGTTATTATTTTTTCTTTCATAATTGAGATTTCATTGGTTGTTCTGAGGATAAATACACAGACATTTCAATTTTCACCTCTTAAAAAAAAGCACTTACAATTCAGATGGGATGAAGTTGAATCCTTTCCTTCTTAAAAATGTTTCCAGAGCTGCTAAAAACGTGCATTTACAAAACAGTTAATAAAAATATTCCTCTGGATTGTACAAGAAGGGAGACAGGGACCACATAAGACATGATATATGACTAATCAGATATGTCTTCCTTCTCTCCTGCTTCATTGGAGGTTGGATTCTCCTGATTTTCAGTTTCTCCATTTTCTGTAGGTACATCTTTAGTTTCTGGGTTGGTCACTTTGATCAGTTTTTCCTTTGCTTCCGTTTTTCATTTGTGCTTTTTGTCTGTGGATTTATCCTTTCCTGATGCCTTCCTGAGCTTTGTTTCCACTTTTGAAGGAGCAGGTTTAGCTGATAACCTTGTTAATCTCCTTTTGGGATCCTCCTTGGGGCGGGGGGGTTCTGCTCTGCCTCAGCAGAGCAGAACTTCTTGGGCACCATGGAGAAGAGGTGGGCACTAGCCAAGCTGCCTGTGGCCTCAGCCCACTGAGAGCCTTCCCAAACAGGGCTGCCTGGCCACTGCTGCTTCTTCTGGTGCTGTTGCCAGAGCTGCTGGGACCCACCAAGGTTATTATTCTTTTAATCCTAAGGTTTCTTTCAGTTCTGCCATTCTGGAACTCCGTTATGTGTACTGTCAGGTCAAGGACTGTGGATTAGTTCTGTACTGTTCTTGACCTAAGAATTTGTTTAATTCTCTAATGGTCGATGTCCTCGTTAGAGACCGTTGGTGTGGCCTGCAGTACATGAAAGTAGAAGCAAGTTTTGTTTAAAAGACACCCCCTTCCACATGTTGGGAGAGGTAAGGACCCACTTACCTACAGTGGTTCCCAGAAACTTGACTCAAGGGTCAGGTAAGGTCCATCCAATTCAGATAACTGTCTATAACTACCAATTCCTGGTGGGGTTCTCTAACTTGGGAGTTTATGAAAGCTTAAGGGCAATTTCGGGAAATTCTGTCACTAAACTGTTACCTTATTTTACCTGGCTCTGCAGCTGTTGCCATACTTCTTACCCATACTTTTCGGACCATAAGATGCACCTAGGTTTTAAAGGAGGAAAAAAGGAAAATTTTTGAAGCAAAAAATGTGGTAAAATATTTAATAACATAAATAACAGTAATTCACCAATGTAAATGTAAAGCTACATTCGGACTATAAGGCGCACCCTCATTTTCCTTCCAAATTGCCGGGGCGGGGCGGGGGGAGTGTGTCTTATAGTCTAAAAAATACGGTGCCTTCTTGATGTTGTCTGTACTCACTGCTTCCACTTGCTGACCTCCCATTGTCTCCTCAATCCACACACATTTGATTTCTGACCCCATCACTCCACTATTAAATTCCTGTCAAAATCAGCAGGGACATTCTAGTTGCCAAGCCTAATGCATATATATCTTGAGTTCTTTGTAGCATTAGTATGTTGACTAATCTCTTAAAATTCTCTTCTTCCTGGGTCTCTGGCATCACCAACTGCTCAATTTTCTTATTTTCCTAGCTGCTGCTTCTCAGTTTTCTTAGAATCATTCTCTTCCGCTGCATATTCCTTAAATGTCCTCTCCTTGGCCTTTGACTCTTCTCATGCTACATGCTATTCCAGAACCACATCATCCACTTTTGGACTTTAATCAGCCTAGTTATTGATGACCTCTAAATCTCATATCTCTCTCCTGAGCTTCAGATCCGCGTATCCAGTTTCCCACCAGACGCCCAATAGTAGGCCCATTTGTAACACGAGCTCGGCCAGGGCAAGAGAACACATGGAGATCCTTGACCTGTTCGCCTTTTCTTACTACCCCTATTCTACTTTATACTGTGAGGGGCTTCTCAGGTCCACATGTGGTCTGAATTTCCAAGCTCCATCCACATGCCTCCTAAACAGACACTTTTTTGGCCAGTCCCTGGGCTTAGGATTGTTGCACAATGGCAGTAAGGTTCATTCTCAGGAGGAAAGACCTGGGGCAGAGGCTCATTTATGGGCTGAAAGTAGACCCATGCCACTGCAGAGGGAATGTGGGAACCTTAGGAAGAAGAAACGGAGGTCTGAAAAAGGGGGTGTGAGCTCTGGGCAGTCATGTCCCCCTAGCCCACAGAGAAAGGCTTGGCTTGAGGAGAAACAGAGCGGGGGCCATCCAAAGTATGGGGCCTAGTGCAACGCCCTCAATTTTCCAAATCTAAGGATTTTAACTGCTCCCCTAAGTACCTTAAACTCACGTAGGCAGACCTGAATTTATCATCTACCTCCTTTTCCTCCTCTATTACTGCCTACCTACAACCTCTTCATTTTCTTTGTTCCATAACTAAGCAAATAGCACCACCAAACAGTCTTTTGCTTTAGCTGTAAACCTGGGAGTTGATCCTATCTCCTAAACATCTTTATAATGTCTGTCTTCACCTCACAACCATACTTGCAATACCGTAGTTTGGATTGTCATTGTTTGTCATCTGATCTCACTCCTACCATAAGCAGTTTCTTGCTTAAAACTCTTCATTTGTTTCCCATTGCCCTTGGGATAAATCCAAGCTCCTTAGGGCACAGAAAACCCTTTGGGATCTGCCTCCTGCTCAGCACTCTGTCATTGTACATATATGCTCTATCCAGTTGAGCTTGTATTTCCATGAATGGGCCATAATTTTTTTATTTTTTATTTTATTTTGCTTTTGAATAGGCCACACTTATCCACATTTCCATGGTTATCTATGTACCTCTCCCTTTACTGGAATGACCTTTTTTGCCTAATTAATTTTATCTAACTCATCCATTTTCATCCTCTGCACCTCAGCCAAAGGTCATATCCAGAAAACCCTGTACTCCCCTGTTACTACCCGCTTCCTCCACTTCCTTGTAAGGGCCTCTCTTACATGCTCACATTGTACTCTCTGCTTTTGTATCATGGTAGTTGTAATTCTTTGTCTTTCCCTCTGGAATGTGAGCACCTTGAAGGCAGGAGCTCTATCTTCATCCCTGTCCCAGTACCCGGTACAGAACAGGACACCTGGAAGGCAGACCCTCTATAAATGCTTACTGAATGAATCAAAGAACTATGAAACGAACATTCTACTTATACATACTTTTAAAAAATACTGTTTTATGTAATTAATAAGCAATTTATATGCTACAATTACTACAAGGTAGAGGAGTTATGAAACCAGTTTCTAGTTTTTGCTGAAAATACCTTAAATATGTGTGACCACCAAAAGTGCCTCTGGTGTAGTGAGCCTGGTTTTCTCCTCTCCCAAGCTCTGTGGAGCCTTTTCTGGATGTCAAGATCTTGTGTCCTAGGACTGTCATATGATAATGGCAGAGCATTATGGTGACTTATGCCCTTTCTCCACCTTACTTTTAAGTAATTTTTAAACAAGTGCTGATTGTATTGCTATTAGAAGGCTTTGTTTTCCTTTAATACCTCCTGTAAGGTGCTGGCCTTCTGCCCCATTTATTAAACTGGGAATTTTCTCACTTTGTGGGGCACTTGAGCTTGCTAATGGCATCTGAAATATCAGGACACTAAGAAGTGTCCTGATCTGTGTCTCTAAGTCCTGAATTCTTCCCTTTTGTATTCTTCACCATGCTGAGGTGACTGGAGGACTGCTGTCAATTTCCTTTCCTCATGGGTGGGAGTGGGAAGTAACCCTGATTGGGATCCAAGTTGTTAAAATGGATTTCCCCACTGATTGCCACTGCACATGAAATCATAATTTTTCAATAGCCTTGATACACTTTTCTGTATAAACAACCCATGTTCATTCCGAATGGCCTACTGTTTTTGGTGAAGTAGAAGTAACTTTTTCTAGAGCAGCGGGTAAACGGAACGCTCCTGCAAAGCTCCATTTCAGAACCCTTTTAAACAACTGTTGTGACAATTTAGAAGTATATACACCTGCCGCTCAACACAAAAGATGTGTTCTGAGAAATACACTTGTAGGCATCATTGTGCGAACATTATAGAGTACACACCTAAATTGTAAATCCTATACTACACACCTACATTATATGGCGTACCACCATTGTATTTGTGGTCTATTGTTGACTGAAATGTTATGTGGCTCAGGACATAGTAAAGAGTGAAAATCTTCACCCACTCTTATACTCCCATGCCGGGCCCTTCCCCCAGTAGCTACAATACAGTTTAGAGGGTATCTCTCCTGCCAGACCATTCTCCATGCATTTACATATGCTGATTGTTCGTTTGTTTTGGGAACATCACATAATGTAGCTTGTTTTCATAAAAATGAGACTGTAATATACATATTATTCTGTGACCTTCTGGTTTTTTGTCTTTTTTCCAGGTCAGTAGCTATTCATCAACTTTTAGTACCTGCATATCTTTCTACTGCTGATTGATTAACTGCTTAAAGCTCCCAAAGTGAGCTAACTTTATCACACCAGGAAGGCTACTACTTCTGGTTTTGTTGAGAGTAGGTCTTAGCCAGTTAGCTGTTTTGTTTTTTATCCCAAGTACACTTTGAAGTCTATGAATCTCTTTCTTTTACTTTCCTTTCTAGTTATGCTTACTTATTTTTAGTTATAGTTCGCTGTCTCAGTTTACTATTATAATAGTCATTGTTAAATTTTATTCCAGAGTGCCTCACACAGGTGCCATAAACAAACACCACTACACTTTCAGTGAATGTTAAACTTCTCCCTGGCTGCCACTTAGCTCCTGGTGTTCCTATTGCAACGATTTCATTCCTAATATTATTTGGGCCATATTAACATACCAAGTGAGGCTGCATTGACCTCGATAAAGCTGGACATTGGCTAGTTACTTATGTTTAAGTATTTGTTACTCACCCTGGCTGGTGTGGGTCAGTGGACTGAGGTCCAGTCTGCAAACTGAAAGGTCACCAGTTTGATTCCTGGTCAGGGCGAATGCCTGGGTTGTCGGCCAGGTCCCCAGCTGGGGGCTTGTGAGACAACCAACAGATGTTTCTCTTTCTCCCTCCCTTCCCCTGTCTCTGAAAAATAAATAAATTTAAAAGAACATATATGTTACTAAAAAAGTCTTTTTAAAAATTATGGTGGCTTTTGAACATACACAACAGTATAATACGGCCCTATATACTATCACCCAGCCCCAACAACCATCAACCACGTTCAGGTACACATTATCTCATTTAATTTCATGGCAACTTTGTTAGTTATTATTTCCAGTTCATCTGGAATTGCAAAGCTTATTTGTAATAAATTCAACTCAGGATTCAATCCTGCATCCGATACACCAGTAGATCCCAATTTTGGGGTGTGATCAGAACCGACTGGAAGGAACCTTTAACATAATAGATGCCAGGCCCCCTCCAGACTTACTAACAGTGAATCTCTGGTGTTACGGGCTGGAAGGAGAGTCCCTGAAAAGTGGAAATCTTACAAAGTTCCTCTATGGGTCGCAAAGAGCCAGGTTTGGACCCACTGCCCTACTCTATGCTGTCTGCTCAAGCTGTGGTTCTCAAACCAGGTGTCAGGCATCACAATGACCTCAGCTCTTTAAGCTCTAAAATTCCTCATTACGTTCAGCGTTGGCCCTAAACACCTGCGTTTTTCAAAAAATCAAGACTACCAACACAAAAACGCCACAGGAAAGTGAGTGGCATTTTCTCGTGTAACGATTACTGGGGTGGGGTGGGGGGAGGAGCGGGCAGTTAAGCATACACTGGTTGACACTAACCCCGAAAGAAGCCTAAGGTGATGAACTCTGAAGATCAATTACGAAGGGAGCTCCCTGTGTCCTTTACTCCCCTCTCGGGGCTTACACATTGCGTCCCACGGCTGCGACTGACCAAGAATGGCCCACATCACCACTCTTCGTAAGGGATACTGGAGGATAAGCCAGAGTGTGCCGTCAAGACTGCAAGACAGAGCGTGGTCCCCCGACACCCAGACTCCGACTAGGACTCCAGCCTACGTGAGTAGGCGGAGCAAGCGACACCGCAGCCCAGGTGCGTCTCTGGAAGGCTTCAGGCCCCGCTCCGACGGGTCCCCAAACTCTCAAATTTCCCGGGCGCCCTGTCTCTTAATTGCCCGCCCTGTGGTTTCCAGGGCGTCGCGCAGGAAGTGACCTCATGACGGTGGCGTGGAGACGCGAGGCTCTTCCGGTGGCCGCGGCAGTGGGGTGGGTGTGGAGCAAACAGCCCCTCAATTTCTGGGTTTCCTCTTGTCTCCGGGCCGACTCGCTTGGTGTGCTGAAGAGGCGCAGGCCCGACGACTTGGAGGTGGGAGGAAGGGGCGGCGGCTGGTTTGTGGGCGCTCGTGGGAGGGGGCTTCTGGCGTTGCCAGGCGGCTCTGCTTCTAAGCTTGAAGATTCCAGGCCTCGTAGACCCTTATAGAGGCGGCGCACGCTGGGGGCCACAGTGGGCACGCAGAGAGCCAGGTACTAGGATTGTCTCGGGGGCGTGGTTTGAGGTGGGAGTACAAGGGCCGCGGGATTCCGAACAGTCTGGGAAAGGGGTGAGAAGTTCGGCTTTAAGCAGCTTAGGCTCTTGGTTTAGACTTGTTGATGGCCGCTGCAACTTGCCTGCTCATTGCTTCATACCTCAGTTTCCTTTTGTAGAGTAGGGTGGCAGGGGAGAGCGTTAGTGCCACATCCATGACTGATAGCTTGAGGACAGAGATGTAGAGATGAACTGGGTTTTAGAAGGGCAGAGTGGCTGAGAAAGTAATGATACCTACCAGGGCCCAGCTTTTACTGAGTCCTGGAAACTTCCCCTTTATTCTCCCTGCTGTTGGTGTAAGGCTAAGCTTCTTATCAATACTTTTTGTGTGATATTGATTTACCTTATCAATAACTAACTTGTTGAAGTGATTAAAGTGTCTTGCTTTGTGAGCAAAGTTCTCACCTGCTTGGTCAGTTGGTTGTCAATAAATCTCCCAATTGCAGAGCTAGCTGGAATCCTAACAGTACTCTTCCATGGTAACAGATGAGGAACTGGAGACCCTGATTGGTTTTTCTGTTTCCTAGCCACAGACTAAAGTGATTTTATTCTGTTGCCTGTCCATATTGGTCTTAAGTCCATCAAAATGTAAGTAACTGTCTTCTGAGCAGATCTGTATTTCAACTGAAAACTCTAATGGGTTCTAGTTTTTTTCCTTTTTTTTATTGATTTTTTTTTTTAATTTTAGAAAGAGGAAGGGTGGGGGAGAGAGAAAGAAACAGAGAGAAACATCATTTGTTGTTCCACCTATCCATGCATTCATTGGTCGATTCCTGTATGTTCCCTGACCAAGGATTGAACCTGCAACTTGGGTGTGTGGGGGTGACCCTTAAACCATCTGAGCTCCAGTCTTTTTTTTATGAGTAGCAGATTAGGTGTACTGAGCACAAAATTGGTATTTGTTGGTTTTTGTGTATGAAGCGAAGATGGTTACAAATAACAACTTTTTGATTACAAAGAATTTTTTGGTGGAGCTGTGGGACTAAGAAAGTGTCTCTCAGACTTTTTTGACCTTTGACTACATCATGACTCTCTGTACCCCCTAAATGCATAAAGTTCGCGTGCATGAACACACATGACACAGGTTTACTCTCTGCAGATGATGCCCTTTGACATTGTTTCAGTAAAAGAAAAAAAGTAGAAGACCTGGCTGGTGTAGCTCAGTGGATTGAACACGGGCCTGCGAACCAAAAGATCTGTCTGATGGTAAAAGATTCCCCATCAGGGCACATGCCTGGGTTGCAGGCCAGTTCCCAGCAGGGAATGCACCAGAAGCAAGCATACATTGATATTTCTCTCCTTCTCTCCTTTTCTTCCCTTCTAAAGATAAAAAAAATAATAAAATAGAAAAGTAGATTGCAACTCACTAAATTGACTGCTAAAGACCTGTAATTTGGCCCTAGCTGGCATAGCTCAGTGGATTGAGTGCGGGCTGCAAACCAAAGGGTTGCAGGTTTGATTCCCAGTCAGGGCACATGCCTGGGTTGTGGGCCAGGTCCCCAGTGGGGGCCACATGAGAGGCAACCACATATTGATGTTTCTCTCTCTATCTTTCTCCTTCCCCTCTCTAAAAATAAATAAAAATCTTTAAAAAAAAGACCTATAATTTGAAAACCAATGGACTAGAAAATGTTTAAGATTGTTATGATTCGTGAGGTTCTGTAATTAATTCAAAGTGGAAAATGTGTCATTTTTCTGTTTTTCTTAGAGTAGCAGGGTTAATAGAGTTATTTTTTATTATTATTATTTTTTATTGTTCAAGTACTATTGTCTCCATTTTCCCTCCACCACTACCCCCCTGCCACCATCCAACCCATTCCCACCTCTCACCCCAGATTCTACCCGCCTTTCCCCTTTTTCCCATTATCCATCCCCCCTCCCCTCTGGTTACTGTGTCTATTTCAATGTTTCTGGTTATATTTTGCCTGCTTGTTTGTTTTGTTGATATGTTCCACTAATAGGTGAGATCATATGGTATTTGTCTTTTACTGCCTGGCTTGTTTCACTTAGCATAATGCTCTCCAGATCCATCTATGCTGTCGAGAAGGGTAGGAGCTCCTTTGTTCTTTCCGCTGTGTAGTATTCCATTGTATAAATGTACCACAAGGTTTTTTTGTTTGTTTTTGTTTTTAAGATTTTATTTAGAGAGAGGGGAAGGGAGGGAGAAAGAGGGAGAGACATATCAATGTGTGGATTGCCTTTCATGCGCCACCCACTGGGGACCTGGCATGCAACCCAATCATGTGTCCTGACTGGGAATCAAACTGGCCACCCCCAAGCCACTGGCCAGTGCTCAATCCACTGAGCTACACCAACCAGGGCTCTACCATGGGTTTTTATTCACTCATTTACTGATGGGCACTTAGGTTGCTTCCAGTGCTTGGATATTGTAAATTGTGCTGCTATGAACATTGGGTGCATAGGTCTTTTGAATTGGTGTTTCTGTATTCTTAGGGTTAATCCCAGCAGTGGACTTGCCAGGTAAAAAGGCTGTCCCATTTTTAGTTTTCTGAGGAAATTCCATACTGTTTTCCACAGTGGCTGCACCAGTCTGCATTCTCACCAACAGTGCACTAGGGTTCCCTTTTCTCCACATCCTCACCAGCACTTGTTTGTTGATTTGTTTATGATGGCCATTCTGACTGGTGTGAAGTAGTATCTCACTGTGGTTTGAATGTGCATCTCTCTGATGGCTAGTGATGCTGAGCATCCTTTCATATGTCTCTGGGCCCTTTCTATGTCCTCCTTGGAGTACTGCCTGTTCAGGTCCTTTGCCCATTTTTAAATTGGGTTGTCTGTCTTCTTGGAGTAGAGTCATGTGAATTCTTTATATATTGTGGAGATCAAACTCTTATCTGAGGTATTGTTTGCAAATATATTTTGCCAATGGTATTTTGCCATTCCATATGATTGGTTCCCTTTTCATTTTAATGCTGTCTTCTTTAGCTGTGCAGAAGCTTTTTAATTTGATGAAGTCCCATTTGTTTATTCCTTCCTTTATGTCTCTTGCTCTAGGGGACGTATGGGTGAAAATATTGCTGTGTGGAATGTCTGAGATTTTCTAGAATTCTTATAAATTCAGCAGATCAACAGGACAGGATATCCAAATTGGTAGCTCAAAGTAATTGTATATGGTATCCATGGTGATAGTGTCAATTTTAGCAAGGTATTTTTGTTAAGTCTTATGATGGCCCTGTGGGTAATATGGGGGTTTTTGCCAGATTGTGGTAAAAGTAGATGGAATCATGATTTTAAATAGCTGTGTCTGGAGGGGTTTGATTTATGGACACAATACTGCTGGGATTCTGAGTTGAGGCTGTCACTTTGTTTATACACAGCATGTCTTTGAAGCTTTACCTGAAAGGTGTACTTAGCAAGTTTGTGACCTTGATGAAGTGGAGAGAGAAGGTTTCATCTGGTTAAACTCAAAATTTGCCCAGTGTAACTTAATGAAATGGAAGGGTCATATACCTGTGAGGAATTTTACTTGGGTCCAAAAAAATCAGTTATATCAGTTAATGAAGGTAGAGATGTGACTTAGGAGGGGCTCATGTAATAAAAAGATGTAGCGTCTCAGTCATCTGAGTCAGTGGTGTGGTTAGCCTGTGAGAAGAACGATGTGAACTGCAGTAGTAGATTGCACTAGGAAAATATAAGATCAAGAAAGGTTGCACCACTTGATCCCAGCACTGGTTGGCTCACACCTGAATATTAGGTTTGGGTCTGGGTACTCTACAAGAATAAATTAATTTAGAAGTTGGAAGTTAAAAGGAGTTGAAATTGGCTTTAAGAAGTAATTTTTTATTGGCTGTCTGAAGACATGGTGAAGTTGCTTTGATAACTTCAAAGCAACCAGAAAGAATTACTGTGTCTTCACCATTGACTGGCGCTTTTTCCCCATGTCATTTCAGGCACATTCAGTCGGCAGTGTGGCCTTAAAAGGTTTTTGCTTGAGAGCGTCCAAAACGTTAGGAAATCTGTGTACCTCTTTTAAGTTGGTCTTTGAAATTTTTCATCGTAAATTTTAGTTTACCTGGCTGGTGTGGCTCAGTGTAGATTTAGTGCCAGCCAGCAAAGCAAGGGATTGCTGGTACAATTCCCAGTCAGGGCACATGCCTGGGTTGCGGGCCAGGTCCCCGGTAGGGGGCATTCAAGAGGCAACCACACATTGATGTTTCCCTCTCTTTCTCCCTCTCTTCCCCTCTAAAAATAAATAAAATCTATTTAAAAAATTAGTTTAATTAAGCATTTAATTTTTTAAATTAAGGATTTTTAATTTTAATATCTGACATTGTAAATATTGACTTTCTAAAAATAAATACAAAGCTATCTAAATTTAATAGCAGTTTGATTTTGTTTTAGATTCTCACCCGAAGGAATATATCTATTGATTTTAGAGAGAGGGTGGGAGAGGGGCAGAGAGAAAGAAACATTTATTGGTTGCCTGAGAGAGAGAAACATCAATGTGAGACAGAAACATTGATCTGTTGCCTCGGGTAAGTGCCCCAACCAGGGATCAAACCACAACCCAGGAGGGTGTGCCCTGACTTGGAATCGAGCTGCAGCATTTTGGTGTATAGGATCATGTTCCCACCAACTGAGCCACCCTGCCAGGTTGCGATTTGATGCTTTTAAAATATACAAATGCCCTGACTTGTATGTGGCTCAGTTGGTTGGGCATTGTCCCATAAAACGAAAGGTTGCCAGTTCAGTTCTGGTGGGGGCATATGCCTGGTTTGCAGGTTTGGCTCTGTACAAGAGGCATCTGATCGATGTTTCTCTCCTTCCTTTCTCTCTCCCTTCCTCTCTCTCTATAAATAAGTAAATTAAAAATTTTAGAAATTATTAAAAACAAATAAAAAACCTTTATTATATTAAAAACCTTCTAAGGTATGTATAAATGGTATATTAATTGATTTTCAGATGTTAAGCCAGTCTTGTGTTCCTATAATAAATCCCACTTAGTCATGGTGTATAATACTTGTTATATGTTCCTGAATTCAGTTTATTAATATTTTGTTAAGAATTTTTGTCTGTGTACATGAGGGATATTGATCTGAAGTTTTCTTTTCTTATGATGTCTTTGGTCTTAGTTGTCAGACTGATACAGTTGACCCTTGAACAATACAGGTTTGAACTGTGTGGATCCACTTACACCCAGACTTTTTTCAATAAATATACAGTTGGCTCCCGCCCGCCCCCCAATATCCCTAGGTTTCCACCTTTGCAGATTCAGTCAACCACAGATTAAAAACAGTATTTTCAGTGCTTGCTTCAGCAGTACATACACAAAATTGGAACGATACAGAGAAGATTAACGTGGCCCCTGTGCAAGGATTACACGCAAATTCACAAAGTGTTCTATATTTTTCCAATGGAACAGGATGGAGAGCCCAGAAATAAACCCAAGTCTCTATGGTCAATTAATATTTGACAAAGGAGGCAGAAGCATGAAATGGAGTAAAAATAGCCTCTTCAACAAATGGTGTTGGGAGATCTGGACAGCTACATGCAAAAAAGTGAAACTAGATCACCAACTTAACCATACACAAAAATAAATTCAAGGTGGGTAAAAGACTTAAATATAAGTTTTCCTCTAGGACTTTTATGACAACATAAAAGTCCTAGAGAAAAACATAGGCAGGAAAATCTCAGACATTCCACACAGCAATATTTTCACCCATACGTCCCCTAGAGCAAGAGACATAAAGGAAAGAATAAACAAATAGGACTTCATCAAATTAAAAAGCTTCTGCACAGCTAAAGAAGACAGCATTAAAATGAAAAGGGAACCAATCATATGGAATGGCAAAATACCATTGGCAAAATATATTTGCCAATGATACCTCAGACAAGAGTTTGATCTCCACAATATATAAAGAATTCACATGACTCTACTCCAAGAAGACAGACAACCCAATTTAAAAATGGGCAAAGGACCTGAACAGACAGTACTCCAAGGACATAGAGAGGGCCCAGAGACATATGAGAGGATGCTTAGCATCACTAGCCATCAGACAGATGCAAATTCAAACCACAGTGAGATACTATTTCATACCAGTCAGAATGGCCATCATAAACAAATCAACAAACAAGTGCTGGTGAGGATGTGGAGAAAAGGGAACCCTAGTGCATTGTTGGTGGGAATGCAGACTGGTGCAGCCACTGTGGAAAACAGTATGGAATTTCCTCAGAAAACTAAAAATGGGACAGCCTTTTGACCTGGCAAGTCCAGTGCCGGGATTATACCCTAAGAATACAGAAACACCAATTCAAAAGACCTATGCACCCAATGTTCATAGCAGCACAATTTACAATATCCAAGCACTGGAAACAACCTAAGTGCCCATCAGTAAATGAATGGATCAAAAAACTGTGGTATGTTTACACAATGGAATTCTATGCAGCAGAAAGAAAGAAGGCGCTCATACTCTTTGGTACAGCATGGATGGAACTGGAGAGCATTATGCTAAGTGAGATAAGCCAAGCAGGGAGGGACAAATACCATATTATCTCACTTTTAACGGGAACCTAATCAACAAAACAAGCAAGTATAACCAGAGACATTGAAATTAAGAACAAACTAACAGTAACCAGAGGGCAGGTGGGAGGGGATAATGGGGGGAGGTGAGGCAGGGTTTTTAGGAACAACTATAAAGGACACATGGACAAAACTAAGGGAGGGTGAAAGCAGGGGAGGGAGGTGGGGATGGCTGTAGTGGGGAGGAGTGGTGGGGGTAAATGCAGACAACTATAATTGAATAACAATAAAATAATTTAAAAAACAGTATTTTCAGTCCTCAGTGGGCAATGTATGGATGGGGAGGGTTGACCATAGTCGTTGTTTCATACCATTTTATGTAAAGGACTTGAGTGTCCATGGATTTTGATATCTGCATGGATGTAGGATGTCCTAGAACCAATCCCCTTTGGATATAAGGGACAGCTTTAAGTTTTTTGGGAGTCAAAAGTTATACAGGGATTTTAGTCTGCCCCTAACTTTTGCATTATTCAGGATAAACTAGTACTACCCTAATAAATGAGTTAAGAAATGTTCTTTCCTTTTATATTTTCTGTAAGAGTTTGTGTAGGATTGTTAAGTATTTTTTTCTGTATGTCTGATAGAATTTACCACTGAAGTCTCCTGGATTTGGGCTTTTCTTTATGGGAAGATTTTAAATTACTAATTCAATTTCTTTACTTGATATAGGTCTATCCACATTTTCTATTGCTTCTTGAGTCAACTTTGATCATTCGTATTATTCTGGGAATTCATCCTTTTCATACATTTTCTTTTTCTTCTTGAACTTGTATCCATTCATTTTTACACAGATTTTTTCCTAAAGGAGTCAACATACTTTTTCTGTAAAGAGTCAAATGATAGGCTTCGTGAGCCGTGTAGTCTCTGTCATAACTACTCAACTGTTTTACTGAATTGCAAAAAGAGCCACAGATAACAGGCAGACAGCTGAACATGATTGTGTTCCCATAAAACTTTATTAGTAGTGAACCAGATTTGGCCCATGGGCTGTAGTTTTCTAACCCCTGTCCTAACTAATAAATTTTATGGTAGTAAATCTTTTATTGATAATTCAGTTATCTAGGCAGATCAAGTTTATGAAAAGTAGTGTGGAAATTGATTCCCTTGCATACCTTTGTATCTAGGGACATGTGTATTTTGAAGATTGGAACTTCATTTTCAGGATGTTGTAGAGGAAATTCAAGTATTCTTACAGTTTTGTTTGGGTGAGAAGGGAGGTCGCCCTCACAGTATGACTTTCTGGGGCCATAAATCAAGTTCCCTATTTGGCCAGCATTCTTTTTGCTGAAAGGAGACTTTGAAATAAAGTGCACTATATGGTAGAAGCTATATAGATTGTGTCACTTAATCTTAACAATGGTCCCTTGAGGTGGCGGTGTAATTGGTATCATTCCCATTTTTGGAGTTGAGACTCAGATTAGGATAATTTGCCTAGGTCATAGTGCTGGTAAGTGGTGAAGTCCAGTAGTGAACCTGGGCTTATGATGTCTGACTTTAGGAAGTCTGTGCTGTTTTCACTATGCAGCCTTTTATGGAAGGTATGGACTTAGTAGTAGGATTGTACTTGATGGTTTCTTTTAAGATCTCTGCCATTTCCAAGATTTTAATTCTGTGAATACCTTTTCAGATAGAGGCATGGAAATATACCTAGTTTTTCAGAAGTCAGTAAGTAATCACTTATCTATCTGCAGCTGTTGATTGTAATTGTCCTTAGCATGCCAAGAGGTTGCTCCTTGGATCCCAATGCTATAAGTGCTGTCTATTGTGGCAGTTTAGATGGAAGTTAGGTCTGTAATTGGCAAGTTGTTTATTTGTAGTTTATGGAACATTTTGGCAACTGCCTCAGTTGCATAATATGTGGAAAACTATTTAGGGCTACCTGACTTAGTTACCTAAAGGCTTCTTAGAAGAGAAATAATATAGTAAAGACTCATACTTAGTGTGGCACTTGGTAGTCTGGAAATCCTGATAGTCCAGCATTTCAGTAAAACAGTCCCGTATCTACCCTATAACTTTTTGTGTACTGTGCCCATCCATTATGGGTACACTCGTCCACCACAAAGACATATAGGAAAATGTTTAATTCTTAATTCATAATGGCCTCTGAATTGGAAATAACTGTCTCAACATTAGAATGGGCAAATCCATTAAGGCATAGTTATGTAATAGAATACTACATAGTCATGGGAAAGAATGAATTGTCGCGTCATGTAATAAGGATGAATCTCAGAGATGTACCATTGAGCAAAAGAAACCAAATACTTTAAAAAGAGGACCTTTATTATTTCTTTTATGTGAAGTTCAAAAAACAAGCTGTGCCATTTTTCTTTATAGAAATCAGAATAATGGCTACCTTTGTGGGAACACAGTGGAAACTTACGGGGTGTTAGAAGTATTCTGTGTCTTGTTTTAGGTGGTAGTTATATGAATGAATTAATATGTAAAAATATATCGAGCTGTGCATTTAAAGTAGGTAGACTTATTATTTGTTATACTTTGATAGAAAAGTAGAAAATAAAAGGCACCCAAGATTGGTCCCCTGTAGCTGCTCTATCTTCTGCTTCAGCTGTAGCTCTTTTGACATGGAGGGGTTAGCCCTGTAATTGATGAAGCCCCCTTCCTTCATGTGTTCATCTGACGAGGAACCCAGATGGTGGCATTCCACTCGATTTACTGCTTTCAGTTAATAAAGACATTTTCTTTATAGATACAGACATGGCTTGGAGCTACTGCAAGTTGGGTTCCAGATGGCTGCAATAAAATGAGTATTGCAGTAGAGTGAGTTGTAATCTTTTTGTTGCTGGAGGGGCTTGTCTTCAATTTGTAAAAAATGTAACATCTGTGAAGCACTGTAAAGTGAAGCTCAGTAAAATGAAGCATGCCTGTAAACCAATTTCTAAGTTTTGAATGATGTGCTAGTGGATTTTATATAGAGGGAAATTGCTGACAATAAAAGAAAAGGACAGTTCGTTACATGTTGAGTGGTTACTTTTTAAAAAAGTTTCTAGTAATAACTAAATAGAAAAATACCAGCAATCCACATTTTAAAAATATTAAAAATTCTACTCAGCCCTGGCTGATGTGATTCAGTGGGTTGAGCACTGGTCTGAGAACTGAAGGGTCACTGGTTTGATTCCCAGTCAGGCCAAGTCCCCAGTTGGGGGCGAATGAGAGAGGCAATCACACATTAATGTGTCTCTCCCTCTCTGTCTCCCTCCCTTCCCCTCTATCTAGAAATAAATAAGTAGAATCTTTTAGAAAATTCTACTCAGTTATTAACAATATAAACATGAATGTACAACATCAGTGTCTTGAAGATACATGTTGAATAAAGAAGTTAAAATCTCATACTTGATTAATTTCTGGTATTAAATTTTTTTTATTCTGCATCTATCTAAAATAAGTATTAGAATAGAATCATGATGGGTATAAATGATGGGGGAAAAATTCATACTTTTATGACATTAAGTAGACACAAGCTGATGACGGAGGGAAAATAAGCCTGAAGTATGTGTATTGTTTTACATTTACTGTCATCAGCGTTGTGGAAATTGTGTTGCATGGGAAGTTTACCTGATCTCTTAAATTCTTATAGATAATGTTGATAATTGTTTCAGTCAGTGATGGATATGTGAGGATTCATATGCTGTTCTACCTACATTTGCGTGTGTTTGAAATTTTCTGTTCTTTCAGGGTAGTTTTGTGATACTTGCTCAGTTAGATCACTAGAGAACCACCTGAGTTTGGCAAGACATACTCTTTTTATCTTAGGAACACTTTTTTGCTGCTTTGTATGCTTTTTTGTTATTTTTCCTTTTTTAGACTTTATATTTTATGTAGGTGTAGTTCTGAAATTAATATTTGAAATAGCTTGAAATGCTATTCTATGTATTTTTTAATTTTTCATGGAAAACACTAAGCCAGAGTTTCATTTTGTACTTAATACAGTGTGTTACGTATATACTCTGCTATTTCCTGACTTCCTCCTCTGTGTAGGGCAGTGTTAGATGTCATATATAGGATTTTGCACCCAGCATGCCTAAAGGATATTGTATTTTTAGAACCATTTCCCAGAAGAGCCAGGCATTTAGATATTAAATATTTTGGTACTGTAGACCTTGAGTAACGTCTTTCATATTTATTATGTCTCATTCATTCATTCATTAAATAAACATTTTTTAAAAGATTTAATTTATTTTAGAGAGGGGAAGGGAGGGAGAAAGAGAGGGAGAGAAACAGATGTGAGACAGAAACATCGATCAGTTGCCTCATGAACCTGCCCCCACTAGGGACCAAATCCGCAACCCAGGCATTTGTCCTGACTGGGAATTGAACTGGTGACTCTTTACTTTGCAGCATGACACCCAGAGAGCTGAGCCACATCAGTTGGGGCTCATTGAATAAGTATTTATTGCATTTGTCTTCTGTTCTAGGCACCATTATTTACTGAACAGCAAGGTTTTTTGTCCTCAGGGAGCTTATGTTCTGGTGGGGGGGTGACACACAACATAAACAGATAAGGTAACGTGGTGATTTATTTTGAGATCATAGTAGTAGGTGAAATGGAGAGTGTTGGGGAATTGCCGCAGAAGGTTGGGTAGCTGTGCAAGGTCTCTTTGGGGTGGTTACATTTTAGAACCAGCCATTCACAGAGCTGTGGAGAGAGTGTTCTGAGAATACCTGGTGCAAAGTACTGGAGGGAAGGAACAAGCTTAACATGTCTGAGGAACAGTACTGGGAAGGGAGTGGTAAGAGGTGAAGCTGTGAGGTTAGCTTTTAAGATGATGATTTATTTATTTAGAAAGGGGAAGGGAGGGAGAAAGAGGGAGAGAAGCATCAATGTGTGGTTTCCTCGCGCTCCCGCAACTGGGGATGTGGCCCGCAACCCAGGTATGTGCTCTAACTGGGAGTTGAACCAGAGACTCTCTGGTTCACAGGCTGGCACTCAATCCACTGAGCCACACCAGCCAGGTCTACAAGTGCAGTTAAGTAGGGTCATGACAACTGATTTACATTTGAAAATTTGCTCTAGTTGCTGTGTAAAGAAAGAATCAAAGGTGGGGCAGAGTGACAGGTTAGGGTACTTCTACAGTCATGAGATGGTAGTGGTTTGTTTTATTTTTAAAAATATATTTTATTATGCTATTACAGTTGTCCCATTTTTTTCCCCTTTGCCCCCTCCTTTTAGTACCCTCATTTCTTCCAGCAATCCCCCCTACTTAGTTCATGTCCATGGGTCGTGCATGTAAGTTCTTTGGCTTCACATTTCCTAAACTATTCTTAATATTCCCCTCTCTATTTTGTAACTACCATTCATGCTTCTGATTCTCTGTACCTTTTCCCCTATTATCCCCCTTCCCCCTCCCAGCTGATGACCCTCCAAATGGTCTCCATATCTGTGATTCTGTTCCTGTTCTGGTTTGTTGGTTGTTTTAGATTCAGTTGTTACTAGTTGTGAACTTGTTGCTATTTTAATGTTCATAGTTTGGGGGAGGGTTTGTTTTGTTTTATTTTTTAAAAACGTCAATGTGTGGTTGCCTTTCTACCTGGTCTACAACCCAGGCTTCTGCCCTGACTGGGAGTCAAACCAGTGACCCTTTGGTTCACAGGCCGGCAGTCAGTCCACTGAGCCACACAAGCCAGGGCTCATAGTTTTGACCTTCTTTTTCTTAAATAAGTCCCGTTCACATTTCATGTAATAATGGCTTGGTGATGATGAACTCCTTTAACTTGACCTTGTCTGGGAGGCACTTTATCTGCCTTTCCATTCTAAATGATAGCTTTGCTGGATAGAGTAATGTAGATTGTAGGTCCTTGCTTTTCATCACTTTGAATAGTTCTTGCCTGTCCCTTCTTGCCTGAAAAGTTTTCTTTTGAGATATTAGCTGACAGTCTTATGGGAACTCCTTTATAGGTAACTGTTTGCTCTTCTCTTGCTACTTTTAAGATTCTCTCTTTACCTTTAACCTTTGGCATTTTAATTATGATGTGTCTTGGTATTGTCCCCTTTGGGTTCAACTTGTTTGGGGCTCTCTGTGCTTCCTGGACTTGTATGTCTATTTCCTTCACCAAATAAAGATCTTTCTTTCTTTCTTTCTTTCTTTCTTTCTTTCTTTCTTTCTTTCTTTCTTTCTTTCTTTCTTTCTTTCTTTCTTTCTTTCTTTCTTTCTTTCTCTCTCTCTCTCTCTCTCTCTCTCTCTCTCTCTTCCCTCCCTCCCTCCCTCCCTCCCTTCCTTTTTAGAGGGGGGGGAGGGAAGGAGAAATAGAGGGAGAGAAACATCAATGTGTGGTTGCCTTTCACATGGCCCCCACTGGGTACCTCACCTGCAAACCAGGCATATGTCCTGACTAGAATTGAACCGCGACCCTTTGGTTCACAGCCCGCACTCAATCCACTGAGCTACACCAGCCAGGGCTCATTATTTTTTTCAAATAAGTTTTCAGCTTCTTGCTCTTTCTCTTCTCCTTGCAGTGTCCCTATGATTCAGATATTGGTACATTTGGAGATGTCCCAAAGGCTTCTTAATCTATGCTTGTTTTTTTAAAATTATTTTTTCTTCTTGCTGTTCTGATGGAATGCTTTTTTTCTTCCTTATGTTCCAAATTGTTAATTTGATTCTCAGCTTCATCCCCTTCACTTAATGTAACCTTCATTTCTGCCTGGGTCTTTTTAATGCCATTGCAGTACTCAATGAGTTCTGTGAGTATCCTGATACCAGTGTTTTGAACTCTGCATATGATAGGTTGGCTGTCTCCGTTTAGTTTAATTATTTTTCTGGAGTTTTGTTCAGTTCTCCATTTGGACCATATTTCTTCATTTCCTCAATTTGGCAGCTCCCCCTCTGTTTCTGTGTGTTAGGTAGCACTGCTTTGACTTCCTGTCTTAGTAGCATGGCCTGTTGTAGAAAAGACACCTGTAAGTTGTGTGGGGCGGAGAGTTAGGTAATCACCAGGGCGGGGCAACCCATTTCACTAATTCGTGGCTCTGTGTGAGGGGAGGTTCCTACAGAGGACAGTGCCACTGCCTGGCTTCTGGAGTTTCGTCCAGGCAGAAGCTCTCTCCCAGCACTCATCCTGTTTCTGGTCACTTCACTTTCTCCCTGTTTGCCACTCGTGTCCTTCCAGCCATTGCCCTGGTGCTGAATCCCAAACGGGGTTGGTCTGTTTAAGTCCTGTTTTTCTGGCCCTTTAGGAGGAGTTTCCTGATAGTCTGGCAGTTTCTTTCCCCACCCCAATCCTCACTGGTTATTATAGCCAGAAGTTATCGGGGTTTATCTTCCTGGCTGTGGAACCCTGGGCTGCTTTGTGGTCTGGTTTGGGTCTGGGATCCCCCACTCCTGAGGTATCTCTCCCAATTTTTATCCGCCACGCCTCTCTACCTCTCTGTTTCTCTGCTCCTCTACCCATCTGGACGAATGTGGCTTTAAATCCTTGGTTGTCAGACTTCCATACAGCTTGATTTTCTGAGGGTTCTGGGTGATATTTGTCTTGTAGTCTAATTGTAATTTTTTTCTGTAGCTGTTCGAGGAGGTGAAATGTGTTTACTTGTGCCTCCATCTTGACTGGAACTCCATGGTGGTGGTTTAGATTAGGAAGGTGGTAGTGAAGGTGGAAGAAATGGATATATTTTTGAGGTGGTGACAGTAAAATCTGCTGCTAGATTGAATGTATGGGATGAAGGACAAGAAGGAATCAAGGATGACTTTTTTTAATTTTTAGCCTGAAAATCTAGGTGGATGTTGGTGTCATTTTTTGAAATGAGAAAGGCTTGGGAAGGAACAAATGGGAATGTTGAGCAGCAGGTGGTTGGAGAAATGAAGAATTCTCTTTTGGACATTTATGAAAGGCCTAATATAGACATTTTGGTAGAAAGTGTTCAGTGTATGAATTTTTATCTTATGTTTTGTGGAAAACTTTTCTAGGAAATTAATTGTTTCTTATATTGGAGGAATGGCTAAATATTCTGTGGCATTATATAGTTATGTTGGCTACATACTTTCCTCCTTTTTATAATTTATGTACAATAAAATTCACAGGTGTCATGCACCAATTGAGTTTTGATAAAGTGTATGTTATTGTAACTACTGCATCAGTAAAAATATAGAACATTTTCATGACACCAGAAGCTCCTGTGCCCCTTTTTAGGCAGTTTTCCACACTAGAGGCAATTACTTCAGTTTTCCTCACTGTGAAGTAGTTTTGATTCTTGTAGTAATTTTATGAACAATTCATGTAAGATGTACTCATCTGTGTTACTTCTTTCACTCAGTTTTTCAGAGTCCTCTGTGTTGTATCACAGGTGGTTTGTTCTATCAGTCACAGCACCTTCTCCATACACTGCACAAATCTTTTTTTGAGGTTCAGTTGCATTTTTACCTTTCTTGAAATAATAAAGCATAATATGCCAAATATGTTGCTTATTTTCTTCCACCTTGTATATTAAAATAGCTACACAAAAATTCACCAATTTTCATGTTTTTTTTTTAAATGCACACTGATATGACAGCTATTACAATACAACCTAATAGAATTGTTTCTAATGAAGTTAAAGACAAGCACTACCAGAGCCATCTTACGGGAAACCAAACAAACTTTCTGACCATCCCAATATTGTATAATTTATCTCTTCTCCTTGTTTCCATTTTTTGGCCATCGTAGGTGAAGCTACTACAGGGCAAAAGCAGGTTTACAGTTGTAACTACACAAAACACAGTTTATTCTTGTGTCATTTATTATGTAAATATGTTGTGTACATTTTATACATAATTCTATAAATGTATTATTTACTTGTATTACAACTGTAAACCTGCTTTTGCCCACCCCTCTATGTACATTCATGCACAAGTCTTTTGATGAATATGTATTTTCATTTCTCTTGGGTAAAGCCTAGGAATGAAATTTTGGGTCATAGGTATATGTTTAATAATATAAGAAACTGCCAAATCGTTTTCCAAAGTGGTTGTATAATTTTTACCTCGTTAGCAACGTAAGGAAGTCCCAGTTGCTCCGCAGCATCACATACACTTGGCATTACCTGCCAGTCCTTTTCACTTTAAGCTATTGTAGTGGCTGTAAAGTGGCATCTTACAGCGTTCCCCCCTCCCAAGTTGAGCATTTTTAAAAAATCATGGTAAAATATACATAAAACATATTAAACATTTTAAACATACTTAACTGTTACAATTCAGGGCATTGAGTGCACTTGCATTGTGCAGCCATCACCACCACCCACTTGAGAACTTTTTCGTTGTCCCAATCTGAAACTCTGTCCCTAGCTGCTCACCAGGCCCTGGCAGCCACCGTTCTATTCCCCGTATTTCTCAGCTGGACTGCTCTAGGAAACTCATATAAGTGGAATCGTACTAAATTTGTCCTTTGTGTCTGGCTGATTTCACTTAGCATAATGGCTTCAAGGTTTATTATCTATGTTCTGACATACATCAGAACTACCTTTTAAGACCGAATGATATTTCATTATATATACAGGGTTTGGCACAAATAATGCCCCTTTTTTTAATTACAAAACCATAAGCATATAATTCTGTAACGACAGTATCACACTGAAGCATACCATATGACATTTTAGGTGAAATGTTCAAACTGAAACTATAAATTATTATGCCCCTACCAACCACACTCAAGCAGGCATTACTACTGCCTGACCCTGTGGTGTGTATAAACACACACACCACATTTCATTTATCCAAATATCAGTCATGTCTGATATTTTGATTTGCATTTACTTGATAATTATGTTTAACAGCTTTTCATATTTTAATTGGCCACTCATATAACTTTTTTCCCTGCTTTTAAAAAATGTTATTTTCTGCTCTGTCTTGTGTGGCTCATTCGGGCATCGTCCTGCAAACTAAGAGGCTGCAGTTTCAATTCTTGGTCAGTGCACAAGCCTGGGTTGCGCGTTTGGTCCCCAGTTGGGGAGTGTACAAGGGGCAACCGATAGATGTCTCTCTCTCCCACCGATGTTTCTCTCCCTCTCTTTCTCCCTTTCTTTCCATTTCTTTAGCATCAATAATAGAAAATAAATAAATGTTGTTTTCTTATTGCTGATCTGTAAGCTTTCCTTGTATAGTCCGAATACAAGTTGTGTATTGGGTATTAGTATTGTGAATACTTTTTCTGTGGCTATGGCTTACCTTTTCTTTCATTATTTTGGGGTGATAATAATAGAAGAAGGCAGGTTCATTTTTTGCCATCATAAATCTGAAAGTTTGTTTTTGTAAATTAAATGTATTGTGGTGACATTGGTTTAATAGGGTCATATAGGTGTAAGTGTACATTTCTGTGATACATGTTCTGTGTACTGCATGTGTGCCCACCACCCAAAGTCATCTGCTGTTACCATATAATTGGTCCTCTTTACTGTCCCCCACCCCCTTCCCTGTGGTAACCACCATACTGTTTTCTGTCTTTGTCTATGAAGTTTCAGTTTTATATACCATATATGAGTGAAATCATATGGTTCTTAGCTTTTTCTGACTAACGTATTTCTCTTAGCATAATATTCTCAAGGTCCATTCATGTCACAAATGGCAGTATTTCATCTTTTCTTATGTCTGAATAGTAAAGTGTTCCATAGTGTATATATGTACCACATCTTTTTTATCTAGTCCTCAATTGAAGGACACTTTGCTTTTCTCCATGTCTTGGCCACCATGAATAAAGCTGCAGTGAACATGGGGGTGCGTGTATCTTTGCAAATAAATGTTTTCGAGGGTTTTTTGGGGTAGATACTCAGAAGAGGGATTGCTGGGTCATATAGTAACTCTAGTTTTTTAAAGATTTTATTTATTTTTAGAGAGAAAGAAGAGGGGGGAAAGGGACAGAAATATTGATGTGCAGGAGAAAAATCAGTTGGTTGCCTCTCACTTATGCCCTGACCAGGAACTGAACCTGCAACCTAGCCATGTGCTCTGACCAGGAATTGAACCATTGATCTTTTACTTTAAGGAACAACACCCAACACACTGAGCCACTTTGGTCAGGGCTGTAAATCTGTTCTTAATTTTTTTGAGGAACCACCAGTTTTCCATAATGGCTGTACCAGTTTACATTCCCACCAGCAGTGAATGAGGGTTCCTTTTTCTCTATGACCTCTCTTAACACTTGTGATTACCTGTCTTATTGATAGCCATTGTGAGGCGATATCTCATTGTGGTTTTGATTTGCATTTCCCTAATAGCTTGTGAATTTGAAATCTTTTTATATATCTGATGCCCATTTGTATGTCTTCTTGAAAGAAGTATCTGTTCAGGTCCTTGCCCATTGTTAATTAAATTGTGTGTTCATTGTTGAGTTGTATAAGTATTTTATATATTTTGGATATTAACCCCTTATGTAAGCTGTTGTTTGCAAGTAACATTTCCCATTCTGTTGGTTGCCTTTTTGTTTTATTGTCAGTTTCTTTTGTTGTGCAGAAGCTTTTTCATTTGATGTAATCACATTCATTTATTTTTGCCTTTACTTCCCTTGTCTTCGGGGTCAAATTTATAAAATCTCTATGACCCAGGTTCATAAATTTAGTTCATATGTCATCTTCTATGTAATATATTGTTTCAGATCTTATATTTAGGTCTTTGATCCATTTTGAATTAATTTTTGTACATGGGGACAAACTGTAGTCCAGTCTCATTCTTTTGCCTTTTCTCCCAGAACCATCTATTGAAGAGGTTTTCTTTTCTCCATTGTGTGTTTTTGGCTCCTTTACAAAAGATTATTTGCCCATATACTTGTGGTTTTATTTATAGGCTCTCATTTCCACTGGACCTTTCTTCTGCCAATACCAGGCTGTTTTGATTATCACACTTCTGTAATATAATTTGAGGTCAGGTAGAATGATACCTCCTGCTTTGTTCTTTTTTCTGAGGATTGCTTTGGCTCTTTGGGGTCTTGTGGTTCCATACAAATCTGGCAGTTTTTTTGTTCTATTTCTTTAAAAAATGGTATTGGACCCTGGCTGGTGTAGCTCAGTGGGTTGAGCTTGGACTGCGAATCAAAGAGTTGCTGGTTTGATTCCTGGTCAGGGCACATGCCTGGGTTGTGGGCCAGGTCCCCAGTGGGGGTCACCTGAAAGGCAACCACACAGTGATATTTCTTTCTCTCTTTTTCTCCCTCCCTTCCCCTGTCTCTAAAATAAGTAAAATCTTTAAAAAATAAATGAAAAACAAAAAATTATATTGGGATTTTAATGTTGATTGCATTACATCTGTATCTTTTCATTTGATTGTGCTTTTTTCAATCTCTTAATAATGCTTTGTAGTTTTCAGTATATAGATCCTTCACATCCTTTGTTAAGTTTATTCTTAGGTATTTTATTCTTTTGGTTGCAATTGAAAAAGGAAGTTTTTAAATTTCTTTTTCTGAAATTTCATTCTTAGTGTATAGGAAAGCAGTGGATTTTTGTACATTGATTTTGTATTCTGCAACTTGACTGTATTTGTTTATTGTTTCTAATAGATTTTGGATAAAGTCTTTAGGGTTTTCTATATACAGAATTGTGCCATCTACAAAGAATGAGACTTTAACTTCTTATTCTCAATTTGGATGCCTTTTATTTCTCTTGCCTGACTGCTGTGTCTAGGACTTCCAGAACTATCTTGAAAAACAATGGTGAGAGTGGACAGATTTGTCTTGTTCCATATTTTAGAGTAAAAGTTTTCAGTTTTTCACTATTGAGTATGATACTGGCCAAGGGTTTGCCATATATGGCCTTTATTATGTTGAGTTACTTTCCTTTTTCTATACCAGTTTTTCTTATTTTTCTATATCCATTGAGTGTTTTCATCATAAATGTATATTGTATTTTATCAAATGCCTTTTCTGCATCATTGGTAAGATGATAAGATTTTACCCTTTGTTTTGATAAATGTTGTGTGTGGCATTGATCAGTTTGTGTATGTTGAACCATCCTTGTGAACCCCATTGGATTGTGATGAATGAACCCCATTTGTACCCCTGTGATGTATTATTTTTTTAATGTATTTGATTTGCTTACGATTTTTGTACCCATATTCATCAGAAATATTTGACTGCAGGTTTTTTTGTGTGTGTATGTATTATCCTTGCCAGGTTTTAGTATCAGGGTTATATTGGCTTCATAAAATATGTTAGGAATTATTGACTCTTCATCAGTTTTTTGGAAGAGTTTAGGAAGGATAGATGTCAAACCTTCTTTGAATGTTTGGTAGAATTCACTGGTGATGCCAGCTGGTCCTGGGCTTTTTTAGGGGCAGTAGTTTGATGGTTTTAATTTTCTCACTGTTCATGGGTCTATTTAGATTTTTCATGTCTTCTTGATTCAGTCTAGGAAGGTTATATATTTCTAGCATGAAAGTTTTCTTGAAGTGCTTTGCTGCCTGGAGGTAGCTTCCAATCGAGTGATTTGGTGAATGGGCAAGATTATATGGGATTCCTTTTAAGCTATTTTATTGCAGTATCATTATTTTGAATGTTCAACTCTCAAAACCTACCCAGAGAGTGATTTGGTTTGAAAAGGTAGTTTTCTGCTCTGGTGCAGTGTAATCTGATAAAAAGGTGATTTTTACCTTGGAACTGATTGAAACTCTTTCCTAAGAAAATAATTTAAGACAAGCACTAAATGAAATTGATCATTGCTGCATTAATTATAATTGTGAGAAATGGAATTATCTGGATGTCTGGTGAGAAGAAAACTGTGGTATATGTGTGCAGTGGAATAGTATGTACAACGTAGAAAATATACCTTTGAGCTAAGAAGCTGACTTTAAGCTCTGGTTCCAAGTGTGTAAAATATTCAGTATAATCTCTGGGTTGCAAATACCCTATCTGTAAAATGGGATGGTAAAGGAGCTGCCTCAGAGGGTTTTTGTGAGGTTGGAAGGAAAGAATGGCCCCTGAAGTTTTAGCTCCTGCCTGAAAAAGTAAGTGTGCAATAAATGCTAGCTGCTTCTGCTCTTACACACTTGATGGTATATGTATAACAGCTATGGGATTACTTGTTCCACTCATCTCTTATTTTCTTTCTTTTTTAAGGTTTTACTTAGTTTTATAGACAGAGGGAAGGGAGGGAGAAAGAGGGAGTGAAACGTCAGTGTGTGGTTGCCTCTCGTATGCTCTCTACTGGGGACCTGGCCCACAACCCACGCATGCGCCCTGACTGGGAATCGAACCAGTGAACTTTCGGTTCACAGGCCTGCACTCAATCCATTGAGCTACACCAGCCAGGGCTCTTATTTTCTTGGAAGTGATATTCCTCCTTTCTGTTACCAAATTCAAACCACCACTTATATAGAATCTATTCTTGAATCTATTAACTTTGTCCCATCTCCATCAACGTGGCCTATTTTAGCTTACCATCACCTCTCAGATGGATGGCTCTAGTTGCCTCCCAGGTAGTCTCACTGCTGTACGGTTTGCACCTCTTCCAGTTTGTATTCTATAATGGTGACTTTCGATAAGCACAAGCTTTTTAATTTTTTATGAAATCTGTTTTAGCTTTCATGTTTTAATAGTTTATTTCAAATTAATTTTTGTATCTGGTGTGGGATAGGAATGGGTTATTTTTTTCTCATACTCAGGTGTTCTAGCACCATTTATTGAAAAGCACGTTGATTTCTCCATTAATTTATCTTGGTACCTTGATCAAAAGTCATTTGACACTATGTGTTTGGATCTGTTTCTGGAGTCTATTCTGTTTCATTGTCCATCTGTCCTTGCAAAACCATCACACTGATTTCTGTAGTTTTACAGTAAATCTTGTCATAAGGTAGTGAAATATCTAACTTTGCTTTTCTTTTAAATAATTGTTTTGGCTTTTCTATTTTACCTTTCCATGTACATTTTAGAACCAGTCTTTCCGTTTTTCCAAAAATGCCAGCTGGGATTTTTATTGATACATGTTTTTGATCTGTAGATCAATTTGGGAAGAATTGACAACATTAAGCTTTTCAATCCATGAATATGGTAAATCTCTATTTATTTAGATATTTAAATTTTTTTCAACAGTCTAGTGGAGATCCTGTACATTTTTCATTAGGTTTATTCCTAAGTATTTAATGTTTTTAATACCATTATAAGTAGTATTTTAAAATTTTATTTTCAGTTGTTTGTTGCTAGTCTGTAGAATATAGTTGTCTGTTTTATATTGAGCATATATCCTGTGACTTTGCTAAAGTCACTTGTTCTAGCAGGATTGTTTTGGTGGGGTACATTCCTTAGGGTTTTCTACATACACACAATAATTTACAAATAGGGACAGTTTTACCTCTTCCTTTCCAGTATTTGTGCTTTTCAGTTCTTATTTTATTGCACTGGCTGGGCCTACAGTCTAGTGTTGAATAGAAGTAGAAGGGATGAGACTGGACATCTTTGCCTCGTCCCAGTCCTAGAGGGGAAGGTATTCATTATTTCACAGTTAATTGATGTTAGTCATATTTGTATTCTAGAAAGTAAACCTGCTCTTTGATATCATAAATGGAGATTGAATTTTGTCAAGTTATCTTTGTGCATTTATTGATATGATACTGTCATACATGACTTTCTCATTTATTTTGGTAACACAGAAGTCCTTGTTTTTTTTAATTAAACTTATTTGAGATCATTGTAGATACACATACACTATAATTATATGTATATGAAGTATAAGAAATAATATGGGAAGATTCCATATACCCTACCTGGATTTCTCTCATGGTAACTTCTTGCAAAAGTATGGTGCAGTATAAATTGCTGTGAGCAAAGCAGTAACAGACTTGGAGCACTTTGGAGTCTGTGGCTGTTAGCCTTGGGTCTCCCGAAACCATGGTGAAGTTGGGGAACAATTTTGCAGAAAAGGGCACCAAGCAGGCATTGCTTGGAGGGAGGCTTCTACACCATCCCACTGATAATGCCCATCTATCTAAGCTGCAGTTCCTGCCCCTGGTAAGGTGGTTGTGAAAACTGATACTGAACATGAACCTGACTGCAAAAAAAGCAAAGGGCCAGTTTGTTCACATAATAACAGAATTCACTGTCTGCATCACCAAGAGCCCATCTGAGAGGTTTAAGGTCTCTGTGCTGGTCTTCATTCACCTGATCTTCCTCACATATGTCATCTTCCTGGTTGTCTACAAGGTGTACAAGTATGAATGCCTTCGTTGTGACAGTTCCATCCTCAAGAGTGAGTGCCCAGTGCATTCCTAATGTCTTGGTAGCCTACTATGCCTGAGGAAGACCCTTCACTCCCCAGATAAATTCTACATCATCCTGAACCAATACAACCTGGCCAAGCAGAGCATCACCGGCTCTGTGTTGCAGTGAATATCTGTGCTGTTAAGTTGTTGGAGCAGGGCACTCAAGCCCCTAATATATCAGCTTAGCAAGATAGGCAAGTTCCTTACAATGTATCACCTGAAGGTAACAAAGGAACTTGAGGGATATTTCACTAAACATAATTTCAAATAATTTAGAGTTTACTGATTTATGGTGCAACCACTTCAGTTTGCTAATACTGCTTTGCAAATAGAACTTGCTGCAGACCGCCAGTGGGCATAAAACCAAGTGCATATTAGCATTGCCTAAAGAGCTCTGATATCTCTTTTGGAATACTCTGAGAAGGATAGGGGTTAGTTGTTCCTTAAGTATTTTGTAAAATTCTATGAAACCATCAGGTCCAGGGCTTTTGTGTGCTGGGAGTTTTTTGAGTACTGCTTCAACTTCATGAGCTGTTAACAGTCTGTTCAGGTTTTCTGCTTCTTCTTGATTCAGTTTTGGAAGATTATATGTTTCTAGAAATTTGTCCATTTCCCCCAGGTTTTCAAATTTCTTGTCATGTAGTTGTTTGTAATAATTTCTTACAATCCTTTGTATTTCTGTGGTATCAGTTGTAATTGTTCCTCCTTCATTTCTGATTTTATTTGGGTCCTCTCCCTTTTTTTCTTGATGAGTCTAAAGGTTTGTTGATTTTGTTTATCTTTTCAAAGAACCAGCTCCTGCATTTACAGATCCTTTGAATTGTTTTTTTAGTCTCTATGTCATTTAATTCTACTCTGATCTTGATTATTTCCTTCCTTCTACCCGCTCTGGGCCTTGTTTCTTGTTATTTCTCCATTTTTTGAAGAGGTAGGGCTAGGGTATTTATTCGAAATGTTTCTATCTTTTTTAGGTAGACCTGTATTGTTATGAACTTCCCTCTCAGGACTGCCTTCGCTGTGTTCCATAGGTTTTGAACTGTTGTGTGTTCATTTTCATTTGTTTCCAGATAGTTTTTGATTTCTTCCTTGATCTCATCATTTACCCATTCATTGTTTCATAGCATGCTATTCAGTCTCCATGAATTTGAGTGTTTCTGAGTTTTTTCCTTGAGGTTGGTTTCTAGTTTTAAGCCCTTGTGGTTGGAGAAGATGCTTGGGATGATTTCAGTTTTCTTGAATTTGTTGAGGCTTGTTTCGTGTTCCATCATATAGTCTGTCTTCTTACAAGTCCAGGAAGCACAGAGGGTCCCAATCAAGAGGTACCCAAAAAGGCCCATTACAAGACACATCATAATTAAAATGGCAAAATTCTAAGACCAAGAGAGAATCTTAAAGGCAGCAACAGCCCTGGCTGATGTAGCTCAGTGTATTGAGCACTGGCCTGCGAACCAGAGGATCACGGTTCAATTTCCAGTCAGGGTACATGCCTGGGTTTCAGGCCAGTTTCCAGCAGGGGACACATGAGAGGCAACCATACATTGATGTTTCTCTCCCTCTCCCCTTCCCTTCCCCTCTAAACATAAATAAATAAAATATTTTTTTTTAAAGTCAGCAAGAGATAAACAGGAGGTAACATACAAGGGACCCCCAATAAGGCTGGCAGTTGACTTCTCAGTGGAAATGCTCCAAGCCAGAAGAGCAAGGAATATTCCAAGTAATGAAAATTAAAGGCCTGCAGCCAAGGCTACTCTACCCACCAAGGCTCTCAATTAAAATGGAAGGCCAAATAAGGAGCTTCCTAGACAAAAGAAGCCTCAAAAGAATATGCCTCCTCTATACCAGCACTGCAAGAGATGCTAAAGGGTATGCTTTAAGAAAAAGAAGATAAAGAGTGAAAGAGAGGAACACAGGTACAAAGTGGGTAAAATGGCAATGAATAAATACCTATTAATAATAACCTTAAAAGTAAATGGATTAAATGCTCCAACCAAAAGACATAGAATAGCTGAATGGATAAGAAATCATGACCCACACATGCTGCCTGCAAGAGACCCATTTCAGAAGAAAAGACCTACACAGACTGAAAGTGAAGGTCTGGAAACAAATATCCCAAGCAAATGGACAGGGGGAAAAATCCAGAGTAGCAATACTTATTTCAGACAAAATAGATTTCAAAACAAAGGCCATAAAAAAAGACATGGAAGGACACTTCATAATACTCAAGGGAAGAATTCATTAAGAAGAAATAAGTATTTTAAACATACATGCATCAAACATAGGAGGACCCAAACATATAAGGAAAATCTTGGAGGACTTCAGGAAAAATATAGATAGCAACACGCTTGTACTAGGGGATTTTAACACCCCACTGTCAACAAGGGGTAGGTCTCCCAAACAAAATATCAACAAGGATGTTGTGCAACTGAATGACACATTAGATCAAGTGGGCTTAACTGATATATATAGAACCTTTCACCCCCAAAAAGCAAAATACACATTCTTTTCAAATGATTTAACTATATTAGTTTCTTTTCCTTTCCATATACATTTTAGAATAATCTTTACAGTAACAAAACATCTTGCTGGGACTTTGATAGGAATTGTGTTAATCCTGTATATTAATTTAGGGAGAATCAACATATGTTGAGTCTTTCAATCCATGAACATGGTATATCTCTCCATTTATAACTTTGATTTTTTTCATAAGCATTGTATAGTTCCAGCATACAGATACTGTAAATGTTTTGTTAGATTCATACCTTTATTTCATTTTTTGAGCAATTGTACATACTGCACTTTAAATTTCAAATTCCATATTTTTATTACCAGTATATTAAAATAAGGTAGACTTTGTATGTCTTGTATCTGTGACTTTGCTGAATTTACTTATTAGTTCTTAGGGTTTATTTTGTAGATCCTTGGGATTGTCTTAGGCAATCATGTCATCTGCAACTGGGAACAGTTTTCTTTTTACTTTTGCCTTTTATTTCCTTTGCTTGCCTTACAAGAAGTTCCAGGGCTCCATTGAACAATATTGGTGAGAGTAGACATCCTTGTCTTATTCCTGATCTTGGGGGAAAGCATTCAGGTTTTCACAATAAGTACGTACATACTGTTATCTGTAGGTTTTTCATAGATAGTCTTTATCAAATTGATAAAAAAAATTTTCTGAGTTTTTATCATTAATGGGTATTGAACTTTGTCAAATGCTTTTTTCTACTTCAGTTGCTAGATCATGCAATATTTTTCTTATATGGTAGATTGTACTGATTGGTTTTATAGTATTGAACCACAATTTCATTCTTTTTAAAAAATAAATGTTATTGATTATGCTGTTATAGTTGTCCCATTTTCCCTTTATTCCCCTCCACCCTGCACACCCCTTCCCACCTTCATTCCCCCCACTATAGTTCATGTCCATGAGTTGTACATATAAGTTCTTTAGCGTCTACATTTCCCATACTATTCTTAACCTCTCCCTGTCTATTTTCTACCTACCATTTATGCTTCTTATTCTGTGTACCCTTCCCCCTCTCTCCACCTTCTACTCCTCCTCTGATAACCCTCCACGTAATCTCCATTTGTGATTCTGTTTCTGTCCTAGTGGTTTGCTTAGTTTGTTTTGTTTGTTTTTAGGTTTGGTTTTTAATAGCTGTGAGTTTGTTGTCATTTTACTGTTCATATTTTTAATCTTTTTCTGAGATAAGTCCCTTGAACATTTCATATAATAAGGGCTTGGTGATGATGAACTTGACCTTATCTGAGAAGCACTTTATCTGCCCTTCCATTCTAAATGATAGCTTTGCTGGATAGTGTAATCTTGGATGTAGGTCCTTCCCTTTCATGACTTCAAATACTTCTTTCCAGCCCTTTCTTGACTGCTAAGTTTCTTTTAAGAAATCAGCTGATAGTCTTATGGGAACTCTTTTGTTGGTAACTGTCTTCTCTCCTCTTGCTGCTTTTAAGATTCTCTCCTTGTCTTTTATCTTGGGTAGCTTAATTATGATGTGTCTTGCTGTGTTCTTCCTTGGGTCCAATTTCTTTGGGACACTCTGGGTTTCCTGGACTTCTTAGAAGTCTACTTCTTTTGCCAGATTATGGAAATTTTCCTTCATTATTTGTTTAAATAAGTTTTCAATTTCTTGCTCTTCCTCTTCTCCTTCTGGTACCCCATTGATTCAGATATTGGAATGTTTAAAGATGTCCTGGAGGTTCCTAAGCCTCTGCTCATCTTTTTGAATTCCTGTTTCTTCATTTTTTTTCTGTTTGCTTGTTTCTTTCTTCCTTCTGGTCCACTCCATTAATTTTATTCCCAGTTTCCTTCCCATCACTATTGGTCCCCTGTGCATTTCCCTTCATTTCACTTAGTTTAGCATTCATTTGTTCATCTAATTTGTGACTAAAATCAACCAGTTCTGTGGGCGACCTGATCACCAGTGTTTTGAACTGTGCATCTGATAGGTTGGCTATCTCTTGGTTGCTTAGAAGTATTGGCTCTGGGGCTTTGAGTTGTTTTTCTGCTTGAGCCATAATGTTTTGGTCTGTTTGTGCCAGTTACATAAGGGGGGGAAGCTTAGGTGTTCACTGGTGTGGGTCGACCCAATCTCTATGTTGTGACTAGGCACGGGATCAGAGAGGGAGCATTGGCATTTGTTCTGTTCTCTCTCGGATTTTGGTCCGCTCTGCCACTCCCACAAGCAAACTGGGCCCTTCTGGTGCTGGTTCCCAGGTGGGTCGGCTTGTGTACATCCTAGGTTCCCTGTGGGTTCAGCTCCAACGAACTCTCCTGTGAGGCTGGGAGCTGTTCCCCGCAACTCAACCCCTGAAAGTTTTTGCAATTAGTGCTTTTAGGCTTTTATTTTTTTGTCACTGGATTGCGAGATCCGTCTCACTGTCCATTTTTTTGCCTGGTTTATCTGTGTGTGAATGTGTGAACGCAGCCAGACAGCTACCTTGCGCCCTCACTGGGTCTGCCCGTTGCTACTCCACACCTGGGGTCTGCCAACCACGGCTTGCACCCCTGGGTTGGTCCGGCAGCCACTGCTCTTTCTAAATCTGTGTTGCCTTTAAACTTGGTTGTGCAAGGAGATACAGTGTTTCCACCTACGCCTCCATCTTGGCCGGAGGTCCTCTTTAAAAAAAATATATATTGTATTTATTTACTTTTAGGGAAAGGGAAGGAGAAAGAAAGGGAGAGAAACATCAATGTGTGGTTGCCTCTTCTGTGCTCCCTACTAGGGGCCCGACCTGGCCTGCAACCCAGGCATGTGCCATGACTGGGAATTGAACCGGCAACCATTTGCTTGGCAGGCCAGTGCTCAATCCACTGAGCCACACCAGCTGGGCTCGACTTTTCTAATACCACTTAGAGCTCTAGTTTTCCCTTTAAGCACTGTTTTAAGTTTATCACACAAATGTTAACAGTTTTCCATCACTCAGTGTGAACTACTTTTAACTTCCCAGGTTATTTCGAAATATCTTGCTTAATTTCCAAATATTTGAGAATATTTGAGATATCTTATTATCAGTTTCAGATAGCATTTTGTTATGGACCAAGACTATCCTCTGTCTGATTTCAGTTCTTTGGAATGAGGTGGTGCTAGTTCAAGGCCCAGCGTATGCTGGTCACCATCCCAGGTGTACCTAAGAGGAGTGTACATTCTGCGGTTGTTACATGCTGGGTTCTTCATGCCTTCAGCCCGCTTTTTAAAAAATTCTGTCTAGAAGTTATGATTATCATGATGAGAGGGTTAGTCAGATATAAGCTACTCTGACATTACCAATATTATCTTTTATATGTAATTTCTTCATAATACATTCTCTTTGAAAGCATTCTAACAGCACATATATTAAAATATAACAGGTTGTAAACAGGTTGTAGTTTGTGTGATTCATTGTCTGTGTAAATACATATTTTTATCCGGTACATGTGCTTTAAAGCAATTGTAAGATCTTTGTATATATTAAATGATACTGTTTTTTCATTAATATGCATACTCCTACTGGAAAGAATTTTTTTTGTTTTATTACATCAATTAATAATGTGACAGAATATGCATTATTAAGCAACATCTGATACAGAGCCTGAGATAATTCTTTACTGAATTTAATTAAAGATTCATCTCTTTCTCAAGGTATGTTGCCTGGTTTCTTGTCTCCACAGTGGTCTCACATCTGAAACATGGCTACAGATTGGCTGGGCAGTATTGTGTCCATCAACTGTGGGGACAGCTTGGGTGTCTATCAGGGACGAGTGTCGGCAGTGGATCAGGTCAGCCAGACCATTTCTCTCACCCGGCCTTTCCACAATGGAGTGAAGTGCCTTGTGCCAGAAGTCACCTTCAGGTGAGTGTCCCAACTGATTCTTCCACATCTAATCTGGTGGTCAGTGGAGCTTGAACTGAAGCCAGAATGCTAATAGTATGTTGTGTAGGACTGCTTTTGAGTGGTCTTGTTGGAGGTGAGATTTTGCAGTATTGGATTGTATAGTTAGCAGACTGTCATAGCTTTCAGCTCATGGTTCAGGGTTTGTAAAACATTTTCTGATCTCTGTCAAGTGTGGAATATTACATTATTTAAATGGGTCAAATTTAGAATTACCTCTTAGTTTTCTTTTATGGTTTTAGATTTTCTTTCTCAGTTTTATATCGCTGTGCTTTTCTTAATCTAAGGTTGTTACTTATTTTCCCCTTCATGACTGTAGCTCTTCTTGTAGATCTGTATTATAATTTATTTCCAAAAGCACACTGTAGCCAGTAGCTAAAGTCCTTAGTCACAGGAATGTATTTTTCTTAGTGTCTGCCAGCATATCTGAAGTTCAGTTGTCTTCACATCCCTCTTTTCACCAGTTTGGCCAACGTATGATTAAAAAAAAAAAAAAAAAAAAAGACTGTTGGGCAAGAGCTTCCCTTAACTTTGTGAACAATACGTACACATAACTTTTTTTGTAGGTGTATCCATTTTTATTTCTTACCTCCTCTGAAGTCTCAGTAGAAGAAATACCCTTTGTGTTCAGGGCTCACCTTATTGTGTATGCTTTATATGCGATCCTTTTCTATCTCCTTTGAGACCCTAACCGTCTATTTCACGTCTTTAGTTTCAACCATTATTCTGTGTTCTTCCTCTCCACATTCAAACATCCCCAGGCCTCCCCCATAGTACAGGCATTCCCCCACCCCGCATACAACTTGCATTTGAACTATCATTTCCTTCTCTGTACACCCACATTTCTTTTCAGACCAAAAACGATCTGCCTTCATTTCCTTTGCGGCCTCATTCTCTAGTCCCTCCTTACCCGACTGTATCTTTTTTCTAACTTTACCATTTTGCTTAGCTATCTCTTGTCAAGGTTACAAATGGCCTAACTGCCAAATTCAGTGTCAGTGTCTCAATTATCATCTATTCAAATGCTCCCTTTTTTTTAAATCCTCAGCTGAGAACATTGTCTTTTTTTATTGTTTTTAGAGAGAAAGGAAGGGGGCGGGGTGGGAGGAGAGAAACACATCACTGTGAGAGAGAAACATTGATTGGCTGCCTTCTCCTACAGGGAATCCAACCTGTGTCCTTTCAGTGGCCAGGACAGCGCTCCGGCCAGGGAAGCCATGCCCGGCAGGGCAAGTGCTCACTAACTTTTGAAAGTGTCTGCTTCTTTTAGTTTCTCTGTCATTCCTTTGGGTTTTATTTTCATGTTTTCCTCCATTCCTTTATCTTTCTTTTTTCCAGGTTCCTTTTCTTATACTCACATTTTAAGATTGGTTTCCTCAAATTTCTATCTTTGATTCTTTTCTCACCCTGTACTCCCTAGATGTTCTCATGGATGCCTTCTGATATGTTCATGAGACCCCAAGTCTTTTTTACTAGTAATAATAACCATTTATTGAGTTCTTAATAACTAAATACTAGTCTTAATGATTTGCATATATCATGTCATTTATCCCTATAAGACTATTTGTAAACTGACCATTGTTTTTTTAATAATATATTTTATTGATTGTGCTATTACAGTTGTCCCATTTCCCCCCCTTCATTCCCCTCCACCCTGCTACCCACTCCAACCCACATTCCTCCCCTTTAGTTCATGTCCGTGTATCATAAGTTCTTTAGGTTCTACATTTCCCATACTATTCTTGCCCTCCCCTGTCTGTTTTCTCCCCATCGTGTATGCTACTTATTCTCTGTACCTTTTCCCCCCTTCTCCTCCTTCCACTCCCCTGTTGCTAACCCTCCATGTGATCTCCATTTCTGTGGTTCTGTTCCTGTTCTAGCCATTTGCTTAGGTTGCTTTTGTTTTAGGCATGGCTGTTAATAACTGTGAGCTTGCTGTCTTTTTACTGTTCATCTTTTTTATCTTCTTTTTCTTAGATAAGTCCCTTTAACATTTCATATAATAAGGGCTTGGTGATGATGAACTCCTTTAACTTGACCTTATCTGAGAAGCACTTTATCTTCCCTTCCATTCTAAATGAAAGCTTTGCTGGATAGAGCAATCTTGGATGTAGGTCCTTGCCTTTCATGACTTGGAATACTTCTTTCCAGCCCCTTCTTGCCTGTAAGGTCTCTTTTGAGAAATCAGCTGACAATCTGATGGGAACTCCTTTGTAGGTGACTGTCCCCTTATCTCTTGCTGCTTCTAGGATTCTCTCCTTCATTTTCATCTTGACTAATGTAACTATGATGTGCCTTGGTGTGTTCCTCCTTGGATACAACTTCTTCGGGACTCTGAGTTTCCTGGACTTCCTGGAAGTCTATTGCCTTTGCCATATTGGGGGAGTTCTCCTTTATTATTTGTTCAAATAAGTTTTCCAATTGTTGCTGTTCCTCTTCCTCTTCTGGTACCCCTATAATTAGGATATTGGAATGTTTAAAGATGTCCTGGAGGTTTCTAAGCCTCTCCTAATTTTTTTGAATTCTTGTTTCTTCATCCTTTTCTGTTTGGTTGTTTCTTTCTTCCTTCTGGTCCACTTCATTGATTTGAGTCCTAGTTTCCTTCCCATCACTATTGGTTCCCTATGCATTTTGCTTCATTTGACTTAGTGTAGCCTTCATTTTTTTTCATCTAATTTGCGACCAAAATAAACCAGTTCTATGAGCATTGTGATCACCAGTGTTTTGAACTGTGCATCTAATAGGTTGGCTCTCTCTTGGTTGCTTAGTTGTATTATTTCCGGAGCTTTGATCTGTTCTTCTGTTTGAGCCCCCCCCTTTTTTGGGGGGTCCTGATGCACCTGTTAGTATGAGGGGCAGAGCCTTAGGTGTTCACCAGGGCAGGGCAGCCCAGTTGCTGGGTTGTGACGCAGTATGTTCTGAGAGGGAACAATGGTGCTTGCTCTGCTGTCAGATTTCAGTCCCTTCCACTGCTTCCCTTAAGCAAACTGGGCCCTTCTGGTGCTGATTCCTGGGTGGGTGGGCTTGTGTACATTGTAGGACTCTGTGGGTCTCTCCAATGAACTCTCCTGTGAGGTTGGGAGTCTCTCCCAGCACCTCATCCCTCACAGATGTTTTCAGTCAGAGGTTTGAGGCTTTATTTCCTGGCACTGGGACCCTGGGTTGTGAGGTCTGTCTCGCTGCCCGTTTTTGCCTGGTTTATCTGCACACGAATGTGTGACCACAGTCAGCCAGTAGCCTTGCGTGCCTCACTGGGTCTGCTCGTTTCCTCCCCATGCCAGGGTCTGCTAGCCCTGCGCCGCCTGCGTTCCCAGGTCTGCCAGTCACCGCTTTTTCCTGTGTCTACCGCTCTCCGCTGGCCACCTGCTCCACCCCTCTTACTGGTCTGGATGAATGGTTGTCTGACTTTTTGTACAGTTCAGTTTTCTGTCTGTTCTGGGTGTGTTTTGGTTTCTAAATCTTTGTTGTCCTTAATTTTGGTTGTGCAAAGAGGCACAGTGTTTCTACCTAGGCCTCCATCTTGGCCGTAGTGTCTCAGACTGCCATCAAAGACTAACTCGGACATCCCGGGGAAAGGACGTGTCTGAGGCCTGCGGGGGCGGGGGGGCAGGCGGGGCAGAATGCGCTCAGGTGTGGCCCGAGCCGACACCCCTATAAACTGGCCATTGTTATTACTGATGACTTCTCTGTTTGCCTATACCAAATCTTTAATTTAGGCCCATTTTCTGAGCTCCAGACACTTTATTTTAATTGTCTACTGGGTATTTCAAGGTGGATATCCTTAAATCTTCAATTAAGATTTTCAAAGTTGAACTCATGTTACCTACAGATTTCTTTTCCAAAAATTTACCCTTAGTAGGTGACTAATAACACTCTCCACCCAAGTTAGAAACTTAAGAATCATAATAAATTCTTTCTCTTTGATCCCACTGTTCAGTTAGTCACCAAATCCTGTGGGTTGCAAATGTCTCATGGTTCCATCTTCCTTTCTCCCTTTTCATCATCACTTGCCCTGTTTCTCTCCTCTTATTTCTTGCCTGGTCTCCTAACTGGTGCTGTTGCTTCTAGTTTCTCCATCTACAGCCACTAGAAAAATCCAGTGTGATTACGACTGGCCCCTAATTGCCTCCACAGGCCTTACCTCCTGGTGGCCTGCACAAGCATCCGACCCTTTAGTCACACCGTAACATTTGCGTGCATCAAGTGGGCCACACGTTCTCAGCCTCTTAGCCTTGGCTTGAGATGCCTGTCCCACCTGACCAACTCTTATTTTCCATCCTCCAGACTTAGCATACATATTTCATCCACCTCTGCCAAACTAACGTCTTTATTTTCCTTTTAGGTTCTCTAGTCTCCTATGCAAACCTCTGTCATAAGGAGACTATGACAAAGTGTCAACACTTTAAGACATTTTTTCCTTTTTTATTGAATTTATTGGGGTGACATTGGTTAACAAAATTATACAGATTTCAAGTGCATAATTCTACAATCTACAACACATCTTCTGTACACTGTAGTGTGTGTTCACCACCCCAAGTCAAGTCTCCTTCTATCACCATCTATCCCCCCATATCCTCTTCCACCTGTCCCCAGCAGTCACCACACTATGGTCTATATCCATGAGTTTTTTTCTCCTTTCTTTTTTGCTCAATCCCTCCACCCACTCAGCCCCCAGTATTTAACACTTTTGATTGTCTACTTGTCTTTTCTGACTAGACTATGAGTTCTTTGTGGGCATGTATTGCTTTTCATCTCTATATACCCCATTCCCAGTGCAGGGCTTACCACATATTAAGTACTGTGTATATGCCTACCGAATGAGCAGGTGAGCGAATGAATGAAAAAAAAGCTGTAAAGCATTCTGGAAATCCAAGATGTTGATGATAGTTTTGTGATTAACAATATGGCTCTTTAAAGGGCAGTGCTGTGTCAGTGCCATGTTGGTGGCTGAGCTGTGTGTCTCTACCACCTTTCTTAGTTTTTGATAACTCATTGAAATGCAGCCCTACAAAGGTGTAGCTGGTTGCTCTTGATTCCAGTTTCATCATTATTACCACTTACTGTATTTTTGAGAATTGGATTGTTTTGTGTATTTCAGGGCAGGTGACATTATGGAATTAAAAATTCTGGAGATACCAGGTCCTGGAGAAAACCAACATTTTGGAGACCTTCAGACAGATTTAGGCTCCTCTGGTGTTGGGTACCAAATGGGTATCAATCAGAATGGCATGGGCAGGTTGGTCAAGAAGCCAGCCCCTTCCAGCACTGCCCCGCAGAACATCCCGAAGAGGACCGATGTGAAGAGCCACGATGCTGCCGTCTCCCCGCAGCAGCAGTGCTCCAGGAGCTGTGTGGATAGGCACGCAGAGCCCTTGAGTCAGTCCAGAAGTTTTCGTCGTCGGCACAACTCTTGTAAGTCAGAGCAAGTTGATTATTTCTTCTTAACTTGATGTTTGAAGGCTGTAAGTTCTTATCCACTGCTATTCTTTAAAGAATCCTTTGTTACCCTAATATAAAAGGATATTGGCAGAGCTTCCCCAAAATATACCATGGTTCTCTTATTCCAGGGCTATTTCCTCAATGACTAAGAGGAAAGAAAAAAGCTGCTGGAGACTCACACCAATTCCTGCCCTCTCCTGCTACTTCCCTTTCTTCAAGAAAACACCTGCTTAGAGTTCACATAGACAGAAGTGATAGTGTTTTTGATCTGGTAACTGATGCTTGTAGTGATATCTGATTTGAACCTGCATTTCAGCTGTTCCAGGGGATTCTTGGATGACTTTTCTTCTTGTGATTTAGCTCCCATCCTCAATTAGAGGAGAGGGAGGTGACTTGTCTAGACATCTCTGTGATCTTAGTTTCAGACTGATGACTGTGAACTTGCTGTACTCACTGTTCGTGCTGGCCTAGTTAATTCACTAGACTCTGCTTTGCTCTGTGACATACTCATTGACATAATATGAGTCTTTTACAGAATGAGGAGTTACAACAGATTCACTGGAGTCTGTGTGGCACTGATGTCAGGGGTCATCATTTGAACTTTTGAAAATACCTGATTCTATGAATAAAATTTTGAAATTAAAAAAAAAGTGTTTCACGATACTTTTCTTCAGTGCTTCTTCAGTAACTATCTGAATTGACCATGATTGAAAACCTGAGACTGAAATTGAATTGTTACTTCTGTTCCTTTGAAAAATTATAGAACACTTGGATAGAAAATGAGTCTTTCCATTTAAACTTTAAAACCTTCACTACTTTGCTTTATTTTTCTTTAGAAAAACAAAACAAAACTAAAACTGGACCTTTTGTCTTTACTAAAAGTATTGACTTGTTTGTTAAAAGTTTAAATAAGCAGTTTATAATCTCATACACTTGGAGATCATCTTTATTAACCATTTATATATTTTTCAACATATTTTCTCCCTGCTATTGACATCTGATATTATTATGGTGCATTTGTTACAATTAATGAAGGAATGTTGATACATTATTAGCAACTAAAGTCTATATATTATTCATCCAGCAAACACATTACACTTAATAGTCGTATTGCCTCTTGGCTGTGATGGTTTCTCAGACTTTCATTGTTTCTGATGTCCTAATTTTGATAAATACTGGTCAGATATTTGGTAGAGTATCCCTCAGTTGATATTTGATGTTTTCCTCATGATTATACTGGGATTATGTGTTTTGGAGAGGAGGGCCACAGAGATGAAGTGTTATTAACATTACATCACATCAAAGGTAGCTGTCCCCTGGGTGTCCGGGCTCTGGGGTTTCTTAAGTGCTACAAACCCAGGTCATCCCTGACCTTTGTGTTGCCTGGGGCCACCCTGCCTGAGCTATAAAAGCAATCTGAGATGGCTGCTGCTTGTAGGGCTGGGCTTGGAGGTTCTGAGGCAAAGCCAAGCTGTGAATCTAGGCTGGTTGCTGCTGGTGTGGAGCCTGGGGCCACTTAGCAATAGGTACAGGGGCCAGGGGGTAGGGGTTGTTGAGTGCTCACTGAGGCTGGCTGTTGCTTGTTTGAGTGGATTTAGGAAGTTGTGAAGCATGAGCCAAGGCCAGCCATTCAGATGGGAAAGCAGCTTGGGTGGGCCCATAAGTTGGGTAGGACAAAGTCTCTGGGGATCTCCAGGGCGAAGCAAACAGTGTTAGCCAGGTTGATGGAGACTTAGGTGTGGCACCAGCATGCCACTTCGGTGGCTTTGTTGGGGGGATGGTTCAGATATGGGATAATGGCCTCTGCCTGCCTTTCTGTCTGGGAGAAAGCTGTCCCCTAGCTCTTGCCTTGATGACAGACACTTCAGTTCCTCCCTGTATGCCCCTGCTGCCTTTCAAGCTGCTACCTCGGTGCTGGAGCTCTGAGAGAGTGAGTCTGAGAAAGTCTGTGTGTGGGCTCTTTGAGAGAAACTGCTTGGGACTCCAGAGGTTTCTTACACAGACTCAATCCCCACTGGTTTTTGCAGCCCAATGTTATGGGAACTAAACTTCCTGGCTCTGGAACTTTGGGCTGGGGGGGGGGCCTCTTGTGGGGCTGGGACTCCTCACTCTCGGGATATCCCTCCTGAACTTTTATCCACCACACGTGGATATAGGACCAAACCATTCCACATCTGTACCTTTCCTACTAGTTTGGAAGGATGTGGTTTCTTGATTTCCGTAGTTCTGACTTCTCTGACTTCCATTCAGCTCAATTTCTGACAGTTCTGAGTGATGGTGCTTCTATATTTTAGTTGTAATTTTGATGTGGTTGTGCAGGGAAGTGAGTCATGTTCACCTGTGCTGCCATCTCGACCGGAAGTTGGTTTTTTTAAATATATTTTATTGATTATATTATCACAGTTGTCCCATTTCCCCCCTTCATTCCCCTCCACCCTGCACACCCTCTCCCTCCCACATTCCCCCCCTTTAGTTCATGTCCATGTGTCGTAAGTTCTTTAGCTTTTACATTTCCCATACTATTCTTGCCCTCCTCCTGTCTATTTTCTGCCTGGTATCTATGCTACTTATTCTCTGTACCTTCCCCACTCTCTCCTCCTCCCACTCCCCTGTTGCTAACCCTCCATGTGATCTCCATTTCTGTGGTTCTGTTCCTGTTATAGTTGTTTCCTTTGTTTTTATTTTAGGTGTGGTTGTTAGTCATTGTGAGTTTGCTGTCATTTTAGTATACATGTTCTTTATCTTTTTCTTAGATAAGTCCCTTAAACATTTCATATAATTAGGGCTTGGTGATATGAACTCCTTCAACTTGACCTTACCTGAGAAGCACTTTATCTGCCCTTCCATTCTAAATGAAAGTTTTGCTGGATAGAGCAATCATGGATGGAGGTCTTTGGATTTCATGACTTGGAATACTTCTTTCCAGCCCCTTCTTACCTGTAAGGTCTCTTTTGAGAAATCAGCTGACAGTCTGATGGGAACTCCTTTGTAGGTGACTGTCTCCTTATCTCTTGCTGCTTCTAGGATTCTCTCCTTCATTTTCATCTTGGCTAATGTAATTATGATGTGCCTTGGTGTGTTCTTCCTTGGGTCCAACTTCTTTGGGACTCTCTGAGCTTCCTGGATTTCCTGGAAGTCTATTTCCTTTGCCATATTGGGGAAGTTCTCCTTCATTATTTGTTCAAATAAGTTTTCCACTTGTTGCTGTTCCTCTTCCCCTTCTGGTACCCCTATAATTTGGATGTTGGAGCGTTTAAAGATGTCCTGGAGGTTCCTAAGCCTCTCCTCATTGTTATGAATTCTTGTTTCTTCCTTCTTTTCTATTTGGTTGTTTCTTCCTTCTGGTCCACTCCATTGATTTGAGTCCCAGTTTCCTTTCCATCACTATTGGTTCCCTATGCATTTCCCTTCATTTCACTTAGTTTAACATTCATTTGTTCATCTAATTTGTGACTAAAATCAACCAGTACTGTGAGCAACCTGATCACCAGTGATTTGAACTGTGCATCTGATAGATTGGCTATCTCTTGGTCACTTACAAGTATTGGCTCTGGGGCTTTGAGCTGTTCTTCAGCCATAATGTTTTGGTCTGTTTGCACCTGTTGCGCCGTATGAGGGGCAGGGTAACCCAAGTCACTGGGTTGTGATGCTGTATGTGGGGGCGGGGTTAGAGAAGAAAAAAAAATGGTGCTTTGCTCTGCTCTTTGTTGCACCTCAGTCTCTTCTGCCGCTTCCCCCAAGCAAATTGTGCCTCTCTGGTGCTGATTCCCGAGTGGGTGGGCTTATGTGCATTCTAGGACCCTGTGGGTTTCTCCAACGAACTTTCCTGTGAGGGTGGGAGTTTCTCCCTGGGCCTCAATCCCCACAAGTGTTTTCAGTCGGTGTTTTGAGGCTTATTTCCCAGCGCTAGGACTCTGGGTTGTGCGATCTGTCTCACTCTCTAGTAATCTACGTGCGAATGTGGGACTGCTGCAGGGTCAGCCAGCCACCTTGCGCACGGTGCCCCACTTCTCAATTGCTGCCTCGCTGGGTCTGCCAGCTGCCACCTGGGTGCCCAAGGTCTGTCCAGTGTCACTGTTTCCTGTGCTGTGACCTCTCTCCACTCAGCCGCCCTACTGCGCCCTGCGCTATGGATGAATGTGTCTATTTTAACTCCTTGGTTGTTGGACTTCCATACAGTTTAATTTTCTTTCAGTTTTGGTTGTTACTTTGTTTCTGAATTGTTGTCCTTATTTTGGTTGTTCGAGGCGGCACAGTGTATCTACCTACACCTCCATCTTGGCCGGAAGTCCTCAGAAGTTGGTTTTTTATTTTTGATGTTGACCTTAATTGCCTGGCTGAGGTAGTGTGTGTCAGATTTCTTCTGTAAAGTAACTCTTTTCCCACCTTTCCAAACTGTCCTCTTTCTAAGGAAGTCACTGTGTGCACCCCACACCTGTGTGCCCTGGGAGGGCATCGTGCACCCAAGATTTCTCTCCCATGTATTGATTTACTCAATCACTTATTTTTTTATCAGTATGGACTAAATTCTATACTGCTTTATTTTTTAGAGAGAAATATCAATGTATGGTTGCCTCTGGTGCGTCCCCTGCTGGGAACTGGCCTGTAACCCAGGCATGTGCCCTGACTGGGAATCGAACTGCGGTCCTTTGGTTTGCAGGCCCGTGCTCAATCCACTGAGCTACAGTGGCCAGGGATTATACTGCTTTATTTTAGTGCTCATCACTTCGGCTTTGACTACAGGGAGCTCTTTCAGTTGGCTGCTGTGTATGTGCCTTTGACTTGCCCCCATTGCATGTACTCTGACATGCACTTATGTGGATGGTTTCCTCCCAGTAGTTCTTTACTTCTCTGGCACCACAGGAGGCTCCAGGTTTATCTTCCTCCTAGAAACAGCCACGTCTCTAAGGAGCCGTTACTTCTCATTGGAGAATAATATTACAAACCATGGTCTTGGCGCTTGATATATACTCTGGCTACCAGGTTTTGCCCTTTAAGCTGACAGAACAGGGAAATATGCGTGCATACTTCATCTGTGTATATATGCATACCTATAAATATTTTTGTACTATATGAAGCTAAATATGAGTTTATATTGATATCTGCAATTTTAACCCATTACCATGTGAATGATTCTAGCCTCCTTTTCTTATCTGTAACTCTAACTGTGAGACACCTGTCTCCTGCCATTCGCCATCCATTCACTTAAATTATTCTCTTCCAGTATGCATATATAGCAGTGTAAGAATCACTAATCTGTACCCTCACCCCTACATTGACTTGTTTCATGTAACAAATTCTGTCACCTACTGCATTTCATCCTGAGATCCTCCAGGATGAAGGCGATTTAAAAAATTTTATGTACATTAAAAAAATAAGCAAAAAAATTTAATTAATGTACATTAAAGCTCACTCTTTGGCTTCTGAAGTTCTGTGGATTTTAACAACTGCAATGTCTTGTGTCCATTGTTACAGTATCAGACAGAATCCCTCTTGTTTTACCTGTTCAGTCCTTTCACCTTTCCCTTTATGACCTCTCGTTCCTGACTATTCCTTTCTGCCACAGCAACTGATCTTTTTACCAACCTCTGTCGTTTTGCCTTTTCCAGAATATTGCATAATTTTAAAAAATTTTTTGTTTTTCAATTACAGTTTATAGTCAATTTAGTTTCAGGTGTATAGCATTATGGTTACACAGTCATACAAGTGATTCCCTAATATTTCCAGTACCCACCTGGCACCATACATATTTATTACAATATTATTGACTACATTCCGTATGCTGTCCTTGACATCCCTATGGCTGTTCTGTAACTACCAATCTGTATTTCTCAGTCCCTTCACCTTTTTCATGCAGCCCCTCCCCACGCCCCCACCCAGAGTGTCACATAAATAAAGTCACACAGTTGGTAGCTTTTTCAGACTGTCTTTCACTTAACAATATGCATTTAAGATTGTTTCATATCTTTTTGTGGCTTGATAGATCATTTTCTTTTACTTATGAATAATATTTTATCAAATAGATGTTTATTTCTCCACTTACCTATTCAGGGATATCTTGGCCTGAATCACAGGTTTTCATGATTATGACTAAATCTGCCATAAACATTTGTGTGCAGGTTTTATGTGGACTTAGTTTTCAGATAAGTTGTGTAAATACCTAGGAGTGTGATGATTTGATGTTATGGTATGACTATCAATTTTTCTGTTTTTTTCCCAGTACTAGAAATTATAGTGACTCTCTTGAAAGACTGCATTTGACTTCAAAACAAGAAATTTGTTTGATCTTTAATTATTTACTTTGGTATATTAAAAAATGTAGTCACTATCAAAAGCATACCTTGACTGATACTGCTTCTACTTTCACTGTTTGCTTTGTTCTTTTTCTTAGATTAACTATGCATAAATATTATAAAGAGATCATGGGCAAAAAAATGGTATTCTCTTTCAGAGAACTTTTTCTGAGTCCAGATTGTGTGGGAAATGCCTGTGGCCTGGGAATTTGATTATGAAATGTGGCTCAGATTTAGTTTGTGATAGAAGGTAGAATTACATCTGGGGTTCCAGCCAAGATGGAGGCATAGGCAGAAGAAACTCTTTGATTCCTCACACAACCAAAAGAAGGATAACAACCAATTTTAAAATAAAGAACAACAAGAACTGCCAAAAAAAACATTTGCATGGAAATCCAACAACCAAGGAGTTCACCAAGACAAAGAAATATGGTCCAAATGAAAGAACAGATCAACACTCCAGAAAAAGAGCTAAGCAACAAGGAGATAGCCAACCTATCAGATGCAGAGTTCAAATCACTGGTAATCAGGATGCTCAAAGAATTGAGCTCAGTTACAAAATGAAGGAAGAAATGAAGTCTATACAAATTGAAATAAAGGAAAATATACAGGGAACCAACAGTGAAGGGAAGGAAACTGGGACCCAAATCAGCAGTTTGGAACAAAAGGGAGAAATAAGCATCTAACTGGAACAGAATGAAGAAACAAGATTTTTAAAAATGAGGAGGTGCTTAGGAGCCTCTGGAACAACTTTAAACGTTCCAGCATCTGAATCATGGGAGTGGTGGCAGGAGAAGAGGAAGAGCAAGATACTGAACACTTATTTGAACAAATAATGAAGGAAAACTTCCCCAATCTGGCAAAGAAAGTAGACTTCCAGGAAGCCCAGGAAGCCCCTAGAGTCCCAAAGAAATTGGACCCAAGGAGGAGCACACCAAGACACATCATAATTACATTACCCAAGATTAAAGATAAGGAGAAAAATCTTTAAAGCAGCAAGAGGAGCTCTGGCTGGTGTGGCTAAGTGGATTGAGTGATCGCCGGCAAACTGAGAGGTTGCCAGTTCAATTCCCAGTCAGGGCACATGCCTGGGTCGCAGGCCAGGTCCCTGCAGGCCACTTCCCAGCAGGGGATGCATGAAAGGCAACTGTACATTGATGTTTCTCTCCCTCTCTCCTTCCCTTCCCCTCTAAAGATAAATAAATAAAATCTTTATAAAAGTAAATAAATAAAAGCAGCAAGAGGAAAGGAGACAGTTACCTACAAAGGAATTCCCATAAGACTATCAGCTGATTTTTCAAAAAGTCTTACAGACAAGAAGGGGCTGGAAAGAAATATTACAAGTCATGAAAGGCAAGGACCTATATCCAAGATTACTCTACCCAGCAAAGCTATCATTTAGAATGGAAGGGCAGATAAAGTGCTTCTCAGATAAGGTCAAGTTAAAGGAGTTCATTATCACCAAGCCCTAATTATATGAAATGTAAAAGGGACTTATCTAAGAAATAGAAGATGGTCAAAAACTACAAACAGTAAGATGACAACAAACTCATAACTATTAATAACTGAACCTAAAAAACAAAAACAAAAAATAAGCAAATAACTAGAACAGAAACAGAATCACAGAAATGAAGATCCCATGAAGGGTTATCTATGGGGAGGGAGAGGGGGGAAGTGAGGGTGCAAGGTACGGGAATAAGAAGCATAATCGGTAGGCATAAAATAGACAGGAGTAGGTTAGGAATAGTATAGGAAATGGAGAAATTAAAGAACTTATATGTACGACCCATGGACTTGAACTGTTGGGGGAGTGCTGGAGGGTAAGGTGGGCAGTGCGGGGAGGAGGGGGATAAAGGAGGAAAAAAATTGAGACAATTGTAATAGCATAATTAATAAAATATACTTTGAAAAAAGAATTACATCTATTTATCTGTAGAATTACATTTATTTATCTGTTCAGTGGCCCTCTAAGATAGATAAGTAGTAGTGTCTGCTAGAGATTGACTTACTTGGCGTTTATATAATATTTTAAGGATTCCAAAGATATTGATTGGTTTCTTCCCACCACAGTTGTAACGTAGGTAGGTTATCGATGTTTTCTTCATTGATGAATGAAGAGAAGGAGATATAGATTTCTAATGAGAAATCTATAAATAGAATTCTGATTTATGGACATTGATGTTGAGACTAATGGACTGATAAAGTTATGGGCATATAATTTCTCTTCAACTCTGGCTTTTACATGTTGTTTCAAGGTTAGTAATGAATTTTTGAGGGACCTACTGGTTCTTGTTACCTAATCCAACACTGATGAGAGATTTAGCACAGGTAGATTTTAATCTCTTCCTTTGGGTGAAGGTTAGTTATAAAGAATGCTTTCTATGACCTTGTGCCGCGGTCTGGCCGCAGCGAGTCAAGGGGTCCCACAGGTGAGGGTAGGCGTTGGCGCTGGGTAACAGACGACAACACGCCTCAAAGGACAGTGAAGCTCTGTTCTGTTTATTGCAAGTACAAGCAGGTTTTTATATTTTCATTTCAGGTAGTGATTAACATTTGCAGTATAGCATGATCAGTTAAGCAGAAAAAATCAATACAAAGGTAATCAGTAAAAGTACGAAAGTTCCCATAGATTTAGTTATAATAAACAAAGATTATTTTAACCAGGAGAGCTATTAATCAGACAATTAGAAGTATCTTATTGTATATTAAAGTTTCTCAGAATTTGTCATAGGGCAAAAGGATACGCTAGATTGAGTAGAGAAAATAGGAAATTTATTATAAGGCCCTTGTGATGTCTAACTTAGCTATCTCTCTTTTTTTGTCTAAAATGTTTTTCTGTGTACTATAAATTCTGACTCTTTAGTAACTGTTTAGTTTGTAATAACTAGCTAGCTTTTGTTATTTCTTTGCCTGTCTAGTTGATATATATTCTTATTCAAGGTAAAGGAGGGGCTATTCCTATGTTGCAGGGGGCTTTCAAGGGTACTTCTTTTAAGTTTCTCTAGGAGTTCTTCTATAGACATGTTTTGTACTTTGATTCCCTCTAAGAAAGCAGTGAGGTCATCTCCTGATTTCCTAGAGTTTTCTAATTTATCTTGGGTGTTTTTCCAATGATCTGTTATTGATTAAGCTTGAATTCTCAGAATGTTCTGGTTGTTTCTTTGTACCTATATTCCCTAACGTTTCTAGTATGATATCATTATTCTGTTCATTGAGCCGGGAAAGGTCTAAGCGCACTATCTGAATCACTGCAAGGGTATTCATAATGATTAAAGCAGAAAAGGTCATGATCCCCAAAGCAAGCACAATCACAATAGGTATTGCAGGGCCTTCCATGCCACGTCCACCAAGTTGGAAACTGCTTCCTTGAAGTCTTACACCCCCTCTCAGTACCTTGTCACGGTGAGAGAGGGATCCAACAGTGGACGCGGCAGTGGACATGGCAACCTTGGTCATTGAACTGACCACTCACAATATTTTCAAGTTAGTGAATGGAACACGAGTCTTGGGGAGCAGAGAGAAACCATGTGAAGTCTGCTAGATACAGGTTTGTGTACAGTATATTTAGTGAGACACTGAGCTCACCATCCGAGGTCAGAAAGTTATTTTTTGCCAAGTTTTCATGGTCCTACTATGACCCCTTAACCTCCTTGGGCGTACTTTATTTTTCCAACAGACTTGAAAATTTTGGTGCTGCTGCTGGAGCCTAAGAAGTTTATGATTAGCAGGGCTTAGAATTTGAGAGTTGAAAAGAAAGCCCCGGATATTTTCAGGCCCCTTCTCACAAATCTCATTGAGTCTGGCACTAAAACATTTGTAATTTGACCTTCAGGTGCCCTTTAGCGTGCTAAGAGCAAGACAGAGTGTCCCTTTACAATGTGTGCGTGATAAAAATCAATAAATATGTGGCACTGAGGGTTGTACAACAATGGGTTTGTTATAAGTTATCCTGGCCAAGAGGTCTCTGCCAAAGGCTGGCAGCAAAATGGCAAGGGGAAGACCGTCAGCTTACCATACTTGAAAGGTAAAGAAATCTGGGAAGCACTGTTTATCTTTTTCAAGGCAAATGCTTTTCTCTCCCAGTGATCAAATGCCAGTTTAATACAGAGCCGGGACCTTTGGGCTACGGAAGCCAAGTATTGAGACAGCTTACTCATCTAGGGTTGCCCAATATTTCTATTAAGTATGAGAAAAGAGAAGACTCAGTGACAGTTGAGCATGTGTAGCCTGCCTTGGGTTTATTTCCTACTGTCTATCTCTTGCTGACCTTTGATGTCAATAATTTCTCTTGGAAATCTTTTTCTCTGTCTCCTTTCCTGACACTATTTAGAACATAGTGGTCCTCAGTGTTTATTTGTCAAATGAATGCATGGAAGATCTGTATTCACAGGGAGCACAAGAAAATACCTGACACCTACTAAAGATATAGCTCTGGGTTTGGTTGCAAGTTGTGTTTGTAGAGTCCTATGGCTGAGTCAAAAATGGTTTTCCATTTTTTTTTTTTACCATCTTCTCTCCCATTGATTAATTGCTTGTCTTCATTTGTGATTGCGATAAGTCATTTTCAGTCCATACTAGACAGGAAGCCCTTTCCTCTGAAGCCCTTGCCTTATATTCCTTTTTATTATTGTTGAGAGCAACATCTTCCTGCCCTTCTCAGTCGTGCAGCGCACGTGGCATAGTTTTGGGTGGCTCTCTTTCTTTCTCAGAGTTAATCTCAAGTTGTCTTTTCTTTATAACCTTTTAGACTTTTTACTTTTGTTGTTTGTTTGGGGTTTTTGTTTTTTGATATGACTCTTAATTTTATTCCTTAATTCAGTAGAGATTTATGTACTTATGGTGGACTAGCCAGAGTATTAGGTGACAGGTCGGAATGACATAGTTCCACCCACTTTTGGCTTACGTGCTACTTGGAAAGTTAATGTAAGAACACATATCTACAGAACAAAGTGAGTAGTATAGGGTAAGTGCTAGATGAACAGTGCCCATACTGCTCCAAGTGATCAAATGTGAGTGATTTTTCATCTGGAGTAATCAGAGATGGTGTGTTCAGGCTGAGTCCATAACAATAAAAATGAGAAATAGCTTAAAAGTTCATTAGTAGGTATGGTGTGTATATATGGGTTAGGCAAAAGTGGGTTTATAGTTGTATGTGAAACACAAGAGTTTATTTTTATTGTTATTTATTAATTATTTTCCATACGAACAACTATAAACCTACTTTTGCCCCACTCTGTATCCATATAGTGTCTTTTACTATGTAACCACAAAATATTTGGAGAAGTTTTTTGTGAAACAGTGAGATTCTAAGTAAGAAAGCAGGATAGAAAATTTCATAAGATGGATGCATATTTTTTAATAGATTTTATTGATTATGCCATTACAGTTCTATTTCCCCCTTCATTCCCCTCCACCCTAAACACCCCTCCCCCACTGTTCCCCCCCTTTAGTTTATGACCACGTGTCTCAAATTCTTTAGATTCTGTATTTCCCCTACTATTCTTACCCTCCCCCTATCTATTTTCTATCTACAGTCTGTGCTACTTATTTTCTGTACCTTCTCCCCCCTTCTCCTCCTCTCACTCCCCTGTTGCTAACCCTCCATGTGATCTTCATTTCTATGGTTCTGCTCCTGATCTAGCTGTCCTCTTAGTTTGCTTTTGCTTTAGGTGTGGTTCTTAATAACTGTGACTTTGCTGTCCTTTCACTGTTCATGTTTTTTGTCTTCTTTTTCTTAGATAAGTCCCTTTAACATTTCATATAATAAGGGCTTGGTGATGATGAACTCCTTGAATTTGATCTTATCTGAGAAGCATTTTATCTGTCCTTCCATTCTAAATGAAAGCTTTGCCAGATAGAGCAATCTTGGTTGTAGGTCTTTGGATTTCATGACTTGGAATACTTCCTTCCAGCCCCTTCTTGCTTGTAAGGTCTCTTTTGAGAAATCCGCTGACAGTCTGATGGGAACTGCTTTGTAGGTGACTGTCCCCTTATCTCTTGCTGCTTCTAGGATTCTCTCCTTCATTTTCATCTTGGCTAATGTAATGATGATGTGCCTTAGTGTGTTCCTTCTTGGGTCCAACTTCTTTGGGACTCTCTGAGCTTCCTGGATTTCCTGGAAGTCTATTTCCTTTGCCAGATTGGGGGAGTTCTCCTTTATTATTTGTTCAAATAAGTTTTCCACTCATGGCTGTTCCTCTTCCCCTTCTGGTACCCCTATAATTCAGACGTTGGAACGTTTCAAGATGTCCTGGAAGTTCTTAAGCCTCTCCTCATTGTTTTGAATTCTTGTTTCTTCATTCTTTTCTCTTTGGTCATTTTTTCCTCTTTTTGGTCCACTCCTTTGATTTGAGTCCCAGTATCCTTTCCATTATTATTGGTTTCCTGTGCATTTCCATTAATTTCAATTAGTTTAGCCTTCATTTGTTCCTCTAATTTGTGGCTAAAATCAACCAATTCTGTGAGCATCCTGATCACCAGTGTTTTGAACTGTGCATCTGAATGTTTGGCTATTTCTTCATCACTTAGATTTATCGGCTCTGGGGCTCTGAGTTGTTCTTGAGCCATGTTTTGATCTGTTTGTGCCATTTACGTATGAGGAGCGGAGCCTTAGTTGTTCACCAGGGCGGGGCCACCCAGATCGCTGGTTTGTGATGCTGTATGTGGGGGCGGGTCAGGGAGAGGCCACCCAGGTCACTGGTCTGTGACGAGGGTCAGAGAGGGACAATGGTGGTCCCCTCTGCTGCTTCCTGCCATTGGGGCCTGCATGGTCTCTCTCACTGCTTGCTCCTTCACTGGTTTATCTGCGCTCGAATGTGTGACTGCTATCAGCCCTCAGTGGGTCCGCCTGCTACTCCACACCTGGGATCCGCCCACACCTGCCAGCACGCCTGGGTTGTGCTCCTGGGTCGTGCACCTGGGTCAGTCCAGTGGGTCTTTCTGGCCTGACCCCGCTCTGCTGCTGGCTCTGCCCCTCTTACCGGTTTGGCTGAAGGGTTCGTTGTTGTCAGACTTCCGTGAAGTTCAATTTTCTGTGGTTTTGGCTGTGGTTTTTTTTGCTAAAACTTTGTTGTTTTTAAACTTGGTTGTGTGAGGAGATGCAGTGCTTCCACCTACACCTCCATCTTGGCGGAAGTCTCTGGATGCATATTTTTAACTGAAACAAAACATGTCAAAATGTTAAGTCAGCATCTGCATTATCCACTGTAAACATTCATTAACAAAAAGTTATTTTTGAAAAAGGGCTACTTGTTTCCTGTTGTTTTCTAATTTCATTTTTACCATTGAGCTGTGTCGAATACATTTTTTGCTTTTGCTTTGTATGCTTGTTTTCTAGACAGAATCCTCTCTGCTGTTTCTTTTAACTTTGCTAGGTCTACCAGAGTTACATGGTCTCCCTGTCATAGGTGGGCACAGGTAACCAGGGTCTTGGTGATCGCGAACAAAGAATTGAACTGAACAGGTAGTTTATAGCAGAAAGAGAGAGAGCAGATTTATTAAGTGATAGTACACTCCTCAGAACATGGGAGAAGGCCAACTCTGAGCAGAGATTGATCCCAGGGGCTGGAGGGATTCTATTCTTACAGGGCAGGTATTCCTAGTTAGTTTTGGTGGGCTTTTATTGCACATGTACAAGTAGTTATACTACTTTAGCTACTGCCCATGTGGTCTCCCATGATTTTCCTTGATTGGCCACCAGGAAAGGGGGTCGCACACTGTTAGTTTATTCTAATGCTGTTATAATGGAGGAGGGATCATTTGTAGCATGTTCTGTGTAGGTGCATTCATGATTCACTGCTTTTCCAGAAAGTAGGAACCACTGCTCGTAGAACAGGGTCTGTGTCCTGTATCAATGTCCTTTGTCTTAGCCCTGGGGCACCTCTGGAGATTCCTTCCCATCCCTACCTGTTTCCACATTTTCATATGTGGAAATAGAGTGGAATTGGGCATTCGACAGATCAGAGTTTAAATCCCAACTTACATTTATTAGCTGTGTAAATATAAGGCGCCCTTATTTCCTCATTTGTAGAATGACAGGTTTAATCAGGTTGTTTTGAAGACAAATTCAGATAGTGTGTATATGAAAGCCTTAGATGGTGCCAGGCACATAGGCTCTGCGGGGTAACCAGTGGGGAGTTTATAGTGTCTTCCTTCCTTTACTCTTAGCAAGTAAATGACTATAGACAATAATAACCATCTTTAAGTATTTTCATGTTTCTCTAGTACCTGTGTAATATGTTAGAGTATTGTATGAATTAAGTAAGCAGTCTGTGGAAAAGCTCACAGTAGATGTGAGAACACTACACAGTGTATCAGGACGCTCTGGCTGTGCTGACATAGTGAAGCGCCGTCACAGTGAGCGCAGAGGTTGGACGTCTCTGGTGTAGTACAGTGAGGGCTCAGCCTGGTTCTCTGACGCCTCCTCTGTGTGCCGGCTTGGTCCTCAGACAGATGCTAGCTGGCTCAGTGGTGCCAAGTGCCTCGCTAGACTTAACCTTCACAAAGAGAAGTAACACCATCTCTTCCCGAGTGTCATCTTCAGCATAGTTTCTCAGCCTCAAGACTCTTCATATTTTAGGTCGGGGGGTGGGGTGGGGGTGGTGTGTGTGTGTGTGTGTGTCCTGTGTATTCCTGATTCTACCTACCTATGCCCACAGCACTGCAACCACTGCCAGTTGTAACAGTGAGAAATGTCTTCAGACATAGCCAAATGCACCCTGAGAGGCCAGAGAGCCAGGAGCTCCTCAGAGGTTAGGACACCTTTATCAGAAATGGCTACAAGATCTCTTCCTTGTAGCTCTGGCCCCATCCTGTCTGCTTGGCCAGGATAGCTTTGCATGCCCATGGTTCAGTCAGTTATTGGCATGAGCACCACCGTGATGGATTTAGAAATTAGCTTTGTCACCTGGGAGGAGGGTAATCTGATCAAAAATGGGTTTTGTTATGAAGGTAGAGGGGTCTGGATGTTGGATAGGTAACAACAGAGTCTGCTAACAGGGAAAGAAAATACTTTAAAATTGCTTACCTGTGGCAAGGACTATTGAAGGAGCTGCTATGTTGAAAAATGCAGGCAGTTTGACTGGTGGGTCTGCAAAGAGTGATTATAAATGATAGTAAGGGGGTGACTGTAACATTAGGTGAAGACTGGAGTTATGTTGATATTGTTCACTATTGACCTCTAGCACCTAGCACAGGTCCTGATAGGTAACACCAGATGCTTAATGAAAATTTTTTGAAGGAATGCATATTTTTTAAAAAGAGCAACAAAATACACCCATGATGAGCCCTGCCTGATGTGGCTCAGTGGATTGAGCTCAGGCCTGCGAACCAAAGGGTTGCCAATTCAATTCCCAGTCAGGGGACATGCCTGAGTTGCGGGCCAGGACCATAGTAAGGGGGTGTGTGGAAGGCAATCACACATTGATGTTTCTCTCATTCTCTTTCTCCCTCCAAAAAATGGATGGATGAAATCTTTAAAACAAACAAACAAAATACTCCCGTGAGTGAAATGGTGTTTTGGATTTAGTGATTAGTGGTGTGATTGTAAAGGCAGTTGGCTGACATGAAGAGACTCATGTAGACCACCCCTATTCCTTTCTTCAGAATAAACTCTATTCAGCTTCAAAGGAATTATGCTTTGGCCTACATAATGCCTTTTAAAATAAGCATGAAGTATTTGACTCATAATATTGATAACATTTCATTAGGTTTCTTGCACTTCCTCCTTTAGAATTTACCTATTTCTGTGACATTGATAAGAACTCTTCATTGGACCATCAGTTTATTAATATATATTCTCTACCTATTATACATTAGATATGAGACAAAAGTGCAAATTTAAAAGGATTAGATAAACATGAACTATATTACAGTAATATTTTACTGGTTTAAAATATGGTTCAGTGGTTCACAGTATTTTTTGCTTCTTGAAAAACTAGCATTTGCAGGTTTTTGCATACTAGTCATACCTCAGTGGATACATATAGTATGTGCAGGTTTTCTTACCCCAGTTACACCTCAGTAAACCTGCTAGAAAACAACCAGTGATGCATGTGTCACGAGCAGATGGGGCGGACCCCAGGTGCATCTTTTTTTGCCCCCCCAGGAGTGAATCCAAAACACCAGTAGAACTTGGCTGACTTTCTGTTTCTTTGGTATTTTCCCTTTCTACTGATTTTGCAGTTTTACTTTGTTTTTGGATTGTTTAGAGCTCAGCTGTTCCTTGTTGGTAGCAGCAATGGGAGTTCGGCTTTATAGTTTCAACATCGGTTGATTTCTATAGAGATTAATGTTTCTACATAGCTAATCTCTGTTGGGTGGGTGACAACAGAGAATTTGCTTTGTCAACCTTTTTTCTTCAATTATTTGAATTTAGATTTGGGTTACTAAAGAAATATATGCTTTTTATAAAAGTTACAAGCAATAATTAAGTTACAAAGACAAATATGAGAGTTCCTCTTCAAATTTGCACTTCACCGCACAGCATCAGCATTGCCTGTGAACTTGGCTTTGTTAGTCTTTTTAAAATCTTTTCTGGTTATTTGTCTACTTTATGCTCAAATCAGTTAAGATTTTTATGCCCACTGGGAGAAGATAAGCTCTTTGATATCTGGACTGGTGTTTGTATGTCTGTGTTTATTCTCTACCCTGTCTGAGATTTTAGAACTGAAGCTATCTGCTCTATTTCTCTGTATATCTGTGTGTCTGTAGTTCAAAAAGGTCTTCACCTATACAAATTAAAAAGGATTGAATAAACATGAACTACTTATACAGCAATATTTTATTCAAATATTTTAAAATATTTTTTCTTACTAAACATTATTTGGTTAGAACAGAGGAATTTTTTTTTTTTTAGAACAGAGGAATTAACTGTGAGTTGTTAATTTTTGAAATATTGGTACATCACTAAGGAATGTAGTAACGACTAGTTTCTTTCAGAAAAAGTAATATAGGGCATTAGTTTAGTAAGTGTTGGAAGATTGAAAAAACAAAGAGTCATTGAGGAAGGGGAAACAAAGGGAAGAGGCTCGGGTTACCAGAACCTCAAAGTTCAGAAAAGGGGCTTCACAGAGCTGGTGCCAGCTCTTCTGAGGGGTGCAATGAAGCACCTGTGTCTACACTAGTCTGAAAGAATAGCTGAAGACTGGAACCAGCTGCCAGGCAGTGCTGATGCAAACAACAAGCAAAGGAGGAAAAGGTCCCTTCTTCCTTCCTCCTTCCTCCTTCCTCCTCCTTCCTCCTTCCTCCTTCCTTCCAGTCTCTTCAGGCACCTACTGCTGGTGGTGGAACCTAACAGGAAGCCAGCTAGGGAAGGAAAAAGGTAATTGTAGAGTTACAGACCCACATCACAAAGGGTGAGTGTGGAGTTCCAAGACAGTAGTTTAATAAGTGACATACTTAACACTTTGAATGAAGCAGATATTCAAAGACCTGGTAACAGGTCCAGCTAATTAAAATTTTTATTTTAATGGCAGTCATAGCTAGAAAGAGTACCTCAAGAGGTACAATGCACAGCAGGGTGAGCAAACTTCCTATAAGGGTCAGATTTTAAGTATCTGAGGCTTTGCAGGCCATAAGGTCTCTGTCTCCAATACTTAACTTTGCCTTTGTAGCCCAAAAGCAGCCTTAGACAGTAAGTAAACAAGTAAACAATAAAACTTGATGAATAGAAGCAGCCGTTGGGCAGGACTCGGCCCCAGAGCTGATGTACATTTACACTTGGGGCAAAGTTCATCAGTAGTAGTTCAAATAAATTCATGTTTGGAATAACCTTGATACTTTTTAATTTGGGAGCTCATCTCTTTAAATTTGAATAGATTAGTTTTAAAGCCTCCTGCTGGCTAACGAAGGCCTATGAAAGCACTGGGGAAAGTGCTAGCTCTGCCCTTCTTTTGTTCACTGAGGACCGCATAATTAGTATTATGTTTAGTACATAGTTTCTTTATAGAAATGTTTTTAAGCCATTTGCTTATTTTTTGTATGCTTTAGTTAAAAATTTGTGTAGTTGTACAACAGTGTGAATGCACTTAATACCACTGAACTATACACTTAAAATGCTTAAAATGGTGATAAATTTTGTTACATGTATTTCACCACACACACAAAAATGATGTGACTGTACCTGCACATGTACAGGTAGAGCATCACTCTTTGCTCAGATATCTCAAGCACTGGAAATGGTCAGCTGGCATGAAACCTCATCGGAGTGCCAGTCACCACCCACGCATTAAAATTAAATGAAAAGCTCGACTTTTTACTAGATTTAGTTAAAAGAAAATGCAAATAGATTATATAGTGTCGTCTCCTGCTCCCAGTGGACCAACCTATGCACTCCTGGGTATGCACGTACCCACTGCAGAGAGACCACTGGGCTAGAGGCCTGTTTTAGAATGGTTTGATTGAATTCTCAGGCAGCGCATTGATAATTTTGCAAACTGGACTTTTCTCTAGTTCCTCCCCTGCCAACATATGTGCTAATGGTGTCATCCTGACTTTGTGTTTTCATGCCTGCTGTCCTGTTTCCTAATCTAGCTTTGCTTTTTCATCTATGTTTCTTTCTTTCTCTCTTTCTTTCTTTCTTTCTTTATTTTTTTTAAAATTATTTTTCAACTACAGTATTCTGTCTTTTACTCCCATCCCAGCCCCCCCCCCCCCGTGTCATCCATATTTCTATGGCGCTTTATACAAGCTTCTGTTGTAACTCATCACATTGTATTTTAGGAATTTGCTTATATACCTCTCCTCCCTTTTTGAGTAGCTTGTCTTGATTATATGCTACATTCCCAGCACCCAGCTGTGGCACACAGCATGCTCTCACTAAATACTTTTATTAAATTATTGGAATTAGAACTCAACCCAGACACTGACAAAATTCCCGGTGCTTTAATCTGAGCTCTTTGTGGCGACTCAGCCAGCTCTTCTTCCCCCTCATAATTTTGGTTAGCCTTAGTTTTTTTCCGAGGCCTAAATCTTCTGTCATCCACGGCCCTTCATACCAGTACTTGGAATTAGGAAGACTAGGACAGAAGTTATATTTGCGTAGTGCACATCTTTCAGAGTAATTATTAACCTTGCTGGTGTTGATTAATTCATTAAATGAGTACTAACTGAATGCTACGTGCCAGAAACTCTGCTGGGAATACCACAGTGAACATTTATGGACCAGGGAACTGAGAGGCTGGATGACGGGTGTAAGATGACAGGTATATCAGGTTACTGAGAGAACTGAAACCAGATCCTAGGTCCATTGGGTAGAAGGGAGTTGTTGCAAGAAGAGTTAGAGCAGGATAGTTGGGATGATGTGTGAGGGGGTTCGCTTGTGGCCATCCTAACCTCTACTTGAGTATTTTCAGTAATTGAGGAGCTCAATCTCTCAAAGGCAGTACCTTACATTCATTTAGACCATGTTGGAAGCTCCGTTTGGCATAGCAGTCACCTGGTCCACCTGTCGGGTAGTCAGATAGAGATGAGAGTAGAAACTCAATTCAGGATTCTCTGGGAATGGATGGTTTGGAGAATTCTGTGAGGTCTTATGCCTTGGTTATTAGGGAGTAGTTGACCGGTGTGTGGCAGCCAGATAGAGTCTCAGAGACCAAGGGAGGCTGGTTACCCTGTTGCTGATGTGTATCTTGGTGTGGCCTCCACAGGTCAGGCCAGTATGGTCCTTGTCATTATTTGATGGTTCATAAATTATTTACCCAGAAGTGATAAAATTCTGAGAAAAGAGATCACATTAGCTGAAAGACCTAAGGACAGATTTAGAAATCAAAATACCAATTTATAATGGAAGGTGTGTATCTGGCTCAGAATCTGCAGTCTGTCTAAACCAGGGATTCCCTCCGACTGGGCTCTAGTCTGATACTAAATAAAAATCAGAAGGTTGCTTGCTCGGTAAACATAGAATTAAGAGCCAGTTGAATAGTGTCTTCCTAAGAGCTTCAGGTTATGAGAATTGGCCTTTTACATTAGAGTATTTCTCTCTTAAACAACTGCCAGACATTCAGAATGAAACCACACAAACCTCAGGGAAGAGACTACTGTATTTTTGCCCTTTTACTTTTTTAATATTCATTTGTCAAAAAAGCCTCTGTCATTACCAGTTTCCTTATGAAGGGCAAAACTGATTAAGATTTCCAAGAGTGCTGCTTATTTTATATATTCACTATTACTTGGGTAACATATGAAATCTATTATTCTAGGGAATTTGTGGTAATTTGTGCTACGTAATATGGTTGAGGAATAGCTTCCCATCTTCACTTTGATTCCTATAGCACTCCCCATAAAGCAGGGCTGTCAAACTCATTTTCACTGGGGACCACATTGCCCTTGCAGTTGCCTTCAAAGGGCCGAATGTGATGTTAGGACTGTATAAGTGTAACTGCTCCTTAACAGTTAAGCAAGAGCTTGGGCGCTGCCACCGGGTAGAAACAAGGTGGAGGGCCATGTGTTTGCCACCTGTGCCTAAAGGATTAATGCATTTACTTCCGCTGAGCACTTTCTATGGGCACACTGACTGTAGTCCCTATTTTTCTCCAGGGTCATCTAGTAGCAGGCATCCAAATCAGGCAACTCCAAAGAAAAGTGGTTTAAAGAATGGCCAAATGAAGAATAAAGATGACGAGTGCTTCGGGGACGATATTGAAGAGATCCCAGACACAGATTTTGATTTCGAAGGGAACCTAGCCCTGTTTGACAAGGCAGCTGTGTTTGAGGAGATTGACACCTATGAGAGGAGAAGTGGTACCCGTTCCCGGGGCATCCCAAATGAAAGGCCTGCTCGGTACCGCCACGATGAGAACATCCTGGAGTCAGAGCCCATTGTCTACCGACGGATCACAGTGCCCCACAATGTGAGCAAGGAGTTCTGCACGGGTGAGTTGCACGAGGCCTCACAGCTCCCTGACTGCTCTTCCCTTCCTGTCATTCTTGAAACAGATGATGCAGACTTGGAGTCAGAATCTTGTAGTAGGAACTAACTGAAGTGGCTTATGGGGGGTTATGGCCACTACTGCATACCGTAATTCCCTACCATTGTGGGGGAGTTGATTTCTCTGCATGTCCATTTATATCTGGCATCTGGCAGGGTCTGGTCTGCTGTTCATTTAGTACGTTACGATTCTCATAAATCTGTTTTCACTTTGGCCCCGCTCTCACTGCCTGTACATTTTAGCAGAAGTTCAGCTCTGTTTTACTAATTGCTTGCTGGGGTTAAAAAGCAGTTGGGAGATGGATGCTTGAAACCATGGGCTAAAATTAGGGTTTCGATAAATTACATTTGTGTACTACACTGTTTTCATCTCCTGCTGGCCCAGGTCATTGAAGGTTGGCTCGTTGAAATTCTCATGTACCAAAACTGTGCCTTGGTAGTTATGTGAGTCACTGTATATGATAGTCTGGTCTAGTGATTTTCACCCTTTTTCATCCCATGGCACACATACACTAATTACTAAAATTATGTGGCACACCAAAAAGCATGTTTTTTGCCAATCTGACAAATAGTTATAATTGTGATTCACTCACACCAGACACCTGTTGAATTGGCTGTTGCCATTTTTTAATTCGACACTCTATGGGAAAAGAGGTCAGTGGTCCTGACTAAGTACTTGTATTTTGCTGTGCAAAATGTGCACTTTTTGCCCAAATTTTTGAGAGAAAAATAGGGATGTGCATTATACATGGTTAGTACCTTAAATACCTTGTATCTGTTCTTATGTTTTGTAATTATTTGTTACATAAAAGTTCAAGAGCCCTGGCTGGTGTGGCTCAGTGGATTGAGCATGGGCCTGAGAGCCAAAGCATCGCCAGTTCAATTCCCAGTCAGGGCACATGCCTGGGTTGCAGGCCAGGTCCCCAGTAAGGGGTACAGTAGAGGCAACCACACATTGATGTTTCACTCCCCCATTTTCTCCCTCTCTTCCCCTTTCTCTAAAAATAAATAAAAGCTTTAAAACAAAAAAAGTTCTTGTATCATGATATGTTCAAAAATGCTAAAATTTCTTTACAATACAAAAAACAAGTATCCAGATATAAATACGTAATTAAATTTAAAAAATTGAAACGAACGCTTTGTTCCCTGAAAGTTTGGACCAGAAACGTGGGTGTGCACTGTGCGCGGGAGCTCCTCACGCGTGGGGCAGAGTGCAGGAGTCAGGGAGTGCGTCACACGCTCGCAGCGCACGGGCTGGACGTCGTTGGCCTGGTCTGTTACCGCAGTGATTTTGAAGGGTTTCTTTTTTCTTCCACGTTACAATTTTCAAATGTGCAGCATTTGAGGCAGGTAAAAGCAGCTGTGGAAAAGGTAGTCTGCCTCATCCCTGTCCTTTTGTCCTAAACCACAGTCTAACTAGGCTTCTTGGAATACAGTTTTGAAACCATTGTTATTGAATGATCTGAAGCTAAAAGGGGAATCATAATTTTAATAAGGTAGAGAAGAAGCTGAGTGTAATGTTCATTTTGGTTTGAAGTTTTAGAATATAAAATTTAAAAAATATATTTATTTATTTATTTATTTATTTATTTATTTATTTATAGAGGGGAAGGAGAGAGGGAGAGAAACATCAGTGTATGGTTGCCTTTTGTGTGTCCCCTGCTGGGAATTGGCCTGCAGGGAACTGGCCTGCAACCCAGGCATGTGCCCAGACTGGGAATTGAACCTCGATCCTATGGTTCGCAGGCCAGTGCTCAATCCACTGAGCTACACCAGCCAGGGCCTAGAATATAAATTTTTTTACTTGCTATTTCTTTTTAATTTTAGAGAGAAACATTGACTTGTTTACTCTTATTTATGCATTCATTGGTTGATTCTTCTATGTGCCCTTACTGGGGATCGAACCCACAACCTTGGCATATTGGGACAACACTCCAACCAACTGAACTACAGGACTAAGGCTAAGATAATAAATTTTGAATGCTGATAGTGGAAATGGGGAGAGTTATGGAGACAGCTTAGTTACATTTGGAGGAAAATCAGATTTGTCATGACTTTTTGTAGGCAGCAGTAGGGCTCTATTTCATTTGGTTTTGCTGAGTATAGAAGCTTGACCATGCTCTTTGTGAAAAGAATAAGCAGACTGTCAAGCTACGAAAGACTCCTAAATTGTTTCCATCTTTTACTTGCAGACTTTTGCAGGCATAACTCTTTACTAAGGTAGTTTTCTTATGTGGCACTGAATGTATCCCACTGAACCGTAATTTTGATTTTTACCATCTGTGTAAAGGCAAACAGTGTATGTGGTTCAGAGTGAGGCCTTGACTTAAGCGGCCAGGTTTTAAGCTTTTCCAAGGCAGCTGTCCTCCAGCAGGTCTGGGGGTGCTTCCGACCCTACCATTCATCTACCTCTGACTACTCCCTTTTACTGCCTCGACTGGTAGCCCTCTGGCTGAGGTGATTGGTCACACAGTATGATTTCCCTGAAATTCCTGAGCCGGGGGATGTGGTAGCCTGCCGTGGAGTGAAGTGGCTTAACAGGGAGAGAATAACTGAGAGTCAGGAAAGTCACAGGTCTGCAAGAGCTCAGGAAGACGTTGCTGAAGGAGATGGAGGAAGAGGTAAGGAATTCCTCCTGCTGCACACTCCACCTCCCCAACTTGATCTTCACACACTTCATTAATTTAATGACAGGAGTAAAAAGTACCTCCTCTCATATGAAAGTGTTTTTCCAGAACTGCCAATTAGAAACATAACCACGTGTACTGGTCCTTGATAAGAACGCAGGTGTGGCAGCTTGTGGTGTGTAGTGACCAGTTGTACTCCACTGGTACATGGTTTTGAGGTGCCAGAGGCCCCACAGCCTCATGCCATCCGGTGTTTCTCTTTGTTCCCAATAGTCCTGAGAAGTGGAAATGGAGCCCGTTTGCCCAGCAGGGTCTATGCTGGCAATGGAGCCAGCAAGCAGTTCTCTTGCTGTGCAGCTTCTTCTACATGTGATTTGTACCTCGGCTCCAGCTCCACGGCATTAGCCTCAAAGCAGATTTTACTGAGTGTTATTCAAATAGTGCAAAGCTGGGGACACTTTTCCAGTTGCATCTACTATCCAGATGTTAGGATCAGAATAAGGCAAACTGTTTGGAATATGTGAGGAAACAACCTAGGTTCATAAAATGTTAGTGTTGGGTTATTTGATTACTTAGTGTAATTTTCTCATTTTACAGATGAGGACATTGAGGCCCACAGAATTAAAGACTCTTAAAAACTTTAACCCATTTCTTTTCCTCTTCTGAATGTTGTTAAGTTAATGAGAAAAAAGAATATAGTATGAAAAGGGCAGTTTAATGGCAAAATAGACTCCAGTCTTTTTTCTTTAGTATTCCTTCAGAAATGGGCCAGCTTACATCAGCAGTTCTGGAAAGTGGCTTGGATAGCTCCTCAGTCCAGCCTTGTGGCATTCATGTCCTAGAATCCCACCATTTTTTCTACTGATCCTCAGAGAGGCAAAAGAAGAACAAGATGTTTACTTCCCATTTGGTGCTGGCTGGGGTTTTAGAGTTCTGAGGACTGGCTGCCAGTGCTCCGTGCACTGGCTGCATGCTCGTGGTGTGGGCGCTTTCTACGCCATCGCTGTCTGGTTGCTCGTACCCCTCCTCTTGGCAGTACCCTCGCTAACTGAAGAGGGGAGGGGAGGGGTGGTATAAAAGACCTGTTGATTAGGAAAACACATTCAGGAAGCAACTAAATTTAAGTCTTTCTTCAACCCAAGTCTTCCCCTCTGGAAAGCCCTTTTGAATCCTTTAATAGTGCTGCTATCTCCAGCAGTCACAGGTGGTCAGACACTCCTCCAGCTTGGACCTCCCCTGCTAAATAATTGTATCAGTGGCCAAATACATGTGTGTTAAGTTTGGCTCTAAAATGCTAGAAGGGTGGGCGTATCTGGTGTTCTGTGGTGAGAGGTCCCCAAAGAACACTGGTTAGGAGAGTGATAAGGCTTCAGAGAAGAATCTTTGCTCAACATTTCTAATATTTTAAAATAAATAATTGACACTTTGTGTCAGTCAAAACACTGTGCTTATTATTGTAAGTCATTTGAAGACAGTCCTTATGTTCAAGTTATTAGAATGTACTAGGAGAGGGCAATTAGCTTTGAGTCCAGTGAGAGGGCACTGGGTGTTGAGAAGCCAGAGGGGTCTTAAAGGCTGGGCTGGTCCGGGCAGGCTTCCTAGGGCACAGGACTGAAGCCTTGACACAGGGGCAGGAGGATCTCATCTGGCAGATAGGAAGGGGAGGATGTTTGTGGGTAGGCTGGCAGGTGCTCGTAAGGGAAGGGCTTGTGGGAAATTTGGCCTGGGCAGAAAGCTGGTGTTGGGAAGTAGCAGGAATTTAAAATAGCTTTGGACAAGAGCAGAGAGCCTTATGTGTCAACGCTGTCCTTGTCCTATGGCCATGAGGAACAGTTGAAGGGATTCTGAAAAAGACATGATCCAGAATCTCTTTTAGGAAGACTTTGACTCAAGGAAGACCAGTCTCACGATGGAATTCAGGGTAGATGAGAAAAGAGACTAGAATAGGTTCAAGACCATTTAGTCTCATGACATAACTAATGTACCAGAGATTTGGACCTCTGAATGGAAAAGAAGATGAAGATGTGGGAGAAATGACAAAGGGGAATTTGATAGGATTTGATGGTTGAAAACAAGTGGAAAGGGATTGTGTGATTAAGAAGATTGAAAGGCATTAAACCTGTGAGGCAGGAAGAATGGCAGTGAGAATCTAGTTGCAATTGGATTACATAGGTTTATTTATTTATTTTTATATATTTTATTGATCATGGTATTATAGTTGTCCCATTTTTTTTCTCCCCTTTATTCCCTTCTACCCTGCAACACCCCTCCCACCAGCATTTCTCCACACCCATAGTTCATACCCACGGGTTGTGCATACAAGTTTCTTGGCTTCTCCATTTCCTATACTATTCTTAACCTCCCCCTATCTGTTTTGTACCTACCATCTATGCTTCTTATTCCCTGTACCTTTTTCCCCATTCTCCCCCTTCCCCTCCCCACTGATAACCCTTCGTATGTTCTCCATTTCTGTGATTCTGTTCCTGTTGTTTACTTAGTTTGTTTTTGTTTTTAGGTTCAGTTGATAGTTGTGTTTGTTGTCATTTTACTGTTCTTAGTTTTGATCATCTTCTTTTTCTTAGGTAAGTCCCTTGAACATTTCATATAGTAAGGGCTTGGTGATGATGAACTCCTTTAACTTGACTTTCTCTGGGAAGCACTTTATCTTCCCTTCCATTCTAAATAAAAGCTTTGCTGGATAGAGCAATCTTGGATATAGGTCCTTGCCTTTCATAACTTTGAATACTTCTTTCCAGCCCCTTCTTGCCTACAAGGTGTCTTTTGAGAAATCAGCTGATAGGCTGATGGAAACTCCTTTGTAGGTAACTGTCTCTTTTTCTCTTGCTGCTTTTAAGATTCTCTCCTTCTCTTTCATCTTGGGTAATGTACTTATGATGTGCCTTGGTGTGTTCCTCCTTGGGCCCAACTTCTTTGGGACTCTCTGAGCTTCCTGGATTTCCTGGAAGTCTGTTTCCTTTGCCAGATTGAGGAGTTTTCCTTCATTATTTTTTTCAAATAGGTTTTCAGTTTCCTGCTCTTTCTCTTCCCCTTCTAGTACCCCTGTGATTCAGATGTTGGAACATTTAAAGATGTCCTGGAGGTTCCTAAGCTTCTCCTTACTTTTTTTGAATTCTTGTTTCTTCATTCTGTTTCAGTTGAATGTTTATTTCTTCCTTCTGCTCCAAATTGTTGATTTGAATCCCAGTTTCCTTCCCTTCACTGTTGGTTCCCTGTCCATTTTCCTTTATTTCACTTTTTATAGCCTTCACTTCTTCCTCTATTTTGTAACCATGCTCAACCAATTCTGTGAGCATCCTGATTACCAGTGTTTTGAACTCTGAATCTGATAGGTTGTCTATCTCTTTATCGCTTAGTTCTAGTTTTGGAGCTTTGATCTGTTCTTTTATTTGGGCCATAGTTCTTTGTCTTGCTATTTCTATTATGTTGTAAGGGTTGGAGCCTTAGGTGTTCGCCAGGGTGGGCTAATTCTGCATTGTGGCTCTGTATGTGGGTGAGGGGTAAGACAGGGAATAATGCCCCTTGCTGGGCTCTTGGCCAGCTTTCAGTCACTTCCTCCACTACCCACAAACAAATTGGGCCCTTTCAGGTCCTTATTCCAGGGTGCATTGGTGGGTGGGTTTGTGTACATTCTAGGACCCCATGGGTCTCTCCAAGGAACTCTCCTGTGAGGCTGGGAGTCTCTCCCGCTGCAGCAACCTCCACAGGTTTTTACAGCCAGAGATTTTGAGGCTTTGTTTCCCCACTCTGCTACTCTGGTTTGCGTGGTCTGTCTCATTCCCCAGTTGTTCCTCCCAGTTTATCTGCATACAAATGTCCGACAGCCTGGTCTGCCAGCTGCCACCTTGCCGTGCATCCTCTCCACCCTGGCTGCCCATCTCCTTCCCTCCTACCAGTCTGGATGAATGTTCTTTCTTTAACTCCTTGGTTGTCAGACTTCCATACAGCTCGATTTTCTGGCAGTTCTGGTTATTTTTTGTTTTTTAAATTTTCTGTTGTCATTCTTTTGGTTGTGTGAGGGGGCAAAGTGTGTCTCCTATGCCTTTATCTTGGCCAGAAGTCTCAGATTACATGGGTTTATGGTGGGCCAAGTCTATGTTCTTCTCTAGTACTTTGTGGCAGAACCCAGAGAAAGTAGATACTGGAGTTGCCACACTGAGGAATAGCGAGGCGGGGGAGATGCTCGCTATTAAAGGTTTCAATGAGGAGGCTTCAGTAGAGTCAGGCTTAAGTTCCATAGCTGAAAGGGGGCTGCTGAGCCTGTTTTCTTGTCTGTGAAATGGTATAATACTTGTTGAATGAGATAGTGTGGAAAAGCAGCTATTGCAGTACTCTGTTTATAATTGTTATTTATCAGTGTGTGACTTAAAATGTGAATTGCAAAGGCTGTCTCAGTAGGGTAATTTCAAAGCATCAACGCTTAAAATTTTTCTGTTACATGCCAGGGACCATTCTGTATACTCTGGGTAAGTCATTGTGCAGCACCTCAGGGGCCTTCGAGTATAGGATAACAAATGTATAAACAACAAATAATAGAAGTGTGTGCAGGGCTAGATGTGGCAGAAAGCGGGGAGGGTAGAGGCTGGTTCAGGAGAAGCAGTGTCATCGTACGGAATGTTTATGGTTCCTCTGTGCATGTGCTCATTCATCTCAGCTCATTTTTGTGGCATCTCTGTGTTCCAGTAAATCTTTCATTAGGAATGACTATGAGGTGTTTTGAATTCTTCATTCTCCAGGTTCTAGTAAATTCCTGTCAGGTGTATCTATTCAAGGACCCTATATTATGGGTAGAATTTTTATTTAACGTCTACCATTTGTTTCCCATCCTGTAGCTTCTGTCCTCAAGTACATGGAAGCCCAGTTGGGAGGCAGTGGGGTACAGTGGATGCAAGCACTGAATTTCCAGTTATCCTCCCTGCTTTGCCTGAAGGACGTTCCTCTGCCTGCACACTATGTGTCTGCTAAGACTGGAGAGCAGCGAGTGAAAATGACCTGAAGTAGAGTTTGAGTGCAGTGGTCTGAGATCCCTTTGAGTCTAGTACCACTTACCCATACCCATTTGTCTCGGTAGAAGCAGTTTGGCTTCCTGCTCTGAAGCAGAGCATCGAACAAATCGATGAAGCCACAGTCGATTTGCTCCTACTGCTTTGTGGCTTGCCTTCCTACTTTTCCCACCATAGCTAGTTAGGTCCTTGAGCATCAGTGGTGTGTGTCTTGCTCTCAGGACAGTTTTGGCTTTCACCATTGCAAGCTGCGGTTGCCCTCCACCACTTGCCTACCATCTCTGCCCCTGAACCCTGGTTGTCTTCACTGCGTTTTGTCACAAGAAACGTAATGCTTTCAAGACCAGCAGTGTTTTCCTCTCCTAAAGAACAAGTAATCAGGAAATCCGCTCTAGGTTTGTATATGTGTTCAAAAAGAATTCAGGGAAGAGTAATCTTTGAGTATAGAAGTGCCCATTGAAGAATTTTACCCTGAGGATAGTGAGACCTCCTTTTAGTGGCTGTCGTGCTCCTGACGAGGACCCTTCTCAGTCAGAGAATTAAGTGTCTGCTGCACTGGAACTGGTCATGATCTCATCGCCTTCCCAAACCATCGACCCAACCCATCTAGTTCCCGCCCTGATCTCCCCATGACCCCAGCTCCCCATCCTGTGTTTACAGATGAGGCCACATGCTACAGGGGTACCATTCACAGGTAGGCACCTCTTCTACATTGCTTACCTTAGGACAGCCACAGGGAGATGTCAAGAGGTAAACTCTAAGAGGGGGATGAGGACACCTGAACTGACACACTTGTCCTCCTGCATTAAGTGCTCCCACAGCTTTTCACTGAGCAGGGGCTCATGAGGCTGTTGTCTGAAATTGTGTCTCCTGCAGGCAGACTTCATTGGCAGTGACTTGGTGGAATTGGGGAACCCTATGGAGGATTCTAGCAGATCCTCCAGTGCCACAAGTGGAGGGGGTAGTCAGTGCCTTTAACACGGAATCCTTTGGAGTTTCTGGGCCTGTGTTACCAGGTACACACTTGTCGTAGGCCTGGAGGTCTGGCTGTAAGTCATGGCAGTCTCTTGAGGTTTTATAGCAGGAGTGTCGAACTCATTTTCACCAGAGGCTACATCAGCCTCACTGTTGCCTTCAAAGGGCTGAATATAGTTTTAGGGCTGTATAAATGTAACTACTCCTTAACTAGGGGCAAGGAACTTGGCGCTGCCACCAGGTAGAAACAAGGCGCCAGGCGGATAAAATAAGGCAGAAGGTTGGATTTGGCCTGTGGGCCTTGTGTTTGCCACCTGTGTTCTAGAGGAATACTGTTAAGACAGATTTCTTGGCTAGACTCTTCTCCCAGTGCTGAACACTTCCGCTTCCTAGTCTTTCACTGGAAAAGGTCTCATGGCAATTTGTTGCCAGAGTATCAATTAAAGAGTTGAAGCTCAAACTAAGGCTGGAGAATCTGAAGTCTAGCATGTATGGCCTGACACCTGAGTTTTTCGATGAAGCTACTAGTTGGTCATTCCAAAAACTGAGATGGTCTTGACAAATATTTGCTAAGGTAGGACATTTTACCATTTCAGAGCCAAAGGTATCTAGCCAGAGTGAGGAAGGAGTTTGAATTCGGTGCATCCACCATCCCCCTTAAATTCAGCGCGTCACAGCTAAGCCATCACTCGTTCCCTTGACTCCTGCCATTTCTGTTTCTTTCAGTGGAGCCACTGTTTTTTAAGTGTCCAGCATGAAACTTTGTGGCCATCATTGCCTCTTCTTCCTCGTAAGAAGAGTTCATGATTAGCGAGAACCCTGGAGGCCTTTCCCCGCCCCTAACTTAACAGCCAGTGTGGCGATTCCTTTGGTAGCAGCCCCGGCAAGGACTTCTCCTTTATCCTCAGGATTCATTCTGGCTGCAGATTCTCTTCTTCCTTCACAATCACCCTTGAAATTGTTACGAGCTTTTAGTTTCTTGTACTACGCTACACATTTCTGTGTCCCTTGAAATCAATTCCATAAGATCGTTCTGCCCTTATTTTCTAGCCCTGTCAACTTCCTCCTGCATAAAACAACTTGGCTTTTAAAACCTTCTGACATCAGTCTCTAGGTTCCAGGCAGCCTCTGGAGCTCAGTTCAAGGTTCTTCCCCACCTTATCTGGAGTGTGCGCTCTCTCTTGTCATTGTAACTACAGTCCTAGCCTGTCTTTCAAGGCACAGTTTAGACTGAGAATTTGATACCTGCCTGCAGTTCCTTGTTTGAAATGCATACTTTGCACTTGTGCTCAGGATGATACAGTTCAGTTTGTGTGTTCTCTGGTACTTGGACATACATATTTTTTGTTTCCAGCTGAGCTGTCAGACTATGGGAACAAGATCTTTTTTCATATTCTTTTTGTTTACTCTCTCTGCTACCACTTTCCACCCCTCACTGACTTGCCATATTATTGCTCTGTAAACATTTCTTGATTATATTTGGAGGCACTTAATTAACTCTTTCTCTTTTTTTCTCCTCAACTTCTTATATTGAAAAAAATTTCAAACAGTTACTAGACTAGCCCTGACTGGTATAGCTCAGAGGGTAGGGCATCGTCCCACAAACTGAAAGGTTGCCAGTTTGATTCACAGTCAAGACATGTCCCTGGGTTGTGGGCCAGGTCCCCAGTTAGAGGTGTGCGAGAGGCAACTGAATGATGTTCTCTCTCACATCAATGTTTCTTTCTGTCTCTTTTTCCCTCCCTTACTCTCTATCTAAAAATAAATAAATAAAATCTTTTAAAAATTAAGATGCTAGGCTAGTATAATGAACAACCACACACCCTTGATACAGATTTACCAGGTAACATTTTGCCACATTGACTTTATATAAAGTAAATGCACACACATATCTGAACTGTTTGCGATTTTATCGCGCTCATTGTACTTCTTCACTCCTGAACATCCCCGTGTGCACCCTGTAGGGTGTTGTAGTGTACAGTCACACCGCAAGATTACTCTCAGGAAATTTAAAAGTAATACAAAAGTATTATTTAATATATACTCCATGCAAAACTTTCTCTAATTGTTTCAGTTGTGTCTTTCCTAGCTGTATTTTTAAATATATTTTATTGATTATGCTATTACAGTTGTCCTATTTCCCCCTTCATTCCCCTCCACCCTGCACACCCCCTTTCACTCATATTCCCCCCTTTAGTTTATGTCCATGTGTCGTAAGTTCTTTAGCTTCTGCTTTTCCCATACTATTCTTGCCCTCCCCCCTGTTTATTTTCTCCCCACCATCTATGCTACTTATTCTCTGTACCTTCTCCCCCCACCTCCTCCCACTCTCCTATTGCTAACCCTCCATGTGATCTCCATTTCTGTGGTTCTGTTCCTGATCTAGTTGTCCTCTTATTTTGCTTTTGTTTTAGATGTGGTTGTTAATAACTGTGAGTTTGCTGTTTTTACACTGTTCATATTTTTTATCTTCTTTTTCTTAGATAAGTTTCTTTAACATTTCATATAATAAGGGCTTGGTGATGATGAACTCCTTTAACTTGACCTTCTCTGGGAAGCACTTTATCTGTCCTTCCATTCTAAATGAAAGTTTTGCTGGGTAGAGCAATCTTGGATATAGGTCCTTGCATTCCATGACTTGGGATACTTCTTTCCAGCCCCTTCTTGCCTGTAAGGTCTCTTTTGAGAAATCAGCTGACAGTCTGATGGGAACTCCTTTGTAGGTGACTGTCTTCTTATCTCTTGCTGCTTCTAGAATTCTCTCCTTCATTTTCATCTTGGCTAATGTAATTATGATGTGCTTTGGTGTGTTCCTCCTTGGGTCTAACTTCTTTGGGACTCTCTGAGCTTCCTGGATTTCCTGGAAGTCTATTTCCTTTGCCAGATTGGGGAAGTTCTCCTTTATTATTTGTTCAAATAGCTTTTCCACTTGTTACTCTTCCTCTTCCCCTTCTGGTACCCTATAATTCAGACGTTGGAACATTTCAAGATGTCCTGGAGGTCCCTAAGCCTCTCCTCATTCTTTTGAATTCTTGTTTCTTCGTTCTTTTCTGTTTGGTTTTTTCTTTCTTTTTTTCAGGTCCACACCATTGATTTGAGTCCCAGCTTTCTTTCCATCACTATTGGTTCCCTGTGCGTTTTTCTTCATTTTACTTAGTGTACCCTTCATTTTTTCATCTAATTTGCAACCAAAATCAACCAGTTCTGTGAGCAACCTGATCACTAGTGTTTTGAACTGTGCATCTGATAGATTCTCTATCTTTTGGTTGCTTAAAAGTATTGGCTCTGGGGCTTTGATTTGTTCTTCTGTTTGAGCCATAATGTTTTGGTCTGGTTGCTCCTGTTAGTATGAGGGGTGGAGCCTTAGGTGTTGTTCACCAGGGCAGGGCAACCCAGTTGCTGGGTTGGGATGCTGGATGTGGGGGCGGGGTCTGAGAGGGAGCAATAGCGCTTGCTGGGCTCTCTCTTATGAGCAAATTGGCCCCTTCTGGTGCTGGTTCCCAGGTGGGTGGGCTCTTGTACATTCTAGGACCCTGTGGGTCTCTCCAACGAAATCTCCTGTGAGGCCGGGAGTATCTCCCGACACCTCAACTCCCAAAAGTTTTTTCAATCGGTGCTTTTAGGCTTTATTTTCCATCTCTGGGGCCCTGGGTTGAGCAGTCTGTCTCACTGCCAGTTTTTTTGCCTGGTTTATCTGCGTGCGAATGTGTGTTCGCAGTCAGCCAACTGGCTTGCGCACTTGACTGGGTCTGTCGCTTCCTCCCTGCACCCAGGTCTGCCAACCACCGCCTCTTCCTGCCACTCTTTCCACTCGCCACCGACTCCACTCCTCTTACCGGTCTGGATGAATGGTTCGTTGTTGTCAGACTTCAGTACAGTTCAGTTTTCTGTCTATTCTGGCTGTGTTTTTGTTTCTAAATCTTTGTTGTCCTTAAATTTGGTTGTGCAAGGAGGTACAGTGTTTCCACCTACGCCTCCATCTTGGCTGGCCTTATCCTAGCTGTACTTTTAATCAAGCATGGCACATGGCATTTAGTTGTCTCTTGACATCGTATCATATCTCTTTCCTTTTCCACAGCTTGTGTTGCCTTTTGTGATACTGATATTTGTGGAGATTGGGGGAGAGTTGATACAAAGAGTACCCTTTAGTTTTGACTTACTGCTTGTTTCCTTTTGACATGATTCATGTTAAACGCTTTTCCCAGGGTTTTGGCGGGGCTCTGTCTCTCAGGGCATCTCCATGTGGAGTGCGCATTGTCAGTTTGTCCCGCCACTGGGGCTCAGTTTGATCACTTGGTAAGATATCCATCAGATTTCTTTGTAAAGATACTTTTTCCTTTGTAATTAATACGTAATCTTGTTGGGAACTCCTTTACCTCTTGAGTTTGTAGCTTTTTTCAGTGGAGCTGTATCCTGAAGGAATGATAGGCAGCACAGGTAGGAGGGTTGGCCTAGTTGTACGTGAGAAGGGAAGAGGTGGGGAAGGAGTCAGACCCTTCTTACCCACGCCTGCCTTTGGTTACGGCTGCAGAATGGACTGCCCCGAGGCCATTGCACCGTCTCTTCACATTCATTCACTCCTTCAACGCATTTGTGTAGCTCTTCCCACAGGCGCTCTGCCAGCACTGAGGGTCCCGTGGAGAAGAAGGGGGCACAGCACTAGAACAGGATGGACGTGTTCACTGCCCTTGTGTTGCTTACCATCTGGTGAAGTAAAGAGTCCAGAAAGCAAACCATCTACAGACTGGACTAAGTACGATGAAGAGAATAAGCAGCATGCTGAGAGCATGGGGTACCTGCTCTGATGTGAGAGAGTAAGGAACCAGCCCTGTGTTTAAGGGAGTGAAGGGAAAAGAGAGTGCCAGGAGGGGGACATTCTTCCGGGGCCCAAAAAGGACCTGGAGTATTTAGGAACCAGAAGGCAGCCAAGGTGCCTGGAGCATGGTCAGGGTTGGGTCCAAGGTGAAGGGATGAAGTCTACAGGGGCCAGATGATGGGAGGCCTGGTGAACCCTAAAGAAGAGTACCAGGAACACTGGACTTTTTGTAATGAGTCCTCCTTTCAGAGATAACGACACCAAATTGCATTTGGTGGTATCTTTACTGTAAATGTGCAGGGGCTGTGGATCCGAGGGTCTGAATTTACCAGTGGTTTTACACTCCCAAAAAGACCCAGTGAGATATCGTCAACCAAATGTGTGACCACCATGGAATGGAATTAGAATTCACAGTCCCGGGTAAATCCCAGGCCCATTAATGAGCCCCGGTCCTCATTGATAAGACATGGGGCACACACAGCCTGTCCAACTAAAAGGCCACGTCACTTTGAGGACTGGGTGTAGATAGGAGAGGACACTTTGTCACTGGCGGGAGCCTTGTTACTAACAGGAAGGTTGGGAACTTTGAAGGACAGGGAAGGATGTCCGTGCAGAGGCTACTGGGAGGCTCGGCCGTGGTGCCGGGCAGTGCGTGAGGGCAGAAGTACGATGGAGGGTGTACCGTTTGTGAGGGCAGGGTAGGCCCGGAGGTGTCGGGGGAGGGGTGCAGAAGGGACAGGCATGCCAGGGGGCCATTCGGTTCCAAGGCCCTTGCCTCCCGCTGTGGAGTGAGTTGTGCCATCTGGAAGGGTCTTCTGTCTGGGTCTGTACTGAGTGTGCTTAAACCGTTCCCTCAATATCCTAAGGTTGATCAGATCCTCAGACGTTCTCTGCTCATCACAGACTGACTGTGATTACATCTGCCTTTCTCCTTTTACCAACAGCTGTAAGATACATATTGACATTAAGACAGACCCTCCCCACTGATGTGACTGCCTTGGCTCCTGAACAATGCAGAGCCACCTTCCAATCCAAACACAATAGGCTTGGCTCTTGTTCAGGCCTTGGCGGTGTCATTGTTTGCAGTTTACACGATATGTTCTTGGTTCCCTTCCTTTGGAGTTTGTTTTACTTCCCCTGCCTGTTTGTGATAAGCCAGTCTGCCTGGGTGGACTTTGTGTGTGAGTGCTGAAAGAAGCATTCTGTGGTGCTTGCACACTCACTCAGGAGCCGTGGAGTACAGTGGAATCCTCAGCCTGTAACAGCAGACTGAGCCAAGGACCCTGCCTTTGTCTTTCCCTAAGCTACAGACAGGCGAGTTCCTCAGCAGTGTCCCCCACCCCACACACAGCCACACGGTTTCCAGCTGCCATGTGCAGCGAGTGAGGAGTGAGCCTCTTCTCCCTGTACTGTGAGTTCTTGTGCCTTTAAGAACTGAGGGGGGAGGGGCAGCAGAAAGGGCTCGGCCTGGACCCAGAGAGTAAGCCTGACGGTAGGGTAGCAGACCACCACTCACAGCCCTGGCCCGTTTCCAATCCAACAGAAAGAGAACAAGCAGGTGAGGAAGTGCACAGACCTGAGGGAAAGCTCTCCCTAGCGTGACCGTGCAGGTAAAGAGGGTATTTGATGTGGGCAGGTGCGTGACTTGTCAGACAGGTTAGGATTGTAAGTAGCTTAGGGCTCCCAGGAATTCCTTCAGCTGTTTTATACTGCTATCAGTGGTTCCTAATTAGATCTGACATCTAATCAGGGTGTGCGTGTCTGGAGCAGGTCATAAAAATGACTGTTTTGATCAGCTGTTGACATGCAAGGTCAGGCTGCAGCCTCCAGCACTGGCACCTGGGTGTATCGGTAACTGACGTTTCTGAAAGGGTGAGAGGAGATAACGCCCCCTGTGGCTCTGTTGGTTGTCTTTTAATTCACAGTTGTTCATATTATGAATGCCTTTTCAAATTTGCTCATGGATCTGTAAAAATCTAGATCTGTACTATTTTTAAGCCCAAGCCCCTTGGACACTGCAGCTCTTTTCAGTTTTTGCTTCTACATAAATCACACTTTGTAGCTAATTAAGCTGAAGAAGCCTGGGAATAAAGTTTGAATTTAAAAAATAATCTATGTAGGCAGGACTGGATGCCTGATAGACCCTCAAGAAATTTCTGCTGAAATGTTCAGTGAGAAAGACAAGTTTTTCTGTACACAGCTCTGGGACCAGTAGGATGATGGTGAACTTCTGCTTCAGAGTTTGATCAGAGCAGAAGTAACACTGGGTCCGCATCACTTACACGTTTGAATATGCGATGAGAGCTCACATCTGTTGGCAAATGTAGGTAGGCCAAGTCGAGGCGGTGGGGGACCAAGAGGTGCAGGTTATTTTCCTGCTTTGAGGAGCTGACAGTCCAGCGTAGGTGATGGCACAGGCCCTAAAAAGATGTCTGACGTGGCCACACAGAACTGGTTACACACAGTCCGTGGGGACTTGGTGATGGGGATCCTTGTCAGTCAGCCAGCCAGTGAGCCTCTCGGGTGGAAGGGCCGCTCCCAGTGGCTTTTAGTGTTTGTCAGGTGGCGTTGGTTGTCAGGGCAAGAGCTGCTTATGGTGCGTTTTTGGCTTTGCTGTTTGTTTCCTGTCCTGGTTTTCTGGGCCCAAAAGCGGCACGTGGTGTCGATACTGGTGTGGATACGTGACACCACGACTCCTGCAAGTGTGCCGGCCACCACAGACCTGGGCATTAAATGATATGGTTCTGAGTAGCTTAAAGCAAGCCATAGGTTCCTTTCCATGTGCTCGTCCCCGTGGTGTGAGTGTTGTGTCGCATTCACTCCAGGTGGGCAGAGCTGCCAAATTCTGGGAGAAAACAAGTTGCTAATTGACATTTCTTCAGCAAAGAGAACGGGTGAGTAGAAGAGAGGAGGGGAGTGGATGAGAGCAGACGAACAAGTCATCCCGTCCTGAAAGAGAAGAGCGGGCTGAGCGGGCTGGGGGGCGAGGCTCTGGGGAGGGTTAGGGCTCTACTTGTAAGGAAACCCCACCTCCAGGGAAGCATTTCTCGCTCTTGGGACGAGCATGTTCTCCTCTGGTGGGGTCTGTAGGTTGCTGTTACCGAACACAAGCTCTCTGCCCACCTTTTCTTGGTGGTACCAAATATATCTTGATAGATTTGGCCTCCATGGTTAAAACTTCACAAAGCCCGCTCTGTGGTAACCTGAACAAGCTGGTGCTTAGTTCCCCGTCACCACCTGAGCCTCTGGGGCTGCATAGCCCTGGTCCCAAGTGAGGCAGATGGTGAGGGGAGGGCCGTTCTCAAATTGTGGCTCTCACAGAATCCTGGATTGAGCACACCCATTTGTGGACCTGGTTTCCTGTAATCACTGCCCTTTATCTCCATTTCTTCTTTTGAACTGCAGACTCTGGCCTGGTTGTCCCAAGTGTCTCCTATGAGCTACATAAAAAGCTGCTCTCTGTGGCTGAAAAGCATGGGCTGACTTTGGAGCGGAGACTGGAGATGACAGGTGTGTGTGCCAGTCAGATGGCACTGACTCTGCTCGGAGGACCCAACAGGTAAATGCCACTGGATTAGCAGCAACCAGGTGTGGGTTGGTGTCACTTTGCCTGGCCCTGCACGGTCTCTCACACAGGAGGGATTCATTAGGCAATTGCTGCTTATGTAATGGATACACCTTTATGAAGTCACTTTCCTAGATGCTGGAGGTTTTTGTTTGTTTCTCTAACCAGTTTCCGGGAAGTCCTCGTTCCTCTCGCAGTAAGCGACCCTTTGACCTTTTCTTTCCTGGTGACTGTTGCTGACTGTCAGAGGCCTGCCTTCTAAGAACCTTCAGAGACCCAGCCATTGGTACCTGTCATTCCCAGGGCCGGATGCAAATCAGTCCTGAGTTCCAGAGCCACGCTGACAATTGGGTGGGAGAGCTTGAGCCTGGCACCTTCCCGCCTGCCCTCTGGGTTCATGTAGTGGGAGCAGCGCTTCATTTTAGTTGTGGACATTTACAGATACTGTGTACCAGCCTTGCGCTAGGACTAGGGATACAGGGAAGAATAAAACACAGCTCCTGCCCTGCAGTAACCGAACGAGGCCTCCAGAAAGTACCATGCTGTGGTAGAGGAAGCAGAAGGTTCTCCAGCTGCCACATTCTGTCTACTCCCAGGTGAAGAAGCCAGTCAGCCTTCCTAGAGCAGGGCATCCAGGTTGAGTCGTCCTGCAGAGCAAGTGCCATTAACAGGCAGCAGGAGCGGGGAGAGTAGGTCTGGGGAGTAGTGTGTGCCAAGAGCATAGAGAACTGAAAGACCGTGGCAGTGGTGGGGCCGTGAGTCATTCTCTGGCTGGACAGCAGAGCCTCGGTGCAGCCGAGCGGTAGGGAGCTGTGGAAGGAATTTCAGTGGGGCCGTGACATGATTTTACAAAGATGACTTTGGTTGAGTAGATGGTGTGGAGGCAAGACTGGATGCACACTGTAACAAGACTTAGCAACCAGGGAAATAGGGATCAAAGAAGTGGAGATAGGTGAGGGATTTTTTTAAAAGATAAAATCAACAGAGCAGGGTCATTGCATGGATGTGGGAGGTGATGGAAAGTGAAGTGCCCGTAGTCACTGAACTTCGAGCTTTCCCACGTGGACATCTTGTCGGATAGCGATAACATTAACCGTGATAGGGAACGTGGGAAGGGGAGCAGGTTTGGAGGAAACGGTGGGATCGTGTTTTGACTGTTAAGTTTGAGAGGCCTGTGCGATAGCCACATAGAGCATCAGCAGTCTGCATCTAGTTTAGAAGAAGGTCTGAGCAGAAGACAGATCCTGCCAGTCATCAGCCCGTAGGTGGTGTGGAGTAGACGAGATCCTGTAAAGAGCAGGTATGCAGGGAGGAAGGGCCTAGGATGGAATTCTGGGGAACGTCAGCACTGAAGGCACGGTGAGGAGATGAGCCTTCCAGAATGGCTGAGAGAGAAAGCCAGAGAGGTAAGAAAACCAGGAGGATGGTGCTTCAGAACCAAAGCAATAGAGTTTGAAGAATAAAGGAATGGTCAGCAGTGGTACTGCCGAGAGATCGAGCAAAGGTAGAGCTGACAGGTGTCTGCTGGATTTGTCTGTAAAGGGAGGACAGTGGCAGCCTTGTGGAGAGTGGTGTCTAAAGTGATGCAGCTGGATGTGAGGTTCCCCTTCTTGCCCCTCCATTCCCCTTGCCCTGTGAAGTTGTGGATGTGTTTACTCCTCCTGGCCCTTGATTTAGGCTTGCTTCTCAACTGTGCCTCTCCTGTAACAGGGAGGAGCCAATGGAGAGCAACTCCCCCCCCCACACACACACACACAAAAGAAAGGAATAGCGCCAGCTGCCTGTGGACAGAACACCAGGCCCTTTGTCCTGGTGACTGCCACACCTCCCCCAAAGTGGCCATTGGGGAGCTCCTGCAGTAAGTTCTTCCTGGGAGTATTTGAGACCATTAAGCGGCTTCACAGAAACAGTAGTTTTGGGGCAGGATTGGAATGTTCCCACAAAGTCAAATTCCTTTCAAGCCAGCTTCTTGCGATTGGCTGTCCCTGTGCCTGTATGAACTCTTAGAAATGCCTTCGCCTGCCCTTTGCAGCAGCTACTGGCTTTCTTTGAAAAAGATTACCACGTTAGTAGTCATTTTCATGTATGTCAAGGATCATGCAGTTCCTCACTGCTTTCAGAACAGTGCTGAATTTGATACTTGTGGCTTCTCCTCGAGGATAAAGTAGTAGCCCGGTGTTTTCAGACAAGCCAGCTAAGGCTCAGAGAGCTAGAGCTGAAAGACTTGCCCATGTGATCCTGCACATATGAGGTGGATGGAGCAGGTCTCTGATGGGACAGCTCTGTTTTCAGGGCCTGTGCTCTGCCCCGCATTGTCGCATGTGTGGGTGCCATAGTCTGCTTTGATACCTGTGTGAGAGTTTAGGAAACAGACATGGGTGAGTCATATGCCAGAACTTGACAGTGTCTGTCTGAAGGGAGTACTCACCATATTTCCTTAAGATGCAGATGTAGTGGGGGAAATGAATGGTACTACCCCCAAATTTATTTGGGGGGCAGGGTTTTCCCCTTTGGCTGGATACTGATTGAGGACGATTCAGAGCTATCCTGTTTGGTACTTGCTGTGAGTTTCTTAGGAGCTGAGCCAGGGTAATCTTAGAAGAGGTGAGCCTTGAGCTGGATCTCAAAGAAAAGGTGGGCTTTCTGGGCAGGGGCACAGTTTGAGCAGAAGCAAGAAAGCTTTAACAGTACAGGCGAGAATGAGACCAGACCTGCCCCAGGGGAGCAGGCATATTGGGGAGGGAAGCAAAGAGGGTGTTGAGGTGGGAAAGCCTGTCTGTTACAGAGTTTGGGTCTGATAGGTTTGCAGTGTGAGGGCAGTAAACGTTCTTGGTCAAAAGTGGTGTTCTGTGGAGCAAGGTCCGGGTAAACTACCAGGTGAGAAGGCCCAGCAGGTGCAGTGTGGGACACCCTGTAGACCTGTCCTTCTGTGGGTTTTGGCCCCTTTGGAACCTGGGACTGTCGGGAACTCCTAAGAGCAACAGGTGCGAGACACTCACTCGGTTTAGGGTGCAAGGGAGTGCCAAGGCTGTGACTGAGACTGCCTCTTCACTTCTGTTCCAGGTTGAATCCAAAAAATGTCCACCAGAGGCCTACCGTGGCTTTGCTTTGTGGGCCCCATGTGAAGGGGGCTCAGGGTATCAGCTGTGGGAGACATCTAGCCAACCATGACGTCCAGGTCATCCTCTTCCTGCCCAACTTTGTCAAGATGCTAGAGTCCATCACCAATGAGCTGTCTCTCTTCAGCAAGACCCAAGGCCAACAAGTGTCCAGTCTCAAAGGTAAGCACTTGCACGCGGTTGTGCTGAGGCAGCCTCCCTCAAGTAGTTCGATGGTCTGATGGTGCCACCCAGTGGTGACATGTGGAAAAGCATCGTGAGGATAAAGTGCTCTGCTTGTGCAAATGGGAAATAACTTTGGTATTGACTTGCCTACTTCCTATCCCTTTCACCCTCACTGTCCCATACTCAGATGGAGAGCTGGGGACCCATTTATTCACTTCACAGATATTTACAGAATGGGCACTGTTCCTGACACTTGGGGATAAGGGCAATAGATTTTTTTTTCCCCCTTAAATCCATGCTTCCATGAATCTTAATATTCAGGTTCGGACAGATGAAGAAACTAATAAGTAACATTTCCATTAGGTCAGGTGACAGTGTTGTGGAAACATAAAGCAGAGAAGAGAGTGTCGGAGGGTAGGGTGAGGAGTACAGACTTAGACATTACAGGGCCAGGCTGCAAAGCGCCTGTGGGTCCTTTGAAGGGCTTAGACTCTGACTTGGGTGACGTAGAAAGTCCCTGAAGGAGTAAGTAGAAGAAAGGTATGCTCCAGCTCTGGTTCCAAATGGTCATTCTGGCTGCTGCTTGAGAGTAGACTGCAGGCTTCTGAAAAGATGTGAAGAGGCTGCCACGAGCCCTGGCCGGTTAGAGCATCGTCCCATACACCAAGGTTGCAGGTTTGATTCCCCATCAGAGCACATACAAGAATCAACCAGTGGATGCACAGATAAGTGGAAAACAAATCAGTGTCTGTGTATGTCTCTTGCTAAATAAACAAATATTTTTATTAGGAAATGTATTTTTAAAGGCTGTTATGATAAACTGGAGATGGTGGTGGCTGAGACAGTGGACATGGTGAAAGGTGGTTAGTTTCTGAATCAGTTTTGAGTGTAGAGTGAACAGATTGGATGAAGGTGATGAGAGAAAGAAGTTAAGGGTGACTCTAGGGTCTTTGGCCCGAGGGACTGGAAGGGTGGGGGTACCATCACTGAGATGAGAAGGCTTGGGAGAAGAGCAGAAGCTCAGTTAGAGATGCTGCCAGATATGGCAGTGGAACTGTCGATTGATATGTCAGTGCGTCTGGAATTCAGCAAAGGGATGTGGTGTTTAGAGTCGTACGAACCTGGATAAGATATCTCCTAAGAAGAGACGGTGGGTAGAGAAGTTGTTAGACTGTTTGTGTAGAAGTCAGGGAGGCAGAGAGCAGCTTAAGGTACAGGGAAGGAGTGATCAGTGAAGGAGAAGGAAAACCAGGAGAGGCAAGTACCTGAAAGGCAAGTGAAGAGAGGAGGGCATGAGTGGTGTGAGCAAGGTAGTCTAGGTTAAGTTCAGATGATGAATTAGAATTGACCACTGGATTTAGCAGTGTGGAAGAGCAGTTTCAAGGGGAGTAGTGGGGTTAAAGTATGACTGGAGTCGGTTTAAGTGAGAACAGGGGAGAAGTGGAGAGAACATATATGACCCAGAGAAAGAGTTTTGCCAGGGGTCAGATGGTGAGTTGGGGCCAGAGCTGGGGCCAGATCTCTTAGGCCAGTTACCTGCGGGCACAGAGACCCTGGGGCCCGGTCTAAGTAAGGAAGCCGTGGGTCTGCCATTGAGAAATAGCATTACTTCGGGCTGAGAGCTGGGAAGGGGGCCTGCCCTGGGTTCCCCTCTTGAAATCTACAACATGATGCCCATCTCGAGCAGTTCTTTCTCTGGCTGCCGTAAGGGCTTTCCGTCCCAGCTGTGCCAGGAGGCAAGCAAACCTGAGGATGCCAGCCCTGGGGTTTGATATGATTTTTTACATTCTTTTTTTTTTTAAATATTTAATTTATTTATTTTTAAAGAGAGGGGAAGGGAAGGAGAAAGAGTGGGAGAGAAACATCAGTGTGTGGTTGCCTCTCATGTGTCCCCAGTGGGCACCTGGCCTGCAACCCAGGCATGTGCCCTGACCGGGAACTGAACCAGCAACCCTTTGCTTCAGAGGACTGTGCTCCATCCACTGAGCTACACCAGCCAGGCCGATTTTTTACATTCTCAGTTTAATTTTAGCCTGGGCAAGAGTTACATGCTCTTACACTGTCCCAGTGGCCTGGTTAGAGCAGAGAACTAACCAGGGAGAACTGATAGGTTCCCTCCAAATTCTTAAGGTTGGGCTGCAAGGAGGAAGGACCCATTTCTGTGAGGGGGCCACCTGGGTTCTATTCCCAGCCTGGGTCCTCTGCTTAGAGGGATTTTCCAATGACATTCTTTTGCATCTGCAGATCTGCCCACTAGCCCTGTGGACCTGGTGATCAACTGTCTGGATTGTCCCGAGAATGCCTTCCTGCGGGATCAGCCCTGGTACAAGGCAGCCGTGGCATGGGCCAACCAGAACCGGGCCCCAGTACTCAGCATAGATCCTCCTGTGCATGAAGTTGAACAGGGCATCGACGCCAAGTGGTCACTGGCTCTGGGCCTGCCTCTGCCGCTGGGAGAGCACGCAGGCCGCGTCTACTTGTGCGACATTGGCATTCCCCAGCAGGTATTCCACGAGGTGGGGATCAACTACCACTCACCCTTTGGCTGCAAGTTTGTCATCCCACTGCACTCTGCCTAGAGGGGCTCTGGACAGGCTGGACCCTGTAGTCCCCTGCTGCTCCTGACACTGAACTTGACAACGAACGCCTTAAGGATGTGAAGCTTCATGGACCTTGTTAAATCTTTTCTTGTTTGGGTTTATTTTGTGAGAGAACAAATCATATTTAAAGCTGAACTGTCACCTGCTCTTCACCAGGAAAGGCTTTCCCACTGGGTGTGTGAGACAGGTGGCAGGCTGAGCGCTCAGTGGCTCCAGGCATCTCTACACTCGACCCCCTGCGTGGGGTTTTGTTTACAGACGTAGGCAGCTCACAAACTGTGTGTCAGGTTTACAGCCACTGGGCCTGGGCAGGCGCCTTGCAGAGTGGGGCAGGGCCTGTTTGGGGATGTGTACTTGCTACTTCAGTGCTGGTGGCTTTGTGTCCCCCTCCTCTGATCACACACAACTGGCTGTGCTGCAGCTGTCCACCAGAGGGCAGACTTGCACTCCCCATTCCTTTTGAGGGCTGTGGGGCCTCCCCTTGACCCTTGATTCGGAGGCTTTGACCGTTTCTCTTGAGCTGATCCAAGTTTAATGTTGGGATTCTTTCCCAGGGTCCTTCCTCCTTTCTACAGCACTCTGAGAGACAGGGAAGGGGGTGGCATCGGGATGGTTTTACCGTACTGGGGCTTTACATTATGTTTGTCTTCAGCCCAGGTAGTATGGTTGTCACTATAGAACCACAGTGCCCATCTTGCCAGCAGTGTTCCCCAACCCCACACCCTCTCTAGCTGGGGCTTGAGCCTGTTCTTAGTCTGGGACCAGCCCCCTCAGGCTGCAGCTTTAATGTTCAGTATTGGGGAGGCTGGGGGGCCTGGTGCTGAGCCACAAGAAGCTCCCCGGTGCTTCTGTCCTAGGCCGCCCCTCCCCCCACCTTGCCTGCACATACACACCCACACTGTTTTGCTCCCTCTGCCCTCTGGAATGGTCGGTCCTCTGTAGCTGCACATCCCTCCCTTGTCTGAATCCTTTGTGGTTGTCCACTCTACATGAGTAGGCTTGGGGCCACCGCCCTATCTCAGAGATGCCAAAATGCGGTTAGTTCTGGATGAGCTAGCTGGTGGGGCTCAGCCGTAGGAACACACTGCTGCTCAGCTCTAAGGCACTAAGCCCCTGGACCTTGTCGGCCTAGGCCCTGGGAGCTGGTAGAATAGGAGCCATGCCCTGGAGTTCCTGGCAGCTGCCCTTGCAGACTTGTGATCTAAAGCCTTTCTCAGGGCTCCAGGTTTCCTTCTGCTCTGTGCCTATGTACTCTGGTTAAAGGGGTGAGTGGGAAGGCTCACCATGGGTTGTGGCCTAGGGGTACGAATCACTTTCCTTACAGGAGTGTGGCCAGAACAGGAGGCAGGGCAGAGGGGGCTGGTCCCTCTTTTCCTCCTATCCCGCAGTTTGTCTCCAGCAGTGGGAGGAGACCAGACAGTTACCCTGTGCTGTGTCCTCCCTGAGCCTCTGCTCACTCTCAGGGCCCAGCAGCTACCAGGATGGGGCCCTTACTCTAGGGGCAGGGCCATAGTGGTGCTGGATTCCAGGGTTTTTAGTGAGCAGCCAGTCAACAGGTTCTTGGCTGCCTATTAGTGTGCATAGGTTCCTTGAGTGGGTACAGTGGAAAACAAGCTAGAAGAACCCTGGCCCCAAAGACTACCCACTCTAGTAAGTTGTGGTGGCCCTGCAGGTGGGGGGTGGGGGGTGATGGCCTCGAGGAACCACTAGTAATTTGCCCACATTCTTTTCTTCTTCCCTGGTGGCACTGGAGCCTCCTTGTGCCCTTAGCCTGGGCCTTTCCCAGGGGTACTATAGATAAGCATGATTCCTCTGTCCTTGGCTTTTTTCAGAGGCATCCTGCCTGCCATGCCCAGTCTCTGAGGGGTCCCAGTCATGTGGTCAAGAGGATCACTCATGCACCTCTTGGGGAACTAAAAACCAGCAGTAAAATAAAGCTCAATGACAGAGTCCTGTCTCTGGTATGTTGTGCTCTGTAGGCTGCAGGGAGGTACTGCCACCTCAGACCTACCTAGGAGCCAATCTTGTCCTAGGCTTAAAAGGGCTGGGACAGGTAAAACCAGATGCTGCCTGGTGAGCCACAGTGGGGTCTTCCCCTTTACACTCCTTACAGCTGAAGAGGTACAAGGACCAGCAGGAGAACGGGTGTAGGCAGAGACCCGAGTGCCCTCTAGGACTATTCAGCAACCCCACTCAAAGCTAAAACTGCTCTCCTGGGTGCAGAGGACCACCCTAGCTCCGGTCTGCCTGTCTCAGTTCACACTCAGCTCTCCACAAGCTGAACTGCTAAGAAAGACTTTATTAGTAAGATAGGGAAGGGTGAAGGCAAGGAGCCCGGAGACACACTGGTACCAGGGATTACAAACAGTAAGAAACACTTTATTTTAACTTTACAACATATAAATAGCTTGGGTCAAATCTGTGCTTTCTGGCAGCTGGGCATCGCATCTCCGCCCCTGCAGGCACCTGCCTCCTTCACATTGCACTGTTCATTGGGTGGCTCTGGCCCTGGGGCCCGATGGTTAGAGGCTGGAGAAAGGGGGCCAGGCAGCCCAGTCCCACTCTCCATCTCCTCCGCCTCGTGCAGTAGCCTGTGCCTGTCATCTGCTGGGATTGCGGCTGGTGTGGAAGGACCGCTCCTCAGGGGTCAGGCCAGCAAAGAAGGGGTGCAGCAGAGCCTCCGCCAGTGTGATGCGCTGGGCAGGGTCAAACTCTAACATCCTCCTCATCAGGTCAAACAGCTGCACGTGCTCCGGGGAGTCTTGGAGCATGTAACTCTGCTCAGGGACATAAGGCGCCTTCAGTGTGATGGCAGGGGCGTGGAACCTTGCTGCATGGCTTGAGGAGGCAGTGACACCTCCTGGAGGACTACGTCTGCCCTCTTGGACAGTGAGCGGCTCCTTTCTTTTCATGCCTGTTAGAGCATTTTGCTCTGAACGTGTCAGGCTACTGGGTGTCTTGCTGGTTTCGTGCCTCTGTCCCCACATGCAAAGTCCTGACAGGTGGGTAGAAATCACCTCTGCGAAATTCACTGTCCGAGCACCAAATGCAGTTGACAGAGGCTTTCTGGGCATGTCTAAGTCTTCCCTCCCCCTCACCTTGGTCCTGCCTAGTTCTTCCCAAAACAGAAAGAAGATGGGGGGCAAGAAGCAGCATGGTCTCTGTTACTTGGCTCTTCTGGTGTTACCCAATTACATTCATGGTCACCCTGTCAGGAAGGGGTAGGGCTAAGGGCCCCTCTGGAAGAAGCCCCACTGCCAGCGCCCAGCAGCCTTGGGTGCAGCCTCCCATAAAGCAGGAGCAAGGGGGCAGCCTTTAGTTGCCTGGCCTGTCTCTCTGCTGTATGTGTGCCCAGTGCCTGGGGTCTCCATGGCATGAGTTGAGCTGGGGGAAGCCAGAAACTGACCTTCAGAGGTTTGCAGTTCTCCTTCACATATCGGCCATCAGAGCTGTTCTCATCCCAAACCAGGCCCCCTTTGTAGAAATATTTCTGCTTCCTGAAAATGAAGGGAAGGAAGTGGTCATGGTGGAAGGGAGCAGGTGGGGCCGGGGAGAGCAGCAGCTGAAGGATGGCAGCAAAGTCAGGCAGGGAATCCTGGGCTGACCCCGCAGGGCAGGGAGATCTGGGCAGCGGGGCTGTTCAGGCTGCCTGGAGGGGCGTACAGGGAAGGCAGCCATGAGCCCAGAGGAGCCAGGGGACATTCTGCAAAGACCATGTAGTAGCTTGTTGACCCTCAGCCAAAGATGGGAAAGGCCTATGGGCCAGGGCTTACCTGGTGCGGTGGATCATGTGAGATGGGATGGGCCCTAGGATTTTCTCCATCATCACCAAATGCTCTCGGTTTTCGTGGGTCTATGGAAAGTCAGGGACAGAGCAAGTGAGGGTCAGCCTCAGCCCCTCAGGGAGGACAGAGGACAAAGCAGATGGCTAAGTGTCTTCCCAGCCTCTCTGACCTTATGGTAGCCTGCCACCCTTTGCCAGGGATAAAGGCCATTTCTTAACTCTCCCTGGACCCCAGCCCATCCCCACATCCTCACTCGTGCTGTGTCTCTTGCCTCAAACTCTCACTCCTCCAGCCCCAATCCTCCACGCTTGCTGGCTGAGCTTTAGACTCCACGAGTGCTCCCACTCCACTACCTGTGCCTTGCCCTGAACTTCTACAACCCTCAAGAGTGAATCTCACACCCTGCCGACTGGGGGGCCCTGGAGGGTCTCCTGCACCAGGCCACTGTAGCCTACCAGAGCATGAGCACTCATGGAGCAGGGCAATGAGGCGGGGAGGGGGTCTTACCTGGAAGAGTGTGAAGCCCCGGTAGTACTCGAACAGAATGCAGCCAATGCTCCAGACGTCACAGGGCTGTGCCCAGCCCAACTCTGAAAGCCAAAGTGGAAAGAGGCGTTGAGATCCAGCTCTGGGTCACAGGGCAGCTGCCACACTGATGGGCAGGACTCTCGCCCAAACCCCAGTACAGGTCCCTTTCTTAGCCAGATCAGGTTGGCAACAACAGTGACTCATGACAGTGGCCCTGGGTGGCAGATGGGCACATGGCTGCCTCTGTTCATCCCACCCTCCCAGCAACGGCCGCCTTTGAGTTGGGGGCCATGCGACTACTCACCAAGGATCACCTCAGGTGGGCGGTAATGACGGGTGGCCACGATGGTCGTGTGATGCTCATGGTCAAAGGTAGCACTGCCAAAGTCAGCCACTCGGATGCTGGTGTTCTTCACTGACTTCTCCTCACAGCTCTGAGAGGCAAGGAAGGGGAGCCAGGTCAGCCATCTTTCCCAGTGGGGAAATCAGCTCTGGAGCAGGGCATCACCCTCTCCCCACCGATACCTTATGCTCGTTGTAGAGGGTTTCAAACTCAGAATTCACGAACAGGATGTTCTCTGGCTTTAAGTCTGTATGGGTCAGCTGGTTCTCATGTAGAACTGGAAAGGCAGGAGAGGGGGAAAGCAGACCCTCAGAGCCTAGGTTTCCTCTCTGACTCCTGCCGGTGCTGGGCCAGACCAGTCCTCCAAAGCCAGAGACCCTCACCCCATGGCCTCAGCATTGGGCCGAGGGAGCAGCTCTGCCCCTGCACTGGCTTCCCTCTGAGGCTCTTTGTGCTTAGGGCCTTGGAGGCTTTGAGAATTTTAGAAGATGGGGCAGGAGACACTTTGGATTCAAAACACCTTCCACCTCCCTGCGGGGCTAGGCCTCCTCAGCCTGGTCTCTCACCAAAGCGGCAGCATCAGCAACACCCTTTGTGGGGCCCAGGGCAAAATGAAAATGCAGGACCCCTTTTTCGAAAATTACAGTGTCAAGTTGGTGTCAAAAGAACATTAAACCAAGCACAGGGCCACCCTTGAAGCCAGCCCTGCCTCCCATCATCCCTCATCCTAAGGGAAACCTGCCATTTTCCTCCAGTCCCTGCCCCACCAATGGTGGTGCCCTTTCACTTGCAGGCTCCCAACCTGACACTGAAGACCCTCACAGCAGTGTGGTCCACTGCGCCCCAGAGTGGGCCCTCCTTCCCAGTGTCTGCATGCGCCAGGCTCCAGGCCATCGCCGAGCAGCTCGCCTCGCTTGGAGTGCTCCTCACCACCCCTCCACCTACACAGACCCTGTGCTAGGTTCATCCACTCTCCTGGGCGCCCTGCTGTGTCTGCTCCAACCACCACCAATCCTTTCTTAAAGCTCGGCAGGCAGAGGGCGTCTGTTGGCCTGAGCTGCTGGTGGGATCCCCCAGGTCACTTGGACCTTTTCATCCATGTTGGAAGGTGGGAATGGAATTGGTAGCTAGAAAAATTCTAGAGCAGTGTATTTTTTTTCTTTCTGAGTGTGTACAGGCACAAGCTGGCTCAGAAGGCCCCTGGAGGAGATCAGACCTCTCCACCAGCAGATTTCATACCTAAAGGCTGTGGAGCCGAGGGGGCCCAGTGTCCCAGGCTCAGCAGAACAGTTAGCAGCATGCAGGTGGTCTTCCCACCTGGTGTACCATTCTCCGTGGGGGGGATACTCACATCTAAGGGCGTGGCAGAGCTGGTAGGCCATGTGCCGGACATGTGGTAGGGGGTAAGGCTGGAAGTTATTTTCTTTCAGGAATTCAAAGGTGTTCTTGCCAAGGAGCTCAAAGGCAATGCACATGTGACCATGGAAGTTGAACCAGTCAGACATCAAGACGCACAAGCTGGGGGAGAAGGACAGATGGGGCTCAGACTCTATGCCAAGGACCTGGCTGTGCCCCTTACAGGCCCCTGAGCCACACCCCCTGATGTAGACACACATGAAGAAAGAGAACCAGTTAACAGCAAGAGCACATCCCGCAGATCCTGGCAAGGACTGAAGTTCCCGCTGTGGGGGGGAGGTGGAGGGCATTCTAGTCCCAGGTCTCCCGCCTCACCTACTTAGGAGGTGAGCATAATTCTGGCATTTCCAAGGAAGATGGAATGGTGCCGGGACACTACAGGACTAGCAGTGCCTTTTGCAACTCGCAGTGGAGATTCCCGAGCGCAGGGCTCGGTGCCTGTGTGCCAGGGCAGCTGTCCTCTGGGTGTGACTGTGAGCCCCAATGAGCTTCCAGTTTGCATCTTGTTTAATGCCCGCCACACCCAGTGAGGCCCTCAATCCACAAAAGCAGGCCTGGGAGAACTCAGAACTGGTCGTGGTGGAACCTGGACTGAAGTCCAAAGGCTCCTTCCAGCAAGACTCAGTCGCCCGACTGCTCTGGCTCTGGTGCATGGAGAAGGCGTGGTGCCAGCCAGGCGAGAGGACACTACTGCTCAGCCCCCAGGGGTCCAGGCAGTTTGGACTGGAAAGGTGTCCCCAGTGAAAGCTTTCCTCCCATTCCCTGCTGACACTCACAACTTGTTCTCTTTGTCCTTCTCCTTGATTTTCTTGAGAACGTTGATTTCTAGTCGGGCAGCCTCCCGGTACTTGCCCACGTTGCGGATAATCTTCAGAGCAACCTGAGACTTCCCTCTGGCACCAGGGAAGAAAGCAGAGGGTCTCATGAGAAGCTGCCCAGCCTTTCCCCCACCCTCAAGCCCAGCCCAGCAACTCTTGGCAGGCACCACCCAGGACTGCAGGAGCCGGGCCTGCCCTGAGGAAAGCAGGAGCCTGACGGCCAGCCAGTGCTAAGCAACATCGGACATCTACCTTCCTAACAGCAGGCTCCCTTGGCACCTGTGCCAGCCTTAGGCTTTTATGGTCTCAGCTATCTGCCAGCTCCAGGGAAGCCTGAGCAGAGGAGTAGAGGCCTATCTCACTGACCAACGCTAGCCTGAGTCTTCACACAGTAGGTGCCAGCCTGCAGGCTAGTAGCAGTCACTGACCCTTGCAGGGCTTTCCCACACATAACCCTCCTGTGGCACCTCTTGACCTCAGGAGAGAATGTCTACAAAGTCTGGGCAAATAGCTGCCCATGGGGCGGGGGTTCCAGGATGGAGTGAAAGCCTGGCAAGAGGGGTAGGGGTGCCAGGAATAGGGGCATCTCCAGGGAGACCAAGGGCTGCTCTCTTTACCCAACCTGTCGCCCACCGGCCACGGCATTTATCAGAGACCAATGAGTGCCAGGAACCCTTGGTGCCTAAGGAAAGGCTGACAGGTCCCAACAGAGGCACCTTCTAGAGGATACCCTGCTTTCTTCTCCCTATCTCATTTTTTCAGACGTGCAGGACAGGAAAGGACCTCAGAAGGAAGGTTACCAGACACCTCCTAGACAGGGTCCCCTCCCGGCAGCAGTGGCACCCCAGCCCTCAGCACAGGCTCGTCACTCCACAGGCACCCACCAGGACTGGAAGGCTCTGAGGGTAAGACTTGTTTGCTGAGCAGAATTCTGCTCTTCATAATAAACCTACTGGCGGACTCCCTTTGGACCCTCTGAAGGCCCCGAGCCCTATGCCTCCCCCTTAGTGACTCCAGAGGCTAACTTTCCCTCCAGCTACTCAGTGGCACAGCCCAGAGAGCTCAGCTGCCTCCATGTGCCACAGCTCTCTGATCTGCCACGTATCCCTCTGGTCACCATACAGTCTACGTGTCCCTATGCTCACTGGTCCCACCCCTAACCTCTTGGGTCCCAAAGGTGTTTAAATGGGAACTGGGAGGCGGGGGAAGCCTCCTTTCCGTCACCATCATTACTGTATCTTGGGGCTCCACAGCTGGCTAGGCTGCTTGGTCTAACTGCCCTCTCCGAGCACCTCTCCGAACGTGGGAGCACTGCAGTATGCGGTGCCCAGCCCCACCGCCACAGCCGAGGGACATGGGCAAACCCTGAGCATGTTTCTCCAGCTCTAAGATAGCGGAAGAGTCACACGTGGGCAGCATGTGGCTCAACTGAGACAGCCAGGACAAGAACTTTGTAGCTAAAGCCACAAACCAAGGAGAGGGCCATGGAGGCAGGGAGGCAGTGGCTCCCACAAGATGACTTTCCAGCTTAAAGTGAAAAAGGCAAGGGTTCTGGTCCTGGGAAATGGCAAGGAGCCCAAAGCGCCCCACTGTTCAGCCTGGGAGAGCAAGGCGCCCCGGCAGCAGTCCAGCACACACAGGTGCACCCCTGCCCTGCCTGAGCACACTGTAAGGGGCCCAACCTGAACCCTGGCCGCACGGCAGAAGGCAGCAGCCTGCTTGGTGAGAAAGTCCAAGGGCTTGTTTCTCTCAACAGGGGCCTGCATGGCCACCTGGGCCAGCCTCTAGAAGGCGGGGGCTCATACTTGGACTGGGCTCAGCAGTACTCTCTACCCTCATCAGAGGCCAAGGCCCTAGACCTGGCCCTGGCCCTAAAAGTGATCACAAAGCACAGATCAATGCCACAGAGGAGCCCGAGTCTTGGCTCTGTTTTGATATTCACCACCACCACCTGGGGAAGTGAGGAAAGTGGGGCAGGCCATTCATTGGCCAGCAATTCTTAGGCAGGCATGCCACATGCTTGTGGAATCTCAGCCGTTTCTCCCTTTTCACAGTACCAGCAACACCCCAACATGTGTAGGTCGGAACCTGCTGTGGTACTTCCCTTCAGAAAGGATAAGCTCTCACTGCCACTACCTACAAGAACCTCAGGCCAGCTCTTCCCAGAAAGCCCGCTCACCTGGCATGGTCCAAACACTCCACCACCTTGCCAAAGGTGCCTTCGCCCAGGTTCCCCACAATCTCATCTAGGAGAGAAAAGAAGCAGGGCGTGAGGATCTGGAGGGCAGAGGGTCGGCGACTCCTGCAAGTTCACAGCATTCAAATTCTCAAAAACAAAAAAGGTTTCTCTCTCACTGCTACACTCTTAAAAACAAGTTGCTAGCGTTTGTGTCATTCAGGCAATTACTGGTGGCCCCGCTAAGGCACCACGCGCACTAGAGGCCCCTCCAGGCAGGAGAGGTCTGGTCTAACAAGGGGGTAGAAAGTAGAGAGGTAAAGTTTTACGAAAGGTGGCTGTACATCGCTCTTGGAGCCAATCGCCGATCCGGCACACCAGGTGGCCCTCCTTGTCATCTTCCACACTTCGGCTGCTGCGCTTACTGCTCTGTTGGCTTCTCTGCATGCACCGCCCCCCGAAACGCCATCCGACCAATCGCATGGTAGGCGGTTCCGATTGACAGATTGAGGTGTCAGTCAAAGGCAGAGGTGGAGACGGTGAGGAGCCGGTGGGTTGGTTGGTTGGATTTTCCAGATCCCAGCATTTCATAAGGCACACAGCATATATAACGATAGGGATATTGCAAGGGACACGTCAAGACACAAACTGACTTCAAAAACAGAAAAGTAAAAACAGCTACAGGTATGTAAAGAAAACTCGGACATTATCTAAGAGAAGGGCGCCGCAAATGCTCAGAAAGACGACCAGCCTCTGCTGCTGAGGGGCCGGGCCATGAGGAGAGCCAGAGCCCGACACCCTTCTCCAATGAGTGTCCCCCTCCCGGGCCCTCCCAGTAGCTTCCGCCAGGGTGAAGACGCAATGACAACGGCGCACGCATGTGGCTGTCCCAGCCTGGGTCCGATCATCAGAATAGTCAGAGGCCACTCTGGCTTCAGCTGCAGAATGCCCATCCTGTCTTCACCTGCCTCTTTTGCCCACACAGCCCTGCACATACCCAACAGCTGTCACCCAGAAACAAGCTGCTATGGGCCCCCAGACAGCACCCGTGTCCAGACTTAACATCACCACCAGAAAGGGCCTTCCACCAGCAGCCTTTGTGCCACCAGCCTCAAGCAGGCAAGGATTCCAGAATTCTCTGGGCTGGTCAACCTCCAGGCCTCCTACCAAATGGCCCACAGAGACCCAAAGCCAGCTCCAGCCCTGGCCCCCATGGGCCAGGTCCATCCTGAGCTTCATGACAACAGAGGGCACCAAAGAGAAGCAGAGCCACAGACCTGCACTGCCCTCCTGTGGCAGCGTGCGGCAGTGTGCAGAAAGACTACCAGGCCACAATGGGTGCCCAGTCAACCTGCAACCCATAGCCACACAAAGAAGTCACCAGAGCGCTCAGCGGAGGAGATGCCTGGCCCCTCCACTGTTTCCACTACTGCTCCCTTCAGGGGCCTCATGGCTGGCGAGAGAGAGGGAGGGAGGGAGGGAAGAGGAATTGGGAAGAAGACAGCACTTAACGTCAGAGATTCACAACAGGCTTTCCTTCCCAGAGGTGTGAGGGCACTGTGGGCTGTGGTCTCATTACAGGTCTGTGCAACCTTGCATGCTAGGAACACCTCCGGGCCCTGTTCTTGGCATGTGGTCTGCAACTGGACAAGTCCTGGGACTACAGTCCTGTCATTTCTTTACATGTCCCATTGCATAGGCAGCTCGTCTCTCGTCTTGACTGCCCCTCATGCAAGGAGGCTAGGCTAAAGAGGGCCTGGCTGGAGGTCAGAAGGGACACTCCCAGTCTGAGCTGCCTGATAGGAAGACCCTCCCCTACCCATGGGAGGTCCAGTCTCCAGGCCTCTGGGGAGGGGTGTGGAGGTGGAGACTGCAGAAGTGGGTGCAGTCCACACCAGTCAGAGCACTCAGCTACGTGTGGAGGCAATCTTTGGGTGGGAAGAACCAGGCCAGACAGCTCCAGACCATATACCAGCAACTCTGTTAGGATCCTTAAGACGTGTCCCTGGCCACTGGCACCCATGCAGCCTGTGCCTGGCTCAGTGTGGAGATATAGACAGGCTGGGAGCCAGCCAACGCCGGAACCAGAGCCCCTACAGCTGACACTGCCAACGGGCCAGAAGATAGAGAAGCAGGGCCCTCTGCTCAGCCCTGTGCCTAAACCAGACGACACACACACAAACACACACACACACATGCATGCACACCAGATGTACGTGCGCAGGGCTAGCAGTACTTACCCGACCAGCCAACCTGAGAGAAGGCTACAAACAGGTGAGGCCTTGAAGCCCCAGCCAGCACACTCTGGCCACCACTCACCGAGGAGGCGCTGCTACAAGACCTGGTGCGGCGTTTGTGGCAATGGTGGGCATGTTTGCGGGTCCGGTATGGCTCCCTGTCCCGTGACCGCCGACGATGATGGGAACGTGAAGATCCATAGCAGTCCTCTCCAAAAGATGGGCTCCGCTCTTCACAGCGGTATGTGTCACTGTCACGGCGCTCCCGGTATCGCCTCTGGTAGGGCAGACGGTCATGGCTGCCGAGAGGGGGATGAGGACATTGGTCAGACAGGCCCTTCCTCCCACCAGCCAGGTTCCTACTAACAGGCAAGAGGCATCTGGTTAGGGCTCACAGGGGCAGCCTGCCGGAGCAGAGGCACACAGACTGGGGGAAGCAGGGTGACAGGAGCGTGTGAGTCTGAAGGCCGACCTCCAGAACCGGGGCTCCTGACAGCACCCCCGCAGTGCCACAGGAGGCAGAGCCCTGGTGAAAGGCGATCGTGGTGGAGGGCCTCCAAGGGTTCCCGTGCCTTGGAGCTCCCTGTGGCCTGCTGAGGCTGTCATTTTGGTCTGGGGCTGAGAAAGGACCAGGGACCAACCTCTGGAAAGAACTAAAGCTATGTTTTTCATGCCCACTGAGGAAGACTCAGTGGTAGGGAAATACTGACCTAGAAAATGGAGAGTGTGTCGGGAAAAAGACTCAAGGACAGAGAAAGAAGTGGTGGCAAGGATGGAAGCCAACACCGAGGCTAGGGAATGTAGGTGAGCTCAGGGGAGGAGTCCCAAGAGGATTCTTGTGATCTAGTGCAGTGATGTGTGCGACCACACAGAGGCAGCAGTCACGTGAAGAAGCCCTAGGTGGCCACAAGCCTCCAGACTGTTTCTGTACCTGGTTGCGGGAAGGCGCCCTCCCTCTTGATCCAGTTTCCTCTCACCTTCTGGACCGAGATCTCCGGGGCGGAGGCTCCCTTCGAGATGGGTATCGCAGTCTCCCTTCGTGCTCCCGACTGTAAGACCTCCTTCTCTTCCATCGGTAGCTCAGGTATGGGTCTGGCTCAGGGGAGCGGTATCGCTTACAGTGATGCATCTAGGCCACAAGAAATGGACAACTCTGCTAAACATGCAGGCGGCCACCTCCAGCCACCCGGCTGCCTGAGTAGCCTAGGCACTCCTGAAGAAGAGGCCCATTGTTCTGTTCGGGGGCAGCCCATTGTTCTGTTCGGGGGCAGTCCCTCCCAGGGGTTTATGAAGTGAAGAACGCTGAGGTCACAGTGGTCAAAGAGCAAACAATAGGCAACACCCTTCTCTGCCAGAGAACAGCTTCTCTTCAGCATGGCATCACTGGCCTCATGGCCTGGGCACCTGGGGAGCCTAGCAAGCCAGGACAGGTGCCGAGGCTGAATACAGGGAGGAGTTGATGAGCGCCACCATCACAGGAGTCCAAGACCCAGGAGAAAGGGGAGCCTCTTGTGGTCAATTCCCTCCTGCCTGTCTGTGGGTTCCAATGAAGCACTTGCTCTGTCAAGCCAGAGGCCAGAGTCAGATGGCTGTTGGCAGGTCACCAAGACACAGGAGCCAAGGGTGAAAGCACTCAAGTTGAAAAGTGCAACTGCCTGTGGAGGCCCTGAACTGGACCCACTCAAAGGATCGAGGACCACCAGTTACGTGAGGAGCTACAGGCAGAAAGAAGATCAGCTTTTGGAGAAAAAGACTGAGGGTTCTCACAAACATTCCCTAGCCCACCTGAGGGCCTGGCCAGCCCTTGCTGGTCAGCACCAGTAAAGATGCTAGGGTCAGAGCATCCAGGTGTGTTATGTGACACCCATTTAGCACCCTCAGACTGCCTGCAGTGCCGTGTTGGGCAGAGCTTCACCTCTATCCAACAGCACCATAACTGTCCTCTCTTCTCGATCCTCTGTGCAGGTACCTTTCTCCTGCACCCGTCTCAGGAGGGTGTGCTCAGGGAGGCATGCCAAAAAGCCTCACCTCACTATCCCTGTTTAGTGGGGACTTACATCCACTACAGGAAATTGCCGGGCTGGATCAGCCACCTGCTGAGAAAGGTGGCTGTGTGAGGCTAGCTCCCTATTCCACCCAAAACCAAAACCAAAACCAAAACCAAAACCAAAGCCCTGACATTGCTTGCCCCCACCGGAAGGCTGGGCCAGAGACCACGGCCACCCTTACTCCCAACCCTTCACTCGGCCACAGTCAACCTTCAACAGTGATCAGTCTTGGGTTTGCCTGACCAACCACATTTTGGACAAACCCACTGAGGCTGCCCTATCTCATGAAAAGAGTCTGGCAGAAGAACAAAATGGAATGGTTCCCTTCGGATGAGCAGGACAGCGAGGCATATCTGACAAACCCACTGGGAGCTTCTCTGTGATCCTAATAAAGCCGCCACATTCAATCACCCCATGAGTAGGTGTCTTTCCCTGTCTACCTGGAAGTCCAGGTCCCAAGCAATCCTTGGAGAGAAACACTATGTAAAATCCCCTACAGTTCCTGAAGTGCTTAGACTGTTGTTCTGGTTTTTTGGATTTCTTTAAAGATTTTTATTTATTTTTAGAGAGAGGAGAAGGGAGGGAGAAAGAGAGAAAGAGAAACATCAATTGGTTGCCTCTTGCATGCACCTGATGGAGGGCCCAAACCTGCAACTCAGGCATGTGCCCTGACTAGGAATCAAACCAGCAAACTTTTGCTTTGTGGGACAATGCCCAACCAACTGAGCCACACTGTTAAGGGCTGTTGTTTTGTTTTGATGATCAGCTGACTAATGTTTTACTGTTTTCCTGCAATTACCCTGGGTCAGGTGCCCAAGCTATTAAATGAAGGCAATATATCACATGTCACTAAATGACCCAGGAGATGCTCCAGTGGCCAGGATAAAGGCCCTGTCCATCCTCACTGGGAAGACAAAGTACTATAGCTGGAGGACACAGTCTAGTCCACACTAGGCCAAAGACCCTCTTCTGGGACCTAGAAGATTCTTATGTCAACACATGTTCACTTAGAGGAAAGAGCACAGCCTCAGAGTCAGATGTCAATCTTAATCCTGGCACTGCCTCTTCTAGCTGTATGCCTTTAGGCAAGTTATTAAACTACTCTGACCTTCAGCTCCCTCGTGCAACGAGGGGACAGAAATCTCTTACAGAACACCTTCTGTGAGGGTTACATTTTGTCATTCCTTTACTAACATGCCTAGACCATGCCTTTAGGTCAAATGCCTAGCACAAGTCTGTGCCCACAAGAGGTACTGAAGGCAGCTTTTATTAACATTAAAAAGGTTCCAGGTAATACATGGATCTGTGTTAAATGAGCTGAGGACATTTTATGTCTCTTCTAAGGAACCATGGGGGAAGAGAGCTCTGGTTAAAAAACCCTCAAGTAAATCCCAGTGATGGCCTTGTGACCAAACCAGTCTAGGCCCTACAATTTACCATACCTGGTAAATGGAGGTAACACCTCCCAGCCCATTTGGCAAAGGAGATGACAAGCTGTAAAGTACCACACACAAAGCAATCACAGAGGACATCTCCTTCAACACATTACAGGCAGGTGAAGTATTGGGATTACCCGATGCCCCCTCGTTATATTCCCAGCCAAGGCTCTAGAGCCTATTTCAATTATCGTTCTCTGAGACCCTAACAAACGGGTTGTCTGAGAAAGCTAAGAGCCACAGTTATGCTCCATAAGGCTCTGCTCTACACAATGAAAAGGTAACATGAAGGAAACGAGGCGGAGGATGCCAGCTTTTCTCTGAGAACAGACCTAGTCCGCTTCTCATTTGCTGTTCCTGGCCAGAGAACTGGGCTGACAAGAGCAGCCAGCCAGGTCAGTGGCTGCCCTCCTGAGCCCAGGCACTGCAGCGCCCCATGGTTATTTTCGGAAGACGCTGCTCCACCACTGCAATCTCAAACCTGCCACCTTGCAAGCAGCCACCATCGGGCGAAACTCTCCTCCTTTTCAAGGGCATGGAGGAAGGAAGCTGGAAGACCGCCAACTCCACCTCGACAGGGGCCTGGCTCAGGCAATTCCCACCCCAGTTCCATACCCGAGTACCCACACCCGGAACTAAGGCACAGAGACTCCCAGACCGGGAGCAGCCCAGGCACTAGTACTGTCAGCTTGGCCTGGCCCCTCCCCCAGGCTGGAGCGGCTCCATCATCACAACAAAACACGCCGGGACCTGCGGCCCTCGCTCGTGGCCCTTCCCGACGCCCCAGGTCCCAGAGCTCTCAAGCTCGTCCCCCCGTAACCGCCGCCAATGGCGGCGAGGGGAAGACGGGTGGGGGAGGGTGTGCAGGGGGAATGCCAGCCTGGGTCGGAATCAAACTCCAAGCCGCGAGGGGAGGAGACTGCGGACCAAGCCTCGAGCCGGGAGTAGGGGAGGGATCTGAAGGCCCCTCAAGGCTAGTCTCGGTAGCACCCGATCCCTTCTGCGGACAGTTGCAAGGCTGAAACTGAGCCCTTTGCAGGGACCTCAGAGGCCACTCAGGCTCGGACTCTTGACACCGCAGGATCGAGAGGTCGGGGTCTCCAGCGACCGCCCCCCGGGGGAGAAGCGGAGGGTCAGAGGTGAGAGGTCGGAGCCGCGGCCTGCGGTGGGCCGAGGAGGAGAAAAAAAAGGAACAGGCCCACAACAGCCTAGGAGTCCAGGGACCCGCACCAGGCGTGCCCACCCCGCCCCCTCACCTCTGCCGCCGCGGCCCCAGGACCACACTCACCGTCTCCCAGGCTCCGGCTGCGGCTAGGCCCCACTTCCCGCTCCGTGCGCCTCTTCCGCTTCCGGTTCCAGCCTCCGCCCGCTGAGGCACCGCCCCTCGCGTGACGCAGCTGTCGCCATCCTTAGCTCGGTGGCTTGGCCGCTCTGGCTTCCAACTCGAAGGTTTAGGAGGACCCGTCTTCTCCTCCCTGATCGGTGGGGCGTCTGCAGAGACTAGTTCCGGGAGAGTCGAGGGGAGGTCCTCGGCCTGCCCTTCGCCGTGTCGCAATGCACGTAGGTCCCAAACACGCAACGGGGGAGCTCTCCCGGGCCGGCGGGCGCAGGGAGCCGAAAGGTGGAACCACGACCTGGCTGGAGGGCTCGGCCTGCTCTGTCGCCCCGACCCTGACAGCGCCCGCCAATCCCTTCCTGCGCGGGGGGAGGAGGGCATTATTGCGTCGTCGCCTCGGTGAAGAACCGGCGAGCCCCAGGCCTCGAGAAGGTGGTCGCGACACCCGCTTCCGTGAAAAAAGCAAACGAGACCACGTTCTCTGGCTTGGGGGTGAAGCATTGGCGGCACGCCCAGTAGTTTGTGGGTAGACGCCCAGGATCCGCGGGGGCGTGGCCGCTGGCCAAGGGGACTCTCCTTTTCCACGAGCACCACTGCAAGAGTACAGCATTATTTCTCAGTTAATAGACCCCGCGCCCTGCCGCCGTCCTGCCCCACCGGCCATTTCTTGGAGTCACTCGACGACCCCTGGATCAACAAAACCCTACCACCCATTGTCTCACGGTTGGTCGGGGTGGAATAACTAGGACCCATTTTCAAGAGAAAACCCGAGGTCGAGCCCTTTGGGAGACCTAGCGGTTTGTGAGCGTGCACGCCCCCAGACTCCCACTGAATTACGCTGGGGTAGTTCAGCCAAGCAGAGGGGAGGACTCTAATTGCCCCTACCCTAGCTTGCGCGGTAGTGGGAGAGGCTGGGCATCCCTCCAGGCCCCGCCCCTCCAAGGGGCCGCGCCGCAGGGGCGGTGGGGGTTTCCCGGCCCCGCCCGCTCCACGCCCCCCTATTGAAGGCTGGGCACGCCCCTGGCGCAAAGCGTAGTCTCCCAGCCCCCGCAGCAGTGTTCGGAGCGGAGCTGTCCACTCCAGGGTTATGGCGATCTCTCCAGTCCCAGGTCTCCCGCGCCTCCTTAAACTAAGGTCTGACGGCGTGGCTTGAGAGGATCCCCAAATCTCCGTTAGCTCCACCCGAAGTAAACGACTGGAGCTAAGTAAAAACAGGATGTATTAAGGCATCCTCAAGACCGGCTCCTAGTCCCTGCCAACCAGATGCACACCCCCCACCCCCACCCCCGGTATAGAGATTCCAGAGCGTCTTCAAGTGTGAAGAGGACGACCAAGCCCGGGTGTCCCCGCCCCCTTAGTATGCTACTTTAAGAGCCAGAGATTGAGTTACCATTCTTGTCCTGACCCCAATGCAGCCGCGGCCACACCAACCGAGTTTCATCGCAGAGTGTCCCCTCCTCCCACCAATTCGTGTTGCCACAGTTTCCGTGGCGCATGGAAGCCAGGACCCGGTCAGTGGCTGAGCGAGGAGGTCCTGCCCCTGGTGCTAATCGGATCCATCTTCCCACCAGCCTCCCCACCATTGAGAACCCAGGAGTCCTTGTCTCCCAGTAACAAAGTAGCTCTATTTTTTTCTGAGGTAGAATAGGAGCCATCTCCCGGCTCCCTCGCCAAAATCTGCAGTCCAACAGCTGTGGTGCCTGAGATTCTACCATTAGTGCTTCATCTATTGTCTCTTCATTACTAAAAGAATTCACACACACAAGAAAGCCTGGCAGGAGACCCTGGGACCCTCCAGAAGACGCTGTTGCTGGGTCTTCAGGGCCAGGAGCAGAACTGGGGTGGAAACGGGGGAGTCTCCATGGGGCCAGCTGAGACCCCTGCCCAGGCTCAGGGCAAAACCTTCCTGCAGGAGTGGCTGTTGATGTTCACCCAGGTGGGACAAGCAGCTGGCATCGTCAGCCCTACAGGAAAACCAGGGCACAATTTGAACCAAGCTGTGCCCACCTGTGCCAGGAGCAGAGAAACAGGGGAGCCTGAGCTCTGTCCTTGGGGGATTCCAAAGTTGGGTGAGAGGCTTTAAGGACTCCTGGTAAAGAGAATGACCAGGAGGGACAGATAGGAGTAGGGCCTCCACAGCACAGCTCCCGCGAGCATCCTTTACTTTGTAGTCCACTTAAAACAGCGCCCTCTAGTGTTCAGCCACATCCAGATACTGTTCAGCCTTAAGTCGTTTGGTCCACAGGATTTTGGAGCATGGATTTGGGAGAAACCTCCGCTGGGGTGGTCAGAGGAGGCCCCCTGGAAGGACTGAGTCCCAGAGGATGAGGATATCAGGGGATTTTAGGGGAGGGGACTGCATGGATAAAGGCCTGGGAGATAGCTTGAGCAGACAGATCACAGGCATGGCCCTGGTGTAAGAGAGCCATGACTTGGAGTTGAGTGGAGGTCTTCACAGGTGAACAAGACTCTGAAGAGCTGGGCCAGAACCACCAGTGATGAGGGATCTGCTTGGATTAACTTCAAGCAGAGCAGACGGTGCCAGAGGGCCACATGCAGGCTCTGGAGGCAGTGCATGCCAGGTTGCCAGGGGACAAGTGGGTGCACTGGGAGTGGCCCCTAGCCAGGAGGCTTGTCAAGTGGCTGCTCAGTCCTACCCCTCAGAATGTCCAGGCTAGACTGGGGAGGCTGGGGTCCTGCTCTCACACTCGGTGAGATGGCCCTGCGGCCAAAAGGTGGGTTAGCCTCTCACCAAACCCTGAATCACATGATCAAAACCTCAACACTCCTAGTTGTCAGTCTGGATTTTTATGGGAACATGTAGGAAATATGTCATCTTCAACAAGCCCTGTCTCCCCTACACATGGCTGAGGCCCTCCAGGGCCAGGCTGGGCAGAGGGCGGGGGGAACGGGGTGTGAGATAACCTCAGGTATTGGGCTCATATCAGGATGCTAAAGAGTGCCCAGGATAGAGGGTTCTCTGTGCAGGGAGTTGTGAAAGAGACATCTTTGCCCCAGTCCCCATCCCAACAAATAAGACATAGTGAGGACCTCCATGCAACTTGGAAAGAAATCATTGAAAATGAGATAGGGAGACCTGGGGCCCATGGTGTGTCTAGACTGCTTCATTTCCACTAGCACACTCAGGTTCAGGAGGTACCAGGACCCCTCGGTAAAGTTTCAGGAGAAGGTACCTGAGTACTGGGAGGCAGATGGGAGAGGTAGCTGGCACTAGGTGGCAGTTGCCTTGAAATTTAAAGAGAAGGAACTGCAGACACTCCAGAACCAGAATTAGGCCTGGCTTCCCCAGGTGTGTGCTCCCTCTTCCTCTTCCTCTCCACATCTCCCTCCTCCCCATTCTCTTCCCCACTGCCTGGTCTTTTCTACTGCCAGCCAATTAGCCTCCCCGCTTCTTAAGATACTTCATCCCACACTTCCTCTGTTCCTTCTGCCTGTTCCTCATTATGCTCCATCATCCATTCATTTATTCACTGAGCATCTACTATGTCTGGCCCTGTTCTGGGTATAAGAGAACCAAATTCAGGTCCGACCACTTGGTATCCAAAGCTTACAGTTTGGGGCCACACAGTCATCAAGCTGGCAGTTACAGTTTGGTGTGCCTGATGAGGGGAGAGACACTGGGTGGGTGGGTGGGGATGGTAGCAGATGGGAAAGCCTTCCCCATATTGAAGGTTTTGGTCCTCTGAACCCTAATGATAAACAGGAAGGAGTATCTTCCAAGAGTGAAGGAACAAAGGGCATTTTACCAAGAGGGAAGAGCATGTACAAAGGCCCAGCAAGGAGAGACATGAGGGTGGGGATGTGTAAACAGTCCCTGAGCCAGATGAAAAATAGAGTGAGTGAGGGGCTTCCTGTGAAATGTGGGACAGGGGCCAGAGCAGGGCCTTGGGTGTCCCATGCCCTGTTCACCTGACTTGAACCCTGGCTTGGTGACTGCCTCTCCCGGCCAGTGTCCTCCCCTCGTCTCCTATGTAAATGTATGTGTGCACAGGTAGATAGACGCACACACACAACGAGATGCACATCTGACACCAGAGGTGTACACAGAGAGACGGACACCAAGGAGTCACAGGGGTGTGGAGTTGTAAGGACCCAGGACGGGAGCATGCTCTGCCGAAGGACCCCCTACCGGAGCCAGTAGGCTCTGGCTGGAAAGCTTTGGTGGGGGGTGGCATCTCAGCACCATGGCCTCACAAAAGGTGGACTTGGTCTAAATCAGTGTATCTCAAACTGGGGTCTCTGAGAAGGCTGTCAGCTGCTCAAGGAAGACTGCAACTATCCATTGCATGGAACAAAATCTCAGTTGTCTCTCAGCTCAGACCCTTGAGGATCAGAGTTTGTCTCCTCAGGGTCTGGAGGGACTCCATCCTTTATGGGGTGTGCACACTAGTCAAGGTGGGGGCTTGTTTGGAGTGGACAATGTCAGCAAGAAGGCAGGCACACAGTGACCTAGGGCAGGGCCCTCTGGGCACCCAGACTCCTAGAAGCAAGTGGCACCAGGTGGGCCCATTGAAAAAAAAAACAAAAAACAACAGTGCTGACTTGGGTCCCAACTCTAAGGCCTTCCAGCCCATTGCTCCTTAGGGATTTCCAAGGTCATTTCTCTCCAGTCCCTGGGGAAACCCATCCAGGACTCACCTTCTGTGAGCAAGTGGGTGCCTCCAGGCCCTGGGCCTGTTTGTCCAGGGTGGGCAATGGGCAGGGGTCCTATGGATAGCAACTGATGGGCCAAAATCACAGCAGGGCAGACGTGGGGCAAGAGCTGATTAGGTTCTGGATGCTGCATTAACATCTTGGCTGGCAGGGGAAGTGGGAGGGCCTCCCAGGGGCTCCAGGGTGCTCCACCTCTAGTCCCATCCCCAACCTCCAGCTCCCTCCACCCTGACTGACACTTTCTGGGTCTCTACCTCACTCTGGCTTTCTCTCCATTCCCAGGATTCTATGGTCTTCACTGTCCCCAAATTAGTGGTTAAGACTGTGGGCTCAAGGCAGGGAGGTTTTGGGGCTGAGTGAAAAATGCAAAGGGATTGATTAAGAAGTACAAATTGCCACTTACATACACAGTCACGGGGATATAAAGCACAGCATAGGGAACGTGGTCAGTAATACTGTAATAATTACTGTAATCTATAATAATATTACAGTAATACTGTAATAACTCGGATGGGTGCTAGACTTATCAGGGGGACCACTTCATAAGGTATTTCGACGTCTCATCTCTATGCTGTCCACCTGAACTAATGCAGTACATGCCAACTGTAATGGCAAGGTACATCTTTAAAAAGCAAAACTAGACTCTGGGCTCAGAAGCCTGAATACTGGCCTTAAGTCCTGGCTCCACACTATACTAGCTGGGCAAGTTACTCAACCTCTCAACCTCTCTGGGCCTCATCTGTAAAAAAGAGAGACAGACAGACAGAAGAGAGAGAACAGTAACAGTTTTCCTCCCCCATCAGCTGACTGTGAGGTGAAATTCAGCAGGCCATGACAGGTCAGTGCTGTGCTGGACACTGAGGTGTTATGGTCACTATGAAATATTAGCTACTATTGTCACACACTTCACACTGCTGCAGACGACTGCTTTGAGGTGAAAGCTCCTAAATCAGGGTCCCTTTGGGGCCAGAGAACTGCCAATGAGGTCTGATTACACGCCCTCTGTAGCATTAGTTTGCTGGGGCCGCCATGACCAAGTACCCCAAAGTGAGTGACTTAAACAACAGAAACGGTTCCAGAGACTGAAAGTCTGAGATCAAGGTGTCAGCAATGTTGGTTACATCTGAGGACTGTGAGGGGGAATCGTTCCTGTGTTTCCTCCAGTTCCTGGGGGTCACTGGCAGTCCCTGACGTTCCTGCTCCCACAGTACTCCCACAGTGCTCCCACTGTGTGCATGTGGTTGTGGCCAAACGTTCCTTTTTAATAAATACACCAGTTTTATGGGACTAGAGGCCACTCTAATTACCTCATTTTAACTTGATCCCCTTTGCAAAGACCCCATCTCCAAATAAAATCACATTCTAAGGTAATGGGGTTAGAATGCACACATCTTTTTTGGGGAGACACAATTCAACCCATTATAGCCCCCACTTTGCTTCCTGCTGGGTGGGTTGGGTGTGACTTGGGATCTCCAGGATGTAGCTGTTCTGTCTTGTTTTTCCATCATTTAACCCCAGGACCCTGACACAGCTGCGGAGAAGTTGGCCTGTCAGTTGGAAGGGCCATGGTGAATCAGGAGGGTTGCCGCTCATTGAGCCCCAGGCCCCTCCTCCACATCAAGTGAGGAAGGCAGGCCATGCGCTGCCCAGACCCGGTTCTGTGGGCCTTCTGTGGGGAAGGCTGTCGTGGAATCCTCCCTGGGCCTCAGGCAGCAGAGTTTCCAAGATGATGTAGGTGGGGTCCTGACCTGTGGCCCTGGTGAAGCCCCTTGTCTCTGAGCTCTGGTCTGATCTGTGCACTCAGAGTGGTGGTGGCAGGACTCATAAGTTCCGACCCTCAGCGATTCCATGGCCCGAGTCAGTTTACCCAGCAGGTCACTGTCCCTGGGTCACACTCTCTCCAGCCCTTTAGAACTGGGCCTTTGTCCCACCAGGCTCCAGGAGTGGCCAGAACGGAGGCCCAGAGAGGAGCTAGAGGATTGTTCAGGGGTTCCCCATCAGAGGCAGAGGAGAGAACTCAGGGACAGGCAGGGGCAAGGTGCTGCAGCTCCGGCAGTTAGGTGAGGGCTGACCTGTGCGGTCGTCATGGTTGCCCCACCCCCAGGTCAAGCGGCGGGTGGGACTGCAGGAGGGGTCCTCCTTTGTTGTATGGGCCAGAACCGCTAAGACCACATTGGGCTCTTGAGACTAAGAACCAGAGGAGTTGAGACTGAGGCCATCTGGAGAGGTGAAGGTAGGGCTGAACCTGGGAGACAGGGTGGGAGGGTTGTGTGGTTTGTTGGAATCAGTGAATTGGCATCAGGGTGTCTCTACGGAAGGCCAAGAGCAGAGCCAAACCCCTCTCAGGCTGGACTCCAGGCTGCCTTGCCCTTGTCCTGTCTCTAGGTGGCCCTGGGAAGGGACCAGACACTCTGTGTCGGTGCGAGCTCACCTATCAAGCAAATGCATGGGAGTCAGAGGCACCTCTGCAGTAGCCAGAGGGGAGGAGGCTCTAGAGACGGAAGGGGTTGCAGACCTGGGCCTGCCCTCAGGGAGCCCTCATGCTAGGCTGTATCCCTACAGGGAGCCCTGAGGACTATGACCCAGCAGCATTTTGGATTCAGGAAATTTTTGGTCACCTGTACAGTCTGATGGGGAAGAGTGAGGCGTGTTGCTCCCTCCCCTAATGCTCTTCTATCAGCCTCTCCTAGCACCTCCCAGTCATTCTGCCCATTCTTTAGGTCAAAGCATAGTCCCCAGCAGGTCCCTGTGAGAATGAATCTCTGAAATCAGGGTGCAGTGATGTCCTGGGGAAAACACCAAACGGAGGTAGGAGCCAACAACCCTCAACCCCTTCCCAGAATTTCCTGCAGCAGATGGGCTCCGAGCTGGCCCAGATGCAGGATGAGCTCCGGAAAGCCTGGGATTTGGTGAGAACTTGCAATGCAGAGCTGGAGGATCAGCAGCTTGGCCTGGATGGTGCCTACAGTCTGCCCTACACCCAATCCCTGGGACAGAGGTTGGAGATTCTGGTCTGGTCCAGGGGGCCTCCCACCTGGAGAAGACATAACCCTGACCTTTGGGATGGTCATCTCCCCTTGCTCTGTGGCCTGGGCGGCCGGGTGAGCTGGTCTACAGAAGGCGAGGAACACCTTCCGTGGTTAATGCTTCTGGGTTGCAGACCCCCCAGAGGCCAGCCCCAAGTCTCCCTGTCCTTGGGCTCTGCCACACACCTTGGGGCCCCAGAATAAGTCCCTCTCGTTTCTGCCGACCCAGTCCTGAACGGTGGGGCCCCTTGCCAGGGACACACTCCCAACAGGCTCCAAACCAGATGCCGTCCTGCCGGAAGGCCCGCCCTCAGAACAGGTGTTGCTCCCTTTCCCCACTTGCTCTCAGATGGCTCCCTGTCCCCTGGCACATGGCCGGCCCACCTTTGGCCTTCAGGTCTGTCCCTGTCCCGGCTGCCCTGGGGTTTGTACCTCCCTGTCTCCAAGCGCAGCAAGAGTCCCGTTCTTCCCAGTCCTGCTATCCTGGTCGGCTCCTCCTCCACTCCCCTCGGATGGTGACTCTGACCTTCTCCATCAGAAGCCCCAAGCCACCAGCTCCCCATTCTTTCTGGGGAGTGAGGGGCACTCTCCTGTCACGTGGACACAGGTGCTGTGCTCCCGGCCAAGGCCCCTCGCCAACCCTGGCCAAGACTGCGGTGTGGGCGCCAAGCTGAGTAGGAACGGGAACCACCAGCCTCGGCTCCCCTCTTCTCATCACGCTGAGCCGCCCCTGCCCCTCAGGGAGGAGGCACAGGTGGGAGAGGCCACTGTAGTTGCTAGATGTGTAACCCAGGGCACATTCCTGTTCTTCAGTTTCTTCACATGGAGGATGGACAAAGTCACTGTCTTATGGGACCGGGGCAGGGTGCACAAGGAGACACCGTGGAGTGGCTGGCTCTGTGCCGAGTCAGTGCAGTAGAGTCCTGGCCGCTCTTCTCCCGGGTTTGGGGGCTTCAGTCTAATCCACTCACCTTCTCTGTGCCTATTTCCCCATCTGCAACCTGGGGATAGTAATAGTCCCATCTCCCAAATGTGCACAGGGTCAAATGAATGAATTCACGCAAAGAACTAAAACAGTGCCTGGCACACATCAGTGTTCACTAACTGGCAGTTTCACAGCACAGAGACTGCTGTCAGTGCTACTGGGTTTCCTGGGGCACACGTCCAGAACTGGCAGCAGTGCTTGGGCCCTGGGGATGTGCATGTTCCCTATGACTAGGAAATACAAATGTTTTCCAAACTGGTTCGACTAATTTACACTGAGCAGTCTGAGTTCCTATGGCTCCCCGTCCTCATCAAGATCTAGATTTTTAAGACTGAAGTTTGTGTCGATCCAACAGTGTGGAATGGTCGTTTGTGTATCCGCTGGTCACAAATGAGGTCCAGGCATTGGTATTTCCTCTTGTGCACACTTACTTTCTGCTTAAAAAAAAAGACTTTCCAGCTGCCTCTTGCACGTCAGCCAATGTGCCCTGACCAGGAATCCAACTGGTGACCTTTGGGTTTGCAGGACCCTGCCCAACCCACTTACGCCAGTCAGGGATCTTTTTGCTTTTATCTTAGCAATAGAAAGAACTCATTTTGGCTACTGTACCTTTGTTAGTTGTGTTGCAAATGTCTCCTCCCAGTTTATTTACTTTATGGTATCTTTTGATGAACTGTTTGGAGAAACTATTTTGGAGATATTTTGGAGATGAACTGTTTGGAGAAACTATTGGTCTATTTTGAGAAACTTTTCCTCTTCTTAGCCTGAGATCATGTCCTGTATTTTGTGAGAACTGAAATGGGACGGGATCGCCATGGTCTGGCGCGTCATTCCCCCCTGGATTCTGCATCAGGACCCTCGCCCAACCTGCTGTGTCTCTGTCAGCGTTGCCCCCAGTCACTCTGCTGTTTCCACCTTGAACGTCTCCAGACCCTGCTTCTCCCGTCAGTGCTCTCCTAGACTAGGCCCACCAGACCTGCACAGGACAGACCTCTGGTGTGTCGCAGGAAGTTGTGAAGTGTGACGCCAAATATTGGTTATCAGTGATTAAATCACTAAACGATAAAAACCAGTGAGACGGCTCTGGCTGGTGTGCCTCGGTGGATTGAGCACCGGCCTGCAAATCAAGGAATTGCTGGTTCAATTCCTAGTCGGGGCACATGCCTGGGTTGTGGGCCAGTTCCCCAGTGGGGGGCGCATGAGAGGCAACCACACAGTTTCTCTCCGTTTTCCCCTCCCTTCCCCTCTGTCTCTAAAGAAATAAGTCAGTGAGACAGGCTCAAAACTGCCTCAATGTCCCCTCATTTTCTCGCACTTAAAAATGGCAGAGAGGGGGATCCCTGCTTTGCAACCAGAAGGCTGAGACGAGTGAGGTGCATGGTGTGGAAGGGACGGTGATTACAAACTCACCCAGTGCTTTACCTCTGTCCACTTTTTGTTCCACCAAAACCAGCTGGGCCCATAAAAAGGGCATCACAGCAGAGAAAGACTGAGCATCCTCAGGCCAGGCCTGAGTTACAGGTGTTTCACCCAGAATGTCTCCCAGCTCCAGATCACCCCTCTAGAAAAGCAGATTATCTAAAAGACAGACTGACCGACCGGACTGGCTACACCCTGATGCTCAGAGGATGGAGCCCAAACCCCATAGCTGGGGACCCCCGTGGCCCCGGGGGCACTCTTTCCCACTTCCCCTCTGCCCTACTCCATCAACCCTAGGACTGGCCAGGTCCTTCTTCTTCTTTTGAAAGATTTTATTTATTTTTAGACAGAGGGGAAGGGACAAAGAGAGGGACAGAAACAATGTGTGGTCGCCTCTCGCATGCCCCCTATGGGGGACCTGGCCTAGAACCCAGGCGTGTGCCCTGACTGGGAATTGAACCCTTTGGCTCCCAGTCCACTGAGCCACGCAAGCCAGGGCTGGCCAGGTCCTTCTTGAACACCAGGCCTTTGATGCCACCAGGCTTCCATGTATATCGGGTTGGCCACAAAGTTCTTGTGTTTTGTTTCTTATAAAAGACATTTTTGATTTTCACCAATAACTTTACTGATTTGGATACTTTGAGAATGTCAGCTATCTCCCACGTGGTATAACATTGATTGTTCTCAGTTAATGTCTCGATTACTATCAACTTCAACTGGTCTACCCAACCAGGGAGCATTGTCCAGCAAATCTCCAGCATAAAACTTCACAAACCACTTTCGACACAATCAGTCAGTCACAGCACCTTCTCCACACACAGCACAGACTTTTTGTGTTTCAGCTGTTTTTTACATTTCTTGAAGGAATAAAGCACGATACGTATTTTCTTCCACTTTCAATATTAAAATGGCTGCAAAAAAATCCACCAAATTATTTTTTGAAATGCACACTGGTATGACAGCTGTCACAATACACTCTAACAAAATTCTTTTGCAGCTCCGTATTCATAGGGACCGCTTATCAGCAGGAGCGCAAGGGCTTGCTCAATGGAGGCCTCTCCGGGCCTGGGCCTGTGCCGACCGCGACACTGATGTGACACTGGCGGAGCCAGTCTGGGTGATGAGGCACCCGAAGTCCCCTGCTGGTGCAGACGGGGTGAGCGGGCGCCTTGGGGAAAAGGTGGGTGAGCACCGAAGGGCAAAGGTTCAGGGGAAACCGACGGACCGGTCGTTCACTCAGTCCCTGTCTGTTCCGAAGGCCTTCACCTCTCCCCCAGCACCATCCAATGAAGAGTCAGCGAAAACACCCACCTGCTCGTGTGAAGAGGTAGAGGTTTATTGAAATATAAACATTCAAGAACATGTAGATAGAAAATAACCACAACATATACAGACACTTGCTGCGAGAGGGCATCTGAGGTTATCTCTCCGCCGCCAAGGCTGCCCATGTGCTACCCTGCTTTTCCTGGTCAGAAAACACAGAGGACGGGGAGGGTGAGTGCACGGAGCTGCCCCGGCTGCCTGCCCTGTGGCCTTCGGGACTGCACTTCCAGGGGAAGCTCCTCTTGGCCCAGGGACGCCCGCCGGCGCCCCCACTCTTGGGCTTTCAGGTTGAGGCCCCTCTGTTGTCCTGAGGTCAGCAGGGGCTCACTGAGAGGAGGAGGCCGGGCAAGTTGCCTACGGGAGAGAATCCGGTGACCAGAAGGACACAGTGTGCTGTCCCTGCATCCTCTGGCTGGGAAGAGTCCATTCTTCATGACCAAACCCCTGAGAAAAACACACTGGCAAAATACCTGGGACATCTTCAAGTGGGCCCAGTGCCAGCCAGCTGGGCTCCTCCCTGGCACCAGGTCCCAGAAGCCCTTCTCTGCCCACACCCTCACCTGCCTGGTGGGTAAGCTGGGAAGGCTTCTGAGGCTGGAAGGGCGTCAGCCTGGTGGAGGGGGCCGTGTGAACGTGTGTAGAGGGTTGGGGGAGGGAAGAGAGAGACACGGTCCAGTAGAGCTGCGGCTTACCAGGCTGGGGCACGTTTTGTGCTCAAGCTCTGGAATTCCCTTTCCTTTCCTAGATGCCACGGAATGTTAGCCGGGCGTGGGCTTGTGCCGACATGGGCTCCCACCACAGCCCGGCAACGTAGCGGCGGGTGGTGTCTGCTGAACGCTGAGGTGAGCCTTGTGTGAGACCCGCCTCTTCCTTACCACACAGGAGCAGACTGCTCCGCCCCAGGGTCCGAGAGGAGATGGGGCTCTCTCAGCATCACAGCCACGGCCTGCCCGTCCAGAGGTGGGAGTGTGGAGTGAAGGGGAGACGTCTGGTCCCCACCGGAGAGCGGGCAGGAGGGGCCGGGACCAGGCCTGCTCCGGCAGGAACTGAGTCAAGGACCCTCTTCAGAAACGGTGTGGTCGCGGGACCCAGCCTGTGCGAGAGCGGGCTTCTGCCCCACCGCCTCCCCGCCGCTGTGATCCCTGAGTCGCCTCTCCTGCCTGCCTCCCAGCCTCCTCACCAAGCTCTCAGAGGGGCTGGGCTACCAAATCATTTGTTTGGCTTTGGGGTGATCTGCTGTCACTTCTTTGGTGCTATCATAACAATAAAAAATTTAAAATAAAAGAACAAAAGTCAGCAAAAACACATATAAAAAAGATTTCAGAGATGCAAATACTTCCTGAAGAATCGAACATCAACAATTACAAATCTGAGGTATTTCAATGAACCTGACATCGGCAGGCTTGGGGATGTTGGGGCAGAGATGGCCCTGTGAGAAGGAGGCCAAGGGACAAGTGGGCTGTTCTCGGGAGCGCTGGCCAGCAAGGGAGAATGGGCAGCATGAGGTCTGAGGGCCGAAGAGGCTTGGTACGAGGTGGGCACTACAGCAGACATCCAATGGGCCCTGGGACCTCAGGACTGCCCGCACGTGACCTTCTGGAGCCATTACAAAGGGACTAAAGGGCCATGAGGATTGCTTCAAATCTGAGGGACCCGTAGCCCAAGGACCAACCTGGGAGACAAGGAGAGCCCTATCTCATGCTCAGTAGAGAAAAGCTACAAAGGCATGCTCTTGGCTCCTAGCAGACCCGCATGAGAGAGGAAGATTGGGGCACTGAGCAGGGGAAGGACAGTGACCCTGGGGTCATGACAAAAGGCAGGGCAAGGAAAATAAATTAAAGGGGAAGGGATGCGAGGGCTTCCAGCCCTGTGTCAACTTACAGATTGTCGATACACTGTGCCCAGGAAGGGGGGTGGCCTGGGAATCCCCAGGAAGCTGGCTGCCCGCAGACCCCACCCACTTCCCCAGGACAATCCCTGATTGGACAACGCTGCCCTGTCCTGCCCGCCAGCCTCTCCCTGTCCCCAGAGTACAGCAGGACCTGAATGGAGCCTGGACAGGTGGACACATCCAAACTCTCAACATCTGGCCAAACGGTATTTGACATGGGATCCGTGAGATGAGGTAAACTTTGTGCAGCAACTCCCTTCACTCTTGACAGGACAGTGGAGAGTGGGAGCCGGGTCCTGCGCCTCAGAGGGACCAGCTGGTGGAGGGCTCTGCACTGGGGGTGCCCCGGGATGAGGTAGGACTGGGTGAGCAGTGAGAACTGCTACTGCTGCTGGCGCTGCTGCTGGTGCTCTGGGGAGCAGCCCCGGCGATGAGGTGGACCACGGGCTTCTGGGCAAACAGCACGCCTGGGTGGGAGGGGAAGAAAGTGTAAGCAGACAGCAGGCAAGAGGCGTGTTGCATCCATCTCCACTGATTATTACTGCCCAACTGTGCAAGGCTCTGCTCTGGACACCGTGCCAGGTGCCAACGCAAGTCCCGAACACTACCCTGCTTCCGGATGCTTAGGGGCCATGTAGGGGCACGCTTAGGTTGGTACAGTAATCTTGCCGAAGTGTTATAAATGCTCTGAGGAAAGGTTTTGGAGGGCAAGGGAAAACTGGCCAGGAAAGCTCCAGGGGGAGGCTGCGCGTGGACTGTTAGAAGAAGCGGCCAAACGAGGAAGGGCGTGGCGTGCCAGGCAGGGGAGCCTGGCAGAGCAGAGAGCAAAGAGGCAGCAAACCTGCTGGAGGCCACACAGCGCTGTGGTCTGACTACATCGTGCAGGCGGACGAGGCTGGACGGACGGGAGGACACGGTAACAGAGGCCTGTACATCCCTAGGGAAGCCCGGGCCCCACCCTGTAGGTGTCGTGAAGCTCCTCAGGTTTGAGAAGGGAGGGGCCTCCTGAGACGTGTTTTGAAACACTCTCTGTGGGGCTGGGAGGGGTATGGTGATGGAGGCCTGCAGGGGAAGTACTCCAACAGGGGAAGAGAGGGCTGACTTAGGGCACCGGTGGCGAAGACAGGAGAGGAGAGCGCAGCAGGGTCTGCTCAGCTCTGGGTGGGGGCAGTATGGGTGCGAGGGGCTCTCAGGAAGGACGTCCTGGTTCCCAGCCTCGGTGACTGCAAACTCACTGAGAAAATGCACAGGTGGAACTGGCACTGAGGTAGGTGAGGTCCGGGGAGCCTTCAACCCTCTTCTGAGAGAGGAGGCGTTATGTCCCTCCTCCTGATGGAGGACAAGAATGACGTCGGTACCAGGCTCCCATATCCTCCTTCCCTGCTTTCTCCACGGACCTACTCCCAACCCCCAAGCCTCTGGGGCCACCGCAGTGCCACCAGAAGGCCACGAGCACCCAAGCCCTACCCACTGACTCGCCCGATCTCCTTGAGGGCCTCCTGCGTCAGGCAGAGACCTCTCTGCCTGTGGCCTGAGCGCTGCTGCTTCTCTGCCGGCTGCTTCCAGGGGCCCTGCCCCTTCCCTGCCTCCACCCCACCCCCGCCCACAGCAGGGGGGTCCAGCAGAGATCCAGAGTACGAGGCCTACAGGGTGCACCCTGAGGGAGCCTTGTCCCCAGCACAGAAGCACACAAAGGGCAGAAGCATGCCCTGAGGATGTGCCCCCCGTTTCGGGGGACGGAGCACCTCCATGCCCTCTGTAAAACCAGGGGCTGATGCGGGAGCTCCTGGCGGAAGGCCCCTGGCTAGAATGCCTGGGCACATCAGCCCCGACTCCCCAAGCTATGTTTAACAAGAGTCAGCTGGCTGTGTTCCCAAACTTAGCCCTAAACGCACAAAATGGGAGTGGCAACAGAACTGATGTGAAGACTACGCTGACCGCCTTGGGTATACTTACTTGGTAAAGGTGTTCAACCCCCCCCCCCCCCCCCCCGCTACTGCCAAATTAGACTGAGGGAGAAACAACTGTAAATGACGGGAGAGTCACAAACACACAGGCACTTGGACCCGTGTCGTGTCTGTCCTTGATCCATTTTAAAGAAAAGAAACAGCAGCAGTTTAGAAAGAGAACAGTTGGAGCACTAAGACAGGAAGACCGTGCATGAGAAGATCACAACGGCGGACTCAGAACACAATTACTTTCACTGTATGCGAAGGCATTAACATAGAATTGGCTGTGACTTCACGTCAAATGACTTATGCCACAGCAAGCCAACCGTCAGCCCCGAAAGGGTTCGGCCTTGGGTTCCTCTCATCTGGTCAAAGGTGGAGGGGAACCTGTCACCACGTTAGCTGTCCTCAGCCTCTACTAGCCCAGAAGGACCGTGTAGCTGTGGAACTTTGAGACCACCTAAAAGGCAGGCACCCTGGGACGGTACGTGGACAGGAGGGTGACAAGCGGGGCCGGTCAGGCCGCAGCACTGAGGCTGGCCGCCACGCACGGGCCTCACCTGCGTAGGTGGTGCCGTCGATGTCCACGGACATGCTAATGCTCCCGACGCCGCCTGCAGGCAGATTCAGCGCCGCAGCCGAGGCCTCTGATCTGTCTTCTGCTGGGACAAGAGGGACAGCAGGCCTTGGTCAAGTGCTGTGGTCTGACTACAGAGTGCAGGCAGACGAGGTCAAGCCTTCCAGCGCCTCTGTCGTCCCGAGGCTCTCCCGTGCCCGGGTCTGGCCACGGCAGGCTGAGGCGCTGTTAGAAAGCATCTAGACAACCTTCTCCTGAGCATAAGGCCTGGCAGGAGGACCCAGGACTTGCTAACCTCCTGCTGCTTGTTTTCTCCATGGGCCACTTTACCTCCCCAGCTCTCTCTGCTTGAAGAAAAATGGGTCACCATCAGCAAGGAGGCTGACCTTAGCTCACAGCTGTGTGCTGGCACTTTCAAAGTGATCTGGCAAACTTCACCGAGCACCCACTATCCATCTGCTGAGCAGCTGGAGATCAGGAAGATCTAGCCAGTCTCTGTCTCTAAGGCCTCACCCTGCCCCCTCCTCCCCTTTACCAGGCTGGGGGCTCCTTGAGGAGATGGTCTACCTGCCCAGCACCTGGTACTCCATCTCAGCCTGGGCATCTGGGACTCGCGGAAGGCCACTGCCCAGCTCACCTCTGCCCGCTCATCATGCACAGGGCCAAGGCACCTGGCCTTGAACGGCTAATGGAGCAGAGACCCAATGCCTGGGCCATCACCTCCAGCCGCCCTCTGCTCCTCACCCAGGGGAGAGCGGACAGACAGCGGCTGCTTGGGAATGTGCACAGCTTCCTCCACCCCGGTGTCTTTCCCATGCACACGTATTTCATGTTTGTTCTGGGACAGCATCAGGGGCAGGGACGGCCAAGAAAATGTGTGTGAGGAGGGAAAAGGAGGAAGAGGAACAAGGGGCATGGAATCTGTGGTTCCAGAGACATAAAGGTGGGGCACCTGAAAACGTGGAGGGGAAGGGAAAGGGTGTCCATTACGCCGCCAAACTCTTCTTTCCTCCCTCCCGCCTGTTCTGACGGCCACAGGTGGCCTGGTCTGAAGAAACCCAGTCCCTCTCGGAGCCTGAGGAGTGGAGGTGCCGACGTTCTCCCAGATGTGCCCTGTGTTTGCTCACACTCCTGCATCCTGTCGGCACTGGGGTAAAGGCCGAGCCCTTTAATTCAGATCAGAGACGGGGCAGGCGGGGGGGGGGGGGCACAGCTGCTGTCCCCGAAGGTCCCCGCCTCCTCCTTGAACACTGCTTCTTCCTACCTGCTAGAGAGTAAGACACTGCCCAAGGCAATTTCTGGTCCCCAAGAAAATAACCTCATCTTGGAGAACTGAGATCTCTGTGACCACGGAAGCTCTATGTGACTTTTTGGCCTCTAGACCCTTCCGGGGGCCTGCAGGGCAAAAGCTGGAGGAGCCCCAACCCAGTCTTGGGGGATGTGACTGGGCCCCTCAGTGCAGTGCGGCCTGGCACACTCACCCCTCCCATTGACCCGAATCTTCATGGGCAGCTGCCGTGCCACGCTGAGGAAGTTGCGCTGAAACGCCTGCTGCACCAGGCGCTGCTCCTCCTCTGACAGCCTGGACGCCTTCTTCTCAGGCGGCTCCCCCGACTCCAGCCGCTCCCGCAGCTGCTCCAGTGTGGCCACCCGGGTGCCAGCCTGCTGGCCTGCCAAAGTCAGGGGCACAGCCAGTCGATTTGGCACAGGCACTGTTGTCACCGGGACTCCATCACCTGGCAAAAGCACCAAAGCTACACTGACCAATGATCCACCCTCCCGCCCAGGTCCTGGACACAGCACCTTGGCTCCATTCCTTCCTCCTCCCCCAGGGCCCTACAGACCTTTCCTGAGGGTAGCTGCTGGAGATATCCGAGGGCTGCTGGCACTGGTACCACTGCTGGAGCCCAGCCCAAGGATGGGGAAGCGGATCTTGGCTGTGGAGAGAAGGGCAGGGGCCCCGGCAGCAGCAGCAGTGGCAGCGGGTGAGTAGCCAAAGAGGGAGGAGCTGTAGCTGGGCCGCCGGCCCTCCCGCCTGTTGCCATCGATGGCTGCCTGGAGCTCAGCTGGGGAGCTCAAGGCTTTTTTCTCACACTCGTAAGCATAGAGGTACTTCATGTACCTGGAAGGAAGGGAAAAAGAGTAATCCAAAACGTGGCACCAGACGCCGCCGCATTTAAGTTGCTGGGGCTGTGGAAGCAGCCTCTGCAGGCAAGCCTCCAGGACAGAGGCCCGAGCCTGGGGCACCACTCAGAAGAGAAAACTCTTCTCTGGACCACTGACCACCCTGGCCCAGGCCCTCTAACGGCCACTCAATTCTGAGCACTGCTCAAGGACAATGCATCATTCACTCAGGGAAATAAGGGACATATGCTAATGCCTCATGGTCCTGCTGGTGCCTTTTCAGTGCCCCGGGAGACATTGGGACCATGCTGTGACATGACTCTCTGGCTCCCGGTCTCCGAAACGTCCCAAGTCAGGCTGGTCAGACAGGCAGTTTTCCCCACTGTGGGTCAGGTGCCCCAGGAAGCAATCCTCCACCCGAGAACATTGAGACGAGGACTGCTGGCGAGGCTGTAGTTCTGCCCCCCACTTCAGCTGGAGCAGTCCCAACAAGTGAACCCTTTCTACTTTTCAGCAAGGACATGACACGCCACCTAACTGATATGTCAGCTGCTCATTCCGTACTCTTCACAGAGCAACTTCCGGAGTGCTAAGGAAGAAAGGAGTCCCTCCTGGCCCTCACGCTCAATGTTGCTCTTTGCTTCACCATTTCCATCACGCTTTTCATTAACTCACTGGTGACAAAAGTTCACAGACCCCAGTGGGGCCTGACCGCCTGCCTTCTCCTGGGTCCCGTGTTGCTGGGCAAGCTGAGTGTCAGCTGAGAAGCGCCAGGCTGAGGGGGGAGGCGCAGTGTGGGGGGCAGCGTCCTGGAAAGGGTGTGAGTTTCAGGGACAAGGCCCAGGTGGGAATGAATCTCAGCTTCACCACTTATTAGCTGGTATGGCCTTCACTGATTTAACCTCTGAGACTTAGCTTTGGTGACCTGGAAAATGGGAATGACTCCTACTTTATAGGGTCGATGGTGAGGTTTGAAGGCATCATAATGGTGAAGCGGCAGCACAGAGGCCACGCGAGAAGTGCCGGCTCTCATCACTGCTTCCGTCTCGTGGGGGGTTCATCTCAGAAAGCTCCCGACTATCTCCAAACTCCTCCTCACCTTGTTCACTATATAATGGAATTTTCTTCCCTTCTCTCCTCTAAGTTAAAACACCCCCTTTCTGCCCTGGCTGGGCGGCTCCTGTTAGCTGGGGTGTCATCCTGATACAATGGGGTTATGGGCTCCATCCTCAGTCAAGGGCAGAGCACCCTCCCCCCCCAAAAAAACCCAGAAAACAAAACACCCGGTTTCTCCAGTCTTTGCTTCCTTTCCCCAAGGCCTGGCCACTCACTGGGTCCTCAGGGTGAAGGCGGCACTGGTGATGGACGTGGGGAGGTTCAGGCCCTTGGTGATCTCCCGCCAGATCTTCTTGTTGATGATCTCCACCAGGCCCCCCTTCTCCGTCACCAGCTTATACAGCATATACAGGTCAAGGATCTGCTTGGCCATGATAGGGATGCGGTTGATGGGGGTCCCTGTGATTGTCCAGAGAGAAACAGAGGGTTGTGTCATCCTCAAGCAGAGAGGAAGACATCTGTGTACGCCCACCTTTTGTCGAGTTAGAAACATGTTCAGAAATCTGCTTAGAAGTATAATTTAAGACAAACTCCCAAAGCCTGAAAGCTGTCAGACTAGCTGCCACTTCTCTTGGGATGGACAGAAAGACAGGTCCAACTCTCAGGCCGCGTGGCCCTTGGATAAAACACACAGCCTCTCTGGGTCGGTTTCCCCACCTATAAATAAGAGGATTGGACTAGATTTCCTTTTTATAGCAGCACTGAGTCCAGACTCCTTCCTGATGATGTGGCGACTCACGGCTCTGCAGCCTTCATGTGCCAGTCAGCCCTCCCCTCCAGGAGGCTGGCCCTGACTCCTTCAACAGCGGGCTCCTGCCCGGCTCATCTACCTGAATAACTGCTTGCTTCCGCCTCTCCTGCTGCAGGGGAGAGAAATGAGTTTTTCTGTCCTGTATCTCCACCATGTCAAAGGATCTGCAGGAAACAGGTTTCCAGGGGGAGGGGGAGGGGTGAAAAAGCCACTCAACAATTCTGTCCTCACTAATCACTCCACCCCTTCCCCGGCCTTTGAAAGGGAGGGGCAGGTCAGAACGGCTTCTACCCACTAGTCCGGAAGGGAAGTGAGAGGAGCCAGAGCTGTGACCAGGAAACCTGGCTCTGAGCAGGAAGGCCCACTAATGAGCACCAGGGGATGCAAGGAGGGTGGGGCCAAGCGCCTTCCCCAGGCGCTCCTCAGTTCATCTGGAGGCGTGATGGATGACTGTCATTTGGCAGCCTCTGGATTAATGATCTTGAGGTCAGAGGGGAGAATTCCAAAGGGAAGGGTCGCCGTCCAGGGCAGGGTATGAGACCTGTTGCCTTTTAACGGCAAGCTGCTTGTACTGTACACAGGCCGCCCCTCCCACTGTCCCGATCTCACTGCCCGCCTGGTAGGTGTTAGGCCAGCCTGACTAGAGAAGGGCTTTGTTTCAGCTCCTGCTTCTTTTCCCTCGAGAAATGGCATTCCCTGCCCAGCCCTGGAATGTTGGCCTCGCCAACTCTTTTACAGGATAATTCAAGCCAGAGAATGATGTGAAGGCTCCCACATTTACGAAGAGGAAGCAGCGTGAGCATGAACACGTGAGACTGCTGCAGCACCTCTCTCAGTGTGGGGAGGGAGCAAGAGGCCTCCGAGGCCTTTGTCTCGGTCAGCTGGTCTTTGAAGAGTCAAGGACAAAAGGGTCCTAGAGTTAGATCCCAAGATTCATAGGTAAACTTTCAGAGGATTGCTGGTATACTTTAAGACACAGCTCGTACAATGGTTAACTTTTCCTCCCCATGCTGTTCCGGACATTGGCCCTTACTCCTATCCTAAGACAAGAGCTCGATGCAGCAGACCCAGTCTTTGGCAGGACAGAACGGAGGTCTCCGTCCTTCTGGAGGTCTGTCTGCCCAAGCACACTGAAGACCTGGGCAGGTTCGCACCCTCCATGGCACTGCCTAGAGACTCAAGGGAGACCACTTCCAAGGTCCCCTCACAGAGGCCTCCTAAGCTTACATTTCCAGAAGGTCCCAGGACATCTTCACATGTGTGACCTGTTCATTCCAGGTCAGAGTGTTTGCACTGAGGTTTTAGGCAGGAAGCTCAGAGGCAGCACTGACTCCTCGTCTCCCCTCCTATCACCGACCTGCAGATCGTTAAGGAGTGCCACTGATTCTTCCTGCAGGCACCTTGCAAAGGTGCCTTCCTTTCCAGTCTGCAGCTGCCACGCTGAACCAGGCCCTGGCTGGCTAACAGACGCCTGCAGCAGCTTCTCATCCATGCAGTCAACTGGCACCTTTACCATATTCCTCACTTCCTTGTTTAGAAACCTACAAAGACTCCGACTGCCTACCCACCCCAGCCCACAGGTTCAATCTCATGACTGAGTTCCCTGACACTCCGTGAAAGAGAAGGCATGAAGTGTTTCTGGTACACCCAGCAGCTCGCTCACTAACTACTTGGGTCTCCGTCTCCTCACGATCACCCCCAAAACTAAGCTCATGTCTCCTCTACCTCCCTCCTCATCAGAACTAAATGCCCGCTCCTGCACAAGACCTCCTGGCACTAGCTTTGGATGTTCACTCCCTCCGGGAATAATTTTCCCACTACCCTGGCTCCCGTGGATGTCCTCCCTTACAAAAGTTCTGTTATGAGCCTCCGTGTTCAGCATATAATTACTCTCTCATTGTTTAATGGATGTTCACCCGGTAACCCAGGAGGACTACAGATCTCTGAAGGCGGTAACTGTTTTTCCTTCACCATGGCTGGAATATTATACCTCATAGTATTCAATAAACTAAGCTACTATGCAGATTTGTAAAAAAAAAAAAAAAACTTCTTAAGAGTCAAAGCAACCAGCTCCATGGTAACCCAACTGGGAATCTTAACCACAGTTCCCCCGGGGCTTGTGCTGGGTCTGCCGGGACCCATCACCAGCTGTGTTACTGCTGACAGCCCCGAAAGGAGCCACCTTCCTGACTCAAGCCCTGGAAGACTCATTATTACACGGACTAAGGAAATGAGGCCCAGAGTGGGCAAGCTCTTGGAATTCAAGTTCTATAACAAGGTGATGGTTTTGAGCTCCATTTGTGAAGAGCTGTCAGAGTTTGCACTATGTTCATGTGAGCCTCTCTAGTGGTGGTGAATCAAACGTGAAGGGTGTGTTTTACTTCTAGAAACGGCGTGCACGGGGGCAAGGCCAGCAGAACAGGACGGGGTGACCGGGCTGTTCATCCTGATTTTGTCTGGCATTACACCAGGAGAATTTCTAGTGTGGTTCTAACGGCCTCTGAAGGCCAACTCCCCAGGCAGAATTACAAATTCACTCTGAGTAGTCACTGGACTTAACGTCTAACCATCGGACATGGCTTGCTTGACAAACAATGTTGTAGATAGATGTGGAAAAGAATTCGCGTTTTTATCTTCACACAGAGTGTGACTGCATTCAGCTGAGAAGCACTCAGGGGCCAAGGAAACCACAGGTAGAGACAGGGCCTGAAAAGCTAAGAAGAGACAAAGTGGTGTTTACAGCCAAGGCTGTGAGCCTAACCCAAAGGGACGTCTTCCCAGAACCTCCGCAGAGAAACCCCAGGTGAGGGGTGTACTGGAACCCTGGTGGTGGCCCTGAGTCCTGCTCCCCCCAGCCCTGCCCTGTGTGGCTGCGGAGACCAGTGGGGGAGGGGAGGGTGCCGGCCCTCTGCAGAAGAGCAGAAAGTGGCTCCCAGGGTCTGCCAGAAACAACACGGAGGCTATTCTGAGCACCAGCTCTGGATGACGGTCTGGCTTTCTCACATTACCCAGATGATCTGGACACCAGCCCACCATGGCTTCGTTCCCCTGACAACTGAGAGACAGGCGAGATCCTCAGGCTCCCCTATCTCGGCAGTCTGTGCTATGCCTGATGAACCTGGTAGCCAAGGAGACTCAACTATGGCAGGGCAGGGGGAGCGGCCTTTTGGCAGCATTTACCTGCCTGAATAAAAAAGAAAATACATCATACCAGGTGGGGGGATGGGAGAGCAACATATTCACACCTCAGTTTCCCCATCTGTGAGATGAAGATTTTGGACTAGATGACTTTCAGTTCTGAAGTCATACGAGACTACGAATGAAAACTTAAAACAAAAACTGACAGTTGTGATGATTACCAAAGGGAGGGTGACCTGGGGGGGGGTGAGATGGAGGGTTTGGGATCTTCTGTGTAGGGTTCTGAGTGGCTTAGGACTATCTGTTAAGTTCAAGGCCTTGAAGGGAAGGGTCAGTCTCTGGACTGCTCTCTGGGCTGGACTGCGCCTTGTTGCAACTAAGGAGGCTCTTTACCTGAGAGGGACAGGCCTTTGCACACAACGGATGCAAGAGCCACTTGTTTGGAACCAGGAAGGAGGCAGACAGCCATACACAGAGCCCCTTGCAGGTCACTAGTGTTGGCCTTGCAGGAGGCTGAATCTCAGCCCCATCTAGCTTCTCAGAGGGGTGTGAGCACCTGCCAGGGAAGCCCGAGAACTGTCAGTCACTGAATCAAAGCAGGAGTCAGGACTGAGGGTAATTAATCATGCTTCCTCTGACAGGAACCCAGGGTCTTATCTATCCCAGCCCCAAGAAATGCCACTGCTCTCCAGCTCCCTCCTCAATAAAGGAGACTGACAGTCCCAACAAAGAGGCCTCTTATCAGATTTCAGCCAGGGAGACTAAAGCAGCCCAGAGGCTAAGTGGAAAGGCTTTTATGAGGGCCTGTACCCAGGGAAGCTGTGGAGCTCCTGGGCTTTTAACCCTTGGTGGTGGGAATGCTAACGGTACCGGCACCAGCAGGCCAAAGCTGTGATCAGGAGCTTCCCATGCAGACAAGCCAAACACACATGGTTCCCTGGCACCTGGCTGCCTCTCCTTCCTGCCACTCAGACTATGAAGACAGAGCTGGGGAGAGGTAAGGAGAGGGCCTCCTGCGGCACAACAAAGATGGGGCAGGGTGGGAATGCTGAGGGAGGGTCACTTCCTCCCCAAAAGAGAAGGGATACTTTCCAATGAAGACCGGAAGCAATCAGAAAGGAGGGAGCCCAGGCAGAGTCACATGGCAGCTGCTTTCCTACTGACTGGTCAGGGGTAAGGGCCCGGACTCAGGGTATGGCTGGCCCTGCAAGGACTCTCACAGCTTTTTCTTGGCTTTGAAAAAGATCATGAATCATCTCCATAGCCCGTCAATAATACTGGGAGGCCATACGGGGAGCCCGGAAGAGTTAAGACCCAGGTTAAGCAGGGAAGATACACAGGCAGACAGGCAGGCAGGCTTTCTGTCAGTCCCTCTGCATATTAATTATTTCCCTGCTAAAGTCCTGCTCCCCAGGAACAAGTGGAGAAATGAATGTTCACCCCCCAATTTGTTTTTGTAGAAAATACCTGTCTCCAGGAACTGAGGAGCAGTGTCTGGCAGGGTGCACAATACCCTAGAAAGAGACTGAAGGGCACCCTAACCTTCCACCCTGACTTCTCACTGAGTGGGTCTGACATCCAGTGTAGTGCATGGATCATGCGTACACAGCTCGCATGTACTTCTGCACACACCCATGCAACCACTCCTCAGATGAAACAGAGAGCACTCCCAGTCCCCCAGGAAACGTTCCCAACCAACAGCCACTGCCCCCGCAGCCCACCCAGAAGGTAACTATATCCTGACATGTACTGCACAGCCCATTTTCTATAACGTTCAATAATGGAATCGTGTAGTGTATATTCTTTTGCTCAACGGTTGGTCCTCTGTGTGGCATCCCACCTGCAATAGACAACGCACCATTTACTTACCCATCCCACTACTGATGTGCGTTTGAGGCCTTTCCAGTGTTTGGCTAGAATGAATATTCTTGCATGTGTCTTTCTGTGATGTAAGCACTTGTTTCTGTCAGGGGTACACTTAGGAGCAGAACTGCTGAGTAATAGGGAGGGCTTATGTTTAGCTTAAGTGAATACTACAAAACAGATTCCCAAAGTTATGCCATTTGTATTCCCACCTGCAATACTTGGAAGTTCTAGAGGTACCACAACCCAGGAAGCTAATTTGAAACTCATTACCTTTACCGATACCGTAGCTTAGATTAATGAATTGCCTTAGGGGAAGTCCAGCAGTATGGTAATGCTGTATTCTACTGCGGGAGATAATAAAATTTTACTTATGACTGTGCCGTCTACTTCTTTAAAAACTATGTCCGGACAAGTTGGCCGAGGAGTTAGAAGGACTGCCAGGTCTTCTCTCCTTTGCTGCTGATCAACAGACTTGGCTGGAGTCCCCAGGAGACAGAGTCGGAGGCTGGCAGGGCTTCTGGCCCTGCAGGGCACAGCTGTCTGAGCTTCCACTGCTGTCTCTGCCACTAGCCTCTCAAGACCCAGCAGATTTTCTCACAGTGTAAGTGGGCCAAACCCTAATTTCACACTTTCCCTACACCAATTTGTCCCTTGGACAAATTACCAAATATTACCTCACCTTGGAACGAAGGAGGAAAAATATCAACCCAATTTTACCAAGTGCCAGAAGTACTAATAAAAGATTCTGAAGGGGAAGAGGCTGAATTTAATTTAAAAAAATGGGCTATTCAAATCAATCATGCTTTTCAAACATCAGGATCCCTTCCCACTATCATGAATAGCTGGGTAGTTACAGGATATTACCTGACTATTAAATGTGGAAAAAAGACACCAGTGTTATCAACAGTAGTTAGATCACTCAGGGAGAGAAAAGATCAGGCCCCAGACAAAGGGCTAACTCTTAAACAAAGATTTGCATTTTAGACTTCCATTCGGGATAAAGTTAGAAAATGAAGCCCCAAAGCCTATTTCATCTGACAGAGAAAACATCTTTTATTTTATTAGGAAGAGTGTCCACAGCACAGACCATTTACTGCAAGATACACAGAATACACAAGAAACCGCCTCCACCAAAAGGCAAAGCAACGCAAGTCATGAGCATTTCCCTGCCCAAGATGGACAGATAAGTACACAACAGAAGAAAAACACTCAAATTCCACTTTAAGGCAGATCAAGCCCTTTTCCCACAGTAAATTCTTCGTATATACACACACAAAAACAGAGCCGACCGTCCATTTGGAAAAACCAAGGTCAGTCTGCAGCCTTGAACAGAACTGGAGGAGGAGGGAGGACAGCTCTCTAGGTGAGGTCTGTACAAAACTGTTCCTCATGACCAAGCGGTTCCTCAGCCTGTTGTGCCCCAGCTGGGGCACGGGCTGGAGAGGATGGCCCGGTGTGTGGGTGCTCCAGGTGTGTGCACGATCCTGCTGTCTCCCGTGCCCCTCACCTCAGCGCCTTCTTGCCTTGACAGACGGCAGCCTTTGTGCCACTGTGAATCTGCCCTTCCGTGAGAGAGAGGCCTTGCACAAAGAAGTCGACTCTGTGTTAATCTGCTAGATGCTATCAGATCCTACAAAATAGTGGCCTGGGGACACAGATGGGCATTCTCAGTAGGGCTTCAGAAGGCTGGAGAAAGAAGGCTTATCCATTGCCCCCACAGGGAGTGACAGTGCTGCTGGAGCTAGGGACCAAGTTTCACGAAGGCAAGGCAGAGAGGGAGAGAGCACTGGCTGGCAGTTAGGAAACCAAGTGCTAAATCTGTGCAGTGGCCTCAGGTAAGTCACTTAACCTGCAGGCTGATTCTTTATGACTAGCTGATAACCTCTGCTCCCTACCCCAGGGAGCTGAAGCTGTGGAGAGCAGCAGGTCAGATAGCAGGTTGAGAGGGTTCTACAAAGTGCACGGGATAACCATGATGAAAACAACAGTAAAACTATTGTCCTCCTCCTCTTCCGATAGGATGAGCCCACACTTCTGTTTCATTGCCTAGGGTACAAAAGAGCAGACTTTTCTCCCTTACTGAGGAAGAAAGAATGGAATTGTTTATAAGCCTTTCCTTATCAAACTTCCAAATTAGGCCCTCCCACCAGACTTCCTCCTGGAAAATCTACCAGGGAATGCCATATCAGAAATCACTCACAGTGAGTTCAATCAGCCACGAAGTTTTATCTGCCAACTGTTTGACTATTTTTGGCAATGAAACATGTACCTGAAAAAAACCTGTACTTATTCATAAAAAACTGTGTATTTATTCTTACATGTTCATACTTCAGTTACCTTCAAAGTACTCTCCATTTGATGCAATAAACCTACTGAAACTTTTTTTCCCCACTGCTCTAAACAGGTTTGTTTTTTTAAGTTTTTTTGAAGAGAGAGGGGAAGAGAGGGAGAGAAACATTAATGTATGATCGCCTCTCATGTGGCCCTCACTGGGGAACTGGCCCCCAACCCAGGCATGTGCCCTGACTGGGAATCAAACCAGCGACCCTTTGGTTTGCAGCCCGTACTCAATCCACTGAACCACACCAGTCAGAACTCAAAACAGGTTTTGAACTCGTCGATTTTGATGCCTTTTAGTGCTTCTGCTGTTTTTTTGTTTCACCTCTTCCATATCAGCAAAACATTTCCCTTTGAGGGCTTTTGTTATCCAAGGTAACAAAAATTGTGACTAGGGAGGGTGGGGCATAGGGATGATGCTGTTTTTGGTAAAAAACGGATGAACACTCAGTGCAGTGTGGGCAGGTACGCTCATAAGTCACCCATCATGAAATGGGCAAATGTGCTAAATCTTCAAAAAATTTCATTGAAGCTGAATGCAGCCTCTCACAACAACACCAACTGGGACGCTGACACAGACGGGTTCCTAGAACACTCACCTAGTGGGGGAAGCCTGTACTACAAGGGGCCCGACCTCCAGAAGGTAACTCTGGGTCTTGGGGTCCCCCCTCGTATTTTACACACGCATATGCATATGGCAAAAGGTGAGCAAAATGGAGCTCCTGAAATCTAAACAATCATTCTAGAGAAACATTGGGGGGAACAGAATTACACCAAATCATTTAATTCAATTGGGCTTCAGTCAGCAAAAGAGGAAAAAGCAAGAAAGGGGGAGAAGCATGTGGTCTCGGGGATCCTTGGTCTAATTTTTTAATCCTCACTTGAGGACATGCTTACTGATTTTAGAGGGAGGGCGAGGGAGGGAGAAAACATGGATGTGAGAGAGAAACTCTGCTCAGTCACCTCTCGCACACACCCAGACCGGGTATCAAACCCCACAACCTTTCACTTTGCGGGATGACGCTCTAACTAACTGAGCCGCACCAGGGCTATACAACTATTTTGATAGAAAATTGCTTAATAAAGCTTTTTTCTTTTTTCAGTCATCAAGGGTGGCTCTTCTCTGTTGGTAGCTGAACAGACACAACCCAAAACATGTAATACAGAACACAGAACTTGGAGGAAACTTCCACACTAACTCTCACTAAACCCTCCCATTTTATAGATCAACAAACTATGGCCCCTCAGAAAGGGAAGGATTTGCTCAGGATCGTGGGGAAGGTGGCATGTTACCCCTGGCTTTACACTTATTAGGATAAAGCTCTCTCCCCTGCCACATGCCTCATGGCCGCCTCCTGAGGCAGGTGGAAGACAGTGAGCCCAACTGGGTGCTGCCTAGGCCTCCTCGTGGGTTCCTTCTAAGGCAGGTTGCTCTGATGGTAGGGAAAGGGTCGCCAGGGCGCAAGTCACACTGGTCTGGCCTAGACGCCAAGGTGCTGTGAGGGAATGACTGTAACAGGCCCATCTGTTACAGTCATTCGCCCAAATGCTAAGTAAGCAAAGACTCAGCACAAAGTGTAGCTGTAGCGGGCCCCTCCTGCTGAAGAGCAGGTTCATCACCTACAGTCTCTGGGAAAGCCTGCTGGGTCCTGCCTCCCTGGGAGCCCCGTCCACTTCCTCTGAGGTGTGGCTGGCTATGTCAAAGCTGCCAGCCCCACTCACAGGCCAGGTGGGTGTCACCAGGACTTCCCAACTCAGGCCGTTTCCAGTAGCTCCTGTGAAATCCACCACTTACCCCTCATATTAGCTCTGGAGGATGACCTGTTGCCTGTTGCTGACCAGCTGCCAAGGCCTCTAAGGCTTTCCCTTGGACCCAGCCAACAAGATCTGGCTTCTGAGTACCTCAGACACTCCAATTTGGGAATGGCAAGTAAGTCACAAATGTCTAGGGCCCCTGGGTTTACCACTCTGTGAAGAGGAAATATAGCAAGCTTCACATTGCAAGTGCATTTTGCTCCTAAACCTCTTCAACTGCCCACTTGAATTCAGCTATAGTGGGCCCCTCCAGCTGGAGATCATCAGACACGGGTTTGCCAGGGAGATCACTGAATTTAAGAAAACCACCTCCACACTGTCCTCCTGCCTCAGTCTCCCCTCTCCAGCCCAGCTTCACACTGCTCACCACATCAAGTGTCCTGGAGTCTCAGCTTTGGTGACGCTCTCAGCACTTTAACTTCAGTAACTGCACTGTGTCCACAGGTAGGAATGCTAACTTCTTGGCCAAATGTGTTCTTCAGTCTGGTGACAACTGACTCACCCAGGACCCAGAAGGGTTCCTCCAGCTGTCTCGACCATGCACGCCCTTGCATTTCTGCCTCCCATCTGCATGGCCCCCTTCACTCCCATGACCCCAGTACACTGGGGCTCAGCTCCTCTCCGAGGCCTGCCTTATACTCCAACCCAGGGGGCCCAGCACCCTTGCCTTTGGCATTCAGCCACAGAAGGGGCTCTCACAGTATGGCCCGAGACATACCTCACTGCCCTCAGATACTGCTACCGGAGTGGAAATAAGATGGTTTCCATAAAGAGTTTCTCTGCTGAGGAAATTTTAGATCTTCACCCTCTTTTCCACCTGTGTATGGCAGTGGTCTCAGGAGGGGCAACTTTGTCCCCCAGGGAAATTTACAGTGTCTGGAGATATTTTTTGTTATCCCAACCGGAGAAGGGTACACCCACAACAAAGAATTAGCCAGTCCCTGAACTCATATGCTAATGCTGAGAAACCGTTAAGTATGAGAGTAATGAACAAGCAGCAAAACCAACCCAGCCAGTTCCCTTTACTGGTGATGCCGGCAAATACTGAAACACACCGGTGCTGAAGACAGGAAGAGGGTTCCTCAGGACCTGAACTGACGCAATCAAAGGGAATCACTTACTCCTGCTTTGGGTTCACCCAGAGATGCGCCAGATGGCAGCCTGGCAGCCCCTGCGCTGCAGAGTGCCCGGAGACTTGGTACTCATCACTTTCTACTGCTGGCCTCCCGTTACGGCCTGAGCATCAACCTGTCTGGCCCTGAGTTAGCAGTGGGGACGCAAAGAAGTGACAAAGTGGCTGTCCTCAAGGAGCTCCTAAACTAGCGGGGACATACTGTACTAAACAATTACAGATCCTCACTCTTGGCCAGGATGATGTAACATCCATTTTCCTTTAAAAATCCTTCTGGGAAAGGAGGAAAACAACCCGGTGGAAAATAAAGCAGTGACAGCCACAGCGCTGATTAAATCTGCATTGCTACAGCAGCCCCTGAGATGAGAGCAGCTCCTGGTCTGCACCAGCTGGGCTGGTGGAGCTGCTGAATAATTAAATGGTAATTGGAGGGGAGACTGAAGTATTGAGTGGATTTCTCCTTCTAGGTGCAACCAAGGCATATTTCACTGCTGCTAGCCATGTTATCCTTTGGGATTATAGTCTTGTTTTTCACCGACATAGGCAGCTCTAGACGACAGCTCAAGAAGTAAACTAATGGGGGCTGCTTCGACTGCTTTGATATGCTTGGAGATGGGGTGGGACGCCAAACCCCCCAAAACACACGACTGCCTTTGGTGAGCAAAGAAATGACAAAGTAAGTAACAGGCATGTAATAGGAGGTACTAAGAAGGCAGTCTGGCTTTGGAAGGCAAAGGAAGAGGAAAGATGGGGAGAGACAGAGGATGAGAGGGGAGGGAGAGGAGCTCAGACAGAGTCTTTAGCAGCTGGGGCTGCCATCAGAGCCCGGCCCTGGTTAAAGGGAGCCTCACACTGCAAAATCTCAGGGAAGGGGCTGATACCAAAGCCAAGGGGTGTCTGGGGTTGGCCCAGAAGTTCCTGTGGTTTTTCCCGTAAAATAAAATATACATTCTTCACTTTCACCACTATATTAATTTGGATTATTTTGAGTATGTTGGCCATCTCCTGCATGGTATAGCAGTGGTCTCTGTCGCTGTCAACTTCAACTGGTCTACCAAACGGTGGAGCACTGTCCAGCGAGACATCTCCAGCACAAAACTTCGCAAACCACGTTTGACACATTTGATTAGTCACAGTACCTTCTCTATATACTGTACAATTCTTTTCTTTCCCCTTTTTTGCATTTCAGTTGTGTTTTTACCTTTCTTTTTTGAAATAAAGATTTTATTTATTTTTTAAAGAGATGGGGAAGGGAGGGAGGGAGAAAAGAGGGAGGGAAACATCAATGTGTGGTTGCCTCTAGCACACCCCACACTGGGGACCTGGCCTGCAACCCAGGCATGCGGCCTGACTGGGAACCAAATCGGTGATGCTTTAGTTCACAAGCCTGCACTCAACCCACTGAGCTACACCAGCCAGGGCTACCTTTCTTGAAAAAAAGCTTAATATGCCAAAAATGTTGTATATTTTCTTCCATCTTCAATATTAAAATGGGTATACAAAAATTCATCAATTTTGGTAGTTTTTTAAAAAATGCAGGCTGATACGCCAATTGCCACAATATAACCTAACAAAATTGTTTCAAAGAAAGTTAAAGACAACTAAGCGCTACTAGAGCCATCACACAGAAAGACACCAAAAGAAAATTTTGGCCAGTCCAACATATGTCCTGGAGAAGAGGCTGATGGGAACAAAGCTCTCCCAAGGCTTCGTCCTGAGGGTGACAAAGGGGGAGCCTCGCAGACTGTGGAGGACCATCTCCTAGGGAGCCTGGGGTCCTGGCCACGCTTCCTGAGGGCTGGCCCTCCTGGTGAACCCGTTGCTATGAGAGGCTATAAAGCCAGACGGTTGAGGCACTGGGCTCAACCCTGTTGCAACCCGGTCCCATCTCACAAAAGTGAGATGGTTGGGGGCGAGTGAGGGAGCTTAAAAGAAGAGCAGGAGAGAAGTAGGCAGGTGCATTATAAAGCAAATATCCATATACCTATAGTTAAACTGCAGAAATGTCCCCACCGAGCCAGTGCATGCAAAAACCACAGAGCCAATGGATATGAAAAAAAGATTTAGCCTGTCCTTATCACGGGTCGTTTCCGAACCTCCCAACAAATACTGAAGGTGTCGGCCTTTCAATGGCCTTTCTCAGCCTCTCTGGGGCTAGATACGGCAACAGGAAGCCCCACGTTCCCGTCTGAGTGATATCCGGGGAAGCTACAAGGCTAAGAAAAAAATGTACTTAAATTTGAAATGACTCCAGAGGCCAGTCAGTCAGAAGAAGTATGAAAAATAAAACAAAACAAAATAAAATAAAATAAAAAGCAAGACCAAATATGAATCATCGGTCCAATCATTTTCTGCTAAGGCCCTCTCTGCCATCTTCAATCTGGTTCAATTGTTTGGCTAAATTCATAACCATTCAGCAGTAATGCCTCCCGTCTTCCTGGGCTAAGACTCTGGCACTCTGTGGGGAGGAGTTAAGCCAACGTGTGAAGTGCACACAGTAGGCACTCAATACACAGTCATAGAATTGAAATAACGCACACTCACCCCTCTTCTGCATAAAGATGAAGAGGTCATCCAGGAACTCTTTCCTTTCCGGATCACCATCCAGTTCATACAGCTGTAATCCCAAAGCCCCCAGGGGGAAAAAACACAATGAAAAAAATCCAACTTGTGCAGGAAGTCTTATACCAGAGATACACAGCCATCTGAATGACTGACTACAAATGTGCCTCAAAGGCCACTCCTGTCCCATTCCCTGGGGATCAGATACAACGACCCACTGCAAAACTGCCCCTTTTGTTACCACAAAGGAAACATTACAGACCTTGGCAAAGTCTCGCGAGATCTCTCTTCCTCGGCCTCCATCTGCATCATCACTCCAAGCCAAGCCACCATTCTAAAGGGGAACAAAGCAGAGAGTTCAGAAGGGAGTAGGAGAGTGTTAGAGAACAAGGCAATCAGGGGCAGTATGCCGAGCATTAGCAATGATGCTATTCTGGGTTACACTAATAAAAGGCTGCTCAGGTCACTATCTTTGCCACCCTCATAGGGGGAGCTTGTTTTTTCTTTTTGGTTCCAAAATGAGAGGGAGTCAGGTGGAAGAATCATCTCCGTTTGTTGGAGGGCAGGTGTTACCTATGCCTGAGAGTCCTGTCGGAGGAGGACACCAAGGCCCGATTTTCTGAGAGCGCCTTTCGCACCCCTTCAGGAAGCCACCACTCTGACAAGTGCCAGTTGTCAGCAAGTTTTGTACGGTATATGTCTGTGTATTTTACGGTATGTTTGTACATTATATGGTATGCTGTGGAGGCTGGCCTGCCTTTTCATACAACACTTAGAATGTTGTATGCAACACTTAAGGATCAAAGGAAGAAGCAGGACACAGATCCCGAAGTTGGGCCTCAGTTTAGCCACACCACCAGAAGCCCCAAGCTGAGTGCGTACAACTCCCTAGTGATATAAGGATCCCTAGTGCCTGAGATTATCCCCAAGGTAGAGAGGCTCTGTGCTACTAGACTGAAGTTCATTTTTGTCAGAGAAACAGTGACTTGACTGATTAAGTTAAACCGACACCATTCAACTGAACGGAGGAGATGGTAAATGTAAGCCTGCCTCTGTGTATATTCTTGGAATCTGCTTCCCAGCCTGACTCGGTTGGGTAGCTCTTATTCCTACAGTCAGGCATCATTCTCCACGGGGCTCCTCTTCACTTCCAGCTGGGCTATGTATGCCAGAAGCAATCCCTGTACGTATTGAGCTTAGTATTTGATGTATTATTTTGGAGTTATCTGTACTGTAAGCTCCCCGACAGCGAAGGCGTATTATTCATCTCTGTGCCCCCAGCACACGGCGCACTGCCCGACAGCTATCAGGCCCCAGTGAATGCTTGATGAGCTACAGTCATCATTAAAAGAAATGAACTGGCTATTTGAGCCAACTGAGCACCTCTTCAAAATATATACAAACACATGTACCATACAGGAGAGTGAAAACCACCCTCTGCTGGTGGGGTGTATAAAACTCACACGAAAAGCCTGCTGTTTGCCCCTGACCCAGTGGATGGGACTGGACGCAGTGAGCCTGTCACCTCCATCTCTTCTCCAGGAGCACAGGCTCACACACACATGTGCACACACACAGGCACCTGCCACCAGCTGGCTGGGGTGTATAAGAGGTTAAGGGAGGGCATTTTGGAATGGGGAGCAAAAGTTTCTTAGGAAGACATTCCTTGGATTACATAAGGATCCTGCTATGAGACCAGGCCAATAAAATGGAAGCCTGGTCCAATTCTACGTTCTCTCTCCTCTGCCTTAATAAAGTTTGCCTGAAAGCAGGAGGTCATATCGGTTATATCTGGAGGCCACCCTTTGCTTCCCTTACTCCACGTGGACTTCGAGGTGTAACCCCACTTTCTGACGGCAGCCATCTAGCACACTGGGAGGTAAGCGTAACCAGGAAGTGGCATCCTGTCAGCTGAAATGAACAGGCTACATCAAACTGTCTCCCTGCCGACCGAGTCAAAGACGTGTGTGAGGAAGTGCTCAGTAAGTGCTGTCTGCATGCTCATCATCTCCCCGGGCAGACTCTAGAAATCTGCCTACAACACCTTCGAGGGAGCCAATAACCCAGTAGGTGAAGCGCTTTTAACAAAAAATAAAAAAGCCAAAACTCACCCCCATGTTGTAATTACAGTCAACAGAAATCTGGTGTCACCTGGTGGCAACTAGGGACAATGAATACCAAGATGAATTATGCCTGTCAGGTCAGCAAAACCAGACAGTCATAGGCTCCTATCAAAGGAGGCAGTAGGCTTCCCTAATGCCCAGTGATTTAGTTCTGGCCAGTAATTCCGGCTGGAAAGTCAATTATCCCGGGAGCTCCTATGGGCTGAAAGACATTTATTTAATGGGGGATCACTGCTGCTCCTGTTATGTCAGCTGTTTACTGTGGCCGCTGAATCCCCAACTCTGGCTGATGATCTGAAGCTGGTTCCTCACAGGATTCTCTCTCACCAGGACAGATGAAAACACCGGTTTTTGATCATTATAGTACCTTCCAGCACTCAGGTGGAGAGCACGGAATCCACAACCTAGAATCTCAGACAGGTTTCCCACAGGAGAGGGGTGTAAACGCTGGCAGGCCAGTACAGCCACTGAGCACCTGTGCGTGACCATAGACACCCAGCTGTGACAGCTCTCGGCTCCAGGAACACACAAGGGTGGGTGCCTTGTAGGATAAGGGCAGGGGTTCAGCATGACCCCTTCACTTGATCCAGCTTAATAATCTCCTTAGTGGTGGGATTTCGGTCTGAAATGCCCCTACCTCAATGACCAGAGAAGACAAGGAGACCTGCTGAAACAGGCGAGAAATAGGACACTAAATTCTCTGAGCAACCCCACTGTTTGACCCATTCCACAGATAGGAAGGTCAGTTACTATTTAAAGAAACGCAGGGAAAACAGTGGCCAAGGAGAGAGGCGTTCCCTGTTGATCAGTTCCAAAGCAGGGACAGTCCATTACTTAATTTAAAACATTCAGCTGGGGCTTATGGTGAAATGTCCATACTCTTCACATTACTCTCTGCACTGGGGCAGTTCAACTTCAACCCTGCTTCACAGGATGTTCTGGCCAGGTAAGAGTAATTCCTGAGCCCTGCCCACCCTTCCCAGCCCAGCTGGAATGCTGTTTCCTCCATAAAGCCTCCACCTCTGCCCACCGGGCAGGGTTAACACCTTTCTCCTCTGGGCCGTGGCGCTTGGGTTCTCCTTACTTGTGCCCCTGCCTCTGTCCCCATTCTGTAAACATCCTGTCAGGGGAGTCCCAGCCCCCAGCACAGAGAAAGCACCGACACATCTGCTGAAAGACAGGGATGGGCTCTCCCATGGGGGCTCCACCCCCACAGTTCTGCTCTCCCTCCTCCCTTCACTGGGAGGATTACAGACTTCAGTAGTTTTCTCCTGGGTTCTTAACTCTGACCGAGTGCTGCAAAAGAAAGCTTCCCTTACATTACCCAAGCGGGTGGGCAGCAGGTTTCCTGGCCTATCCACAGGGTATGGATGTAACTGCTGGAAACTTATCAGCCCAGAAATGATTTTTTTCTTGGATGCTAAGTATGCAGAGAACTTACAGTGGAGGAAAGCAGGGAGCAGAAGAGGCAAGTATGAGAAAACAGCCCCAAAAGCCAGCTCAACAGTTTGGGGATCAAGAGGGGGCCCCAAGAAAAGCCTTTCAGTTTAAGAGTCACTGCATGCAAGTCTAATGGCAAGGGGAACAGCCTCTGGCAGCCTATGGACAGCGGGAGTGTTCCATGGCCCAGAATGTGCATGGGAGGTGACGGCAGCCACCAGTGGTCACTTATTGTCACTTACAACCTTCTAGGCCTCTCCTACTTGAGAAATCTCTTACCAGCTTTGACCTCACTAGGAGCTCAATGGAAAATGATAGTTTGTCCCCAAATACCTGATTAAGCCAAGCTTTGGCTTCTATATCCACATTCAGCTCATTTTCCCCAGGAAGCCACATAGCATTTTGCCTTTAAATCCCTCAAAAGTGGTAGTGAAAGAAGGTTGGAGAAAGGAGAATGAGAAAAAGGAGCAAAAGGGAACAGGAAAAGTATTTACGCATCTTCTATGTAGCAAGGACTGGGCCAGAAGCTTAACAAAGTATTTTCTTACTTAATTCTACAACATAGAGGTGGGTGGATATCTATCTATCTATCTATCTATCTATCTATCTATCTATCTATCTATCTATCAAAATTTACTGAGAAAGTCACAGAGGCAGAAAAAGTACATTGTAGAAGAAATTGACTCAGGAAACAAGTTACAACAAAAGAAGGGCCCTTGGAGCTTAGAGGGTGGGAGTGGGGGGAGAGGGAGAGAGGGAGGGGGAAGGGCGGAGGGAGAGAGAGAAAGAGAGAGAGAAATGGTTAACCTGTAAGGGGACCAGAAGAATATGGCACCTAGCACTGTGACAAGCACACAAAAGGCCTTCAAAAATAATGAATCAAGAGTTTAAGCTGACTGTTGCCAAGTTAAAATAGTGCTTCCTCAACACCTCAACCCTGGAAGACGAAAACACAAAGAAGAATGGGTCCATCGTTTTGGAAATCTAAAAGGCTGTCTTGTGGGAGAGGAAGCAGGTGGGTATTTTTGTTTTTTCTCTAAGCCCAGAAGGCAGAACTAGAGTTAACGGGCAGAAGTTCTGAGGAAGATTTCAAGTCAAGTAAGAATTCTTCTAACAACCAGAACTGCCCAGTAGTGGAATGGGCCTTCTTCGGAGGCGGGCAGCTTCCTGTCCCTAGATGACCACCATCTGGGATGTCACGGCGCGGAGTCCAACGTGAGCCAGGGCTGGACAACAGGGCCTCTAGGGGCTTTTTCTACCCTGAGATGTGAAGATCCTGTAACAAATTCATTCAACACTGTTTTCCTGAGAAACCATCCTAGACAGAGCGCTGCTGCTGAGGAGGGGAGAAGCCATTCTCACGTAGCTGGAAAAACAAGTAGAACACACAGAGCATTTAGCAGAGCGGAGCCCCAAAACACAAAGTGCCCAGGAGGTGGGATCAGAGGCGGGGACAAAGCTGGCCTGGAAGAAAGGGCCCAAGGGGGTGGAATTTACAGTTTAAATGAGCATGGAGCGGAGGGTAAACAAGGTGTGTTTTGGCAGGGAGGAGGCAAGTCTGAATAGTCAAGGGGAAAACAGCTTGTGAGATGCCTCAAATACCAGGAGGAAATTTAACCTCTGAACAGTTGGGAGGCAGTGCATATTTTCTGAACAGCAAAACAAAGGCCTAAATCAGCATTTCAGATGATTTTGTTGGAAAAAATGTAGTATACATGTACAAATGTATGTAGACAGCTAATGGATTGAGATGATGGGAAATTTCACTTTTCATTATATTCATTCGTGTACAAACATCTGACCCTCCAGGGTACACTAGATACTGCGAAAGGGTCTGAGGGAAAAAGAACACGGACAAGAGCCGCTGACCTTGTGAAGCTGACAGTTTAATGGAGAGAGACCATTAAAATGCAACTGTTTATTTTCTTCTAGAGTTACTTTTGAATCATCTGTCCAGACCCATCACTTGCTCTCCCCTCTTACAATGAAAATTTGGATTGCACTGAAATGATAGAATAATTTTAGCAAACTGACATCTTCACAATATTTAGTCTTTCAAGCAACAGAGCAGTATGACTCTTGATTTAAAAAAATATTTTAGTGCCCCTCAGTAATAATTTACAATGTCAATACATTAGTTTCGCAAACAATACTGAAGATCGGAGAGGGAAAGCCAGCCCGGGGCTGGCTGGCTGTCAGCAGTCAGTCCACACTGAGTCTGGGTGGGCAGTGGGGGTGGGGGCAGAACCGAGGAGAAATGACTCTTAAGATGCAGCCAAGTCAGAGAATCAGATGCATCTGGACTAAGGGCGTGAAAGAGAAGGATGAAACTGAATCCTATCATGAGAAAAGTATGTTCTGATGGAAATGGAGAGGCACCGAGCGAGGAGGGGATCACGCAAGAAGGAAACCTTTGGACACTAATGAAAGTAGACCACTGCCTCTGGATGTGTGTGTGTGTGGGGGGGGCACACGACAAGAGCAATCGCACAGCCTCAGAGGAAGCCAGGTTCTGCCAGACGGCAACAACAGGAGCCCAAGGCTTACTGCCAGCCTTCCATGAGGAGAAATTTAACCAGGGTCTCCTGTCCCAATCAGGCAGTCTTGGGCCTTTCTTTTTACTGGGATTTAGGGGGGAAAATGCCTACCAGACCACGCCTCTAAGCTCTTAGGAGCCAGCATTCCTTAGAGCTGTACCTCCCCAGAGACGGCAGCGCCAGACTTTAAAAGCAATTAAGTATCTAGGCTATTTTAGGATTATTCCTTGGCCACCTGGAATATCTTATTAAAGCACAGTTCGGATGTCCAAAGCAATTTTAGTTCCCATTCCTCACTACTCCTCAGGGCAAGAGTTAACCCTTTCCTCAGGTTTAAAGTACAGAGGCTAAGCAACCAACTCTCCACCCGGGCTCCCTGTATTCTGAAACCCTGAGGAAAATGTCCTGTTATTCACACACACTGAGCACTTTTATAGTGTTCTCTGAAAGCACAGAACAGTGATGTTTCTCATTTCTTTCTACGCTCTATAATGTAGTAAATTCAGAACCCCAGGGTTAAGGATCTTGGCAAATTCCTAGGACCTGAACCTTAAGATTATGTTTAGCAAAATCACTAGACTTCACAGGGATGGATACCAAGCTAATGGATACCCATGAGTTACTCTGAAAGACCAAATGTAACTAAGGTATTTGGGCTAAATATTCTGTTGTTTTTGTTATTTAAATAAGCAACACACAAACTACCTTCCCTTTGGTTAGATCCATGGCTCTACCGCACCTGGGACTGTTCCACTGCTGGCTGGGTTGATGATGCTGTCATGTTAAAGTCTAATTCCCAGATCTTGCTAGGAAGAGGGAAAAACAGCTTTGCCCTAAAGGGATAACAGGCATTATAAGAGAATCCTAAATGGAGAGGGGACTCCCAGGAAGTAAAACAGATACTGTTATAAGCAACACTGTTGGACTACAAAAACTTCCTGATAAGATCTGGATTACTGCTCTTAGCTAAATGGCTCGGGCCTTGGAGGCACCAGAGTTATAATTATCAGATGTATACCTTCCGCTGTCAGGTAACTTTAGCATGAACCTGAAAGTGCCTCCCCACCTCTTACTAGCAAGGAAGATCAACTCAAACTCAGTGGCTTAGAAAAAGAGCTAAGAGGCCTTTTCTGATTAAGCAATAGAAAGGAAGACAGGTCAGGGAGGGAGCCCTCCACTGCTACCTTCCCCTCTAGGCAGACAATCACTGCACGCAAGAATCAAGAACACTGCCCACAGGTGGGGTGTTCCTGTAAAAGGAGGAAGAAAAACTGAAGTGCAGTGCTGGTGATGAGGACAACTCCATGCCAAAGAGTGAATGAACTAGCCCAGTCAAGTCAAAGTGTGGAGCCACTGAGGAAAGTCCCAGCTCCCTCTGTGCAGAATCTGAGTTGGCAGCACTGCTCATTCCACCCCATGGGCTACCAGCCACTTGAACTTCACAATGGTTGCTGACATACATTCACACCACAGGGCTCAGTAAGTCAGAGCTAGAGAGCCTATGGAGACACACGGCATCTCGCGAGAGGGGAAACTGAGACCTGAAGAGGTTAGGAAACTTGCCCAAGGTCAACGCTTCAGAAAAGTTTCACAAGACTTCTCCTTCTTCTCAAATCCTATCTTTTTTGTTTTTTATTTATTTACTTATATTATTATTATTATTATTATTATTATTATTTTTAGACAGAGGGGAAGGGAGGGAGAGACAGAGAGAAACATCAACGTGTGGTTGCCTCTCACAGGTGAGGCAGTAGGTGTTGGGCCAGGAGGTCCCACATTCACATGCAGATAAACTGGGAGGGACAACTGCGGAGTGAGACAGACCAGGCAACCCAGGGCTCCAGCGCAGGGAAATGAAGCTTCAAAACCTCTGGCTGTAAAATCTTGGGGGGGTTGCAGTGGTGGAAGAAAACTCCCAGTCTCCCAGGATGTACACAAGCCCCCCACCTGGGAATCAGCACCAAAAAGGACCAATTCACTCATGCGAAGCGGGGGAAGTGACTGAAAGTGGGGTGAGAGCAGAGCAAGTGGCACAGTTCCCTCTCCGACCCCTGCCCCACATACAGCACCACAACGCAGCAAAGTACGATGCCCCACCCAGGCCAATACCTAAGGCTCCACCCCTTACAATATAACAGGTGCACCAAGACAAAAGAAATATGGCCCAAATGAAAGAAAAGATCAAAACTCCGGAAAAAGAACTAAGTGACACGGAGATAGCTAATCAGATGCAGAGTTCAAAATACTGGTAATTGTGATGCCCCCAGAAATGAGTTGAGTATGAACACAAACTAAAGGAAGAAGTGAAGGCTATACAAAGTGAAATAAAGAAAAATGCACAGGGAACCAACAGTGAGGGGAAGGAAACCAAGACTCAAGTCAATAGTTTGGAGCAGAAGAAAAATAAACATTCAATCAAAACAGAATGAAGAAACAAGATTCAAAAAAATGAGGAGAGGCTTAGGAACCTCGAGACAACTTTAAACATTCAAACATCTGAATCATAGAGGTGCCAGAAGGAGAAGAGGAAGAGCAAGAAATTGAAAACTTATTTGTTCAAATAATGAAGGAAAACTTCCCCAGTCTGGCAAAGGAAATAGACTTCTGGGAAGTCCAAAAAGCCCAGAGAGTCCCAAAGAAGTTGGACCCAAAGAGGAACACACCAAGGCACATCATAAGTACATTACCCAAGATTAAAGATAAGGAGAGAATCTTAAAAGCAACAAGAGAAAAGGAGACCGTTACCTACAAAGGATTTCCCATAAGACTATCAGCTGATTTCTCAAAAGAAACTTTACAGGAAAGAAGGGGCTGGAAAGAAATATTCAAGGAGAGAACCTACATCCAAGATTGCTCTATCTAGCAAAGCTTTCATTTAGAATGGAAGGGCAGATAAAGTGCTTCCGAGATAAGGTAAAGCTAAAGGAGTTCATCATCCATCATCAAGCCCTTATTACATGAAATGTTAAAGGGACTTATCTAAGAAAAAGAAGATCACAAATATGAAAAGTAAAACAACTAACAAACTACCAACAATGAACCTAAAAACAAAAACAAAATAAGCAAACAACTAGAATGGGAACAGAATCACAGAAATGGAGATCACATGGAGGGTTATCAGTGGGGAGGGCAGAGAATGGGGGAAAAAGTACAGGGAGTAAGAAGCCTACGTAGGCCTAACTGCTGTAGCACAGTGGCTTAAGCACAGGCTTGTGAACCAAAGGGTTGCTGGGCACGTGAGAGGTGACTGCACATTGATGTTTCCCTCCTTCCCTTCTCTCTAAAAGTAAAAAAAATTTTAAATATCAAAATTGGTGAATTTTAAAAAAAGCTAAATAGTAGGTACAAAATAGACTGAGGAAGAAAATAGAGGGAGTTTCAGAATAGTATAGGAAATGGAGGAGCTAACTAACTATATGTACGACCTATGGACATGAACTAATAAGGGGGGTAGATGCTGGTAGGGGGGATGCAGGGTGGAGGGGATTAAAGGGGGAGAAATGGGACAACTGTAATAGCATAATCAATAAAACATTATTAACCCACACACAGTCAACTGATCTTTGGTACAGTGTCAAGAGTGCACAATGAAGACAGGATGATCTGCTCAACAAATGGCACTGGGAAAACTGGGTAGCCATGTGCGAAAGAATGCCTGGGTCCTTACCTTCCACTGTACATAAAAATCAACTCCAAATGGATTTAAGACAAACATAAGAACCTGAAACTGTAAAGCTTCTTAAAGAAAACAGAGGGGGAAAACTCTGTGACATCAGTCTTGGCAGTGATTTCTTGGGTATGACACTAAAACCGAAGGCAACGAACTAGACAAATGGGTCAAACCGGAAGGGTTCTGCACAGCAAAGGACAGAGTCAAAGGGCAGCCTACAGAACGGGAGAAAATATTTGCAAATCATGCATCTGACAAGGAGTTAATTCCAAAAGATATAAGGAACTCCTGTAGTTTAACAGCGAAAAAAACACAGCTTAATTTAAAAATGGGCAAAAGACATGATAGACATTTCTTAAAAGAAAACATAAATAGGCAACAAGGATATGAAAAGATGCTCAACATCACTAATCATCAGGGAATTGCAAATGAAAACCTCAATGAGATATCGTCTCATTTGTGTTAGGATGGCCATTAAAACACAAACAAATCATTTAAAAATAATGCAATCTGAACAAACAAAAACAGAAAATGAGTGTTGGAAAGGTTGTGGAAAAACTGGGATCCTTGTGCCCTATTGGTGGGAATGTAAAATGGTGCAGCTGACATGAAGAACAGTATGGAGGTTCCTGAAAAAGCCAAAAATAGCACTACCACAGGACCCAGCAATCCCACTTCCAGATATTTATCCAAAAGAATTGAAATTAGGGGCTTTTGAAGAGACAGCTGCACTTCTACGCTCACTGTAGCACTGCTCACAATTACGAAGATACGGAATCAATCTGAGTGTACACTGATGAATGAATGAATAAATAAAGTGGTGTATACACAAAATATGGAATATTATTCAGTCATTAAAAAGAAGGATATCCCACAACACATGATAACACTGATAAACCTGAAGGACCTTATGCTAAATAATGTAAATATTTACACAAAAAGTTAAATAAGTAAATAAATTGAACCAAGCCAGTTGTAGATAAATACATGATTCCACTTACGAGAGGCACCTAGAGTAGTCAAACTCACTGAAGCCGAAAGTAACAAGGTGGCGGCCAGAGACCAGGAGGAGGAGGATGGGAGGAGTTACTGTTCAATGGGTGTAAGTTTCAGTCATGCAAGATCAAAAAGCCTGCCCTGGCTGGTGTGACTCCATGGATTGCGTGCTGCCCTGTGAACCAAAACGCTGCCAGTTCGATTCCCAGTCAGGGCACATGCCTGGGTTGTGGGCCAGGTCCCCAGTTGGGGCACTTGTGAGAGGCAACCGGTCGATAAAGCTCTTGCACATCTATGTTTCTCTCCCTCCCTTCCCCTCTCTCTAAAAAAAATAAATAAGGAAAAAGATCAAAAAGTTCTAGAGAGCAGCCATACAACACTGTGCTTACAGTTAACAACGTGTACTGAGCACTTAAAAATCTGTTAAGAGGGGATACGTCATGTTATTTTACCATATGAAAATAAAGAAAAATAGGCAAAGGCTATAAAAGCAGGTTAAGTCAGAAACAAATACAAAAGGCAAACATATGAAAAGATCGTAATCTGATGATATAGCAAATGAAACCTTTCAAATAATCTATCCTACCACAGAAACACAAAAGGCATAGTCACCCAGCATCTACAAAGACAGTCTATGCTGTGCACACACTCGTGTGCTGTGGCTACACACTTAAATAGGTGAAAATACAGGAACAGCCCTAGAAGCTGATTCACACCTTAACTGAGGCCTCCTGCGGGAAGGGAGCGGAGTGGGGAAATGGGAGGACGCGGGCAGTAAGACGCTATGGTATTTTCTTAAAGTATACACGTATTATTTTAGGGTTTTTATGAGCATCTATCATCTTATGTAATTTTGAGATGATTCTAAAAATGTTAATAAAGAGGTCTTTATTAACACACATGGAAGAATTGCCATAACACAATAAAAAAAGCTAATTATAAAACAATATGTAAAAATAAGATAAAAAGAAAACTGTACTTGAACAATTAAAATAAAACACAATATGTAGAGTATCTATTTTTGTTCAAAACAAAACAAAACAAAACAAAACACCAGTCCTGGCTGGGGTAGCTCAGTGGATTGAGCACAGGCCTGTGAAGCAAAGGATCGTGGTTTGATTCCCAGTCAGGGCACATGCCTGGGTTGCAGGCCAGTTCCCAGCAGGGGACGCATGAGAGGCAACCACACATTGATATTTCTCTCCAACTCTTTCTCCTTCCCTTCCCCCTCTCTTAAAAAAAATATACATATACATATACATATACATATACATATACACATACACATACATATACATATGCATGTATACTTTTCCAAATCCAAGAACACACACTAACAGTGAACCCTAATGAAAATTACAACTTTGGGTAATGATATATCAATATAGATTCACCAACTGTAACAAATGCATCACTTGGGGGGGGCTGCTAGTGAGGCAGGCTATGCATAAACTGGGGCACAGAGTACATGGGACACGGCTGTACCTTATGCTCAACTTTGCTAGGAACCTAAACACACTCTAGGAATTAAAGCCTATTTAAAAAAAATAAACAAGATTGTGCCATTTACATTAAAAAAAAAGGGCAAATGAAAAGAAATATAATACTTAGCATCTATTACCTGCCATCACTCTGCTGGGTGCTGGGACACAATAATGATAAAACAGGTACGGTCCCTGTCTTTTTGGAGCTTACCATCTAGTATAGAAATCAGACATCGAAGAAACAAACCACACAACCATAAAACTGTAATGTTCGATGGCAGCACACAACCTGTACTACACTAAAGATAATGCCTCTGAGGGAGTGTTTAATTTAAATAATTTTTAATTTTCAACTACACTTGACGTACACTAGTTTCAGGTGCACACCCCAGTGAGCGATCATCCCAGTAAATCTCACACCCACCTGACACCACACGTATTTACCAGAACGTTACTGACCACGCTCCCGATGCTGTACTTCACATACCGATGACTCTTCTGTAACCACCAGTTTGTACTTCCTACCCCTTCACCTTTTTCATCCATGACCCCCAACCCCCTCCCATCTGGCAACTGTCAAAATGTCCTCTGTATCTATGAGTCTGTTGCCCGTCTGTTCAGTTAGTTGTTTTTTAAATATTTTTCTTTTTAAAAAAACATTTTATTTTACTTTTAGAGAAGGGACGGGAGGGAGAGAGGGAGCGAAACATCAGTATGTGGTTGCCTCTCGCACACCCCCTACTGGGGACCCAGCCTGCAACCCAGCATGTGCCCTGACTGGGAATTGAACTATCGACCCTTTGGTTTGCAGGCCAGCACTCAATCCATTTTCTTTTAAAGAAAATATTTATTTATTTTTAGAGAGAAGGAAAGGGAAGGAGAGTAACATTAATGAAAGAAATATCAATAGGTTGCCTCTTACATGCCCCCAACCAGGGACCTGGCCAGCAACCCACATGTGTGTCCTGACCAAGAAACAAACCAGCAACCTTTAGGCTCACAGGCTAGTGCTCAATCCACTGAACACATCAGCCAGGGTGCTTTAAAAAAAAAAAAAAATATATATATATATATATATTCAATTGTTGATATGTACTTATTGCCATTTGATTGTTCATATTTTTATCTTTTTTTCTTCTTAAAAAAGACCCTTTAACATTTCTTGTAATAGTAGTTGGGTGGTGATGAACTTATTTAGCTTCTCCTTATGTGGGAAGCTCTTTATATGTCCCTTTCATTCTAAATGATAGCTTTGCTGGGTAGAGTAGTCTTAGTTGTAGGTCACTGCGCTTCATCACTTTGAATATTTCTTGCCAATCCCTTCTGGCCTGCAAAGTTTCTGCTGAGAAATCATTTGACAGTCTCTCTCTTTTAATCTTAATCCTCACTCAAGGACTTGCTTATTGATATTATAGAGAGAGGAAGGCAGACAGAAAAAGAAACATCAATCCATTGCCTCTTGTAAGCTCCCCAGCTGGAGACTGAACCCACAGCATAGGTGTGTGACCTGACTGTGAATCAAACCTGCAACATTTCAGTTTATAGGATGATGCTCCAACCAAATGAGCCACACCAGCCAGGGCCATCTGACAGTCTTATGGGAGCTCCCTTTTAGGTAACTAACTGCTTGTCTCTTGCTGCTTTTAAAATTCTCTTTGTCTTTAACCTTTGCATTTTAATTATGATTATGTGGGCCTGTTTGGGTTCATCTTGTTTGGGACTCCTTGGGCTTCCCGGACTTGTAGGTCTACTTCCTTCACCAGTTAGGGAAGTTTTCTGTCATTTTTTTCTAATAGGTTTCCAAATTCTTGCTCTCTTTTCCTTCTGGTACTCCCAGGATATGATTGTCGGTACACTTGAAGTTGTCCCAGAGGCTCCTTACACCATCCCCATTTTGGGGATTTGTTTTTCCTTTTGCTGTTCATATTGGGTGGTTTTTGCTTCCTTATATTCCAAATGGTTGATGTGATACTCAACTTCATCTACTCTACTATTGATTCCCTGTAACAACCTGTTCTTTATTTCAATTAGTGTACCCTTCTTTTCTGACTGGATTTTTTTCTGCTGTTGAGGTCCTAAGTTTCTTGATCATCCATACTGTAAGTGTTTTGAATTCTGTATCTGATAGAATGCTTGTCTCCATTTGTTAGATCTTTTTCTGGAGTTTTGTTCTGTTCTTTCATTTGGGACATGTTTTTTTTTTTGGGGGGGGGGGTCTCTTCATTTTAGCAGCCTCCTGTGTTTGTTTCTATGTATTAGGTAGAGCTGCTACATCTACCAGGTTTGGGAGAGTGGCCTAATGTAGTAGGTATCCTGTAGAGTCTAATGGTACAGCCTCCTCTATTACCCAAGCCTAGTACTCAAGGTGCGCCTCTGTGTGAACTGTATACACCCTTCTCTTATAGCTGAGCCTTGATTGCTGTTGGCATATCCAAGGTCAGCCACCACCTGTGTTCTGTCCAGGATTACACAGAATTAGCTACAAAGCAGTCTGCAGAAATCTGCTGCTAGTGCTGGGCTTGGAGGTGCCCAGGAGAGGCCAAGCTGTGAACCAAGGCTGGCTACTGCTAGTGCCTGGCCTGTGGCCTCTTAGCAAGAGGTAGGGGCATGCTGAGGCAAGATGCTGCTTGTTTGAGAGATTTTAGCAAAATATAAAGCATGAGCCAAGAAAGGTCATTCATATAGAAAAGCCACTGGAAACAGCTTGGGTGGGCATGCCAATTTGGTGGGGTCTCAGGGAATCACTGGGACAGGGCAAACAGTGGGAACCAGGCTGATGGAGACTCAGATATGGTGTCCCCCTGCAGGCTCTGTTGGGGGAGGGCCGAGAAAAGAATAAGGGCCTCAGCCAGCACTTCTGTCTGGAAGAAAGCTGCCCCCCACAGCGTTTGCCCTGATAACAGATAATGTCAGTTCCACCTCATATGTCCCTGGTGCCTTTGAACTGAGATCCCAGCACTGGAGGCTCAGAAAGACTGAGTCCATGTGTGAGCCCTTTAAGAGAAACTGCCTGGGACTCCAAAAGCCCTCTGTCTCACTCAGCCTCAATTCCCACTGGTTTTACGGTCAGAAGTTATAGGGACTTCTCTTCCCAGCACTGGAATCCTGGGCTTAAGGTCTTGTGCTGGGCTCATACCCCTCACTACTCAGGGGGAACCTCCACAGCTGAAATATCCCTCACAGTTTTTATCTGCCACAAGTAGATACAAGACCAGCATGTTTTGCACCTCCGCCCCTCAGTCTCAATGTGGCTTCTTTAAATTCCTAGTTGTAGGACTTCTATTCAGCTAGATTTCAGGCAGTTCTGACTGGTGGCTGCTCTGTAGTTTAGCTGTCATTCTGATACGGTTATGGGAGGATGTGGCATTTACCTACGCCACCATCCTGACTGGAATGAGGAAATGATGTCAAACTGGGAACTGGAGGCTAGGTAAGAACCTGGAGGAGTGCAAAAGCAAGGCTGGAGAAGCAGGCAAGTACCAGATTATGCAAATTACAAATAAAGCAAGTGACATCACACTTGGAGGGCATTAAAAGACTGACATGATTTGATTTGTTTTCCAGAAGATCACTCTAGGTCAGGGGTGTCCATCCCATGGCCACAGGTCCCATGCCACCCAAGATGGCTATGAACGCATCCCAATACAAAATTGTAAATTTACAATTTACTTAAAACATCATGAGATTTTTTTGTGTGTGTGACTGTGTGTCGCAATACCATGTAAATGTACATATGTTCTTGCTATTTGTATGCATGAGTGGCTTCATTTTACAGTAGTGTGTGAGCACGGATAGTAAAATTATCACCATCAGATGTTACCTGTGTTCGCGGTGACTTAGCAAGGCAGCGATCATCAATATTTCAACCTACCATCGGAACCTCAGGTGTCCAATGCTGCTTTGAAGTCAGGTAAGCGTTCTTATTTGATTATTAAAGGTATTTCCACACCAACGCGGTACCTCGCACATCGCCAACCATGCTTTACAGATGGCCCGCCCGCTCGCTTTGCGTTGGCAACCGAGAGGGCTGTGGAAGGGCCCAAATTTTGCTATTTTCCTGTCAATTTTGATAATATAAGCAAATGAAGTCCCTTATCTATTATTATTGTTTTAATCCCAGCATGGCTTCTACAACATCTCAAAAGAAAAAGAACCCCCAAAAGAAAAATTATAGATGAAAGCCCTGGCTGGTGTGGCTCAGTGGACTGAGTGCCAGCCTGGGGACTGAAAGGTTGCCAGTTCAATTCCCAGTCAGGGCACATGCCTGGGTTGTGGACCAGGTCCTCAGCTGGGGGCTTCTGAGAGGCAACTGATCAATGTATCTCCCACACACTGATGTTTCTCTCCCTCTCTTTCTCCCACCCTTCCCCTCTCTCTAGAAGTAAATAAATAAAATCTTTAATAAAAATAATAAAATTAAAAATTAAAAAAATTACAGATGAAGGAAGCTTGTTCAATGAAAAGTGGATAGATGACTCCTTTTTTCCCTCAAGGCAAATATTAAGGCATTCTGCTTTATTTGTAGGGAATTTGTGCAAGCCTTCAAAGACTGTAATTTGAAAAGGCATCACATGCAAAAGCATGCTGCCAAGTTCAATGCGTATGAAGGACTATGCTGTAAGGACAAAATAGCGAAACTGAAAAAAACGTCTGTCTTCTCAACAAAATTTTTTCAAAAAGTTATAAACTGGGCAGATTCCATTGTAAAAGCTAGTTACATGGTAGCATATTTAAGAGCAAAAAAATAAAAACCATTTACTGATGGTGAGTTTATTAAGTAATGTATACAAAGTGTGGCAGATATATTTTGCCCTGAAAAAAAGGGGGATACTTCTAAAATCAGTTTATCTCACCAGACTACAGCCAGGTGAACTGAAGAAACTGGAAAATCTATTGAAAGAAGTTTGGACAGTACACCTGATACTTTTAAATTGTATGCACTGGTGATGGATGACAGCGCTGATGTTACAGATGTAACTCAACTTGCCATTTTTATCAGAGGTATTAATGACGAATATAAAGTCACTGAAGAGTTGGCTTCTTTAGTGTCATTAAAAGACACAACTAAATCAAGAGATTTATAAGAAGCAGTAAAGATACGTTACAGTGATTTTCTTTGTCTATTGTCAAGAAATCTGGTACAGTTGCCGATGGTGCCTTGGAGATGGTAGGTAAAAGAGAGGGACTTGTAACAGTAATAGAAGATGATGCAATCACATTTTATGAAGTATCACTGCATAGTATATCAAGAAAAGTTATGCACAAAAGCTTTAAAAATGAATAACATCATGCAAATCATCATCAAGACTGAATTTCGTAAAAGCCAAGGTACTGAATCATTGGCAATTCCAGGAATTCCTTGAAGTGTTGATGCTGACACTACGGCGACATGACTTACTTTTCAGAGGTGAGATGGCTGAGTCGAGGCCAAATGTTGAAAAGCTTTATGATTTGTGACATGTTATTAAGTTGTTTATGGTATCATAAAACAAACTTGCGCCAGAACTTGATGATGAAATGGGCTTACAGATTTAGCATTTTTAGTGGATTTAACTGCTAATTTAAATGAGTTAAACATGCTTCTTCAAGGTGCAAACCAACTGATAAATACCATGTTTCAAACCATAACAGCGCTCCAAATGAAACTGAAATTATGGCAAGCTCAAATTAAGACAAACAACTATGTATTTCGACACATTGGCTAAACACAGTCCTGTGAGTGGTGAAAAATATGCAGCCTTGCTTTTTGATTTGACACAAGAATTTGAAAAGAGAGTTCAAGCTTTCTGGAAGAATAATCAGTATTTTGCTACATGTGTGACCTCATTTTCCCTTTTTCTAATTTTTTGTATGTTTTAAGGTTTTATTTATTTATTTTTAGAGAGGCAAAGGGAGGGAGAGAGGGCAGGAAACATCAATGTATGGTCGCCTCTTAAGCACCCCCTACTGGGGACCTGGTCTGCAATCCAGGCACGTGCTCTGACTGGGAATGGAACCAGCGACCCTTTGGTTTGCAGGTACTCAATCCACTGAGCCACACTGACCAGGGCTACAACTCCATTTTCAACTGACATAAATATGTTACCTGATAATTTTTAAATGGAATGCATAGAGCTGCAATCTGACACTCAACTTAAAGAAAAACTTAATCATCTCTCTCTCTTTTTTTTTACTGGACTTTTGTAGGTCCTATCTTCTCAGAGACAAATTTCCCTTGCTTCACAATCACACCTTATTCACGTCATTGCTATTTGGCAGCACCTACACTTACCAGCAACAATTTTCAAGAAGGAAACACATTAAGAATAAAATTAAAACCAAAATATCTGTTGAGCACCTTGAGAACTCACCGAGAACTGCAACTACATCTATGAAACCAGATGCTGATGCACTAGTTTCTCGAATACAATGTCAAACACCCCACTAGTTTTATGTTGCCCTCTTTTAATTTTATGATAAAAAATATTTCAAAAAAATCAATGACATTTTATTACTTAGGTATGTACATTTTCTGTATTAACGATTACAAACTTGGGACCTGCTCAACAATTTAGAAGATTACCGAAAGAGCCGCTGCATAATTAGGGTTATTATGTACGGACTTGTTTGCTTATCGGCAGTGGTAGATTTCACAAAAATTACACACAGACTTTTTTTTGCTCATCTGTTTTCATTAGTGTTTGTATATTTAATGTGCGGACCAAGATAATTCTTCTTCCAGTGTGACCCACAGACACCAAAAGGCTGGACGTACATGCAGTAGGGGCTGTTTAGAGAATGTATTCAAATGGGGGAGGGAAGACAAACCAGTTGGTATCTACAGCAGTAGGTAGGTAGCTGGGATTGAGCAGGTAAGAGTGGAGAAGAGAAGTGGCAGGATTCGAGATATTTAGATGGGACAATTGATAAGTCTTGGTGATGGACTGGACATCACCATACGGAGTAACAGTAGGAGGTATGACAGCTAGTCAACTCTAAGGTTTTTGATATGACTGATCAACTCTACAGAAATGTCATTCGCTGGGAAGGAAAATAAAGGAGGAAATGATTATGAGGGAATAAGTTGGAAACCAAGAGATTAGTTTTATGAGAGTTACACTTGAGATGCCAGTAAAAATCTAAGTGGAAATGTCAAGAAGTAAGGAATATACCCATTTAGCTCAGAATGGAAACACTGGCTCAAACGATAGGTATTAGAATCAAATGTTTGCAGAATAGTATTTAAAGCCATGAAAGTGAAAGAAATTGTCCAGGGGGAACATACAGAATAGAGAGTTTATGACTGAGCCACTCACCCCCACCCCCCCGGAAGAACCTGGGAGCTCTAGAGGACAAGATAGAAGAGAAAGAGATAAGGAAAATAAGCTAATGGGGCTGTAGAAAGCAAAAGAAAATGTTTCAGAGCCAGGGGCCAACTGTAGCTGATATTGCTGAGACAGCACATGAGGGGAAGGCAGGCTGGGCTGAGCAACACAGTGCCCGTTAGGCAGCCTTACCAAGAGGAACTTTGGGGACATGGAAGAGACAGTCTGGACTAGACGAGTGTTGAGGAGTGAGCAGGAGGTGACAGAGTGGAGGCCAGGAGTGCAAGTAATTCCTCTGAGAAGCTTTGTTCTGGGGGAAGGGTAGACAGGACTACAGAAAAGCTGGAAGATGTGCTAGAAGGAAAATATTTTTTAAAGTGACCTTTCATTTTTCTTGTAATAATCGAATCTGGCATATTTATTGATTAAGGAGATTTTTAAAAATCTGAGAGATACTAGAACATTTGTGAATGTGGAAAAGGTTTCAGAAGAGAGTCCAAAGAGTCAAGGAAATGGAGGTTCACTAATAGAGCAAGTCCCTGAAAAATGAGGACAGCATGGGAGCTGGGACACACACAGAGGGGTCAGTGTTTGGTTGAAAGGATCAGGATCCAAGCTAAGTCATTGATCTTGTCTTCGTAACAAGTTAGTATGAAACTTACTTCTACCTAAAGAAGAAATATGCATATATCCCTATTTTAAAATGGAAGAAGCAGCTTCAAAAGTGCAATGGTTTCAGCTTGCACAATCCTGAAATGTTTCAGAGAACTCCAGAAGAGTTTGGCCCCAGCTCTAGAAAGTTGTTGTTTCAGCTCTAGGATTTATGGAGCATCCTACCTACAAAGGCAGTACCTACAAAAGACTGAAAAGTTGTAGCTCCGAAGAGTATTTAGGTGCAGATAACAATTCAACCTAGCTTTCGTATGATAGTATAAACTTTACAAAGATCTTTCACACTGATATTCTTCCACTTTTGTAGTATCTTTATTTTTTAAACACGGGGTCTAGAGTGATATGAAAAATACATCAAAATCTCTGTGGTATCAGATCATTTTGAGCTTTTGGGGAGAAAGTGAAATTAATGAATCCAATGCAGAATAAATTTTAGGAAGATCTGAAATGACTCTGGAAATGCAGATAAATGACCAAGAAGCTTGGATATGAGCAAATACAGAAAGAAATTACAATTTGTGTTAATAGGAAGATGGCTTTTAGTTGCTTGTTATAATTTGGGAGGGAGATAATAAAATAAATCAAAAGAAAAAAACCCCACCTTTGTAACACCTTTAAAATCACTTCCTGAGGATGGTGGGGGAGGGTTACCACCCTTTGGGACATTTTGGACCTGATAATTCTTTCTTATGAGAGACTGTCCTGTGCAGAGCAGGCTGTTTAGTACTATCCCTGGTGTCCACCGACAATTTCCCTGTGGCACATTCTCCCCCACTCCCCTCAATCAACATTACCAAACAAGTTTCCAGACATTGCCAAATATGCCCTGGAAGTAGGAAAAGGTGGGGAATCCTTCCACATGAAAACCTCTGACCTAGATGAATTCCACTGTGATTACATGCAAAGGGCAGACAAGATAAAAAACCTACAAAGAAAGTAGGGTAAGTTTGACCTTATTTTTTTCCAGGCAACGGTTTGTACAATCTTTACAAAAAACATCTAATATTCCATAGACATGCAGTATGTACCAAGAAAACCAGGCTGAATCCAAGAGAAGACGCCTTACTACTTGGAGGGACTCTTGGCTAACAGATTCCGGAGACCAAGTAGTCAGTCATCCTCTTTCTTCCCCATACTCAGTAACTAAAGTAACTGCCAAGATATGGGAAATCAGACCCACACACTCTGGCTCCCACGTGCCTATCAAGCCATCTTTCATCTATCTAGGGTATGGGAGGGAGTCCATGCCCTCTGGCATCTTGGCCCCACTAGTGGTTCAAGACAAAGCCTGCGCTGCCTGAACTGCTCTCTTCAGGAGGGCAGAAGACTACCCCGATGAGGCCAGCAACGGCCCCTAGCTGGTTGTATGCTGACAGCTCGCTGATCTCCCTTGAGAGAAAGACCACTCAGCTCTTTGTTGTCTTGCTTTACAATTATTTACTCTGCCCATTGAAATCTGATTGGCTTTAAAACCCTGGGCTCAGTGGCGTTATTCATTTCCCATCCACTCTGATGTAAGAGAATCCTACACTCTTTCTAAGGATCCAGGCTTGAGAAGCAATTATTTTCTGAAAGATTTTTCAAAGAGAATCCATGAAATTATTTTGACTTCACATGTTCTAAGGGATTTCAGAAGCAAAGGATAATCTGTGGAGCCCTTAAGCTTTTCAACTTCTGCTTTTCAGTTGAAAGATATGTGCCGCCTCTCCTACCCATCAAAATCTTGCAAAATACCTTTGAATATTCTTGTTGGTTTACCAAGTTATGCTAGCTATGCTATCGACCAAATGAACTCTTTTACCCTGGTATGTGAATGTTTGAAGCAAAATCTTATTTTAAAATTATCTGCCCACACAGCGCAGACTGAGCAGTTCGGCTTCAGTGGACTCAGGACAGAGTGAAATTGTTGCAACTCCAGGTCCGACAACCCCTCTTGAGGTTCCCACACCACCTCTGCTAGATGGCAATGGGCTCCTTGAGGAAGAAGCATGCCTTAGTCCATGGAGCACGGCCCAAAGAAGCCTCTCCTGAAGTTTGTTGTATAAAAAGAACAAAATGAACACTGTACTACATTAACAATTAGAACATTTTGTATTAATCTTTGTAATTTTTGAAGCAAGAGATCCTTTATTTCTGCTCTCTAGTAATTGCTTAAGAAATTAAAGATTTTGAATAATAAAAAAAACTAGTCTTATGGTTCCTAATGATTGCTATAGGTTCTCCCAGTGATTTTTTTTAGCCCCTCTTCCAAGCAGGACTTAAATGGCTCTTAAATCCCCAAGCACATCATTTACTGCTTTAAAAGCAGGATCAGCCATGGATGGGTAGCTCAGTTGGAGCATCCTCCCAATACACCAAGGTTATAGGTTCGATGATCCCTGGTCAGGGCACACAGATAAGCATCAACCCATGAATGCATGAATCAGGGGAACTACAAACAGGTTCCTCCTCTCTCTCTCCCCCCTCCCCCACCTCCACCCCTGTCAAATCAATAAATAAAAATTTTAAAAAGAAAAATAAAAGCAGGATCAGGCAAAGGAGGAGGGCACAGACCACAATGACTTTATAAAATTAAATTTCAGAAGGAAAGGAGGTACATATCTGAGATTTCAAGCCACTGTTACCAATGACCCCCTAACCCAATTCTTGATCTTCAAATCCAGGGGCAAAGTAAATTCAAGGGACAAGATTAGGCCTCAGCTATGCTGGCAATTATAAAACATTTCAGCAGTGCTCTGCCACGAAGTCTATAATTAGTGAGTATGCGTCAGAGACTTAAAAGGAACTCAGCGAGTTTCAGAAGCCTACAGCCAGTCCCCCTGAGCCCTGAGCTGTGTAGTCACAGGGCTGCTGCCGTCCAGAACCCAGGGCTGGGTGCCTGCCACTGTGTGCACATGTGTGCACGCACACGCCAGTTCTGAAGAGTCTCTTTTTTCAAAGCTCTAATGGCTTGACCTCAACACCTGCTGCACTTCCTGAAGACAGACAGGCTCTGGAACTCCACTTGCTCCTCGCACGCGGCTGCACTTTCTAGGAACGACCGCACACACGCAAAGACTGGCCAGCTGCCAATGCAGGGGCAGCCCAGCCGCCTCAGGCCTGAACTTTCCCACTGCCGTCAGGGCGGGATCCCACTATGAGCTGACTCAGCGGCCAGCATGGAACCCTGCCAACCGCTCAGTAGTGCGGGGGCTGCCGGCAACTCACAGATGTCTTGCTAACCAGAGCAATCAGCCGGGAGGCAGGTCTGGGCTGGCGGCCAGGCTGCTGCTGTCGTGGAAGCCGGGCCTTTCTGATGCTTGTCCTATCTCTGCCACTACCTCCCTGGCGATCTGAGGAAAAACTTTTGTGTCTCAGCATGTTCGCTGCCTCAAAGCAGGGCTGTGCGAAATCAGCAGAGGTGGTACTGTTTGTATTAAAGAGCACCTGGAGCACTACCACCTGACCACATGCTAGCTCAGTTAATCCTCACAACATTCTCTTCCATTCCCTCCGCAACCTGATAGAACTTCTCTTGAAAGAACTTTCTATTGCAGACCGTCTCTGCACAGCCCCTTCTAGGCTCCCAGCAGACAGTATCAGAATAATACATGAAAATGCAAGACTGTCTGCTGTAACATCAGAAAAAGAGAGAAACTAGAGCCAGAAACCTTTTATTTCATTAATATTTTTTGTTAGCGCCTCCATTTTTTCATTTCTTTTCAATTAACAAAGAAGGTGCCAACCTTCAAGAGTGAGACCTGGCAGGACGTGCTAACACATTTGTTCCCTGGTATGCTTTGCACCAGCTCTCTCTTCTGCTTGCATTCAATCATCCTTTCACAATGGGGCACTTCTCCACCAGGGAAGGCACTGAATCAGACAAGGGAAATGGGATGCCACAAGGAAAATGAAACTGTACGGAGCCGTAAAATGCCTTGGGCTCCCCTTCTCAAGTGTTTGTTGTTGTTCCTGGCAAGTACACTCACAAAATATTTAAATATCTCTCTGCTAGTTACTAAGTCTGATAACTTCTGTAAATTTTTCATAAGGGTGTGTGATTGCCATTTGCAACTGGTGATTACAATAAAAATTGTCTTTTATTCACTAAAAAAAAAAACAACCCTTTGAGATTTTTATCTCACAGATAGAAAACACAGCTCAGAGAGATGAAGAGTCCTATTAAAAGATCGAAGGGCAATAAATGAAAGAGATGGGATTTGGGCCCCACTTTGTTGGCTTTGGAAATCTGCTGACACTGCTGTTATAAACTCAGACCAACTGCACGGACTCCTTCATATTTTTATATAAAAAAAGGCTGATTTTTCAGGTTCCAGAGAACTTTTCACAGGTGACTTAAGTTGATGTGTGAAGAGTCAGTCTTTTGTAACTGATGTCTAAACACCACCACTGGGCTACATGAAGGCTATGTACTTCCAGGAGCGTGCAGAAATTACTAGCTTTATCATGAGCTCCCTGCCCAAGCACCAATAAGTCACTTAATCTGGAACAATTTCACTGATCCTATTCTTTGGGTGAAGAAAAGTACAAGGCAGGTCTTAGAAGTCAAAGGCTTTGTTGGGAACAGATTCCTCAGGCTCCACTCCCTGAGATAATTCATTATGACTCTGCAATGTAGACACATTTAAAGCTCCCTAGATGACTTGAATGCTCACCATGTTTAAAAACCATTTAAGTCTGCCTTGGCTAAAATGGGAATTTTGAGGTCTACTTTTCCTGTGAAATAAAATCATGACTAAAGGCTTTCTGTTAGAAAATGCACACAATGCAAATGCTTCTCGTCAGTTATAGCCAAAACAACAAAACCACCCTTAAAGAACATAATCCTGGGTTAGCCTGGAGCTAAGAAACTGTCTTAAGCAAGACTGTTCTTTGCTCTGGCCTGGTGGCCCAGTTAGTTGGAGCTTTGTCCCATACACCGAAGGCTGTGGGTTTGATCCCCAGGCAGTGCACATAAGAGGCAACCACTCATTGTTTCTTTCTCTCTCCCTTTCTCTCTCTAAAATCGGTAAGTGTATCCTAGAGTGAGGATTTTTTTAAAGTTTAAAACCCTGTTCTTTAATATTACTACCAGAAAAACTGGAATTAGAGTCATATATCTCATTTTTAGCTATCCTTCATAACATTGTTGCAACCTCATCCTTCCTTTAAAAAAAAAAGATTATACTGACATTCTTTCACTTCAAACTTGGAATAATCTATATGAGCAATGACTCACACATTTGCTTTTTAATCAAGAAAACATGTTATGATAAAAAAAATCCAGAGTCTATTCGTGCCTAAGCTGCTGGTCACTGAAGCAGGGTGACGAGGCACACTCACTGGCACAGACCTTGGTCCTGGCAGCCCACAACCCCCTCTGGCTGGCCTTTAGGAAGAACAAATGACCCGCACATGAGAAAGACTGACCTGTTTGAGCTGCTCATCCTGATTCCAGCCTGGCTGCCCAGCTGTGGAGACTGCAGGCGGGGCCTTGGTATGGTCTTTGGTATGGTCTTCTTGGGCTTGCTGTCCATGTGGTGGGAGCCCTGGTGCCGGAAGGAGACCAGATATGGGTGCCACTCTGGGGTCTTGGCAAGCTACTTTCTGTCCTTGAGAATATTGTGAAGTAGCCCGGGCCTCTTTCTCAGCCACCTCTGCAATGTCATCATCCCCATTGTCATCTTCCAAGCCTCCCTCCTCTTCCTCAGGCTCTGAGTTTGTGCTGTTCCGTTCAAAAACTCGGGTCACTGCTGTGGCCGGAGGAACTCTGACCAAGGGACCCAGGGAAGAGCTACCAGAAGGCTGCCCAGGTGTGGCAGAAAGGAGAGTCTGTGTGACCAGCTTCTGGGCATACAAGAACTGGGCTTCTCTCATCTGCTGTCCTTGCTTCTCTCTGGCATCCATCCCCAGAGGAGCTGGGTTCGGCGGCTGCGGTGGCTGTGGCTGTGCTGCTTGCTGTTGCAGTGGCTCCATCACGGCCTTGAGCTTCACCCTCCAATTGGCATGGCTCTGAACCGGGCACAGCCCAGGAAGCGCACTGGGTCTAAACCTAAGTGATTAATAAAAACCACAAAGAAGAAGAAAAAATGGAAGAAAAAATAACCCACTTCTGTAAAATAGGTATAAGAAGGCTTTCTATTCTCCAGTAAAGGGTATGAGTTCTGAACACTAAACATATGTTCCTAAACTCGAATTTTAAGATGAGTGAGTGGTAGTAATTTCAGGAATGAGTAAGGCAAGGAAGCGTGTGAAAAAGAGGAACGGGATTTAAGAGGGGAATATGGGATGAATCTTAGTAGTGATGGACTACTTGTAGGTATAAAAAGAAGTAAATCCAGGCAGTATCTAGTATATATACACATCTGTGTTCTGATCTCTCTCCCTCAATATACCAAACACTAATGTGTTTATTACTGGAAAGGCTAGGTTTGCATTGTACAAAGGTTGTAAATATGAAAACCACAATAATAAAGAAAAAGAAGAGCTTGCCTACAAAACAGAAAATACTGCTTATGTTCTCAGGGCCATCAGAGAAAGAAATTATCATCCAAACTAGACACAGAACTATCAGGCAGACAGAATGATTTCTTTCATAGACAAGAAAAATTTAGCAAACTGCTCTTGAGTCTAAACTTTTCAAATTTCCCAGATCAAATTGCTAGCTTGCTTTTCAAGTGGGCTGGGCCATGCCAACAGGACATTATAGCCTAAAAAGAATCCAATTTCAACAACATGAAAGAATGTATGCCCCCCTGCAATCCAGCAAGGAGGCAAGAGTTTCAAATTGCAATGGTCACTCAAAAACAAACAGGGGGGTATGCCTCTGGAGATTTGAAAGTTAATTAATTTGAAATAGATATCAGTATTATCTAAAGAGTAAGTTAACGCTTTTTTTTTTAATACACAGCCAAGTAAACTCTTTCCATTCCCTTTCTTCGGATTCATTTCTACTATATTCTATGATGAATACAAAAATAAAAGGCTTTCAGGCCAAAAATATTCCGGGGGCTGGTTTATCAGCATTCTTACCAATCAGTCTCCAAATACACACCCTTTCACATGCTCTCCTCCTCTTACTCCCCCTTCCCTTCCGCCTCTCCACTCCCTACCCCCAACAAGCGTCCCTTGAGTTCTGATGCCTCAGCAAGGCTTCATAACTGAACGGGGCTTACTACTATGCCTGGGCAAATTTCAAGTAAACAAGGCTTGCAATATGGCATACAATGTTATTATCACGTGAAAGGAGAATGCACTGCACACAGGCTGGGACTTGATATTTGCATTGTTCTGTTGTTTTAGGATTGGGTGGAAAGGTTAAAAAAATAAAATATCTTCAGCATCTTTAAAAATTCATGGGGAAATAATCACATCCCTAGCAATAAAAACTGCTTTGATGTATAAATATTTTAATGGGTTAGGAAAAAACGTCTAATTTTTAAAGCAAGGCAAAAAACAAATTCTAATTTTGTCTTAGAAATATTGCTTTTACTTTTTGTATTCTGACAAAGATTCAAATTCCGATTTGCCTCCTACTACCTTTAATTCTTTGCTTAGCACTTTACAAAGTGTGTTATGCCTGTACCATACTTTCATTCTGCTTTAGCCCTTTTTATAGTGTAACGAAGCAGGAAAAGATTTACACCCACATTAAATCCAGTTAGCAAAGTGTTCATTTAAAATATAAACAATTTGCATCAAAGAAAACTAAACCAAAGAAAAAAGCAAATTATTCGTTGGCCATTTTAATTTCCTTATAATCACTACCGTCAATCAGGAGCAAGACATTTTTCAACCAAGTCCTACCAGTCATTGAACTGCTTCTTGTGGCACCATCTATGCTGTCCCCAGCAGAGGATATGTCTCGCAGCGTCTTTAGTAAGACTGAAATGACTCAGTTCTACAACTCAATACACACACCCTGCCCCCCAAAGCCCATCTTCCCCGGTCCCTAAGCAGCCAGTCGATCCAAACAACAATACCACCTGCTTACATTGAAAAAACTCGTCTCAGAACTCTAAGCCACTTCATCCCTTCACACGGTCCCCTCCCCCATTTCCCCTAAAGTTCCCCGACCACCAAGTCCGGAGCAACGGACTGTTTGCAGCTTTGAACCAGGTCTCGTTGACCACTTCCAGTAACTTCGCTGCAGGATCTCTCTACCCTCTGGCCTCCTTCGAGCCCCATACCTCCCTCTCTGATTACTCCCCCCACACACTTTTTATGCCCCCCCCAATACAGTCCGATTACTTTTACCTCTGACCAGCCTTCCCAGCCAATCCACTGGCTCTTCTCTGATTGCCTCTACCCCATCTATCTCGCCTCCTCAGTTCCTGAGGGATGGGGGTAGAGCCTTACTCGGCCCATCCCTTTATCTCCAATCACCTTAATGGGCGCAGAGCGTCTCCGGTCTCCTCCCAGCGCTCTGACTTTTCCTCCGCGGTCCCCGGTCTCCGCCAGCCAGCGCCTTCACGTCTATCCTTGCACACCTGCCTCTCCGTCGCCTCCACCTGCTACAGCCCCTGCTCCCGCCGCGGCTAGGGGAACCGGCCCGCATGGCTTACCTGTACTAGGAGCGCTAAGTCCGCGGGTGGTGGAAGACACAGCAGCTAAGACCCCTGCGCCACCGCTGCTTCTTCGACTAGTCCGCAGCCGGGGGCCACAGCCGGGGCGGGGCCCGCACCGGAAGCGGCGCCGCGGGGCCCGCCCGTCGGCCCAGGGTGGGGAGGGGCGGGGCCGCTGGGGATGGGGCGCGGCCTGAAGCCGGAAGCGGCCAAAAAGGGATCGAGGGGCGGGGTCAGGCGGAAGTGACTTCTAGGGACGGACCCGTCCAATTAAGTCGTGAGCGGAAGAGGGTCGAAGCTGGCGGAAGCTTCCGCCAGTCGGAAAGCACAGACCCGGAGGAGATCCATTACGAGAACTTCCGCGGAGAATTGAAAAGAGCTGGTGTACCTACAGTTTGTTTTGCGTACTTTCTGGTTGCGGAGGTTTGTGTGGCGCCGCGGGCAGGTTTTGAGGAAGGTAAATAAAGGAAAGGGATAGCCAAGGCAAGGCACTCATGTAGGTACTTGTTGAATGTTAAGAAAAAATTCCTTGTTCTGAAGGATCTTTCTAGTGTAGGGAGACAGAGAAACAAATACATATCTGCTATGGAGGGATGTGTGCTATGAAGAACAAAGCAGGGTAAGGTTTAGACATTGGTGTCAAGGTAGTTGGTATTTTACATGTTGGTCAGAGACGGACTCATTGTTAAGGAACATTTAAGCAGAAACTGAAATTGACTTGATGGGAGTAAACCATGTGGATATCTAGAGAAATAGTGTTGCAGACAAAGGCAACAGCAAATCCAAATACTCTGAGGTAGCAATATGCTTGACAGAGTATAAGAATAGCAAAGAGACCACTATAGTTGATAGAGAGTGATGGGTAGAGTGGTAGGGGATGGCATCGGAGGGATATCCAGGGGCCCAATCATTCAGTGCCTTGTAGGCCATGATGACATCTTTGGATCGTTACCATGGGAATCAGTGGACAGTTTTGAGCAGAAGAGGAACTTGATTCCATTTGTCTCTAAAAGAATAATGCTACCTACTGTGTGGAGAATAGACCATGAGAAGTAGGGCATAAGGGTGGAAACACTGGTCTTGGGAGAAGATGATGCTGACCTGAACTAGATGACAACAGTGGGGTGATAAGAAGTGGTCAGGTAAGGAGAGCCTTAAAAAGTGCTTACAATTGTGACTTGCTCTCTCCTGCTGCTGGGTACTCTTCCACCACCTTATGAAAAAGTCCTGCTAACCTGATGGATGATGAGAGACATGTGGTCATCCTCCCAACTGACTGACCAATTGCCATATATGAGTGTGGCCCCTGATGTCAGCTAGCCTGTCAACCACCAGGGAATGTGAGCCAGGCCACTGTGGATCCTCTAGTCTCAGCCTCAGTAGATCCTACTGGCCCATTCTAGTAGAATGTCCTCCAGAGAACCCACAGACCAGTGAAAAATAATGTTTATTGTTTTAAAGTTAGACCAGTAAGTTTTGAGATGATTTGTTTTGTAATCAAAGATAACTGATACTCAGGACATTTCTCTGTATCTGTTGGACTGGATTTGTTTAGGTGTACTTGGAGTCACTGAGCACCTAAAGAAAAGCCCCACTGTGCGTCACCGTCATGTAGGCGGCATATGTTAAGTTCTCCCATCAAATTTCTCATAGTTTTGCTTATTTAGAACAGGAATAATCTTACACATCATTTCTGTTGCATTTCAACTTGTTCAATAAGAGTAATACCATTTGCATGGTTTTCATTGATTTTAATTACTTTTTAAAAATAAAGGTTGAATTGTATAAATATTGGATAACATTTGTATGTGTGTTGTTATAAATTTAATCCTAAATGTACAGGGCATAAAAGCTAAGAAACAACATGAAAATGGCCCTTATTATAGAATAATGTGGTTAGTTGTAACTAATGAAGGGAAAATGCCTTAAGTGTGTGTTTATGATAGCCAGTGTTAATTATTGATGTAATTGTGCCAGTCTTAATGAGATTTGGTATTTAGCTTGAGTGGGTTTCAATTTTATGATGCCGAGAACATATAAAATATTTGCCTATTGAATTACATTTTCAACTTGCATTGGCCCCACAAGAGATTTTCCAGGATTGATTACCCTAACGACTGTCCTACAGTTACTGTACCTTTTACTGTCATGGAGAGTTAAAATGTTAACTGATGAGTAAGGTGTCCTCTTGTCCTGAGATCAAGGTATGGCCTTAGGGAGTCTCTATTAGCATGTGTAAAGCCTCTGCTGAGCAAATAGTATTAATGCGGTAAAGAAAGAATGTGACAGTCCAGGGGGGAGCCTGAGAGGGAGTGTGTCGAGTCTCCCCATTCCTGAATGGACCTCTTTCAATGTCCAGTGTGTTTTTCTAGATGGGGTAAGGGAGGGGAGATGGGCCCATCAGACAGACCCCTGGGTCCATCCTTTCACAAAACCGTTCATATTTTGAATCAAACAATTGGTATTTGGTGCCTGGCATCCTGAGTTACATGATGTGTCAGCCTCCACAAACCTGTCACCTCTGGGGACCTGCCAGCACCTAGTAACTGAGGCCCAAAGCTGAGCTTTGAAAAGGTCTTCTACAGAATGAGGCCTCTTGGCAGTGGGTAGCCAGCATTCCCTTACAGGTAGCTGCTCTCGCTGCAAAGGTCCTTTCCAATCTGCAAAGGTCATTTCCAATCCTGTGACTCTGGGATTTGACAACATTCTGAAAACTGCCAGAATTATATTACTCTTTTCCTCACCTGGGAATAGAAGAGGTCAGAACTCTTAAGGCAAGTAAAAAGGTCAATCCCAAAGGGATTTACCTTTGAAAACACTGGGTTGTTTCACTCTTATTGGTACTTTGCAACGTTCCACCCAGGTTTCTGAGGTGGCCCCAGCACTCACTCTGCTGCCCCACAGACTGCGAGGGCAAAAGGGAGCAGGAGGCAGTACATACCGTCTGCCCTAGAACGAGACATCTACACAGGTCTGTGCCTGTGGTTGGGCTCTTTGAGAGCCATCTGGCCTCCCATCTGAGAAAGCTGTCATAAACTAGATTTACAAGTGCTGGTGAGACTAAGGAGAGGGTGCCTAATCTGAAGTATGCCTGGCAGTGAGCTTGGTTAGCTGGAAGAATCATGGGGCCAACTAATTGCTGTGAATATGTCCATAGACACCTACGCATGCCCAGGGGCTTTGCATCCATCAAGAACCTTTACTTCTAAGCACCAACCCTGAATGTTGTTACCAATGACAGTAATATTCATTTTCTATTGTTAAGGTTGTCCTCTCTGAGTTTAAAAAAAACAAACAAACTGGATTTTAAGAGAAAAGTACAAAGAAATTATGGAGGATATCAGATTAAGTATTTTGGTAACAAGCTCAGAGAATGCAAGATGTTTACCAGGGCGGGGCCACCCAGGTCACTGGTTTGTGACGCTGTGTGTGGGGGCGGGGTCAGAGAGGGAAGGTAAAAAAGATGAACAGTGAAAGGACAGCAAACTCACAGTTATTAACAATCACACCTAAAACAAAAGCGAATTAAGAGGACGGTTAGATCAGGAGTGAACCATAGAAATGAAGATCATGTGGAGGATTAGCAACAGAGGAGTGGGAGAAGAAGTGGGGAGAAGGTACAGAAAATAAGTAGCATAGACAGTAGATAGAAAATAGATAGGGGAGAGGGTAAGAATAATAGGGGAAATATAGAATCTAAAGAATTTGAGACACGTGTTCATGAACTAAAGGGGGAAATGGTGGGAGAGGGGTGTGCAGGGTGGAGGGGAACGGGGGGGGGAATAGAACAAATGTAATGGCATAATCAATAAAAAAGTTAAAAAAAAAAAAAGAATGCAAGATGTCCGGGGGGGAAAAAAGCTGCCTAAATACAGGGTCAGGGCACTTGCTTTTGTTAGGGTCAAAATGTTTGGGCCCCCGGCTCATGGTGGTGTCTTTACTGCCCTCACATAGCACATGCCTCACAGCTATATTCCTGTTGCAAGTTTAATGCTAAACTAAGCATATATATATAATAGGGGTTCCTGATATTTTATTAAGGTGAAATATATTCAGTGTCAGAGGTTATTTATACCCCAGGCCCTCATGTACTACTATGTAGCAAGAGAACATGTGGAATACTTTGATTCAAACCAATCTTTTTTTTATAATTCTTACCCAAAGGTATGTTTCTATTGATTTTAATTTGAGAGAGAGAGAGAGAGAGAGAGAGAAACATCCATTGGTTACCACCTGTATATGCCCTGACTGGGAATAGAACCCACAACCTTTGGTGCATAGGACCAAAACAGCCACCTGACCAGGGCAGTTCAAACCAATCTTAACACATTGTTTTTGTTTGTTTTTATCCTCACTGGAGGACATGCTTATTGATTTTTAGATAGAAGAAAAGGGAGGGGGAGAGAGGGAGAGAAATATCTATGTGAGAGAGAAACATGGATCAGCTGCATAGAACCTGCAACCTGGGCATGTGCCCTGACTGGGAATCGAACCTGCAGCATTTTGGCTTATGGGGCGATGCTCCAGCCAACTGAGTCACAGCAACCAAGGCTTACCACATGTTCTTAACCCTGCTGCAATTTTAGGGATTAATACATAATCTCATTTGGAAATCTGATTCAGGAACTTCATTATTAAAAATGTCGCTGGGTATTTTCAGTCTCTCCAATTGAAGTGAACATTTGTTTGTTTGTTTTTATTCTTTATTTTAATTTTTTAAAAGGTTTTATTTATTTATCTTTAGATGGGAAGGGAAGGAGAGAGGGAGAGAAATATCAATATATGGTTGCCTCTTGTGAGTCCCCTGATGAGAACTGGCTTGCAACCCAGGCATGTGCCCTGACTGGGAATCAAACCGTGGTTGCTTGGTTCCCAGGCTCGTGCTCAATCCACTGAGCTGCACCAGCCAGGGCAACATTTGGTTTTAGAGTGCTTATAACTGCCCTGAGATTATGTTGGAAGAGAATAGAGTGGTTATAAAACTAGGTGATCTAGCCCTGGCTGGTATGGCTCATTGGATTCAGGGCTGGCCTGTGAACCAAAAAGTCGCCAGTTCAATTCCCAGTCAGGGCACATGCCTGGATTGTGAGCTAGACCCTCAGTGGGGGGCACTGGACACATAACCATACATTGATGTTTCTCTCCCTCTTTTTCCCCCTCCCTTCCCTTTTCTCTAAAAATAAATACGTAAAATCTTTTTTAAAAAAAACTAACCGATCTAATAATAATAGCCTCTTGACATATTCCATTCCATGCTTCTTCCCCCTATCCCTCTCATGCTCACCCTACCCCCCACCCCACCTCCCCAAGAAAAGGGCAAAATTCTGAGCTTAACATTCTGGTCGTCAAGCCATCACTTATTTCCTAATATGGACAGTTCAGCCCTCCAGTTTTGCTTCTGGAATTCAAGAGCTGGGAGAATGGCATTTACATTCGTGGATGTTTTCTACAACTCTCTCACTCCCTAAAGCCCATGAAGCCTCTGGTTTGTTTGCTTTAACATTGATTATGGCACGTGCAATTACTGAATTTCCTGTATGTACAGTATAGGATCAGCTCCGACCCCGTACAACCTAACCCTAAGTAAATAGTGTGATACAAAATTAAAATGAATTAGTCACAAAATTGTAGGGCTCTATTCTTACCAAAAATGAACAGCTACCCAAAGAAAAAGGGATATATTCATCAAAAAGAATGAAGTCAATACATTTCTACCAACATGGGAAGATGTCTGTGGTAGGATTTAAAGATTTTATTATTTTTAGAGGGAGAGGAAGGGAGGGAGAAAGGGAGAGAAACATCTTTGGGTTGCCTCTCACATCGTGCCACAAGCAGGGACTGGGCCCACAGCCCGGGCCTGTGCCCTGACCAGGAACCAGACAACAAACCTTTGCTTTGTGGTGTGATGCTCAACCAACTGAGCTATGCCAGACAGGACAGTCAATGGTAGGATTCAAAGAAACTAGCAAGTTACAGAAAGGTGTGTAAAAACAGTCATTTTGAAAAAAAAAATGAGGAAAAATACAATAAAGAATTTTAAAAAGAAAAAATTGAATTATTTACTCTTGAAAAGCAATTTTCTCTCCTAACGATAAGGATATTATAATATACGTCCTAACCTTAGACTCAAGTTCACTTTTTGCTTTCTTTGGTAATTAGAAAAAAATATGTATTAAGAGTAAACTACAGTACGTATTAACTGATAGTTATTGTGTACTAAGCACTTCACTTGCATTATTATTTAATCCTCACAATAACCCCCATTTTACAGGTGAGAAAACTAATATTTATGGCCATTAAGTAACTTGCCCAGATTAAGTTACATGTTACAGGTAGCAGAGCTGAGATTCAAACCCTGTCTGATTGAACGGCTGACTGCCATTCAGGCTGTTAACCACCATGTTATATTTCTCCTGTCAATATAAATATTTGACTTGTAACCATTTGAGTTTATTTTTCAATATATACTTTACAATGGTGGGCCACAGAGAATCAATATGGTTGCATATCAGCTTTGTAATTGGGCTGAAAGAAGGTGCATGAAATCCTAAATCAGAGAGTAAAACCAGATCATGTTGGACATGAAGCTGACCCGTACCTTGCATTTGCAGAGTACCAGCTGAAAGGACTGGAACACAGGACACTAAAAAAGATTAGAAACAGCGAGGCTGTCCCCAAAAAGGACATGCTTACCACCTCACTGAAGCCAGGAGAGCAATGGCTAAGGGAGGACTTTGCCAGAGTGCAGAACTGGGAAGTAAGGAGACCAGTGACAAGACAATCTTTCCTAAAGAGCAAAATTGGGTGTAATCGAGGACTTGCCAGGAAAGGGCGTCTTCACGTACACCTACCAGGATCCCATAGTTGCTTTGGACATGACTAGTTTGTGTTTCCCATTCTCTCTCTGTTTCATTTATTTCTTCATTCCATGCCTCTCCTTTTTTCCAACTTCATGGAATTTACAGTAAGACCATACAAAACAACAGGCTTAGGTGGAAGGAAAACCTTTAAATGGTTCTTTGCAATACTGCCGAATTCCTCTGTTTAATTGAAATGTTAGGGGACATTTGTTTCTCAAAGCCTTTCAGTCTTTTTTTCTGCTGTTGGGGTTCAATAGCTTCTCCAACTTTTCAAGGGCCCACTTCTGGACTCCTATTCCTTTTTATTTCTGCTTGTAAACCAGTATGTCCTTGCCTGGACTTATCTCTCTTTTTTAAAAAAATGTATTTTATTGATTATGCTATTACAGTCTTCCTGATTTTTCCGGCTTTACCCCCCTCCACCCCCCCGGAATTCCCCCCATTAGTTCATGTCCATGGGTTGTACATGTAAGTTCTTTGAATTCTGTTTTCTATACCATTTTTATCTCTCCCCATCTAATTTATGCCTACTAATTATGCTTCTTTTTCCCCATACCTCTCCCCGCCATTCTTCCCCTCTCCCTCCCCACTGAAAACCCTCCATGTGATGTCCATTTCTCTGATTCTGTTCCTGTTGTTTGCTTCAGTTTTGTTTTCATTGTTTTTCTGTTTTAAGGTTCATTTGTTGATAGTTGTGAGTTTGTTGTCATTTTACTGTTCATAGTTTTTGGCCTTCAATTTCTTAGATAAGTCCCTTTAACATTTCAAATAATAAGGGCTTAGTGATGATGAACTTCTTTAACTTGACCTTATCTGAGAAGCACTTTATCTGCCCTTTCATTCTAAATGACAGCTTTGCTGTCTACCAGCTTTGCTGAGTAGAGTAATCTTGGATGGAGGTCCTTGCCTTTCATGACTGTGAATACTTCTTTCCAGCCCCTTCTTGCCTGCAAGGTTTCTTTTGAGAACTCAGCTGATAGCCTTATCAGAACTGCTTTGTAGGAAACTGATTCCTTTCCTCTTGCTTCTTTTAAGATTCTCTCTTTATCTCTAATCTTGGGTAACTTAATGATGATGTGCCTTGGTGTGTTCATCTTTGGGTCCAACTTCTTTGGGACTCTGGGCTTCCTGGACTTCCTGAAAGGCTATTTCCTTCACCAGATTGGGGAAGTTTTCTTTCGTTATTTGTTCAAATAAGTTTTCAATTTCTTGCTCTTCCTCTTCTTCTGGCACCCGTATAATTCGGATGTTGGAATATTTAAGGTTCCTAAATGAAGAGAGGTCCCTAAGCCTCTCTTCATTTTTTAAAATTCTTGTTTCTTCATTCTAAATTATCTTGTTAAACACAGCACAAGACAACCAATACACTGTAACATTCTAACTCATGGTACACAACTTCAGAACACCGTGGAAAGAAAGATTTTTTTTTTTACTTCTTCAAGTATCCCTATTAAAAATGGATACCACGCCCTGGCTGGGTGTCTCAGTTGGACCGTCATTCAGTGCACCAAAAGGTTGTGGGTCCGATCCCCAGTCAGGCACTTACTTAGGTTGTAGCTCTGCCCCTCAGTCAGGGTGCATATGGGAGGCACCGACTGATGTTTCTCTCTTTCATCAATGTCTCTCTCTCTCTCTTTCTCTGCCCCTCCCTCCCTCTCACCCTTCCTCTCCCTCTAAAATCAATTAACATAATCTTGGGTAAGTATTTCTAAAAAACGGACACCAGGCTTTTGTGGGGTAGCTCAGTTGGTTAGAGTGTCGTCCTAATATACACTAAGGTTGGGGGTTTGATCCCTGGTCAGGGCCCATACAAGAATCAAGAAATGAATGCATAAATAACTGGAACAACAAACTGATGTCTCTTTCTCCCCCTCCTTCCTCTCTCTCTCTAATAAATAAATAGATAATAAATAGTTTTTAAATGTATTTATTTTAGACAGAGGGGAAGGGAAGGAGAAAGAGAGGGAGAGAAACATCAATGCGTGGTTGTCCCTCAAGGGCCCCCTATTGGGGACCTGTCCCTCAACCCAGGCATGTGCCCTGACTGGGAATTGAACCGGTGACCCTTTGGTCTGAAGGCTGGTGCTCAATCCGCTAAGCCACACCAGCCAGGGCAAAAAAAAAATTTTTTTTAATGAACATCAAATAAATTGGTCTCCTGATGTCTTGAAAGTTGCTGTCCATTGAGGCTCATAATAAAAATATTCAAAGAAAACACTTTAGCAGATCATTATGCTAACAAGTGGCTGTTTGAAATCACAGTGACTTCTTTTGTTTGAATTTTTAAAGTTTTTTAAATCAAAGGCATTCTCTTATATACCACAATACAAATGTGTCAAAATCAGGAAATTAACATTGATAAAACACATACCCAAGCCACAGAATTTCCTCAAATTCCACCCAGTGTCCTAATTGTCCTCTGCAGTAAGAATCTGTCAGGTCAGGATCCAATCCGGGGTCACCAGTTGCATTTCACTCGTCACATCTCTTCAGCCTCCCTTCATCTAAGTCCATCTCAGTCTTCCTCTGTCCTCTCAACGGTGACATTTTGAAGAGATGGGGCCAGTTATTCTTTTTTTTTAAACAACAGAAATTTATTCTTCCACAGCTCTGAAGGCCGAAAGTCTGAAGCCAAGGGGTCCACTAACAAATAGCACCAGCCTGACAGCTTCAAACAACATAAATGTATTCTCTCCCAGCCCTGGAGGCTGAAAGTCTGAAATCAAGGCGTCTGCACACAAGGCTGCAGCCCTCCTGGAGCCGCTCAGGGAGAATCATTCCTTGCCATTTCCATTTTCTTGAGGCTTCAGCCTTTATTTGACTTGTGGCTGCAGGGCCAGGTCTTTTGTAGAATGTCCCTTGATTTAGGCTTGTCTGATGCTTCATGAGCTTCAGGTTATGCATAGGCAGTAGGAACACCCCAGAAGTGACGCTGTGTTCTTCTCATTGAGCCCTACTGGGTGGCAAGTGACTGTGACTTGTTCCCATATTGGTGATGTTAACTTTGATCACCAAGTCCTGGACATGTCTTCAAGGTTTCTATACTGTAAAGTTACTATATTCCCCTTTGTAATAAATAACTAACCTGTGGGAGATTATTTGAAGTTTTTAAAAATACACTGTTCCTTATAGTACGTTGATGGCTCTCGCCTGAATCAAATTTCTAAAATGATTGCCAGGTACTTTTTAAAATACATCATTCCTTTTGAATTTCTTAGTTAACATTTACAGTAGGGTCTTTTCTTCTCCCTTATTTATTTACTTCTGTCAATATGTATCCATGAATTCCAATTTTATTCGATGGGTTATAATCCCTTACTGTTACTCATTTTGATGCCCTGATTGTCCCAGATTTAGTCAGTGGGAACTCCTTCAAGCTGGCATCTGTTACTGACATTTTTTTAAGATTATTTTTTAGAGAAGGGAAGGGAGGGAGAAAGAGGCAGAGAAATATCACTGTGTGATTACCTCTCACTCCCCCCCAACTGGGGACCTGGCCTACAACCCAGGCATGTGCCCTGACTGGGAATGGAACCAGTGACCCTTTGGTTCACAGGCCAGCACTTAATCCACTGAGCCACACCAGCCAGGGCTGTTCGTGACATTCTTTGAGCACATTTTTATTTCTGGTACAAGGTGGAACAGGGTTTCTTTTAAAAACAGGTTGATAAGCTTATGAAGAGGTTCAAGAATTCCATCATATCCACACAGGATTGGCTATAAGGAAAATGAGGACACCCTCCAATAACACCAGAAAACTTCACATGGATGCTTTCTACCACAGAGGGGAACTGTGGGCCATGATGCCAAACAGTGGCAGGGAAACAGCCGAGCCCAGCAGTGCATGCCTCACCTATGAACAGTGTAACCTGGGAAGCATAGAAAGGTGGATACAGATCAGAACCATGCCCTAAGGGACCCTTGGAACATCTCTCAAGAGACCTCACACAATTACCTCCCTTTATGAGTTAAGGATATATATATATTTTTTAAAGATTTTATTTATTTATCTTTAGAGGGGAAGGGGGGAAGGAGACAGGGAGAGAAACATCAATGTATGGTTGCCTTTCGTGCGTCCCCTGCTGGGAACTGGCCTGCAGGGAACTGGCCTGCAACCCCAGCATGTGCCCTGGCTGGGAATCGAACCGCGATTGTCTGGTTCGCAGGCCCATGCTCAATCCACTGAGCTACACCAGCCAGGGCCAGGATATATTTTTAAAATTTATTTAATTGTTCCAGTACAGTTTTCTGTCTTTTACTCCCATCCCAGCCCACCCCCCAAGTTAAGAATATTTATTGGACCCTGGCTGGTGTGTCTTGGTTGGAGCGTCACCCTGTCACCAAAAGGTTGCAGGTTCCATTCCTGGTTAGGGCACATACTTATGTTGTGGTTTTGGTCCCCGGTCCAGGGGCCTGTGGCAGGCATCCAGTTGATGATTTTCTCTTGCATCATTGTTTCTCTCCCTTCCTCTCTCTCTAAAAGCAATGAAAAAATGTCCTCGGGTGATGAAAAAGAATACTTATTGGTAATGGTGTGTGTGTGTTTCTTTTCTGTATGAGTGGAAGCATCCCCCTGTCAAAAAGCCACAGCACTAACAGTGACTAAGAAACTCACAGTGGACTTTGTATATTTTTATAGGATATTCCAAATTGGTTGTCTAATGATAGAAGAACATTTTACTAAGGCAATTATTCTTTTTTTAAAAGATTTTATTTACTTATTTTTAGAGAGCAGGGAAGAAAGGAAGAGGGAGAGAAGCATCAATGTGCAGTTGCCTTCCACGTGGCCCCCACTGGAGACCTGGCCTGCAACCCAGGCATGTGCCCTGACTGGGAATAGAACCAGTGATCCTTTGGTTCACAGGCTGGTGCTCAATCCGCTGAGCTACACCAGCCAGGGAATAGTATGTATTTTATATATACAAGTCCATTGTCTTACAATGGACTTGATAATTGTATAATTATCAAAATCTGAACATTAACATTGATACAATACTATTATCTAATTTATAGATCATATTCTTTTCCCCCCAAATGTCCTCAAAATATAATTTATATCAAAATAAAATAAGGAAATTTTTTCTGGGCCAGATCACACATCGCATGTAGAATGGTCAAGTCTCTATTTTTCTCTAAGTCAGTAATCTACAGTCTTGCCTTATATAACTAGGACATTTTGGAAGAGTACAGGACTGTTATTTCACAGTGTCCTTTGGCTGGGGTTTGGGTTTGCTGATTAAATTGAGCATATGCATTTCTGGCAGGAATATTAAAGTGCTGTTGTTTTTTCTCTTGGTGTGTCATATCAGGAGGCATATGATGTCACTCTCTCTCATTACGGGTAATGTTAATTTTGATCACTTAGCGAAAGTGTTGTCTGTGTTTTCTCCATTGTCAAGTTACTAATTTTCCCTTTATAACTTATAAGTAATTCACATGGAGAAGCACTGAGAGTCTATACAAAATACTTTGCTTCTCATTGACTCTTACCAAGTAATGTTAGCATCTATTCATGCCTCTTGCCTGAAACAATTATTTAGTACACTGGTTGCCAAAGGGTGACTTTTCTAATTCACTTCCATATTCTCTCTACATTTATTAGTTAGAATTCTACTGTGAGGAAGAGTCCTCCCCACCATGCATTTCTAGTCATTTATTTATTTGTATAAATATGAACTTATGGATTCTTATCTTATTCCATTATTATAATTACTTTAATTTTCAAAATGGCCCAAATTTGGTTACTGGGAGCCTTTCCAAGCTATCTCCTGTGTTGTTTTTTTTAATTGATTATGCCATTACATTTGTTCTATTCCCCCTCCTCCGTTCCCCTCCACCCTGTGTTATTTTGACATGACTCCCCCATTCTTCAAGCACTTTCTGAGACAGTACTTTCCCTGGACTCAGCCATTTCTACAAAGAACCCTGGTTCCTTTCAGTGGAGAATGGCATTTAAGAGAATAAGACCCAGATTATTAGTGTGCTGTTATTGTGTTGTTGCTTTTAGGCTCTCTCAACAGATAGAGCCAGGAAATTATATATATAGCATAATTAGTCATTTAATTAACATTGAATTGATATATAACAGGTATACAGGGTTTGGCAAAAGTAGATGTACGAACAACTGTAAAACTTCTCTTGCCCCACCCTACACATGCATGCACATGTGTCTTCCCTTACCTATTTAAAACACGAATAAATGTTTACATCTCTAATTTTCAGACAAGGACAAAAGCATTCAGGGTGATGTGGCTGTAGACCTCATCTCTAATTTTCAGTTCAGCACCACAGGGTTTATTCTTGTCCTTCATTTTTCTATGTTCTCTTGAAGAGTAAGAAACCCATCTCTCATTCTCCATGATACATTTATTTGCTCAGACGTAGAATATACATAAAATAGCTGCAGAATTATAACTCGTACCACTGAGAAAAACAAACTAATTAGAGTTCAACACTGGTTTCCAACTTTTTTGTGTGTTTTTTGGTCTTCAGCCTCACAGTATATAGTCAATATACCGTGTTTAGGAAAGTTAGTTCTCTTTCCTTCAGTAAAGTTATTCACTTGAAAATGCAGGTGGGCCACATGTCATATTTCTACCCACTCTCCAGTCTTACTGATTTCCTTTTTAGAGTATTTGAGAGACTAACATGGTTCTAAAAGTCTGAACTGTACGAAAAGGTACATTCAGATAAGTGCCCTTCTCTCTATCCCTTCCAATCTGTTTCTTTTTTCAAATTATATTTTATGGATTATGCTATTCAGTTGTCCCAATTCTTCCCTTTCGCCCCCTCCACCTGGAACCCCCCACTCCCTCAGGCAATCCTCACACCATGGTTCATGCCCGTGGGCCATGCGTGTAGTTTCTTTGGCTGCTCTATTTCCTATACTGTACTGTACATCCCCATGGTTATTCTGTAACTACCTGTTTGTACTTCTTAATCCTCTCACATCTCCCTCCCATCTGGCAAACATCAAAACGCTTTCTGTATCTATGATTTTGTCTCTGTTCTTCTTGTTTGATTAGTTTGTTTTTAGATTCGATTGTTGAAAGATATGTATTTTGTGCCATTTTATTGTTCATAGTTTTGATCTTCTACTTTTTCTTAAATGAGTCCCTTTAACATTTTATATAATAATGGCTTAGTTTTCATATAATAATCCTCTAGTTTTTTCTTGTCTGGGAAACTCTTTATCTGACCTTCAATTCTAAATACTAGCTTTGCTGAGTAAAGCAGTCTTGGCTGTATGTCCCTGCTTTATCTGACTTTGAATATTTCTTGCCAATAGCTTCCAGCCCCTAAAGTTTCTCTTGAGGAATCAGCTGACAGTCTTATGGGAACTCCCCTGAAGGAAACTAACTGCTCTTCTCTTGCTGCTTATAAGATTCTGTATTTATCTTTAACTTTCGGCATTTTAATTATGATGATTCTTGGAGTGAGCCTCTTTGTATCCATCTTGTTTGGGACTCTCTGTGCTTCCTGGACTTACATGTCTATTTCCTTCACCAAGTTAGAGAAGTTTTCTCTTGTTATTTTTTCAAATAGATTTACAATTTCTTGCTGTTCTCTTCTCCTTCTGGCACCCCTATATGTGAATGTTGGAATACTTGAAGTTGTCCCAGAGGTTGCTTACACTACCTTCAATTTTTTAAATTATTTTTTCTTCTTGTTGTTCTGATTGATTTTTTTTGCTTCCTTATGTTGCAATTCATTGATGTGATTCTCGATTTCATTCATTGTACTGTTGTTTCCCTGTAAATTAATTGTTCTTTATTTCAATTAGTGAATACTTTGATTCTGACTGGACCTTTTTTATGCTGTTGAGGTCTTCACTAAGTTCTTCAGCATCCTTATAACCAATGTTTTGAACTCTGCATTTGAGAGATTGCTTATCTCCCTTTTTCTTACGTTTTTTTTAGTTTTTGTCTGTTCTTTCATTAAGGCCATGTATCTTCATCTCCTCATTTTGGCAGCCTCCCTGTGTTTGTCACTATGTATTAGGTAGAGCTGCTTTGACTCCCTGTCTTGATAGCATGGCCTTATGTAGTAAGTGTCCTGTAGGGTCCAGTGGCACAGTCTCCCCTATCACAAAAGCTGGGTAGTGAAGGTGCATACTTTGTGTGGGCTGAGTATACCCTCTTCTTGTTGTTGAGTCTTAATTGCTTTTGGCAGGTCAATGGGAGGGATTTACCCAGGCCAGTTAGCTGTAAGGATTAGCTGTGACCACTTACCACCAGCCTCGGCCCTCCGTGGAGGATCAGCTGTGCGAGGGCAGGGTGGAGGTGCTCCAATGTGGTCAGAAGCTGTCCACTGGCTGCACAGGCTCTGGGGTCCAGGGTGGTGCAAGGCAAGGTCAGCTCCCACTTTTGTTTTGCCTGGGCCACCTTGTCTGAGCTGTAATGCAGTCTGAGATGGCTACTAATTGTGCTGGGTTTGGAGATTCCCAGGCAGAGCCAAGGCGTGAACCTAGGCTGGTGGCTGCTGCTAGTGCTGGGCCTGGGGCTCACTGAGGCCAGCTGTTGCTTATTTGATAGGATTTAGGAAGTTGTGAAGCATGAGCATCAAACAGTGTTAGCCAGATTGATAGAGTCTCAGATATGGCACCAGCTTGCCGGCTGTATGAGGGAAGGGTTTATAAAAGGGACAATGGCCTTTGCTTGCCTTGATGCCAGACACTTCAGTTTCTCCCTTTATGCTACTGGTGCTGGAGCTTAGAGGGAGTGAGTCTCAGTAGGTGAGTCCATGTGTGGATTCTTTAAGAGGAACTGCATGGTGCTCCAGAAGTTTCTTCCACCAACTCAATCCCTACTTGTTTTTGCAGCCAGAAGTTTTGGGAACTCATCTTCCTGGCACTGGAACCCTGGGCTTGGAGACCTGGTGTGGATCTGGGACTCCTCACTCTTGAAATATCCCTCCTGAATTTTTATCCACCTCATGTGGGTCAGGGACCAGCCTCTTCCACATCTGTGCCCCTCCTGCCAGTGTGGATGGATGTGGTTCTTTAATTCCGTAGTTGTCAGACTTCCATTCAACTCAATTTCTGATGGTTCTGAGTGATAACTGTTCTATATTATAGTTGTAATTTTGATGTGGTTGTGCAAACAGGTGATCTGTGTTTACCTAGTTTGCCATCTTGACCAGAAGTGGACTTGTGTCTTTTTTCTTCACAGATTTTGGTCGTTATTTCTTGAAATAGGTTCTCATTCTGGTATTCCCTTGATGTGGTTGTTGTTATGCTTCATATTGTCCAAAATGTTTCTTAAGCTCTCTTCATTTAAAAATTTTTGTTTTCCTTTTTGCTACTCTGCTTGTGTGTTTTTCTTTTAAAATTTTACTTATCTATTTTTAGAGAGAGGGGAAGGGAGGGAGAAACAGGGAGGGAAACATCAATGTGTGGTTGCCTCTCATGTGCCCCCCATTACATCAGGGACCTGGCCTACAACCCAGGCATGTGCTCTGACCGGGAATCAAAGCGGCAGCCATTTGGTTCACAGACTGGTGCTCAATTCACTGAACCACACCAGCCAGGGCTCTGCGTGGGTGTTTTTATCTACAGTATCTTCCAAATGACTGATTAGATTCTCTGCTTCAGCTAACCTACTGTTTTTTCCTTCCGTGTATTATTTGTTTCAGATATTGCATCTTTGTTTCTGACTGGTCCTTCTTTTTTTATGGTTTCTGTGGGTTTTTTTTTCTTGCTGTTGAGTATCTTTACAGTCATTACTCTAAGTCTCTATCTAATAAACTGTTTGCCTCCATTGCATCTAGTTCTTCTGAAGAATTCTCTCATTCTTTCATTTGGGGTGTTTCTTTGTCTTCTCATTTTGCCTGCTTCTGTGTATTTGGTTCTATGTATTAGGTGCAGAGACTCTACTTGGTCAAATGCTGCATGATTGGCCCTCGGCAACCTGTCTGGAGCTATCATTTGATCCACAGCTTGTGGCTTCCTTTGCTGGGTCTGGGTATATGCAGTGAACTATGCTGTGCACCAAGGTCAGCTTTTAACAGCAGTGGGCCCCAGGGAGGGTCAATTGAAATGTCATAGCTCTCAGAGATCTCCCTTAGTTCTGAAACTTAAATCAGTGATATCACTTCAAGCTGTACTCAGCAGCCTGTCTTTAGTCCACAGGATGGGACAGTGTAAATCCTATAGGTGGGGCTATTGCTTCCCCTCAGGCTGAGGCCATTTGGAGGGGAGTGCTCTGTCTCAGAAAGACAGCTTCTGCAGCATGGGCACTGACTCAGCACAGGGATTCTGGCAGCTGTTCCTTAGTTCTCTCCCCAGAGCCACCACTCCTCTCGAACACCTGTAGTCCACTCTGCTCTCCCTCTGCCAGGGCCCAGGATAAGTGGCTGCAAATGAGCTTTTGTTTGTTGCTCCTTTAAGAGGCTCTCTGCATCTCTATCCATATCTCCCTAACAGATAGAAACCCTGCTGCTTTTCATAGCCTGATGTTATTTGGGTTCCTTTCCTGGTTCTGGTGCTCTTGGCTGGGGAGCCCAGATTGGGGTTTAGACTCTACACTCCTCAGGGGGAAGGCCCTGGCCACTGAAAAATCTCTCTGAAATTTTAGCTGTGAGCCCAGCCAACCTTCCTCCACCTCCTCCATGCTCCCTACCAAATGGTCTCTTCCATGTTTCCTTGGTTATAAGGCTTTCATGCAGCTAGTGTTCAGTTGGTTATTCCGGATGATTTTTCTTTAATTTAATTGCAATTTGTTCATAGGAGGAGGAAATGTAGCTTCCATTTACTCCTCTGTCATCTTGGGTCTCCCATTTCATTGCTTTTATAGAGAGAAGGAAGAAAGAGAAAGAGAGAAACTTTGATGTGAAAGAGAAACATTGATCAGTTGCCTTCTCAAATTTGCCCCAACCAGATATTGAACACACAGCCCAGGAATGTGCCCTGACCAGGAATCAAACCAGCAACCTTTCAGTTCACAGGCCAGCACTTAATCCACTGAGCCACACCAGCCAGGGCAATACTGCATAACTTTAGACCTTTGTTAAGCTAAATGTGCATGCTACACTTTTCTGGTTTCTAAGTAAAAACAAAAAAACAAAAAAAACAAGTAAATCTGAAACTTTGATGTTCATCAGAAGGGAAGGGCAAAGGAGAAATTTGATTAAGCTAATGAAAGGCAGGAATGAAGAAAAAGCAGCAAGGAAAAGTAGATATGATTAAAAAAATAAAGCACAAAACTTCATGATTCTTATAGAATAAAGGCAGATGCCTAACTCTCTGCATAATCTTTCCCTGCCACACAGATCAACATGAAAGTAAATTAAATCACCCAGCCCTCACCTATAGCATCCTAAGAGATAGAAAAATGCCTCAAACTTTAATTTATAGGTAAATGGAGAGATAAATATCTGACAACTGACAGCTGCAGATCCAGCTACAGAGCTAATCTTCTGAACTGAGGGGTTGGGGATGGGGATGTTTTGTGGAAAAGAGGAATTCAGCCTGGTCCTAAAGGGGATCAAACACCCAACATCTGCTAGAGCTGCCCCTAGGAGGAGAGGGTCCTATCCCGGGAGGAGAAACCCTGACGTCATGCCTGGTACCTGGTGGAGCTGCGCATGGGCTCCATTCCTGAAAACTGATATGTTAGATCACAAAGAAAATCTCAATAATTAAAAAAAAAATAGCCATAATATAAGAAACAACCTCTGATTACAATGTAATAAAATTGTGTTAGTAACAAAATTAAAAGCAAAAAGATCCTTCCACCTAGAAATTTTTAAACTCTCTATTAAACAACTCTTGCCCAATAAGGTAATACAAACCAAAATTGCAGATTTTCATAAAAGAACAACAGTGAAAACACAGCTTATCCAAATCTATGAGATACTACAAAAGCAGAAGAACATGTATTACATTAAATACTTGTATTAATAAAATTAAACATCAATTGAAAAGCAAAAAAAAAAAAAGCAAAGTAAACCAAAAGAAAGCAGAATAAAAGAACTAATAAAGATATAAGAGGGAATTAATAAGTGAGGAAACAGAAAAATATCTAAATAGTATATATAGATCTAAGGGCTGGTTCTTTTTTTTTTAAATATTTTATTATTTATTTATCTTTAGAGGGGAAGGGGGGAAGGAGAGAGGGAGAGAAACATCAATGTATGGTTGCCTTTTGTGCGTCCCCTGCTGGGAACTGGCCTGCAGGGAACCGGCCTGCAACCCAGGCATGTGCCCTGACTGGGAATCGAACCGCGATCGTGTGGTTCGCAGGCCCGTGCTCAATCCACTGAGCTACACCAGCCAGGGCTTAAGGGCTGGTTCTTAGGAAAAAAAATCAATCAGATTTCTGCCCAAGATGTAGGCATAGGTAGATATGCTTTGCTTCCTCACACAACCAAAAGAAGGACAACAACCAATTTAAACACAAAAAACAGCCAGAACTGCCAGGTCGAACTGTATGGAAATCTGTCAATCAAGGAGATAAGGAAGAAACATTTATCCAGATGGGTACAAAGGGTGGAGATGGGTAGTCAGGACAGAGAGGACACATAGAAAGGCACCAGCTGGTGGACTGGGCAGTCCCACATTCAGGTGCAGATAAACCAGGAATAACAACTGGGGAACAGGACAGACTGTGCAACTCAGGGTGCCAGTGGGGAGAAATAAAGCCTCGAAACCTCTGGCTGTAAAACCTGTGGGAGTTGTGGCAGTGGGAGAAACTCCCAGCCTCACAGGAGTGTCCACTGGAGAGACCCATTGGGTCCTAGAACTACACAAACCCATGCACCTGGCAATCAGCACCAGAAGGGCTGAATTCAAGAAAGTGGGGCGAGAGCTGAGCAAGCGGCATTGTTCCCTCTCTGACCCCTTTCCCACATATGGTGCCACAAAGCCCTAAAGTGGGTTGCCCCACCCTGGCCAATACCTAAGGCTCCACTCCTTAAAATGTAACAGGTGCATAGAGACAAAGAAATATGGCTCAAATGAAAGAACAGATCAAAGCTCCAAAAATAGAACTAAATGATGAACAGCTAGCTAACCTATCAGATGTAGAGTTCAAAACACTGCTTATCAGGATGTTCACAGAAATTACTGAGTATGGTAACAAAATAGAGGAAGAAGTGAAGGCTATGCAAAGTGAAGTAGAGAAAAATATATGTAGAACCAATAGTGAAGGGAAGAAAATTGGGACTCAAATCAATGATTGGGAGCAGAAGAAAGAAATAAACATTCAATCAGAACAAAATGAAGAAACAAGAATTAAAAATAAATGAGGGGAGGCTTAGGAACCTCAGGAACAACTTTAAATGTTCCAACATCCGAATCATAGGGGTGCCAAAAGGAGAGGAGGTAGAGCAAAAAATTGTAAATTTATTTGGAAAAAAAAAAAACCTTCCCCAATCTGGTGAAGAAAATAAACTTCTAGGAAGTTCAGGAAGCTCAGAGAGTCCCAAAGAAGTTGGACTTAAGGAAGCATACACCAAGGCACATCATAATTACACTGGCCAAGATTAAAGATAAAGAGAATCTTAAAAGCATCAAGAGAGAAGGAGAGTTACCTACAAAGAACTTCCCATAAGTCTATCAGCTGATTTCTCAAAAGAAACCTCACAAGCAAGAAGGGGCTGGAAAGATGTATTCAAAGTCATGAAAGTCAAGGACCTTCATCTAGGACTACTCTATCCAGCAAAGCTATCATTTGCAACCGAAGGGCAGATAACATGCTTCCCAGATAAGGTGAAATCGAAGGAGTTCATCATCACCAAGCCCCTTATATGAAAGGTGAAAGGGACTTATCTAAGAAAAAGAACAGCCCTGGCTGGTGTAGTCAGTGAATTGAGCACAGGCCTGCAAACCAAACAGCCATGGTTTGATGCCCAGTCAGGGCACATGCCTGGGTTGCAGGCCAGTTCCCAGCAGGGGGACGCATGAGAGGCAACCACACATTGATATTTCTCTTCCTCTCTCCTTCCCTTCCCCTCTAAAGATAATAAAATCTTAAAAAAGAAAAAAGAACAGTAAAATGACAATAAGCTCACAACTATCAACAACTGACCCTAAAATACCAAAAAACCCACAAAAAACAAAAACCCAACCCCCCCCAAAACAAAAAACTAAGCAAACAGCTAGTACAGCTAGTACAGACACAGAATCACAGAGATGGAGATCACATGGAGGGTTATCAGTGGGAAGGAGGAGTAGGGAAAATGGGGGAATAGGTACAGGGAATAAGAAGCATAAATGGAGGGTACAAAATAGACAGGGGGAGTTTAAGGATAGCATAGGAAATGGAGAACCCAAAGAACTTATATGTGTAACCCATGGACATGAACTAAGAGAGGTGAGTGCTGTAGGGACTGCAATGCAGGGTGGATGGGGTAAAAAGGAGAAAAGAATGGGACAACTGTAATAGCATAATCAATAAAATGTACTTTAAAAAAAGAAACATATAAATCAATTGACAATCATAGCTAATCTAATGAAGAACAAAAATGTAAATGAATAAACATGTAAGATAAATGATTAGGAGGAAATAATCACTTAAATAGAAGAAAAAATTTTAAATATTAGGATACTACTTCTCAAAAATCTAGACAAACATATTTGAAAAGCTAAATTAAATAGATATTTTCCTAGGAAAATGTTAGTTCCCAAATTTGCCCCTAGTGAGATAGGGTGTGTGGTGAAAAAGCTGCAACTGAAAAAAGATACAGGAACTGTCAATAAGGCAACTGGACCACCCCCAATGGACTTACAGCTCAAAACCAGCAGTGACCAGCTCCATCCAACACAGTGACTAATCTCACTGAACAGGAAACCCTAACTTTACTATACACTCATTGTAATATCCCAGCATGCTAAATGAAACACCTCACACCCCCATAAATGGAAGGGAAAGCCCACACAAGCCCACAAAATGGCTTACAGAGCTTCTCTGAGAAATCTCCACCCTCTTCCCCAAAAATATTCTGAATATTTTTCTCCATTATTGAGTACAGTCTCCAGACTAGATAAATGAACATCAACAAAGGGACCATATTGTGCAGAAGGGGGCTTCTCTGCCTGTGAAGGAGCCCACTTTCTATCTCACTGTCTCTCTAAGACACTCACTATCACTTTAAAGTCTATGCTGGCTCAAATTTTAATTCTCCCCCCCCAATTTTTATTTATTTATTTTTATATTTTATTGATTATGCCATTACAGTTGTCCCATTTCCCCCCTTTACTTCCCTTCACCCTGCACACCCCCTTCCACCCACATTCCCCCCCTTTAGTTCATGTTCATGTGTCATAAGTTCTTTAGCTTCTACATTTCCCACACTACTCTTGCCGTCCCCGTCTATTTTCTCCCCACCGTCTATGCTACTTATTCTCTGCACCTTCTCCCCTCTTCTCCTCCTCCCACTCCCCTGTTGCTAACCCTCCTTGAGATCTTCATTTCTATGGTTCTGCTCCTGTTTTAGCTGTCCACTTAGTTTGCTTTTGTTTTAGGTGTGGTTGTTAATAACTGTGACTTTGCTGTCCTTTCACTGTTCATCTTTTTTATCTTCTTTTTCTTAGATAAGTCCCTTTAACATTTCATATAATAAGGGCTTGGTGATGATGAACTCCTTGAACTTGACCTTATCTGGGAAGCACTTTATCTGCCCTTCCATTCTAAATGAAAGCTTAGCTGGATAGAGCAATCTTGGATGTAGGTCCTTGCATTTCATGACTTGGAATACTTCTTTCCAGCCCCTTCTTGCCTGTAACATCTCTTTTTAGAAATCAGCTGACAGTCTGATGGGAAGTCCTTTGTAGGTGACTGTTCCCTTATCTCTCGCTGCTTCTAGAATTCTCTCCTTCATTTTAATCTTGGGTAATTTAATTATGATGTGCCTTGGTGTGTTCCACTTTAAAGTCTATGCTGGCTCAAATTTTAATTCTTTTTTGCTTGAAATTAAGAACCCACAGTGGACCCTTGGGTCCCAGAACCCCAAAATACCTGCATCACTATTAAATATAAAAATGTAGCTCTGGCTGGTTCAGTGGACTGAGCACCAGCCTGTGAACCAAAGTCACTGGTTCCATTCCTGTCAGGGCACACGCCTGGATTGTGGGCCAGGTCCCTAGTAGGGGCCACGGGAGAGGCAACCACACATGGATGTTTCTCTCCCTCTTTCTCCTTCCCTCCCCCTCTCTCTAAAAATAAATAATTAAAATCTGTTAAAAAATTGTGAACTAGTGGGATTTTGATGTAACAGTGATTCAGCACTTGAAGATATTGATATTTTATACTCTAATAAGGAAAATTAGCCTCTCATATTTAAGCTGGAAATCCACTGTAATAACTGTTTAGAAAAGAATCACAACTAACATGACTCTTTAGGTTCTTGGTATGTATACTAAGAATTGTGTACAAATTAAAATGTCTGTGTACTTAGCCTAAAACAATCAATAAAATCTCAATTATGAAAAAATGCATTCGTCCTCATTAGTTATAAGAAATATGTACATTAAAAATAAGAGGCTAGCCCTGGCTGGTGTAGCTCAGTGGATTGAGCGCGGGCCTGCGAACCAGACAATCGCGGTTCGATTCCCAGTCAGGGCACATACCAGGGTTGCGGACCAGTTCCCTGCAGGCCAGTTCCCAGGAGGGGACGCACAAAAGGCAACCATACATTGATGTTTCTCTCCCTCTCTCCTTCCCTTCCCCTCTAAAGATAAATAAATAAAATATTAAAAAAAATAAGAGGCTACTACACACCTATCAGAACAAATTAAAAACACTGACAAAACCAACTGTTCGCAAGGATGTGGAGAAAGTAGGACTGTTACACATTTCTGTTGGGAGCGTATATTCGTACAGCTATTTGGGAAGTCTGTTTCACAATATGTATTAAGCTGAACATATCCTATATCCTGGCAGTTCAACCCCTAACAATATATACAAAAGAAAGTACATACATATGTTCATGAAATATAATATTCATTGTGTCATTATTTTCAATAGTTCTAAGTGGGAAATAACCCAAATGTACACCAACATAGAATTAGTAAGTACACTGAGTTACATCCATTGTATTCTATACTATAAAGCAATAAAAATGAACTACTGCTATTCACAACATCCTAAAAGACTCTCATTAGTATAGTCTTTAATGAAAAAAACCAGACACAAAAGAGTGTGTATGGTATGATTCTATTTAGACATATAAGAGCAGACAACAACTAACTATGGTGTTAGAGGTCAAGACAGCAGTTTCCTCAGAGTGGTGGGTAATGAGTGACTGGGAAGGGGCATACAAGGGACTTCTGGAGTGTTATTAATGTTCTTCTAGCTTTTTATCTGGGTGGTGATTATATAGATGTGCTCCCTTTGTGAAAACTCACCAAGTAGTACAATAAAATTTGTACACTTTTTCCTGGCTGTGCCACTCCCATGTTTGACAGATAACCTAGGCTGGCTTCGGCTAGGGAGGTTCAGGAGACTCAGCTCTGCCACAGGTGTCTGTCTTTCTCTAAAAGCTAGCTCAGGAGCACTCTCATTATGACAGCAGAGGTGCACAACGGGTGCGCCAATGTCCAAGTCCATTTCCAGTCTCTGCTTCCATCATTAATGCTAACATTCTGTTGGCCAAAGCAAGTCACATAGTGGCAGCTAGGGATGGGTGGGTGGGCTACTCCACTCGTGGTGGGCAGGCACTGCAGTTACATGGGGAAGGGTCTGGACACAGAGAGGATGATGAATTGGGCCATCAACACAATCTACCACAGTGCGGGAGAATGAAAAAGGAAACTAATGACAACACAGTGGAACACATACAATAACTAAGAGAACTACAGGGCTCTCTGAGGTCACAGAAACAGCTGTATTTCCTCTTTGATCAGGTACTAAAATTATTCATGAGCCCTGGCTGGTGTAGCCCAGTGGGTTGAGCATGTGCCTGCAAACCAAGGGGTTGCTGGTTCGGTTCCCAGTCAGGGCACATGCCTGGGTTGTGGGCCAGGTCCCTGGTTGGGGGCACATGGGAATCAACCACACACTGATGTTTCTCTCTCTCTCTTTCTCCTTCCTTCCACTCTGTCTGAAAATAAATGAATAAAACCTTTAAGAAATTATTCATGAAAAAATTCATGCATGGACATACCTTCTCTCTTCCTGATGATAATCATTTTATATATGATTCATTCTCAAAATTTTCACAGCTCCAGGAATAATGCCTTATGTAAAATAGGCCCTAAAACACCTGCAAAGCAAATCTTCAGCCAGAAATTACAACGTAGTAATATCTCCATTGTCCATTTTTACTTCAGGGTCCAAGGGAAGAAACAGACCCATATAAATCATATCCTACAACATGGGACTAAAACTCCAGCCAGGGCCCGGCAGCAGGGCCAGCCGTGCTCCCTGGTATCAGAGCACCAAGACCCACACACCATGCTTGCCCCCCTGCCACCACCAGCGCGGATCAACCAGAAAGGCCAAGCACTGGACAAAGCCAAGGTCAACCATCAGGTGTATTGGGGAAAGGAGACATGGGGCACCTCCAGGAGTGCCTCCCATGGGCAGCCACCTTGGCAGTTTGCTGGGGGTTCAGGAGGAGCAGGGGGGCGGGGGGGGGGTCATGGAGCTCCTCCAGCAAAGATGAGCTCCAGAGCTGCTTGGATGTCCCCGCCAGTGGCCTGAAGGGCCCGCAGGCTCAGCTCATCATCGTGAATGCCCATGTCTCGCAGCTGCTGCAGCTGAGGCTGCCACTGGCTCTGCAGAAAGACAGGACCAGAGAAAAGCTGTTAGGTGCCATCCCATGGAGACCCATCAGGTCTATGCTGTGAGGGGCGGGGAAAGGGTGGGCTCCTTCTGCAAACTCTGACTTGAAGTTCCACACAACACAGGATTTCCAGTGAGACTGTAAGAGAGACTCAGGGTTTAAGGACAAATGAAAAGTTTATCCAATTAAAAAAAAAGAAATTCTAACATAAGGATCAAAGAAAAAAGCACAAGTTACCCAATGTCTAAAGTTCAAAAGATTACTTTCTTTTTCCTACTATACATATAAACAGACATGCACACACACAGGCACACACATATGCAAAAAGGGTGAGGAGGATAAAATTTCTCATTGTTTTGTTTCTTAGCGTGTCCCTCAGCCCCGTCCTGGACGACCAGTTCTGTTCTGAGAACACAAGCACATATTCCTACACTTACGCTTTCCTCATATTCCTCTTCGTATGTTTACCCCTCCTCTGCTTTTTGTTTGTTTTTCCCTCTTCTGCTTTTTAACGCTCCCAGTGTGTCCTGCACATCTCTCTATGCCGGGACTTAAAGAACGTTTGAATAACCATAACATGCTTTAACACCGCGGACGTCCTGAAGGGCACCGTGACCCTTCGCCACTGGAACAGCACTGCAGTGACCGGCCCAGCACCAGTGTCACTCTCCTCACGCCCACGTCTCCAGGACAGATTCTGAGAGCTAGGACCCTGAGGAAGCGCCTGGTGCGGCCGTCTGTGCTGCAGGTTCCGTGGGTAGCCAGTCCACGGCCTCCCCCCTTTTACTGAGTCGTTTTTGCGGTTAGCGCTCAGACTTTGCCTGGTGTTGGTTTCTTATTTGTTTTCCATCGCTATGCACAAATCGTCACTTTTACAAGCTCCAAATATATGACTCTTTATACAATGGCTCCTGCATTTTCACTTTCAGTTATGAAAAGCCCTCTCAACTGTAAGGGTTTAAAGCAATTAAGCCATATTTTCTTTCAGTACTTTCAAAGCTTCCTCAATCTCTCTATCTCATGAAGTAGGTAAGTGCACAACTCAGGGAAAATGCTGTGCTCGCCCAGTGGAAAGGAGAGGGCAGTGGGGGAGGAACGTAAATTCCTGCAGGCGGGAGGGGCAGGCAGGAGGGGCAGGGGAGGAGGCCTTTTGAGAAAACCGCAAAACAACTCTGGCTCCATTTACAGGCCTGGGGGAACCACCAAGAGCTCCCTGAGCTGGAGACCAAGGTGAGCGGGTGTCAAGCTGCGATGAAGAAACCAAAAACACAAGCTGCCCAAGGTCCCGCTCCCAACCCCTCACTGTCCACTCGGGCCACCTGGGGCAGACAAAGCCCCACAGGCTCAAACCCGGTCTCTACTACTTCCTCGCTCACTGACCCTGGCAAGTGCCAGAAATGACCCACAGCCCCCTGCTGCCTGTGAGCAGCAAAGGAAACGGGGAGGCAGCCGGCTGTGCGTGGACACAGGCAGTAAGACCCGGTCCCGGGGGCCTTCTGCTTGGCCCCTAAGGTGAGCGTGCGCGAGGCAGAGCAGCTAGTGTCCTTCCTGCTTAACCCTGCACCGCTCCCTAGTGACCACCCTGCCCGGGCCCTCTGCTCCTCACATGCAGGCAGGCACCTGCTCGCTTTCTCTCTGGCTCCACATCTCAGGACCTTCTCCACGAGGACACCGCCTTGAGCCTCGAGCCTCTCGGCATGTCACATGTCCCTCCACACATGCCTGGACACCATCCCTCCACCCCAAACAACCCTTCCCTGCCTGGCTGACCTCTAACTCATTCTTTGACAATCAGCTTAGCCACCCCTTCTTTAGAAGTTTTGCCGGACCTACACTCTCACCTCAATCCTGGCCTGGGCTTCTAGCCCTGTTGCTCCCCAACTTCAGTAACCAACTGCCTGATGGCCCTCTGGTAGGAATGAGGACGACTCATCTCTAGCCCAGGAGCCTGACCCAGGCCCAAGCTCAGTATTTACATGCTCGGTGCTCAGACAGCACCCATGGGATGAATGAATGGACCCAAACTGCCGCAAGTATCCAGGCCAGGTGGTCAGTGGAGGCGGGCCACCGTCACTGGGTGCAGGAGTGGAAGTCACAGGGACAAGGTTCCTCACAGAGAGCTTCCTCCTGTTACACTGCCCCGCTCCTGCTGTCCCTGGAGTGAAGCATGCCAAGTGGGAAGGCCCTCCAGAGAGCAAAGCTCGGGACCCAGAGTAACCAGGAAAGGTGCAGGGGCAGCAGGCGTGGGGAAGACTGACCTGAAGGCTGGGCTGCCCAGAGGCCTGCAGGGCATGCTGTAGGGCTTGGCTGAAGAGGTCATTGGTGATGGGCGTCCCTGACTGGACCCCAGAGGACATGGGTGAGGTCCCAGAGGAATGGCCCTGGCGAGACAAACCCGTGGTGAGGGCCACCCTCAGAGCCGTCTCCCTCTCCCAGCACACACCCACTGCTGCCACCTCAGCCCCGCGGTGCCCCTGGCCTGCCCAAATACCGCCTCCCAACAGGGGCCTGCATGGGACAGCCACACAGAGGGACCTGAAGGCTCCATTCTCTTCCACTTTGGGGAAATGGAATCCAGCCCTGGACCTAGCCTAGGACCCTAGCACTGGAAGCTGGAGAGACTATCACTAGAAATCCCTAAGCCACTGAAGGCTGGGCCCTGCCAGGGATGGGGAAGCACACTTAATGTGAGGGAAGGTTTCTCCTGAACTACTCTGCAGGAGGAATCAATCGAGACTGTGCTGTGCCTTGGACTTTTGAGCCCTAAGGGCAAGGGAGAGGAAGGTCTCACAGTGAGAAACCCGGGAGGACTCAGGCAGACTTCAGCTCAAACCAGACGACAGGGTCAGCAAGGGCAAACCCATCCCACCGCTGGGCAGCTTCTCCCCTGGGGGCCCAGACCCTCCCCTCTCCATACCTGGGTGCCAGGAGTTGGCGTGTGCGAGCTGCTCTCTGGAGTGCTGGCCAGGGCCAGGGCAGTGGCCAGCTCACTCTGGGTGATGGGCCGGGGTCCAGCAGCTCCACTGTACCCCAGGGAGGCTGGGCGGGAGCTGGGGGTGCTGCTAGAGGGCGTGGACCTGGCCCTCTGGAGAAGGGAGACACCCAGGATCAGGAAAGTGGCCCTGTGACACTCCCCGATGACACCACCCCCGTTCCACGTACAGTTCTCAGGGAGACCCCCCAAGCTGCCAGGGTCAGAGAGCAATGGTGTGACAGAGACTTGGCCACCAAAGGGCCTATGACCACCTCACAGCTTGGGCTGCACATCCCTGGGATGCAGCTCTTCCTGGGACCACATTCCCCAGAGGGCAGGCAGCCAGGCCACTTACTGGGTGAAAGTCATCCTCATCATCAGAGAGCCCTTCAAAGAGGAAGCCACCTGGAGGAGGCAGAACAGATTTCAGGAGGGAGAACAGGAAGGCACAGGCGTAGCTCCAGAATCTCAGCTCAGATACTCTCCAAATTCATACTTCCATCTCTCCTCTTGGAAAATTACAGGACAGATGCACTCCCTGACTCAAACCGAGAGTTCCCAAGGAACACCCTCTGCCAGCGCTATACATAGCTGCTGACTAAAGCATTTTCCTGGGCCACTGCCGGCCCCTGAGGGGCCCACACGACACTCTCCCGGGACTCACCTGGCATGTCCCTGTACGAGCTGGAGGGCGTGCTCCGGGAGGAGGAGTCAGCCCCCGGGAGTGGTGTGCTGCCTGCCACCGAGTGCAAAACCAGGACAATGGCATTGACTAGGGCCGGGTGAGCAGGTACCAACCTGGAACAGGGCCAGCAAGAAAGCCAAGGGGCAATAAGAAAGAAAACTACCCCTGCCATGACAAAAGTCTGGGTGGCCCTAGAAATGTCAAGCCCCTGTGCCTGCCCTTAAATCCCTCAGTCTCAGCACCTCCTTCCATAGGCTCCACCCCCTCTGCTCTGCCCCTGGCAACAGTGCCAAGGCCTCGGCATCCACTGTAAGTGCTTCACCTCCCCTCGGCACAACAGGACAAGACGGCCCGGGCGCTCAGGGATCTACCACTGCTTCCCAGGTCCCCCACCTTCCATTGGGGGCAGGTGGAGGAGCTTTTTTCTTCACTTGCAAAGTAAGAGACAGAACCTCTGCTGTCCCATCTAGCTCCAAAACAACAGGGACCTACACACCTGCCTCATTCCCTGGCTTCACATCCTTTAAACGATCCTTCAGAGCTACTGAATGACAGCTACGCTGAGCCCAGCCCACGAGGCCGCCTCCCTCAGACCCTGCTTCACCTCCACAGCAACACGTGTTCCTGCCCTTGGGCTTGGCGTTCCCTCATAGCACCTGCTCTTTCTCACCTCCTGACACACTTAGAAGGCAGCCTCGGGGGTAGCCAGGGCCTGGGCTCCGAGAGCCCAATGCGGGGCAACAATCAGGCTCTGGCCAGACTGGATGAGGAGAGATGGGGTGCTCTTTAACAAGATGGGTGTACTTACGTATCCAGCATGTTGGGGTCAGCAAAGACAGAGAAAAGGTCCTTGTCCTGGAGAACCCCTAAGGAGAATAGGACTCACCTCAGACACTGAAACCCTGCCAGATCCAGGAGGGGGAAGAGGTGTTAGGCCTCAGAGCAACGGGCTCAGCAGGGGCACAGGACCACAAAGCACCCCACGTAAGAAGCAGGAGAAACAAAGCACCCAGCAGCACCACAGAGTGCTCTGCATCTTGTCCCCTGCTCGCCACCTCACCCTGCTGTTCAGTCGCGTACTGGGTGCCAACACGCCAGCCTCCTCTTTCCCCATTATCTCTGGGTTCTTCCCTGACCCATGACGCTGTGCACGAAGTCTTCCCTGGTAGCTGTGGTTTGGGCTAACCGCTGCCCTCGTCTGACATCCTCACAGTTCCATTTATGATGTTAATGAGGCTGTGGGGCCGACAGCCCTTAGAGGGCTGGGTAGGCGAACGCGTCCGGGTTCTCCCCTCCCCGCCACAAGACCAGTGGTTCTTCAGAACATGGTCAGGGTCCCTTCGGGTTGCGACTGCCCTCCTCTGGTTTCTGTTCCTCCAATGACTGCTACTTCCTCAAGTTCAGCTCTGTACTTACCGAGAGCAATGGGGTCACTGCTCAGGCCTGGGGTGGCCACGATGATCTGATCCAGAGACTCTTTATTGCTCAGCATCTTAAAGACCTGCAGGACAAACAGGGAGGGCTGAGCTCAATCCACTCAGCAGGTCCCCTCACTCTGCTTAGATACTTGCTCCCTCTAAGTGCCTGCACATCCACCACCACAACGAAACAACAGCCCCAGGAATCAGATGAACCTCTTTCTTCTCTGAGATCATGGCTGAGTGGAGGGGAAACAAACAATTTTTTTTAAAGGCAATTGCCGCGGACCAGCCGCAGCAGGGTCCAGGAATTCCCGAAGGTGGGTAAGGCATTGGCAATGGGTAACAGACGACAACACGCCTCAAAGGACAGTGAAGCTCTGTTCTGTTTATTGCAAGTACAAGCAGGTTTTTACATTTTCATTTTCGGTAGTGATTAACATTTGCAGTATAGCATGATCGGTTAAGCAGAAAAAATCAATACAAAGGGAACCAGGAAAAGTACGAAAGTTCCCATAGATTTAGTTATAATAAACAAAGAATATTTTGACCAGGAGAGCTATAAATCAGACAATTAGAAATAGCTGTATGTACAGAATTTGAATATCTTAATGTATATTAAAATTTCTCAGAATTTGTCATGGGGCAAAAGGATACACTAGATTGAGTAGAGGTACTAGGAAATTTATTATAAGGCCTTTGTGATGTCTAACTTAGCTATCTACCCTTTTCTGTCTAAAATGTTTCTCTGTGTACTATAAACTGACTCTCTAGTAACTGTTTATACGTGTTTAGTTTGTAATAGTCAACCACCCTTTTTTTATTTCTTTGCCTGTCTAATTGATATATATTCTTATTCAAGGTAAAGGAGGGGCTGTTACTCCAACAACTTTTAGACATTCAGGGGCTATTTTCATTAAAGGGAATTTTGTTCTCTGGTCAAGGAATTATTTTGTACAACTTCGTTGGAATTATGTTAATCAATGAACCTGAAATACAAGTGTCTAACAATCCCACCACCTTCTGATCACCAAAACAAACTTGTAAGAAGAGATAGACAGGAAATCCAGCCACAGTTGCCTCTGCCTTGCAGATGCATCTCAACCGTCCTGACCTTGTCAAGGGACAGTTGCTGGCTGGCTCCTGACAGGCAATATCACAGTGAACCTTCAATCTCTAGTCCTTCTCCCACCTATAATTCTAAAGTTCCCGAAATAACAGCTCTTATTACAAGCCAATAACAAAGGTTTCTCTGGTCCCAAGAGTCCTTTCTAGCCTCCATACAATTATCATTTCACAGTCATAGATATGGGGAAGTTTACAGCTGTATCAGCTTCGCTTATCAGCTCTCCTACAGAGACAGGAGTGCATTTCCCAGGGAAGAAATCCAGGTGAGGGGCAGGGGCAGGCAGTTCAGCCAAATTCCAAGACTGAGGCCCAGTGGAGACCCCACACGTGGACCCTCTGGCTGTGATCATGTTCATTCTGTGAGGCCGCTACCAGGAGAGGTCGTACCACTATCACCAGATGGAAACCGACACTACGGAGCTGAGACAGCCTCTTTGGGGGAACACAGGGCTCTACTGAGACCCACAGACATACGGAATTATTTTTAATATTATTTTAAATTAATAAAATACAAGAGGAACCAAGAAAACACACTGTTCTAGGGCTCTTAAACTTTCATCACAAGCTCGATATCAAGTGTCTCACTAGGACTCAAAGTTCCTTTTTGACTTTTCATTTTTGGGAGTTTTGATATATATGTGAAAGTTTAGCAGTTGTCTTAGTTTTATTTAGTTGCTCTCCTACCTAGGATATCAGCTCATTTCACAGGCGAGGAAATATGGGTTAAAGAACGAGGAGCAGGTAGGAGCAAGATAATATACAAAATTTGACAAAACAGCGGGATACAAAGTCAATATCCAGAAATCAAAGGCATTTTTGTATACTAACAGTGAATCAGCAGAAGCAGAAATCAAGAAAAAAAATCCCATTCGATACAGCAAAAAGAAAAATAAAATATCTGAGAATAAACCTAACCAAGGAGGTAAAAGACCTGTATACAGAAAACTATACAACATTGAAGAAAGAAATCAAGGAAGACATAAACAAATGGGAACATATACCACGTTCATGGATTGGAAGAATTAACATCATCAAAATGTCCATACTACCCAAAGCAATTTACAGATTCAATGCAATACCTATTAAAGTACCAATGGCATATTTCACAGACATAGAACAAACACTTCGAAAATTTATATGGAACCATAAACGACCTCGAATAGCAGCTGCAATTTTGAGAAAGAAGAACAAAGTAGGAGGGATCACAATACCTGATATCAAACTGTATTACAAGGCCACTGTAATCAAAACAGCCTGGTACTGGCATAAAAACAGGCACATAGACCAATGGAACAGAACAGAGAGCCCAGAAATCAACCCAACTCTCTACAGTCAATTAATATTTGACAAAGGGGGCAGTAACACAAAATGGAGTAAAAATAGCCTCTTCAACAAATGGTGCTGGGATAACTGGACAGCTACATGCAAAAAAACGAAACTTGAGCACCAACTTACACCATACCCCAAAATAAATTCAAGGTGGATAAAAGACACACATATAAGCCATGACACCATTAAAGTCCTAGAGGAGAACATTGGCAGGAAAATTTCAGATATTTCATACAGCAACTTTCTTACTGATATGTCCCCCAGAGCAAGGGACATAAAGGAAAGAATAAACAAATGGGATCTTATCAAAATAAAAAGCTTCTGCATGGCTAAATAAAACAGTATTAAGATAAAAAGAGAACCAACTGTTTGGGAAAACATATTTGCCAATGATACCTCAGACAAAGAGGTAACCTCCAAAATATACAAAGAACTCACACGACTCCACTCTAAGAAGACAAGCAACCCAATTAAAAAATGGGTAAAGGACTTGAACAGACACTTCTCCAAGGAGGACATACAGAGGATCCAGAGACACATGAAAAGATGCTCAATATCGCTAGCTATCAGAGAGATTCAAATTAAAACCACGATGAGATACCACTTTACACCAGTAAGAATGACCATCATAAACAAAGCAACAAACAACAAATGTTGGAGAGGTTGTGGGGAAAAGGGGACCCTAGTTCACTGTTAGTGGGATTGCAGACTGGTACAGCCAGTATGAAAGACAGTATGGAATTTTCTAAGAAAACAAAAAATGAATATGCCTTTTGACCCAGCAATTCCACTGTTAGGAGTATATCCTAAGAACCTAGAATACCAATCCAAAAGAACCTGTGCACACCAATGTTCACGGCAGCACAATTTACAACAGCCAAGAGTTGGAAGCGACCTAGATGCCCATCAGTAAATGAATGGATCAAAAAACTATGGTACATTTACACAATGGAATTCTATGCAGCAGAAAGAAAGAAGGAGCTACTACCTTTTGCAAAGCATGGATGGAACTGGAGAGCATTATGCTGAATGAAATAAGCCAGGTGGTGAAAGACAAATACCATATGATCTCACCTTTAACAGGAAGCTAAACAACAAAACAAACAAGCAAGCAAAATATAACCAAAGACACTGAAATACAGAACAGGCTGACAGGGAACAGAGGGGAGAGGGGAGAGAATTTCAGGGGAAAAGAGGAAGGATTCACAGGAATAAGTATAAAGCACACATGGACAAACACTAAGGCGGGGGGGGGGCGAATGGGAGGGAGGTGGGAAGCACTGGGGGGGTGGGCTGGGATGGGAGTAAAAGAAAACTGTACTCGAACAATAATTAAATAATTTTTTAAAAAAGAACGGGGAGCAGGGAAGAAGTTCACCCTAGGTCACACTTTTAAAAGTGTGATTGCCTCACCCAGAACGGCTACTTGCCACCCATGGTGCAGGCTGTGTACTGCCCCGAGGCACATGCCCCCCTGTGGCTCCAGGTGGAACCGCATCCTCACCTACACTGCTAATTGTGAGGAGTGTCTCTCCTGGAAAGTATTCACCTTCAGCAAATTACCTAATTCATTCACTCAGCAAACTCACACTAAGCGTTTACTCCATGCCTGCTTTGGGGCAAGGCACAAGTATGTAACAAATAACAGTCCCTGACATTAAGGAACTCTTAGGACAGCAAGAGAAACAAGACTAGTTCAAACAAAAACCAACCAATTACCAAATACCATGCTGAGGCCCTCCGCAGAGGTGCGGACCCCAGGTAGAGCACTAGGAACAGTAATGGCTGAAGCCATCACTAACAGGGACAGCGAGGACAAAGGGCTGTCCGCCAGGAGAGATCATTTGAGAGGGTATTTAACGGAGAGCTGATGTGTACTAGGGAGAGTGGGAGTCCAAGCTTAGGAGAGACTACGTGTAAGTGCGTGGAGGAATAAACTGAGGTGCTCTGAAGGACCAGCTAGTCTTGCTGTGCCCGAGCCCGGGGGACCCACCCCTGCTGAAACAGCAGGCTGAGGAGCTCTGCAGAGGGTTTGTGATTCTGTCCACAGAGAACCACCAAAGAGATGGGAGGCGGGTTTGACAGATTCGCCTCCTACAGGTGCCGATCCAGTGGGAGATCCAGTGCCTCCTGGAGGGTGGAGATGCAAGAGCGAGAGGGTACGGGGTGGGGGTAAATGGTAATGAGAAAAAAATACAATAAAAAGTAATGTGCATTTAAAAATAAATAAAATGCAAAGGGGAAAAACAGAAATGTGATTCCTTTTGGAAGAATACATAAGGATACACTATCTAAAATGCTGTCACAAAACAGTTTCTCTTCGTGTCTAAAAGCTTGTATTTACCTCCCAATTAAAAGTCCATTTGTTTCTGAAATAAATCTCTAAGCCCTAGCTGGATAGCTCAGTTGGTTAGAGCATTGTCCAGATTTGCCAAGGTTGCGGTTCCATCCCCCATCAGGGCACATATAAGAACCAACCAATGAGGGCATCAATAAGTGGAACCACAAATCAATGTTTCTCTTTCTCCTTTTTCTCTCTCTCTAAATATCAATCATTAAAAAAAAGAGACCTCCAGGCAGAAGATGGGAGAAAATGGAGCTACATCAGCATTAATGCTCTAAAGGATTATCCGCTAATAACTTAAGCAGATAATCAACTAAGAGTCACAGCTGTCTCTGGGACATCTCTGAATTAATTTCACCTTTTGGAAGTAGGAAGCAGCCAGCCCAGTAAAAAAGAACATGGGCCAGGAAACCTGCATTCACATCCTAAGACTTGAGTTCATTTTCTAAGTAGATGACCTTTCTAACCCTCTTTTTCCTCATCTATAAAATGCTAATTTTGTTACCTGTCCTACAGGGTAAGCATCTGAGCAACGGGTTGGTCGTGCCTCAAGGGGACCAGGATTTCCACTGGAAATGCTGATGCTTGGGGAGCCCCAGCTGTGACTTCACCCCCTGGAGGAGGTCACACAAACCCCTGCCCTGGGGACTAGCCCCATAATAGCTCCCCCAGCAGCCTCCAAGTCAACAACAACATCCTGTTGTTTAACCGGACAAGGGAGAGGCAGAACCAGCCGGGCAGGTGCAGACTGGAGACTGAGCTGTTCCTCCTTGGCAACAGGCTGGCTGGTCTCTGACCTTGGGGGCCAGGACCTTCCACGCTTCTCCATCTCCTCCAGCCGGGATGGAAGGGGAAAGGGGTGCAGAGCTTCCTCAGGCACGCCGGCCTCCTGCCTCAACTGCAGCACACCCCTCTTCAGCCCCTTCTTGCAGGGAGGTCAGGCCCAAACAGTCCTATGTTTGAGTGGCCCAAGTGTCAGTGACAGCCCTCAGGGAACAACCTCCAGAGCCCTTCCTGCTCTGGTGAACTCTGAGGGCGTGGAGGTCAAGGGCACCCAGCAGGTTAGTGCCAGCACATCTCTCTCTCCGCCCAGAGCTGCTGAGCCGGGACTCCACATGCTGGAGGTCTCTCGATAAAATAAAACTTAAAAAATGAATAAGTAAATAACTAAATAAATGTGTGTGTATATACATATATGTACACGTACACACACACACACACGCACGCACATGCTGGAGGTCCCAACCTCCCCAGACAAGTGCAGGCCGGGATCCTCCCAGAACCCCCTGACCTAATCTTTCCCTGAGGTGAAGTGGTCCAAGAAGCAGAAAATAAATGACAAAGAAGAACCACCCCCACACCTATTCCAGTCCCCATATCTGTCTTGACTTAAAGTAAAACCCCAACCTATGCCTCATAGAGGAGTGGCTCCAGAACCACCATTATCCTTGATCTGGTTGTTCTGCAAAGCTACCCCCAGCCCCCCAGCCCCCCAACCACTGGTACATAGGAAGGAGGCCCATTCTGCTGTAAGGCCAGGAGGGTTCTCCTCTCATCCCACTCCTGGGTTTCCCTGCCCAAGCCCATTCCTGGCCACGTGTCACCCCAGAGGAAAGAGAAGGCAGCTGTCAGCCAGGCATACCATCGCCAGCTGGTGGTCCTGGGGGACAGGCGGATGGCAGCGTCTGTCTGGCCAGTGGGGCACCTGGCACTGATGAGGAAGACCACAGGCTGCCCTGGGACAGCAGAGGCCATTACTGCACTGCCAGGCAGAGGGCACAGCCCATGTGGCTATTGCAGTGAGTGAACTGCATGCAGGGGAAAGAGGTGGAGCTGCACTGGGAGACTTGGAAAGTGGGCAAAATAACACAAAGCACCTTCAAATAGCCTCAGGGCAGAGAGACTAAGTGTTGAGGAAGCGCATAGTAAGTGCTAAGAAAGGGGAAAGGTCTTGGGAAGACTTGGGGATGGGGGCGAGCAGTGCCAAATGCAAGGGGTTTGGTGCAGGGGAGATTCGAGGACACTCAGATATGGTCCTTTGGCCCCCTTCAGAGGGCCCACGTGCTGGGCTGTCCAGGGCAGCCAAGGGGTCTGCTGCAAGGCAAAGATTCTGGGAAGGCAGAGGAAGCCTAGGACGGGGTGTCCTCCCTGAGGAGACGGCCAACCAAACATCCAGCTGCCCTGCTGCACTCCCACCTGGAATACCTCAGGCTGAATAACAAAGAGTTAGCCGCCCAGTCCGTCCTTCGTGGCTAAAGAGTTGCCTAAATCCTTTCCCCCTCCCTAACCCAGTGGTAGCACAGGTTCTGTGCCAGATCAGAGGCAGCCTCTGCACTGTGAGCTCACAGGTGCCCAGTGACCTTGGGCAAGTCACAATCTCTCCGCTGCAGCTGCAGTTTGGGCTACTGGTTTTGTGTGACTTCCCGCACCCCCCACCCCCCTTCTCTGCTAAGAATACCTGCCCCAGATAATGCTCAGGCCCTGGCAATCCCTGCAAACCGCCTCAGGCATCAAAGGGCCCAGGCAGGCCCAGACCCGCAGGTCCCCCCAGCCCCCACCCTGAGCCCACCACCACCACAGGGACTCGCAGATCCGTCTAATTTGGGGACAGAACCCACTGTCCTGGGGGCCGGAAGCATTTACGGGCAATGCAGGGGAGGGGAGCTCAGTCCCTCAGGGCATAAAGCCTCAAACCCCACCTAGACGGCTTTCTGGCCCATTGTGTATGGGCTTCAACTTCAGTCACCCCTGAGGGAGACTCTCTGGTCCTTCAGGCTCACATATCTACCGCAACCTCAAAGCTGCACCCCCGCCCCAGATCCGCCACCTGGGGGGTTCCAACGGCCGCGCCCCGCCCAACAGGCAGTGCCCCCCACGCTGGCACCTATTCCTGCTGACAACTGCCACGTGCGGACGTGGTGGGGTGGGGGGGAGCGGCAGGTGCAAGTGCCGGCATTGCAGAGGTAGCGCCCAGGTGCCCCAAGCTTCCGCACCCTACCGAGTCCCAGCTCACCACAGGGTGCCCACCCTTTACCGGCTGTGCTCTGGGCCGGGACGGGGCGGGGGCAGGCAGCAGGGTCTTTGTTCCCACAGCCGGAGCGCAGCAGCGGCAGCAAGGGGTCCCCACCTCCCCCCGCCCCCCACTCTGGCCCAGCCCGGTCCCGTGCCATAGAGGAGCCCAGCCCGCAGCTCAGGAAAGGGGACGTGGGTGGAGGTCTCAGCGGGAGAAAGGGTCTTGACCAGTGGCTCAGCACTGGAGGACGAAGAGCTCCTCTGGGGGGAGAAAGGGGCCCGCTCCCTCCCCTGTGCCCCGGCACTGCGGCTCCCAGTTGTGGGCGCACTAGCAGCGACTTAGCCGGGGCTCCAGCAGCCCCCCACCCCCCGCCAGCTCCCCGCAGCTCTCCTGCCCTCCAGTGTGTCAGCACGCACACGCACACTCACACTCACACTCACCCAGACCTGCACGCTCCCCGCCAGGACAGCCCGGGACCGCAGCGCGCAGACACAGCCGGTGCCACACACTCCGCACCCAACCCGCGGACCCGCGCTCTGCCCTCTGCGGGGCGCCACCCACCTTTCCACACAGCAGAGACTCGGGGTCCGCTCCTCGGGTGGCCGTGGGTGCCGGCGGCCGCCCAGAGCAGCAGCAGTAGCAGCAGCCTCAGCGGGAACCGGGGCCGAGGCGGCCGGCCGGGGACGCGGGAGGGCAGGACGCCGAGGGCGGTGCATCCGGGCAGAGGCGGTGTCATCCCGCGGTCCCGGAACGAGGACGGCGAGCAGAGCTGCCCGGACTGAGCCAGCACCAGAGCACAGGCTGATACCAGCAAGAGGCGGAGTCAAACGCATGACCCCACCCCGCCCCTCCCCCGCCCCTCTCAGCCTCTCTTGCCTCCGGGCTACCCCAGGGGGGCGCAGCGCCCACTGCTCCGGGAACCTTCGCCACCTGCTCCCGGCCACTTCCAAGGGAGAACCCCGGTGGACCCGGGCAAGACAGACTTGCGGTCCTCTCTGACCCGCGGTAGTCCCTGTCCCCTCTCAGGGCCTCGGATCCACTGCCCCCAGCCCGTGAAAGAAAGGGTGAAAGTGTTGGCCTGGAAGTCGGACAGGACCTCTCGGGGGCACACAGGTCTACGTGTGTACGCCAGGTACCTCGCCAATGGCCGGCTCAGTGGTTCGGACCTTGAAGGCTGTGGTTCTCCAGGGTAGGCTGGCCTGAGTGCACAGGGCTCCCTCTGAGCTCACAGCTTCTTCCTAAGGTGGGTGAGTGGCAGAGCTGCGATGAACTGTGGGGAGCACTCAGCGCCCCATCATTGCTCTGCTGTGAGAAGGTGCAATTTTCATCTTGGCGGGGCTCCCGCCCCTCCCTTTTTCTCTCTTCTCCCCCTTCCCCAGCCAGCAGCCTTCTGGGCTGCCTCCCTGCAGCCAGCTGGTGTGCTCAGAAAATCCAAACTCATTTCCATGTGAGTGCAGGGGGGTGTAGTTAAGAAGGCCCCTTTTATTACGTTGAAGTACTAGTTTCCTTCTATGACTAGTTTTTTTGTTTTGTTTTGTTTTATCTTGAGAGAACGTGGAATCCTGTCAATGCCTTTTTTATATTGATATTCTCTTGTGCTTTCCTTTCCTTTTGCTAATATTATATATTGATCAAATTTCATATGATGTACCATCCTTGCATTCCAGGAATAAAATCCTACTTCTTCTTGTGTAATAGCTTTTTAATAAACTGCTGAAAATTGGTTGCTTGTATTTTGTTGAGAATTTTTGTGTCAGTGTTCCTAAGGGTTTGTAGTTTTCTTTTGTCTCCATCTGGCTTTGGTATCAGGGTAATCTTGCCCTTGTCAAACGAATTAGGAAGTTGTCTTTCCTCTTCAATTTTTTGGAGATTGAAAAGAACTGGTACTACTTCTTCTTGAAACATTTGGTAGAATTCACCACTAATGCCAGCAGGGTCAGGGCTTTTTATTGTTGGTGGATTTTTTATTACTGGTGAAATCTCCTTACTAGTGATAGTTCTATTCAAATCTTCAATTTCTCTGGATTTAGCCTTGGTTTTGTGTTTCTAGGAATTTGCCCATTTCATCTATGTTATCCAATTCGTTGGAGACAACTGCTCATAGTATTTCCTTAGAATCATTGTTAGTTTTGTAAGACAGGTAGTAATGCCCCCACTTTAATTTATTTTTTATATATTTTAAAATATATTTTATTGATTATGCCATTATAGTTGTCTATTCCCCCCTTCATTCCCCTCCACCCTGCACAATCCCTCCCCCACCATTCCCCCCTTTAGTTTATGACCATGTGTCTCAAGTTCTTTAGATTCCATATTTCCCATACTATTCTTGCCCTCCCCCTATCTATTTTCTACCTATGGTCTGTGCTACTTATTTTCTGTACCTTCTCTCCCCTTCTCCTCCTCCCACTCCCCTGTTGCTAACCCTCTGTGTGATCTTCATTTCTATGGTTCTGCTCCTGATCTAGCTGTCCTCTTAGTTTGTTTTTGTTTTAGGTGTGGTTCTTAATAACTGTGAGTTTGCTGTCCTTTCACTGTTCTTTTTAATCTTCTTTTTCTTAGATAAGTCCCTTTAATATTTCATATAACAAGGGCTTAGTGATGATGAACTCCTTGCATTTGATCTTATCTGAGAAGCACTTTATCTGCACTTCCATTCTAAATGAAAACTTTGCTGGATAGAGCAATCTTGGTTGTAGATCTTTGGTTTTCATGACTTGGAATACCTCTTTCCAGCCCCTTCTTGCCTGGAAGGTCTCTTTTGAGAAATCAGCTGACAGTCTGATGGGAACTCCTTTGTAGGTGACTGTTCCCTTATCTCTTGCTGCTTCTAGAATTCTCTCCTTCATTTTAATCTTGGCTAATGTAATTATGATGTGCCTTGGTGTGTTCCTTCTTGGGTCCAACTTCTTTGGGACTCTCTGAGTTTCCTGGATTTCCTGGAAGTCTATTTCCTTTGGCAGATTGGGGAAGGTCTCCTTTATTATTTGTTCAAATAAGTTTTCCATTTGCTCTTTCTCTTCCCCTTCTGGTACCCCTATAATTCAGATGTTGGAGCCTTTAAAGATGTCCTGGAGGTTCCTAAGCCTCCTCGTTTTCTTTGAATTCTTGTTTCTTCATTTTTTTCTGTTTGGTCATTTTTTTCTTTCTTCTGGTCCACTCCCTTGATTTGAGTCCCAGTTTCCTTTCCATCACTATTGGTTCCCTGTGCATTTCCCTTCATTTCAATTAGTTTCACCTTCATGTGTTCCTCTAATTTGTGACTAAAATCAACCAGTTCTGTGAGCATCCTGATCAGCAGTGTTTTGAACTGTGCATCTGATAGGTTGGCTATTTCTTGGTTGCTTACAGTTGTGGGCTCTGGGGCTTTGAGTTCTTCTTGAGCCATGTTTTGATCTGTTCGAGCCTGTTACATATGAGGGGCGAAGCCTAAGGTATTCACCAGGGTGGGGCCAACCAGGCCGCTGGGTTGTGATGCTGTATGTGGGGGCGGGATCAAAGAGGGGCAATAGCGGTCCCCTCTGCTGCTTCCCGCCGCTGGGGCCTGTGGGATCTGTCTCACTGCTTGCTCCTTTGCTGGTTTATCTGCATGAGAATGTGTGACTGCGGTCAGCCAGCTGCCTTGCATCCTCACTGGGTCTGCCCCTTGCTACCTCACACCTGGGATCCGCCAACGGCTGCCTGCGCGCCTGGGGCGGGGGATCTTTCCTGCTGGCCCTCGCTCTGCTGCTGGCTCTGCCCCTCTTACCAGTCTGGCTGAATGGTTCGTTGTTGTCCAACTTCTGTATAGTTCAATTTTCTGTATTTTGGCTCCGTTTTTGTTACTAAAATTTGTTGTCTTTAAACTTGGTTGTGTGAGGAGTCACAATGTTTCCACCTATGCCTCCATCTTGGCTGGAAGTCTTTAATTTTTTATTTTAGTAATTTAAGTCTTCTTTCTTTTTCTTTAGTCCGTCTAGCTAAAGGGTTGTCAATTTTGTTTTTTCAAAGAACCGGCTTTTGGATTTATTGATTTTTGTGTATTGTTTTTCCTCTTCTCTATTTATCTGTATTGTAAATTGTGTTTTCTCCCTTCCTTTTCCTGGTGCTTTATAGTTGACATACACTATATTAGTTTCAGGTGTACGACATAGTGATTTGACATTATATACCTTACAACATGATCATCATAAGTCTAGGAACACCTATCACCATACAAAGTTATTACAATATTATTGACTATATTCCTTATGTCGTGCATCACATCCCTGCGACTCATTAATTACATAACTGGAAGTTTTTATCTATGAGTCTGTTTTGTTTTTTAGATTCCACATATAAGGGAGATCATATAGTATTTATCTTTCTGTCTGACTTCACTTAGTGTAATATTCTCTAAGCCCATCTGTCACAGGTGGGCACCGGTAACCAGGATCTTAGTGATCCAGGACAAAGAATTGAACCAAACACACAGAGTTTATAGCATAAAGAAAGAAAGAAGATTTATTAAGCAATAGTGCACTCTACGGAACATGGGAGCGGGCCAGCTCTGAGCAGAGATTGACCTCATGGGCTGGAGGGACTCTATTCTTATAGGGCGGATCCTTCCTGGGTAGTTTTGGCAGGTTTTTACTGCGCGTGTACAAATATGCGCATGTACAAGTAGTTGCGTTACTTTAAAGCTACTGCACATGTGGTCTCCCATGGTTTTCCTGGATTGGCCGCTAGGGAAGGGGGTCCCACAATGTTACCTAGTTGACCCCCTTCTCCTGGGTCCCCCCGTACTAGGTTTGCCTTTCCCTTCACCAGAGAATTATAGCTCTCCATGTTAGAGATTGGCAAAAAGGAAATTATTTATTCAAGTTATACAGACTTAAGAGTGAAGACTTAATGTCTTCATCATAATCCCAAAGTCCCTTAAAACACCCATAAACACACGCAGTCCTTCTCTGTCCCTTTGCCCAGCCCAAGGTACCGTATCTCAGGAGAAGAAATAGAAAGCCGCATGGTAGTTCTTTGCCAGAGCTGAGTGATGGTTCTTTGCTAAAGCTGCATGATGATTCTTCTCATGGCTGCGGGGGTGGGCGGGACCCCCTACTCTGGCCAAAGCCGCATCGTTCTTTTTGCTAAAGCTACGTGGTGATTCTCTGTCACATGGCTGCACAAGTCCCCATTCTGGCCAAAAACACGTGGTTCTCCCTCCAATGGCTGCCGAGTCTGAGTTTAAATCCCCTGCCAATCTTCCTCTGCAGATCCATTTCCGACTCCTCCCATGATCGGCTACACTTGCCAGGACTCCCATATCCTCCCAGTTTTACTGGGCTGCCATTGTGAGTCTGGGCAGGCGAGGCCCCGTGGTATGAAGCCAATCATCTCCAAGCTCTCATGCAGGCATTGTAATGGGGTTGGGAGTTGCCTCCCAGTTACCTCTTGGGTAGAAGTAATTTCCATCCCCCTGGCTCAAAGCATGGCCACAGCTATGTAACATATCTATGAAACCAGTTGAAGGTTATAGATATGTTAAATGACCATTCTAGAGGTTATCTGAGAAACTGTTACTATGCAAAACAACTCAATGGCCCTGCCCCATGTGTCCCATCCCCCCAGCTCAGACTTGTGGGGGTGAGGACATCCCATATTTTTAATATTTCCTGGACACCCTGAGTTCTGGACCCCATTACAAATCCTTCTTTTTGGGGTTCCCTGGCTGCACCCTCGTACACATCTATGTTGTCACAAATGGAAAATTTTCATACTTTTTTATGGCTCAATAACAGTCCCTTGTATATACATTTACCAAATCTTCTTTATGTATTTGCCTATTGATAGACACTTCAGTTGTTTCTTTGTTGTGGCTGTTGTGCATAGTGTTGCAGTGTACAGAGGGGTGCATATATCTTTTGGAATTGGTATTTCATTTTTTTTTTCAGATAAATATCCAAAAGTGGAATTGCTGGGTCATAAGGTAGTTATATTTTTAATTTTTTGAGGAACATCCATACTGTTTTCCATACTGTCTACACCAATTTGCATTCCCAGTAACAAGAAATGAAGGTTACCTCTTCCCCATATCCTCACCAACATTTGTTCTTTGTTGGTGTTCGGTGATATCTCATTGTGGTTTTGATGTGCATTTCCTGGATCATTAGTGATGTCGAGCATCTTTTCATGTGTCTGTTGGCCATTTGCACATCTTATTTGGAGATATGTCTATTCAAGTCCTTTGCCCATTTTCAAATTAGATTATTTGTTTTTTTGATGTTGCATTATATGAATTCTTTACATATTTTGAATATTTACAAGCTTTTGCATTTATAAAAATATCGCTTGGTAATATCTTCTCACATTCAGTAGGTTGCCTTTTCATTTTGTTGATGGTTTTCTTTGTTGCACAAAAGCTTTTTGGTTTGATGTAGTCCCATTTATTTTTGCCCTTGCCCAAGATTTTAAAATGTATGCATTTATAGCCATAAGTTTCCCTCTTAGCAACACTTTCATTGCATACCACTAGCTTTGGTATGATATGCTTTTGTTTCATTGGTCTCTAAGTATTTTCTTATTTCCCTTGTGATTTTTTTCTTTGAGTCACTGTTTGTTTAAAAGTGTGTTGTTTAGTTTCCATTGTTTTCTGCATTTTCCAGTTTTGTTGTTGATTTCTAACTTCATCCCAGGGTGGTCAGAAAATATACTTCATATGGTATCTATTTTTTTAAATCTCCTGAGACTTAATTTGTTGCCTAACATATGTTCTATCCTGGAAAACTTCTGATGTGAACTTGAGAAAAACATATATGCTATTGTTGGGTGACATGTTCTGTATATTTCTATTAGATCTATTAGTTGGTTTGTTTTGTTGTGTTTTTGTGTTCATTAACCAGATTTGTTGGTTTATTGTGTTAAGTTCTCTATTTCCTTAGTCATCTTTTTTCTGCATGTTCTATCCATTATTGAGAGTCAGGTATTAAAGTCTCCAATTATTACTGTAGAGCTTCTATTTCTGCCTTTGATTTTGTTATTTTTTGCTTCATATATTTTGATGGTCTGTCATTAGGTACATAAATGTTTAGAAAAATAATTATATCTTTTTGTTTTGACCCTTTTATTAATTTATAATATTATTTGTATCTTGTAAGTTTTTTTTTCTTAAAGTCTGTTTCGACTAATATTAGCATAGCCAGCTGTTCTCTTTTCATTGCTATTTGCTTGGAATATTTTCTGAAAGGTTTCCTTAGGCTCCGCCGAGGAAGAAATGCCAATCAGTCACCAAGTTAGGCAGTATAGAGCTTTACTGGGGTTTGCACACCTGGGTGAGGTTCCCTAGTCCACAGAGTGGGGCCGGGGAGGTCGTGCCCAATCAGGGAATATGGTGGGTTTTATTTTGGTTGGCTCTCTTAGTGGGAGCTGGGGAAAGTGGCAATATATCATTGGTGGCTTTCCTTGGGCTCAGGTTGCTATGTGGATATCCATTTTGGCAAAGCCTGCCCTTTCGTCTCTCTGGTTTGACGTCAGCCATCTTTCTGGGGTTGTAGTCCAGCAGCCATTTTGTCCTACCCTGCTCACCCTTTCACTTTCGATCATTTGTGTCTTCGGACCTATTCTGGATCTCTTGCAGATAATACATGATTGGGTTTTGTGTTTTTTAATGTTTACACTGTTACAGTTGTCCCAATCTTTCCCCCTTCGCTTTCCTACATCCAGCCTGTACCTCACTTCCATAGTCAATCCCCATACCATTGTTCATTTCCATGGATTCTTCATACATGTTTGTTCTTTGACTAACCCCTTAACCTTCTTTCAAATAGACCCCATCTCCCTGTACCCTCTTACTGCTGTCAGTCTGTTCCATAATTCAATGCTTCTGGTTCTATTTCGCTCCTTAGTTTATTTTGTTCATTAGGTCCCTCTTATAAGTGAGATCATATGGCATTTGTCTTTTACCAACTGGCTTATTTCACTTAGCATACTAGTTTCCCATCCCATCTGTGCTGTTCCAAAAGGTAGGAAGTCCTTTTTTTCTGTTGCATAATATTTCATTGTATAAATGTACCACAGTTTTTTGATCCACTAATCTAATTATGGGCACTTAGGCTGTTTCCAAATATTGGCTATTATAAATAGTCCTGCTATGAACATTGGGGTGCATGCATTCTTTTGAATTGGTGTTTGGGAATCTCAGGATATGTTCCCAGAAGTGGAATTGCTGCGTCAAAAGGTAGCTCTATTTTTTATCTTCTGAGGAAATTCCATGGTGTTTTCCACAGTGGTGACACCATTCTGCATTCTCACCAACACAGAAGTCTCTTTCCTCCACATCCTCACCAACACTTCTTGTTTGCTGATTTATTCATCATAGCCATGTTGGCAGGTGTGAAGTGATATCTCATTGTGGTTTTATTATTTTTTTGAAAAAATTATTTTAATTGTTATTCAGGTACAGTTTTCTGTCTTTTACTCCCATCCCAGCCCACCCACCAGTGCTCCCCACCTCCCTCCCATTTCCACCCCTCCTAGTTTTTGTCCTTGTGTCCTCTATACTTGTTCCTGCAAACCCTTCCGCTTTTCCCCTGAAATTTCCTCCCCTCTCCCCTCTGGTCACTGTCAGCCTGTTCTCTATTTCAGTGTCTTTGGTTATATTTTGCTTGCTTGTTTATTTTGTTGTTTAAGTCCCTTTTAAAGGTGAGATCATATGGTATTTGTCTTTCACTGCCTGGCTTATTTCACTCAGCATAATGCTTTCCTTTTAATTTGTACCTGTTTGATAGCTAGTGATGCTGAGCAATTTTTCATATGTGTATGGGTCCTCTGTATGTCCTTCTTGGAGAAGTGTCTGTTCAGGTCCTTTGCCCACTTTTTAATTGGATTGTTTGTCTTCCTGGTGTTGAGTTGTATGAGTTCTTCATATATTTTGGACATTAAACCCTTCTCTAATGTATTATTGGCAAATATGTTCTCCCACGCAGCCAGTTCCCTTTACATCTTGGTGATGGTTTCTTTAGCTGTGAAGAACCTTTTAAGTTTGATATAGTCCCATTTGTTTAACTTTTTTCTTTATTTCCCTTGCCCTAAGAGATATATTAGCAAAAATGTTGCTATGTGAAATATCTGAAATTTTACTGTCTATATTTTTTGCTAGGGTTTTTATGGTATCATGACTCACATTTGAGCCTTTTATTCATTTTGAGTTTTATTCTGGTGTATGGTGTAAGCTGGTGGTCTAGTTTCATTCTTTGTTTCATGTAGCAGTGCAGCTCCTCCCACACCATTTGTTGAAGGACTATTTTTAATCCACTGTATACTCCTTTGTCAAATATTAATTAACCATTATTTCTGGGCTCTCTATTCTGTTCCATTGATCTGTGTATCTGTTCTTTGCCAGTACCAGACTATTTGATTACAGTGGCCTTGTAATACAGTTTGATATCAGGTATTGTGCTCCTTCCAACTTTATTTTTCTTTCTCAAGATTGCTGATGCTGGATTTCCGGCCAAGATGGAGGCATATGTGGAAATACTGTACCTCCTCACACAACCAAATTTAAGGACAACAAAGATTTAGAAACAAAATCACAACCAGAACAGACAGAAAGTTGAACTTGACCAAAGTCCGACAACAATGAACTGGTAAGAGGGGTGAAGTCGGTGGCCGGTGGAGAGGGGTCCAGCAGAAAGAGGCAGTGGCTGCCAGACATGGGTGTGGGGAGAAAACAAGCAAACCCAGTGAGGCGCGCAAGGTGGTTGGCTCACCTCAGACACACATTTGCATGCAGATAAACCAGGCAAAAAATGGGCAGTGAGACAAACTGTGCAACCTAGGGCCTCAGCGACGATAAAGAACCTACACAAGCCCACCCTCCTGGGAATCAGCACCACAAGGGCCCAATTTGCTTGTGGGAAGTGGCAGAGGGGACCAAAATCTGAGAGATCGCAGAACAAGCGCCATTACTCCATCTCTGACCCCGCCCCCCACATACAGTGTCACAACCCAGCTCCGTGGGTTGCCCTGCCCTGGTGAACAACTAAGGCTCTGCCCCTCATATGCAACAGGCACGACCTGACCAAAAATGGCTCAATCAGAAGAACAAATCAAAGCCCCAGAGTCAATACTTTTAAGTGACCAAGAGATAGCTAACCTATCAGATGCACAGTTCAAAACACTGGTGATTAGGATGCTCACAGAACTGGTTGATTTTGGCTGCAAATTAGATGAAAAAATGAGGGCTACACTAAGTGAAATGAAGGAAAATGCACAGGGAACCAGTAGTGATGGAAAGAAAACTGGCACTCAAATCAATGGAGTGGATCAACCAAACAGAAAAGAAACAACTAAACAGAAAAAAATGAAGAAACAAGAATTCAAAGAAAATGAGGAGAGGCTTAGAAACCTCCAGGACATCTTCAAATGTGCCAACATCTGAATTTTAGGGGTACCAGAAAGGGAAGAGAATGAGCAAGTGGAAAACTTATTTGAACAAATAATAAAGGAGAACTTCCCCAATCTGGCAAAGGAAATAGAATTCCAGGAAATCCAGGAAGCTCAGAGAGTCCCAAAGAAGTTGGACCCAAGGAGGAACACACCAAGGCACATCATAATTACATTACCCAAGAATAAAATGAAGGAGAGAATTCTAGAAGCAGCAAGAGATAAGGGAACAGTCACCTACAAAGGAGTTCCCATCAGACTGTCAGCTGATTTCTCAAAAGAGACCTTAGAGGCAAGAAGGGGCTGGAAAGAGGTATTCCAAGTCATGAAATCCAAAGACCTACAACCAAGATTACTCTATCCAGCAAAGCTTTCATTTAGAATGGAAGGACAGATAAAGTGCTTCTCAGATAAGATCAAATGCAAGGAGTTCATCATCACTAAGCCCTTATTATATGAAATATTAAAGGGACTTATCTAAGAAAAAGAAAATAAAAAAGATGAACAGTGAAAGGACAGCAAACTCACAGTTATTAATAACCACACCTAAAACAAAAGCAAACTAAGAGGACAGCTAGATCAGGAACAGAACCACAGAAATGGAGATCACATGGAGGGTTAGCAACAGGGGAGTGGGAGTAGGAAAAGGGGGGAGAAGGTACAGAAAATAAGTAGCATAGACAATAGATAGAAAATAGATGGGGGGCAAGAATAGTATGGGAAATATAGAATCTAAAGAACTTGAGACACATGGTCATAAACTAAAGGGGGGTAATGGTGGGGATGGGGGGGTAGGGTGGAGGGGAATGAAGGGGGGAATAGAACAACTGTAATGGCATAATCAATAAAAAACAAATTAAAAAATAAAATAAAATAAACTGATTCTTAACAAAAAATAAAATTAAAAATTAAAAAAAATTTTTTGAAATATTTGTTCTAGATCTGTGAAATATGCCCTTGGTATTTTTAAAGGAATTACATTGACTCATAGATTGCTTTGGATAGTATGGGTATTTTAATGATGTCAATTCTTCCAATTCATAAACAGTATATTTTTACATTTGTCTGTATATTTCTCAATTACTTCTTCAGTGTTCTACAGTTTTCTGAGTACAGATCTTTTACCTCCTTGGTTAGATTTATTCCCAGGTATCTGTTTTTTGGTTGTTGCTGTAGCAAATGGGATTTTTTTCTTAATTTCTCTTCTGATATTTCATTTTTGGTGTACAAAATTACCATTGGTTTCTGAATATTGACTTTGTATCCTGCTATTTTGCCAAATTCACTTATTAGGTCAAGTAGTTTTTTGGTGGAGAATATAATGTTTTCTATGTATACTGTCATGTCATCTGTGAATAATGAGTTTTCCTTCCTTCTTTTGAATTTGGATATCTTTTATTCTTTTCCTTGTCTGATTACTTTGGCTAGAACTTCCAGTGCTATGTTGAAAAAAAGTGGCGAAAGTGGACAATCTTGTCTTATTCCTGATCTTAATGGAAACATTTTTAGTTTTTGCCCATTGAGTATGATGTTGGCAGTTGGTTGTTTGTATATGGTCTTTATTATGATGAGGTGTCCTCCCTCTATTCCCACTTTGCTGAGAGTTTTCATCATAAATAGGTGATAGATTTTATCAAATGCTTTTTCTGCATCTATTGATATGATCATGTGATTTTTTGTCTTTCATTTTGTTTATCTGATATATTACATTTATTGATTTGTGAATATTGTAACATCCTTGCATCCCTGGAATAAATCCCACTTGATGATTGTATATGATCATTTTAATGTATTGCTGGATCCAGTTTGCTAGTATTGAGGATTTTTACTGAGGATTTTAGCATCTATGTTCATCAGACATATGGGCCTATAATTTTCTTTCTTTGCTGTGTTTTTAACTGTTTTTTTTTAACTTCTTTTTTTTTTAAATTTTTTTTTTCGAGAGAGAGAGAGGGGAAGGGAAGGAGAAAGAGTGGGAGAGAAATATCAATGTATGGTTGCCTCTCGTGTGTCCCCTGCCGGGAACTGGCCTGCAACCCAGGCATGTGCCCTGACTGGGAATCGAACTGCAATACTCTGGTTTGCAGGCCCGCACTCAATCCACTGAGCTACACCAGCCAGGGCTTAACTTCTTTTTTTAAAAAATATTTTATTTATTTATCTTTAGAGGGGAAGGGAAGGAGAGAGGGAGAGAATATCAATATATGGTTGCCTCTCGTGGGTCCCCCGCCGGGAACTGGCCTGCAACCCAGGCATGTGCCCTGAGTGGGAATTGAACTGCGATCCTCTGGTTCGCAGGCCCGCGCTCAATCCACTGAGCTATACCAGCCAGGGGTAAACTTCTTTTTTTTGAAAGATTTTATTTATTTTTCCTTAGAGGGGAAGGAGAGAGGGAGAGAAACATTAATGTATGGTTGTTTCTTGAGCATCCCCTGCTGGGACCTGGCCTGCAGGGAACTGGTCTAGAACCCAGGCATGTGCCCTGATTGGGAATCGAACCGGGATCCTCTGGTTTGCAGGCCTGTGCTCAATCCACTGAGCTACACCAGCCAGGGCAGCTGTTTTTCTGTTTTGTTTTTTTAAAGATTTTATTTATCTCTAGAGGGAAAGGAAGGAGAGAGGGAGAGAAACATCAATGTATGGTTGCCTCTTGTGCACCCCCTGTTGGGAACTGGCCTGCAACCCAGGCACGTACCCTGACTGGGAATTGAACCTCAATCCTTTGGTTCACGTGTCCACGCTCAATCCACTGAGCTACACCAGCCAGGGTTTTAGCTGGTTTTGAAATTGTAAAAAGAGTTTGGGAGTCTTTCCTCTTCTTGAATTTTTTGGAATAGTCTGAGAAGGATTGGTGTTAGCTCATCTTTGAAATTTACCTCTGAAGCTGTTTGGTCCAGGGCTTTTGTATGTTGGGAGTTTTTTGATTAGTGCTTCAATTTTGCTAGTTGTTACCTGTCTATACAGATTTTCTGATTTCTCATGATACAGTTTTGGAAGATTGTATGTTTGTAGAAATTTATCTATTTTTACCCAGGTTGTCCAATTCTTGGCATATAGATGTTCATAGTTAATTTCTTACAATCCTTTGTATTTTTGTGGTATCAGTTGTTACTTCTCCTCTTTCATTCTGATTTTATTTGTGTCCTCTCACGTTTTTTTCTTGATGAGGCTGGATAAAGGTTTGTCAATTTTTTTTTGTTTTGTTTTCAAAGAACCAGCTCCTAGATTCATTGATCTTTTGAGGTTTTTTTTTTTTTTTAGTTTCTATGTCATTTAATTTTGTTCTAATCTTGATTATTTCCTTCCTTCTATTCATTCTGGGTTTGTTTGTTGTTGTTCCTCCAGTTCTGGTAGATGTAGGGTTAGGTTGTTTATTTGAGATTTTTCTATATTTTTTACATAGGCTTGTAATGCTATGAATTTCTCTCTCAGGAATGCTTTTTCTGTATCTCATAGGTTTTGGGTTGTTGTCTGTTCATTTTCATTTGTTTCCAGATACTTTTTGATTTCTTTCTGATCGCATTGGTGATCCATTCATTATTTAATAACATGTTATTCAGCCTCCGTGCATTTGAGTGTTTTTGACTTTTTTTTCTTGAGGTTGGTGTGTACTTTAAAGCCATTGTGTCTGAGAAAATGCTTGATATGATTTCAATTTTCTTGAATTTGTTAAAGCTCGTTTTGTGTCCTACCATGTGGTCTGTCTTTGAAAATGGGCCATATGCATTTGAGAAGAACGTATATTTTACTTTCTGGGGATGAAATGTTCTGCAAATATCGATTAAGTCCATTTGATATAGGGTGTAATTTAATGCCACAGCATCTTTGTTGATTTTTTGTTTGGAAGATTTATCCATTGTTGACACTGTGGTGTTAAAATCTTCTGCAAAGACTGTCTCACTGTCAGTTTCTTTCTTAAAGTACGCCAAGATTGACTTTACATATTTAGGTGCTTTTATATTGGGTGCATATATGTTTACAAGGTTTATATCCTCTTGTTGGACTACTCTAAGTATTATGTAGTGACCTTCTTTGTCTCTTGTTACAGCCTTTGTTTTGAAGTCTATTTTCTGATAAAAGTATTGTTACCCCAGATTTTATGTTTATTTCAATAAAATATTTTTCCATCCCTTCATTTTCACCTTGTGTACATCTTTTGTTCTGAGATGTGTCTCTTGTTGACAGCATCTATGTGAGTCATGTTTTCTTTTTCTTTTTTAAAATTTTATTTGACTTTATTGATTATGCCATTACAGTTGTTCTATTCCCCCTTCACTCCCCTCCACCCTGCACCCTCCTGCCCCCACAATCCCCCCCCTTTAGTTTATGACCACTTGTCTCAAGTTCTTTAGATTCTATATTTCCCATACTATCCTTGCTCCCCCCATCTATTTTCTACCTACCGTCTATTCTACTTATTTTCTGTACCTTCTCCCCCCTTCTCCTCCTCTCACTCCCCTGTTGCTAACCCTCCAGGTGATCTTCATTTCTATGTTTCCACTCCTGATCTAGCTGTCGCCTTAGTTTGCTTTTGTTTTAGGTGTGGTTCTTAATAACTGTGAGTTTGCTGTCCTTTCACTGTTCATCTTTTTTATCTTCTTTTTCTTAGATAAGTCCCTTTAATATTTCATATAATAAGGGCTTAGTGATGATGAACTCCTTGCATTTGATCTTATCTGAGAAGCACTTTATCTGTCCTTCCATTCTAAATGAAAGCTTTGCTGGATAGAGTAATCTTGGTTGTAGGTCTTTGGATTTCATGACTTGGAATACCTCTTTCCAGCCCCTTCTTGCCTCTAAGGTCTCTTTTGAGAAATCAGCTGACAGTCTGATGGGAACTCCTTTGTAGGTGACTTTCCCTTTATCTCTTGCTGCTTCTAGAATTCTCTCCTTCATTTTATTCTTGGGTAATGTAATTATGATGTGCCTTGGTGTGTTCCTCCTTGGGTCCAACTTCTTTGGGACTCTTGGGGCTTCCTGGACTTCCTGGAAATCTATTTCCTTTGCCAGATTGAGGAAGTTCTCCTTTATTGTTTGTTCAGATAAGTTTTCCACTTGTTGCTCTTCCTCTCCCCTTTCTGATACCCCTACAATTCAGATGTTGGCACATTTGAAGATGTCCTGGAGGTTCCTAAGCCTCTCCTCGTTTTTTTAAAATTCTTGTTTCTTCATATTTTCCTGTTTGGTCATTTTTTTCCTTCCTTCTGGTTCACTCCCTTGATTTGAGTCCCAGTTTCCTTTTCATCACTATTGGTTTCTTGTGCAATTCCCTTCATTTCAATTAGTTTGGCCTTCATATGTTCCTCTAATTTGTGACTAAAATCCACAAGTTCTGTGAGCATCCTGATCAGCAGTGTTTTGAACTGTGCATCTGAAAGTTTTGCTATTTCTTCATCACTTAGAGTTATGGGCTCTGGGGCTTTAAGATCTTCTTGAGCCATTATTTGGTCTGTTCTCGCCTGTTAAGTATGAGGAACAGAGACTTAGCTGTTTGTGAGTCATGTTTTCTCATCCATTCAGCTACCCCATGTATTTTTTTCTTAAAGATTTTATTTATTTATTTTTAGATAGAGGGGAAGGGAGGGAGAAAGAGAGGGAGAGAAATATCAATGTGTTGTTGCCTCTCATGCACCCCCTACTGGGGACCTGGCCTGCAACCCAGGCATATGCCCTGACTGGGAATCAAACTTGTGACTCTTTGGTTCATAGGCCAGCACTCAATCCACTCAGCCACACCAGCCAGGGATACCCCATATCTTTTGATTAGGACATTTATTCAATTTATGTTGAAGGTTACTATTGATAGGTACTTATTCATGGCCATTCTTAACTTTCTACATTTGTTCCCCCCCCCCTTTTGTCTTCTTACAGTAGTGCCTTTAGCATTACTCGCAATGCTGGTTTGGTGGAGTTGTACTCTTTTAGCCATTTTTTTTGGTCTGGGAATCTCTTTATTTCACCTATTTCACTTACTATTGTTTTATTTATTTATTTTTATTTCACCTATTTAAAAGAGAGCCTTGCTGGATAGAGTAGTCTTAGTTGCAGATCTTTGCTTTTTACTACTTGGAATATTTCATGCCAGTCTCTTCTGACTTGTAGTGTTTCTGTTGAGAAATCAGCTGGTGGCCTTATCAGAGCTTTGTTGTATGTTACTAGCTGTTTCTCCCTTGATGCTTTTAAGATTCTCTCTTTGTCTTTAAAATTTGCCATTTTAGTTGTGATGTGTCTTGGTGTGAGCCTCTTTGGAATCATTTTGAGACTCTCTGTGCTTCCTGAAATTGTGTAATTTTTTCCTTCAAGTAGTTAGGAAAGTTTTCTGTTGTTATTTCCTCAAACAGGCTTTTTTATCCCTTGCTCCCTTTCTTCCCCTTATGTTATTTCTATGTGATGTGGACTCTGACCAGCAGTGTTGTAGTGTTGTGGATGCAATGAACAAATTCACATGGTCTGCAGCAGTCTGTGATGAAAAGGGATGGCATGCCCACTCTCTGAGTGAGAGAGCATCCCAACCTTTGCCTGGACAGGCTTTTATTGCTTTTCTGGAAGCATTACATCAAGGAAGGTCCTCATTTTTTACACACAGGTTTGCTTTAGGTGATTACCATGTACAGATAATAAAGAAAAGAATGTTGCAAATGCAAGGAAAAAAGTGGTTGAACAGTTACACTCTGTCCTTGGGAAGTCTAGCACAGACTTTAGGAAGTTACTTCAAAGATATGCATTAAACATTTTCTACATTAATTCAGGGTGAGGGAGTTTTAGCAAAATCAAGCCCCAAAGCAGCCTAGATATAATGCAGGCTTGACTCCCAATTAGAAAGCCAATCTGTGGGCCTGGCTCCTGCGTGCTGCCTCATGCCTGTTGGTTTTCCAGACCAGGGCTGAGCTACATTCACTATTGCCACACGGACAGGTTCCCTATACCTATGATGTGAATATTGTTACATTTCATGTTGTCCCAAATCTCCCTTAAACTATCTTCATTTTTTTGACTCTTTTTTTTTTACTTTGTCTTCCAACTCACTGATTTGATCTTCTGCTTCATCTAGCATGCTTTTAATTCCTTCTATTATATTCTTCATTTTGGATATTGTATTCTTTGTTTCCACCTCATTCTTGTTAATAGTTTCTGTGTCCCTTTTCATGCTGATGTAGTTCCCACCAGTTCCTTGTAGCTCTCACTGAGTTCTTTGCAGATTCTTATAACTGTTACTTTTAACTCTATGACTGATAAATTGCTTGCCTCAATTTAATTTGGCTCTTTTTCTATGGATTCCTTCTTTACTTTCAATAGTGGTTTGTTTCTTTGTCTCCCCATTATAGGTGACTCCTTTTGTTTGTTAGATTGACATGCTTTGATTCCTGTCTTCCTGGGGTGGCCTTCAGTGGTAGGAGTCCTGTGGAACTCATAGTGCAGTCTGCTTCATCTCCTGAGCTAGTTGTTATAGGAATGCTCTTTATGAAGTTTACCTGGGCTCTCCTGTTGTATTTCGGTTTTGAATGTTATGGTCTGGTTTGTTGGTGGGTTCTCCCCTACAGCTGGCTGACTGTCTCAACACTGACCACATATTATATGCTGTTGTACAGGTGATGACAGAACAAAACAGCACAGAGGACAAGACCTACAACAGTAATTCCCCAACAACACCAATATTAATGACAAATGCACAAAGCTTAATGAAGGTGGAAAAAGAATAATAATAAATGAAAGAAAAAAAGAATATGAGATGACTAATGGAAAGAAAAATGATTTTGAGAGGATAAAGGGAGGGGAAATAATAAGCATAAGGATAGTAACAAGGTGAAGAAAGGGAAAAAATAAAATTTAATATGAAAAATAAGAAAGGGAAGGAGGAAGGCAAATGGAGTAAGAAAAAGGAAGAGTAAAATATGGTCTTAGATTAAAATAGTGAAAAATTAGGGAGAAAACTGAAGAAAAACAAAAATGTTAAAAAGCTATGTGAGAGAAAAAAATAACTCAAATAATGAAAAAGAATAAGGTGAAATTCCTCTCAGCAGAGTTTAGTGCATGCTTGCTGGCTTCTTCTTCTGGATATGACTGGTGTTCTGAAATTGGTGTAAGCCAATGTTATATGCTATCCCCATCTAGCTCTAGGTAGCCTGTCCAAAGGTATAAGCAATCCACAGTCTTTGGCTGCCTTATTCAGGTTTGGCTGCATCCAGGGTCATTCTTGCTGCTCTGCATTGTTGGCTTTTTACAGCATAAGGCCCAGGGTGGGTCATCTAACAACCAAAAGTACCACAGTTACTGCCTCCAACTGCCTCTCCCTGCAGTCCTTACATTTGTCTTACTCTAACTGCTGATCCAGTTTCTAAGAGGGCTTCTGGTGGAACTTGGAGGATGGGACCTGGATTTCATGTGGAAGGTGCTGTTCAGACTTCAGGGAAGAAAGTGGGTGTGTTTTCACATCTGAGTCTGCCACAGATTATTTCCCTGAACATGGCAGGGTGAAGAAGCCCAGAGTAGGGTAGCTGGTGGGTCCTCCAGTGCTCAGAGTTTGGCCTTTCTAGGGTCTCTGGTGAGGGAGAAGCACCAGTTTGGTTCCTGGGAAAGTGTATGGAATGGCCATGTCCTAATGCCAGTGTCTAACACCCCTGAGTTCGTCTATGCTGCTGTCTCCTCTGCAGGGGATGAGATGCAGGTTGAGGGAAAGTGAGAAAGATGCTGGGTGAGGAAAACAGGATTTCAGAGGTGTGGCAAGTGAGATTCTGGAGAATGTGGCTAGAAGGCACTCAGAGGCTGGGACAAACACTTTGTCCACAGGGTGAAGTTATTGTTTTTCCCTTGGGAGGGGCTTGCTTTTCCTCAAGAAAAAAAATGGCTGCTGTGGTATGGTTTTATATTCAAGCACCAGGAACCCAGCAGCCCCTTCACAGATTTCTTCCCCAAGCCTCCCACTCCAGGCTCTCCTCGTGTGACTGCAGACCATGATGCCCCTCCCTTTGCCGGAGCCAAAGATGAGTGTCTGAGAAGGCAAAATCTGTGCATTGGTCCATTAGAACAAAAGAAAGAAAAAAAAAAGGTGGCTTAGTCTCCAGCAGTCTCAGTGTTTCTCCCATAGACAAAAAAACCCCATGATCCTTCACTGCTGGATGCTACGTGGGCAGGTAATCCCAACACTGGCACTCTGTGCTTGGGAGCCAGGTCTGAGGTCCAGGCCTCACTCCTATCCAGAGGAAGATCTCTCAGCCATGCTGTCACCTCCACCACCGCCCGTGAAATTGGTGTCAGTCACCACCCATGAAAGTGGTGCTGGTCCCTTTTGCATCCCTGCCCTTTCTACCAGTCATGAGGTGGTTTCCATCCATCCTTGATTGAGTATCTCCTCCTTAGGTAGTCCTCAGTTGTTTATTTTGGGTGGATGTTCCCTTCTGTATTTTTATTTTCAGCTTGGTACTGGAAGGCATTGCAAGATTAACTCTCTTAATCTATCGCAATCCATTGCCATCTTGCCACCACCCCACTCCCCTCAATTTTTTAAAATAAAGATTTTACTAATTTATTTTCACTTTATTTTTTAAAATAATATATTTTATTGATTGTGCTATTACAGTTGTCCCATTTCCCCCCTTTATTCCCCTCCACCCTGCACACCCCCTCTAACCCACATCCCCCACCAACCCATATTCCCCCGCTTTAGTTCATGTCCATGGGTCATGCATATAGGTTCTTTGCCTTCTATATTTCCTATACTATTCTTAACCTCCCCGTCTATTTTCTACTGACCATTTATGCTACTTATTCCCTGTACCTATCTCCCCTGTCTCCCCCTCCCACTCCGCTGCTGATAACCCTCCATGTGATCTCCATTTCTGTGATTGTGGTCCTGTTCTAGTGTTAGCTTAGTTTGTTTTTGTTTTTGTTTTTGTTTTAGGTGTGGTTGTTAATAACTGTGAGTTTATTGTCATTTTACTGTTCATATTTTTATCTTCTTTTTCTTAGATAAATCCCTTTAAAATTTCATATAATTGGTGATGATGAACTCCTTTAACTAGACCTTATCTGAGAAGCACTTTATCTGCCCTTTTATTCCAAATGAAAGCTTTGCTGGATAGAGTAATCTTGGATGTAGGTCCTTGCCTTTCATGACTAGGAATACTTCTTTCCAGCCTCTTCCTGCTGCAAAGTCTCTTTTGAGAAATCAGCTGACAGTCTGATGGGAACTTCTTTCTAGGTAACTGTCTCCTTATCTCTTGCTGCTTTTAAGATTCTCTCCTGATCTTTAATCTTGGCTAATGTAAGTATGATGTGCCTTGGTGTGTTCCTCCTTGGGTCAAACTTCTTTGGGACTCTTGGGGCTTCCTGGACTTCCTGAAAGTCTATTTCCTTTGCCAGATTGAGGAAGTTCTCCTTTGTTATTTGTTTAAATAACTTTTCCACTTGTTGCTCTTCCTCTTCTCCTTCTGGTACCCCTATACTTCGGATGTTGGAACGTTTAAAGATGTCCTGGAGGTACGTAAGCCTCTCCTCATTTTTTTGAATCTTGTTTCTTCATTCTTTTCTGGTTGGATGTTTCTTTCTTCCTTCTGGTCCACTACACTGATTTGAGTCCCAATTTTCTTCTCATCACTATTGGTTCCCTGTGCATTTTCCTTCATTTCACTTTGCATAGCCTTCATTTTTTAATCTAATTTGTGACCAAATTCAACCAGTACTGTGATGATCCTGATTACCAGTGTTTTGAACTGTGCATCTGATAGGTTGGCTCTCTTCATCGCTTAGTTGTATTTTTTCTGGAGCTTTGATCTGTCCTTTCATTTGGGCCTTTTTTTTTTTTTTTTTTTTGTCTTGGCACACCTGAGCCATGAAAGGTTAAGTGCCTAAGGCAGGTTCTGCTGAAAGGACTGAAGTGCCCAACTGACTCAGAATGTGTAGGTAAAAATGCTGGAGTAACTCATCCCAGTGTAAAAAGTCTACCCACATCCACACAACTGCGGTTCCTTAAAAGAAAGTATGTTCTCAGTGAAAGGAATCACAGCTCTTTTCTTTCCTATTTTTTTTTTTTTTAGACAGAGAAGGGAGGGGAAAAGAGGAAAGAAACCAACATGTAGTTGCCTTTCATGTGCTCCATACTGAGGACGTGGCCAGCAAGCCAGGCATGTATGTGCCCTGGCTGGGAATTGAAGTGGTGACCCTTTGGTTTGCAGGATGGCACTTAATCCTCTGAGCCACACCAGCCAGGGATGGATTTTGTGTTTTCAATCATTCTATTGTACCAACCTCTGTTTTCTGATTGGAGAATTTAATGCATTTACATTTAAAGTAATTACTGAAAATGAGGGGCTTACTTGTCATTTTGTAATTTGTTTTTTATATGCCTTATAACATTTTTTATCCCACAGTTACTGCTTTACTGGCTTCTTTTCTGCTTGATTGTAGTTTTTATAGTGAAATGTTTAAATTCTTTATCATTTAAAAGTATTCTATTGCTGTTTTCTTTGTGGTCACTATGGGGATTACATTTTACATTCTGAAGTTATAATGCTCTAACTTGAATTAATAGTAGCTTAATTTTAGTAACACACAAAACTCTTCTCTAGGGGGTGGGTAATAAAGGGTAAAGAAGCCTAAATATATGGTGACAGAAAATGATTTTATTTTGGGAGGTGGGCAAACAATGCAATACACAGATCATGTATCACAGAAATGTACACTTGAAACCTATATGACCCTAGTAACCAATGTCACCCCAACAAATTAAAAAAAAAAACCTCTTCTCTTTAATAGCTCCTTCCCCACTTCTTTCTGTTGTTGTCACAGAACTACATCTTTATACATTGTGTGCCCCCCCCAAAATGTTTAATTCTTTAAAAAAAATTTAAAATAATGCCCTGGCTGGTGCAGTTCAGTGGATTGAGTGCGGGCCTGCAAACCAAGGGATTGTGGTTCGATTCCCAGTCAGGGCACATGCCTGGGTTGCAGGCCAGTTCCCAGCAGGGGATGCACGAGAGGCAACTATACATTGATATTTCTCTCTCTCTCTCTCGCCTTTCCTTCCCCTCTAAAGATAAATAAATAAAATCTTAAATTTTTTAAAATAAGATTTTACTTATTTATTTTTAGAGAAAGGTGAAGGGAAGGAGAAAGAGAGGGAGAGAAACATCAATGTGTGGTTGCCTCTCACGTGGCCCCCACTGGGGACCTGGCCTGCAACCCAGGCATGTGCCCTGACTGGGAGTCAAACTGGAGACCCTTTAGTTTGCAGGCCAGTGCTCAATTCACTGAGCTACACCAGCCAGGAAAAAAGTTTAATTCTTTTAAATGCATTAGTCTCTTAAATTATGTAGAAAAAAAAACCATTTAGAGTTACAAACCAGTTACAACAATGCTATTTTTTAACATAATAATATACAAAATTTAGTCTCTTAAATTATGTGGAAAACAAGAAGTGGAATTACAGAGGGTTCAGGGGAAGTAGAAAAGTATAGGAGGGATAAATGGTGATGGAAAGAGGCTAATTGAATTTGGTGGTGAACACACAATACAATACACAGATGAAAAGCAAGGACATACAACCTAAATTACTCTATCCAACAAAGCTATCATTTACAATACAATACAATACACATATTAGAATTGTACACTTGAAAACTGTATACTTTTATTAACCAATATCACACCAATCAGTTATTTTAAAGTGGAATATCAAACCATTGTTACTAAAATACTAGCTTTTATGATTGCCTATGGATTAAGCTTTACTGAGTTCTTTCTTTTCTTTTTTTGTATATTTATTATGCTCTTACAGTTGTCCCAATTTTGCCCCCTTCTGCCCAGTACCCCTACCCCTCCAGCAGTCCCACCCTTAGATCATTTCCATGGGTCATGCATAGATGTTCCTTGGCCTTTCCATTTCCTGTACTATTCTTAACATCCCCCTGCCTATTTTGTACCTGCCATTTATGATGATTAATCCCCGCACCCTTCTCCATTCTTCCCCTTATGATCTCCATATTTATGATTTTGTTCCTGTTCTGGTTGTTTGCTTAGTTTGTTTTTGTTTTTTAGATTCAGTTGTTGATAATTGTGTTTGTTGTCATTTTAATGTTCATAGTTTTAATCTTTGTTTTCTTAAAGATTTTATTTATTTTTAGAGGGAGAGGAAGGAGAAAGAGAGGGAGAGAAACTTCAGTGGATGTTTGCCTCTAGTGTGCCCCCTACTGGGGACCTGGCACACAACCCAGGCATGTGTCCTGACTGGGAATCAAATAGGCAGCCCTTTGGCTTGCAGGCCAGCACTCAATCCACTAAGCCACACCAACCAGGTTCTTCTTTTTCTTATATAAGTCTCTTTAACATTTTATGTAATTAGTGGCTTGGTGATGATGAAGTCCTTTACCTTATCTGGGAAGCACTTTATCTGCCCTTTCATTCTAAATGATAGCTTTGCTGGATAGAGTAATTTAGGTTGTATGTCCTTGCTTTTCATGACTTTGAATATTTCTTTCCAGCCCCTTCTTGCCTGCAAGATTTCTTTTGAGAAATCAGCTGCTAGTCTTGTGGATACTCCTTTGTAACTGTCTCCTTTTCTCTTGCTGCTTTTAAGATTCTCTCTTGATCTTTAATCTTGGCTAATGTAATTATGATGTGCGTTGGTGCATGCTTCCTTGGGTCCAACTTCTTTGGAACTCTCTGAGCTTCCTGGCCTTCCTAGAAGTTTATTTCCTTTTGCCAGATTAGGGAAGTGCTCCTGCATTATTTTTTCAAGTAAGTTTTCAATTTCTTGTTCTTCTTCTTCTCACACCCCTAAGATTCAGATGTTGGAATGTAAAGTTGTCCCAGAGGTTCCTAAGTCACTCCTCATTGTTTTGAATTCTTGTTTCTTCATTCTGTTCTTGTCGAATGTTTATTTCTTCTGCTCCAAATCATCGATTTGAGTCTGGGTTTCCTTCCCTTCACTGTTGGGTCCCCATTCATTTTCCTTTATTTCACTTTTCACAGACTTCACTTCTTCCTCTATTTTGCAACCATATTCAACCAATTCTGTGATGAATCTGGTTACCAGTGTTTTGAACTGTGCATCTGATAGGTTGGCTCTCTCTTCATTGCTTAGTGTTACTTTTTGTGGAGCTTTGATCTTTTATTTGGGCCATATTTTTTAGTCTCAGTGCATCTGTTACATAGTAAGGGGTGAAGCCTTAGGTATTGGCCAGGTTGGGCAACCCACATGGCTGTGTTGTGATGATGTATGTAGGGGAGGATCCAAGAGGGAACAATACTGCTTACTGGGCTCTTGGCCGACTTCAGTCACTTCTCTTGCTACCCACAAGCAAATTGGGCCCTTTTGGTGCTGATTCTTGGGAGGATGGTTTTGTTTATGTTCTAAGACCCTGTGGGTCTCTACAACAAACTCTTCTGTGAGGCTGGGAGTTTCTCCTGCCACCACAACCCCTATAGCTTTTTCAGTCAGAGGTTTTGAGGCTTTATTTCCCCACACTAGAACCCTGTGTTGTGCCTTCTGTCTTGCTCCCCAGTTGTTTCTCCCAGTTACCCACATGTAAATGTGGGACTGCTCAGTTCACCAGCTGCACAGCACCCACCCTGCCAGTTCTCTAGCCACCACCTTGCTGCCAGTCCTCTCTGCCTCAGCTGCTTGTCTCTGCTCCTCCTACCCACCTAGATGAATGTTTCTTCTTTAATTTTGTTGTTGGACTTCCATACAGTTCAATTTTCGACAGTTGTGGCTATTTTTTTTGTTTTTAAATTTGTTATTGTCCTTTTTTGGTTGTGTGTGTAGGCAAAGTGTATCTACCTACAACTCCATCTTGGCTGGAAGGCCTAAGCCACCATCTTGAACAGAAGTTATTTCCCATTTTAATGGACTTCTTTATGTGTGACATTCTTGGTATTGTGATCCTTCTGCTGATCTTTCTTACAATGGCACATTCCCATGAATATATGTGAATTCTTTGTGTGAAGGCTTTACTTAGCTTTCTTCTTTCCCATTGGCTGAGATAGGTTTTGGTAGTGTTGCTCCAAATAGGATTTATGTTTGCTTTATAAATCCCAGAGCCCTGGGACCATTTTTTAAAGTGTATGTTTTATTGTATGCAAATTATTTCTAAATAAAGTTGACTTATAATACTAGAGGTAATACTTAACCAAGATAACACTTTGAACATCCTTACTTTATTTTCATGTTTTTAGTCTTAGACTTTTTTTTTTTATTCATACAGATCTGGGTTTTGTTGCTTTTTATAAAAGAATGAACTTAATTCAAAGTGTGAAATGCAGACACTCAAATGACATGTTATTTGCCTTTTCCCTATTAATTAGCAATAATAGCACCTTAGATAAACCTCAATGGCTAAGATACTGCCACTGTGCAAAGCTTCCCCCTTATTAAATCCTCCCAAGTATACATTTTCTCTTGTCATTGACTCTTCAATCACTTAATAGAATGTCTCAGTTTCCACATCTACTCATTGGACAGATTTCTTTTACTGTATGTTAAAATGCAGACTCCAGGACAAATTTTGGATTATTCTGGGAAAGCCTGGCCAGAATCATGCACAAACCTGGGGTTTCTGATTCTCGGGGAAGAGTATTCTTTTCCACATCAACTCCCCTCTCACTATCCTGCGCTCAGAGCCAAGCACAGAGAACTTTTTTTGTCTTCTGTTAGTGCTCATCCATGTTTTTTTTTGTAGTTTGCCGTTTCACATAGGGTGCAAATCTTTTAAATGTTTCAACTTCACACAGTGGTGTCAGTTTCAATTTCTGAGGGTCCTAATGGTTTGGTGTAAAACCAGAAGTAGATCAAGGTTTACAGGACCACTAATCTCTCTGGAAGGTCCCATCAGCAGCTTTCAAGCTCACTGCCTTGTTTTCAGTTACCTATTCATTTCTCATTTCTCCTGTGACCACAGCTATGTGACTTTTAAAAAAAGATTTCATTTACTTATTTTTAGAGAGGGAAAGGGAGGAAGAAAGAAAGGGAGAAAAACATCAGTGAGAGAGACAAAAATCAATTGGTTGCCTTCATACATGCCCTGTCTGAAAACTGAACCCACAACCTAGGCATGTGCTATAACTGGGAATAAAACCAACGACCCTTTACTTCGTGGATGATGTCCAACCAAGTGAGCCGCTCTGGTCTAGGCTATGTGATTTTTAATAAATGTATTATTTTATACATTTCTTTGTAGCAGGAATATTTACAGATGATTTTCACTTGCTCCCTTGTTAGACTTAGATATCCACATATTAATTTTATAAACAGAAGTTATTTTTAAAATGCAAATGTGCACTTTTACAATTTGTTTTCCATAGTTACTGATTGGCCTGAAGATATAATGAATAACTGTCCACCACTGTCTTATAGATGGTTAATGAGAGTATCGATGTCTCCAGATGTGGACAGGCTGAAGGACAGGGCCCAGGCTCTTCATCTTGCCACTTCTCTGGTCACTCATCTTTGTCTTGTGTCCAGGCTTCTAACTTTCTCTAGAAACTCACCTTTAGTTCTCAGCACAACACCTACTTGGTAAATTGGTTCTCAAAAAATCCATTTGGTATTGGGTTATTCCTTCATTCATTTGCTCATTGAGTGACTTATCATTATAATGTTTCCAAAAATTGTAATGAGTCAGAATTTAGGTTTACCTCCTCTGCTGGGAGCAACACAACAGCCACATTTGACAGATACCTTCTACCTGAGTTATTCATTCAATACAAATTTATGTGTTAGGCTAAGGTCAGTTGTTGAAGATAAAGTGTAGTACAAGACAGTCATTGTCCTTTCCCCTATGGAGATTACAATGAAATCAATTAAAACAGGACATTCATGAGCACCTAGTACTTCAGATGCATTTTGAGGAAAACAAAAGAAGACACAGTCCCTGCTTTCTTCTGCAGGCAGTTAGGCACAATACCAAACAAAATTTAACAATAAGGCTGGATAGCTCGGATTTCTGAAAGGGAAAGTACATCTAAAGGTGAGTGTGATGTGAGAAGGTACTTTGAGGACAGTCATGAGGAACCTGGGCTAGAGCCTGAAGATGGAGACTGAGGTGGCCTCCAGTGTTAGGCCCTCCCAGGCCCTGCAGCTTGTGTGCTCTCCTCAGTCAAGCTAGCCTGCTCAGTGCTGCCCCAATCCCAGGGCGTACAACTGGGATGTCCCAATTATGCTTTTGCATTGGGGACAGAATCAGCCTTCAGCTGCTATGATCTACCGCATTATTTTCTTATATTCGCTTTTTTCTTTATTTGAATACAACTGGATCAGAAGTAGCCTTCGTCTTCAACATTTTAGCTAGTTCTAACTTCCGTTCAAACATAATCTAATTCTAACTGGGAAGCGAAAATATGCAGTTTCTCTGTAAGGGTCCTGTGGAAACTCCCCCCCCCCCCCCCCCCAAACTTATTCTGTGAATGACTATTCTATAAACCCCACCATTGCATACTAGGCATACCTGGAACTCAATTTAGTAACTCCCCTCAAGGAACCCACGTTCCGGGTCTGCCCCAAAGGTAGGTTCTCTGCAAAAAGTTGTGGCAAGGAAAACAGGCTGACTTCACCGAAAGCACCAGGTTTCATGGTGAGGACTGCAAAGAACCGTTGGGGGTCATCTGAAGAAGCAGCTAGGGAAAGGACCCTCACGGACGGAGGGTCGGAGGGGACGGAGACCGGGGTCGGCAACCTGGCCTAAGGTCCCGCAGCCCGCGTTTCCACTTGCCACGCTGCAACAACCGGGGCGCCCTACTGATTCTGCATGCTTCCCAGGACAGCGCGGGTGTCACAGGACTGTACACGCCACACTAGGGCGCTCTCTCGCGACTCGCGCCCTGGAACAGTGAGGAGTAGTACTCGGAAGCGAAAGCACCACGAAGTCTCCGCGCGGCGAATTTTAAAATACCCAGACGCGACGCCCTCCCCGTAACCGGAAGTGTGCACCGGAGCGACTAGCTAGCCCACTATTTATAAGGGGCGGGGCAGCAGCGGGAACTGCAACTTCCAGAATGCAGCACTGAACTTCCGGTTTCCGGCGAGGGGACCCGAGTGAGTGTTTACGCCGGCGGCTCTGCGGCCGGGTTCGTTCCGCGGGACGGGTGAGGGCGCTGGGCCAGGTCCGCGTGGGCTCGACTCGTGGTGAATAGTTAGCTGGTCCCATGGGAGCGGTGGGGTCGTTGCTAAAGAATGTCTTCCCCACTACTTAGCTATCTGTTGCCTTGTGCCGGCGACTTCATCTTTCTGGGTCTCGGTTGTCTGGTATGTAAAATGTGGATGATAATGTCTGCCTCAGTGAACGATTGTGAGGATTAAATGAACTATGGTATGTAAATAAACCTGTTCCCTTCTCTGTCATGAGGCTGGACATGGGAGATACCTTTAGGATGCCTTAGGGCCTGGTGAGCAGCCTGTCAACCTCACAACCTTTTGTCTTTCCTACTAGAGGACTCTTTGGAAGCAATAGTGATTATAATAAGGAATTTTCTTTCCTTACAGGATTCTTCAAACCTCAGAGTTTCTGATGCATTTTGAGGGCACGCATGTGTGCTAAGCAATAGGACCGTAAAAGCAAAAAATTCTGGTCTTTGCTTTCAAGAGCTTCCACGAATGGGTTAGGGGGAAGGTGAGATTGGAAGTAAATAGATATCTGTAACTCTGCCCTGAAGGAATGTGGAGAGAACAGAGGAGAGGGAGAGGGGACAGAGGAGGTGATATTTGGGTTGGTCTTGATAGGAGTTTGCTAAATTTTGCTGAGAGGACAAAGAGAAAAGGGATTACAAGCGGAGTTAGCAGATGAGCAGGGGTGTAAAGTGAGCCTCCTTTGTTTTGAATGGAGGCTCAGTGGGGGTGGAGTTACGTGCTGGGGAGGGTGGGACAGGGTACTCTGGGCAGGAAGGCTGGCAGAGGGAATAGATGTAAATGTGTTTGTAAGGCTGTGGAGTTTAGACTTATTCATAGAGGTGGTTTAGAGTCATCCAGGGAGTTCTAAGGCAGAGGGGTGAGTTAATCATATCTGTGTTTTTTATTTATTTTTTAAAAGATTTTATTTATTTTTAGAGAGAGGGGAAGGGGAGGGAGAAAGAGAGGGAGAGAAACATCGGTGTGCAAGAGATACATGGATCAGTTACCTCTGGAGTGCCCCCAACTGGGGACCCTGTCCACAACCCAGGCATGTGCCCTGACCTGGAATTGAACTGGCAACCCTTCAGTTCACAGGCTGGCACTCAATTCACTGAGCCACACCAGTCTGGGCTTGATCATATCTGTTTTTAAATGAGTTGGGTGGCAGCATGGATGTTTGATAGCAAGAGTCAGGGAACTTGTTATAAAGCTCTTGTAATAGTTCGAGCACGAGGTGTGAATCAAATGAGTGTACATAAATGAGAGGGTTGGATGATCTCATTTGAACCTCACAACATTGCTTTAGGTGGGCTGATGTTTTTATGTGTCCTTTAAAGATGGAGAAGCTGAGGCCTAGAGAGCTGAAGTTCCTTGCTGTCCATCATAGAATTAGTAGAGAGGACCCCAGATTCTAGTTCTGTCTTGATGCTGCACCCTGTGCTTTTCCTGCAGTGTCACACTGATTTATCTGTCATCCAACCTCTTGGTGGGGTGTGGATGGAGTAAGGTGGTGGTCTGTCCTTTAACCACTAACAAGGGCGCATTTCTTTTACAGGGAGAAAGAGAGAGCGTGAAAGAGAGAGGATGTCTCTCTCAGATTGGCACCTGGCGGTGAAACTGGCTGACCAGCCACTTGCCCCAAAGTCTATTCTTCGATTGCCAGAGACAGAGCTGGGGGAATATTCACTGGGGGCCTATAGTATTTCATTTCTGAAGCAGCTCATTGCTGGCAAACTGCAGGAGTCAGTTCCAGACCCTGAGCTGATTGGTGAGTCTCTGTGAACTAGAGATGGGCTACTGCTCTGATTTCTTTTTGGGGAGGATACTTCTGGAATTACAAGGGTAAATTAAGAAGCTGGGATTTGTTGCCTCATAATGTTAATACTCTAGGGAAGTGAGTGTTGGCTGAAAAGAAACAAATAAGAAAACTATCGGTTGCCATTTCAGTTGTGTATTTTTGTTGTTGTTGTTGTTCAAGTACAGTTGTCCCCATTTTCCCCCCACCACTCCCTGCCCCCCACTATCCCCACTCCCGGTCCTACCCCTCTTTGGTTTTGTCCAGGCATCCTTTGTACATGTTCCTGAAAACCCTTCCCCCTTTTGCCCCCATTATCCCCTCCCACCTCAGTTGTGTATTATTCAGAACTACTTTATCACAAAGTTCCTTAACAATGACATTATTGAATTCTTTCTGAAAGAGCAAGAATTTGGGGTGGAGCAGGGAAGGGGGAGCTGGTCAGGGGAAGCACTCCAGTATATGGCATTTTGAATTGGTCCTAAGGAATGATTAGAAGGATTTCGTTTGGTTGGTTGGTTAGTTAGGAGGAAGGCAGTAAATAAGGAAAGGAAGATGGCAAGGGCATTCTAAGTAGAAGAAGGAATTAAATATAACAAGTTATATTATTGTATAAAGGTATTTTATAATAGCTAAGGGATCCAACTGGCAAAAAGTGTGTTTTCAATCCTGAAAACACTGAGTTTGTCCTTTTTTGTTGTTGCATTTTCCCATTCATTTAATTGAATAGCCTTCACAATATTAAGCTCTGGAGCTTTCTTGTACATAGACCCTGTATTTTATGAGTTTGTACTTGCTAACAATTGTTATTCAAATATACTTATTAAATAGCACTACTTTATAAGCATATATCATTCTGTAGCTAGTTGTCTAATTGAAATAAGTTTCCTAGGGGACAGAAATCATCTAAATTGTTTTGAGGATATAAAGGATTGTTTTGAGGATATACTTGTCCAAAGTACAAATGGACAATTCTTTTTTTTAGACCTGATCTACTGTGGCCGGAAGCTAAAAGACGACCAGACTCTTGACTTCTATGGCATTCAACCTGGATCCACAGTTCATGTTCTGCGCAAGTCCTGGCCCGAGCCTGATCAGAAACCAGGTGAATGACAGTTGGCCCTTAGGCAGAGCTTCAGTAGCATCAGGGGAAGGGTGTGTGGGATTTTGAGGCACAGCCCTGGCTGGATGGAACAAAGGGATAATTTACTGAAATGGTAATAGAAGATAGATATCTTGATTACTTATTGGGTTAGACCACCTTGATAAAACAAAATACAGTTTTGACCTTCTCGTTGCCAGTATCACTATGGACGGGGATTTCCATCTCTGGTTTTTTGAGTTCATTATCCACTGTTTTAATGGGATGATATGTGTGTCTATTTAAGTTTCTTTAGGTTAACGGTTTTTTTCTCAGTGAACTTTGTATCTTTTTGTTACTGTTCTCATTAGAAAAAAAGCTGGGGACTCCCTTGGATTCCTTTAATGCAGCGATTTTCAAGAATTTTTAAAATGTGCAATACCAGACATTAGTCAGGGACACTGATCTCGTTCCCTTACATTGTCGAATAAAAAAATAGCAGCCAACACAACAATGGCCATCCTGTGTGAATGAGTCAAAATTATACCTTTTTTCTTGTCAGAACAATATATTATATTTTTGGCATGCTGAAGAATTTTAATAATTAGCTATGTGTGCCATGAGAGGAAAAGGGTTGAAAATCACTGCTCTGATATGTGGTTTGTTCTCTTGTTTTCAAATCTTTCGACAAACTGCCTCGGGCATTGATTTGCCCAGTCAGCTTTCTTTTCCTGCTGTAGTGGTAATTTATTTCTTTAAAACTTGGAAATATTCGAAGAGTATTAAAGTAGCTCTTGGGGAAAACATACAAAGCCTCTAATGTCTGTCCTTTGGATTTATTCCAAGGTAAAAGGTGCTACTTGTAATTTATAATTTAAATTTTGCATCTGTGTTTTAAAAGCCTCCCCCAGGATAAAGTTAAACTGTATAAAAAAATTAGCTTTGTTAAACTGGCAGTTTGACATTTTTGTAGTGTTCATGATTGCTGTGACTGCTTATCAGCTTGAAATATACTCTCTTTTAAAATCTAAACATAAAGGAGAAAGACCTTTTGTACTCTGCTGGGACGTGAGAAATAAAAAGGCAGTCTCCAACATCTAGAGGTTGGCCTGACCCTCCTCAGTCAGGCCTTGGAGTGGGAACCATTTCACAGATCACCGACGCCTACAAGGCCACTCAGAGACTGAGCTGGATCAAGACAAAAACAAGTGCCCTCTCATTTGTGAACTGATGCGGACTCTGGCCAGCAGTGTCTGCGGTATTGTGGATGACACAAGACAAATTCACACGGACTGCAGAAGTCCTGTGGAGAAAAAGGGATGGCACGGCCACTCTCTCAAGGGGACAGTGCCTCGACCCTTACCTCAACCCTCGCCTTGGTAGGCTTTTACTGGCTTTCTAATAGCATACATCAAAGAAGATTCCTGTTCATTATGCTCAAGTTTGCTTTAGGTAATTATTTTTTACAAATAGCAAAGGAGAGGATGTTACTGATTACTTCCTACAGATTAACAAGGAAAAAATGCTGCGAATGCAAAAGAACGATAAGAGTAATTGGTCTGGTTGCACTTCAGTCCTTGGGAGAATTAGCGCAGACTTCAGGAAGTTACTTTAAAGATACGCAGTAAGCATTTTCTGCTTCAACTCAGGGTAAGGGAGTTTTAGCAAGAGCAAGCTCAAAGTAGCCTAGGGTATAATGCAAGCCTGGTTTCCCATGGGAAAGTTGATCCGTGGGTTTGGCATCCAATGTGCTGCCCTGTGCCTGTGGGCATTACAATAGGGCTGGGCCACAGTTACCATTCCGTAAGAATAGGTTCCCTGTAGTGAACGGAGACAAAAATCTGAACAATGTCCAAACCACAAAAATCGCCAAATAACCCTCTATTATGAGTGTTTTCCATTACACTTTCATTCTTGCACTGGTTTTCCTTTAGGTAAGAATTATTAAGATACCCAATCATAAATGTACCCCAACTTCCTGACAGCATCCAGTCCAAAGCAAGACCACATCTACTTAAAGTTCCCCCCAAATCACCCAGCCAAAACCCAATCCTATAGTAAGTCCTTTCTAAAATGCTCTTATTGAGATGCCCTGCGGAATTCAGCATGGTATTTGGTAATTGGTTGGTTTTTGTTTGATCTAGTCTTGTTTCTCCTGCTGTCCTAAGAGTTCCTTAATGTCAGGGACTGTTATTTGTTACATACTTGTGCCTTGCCCCAAAACAGGCATGGAGTAAACGCTTAGTATGAGTTTGCTGAGTGAATGAATTAGGTAATTTGCTGAAGGTGAATACTTTCCAGGAGAGATACTCCTCACAATTAGCAGTGTAGGTGAGGATGCGGTTCCACCTGGAGCCACAGGGGGGCATGTGCCTCGGGGCAGGACACAGCCTGCACCATGGGTGGCAAGTAGCTGTCCTGGGTGAGGCAACCACACTTTTAAAAGTGTGACCTAGGGTGAACTTCTTCCCTGCTCCCCGTTCTTTAACCCACATTTCTTCACGGCTGAAACGGGCTGATATCCTAGGTAGGAGAGCAACTAAGTAAAACTAAGACAACTGCTAAACTTTCATATATATCAAAACTCCCAAAAATCAAAAGTCAAAAAGGAACTTTGAGTCCTAGTGAGACACTTGATATCGAGCGTCTGATGAAAGTTTAAGAGCCCTAGAACAGTGTGTTTTCTTGGTTCCTCTTATATTTTATTAATTAAAAATAATATTAAAAATAATTCCGTATGTCTGTGGGTCTCAGTAGAGCCCTGTGTTCCCCCAAAGAGGCTGTCTCAGCTCCGTAGTGTCAGTTTCCATCTAGTGATAGTGGTACGACCTCTCCTGGTAGTGGCCTCACAGAATGAATATGATCACAGCCAGAGGGTCCACATGTGGGGTCTCCACTGGGCCTCAGTCTCGGAATTTGGCTGAACTGCCTGCCCCTGCCCCTCACCTGGATTCCCTCCCTGGGTAATGCACTCCTGTCTCTGTAGGAGAGCTGATAAGCGAAGCTGATACAGCTGTAAACTTCCCCATATCTATGACTGTGAAATGATAATTGTATGGAGACTAGAAAGGACTCTTGGGACCAGACAAACCTTTGTTATTGGCTTGTAATGAGAGCTGTTATTTCGGAAACTTTAGAAAGAAAGTTTCTGAAAGAAAATATCGCAGAGGAAACAATTACCCTGGATCCTGTCACCCTACTAAGTACTGTTCTTTCCTTCATCCCCCCCACCCTGCCTTGGACCACATGCACACTGACACATTTTATATGGTTTAATTAGAGAATGCACATATAACTTCGTGTTCTTTTTCTCTTAACATGTTGTGCCAATGTACCTCCATATTGTTCGGATGGCTTGTAGCACATAGTACTTTAAATCACTGTAAAAATCTACTGACTTGGTTATACCTCCCTCTTTTTCAAACGTGAGAAGTCTAGAATTACTGCAGTGGGGTTTTGATCAGAGTAGCGTCTTTCATGTGATAAGATTCCTCGCTGCTGGAACTTGGCTTTGATGATCTTTGATAGCCTGGAGATGCTTAAAAGAGTGCGGTTTTCATTTCTGTGTTATAAGCGTGTTTTTCTGAATGGGCACGCAATTCTCAGTGGGGTGAAGAGGGAGCGGACCTGCAGACCAGGCTGCACCTGGCCACATGATGAAATGATGTTCTGTGTCTGCAGCACAGGCAGGGCCTGGGCTGCGGGGTAACTGTTGTGTCTTGTCCACAGAACCAGTGGACAAAGTGGCTGCCCTGCGGGAGTTCCGAGTGCTGCACACTGCCTTACACAGCAGCTCCTCCTACAGGGAGGCGGTAAGTGTGTGCTGTGCAGCCCCCTGGCTGAGACTTGCCAGACCTGCAGGAGAGTGTGACTGCTGGAGAGTGGTGTAGACTGGGAGCTGGGAGCCCGTTACCATGGCTACCAAGAGTTCCTTGGGGAGGTTTTGCCATGTCTGTGGGTCTCAGTAGAGCCCTGTGTTCCCCCAAAGAGGCTGTCTCAGGTCCGTAGTGTGGGTTTCCATCTGGTGATAGTGGTACGACCTCTCCTGGTAGCGGCCTCACAGAATGAATATGATCACAGCCAGAGGGTCCACATGTGGGGTCTCCACTGGGCCTCAGTCTTGGAATTTGGCTGAACTGCCTGCCCCTGCCCCTCACCTGGATTCCCTCCCTGGGAAATGCACTCCTGTCTCTGTAGGAGAGCTGATAAGCGAAGCTGATACAGCTGTAAACTTCCCCATATCTATGACTGTGAAATGATCATTGTATGGAGACTAGAAAGGACTCTTGGGACCAGACAAACCTTTGTTATCGGCTTGTAATGAGAGCTGTTATTTCGGGAAGTTTAGAAGTATAGGTGGGAGAAGGACTAGAGATTGAAGGTTCACTGTGATATTGCCTTTAAAAAAAATAGTTTGTTTCCCCTCCACTCAGCCACGATCTCAGAGAAGAAAGAGGTTCATCTGATTCCTGGGGCTGTTGTTTCGTTGTGGTGGTGGATGTGCAGGCACTTAGAGGGAGCAAGTATCTAAGCAGAGTGAGGGGACCTGCTGAGTGGATTGAGCTCAGCCCTCCCTGTTTGTCCTGCAGGTCTTTAAGATGCTGAGCAATAAAGAGTCTCTGGATCAGATCATCGTGGCCACCCCAGGCCTGAGCAGTGACCCCATTGCTCTCGGTAAGTACAGAGCTGAACTTGAGGAAGTGGCAGTCGTTGGAGGAACAGAAACCAGAGGAGGGCAGTCGCAACCCGAAGGGACCCTGACCATGTTCTGAAGAACCACTGGTCTTGTGGCGGGGAGGGGAGAACCCGGACGCATTCCGCCTACCCAGCCCTCTAAGGGCTGTCGGCCCCACAGCCTCACTAACATCATAAATGGAACTGTGAGGATGTCAGACGAGGGCAGCGGTTAGCCCAAACCACAGCTACCAGGGAAGACTTCGTGCACAGCGTCATGGGTCAGGGAAGAAGCCAGAGATAATGGGGAAAGAGGAGGCTGGCGTGTTGGCAGCCAGTACGCGACTGAACAGCAGGGTGAGGTGGCGAGCAGGGGACAAGATGCAGAGCACTCTGTGGTGCTGCTCGTGCTTTGTTTCTCCTGCTTCTTACGTGGGGTGCTTTGTGGTCCTGTGCCCCTGCTGAGCCCGTTGCTCTGAGGCCTAACACCTCTTCCCCCTCCTGGATCTGGCAGGGTTTCAGTGTCTGAGGTGAGTCCTATTCTCCTTAGGGGTTCTCCAGGACAAGGACCTTTTCTCTGTCTTTGCTGACCCCAACATGCTGGATACGTAAGTACACCCATCTTGTTAAAGAGCACCCCATCTCTCCTCATCCAGTCTGGCCAGAGCCTGATTGTTGCCCCGCATTCGGCTCTCGGAGCCCAGGCCCTGACTACCCCCGAGGCTGCCTTCTAAGTGTGTCAGGAGGTGAGAAAGAGCAGGTGCTATGAGGGAACGCCAAGCCCAAGGGCAGGAACACGTGTTGCTGTGGAGGTGAAGCAGGGTCTGAGGGAGGCGGCCTCGTGGGCTGGGCTCAGCGTAGCTGTCATTCAGTAGCTCTGAAGGATCCTTGGAAGGATGTGAAGCCAGGGAAGGAAGCAGGAGTGTAGGTCCCTGTTGTTTTGGAGCTGGATGGGACAGCAGAGGTTCTGTCTCTTACTTTGCAAGTGAAGAAAAAAGCTCCTCCACCTGCCCCCAATGGAAGGTGGGGGACCTGGGAAGCAGTGGTAGATCCCTGAGCGCCCGGGCCCTCTTGTCCTGTTGTGCCGAGGGGAGGTGAAGCACTTACAGTGGATGCCGAGGCCTTGGCACTGTTGCCAGGGGCAGAGCAGAGGGGGTGGAGCCTACTGGAAGGAGGTGCTGAGACTGAGGGATTTAAGGGCAGGCACAGGGGCTTGACATTTCTAGGGCCACCCAGACTTTTGTCATGGCAGGGGTAGTTTTCTTTCTTACTCCCCCTTGGCTTTCTTGCTGGCCCTGTTCCAGGTTGGTACCTGCTCACCCGGCCCTAGTCAATGCCATTGTCCTGGTTTTGCACTCGGTGGCAGGCAGCACACCACTCCCGGGGGCTGACTCCTCCTCCCGGAGCACGCCCTCCAGCTCGTACAGGGACATGCCAGGTGAGTCCCGGGAGAGTGTCGTGTGGGCCCCTCAGGGGCCGGCAGTGGCCCAGGAAAATGCTTTAGTCAGCAGCTATGTATAGCGCTGGCAGAGGGTGTTCCTCGGGAACTCTCGGTTTGAGTCAGGGAGTGCATCTGTCCTGTAATTTTCCAAGAGGAGAGATGGCAGTATGAATTTGGAGAGTATCTGAGCTGAGATTCTGGAGCTACGCCTGTGCCTTCCTGTTCTCCCTCCTGAAATCTGTTCTGCCTCCTCCAGGTGGCTTCCTCTTTGAAGGGCTCTCTGATGATGAGGATGACTTTCACCCAGTAAGTGGCCTGGCTGCCTGCCCTCTGGGGAATGTGGTCCCAGGAAGAGCTGCATCCCGGGGACGTGCAGCCCAAGCTGTGAGGTGGTCATAGGCCCTTTGGTGGCCAAGTCTCTGTCACACCATTGCTCTCTGACCCTGGCAGCTTGGGGGGTCTCCCCGAGAACTGTACGTGGAACGGGGGTGGTGTCATCGGGGAGTGTCACAGGGCCACTTTCCTGATCCTGGGTGTCTCCCTTCTCCAGAGGGCCAGGTCCACGCCCTCTAGCAGCACCCCCAGCTCCCGCCCAGCCTCCCTGGGGTACAGTGGAGCTGCTGGACCCCCGGCCCATCACCCAGAGTGAGCTGGCCACTGCCCTGGCCCTGGCCAGCACTCCAGAGAGCAGCTCGCACACGCCAACTCCTGGCACCCAGGTATGGAGAGGGGAGGGTCTGGGCCCCCAGGGGAGAAGCTGCCCAGCGGTGGGATGGGTTTGCCCTTGCTGACCCTGGCGTCTGCCTGAGTCCTCCCGGGTTTCTCACTGTGAGACCTTCCTCTCCCTTGCCCTTAGGGCTCAAAAGTCCAAGGCACAGCACAGTCCCGATTGATTCCTCCTGCTGAGTAGTTCAGGAGAAACCTTCCCTCACATTAAGTGTGCTTCCCCATCCCTGGCAGGGCCCAGCCTTCAGTGGCTTAGGGATTTCTAGTGATAGTCTCTCCAGCTTCCAGTGCTAGGGTCCTAGGCTAGGTCCAGGGCTGGATTCCATTTCCCCAAAGTGGAAGAGAATGGAGCCTTCAGGTCCCTCTGTGTGGCTGTCCCATGCAGGCCCCTGTAGGGAGGCGGTATTTGGGCAGGCCAGGGGCACCGCGGGCTGAGGTGGCAGCAGTGGGTGTGTGCTGGGAGAGGGAGACGGCTCTGAGGGTGGCCCTCACCACGGGTTTGTCTCGCCAGGGCCATTCCTCTGGGACCTCACCCATGTCCTCTGGGGTCCAGTCAGGGACGCCCATCACCAATGACCTCTTCAGCCAAGCCCTACAGCATGCCCTGCAGGCCTCTGGGCAGCCCAGCCTTCAGGTCAGTCTTCCCCACGCCTGCTGCCCCTGCACCTTTCCTGGTTACTCTGGGTCCCGAGCTTTGCTCTCTGGAGGGCCTTCCCACTTGGCATGCTTCACTCCAGGGACAGCAGGAGCAGGGCAGTGTAACAGGAGGAAGCTCTCTGTGAGGAACCTTGTCCCTGTGACTTCCACTCCTGCACCCAGTGACGGTGGCCCGCCTCCACTGACCACCTGGCCTGGATACTTGTGGCAGTTTGGGTCCATTCATTCATCCCATGGGTGCTGTGTGAGCACCGAGCGTGTAAATACTGAGCTTGGGGCCTGGGCCAGGCTCCTGGGCTAGAGATGAGTCGTCTTCATTCCTGCCAGAGGGCCATCAGGCAGTTGGTTACTGAACTTGGGGAGCAACAGGGCTAGAAGTCCAGGCCAGGATTGAGGTGAGAGTGTAGGTCCGGCAAAACTTCTAAAGAAGGGGTGGCTAAGCTGATTGTCAAAGAATGAGTTAGAGGTCAGCCAGGCAGGGAAGGGTTGTTTGGGGTGGAGGGATGGTGTCCAGGCATGTGTGGAGGGACATGTGACATGCCGAGAGGCTCGAGGCTCAAGGCGGTGTCCTCGTGGAGAAGGTCCTGAGATGTGGAGCCAGAGAGAAAGCGAGCAGGTGCCTGCCTGCATGTGAGGAGCAGAGGGCCCGGGCAGGATGGTCACTAGGGAGCGGTGCAGGGTTAAGCAGGAAGGACACCAGCTGCTCTGCCTCGCGCACGCTCACCTTAGGGGCCAAGCAGAAGGCCCCCGGGACCGGGTCTCACTGCCTGTGTCCACGCACAGCCGGCTGCCTCCCCGTTACCTTTGCTGCTCACAGGCAGCAGGGGGCTGTGGGTCATTTCTGGCACCTGCCAGGGTCAGTGAGCGAGGAAGTAGTAGAGACCGGGTTTGAGCCTGTGGGGCTTTGTCTACCCCAGGTGGCCCGAGTGGACAGTGAGGGGTTGGGAGCGGGACCTTGGGCAGCTTGTGTTTTTGGTTTCTTCATCGCAGCTTGACACCCGCTCACCTTGGTCTCCAGCTCAGGAGCTCTTGGTGGTTCCCCCAGGCCTGTAAATGGAGCCAGAGTTGTTTTGCGGTTTTCTCAAAAGGCCTCCTCCCCTGCCCCTCCTGCCTGCCCCTCCCGCCTGCAGGAATTTACGTTCCTCCCCCACTGCCCTCTCCTTTCCACTGGGCGAGCACAGCATTTTCCCTGAGTTGTGCACTTACCTACTTCATGAGATAGAGAGATTGAGGAAGCTTTGAAAGTACTGAAAGAAAATATGGCTTAATTGCTTTAAACCCTTACAGTTGAGAGGGCTTTTCATAACTGAAAGTGAAAATGCAGGAGCCATTGTATAAAGAGTCATATATTTGGAGCTTGTAAAAGTGACGATTTGTGCATAGCGATGGAAAACAAATAAGAAACCAACACCAGGCAAAGTCTGAGCGCTAACCGCAAAAACGACTTAGTAAAAGGGGGGAGGCCGTGGACTGGCTACCCACGAACGTGCAGCACAGACGGCCGCACCAGGCGCTTCCTCAGGGTCCTAGCTCTCAGAATCTGTCCTGGAGACGTGGGCGTGAGGAGAGTGACACTGGTGCTGGGCCGGTCACTGCAGCACTGTTCCAGTGGCGAAGGGTCACGGTGCCCTTCGGGACGTCCGCGGTGTTAAAGCATGTTATGGTTATTAAAACGTTCTTTAAGTCCCGGCATAGAGAGATGTGCAGGACACACTGGGAGCGTTAAAAAGCAGAAGAGGGAAAAACAAACAAAAAGCAGAGGAGGGGTAAACATACGAAGAGGAATATGAGGAAAGCGTAAGTGTAGGAATATGTGCTTGTGTTCTCAGAACAGAACTGGTCGTCCAGGACAGGGCTGAGGGACACGCTAAGAAACAAAACAATGAGAAATTTTATCCTCCTCACCCTTTTTGCATATGTGTGTGTCTGTGTGTGTGCATGTCTGTTTATATGTATAGTAGGAAAAAGAAAGTAATCTTTTGAACTTTAGACATTGGGTAACTTGTGCTTTTTTCTTTGATCCTTATGTTAGAATTTCTTTTTTTTTTAAAATTGTATAAACTTTTCATTTGTCCTTAAACCCTGAGTCTCTCTTACAGTCTCACTGGAAATCCTGTGTTGTGTGGAACTTCAAGTCAGAGTTTGCAGAAGGAGCCCACCCTTTCCCCGCCCCTCACAGCATAGACCTGATGGGTCTCCATGGGATGGCACCTAACAGCTTTTCTCTGGTCCTGTCTTTCTGCAGAGCCAGTGGCAGCCTCAGCTGCAGCAGCTGCGAGACATGGGCATTCACGATGATGAGCTGAGCCTGCGGGCCCTTCAGGCCACTGGCGGGGACATCCAAGCAGCTCTGGAGCTCATCTTTGCTGGAGGAGCTCCATGACCCGCCCCCCCTGCTCCTCCTGAACCCCCAGCAAACTGCCAAGGTGGCTGCCCATGGGAGGCACTCCTGGAGGTGCCCCATGTCTCCTTTCCCCAATACACCTGATGGTTGACCTTGGCTTTGTCCAGTGCTTGGCCTTTCTGGTTGATCCTCGCTGGTGGTGGCAGGGGCCAAGCATGGTGTGTGGGTCTTGGTGCTCTGATACCAGGGAGCACGGCTGGCCCTGCTGCCGGGCCCTGGCTGGAGTTTTAGTCTCATGTCCTGGCATGCTATATGATGCCCACATTCTCTTCTAGGAGAAGTTTCCAGTGCTAGTCCCCAGACCCTTTGGTGCCCTGGCATATGCCTTCCTCAGGATGTGCCTAAGGCTGTAGCAGGGCTGCTGCCCAATCTCCAGAGTAACTGCTGTGTTGCAGCTGTGGCCAGAGGAGGATGTGCGTCTTAGATGACTACAGTCAAAGGCATGGCCAGGTGGACCCTGAGAGGAGTAGGTAGGGCCAGCCAGCTGTCCACATACTTCGTCTCCCAGAGGCTTTCAGAGGATTCCTTGTCCTTCTCCCACGCTGGCCTCTGGTGACATTTGATGCCTGTTCTGTAATGATGCCAGAGTCCAGGCATCAGAGCTATGCCAGGATGCAGGACCCTCTTCTCTGTCCTGAAAGCGCAAGAACAAGGGCAGCTAAATAACATGATTAAACAACACCAGCAGGCACAGGTCTTAGCCTGCATGCTGAAGGGAGCGCACCCGCCCCGAGCCACTGCTCCATCTGCCTGAGCCCCCGTGTCCCTGGGCCTGGGGTTCCCTGCTGCACCGCAGACACGTCCACGTTAAACAAGTGAGTTTTGTGTGCTTTGAATACTTTGTCAGGAGAAAATATTTCCCTTCACATCGTGTTTCAATAGAAAATTGCTGAGAGTTCTGCCCCAGTCCTATGCCGTTGGGAGGTGTTTGTATCATTCACAGCATCACACTCGTGGTCATTCAGCTTCTGCTTGTTACCTGGGACAAAAAGTTTGCCACTTGTTAGGACTGTCTACTCTGTTTTTTTGTTTCCCAACCTTGAACGCCAGGGGAGCACACGTGCCGGCTCCCTCTGTGTCACTAGGGCGGCTTTCTCCTTGACCTCCAGTTTTGGTCCGCAGCACATCTGTGCTCTCTGGATGACCTCCAGCTCATCAATGATAGTCCTAAAGGAGATACTTGGGGCTCACTAGTCCAGAAATGGCCCAAACAGCATAGTATTTTTTCCTTCCTCCAGAAAATGTGAAGTCTCTGTACATTTTTCTGTCAATCCTAGAACTAATGTTGAGAGGTGTTTGCACTGGCTGAGAAGACTCGGCCCGAACCCTCCGGGCTCCTTGGGGCCAGACCTGTTTGTGCCTCAGTGAGCTGCCTGGAGCCCAGCTGCGTCTTGTGGTGAGGGCAGACAGGAAGCCCTGTCTTTGAACCCTGTGTCCCTGGCTTGTTCGTGGTGGAAACAAAGGCCAGTTCCATCCTTATGGGCTTGCCTTGGTCAAACGGGGCTGACACAGCCCTTCTTGTCCTCAGGATACTGCCGGCCTAGAGCCGGTTTCCATTCTGTGGCAATCCCCACATCCCAAGGTCTGCCTTCAAAGGCATTGGGTGGGGCCCCTTAACCCCTTGTGCTATTATGCTGTGGAACATTTGAGTTACCCTGCTTTGTCCCTGGAACCGACCCTCAAATACCAGTCATACTGCTTCCCAGAATTGAGCCATCCCCACGATTTCCTTCATCCTTCTTAGTCACCTCTTTCCTCCAGGCTCTTGGCAAGTTGGCATTGCTTCCTGTGGCCATGTTTTAAATATGCTGCGTCTGAGAAGTGACCCCCTTGTGCCTGGGCTTTTTCCATGGGCCAAGGACCCCCTTCCTCACCATTGTACCCTTCACCCTTTCAACAAACACTCAACCTCCGCTCTGTGCCTAGTAAAAAAGACAGGATTCCTGCTCTCCCAGGACCGTGTCTGTGTTAAGACAAACAACACACATTACGCTAGTGCTTGATGAGAACAGGCCAGGCTGGTCCAGTGGGCATGGACGCATAGGTAGGGGAGCTAATTTGGGTAAGGGGCTGTGTGCCATCTAAGAGAATTTCTTGAAGAAAGTGCCATCTAAGCTGAGACCTGAAGGGTGAGAAGGCGTTGGGCAGGAAGGAGTGTGCAGTGAGTGGCCTGGCCACAGGGAGAGCACCGCTCCTGTAGCTCTGGGTGACAGGGCTGGTTTGGAGGCAGACAGAGATCATTTTAAGCCAAGGAAGGAGTTCGGACTTACCCTAGGACCGTGGGAAGTCACAAGAATTTGAATTGGGGGGAAAGAATCAGGTTTGCACTTTGGAGAGGATACTGGTGGCTCTGTGTGAATAGATGGGGAGTGGGCCAGGCTCGAGGGAGGGAGGCCAGTGGGGAATCATGGTCCCTCGGAGAACTGCTGGTGGGCTGCCCTGGCAGTGTGGGAAGAGAAGAGAGTAGTGGGTGGACAGAGACTAGGAATCAGCAATACCACATTTGGGAAAGGTGAGTGTAGTATTATTAGCTCCATTTATTGAATGGGGACACTGAAGTTGAGAGGTGAGATCATCTGTCCGAAATCTCATGGTTAGGCAGTGGACAAGTCGGCTTTAGAAACTCAGGTCTGTCTTAGGCTAAAGCCAGCATCCTTCCCACTGCTGCCTGTTCTGAGTGTGGAGGAATAGGAAGAGGTGCAGGATCTGATCTCGGAAGAGCTTGGGCTTAGTCTTAAGGGCAAAAAGCACTCCATGGATGGACTTAGGCAGGGCAGTGGGGGACCAGACGTGTGTATGAGATACTCTGACAGCTGTGTGGAGGCTGGATTTGTGGGAAGTGAGGCTGGGAGTGGGAGACGAGCTGGGAGGCTGGCTGCCTGCAGATGCAGCATGGTGGGGCCTGGACTAGAGCTGCAGCAGGGGGGCTGGGAGGAGGGAGCGGTGTGAGATGGAAAGGCAGACTGGATGGGAGAGGGGGACGGAGGGAGGGAGCGGGGAGGCAGGCAGCGTTGGAGTGTGCAGATGGGGGTGCAGCCAGAACAAGGGAGTGGGGTCGGAATTGGGAATGCAAGTCTAGGTTCATGCAGACGGAGCCCAGAGTGCTGTGGAACAGCCATGCGGGGCTGTCTTGTAGACAGTTAGATGTTTCTGGGATGGAGATAATGATCAGGAAGTTTTAAGCTGAATGGGCCTGTGTCATATGAGAAGGGAATTAAGCTCTTCAGGGAAAAGGAAAAGGCACACCCACTAAGGTATTAGACTTTATAGGAAAGGGTGACTGATGACATGGAAGAGGGCGGGATCTGCTGCTTCTGGGAAGGTCAGAGCAGGAGCTGATGGAGTGGAAGGAACTGGAAAGAGAAGGCTTGCTCAGTGGTGTGAGATGCCACAGTGGAACCTTGTAACAAAAGGGCTCACCTTGGACTTGCTGACTTTGAGCCATGGTGACCTTGGGGAGATGCTACAATGGAACCAGAGCCCAATTGCAGGGGTTGAGGCCTGAATAGGTGGGGGCAATAGAGGCAGGGAGAGCCGAGAACTCTGGAGAAGCTTGCTGGCGAGAGGGTGGTTGGAGTGGGGAGGGGACTGAGTGAGCTTTTGCAGTTCAGCAGAGGTGAAGTTGGAATGGATCACGAGAACTTTTCTAGGAAGCTAAGGGCGGGGCAGGGGGAGGAAGAGACCCTGAAATAGAATATGCAGATATGTGGAGATGGGTGAGTTTTCTGAACAGATCCCTTCTCCTAATATAACTCAAATTTGGCTGGGCTGGCACAGCTTGTTGGGCACATGGGCCCGGTTCTGCTCCTCTTCTCAGCCCCATCTGGCCTGGGCCCCAGACCAAGCTTTCTGAGCTTTCCCCTATGGTGGCCTTTTATTGCCTGTGCTGCAGGCCTTGGCAGTAAATGTTTGGTGAGGATGTTGTATGCAGCGTGAGTTATTTGGGCCTCCCTCTGTTTACCCATCCTTTCCAAGCCCCCTCTGGCCCTGGGCTGGAGTTAGGTCATCTTGGCTGTGCCCCTCATTTCCCTGGACCCGTCCCTCTCTGGCTCCTGAGGGCTCTGCAGTTGCAGGTAACAGGATTGAGCTTCCTCCATGCTTGAACTACTTTTGCAGAGACCCAGGCACTGCCCTGCTCTACTTTGGCAAAAGTGGCTAACAGCAATGCAGTACAATAGTGCTCATTTATCAAGTACTTTCTCTGTGCCAGCCGCTGAGCTAGGCACTCACATACGCTAGCTCAGTTAATCCTGAGAAGTAGATAATATCTTCATTTACAGATAAGTGCTTCCTGTTAAAAGGATGCCACTGTGCTGGGAAACTGGCCTTCCCAGGGATTGGATGGGATTGTATTGGTGCTGTCCCATCAGTGTCCCCACCTGAGGCCTCGTGCCCGGCTGGCAGTCCTGGATGCCGCTCAAAGGGGTGAAGGGTCTGCTCACCACTCATCCATCTTGGAAGTGGCAGCTTGACTCTTGAAGAAGAATCAGGCTTCTAAGTCAGACCTGCCAAAGTTATGACCTTGTTACAGAACAGACCCCGGGGTGGTAGTGAATGGCGTACTATTACCGAAAGGGTCCCCCCTTTCCTCTGGGGGTTACCCCCGTACTAGGTTTGCTTTGCCTGCCTCCAGAGGAAAGACATCTCAATGCCAGAGACTGGTGAAAAGGAAAGGAATTATTTATTTAAAAGCTATACAGACTTAGAGTAATGACTTAATATTTTCATTAAAATACTGAAGTTTTTTAGAACACCCACAAACGCACAGTCCTTCCTTCTCCCTTTGCCCAGTCCAGGGTACTGTATCTTAGGAAAGGAAGAGGAAGTCTGGGATTTGGACTTCAACGATCAGCTATGTCGCCGCCATGATTTCCAGTTAATACAAAGCCATGTGGCACCTTCTCATGGCCCACCGGCAAGAGTCCTTTCACCCCCTTTCTTCCAGGCAAAGTCTCTCCTGCTTCCTAAGCCATGTGGCAAAAGGGAGCACCCCAAAGCCTCATGGTCCCAACCTCGGCCCATGCCGAGTAGTGATTCCTTCTGCCAAAGCCACGTGGTCCTGCTGGCATGGTTGCTGTGCCTGGGTTTTAAATTCCCCGAGCCAATCTTCCTCTGCAGACCCATTTCCAACTCCTCCCACAATCAGTTACACCTGCCAGCATTCTTGTATTCCAGCTTTCCTGGGCTGCCATAGTGAGCCTGGGCAGGTGTGGCCCCATGGCATGGAGCCAGTCATCTCCAAGCTTTCACACAGATGCTGTAACTAGGGGGCATTGCCTCCCAGTTATATCTTGGGTGGAAGTTACTTCCATCCCCTCGGCTCACAGCTTGGCCACAGCTATTTAACATATCCACGAAACCAGTTAAAGGTTATAGATATGTAAATGACCATTCTAGAGGTTATCTGCAAAGCTGTTGTACAAAACAGCTCTCAACGGCCCTGCTCCATGTGTCCCATCCTCTGGATCAGACCTGTGGGTGTGAAGACATCCTATATATATTTATTTTCCTAGTATGTCCTGGACACGCTGAGTTCTGGACCCCATTACAAGTCCCCATTTGGCACCGCCCCCTTGGCTGCACCCTGTTATAATCTGTTCCACAGATAACCTAACCTCTTAGAGCCTCAGTTCTGTTGGAATTTTTCTCAATTTATACAAGTAGATATTGACAACTTTTGTATCAGAAATGCCAGTGCATACAGAGCTGGCCTGGTTGTAGATGACTGTGGAGTGAGGATCCTGACAATGAAGTGACCAAAACAAGAGGGACAGAAACAAGGATAATCTAGGGTCCTGTGGTGGGGACCAGAATGGCATTTGCTCTCATGGAGGATGGGGTATCATTTCTTCTGGGCTCAGATTCTAATTCAGTCTTTCTCAACCGGTGTCCCAGAAAGCCACTCCTGGCTGGGACTTGGCCCAAGGATTCCCCTGAACTCAGGTCAACAGGATTTAACAGCTTGGTTGGCATCTCAGCTCAATAAGGCAGTGCCTTTGGAGGGATTGTAGTCAGGAGCAAAGAAGTCAGTCTTTCCAGCCCTCTTACTGCTCACCCTCTCCTGCTATTGCATCCTGATCGGACATTAGATCTCTGAAGGAGGTCGACATGAATCAGATTGCCTAGCACCTAGGAGTGTCTCAGTAGAACTTTGTTAAATGACTGACTGATGTCCTAGAAATCAGCCAGGGTTAGAGAGACCACACAAAGCCCCATGAGTTCGTTGGACCTGGGGTTATTTACCCTGGAAAAGTAGATTTAGAAGGGCCTGGCTGCTGTGTTGAAATCCCTGAAGGACTCTTCCAGGAAGAGAGATTAGATATTGTCAGTGTGGCCTTGGAGGACAGATTTAGGGCCAGAGTGGGGGAGGGTGTCTTCCTCTGCGGAAAAGGATGTGTGTCAGTTAAACAACACAGTCAAGGCTGCTGTAGGAGTGAGCTCATGGTCACTGGAGGTAAGTAAGCAGAGTCTGCATGACTGCCATCAAGGCTGTTGTAAGTGGCTCCTGGGTTGGACTGAACGACCTCTGAGAGTTCTAATCTGAAGAACAGGGCTTCTTGGATCACCATATCCATGAAAGAAAGCGAACTGTTTGTGGGACACTACATGTCCGAATGCATTTCTTTTTCTCAGGTGGCCCCAGCAGGCCCAAGGATCACATCAGAGATGGGAGGTTCCTGCAGAGGTAGTTTTTAAAGCAGATTTCAGCCTATGAACCAGAAGGCAGTGCAGAGGGTAGAATGAGGAAGCTTTGTCTATCTCTGGTCTAGATAGGAGAACTGCTATTTTAGCTCTTCATAAACAAAGAAATGGGGGCCTGGGCTGAGGGCAGGGCTTTGCTTAACTTGGGTCAGTGGCCAAGCTGGGACTTTGTCTTTGGCCTCCTGGCCATATCTATTCAGGAGACTCTTAGTCTAGATGGATTCCACGTAGCTCCCAAGAGATCCTGCTCTGCCTCAGGCCCTGGGCACTGAGAGTGGAGGCTCGGAGATGGATTTAGGAGTTGGGGTGGGGTAGAGGAGGAGTTTGTCTCTAGAAAGGCTTGGGAGTATATACCAAGTGTATCTCTTCTCTTGTTAAGTTGCCACCCTGCATGTAGTGGCCACCAGGTGGCGCTCCCGTGTCAAGCTCGATGCCCTGTGGGTAGAATTTGAGGTGTAAGGATGCTGGAAACCATGGGTGGACCTGTTATATTTTTAGGTGAGCTGAGTGTCCTGATGGAAAGAGAGAAGGTCTGTCTCTTCTCTGCCAGCCCTCTGTCCATCACTGAATATCCCCAAGTGGGTTTTGACTTTTCGTCTCCCAACTTGGCTGCCCAGACTCTCATCTTGGCAGTTTACGGTAGGGCCAATCAAATAAAAATGCATCTGGAGGGACTATAGCAGCGAGATGCAGGAATGGGATGCTGCAGGGAGTGTTGACCCTCAGGGCAGAGAGCGGTTCTGAGAATTTTCTGTTTAGGGTGGGCTGTGCTGGCCCAGAAGGAAGGGCAGGTTTGAACAGGTGGGGGGTGGCAGGCACTTGCAGGAGCAGGCCTGGCAGAGGGTCAGGGCTGGGCAGAGCACCAAGGGAAGGGCGAGAGGAGGTACGAGGCCTGCGCAGGTCAAGGAGGGTGTCAACATAACTGTCCAAACCTGTAGAGAATTTTTAGGAGTTTATTTGAGCCAAATGGATGGCAATTGCCAGGAAGCAAAACCTTAACAGATTGAGAAAGTGCCTTGGAGGGTGGCGTTTGTGCAGCTTGTTTTATGCATTAGAGTCAAAGGAGGAGACGTAAGAGTGGAGGTTACATAAAATCCACTGGTGGTAGATTAAAGGGGCAGGAGAAAGCAAAATGGGGATAAGGGAAAATCTCTGGGTTTAGATAAAAAGTATAATGGAGAGACACATACTTTTTTACATTGGTGAGTACAAGATAGTTGATAACATTTGTAGCACATATGGGTGGTATTCAGGGAAACAAGCTAATAGTGAGGGTTCTGTGGTCTCAGTGCTCTGGTGTCAGCCTGGTTGTGCCCTGAGGGGTCTGGAAAAGGATTATTCTAACCTTTCAAAGGTAGATGCAAAAAGACAATGGACAGGCTTACTTACTGTGACCACCGACTTGGGTCAAGGAAGCTACAGGCCTAGGACATGACTACCTGCCGTGGCCCACTTTCAGTTAGGCATCTTTACCTTCAGACCATCCTGCGGGGGTTACTTTGGTCTCTGAGTTTGTAAGGCCCACCGTGCAGGCCTCTCCTGAGCTTGTCAAAAGTTTAGTATGTGGCCCCTTTTTTGTCCATACAAGTTTCCCCTGTGCAACTTGCTGGGTTCAGCCCTAAATCCCTTATATGGTCTTCTACGAGTCGGGCCAAGAACAGTGGTAGCTCATGTAGTCACGGCCATGCTCATGCCTGTGAGATTGCCACACCTGCACACGGCCAACACCCAATAAGGTGGGATTCTCAGATGTGGCCTTTAGCCACAGACATCTTTTGAATTACCAATATTTTAAAACAGGGAGTTTCAACAAAACAACTTTCAGCCTCTTTTGAAAAATCAGACCATGTCACTGGGTAGACATCCTCTGGCCCCCCGTGCACTAGAGTGGAGTAGCAACTGCCCTGTGGGCAGGGCATGTGCCCTCCCAGGGCTCCCAGCCCCACCCCACATGTTTCAGCATTCTTAGGGTCTCCCTGGTCTCTGCCTCCAGCAGTGGGGTTGGGAGGGGGCAGTAGGAGTTGCTGTTGGTAGTAGCTGGAAGGCCTGGGTAGGCACCAAGTTCTGAGGACTCATGGCAGGGATGGATGGTCTAGCAGGAAGGGCTGTTGTGGGCTTGGGTTCCCATACCTCCATCCTTAACCTCCCACAGGCCTCTTGTGAGGGTTTGGTTACTCCTTTGAAGAGCAAGTGTAGCCATGGAATCAGGGCTGAGGAAGGGGTCAGAGGGAGCTTGGAGAGTGGAGGACCCTCTGAGTAGGGCCCGGAAAGGCTTTGCTTGGAAGGCTGAGCAGAGCTCCTGGGGTCTCTGCTCCTTGGGGCCTATGGACCTCAGGGTTGTTGTGTGTGTGTCTGTTTCTCTGATTTCCCATGGAGTCTTCTTGGGTTTGGCTGTGCCTTAGCTGCCCTGCAGGGAAGACCCCGTCATGGCATTTTTCCCTAGATGGGAGCTCTGACACCATTTTTTTCTCCTGACCTCCTCCCTCTACTTCCCCCGTATGTGAAATTTGGGGGAAGGGGCGGGCAGAAATGTGCCTCCCCCTCAGGCCTATCAGCATCTACATCTGTTGCTCCCCTTGCTGGTCCATTTCCTATCATTGTCTGGGGGTGGGGAGTGTTCTCCTGTCCTTGGTCCTGGCCCAGGGGCCAGCTGTGGCCCCCTATGCAGCAGGCAGGGAGGCCACACGCAGTCACTGGTCCTGTGCTCTCCCCACCCCAGAGAGGCATACCTGCTGTCCTCTGTGCCCATATTCTAGCTACCCTCTCCCTCTCTAGAGCTACTACCCAAATCCTGGGCCTGGTTCTCACCTCCCCTGGCTGCCCGGAGCCAAGTAAGAGTGGGATGCCATCTGGCCCTGGCCCTTTGCCCCTAGATTGGTTGACTTGGGGTTGCCCATTGGTAGTGAAGCAGGTGCTAAGCTGGCCATGGAAGAGCCCAGCCAGAGGCCCACCCTGGGATATGACGTGGGGTGGTCTTTAGCACTACTCCCTTACCCCCACCCCAGCCTGGGAAAAAAATGACCCTGGCACCTGCCCCAGTGTCTGTCTGCTGCTTTGTTGCCTGGGAGGCTGAGCCTAGCCCCTGGTCTGCCCTCTTGCCCAGCATCTGGTGACCCAGGCCCTGTCAGGGCCTTCCTGAGGGTTGTGCAGATCCAGACTCCAGCCTAACACAGCAGGCAGCAGTGGGAGGGTGCGTTGCATTCAGAGTGTTATGATGTAGAATATAAGGGGGTAGGCCCCAGAGAGATTGCCTGAGCTTTAATCCCAGCCTTTCTTTAACTGTGACCTTGGGGATATCCCATATCTCCTCTGTTCCTTGATTTCCCCGTCTGTTAAAGGAGCCAAATATTAGCACGTATCTCATGTGATTGGGAAGATGAAATAAAGTGAGGCTAAGAAACATGCACAGAATATAGTGACCTCGGTGTTAGCTATTGCCATTGCAGTCAGAACGCCTGGGTTTCCCTCGTGGCTCCGCTGGCCGACCTTGAGCAGGCCCCTCACCCTCTGTGTCTCTGTTTCCTTCTTTAAATGTGGGCTTATGCTCTCTCACTGAGGGGAGAATAGAGGGGGAAGTGGCTTTTGTGTTGTGAATTGCTGTGCACATGGGCAGTGTTGCCATTGATTCTAAATTCTCAGTTCTTAGAAGCAGGGACAAGCAATTTCTTAATTTGCTTGCCTTTGCAGAGGAGGCAGACACTGAGGGTCAAACAGCACAGCCGAGGAGGCCCTGGGCTGGAAATCGAGTGTGAGTCTTGGAGGCCAGCCTGGGCCAGGACATGCTGCTGACCTTGGGGCCACAGGTGTGGTTACAGCAGGGGAGGGGCTCTCGGATGGTCCATAGCCGCCCCCCCCCCCAGGGCAGTGTGCCTCTGGGCATTATAAAGTTATTGGCCCTGAGTAGTCCACCAGGAACCTAGCCCTGCACTGTCTCTGGAGGCATCTTGGTTTCACCTTTTGGCCTGTTGGGGTATCTTGGGGCTCTTAGGGAAGATGGAGGGGATAGCTGGAAACAAAATTTGGAATGGTAAAGCAAAACTTCCTGGTAACAATACATTTCTGGCTGTAGAGCAGGACAGACTGTTGGGGCTGTAGTTAGGGCCAGGGCAGCCTGCTCACTGTGTAGCTGGTATCCACAGTGTGTGAATCAGGTTCAGCTAGGTGTGTGAGTCCTGGAGGCTCACGTGGACCGCTGCTGCCTACTGTCCGCGTCTCTTCTCAGTGCAGTCCACCTGAGGAGAGACATCTCCTAAGCACTGGATAAGTGGATTTCCCATCCCTGGCTCCCTCAGGCACAAGCCAAGGTGGAGGGTCTGCCCCACTCTGGGCACAACTCATGGGCGAGCTGTCTGCATAGGTGACTGTACAGGGACTGAGCCTGGACCCTGCAGGGAATCACCACTGGGTTGTCAGGCTGCCTTAAGTGGCCCAGCCCTAGGTAGCTGGTGAGCAGAGATCCCCTGGAGTTTGTCTGACTCTCCTTCCTCACAGTTAGTCCTAAGCATGAAGGATGCCCCCTCTTTGTGCTTGGGTAAGGGGCCTTCTTAAGTACACCCCCCTGCACTCACATGGAAATGAGTTTGGATTTTCTGAGCACACCAGCTGGCTGCAGGGAGGCAGCCCAGAAGGCTGCTGGCTGGGGAAGGGGGAGAAGAGAGAAAAAGGGAGGGGCGGGAGCCCCGCCAAGATGAAAATTGCACCTTCTCACAGCAGAGCAATGATGGGGCGCTGAGTGCTCCCCCACAGTTCATCGCAGCTCTGCCACTCACCCACCTTAGGAAGAAGCTGTGAGCTCAGAGGGAGCCCTGTGCACTCAGGCCAGCCTACCCTGGAGAACCACAGCCTTCAAGGTCCGAACCACTGAGCCGGCCATTGGCGAGGTACCTGGCGTACACACGTAGACCTGTGTGCCCCCGAGAGGTCCTGTCCGACTTCCAGGCCAACACTTTCACCCTTCTTTCACGGGCTGGGGGCAGTGGATGCGAGGCCCTGAGAGGGGACAGGGACTACCGCGGGTCAGAGAGGACCGCAAGTCTGTCTTGCCCGGGTCCACCGGGGTTCTCCCTTGGAAGTGGCCGGGAGCAGGTGGCGAAGGTTCCCGGAGCAGTGGGCGCTGCGCCCCCCTGGGGTAGCCCGGAGGCAAGAGAGGCTGAGAGGGGCGGGGGAGGGGCGGGGTGGGGTCATGCGTTTGACTCCGCCTCTTGCTGGTATCAGCCTGTGCTCTGGTGCTGGCTCAGTCTGGGCAGCTCTGCTCGCCGTCCTCGTTCCGGGACCGCGGGATGACACCGCCTCTGCCCGGATGCACCGCCCTCGGCGTCCTGCCCTCCCGCGTCCCCGGCCGGCCGCCTCGGCCCCGGTTCCCGCTGCTGCGGCTGCTGCTACTGCTGCTGCTCTGGGCGGCCGCCGACACCCACGGCCACCCGAGGAGCGGACCCCGAGTCTCTGCTGTGTGGAAAGGTGGGTGGCGCCCCGCAGAGGGCAGAGCGCGGGTCCGCGGGTTGGGTGCAGAGTGTGTGGCACCGGCTGTGTCTGCGCGCTGCGGTCCCGGGCTGTCCTGGCGGGGAGCGTGCAGGTCTGGGTGAGTGTGAGTGTGAGTGTGCGTGTGCGTGCTGACACACTGGAGTGGCAGGAGAGCTGCGGGGAGCTGGCGGGGGGTGGGGGGCTGCTGGAGCCCCGGCTAAGTCGCTGCTAGTGCGCCCACAACTGGGAGCCGCAGTGCCGGGGCACAGGGGGAGGGAGCGGGCCCCTCTCTCCCCCCAGAGGAGCTCTTCGTCCTCCAGTGCTGGGCCACTGGTCAAGACCCTTTCTCCCGCTGAGACCTCCACCCACGTCCCCTTTCCTGAGCTGCGGACTGGGCTCCTCTATGGCACGGGGCTGGGCTGGGCCAGAGTGGGGGGCGGGGGGAGGTGGGGACCCCTTGCTGCCGCTGCTGCGCTCCGGCTGTGGGAACAAAGACCCTGCTGCCTGCCCCCGCCCCGTCCCGGCCCAGAGCACAGCTGGTAAAGGGTGGGCACCCTGTGGTGAGCTGGGACTCGGTAGGGTGCGGAAGCTTGGGGCACCTGGGCGCTACCTCTGCAATGCCGGCACTTGCACCTGCCGCTCCCCCCCCAACCCCACCACGTCCGCACGTGGCAGTTGTCAGCAGGAATAGGTGCCAGCGTGGGGGGCACTGCCTGTTGGGCGGGGCGCGGCCGTTGGAACCCCCCAGGTGGCGGATCTGGGGCGGGGGTGCAGCTTTGAGGTTGCGGTAGATATGTGAGCCTGAAGGACCAGAGAGTCTCCCTCAGGGGTGACTGAAGTTGAAGCCCATACACAATGGGCCTGAAAGCCGTCTAGGTGGGGTTTGAGGCTTTATGCCCTGAGGGACTGAGCTCCCCTCCCCTGCATTGCCCGTAAATGCTTCCGGCCCCCAGGACAGTGGGTTCTGTCCCCAAATTAGACGGATCTGCGGGTCCCTGTGGTGGTGGTGGACTCAGGGTGGGGGCTGGGGGGACCTGCGGGTCTGGACCTGCCTGGGCCCTTTGATGCCTGAGGCGGTTTGCAGGGATTGCCAGGGCCTGAGCATTATCTGGGGCAGGTATTCTTAGCAGAGAAGGGGGGTGGGGGGTGCGGGAAGTCACACAAAACCAGTGGCCCGAACTGCAGCTGCAGCAGAGAGATTGTGACTTGCCCAAGGTCACTGGGTACCTGTGAGCTCACAGTGCAGAGGCTGCCTCTGATCTGGCACAGAACCTGTGCTACCACTGGGTTAGGGAGGGGGAAAGGATTTAGGCAACTCTTTAGCCACGAAGGACAGACTGGGGGGCTAACTCTTTGTTATTCAGCCTGAGGTATTCCAGGTGGGAGTGCAGCAGGGCAGCTGGACATTTGGTTGGCCGTCTCCTCAGGGAGGACACCCCGTCCTAGGCTTCCTCTGCCTTCCCAGAATCTTTGCCTTGCAGCAGACCCCTTGGCTGCCCTGGACAGCCCAGCACGTGGGCCCTCTGAAGGGGGCCAAAGGACCATATCTGAGTGTCCTCGAATCTCCCCTGCACCAAACCCCTTGCATTTGGCACTGCTTGCCCCCACCCCCAAGTCTTCCCAAGACCTCTCCCCTTTCTTAGCACTTACTATGCGCTTCCTCAACACTTAGTCTCTCTGCCCTGAGGCTGTTTGAAGGTGCTTTGTGTTCTTTTGCCCACTTTCCAAGTCTCCCAGTGCAGCTCCACCTCTTTCCCCTGCATGCAGTTCACTCACTGCAATAGCCACATGGGCTGTGCCCTCTGCCTGGCAGTGCAGTAACGGCCTCTGCTGTCCCAGGGCAGCCTGTGGTCTTCTTCATCAGTGCCAGGCGCCCCACTGGCCAGACAGACGCTGCCATCCGCCTGTCCCCCAGGACCACCAGCTGGCGATGGTATGCCTGGCTGACAGCTGCCTTCTCTTTCCTCTGGGGTGACACGTGGCCAGGAATGGGCTTGGGCAGGGGAACCCAGGAGTGGGATGAGAGGAGAACCCTCCTGGCCTTACAGTAGAATGGGCCTCCTTCCTATGTACCAGTGGTTGGGGGGCTGGGGGGCTGGGGGGCTGGGGGGCTGGGGGTAGCTTTGCAGAGCAACCAGATCAAGGATAATGGTGGTTCTGGAGCCACTCCTCTATGAGGCATAGGTTGGGGTTTTAGCTTTAAGTCAAGACAGATATGGGGACTGGAATAGGTGTGGGGGTGGTTCTTCTTTGTCATTTATTTTCTGCTTCTTGGACCACTTCACCTCAGGGAAAGATTAGGTCAGGGGGTTCTGGGAGGATCCCGGCCTGCACTTGTCTGGGGAGGTTGGGACCTCCAGCGTGTGTGTGTGTGTGTGTGTGTACATATATGTATATACACACACATTTATTTAGTTATTTACTTATTCATTTTTTAAGTTTTATTTTATCGAGAGACCTCCAGCATGTGGAGTCCCTGCTCAGCAGCTCTGGGCAGAGAGAGATGTGCTGGCACTAACCTGCTGGGTGCCCTTGACCTCCACGCCCTCAGAGTTCACCAGAGCAGGAAGGGCTCTGGAGGTTGTTCCCTGAGGGCTGTCACTGACACTTGGGCCACTCAAACATAGGACTGTTTGGGCCTGACCTCCCTGCAAGAAGGGGCTGAAGAGGGGTGTGCTGCAGTTGAGGCAGGAGACTGGCGTGCCTGAGGAAGCTCTGCACCCCTTTCCCCTTCCACCCCGGCTGGAGGAGATGGAGAAGCGTGGAAGGTCCTGGCCCCCAAGGTCAGAGACCAGCCAGCCTGTTGCCAAGGAGGAACAGCTCAGTCTTCAGTCTGCACCTGCCCGGCTGGTTCTGCCTCTCCCTTGTCCGGTTGAACAACAGGATGTTGTTGTTGACTTGGAGGCTGCTGGGGGAGCTATTATGGGGCTAGTCCCCAGGGCAGGGGTTTGTGTGACCTCCTCCAGGGGGTGAAGTCACAGCTGGGGCTCCCCAAGCATCAGCATTTCCAGTGGAAATCCTGATTTCCTTGGGGATTTAAGATGTGTTCTTCTCACCTTCAGGGTAAGTCCCCTGAAGAACTGGGTGGGGGCAGTTCCCAGGAGGAGAGAGGCGGAGTCCTAGGCTGGGAGAGATGAGAGAGATTCCCTGTGATACCTTAGGAGCTTCTTGCCCAGCTCTGTGGCCCCTCTGGGATTCTTGCCTCTTTGAGATGGGCAGAGGGTTTGGCGGTCTGTTCAAATCTTAGCGATGGAGAAATGAAAACCTGAAAAGTGAGGGTAAATCCTTGAGTTTCATGTTCTTTTCTATCTTTTTTTCTCATGAGCCAAAGAATGGAGGAAGTGTCTCATTGGTTTTTGTCCTGAAGGGCAGACATAGTATTTCAGCATTTTTGACATTCTACATTTGCCGGGGCCAGCCTGTGCTGGTCCAGGGGCTGTTCTCGGGGACCCAGGAATGAGAAATGGGACCCGTTCATAGACTTCTCAGTGTAGATGGGGAACAGGCAGGTCAACTTGCAGTTGCCATGAAATGTGGCAGAGGGGGCAGTGAGGGGGGGACATCGAGTCAGCCTTGACCTCAGGTTTCTAGAAAGGTGTCTTGCAGGAGGGAAGTCTGAGCTCCGCCGCCTTACCTTCCACACCAGCCCAGCGGTGGGGAGGAAGGACCATGGCTGTCAGGGAAGGCCGCCCGGTGTCACAGCTTCCTGATGGGGAGTTGGGCCAGGGGCCTGGAAGACCAGTTCCCCCTGACTCCTGACTGTGGGGACTCTCCAGTAGAGGCCTGTCCCTCACAGAGACTTTCCCTGGGAGGGAGGGAGCTCCTCCAGCAGCCCCCTGGCTCTGCTTGTCGAGGGGAGGGGGTGGGGGTGCAGATGCCCTTCCTCTGGCCGCTGCCCCTTCAGGAGCCTTCACCTCTTTAGCAGGAGTAGATCACTCCCTGGCTTCTCCCTGGGAGAAGCAGGGAGAGCTGGGAACCCTTTTTTTGAGGAGGGCCGGAGCCCTTCATGTTCAGGTGGGAAGTAGAGGCTCAGCCCAGGGAAGGTGGTGGCCCTTCTGTTGACAGCTATGGTCCCCGCTGACGTCCTGTCTTCCGCCCCCATCCCTATGTCACTATTTTGGCCACTCCAGGGCTGTCTAGATGTGTCACAAGAGACTGACCACACTTCCCCTGCTTTGGTTGGCAGTTCTGGGGCCGGAAAGTTCTTCTTTTGATTTCCTTTTTTGGCAGAGCCTGGCTGTCCCATAAGCCTTCTGTCTCTCTGTGTGGGGGAGAAGGGGTCCTCTTAGAGCATGGAGGACTGTGGCCCCTTATTGGCCTTCCCACAATGGGCCTTCCCCTTCCCCAGTCAGCCTGGGCCATGAGGGACCAGGAGATCCATCCCATCCCGGCCCCTCTGGTACCGGCGTAGAGGTGGTTCTCCCCCTCCAGTCAGCCTCCCAGCCCTTTATTTCCCCAGCCATGGCCCGGGCCCTGCTGTGTGGTCAGGACTGCGCCCTGGCCTCTGTGAGGCCCTTCTGTCCCTCTGTGTCACCGTGTTGAGAGTTTCTCCTAGGACACAGAGACGGAGCTGCACTTTCCCCAGTCCTGCAGGGTAGCCCGGCCCCACTAATGCCTTCTCTCCTGTACTTCTTCTCTCCCCACTGCTCAGCTCCCTACGAGAGCCATTGCCCTACCTGTCCTGTCTCGCTGCACCCTATTCATCCTCCTCCTCCTCCTTCTCCTCTCCGCCATTGCTATCTCATTTCCTCCAAGGAGCCTTCTTGGATAGATTCAACCCACACAACCTGATGGGGTAGAGTTCCGGACATCAGAAAAAAAAAGCCAGCGTCAGATCAGCTGAGCCAACCACAAGTTCCACAGATGCAGAAATGCAGGACAGAGATGACAGGGAATTGCCCAGGGTCACCCAGTGAGACAGGCACAGCTGGGACCAGGACTGTGTCTTCTGCTGGAGCCTACCCCTGGCTCAGCTCTCGGCCTTTGTCCATTTGTCTGTCTGCCGTCAAGCTCTGTCCCCAGGCTTGGGGTTCCCTGAGTCCCTTTATTCCTCGGATGGCTCAGGCTCTTCCTGCCCTGGCACTGTCTGCTCCCAGGAGCCCCACAGGCCATGACCTTCCTCCCCTCAGAATCTTAGATTTGGGCCAGCTCAGTGCCCCTCTTCTGGCTTTTCCTCCGGGCATCTGGGCCGCCGGGGTCTCAGGGCCAGGTCAATCTGTGTCTCGGCTTGGGCTAATCTGGGTTTAACCTTCACAGCAGCCTGGGATCAGGCCGATCCTGTGTGCCTCCTGCAGCCCCTGCTTCCAGTCAGGGGCTCCGTGCCAGCCCCCATTATGCAGTGAAGCCAGCCCCTGCCTTCAGGCCTAGGTCTGTGTTCATCCCTTCTCAGAGAGAGGGGAGGCGAGGCCTGGGTCTGCTTCTTCGGAGCACCCAGGTGCCCAGAGAGCGAGGCCTGCTGCCGGTCAAAGGAGGGCACCTGGGGAGGTCAGGAAGGACCCACAGATACAGCCAAGGACTGTGATGGCGGGCTAGAGTGGGAAAGGTCAGGGTGCAGTGGGACAACTGGGGAAGACTTCCTGGGCGGTGGGCGGGGAAGAACGGAGCTGGGGCTGGCGCTGGGGCGTGGAGTGGGGCAGAGTGCAGTGCAGAGAGCTTTTCTGCTCATGTTGTTTGTTTTCTGGGGCTGAGTTGACAAAGGAAGGTCAACATGATAAGCTCAGCACCCTGTTAGTGGCCTGGGGACCTATTCTAAGATGTCTCTGACCCAAGTCCTGGTCCTCCCTACTGTCTCCCCTGCCCTCACTTGCCCAGCCGTAGCCTTGGCTTGGCCTGGGGATGGCAGGGATTTGCCAAGGTTATGCAGTGAGGTGGGATCAGGGCCCTGTCTTCTGCTGGAACCTACCCTGCAGAAGTCCTGGCCTCCGCTCTTGGCCTCCCTCCACTTGTCTGTCTTGGGTTATTGAGATAGTGTCCTAATCAACTGAGCTACCACCTGGCCAGGGCTCTGACTCAGTACTTCACTTAGCATAGTACCCTCTACGTCCGTCTATGTTGTGGCAAATGGTAAGATTCCATTCTTTTTTATGGCCAAGTAACATCCCACTGTGTGTGTGTACCACAGCTTTATTGAGTCGCCCATCCAGGAGCACTTCGGGGGTTCACATGTCTTGGCTGTTGGAAATAATGCTGCAGTGAACATAGAGGTGCAGATGTCTTTCCAAATTAGTGATTTGGATTTCTTTGGATAAATACTGAGAGGTGGAATCTCTGGGTTATAAGGTAGTTCTACTTTTAATTTTTTGAGAAACCTCCATGCTGTTTTCCACAGTGGATGCAGCAAATTGCATTCCTCAACTGCGTATGAGGGCTCTCTCCACACCCAAGAGGAGAGTGTTTTTAGCCCGTGCTGTCTGGTGGGAAGCTTGCTGGGTGTGTGTTAAAGAAGGGTTTGTAAGTATACCCTGCCCTTCGCTGGGGTCCACCCAAGAACAGAACACCGGGTGCCTTCTATTTCTGGGCCGAGATCTCAGAAGACTTACCTTCTGATTAGTCATGCTGGTCAGCACACAGTCCTGTGCTGCGCCCCCAGATCCGCCCACATGCCCCCCACCAGCCTGCATGCCCACGCTCACTTAAACACACTCTCCTTAGGGTGTTGGGGATAGAGCTCAAGGTTTTATTGGCCAAGAGGCCTCTGACCAGGCTGCGCCCTCTCTGGGCCTTAATCTCCTCATTTGTATGGGAAGGGCTGACCTGAAAGCTTCCAAGGGCTCATCTACTGAGCACAGGGCTATAAGCACAGATTCCAGAGTCAGCCTGCCTGAGCGTCAGCGTCCTCTCCACCACTTACAGCTGTGTGATCTTGGGCAAGTTACTCAACTTCTCTGTGTTTCACTGCTCTCATCTGTAAAATAGGGATGATAAGAGAACCCACCTCATAAGAGTTCAGTGATTACTAAGTAAATGAATATATCCAACAATCAGAACAGTGGCCGACATGTATTAGTGGGTGCTGTGGAACGGTTAGGTTGTCGGTAGGGGTGTCATTGTCATCGCTGCCATCCTCCTCCTCCTCTGGCACCTCTGGTTTCTGATGCAGCCCAGCAGCCCCGGCAGCCCAGCCCCGGCCAGCTCTCCCTACCTGGCTGCCCTGGCACTGCTTCCCCCACCCACCCGCTGCTGGCCCGGGCCAAGGCCGAGCTGGGGAACCTTCTGTTTTCAACTGTCTTCCCGTCCTGCCTCCCTTCCTCCCTCCACCAACCGTCTCCTGCCCTCTCTGCCACCCCTGCCCTGGCTCTGGGCCCAAGGACAGGCCCTGCATTTCTGTTCATTGTTTCCCTTGAAGGAACCACCAGCTGACCTTAGCTTCTCTCTGGGGCTTTTAGAACTTACTGGGCCGAAGAACAGGTGGAAGGTGGATAGGACGTGGTGTTCATCCTGGGCTTCCTGCCTTCCCTGGGCCTGGCACACCCTCTCTGCCGCACCTGGGTCTCAGTGCCAGCCTTCCCCCCGTGAGCCTCTGAATCTGGCTCAGCTCAGCTCCCCCACAGTTTGCTTTTCAGCTGCCCCTTTCCTCCAAGTCTTTGCCCCAACTGGTCTCCTCACCAACCAAGCCTTCTGGTCCTTTGAGCACGGTAGCTCAGAGCTGCCTTGGAAGAGCCTTAGTTTTTTGTCCATAAAACAGGGTTGCAGACTCTTGTCTTCCTTCTTTGCAGGGTGGTTGGGAGGTTCAGTGGACTAGTCAGTGAAGGCAGGTAAGGATGTGGCTTCTTCTGCTGCCTCTACTTCCAGAAAGCTGTCCTTGACTGGGCCAGCACTCAGAATCACGCACTTTCCAAAAATGCCCCATGAACTCAACCCTGATTGTTTTGTGATTTATTCCAAGATCAATGGTGGCTAATAAAACCTAGACCTTAGCTCTGGCTGGTGTGGCCCAGTAGACTGAGTACAGGCCTGTGGACCGAAAACTTGCTGGTTCAGTTACCAGTCAGGGCACATGCCTGTGTTGCGGGCCAAGTACCCAGTTGGGAGCATGCGAGAGGCAACCAATCGCTGTGTCTTTTGTACATTGACGTTTCTCTCCCACTCTTTCTCCCTCCTTTCCCCTCTCTCTAAAAATAAATAAAATCTTTTAAAAACAAAACAAAAAAAATCCTTATACCTTAGCAAGTACTAGTCCTTTCTGTTCATAGAGGAGGAAAATGGATCAGAAACTGAGATCAGGAAGGCCCAGCCCCTGGTCACGGTCACAGTCAATCAGTTGCCTGCCTGGCTGCCAAAGGAGCTCAAGGCTTCTTGGAACCAGCACTGAGCCCACACATGAGATGTCCTCCCCTCCCACCCACGGCTGACGTTAGGGGCAGGAAGATGCACCCCTCTGTTCCCTGGCTGATAAAGAGAGGCAGAGCTCCCACTGCCCACGAGCAAGTGCCATATCAAGGGCCTGCCACCTGCCTGGCACATGGCCCCGCCCCTGCCGGGCAGCTCTCTGGAACTCTGCCCTATCTAATGTGGATGTCACCAGCACTGGAACAACAGTCGTAGGCCCTCCTTAGCACGAGCCAGTGCCTTTCTGGAAACTGGGCTTCTGGTGATCAGGAGTGGTTGCTCACACCTTCATCCCCGGCCACATCAGCAGAGACAAAATCAATAAAACATTTGTCCCTTTGCCTCCATCCATCCAAGTGCAAATGTTTCCCTCTACTGCTCTGATGCAGCACCATGTTCCACCTTTAGTCACTCCTCAGAGTGCAAGGCTTTGGTTGCTAAAGAGCCCTGGAGGTCAGCGCCCTACCTGGAAGGTAGCTATGTAGGTGACTTCTGTCAATTATCAGGTCAATGTCTTCTTACCTAGTGGGATGGGGAAGGGTGGAGAGAAGGAGGTGACTTGGAGAAGTGGGGAGAAGGTGATAGATAGCTTTTTGCAAACTCAGAGGCTCCCAAGTTAAGTCCAGGGTGTCATCCCAGGGGGCTGGAGCTGGGTGCTGAGTACCAGAACCCTTGAGCTGTGGCCCATCTCTGCCCCTCCCTTCTTTGCCATGTGCCTTGGGCCAGTGACACAGCCTCTTTGGCCTCTGCACCCTCAGCTCAATGTCTGTCCAGATCCTTTTCTTCCACTTTAACCAGTGGGGTGACGCAAAGGATGAAGCGGTGCAGGCTAATGATTGGGCTCCGCGTGAGCCTTCCTCTGCCCTCTGCCAGCTGTATGGTAGGCAGGGGTCTGAGGTGGGTGAGGCTGTGTTCCCAGCTGAAGGCTAGTCTGACTCTCTGGGTGTCCGAATTCCTGCCACTCCATGCTGACTTTAAGGACTCCTTGAGGTTTAGCATTCAAAGCCTGTTGGGTCAGCAGATCAGGTTGAAGGGCTGTCCCTGCCCAGACCAGATTGTGGGCACTGTCCCCTGTTGTTTCCTTCAGGGACAACATCCACCCTCATTCCAGCTCCCACCTCACCCTCCCTTTGGGCTGCCCTCTTTCCCCAGCAGCGAGGACATGGGGACAGCACAGGCCACATGGAGACAGCGCCCAGAGTGCGTGAGAGAAGGGGTGGGATTCCACCCGGCAGGCCTGCTTTGGGAGAGCCCACCCTACAGAAGTCTAGACTGAGCGGGGCCAGTTGGCCACTGGGGCAGTGGTGGGAGGGTGGGGAGCATGAGGAATCAGCTCCGATCGGTTCCAACAGGGTCAGAGCTCCAGGACAACCCAACTCGGGGGCTGTGACTGGGGGAGGCTGCTTCCCACACGCAGCCGTCTTCCTGACCCTCATCTCCACTGGGGCTGGACCTGGGGCTGGGCCTGGGCCTGGGCCTGGGCCTTGCCAGTCTTGATGCTCTGAAAAGGGTGGGGGCTCAGAGAGGCCACGGAGTCCTGCCGGGCCTGGGGCAGCCTGAGTGTGCCGTTCCTCGGTCCAGGAGTAAGGATTGGAATCACATGGGGGTGGGGGAGGGGTCTTGTAGCCAGCTGCCTCTGGGGCCATGCCCATCCACATTTTCCTGGCCCCCTCCCCTACCTGAGCTCCTGGTTATTCTGGGAGCTTTTAGCTGCCACTTAGTCAGCCACTAATGCAGCAGGCTGGGGAGTGAAGCTGGGAGACACGGTGCCAGGTGCCAGACTTGCTCCTTTTAGACATCCGATGGGAAGTGGCGGGGGCCGCGCAGGCAGGGGAGTCAGGAGGTGGGACGGTACTAGAGGAAAGGTGGCTTTGGGGACACTAGCCCGGCTCCTAGGGAGGAGGGGCAGCGCTGGAGACCAGCAGGCAGTGGGCCGGTGTATCCTCGGGGGCCCGCTGCACCTCCTCCATCACACCCGGCCTTAACCCATCTTCCTGAACTCTGCTTAGGCCTCTCTGCCACCATGCAGTCAGCTCTCCCACCTTTGCTTGGCCTGTTTCCCCTGCCTGAAATTCTCTCTGCCTGTTCCTGACCCATCTGACTTTAATTTGCCTCCCCCATCTCTTTGGATTCATAAGGAAGCAAAAGGACACGTTTAGGGATGTGGCACTTGCTCCCCTGGCTGGGCGTTTTTAGGGGCAAACCCTTGCCTTGCTCTGCATCAGCAGAGCCTTGAAGGCTGACCCCTCCGTGGCCCCATGTTGGTGACATGAGGCCATGGATCCTGGTCCAAAGGCTTGGTGCTGCCTTCACTTCCAGGCAGCCCTCCTGCCCCTGCACCCTCCAGCCCCCACTCCCGTGGACCTGAACAAAGCTTCCTTTCATGTATTCATTGAGCTGCTGCCACTCCGACACTTCCCTGGCACAATCAGGCTCTTTGAGGGTTTGGGGCTATGTGGGAGCGGGGCCGGGGCTGGGGCTGCGGTAGAGAATGGGCCAAGTCCAGGTCCTGGGGCCAGGCTTGTGCCACGCTCCCCATACACATCACGAGGTGGGGAGCCTGAGGGTAAAAGGAGGCAGTGCTCCTGGGCTCCTATTGGTTCTTCTGCCTTCTCTTCATCCCAGGGGCCTGAGCCAGGATGTAAGGGGCACAGGGCTCAGGCTTGCAGTTCTGTGCAGGACGGTCCTGGCCATGGTGTTGCAGTGCCCCCACGCTGCACCAGCCGCAGCAGCCCTCACCGCCCTCTGTGGCCTCAAATTCTTCATGTGCAGCTCTAGGGGCTGCACCCAGACAGTTTCGCTTGAGCGCAGTGGAGGCTTGCTTTCGTGTGCCTGACTGCCATCACATTCCAGAGTAGGTTTCCCCTCAGACCTTGCTCTCCAGGGCCTGTCCACTGCCTCTCCCATCAGACTAGACTTCCCAGGGCAGAGCTGTGACCCTCAGACAAGGGCTCCATCAGGGCTCCCTCTGGTGCTTCTTTCCAGGGACCAGAGCTGCGCCTTGGCTGTGGCCTTGTTGCTGGTGCTGGCAGAGGTGACTAGTGGAGATGGCTGGTGTGGCCTGAGGGTAGGGCCCCTCCCCTTTAGCCTTTGGGAGCTTCAGAGCTTCTGCCCAGCCCAACATCTCCCGATGCAGACACACAGCTTTTCCTGGCCTTTGGCTGGCTGGGAGTGTGGGAGTGGAGCTGGGGCTGCTCACTGCCTGGATTCTGGCTGGGCCGTGGGCTATAGGTGAAAGGGGAGCTGCGGGAGCTGAGTCAGGGAGGCCTTGTATCTTTGGGTTGCTGACCCCAGCACTCTAATTGTACCCCAGCTGGGAAGGATGGGGAGCCTGGGGGCCTGAGCCTTGGCTAGCAGTGCCCACCAACACCCAGCACAGAGCTGGGCACTGGGCCCCTGCCCTGCACAGCTGGGGCTGATGGGGAGTGAGCCTCAGGATGCAGTGAGGCTGCTGGGGCTGTTTGTGATGCTCATCTCACTAGCTCAGCACTTCTCTGTGGCCCACAGTACTGGCATCTCCCGAAACGCTCCTGGGGACCAGTACTCAGTAATGGACTGGCCAGTCTGTCCTGCCTCCTGGTGTGACCTCGGGCTGGCATGTCCCCAGGGGGTTTCCATCTCTGCAGGAAGGCAGGTCACAGACAAGGTGAAGAGTTTATGACTCCATTTCCAGAGTGACTTGGCCATGCAGGGATGTATGGTAAGGAGACAGAATGAAGAGTGGGTTTGCATGGTGTGTCGCTTTCCTTGCCCTGTTGAATGCAGAATCAGTAGGAATGGCCCAAATGGCAGCAAGAGGGATTTGGGGCTGACTCCGGAAGTGGCAGTTCTTTTCTGTCTGGGCTGGAGCGTGTCCTCCTTGGGTGTCTCTGCTAAGCCGCCCGCCCCTGAGTGTGCCGCAGCTGAGTAAACAGTGGTCAGGCTGGTCCGGGGGTGGGGCGGGGGTGGGTCCCAGGCTGGTTAGAGGTGGGAAGATGTGAGCTGTCCATTTCTGGGATCTAGTCCTGCAACCGAGACAACCTCAGCACTGTCACCGGAGACGAGATATCTTCTCCCCGGAGGCAGTGGCTGCAGAGTTTCCTTTTTGGGCAAAATTTCCTGGGTCAGCCCTTCTGTTTAAAGGTCCAGGCCTCTGTGAAGGACCCCCATCTTAGAGTTGCTGGGGAGGGAGGGTGGAACTTACCCCTGGGACGAACTGGCACCTCTGTGAAACACGAGTGGGCCAGGCCAGGCTCGAGCTGCGGGCAGGAGCTTGGGCTCTCGTTCACTGTCTGCTACTGTCCGTGCAACCTTGTGCTGTAGAGCCCCTCCGGACCTCTGCTTTTCCATCTGTGAAGTGGGAGGGAGTGGGCATGTAGGCTCCTTTCCAGCCCTGGTGTTAGCTGACTGACTCACTGAGGAGCTGGGGTGGGCCAGGAAAACCGGCAGAGGCCTTCCTGAAGGAGAGGATGGGGTTCTGGACAAAGTGATTCCTGGGAACCTGGACTCTAAATCGGGTGCTTAGAGGGCCGCTTGCCTTGCCTGAGCAGCAGGGAGCCTCACAGAGCGTGGCTGGAGGTCCCGGTTCCTCCTGCTGGAGCCCAGCCCGTTAGGAACAGCCGAGGGTGTGTGTGGGAGCGGGGAGGAGGAGCCTGTTCTCCCCCGGGGTCCCTAAATCGGTCCCACCCTGAGTCTGCATGTTGTAGGGTAGGGGCCATGGCTTTGGGGTGAGGACCTCTGCTTGCCAGGCCCTGCCAGCGTACCCCTCACTGTACCCAAAGCTCCGAGTCCTGGCACTGCCACAGCCTAGACCTGAGCCCCTGTTGCCAGGTGGGTGCCGGGGTGCCTGAGATAGAGGACAGGACCTCCCCGTCCAGGGTCCAGCCTTAAGTTTTTGCCAATTGCCTCCTCCTCAGGCCGCGCAGGGAAGGACCAGGTGGATTTTGGCTCAGCAGAGCCACACACCGTGCTTTTCCACGAGCCAGGCAGCGATTCCGTGTGGGTGGGTGGACGTGGCAAAGTCTATCTCTTCAACTTTCCCGAGGGCAAGAACGCCTCTGTGCACACGGTAAGCCCAGAGCCTGCACTGCCTTTCCCGCAGTTCCTCCCCTTATCTCTCTTCCGGCCTTGGTGAGGGGCCTCAGGGAGTTTGCGGGAGGGAACTGGCATCTCTTCCTAAATCAGTCCACCCCCCCCACTATATCCCATAGGTGGTCCCTGGGGGAGGCTGCCTAAAGGTAGCCCAAGTGTGTGTGGGCACTGGGCAGTTTGGAGAAAGCCCAGAGCTCATCCTTCCAGCCTGGGGGGCTGCGCTGGTGGGGCAAGCCTGGGCTGGATGCTGAGCTCCAGAACCCCGGGCGCTCGTCTTCTGAGATCTCTGGGCTGGCCCCTGGGTACCAGGCCCAGCAGCCTGTGTGGTCTTGGTGAGTCACTCACTGTCTCAGAGCCCTAGTTGCTCACATGCGCTATCGAATGAGCGTGTCCAGAGGGCACATGGAAAGCACCCAGGGCCCCTGACCCCTGACAGGGTGGACTCATGCTCCCTGCCTTCCCCCCAAGGTGAACATAGGCTCCACGAAGGGATCCTGCCCGGACAAGCAGGTGAGTGCAGGAGCAGAACTGCAGAGGGGAGGTGGGGCTCCCCGGAAGAGGGATGGGAGTCCATAAGAATCTGAGGGAGGTGTGGCCCTGCCTCGGGAGCCCCAGTCTGGGAGGAAAGAGGCAGCCCTTACTTAGGATTCCCAGTCTGAGTGGGAGACATACTCCTTCTCCAAGGCCCCTGTGTCCTTCCTCTGTTCTTGGGGGGCTGGAGTCAGCTGCGCCCACCCTGGACTCTCCTTAAAGGCTGCCTGCCTCCATGCTCAGACTTCCGATGCGGTCTTCCCCAGGACTAAGGGTTCTGGTTGTAGGCCTGCCAGGACCTCCAACCCACCTCTCTTCTTCCACTTCTTCTGGGCAGGACTGTGAGAACTACATAACACTTCTGGAGAAGCAGGGTGAGGGGCTGCTGGCCTGCGGAACCAATGCCCGGCACCCCAGCTGCTGGAACCTGGTGAGAAGGCCCCTGCCCACACGCCTGGTCAGCTGACCCCGGCCTGGGTGGGTTTCTGTCCCCCAAGGTGGGAAGGTGACGGAGGACTCAAAGGCTGCTGTCACCCTGTACAGAATACTTGGGAGAATGAGGGTCCTGGCCAGGAAGCTGGCACCCATGGGAGACAGTGGTCATTGGATTATGAGGCTGTCTGACCCCCTTGGTCTCCCCCAGGTGAATGGCACTGTGGAGGCGCTTGGTGAGAGGAGAGGCTATGCCCCCTTCAGCCCGGATGAGAACGCCTTGGTTCTGTTTGATGGTAGGGCTGTGGCTAGAGCAGGGGGGCCCCAGAGTGCTGTTGCCCTGGGAGTAGGGAGGGTGGTCAGCTCATGTCTGGTGGCCCAGGCCCAGGAGAGGGACTGCCAGGAGCTGTCTGCCCTTACCTTTGCCCCTCCCATCATGCCCAGGAGATGAGGTGTACTCTACAATCCGGAAGCAAGAATACAATGGGAAGATCCCTCGGTTCCGCCGCATCCAGGGCGAGATTGAGCTGTACACCAGTGACACTGTCATGCAGAGTGAGTCAGGCACCTGCTGGGCTGGGATGGACAGGGTGTGAATGCCCAGGGCAGCAGACAGGATTCTGATGTTCCCTGGGAGGGCTCCCCATGGGCTGCTGAGGCCACAGGTCAGTCTGGAAAGCGGGACTTGGGACAGGACCGAGCAGCTAGAGCCGAGAGGTTGGCCTGGGGCATGCAGAGGCAAACATGCAGAGGCTGGTTTGACCCAACACACACTGGTACCAACAAAACAGAGGATGCCCCAAACCCAGAGTGGGGGCCTGGGGAGTCATAGTGTGTCCCTCTGCTGAGCTCATGTGGGGGCAACACCCATTCCCTCCTCATTAGGGTTCTGCCAATTAGGCAGAAGTGACATAAAGGCCCCCAGGGACCTTCCCCAGTCCCCATGCATGATGTCATTGCTCCTGGGCTGATGACATCTTTGCAGGAGGAGGGCAAAACAGGTGTGGGGAGGGGGTGCGAAGGGTCAGGCCCCTTGGGGTGTTGGGCCTGAAGTTATGAGTTTTATTCCAGGTCGGATTCGTTCCAGGTTTGTTTGTGCAGACTGGGGGTGTGTGTGAAGGGTTAGGATGACCCAGACTGACACCAGTTTGCATGTGTCCCTGGCAGACCCGCAATTCATTAAGGCCACCATCGTGCACCAAGACCAGGCCTACGATGACAAAATCTACTACTTCTTCCGTGAGGACAACCCCGACAAGAATCCCGAGGCCCCTCTCAATGTGTCCCGGGTGGCCCAGCTGTGCAGGGTGAGTGGGTGGCTGAGTGGGCAAGAGTATGTCTGTGCATGAATAGGTGTGAGTGAGTGTATGAGTACCTGTGTGCAAGCGTGCATGCATGTTTGTGTGAAGGGGTGTGTATACTGTGTGAGTGATTATTTGTGTGGGATTGTGAGAGTAAATGATGTGCATGGGAGTGCGCGTGCATCTGTGAGTGGGTAATGATGGTTGGGCTCATGTGCATGTGCGCCAGCACAAGTGTGTAGTTGTCTGAGAATGCGTATGAGTGTGTGCATGAGGATAAAAGTATGTTTACATGTGTGCATTTCACCAGTGTGAAGGTTTGGGACAGGCAAGCACGCCACCTGTGTGCGTGTACATGTGTGAGTGGGCAAACGTGTCTGAGTCCATCTGCTCTGTGGGGGCAGACCCAGCACCCTCATCCCGTGGGTGCTCACTGCTGGGCCAGAGTCACGGGGCCCCTCAGCTCAGTCCCCTGGCAAGTCCCCACCCCTTCAGAACCTACCTTCCTCCTCTGAAGCCCAGGGGCTGGCATTCCTAGTGCTGGGTGCTCAGTGGGTGCTGAGGGGCCTCCTTTCCCCTCCACCCTTTCAGGGGGACCAGGGCGGCGAGAGTTCGTTGTCGGTCTCCAAGTGGAACACCTTCCTGAAGGCCATGCTGGTGTGCAGCGACCCCGCTACCAACAAGAACTTCAACAGGTTGCAGGACGTCTTCCTACTCCCCGACCCTAATGGCAAGTGGAGGGACACTAGGGTCTATGGCGTTTTCTCCAACCCCTGGTGAGTGACCCTCGTCCTGGGTCTGGCCTGGCATTAGTTAGGTGTCCAGTAAGGATTGGAGGGCTTGGGCCCTGCTGAGGGGCGGCTCATGTGGCATGAGCAGGGGCTCCTGGCCCAAGGGCCGGGGCTGCTGCTGGGACTGGGGTGGGGGCACAGTCAGTGCGCAGGGAGATGTCTGTGCCACTGTGTTTCTGAGTCTGTTCCCACTGGTGTGCACGTGTGCACGGTGTGTGCACTCATGGCGTGCCTGCGTGTCCACCAGCTTTGTGCTCAGAGTGGGCTCCGGCCGGGAAAGGCTGTTGAGTCCTCTTGGGGTGCTGGGTGCTATCACACCTGTCAGGCACTGCCTGCCTCTGGTAATTCACACCTCTTAATCACTTGCATTGATTGAAAACAAGGCAGGCAAAAGTGTTGCATGTGGGGGGTGGAAGGGCAGGGTAGGGAAGCCCAGACCCTGCTCTGTGGCTCCCACGTGCGTGAACCCAGCCGGCTGCGGAGGGAGTGGGGTCTGGCCTCCCCGGGCATCAGCAGCCTGCAGCTGTGCCCAGAGAGGCGGGAGATCTGCCCAACGGGGATGCGCACGGGGCATCCCTCTGCCCTGGGGCTGGCCTCTGCACCCTGTGATCCCGAGACAGGTTGGGGTTTTAGGTTGCAGCAGACAGAAATCAGGTTGAACTTCCCTTCTTCCCTCCTGCTTTCAGTGATGTTTGACAACCCTTAGGCACTGGGCTTGGCCCCCAGGGTGGTCCCTGTCCTCACTGGAGCGCGCAGGCCGGGCAGCTTGGTCGGAAGGCCGTGGCTGCGCCCTGTGCGGTGCTGGGCTGGCCTGGGCGAGTGGAGGTCGGGGTGCCGGGCCCTCACTGAGGTGGTCTCTGTGTCCCACAGGAACTACTCAGCTGTCTGTGTGTACTCCCTTGGCGACATTGACAGGGTCTTCCGCACTTCCTCACTCAAGGGCTACCACACAGGCCTTCCCACCCCTCGGCCTGGCAAGGTGAGCAGTGAGCGGTGAGCGATGTCCGCGTGCCCCTCCACTTCCTGGCTGCCCACTGACCTGGGTCTGCTCTCCTTGTCCAGTGCCTCCCAGACCGGAAGCCAATACCCACAGAGACCTTCCAGGTGGCTGACAGTCACCCTGAGGTGGCGCAGAGAGTGGAGCCCATGGGACCTCTGAAGACACCGCTGTTTCACTCTAAGCACCACTACCAGAAAGTGGTCGTCCACCGCATGCATGCCAGCCATGGGAAGGCCTTCCACGTGCTTTACCTCACTACAGGTGAGGGACTAATTGTGACCCCCAGGCTGCCTTGTGAAAATGGATGTGAAAGGTAGAAATAATAATGTAGTTAACATATGGTTGGGTCTTCAGCCCTGGAAGGAAGAACTGAGTGACTAAGAGCTGTCGGGAGTTAGTGTGTGTGGCCGTAGAAGAATCAGGCAGGAGGGCTGCCCAGAGGGAAGGGAGAAAGGCATCCCGGGGCAGGAGAAGAGCAGGTGCCAGGATTCAGAGGCAGAAATGTGGCACGTCTCAGCAATGCCTGATATCTCAGACTCCGAAGATGGGAGGAAGAGATGTGAGCAGCCAGGAGGAAGGACCTGGTCACTGCGGGCCTCTGTGGGCCTTTGTTAGGCAGAGTGAGGAAATCGGACCCTCTCCCTGTCTTTGGGATTAGGCAGGCGACAGGGAACATTTAATGTGGGATACAAAGAATTTAGTCAGACATGAGGAAGTATTTTCAGACGGCAGAGCCTTCGCAGTCTTGCAGAGGACAGCAGGGGCACCTCCGCTTCTCGCTGGCTCCAGAAGCTGGGCGGAACGCTCTGGATGTCCCTGCGTTCCAGGAAGCCACTGGCCACGGAGGAGCCAGCCCTGAGCTGGGTTTACGGTAGCTTCCTGGTCCCAGCTGGGGGCAGAGGGGACTCCTGGGAGTGGATGTGGAGATCAGCGTAGGCAGGCCACAGGTTTTCCAAGACTGGGTGGGCAGTGGTGCCATCAGAAAGGGCAGTGTCTCACGCAGGTGCTAGCACCTTTGGGAACATACAGTCCAGGCCTCAGGTACCTACCCCTCCTCCCATGTGACTTCCTGCTGTTGCTTCACCTTGGGGTTTTCTCAGAGCCACAGGGGCCTCATCGGTTCCCACAGAGCAAGGCCTGGTTTCTGGGTCCTAAGGTTGCACCTCTTTACTCTTCCATTTGTCTTGGTTGCACCACAGGGTGACTCGCAGCAACTGGTTTCTTCATGGGTCCTTGTCCTTGCCCTGCTCCAGCAGTGGCTGGCCTGGCTGTTGCAGCCAGCCAGGGGATAGCAGGGCACGGCAGGGCACTGGGGTGCAGGAGAGGAGAGGTCACACGATAGGGAACTGGGAACAGGAGCCAGGACAGAAGGCTTGGGACTGGGCCAAGGGAACTGTGGGCTCCCTTCCTGCAGACCTGGGAGGTGAGCGCCCTTGAGTGACAAGGACACTTGTCTCGGTTCCCCTGGAGGGCCGTTGGAGATACGCCATTTAGGAGCCTGCAGCATAAACAACTGGGGCCAGATAAGAAATCAAGCTTTCTGAGCCCTCTGCAGAGAACAAAGGCTCTCACAGCTGGGAGGAGCTATGGGAGGCTGTCACTGGGCTGCTGTGGAAGGAGGTGAGGGACGGTAGCTGGGCTGCGAGCTCGTCAGGCCAAGGAAGCTTTGGGCCACATTCCAGAGCCTGCGGCAGGGGGAACAGGACGAAAGGGAACAGCCTAGGCAGGTGACCATCTCATCATCTGACTGGTTTTTTTGGGGCAAGTGATGCCCCGGGGAATTGGGAGGGAGGGAGAGGGAGGTAGGCTATTCTAGAAACTAGGACAGTGGCTGATGTGGGATTGGGAGGACCCAGGGGTCAGGTTGCCCATTAGACCCTGACCAGTGTGAATGGATGGAACAGGCCCTCGGGGACGGGCAGTCTTGTACGTGACCTTGGGGATCCCAATGTAGAATCTAAGGTGCTTTTCAGATTTAAGATTTTACAGAAATTTAAAAATCCCCTTAGACTAAATGCTATATGGAGTCCTGGATTGGATCCTGGAACAGACAAAGGACACTTAGTGGAAAAAACCAGTCTGTCGCTGAGTTGGTGGTACCGTGCTGCTCCGCCGTGGTGCACGTGCTGCAGTTATATATATAAGATGCAGCAGTAGGGGAAGTGGCAAGTGGCACATGGGAACTTTCTCTGCCATCTTTGCACTTTTCTATAAATCTGAAATGGCTCCAAAACAACAAGTGCATTTAAAGAAAACATCCCTGAGAGTCCAGGAGGCAGGGGAGTTGTGGAAGAAGCCGGGGGACAGTGTTCTGACACCTCCGGGTTGCAGTCACCAGTTGTGTGACCGTGAGGAAGTTGCTCAGCTTTCTGAGCCCTGTTGGCTCCCCTGGGAAGTGGGGGAGATAATACGCATGAACAGGGGTGTGGAAGAACGAGGTAACGCTGATGCCTGTGGGTTCGGCACAGTGATTGGGTGTCAGGACTGCGGGTCCTGTCCTTCCAGCTTCCTCTGAGCCGCATGGAGCTCTGGGCCAGCCTTGGGAACTTCCTGTGCTTCCCTCTAACTCTCATATCCCTCACACTGTCCTCACCTAGTCCTGTGGCCCTGGCCTGAACCATCACTTCCTGAACCTCCCTACCCATGTCTTTCCTGATTGGTCCTGCCTAGAGAGAGGCTGCCTGCCCACTGACCCTCTGCCTCCCACCCACAGACAGGGGCACCATTCACAAAGTGGTAGAGACAGGGGATTTGGAACACAACCTGGTCTTCAACATCGTGGAGATCCAGCCCTTCCGCCGTGCGGCTGCCATCCAGGACATGTCACTGGACCCTGACCGGGTGAGCCTCCCCATGCCCAGCCCCATCGCGTGAAGCTACCCAGCAACGGCCCCCGCTGAGGACAGAGCTCCTTTGCATGTAGTTCACATCTCCTATTCAGAGCTTCTGGGCCCTAGGGCCCGCCAGGCAGCCGGCTGTGGCCTGGGGGTTTAGAGCTCAGCGTTGGGGCCGAGGGCCCTGGCCTGACCTACTCTCTCCTTTCAGCGGAAACTGTATGTGAGCTCCCAGTGGGAGGTGAGCCAGGTGCCCCTGGACCTGTGTGACATCTATGGTGGGGGCTGCCATGGCTGCCTCATGGCCCGAGACCCGTACTGTGGCTGGCACCAGGGCCACTGTGTCTCCATCTACAGCTCCCAAAGGTATGTTGGCCGGGATCCCTTGTCCCTGGGAAAAGGTAGAAGCAGGAGGGGACGTGGTGTGGACAGGTTGCAGGACGTGTCAGTGCTGGGTGCTGGGCCACTCTGGCAAGACCCTTCTCTTGGTGGACAGTGTGGCGGATACTGGTTGGGGGGTGAGGACAGGGAAGGGCCAGATCTGTGGCCTCCTGTCCACTTAGCCTCTGTCTTTCCACCTCCAGGGCAGTGCTGCAGTCTACTAATCTATCTGAGCCACACAAAGAATGCCCCAACCCAAAGCCAGGTACCTGATCTAGCCCTGCCCGGGGCCCCGGTCTAATGAGGGTGGTATGGCCATGCCCCGACTGCACTGTCTGAGGGGAACATGGTCTATTCCTGGGAGCCTCGGATAGTCGTGCGGAGTGAGCCTCCTTGGTGTGGGGTAGTTGTAAGAGGGGTGGGGTGAGGGAGGCCGGGGAGAGAAAGGAGCCTGGGAGCTCATTCCCTTGCCTTCATTTAGAAACCTTGGCCTCGGAGGCCTGGTTGGGGGCAGGGGTGGGGGGTAGGACACAGCCTGCCCTGGGAGCCCTCAGCTGTTCCTCACAGCTGCCTGCCCGTCCCCCCAGATGAGGTCCCGCTGCAGAAGGTCTCCCTGGCCCGGAACTCTCGCTACTACCTGAGCTGCCCCATAGAGTCCCGCCATGCCACCTACTGGTGGCGCCACGGTGAGAAGGTGGAGCAGAGCTGCGAGCCCGGCCACCAGAGCCCCACCTGCATCCTGTTCATCGAGAACCTCACCGATGGCCACTATGGCCACTACTACTGCGAGGCCCAGGAGGGCTCCTACCTCCGCAAGACCCAGCACTGGCAGCTGCTGTCTGAGGACGAGGCCAAGGCTGAGCACCTGCTGGGCCGCGCCCATGCCCTTCTGGCCTCTCTTTGGCTGGGGGTCCTGCCAACACTCACTCTTGGCCTGCTGGTTCATTAGGACCTCCCGGGGCTGGGTGTGTTGTAGGCTTCTGCAATCCCAGGGCACTAGAAGAGTCTCACATCCAGAGCCACGTGGCTAGGAGTTCCTTGCCCACCACAGCTTGCAGGGGCACTGCACAGCTCAACAGGGGACACCAGGCCTGGAGATGGCCAGCCACAGGCAGCTGCTGGGCCTGCGTGAGGTGGGTGGCATGGGCTGATGGATGAAGGTACCAACTCTGAAGCTGGGGCATCAATGGCCCAAGACTTTATCTTCTGTAGACTTCAAAAACTCCCTCTTGAACTTGAATAAATGCAGTGATGCTCCTGGCCCAAGAGCCTGTGGGCCAGAGAGGGGTTAGAAAAGGGGAGCTGGGATCCCCTTTCTGGACCTTCACTCTGAGGCCTGAGTCCTTCTGGACTCTCTCTATTCAAATCGCCCCCTCACCCTCCCTCCTGCCCCTGCAGGGAGTGGCTGGTATTCCTGCAGGCCCAGGGCTGCCCTCTGGCCCCCTCACCAGCCCTGGGTCCTACTAAGGAAGCCTCCTTGCATGTTTATTGAAGGATGTTTGCTTTCCGGACAGGAGGACGGAAAAAGCTCTATTTTTATGTTAGGCATATTTCATGTGTAGCTACTTCTGACTGCATCTGTATGAAAATACCAAAACTACATACTCGGGGTAGGGTGGGGAAGGGAGGGGCTGGGAAGGGATGGGTCGTGGGGAGTCCCGGTCTGAGGCTCTCGGGCCTGGGATGAGAGTCCAGGGACGTGGCATGAGTTCAAGAAGACGGCATGAGCTGGCTCTGCCCCAGGAGCTCAGGCCGAGGGGGATATTTTCCAAGCCCCCCCTGTTGGTTATGGGAGGGGGTGGGGTGAGGGAGACGGGAAAATGAAGGCGGAAACTGAGACCTAGGTTCATACATTCATTTAGAAGGAGTCCAGTTCTCAGGGGGGAGGTTTTAGGACTCTGCCCTTGGCATTGGGGGTTGGGGGTTGGGGGCCCCTCCCCCGCCCCTCAGCCCCCTTCCCCAGGGGCTGCTCTTCCATGCTCCCAACCTCCCACCTTCAGCTCAGGACATGTTATAACCAAGGCTAAACTGTGAATTCCTGTTGGGACAGCCTAGGCCAAGCCCTCCAGCCCTGTCCACGGATTTCAGCAGAGAGCTGCGCCTTCTCTGGTGTGTCTGGCCGGCCTGGGGCAGGGCCTGGGGTCGGTGGCCTTCCAGCTTTGGCCCCTGCATCTCTTTTCAATGCACTTTAATGATATAACATATGACTAATAAACAAGCTATTTATTTACCTGTGCCTGTTGCTTCCCTTCAGAGCCATTCTGGTCGGGGTGAGGGTGAGGGTGAGGGTTCCTGCATGTGACTCTGCATGTCCCGCTTGTGGGAGCATCGCACACCCTCTCACTGGCCCTCTTAGAGGCTTGGAGCGGAGGGCCCTCAGGCGGGCTCCTAGCTAGACAGGCAGGAACAGGATCTGACCCCAGTGCTCCTGAGCAGCGCACTCCCTGCCAAGCCTGTGTCCTGGAGCCCAGACAGCGGCAGCCCACCTGCTCTGCTCCCCACTAGAGCCGGCCTTCCCCTTTCCCAGCCTCCACCTCCCACACTTCCTTGGGAGGCCTGGCCTTGCTAGAAACAGCCTCAGGCCTCCCTGCCTCCAGGGACTCTGGTCTGGAGGGTAAGCTAATCAAACAAGAGCTACAAACATGGGATAAACCTGTGGCGATAGAAGTGTGTATTCAGGAGGCTGGGGTGGGGGGGCTGACGGGGTGCCGGAGTGGGGGTAAAGCACTCACTCCGGGCCGGCCCACCAGGTGGGACAGGTGTTGGTCTGCGTGCAGAAGGGACAGTGGGCAGGGTTCGTGTGCTGCCTGGAGCTTGACTGTTCAGCCCCAGGGCAGTGACAGGGCTGGGGTGGCACGTGTGACTTAGAAGCTCCCGAATTCCCTCAAAGATAAAGCAAATAGATTTCAGACCCAGAAGGATGTGTGAGATGGAGCCTCAACCCGGGGCGGGAGATGGGGAGGGAGTTGGAGGCTGACCAGCCGTACGGGTGGGCGGGACTAGGGATGAAGGGTGGGGAGAGTGGGAGGATTCTGAGAGGGGCCCTCCAGAGGCCTCCCCCAGTCTTCTCTCCCCTCCCTTTTCCCTTTTCACCTGCCCCTTGCTGCAGGGACCCTTGCCTTTGGGGTTTGCTGGGAGGTTTTCCTGAGCAATAATTGCTGGAGAGGGGATGTGGCAGTGGAACTTGGGACAGCTCTGAGTCTGAGCCCAGCTTCTGGGTGGCTCTGGCAGACCCCACGGGGCTGGAATGACCCTCACCCACTCCACTCCCCTCAGTCTGCCCTGTGATATCCTCGGCCAGCCCCACGCTGAGGACTGTGCCTGGTCCTTTCCTCTCCACACCCAGCCTTTCTAGGGTGACCAAGGTGGCAGCAGGGGCTGGGGCCAGGAGCCTGGGGGTTTGGGACGAGCTCTGTGCGGGGGCACAGACTGGGAGCCTCTATCACCTTTCATGATCCTGGGCAGGCCTTGCCTTTGCTAAGCCTCATTCTCCTCGGGCTTCTGGGGGCCCCTTCGGGCACACTGTCCTAGGGTATAAGACTAATTTCCTTTGTCTTAGAAGGAGCTTAGAGTCTACGTCTTGGCCTCATGTGTCTGTTTTCCCAGCCAAGCAGCCCCAGAAGCACAGGGGCTTTCCAGCCCCGCCTCCCCACAAACCCCTCTAAATGGAAAGGGCAGGAGGAGTGGGGTTCAGGAGCAGCTGGTAAAGAAAGTGAGGGCTCAAGCCCTGGCCTACCAGGATTGCTGGGTGACCTCCTATGAGGTTTCCGCCTTCTCTAGACCTCAGCAGGCCCCCCTTTCACGCAGGGATGCTTTTGGTGCCCTATGGGCCTATGGCGGGGGACTTGAGAGACAGAACACACTCCTTTGTCTGTACAGAGGCACCAGGAGAGGCCAGACTGGCAGGCCGTGTGCATGGAGGCATGAAATGAGCCCTTGTAAATTCATGTGAATGAACCAGCACAGCGGCAGGCCAAGCACAAACCTCCCCACCTCTGGCTTTCCCCTGACGCACAAGTAGCACAGAGGGCCTGGGGAGGCGGTGGGTGCAGGGCCATTAGTCTGGGACTTGGGGCATGAAGATCCATACAACATGGCACCAGTTTTGGCTTCTTGGGGTCAGGCTGGGGCTGGGGTACCGGCCCAGCTGTCTGCCCTCTGTCTTGTGCATGACCTCCCGAGAGAAGAGGTGGGTGCAAAAGAGGGAGCAAAACTGAAAAATCAAAGTTCAGCTCTCCTGGGAAGCAAGCAGGGAATGGGAAACTCCTGCACGTCTCTCTCCCTTTCATAAACCTAAAAGGCCACTAAGGTTTGCCCCAGGCACTTTTACCTACGTCTCGCTATCCTACCTCCCTTGGGGGAAGGCCACTGCGGTCTCTCTCCCCACTCTGCAACCCTTAAACATCTCCTTCCATGCGTAGACCTGATGTCCTGAGCCAACACTCACAGCTCTGCACACCCTCTGTTTTCTCCCTCCAGTCTCCCCTCAGTCCTCCGGCTGCCTTTGCCTCTGCACCATTGCTCCTGTGAGTCTTTCCACTGAGATGCCAGGAGTAGGATGTTCCCAGGCACAGGTTCCAGAATGACCTTGAATTCTTCAGAGCAGTCCTGGACACACCTGCCCAGCGCCCCCACGCCTCTGTGTCTCAGTCCTGAGCCAAGGGGGTGAGGGAGTGGATGAAGCTTTATGGCCAGTGCACCTGGAATCAGGCCCTGGGCATTGGTGAGGGAAGGCACAGCCCCTTCCCTCAAGACCCTCACAGCCTGGTAGCAGAGGCAGATGCAGGGCTGCATAGTGGTCCTCTATGTGATGATCCTAGGTGGGAGGATACCCGATTCATGAGGCGGGTTAGGGAGAGTGTTGGTTAGGGAGAGCTTTAGAGGCTTGAGTTCCCCAGGTGCTGATGTCACTGAAGAATAGAAGAGGGAACAGCACTTGCCACGGCCTGGAGTTGTGCCAGCACCTGGAATGTCGTGGGCTCAGCAGGAATCAGGTGAGCTTCAGGAAGGCAGAGGGACTTTGGCCCACAGCAGCAACTCTAGCACTTAAACAGTGTCTGTGTAACCGCTTCTCTGTTCTTTTAATATTGTTTCTGTTAAAAGTGTTTATGTAGCCCTGGCTGGAATAGCTCAGTGGATTGAGCACAGGCCTGTGAACTAAAGGATTGTGGTTCGATTCCCAGTCAGGGCACATGCCTGGGTTGCAGGCCAGTTCCCAGCAGGGGATGCACGAGAGACTACCACACATGGACATTTCTCTCCTGTCCTTCCCTTCCCTTCTAAAGATAAATAAATAAAATCTTTTTTAAAAAAGTGTTTATGTAAAAGATGAATTGTTAACTGATATGTAACCTGTAGCTAAACAGCGTATTTGTGTGAGAGTTCCAGGAACTGATGTCAGAGGAAAAGCTGACTCCAGGAACTGGATGTACCTACTGCAGCAGACTCGCTGATCTTGAACCATAAAAGCCAGACCTCTGCTTGACTGGTTTTGATATAATCACCAGAATGCACTGTACCGACCCACATGTGCACGTGTTCTGCTCCCTCTCCTCCCTAATAAAAAGTCCTGCCCTCACCGAGATGCGGAGGTGGTCTTTAGGGTGGGGGTCCACCATCTCCTCAGGGCGGCACTGAATAAGCCATTTTCCTTACACCAGCACCTGTGTCTCGAGTACTGGCTTTCGAAGCAGAAGGCAACCAAACCTGAGTTCGGTATCACTGGGAATAATACATGCTTGTTGAGTGAATGAATAAGGTGAAAGAGGAGAGAGTATCTGGAAGTGGGATTTAATGAGTTTGTCTGTGCTGACTCCTGGGAGCAAGGGCTGCACATCTTTGCCCTGCCAGGTGTCAGGGGGCCACTAGAGGGTTTTGAGCAGCGGTGGGTGGATGATGACAACGACAATGTGGACGATGGGGTCCTGAGCCTTAGCTTTTCTCACACCTCTTCCTTGCTGCCTCACTGCAAGCTCACCCCTCCCTCACCGCAGGCACTTCTGGCTGCCTTCACAGCCTGATTTTAGCCTCATTGTCTGGAAAAACAAATGGACATTCTGGGCTGGGCATTTCAGCAAGGGTTCTGGCCACGAGGTCTGCGGATGTGGGCTGGTGGGAGGAAGCTGGAGTGGCTTAACATAGGCTCAGGAAATACTTTTATGTTGGTACTGGTTAGCATTGGGAAGAAAAGGCCTTGGGAGGAAAACAAAAAACAAACACCACATTCCCAACTGATGGAAAAAACCTAGGACCACGTCCAGAGGCCCTTGCTCAGTCAGTGTGATGGTGACCTTCTGGAGGGTGGTGCCCATGTCAGAACTGTGGGACCCACTGTCGGGAGCTGACCAACAACCAACCCTTGACACACTCGGGATGGATGAGATGCATCTGCACGGTAGAAGCGACTACCGGCTATCTCTCCTTGTGTGCTTGTTCTTGCTTGCATGAGGTGGTGGGACTTTGGCGCATTAGTATTTTACTAAGCCTCTGCACAGTTCCTCTGATACTGCACATAATGATTTACTGACTGCAGAACAGAGGTCCCTAACAGCCCCAGGGCCACCTGCTTCCTTCACCTGGAAACTTAGTGATGGAATGGAACAGTGGGCAGACCAACTGCCAGGGCGATGGAGGAGGATTTTGTTAAGGGAAACCCCTGATGTTTCAGAGCATAGAAGCTGAGAACTCTTTGTAGCTCCTCCTCCTCCTATACCCTGGACAGGAGTAGTCGTAGATGGAGACAGATCGGTAAAGAGGCACGGGGCATGAGTCAGACATTGTAGTCTAAGCACATGGGAGTAAATACAAAGAATGTCCCCACCACGATGTAATAAGAATACCTAGACAGACAATTAGACATTTAATTCAGACAACCTAACCACAAGAAACCTTTGTCTTTTCCAATAACTATTACTTAAGTTTGCTGTGCACGGTTACCCCTTAAGATTTCTTAAATTGGCCTACCTATGAAGCCCATGTGGGCACCTGGAAGTCTGTATGCTGCTCAAAGCTATTTTCTGCTTAGCTGATTGAGAGCCCTCTTGGTCACACTAACTTTTGTTAAGCATGACAGAGTCTGTGGACCTTCCTGTATTTTTCCCAGCTATTTTTCATAATAACCTTTTCTGTTAACGATAAGCATGCTATGCACCTGTCTTCCGTAACATTGTATAATCATCCCTATAAAAATCAAGAATGGTTGCAGTCAGAGAGCCAGTGAGATCTAATGGGTCCGACTGTCCTCCGGCACTTCACTGGGTGTCCAGCTCTGCTTCCTCCGCTGCGCTGTTCCTTCTTCGGGGACCCTGAGACCCGCCAAGGCAGGACCTCGGCAGCCCACACCTGACGGGTAGCTCTTTCAGGGTGGGCAACAGGAATAAGGCTCAGAAGGGCTTAGGTGGAAAGCACGTGCTTGGGGGCGGGCCTATAACACACGGGCAAACGCAGGGCCTGCAGCTTTATCCCCGCTCCCAGACATGCGGCAGAAATCACTGCACAGTTTGTCCTTTCTCCCGAGTGCAGATGAGCAGTTTCCTCCGGAACTGCCTCCTCCCAGGGCTGCTGAGCCCTTGAAACGCGGCTCTTCTGAGTCGAGGTGTACTGTCAGTATAAGATGTACTGGGTTTTTGAAGATGTAGTGAAAAAAGAATTTACCTTATTAATAAGTGCTTATATTGACTACATGTGGAAATTTAAATGTTTTGGATATACTGGGTTAAATAAGCCATATTGTAAACGTTAATTTCACTTGTTTCTTTTCACTTCTATTTCATGCGACTGCTAGGACATTTAAAACTGTGCGGCTGACATAAATTTCTATTGGCCACCCCACCAGGGCACAAAATGTTGTCTTTTTTATTCATAGCTAAATCTCCAGCACCTACATGGTGCCTGGAACATAGTAGGTGCTCAGTAGCTATTTGTTGAATGAGTAAATGCATTCTCATTCTCTTCAGGGAGCCCCCACCAGTCGGTCAGGCGGACTGCGGCTGCTGCCCTGAGCCCCCGTAGCAGTCCCAGCGTGGTGTTGCAACCCCCGTGTCTGCTTTCTGATTTTAGAGCTGGTCTTGCCGTTTCAGGACTCTCAGGAAACCCAGGAGCTGCAGGCGGACTCCCCTCAGGGGAACGTGCTGCTCCCCTAAGGGTCCCCTGAAAGGGAACTTTCTGTTTCTTCAGATGAGGAAGCAGGACAGTGTGCAAATGATATGGAAATAGCTTCTTGCAGGCATTTGCATGCTTGGGGTGCTGGGTGCTTCATGTTCACATCCGGACCCTAGCCCCTTGTCCCTAGGGACAGAACAAGAAGCTTGGGAGACCTTGAGCCCCAGAGAGAAGCAAGGCCACGCTAGTCTTTCCCCAGTGAGCAAGGGCTGTAGCCCAGAGCAGCGTTGTCTCTCCTATCCATCAGGAGCCTAAAAATAGTCTGCAGTTCCAGCCTCCCACACAGCTGCCCTTGGAGCTGGGCCCTGTGCTTGCCAGCTCCTCCAAAGCCCAGACTGTCTGCATGGTCCTGCCTCAACCACCAACTCCCGGCTCCTCGCCTCTGTCCCATCCTGACCCCTGGGGACCGGGACTCAGCACTTGGACCTGCAGGCCTGCTGAGGGTCTGCCTGTTGCCCTGCCTTCCCAAGTGGACTGGGCCCTCATCCCTTGGACCTCCAGATCCCATGCTCTGTCCACTCGCCTCTTCTTGAGGGGATGTGAGCCAGACACAGAGGTGGGGTGAGGGAGTTCCAGACCGTGGAACCAGAACTCGCAGAACCCAGTGGTGTGACAGACCATGGCAGGTGGTGAGCCCCTTAGGAAGTGCTGGTTGAGTAAGAAGGAGTCGGGGGACCAGACAGAAGCTGGGAGGCAGCAGGGCAAGTCTGCTGGCTCCCGCCCTCATGCAGGGCTCCTCCAGGCACCTCTGTCCTGCCTCACGGGGCAGGGGCTGTCCCTCTCAGATCTGACCCTGACCCAACCCACAACCAGGTCATTGCTGTTCTGTCCACATTGCCCATAGAGCCAGGGAGAACTCTCAGTGGGGGGGGGGCTCCCCATTTTGGGACTTCCACATCTCTAATTTGTGTGAAGCCCTGGTACCTTCCAGATCTGAGCTTTGGGACTTCCTTTCTGCTCATCAGGTCTGCAGGGGCAGTCAGGGCTACCCAATGTGGGGGTATGCCCTCCGGGCAACTCAGGGTGTCTGGCAAAGCTAGGACCACAGCCTACAAATCCTGTTGCCCACACAGGACCCAGCCCCTTCCTCTGAGGTCTGGCCATCATTGTGTTAGGGGCACATCCTGGTCTGAGTGAAGAATGGTGTTTGGGGGCCCACCCTGTGAGGGCTTTTCTGGTGGCAAGTGTGAATGCACAGTGACACTGTTGACTCACCATGGTTTCCCCGCTGAGCTGAGCAGGGTCCCAGCAGCAGCAAGTGGGGGCACCAAAATTCACATTTTCCTCTTCTGGGAACAAATTTGAAGGAAATGCTGAGTTCATGGGGTGGTTCTTTCCATGCCATGGTGGTTCTTTCCATGCTATTATTAAAGCCCCTTCTTGCTCCAGCATCTTCCAGGAGCCTGGCCACAGACCTGGGAGGCAGACTGCCAGTGTGGGCATTATTGTTCCCCAGTAGACATAGCGGGGGAGAGGCCAGAGGGAGGGAGCTTCTTGCCCAGAGCTACCTGGCCCATCAGAGCCTGGCCTAGAACCCAGGCCTCGTGCCTCCCCCACCCCCACACAACACCCTCCCCCAAGGAAATAGAAGTGGGTGTGAGCTAGATGCTTCTTGGCTGAGGTGTAGGTGTTCGGGAGGTTTTCAGACCGTTGAGGTTTTCTCACCCCCAAGCCCCTCATTTCTCAGCATGTGGGAGCCCTCCTCAGTGTGCGCACTGGCTGCTGTGAAGAGTCAGTCTCAGGACATTTGACCCTGGCTCTGGGCCCGTCCGAGGTGATCCCCTCCCCCAGCCTCCTGAAAAGCTCAGAGACACCTGGAGCTCTTCTGTACCCTGGATAGCATCCTTGGGACCTTAGGCCCATTTCTCAGCTTGAAGAAACTACAGCCCTCAGAGGAAGCCCAGACTGTTCCTGTGAGTAAGGGGGTGTGGCTGTTGACATCCTAGCTCTGACACATCTCTTCCTGCTGCTTACTCACCTCGTCTGGAGGCCCGCCTCGATCACGAGTGGAAACACAGGTGTAATCAGAGGAGAGCCCATACCAGGGAAGAGGAAACTGTGGGGACTCAAGGGTTGGAAAATTTTAGTTTAAGGTAAGTAGTTATAGGCCTGGTAAGTAATGCACGTGTTAAAGCTTTTGTTTCGGAAACTACAGATAAGGCCCGTCCTGGCTCCTGGGAAAACAGCCGACCTCTTGGGGCACTGGCTAGAGATTACCGCCTGGGGACAAGTTGGAGGCATCTGGGCCTTTGTGTTCCAGGGAGAGACAGATGACCACTGGCCCCTGGGAACAGCTAACTGCCCAGCTCGAGAATACTGCAGTTTTTAATCTAATTTTCCCTGAATTTCAAAACCCTGCACCACACTTCGTTCTCTGTGATAAAAACCTCGGCCTGGAAAGAAAATGTAAGGTGGTCGGTTAGGGTGTGAACCCACCTTCATCTCAGATCACTGACCATCTGAATAAAGCGCCCATACAGATTCAGTCGCTGTCTCTGCTTGTTGGGTCTGGTCGTGACCGGCAGCTGGAACAGCGGAGTCTGTCCCGGTTTCACTGTCTCCATGCCTTTCTGTGTTTCAGTCTCACTCCTTCTCTGTTGGCCTTTGCGTCTCCATGTCTCTCCTGATTTTCTCTGTGACCCGTTCTCTTGTGTTCACACATAGGGAACGAGCATGCATACACATAACATGCAGGTGCAGAGGCCCACACACATGACCTGCTCACACCTGCACACAGTCCGGATGCACATCTGTGCACACGTGCACCCCACCACCACCACCACAGGGCCCTCCCTCCTCGGGTCCTGTTCACATACTCAGAGAAGGGGGACATGAAACTCTCTTTTTCTGTGTCTGCAGGTCCAGGGCAAACCCATAGCTGGTGTCCAGGCTGTCCCTGCCTCCCTGGCACTGGCGACTGGGAACTTAAAAACCTAAGCTAGTACCCCTGCTGGTAACAGGAATCTAGTGGGGTCACTGGGCCCACATGATCTGCAGGGGAGCACAGAGGGTGGAACATGGAGATCACTGGGGGGTTAATGGTGCCCTGGCCCGGAGCACCTCCAGCCCCTGCCCCATTTGATGCCCTTTCCCTGTGGTCCTGCTAAGATGTCCTATTACCCACCTGGGAGCTGGGGACAGAGGAGTACGACTAGACAACAGGAAGCCCTAGGGTGAGGTGGCTTCAGAGAGGAAGCCTGAGGGACCGAACGGGACAGTGCACTCCGCCCATGAAGAGCTGGGGAGCAGATGTCCCTGGGGGATGTCATGATGACGGAGGCCTCTGTTTCTATTCTTTCAAAACAATGAGCCGGATGAGGCCCTGCCAGGTATTGAATTTCCTGGGAAGGTCAGGGCATTCCAGGCACGCTCCACATTCCTGGTCTCCCTGGATGTTCGCACGGTGGGTGGAGGAGACGGGGTTGTGCAGGCAGGAAGCCCCTGTAGTCCAGTAAGTCATCGAGGACCCGGCATTTAGGCTCAGGCAGTCCCCAGATTCAGCCTCCATCCACCACCCTCAGCACATGGGCCTCTGTCCAGGTCACCCTACCTCTGAGCACCTACTTACTAAGTGCAGGTTTTGACTGTAGGAAGCTTGCAAGCAGCAGGAGGAGCCCGGACTGGGGAACCTGGGAAGGGACACCTCTCAGGCTGAGGCAGAAGGAAAAGCCCCTCAGGGGCTGGGGCTGACCCAGCAGGAGCCCAGAGATCTTTCCAAAAGGTGTCCCTCATCTCCACCCTCTCTGCCAGAGACAGAGCATGATCAGCCCAGTTCAGCTTCAGCAGGCCAGCCCGGGAGGACATCGCAGACAGTGACAGTGGTGACTGCACAGCGCATATCCCGAGTGTGTCGGGACGGTTCTAGAAGTTTTACATGAATTATTTTAGTTAATTTTCTCACCAGCCCTGTGAGGTTGATACTGTTCTTGTTTCCATTTTATACTTAGAGGAACTGAGGTGCAGAGAATGTAATCAATTTAATGAAGTTTCACAGCAAAAAGATTAATCTAATCTTCGTCTTCAAGAAACTGGGGTTTGGGATCGTTTTTACTTGGTCACACTCACACACCCTGCAGGGGTGTATTAACTTCCTCTTCTTTGCTGGTCTCCTGGGTGACAGGGGCCATCCATAGCAGAGGTGAGCGGACAGCAGGGTCACTCTGGCAAATGAAAGCAGATGCCTGCGGGGCAGGGACAGCCCTCACACATCCACTCAGACCGTATGCAGGGACCTCCAAGAAAGGGGATGGGAGCATCGATTCCAAGAAGCTCAGACAGGGGAGGGCCACCTGCCAATCTACCTATCCTCTTGGTGGTGACCAGAGGCCGGCTGGTGGTGACCCCAGCCCCTCTGCTCTGGCTGGATACCACCAGGGGGCTGGGGAGGGGGCAGCCTCGTTCTTTCACTGGCTCCTGCCAGCCAGAACCATCTCAGGGAGCAGCTGCTTTGGTGGCTAAAAGGAGCCCACATCCTGCTCCAATCACTGCGAAGTGAGTGTCCAAGGGTGGAGGCCCCCATGGGAGCCGAATCAGGCTGACTCGGTGGAAACCTCTGACCATTGCTGTCTCCAAGCCAAGTCCCGCAGTCAGACCAAAGGAAGAACTTCCCAACTGTTGGTCAACATGTTGCTGGAAGGCTTGCAAATGAGTGGCGTTGGGGAGGGTGCACTCGTCCTGCCTGGGAGGCACTGCTGGTGGAGGAGCTGCAGGCTCCACAGGCCCCGTGCCAGAGCCCAGGCCAGAGCCTCCCCTCCAGGCTGCTTGTGGGGACACCTGTCCTGCAGCCGAGGACACAAAGAGTGTTTCCTTAGGGCCCTTTCCCTCCCACCTGCTCCTCACAGGCCACTCTGGAGGCACCCTAGAGTGGGGAGCGGGGCCTCCCCAGGACAAAGAGTGGCTCCTTGTGGGATGGTGTTTCCAGAAGGAGGGAAAGAGACAAGCAAACCAATGACATGGACAAGCTCGGCCTTTCAGCTCTTCACCGGAGGGAGGTAGTTTGCCTTTCTTTATTTTTTCATTAAGATTAAAAAGTCACCATTTAAAAGTGTACAGTTCAATGGTTTTTGGCATATGCACAATTACCAATATCTATGTGCAGAACATTCTGTACCTATCGTCTGTACCCAAAGAAATTCTGCACCTATTGTCTCGGTTCGTCCCCCTTCCATCCACCCGCCGCACCCCAGCCGCCCCTGTTCTGCTGTCTGTCCCTGTAGATTTGCACATTCTGACATTTCACGAGTGGAGTCATTCTGTGTCCCTTGTATCTGGTTTTCTTTCACTTACTATAATGTCTTTAAGGTTCATCCCTGTTGTAACACATATTGGATTGGAGGATGTTTATTGATCTTAGAGAGAGAGAAACATCGATGTGGGAGGGAGACATGGGCGGGTTGCCTCCCACATAGGCCCTGACCGGGGATGGAACACACAACCTGGGCGTGTGCCCTGGCCAGGGATCGAACCCGCAGCCTTTTTGGTGTGTGGGATGGTGCTCCAACCATCTGAGACACCCAGCCAGGGCCTGTCTTTTTTCTTTTTTAAAAAATTTGTTTCTAGAGAGAGGGGAAGGGAAGGAGAAAGAGTGGGAGAGAAACATCAGTGTGTGGTTGCCTCTCATGGGCCCTGACTGAGGGCCCATCTTTTAATTGCTGAATAATATCCCAAGGTGCAGATATACTGCATTTTGTTAATCCATTCACTGTTCACGGACACTGGGGTTGTTTCCATGTTTTGGATGTTATGAATGGTGCTGTATGAACATTGGTGGACATGTTTGCGTTTTTAAAAAGATTTTATTTTTTAGAGAGAGAGAGGAAGGGAGAAAAAGGGAGAGAAACATCAATGTGAGAGAGAAACAGCGACTGGTTGTCTCTCACATGGCCCCAACTGGGAGACCTAACCTGCAATCCAGGCATGTGCCCTGACCAGGAATCGAACTGGTGACTTCTTGGTTTGTAAGCAGGTGCTCCGTCCACTGAACCACACCAGCCAGGGCAGTGTACATGTCTTGTGTGGACACATGTTTTCAATTCTTTGGGGGCTATCATCCGGGGAGTGAAAATGTGGGAGATAATGGGGTAATTTTATGCTTCATGCCCAAGAACTGCTACACTACCCTCCACAATGGTCATACCATTTTACATTCCCGCCAGAGTGTGGTTCCAATTTCTCCATCTCCTCACCAGCACCTGCTCTTTTCTGTGCCCTTATTCTTTTGACACACCTTTTGTACAGGTCCTACTTGGTGCGAGGCCTGTGCCTGGGGTAGGGGATGCCCTGGCGGGGCCAGGGGGCAGAGACCGGAAACAGTGGCCGCTGGTGATCAGTGGAGTGAAGGGTGGATGATGGGGGCCCCATCCGTGAGGGACACAGGGCAGGCTTCAGAGGAGGCAAGGCTTAGGCTGTGGTCCCTGGGCCCTGCCTTTGTTCCCTTCCCAGCACCCAGGTTCCTGAGAGGGGTGGTGGTCAAATGTTGAAAAGTCCCATCCTCCTCTGAAAGCCACCCATCAGCGCCTGTTTCACTGGGTTGCGTTTTCATCTCCAGGTCACATACCAGCAGCCTAAACCCGGTGAGGAAACTGAGGCTCAGAGGGGGAATGATTTACCAAAGGTCACTCTAGGAGTCCAGAGCCCTGGCCGCCAGAACCCAGCCTAGGGTCCTTTTAGCTCTGGGTGGGTGAGGCCTGGGACAGCATGAGGCTGTGGGTAGGGAAGGGGAGGTGGCAGGAGGCTGAAAGAGAGGGTGGACCCGGGTTGGAAGAAGCCAAGCTTCAAAGATTTTCTGGGGCCGAGGGGAGGGCCCGTGGGCAGGGTATGAGTGGGGACACAGTGAGCGGTGGGGGGAAGTGCTGAGCGCTGGAGGCTCCTGCTGTGACCGGTCTCTCCGGTCAGTTTCAGTTCTGCCTCACTCGCCCCCTGAGACCCCAGAGTTGGGGGAGGGTTTGGAGGATGTGGGGGTGACTCTCAGCCAAACCCATTTTGGTCCCTAGAGGGTAGATGTGGGGGTATGAGCCCGACACCAGTCAGCCAGCCGCCCCTGTCAGCCTGCATTTCTGTCTGTGACAGGTCCCTCAGTCAGAGGCAGAGGCTGAGGCCTGGCTGTGCTCCACCCTCAGCGGCTGGGGGTGAGCGAGAACTGGGCCTGGCTGGCCGACAAGGTTGATGGCCTGTCCCATCTTGGGGCTCAGTGTGCCTAGTGGGTGATGACTGGTCCCGAAAATAGATTGGGGGACTATTTGTTCAATGAAATCATACTTTATAGGGCTGGGTTGAAACGAGATTACCCACTCACTTAGTGACTCATAGGCTTTCAGTTTAGATCCTTGGCTGTGTCACGTGCTGTGGGTATATGGGGACAGTGTGAGATATAGCCCCTTGTCCTCCTGGACAGCAGGAGAGGTCCCTGTCCTCTCCTGCTGTGCTCAGTTGTGATGGCTTTGATGGGGTTGTAGACAGGAGGGACCAGCCTGACCTGGGTGCTCATGTAGGTGGGCTGGCGGCCCCAGGCCTTGCCTGAGCCCGGAGGAACATCTTCTACACCCCCATGGAGTGTGAGCTCAGAGATCAAAGCCCACATTTACCAAATTCAAGGCCTTGAACCGCCCCCCCTGGGTCTGTCAGGGGCCTTGTGGTCCTGTGGGGGAGGGGTCTGGGGCCACTTCCGTAGCTCTGGTTCACTCGAGTCTCTCCAGATGTGCCCCCCAGGGGCTCCGGGCACTGGCAGAGAGAACACAGGCTGCCTTGACTGCCTGCCCCTGCCCTCCCCTTGCCCAGAAGTCTCCTCCAAGCGCCCCAGCAGGTGACAGGCTCGGGGTCTGGGAGCCATGTATTTCTGCAGCCTGCCACCCGCCCTCTTGTCCCCCCTCTCCCTTGTGCCTCCTCGTTCCCTCAGCTGCGACTCGTCTCGCTCAGGCTGACTTTTCGCTCTGGTACCCTGGCAGCCCCCAGGCCTGTCCCAGCAGCTGCTGTGAAGCAATTTGAATAAGACTGGAGTCTGGGGGGAAATCCAGAAGATGATGTCCTCCGTGCCTCTTGCCACCCTGGCCTCACGGAGGCCTCACTTCCCCATCACGGAGCTCCCGTGGGACTTTGGGGGCAATTTTCAGATATTTAGCAAAGGGCCTCTGAGGGACAGGTTTTTCCTTGGGGCTGCCCTCGTGCTGTGGCCCTGTACGGTGAGGGATTGGGCAACGCCGGGGACTCAGTGTGGCTGAAACTCCCAGGGTAGGCTTAGTGGTCCACGTATAAGCCTCTATGCTGTCACGGCCAGGCCCGTGCCACTGTGAGGACAGACATCAGGACATCATTCATGCCTTTGGGACAAACCAGGGAGGGGACATTAAAATCAACGAGGTGCTGTTAGTACAGTAGGTACTACGTTAACTGGCCAGAGTGATTCTCACATTCTGTCCTTGTGGGACAGTGGGAGTTAGCAGGGCAAAGAAGGAGCCGAGGGAATCTACATATATGGTCAGAGGCACCGAGGCAGGCAGCAGAATGACCCACAGGGAAACTGCGAGTACTTCCACATGACCGACCGGAGGGGGAGGATGTGGGACAGGAGGGCAGGGAGTGGGCAGGGCAGCGCAGAAAGGTCCCTGACAGCTCCGTCCCTGACGCCAGCAGCGGGGTGTGGAAGTGGGAGGCCTCCCCCATGAAGCTGGAAAGGGCAGCCCCGCCTTGTGGCTGAGGGCAGCTCGCTCAGCTCTGCCTCTGTAAGGGCCAGCGGGCGGTGGCCCACACCTGCTGTGTATGAGCAGTGGGGTAGCCGGGGCTGGCTCCACACGGCTGGGTCCCTCCGTGGACTCAGGCCCCACTTCTGAGGGAAGAAGGTGGGGATACAGGGGAGGGCCTGAGTTTGGAGTCACCCAGCCCGGGGTCCTACCCTGACTCTGCTGGGGCGCATCCAGGTCGGCGAGGCCGTGGGAAAGAGGTGCGTCGCACCGCGCTGTCCCCCTTCTGGAGCCTCTCTCACAGCAGTACCTGCGTGCACACCGGGTAGGCAAAGTGGGACTACAGGGGTTCGTGTGGAAAAAGACACGCAGGTCAGTATGAGTACAATAGCTTTCCTAACTCAAAAGAATTTCACTCACAACTGTAAGCCTACTTTTGCCCACAAAAAAGTTTTGCTGTGTGACAGCAAGATTGGAAATGCCCTCTGTACCCATCACATGGAACTGGTTTAGACTGTGGTATGTCCCCATGATGGAATACTACCCAGTAGTTAAAAAAAAAAGTGGAAGCTTTCTATGCATGAATGTCAAAGCAGCTCTGGGATTTTTGTCAAGTCAAAAAGCAAGTACAAGCCCGTGAAGAGCAGAGAGGCGCTCCTGCCCAGGCTGGGTTGGAAGTGATGTGACGTGGAGCTCAGGAGATGGGGGAGTTCCGCCACGCTGAACTGGCTGGAAGGGAAGTATGGTGCCAGGCTCGTCAGATGGAGACCAGCTCGGGAGGGCCCTGGGCTCAGGGAAGAAACTGAAAGCTACCAGGACCCAAGCCAGTGTTCAGCAGATGCTGATTCGCTTCACCTGGTCACAAGATCTGGCAACTGTCAAGCAATAACCACATGTATACTGTGCTTTATGTGCAACTCCAAACCCCCTGAAGGAGGTGTTTTTATTGTCCTGAGTTTACAAATGGAGGAGGCCGGGGAGCCAGCACAGTCACTTTAAAGTTGGTAAATGGCAGACCCAGAGAAAGAACCCAGCCGGTCTGGCCCGTGAGCCCGCATCTCAAGCATCTTGCTATCCTGCCTCCCAGAGTGGCGGCTGGGGCAGGGTGTCCTGGAGGGGCCGGCTGCTGGTGAGGGAAGGTCAGGAGGCTGTTACGACACCCTAGACAAGAAGCAATGAGGGTCTGTGGGAAAGCGGCAGCTTTTGGGATTAAGACTCAGGTGTCCGTCGGAGAACGTCTAAGGCAGGGGAAGCGAGCCCTGGTGGTGAGTGGGGTACGGCTGCTGTGGAAGGAAAGGAGCCCAAGATTCATTCACCCGTTCACTCGCTTAACCAAACCACTGAACGTCTACGGATGCCAGCCGCTCCCAGTGGCTCTTCCAGGAGCTGGACTTGCCTCGGTCCCCAAGACAGACAAATATCCTGTCCCACAGAAGGGATATTAGCTTAGGGGGAAACCATGATGTGTAAATATGTAAGTTATATAGTCTGTTAGAACTGTGGAAAAATAAAATAAAGGTAAGGGTGATGAGTGGCCCTGGTCATGGAGCTGCTGAGGATTTTGGTTGGGTGGTCGGGGAAAGCCTCACCCAAAACGTGATTTTTGAATGAAGAAAAGAGGTGAGAGGTGAGCTGCGTGTTTCGGGACACTGAGTGGTCAGCAGTGTGTAGAGGACTGCCAGCAAGGAACAGGCTGCCGGTGGGCTTGGTGGGCTGTGGGGGCAGGAGTGGGATCTCAGAGGGCGGGGGAAGCAGGTGGCGCCGGAGGCAGTGAGGGGAGACAATGCTTTCAAGAGCTCCTAGGCAGAGGCTGGAGGCGGGGGTGAGGGGCTCTGAGACGGTTCCCGTAGGCTGCAAAGTCAGAGCAGCAGGTTTGATGCTAAGAGGCTGCAACGGAAGGTAGAGGGAGGGAGGTCAGGATAGGGTGCATGTCAAGCTCCCTGGGGTCTCTCTGAGACAAGGCTGAGGTGACTTCCTCCTGCTCCACTTCGGCTCCTGAGCCCTGGGGAGGGAGGAGGAGGGGGGACTACGGGAGGGAAATGTGGTCGGAGAGCAGGGACAGACAAAGGCACAACAAAGGTGGAAGTGGAGGGAAGTGTCAACGTCTTTTACAGACAACATAATGGTTGTTTCCACTGTGGTGAGAAGACCAAAAGGAACCCCATGAAAGCAGGGGCGTCTTTGAAAACACTTTTCCGAATGTGAAGGTGTAGGCCCCTCTCCCAGCCCCCTGCCTCCAGGCCTAAACCTTGCTGCCTTTGGAGGACCCCCAGACAGAAGGGCTTCCACGTGGGGCAACCCTGCAGACACGGAGGCGGGAGGAGGGTGGGCAGGGCCAGAGGGCAGCCTGGGTAAAGATGAGGGGGCAGCGGAGCTTGATGGTATTTGGGACACAGGCTGAGGCGTGACTGTGGAGACCAGCTCGCCAAACAGGCCAGGTGGACGCCGGTCGGCCGGCCTTGGGCACCAAGAAGTCTTTGCTGATTGTGAGATGACCGGAAATGTCCACCACCTGGGAGGGCCTCCAGGGGCTCAGCACCCTCTCCAGGTCCTGGGCCAAAGGTCCCAGGAGAGAATGGACAGCTGGAAGCAAGGCTGGGGCCAACTAGCACTCAGGGGACAGGTGTTGGATTTGCTAGCTTGTGCCTGGTCACTTGTCCCTTTCTGGGGCATACCTGGACCTTACCTACTGAATCACCAGAACTGCCTGGGGGTGGATCTTCCCCTCTGGCCCATCACTTCTTCGGAATTTACCTATTTCCTCTTTTCTAAAAATAGGAACTTTTAACTTCAGGGAAGAGGAACTAACCTTTGTTGATTGCTCTCCCAGTACCTACCCTTACACACACCAGGGCGCTTGCAGGCGCACACACGGTGTGTGAGAGGTACCAGGCCCAGCTGGTAATTACCACCTGGTATCATCCTTATAAAGCCTCGTGGAGAGGACACTGTTGTCGTCCCCACTTGGCAGGTAGGAAGCTAAGGTCATGGAAGGTACAGTGACTCACTCGAAGCTGCTTTGCTTGGTGGCTTATCGAGGTCACTGACGGGAGTTGGATGTGGAAAGGCCTGCACACGGTGTTATCTGTCCCCTGCACATGGTCAGCCTGACACCCCCGTGGGGCCGGGTAACTTCCTGCTCTTCCCTACTATCTCTGGTGCTCTCTTCACAGATGCCTTGGGTCTCCTGTGGCTCTCACGGACAGAGGTCTGGCATCTCCAGTGACAGGCATTCCAGGCCTGAGAGAGGCTAGAAGGGGGCGCTTAGCCATGGCCTGCTTCACAGAAACCCCTCAGTCCCTAGGGTACCCCACCCAAGGGGTCAGTGACCAGGACAGGGGTTCCAGGAGTGGTGGCTAGACCTGGCTCCCTAGTTTTGACCCACGGAGTCCTGTTCTCCGCTTGTACCCAGCCCCCCACGAACACCCCATACTTCTCTCTGACTGTTCGAGTGCAAAGAGCACAGGTTCTGAGCTCAGAGATGAGGTTTCAAAGCCACCTATGTGACCTTGGGCACACCCTGTAAACCTGAAATTAGAGGTGCCAAAAATAACACCTTCCCCAGAAGGTTCCTGAGGACTGGGAGACTGATGGGAGGTGTCACTAAGTACGTCCCTTCCCTCAGGCCCCAACCTCCTTGGGCAGGCATGCCCTTGGCTCGCAGATTCTGCCCCTGCTGGGGGAGGGGGTGAGGCCAGAGGAGGGCCAGAGTGGGTTCCTCTAGAGCAGGGCGGTCAAACTCATTCTCACCAGGGGCCACGTCAGCCTCAAGGTTGCCTTCAAAGGGCCGAAGTAATTTTAGGACTGTATAAATGTAACTACTCCTTAACTGTTAAGGCCCTTTGAAGGCAACCTTGAGGCTGATGTGGCCCTCAGTGAGATGAGTTTGACACCCCTGTTCTAGAGTGTGGGTTCCTGGGCAAGGCTGCTTCTTGCCTGGGCCCAAGTCCATGCCGCCTGGCGACGTTGCCGGGACTTAGCTCCGGGGTGAATGTCGCCGCTTTGCTTGCACCCAGGCTCTCGAGCCCCACTGGGCTGTGGTGACGCAGGCCACGTGCCTTGCTGAGCTCACAGTCTAGGGGGCTGCCGTGGTCTCCCCTTGACACCAGGGCTTCTCTCCAGCACTAGCGCATCCCTTCCCAACCAGGATGACTCCCCTGCACCATACAGGTTTGGGGAGGCACAGTACCTGCTGCCATTGGACCCCCACTCTCTGGAACCCTGACATTACCCTGCCTAGTCTGGCTCTGGGGACTGCTCAGCATTAGACCCCGAGGGCAGCGGGCAGCCCTCCCTAGCTTCGCTGGGAAAGTGGGGCACCAGCTCTACTTTAGCCGATGTTCTTGCTCACTCAGCTGAAAAGCTGGAGCTTCCTAACCCGCAGGCTCCCAGCCCTCACTGGGAGCCAGCAGCCCCTTCCTTGATGCTGTGTGACACAGTCCCAAGTCAGGGCTGCTGCACCTGTCCTGCTGCCTGGGGCCTCCCTCCTGGGGCACACCTGCCACAAGGCTGTTCGTGTCTATCAGCCCTCCGCCCATCAGTGCCCATGGCTCTTTCTGGGCTCTCTTGTTACCACCATTGAGAGGGTTGGGGGAGGGCAGGGGGAGAGGGGTGGTGAGAAGACTCTGTTATCAGAGGGACAGAAAATCCAGAGGCCTTTTCCCTTGGGAGTGAAGGGCCCTGGGCCCTGCGGTGGGGGTGACAGGGGTTTCCCGGGAAGGCTTAAGCACACCCCGGCTTGGCCGTGAGGAGCCTGTTGGACTGGACACTGAGGGGCGACCTGTGCCATGCCCCCTCCCTCAGCCACCTGCAGGTGTGGCACCTTCTGGCTCTCTGTTGGCTGCGGGCCTCATTCTTCTGGCTGCGTCCGGGTGCGGCCGCTGTCCTGCAGCCAATGTGGCTCCATGGGGTCTCCCTGCTGGCGAAGACCAGGTCTGGGCCTGTGGGGGGTGCTCACCTCATCTTGCCAGGGCAGCTGGGGGCCACCCTGGGTGACCTTTCCTGCTCCTCCAATGGATGGACCTCATCTCCTTCCTGGCATCGGCCCCCCTGCCCCACAGCTGACCTGGCTGAGACCCCACGTGTGCCTCTGATCTGAGAGGCATCACTGAGCCCTCCTCTCCTCCACACCTTTGAGGCGCTCGCTCTCAACGCTGTCCTCCTTTCTCACTGCCCTGGAGACCCGCCCAACCCCCTTCCTGTGAAGCCCTCCTGACCACCGAGATCCCCAGCTGGAGTTCAGGTGAAAAAACCCAGCACGGGTCTTTCTTTGTTCTGTGAGTTGAGACTCCTGGGAACTGGCCCAGGGACCCTCCTCGGCAGGCGTGGGGCCTGGGGCTGAGCAGAGGCTGTCACGGGGTGCTGCAGCACCGAGGCCTGCGCCTCAGCTGTGTCACAGCCTGGCCTGCCCCGCTCCCAGCACATACGGCCCAGCTACATCCTGATGGGAAGCACCTTCTGCCTCTGGGAAGGGCTCAGGAAGCAATCGAGGATGTGACCTCATACTCATGACTCTCCAGGCCTGTTGGTGCCCGATGCTCCAGGAGCTTCTGCACGAGAGGGAGCAGGGGCAGGAGATGGGGCTGCAGGACGGGGGCTGGACCTGCTCCAAGCCACTCCTGGGGGGACTCCACTTTAACCGGGGTCACAAGTTGAGGAGCTGCCAAGTTACACAGCTAGGCTGCCACACCTCCTTGGCCGAGAACTAGCCATATGCTGGGGACTTTTGGAAAAAACACCAGTGTGTGCCAGGACGCGGGGCTGCCAGAGGCACAGGTCTTGCCAGGGGCCTGCCGGGGCTGGAGACTGACTTCATCCGGAGGATGGGGGCGGTGGAGCGGGGTAGGGGACCCTCTGAGGTGAGCCGGCTACCTGACAGAGGCTCCAAGCCTGAGCCTGGGGAAGGGAGGCTCTGGGACACTGCCTCTCTCAGGAACACGCCTGAGACCGGCTGGTGGGATGGTCTAGACTAGTCACTTCCTCTTTCTGGACCACACCTTTCGGATATGATCACCTCTTCACTGGCTGGTACAGGATCAAATAAGGTGATAAAGAGATTAAACAGCATAAAGGTGGTATTATTAGCAGGAGTGTTATTGACTTGCTAATTAGCTTCCTAAAGATAGCTACGTTTATTATAGCACAGGGAGAACCCTAAACTGGAGCCAGCCGCCTGGATTCTTGGTGGTGTGCTGTGGCAGCCTTGCTTGTGAACTTGAGCTGGGCCCTGACCCTCTCTGGGTGTCTGGTTTCAGATGGAGGCTGGACAGTCTCTGAGGGCCAAGGTAGCCAGTGCACACTCAAGAAGGACGACTCCTTCCATCTGGGGCTGGTTTCTGAAGGACTGGCTTCCTCTGAGTCACTGGGTCAGAGCACTTGGTGTCACTGAGTTTATCACTGGTACCTGTGAGGGAATCTAAAGGGTTCTCCAGTTTCTGGGGAGCAACCTGCTCAGTCTCCACTACAGAGCCCAATCATGAGCCGGCTCCAGGGACTGCAGACAAGGGGTATCATAGCGAGGAGCAGGGCCTGGTTGGGGGAGGTTAGTGATGGGAGGAAAGGGGCTGCAGACTCACTTGTGAGACATCCAGCTGGCTGGGGAATCCATTCACTCGGTGCACATTTATTGAGCACCTACCATGTGCCAGGAACTGTGCTGTGGAGGCAATGGAGGCAAATTAGACCAGTTTCTGGTGTAGTGGGAAAGGCAGACACTCATCACCAGGCACAGAAATGAACCTCACCAAACCTCACCATGTACTCAACTCTAACAAGAGCTACCGAGAGGCATGTATAGTGCCGGGGGCACATCTAATAGGGGATTTGACTTAGCTGAAGCCTCAGGAAGGTTCCCTGGAGAAGGTGATGGGGGCTGAAACCTGAAGGATGAGCGGGCACTGCCTAAGTCTGAAACCTGAAGGATGAGCGGGCACTGCCTGAGTCTGAAACCTGAAGGATGAGCGGGCACTGCCTGAGTCTGAAACCTGAAGGATGAGCGGGCACTGCCTGAGTCTGAAACCTGAAGGATGAGCGGGCACTGCCTGAGTCTGAAACCTGAAGGATGAGCGGGCACTGCCTAAGCGATGCAGGAGGTGGAAGGGAAATCCCAAGCAGAGGGAGCAGAGGGGCAAGGGTGGCGGTGAGCGGGTGGGTGGAAGGGGCTGAGGGGGGACTGGGGAGGCCGGACTGCAGCGGGGGCTCCAGGAGGCCTGCTTTTCCCTTCCGTGTGACAAAAGCCCCAGAAGGGGGAGAAGACTGTGATCGGAAGGAGCCTTTCTGTGGTCCAGGCCAGAGGTGACGTGGTGACAGGACAGGGTGGGTGTTTAGACCGGAAGAGCGAGAGCAGTAGGACACGGCCAGACTCAGACGTCAGCGTAAGAGCGCACGCAGGAAGGGTCACTGTGACTCAGAACCGTGGACCTGGAAGTGCCGCCTGGGGGAACAAAGGCCACAGTACGTGGTGCCCCTCCCTCCCTGTCTGGTTTCACCGCTTGGGGGAAATGTTCCCTCGGTCAGTACCTATGAGTCACCAGCCCCTCCGGGAGGGGGAAGCTTGGGACCTGCCAGGATGCCGCCTTGCCCCCCAGGTGTCTCCACCTCCATTTTCTTTGTCCCTGTCCCCAGGGCTGCCCCAGGCATCTGCCCTGCTCTCTGGGAGGGGGTGGGCTTATGGGAACCGAAAGGTAACTGGGCCCTTACAGGGGGCTGTCCCACAGACAGTGCTGTGACTTCGGTCACGTGTCGACATCTCTGGGAACCTAGGGAGGGTGGTGAAAAGGGCCCCTGGGAGACCATCTGGTTTGATGCCCTTGGGACATAGCCAAGTTGGGTGCCGAGGACAAGGGAGGGTATGACTTACCTCAGCAGAGCACAGCACCCTGCACGAGAGCCTATAGCCTCCTGGGCATTTTAAATCTTGGGGGAGGCAGGGCTGCGGGGTGTTGCATTGCCTTCTGCCCCTAGAAGTAGGGCCTCTGGGATGTAGAAGGGAAGCAGTGAGCTTCCAATCAGAACAGGGATTCCACCTGCAGTCAGATTCTAGAGGACTGGCTACAGGAAGCCAACACTGGGAAGGGTCTTCGGGCTGCTGAGTGGGATATTAAGAACCCTCACCTGGGGACACTTACCCCTGCCCGCCCCCCGGCTGGCTGTCTTGGGGAAAGTCCTTTCCCCTCTCATCCAAGGGAGGCCTCAGACAGCGGCAGACACACCCAGCCCCTCTCTCATAGCGGCTTGACCTTGACCCTACTCCTCACTCCCTAGGGTGGGGTTTTGATAAAAGGACAATCCTGGAATCCATCAGGGACACTCAGTGTGGAGACCTCAGAAGTTGCAACTTAGGTCCAGCTTTCTCTGCAAGACAGCTTTCTGTGCAAGGCTGTGGCCGAGGACACATTCTCCTTCCCCGGGAGTGAGGCTCGATAGAGCTGGGGGCATTTCCAAATTGTTCTTTAAGCTGGTAGCCCCTAAAGTGGGGTTAGAAGCTGATTTCCTCCAGTGCTCAAGTGACAGGGCCCAGGAGATGTGATGCTCAGCTCTGCGTGCCCCTCCACTCAGCCTCCAGTGTCCCCAGCCCTCACACCTGCCCTGGGACCTTGCTCGGACCACAGGGAGGGCACAGGGGTGGGAGCTTTCACTCCCGGGGCAGCACTGCTCCCTGCTGGCCACCCAGGAGCCTCGGGGACTAGAAGTCTCATCCTCTCCCTGCCAGTCAACCTACTGTGAGGTTCTGGGGTCCCAGAGGGCTGGGTCCTTGTCTCCCCAAGGGCCAGGCTGGGCTCGCCTGGGACGCAGCCTTAACCTGGGCTTCCTCCCCTTGAGCCCCAGCCTGGGAATAGGTCCCAGCTTGGCATCTAGCAGGCTGAGCAAACTTGGGCAAATCTCTGTTGCTGCCAAGGGCATCAGATTCCCTATCTGTACAATAAGCAGGGTGACTCTGGGAGGCTTCCTCCAACCCTTAGCTTTCCCTGCTCTCAGGCTACCTCTCGGTTCTTCTGACCCTCTCTGCCTCTCTCCTTGGAGTCCGGCAGGCCTCAGCTCTGGGAGCCCTCACTAAAGGCATGCTCACCCGCCCCCCCACACCCCTGTGATGCCTCTCGTGCCCACACGCTCTCCACACTTGGCCTCCATTCTGGGCCTGGCTGGCTCTGCAGGCTTAAGGAGCGACACCATCCTTCTTCCCACTCAGGCACTAACCATTCTGAGCAGACTCCTGATGGGCACCTAATGGGACCGTGGCATTCGGTTTGCTTATAGTAAAATAGATAATGACACCCGACTCCCAGTGCTGTTACAGGATTAAACAAGCTAATAATATGTCTGCAAAAGAGCTTTGTAGGCGGTGGGCCTGTGTCAGAAGAGGGGCAGTGATTCCAGAAGGATGCCGTGGCCGCTCTTCCCCAGACCCCTGCCCAGAGGGCCTTACCAGCATGAGCGGCACTCGCTGGCTGCAAGCCTCCCCGCCCCACCCCAAAGCTGGGGTTCAGGTCAAGACCCTTGGTTGCCCAGTAGTGCTACCCTGTGGTGAGACAGGACTGCAGTCTGGTGAGAGGACAGCTCCGCTACCTCCAGGTACTAAAGTGGACATGGGAGCTGTGGGGGGCTGGAGCAAGACCTCCCAGCATCCTGGGGGAAGGCAGGGCAGGCTCTCAGCTTCTGCAGAAGGTAGAATATCCCCTGGGCACCATCTAAGATACGAAATTGATCGGAGCAAGTTCATGAGCCTTAGTAGAACACTGAAGGTCTCAGGGACCCGGAACCTGTGCCTCCTTCTGTCTCATTTTATCCCCTTGCTCCCGTCCCCTGTCGACCCCTCCGAACTTCTCAGCAACCCTACCGTTCACAGGCAACCCTAGGAGATAGGTACCATATGGAGGAAATGAAGCAGAGAGGTGACGGTGGCCAGTGAGCCTGGCTGTGAGAGGAGGGCCGGGAATGGACTCAACTGGACCCAGGCACCTGATCCCCAGGCTCTGCTGCCTTCCAGACTCAGGTGGGGAGACCAGCTAGGGGGCTCTGCAGGGTTCTAGGTGACAGAAGCTGGTGGCCTGAGTGGGGCAAGGCCGAGGGCCTTAGCAGAGAGAGATGAGGTTTGGGAGAAGGTGGTGCTGGGGTGTGAGGCTTTAAAGACTGGAGAAGAGGGGCAGGGCCGAGGACGCTGGTGAGGCTGGGTCTGGGTACCGTGGGGGGTGGGAGGTGCAGGCCTGGGGACTACTAGGGGGCAATGGGCCTGGCTCAAGGGTGGAGCCCGGGGCTGCGGGATGGCATGCGGCCCGGCAGTGCAGGGAGAGGTCCCAGGGAGCTACGAATCAGGAGCCTCGCAGACACTGGTGGCCCCGAGGAACCAGACAATGTTCAGGGGGCCAGACACCTGCCTGGGAGAGGAGCAGCAAGTATCAGGACAGAGGAAAGGGTAGTTCTAAGGGCCCGTAGGTAGGAATTACAGAGGGATGTTTCTCTTGGTTTAGGAAGAGCCTTCTATAAATGCAGCCCTCAAATATAACAGGCTTCTTCTTGGAGTCCAGAGCTTCCTGTCCCAGGAAATGTGTGAGGCAGGGCTGGATAGCTCCTCTGCAGGGCGGGGGCCATTGCCGAGGGGAGTTTTGCAGTGGGTGGTGGTAGATATGAGGAGAATCTGCACACAGCAAGGGTTCTGGGGTGGTGGTGACATTGCGTCTTAAACAGTCAACGGCCCCTTTCCTTGGCTGCGAAGCTCTGGCTGGTGACTGGCCGAGCACTCCTGCTGCGGGAATGGAGGCCTCCTGCCTTCCCAGGGAGAGCCCTTAGCCCTCCCCAGGTCTCAAGGCCCTCTTCTCGGGGCACTTCCCCTGCCTCCCTTCGCCCTGTGCCCACTCCGGGGCAGACCTCGGAACCAGGGTCTCCTGCCTGGCTGGCAGCGAGGGGGCCCTGAGGGAGGTCCGGCAGCAGCCACCAGCCAGCTGCTCCCCCACCCCAACATTCTGGTTGCCTGGGGGCTGCTACTGACAGGCTGGCCCTGGGGAGGGGCCGCTGAGATGTTTCCTTAAACATGGAATTGGAATTGCTCGGCTTGGTAATTAGGAGGCAGCACATTATTCTATAAATGCCGGTCACTACAGCTACTTTTTCAGCTGCGAAACCAGGAGTTTTGGGGATCACTTGGGATCTGGGTGGAGAGGGAGAGGGGAGAGAGGTGAAGACTTGGTTGTGGAGGGCCAGACCCCCCCCCCCCCAGGCTTCGTGTGTTCACAAGGCCCCCTACGGATGCCGGGTAGCTGTAGAACATCGACAGCTTTGGAAACCATGTGGCTCAAGACCCCAGTTTGACAGAAGGGAGAAACCTGGAGAAGGGAGGGAACACGTCTCAAGTGAGAAGCGTCATCAGCAGAACCTGCATTGGAACCTAGCCTTCCCCTCAGCCAGACTGAGTCTCTCACGCTTGGTTACGGGCCCGCGCCCAGTGCTTTCTCCTCTCCTGCTCTTTCCTCAGTGTTCCCTTCAGCCCGGCACGTTCTCCACTTGGTGCCTGGGGCACCCTTACTCTTTCCTAAGTCTCTGTGTGACACCACCTCTTCCAGGGAGGCTTCCCTGAATATTTGGGTTTCCTCAGGCTTTCCATGGCCCCAGTGTGTTCCTCTGTGTGCCACTGGTGACCCTGCTCTGAAAAGGCGTGTCTTCCTTAGAGAGTACAGTCTGTAGGTCATGGGTCACATTCAGTGATGAGTGTGGGGCTGGAGCTGGCTCGTTCTGGCAGGAGAGAGCTGTGATTAAATTTGCGGAAATTCTGTGAACTGGTTGTTACATGCAGCCATTGTTAACAATTAAATTACATACTTTTTACCATTAAACACATTGTTAAAAAGGGTAACGCACACTAAAATCTCCTCACTTCCTGCCCTTGCTGGTGTGGCTCGGTGGATTGAGCACTGGCCTCTGAACCCAAAGGTCACCAGTTCGATTCCCAGTCAGGGCACATGCCTGGGTTGCAGGCCAGTTCCTAGCAGGGGACGTATGAGAGGCAACCACACATTGATACTTCTCTCCCTCTCTCCTTCTCTTCCCCTCTCAAGATAAATAAATAAAATCTTAAAAAAATTCCAAACTCATCACTTCTTATTCATTTTACTGTCATCCATGTCCATAAGGTTATTTACGTCCATTGGGTATGATGGTGGGGGCACTAGATAGTGGCTCGAACCAACTCAGTGTGAAGAGACATCGCATTGGTGGCTTGCAACTCATCATGGTAGAAATACTGATACTTCAGAAGTGGGAAAATGCCATAGATCAGGGCTCTTCACCGCATTCCAGAGAGATGGTTGGTAAACATCTTTCAGTTCACCACCAAATTCACTGCCGCCATTGACGCTTACAGCTGGGCGTGGCATGTGGCACGTGGCAGTGCTCAGTGAAGGGCCGCTGGTCAGGAGAGAAAGAACACAGGCATTGCCTTGGGCTGTGAGGTTACTGGCTTCTGACATCTGCCCCCAGTACTGGCTCCGGCCCTGCCCACTCCTGCCAGTTCTCACGGGGTACAGGAAAGACTGATGACCTCACGGGGCCTGTGTCTATGGGCACTGGGGTGGAGGGGAGTCACCTTTCCCAGGCTGGGTCTGAGGGCCTCCCGAGAGCTGGCAGGTGTGGGCAGCCTTAGCAAGGTGAAGAGAGAGCTGGGCATGGAGGAGATCCTGTCACTCTCGCCCCATGGCATTGTGCCACCTTCCTGCGCCCTGGCCACAACAGGAAGGGCAGCAGGAAGGCTGTTCGGCTGGGCTGACTTCGGAAAGGGTGCAGAAAGTACCCCTCCCTTAGAACTCTGGGAAAGAACTGGTCCTTCCAGGCTCTTTCTTAAAAGTTGTACCCCCTCTTTTTAAAGCAGGTTTAATTAATTAGTTAGTTAGTTAGTTAGTTAATTTGTAGAGAGAAGGGAAGGGGAGAAAAAAGAGAGGAAGAGAAACATTGATCAGTTGCCTCTCACATGCCCCCAACCAGGGACGTGGCCTGCAGCCCAAACATGTGCCCTGACTAGGAATTGAATCAGCGACCTTTCACTTTGTGGGCTGATACTCATCCAACTGCACCCCCTCTTTTTGGGAAGCAGGTCCTGTAAAATCCAGGAAGGTCAGGGAGAAGGAAGGAGAGGGAGGCTGAGCACTTTCTACCCAATACTTCATTTAACAGTTACCACGCACAAGGCCACCTCACTCTACCCTCATTCTACAGAGGGGTGCATGTTCATATCTGGGGTTTACTTGTTACCAGCTGTGTGACCTTTAGGCAAGTTACTCAACCTGGTTCCTTGTCTGTGGAATGGGGTTAATACAATTGTATGTACCTCATAGGGTTGGTGGGAGGATCAAATGAGGTGATCTTTTATAAAGCACTTAATAAGGATTCCAGCCTAGAGTAACCATTCAATAAATGCGAACTATTATTGGTATTGTTTTTATGCTCCTCACACCCTCTGGGTGGGTAGTAATTAACCAAGTCTCTTCTTCCATCTCCATCTCTCTGCTGCCCTCTAGTGGACCCCGACTGCACTGTCCTGAGGACACAGGTTTAGTTGGTGTGTCCAGAGAGGTAATTTCTTCCTTTAGATTTCAAAGGAAGTTTGCCATTTAAGGAAACCTTATGGTTGATTCTTGAATAGAGCCAAACAACTAATTTGTTTCCACTCTTACCAAATAGAACTCACCTGTGGTTGCGCATTCGCATATTGGTTTTCTTGAAGGAACACCTTGCTACAGTGGAAAGGCAACAAGGAGATAATTTTTTTTCTTGACATTCACGGTAATTGACCATTTTTAGATTTTATGGGGGTCATGACCTTTAGCCCCAACACATTTCTGCAAACCTCCTTAGCCCACTGTTTAAGCCAGACATTGCTCACTCATATCTCCAGTGTGGGGATAACTTATCAGCTTCCTCACATTCTGTTTCTTTCTCTCCGTGTTTGTCCTACAGTTTGGTGTGAAAACCGGTAACAGCAGTGGCCGTTTCTGTTTGGCTCCCAGCTCTCTCTGGTACCCATCCCTGTGTCTGGCACACAGCAGGTGCCAGGTACATGTCTGTGGAATAAATACTGCACTCCCAGCATCCAGGTGGCCACGTGGCCCCCTAATCCTGCTCTCCCCTTCTCCAGACCTGTTAGAAGTGGAAGGGCAACCACGGAAGGGGGAGGGGAATCTGCTGAGGCAATCCTGGTTGGGGGCTTCATGCTGAGCACTGGCTGTGCAAACGTCAGTGTGATGTAAGGGTGGAGTCTGGAAGAAATTTTTATGAAAGAAAAGGTGAAGGCAGAGGCGGGCAAGGCTGCTGGTGAGAGCGGGTGGGCAGGATTGCAGGTCTGACATCTACCTCGTCCTCCAGTCAATGAGAGCACGGGGCGAGGGAAGCCAGAGTCCTGGATTCAGGGCTGGGGAAAGGGAGGGATTCTGTACCTAGGGACAACAGAGCTGATGCTTACCCCAGATGCAGGATCAGCTCTATGGCTCAGGCCCTGGACTGCAAGGAACGTACTTCAGCTGCGCTAAGTCTGTGCATATTCTCCACACTTTCAGCTTCCAGGTCCTTAGGGCTCTCAGCCCCGCCCTTGGTCCCGCCCCCTCAGCCCCAGCCAATCCGAGAACCCCATCAACCCCCAGGCCCACCCCCTCGCCTCCACTTACAGCCCAGCAGTGAGGAAGCCTTTCCACCACGGTCACCTGCGCTGGTTCTCTGAGTCAGGACTCCCGTCTCGCTCCGCCCCTGCAGATATTGGAGGGGTCATCAGACCCGGCGCTGGGGGTCAAGTGTGTACCCCAGCAGTGCCCGCCATAGGGATCACCCTTTCCGGAGGCGGCACCATCTTCATGTGCGCACTCCCTAGTGGCAGCGTCTGGGTCCCCCGAGTGACGCTGGCTCTAGCTTCAGCCCTGTCCTGGCACCTCTTCACTCCCTCACAGGGCCTCAGGCTGCTCATCTGATAAATGGGAGTTCGCGGCCCCGGAGGTCCGCTCTGGGGCCATTAACCTTTACTGCTAGGACGGACAGGAAAGAATTTGTAAGTCAAATAAAGCCATCCTGAGCTCGAGCTGGGGCTGGCTGTCTCATACCCTTCCCAGGCCTCTCGGTAGGACTTAGATTCAGCCCCTTTCCCCACAGACCGCTGCTTCCCGAGCCCACCGTCCTCTTAAACTCAGGTGTCTGGGGTTGGGGATTGGGGACTGGGGTGGCGTTAGGGGAGTAGGGAATGGGCCCAGCCAGATGCTGTGGTTGTGGGCTTTGGCCCCACCTAGTGGCACAGGCGCTGGCTGAGGTTCTGGGGCAAACCAAGTAGCTGGATGCAGCGAGTACCTGGGTACCTCAGAGGTCATAGCAAGGATGAAGTGGCAAGTGGCATTTCTCTGCCTCTGGTTCCAGGGAGGTTGGGAGAGAGTGTGTGTGTTGGGGCGATTGTTACTGAGCACAGATGCCTCTTCAGAGCCCTCTGCCTTTGCCTTCCAGAAGGCTGGGGTAACATCGCATCTCCTGCCAGCCCTTGCCACACCCACCCCTGGGCTGGCCCTGATACCCAGCTGTTGCTGCTGCTGTCCCAGGGCCACCACCGTCCTGGGAGATCCTGCTTCCCTTCCCCCAAGCACGGCCATACAAACCAGCTCTCTATCTGCCTTTCTCCGGTCCTCATTCCAGGGCTATTTGCTCCCCCCACCCCTTCCTTCTCTCCTCTTTGCACCACTGCACGCTCTGTCTGTGTGATTGTGTCAGCATTTCCACACCCTCATGGGGCACTGCCCTTGTGCCACAGAGAAGCCTCACACGGCCTTCCAGCCCTAAGGTCCACCTGCTTGGAACATAGAGGCCTTAGTCCCTGAATAGGTTCAGGCAGCTGCCCTGTGGGTGACTGGTTCCTTACTCACCTTCCCTAGGAGGGAAGAAGTGCCCAGGCCAACCTCCCAAGCTGGGTTGTCTCAGCCTTTGTGTTTTTAGCATCTCTGACTGAGGTGGGACAGTAAAAGCTGGGAAAATTCCTTGGCAAATTATAGCCAGACACAGAAGGTCATCTCCCTAGAGATGACATCTAGGCCTCAGGTGAGTTTCAGCTCCAGGCCCAGAAAAGCAGCAAAACCAGGTGGGTGACCCCAGGAACAGCTGCGATGACTAATGACCCCTGCCCTGGTGCTGATCCATCAGTGGAAACAACAACCCTGAAAGGGCACATCTGGAAAAGCTGATGAATATTCTATGGAGACCTCCCCTAAACTCCCAGCATTTAAAAACTCTAAACAAAGGACCCAGCGTGTGTTCTTCCTCCCAGGAGCACGCCCAGGCCTTTTCCTTTCCCCTCTTTTTCTCCCACAGGCATGCATTTCCTAAACTAGACGGGACCCCACAAGACTTCCGACCAGGGGATCGATGGGTAGTAACAGCTTGTCCCAGGCTATCCCTCAAACCTGTCCCTAAGACCCCTTTTTCTCTGACTTCCCAGTGAGCTAACAGCCCGCCTCAGTCATTTCTTTCCTGCACCACTTACAGGGAGCCACAGAAGACCCACCTAGTGTCTCCTGTTGCTTCTCTCTTAGTCCCGCCCTTGTTCCATGTCCTCAGCTTTAAAAAACGTGGCCTTAGAATTACCTGGCTCTTCCCCAAAGCAGCCAGAGGTGACCTCTGAAAATAGTTCACTATTCACTTGACCCAGAAAACCCCACAAAGTCATACAGGTCAAGAGATTTATATCTTTGTGTTCACTACGAGAACTCATGAGACTGCCCAGGCCATCAAGGGTATGCATATTTGAAAAGCCACCAAGTATGTGAAGGATGCCACTTTACAGAAGCAATGTGCGCCTTTCCTTCGTTACAACGGTGGATTTGGTAGGTGTGCCCAGGCCAAACAGTGGGGCTGGACACAGGGTCGGTGACCCGAAAAGAATGCTGAATTGTTGCTGCACACGCGTAAAAGTGCAGTTAATGCTGAACTTAGGGTTTAGATGTAGATTCTCTGGTCATTGAGCACAACCAGGTGAACAAAGCTCCCAAGATGCAGCGCAGAACTAACAGAGCTCGTGGGCACGTTACCCCACACATGAGCCCTCCCTGCCACACTGAGACGATCCTGCTGAAAGAGAGCAGGTTGTTCCTGAACCAGGAGAGGGGGTTGCATAGAAGACACCAAAGAAACAACACCTTATGGCCTGGGAGTAATTTCAGCATAAAATAAGTACTAATGAAAGTTTAAAAAAATCACCTGGACTCGTGTTGTGAAATCTCTCCTGCACAAAGTCAATAACCCAGACACTGTGGGCAGGTCCAAGGTAGAACCCTCAGGGCTAGGTCCCCTTTCTGGAAACACAGCCACTGGTTGCAGTAAGGAAGTCCCTCACATGACATGACATGACATGACATGACATGACATGGCTTCCATCCCCACTTCTAACTGGCCCTACCTGTTATAGGTACCAGATTCCTGTGCCCTGTGTTTCAGAAGAAAGGCTAATATTCAATATGTTAGAGTTTAGGATCAGGAAAAGTTTGTTGAGAAGACCGAGCTGGAGAAGATTGGGGTGCCTTATAGCTCCCACGAATCCATCGTAAAAGAGATTCTAGAATGTAGGTATCTGTTATTGTCAAGGGAAGGGAGAGGGGCAAGGCAAGAGGTAGGTGAGGGCCATAGACAGATAGCAAGACAGCTAGGCATTGAAAGGGATCCGAGGAAGAACTCGAAATTTCTAATCCCCTTAGTTCCGGGTCTGTTGATCCCCAGTTGATCTGAGTCCAGTTCTGGAGAGACTCCAGTAAATTTTGGGAAAAAACAGTAATTACTCTGTGCATATTTTGAGGCTACTCAAGCCTGAAGTATAATTCCTCTAGTTAATTAGTATATCTGTAGTATTGCAGGCAGTTAGACAGACGAGAGGAGAGCAAAGATGGTGGGCCAGGTACAGAAGGTCACCAGGGTGGAAAGACCCAGGTTCAAAATGGGAGAACAAGGACCTTGCCCCAGGGTAACCTCTCCTCCCCCAGGACATCCCTGGTCAGGCAGTTTCGGCCCACTGACCTTTCGTATCACTGGTCAGGAAATTTAGACTTCCTGACTTTTTCCTCCCTAAAGATAACATTTAGGCCTCAGTAGCTCCAGGCCCAGAAAAGCAGCAAAACCAGCCAAGTGATGCCATAACGCCCTCGGGCCCAGATGCATTGATTAAAGACTTCCTGCCCCGGTGCCAACCAATCAGTGGAAACCAGACCCTGACTGAGCCCACCTGGAAAGCTGATGAAACTTCTACCGAGATCCTCCCCTGAGACCTCCCCTAAGATTCCCACCTGCAAGGAAGGGAGACGTAAAACCCTCGGGACAAAGGGCAGAGCATATGGTCTCTCTCCCCTCCTCCCTCCGCCTCTTCCCCCACATGCATGCATCTCCTAAACTCTAAGAGATCCCACAGACTCGCAATCAGGGGAGCAATGGAAGAGTGGCGGCTCCTCCAGGGCTAAACCCCTGAACCTGTCCCCGAGGGCTAACTTCCCAGCGACCTAAAGCAGCCGAGCCTGGGCTCTCCTGTTGCTTCCTTTATCTGAGTGGGCTTTTACTGCAGCCAATGAATTCTTGCTTGCTTTTCTATGTCTCTTGACTGAAATCTTTCCTTCAAGAAGATGAGAACCAAGGCCTGGTTGTTGCTGGGACAATAGCAGGACCATTAGCTCTTGAAGGCATCAGAAAGAGCAAGCATTTAATTGTTACACACTGTCTTCCTCATCTGGAGCTAGACTCTGCCTCCAAAATCCAGTCGAGGTGCCATTCTTCCTCAGTGTTTGGTGTGTGAGTGTGCGTGCGTGTGTGCACTGGGCTGTGTGTTTGGTGAGGAGGGTAGGGGAGACTATTGGCCCAGGTTACTTGCGTGCTGTCCACTGGAGGAGTCCCTGGCCTGGGCTCTCATAGGGACCCCCTTGAAAATCTGACAGCTGAAAAAAAAAATGACTGGCTCTAAAATATAAATACTGCAAAATTGAAAATAATAAATTCTCAATCAAATGTCCAATTGTAACATTATATCAACCTCATTGTTAAATTTGATATTCATAAAAATTTCATTGAATTGGAAAAAATGTGTGGGCTAGGTTTTTCTCATTTTACAAAAATTTCACATCGTAATTTAAATCAATTAGCCAAATCATTTTGTTACCAGAAAGGGCCAGGGCCAGAGTGGTTCTGCCCCTGGTGGGCCTAGAGTGAGTGTGTGGATTCTTTTTATTTTTTAAAAAGATTTTATTTATTTTTAGAGAGGGGAAGGAAGGGAGGGAGAAAGGGAGACACCCACACGTGATGTTGACCAGGAGTTGAACGGACAACCCTTTGCTTCCTGCGATGACGCCCAAAGCACCAAGCCACACGGGCCAGGGCTAGTGTGTAAGTTCTTGTCTTCACACACACGTCTGGGTGATTTTGAGAGTATGTGTATCAAAGCTGGGGGCAGTGAAACAAGGAAGGGCCTTGGGTAGAAGCAGCAAAGGATGGAACACTGCTCTGACTCTCTAGAAATGTCATGGGAAAGAAGCGAGCCAAGGTGGGGATGCTGTCAGCTCACTGGAGAGTAAAGGAGGCCTTGGGGACAGGCTTAGGGCTAGCCTGGGATGAGCTGCCACTGCCCACCGCTGCCCAAATTGCAAGTCTCGTGGGGTCCCTCAGAGTTAAGTAGATGTTCACCCGAGAAGGAAAAAGCTGGGGAATGGAAAGGTGAGTGTGTGCTCCCGGGATGGGGAGTGCATGCTGGGTCCTTTGTCTTGAGAGTTTTAGAGGCTGGGAGTTTAGGGGAGGTCTTGGGGGAGAATCTCAACAGACTATTCGTCAGCTTTAGGCTGATGAGCCAAAATGAGATTTGTTCTCTTAACCTCATCTGTCCTTGGGTGTGGTTGCCAAATGGGCCTAATTGGATTTCTGCTATCCATCTCCTGGAGTAGGGTGATACCCTCTGGTTCGGGAGGAGAATTGTAAACCGTTCACTCCTGAGAGTCCCTGGTTAGGAAAGACAGGATTTTGGTATTTGTGAGATGGCTGTAAACTGCTTGGCTGTTTGACTAACTGTTTAGGTGTCCCTATTCCACTTGTTTTGGCTAACAAGCCTGTTTTAGTTTCAAGAGCAAATTGTAAATATCCTTTCAAGAACTTTACGACAGGTTTTTAATATTTTATTATGTTTGCACTGATGGGGGGGGGTGAAGCTGTCAAAAATAAAAATGCCGGGGCTTACAGAGGTCCTTAAGCAGTCCTTTGTCTTAGGGTGAGGCGGGAGTGAGAGTCCTTGAGGCTCCGGGTGGGGGTGGGGGACAGATTGGCCCCAGGGAATAGGTGGGGACTGTGGTGGTGAGGAGGACAGGAAGGAGTGGTGTCTTCTCTCCACCATCCTCAGGGCATTCTTCTAGGCTAATCAGCGTTGCCTCAAGTTGGTGTGCAGGGGCTCCTCTGCACTTACAGGGTATATAGGAGATTCTACGGGAAGTGACCTCACAGGATGATCTGATCATATATTCCTAACTGGTCAGGTCATGCTGATAGCAGAACTCAAGAGTTTAAAGTTTAAGCCTTAGCTATACATTGGTAGACTTAAGTGATTAGTGCATCTGGAAAGCCATTATTCTAAGAACTGGAATTCATGACCCATCTGACTCCGGGAGGCCAACAAGCAATTCAACCTTTGTGCCCCAGGGCTTCTGCAAGCGAAGGAGAGTATCTGAGCCACTGTGTTCCAGAAAGGGAATGCAGATAAAGAATTTTTGATCAAAGATGTACTAGGAAGATTACAGTTGTATTGCAACTCTTAGTCAATCAACCTTATTTTCCCCAAGCCCCTCACCTGTCCTTTCTTCTTCTTATAAAAAGGTCGGCTTGAGATGAGATGTTAAGGTGGTTTTTGAGGGCATATTACCCGCCTTCTCAGATCACTAGCGTCTGGATAAAGCACCTGTAGAGTCAATCCTCATCTCTACTTATTGGTTTTGGTAGTGACAGGCAGCGCGAATACAGACTTTTCCTGTTTCATTGGTGGGTAGTCTCACTCCAGGCATGTAACAACTTCTTCTCCTTCTCCCTCTTTTTCTCTCTGTCTTTTAAAAAAGATTTTGTTTACTTATTTTTAGAGAGAGGGCAAGGGAGAGAGAAACATCAGTGTGTGGTTGCCTCTCATGTACCCCCACTGGGGGCCTGGCCTGCAACCCAGGTATGTGCCCTGACTGGGAATTGAACTGGTGACCCTTTGGTTTGTAGGCCAGCGCTTACTCCACTGAGCCACATCAGCCAGGGCTTCTTCTCCTCTTTTTAATGTTTATTGATTTTAGAGACAGAGGAAGGGGGAGGGAGGGAATGAGGGAGGGAGGAAAGGAGAGAGAGAGAGAGAGAGAGAGAGAGAGAGAAACATGGATGGGAGATAGAAATGCCAATTGGTCGCCTCCCATACTTGCCCCAACTGGAGATCTGACCTGCGACCTAGATATGTGCCCTGTCCAGGAATCAAACTGTTACAGAACAGACCCTCGGGGGGCAGGGGGTAGGTGTACAGGAAACCATTCTGCATTGTGTGGGCCCAGCTCCCACTCAGAGATGCACAGGACCCACGCCCATGGATAGGTTCTCCTATGGGAAATCAGGCTTGCATTGTACTTAGACTGCTATGAGACTTGCTTTTGTAAAACTACCCTGAATTGAGGCAGAAAGTGCTTGCTGTAACTTCCTAAAGTCTGAGCTAAACCTCCCCAGTATGGAGTGTAACCAGTTCAACTACTTCTCCCTTTGCATTTGCAAATATCCTTCTTCTGTGATGTGATTAGCGGCATCCTCTCCTTTGTTTTCTGTAAAAGGGAACCACCTAAAGCGAATCCGTGCATAGTAAATGAGGGCCATCATGTAATGTGCCCAGAAAAGTAATAAAAGCTTGTTAAGGCAAGGGCCGAGGCTTTTCTCCTCTTGAGAGGGAAGCCACACTGTCCCTTTTCCTCCACACGGCTTGGTAGTCCATGTGAATTTCTCATATCTCAGCCACAATATCTCGGACCCCACAAACCGGGGTCCACATCAGGGGTGAACAATATACTATTACCGAATGGACCTACCCTTGTCTCCGGGGGTCCTCCCCCACCCCATACTAGGTTCACCTTGCCCGCCACCAAGGAAAGACATCTATCTGTCAATGCCAGAGATTGGTGAAAAGGAAAGGGATTATTTATTTTAAAAGTTATACAGACAGAGTAATGTCTTAATTAAAAATACTAAAGTCCTTTAGAATACCCACAAACACACAGTCCTTCCTCCTCCTCTTTGCCCAGTCCAAGGTACCATATCTCAGGAAAAGAAGTAGAACTCTTATTTAGCCCTGGCTGCTGTGACTCAGTGGATTGAGTGCCGGCCTGCAAATCAAAGGGTTGCCAGCTTGATTCTTGGCCATGCACCCCGGCTGGATTGCGGGCCAGGTCCCCAGCAGGGGATGCAAGAAGCAACCACACAATGATGTTTCTCTCTTTCTTTCTCCCTCCCTTCGCCTCTCTCTAATAAATAAATAAATAAGTAATCTTAAAAAAAAAACCCTCTTGTCTAGGCCACATTTTAAAATACAAATTTCCTAGTCCTGGCTGGTGTGGCTCAGTGGACTGAATGCAGGCCTGTGATAGGAAGGGTTGCCAGTTCAATTCCCAGTCAAGGCACACGGCTGGGTTGCGGGCCAGGCCCTCAGTTGGGGGCATGTGAGAGGCAACCAATTGATGTAGCTCTCGAACATCGATGTTTCTCTCCCTCTCTTTCTTCCTCCATTCCCCTTTCTCTACAAATAAATAATAAAATCTTAAAAAATAAAATAAAATACAAATTTCCTTCATCAAAATGCATTTTTGTTGATGCTAAAATAGAAGGTAAGCCTGCCCTGTGGACACTGAATCAACCCTACGCAAGTATTTCCAGGTGACACCTGGGACATGGGATCCAGTGAGTCAGGAGCCAATCACCACTGACATTCGAAGGGACCTATTCGTTCTCCCTTGTTTGATGCTCTGGACATTGCTAAGGTCACACTCAGAACACAGAACACAGCCCCTGGCAGGTGTGGAGTTGAGTCCCCTCTCTGAGTCAGGTAGATCCATTCCGAGGGCATCTGGCTGATACCCTGGTCATTGGTGAGGCCACCCTCAGAGCATGGGATAAACACATCCACAGGTCAGATGGGCTTTCTCTCTCTGCCAGAGTGGCTCTCTCAGATGGGCTTTCTATTGAGTCTCCTGTCTGAGTCGGTTAAATCCATTCCAAGGGCATCTGGCTGATGCTCTCGTCATTGGTAAGGACACCCCCTGGCAGAGGGTAAACACATTTACCTCTTTGTATTTCTCTGCTGGTGTGGACTAGAACTCCCAATCCTCCATCTGGAGCATTTGTCTTCTGTCGCTGGGTTTCTGACCTTTCAGGGGCCAAAGCAGCCCCGCCCAGGCTCTTCCCTGCTGCTGGGCTCCTTGGAGCCGAGACTGTTTCCACCACCGCCCATTGACAGTCCTTGAAGCTTTCACTGAGAGGCTGACAGGCCTTCTTGCTTGGTATTTAGGACTTTCCATCCCCTTTCTAGTCTTAAAAGTTGTCAAAAGCAAATAAGAGAAATCTTAAACTTTCTCTACAAAAATTAGTAATTCAAATCACATGTGTGGTCTTCATGTACTATGTGTTTGTGTGTTACATGTGGCACGTTTTCTGCCTCCAAATGGCATAACTAGGATGTAATATTCTGTTGGTCTAAAGAAATTAAATATTAAATAATGTAAATTAAACAGGATCCTGTGGTTTGGACAAAATATTTGGTATTAAAACTGGTTTTAAGTTTGATTAATGTCTTTTGGGGTTATTACCAAAAAATGTGTTGTTTTACTAAGTTTATGTTACAATCTTTTGGTTAAATATTACAAACTTCCCAAAATTTAAATTTTTAAAGCTGAGAAATGACTTTGAGTTCTTCAATGGGCCTCTGGAATACCTCCAGGATTTGTTCTCTCCTCACAAAAGAGAAGTTTTTGGAATTAATTAGCCCAATTGAATATGATCAAAATTACATAGGAAGCTTTGACAAACAGAATAATAATGTCTTATTTGTATACATACATTTTTTTTAAGTCAAAATAGACATTCTAGAAATGTGAACCTGCCCCAGGGAGGAACTTGCAACAACTCAGAGTCAAGTCCAAACAGGAAGCTCTCTCGGGTAACAGGTGTCCTGTCAATGACACTGGACAAGCCAAGAGTGATGGTTCCCTGTGAGCACACCAAGCAGTGGTGCTCTGGGTGTTTGTGTCCCACATGCTGGGAATGTGTGAGTTGCTTCCAGTGCTCAGTGCACACTCCAGTAAGTCCTGGCCAGCACTTTAAAACCTGGCGTACAGTTAGGTCTTTATATATATTAAGATTGTGTGTTAAATCTAAGAATATGGGCTTTATATAATTCTTTTATGTCATTTCATAGTAATTATTATATGCCAAGAAACTCATCTTGATATCAGAAAAGCAAAATTCTTTATTGATTACATTATAATAGAATCTATAGTGATATTATTTTAAATTTGGTCATTTATAAACAGTCACTGTTTCCCTCTAATGTATTTGCAAATGTGTCTTTGGATAGGTTCATGAAAAAGATTCTGACTTTAAATTACAGGTATTGCCCTGGCTGGTGTGGCTGAGTGGATTGAGGACTGGCCTTCGAACAGAAGGGTTGCTGGTTCCATTCTGAGTCAGGGCACATACCTGGGTTGCAGGCCAGGTCAACCAGTTGATGTATCTCTTGCATATATATCAATGCTTCTCTCCTCTTTCTCCCTCCCTTCCCGTCTCTCTATAAATAAATAAATGAAATTAAAAAAAGTAAATTACAGGTAGCTAAGTAGGTCACATCTTTAAAGTAAATAAAGATTTATAGAATCCTAAAGAATAACTGAATTCATGGAAATACTGGCAAATAACTAAGACAAACAAAATTGGTTATATGGGATTGAGTAAAAAAAGATAATTGTTATTTTTAGACTTTTTTTCAAATATTGCTAATTTTAAATCTTTTTGTTTCCCAGATATAAGAAAACTTTTTTTCTCTAGAACAATTTGTAAACTTTACCCTCATAAACAATATTGAAACATTTATATTTTTCTTCCTCCCTAAACCAGAATTGAGCAACTCTTAAGGAATAAGTATTATTTTCATGGCAATATGTTAATTTGCATAAACCTAATAAGAATCTATTCTCTGTAATAGAACCAGTTTCCCGATGTAGCTTTATTAACCAAGGCGTTTTTCTGGAATGTCATGGTTGAAAGAGTCATGCCTGGACTCGATGTGAGCAGAAAGCTTCAAAAAATTAAGATTGACTATTGAAGCCAGAAAGAGCCCCTTGGATACCTTGCTTCATCATGTGGTTCATGGCAATCTTTCCAGGTAAGGAGCGAAGGCTGTTTTCCTGAAAGATGGTGAGGAGGGAACCTGAAGACATTTCAGGCACAAGAACTGGAGGAATCCATCCAAACTTATTGATACTGCAGGCAAAGCCAGATGGCAACTCTATGGCTTGGCTTCTTTGCTCTGAGAGGCTGACTAAAACCCATTCTGAAGATTCCTTGTAAAATTCCAGCAAAGCAAATTTGAAAGAGCCTATATGATTAATTACTATTCTTGTGTTCATGCAGTAATCAGGCCAAATGGAAACTGGACTTATATGCTGTCTCTTTAATAAAATGAGGGTGATTTTAGGGAGATAAATTGTGTTTCAGTGGAAATCACAATGTCCAGTTGTCACCCACAAACTGATTGAATGTGAGTTTTTCTAGTTTTCTTCCAAGCTAATGTTTCATTTTTTTCTTTCATCCTTTGACTTGGAAATGCTGAGAACCACCGGTGCAGTGTTAGCCATACAGCACTTAGCTCTGCCTCTGTGTTACTGTGATTTCATATCACTGGCTTAGTGATCAAAGTTATGCATTCTGTAACAAATATCAAAGTGTATAATCAATCCTGCGCTTTTAATAGGCACTGTACTTTCACTCCCTTTTGCCAAGTTCTTGTTACAGTTGAATAACCTGTTCCCAGAGCCAGGGGGGCTGACACCAACAGTGAACCAGTGAATCACAGATGCCCAGCATATGCACATCACAAGATAACATCAGAACAAGAGGAATAAGCCCAAGCGGTCACAGCATTGTTACCAAACAGCAGGTGGGGTTCTGCTGCCCACTGCCACCCTCTAGGCAAAATTCCAGAGGGAAAAATTTGGTGGTAAAGGAAAGAAGTCTTTATTCAAAACTATACAGTGTTGGAATAACAGTCTTCTGCAAGCATTAGTCATTTAAGCCTGTCAATTAAGGCTAAAATCTTTAACTCTTTAGTTACAGCTTTAATTGCTTAAGCCTTTCTGATTAAGGCTAAACTCTTTAACACCTGAGTTCTATTGGCCCCCCTGTTAGGTTTGGATTATCTTTTTTTTTAAGATTTTATTTATTTGTCTTTAGAGGGGAAGGGAAGGAGAGAGGGAGAGAAACATCAATGTATGGTTGCCTTTCATGCTTCCCCTGCTGGGAACTGGCCTGCAGGGAACCAGCCTGCAACCCAGGAATATGCCCTGACTGGGAATCGAACCGAAGTTGTCTGGTTCGCAGGCCCACGCTCAATCTGTTGAGCTACATCAGCCAGGGCTGGATTATCTTTTTAAAACACATTTTATTAATTATGCTATTACAGTTGTCCTAATTTTTTTTCTCCCTGTTCTCCCCCTCCTTCCTGCCCTGCCCCCCTCCCACCAGCACTACCCCACCTTAGTTCATGTCCATCGGTCGTACATATAAGTTCTTTGGCTTCTCCACTTCCCATACTATTCTTAATCTCCCCCTGTCTATTTTGTGGCTACCTATTATGCTTCTTATTCCCTGTACCTTTTCTCCTATTCTTCCCCTTCCCTCCCCACTGATAATCCTCCATTTAATTTCCATTTCTGTGATTCCGTTCCTGGTGTACAAACTAGTTTTTGTTTTTTAGGTTCAGTTGTTAATAATTGTGAGTTTGCTGTTATTTTACTATACTTGTTTCTTATCTTCTTTTTCTTAGATAGGTTTCTTTAACATTTCATATAATAAGGGCTTAGTGATGATGAAATCCTTTAACTTTACCTTATCTGGGAAACACTTTATCTACCCTTCCATTCTAAATGATAACTTTCCTGGATAGAGTGATCTTGGATGTAGGTTCTTGCCTTTCATGACTTGGAATACTTCTTTCCCGCCCCTTCTTGCCTGCAAGGTCTCTTTTAAAAATTCAGCTGATAGTCTTATGGGAACTCCTTTATAGGCAACTCTCTCCTTTCCTCTTTCTGCTTTTAGGATTCTCTCCTTATCTTTAATCTTGTGTAAGTTAATTATGATGTGTCCTGGAGTTTTCCTCCTCAGGTCCAATTTCTTTGGGACTCTCTAGGCTTCCTAGACTTCCTGGAAGTCTATTTCGTTTGCCAGACTGGGAAAGGTCTCCTTCATTATTTGTTCAAATAAATTTTCATATCTTGCTCTTTCTCTTCTTCTTCTGGCACCCCTATGAGTTAGATAGTGGAACACTTAAAATTGTCCTGGAGGTTCCTATGCTTCTCCTCATTTTTTTGCATTCTTTTTTCTTTATTCTGTTCTAGTTGGATGTTTATTTCTTCTTCTTCTTTTTTTTTTCTTCTGAATCATTGATTTGAGTCCTGGTTTCCTACACTTCACTGTTGATTCTTTGTATATTTCCCTTTATTTCACTTTTTATAGCCTTCATTTCTTTCTTCATTTTGTGACTGAGCTCAATCAATTCTGTGAGCATCCTGATGACCAGTGTTTCAAACTACATCAGATAGGTTGTCTATCTCCTCATCACTTAGTTCTTATTCTACAGTTTTGATCTGTTCTTCCATTTGGGCCATATTTCTTTGTCACATTGCACCTGTTACGTGGTAAGGGGTGAAGTCTTAGGTGTTCAGCAAGGCAAGGCAACCCTCTTTGCATTGTAGCGCTGTCTATAGGGGAGGGGCCAGAGAGGGAACAATGCCACTTGCTCCACTCTCATCTCACTTTCTGTCACTTCCCTTGCTTCTGACAAGCGGATTTTGAACTCTCCTGTGAGGCTGAAAATTTTTCCTGCCACTGCAACCCCCACAGATTTTATTAGACAGGGGGTTTGAAGTCTTTAGTTTCCTGCACTGAAACCTTGGGTTTCGAGGTCTGTCTCACTCCCCTGTTGTTCCGGCTTTTCTGTGCATGCAAGTGGGATTGCCAACACAGTCCGTCAGCCACCACCTTGCCTCTGCCCCAGAGGGGTATGTCATCTCTGCCCCAGCTGCCTGTCTCTGCCCCTCCTGCCAGCCCAGATGAGTGTTTCTTTAACTTCTCAGTTTGTTGAAATTCCATGCAAATGATTTTCTGGCAGTTCTGGTTTTTCCTTGTTTTTAAATTGGTTGTTATCCTTCTTTTGGTTGTGTGAGGAGGTGAAGCATTTCTGCTTACACTTTCATCTTGGCTGGAACCTCCTCAATGTTTCTCCTTTTTAATTATCTTATTTCTATATGGCTAGTTTACAAACTAAAACACATAAGATATAAAAGCTACACAATTTTGGAAGAAGGGCAGGCTTCTGCCTCAGAGTTTGTCCCCTCTAGAATATCTGAAGAATAACCCTGCGACCCTCTGCCAGGCCAGCTTGATCCTAGGCTGTACCCAGAGTTTCTTCTCCCATCCAAAACCTACCCAAATTCCATCCTTTGGGAAACTCAGGCAGCTGCAACACTACCATCTAGTCATCTTTGAGGAAGAGAGCCTGAGAGCCCATCCCTGCCCTTCTTTTATTTTAAATCGTCTGGCCCATAATTCACTGTGCTCTGGAAGCATTCCGCTTCTCAGCCAATCCTGTCCTAGATGGTTTACCATCACCTCCTGCAACCTCCTCCTACCGATCCTCCCTCCCTACTCCCCCCCCCCCCCCCCCCAGTAATCTGATCAGGTCTCTCTGAACAGTGTGATTCTGCTTCTGCCCCCTCCCCTCAATCCCATTTCCCTGGCTCAAGAGAAACTGCGTGTCCATGCTCCCCCTTTAGGAATGCTCTCCCTTGGTGATTCTCACTAATTCCATGAAAGAATCATTGGCTTGACCAGAGATGGGGAGATGGTTTTTGAGGCATGAGCTTGCCATATCCTAAGGTTGCCAGCACCTAAAAAAACAAAAACAAAAACCACTTTCCTTCTCACTAGTACCAGTCTCACAAGTTTGGCTTTTGTGGCAGCAGGCAGTACAGTTTGTGGGGACATTTTTCCTGGTTTCAATTGTGGTTTTAATTTTCTTTTCTTTGATGATTAGCAAAAATGTTGAACATCTTTTCACATGTCTATTGGCCCTCTGTATGTCCTCTTTGCAAAAGTATCTGTTCAGGTTCTTGGCTCATTATTTTTAAAAATTGTATTTATTTATTTTTAGAGAGAGAGGAAAGGAGGGAGAAAGAGGGGGAGACAGAGATCAGTGTGCAAGAGATACATTGACTGGTTGCCTCTCTCACACCCCCAGCCGGGGACCTGGCCTGCAATCCAAGCATGTGCCCTGAATGGGAATCAAACCAAAAGTTCAAAAGTCACTCAGTCCACTGAGCCACACCAGTTAGGGCTCTCAGTTCATTTTTAATTGCATTTTTTTTTTTGGTATTTTTAGAACACACTACACCTTTGAAAGGCCTCTTTCAGACCTTCCTTCTAAAGAAGACCACCTTCGAGAGAGCAAACAATCTTAACCAACCATGTTCTAATCTCTGCCTTGCTTTCGCCCACCTCCCTATAATCTTACATTTCCTCCTTAATTCCAAATGCATTAAAAAAACCCCTGCAAAACTGTTTATTCTCAGAGCATTTGAAATCTTGCACCTAGGCACATGTCATCAGTTTGACTCAAACTCATAAAATTCTCTATACTTCTCACATGAACATTTACTTGGTATAGTTGCAGGGCTTCAAAAGAGGCCTGGTGCTGGGGCCCACTGTGCCCCACTGGCTCCCCGCTTCATACGGTGTGAACTTGGGGAAATTTCTCTTGGAATTTCAGGGCTCTTCGCTTTAAGTAGCAGGCCATGACTTTATTTAAGCTATTCTTAGAAAATATTCAAGATAAGGGTTGAGATAACCCAGGGAAAGAAAAAAAATGAGTTGTTGCTTTTAATTTTAGTGTTTAAATTTTAATGTGCCTTGACTGGGAATTGAACTGGCGACCTTTCACTTTGTGGAATGATGCCCAACCAACTCAGCCACATTGGTCAGGGCCCAGATGCTTTTCACGTTCATGTGATCCGAGATTAATCCTTATTAAGTAAAATCTAGCTTAAATTTGTTGATTGAAGTACAATAGATGTGTTTTTATTTTGCCCGGATCTTATGAAAATAAGTCCATGTTAATTTGATGTCCATAAAGTATGTTTCTAGAAGTTATAAAATGTCTTCATAAATTTGCCAAGCCCTGGCTAGGTAACTCATTTGGTTAGAGTGTCAACCTGATACACCAAGGTTGTGGGTTTGATCCCCAGTCAGGGCACACAACTGGACTGCGAGTTCATCCCTGGTCCAGGTGTGGGCACCTGTGAGCCCTGGTCTGGATGCAGACGCCGTCCCAGTCCCGGTGTGGATCCCTGGTCTGTGTACTGGGTGCAGGGGAGGGCGACTCTCACACTGATATTTTTCTCTCTTCCTTCCTCTATCACTCTCTAAAAAGGCAAATGAAAATGTCTTCAGGTGAGTATTAGAAAAATTGTGGTTTTAAGTTTTAAAATCTTAATATATATAGGAATAACTCTGTGGTATTCTTGAGGGGACCCTAAAGCACCTTGAATGATCTGTCTTTAATGTTAGATTGTATGGGAAACATTGTAAAATAAGTTATGAAAAACTCTTATTTGTATGTATAAACAATGTTTTAAACAAATTAAACAAACAGGGCTGTGGGAAATCAAAAACAGCCTCTTGGTCCTTCCTGTTCCCTGGCATCATTTTAGTGCATTTAAGCTGAACTTAGATGAAGGAAATTCTGAGCTGACATTATTGAAAAGAGGTATGTTACGCTATTGGCAAGGTTTTCACTTCAAGAAAATGCCAAATAGGTAACTGCTTCCTTTTACAGGTAGTTCTCAGACTTTATTATAGTTTATTGGAAAGGACATCAAATAAAAGACCCTCTCCAACCTCATTGGACTTATCAGGTGCCTAACCACAAAGGACACCTACCTCCGATTCTGACATTCGCCTCTGTCTACAACACTCATCAAAGACTCTTCAAGGTCGAGAAGCTGCTGACGTCAGGCTGCTATGCAAAGAGGGCAACGAGGCTGTAAACCTATGGATTGATGTTTAACCAAGAAACTGGTTGTGTGATTGTCTTTCCTGTCTGCTAATGATGTTGGTGTAGTAATAGTTGTATTTGTTCTTTATTTTTTTCTATAGAGTCCAACTCCAACTGTTTATGTATAACATAACTCTTTTAATGGCTTATGTACATGGTGTACTAAATGCCAAACACAGAAAATTGAGACGGAGGATAAAACTCAGATCATAACAGTCCACAGGATAGAAGTGATTCAGAGTGATTGCTTCGTTTTGCATTGAAGGCTATAAAACCTGATGGCTTTCCGTGTACCTGCTCTTCCCTTTTTAGGAACATCCATCCTTAACTCACATGCCATAGTTACAGTGTTGCCTCATCCCCAGAAGCCCACATTTCAACAAGACAATGTCAATACTGAGACTTCCTTGGAATGAGCCTTCCCGACACTGTGAGACCAACGGGTTGATCATCAATGCATCCTTTAGATTGATCTAGGACCAAAAGGGAGAACTATGGATGAAAAAGAACGGGTTCTATGAAAAGTAACCTCACAGAAGGATTTGACCATAAATTCCTCACTGGGCAGGTTAGGGTAGGTAGTCAGGCCCAAAGCCTGTAACTTTGTTTTTTTTTACCCTCACCTGAAGACATTTTTTTCATTGCTTTTCAAGAGAGAGGAAGGTGAGGAGACAGAGAGAGAAAGAGAGAGAGACATTGATCACTGATGTGAGAGAGACATCGATTGGCTGCCTCTCCCATGTGCCCCGATCGGAGGTCAAACCCACCTGGGCATGTGCCCTGGCTGAAAATCGAACCCATGACCTTTCAGTCCATGAGATGACAGTCCAACCAACTGAGCCACACTGGCCAGGGCAAAGCCTCTATCTTCTTTAGTAAAAGTCTATCTTTGCCCTAAGCCAGCCCTATTCATTGTTTCTGTGCATCTAGGTTAACACACCTTTGAAATGCCTCTTTCAGATCCCTCCTTCCAATGTGCAACCAGCCTTTAAGGTCCCTTCTTCTCACGTCTTAAGGACCTCCTTCTGCACAGCACAATCGTAACTGTCCTATAATCCAGCGACCTTCAACCAGTGTACTGAAAGACTTTTTTAAAAACATGCAATACCTGTTTAGTCAGGTGTACTGACCTCTTTTCCCTTAGATTTTGAAATATAAAAATGAAAATAATGAATGCGACAATAGCTTTCCAGTATGAATGTATCGAAATTATATCTATTTTTTTGTCAGGCAGGCAAAAATATATTTTTTGGGTGTGCTGCAGAATTTTAGTAATTAGTTTGTGCACGCCATGAGATTAAAAGGTTGAAAATCACTGCTACACTGCACTCCCCACCCACCTTCATATAACCTTCCTTCTGTTCCCTCCTTGATTGCAAATGTGTCAAAGCAACTGCTGCCCTGGCTGACTAGCTCAGTTGGTGAAAGCGTTGTCCCTTCTCCCCAAGGTGGCGGGTTCAGTCTCTGGTCGGGGCACATACAAGAAGCACCCAAGGTGTGCATAAGTAAGTGGAACAACAAATTAATGTCTCTCTCTTCTCTCTCAGGTTAATAATTTAAAAATTAAAAAAAATAAAGTAAACTGCAAAACCATTGTTCCCTAGAGCATTTGAGATCCTGCTCTCTGGCTGTGTCATCAGTTTTGCTCAAATAAACTTTTATAAAAACTCTGTTTCTTGCACCAACAAGGAGTTGTGTAATCTTATGGGACCAGAGAGAGGCCCACAGGATAGCTGAGTAAAGAATAGGGCTGGGACTTGTGCTCACCCCATGGGGAGTCCAGCCCCAGAGGACCAGGTTCTTATAGGAGGGCTGTGGTAGGTGGGGCCTGCGGCCAGCCCTCAGAGGTGCCCTTTGCAGGGTCCTCCCAACTGGGCACACTCCTCTGCTGAAGACTTGGGACTCTTGGCTTCCAGGTCCTCTCTTCTCCCCTCTGCCCCTGTTTACTCCTGCCCCAGAAGTTCCGTCAAATCCATCCCATTTTCCCTTCATTTCACTCTCCCGGCCAAATAGCCTGGGGTCCACTATAAGAAACAGTGTCCGAAGCAGGGTCCCCTTTCCTCCGGGGCTGAGCACTCAGGCTTTATAAACCCTGGGTATCGTGGGGAGGAAGGTCTCAAATGGCCACATGACCTCTCCTAGGCCTCTTCTCTTGCCCCCTGGAAAAAAAGAAAAGAAAAGAACAATGAAGAGCACAAGGAATTTAGTGTTAGCTTAATAGCAATAAAAACGTTTTCAGAGTCACAGTCTGCTCTTTAAGCTCAGGGATGCCACAGCCTTGAGGCCTGTCTCCAGGGCTGGCTTCTTTCCAACTGTCTCCAGGTCCTTCCCATGCCCCAACCCAGACTGTTTAAACTGTTACGAGTCAGGTGGGATGAGAACATAGAATAAACCCATTGAGGAAGGAACGGGGTAGGGGTAGGGGTAGGGTTCGGTTTGACTTAGGGTCAGCATGACACAGCCAATAAAAAAAAACCACATAAGTTTCATACATGGTGTCCACGCCCTGAACTAAGTCACAAGAGGGTGGTGGGGTGATACTACACGCAATGAAGTTAGCTGGGTTACTTTGACAACCTAGCAATCTTCCAAGTGCTTTATTATTCTGCAATAATCCAGAAAGGCAGGTATGATTATCCCTGTTTTAAAGACAAAAAGTTAAGAATCAAGTAGCTCCCTCCAGGCTACAGGACCACTCAGTGGTTGGCCCAGGATTTGAACTCGTGTCTATTTGGCTCCAAAGTCTTTGCTGATTTACAAGGCAAAACTGTCTTTATGTCTGTGGTCTGCCAAGCACCTCCCTGCTTTTGGAGACTGACTTTCCCCATACTGTGTGGTTCCAGAGGCTCCATCAACCAGAGACGGCCAGTCCCTGGCTGAAAAGCTGGGTGGTGACACGGGCCTGCCTATTGGTACTAGCATAGTGACTCTGTGCACTGTGAGTGGACCGAAGGGGGACATGGGACCAGGCTGGCCAATCAGAGGTCTGTGGGTGTCAGAGAGGGGGGGTCTGTCTACCTCTGGGAGGGATTGCTGCCCAGGCATCTGCCCTGCCGTGTGCAGGTGGTCGCGGGGGGGACACAGCCAATAGGGGAGAAACAAGGACCAGGAGACAGGGAGGGCTGCAGAGAGGGCACGCAGCCCCGGAACACCATCAGATCGCCAGCTTCGCCCTGACTTTCCCATTTATGTCAAAGGATTTAAAAAATTTATGTATTTATTTTTGTTTAAGCCAATTTGAGCTGGACTTCTGGCCACTTGCTACCAAAAGAATTCTGACAAGTACTATTCTTTAATGAAACATGTTATAAACACAGAAGCTCTTCCCTATTGGAGAGGGACAGGCAACTGGAGTAGTTCTTGATGGCAAGTGACAGAGATGGGTGACATAGATGGGGGGGGTACCAGAAGGACTGAGTTGTAGCTGGGCCTCTGGGGCTTTGGGGGTAGGAATGAGGTGCCCGTGACCTTTTGCTCTGGGCTCTTCTCTTAGGTTTCCCTGGCTTCTTTTTCTCTGTTGGCTCCCTCCCTCCGGGGGGACAGGATGTACAGCCTTGCACCTCACCACTTGGCCACCAGAGAAAGGTTGTTGCCCTTTCCTCACATGAACACTGAAGATCCTGGAAGGGACTGCAAATGGCCCAGTCTGGGTCAATGGACATTCAAGTAGAACTGTCATCGGTGGCCAGAGGGGAGGGTTACTTGGGACCCACCTCTGGGTTTTAGAGCCTTTCTCAGAGAAGTGGGGGTTATCGTGAGACAGGGAATTACCCCACAGCGTGTCTACTATGGGAACAAAAGCTCTGGTTATCTGTTCTGTGCCAGGCACTGTGCCAGGGCTTCTGGGTTCCAGGAACCTTCCTGCCCCCTGCAAATTCTGCAGTGATTTGAGCAATGGACTCAGACGTTAGGGTGAGATTCTCAGCTTTATTCTTGGATGGAAGAACCAGGCTTCCTTCCCATTCTCTCCTTACTTGTCCTAACTTACTATGGTCAAGACTGCTAGCTGGGCCTGTTGCCACCAAATAGAAACTACATTTCCCAGCCTCCTTAGCATTAGCTGCAAGTATGTGTTAGGTGCTGGCCACTGAGTTGTAGTTGGATTTGTGTGGGACTGAGGGGTAGGCTGCTTCAATGGACCTGACTCAACAGGTAGGCCCCTGTTATCTTCTTTTGTTCTTCCTCCTCCTTCTGGTCAGCAGCATGGTTAGGGCTTACGCAGCCTCTTGGCGACGTGGCTGGGGGTGAGCAAACCCACTGCAGCCTGCAATGCAGCAGGAAGACGGAGCCTGAGTTTTCCACAGGACTGACCCAGTAGCCCTGGACTGCCCAGCTCTTGCTCCTTTCCTGTGAGATAGACTAGGCTCTTATCTAGTGTAGTCCCGTGATTTGGATTTTCTGTTTATCCATCCAAATCTGATCCCAGTCAGTATCACCTCCTCAGTCACAGACATCATTTTAGATGGCTCTAAATGTGTGTGACCTCCTTCCTGAGAACAGCAGGGTAGTTACAAAAACAGGTGTCGGGCATGGGGGAGTGAGCACAGGCTTTGTTGGCACTGATCAACCATCCTGAAGGCCAAGACGAGGTCAGCACACCCGCTCACTCATCCAGCCCTTCCCATCAGAGAATTTAGAGTCCCATCTAGAAGGGCTTGGTGAGGGTGAGCCCTAACTTCCTATCACTTTTGAGAGGGTGAAATGGCAGGAACAGAGAGAAAGGGAGAAAAATTATGATATACATATGTACATATTTATAAGAAAGGCATATACAATTTCATTACTTCCTGCAATAGTCCAGTGAGGTACGTACTAAAGTTTCCATGAGCAGATGAGGAAACTGAGCATTTTCACAGGGCCCCAGAGCTGGCAAGCAGTGGATATGAAACACAATCACATATCCATCAGACACAACTTTGTGTACAATTTTCCCACCACGCGCAGGTGTTTAACTGAGTTGGACGCCCAAATGACCGTTTGGAGTTTGGAGGATGTGGGACCCAGCAAGATCTGATTGCACAGACCTTGTCTTGTTGCTGGGGCCCAACTAATGGGTCTCTGGGATTTGGTTTTGGTCCAGAAAATCTATACATAAGCATCCTGTCTGGGAAATGAAACGAGAAAATGTCACATATGTGAGTATCCTGGAGTTTCTTCTAAACTGGGTCTCATCAGATGGACAGCACTCCCAGGCTGATCCTCACTTAGGCAACGGCCCACTGGCCCTTCTGTGCAGCAGCCCAGTGAGTGGGTGGCCAGTGTCCCAGTGCCCCCAACCCTGCCCGGAAATGGGTGGGATTGCCTTCATAATATGCTCTGGTGGCGGCACCAAGTGACTCTGCCATCTTCTTCTTCTTCTTCTTTTTCTTTGAATTTTTAACATTTTAATGCAGATCAGTGTCTGGTTTATTTCACTCCTTCACTGACACACCAGGGGGAAGGGACTGAGTCAGTTTCTCCACCTCCTCTTTGTCTGTGATGACCGAGGTATAAAGGCGTCTGCTATACCAGACTTTAAACTTCACATTGTCCTTATTCTTACTGATCTCGATGGATTTGGCATCCTTTCACCTGGCTGTGAGCAGGAGGTCTTTGATTTCCTCAATTTTGCGAGATGTGGCCATGAAGCGTGGAGAGCGCATGGCTGGCACTGCAAAGGGCGAGAAACGAAAAAGGACAGAACAGAGAGCTGCCGTTTTCTTTATTCCTACAAGGAGACAGGAGACATTTGATTTCAAGCAGCAGAACCAACCCCCCCCCAAAAAAAAAAAAAAACAAGAAAGGGAAAAAGAAAAAAAAGAAAAAGAACTCCCAACACAACTGGCGGAAACTAGAAAGAGGACTCATTGGCTCATGTATCTGGAGTGTCTCAAAGAAGACCCAGTTCAGGGCTGGTTTAGTCGAGCATCTTTCCAGTGGCACCACGGCTGGGTTTCTTTACATCTTTCTGAAAACTGTCTCCCCTTTGTAATTACTAGACGGTGCCCTGAAATCTCTGGGGCTGCAGGCTTCATCAGGGTAGATTAAAAACATGTCCATAAATTTCTCAATACTCCCTTTAAAAGGTGGAGCCTAATACCCTTCCCCTTGGGTGCCGGTGGGACGTAGTGCCTAGTTTCTAACAAACAGGAAAAAGGGGAAGTGTAGGGCCACAGGACAGAATGCAGCTTCCCGCCTGCTCTCACGCAGATAACCTGCTCTGGAGGAATCCAGCTGCCCTGTGAGTTGGAAAACTGAGGCCTCCAACCAGTAGCCAGGGAGACCTGAGTCCCCTAACAGCAGCAGCTGAAAGTTCTCGAAGCAGGGCTGGTTTAACCCAGTGAGTGTGGAAGCTGGTCCTCGGCCCTGGCCAAACCCCGGGTGACAGCAGCCCCTCCAGAGCAAGCCTGTGCTGAAGCCACTCCATACGGCTGTTCTTGGATTCCCAGCCCACAGAAACTATGGGGTAACATTTGTCTTTCTAAGCCACTAAGTTTTGGGGTAATCTGTGAAGCAGCAACAGATAACTAACACATTCAGCCTCATTCAGAGAGCACAGTGTGCTTCTAGAAGCTCTTTCAGAAAAGTGATGAGTTCCTCTCCCCCAAACCTTCAGGCAACCTTCCCTCACGTTGCCCTGGCACAGACTAGTCACAGCCCATCCTCCAGCCGGTGACTGCTCAGTGGGTGGAGCGAGGCCTGCAACCTCCTGCCTGGGCCACTCTTGGTGGTCGGTGCCCCAGACACACGTGGGCTGGGGGAAGGTGTGGAGGCCACACTGGAGTTGAGGTGCAGTCCACAGGTCTTCCATGCCACATGAATCTGGGCTCCTTCTCTAGAGACATGGGGGGCCGCTTGAAACAAAGAAATTGGCTCTGACTCAGGAATTTACAAATTTCACCTTGGTGCTGAGATTCTATGAGGAAAAACAAGTTAGCCACTTTCCTCTGTGGAAGATCATTGCCTTGGTGCTCCCTGTGAGACGCGGCCTTCCCGGCTGATGTAATTCAGGCTCAAGGGCACCAGTGAGGCAAAACAGGCCCCTCCAATCTCTCTTTATCGGAAAGCCCATGCCTGGGAGGGGCAGCGGTCACTCTCCCAGGGAGAACAGTAACCACTCTTGATAAACGCCAGTATTTGTTTTATTTTATTTTTCTGCTCAAAACCTGCTGCTCTAAACTTGTGTTGGAAGTGGTTCGACATGATTAGAATCCTGAATCAGTAGCTGTGAATGACGGCTTTTACTGTCACGGGCAATGTATTCATTGATGGACACAGCGGAAGGGGCAGGTTGCCAGCTCCCGAGTGTACAAGTGTGTGTGCCTGTGTGCACACGTGTGTGCATGGGGGGAAGCAGCTTTATTGACTGATAATTCACATACTATACAGTTCATCCATTTAAAGCATACAATTCAGTGGTTTCCAGTATATTCACAGAGTTCTATAATGATCATTACAATTAGCGTTTGAAAATTTTTGTATTCCTCACCCCAGAAAGAAACGCTGCACTCTTTAGATATCATGCCTTCAGCCCAAAGCAACTGCCTCTCTTTCTGTCTATGTGTGTTTTAAATATATCCTTTATTTGTCTGCAAGTTAGCGTCTGAAAAAATGGAGTCATACTGTCCAATGTAAAGCATAAGGTTTAGTGAAGATTGTTGTCACGAGAGGTTCTGCATGGCAGGTGTGTGCTTTCCGGCACACACACTTTTATTAAGTGGGCTGCAGCTGTGCTGAAACTCTGCTATGCTGGACCCTGTTTCCTGGGAAGGTGGTGGTGGTTCAGGGGGTGCTGTGCACAGGGAGCAGGCTGGGTCTGGGGTGCGTGTGGCGGGAAGTGTAGAGGCAGATCAGACAGCCAGTGTGTGGTCAGGGAGGAGTTGACATCCTGGTGGTGACCTGATTTGTCAAGATCTTGGAATGAGCCCAAGGTGTTCTGACTACAGACCTCAGTTCAAGGGACTCAGGGCTGCTTCTGAGTCAGCCATACAGAATCATGGCCCCAGATCAGCGCCAGCTGGGAAGGGATGACGAAGATTGGTGTTCAAGGTAAAATTCCTTTGTTTCTTCAGGTTCTTCCAAGGCCTGGGGGTTGAAGACCTTCTCATCACTTCTGAGTCCTCCTCTGGCCTTCCCTTTTGTCATCAGCCAGGCGCCTACTACGTGCAAGTCTGCAGTGCTTGTCCGCCCCGCCTCTCACTGGGCAGGCTGCAGGGAGGAGCCGGCCACACCTCTCCAAATGGCCACTCTTCCTTGGGCCCCCATGGCTCTTTGGGAAGCTCGAGGCTTTGCTACGTGATCCAGTGTAGGTCTCTACCCCTTTCTTGACCTCAGCCTTCCCATCTATTTAATGGGAGACCAAAGAAATGGTACCTAAGGGCCTTTCCAGGTCTCTCAGCCTGTGACACCTAGTTCAGCCGTCACTTTACAGTCTGTAGGGTGTTCCTTAGCATTGTTGCGCCCTCATCTGGTGTCCTAAGGTGCACTTCTCAGCAGCATTGCGAGGGGGCCCAGAGCTCAGCCCTGGGAGAAGGTCCACCTGGGTTCGAATCTCGGTTCTGTCATTGGTTGAGCATATGTCCAACCTGTCTACACCTTCATTTCTTCATCTGTAAAATGGGGAAAGTATTAGAATTTACTTCATAAGGGGCATGTGAGGATTAAGTGGAAAACTCATTTAAAGTGTCCTGTACATAGGAACGTTCCATACATTCTATCAGTATAGACATGGAAATGTAGGGGTCTTGCCAAGGCGCGGTGTGGTAGAAATGTGCTCTTTCTACAGAACTGTGCCACCTCTCCCAGGTGCGGAAGTTGAGAAGCAGGGTCTCCTAGATGTTCCCAAATCCAGAGGCTTGGGATGTGGTCCCAGACTCCCTGACCTGGGCCTCCCACGATCATACCTGAGCCTGGGAGCGTACCTCCCTGTTCCACCAAGCTCTGGCCTAGTTTGCTCCCACCTGGAAACATGTTCTAGGCACTGTGGAAGGATCTGGGGCCTTGGGCCAGCAGGCCACGATGATACAGGAATATAGGTGGCCTGTGGGGCAAGCGGCAGGCAGCTGGTCAAGGCCATGACCCGCTCACTGGGGGCTGAGTTCCTCATTCTTGGAGGGGGGCAGTGAGGTGAATGCAGGGCCCCAGATGAAGAGACAATGCCCAGGGAATCATTTCCTGTCTTGTTGGTTCTCCCCTCCCTCATCCTAAGCCCTGCTCATCATTTTCTGACGTGGTACTACCTTGGAGGAACTTTCTCTGGAGCCGATCTCCTTTCTGTCCCTAGTCACCCTGCCGCCTCCTTCACTACCCCTCCACCAGGGTTCAGCCTTTTCCTTCTATCTGGCCTCTCCTTTTCCCTCTGCTACTCTGTCTGCATAGGTTCTCTTATTTTGCCCAAGAGAAGGAAAGTAAAAGGCACCCTGACTCAACCTGCCTGCCACCTCCAGGTGCTCCAGGCTCCTCCAGCAGAAGGTCTGCACCATGATTCATGGGCTGCAAGGCCCATGTGGAGGGTTCTGAGGACAGTGTTCCCCAACTCCCAGTGGCCCTCTCAGGTAACTCACTTGGAAGAGGTGGACATTCACTCTCAGAGAAGATGGGAACATTTCTCACCCTGGCCAGGTAGCTCAGTTGGTTGGAGTATTGTCCTGATATGCCAAGGTTGCAGGTTCAATCTCTGGTCAGGCCACATACAAGAATCAGCTAATAAACGCATGAATGGGTGGCACAACAAATCCGTCTCTCTCTCTCTCTCTCTCTCCCTTCTCTAAAATCAATAAACAAACAAGGAAACAGGAACATTTCTCAAGGTCACCAGCTAGTACAAGGCAGAGCCGCAGCCGTACCTCGTTGGTTGGATTTCTGAGCTGTGGTTGGTCTCTGTGTTATCACTCCCCAATTCCTTTCTCACTTGTTGTCTGGAACCGGTCCTTCACCTGTTGCCTTGGGGAGGCAGGAAACCAGCAGGCTGTGGAGGGTCATTCTTTTTTAATCCTCACCTGAGGATATATTTATTGATTTTAGAGAGAGAAGAAGGAAAAGGAGAGAGATACCTCGATGTGAGAGAGAAACATTGATCAGTTGCCACCTGCATACACCTTGACTGAATCAAACCCACAACCTGGGTATGTGCTTTGATTGGGGATTGAACCCGCAAACTTTTGGTATATGGGATGATACTTCAACCCACACCTGGCTAGGGCATCATCATTCTTTAAAAGTTTTTAAAATTGTTTTTCTCTTTATTGATTCTAGAGAGAGGGGAAGGGAGGGAGAAAGAGAGGGAGAGAACATCGATCACTTTCTTCTTCCGCTCCAGTGGGGACCAAACACACAACACAGGCACATGCTCTGACCTGGAATCAAACCAGTGACGTTTTGGTTGGCAGGTTGATGTCCAAACTACCGAGCACACCTGTCAGGGCTAGGGCATCGTCCTTAACTCAGGCAAACCATGCCCTGATCCAGCTGTCCCCGAAGCAGCTCAGTGTCCAGGACACAAATGCACAGGAATGGAATATGCCCACGCTGTCTGGCACAGACGCATGCTTTAACCTCAGCTCTCCTTGGAAACTCAGGCCTGTTGGCTCTCTCCTGGTTCTCTCCTGCCTTCTCCAATTGTTTTTCCTTTGTTCTCTGGGCAGGATTCTCATCTCCCCCCACTCCCACGGCAGGGGCCACCAAGCCCCAGCCTTCGAACCCTGCTTCCTCCCTCTCTGTGGAGGCCAGAATCCTTCCAGCCTCCCCTGACTCATGGCTTCCTTTCACCTCCCCACAACGTGCCACCGCGGAGGGCCAGGCCTCCCTCTCTGCCATCACCTAGACCAGTGCCTGGAGCAGAGGTGTGGAATGTTGCAGGTGTGGGAATACATACATTCATTTGTCCCATGGTTGTTACCTCACTTGGGCTGAACCAACCTACCCACCCAAGTTGACATCTGAACCTCAGAGCTTAAAAAAAATCAGCCCTGGCTGGTGTAGCTCAGTGGATTGAGCACAGACTGCAAACCAAAGGGTCGCTGGTTCAATTCCCAGTCAGGGCACATGCCTGGGTTGTGGACCAGGTCCCCAGTGAGGACCAGGTCCCCAGTGAGGGCCATGTGAGAGGCAACCACACATCGATGTTTCTTTCTCTCTTTTTCTCCCTCCCTTCCCCTCTCTATAAATAAATAAAATTTTGAAAAGCTGTTTAAAAAATCATTTATTTATTTATTTATTTATTTTTAGAGAGGGGAAGAGAAGGAGAAAGAGAGGGAGAGAATACCAATGTGTGGCTGCCTCTCATTCGACCCCAACTGGGGACTTGGCCTGCAACACAGGCATGTGCCCTCACTGGGAATCAAACCCATGACCCTTTGGTTCACAGGCTCGTGCTCAAACCGCTGAGCCACACCAGCCAGGAGGAACCTCAGAATTTTGAATTTGAAAGAATAAGGCACAGGTAACCTCACTCACTGAATGTGATGCAGCTTTTCTAAGAGATAGGTCAGGAGCATCTAATAATGAAAGGGGAATGTTTACAACCATTGGGGTGAAAATGCAGCAGCACAAAACTGCGTGAACACAGCGACCACAGCTGTGGGCTCACAACACCTGGGGGGCTTCTGGACCAACATGGTGAGATTTGCTCTCTTGAGTCATTGAACCAGAATGGCTCTGGGCCCAGGGACGTCAGCCACAATGAGGCGAATGAGAGGCCCTGTACTGAAAATATAGAAGGTTCTTCTCTAGGGAAATTGTCAGCTATCTGAGAAGTAACACAGACACTGACACTGGCCATCTGTCAGAGTCTTCCCCGCTGGCCCTGTCCCAAAGCCGCAGCTGCAGAAGCCCCACTTACATACTCGACACTGGCCAGCCTTTAGGGTCCTGACTGTTAAATTTGGAGAACAAACAGGACTCCTAGTGGACTGCCAAAACTCAGTAGGCATTTGAGGAGACGTCTAAAGGCAGAGACCAAAACAAAACAAAAAGGAACTCAGAGGAAATGGGGACAATACAAAGAGCAAGAGAAAAGTAAACAAATAGACAAACAAAAAACCCTCCACACCAACAATGAGGAAACAGTCCCATGGTTTATATCTTCAGAGAGTTTTGGGAAGCTATCATGTCCATATCACGTCTATACCCAGATACCGGAAAAGTCCCTAGGAAATTAAAAAATGGAATGTGCAAATAAAAATTGTAGTAGAGGGATTGGAAATGGAAGGAAACGTCTCATTAGGTGGAATGAAAAGACTAATGTAATATGGGAGAGAAAAGAAAAGGTAAATGAAAGATAAATCTGGAAGGTTAACTTATGAATAATAGGAGTTCCAGAAATAGAGAAAAGGTAAATGGAAGGAAGAAATTATAAAATAAATTGTACAATAAAATGTCCAGAAATTTGAGGACATAAGTTCTGAGACTAAAAGGGCTTACCAGGTATCCAACCCAAGGACTGATGTGGTAAGATGCATTGTGAAATTTGAAGAAGCCAAAAATAAAGAGGAGACCTAAGAGGGACTGCAGGTGATGAGCACAAATGCGGGGGTTCAGGGGTCAAAAGAGCGTAAACTGCTCAAGGGCGGCTCCAGGAAATGGAAGACAACGGAGCTCTGATTTCACACAGTATTTTTAAAAATGGAAAATTAATTCCAACCTAGCATTCTATATTCAGCTAACCTCTCAGTCAAGGCAGAAAAAAAGACATTGTCAGATGAGCAAGGCCTCAGATTTTTGCTTTTCACACATTCTAAGAAAGGCTTTGAAAACAGGAGACATGGGATCCAGGAAGCAGGAAATTTCCAAGGTGGCAGGGAAGGGAGGTCCCTGGATGGCAGTTGCTTGTGGCTCAGAGACTAGCAACCTGGAATGGGGCAAGTGGGTGGGAGTTCTCCGGAACAGAGGTGAACAGGAACCTGATGGGCTTAACTGCTTCGAGGAAAGATTGTCATTACCTTCCAGGAAGTGACACCAAGAGCAAGGAGGGTTGAAGTGGACAGTTGCTGTATTTCCTTACAAGCTTCGTGGTGCTGTGACCGTTGGTTTTATATGCCAGTTATGTAGGCTGACACCCTCAATTATTGCTCAATTATTCCAGCAGTGATCGAGGGAGGGGCAGGCACTTGGTCAATGTGATTGATCTCCACAGTCAGTCGATTTAAGGAGATTGTCCCAGACAATCTGGAGGGCCTGATTCAATCAGTCGAAAGGCCTTAAGAGCAGAGCCAGGGTTTCCTGAAGAAATTCCACAGTGGACTGCAGCTGCAGCTGCTGCCGAGAGCCCCAGCCCGCCCTTCCTGACCTCCTCACCGGTGGACGTCAGACTTGCCCCGCTGGCCCCGCGATTGCACAAGCCAATTCCTTGCAACAAATCTATTAAAACACATCTCCTCCTCATTCTGCTTCTCCAGTTGAACCTGCATTTTAAAATCACCTATACAAGTTATTTGTACAAAACTATACATTATAGTAGAAAAGAAAATTTCAACCACTCAGAAAGAAGAAGAAAATAGAAGTTAATTGGAAAAGGACTGGAAGGAAATAGGTACATTGAAACGTTTTTAACATGGTGAGTGTTTACCTCCGGGTGCTGGAGCCGTGGCTGTGCCAGCACAGTCTCTGGGACAAGCCTTGTTGCCCCCACTTTCCATCCAACATGCCTCGTCGTGAGACGTTTTCTCTGGTTCCTACCACGTGCCCTTAATGAGTTAAAGCTTATGGGGCGTAATTTTAAAACAGACTGATATCAAATGATTCAACTTAGCTGCATTCATTTGGTGTAAATGATGTTTGAAGTGTGGGTGTATGATGGACTTTTAGCAACGGGATTGGTTGTTTACCGTAAACAACAACGTAAAAGACTCAGGGAGCTGGCCCTGGTGCGGTCACCCTGAGGGGCCACCCTGTACATCTCCCACCTCAAACCTCAGAAAGCCAACAGCGGCACAAATAACCTTCGGACAGGACCTAGGAGGGCATCGTGTTCAAAGGGCTGTTTACGGAGATGAGAGCAGCTGACCACTGGACTGATGACTCCTGGGCTGAAAATTGCAGCAACATTGTAGAGAACTAACATCACTACATTGTCTGCTCTAACTTTAAAAGGCTTTTTATTTGTAGATTAACATTACTTTGGTGTCATTCAAGTTCTTAGTTATCAAGAACAGAATTCACTCCAGCTAATGTTTTGCAGGGAAGGGATTTATCAAGAGATGTGATGCAGTTGCACAAAGTCTCCAAGTGGGTAAGATAATCAGACTTATGGGGCATAATTTAAAGATTTTATTTATTTATTCTTAGAGATAGGGGAAGGAAGGAAGAAAGAGGGAGAGAAACATCCATCAGTTGCCTCTTGTACATGCTCCGCCCCGACTGGGGACCTGCCTGCAACGCAGGCATGTGTCCCGACTGGGAATCAAACCAGCAGCCATTTGGTTTGTAAGACAACACCCAACTAGCTGAGCTACACCGGTCGGAGCTGGGGCATAATTTAAAAATAAGTTAACTTTAGCTCTGGCCGGATTGTTCGGTTTGTTGGAGCATCGCCTTGAATCCCAAAGGTTGCTGGTTCGATCCCAGTCTGGGTGGGGGAGGGAGGCAACCGATCGACGTTTCTCTCACTCGCTCTCTCTTTCCTATCTCCATGCCTGTCTCTTTAAAATCAGTACACATATCCTTGGTGGGGATGAAAAGAAACAAGTTTATATTTTAAAATTACGCGTGTCAGGGATATCTCCCACTTTACATCCCAGGGCTGCCCTGTGGCCACTCGTGACCTCCGCAGGCCTCACATGCAGCAACCGGTCCGGGCGACAGGCCTCTGGCAGCCGCATGTACCAGAAAGGGTTTTGCCTGGGGTCCGCTTCCTCCCCTCAACCAAAATGTCACTAGAGGGTGTGCGTGGGGGGGGGCCCAAGTCCTCCACCCGCATTCCAGTTGCAAGGGGTGCTGGGAAAGTGAGTATGAAAAATTATGTTAGAAAATGACTTTTTTGACATTATTACTCTGGTAACTTACATTTCATAAAATGCAAATATCACACATTGGTACCTCAGGTGAATTTTTACGTATGTCAACCCACATATCAAGAGAGGATATTTCTGTAGCCCCAGAAAGTTCTCTCATGCCCTCTCCCAGTCATTGCCCCACAAGAGAACCACTTCTAACACCCTAAAGTCATCTTACTGATTCTTGAACTTTGTCAGAATAGAATCCAACTTGTCAACACAGGGAATGTCCAAAACTGTAGAAAAATTTTATAACAATTTATTTGAGCCAAACAGAGGATACACGTGGGAGCAAGATACCAACAGAATGCAAAAAATGCTCCTCCGAGTGGGCGGGTGCAGCTCCTTTTATGAGTTTAGAATTAAGGAGGGGATGTAAGGAAGATGGTAGGAAGGTGGGAGGAAGCAAGGTGGGGCTGGATTCTAGGGTCTACATGCTCTGTCTGGAAACCAAGTGTTTCCAAAGGGCATTAACCTACACACACAGAAACAAAGGACAGAGCTGGCCCAAGGCAAAGATAAACCTGTTACTAAAGAAGTGACAGGCTCAGGGCCAGCCCGCCTGCCCTGATCTTCTCAGTTAGGAATTTATGATCTGATCACCCTGCGAGATTACTTTTCAGGGGACATTTTACATTCATTTACAATCAGTATTTACCAGTACTCTTTGTATCTGGCTTCTTTCGCTCAGCATTAAAGACTCAGGAGATGGTAATTTTTCTTGTTTGTTCTTTTTTAATCTTTTAAAAAATTTTTAGAGAGAGGGGAAGGAAGGAAGAGAGAGAGAGAGAAACACTGATGTGAGAAACATCCATCCATTGCCTCTTGCGCGCACTGATTGGCATCGAACCAGCAGCCCCCAGGTATGTGCCCTGACTGAAAACTGAACGAATGACCTTTTGGTTTACAGGACAAGACTCAATCCACTGAGCCACACCAGCCAGGGCTCTTGTGTGTCCTTTCCCTCAGTGTTCGGCAACGAGCAAAATATGACTGTAACTGAATATACTTTTATAGTTAGTAGTGAGTACCTTTAAAATGTTAATAGTGTTATCTGCCAATGACAGCATTTTCAGAAAATAGTGTGTGTGTATATATACACATACATGTGTGTATATATATATACACACACATATACATATACATATATATGTGTAATGTATTTTTTGGGGGCTAAGCAGAGAAAGTAGGACTTCAAAAATCAGGGACCTATAGAAGAAAGAATAAAAACAAAAACAAATTCAAGGAACTATGCAAAACAGTTTATTTTATGTATTTATAGCGGGGTCACAATTAAGATGTATGTTGCCCCAAAGCTGCAAGGTGCCTACAGACTCCTCTCAGGCCCCCATTGTCCCCAAGCCCAGGCTGTTGGCAGGTCCTGATGGGTGTCCGCCAGTGGCTGAGTCCCACTGTAGAGGTCAGCAAGAGGCCCCAGAAGAGGAAAAGCACAAACCTGTACCATTTCTGTACCAATTGAAGGGCCTGCTGGGGCTGGCACCGAAGATAGAGACGGAGGGGTCTCTGTGCTTTGGAGGACCTCTCCGGCTGCAGGAATTCCAGACCGAGCCTTGGTTACCACAGTCTGGGAGGGGCCGTGTGAGCGAGAGCCAACCCAAGGAGGAGTGTAGTCGCCTGCTCTGTCAGCTTCTGCCTCGACCTTGAGCTCGCAGATAATAAGCTGGGCCCCAGGGGCCCACAGCCAATCTCTTGTCCGGCCCTGCTGCAGTAGGAGTAGGGACTGTGGCCACCGTGGGGACAGCATGCTGGTCAGGGGGCTTCCTCTGCGCTCAGTCCTGATCAAAGGCTGCCAGCCCCTCTTGAGTGCCCCACAGGAGGGGCCAGGGCACACCAGGGTGCCCGCTGGAGAGGGAGCCCGAATCTCCACTCGTGTGCCTCGCCCTTTCAGTGAGATCCCCTCCCCTGGTGACAATGGCTGGCTAAATCTCTACCATTTCTGGAGGGAGAAGGGTTCACAGAATTTACACTATCACCAAGTCCAGAACTTCCAGAAGTATGGCCCCATTTACAGGTAAGCGTGCCACAGGGTGGGGGCTGGTGGGACAGGGAGGGAGAGGCGCCTGGGCAGCCTTGCTGTGCTCCCCTCCCTAAACTGTCTGCTCGCCCACTTCAGGCTCTCGTCCACCTTCTGACTTCATTTTTTTTTATGCCTGGTGATGGTGGCAGGAGAATGGATAGGGCTTCCCAGGCAGTGGGTTGAGTTCCCAGTTCCCAGCCTCAACCTTTCCCAGATCCCTATCCTGTCGGGGTGCTGGCCTTGCCCCTCAGTTCTGTGCATCTCTGGAGCAACTGATTTTGCCCCTTCCACTTGGCCTGGCTAGAGCTCCTCTTCTGCAAATATCCATCTTGCTTTGTGCCAGGAAGAAGGGATTTTGTTTTTTGGGCCTCTGAGCACTGCCACTCTGGGCGGTAGGGTGATGAGGTGATGCGGTGAGGGGCGGGGGTAAGCATGGTGGGGGGGCAGGGGTGTTGGCAGGGAGCGAGCAGGGGAACAGGTCTCTGAGGGCTGCCCCCTGCGGCAGGCTTTGCTTGTCCTGGTTAGTAGTTTCTAAGGTGAGTCACCTTCAGGCCATGCCTGGGTTCTTTTCTGAGAGAGTAGTTGAGCAGAATGGGAGGTGGTGGAGGTGGTGGTTGGCACAAAGAGGGAGCATGAGGAGGTATGTGCACTTTACGGTGAGTGGTGGGGAAAAGGCATGATAGGACATGTTGGCTGGCTGGCTGGGTGGGGGCTGGAGGAGTCCAGCTGCTCACTCAACACCTCCTCCCTCTCCCCCAAACCCATCTGGAAGCCTGAAGTGCCTTTTCCACAGCTGGTTGGAGGCCGGAAGGCCCCAGGCTAAGTGTCAGGCTTGGGAGAAGATTGCTCCTGAGTCTGTGGTCCCCGCCCCTCTCTCCCCCAGGCCTGTCTGTGCCTCCATCCCTCAGTCTCACTTCAGGGTAATCCCTTGTGAGTCCCTGCTTCCTATGGCCCAGGAGGAACTCTTTATCAACCCCCTTTCTGTGTCCTGAGTCACTTTTACCTGAGCCTTGCAGCATGCCCCCATTTTACTGATGGGAAAACTGAGGCTCAGGGAGAAGAGTCTCGCAAGGTCACATAGCTCATCAGGGCAAAGCCAGTGCCAGAACTCCAGTTGTCTGACTTCTGGTTCAGCGTGTCACCATTATATTCTAACGTATAGCCTAGAAATGATAAACTTCTGAGTAAACATAAATCATTTAAAATACAAATTCTTGGCCCTGGCTGGTATAGCTCAGTGGACTGAGTACGGGCCTGTGAACCAGGCAATCGAGGTTTGATTCCCAGTCAGGGCACAAACCGGGGTTGCAGGCCAGTTCCCTGCAGGCCAGTTCCCAGCAGGGGACGCATGAAAGGCAACCATACATTGATGTTTCTCTCCCTCTCTCCTTCCCTTCCCCTCTAAAGATAAATAAATAAAGTTTTAAAAAATAAAATAAAATAAAAATTCTTTAGGTTATTCTTTTTGTTATTTTTTTTAAAAAATATTTTATTTGTGTATTATTAGAGAGAGGGGAAGGGAGGGAGAAAGAGAGGAAGAGAAACGTCAAAGTGTGGTTGCCTCTCACACACCCCCTACTGGGGACCTGGCCTGCAACCCAGGCATGTGACCTGACTAGGAATTGAACTGGTGACCCGTTGATTAGCAGGCCAGCACTCAACCCACTGAGCCACACCAGCCAGGATATTTTTGTTATTTTTAATTGAACTTACAGGCATGACACCGGTTAATAAAATTATATAGATCTCAGGGATATAATTTTATAATACATCATTGGTATATAGTATTGTGTGTTCACCACCCCAAGTCAAGTCTCCTTTCATCACTATTTATGCTCACTTTTCTATCTCCTCCCACCCCTGTAGTTTTTTTTCTTAATACAAAGGCTGTTTCTGTTCATATTTATAGAACAATTTGGAAAATAGAAACATGTACGAATTATAAATGGAAATCAGATACAGTCTCAATTTTGATAATATTTATGTTCCATTAGGAATGTGGATATATTACATACGCTGTTGGGTGTTGTCCGACTGCCAGGTATGAGGACAACTTCTTCCTGGCACAAAGCAAGACGGATATTTGCAGAAGAGGAGCTCTAGCCAGGCCAAGTGGAAGGAGCAAAATCAGTTGCTCCAGAGATGCACAGAACTGAGGGGCAAGGCCAGCACCCCAACAGGATAGGGATCTGGGAAGGGTTGAGGCTGGGAACTGGGAACTCAACCCACTGCCTGGGAAGCCTTATCCATTCTCCTGCCAGTATATTGAGGACTTCTTTCCTTTTTTCTCTTTCATATAGTTTTAAAAGGCAGCATTATAGCCCGGAGTTTGGATAAGCCATACTTTTTTTGGCCAATACTTTAAAGCAGACTCTGGGTTTTTCTGCTGTTAGACACGATGGTGATGAATGTCATTCACCAGGCAACATTATCCCGTGTCAGATCATTGCCTTGGGCTCCATTCCCAGAAGCTGAATTGATAATAATAGCAGTTCAAGGACACTGCTGAACCAGGGTCCGGATGTGGAGCTAGTGGTGTGCAGACTCGCAGTAGCTGGAAAAACACTGAGGGGGTTTCCTGGGAGACTTGGGAAGGTAGGCCCAGGGTTTCTAGGTCAGCGGTTAAAGCAGAGGCTGTCCCTCTCCTCCTCCCCTCTCCTCCCAACCCCTCCTTCCCCTCTCTTTCTTCTGGGAAGGAGCAAGGTGAGAGGGAAGGGAGGGGCAGGGGGAAGGAGGAGGGGGAGGAAGGGAGGGGGAGAGAGAGGGGGAGAAAGAGGGAGATAGAGAGAGAGAGATAGAGAGAGAGAAAAACTGAACTAACACCTGTATATATTTCTAGTATTTTGCCTTGAAGAGTATCTAGCATTAACTTTCCTATGCAAAAGGCACACACACACAAAGGCAGGTGCAAGTGAGAAGTGGAATTTTTGTGTATTTTAAAAGAGACTGGTTGCAAAGTGTTTTGGGAAGTATGTCTTGAAGATAAAAAAGGGACTTTGTGGAAATTAACTTTACTGATCATAGATTCCTAACTGGGCAGGTCTGGGGGTAGTCAGGCCCCAGGTATTTAACTTCTTTAGTAAAAGGTTTGTCTTTGCCGCAAGCCACCCCTGCCCATTGTTTCTGTGTATCCAGGTTAATAACACACCTTTGAAATGCCTCTTTCAGACCCTTCCTTCTAAAGCGAACCAACCTGGAGAGAGCACCTAATGTCAACTCTCCCGTAGTCCACTTCCCACCTTGCCTTCTCTCACCTCCTTGTAATCTTCCCTTCTTCCCTCCTGAATTCCAAATGCATGAAGGTAGCTGCAAAACTGTCATTCTCTGGTCTCCAGCACATTTGAGATCTTGCTTCCTGGCAATTCCTCAGTTTTGGCTCAAATAAACTCTTAATAAAATTCTCTGCAAGTTTGGACATTTCTTTTTTTTTTTTTAATCCTCACCGGAAGATATATCTATATCTATATACTTTTTAAATTTTTATTTATTTATCTTCAGAAGGGAAGGGAAGGAAAGAAATATCAGTGTATGGTTGCTTCTGTACCCCCTGCTGGGAACTGGCCCCTGCTGGGAACTGGCCTGCAACCCAGGCATGTGCCCCGATGGGGAATCGAATCGCGATCTTTTGGTTCCCAGGCCCGTGCTCAACCCACTGAGCTACACCAGCCAGGGCTACATCTATATTTTATTACTGATGGGAGAGAGAGAGAGAGAGAGGTTGATGGGTTGCCTCCCCTACGTGCCCTGACGGGGATTGAACCCGCAGACTTTTGGTGCATGAGAGGGCGCTCCAACCAACTGAGTCACCCAACCAGTGTTGGATGTTTCTTATGTCAACAGCCTGTACCTGGGTCGGTGTTGTTTTAATAGAGAAGTGCTTTGTCAGGCCTGTGACTTTTGGAGGCAGATGGCCACTCCTAAAATTTCAGTCCTAGAGCCTAGGATCGACTGGCCTGTGTCTGACCTGCCTAATGAGCCACATGAAGTCATTCCAGATCAGGGCCACACCGGTGGTGACAGGAAGGTGCCCTGTTTCTGAGCTGCGCACTGGGTGAGCGGGTGCTGAGGGTGTGAACGCTCAGGAAGAATGGGCGTGGGAGGAGCTGGGGATGGAGGGCTTGACGGCCCATGGAAGGAGAGTGGGCACGGGCTGGGACTGGAGGCCATGCTGTGGAATGTCAGCCGCCGGGGGGCTAGTAAGAGGAGGATAAACTGTCACTTATACAAAGGCTTAGGCTCCTTCTAACCCTTCAGCAACCCTGTGACACAGGCACTGTATTCATCTCCATTTTATAAAAGACGAAACTGGGACTCAGAGGGGGTGAGAGGCAGCAAGAATGTGTTGGAAACAGAATCCACTGCCAGGGCCGTCTGCTCTGCACTCTCACTCACGGAGTGGTTACAGCTGAGCCTAGGCCCATCCCCCATCCCAGCCCCGCCCCCGCTCCCCCCCCCGCCCCCCCTCCCCGATTGCACAGGGTTTATGCAGCTCTCCTGGAATTCTTACACAGCAACCCTTCTCCTTTCCTCCAGGGAGAAGTTTGGCAACATGGAGTCGGTTTTTATCATCGACCCTGAAGATGTGGCCCTTCTTTTTAAGTGTGAGGGCTCCACCCCAGAACGATATTGCATCCCTCCCTGGGTTGCCTATCACCAGCATTACCAGAGACCCATCGGAGTCCTGTTCAAGTGAGTCCTGGGACACCTCCCAGGGGCTGGAGGGAGATCATGGGCGGCTGTGGCAAGGGCAGAAGTGGGGGAGCGGGGCTGGGCCACGCGTGCGCTGTCCTTTCTAGCTGGGGCCTCCAGGCAAATCCTCGTTACCTTCCTGCCTCCATAAAACAAGTGGTAGTGATGGTGAACTGCTGTGCCCGCCGAAGATCTGAATGCATAATGAAAGACCTTGCAAAGTTCTCATTTATTGTTCATTCATTAAAGTCCCATCTTATTGAGCACCTACTATTCGCCAGACCTGTGCCAGGCCCCTCAGTGACACGTAGGGCAGGGCCCCGCTGTCATGAGCGCTGTTTCCCACGATGCTGTTCCTCACGGATTCTGGTGAGGATTCGGAGCAACTAGGACTCCCACAGATTGCTGGTGGGGTGAGAACTGGTGCCAGCACCTTGGAAAACAGTCGGACGCAACCTGAACTTGACTGCGCACGATCCTGTGACGCAGCAGTTCCGCTCCCTGGGACACGCTGTAAGAGCAGCCTGAAGGGAAGGTGCCGGGACGCTGGCAGCAGCGCCATCCACAAAGCGCAAAACCCAGGCAACCACCTAAAAATGCCCAAGAGGAGCACAAACGAGTGAGTGGTGGCATGTGCCACTCAAAGTGAACAACCTCAGTGACCCCCTCCCCCACACACAGTACAGAGGTTACTGAGAGAGAGAAAATTGAGTGAAAAAAAGGCATGACGGCTTTTTAAAGAAGTTATTTTAAGAAAGTATATTTTAGAAATATATGGAGATCAGGTAGAATTATACACAAAAGCAGGCAAGACTGTCAGATGGGTGGTCCCCTCAGTTGGGGAGGACCAGGTGGACACATGTAAATTACTGTAACGTTCCTAGTTGTCCTATTGGATGGTGAGTTTATGATTTCATTCTTTTTTAAAATTCTTTTTTTCTTTTTGTTCTTTCTATAATACCATTCTTACAAACAAACAAAGCCTCCAAACTAGAGAGGGCTTTGTATGGATCTGTCTTCAAGAGTGGGCCATAAGCTGAAGTTTATCATTAACCCAGTTCTGGACACCTGAGGTCCCCACCGATGTCCATAATGGGACATGCTAAGGGGTGCAGCGGAGAGGTGGGTCAGCTGTGTCCGTGTGGTGATCAGAGGAGATGACATACAGGGGCCCTTGAAGGTCAGGAGGTGAGCGACAGCCAGGAGGAAGTGGAGGTGGCGGGGAAGGCACACACCTACAGCCAAGGCAAAGACCAGGGGGCTTGAAAGAGACTTAGTTCCTGGCTCGCAGCAGCAATAGGGGGCAGTCAGGTTTGTCCTCCTTCATCCGGTTTCTTCCCGTCTCTTCCCCTGAGCCCAGCAGAAGAGATGAGCTGGTGGGAGGTCAGAGGGTACTGGGAGGAGGTCAGGGCGGGTGCACGTGAGCGCTGAGCTCTGAGCTGTGGCTTGGCCTCCTGGGAGAGCCCAGCCAGTCCCTCTGTGTGTGCCAAGCCTGGGGTTTGTGACCATGAGGGCCCAAGGGCCTGTGTTTCCACAGGAAGTCAGGAGCCTGGAAGAAAGACCGCCTGGCCCTGAACCAGGAGGTGATGACTCCAGATGCCGTGAAGAACTTCATCCCCCTGCTGGACACAGTATCCCAGGACTTCGTCAGTGTCCTGCACAGACGCATCAAGCAGGGTTCTGGAAAGTTCTCAGGCGACATCAGTGATGACCTGTTTCGCTTTGCCTTTGAGTGTAAGGGGCTTGTGCCTGCTTGGCCGCTGTCTTGGGGTTGGGAGAACCCTGCACGCCACCTTAAGACCCAGCCAGCATAGGAAGTGTTAGGATTGGCCTTTGGGATGAGCTAGTAGTGAACGTATCCTCTGTCATCCGTTCCCCAGCTGGAGCTGAGCACTCTTATCTAGCATCCGTGCCGTGCGGGCAAGGATCTCCAAAATGTAGGTCCCCATTGCCACCCTCAGCCCTCCATTCTGCAAATTCTATCTCCTAAAACAGAATTTTGAGGTCTTGGAGGGGAGGGGAGGGCTGGGTGGTTAATATGAATTGGGTACGTAAGGAGCTATGGAAGCTATCCAGACAAGGTAAGGATGTCGGGCAGTCCAGGGAGAGGGAACAGCTAATGCAAAGGCCTGGTGGCATGATGGGGGGGACCATTTGCTCACTGAAGGGGTTTTGGGGTTCCCAGAGTTTGGAGTAAATTCAGCGTTCCAATTTCTGACCTCATAGGTGGGAAAAACTTGGGGCTGTGGCTTCTCCAGTACAGCCAGAGTGGGTCCCGGACCGCCAATTGCCAGGGTTTTATGTCTTCTAGTCTCCTATCCAGGCTGTTTCAGGAAGCGTTTGGCTAATGCAGTCAATTATAAGAGAAATATCTCTTCCCAGGAGCAAAGCCCGGAGCCTGCTTGGGGTGCTGGTGGTGGGGTGGGTGAAGTAGTTTCATCCCAACCTGGGACCACTCTGTTGGAGACTGCTTCCCACCCAAATGATCCCTTTTCGGGCTCTTCTCTTTGCCCCTCCAAAGGACGTGAGTGGTTGCCAGAAGGGCAGTTTTCCTCAGCCCTGAAATTTCAGCCTCATAAACCTTGGGCCTCTGTTTCTTACCTGAAGGAGACGAGGTTGGGGGCAGGAGATTCCATGTGTTGGCAGGTTCCTGGGAGCTGAGGACCTCAGGTGGCCAGGTTGGAAAATGTCCCTCAGCTGTCACCTATCCCTGCAGCCATCACCAACGTCATCTTTGGGGAGCGTTTGGGGCTGTTGGAGGAGATCGTGGACCCTGAGGCCCAGCAGTTCATTGATGCCGTTTACCAGATGTTCCACACCAGTGTCCCCATGCTCATGCTCCCCCCAGACCTGTTCCGCCTGCTCAGGACCAAGACATGGCGGGACCATGTGGCCGCCTGGGATGTGATTTTCAGTAAAGGTGAGGGTTCCTCTGGCTGGATCCTGCGCAGCTCAGTCTGGGGGCCTGGAGAGCCTTGTCTGCCTCAGAGGGTGGGAAACCCAGGCCCTGATGGGGGCACGGACACACACACACACACACACACACACACACACACACACACGGCTGGAAGCCCCAAGCATCTGCTTGCCTCTTTGTCCCAAGTTATGCCAATGGGCACTGACTTGCCATGTAGGAAGCCCATCTTCTGGTGGGCGGTGATGGGCCTCAGGGAGGTCCTAGAAACCCTGGAACTGGTGGGCTGAAGGCCAGCCATTGGGGAAGGTTAGGTTTTTATGGAGAAGGAAGATCAAAGATGTCTATCCTATTCTTCCAAGGAGCCCATGATCCCCAACCTGGGTTATGGACCAGTGGTTTAGACCCAGCTGTGCTTGGTGGCAGACTGGGACTTGGGTGAGAGGGATTAGTAAAGCAGGGTGGAGAAAGCTGATTCGAGTATGGCGACCAAGCCAGACCTGGAGTCAAATCCCACTCTGCTCCTGGTGCCCGTCCGACCTTGGGCAAGTCACTACTCTCTGTGGGCCTCTGTTTCCTTACTTGTAAAATGGGGATGATATCACTTACTCCGTCAAACTGGTCAAGAATTAGACAGAGAAACAGATAGGAAGGACTTAGGAGATAGTATGTGCTTAGTAAAATGGCAGCCTAGAAAGCACCGGGCTCCAGAATCCTCAAGCCCTTGGTGCCACCTCTAACCAAGGGTCTCTTCCTTCCCTCCGGGCACAGAGAGCCTCACTCTTTACCCCCCCCCTCTGTCCCCAGCTGAGAAATATACCCAGAACTTCTACATGGACCTGAGACAGAAAAGAGACTTCGACAATTACCCAGGAATCCTCTACAGCCTCCTGGGAAATAACAGGCTGCTCTTTGAGGACGTCAAGGCCAACATTACGGAGATGTTGGCGGGAGGCGTGGACACGGTGAGGTGACTGCAGGGACACACTCTGTCCTTTCCTGTGCCCCCGTGTCCCTTCCCCATGAGTTTGTCTGCCCGTGTCAGGAAGATCTCCCTGTCCTGATACCATTTCCTAAATACTCATCTCCCGGGAGACTGAGGTCCAGTCAGTCGCCTATGGAGCATCACTTGAGGTTGATGATCCAACAATTTTTCTTTTTTAAAATGTTTATTTATTTATTATTTTTAAAGTATATTTTACTGATTATGCTATAACAGTCTTCCCAATTTCCCCCCTTTATCCCTCCTCTGCTCTGAATCCCCATCCCTCCAGCATCCCCTTCTTAGTTCATGTCCATGGGTCATACACATAAGTTCTTTGAATTCTCTGTTTCCTCTACTGTTTTTGACCTCTCCCCATCTATTTTATGCCTACCAATTATGCTTCTTGTTCACTGTCCCTTCCCTCTTATTCTTCCCCTCCCCCTCCCCACTGAAAGCCCTCTAAATGATGTCTATTTCTCTGATTCTGTTCCTGTTCTAGTTGTCTGCTTAGTTTTTGTTTTTGTTGTGGTTTTTTAGGTTCACTTGCTGAGAGTTGTGAATTTGTTGTCATTTTAGTGTTCATAGTTTTTTATCTTCATCAATTTCTTAGATAAGTCCCTTTAACATTTCATATAATAATGAGTTGGTGATGATGAACTCCTTTAACTTGACCTTCTCTGGGAAGCACTTTATCTGCCCTTCCATTCTAAATGAAAGTTTTGCTGGATAGAGTAATCTTGGATGTGGGCCCTTTCCTTTCATGACTTGGAATACTTCTTTCCAGCTCCTTCTTGTCTGCAAGGTTTCTTTTGAGAAATCAGCTGATAGCCTTATGGGAACTCCTTTGTAGGTAACTGTCTCCTTTCCTCTTACTTCTTTTAGGATTCTCTTTTTATCTCTAATCTTGGGTAACTTAATGATGATGTGCCTTGCTGTGTTCCTCTTTGGATATAACTTCTTTGGGACTCTCTGGGCTTCCTAGACTTCCTGGAAATCTATTTTTTTTTTTTTTGCCAGATTGGGGAAGTTTTCCTTCATTATTTGTGCAAATAAGTTTTCAATTTCTTGCTTTGTTCCTCTTCTTCTGGAACCCCTATAATTCAGATATTGGAACATTTAAAGTTGTCCCAGAGGTTCCTAAGCCTCTCTTTAGTTTTAAAAAAAATTCTTGTTTCTTCATTCTGTTCCAGTTGGATGTTTACTTCTTCCTTTTGTTCCAAATTGTTGATTTGAGTCCTGGTTTCCTTCCTGTTACTGTTGGTTCCCTGTATATTTTGCTTTATTTCACTTTGGGCATCCTTCACTTGTTCTTTCATTTTGTGACTGAGCTCAGTCAGTTCTGTGAGCATCTTGATTACCAGGGCTTTAAACTCTCCATCAGATAGGTTGGCTATCTCCTTATTGCCTAGTTCTCTTTCTGGAATTTTGTTCTGTTCTTTCATTTGGGCCCTATTTCTTTGTCACATTGCACCTGTTACGAGGTAAGGGGTGGAGCCTTAAGTATTCAGCAAGGTGAGGCAACCCTCTTTGCTGCATTGTGGAGCTGTTTGCAGGTGAGGGGCCAGAGAGGGAGCAATGCAGTTCACCTGCTGGGCTCAAGCACACTTCCCAAGCAACGGAACTGGAACCCTCATGTGAGACTGGGAGTTTCTCCCACCAGGGCAACCTGTACTGTAGTCCACAGCCAGCTCTGAGTCTCAGTGTCTGTTCAGCCAGCCCCGCCCACGCGGTCCGCTATCTGGTTGCGGCTCTCTCCATCCACCCATCTTACCAGTCTGGTTGGTCTCATTGACTGTTTAATTCCTTGGTTGTCAGAGTCCATGCAGTTTGATTTTCTGGCATTTCTGGTTTATTGATTTTAGATTGATTATGATCCTCCTTTTGGTTTTGCAAGGAGGCGAAGAGTTTCTACCTATACCTCCACCTTGGCCGGAACTCTCCAACAATTTTTCCTCACCTATGAGAAGGGAGTAAGGAGACATAGGTGGCAAGCCCAGGTCCTGCATGGAGTCTTTAAAGGGGAAGTCCTTCAGTCACGTGTGGGGGACGCAGCTCACTGGTTTCAGGCAGGCAGGCAGAACCTCAGAAAAGCTGGCAGCCGGTGGAATTTGCCCTGGCTCTGCCTTCTAGGGTCTTCTGGTTGTTTTCCATCCTCCCCCACATTGTGGTGTCTCCCTTGGGCCCTCCCACGAGCAGCCCAACACCCCACGATGTTCTCTTCTTGAACTCAAAACCTGTCTTCCTGTGTACCATTTTTTTCTCCAGTATCTTAACCCTTCTCATGCTACTGTGATATGGAGGGTTGACTACTTAGTGTTTATTGGTTATTAGTTGTGATTCAGGTAGTGAGACCATAAAAATGAACACGATAGACCCCAATTGTTTCCAATGGCTCAGAGAGGAGGAGGTTCGTTTGCTAGAGCTGCCATACAACGTCCCTACACAGAATGGCTTAAACGACAGACATTTACATTCCTCACAGTTCTGGGGCTAGAAGTCAGGCCAAGGTGGCAGCGGGGTTGGCTTCTTCAGAGACTCCTCTTCTCCCTGGGTCTGCACACAGTCACCTCTCTGTGTGTCTGCGTCCTGATCGCCTCTTCTTACAAGGACACCTGTTAGAGTGGGGCCATCCCACGGACCTCATTTTACCTTATTACCTCTTCAACACTTTGTCTCCAAATATAGTCGCACTGTGAGATATCTGGGGTGAGGACTTCAACATGTGGATTTGGGGGAGCCCAATTCAGCCTCTGACAAAGAAGAGAGCATGCGCACAGACGACCGCCACACTTTGTTACAGGGCGGGATGAGCAGGCCCGGACTGGGCAGTGATAATGCTGAGGAGAGGGACGGGGGAGTGCTCCATAGAGAAGCTCAAATTCAGCTTCTGTCTTCAAGGCTGCTGCCGGGGGGAGAGGGGAGGAACAGCATTTCAGGACTAGGGAGAAGTATGTGTCAAAGTCCCTTGGGTGAGTAACTTTATTTTCTAGGTGTCTTATTTATACTGTGCTCTAGTGGAGGACTTTCAGTCCCTGTGGCAGGCTGCAGATGGAACATTCGAGTGTATCTTAAACCTAGCTCTTGTCAGTTATGTAGAAGGGACCTCCACAAAATGCTTGCCTGCGCTGAACCAGCTGTCATTGTTAGGTAACGTTTATTGAGCATGCATTATATGTAGGTAGGGCCTAAGCTTTTCACATGTACTGATTCATTTGGTGTTCACAAAACTATGAGCAATATTACTACTATCCCCATTTTTCAGGTGAGGAAACTGGGGCGCAGAGAGGTTAAGTAACTTAGTTAAAGTCACACAACTAGTAACTTAGTTGACTACCTAAATAAACAAGTATTTCCTGGGTAGCCACTCTGTCCAGTCTTGGAAATAGTGAGGACAAATGCACAGATTTGGTTGGAGCCTTGAAGGAGTACAGACTGGCTTCCTAGGCTGGGAATTCTGGGAGGACAAAACAGCCAGAGAAAAATTTCTGGGCTTCAGGGGCTGTGTGTAGCTCAGTACAGCTTGAGTAGAGAGTGCATATTGGAGAGAGCTGGTGGCAAGGCTGGGAGCAGTGGGCAGGTGTTGGGGGACCCTGTACATTAGGTCAGAGCTTCAGGACTTGACCTGTGGAATCTGGGGGGCGGGACCAGGCAAGGATTTCAAACTGGGAAGTGGCTGGATGGCACACTTCTGTGATTCCTCCTACTGGAAGAAGGAGAGTCTTCAAACCTCTCAGACAAAAGTGTGATTCTTGGTAAGATATTTGCAACAACACATGTTCAAACCCTAGGAAGGAGGGCTGCACCAGCCTGAGGCCCTGCCACAGAGGTATGTGGGACCATGAGGCTTGGTGAGGCTCACTCAAACCTCCAGGGAAGGGCTAATATGCTGCTGCTAGTACTGAGATTAGCTGGTCTGTCTCAGTATATACCACATGCTAATTGCAACATGGACAGGAACCAGGGCAGTGGTCCTGATTTAATTATCTGAGCCTTCTTCCCCACCTGGCTGCTATAGGCAAATGTGAAGGTTTGGGGATGTTCTACTGGGGAGAGGGCTGCTCGTTTAACTGGCATTTCAAAAGGCATGAGAGCCAGTCAGCGGACAGCTGTTACAGAAGGGAGCTGGGGCCTCCTGAGGCTTCTGAGGTCCTCTGGAGAAACCATTGTCTGGGTGCGTGCCCTGTGCTGGTGGGGAACTGGTAGCCTCTGGTGACATGAGAAGCCAGGGTAGGGACAGGTGCTGCCCCAAACGTTTCTGCCTGGGCTAGAGAGAGAGAGCCTTCTGGGACATTTGTCTTTAGAACTAACTTTGCTTTTGTAGGTGATGGTCTCTAGATGCTGGGATGAGGGTGGGGAGAGGTTCTTGGAAATGAAGCATCAGGAATAACAGGCCTTCCTGGTCTTCTTCACCCCACACCCCTTGCCAGACATCCATGACACTGCAGTGGCACCTGTATGAGATGGCACGCAGCCTGAGAGTGCAGAAGATGCTGCGGGAGGAGGTTCTGGCTGCCCGGCACCAGGCCGGGGAGGACACGAGCAGGATGCTGCAGCTGGTCCCGCTTCTAAAAGCTAGCATCAAGGAGACACTGAGGCAAGCCCACACCCACTCATGCCTGCCCCAATCCCCAACCCTGGGCAGGGCTAGTGTGGTGCCTGGGAACAGGGTTATAAAAATGGACTGGTGGAGATTGGTAGCAGGAAATGAGAAGTTTGGGAGAAACAGCTGGGAATGGGGAGGAAAGACTAGAGTCCTGGCCCTGCCTCCAGATTCCGCTGGGGGGCTGCCACTGGGCCTGAGATGCCATGCTGGGTGGGAGGCTTTTTCCTGGCCTCCGGGCATTAGCTTCTGAACGTCTTTCTCTGGCAGACTCCACCCCATCTCCGTGACCCTGCAGAGATATCTTGCAAATGACTTGGTCCTTCGAGATTACATGATTCCTGCCAAGGTAGGTACAGCAGGGCTGCAGGCCCTGTCAGTCAGACGGGAGGCTGGGCTGACTGCAGTTGCATTCAGACAGATTCTGCCTGTCTTCCTGGAGCTGGCCAGTGGGTCCTTGGCAGCAGCAAAGTGTGAAGGGCAGAGGTGGTAGGCAGAGCTCCACAATGTTGCTGGAGCTCAGGGTTAGGAGGGCAACTCCACGGGTTACAAGGGTCTTAGGGGCCCTCTGATGCTGAGAAAAGGGCAGGAAAATCCCTTGGGCCATCCCTGGCCTAGTGGCTTCAGTCTTGGGCAAGGCTCAGGAAGGAGTGGGGTTTTGTTCAAGGTCACACATTGGGCAGTGTCTGCTGGACAGCTGGGCAGCGAGGCGGGGGAATGGGAGTGGGGAAGACTGGATTCGCTCCTGGCTATGAGGAGGGGAGGCCTACTGAGGCTTCTGCTCGCCTTGTCTTCAGACATTGGTGCAGGTGGCTGTCTATGCCATGGGCCAAGACCCCACCTTCTTCCTCAATCCGGACAAATTTGACCCCACCCGTTGGCTGGGGCAAAACAAGGACCTCATCCACTTCCGGCACCTGGGCTTTGGCTGGGGTATTCGGCAGTGTGTGGGCCGACGGATCGCCGAGCTCGAGATGACCCTCTTCCTCATCCGTGTGAGTCTAGCCTGGGGACCTCCGGGCACCCTGGGCTGGCTTCGGCCCTCATGAAAGCACCAACCCGCCAGCCCAGGTTGAGTAGCTCAGTTGGTTAGAGTGTTGTCCCGATACACCAAGGTTTCGGGTTTGATCAGGGCACATACAAGAAGCAACCAATGAGTGCATGAATGGGTGGAGCAACAAATTGATGTCTTTCTCTGTCTCTCTCTAAAAAAAATCAATATGGAAAAAAAGGCACCACCCCTCCTACTCCCATCTCTGTCCAGATCCCTCCCCCACAATTCCTTGCTGCCTCCTCTTTTGGACCAATGCACTTATTATCCATTGGTGTCCCCCCCATCTGTCCCCCCAAAGTGGTGATGAGATGGGGGTGGGGTGGGATAAGGTTTTGTAGAAACGAAAGTGAAAGCCTGAGGCGAGGAGGCGGCGCTAGTGGTGTGTTTCCAGGCACTGAGCAGGGTTAGGCAGGAGCTGGAGTGAGTCCTACGTACCAGGCACTGCCTACAGGCGAATGAACCTGGCCTAGGGGAGATGGAGCCTCCTGACCTGTCCCCTAAGCCCACCCCTCTTTCTCAGATTCTGGAGAATTTCAGAGTTGAAATCCAACATCTCAGCGACGTGGGCACAACATTCAACCTCATCCTGATGCCTGACCAGCCCATCTTCTTTACCTTCCGGCCCTTAACCCAGGACCTGCCCCAGGTGTGACCACGGAGAATGGTGTGGAAGGAAGGCCCGGGCTTGGGCCGGGCCCATGGAGGTGTCTGCATCCTCGGCCCCCGTTCCCCCACTTCTCCTCCTTTCTGCCTCAGCTCAGTGGAGGCACTCCGCTTTTCCCCACCTCTTTCCCCTCTTCTTCCACCCCGTGAAGGCAATAAAGGGCTGAACTATGTGAAGTGTTTTCATTTCCACCTGGCCCCGAAGGTACCCATCACCCCTGTGGAGATGCTCTCTGACCTGGGTCAACAGCTGGATTTGTGCACCAATGGGGTACCTGAGGCAGCCACACCTGAAACTACTGCTGCTGGGATCGACCCACCTACAGTAGTAGCTCAGGAGCCAGTAGGATCAAGCCTCCTGCTGCCTGGAGATGAGGATGAGGCAGAGCAGATGGGGGCTCCTGCTACTGTGCTGGGGCCAGCAGGTAGAGGGACAGAGGACCTGGTGGAGCTCTGCTGAGAGAACAGGGCAGCATGAGGGGTGTGGGTCAGTCTTGGGTTCTGGGGAAGGCCCACCTATCAGAGTTGAGCCTCATGTAGTGCTTTGCTTGGCTGAACTTTGGGTAGGAAGGAGTTCCAGGTGAGGTCATGAGGACTTCCTGCCAAGGTCTAGCCAGAGTCTTAGACATGGTCAGGGCCCAGCCTATAGATGAGAGGCTGGTGTGAGCTGGCTGACCCTGGGCACAGAAGGCCAATATGCTTCCTCTGGCCCACCTTACCCTTCTCTGAGCTTCCTCACGGCCTCAACATCATTCTCTGGGGGGTCATGCCCACTTGTCCAAGCTCTGGGCAGAAGGCACAGAGACTGTAGCAGAGTCTTTGGTCCATATTTGAATTGCCTGACACTGGTCTCAATTTTGGCCCCCTTGCCCCTTCTGAGTTCCATAACTCCTGACCTGAACCAGGTGCCTGACCCTTCCTGGCCCTCAGCTACATGAGTCTAAGTCTTGCCAGCAGACAGAGCAGCTAGTCTTGCTCAGGACAGCAGCCCAGCTAGCTTGAAGTCTTCTGCCAGGATCTGCAGGTTCTGAGTCCACTGTTGGAGCCTTTCTGCTTTTGCCCATCACGATCCTCTTCCTTGTCTTTCTCCACCCTTCCTGCTTCCTTTCTCTCCTCAGAGTCACCTTTGACTCAGAAATATTAGAGCTGGAAAGGGCCTTACCATCAGAGAGGTTGAGCTCTGCATGGGATAGAGGGGGAACTGAAGCCTAGAGGGGTGGCTTGAGTCACCCAAGGTCACACAGCATGCTTGCAGCTAGAACCCAGGCCTTCTCTCTGTGGCAGACCCCTTCCCTTCAGTGCCACCTGCTTCCCTGTCCCTGGCTGCATTGACTAAAATATGGCAGGTTCAGCCTGGCCCTGGTTAATGGGCTGTTTCACACTAACATGTAATGATTGCCACAGGCAGGCTTCAAGTTTTTCCCTTCCCAAGAGACAGATAAACCAAACTTCAAAGAAGGGATTTTAGTTGAGGTAGATGTTTGGGGGCAGGTAGAAAGTCCCAGCCTCCCTCACATATCCCAAAAGAGTTGGGCTCTAGTGATCTCACTTCTTCCGGAGGTCTAGAGGAAGCCTGTCTCCCAGGCTCCCGCTTTGGAAGGACTTTTGTCCCTGCCCTCCTTGGTCCATTGTGGCCTTTGGCTCTCCAAAGATGGCAGCTCCCAGGATAGGCAGGAGGCTATTCTACTGCAGCAGAGGGCCCAGGGGTAAGATGGGGTCTGGGAGGAGGAAGCTGGGCCTGAGTGGCCACTCGGGCCGCCCTGATCCTGGGGAGAGGCAAATGTTCTCTGACTTACATTTAATGAAGTCATTTTTAGGGGGTAGGGACAAGATGCCCCAGCACACAGTGAAGGTACTGCTCCAGTACTCAGGTCAGCTGAAACTCAGGTCTGCTGGGAGTCTGAGGGCTTGATGAACTTGGCCTCTGAGCTGGGCATCAAGGGGTCCAGTTCTGAAGGTTCCCTGTAGTCTTTGGCGTCGTTTGAGGGATTCTGTGTTGTGCAAAGCAGAGTGAGGTGAGTTTGCCCTTCTCCCCCCCACTCCCCCATCCGGGGGTTGGGGGTGGGCATCCAAATACAACTTGCCTAGCAAGCCATGTCTTAGAGGGCCATGACTTCCCAAAGATTTCCAAGCCCATTTAACCACAGCAGGTCATATTCAATTTCTCCAAGAGTCTCTGGGGCCCAGCAAGTGAATTTGCAAAGGAATCCCTATGTTTCCTGTCAGTTCCCCTGTATTTAAAGGCCTCGCTGGTAGCCTGGAAGTGAGCTGAGTGCTAATGGCTCAAGAGCAGGAGCAATCAGGGGCTTTGTGTTGGGGGCTGGATGGCCCGGGCTCAGCTGAAGGGACAGTTGTGAGCAGGTCTGTTTGTTTTGGGGAAGCTGGCAATGCTTCTCTCTGGCAACATACTCCCAATTTCTAGCAGGTCTGCAGAGTTTCAGTTGCCCAACATGGGTGTGCTTATGGGACAATATTAGGCATGATGGAGTTGGGTGGTGGCCGCAGCTACGTTGTTTATGAGCAAATCCAGTCCTAAGGCACAACCAGAGCATTCGAGAAGTGCCCGAGTGGGCAGCACTTCATCCACAACCACCTCCTTTTTTATTCTCACCACCATTGTGGGGAGGAGGTAGTTCTGGCAGGGTTTTCTAGTCCCCTTAGAGAGGTAAGGGGTTGAGAAAAGGCAAGGACTTCTGTTGGTAATAGAGTAGAAGCTGAGATTTGTCCTCTGAATTGCAGCCGGGGAGCTGGCCCCCTGGACAGTTTTTCTCAAGGCCAGAGACTCAGAGTGGGGGTTGCCCGAATCCCAGGGAGAAATTCCAGAGGGATCACTCACTGGCTGGTCTGTGATGTTGGAGTCTGAGGGGTGACCCAGGCCGTGCTCCTGCTCCTGCAGCTGTGTGGTCAATTTCTGCTTCTCTCGTCCCCAGCGTCGAGCTGAGTCCTCTAACTGCCACCAAGGAGAGGGACAGGTGGGTAACCTCTAGTTAACAGGGCCCACCTCTGAGATCTGAAACCAGAGCTACTTTTTGGGCAGAAAGCAAAACCCTGGGCAACGTGAACTTCCCACGAGACCCCAGGGTGGCACAGTTCAGTGAAGAGGGGCCAAGTGACAGTCTGATTAAGACTCAGACGGATCTTCCCTGAGTCCCAACACACTGAGCCCCAGCCCCGCTCAGAGTGATCCCTGGCCCTGCTCACACTGAGCCCCAATTCTGTTCATGGTGAGCCCTGACCCTGCTCATACACCAAGAGTTAACCCTGTTCATGGACCAAGTGGTGAGGTTGTCCAGTCTGACCAACTGCTTTGCCTCAGCTACCTGTCTTTCCAGGAACAGGATCCGGCTCTGAGCTCGTTCCAGCTTGGCCAGGAGGTTAAACTTGTCTGAAGTGTCGTCCAGGTGATCCTGCAAGCAAAGTAGAAACTCACGCATGGCCAAGCTGGGGGTTAGGGCCCTGTGAGCTCAGGAGGCCAGGAGATGCTGAGCGAGGAACCAGCCGGGTCTGAGTTCTGAACTTAGCTCTCCTGTGCAGAGCTCAGACCCAGGGCTGCAGCCTCTTCCTGAAGGTCAGACTTGGCATGGCCTGTGCTTTTTTCCCACAGCTGTTCTCCACACAGATTTTGGGCACATGGTTTTTGCACATCAGTTTTTAAATGTGAAATGCACAAGGGAGTACTCATTGGTGCAGGAAGTGACCCTCTTTGTGAAGCAAGGGCTCCCCCGCTGCTGTACCTGGATATCCACGCATTAGCTGCGCTTTCAAACACAACTCACCTCCTGTGAGTCCTGGGATGAAGAGAAAAACTCTCCCGTGCCCTGGGCCACTTCCCTTCTGTAATTCAAATGTCCTGTCTTGGGTTTGCATAGAGCAGGGTGCCTGTAGTGGCCTCAGAAGTGCAGTGGGGCCCGGGCATGTCTGGAGCCTGGGAACCCATCTGTGTTGGCAGGGTCTTTGTGCCTTTGGAGTGGCCTGGGCCATCGTCTCTTGCAGCCTCTCTGCCAGGTCCCCTGCTCCCAACTCCCTGGGGTCCATCAGGGAAGGTGGAAAAGGGCTCTCTAAGGCTGTACCAACCTCCAGAAATGCTTCATACTGGAGTTTCTGACAGGTCTGTGTGGAGCCCAAGTGGAGGCCAGCCAGGTGCCAAAAGGAATCAGGGGTCCAGGCCCAGCAAGGGCTTACTTTCTCTCAGAATGCTAGATAAGGGTCAAGGTGTAGCTTTCAAACCCATGTGTGTTCCCCAAGGAGAAAGAGCGAGACCTGAGGGCTGGCACTCCTGGAGACACCAGGCACGTTGGAGACCCCGGGAAGCCTGTGCCTGTGGCTCTTACCGGCAGGGCCTGCTGCTGCAGAGTGTTGGGGGCTGACTGGTGGCGGCTCTTATCCAGCTCGGCCTGCAGCCTTGCGTTTTCTGCCAGCAGCGCCGTGTGCTGGTCAACAGGCAGGTTCTCTCCTGTAGGACCCGGGGAAGTCCACAGCATGTGAGATGGCCACAGATGTCTGTGAGACCGGTTTTCCTACCTCCATGTCCCCGGTCTGATCTGCTCCAGCATTTGGCTTCATTCTGCCCCTCCGTTGCTCCCAAGCCTTCGCCGGCTCCCCACTGCCAGTGGGATCAGGCCCGTCCTCCTCAGGCATTTGTTCTCTGCTCTTCAGCATCTGACCCCAGTGTCTGCCCTCCCACCCCCTGCCCCAGCCATTTGTCCTGGGTCTACTGCAGCTCTTCACCTCTCTGCCTCTCCTCCCTTCTCTGCTTCTGGCATGGCCACTCCCTGGGCCTTTGCCCCAGCTGAGTCCCCTCCCGAGGTGGCCTTCTAGTCTCTCATTCCACTCCCGGGTGACCTCAGGGTTCCCGAAAGGCAGGCCTTCAGAAACGCCCGCCACCCCCGGCCCCGTGCAGTGGAGGCTGAGTGCAGGCTGGGCACACAGGGCCCCTGGGGAGGCTGCACGGTCAGGCTCAGGGAGGTTCTCTGCGTGGGCCTGACACGGGCGACCTGGTTCTCTCCTGCTACCGCCAGCTCCGAATGGGAGTTCTAGGGAGCTTTGGTTAACATCAATGGAGAAAACAAACCATTGACTTACCCAAAGTGTGTTTGTTTGTTTTATAGAAGCAGATTCTTTGGAAATATGGGAGATGAAGAAATAATTGGAAGGGTCCTGGAGTTAAGAAATGAGGAACTTCCTGGGTAGCCCCTTTCTGCTCGCTCTGGTCTGCAGGGCTTCTCCCTACATCTTTCTAGCCTGGCTTATACACTGTGTCCTGCGGGCTCCCTGGGAGGAGAAGAGCGTGAGGACCTGTGAGTAGGGAAGTACCACCATCTGCTGCAACTGGAAGGTGCTCCTGGAACTGGGAAGCCCTGGGGGGCGGGGACTCCAGGGACTGAATGACACCCCGGGGAGCAGCCTCACCCTTGCTGGGCTTCTCTGGCAGTCTGTCGGGTGGGGGCGCATTCCTCTCCTGAAGCTTGTCCTTCAGCACCTGCTCCATCTTCTCAATCACCTGGGGGCAGAGGCAGAGGCTGGGCTGGGCTGGGGGCTCCACACGTTCCCTCCCTGACCAGCCCCCCGCTGCCCGACCCCGGCCCTGCCTTCTCCTGGTGCCGCACGGTCTCCTCCAGCGCTGTCACCTTCCGCAGCTTGTCCTGGTGCCGCTTCAGCAGTGCAGCCTGTGGCTGCTGAGCCTGGTACCAGAGAAGAAGCTCCTTCTCTCGATCATTCTTCTGGTGGCAGGGGGAGGGGTAAGAGGGGAAGTGGGGAGGAAAGGTGCCAGGAGTAACACTCCCCCGGGTGTTACCCTTGGCCTGCAGGCCTCACCCCAGGCCCCTCTGCTGAGTTCTCCATTGTGCTGGCCGCCGGCCCTCTAAGCCCTTCCCCCTTCTGCTCCCGGATGCTTCTCCACAGACTCCCACCCTAGCTCCTCGTGTCCTCTGACCTCCAAGCCCCAGCTCACGCGAATCAGCTCATTCTGCAGACGCTGCACTTTGCCCTTCAGCTTCTTCATGTCCAGCTCACTCAGCAGCAGTTTCTCTTTCATGGATCCTGTGGTGGGGGCAGGTGGAGAGCTGGCTTTGGCAGGGGGCACCTTCCAGCTCCAATCAGAACAGTTTGGGGGTGGGGACAGGTGTCTCCCTCAGTCCTAGAGCTTGAGACAGGACCGGACTCCGTCTCCCACTGTGGAAGGGGCCCAGCTGGCTTCTGTCAGCTTGTGTCCAGTAAGGTGTACCCCCGGCAAAGGTTCCCTGCCACTTCGCCCCAGAATTAAGAGCTGAGGCTCAGGCAGGCACCTGGCTGCCCCCAGTAGCCCATACGCCCTCACCCAGCATCTGGGCCTGGTCAGCGGTGTCCTGCTCCTCTTCCATCTCCTCCTGGGTCAGGCGGCTCCTCAGCAGGCGGTTCTCTGCCTTCAGGACACTGGCCTGTTTCCGCAGCGCCAGGATGTCCTCGGCCATCGTCTCCATGGCTCGTCGGTAGTTGTTTATCTCCTGTGGATCCCAGAGTTGAGCCTCTAGCCCACATCTGCACCCACACACACATGGGAGTCAGTGGTCAGCCCCAAGACCAATGAACAGAATACCCTCAAGTCTTAGCAGCTCCTCCGAGGGGTGGTTATGACTTGGTCCGCACCCCTTCTGGCCACACGAGGGAAGTCACTCATGTTCTCAGAGGTCACATCTCTTCCTGTGATGCCAGCCGGGGGACTCGGGGCTCAGACACAAGGTGAGGGAGACCCAGCAGAGCAACGGAGGCTCAAAAGGGCCTGGAGCCAGGTCTCCAGGGCCGCTTCCCTGCCTTGCCCCCGTTCCTTCTCCCCTTCTAATTCCTCTCCTTCTCCACGCGGCTGAGAACTCAGGGGAGAACCTGGCAGAAAGCCCAATGAATGCCACTTGGGAACTGACCCCAGGGACCAGTCCCCTCACCCCTGCCCTGCCCTGGCAGTCCCTGAGATTAGGAGGGACGCAACGTAGGCCTGGGGGCCCAAATCAGAATCCAGGATTGGGATCCTGCTGCAAGATGTGGGGTGGAGGCGGGGCCAGGATGCCAGGCTCGGACATTAGCTTAAGAATAACCCTCACCCTAACGTCTGGTGTGCACTGAGCTTCACTGTGTCTGGGGGGTGGGGGCGGGGAGGAGGGCCTCCCTCATTCAGTGCGCACGGCCAGCCTATGAGGGTCGGTACTATCATCATCCTCATTTTACCGTCCAGGAAACCAAGACCCGGAGAGGTGGGTAACTTTCTCAGTCACAAAACTGAATGGCAGAGCCGAGGTCTGAAACCCACGCCTGCGGGCACTTGAGTCTCTGTTCTTAAGTTCTGTGCAGCCCTGCCAGGATGCCCCTCGTGGAAACACTACAATATAGTGGGAAATGATAGACAGGTTACTTAGAAAATTATTGGTATGATCTCAATCTGGGGAAAAATTATGTCTGACCTTATGTATGCATGAGAGAATTAATAAGCTACATTTACATGCATTTATTATATAATAAGAAATACCCTCTTGTTATTTGGAAAAAGTTTCACAAAGGGAATTTCTTAAATCTAACCAGCACAAGATATAACAGAGGGCCCCCAAACCTGAAGCCAGAAGGGTGCACGGGGGGAGAAGCTGGGTGTGGGGTTGTGGGGGGAGTGGCAGGAGACAGCGGAGCCCTGGTTGCTCGGGCCTCCCTGCAGCTGTGGAGGACTTGCCTGTGGGGCGGGGCTCCTAAAACAGCCCGGGTCCCCAGTCCCCTGGAAGCAGAGTTCTGCCCCCAGCTTCCACCTAGGTCTCATGCTGACTGGGGATGTGGCACAGCTCCCAGCCACTGCCACCAACCTGCTGCAGGGTGGGCCACTGGCTTCTCGGGGAGGAGCTCATGGACAGCAGGGCCTCATCAGACACCACTTGTCACCTGCTGCTGTCTAGCCTCCTGGCTGGACTCCCTTTAACTGGTGCCAGTGCAGGGTCCTTCTCTTCAGCACCTGCCCCAGTGGAGTTCCAGGTCTTGTCCCCTCCAGATCTGCCATCTGGTGTCCTCGGACAGCCCCGTTAAGTAGGTGCCAGCCCCGAGACCACACACACACACAGGGCTCTGTGGTCAGGCCCCTGTCAGAGTCCAGCCTGGCCGCTGACTCACTGATTGAGCTCAGACAGGCCCTTTCCTGCCTGAGCCCCGGATTCCTCACGTGGAACAGCGCAGGAGCTGCGGGGCTCAGAGTCAGCGTGTGTGCGCAGCGCCCGTTGGGGCGGGCGTGCCCCCGAGGGAGCTGTTCTCATCCCACCCCATTTCTGCTCAGTGGCTGCTTCCTCTTCCTCCCGGCTGCCCCCTCATCACTTTGGAGATCTGCTTGGATGCTGGATACTATTAAAGTTGAACACACATAGAGCCTATGATCTAGCAATGGTCTCCTGAGTGCATACCCAATAAACACACAAGCGTGAATGCAACCAGAAGCAGGGGAAGGGCACTGCTCCCAGTCTCATTCGTAATAACCCCACACTGGACAGGACACGATGTCCATCACAGCAGAACGGTGAGAGGGTGACGCAGTGGGTACTGCACAGCCGCACAAAGGGGCCAAGGTCAGCTGCATGAAACCGCATGCAGGTATGTCAACATCATGCACAAAAGAAATCCAACAAAAATATCCACTCTAGGATTCCACATAGATTCGGTTCATGAGCAGACAATCCCCAAGCAATAAACTGAGAAGTCAGCGGATGAGATCCACTGGGGAAGGCAGCGCATGACTGGGAGGCACCAGGGAACTTCGGGGCTGCTGGAAACGCTCTGCCTCTTGAGCTTCATTGAGCATCTACTATGTACCTGGTAATAAGTCACCACAGTGAATACACTCATGTATTGTGCATTTGTCTGAAAACATGCTTAAATAAGTTAAAAACATTTAATGAATTAAAAAATGAAATCCTGGCTCAAGTTTGGTTAAGTACACGAAGTCTCCACGCTGCTACCCTCCTCTGGAGACCCTCCCAGCTCTCAGCAACAATGGGCTCTTCTCAGCCCCGAGCTGGGGCGCGTCTGAGGGTCCTGCTCCCAGGCCCTCACCACAGCCTCTGCACCCTGGGAGGCCTCCCAGTTCAGAGAGGCTTCCTCACAGGGTCCTCTGAGGATGAGCAGGCATGCATACTGGTCCTTGTCGCGGGCCGGCACGATGCCTCAGAGCACCCTCAGACCCACCCCGGGTCAGTGCTGCGAGGGCACTCCAGTGGAGCTAGCACCGGAACAGCCTCGGCTGTACAACTTGTGTTCTCTGCACCCACTCGACAAGGGGGAGGCGGGGCTCTCCCAGAGGAGAGAAGAATGGCTTGACTTTGAATCTGTCTACAGAAATGAAGGGACATGGGTGGAGGAGGCAGCCAGTGTAGGCACTGATGTCCATCTGACGTCCCGAGACCCCATTCTGCTCTTGGTCCCTGAGGCCAAGACTGCCTTGGGGTGGAGGTGGAAGAAGGGGTTCCCCTGTCTGCTCCTCAAGGAGGCTAATGTGCCGAGGCCTCCCTGTGTCAGGAGAGGTGGCAGCCCTCCCCCGCCAGTTTTGCCCGCCCTCAGAACTCAGGGGTGACCTTGGGCAGCGCAGCTGGACTGAGAGGCTGCAGCCTGACCTATCGCAGCAGCCTGGGCTGGGCTCCCCACTCAAGGCCACATTCTGCGTCACAGCCCAGCCTTGGGAACACCCAGGACACCACATCTTAGATTCCTCTTGTAGCTCCACCCCTCCGCCTGCTCCCTCATTCCCCCAGTGCCCAGCCTGTTCGGTCTAGCACAGCCTCCAGGGCACTGACCCCGAGTGCCCACTGCACCCTCTCCCCATGAGGGCCCCAGCTCTCAGTAGTGTGCCCAAGGTCACAGGGATGAGTTATAAAGCCCAGGCTGGAAGAAGATCAGTAAACACCCAGCCATTCACAGTCACTGAGTGCCACTGTGAGCCTTGTGTGCCATGTCTGTGCCCAGCTGGGGCCATGAGGCACAGAGGAGCCCAGACTGTCTCTGCCTGTGCTGTTCTCACCTCTACACGGAAGAGACTAACAGGAAGTGCCAGTGCCAGAGGGGATTCATCCTGGTGTCCAGGAAGGCTTCCTGGAGGAGGTGATAATTTGAGCTGACTCTTTGAAGATGCATAGGTATAACCTGGGGTGGTAGAAGTCTCTCTGTCAGAGGAGAGACATTGTAGTAAATGCAGGAAGGTGAGAGAACGTGTGATGAGGAACAAAGCAGGCAAGTTCCTGGAGAGCAGGGTGTGGGGAGGAGGGGTAGGAGTACGGCTGGAGAGGCGTCAGGGAAGACAGAAGATGGTCTTGAAGGGCAGTCTCAGGGTCGTAGACGTTGTCCTGCAGGCCACTGAAGGGCCTAAGCTGGGGTTGCGGGGTACAGGTGACAAGGCCCCTCTGGTTGCTCAACACAGAATAAAGGGCGGGATGGAGACCCAGAACAGTGGGCTGATGACACATAATGAGACCTGCCCAGGCAAAGGCAGTGGGCATGGAGATGAGGGCAGGGGCTGCAGGACGGACGACAGTGAGGAGGAGGAGGAGGAGGGGTATCTGGGGTCTTGGTGCTGGGGTACATCCAGAAAGTGAGGGGAAGAAGGTTCTGACTTGGGGAGGGGAGGGTCGTGTTGAGTGTGAGTTGCCTGTGTGGCCTCCAGGTGGAGGCGGCCACAGGAAGTTGGTGGTTGTCAAGCTCGGCAGGGTAGGTGGGCACCCCTCAGAGGCCTGAGTGAAGCCTTGGAATGGAGGAGACTTCCACAGTCAGGGGAGGTGTTGGGTACAGTGAAGGATGGGGTTTAAGGACAAGGTGGGGGTGGTAGTGAGAGAGGAGTCCTCAAGACCAGGGCACCTGTCAGAGAAGTGGGAGGAAAAGGGGCCGCGTCGGGCTGGAAAAGCAGAGGTTCAGGACGGAGGAGCCGCGGCCTTCCACCTCGAGTAACGGCACATTGGGTAACGTAGAACTCCCGACCCCTAGAAATGACCTAGAAACCTGGATACAAAGCAAAAACTACCTTCTTAAAATTATTAAAGAGCTGGTAAGATAGTAAGGGATTATTGGCCAGAAATAAGGGATCGGTGGGGACGCGCGTGCTGGGATATTATACAGTGATAAAAAAGGAGAAGCCACAGCACAAAGCAAACACACAGATGAAGCGCACACAGGAAATTGAGCAAAAGAACCGTACATAAAATAATGCATACGGTGTGATGTCCTTTAAATTTAACAACAGAGACTACTAGGCCGCAGTAATTAGGAAGGCACAGTTAGGTGGTGACACTATAAAGAAGCAAAGTGCCCTGGCTGGTGTGGTTCAGTGGATTGAGCTCCTGCCTGGGAACCAAAGGATCACCGGTTCCATCCATTCCCAGTCAGCAAACATGCCTGCGTTGCGGCCAGGTCCCCAGTAGGGGGCGTGCGAGAGGCAACCGCGCATTGATGTTTCTCTCCCTCTCTTTCTCCCTCACTTCCTCTCTGCCTATAAATAAATAAATAAATAAATAAATAAATAAATAAATCTTAAAAAAAAAAAAAGAAGCAAAGCAAGACAGTAAGCTGGCGCAGTGGTCCTGTCTAGGAGAGCAGAGGTGTCTAGGAGGTTCTGGCGATGTTTTATTTCCTGTTCAGTGCAATTTTATACATGTGGGTTATACTTCACAATTAAAAATGTTTTTTTGAAAAAATGGAGGGAAGAATTCAATTCCAGTGAAGACGGGTGTAGCGCCCCCCCCCCCCCCCCCCCGAGAGAGGTGGGTCCCAGCCCCACACCGGGCTCCCCAGCCTGAAGCACCAGTGCCCAGAGGAGGAGTTCTCACATCTTCCGGCTGAGAAAACAAGCAAGGGTAGCAGCTGAGTGAGACGCAGGGTTACGGTTACCGGAGGCCCAGGCATTCCTCTCGGGGACCTTGTGCGCAGACTCACTGGCTCACAAACTCACTTGTTCTAAGTTTGCAGGGAAAACAGCTCGGAGAGCACCAGGGACCTAAGGGGAGGAATTGACCGGACTAGCTTCGGGGTGAGGGCTAGAGGGGCAGTTGTCAGGGCAGCTCCTCTAGGGATGGAAGTGCTAGGGGGCACCGTCACTCTTGCTGAACTTTCCCCTCACCCAGCCCTCAGGTGCAGTCGGGCACCAAATCTGAGCTCCCGATTAACCTAGCACTGTTCACCCGCCCTGAGGATTTCCTGAGACTCTGTCCCGCCCAACCTGTGTGCTCAGCCCAAGCCATTTCCAGAGGTTTTCCATACAAGTGGCCTGCCTCAGCCCATGCTGGGACTTTTCTAAAATCTCTCAAAGATCCACAAACCCCAAACAAGCAATGGCTGGCTTTGGCATGCCCCGTACCTCCTGCGAAGTGGCTCCAAGCCCAGAACAAGCAGTGACAGGGCTCCTCTTGCATCATAACACCCATCAGGTGGCTCCAAGCCTGGCACAAGCTGCAGTCAGTGTTGTCTTGGAATGTAGCTCAAACTAAGTGGCCACAAGCCCAGCACAAGTGGTTGCTGGCCTCAGCTCCCACTGTGGTGCCCACCCACAGGTCCAAGCACAGCACTAGTGGCGGCCAGCTTTAGTCTGCAGCCCAGCATCTCCCAGCACCTCCTGCACCAGTGGCAACCAACCGCATATTACTTTAGAGCTCTCACCAGGTGGCCCCATCCAGGCACAAATGATGGCTGGCATTAGCCTGTGTCAGAACCCCTTCCAAGAACCTCCAGAGCCAACACACCTGGTGGCCAGCTTTGGACCACACCAGAACACCACCAGATCCATAAATGGCACACCCAAAGGGTGGCCGTGGCAGGCATTGGAGCCCCACTAAAGAGACTCCGGCTCCATGGGAGGAGCTCCCACAAAATGGCTCGTCTGCCGTAGTCATGGTCAGTCCTCCAAGCCAGCCGGCCACTGACTGATTTGCCAACAGAAATCGAGGCTCGACCAGAATAGGAAGGCATAGACAACTCACACAAGAAGCACTCCTAGAACACCTGGCTCAGGTGAACAGTGAGATTGCACTACTGGCTCCCACAGGACACCTAGTAGATAAGACCACTCTCCCAAGCCTGGGAAATGTAGCAGCTCTACCTACTACATAGAAACAAACACAGGAAGGCAGCCAAAATGAGAGAAAGAAACATGGCCCAAATGGAAGAACAAGACAAAACTCCAGCAAAACAATGAAACAAAATGGAGAAAGGCAATCTATCAGCTACAGAGTTCAGAACTCTGGTTACAGGGGTCCTCAGTGAAGTCAGGGAAGGAATAGATGAACTCAGCGAGAACTTACACAAAGAGAGAGAAATCTTAAGAAAAGAACTAGTCAGAAATGAAGAATATAATAAATGAAGACCATGTTAAGGGAACCAACTGAAGAGTAGATGAAGCAGAGGATCAAATCAGTGAGTTGGAAGACAAGGTGGCAGAAAACAGCTGGTGAGAACAGCAAAAAGAAAAAAAAAAGAATCTGAAAAATCCAGGCCAGTTAGAGAGACCTCTAGGAGAACATCAGGTGTACCAATGCACATCATTGGGGGTACCAGAGGAGGAGAGAGAGAGAGAGAGCAAGAGACTGAACACCTATTTGAAGAAATAGGGATGAAAACTTCTCTAACCTGGCAAAGGAGATAGACACACAAGTCCAGGAAGCACAGAAAGCCCCAAACAAGATGAACCGGAAGAGGCCCACACCAAGACACGTAATAATGAAAATGACAAAAAGAATCTTAAAAGTAACAAGAGAGCAGTTAGTTACCTACCAGTGAGCCCCCATAAGACTGTCAGCTAATTTCTCAACAGAAAATTTGAAGGCCAGAAGGGATTGGCACAAAATATTCAAAGTGATGAAAAGCAAGGACCTACAACCAACATTACTCTGCTCACCAAAGCTATCATTTAGAATCAAAGGAGAGACAAAGGGCTTCCTAGACAAGAAAAATCTAAGTGAATTCATTGCCACTAAACAAGTATTACCAGAAATGTTAAAGGGACTTCCTTAAATACAAAAGAATAGGTAAAAAATATTAATAAATATAGAAAACCATAGTAAAGAAAAATTTTCATTGACAAAGGTAAACATTTAGTAAAAGCAGTGGATCAACCAACTACAAAGCGAGTACAGTTACAAGGCAAAGTAAGAAGAGCTCATGTAATTACAAGAACAGTCAAGGAACACACACACGTAACAATAAAACCATAAAGAGGAGGGTAGGGGGCTGGGTGAAAAGGTGAAAGTATTAAGAAGCACAAGTTACCAGCTATAAAAATTGTTACAGCAGGCCCTGGCAGGGCAGCTCAGTTGGTTGAAACACCCTCCCCATGCACGAGGGTTGTGGGCTCAATTCTCAGTCCCGGGTTGGAGCACGAGTGGGAATCAACCAATGGATGCATGGATGGGTGGAAGAGCAAATCGATGTCTCTCTCTAAAATGAATCAATCAATGAAAATGTTTAAAAAACAGTAATGGAGATGTAAAGTACTACAGAGGCTACATAGTCATCACTATTGTGATAACTGTGTGGTGCCAGATGGGGCTTAGACTTATTGGGGCCATCACTTCATCACTTACATGAATATCTAATCAGTATGCTGTACATCTGTACAACATAGTATCATGGTGTATGCCAACTGTAATCAGAAAAACAATTTTTAAAGGAAGTAAAAAGAGCCATGGAGGGGTTGGTCAGAGCACGCATCTATACACCAAAAGGTTGCAGATCCCATTCATGGTCAGGGCACACACCTAGGTTGCAGGTTCTGTCTCCAGTCAGGGCACATACAGGAGGCAACCAAGCAATATTTCTCTCTCACATCAATGTTTCTCTCTCCCTAAAAATCAATAAATCTTCAGTGAGGATTTAAAAAAGAAGAGAAGGTTTAATAGCTTCCGAATCTTCGGAGGAAGCCTCTGGGTGTGGTCTGGAGACCGGGGCCCCTGGTGACTTTGGCCAGTACTCTGGATGCCAGGGTGCAGGAGAGAGAGGGCTGAGGAGAGCAGTGAGGTTGTGAAGGGACAGAGATAGCTGGGGACACAGAGTGGAGGAGAAGCTTGGGGGCGGGTGGAGAGAAAGGGTGTTCTGGAGAGTGAGGAGACCAGCAGGGTGGGTGTACTAGGGTTTCACTCAGCTGGGGGAGGGAAGGAGGCCTGAGCCCCGGGCAGGTGGAGGCAGGTGTCTGGATCAGAGGCAGGGTGGGTGGCAGGGCTCTATAGGGGTGGAGCAGGTGCAGTGGGTGGGCAGCGAGGCTGGCTCATGGCATTGGATTTGCTGGGTTGCTGTCCAACCTCTGGATCCCCACCCAGGCTGGCAGGCCCAGGCTACCTGTCCTGTAGTTTGCCTTTCCAGCCGGCAGAGGGCAGCATCCTTCCACAGATGCTCTAGCTTTAAGCTGTAGTGGAAGGAGGCCAGCCTTAGGGGCCCCACCGCTTATGATGGGGTGGGTGGCACGCATAGGGGACTGTCCTGCTCTCCATCCCCAGGGAAACATGTCTCCCCTCCACATGATCCAGCCTGACCTTCCACACCTCCTGTCCTCAAACTCCCAGCTCTGAGGTTCTGATGGGTACCCTCTGCTGAGAACCACCTATGGAGTCCAGAGAGGTGCAGTGACTTGCTGAAGTCACACAGCAAATCCTAAACCTCAGCTTTGCCCTCTGTCATGAGCCAACACCACGGCAAGTAGTGGGGGTAAGTGATGGGGCTTGGGACGCGAGCCATCTCACAGCACTGAAGCGACCTCATCTGAAATAACACCTGCATAAGCAGCGGACACCTGAAGCTCAGCTTTGTGCCCAAAGAATGTTGAGAGAAACTTGAGCGTGGCCTCGAATGTGGTTTAGAAAGTGTAACACACACACATACACACCAACCAAAGCCTAAATCTTTGCAAATCAGACAGATTCTTCAGTCTACCTAGGAAGGTACAGTGTGGACACTCAGCCCAGGTAGGGCCTGCAGGAGTCCCAGTGCAGGCGGCTCCTCTGTTGAATGCCCTGAGCAATGAGTCTGTGCAAGGAGGCCTTTTCCAAATTTTTATTCAGGAGGAGGGAAGGAGGGGGGAGAGAAACATTAATGGTGGTTGCCCCTCATGCCCCCTACTGGGGACCTGGCCTTGCAGCGCAGGCATACTCCCTGATAGGGAATCAAACTGGTGACTTTTTGGTTTGCAGGCCAGGGCTCAACCCACTGAGCCACACCAGCCAGGGCTGCAAGGAGGCTTTTTTATTTCTAGTTTTCTGAGGAGGAGGCTGAGGTCTAGGGCAAGAAGAGCTGGGTCATTTGCTCAAGGCTGTCCCACTGACAGGGGCGGAGCTATGCTCTGTTTGGGTCTCTCTGGGTGCTGGTGGAAGCAGGTGCTAGTAGGGAGCCCACGCAGAAAAGCCTGAGGTGGGGCATGGAGCTACGGTCTCTACAGGGACTTGGTAAGATGCTATCCTGCCCTTGACCTTCTCCTTGCACCAGGGACTGGGGCTATTTTTCCTAGGCAAGATGTCTTCCGGGGGAGGGCAGGTGCACACAGCACCCAGGCCCATCCCATACCCTTCCAGCTGTGAGGTACTCTGGGGTCCAGAAGGACTGCTTTTCTGAGTCAGGGATAGAAAGATTCCTGGTCCCCTGGGTCTGGCCAGGCCTGTTTCTCGGTGTCCCTGGACCCCTACCTAAGGCAAAGAGGTTCCGGTTCTACTCAGGACATCCCTCTACCCCTGAGAAACCAGCTAATAATATAATGTTTCCATTCTCTCCCAGGAACTTCCTCTGCCCAGGCAGCGTCTCCTGGTTGAAGAAAGTGCCCAGCTACCAGGGTGGGCAGCCCTCTCCTGATGCTCCCGGTTAACTGGTCTGATCTCTGCAGCCTCCTTCAAGCAAGCCTGCTAGTCCTCTGGTTCCCTTAAGGTTGGGTTTTCTTTGTGCTGCCTCAAAACGCAGCCTTCCTCTCTGGTAGATGACAGATGGCTGAAAAGGCTGTGCTACTGCTCTCGCTGAGAGGTGGGGTCTAATTCCCTCCCCCGTAATCGAACTGACCTTGGAGACTTGCAGAATGCAGTGGGACATCTGAGGCCAGGTCATCAGAGGCGTCACAGCTGCCACCTTTCCCGCTGGAATGCTTGCTGTCCCCCCAGAGGACAAGCCTCCCTACCCCTAGACTGCCACGAGGTGAGGAGGCCCAAAGTGCCAGCGTGGGAGGCAGCCATGCCCATCCAGCCTCAGCTGCTGCAGCTCTGACCTGGGGGTCGATCAGCTGAGGACCCACCGGCCCTCTCTGCTACGCCTCGGCTCGGCGCCTGACCCACAGAACTGTGACCTCGGGTAATAAATATAAAATGACTTTCCCAAGTCACCAAGTTTTGGGGTGGTTTGTCTCGCTGTAGTAGATAACTGGAACATTCTCCCTGGCCTCAGAGCCCTTCAGTAGCTCCCACATGCCCTCATGATTAAAAACTCACTTTCAAGGCAGTCCGTCTCGGCACTAGACCTTCTTTCACAAATTAACTCTTGGTCACTCTGCTCATGAGCCAGCCTGAGCCGCCTTCTGTCTTCAAAGTTTCACCTCCCTCTGCCAAGAAGCCATCCCTGACCCATCCCAGCCTGGCATTCCTCATCCCATGAGGGAACATCTACAGCGCAGGCGGCAAATACAAGGCCCGAGGGCTGAATCCAAGCCTCCGCCCAGTTTCATCTGCCTGGCTCCTTGTTTCTACGCGGCAGCAGCGCCGAGCTCTTGTTTAACTGTTAAGGAGTAGTTACATTTATACAGTCCTAACATTACATTCGGCCCTTTGAAGGCAGCTGTGAGGTTGACGTGGACCCCCAGTGAAAATGAGTTGGACACCTCTGGGCTACACTGTCTCCCTCCAGCTCTCAGGAGATCCTGACACCTCCTTTCTGCAGCCTCTGGTTGTCGTCCAGAGTTGGGAAATAGGGCCAAGCAGACCCCCAGGTCTTGTGTCAGGGGTCCCTGCTCCTTCCAGATTTGCCTTCATCTGACTCAACTCCTGCAGGTTCCTTGGGATGTCCCAGAGGCCCTGCTTGTCTAATCTAAGCGATCTAACACTGTTAATGGGAATTAACCACAAGTCTTTAAAAGGAAAACATTCCGCTTGTGCAAACCAGTGCTGGCCTCCAGAGCGCAGTTCCCGTGGGGGCCATCTCAGGGACGGGGACAGGACCACCGCGGTGCTGAAGGTCTGCTGAAGGACAGCAGTACCTCCTGGGGGCAGGGCTCACCACGGCTGAAAAGCCTCCTGCTCCCAGGATGATGCCTCTGTATCTGTGGCCCCCTTGCTCTTAGCCACACACAGCCCACCTAGCCTGGTACCCTTTTGCCTTGTCCAGGAGAGTATAACAGCAGAACACAGTCATGAGGATGAGCCTTCTCCATTCCCCCACAATGCTCTCTCTCTACCAGAAGGCGGGCCAGGGAACCCTGCAAGTACCATTGCCAGTGGGATGTGAAGCCCAGGGCTGGCCCACCTGGGCAGGGCAGCGAGGGCAGGGCAGAGGGCAGGCAGAGGACGGACCTGGAGGTGGGAGCCTGGAGGAGGTGTGATTCTGGAGGACCAGTTCTCCACCCGTCCCTGCCTTGAGGCTCAGGAGCTCTACTTCTGCCCAGAGAGAGTCCACTGCCATAGAGGCCTAGGACCAGGGCCTGCTCACTCCAGATCCCTGCTCTTGGGTCCCTCTGAATGTTGGCTGAACCTCCCAACCCCAGCTGAATCTGTGCAAATTGCTGTTTGAAACAGGCTCCCTGGGTGGTGGTGGGGGGTGGGCATTGCTTCTTTGTTCAATCCAAGGTTATAGCCGAGAAACAAAAGGAGTGAATTTCCCTTTCTTCTGTTCTTTCTCTCCCTTCCTGCTGCGGTAGAGGTGGTGCCTGGAAATCTTTTGTGCTCAGCATGGTGAATGTGCAGCTCTGAGCGGTGGCAAGACCTTGGCCGCTGACCCCAGCCCCTGTCTAATTGGCCCTAATGGAGCTGCGCCTGCAAAAGGGCTGGGGGCGGGGCCTCCTGAAAGATGCCCTTTCTTGCCATGTTCAGCTTCCCCTCCCAGGCCTTCCAGAACCCTGCTCAACCTTCAAGTCTCCACTCTGGGCTCTCCTCCTCCAGGAAGACTCCTGGGCTACCCCAAAGGTTTGTGGCTCAGGGTCCTGCCTCTCCTGGACTCAGCTTGGAGCTGGCTCTTGCCCTCAGCCCAGGGAAGTATAGGGCCAGGCACTCAGGGGACTGTTGAGGGGACAGAATCCAGCCCTGGCCCCACAGGTCCTGCTTACTCTCTCATAAAGTGACCTTTTCACCATCGGTCGCCTCCTGCTGTATCCCCTTTATTGGAGCTCTGAACATTCCACATGCGGGGGCGGGAAGAGTCCAGAACCTTGGCTTCCAATACAGCCTCTGTCCACACCTGCTGTGTGACCTTAAGCAATTCCCTGGCCCTCTCTGCGCCCCATCATCTGCAAACTGGGGAGATGACCCCTGCTGGGGTGTATCCTGGGGTGTACTTGGGGGTTCCTGCCACAATAGAAAAGCAAATGTCTTGGCAATGGGGGTCCCAGTGAGAAGGTGGTTGTGTGAAGCCAGACAATGCCAGCTCTAATGACCTGGGTTAGATGCACCTCCCCTGGATGTCCCCATCTGCCTCACCCGCTCTCCCTCTCTGTCCCGTGTGGGCTCTGTACTGCCAGCAAGCCACCAGGCCCTACGCCCCAGGCTGCAGCCCAGGTGCAGCCCTTTCTAGGATGTAGGGCTGGACCTCCAAGAGGCCAGAGCCAGGGCCTGGATTGGCAGGAGGCAGTGGTCACTTCAAAGCATTTTTCCCAGAGCCCTGCCCTCCTCCCTTCTGGGCTTCTGGGCTCAGGGGGCTTGGGCAGGGACTGGAGCCCCTGGGAAGGTTCCCGTGACTACGGGCTGCTTGGGCAATGTCTGCAGGTCTGATCTTCTGGTCCTCCCCGCTTCGACTTGCTCTGGGAACAACTCTACTGGTTGCCAGGCAACACAATCGTCTACTAGGTTAGCCAACACATCCTTCCAGAACTGGTGGGTGTGGGGGCAGACTTACAGAGTGGCTGTCAAGGAGGCCTGGGGCAGTCCTGAGGGCTGGAGGGGATGGGGGGCCTGGCTCTCCCATCTTTCCTGTTAGCAGTCCTGCTCCGCAGGATGAGTCAGTCCCCAGGGACTGTTGCTACAACAAGTACCTGCCTGGTGACAGAGCCCAGCCCTGAGCTGGAAGCAGGCAGGCTCAAGGGGCCACTTCCCCTTTGTTCCAGGGTCAGGGGCATCTGGGTAGGGTGACTGAAGTCGGGCTAGGCTCATTTCTTGGCCAGGGAATCATAAGGAAGCACGGGGCCTGGGAGAGCTGCGGGGGGGGGGGAGCAGGAGCCTAAGAAAGGGGCTGTTGTCTTGTGTCCTCCACCTCCGCCCCAGTCAGCACCTGTCCTCCCCTGCCCTGCCCTCTGGTTACACCTCAGTCCCCCCCTCAGGGCCCCCTCCATCTCCACTTTCTCTGCCCCTTGATTGCCCCTTGCCCTCAGCTCCTCTCCCCTGTGGCTCCCCCTCTCTCAGTCACCCCTTCTTTGTGCCTCTCTCTCCTTTCCTCTGTCACCCCTTGCCCTCTCGGCAGCCTGGCTCCTCCTGCACTGCACAGCCCTGGGCTCCACGGGGCCGCCTGGGCCTTCCCATCTCTCCTTTCCCAATCGTCTGGACAAATTCCTTTCCCTTTAGTTCAGCAGAGACACGGGTGGATATTTTTAAAAGAAACTCACTGGGAAGCAAAGGGAAAACAAACCCAAACAAGGCAGCCCACCACCTAGAAACCACTCCGGTCACTAAGGCGGGGCCATCTGCTTTAACTGTCCTGGGCCCGGGTTGCCGAGACCCCTCCTAGGGGATGGAGGGGTTCTTTCCACCTGTTCCCCAGCCAAGCTGGGTCCAGCTTCTCTGTCCCAGGCGAGCTTGGCCCCAAAGCCTTTCCTGACAGGCATGGCCATGGGCACTGAGCACGGTGCCCACAAACAGCTGGGGCTCCATAAACAGTTGTTCGCCTGTTTAATGAGTGGGTGGACGGACTTGGAGGACTCCGATGGCACAATAACCAGCCCTGACTGTGTCCAGGACAGACAGCCTCACGTGTTTCAAAAGCTCCGCCCCTAAGGCACCTCCTACCTCTGGCCATTGGGTGCCAGCTCAGGACTCTGCGTGGGGGGTGGGGCGACGCTGGCCTCTGTCAGTGCTGCAGGGGGACCTTTGCCCTTCTCCTCTGCAACCCTAATTTTTCACTTAGTTCATTCTGAGACCCTGGAGAGTCCAGTTTTTCTTACTGCAGTTTCTTCCTTTGTATAGCAGAGAAGGCGCAGAGGAGCCGGCCAGGAGCAGTGGGGAGGCAGTGCACCTTGCATTTGTTCGGTGTTGGGTTCGAGTCCCTGCTCTCCTGCTAGTTGTCTGTGTGACTTGGACAGGCATCCGCTGGCTCTCTGAACCTCAGACCCCTGCTCTGTGATGGGGAGGGCATGGCTGAGCCCGTTTGCTAGAGCTGCTGGGGTTTAATGAGGCTGTGGGTGTGGAGCTCCAAGCAGAGTACCTGGCACGTGAGTAAATCTGACAATGCTACTCCCTCCTCTGTGGCTCGTAGGGGCCCTGGAGGGTCTAACGTTCTCCTAGGGAAATGAAAATGAGGTTTGTGACAGAGATGGCCATCCTCTCTGGGCAGCACCCAGACAGCATCCCGGATGTGCGCAGACCTTCCCCCTCCTGCGTCCCAGCCTCACCCTCTTTCCCACCACCCAGGGAGAATAGACTCTGCTTTTTGCTGTGTGTGCCCCTCCAGTCCTGAGATCCTGGGCCAGAAGCCTGGGATAAAGGCAAAACCGGACCGGTACCCCCTCCCAGCCCGGCCCTCAGCCGCCCCTCACGGAGGAGGCCCAGTGCGCTCGCGCCTGCTGGGCTGCCAATCGATTGAGTGTGCTCCCGTCCGCGGGCGTGCCATGAATTTTTCATCAAAGGCCTGTAGACTTTGGGAAATGCACAATTAGAAGCCCCATCAATAATGCACCGCGTGGAGGCTGCGCTCAGCCGGGCCCTAGACCTGCCTGTCTTCTGGCCCTGCCCTGACAGGAGGTGGGGGGGCACCAAGGGAAGCCCTTGAGGGTCCTCACTGGATGCAGATCGAGCGTGGGGTCCTAGGAGGGTGGGGAAGGCTACCCAAGGAGTCGAGCCTGCCCCTTGAAGCCCCAGTGGGACCTGCAGGGTCTCAGGGGCTTCACTTATAAAATGGGTGCTAAGAAGCTCCCTCCCCTCTTAAAGCGTGGTAAGACACAGCAGAGAGTTGCTACGAGAATATGGGGCCGGTGCATGTTCTTCCGTGGGGTCCTAGGAAGCAGGGTGGGCACTAGGCGGGGGTGACATGGAAGAGGAGGGGAGCACAGAGATACCTGGTGCCATTGGGGGGCTTTATCCGCCCAGCTGGCAGTCGGGTCCCGGTGATCCAGCACCCCCCCCCCCCGCCCCCAGCCTCACAGCACAGCCCCTTTTCCACAAGCATTGGTCCACTGGTCAGAACCTGCCTCCTCAGAACCTTTGGGGCAAACAAGTCTGTTCTCTGCCTTTGCAGTTCCCCCAGCAACAGGACGGAGGCACCCTCGCCCTGTGTCTGTGATCATCGTTCAGCGCTCACCTCCAGACAAAAGCTTCTCCCACCCTCCTTGCTAGAAGGGGTGGTGACTTCCGTTCCTGAATTTCCAGAGCCTGAACCAGACAGGTAGTAACAAGTGCTCACCATGGCAGGAAGTCTTCTAAACACTGTATATGATCCATTTAACTTTGCCCCCCCACGTAACAGGACAAGGCAGATGCCCATTCTACTGAGGAGGAAAGTGAGGCAGGAAGACGTCAGGGAACTTGTCCCAGTGGGGGAACTGCTTCCAGAGCCCATAGTCTTACCCACCTCCCCAGACCCCGGGGCTGGCTCCCCTGTCCTCAACTGGCCTTCGAGTCCACAGAGCAGAACTCAAGCTCTTGCTTCCTCACTTGCTGGGGCTAGGACTGCCCCTGCTCCCAGCTCAGGGGAGCTCAGGGTGGGGACACTGTCTGTGAATGCCCACTGGCTCTGCTCCCCCAGCCTCACCAGCTCCGGGCCTGGCTCCTGCACCCCGAGGCCGCCCCTGTCTGGGACAGGCCACCACAGACACACCGGGGAGGAGATGGGGAGACTAGGGCTGAGGTGCTCTGTGCCGCTGACTCCGGCCTGTAAGATCCCTTCGGGCCCCGCCTGGCTGTGGGCCTCTGCTTGAGCGTGTGAGGGTTCGTCACAGGGAGCGCCTCACGGCCTGGCCTGTGCCCAGGGAGCACAGACCTGCGTTTTAAAAACCCTGTACAGGCAGAAATGCCACCAGTGGCCCCGACACATAACGGAGGCCATGATCACACCCTCCCTCCCTCTCACAGAGTCAGAGCCCAGCCCTGGGCACCCGTGCAGGACACGTGCGGGGCTGTCTGCTGCAGAGGACTCGCTGTGTTGCAGCTGCAAGGCTCCCGCTGGTGCCCTGGGATGGGCTCTGGGGCAGGTGCGGTTGAACGAGGGTGGGAAGGGAGCTAGGTGCCTCCCGGCTGTGCACTGTCTTTGACCCTAATGCCTGCCCCTACGACCTCCACGACTGTCAGTGGGCAGCCAGGGCGGCAGGATGGCGAGGCTGCCTGTCCCCTAACAAAGGACACCAGGTCCTCCCAGTTTTGTCCTCAGCAGCTCCATGCTCAGGCCCTGTACTGGACAGTGGGAATACAGATGAGAACAAGCCTTAGTCTGTTATCTGGGAGCTTGCATTCTAGTGGATGTGGCAGCAGGCACGTTGTAGCCCTCAACCAGGCCCCTTGCCACCCCAGGGTACAGGCAGGGGTGTAAGGGAGGGCATCTCAGAGCCAGAGTGGGTTTCGAAAGGTGAGTAAGAGTTTGTCGGGTGGTAAAGCAGTGATGAAGGGGCGCGTTCCCAGCAGAGGGAACAGTAGGAGCAAAGGTGTGAGGTGAGAAGCAGCCAGGCACAGTGAGGAAGGGTGGTGGGAGGTGAGACAGGCATGGCCACAGGGCCCGGTCTGGAGGCCGTGAATGCAAGGGTGATACGCCTTGAGGACCCTGTGGTAGTCAGGTGGAGTGGGCTGGGCTAGATGCTGGTACCGAGCATGACTAGAAAGACTCTTCTAGGACAGGGCCTGGTCACCTTGGAAACACACCCAGTGTGCTGTGTGGGCCACCGGAGCCCAGGCAGGGCAGGAGGGTGCCCAGCCTCCCACAGCACCTCCGTGCCACGGCCAGCTCAGATTCATACCCTCCAGGGCCAGGACAGCCGTGCTGTCTGGGCGTCTGCGCTGGGGGCTGGCAGCCCAGTCTGTCAGGGCGGGAGGGGCCAAGACCATCTGGAGGAAAGAGCAGCCGCGGAGGCGCAGGGGAGGGATGTTGGCCACCAGCAAGCATGGATGGGGAGAAAGCCATGGGCAGGTGAACTTACGCTGCCCTTTCTTAGTTCTTGGATAGTCCACCTGCCTCGGCCTCCCAGAGCCGCCTGGCCATGTCCCTGCTGCCCCGGAGGGGCTGCCTGAGTCGGGGCTGCTGTGCCACCCTGCTGTGTGGGAGGAGCTGGCTGTGCAGTGGCTTCTCACCTGCCCGGACCCAGCGATTCAACGATGTCACTGGTCTTGGAGCAGGAGCCAGAGCTGGGACCAGAAACGGAGACCTGGCTCCTGGACCCCAGGGGCAGCCAGCCTTCCAAGGGATATAGCTTGCTGTGGGCTCAGGCTCTGAGGGGGCCCGTAGGGCTTCCAGAGTGAGAGGCCAGGGATAAGGAGGGAGACGGAGGGAGGAGACTCAGCCCCACCGTGAGGAGCCCCAGTCTGAGGCGGGATTCCCCATCTGAGGCCATGTCCCTTCTCCAGAGCACATCTGAGGAGGAGGCAGGGCCCCCACACACTCTGTAAGGACACATGTAAAGGACAGATGGTCCCAACAAGTGCAAATTAGTTGAGCAAAACCTGTGCACGTAGGCGCTGTGAACAGGCGGGCTGACAGGCGCGCGTGTGTGGGGGGTGGTGCAGAACAGAGGGCGGGAAGAGCTGTAACGAGTGCTGATCAATGTCTTGCTGGATCTGCAGCAGGGAGTACAATTATTGACCCAGTCTGTCTATAAATTTCCTGGCCATGTCTCCAGAAACCTTAATTATGGGGCCTCATTACCCCTCACACCTTTAGGTGCAGGAGACCAGCCTGAGCCAGAGTGGCTGGTGACACTGTGGCTAGACTGTGACAGCTGCTGGGATGCCCTGGGGGACACGTTTAGGGTCCTGTTACCAAAAGGTGAGAGTGGGGAGAGGCTCAGCCTCCAGGCCAACCAAGGATGGGGGATGGGAGGAACTCAGGAGGTAGGGAGCTCAGGGTTTATGTCCCAGTTTTGCCAGTTGCTTATGGCTCACATGAGCACTTTGCCTCTCTGAGCCTCGGTTTCATCATCTGCACACTGGGGAGAGACCTGTGGTAAACGTTAAGTGGGCAAAGACCGTCTAGGGTTGAGTGCAGCACCGGGCACCAGTCTGTGTGAGACAACTGGCCCTTTTCTCCTCTGTCACTAAGCCTGAGGCTGCTGAGAAAGAAAAAGGCAGCCTCTGATGGCTGGGAGCTGGCCTGCATGCACTGCTGGACCTTGGTGTTCTCCTGCAGAACGTAATTTCACAGCACCCTACAAGACAACTTTCTGACCAGCATGGAGCAAGACAAAAACATGACCGCATGAAACACGGACATTGTTGAAACCACCAAAATGACCGGACAGCATCCTCCCCTGTATACTCTGAGTGTCTGCTGCTGCCTTACCAAGGGCAGTCTCAGCCTCTTTTTGTTCTTCCTGCCTTTAGGGTAAGATTCGCAGTTCCCACTCAGAGTTATCATGCCTCCCAAGAGCATCTGACTAGAGCAAAGCCCTGGGTCCTTGAACTCTCCTCACATCGCCCAACTCAGCCTTTTCTTTTCTGTCCTTTCCGACACTTCCGGATGCACCCTGCACTGTCTCCCTGTGCTGGGTGGCTTCCTGGCTGCAATGAGTTCATAAACCCAACTTGTTTCAGTTGCAGGTGTGTTCCTGGTTATCTTGGCTGGAGGGAACTATGATTCTACTATTAAAGCATCATCTCTTTAGTGTGCTCCCTGGGTCTGAATTCTAGGCTCTCATTTACTCTCCCCCGTTTCATTATTTTTCTGAAGGTGTGGAACACCGCTTCTCATTTATTGTCCCCTCCCCAGGCATGGAGAAAAGGCCCCCAGAGAAGGGGGCCACCTGCTAAGTCTCTGGTGTGGTGGAAGGGGCTCAGGCCGGACTTCCTGGACTTCGGGGGGATTCAGGGAGGCACAGAGCGTGGGGTGGGACTAGGGGTGGGACCAGGGTCAGGGGAGATTCAGGTGCGGCCTCCCTTCCCTGTTTCAGGCTCATCTTAGCTCCTGGAACGGCAGCACTGGGAGGGCTGGTGGAGAGGGAGGGGTCCTGTGCTCCAAATGCCCAAGCTGGGTGGGCCGGCAGAAGCAGACCCCCAGGGCTTTCTGAGGAGAGGCTGATCTGGTTGGGCAATGTCTCAGGGGACTTGGGCACAGGATGGTGCATGTAGGTGTTCATTCCTCAGCACTCACCTACCTGTCTCTGCCTCTCCAGCCCCATCTAGATTCTTTTTCCCCCTTAAAGATACTAATTTTTAGAAAGAGGGCAAGGGGAGGAGAAAGGCAGGAAGAGAAACACCAATGTGTGGTTGCCTCTCTCGCTCCCCCTACCGGGACCTGGCCTGTAACCCAGGCATGTGCCCTGACTGGGAATTGAACGGGAGACCCTTTGGTTTGCAGGCCGGTGCTCAATCTACTGAGCCACAGCAGCCAGGACTAGATTCTTTTTTAGGGGTCATTATGTCTTCATAATGACACAGCAGCCAGGACTAGATTCTTTTTTAGGGGTCATTATGTCTTCATAATGACAGCCCCCTCTCCCCATCCTCAGTGGCCAGACTCTTCCTGCCTTCAGCACAGGCTGGCACATTCTCCCCAGCTCTGCATTACTGCAGACCCCACTCCACTCTGCAGGGCTCCAGGCTCACCCCAGAACTGCAAAGAGTGTCTCCTCCTCTGGACTCCTGGGCAATACTTCTGGAAATCCATGTTCCCCACTTTGCCTTTGGCTGCCTGAGCCACAAGACAGTTGGTCCCTTCAGAGCCCCTTCTCACTTGGCTTGTTAGCTGGCCTTTTTTGGCCATTTTCCCTGACTGACTAGCCTTCCCTTCTCAATCTTCCTTGGCTCAGGCCCTCACAAATGCGAGCAGCAATGAGGGGAGGGGACTTCGTGGGGGTGCTCTGTTGCTTGGAGGCACCCTCCCCTCCCAGTCTCTTGGGGTGCCTGGGCCCCTGCCCACCTCCCCTCTGATTTGCATCAGAATGCAAATCCTGATGATGCAGACCTTTTGCTTCATTCTGAGGCTTTTGAGATCCATGTATAGTGGAGGAATGGACTCCCCATGGCAGTGGCTGCTGGTTGTCTGATGTGAGCGCTTTGGAGAGGCTGAGAGGGATGAAATTTGGTCTCTAACGGTCTCCCCCACCCCCAACTCTTCTACACTGCCCCCCTCATCTCTGCTGTGAATGATCGGGTATCAGAGGCCCTTCATAGCTCACAGAGGCCTCCAACCTTGGGGTACGGGTTATCATTTCTGTAGACGCTGGCTGGGAGCTGAAGAGGAAGCAAATGTCCCCTCTCTGATGAAGATGTCATCGTTTCTGGCCATGTGGCCACTTAAGAAGATGGCGTTTTATGTATCCACTGTACTCATTTACTGAGCACCTACTGTGTGCTGGGCACCTGGGGTAGGGTGGAGAGGGGATATAAGGCAGACAGAGTAGAGAAGCAAAGGCCCAGAGCTGGAAGTACTGCTAGGGTTGGGTGTGAGTAGAATATTCTGGGTTGGGCACAGGCTTCAGAAGTCAGAGAGCCATCAGGCTGAGGGGCTCACAGAACAGGTGAAGGGGTCCCGGAGGTGTTGAGAGCAGGGTCAGCCCAAATGGCGCTTTGGGTAGGTCACCTGGTAGCTGTGTCCTAGGTTGGAGGGGATCAAGTGGGCAGGAGGGCCCCTTCTGTCAGCTCCTGGTCCCTGAGGCAGCCTCCTGAGGGAGCCCCTCTGGCCATCCACAGGAGCCTCCCACCCACATAAAGGTGAAGGTGGGAGGGAGGGCCTTCGTCTTGGCCTCCACAAGACTCTCCCAGTTGGTGAAGCAGGGCCTGAGTGGACTCCCCATCCAGCCAGAGGAGGGAGGGTAAGATGCCTCCAGTTTCTCACACTAGTCCTCGGAGGGGGTCTAGCCCCCAGGCCCTTGCCTCTCCTGGCCCTTCCAAACCCCTGAGCCACCATTCAGCCCTCCCCAGAGTCCACCTTGCTGAGTGACATTTGCATATCTGAGAGTAAAAACAATTCTTTGTAGAAGCTTAGCAGCCATCAGGGCTGCAAAGCCTCCTTTTGTCTGTTTGAGTAAGAGCTGGCTAAAGGCTGGAGGATAATTAGTCCCCCATGGGCAACACTGCCCCCCTCCTTGAAGGTTTAAAAGCACAGCCCACCTATTCAATCTGCTTCTAGCTTCTCAGGTCCCCATGGTTCCCACTTATCTCCAGCCCCTCTCCTGCAGCCTCCTTCCACCCCCACCCCCATCCTCTGTCTCGGTGTCGCTGAGGAGGGGACATCAGCTCCTGGCAGGAGCCAATGAATGGGCATTTTATCTGATTAAACTGGGAGTGAACTGGCTTTTCTCTATTATCTTTGGACCTGATTGGATATTTAACAACGAATGTGGTGTGTGTGCATGTTCATGCACACATGCGCACAGAGAGGGCTTTCCTAGTCCATGTCAGGAGGAAATTGGATTGTACTGAAAAGCATTTAATCTGAGCCCAGGAGTCCACCCTAATGGAGTCACAAAGCTGGGGGAGGGACAGCACCCACTTAGTCTTAGACAAGCAGAGACCCTGCCTGCCCTGTGTGTTTGAGGATCCAGCTCTGGCTGTCCTAGGGCCGCAACTCTCTCCACGGGTGAGGAAGTGGTGGGCCAAGAGGGCGTGCCAAGCCAGAGCGTGAGCACCGTTTAGGACGCCAGCGTGGCTACCGGGCACCCTGAAATTTTCTTCTACTTCCTGGCCTGTCCTCCTGAGGGTGGTGATGTACCCTTATGCACCTTATGTGAGAGGTCTCACATGGTCATTGGGTCATTAGGGTGTGGGACTGAACGAGAAGGGCACAGAGGGGGACGTGGAGGAGGGGCCTGGGAGCTGCTCACCCCAGGTCACCAGGGTCCACTGTGGAATCTGAGAGTTCTCTGGAGGTGTTGCCAGGGTGTGTTTGTCAAGGAGGAAAAATAGACCATATTTAATAGTTTGTTAGCTACAGCTTGATTTTAAACTCTTCATTAGTTGAAGTTTAGATGTACAGCGTGTAGGCCCCTCAAAGGTCTGGGGCACGCCTGAGGAGGGGGCCACAGTACAGGATTCTGTTTGGTGTTTACTGGGAACTAAGGCCGTCCATCCACCCAGATGAGCAAGGAATAAGGTGAGCACGCTCACTAGGCTCTTTCCTTCTGAGTCAGGAGGTATGGCCAGCTGAAGCTGTGGCAGCTGAAGGAGTGGGCGCCGGGCAGGGAAGCCCAGACCTGTGTTGGACCAGGGCTCTCCTTCCATGATGCCCATGGCCTGGCAGGGCTACTGAGCTACTAGCAGTTTCTCTACCTATAAAATGGGAATGATAAGTGTGAATTCTCCATCAGATTGGTGCAGAAATGAAATGAGATTATGATTAAAGCTCTGGGAGCAGAGTAAGAGCTCAATAAAGATTGGTGGATAATAAGAGACTTCTGGTCAAGATGGAGGCATAGGTGAACATGCTTCACCTCTTTGCACAACTACAGAAAAAATTACAACTAGACCACAAAACAAATATCACCCAGAACCATCAGAAAATCAAGCTGTATGGATGTCTGACAACTAGGGATTTAAAGAAGCCACATTCGTCCAGACGGGTAAGCATGGCAGAGATGCAGAGATGGGAGGAGAGGTGCAGAGACACAGTGTGGCGCAGAGAGAAGGGGGTGGAATGAGCGGTCCCATATTCATGTGTGGTGGATACAAATCAGGAAGGATACCTTGGGAGTGAGGGATCCCAGCCCCAGGCCAGACCACACAGCTCAGGGTTCCAGCACCAGGAAGATAAACTCCCACAACTCCTGGCTGCAAAAACCAACAGAGGTTAGAGCGGTGGAAGACACTTCTGGATTTTCAGGAGACTCCTTTAAAGGGGCTGCATGGACATAAGACTTACTCAGATGCTCCCCTTCTGGAATTCAGCATCAGGGAAACAGCTAGAAGGGTATCAGTGTCATACAAGGAGAAAGCGAAGTGCTGGAAACAGGGTGAGTGCCGGAAAACAGCTTCCTCCTGGGGAAACCTCCAGAAGCCAGGTAGTGGCATCGTCTCCTCTTTCAGCCCTCCCCTCACATGGAGCCACAAAGCAAACAGTTTGCCCCACCCTGGTGATTATATAACTCTCTGCCCCATGTAACTCGAAGCTGCATTTTTCTGTAATAGGCCATGCTACTAAGACAGGGAGTCAAAGTAGCTCTAATACACAGAAACAAACACAGGGAGGCTGCCAAATTGAGGAGATAAATAAACATGGCCCAAATGAAAGAACAGAACAAAACTCCAGAAAAAGAACTAAATAAAATGGGGACAACCAATCTATCTAATGCAGAGTTCAAAACACTGATGATCAGGATTCTGAATGAACTCACTGAGTATGGCAACAGCATCAAAAAGACCCAGGCAGAAATGAAGTTTACATTAAGTGAAATAAATAGAAATTTACAGGGAATGAACAGTGGAGGGGAATGAAGCCAAGATTCAGATCACTGATTTGGAACATAAGGAAGAAAAAAAGCATTCAACTAGAACAGCAAGAAGAAAAAAGAGAAAGCAAGGAAGCCCTGGCTGGTGTGGCTCAGTGGACTGAGCACCAGACTGTGGAGCAAGGGGTTGCTGGTTCAATTCCTAGTCAGGACACATGCCTGGGTTGCGGGCTAGGTCCCCAGTTGGGGGCATGTAAGAGGGAACCACACTTCGATGTTTCTCTTCCTCTCTTTTTCCCCTCTCTTTAAAAAAAAAATAACAAGGATAGTCTAAGGAGTTCTGGGACAGCTCCAAACATACCAAGATCCAAATCACAGGGGGGCCAGAAGGAGAAGAGGAAGAGCAAGAAATTAAAAACTTATTTGAAAAAAATAATGAAAGAAAGCGTTCCCAATTTGGTGAAGGAAATAGACATGTAAGTCCAGCAAACACAGAGAGTCCCACACAAGTTGGTCCCAAAGAGGACCACACCAAGGCACATAATAATTAAAATGCAAAAGGTTAAAGATAAAGAGAGAATCTTAAAAGCAGCAAGAGAAAAGGAGAGAGTTATCTACAAAGGGGTTCCCATGAGACTATCAGCTAACTTCTCAAAAGAATCCTTGTAGGCAGAAAGCGACTGGAAAGAAGTATTCAAAGTGATGAAAAGTGAGGATGTACTCTATCCAGCAAAGCTATCATTTAGAATGGAAGGACAGATAAAATGCTTTCTAGACAAAGTAAAGCTAAAAGAGTTCATTGTCACCAAGCTATTGTTACATGAAATGTTAAAGGGATTTATTTAAGAAAAAGAAGATCAAAACTATGAACACCAAAATAGCAACAAATTCACAATTATCAACAACTGAACCCAAAAAACAGAATGAACAACTAGAACAGGAACAGATTCACAGAAATGAAGATCACATGGAGGGTTATCAGTGAGGAGGGGGAGGGGAAAATGCGTGAAAAGGTACAGGGAATAAGAAGCATAAATGGTAGGTACAAAATAGACTAAGAGGGCAGGAATACTATAGGAAATGGGGAAGCCAAAGAACTTATACGCATGATCCATAGACCTGAACTAAGGGGGTGGATTGTTGGAAGGAATGGGGATACTGAATTGAGGGGGGGGGAAAGGGGAAAAATTGAGACAACTATAATAGCATAATCAATAAAATATATTTAAAAAATAAAAATAGAAAAGAAGAATAAAATGATATCATTAACACATCAACAAGATTGATGGATATAATTAGCGTTATTAAAAGGAGGGCTAAGCTGGAAGTTTGCAGAAGGGGTGAGCCTTATTTCCCAGGTTATCAGATCTCCCCAGCCACCCCTGGTTCTGTAGTCTCTCTTGCCCTCACCAATAGACAATTTCAGCCCTCAGCAATTTATGGCCTCATCATCTTGGCTTTATTTACTGAGAGAGCTGCACTTCTGCCCATCTACCCACCTACCATGTAATCAAGGAACTGAGATGGACAGTAAGTGATACGGGGCAGCAGCAGACATCTTGCTCAGGATCAGAGCCAGGGGGCTGCAGGGGGCTCTGTTTTCTGCCTGCTTTGATTGCCAGGATAAAAGAAGAAATCATCAAGACCAGGCCCCACACTGCACAGGGCGGGAGACTGAGGCCCAGGAAGGTGGGAGGCAACCAGGGTGAGTCCTCAAGTCAGTGGCAGAGTTAGAAATGGACCCAGGTCTTCTGGGTCCCCTCCCACCCAGTACTCTCTCGGGTGTTTTCTTTCCTCCCGGGGGACCCTGTGCCCCAGTGGCCCTCTCACTCAAGTATCTCCTCTGATCTTTTTGGTGCTTGGAGCCAGGCCCTGACGTGGTTGATCCACTGGCACACGCACTTCCTCAGCTCTCCCCTCCACGGTGCTGAGACTTCCTCATCCCTCACTGGAGGCATTCCCTCCACTTTACAAATGAAGAAACTGAGGGCCAGACAGGGACTGGTTAGCCCGGGAGCCCCACAGTGCCTCTGGGTGAGAGAAAGATATGCAGACACACATCTTTCCTCAGATTCCTCTTAAAGAAACAGGTTCATCCACCTTCACTGGTCTTCCACCAACAAATCAAAGATCTATCATGGTTTTTATACCAACGGCCATTGATGACAGTGACATCTAGGGGCCACTCCTTCGCTTCCTGTATAAAGTGTGCCCTGCCTGGCAGGGTGGGGTGGGAATTAGAATTAGGTACACTCCCTTTTGTGCTTCCATAATCCCTTGAGCAAACTGCACCCTAGTCCCAGATACACCCTTCTCCACTGTTTCCCAGTGTGTCTTTCCAGCTGAACTTGGCTTCCTGAGGATAGGGACCTTTGCAGGAGGCCACTTGGCTTGGAGAAGACCTTCTGGAGAGGGGTCAGAAGGGAAGGCCTGGGTGAGCTTTGCTGCTTCCCCTTTCTTCCTCAGTCTGGGAGGGTCGCATGAACACAGTGACTATTAATAAGATTCCTGCAAAGTGGACAGACCTTCAAGGATTTCAAGATACTGCCATCTGCACTCTTTAATCCTCTCAAAAGCCTCAAGATTCAGGTAGAGAGTATTCCCTCCATTTAACAGATGAGATAGGCCCAGAGAGGTGGAGGGATTTATCCAAGGTCACACAGCTCTTGAGTGGTGGAGACGGGACTCAAACCTGCTACACCTGTACGATGAGTGGAGGACTATTGAGGAGTGGAGCCCTCTATGAGGACTATCACAGGGCACGGCACAGAGCAGATGCTTAAAACGCTGGTCAGATGAATGAGTGCAAGAGGCAGACTGTGAAGTCAACAAGAAACAGAGAGGCAGCCCAGGATCTGTTTTTGTTGCCCAAGCCTCCCTCTTGGCTCTCCCAGCACTGCTCATATGTGGGCAGAGCTCTTTTGCCTTCCCAGCCCCTGGGGTGGCGCCTCTTGCTCACCAGCCTCCCCAGGACTGCCTCACTTCCCTCAGCCTCTGCAGACTGGTTGGGGCTTTCCCCAGGGAAGCTTGCTTCCCCCTTTCCACCAGGTCCACCACTAATGGCTGTGGGGTCCAGGACAAGAACATAAATGGAGGCTCTCAACAGCCACCTCCAGAGCCTAGGGGTGCAACCCCCTGAAACTATTCCACCCTTGGAGAATGGACTTTGGGAGGAACTCTGCAGTCCTCAGAAGCAGGCTCAGGTCTATTTGGGCAGGGAATTCTGGGGTCTCAGGTACCCGGGGAGTGGCCTGGAATTGTGGGGTTGGCCCCATGGACCCTTGGCTCTGTGGGGAGAGGTGAGGTTGGCCGAAGCTTAGAAAGGGCCCTCCAAATCAGTCAAGGGTGGGTCCCCTCCCATCCTCACTAACACCTAGACCCATGGTCCTTGGGGCCCTTTCCTGGGCCACTTGACTGTCTGGTCAAGTTGGTCAGGAAGACAAGCCCACTGCAGTGGCCAGTGGCTCCCCACCAGGCTCCTGGGACTGGGTGGGGGTGGAGTAGTGGGGGGGTGGTGAGCCCACCGGGCAGAGTATAGAGTGGGGGAGGGGTGGGCCTGCAGGGGCCCTTGCCCAAGCACTCTTGCGCACACACACACACACCAAGAGACAATAAATCGACAAACACTTAATCTCTGCAAATTGAAAAGCAGCTGTAAATATCTGCTACACCCCAGCAGCTGAATTATGAGTCTCGTTTATTAATCTCTTTAGTCCCAAGTGATGGATGAAGGAGGAGAACAGCTCACCAGGGAGATTCTGGGGATGGCTGGGGAAGAGGACAGCTCTGTAGAGGAGGGGTCAGGGGGAAGGCCTGGCAATTTGTGCTTCTTCCCTACTATTCTGTCTGGAAGGGCCCCATGAACATAGTGATTATTAATAAGCCTCCTGGAAAGAGGACAGCCTTTCACAGTTTCCAAGCTGCCACATCCACTCTCTAGTTAATCCTTCCCACAGCTTCAGGAGGGGAGGTATCCCCACCAGTTCACAGTGAGGAGACAGGCCCAGAGAGAGGGGGTGATCTGTCCAAGGGTACATGCCTCTTGAGTGCTAAATATGGGCTCAAACTTGCTCAGGCCACATGGACGAGAGGGGTGGCAGGAGGGGCCTGCAGAGAGAGATAACAGGGACACACTAGGGTGAATTCTTTCTCTCTCCCTCCCTCTCTTTCTCTAATACTTGGTAGGCATTCTCTCTCTCTCTCTCTCTCTCTCTCTCTCTCTCTGGAGGAGAAAGAAAAGAATGAAGTGGTGAGAGGAGGAGGAGCAGAGACCCCCATTTTGAGGATTCTCCGTAGAGACCAGGAGTTGTGACTGTTGCAATCTCACAAGACTTATTTTAGAGTCGCTTCCCTCGCCCCACCCAGGGCTCACAATTCAGGGGCTGCCAGAGTGCAGCAGAGAAGTGGAGGAGGGCTGAGAACCCCTCTCCCTGCAGGAGTGGGGCCCAGGAGGGTCAGGGTGTGAGGTGGTGCTCCTGTTTGATGCACACCTGTCCTTAGGTGGGCCTTGCAGCCAGGAGGACAGAACAGGGGAGCTTGCAGAGGTGACTGAGAAAGAAGACTGACCTGGCAAAGTGGGACCACAGCTGGGCACTGGAGTCAGGGCTACGGAGCCTGGGGTGGTGAAGCAGGTGGGACAGGTAAGCGTGTGTTTCGGGAGTGCCTCTGGTGGCTGGCGTGGGTGGCCTGGAGGGGCACCGAGTCGGCGGCATCTGATCGCAGGTTGTTGAGGTGGACACCAGGTAGGTGGCTGTGCTTCTTTGTCTCTGCCTTGCCCTATTTCTGCTGTGTTTTCTCTACCCCGCCAAAGCCCCTGAACTCTCAGAACCCAGGTGAGCTGCCTTCCAGGTTGGGCTGTGTGTCACTGTGGCTTGTGGGGCAGGCCCAGGCTCAAGGGCCTTGTGATGCTGCCACCCTGCACTGACATTCTCGCTACTACTGGCCACTGATGTGGGCAGTGTCACACTCAGGTGACCGCTGCTGGTGCTGCAGGTGGCTCCTGCTCAGACTCCTCACCTGCCCTGGGTGGTGCCAAGGGAACCAAGACTGAGTCTCAGCCTCAGCCTCACCAGTCTGCAGCCCTCATTCTGGGTGGGGGCCTGGGGCCAGAAGCAAGGCCCTGGTCACGGCAAAGGAGCCCCAGGGGACTGGGGATCATCTCCTCCAACCTCCTCCACTGACAGAGGAAGAAACTGGGGCCCCAAAAGGGGAAGGGAGTTCACGGTCACTCCAAGGAGCTGATGAGTACAGGGGACGGAGTGGAGCTGGGCTGGTGAGCAGAAGGTTTGAACCCTGTGGCTATATGTGCAGAGGGGCCCAAGGGTATGGCAGCCTGAATGGAGCAGGGCTGGGGCAGGGGAGGTCCCACACCATGTAGAGTGAGCTGCGTCCTGATTTGCACTGCTGAAACCCTCAGTCCTGGGCAAACAAGAACAGTTGGTCCCCTTACAGCCATGCCAGACAGCCGGGACCAGGCTCACAGGGTCACTGCTGCACTGCCAGCCCTTTCTGTAGGCCCCCCACCTGTTCCATTTGACCCCGAGAAGCAGATAGGGCAGGATAACGTCCTATAACATCTGGTGTGACAGATGGAAAATCAAGGCTCAGGGGCTAAAAGTGCTCCGGGCTACCTGGGGAGCTGTGGCAGAGTCAGCACCTCTCTGTCTACCTGGGAAGGAAGGGGTCCCTGGGCTAGAGGGCCTGCCCTCCTGGGGCCCCAGCTCCCGTCTCCTCTGCTGTATGACCTGGGAGGAGCATAGCTTCTGTGGCCTGCCTTCCTCTCTTCACCTGCAATGAGGTGCCCGCATTTTCTTTCTCTCCCTTCTCTTCTCCTCCTTCTCTTTCCTCTTCTCTCAGAAATGGTGTCCAGAGGACCCAAAGTCAACTTACGTAAGAGTAGGTTAAATGGAGTGGGGCGGTCGGGGAAGTGGACACCAAGAAACTGAGGGATCAGCCCTGGTTGGTGTGGTTCAGTGGATTGCGTGCTGGCCTGGGAACCAAAGGGTCACCAGTTCAATTCCCAGTCAGTGCACGTGCCTGGGTTGCAGGCCAGGTCCCCAGTAGGGGGTGAGTAAAAGGCAACCGCACACCGATGTTTCTCTTCCTCTCTTTCTCTCTCCCTTCCCCTCTGTCTAAAAATAAATAAGTCTTAAAAACAGAGAAACTGAGGGACTGAGAGATGATTCTGAAGGAAGAGAAACAAGAGCCTTATGCTCAGAGCCAGGCAGATGTGGGACTAGAGCGGGGAGAGCTGGAGGGAGGAGGGAAAGGCTTTCAAAGAAAGAATGAAAGAACTGAGTTATTCCAGGGTGGCGAGGTTGGAGAAACTCCACTGAATCTTTAAACAACCGTCGTCAATTATTCATCTCTGGTATGAGGGCTTCTGGTCTGCCACAAATCTTTGAGCAGCAGAGGAAAGGAGGGAGGAAAACAGAGAGAGTCAGAGAGAGAAAACCAAAAAGCCAAAAAGAAATGGAGATAGCTAGAGAAAGACAGAAGGAAGAGGCATAAATAGAAAGGGGGTGGGGGAGAAGGGAGGGAGAGACCAGGGGGGAGGAGGGAAAGACCCTGTGCTGGAATTTCCACATTCAGAACAACCCTGGGCACAGACTTCCTGAATAGGAACAAGTACTTCTGTCTCTGTTTATCCAAAGCATAGCCTTCCTCCTCCATGAAGACTTCCTTGCTCTTCTCTCTCTTTACCGAGGTCTCACCAGGTATGCCCGATGATGCTGAGTAGGTGTGACACGTAATAAAATATTCTGTTTTGGCCGTGCCCCTTGGCCATCCATCCCTCACCAATGTTTATATGTGTCTTCTCTGCGTCACTTAGTCTCTCTCCCCCAGACCTGCCCCATCTCCCTGGGTGTGGCTCACTCCTGCTGGCTGGAGAACTCCCAGAGCTCAGGGCCTCGGCCTCTTTCTTGCCTCAGCGTTCCCCTGTCCTCACTCCCTGCACAGCTGGACACAGGTGGGTACCTGGCAGGGGTGGGAGTTCTGGTTTTCTGGCTGGTTAGAGGATTGCCGATATAGCTGCTGAGGACTGAGGAAGCAGGAAAATGATGGGGGTTGTATAAGCTCTGTGTGAATGGAACCAGGCCTGTCTGCACACAGCATGGAGCCCCTCACTCACCTGCTCTTCCCTGCGGTGTGTGTGAGGATATCACGTGGCCCAGCCTCAGGGGGGCTGAGGTGGGGTGTCTAGGGGTGAAGGAGGATGCTTTTAAGTTGTTAATGTTTGGAGAGCTGTCATGTTCAGAATGACTTTCACTCTTTACCCCACTTAGAGCCCACCTATTGCAAAAGACTTCCTGGGCTGCTCAGAGAGGAGGTGAGGCCTTCGTATAGCTCTGCCCAGGCCCTACACTTTACTCAAGATCACACCCGTGGGCCCCAGACCCCAGTGGGCATTCAGGATGGGAGATTTGCACCACACTGACAAAATGACACTGAATGGTGGTGGCTGAGTGTGCCTAACCCAACAGCAAACCAGAGGGAGCACGAAGTGCTTGCAGCCTCGCCAGGTGCCCAGTGAGAGGAGCTTAGAGGGACCAGCCCATTGACAGGCATGTGAGGGTAGTGTTTAGGGAGAGCATCCTTGAGTAAGCGCTCCATCTAGACCCACTCACACCTCTGACAGTCTGCGGGTGTGGGGCAGCCCTGAGCCCCTTGTTTGCACTCAGAGCCTCACAGAATCCTGTTTTAGTGCCCTTGGGCCAGTTATTTCTCCTCCTTCCCTCTGTCACTCACAATGGTTACTCAACCCTCTTGCTTAAAAACCGTAGCTCCTCACTGGCTAACCTTGACTTTTAAAGGTGCAGTCTCATCCCACCTCTTATGGTTTTGGGACAGGCAGTCAGACAGACATGAGCAGAACAAGGACAATGGGCCAGGTACAGAAGATGACCAGGGTGAAAACTCCCAGGTGCCTAGTAAGAGACAAAACTGGGCAACATGGACCTTGCCCCCAGGGTAACCTGTACCCCTGCAGCATATCACTGGTTATGTGGTTTAGAACCCCTGACCTTTCATATCACTGGTCCTGTGGTTTACACCCCCTGACCATTCCTCCCTAGGGATAACATATAGGCCTTAGCTGTATTTCAGCCCCAGGACCAGAAAAGCAGCAAAACAAGACAAGTGATGCCATGGCTGCCTCAGGACCAGCTGTGATGACTAATGACCCCCTCTGCCCTGGTGCCAACCAATCAGTAGAGAACAGGACCCTGAAAGGACACACCTGGAAAGCTAATGAATATTCTGCTAAAATCCTCCCCCAAAATTCCTGCCTGCAAGAGGAAAATAAAAACCCTCTGGACAAAGGACCCAGCATTCACTCTCCCTCCTGGAAGCATGCCCAGGCCTTTCCTTTCCCCCTCTTCTCCCGCCACAGGAGAGCATCTCTCAAACTATAAGGGATCCCGTGAGACTTGCAACCAGGGGAGCAATGGGCAGTGGTAGCTTGTCTTGGGCTAACCTCCCGAACCTGTCTATAAAGCCCCCTTTTCTCTAACTTCTCTGTGAGCTAAAGCAGCTGAGCCTGGGCTCTCCTGTTATTTCTTCTACGCTAAGCCCTCCCTTGTTTCATTGTCCCGAGCTTTAATAATCATCCCATCTGAGTGCACTTTTGCTGTAGACAATTAATTCTTGCCTGCTTTAGTGCGCTTTCTCTCTTGACTACACTCTTTCCTTCAAGAAGGCAGAAACCAAATTCTCAGTCTTGCTGATCACAGTTTAACCCTTCAGAAAAGATCAGGACTAACTGTAGGTTTATTCATACTGCCCAACATCTCCAAAGACAAAGTCTAAATTCCCAAGTCTTTATTTTCAAGCCAACTGATGTCTAAGCTGGAAGCTCAGGACAGACAGCAGCTTTCCTGAGGAGCAGAGGTGAGAGGAAGGAGTGTAGGAGGTGGCGTGGGATTGCTCTGGCACCTGCTGGGGAGGGCCCTGCTTTGGGGCAGGCAGGGGCCCTTCATGTGGAAACACTCTGGGTACACCCAGTAAATAGCAACCCTTACTATTCATCCAATGGGACATGTTCCAGAAAGGTACAGAAGTGACAGGGGAAGATGCAGAGGCCGTTAGTGGACAGGGACAGATCTTGAGAGAAGAAAGCCCAGGTTTGGCCCGCAGCATATCACTGGTCTGGCCTATAGGCCAGAGGCCTTGGCTTGGGCCTTTCCCCAGGATCTTCTGAAGCAGCGATCCCCATGGGATCCACTGTGGAAGATGGGAGGAAGCCACACTTGAATTCACCCCTGGTTGTCAGGGTGGTGCCTCAATTAGGGACTTTGACTGGACCATCTTTTTGGTGGACTGCACTCTAGCTCTCTGCAGCAAGGGGCCAGGACCCAGCACTGACCTCTCCCCAGGTTAAGACTCAATTTCAGCCACCTTCACCAATCTTTCCCGGGATTTAGCCAACTGGCAATAGAAAGCCATGCCAGCCCTCATAGTTAAGGTCACAGACTCTGTGAAGAAAGACAGTGTCTTCTTTTCTTCAAAACTCAATTTCCTCTTTTAGAAGCTAAAACTAATCTCTCAGGGGGCACACCCAGTGAATGTGCTCCTGAGGAAGTTCTGAGTTGAGATTACTTGAGTCAATGGAACTAGCTCATACAAGCATTGCAAGTTTTGTTTTGAAAAAATCATATAGGCATTCAATTCAAAAGATAAAGAAACTCCATACGATAAAGAACCCACAGCTCCCACAAGTTTACATTTGCAGTAACTCATAGAATGAGGCCAAGGCGAGGTCCACTTGCAAAGTGAGGAATGAACCGAGCCCACAGGGTCAGTGAAGCCTCTTTCAAATCACCCCTTGCTGCTTTAACCCTCCTTGCCCAGAGCGGAAGACACTCACCGTTTCACGGGACATCGGAGGCCTTTGAGGCTCTTCCTCTTCTTCCTGACTGGTGGATGTGCTAGAGTTCGTTGTAGGGCTCACTGTGGCCTTGGACCAGGACTCACGGCTGGGACCCAGCTTCTCATCTAAGATCTGAGGGTCCAGGATGGGCAGAACTTTGCTGTTGTTTGGTGTTAAGAAGTTTTCTGGCCTCTGGGAAGAGAAGGTGCAGAGAAATTTCTCTGTGTACCTTCCACACCCCAGGCCTCTCCTGCTCATGGTTCAGGGGGCCCTGCATGCCTGGTTCCTGTCTACCTCCTGCCCTCTTGCTTACTGGGTCCCAACCACACTGTCCTTGATGTTTCTCTAACAAGCGAAGATCTTTCCCGCCTCAAGGCCTTTGCATCTGATGTTCCCTCTACATAGAGAGCCCGTGAGTCTTTTTTGCATAGCTGTTCACTCAGGTCTCAGCGCAAATGTGATTTTCTCAGAGAGGCTCTGTTCTTTGAGATAGAGGCCCATCCCATCTAAAGTAACCCCTCCTCCAATATACTCTCTCTTCACATTATACCATTTTACTGGGTTTGTAGTACTTACTCTACCAGAAAATTAACTTTCAAAAAATATATTTAGTTGTTTACTGTCTGCCTCCTCCCTCTATTTCCAACATTAGAATATAAGTTTCATGTAAGCAAGGACCTTGTTTATCTGCTATGTCTGTCTCATTGTAGGTGCTTGATAAACGTTTTTTAAAAGATTTTATTTATTTATTTTTAGAGAGGAGAAGGAAGGGAGAAGGAGAGGGAGAGAAACATCAATGTGTGGTTGCCTCTCATGTGCCCCCTACTGGGGACCTGACCTGCAACCTAGGCATGTGCCCTGACTGGGAATGGAACCAGCGACCCTTTGATTCCCAGGCCAGGGCTCAATCCACTGTGTCACAGCAGCCAGGGTGGTGTGTGTGGGTTTTTTTCTGAAACAATAAACTATGCCATTTATGACTTCCATACTCAGTGCAGTAACTATAGCTTCTAAAACCTCCATACTCTTGTAATGCCCTTTGCTGTGTGAACCTATATTCCATTTCATCTCCTCTGTCATTCTTTCCTCTTATCACCCAGTAAACAGAACATCTCTCCTCTTTCTTTGAAGGTCCTCTTTTTCTTATTCTCCTCTTCCCTGGACAGGACTTTCAACTTTCATCTCTGCTTGTCTAGAATTTGAACTCACTCAAATACCAGCCCTGGAAGCCCAGTGGCCTCCACTCACACTTGTGCAAAACTTTTCTGGATTCTTCCAGCCTGGCCACTGGCTCTCTCTGCTTACATTGGTCTCTAACACCAGGTTTAATTGCCATTTCCTCTCTTTTTAAAAAATATATTTCATTGATTATGCTATTACAGTTGTCCCATTTCCCCCCATTCACTCCTCTTCACCCTGTACACCCCCTCCCACCCACATTCCCCTCCTTTAGTTCATGTCCATGGGTCATACATACAAGTTCTTTAGCTTCTACATTTCCCATACTATTCTTACCCTTCCCCTGTCTATTTTCTACCTACCATCTATGCTACTTATTCTCTGTACCTTTTCCCCCTCTCTCCCGCTCCCACTCACCTGTTGCTAGCCCTCCATGTGATCACCATTTCTATGATTCTGTTCCTGTTCTAGTTGTTTACTTAGTTTGTTTTTTAGGTGTGGTTGCTAATAATTGTGAATTTGCTGTCATTTTACTGTACATGTTTTTTATCTTCTTTTTCTTAGATAAGTCTCTTTAACATTTCATATAATAAGGTCTTGCTGATGATAAACTCCTTTAACTTGACCTTATCTGGGACACACTTTATCTGCCCTTCCATTCTAAATGAAAGCTTTGCTGGATAGAGCGATCCTGGTTGTAGGTCCTTGCCTTTCATGACTTGAAATACTTCTTCCCAGCCCCTTCTTGCCTGCAAGGTCTCTTTTGAGAAATCAACTGACAGTCTGATGGGAACTGCTTTGTAGGTGACTGTCCTCTTATCTCTTGCTGCTTCTAGGATTCTCTCCTTCATTTTAATCTTGGGTAATATAATTATGATGTGCCTTGGTGTGTTCCTCCTTGGGTCCAAATTCTTTGGGACTCTCTGAGCTTCCTGGACTTCCTGGAAGTCTATTTTCTTCACCAAATTGGGGACGTTCTCCTTTATTATTTGTTCAAATAACTTTTCCACTTGTTGCTCCTCCTCTTCTAGTACCCCTATAATTCAGATGTTGGAATGTTTAAAGATGTTCTGGAGGTTCCTAAGCCTCTCCTCATTTTTTTTTAATCTTGTTTCTTCATTTTTTTCTGGTTGGTTATTTCTTTCTTCCTTCCTTTGGCCCACACCATTGATTTGAGTCCCAGTTTCCTTCCCATCACTATTGGTTCCCTGTACATTTTTCTTTATTTCACTTAGTGTAGCCTTCATTTTTTCATCTAATTTGTGACCAAATTCAACCAATTCTGTGGGCATCCTGATTACCAGTGTTTTGAACTGTGCATCTGATAGGTTGGCTATCTCTTTGTTGCTTAGTTGGATTTTTTCTGGAACTTTGACCTGCTCTTTCACTTGGGCCATTTTTTTTGTCTTGACATGCCTGTTATGTAGTTAGGGGCAAAGCCTAAGGTGTTCACCAGGGCAGGGCAACCCACATGGGTGGGTTGTGACGCTATAAGTGGGGGAGGGGTCCAAGAGGGAACAATGGCACTTGCTTCGTTCTCTGCTGGATTTCAGTCACTTCCCCTGCTTCCCACAAGCAAATTGGGCCATTCTGGTGCTGATGCCTGTGTGGGCGGGTTTGTGTACATTCTAGGACCCTGTGGGTCTCTCCAACTAACTCTCCTGTAAGGCTGGGGGTTTCTCCTGATGCCACCTCAACCCCAACAGCTGTTTTCAATCAGTGGTTTGAGGCTTTATTTCCCTGTGCTGGGACCCTGAGTTGTGTGGTCTGTCCTGCTTCCCAGTTTCACCTGGTTTATCTGCCTGAGAATGTGGACCACCTGGCCCACCAGCTGAAGCCTTGCATGACGTGCCCCATTGCACAATCTGCTGCTTTGCTGGGTCTGCCAGCCTCCACCTTGCTGTGAGTCCTCTCTGCCAGGCTGCCTGACTCCGCCCCTCCTACTGGTCTGGATGAATGTGTCTCTTTAATTCCTTGCTTGTTGGACTTCCATACAGTTGGTTTTCTGCCAGTTCTGGTTGCTTTTTGTTTTTAAATTGTTGTCGTCCTTTTATTGGTTGTGCGAGGAGGCACAGTGTGTCTACTTATGCCTCCATCTTGGCTGGAAGTCCCCCTTTTTTTTGTAACAGAACTTAAAGTTCTTGGACTCAGGGACATGTCTTATTTTCTCTCTGGGGAGAGGCTGCTTTAAAACTCTGTTGCAAATCCATAATTTAGCCCTAAAAAGTGCTTATCATTCAAAGAATTATGCAGTATTAAGTTTCTAGGGACCTCCAAAGTGACCTACTTCCATCCTCCATCAGCTGATGGAATTCTGTCTCAGCCACACAACAGATGAATATGCCACTGTCTAGAGTGTTTTTCTAGAGGTAAATAGAATAATGGGCACAGTGCCAACTAGGACAGATGTGTTTAGAGTTAGAGGTGTATAGACGTTTGACCTTGAACTGCAGAGTGAAAAGTGGGTATTTTATATGAAAATCCACCTAAATCAGATGAATTTGGATAAGAATCCTTCACTTTACCACTGGGAGCCTTTAAATAATGATTCCTCTCTGCCCTTTAAAAATAGAATTTGGTGTGCAGAAATTCATTAACACGTGCTGGTAGACTAAGGAATCATCACAGAACTGGAGAGGTATCCAGTCCAGCCTGGCCTCATTTTCCCCTTGTCAAATGGGTACAAGGATAAATAACTCCAAAGAGAAAGCAGCTCCATACAGACTCTTGGAATGGGAAGAACGAAGCTTGAGTGACCCTGGGGCTGACTATGGCACCTACTGCACATTAAAACCAAGAATTCTGGGCCTGCTCTATCCCTAGGCATTAGGCCTGGGTGTCTTCCTCACCTGCTTCTCTCAGTAGCTATGGTTCATGGAGGGCAAGATTCAGTTCAAGTCTCCTCATTGAACACACTCATTGTCTATGTATATAATCTAAGTCAGATGGCTTGGGGATTTTGGGTTGCCTGTTTTATACAGGAAGAAGTACCATATCTTTCTCCTGTTCAGAACAACTGAACGCCAGATTGGCTGCAGAGAACAACAGAATGTGTGTTGGATGGATGGGTGGATGGATGGATGGATGGATGGATGGATGAATGCAAGAGAAAATGAAGGAAAGAGGAACCACCCAGGGCAAAGATTAACTCCTCATTGACAAGGTGGCCTCTGGGGCTGGGGTGAGATGCTGATTCAGGACCCATAATGACATTTCTCCTCATTTCCAGGCAGCAAGCCAATTTTGATGCCCTGGATTTCATAGACTGCCATCTAATCCTGTTAGAGAAGGAAGTCGAAGTAATGAAATAAAGGGAGAGGTCTCCGGAGGTGCCCCCATCCATTCTGAAAGCAGAGACACAATGCTGAGGAAGTCCCCTCCCCCTCAGCCTGTCTCCCTGACATAGACCCTGTGTGGTAGCCTTGGCACCAGCTGGGTCAGTGACTCAGAGCTGACATTTACCGGGCTCCTGACTGGAGCTGGACATTTACCAGGTACTTTTATGTTGATCCTGAAATTTATTGTGTATAATTCCATTACAAAGATAACATAAAAATGAGACTGCCCCAGTCCAGTGCAGTGCCTTCACCCATCAGTCTCAGGTGAGCAGGGAGAAGGAGGGAAGGACAAGCAGAATATCTATGGACTCCAGTCTATTCTGCACATTCTATACCCTCTGACCCCCAGACGCTCTTTCTGTAGCTCTCCCAACTCAGTGGCTCTGCACTGTTCTGCTGGCTCCATGGCTGTCCCTGGACTGTATCTGCTCTCATAGCTGTTTATGCCAGCACCTCCCCACCCCACCCCACCCCACCCCACCACTGCAGATCTCCTGCCTACATTTCCAATCAACTTTGCCAGGATCTATTGTGACCTGCGGCTAGAGGCAAGATGGGTGGGTAACTTTTGTAGAAAAGTCTTTAGGCCTCTACATAGTATGGGCCCTATAGGCAAGGCCAGAGGCAGTTGCTCTTGTCATGTGAGGCAAGAGGCACCAGGAAAAAAAGTCCACAGTGCCTCATAAAGTGCCTAAATTCTCCCTAATAGTCCCATTTCTTAACTCTCCAGACTTCAACCTGCCCTGTTTTGGGAAGGGGATTGTGCTCTCCCCTCCTTGCTCCTCATGGGAAAGGAGCTTTTTTTAGGGCTAAAGGGAGGGGCCAGCCTGCTGGACTGGTGAGTCAGGGTGGAGGGTGGGGGAGAACTACTGAGGCCCAGGCTTGCCTGGCTCTCCCCTCTTCCTCCAGGTAGGGATGGGAGTGGGGGCTACTGGCCCACCTCACAAGTCTGCTTACTTGTTTGTCTGCTTGGCAGACCCTATTCTCCCTGCCGAGGCAGCTTGGGACTGACAAGTGGCCCCTCACTCTGTGGCTCCATGGCTACAGCACGTCTTGCTTCATTAGGGCTGTGGTTGGAGACCCACTTTGAAAGCTCAAAGCGATGCATAGCCATGCACCAGTTCAGACTCGTAGCTCAGCCCACCACTCCTTGTGCTGCCACACCAGCTGTCCAATAAAACGTGAGGGCCATGGAGGGGAGAAGGCACACCCTGTCTTTATGCCTCTCAGCCCTCACCTCACTGCTGCCCGCAGAAAGGTCTGTTGAGACAAACCAGGCCAATAGCATCACAAGCTCAAGACCTTTTGGGTTACCTGTCCTCCCCCTCCACTTATATTGTCTGCTTCTCCCCTACCCACTCCATCCCCTAGATCTCTAGGGGATCATGCAAAATGCAACAGTTCCAGCTTGCCCGGGCAATTAGACAAGCCAGGTTGCAGCTGCTGTCCTTGGTGCTGAAAGTGTCCTTCTACACGACTGCTTGCCTCTCACCCCGCCCTCAGCCTTCCCGCTGGAGTGTACCGCTCTTAATTCAATTAGCTGGTCCTGAACCCTCCCCAGGGAACCAGGAGCGGAAACTGACAAATTCTGTTTAACAAAGACATTTGTCCTTTGCCACACCAGCTTTGGGCTCTGCCCTCCTGTATCACCCCCTCCTCTCATCCCAGCTATTAGGTATCTAACAAAGAGCATCCTAAGGAACCTGCTTCCAATTGCTAGTAATTCAGGGGGCCTGATGCAATTTTCTCCCTGATAAGGGTGTCTCGCCCGCTGGCAAGTGCCATAATGAGTCTTCTGCAGAGGCTCCCTGATCAGTCACTGCTTTGTCATTTCCTGTGGCAGAAGTTGTAGGTTCTTATCTCTTCAGCTGAAAGCAAGGCCCAGGCAACAGGCCCCTTCAAGAGGGGTTGCTGCCTCTCCTGCACATTGCAAGCCTCATTTATAGTATCCTGAATAGTCTTGCAGCCACAATGAGGTTTGAAGCTCTGAGTCTGTCTCCCAGCCAAGAAAGGTTTAAGTGTTAATCCTCACTGGGACCATGATTCATTCTTCAGAAAATGATGTCAGAAGGTTAATCTAAAAGCAAGTTGTAGAGTCAGGGGTGGTGAGCCAGTGAGAAGAACTTAAAAAATCTTGGCAGGGATTTTAATACTAAATCCTGTCTATGGCTTAGTGGATAGGCCATGGGCTCATTCTTGTAACCCCCAAACATGATCTTTCTGTATTTAATCTTTATCCTTGTGTTTCCGTATTTACATCCAGAGAGATTGTTCCAACATATAGGTCAGGCCATAGCCTACTACTGCTCAGAGACCTTCCTTAGCTTCCTATCACTTTATGAAAAAGTCTAAGCCCTGTACCCTGACATCCAGGCCCTCCAAAATCCAGGCTCCACCTAACTCTCCAGTATCACTGCCAACAACAGCCTCCTTATGTCCCATGCACTCCAGACACTGTCATGCCTCCATGGCTTTGTACTTGTGGTTTCCTCCACCTAAAGCACCTTCCCTTGCCAATTTCCAAGCCACTCTTTGAGGCAGAGATCACCATGATTGTCTATGACTCTTCCCTGAATTTGGATGCTCAATGCACCTGCCTCAACTAGAACCTTTAGCAAGATAGGTGGTGATGATCTATGAGGTTGCTTTATTGCTTAGTACAGGTTAGGAATCTAATAAAATGATCGAGGAATTTATGCCTTAATGACCTTGGCTGAAGCAGGGTTCACTGGGTTGGCTAAAGGGAGGTCTAGGCTACAGTAGTCTAATTTTGACATGAGGAGAAACCCAAGCACATCTCCCACTTTCTGAGAAGCTTGGTCTGGAAGCTTTTACTCCCCTGTCTCCCTTTCTCCCCCTCCTCCTTCTTCAATCCATCAATTATGCATTAGGCTCATGGGCAAGGAAAGCAGGCCAGTTTCCTTAGCCATCCTTGCATCCTAACTCAATATACTCCATCTGTGGGCTGGGATTCACAGGTTCACATTCTCAAAACAACACAGGATCTTGTGGTTGGTGAGGCATTTGGGATAAGCCTGCAGTATAACTCTCGGTCCAGCCCTGCTAAGCATTCAGAATGCTCTCAAGGCCAGAAAGCAGGTCTTCATTTTCTTCATCTGTACACAGCCCCCAGCTCAGGGCAGAGTACACTGCCCTTCAGCAATTCTGTCCCTAGAGAAGTGATTGTCTCTTCCATTTCTTCATTCCCTGAAGAATTGCTATGAGACCAATGTGGTGCTAGTGATGTTTATCTTCAGCACCTGACCAGTCCCCCTGATGTCCTTATAAGTGTGAATCACAGTCAAGTGGCTGTCATGAGGTGTGGGTGCCAAGGGATGGGTTAGCAGGGCTCCACTGTTGCCCTCCCTCAGGAGCCCTGTCCTCATCCCTGATAAGTTCAGCATATTTGTCAGAAACTTTGGTGAACAATAGTAAACACTCGCCTTACTGAGTGCCTGCAAGACACTGTGATGGGCACTCACACATGCTCCTTCACTCAATGTCCACTACATTCCTGGCTGGTAGGAGTCACAGTTCCCTCCTGTAGAAGAGGAAAGTAAAACTCAGGGTAGCTAAGATTTAGTGGAAGATCCAGGATTCAAAGCCAGATCTAAGGATGCACACTTTTTAGTGTACATCACAGTACTGAAAGTGTCCTGACTGCACCTACAGATGACCTGAAGGTTGGGGCGGGGATGGAGGTGGGACTGTGAATGTGATGCATAATAAAATCAGAGCTCAGCCCTGGCTGGTGTGACTCAGTGGATTGAGCACTGGCCTGTGAATCAAAGGGTCACAGGTTTGATTCCCAGACAGGGCACATGCCTGGAACGCAGGCCAGGACTTTAGTTGGGGGCATGTGAGAGGCAACCACACATTAATGTTTCTCTTCTTCTCTTTCTCCCCCTTGCCTTTGCTCTATAAATAAATAAATAAATAAATAAATAAATAAATAAATAAATAAATACTTTAAAAAAATAAAATCAAATCAGGGTCCAGAATGATCTCAAGCCCAGACAAAGGGTTGAGATGAGGATAGAATATCAGTTGTTGATAGTTCTGAGTTTGTTATCATTTTAATGTTCATAGTTTTAATCGTCTTCTTTTCCTTCGATAAGTCCCTATAACATTTCATATAATAAGAGCTTGGTGATGATGAACTCCTTTAACTTGACCTTATCTGGGAAGCACTTTATCTACCCTTCCATTCTAAATGAAAGCTTTGCTGGATAGAGGGTGCCCATTGGAAAGGAATAAAGGGGATAAGAAAAAGGGACAACTGTAATAGCACAATCAATAAAATACGCTTTAAAAAAGAAGGAGGAATATATGGAAGGGAATCATTGCCTCAGTTCAAAATAGAGCAGCAGAAGTTCAAGGTACAGATGTGCTGCCTGACAATGGCTCACATGCTAGACTGGACCCACAGGCTTCACATGGACCCCTGCAGCCAAGGGGAGAATGTATCTGGAAGAAGGGTGTAATGGTCTTATTCTATTCCCCAACGTTGATCCAGCCCCATGGTTTTGGGGCAACACTTAAGAAGAGCCTTGTTAAGAGGAAACAACCAAGAGGGTGAGAAGCAAAAACCAAGCATGACAAAGATCAGTCAGAGGCAGGAGAGGCAGGCCGGAGATGACATGGCAACTCTGCCGGCAACAGTAGAGTTGATGTGGGCATGGGAGCTGACTCCTCTAGAGGTGACCTCAGGAAGGAAAAGGTAGGGTCACAGGGAAGAATCTGGAGAGAGACAGAAGAAAGAGGTTTAGAAGGGAGCTGACAGAGGCTGGAGAGGGATTTCTGGGAGGTAATGAGCTCCCTGTAATAATAAGTAAGCAAGTGGAGTCTTTAGAACTATGTTTTGAAGGGTGTGTCAAACTCCCTCCCTGAGGTAGGGAACATAGGGTGGGGAGTTGTGTGATAACCAAGAGACTGACTATTGTACTGATCAATATTTGTCCCCAAGGCATGGAGCACTACATGGAGGGGTTCAGGCAACTGTAAAAAACGGGCAGGAGCCTCTTATGGTGCAATGGTGATCCCTGCTCCAATATCTTGGCCCTGGAAAAGTGTGGCCTTTTGCCAGCTTCCTTTGGACTTGGAATATGAGAGGGCAGAAGAAAGGGTATCTGTGAGCTGGGGGAAGGATAAACTGCTCGTTTTCTGCCATCTGGGAGAGTGAGAGGAGAGGGATAGTAAGGGCTTGGGGTGGAAGGAAGATAGGCAGGGACGTTGTGAGGTTGTGAGAAGGGAAAGGGTCTCTTTCTCTGGACCCATCACTGTTTTTATGGTAGTGTTTTCAGAGCTGGAGTCTTGGGATGGGGGCAGAACCTTTCATGGGACAGGGCCAGCGAGGAGGCTGCTGCGCTGCCCTGGACACTGGGCCTTCCCGGCAGCTGTGCGTGTGAGGAAGTAGAGGCAGGCTTGTGTCGGGGCTTCTCGGAGAACCAGCCTGTGGCTGTCATGTGTGTCTTTCGAAGAAACTCATAAAAATGCACCAAAGCTAGCACAAAAATTAATCAAAACCAGCATCCTACGTCCTGCTCTTCCCTCCACATTTGCTAAACAGCCACTTGTCCCTGCTCTGGGCAGGCCTCCTGAGAGAGTTTTGGTGGTTTGAATTAAAACACCAGCACAGCATGGTACCAAAGACCCACCTGCCCCTTTCCGTGAGGGGTACAGGAGGGGTCCAGATGGACTGTGGGAGTCACCTCTTCCCTTGGGGGTGGCAGCAGATTCCACCTCCTCCTTTCCTCAAACGTGCCCTCCCTGTACCAAATCCTAGGAAGCCAGTGGGTTTTAAATTCTGCCCCCATCTCAGGGCTATGGGTTAAGGAAGGTGTGGCTACCCATCCAAGAGGCCCTGCCTCTGCCTGGTGCCCTGGCACCCTGCCTAGACAAGACTCCGGACCCCAAACCCCAGCCCTAAGAGGGGATGCACTGCAGAATACCTAGATGACTACACGGACTTGTCCCACCTCACAGGAGGCTGAGGCCAAAACAATGAGCACCTACTGTGTGCATGTGAGGCTCCAGTCCACATGGCTAGGCCTGGCCAATGTGGGTCTCACTTCAAAGAGGACATCTGCAAGCTGGAGGGCACCCAGGATGCTGCGGGATTTTGAAGCCAGTTCATTAAAAGAGGAGGCTGCTTAGCCTGGAGAAGCATACACTCCCAGGGGACCAGATCACACTCTTCAAAGAGAAGAGGCTAACATCAGAGAGGGAGTGGAGGGGACCAAAGGTTTATTTGTGTCTGTGTGCATGGAGTAGCCATATAGGCTCAGTGATTCTTAGAGCCCAAAGGACCTCCAAAACCAACCTCCACAGAATGTGCAACAAGGAGAAGTTTTCTGTGTATCTATGTGTAGTTATACACACACTCATCTATATACACAGCTCCAGCTTAAAGCAGTTCACTGGAAGCAGTGGGTCCCATACAGAAGGAGGGAAAAAGCTTAACCTATCACCAATAGAACCAGCTTCAAGCACAACATCCCACACCAGGAGACTACCCATTTTTGCCATTCTAGAAACCACTGGCTTTGTTGCCTAGTCTGCCCACCAGCATGCTGCATGGCTGACTGTGTGCCAGTGTCCCTAGAACTGGTACATGAGGCTTGCTGGGGTGACACTGTAGCCCCAGAGGGCAGAGCCAAGGGCCTGGAGTAGAAGAAGGGCCCTGGGAGGCAGGGTGGGCTCAATGTGGGGGTGAGTGTTTCTATCAGTCATAGCCACTGAGCCATGGGATGAGCTGCTTCTAGAGGCAGGGAGCTCCTGGTCACAGTGGACAAGAGGAGAGGCTGGGCTGACCACTCATAGTCGATGTCATCAAGGAAGTTTTTGCCCAGGGTGGGCTGTTGAGATACCTCTGTGGTCTCTGTCTATTTGGGAGTCCCACAGTGTTCTTGTCCCTAGGGCTCTGAGAATGAGTGACACAAAGACAGTGGGTGTGGGGAGACTGTGTTCACCAAAATGCAAATTAACCAGGATGGCCTGTGCTTTCCTGCGGAGAAAAGAGGCTGTGTCCTCAAACAGCAAGGACCCAAATAGGGCACGAGTATTTATTTTTCCTGAGGTATTTCCTCTCAACAGCACACCTGACCGTGAGCATGGAGCTGCACCTAAAACAGAGTTGTCAGCCACAGGGACGAGGGGCCGCGAGGAGCCCAATACCACAAGTCCCCCTCCAGCTGGAGCGTCACAGTACTCTAAGACTGCCAGGCTTCAGGCGTGGCTCCTGGAGCTTTGAACAGTGTTTGATTTAAATGGTGGAAGAGTCGGTGTTTCTGGTCCCACAGGCTGGAATACAGACGAAGGCCAGGTACCTTCGACAGTAAACTGGCAGCCAGTACCTTGGGTGGAACAATAACAGAAGGAACCTGGTCTCTCTGTTACAATAGCCACATTTACAGAGCCCATGTGAGCACTCCCCGTCACTCGAATTGTTTGGTTTCATCAGACCTCTGATCAGGAGCCGACATCTGCTCATGAACTGATTTGCTCATTGTCTAGTCCACATTCCCTGCTCTCTAACAATGTATGCTTAAGGAAGACAGAACCTTTTTTCTCATCTTCAGCGGAAGATCTATGAAACCGAGATGGTATCTGCTACCTAGCAGGTGCTCGGTAAGTGTTTGCAGCTGCATGGAGGACAATGGCGGGATGACAGTGAAGGCGATGGTGAGGGATAGAGCTGGGGACAGGCCTTCAGACTTAGCTGCAAGGCCATCTGACCTGCTCATCGTCTCCTGACTCTCTCCCTCCACTCTGTGGGGAGAAGGAAGCCAAAAGGGCTCAGCTGCTTGCAGAGAGCTGTGTTCAAGTCTGATGAGCTTGAATTCAAATCAGATGCATTCCACGCTGCTGGTCCCTCCCTTTCTTCACTGCAGTTCGCAAGAGCAGCCCAAATTCCAGTCTTCCTCAAACACGTGTGGAGTAAAAAATAAATGGAAGGGAGCTGTGGCTGCAAGGAGCGTTAGGCCAAGTTCACCCACATTAGCACTTCACCCACAGGCCCCAAATTGGACTTCAAGGTTCTAGAATCCAAGTGAGTCCGTTATTAGCCAATTCTCAGATTGTTTCACCAAGAAATAGTGTAGTCACAAAGAGATTTAGCTTCTGTGTGTGCCAATGAGGCTGTGAAGATGTTTCTGTGTCAGTTTGCACACGTGTATGAGCATTTATATATGCATTAAGTGTGTGCTCCCTTGCAAAGGCGCATGTGTGTGCACACATGGGTGTGTTTGTGCACACATGACTGTTGTGCGTGGGTATTTGAATGCCACTGTGTGAGTGTATATGTGTGGAACTGTGTGAATGAAATCTTGGCTGCAGCATTTGAATCTCCTCTAGTACTATTTTCCTGGTACACACCCAATCTTGATTCTTTTTCTCTTCCATTCTTCTCAGAAATCCATTACTGAAAGGTTTTTGCCCGCCTCCAGGGGGAGGAGGGCTGGGGGAAGGGGAAGCTAAAATCACAAGGCCCAGATCAAAACACTCAGCAGCTCAATGAATTCACAGCGTTTTCCCGCATGACTTGGAGGGATAATTTAGTGAGGTCGCCAGCTGGAAGGAAAGGGATTAATTCTGCACTTAGCATAGCTCCGGTGAATAATTCATCACCAAGACCTTTGTACCCAGCCCCTGGGCAACTGGGGAAGAATCCTACGTACCTGCCTGTTGCCCGCCTGGGTCCCCGAGTGCCTACTTGGCACTCCTTTGGGTCCTCAGGACACACATGCCCCAGTAAAAGGGCAGGAGGCAGGGGGAGGTGAGGAGGAGGTGGACTGTGGCCATCGGCAGACTCCGGACCCTGAGAAGAGGATATGGAGCATCGAGCTCCAATCTGGGTAATCTGTGACATTTCTTCCCAAAGGCTCTCCTTCCCCTTTCTTGGGCCTTTTGCTGCTTCTGTGTGTCCAGTCTCGGTTTGCTCTGGGTCCTGCACCTGGTTTGGTGTGTGCATGGGGGTGTCAGGTTGTTATCTTTCAAACTCTCACCAGGAATTAGAGGAAGCCCTAGGGGGCAGTGCAGAACATTGCACAGGAGGAGTGCTAATGTAATGGGAGGCCTGCAGGGAGACACTTGCTGGCTGGTACATTCCTGGGTCTACACCTCTTACCCCACACCATGGCATTCCCTGTGTTCTTCACAGGTAAGGTCAGAGGACCAAGCAATACCCCAGAGCTGGTGGCTATTTTTCCTGGCCTGGGAAGCTGGCAGTCATGGGCTGACCCAGACATAACACCTGTCATCATTTCCTGGGTTCTTAGTTCTAAACTGCTCACATTCCAGGGTCATACTTGTCCCACCACCACAGAGTGGACAGTGGGAAGATCTGCAGGTGCCTGCAAAGTGCACTGGAGCCCAGTGACCGGGATCCACCTGGACTTGAAGCCCAGGGAAAGCTGGCGGGAGGCACAGATCTCCTCTGTCAGCCAGGGCTCTGCCCTGGTATTTGCCACTTGGAGCAGCACAGCTGTAGCAGGTAGCATTCCAAGAGTCCTCGTCCTGATCCCCAGAAACTGTGAGCATGCTGAACTGCTGTCACTGGCACAGTGTACCTTAAGATGATCAGGGCAGATCTGCCCTAGTCACACAAGCCGCTGTAAAAGCAGAGTTTTCTCTGATTGCAGTCAAAGAGGAAGTCACAGTTGTGAGATGTGAGGGGGATTTAACAAGCCGCTGGCTTGAGGATGGAGGAGGCCATGTGAGAGAGCATGTGGGCAGCCTTCAGGAGCTGATAGCCAGCAAGGAAACAGGGACCTCAGTCCCACAAGTGCCAGGAACTGGACTCTGATGACAACCCACACGAGCCTGAAAGCTCCATCTTCCTGCAGCCTCCAGAAAGAGATGCAGTCCTGGCAACATCGCGCTGGGTAGGACTGCCTATTCCAGAAGTCGGAGCTAATACAGGGGTGTTGTTTCTAGCTGCTAAGTTTGTGGTAGTTGGTTATGCAGCGACAGAAGCTGATATCCTAGTTCACCCTTGTGGAACATGGGTCCCAGTGAGCCAGGCGTGGCTGAGTCAGGTCGGAGGCTGACTTCCAGGTCTGGGCGGCCCTTTGCTCCAACTCTCCTCTTTCTAACCTATACTTTCTCTCTGGTTTTCTGGAGCCTCCAATCAGGCTCAGAAATTTCCATTCAAACATCAGTTCTGTCTTCCCTGAAACCCTTGACCCCAGCCCTGAACAATGTCAGCAATCGTGAAGGAGGCTGGAACCTACTGAGGGGCTACAGGAAGTGGCACAAGGCTTCCAGGATCTGATCTTCCCCTGACCTGCAGCCTTACCTCAGAGGAAAGCAGCTGAAAGGAGAGATCGACCGTGGGGGCCTCACCGGTTATGGTTTTCAGATTGGTGTCCTGGAAGGAAGAAGGCAGCAGTCAGAGCAAGCCATCCAGGGCAGCTTCTGCCTCTGCTCCACCCACTGTCTTAGGTTACTCAAGAAGTGCCCACTGAGAGCTACGCTCAGAGAATCGAGGGAGGCGGGAGCTGGGCTCCTTCCTTACCCTCCCGCCTCTGCACACCCTGCCCAACTCCACCTGACTGGCACCTTTAGACTTGCCTGCTGGCAGAATGGGGAAGCTCCCATTTGTGGAAGTCTGTTATGGCCATATGGCCAGAAGTATTTTAGTGAAAAAGGTGGCATAGAAGTAGACAATGGTGATAATAGTGTATTAATTCTTACTGGGAACTTATTCTGTTCTAAGTGCTTTACAGGTATTTCCCAAATAAATCTTACAGCAAACCTATTGGGGGAAAAAACCCACTATTATTATAAACCCATTTTACTGACAAGGAAACTGAGGCACTGAGACTTTAAGTAATTTTTCCACAGTCATGTAAGCTGGTAAGTGCTGGAATGAGAATTTGAACCCAGATAGTCTGGCTCTTGAGCTTGGGCTCTTGATTCTTGGCAAACAGAGGAATTGTATACAAGCATGTTCCCATTTTAGAGATGGATCTGAGGTTCAGAGAAGGCAAGTAACTTGCCCCAGCTTCTACACTGAGGACTAGGGCAAGTCAGAATTTGAACTCAGGTCTGGTTGGTTAGAGGACTGAGCTCTTGCTGCTACCCTATGGGGTATCCCTGTGCTTCTCCTAAGTTGCTCTGGGGCAATTTCACCACTAGCCCAAGAGTAAGACTGACTTTTGGTGTTCTGGGAACTTCTCACACCAGACAGTGGTCAGCTTCCATGGTGGGTGGGCCCTGCTGGAAGCTGCTGGAAAAGGCAGGTTTGCCCGTGTTGGTGAGGCAAAGAGGAGCAGGATGGGGCAGTGCGGGACTGGGTGGACCTGCCCAAGGTCGGGGACTCACGGTGATGGGGAGCCTCTCTACTCGCAACCCATTCAGGCCTTTCCCTCTCAGCATCTTGTGGTACAAATGGCTCTTCAGTGGCAACATGGAGACACCCAGGGGCTTGCTGAGGGTCCATGACTCATCGGCTTTCACTGTGGGGACAGCGGGGTGGGGCTGGATCAGCTGGGGTTCTCCACCCCAGGCTTCTCAGATTCCCACATCTGAGGCCCAACCTGGGCTCCATCCTTAATTCTCCCATCCTTTGCCACCCACCTCCTGCCTTTGCCAGCACAAACATCCTCCTTTTTCTCTGCTCTTCAGGGCTTCCTGAGTTTAAGGCCAGCTCTAACCACATTCCTGTCTCTGGGTGTTTATATGGAGCTCCCTTGTCCCTGTTCTTTGAGGGCTTCAGTCTTACAGTGTGGACTGAAGACGTGGATCAGCTGTTTTCTGAATCTATCTCCTCCTGACCCTCTAGATTCTTTGCCCTGAAGCCTCCACCTCCACCCACCTCACTGATAGGTGCATGGGGAGGGGTGGTAGTGAAATAAAAGCACATGGAGCCAGTATAGGAGTAGGGCCCTTCCCCACGAGCTACCACTTGAACAAGGAAGCGAGCCTGGCATCCCCCTGCCTGTCTGCATGAACTGGGAGATTGCCCTGGAACCCACCCCCACAGGAGGCAGCGGCAGGATGGACTGAAAATCCTTTCATACCTGCTCCGATGCACATCTGCCCTGGCGTGGCACCAGGGGCACTTACTTGAAGTTAAGGGGTAGTACTCCAGCACCAGGGCAGTGTCTTCAGAGAAGTTGGTGGCTCCATCTCGGTTTTGGAAGAGGAAGGACTGATTCCACAGGGGAAGCTCTGGGGATCCCCCAGAGTTGGACAGCTGAAAGGAGACGGTGGGAGCAGATGGTGGGGCCATAGGTTCTCCCCAAACAAGAGATGTCCAGATTTGGGGTTGTGTGCATGTCTACAACGTCTTTCTGGGAATAGTCTAGCCATTATCAATATAATGAGAATAGTTTACATGACACTGATGAACCTGGCAGCTAAGGAGAGTGGACTAGAATGCACATGCTCAAATAATGACGACTTCACTGTATTAGTGAGTGTGGGCGGTAGATGCCGTTGATTGACCATGTGTACTGTGTGGCTGTCACATTTGAAATGACTGAGCTAATATAGCAATGAATCTGCATTAAATTTTGCGTTAAGCTTGAACATTCCTCTGTGGAAACTATTCAGATGATTCAGAAGGCCACAGCTATGAGCAACTGGTGATTGGCAGCTTCATCACGACAACATGCCCGCTCATGCATCACGTCTCATGCAGGGTTTTTGACAAAACATGAAATCACCCATGTGACTCAGCCCCCCTACCCCTGCAGCCCAGATTTGGTGCCCCTCCACTCCTAGTTTTCCCCACACTAAATCACCTTTGAAAGGAAAGAGATTTCAGACTGTCAGTGGGATTCAGGGAAATAGGACGGGGCAGCTCATGGCAATTAGGACAACTGTGTGAGGTCCCAAGGTGCCTACTTTGAAGGGGACTGAGGTGTCATTGTTCTATGTACAACGTTCCTTGTAGCTTGTATCTTCTTCAATAAATGTCTCTATTTTTCATAGCGCATAGCCGGGTACCTTCTGGGTGGACGTTGCATATATGTCACCAAATGTTTGTGTCAATTATAAAAGCAGTAATACTTAATGAATAAATTTTGGAAAATACAGAAAAATAGAAAGATGAAAAAAACCCTAAATTCCTATACTAAAGACAACTGTTCATAAGACAGTACATTCTTGTAGTTTTTTTCCTATGCCTATTTCGTATATAATTGTTATTCTAACATCCTGCCTTTTTCATTTAACATGAAAACCTAAACATGCCCACAGTCAGTGTGGCACCTGTTTCCCTGAACCCTGGTGGCTGGGTGTTCTGTCACGTTCCGGTGCCCTGGTTGCTCCCTTCCTGTTTTTTTTTCTTTTCTATAATGACACTGCGTTGAACATTCTTTGACACATATCTCTGTATCTCAAATGATTTCCTTAGTTCCCAAAATAGAAATCTGAGTTAAAGGAAACACATATTTTAAGGCAATGGATTCATTGTGGGCGGACTGTTTTCCTAAAGAGTCGTACAGGTGGGTCCTGAGCAGTGTGGCTCAGTGGGTTGGGTGCCGTCCTGCAAATTGAAAGGCTGCTGGTTTGATTCCTGGTCAGGGCACATGCCTGGGTTGTGGGCCAGGTCCCCAGTTGGTGGAGCTCAAGAGGCAACTGATCTGCCCATTGACCTTTCTCTCCCTTTCTTTCTCCCTCCTTTCCTCTGTCTCTAAAAATAAATAAATAAAACCTTTAATTTAAAAAAAAGCATTGCACCAGCGTTTATATTTGTGGCTGGTGTTGTCATAGAGACCAAATCAGACATGACCCTACATCACCAGCCCTTCTCTGTCCCACACAGCTTTCCCAGTCCCTTGCAGAGGCCACAACAGCTCTTCATCAGACTTTCAGGAGACTAGACAACACAGTAAGCCAGCAGCTGGCACATCATGTGAGTACTATCTAAACAATGAAACAAGACAGCATTACTAATAGCCTCCAAATACAGGGCTGTATGAGACTTTATATTTTTAAAAATATACATATATTTTATTGATTGTGCTATTATAGTTGTCCCATTTTTCTCCTTTCACTCCCCTCCACCCTGCACACCTTTTCCCACCCACATTTCCCTTCTTTAGTTCATGTCCATGTGTCATACATGTAAGCTCTTCGGCTTCTACATTTTCCATACTATTCCTGCCCTCCCTTTGTCTATTTTCTATCTACCGTCTATGCTACTTATTCTCTGTATCTTTTTCCCCTCGCTCCCCCTCCCACTCCCCTGTTGATAACCCTTCATGTGACCTCCTTTTCTGTGATTCTGTTCCTGTTCTAGTTGCTTACTTAGTTTGTTTTTGTTTTAGGTGTGGTTGCTAATAGTTGTGAATTTGCTGTCATTTTACTGTACATGTTTTTTATCTTCTTTTTCTTAGATAAGTCCCTTTAACATTTCATATAATAAGGGCTTGGTGATGATAAACTCCTTTAACTCGACCTCATCTGGGAAGCACTTTATCTGCCCTTCCATTCTAAATGAAAGCTTTGCTGGATAGAGTAATCTTGGATGTAGGTTCTGCCTTTCATGACTTGGAATACTTCTTCCCAGCCCCTTCTTGCCTGCAAGGTCAATTTTGAGAAATCAGCTGACAATCTGATGGGAACTCCTTTGTAGGTGACTGTCTCCTTATCTCTTGCTGCTTCTAGGATTCTCTCCTTCATTTTAATCTTGGCTAATGTAATTATGATGTGCTTTGGTGTGTTCCTCTTTGGGTCCAAATTCTTTAGAACTTTCTGAGCTTCCTAGACTTCCTGGAAGTGTATTTCCTTTGCCAGATTGGGGAAATTCTCCTTTATTATTTGTTCAAATAACTTTCCCACTTGTTGCTCTTCCTCTTCTCCTTCTGGTACCCCTATAATTCAGATGTGGGAATGTTTAAAGATGTCCTGGATGTTCCTAAGCCTCTCCTCATTTTTTTGAATCTTGGTTCTTCATTCTTTTCTGGTTGGTTGTTTCTTTCTTCCTTCAGGTACACACCATTGATTTGAGTCCCAGTTTTCTTCCCATCACTATTGGTTCCCTGTACACTTTCCTTCATTTCACTTAGTGTAGCCTTCATTATCTCATCTAATTTGTGACCAAATTCAACCAATTCTGTGGGCATCCTGATTACCAGTGCTTTGAACTATGTATGCATCTGATAGGTTGGCTATCTCTTTGTCACATAGTTGTATTTTTTCTGAAGCTTTGATCTGTTCTTTCATTTGGGCCATTTTTTTTCTTGACATGCCTGTTATGTAGTAAGGGGTGGAGCCTTAGGTGTTCACCCAGTGGGGCAACCCAAGTGGCTGGGTTGTGAAGCTCTATGTGGGGCAGGGATCTGAGAGGGAACAATGGTGCTTGCTCCACTCTCTCCCCCATTTCAGTTACTTCCCCCACTTCCCACAAGTAAACTGGGCCCTTCTGGTGCCGATTCCTGTGTGGGTGGATTTTTGTAGGTTCTAGGACCCTGTGGGTCTCTCCAGCTAACTCTCCTGTGACGCTGTGAGTTTCTCCTGGCACCTCAACCCCCACAGGTGTTTTTAATTGGTGTTTTGAGGCTTTATTTCCCTGTGCTGGGACCTTGGATTGTGTGCTCTGTCCTGCTCCCCAGTTTTGCCTGGTTTACCAGCACAGGAATGTGGACTGGCCTGGTTCTGCCAGCCACCTTGCACGTCAAACCCCTTCCCAATCCGCTGCCTTGCTGGGTTCATCAGCTGCTGCTTTGCATGCCTGGGTCTGCCAGCAACCACTTTTATTTTGCCACAACTGTCTCAGTCTGCCCCTCCTACTGGTCTGGATGACTGTATCTACTTTCACTCTTTGGTTGTTGGACTTCTATATAGTTCAATTTTCTGTCAGTACTGATTGTTTTGTTTCTAATTCTTTGTTGTCCTTATTTTGGTTGTGCGAGGAGGCACAGTATGTCTACCTATGCCTCCATCTTGGCTGAAAGTCCTGTATGAGACCTTTGGGGGTGGTCAGAAAAGCCATTCTGTGGGAAGAGGGACCAGTGGAAGGCTCAGAAGGAAGATTGGCAGGGTGATGAAGAGGTCCCACCTTCTGGGTGGGAAAACAGCCCACACAAAAATGTGGAAGTGGGACCAAGCATGGCTTTGGTGGAAGATGCCCGGAACAATGAGGGACTCCAGGTGGATGAGGTCTAGCTTCTGCAAAGGCTGGGAACGGGGAGTGTCAGCTTATAACCCCAGCAGGCAGTCCTGCACATCCCGTCACAGGGAAGGGCTGGCGGTCATCTCTGCAGATTCTCCAAGTGGCTGTCTTGTCTCTGCCCCCAGCCATGGCTGTCAGCAACAGTGGCAGCTGCTCCCACCTCCCATTCCCCTGTGGGAATCAGTCATCACTCAAAAGGTCAGCACAAATGCACCATTGGCTCCAGGAGCTGTTGATGCAGGATTGCAAAACCTCAGTGTGGGTCTATGGCCCCTGTGGTGGCAGGACCCTGATGCCTGTCACACTAATGTGTCTGCTCCAGCTCTCCAAGGCCCAGCCTGAGACTCAGCTGTGTCTGCCCATCCCTACCCCTCGGGAGATGGGTTATAGTCACTCTAGGGGCCTGAACACAGGGACAATGACGGATAATGGGAGTGTCCTTGAGAGCAGGCTATAGCCACTTGGCCATCGGGCCAGGCCAGAGAAGCTGCTTCTGGGTTCTGTGGCACTTGGGAGTGATGATTCAGGATTGATCCCCAAACCATGTCCACCGCAAAGCTATCCCATTCTCCTGGGTGCCACAGGGGCAGCCACATAGCCTGGACCATCCGCCAGACACTGACTGGGGCACTAAAGGACAGTGACTCGGTCTTCCTGCTGCCTATCTGTGGCTTCTACCCTGAGAGAGGAGTCTTTAATGGACACTGACTGTCCTCTCTGTGGTCTGGTCATGTGTCCACATGAAGTCTTACAAAGCAAGAAGTGGTGTCTGACTGCCGAGTATGGACAACTCCTTCCCTGAATGGTTTCCCAGGATGCATTCCCAGAAAAGACCCCTTCAGACCTAGAACTGGGGAGGAAAGGTCGGCCTCTCTTGTGTGTGTAGCGGGCAGGGAGTGGGGTGGGGAGCAAGGAATCAAGGAAGGAATTGAGGCTAGAGCACCTCAGAGTCTGGTGCCAGGACCCTGGTGTGGGTGCTGGTGGCATGTGTGAGGGACTGGTGGGGGAAGAGGAAACCAGTGTCCACAGGTGCTCACAGGAGAGACCGTGGGCCATGGAATTAAGGAATTTTATTAATCTTTAGCAAAGCCATTAACCCATAGTCGCTGGGTAGACCTGCCTTCCCTGGAGACGGATGGAGTCTTCATTACATGGCCCATGGTTCCTTCTTCTGTGTCTCGGGGCCCATCATACCCACACCCACACCCGCTGCTGCCTGCTCTGCTCAGGCCTGTGGTGGCCATCCTGGGAAAAGTAGCTGCCAAGAGCTGGTGCTGAGTGGGGCCCGGGGGAGCTAGGATGCCTTGGCTTGGGGCCTGGGTCTGTCTCAACCTCAGTCTTGCTGTGTGACCTTAGGTAAGTCCTTTCCCCACTCTAGATCTTAGATTTGTCACTGTCCAATGTCTTATGCTCCCTGCCTTGATAAGCTGTTGTGAGGGTTGACGGAGATAACAGGTGTTTTGCTGTGAAGGTGAAAGTTCAATTTAATTGAGCTCAGCAAATGTTGACTGGAGGCTTCTCCATGTGATACGCCTCTGGGGTGCTGCAGGGTATATAGGGAGCTAGAACAAGAGCCTGCTCCCCTCTGGAGCTCATTGCCTTCCAAGGGGATAAGACACATACCCCTCCATGATCTATGAAGAGGCCTAAGCAAGTTGAGGGTTGTGGAAGCTAGGGTATCAGGGGGAAGACCATTCAGGCTCAGAGTACAGCAGCGGCAAAGACTGGGAGGGAGAGAGGACCTCGCAGGTGTGGAGAACAGCCAGTTCACCACAGTCTCACCCAGTGAGACTACAGAACGCCTGTGAGGAGTGGAGCAGCGAGCCAGGAGGCTGGAGGGAATGAGGCTGTGTATCTGCCTGACAGTGAGGGTTTTGTCCTGTTGATGACAGGGACAAGGGGTCCAGGGAAAGGGCCTAGCCCTAGGCAAAGGGTCACTGTGGCTGCTTCTCACTAGGTGGATGTGAGGGGCTGAGTGGAGGTTTTGACAAAGGCCAGCACTAGGGCAGGATCTGTGGGAATACAAGGAGGCCCATGAGAGCTTGGGTACAGACTGGCCGTGAGGGGCTGATCCAGGACAAGGTGACACTGGGCATAGGCACCTCCTCTCACCACTGCTTGTGTTTCATCGGTCAGGAGCTCTGCAGGAGGCCAGGACAATAGGAGCAGCCCGTTGGGCGATGTCCCCCCCCTCAAAGGTGCTGGGTGCAGGGTCAGAGTTAAGTCCTAAGTCCCACCCGTGCTGGGTCCAGCAGACTCACCAGAGCTCAGGTTTTGCCATCATTACCAGGTTCCAAGAGGGGTGAGCAGACACTGAGGGCCACCTACCTCTCAACCATTCCCCTCCTTCCTCCTAGCCGACAGAATGAACTTTGGGCCATGTGGCCCCATTCTCCATACCTGCCCGCATTAGCTACTGGCACAGTGATGCCACATCCCTCCTCAGTTAATGGCTGAGAGAAATGCACGTGACCCAATTCTGTCCAATGAGATGAGAGGGCTGGTCTGCCAGGGGCTACAAAGGAGGTTTCAAGTTTCTCACTAAAGCCCTCTTCCTCTGGTCTTGGTTATGTCTAGATGAGATGCTGGGGGCACATTTTGTCTGCATGAGTTGCTTGCCAGCTAAAGATGGCAATTCAGGCGCGTTGGAAAGATCCTGAGTCCTTGGGGGTACTGCTGAGCTGACACACTGACCAATTCTGGCAGCATCCTATGTGGGGGATCCTTGCGGTATGTGGCAATAAACTCCTTAGAATTTAAGTCCATGTGAGTTGGGGTTCCTATCGTTTGTAGACAAATGCAACAAGGGCAATGGCCAGGCTGGCCCCAGACAGGGCATTTGGTACCGGGGAGGGGCAGCTCTGAAAGGGATGGAGCCCATTTAGCTTTCACTCTAGGCTTGGGCACTTTGCACAGGTTAGCCCTTTGAATTCTCCTAACAGTCCAATAAGGTAAGAATCAGTAGGTCTGGAGAAATTGAGCAGCTTGCCAAAGGTCACACAGTAAGTCACAGAGCTGGAGTCCAGTCTCCAATCCCCGCCCATGGTGCTTTGGCATGGCAGGCAGCTGGTGGGAAAAGCCCAGGGCTGCTGACAGGTGTCTCTCCCAGGTGGGGCTCTGCCCACTACCCTTCTTTCCACCTTGTAGCACAGAAGCTCGCCTCCCACTGCTGGCACCTGGGCATCTCTGCCTGTTGCTGGTGAGCTCTCACACGGCCCAACTGCCATGGTACTGGGTAGCCTTCAACAAGTGTTCTGCCATGGTTGGACCTCTGGCCTTGAGTCCCACGCATGTAAGAGGGACTGGGGGCAATTCTCTGGTGGTGAGGGTACCTCCCCCATCAAGACTACTTAGGTAGCAAAGGCAGCCAGAGAGGGGCTGGGGGTAGGGTAGGGCTCACTCATTAAAGCAACCAGTGCCTCCTGCCCCTTGGGACTGCCTGCTGATTGGTTTATTATTTTCTGGGCAAATGCAGGGCCATGTGTGAGATGACTCTGGGGAAATCAGGCCAGGGATTAGTTTGGGTTTGAAGCCTCTGTCCCCAGGGTTTCCCTTGGTTCCACCCCTCCCCACCCCCATCACTCTTGTCCATGTCTGAGCCTTCTTCAAATGTCTTTGCCTTTTAAATAAAGGTTGGGGCTCTGAAGGGATGCCTTATCCTATATTTGCCACACCAGGCATGAACATTAGTGGGCAGACAACAGGAAGGACTTCCCAAACACCCCTGCCTTCTTTAAGGCCCTTAGGAATTCTGGAACCATCATGTAGGACAAGCTCCTGCTGAAGTGAAGACCATGGGAAAAGGTGAACCTGGCCATTTGCCTGGACCCAGCCACCCTTCGCGTGCCCTTCCCTAACATACTCAGACATACTGGCCTTGTCTCCAACCCTGACCTGCATCCCCACCTCCACAACTGTGTCGTTGTTCCCAATTTGCACCAAACCTCCCTACTAAAAACCCAAGTCCTGCCCTGGCTGGTGAGGCTCAGTGGACTGAGTGCTGGCTGAGAACCAAAGGGTTGCCGGTTCAATTCCCAGTCAGGGCACATGCCTGGGTTGCAGGCCAGCCCCTCAGTAAGGGGTGTGTGAGAGGCAACCATACATGGATGTTCTCTCCCTCTCTTCTTCCCCCTCTCTCTAAAAATAAATAAATAAAATAGGGAACACTAGTTCCCCCCCATTCTCCCTGCCCGCCTCCTCCCTGGCAGCCATCGTTTGACTTTCTGTCTTTCTGAATTTGCCTACTCTAGGTACCACATGGAAGTGGAATCACAATATTTGTCTTTTTCTGTCTCCTCTCTGATCTTTACAGCTCTGACAAACCCCCGGTTTGTCATTAGATTACACATCACCTTGTGCTGCTGTTTAACCTGTTCACCAGACCGAGAGCCCCTGCGGGTGCCTTCCCCACAGCACAGAGGGCCCAGCCCTGGGCACGCAGCCCTGGGACCCGTGGACAGCTACCTGACCGCGTGACTGGCTGAACGAGTGTGTGGGTGAGTCACCAGGGGTCTGACCAGTGAGAGAATGAAAGGGAAGGAGCCGTACCTGAGGGCACCCGTTCTGGGCGACCTGAGGGACGTCGAAGTTGATCACGGAGGGAATCGGGAAGGAGAGTGGGGTGACGGGCAGCCCTAGGGCGGCCGGGTCCTGGTTCATCTGACTGACCCTGGGAAGGCAAGGGGACAGGGGTAAGGATGGGAGCGTTTCAGGTGTCTAGCATTCTGGGTGCCGGGCCCAAGCCTGGCAGCCAAGGACCCCCAAGTGGACTCTGGATTGATGTGAGAGGGAAGTGCAATGGCCTACCTAGGACAGATAATGGACTGTGGTCCCACCTGGGACAGATCACTAGCTGGGCCTCGGGAAAGGTCACCTTGGTTGGGGGACGGCCTGCAGCTCCCAGGTTCCCTTCCCCATGCCTTTACTGCGGCCTTGGCCTCATCCACATGCCTCAACTGCGCAGCTCTGAAATGGGCCTTGCATCCCCGCCTCACCTGCAAAAGACCTCGCCAGAATGACCCGCCCCACGGTGGGAATCCTGGTTTAGGCTTGGGAAGCACGGAGGCTGCAGGAGTGGGATTCGGGGCGGGGTGTGTGCACACACCTGAGCTCTCTGAGCTCACAGGAGGGCTGGGAGTGAGCGCACCCATTATCTTTATTCCTCCAACCAGCAAGGAGGGCTCACAAGCCTTCAGAATTGGACAGGAGGTGCAGGTGAGTCAGGCAGTCCTCCTGGGCCACCAGAGTCGGCAGCAATGACAGAGGCGGACAACCCGGGAGATGGTGCTGACACAGAGGGCACATGTTTACTGTGGAGCTGCTCACACCGTGTGGTCTCCAGCGCCGAACTAGCCTGAATCCCCTCCTGAGGACTGCGAACACCCCAAACCCAAAAAGAGGTCTGGGTCGAAGGGAATGAACCAGGGCTGGGGCCGGGGAGACTTTCAGGAGGGCGAGGGAGGGGGCCCGCAGACAGGGCTAAAGGTCATGAAATTCTGAGATGAGCCTTAGGCTGCCTCCTTTGGGGACACAGTGAACCACCTTGGCCCTGAACTCGAGTGAGAGGGGGGACTCTGGTTATGGTGGGTATGAGATGGGGAGGTAGGTCCGGAAGGGCTAAGGACCCCCTTTCCTCCTCTGTATGCTGCTCCCACCAGCCTGCTCTCGGAAGGGGTCTGAGCTGCCCCCTTCCGGGGACTATGGACAGCTTCCTGGGACCTCAGTCCCAGTAGGGAGGCTTGAAGGGCCTCGAGGGGAGGGCAGGCTTCTAGCCACCCCCCACCTTTGTCCTCTGTCCTCCCCTCCCTCCTTGCTCACACCACTTGGGCCCTACTCACTTAAACTCCCTCCAGTTGGAAACTACCCGGGCAATGACCGCCATGGGGCTGGGGTTGTTGACTAGGGGCTCATTGATTCCCCGAAGAAAGACCTGGGGGAGAGAAGAGGCCGGTGAGCCCCAGGTGGCCCTCCTGCCTGCCATCTTTCTTCCCAGCGATGGGCTCATTCCTGCCCCCAGGCTTCTGCACCCGCTCCCACCTGCTCCCGCCTTCACGAGGCTCTTTTCTCTGCTCAGGGCTGCCCTCCTTCAGGCCCTGTGCCAGGCACCGAGTAGGCAGGGGTCGAAGACGCAGACACCGTCCCACACACCTCCACTGCCGTCCCCAGCAGCCTCTCCAGGCTCTCGCCCTTCGTCCATCCACGGGCCCCCCTTCTCCCCCCAATTCTCACCCAACTCCCCCAAGCTGAAATTCCAGGGGCTTCTTTTACTTCTCTGACCCCCTCACCGGCGCCTGCTTCTACCCATCGCCTTTCCCAGGCAATTTGATACAGAGTGGCAAAAATTACCTTCTTAAAAACAATTTGGATCATGTCATTCTCCTGCTTGAGACCCTGCAATGATTGTCCCCCTCCCTGCCCTCAGGCTGAATGTTATAATTCTCACCATTCGTTCAATTATAACTGGAGCAGGTGCCAGGCCTGCACGAACTGGCCTGTCTGCCCCTCAGCCCAGGTCTCCTGCCAGCCCTCATCCTCCTCTTTTCGCTCCAGTCTCTTTTGTGTCACTCTTGAACGTGCCCCACTGTTTCTGCCTCAGGGTCTTTGCCCGAGCTGATCCCTCCGCCTAGACTCCTCCCCACCCCCACCAACTCAGTGGCAGCTCCTTCTCTTCCTTTAGAGATTAAATGTCACCACTGTTCTGTGAACACTCTTACTAAAGTAGCCATCCCATTCTCCCAGCCCCTGGACGGCCTTTTCTGTAGCACTGGTTAGAGCTTGTGTTTATTCTAACTGCTTTCTTATTTCTTTTCTAGTATAGACCCCAGACTCCACAGGGGCAGGGACATACCTCGGTACCTACCTCCCTGACTGCTGTATATCCAGCTTTTAGCAAAAGCACCTGGCCCAGAGAAAAAGCCTCATGTGTGTTTGTGGAATAAGTGAATGCTGTTAATGAAGGAGAAAAGGGGAGGAAGAAGCTGACTGTGTGTATGAGGGTGAGAGAGAGACAGAACCACAGAGACCCTGGAGGGGAAGGAGGACGAGACCAGCAGAGGCCTCAGGGAAGGGCTGGGTGGGGTCCTTACTACAGTTCTACACCAGCTCAGCCACTCACTGCGTCTAGGTCACTGTGTCACCGTAGCCAGTCCCTGCTCCACTCTGGGCCTCAGTGTTCCAAGTTGGACACTGAGGGGTTGATCATACTCTCCCTGGTCCTTTGAGCTCTGCCATTCAATGGGAGGAGCGGGCCTAGGGGTGGGGACTTATTCTGGGCCCCTCCCCCTTTTCTCCTTCCCTCCACCCCCAGCACCCTCTCCTAAGCCCCTCGGCCAGGACCCATCCAGCTGGCTGCCAGCTAACCCCACACAGGTGCGAGCGTTATCAGGTTTAAAACAGTGCTTAGGACATTCCAGCTGTCAGGGGGGCCTCTGGAGACCGAGCCCCTTCACCCAATCCAAAGGATGAAATCTCCGAGGATGGCATCTCAAAGTTTGGGTGGGGGTGGGGTCGGGGCCTGAGGGGTTCCCCCTGGTGCTGTCAGGCTTTATTGCTCACAGGGACTCCAGCAGGCCTGAGGGCCAAGCGTGGGGCCTGAGGGGGGACAACTCACCACTGTTCTGGGCTCAGTGGGCGGGTGTGACTGGGGCAGCTGCACAGGCAGGCCTGCTCCTGACAGCCCGCGAGTAACAGGAGTCATTTCTGCTCCTGCTATTCTCTCTCTGGTCTGTCCTCAGGAGCCTCTGGGGGAGTAGGGTGACCTCTATGCTGGGGCAGGGGCGTGGGCAGGGTGCTGGAGGGCAGAGGGGCCCCGATTCTGAGGCTGGGGCAGATCTACAGTGGGCCCCCTGCAGGGCAGGCTGTTCTGGAGCAGCTACTGGTCATCCTCAGGACCGGCCATGAGAGGACAGTGGGGAGGGAGGAGCAGAGGGTGCCTGCAGGTCTGATACGTGCTGCCATCCATGGGGGGAGGGGGAGGGGAAGCAGGTGTGTGGGTCATGTCCCCAGCTGTGAAGTGGGACAGAAAATATTTCTTGCCCCGCCAGCTCACAGTGCGATGGGGAGGATCACATCACCTGGGTTGGTACAGGGGAAGCCTGAAGCTTGCCCCGCCCCCCACCCCGGCTCCACACTGATCATACTGAGGCCAAGGCTAGATTCAGATGTGTCACTCCTGGGAAGATCGAAGGCTAGGGGAAAGGGAGAGGGGTTAGACCCCTGGACCACACCTTCCCAGAACATCGATAGTCTTCCTGAGGCCATGAAAAGCCTGGGGGTAATGGTGGGGGTCTGTGTGGAGGCAGGACCTGGCCATGGCCTATTTATGGAAGAGGCTTCATAAATAGTTGTTGAATGAATGAATGAATGAATACCTAATTAGACTGACCCAAGTTCTTCAGAAACAGGACTCAAGGAAATGTGGGGTGGCCCTACACTTCCGCTTGGAGGGTGTAGGCTCTTGGTTAGGGGTCACTGCTCTAGAAGGGACAGAATAGGAGAGAAACAATCAGGAGACGGGAGCGAAGGCGGGGGGGGGGGGGGGGGGGGGACGGTGCTTCTCCTGCCCTGATGAGATTCGGACAGACACTGGGCTTTGGGAGCCGCCGTCCTCCCTGCGGCAGAACTCCCTGTGTGGTTTATGAGGCACAGAGAGAGGAAAGGCGAGGTTAGGGCAGGGCTTTATGCCTGGAAAGCACTAGAAAATGTTAGGCATCATTATTCTCATCTCTATCTTCATCAGCCCTGCCATCCTAGGACTCTGTGTCAAACCACTTAGGCTATTTTTGAAAGACCCAGTTACTTTTCACTTCTGTATTTCTTCCCCAGATACCTCTGCCCCACACTGTCAGGCCAGCCAGAGGTGGCCAAGGGCCAAGCCTGGAGCCTGTCAAAGCTTGGCCCCTTCCCACTTGCTCCCCACCCCCCACCCCGGGGGCCCAGTCCGGCACCTCCAGAGCTGTGTGTTTACAGCCAATGCAGCGGGGGAGGAAGCTGCCCTTCCGGACAACTGTTGCGTACAGTTGGGTCTTGGCAGTGACTTCATCAGCTTTCCCAGTCTTGGTGGGCTGGGGGTTGGGCTAGGGAAGAAGACACACACAAAGCAGCATGACTAAGGAGCAGACCTTGGCCGTAAATCCAGCCCTCTGCAGATGAGCATTGGCATTGCTCCACTGGGGCACCGAGCTGATAATTAAAGGGTCCCTGTGAGCCCTTCCAAGGAGATCAATATGACGAATCTGTCCTTGTCTATTCAGATATTTCATCACTCTCACAAGGACCACAGCCTGCTGGCTCTCTGTAAGGATGTGATAACTAGGCCTGGACAAGAGAGCCAGGAGGCCTGGGTGATGCTCCCAGAACTATAGCTGAAGTGCTGAGTCTGCCAGGTGAGTCACTAATCTCTCTGTGCTTTGCTTCCTTGTCTCATCCTGAGGCCTTGAGTGTGGGGCTCTCCTTGGGGCTTAAGGAAGGTCCAGACCCCTGAGGTCATGGTCGAGGAATCACTTGGAAAGGAGGTCAGGCCCTGACTGGTGTGGCTCAGTTGGTTGGGCATTGTCTGGCAAAGCAAAAGGTTGCCGGATTGATTCTCAGTCTGGGTACGTGCCTGGATTGTGGGTTTGATCCCAGTTGGGGCATGTGCAAGAGGCAACCAATTAATGTTTCTCTCCCTTTCTTTCTCCCTCCCTTCCCTTCTCTCTCCTAAAAAAAAGTCTTTAATAATTAAAAAGGCCCTGGCTGGTGTATCTCAGTGAATTGAGCACGGGCCTACGAACCCCACAATCACATTTCAATTCCCAGTCAGGGCACATGCCTGGGTTGCAGGTCAGGTCCCAGCAGGGGACTCACGAGAGGCAACCATACACTGATATTTCTCTCCCTCTCTCTTTTCCTTCATCTCTAAAAAGATAAATAAATTTAAAAATATTTTAAAAAATTAAAAAGAAAGAAAGGAAAGGAAAGGAAGGAAGGAAGATAGAATGAACGAACCAGGTCTTGGGGAAGGAAGAGGGGTGTGGAACTAGCCTGAGCTGAGCCCCTACTATGTGCTGAGCACCTTGCTGGGTGCTTTATGCCAGTGATTGCACTCAGTCTTCCAAATGGCCATGTGAGAAGGCATATTGTCCTAATTTTGTCAATGAGAAATGGAGGCCTGGGGTTAAGCGCTTCCTGTGGATCTACAGCTTGCAAGCAGCAGCCCTGAGATCAGAACTGGAGCAACCCAACTTCACATTGTTCTTTACTCTAAACCACTGTAGGAGTCTGGGGCGCACAGTGGAGGAGAGGGAAACGATGCTTCTGCTCATCTGTGGTCCAGTGCCTGGCACTCAGTAGGTACAATAAAGTACTTGAACAATGAGGAAGTAAATTCTCCTTTCCACTAATCAGCCCTGGGAAGAGGGGGTGGGCAGGGGAGCTGGCCTGGGAGGTTCAGATCACCAAATAAGGGGCCTGAGGCCCACTAGATGGGTGAATTCCAGGGAACACATTATTTCACACATAACCCCAATTCTCCTGGGGCTTCCTCCTGCCAAGGTAGCATGTAGAAGCAGCCCAGGGAGAATTGGGTTGGGAGACAGTGTGACCTGGGCTCACCCTTGACTCTGGTCCTCACTTGCTCTGTGACTCAGGATGAGAGGATTCCTCTCTCCTCAGTCCAAGTCCTGTGTATGCAAAATATAATTCAATTTGTCTTGAGGATTAGAGGTGATGTGTAGATTGTCCAGCCCAGGATCTGGAACACAGCAGGTACTTTGGAAACACTGTCTCGCTTTGATTTTTAGATACGTACCCACTCAACATCTATGAAATCAGAATGTACCTTCAGTTGGTGTATTCATGTGTAGTGGTAGATGTTTTATACCAATTGGCCGGTTTTATGAAGATAAATTTGGAGAACTACAAATTTTTATGGATATCGTTCCTGTTTATGTGCCAGGAGCTGTGTTTCCTGGGCACCACATGGTCTAGACTTGTCCTACTGCAGGGTGGGCATGGATGCCCAGGGCTGCTCTGAGGAAACAGCTAGAGGCTCTCTCCCTACCCCTCCCAGGCCCAAGTGGGCCAGAGCTCAGGGCTCTGACTCACCTCCACCAGCTCAAAATGGTAGGGGTGGAAGACACGCAGGTACTTGATGGGGATTGGATAGGACAAGAGCTCCTCGTCTTTGTTGTTGTCCACCACCTTGAGGACTACGTCTGGAGAGAGAAAAAGCGAACACAGGATCAGGATCAGGCTTAGCTGACCACCATTTCCCCCAGTGAGGTGGGAGGCATTGCTGAGAGTAGGGGAGCAGGAGCCACACTGAGGAGTCCACACCCATGCGCACGTGTGGAACACGCACACACACACACACACACACACACACAGGCGCACTTCACAAGCACTGTCTGAGCCCCTGCCCAGGACAAGGCGCTATGATAAGTGCTGCTAGAACCCAGAGATGCAGCTCTCAACTGTGGTCTAGAAACCCCCAGCCCAGGATGGACAGGTACAGAGGGGAGCCCAGCCCCCCACGGCAGCAGACGCACATGAGCATGTGCAGAGATACCTAGGCAAGCAGAAATAGTGCCCTGTCCAGGAACAAGGCTCCGTCTCCTGGTCACAAACCCTCTCACCCACTCCTCAGCCAGGGATTATGTCTCACACTTGCAGGCGGGGGAAGAGATCTGCTCAAGAAATCTGTAGTACAAATGCCAATAAAAGTATACTCCAAGTAAATAAAAACTAAACACTAAGAATCATGTACCACCGAGAAAACTCCCTCCAAAGAAATGACACTTTGCCATAAAATGCATGAACTTTGGGATGAACTCTGAGGAGAGCACCAGCGACCTGGAAGTAATCATGGCAGCACTATTTTGCAAACACCTACTGTGCGCTAGGCTTGAGGACCTGCGCTCCTGAGCTGTTGCCTCAGCAAATCTCACCACCACCCTTTATGTAGGAGCCCCCACCTCTGGTTTTGAAGTGTGGACACTGGATCTCACAGAGGTTATATTATATGACTTGATCAGCATCACACAGTCATCAATGGCTGGTGGGAGGGCCTGGATATGGCCATTTTCCCACTGCAGAAGGCTGTAATTGGAAGAGGAAGGGAGATGGGGAGGGAGGAAAGAAGGGTGGAGGAGGGATAGAGGAGGTTTGGGGGGATGGAAGAGGGAACAAGATAAAAGGGAGATCCAGACAAGAATGAGAGAGAGGACTGAGGTGGACAGCTGTCCTCTTGGGTAGCCCCCTGCCCTCTGCCACTCCTTCTGAGACAATGACATTTCAGGACCAGAGACAGCTTCCCACTCTGTGGGCCAGGCCTTGTGGGCATCCAGTGCTGTTGGGTCACCTGGAGCTGGGTACATCATTTGGAGGAGGGGGTGGGAATGAAAGCTGAGGGCTTTGCTGATTACTCTTGCTTTCTTTCTTCTCCCCACAGCTATCCTGGACACATGGAGAGGGAGAGACACTTGTCAAATTCCCTCAAAGCTGACCACACGGGTCCACGCTCAAAGGAAAGAGGAGGGGAAATGGGCACCAAGAGGAGGTGAGGATGCCTTGAGGGAAGTAGAGTAAGGCAAGGGTGTTGAAGTCAGCAGATCTGAGTTCTAGTTCCAACACACAAACTTGCTCTGTGACGTTTAGCCAGTCACTTAATGTCTCTGAGCTTCATGTTCCTGCTCTGTAAAATGTTGAAAGTTCAGAAAAGAAACCCCTGTCCCTTTGCTAAGCTTGTTACAGGGAGGGGGATGTGTTTTTCAAGCTATAACATTCTAAGCAAATGCTCCTCATAGTTGTTACTATTTTCCTCCTTATTAACCACCTGCGGCACTGCACACATTCACCTGGCCCTCAGCAGACTGAAATGACTCAGCCGGGGGATTCCCGTGTTTCCAGCCAAAGCTGCAACAGTAGCTGTGGAGGCTGCAGCCTCTCATGGCCACTACCCGTGGGCCCTGAGTCCCCAGATCCAGTTGGCCAAACAAGGGGTGAGTACCCTGCCTTTTCCCCCATAGTCAGTCTCTGTGTGGGCAGCCAGCAGGTGAGCTGTGACGGGGGGAAATGGGCTGTCATCGCTCCGTTACATCCCTCCCTGTTCCCATCTCCGTGCTATGAACATGCTTCTTCTCTGGGCACTGAGCCCCTCAGCCTTGCACGGTCCTTTGTGTGGCCAATAAACTAAGCCATTTCTGCAGCCACCCTTGGCCCTGACACAGGATCTGCAACTCCCCTTTGCTTTTCATTAACACATCACTGAGTTACCTCCTGTCCTTCCCCCACCTCTTGGCCTGTGCCCCATCTCCTCCACCCCTTCTGTTAGATGTCGCCACAGCAACCATTTCAAATGAGCGTCCAGTTACTTCAATGTGCAAAGACGCATCTGCCAATATTCCCTGGCTGCCCAGAAGGACCCCCATCTCCTGTCCCTCCTACAGGGAGTGTTGCTTCCCTCTCTGCTGCACAGATAGGCCCAGGGCCGCTCACCACATCTTTCCTTGTGTTGCCCTAGATGTGTACAGTCCAGGGCAGGACCACAGTCCAGCTCACTCACCACAATCCTGAACTTCCCATCAGCCACACAGATACACACGTATACCCCCCCACTATATACATGCATGCATACACACAGACATGCATGCCTACAGGCACAGTTACAAGCATGTTTCACACATGCACAATGTTCACACACACACAGGAACCAGCGTGCAGACTTCCACAAAGACAGGAGCACACCTGCATTTGATGAATTCCTAGAGTCAGTTTTTCCCTCCTCCATGTTTTCTCATATCCCGCCAGCCCCACCTATTCCTTTATGATGGAAAAAAAAATCCTCTGGCTTGACCCAGATCCAGCCACTTTCCCATTTATAGATGTCCCTCTTCAATCTTTTCCTCTCTCCCTTTCCCTGTCCTTAGCAGCTGGTTTTCTGCTCTTTGTGAGGTTTGGTGAGGTTTCAAGGGGAGAAGAAAAACCTGTCCTCTGCAGGGTGGGACCACCTGCAAGATGGAGCCCGAGGTTCTTCTGGCCAGAGAAGACCAGAGACGTCCTGGGCACCTGTGGGTCTGTGCTGAGGGTCCAATGCCAGTGCCCATGGCAGTCCTGGGGTCAGCCAGTCAGTGCTCTTGGGAGCCCAGCCTGAGCTCTCGCCTGCTCCAGGCCCCAGTGAGGAAACAAGTGTGCACACATGTGTGTGTACGACAATGCCTTGGCCTTTGTCAAGTCGTGGGGAATGACAAAGCCTCTGGGGGTGGGAAAGTGACAGTTACTAGGCAGTTTCTATGAGAGCAGACCCCCCCCCCCGCACCGGGAGCAAAGGAACGCTACCGTGTGGCAGTGGGCAGAGCCCGTGAGGACCAGGCAGGATAGGAAGCCGTTCTAGGGAAACAGCTACACACATACACACACATGCATGCTGCATGCTGCAGCGGCCGTGAGAGCGTGTCACGCTGAGTCCTCCATCCTCTGCTGACTGATTCCTTGAGCTTGAACCCATCCCTTAAGTTCCTGGAACCTCAGTGTTCCCATCTAAGCAGTGGGGGCAGCATCACTCCTGCTGGGGGTGTGACTCCTCTGAGCGACTCATGGTGACGTGCCAGGAAGCTGTAACATGTCGTTTCAGTGGGAAACGCAGCAATAACAACCATGAAAATAATAACAATGGCCATAAAGGAGATAAGCTTTCATTGTCTGGAAAATTCATTTATGTAGGACAACTCATTTTTCCAGCAGGCTGGGTAAATGAGGCATGACAGGATTACAATTTTTTTGCTTTAAAGTGCTTTTAACTGAGCGCAAGGAGGTGTTCGGCAGCTTTTAGCTGAGTTCAGAGGGAGGCTGCTCCTGCCCTCTCCCACACACGCCAGGCCCTGCCTCACCTTCTCGCCCTGCATCCTCAGCTTGGATCTCCACTTGGACTGTTTCCCCCCACATGGGGGCTTTGGTAGGCTCTGGGGTCACAGATGTGACTGCCTTGGAGTCCTGGTTCTTTGCTCCTTTAGATGTGGTTTTCCTGGGGAGGGGAGGAGAGGGGCAGGCTGAGTTAGAGGAAGGGTCTGCAGTCTGCTCCTCACCCCTCCTCACTCCACAGTCCACAAATCAGAGCAAAGAGTGCACAGAGCAGGAAGAGCTCCTTCCCAGGCACATGCTCCTGTCATCCCAGGCCCAGGGGACTCCAGGTCTCTCTCTTCCACTGCTCTGCCTGCTCAGGCGAGCACACTGTCTTGCTGGCCACTTCTGAGGCCGTCACATGCACACAGGCACCAGAGCCCGGGGTGGGGTGGAAGTTGGGGAGACACCTTCCCTGTCTGACTTCCTGCCCCTGCCAGTGCAGGCTCCTTGGCAGGCGCCTGTGCACACAGACCCTCCTCTGACCGTCTTCTCCAGGTTCTGGTCTGTGGGAGAAAGCCTCCGGGCAGGGTGGCTGTGTGATGCTGCCTGGCGAGCCTCGCCTTTGCCCTTCCCTTCCCTAAGCTTCTGGTCCAGCTTCCCCCGCCCGGAACACTTTCAAGGAAGCACACACCTGCAGCTGCCTTCTGCAGCACGCACGGCATGCACACCTGGAGCTGGCCACAGGCGAGGTGGGGTGAGGGGTTCTAGCCCGCAAGCCCTCGCAGGCGGTGCAGTGCCAGGCTGCCCAAAGTGAGGCGGGAGCTGGGCCCCCTGCGTCCCAGTGCATTCTCAGGCCAGAGCCCTCAAAGAGCTCAGCAGAGAGACTCAATGCCTGTCCTGTTGAGGAGGTCTTCGTGTCGGGCTGCAAACAGTGCGGCCATCCCAGGTAAGGGGTCATTTGGAGAGCCTGCAGCAGGGGGAGCCTCACCACACACTTGGGTGCACAAACAGCACCCCAGGGCGGGAAGCGGAGATGGTGTTCCCGCCACCCCCACTCCCAGAGGTCCCCAAAGGAAGTGCGGGCCATGCGAGTCAGCCCAGAAGCTTAGAGCCGACCTGCCCCATGTGTTGGCAGCACCAGCCGTGGGCCTCCCCAGCCCAGCGCCTCCCCAGCCCAGCTTGTTCCTCACCTCCGTGAAGCCCTCGGACCCCCTGGCCCTCACTGCTCCCTCAGTCCTCTGGACTTGAGTGACACAGTGGCCTGGCTCCTTGTTCCCTGCTTGTCACAGCTCCACACCTGTAGATACCCAATCTTGTGGGAGACCCATCTCTGTGCTCAAGGGTCTGCGGAGCAACCCCGTTCTGCTCTGATGGGCCCTATCACCTTACTGGCTGTGTGACTTCAGGCAAGGTACGGAACCTTGCTGTGCCTTCCTTCCTTCCTGTGAAATGGGGGTGGTAAGGGCAGGGTTGTTATGGGCATGAAGTGAAATAATATGTGTAGAGTGCCCACCACATTGTTAAAAACCATAAAGTGTTTGTAGTAATAATAATAACTTTAATTGTCCCCGTCCAGGTGTCTTCCCACCGTGACCCTAACTCTGGGTCTCTGAGTGGGGATCTTTGGCTGCTCGGACCGAGGTGTGAAGTCCTAGAAAGAGCGCAGGCTTCGAAGGCCCACAGAGCTGGGTGTGGAGCCCACAGGTCCCTCTCAGCCAGGGCACACCCCCTCCCAGCCGCAGTGGCCTCCCCTGTGAGCAGCGCTGCCCTCCCCGGGGCGCTTGTGAGGGCTGGGAAGAAAGAGAGCGAAGCTCCTGCTCACAGGGGCTCAGGACAAGGCATCTCCTCATTTGTGGTATAAGAAACCCGGGTGTTTCTCAAAGGGACCTGACTGAGGGCCACATAAAGGAAAGAAAGGGAAGCGCTGAAGGGGGACTGGGAGGAGAGGGGGTGGTCTCCCAGAGAGCCGGAGCCCAACTCGGTTCAGACTCAGGGCCCAGCCTGCCGTGGGGGCTGCCAGGCTTGAGAGGAGAAGGCATCGAAGCTGGAGGGCCGAGGAGCTCGGTCTGCTCCATCCTCGGGTCCCTCCCACGGGTTCCATGGCCTCTGCTGACTCGGGGGTGCCATCCACAGCCCTCCTTCTGCCACTCGGTGCCCTGGTTCTCTCTCCTGACAACCGCCCTCAAAATCAGAGGTCTGAGAGCCCTCAGCAGCCTCTCCCCCAATGCTGCGCATCCCCCACAGGGTGCTCCCCTCCACTCTTCCAGGGAAGCACTAAGAGAGGGGGTGTTCCGGGAAGGTATGTGGGGAGAAAGTCCTTCTGTGCCCCAAACGTCAAAACTGCTCCTGCACCGTGTCCCCTGGGGGCTTCCCAGGGCGCTGAGAAGACAGAACCAAGAGTGAGGGACTTGTCACAAGCATGGCAGTGACAGAATTCAAGTTGGAACTCGTGACCATACTTGTCAGCCTGTCTTCCATCCTCCTGATGTCTGTGGCCTCTTGTCCCCTCCCCTTTATGCACAAGCTCCTGGATGTCTGGCAAGAGGAACGGCAGGTGGATAAAGGAAGGACGAGGGCAAGGCCAAGGGAGCGGACTCCCAGTGCTGACTTCATTCAGGCATAGAAAGAGTTAAGCAAGCATCTCCCCTCCCTCCCCTCACACACACACCAGAGAGGTGGGTCAGGGCAGGGTGAGTGGGGGCTGCAAGAACTCCAGACAGAGCCACACCCCTACAAGGAGGGAGCTTTTAGCAGGTGGAGGGAGCCTGTCAGGGTGATGGCTTTTCCTGGCATAGCCAACTCCCTTGGGCCTTAATGCTATTCTAGAAACTGAACAGCTGGAGGAGACTGATTTCACATAGAATTGGAGAAGGGGACCAGTTCCTGTCCTGCTTGCAGCCTCTATTCTGTGCCCACAGCTGGGCACCTGGGAGGCTGAGTTCCAGGACCCTAAGTTCCCTGAGGGAACTCAGGCTTCCCACTGCAGTCTCAGCGCCTGGGGTCCTCTCCAGGGCCTGCCTCCACACAGGCTTCGGCAAGACTCATATCCATGCACCCTCCCTCCCGCCATGCTCCTCCCACTCCCCCCCCCCCCACTGTCTCCAGAGCCTAGCCTGGGACAAGCTCCTGAACCACCCCCACCCTCCACCCCTCCACTCTCCAGGGCACACCTCGGGGGTAGAGCCTGCAGGCCACGGTCCCTGCCCCCCCCCCCTGCTCCAGAGAGCTTTGTGCCACACACTCTACCTGATCTTGGATCCCACCCCCATCTACCAGCCCTCAAGCCACCTCCAAGGTCTCCAAGGCCACCTACACCTAGGCAGCCGGTCCTCTTGGGCTCCCACACTCCTCAAAGCCTCAGAGCACGAACAACCGTCCAGGTCTGGCCTTCGCCCAGGCAGGGCTTTGGAAGCCCAGGGTACAGGCCACCTGGCTTGTCCCAACTGCCAATCCCAGGCAGCCCCCAGAAGACCAGGGGACAGGAGAGGGCCCCAATTCAGGTCTGTTCTGGCTGCTGGGGTCCTGGCTGGGCAGACCCCTGAACCTTGAAAGGCGGAGGGGTGCTCCCAGAAGCTCCTAGAGAAGGAGACGGTGGGCAGACTGAGAAGGAGGTACGCCAGGCAGAACTTTCACATGGACGGTGGTAGAATGAGTGGCCCTGTGACCTTTGACCACAGCCCCGTTGCTCACTCACCAGGGAAACCTGGAGGTAGGAAAACAGATTCCAATTCCGATTGTTCCAGGCCAGACGCCAGGTCATGATTGGGCCTCATTCTCTTCTGAGAAGGCAGGACAATTGTCCTGTACTTGTACCCTCCGCACTGGCCTCTGAGTCAGGAAGGCCAAAGCCTGCTTCCCCCCCCCACCACCTCCACCCCGCAACAATCCTCCAGAAGGCCAAGAGGCAGTGAGACTCCCAAGCCTCAGGCCTACCCCTGTCCCTGAAATGCACAGACTAACACCGCTTGCTGCTCCCCCACCCAGCCTTCTGCAACAGGGACAGGATGGAAGAGTTGGCCCTAGCAGCAACAGTCACCTGAGCAGGATGAGCAATGTCTGGATTCTTGAGTTTCTGACCCTTCCTGAGCTGGACCTGGGAGGGAAGGTTTCCTGGGGGAGGCAGGGGTTGGATAAAGAGAGAGGAAGGGGCATGAGCTGCTCCCGGGCAGGTCTGGGGAGGGGCTGGCTGGCTGACCCGGGTCTGTGGGTTGGGAGAATGGGGTGAAGTAGTCAGAGAGGAGAGCAAAGCTGGTGGTCCTCTCTGGCCTAGTTCTCTCTCCAGGCCCCTTCTTTCCAAGCCTATGCACAGTGTCCTCTGGTCTTGGCCAAGCTCCCCGGGGATTGCTGGGCAAGAAGATGTGGCCAAGGGCTCCTCGAAGGAAGAGCTGAGGTGGAGGCAGGGAATGTCTGGTCTCCCACTTCACCAGACAACAGCCCATCAGCAACACCCCACCCCATGCCTGCTCCTCCCGCAGCCCCCACTGCAGTTGGTCTTCGCAGGTTTTAAGCTCTTGGGAGGCTGCCACTTAAGACAGGAGCAGGGCTGTTATTCTCAGCAAAGTGATGGGCTCTCATAGTGGGTTTCATGCATTAATTGGACTCCAATGGACCATCACTAATTGCTGATGGTGCCACACCGCTACAGATGGGCCCTGGCTGAAAGATAACTGACTCTGGAACAAGAGGCCAGCCAACTCCCCATGCACCGGGGTGAGGCAGGGAGTGGGGACAGCTCTGCAAATCAGACATGGCACATCGCAAGAACCTCTGAGACGAGCACTCTGGCAAAGGCAAATGTCCGTTTGTAAAGCAAGAATGCCGCTCCACAGACCCCACCTGCACTTTATGTGAAATAGCCCCGCTATCCTTAAAGGGGCCCCTCAGGGGCAACAGGTACCCCTCTCCCTGGCAGCTCCTGGAGGCAGGGGTGTTCTCTTCACATGGCCCAGGGGGGACCACAGACCACACAAAGCTGTGGGCGTTACAAAGTGAGACTTGAGCCCTGTCTGTGGCAACTATCACACCCTCTTTCCTCCCCTGGGGGAGCTTCCTTGTTCAGAGAAAACTTTTTTTGTTGAGGCAAGAGCTGGTACAGGGACAAAAAGGGCCCGTAACTGTACCATCTGCCAGCCAACCTTTGGAGTGTCTAGCAGTGGTCTTCCCTGTGGCCTTGCTGGGTGAGGGGCCCTGGGAGCCACCTTCTCAGGCAAAGAGGGAAGGGTCAGCTGTAATTCAATCCCATGACCCTCCAGGGATGGAATGACTGTCCCTCTGACGAGGTATAGGCCTGGGTGAGACAGTTCTAGAACATCGTGCGGTGAGTTGGGATCCTTCGCAATGAATGGCTCTGAACATCCACTCTTCCGAGTACACCCCTGTCATGGACGTGGCCTTAGATAGAGCAGGAGGAGAGGGGCGGATGTAGAGGTGAACTCCCAGCCTCACAAGAATCACTCGAATCACTCTGATTCTAGTTCTTTGCCTAAGGCACATGGTGTCCAGATCAAGTTCTGAGCTCTGGGGCATCTCGACACCGAGCCCTGCCTCCCTGAGGGCTCCCGCCACCCAAGCATGGGGATCTGAAGTCTGCTAGGCACTTTCTGCCCTGGGAGACTATGGGCCGAGGATGGGTGAGTTGATTTATCGACCCCTCCAAAGGAGGGGGTTTGCTCACCACATCCCCCAAACTAGACTATGAGCTCCTTGAGGACAGGGACCTGCCTTGACACCACTAGAGCTGTTCCCAGCTCCCAGCCTGGCACAGTGGGACCCCGTAGGTGCTTGTGAATAAAGGCAGCAACTCTTGGAAAATTCTGTGGAGACTGAGGCAGCCCCCGCCTCTCTGGCTCTGCTAGGCCAGCCTGGCACAGACTGCTGGACCCTGCTCCACCACCCTAGAAGCAGCTCCTGGGCTGGAAGGAGGGTGTAGATTCCCCCCAAAGAAAAGAAGGGGGTGCCTCTCAGACACATATAGAGGCCATGGAGCTGTGGGGAAGTCACCGGCCCCTGGGAGAAGAGGGCATGCAGTGAAGCTCAGTGGGTTAAGGGTTCAGGAGAAGGGGGTGATTAGGAAAGGCCCGGAGGTCCTAAGCAGAGGCAGGTGGGCTGCATGTAAAAACGGGCCAATTTCTGGTTTCTCTTGCAAATCTGTGAGAGCCACCTGCATTCCTCTAAGGCAGAAGTCTGCAGCGGCGGCGGCGACTCCAGCTGCTCCTCCAAATGATCGTGTGCTCACCAATTTGCCACTGTTGCCCCACAGTCTACTGCGTCACACACCTGGCTGACTGCAGCATGTATACAACTGGCTGGAGCCCTGGAGCCATGGACTGCCATCCCTGGTGCCATTCCTTCTGATGGAAGCTCATGGTGTATGTAGGACCGCAGATGACAGAAATGGGACCAGCACAGGTAGGACGAGTGGACTGGAACCCAAGCCTCAGCTTCTTGCCCAGTGTCCTCCCTCACTCTTTGATAGACACTGGACCACGTAGCAGCTGACCCTGAAGTCCATGGGGGCCAGGCAGGGGCAGAGGGAAGCCAGACAAAGGCTGGATGGAGGATCGAGCCACCTGGCCACTCCTGGCATCCTGGGAGGCAGGAGGAACCCTGCCAGCAGCTGTGTCCGTGCTCAGAAACAAGCAGGCAGCCTGGGCAGAATGCCACGAGGACGCCAGGAAGGCCCCCACTGGCCCGTCTCACTGCCTGAGGTCTCCCCATCAGTCCTTACTTCTCTCGGTGAGCACTGCCCTCTTGGATCCCAGTGCCCCTTGCGGGCAGCTCATGCCTTTTGGATCTGAATAACTGTTTCAGGCACACGAAGACATCAGGGGCCTGCATATTGGTGACAGGGGAACGTCTGGAAAGAATTCTTGTGGCTTCAGTCTGGCTGGGGGTTGCAGACCAACCGTGCTTTAACCACTGGTGCCAGCTGTGTGTATAGTTCTGGGATACAGGGGTGTTCTCACTGCACGAAAGTTCTGAAGCTCTGAGTCCGGAGGGATCCACCTCATGGGAGGGAGGGTCAGGCCACACTGTAAGCTGGGGGAACCCGTAGGGTGAACAAGACCTGGGATTCCTAAGTCCCAGGGCCTTCTCCTTTACCATGTGCCTTTCCCAACAGACATCCTGCTCAGGGAGGGAAAGAGCTTTGGCCTCTGCCAGCCCCAGTGGCCAGTGGCTAGGTGAGAATGGTCATCTTCATGTGCTTCACTCCCACGGGTGAGCCATATAACCTCAAACAAGTCCCTCCAGTGCCACGGGCACTCCTGGGTTATCACATGGAGCCAAGGCAACCCACCTCTCGGCCACGGCATTCGAGTCAGAGTGTGAAGGGCCAGGTTCCAACTGAGTGCAGAGGGGACTTCATCAGCAGTGGGGCTGTTTTATTCCTGTGCTGTCCATGATCACTGTCACTGTCACTCTCGAGTTGAATATTACTGGTTCTCCCCCCTGAGATCAACCCTCTGGCTGCTGAGATAAGCCTGCAGGTCATCTGTGAGTCATGCCAGGCCTCCACCCACTCCACCCAAGTCCCTGCCCTCTGAGGCCCTTTGGCCAAGGCCCTTAGCCAGGCAGGAAGGAATGGGCAGTCCAGATCCTAGGAGGGGTCCTCAGACTGGTCGCTGGATCTTCTCTGGATGTCTGGTTTAGGGCCCTGATGCTAACAGTCCCCTTTCAGGAGGCCAACTGGTGCATAAGGATGAAGGCAGAGATGAGGTGGCAGGAACTATTGATCTTGGAATCCTGGGTCCTGGCTTTGGACAAGTCATAGAAATGCTCTGAGCCTTAGTAACATCATCTATAAAATGGGGACAATATTTCACTTAGCTCACAGGACTAAGCAATAATTAAACTACGCAAAAGATGCCAGACAGACATGCTTAACACATTTGCCAGGTATACGGAAGGCACTAGATGAATATAACCTATTTTAACCTTCCTCTCTTACCAGGACCTTAGACAATTGTCCTACTTGCAATACCTTATTCAGTTAGTCGCCAGGGTCAGGGTTCGGTCTCTGATCAGGGCTGGGGCTTGGGGTGTGACCAAGGTCAGTCTCAGTCTGGGACCAGGGTCAGGGCTGTCAGGATCATGCAGGAAAACCAGAGGTCCTCTGAGCGTGACTCCTGGCCATGATCTGTATACTGCCCTGCCCACCCAGGCCTGGGCCAGGCATGCCCAGGTGCACGGAGGGAGCAGCCCCCCCCCCCTCAGTGTTGGCTCTGTCCCTGCTCATTAGCTCTGGGCAGCAGGCTCCAATTGGCAGCTCAGCCATCCAGCCTTTGGCCAATGGTCAGAACCCCACAGGCTGTCTCTGGCTGGCTTCTTCCCCACGCACTGCCCACTGGGGCACCCCACCTGTCAGGACCACTGCCTTCCTGGTCCCTGCTGTGCTCTGACTGGCAGGTGTCTCTGTGCCAGGCTTGGAGGCAGGTGCTAGGGAGACTCCAGGCCTGAGCACTGGCCCAGCATGTCTGGGCGTAGAATCTGTCTTGGGTGGTATAGCTGGGACTTCTACTGCCTCTAAAGGACTCAGATTGTTTCCCGGGCTGGAGCACAAACCAGCCTGCAAGCCTGGAGCAGCATGGAAGCCAAACCTCACATCCTGACCATGGGAAGATTGAGCTCAGAGAGGGTCAGGGAGTGGTCTGAGATCACACATGGAGTCAGGGGCAGTGGGCCGGACTCTGGGTTTTCCTGATCCCATTCTGGCTTCTCTCCACTGCCCTGAGGCTGTCTTCTGATAGGTCTCGCTTGCCCCTGTGAGTGCTGTGAAGGACACCCTCCCCTCCCTCTGTGTCACAGCTGACCTGTCAGCATCTCCCCCGTGTGGCTCCACTGTCTCTACAGCCCTTTAGGCACGTTCCCAGGTGAGGTATTCAGGTACTGAAAGGTGAAATAACTTTCCCCAAATCACAGATCAAGCTAGAAATGGGGCCAGATTCATTCATTCATTCGTGTGGTCATTCATTCAATATTCGTTGACAGTTTCCTATGTTTCAGATACTGTGTTTAATAGTAGGGATGAGGCCCTGGCTAGTGTCTCAGTGGACTGAGAGCTGGCCTGCGACCCGAAGGGTGGCAGGTTTGATTCCCAGTCTAGGTTGCCAGCCAAGAGGCTACCACATACTGATGTTTCTCTCCCTTTCTTTCTCCCTCCTTTCCCCTCTCTAAAACAATAAATAAATAAAATCTTTAAAAAAATAGTAGGGATGAGATGGTGAGCAAAACAGACATGACGGTTGCCTATGGAACCAGTGGGGCACAATGGAGGAACACACCGAGGAAAAGTAAGCCGACAATCACATAAAAGCACACAAAACATGCAAACCTACAACTGTGACCCTGGACAAGTGCGTAGTCCCATGGAAGCATGTGATGGGGGTGGGGGCTTGGGGTGGGGGCTTAGCCTGGGCCGGGAGGTTTGGGAGGGCTTCCTTGAGGAGGTGATGAATGAGCTAAGATCCAGTGAAGCGAGGGAAAGGAATAATGTTCTGGGAGAGGCAGTGTGCAAAAAGTCCTGGGATGGGAGGAACAGGGTCTTTTCAGAGAACAGCGAGATGCCTGGTGTGACTGACGCAAAGAGAGGGAGGTGGGAGTTCATGTTGAGGAGGCAGCAAAGATCCACTCACACTGGACCTGCATCCTCTTCATCCTGGGAACAATGAGAAGCCATTGGAGGGTTCAAAGAATGGGTTTCGTTGGTAGTGTGGTACCACAGAATTAAATAGTAACCTGCCTTTGAAGTGGGTTTGAAGAAGGGCAAGATCAGAAGTGCCAAGAGCAGAAAAAGGAAGCAGTGGTCTAAGGTAGTGGAACTGGTGGAGAGAAGCAGCCAAGTTCAAGGCAGGGGAGAAATTGACAAGCTTGGGGATGAATTTGATGGGGGTGAGGGAGGGAATGATTACTGATGACAGAGTGGGGGTGTGACCATGTGGATGGTATAAAGAAAGAAGAGAAACCGAGGGCTGAAACCTAGGACAGGCCAACATTTAATGCTAGGTAGACAAGGGAGCGGGTGCACAGACAGGAAAATAAGAGAGAGCGCATCTTGGACCTGAGAAAGAATGAACTTCAGGCAGAGTGAGTGTTCATGAGGGGCTATTGCCACCAAGAGATCACTAAAGGGGAGATGGCTGCTGGATGTAGGGCCAGGCGGAAAGGTCACTGTAGCTGTAGAGAAAGCTGTTTGGGCGGAGGAGTGGGGTCAGACTGGAAGCAGGTCAGTGGCTCCGAGGGGAAGACGCAGAGCCACAAGATAAGCCAAGCGGACCGGCTGGCCTGGGACAGTCGCCACGGGAGGATGCATCTTATTACTAGACTGGCTCAAGGCTGGAGCCTGCTCGGTGCTGAAGCAGCCACACCCCTAACTAGGGAGGGCCCCATCTTTGGAGTGAGCCCACACCAGCTCCCCTCAATGGGCTGAATGAGTGAACAGCTCTGGCCCTTGTGCTCAACCCCAACCCCAACCCCACCCCCACCAGCGTGGGCCTGCCTGCTGAGGAGGGCCGACCAGACACAGGTGTCCCCAGCGTCCCAGTCTAGTCTGAAATGAGACAACGTTGGGACGGCAATGGCAGAGAGCAAGAAGCTAAGCCAGGAGCCCAAGCTGAGGGCAGGAGAAAACACAAGCAACAGAAAGATGAGGAAAAATATTTTGGAAGAACGTGTAATTATATACATTTTATATATAATATTTAATATACTGTTTAATGTATAAAATATATGTATATTTTAAGCATCCAAATATTCATCATGAGAAAAGTAAACACTTAAGCGGACCGAACAATGACTACTACATGCCTTGTTACCGTGCATTTGGAATCAGACATGTGGAGACATCATGTTCTTTTTAGGGCTTAGGACTTCCTCCCTCTGGGGTTCTGCCTGGGCCTGGGGGCTGGGGGCTGCGCACTGAAAGCTCTTTTCAGGTCCTACCAGCTGGGCCTTCCTTCTCAGAAGCCTCGCCGCCCCCTGCCCCCCCCGCCCCGCCCCACTTTATTTGCATCTCATTAGCACCGCGGGCTGGTAGTCGCTCAGCCGCTGGGAGGCCGGGAACGCAGCTCCCTGCCCCCTCCCGAGTGGAGGTGGGTGCGGCGACGCTACCCCGCCCCCACACCCTACATACACCCCGGCTCCCGCCCGCTTGACTCCCTAGGAGTGTTCCCATAGCAACCGGGTGATGGCGCAGGTCGTGACGCCTGCCGAGGAGCAACGCGGCCACCCAGTTCCCCGCCCGCCGCCAGGCTGAATTGGTGATAGGCAGGGCCTCAATCTCCCGAGATGATGGGCGATAATTGGTTTATGGAAATAGCTGAGCCTAGAAGGCGAGCTCCCTGCCAAGCCCGCTCTCTGCCACCTGGCCTTGCTCGCCGCAAAAATGGAGCTGGGGGAGGGGACGAGAGGGGAGGGCCCGGGAGTTGGGCGGTGGAAATGAAGCTTTTGAGACAAGCAAGTGTTTCACCTGTTGGTCTCCAGCGCAACGTCTACCCTCCTTCCACTCTGTGGGGTTACGGTAGTTGTTATAGTAACCTGGTTTTCGCCTCAATGGCTCCTTGGTCCTTAAGCCCGTGCTCAGGCCTACGTTGGGTGCATTGTTAGGGAAATGGAGAAGAGACCTGAGACCTGTGGGGGGCACCCCAGTTTGGAGGATAGAGGAGCAACACATAACTTTATTTATATAAGGTGCCTCTGACAGTGTTGACACTGCTGCGGGGCTCCAGGGAAGAGAGAGCTCAACTCAGGTGTTTACTTGGAGGAAGAGGCATCAGGAACAAAGCTTTGAAGGTGGGATTTCAGTAGGTGCTGGGCAGAGAGCTGGGGCAGGCACTCTTCAAAAGAAAATGGGGAAAAGCCAAGCAGGCAGGTACTGAGTGATGTTGTTATGGGTGCAGGAGGGGAGGTGTGGGGAGGTAGTGGGAGGCCCTGGTGGCTCCCAGTGTCTTGGGAGGGAGCAGTGCGCAGCGCTTTACAATCAAGACTGAGCAGTTGACCGGCATCCATACAGGAGGTTAGCTGGAGACTCTGTGGCCTTTCAGTGCCCCCTGAGAGAAGCGAGGTCCCTAAGATGGGCAGCAGACATGGCATGGCAGGCCTTGCTCAGGTACCAGGTGTGAGAAGTGTGTACCCTGACTGCAGCTGGCTGGAGGGGGGATGTGGGGGTGCATTAAAGGACAAGAACTAGGGAGATCCCCATGATAGAAATGACTAGAGTGCAGTGGGAGCCGAGGAGGAGGAGGGTTGTGGTTAGTATCTTACCCCAGGGTTGGGCATGGTGGGACGGGGCACCCAGAGTCTGGGAGAGGCAGGTCCCAGGTCTTCTTCCTCTGACCACTCCCCACCCCAGCTGAGCCTAGCCCAGGCCTCTGCATCCAGGGGCCCTGCCCCCTAAGGCCAGGTTGTGGCCAAGCCCTGCCCCAAATGCTGTGGGGTCCATCGAGGAGTGGCCCTTCCTTCCTTCCTTCCCTAGCCCCAGCGAGCAGCGTCTGTGCAGCTGGAAGATGCCAGGCCTCACATTTGCAGGGCCCCCAGCCCCTGTGTGATGCACCCTTGACTTTCCCTGTGGGTATCACAGTCCCAGCCTCGAACCTTTGGGTGCTCCTCTTCCAAATACCCACACCTTGGTTTCTGATCCAGAAGACAGCAGGCCCTGCCCCACTCTCGGTAGCTACTTACACTACCACGTAGGGCCACGGCTCAGAGCCATCCTTGCAAGCAGGGAGGTTGGTGGCTCCATGGAGAGTGACTGTGATGGTCTCCTTATTGGGGGGAGACAGGTGGCTGATGACAGATTCCACAGTCTGGGTGGTGTTTGGGGGGTCCTCTGGGCCCTCGGCGACCTGTGGAGAGAGCCAGGGCTGAGTGGCTCTTCTGGTGCGGTCATCTCCTCTTACCACCTCCCTGTAACTCCAGTCCTTTTGTAGCTCCCCTCCAAGTGGCTGTTTCCCTCTGTCATTCCCCGACCCAATCTAGAACTACAGTTCCTAAAGGGCAGTTAATTGTCCTTGACCTAATTTTCTCCCTACCTCTGTCCCACAACCCACATCTCTCCATTTCCTTCTTGCCTCTCCTCTAGTCCTGGCTCCATCACTTCCTGCAGAATGAGATGGGCCACTTCGCCTTTCAAGTCCAGTCCCACCTCTAAGCCTTCACTTTTGCAGGTACTCCTTGCCTGTAATTTCCAAATCGCTCCTGCTTTTGAGGTCCTAACAAGTGTCCTTCTGTTTCTTCCGTAACCTCATCCCAGTTAACCTCAGGTACCTGTTTACAGCACTTCACGGTTTACAAAACTTATCCGTGGAGTTAATGCATTGACCGAGCTGAATGAATGTGTCCGTCCCACATACCTCATCCATCTGCAACCCAGAGAAGGGGAGAGGTACCTGCCCACACATGGCCTCCTAGGCTGGTTGCCCCAAGCAGGCTCTTGTGCAGGGGCTCACCAGCTCAATAGCTGGTGGAGCCATGGCCCCAAGGAGCATGGCGATGAGAGTTGCTGAGGAGGCAGAAGCTGTGGCAGGGAGCAGTCGGGGAAGGCAGCTGGGAAGAGGAGGCCTCAAAGGGTTGGGAGAACATGCATGGGTGAAGCAGGGAAGATGAACTGGGGAGCAGAACACTGGAGCTAAGACAGCAGAGTGAGAAGGGGAGGGAGCATCAGGAGGCCCAGGGCAGGCTCAGAGTGCTTCAGGGAGTCAGGGCCTGGCAGGGTGTTTTTAGTGAGTTATACACGGGGGTGGGGAGGGTGTGGGCATGGGACCTCTGTGACTTGGGGTATCCTGGTCTTCCCTCTGCACTGAACCACTGACTGTCTCCCAGTGCCTGGAATTGACATTGACACACATGACCCCACCCTTTGTCCCTCCTGCTGATTAATTGGCACCGCTGATGTCAGGGGCTACAGAGGGGCCCTCCTGGACCTTGGAGAGGAACTGTAGACCTTTTCAGGTTGGAGATGGAGCCCTGAGGGGGCCACTGAGAGCTGTCTCTCTCATCAGGAAAGCTCAGCTTGTCAAAGCCAGCATTTCCAGGCAGGCCCTGGTAAGGGTGGGGGAGTCCTCAGGATGGGAAGGGTCTGTGGAGACCATTGAGGATGATGAACTATTACATAGAGGGGAGACTGAGGGAGGACCTGGTTTGGAGTGGGCCATGAGCTGGCAAAAGCCCCAACAGGGAGGGTACCTGGCTCTGTCCTGATAAGTGCCAGAAGAGCTGGGTTTAAACTCCAAGCCAGTCGTGCTCTGGCAGCCATTTTTCAACCAGACAGTGAGGGCTCAGACAAGCCTGCCTGGACCCCACCCTGCTTCCTATGTGATGGCCCAGGTTCCCCACATACTGCCTGTTCCCACCTTGAGTCTGGGGGTCCTATATAGGAGACCGTTCTGCATGGTGTGGGCCCAGCTCCCACTCGGAGATGCACAGGACCCCCACCCACGGATAGGTTCTCCTGTGGGGAATCAGGCCTGCATTGTACCTAAGCTGCTATGAGACTTGCTTTTGCTAAAACTCCCTCACCCTGAATTAAGGCAGAAAACATTTACTGCATATCTTTAAATTAACTTCCTAAAATCCATGCTAAACCTTCCAAGGATGAGTGTAACCAGTTCAACCACTCTTCCCTTTGCATTTGCAGATATCCTTTTTCTGTGATATGATTAGTGGCATCCTCTCCTTTGTTTTCTGTAAAAGGTAATCACCTAAAGTGAGCCTGTGCATAGTAAATAAGGACCATCATGTAACGTGCCCAGAAAAGTAATAAAAGCTTGTTAAGGCAAGAGCCGTGGCTTTTCTCCTCTTGAGAGGGAAGCTGCACTGTCCCTTTTCCTCTACACGACTTGGTAGTCCATGTGAATTTCTCATATCTCATCCACAATGTCACAGACCCCACAAGCCAGAGTCTGCATCAGTCCTAGGCACAGTGGCTCCTGGATCCTGGCAGCCTCCAGGCAGAGGAAAGCTGCCCTTTCGTTCGGTTCTCACAGCAATGCTATGGGGCGACCACAGATCTGAGCCGAGTGTGACGCTAATTCCATCAGCAGGTGCTGCCAGAACTATCTTCAAACCATGTCTAGAATCTGACCCCTTCTGTCTCGACTTCAAGTACTTCGGTCCAAGACACTGGATTTCTGCACTTAGCTCTTAATTGCTTTCTTGCTTCCCTCTGGCTCTCCTCTGCCCTGCCCACCTCACAGAACAGCCAGAGTAAACCTTCACCAATATCAAACAGAGTTCATCACTCCTCTGCTAAAATCCTGCAGTAGCTCCTCGTTTCACTCAAAGCCTCTCAGTGCTGTAAGGACCTGGGTGCTCTGGCCCAGGAACTGACCTCGCCTCATCCCTTGGCCCCTTGCCCACTTGCTCAAGTCACACTAGCCTCCTAGTGGTTTCTCACAGCTGTTTCCCTGGCTGTCCTATCTGCCTGGCCTGCCCGTCCCTACATGACCATTTCTGTGCCTTGCTCCCTCACTTCCTACAGGTCTGACTCATCAGAAAGGTCTTCCTGGTACAAGCTGGTGTCCTAGCCTAACAAGATGACTAATTAGGATGTGAGAACCCCATCCCTAGCCCCAGAAGTGCCAGCCCTACAGGGAGACCCCTTCCCTTGACTTCCCCGCCCCCTCCTTCAGGACCCAGCAGGCCCTCTCACCATCTGCAGAGGTGTTGAGTTACCCCTCCCCCCTATTCCTCTGCCAGGCCAGTGGAGGAGGGGGAGGGAGGTCAGCAGAAGGAACACCTGCCTGGTGGAAGGGGGAGGGGAGGAAACAGTCACAGAGCCGCCTTCTCCCCTCATAGTCCAGAGGCTGCCTTTCCCAGGTTCCACCCTCACTGCTACTCCATACGCCCCCGCCCCAATCCTGCTTACTCCCCAGCAGGTTGGCTCTCCTGGTTTGGTGGTGTAGAAGCAAGACTAGCAGCCTGAGTGTCCAGAGACCAAGGTTTTAGCCCAGCTCTGCCCCCAACTCTGTACGACCTTAATTTTCCCTTCTGCTCAGTGGGTATATCTGGAATGGTTTGTAATGCAGGTCTTTCCAGTGATTAGCTTAAGGTTCCAGAAATGATGTCAGGAGAAGCAACTAACATCCCTCTCACCCCCAGATTCCCAGGTGCAGCCTTCAGTGGTGGCCCCAGTGGTGACTGTGAGGGCACAGAGACTATGGCAAACACCCTATGGCCCCAGGTATGAGGGCCCAGCTGAATGGCTTTTGCCTAAGAGTTCTCACTGACTACCTGGCAGCCCCAGAGCCCACCCCCTCTCTGTCCTCTGCGTCCTCTGCCCCCTCTGTGCCTCCCCATGTGGGACAGCCTTCTGGGGAAGTACACCTGGCAGGGGTTTGGGAGGAAACTGCTTGTGCTTCACTTCTGGGCTTGAGACCAGCTGCCGGCCTGGTGCCTTCTGGTGACACTGCAGGGACGTGCCCCTGGACAGTCTGGGCCCAGGGCCAGGGAGGCCTGGGGCCAAGTGGGAGACCACGAGGGGGTTGAGGGGGGTCAGTGGGCCAAACCTTTTGCCTTCCCCTGCATCAGGACCAATGAGTGTCCTCTTGAACCCCCACCCTCCTGGGCCTGCATTGGAGAAATGATCAGGGAATAGAAAATGCACGTGCTGAGTTGCAGGTGGGACGATAAGCAGACCCATTTGTGGGAGTGAGACGGACCCTGGGGAGGCAGTTCACTTTACCCTGAATATACCCTGAGGCTGGCGGCAGAGCTGGGCACTTACTACCCAACGCTGCTGGGGTGTAGACACTGGTGGGCAGGTGGTGGGCTGCATTCACAGGTTGGGGTTTGGTCAGCATGCAGAGCAGCCCTCTTCAGCTCCGCTGCCAGAGCCTGGCACACAGCAGGCTCAGAAGTTGCTCATTCCAATGCCTTACGCTCAGACAGTTGGTCTTACCCTCAATAAGCCAGGATTAATGTCGAGGGACTTGGGCTGCCTATTTTGGTATATGTGTGCTGGGGGGAGGGTAAGGGTGGGAGTAGGAAGATGGACCAGCAGTGAAGGAGTTAATGGCCCATCCATTCAGCTTGCAGGGCTGGGACTTACATTAGTCCCAGTGGGGAGCTGACGGGAGGAGACTCCTCCACCCTTCCAGACCCTGTTCCCTGCTACCCCTCTGTCCCAGCAATCTGGGAGGTCAGGAAGCCCAGTTCCACCTCCAGAAGGGCCCTGCATCTGAAAGCCGGGGGCCAAAGGAGGGAGCACTGGGCTGGGAGGCATGGGGTCTGGCTTCCTCTGATTAGTTGTTTGGGCAAGTTATTAGACTGCAGAGGTCTCAGTTTCCCCAGCTGCATCACAAGGGCTTTCAGTTAAAAATGGCCCCTCGTGTTCCTTCCAGCTTTTCAGCCTCTAAATCTGGGAGTCCTGGTGGCCATGACAGCTCTTTCCTAGCCTCCTGGCTGAGGGGACGGCCCACCACTGAGCGCACGTGCGCAGCAGGAAGGGGCTGACGGTCTGCCCCCACTCGCCTGTCCCTGCTCTGCTCCCCCCAGCGTTTTCTGGGTGTGACCTGCTTTCTCTGGGCCACGGTGTACAGATACCTCCTCAGGCTCATGAGCAGGGTAGCCAGTACTCACTGGTACTAGGAGTTTGGAGCAAGAGAGGCTTTCAAAAGGATGACAAAAAAAGAAATAAAGAGAAAAATTGGTAGATGTGATAACTAAAAAATTATACAAACTTCTACCATGGTCCAAAATTCACCACAATACAAAGATAAACAGGAGAAAACATTTGGGATTTATATAAATGTATAAATATCCCTAATACACAGGGATTACTGAAATCCATAAGCATTGCCACAATAAAGAGACATGAATATGAATATGTAATACTATATACACATTTTGAACACGCTTATAGGAATTCTGTTTCCCAAAGCTATGAATCAAATAAGCCCACTCCGCCTCAGGGCCCTCTTCCTCCCACACAGATCTAGCTGGAGTGGGCAGGTGGCAATGAGCTTCAGGAACCAGTTGGCACCTTAGGGCCCTCAGGTCAGGCCAGCCTGGTGCTTGACCCCAGTGGGTGACTTACCAGAAGGAGGCTTAAAGGGGGAGGTGGAGGCAAAGAGAGGAGTCAGCTGTGAGTACAGGACACCCAGAACCACAGACCCAAAGTCAAGGATATGAAAGTATAAACCACATTGGGGTATCGACCTCCCCTAGCTATTTGGTTTATTAGTTCTAAGAGTGTAACTGCAAAGAGGGTGTTCCCAAGTACCTGTGCGGCCTTGGTCATCTCTCTCTCTCTAGCATCCCTGTAGGTAAGTGGCACAGTCGAGGGCACGGCCTGAGCTTTGCCAGTTAGCAGAGGGTAGTGGAGCCCTGACGTGGAACTGTTTGCCCTTCATTTGCACTGAGATTCTAGTCTAGGCAGGGTTGTGCTGCTGTCTTACAGCTGTTTATTAAACACCTACTATGTGTCAGGCGCTATTTTGAGTACTGGGGATACAGCAGTGATGGAAACAGATAAAATCCCTTCTTTCCAGGTATTGGAGCCCCTGTGACCTGGGGCTGGGGCTGGGTGAGGGGTGGGACAGTGGAGTGTAGGCGCCGCCAGGCTAGCAGCCTGGGAAACCCTTGGAAGACCTCGGAGGATGAGGGTGATGGTGAGCCATCTCCTTGGGCTCTCCGAGCCTCTGCGATCCCAGCACCAAGAAGTCAGAAACTCCTTTCCTGGTTGTGGAGGGCGAGACACCTATTTCAACTGCCTCTCTCTCTGGGTCATGAGGAGGCAGGCAGAAACCTCCAGGTGAGGGCAGCTGGGCTTGATAACACCTATGAGCACAACACCTGTGAGCAGGCCACTTCCAGATCCCACATGGCCCAAGAGTATATAGGACACCTGACCTTGAGGAGTCCCAGAGGTCACCTCAGTCCCCGTTTCACAGCTGTGAAAACTGAGTCAGAGAAGAGACGCTTCTGCCATGATTTAGGAAGAAGCGCACAGGGCTTGAAGGGAGAGCTGTGTTCACTCGGTGCATGTCCCCTGCCCCCAGGCCTCACCTTTTTTTGTGTCCGGCCCATCCTTTTGAGGGCAGCAGTATTTGGTCTTATTTAACAATCTCGGGGACCAGGACCTGGTGGGGGGATGGGAGGGGGGATAAGGCATCAGTCCTGCCCAGATGGCTGGCCTGGGTTCCAGTCTTTGGGGGCAGTGAGCAGAGTGGGGTGTCAGTGGGGGGTGCCATACTCCGGCTCTGGGACCTGGCCAGGGAGAAGGGAAGGGAGAGTGAGACGGGGGTTGGGGCGGGGTGGATGGGGGCAGGGGTGTGGAGCTTTCTTAGACAGACATACTGTGATTGGAGATGTCGTGGGGAATCTGGGCCATGGCCAGCCAGGGGTCAACAGCTGGCACTCCCTCCTGGCACCCCCGGGAATGTAAAGCCAGGGGTGGCCCTCTCTGCTCAGACCTGGAAAAGCAGTGAGCTTTTCCACCCAGCTGGGTCACCAGGGCAACAGGTGTGATGTCATAGGGCGAGGCAGAAGTCACACAACCACCTGCCCAGGTGCGGTGGAAAAAGGAAGAGCCCTGCTCCCTATCCCTGGAGCTGCATCAAGCCTGCACTTTGCATTCAGTCCTCATCTTTCCTGGCCTGGGCGCCAAGCGACCCATTAATCAAGATTCACCAACACTCTGTGTGCCCAGCCGCCTGCTGGTAACACTGCAGGAGAGGAGGAGACGCTGCCCCCAAAGAAGTTGCAACTTGGTTCGTGAAACAGCTGTTTTTCTTAAGGAATCTGCAGCCATTCTCCTTTGGGTGTCTATAGCCTTTCATTTGCTTAATAATAAAAAAACACAAAGTTCAAGAGAATGGTTTCTACTTGGAGTATGTGTGCATGGGAAGGTGGGCGAGACAGTTGGGGATAAATAGGTCTCTTATTGTAATGCCTCTTAGATTGGGTGGTCAGTTAATAGGTGTTCATTATATTATTGAAAAGAAATTACAACTAACTAAAGAGGACCATGTATGGGTCAACAGTACTTCTAGGGTGCGAACTGAGGCTTATGATTGACAATCTGAATACGAGTTCCACAAGAAATTATTACAAGGATAACCCTTCTTATCCTTTACCACTTACTACGTGCCAGGTCTGGTTCCAAGTGCTCTCCAGTGTGGTAAGTGGGCAGGAGGAGGACGGACTGGCTGTCGGCCTGCACTGGGGCCTGCTCCGTGAGCGGAGTCTGAGGTGGACCCTTGAAGATGAGCAGGAATCTCGGAGCAGCAGAGGCGAGGTTTGGGGCACTGGGTGGGGTTGAGGGGTGTCTGGAAGAGCCCTGTGGCCTGCCCCATTCTTCTGCCTGAACGCGGAGGCCGTCTTAGACCCCGCGTTCAGGGTTCTTCCCATCTTCTTTGGTTTGGGAAGCAGGAGCAGGCCCACCTGGCAGCAGGAGGCAGGAAGCCTCCGCTTCTCTTTCTACCGCACCACTGCAGAGGGAGAGGCAGCGGGGAGTGGTGCTGCCCGGTTAGACAGACAGGCTGAGGCCTCACCTTTGTTAGAGCAGAAGGACCTGCCAAAGTTATCTAGACATTTGGGGGTGGAAGCTGGGAGGCCCATTCCATTTTCTTCCCTTCCAGGCAAGAAAAGGTACCTGCCCCTGGCTCCGGGGCCACACTGTCACCATCCTTCCTGTACAGAGAGGGTCTCAGTGGATCCCTCCTCCGTCTCCCTAGAGTGCCCCCTTCCTGTCCTTTGTGAAGGCTGCAGCGGCAGGTTAGGGGTCTGGGGACCAGTTGCCATCCAGTTCCTGCAGGTTGGGGCCAGCGCAGCAGGGTCAGGGGAGCCCGGTAGGGTGAGTGGGGGGCAAACTTGAAGAAGGTAGTGACTCTCAGGGCTATACCAGTGCTCCTGCCACCTCACGTCCTTAGTTCTGTGCCCTAGCTGTCTGGCCTTTGTCACTGTGGCTCCTGCCCTGCCCCCACCACTCCTCCTGGCACCTGAGCAGCCTTGCAGGGCAGGGGTGTCAGACTCACTTTCACCAGGGGCCCACATCAGCCTCTTGGTTGCCTTCGAGGGGCTGAATGTACGTCATTTCAATTCCTTAACAGTTAAGGAGTAATTACATTTATACAGTCCTAAGATTGCTTTGGCCCTTTGAAGGCAACCATGAGGCTGATGTGGCCCCCAGTGAAAATGAGCTTGACACCCCTGTTCTGGGGCCTCTCCTGGCTCCAGGCTGTCACTCCGCTGCCCTATGTAGCATCTGAGCTTTCTGCCATGGCTGTCCCCAGCCCGCTGGCCTCCCTGCCTGGGAAGTAGATAACTCAGGGGGCCGGTTCCAGGCTGGCTGACTCCAGAGAGCTCAGCCAGCAAGCCCTGCACAGTCAGCAGTCACTAGAAGGACGGCCTTCCTACCACCTCCCTTGCTGGCTGCCCAGCTCTCTGGACCATGGACCCCTACCTCGGACACCCGGTCCTGTGCTCCACGAACCTTCCCCCAGAACTGCTTCCTCCTCACCGGTGAGACGGCTGGTGGCTTGGGGGCTGAGTGCGGCTCTCCTGCTTTAAGAACACTGTGAACCCCAGCTGCTCTCCCGCCTCCCAACTACCCTACCTTTCTCATTCCCCTCTCCCAGGAGGGGAGCTCTGCCTCCCCCAGCCAAGGGAAATGAGTCTGCTCCCAAATGTCTAGGGGAAATGGACACTCCCCTGCCCAGGGACCAGCCCCAAGCTTTGATGACTCAGGGAGATTCCGGTTTTGAGGGGAAGCAGGTAAGGATTGATTCACAACCTCCTCCCCCAACCCTCTCCCTCAGGAGGAAGCACTTGTAGCTGCTTCAGGTGGTGGGCCCAGGAGTTACACACAGCCCTTAGACAGCCCTCAGTTAGAGGAGGGTGGCCAGCTGCTGGGTCTGAGGCTGGCTCTTGGGAAGAAGGGTGCTGCTTTCTCCCTGGCTTCTGGGAAGGCAGCCATTTTTGTAATAGGGTGCAAAGCATGTTGGTGGGGGTGATACAGGGTACAGCCAAGAGGGGGGCCCCAGGGAGGGATTTGGGGTGGTGTCCAGAGCTCAGGGTATATAGGAATTATTGGAGAGATGTATGGGATGTCCTCACCCCTTCCTGCACAGGTGTGAGTTGGGGAAAGGGACACATGGAGCAAGAACATGCAGGGCTGTTTTGTACAGCCACAGCCTTGCACCTGATCCATGGACTGGTCATTTAACATATCTATAGCCTTTGGCGGGTCACTTGGATATGTTGGATGGCTGTGGCCAGGCTTGGAGCCAGGGGGATGGAGTCATTTCCCCCTGAGATGTAGCTGGGTGGGGCGGGTCCCCCGAGTTACAGCGCCTGTGTGGGAGCTTGGAGATGATTGGCTCCAGGACACGGGGCCATACCTGCCCAGACTCACGATGGCAGCCCGGTAAACTTGTAATAATACAGAAATACTGGCAGGCGTAACTGACTGTGGGAGAAGTCAGAAATAGGGGTACAGAGGGAGATTGGCATGGGGATTTAAACCCAGACATGAGAGCCATTGAGAGAGAGAGAGAGCCATGTGGTTTTGGATAGAGTGAGGACCCCCTCTTGGCCAGGTAAAGAGGGAACCATGCAGCTTTGCCAGAGTGGGGACCCCTGCAGCTCTGGTAGAAGAGGACCTCATGACTTTGGGGTGCTCCCTTTGGCCGTGTGGCCTGGGAAGCAGGAGAGACTTTGCCTGGAAGAAGGAAGAAAGAATTCTGCCAGTGGACCATGAGAAGGTGCCACATAGCTTTGGAGTAATTAGAGATCCTGCCTGGACGTTGACACAGCCGATGGTGCCAGTGGCCTGGAAAACAGATGTGTGCTCTTTTCCTGAGTTACGATACCACAAATTAGGGCAGGGGGAGAAGGGAGCGCTGTGTGCCTAGGTGGATATCCTACAGGACTTTGATATCTTAATGAAGATGTTAGGTCATTACTTTAAGTCTGTATAGCTTTAAATAAACCTTTCCTTTCCTTTTCACAAATCTCTGGCATTGAGAGACATCTTTCCAATTGGCAACTGATGATTGGGCCCAGTGGGTGGTCCAGACGGTATTAGTGTACCATCCTCTGGAGTCCGGACCCTGGTGTATTGTTCTGTAACAGTTTTCGGTGTCCCTGGGTGGGCCAAATATTGCCCCCCTTGGACCTCTGTTCTGTAACAGGGGGGGCCCTGAAAATAGGAGAAAATCCCCAAACATTTGGTTGGGGAAGGGGGAAGTGGTGGTTAAGATACTTTGCATAACAGTGGTAAGTTAATAGCTGTGCCTTTCTTGAATGGAGAGGGCTGCTACCCAGAGTGGAAGGTATATGTGACTTTAAGAGCGTCTAGTGACTTGTGACATAGACAGGGGAGGCAGATGCCCACCGAGGATGTCCACGTGTCATGAGGAACTCTGGCCCCGACTAAAGATGGCGGGTAAAAGAAGGTAAAAGGTACGGGGGAACTGCAAAAGTGGCATACCGTAGGAGGGGCTGGACATGACGTCACATAGGAAGTTCTGGGCCAAGCATTTCAAATAAGGGCGGGCTGAGAAAGAAGGAGGAAGAAGCCATGCGGCCTGAGAGAGAGGAAGCAGCCGTGAAGTCTGAAAGGGCGTGAGACAGGGTCCGGTCCACCGTGAGGTCTGGTGTGTAAGGAGATGCCATGCAGTTTGGAGAAGAAGAAGCCATGTGCGCTGAAAGAGAAACAGCAACCATTCGATCTGAAAAGAGCCCTGGCTGGTGTGGCTCAGTGGATTGAGTGCCAGCCTGTGAACTGAAAAATTGTTGGTTCGATTCCCAGTCAAGGCACATGCCTGGGTTGCAGGCCAGGTCCCCAGTTGGGGGCGTGTGAGAGGCAACTGTTTCTAGAACATCAATGTTTCTCTTCCTCTCTGTCTCCTTCCTTTCCCTTTCTCTAAAAATAAATAAATAAATATATATTTTTTAACGAAAAGGTGTAGGATGGGGTCCAGTCCACCGTGAGCTGATGGAGCTGTGTGGGGACCCGCCTAGCCACTTGGATTTTTGAGAGATGCTTGGAGCTGAGCCGTGACGGGGAAGGCTGACCTGCAGATTCCTGCTTCTTCGAAGGACGCATGGAGAAGCCCCTCTCTTTGGACATGTGCCTGCCTGGCCTCTGCCATGATCCAGTGTAACGTGGCACATGCTTTCCTGAACCATTACACGGGGGCTGAGGACAGCGCACCCCAGACCCTGAAGGAGAGAGCGGCTGCGAGAGGATGGCGACTCTGAAACCCACGCGTGCACATTTCAGAGGGCGTGGAGGTCTGTTTGCACAGTTGGCTTAAGAACAGGTAAGGCTAAGGGGAACTTCTGGGCATGCTTTTGGCTTATAGCCTTTTGGGCAGCAAGGGAAATGCTGGGTCTCGTGTGAGAGGAGGGCTCAAGCAGAAGGGCTCTCAGCAGCCCCACCCGAGGCTGGAACCTGTTGATAAAAACCTGTTTCCTTCAACACTAAATATTGGGTCATGTGTCAAGGCGCCACATGGCTGAGCCCCATGTTTGCCTGGCTACACTTTGGCCTAACTTTCCCTGCAGCAAGTCCCAGGGAAGTGTGTCTCCAGAGCCCACAAACCTAGCCTTCCTTCCCCCTTAGTCCTGTCCTGCTCTCCAGGACAATGGTAACTCCCTGCTCTCCAGCCCCTCCCCCACATATTTCCACATACTTCCCTGTCACTTTCTCTCCATTTCTTTTGGGCAGCTGAATTGGGCTTCTGGGAAAGGGAAGGGATGAACAAGGTAGGAAACTTGGTGTACTTTTGTAGCAAATGGCAGTTCACGGATGTGTGATCTTGGCTCAGAACAGCCTCTCTGAGCTTTGATTCCCTTATACTGTGGGGAAATTCGTGCTGCTCTGAGGACTGAATGAGCAAAAGCAGGTAAAGCACTTAGCACTGACGTTCAGGTAGTGCTCTGAAAATGCTTGATTTTTCCTGCTAAGCAACCTTGGACTTGGCAGGTTCTCACAGCAGAAATGGGCCAAAAAAGCAAACAACACAGGCAGAGTGTCTGACTAGTGATTTTCAACCTTTTCATGTCACGGCATACATATTAAACTAATTACTAAAATTCTGTGGTGCATCAATAAAATAGAAGTATTGCCGATCTGACAAAACAAATAGGTGTAAGTTATAGGTCCGGAGCATGCTGGCCACTCACCTACCTCCTACTGTACGGCCTCGTTCCTAACAGGTCATGGACTGGACTGGTCCACGGCCTGGGGGATGGGGACCCCTGTCTTGGGAGGTGTCTCCGTGCTCCTGATGCCATTTCCCCTCAGTCCCAGGGGTGTTTACAGCACGTGCTCACTTGTTGGTCAGAGGATGGCAGGCTTCAAGGAAAGTCCCCAACTCTGACGACAGCAGTGAGTACACAGCCTGCCTGGCCAGGAACTTCAGAGCTGCTCTGACCTCACATCAGCTGTAAAGCTCCACCTGGAAGTTTCTAGAGAGATCTGGGAAGCTGGCTCTGCCTTGCGCTTCAGTTATGCTTCCAGTGGGCCGCCCAGTTCACACCCTACCCCTTGAGGCTGGGCTGAGTCTGAGCTAAAGGCATTGCTGCCGGAGCTCTGCCTGGGGAGTGAGTGCAGGGGGCACTTTAAGCCCCTGTCTCTGTGGTTTTGCCCCCTCCCACCTGCCCTCCTTCCCGTCCTGAGCCCCTCTCACACCAAACAGCAGCCTAGGACTGACTGCTTCACCTGAGTGTTCATATGGGTGAACAGTGAGTGTAGCTGCAGGGTACAGCTCTCATCTCCTCTCACCCACGGTGCTGGGCGTCTCCCATTTTGCCCTGCAGGTCATTCTCCCTCTTCTCTACCTATCTCTGGGTCCCAGCAGGCTGACCAGAGCCAAAATCAGTGGGCTCTGGTTGGGCGGGGTTTACAGAAAAGCCAGCAGGGATCTGGGAGGCTCCGTCCTGGCTGGTTCTCAGAGTTGGCTGGCCCCTCTACCCAAGGCTCCCCTGCCCGACCAGCAGAGCTCTCCATGCAGCTGCTCCTGGGCTTCTGGTTGTCATTCCTCCTTGTGCCTGTTCAGCCCTGGGGTGGTGAAAGTTCCTCCTGTTAGCCCCCCGGATATGACACTCTTCCTCTTGTTTTCCCTAGACCTCACCCTCCGCTCTGCAGAGTCCCTCTATTAAACTCCCTTCAAATGACCAAGTTTGTTTTCTTAAAGATTTTATGTATTTATTAATTTATTTTTAGACAGAGGGGAAGGGAGGGAGAGAGACATTAATGTGAAGTTGCCTCTTGCATGCCCCCCACCAGGACCTGGCCCGCAACCCAGGCATGTGCCCTGACTGGGAATTGAATCAGCGACCCTTTGGTTCACAGGCCGGCGCTCAATCCACTGAGCCACACCAGCCAGGTCAAATTTGAATGCCACCTTCTTCCTACCTGGCCCCTGACTGACACACCTGCTGTATGAGCCCTCCCCGTGGGCCTGAGCTCTCCTGGCAGCTGCTGTCACCACTGCCACCAGCACTTTCACACCCGCTAGCATGTAGCCAGCACTAACTATGTGTTAGGCACTCACCCAGAGATTAACTGAAGTCTCGCTTAATCCTCACATTCCTGCTCCCCAGCAGGACTTATTGTTGTTTCTCCTTTAAGATGAAGAAATAGATGTTCTGAGCAATGAAAGGAAACCTCTGAAATGATAGAGTTGGGATTTGAGTCCAGGTCTGCTGGCTCCAAAGACCGTGATCACAACCACCAAAGCATATTGCTCTTTTCTTTAATTCCAGGGGAAGGAATCACACCTCTCCTTCTTCACCTCTGAAACTGGGGCAACATGGAAAAGGTCAAGTGCACAGGTGAAAAGCCCTGGCCTTTTGAATGAGGGAGGCTCTGTGGCAGTGCAGTGCACGGACACAAGGGTTACTGGAGAGGGAAGTACACCGCAGAGGTGAACCTGGCACCACTGGGCAAGGCCCCTGTGAGCCGGGGCAGAGCCAGGGTGTATGGAGGAGGCCATCCTGTTCTACACAAATAGGTGGCAAGTTGCACCCTGGCTGGGGGGCTCGGTCGTTTGGAGCTTGGTCTCGCTCGCACCAAGGCATCAGATTTAATCCCTGATCAGGGCACATGTAAGAATCAGCCAGTGAAACAAAAAACTGATCTCTCTCTCTCTTTCTTCCTTCTTCTTTCTCTAAAATCTATTTAAAAAATGGGTGGCAAGTTGTTTAGTGGGGTCAATGCACCCTGAAACTATGACTGGGATCACTAATGGAAGCTTGCTTCCAGTTCCCTCAAGCCCCTTGGATGCAGGCTGGCTGCGGGCTGAGTGGGCCAAGGTGAGGTCCTAGAGGTGCTGGGGGCTGCCCCTCTGACCTTTCTTTGGTCCCTCACTGTGCAGAGGTGGCTTCTGGGCTATATGCATGTGCCTCTACATTTTGCCTTTTGGACTTGATGGTCCTGATCCTGTCCTTGAAACCTAGTTCTCGTGGGTCCCTGGGAATGACCAGTCTGGCACAGCACCACCACTCCAGGTAGCAAAATGGCATGACTCCTTGTCATCTGCCAGGTCCAGCTTTAATCCTGGCTCCGCCGTGCCTCTCAGAGCATCTGGGCAAGTCCCTTGACCCCTTGGGCCTCAATTTCTCATTTGCAAAGCAGCAAGAATAACCCTACCTGCTGGGGACATGAGGATCAGGTGAGAAAACAGGTACCTGGCATGTGGCATGCAGCACCGAAATGAGCTTCCCACCTTTGTGCCAGTTTGTGCCCGTCTGGAGCCCCTACGACCCAGCCTTGCAGCAGGAGGCTTGGGGTGACTATGGACACACTGTTTTCCCTGTTGGCTGACAGCACATCCACTTATTTGCTCAGCAGGCACAGCCATTGATCACCGGGTTGAAGGAGTCCTCTCAGCCTTTGGTAACCAGAGTTCTCGTTTGAGGCACGAAGCCCAGGTCTCATTGTCATGTCATGAATCACTTTGCTAAAGATGCAACGTGGCTTTCAGGTATTTTTCTTCTACAAAATCAATAACATTAACAGGGGTCTGAATAAAGGGGTAAGCAGGGAAAGCCCCCCACCCATGCCTCCCTGGGGTGGTGGTGGTGGTAGAAGCAGCACCCTGCCGAGGTGGAGTGGGGGGCTCTGCTCAGGGCAGAAGGGCCTGGGGGGACAGTAGGCTCCCCAGTTCCCTTACCTCTATGCTTTCAACCCGTAAATCTGACCCAGTCACTCCTGTGCTTCAGTAAACACTTCAGTAGGGCCCCACTGCTCCCAGGAGACTCCTGCAGGCCTCATGGTCTGCTCATCCAGTCCCTCCAGCCTTTTTGCAGCTGATTCCTGCCTCACACCCACCCTTCAGCCACAGTCCAACACCTGCGGTCCCCTGGACGGCTCTGGTCTCTCTAGCCTCTGGCCTTTACATATGCTGTTGCATCAGTCTGGACTGTCCTCCCTCTGCTGGCCATAATAATTAATCCATGATGCTTCCTCAAGACACAAATGGGGCAACTGGCAAAGCTTCCCTGAAACCATCCCTCCTGCCTGCACCCCACCCAGGGGCACCGGGTCCACAGCCCCCTCGGGCCTCTCCCTGCCCTAGCTCATGACCAATCTTTGACTTTCCTGGGAGAGAAAAGTGTGTCTGTCTCCTTCAGGCAGGGCTGTTGCCTGGCGCAGTCAGTGCCAGGTGGGTGCTCACTGGGCGAGTGAGGCGTGGCACTCGCATCAGATGCCCTGCTCCTTGCTATACCGCAGGTGCCCTACTTCAGCCCGGGACAGTGATGCCTGCTTCCTGAATAGCCTTCCATTCTCTAGAGTCCAAGCCATCGGGGGCCCTCTCCTCACTTTTAGGGCACCTCATGATAGAAGGTAACAATGAACAAATACCTGTTATGTGCCAGGTATTTACATCAGTCTGGACTGTTATGCATTTGACATATGTTAACTCGGTCCTCACGATCACATAGAGGTAGGTACTGCTGTAGTTCCCATTTTACAGATGAGAAGAAAGAGGCAGAAGCAGAGGAGCCAAGCTTTGGACCCATGGCATAGGCTGCTTTATAACCTCAGCCCTCTCTTTCCTGAGGTCTCTCCTGGGGAGTGTGGGGGTCAGGGAGACAGCCCAGAGCACCCCATTCCCCAGACAGGGCCTCGGGCTTGGCTCTGGAGCTGGGAGGAGCCCGCAGGTCCTGGGGGCTCCAGTTACAGGAAGCTGTGCCCTCAGGCCTGGATGCCTGATCCCTCCCTCAGATTCCTTGCTGGGCTCGGCCCCTTGCCCGCCCCACACTGCTGCCCTCATCTCTGCCGGAAAGCAGAGCCTCTGGCCCTAATCTCATCTGAGGCCATGAAATCACATTTGCAGCGTATTAATGCAGCACCGAGCTGGCCTGGGCCTGCCTGTCTCCTGGAGGAGAGGGGCCTGGAAAGCAATCTCGTGGGGAGGCATCTCCCAGAACACCCGCTGACAAAAAGCAATTACGCTTTAAGAGGAAGATTAAAATAATATCCACTTCTCCCTCCATGCCCACCCTGAAGACTGCAGCTCTGCTTGGCCCTCGCTGCCTCCCAACTGTGATTCAAGGTCTAGGCTTCCTGCTGGGGTGAGGGTTGGGGCAGGCTCAGGCCTGTCTCTCCCAGGTGTACCCCCATGGCCTCGTCACAGGGTACAGCCAAGAGGGCGTCCCAAATAGGGATGTGTAATGGGGTCCAGAACTCAAGGTGTCCAGGAAATATTAGAAAAAAATATATATATGATGTCCTCACCCCCACCAGTCTGAGCTGGAGGATGGGACACATGGAGCAGAGCCATTGAAAGTTGTCTTGTACAGCAACAGCTTTGCAGCTAACCTCTGGCATGGTCATTTAACATGTCTATAAGCTTTAACTGGTTTCATGGATATGTTAAATAGCTGCTGCCAAGCTTTGAGACAGGGGGATGGAAGTGACTTCCACCCAAGATGTAACTGGGAGGCAACTCCTTTTGGTTACAGCACCTGCATGAGAGGTTGGACAAGATTGGCTCCATGCCATGGGGCCACACCTGCCCAGACTCACGATGGCAGCCCAGGAAAGCTGGAAGGATACAGGAATGCTGGCAGGTGTAACTGATTGTGGGAGGAGTCGGAAATGGGGCTGCAGAGGAGGATTGCTGTGGGGCATTTAAAACCCAGGCACAGCAACCATGCAAGAGAGAACCATATGGCTTTGACAAAGTGGGGACCCTGCAGCTTTGGCAAGACTCAGGACCACTCAGCTTTGGGGTGCTCCCTTTTGCCATGTGGCTTAGGAAGCAGGAGAGACTTTGCCTGGAAGAAAAGGGGTGAAAGGACTCTTGCTGGTGGGCCAGGGAAAGGTGCCACATGGCTTTGGATTAACTGGAGATGGTGGCGGCGACACAGCTGATGGTGTGGGGGGCCCGGATCATGAACTTCTACTTCTTTTCCTGAGATACGGTACCCTGGACTGGGCAGGGGGACAAGGAAGGACTGTGTGCACCTGCGGGTATTCTAAAGGACTTTAGTATTTTAATGAAGACATTAAGTCACTACTCTAAATCTGTGTAGCTTTTAAGTAAGTAATTCCTTTCCTTTTTACCAATCTCTGGCATTGAGAGACATCTCTCCCTGGTGGCAGGCAAGATAAACCTAGTAGGTGGGGGGGACCCCCAGAGAAAGGGGGGTCCTTTCAGTAATAGTATATTGTTCACCTCCCCCAATCCCTTACCTCTCACCTGTCCCCATACTCACCACCCTGTACCTCTCTCTCACGAGCCTCTGGGCCTTTGCCTAAGCTGTTACCTCTGCCTGGAACGCAGGCTTCCAAACCTTGTCTATGTGGCAAGCTGCTGTCCACCCGGCATGATAATCATAGTTAATGTTTTGTGAGTGTTGGTATGATCTTCAAATTTACTACACACTCAATTCTATGATTCTGTCGTGGGGGTGCTGCCATTACTGCCGTTATATAGATGAAGAAAGGGGGACACAGGGAGGTGAAGTCCCACAGCCGGGAGGTGGCAGAGCATGGGCCAGGCCTAAACGGCCACCCCTCTGACGTCTAATGACCACAGCGGTATTGCTGTGCCGTCTGTCTTCCTGAGAGCTCTGAGAGGCCAGGACTGGCACAGTCTGGGCTTAACAAACACTTCTTGAATGGAAGAATCAATACCCACCCTGCAGGAAGGGTATGGGTGGGAAAGTGTGTCCCACTCCCCGAGTGTCACCTCCCCGGCTGAATCCATGGTGCCTTCCAGTGTGGCTGTATCCTGGGAGTCTTTGGAATCCCCCCTCCTCCAGGAAGGGCTCCTGGACTACAGTCAGGCTAGCATATTATTTATCCCTCACAACGACACTGCAAAATAGGCATCATTATTCCCATTTTATTGAGGAGAAAACAGAAGGTCAGAGAAGTGAAGTGATGCTCAGGAGCACCTGGTATGAGGCAGAGCAGGGATCTGAATTCAAGCCGAAGCCCATATTTATTCACTGGACCTTCTTGGCTGTAACTCACTCTTACTCCTCAAGCTGGGCAAGGGCTTAATTCTAGGGCTACTTATGCAACACTTTCTCTCTCATTATCCCCAGCCTACTCCAGTGGGCCAGGAGGTTGGCCTGGGCACTGACTCTGAGTCCCTGACGGCTCCAATCCCATCCCAAAGCAGACAGGACAATGAGCACTATTTGTTAGGGTCAGCTTAATGCTGAGTGATCTGTCTTAGCTGGACTTGGTGTGATATGAGGCCACCAGGCAGAAATCTGTCCCCCCAAACCGCTTCCCCATGATCCTGCCATATGGCCTAGAAAGCCCATTAAAATAGGAGTCTCCCTGGGAAACACTACTGAGTTATCCTCACCTCTGTATTGATACCTTATCAGAAAAAACAATCTATATAGCAGAGACCTCCATTCCAACCTGGCTTTGCTACTGACTCAAGGCGAAGCTGTTCACCTCTGCCCCGGGCTTATGTCCTGCCTCAGAAAATGGACACCTTCCAGGCTTCCCTGACCTGCTCCCAGGACCCACACGACGCTCCAATAACTTGTTCCTCCTTCACCAGCCTGGCTGAGAGCAGTCTGGGCAAATATGGGAAGCAGAGTGCTCAGAGCTGGGAGCTGGCACCTCCCTCCATTCCCTGGGCCTCCCCTGCAGCTCCTCACCCGCAAACACACTCTCCACACCTCATCCTTTCTCCCTGCCTGCTGTTCCCTCAAACCCCTCCCGGGCTTGCGTGCATGCCTCTGTCACACAGTCCTCTCCACCTGAACACCCCTCTCCTCAGTCTCTCCCGGGACCCTACCTGTTCTTCAAGGCAGGGGTCAGATATCCTGATGGGTTTTAATGAACTGAGCAACTTCCTAGCCTCTTGCCCAGCCGAGGCTCTCCACTTCCCTGTCAGGAGACGCTGCCCTGCCCAGTGCACAGAGGAGGAACTTGAGGCCCAGGGAGTTTGGTGATTTGCTCCAAGTCACACAGCTCTAACACAACTGTGCAATGAGGTCCTAAACCAATGTCTTTTGAACTGGTGTTTCTACAGCCAATGGAGTCCTTGATGACCGCTCATGCTCATCTCGTCTCCCCAGCCCTCGCAATCAGCTTGGAAAGTTATTGCCTTCCAACTTCTCCTACTTCCTCTCCCTACCCAGCCTGACAGCTTCCCAAGGGCTGGGGGATATAGCTGCCTGGTTTAGTGCTGAGGAAGTGTGTGGATGGATGGATGGATGGATGGATGACGACCACCTGTGGGACCCCATGGCAGGCTGTCTGATCTAGGTGGAGTAGGGGTATCCCCCACTTATCAGCTGCTCCTGAGCCCAGGTGCTCTGGGAAGCTGGTCCAGGCCCAGGTGTGGGTGTGTCCGCTGGCTCCCGACAGGTCAACCCCTCATTAGGGCCGGGCCGGGCTGACTGGGTGCTCCCAGGCTCCCTTCCCTGCTGCCTGCTTCTATCTGCTCTCAGAGTTTTATTAAAGATCAATGATTAAAGAATTGGTTTAGCAGGGAGTTTTAATTTCACCTCATACATCACACATGCCACATCACTGGAACCTCTTTCTCTTCTGGTAGAGGCTACATTTGGGGGATGTGTACAGGGATGAAGCCAGGAGGCCAGAGGGCCAGGGGGGCCCTGGGGAGGTGTGGGCCTGCGTGTGGGTGGGTGTGCACCCCCATATGTCCATCAGTGAGTCAGTGTAAATCTATTTTTGTGATGGGGGGTGTCTCTGCACACCCAGGATGTGGTAGCCCTGCAGGAGATAGCAGAAGAAGAGCTCTGACACCACACTGCTTTCGCTAGCCTGCAGCTGGAGTCCTGGTTGCCAGGCAACATCTTTTAGCACTTAGGTAGCAGCCAGGAATGAGCGGCCAGAGGGGAAATAAAGGCAGGGCCCTCACCATTGCAATCTAACAAAGAACTTAATATGGGAGGCTAAAAGCAAAGGAAGACATGTCCAACTCACTGACCCAGTCGTCCTGAGTCTGGTTGGGTAAGGCTGCCAGGTATTCCGAACAGTAAGATAGTGTAGGGGGAGGCCCTCGAAAGTCTGTGTGTATCGTCTCCACTAACTGGGGAAGGAAAACCTTGAGACTGTGTATTCATCCCAAGGTCTGGAAGGGGGAGAAAGGGGAGGGTCTATAGTGCCCAAAGAAAAAGCCTGTGAAACAACTTTGGTTAACTGCCTGCCTCCCATCATGTATGCAAAATGAACAAATGGAGTCTAGAGTAAGATAAGGATTCCAGCTAACAGACCCCCACACATACCCACGTAGTCACAGCTCCCTGGGAAAGCTGGCACCACTTTTACCCGTCAATCAATATGTAACTTCTTCACCCCCACCCCTCCAACTATGTAAGTCCTCAGAACAAAGGACTCTCTCATCTCTGGGCTCTTTTTGCCACAAGGTGTGGGGGCGGGAGGTATGGGGTGGGTAGGACTTGGTCACTGGGCCTCTGGCCAGAGGGCCCCTGGCCACCTGGGTTCTGGCCACCCAGCTTCTGGCCACCCTGCTTTTGTTACTCCTGCTCTTGCCCCCCTTGTGTTTGCTCTCCCATTAGAACTTAGCACTCATAAACTTTGTGCATATGCTAATAGGGCTTGCTGATCTGTAATTCTTCACTGTGTCAGCGAGAATAACCAGAATTTCTCCGATAATAGTAGGTATTTGTATACCCACATGTGTGTGTCCCTGTGTGTTGTGGCTGTGTTCTGGAGTGTCTGTTGGGGCACAACCACCTTCCAGAGGAAGAAAAAGAGAGAGATGACCTAAAGGGCCATGAAAGCTGGACCCTCCTGCCCCTTCTTCCTCCTTCTTTCACCCAGAAGGTAATTTGTGGACATGAGAAGGCCACCACGGTCCCTCCCCTGGAACCCATCGGCTGCTCATTGGTGCCAGGCCTGGGCTGGCCGAAAGGACTGCAGATAGGGTGCCCTCTTTCTCCCCATCTCTCTTACCACCCAGACTTCACACATTCACACACACAGGGCCTCCAGGAAGTGGGAGTGGGATGGGGAAGGCAGCCGGGGAGGGGCAGCAGGGCCATCTGGTATGCTCAGTCACAAAAATCTGCTAACAGGGCCTCTTCCCAGACGAGCATCCAGACTGGGCCAGGCTTCCCCACCTGCAACCTGGCCCTGAGCCCCAGAGACAGTGGGGCTCACAAGTTCTCAATAGACCTCCCCTGGGAGGCCCACGAGGCAAGAGGGAACAACACTGTTTTGACGCAGAAACTGAGGCCCAGACTCACTTGCTTTGCCCAGTGTAGATGCCCCAACTCCCTCCTAGAACGGCGAGCATTATCGAACGCTTCCTGCAGGGCAGGGCTGTCCGGAGCCGGCTCATTCCATCCTCCTGGCAATAGGGGACTCAGAGATAGCTCTGTGGTACAGGTGGGGAAGTGGAGGCTGAAGGAGGTCACCCAACCTGCTCAAGGTCACACGGCTACTAAATAAGAAAATGGTGTACCCAGACCCACCCGACCCCAGTGCACCTGCCTCTTGATGTAAGCTGGTTGAATCCTAAAGCTTAAGTATCCTCTACCTGCTGAGCTCCAGGCACCTACACTGACCCTGAAAGGACCCCAAAGTTATATGTAGATGACTTGGAAATCAGGCAAAGTGGGGGTGAAAGGACAGGCTTGGACAGGCATCAACAATATGGGACTTCTCGCTGAACAACTGATGTATTTTCAGGTCTTACCCTCTAGGCCCGGAAACCTCTGATGCCTCCTTCAGAGGCCCCTGAGGGCAGAAAGCCTTTCAGGGCCATTGAGGAAAAAGAGGGGACAGCAGGAGGCCTGCAGGGCAGGTAGCTGTGGTACTTTTGGGCATGGTGGCCTTTTCTCTTCCTGAAGGGGCAGGCCACGCCCCCCACCTGCCCTCCTGGGGGCCTGCACCGGCCAGCCTTGCCTCTCCTGCCAGCCTCAGCTCTCTGCCACACTGACAGGGCTACACCCTTCCCTGGGCTGGTGACAGCCTCTCTGGAACACCCCGACAGGGCCTTTGTTCCCCTGAAATAAAAGAAAATAGAGCTTCAAAGGGAAACCTCAGGTAGCTTTTAACAGGGCTCAGCTGCCTGGGGCAGAGTGTGTTTAAGCTGGAGGCAGTTGTCACAGAAGCCAAAGGGGGAGCCACCTGCAGTCCCTTTCCTGCCCCCCCCACCACCGTTGCCCCCCATGATGGAGTTTTCTGAAGGAAGGGGCTCTTCCAAATAGCAGCAAAGGAGAAAATCAATGAAAATTGATAGAGAAACGTAAAGCAGCTGTCCGCCCGCCATGAGTGTGTGTGTGTGTGTGTGTGTGTGTGTGTGTGTGTGTGTGTTAGGCACAGCAAAAGCATGCTGCCTGGACCCCGGCTGACCTGCTCTGGGCTGGAGGGAGAGGGGAGGGGCTGGGAGTCACTCCCTGGCGTGTGCTGGTGGAGGGGCGCTGGTGGCTGGGGGAGGGGCGGCAGCCAACATTTTCAGTCAGTTAAGACAGAGATTAATATATTCAATCCGCTCAGTAATTGAGGGAACAATTGGAGTGTTTTTCTAAAGCCCATAAAACTGCCTCATTGGCAAGGAGGAGCCGACCTGTTCATATCCTTTGCATTTGATGGAACACAGGAAAGGAGGAGGAGGGTTGACACTGAGGGCTCAGAGCAGAGGGCCTGGGCGGGGGGCCAGCAGTCTTGGTCTAACCTGTGCTCACCTTTCGCACCTCTCACCACTTTGCTGTCAGCAATTCAAGCATCGCCTTCCACCACCTCTTTTACCTCACGAGCGAAATGAGTCAGGGGCACTCCCCTCCACCATGACAGGGGAGGGGGCTGCCGAGGGGCGGCGACACAAGAGTCGGAGGTGAAGGGGTCTAAGCAAAGAGGTGCCCAGCTCCCCGCCCCCACCCCCAGGCCAACCGGGCAGTAAAGTTAACAAAATCCACGTGGTGTGACTTTCTCTGATTGCACCAGTCCAGCCTCCAGGGCAATAGAAATAGTGTCTGCAATAGGAAACAATAAAAGGCATAATGAATTTAAAAGCAGAGCAAAGAGGGAGGGGAGGGAAGACCTGGAGCGCGCTGGCCCCAAGGCAGAGGGATGCCTGGGGCTGGGCGGGTGCAGACCTGGGGCTCCGGCCGGACTAGGGACCTACCTAATCGGAGGGTTGGGAGCAGTAGCAGGAGAGGGAGGGAGGGAACAAAGGGAGAAAGACTCAGAGAAAGAGGTTTAGGGACAGGGTAGAGGGGTGCCAAGCAAGCCTCTGACTGCTACGTTTCCCTACACTTCTCCGTAATGAAAGCCCAAGCCTGTTGGTGCCAAAGCGACAATCGGAATCCACAGGCTTACAGCCTAGTGCTCAGCCTTCGGTGATTGCTTTATAAGCTTTTTCTTCCCTCCCCCCCCAGGGTTAAAAAAAGGTATTTTAAATGGAAAGAATATAAAAGACCCTTGAAAGCGTCATTTAAAAGACTCCTGGGGAACAGATTCGTTCCTGTGAAACAAAAGTGCGATTGTTTGGAAGAGGTAAGCGCCAGAGGGAATGGGGGAGGAGCCCACCACACCCCCTCTTCCTCCCTCTCTGCTCCTCTTCTGTGTGGGAGGGAGCTCGGGGCCAAGGTGAAGGAGCCTCCAGGCTGGCTCCCAGAGCTACGAGCGAGGAATTTTTAAGTTCATGTTTCCAGAAGTTTCATCACTGGGATTTCCAGCCCAAAGATTCCCTCTGAAATAGCTCTGCTTGTGGGAGGTTGCCTTTAAACCTTCAGGATATCTAAGAGAGGTAAGTGAGGTGCCAGGGGAAATGTGGCCCCTGAGGCCCTGCTGTTCCAGGCCCAAGGCTCCTGTGGCTTCCCCCCTGTACCCCAACTTCCCAGGCGGTCTCATATGGTCTTAGAAGAGTTGAGTGGGAGTCTCCCCAGCTGGCCAAGCAGGCAGACTTGGCCAGGCCCTTGCTGCTTCCCTCAGACTCAGGGAGCCACTTTGCCCAGCACTGGACAGGCCACCCACACTGTGGTTAGGTGAACTCCCTCTCACCCGTGGAGGAGGGCCTGAGGGGATGTGGTGGTGGTGGGGGGGCGGGTAGCCAGGTAAGTCTCAACCTTGCTGAGAGGAAAAGGAAGGAGCATCATGGACAGGGTTGATCTGGTAGAGCTCTGCCCAAAAGGAAGCCGCTAAGCACTCAGTGTGGCTGGCGGAGAAACCGGAGCTGGTTCTCTCCTGTGCACGGTAAGCTTCCCTCGGCAGCTCCGGCCTGCATGACCCAGTACCCTCATTGGTGGGCCTGGGGCTGAGTGTGTGACCTTATGCTGGCGTCTGTGAGTGTGCTGCCAGAAAAAGTCATGGGGGATATAGCCTTTACCACCTTCCTCTACCCAACACACACACACACACACACACACACACACACACACACACACACACGGGCAGTTGGGGACTGGAGATGGGTAGGTGTTCATTGTCCATAAAAAGTTAGCTCAGGAGAATTGATTGCCCCAGTAGAGTCTCCAGGATTTAGGAAAGGCTGTGACCAGCACTGGCATGGCTATTTAGAGCTATGTAAGCTGTGGGCCGTGGCTAAGAAGCAACATGATTCAGATTCAAAGTCAGTCCCTGGAACTCACAATGAATTCTGTCTCCTGCTCCCGACTCAGACTCATTCTGGATCATTGCATTCCTAATCCCCCTGCCCTCTGCCCCTTGCTCCACCCTTGCCCCATCCTCATCTCATGACCACTGGGAGTTCTGGTTTTAAAAAATGACACAAGTTGAAGCACAATTTGTGAGCTTAAAATAAAATTCTCAACCAGATTTGATAGTTGAAATAGCTGACAGACAGGACAGGATGGTTTGGAAGGGGAAAAAAAAAATCAGTGCAGAGAAAGCTTCCTGGAAGAGGTGTCCTTGGGCTTGTGCATTTGCATCTGGAACCTAGAAGTCTATTCCTGGCCTTGAATTAAATAGGCTGAACTTGGCTCCTCTCCTCTCCATCCTTTCTGCTCACTGCCTTTGCTTCTCAACCCAATCCCACCCCTTTCGGTTCCCTTCTCTTCCTCTTTAGTTGGGAACTGAAGAGGGTTGGGGTAAGTCCTTCCCTCCTGGGCTTCATGTTCCCATCTACAAAGAGGAGAGGACGAGTGGTTTCAAAGGTCCCTGTGGTTCGAGGCCACATTCACTTTCCCAGAGAGTCGGCCGCAGGCCAGAAGGACAACCTGTGGTCCCACTCTCACTGAGAACCCTGTCTTAGTCTTCCTGCTGCTCTTTCATCTGTGTCTTTGAATCTCCAAGTCAAAACCCCAGAAAGGTGCCAGCCTCCTTGGCAGAACAGCAGGCTGAGGTGAAAGCAGCAGCTCCACTCTTCTCTGAAGGGCCCCTCCCGTGTCAGCCCCCCACCAGCTACTGGCCTGGTTGTTAGGGCTGTGATTGCTGACACCACCATCCCCCAGGAGGGAAGCGATTTTCCCCTCCCCTAAAGCCATTTTCTTTTCTCGCTAGAAGCAGACATCTGACACTTAAAGACCAAGAATGCCAGAGAGATGATGGCATTAAATAACAGAAATTAGAGCTGCCTAGGATGGCTCAGCCACCTCTCTGCCCCCTTCCCCAGCAGTTCCACCCCTCCCTCCCACGCATTCACAAAGGCAGCCCGCAAAGCATTCCCCACGTGGCCTCTGGCTGGGGTGGCCGGGGCATGCTGGCACCTGGAGAGCAGAGGTCTGCTTCTTCCTGAGCTCTGAGCCTTTTGTGTATCTAGTCCCATGACAAACTCTTGGAGAGAGGGCGAGGGCCAGGGCCAGGCCCTGAGTCCGGGAGCTTGCAGCCTGAGGAAGCAAAATGCCATATAGGAAGGGTATGAGACCCAGGCAAGCTGGGCCCTGGGTCCCTGGCTGTCCTTGCCGTTCTTCTGGCACAAGCTGCCAGACCATCCTGTCTAAAGCACAGCTCAGATCCTGCCTTTCTTCTGCACAAACTGCCCCAGTGGTCCCCCACTGCCTCCTGAATGGAATATTCACCTCACTCTGTTGACACTGTCCCCTGATTCCTCCCACTGTCTCCTATCCACCCACCCTCCCTCTCCCAACCCAACTTAGCTCCCCCCCCTCAGGCTTCACTTCAGCCCCAGATCAATGCGCTGCTGGGAGACAGGTGCCACAGGAGAGCCAGCCGCCCCAGGCTGTAAACTTCTGGTTTCAACCTCTGTTCTTTGTCCTGCTGCCAGCCAAAACCTTTCCTTCTCCCCAGCCAGCTTCTTCTGGTTCCTTCTTTCAGAATACCTTCTCTAAAGCCTGGAACTGCCATCCCAGAGTGGGGTCTGAGAGAGTCTGCACCTAACAAATATTTGGTGGGTGAATGAATGCCTTAGTCAGTGAATGAATGAATGAGAGATTCATCTCAAATAACATCTCTTCTGAGAAGCCTCTCCTAGGCTCCAAAGTCGGACACACCCACCCCCCTACTAGAGCTCAGCACATGCGTTCCAGGACAACGCCCACATTGTGTCCAAGGCAGCTTTAATTTCTGTAATTTAATGTCTTCAAGCCAGGTAGCCCCTCAGCCCAGAGACTTACCTAGCTTTGGATTCCATGTACTGTTGTACATACACTAAGGTCCCCAGAATATACTGTTGGCTTTAAATGGGATCAAGCACCCTTGGGGATGACCCTGCTTCTCCACCTCAAACGGGCTGCCACTTGCTCTGCTAGTTCCCATCTATCCTGGTTTTGAGGCCCACCAGACGCATGCCTGGTTGCAGAACACAGCCATAGCAGGGGGCCCTCCTACAGCTTGGACAGGAACAAGACCCCCTCACCTAGGCCCAAGGATGCCAGGGTCCTGGTTCAGAGTGAGTCCCTCACGGTCATGGTGGGAGCTGGATGGGCTTGAGGGTGGGCACACACAGGCTTCTCTCTCCAGATCACTCCAGACCTCCCTCAAAACCTGGTGAGAATGTATGAGATTTGAATAAGGGACTGAAGGGCCTCAAGAGACACTCGTCCACTGGACAAAAGAAACCAGGACCAGCCAGCTGTGTCCCTGCTCTGTATGGCCTTTGCACTATTTTCTGTTTCCCCCTTTGAATTGGGACCCCCGTCTCCACCCTCAGAAAGCATGCTCTCCAGGACTGAATGAGACCACTTTGGGAAGTTCTGCTGCTCTGCTTGGTGAGGGAGTGGACAGTCAGGCATACCAGAGACACCTGGGTCTTCTGACTGGGCAGGCAGGGATGCCAGAACTTGAGGTGACACCCAGGAAACTCTCACCTGCCACCCGGGCAGCTGGGGCTCTGGGCGAGGTGACATCTGTTCTGGCTGGCCGGGCCCCAGAGGGCAGCCTGCTTCTGGAGCTGAGGGCCTGGTGCATGCAGAAGGTCACTTTAGGCCAGGGCCCTGCAGTGGCAGGCCTAGCCGTGGGGTCATTGCTGGCCTGGAGCAGAGCTGGGCTGCTGCAGTAGTGGTGCATTTTCTCCTGCTCCAGCAGAGATGTTCATAGAGGGATGGTCTGGGATCTGGAACCTCATAGATGGAGAAGGCCTCCCTGACCCACTGGGCCTAAGGCCTCGCCCAGCCTCAGCACCTCCACCGGCAGCTGCAAATAATGCTGCCCTGATTCTTGCAGAGACCTGGGCAGGGAACATGAAGCTGAAAGAGCCTCTGGGGCTCTCCTTGCCTCCCCCACACGTCAGAAGGCCTCAGGAAACCTGGGATCCAGGCACTGAATTGAAGCCAGGCTTAGCTAAGGTTTCCCAATGGGTCACACCTTCCTAGGCCCCGTGCAAGACACCTCCCTTTGCTGATGGCTGGTCCAAGCCCGGGGTGGGCCAGGGAGTTGAGGGCCTGTGAGATGGTTATGGGTCCTACCACCACCCAGAGGGAAGAGTTCAATCTGCCTCTGATTTCTGCCCGCCTCAAGGCCTTGGGACCTGGTCTTCTCATTCCCTCATATCTCTCCCTCCAGGAAGTCTGCCTGGATGGACTCGCAGTTCAGGCAATGAATCTTCTGCTCCTCCTAGATTACTAAACTATTTTCTGGTTAGAATTCTCACCTTTCTACAGGATCTGCAAACTTCCTGAACTTCCTGAAGGCAGGGCCTGGTCTCCACCTTAGTGTTCACACCCCCATATGTACAATCCAGTGTTACTCAGGGCTGGGTACTCAGGATGCTGGCTCTAATGTTGCTCTATGCACTATCCATTGCCAGGACTGGCCCCCAAACCTGCTGTGTACCACCCATACAATACTTCTTTAAATTCACAAAGCTATTTTTTAAAGATTTTATCTATCTATCTATCTATAGGCAGAGGGGAAGGGAGGGAGAAAGAGAGGGGGAGAATCATCAATGTGTGGTTGCCTCTCACATGGCCCCCACTGGGGACCTGGCCTACAACCCAGGTGTGTGCCCTGACTAGGAATCAAACCTGTTACCCATAGGCCTGTGCTCAATGCACTGAGCTATACCAGCCAGGCCACAAAGCCATTTCTTAGCATTCCTTTCATACCTTCCTCACCTGACCCTGAGCGGCCATCATGAGCATTCCCAGGACACACAGAAGGAAGGCCACAGGTCACACAATCAGAGCTTTAGGATTCCAGCTGGATCTCTGACCCTGCCTCTCCAAGTTCCCCTGAGGCTCCCTGGAGTCCTTGACAGGGGCTGGGGCTGGAGTTACAAGGTCCTTCTCTCTCTAACCCCAACCCTTGCTTTGTACTTTTGGACAAAGTAAAGACAAACTTACTCCGGGTGGGGTGATGCTCTGGCCAGGACGTTGCTGCTCAGTGACATTGGGGACAAGCAGGAAAGGTGTCCCATCATTTATCTGCAACTGAACCCCAGCCCAGAGGTGGCCTGCAGGGGTTCTCAGCGGACAGCTGCAGGGTGCATCTGCCTTCCTCACTAAACCCCACACTCAGGACCTCAAACTCCAGGACCACAGTCTTCTCCTCTGCCTTCAGCCTCTGGCTCAGCAGGGATGTAGCAACTGGAAGTTCAGACCCCCTGAAGCCCATAGCCATGCTGGAGACTGATCCCTGGGCTGCACAATGCCTCCTCTTGCCCACAGCACCAGCCAGAGCCAGTCTAAGAGCCTACATCCTGGCCACATCCACCCCTCTCTGTTTCTGTTTGAAGAGAAACTGGGTTAACAAGCTGGGAAGCTGGGCCTGACCTGGAGAACAAAGATAGCATCGATCCCTTCCTTTCAACATTTTTTCATTCAACAAATATTTATTGAGCATATACTGTATGTCAGGCACTATTTTAGGCATTTGGAATATGGCAGTGAACCAAACAAGGATTCTTGCCCTCCTAAAGCTTATCTTCTAGTGGAGACCAATGAAAATAAACATAGAAAATAAGTAAATAATAATGTCTATTAGAGATAGTAAGTTCTGTAGGGAAAAACAGCAGGGTCAGGGACAAGGAATACCAGTGAGGGGAACACTTAGGCATGGGAAAATCAGGACTTCCTATTTCCGGGAGAGTCTGTCTCCATGTGCTTGTTTAGTCCCAAGAGTCCTTGACTCACAGGGAGAGATGTGTTTCAAGGAGAGAAGGACTGTGTCTGTCCCGGGAGTGTGCCCTTAGCTCCTGCTTCTGGAACCAGTTTACTTTCCTAATCAAAACTCACGATATGGAGCTTAGCTTCACTTGACAGAATGCCCAGTGCTTCTCACAGCAAAGAGTTGTCGAGTTGGAACTGATCCTCCTTGATTCTGACACACCCGGTGGGGTAGGGGAAATTCTGGACACTCCTCAGTAAGAACCATCTCTACCATCACTACCACCGCTACCACTATCGTCATTACTGTCATCACCACCGTCATTACCATCGTCATCACCATCACCACCAGCATCACCATGACCACCTCCGTCATCATTATTCTCATCATTAATGAATACATCATCATATCATTCACAGTACTCTTCACTGAGCAGCTCTTGGGTACCAGGTACTCTACATGACTCTATAAGGTAGATACAATTATCCCCATTTTACAGATGAAGAATTTGAGGCTGAGAGAACTTCAGAAGCAGAGCTGGGATCTGAACTTAGATGCAATCTACACTTACCCCTATTAAACATGTCCTGAGTCTGGCTCAAAGATTTAAATTTATTCTATTAGAGACTTGTGTACCCTAAAATTATAGAAGTACAGTTCTAAGGAGCACAATAATGGACGGCATAGATTTCACTGAAGAAAAGCTTCATTTGAAGTGACCTTAACTGGAATGCCTAATTTTCATACAGTAAAAGATAGCCGGTGTAAGTGTGGCATTAACCATCCCAGCGAAGAGCACATGTGGTAGGCTTCTTCTGCAATAACGAAATTCAGTTTAAGGTCCCCTAAGAAGAAGGCAAGGCAAAGAGGGTTTAGAAGACCTTAGTTCTAGTCACCTGACTTGTGGATGAACTTGGGCAAATCCCCTCCCCTCTTTGGGTGTCAGTGACCCCATCCGTACCATGGGCGGAAGTCAGGTAGATGTCTTCCCACAGCTTTGATGGTCTGAAAGTCTCTCAGTCATATTAAGAAAGGCCACAGTCTGGCCATTGGGAGAGAGAGTGGGTAGCAGAGGCTACTTGGAAACTGTGACCTCAACAGCTGCTCCTGGCAACCACCCCAGAGCTGAAGGCCACAGTTTCTGCTAGGTCTGAGGTCTTAGAGATACAATGATTCTGTACAAGCAGCTCTCCTCCCTTGCATGCTTCAAGTAACTCTCAGAGATGTTATACTGTGGGAGCCAGTCCCTTCTGCTGGAGGTCTGACCTCTGTCCCGCCCTGTACCCCGCCCCGTACCCTTGCAAGCAGGCCCCGTGCACACACCATCTTACCTCAACACTCCCCTCTTCTCCTTGCTTTGTGTCTTTTCTTCCCTCTAACATTCTACAAAGGAGGTGCAGTGATTGCATCAGCCTTAGCTTGGTCTGAGGGCCCACCACTTCTGACCCCTCCCTACACTGAGCCTCTGGGGCATGCTCTTTTTTTTTTTTTTTTGAGGAGTGAGTTATTTTGTTTTAAATTGTGGTAAGAAAAAGCCCTGGCTGGTGTGGCTCAGTGGATTGGGCGCAGACCTGTGAACCAGAGGATTGCCAGTTCAATTCCTAGTCAGGGCACATGCCTGGGTTGCAGGCCAGGTCCCCAGTGCAGGTGCGTGAGAGGCAACCACACATTGATGTTTCTCTTCTCTTTTTCCCTCCCTTCTCCTCTCTAATAAATAAATAAAATCTTTGAAAAAAATTGCGGTAAAATACACAAAGCATAAAATTTACCATCTTAACCATTTTTGAGTGTGCAGTTCAGGAGTGTTAAGTACATCTGCATTGTTGTGCAGCCAAGCTCCAGAACTCTTTACATCTTGTCCACTGAAATGCTACACCCATTACACAGCAATCTCCACTGCCCCGCCCCCAGCCCCTGGCAGCCAGTGTTCTCTTGTCTCTGCCTATCAGTGTGACTACTCCAGACATCTCACACAAGCGGAACCGCCCAGTATTTGTGGGGTTTTTTTGTGCCTGGCCTATTCACTCAGCATTATGTGCCCCCCCATGGCTCACTCTTGTTGCCCCCAGCCAGGTTGCCCCGTCTCCACACCCTGCCTCCTGCTTTCGTGAGCACTATGTCCTCTGCCCAAACGTCAGCCCCACCTGATGTCACCCTACACATCCTCCAAACGGCTAAAAGTCTGCTTCTCTGGAACCTGGCTGGTGACTCTTCTCTGCCACATTCTGCACCTTTTTCTTCCCTTTCAAATGGCTGCTTGCCCGCACTTGACTGAACATCCTTCAGGGGTCACGTCTGTGTGCCCAGGACAGGATAGGACATGGAGGAGGTGCCTGGGGGGCCATTAACACATTATACAATGAATGAATTGGGAGGATAAATGAATTAATGGACAAATTTGACCCAGCTTCTCCTTGTGCAGAAAAGTATAAAAAATAGTTCTTTCAGCTGTTTCATTTGGATTCTATTTGTGAGAAATGAAGACCCTCTTGGACTTTTGACCCATATTTGGACTCAGAGATGCATCCTGGTGTCCAGGAGAGAGGGTAGCAGCATGGGGAGGGGGCAGGGCGGAAGCAGGCCAGAGTCAGTAGTTCCTGATGCTCAGGCTTCTCCTGGCCTGGCCTCGGTCCCACATAGAAAGTCTGGAAACCTCAGTGAATTTTAGCAGGCTAGGGATGGGTAGCACTCCCATTTTACAGATGGAAAAACTGAGGTGAGGACAGCAGAGCAGGACCAGATCCCTACTCCCTTCCCGGGATTCCTTACATACCCAGCTGCCTCCCTGATTCAGCCTCCTGTGATTTTCAAAAGGCCTGAACTCCAGGCAGAGACCTGGCTTCTAAGAAGGAGTCAAGATGGGGTGGGGTGGGGGGTGAGCAGAGGAGGCCACAGTGCTGATTTCTAAGCTGCCTTCCTTCAGCAGCCCCAGTGTGAAAGGCCTTAAGGGGCCCTTCAGTCTTTCTTCCCCAGAAAAAGAACTACTCAGAGGCCACTGGCTTCGTCTAAAACAGCCTGGGCCTGAACTTAGCACAGAGGGCATCCTTCCTTCTTACAATAGTTCCTTTCAGCCTCCCCCTCCACGGCTCCTGTGGGCCCTCAAGTCCCCACCCCAAGGATCTACCTTCAACTGCCCCCACCCCACCCCACCCCACTCCCAGCCTCTGTTCAGAAATGAGTCCTTCTGGTGGGGAGCCTGTGAGTTCACCAGAGCCTCCCAAGGGCTGGCGGTGGTGGGTGGGGTGGAAGGAACAGAGGCACAGAGAGATCAGGTAGGTGAGTGAAGGGATGGGTCTGCACCTCAGGCTTGCAGATCCCGGGCTGGTGTGACCATCACCACTGCACACCAAGACTTAAGTCCCCAGCCCTCTATGGCAGACTTCCAGCCTCACAGGGGAATTGTCTCAGGCCCACACCTCATTCCATCTGAGTCCACAATGCCAGCGGCTCATGGAGTGATAGAGTCTGATAGAGTCAGACTAGCGAAGTGGAGCACAGCAGCCAGCCTCTCCACTGCACACGTGGGAAAACAGGCCCAGAGCAGAAAGGGGCCTCGTTTGTGCTCACTCAGCTAGTAGGTGGTAAAGGCAAAATTAAAACCTTAGTCTCTTGCCCTGACTGGTATAGCTCGGTGGATTAAGCACTAAGCACCAGCCTGCAAATCAAAAGGTTGCTGGTTCAATTCCCAGTCAGGGCACATGCCTAGGTTGGGGGCCAGGTCCCCAGTAGGGGGCACATGAGAGGCAACCACACACTGATGTTTCTCTCCCTCTCCCTCTCTCCCACCCTTCCCCTCTGTCTAAAAATAAATAATTAAAATCTCCAGCATAGCACAGTGTGGATCATCCCCGAAGCCTGCCCTCTAGCTAGGCTGCACTAAGCAGGAGGTGTGGGCTGCACACATGATCCCTGGGCTCACGCCGACAGCGTCCTCAGCCAGCTTTGCCTCGGAAGGGATAAAGTTCCTTGGGTGGCAGGAGAAAGAGGGTGCTAATTTCTCTGCCAGCATTGGCAGCACTGACCTTCAGTCGTCCATGTGCCTAGTCACCCCATGCTCCACTTGTCCCAAGAACTCAGACCCCTGCCTGGGGGCCCTGCAGAGTCAGAGGTCCTGAGACCAACACCACCTGCAGCAACAGAGACATTTAGAGCAGGTAGGGGGTGGGGGCAGGAGCTGGCAGGGGCAGCACCACGTCAGCACATAACACATCTAGGAGGAGAGACCAACTTCACAGCCAGGTTCAGAGACGGGGAAACGAAGCAGGAGAAAGGGAAAGACAGAGAAAGGGAGAGAGAAGACAGATCCACAGAGATCAATGGAGAGAAAGGCAGACACAGAGTCAGAGGAGAGACAAGGATAGGAGAGCCCTGGAGAGCCGCTCTGTGTATCAGAGGTTGCAGGTTCAGTTCTCCGTCAAAACCCTATGTTTTGGGTTTGATCCCTGATTGGGATGGAAGGCAACTGATCAATATTTCCCTTTCACATAGATGTTTCTCTCCCTCCCTTTCCCTCTCTCTAGAATCAATGATAGGAGACAGGTGGATTGAGTCAGAGAGAGAGTGGGAGAGAGAGACAATAATGGGATGAAAAGAGAGACTGGTGGACTGGGACAGACAGGCAAACAGAAGGACAGAGAGAGAGAAAGAAAGAAGCCAAGTAGGAGAAACTGACAGACCAACCGAGGAGTGGGCCCCGGTGGGCAGAAGTCTGCTGTACCCTCAGCAGACAGAATGCTGAGCAGTGCGTCTCAGGCCTGCCGCTAACCAACTCTGGGGCCTTTGCTCAGCCCCGTGGACTGAGCTCCCAGCCGCAGAATGGAGCAGCATTCAAGCTCTGGAAAAGGATGCATCTAGAGAAAGAGAAAGAGCCCTGTGGGTTGGGCGGCGATGGTGCTGGGGATCTCTGGCAAAGCATCTCCTAACTCAGTTACTATTGCTGGACTGTCATGTGGCTTCTCTGGGCCTTGGTTTCCCCTGGACGTGATGATGAGTATAGTTAGAGCAGGGTCTCTGAGGTTTCCTGTAGCCTTAAGATCTGGTCTTAGCTCAGGCTTTGTCTTTGTTAGACAATTTACTGCTCTGTCCTATTTAATGCATGACCTCCACCTCATTGCCCAAAGTGGCTGCTTGAGATTTAGCCATCACAACTGAATTTCAACTAACTGGAAGGAGGAAAAGGGTAAAGAAAACACCTGCTTCTGTCTCGATCTCATTGGCCACTACTTAGCCCCAGGGCTGCATCCGGCTTTGAGGGAGGCTGGGGGGTGTACAATCCTAGGCTGTGGGTGGAAGCCATTTCACATGGCTCAAGTGGCGCCTTCACAGCAGGCTTCAACATAGTCTTATGGTTTGCTTTGCTTACTACATATATTTTATTTTATTTTACAAGATTTTATTTATTTTTGAAGGGAGGGAGAAAGAGAAAGAAACTTCGATGTGTGAGAGAAATGTGGACTAGTTGTCTCTCGCACCCCCACACCCCCAACCGGGGACCTGGCTTGGGCTGGTCCCTCTCCCTCATCTTCCGCTGAGCAGGCACAGCCCTGGCACCATCCTTGTCGCTGTGTCTGCTGTTCTGGAGTCTTCACTGTTACTGAAGCCAGTCTCACATCCTAAAGCTTGGGCTCCTTGGGCTGCCCCATTCTTTCTCCTTCGAGGAGGAGATGTCTTCCCAGGTGTCCTCCTGGGAATTTAGGGTCTCGCCTTTGCCTCCCCACCTCCCCCAGCACCACGTTTCAGCACCTTATGAGCTTGTTTTCCTTCCTCAGTCTCATTTACACCCCTCTAGGAAGGGGAGGGGAGGCCTGGTGGTTTAAGTCCACCGGGGCTCAGTGACGGGGACCAGGGGACTCTCTCTGCGGCCTTGGGGGAGGGTAGTTGGGAGCACAGCTGCCCCAGAACCTCAGCCTTCTTGTGGGGAAAGACTGGGCTATGAGGAATTGAGAAAGCTCTCTGAGTGGGCCTTTCGGTGCTCCCCCTGGAATGGATCACACCTAAAATTTGAACCCCAAAGCCCCATGAAAGTGAGACCAACTGCCCTCTCCTCCCGTTCAGGGCTCTTTCTGCCCAGCCAGGCGCAGGGGTGGGGAGGATTGGGTCAAAAGCTTAGCTGGCTGTGCCCCTCTGGCTTGGTGCAATTTCTCAGGCAACGTCCCTCCCCCTGTCCCCAGTGATGGATGGTGACAAATGAGGGTAGGTAGGGGGTTCCTGAGCTCATCCAGGGCCACAGCTGGGGAACTCAGTCATCAGAGCCCTTTACTGGCTTCTCCACCAAGGTGACTGACGGTCAGAGAGATCAAGTTTCAGGCAAATGGTTCAGGAGATAGAGAGGCTCCCCTGGAGATGAGCGGTCCTGTGTGTGATGGGGGGCCCCAGTCCTCCCTTGAGCTGGAGAGGTGGGGGTGGGGTGGGCTTCTCTGATTCTGGAATTATAGGCGGGAGGGGGAGGGGCCCTGGCAGAGCTGGTGGCAAGGAGGGAGCTGCCTTTCTGGGAGGAGGAGATAAAACACCTTTGAGAGCAGGTGCTGGGAACACTGCCCAGGGCCAAGTGCTGAGGCTGCAAAACCAGTCAACCCCCTGGGACCCCAGCCAGAGCTGGTGCTGGTGCTCAGAGGAACAAGCTCCAGCTGTTGGGGTGCACCATGTCTGCCTGGAGGGACAGGACTCCCTGGGGCGATCAATAAGGAGAGGAAGAAGTACAGAAGGGAGAGGTCTGGAGAGCCCCTGGTAGAGGCGGGTCAGGTAGGACTGGAGCAGATGGGGGAGCAGGGAAGGGGGAGGAATGCCAGGACTGAGCAGTTCTGAAGGATGAGGTTGAAGACCTGGAGATGCTGTGCTTGGGGGACACTGGGCAGCTAGTGTGAGCTCCAAAAGTCTGGACGATGTCAAACGAGTCATATTGAGTAGGGTCTGCTGGGGGCCAACGGACTGGAGAGCCCTGTGCTGTGGGAACAAGGAGCAAGCACTCAGGCGACATACCCAGCAGTCAGCATTTTCGGTGAGGAAGGAGGGCAGCACAAAGCCAACGTGACAAACCCAAGCTAAGGTGGCACCCCCAGAGGGAGGACGAGCTGGGAGAATCCAGGGCTGTTATGGCTGGGGGAATTGTCATGACCTTTGGGCCAGTCCTCTCTGAAGGCGGGCTCATCCTGATGTTAACAATCTCTGCTTAATTTCTCCCACCCACGGTGGTGGCGCTCACTACCCTGTGGAAGTAAGAAAGCTACTTTTGTCCTGAGCTGAAGTCTGCACCCCCACCTTCCTTCCTCTATGGACTCAGTTCTAGCTTAGTCCTCTGGGAGGGGAAGATCACGCTGCTCCCCCCCCCCCACTCCTCACCAGTGTCCACATTCATACCAGAGCAGTCTGACCTAAGTCTCTTATGCTCTGATGACGCAGGAGGGTTCTAGGACGGGCATGTCACGTGACACTTCTGAGGCTCCCTCTAGACAAGGAAGGTAGGAAGCAGAGAGCCCTCTGGCTACACTCTCCTCATATGAGTTTAGCAGCCAACAGCCCTCCCTTTCCCGAATGGAATCAGGCTGGGTCACCAGCCAGGGCTAGGCAGCTGTGCGTGCCTGGGGCAGTTCTAAACATGTGAGCGAACTGCATAGATGAGGGCAGACTCTGAGCTCTCTGGCCTGCATAGAGTTGAATGCACCTTGGCCTCTAATCTGCGGGCTCACGGGGTGGGGGTGGGGGGTGAAGCTGCACAAGCAGACCCATGGGCTATCTATCCCCTACTCCTGGACCAAAGTGCCCATTGGGGGTTCTCTGCTGTGCTGCTGGGGACAGAGGTGATGCTGAGGCTCTGAGGCTTTACCAAGGTTGGGTGGGATAGCACTTTTGAGGAGTACAGTTGGACTCAGGGAGCCAAGGGCTGGGATGGGAGGGTCTCTGGGTTTCTGTAACTGCTCATCATGGTTTTGACCATCTTGCTCCAACCCATGCTTGGTCTGCCAGACCTTGGGGGTCCTTGGAATGTGACCGAGGTTTGATGTGTTTTAAATGCTCTGGTGTGTTCGTAAAGTTCTGGGGGTCCATGGGGTTGATACTGAGGTTCTGGGGTTCTTGTGATATAAAATTCTAGAGATATTGTTGAGATTTTTTGAGCTACTCTGGGAGACTTGGGGGTCTCTGGGGATTGTTTGTGAGTTCTGGGGCTGCTGCTGTCCTCCCCCATTCATTCCGACCCACTCCTTCTGAGCTTAGCACTTTGCCCTTTGAGAATTCTGATAACCACAGGCCAAGGAAGGCACATGTGGGCCTCTGTTTCTGGATGCAAAAATTCCTGAGGTGTAATCAACTTGAACAAAAACATGGGGAGGAAGGACGCCCTGTCCCAAGGCCTTCGTGGGAGAGCTCCAGCCTGAGGGGCTTGGAAGCTCTGTATTAGGCCCAGATGGCAGATGGGCCTTGGTCTGCTCAGAGCCTGGAAGTTTTTGGGATCCCCTCTCACAGTGAGCAGGGTTCAGCTACCCTACTCTGTGCCTAGCTGGGAGCTCTGCTTGGCCTGGGCTGATACTTAGATATAGCGTCAGCCTCATCTGAATGGGCCGCAATGGGCAGACTGACTGCTGCCCTGCTCTCTCCCATTCTCAGCTCTCCTAAGACACTTCCACCTTGTTCTAGCTACCATTGCTGATCTCATCTGATCTCAGGGCCTGCTCCAGGCCCCTTCCTCCAGGAAGCCTTCAAGACTGCCCAAGTCATCTCCTCATTCCTGTATCCCTCTTCTCTGAGCTTCTGCAGTCTGTCTCCCAAGTATCTCCTCTCTCTGGTTCCTCTTCTGATGTTAGGTCTCTTGCTCTTCTAGGTGTGAGTCCCCCTGTAAAGCCATCTCCGGAGGGCAGGCCCTGGACTCTGCTGCCAGGTTTTTAGAGAAATTCTTTAGGAGCACCTCATTACTGTCTTTCTCTTATTATTTTTCCTTGCCAGTTTGCAGTCCTGAACACCTCAGAGCTAACTCTCCCATTTTGCAGATGCAAGCTGCAAGCTATTCTAGCTCCAAGCTGAGAAGGTACCTTGGGTTCAAGAAGTAGGCCCACCCTCCTAGCTTGAGCCATATGCCCACCCAGTATCCATGGATCTTTGACAAGCCTGCCTCCCTGCTCCCAGCAGAATGGATGGGGGAGCTGGAGGCCGGGGCAGGGGTGTGCCTGGGCAGTCACAGCTGCTCTCTTTGACCTGTTGCTACAACCAGTGACTAGTGTGCTGCTGGCTCCACATTCTTGGGTCATAAAATCATTTCTGGTAAGGAGCTGGTGCCTTGGGGGAGAGGAAAGCCCACAATCAAAGAATGGCTAGACTAGACGACCCGGCCCTCTCAGGACAGAAGCAGGCTGAAGGCCGGAATGGTGAAGGGAACCCATTCAGGGTCCCAGGGCCAGACCGGAAACCCAGGTGGGGCATTTCTCACTGACAAATAGAAACCCTGCTCTAACCTCCTGGGTCTGCTTCCTCCTGTTCTCAGGGCAGATCTGAGGTGAGGAAATTGGAAAGCGGATGAGGCGCCCATTTCCTCACCTCTGAAGGTGACCTCTGCATGGCCCCACTGAAGATGCAGGGGATACCCTGGGCACTGGGCCATACACAGCAAGGGGTAGTGGTGGTGCCAGTGGGATTCCGTTTGGGGCACAGCAGGGTTTAGTTTAGGGAGCGGTGCTGTGGGGAAGGGCCTGTACCTGGGCTTGGCTGGGGCCCCTGAGGCTGATGAATGACCTTCCTCAGTGCCCAACTGCACACCTTCCTCCCTCCCTCCTTCCCTCCTCCCTCCCTCCCTCCCTCCCCCCTCCCTCCCCCCCCCCTCCCTCCCTCCCTTCTTCCTTCCTTCCTCCTCCCTCCCTCCCTCCCTCCCCTCCCCTTCCTCCCTCCCTCCCTCCCTCCCTCCCTCCCTCCCCCTCCCTCCCTCCCCCTCCTTCCTCCTTCCTCCCTCCCTCCCTCCCCCCTCTTCCTCCCTCCTCCCTCCCTCCCTCCCTCCTCCCTCCCCCCCCCTCCCTCCCTTCCTTCCTTCCTTCCTTCCTTCCTTCCTTCCTTCCTTCCTTCCTTCCTTCCTTCCTTCCTTCCTTCCTTCCTGTCTCTGCTCAAATATCTCCTTAGCAAGGTCTTTCCTGACTGTCCTGCCTAAAACAGTCAATTCCCGTCTGTCTGTCTGTCTCTATTCTCTTATTCTACCTTATTTTCCCTCAGCACTGACACATTTTATCTCTCCACACCCCCGATGCATGGCAGGTCCCCTGAGGTGCAGGACCTGACCTGCCTTGCTTGCTGCTGTACTCTAGCGTGCAGAACCTTGGGAGGCACTTAGTCGGCATACAATCTGCATTTGCTGAGTGAAAGAGAGAGGAAGGAAGGAAGGAAGGAAGGAAGGAAGGAAGGAAGGAAGGAAGGAAGGAAGGAAGGAAGGGAGGAAGGGAGAACTAGGCTGGGGCGCAGATCCAGGCTCCCTCCAGGGAAGGAGCTGTTCTGACCCACAGAGCTGTCCCATCATGCACCTCTCTGCCTCACTGGGGAAGTGAGCTCCCTATCACGGACTGGACTTTCCTTGTGGGCGGTATCACGAGGAGGATTTAAAATCAAATGGGGGTGGGGGTAGTAAGACTAAAGGGGGCCAAATACATGGTGATGGAAGAAGATGATTTGACTTTGGGAGGTGGGCACACAATGCAAAATACACATCATGCATGTATCATGGAAATGTTCACTTGGAACCCATATGATCTTATTAACACATGTCACTCCAGTAAATTTAATAAAAATAAATAAAATAAAATAAGGGAAATTCATAATAGGGATGAATATAATACCACACATGAATAAAATTATTTCAGGTGTTTGAAGGTAATCCATTTCTCAAGGCAAAAATAAAATAAAATACTGCCAAATGAGCAGAGGGGGGGGTGTCAGGCTCTGGAAAGCCCAGCTGGGGAACCAGGGAGCAGCTACAGCCCGAGAGGGGCAGGCCCATGAGGAGCAATGGTTGCCAGAAAGGGCATGGCTCTGCGGAGCTCAGTCACAAAGCCCCTGCGACCTGAACACTGCATCAGGAGAACAAGGGAGGAGGAGGAGAGGCAGAGCTGTGCTCTCGGGAGCTCATAGCAGGACTGGGAGACAGGATTCACCCCAAACCCCTGGGATCAGATGGGCAGTGTGGACTCCCACAGTGCATCAAATAAAGTCCAGGTTTGGCTCTGAGTCCGCAGATGCTGACATCTCTGTGGCTTAGAGAGGCTGGGCAGAGCCATCTTCCTGGAAAGGGGGCCATTTAGGAAGGAGGGGGAGGAACCAAAGGCAACAGAGCACTCAGGCCCACTCGCTGGGGGGCCTCGTGGGTCTGCCGGCTGAATTTGGAGGGGGAGCCTTTCGGAGTTCAAGCCCTGTCCCCTCTGAGCCTTCACTTGTGCCGTTCCCTCTAATGGGAATATGCTTCCCTGCGCCCCCCCCTTCTGCTCAGCTTACTTCCCAGTCCTCAAATCTTCACTCCAAGGTTACTTTCTTCAGGAGCCCCTCCCCCTTCTCAGACCAAATTTCGTTTCCCACAGGACATGTCAGGGCCATCTGCCCTTCCTTTAGGACCCGAAAACACTGGAGGTCATTTACCTGCTCATCTATGTTTCCTGAACTGTCAAGCTCACACCCCAGGGTCCAGAACAGTGCTGGCACTTAGTAGGTGTTCAACAAGTTTATATTAAGACTAAATGGATGAATGTCTTTTTTAAAAAGGCTTGTTGAACAAATGCCTAAGCTGGGCAGGGCCAGGGCCCAGGCCCCAGTGGGGTACTGGAAGGGCCCTTAAAGGTTCAGAGGTCCTGACCCCCACTGAGGGGTCGGGGCCTGAGAACTGCTCTCTGCCTTTCTCGGCATCTCGCCCCTCACCCCAACCCCTGCTTGAACTAGGAAGGGGAAGGGAGCAGGCCAGGGTGGGGGGCACTTCTCAGGGGAGGCAGAATGGAGAGGTACTCCCAGCCCCCATCTGGGCCCTGTTTTCCTTACCCTCACCCGACACCCTGGAAGGAGCAGGAAGCAGGCAGGGTTCTTTCCTATCCGTGGGTCTGGTTCGTGTTTAAAGGACTAATTTTTGCCTTGTGGGGATGAGTTATCTCCTTGTGAAATCAAGTTGGAAAAACAAAAAAGCTTTACCAGTAAGACACATGTTGCCTCCTGCCTCATGGAAACTGGGGAGAAGGAATGGACAGGCCCCCTCCCTGTCTCTGTCCTGCCAGCCCCTGGGATTGCTAACGTGCCAGATTGCCAGGCCGGATTTGTGTGAGCATGGGCACAGCAGATGTGGTGAGCAAAGATGTGGGAACTTGGGGCAGGCGCTGAAGGCAGGTACTTGTGTTGGAAGTCAGGTGCGGGTCCCTCCTGGCCACACCCCCCCAGGGCTGGGAGCCAGTGGGGATGGGGCCTCCTCCCCTGGGAGGAGTTTTTGTCAGACCACGGTGGGTTCCCACTGCTCAGGCCCAAAGGGGTGGTCCCGAGAGAGCCTGAACAAAAGGGGGGGTTGGGCTGGACCCCCAAGAGCAGGAGGGACCAGGAGTCCAGCTGGGAGGGTCCAGCAGACATGCTGGGCCCTCCCCATAGCCCGCCCACCCTTTCATCTCTGCAGCTCCTTCCTCCCTGGCCCTTCCTTGAGCCTGTGTCTGTGGGTCTTCTCAGTGGGTTTGGGGAGGGGAAGGAAGGGGGGCGTCTCTGTGGGCAGCTCGGATTGGACAGACCTGCTTTGAAAATGGTCCTTTGAGCAAAGACCTGTTGCTGGTCAGTCACACAAAGAGACGAGAGCCCAAGGACCCCAAGGGAGCACCACTCTCAAGGGGATAGCTACCTCCTGCAGCACTGGGCAAGACTAGGCAGGAGGGGACAAGAAGGGACAGGAGAAGCCCTTCCCCTCCTCCTGTGCCAGCCACCCGGGCCCTCACTCCCAGACGGGCTTTTATCAGAGAGCTAGAGGCAAGACAGTAACCTTTAAGATTAAAGAGAAACATTTTTTTTTGTTTGAGTTTCTTTTTCTTTCTTTCTTTTTTTTTTCCCCCCCTAAGCCTCTTTTCACATCTGTAGTGACTCTTTTCCTCTTGTCTGGAGGTCAGAGGAGAAGAATAGAGAATGTCCGGAGCTGCAGGGAACCAGTCCTCTGGGACCACAGAGGACTATTCCTACGACAGCTGGTACATCGATGAGCCCCAGAGTGGCCAGGAGCTCCAGCCTGAAGGGTAAGTGGAGGGCCTGGCTCTGCAGCCAGCAGGCTGAGGTGTGGCTGGGATTACTGATGCGGGGACCTGGAAGAACCAGGCAACAGCTGCCAAGACGGGCTCTGCCACTCTTTGCTGTGTGGCCCTCAGCAAGTCACAAGACTCTCTGGGCTCCAGTCTCCTCATCGCTCACATGAGAACAGCCCTTGCCCGGGTGTTAAGATACTTGAGGTGGGGCCCTGGGCCACACAAGTCACCTAAAAAGCACCTGTGTGACATGTCTAAAATAGGTTTCGGGCCCCATCCTTAAAATGGGTGACTCTGGCCTGCAGCCAGGCTGGAGAGCGCCGGGTGAGTGGTTGAGGGAAGCCGGGCCTGCCTTCAAGGAGTTACTGCGCCCTGTGGTGCCGGTCTGGGGTGTGGTGTTCTCAGCATCAGACTTTCTGGGCAGGCTGGGGGCCGGGGGAGGCCGAGAGCCAAGGAAGAAATCCTGGTGAGGAGTTCTGGAGGAAAGAGGCCGCCCTGTTTTCTTTGGCTGGCCTCAGAATCTCTGTGAAGATGAGGAGGTCCTGTTCCTCCCAGCAGGACTGCTGGGGCCACTGGGGGAGGGAGGGAGTTTGCCTGAGCACAGCATGGTGTGCCCCGGGAGTCCTAGCTGCCTTTGCCTGGGCCACTTCTGTCACTGTTTAGTCTGGGCATCCTGGCGAGGGAGCTGGGCCTCGCTGTGTCCTCACACGCTGCCAAGGACACCTCACCAGTGAGAGCCCCAGAGCCCAGTTGTCCCCTCCTTGTTCCAGCCCCGGCCCCATCCCCCACCTCCTACTCTGTCAGAGGGTTGGGGGAAGTGGAAAGGTGGGGCCGGGGGTTGCGGAGCCAGATGTCTGCACATCTGTTCTCCATCAACAAGAAACTGGAGAAGGAGAAATGCTCATATACCTGGGGCTGGGGCTGGGGCTGGGGTTGCGCCCTGGTCAGACTTAGGCCGGAGGCCTCACCTCAGCCTGGGGGAAGGAGCTGTTTGCAGAGCTCCGGGCTCTGACTGCAGGGAAAGCAGCCATGCTGTTGGCAAGGGTGTGCCCTCCTCTCCTTCTCTGGCTGACCCTGCTGCAAATATATGGAGTGGGAGGAACAGCAGGAGGGGGAGGGGCCCAGGAGCCCCAGGAGGACACAGACCCTGACCTGGGCAAAGGCCCTGATCTGCAGCTGTGCCCTTTAGGTGACTCAGGAGCTGGTCACTGGCCCGGGCCAGGAGCTTTCAGCCGGCTCTGTGGCTGGGGTATGGCCCTAGGATAAAGCTGGGTATGTGGCAAGAACTGGGCAGTGGGGAGTACTGCTTGTAAGGTGGGTGGAATCTAGAATTTACAGCTCCCTTTTTCCACTGCAGGGAAGAATAAAGAGGTTTGTTTGACTCTCCTTACTTAGCCAAACCAAGTCGAGCCGCCTGCCTCCTCCCCACCACCCCCTCAAGGGTGGGAGCAGGAAGCAGGGGAGCCTAGGGACATTCCCGGGGGTGAACTTGGGCTCACCTCGCCCTGTCTGAGTCAGACACCCAGGGAGATGGGACACCAAAGCTCTGAGGAGCTCTGACAGTGGCCTTCCTCTGTGCCTCAGTGGGCCCCCGCAGGCTTGGGAGTTGGGGTTGGTAGGCACTGGTGACAGTGGCTGGGACAGACTCGGTCTCCTGGCGACACTTATCCGTGTGCCCCTGTGGTGCCAGGCCCTGGCTGAAGAGGTTGTAGGGCAAGTCCGATGGGGATGGGACATGTCATCTGGGGTCTGCTGTCAGCAAGGGGTTGATCCGTGTAGGCCGAGCTGGCCCTTTCCACCCCCAGAGGTCCCTCTGGCCACACTTAACAGGGGATGCACGCATACCTATGGCAGCTGTCCAGGATGTCACGCACCTCCCCATGTCTTCAAAGGGCTGCCTGGTAGGCGGAATCAGAGACTCTCCTCGTGGGTGCCCCACAGGAGGCCCACGCCAGGTCACCTGCAGGCCCTCCTGTCGTGGGTGGGGGAAATCAGGGAGCAGGGCTGAAGGTCTCCTGGGGCCTCACGCCCAGGCCTCCGCCCCAGACAGCCGGGCTTTCCCTCTCACCCGCAGAAGTGTGTCCTGCCCGCCCCCGGATGGGGCCCTGCACAGGCTGCTGCTCAGAGTTGAATTCTAGAAAGAGTTGCCTGGTTCTTTCCGTTTCAGTGTCCTCACCACCCTGCAGTCTGGCCTCGGTGTCCAAGACCAACAGGGCTGCGCCGAACTCTGGTGCTCACTCCTTGTCTTGAAATAAGGCCCCGAACCCTGCAGTCCCTCTGCTCCACCACATCAAGGCGTGTACATTCTTCCTCCCAAATACTCGCGCCTTTGAAACGCGGCCTGACATTTCCACTCCTCAGAGACTGCACATGCTGAACCATTTGAAAATGTTGATATTTGACTGTTTTTGATGCACAGAAATGGCAATTTCATATGGTTCAACTTAACAGCTCACCTCCCAGTCAGGTGCGGGAGCTGAATCCAGACGACCTCCGTTCAAGTCCTGACTGCCGCCTCACTAGCTGTGTGATTTGGGCAAGACACTTAGCCTCTCTGAGACTTACCCTTCTTGTCTACACAAGGGGGACACTAATAGTGCACACCTCCTAGGTAACAACCGAGTTATCCATGGAACAAACAGCGGGTGGCATTTAGTCAATGCTTAGTAAGTACTGGTTACTGCTGTTATTTATATGCAAGTCTGGCAACAGAAATCTCCTAACATCCTGAATGATGTTCTGCTCACACACCCTCAGTGGCTCCCTAGTGCTTCCCATGCCTGTGTCAGCTGCTCTCAGCTTCCCTTCCGGGCAGCCCCAGTCACATGACCTACTGCCTGTCACTCCAATGGGCAGCCCCAGTCACATGACCTCCTGCCTGTCACTCCGATTCTCTGCTCTTCCCTCTCCACAGAGCTTCCTTTCCCCTCTTTGCCTAAAGACATGCTAAGAACCTTTCAAACTAAAAGCGTATCCCACTGCCTCTGATGCCTTGCCCCAAGGTTCCCTCCCTCCTGTGCGCCCTCTAGTACCTGCTGGCGCCTCTTCCAGGACCAGGCTCCCACCCGCTGAGGCAGTGTCCCCTGTGTCTGTGCCATTCTGTTTGTCCCACAGCACAAAACATGGGCTCTGTTGCTCAGACCTCAGTCACGTGAGGGTCTGTGAGCCTCAGCCAAACTGAGCTAAGAGGTAGATGGGGGGTCAGCTGGTACAGAAAGGGCTGGTACAGAGGTTCCCCCAGATAGAGCCTGGAGAGTATCCTTGGGGGTGAATGGGAACATTGGCCAGGCACTGCAGGGACAGTTGCGAGCTCCTGCCGTGGCTGGCCTAGAGGACATGTTTGAGCAGGACCTAGTCAGGTGAGGAGATGCACGCTGAGAGGGCCTAGAAAGGTGGCTCTGAGCTCTTGGGGCTGAGACGGGTCCTGCCTCACCCAACCCCTGCCCCATGTGCTGGAGTAAGGAGCCTCAGTGTCATAAGTAGGGAGTGTAAGGCCTGAGCTCTGACAGTGGGAACATGGTCCCCGACATGGCACCTGCCTTCCCCATGAGTACAATTCTGCTTTGGGAAGAGGCCAGCTCTGCCCTGGCCAAGAAGTTGCACAAAACAGACGTATTCTGTCCCTTCACCCCCAAGGACAAGCTCAGTGACCAGGTTCTTTCCCGCTTTTCACTCTCTGGGATTTCCTGAGAGGAAGCAAGGGGAGACCAGGCTGTTCCAAAGGAGTCATAGGGCTCTGAGCTTACCTTGCCGATGAGGTCTTGGAAACCTTATTTTGTCGCTCAGCAGGAGTGTGCCCAGGTGGTTAGGTGAGCCTCCTGGGCAGGGAGGGCTCAGCTGCAGCACCTTGCTGGCCTTGCCCACACGGGTGTCCTCCCAGGCTCCAGCTGGGCAGGCTCAGAAGTCTGCTCTCCCAAGTCCAGGTCCAGTTTGGAGCTTAGGGCTCCTCCCCCTTTCTCGTCCATGACCCAGCTGTGGAAGTGGAAGCCTTTATTGTGCCCGTTGGTCTCTTTATGTCCACCATGAGCCTATCTCTGCTCAGCCGTGGTGGGAGCCAGTCCTCTACCAGGCTACAGGGACCCTTTATCGTAATTAGAGAAAGGGACCCCCGTGTACATGCATGTAGCTCAGTAGGTGCAGGGCTTGACGAGCAGTGTAGCCTGGATTTCAGACCACACTCATTGCTTTGCTGGGCATTCTGGTGCAGTGTGCAACCCGCCCAGCTGCACATGGGAGCCCTTAATGAAAGGGGAACGAGAAGAGACATAAGTCCTGAAAGACCAAAGAACATCATTCCAGTCAGACGCAGACTGAACTCAGATACCGGTGGAGGGAGGGCAAATCGTAGGGCCAAACACGTGGTTGTTGGACTGGGGTGGTGTGCTCAGCCACAGTTCTGAGAAGAGTTCTGTGAGGCCTGGGGCAATCAGGGAGGCTTCCTGAAGGAGGGAGGGATGAAGTGGGCCCTGAAAGATAGGAAGGATCTGGGTGGGAGAGAAGAGGTGTAGCCCAGCTGGCCCCTGTTCCTCCCAGGTCTTTCCCTGAGAGGCCCCTGTCCTTTGGCCCTGGAACCTCAGAGCGGGGCATGGGGCTGGCACACTGTAGAAGCACGAGAGCCCCCGAATGACCCCAAGAATGAGGAACTGGGCAGGCTTGTGTAAGAGATCAAAGGATTGAGGGAGGGGAGCCCCAGTGTGGACAGCCTGGAACCCCAGACTGGTGGCATACCTGGGGGTCCCTACCCAGGTGTGACCCAGCCTCCACTCAATCTGCAGGGTAGTGCCCTCCTGCCACCTCAGTGTGCCGCCTGGCCTCCTCCACACTTTCTTGGCTGTGCTGTCGGTGAGTCTAACCTAAGTCCAAACGGGCTTGCGACCTGCTGCCAGCCTGGGCAGGGTGACCTGTGTTCCCCGCTGGGGTGGGAACCTGCTGGGGTTGGTGAAGGGAGCGCCTGGGAGCCCGCAGTGTGGGAGGGGGGTTCTCACAGTTCCTAAGATACCACATGAGTGTGCCCTGGGGAACAGGGCGGCTCCCGGGGGCTGAGGTCAACCCGTCAGGGAAGGCCTGGGCACCCCAAGTTCTCCACTGTGCTCTCCCTGCAGATTGTTGTGTTGCTGCTCCTGGCCGTGCTGGTGAGGCGCTGCCAGCTGTGGCCCCACTGTGGGCACGGCAGGCCCGGGCTGCCCAGGTTGGTGCTGTGTGACCTGGACACCGCCACTCAGGGGGCCCCTCAAGGGGCGGTGGTGATTTGTTACATCCTGGAAGCCAGCTCTGGCCTCAGGATACCCTCTCTTTTCTCAGCCTGAGGTTTGCTCCACCTCTACCCAGACCTCCAGGTTTAGTCAGGACCCCAAGAGGGAGGGAGAGGAACCCACCCCAGTTCACCTGCTTTTGTTCCAAACTCCAAAGAGCCACGAGCCCACCGGGGCCTGGCTCCAGGGCGCACTTGGTCAGGCAGCCCCTGAGGGCTTCCTTGGGCCCCTGGTGCTAAAGGCAGGTTTCTGGTAGAAACCCTCTCCCTGACTCTTCAGCCTTGCAACCCCAGAGCTGGGGACAGGGTTGACCCTGAGGAGACGGGACTGGTCGGGTTTGTGTGGGAAAAACCAAAGGGTTGAGGGAGGTGGTGGGTGGGGCCCCAGTACAGGGGGCCTTACATCCCAGGCCAAGGCTCCACAACAAGGTGGGTTCTGCATGATGGTTTCTGGGGAGCTGGGGGTTACGCCCTGCCTGGGGGAGGGCTTGGGGGAGGGTGAAACAGGATGGAGCTGTCAAGGCATGAGGGTAAGCTGGGCCCCAGAAGCAGGGGTTCTTTGCGCCCGCCCTGAGCCCGGAGAGGTAATGCCTGGGACAGCTGTGCCCTCTGTCTGCCCTCTGCCCTGGGGCGTTGACCGTTATGCAAGGATGTTGTGACTCTGTGAGCTCTCTGAAGATCTGCCAGCCCAGACAGACCAATTAGTGTGGAGGCAGCTGTTTCCTGGAGCATCCAGGATGGGTGGAGGGAGCTGTACTCAGGCTTGGTGCTGTGTGTGTGGGTGTATGTGTGTGTGTGTGTGTACGTGTGAGATGGGGGCAGGGGAGAGGATGTTTCCAAGTCACTCTGCCACAGAGCCCTTAGAGCTTAGTACAAAGGAAGCATTCAACAAATACCTATGGAGTGAGTGGATAAAGGGCCTCTGTGTCCCCGTCTGGAAAGTGGGCCTGACTCTGCTTTCCCAGTTCATGGAACATGGCACCAGGTAGTGGTGCACTGGGCCTGAGCACCTCCCTCCTGCCCTGTCCCTGCCCCTGCACCAGCCCCGTGGATTTCTGGACTGTGGATGGGCCCTGGACCGTGCCTGCTGCTATCTTCATGGTCCTCTTCAGCTCCCTGTGTCTGCTGCTCCTGGCTGAGGCCCCGCTGCCCTTCCCGACCCTGACCTCACCATCCAGCCAAGGTACACAGCAGCTGAGGCCTGAGCCTGGATTGATGGGATGGGGGTGGGAATGGAATCTGGACCACTGGGGGAGGGCTCTTCTGTAGTGCACCAGGTTGATTCCCATTCCATTCACGAGTCACTGCCAAGAAGACGCTGTCCCCTTACTCTTCCCACTGCCCCTCCACAATGCCTGAATCTTCCTTTTGTTGGTCCCAGCCATTGGGTCAATGCCCCCTCTTTGCTTCCTTTATTCTTGTGTGAATTCTACCCAAGGAGGGAGGGAACTCCCTTGCTCGTGGGCTCGGGCTGAGTCCCCCAGGCAGAATGAAGGAGGCTGAGGAGGGCCACAAAGGGGGGCCCTGCAGAATTGAGATTGGCTCAAGGAGGTGATGGTAACAAGGACAGCTGCCACTGACAGGGGCCACTGTCCTGTGACATGACCTCCTTAGATCATTGATCTTCACAGGGACTCCACACAGTGTGGATACTAAGCCCCACAGTATAGTGAAGGATGCTGGGGGTCACAGAAGGATGCAGTAATAAAGTAGTAGCTTGTGTCTTCGGTACAAACTTAGGCACCATGCTGAGCACTGTACACAGAACTCCTCATTTTGCCCTTGCTAATCTAGTACTATTATTTCCATGTTACAGATGGGAAAACTGAGGCTCCAGGAGGTAACTGGCCCAAGATCACAGAGCTGACATTAGTCAGAGCCTGGATTTGAGCACAGGACTCTTGCTCACTGAATTAACTGAGAGGCTTGGAAGATGGAGACATGAGCAAGGCCTGGGTGAGCTAGACTCAGCAGCCCACACCTGCCCCTCCATTATTTTCTCTCTTCCCATCTTGCCTTCCAGGGCCCTGGAAGATGCTGGCCCTGCTCTATTACCCTGCCTTCTACTACTCCTTGGCCGCCTGTGCCACAGTCAGGCATGAAGCCTCACACCTGCTTGGCAGCGTGCTGTCCTGGGCTCACTTGGGCGTCCAGGTCTGGCAGAGGGCAGAGTGTCCCCAGGCACCCAAGGTAACCACTGATTCGTGATGGCCTGGAACAGAGGGCATGGAGGAGCTGCCTACCTCAGCGTGGCTCCTTTCAGCTCTGTATGCTGGGCTTTCCTGCAGCCTTCTACTATGTACAGGATTCCAGGCCTTTACACACGTGCCATTCTGGGGCCAAGAAACTGGGCCAGCCCTCAGGCGCTGCCAGTCTGAAGCCAGTAGGGAGGGGGCAGGGGCAGAAGAGGAGGAAAAGAAAGCCTAAAATCCTCCCCATCGTTGACCCCCTAGCCCTCTGTTGGCCAGGCTGGAGTGGGAGTGAAGACAGATGGAGGAGGGCAAGCCCTGGGGAGGGAGATGGTCTCACAGGGCTGAGAAGAGAATCCCAAACTGTATCTGTTTTACTGGTTGCTGGCTAGGGGTGTGAAGCTGCTCAGTCTAGAGCCCAAAGGGTGGAGCTGTAGGCTTTGAATTCAGGCAACCCAAATTTGAATCCGGCTTCATTCATTCACTCACTCATCCATTCATTTATTCATCACACATATTTGAAGCACATAGTCTATACCAGGGACATTCCCAAGCACTGGGATATGGCTGTGAACAGCGCAGACGAGGTCCCCGGCATCACAAGAGCTGCCATTTCAGAAGAGGAGACGTACTAAACAGACAAACAAATGCACAAAAACGATGCCATGGGGTGCTAAGTGCTTTGAGGAAACCACGTTGCCTTCCTGAGACTCAGTTTCTCTCCTGTAAAGGGAGTTGATGTCACGGGACCCTCAGGTAGAAGTGAAGATTAGCTGGTTTCTCCGAGAGCAGGGACTTGATTAGTCTCTCTTTACCACCCAGGACCTGGCACATGCTGAGCTCTCAATAAAAAGGTAGTGGATGATAAATAAATGGATGAATGTGTGAGGGGCCCAGCCCTGGGAGTTCAGGGACAAAGGCCTCCACACCAGAGGCAGGGCCCGCACTTCCACGATGGCCAGTTACAAACCGGGCATGGACAGCGTTAGGCCTTTGTCTGATTGTCAGGGGCCTGCGCCCAAGGTGCCAGGAACATAGGAGCCCAGGAAGAGTTTGTCTCTGTTTCGGAGCTCGTTGCAGCTCCCTGGGTGGGGAAGAGGGGGTTATATAACCTCCTCTTTTTGGCTACTCTAAGGGCCATGGGAGTCTAGGGCCTGGGGGAGGGGCAGGCATCTTTGCAGGGCCTGAGAAGGGAAGTGGGCATGGCTGTCCTGAGAGGCTCTAGTTGGGGGTAGGTGGGTGGCCATAGAACCAGAGCCTTCCTATGGCACCCAGACCACCCTTAGTGTCCTGGGTCAGGTGGGAAGGGAAATGGATCCTGGCCTTTGACTGGGGGAGAAAGGCAGAAGGTAGGTGTTTCTGGTGTCTGTCTGTCTGTCCAGATCTACAAGTACTACTCCCTGCTGGCTTCCATGCCTCTCCTTCTGGGTCTTGGATTCCTGAGCCTTTGGTACCCGGTGCAGTTTGTGAGAAGCTTCAGCCGCAGGACCGGAGTGGGCTCCGAGGTAAACGGGCCAGGCTGGGCTCCCCCTGTCTGTTGTGAGTGATGTGCAGTGATGCTTAGTGGAGGACGCAGCACGTAGCATGTTTCAGAAAAGCTTTGCTGAGTTGCCAAGTAACTGATTAGTCCTCCCTCCCAGGCAAAGGCTAGGCCAGGCCCTGGGATGGCTCCCAGGATGCCCGGGGCACCAAGCTATGTGCACGGCAGGGACTCAACACAGGAGAACTGGGCCAGAGACAGTAAGTCATAGCTCTGGTTCTGAACCCCTGGGCTCCAGCTGGAGAATTGAGACAGGTCAGGAGTCTTGTCCCTGCTAGGAACTCTGCAGGGGCTGACACAATCCAGTGAGCACTTGGGGAAGAATTACATTCTGCATCGATACTCGGTTGGTAATATTAGAGAAAGGGGAGGAGGGCTTCCTGGAGGAGGTAGACTTGAGCAGGGGGCTGAAGGGCAGGCAGGATCTGGAATGGGGAGAGTAAGGAGAAGGCACTGAAGGCACAGGAAAGAGCACGAGTAAAGGGGCAGAGATGGGTTGTGTCTGTTATGTTCATGCTGATTTGCCACAGCCGGCAGTTCTTAACAGAAAATAAACACTCAGCCAATTTTTCTGGCAAAAGAGAAGTCTTAGGAGATTGGTCACCTTACTAAGACGCCTTCTGAGCACCCACCAAGTGCCAGGCCTGGGGCTGGGAGCTGCCTGACTGTGCCCAGCCCTCAGGAGATCCAGTGTGTGGGGGAGGTGGATCCAGTAGCCTACGTTACAGCAACGTGAAAAGTTGCTATAGTGAGGCAGCAACAGGGGCTCATCCAAATGCATGGGGGTGCAGGCAGAAGTGGGGTCAAGTACTTTTCCTGGTGAAAGAGAAGGAAGAGGAAATCGCTCCACAGAGGCCCTTGAGAAAGTCTGGGAACACAGAGGCAAAGGGCTGGTCACTCTTCCTTCAGTGGGGGAGGGTGAAGGAAAGACTTGAAGGGCGGCATCTAGGACAGAGAGCAGGGAGGCAGTGGTGCCGGTTGCTAACACAGAACGCTGGATGAGAGCAGAAGTGCAGGGACCCTGGACAGTTATGGGGGGGTGTGGATTTTAAGGGTCTGATGGGCAGCCGGGCCCCATGGCCCTGGAGCTCCAGAGAGGAGCTGGGACTGAACCCCGAGGAGGGATGGAGGGTGAGGAGAGAAGAGGCTGGAGGGGGTTCATGTTATCCAGGGGCCACCCTAGGTCCCCATGGGCTCACCTGACAGGGTTTGGCTCTTATGTAGCAGCAGCAGAGTTCTAAGTATTTTTCACTACTGCCTCCTGATCCTCCAGGGAAGCCTGCTGTCCCCTCAGTCGTACAGCTGGCTCAGAAGAGGGGAGCAGCTTCCCAGGGCACACACCGCACCAGGCGTGGCTCTGCCTTGCTGAGTCCCTCTCCCTCTTCCAGGCATCTCCTCTGCCTCACCTCTCACCCCACTGCATGCCTTTCCTCTTGAGAATCTGGGGAGAAGTAAAATCCTCTTTAGCCCTTAGTTAAGCCTCAAAGGACACAGTTAAGCTTTGAGCTGACTCGCACCTGCCCAGGACCCCTGGGTTGCTATGGGAACAGGTGACAATGGCCTATATTCCCCTAATGATGGGAGCTAGGACTTGTTCCCATGGGTCTCTGCCACTTGGCAGTCAGTTTAAGGTCTGGAATGTGGCTTAGACAAATCCTGTCACCCTTGTGATCTCCCTTGAGTAGAGGGAAAGGCCTGGGGCATCTGACCTGGAATGGCCCCATCCTGTGTCCTGATTGGGGATGTGCCTCTGGGACACAGGCTCCCTGTGCCCCAGTCTCAGCAGAGGTCAGAGAGCCAAGAGGAAAACAATGATGAGATGTGACTGAGTAGAGCAGGAGAGGGCTGGAGCTAGACCTCAGGACGAACTCCCCAGCATCGAGGCTTTTCAGGTAGAAGATCAATGAGTCTTGCATTTGTGGAGGAGGAGAGGGCAGCCTTGGGGAACTTGGGCCTTGTCCCACAGGTTGGCCCTTCTCCGCAATTCTCTACAACCAGGAGGTTTTTGTGGAGTACCTACTGGGTGCCCACTGTGGCACCCTGAGCCAGGTTCCCGGGGATGGCTCTAGGCAGTCTCATCTCTCTGTCCCTACAGGAGCTGCAGAGTAGCTACCCCGAGGAATATCTGAGGACCCTCCTTTGCCTGAAGAAGCTGAGGAGCAGGTGAGGTTCTAGGCATATTTTCTGGGCCATTGGGCGGGGCTGGCACTGGGCAGGCTGGTGGGGCAGAAATGGGGAACGAATCAAATTCTGGGGCTCAGGGAGGGGCCACCCTGAGTCTCCTTCACCCCCTGGGTCCTTCTGCAGCTCCCATGCCTCCAAGCATGGCTTCCTGTCTCAGGCCTGGATCTACATCAGACAATACGTCTACACTCCACAGCAAGGTAGGGAGCGGGGTGCTGAGGTCAAGAGGGACAGGTGACCTCCTCCTCCCATGCACAGAACAGCTACAGTGGCAGGTCAGCACCTGTGAACTCTCTGTCATCAGGAAGAACAGCCCCCAGCTTGGGACAAGGGGAAGCCCCTGGCCTGGCCTTGGTGGCTCTTTTCCTGGGCCCCTGAGGAGGGATGAAGGCTCTGGGGCCTGGATGGTGCTTGGCTCACCATACCCCCCTTTTTGGGGACTGCAGGGTTCCGACTCCCCCTGAAGCTCGTGCTTTCAGCCACCCTGACGGGGACAGCCATCTACCAGGTATGTCCCGCCTCTGCAGTGCCATTTGCCTCTGGACTCCCAAGCCTGGATGCCTCAGGCCCAGCTCACCTCTCCAGAAGTGTGACCCACAGTCCTGTCCAGCTGCTTCTGATGTCTTGAGGACACTGGCCTACCCAGAGGAGTAGGGCTCACACAGAGTGAGAGCATGAGTTTTGGAGTCGCATACACAAGGGTTAAAATCTGAGCTCCATTATTTACCGCCTGTGTGACCCTGTGCACATTACTCAACATCCTTAAACCCATCAGCTCAGCTAAAAATGGAAGAAATTACCTTCCTCTCTGGGAAGCTGGGAAGATTTAGTGAAAAATGTGTTTGATAAATCCCTACCATCCCTACCACCATCCCTGCCACCCCTAACAAACAAACAAACAAACCCAAATCTCAGGAGGCAGATATGATTTTTCTCTGTTTTACTGATGGGAGAAATTGAGGCTCAGAGAGAGGGATTTGATTGGCCAAGTTCCTACGGCTAATATCTCAGGGCAGCCCATGTCTGAATCCAGACCTGTCCAGATTCAATGCCTCTGCTCACTTATAGGAACTTTGCTTTCTCCAACTTGGAAAAATTGAAAATTTTATATTCTGAATTTCAGATAGATGATTGGCAGACTGACAGACAGGTATACAGTTGTGCTGCCTGAAAGCGTACCTGTGGCCTATTAGGCTAGAATCGGATCCGTCTGTAACATGCTGATCAGGGGCACCGATGAGCACACACTGCTCTTGGGGGCAGAGCAGAGTGTTGGCGGGTGCTGGCAACACGCATGCAGCCAGTGTGCTGCCCTAAGTCTCCCCTGCGACTCAGAAAACACTTGTCCTGGGGCGGGAGTGCCTGGTTCAGCATAGCTAGGCCCTGGTGCTTTCATTCCGGGGTTCTTCCAGGTGGCCCTGCTGCTGCTGGTGGCCGTGGTACCCACCATCCAGAAGGTGAGGGCGGGGATCACCACAGAGGTCTCCTACCTGCTGGCCGGCTTCGGGGTCGTGCTCTCAGAGGACAGGCAGGAGGTGGTGAAGCTGGTGAAGCACCACCTGTGGGCTCTGGAAGGTGAGGCCCCAGGGGTCCCCCGAAGGCCTGGAGTGGGCGGATATGAGCCAAGTGGGATACCGGGTGGGATACCGGAGCAGCATGCCCTTGGGCACATTCCTTCCCTTCTCTGGGTCTAAACAGCCTCATCTCCAAATTGCGGGGAGGGTGTTGCAGCTTCCAGTCCCAGGTCTGAGACCTGAAGGTGTCATCTCAGCAGCCTCTTGTCAGTTTGTGTGGTGGTGTCTCTCACCCCCACCCCAAGCGTCTTTTCCTAGCTCTGCAGGCTGAAGATGGGGAAGACCACGGTGTATGTGAGCTGAAGGGACAGCCTCAGGGGCCTTTGCTGAGGGTGGGGGAGGAAGAGAGGAGGTGGGAATGTGGGACTGAGCTGGGTGGGCTGAGATGACATCTCCAGGGAGGTTTTCCAAGTTGGCTATGACCTGGGCCACAGGCAGGAGTAGACATGGCTCACCTCAGCCCACAGTCCTCCAAGCACAGACCTCACAGCAGCCCCGTTAGGTTAACATCATTGATGCTATTGCTCAGAGCAGGAAATCAAGGGTGGGAGGCAGGAAGTGACGTGTCCAGGGCAAAGGATTCTGCTTCTACTCATTACACCTGGCATTTATCTTCACATGCTGTAGTTTCCAAGCCCAAAGGCTCCCACTGTGGATCTTCTCAGATGCAGGGTCAAATAGCAGTGTTTATTCTCCTAGTTCCCAGGTGAAGACAACTGAGGCCTGGGGGCATTAGAGATATACACAAAGCAGCCAGCAAGCCACATTGGAACAGAGATTGTATCTAAGCTTGGGACCCTTTGGCCTGTTCTTAGCCTAAGGAGCCATTGCTGTCTGAGCTCTGAGAGCCTGTTTGAAGGCTGCCCCGCCCTCTTCCCTGGCACCTGGTTAGTAAGCCTGGCATTGTTCACAGAAAGTTCACACTCTGAGTCAGGCAGACTAGATTAGAACTTCTGCTCCATCACTGACTAGCAGTGTCCTTGGGCAAGACACTTCTCTGGATCTCAAATTTCCTATCTGCAAAGTGGTGCTGAAGTGACAAAGGAACCTTGTCCTCGAGGCCCTGGATCTGATTGGGGTAGATGAGGGGATCCACAAAGCAGGTCCCGTAAGGGAGCAGGTGCAGTGTCCCAGAGGAGCCAAAGCACAGGAAGATCTTATAGGCACTAGGGTTAGGAGGGACCCAAGTTTGAAACCAAATGAAAAGAAAGACGAGCAGGAGGTAAGTGGACATCAAAGGCCAGGCACTGGGCCCTGGGCCCTGGGCGGGCTCAGCAGGCAGGCTCTCCATCTTCTGGCAGAAATGGTCTGAATGAACCTTTGCTGGTGCTGAGCTGGCTCCTGACAGGCAGATGGAAAGGGCAAAGCTGTGCATGCTCAGCTTTACTTTGCAGAAAAGTACCACCTCCTGCCCCTGGAGGAGTGAGCCCAGGACAGGCAGGGGACTCAGGTTTCTGAAACAGTCGTTCACCTAATAATTACCTGGTAATGTTGAAAATCCCAAAGCTCAAGCCCCAAACCTGACTTCACAGACACTGAGGATGGGGCCCTGGTGATTCTGATGTAAGCCTAGGGCTTACTTTTGTTTGAGAACCACTGCAGCAGGCACTCTAAGCACGTCAACTGGTTGATTGATTTCAATAAATTGCTGGTTGAAATAAGCCATCAGGGCTCTGCCTTTTGAAAGCCCCCAGTACACTGGTTCTCAGTGCTGGCTGCACATCAGAATCACCAGGGTCGCTTTTACAAAGGCTAAGGCCTGGGTCCCACACCCAGAACTTCTGGTTTAATTGGTGTGGGTGCGGTCTGGGCCATGGAGATTTTAACCTCTCCAAGTGATTCTAACTTGTGGCTAGTGCCCAGCCCACTTCTCTAGCCCCTGTGACTATGTGGAACTAGTGCTCCCCGATTTCAGGTGCATTTGTTGCCCGGCCACCCCTGCTCTGGTGGGGACACAGAAACCAGAAATACTTTCTTGGGCTAGCTGAAATCAGGGTGCAGCCACCCTGGGCTCTTTCTGGGTCTGCTCGGAAATGGTTGCATGTCTGGCACTATCACTTCCGAGTGTGGGGCCGGCAGGCCAGGCCCTCTCTCGGGGTCTCAGCTTCTTCCTTGCCTCCTTGTCTTCCCGTGTGTCTCCTGTGGGGCTGCTGTGAGGGTGCAGGGCAGTGCTGGGTGTACAGGTAGGGTGAAAGGGGTGCAGCCTTCACCCCTGCTGTGTTTAAATACCAGGCTTGCTCACAACACGCCACGCATTCTCTCCCAGCTGCTGGTGGGAGAGCAAACTCTAGATCTTTGCTCATGGCTCGTGGACAGGGAGCTGGAGTAGACGGGTAGCAGCGGTCACTCCCCCTCATTCTGATGGACTCAGGCCACCCCGAAAAGCACTCGCATCCTCTGTGCCCCGTTCAGAGGTGACTGATACAGGCCTAGATGGGGTTTTATGGCTTCCCCCGTGTGGAGCACGGGCAGCACAGCAGTGTGCCCGACATGAGCAAGGAGAGGCTGGCAGATGAAATGACCCCTGAAAGGCTGCACAATCAGGGAGCACGGGCTGGAGGCAGATGCCAGGTTGGGTCTCACAGCAATGGAGGCAGCAAGACCTGGGTGAGAGCCAAGTCTGCAGCCTCAGAGGTGGCCTCTCCCGTCTTGGCTACCCCATGTCATCTGGCAGTACAGGACCAGCTGCGGGCATCAACTTACACCGGGTCTGAGAACGGGGAGTGTGGCGAGAGGCTTCTACCCAGAGCGGGGTGTGGGGCAGGGGTACCTCTCACCCCAGCACAGCCTGATGGCAGTTTGGAGGTTCCCAGGAGACCTTGCAGGCCTGGTCTCCCACTTTGCTCCCTCTTCACCCTCTAGTTTGCTACATCTCAGCCTTGGTCCTGTCTTGCTCACTCACCTTCCTCGTGCTGATCCGCTCACTGGTGACACACAGGTTAGTGGCAGGCTCTGACCTGGGGAGGAGGCCGGAGTCTATGGGCCTGCAGGACCCTGACCACGGCCTGTGGGGAAAGCCCTGGTGCTGGAGGGAGGGAGGGAGGGTGTCTGTAGGCCCGGGCTGTCACTGAGCCCAGCCGTCCTGTGGTGGGCAGAGAAGGTGGGTATTTCAGCTGCGGGCCTGACCTAGGGCATGACTGAGTCGGGGCTGGAGTGTGGAGTTCACCCCTGAGAGGGGTCCCCAGGGGCGGGCTGGATTTGACAGGGAAGAGCCCTGAGAAAGCTGGCCTTCTACCCGGCAGTGGGAGAAGAGGAGGGAGCTGAGGGAGGAAGGTGGCTACAGGCACCAGCGGTTTGTGCGCAGGGCACAGTGGCTCCGCGAGCCCGCCCTGGTGACTGGGCAGGGAGGCAGTCTGGCTGGGGCACTGAAGAGATTGTTATCACGGCGCCTGAGAGGAGCACTGAGGAAGTGCGGGCGGCAGAGAAAGTTCTAACTGGGAGAAGGGTGGGTGGGAGGGGCGGCCCAGGCACTTAGCAGTGTCAGAGAACTGGTTCCCATGCCCTGAGCATTTATCAGGCCTCACAGGTCCTGCCGGGGGATCTTTCCCCATGGGGTTAGCCCTACTTAGGCTGGCATTCAAGGCCCTTAGGCCTCTGCCTTGAGGGATTCTGTACATGCACATTCCAGCTAATGTGAGGGGGGCTGTGCCATGATGGGCTTTCTCATGAGGTGATGAGTTCCCTGTCATGCCGGGTATGCAAGCAGGGTCCATGGCCATGGATGGGGAACCTTGCCTCCTACCCTGGTGGCCAAGCTGCGAGTCACTTTCCATCGCTTCTGTTGCTTCTCACTTCTCTGACCTGGCTCACGTTGAGCCTTCTGCCTGAATTGGTCTCCCTTGATCCCCACCCCACCAGCTTACTCTTATTCATCCTTGAAGGCACTTCTGAGAACGCACCTCTTCTAGGACGCTTTCCCTGACCTCCCAGGCTGGATTAGTAGCCTGCACTGGGCTCCCGTGGCCCTGGGCTTCCCTTTCCTTAGGTTGTCATCAGCCTGGGAGTGCATGTGCTCCCTGAGACCTCTGCCTTCCTCGCCCTCATCCCAGGGTCAACCTGCGAGCTCTACACCGAGGGGCTGCCCTGGCCCTGGGCCCTCGACCTCAGAGCCCCTACCCCTCCCGCCAGGCCATATTCTGTTGGATGAACTTCAGCGCCTACCAGACTGCTTTCACCTGTCTCGGTGAGCCCCCCAGCCCACCCTCCTGGGCCTTGGCCGGCCCCAGACGCGGACCCCAGTGAGGGTGCAGGGAGTGCTCAGCGGGCCTTGAGCACCCCTGGGTGTCTGCCTCTGCTGGGGCAGGATATGGGACAGAGCAAGAAGAGGGACCCACCTGGTCTTCCCTGCATTCACAAAGCTCACTCAGATGGGGGGTGGGGGAGACAGGAGCCCTTGGAAAAAGGCTGTCCCTCACCCCTGGGTGCCACAGTTGTTCACACAGGGAGTGAGCCCAGGGCCGGAAGGTGGGAAGTTCAATTAGACACATTCCTGCTTGTGTGAGTGGAGCTGTGCCATCATGGGCTGTCTCAGGAGGTACTGAGACCCATGTCACAGGGGTATGCAAGCAGGGTTCCAGGGCCATGGATGGGGGCTGCAAAGGGGGTCCTGCTTTGGTGGGGTTGGACTAGATTAATTCCCAGGACCCTTCCCGCTCCTAAATTTCTGATCCTCCCCTTGGGCGCTGTAATGACTAAAGCCCTCCAAAATGTGAGGGGCTGGGGCCAGTGCTGCAAAAGCCAGGGCCTGCTTTCTCTCCCTGCTGGTTCTCTCCGTTCTCACCCTGCACCCAGGGGACGGGAGGAGGATGGTCAGAAGTAGAGAAATTACTAGCACTGGAAGTCATAACTCCTCATGGTGGTAGACTTTGTACCTCCCAATTCCAGAATTAGCAGAAAACTGTTGGGCCCCTACCATATTCCAGACTCCAGCCAGTAGGAATGCACTCTGGTCCCCAAGGAGTCAGGAACAATTTGGGGAGAATAACCTTTACAAAGCACCTGGTGGTTTTCAAACAGTTGCCACAGGCATGATCTCATTGGGTCCCTGCAACAGCCCTCTGTGCTGGGGGCATTCCCCCCATTTTACAGAGGAAGAAACCGAGGCTCAGAGAGGTACAGTAACTTGCTCAAGGTGGCACAGGTAGGCAGTGGCAGAGCAGGGATCTGAAACCGGGTCTGCCTGATTCCAAAGCCTTTGGGTTCCTGGGAGCGTCAGGGTGGTCTGGGTCCTGCGGGGCTGAGGTTTGCCCCCCACCCTCCCCCGTCTCGGCAGGGCTCCTGGTGCAGCAGGTCATCTTCTTCCTGGCGATCGTGGTCCTAGCCTTCCTGGTGTGCATGCCTGTGTTCCACGGCAGGAACCTGCTGCTCCTCCGATCACTGGCATCCTTTTGGTGAGATAGGCAAGGGGCTGAGGGCCCTGGGACCCCTTCCCAGAAGACCACTCACAGTGACACCCTCCTACCCCACCTGCAGGCCCTTCTGGCTGACCTTGGCCCTGGCTGTGACACTGCAGAACATGGCAGCCCATTGGGTCTTTCTGAAGACTCGCCACGGACGGCCAGAGCTGACCAACCAGTGAGGCAGCTCCCGGGCTTGGGCTCTCTCGGGCCCTCGAGCCTCTCCTCCTTCGCTGTCTCTAGTTGTGCCCTCTTCCTCCACTGCTGTCTCTCCCGTTCCTCTCAGGCAGCCCAACGGGTAGCGAAGAGAGAGCTTGTCTTACCCACAGAGAAGGGGCGGGGCCCAGCCTGCCCCCCATACCTCTCTGTCTACCTGCCACAGGGCCGGAGTCCCCCCCGTGAGCCTCTCCCGTTTGGGGGATAAGCAGTACTGTCCCCTGGATCCTCTGTGCCCTCAGCACCATTCACCTCTCTCTTTGCAAGAAGGAGGTTGACATAAACGTTATTTCTCTTTTAGATGGCAAGGCTGTGGGAGGCCTCAGAGTCAGTGGACAAGGGATCCAGAGGAGGGAGGTGGGAGACGCTGGCTCATAGAAAGATGAGGTGATACTGGACTTAAACCCTGGCTTTGCCGCTGGCTAGCTAGACAGCTTAGCTAAGTCACCCAGTTTCTCTGGGCCTCCATGTTCCTTCCATAGGAAGAAGTAGCACGGCCTGTCTCCCAGGCTGGTGGGGAGGGCCAGCTGGGTTGAGAGTTGGACTAGGGTGGGGTGCATATAAGGGTACTTAATAAATATTAGGTATTCGATAAATACACAGCAGCTGTGGCCGTCTAAGTCTGACCTCATCCAGCTTCTGACCCCGAGGAAGGGGCTGTGTGTGCGAGGACCGGTCTCAGCTGTTCTTCTCCCCGGCCCTAGCTGTGCGCTCTACGCAGCCACCTTCCTGCTATTCCCCATCAACGTGCTGGTCGGTGCCGTGGTGGCTGTCTGGCGAGTGGTCCTCTCTGCCCTCTACAATGCTGTCCACCTTGGCCAGATGGATTTCAGCCTGCTACCACCTAGAGCTGCCACTCTTGACCCTGGTAAGGTCACAGGGCAGGGACCATGGTGGGGGTTGCTCAGGCTGCCCAAGTAGTAAGGGAGGGTCTGTTCTGACCTGGTCTGTGTTCAAGTCTGTTCACGGGGGGTGTCTGGAACAACCATGATGGTGTGTGTGGTGGGCCGTGTGCAGTGCATGTGCCGGGGTGTGCAGGGCCCCCCCCGTGGGTGTGTTACATACTGCCCGTGCCCTCCTCCCTGAGAGCCACTGTCCCCCATCCACCCCAGGCTACCACACATACTGCAACTTCTTGAAGATTGAGGTCAACCAGTCACATCCAGCCATGATAGCCTTCTGTGCCCTGCTCCTGCGAACACAGAAGCCCCAGCCCCGCATGGTTCCCCAGGATGGCCTCATTCTTGGGGCAGAAGAAGGTGCGTCTTCCCACTGGAAATGGGAGAATTGAGCCCACCCAGCTTCTCCCAGGAAGGAGGGATGCACCCCTCCCCAACCCCGAGTGCCAGGAAAATGCTCATTCCTGTCCCAGGGCTGCCTGTCAGAGAGAAGAAGTGAGAATTTTCCTGGTCCATTTCAATAATTTTTTCCATCACATATGTGTGCATGTGCGTGCACACACAAGGGCACACTCTCTCAGTGCACGTGCATGCACACACACACCCTGTCACACAAAGAACGAGGTGACCATCTTGCTAAGGGGTTCTGTTGCCCGCCCCATCCTGGGCCACCTTCCACCTCTCCCTCTCAGGCAGCATGTCCTCTCCCTCCCCTCCCCCTTCCCTACCATCTGGGAGCTATGTAGTAGAGGGGGGGACACTAAGCTGGCTTCAGACCCATGTCCCAACCCTGCCTTCAGTCCCCTTCGCTGAGCTCCGTCTCCCCCTCTGTCTGCCACTTGCAGGATGGCATCCTGAGCCTTTGCAAACACTCCTCTCGGCCCCATGCTTCTGACACCCAGACTCCAGTCTCACCATCCTCCTGCCCATGCACAGGGGGTTTTCAGACTGGACTCCGGTCTGTGTCCTGGGGTGGGGCTTGGCTGGGTTTGCTGAGTGACTCACAGAAGGTCTCCCCCTTCTTAGGGATACAGTTGCTGCAGACCAAGGACCTCATGGCCAAGGGAACAGGGCCCAGAGCCCGCCAAGGCAGGGCCCGCTGGGGTCTGGCCTACACACTGCTGCGCAACCCGGCCCTGCAGGCCTTCCGGAAGAGGGCCCTGTCCAGTGCCCAGGCCAATGGCATCCAGCCCTGAGGGTGGGGAACACCAAGGCACTAGCATTCTTGGCTAGGCAGGTGCTTCCCCTCTTCCCGGCCCATTTCTTCTACAGCTCTCCCAGCATCACCCCAGCCATGGTAGCCTCTCTGCTTAGCGTCAGATCTGCCAGCAGGTACTGGAGTCAAGATCCCAGTGACCAGCCCCCGAGGCTGGAGGTCACTGTGCTTGAGTGGAGGTCCGTCTACACTCCGAGCTTTACTAGGGCTCTAGTCTGCCCCCTTGGCCTGGGAAGCCAGCAAAAGCTGAAGAAGGCAATTGGTGGTTTAGGCATTGGTCCAGGAGCCAGTGGAACCAGAAAACTACATCTAGGACCCTCCCCAGGGTGACCCTGCTGCCAGCCTCTGGGGCCTTACTGAAGCCTTCTGCTGACCTGGGGTGGTGATTCGAGCTGGGACTGCCTCACGTTCACAGAGCTCGACCCCACTCAGCCTTGACCTGACCACCTTTCTTCTGCAGCTTCGTCCTCTCCTCTCTGGGGTCCGGTGGCCTGCAGGAAGCCCAGGAGGAAACCAGTGGGCTCCTACTGGCAACAAAGTCATAGCTCACACCAGCCCCCACACTGAGCTGCCCACACTTGAGAGCCTAATATTTTTGTGCCTTTAGATATTATGAAAGAGGCTAGTGTGCTCCCTGTAATAAACTTGCCCTTGAGAAATAGTCCTCGTTAGGGGAGGGTCACATGGGGGAAACTGCTCACATGGGGTTTTTAGGGTTTGGGTGGGGGTGAGATATTCTAGTCACACGCTGGGCTGGGACCCCCCTGGGCGGGGGGCAGAGAAGACACCCGTGGTCACATCCTTTTGTGTGGTCAGAGGCTGGGGATCCTGTGGTGCTACCCTCGAGCTGTGTTGGCATTGGGTTTAGAAGTAGGACTTATTCTGGGTCTTCAAGAATGGGCAGGACTTGGGGAGCAGGAGAGATTTCAGGAAGATAGAGGAAGAATATGAATCAAAGAGTGGAAGTGGGGGGCACGCAGTGAGGGAGCTGTCCTGATGGGAGCAGCCGGAGGATGCAGAGGAGAAGGGCAGCCTTGAGGGTTCCAGTCCCTGCTAGGGACTGGTGGGGGTGGGAGGCTGTGCTGGTGAGGGCGTGGGGTCCACTGTGGGGCCGGGGTTACAGAGGGTGAGGACATGTGGCCACTGCATAGATCGAGGTCAGTGGGACCTCAAAAATGTCTGCTCCGTTAGTGGAGGCCAACCCTGCTCCATGTTCCCGCACCACAACTACAGCCAAAAACGCACGAAGCCAGGAGCCAGGCCGGGGGGACTGGAACCCAGCTTTGAGGCTGTCTGTGAGGAGGGCAGCCCCTGATCCCACTGCAGCCTGTGAAAGATGTCTTCCTGGCCATATGTTGGTGACTGTCAGGATCACAGGGATAATGGCAGGTTCTCGGTCCTTCATAAGGAGGTGGTCACAATAGAGTGTGATCAGGCTGGGACACTGGACACCCAGGGCTGTGTGAGCCAGAGGTGGGGGCATAGTCCACATGGGAATCAGGGGGGCAGGGCATCCAGGAAGGTTTTCTGGAGGAGGTGGTACCTTAGTGGAGTCTTGAAGGCTAACTTAGCCAAGTAGTGAACAGGGGAATTGTGTCCAGACCAAGGGAACAGCATGAGTAAAGGTGCAGAGCACATTACAGAGTATTTAGAGAACAATTAATTAGTAGTTCCATCAGAGGCTGGGAACGGTGGGCGACGTGAGAGAGCCAGTCTGGGTGGCTGTGGCTGGCTGGCTGGCTGGCTGGCTGGCTGGCTGGCTGGGGGATCCAGAGCTTTACCCCAGGGCAATGGGGACCATGGATGACTTTAAAGCAGGGGAATAGCACCCTGGCCAGGTAGCTCAGTTTGTTAGGGTGATATCCCAATATGCCAATAGGTGGGTTTGATCCCTGGTCAGAGAACATGCAAGAATCAACCAATGAATGCATAAGTAAGTGGAACAAATCAATATTTCTTTCTCTAAAATCAACTTAATAAAATGTAAGCAGTGGAGTAGGTAGTTCATTCCGAACACAGCTGTTTCCCAGGTGCCCCTGACTTGCGTCTGAATCTCACATCCCACTCCAAGAAGCCAGGGCTGCCCAACTGAGAATGGAGCCAGAGACATCAGGGGTCCAAGTCAGGTTAGGGTTGTCAAGCCTTAGCGAATCAGAGCCCACTGGGCCCTTAAGCATCACCAAGTCCTACCCTGTCTTTTGCTTTCTAAGGAAACTAAAGTCCAGAGATGGGCAGTGACTTACTAAAGGTGGCACAGCACACGGGCTCCGCTCCCTCTTGCTGCTTTCTACCACAGAGGCAGCCCTCCTCCTGGTTGACACGTGCTGCTGTTGACATCTGCTCCGTGGGAGCTTCGGGCTGATGAGGGGCTGGGGCAGTGCAGAGTGGGGACCAAGTGGAGCCGAGAGGGGGCTAGCCTCCCAGGCTCACAGGGGTGACCTCGGGCTCCTTGGTCTCCCTGCCTCCATTTTGCTGGGCTCAGCAGTCCTGGGGGCTCTGGGCAGAGGTGACAGACCCTCTCTCACAAGGTGTCCTATGTGTAGCACCCTTCAATTTGGAAAGGGACAGGGATGGAGGTGGAGGGGAGACATATCTGACCCAGTACATATATGGGGTTCTACAGCCCCCAGGTCTGGACCCCATCTACCTGTTCCCTGTCCTAAGAGACCCGCAGGCTGCTGCCGGGCCCTCATCCCACCCCTCTGCCAAGTCAGTTACTGGTCCATCTGCTCTGTGGGGGAAGACTCCTACAGAAGACTTTCCTCCAAGAATGTCATTTCCTCTTCCTGAAAAGGTGGGAGGAAGTACATCCATTTCCTTTGGCTTCTCTCTCAGATATGGTCTCTTATTCTCGATTTCCCTGGGTCCCTTTGGTTTCCCCCCTCCTCCCACCCCTCCCTCGTACCTTGCCTGTCTGCCCTTCTATCCACATTCCCTAACATCTCTTCCATGGACCAGGAAGAGGAGCCACAAGCCAGACCCTTTCTTTCCCCTCTTTTCTACAATGCCTCCTCAGACCCCCACTGGCATAAACATTACTCAGGGTCCCAGGGAACCCTCTGTAATGGTTGTCAGGCTAGTGCCCCCATTTGTCCTGTGGCTAGTTTGGGGAGAGGCCCAGCCGTGCAACATACCTGCCACATGGTCCATGTGCATCTCACAAGCCCCATCCCACGTGGACAGGCAGGCTGGCTGTGTTACCTGTCCGGACTTGGTCCTACCACCACAGAAGCTTCTAGAACAGACAAAACTCCAGGCAGACACAGGAGAGCACCAGAAATGCTATTTATTTCTCTGGCTGGCCTATTCCGAGGGGCAGGCTACAGACACGTATCTGGAAAGAAAGGAAGGACAAGTATCCAGGGGGAAGGGCCACAGGCTGAGAGAGGAAGAGTGAGGAGAGGAAGGCCATCCTGGATCCTCCAGTCCTGTCTGAGGTGAGGGCAGAGACTCCAAAGACTCCAAGTCATCAGAGAGTGCCAATGGGTATCGAGAGCTCAAGCAGGGCCCTGGGAGCCTCAGAGCCACACCAGCCACTGCCCCTCCATCCCATTTCTTTCCCCCGTGCCCTACCTGCATCAGTCCCCATCCCTGAAGTCCCATCACTGAGGCTTTGCCCGGTTGGTTAGGGCAATATCCTGTTGGCATGCTGCCCCCACAGGGGAGCATGGGCCGTGTGAGTTATGGGGTCAGATTCTCTTAGTTACTAGCTTTGACCAAATCTAAAAGCTGAGGTGGCAAGTGTTCCAGAAAAGATGAGAAGGAGAGGTAGGAAGATGTGATGTCCTCCATGCAGGCCTTGGGAGCTGCCAACTCCAGACCTCAGTGGGGATATCCACAGAGTCAGGGGGAGGAGTCAGGGAGGCCCTGGGGCTGCTCCAGCCCAGCTGGGTTGGGGCAGGGCTAGAAGGAGGTGAAGAAGAGGAGGAGGAGGCTCTGGCCCACCAGGAGCAGGTCTGGGGTCTGCTGCCCAGAGACCCCTTCTCCTGCTACCGCCACCTCTGGGCCCCCAGTTCGGCTGAGGTAGATGATGACCACATTGTCCTCGGGACCTGACGGCTGCACCTCGTTGTCGACCGTATAGCAGCCCTTACCCTCAGCTGCTTTGCCATGGAACCTGCGCCCCAGCATATCCTCACCCCCCTCGCCTGGTGTAGCCAGTGCCACATTTACCGAGCTTTCTGCACTGCCCAGCTCATTGGTAGCCAGACAGCTGTAGGTGCCTTCCTCCAGCTTGCCAAAGTCAGGGATGAGCAGGCTGCCGTTAGCAAAGGCCTGGAAGCGCGGCTGGCTGCTGGCTGCCAGGGCACCAGGCAGGGCACGCCCATCAGTACCCACATTGGGGCTAGTGATCTCCACTGTGCCACTGGGTGTCTGGATGTGCCAGTGAAGCTGGGGGGCCGGCTGACCCTCTACGTCACAGTGGAGTGCCAGCACGAAGCCAGGCCGCAGCTCAGCGCCATCCTGGCTGGGCTGGTAGGTGAGTTGCACGAGGGGTGCTGAGCAAGGCAGCGGCAGCAGGCGGTTCAGCGGTGTACCCTTCAGCACATGGGGCGAAGTACAGGTGATGTTGTCCTGCTCTGGGATGGATACGGCTGTGGTCAGCGCCCACGTCTTGAACCACATGATGCCACAGGTACAGTCGAAAGGGTTGTCGTTGATCTGCAGGTGGGACAGTGCGGTGAGTGGTGCAAAGGTGCCCTCGGCCAGTGTGTGCAAGCGGTTGTGGTTGAGCTGCAGCGAGCGCAGGGCACCAAGGCTGCTGAAGGCATCTCGGGGGATGAAGGTCAGCTCGTTGCTGTCCATCTTGAGTAACTGGAGGGCACTGAGGTTGTGCAGGTCTCTCCAGGCAAAGTCAGAGATGAGGTTGTGGCTGAGGTCTAGGCTCTTGAGATGGCCCAGAGAGGCCAGAGCGCCGGCGGCCACTGTGCGGATCTCGTTGTGTGCCAGCCACAGTGACTGCAGCAGGGGCACCTCCCTGAAGGCGCCCTCTGGCAAACTGGATAGCCGGTTGGCTGACAGGCTCAGTGTGGTCACGTTAGCTGGGAAGCCGGGAGGCACAGCCTCCAGGTCGCGGTAGGCACAGTCAGCTATCTGGAAGCCGTACTTCTCCCCACAGTCGCAGGGCTCAGGACAGGCCTGCCCCAGACCCAGGAGGACCGCCCAGCACAGCAGACACAGCTCCTGCATCCTACCTCCTGCAGAGAAAGACATGCCATCGAGGTGACTCCAAGGACCCGTGGGAGGCAGTCATCCCAGTCAGGACCCCAACCCAGAGCTCTTCCCCATGAGAGCCCTGTCCTACATAAGCCAGCTAAGACCCAGCACCACTTAGCCCACCACCCCTATTCTACAGAACGGAAAACTGAGGCCCAAGGAAGGGCCAGGACTTGCCCGAGGTCACGCAGCCAGGAGAGATGAAGACAGGATGGATGAGAACCGCAGCTCCTCCTCTGAGTGGAGAGCTCTCCCCTCCTCGGCCAGCTCCTAGCTGACTTTATGACTTGAAATCTGTTTTCCAGGCGCCCCCTCCCCCAGCACTCTGCGGAACTTCCCTCCTGCCGTCCCACATCCTGGCCACAGTCCCTCCCACCGGAGCCCCCCATAGGTATGCTTTGCCCTGGCCCAGACAAGGCCCCTTGTACGGTGTACACCACCCCCATCCACCCCCCCTCCCCTCCTGCTCCTGCCGGCCCTGACCACAGCAGACACCAGACCCTTTCTACAGAATCACCCCTGTGGCCTGTTCTGTTCAAACTACACCAGGCAGCTGCCTAAATAAACCCCACCAGGACCTCTCAGCTGGCTTGGGCGAGGCCAGAGGCTCAACCCAAATGCTGCTGAAATTTCCAGGGCTGCGGTTGTTGGAGGGGCAGATGCCCCCTGGACAGTTTCAAACAAGGAATTGTCCCAAGCACCCCGAACCAACAGGAAAGTGTCCAGGGGGCCCCTGGGCCTAACAGGCTTCCCTCTTCTCCTGCTGGCCCTTGAAGCCCTCCTCCCTTTGGCTTACCTTCAAAGTACTCTTTCTTAGTCAAGCAGAGCCTCTCCTAAGATGGAACCAGAAAGCAACAAAGGCTGAAGTTAGCCCTGGACAGTCTGCAGAGCCAAGGGCTCCCAAGAGAAGAGGAAGCTGCTGGAGGAAGGGGTAGCCTGGTCCCTGCACCCCGAGCCGGCGCCCTTCCCCGACAGGGTGAAGGGCCCAGCTGCTGAGCGGCTGCAGGAATGGAGCCCAGGCAGCCTGCGCGCCTTCTTCCAGCAAAACAACTGCTTTTCTCCAGCAACGAGGACCTGTGTTTCATAAGTGACACCAGAAACTTGAGGGGGAAGATGCCAAATTTTTTTGGCTATTTCTCTCTCTCTCTCTCTCTCACTCACTTTTAGCAGCTTCAACTTCCTTAAAGGCACAGCACTAGCTGGACAGGACCCAAGAAAGGATGCAGCAGAAGGGTTTTTATGGTGGGAAGGGTAAGAAATTGAATCTCAGGGAAGGTGAGAGACTTCTAACCTCACTTCAGACAAGAAGAAAAAGAGGGGGGAGCGCTTTCTAAGCTAGGGCTGTAAGAGTGATGATGTGTGTGTATGGATGTGGGTACGTACGTGCGGGCACCACGTCTTCGTGTGCGGATGAGTGTGAGTGTGCATGGGTGTGGCTGTGGGTGTGGGATTGTGTGTGAGTTTGTGTGTGTATTTGGGCACATGTCTGTTTGTGTGTAGGAGTATGAATCTCTTTGTTAATGTGTCTGTCTGGGTGGAGGGTGTGTCTCAGCGAAGAGCTAGGAAAGCCAAAGTGTATGAAACGCTCGCCAGGTCCAAGGCTTCAGTGGGAAGCCAAAATGTTAGGCCTGTTTTTGTAAGAAAACACACCCTTCCCCCCGTGGCAGTCCTGCTGGCTCTGCAGCTGTGCTGCCCTAAACACATGCTGTTATCCAGGGAGGTCCCAAGGCTCTAGCCCTTTCTCCCCACTGCACTGGGTGGGCGGGTGGGGTCAGGGAGGCAGACAGGGCGGTGACTCAGCTTCTACCCAGTAGCAGGAAGCTTGGGAGGAGAAGCAGCTGGGCTTCGGTTCCTTTGCTGCGACTCAGACACCCAGGCTCACAGAGGTGGCTCCATCACCTGGCCTGTCTGCCTGGAAGGCAGAGGTGAGGCTGAGGAACTTCACTCCTTCTGGAATATTCCCTCTGTGGCGTCCCGCAGTGTCTGGAACCCCACCGTGGGTGCTGTGTGTCTGTGGGGGCAGCCATGGCCCCTGAGCTTCACTGTGCCAACATGTAAAGGTATGTGTGGAAGGGGCACACACCTTTAGTGTGAGGATATCTGACCCTTTCCCCCAAACAGGACGTCCCAGGGGAGGAGGAATGAGGAGGAGACAGGGGCCCCAAGCCAGAGAGCGGGAAGGTGAGCTGAAAGGGCAGGGGCCCCTGAAAACTTTCTAGATGAGAGAGTTTTGCACTCCACAGCGCAAGTCTGCTTGTTTTCCTTCCTCAAGCTTCCTGGGTTTTTTTGTCTACAGACCTGGCTGAATTCTACTCATGACTCAACTTACCCTCTTGTCAGGACCAAGGACAAACAGGTATCGTCTTTGGCTGAAAGCCCCCCATCCCAGCTCATCACATTCTCATTCTCTGGCCACAAATCAACACTCTGGTCTGATGCTGATGATGCTTTTAGAGTCTAACTAAGTTCTCTCCCACTGCAGGGGGAGCCCTGTCTGGCATCATCATCACTGTGCTAGAAGATTTAGGAAAAGTCCTAAATTTGGTGGGCCAACCAAATTGGAAGCTGGAAGCACACACATCCAGAGCTTAATAAATCGACTTTAGTGCCAGTCACAGAGGGCTTCCTAGTGGAGGGGCATCACAGTGCTTCTGTACCGCCTCACCTACCACCTCACCCACACAAGGCCATGCCACCTCCCAGGTGCTCTGAGGAGCTCACAATCTCCACCCAAACCTTCTCTAAAGCACACCGGGGCTGCAGAATGCAGAGACCCTTCTCTGACCCCAGACCCTCTGCCCTGGCTGGTTCCTTCTGGCATTTCAGGCTTCCATTTCACGTCAGTGCATCCCTTCTGATATCACCAAGGCTATATAGTAGGCTCCCTGATTAATTACTCTCCCAGACCTATCTGTTTTTTCTCAGAGATCTTACTATCATCTGTTTTGACAGCTCTTGTTTTCCCTGGACTTACTAAGGTGTCTTTTTCTAGGCGTATGTGTGTGTGTGTTGTTGTTGTTTTTAAAGATAATTTATTTATTCTTAGAGAGAGGGGAAGGGAGGGAGAAAGAGAGGAAGAGAAACATCGATATGAGAGAGAGAGACATTGACTGCTTGTCTCTTGCATGCACCCTGAACAGGACTGAACCCGCACCCTAGGCACGAGCCTCAGCTGGGAATCGAATCAGCAACCATTTGCTTTATGGAATGACACCCAACCAACTGACCCACACTGTCAATGCTCTGTGTTTGTGTGTGTGTGTGTGTGTGTGTGTGTATGCATGCGTGTATGTTTAATACCTATCACTAAGTCAATTCCCAACTCTCCTCTAGTTGGAAGAATCTCTTCTGAACATAGGTAAACACACAAAGTCCTCCATTAGTGTGATTTTCTGGAAGAAATCTCTCTCTGAGCCTTCTGATCCACTAATTTTTTTTTTCAATTCTTGTGGTACACATGTTTGTTTGTTTTTAAAAAGATTTTACTTATTTCTTTTTAGAAAGAGCAGGAAAAGAGGGAGAAAGGGAGAGAAACATCAGTTGCCTCTCTCGCATTCGCAACCGGGGACCTGGCCCGCAACCCAGGCACGTGCCCTGACTGGGAGCTGAATGGCGACCTTTCCAGCCAGTGCTCAGTCCACTGAGCCACACCAGCCAAGGCCCAGTTTGGTTTCTTTAGAGGTCTGCTGTGCTACAGGCTCGTAGAAATGGCCATCTCCGTTACTCACACTTTCTGTCACCTCTTGGGGTGGGTCTCTTGCTTCCTGGATCCCAAGTCATCCCTTCCTTAGTTTACTCATTTTGGCCAAACACATCTGTCCAACAGTGAAACACAGGTGTGCTGGCCACTGTGATGAGAAGGTGCCTTCACACAGAAGGATGAAGCTGGCAACCCCATAGAATATACCAGACTTTTATAGGGTGATTTACTTATGGAACAACTGGGTCTGAGTGGAAGAGACGAACGACCCAACAGTCCTGCACAGCTTACCCTCCTCTACAGACCCCTGTGACCCCCCTTCCCTACGGTGTGACTCGGGTCCTAATGACTGACGGGACACGGGGACGAAGGATGCAGCAGCACTGGGGCCGACCCTCCGGGTGGTCTTGTGATAGATGATGCTTTATAACTGACACTCTTACCAGCCTGATACTTATCTCGGCTGTCATGCCATTCTGGTTGTTACTAATGCAAATAATTATGGCTACATTTTAAGGAACACAGACCATCAACTAGAGGGCTTTGATGTGCTTGCTAAAGACAAAGGTCCAGGATGAAACTTAAAAATGAAGTGAAATCCTGGACACAGAGGTGGAGTTGCTTCTGTTCATATCTATACACAACATCCTCTAAGAATTTTCAGAAAAGGTGCCTGGGACATACATGTTTTAAGATCTTGCATGTCTAGAACTCTTCATTCTGTCATGAGTCTGGACTGACAGCCTGACTGGGTATAGAATTACAGTTGGAGACTTTTTTCCCCCAGGATTCTAAGGGGGGCCCTGCTGTTAATGTCATTGCTTTAATGTTGCTCACAGTCCTGGCATTGAGGGGTTCCCAGCTCTCTGACAATTGATTCTGTGCTTGGTCCCTGAGGTTTTCCTTTTTTCCTTACCCAGGAGACCTCCTCAATATTATTATTCTACTCTTCTAGTAGACTTTTTGATTTCTGCTTTATAAATTTTAAATGTCAAAGATTCCTTTTTATTTGCTGAATATTTTCTTTAAAATATATTGCATAGTAAGTAGAGTTAATTTAAAAATGAAATCAAATGCATTCCATTCTTATTTTATTAATATTTTACTTTTCTGAGGATAATAATAGCCCTTATATTACTATTTTTTAAAAGATTTTATTTATTTATCTTTAGAGAGGAAGGGAAGGAGAGAAACATCAATGTATGGTTGCCTCTTGTGGGTCCCCTGCTGGGAACTGGCCTGCAACCCAGGCATGTGCCCTGACTGGGAATCAAACCGTGATCGTGTGGTTTGCAGGCCCGCACTCAATCCACTGAGCTATGCCAGCCAGGGCATATTACTATTTTTTAAGTTTCTATCTGCCATGTCTGTTTCCTTCAAGTTGCATTTTTTCCCTGTTTGGTTGCTTTTTTTGGACTCTGACTTCCTCTCAGAGGTTTCCTCCGTTAACTCACTCAGCAGAGACCTGGGTATTTAATGTGAGGCCCCGCTATGAGTGAGGAAGCCCATAGAAGGCAGACATTTGGTCCTTGCAGTTGTTAATTGCAGCACAGAGACGATGCTCAAAAAAATGTCTCTTGACTCAACAGATGAGCAAATTGGATGGGCATCAGATGCCAGAAATGAAAGCACTTTAGAGGCCACCTTCTCCACATCCTCATTTTACAGGTAGGGACTGCTGCTCTGGGAATCCCCACTGCAGAACAGCCATGGGGGCCTGAGGGCAGGAGGTGGAGAGGGGCCTGCCCAGCCAGGCAGGACTGAGTCTGCACACATGGATCACTTACAGCTCTTCCCCGTCCGTCCAGACCTCACTGCTCCCTGAGCCCACAGCCGTACCCTACCTCCACCAGGAAGGGCAATAGGACAGGGGCCACCAGGGCCCAGTGGGCCCCAGCTAAGAACAGCCAGAGGTGGCACCTCACAGCATTACACGTAAGGCCACTCTATGCTGAGCCCAAGGGATGGTTCTGCACAACTCCAAGGGGGTACTTATTACCTCCTAGGCAGCCCGTCTACTCTCACCTGCTGAAAGTTCTTCCTGAGAAGCCCATTCCACAGGAGATAATGCAAGCAGGGGAAGAAACAAGCTGAAGGTTAGCTCCCCTTCCTCCTCCCAGCTCAGGAGCTCCCTGTGGGCTGCCAACCCCCACCCCCAGCAGGGCTCTGGCCTTGAGATGGGGACCTTGTTGAGTATATGGATTCTTTGCTTGTCCTCAGATCATCAATGGAGACCCTCCACCATCCCTGGGTCCTCAGCAGCACCGCAATAGTGAAAGGGAGAATTGGGGCAGGGGGAAGGGACCAGATTTGGGACCTCCTCCTGCCAGCTCTGCCCTGGTGCCTGTGGGGCTCAAGGCAGAGTGACCAGCTGTCCAGGCTTGCCTAAGACTGAGAGGTTTTCTGGGATATGAGACTTCCAGCCATGAAATCCAACAGTCCTGAGTAAACTGGGACAGTTGGTCTCACTAATGGGAGGTGATGCTCACTTCCCTGTAGAGCTTTTCTTTCCTGCTTCCCCTTCCCTAGCCAACCCTTCCCAGAAGATACCCAATCAGCCCTTTCATCCGCCATTTCTCCTGCCCCCCTTCCCACCAATGTGGCCAATCCCTCTCCAGCTGCTACTGCTCCACCTGACTCCCCCACCCCAAAGAGGCCCCCCTCCCACTGACCAGGGTGCTGCTGGAGGCCACATCAGAGTTTCCTGGAAGGTAAAGAAAGGTGAGAGAGAGAGAGAGAGAGAGAGAGAGAATGGAGTAAGAGGGACAGAGCCAGCAGAGAGAAATGGAGAGAAACTGAGACAGAGAAATTGGAGAGAGAGAGGGTAAAAAGAGAGAAAAATGTAGAGAATCACTGACAGCCAGGGTTAGATCTGAAGGTGGAGAAAGAAAGCAAGACACAGAAAAGGAGCTGGAGAAAAATGGTCTGATGGACCCTGAAATGGGCTCCAAGACACAAGACAAAGTGGCACTCAGATGTGTGGTCATGTGGTTGTGGGGCTGTTGCCATCACACCAAGGAGGGCAGGTTGGTCTTGGAGCCAGCCCTGCATTCCCTCCACACAGTTTGTTGGGAGAATTGGGAAGAAGCTCAGCAGCTCCTGGAGGGACTTGGTTGAGCCCATAGGTCTGCTGGGCGGGAGTGGTTAGCCAGTGCGTTTGAGAATATGATGTTATAGGAGGAACTCAGCCAGAGCACGTCACCATGCATGTATGTGGGTGTGCGCTTTGGGGCGGAGGGGAATATTGAGAACTTCCCAGACTACCAAATCATGGGACTTGAGAAAGTCCTTCCCTTTCCTGGGCCTCAGTTTTCTGTGTTGTGTGGAAGTGGAATGAGATGGTCTAATGTTCTTCAGCCCCAATGTTCTATTTTAAAATTTCTTTTTTTTAATTGATTATGCCATTACATTTGTTCTATTCCCCCTCCTTTCCCCTCCACCCTGCACACCCCTCCCCCACCATTCCCCCCTTTAGTTCATGAACATGTGTCTCAAGTTCTTTAGATTCTGTATTTCCCCTACTATTCTTACGCTCCCCCCTATCTATTTTCTATCTACCGTCTGTGCTACTTATTTTCTGTACCTTCTCCCCGCTTCTCCTTCTCCCACTCCCCTGTTGCTAACCCTCCATGTGATCTTCATTTCTATGGATCACTCCTGATCTAGCTGTCCTCTTAATTTGCTTTTGTTTTAGGTGTGGTTGTTGATAACTGTGAGTTTGCTGTCCTTTCATTGTTCATATTTTTTATCCTTTTTTCTTAAATAAGTCCCTTTAACATTTCATATAATAAGGGCTTGGTGATGATAAACTTGAATTTGGTCTTATCTGAGAAGCACTTTATCTGTCCTTCCATTCTAAATGAAAGTTTTGCTGGATAGAGCAATCTTGGTTGTAGGTCTTTGGTTTTCATGACTTGGAATACCTCTTTCCAGCCCCTTCTTGCCTGTAAGGTCTCTTTTGAGAAATCCACTGACAGTCTGATGGGAACTCCTTTGTAGGTGACTGTCCCCCTAGCTCTTGCTGCTTCTAGGATTCTCTCCTTCATTTTAATCTTGGCTAATGTAATGATGATGTGCCTTGGTGTGTTCCTTCTTGGGTCCAACTTCTTTGGTACTCTCTGAGCTTCCTGGATTTCCTGGAAGTCTATTTCCCTTGCCAGAACATGGAAGTTCTCTTTTATTATTTGTTCAAATAAGTTTTCCACTCATGACTGTTCCTCTTCCCCTCCTGGTACCCCTATAATTTGAATGTTGGAACGTTTAAAGATGTCCTGGAGGTTCCTAAGCCTCTCCTCATTTTTTTGAATTCTTGTTTCTTCATTCTTTTCTGTTTGGTCATTTTTTTCCTTCCTTTGGGTCTACTCCCTTGATTTGAGTCCCAGTTTCCTTTCCATTACTATTGGTTTCCTGTGCATTACTATTCATTTCAATTAGTTTAGCCTTCATATGTTCCTCTAATTTGTGGCTAAAATCAACCAGTTCTATGAGCATCCTGATCACCAGTGTTTTGAACTGTGCATCTGAAAGTTTGGCTATTTCTTCATCGCTTAGATTTATTGACTCTGGGGCTCTGAGTTGTTCTTGAGCCATGTTTTCACCTGTTTGTGCCTGTTACATATGAGGAATGGAACCTTAGTTGTTTACCAGGGCGGGGCCACCCAGGTTGCTGGTTTGTGATGCTGTATGTAGGGGCGGGGTCAGAGAGGGAGCAATGGCAGTCCTCTCCACTTGCCCAGTCCCACCACTCGCCCCTGCCTGTTTGTCTGAGTGGCAATGTGCGAACCCGCTGCCCTGTACCGTGCAGTCTCAATGCTCGCCTCTTCACTGGTTTATCTGCACGCACATGCTTGACCGACCACAGACAGCCAGCTTCACCTCTTCCCTGTGTATGCCCGTAGCTAGCCCGCATCTGGGGTCCGCGCCTTCGGCTGCTTGTGCACCGCCTGGTCGGGGATCTTTTTGGCCAACATGCTCCGCTGCTGGCTTCGCGCCTCTTACTGGTTTAGCTGAGCATTTCATTGTTTTCAGACTCCATATTGTCGATTTTCTGTGTGGTTTGGTTGCATGTATTATTGTTAAAACTTTGTTGTTTTTAGATTTGGTTGTACGAGGACGCAAGGTATTTCCACCTATGCCTCCATCTTGGCGGAAGTTCTAGAATTTCTAATGAATGTCTAGACTTACAAGAGGAGTCTACATGCATACAAGTGTTCATGCACAATCATTTCTATTCACATGCATGTGAGCCTGTGCTGGTTTTCCATATGTGTTTGTTGATGTGTGCACACATGTGGGTATATGCAGTGGAGTGAGCAGGGGCTTACTGTGTGGGCACATAAGGCTGTGGGTGGGGCACACCCTACCTTCTCTCCAGCATCAGCCTCAGCTCAGAGGCCCCAGCCCAGGCAGAGCTGTCCTGGCCCCAGGTTGACCTCACCTCACTCCTTGTTCCCTTTGCCACCCTCCACCTTCCTCTTCACACACCCCTCCCCATCACCCAGGTCTCCTGATCTGGATTCCTCAGACTTTGTAAACCAGGAGGTACCTTGGTGGTCTGATCCTGTCTACTTATGGCCTCTTGTCCTCCTGCCCACCATCACCTGCCCTCACCTTGGGGCCAGTGCTCTTGTTCTTTTCTCAAGGTGGACTCAGTCTCCCTGTATTTGCAAGGCTTACTTCCTCCTGTCTATGGAGACTTGTCAGTGCTAGCCTCCCAGAAAGAATTTCCCTGACCACCTTACATAAATAGCTTTTGTAATTCTCTGTCCCCTCTTGCTGATATATTTGTCCCTCTTCCTAACACTTACCCCTGATGTGTCTCTGAGAGTATTTCTCGTCCATCTCCCTACTTTGAATGTGAGCTCCATGTGAGCAGGCATTTGGTTTTGCTCGCTGCTACCCCCAGCCTACCAAAGGGCCAGCTACTAAGTGGATGCTCAATAAATAGTTGTTGAGTGAGTGAATGAAAAATGACCCATGGGCACCCTGCAGGAAGCCTCTGCCCACCACCCCAAGCCTTCCTCTATCAGCCCATGGCCTTTCCAGCCCCTCCCTTCCAAGTGGCACTGCCCCGTCTCACTGGCCCCTCCAGCTGGCATTCCTGGGGCCCTCCTAGCATCATCCTTACTGCCTTCTCCTGACCTCCTCCTAGTCCCCAGGGACAGTTTGCAGCAGCTGCACTGACTGGGGCATATTTCATAAGAGTTATTTTTTCCCTTTCCCAGGCCAATCCCACAATTTCCAGGAACCCAGACCTTGACCAAACCCCCAGGGCACATAGATCTTGAGTTTCAGCCCCAGTGCCTCCCACAGGCTGAGGGTGGGATTGGGATATACTATGAATGAGTGAGTTTGAATTAAGGTTCTAGAATGGGGTGAGTTACAGGGTCAGGTCCCAGTCCCCTTGTTAGCTGTGGGGCACCAGGAATGGGCCAAGAGCCATTTGTTAGGGGTCAGCTTGAAAGGCTAGGATTAAATGGGGGTGTAGGTTTAGTGGGTGAGACGGGGTAGTTTAATCCCATGTGTGAAGCTGGGTCTAGGGTCTGGAATGGAAGAGTAGCAATGGCCTCTGTGCTTATAAAGAGAGCAGAGCTGAGTTAGTGGGCAGAGACTGGAGAGTAATGCCGAGACAGAGAGACAAAGGCAGAAACAGGGAGATGGGGCAGAGAGAGGTGTGGGGCAGAGACTGAGACATAAAGAGAGCAGGGATGGGGACGGCGGGCACAGCCAGTGGAAGGCCCACTGTCACTAACAGGAGAAAGCCCTCAGCACAGTGGATCCCTGCCTCCCATGAACAGGTCAAGCTGCAGCACTGTTTCCGTGTCACACTGCTGCATAGTGGCCACCAGAAGGAGGCTGCAGGCAGGCCACCAGGCTGTTCCCAAACACAAGCGATTATCAGGAGATGCAAATGGGAACACCAGTGGAGACAGAGTGGGGTGAGAAGCTCCAGCAGAGGCTGCCAACTATGGGGAGGGCCAGGACTCGGACCATGCTGATCTTGGCCCAAGGCGACCTCTCGGGAGAGAGAGGTGGTCAGCCTGCTTGGGGCTGGGGCACACTGGCTGCAAAGAACTCTGGATGAGCTGCCCAGGCAGGCAGGGTGCCGCACAGCCCCAAGGGATGCAGAAGTTGGGAGAAGGGAGGTGAGAGTTAGGGATCAAGAAGACTGGAGGGAGGAGTTGGTGACTCAGTAGTATTCATAACAAAGCAAAGAATGCAAATGATAAAACAATCAAATTGACAGAGAGGCTTATAACAAAGTGCTACAGTTTTCTGTCCCCCATCTTTCCTTTCCTCCATCCATCCCCCACAGGCAACAACTCGAAATGGTTTCTGTTTCATTTTTGCTGTGTTTACACATCTCAGGCCTGCCCATAACATATGCAGGGACTGGGGCAAGAGTCCATTTAGAGGCATGCATATCACATGTCTAAGTATTAAAAAGTTATCAGTCCTACAAACTGTGCCGTACGTTTTATCCTTCTACCTTGGCAAATGCACCTTAATACCGAATATACCTTTAATACCACTTAAAGACGAAATTCAAATTGAGAATTCCTGGACTCCTTGGAGTCCCTTACCAGCAATAGACCAGTCCCCCAAGGCTGCAGTTGTCCTATTTCTGTTCCCACCCCTGACGAGGGGTTCCATGCATACATAGGTAAATACCCCAGCCCTCACACCCAAGCTCTGTCCATATGCCCCACCTCCCTCAAACTGAGTTGGGCCTTAGGATTGCAGGTACCTTGGTATAGTGCTCCCTGGGGAGGAGTGGTCAGGGTGAAAAGACTTACAGAGGCCCTGGAAGCAGGCGCAGACCACTTTGTCTGAGCAGAGAAGTCCAGGGCCTCAGGTCCTGGAAGTGTGATAGAGAAGTGGGGATGCAGGCTTTCGGTGGAAAGGCATGGCCAGGGTAGGACTGCCAGATAACACACAGGACACCCAGTGAAATCTGAATTTTAGATAAACAACAATTTTTTATTAGATATAAATAAAATCTTTTTAAAAATCACCAAATTTTTAAATAAAGACCCCAAATGCTTCTAATATTAAACACTGGTGTAAATGTGAGCTATACACGCACTTAAGAAAGATGAATGAAAACAAGTAAGAATGATTTTCCAACTAATTTGTTCAATTTCAGGGCTCAGGGAGATCCTGGAGCCTCTCCCGGCAGCTCAGGGCGCGAGGTGGGCCCCACCCTGGACAGGGTCCCTTCCACACTCACTGAGACTGGGACGATGGAGACGCACCAGGTTACTTCACATGCACACACAGCTTTGGGATGTGGGAGGAAACCCACGCAGACACGGGAGAACACAAGGACTCCGCAGAGACAGTGGCCAGAGTCAGTGTTCTTTTTCTTGTCCACACTGTGATGAATCCACATTATTTGAGGACCTGCTGCGCTAAAGCTGACCCTGCTTCATATGCATCTCCTTCTGCTGGCATCGTCTGGTATTAAAAGCCTCACTTTCCTTCAATACTTGCTTTATTGACATATGAGCTTCTTTTGTTTATTTTGCTTTTCTAGTAGCTTGAAAGTCTTTGAAGCCCCAAGGCCTTCTCAGCTGTAGGACCCAGAATGAAGGGGACCTGAGAGGACATTGAATCAAAGAGCCCATGTGTTGCTTCCACTCCTTCCTGACAATCATGCTTTTCCTTCTGGAACACCATCAGTCTAGGGAACTTTCTCCTCTGAGAAGTCCATGGCTTTGGAAAAGTTTTGAGGGTCCCCTTCTTAGAAGAACAGCCACTATCATTAACCTTTTCTTTACCCACCTTCCCTGCCTTGTGCCCAGTCCTGCCTCAGGAATTGCCCACAGGCAGCTGCTGGTGAGGAGCATATTTTTCTCCTTCATGAAGCTCCCACGAGTTGACCCCAATCGTCCACAGTGGAGAATGAGAGTCCTCCTTCACTGGCTGTGCTTTTTATTTATTGTGCACTTAGTCTTTGAACCCATGAGGCTTCTCTTCGGAGGAGGAAGGATGGCCAGAGGGGAGGAGGAGGCTAAACACAGCTCAGGGGAGAATCTTGGACTGATCAGCTTCTCTTTAGGTGTGTGAGCCATTAGGCTGGGGGTCCCCCAAAAGACAGGGTGAGTGGAATGAGAGGCAGCAATACTCACACCTAAAACCCATCTCTCCCAGGCTGTTTCTCTGATGTTTTTAGGGAATAATCCTCCAGTTTGGGGCTGGGAGAAGAAAAATTTATTTCATTATACCCCCATTTTTAACCTTTGTTTCTTTCTTACTCCAGGCAGGAATTACCTAAAATCACATCTGTTATTCTTTAAACACCTAGTATGTGCTAGGTCTTTTATTCATACCATCTCCTTACAACCGCACAAAAGGTAGGTGTTTGTATTGTCCATTCCAGAGAAGAGAACATTGAGTTTCAGGTTCAGAAATCTGTCAATGTTCCCTTGGTGAGAAAATAAGGGGACTGGAGTTCAAATCCAGTCAAGTCTGACTCTCAAAGGGTCTTATGGCCTGGATAGGATGTGGCTTCAAAAAGAAAGGTCAGGATAAAAGATGTGAAAGTGGAATCTAACCAAAACCTCAAGCCCCACCGAGGGCCAGCAGGTGCTGGGATGTAGGAAGGGAGCTGGGGCCAGACTGTCTGCTGGCTTTTCTCTCATGAGCACCTAGGAGTTAGTACAGGTGCTTGGGTGTGAGTGATGCAGATAAGAGTTGAGATTGTAAATTCAGCATCCACTGCAGACAAGATAGTGTGTGTATAGTCCGAGGGGGAGGCTCCACCCACAGAGCCCTCCCATCCACCACGGATGAAAATTAGTCTACCAAGACATGATCTGTTTGGGGAGGAAAGGTGGCTGATCTCTCAAAGGAGAAGAACCAGGAGCCTGTTCCTCAATGGGCTTTTATTGGGTTTATTTGCATAGGAATACAGGGTGCATACATAAAGCTCATCAATCATTGTTAGGCAGTAAGGATCAAACAATAGATAACATACAAAGAACTATGAGGGCTTATTCTGAGTAAAGGCTAGTTAGCTAAAGGGCTATAAAACTTTGGGAAACAAACTCATTTCATGCTTGGACCCTTATCAGAAAATTGAGGACATTCTTACCAAAGCAGGTTTCACAGGATTTTTATATATTCTTTCTTAGGCCTGATCACCCTGGGGAACCCTCCTTTCCAGCACAGGGATGCACCACCCTCTGTCATTGTTTCAGGCTTAAATCAGGCAGGGGAAGTAAGGCAGCCAAGAGATTAGGAGACTTCTTGCAGATAGAATGAGGACTTAGGCTATGTAAAAACCGAGGGGGCAAGGGTCCATCACCCCCTTTTTCTATAGTCCCCAAGTCCTTCCCTGAGGGTCCCCTTATAACTGTGCCTGTGTTAGGTCATCCCTCTTTTGAGGAATCTTACCTGTCATTGGCTAATGGGTCATCCATTGGCTAATGGGTGACCAGCTGGTCACCCGGCCAGGCAGGGTGAAATAAAGGGGGCAGAGGAGGCACCCCTGCCAGGGAATAAGCTTTGTCTTCTTAGTGGCTTAGGGTCCTAAGGTCTTTCACTTAGCCTTAGCCATAGGGGGGTTACAGCTTCTAAAACTAGAGAGGGTGTTTCCCAACAAGATAGATTAGAAGGCAAGAGTTGCTATGAGGCTGTGTCAGTAGCCAGAGAAGATGCAGTGGGAAGGGAGGGGCAGTGGGGTGGACCAGTGTGAGAGGTAGTGATAAAACATGAACTCAGATGGGCCACAGATTAGATCTTGGGTGAGTAAAGAGGACCTCTCCCAGACTGGTGGAGTGCATTCATTGCTTCTGAGGGATGTTCACAAAGGGATAGGGAAAGGGAGCAACTTAGATTGGACATTGATTCATTCACTCCATAGTAACTCCTGAGCTCCTGTTATGAGGCAGGCAGTGAGCCTGGTTCTGGGATAGAGCAGGGGACAAGATGGACAGCAGATTGCCCTCTCAGAGCTCTCATGGCTGCCACCCTCTGAGACAGACCTTTCTGAACAAGAGTTCCTGCCTCCCCTCCCCCACTTCTTTCTGCTGGAGAAATTTTAGGGCTTTGGTGGGAGTTTCCAGGAGAGGGGAGAGTCTGGTAGGTGCCCCTCCGACTACTTATCTTCTGCCAAAAGCTGATTCTTTACCCAGAATATGCACAAAGTTACACACATTTCCCAGGAGCTTTTCCACGCCAATCCCATCCTTCAGTTTCACAGGAGCTTGCTCTTTCTTTCTTTCTTTCTTTCTTTCTTTCTTTCTTTCTTTCTATCTCAGTTCTATTTGAGGCCATTGTGAATGTCCATCAGAATGGCTACTGTGAAATTTTAAAATAATGAAATACCATACGTGTCTCAGAATAGCTGAAAAAGGAAAAAAACATATAAATGAAATTATCAAGTGCTATCTAGAATCCAGAGGAACTCACGTATTGCTGGGGGAATGCAAAATGGTACAGCCACCTTGGAAAACAATTTGGGAGTTTCTAAAAAAGTGAGACATCCATTTGGGGCAGGAGATGGAACAGGAAACCCTGAGATACTACAGTTGTCATCAGTCAGTATCCAGATTCCTGAGAATTGCCTTCTGAAACCTGATAATAATTACCATTTGTGGTTTCCTCCCCAAGTGGGTAATCAAAAAGGACTGTGGGAAATTGCATGAGGTGAACCTTAAGTAAAACCCTATCAAGTTTGTAACTGTTCAATAAAAGAGTCATTCCTGGGCCAGAGATGGCCCATTCTCTTGTCTTGGAAAATGTACTTTCTTTAATAACTTTCCCACCTGCTTTGCTTTATCTGTGTTGTCAGTCCAATTCTTTGTTTGCAACTGCCAGGACCCTGGGCCCCACCTCCATCTGCAACACATTTACCATGAAAACTATTAATTCCAGTTCTTGGTAAGAAAATTAAAACACATGTTCATACAAAATCCTATATCTACATGTTTCTAACAGCATTATTCATAATCACCCAAAACTAGAAATAGTAGGAAAGTCCTCCAGCTAGTGAGTAGATTTTTAAAAACCCAGTGGTACATCCAAACTATGGAATACTACTTAGCAGTAACAAAACCAAACTGCTGAGACACAACATGGATGAATCTCAGAAGCATAATACTGAGTGACAAATAAGATGACCTACTTTTTAGAAAGACAACCCAAGACACAGTCATGCCATGCCAGACCACTCCAAAACCAAGGGAATATAAAATAAATAATCATACACATGTATGCTATTACTTTTAAAATACTGCTTCACAAATATGAAAAATAAGTGCTTATATGAAATTTTGTATTATTATATATTGTTTACTTTCTGTTACATAAATTCCATCATTTAAACTAAACAACATTTAACAGTAGCAATTAGTACTAATTAAGAGTCGTATTAACTAAAAATATAATATGACACTTGCTGGTGTGGCTAAGTGAACTGAGAGCTGGCCTGTGGACAAAGAGGTCACTGGTCAGAGCACATGCCTGGGTTGCAGGCCAGGTCCCCAGCTGAAGGTGAGCAAGAAGCAACTGAGATCCATGTATCTCTCACCCAATGATGTTTCTATTCCTCTCTATCTCCCTTCCTTTCCCTATCTCTAAAGTAAATAAATAAAGTATTTTTTAAAATATGTGTAGTATGTAGATTCAAGATGGTGGAGGAGAGAGTGGAAGTCACACTAACCTCCTCCCAGGACCAATCTGGAATTACAGCTAAATCATGGAGAACTCACCCAGAACAAACAACTGAACAGTAATAAGAGAGAAGACTTATAACCTCGGACAGACAGAAAAATCAGCTTCATCACAACCTGACTGCTGAGGAGTGTAGTGGAGACACAAGAGGGCTGGCTGGATGGCCAAAGGCAGCAGCTGAGACACCAGAGGGATGCTTAAGCAGCTGGTTGGATCCCCTTGAGAAGTGTGGGGTCTAAACCCTCAGCTGGGATCCCCAGCAAAGAGGACTAGAGCCTAAAAAGTACACAGATAACAAACCAATGACAAAAAGCAGCAGGGTTACTCTCTGCCAGAGATGAACAGCTGGAGAGGCAAAGAGCTGTTTAAAGGGTCAATGCATAAATCTTCATTTGCATCCACTTACCCTGGGTTCCAGCAGAGGATGGAGGAGTGGAATAGAGATGCCTGAGGAGAGATTAGGAACACAGAAGCTTTGGGGAGAAAACTAAGAGAGTAAACACTGGGACTCCAGTGCTGAGTCATTCCCATATGGCAGCAGGTATCTTGCTCAGGCAGACCAATCCCCTCTGCGTGGCAGCAGCCTGAGGAGAAACAACAGTTCTGACTCCAGGAGGGACCCTGCCCACCCTGAAGTGCTTCAGCCTGACTGCTGAGTGTAGAGTGAGTAGATTAACAACTGAAGGAGTCAGCCATAGACAGTAAATCCCTGGAAGTCTCCAACAGGCTGCCTAAGTTCAGATGAGGTCACCGTATGACATCACCAGAGGCGGATCTAGAAAGAAAAAGCAGTGCACCTGCACAATAGCATACAAGACATAGTGGGCAGAGTGACCCTCTGTCAATCAGTGGGAGGGAAGGACCCACCAAAGAACAACCCAACCAAAATAAAAACCCAGTTACATCTAGAGAGCCAATATAAACATCATAAAGGGCATCCCAAGAGCATCAAGTTCAGGAGATCAAGGAAACTGCACCACTGAATCACACAGGTCTCCTACCATAGAATTTCACTCCACAAAGACAGGGAGTCAAAACAGATCAATTTAAGAAGCAGAAGCAAACAAAAAGAGCCTCCCCCAGATGGGAAGACAAAGAATCAATCCCCAATCAAAAGGAAAGGAGGAATCCCCAGAAAGAGTGCTAAATGAAATAAAGGCAAGTAAATTATCAAATATTGAGTTCAAACCATGGTTATAAGGAAGCTCAATGAACTCGCTGAGAATTACCAAAAACTACAGGAAAGCTACAAGGAACTTACTTTGAGTTCCTTGAGCCAGGAGGAAATGAAGAATACAGTTTCTGAACTGAAGAACACAGTAGAGGAATCCAAAGCAGGCTAGATAAAGCAGAGGTTCTAATCAGTGACCTGGAGGACAAGGTAGAAAAAAACTCCCAGAAAGAGCAAGAAAATGAGAAAACACTCAAAAAGAATGAAGAGGCATTAAGGGAACTGCAGGACAACATGAAATGTAGTAATATCCATATAATAAGGATACCAGAAGGAGAAGAAGAGGAGCAAGGGATAGAAAACCTGTTTGAAAAAGTAATGATAGAAAACATCCCTAATTTAATGAGGGAAAGAGTCACACAAACCCAGGAAGCACAGAGTGTCCCAATTAAGAGGAACCCAAAGAGGCCAACTCCAAGACACATCATAAGTCAAATGTGAAGTTTTAAAGACAAAAAGAGAATCTTAAAGGTGGTGATGGGGAAACAGGAAGTAACATACAAGGGAGCTCTGATAAGGCTAGAAGCTGACTTCTGAACAGAAACACTACAAGCCAGAAGGGAATGGGAATTAATATTCTAAGTATTAAAAAGCAAAATCCTGCAACCAAGACTACGCTACCCAGCGAGGCTCTCAATTACAATGGAAGGTGAAACAAGGAGTTTCCCAGACAAAAGAAGGCTCAAAGAATACACCTCCACCAAACCAACTTTGCAAGATATGCTAAAGGGACTGCTTTAAGAACATGAAGAAAAAGAGTGAGAGAGAGAGTGAAAGGAACACAGGTACAAAGGCAAAAATGAATTAGGTAGTTATCAATAATAACCTTAAATATAAATGGATTAAATGCTCCAATTAAAAGACATAGGATAGATGAATGGATAAGAAAACATGACCTGCACATATGCTGCCTACAAGAGACCCACCTCAAAACAAAACAAACACCTACACAGACTGAAAGTGAAGGGTTGAAAAAAAATATTCCAAGCAAATGAACAAGAAAAAAATAGCTGGAGTAGCAATACTCATATCAGACAAAATAGACTTCAAAATAAGGGCCATAAAAAGAGACCCAAAAGGACAGTTCATAATACTCAAGGGAAGAATCCATCAAGAAGACATATATGTTGTAAACATATATGCACACAACACAGGAGCACCCAAATATATAAGGAAAATATTGGAGAAATTCAAGTAAGATATAGACAGTAACACACTTATAGTAGGGGACTTTAACACCCCACTGTCAAAATGGGTAAATCTTCCAAACAAAATATCAACAAGAGTATTGTGGATCTGAACAACACACTAGATCAAATTGACTTAACTAATATATATATATATATATAAAACCTTTCACCCCAAAGAAGCAAACTACACATTCTTTTTAAATGTACATGGAACATTTTCAAAGACCACATGATAGGACACAAAACAAACCTCAAGAAATTCAAGAAAATTGAAATCATATTGAGCTTTTTCTCAGATCACAAGGGCTTAAAACTAGAAATAAACCTCAAGGAAATAACTCAAAATTAGTCAAAGTCATGGAGACTGAATAGCATGCTATTAAACAATGGATGGGTTAACAATGAGATCAAAGAAGAAATAAAAAACTCTCTGGAAGCAAATGAAAATGAACACACAACAGTCCAAAACCTATGAGACATAGCAAAGGCAGTCCTGAGAGGGAAGTTCATAGTGATGCAGGCCTACCTAAAAAAGATAGAAAATTTTCAGATAAACAACTTTACCTTTCATCTACAAGAACTGATGGAACAATAACAAACAAAACCCAGGGCTAGTAGAAGGAAGGAAATAATCAAGCTCAGAGTAGAATTACATGATATAGAGACTTAAAGAACAATTAAAGGATCAATAAATCCAGGAGCTGGTTCTTTGAAAAGATAAAGAAAATCAATAAGTCTTTAAGCAGACTCATCAAGAAAAAAAGAGAGAGGACCCAAATAAACACAATCTGAAATGAAAGAGGAGAGATTACAACTGATACTGTAACAGGATGCAGCCAAGGGGAGGCCCCAAATGAGGATTTGTAATGGGGTCCAGAACTCAGGGTGTCCAGGCAATATTAGAAAATGTATATATATATAGGATGCCCTCACCCCCACAAATCTGAGCTGGGGGATGGGACACATGGAGCAGGGCTATTGAGAGTTGCAACAGTTTTGCAGAGAGCCACTAGAATGGTCATTTAATGTCTCTATAACTTTTAACTGGTTTCACAGATATGTTAAAAAGCTGTGGCCATGCTTTGGGCTAGGGGGATGGGAGTGACTTCAACCCATGATGTAACTGGAAGGCAACTCCCCCTGGTTGCAGAGCTTGGAGGTGATTGGCTCCACACCACAGGGCCACACCTGCCTGGACTTACTATGACAGTCCAATAAAGCTGGAGAAATATGGGAATGCCGGCAGCTGTGGCCAATTGTGGGAGAAGTTGGAAATTTTGTGACAGAGGAAGATTAGCGCTGGAATTAAGACCCAGGAGTGGCAACTATGTGGCATCCTTTTGAGATCACATGGCTTGGGCAGAGAAGAACCACTGACTTCTATTTCTTTTTCTGAGATATGGTACCCTGGACTGGGCAAAAGGGAGAAGGGAGGACTGTGTGTTTGTGGATATTCTAAAGGACTTTGCGATCTCAATGAAGATGTTAAGTTTGTATTCTTCTTTAAATAAAAAACTTCTTTCCTTTTCACCAGTCTCTGGCATCAAGAGATGTCTTCCCCTGGTGGCGGGCAAGGCAAACCTAGTACAGGGTGGGGGACCCCTGGAGCACAAGGGTGGGTCCATTCGGTAATAGTATATCATTCACCATCTCCAGTCTGTTCTGTAACAATACCACAGAAATACAAAGGATTGTAAAAAATTACTGTGAACAACTACATGCCAAGAAATTTGAAAACCTGGGTAAAATGGACAAATTTCTAGAAACATGTAATCTTCTAAAACAAAATCAAGAAGAAGCAGAAAGCCTGGACAGACCAATAACAGCTAGTGAAATTGAAGCAGTAATAAAAAAAAAAACTCCTGGTACACAAAAGCCATGGACCAGATGGTTTCACAGAAGAATTTTACAAAACATTTAAGGAAGAGCTAACTGCTATCCTCTCAAACTATTCCAAAAAAATCCAAGAAGAGGAAGGACTCCCAAACTCTTTTTATGAGGCCAGCATCATCCTAATCTCAAAACCAGATAAAGACACAAAAAAAGAAAGAGAACTACAGGCCAATATTGCTGATGAGCATAAATTCTAAGATCCTCAACAAAATATTGGCAAACTGCATCCAACAATGCATTAAAAAGATCATACACCGTGATCAAGTGGGATTCATCCCAGGGATGCAAGGTTGGTACAATATTCACAAATCAATAAACATAACACTTCATATAAACACAGGAAAGACAAAAATCACATGATCATATCAATAGATGCAGAAAAAACATTTGATAAGGTATAGCACCCATTTCTGATAAAAACATTCATCAAAGTGTGATTACAAGGAGCATTCCTCAACATAATAAAGGCCATATAGGAGAAACCTACGGCCAAGATCATACTCAACGGGCAAAACCAAAAGTTTTCCAATTAACATCAGGAGCAAGACATGGGTGTCTGCTTTCACCTCTTCTATTCAACATAGTATTGGAAATTCTAGCCACAGTAATCAGAAAAGAAAAAGATATAAAAGGCACCCAAATTGGAAAGGAGGAAGTAAAACTATCATTGTTTGCAGATGACTTGATTGTGTACATAGAAAACACTAGAGACTCCATGAAAACACTACTTAACCTAATAAGTGAATTTGGCAAAACAACAGGGTACAAAGTCAGTATTCAGAAACCTAAGGCATTTTTGTACAACAACAATGAAATGTCAGGAACAGAAATTAGATAAACATTTCATTTGCTATAGCAACAAGAATAATAAATTACCTAGGAACAAACCTAACCAAAGAGGTAAAAGGCCTGTACTCAGAAAACTACACAACACTGAAGAAAAAAAATCAAGGAAGACACAAATAAATGGAAGCATATCCCATGTTCATGGATTGGAAAAATTAACATCAACAAAATGTCCATACTACATAGAGTCATGCTAGCCCTATTATAATACTAATGACATATTTCACAGATATAGGACATACATTTCAAAAATTTATATGAAACCATCAATGACCCTGAATAGCTTCAGCAACTTTGAGAAAGAAGAACAAAGTTGGAGGGATCACAATACCTTATATCAAACTATATTATAAGGCCACTGTAATCAGAACAGTCTGGTACTGGCATAAGAACAGACACATAGGTTAATGGAACAGAATAGAGAGCCCAGAAATAAATCCATGTCAATAATGTCAGTTAATATTTGACAAAGGAGGCAGGAGCATAAAATGGAGTAAAAATAGCCTCTTCAATAAATGGTGTTGGGACACCTGGACAGCTATGTGCAAAAGAATGAAACTCAACAACCAACTTACACCATACACCAAAATAAAGTCAAGATGTATAAAAGACATAAATATAATTTGTGAAACCATGAAAGTCCTAGAGGAGAACATAGGCAGAAAAATCTCAGATATTACATGCAGCAATATTTTCACTTATATGTCCCTTAGAACAAGGTATATAAAGGAAAGAATAAATGAATGATACTACATCAAATTTAAAAATTCTGCATGGCTAAAGAAAACATCAGCAAAATGAAAAGGGAACCAAACATATGAGAAAATGTATTTGCCAATGATACCTCTGATGAAGGTTAGATCTCTAATAAATATGTAAAGAACTCACATGACTCAACACCAGGAGGACAAACAACACAATTACAAAATGGGCAAAGAACATGAACAGACACTTCTCCAAGGAGGACACACAGAAAGACATATGAAAGGATGCTCAGCATCACTAACCATTAGAGAAATACAAATTAAAACCACAATGAGATACCACTTCACACCAGTCAAAATGGCCATCATAAATAAACAAATCAACAAATTTTGGTGAGGATGTGGAGAAAAGGGAACCCTACTGCACTGTTGGTGGGAATGCAGACTGGTACAACCAATGTGGAAAACAGTACGGGATTTCCTCAGAAAACTAAAAATGGAACTGCCTTTTGACCTGACAATTCCATTGCTGGGATTATACCCTAAGAATCCTGAAACACCAGTTCAAAAGAACCTATGCACCCCAATGTTCATAACAGCACAATTTGCAATAGCCAAGTGTTGGAAGCAACCTAAGTGCCCATCAGTAAATGAGTGGATCAAAAAACTATGGTAAATTTACACAATGGAATACTACACAGCAGAAAGAAAGAAGGAGCTCCTACTGTTTGTGACAGCATGGATAGATCTGGAGAGCATTATGCTAAGTGAAATAATAAATCAGGCTGTGAAGGACAAATACCATAATATCTCACCTATAAGTGGAACCTTATCAAACATGTGAGCAAAATAGAACCAGAGACATGGAAATAAAGAACGAACTGGCAGTTACCAGAAGGGAGGGGTGGGGGGGGAGGAGATAACCGGGGAAAGAAGGGGAAGGATCAAGTCAAGAAACATGTATAAAGAACTCTAGATCAAGGGCAGTGGGTTAGGGGAGGATTGAAAGTAGAAGGTGGAGGGGTATTTAGGTCAGGGAAAAATAATGTGGGGTAAATAAGGAGAAAAAATATGTATAAGAAAAATATGAGACGAGGCAAGAGTGCAGAGGAGTGAATGGAAGGCACACTGACATTCCCCCAGGACCAATCTGGAATTACAAGTACATTGTGGAGAAACCACATGAAACAAACAACTGAACAATAGTGTGAGAGAAGCCTTACAACCTCGGACAGCTTCAGCACAACCTGTGTGGTAAGGAGTGCAGTGGAGACTCGAGAAGCCTGGCTGGGCACCCAGAGGTGGCAGCAACCGGTTGGATCCCCTGAGAAGAATGGGACCTAAACCCTAAGAAACCAACATAAAATTTAGTTTGACTTTCAGCTCTGCTCTTCTCAAGCCCACATTACACTGGTTTTTAGAGTCAGTTCAATGTGAGGATACCAGGTTAAATACCTCTCAGCAAAAGGGTTTGAGCATGGAGCACTTTGGATTTTACTTACTAGCATCAGCAGAACCTCAGACTTGCAGGAATTAATTTTCACCTCTACAAAAATGTTCATCCTCTTTGTATTTAAAGGCTTGTTTTGGTAGGCCAGCTGTTTGTCAGCTAGGTTCTTTGCATCCATAAATTAATCATAGAAGCTCTCTGTGTCTAAAATGTTCATTCCCTTAAAATATTTCAAAGTACACAAAGTGTCATCACACATTAAACCTCTTTTCTCAGGAAAAAAAATGATTGTAAAGCAGAGAGATCATTTGAACTTGTGAAATTAAAGTTTGAGTTAAAATATCTTTCAGTTTTAGTAACAAAATCAGAAAGTCCTGTTTGATTTTACTGTTCTTAATTGCTGATTTTTCTTATTCCAAAGCAGTATTATTTCCAAGAAACTGGTCATGTTTCCACTGGATGAGTTTTTGTCACAACCTATACATAAATGGAACCCATCAGGTGCACTTAATTTACCTTTTTCCCTGGTCTCTTCAACGATCAAAAAGTTTTGGAGAGACAGTATGAAAATTTCCATTTTGCAGTACCTCCTTTCTCCATTCTCATCATCAATATATTTACAAATTAAAGAAGTTTTCAGAGGACTTCCACCAAGATGGAGGCATAGGTGGAGACAACGTGCTTTCTCACACAACCGAGTTTAGAGAAAATAAAATATTAGCAACAGAAAACACAGCCAGAACACAGAAAATTGAACTTTTTGGAAGTCCGATAACAACAAATTCTTCAGCCTGACCAGAGGGGTGAAACCAGCAGCTGACGGAGTGGGGTTGCATAGGAAAACTCGGTCAGACGGACTCAGATGCGTGGATCCCAGGTGTGGGGTTGCAAAGGGCTGACCCAGTGAGCGACCTAGTGAGTGCGACCCAGTGAGCGACCGGTGGATCCGGTGAGGGTGAAGGGCAGCAGGTTGACTGTGTTGGCTCATTCCTGCGCAGATAGACCAGCGAGAGAGTGGGCAGTGAGACGGTACCGAGCGGGTCCCAGCGACAGGAGGCAGCAGAGACGGCCGCCATTTCCCGGCTCTGACCCCGCCCCCACATATAGCGTCACAACCCAGTAGCCTGAGCAACCCTACCCTGGTGAACACCTAAGGTTCTGCTCCTCACCCAGCAGTGGGAAGCAGGAGAGGGGGACACCATTTCCCCACTCTGACCCCACCACCACATACAGCGTCACAACCCAGCGACCCCACCCTGGAGGCCCCACCCCACCCCTAAGGCTCCGCTCCTCATACTTAATGGGCACGAACAGACCAAAAATGGCTCAAGAAAATCTCAAAGCCCCAGAGCCCATAAATCTAAGTGATGAAAATAGCAAAACTTTCAGATGCACAGTTCAAAACACTGGTGATCAGGGTGCTCACAGAACTGGTTGATTTTAGTCACAAATTAGAGAAACATATGAAGGCTAAACTAATTGAAATGAATGGCAATGCACAGGAAACCAACAGTAATGGAAAGGAAACTGGGACTCAAATCAAAGGAGTGGACCAGAAGGAGGATAAAAATGACCAACCAGAAAAGGATGAAGAAACAAGAATTCAAAAAAATGAGCAGCTTAGGAACCTCCAGGACATCTTTAAACGTTCCAACATTCGAATTATAGGGGTACCAGAAGGGGGAAAGGAACAGCCACCAGTGGAAAACTTATTTAAACAAATAATAAAGGAGAATTTCCCCAATCTGGCAAAGGAAATAGACTTCTAGAAAATCCAGGAAGCTCAGAGAGTCTCAAAGAAGTTGGACCCAAGAAAGAACACACCAAGGCACATCATCATTACATTAGCCAAGATTAAAATGAAAGAGAGAATCCTAGAAGCAGCAAGAGATAAGGGGACAGTCACCTACAAAGCAGTTCCCATCAGACTGTCAGTGGATTTCTCAAAAGAGACCTTACAGGCAAGAAGGGGCTGGAAAGAGGTATTCCAAGTCATGAACAGACAAGGACCTACAACCAAGATTGCTCTATCCAGCAAAACTTTCATTTAGAATGGAAGGACAGATAAAGTGCTTCTCAGATAAGATCAAATTCAAGGAGTTCATCATCACCAAGCCCTTATTATATGAAATGTTAAAGGGACTTGTCTAAGAAAAAGAAAATAAAAAAGATGAACAGTGAAAGGACAGCAAACGCACAGTTATTAACAACCACATCTAAAACAAAAAGCAAGCTTAAAGGACAGCTAGATCAGGAGCAGAACCATAGAAATGAAGATCACATGGAGGGTGAGCAACAGGGGAGTGGGAGGAGAAAGGGGGAGAAGGTACAGAAAATAAGTAGCATAGACAGTAGGTAGAAAATAGATAGGGGGAGGGCAAGAATAGTATGGGAAATATAGAATCTAAAGAACTTGAGACACGTGGTCATAAACTAAAGGGGGGAAAGGTAGGGGTGGGGGGGTACAGGGTGGAGGGGAATGAAGGGGGGAACAGAACAATTGTAATGGCATAATCAATAAAATAAAAATTAAAAAATGAAAAGAGAAAAAAGAGTTTTCACACTTTGAAAATGTTATTTTGCAGCAGGCCAACACTTTTAGGTCTTTTCCACAAGACGTCTTGTAGGCATATGTCTAATGAGACTCTCTCCTTCCACTCCTAGAAATAAGACAATCTCATTAAGGAATTCTGCATGCTCTGAGAAAACTGAACAGTGACCCATAATTTCATTATGAAAGTCTCAATACCACTGGTCAATCGCACCTCTTTTTATTTTATTTTTTTAATATATTTATTGCCCTGCCTGGTGTGGCTCAGTGGATTTAGTGCCAGCCTGAGAACCAAAGGGTCACTGGTTTGATTCCCAGTCAGGGCACGTGCCTGGGTTGCGGGCCAGGTCCCCAGTAGGGCGTGTGTGAGAGACAACCACACATTGATGTTTCTCTTCCTCTCTTTCTCCCTCCCTCCCTCCCTCTCTCTCTAAAAATAAACAAACTAAAATAATTAAAAAATATTTACTTATTGATTGATTGGTTGATTAGAGAGAGTAAGGAGAAAGAGAGGGAGAGAGATATTAATGCTAACCGGGGACCAGGCCCACAACCCAGGCAAGTGCCCTGGCCAGGAAAGGAACCAATGACCTTTTGCCTTGTGGGATAATTCCCAATCAACTGAGCCACGCCGGCCAGGGCCGTCATGCATTTCTTTAACAGTGTTATGTAAAATGTGTGCAGGATAGTTAGCGGGTGAGACTTAAAATTTTTTCTTGATAAATTCATAGACCGAATGGAATTTTCCAAAATGTACATTTGCTACATTTTCACCATTTGCCAAATACACATCTGCACGAGCAAAGTCTAGTTTGGACAAGACACCAGCAATCTCTGTTTCATATATTCTTCCATTTCATGGAGATCTTCATGGAAATGAGGACAATTTGCAGCTCCATCTTTCAAATCAGAATACCTTGAAGCTGTGAGGAACAGGTTTTTGTTGCCATGTTCAATATGGCTCGATACTGGGGTGTCCAATTTTTGGCATCTCTGGGCCACACTGGAAGAAGAAGAGTTGATTTAAGCCACACATTAAATACACAAACAGTAACCAAAACTGATGAGCAAAAAAAAAAAAAAAAGGTTTTAAGTAGTTACGATTTTGTGTTGGGCCACATGCAATCCTGGGTCCGCAGGTTGAACACCCCTGCTACGCGTGCCTGCTGAAACAGTGTGCAGATTCACCTCTGCACTCCTAAGGGTCCCCACATCTGTTAGCAAAATTTCTCCTGTTTTTTTTCTCAATGGAACATTTTAGTTGCAACCTCTGAACCAAGAAACACAACTTTACTTAGTTTCATAAAGCAATCAGAGGAACGATACAATAATGACGGTTTGTTTGCACCATATGCCCAGGCTAATTTGTGTTCAACCCAGTATTTGTGCCTTTTTGGAGGATAAAGAAAACTGATTGATTCAGAAATACTTGTCTCATTCTGGTGTGAGACTTAGCCTCCATATGTGCCAAGCAGATCCCTCCCTCCCCACACACTCTGCTTGCCCAGTGGGCTCTCCCCACACTGTGAGAATAGCTGAAGCGCATCTCTTGGAACCAAATGAGAGTGTGTCACCTCTCCAGGCTAGAGCTGGTTTTCAGGGTGACTTTTCTAGATTGATTCACAATTTATCAAGTATGTAGGTGGAAAGACAGGAAGTACTCACCATTGCTGCTTCTAGGATTTACACCTGACTGAGAGAAGGGGGGCATACTTTGCAATGTGAGTGATGGGAGGATTTCATTAACATAATATCCACAATTCTCTGCATTGAGTGGGGCAGGCATTGTGAGCAGATTCAGCTCCTGGGGTGCAGCCTGCATTCAGGGACCAGGAAGCAAGCTGGGTGACAGATGGGATATGCCTTTGTCATATTGGTGGGCAAGACTCTGCTCCATTCAGCCCCCTGGGAACAGAAGGTGCTCTGTCAGATTGAGATGGACTAGGGGGAGGTCAGCTGGTTGGAAGATTCCTGGGAAACACAGAGGGCTGGGCCACCTGACCACAGATTAGCTTCAAACTAGGCCAGTGGGAGGAGAAAAGTGAGCCTTGCCTGCAGCCTGAGCCCCCGGTGGAGGGGGAAACTCCCTTGCTGTTGGATGATTACATTGTTTCCAGCCTGTGGCCATTCCAGACAGCTCAGAGAAGGAATAATCAGCTAAGAAAAAAATTTTTAAGTAAAAGGAAGAAAAACTCACCATAATGAAAATCAAAGCATACAAATGCTTGAAGACGGATAGGTGTTTGCAAAACTCTCTAGGGGAAAACCAGTGATTGGGATTGGGATATTCAGTGACTGGGGACATTCATGTGTGCTCAAATTCCTTTTGACGAGTCAATTTTTGGCCACAGTGGGGTGCTATTTCTGTTGGACAATGTCATTTTTCCATGTCTTTCAGGGTCACAAACTCCAGGAAGCTGGCAGAAATGGGGGACTTGTCAGGGGTCAGATATGGGGGTGCAGAAATGGTCCAGAGCTGGTCAAGTGTGATGAAAAGATAAAGAAGGCTCAGCCAAGCAGCCAGGTGTTGGGACTGACCTCAGCAGCAGCTTGGGGGAAGGGGAACAGATTTTAGATGACCTGCTTTGTCAAGCGCAGCTGACAGATCCACTTCCTGCATCAGTCACAGGTAGGCCAGGCTGCAGAGGATACACCTGTACACACCCAGCAGCAAGAAGCTGGAGAAAGTGAACATGGAGGAAGCAAGCAAGGGCTGGCAGGAAACTCAAGAAACTAGCAATCATTTTTGCATCTTTGACCAAATGTTTTAGCTTCACGTGAGAATGTCACATTAAGCACACCAAGTCTATTACTGTTGCCCAGCACTGACCCCATCAGGAGCGAGGACTTTCAGACACCTGTGACTATGCATGTTTCCAAGGCAGAAGGGTGCATTTCTAGAATTCCTGGGAGCTACAGGTGAGAGCAGGGAAACCTCGCTTCTAGGGCAAGCTTCCCTCTCTGTCTCCTGAGTTGAGCACGATTCACTTATCTGTCCATTGCCTATCTATCTATCTATCTATCTATCTATCTATCTATCTATCTATCTATCTATCCATCCAGGAAGCATATGTCCCATACCGACTGTGCTTCAAGCACAGTCTAAGCTCTAGGAAAGGATGGTGAGTCAGGCACTCTTCCTCCTCCTGCAGGAGTTCACTTCCAGATTTCCGATGTTCTTTAAGTTTTCATTACTGGCAAACTATGTCCATAACTTGTCAGACAAACAGAAATCCAGACTTAGGGGAAGATTTTTGTTAGAAAGAAAGACTGTTACAATAGTGAGAACATGCCTACTTCAGAGATCTGCGTGTTAACATCAAACAGAAAAGGCTTTTCTTTCTTAGAGTAGAAGGGTGGAAGAGAGGTGACCAGACATAAGCAGCACCTTTGGAGGGGAAGCTGAACAAGCACGGGAAATACCAGTGCTCACGGGAAATACCTTCCTCACAGGAAGGTGTCCGCTGTGGTCAGCAAGTTCCCAGGAGGGGCTGCTAGGGGGACACATCCCACTTTTCTGTGCTTGCTCAGGCCTGGGGGAAAGCTGAATCCAGGGGCCTGTAGGAGAATGACAAGTGTGGTCAAGGCAAAGCAGAGGGTAAGCCATGGGCAACTGCAGAAGCTTTGTCCGACTCCAGGGACAGATGCTTATATGTGTCAGGGAATGGCAAATACAAGACCACCGTGATGGCTTTCAACCCCCAGTCATTTCCACTAAGCATTCACTCGCTTGCCCCCATACAGACAGACCTGTGGGGCTTCAGTCCTATGCTGATTTTTTATTGCATTACTATATATTTTAAATATATTTAAAAAAATTTTAATTGTTGTTCATGTAGTTTTCTGTTTCTTATTCCCATCCCAGCCCACCCCTCTAGCCCTCCCCATCTCCCTTCCATTTCCACCCCCCTTAGTTTTTGTCCGTGGGTCCTTTATACTTGTTCCTGTAAATCCTTCCCCTTTTCCTCTGAAATTCCCTCTGGACAGCATTATGCTAAGCAAGATAAGCCAGGCAGTGAAAGACAAATACCATACAATCTCACCTTTAACAGGAACCTGAACAACAAAGCAAACAAGTAAAACATAACCAAAGACACTGAAATACAGAACAGGCTAATATTTTAAATATTTATTATTTAGTTTTTTTCTTATTGTCCTCTCATACCTTTAAGAGCCAGCCCTAAACTCAGGACGGCCATCCTAAACTGAGAGGGAGATTGCTGTGTGTCCTGCCACACTCCCCTGTTAAATATTTTTTAAATTTTTATTTATTGATTTGCGGGGGGAGAGAGATTTGTTTTCCCATTTATTTATGCATTCACTGGTTGCTTACTTTATATTTTGTATTTTTCTGGCCTACAAAGAGTATCTTCCCCTCTGGTGGGTAAAATTCAACATAATTATACCTAGAGTACATCCTATAGCCAAAAAAAAAAAAAAAGGAGAAAATGGTTCAGATATATCCCTTTGTTCACTAAACAGAAAAGTGAGAAGACGGGCATAAATTTTGTAACTTCCAGACCTTGAGAGGAAAAATACAAAAATAAAACTTCCTTCTACAGGAAATTATGAACTACATTTTATTATTATTTTTTTCAATTACAGTTGATATTCAGTATCATTTGATATTACTTTCAGGTGTACAGCACAGTGGTTAGACATTCATATAATTTATGAAGTGGTCCCCCAATATTTCAAGTACCCACCTGGCACCATACATAGTTGTTACAATATTATTGATTATATTCTATACGCTGCACTTTACATCCCTGTGAATATTGTGTAACTCCCAGTTTGTACTCCTCAATCTCTTCAACCTTTTTCATTCAACCATTAAAATCCACTCCCATCTCACAACACTCAGTTTGTTCTCTTTATCTGTCAGCCTGCTTTTGTTTTGTTTGTTCATATATGTTGCTCTTTAGATTCCACACGTAAGTGAAACCACGTGGAACTTGTCTTTCTCTGTCTGATTTAGTTCACTGAGCATACTAACCTCTAAGCGCATCTATGTTGTCGGATATGGCAAGGTTTCACTCTTTTTTTATGCCTGAGTAATATTTTGTTGTATATAGGTACCACATTTTTATCTACTCATCTACCTATGGGCACTTGAGTTGCTTCCATATTTAGGCCATTGTAGATAATGCTGCAATGAATATAGGGATGCACATAGTTTTTCAAATTAGTATTCTGGATTTCTTCAGATAAACACCCAGAAGTAGGATTCCTGGGTCATATGGTAGATCTAATTTTAAATTTTTGAGGACCCACCCTACTGTTTTCCATAGTGGCTGCACCAATTTGCAATCCGAATAGTGCAGCAAGTTTCCCTTGTCTCCACATTCTTACCACCACTTGATGTTTGCTGATTAATAGATGGTAGGCATTCTGACAGGTGTCAGGTGGTGTCTTGTTGGGGTTTTAAGTTGCATTTCTCTGATGATTACTGACTTTGAGCATCTTTTCATGTCTATTGGTTATCTGTATGTCCTCTGGAGAAATGTCTATTTAGGTTGTCTGCCCATTTGTGGGGAGGGGGTGTTTCTTGTGTGTGTGTGTGTGTGTGTGTGTGTGTGTGTGTGTGTGTGTGTGTTGTGAGTTGGCAAATATCCCATTCAGTAGATTGATTTTAGTTTTACTGAGGGTTTCCTTTTCTGGACAAAAACTTTTTAGTTCGGTGTGGTCCCACTTGTTTTATTTTTTCTTTTGTTTCCCATGTCCAAGGAAACATATCCAAAAAAAGAGAGATTTCAAAGAACTTGCTGCCTGTGTTTTTTCTGGAAGTTTTATGGTTTTGGATCTTACATTTAAGTCTTTAATCCACTTTGAGTTACTCTTGTACATGGTGTAAGAGTTTCATTTTTTGCATATATCTATCCAGTTTTCCAAATGCCATTTATTAAATAGTCTGTCTTTACCTCCATTACCTCCTTTTGACCATATGGGCATGGGTTTATTTCTGGGCTCTCTATTCTGTTCTATTGATCTATGTGTCTGTTTTTATCCCAGTATCATGCTGTTTTGATGACTATAGCCTTACAGTATAGTTAAATGTCAGGTAGTGTGATACCTCCAGTTTTGTTCTCTCTCAAGATTGCTTTGTATATTTGGGGTCTGTGGTTCCATGTGAATTTTAAGATTATTCTAGTTCTATGAAAAATACCATTGGTATTTTGGTAAGGACTTCACTGAATCTTCAGGTTGCTTGGAGTACCATGGGCATTTCAGTGCTGTTAATTCTTTCTATCCATGAGCACAGTACAATGCTTCCATTTATTTGTATCTTTTTCAATTTCTTTCTTCAGTGTTTTATAATTTTCCAAGTACGGATCTTTTATCTCCTTGGTTAAATATATTCCTCAGCATTTTATTCTTTTTGATGCAATTGTAAGTGGGATTGCTTTCTTAATTTCTCTTTCTGATAGTTTGTTATTGTATAAAAATTCAATCAATTTATGAATATTAATTTTCTATCCCCCTAATTTACTGAATTTATTTATCACTTCTAATAGTTTTTGGTGGAATCTTCAGAGTTTTTTTCTCTCTATATATATTATTATGCCATTTACAAATAATGATCATTTTACTTCCTTTCTAATTTGAATAACTTTTATTTCTTTCTTTATCTGATTGCTGTGGCTAGGACTTCCAATTTAATTTTAAATAAAAGTGGCAGAAGTGTACATCCTTGTCTTGTTCCTGATCTTAAAGAAATATCTTTGAACTTTTCACTATTGAAAATGATGTTAGTTGTGGGTTTGCTATCAATAGACTTTTATTATGTTGATATATTCTCTGTATTCCCACTTTGTTGATAATTTTTGTCATAAATAGGTGCTATATTTTGTCAAATGCTTTTTCTGTGTTTATTGATATGATCATATAATTTTTATCTTTCATTTTGTTTTTGTGATGTATCATGTTAATTGATTTGCAAATTTTTAACCAACTTGCATCCCAGGAATGATTTGATTATAATGTATAATCTTCTTAATGTACTACTGAATTTGGCTTGCTAATATTTTGTTGAGGATTTTTTCATCTTTGTTCATTAGAGACATTGGGCTACAGTTTTTTTTGGCAATGTCTTTGTCTGGTTTGGGGATCAAGGTAATTCTGGTCTCATTAAATGAGCATGGGAGCCTTTCCTTCTCTCAAATTTTTTGGAATTGTTTGAGGATAGGTGATAATTCTTCATTGAATGTTTGGTAAAATTCACCTAGTCCAGGAATTCTGTTTGTTGTGAGTTTTTTTATTACCGATTCAATTTTGTTAGTAGTTATCAATCTGTTCAGATTTTATGTTTCTTCTTGACTCATTCTTAGAAGATTGTATCTTTCTAGAAATTTATTGATTTGTTCAAGATTGTCCAGCTTAGGGGCGTATAATTGTTCCTAGTATTTTCTCATAATCCTTTGTATTTTTGTGGTGTCCTTTGTCACTTCTCCTAATTTCTGATTTTATTTGGGTCCTCTCTCTTTTTTCAACTTTATCTTTTCAGAGAACCAGCTCTTGATTTCATTGATCTATTGTATTGTCTTTAAGATTATATTATGTTTATTTCCACTCTAATCTTTATTATTTCCTTCATTTGCACCTTTTGGGCTTTGTTTGTTTTTCCCATTCCTTTAGGTGTAAGATTAGATTATTTATTTGATTTTTCTGGTTTCTTGAGGTAGGCTTGTATTACTATGAATTTTCCTCCTAGGACTGCTCTGGCTGTGTCCCAAAGATTTGGGGTCATTGTATTTTCATCTTTATTTGTCTCAAGGTATCTTTTGGTTCCTTCTTTCATCTTATTGTTAACACATTTGTTGTTTAGTAGCATGTTATTTAGGCTCCATGTGTTTATGTGTTTTGCAGTTTTCTTTTTTTTATTGCCTCACGCATTTTTTATTTTGTTTTTTTACTTTTTTTTACTTTTTAATTTTATTGATTATGCCATTAAATTTGTTCTATTTCCCCTCCTCCTTTCCCCTTCACCCTGCACACCCTCCCCTACCATTCTCCCCCCTTTAGTTCATGAACACGTATCTCAAATTCTTTAGATTCTGTATTTCCCCTACTATTCTTACCTCCCCCTATCTATTTTCTATCTACTGTCTATGCTACTTATTTTCTGTACCTTCCCCCCCCTTCTCCTTCTCCCACTCCCCTGTTGCTCACCCTCCATGTGATCTTCATTTCTATGGTTCTGCTCCTGATCTAGCTGTCCTCTTAATTTGCTTTTGTTTTAGGTGTGGTTGTTAATAACTGTGAGTTTGCTGTCCTTTCACTGTTCATCTTTCTTTAACTTCTTTTTCTTAGGTAAGTCCCTCTAACATTTCATATAATAAGGGCTTGGTGATGATGAACTCCTTGAATTTGGTCTTATCTGAGAAGCACTTTATCTGTCCTTCCATTCTCAATGAAAACTTTGCTGCATAGAGCAATCTTGGTTGTAGGTCTTTGGTTTTCATGACTTGGAATACTTCTTTCCAGCCCCTTCTTGCCTGTAAGGTCTCTTTTGAGAAATCCACTGACAGTCTGATGGGAACTCCTTTGTAGGTGACTGTCCTCTTAGCTCTTGCTGCTTCTAGAATTCTCTCTTTCATTTTAATCTTGGCTAATGTAATTATGATGTGCCTTGGTGTGTTCCTTCTTGGGTCCAACTTCTTTGAGACTCTTTGAGCTTCTTGGATTTCCTGGAAGTCTATTTCCTTTGCCAGATTGGGGAAGATCTCCTTTATTATTTGTTCAAATAAGTTATCCACTCGTGGGTGTTCCTCTTCCCCTTCTGGTACCCCTATAATTCGGATGTTGGAACACTTAAAGATGTCCTGAAGGTTCCTAAGCCTCTCCTCATTTTTTTGAATGCTTGTTTCTTCATCCTTTTCTGGTTGGTCATTTTTTTCCTCTTTTTGGTTCACTCCTTTGATTTCAGTCCCAGTCTCCTTTCCATTACTATTGGTTTCCTGTGCATTACCATTCATTTCAATTAGTTTAGCTTCCATATGTTCCTCTAATTTGTGACTAAAATCAACCAGTTCTGTGAGCATCCTTATCACCAGTGTTTTGAACTGTGCATCTGAAAGTTTGGCTATTTCTTCATCACTTAGCTTTATCAGCTCTGGGGCTCTGAGTTGTTCTTGAGCCATGTTTTGTTCTGTTCGTGCCTGTTACTAATGAGGAGAGGCTCCTTGGTGCTTACCGAGGTGGGGCCACCCAGGTTGCAGGTTTGTGACGCTGTATGTGGGGGCGGGGTCAGAGAGGGACAATGGCAGCCCTCTCCACTCGCCCAGTGCGCCTCACTGCTCACCCCTGCCTGCTTATCTGAGCACAAATGTGCGAGTCTGCCGCCCTGTGCCAGTCACCGGGGCCTACGAGATCTGTCTCAACGCTTGCCTCTTCACTGGTTTGTCTGCACGCAAATGTGCAACTAACTGCAGATAGCCAGCAGCGCCTCTTCCCTGGGTTCCGCCCGTAGCTAGCCCGCACCTGGGATCCATGCCCCCGGCTGCCTGTGCACCGCTCGGATCATTTTTGCCCAACTGGCTCCACTGCTGGTTTCACCCCTCTCACCAGTTTAGCTGAGTGGTCTATTGTTTCCAGACTCCGTAATTGATTTTCTGTGTGGTTTGGTTGTGTTTATTATTATTAAAATTTTGTTGTTTTTAGATTTGGTTGTGCGAGGACAAAAAGTATTGCCACCTACACCTCCATCTTGGCGGAAGTCAGTTTTCTTTTTTAAAAAATTTTTATTTATTTATTTTTAGAGAGAGGGAAAGGGGGGAGAAAGAGTGGGCAAAAAATATCCAAGTATGGTTGCCTTTCTCATGCCCCCTACAGGGGAACTGGCCCACAACCCCAACATGTGCCTTGACTGGGAATCAAACCAATGACCCCTGATTCACAGGTTGGCACTCAATCCACTCAATACACAACAGCCAGGGTTCAATTTTCTTTTCATAATTGATTTCTAGCTTTATACCATGTGTTCAGAAAGAATGTTCGGTATGATTTAAATCTTCTTAAATTTATTGAGACTTGTTTTGTGGCTTAACATATTGTTTATTCTGGAAAATGTTCCATGTGCACTCAAAAAGAATATATATTCTGCTGTTTTGCTGAAATGTTCTAAAAATATAAATTAAATCAATCTGGTTTAATTTGTAACTTATGGCTGCTGTTTTAATGTTGATTCTTTTTATTTGTTTGCAAGATCTCCCCATTGATGTCAATGGGTGTTTAAGTGCCCTTCTCTGCTTGTATTAGTGTTCATCTCTTGCTTATGTCCATCAATAATTGCTTTAAATTGCAGTAAATTTAGGTGCTCTTGTGTTGGTTGCATAAATGTTTACAAGAGTTATATCTTCCTGTTATATTGATACTTTTATTATTAGGTAATGTTCTTATTTGTCTCTTACTATGGCCTTTTTAAAAAGTCTATTTTGTCTGATGTAAGTATTACTGCCCCAGCTGTTCTTTTTGTTTATATTTTCATAAAATATCTTTTTCCCTCCCTTTACTTTCAGTCTGTCTTTCAATCTGAAGCAGGTTTCTTGTAGACAGCATACATATAGGTACTGTTTTCTTACCTATAAGCCATCTTTTGATTGGAGTATTTAATCCATTTATGTTTAAAATGATTATTGAGGGGTATGTATTTATTGTCACTTTATTATTCATATTTATGTTTTATTTCCCCTTTTTTTCTTTTTAAAAAAGATTTTATTTATGTATTTTTAGTCAGAGGGGAGGGGAAGAAGAAAGAGAGGAAGAGAAACATCAGTGTGTGGTTACTTCTTGCATGCCCCCTATTGGGGATCTGGTCCGCAACCCAGGCATATACCCTGACTGGGATTTGAAGTGGCCACCCTTTGGTTCACAGGTCAGCACTCAATCCACTGAGCCATACCAGCCAGGGATCCCCTTCTTTTTCTTTCAGAAGTGCCTTGAACATTTCTTGTAATACTGGTTTGGTGGTGATGAACTCTTTTAGCTTTTTCTTGTCTGGGAAACTCTTTATCTGTCCTTTGATTCTAAATGATAGCTTTGCTGGGTAAAGTTATTGGTTGTAGATACTGTTTTCATCACTTTGAATATTTTGTATCAATCCCCCTGGCCTGCAAAGTTTCTGTTGAGAAATCGGCTGATAGTCTTCTGGGAGTTCCCCTGTGGGTAACTAAATGCTGTTCTCTTGCTGCTCTTAAAAACTCTCTCTGTCTTCCTGTCTGGTGTGGCTCAGTTAGATAGAGTGTTGTCTCATAACCAAAAAGTTGTGAGTTCAATTTCTGGTCAGAGCACTTACCTAGGTTGCAAGTTTGATTCCTGGTTTGTGGGCATGTGATCCTAGGTCTAGGCATGTGTGGAAGGCAACTACTTGATGCTTCTCTCTCACACTGATGTTTTTCTCTCTCCTTTCCTCTCTCTCTAAAAGCCATTACAAAATGTCTTTGGGTGAAGATTAAAAAATTCTCTGTCTTTAACCTTTGACATTTTATTTTTTAAAGATTTTATTTATTTATAGAGAGAGAAGAAGGAAAGGAGAAAGAGAGAGAGAGAAACACTGGTATCTGAGATCAAACCTTGACTGGTTGACTTTCACCCCTCAACCGGGGACCTGGCCTGCAATCCAGGCATGTGCCCAGACTGGGAATTAAACCAGAAACCTTTTGGTTTGCAGGATGACCCTCAACCCACTGAGCTACACAAGTCAGGGCAATTTTTGAATTTTAATTATGATGTATGTTGGCATGGGCCTTTTTGGGTTCATCTTTTTAGGTACTCTCTGTGTTTCCTGGACTTGTATGTCTATTTTCTTTGCCAAGTTAGGGAAGATTTTCATCATTAGTTCTTCAAATACATTTTCAATCCTTTGCTGTTTCCCTTCTCCTTCCAGTACCACTATAATGAGTGTTGTTATGCTTTAAGTTGTCCCAGAGGTCCCTTAAACTATCATCCTTTTAAAAAATTCTTTTGTTCTTTTTGCTGTTCTGATTGGGTGTTTTCCACTACCTTATTTCCCAAGTTGCTGTTTGGTTCTCTGCTTCATTTAATTTACCATTGATTCCTTCTAGCGCAGTCTCCTTTTAGGTTATTGTATTGTTCATTTCTGAGTGGTTCCTTTTCATGATTTTTATGTCCCTTTTTTTCACCATTCCTCTCCATAAAAGTTCTCACTAAATTGATCTATTCTCCCCTAAGTTTGTTGAGCACCCTTATAACCAGGGTTTTAAACTCTGTATTTGATAGAGTGCTTGCTTCCATTTCATTTAGTTCTTCTTCTGGGGTTTGCTCTTGTTCTTTAATTTGGGACATGTTTGTTTCTATGTATTAAGTAGATCTGCTATATCTACTGGCAAGGTGGGAGTTCTTTGGGGCCCAGTGGTGCAGTCTCCCTGATCACCTGAACCAGGTGCCCTTTGTGTGAGTTGTGTATGTTCTCCTGTTGTAGTTGAGCCTTGGTTGCTCTTTACATGCCAGCTACTCCAGTTGTATGTTTGAGGGTAGACTCTTAAACTGACTAGCTGTGAAGACTGGCTATGACTATAGCTGGGGCTGGCCTCCTGGACCAGGAGTGCCTGCCCTGGTAGGGTTTGGGCATCTGCCAAGATTCACCCTTTAGATGTGCCATTTTTTAGACTGATCAGGTGGTGCTTTATTGTGGTCTAAAGCTGGCCACCCGGTGTGTTGGTTCTGGGGCCTCTCTTGGGAGGCCCCGCACTGGTGCACTACAATGGGGCCTCAGCCTTCGCCCAGCTCAGGGTCACCTCATAGGAGCTACAAAGCAATCTGCAGTTGGTAGCTACCTGTGCTGGGCCTGGAGTCACATAGGAAAGACCAGGCTGTCCCCGAAGACTAGCCGCCACCTGTGTTGACCTGGGGCTGCTTAGCAAAAGGTACAGGATATACAAGGCAAACCACTGCATGCCTGAGGCCTGCAAACCTTGGAGAATTTCTAAGAAAGTTTGTGGCATAGCTCATAGGTTTGTGGCATCTGTAGGCATAGCCACTGAAATAGGCAAGGGCAGTGCATGAGTAGGGCAGAGCAGTGACTTCCTTCCAATGTCTCAGGAAGTCACCAGGGTGAAGTTAATAGTATTCACCAGGTTAACACAGATTCGGATTTGGTGCCTACCTGCTGGCTGTGTGTGGAGGGCTGAACATGTGGTGGTCTTTATCCTGAAGCCACACAATACAGTTTCTCCCCATATGTCTCTTGTGCCTTTTAAGCTGCTATCCCTTTGCTGGAGCTTAGGATGAGTGTTTGTGAGTCTGGGTGTGCCATTTAAGAGTCTGTCTGACTCCCTAGCAGCCCTCTGTCTCACCCAGACAGAATCCCCATCAATTTTCACAGCTACCTGTCATGGGGACTCCTCTTCCTGGCACGGAAGCCCTGGGCTGGGGAGGCCAGTGTGAGGCTGAGATCCCAGGGAGGACCTCTGCAGCTGGGATGTCCTTCCTGATTCTCAGTTGCCACATGTGGGCATGGGGGGAACCCTTTTCATATCACCACTTCTCTTACCAGTCAGTGTGGCTTCTTCTTTATATCCTTATTTATAGGAGCTCTGGTTTAGCGAGGCTTCAGCTGGTTCTTCAGGGTTATTGTTCTATACTTTAGTTGTAATTTTGATGTGGTCATGGGAGGAGGTGAGCACATCATCTCTCACAATGAATGAAACTTGACCTGTCTAACAAAAGGAAAGAAATAGGAGGACACAAGAAAGCATGGCAGATAGAAAGCCTAAAATAAGGAGTTAGGAAGAGACAATACATTATGAGTAAGTTGTTACCAATGGAAAAGAAAGCATTGAGACTGGGTTTTTGAAAATCCAGTTATATGTGATTTGCAAGTGTTGTTATCTATTGCCCCATGGCAAACTACTCCAAAACTTAGTGATTAAGGACAAAAGTAATTTATCATTTCTCACAATCTTGTGACCGGTGATCTGGGCAATTCTGTTGGTGTTGCCTGGGGTCGCTCATGTGGCTGCTGTCAGCCGATGGCTCAACTGGGGCAGAAGAGTCCAGCATGTCTTCAAAACTGCATGGCGGTCAGTGATGGCTATTGGCTAGGCCCTATATTCTCTTCTATGTGGCCTCTCATCCTGCAAGAGGTTAGGCAGGCTTCTTCAAAACATGTTGGGCAGAGGGTTCCAAGAGAATAAAAGAGGGAGATGCAAAGCCTCTTAAGACCCAATCTCAGAAGCCACATGTCCTTTCCTTCTGCCACATTCTATTAGGCAGTCACAATTCTTATGTCAGCTGGTGTGAGAAGGATTGCAGGCACATTCGGGATCAGATAAGAATATAGTCAATGAGTTCCGCCAAGATGGAGACGTAGATGGAGGATCCACCTCGCCTCTGTGCACAACCAAATCTAAGAACAACTATTTTTAACAGCAGTCACAACCAAGCCACACAGAAAATCGACAATACGGAGTCCAAAGGACAACTAGATACTCCGCTGGACCGGTACGAGGAGCCAGGCCAGCAGCGGAGCAGGTTAGCAAGAAAAAATTCCCGGGGCGGTGCACGGTGCGCGCAGGGAACCGAGGGCGCGATTGCGAGCGAGCTGGCTGCCGGAGCGCACAAAGAAGGGGCACGGTGGGTCGCTCAGTCGCGCGCATTTACGTGCGGAGAAGCCAGTGTGAAGAACCGGCGCAGGGCAGCAGGCTCGCGCAATTCCGATCAGATAAACCCCAGGGTGCGGAGTGACTGGAAACGCTGGGCTAGCGGAGAGGAACGCCATTGCTCCCTCTCTGACCCCGCCCCCACACACAGCGTCACAAACCAGCGACCTGGGTCGCCCCATCCTGGTAAACAACTAAGGCTTCACTCCACTCACTTAACAGCGCGAACAGACCAAAAATGGCTCTAGGACAACTCAGAGCCCCAGAACCGATAGACCTAAGTGATGAAGAAATAGCCAGTCTTTCAGATGCACAGTTCAAAACACTGGTTATAAGGATCCTTACAGAACTGGTTGACTTTAGCCACAAATTAGAGAAACATATGGAAGCTAAATTAATTGAAATGAATGGGGATACAAAAGATTCCAATAGTAATGGAAAGAAAATTGGGACTCAAATCAAGGGAGAGAACCAGAAGGAAGAAAAAAATGTTCAAACAGAAAGGAATGAAGAAATAAGAATTCAGAAAAATGAGGAGAAGATTAGGAACCTCCAGGACATCTTTAAACGTTCCAACATCCGAATTAAAGGGGTACCAGAAGGGGGAAAGGCACAACCACCAGTTGAAAAATTATTTGAACAAATAATAAAGGAGAATTTCCCCAAGATGGCAAAGGAAATAGACTTCCGAGAAATCCAGGAAGCTCAGAGAGTCCCAAAGAAGTTGGACTCAAGAAGGAACACACCAAAGGCACATCATAATTACATTAGCCAAGATTAAAATGAAGGAGAGAATCTTAGAAGCAGCAAGAGCTAAGGGGACAGTCACCTACAAAGGAGTTCCCATCAGACTGTCAGCTGATTTCTCAAAAGAGACCTTACAGGCAAGAAGGGGCTGGAGAGAGGTATTCCAAGTCATGAAAACCAAAGATCTACAACCAAGATTGCTCTACCCAGCAAAACTTTCATTTAGAATGGAAGGACAGATAAAGTGCTTCTCAGATAAGACCAAATTCAAGGAGTTCATCATCACCAAGCCCTTATTATATGAAATGTTAAAGGGACTTACCTAAGAAAAAGAAGATAAAAAAGACGAACAGTGAAAGGACAGCAAACTCACAGTTATTAAGAACCACACCTGAAACAAAAGCAAACTAAGAGGATAGCTAGATCAGGAGCAGAACCATAGAAATGAAGATCTCAGGGAGGGTTAGCAATAGGGGAGTGGGAGGAGGGGAAGGGGGAGAGGGTACAGAAAATAAGTAGCATAGACAGTAGATAGAAAATACATAGGGGGAGGGGGTAAGAATAGTAGGGGGAAATACAGAATCTAAAGAAATTGAGACACATGTTCATGAACTAAAGGGGGAAATGGTGGGGGAGGGGTATGCAGGGTGGAGGGGAAGGGAGGGGGGAATAGAGCAAATGTAATGGCATAATCAATAAAAAAAAAAAGAATATAGTCAATGATATTCAACTTACTGTGTATGGTGTCAGATGGGTATGAGGTTTATTGGGATGATCACTTAATAAGTTATATGAGTACAATGTCTAACCACTAAGGCGTACACCTGAAACTAATATAATATTGTGTGTCAACTGTAGTGGGAAAATAAAAAATAATTTTTAAAAAATGATTAAAAATATTAGCTGGTGTGGCTCAGTGGATTGAGCACTGGCCTATGAACTGAAAGGTCACAGGTTTGATCCCCAGCCAGGGCACATGCCTGGGTTGTCCCTGGTTAGGGATGTGCAAGAGGTAACCAATCAATGAGAGGCAACCGATTAATGTATCTCTTGTACATTGAAGTTTCTCTCCTTCTCTTTCTCCCTTCCTTTTCCTCTTTCTAAGAATAAATCAAGGACTTCCACCAAGATGGAGGCATAGGTGGAAACACCTTGCATCTGTGCACGACCAAATCTAAAAACAGCAAAGTTTTAACAACAATAAATGCAACCTAACCACACAGAAAAATCGACAATACAGAGTCCAAAAACAACGACATGCTCAGCTAAACCGGTGAGAGGGGCGAAGCCAGCAGCGGAGCTGGTTGGCCAAAAAGATCTCCGACTGGGGTGGTGCGCAGGCAGCTGAAGGCGCAGATCCCGGGTGCGGGCTAGCTACGGGTAGACACAGGGAAGAGGCGCGGCTGGCTGTCTGTGGTCGGTCGAGCATTTGAGTGCAGATAAACCAGTGAATAGGCGAGCATTGAGACCACACAGCGCAGGGTGGTGGGCTCCCACATTTCCACTCGGATAACAGACAGGGGCGAGTGGTGGGACAGACAGGGCGAGTGGAGAGGACCGCCATTGCTCCCTCTCTGACCCCGCCCCTACATACAGCAACACAAACCAGCGACCTGGGTGGCCCAGCCCTGGTAAACAACTAAGGCTCCTCTCCTCATACCTAACAGGCACAAACAGATAAAAACATGGCTCAAGAACAACTCAGAGCCCCAGAGCTGATAAATCTAAGCGATGAAGAAATAGCCAAACTTTCAGATGCACAGTTCAAAACACTGGTTATCAGGATGCTCACAGAACTGGTTGATTTTAGTCACAAATTAGAGAAACATATGAAGGCTAAACTAATTGAAATGAATGGTAATGCACAGGAAACCAATAGTAATGGAAAGGAGACTGGGACTCAGATCAAGGGAGTAGATCAGAAGGAAGGAAAAAATGACCAAACAGAAAATAATGAAGAAACAAGAATTCAAAAAAATGAGGAGAGGCTTAGGAACCTCCAGGACATCTTTAAATGCTCCAACATTCAAATTATAGGGGTACCAGAAGGGGAAGAGGAACAGTCACAAGTGGAAACCTTATTTGAACAAATAATAAAAGAGAACTTCCGAGTTCTGGCAAAGGATATAGACTTCTAAGAAATCCAGGAAGCTCAAAGAGTCTCAAAGAAGTTGGACCCAAGAAGGAACACACCAAGGTACATCATCATTACATTAGCCAAAATTAAAATGAAGGAGAGAATTCTAGAAGCAGCAAGAGCTAAGAGGACAGTCACCTACAAAGGAGTTCCCATCAGACTGTCAGCTGATTTCTCAAAACAGAGCTTACAGGCAAGAAGGGGCTGGAAAGAGGTATTCCAAGTCATGAAATCCAAAGACCTACAACCAAGATTGCTCTATCCAGCAAAGTTTTCATTTAGAATGGAAGGACAGATAAAGTGCTTCTCAGATAAGATCAAATTCAAGGAGTTCATCATCACCAAGCCCTTATTATATGAAATGTTAAAGGGACTTACCTAAGAAAAAGAAGATAAAAAATATGAACAGTGAAAGGACAGCAAATTCACAGTTACCAACAACCACACCTAAAAGAAAAGCAAATTAAGAGGACAGCTAGATCAGGAGTGAACCATAGAAATGAAGATCACATGGAGGGTTAGCAACAGGGGAGTGGGAGAAGGAGAAGGGGGGAGAAGGTACAGAAAATAAGTAGCATAGACAGTAGATAGAAAATAGATAGGGGGGAGGGTAAGAATAGTAGGGGAAATACAGAATCTAAGGAACTTGAGACACGTGTTCATGACCTAAAAGGGGGGGAATGGTGGGGGAGGGGTGTGCAGGGTGGAGGGGAACGGGGGGGGAATAGAACAAATTTAATGGCATAATCAATAAAAAAAAGTTAAAAAAAATAAATCAATAACATTAAAAAAAAAACCTTTGACTTAAGCCCTGGCTGGTGTAGTTCAGTGGATTGAGTGCGAGCTGTGAACCAAAGGGTTGCTAGTTCAATTCCCAGTCTGGGAACATGCCTGGGTTGCAGGCCAGGTCCCCAGTGGGGGCCATATGAGAGGCAACCACACATTGATGTTTCTCTGACTCTTTCTCCTTCCCTTTCCCTCTCTCTAAAAATAAATAAACAAATAAATAAATAAATAAAATCTTTAAAAAAACTCTGAACTTACGACTGCCTAAGATTCAGTTTTCTCCTCTGTAAAAAAAAATAGAGACCGAAAGAATAATAATAATATTCTTAATTTATCAAGTTAGTTAGAGAGTTAGTGTGATGAACAAATTAGATAATTCACACACACACAAAAGGAATATATTGAGCTGGTGATACATTTAGTTTGGGTTCAGTGACAAATGTTTGTGTGGTTTTCAGTCACTTCTTTATATAGTCGTGTAGTTGTAAAAACGATGTTTGGGAACACTGCCATCACCCACTGGGCCGACCTACCGGACACTATGACTTGAAAGGCCAAGACCAAATGTTGTATCCTATAGTGAATTTGTTCTATGGCATTTGGAAATTATGCATATGAGTAGCAGAGAAAAAACAAGGTTTGGGATGTATGGAGCCAAAAGCTAGTCTGTGGAACACTCTTTCCACCCTCAGATGTACAAAACTGTATGGAGAGGACTTAGTTCTCACTGGAGCTTGTTTGATGCTAATATCCTCTCCTGTGAGGAACATTAGATATAAAAAATAGAGCAATGCCTTCCAAATACTAAGGCAAAATGTCTCAAATGTAGAATTCTATATCTAGATTATTTTTAAATATTTTTTTAATTTCAATTGTTGTTCAGGTACAGTTTTCAAAGCAGACAGATTATTTATTAAATGCAAGGACAACTTTTCTCTTTCTTTTTCAGTGGGAATCCTATAAACTAGAATTTAGCAGGATCCCTGCATCTGTGAGACACAAAACTATAAAGGTATCAAATGCCAAGTCCACTTGTGTGAAGTCCCATGTTTTATGAATCTCACCTGGAAATCATAGAAAACAAATTTGGATCAAACATGCTAACGGAAAGACTGAATTACCTTTGTATTCTCTCAGTGGAAAATATAAAATGTTACAAAAATCACTAGGAAGAAGCACTGGAGGCTTTCCAATGTGTCAACTAGGCTACTAGGCTGAATTTCCCAGGGTTCTGTTGTATGTTTCCATTTAGGGTGACCACAGGAGGGGTTTTGGAGGGAGACATGAAGGGCAGGAGAGCAGCAGCAGCCGTTTTGTAGCTCACACTTGGTGCCGCTGTCTTGCTGGCTCATGTCCTTGGTGTGGGGCAGCAGCAGGGCCTGCAGCTGCTCCACCTCCCCCAGGATGCTCCTTCAGCTCCTCCAACTCCTGAGCCAGGTGTGTGTGCTTAGCTTTGTGAGGCAGAGCACCAGATTCTGCAGGACACCCACATCATCTGGGTGGAGATAATTCCGGTCTGTCCCTGTGGGCTTCAGATCATGCTCTTGGGTTCCAGATGGTCCTTGCTCTCCCCCATTTTACGTCCATCTTCCTTTCCACCCAGGCTGCCCTGTTGACTTCAAGACCCAGCTGCAAATGCAAAGGCAACAGCCTTATAAAGCATGTTTAACGAGCTTCCACCAGGTGAAAGGGCAAAGCCCTGTAACAAATCCATAGATGGATAGGTTAGATAGATAGATAGATAGATAGATAGATAGATAGATAGATAGATAGATAGATAGATAGATAGATAGATAAAAGATACATAGGTAGATGGATAGATGACAGATGGAGGGATAGACATATAGAAACTTTTCTTTCTAGTGGGATGTTCCTTCTAGTGGGATGTGCTTCTGATTGAACCTCAGCTAATACAGAAGCCATCAGAAATATGACTTAATTTGTCCTGGCTGATGTGGCATGGTGGATTAAGTGCCAGCCTGCAAACCAAAGGGTTGCCCATTCAATTCCCAGTCAGGGCACATACTTGGGTTGCAGGCCAGGTCCCCAGTAGGGGGTGTGCAAGAGGCAACCACACTTTGATGTTTCCCTCTCTTTCTCCTTCCTTTCCCCCTCTTTAAAAATGAAGAAATAAAATCTTTAAAAATAAAAAAAGTTTAAAAAGTGTACATAAGAAAAAAATAAAGTTTAATAGTAGAAACAGATATTAGGTATATAGTTTTTAAAAAGAAATTCCAATATTAACATGTGAAAAAATAAAATGAGCTCTGGCTGGTGTAGCTCAGTGGATTGAGCGCGGGCCTTCGAACAAGAGGATTGCAATTCGATTCCCAGTCAGGGCACATGCCTGGGTTGCAGGCCAGTTCCCAGCAGGAGACTCACGAGAGGCAACCATACATTGGTGTTTCTCTCCTTCTCTCCTTCCCTTCCCCTCTAAAGATAAATAAATAAAATCTTAAATTAAAAAAATAAATAAATAAAATGAAAGACAAAATGCATTAAAAAGAACAAGGATACTATTTCATATTGATATGTTATGTAGTTCACCAAGAAGGTACAATAAGCATAAACATTTATGCATCTACTAATATCACTTTGACAGAAGCATAAGAAGAAAACAAATCTACAATAAAAGTGGTAGATTTTTACACATCTTTCAGAAGAGCAGATAAATAGAAAATAAGGATGTGGGTGGTTTGATAATAATTAAGTAGCTTGATATAATACATGAACTAAAATATTTTACCCAATCATTGAAAAGATCATATTTTTTTCTTTAAGTACACATGACATTTTCCCCCAAATAAAACTTTTTTAGGCCACAAAAGTAATCAGTAAAATTAAAGAAACAGAAATCAGGAAGTTTTAGCCAAGATGGAGGCTGAAGTAGAAACCTTTGCTTCCTCACACAACCAAAAGGAGAATAACAACCAATCTAAACATAATAAACAACCAGGAGCGCCAGAAAATCAATCTGCATGAAACTCTAACAACCAAGGAATTAAAAAAACAGTCAAGCAGACTGACCAGACGAGTAGGAGCAAGTCAGGGTAAACGAGCAGAGGAAGAGAACCCCCAGGAAGGCAGCGGACTGCGTGGGTGGGGATGGCTGAATGGGAAACTGAGACTCAGAGCTGACTATGGACTATGTTGGGGGTTGCCTTGGTGGGAAAAACTCCCAATCTCACATGAAGTTTTGTTGGAAAGTGGGCTAGAGGCCAGAAAGTAAGCTGTATTGTTTCCTCTCTCACCCCTCTCCCACAGACAGCACTATAATGCAGCAAGGAGGGTTGCCCTGACTGGATGAATACCTAAGGCCCCGCCCCCTTATAACAACAGGTGTGCCACATAAAAATATGGGCCAAATGAAAGAACATATCAAAACTCCAGAAAAAGAGCTAAGCAATGAGGAGAGAGCCAGCCTATCTGATGCAGAGTTCAAAACACTGGTAATCAGGATGCTCACAGAACTAATACAGCTTAGTCACAAAATGAAAGAAGAAATGAAGGCTACCTAACGTGAAATAAAGCAAAATATTCAGAGAACCAACAGTGACAGGAAGAAAACCAGGACTCAGATCAATAATTTGGAACAAAAGGAAGAAATAAACACCCCACTGGAACAGAACGAAGAAACAAGACTTCAAAAAAAATGAAGAGAGGCTTAGGAACCTCTGGGACAGCTTTAAACTCTCCAACATCCAAATTATAGGGGTGCCAGAAAGAGAAGAACAAGAGCAAGAAATGGAAAACTTATTTGAACAAATAATAAAGGAGAACTTCCCTAATCTGGTGAAGGAAATAGACTTCCAGGAAATCCGGGAAGCTCAGAGAGTCCCAAAGAAGTTGGACTCAAAGAGGAACACGCCGAGGCACATCATCTTTAAGTTATCCAAGATGAAAGATAAGTTATCCAAAATGAATCTTAAAAGCAGCAAGAGAAAAGAAGACAGTTACCTACAAAGGAGTGCCCATAACACTCAGCTGACTTCTCAAAAAAAATAAAAACTTTTAGGCAAGAAGGGGCTGGAAAGAAGTATTCCCAGTCATGAAAGGCAAGGGCTTACATCCAAGATTAATCTATCTAGCAAAGCTATAATTTAGGATGGAAGGGCAGATAAAGTGCTTCCCAGATAAGGTCAAGTTCAAGGAGTTCATCATCACCGAGCCCTTAATATGTGAAATGTTAAAGGGACTTATCTAAGAAATTGAAGATGTTTTTGATATATTTTATTGATTGTATATTACAGTTGTCCTATTTCCCTCCCTTTACTCCCCTCCACCCTGCACACCCTCTCCCACCCACATTCCCCCGCTTTAGTTCATGTCCATGTGTCATATGTTCTTTAGCTTCTACACTTTCCATACTATTCCTGCCCTCCCTTTGTCTATTTTCTACCTACCATCTATGCTACTTATTCTCTGTACCTTTTCCCCCTCTCTCCTTCTCCCATTCCCCTGTTGATAACCCTCCATGTGATCTCCATTTCTGTGGTTCTGTTCCTGTTCTAGTTGCTTACTTTGTTTGTTTTTGTTTTTGTTTTAGGTGTGGTTTGTAATGACTGTGAGTTTGCTGTCATTTTACTGTTCATGGTTTTTATTTTCTTTTTCTTAGATAAGTCTCTTTAACATTGCATATAATAATGACTTGGTGATGATGGACTCCTTTAACTTGACCTTATCTAAGAAGCCCTTCCATTATAAATGATAGCTTTGCTGGATAGAGCAATCTTGGTTATAGGTCCTTGCCTTTCATGACTTGGAATACTTCTTTCCAGTCCCTTCTTGCCTGCAAGGTCTCTTTTGAGAAATCAGCTGAGAGTCTGATGGGAACTCCTTTGTAGGTGACTATCCCTTTATCTCTTGCTGCTTCTAAAATTCTCTCTTTCATTTTAATCTTGGGTAATGTAATTATGATGTGCCTTGGTGTGTTCCTCCTTGAGTCCAACTTCTTTGGGACTCTCTGAGCTTCCTGGATTTCCTGGAAGTCTATTTCCTTCACCATAGTGAGGAAGTTCTCATTTATTATTTGTTCAAATAACTTTTCCACTTGTTGCTCTTCCTTTTGCCCTTCTGGTACCCCTATAATTTGGATGTTGGAACATTTAAAGGTGTCCTGGAGGTTTCTAAGCCTCTCCTCTTTTTTTTTGAATTCTCGTTTCTTCATTCTTTTCTGTTTAGTTGTTTCTTCCTTCCTTTTGGTCCACTCCATTGATTTGAGTCCCAGTTTCTTTTCCATCACTATTGGTTCCCTGTACATTTTCCTTCATTTCACTTAGCATAGCCTTCATTTTTAAAATCTAATTTGCAACCAAAATCAACTAGTTCTGTGAGCAACCTGATCACCAGTGTTTTGGACTGTGCATCTGATAGGTTGGCTATCTCTTGGTCGCTTAAAAGTATTGGCTCTGGGGCTCTGATCTGTCCTTCTGCTTGAGCCATTTTTGGGGGGGTCTGGTCGCACCTGTTATATATGAGGGGCGGAGCCTTAGGTGTTCAGCAGTGCGGGGCAACCCACGTGGCTGGGTTGTGACGCTGTATGTGGGAGCAGGGTCTGAGAGGAAACAATGACACTTGCTTCACTCTCTCGGATTTCAGTCACTTCCCCTACTATCCACAAGCAAATTAGGCCCTTCTGGTGCTGGTTCCTGGGTGGGCTGGTTTGTGTACATACTAGGACCCTGTGGGTCTCTCCACCAAACTCTCCCGTGAAGCTGGGAGCCTCTCCTGGCACCTCAACCCCTGCAAGTGTTTTCAATCAGTGCTTTTAGGCTTTGTTTCCTGTTGCTGGGGCCCTGGGTTGGGTGGTCTGTCTCGCTGTCTGTTTTTGCCAGGTTTATGTGCTTGTGTGTCCACAGTCAGCCAATTGCCTTGCACACCTCACTGGGTCTGTTTGTTGCCACCCTGTGCTGGGAGTCTGCCAGCCAGCGCCTGGGGTCTGCTAAGTGCCGCCTGCCCACCCGGGTCCACTAGCCAATGCTCTTTCCTGCCACAACCCCTCTCTGCTGGCCCCCGACTCTGCCCCTCTTACTGGTCTGGATGAATGGTTGTTGGACTTCCATACAGTTCAATTTTTCTTCAGTTCTGGGTGCTTTTTTGTTTCTAAGTTTTTGTTGTCCTTATTTTGGTTGTGCGAGGAGGCAGTGTGTCTATCTACACTTCCATCTTGGCCAGAAGTCAACAATTAATTTAAATGCAATTGAATACTCCAATCAAAAGACACATGGTGGCTGAATGGATAACAAAAGAAGCCCCTACATATGCTGTGCACAAGAGATTCACTTCAGATCAGAAAGACACACAGAGAGTAAGAGGAAAGGGATGGAAAAATATTTCACTAAAATGGAAATAAGCAAACAGACAAAAGGAACAGCTAGGGTAGCAATACTTATACCAGACAAAATAGACTTTAAAACAAAGGCAATACAAAGAGACAAAGAAGGACCCAGCAATTCCACTTCTGTATATTTATCCAAAGAAATCGTAAACACTAACTCAAAAAGACATATCCATCCACATGTTTATTACAGCATTATTTACTATAGCCAAGATATGGAAGCAACCTACGTGTCCATCAGTAGATTAATGGATAAAGAAGTGGTGCATATATACAATAGAATAAGATTCGGCCATAGAAGAGAATGAAATCTTGTCCTCTGCAGCAATATGGATGGACCTAGAGGGTACTGGGCTGAGTGAAATGAGTCAGAAAGAGAAAGACAAATGTCATATGATTTCACTTACATGTGGACTCTAAAAAAGCAAAGTAAATGAACAAGCAGAACAGAAACAGACTCATACCAAGAACCGTTTTGATGGTCACCAGATGGGAGGTGTGTTGGGGGACTGAATGAAAGAGGTGAAGGGATTAAGAAGTACAAATGGGTAGTTACAGAACAGTCATGGGGATGTAAAGTACAGCACAGGGGATATAGTCAACAATATTGTAAAAACTATGTATTGGGTCAGGTGGGTACAACTGGCATAATCTTTTTGTAAGTTATATAAATGTCTGATCATGGGGTTGTATAACTGAAACTAATATAATCTTGTAGGTCAACTGTAATTTTGAAATTAGAAAATTTTAAAAACTGAGGTATAACAAATCCAGCCAAGTGCACAGCCTTAAGTATATACCTTGATAAATTTGTGTATGTACACCCATATAGCCACCACTGAGACTGAGATAGAGTTACATTCCAGCACCTTGGAAGGCTCCTTAGAGCACCCTGTCAATCCTAGTCAGTACCTTCCAGAAATATTCTAATTTTTTTCACCAGAAGTTAGCTTGTCCTCTATTTAAACTTTATGTGAATGAAACCATGCATTTTACAGTCTTCTGTGTCTACGCCTCTCACTGGGCATCATGCCATTCATCTCACCGTTCATTGAGTGGCATTCTGTATACAATGTACCATGGGTGTTTTCCCCATTCTGCTTTTGGTGAGTATTCAAGTTATCTCCAGTTTGGGGCTATCACAAATGAAGCCTCTGAAACACTCTTGTGCTTGTGCCCACCCACACCCTTGCTGGTTTTTTGATGGGTGTAAGCACTGATTTCTGTAGAGTATAAGCCCAAGAGTAAAATTGCTAAATCACAAGCGATTTTAATTTTAATACCTTTAATTTTAATATATTGTCGAAGATGTTTCCAAGTGGTTATACTCATTTACCTTTAATCATGCATAACTTTTATAATCAGGGGAAAATATTATTTTGAGCAATAAAAAAGACAGCAGAGAAAGCTTTTTTCTAGACAAACTCCATAATTAGTACATTTAACAATATGTAAACTATATTATCCTTTGCCTAGATTGATGGTGGCATTGGGAGGAGGTTCAGCTGGTGGCTCGGAGAGCTGGTGTTGGGGTCAGACAACCCACTACAAACCTCAGCCCTGCAAATCACTGGGTGTGCAACCGTAGCCAATTACCAGCCCTCTATGCTTTTTGGTTTCTTTGCCTGTAAATTGGAATAATAATATTATCACCTCACAGGATTATTATAAGGATTAATAAAATAATGTTTATAAATTTTGTAGCGTATGCCTGGAATAAATGTTGGCTACTATAGACATTATCAATACTTATACTAATATCTGGTGAGCATTACCAATTTTAGCCAGTCTAAATTTTTATTTTACTTTTTAAAATAAAGTGTCTCTTATTAAATTTTATGAAACAAAAGCCATTTTTATTAAAAAAGCATTAATAATTAATTCTTCATTCCAGTCCTTTCCCCATTTGAACACTGATCAGTTCTTATGAAGTTCCTCAGTTCTCTACAAATGTGGCAGTTTTTCTCTCAAATGGCTTTTGACTCAATTCGAGGACCAGTTTGCTAGAATGTTGCTAAGAGAAAATGCATTTAATTTGCCAAAACCAAATTAACTCCTAATACACAAGGGGACATGTTTAAACAGTAAACAGCTGATAAAAAATATAAACATTTTCTATTTTCCTTATTCCATGTGGACTTAAAGTTAATTATTTGACTTACATTCACATGTGCAGACAAAGCACACACAATGAGCTCAACTCAAATCCCCGAAAGTACTTATTCAACCAAGGGATGAAACAAAGTCATTCCAATAAGTTTAACCCCACAAAGTTGTTTTCATTTTCTACCCATCGTGGTGTGTTTGGATGGCTTTTTTTTTTGGTCTTTGTTTCTGTTTTTTAATCCACATCAAGTCTCATTAGAAACATTGGCCATATTTTAAAACTAAACACAAGACACTTTATAATTCAATCTCTTTTATATGCCAGTCACAGCAGCTCTTTCATTTTCAATATAATGTTATTCTCTATTGAGTCCTAAGGCAAAAATCTTGTCATTGAACACATGTGTGTGGGTGGCTGTGTTGCAAATGCAATCAATTAATTGACACACTACAAGTGAAATGGCTCTGCTTGCTCCATCCCCAGTTTTCCAGCAGAATTGCTCTTGTCAATGACTTTATGTTGAAGAGTCACAAGGTAAAGGTATTTGTTAAGTCTGATTTGGCAGCTTATTGTCTCTACGCAGGACATTTCCTGGATCCCAGTACCTGGGCCTGGCTTTTTCAGCCGAGAACCCACCTCCTCCCTAAAAGCACAGGCCCCTCCAAGTTCGCTTGCTCAACGCTCACGCAGTCATGGTTCTTTCTCTGCAGATGGTGCCTCCGGTTGTGCAGACAGCCGGCCTCCCCTTGCCCTGTGGATTATCTCGTAACTGAGCTCTGATGTTAAATCTGAGGTGAGGCAGTCACAGCAAGATGCCGCCCCCTCCCCTTTACCAAAATGCACCGCCCTGAGATTCCAGGAGGAAAAATTGAGAACAGTATCACCACCAGGGAGTAACAGTGCAGACATTTACTGACTCAAAACAACCTTCAGAGATAGTAGCTTTAGTCGTGGTTGTTATTCGGATGTCATGGGAGGAGAGCTGCACTCCAGACACCAGGTCAGGAAGCGGAGGATCCCACTCAGCCGCTTCTTCCTCAAAGAAGCAGTGCCTCCCTTTGTCCTTTTCCATTAACGTACTTTCTCAGATGGTCTTTGATGTTTCTCATCCGTGCTGACGTTTTAAGAGACATTGGAGCGGAGGACACTCCATTCAAGTCACCTTTTGGCAGACAGGTTTCCAATGGTTCAAGGCCACATCCCAGGCAGGGCATCTGGTTTCTGTAGCTCAGAGAATTACTGCTCCTGATAAATTGCTAAGAGTCCCAAGGATACTGCTGTCATATCACATTCTCTGACTATTTTCCAGGTACCTCCCCACCACCCCACCACCACCAAATTCACACCCACACTCCTCAGCCCTTTAGACTCTATTCCCATGTGGCGTCCAAGTTAGTTTTCTGGCAAAACACACTGGGGACAGCTAAGCCAGTGTGGCACCTGAAGCACTAAGATGCTATAAATCAACAAACACACAAACGAGTAAATGTCAGTGAATGAAAGTCTTTGGAGCCCTGGAGTGAGAGACAGAGGTGGGGATTTCACTTCCAATCCTCTGCAGATTCTCACAAGGCACACGCCAGTGGCAGAGTTGGGCTTACGGGTTATGTGAGGGTGGGACGCACTCTAAACTGCTCAATAGTTGGTTTCTCAAAGGGAGGGAGTGATGGTGAGCTCCCATCCCTGGATAAATAAGTACAACCGCCTAATGGGGACCCTGTAGAAAAATAATTAAATCTCAAATGGGTAGTTGGATTAGCAAATCTGCAGGGTCCCTTTCAACCCTGGGATTTTATGTGATTCTTGAGGAGGAAAAGAGAGAGAGGCAGAAGGAAAAAGAGATCAGAGAGGAGAGGGGAAGGGAAGGAAATGAAAGTACACAATTTAGAAGGAGACAAGAAGAAGGCCAGAGGCTGGGGACCTTCAGACAGAAGTGGGAGAGTCCCGAGAAGGTGGGTATGCCCGTGGGCAGTCGGTGCAGTGCCAGGACATCCTCCCACCTCCAGCACATGTGGGTAGAGCCTTCGGGCCTAGCTTTGCTCAGGGAGCATGAGGCCTGGCCGAACAATGCGTGATCATCCTTAAAAAGCTTGGCCCAGGACAAAGTACTATCAGAACTCACAGTAACTGCACGTTCCTGTGGGGACTCAGGATCCCAGAGGGGAGGCAAGATCTCCAGGAGAGTCTCCAATCCTGAGGACAGTGAGTGGGGACAGGGAGGATCCCTTCTTCCCCTTCCCCCCATTCCTATGACCAGAGGGCCAGGTTGGATCAAGAAAAGCACGTTAGGGACCCAGCCAGGCCTGTGCCTAAAAGCAATCAAATGGGTGGATTTTTAAACCAATCACAGGAATTGGGCCAGTCCTGAAAAAAAAGTTCTTTTCTGAAAAGCCTGTATTTCTGAGCTGTGTTCTTGACATTGGGTTGGCTGCAGGGGCTGGGCCCAGGCAGAAGGGAGTTTTTGCCTAAGAGAGCTTTGCTGGTCTGGGAAGGGAACCTGGGCTCCAGCTCTGGGAAGGGCCCAGTTACCACCTCTGCCAGGAGACAGGCTTGATCGCTTGCTGGTGTCTGGACCTGGGCCTGGTCCCTCCCCTGCCCTGGCCCAGCTGGGAAGACCTAGCACCCACAGAGAGAGTAGAGACGTAATCCTCATCTGCTCCCTTCATTTCTATTCCTTTCCTCTTCCGCCTCCCTTCCTGGCTTCACTCCCTGTCCTACCGGAAGATTCAGCTGAAACACACAGAGAGCCCAAGGACAGCACTTCGGGCTGATCCAGATGCAGAGCACGCGTCTGCCGTGGATCCGTCGCTCCGTCTCTCCTGTTCCCCACCCAGGAAGCCCCATTTCTGAGATTATGAAATCACTGTGCTTTCAGTCTGATTCTGCATGTGCACCCACCTTAGACCATCAGGCTGCCTCAGGCACCTTGCCGGTCGTCCGAGCATCATTTCCCTGAGCACCGCCCCTCTGCACCCCCCCCCACCCCGTGCACAGACACGAGGTTCCTGAGCTTAAAGGCACCATGTTGTTCAGTGGAACCAGCCTTGCCAGGCTGCCCCTTTTCTGCCCTCCGTCATTGGCCTGCTCTGTGATTTGTTGTTTGTGACTGCTTTTGTGCAAGCCACAGGAGTGTTGCCCTGTGAATCTCTCCTCTGGCTTCTCCGGGAACTAAGAGGCTGGTGGTGAACACAGAACTAGGCAGTACACACACACAGCCACATTCCGTCGCAGAAACAGGGTCAGCCCAAGGAGAACTGCGCACACCCCCTGGAGTTTCTCGTTCAGTCTGCAGAGACCCGCCCTCTCCTTGCCTCCAGCCTCTCTCTCCCGCGAGTTTCGCCCCTCCGCCCCGGAGCTGGGGGCGCGGGGAGCGGGCGCGGGGTGTGCACACCGGGCCACAATCGTTGGACTGTCCAACAAACACGAGATCTCACAAAGGATGCCCGCGGGAGGGGCCGCGGAGCTCCCTCCTTCTCCGGTGTCCGCCTGCACTCACTCCTCCCCCAGGCTTCCTCCCCCGGTCCCGGACAAAGAGTCACCGAGCCCGGTTGCAATCGACTGTTTTATTGGCTGTTTACAGACAGATACACCTTTAGAAAAGGGCGCGGCCCCGGGGGCGACTCGACCCGGGGCTGCGATTGTGCTGCGTTCCGCGGACCAGAAGGTCCCGACGCCCGACACTCCCCACCCACCCCCAGTGTTTGCCTCCGAGCACGAAGGCAGGACCCCGGCCGGGGTCGCCGCGCCCCGTCCGCCCTCCTCGGCCCACCCCGCCCCTCCCCGCCGGCCCGCCCGCCCCCACACTACGAGGTCACACTTTACAGGACACAGACTTTTCTCCTACTGAGCTCGCTCGTCTAGGACGACACGCCAGGCAAATACTATTGTCGCGGGGGAAGGGGCGGGGCGGGGCGAAGGGAGGCGGCCGAGGGGCTCTTCCCGGCCCGGATCCCGCTGCGGGTCACTCGCAGGCTTGGTGCGGGAACCGGGCGCGCGGCTTCTCCAGGAACCCGGCCCCGGACACCGCCGTTGCTTCCCGTGGCCCCGGGGCTCCTCAAGATGAGGCCCGAGCCCCACGAAGCGGTGGGAGCGGAGCTGTCGAGTGCTCCAGTCTCCTGAAACCGCCGCCCACCCACGACGAAATCGGCTCGGCATCAAACTCGCTCCCTCGGCGGAGAAGGGGTGCGGTTCCGAGGCGCTTTAAGTTAGGTTGAGAAAGCAGAAAATGACGGACCCTCGCGCCCGAAACACACACATACACATACACACAATTTCCCCAGAGGCTGGGAAAAGAGTGTTAGCACCAGACTCGGAGTGTTGCTGTCTTTGAAAACAACGAGAATATGAAAACCCGAGCGGGGAGGTGAAAGGCCCCCCGGGCACCGGGCTGGACTCCAGCGGGTCCGAAACGCAGTGGCGCAGCGGGGTGGGGGGACGGGGGCGCATAAGGGCAGCCACGAGGGGCTTTAAAACTATGAACTAGGGAGTGGTCACCAAACCCTGGCTTCCAGGACATGCACCCTGGAAAGCGCAGAGTAGGAACTGAGGCGCAATCTCGGAGCGCTCCACTGTGGGGACGTCTGTCGGGAGTCTCGGGCCTGGCCCCAAGCCGCAGTGTCACCGTCAGATGTTTCCAGTGGGATGTCTCCCTTTCCTCTGGCTCCGGGCTCATGGTCGGGCGGGCCACGGGGCAGACGTCGAAGATAACCGCGTGGGAATGGAGAGGCGTGGATTTTGCCTCTCAGTCAGCGATGGGGTCTTATACCGGGAGAGGGGAGCAAGGAACTGTGCTTGCTGGAGGGAATTCAGTGCACAAGGATAATAAGGGTCGTGGGCGTAGCGGGGCGGGGTGGGGGCTGGTGAAATTGTTCCGCTCCCCACTGTAAGTCCCCAGGAGTTACAGTTGGGGGTGGGGGCTGTAAGAGGGCTGAGTAACTGGAGGGGGACATGAATCTTGCCAGACCCAGATTTCTGCTCCCCGGCCCCCTAGGAGGGGGATGAAACTGGGCGGGCCGGGCGGGCGGGGCGGGGGCGGGGCTAGCCCGCGGTCTGCCGGTAGTTGCCGTTAATCTCCTGGGCAATGTTGACCGCCTCCGCACCCAGGGGCAGCCGGTCACTGTACTCTGAGCCCGCCTCGAACTCCTCGTGGTTGGCCTTGGACTGGGACTCCACCAGCGAGCAGGCCGCAAGGCTCTCCTCCCTCTGCAAGTCCCCACAGGGGTCCCCCTGCTCCGCGTCTTCGTCAGGGCCCTCCCCGGGGGCCTCCTCTGGCTCCTCACCGCCAGCTTCCCCGCCTGCTGGGTAGCTTTTCTCGGACTCGAGGTAGGAGGCACGCGGGTCGAAGTCGGCAGCGATGCGTTTCTCCATGGGGTCGGGAACCTGCGGCCGCAGGATCAGGCGGTAGGGCTTCCCCGGGTGTTTGGCCAGCAGGTGGCAGCAGGCGGCGCCCAGCAGGGGCACGGTGGCCAGCACCAAAAGGAACACGCTCACCGCCACGATCACCAGCAGGGAGGGCAACTCCTTTTTGGTGGCGAACACCACTTGCACGTGGCAGGCCTCGCCTGCCTGCGCCAGGCACACGGAATAGTTGGTGCCAGGCCGCAGGCCGCGGAACCAGTAGGCGTTGACGCCTTCTTCCACGCGCGACCACTGAACCGCCGCGCCTCCCCCCGCCGGGCACAGATAGAGACGCCGCAGCGGCCGCTGCCCACGCAGCCCGACTCCTCCAGCCCCGCCGGGCCCCGGACCCCAGCGCGCCGCCAGCGGCGTCAGCTGCACCCGCGCCTCCCGCTCCGCCACGTCCAGCGCAATCACGCCCAGCTCAAAGACGTGCGGTTTGAGGTCGGCGCTCTGGTTGAATGCGTGATTGGACACGTACCGCGAGGGGTCCCCGTGGCCACAGCGCTGCTCCTCTGCCGGGTCTGCAGAGACCTGGTCTTCCGCCTCCTCCCCCTCTCCAGCCTCCAACAGCCCCGCCTCCATTTCCCCGAGGATGCTACCCCGGGCTGGGCCTTGGCCTTTGATTTTGCCATCAGACTTGGAGGACAGAACGCTGTTGATCCGGCCTTTGGCTGTGGACTTACGCTCAGAGGTCGGAGTCTGCCCGTCCGGGTCTGCCCCTGCGCTAGGAGCGTGCTTTGAGGGCCCGGCAGCTGCAACCACCACGCGTACTGACGTGGAGTTGGCGCCCAGCTCGTTGTGGGCGCGGCACGTGTAGACGCCTGCCTCTTTGGCACTCAGGAAGGGCACCAACAAGGATCCGTTTGTTAGGGCCAGGAAGCGCGGTGGAGCTGGGGGCGCGGGCCACGCTGGTGCTGGAGACGGGGTTGGGGCCTCCGTCTGCGTCGCCCCGTCCCCATCTCCTTCCCCATCTCCTTCCTCGTCCCCTTCTTCCATCCCGTCCCTGTAGTCCTCCCCGCTCAGGACCGGGGCCTCTAAGACTATGATGCCACCCGGGATCTGGAGTTGCCATTGCAGGCGGGGCGTGGGGTGTCCTTCGGCGACACAGTGTAGCATGAGCGCCATGCCGGCGCTCAGGGGGCTGCCCGGAGCCCCAATGGGCGGCTCGGCACTCAGCTGCACACTGGGTGGCGCACAGGACAGAGCGGGCAGGCGGTGCACCGGAACCCCCTGCAGCGCGGTGGGCGTGGCGCACGCAATGGAGTCGATCTCAGGTAGCGAGACTCGCGTGCTCTCGGCCCAGGCCTGCAGCCACAGGAGGCTGCAACTGCAATGGAAGGGGTTGTGATAAAGTTGCAGATGTGACAGTGCGCTCAACGCATCGAAGGTGCCGGGAGCCAGTGTACGCAGCCGGTTGTTGTTAATGCGCAGGGAGCGCAAGTCGGGCAGCGCACCGAGTGCGTCCCGGGGAAGCGACCCCAAGCGGTTATGGTTCATTTTGAGCAGCTGCAGCGCGCTCAGGTTACGCAGGTCACTCCACGGGAAGCTGGATATAAGGTTGTGGCTCAGGTCAAGGTTCTTGAGCTGGCTCAGCACCGCCAGCGCGCCGCGCTCCACGGTTCGAACCTCATTGTGCGCCAGCCACAGCGACGTGACCTGAGTGACGTCGGCGAAGGCCCCGCGCCGCAGCACGGTGATCTTGTTGGCTGAGAGACTAAGCGTGGTCACGTTCGCTGGCAGTCCTTCCGGCACCTCGCGAAGCTCCTTGTACGCGCAGTCGGCGAACTGGTGTGCATACTTGTCCACGCAGGCGCACGGCTCGGGGCACGCTCCCGCCACTCCTAGCAGCGCCCAGGCCAGCCACACTACTCGCAAGGGCACCATTGCGGATCCTGCAGGTGAAAGCGGGGAAAGATTGGAGGCGATTCACCCAGTCCCATCTTCCTTGTCCTATCAAGCTCTGCCTCCCAAAACCAGTCTAGAGTAGGCCCCAGGGCTCCGGTAACCTCCTCTACGCCCAGGTGCCTCTCTTGGGCGTGGGTGTAGCACAGTGAAAGCCTCCGGAATCAATGCATGCTCCCTCCCGAAATTCCTTTCCCAGAGGCCTTCTACCTTGCTCTTTTTTCCGCCTATCTGCCCCTCTGGCCCTGGCGCCGGCCCCCTTGCACAGGCTCCGCCAGCAGATTGCCCGTCCGCCTTGGGCTCTGCGCGGACCCGTCTGTATTTCTAAACCTTTGTTTAATCCCATGAAAGGAATACAGAGAAAGAGTATTTTTTTTTTTTTTGGTCTGTGACTGGTGTCGTCCCTCGAACCCTTTGTCCCGTGTACAGCACTGGCACGCACGCCCAGGCAGGAGAACAACAGTGCAAACACACGCTCAGGCACCGCCATCAAACCGCCAGGTTCCGCGGTGGTCGAGAGGCTCCCAACACATTTTGTAGACGCACAAACGTAAAGGCACCCAGACACAGAGACGACATACCCTGGAGACTCATTGTTCTCTCAGCCGAGCCCAGCATTTGTACAGCGTTTCCACAACAGTGCAAAGTGTGTTCCTGTTCATTGTGGGAACTGACAGACACAAGGACACAAGTCCTCACTCTAAACGACCCACACACAGCGACACGAGCGCGCACTGGCACGTGCACACAGCCCCCGCCGAGACTAAAATCCCAGCGGATTAGCAATGCGGAGAATTTGCAGCCCGTGGCAAGAGCCGTGGGACCCGCAGAAGCCGACTGGCAGACCCCTCAACCGCCCCAGCCTGAGTTCTCTCCCTCCAGGAGAGAACCAGGGTTGCTCAGTCAGTCTTCTACCTGGGGAAGGAGGTCTCTCTCCCCCTGGCATGGACCAGGAGCATGGGAGGAATGTCACTAAAGGTCCCTCCCCGCACCACAGAGCCCAGGCGGCTCCCAAGGAAGCAGATGGGTCCCTAGCCCACACGGATCACGGGGGCTACCACTGGCTACGGAATTAAGAGAAGGTTCAAGATTTTGCCCCTTTTCTGAAGCTCTACGGTGCTCCAGGTACCCTTCTCCCGGCCACACAAAAGCGCATACACACAGGCTCGGGCCGGGCACGCAGAGCCCCTCCGGCTCGCCCTCCCCCGTTTTGGAAGCCCTTGCTCCCCACTCCACCTTTGCTGTCCGGGGAGAGCTCCTCCCCATCTCTCCCCAATCTCACGGGGTCCAGAACCGTAGACGGGGTCTATCCCCACCTGGGTCGAGGTTGTGGGGGCGGTCGGAGGCTTACCCGCAGCTCTTTTGACTCCCCGGGTGCTGCCTCGGGCGTCAACCCCGTCTCCAGACTTCACGTCTCCGAGCCAGGACGACAGCCCAAGGGCGCATCTGTTGCTGCGACTGCGGGAAGACAGGGGAAAAGGGCTGGTAAGTCTGGGGTCTCCCCTGGCCGTGAGGTCCCACTTCAGTTTTTCCTTTCGTGTCTGTTCCCCCCACCTCTCTCTGGCTGCAGATTGACGGGAGTCCGCGCGCGCTCCCGGCTTGGCGGGGACGCGCAGAGCCTCTCCCATCTCCCTCATCGTCTACATTTGTTAACGCCATAGACGCTCTACCCCTGGTCCAGACGCGTTTCGGCCCCCACGCCCACCGTCCTCGGCTGAGCTCTTGCCAGTTCACTGCACCCCATAACCCATGTCCCCCCCCCCACATTTACACACCTGCAGACGTTGCCGCTAGTCTTTATCGCATCGCTCCCCCCACACATTCAAACACGTCAGCGCCGACCCTCACCCGCTCTACACAGCCGGCCTTCGCACGTTAGAATTCTCCACCATCATGTAATAGCGTCGATGTGTTGAGTTCTCACTCCCGTTCACACACATTTTCAAGGCACACCTTCACCCGGGAGGACACTCGCCACTCTCCGCCTCCCGCTCGCTCACACATTCACCCGCACTCACCCTTGGAGCGGTCCGCCAGGCCCCGGGAGCTTCGCTGCTAATTGAATGAGAGCTGCTTTTACGTCCCGCAACACGTGAGACAAAACGTCCTCGAGGAATTTGGGGGAAGGCAAGGTGCACAAATAAAGGGGGGTCGTGTTTTGTGTTTAAACTCTTCTTGCAAATGCATTTACTGGAGCAGACAGACCTCGAGTGGGACGGGCTGAGCGGCGCGCTGTAGGGCTCGCGAGGACCCTTCCTTCCCGCAACCCCCCACCCCCTCTTCCCCCGCTAGTCGCCTCCTCCCCAAGCCTTGTTCAACACGATGCATAATTTATAGTGTTAGCAGAGCACCTCACCCTCCCTACCATTTTTGCCTGAATCTGGGCAGCCACCTGCCCAGGTCTCTGGCCCGCTGCCCCACGCCTGTCCAATCCGAAGACAGGAACGCAGGGCGCTGCAGGGCGTGCGGGGAAGTGATGGCCCCTCCCCAGCCCACCGCGGACCCTGCCTAGCTTTTTAAGCCCGACTCTTCACGTCTGGTCTTTTGTAGCTAAACTAGCGCTGAAGCCCCTACAGCCCAAGTGGCTGGCTTGTGCGCACCTCCGGGAGGAGCCGAGGAACCGGGTGGGGCGCGTGGGTGTCAGGCTCGGCTCCCCGTAAGCCTGCCTGCGCGCACCCAACGCCTCACCCTCAGTCCTTGACAGCCCGAGGCGAACGGGACATCGGGGCCGCAGCAGACGACGCTGCCCAAAGGGATGGTTATGAAAGGCCTGCTCCTCGTTAGCTCTGTGGGTTGGGAACTTAAGGCTCGAGCACCTCTCTCCTTTTCGTATCTTCACAGCCTCAGAAGCAAACACACTTCCAGCCTCACACACGTTCCCACAGTCTACGCCGCCGTCACCGCCCAGTGTCTCGCACGTTCACACCACACGCAGCCAACCTCAACACACTCCAGCACTCTCTGTTCCCGACTCTCGCTCCCTGTCTCTGGCGAAACCCCGACACTTCTTGTAGCGACATGGGGGCAGAGACGCACCGGGGATGTTAGGCGGCATTTGGCTAAAACCGGATTCCTGTCCTGCAAGACCCGCAGCCTGGAGACAGAGTTGCTCTGACACGGGACACATTGCTCAGACTCGGGACACGGGTATAGGACCCCGGACACACGCAAAGCCTTACGTTCCCCGGGCCTTTGGGGGCAGCGTTGGCGCCCCCAGCCCTCAGCCTGGGTCGTGGGGAGTCTCTGGCAGTGGGTCGATGGCACGGGGTAGGGCCCCCTGAGAAGCGCAGCCTCCGGATTTAAATGTGGAGCATTTTAATGAGCTAGGGAGGTGGGGGAGAGACTGGAGAGAAGCGCTGCTTCTAAAGGGATCGCCCGACCCTAGTTTCCGAGGATCCTTTGTAAATTAAATATGAACAAACTGGCGCAAGCAAGCTCCGCGTCCCTCCCTCTCTCCTCCTCCTGCCGCCGCCGCAGGAGGCCAAGCGGGCCGGGACCAGCGCATCTCCCTCAGCGCGGAATTCAGAACCCAGAACTTCCTTCCACCTGCGGCTGCCCTCCCCACGGCGGACGCGGAGGGCGGCGGTGGAGGGTGAGAGCACCTGACCCTGTGGCGGGACGGGGCAACGGGTCCCCAGCTCGGAAGCCAGTTCCTGCCGTGTGGGCCCGGCTGGGTCAGGGTGTGGCGCAGCCGGCGGACCCCGCACAGCCTCTTTGTCTGCGGAGTAAGGGGGTCTTCCCGGCAGCGTTGTCCACGTCTTGGGAAACTTGAGGAGGCCGTTCAGAAAGCCTGCGCTCGGGAAGAGGGGTCTGGAGGAGGCGGAGGCCCAGCACCGAAGGTGGAGAGCGGGGTCCGGATGGCGGGTTCCCGGGCGGGGCGGGGCGCCCAGCGCGGAGGTGGGGATGGGGGTCCCGGCGTGAAGGCGCGCGGCCCGTGGACCCTTCGCCCAGTTTCCACCTCTCTTCGTCCCCGCCACCCCCCCAGGAGGCGGACGGAGAGGCGGGCGGGCAGGGGACAACTTGGAAGAGTTGAGGGACTGTAAGACCGGGAGGTAGGAAGCGGGAGTCGGAACGCTTTCGGGAGTGTTTCTCGGGATCGCAGGGACCCGTCCAGCCAGCGCGCGGGGAACCCCTGGGACTCGCGGGCGGACCAAGAACGGCTTTCCTGCCGGGGCTGCGGAAACCGGAGAGATTCAGCGGAGAGCGAGGGCTCCAGGCGTCAGGACCGCGGCTACGACGCGGTGGCCACCCAGGAGCGCGCGGGCTCCCGCGGGGCCCTCCGGTTCCCGCCCACTCTCCAGCGAGCGCTTTTGTTCCCGGGGGTGCCCGGGGGAAGCACAACCCTTACCCCAGCCTTCGGCCCTGCGGAGCCCGGGGCCTGCCCGCCCCGGCAGCCTGAAGCCCGAGTCGCCCCGGGCAAGGTCCGCGGAGAACCGGGGTAGGAACAAGACTCCGGGTTCAGCCTCCGGGCTCGGCTGGAATACTGGGCGCTTTGCTTGCGCCGCCAGGCGCGCAGCAGCAGGCTAATGACTGTGATGTTAATAATGGTACTGTAACCGCTGGGCTGGGGAACCGGGAGCTAAGAATCCACCCCCACCGCCGCCCACGTCTTTGATCGTTAAAGGAACAGGCCCCTAATCAGGTGGGTGGGGGTGGGCGCGGGGAGGGGAAGGAGACGAGGCTCGGAGCCGCAGCGCGGGCCCGGGTGGCGGGGCCTGGGGAGGGTAGCGGATGGGACTCTGTAGAAACCAGGCCGAGGCTTTTTGACCAGGACGGGGTTTGGACCCCAGACAGACCCAGAGGCACAGAGAGGGAGCTCCGGGCAGCTTTTTTTTTTTTTTTTTTTTTCCGGAACGACCTCTAATGTAGATGTTGTGGAGCCCGACGGTCTAAAGGGTGGGGCGGGTCGGAACCCAGGAAATCTCAGGGCGTCCTGCCGAAGCCTGTTCACGCCCGCCCCCTGCTGGACACCGCCTGCAGGGCGCAGGGCGCAATGGTTGGGGGCGGGGACGCGAGAGGACTGCCGCCCGAGGCCCGCTGCAGCGCCCGGCTCTGCACACTCAGTGGGGCAAGGTTCCGAAGTGGGGGGCTCTTAACCAAGGCACCAAAGCTTTCCTTCCCATGTCCACCCGGCCTAAGTCCCAGGAATCTGCAACCTCCTCACCTGCGTAACGCAGGTACTACAGCCCTCCGCTGTGACCCCACTATGTTTCCAGCGTCCAGAGCACAATACACAGCGCCATCTGAATACTTGATGAAGGAATAGTCCCAGGCACGAACCAATGAGTTTACTCCTCCTGGGACAGAACTTGCCTGTGAACCTTCTCAATCCTCCCTCCCCTTTGGTTGGGCCCTTTCTCTTTGAGCCCCGTTTGAAGCCCTGGAAAATGGTCCTGAGTCTCAATGACCTATCAAATGTCCGATGTCTGAAAAAGAAAGTCTTTCTGGCTCCTAGTGAGGCAAAGTAAACGGCAGTTGAAAGTAATGGATGTCTGAATAAGGTTCAGTTGCAACCACTGCACTCAAAGTTGTGCACGCCTTGCATTTAACATGGCACATGGGTGATTTAGTGGATGTGGGAGGGCCTCCGGAAGGAGAGCCAGGGCCCAGGAGGCCATCAGATTTACCCAGCATGGCAGCCTGCTCAGGGGACCCTCCCCACAGCGGCCCTACACTCAGTGCTTCCCACCTCTCAGCTTCTGTTGTCCTGCCCCCTTACCCTCCCAACACACATTCACACAGTGTTCCCAACATTTTCAAAAGCTGCTTTCCTTCTCTAACTTCCAGCAGAAAGCCCACTCCTCTGTTTATAACCCCCCCTCCCACCTTCCATCTCTCCTTTCCCTAACATACACTCTACAGTGGTTAGGAGGAAAGATGGTGGCATCTGACTTCACCATGGACTAGCTGTGTGACCTTGGCCAAGTTACTTAACATCTCTGTGCCCTAGAAAAAAGGGTCGTATATAAGAATAAATCCACTTTTATGGGGTTGCTGTGAGGAATAAATGAGTCAATGCATGCAAAGCTCCTAGTACCTAGCACTTAGATAGTGCTTAGAAATGAGCTAGTATTTTTTTTTTCGGCGATAGCTAGTGTTAGCCATCATTATGGCCTTGCAGACTTGAATCCAGGTAGGGTGAGATGTTCTGATGCACGTGCCCCCATGTGCTTTTGTCTTGCCTCCTGCACAGAGGAAGGACCTTGGCCCTGCCCTCCAATGTCCCTGCTCACACCCTCTCCCTCCACACACATCATGGCACTGGTAGCAATCAGAATCACTATTAGTATTTGTGGAGATTTCTAGTCTGAGATACTTTCTGGATTCTGATCCTGTGGCTTTCTGTGTGCCAGTTTCCAAAGAGAGGCTTGCAGCTACAGCTTTGGTGGAAGGTTTTTAATTAAAACCACAATCTGCTTAAGTGTTTACTGGGCTCTGTGATTTTAATTATTTTCTAGGGAAAAACAAAAAACTCACATTTCCACATGAGAAGACTGTTGATTCAGAGGAAAGTAGCAACCTGTGGCAGTTTGCTGGAGGCAACTGGGAGGAGTTTCCTGAATGGCTCAAATGAAGCTTGACATTATTAATAACCTGGGATCCAGTCTGCAACCTTCCTCCTGGTGCTTTCATGAAATCCGCATAACCGCTGGCAAGGCCCTTTATTGCCATCACAATTAATGACAGCTCTTTCCGTGGCATCTCAGGTGATTGTCTTGGTCTGTGCTTGTCCGCTAAAGACGGGGAACCCCTGCCTGTAATAGGCAGTACCTCTGCCCGTGAGGGGCAACACGCACAGCTGTTCTACCCACTGCAGATGGGACTGGCTCTCCCCAGACGGGAGTCCCTCCACAGCAGGGAAGCAGGGGAGGGAGGGCAGGGAATCACTTCAGATGCTTCATCTGCAGGTATCAGAATTCCCGTCTCAAAGTGTCATCTCGCCAGCAGGAAGCAGGGCAGGCTTCAGGGCTGATGACTGAATGACACCAGCAGGCCCAGTTTCTGTCTCTCTCCTCTGCCACCCTGAACAGGGTTGTAGCCTGAGACTTGTGTTCCTTGGCGCCACTGCGGGACTCAGCAGCAGCTGGGGTCACATGCTTATTGGTAACAGACTAGTGGATAGAGAGACTAGATTCTTTCCAGAAGCCACAGCCTCTCCTTAGGTTTTATCAACACATAACTTGGCTTAGGACTCCCCATCTCTGAGCCAATCAATGGCAGAGGGGTGTGAATTAATTGGCTTGGAGTAATGATTATCTAGTCCTGAAATGGATGTTGAGCAGTCAATCCCAAGCATGAAATCCCCTTTAAATAGAAGCATTGGAAAATTGCATGATCAAAGTAATTTAATATTGTGTCAAAATGAATTGAAATGAGACCGGCCACAATTCCAGTGAACCATATTAGACAACCCCTTATCTGGAGATTCACTAGTCCTTGTCCACAGTGTGTGAGCAGGATTGGGGCTTAGTCCGTGAGCAGGGTCTGGTCAGTGTGTGAGCAGGATCAGAGAGTTCTCTTGGATAGGCATACATACACACTAGAGGACTGTCTGCTTTCGCAGAATTCTTGAAAGGATAAAAACGTGTTCTTGGAAATGTCTGTGCTGGGATCCAAAGCTATTTTCAGAGCAGTGAAAGCTTTGGTTTCCAGCTGGGTATTTATGAACAGGAGATGTTTATGAATTCAAAGATGATCCTACGTGACTTCACATCCTGAACATATCACCTGATCCTATGGCCTAAAAAAAGAACTGCTTTATTGTCGAGGTGGAAAACAGAAGGAAGGACTCTACCCTGGTCTGATGACTGGGGAGGCCACCCGAGGCTGCCAGCTTTGCAGACTCGTTGTGTGATCTCCAGCAAGTCCTAAGTCTCCGCCCTTGCAAAGGAAGGAGAGTGTGTTGGATGTGCTCTGAGGCCCTTCCAGTACAGCTGTTCTCTGAGACCCTGGCCCTTTGGTGCTTTAGGAAAAGCCAGTTTGAGGGTGAGTCGGGTTTCTAGGGGCCTCCACCTGGCCTCCTGCAGAAGGATGTCTTCAGAAAGCCTGAGGACTGTTGCTGGCCCTACTCCTCATGCCTCTGGGCATTTCCTTTATTTTCTATCCCATCATACTCTGCACCTGCTTCATCCCTTGAGGTCATCAGCACACCTGGGCCCAGGAGTTAACCCTCTCCCTAAAACTGCTGCTCATTGTTCTGCAGGCAGCAGGAGTCCTCCTGCTACATAACACTTCCCGAAGGCCCTTCACATAGCAGGATCAGGGCGTGTAAGGGGTGAAGCCATTAGAGATAAAATCCGATCACTGTATAGGTGTGGGGACCCAGGAGCTCCCTGGCTGGTGGGGGCATGTGGAAGGGGACATGACTTTTTTTGCAGTTCTGGCCACTGCTTTCTGCCCCGGGGCCTTCGGTTGTCTGTTGCCTGGTGCCATCAGAGGATGTGGAGAGGGGCCATGATAAACACATATTCCAAGACTCATTCACAGCAGAGCACTAGTTCAGGAAGTCTCTGTCTGGCTTGTCCCAGGGAGCTCAGTACAGAAATCACATCTCAGAGTTTGTCCTGATTTAGGCAAGAAAGTGATTTCAGTGAATGCACAGCAGACAGACACTGGCTTGGGGCTGCTCTAGGGACGAGACTTCCGGGCATTTCCCTCTCTGTGCCTGCAGGCAATCAGCTCCAGTAGCCCAAGGGCAGCTCGGAAGAAAATTGCAGGTGTGAGCTGTCAGAAGAAGCACAGAAGCCAGGGGTGGGCACGCAGAAAGCAGCCTGCTGTGTCACTCATTCCACAAATAGTATCGATAATTGAGCTTCCTCCTGTTGCCAGGGATGCACTGGCATGGGTGCAGCAGTGAACCAGGTAGGGTATCTCTGCCCTCAGGGAGCTCACAGGCTCCTGCACCTCCCAGCATGGTCAGGTCTCCTGTGTGGGAACCGTGGAGCTTCTGGAAGGCTAGCATCCCCAGGACAGGCTCACCCAACAGGGCACCAAAGGCCATGGCTGCAAAGATGGACTGCACCCACCTCAATGGACAGGGAGCTGTCCGGAGTCGCAGGATGTCAGATCAGGGCCCTCAAGGTCCTCTAGCCTTATTCCTTCACTTTATTGGAGAGAAAACTGAGGCCGAGAAGGAGGTCATAGGGCAGGTGGGAGGCTGGAACGCCCCCAGCGTGCAGCTTCTCTGAGACAAGACAGGCCAATCTCAGTGGGCATCACTGATTTGCTGGTGAGAAGGCCCTTAAGACTCTCCAATGAGGCCTCTCCGATGGCTGTTTCTGGATGGGCAGGCGGTCTAGTTCAAGTCTGTAGTAGCCCCCTGGGTTCCCCAAGAGACCAAGGCTGTGCCTCCGTTGGAGCAGCTCTAGTAATAGCACGCCAGCCCCAGGAGGCAGCCCCCACAGAGACGCCACCTGCAGCCAGGCAGCCAGTTGGGACAGACATTTGGAGGCAGTAGAGCCCTCCCTGAGGTAGCAGGTTGCAGAGGTGCCTGTAATTGTGCATCTAGGCAAGGCCAGTTCTAACGGTCACGTCTTGGGGACAGCCAGGTACAATAAGGGACCCTGGAGCAGGAGATCAAGGTCAGAGGGTTGTACTTGCCTTTCTGTGAGACTCTGGAAGTGTGTCTCTCCTTTCTTGGCCTCAGTTTCTCCTCCTGTGCTGTGGAGCTAAATGTCCCCCCAACCCACCCACCTGCCTTGGCCAGCACAGATCTGTCACATTTTTGTTCCTTGGGCCTGTCCCTCCATAATCCAAAATGAGGAAGGGTCCTTCATGCAGTGAGCTCCCAGAAGGCACAGCTCTCTGCAACATTTCAAGTGCCCCAAATAGGTTTTCCAGGAAAGCCAGTGTGGAAGGGCCAGGAAGGGTGAACTCACAGTGCCTGTGAGTGCCTCAGCCTCCTCTCCCTGAGCCCTTATCTCCAGACCCAGCTGGAAACTTGATGTATTTATTTGCTTCTCCCAGGACCTCCTCTGTCTGACCCACATCTCTGCTGGTGCTGAAAGAAAATGACCTTCCTGCAGATGGCTGGCTGGTAGCCGGTGGGGGCTGAGGGAGGGAGTGCTATAAATCCTCCCAGCCTGCAGGGTGACCTTATCTGGGTAGAGGAGACGGTCCAGGAGGCTTAAAGAGGTGGGAACAGAGGTACTGGGAGAAGTAGCTGGGGACACAGTCACCTAGATCCTACAGGCACCAGAACCAAGAAAGAGAAGAGAGGGAGAGAAGGGATGGGAAGCGGGTGAGAGGGAAGGAGAAGGGGGGCTTCAGCACGATGCCTTCTCCTCTAAGGTGTTGGATGTAGAGTTATTTTCTTATTGAGCATTACCAATTTACAAAGTTTAGTGCTTTATGTTGAAGTATGCATTACCACCCCAGTTTGCATGAGACCAGAAAGGCTAAGCAATTTATCCAAGGTCACACAGCAGAGCTGGCATTCGAACCAGGTGCCCTACAAAGCCCATATTCTAACTACCACAGGGTACCCGCAAGCAGGGTACTTCCCCACCCCCAAGCAGACACCAGGGTACCATGTGGGCACTTCCTCCTTGGTCGGCTGGATTTACTACAGGATTGGTTCACCGTGGTGCCATCCAGGGGCTTCATGGCTGTAGAACTCCAGGTGAGTCAGCCCTTGGGTAAATTCTGCACTCTATCTGGGCAACAAATTTTATTTTTTAAGATTTTATTTATTTATTTTTAGAGAGAAGGGAAGAGAGGGAGAAAGAGATGGAGAGAAACATCAACGTGAGAGAAAAACATTGATTGGTAGCCTCTTGCACACCCCCAGCTGGGGACCTGGCCTGCAACCCAGGCATGTGCCCTGCCCGGGAATTGAACCAGCGGCCTTTCTGTTTGCAGGCCGCACTGAATTCACTGAGCCACACCAGCCAGGGCAACAAACAGTTTAAGGCAATCAAACGAATGACATTGAATTTCCCAATATAATTTCTATTACCCTTGTTGGGCTGGCTAGCTTTGTCGAAAATATCTGTGCTCAGCTTTTGCAATCTGCTTGGTTATCAAGTTTGGGATATTTATATTTATAGACTGATTTTAGCATAATCCAGGCAGCTGGTCTTTAGAGGATAACTCTGTGCTGAGTTTAAGGAAGTTCCTTGAACCAAGAATGAAAGAATGTTCCCCTCACTTGTCAGCAACTGCATTTTGTGAGGGTGAGTAGAGACTCCCAAACTTTGTTCTGTTTTAGGTTTTCGAGGTGTAGAAGCAGTTAAAATTCTAGACCCTTCTCTCAATAGAGTCGCCACAGACATCTTCATTCAAGTCCGAAGGGTCTGGAGCTGACACCTGGACTCGGGACACAGAAATAATGGTGTCACGGTCCTCCTCCCTCGGCCAGCCAGCTCCAGGCTCTGGTGCCAGGCTCGGGCCAGGGAAGCCTGTCTTAGAGACCTCCGCCCCTGACCCCTCCCACCTCCCTACAGCCTGGTCCCACCTTCTCCACTCCCATGAGCGGAGCCCCATGGGGGGGGGGTAGCACCCCCAGCACTTCTGGTGTGCATTGTAACTGGGGATAGGACCTCCCCCCAAACCATACATTCTTGACAGGGGCGATATTATGCCACAGAGAGTGAAACCTGGTTCAGGAGGGCCCACTGACAATCTTAGATATTCCAGTGGTTTCTGACCCTCCAGAGGACCAGAGCACGTGAATAGCTAGCTCATCTGTGTCAGAAAGAAGCCAAACGTTCTGTATTTGCAGGTGACAGGACCTTGTATGTAGACAATGCTAAAGAATCTGTGGTATATCTCTGGTATTTAAATGTTATTGCAGGGAGCCATGACTAGGAAAAAATGTCTTAAAAGGCTACTTGTGGAGGCAATAGTGCGGGGGGGGGGGCGAGGAGGTTTGAGAAGCAGTCTAAAAGGAAAAAAATTAAAATAAAGGTAAGTTTAAGTATTGGGACCAGGATAGGTTGTGAGCTTTTTGGGGCCTGAGTTTTGCATCCTATGAGACCAGCAGACCAGGTGGGCACAGGAACAAGGGAGCAAAAAACTGGCCCCCGCAACACACAGCAATGCACCTGGCAGCATGGGCCCCAGGTGGCTGCAGCCTGTACGCAGGCTCCCTGCGAGGTCGATCCCACCCCATATTCGTCTGTACCATGGGGAGGAGGATGTAACTAATGTGGGAAGCTTTAGAAAACCTTTGTTCACCCAAAACCCCAGGCGCTCTGGGAGAGCGATAAGGCCGTCTGGGAAAAGCAAACAGCAGTACAGTCACAAGGACTGGGGCTAGTACCCCCACTGATAGAACTAATTTTCACATTTAGCCTTTGTACTCTGCTTCTGCCCCATAGATAGAACTAATTACCGAATTCTGCTTCTGTATCTTGCTTTGCTACGTAGACGGGAAGACCCTATAGGCTATATAAACCCCAAGAATCCTTTGTTCGGGGCTCAGAATTTGGAGACTGACTCCTCTGAGCCCGTACACGTTAATAAACCTCGTACTCCAGAATCCCTCGGTGTCTGGTTGCTTTGTTTTCCTATAATGTAACCACACAGGGTTGTGGGGACACTAAATGAGGTTACCTGTGCTAAATGAGAAAACACCTAATGTCTAGTTTACCGTTATCTTTTAGTCGAGTTAGCTGGGAGCATTACCCTACCCTTGCTCCAGCAGGGGTGTCCAACCTGTGGCCCACAGGCTGTGCGTGGCCCAGAATGGCTAGGAGTGCGGCCCAACACAAAATCGTAAATTTACTTAAAACCTTTTTTTTTTTTGCTCTTCAGCTTTCATTAGTGTTTGTGTATTTAATGTGAGGCCCAGAGACCCAAAAGGTGGGATGCCCCCCCCCCCCGCTAGCTGCTGTCACTCCTGGTTTCGCCCCTCCCCTTCAATGAGCTCAAGCAGAACCCCTGCTGGGTGTCTCCGGAGGGGGATGCTGGGGTGGGGGGCACCACCCTTGAGGTGCCATATTTGGGGCTCTTCCTCAGAAACGCCTGCCCCTCTGTCTGCAGTTTCATGGGCTTTTCAGTTGCTAACAGGACAAATACCTGTGGCCCAAAAGTGACTCTAACTCTATTCCTAATTAAATTCCTAACTCCATTCCTAATCTTAATAATCAAATATGACCCTAAATTTGATAAAACCCCAAACCCTAACTTCAGGCCTCGCCCCAAGGCCTAACCCTGCCCCAACCCAATTCTAACCAGGGCCCTCACCCCTGCTCTACCCCTCACCCCAACTCCAATGGTAACCAAGAGTTTCCCAAAATTGTCACTATCACAGCCACCAGCGTTTCTGTACCTGTGCTCCTTCTGAGCTTGTAAGCAACTTAACAGTTGTCTTTAGACCTTTAAAGAATCCCATTGTAGAGTCATTCTGAGCAACCGTATCCCAGAAACAATTAACATTTAAAAAACGTTTCTCCATGCACTATCTACCTAGTGTTCTCTCTAATACCGCGGGAAGCAGGCACTCTAAAGCCCACGCACAACTAGTTCCCACCCACGTGGAACAGCCAGCACCTCCACAGCCCGGACCGGTGGGGCTCCTGCGCCCTCTGCTGGAGGAGTCTGGGAGCAGCTCTAGTTCAGCTCCGCTTCCCTCTGGGCAGGGTCCACAGGGTACTCTCTCTGACTTGACCTTTGTCGTCACTACCTGTGGGGTTCCCTTAATTGTGAGTGAACAAAGGTGAGAAGGGCTCTCCTTGCTCTAGGCATAGGGGCTGGGCACATAGGGTGTGTGTGTGTGTGGGAGGCAAGTCTGAAGTCAGAGAAGGAGACAAGAGCAGGGGAGGGGCCGTGCCTGCTGGGAGATTTAGAGTGCAGGGCATGAATTCTGAGATACAGAGTATTGTCGAGTTGGGACTAGGAGTCAGAGTGAGTCTAGGGTAGAAATAAGAGTGCGAGCGAGGCAGGCTGAGGCTGGATGAGGGGAGGGTGCAAGGAGGGAGCACAGCAGGGCTAGGTACCAGGTAGCAGCTAGGCGTTCTGTAGGTAGGAGAGCAAGGTTGGCTCCCTTGAGGCTAAGGCAATTTGGGGTGTGACTGAGCCCTTAAGCCTCAGGAGGAGGCACTGGAGCAGGGCTGGGCTGGGCAGGGCCATCACAGGAAGTCTGCTTTCTGCTCCAGGTCTGTGTGGCTGAAATGCCCCCTCTGGGTGTGCGGGGGGGTGGGGCACAGAGCCAGCTATTGTTTAATCACTCCAAGGAGGGTACCCCCGCTCTCCTTCCCAGCTCCCTCAGACCCAGAGTCCCGCAGTGACCTGCTTTGTGCCAGATCTTGTTCTTCACCCCCCTGAAGTCAAGTGCATATACTTTTTGCTAAGATCTAGTATCTGTTTATTTTCCTGTAACTTGTAAAGCGATAACACTGTCATCTTGGTTGTCTGTAAAATAAGAGCTTACATTTGTGAGGTTCTTCACATATGAAAGAGCTGTTGGGTTGGCCAAAACGTTCATTTGTTTTTTTCTGTAAGATGGCTCTAGTAGCGCTTAGTTGTTTTTAACTTCTCGTGAAACAATTGTTAGACTGTACTGTGACAGCTGTCCTATCAGCCTGCATTTAAAAAAAAATCAAAATTGGTGAAGTTTTGTGTAGCCATTTTAATATTGAAGATTGAAGAAAATACAGAACATATTTGGCATAATATGCTTTATTATTTCATGGAAGGTGAAAACACAACTGAAACACAAAGATCTGTGCAGCTCATGGAGAAGGTGCTGTGACTGATGGAACGTGTCAAAGTGGTTTGTGAAGTTTTGTGCTGAAGATTTCTTACTGGATGATGCTCCATGATTGGGTAGACAAATGGAAGTTGATAGTGATCGAGACATTAACTGACAAAAATCAATGTTATACCATATAGGAGATAGCCAACATACTGAAGTATCCAAATCGATGAAGTTATTGGTAAGAATGAAAAATGTGTCTTTTATTTTATGGAAAAAAAAACCATCCGGGCTTCTTAACAAATCCAGTATTTTCCCAGACACTTTATCCTCACTGGCTCATGCAGTGTCCTACGAGGTAAGAATGGCCCTCATCCCGCTCAGTCAGAGCCTGAGCCTGGAGCACCAGGCTGGTAGCAGGCCCAGCTCTCACGGTTGGATGGTGCGGGTATTCCTGACAGCATTCAAAGAAGAAGCACAAGTAACACATCTGGACTTGCTCTTGGAGACTGAAAACTCCAGGACTAGAATTTGGGCACCTGGGACAGGGCGATGGGGTTATGGGTGGTGGCAGTGGGCAAATCCTGTTAACTGGCTGTTCGCCCAGGCCAGGGTGGGCCACCTAGTCTGGGCCACAGGAATCCCTGCAGGCACTAGTGTGAACTTCAACTGTGACATCCAAGACAGCAACACATTAGCCACACATCGCTAATAGCCTGGGCCTCCCCTACCTGTCTGGTTAAGGGTCTCGCCACCTGTGGCTTCGGGACACAGACAGGGTACGAGATGACCCATCAGAGGACAGAAGTGAAGTTCCTGCAGACCTGGTGTCTGGCTCCCGTCTCCCTCTGGGGTAATCCTTGAAGCTGGCGCTTCCTTCCCTCCGCATGGTCCTCCCCTTTGGCCTCCAGGCCCACCCTCATTTCCCCACCTGGAATGGGGCGGGAGCGGTTTATATCCCGGAGGCCCTCAGCAGTGGGCCATGAGGGGCTTTTTGCTCAGCCAAGTCCTGGAAGGTACCCACGAAGAATAGCTCGCCATGGCCTGGAAGCGCCCCCTTCACTAGACTGCTTATGGCTCTAGGCAGGTGGCATCAGGTTTTGAAGACTCATGACTTTATTAAAGGCTGTGAAAGTAGAGAGAGGGCAGAACAGCGTTTAAAAGCTTTGATGAACTACATCAGAAGGCGGTAGGCACTGTGGAGCTGGGCTTGAGCTGGGACCACTAGGTGCTGCTCAGTCCAGGCCGGGCCGCCTTGTAGCTGCTAAGACGATGGCCGCCACAGCCCAGCCGAGGCCCCAGTAGCCCTTCTCCGCATCGGCCTATTCCCACCAGGCTTCAGAGGTGGCACCTCCTTTAAGTTGGAACCCTGCTTTAAATGCACTTGAGTTCACTGCTAGAGCTGGCACTCCCACCATAGTAGCAAGATCCTATGTAATCCCTTAGAGGGTTTTCAGGGAGCCCACTGAATGGAGGCTGAGGTGGGGGCACACAGACTTTGCTCCGGTGACAGGTGAGCCCGTAGAGGCTGGGGGTCTGGGCTGCATCCCAGTAGCAACGACCAAGGAACAGGGATGGGAGGAAGGGGTGACTCTGCTATAGTTGGAAGGGTGGCCCTGGCCTGCCAGTGTCCTACTGCTGGCTAGGCCAGGGCTCAAGAATGAAACCTTCTTGTCCACTCCCTCATTGGCCTGTTGTCTGGGTTTTTTTTAAAAGATATTATTTATGTCTTAGAGAGAAGGGAGGGAGAAAGACAGGGAGAGAAACATCAATGTGTGGTTGCCTCTTGTCCCCCCCCCCCACTGGTGACCTGGCCAGCAACCCAGGCATGTGCCCTGACTGGGAATCAAACCCGTGACCCTTTGGTTCATAGGCCAGCACTCAGTCCACTGAGCCACACCAGCCAGGGCCTGTTTGTTGTCTACTCCTAAAACCCTGGAATGGCACAGCTGGGCGGGACTCTGAGATCATCCCTGCCAACCAGCCATTCTATAGGTGGGGACAAGGGGGCTCAGGAAGGGGCCTTTCCCTAGGTCACCTCCGATGCGCAGAGTCGGGGTGAGGCCAGGATTTGCTCTGCTGCTCCGTCCTGCTTCTCCTTTGAGCAGCCATCTACAGGGCAGTGGTTCTGGAGCTCAGCAGACACCAGCATCACCCTGACAGCCTGATGAACTCAGCGGCTTGCTGGGGCCCACCCCCACGAGTCAGATACTGGGTGGAGGCGATGGGGAAGACCAAGGTGTGAGTCCCCGCGCTGCACAGAGCAGCACTGGGCACGAGGACATTCTGTGACAGGGTAGAGGAGGGCAGCGCAGACACAGTGACGGGCCGTGCAGAGAGGAGTCAGTGGCCTGAGGCCCAAAGTGCAAAGCCTTGACTATGGGGAGGTGTTTGTGTGGCCAGGAGGGAGGAAGCAAGTGTGGAGGGCAGTGGGGACAGGCCTGGCGCAGCAGGTTCTGTCCCTGCAGATAGGATGCCCTTCAGAGTTGCAAAGGGTCCAGAGGGAAATGAACAGAGAGCGAGCCTCCAGGGAGGCAGAGGCTGGGGGAACCCCAAGTCATGAGGGGCAGTTTGGTTCGAAAGGCACTTTGGGTAGCTGTGGGGCCTTAGAGAAGGAGAATTTGGTCCTAGAGAAGGAGAACTAGTCTAGACCAAACAAATGCCAGCTGAATATTAGGGACCAGGATCTCGGAATGTCGTGACGGGCAGGCCTGGCTGAGGGACGCCATCCCTCCCTGTCCCCCAGAGATGCCAAGTCAGTCATCCCCTCCTCTCAGCTCTGCTGGGAGGCCCCTTGGGCCAAGCTGTGGCTAGCCAGAGGGCTAGCGACGCCCTCTGCCTGGGCCAAGGCTGGCTCCTCCAACAGGCCTTTGAAGTAGGTGTTCAGAGCTTGCAGGTTGAGAGCAGACTGGGCATGGGGCGATGAGGTGGACTTCAGGTACCGGCTGTACTTCTTCAGGCCCCCCTGTGGATCTTGGCGGTGTGTGGTCAGCAACTCCATGAAGCTCACGTTGCGGAGGGCCAGGAGGCGGGCCTCGGCCCGGGACAGGACGGCCGCCTGCACCAGAGGCTGCAGGGACCCGAAGCACTGCAGGCTGCTGAAGAAGTAGACATGCTGGGCTAGCTGGGGGCCCGGGGAGACCTCGAGGAGGCGGCACAGGTCGCGCATGGCCAGCACGGCGGCCAGGGCACTATGTTCACTCATGTTTCTTGCCAGGTAGGTTTTGGCCAGACTCTTGAGTTTGAAGCTGCTGGCCTGGGGCACACGCTCCTGGATGAGAGGCAGGGTGGCCAGGAAGCCAGAGATGGTCTCCTGGAACTCCCACAGCTTGTTCATGCCCTCTAGGGCCCGGAAGAAGGTGGGGAGGCTGGGCCCCCACAGCTTATAGCAGGCCAGGATGGGGCGGTGCATGGACCTCAGGAAGCGGAGGAAGTGCTGTAGCCCCACCTCCAGGGAGACCGCCTTGGAGTAGATGCTGAAGGCCTCGGGCTGGATGAGCACACGGAACTTGCTCTCCTGGTTCACAGCTGCCAGCTGCCTAATCTCCTGGGCTAGGCAGGAGAGAAGGGTAGGGTAAGGCCCAGGGTCATGGGAGGCACTGGGTAGGATTGGGTGATCTCTAGGGCTGCCAACCCACTAGCCAGAGACTCCACCTTGGGGCCCTCACAGTTTCTACCTAGCCTTCCACTTCCTGCCCTTGGCCTCTAGTACCATCAATCACTTAGCTACAGCTAAGGCTCCCAGCCAGCTGGAGCCTGGGACAGCATACCTGCCCAATCTACTGTGGCCCAGAGCCTACTGTGAGGTCTGCAAGTGACTTCCCTGTCCTGCAGGAATACCTGCTGCTTCTGGCTGGCTGGGCTAGCCCCGAGCCGAGTCTCTGCCACAGGCAGGGCCAGGGAGACTGTTGCTCTCCCTGTGCAGCCCCTTGTGGGTTGGGCCTTGTACTCGGAAACGTGCAGTCACAGCCCAAGGCCTGGCTGAGCTGCTGCTCTCACAGCAACCTCCTGCCCGCTCTGGGTTTCTGTTTGGAGGCATCTCCACATGAGAGAAGTGCCCGTCAGAGGTGAGCTCATCGGGGCTCTGGGCTCATGTTTTCAGGCGCTGGTCAAGGCAGCTGTCCTTATTCAACCAAGCCGTACACCTGGGAGTCCCAGAGGAGACACAGTCCTCTGTCTGCCTCTTTTCCTCTCCTCCCGCCCCCCTGCCCCCCAGGTGCAGTCACTGGCCAGAGGTCAGGGATTTCCTGGGCCTTGCAGATGGCTCTGCCTGCTCTTATCTTGGGGACTTAGAGACCAAGCTAGAAAGGGGCAGGGATGGTCATCAGAGAACCCACTTTCGCTGTCAATCTTGAGGTCAAAGAAAACCAGGGGTCTGTCTTCTGACCGGAGGTCTGAGAAGCTGTCATCCAGGGCCCCGAGGGAGCTGGGGCCCTCCAGCTGCAGGTCACTGGACTCACTGCTGCTGTCGTCTGGCTCCCGGAAGGACTGCAACACAGAAAACCAGCCGGTCAGAGGCCGGAGGTCAAGCGTGTGCTGGCACGTCGTCACGTGTGTGGGAACACGAGCAAGCTGGTATGGCCCGGGCGTCTGCAGGCACACGCCCAAGGGCGTGCTCTTAGGGAAGGAAGGTGCATGTACAGGTCAGTGCACGTGCACAAGGGTGTGTGTACATGTGCACTTGTGCAGGCCGTGTTCCAGACAGTGCACATGCATTAGTGAGGAGGGGTGAAGGGATAAGATCACGTGGGCAAGTGTGTGTGTGCATCTGGGTATGCAAGGGGAGGTGTGAATTTGTGAACCTGTGTTGCCACAAGTGTGCTACCTGCAAGCACACACTTATGAGTGAGTGTGCACAGGGGTGAGTAGCGCTGGGTGTGGAGGCTTGGGGGAGGGGCAGCGCTGTGGAGGGGAAGGCTGGCGGGCCTGCCCTCACTTCATGTCTGAGCATGCTCAGAAGAAACATGAACTGGGGCAGAAGGACAGTCTCAGCTAGAACCCCGTATGTTTCACTGGAAGGGACCAGGAGCCTGGCTTTTGCTGACCCCAAGGCCAGACAAGGTCCCAGTGTCCTACACGAAGGGGAGGGGGCGGTTGCACGGCCTCCAGGACCCACACTGAGGTGGACACAGAGCCCGGCCTGGAAGCAGTGGAGGGGTAGCGCTCGGAGGCCGCCATGCAGCAACCGGAGCCGGCTGCTTAGGAAGCCTGAGGCTCCTCCAGGCTGAGCACCAAGGCAAGAACGATCTGAAAGGCCTCTGCTGTGGGGGAAGGGCCCCAGCCCCCAGGGGGCTGGGCCTACAGAGGCAGATGCAGCCTCTCATAATACAGAGACAGCTGCCAAACCCACATGTCGTCTTTGGTGGCCTGCTCAGAACCTCCTGTGCTTGACACCGGTGAGTATTAGCCAGACACCGGGAAGGAGGGAGGGGCATGGCCTGAGTCCCAGGGCTGGCTGGGACACCACTGGGACACAGCCCAGGGCAGTCCAGTCTTTCCTCCTATGGACTGCTTCTGACTGTTTGATGGCGTTGGTCTCACCTGTCCCTGGACTGGGAGATAAATAGCATATTTTCCTAGGCGCTTCTATTCTCCAGGTGAAACAGTTAATGAACAAAACTTCAGCCCACAGTTAAGTCATTACTAACCACAGATAAAATGTGCTGGATTTTCCTAGGAGTAGCTGAATTTTACGTAGTTTGCATTTCAAAGCCCCAGCTCAGGCTCACCAAGTTCCTCCCAGTCATTGATAGAAACATTCACTAGAAACCCACCTAGAGCTGGTTTAACTCAGACAGGCCTGTGGGCTCCAGGACTTTAGATAGAAGGCCCTAATAAAAGACTTTCTCAAATGCCTTGTGTATCAGCACCCTTGAGCTGGCCATGCCTCCAAGGCTGTTTGCATAACGGGCTCTGACTCTGCTGTGCTGTCCTGGCTTCCTTCCCTGCCTTGAAAGGAGTCTTTTAGAGCATCTTCCTTGAAGTCGACAGCTGGCGCCCCAGAGACTCCACCTTCCCCTGTGGGAGAACCCAGGGCCTCTCTCTGCAGCCGTCCAGAGCTTGTTCCATTCACAAGGCAGCGGTGCTCCCACACTTGGTCTCGTGGAGAGCCGGCTCCCCTTGCTGCGTGCTTGCCTGGGCCTCAGCTCTCTCTCATCAGTGGCCCAAGAGTCATTCCAGTGGCTGAATCCTCTCTGCCACCCACTGACATGGTGCACTGGGCTTTCCAGTCTTCCATCTTCTTTCTGCTCCAAGCCCAAGTGCAAGAGCCCTTGCAGCGGCCCCGGGGGTTCCACCTGTGTCCTTCCTTCTGCGTGTTTCTTTAGGCCTTAGAGCCAGAATCTTCTTTTAGGATAATCTTTTCCACATTACCTCCCTGGAGAGCGGCACAACTGCATCTTCCGGCCAGCCTCCCATCTTTATGCTGGGGTCATTTATGACGGTCACCAGAACTTAGAGCTTCCCATTGTCCTGGGTCATTTTCTTTTATGGTCATGGAAGTGTCCTCTGCCCCATACTTACTGAAGACTGTGGAGGCTCGCTTCATGCAAGGGCACTGCTCCCTTCCCGCTGAGCTTCCCCGCGGAGGGAAGCCACGTCTCCCAGCCCCGATTCCTCATCCTCCCATGTTCCTCTCACCCCTGGGGACTTCCACAAAGTACGGCGTCACTGTGGGGCTGGTCTCACAGGACCATCCTCCACTGAAACCCAGCCACCTGCAACTCGATTTCCTCACCCCGGAAAGTACTGGCACATTAAAAAAAAAGAAGAAGAAGAGGAAGAGAGAAAAAAGAAAAAAAGACTTTTCTAAAGATTTCATTAAAAAAAAAAAAAAAGAAAAGGTTAACAGAAGGGCGATCAGCACACAGAGGGTCTGAAGGATACCTGCACCAAAGCGGTTGTCCTCTGTCCTCTGGAGCGAAACACCCCCCCACCCCGCTCACTGAGGGAAACCCTCCTGTCCCGCCCGCCCCTCCACACCTCAGCTGACTCCACAGTCTGGGTCACCAAGGGGGCAGAGGAGCAGAGGGGGACGGTGCAAGAAACCACAACCCAAGAAGCCAGGAAAGGGCCTTTCCTTGGAAAAACCTGAGGCCTGCCTGGCTGGGAAAGGGGTGGGGGCAGAGGTGGCGTGGGGACAGGTGGGAGTCCCCGTGTGAGGACGGGAGAGCGAGCATCGGGGATGCATTCTGAGGACCTGGGGGAGCCGAAAGCGAGAGAGGAAATTAAGAAGTGCTGCTGAGTTATGAGTTGGGTCCCTTTGAAAGATGCAAGTAACTACTGGAATGTATTTCTTTTCATTATACTTGGCCAATGGACCGTGTTTCTCAGACCCATCAGCGAGGGGATCCAGGACCTTTTTCGGAACACACAGCCGTCTGGCTCACGGGCTGTTTCACTGATTTTCATCACAGGTCGGCTGCATCCCAGCTCAGCCCAGCAGGCCTACCGGCTATGCCAAAGGTCTAGGTGGCGCATCTAGGAAGACCCAGTTCTCTCCTTCCCCTCTGGGCGATATCCCAGGAGGTACGTGTTGCCTCTGTTCAAGGCTAATGCACACGTCTGAGCACCACACCTCTGACACGCCTGTGCCACCGAATCCCTCCAGTTCCTTCAAGGTTCTCTCCTCTGGCTCAGCATGAGTAGCTTGAAGAAGTCGTGATGCCCGGCCCCCACCCCAGACCAATCCAGTTAGGGTCTCTGTGGGTGGGACCTCAGAATCTGCTGTTGGTAAAACCCCAAATGACCGATGTCAGGCAGGGTTGAGACAGACTGACCTAATACTGAGTTAGTCGGTGTTCGGTCATCGGCCGGTCAGAGAGGAGCCCCAAACCTTTGATATTCGGCATCCAGTCACCAGAAGGTCTGTACCTAGTGTCTGACACTATTGCTTACCAAGAGTCCCCAGCTCCTAAGGGACTTTCTCAGCATCTAAGCTTCGGCAACAGCTGGGATCAGTTGGGTTAGATACACACGTTGCTGGGTTTTGCAGATACAAAACCCCAGTGCTTGCTAAGTCTGGAAAGCCCCAGGGATATCTCACCTGTACCTGTGACCAGGCCTGACCTATATCTGTGCACCCGTGGCCCCCCTGCCCCTCTGCAGGTTGCCGCCGCCCTCGGGAGACCCAGCTCCTGTCTTCCCAGCAAGGCACCTTTTTGTCTGACACGCTCGCCAGCATCACTGTCCCTCCCCTGGATCAGCTGCTCCCCACAGGCCTCCCTTCCACTTGTCACCACCGCCACTCTGTCACACCCCCTTGCTAGGCCCCCTCTGCTTGCACTTGGCCTTCCTGCTGCCAGGCCCTGAGGCCAATCATCTGCGGAAAGAGTGGCGAGAACACCTAGTTTTTCCCGCCTTGGGTCCTCACACATGGCCCGCAGCAGACGCACTGCTGACTGCAGGTGTCCACTGCCTGGTCGGGGTCTTGCCTCTCCACTCAGCTACTGCCTCATCGGCTGGGGCCGGAGGTCCCTTACAGAGTGCCCCTCAGGCTCACAGTGTCTCTTCCTGGTCCAGCAGGTCTGCACCAGAGACCCCAGACCGTCTACTTTCCAGCAACTGGCACACCTGCGGCCCCAGCAGGAGGTGGGGGTGCTGTGTGTGCTGGTGCCCTCAGAAAGCACAGGACAGTGTTCTCCAGCTGTCGCCATCGCCGGGAGGTCCGAGAAAGGCCCCAGAGAGGGGAGGACACGGCAATGCCCCCCCTCCCTCCAAGCTGCTTTGAATGCTCCAGGAGCACCTGGGGGACTCGTTTACTTTTAAATTTTTTTTCGGAAAGTTTGGGAGTCTTGTAATCGTTAATTTAAAAATGGTGGGTCTGGAGAATACCTACACAAAAACAGTTGTCCTCTGGCTCTCTCCTGCAGACCTGGTCTCAAACAGGAGCAGCCATTTCTAAATGTTTAACTCTTCATGACCTTCTCACTCCTTCCCTGGTTAACCCCAGGCACCACCTAGCTCTTTGCTGACAGCCAAGCATTAGACGGACCCTCTCACCACCCACCCACACACGGCGGTCAGTTCCTGTGCTTGGCTCTCAGGAAGTCTGGTGGGACCAGTGGTATCCAGTCATTTTCCTTCCCAGGCCTCTACCTCCACTGGGCTAAGTTTTCATTTTATCAAGGTTACGACATGGAAACAGGTGCCCAGATTTCTGAGGAATTCAGAACATGGATAGAAAGGGGGGTGTGTCCTGGGAGGCTCCAAGGTGTCAGCTTGTAGAACTGCACAGATAATGCAGTTCACCAAACACAGCGAGAGCTGAGTCTGAAGTCTCTGTGGGGCATCGGAATGCAGCTGTGGGAGGGCGGCTGGACGGTAAGTGGACACAGGCCTGGCTGAGACCACGGGAGAGTGTCCAGACTGAGGGGGAAGAGGGCCCAGGACCAACACTGCAACGTTTAAGGAACAGAGGCCTTGAAGGAGAGGAGCGGTGCAGGCTGCAGGAGGGAGCCCTCCTGAACCAGGGGAAGCAGCCTCTCAGGAGCGTGAGGTCCTGGTCAAGAGTAACGACGGCAGGTGACCGACTGGAGGCAGGGAGGGTTCACTGGCACAGTGGGGGCGGGAGGGCAGCGAAGTGTGGGGAGCAAGGAGCAGCCAAGGCTGGAATGAACACACAGGGAGGAGAGGAAAAGGCGGCCCTGAGATGGCAACACTTCCTTCAGCATGCTTAGATGCGCCTCCTATGGAAGTGGAGGGATTTGAGGATGCAGATGAGGATGGGGAGACCGGGCAAGCCCCCGCGTGAGCAGGCATGGTGCCGGGGCCAGGACCTGCTGGGGCCGGGACGAGGAGGAGTCCCAGCAGGAGGTGGCTGTCCCTCCACCCTGACAGGACAGGGTGAGTGTGAGGGAGTCAGGTTCATCTGGATGTCAAGATGTCGATAGCTCACTTGTCATCTGAGAGTTCCCACTGTCTACCTAGGACAGAGGGTGCGATAACTGCCAAGAGTGTGGGTGGGGATGAGGACCCAACGCGCAGGCTGTGGAGGTGCAGTGAGCTGGGATGCAGGCTGGGAGTGTGCCTCAGACTGGCTCCAGGTAGCAGTACAGAGGGAAGCTACTGAATCCCTCCAGGGCTTTTTTTTTGAGGGCAGGCTGTTAACAGGAGGCCAGGAGGAGGCAGGGTGCTGAAATCCTGATGAAAGACTGGCTAAAATGGTGGACAGACCTTGCCAGCTGGAGGTGAAGGTGGGAGGAGCTGGGTGGGAGAAAGTGGAGGTCCTGGTCAGTCTTGAGTGGGCCAGTTTAGAAATATGGACAGTTGTAGTGAGGTGAGGGCCCCAGGGTGGCCTTGTGGTGAAGGCCCTTGAGAGGTCAAGGATAAGAGAGGACAGGGTGGTGGATGCTTTATTGTCCCAGGGAGAAGGGAGAGGAACCTTAGGAGGCAGGCGCATGAGTCATCCCTAGGTGGAGTCTGATATGAGCTGGGGAAAGTGGAGTTCACCTCAAAGGCACAGGAGATCTTACCAGACGGTGGGACTGAACCAGCCCATCTGGTAGGCACAGAGGGTGTTGACCGCACCTCCTGCCTCTGACACTCACAGAGTGTGGGGGGAACAGGACATTGTGACCCCACAGGAGAACCGAATTTCAGTGTAGGGAGGTGATAAAAGCCACCTGCAGGAAAGAGCTAAGTCCAGCAGGGAATCTGTTGGTCATGGAGGAAGGGTTTACAAGTGTGGTCTTTCAATAAACATTTATTGAACAGCCATTCACGCCAGGTCCTGGGACTGACACAGTCCCTGCCCTCATGGTCTTAGACCCTGGCAGAGGCCCAGTGGAAAAGCATGGGGTAGACAGGTGGGGCCGTGGGAGGTGCACAGGGCAGGAGAAGCTTCCTTTCCTTGAGCAGAGGCCCAGGTGTGTGAGCAGTGGTGACCTGAACATGCCATGTCCTCTTGGCTGAAGGGGATTGGAGTCTCCCTGCCCAGAGTCAATGCAGTCATTCCTTCCTTGGTTTACACCTTGACCAAGAGATATGAATGCCTACTGTGTGTAGGGTCTTTAGGTGTTTGGGCTGGGCTGGGCAGCAGGAGGGAGAGGGGGCAGTGGAAGCAGGACACGAGTGTCGACCACAAGATGACAAGATGGCCAGCACCTGCACAGGGAGGCACTCGGGGCTCTCAGAGGCTTGTCTGAGGGAGGTCCGGGCTGGTGGAGGGCCGTTCTGGGGAGGGGAGAGGTGGGGATGCATTTTGAAGTGCTTCTGGTATGACCTGGATTTGGGGACTTTCCACAGGGGTCCCGTCAGACTCCTGGGGGGAGACTCCTGCCCCAAGAGTCTGGGATGCCTGGCCTTCTGCCCTTCCCCGCGTGAGAGAGGTGTTAAGCTGGGGAGCCACAGAGGGGAGAGGAAAAGCAAATTTGCTGAGCCACTGAGCTACAGGCAAGGACCCCCGGAGGAAGTGGCCAAGAGACCGCCCTACCCTTCTCGCCAGTCGGGGTTGGCGGACGGCCCTTTGGAAGCAAGCGAGACGCTTCTGGGGACTGGCAGGATGGTTGGGAGGCTCTGTGATGGCCAGGGTGGTGGCCTGGACCATGGGAGAAGCACATGTCCATGTGGGAGCGCAATACACTTTGAATGGCAAGCGGAAGACGTGGTGAAGGCGGGTGGCTCTCCGTGTTCTCCGAGATGGGTAGCTGATCCCACGGTGGACGGCAGCACGCTCCTGTTGTCCAGCTGGCTGGCTGGGAGCCTTGGCATCGAGAGTGGCAGCTCCCTTGGTGGGGTTGTGGGGAGTTCGAATTAGGCGGCAGCGTATGCCTCGGGATACATGGAAGGCCCGGCAGGTGTAGGATGCTCCTGGTGCTCTCAGCGGGGGCTGGGCTGGCAGGGAGTGTGGTGCTGTGGTCTCCATGGGCTCCATGCACTTTCCAATACAGAACCTCAGACTGAGGGCTGGAAGCAACTCACGGGCTACCCAGTCCAACCTTTCACTCTGTTCAGATCCCCTTTGCCTCTGGAGAGGTGACTGCCCAGCCGCCATTAACAAACCTCAGGGACAGAAGGGTCATAACCCACAAGCCACTGTTCCATCATAGCAGTTCTTTCTTACCAAGAGTGAACCTTGCTTGTGTGGGCCCTACGGACTGCTGCCCTGTGCCTTTGCACCCTGCACTGGCCCTCACTGGCGTCTACCTCCCCTGTTGAGGACTTAAGAGGACAGAAAGGCTTAGGGAACTCCCCACAAAGGCAATGGCTAGTCCAGAAAAATAGACAGAGCTCTGGAAGGAAGCACTCTATCAGCATTTCAAAAGAGAATATTCCATTACGGAAGGGCCCTCACCTGGAGGGAGGGCTGGAGCAGTCCCAGCCCACAGCTGGCATTAGGAAACTGTCTTCAGGACAGGCAGCTCAGGACTTACTGCCTTGCTAGAAAATACCCTAGGGGCAAGGCAGGTCTGAAAGTCACCTGCTGTGACTGTGTCCCCTGGGACCTGGAATTGGGGGAGGCACGAGTCCCGGGCCAAACTTCTGGGCCACTCACCGAGTTTTCGACATCTGATTCATCTGAGCTGATCACCACAATGCGCTCCTCTGAAACGAGGCGGGGGAGGCAGCATCAGGCCCTGCTGGGAGTGCCCACTCCCCCCCCAACCAGCGCTCCCACAGAAACCCGTGCATTCCAGTGGCCTGGGTGGGTGACATGTGGCCTGCAAGCGAGGGTGTCAACACTGACCGTGTGTGCCTACATGGACTGTCTGACTACGCACACTGCCTTTCCATGACTGCCTGCCGGGCCTTCTGTGAAAACCTCCTTCAGCTGCTGGGCCCAAGGGCGGAATCTGCACCTGGCAGTGCCACCCGACAAGCACCAGCTGGTCCGGGACCTTGTGCAATGCTAGAGAAGCTCACTGGTGTGCCCCGGTTCTCAGCCCTGTGAGCTGAGATGTTCAAGAGACCCTATTATCTAGGTAGAACGTTTTGATTTACCAATAGCATTTGTGAGTGAGAAATAACAGTTAGGCCTGGTGTGTGAGCAGGGTCAGGGCTCAGGCTAGAGCCTAGAATGAGAACAAACCTGGACTGTCACGAACATTCCAGGATTCTATGGGTTGATCTCAAGTCATGCCCAAGGACTCCCTATCTGACAGTGTCCATAAAAGATGTCTAGGACAAATGAGGTCTTTGAAGAAAAATCTGAGAACTGATGGGTGTGGGTGGTACTCAAGTCCTCTCTGGGAGCATGGTAGGCACCCACCAAACAAACATGTCCTGGGGAGACCCACGCTGTGCAGAGGCATGTTGCTGGGTTCTGTAAGAGTGTGCTGGGGAAGGAGCCACGGAAGTGTGGGCTTCAGCCCCTCCTGCTCCCTGCGCTGGAATTCTAGCAAAGCTGCCATTCTCACCACCCAGGCAAAGTGTGGGCTCTCCCTTGCCCCATCTGGTGGCGGCTGAGAGCAGGACTCAGGGAATGCTGTTGGCTTTGGGCTCCCTGGGTAGGGTCAGAAAGCAGAGGAGGGGCCACACCCAACCCCTGGCGGACAGCATGTAGGCCTCAGCCTCTGTGGCCCCAAACCTCCCTACCTGCCTCTTCAGAGTCACCAGTCTCGTGGTTGCTGTTGAGCAGTAATTCCTCATTTCCTGTGGTGCGGCTCTCATGGGTCCCCTCCTGGGCAGGCGGTGAGACTGCCTTGGAGGTGCTGGGCCTGGGCTGCTCGGGGGAGCCCTGGGCCGACCTGGTCTCCTTCTCTTCCTCAGACTCCATCTTGATAACCTTCCTGGGGCACTCGGTCTGGCAGGACTTCCTCTTCTGTGCTGTGGCTGTGGTGGAGACCTCCTATGCATAGAAGAGTCACAGCACCAGGTCAGGAGCCTCCATGGGCCCCAAGGTGATAGGCAGAGACCCAGAACTGCATGGCAGGGGCCGGTGGCCATCCCCTCTGCTCTCTCCCCATAGAAGGCCCTCCCAGGCTGCCATGCACATTGGCCCTGCCTATTAACCACTGGCCTCTGCAGCCTCTGCCTCCCCTGCACGGGCTCGTAGCTTAGAGCAGAGGGGAACTTCCTGACAAGGCAGCCAAGGGCAAGGAAGAGCATAAAGCAGGTGCCCATTTAGATCTGCATTCTCACCCAGCTCTACCTCTTACTGCCTGGTAGAATCTGAGATCTCAGGATGGGAGGCAGAGACTGGGGAGAACTTACCTGCCTGCAGGAGGGGTCCTTGATGGAGTAGGCATACACTGGCACAGGGTATGTCCCAGGCACTGACTGTACCACGGCCACACGCTGAGCGTCAGCCAGCCCCGGGGCCTGCGCCTGAGCGATCTGTGGCCCCTCTGGCTGCAAAGTCAGGAAAGGAGAATCGGAAATGACTGGGCAGCAGGATAAGGGCTGGGAACCCAGGCTCAGGGTCAGCCCAATCCCCAGGGCCTCACTCAGTCACAGGTACAAGCTGCCAGGTCCAAAGCTCAGAGTTCTTAGGGACCAGGCATCTTCCCCACAACCCAGTGGCTTCACCTCATGACCCCGAGGTGCTGGCATCCTGGAACCACTGCCCAACAACTCCTCAGGGCTTGCCCGGCGTCTAGCCTGCACAGCTCCAGGGACAAGTGCCCGCTGCTGTCAGGACCAGCTCCTCTACAGCAGTGAGGCTGTAACCAGAAGGACACCCTCCCACTGAGCTGCAGCTGGCCTCCCTGCGGCCTTCACTCTGCCTGGGTCCAAATGGCCTTTACGCACCTTAGACAAACCACTTAAAGCTCCTGGGGCCTCTCAGTCCCTCTCTGTACGTGGAAATAATCACATTGTCTAACTCACAGGGCAGTGTGGACGAAGTTCAGTACTAGGTAAAATGCTAGGAAGAGCACCTGGCACTTAGCACCCGATGGTGATGACTGTTTTTATTATTGCTCTGCACCAGGTGCAGTGCCGAGTGCTTCATGTACCCATCCCAGAAATGAAGCAAGAACAGTTCTCCAAAAAGTTACAGAATTTTCATGTGATTCAACAATTCTACTCCTAAGTATGTGCCCAAAGGAACAGAAAACAAGATGTTCAAACCCAAACTTGCACATGAATCTTCACAGCAACACGATTCACAACAGCCAAAAATTGTTTAGCAATAAATGTGCGCACCCATCCAGGGGAGTATTATGCAGCCATAAAAAGGACTGACATTCTGATACGCGCGCGCGCACACACACACACACACACACACACACGGATGAGCCTTGAGCACATGGTGCTGAGTGAAACAAGCTGGCCCTGCCCCGGCCTGGAGGCTCAGTTGGTTGGAGCGTCGTCCCTGCACCGAGGGGTCACGGGTGTGATTCCCAGTCAGTGGCTCGTACAGGGAGGCGGCTGAGCAATGCTTCTCTCGCATTGGTGTTTCTCTCCCTCTCCCCCCCCCCCACTTCCTCTCTCTCTAAATCATCAATAAACATATCCTTGGGTGAGGATTTAAAAAAAGCAAAACAAAACCAATACAACCATAGAAAGAGCCAGCCACAAAAAATGCATACCGTATGTTTCCATTTATGTGAAATAACCCAGAATAACTAGATGCAGAGGCAGACGGCAGTCCGGGGGCTGCCGGGGGCGGGGTGGGCATGAAGGAGAGGGGATGCTTCGTGGGCGCAGGGCTGGTTCCCTCGGGGGTAACGGACACATTCCAAACCGGACAGGTGGGGGGGTGGTACCAGACTGGGAGTGTGCCAAATGTCACCGGCTTTGACATTGTAGTATCATTAAAATAGTGCAAGGGAATAGCCCGGTGACCCACTGCGAGAGGACGAGGCCAGGGATCCGCTGTCCTTATCAGGGCAAGACCTGCCCCTCCTGTGTGGGCAAGGACTTGGTCAGGCCACGCCTGGGCTGGGCTAAGCAGGGAAGGCCCAGCGAGACGGGGCTGTGTGCGGGGTGCGGGGCTCCTTTCCGGGTTCAGTGTTCCGAGCTGGGCTGCGGGCTCCCCCACAGTCTGCCATCATGGACTGATTTCCTTCTTCCCTCCTGCATTCCTCGGTTTCTTTTGCTCAACATCTTTATAAAAAGGGAGGAGAGCTGTCCTGGGATCAGAGAATGAAGCCTGTCTGGGGGCAGGGGAGAGAACTAGAACTCTGACTCCGGACAGCGCGGCCCCACTGAGCGCGCCACACCAGTGGTTTTCACACTGCACACACCGGACCCGTTAGAGCGGGAGAGCAACCAAGCGTGTCGTGACCTGCGTTTTTATGTTACAGAGAACAGAAAACATTAGTGTAATCCCATGTAATAAGTATAATTTGTTCTGCAAAACTGCTATTTTAGCTAGAGGCACGTGTGTGTCCATAGGGCATGGGCTAGATGTAAATACTTTTTTTTTTAACAATGAGTGGTGGTCAAAAAAGTTTAAACGACCTATTTTTAAAAAGTATGGGTGGGAATGTGGAAAAAACTGGAAATCTTGTGTACTGTTGGTAAGAATGTAGAATGGTACGTCCGCTGTGGGACACTGGAGGGCGGTTCCTCCACAAACTAAAAACAGAATCACCATATAATCCAGCAACTCCACTTATAGGTAAACTTTATGTTTACATGTATTTTATCACCATTAAAATTTTTTTTCAGTTGAAAAGCTCCTGTTCTATTCTTTCCTGTCTGGCTCTGCGGCTGTGGGTGTGTGGAAGACTTCACCCTGTGGGCAATGAGCTCCCCAAAGACAGGCCTCGGTTTCTCTGCTTCTCTGCCCTGCCTGACACCCACCCCCAATGTTAATGGGGTCGGGGGGGAGGGTGCGTGGAGGCTCCGTAAAGGGAAAAGTACCATGATGGCTGATTTATAGTTGTTTTATAGCTTAAAATTTTTTTTCATTGAAGTACTGAAACATTATTCTACCCTTGTAGAACCCTAGAACAAAGGAGGGAGAATCTCCAAGCTGCCCCCACACCCACAGCAGCCCTGGGGGAGCCCGTGGGCATGTTTCGTCCTCTCCACCTGAGTGCACGGTTGTAATGAAAGTTAACCGATGGTTTCGACCGGGATGAGTGTTGGTCCCAGAAGCCCAGCTCCTGCCATCTAAGGCAGAGACATGGGTCCAGGAGTTGCCTCCCTCTGGGCTGATGGACTTGGCTCTCCTGGGACGGCCAGCCCATGCCTGCTCACTAGAGCTGCCACATCTGTCCTCTGCACTCAGACTGTTACCCACTTCCTTGCCCCCAGCTCCACCACCTCCTGCCCACCCCCCCACTCCCAGCCTGTTACTTAAACACCACAAAAGGCTCTGCAAAAAAAGCACTTTTCTGATATTCCAATTTCAAACGACTTAGTAGTGGGTAGTGAGAGGTCGTCTCAAGATAAGACCCAGCAAAAGACCTAAACTGTACGTGGACTGCATGGGCTTTCTCGTTGTTCATCAACCAATACCTGGCACCCAGACACAGCTGAGATCTGCGGACCCAGGGCACCTTCCGTTCTTATTCATATGATTTCTTTGGGGACAATTTTCATTCTAGTACTGCATGTAATATGAAATCACTTAAATGTGCATCGACTGAGAATTGGCTAAATAAAGCACACTGTAATCACTCAACAGACTACTATGTAGATGCAAAAATGCACCAGGAAGGAATATTTATTGGGTGAACAATCCAACATTATGAATATGTGGTACCATACTACCTAAATGCAAAAAAACAAGAAAAAGCAAATATCTATAATTGCATTTAATTGTAATTGCATAAAGAAATTCTAGAAGGATATGTAATAAGTTAATAGATAGGTGTGTGGGCATGAGAACTGACAGATGAGGAGTGAAGGTGAGAGTGAGCATTTATCTCTACGTTTTTATTTCTAATCATATATTACCGATCCAAAAATTAAAATGCCACTTTTTAACTTTTGAAGCTAGGTATATGGGGATGCAACACCTCACCCAGAAGTTGGCTTCCAGTCTGGTCCCTCGCTCACCCGGTGGCCGCAGGTGAAGCCACACCCTCTCTCTGGACCTCAGCTTCATCCTCTGTAAAGGATGACTCCGTGCTATCTCCTAGTTCTGAAACTCTCAGATCCAGAATCCTGTGTCCTCCAGGAAGCCTTTCCTGGTTCCTCAGCCTTCAGCAACCTCCCACTCCTATGGGCTATGCCGCAGCCAAGCTGGGAAGGCTTGCCACCCTGACTACCCCCATCAGAAGACCTCCTTTCCATGGATGTCTGATCCTTTCTGGGCCCAGACCCTAGACAGGCAGACACATGCAAACCTGGATGAGCAGGATGGGAAGGAGACCAGATGCCGGGTTCCAGAAAGAACTGAAGAAGCTGACCCTGGTGGAGAGTGCCATGCAGGCAAGCTCCCACGAGGGCAAGTCAGAGGTGTGCCATTGCATGTTTACCCAGGGAAACACTAAGTCAGAGCAGTCCAGAGACGGGAGTGACTGCCTCTGAGAATGAATGAGCTTCCTGATCTAGGAGGTACATGGATGAAAGCGGAACTGCAACTGGTCAGGGGCACTGCAGAGGGAATGCCCACACCCTTCCAACCCTGAGAAACTCTGGTTCTTGGATCTGTGCTGGCCCTGAAATCACACCGATAGAACCCAGGCTTCTGGGTGGAGGCCCCACTCTCCATTCCTCTCCAAGAACCATGTGTGAGGGAAGAAGAGGGAAAGGTCCACGTGTTGACCCCAGGGAAAGTCTCAAATATCTGGGGTGGGGTGCAAGGAAGGGCGAGGTCACCAGGGGCACCTATCAGTGACCACCTCCTTCACCTCCTGTCCACCTCCAAGTCTAACTGGTCCTGAATCCACCAAGAGCTCTTGTCCCATCAAGAGCTACTGTGGCATACAGGAACCCAGAGCAAGCCAGCCCCTTCCTTCCTCCCTCCCACTGAAAGCTCCAGTCCAGTCCCTTGCTATCCATTCCTCAGGCACTCTTGCTGCTCTACTGCCTACATACACAGGACAGCAAGACTCGGTTTCCTTTCTGACACGGGCACTCCCAACCTGCCTGACCCGCTGGACTGTACTGCCTCCCCATCGGCCCTCAAACCCATCTCACCAGATTAATGTCAGAAGGCTTCCTGGGAGTGCTGGTAGCCTCTGGGTTGCTTCTCCTGGGGACAGCTGCATCTGGAGAACACAGAGAAAGGTGTAAGCAGGTCAGGGACATCCCTGGTAAGAGGTGCCCTGGCCTGGGACAGTGGCAGAGAGAAAGGGAGTGTCCCTGTTGCTTTTCCTAGAGACCCATTCCCCAGGGTCTCACCCAGCACTGGAGCAGCTCCACAGAGGGGCTGGCAGTTGGAAGAAAAGCCCCCTGACAGCAGCGGCCTGGCCCCACCCAGATGGGAGAAAGGGGCGGGGCATCAGCGCGCCCTTGCCTGTGGCCCCACACAACAAGTGCACCTCTCGCCACCTCTGGGCCAACGCCAAAGCAAAGTGTGAACAATGCTACAGTGTGTTACTGCTCACTGACTTCTCCGCATACAGTGAGAATTCCATGATACTCTTCTGACCCACAGCCTGGTTTTTATTAAGTCTAGCATAACTCTTTCATGCTTTAGATGAAAACATGTAACTCCTTTCTTTGCCACTGCCCAGTTCCAACACCCTAGGCAAGCTGTTTAAAAGTCTGCGGGGTCATTTCCTGTGTATGGGGTAACATCCACTGCCTAGGTAGAGGAGGGACAAGTCCATGCCCACTCTAGGACTGTACTTTTATGAACCCATGTCCATCAGCTCCAAGGGCAGGAGGGAGGAGTCCTCTGCCACTGACACCTGTCTTGGGGCCTTCAGATTCTTAGCCTCCCTCCCCCTTTTCACACCAGCTGTCTAGAGCTCAGATTCCAGCCTGGAGGTTTCATCAAAAAGCCATCAAAGTCTCCTCACCCTGGAGGTCCTCTTGTGCACGCCCACCCCTCGAAAGTCTCTTTTCAGTCCCCCTGGCGTTTCCAGCTCCGTGGAGCTGCTACAACTCCTGAATTTGGACTGCAGAGCCAAGCACTGTCTCTTTCTCCAGCTACGTGATAGGCCCCCACTTTGCCTTCCCGTTGGAGGGGAGAACTTGAGGTGAGGGACTGGAGGGTGGTTCCCCACCTCCCAAGTGCTCAGTACCAGGCAAGGCCCACACGGCGGCACACATGGCGGGCCACTCTAGGGACAAATGATCTTCTTCACTGAGCCACTGTAAACTTCTGGGAAAGCACCCTAGCACCCCAGGGGGTTTTGTCAGCCCCGTTCTGTACTAACTTCATTTTCTAGTTCACTTTTCTGTTGCTAAATATAGGTAGATGGCTTAAGAGAACTTCCTGGAGTCGTTGGTTCTTCTGGGGCTAAGATGGCATCGGTCTAGTTCTCAGCTTTGTAGCTCCTTAACTTCCCCAAGGGTTGCAAGATCACAGCTAATCCACAGGGTCTTGTAAATTATTGGGTTGGCCAAAAAGTACATTTAGTTTTTTTTTCCCCAAAAGATGCATTTTTCATTTTCACCAATAACTTCATTGATTTGGATATTTTAAGCATGTTGGCTGTCTCCCGCTATTGGCTTCTAGTGGGTAGAGGCCTGGATGCTGCCAAACATCTTTCCATGCATAAGACAGCCCCAGAGCAAAGAATCATTTGGTCAAGAAACTTTATAAACCACTTTTGACAGGTTTGATCAATCACAGAACCTTCTCCATACACTGCACAAATCTTTGTGTGTTTCAATTGTTTTTACTTTTTGTGAAATTTTAATAAAGCATAACATGCCAAAAATGTTGCATATTTTCTTCTATCTTCAATATTAAAATTGCTACACAAAAATTCACAAATTTTGATTTTCTTTGAAATGCATGCTGCTACAACAACTGTTACAATACTATCTAACAAAATTGTTTCAAATGAAGTGAAAGACGAGGAAGCACTACTAGCGCCATTGTACAGAAAACAACAAACGAACTTTTTGGCCAGTCCAAAAGTAGAACATGACCCCTCTGGGTGGCTGCAGCCCCATGTCAGGGCCTCCTTTCCCCCTTATCCTGCACATATTGGAACCTATGATGTGATCGCACCAAAGAGACAATTTTTAAAGCCCCGTTTCCTTTTCTGTCATAAGGAAATGGTATTTTCGCCCCCACCTTCCTCAGAGAGCTGCAGCAAGGCGCAACTCTTAAATGGTGAACAGACCACCCATGCGGGTTGCTCACCTGTGCCCTGGATGATGCAAGAGACAAGGTCCTGCACGCGCACCTTGAAGTCGTTGAAGCTGTCAACGTGCACTGTAGCTTTCAGGCTCTGGGGCTCCTCCCTGCGCAGTGCGTCCAGTGCATTGCGAAGGAAACTGTGCATGTCCAGCACCTCCTGGTCCGAGGCGTAGCGCTTCATCCTCTGCACCAGCACGCTGCCTGTGCGGATGCGCTGCAGTACAGTGTCCAGACGGCTTACCTGGACCTTAATCTTCTCGGACTCACGCTGGAACCGCGTCTTCACCGCCTCCAGCAGCTGGTTCATACCTGCGCGGATCACCTCCTCTGTGTCAGTGCGCATGTTCTCCAGCTGGCTCATGGTTGAACGCATCTGCTCCAGCGCCGAGCCGAAGACGTGGTCCTGCTTCTGCAACACTTGGGTCATGGAGTCCAGCTCTTCCTGCCTCTGGCGGATCTCCTCAGTGATGTCACACTTGAGCTGGCCGTGACTGCTGTCCAGGAGGGCACACGTGCAGCACAGTGGCCTGGCGCACCCTCGGCAGTAGATGCTGCAGACATACAGGGCAGGCCTGAGTTAGGGTTCTCCTGCCTTTTCCCCTTTAAGTTTTTATGAACATCCTCCTAAATAACTGTAAAACTTTGATTCATGGTATGTGTCCAGGTTTGTGCTTTCTCCAGTTCAGTGTTTGTCGTTATGGTGACAGCATCCAAACTAACAGTAAATCATTAGAATATTAAAAAGCTACTGAAGAAACAATGGCTACCCTCCAGCCATGAAACACTGCAAAGATTTTTTTTTTTAAATCAGTCATCTCTTCCCACCACTTCTGAATTTCCTTTCTCCACATCTGCGGTAACCCAGTGACCATCCTTCTTCCACACCCCTCTCCACACAAAGCACCCTCCACAAACACCCAGACTAGGCAGCTGCTTACAGGATCCTAAGGACCTGACACACTTTGTCCTCCCTAGAGCTGGTGAGGGGCGAGTGGCTGTTATCCTCATTTCACAGAAGAAGAGGTTTAAAAATTGGCTCAAGTAAATACAGCAATTTGGTGGTTGATGCTTGTACTTTAATAAAAACCGAGATCATGCTACACCATTACTTTGTAATCCTCCTCTAACTTAACCTTCATTCAGGACATTGTCATACGCCTTTTAAGTATGGAGGTAATGTGTTTTCTTTAATAGCCCATTGTATTACACATGGACCACAACCAATTCAGGCCTTCTCCTGTTAATAGACATTACCGTGATTTCCTCTTTATGCAATTTTTCTCTTTTTTCTTCTTTCTGTTCCTTTTTTGGCCAATATGGACAATGCTTTATGTAGCCAAAGGCATAGATGCTTTTGCTTCTATGAACTACATTACAAAAAGTAAAGTATTGCCAGATCAAAGAATGTGTACCTTTTTACTTAATAGATTTCAGCTAACAATTTCATAGCATTTACTATGTTAGACACTATCATAAACATGACAAACATTAACTCATTGAATCCTCTCCAAAATCCTGTGGAGCAGAAACTCTTATGCCCATTTTAAGGATGGGGAAACTGGACTTCTGGCCAAGACGGAGGTGTAGGTGGAAATACCGTACCTCCTCGCACAACCAAATTTAAGGATAACGAAGATTTAGAAACAAAAACACAACCAAAAGAGACAGAAAATTGAACTGTACCCGAAGTCCGACAACAATGAACCATTCATCCAGACCCGTAAGAGGGGCGGAGTTGGCGGCGGAAGGAGAGCAGTTGTGGCAGGAAAAAGTGGTGGTTACCGGACCCGGTGGGCGGGGGATGAAAACCCAGTGAGGCTGGAAAGGCTGCTGGCGGACCTCGGACACACATTCGCGAGCAGATAAACCAGGCGGGTTGAAAAACAGTGAGACAGACCTCGCAACCCAGGGCCCCAGCAATAGGAAATAAAGCCTAAAAGCACCGATTGGAAAAGCTTTCAGGGGTTGAGGTGCCGGGAGAGGCTCCCAGCCTCACAGGAGAGTTTGCTGGAGAGACCCACAGGGTCCTAGGATGTACACAGGCCTACACACCCGGGAACCATCACCAGAAGGGCCCAATTTGCTTGTGGGAAGTGGCAGAGCGGACCAAAATCCAAGAGAGAGCGGAACAAACCCCTTTGTTCCCTCTCTGATCCTGCCCCCAGTCACAACTCAGCGACTGGGTAGACCCGCCCTGGTGAACACATACACCTCCACCCCTCATACATAACAGGTGAGACCAGACCAAAACATTATGGCTCAAGTAGAAGAACAGTTCAAAGCCCCAGAGCCAATACTTCTAAGCGACAAAGAGATAGCCAACCTATCAGATGCACAGTTCAAAACACTGCTGATCAGGATCCTCACAGAACTGGTTGATTTTAATTGCAAATTAGATGAAAAAATGAAGGCCACACTAAGTGAAATGAAGCAAAATGCACAGGGAACCAGTAGTGATGGAAACAAAACTGGGACTCAAATCAAGGGAGTGGACCAGAAGGAAGAAAGAAACAACCAACCAGAAAAGAATGAAAAAACAAGATTCAAAAAAATGAGGAGAGGCTTAGGAACCTCCAGGACATCTTTAAACGTCCCAACATCCAAATTATAGGAGTACCAGAAAGGGAAGAGGAAGAGAAACAAGTTAAAAAGTTTTTGAATAAATAATATAGGAGAACTTCCCCAGTCTGGCAAAGGAAATAGACTTCTAAGAAATCCAGGAAGCTCAGAGAGTCCCAAAGAAGTTGGACCCAAGGAGGAACACACCAAGTATGTCATAATTACATTAGCCAAGAATAAAATGAAGGAGAGAATCCTAGAAGTAGCAAGAGCTAAGGGGACTGTCATCTACAAAGGAGTTCCCATCAGACTGTCAGCTGATTTCTCAGAAGGGACCTTACAGGCAAGAAGAGGCTGGAAAGAAGTATTCCAAGTCATGAAATCCAGAGACCTACATCCAAGATTGATCTATCCAGCAAAGCTTTCATTTAGAATGGAAGGGCAGATAAAGCGCTTCTCAGATAAGATCAAGTTAAAAGAGTTCATCATCACTAAGCCCTTATTATATGAAGTGTTAAAGAGACTTATCTAAGAAAAAGATTAAAACATGAACAGTGAAAGGATAGCAAACTCACAGTTATTAAGAACCACACCTAAAACAAAAGCAAACTAAGAGGACAGCTAGATCAGGAGCAGAACCATAGAAATGAAGATCACATGGAGGGTTATCAACAGGGGAGTGGGAGGAGGAGAAGGGGGGAGAAGGTACAGAGAAAAAGTAGCATAGATGGTAGGTAGAAAATAGACAGGGGGAGGGCAAGAATAGTATGGGACATATAGAAGCTAAAGAACTTGTGACACATGGATATGAATTAAAGGGGGGAAATGTGGGGGGGGAGGCAGTATGCAGGGTGGAGGGGAATGAAGGGGGGAAATGGGACAACTTTAATGGCATAATCAATAAAATATATTTTTAAAAAAAGGATGGGGGAAACTGAACAAGAGGTCAAACAACCTGTCCAAGGCCACACAATTAAGTAAGTGTTAAGAGTCCAGATGCAAACTGTAGTAGACAGAATAACGGCCTCCATCCATCTACTTATTCCCAGAACCTGTGAATATGTCAGCTTATTAAAAGGGTTTTGTAGGAGTGATTTACATTAAGGACTTTTTAAAAATATATTTTATTGATTGTGCTATTACAGTTGTCCCATCCCCCCCTCATACATTCAGTATCTTGAGATGGGGAGATCATCCTGGATTATCTGGAGGGACCTAATGTGATCACAGGGGCTCTACAGAGGAAAGGGGGGAAAGCAAGAGAGTGAAAAGGAGAAGTGATAACGGAACAGAAGTCGGAGTGACACTATCCTGCTGGTTTTGAAGATGGAAGGAGGCCATGAACCAAGGAATGCAGGCAGCCTCTAGAAGCTGGAAAATGCAAGAAAATCAATTTTCTCCACGAGCCTTTAGAAGGGAAGACAGCCCTGCTGACATCTTGATTTTATCTCAATGAGACCCAGTTCAGACTTCTGATCTCCAGAGCTGCACAGTAATGAATTTGTATTGTTTTAAGCACCCAAGTTTGTGGTGATTTGTTACAACAGCAATAGCAAACTAATATAAAAACACAGGCCATCTGGCTCAGAGTTCATGCTCTTAACCATTGCAACGTTGCTTCAAATATTACTAGGGAAAACAGTGTTAGTTACTGTCTCAGAAATACTGTTATAATTTACTCTCACCAACAATAATACATCGGCCCGAGTAAGGCCAGGAGAAAGGCTCTCCACTGACTACTCGAACTTCAATGACTATGATTAACTTGTCTTGGAACTGCAAGCAGAGAGCCTGAGAGCCAACCTGACTCAAAAGTCAGAGCACTAGACACAGGTCCTCAGCTTTGCTGGCTCTCAACCTTCCCAAGTCACCCGAGAAGTTAAGGTCTCAAGGCTTGATTCTTCTGATCCAGGAGACTTACTCCAGGGTAGCCGAGACCTCATGGAGAGCTCAGAGTGGGAACAGGGACTGGGGGTTGGCACTGGGTCCTGAGCAGGCAGCCGCTCCAGCCTTTGGGCATCTGATCTGAGGAACAGAGACCCATTACCTAGAGACAGGGGCCAGTGACTGCGGTAAGTGGCAGCTGGAACAGAGAAAAGAGCCCGGCAGAGGTGGATGTGCCTCAGCTCCGTGCCCTTGGCAGATCACCTAACCTCGATGCACCTCAGTCTTCTTTGTAAAACTGGGAAATTTCCCATCCCGTATGGGAGTGCTGTAGAGAATCATATCAGAGAAGTCCTCTGTTCTTAACAGAGACTGACTATTATAACTGAATGAAATCCTAGTGCTCACCAGCATCACTATTAAGGAGAAATACTAAGCAATTATGAAAAGAACTAATAACTTTAAGACAGAGGGCAATTAGGTAATATCCATCAAAATCACAAATATAGCCCTGGCTGGAGTGGCTCAGTAGATTTGGGACTGACAACCAGAAAGTCACTGGTTTGATTTCCAGTCAGGGTACATGCCTTGGTTGCGCAGGCCAGCTCCTCAGCTGGGGGTGTGTGAGAGGCAATTGATCGATGTATCTCTCATGCATCAATGTCTCCCTCTTTCTCCTTCCCTTTCCCTCGCTCTAAAAATAAATAAAATCTTTAAAAAAACCCACAAATGTATTTATTCTTTGACCCAGCAATCTCTCTTCTAGGTACCTATTCTGTTGCTCTGTCTGCACATGTAGGAAATGATAATCTGTATAATTCAACACGGCCCATGATAGTACAAAACAGAAACAACCTAGTGGTGAATATACAACACAGTGTACAAATGATGCGTTATGGAATTGCGCACCTGAAACCTGCATAGTTCTGTTAACCAGTGTCACCCCCAGTGAACTCAATAAAGGGGGAAAAAAACCCCTAAGTGCCCATCACTAGCAATGAGTTACATCAATTATGATGTACCCATATAATGAAGTACTAAGAAGCTGTACTTCGTTGTATTAAGGAAGTTCTTTTTTAAAAAATATTTTTAAATATTTTATTTATTTATCTTTAGAGGGGAAGGGAAGGAAAGAGAGAGAAATATCAATGTATGGTTGCCTCTTGTGCATCCCCTGCCGGGAACTGGCCTGCAACCCAGGCATGTGCCCTGAACAGGAATCGAACTGTGATCCTTTGGTTCGCAGGCCTGCACTCGATCCACTGAGCTACACCAGCCAGGGCAGGAAGCTCTTTATATGATAAAATCTCCATGGCAAAATGATGATCATTGGCGTACTAGGAGGATTAAATATAATATGTTTAAAAGGTTAGAACAGTGAATAGCATATGAGTGTTCAATATTTGTATTATGGTGTATGTTTTAGGTAAAAAAAAAACAACCAAAGTGCCAATATGTGTGTATAGGATGCTACCTTTTGTGTTAAGAGTAGAGAAAAATAAAAATACATTTTTTAATAAAGAAATCTTTGAAGGACGCATAAATAATTATGGAGGGGGCAGGGTAGACATGGAGGGAAAGACTTCATTGTATGTCTTCTAGATTGCTTTCATTTTTGAACATTGTGACTATATTACCTATCATTTGAAAATAAATTGAGCGACTTTACAGGACATAGAAATAAAGGAAGGGGAACCAGAGCCAGTCGTCACTGTCCCTGCTTTGGATCTATTGGAAAGGGGCTGAGTCTGAAGTTGGCCTTCCTGGCTTAGAAAAGGCACTCCAAGCCTGGGAGGGGCACAGCTCAGGTGGCCTGGCTGAGGGAGAAGGCTTTCTGGACGGACCACGGCTCCTGTCCAGTTCTATTTCTAGGCCCCTCTGCCCTGAATGGAGCCTCCCTAGGGAAAGGGGTCACCCTCCACCTCTAGATGGAAGTGGACAATCGGCATTAGGTCTCTTGTGGTTGGTTGGCCTAAATCAAACACCCTGGGTCCGAAAGCCCGCAGCCTTCTGATGTGACTGAGGTATAGATCCTGTGTTGGAATGACCCGTTAAGAGATTGTCCTAGGACTAGAAATGACCTTCATGGCCTAGGATGCCTTCACTCTTGCTCAGGGGACACTCACTATACCTACTGCATTCTTAGCATTTTGGGGGAGCCAGAGGTGAGGTGGGCAGCACCCACAGAAGCTCCTTGACTAGAACCCAGACTTAACCAGACAGAATGGAATCACTCTGGAAAGTAAAATGACAGACTTTGCTCCTGGAATACTAACAACAAAAAAAAAAAACAAAAAAAAAACTAGAACACCACAGAATTAATAAGTTGCTCAGCAAAGTGGCTAAATTATCTGAGAATTAGGAGGAGAAAACAACTTAATTCTATCCCAGCAAAGCCAATGAAAAGAAATATGGGGGAAAATCTCCATGCTCCATTCACAACAGCAAGTTTTACAATAAAAAACAAACTAAGTAACTAACAATAAACCCCTCGACATAATTCTAATAAGCAATATGAAGGACTTATATGGAGAAAAGGACAAAAACACCCACCAAGAAAGTCTAAAAAACAGAAAAAGTATATTAAGGTCCCAACTGGAGAGACTAAATATTTTAATGTTATTCTTCCTCAAGTTCATATAGAGGTTTAAAGCGATTAGTCAGATTACAAATGAGATTCTGAAACTTAACCAACTCATCCCAAATTTCACATGACAAAATAAACAGATCAAACAGGTAAGAAATTTCTGCAAAATCAGTGTAAGGAAGGGGACACAAGCTTCCACTATTAAGAGTGTGACACTAACTAGTCTAAAACTCAAGAGAAAAATCACCAGAACACACCACACAGCCCTGGCACCTACAAGGATGCACATTTTATATAATAAAGAAAGCATTCCAAATTGGACATCAGAGGGGTTTTCAACAATTGGGATCATATAAAATGGTGGGGGGAAGAAATCAGGTTAGAGCTTTGCTGCATATACACTCCAAGATACACTTCTGATGGCTCTCAGAGTGAAATATGAAAATATCTCCATAGAGGTACTGTAGTTGACTACCTATTCTCATAATGGTAGAGACCTTATAATCACAAAAGAAATGAAAAAATCACACAGTCAACAGATGCAATTATCTAGTAATTCAAAACGGTCTATTTTTTTGGAAGACATTCATGACTTCCTATAATAAGAAAAGGAAATTGACTTCCGGCCAAGATGGAGGCGTAGGTAGACACGCTGTGCCTCTTCGCACAGCCAAAAAAAAGACAACAATTTACAAACAAAAAGCAACCAAAACTGACAGAAAATCGAACTGTATGGAAGTCCAACAACCAAGGAGTTAAAGAAGACACATTCACCCAGACCAGTAGGAGGGGGAAAAGAGGCAGCCGGGCAGAGAGGACTCATGGCAAGGTGGCAGCTGGCACACCCAGTGAGGTGGCAGATTGTGGAGTGGGGCGCAGCGTGCAAGGCTGCGGTTGGCCGGCAAGGCAGCAGCGGGTACCTGGCAAGGTGGCGGATTGCAGACAGGGAGGTCCCACATTCAGGTGCAGATAAACTGGGAGAAACAACTGGGGAGCAGGACAGAATGCACAACCCAGAGTTCCAGCGCCGGGAAATAAAGCCTCAAACCTCTGATTGAAAACACCTGTGGGGACTGAGGTGCCGGGAGGAACTCCCAGCCTCACAGGAGAGTTCGTTGGAGAGACCCACAGGGTCCTAGAATGTACACAAACCAGCCCACCCAGGAACCAGCACCAGAAGAGTCTAATTTGCCTGTGGGAAGCGGGGGAAGTGACTGAAATCGGCAGCGAGTGCAGCAAGCGCCATTGTTCCTTCTCGGACCCCTGCCCCACATACAGCATCACAACCCAGCCATGTGGGTTGCCCTGCCCTGGTGAACACCTAAGGCTCTGCCTCTCACTACATAACAGGCATGTCAAGACAAAGAAAAATGATACAAATGAAAGAATAGATCAAAGTTCCAGAAAAAATACAACTAAGCGACAAAGAGATAGCCAACCTACCAGATGCACAGTTCAAAACACTGGCGATCAGGATGCTCACAGAATTGGTTGAATTTGGTCATAAACTAGATGAAAAAAATGAACACTATGCTAAATAAAGGCAAATGTACAGGGAACCAACAGTGATGGGAAAGAAACTGGGACTCAAATCAATGGAGTGGACCTGAAGGAAGAAAGAAACATCCAACCAGAAAAGAATGAAGAAACAAGAATTCAAAAAAAAAAAAATGAGGAGAGGTTTAGGAACATCCAGAACATCTTTAAATATTCCAACATCCAAATTATAGGGGTACCAGAAGGGGAAGAGGAAGAGCAAGTAAAAAAGTTTTCGAACAAATAATAAAGGAGAACTTCCTCAATCTGGCAAAGGAAAGACTTCTAGGAAATCCAGGAAGCTCAGAGTCCCAAAGAAGTTGGACCCAAGAAGGAACACACCAAGTACATCATAATTGCATTACCCAAGATAAAAGATAAGGAGAGAATCTTAAAAGCAGCAAGAGAAAAAAAGACAGTTACCTACAAAGGAGTTTCCATCAGACTGTCAGCTGATTTCTCAAATGAGACCTCACAGGCAAGAAGGGGCTGGAAAGAAGTATTCCAAGTCATGAAATCCAAAGACCTACATCCAAAATTGCTCTATACAGCAAAGCTCTCATTTAGAATGGAAGGGCCAATAAAGTGCTTCTCAGATAAGGTCAAGTTCAAGGAATTTCATCATCACCAAGCCCTTATTATATGAAATGTTAAAGGGACTTATCTAAGAAAAAGAAGATAAAAATATGAACAGTAAAAGGATAGCAAACTCACAGTTATTAACAACCACACCTAAAAGAAAAACAAAAGCAAACTAAGCAAATAACTAGAACAGGAACAGAACCACAGAAATGGAGATCACATGGAGCGTTAACAACAGGAGAGTGGGAGGAAGACAAGTGGGGAAAAGGTACAGAGAATAAGTAGCATAAATGGTAGGTAGAAAATAGATAGGGGGGAGGGCAAGAATAGTATAGGAAATGTAGGAGCTAAAGAACTTATATATACAACTCGTGATCATGAACTAAAGGCGGGGAATGTGGGTGAGGGGGTGTGCAGGGCAGAGGGGAGTGAAGGGGGGAAAACAGGACAACTGTAATAGCATAATCAATAAAATGTATTAAAAGAAAAGAAAAGGAAATTATGGGACAACACCTAGGTGTTGTCCATTTTGTCTCAGATGACTACAGAGACAGCAGGAAGGAAAAGAAAATGTCTATATTGATAAGAGTTACCTTTCTCTTTTTCCCTCCCCTTTTTATCCTATTTAGATTTTCCAAAGTTTCCATAAAAAGTTTCAAGCAAAGGAATTTGGATTTTAAATAAAAGCCAATGGGGAGCCCTTAAAGAACATCCATTTAGCAATTCCCACATAGTTCTTTGTCCTCTTCTGTGAGATGTACTGTTTCACTTACCCCCTTTATGACTGTTCAGTGAATTTACTAGTTAATATTTTACTTGAAGCCCTGACATGTTTCCTGGGTTCTCAATCTTCCCATCCTAAAGTTGCCTCTGTCTAAAACATCATGCCAGAACCCACCTGTCAGCAGAAAAGGTATGAGTTCTGGTGAAACACAAACTTGGGCCTGACTCTGGGTTCTCTGAGTCCTAGCTATGATCCCTTGAGTAAGTTACTTTCTTTCTTTGTATCTTAATTCACCCATCTATAAAATGGGGATAAGAATGTCTCTGTCATAGAGTGCTGCAAGAACAAGATGGGCTGGTATGTGTGCAGAGATTGGCATGGTGCCAGGTACACAGTGTACGTTCTGGAGCCATCACGGAAGAGGGGTATCAATTACCCACATACGCATGGGTAGCCCAGCTGTGGCTGGGTGGACATCTCAACCTCAGACAGTAAGGAAACATCACCACTAAGCGTGGTCTCTGAGCTGTCTCTTCCTAGTAGGGGTAAGCCACCCCAGCCTAGCCATACCTCCTGCTGGGATGAGAGCAGCATTCCACTTCTGTTGTCCTAGAAAACAGGGTACCTCAGACACGTAGAAATCCCGTGAAAACAGGACCCACGGAGGACAGCTAACCATAGAACAGGACTCCAGGGCAGGGCCTGGCTTGCCTGAAGGGCAGCTGAAAAACTCTCCACTCAACTTCTCCACCACCCCCACAAGAATGGGCTGGGAGCTCTCCCTTTGGTGGAGTAGCCTTCTTCAGGAAACTGAAATAGTTAACTGGAAGGCATTTAAAGGGACCCATCAGTCATTTACACAATAGTATGAATGTAACTCAGACTGGCTTCCTGCTTTCCCCTGGGCAACACAGTGGAGGAAACAAGATTTCTGAAGCCAGGAGAGGAGATGGGTAATTCTGTAGAGTCTGGGACACTTACAGAGAATGAAAGCATTATTCCTATGGCCTCCTCCTCTTCCAAATATTCACTGGTTGAGAAGAAGGTGGCTGATATGGGACAACCTGAGGGTGCAGAGAGGAAGATACTGGAGATATTAGTTATGATACCAGTTTAAAAAAGCAGCAAGGAAAGGTGAGAGGAGGAAGCCTTGTCTGTTTCACACTATTATCTTACACTGGCCTCACACCTAAGAATGAAGAAGAGAAAGTTTGTACTTTTTTTCCTTCCCCAATCTTCTGCGTGGGTCCCTGCTCCCAGGACAAAGGGCTGGCATATCCACGGTACATAATGTCCTGTTGGGTCACATCACTCATTCAATAGGTAGCAGGAGCACTGCTGTGTGGGTGCCTGATGCTACTGCCCTCTTTACGGCAGTGAATGGCGCTACCTAAAATTCAAAGGCCACTCAAGCCAGAGACCAAGGGGAATTCTAGATTCCTCCCAGTCCTCTACTGCTTCAACAATAATTCATCACTGCCTTGTTGATTCTATCTTCATTTCCAAAAAAACAACAACCCCAAAATTGCTGAGTACCAGCTGTGTGCAGGCATGGAGCTAAGATATAAAGATGATTAAAGCAGAACCCTGGTTCCTAAATTGGTTCCCATGGCTACTCTCTTTGTTTTTGCCCCGGTCATGGCTTATTTCCTGTGGTGCCGTCCCCTAACAGACCTTCCTGCCTCTGGTCTCCCCAGTCAACCCTTCCCAGAGACACTGAGATGCTATTTCTGAAATGTGATTATTGTCATACGCCGAGATGACTGTAACGGTGCCCCTAGGAAGTACAGTCGGAAGAGAATGAAGGGCAAAACATTTTTAAAGTATCATATAAATTATATGTTCATAACGGAGATTCAATTTTTGGAATAGTTAGGGCACTCAGGAAAATTTATTGATTTTATAATAATGCACTACAATTATATAGTATCGAATATTAGCAAACACTAATGCAACATGAATTTACAAGCCAGTAAATGTTATAAGACAATATGATGAAATTTATCACATAGATGAGTATAGTGATTATCAAGCTATTTGAATCTGATCTAATTTCAGAAAATGAAATGGAAAGAAATGGAAATAGCTAAAATAATTGATTAAAGACATAAATAAGAAAAAATGATATTTGATAATTAGGGTAACAATAATTTAACACTATATGAGTTAAGTAACATGGTATAATCAGGCAGTTCTTCTATTTAGTCATACCAATCTCAAAATACTCCACTGACTTTAACAGCTTTGGCAGGATAAATCCAAATTATAAAATATGCCAAAGCAGAAATCTGTTAGAAAATTAAATGACTCAGGTTTCTTTTTTAAAGATTTTATTTATTTTTAGAAAGAGGAAGGAAGAAAGACACAGAGAGAAACATCAGTGTGTGCCTGCCTCTCACGTGCCCCCTACTTGGGACGGGGCCTGCAACCCAGCAAAGCCAGGCATGTGCCCCAACTGGGAATCGAACCCTTTGGCTTGCAGGCTGGCATTCAATACACTGAGCCACACCAGCAGGACTCAAGTTAATAACAGAATAAATGCTAACAGAACCCGGTAACATAAACACAGGGAATCCTATATGACATCAAAAATTTTGATATTCTCAAGTACTTTTATAAAAATGTGCATACAATGATTTTATGTAGCTTTGAATGTATACCATGTTTTGGATCTTTGTTATTCATTCAATAGTCATTAGTTAAGTTCCTCCAAATTGTAGTAATACTGTCAAGATTAGTAATCTTAAAAAAACCTAAAAATAAGTTAAAAATTGTAACACTAATAGTAATAGAGCTAGAACAGAAACATTGGAAGAGTGATGTAAGCAAGTGTCACTGACTGCTTTCTCATATATGTGAGCAGTGTTCTTATGTGCTATACAAGTAGTTGAAGGTTAATTAGCAGTATAACTACATAGTAATGCTGCCAGTCTCCTTCAGACAAATAGTGAAAAAAAAGTCAATGAAATGAATAATGTGGTTAAATTAATAAACTTACTAATAAAGAATGAAAAATATCTTTAGTCATCGAGACAGAAAAGGTATTAACAAATAAACTGTGCCTCAGACCTTTCCTCATGAACACTTGCTACTGGGAGACAATGCAGCCAAGTCTACGAAGTTCTAAACGAAAGAGAGTGACCCAGGTGTACCGGTGCACTCAGCCAAGATTTCATTCAAGGACCCGAGTAGCCAACGAACATCCTCGACACCAGGAAGATTCTAGGAATCCAGGACACAGTTGTCCTTCTGGGAAAAAAAAACCCCTGCTGATTGACGACATCCATCCAACCAAGAGCTGAATCAAAAGGAAAAGTTCATGAAATGGGATGTCAAAGTAAAAGGACCAGTGCTGTCTACTGGAGCCACTGTGGCAAGGACCCAGTACATGGGAGGGGGACCATGCTGACCTTCACAGCAAAGGCTCAGTCACTTCTGTCTAAGATAGAAGCGTTTCATCAAAACCAAACTATAATGCCTGCTACCCCCTAATGTCTTAGCAATTGTTTTGCTTGATCTTAGAGAGCTCTTTCAGGCAAATATTTTAGGATGAAGAAATAGTTCTTTGAAGCTCAGCATATCCAATTTTACTTCAGTTCCTTCTCCTTCCAGTAAAGTCAAGGAAAATTAAATTTTAACATTGGTTAAGTAGCATGCTTCCTTTTGATCATCTAGTTCTAAGGGAAACAAGCGACTTACAGAATCCGTTTTTGCCAGTGGACCCAGTGGTTAGCTGAGTGCCTGAGTGCAGAGGCCGGCACAGCAGGGAAGGAGCACAGGCTGCAGTCAGGAAACCCTGCATCCTGCGTGCCCTGACTCAGGCAGGCTAGCTCTCCCATTTGGGTTAGCTCTCCTCAATGTTCTGGCCTCTTGCCCCATTTATACAAGGGAATTAGTTCTCTCTTCCTCAACAATCTTACAGGAGGCCGTGGGACTTAAGGATCATCCTATGGGAGAAACACCTCAAAAGGTAGGAAAGTGATCTATCGTGTTAACGAGAGGTTGAATCCAGCCAGATATATCCCACGCTCGGACCACACCGGGAAAGGGAAGCTTCCTATTGGAAAGCGGCTGCCAGGCACCAAGGGGCCAGGGGGCTTCACTTGAGGCTCGTGGCATCAGGCCTGTTCCTGCTCCATCGTGTTACACAAATCTGGAATCTTTGCTTTTCTTTGCTTTCGCTTGCAGTGGTTGCTGTTCATTTTGCCAAGACACATGAAGGACACATTCTTCCTTCTTTTTACACCATTCAGAAAATTGGACTTCCCCTTTAGGAAGCCCCATACTCCCTATTTTCAACCCGTGGGGAAAAGAGTCTCACTCTCTGACACTGGACTTGAGGATGAGGGTGTGTAACCTTTGGAGCTGCTGCAATCATCTGGCAGCCAAGAGGGAGAAGCTGTTCCATGCATGGAACCGACCTGGAGGAAAGCCAGGTCATACAAACTACAAAGAACATTGGTCCTGGTGACACAATTTCACTATCTAATAAGGTTAGGCCAGAGGCCAGCTCCACACCTATTCACTTATTCAAGCCACTCACTCAATTTTTGCTTAGGCCACTAAATATCTGTCACTAATTCATACATTTGTTTTAGTTGAAACTCATACACACAAATCTCTAAGGTCGAAGCACAGCTCCAATGTCAACTCTCTTATTTATACCCGATTACCTTTCCAGGGACCCTCCCAATGAAACACAACTTCCCTCTCCTTAAAACTGCACCAGCACCTTATCTGCCTGTCTTCTGACATGTGCAGGTCCCTGCCACAGAGCACGGGGCTGTGCGCACCCACAACATACTGCAGACAGAAATCCTCCATAGACTCGGATTTCAAAGACAGGGATTCTTATTCTTGCAGCAAAAGTAATCACAGTGCCAGGCATGAAATAAATGCTTGATACATGATTAGTCAACGGCTGGCTGGACAGGGGGATGAATGTGGTTCCAGGTAGTTTAATCTTATGAGTTAGGAATCAGTGACAAAGGCCTGCTAATTTCTTAATTCAGACTTACTGTTAAAAATTCTTCTAAAATGTCTAAGGCCTCCAATCCCTGAATAGCAAAGCCCACTGAAGAACGCAGAGACCCGGCCTCAGGAGAATTGAGACAGGGACATTAACACCAACCCTGATGTTAGCCTGGGTTTCTTTAAATTCCTTACTTCTTCCTCCAAAGCATGAAAAGGCACTGGCTAGGGTGGGGTGGGTAGGGAACCCCTTTTACCCACATATTATTCAACCAAATCTACCTTCAAGCTCCCTCATCCCCCACCCCATGAAAGGAAAAGCAGTTGCTCCTGGCTCTGAACCAAGTACTGCAGATGAATTCACAGAAAGACTTGGAAATGCATCATTCGACTGTGCCCTAAGTCCGGGCAGCAGCCAGGATGAGGAGGCCAACCAGACACCTAGGATGCAGACTTTCAGGAGGGCAAGCAAGCTCCTCAGAGTTGGCACCCTTGGTACCTGGCTTTCTTCCCCCAGCCCTGGCCTGAAGAGGGCCCATCAGGATCTGTCTTTTCCATTCCTTCTTCAACCAGCAGCCCTCCCATTCCTTGCCACGAGCTTTGCCACTGCATGATGTCCACCTCTGCCCTAGGACCCTCCCCTGGCCTGCCTGGCGTGCCTCTCCCTGACCTGCTGCCCATTATTCCTGCCTCTGGTCTTGGGAACACTTTCCTCAGTTTATGATCTCATCACACCTTTCAAACTTTATTAATCAGCCTTTTGTTTTCTCCATTCAACTATAATTCAAGCTCTTTCTGTCTATAAACTTTGGTGGTTCTGGATTAACTTCTCTGCCCCATCTGGTCGAGCTTTGGGATATGATACCCACACCTGGGTCTCAGCTCCACCGGCCTCCAAGACCCATATCACTTTTGGACAGTGTCTCCATCACACATGCTGGGAAAGCTGGAAGTCACCTTGACCTGTAGGTCAGACAGGCCTTGACCTTCTTCCCACCCCTTCATCCCCACACTCTCATAGGCCTCACCCCCCACCCCTGCACCATGGCCTCAGTCTCCCACGGGGCTTCCTTCTTCCTGGTCCAGATTATTTTTTTAAAATATTTTATTTATTTATTTATTTTTTAGAGAGAGAGGAGAAAGGAGGGAGAAAGAGAGGGAGAGAAATATCAATTGGTTGCCTCTCACGTACCCCCAAACTGAGGATCTGGCCCACCACCCAGGCATGTGCCCTGACTGGGAATCAAACCTGTGACCTTTCAGTTCACAGGCCTGTGCTCAACCCACTGAACTATACCAGCCTGGGCTGGTCCAGATTCTTTGCTTCAGTTTCTGTTGGGCACATACCCAACAGCATGGTAGGAAATCTCCTCAAATTCTTAATGGAATGAAGTAAAATATAAATAAGCATGAAGCCAAAGAAGCAAACACTGGTCTCCCTGTTCCCACACTCACTTCAATCACAGCAGCACAGTGCAGAGAGGACCTGACCTTTCCACTCTCTGCCTTTACACCCACCAGTGGGTTTCCAACAGAGTCCCTGCTGGGTCCCACACATAGGTGTCCTGTAGGACATTCACTGGTAAAAACAAGAGTAGGCCGCATGAGAAAGGAGCAAGCTGAGAACATTCTATGTCCTGGAAATTGTTGGATAGGGTTCTGACTCCTCCGAGCTCATGTTGTCTGACCCCAGCCCTCTCTTACAGCTCCTGCCTTCATTTCCACCTTGACTTGCAGTTCCTGAAACACGGCAGACTTGATATTGCCTCTGTCTGCTCCTCCCCCTCCATGCCCTTTCTCCTTCCTTATGTCAGCCTGTGTTGACACCCACTTGGAAGCTGCCTTCCCCAGTAGATGCAGGCTTGGCAGATGGCCTTTTCTGAGATCAGTCACCTTTGTGACTGCCTTCCTTCTTCCTTCTGCCCTTTTAAACTGACTGAGCACACACCAGCCAGGTATACTGGCAAGGGAGGATGTAAGCAAGAGGGCAATGTGATAAAGGTGAACCATCAAAGCAGTGACTCACAGCGGTGAATGGGTTTCCTCAGGGCACTCTGCAGCCTTGGCTGTTAATTGCAGATCTGGTTCCTTCACTGGATTATGGCTTCACGGAGGGCAAGGGCTGTATCTGCTCATATTTAAACCCTATGACCTATCAGAGGGTCTGTCACACAGTAGGAAGGTGGGCTAAAAGAATGGATTCCAGAGACCTGGTGATCAAATGCCAATGGTTCCTGTTTAAGAGCAACTCTGGTGCTGCTCTCCAACATGTGTCCGAATCCCCTCAGGGTCAAAGGATAGAGTGATTTATTACTGGGGAAAGTTGTGGGATATTTCTGTCACAGAGGTTTTGTTTAGAAAACACAAGTTGAGTTTTTCTAGTAACTACTGGTAACTTGTAAAACAATGTGAATTGTGTGTGTATGATTCTTAAGCAATCAGGTCATATTTTTTCAGCCATTTGCCATGCTCATGGGTCGGGAATCCTGCCTCCTTGCTGGCTGAACCAGCCTTACCCACTGTACCTGGGGAGAAATCCACCCCTGACCCCCACACTACAGGGGGGGGGCCACTTGTAAGCTACCCCTGTCTGGGGGAGAGGCCCCATCCTCACTGCAGGAGTGGGAGGTGGAGATGGCGGTTTATACACCTCTGCCAGCCCACACCAGCTACTGAAACATTACAGTTTAGATGTCAACATTCACATGTAAGCAGACAACCCAGAATCACAGGACCTATAAAGAGAATCAGCAGCCAAAATGGGGACCGAACTGATTCTCAGCCCACTTAAGAAAGGGCAACCTAGGGAACACAAAACATCTAAAAATCCTCAGTTTGTTTTTCAGGGAAATTCAAGAACATTCTACATAGAGAAAACAAGAACAGGCTGACAACAAAATTCATCCCGAGAACATGAACCTTTTGGCAATGAAGAAACATGATTCTACCTTAAGAAACACAAACACCCCTGACTGGCCTGGCTCAGTCGGTTGAGCACGGTCCTGCAAACCTAAAGGTTACCTGGTTCAATGCCCAGTCAGGGCACATGCCTGGGTTGCAGGTTCAGTCTGGTGGCGGCGTGTGTGAGAGGCAACCGATTAATGTTTTTCTCCACATTGATGTTTCTCTCCTCTTTGCCCCTCCCTTTCCCCCTCCCTAAAAATAAATAAATAAACTCTTAAAGGGGGAAAAAAAGGAGGTTCTGGCCAAGATGGAGGCCTAGGAAGAATCCCCTTGCTTCCTTGCACAACCAAGAGGAGGGTAACAACCAATCTAAAATCAATAAACCACCAGGAGTGCCAGAAAATCAAACTGCTTGGAAGTCTGACAACCAAGGAATTAAAGAAACAGTCAAACAGAACAACCAGACCAGTATGTCAAGACAAAGAAATATGGCCCAAATGAAAGAACAGAGCAAAGCTTTAGGAAGACAACTAAAAGATGAGGAGACAGCCGACTTATCTGACAGAGAATTTAAAGCCCTGGTAATCAAAACGCTCACAGAACTAATTGAGCTTTGCTGAAAAATGAAAAAACAAACAAACAAACAAACAAACAAAAAACAAATGAAAGATACCCAAAATGAAATATAGCAAAATATTCAGGGAACCAACAATGACAGGAAGGAAACCAGGACTCAAAGCAATGATTTCAAACTAAAGGAAGAGATAAACATCCAATTGGAACAGAATGAAGAAACAGAATCAAAAAAAAATGAAGAGAGGCTGAGGAATCTCTGGGACGGCCTGAAACATTCCAAATTATAGGGGTACCAGGAGAAGAACAACAGCAAGAAATCAAAAACTTATTTGGACATATAATAAAGGAGAACTTTCCCAATCTGGCAGAGGAAATAGACTTCCAGGAAGCCCAGAAAGTCCCAAAAAAATTGGACCCAAAGAGGAACACACCAAGGCACATCATCATTAAGTTACCCAAGATTAAAAACAGAGAATCCTAAAAGCAGCAAGAGGAAAGGAGTTACCTACAAAGGAGTGCCCATAAAGCTGTCAGCTGATTTCTCAAAAGAAACTACAGGCAAGAAGGGGCTGCAAAGAAGCATTTAAAGTCATGAAGGGCAAGGACCTACATCTAAGATGACTCTACCCAGCAAAGCTTTCATTTAGAATGGAAGGGCAGATAAAGTGCTTCCCAGATAAGGTCAAGTTAAAGGAGTTCATCATCACCAAGCCCTCATTATATGAAATGTTAAAGGGACTTACCTAAGAAAAAGAAGATAAAAAATATGAGCAGTAAAATGATAACAAAGTCACAACTATCAACAAATGAACCTTAAAGAAAAGACAAACAATGAAAACAAAAACTAAGCAAACAACTAGAACAGGAACAAAATCAGAGAAATGGACATCACACAGAGGGATTTCAGTGGCAGGGGAGGGCGAAAAGAAGAATAGGGAGGAAAAGGTACAGGGAAGAAGAAGCATAATTGGTAGGCATAAAACAGATGGGGAGAGGTCAAAAATGGTACGGGAAACAGAGAACTCAAAGAACTTACATGTACAACCCATGGACATGAACTAAGGTGGGGGGCAAAGGGGGGCAGCTCAGAGGGGGGAGAAATTGAGAAAACTGTGATAGCATAATCAATAAAATATCTATAAAAGAGTTGGTAAATCAGAAAATCAATTCAAAGAACTCTCTGAGAATCTGGAAGAGTAAAAGCAAAGTAACAGAGTTTTTGAAAAAAGTATAAAAGATGTAAAATATTTAGAGTTCCAATATCCATATAATAGTTGAAAAGGAAAAAATACACAAGTGAAGGGAAATCAATATATAAAAAAGCAGAAGACAACACTTTTGAGCTGAAGACTTCCATTTTCAGATCAACAATGTTGTAGAGCAGCATTGGAAAGAGACCTATACCTGATAGAGCCTGACCAATCATTTCAAGAAAAAAGAAAACAATTGTATGAAATCCTGAGCAAACAAAACCTGATTACCCACAAAGAAAAAATAATTAGATAGTAACTGAATTTCTCATCTGCAAGACTGGGGGCCAGTAATTTATGGAGCAATGTTTACATGTTCCAGTATGAAGGAACTGTGTGGTGACCCCAGAGTTTTACACCTAGCTAAACTTTCCTTTATGTGACAGCAAAAGGACATGCAAGTTAAGACACTTAAGGCCTCAGAAAGTAAATTTTCTCTGAACTAACCAAAAAATTACTTGAAGTAGTCCAGCCAAGTGGGAAATTAAAATCTAAAAGATGGCTAACAAGTTATAATGTGATTACGACATTGACTGACTGTGAAGAATGAAGGCTTATAATAAAAAAGGCATAAAAATTTGGTAATAATCTAGAAGTAAAATTTTGTTATTTCACCTAAATCTGGGTATAGGAAAAGTAAAGAAGGGAGAAGAAAAAGGATGCTAACGGCTTTATCTTGGCTAGCAGAATAGTGATAATCTACTCTCAATAAATGTACACACACACACACACAAATATGTTCTAACAATGTTTGTTGAAAATTTAAACAAGAGTATAAAGAGAGAGCTATATAAGATATAATATTTGCATATATATAGGTGTGTGTATATATAGATGTGTGTGCACTCAATAAAGAATACAGATTTTTTTTTTAAGTCCCAGGTATATATTAGTTCAAGGAATATGCCAGACCCCAAAGAAAAACTCAATATACTCTCAGATATAGAACTTTCACATATTAAGTGACTGGACTATAGAAATTAAGATCAAATACAGAAACCAAACATTACATGTTTTGAAAACAAAACATTAATACCAATAAGGACTATAAGGTCAAAAGCTAGTACTTTGAATGGATCACTGAAATAACCACAAATGTAGATTAGAAATAAGACAGGAAATATACTTACAGGCACAGAGATTTTTAAATTTTGAAAGATAACTCAGAATGAACTAAAAAATGTTCCAGAAAATTTGAGTTAAGATCCAAAAGGGATCAATACCATGGAAAAAATAACCTCCTCTTCTTCAAAAAAGGCACCAGTCTCATAGTTTTCCAAGAAACTTCTATAAGCCTTAATTGCTTATGTTCTTTACATTGTTTCAGAGCAGAGAAAGGATAAGAACAGTAAGCTTTTAACATTTATTGTTAACCTGTGCGAGGCATTATGCTAAATAATTTATGGACATTATCACATTAAAAAAAGTTAAGGTTTGCCCTGGCCAGTGTGGTTCAGTTGGTTGGGGTGTCATCCCATGAGCCACAAGGTCATGGGCTCCATTCCTGGTCGGGGCACACGCCTGAGTTGCCGTTAGGTCTGGTTGGGCGGTACACACAGGAGGCAACCACGGGCCATGCCCTCTCGCATCAACGTTTCTCCCTGTCTCTGTCCCTCCCTTCCCTCGTCTCTGAAATCAATGAGCATGTGCTCAGGTGAGGATAAATATAAATAAATAAAAATTTAAAAAAGGAAAACTACAAACTCATTAGTATAAAATGAGTAAGAAAACATGAAAAAGAAATCACACTTATTCATAAAAACTGATCACATCTATAAATGGACATTAGACTAAATAAGATGTTATAAATGGACTCCAGCTATGAATTAATGAGAATTAAAAAATGGTTCAACATAAACTCTTCATATAATTCATTATACTAAAAGGTAAAAGGAAACCCTCACAGCATCCAAGAGTACTTATTCCTGAGCACTTATCAAATATTTTTATTTAAAAATAAAACAACCATAAAATTCTTAGTAAAACAAGAAAAAGGCAACTTTCTTTTTCTTCCTCTTTTTGTTAATGTGAGAGAGAGAGAAACATTGATTAGTTGTGCCATTTACTTATGAATTTATGCATTCATTGGTAGAATCTTGTATGTGCCCTGATCGGGGATTGAACCTGCAACCCTGGCAGATGGGGACGATGCTCTAATCATGAGCTACCAGACCAGAGCCCAAGGCAACTTTCTTAATTTGATTTTTAAAAGCTACCTAAGGAAGTCAATAATAAACACCATACTAAACAAGAAAATATAAGAAAATTTTTCATGAACCATAGGAACAAGATAAAGTTGCTTTTGCTAACTACTGTTATTCAATATTGTTCTGACCAATAAAACAAAACCACAAAGTAATGTATATAAAAGACTAGAAGAAAAAAGATTTTCTTATTTGCAGATGATATGAATGTTTACCTAGAAAATCCAAAAGAATCAACTGAAAAACTTACAAAAATAAAAGAGTTCAATATAACTGGCTAGACGTAATTAACAAATCTAAATTAAGACCATTAGTGAATGATAATGATGATCAATTAGAAATTCTAATGGGAAAAGATTCCATTCACAGCATTATTAAATATTCTAAATTTAACTATAATTTAAAAGTTCAATATGTATGTGAATAAAAATCTAAATGCAAAAGATGAGGCCAATTCTTCCCAGATTTACTGCAATTTTAATAAAAATTCCAATGAATATGTAAATTCTAAAACTGCATAAGAGCAAAAAAAAGCAAATTATTTTTGAAGAATGGGAACTTGTCCTATCAAATATAAAGTTACAGAACCCCTTATAGCAGGGTGGGCATAGGAATAGTCAGATTATTGGCACAAAACAGAGATTTACAAGCATACCCGTGACTACAGGGGCATTGAGTACATAGGAAGGGCAGTTCAGATCAGAGCCAGAGCGCACTATTAAACTCCATCAATAAAAGTTGAGAGAACTGGCTTTCCATTTGGTGAGAAAAGCGAAAGTGAAGGTTTCTGCCATATGTATGCCACACACAAAAATAAATGCCATTTGAATTAAATATCTAATTATAAAAATAAAACCATGAAATCATTAAAATAGACTCTAAGAAAATATTTTTAACATTGGCTTGGGAAGAAAATCTTTCCTAGGATGATTAAAGCCAGACACTACAGAGGAAGAGATTTATGGCCTGGACTACATAAAACTAAAAACTTAAACACTGACACCTCATGTTGTATGAGGTACTATTTGTGCTAATACAGGCTCTTACCCTGAGGGAGATTAATTCCTCCAAGGAGGGAAAAAAAGGCAAAGGACTTAAATTGGCAATTCACAAATGAAGAAAAAAATGCTCAATAAACATGTGCAAAGCAGCTGAACCTCAATCTTAAAAGTAAGCAAAGAAATCCACTGTTGAAGAATGCGGGTGGGGGAGGGAACCAGCAGGAAGTGAGCCACACTCAGGTTGACAGGAACGTGGCTCTGGGTGCACCAGGCCAGCACACGCCTTCCCTTTCCAGGTATGAAGCATGAGCGATCTACTGGGGGAGGGCGTCCCAAAGTTCACTAGGTACACTGCCTTTTTAGGGGTAAAAATAAGTCCTCAAAAGACTGTATGTTCCTATCCCTGTATATATTCACAAAGGAACTCTGGAAACATTCCAAACTCCTGACAGTGGTTACCTGGATGGGGAAGGGAGAAGTGGTGGGAATTAGGCAGATTAGAGAGAGGAACAGGGACTTTGCCCTCTTTACATTGTTTTGTTTGTAACTTTTGAACCATGTAAATGTATTATTTATCAAAAAATGATTTCAAATCTTGTGCTGTTTAATTAAAATAATAACTATAGTGGACTGTTTTTTCCGTACATACATTCCCAGATAACACCGTGTTAGGTTTTAACTTTGAGACAGAAACTACCTGCATCTGTCTCATCCTAGAATCCAGCTACATACCCAGATCCCATGGCAGTGCCTGTGGAAAATTTCACTATAAGAGTTTCTAAACGGCAGTTTGATAATATGTATCAAAATGTAAAATTTTCATACCTAGCAATGGTATTTAAAAAAAATTTATCCTAAAGGAACTACTGAATAGAGTGCAAAGATGATTCTGCAGTATCATTTATTGCAGGTGGAAACTGGAAATCATTATAATCCACTAGCGTTACATAGCACAAATTGTGGTCACTGCCACAGATGCTGCTTGTTTGCAAACCACACTTGGAGTTGGAAGACCCTAGAAGCTCCCTGGCCCACGTTCTCAGCTTTGTGACTCTGGATCTCTGTTCCCCACTCACCCTCTCCCCAGCTTTTTGATGTACCGCCCCACCCTGGCCAGGCCACTGGCTCACCTAGTAAGCATAGGGCTGGGGTGGTTGGGGTTGGAGCAGAAGATGTTGTTGGACTTGCGTGTACCATCCAGGAACTCGCACACCGACTGGCCGCGGAGCTCAGCCAGGGGCCGGGCCTCGTGCTTGAGGAACCATTGGTGCGCCTCAAAGCATTTGGCACAGAGGAGCTGCTCACACTCGAAGCACCAGAAGTCCGCGGTCTCCTTGCAACGGGTACAAACGGCCTGTACATCCACGATCTGCTGGTACACCGACAGGCGCCGCTGCAGACTCTCGAAGAAGACGTTATCCAGGGCGGGCCCACTAGGGCCACGAGATTGATCAGCCTGGCAGATAGGGCACTGCCTGCTCGGGGCCTCCAGGCATCCTGAGCATAGTGTGTGTAGACAAAGCAGTAGCTTAGGGCTCTTGGCTTCGCGCTGGCAGCGCTGGCAGCGCAGGAACCGGAACTCATCCTCCGTGGCTTGCTGGGGGAGCAGAGGGGAGGGGTGAGACCTAAAGTCCCAGAAGCCACCCCCTCCCCCACGTCCAGTCACAGGCTTCTTCTCTTCTTCTCCCCACCCCTCCCCAGCCAGACATCTGCCCCAGTGGCTGGAGGCTGGAGTGGAACTTCATATTCCACTCCCTGGGAGTCACTAGATCATGCAAAACCCAGGCTTATTGGCACCGCACTTACTCAGGCCTACTTCCCATCGGGCACAGTAAAAAGGTTAACAAAGAACTACCTAACATATGATCCAGCAATTCTACTCTAGATCCATACATATATACCCCAAAGAACTGAAAACACTGACCCAAATGGATACTTATATACCCGCATTCATAGTAGCACACTATTCACAACAGCCAAAGGTGGAAACAACCCAAATGTCCATTACTGTGTATATTTTACCACAATTTTTTTAAAAAGTGCTTAATACAGTACATGGCAAATGAGAAGGGCGCATAAATACTAACTAGTAATGTTAATCAATATTATTTCTAGATGTAACTATGCAAGTAATACAAATTACTACAATTGGGCCTGGAAGAACATAGAGCAAAAGTTATAAGTAGTTCCTTTTGCAGGTGGGAAGCTAGGGGTTTGTTCAGAAGACTAAGGCGAAACTTCCCGGAGGAAAACCTAACAAACCCCCTTGGGAACAGGGTCGGGCAGGGAGGGTGCTCCAGGATGCTCAGAGGGAAGGCTTCCTGGAGAAGAAATCACAGGGGCTGTGGGGCCTTAATAGTGATTCATCTCTTTTATCCAGGCCACGGTTTCCCATTCTGATCTGGTTCTTGGGCTTTGTTTTTTCCAACGTTCCTCCCAATCCCCCTCCCCAGTCAAGAGCCATGCTGAGGCAGGGGCAATAAGTAGGGGCAAAGAAGCAAGTCGCCCACACGTGGGACAGAGTCTGGTCCCACGTGCCTCTCTAATCAGTGGAGAATAGCAGCCCAGAGAGGGCTCCCCTACCTCACCCTGATCCCTTTTTCCCCTTGCCCTTACTCCTACTCCAGCCGAGGGGGTCAGGACCCTAGGGTCTGGTCTTCCCTCTGCGTATCTGGTGGTCAAGTTCCTTCTCCCTTCTCGCCTCTCCCTCCACCACAGCGAATTAACAAAGCCTAAACCCCATCTCCCTAAACCAAGTAGTACCTCCGTGGGGCTGTGGTCCGGGCTAGGCTGGTGGTTTTGGGAGGGCTCCGGAGGAGGCATGGTGGGCGCGTGCGGCAGTGCGGAGTCCTGCTGGGACCCCAAAGACCCGGCGGGTACAGGTTCTTGCTGCACGAACCCCCGCGCAGTTTCGATTCTCAGTTTTGATCTAGCAGGACGGGAAAAGCTGAACGAAAATCCTACGTCAGATGGCTGAGTTTCCGGAGCCGACCGAAAGGGGAGGTGCCAGTTCTGGGCCAGTCTCGGAGAGGAAGTGAGACAGGAGCTGGAGGCGGTTCTAGGGGCGGAGAGGCAGACAGTGGGTTTCGAAGACACTCCCAGCTGGGGTAATGGGAAAGTGGGAGAGCTGATGGGGAGGCAGCCCTGGCCCTGGGCTTTGAACCATTCATCAGCCCACAGTGGCACAACTTTGTGCCAGCTCCGAGCTGGGAGCCCCAGACATAGAGATGAGCCACATAGGGCTCTTGCTTTGTAAGAATCCCAGATCTAGTTGGAAGGGCAGTCCCTAAACATGGAGATTTTCACACAGTATTGAGACAGGCTAGAAAGGAGGTCTGTCAGCTGGGACTTGGAAAAGTGGGAATTCACCAGGGATTCAGAGATTGGGAAGGCTATTTAAACACAGAGAACAGTACATACGTGCAAAGGCATGAAGGTATGAAACAGGACAGCCTGTTTAGAAACTAGTTTTGATTATTTTCTGATTTAAGAGGGATCCATGAGCAATGTTGGCTGGAGAGTGGAGTGGGGCAAGATTATAGCTAAGGAGGTGGGCCAGTGTTTTGGACAATAGAGTTGGTTTGGAACCCAGAAAAATGTGATCCACTGTGCATGACAGAAAAGTCACTCTGACAACCTAGGGGTAGGTGGTCTGTTGTAGAATGGGACTGTGGGATACAAGGAGGGATCTGAGTCAGAGGCACTAGGAGGACACTGAGCAGAGAGGAGAACAGGCCGATGCCTTGGGTGATAATTAGAAAGGTGGGTAAAGCTTAGGCCTTGGGGGATAGGAAAGGAAAGAGAAGAGCTGGAGACCAGATATGACGAGTGAGGAGGGAGCAAGTTAGTTCTTGGTCAGCAGAGAAGCATGCCAGACCCCCATTTGGTGAAGGGAGAAAGTACAGCCCCAGGTGGCTTTACTGGGGCCATCCTAACCACTACGCTGACCCTTGTGCACCTATTCCCATGCTCAGTTCCGGCTTAGAACAGACTAGAAGGGGTGGTGACAGGGATCTGCTCTTACAAAGGCTTATACTCTGAAGGAGTGAATGGAGGGGAAGTAGGAGGCAACCAAGTCCCTTGGCAGGGACTGTGCCAAGCCCTCAGGAGCCTGCTCTACCCTCCAGCCTGATCAGGATCCCTAGGGCTTTACAATCAGGCCACCAAACTAGGAAAAGCCAAAGATGGTGAGCAGCCCTCTGCAGCAGGGACCTGGAGCTGGGCTTTTGCTGGGAGGCAGACTGGCATGTGGCTGAGACAAGGAGAGCTTTATTAACCTCTCTGCTCATTTTGGAAGACAGCCTGCCTCAATGCCCTACTGGAAGCTGATGCTTCTCAGGGTAAATTCTCCATTTGCATTTGGGTTTTCTCACACCATGGAGAGACAAGTTACCTCTGGGTAACTGAATCAAGAGGTGTGCTGTCTCCGGACCTATAGGAATGAAGATCTCACCTCTGGACTCTCTGGAGGGTCTGCCCGTGACCACTCTGTGCAAACCCCTCATTCATTACTCTACCGTGCTTCCGGAAGTCTGCACCCGAAATTTCAGTCCTTTTGTGCCAAAGTTCAGGCCTTCCCGCCCCACCTTGACCACAGTGACTTAGTCAGCAAAAAAGTACTGAGATCACTCTGTGCCAGGCCCTTCTTACTAGGCTGTGGGGACACAAAGTGGAATGATTTCCCGACCATGCCCTGGAAAAACCGTAACTCTAAATAATAGCCTTCCCACCCCCAACTCCCCCCCCCCCCACGCCGCCCCATTAGTAATTGAGTTTGGAGAGGGAATGGTACCTTTTCCCTAATTCTAGATAAGATTCGGCTACTGAAAAATCTCTTTCAAAGCCAACTTCCCCTCCCGAAGCTTTGCTAAGGCCAAAGGGCAGCAAGCAGAAGGAGGCAGGGACTCTAGCCGACTTCCGGGAACGCAGACCTCTCTCCCTCCCAGCCCCGCGGCCGCAGTTCGGCCCTCCGGGCGCAGGTGGCGCCGTGAGACGGCGGGAGGCGGGCGGCCCAGCCTCCGGGTCCTGCATCCCGAGCGCCGCTGCTGGCCGCGCAGGGAGAACCGGAAGCGGTGGCGGGCAGGGGCGGGGGCCTGCTGGTCAGTCGGGCGAAGTGCGGGGGCGTGGGATGTGTCCCTTCAACCCCTACAGTCAAGCACCATGGTCCGCAGGTCAGGTTACCGGGCGCTGCCCTGGGGGGACTTTGACCGTTTCCAGCAGTCAAGCTTCGGCTTCTTGGGCTCACCGAAAGACTACTTGTTCTCGGAGCCGGGCAGCGTGGGACCCGGGGCTGGTGAGTGGCCGCCCCCCACTCCCAGCATAGAGGACCCGGGAGGTGGGAGGGCGACCCGGACTCTCTTCCCCTGAGAAGTCAGCTCGTCTGGCATAGTTGCACCCTAGGCGCAGGGGGCGGGAAGGGACTCGATGTCGAGAGGAGCATGTGTAGCGCTGGATGCTAGCGCGGATCTGTCCTTTCTAGCGCCTTGGGGCTGCAGCCCCAGAGTTCTCATCTTCGAGGAACCTCGCCCCTCTCCCTCCTCGGTTCTTATCAGCCCTTTAGGCCGGGGCAGAGGTTTCAAGTTTCCATTTTGACCGAGAAGAAACAAAGGTCTAGGAATAGAAAGAAGGTCATCAGCACGCCAAGGGCACTTGGGCTGCAGAGAAGTGTTAGGATCCTCACTGCCCCTACCCCCATCTCTTAGATTCCCTGAGCTTGAGCACCTGTTTACTGGTGGAGACGTGCAGGCTAGAAAGGCTCTCAGTTGCCTCTGGTCTGCTCTGGCCCTGTCTTGCCCCAAAGCCTTGAGTCCCACATTCCTCAGCCTCACAACCAAATTCTGGAGGAGTCTGTCCCTCCCTGACCCACCTGTAATGACAGCTGCCGTATCCAAGGGTTCCTTTTCTGAAGGGGCCATGTGGATTGGAGCCAGGCAGGAAAGGAGAGTTAGGACCCCGGGGACGCAGGGAACCTAGAGGGCATGTATGGGGTTCCTGGGAAGATGGGGCAGAGGCTCCTGCCCGCTTCCTGTCTAGGGTCGGGAGGGAAAGAGAAGAGAATAACCTCATCCCAGATTCTGAGGTTGGCTCAGCTTCACTCCCATCCTGGGTTCCTGGCTCTCCGGGGGCCAGAACCTCTGACTCAGATGAGCCTCATCTTCCTAGTTCTCCCTCCCCACCTCCTACCCGAAGCTCTTCAAGTGAAGCATGCATTTGGTGGTCCTTAGGGCATTACAGTGGGGGAAAGAATTGTGAGCTAGGAAAGAGCATCTTAGTCCTGCCCTGTGGCTCCTATTTGTGAATGCTTTATTTGTTTAGGCAAAGGACTCCTTGAAAGCAAACTCCTGGGCCTGCTGGGAGAGAGGGGTGTGTTATGCCTGCAGCTTTCAGTTTAACCCAGCCTGCGTTTACAGATTCCCAGGTGCTCCTGGCTCTGTGCCAAGTCTGGGGAGGCAATACATTGTAAATCAGATAAGAAGATTGCTCCTGCTCAGCCCAGTGAGGAGGGCGTCACATGGTTTGCTTCTTTGATACAATGACCATTGTCCAACAGAGAATAATCTTGGGAGGGTTGGTTGGATTTGGGGTAGATTAGTTTTTTGTTTTTCAATCCTCACGTGGGGCTATGTTTATTGATTTGAGAGGAAGGGAGAGGGAGAGAAACATCAATGTGAGAGCAAAACATTGGAAAACATTGATCGGTTGCCTCCCGTACATGCCCTGACTGGATATAGAACTGACAAGCTTTTGGTGTATGGGGTGATGCTCCCACCACCTGAGCTAACGGCCAGGGCCGGACAGATTAGTTTTGTTGTGTGGGAGGAGAGAACAGTCCTTAACTAGCACCTGCCCAAAGATATGGGAATGTCAGGCGAGGAGGCAGTTGAGAGTCCCGAGAAGGAAGGGGGAGGGCAGAAGGCATACTTGACCACATCACTCTGCCTGCAGCTGTGCTGGCAGGTCCAGCTGGTGTCCCTTGGCTGCCTTTGTTCTCTCCTCCCAGATGCACCTCAGACCTGGCCCTCTTGCCTCTGCTGTGTCCTCATTAGTTTCCTGGGGTTCTTGTTGTTGCCGATTACATTCCCCATTTCTGGCTGGTTTGCCCTGAAGGTAAGGCTGACTGGGACAGCCCCGGAGTGGCTGGGCCATACTGAGAGCTTTAGCACTGATGGATGACTTTTCCATCCTCTGCTTCCTTTCCTTAAATATTTGTTATCATACTTCTGTGAAATGGGCTGGGTGAGCACTGTTCATTACCATCTTTCAAATGAGGAAACAGACTCAGATGTGTCCAAAGTCACATGGGAACCAAACTGCCAAGTGATGGGCTCTGGATAATCTCGTTCAGGTGCATACAGATATTTTTGCCAGATCTTCCTACCTTTTTTTATCAGGGGCGTCAAACTCATTTTCACCGGGGGCCACATCAGCCTCGCCGTTGACTTCCAAGGGCTGAATGTAATGTTAGGACTGTATGAATGTCGTTACTCCTTAACTGTTAAGCAAGAGCTTCGCCATGCTGCTAGGTAGAAACAAGGTGCCGGGTCAGATAAAATGAGGTGGAGGGCCTGTGCTTTAGGTTAAGTTAAATTAGAAATAAAAAACACTCAAGTTGTCCAGCAGATAATGAGTGCAAGGAAATCCAGCCTCGTTTTCACAGGGGGCGGTGCAGATGGGAAAAGGGTGAGCTGCAGCTGAGACCCACACGCCAGAGCTGCAGTGAAGTGCCAGCCCAGGCAGGCCTTGCCCTTTGTGTGGCCCTAGGCCACAGTCAGCTCTTCTACAAAGCCTTTGGGTTAGGTGTGGCCTGGAAGGACATCCTTAGAAAGTCCTAAATCCTAGCCCTAAAACTGCCGCTGAAATATTTCTGACCTTGGCAAGTCACTTTGCCTCTCCGGGCCTTCATTTCTCAATTTGGATGTATTTGCTTCTTTGTGGACTCCAGGCACCCGAAGTTGGCAAAGCCTTTTGTTTGGCATTGTGGGTGGAGCAGCCCAGAATTTGCTCCCAGCTAATTCCAGAGCCGACAGTTTCCTGCTGTGAGTCACATCTAGCTTCAGACCACAGACTGAGACGTTTCTCTGAGGATCAAGCTAATGCGGTGTGGTGGTTGAGAGCATTCAGAATTCCATTCAGATCTTGCCTATTTCAGTTAGGGATGTGTGATTTTTGAGCAAGTCACTTAACCCCTCAGAGCCTTGGTCTTCTCATCTGAAAACAGAGAGTTGAAGGATACCTGACACGGCCCGGCCCAGGGAAAGGGGGAAAGAGGGGAGGGACGGCCCTGGGCAGCTGTCATCACCAGCCTGGGCTCCCTGCCCTCAACTCTTCCTTTGCCATTGTGGACAGATTGTGCCCACCTATGAGCAGATGATCGTATTTCGACTGGGCCGGATCTGCACCCCTCAAGGGCCTGGCATGGTTCTTCTCCTGCCCTTCGTTGACTCCTTTCAGAGGGTGGATCTGAGGACACGAGCCTTCATGTCCCTCCTTGCAAGGTGAGGGGCTTCTTGGCTCACCTGGACGGGGGGAGTGGGGCTTATGTAGAGTGTATTCTTGGTGCCAGTACCTTGGCCTATGAGTAGCCATCAGGGACAGGGGAAGGATGATAGAGAGGAGACCAGAAAATTGAGGATGGGGGCTGGGAGCCCATCCTTGCTCCATATACCTTACTCCATGTACTTGGGGTCACCATCTAGTCCACAGGGCACTAGCGACCAGGTGGGTGGATCAAGCTGAGTGGTCTCAGTGACCTCCCTGCAGCTTCCGCCTCTTGTCTCCTCTTTCATGGCCTCTCCCAACAGTTGGCTTTTAAGGATGGGGCTGTGCTGTCTGTGGGGGCTGATGTCCAGTTCCGCATCTGGGACCCAGTGTTGTCAGTGATGACTGTGAAGGACCTGAACACAGACACACGCATGACAGCCCAGAACACCGTGACCAAGGCCCTGCTCAGGAGGCCTCTGCGGAAGACCCAGATGGAGAAGCTCAAGATCAGCGACCAGCTCCTGGTAGGCAGCTTTTCCCGGGGTAGAGTCGGTGGCCGGCTGCTGGGCCTGGCTCTGCCTGCGGGATGCTTGGAACAAAGCAGCAGGTCACTTGGGCCTCAGTTTACCATATGCCTGAAGAGTGTGACAGCCTTCGAAGAGCCAGTGGTGTGGGTGGGACTATGAGTTGAGGAATGCCAGATGGGCACAGGAATCTGGGGCAAAGGAGTCTCCTAAAGCCAAGGGGCATGGCTTGACAGGAATTCCTGGGGTCTGCCTCAGACTGCTGGGGTTTTGCCTTCACTGTTCTGTCGGCATTGCCATGACAACACCGGGCCCCAGGGTCCTTCATTAGACTTGGGGCAGGCAGGTGGATGGAAGGCGTGGGGCCTGCCTGGCCCACTCACCTTCTGGGGAGTTCTCTGCCCCTCAGTGCAGCGTGTGCGTTTTGGGGATTTTGTCTTCCGGCTTCTCACCGAACAAAGGGACACAGGACAGTTGGAACTTTGTCCTGCTTCTCCATGGGTGAGCAGTAGTCTACACTGGAATTCACCTTAAATCCTATGACAAGTTGGGGTAGAAATGAATACACAGGTGGTAGTGTGTCCCCTGACCCCGTGTCCTAACAGGGAGACACAGGTGAATTTGCCCCTCATTCCTCTCAGCTCTACTTTCCCGGTGAACTGGGGTTAGAGGAAAGGAGTGCCAGTCCCAGAGGTCCCAGTCCTTTCTGGAAGTAAATCCGCCACCTCGGTGAAACTCCAGGGAAAACACTACTTGTGATAGTGGCAGTAGCTTTCGTGGGCAGAGCGTTTTATAGTTTATAAGTCCTTTTGCCAGCTCCCCTGTATCCCAGCTTTGCATGTTGCTGCAAGAGGGCTGATGCGGTATTATTTTGGAGGGAGGACACTAAGCCTCAGAAATTATTTTGCATGCCTCTGAGAACCATGGTCAAGGGCAGAGCTGGACCAGAGCCAGAACAACTGCTCCCCCACCTCCCAACCCAGTGCTAGATCATTTTAAAACATTTTTTTAAAATGTTTTTCTATTATAGTTGACATTCAATATTATATTAGTTTCAGGTGTATAGCATACTGGTTAACCATGTATATAACTCATGAAGTGATCCCCCCAATAACACCATGTGTAGTTGTTACAATATTATTGACTGTGTTCTCAGTGCTGTACTTGACATGCTCATTGACTGTTTTGTAGCTGCCAATTTGTACTTACTAATCCCTTCGCCTTTTTCACCTAAACCCCTATCCCTCTTCCCATTCAGCAACCATCAGTCTATTCTCTGTATCTATGAGTATGTTTCTGACTTGTTCATTTATTTCGTTTTTCAGATTCTGGATATAAGTGAAATCATGTGATTTGTCTTTCACTATCTGACTTATTTCACTGAACGTGACACCCTCTAGGTCCATCAGTGTTGTTGCAGATGGGAAGATACCATTCTTTTTTATGGCTGAGTCGTATTCTGTTGTGTCTGTGTAGCACTTTTTCATTATCTGCTTGTGTCTATCTATTGATGGACACTTGGATTGCTTCCATATTGTGGCTATTACTGTAAATAAAGCATCAGTGAACATAGGGGTGCGTATAACATTTTGAATTAATGTTTTGGATTTCTTGGGGTTAATATCCAGAAGTAGGATTGCTGGTTTATAGGGCAGTTCTATTTTTAATTTTCAGGGAAACCTACGCTCTGTTTTCCATAGTGGCTGTGTTAGGTAGGACAAGTGTCTCAAGGTCTGGGTAGTTCTTTCTAAATGCCATTCTTGATTAAGTGTCAAAATGTAGTGCAGCATTTTATTGAAGGAGCCAGAAATAGGATGCATTTGACAGGAACCCAACCTGATTAAGTGTAGCCCAGCTCCAAAGAAGAATCATCACGTAGTTAACCAAGTAGTAAATATAAGCAGTGGCTAAGCCTCCCTTCAGTAACACAGTATTACTGACAGTGATAGCTAAGAATTAGCAGGTTTCCTTCTGAGAGTTTTATGGTCTTGGGTCTTACATTGAAGTCTTTAATCCATTTTGAGTTAATTCTTGGATATGGCGGAAGAAGGTGGTGTAGTTTCATTTTTTTGCATGTATCTGTCCAATTTTCCCTACGCTATTTATTGAGTAGACTGTGTTTACCCCATTGTATGTTCTTGCTTCCTTTGTCAAATATGAATTGACCATAAAGTTGAGTTTGTTTCTGGGCTCTCTGTTCTGTTGCTTTATATGTCTGTTTCTCTGCCAGTGCATTGCGATACCCTCATAGTGTAGTCTGACACCAGGTGGTGTGATAACCTCCGCCTTTGTTCTTCCTTAAGATTGCCTTGGCTATTGGGGGTCTTTTGTGGTTCCAGACAAATTTTAGGATTGTTTGTTTCATTCTGTGAAAAATACCTTTGGTATTTTGATAGAAATTGCACTGAAACTCTAGATTACTTTGGGCCGTATGGGCATTTTAATGGTGTTCATTTTTCCTACCCATGAGCGGGGGTATATGTTTCCATTTATTTATATCTTCAGTTTCTTTCTTCAGCGCCTTACAGTATTCCAGGTACAGGTCTTTTGCCTCCTTGGTTAAGTGTATTCCTAGGTATTTTATTCATTCTGATCCAGTCGTAAATGGGATTTTCTTAATTTCTCTTTCTGGTAGTTTTTTTTTTGTGTGTGTGGAACCTTAAGATTCTATCTGTATAGCATCATGTAATATGCAAATAATGACTTGCATACTCTTTTACTTCTTTCTTTCCAATTTGGATGCCTTTTATTTCTCTTCCTTGTCTGTTGTGTTGACTTCCAATACTATATTGAGTAACAAGTGGTGGTAGTCTTGTTCCTGGTCTTAAGGAGAGTGCTATTAGCTTTCCCCCCTGAGGAGGAGGATAGCTGTGGGTTTGTCATGTATGGCCTTTATTATGTTGAGGTGTGTTCCCTCTATTCCCATTCTGCTGAGAGTTTTTATCATAACTGGATGTTGGCTTTTGTCAAATGCTTTTCTGCATTTATCGCTATGATCATATGATCTTTATCCTTCATTTTGTTTATGTATCACATTTATAGATTTGCAGGTATTGAACCAGCCTTGCTTCCTTAGGAATAAATCTAACTTGATCATGATGTATGATCTTCTTAATGCATTGCTGAATTCAGGTTGCTAATATTTTGTCGAGGATTTTCTTTTTGATTTTTACCAGGGATATTAGTCTATAGCTTTCATTTATACTGTCTTTGGTTTTGGTATCAGGGTAATGCTGGCCTCATAAAATGAGTCTGGGAGCCTTCCTTCTTCTTCAGTTGTTTGGAATAGTTTGAGGAGGGGAGCCATTAATCCTCCTTTGAATGTTTCATAAAATTTACCTCTAAAGCCATCCAGTCCAGGACTTTTGATTGTTGGGAGTTTTTGATTACTGATTTGAATTTGTTAGTAGCTACTAGTCTGTTCACATTTTCTGTTTCTTCTTAAGTCAGCCTTGGAAGATTTTATGTTTCTAGGAATTTATCCACTTTTTTTCTAAGTTGCCCAATTTGTTGTCCAAGTTGTTCATAATATTTTCTTACAATCCTTTGTATTTCTGTGGTGTCAGTTGTCACTACTCTTTTATTTCTGATTTTATTTATTTGGTCCTCTTGCTCTTTTTCTTAATGAATCTGGTTAAAGGTTTATCAACTTTATTTAACTTTTTCTAGTTTCTTTAGATGGAAGGTTAGATTGTTTACTTGAGATTTTTCTTGTTTCTTGAGGTAGGCCTGTAATACCATGAATTTCCCTCTAAGAAACGGTTTGGCTGTGTCCCGTATATTTGGGGTTGTTGTGTTTTCATTTTTGTCTCAATATTTTTTATTTCTTTATTGATCTCATTGTTTACCCATCCATTTTATAGTAACGTGTTACTTGTTCTGTGTGTGTGTGTGTGCTTTCAGTTTTCTTGTAATTCATTTCTAGCTTCATACCATTGTGTTTGGAGAAGATGGTTGATACGATTTAAATCTTATTAAGTTTATTGAAACTTGTTTTGTGACCTAGCATATGGTCTATCCTGGAAAGTGTTCCGTGTGCTCTCGAAAAGAATGTATATTTTGCTGCTTTAAGGTGAAATGTTCTTAAAAATATCTATTAGGTCCTTGCAGGTTTGATTCCCAGTCAGGGCGCATGCCTGGGTTGTCCGCCAGGTCTCCAGTAGGGGGTGCTCAGGAGGCAACCACATATTGATGTTTCTCTCCCTCTCTTTCTCTCTTGCTTTCCCTCTGTCTAAAAATAAATAAAATCTTTAAAAAAATCTATTGGGTCCATTTGGTCTAATGTATCATAGAAGGCTGCTGTTTCCTTGTTGATTTTCTGTCTGGATGATCTGTTTATTGATATCAAAGTCCCCTACTATGACTGTACTACTGTAGATCTCTCTCTTTATATCTGTCAATATTTGCTTTATATATGTAGGTGCTCCCACTATATCCTCTTATGATCTCTTCATCATTATGAAATGTCTTTCTTTGTCCCTTGTTACAGCCTTTGAAGTCTATTTTGTTGGATGTAAGTATAGCTACCCCAGCTTTATTTTTATTACTGTTTGCATGAAATACCTGTTTTCATTACTTTCAGTTTGCATGTGACTTTTTTTTAAGGATGATATATTTCTTTATTTTTCTATGTCTAATTAAATCTGTTCTGAATCTCAACACTGTTTTTTACTTTGTCTTTATTGTTGAGTCCATTTGTGTCTTTTGTTATGAAGTGCGTCCATTGTAGGCAGGGATGTGTGTGTGTCTTGTTTTTTTACCTGTTCAGACAACCTATGTCTTTTGATTGGATAATTTAATCAGTTTACATTTAAAGTGATTATTGATAGGTATGTAGTTATTACCAGTTTCTTATTTGTATTTTTAATTTCTTTTTTCTTCTTCTTAAAGAAATCCCTTTAACATATCTTTTAATAATACTGGTTTGGTGATGATGTACTCCTCTGGCTTTTTCTTGTCTTGCAAACTCTTTCTCTCCCCTTCAATTCTAAATGATAGTCTTGCTGGGTAGAATAATCTTGGCTATAGGTACTTGCTTTTCATCACTTTTAATATTTCTTACCAATTCCTTTTTTCATGCAAGGGTTTTGTTGAGAAATCAGCTGACAGTCTTCTAAGAGCTCTCAGGTAGAGGCTTTTCTCTTGCTGCTTTTAGGATTCTCTCTTTGTCTTTAACCTTTGGCATCTTAATTAAATGTGTCTTGATGTGGGCCTCTTTGGGTTCATCTTGTTTGGGACTCTGCATTTCCTGGATATGTGTGTCTATTTCCTCTGCCAGGTTAGGGAAATTTTCTATAATGATTTATTCAAATAGATTTTCAGTTTTTTGCTTTTTCTCTTCTCCTTCTGGTACCCCCACAATGCAAATGTTTTTATGCTTGATGTCCCAGACGTCCCTTAAACAGTGCTCATTTTTTGAAATTCTTTTTGCTGTTCCACTTGAGTGTTTTTCACTACCTTGTGTTCCAAACCGCTGATTCCATCTGTCTAATCTGCTGTTGATTCCATCAAACGTGTTCTTCATTTCAGTTACTGTAGTCTTCATTTCTGACTGGTTCTTTTTTATGGTCTCCACCTTTTTGTGTAAGTTCTCACTGAGTCTGTTTTTCTCCTAAGTTCACGGTCAGTGTTCAATCTTATACAACCCAGATAATAAATTGATAACAATTTTTGTGTATAGACCCTCATTGCATTTTAATTTGTGTTGAGGAAAAGAAAATTGATCTTGGCCTGTTCCACTTGGCTTTGGTGCCCAAACCCGAGAGAGGAGGTTTGAGAGGAGTCAGTCTCACACCAGGATGTCAGAGTCATTTAGGGCCCAGCCCAGGCTGAGCTGGCTGCTGGTAAAGTGGAGTCGGTGTCTCTGGTTAAAATGAAATCCTGGGAAATCCCACACATCCCCCTAAGTCCCAGTCCTGGCTTACATTTTTCTCTCTTATTTCCCTTTTGCCAGCGTTTCATCTGGAGGGATTGAATACTCCCTGCCTTGCTGGACTCTTCTTAGCTGTTCCAGGCCAGCTGCTTCACCCCTCACTCTCCTGGTTCAGCCTTCCCACTCTCACGCATCACTCTCTGCAGCAGGCCCGGCCTCCTAAAGCTCAGGTGAGAAAAACTCTAGGACAAGAACTCTTTCATCTTCCTCCAGTATCATCCCTGTGGACTCATCAGCATCTGTGCTATTTTTTCTGCCTCATTGGAAACATCTGCTTCCTCTGTCTGAGGCTGCACGGTCCCTGCAACAGCAGTGCTCTGGGCCCAGGACCCTGCTCCCTTTATCCTTTCATTATCCTTTCATCCTCCCTTCTTGCCCTTATACCTCTCTCCTCGTTTCCTTCTTTTCTTCCTGTCCTTAGTCTAGGCTTTTTCAAGGCTCCTAAGACAGACATCACGGTGAACTCCCCCTTGTCAATGCAGAGGGCACTTTTCAGTCCTTCCCCTTCCTCACCTGCTGGCAGCCTTTGACTCTGGGGACCCCTCCTTCTCGTACTCTCGATGGACTGTCTGCTGTTCTGGGCTTGCATTTCTCCACACCCCGGCTTTCCTCCTTCCTTCTGGTTACCGTTGTTATTCCTTGTTGCCCTGCTCTTCAGAGTCCAGGTTTCTGTGAATGGCCTGTTTTCCTCTGTGACCTGGGTGGACCTCATTTACCTGGGGCTTATGCTCCCTCTGGACACTAATTATTCCTACCACTCTGCTCCGGCCCAACTCTCCCCTGCACCCTGGACCCATTTATCCAACTGCCTAGTGGACACTTGGCTGCGCCGTGCACACCTCAGGCTTTAATGCATTAAAATAATGACCCTCCCTCTTCTCCACGTCCCCAGTTCTGCGTCACCCACTGTGTGTCCTCCTTGGCAGGCATCCACACGTACGAGCCACGCCAGAAACCCGAGTTGTCTGGCCTGTCATCACACACCTGGGCAGCCAGCTGGCCCGCTGGTTCTCTTTCTCCAGTGTCCGCTGTAGCTTCACACGGTTCACAGAATTGTCTCCCTCCCCTGGCGTATCTTCTCTCCACGGCCGCCTGTCCGCCCAGCACCAGGTGCACGTCGCTTCCGTGGGCACTTTGAACGACGTCCTGCGCGGTCCCTGTGCCTCCGCCCTCAGCCCTCCAACCCCGTGTCCACACGGCAGCAAGAGAGTCTTCCCAGCAAGCAAGTCTGCTCTGCCAGCTTCCTGCAAACTCCTTCTGGGGCTTCTTGCACCTCAAAATGAGTCCAGGTGAGCGGGAGCAGCCACCCAGACCCCTCAGCTGTCTCCGGTCTCCCAGCCCACACCTGAGTGTCTAACTGAAGGAGCTGTGGTTAGTCACAGTTCCAGAATGTTCCAGGTTCTCCTGTCTGGGTTTGTGCACGTGCTGTTCCCACTGCCTGGAAGGGCCCTCCTTTCCCTCACGCCCCTTCGCCTGGTTAACTCGCTGCCCCATGTCTTTCCTGCCAAAGTAAGCCCTTTGCCTGGGTAAAGTAAGCCCTGGGTGTGTACTGCCAGCAGCCCGCAGCTGGGCTGTAATTGTCTCCTGCCTGTGTGCCCAGGGGGAGACTTGTCGGGGGAGGTCTGGTGCCCCGTGTGCCGCCGTGTCCACGTGTGGTTAACCCAGCCTGCGCAGAGAAGCCGCTCCGGGGTGTGCTCAGCGAGTTCCATTTCTCCAGCTGGAGATCAACGATGTGACCAGGGCCCAGGGGCTCAAGGTGGACCTCGTGGAGCTGGCAGTGGAGGCCGTGCTGCAGCCGCCCCGAGACAGCCCCCTCCAGCAGCCAGCTACCCGGGTCTGGGGGTGGGCGTGACCTCAGTGGCAGGATGTACCCTTTCCCCGGGCCAAGGTGAGGAGCCTCCAGAAAAGGGTGGGGACTCAGCAGGGCACTCAACTTGGTGTCCAGCACAGGCTGAGCTGTCCTACTTGCTCCCTTAACCAAGTATCTTTGTGTCGTCCTTGCCCTGCCTGTCTGTCCAGCTACTGTGATTCTGGTGCTGCCCAGAACTCGGGCAGCGGGAAGAGCCCAGGTGTTTGTGAGTGCATGCAAGGCTTTGGTAGCCTGCGTCATAGCAGGAAGCAGCAACACCCAGAAAAGAGATTTCCATTCGTGACTGGAGTCCCTTAGAAATGGGGTTTGGGAGTTAAGGCAGAAAACTCAAGAGCATCTTCTTAGCCGAGGAGGAAGTTGAATCCGGACCTGAAGGGGATATAAGAAGGAACTGCTGCGAACCAGTGATCCTGACCTTGGCAGCCAACTGATCTCCCCTCTCTGCCTCCCTGCCCACCACAGACACCTTGGAGATGGTGAGTGAAGTGGAGCTGCCTGCCCCTCACATCGGTGCTGGGCCCAGCGTGAAGCAGCCTGTGGCCGAGGGGCTGCTGGCTACTCTGCAGCCCTACCTGTCTGAGACCCTGGTCAGCCAGGTCGGGGCCTGCTGCCAGTCCAAGGTCATCCTGCCCAGTGGCTCCCAGAGAGCATCTACTTCCTGGACCTCACTGCAGGTGCAGCTGCCCTCCCTGCCCTCTCTTTCCCACCCAGGTTGCTGGTAGCCCCGACCCTCTCCCCTGGGTCCTTTTTTAGACTAACGCCGCTCCCGATAGCAGTTTAGGGTGAAGCCATAGCAGTCAGGGGCGCAGACACCATGTGCAGACACTGATTGTCCTGGCTTTTATCTCCCCACCCTGTCCTCACCAGCAGGACAACTCAGATAGCCGAGCTGGCCCCAGGGGCCTACGTGAGTGGGCGGCTAAAGGTGAAGGGCGGCCTAGCAGTGGCCCTGAAACTGGAGGCTGCCCTCAGAACCCTGAAGTCGCAGCCTTGGCTGACCATCTGTAGCCCAGCCCAGGCCTGGCACCAAGCCTGGCACCAAGCCAGGGGCATCTTGAAGGAAGAGGCATTGGGGCTACACCTCTGGGTGTTGAGTCCCTGAGAAGGTTCAGACCCAGCCAGGGGCCGGTGAGTGGAGGTTGAGTCGGGCTGCCCTGCCCTTCCCAGTCCCCTGCCAAGGACCCAGCCCTGAGCTGGGCACACAGCACAGTGACAGGAGCACCAGGCCTGTTCTGCTCCACCGCCTGTCCGATCGGAGGGGCAGGGCCCGCAGAAACAGCCCGATAGCAGCTGGTGTGGTCCCACTGTCAGGGGGCAAAGTATGTGGCTCAGACTCCCAGATCCAGAGTGTGGTTGGGGGAAGGGGGGCATGGAGAGGAAAGTGACCACCAGGAAGAGGTCACTGCAGCCAGAGGGACCTGGGGATCAGACAGGGCCCACGGTCCAGATTGCAGTCCAGGCCCACGGGTCAGGATGGGAGAGAGTGGAGTCTGCTCCTCCCTGGCCCTGAACGCCCCTTGCCTTACCTGACAGCTCGCTCCTACATGCCTGCTGGGCCAGGCTGGGGCCGAGGGCAGCATGAGGGGGGCCCTGCCCTTCCTGTGCTGCCTACCGCAGGTTTGAAAACTCACGTGCGTTGGGGAGCAGTAGGTGTGGTGTTGGGTGATCCCCGGGCTGTTGCCCTCGAGTCAGTGGCCAGGGACCAGGGCCCGACAGGATGACACAAACCTTCACGATGCTCTTGAATTGCCCACGATCCTCTTTGTGCCAAGGGTCTCAAACCCTCTGAGGCAGGAGCTGGCACTCTGTTCCTCCTGATAGAGAGGTGTGCCAGGAAAGGGGGTGTTGGGGCATGAGGCCTGGCGGAGTCACCCCATTCAGGAGAGCAGTCGGGGCTTGTCTGTGCCTCCCCTTCTCTTACACCTCGGCTCACCTTCTCCACCGGATGGAGGGAAGGAAACAAGAAAACCTGTAGAGTCCTGGCCTGGAGACCTGGCCAGGCTTGCTGCTCCACTGATCCAGCCCAGACCCCAGGTGGCCTGGAGGAGGGGTCTTTCACTTCTCCAGTCCTCGACTGAGTCTCACTTCTGGAAGAGGCTTGTGAAAAAGCCCCACAGGAACTTGAGCGCTCCCTTGAGAAACAGCCTCTGGCACCAGGCCTTCCTGTGAGACCTTAAAGGAAACCGAAACTCAGAGTCTCTGGGCATGGAAAGGTCAGGGAAACTGAAACTTCCCCAGTCGTCTGTGGGCCCCGCTGCCGGCCATGAATACCCCTTCCAGGAAATGGAGCGCATGGGCTCAAGGGCCCCTGGGCTTCGAAGGACCAAGCAGAACTTACAGTCCCTACGGGAGGACCAGGGGCTTCCCGAGAGGGTGATGCCTGAGATTTGGAGCTACAGGAGCAGGTATCAGCAGGGAGGAAAGAAAAACAGGGAAGCCCTGGCCGGTAGCTCAGTTGGTTAGAGCGTCCTCCCTGTACGCCAAGGCCGTGGGTTTGATCCCACGGTAGGGCACATACAGGAATCAACCGATGAGTGCATACATAAGTGGACCACACATTGTTTTCCCCCTTTCTCTCTCTAAAAATATCAGTACAATTTTTAAAAAGGGAATGGGGGAAAAGCATTGGACAGAAGGGAAAGCCCTTCTGAGGACACAGAAGGGACCGGGCACTCCGGTACGGAGCACGGGAACGCCGCTGTGAGGAGGGCGAAGGTAGGGGCTGTGCGGGAGGCGCATGCCCGTGGCGGGCGGGACCCTGCCCCTGCCTACACGCCACAACACGGGGTCTGGCGGGAGTAAGACCTGCCCGAGTGTGCTTGGTAGGGTGATAATGTGGGTGGAATAATTTAGTTTTAATTGGAGCATTTCACCCAGAATGTCATTTGGTGTGCTTGAGTGTGATACTATTATGCTGCAGAATTGTATGCTTATGATTTTGTAATAAAAAGGGCATTATTTGTCTAGCCCCTGCAGTTATGATGTTTATATATTGGTATCTAATATGTCTCATGTTAAATTTTGAATAGCTTGTATAATCACATGGTATATCCTTTGCATTTTTTTTACACAAATTGCAACATAGTGAACACATGTTCACTTAACATTAAACCTTGAGGGTTATTTTTTCATATTAATACACAAAGACTTTTTCCATTTGGTTTTGTTAGTTACGTATGATTCCATTGAATGCATGTATCATGATTTATTTCACCTGTCTTACACTTAGATTATGTCTTGGGTTTTGCTATTTCAAGCGATGTTGTACTAATAACCTTTAAATATGCCAGTTAAACTGTATGCGAGTTTATCTTCCAGATAAACTCCTAGAAGGGAAATTGGTAGGTCAAAGCATTTGTGATTTGAATCAAGTATAAAAACCTGCATTCTGAGGTTATAAAAGAATTCCACGTAGTATTATAATTTCATATTTTTACATGTAAATTTTTGACCCATTTGGAACGTAAATGTGAGCGACTAGAGAAAGAAGGGAGCAAACAGGAGGGGATGAAACACGCACCCACTTCCACACAGAGCCGTGGGCTGTGCACCCAAGTGAAGCCCCAGAGGTGCTGACGATAAAATCTTAGTCGCTGGGTCGCTCACATAGGTCTCCCTGGTTAGCCTCTCAGTGGGGCCTTTAACCCAAAAGCTATGAGCTGCCAGTGAGCAGGAGGTGGGGCCTCTGGAAGCCCTTTGTGTGTTGGAGGCCGGGGAAACATTTCTGGCTCTACCTGGTCAATGTTTCTTGATTCCCACCCTAAGCCAAGTGGAGCCCAGCTCACCAGCCAGGGCAAGGAGTCTGTAAGTGAGGCCGATGTAAGGAGAAGCTGGGAGCAGGATTTGAGCCTGCAAAGCCAAGGCCGGGTGGGAGGCAGTCCTGGAGAACCTCAGGATTCCCAGGTGGAAGAGAGCAAATGATGGACCCACACAGCTCATTTCACAGATGGGAAGACCGAGGCCCAGCAGGCCCTGAGACAACCTTCCCATAGGAGTTCGGGGTGGAGCAGGGCCCAGAACCTACGTTCACTACATCGGGATTGGCTTAAAGAGGTTCTCAAGGTCCTGGGGCTCCCTGGTAGGGTAGCTCAGTTGTTTAGAGCAACGTCCCAAAACACCAGGGTTGAGGTTCAATCCCCCCCGTCAGAGCACATATAAGAATCAACCAATGAATGCATAAATAAGAAGAACAGCAAATCTATCTCTAAAAATCAAATTAAAAAATAAGAAAGATCCCAGTGCCTCCTGTAGCTCTGCCAAGCTTGACTCCACTGTATGGGGTTGGGCGAGGGGACAGGGTGCCTACTTCCAGCGCTCTAGCTTCTCTGCCACTCAGCCAGGAGGGGACAGGGGGGAGGCTGAATGGAGGGGCTGCCTTACCACAGGCCTCTGCCCTGGACCGACCTGCGCTCCAGAGCCTGGCAGTGTCTGCCATATCGTAGACAACAGCAACTGCTTATTAAAACCGACTTGCTGAATGAGGTTTGTCGAAGGTGAAAGTAGAGACAGACAGACTGGGAGAGAGAAATGGGGATAGGGAGAGAAATAGGAATAGAGGAAGGCTGAAGGTGGTACAGGAGAGACAAAACAAGGAGATGGGCAGAGGGGGAGTAGGCGGCAAATCCTTGTGTCCGCCAGGGTGGTGCAAACAGAACCATGTGGGTCGCCCTGGAGGGGCTAGAGGCACCTGAGGAGGAGATGCTTGGGGAGGGGTTCTGTGGCTCTTGGCTTCTTGGTCCCAGTCTCCTGACTCCCTAAAGGGAACCCAGAGAAGCCTACTTAGGAGCTTGTGGCACCACCTTGTGGCAATTTTGGGGATAGCTGGTTTTCTCATTCCCGATTTAGCTTTTCAAGGATCCGGAAGGATCGCTGGGACAGTGGAGAGAAAATGAAGAGAGGAAAGGGGCCTTACGCCCAGGCCTCTGAAATGTTAGCTTGCCTGACCATTCCTGTATATATTCACACACACACACACACACACACACACACACACACACACATCCCTGTGTGTGTCCAGGCCGAGGCTGAACTTGGCAGTGATGCAGGGTAGGGAGAGAATGAGGAAGTAGAATGGTGGGTGGGTTTAACCAGAAGGACTTGGGGAAGGTTGACTAGTGTGACCCGGAAAGTGCAGCTCATGGAATTAAATCTGTAAAATGGGGCTAAGTATATCAAAGGCCAACACTCCAAGAATATTTCCGGGAAGAAAGAAAAAAATGCATCATGATAAGCCAAGTTCATGAAGAAGAACAACAGCCTCGTGTGTGCATGCCCTGGGGACATACCCTCAGGGGCACAAATACAGTTACAATTGGTGGAACTGAAGGGTGAAATACAGAGGTACTTCTGTCTCAGCGCGGGACAGGTGAGTGGGCGGGCAGCAGCTCGGTCTGGATGTGGGTGGCATGAACCAGCCCAACCTGATCGACACTGCAGGGCACTACACCCACCAGCAGCAATGCATACGTTCTTTCCAATCCTATGGAACAGCCATAATGCAAAAAATTAAAGATTAAAATCCTATAGATATGGTCTCCCATCATAATGAAGTTAAATTAGAAATCGGTAACTGAAAGTTATCTGGAAAATTCCCAAGTATTTGGAGATTCAACAGCACACTTTAACTCATGATTGAAAGAACCATGAGAATAATTAGACATATTTTTAATTGAATAAAAGTGAAAACACAACATATAATTTGTAGGGCACAATTTACAGCAGCGCTTGGAGGGAAATTGTGGTGTGGCGTGTTTATGCTGAAGAGCACAGGAGGGGCATCAGCGGCTCCTTGATGAGGCCGACAGTGTGATCATGATTGTATTGTTTCCACCAAAATTAAAAAGGAAATAAAAATGCACACCACAAATGGGGAGAAAATATTTATAAAACACATAACCAGTACAGGACTTGAATCCAGAATAGAGATGGAACTCTTCCAACTCAGTAAGACAGACAGACAGGCTAATTAAACATAGGCAAAGGGTTTACACAGAAACATCATCAAAGATGAGATGTGGTGGAAAATGTATACATGAACAGATGCTTAGCGTTATTAGTCACCAGGGAAATGAAAGTTGAAACCACCAAGAAACACCATCACATACCTATAGAATGGATTAAAAAAAATAAAGCAAGCTAGTACAGAGTGACAATAGCCACTTGGCGGAGTCATAGCCACTTTGGGAAACAGTTTGGCAGTTTCTTGTGCAGTCACCCATGTGACTCAGCCACCTGACCCCGAGGTAAATGACCAAGAAAATAAAAGCATATGTCAGTTCAAAGACCTGTAGGTGGAGGTTTGCAGCAGTTTTTTTCATAATGGCCCCAAACTGGAAATGACCCAAATATTTCTTCTCTGATATATGGAAAAATAAATTTTTCCACGTAATGAAGTATTACTTAGCAATAAAAAGGAACAAGCTATGGATGCATACACCATGGATGAATTTCAATAGAAAAACAGTACGTTAAGTGAAAGAAGACAGACACAAAAGGCCACATACCATGTAATTCCATTTCTATCAGACTCTGGAGAAGGCAAAACTAGGGACAGAAAGCACATTGGTGGCTGCCAGGAGCTGGAGGTGGGGAAAGAACTTCGGCTATAAAGGGGCAGGAGAGAACTTTTCAGGGTGGTGAAGATATTTTACATCTTGATTGTGGGTCTTTTTTTTATAGTTGCACATAGTTGTCAAAACTCATCAAACTGTATACGTAAAGTGGGGGACTCCCACTGCATGCAACTTATTCCTTAATGCACTTGGGAAGAGTCAATAGCTATGAGTCAAAAATGAGACGGTCTTTGATGCCACACATGCTGCGCCCCTTCAGGTGGCCTCTGGGTGCAGTGACAGCGTTTCCTGGTTAGGAAGCTCACAGGCTGCTGGGATCCTGTCTCCTGCCTGACACGAGTGCTCTGCCAGCCGGGTCAGGCTCCTTGGGTCCAGGATTCGGTTGCCCGAGTGACCACAGGCAGATCCCGTGCCAAAGTTGTGGCGGGTACGCACACTGCTGCAGTGAAGGAGGGAGTTCCATCAGGATGTGACTGTGTCGATGTGACCAAGCCCAGCAGGGAGATGCAGCGAATGAACACTTAAGAACTTCTCTAAAAGGAAACAAAATGACAAGTTATCTACCCAACAGGGTGTTCCAGCAGAAATTCCGGCCGCTGCCTTTTGTGCTCCGTGAGCGTTGCACTCCCGCTCCAGCTGCCTGGGCCCGGTACCGGGTCCGCGGCTGTGACTGCCGTGCTGCAGACCCGTTGCCGGGTGCCGGAGAGCGAGGCCAGGCCCCGGGGGGTCGGACGGGTGTGGGCCGCGTGGGCTGCGCCAGGCAACACGGTGATACATTCCTTTTGGGAGCCTTTCGCACGGGGCTTTTGTCTCCATTGTCAGAGTAAAATTGGTGTGTGGGTGGGGTAGAGTGGCTTCTTCGTCAGATTTGGTATCAGGATGGTGCTGGCTTCATCAGATCCATTCGGGAGCATGAACTCAATGCCCTGTTCCCACCATATGCTCTGGAAGGATTTTAATGACTCTAGATTCTGTAGAAATGACTGTGCCTGGTGGCTTTTTTAGAGATGACAACTTTTAAACTCTCGTGTGGTTATCAATCTTTCACTCAGTCAGTTCTGGCGATTTACAAGTATGTGCCTAGAATATTATTATTTAATGCTAAAACACTCTAAGTCATAAGCATGCAGTTGTATATACTATTCTCTTAAATTTCCGAAGTCATGTCCATGGCTGTTAATATTCCCTCTTTCTCACCTCATGTTTTGTATGTTTGTTTTTGTTGTCCAGACTCACTGATGGTCGGTGCATTTTAATTTGCCCCTCCCTTCCACTGCCCGCAAACATCAGTCTAAGTATGAACCATGCTTCTCCTGGGAGGAGTCCCGTGTCTCCTCCCCCAGCCTGCATCTGAGCCCCGGTTTCCAGCAGTCGTGATTCCAGAGAGCTGCGAAGGAAGGGGACGAAGGCTGAACAGAGTTCCGGCTGCGCTTCAAAGCACAGGCACGCGGCTGTTTACCCGGTCCCAGAGGCCTTTGAGGATCCGGGGAAGCCTGCCGCCCCCACCCCCCTCCAGAATGCTCCTTTGTTTGAACCCTGGCATGGCGTCTCTATGCCTCCACCCCCCCCCCACCTGCAAACTGGGCATAAAACAGTGTCTCCTTCGCAAGGTCAGTGTGAGGTTTAGCTGGGCTAACCTTTGCAGAGCATGTAGGGCAGAGCCTGGCACGTGGCGAAGTGTGGAAGAGCTTAGCTGCCACCATGGCATGATCAGTATCCTCCTGCCGGGTCTTTTTTCTCCCCACCACACCCCAGAGGTACTTGAATTTCCTGCTCCAGCCCTGCTCCCCCCCCACCCGCCCCCTCCCCGCCCCGGGTCAGGTTTAATGCAGCTCCTGAGAATTGAGGCACAGTGTGGGCCGACGGAACAATGGAACGTCACCCCAAAGAGAAAGAGGGACGATGTGAGGAGTCAAGAAGGACGTGGTGAAAGTGGGCAGAAGAAAGAGTTTGGGAGAGCTGGGTGGTGGGGGCTGGGAGCCCGCTGGCAGCGAGGACAGTGTGCTCGCCCGGCAGCACCCCGGGGTGTGGTGAACTTCCAGGGACACAGCTCCCTGGCGTATTGAGTCCAGGCAGTGCAGACATTGGAGGCGCCGACCTCGGCCTGGGTGCCTCGGCCTGGGTGCCTCGGCCAGTGAGCCGGTGTGAGATACGTAGAGGGGACTGGAGACTGCCGGGCCCCTCTCTGGTTTGCTGGGCCTTCTAAGGCCTTTAGGGTGGGAGAAAACTGACTCGTGACACTCCAGCCTGGGAGCCAGAGGCTTAAAGCAGATTAAATGTGATTTTGAAAAATTAAAGGGAGTTGCTGAGGGGTGGAGAAATACAAGGGGACTAGATGGTAATGAGGGGAAAAAGACAAGATCAAAGTTTAAAAACATAAAGATAATTAAATGGAAAAAAAGAAGAAGAGATGATTTCACATAGTCAGGAAATCCCCATCTGCTTCCCCTGCCTTCCCTATTTTGAGTTGCAACATTACAGTGTTTCCAAGGCCTTCTCGTTCTCAGAAAGTTCTACAGCTTCCAGGGTGACATGTATCGTGAGCATCCTTGGGTGCCAGGTCCTGGCTGCTCTCCGCAGCTGTCTCCACGGGCTTCAGCGAGCCTCCTTCGGCGCAGGCAGCGCCTCTCATGCCCCCAGCCGGGCCTGCCCATGGGCACCTCCTGCATCGATCGGGGGACGCCAAGGGGTTTTGCTGAGAACTGTGCAGTGACCCCTAAACTGCTGGGGCTGCAGTGTGTGCCGGGATGCAGCACGAGTGAGGGGCCCATTCCTGTGTGTGACCAGCAGTCCTCAGAGGCTGTGAGTGGGCAGCAAGGGCACCACGGCCTCTCATCTTGAGCACAAAGTGGAGGAGATGGGTGCTGGCAGCTGGGCAGTAGGCGCCCAGCCCAGGATTGAGGGCAGGTATTGTCACCCTGGTCAGCTGGCATCAGCAGGGCAAGCAGGACCCTCCCTCAGCCGGTGGCCAGACATCACAGGGGTGAGGTGTGCCAGTGGGGGTGCCATGGGACGGGGCCAGGAGACCCAGTGCAGACGGGGCGGTAGGGGCTGGGCCCTGGGCTCCCTCGCTGATGCCAAACTTCAGAGGCTTCGTTTCCATGAAGTCTGTAAATACCCCGACAGCCTCCCACTCCTGGCCAAGCAGTCTGTTAGAGCGTTCTCTGAAAAGTCATTCCAACAGGTTAAGAAGCTCTTCACTCAAACGTCAGGAAGGACATCAGGCAGCTCTGCCAATCCTGCTGTGGCTCTCAGAGGTTTCCAGGATGCAGGCCTAAGTGGCTTCTTTAAAAAGGTGGGATGGTTGGCCCTGGCTGGTGTAGCTCGGTGGATTGAATGCAGACTGCAAACCAAAGGATTGCACTTTGATTCCCAGTCAGGGCACATGTTTGGGTTGAGGGCCAGGTCCCTGGCAGGAGATGCTCAAGAGGCAACCGCACATTGATGTTTCTCTCCCTCTCTCTCCTTCCCTTCCCCTCTCCTCTATCTAAAAATAAATAAATAAACTCTTAAAAAATAAAGTAAAACACTGCTGGTTTGTTACAAAAAAAAAAGTAGGATTTTTGTGGAGAGCCCGATACTTGAGGGTGCCGCTGTCCTGGGGAGCAGGCAGCTATGAGCATCTGGGGCTGCGGTCAGGGGGAGAAGGCCATCTGTGGTCAGGACAGCAGTAAGACCTGGGTCCCCGCTGTCCCCTAAAGTGGTTTTCATCCGCAGTGCTGGCCCCACCCAGCCAGCCACACCCTCCCCTGCAGGGACAGCCTAGCACCCTCTTTGCACCGGAGGCCTTTCTGAAGGTCCAGTCGGGTGTGGTGTCTAGTGGCCCCACATCAGGCCTCTGTCTGCAGGGAACCCTCAGGCTCCCCCAGCTGCAGCCTCTCCGATGGCTGCCCTGCTCTGAGTCCTATAGTCTGTCCCCTGCCTGCCCCACACAGGCCGGGCTTTCCCGTCACCTCTCCTTCCCTTCCCCACCTTCTCTGATGGAGCAGCCCCAGAGATCAAGTGGCCTCTCAGAACACAGGCGGGGAGACTGAGGCCCAGTGGAGGACAGACGCGGGACAGCAGCCAGGTGCCCTGCCTCCTGCATAGCCTCCGTGTACACTTCCTGCTCCCAGCTACGCCCACTCCAATTTTTAGTACTTAGCAAATTCTGTGGCCGTGACTGGGAGGGAGGCCGCTGGAGTCCCATTTCCCCTCCATGTGTTTCTGACAGTAACGAGAGGTGGTGAGGCTCTCAGCACTGGGGCTGAGCAGGCGAGGATGAGGGCTTCGGGGCAGGTGACCGAGAGGCCCTTTGCAGCCCAGGTGGACTCTTGCACATCAGCTGCTGGAGGTGCTGCTGGAGAGCCACTGGGTCTGTGAACTCCAGAGGGAGGGAGGTTCTGGGTTAGGAATGAAGATGACTTGCCCACCAGGCCTCCCTCTTTTTCCCAGGAGGCCCTGCGTGGTGCAGAGTGCCAAGATCGGGTAGGCCCGCAGACACCATCAGGGGCCAGAAGGGACCTGGGTTGGTGCCAAGGTCCCCCCTAACTGGCAAATTTTCTTAGAAATGCACTTGCATAACTAACTGTTTCTTAAAAAAGTGACTTCCAGACAAGATGGAGGTGTAGGTAGACACACAGTTGCCTCCTTGCACAACCAAAAGGAGAACAACAATTTAGAAACAAAAAACAACCAGAACTGACAGAAAATTGGACTGTACAGAAGTCCGACAACCAAGGAGTTAAAGTAGACACATTCATCCAGATGGTAGGAGGGGTGGAGTCGGGCGGCTGGGCAGTGAGGGGTCTCGGCAAAGCAGTGGCTAGTGGACCCTAGGAGCACAGGGTGGCAGCAGGCAGACCCAGCGGGGCTGCGGATTGCAGAGGGGTGCAGCATACCAGGTGGCTGGCAGACGGGTGGACCCACATTTGCACACGATAAACCAGGCAACACAGGGGAGTGAGACAGACCATGCAACCCAGGGCTCCAGCACGGGAAAATAAAGCCTCAAAACACCAATTGAAAGCTCCTGTGGGGGTTGAGGTGCTGGGAGACTCCCAGCCTCACAGGAGAGTTCACTGGAGAAACCCGCAGGGTCCTAGAATGTACACAAACCCACCCACCTGGGAATCAGCACCAGAAGGGCCCAGTTTGCTTAGGGGAAGCCACAGAGGGGACTGAAATCTGGCAGGGAGTGAAGCAAGCGCCATTGTGCCCCACAAATACCATCATGACCCAGCCACGAGGGTTGCCCGGCCCAGGTGAACAACTAAGGCTCCACCCCTCACTATATAACAGGCGCATCAAGACAAAAAAAAAAAGTACAAATGAAAGAACAGATCAAAGCTCCAGAAATAATACAAGGAAGTGACGAAGAGATAGCCAACCTATCAGATGCACAGTTCAAAACACTGGTAATCAGATGCTCACTGAATTGGTTGAATTTGGTCACAAATTAGATGAAAAAATGAAGGCTATGCTAAGTGAAATGAAGGAAAATGTACAGGGAACCAATAGTGATGGGAAGGAAACTGGGACTCAAATCAAGGGAGTGGACCAGAAGGAAGAAAGAAACATCCAACCAGAAAAGAATGAAGAAACAAGAATTCAAAAAAAATGAGGAGAGGTTTAGGAACATCCAGAACATCTTTAAATATTCCAACATCCAAATTATAGGGGTACCAGAAGGGGAAGAGGAAGAGCAAGTAGAAAAGTTTTCAAACAAATAATAAAGGAGAACTTCCTCAATCTGGCAACGGAAATAGACTTCCAGGAAATCCAGGAAGCTCAGAGAGTCCCAAAGACGTTGGACCCAAGAAGGAACACACCAAGGCACATCATAATTACATTACCCAAGATTAAAATGAAGGAGAGAATCCTAGAAGCAGGAAGGGATAAGGAGACAGTCACCTACAAAGGAGTTCCCATCAGACTGTAAGCTGATTTCTCAAAAGAGACCTTACAGGCAAGAAGGGGCTGGAAAGAAGTATTCCAAGTCATGAAATCCAAAGACCTACATCCAAGATTGCTCTATCCAGAAAAGCTTTCATTTAGAATGGAAGGGCAGATAAAGTGCTTCCCAGATGAGGTCAAGTTGAAGGAGTTCATCATCACCAAGCCCTTATTATATGAAATGTTAATGGGACTTGTCTAAGAAAAAGAAGACAAAAAACATGTACAGTAAAATGAGAGCAAACTCATAGTTATTAACAATCACACCTAAAACAAAACCAAAAACAAACTAAGCAAACAACTAGAACAGGAACAGAACCACAGAAAAGGAGATCACATGGAGAGTTAGCAACAGGGGAGTGGGAGGAGGAGAAGGGGAAAGAAGGTACAGAGAATAAGTAGCATAGATGGTAGGTAGAAAATAGGAGGAGGGCAAGAATAGTATGGGAAATGTAGAAGCTAAAGAACTTATGACACATGAACATGAACTAAAGGGGGGAATGTGGGTGGGAGGGGGTGTGCAGGGTGGAGGGAAGTGAAGGGGGGAAAATGGGACAACTATAATAGCATAATCAATAAAATATAGTTAAATTAAAAACAGAAAAAAAATAACTATTTCTTGGTTCAGCCAGGGAAGCTGGTCCTGCTCTTCCTCCTCTCCTCTGCCTCCTTCCAGCTTTCTAGCCTGTCCAGAGCCAGGCCACCCTTCCCCCAGGAACACCGAGTATCCCAGAAGCCTCCTGTGAGCATCAGCTGAGCCTGTGGCCTCAGACAGACTCCAGTTCTGGGCTTCCTTTCTTTCCTGGGAATGGGAACTTTTGATTCCACCTCAAGGGTCCTCAACAGTCTGGAATACGGTGACCTTGTCTGAGCTCTCTCTTGCTCACTTTTGGGGGTACCTAGAATGGAGAGGGGTGGGCTGGAATTAAGAGCATCTCGGAGGCAAACATGGGTGAGGGGTGCAGCAGGATGACGACCCTTGGACCGCAGGCTCTCACCTACTCTCCTGAGGCCTCCGGCCCAGCCCTGGATGGGGAGCGGCAGGGTTGAAGTGCCCTCCCTGTGCCAGGAGAGAGCTGAATCCTGGAGATCCTCAATGAGGGAAGGTGAGAGGGACAACCTGGGCTGGCAGTGCCCCAGGGACTCAGGGGGCTGGGGAGAGGACCCTTCTGGAAGCCTACCATGGCTCCAAGAAGCCCTTCCTGTTCACCCTGTCAGAAGACCTAGTTGCTTGGTACACTGAGGCATGAATTGCATGACAGCCAAAAGGGGGGCTTCCTTCTCCTTTGGGGACTTGGCACAAATAGGTGGTGGGTCCACAGTGATGTGGAGGGTGGGTTCAGCCCCCTGCCACTCACCCAATACTTGTCACTGCAGCAAGAACTCACTGGCTCTCCACTCCAGCATGTGAGCCTGGCAGGAGAGCATGCCCACTTGATGCTGGGGACACCATGGCCTCGGTGTAGCATGACTTGCCCAAAGTTTCACAGCCAGTGAGCAGGACAATCTGCCCTGGGACCGAGCCTTGGTTCTTGGACATGCCTCGCCCCGTTTCACTGGTGTTACTCCACTGGGAAGGCAGGGAGCTGTGGGGGCAGGTGGCTGCAGAGGTATCCTGAGCTCATGGGAGGGGAACAAAGAGGGCAGACACCCCCTTCTGCTTCTTCTGGCCATTACCCAGTGTCCAGAACCTCGGGACACCACCTCCAGGGCAGGAGAGTGAGGGCTTTGGCAGCCGAGGGCCTCCCTCCACCCCTGACTCCCACCCCCATCGGCCTCTGCCAAGGACACCCCTGTGCCTTCCCTTCCTGGGGAGACACTGCCTGCCGCATGAAGACTCCACAGTTCCCCCCAGGGGTTGTCTCACTGGGTGTGGTGTGCACCCATCTCCATCCCCTGTGAGCTGTGAGGACAGGAACTGTATCTGATTCTCCTGTGTGTGCGCAGCCTTAGCACAGCCCAGCATTCAGGAGGCGCTCGCTATGTGAATAAGTGGCTGGCAGAGTGAATGGCTGTGTATGAAAATGAGGAGGGTGGGAGACTGAGGCTCCAGGGGCGGGAGGTGAAGGAGTGGGAGACTGAGCAGAAGCCCCTACACCAGGGGGGTCCTCTTCCCACACAGAGGGCTTGGCTTTGGAGTGAGCCCCTCGGGGCTGCCGCAGCGGGCTTCATGCCCTGTTGTTCAAGCTGTAGTCCCAATGGGGTAGTGGGTGTTCTGAGTTCTGCTAGGAGAAGGAAGAAGCCCCAGGTGGTCCCCTGAGCCCAACCTAAACCTGGCCAGCCTAGCAGGCAGGCCACAGGCGGAACCACAGAGTAGAAAACCCTTGTTTTATTCAGCCCAGGTCTGGGCAATTTTGCTCTGTGGTATGGTCAAAATATAAAAAATAAAAACCAACAACTGACAAAGTAACATTGTAGAGAAAACTTAAGAAGGAAATTGGGCCTGGAGTCCGGAATCCCTGTGGTTTTGGTCCAAGTTCACTCCCTGAGGCCGGCAGGAAGGGATGCCCCTGTGTTCAGCTGCCCCTGCCTGTAGGTGGGGGGCTTGCACCCTTTGCACCAGGTTTTTCCTGGGGGGAGGCTGCCCGGGAAGCAGGACCTGCTTTGGGAAGCGAGGAGATTGGCCATCTGTCCCACCTTCTCGGAGATCAGGATCTAAGGAGAGAAAGAGATGCAGGCTTCTGAGTAAGGCCCCTTTCTCCACTCTCAGCAAGGCTCACACCACCTCCCCAGTGGCAGGCTTCCCTCCACAGCCCGGGCCCCACGTGGATGCCCATCTTCATTCCTCTCAGTAATCTGCGCCTGGGGACAGGGGACCCTCAGCCCACATCCAAGAAAAGGACGTTCGTGGACTCCCTCCCGGGGCACGCCCTGAGCCCCACCCCCTCCCTCTGCCCCGGCCCGACTGTTTCTAGGCAGAGCTCCTACTGTCTGGAAATACTTTCTAACCCAGTACTTTTTTTAAAAAAGGCCACTGTTTCCTCTTCAGAAACAAGATTGAAACCCACAGGCATCAATCCTGTGGCCTTTCTGGGCAAGCTCCTTCCAGCTTCCTGTGCGCTGGGCCAGCCGCCTGACTGCGGTCAGGGTCACGGAGACGCTCTCGCGAGACCCGAGCTGGGCCCTGCCCGTAGGGCCCGAAGCCCCAGGTGCGCACCCGGGGTCAGGGCTGCCTGGCTGCCTGCCCTGTTTCGGGACAGTGCCGTGGTGCCCCGGGAGGGGGAGGCTGTCTTAATCCGCTCTTCCCAACAGCAGGCAGGGCAAGAAGGGGAAGCAGGCTCCCGCCTGCTGCATACCCTTTTTCCTCGTATGCCTCTTTTTTCCTTCCCCCCTCCCCCCTTCCTGCTTCTCCTCTCAGAACTGCTTCCCAGAAAACCTCAACCATTTAGGTGACCCCTGAATCTGCATGGCTGAGGCAAGTCCTGAGGAGTGAGAAAGTGCTGGAAATCCAGGCCTGCAGAAGAGCCCTGTTGCCCAGGACAGGGCAGAACTGAGTCTGTTTCAAACACACTCTGTGAGCTGGATAATTCCGATCTAACACTGCTTACGAGGAACTTAATCTCTGCACAGAACTAGAGGTTGCTATTCTCATTTTTCATATGCATGGTGTGACTGTGTGTGTGTGTATGGACAGTTGTGAACGGCCCACCCAGTGGTGGCAGCCGAGGGTGAAAGTGCTTTCTCTCATTGTGCTCCGTCCCTGCTCACACGCTGGTTACAGGTTCCACCTCCCACACCCAGCAAGCATCAGTTGCACACATTTTTGGGTAAAGAGTCCTCTCTGGGCCTTGGAATCTCTGCCATTCACCCCCCGCCCTCAGCTGATGGACTAAAGCTCTAGGAATGCACTCTCTCTCTCTTTCCAATGGAAGAGTTGCTTTGACCTGATGGAACATTTTAAAGTCACATAGAGTGGGGTGGGGTTTCTTTGTGAACCTGTAAGCAGCAAGTCCCTCTGCAAGGTACTGATGTGGAGAATCAGGAGAGAGGCTGAGGGCAGCCGGCCTGGGGCAGCAGCAGCAGCTGAGGACGGGCCCAGGAGCCATGTGCCAAAGCCCTGGTCCCAGAGTTTGCCAGCTCAGCAGTGGGGCCCATGGACTGATGATGGCTCATTCCAACTAGAATTACTTCTAGCCTGTAGCTGTTTAATCCAATCTACTGGGTAAGGACACGATGACCACAGACACCATTCCCTGAGTGCTGCTGGGAAGGGTTCTCAAACATGCAGACATGATGCCTTTAAACCTTCCTCGCAAGCCTATGTGGGATATACAAAACACCTGTTTTCTATATCCCAGGTGAGAAAGGTGAACAGTTCAGTGTCACAGAGCCTGGGAGTCACAGAACCAGGACTGCAGATCCTGTGAGCCTCCTCCTACCAATGCTGCCGCCTGCTGGTTCCCACTGGAGAAACCCAAGGAAGCCACAGCCCAGACGGGCACCGCGGCCTGAGCCCCACCACCGGCACCCACGGGCCAGGCTCCTGTGCTCAGCCTGCGGGCTGGGCCGACTGCAGCCGTGTTTGGAAGTCAAGGTGACCCAAAGTGCAGGTGTCTCGTGTTCCGTGTGGTGAGCCGGCTTCCCAGGCAGGAAGGGGGCTAGAAGGGGGCTGGGCAGGGAGGGGGTAGGTAAGAACTTACTGGACAATTTTGCAGTTTGTTGTAGAAACATAGCGACCTGTATAGTGGATGTTGCATCTCACCACGTTGTTGGTGAAGTCAGACTCCAAAACAATGTACTTAGGATTCACATGCACCTGCATGGGGAAGAGGGGGAAGAGAGGTCTGGTCGGGAAGCTGCACTTCACCTGGTCACCAGGAAAGGTGGTGGAGAGGCAGACAGGCAGAGGCAGAAGAAGAGAGAGAGGAAGACAGAGAGGTGGAGAAAGACCAGATGAGACCAAGAGACATGGAGACAGACACACCGATGGGGACATGGGGAGATGCACAGACAGAGGGAGGAGACAGCTGTAGTCAAAGAATACATTAGATCACCCTTAGGGGACGAGGGGAAGCGTCCCCAGAGCCAGAGCCCAGGCCAGGGTGGCTCCTGCAGCACAGGGCATCTGGGGCAGGAGAGGCTGAGTCAGTGCCCCAGGGAACACAGCCAGGCGGCCCAGCAGAGATCCCACACCTGGTCTCCTGACTCTGAGGCTTACACCCTTTCACTGCACATGCCCATCTGTAGGAACTGCGCGGACAGCCTGTCTCATGCCAGGCGGCACCTCTGCCTGACACGCAGGGAGATGGTGGTGGCTCAAGCACAACCTACACTTTTTGTCTGAAGAAGAGCCATCCAGACACAAGGAAGCCTTTCACGTGTTGGATTCTTGGTGGGGCGGGGGGCGTTAACTGGCGTAGGCTACCCTAAAACAGAACATTTAAGATCAGATGGAAGCATGTTACTTTTAAATCCTTGTACACTCCTTAAGGGCAGGGACCGCACGCTGCTTATGTGGCTTGAATTCTCAGTGCCGAGCACTCAGAGGGGCCTTTGCACATGTTCAGCAAGTGGATGAAGGAGGGGAGGACAGAATGCCCTTAACAACCCTGGCCCCTGCGTAAGGCGGAGAGAGGCCTGCACAGCCTGCTGAGAGGCGCTTGGGATGGGCTGCTATGTTCTGAAACCCGGCAGCCCCTGCTGATGACTTCATGCAGGCCCGAGCCGCCCCCCAACCCATCTTCACAACTCCTCCTCTGGACTTTGTTGTGGAGCAGTGTGTCCGGGGGGCCTGGCACAATGATCGCGGCCCTCGCTCTGCACCTGTGTGGAAGAGCTGCGATCTGGCCTCCCTGGGGGAGGTCACGACGGCTGGGCCCCGTGCAGGCTGTTCAGGCATACACCACATTGTGCCGTGTGTCCTTAACGTGCTTCTGTGCTCGCCCCTCCCCGCCAACGGAAGGGGTGTCAGAGGGGGCGTGCATGGGAGGTGGGGCTCAGGCTGGAAGGGACACTCGGTCGCATGGGGTCCCTAGCTTTGTAGGGGTCACTGTGAGGGACGGAAGGTGTCTCTCAGAGGGTGGTGTCCTCGCCCAGATGGTCGTCCCTGCCCACAGACCCCATCGCTCTCCGAGTCCTGTCACTTAGGGAAGACAGATCCATCACTTCCTCCACCACCACCACACCTGGCCTGAGGTTCCTTGGTGTCTGTGTGGAAAGAGGCTTATTGCTCGAGGCTGAGACCTTCAGGTAGGAAGTGCAGACCTCTGCAAGATGCCCCAGGGGGCTCCTTCTGCTTAGCTGCTGGGAAGAGGGGAACAGGCCCAGAAGCCAAAGCACATCTCCGAGGTGGGCACACTGAGGTGAGCAACGGGCTAGAGGGGGTGCCCCAGTTGGGGAGGCCCACCTTGAGAATGTAGTTGCCGGGCTGTACATCAGTTATGTCAATCCACTGGCAGTCGATGTCCGCGTTGTAAGTGTCATAGCAGCCTGGGCTCAGGCCCTGAGAAGGGGGACAAGAGTAGAGGGTGGGGTGCCACATGCTCCTCAGAGCCACTCATGCCAACCCAGCAGCCAGGGCCCCTCCTTCCTCTTTGCTTCGCCCCAACCCTGGTCTGGGGCAGCTGTTCAGAGCGGATCTGCCCCTTCCTAAGCCCATGAGGTGGATGGACCAGGAGATGACAGACAGATATAATCACCAGATTAGAGGGATCAGAAAAGGAGGGGCCTGCCTGGGAGAAATGGATGGAGGGCAGATGGCCACTCCGATTTCTGCACAGAAGGACAGACAGAAAGATGGACCTGGGCAGATAGGCGAGTAGAACCGCATGCCGTCCCGGCTCTGCCAGACTGTTCCTTTTCTGACATGAACAGGCACCCTGGGAATGAGGCAGGAAGGGGCCTGGTGGAGGGGGGGTGCCCACGGGGCCCTGTGGTGGCCTGAGCACTGGCAAGAAGACCCCCATTCTGGTTGAGCTGAGTGGCCAGGGGCCATGGCACCAGCCCTTAACCCAGGACCTGGTGCTGTCTACTCCTGCAGCTCCCAGGTCGGGCTGCACCCTGCACCCCCTGCTCCTGCCCCCTCTCTAGCCCAACCTGTGTGTGAGAGGTGCATGCGTAGCGCTTGAGGTTGCCGAAGTCGCAGGTGCTGTCCTCCAGGCAGAAGCTGGCCTTGTGGCCCTCGGCTACCTTCTTGCCTGTGGCCGCATCCAACAGGTCGTAGTGGCTGAACTCATCCATGCTGTGGTAGTGTCTGGAGACAGAGGGCAGGGGGAGAGAGACGGAGGCCTCGCCATCCCGGGCTTCCCATCCCGTCCCCCTTCTGAGAGGGGCCCAGGTGACACAGCCTCCTGAACAGTCTGGGCTCCTGGGTCCCCTGTTTCCCACAGGGCAGCAACTTTCCTGTGCCCACCAGCCAGGCTGTCCTAGAAGGCCCCCCCCCTCAGGACTCCTCACTTCCTCTTCAGCAGCTGTCTGTACGGGCCTCCATGGGCAGTGCCCTGTATTCTACATGTTTCCATTCTTTACCAAGACTGATCCTTCCAAGCCCCCTCTTGCAGCCCAGCTTTTACTAAAGCTGCTTTGAGAAACTCTGGCCTCAGTGACCAATCTTTGGCAGAAAACACCTTGGGGCCCTCCCACCAGCACCTGCTCCCCCAGGAGCACTAGTGGGGGAGGGGAACTGGGGCGCAAGTCCCCCAGCCCTGAGTAAGGGTGGGAGAGGCCACGGGCCCCACTCACTGGTGGCAGCTGTGCCACTCCCAGGTGTGCCGTGGCCGGTTGGGGAGGAAGTCCGCTGTGCCCTGGTTCTTCACACGCTGGGGGAAGCGCAGCAGCACCCGCACGTCGTAGTCGGTGGCCTCGGGGGCGTAGGCTGTGCTGCAGGGGCGGTGGGAAGACAGGAGTGGGGCGGGTACTCCGACACGGAAACCCGGGGTGGGCCGACTTGTCCCCGAGGACCCCTGAGCCGAAGGCTCAGATCTCTCCCCCTCTCTCCATAAGGCCTGACACTGACCCTGAGGGTCTCTGGTGCCTGCAGGTGACTCTCAGCTGGGGACAGCCTCTGGGGGTGGGGTCACATCAAAATCTTTAGAGGTCCTTTAAAAAATGGGCCTATGCAGGAGATTCTGGTAAGTCGTCCCCCCTCAGACAGAGTCCGGACAGGTGCTGAAGTGTGCCATGTCCGGGCTGTGGGCCTAAGGAACAAGCTCAGGTTCTTTGGCATCAAAACCGCTTCACATCCCTGGTCCTGGTTGTCTCCGGCTCCCCCACACTCCCTAGGCCCCAGCTTCAAACACTGATTCTTTTGCTAACCTCAACTTTTGCCCGTGCTGTTTGCTTGACCTAGAACTCACTCAGCCTCCTGGGCCAACTCAGGTCCCCTCCCTCAGGAAGTCTACTCTGACTGCCCCGCTCAGAGAAATCTTGACAGCTTGTGAGCTCTAGCAGTGATCCCGCACACTCCCAGCTCGGTCCAGGTCACTAGGCCACCTCCCCTGGTCGTGCGGCTTCGAGGCCAGAGGCCTGCCCTTTTCTGTTCAGAAGGAACAGGTCTGGTGTGGGCTGCCTGCTCACAGTTCACTTCCTGATCCCCAAGTCTCAGCTGAAACGGCCTGTCCTGGCTGGCCTCAGGGCGACTTCCCTGGCACTTATTAAGGTCTGGGTTCTAAGGCCAAAGGCAGAAGGTGGCCATTTGTGGGAATTAGCTCTCTCTGAGAGGATGTCTGGACAACAGGCAGTACAGATTCCTCTTTGCCAGGACATAAGGCCGTTGGCTGGGGGAGGCTTGGAATCCATCTGTGTCTGGGTTGGAACAAACACCCTCCTTCCCCCTGTTGAGTTCAATGTTGCCCTTCTGTTCGGCTCAGCACACCGTGGGAAACCATCAGTCAAGGTCTAGGGTCTAGGCCCAGTCTGGCCACAAACTGGTGGTAAGACTTGGAGCAAGTCCCTCCCCTTGTCTGGGTCTCGCTGGCCGTCTGCACTCTGGCACCGGCCTGCAGCCCACACTTCCGATCATCTCTGAAGGCTCTGAGCTCCAGTTCTGAGGGTTTTGCAAGGTTTTCTAGGGCTGTCCTCCACCTCCGGCCTCCTCTGATGCCTCTGCCCTTGCCGACCCCTTCCTGTCCGACCTCAAACAGCTCCAGCCTGCAAACTGCTCCTGCTGGTTCTCCTCCCACTCCCTGTTTCCTGCTCTGTCCTTGGGGCACGTCTCTCCAGCTAGACAAGGACAGCACCCCAGGACAGGGCCCAGGTGCCTCCTCGCAGCCCACCCAGGAGCTCCGGGCTAATACTGTGGGATGCTTCAGGAAGATGGAGTGATAGCAGGGTTTTGACTCAAACTCCTCAAAACTCAGCCTTCCTGGGTTGCCACGGAGGCTGTGAGTTCCTCACTGTTGGGGGGATCACAGCAGGAGCGTTTTCACAGCGTCCTCCTCCCAGGAGAGGAGACCAGACCCGAGTGGGCAGGCTGGCCGAGTGGCACTCGGCCTGTGGGCCAGGACTGCTGTCTGTTCACACACTGTTTGCTGCCAGTCTGTAAAGAGATATGGAACTCGCCCAGCATCTAAATCAACTGCATTAGTAATCACAGTGTTACTTTAACTGATCCTTTTTTTGAAGCCGGATTTCCTTGATGAAGGAGACGGTAAGTTGAGCTGCACCCTGGTGAAAGCTCCCTATGGTGGTGCAAGGAGATCACAGGGTGGTCAGCTGCTCTGGGGGTTAGTGGACTCGGAGTTCCACAAGTGAGAAAATATTTAGACTCCAAAGGGCTCCCCAGATACTAAAAAATAAAAGTAAATAAAGAGTCCAAATGTCAAAAAAGCAAGTAATTAAGAAAACAGGGTGCTTCCAGCATAAGAGAAGTAGGTCAATGTAATCCTTAGCTAGTTCTTTATCACAGGGAGATGTCCCCAAAGCATGCACATTGGAACAGAACATTCGCTGTCAATAAAGTCAGAAGGCAGCTCTGCGGGAGGCAGGGTCACCCAGAAATGATGGAGACTTGGCTGCGCTCACCTTTGGGGTCACGTAAACTGGTCTCTTTCCCCTCTCTGTGCCACACATCACAGAGGCCTCTTTGCCGCCTGTGCCCCCTGTGCTGTGACCCAGACAGCCTGGCTCAGCCACAGCCACACCTGTGCCCTGTGGAGATGGCCCTGCACTCTGGATCTCTGTCTTGAGTCTTCCTCACAGGAGCTTGGGAGCCGCGCCCCTGATGAGGAACCTTCTCCAAGGCGGCTGACAGCAGAAACGTTTTAGTTCCTGTCATTGCCCCTCAGGTTCCTGACCGGGCAACACACACCTTCAGGGCTGATGTGAAGATGAAAAGCCCCGGTAAAAGTAAACTTCCTTATGGAGTGGAGTTTTTAGAAACGCTGGCAACAGCTTGTTCCGTACCCGTCCTGACTCCCTTGGGGTGGGCAAGGCACAGAGATGGTGGATGAGGTTCTGAGAGGCTCAGACGCTCGGCCAGGGCCATGTGGCTGGCAGGCAGGTGGGCTCTGGATGACTCCTAGGACTCCCCCAATGCTCCAGGCGTCGTCCCCCAGCTCCTTACCTCGCCAGGCACTTCTCCTCTGCTGCACAGCGCAGGGAATACAGGTGGGCTCTCTGGACATAGGTGGACGCTTGCACATAGTTGGGGTCTGGGACCAAGTCAGGGAGACCTGGGAGTGGGCAGTAGGAGAAAGGGAGGCAGGGGGAAGAGCACGCCATGGAGGAGAGTCAGGCTGGCCGTGGTTAATGCCCAGAGAACAGCCAGCTCTAAACACCCTTTGCCATCTTTCTTCCTCTGCACAGGCTGTCACCTCCTCCAGGAGGCCTCCCAGCCTGAGCTATGGATGCGTTGTCTACCCTCCTCCCTAGGTTCAGGTGTGAGGTCAGGGAGGTCAGGGAGCAGGAGCTCATCTCTGGAGGTCTGTGCTGTGGAAGTGCTGAGACCTCTTGGCAGAGTTAGGATATGAGTAAGAGCCGGAGACGGGGCGGAATGTGGAGATCCGGAGAAGAGGGAAGGGTATTCTTGGTAGGGGAACAGCATGAACAAGGGCCTGGAGGCAAGACTGAATGGACCAAGTAATCTGACCGAGACCCTTTCTTCCATGTCCTTGTCCCCCAGGCCCCCGCGCCAGCCTCCAGACACCCTGTGCTCCTCACACCCAGCATTCCTTATAAACCACCGAGACATCCCTGGGCTTCTGGCCCCAAGTGGGTCCCAGCAGGCTTGTGGGAAGATCCAGGTGAATGTTGGCTGGCAGGAGCGAGGGTGGGCAGGAAGGAGTGGGCTAGAAGGAAAACCTCCCCAGGGCAGGCTGCTGACTGGGCAGGATTCTCAGCCTGGGCCCCCAGCGCGGTCCCCTCCCTCCTGCCATCTGCCCCCAGACAGGCCGATGCTCTCCACCTGCAGCCTCTGGCCTCTAACCTGAGGGAGCCTGGCTCCCTCCCCTGCAGGGCCCAGGGGAAGTGTGGAATCTGCTCCAGCCCCAGTGATTACTTTGTTCCCAGGATATGCTAGAGCCGGGGCCTGTCCATCCTGCCTTCCTTCCTCCTCACTCCTCCCCAAGAACAAATTATTCCTATTGAATTGTATTAGGAATTAGCAAAACCCAAACTCAGGTGTCCAGACCCCGTCTGTATGAAGTAAAGAAGCAACATTCTTGCTGCTGGGAGTGTGGGAGCGGTGGGGCACAGGGTGGAGGGGCAGGTGGGCAAAGGGGCCCCAGAGCCCTGGGCTCCTGCCCAGCCGCTGAGTGAGCCTGCTCAGGGAGTGAGCCCAGGCCTCCATGCCCCTCCCCTCTCAGGCTTCAGGGACTTCCAGGCTTTCAGGGATGAAATGAGGCTGTGAGTTCCTCCTAGCTCCATTCAAGCCCTCTGCTCTTGGGGAACAGGCAAAGTAGGGGACTTGAGTCATGTGGACAGGCTTCCAGCTCCTTCTTCTTGCTGCCAAAACCCTCTTTTCAGCTTTTTGGTCCTGAAAATGAGGTACAGGAGGATTCTGGCTTCTAGGGCTTTCACAGATGGCATGTATCTGCCTGCGTGCCATCCTCTGCTCACCCTGGGGCCTGGCCTCAAGTGGGGACTGGGTCCAGGCAGCCAGCGTGACCTCACCTACTTGGAATGAAGAGAAAATGTGGAGCACAGGGTGGGTGAGGATGAGGTGGCTCCTGGCTGAGGGGCCGTCTTGGCCAGCCTACGTCCCATTACTCAAGCCCCCAGGAATGCCTGCACTCACTTCCCAAGTGGTCCTCAGGTCCTCTGAGCAGGGGCCACCTTGGTGCCCCACCGGTACCCACTTACTGGTTCCTAAAAGCTGGGCGGGGGCAGGTGAGAAAGACAGGAATCGTGCCCTTCCCCAAGATCTTTAAACAACGTGTGGGGGTGGGTCCGCTGGACTTGAGGCCTCAGGAGACCCAGACTTTGGCACCAGAAGCCCGGTTCCAATAAACACTGCACAGATGGCTCCACACGCTTTCCTGGCCCGACCCCTCCTCTGCAGGCCATTCCAGGGGTTAGCTGTGCAGGGAAGTTAGAAGAGCCAGCTGAATAAGAGGCCAGGGCTATTCGGGGCCAGGGAGGGTTCGTGCCACTCCTGACCTCTGAGGCAGTCCTGATCCCGGTCCTCCCCTGAGCCCTGACCCTAGCCACACACTGAGGTCTGACACCTGTCAACAGCTCGGAACCTCAGGGCCACTGCTGTTTGCCCCTCCCCTCCCCCTGCACCCCCATTATAGACTGAAGCAAGGTATTTCGAACAAACAAACAAATAAACAAACCACCTTAAAAGGAGTTCCTTTGACATAATCAACCCTTTGTTATTGTAACTGAGTGTGGTTGGCTTTTAAAAATAACCTCCAGGGCCCCGGGGCTGAGCGGATCTTCAGTGCACCACCCGTGGGTGGGTGGGTGGGCCCCTCTGACTGCCAGTCACAGTCTGGGCCCTGGCCGGGACAGGATCCTCTCCCTCTTACTGTTGAGTGCTCTCAGGTTCAGGTGGGTGCCCCTGCTCCAGGAAGCATTCCATTAGCATAGAAGCTCCACCCCCACCCTGATGTTGCAGGGGTTACCTCTGTCAGTAAGCTTCTTCTTTAATGGTTTGCAGCTTAATAGAGTCGTCCCTCAGTATCTAAGGAGGTCATGTTCCAGGACCACACCCCCAAGGACACCAACATCTGCAGATGCTCAAGTCCCTCTGTCAGCGCTTGGGGTCTGCGCGCTCTGGGTCCAGTTATGGGGGCTGACTGTGCTTACTGTTCCCGCTTTCACAAGCATGCTCCTCACCAGGCGGAGGTGCCAGAGGGAGGTGAGGCTCAGAGAAGGCAATGAATCTACCCACAATTGCACAGCGAGCTGGGGCGGCTCCAGGACTCCTCCTGGACCCCAGATCCTGAACCCCTCCCAGAAGAACAACTCTTGTCATTCCATTTTCTAAAAATGAACACTTCAAAATTTAACCTACACACAGTTGAATGCACAGATTTTAGGTGTGCAGCTGGTAAGTCTTGACAAATGTGTACCCCACGCAGCTGTACCCACCAGCAGTTCGCACTGCGACCATCGTCCAGGAAGTTCCCTCTGGCCCCTCCCAACCCCAGTCATCACTGACCTGCTTTTTCACTGTTAGTTCTGCCTTTTCTAGAACTTACATGGAATCACCATCACCACCTTTATCCTGTCTTCTTTTTGTTCCATACCTCTGGCCATCACTGGGTTCTTCGACTCCCCTAACTGACACCCCCACATGCTCCATCCTCTCACCCTTTCATTGCCCTGGGGGAAGCTCCAGAAAAAAGAGCAGCCTTTAGGCTAAGGATCCCTGCCTCCCCCATACCCTGCCCCAGCCAGGGCCCCCTGCTGAGGTCTCTGGGAGCAGCAGGCCCTCCACCCTCTGCTGGTATGTTTTTTCAGGAGGGAACAAAGCCTCTTTATCTGGCCTGCTCTTCTGGAGGTGCTGCAGCTGCGGCCGGGACCTGCAGGCTCGGGCTCTCAGCCCCTTCACAGGGGCCTGGGCGAGGGGGCGAATTGTGGGATATTGGAAGGGGGGTGCGGGAAAGCTTGAGCAGGGCCTTGTGGATGTGCAGGTAGGGTACCGGTCTGTTGTCTCTGGCTTCTGGGATACAACCAGGCCCTCCAGACGGCTGGCCAGTGCTGGGTGAATTGCAGTTCCAACCAGATCGTGTATTCAACCCCCACCTGATGCCAAGAAATGTGCATTTTAGCCCTGACTGGTGTGGCTCAGTGGGTTGGGTGTCATGCTGCAAAGCTAAAGGTCACTGGTTCAATTCCCCGTCAGGGGACATGCCTGGGTTGTGGGTTTGGTCCCCAGTTGGGGTGGGAATCAGAGGCCACCAATTGATGTTTCTCTCCCTCTCTTTCACCCTCCTTTCCTCCCTTTCTAAAAAAAATTTTTTTAAGTGTGCATTTTAAAGAAAGACCCTGGAGAGGGCAATGCTTAGTCAGAAGGTGGAGATCACCATTAGTCATGGGGACGTAACTTTGAAGAGGGACTGAGATCTCTTATTTAGAAAATAGGGAGTCACCCAGCCCTTGCACATGGCACTGGAGATTCTATTAAGTGGGTTCCAATGAGAACTTTTCCTGGAGACTCCCATTTTTATAAAAGCAGAATGGAATTAATCATAATTTTCACTTCAGAGCACACTAACCATTATCATTGGTCTATGCAAGGCCCCTCTCTTGTGACAAAATTTTTTAACCTTCATTTTCACCCCTGACCCTTAGCTATATCCTGTGATAGGGGAACTCAAGAGTTAAAGGTTTTAGCTTTAGTTATAGTTGATAGGCTTAAGTGATTAATGCAGGTGGAAGGCTGTCATTCCAGGAGGTCAACAAGCAATTCAACCTTGTGCCCCAAGAAGTCATGGAGATGGTACCTGAGCCACTGTGTTCCAGAGAGGGGGACATAAGGCACATAAAGAATTGTTGATCAACAGATAAAGAAGTACTAGGAGAATCTCTGTGGATGGGGCTGCAACTCTTATCCAGTTAATCTTTTTTTCAAACCCCTCACCTGTCCTTTCTTCTCCTAGTAAAAAGGTCGGCTTGAGATGTGATGTTAAAGCGGTTTTTGAGGGCACATTACCCGCCTTCTCGGATCAGTGGCATCCGAATGAAGCGCCCACAGAGTCAGTCCTCGTCTCCAGTTACTGGTTCCAGTAGTGACAGGCAGCAGGAACGCAGACTTCTCTGCTTTCATTTGAACATTTGTATCTCTGTGCAGAAAATCTGCAGTGCTTATGTATTCTTAAAGTATAGAAATAATATTGTCTTATTTCATTCTGATTCTGGAGTTTTCAGTCAGTGTAAACTTTTAAGATCTACCTAGTTCATTGTTGTCATTGTTAAATAGGACTCCACAGTGTGCAACCCCCCCACCCCCACCCCATGGCTAATCTAAATGGTCTCCTGGGACAGACCCCCCAGGGATGCAGCTAACCACCCAAAGGACAGTCTTGCTCAGGCCACCCAGAGAGGCCCTGGTAACCATCAGCATTGGTCTTCTGCTCCCAGGAGGCAGGCAAGAGCCTGGCTTTTTACCCTTTGTCACAGACCTTCTGTATGACCCTGGCCAGGGCTGGCCCCTCTCCAGGCCCGATGGCCTCAATTTCTCCAGATCTAATTGTCCTGTATTCCCCTCATGGCCCGGAGCCCTGAGCCATCCCCCCGTGGGCACCCCTCCATGCTGACCATAGGTTGGCACTTAAGGATTCAGGCTGCTTAGAGCCTGTGCCAGGTGGAGAACATTGAGTCAAAGGGCAGCAAAGGCCCCTGGGGTGGCCACAGCCAGGCTACTTGGCCAGGCAGGGGCTGGGTATAGCTGAATTGGGTCCCAAGGCCATTCCACAAGCAGCTGCTTGCTAGTATAGGGAGCTCTTCAGCCACAGAGGGCCCCAGCAGACCCTCTGTGTTTTTCACGGCAGTGAAAACACAGAGCCAAGGACAAGACCAGCTTTTGCATTCTGGTCCTACCCCTGGAATCTCCTCTGTGGAGGATCCAGAGCCCCTTCATTTATTCTCTGGACCAGCCTGCCTTGCTCCTCCATTGTCCAGGTCCCTTCCCTTTTCATGTGGACAATGGGGAGATTGGACTAACTGGTCTTTGAGCGTAATTTGATGGCTCCATAAACACTTGGAGATTAAAATACTTTTCAGGAGCTGTTCTCCAGCCTTGGCCAAGAGCCCAAGACCTCTCACAACCTCTACAGACGAGCCTTCAGCAGCCAGGAAATTCTCCCACGTCTGACCTAAATTCTTCCTGCTTCGGAGGAGACCTGTTCCCTCCTGCTCAGTGGTTCCTGGAGGCTGCCCAGTGCAGAGGGCCTGTGGTTACATTCCTGCTGCTTGCCCACACCTCACCTGTTTCCCTGCTGGCTTCTCCTTTTCTGTGGGTTCCATCAACCTCGTCTCCTTGGAAATCTTTCCTCCCCGGCCCTCCTCTCACAAGCAGCAGATGAAGGAGAGTAGAAGGCAAAAGAGCCCTAATCTCCTGAGCTCTGGCTGGAGGATAAACAACTCCAGCAGGAAGTGGGCAGTGGGCTGTGAAACACGTGTGCAGCCAGACTCCAGAGGAGCCCCAGGCAGGAGAGCAGACCGCTCGCAGAGAACAGCCTTGAATAAAGATGAGATGAGAGGGCTTCCAGGGCGGGAGCTGGCAGCTCTGTGCCCTAGGAAATGATCATCTAATAATCAGAACATTAGCCCTGGCTGGTGTGGCTCAGTGGATTGAGTGGTGGCCTGCAAACCAAGTGGTCACTGGTTTGATTCCCAGTCAGGGCACATGCCTGGGTTGCAGGCCAGGTCCCCAGTTGGGGGGGAGTGAGAGGCAACAGATCCATATACTTCTTGCACATTGATGTTGCTCTCCTTCTCTCTCTCTCTCCCTTCCCCTGTCTCTGGAAGTAAATAAATAAAATCTTTAAAAAATATATATTTTTGCACCACCCACCCACCCCAAATAAAATCTTTTTAAAAAAAGAACATTAAATTGTCAGCACCGGCCTGACAGTGCCATACCAGGCAAGGTGGTTGCGAGGTCCATGGTGCCCCACCACGAATGGGGAACCACAGCCCAAGCAAAGATGTGATGGCCATGAAGTCAGACCCAGAACCTCCAGCGGCTCCCCACTGCCTACAGAACCGGGCCCAGGCTTCCCAGGCAGCAGCGAGGGCCTCTGTGGCCTCTGGCTATAACCTGACTTTCCAGATCTCTTAACCTGAAGGATCAATACACAGCTCCCTAGCACACCTGACCTTTTCTGCCCTGGCTTCTGACTTCTGACCCTGCGGTGCCCTTGTCTTGGAATTCCCTACTATACACACACACACACACAGACACCACAGGCACAGCTCTGCTCTCACTGGGGTACAGAGTCTGTTGGCCAAAGCCTTCCTTGTCAGTTTTGACCACCCCTCTGCCATCACCCTGTGCCCCTCTTCCAGCTCATGTCTGCTGCCTCCACCAGAGTGGGAGACACAGCCCAGCAGCAGTGACAGCCTCACTCCTCTGCGTGGCAGGGCCCAACTAAGAGAATGGGATCTGTGAGTGTTTGTTCAATTGAGCAAACTGCTGAGGACCTACGGCAGATAGGGAGTGAGCTGGGAGAAGGCTCAGCTTTGGGGAGGTCAACTACGCACCCTTCTGGTGAGCCTTCTGCCTCCTCCCTGTGTACCTCGCTGCCCTCCCACCTGTGCAGGCCCTGCCCGGGGCTCCCCACCCCACCTCCAGAATGCCTCAGGCCCCTGAGTTCCCTCCCTGCCCCTGGGATCCGTCAGAGTGACCTGAAATTTTAAGATTTTATTTGTTTATTTTTAGAGAGGGGAAGGGAAGGAGAAAGAGACAGAGAGAACATTTGCGTGTCGTTGCCTCTTGCACACCCCCTACTTGGGACCTGGCCCACAGCCCAGCAACCCAGGCACATGCTCTGACTGGGAATCAAACCAGGGACTCTTTGGTTCGCAGGCTGGTACTCAATCCACTGAGCCACAGCAGCCAGGGCCACAGTGACTTGAGCCTTTTACCTTTCTTACAAAATCCATTCAGCCCACAGCCTTCCCATCTCAGCTCATAACAACTTCATCCTTCCGGCTGCACAGGCCATAAACCTCTGTGTTATGCCTGACACCTCTCTTTCTCTTACACCTGCATCTATAGTCCATGAGGAAATCCCTTCAACTCTACCTCCAAGATACATCCTGAATCTGACCTCCTACCCCAGGTGGCTCCCACCCTGCCCAGTTGCCGTCACCTCTGCCTGGACCTCTGTACCAGCCTCCTCCCCATCTCCTGTCTACCCCCTCGCCGTCCACCCCCAGCATGGCCGTCAGGGCCTGTTTCATTGTCAAACCCTACAGTAGCTCCTCAATGCATGGAGGATGAAAGCCAAAGTTCTAACAGTGGCCTACGAGGCCCTCCATGGTCTGAGCCTGTTACCTCTCTGACCTCTCTCCTATTATGTCCCCTCTCCCATTATGGTCTGCTCTTACCCACACATGAAAAGCCCAGGGAATCCTGCCACAGGGGTTTCCACTGGCTGTTTCCTCCGTCTGGAATGCTTCCCCAAAGACAGCTGCACAGCTTGCTCATCCCCCTCCGTGTCTCTGCTCAAATGTTGCCTTCGGGACACCCACCCTGACCACGTTTGCAACCTGTCCCCCCATGCTCCGGACCTCCCTTACTTATCTGTATTTTCCCCACGGTACTCGTCACTTTCTATTATTACCTCTTTGTTATATTTATGCATAAACTACAAGGTCCATGAGAGCAAAAATTGTGTCTCTTTCCTTTCTCTAACAGATACCCATCTCTAGACCACTGCTGAGAACATAAGTAAGGCACTCAATAATATTATTATTGAATAGCTGAATGTCCTCATAAAATGATCAGCCAGACAAGAGCCACTGGGGGTCGATGGGGCTCTGCTTTGCCTGCTTCCAGCTTCGGGCCCGGGACTCAGTGCATGGAAGGTCTGGGAACTAGAGACAGGCCAGATGGAGGTGGGCTTGGGCCACTGTATCCTGTGTACCTGGTTTCTTGCTGCTGGGGCTGAGACGTTGGTGAGGACAGGGATGGATGTGAGGCACCCTGGAATTCCCTGCACTCAGCCCAGGATCTGGTACCTGTACACCCGGGTGTACAAGCATGTGAACAAATATCTGCACCCCAAAAAGGGTCTGGTGGCATCTGCCTGTGTGAGCATGGATTTCATCACCAAGCAGAGGCTGGGACTGACTCCCAAATCCTTCCTTTTGAAACAGGAGGTGGTGCCAGCTGTCTCACCAGCAGGAGGAAGGGTGGGTGGTCTCCTGAGGCTTTGACGGCACAGTGCACTTGGGCCGTGCCTTCCCCACCTGAGTCCCTTCCTGCTCTGCTGTTCTGACACCAGTAGCACCCATTTCCCGGTGAAATTGAAATGCCTGATTTGAGTGCCCATCAGTAAGAGGTAGAGGAACCCTGGCCCTGTAATCCTGAATCCAGAAAAAAAGGCCCTCTGGGTCCAGCTGCCTGCCTCCCCCCAGGTCAGGGCAGGAGCGGGGATAAGCCCCAGGCTCTCCTTCCACCCCCCCCCTCGGGAATGCCTGCAGGGGGCCGGCAGGTGTGGGCTGCCTGGGCAGACCATGAGTCTCCGGCCCTTCCCTCTCCTTCTGCCACTCCGGACACTGCCCTGAAGAGCTTCCCATGTGCTCTAGGTGTGGATAAGAGTGGGTGGACTTGAGCTGGGACCGTTGGGGAGCGGTGCCCTTTCAGAGCTGAGAGGACGCTGAGATAGGGGCCCCTTGGGTTAAGAGAGAGGGAGGGAGGGACAAAAGGCCAGAACTCACAGGTCAAGTGCGGCAGTAGCGCGATGCCAGTAGGCCCAAATGACTCTGAACCCTGCTCCACCACCACTGCCAAAAAGCTCTGTGGTGCCTGCAGGTTCAAGGCAAAAATCCAAATGTTGGTTTTCCAGAGGATCTACACCTGAGAGAAACAATGACCGTGGAGACATACCCTTCCCTGAGGGGCAGTTCGGTGGGATAGAGAATCAGCCTGGATGAGTTACTTAACTTCTCTAGCCTCAGTTTTCTGGTCTGTAAAATGGGGGCGATAAAACTATCTGCCTCACAAGATTGCTGGGAGAATTAAATGAGAAAATAAAAAGAAAATACTTGGCATAATGTCTGGTGCGTGATCAGTGTTCAATAAATATCAGCTATTACTATTATTATTATTTAAAATAGGAGCTGTCTTTTCTGGCAGGGGTGGTCCAGTGTGGGATGAGGGGAGAGACCACGTGACCCTGCAACTAGATGGGACGAAGGAGCCAGGAAGCCTGCCTGTGATGAAGCTGTCAGGGCACCGCTTTTCTGTTCCCGCACTGGTGGCATCTGATGGCCAAATAGAGAATGAGGAAGAGGGCCCAGGTCCCTGTCTCCACAGCTCGTGGGACGGTTCACGACAGCTACCTCGGCCCAAAGACCCCACTGCTGTCTGGGAGCACCCAGACAACTCCAGGAAGGAGGGAAGGGTCCTGAGCTGTGATTCTGGCTCTACCAGTTGTCCCAGGATCTTGGGCCCCAGTTCCCTCACCTGCAGATTGTGGATAATAATAATACCTTGGGTTCTTATGAGGATTAAGTGACTGTAATTGTAAAGCTCCCAGAACAGGGTCTGACACCGAGGAAGCACTAGATGAGTGCACGTTAAATAGCGGTCTGGAGGCCGGACAACGGCAAGGCTCTAACGCCGCACGGCTGAGAGGATCTGCACTTCCAGCGCCTTGCCCGCTCCTGTCTCATCTCACCCCGCTACAACCAGTGCCTGCCACACAGCTGACAGTCACATATCTGCTGAATGACCAGTTAAGTGAGCGAATCAATAAAGTGTGCAGGGTAAGCAAGAATACATAAAAATTAAAAAAAATAATGTATGATATTAAGAACTCAGGATGGGGAAGTCATACAGACTCTAATCCTGGTTTCACTTCTAAGAGGCCATGTGACAAATCAGCAAGTGAACCCGCCACCTGACCTGTGACATGGGACGAGTGACAGTGCCTGGCTCATTACTGCTGCAGGAGTTAAGGGGGGTGATGTGCCCAGTGCCAATGGATGCTACTGCAAACGTCTCTCCTGCTGCAGCGTGGGGACTGAGGCCCAGGGAGGAGAGGTGGGTGGAGGAGTCCCCAGTTCTCCCACTGCCTGCATGGTTTGCAGGTGGGGTATTCGTCCTCCTGGGTCATCTGAGCTCAGCATGAACTCTGGCTCAGCCGCACCTAGCTGTGAGACCTCCCCGAGTCCCAGTTTTCTCTTCTGTAGCAGAGGACCATAACCTCCACCTCTCTGGGAGGCTGCGAGGGTGAATAAAATCACACATTTAAACCACTAGGCTCAGTAGCTGTTCTTCAGCAAATGGCCAAGTTGTCAGCATCATTTCTACCTTGGGACTCCACCTCTGGATGCTTGCTGGGGGAGGCTGCTTCTGTCCTTCCCTCCATCCGCTTTAAGTCCTGAGGAAGTGGGTAGGTGATTTGGAGGGACAGGGAGCCAAGGCTGCTCTCAGGGCTAAGAGACCCTGTTTGGCCTCTTGGGTGCAGGGCACGGGATTGAGAGGTGAGCCCCCAGGAACACTTATGTGTGCAGGGAGAGGAAACCTCTAGGCCTAGCTGCAGCACAGTACCCATGGGAGATGCAGAGGCCTAAGAGGAGGAGGAGGAGGAGGAGGGGGATGGGGGAGAAGAAAGAGGTACCAGAAGGTTCTGGAGCATAGGCCAAGGCATTAGATTTTGTCCTGAGGGCGGCTTGGGGAGCCACAGAGTCTTCTCGCACAGGGGAGTAACACGGTCAACACCTCAAGGGTTTATCTGATCCACCTATGGGATGGACTGGTGAGGGAGAGGCAGGGGTCAGGGAGCCACAGCTCCCTCCTAGCCTCTGACTGGCTGTGTGAGGACAGAGCTAGAGGACCCACGCCAGGCCAGGCTGGTGAAGCCGAGAGAGACGTCCTGGGAGGACGGCCAGGGCGGCCTGCTCCGTGTTACTTTCACAGCGTTGCCAGAGCCTGTGAATCAGTCCAGGACTGGGGCGGGGGGGAGCCCTGGGAGAAGAGCTGTAGTCCTCTGGGGCCAGCACTAAGACCACCAGTTCAGAGAAGCCGTGGCTGCGGGGAGGCAGGAGTGGGGGCAAGGAGGCTGGGACAGAGGGGCCTGGCTGTGGCAGAGGGAGAGACACAGTGAAGGAGACGCAGCCAGGCCTGGGGAGCAAGTGGCTACCCTCTAGGCCTCTGAAAGAACGTGCAGAGAGCCAGGAAAAGTACGTTACCCTCTCTGAGCCTCTGTTTCCTACTCTTTTCTCCAATTACATGTTTCAGAGTTGGAGGCCCTCGGGCACCCTCCGCCCAGGGTGGGAGGGAGAAGGTTGAGGCGCCGCAGGAAGAAACTGGGTTCCTCACAGGCGCTTGGAAACCACACAGGCACGGAGGGACGAGGGTGGTGCGCACATGTGTTTAGTGTTGTGGGGATACGTCCACGCCCACACACTCAGGCTGCCAACGCCCAGCCTCAGACCCCTGGGTGTGTGGCCAGGCAGAATGAGGTCAGCTTCAGAGAATCTGCCCTGGACTCCCACACCAAGCCTGGGGGTCTGAGCTAAAGGACAAGACTTGGCCTTCCTTGAACCGGGATTTTTCCATGGTCCAGGCCTAGCAGGGTAGGGAAAAGGACCAGTGATAGGAGAGAAGGTAGTGCCCCCTCTCTGAGGCCCAACTAGCCTGATCTCCCCAAAGTCCCAACCCACACACTGTCCCCTCCCTGACCAGGGAAGGGTGCTGATGGCCATCCCTGCAGCAATGCTTAGGCACCTCCTCTTCAAGGAAGTCCTCCCTGAGTCCCTAGCCCCTGACTGGGGACACTTGTCCTCTGACCTCCCCTAGCCCATCCCCCCGTGCTGGCCCAATCACAGCTCTGAGGTGCCCTCTTTGCTGTACTTCCCAGGGCACGGCCAAATTTGGTGTGTGCCAGCACACTCTGCCCGGCCCTGGCATACCACCTTCAGTGGAGAAATGTCTTTAATCAGATGAATTGTGTGGCTCAGGGGCAAAGGCTAGAGACCCTGCTAAGCAGCAGGCACCTCTATTCTAGACATGGCCTTGCCTTGGCAGGTCCCCTTTGGAACCTTAAGAACTGATAGTCCAAAAAGGGGTCCTAGAAAACCCACTGGCTTGGAGTACAGACATCCAGTCCCAGGCCTGGCTCTGCCAGTAGTACTATGGAATTTGAGGTCTTGGTTTTTTCCTCTGCCCAGAGGTAGGACGCTTTTGGCTGAGCCCCACTCTGTGGTCTTGCATTCTAAGAAAAACCACCATAAAAGCTTAGCACCTTATGGGCAAAACATCTTCTTCTCCAAGGAGCATTAGGAGTAGCTGATGCTTAGGTGCTGCAAGTCCCAGTGAGGACCAGGAGGATGCACCCTTCATCACATCACAGACGTGATCACATCTCAGTCTAGTCTTAGCTCCTGAAGGTTTTTAAGCTGGGAGTCAGCACCCAACTCGACTGCCATGCCTTGGATGTGAGGGAGTGGGTAGTAGCAGTGGGGACACTCCTCTCCCCTAGCCTTGGGTTCCAGTAGCCCCTGGAGGGGTCTGGGAGCCCCCTGGCAGACCCTGGGAGACAGAGCACTGCTACCCACCCCACTCCCCTGCCTCGGCAGCAGCCTCTTGCCCAAGGTTAATATGGCTGCAGACAAGGCAGCAGTCCCTGTGCTCACAGAAGCAGAGAAGGCTGGGGGTGCAGTACCTGAGTCCCTGGGCCCAAAGACCTCAGCCCTCACCTGGGATTCTGGCACACCAACCTCGGCGAGGAGCAGTTAATCCACCTTGGTGTGTAGACAGGCACTGATGACAGCCTGACAGAGGTGGGGTAGGGGTGGACCACATAGGCGTTGAGGACTGAATGGAAATCCTTGACCAAAGCAGATTTGGAACTTGCATACACAGAAGCAGGAAGGAGAATTCTAAGACAGCAGAGGATGGGACCAGTAGCCGGCCAGCCCTGGCCAGACCACTAGTGGGTCCTCGGCACAGAAGCCCACCTGCTAACAGCACAGGTGGAGTGGTCCATGTGAAGAAGACAGGCTGCCCCTGCACTGTGTCCTTGTGTGCAGATGGCTCGGGCCTTGCCGGGTCATGTCTTCACCCTGCCACCCCAAAAATCCAGAGAGAGGTCCAACCACGGAGGCCTCCTGAGACGCTCTCCCAGGGCCGGGACTGGGATGAGCCAGCTGAGCGAAGTGAGTGAGGCACTGGCCTAGTGTGCAAAATTTAACGGGGCACCAAAAGACTCAGTAACCAAGATGAGTAATATTCGACGAAATATTTTTTAAATTCAAAATCAATACTAAAAAACACCTGTGATGAAAAACATGTCAAGATTTCTAATAAAGACAGCATCAGGATTGCTGATTTGTCAGTTTGCCTTAGGCTCCAACACGGCTTGGCTTGGCACCATTTCTGATTCTATTTAAAATTGGGATATTTTGCCTGGCTGGTGTAGTTCAGTGGATTGAGCACAGGCCTGTAAAGCAAAGCATCGCAGGTTCGATTCCCAGTCAGGGCACATGCCTGGGTTGCAGACCAGGTCCCCAGTAAGGGACACATGAGAGGCAACCACACATTAATGTTTCTCTCCCACTCTTTCTCCTTCCCTCCCCTCTCTCTAAAAATAAATTAAAAATTGGGGTATTTTATTCATCACGGAATTTTTTTGCATTATTTAGATCTAAAAATACATGAAATTACCATTTATCTCAATTACTGAGTTACTGGCAGCCCCCGACATTTTGTGCTTCCCTAGTGTCCCCGAGGGAATTTTTGTCATCTAGTTTGGATTCCTGCCTGGGGCAAGAGCTTCTCCTCTAACCTCCAGTCACTGGGCCAAGCTCCCAGTGACTGGGAACTTGCCACACCTCCAGGAAGGCATCCCTCAAGGCCTTTCTGACCCTCTTGTTCCCTGCTTCACCCTGTGAGGCTGGCACAGGCGCGTCTCCAAGGAGGGAGGACATGCCCTGATGGGAAGGAGGAAGAGTCAGGGAGAAGGGCCTCTTCCCTTCGTCCTCAGATGACCCAAGCCAGGTCTGGGAGGTGCCTCCTCCCAAAGCCTGGCCGGTCCCCCCCACCTCCTGCCCCTCAAGCCTGGGTCAGAGCCCAGGCCTGCCTGGCCAAACGCTGGCACCGATGATGTATGGAAGCGGGAGCTGGGAGTGGGATGCACCGGGGCTGGCGATTCGGTAGTGGGGCTTGGGGCCCTTACTTAACTCAGGGAGGGCCTTTGGTAAAGCACGGAGGAGGGTCTAGGCGCGCGGAGAGGTTCACCAGGGACCTGGAGGACAAAGCACTGGGCGTGGGGACCGTACTCACCGCGGCCGTTCTGGGTGGGCCGGTACACGCTTCCCACGCTGAGGCGGCCCTGCTGCGCACCGCTGCGCTCCGCCACGGGCGGGGGCGCGTCCGAGCTGCGCACCGGCAGGTAGGGCGGCTCCAGCACGCGGAACGGGGGCTGCGGCTCCACCGCCCTCGGCGGGACGTAGGCCTCGGGAGGGACGTTGGCGTAGGGCGGGTACCAGCCGAGGCGGGGGTCGCCCCCGTAAGCGCCCCCCGTGGCCTGCGCCGCCTCGGATCCCGGGCCGGGGTCGGGGCGGGCCTGCTCGGAGCCCGCGGCGCCCTCGTGGTACAGGCTGTGCGAGTAGCGGCGGTCCAGGCCGTCGGCGGGCGGCGGCGGCGGCGCGTAGGGCCTCTCCGGGGCGGGGTAGAAGCCCTGCGGCGAGTACTCCGGCTGCTCCTCGCCGCCGCCGCCGTACTCCTCGTAGCGCGCCCGCGGCTGGAACGGATAGAGGACCCCCGCGGAGGCCACGGCCGCAGCCCCGGCGCCCACGCCGCCTCCCGCGGCGCGGTAGTACACGTAGCCCTGGTCGTAGGTCCGCGCCGCCGGGTCGTAGTTCTCGTACTGGCTGACGAAGGGCGCCTGCGGGTAGGGGAACTGCTGCGGGAAGGAGGGCTGCTGGCGGTAGGTGGAGGCGAAGGCCGAGGCCGAGACCGAGGAGGAGCCCCCTTGGTGGGACACCGAGGTGCGAGCCCGGGCCATGCCTGTGCTGTCCCCGACGGCCACCTCTCGCCAGTTGTCGGGCACCTGGCCGAAGCCGAACGGGTGCCGCGCTTGGCCGCGCACAGTGTCCGAGCCCACGCGCCCGGGCAGGGGCAGGGACGGGGCCTGCCGCCGCCGGGGGCCTCCTTGGCTTCGCCGCTGCGGGGTCTGGGGGGCGCCTGCCAACAGCACCCGGGAGCTGCCCTCGGCCCTCTGAGTCCCGGCGGGCACGTACTCGGAGCCCGAGTTGAGCAGGCTGTAGAGCTGCCCGTTGTTCTCCCACTGGATCAGCTGCCGCCAGCGCCCCGGGTCCGGGCCCTGCCCTGGCTGGGCCTGTTGCCCCTGCACCGGGACGCAGAGGCAGATGCCCCACACCAGAGCCCACACCTGCCAGCCGGCTCGGGCCAGAGCCATGGTGGCCCCCTCTGCAGAGGCCTGGTGGACCGAGAGGCTCTCAGGAGTGGCCCCCTGTGCGTGCTTCTCTTCCCACGGCCTCGAGGACAGGATGGCTCCTTGCCTGCCTCAGCTCTAGCTTTGTCCATCCTGGCCTTGGTCCGAGCGGGACGGCTCCTCCGATGACAACATTTCGAGGCCAAGGGGTCAGGGCAGGGCTGGGGTGGTGCCCAGGGCTGCACGAGACTCTCTGCAGGTCGCTGGGCAGGACCGCCTGGGGGCCTTAGATGGGCAGCCCTGCACTGGCTGGCCTCGGGGCTGGCGCTTTCCCACTCTGAATGAATAAGCAACAGGCTGAGAGTATTAGGAGGTTTTGGGCAGCCTGGTCTGCCTGCTGGGGTCTCCTCCGCAGGGCCCTATGGCCCGCCGGGTTTTAGCTATGTGGCCTGTCCCACAGCTGCTCTGCTCCCGCAGTCCCTGGAGCTCCCAGCCAAGCCACAGACCTGCCTCTGAGGAAGGGAGTGAAACCTGGAGTAGGAGAGGGCCTCTGGGGACTCGGGCCTGCTAAGTGGGGCCCAGGCAGGCAGGAAAGGGCTGTAGGGTCAGCAGCATTTTGGCCATTTCTCTCTGCTTTGGACACAGACCCCTGGTCTTTTACTGCTTCTTGTGAGGGCTTGAATGAGCCCCTGACTCCTGGCCACTCCAGCCTCTCACCAGGACTCCCCGGGCTCCCCCTCCCCAAACCCGGTGCCAGGAGACTCCTTCCTTGTTCGTGGGCTTTCTTGGGTAGATTGTGAATCCCAGCTAAACCAGCCTCTAATTCTGACCCCAGCTACACCTCACTTCCTGGTCCTGAGTGCACTGGGGCTGGAGCTTCAGCTCTCTGTCTCTTGGTATACCTCTGGGTCTTACCCTCCTGGACACATGCCCCTGTTTTGAATAGAACTTGTGAAATCATGAGAGAGAGCAACGTTCTACGTGTTATGTGTGGTTTCTATGCTGTATCTCTTGAGTCAACATAGCCTGGAAGTATCCTGAGTGGATACAATGAAACCCAGGGCTATCTGCAATGGGATGGGGTCGTTCGAAGCATTGTGTGCTATAACATACAACAGAAGAATGGGGGATTCAGGAGCATGGACCTAGTCCTGTTGGAATGCTTCGGCGTCCAAGAAATCCCACTCTGAATGCCTCCCCTGAGCTGCCTTCTGCCTTCCAACCTTTCTCCTGGGAACTGGAGAGCAAACATCCCCCTCTGGTGCTTATAAACCAGGTAGGAAGACCCTGCCTTCAACCCGGCCCATGCAGATTGCTCTTCTACTTTGGGAACTCCTGGAGTCCACCTTGGGGGGAGATAGCCAGAATGGACATTCCTTGGGACCCTGAGCCCTCACTCTCCACCCCCACAGCCAGCATTTGTTCACCCATCACACTGTGCTTTAGGATAAGGGCTGGTTCAGGTGACACAAGGTATCTATCTGCCCTTTAAATGCTCATAACCAGCAACATTCGACACTGGTCCCTCAGCTCCCCAGTGTGGGATTTGGTTTCAGACTCTAGACAGGACTCCTGCAAGGAACAACTAGCTTGGCTCAGGATACCAAGCCAGATGCAAAGCCAGTTTACAGAGGACTACTGGGACCTGGAGGGTTAAACAGCGTCACCACCACCCCCTTCACTCTCTGCCCCCTGCAGTGCTGGCCTCAGCTGCTTGGAATCCCTGGGGTCTGTTAGGGCCCTGCTGCCAGATGGGCAGCCGCTCCAGGAGAGGAGGTGAAGTGGAAACAGGCCTCAGGGTACCCCAGGCAGGAGGGGAAGAGGAGGAACGGAAGGAGGTAGGGGAGTCTCACTGGCCTCAAGTGGAGACGGCTGAACCCCACTTCTCAAGCCAGGCAGGCGGCAGGGCTGCCTCAGGACTTTCCAGCAGTGAAGAGAGCCGGGCATGGGCCATTGTGCTCAGCAGGCCTCTAACTCCGAGCCAACTCTTGGCATGAAACCCTACCCTATGCTGGCTCCTGCTCCTCTTTCTTTTTTCTTAATAAGGTTGAATCAGAATGAGTCAGAGAAGCCAAGTTTCCTGTTAGTCTCTGTTTGAATAAACTGCTCTGGACATAGCTTGGGCCTCTGCTCAGGCTCCCAGAGCCAGGGCTGCATCCCTGCCAGCCCCTCCTGAGACTGCAGGCCTGGGGTCCTGGTCTGGCTGGGCCTCTGCCCTGGGGAAACCAGGTGAGCTGTCAGAGCTTCAGAGTCTGCATTTGTAACCTGGGGGTAATACCTTTATGGGGGCATATTTGGGAGAATAAATGAGAGGATTATGAAAAGTACCCAATAATCGTGCCGGGCATGTGGCCACCATTTTCTTTCTTTCCTCTGGACTGTGAGAGAAGGGAGGGAGGGCTTCATCTGCCAAGGGTGCCCCCCTGTCCATTTTTACTGTCTCTTCCCTGTTTTCACCTGTTCCGCATCCTTCCTTGCCCAGGGTGAACCTTGTGCAAGGCAGGCACCTCTCCTGGGGCCTGTCCTCTTCCCTCCTCCCCAACCCCTCCCTCTGACTTCCTTCTTCCTCCAGTCTGGGCCTCCTGCTGTGACTGACAGGGCCCAGCAGCCCTGCCAGTGCAGGGGAGTCTTTAATTTCACCTCTCCAGGAAGGGCAAGGCCTCGCCTCCCTCCATGGCTTGAGGTGTCCTGGCATCATTTGATTGAGGCCTGAAAGAGACCTGAGTAGGCTGTAGAGGGTGCAGAGCTTGGGTCAAATGAGGGCTTCGAGTTCCCAGGCTGGGCTGTGCCTGCGCTGTCTGGGGGTGAAGCAGGCAGGCAGCTTGTCCCTACAGGCCAGGATTCACACCCACGTTTTTAAGACCCAGCCATGCGGTCGAGGCTTGCTGCCAGTCCCTGGCACCAGGAACCAATCTCAAGGGAACTTGGAGGGGGCTGAAAGAGCTCGTTGATTGTGCATGACTCTGTTAAGCACCTACTGTGTGCTGAGCTCTGGACTAGGCTGCACTGTTGCTGGGGTTCCCATGGAGCAGCCAATGTCTCTAGTCCATGTGATGGAAAATTTTCCAGGCTCTGGAACATCTGTGGGGGAGCAAGGAGGCATTAGGCCTGACCAGCAGATGGTTTGGGAGCAGAGAAGAGGTGGGAGCCATGACCTACCTCACTGCTTTGCAGGGGAGAGGACCAAGAGACCCTTAGTTTCTGGATGTTTCTGTGGTCAGGAAGGCGTGAGGCAGGCTCTAGCACCCCTGCCCACTGTCTCACACTGGGCAGGGATGGGCAGCCTCCTCCTCCCATGATCACTGACTGCTGAACCCAGGCCCTGGCACCTGGGTGGACAGCTCAGGAAAGACCGTGCATCGCGTTTGTGCAGAATTGGGAACGGAAGTCCCAGCTGCTATGGAAAGTGGGCTGGAGGAAGTGCTGAGTGTGGAGGCCTGGCAGCTGGCACAGAATCTGCTGACTCGGCAGGAAGAGGACCACCGAGTGACCACTGCCAGCTGGACCCTGTGCTCACCCCTCCTCTGCAGCCACATCTGGTGCAGTGGTGGGGGAGGGAGGGGGGCTTCAGTCCCCGAAGCCTAGGCAGCCTGGAGGGCTCCTGGTGGGGGCTGGGGCCCCTTGGCTTGGAGGTGTCTCTCCTCAGGGTTGGAACTTTGGAGAAGCCTGGAAGTGGGGCAGTTGAGGTCTGAGACAGATGGGGTGAGAAGGGAGGGAGGGAAGGAACCCACCCTTCTCTAGGACCCAGGGGAATTTGGTGACTCTGGCCACCTCCCACTCAGTTTTTCTTCCCTGCCAGGGCCTCTCTGGGCCCCTCCCCCATGGTTCTTGGGGAATTTGAAGCACTGTTGCTGATATAACAGTCTGGGCATCAAGGCAAGGCTCTGTGGAGGCAGGAGGTCCCCTTGGTCCCCTCAGCACAGACCAGCCAGCTTCTCCCCTTCTGACTTTCTGTCCCTCCCAAGAGGCAGCGGTGGTGCTGGGGTCTGCTGAATGGTATGTTTCTTGTTCCAAACCCTACCCCCTCCAGCCTCCAGGGGCTGGGGAGGGTCATCCTCGCAGGGTAGAGGAGAGGGCATCTCATCCTGGGCTCTTCCTTGGTGGAAGCATTTGGCCAAAGCTGTTGTCTGGAGCCTCCTAGGTGGAAGAGCCCCTATGTCAAAGGGGCAGGGTGGACCTCAGCCAATATGCAGTTGGGAGAAGGAGGTAACTGAGTCCCCTGCCCAAAGGAGAGTGCTGGCAAGACCAAGCACAGTGCCCGGTCCCTTAGGCTGCAGCTGGGCTAACCCTGGAGAACTAACTGGGGGACTGAGGCAGGAACCATCTGGTTCTGACTAAGGGAAGGCTCCTCTCTTCATTCTCTCCCCACGCCCCTCTCATCTTTGTTTTCCTGCCTCTGTATCTAAATTTCTTTCTGGTTCTCTCCAGTTTTTTGTTTGTTTCTGTTTTCACTATTCTCTGCTTTCTGTGGGACACATGCAGTTTGCTTCTTTCCCTCTGGTGGAGGTGTTACAGAACAGACACACGGGCGGGGGGGGGGGGGACACTGACTCAGGAGGGTGGTATACTAATACCATCCGGACCACCTACTGGGCTCGATTGTCCGTCACCAATTGGAAAGACATCTCTCAATGCCAGAGATTTGTGAAAAGGAAACGAAATGTTTATTTAATGCTATATAGACTTAAAGTAGTAACCTAACATCTTCATTAAAATATCAAAGTCCTTTAGGATATCCACCTACGCACGCAGCGCTCCCTTCTTCTTCTGACCCAATTCAGGGTACTGCAATTCAGGAAAAGAGCACACATCTGTGTTTCCAGGCTGCTGGCACCATCAGCTGTGTCGCCGTCCAGGAAGGATCTCCGATTAATCCAAAGTCATGTGGCACCTTCTCACAGTCCACTGGCAAGAGTTCTTTGTACCCATTTTTCCAGGCAAAGTCTCTCCTGCTTCCCAGGCCACGTGGCCAAAAGGGAGCACCCCAAAGCTGTGTGGGCCTCCTCTACCAAAGCTGCAGGGGTCTGTACTCCGCCAAAAGGGCGTGGCTTTCTTCTTCAACTGGCTGCAGGGGTCCCCACTCCAGCAAAACCACGTGGCTCTCCCTTCACCTGGCCAAGAGGAGGCCCTCACTCTACCAAAACTGCATGGCTGTTTCTCAATGGCTGCCGTGTCTGGGTTTAAATCCCTGTGCCAATCTTCCTCTGTACCCCCATTTCTGATTCCTCCCACAAACTGTTACACCTGCCCGTATTTCTGTATTATTGCAAGTTTACTGAGCTGCCATCGTGAGTCTAAGCAGATATGGCCCCATGTCCTGGAGCCAATATTCTCCAAGTTCCCACACAGGTACTGTAACTCAAGGGACCTGCCCCCCAGTTACATCTTGGGGGGAAGTGACTTCATTCCCCTGGCTCCAAGCCTGGCCACAGCCATTTAACATATCCAAGTGACCCACCAAAGGCTATAGATATGTTAAATGACCATGCCATGGATTAGCTGCAAGGCTGTGGCTGTACAAAACAGCCCTGCATGTTCCTGCTCCATGTGTCCCTTTCCCCAACTCACACCTGTGGGGGGAAGGGGTGAGGACATCTTATATGTCTCTCCAATAATTCCTAGACGCCTTGAGTTCTGGACCCCATTCCAAATCCCTTTTTGGGGCACCTTCAGAGGGGCAGGTGGTCTGGGTGAGGGTGGTGGTGGCCAGTGCTGACAGCTGTGCCTGCCACGGCTGGGGACACGACTGCCTTCCCAGGATGCAGCTGCGCCCCAGGACTCCGTTCCAGCGAACTTCTGAGGCCCTGAGTCTGACACTGGGATTCTATTCAAACGGTGTTTCTTTCAAGGCAGTTCTTCATGACATGAGTTGAGGGTCGTGGGTATGGACTAAGCTCTGACTGTATGCCACAGGACTAAACACAGTAAGGTTCTTTCCTGTACCAGACTAGAGGGACCCTAGAGGTTTTTCTGACCCCAGAAGAAAACTCTACTCCACAGGCATTTTTTATGTTCCCCTAAAATGAAAAGCCTCTGGCAACTTACATTTTAAAAAGTAAGTTAAGCCCTGATTGGAGTGGCTCAGTGGTTGGATGTTGTCCTGCAAAGTGAAAGGTCGCTGGTTCGATTCCGTCAGGGCATGTGCCTGGGATGAGGCGTGGTCCCTGGTTGGGGTGCCTACGAGAGGAAACCGATGCATGCTTCTCTCTCACATCTGTGCTTTGCTCCCTCTCTTCCCTTCTCTAATAAATAACTAAATATTTTTTAAAATAACAAACTTTACTGTAACATACACACAGAGAAGTACACAAAGTGCACAGCTTGATGAATACACCTGTTGACCTAGCACCTGGATGAACAGGTGGAACATAACAGCTGCTGGCACCTTCTAATGGAAGCTCCTCGAAGTTCTGCTACAGGTATCAGCACCTGGCTACATACACACTTCTTCTTCAACAAGATTTTAAATGACTGAGTTATGTGCATAAATCATGATTTACTTAAAACCTGCCTTTGATTTCATTTTACTTTCTTTGCTCTTATAAATGAGGCTATCGTGAACCCCCTTCGACACAGATCTTCATGTCTATCCCTGCTACATAGCAGCCTCAGAGGGCCTGGGTTTGGTTCCAGCCCTTATTTGTGAGCTTTGTGACTCACTGTGCTTTTTTTTTTTCTGTAAAATGGGAATAATGATAAGGATTTTTTTAAAGATTTTATTTTTTTTAGAGTGAGGGGAAGGGAGGGAAAGAAACATTGATGGGTTGCCACACCCCCAGCTGGGGACCTGACCTGCAACCCGGGCAGGTGCCCTGACTGGGAATTGACCCAATAACATTTAAGTTCCCAGGAGAGTGCTCAGTCCACTGAGCCACACCAGCCAGGGTAAATAATGAATAAGGATTTAAATGAGGTGACATACTAGTATATTTAGTATATAGTCTGGTACATACAAACACTCAATAAACACCAGTCATTATTAGTCCCTTATATTAATTTATTGGAAGTTGGATTTCTGATGAAAGGGTCTGAATGTTTCTGAGGTTTTGACAAGGTTACCCAGCTACCCCCCCAAAAAGTGGTCTCAATTTACCTGCCTGGTATGCCCTTGCCCTTATCAACATGGGTGTTATCTTCTTAAAAGGGCATTAAACATTGCATAGGTTAAAAACAAGTTAATACCTTTTTCAAAGTAGCATATCTTTGATTACTTGTGAAGTAATCAAAGGGAGCACTTAGTTTTGTGTTCATTGACCTCCCAAATGTTTTTCCTGCTTCTAGGTTTGTACACAAGAAGTCTGTTGTAAGAAAGTGGCCAGAATGATCCTTTCAAGACTCAAGTCAACATTTTATTCTTCGGCTCCAAACCTACCAATGGTTTCCCATGTCACTGGGAGTAAAAGCCAAAGCCTTCTCATGGACTGCAGGGTCCCTGCCAGGTGACCCCTTGCTCTGCCTGCTGCAGCCACACTGGCTGGCCTCCAATCACTTCAGTGCAGTATAGCTGTCGCACCTCCCTCTCCACCATGGCCAGCTCCTTGAACTTGATCAAGGCTTTGTTCACATGTCACCTTCTCAATGAGATTCCCCCTCCACTCTTCACTCCTGATCTCCTTACTTAATCTTCTCCTTTTACCAATAGTATTTATCGCCTTCTAAAATACTCCATAATTTACTTATTTATTAAGATCTGTCCCTCCCCACTAATATGTAAGGCCAAGGGCAGCACAGCCCTGTCTTGCTCACTGCTGTGCCACAGTACCTAGAATTGTCTGGCAGGTAAGAGCCATCCCAGTGAAGGAAGGAAGAACTCCTTGTTAATATTTGTTGACTATTTTTTAATGTTCATCTGTTTGGTATTGATTTATCAGAGGTACTATATTTATTAGTGCCATTTTATATATCACTTTGTTACATTATTGGGCAATTAATTTTTTGTCAATTACAGTTGACGTTCGGTATTATTCTATGTTAATTTCAGGTGTACAACATAGTGATTAGACATCTACAGGGTGGGACAAAAGTAGGTTTACAGTTGTTTGTATGGAAGAGAACATAATAATTTAAAAAACAATAGTATAAAAATAAACTGCGTTTCATGTACTCACAACCATAAACATACTTTTGCCTCACCTTGTATATAATTTATGAAGTAGTCCTGCTAATACATCTAGTACTTACTGCCTATGCTGTACTTTCCACTCCCATGATTATTTTGTGGCTCCTAGTCTGTACTTCTTAATCCCTCTAGCTTTTCACCCAGCTCCCCACCTCCCTCTCATCTGGCAACCGTCAGTTTGTTCTCTGTATCTATGAGTCTGATTGTGGGTTTTTTTTAAATTATTTTATTTTTATATATTTTTATATTTTAAATTATATTTTATTGATTATGCTATTACAGTTGTCCATATTCTTCCCCTCTGCTGCCCTCCACCCAGCACCCCCCACCATCATTCCCGACACCATTGTTCATGTCCACGGGTCATGTATATAAGTTCTTTGGCTACTTCATTTCCTATACTGTACTTTACATCCCTGTGGCTATTCTGTAACTACCTATTTGTACTTCTTAATCCCTTCATCTCTTCACTCATTCCGCCACACACCCCTCCCATCTGACAACCATCAAAACGCTCTCTGTATCCTTGATTCTGTCTCTATTCTTCTTGTTTGCTTAGTGTGTTTTTTCGATTCAATTGTTAATAGATACATGGGGTGTTTTTTTACCATTTTTTTGTTCATGGTCTTAATCTTCTTTTTCTTAAGTCCCTTTAACATTTCATATACTAATAGCTTGGTGATGATGAACTCTTTTAGCTTTTTCTTGTCTGGGAAGCACTTTATCTGCCATTTCATTCTAAATGATATCTTCGGTGGGTAGGGCAGTCTTTCTATAGGTCCCTGCTTTTCACAACATTGAATATTTTTTGCCAAACCCTTCTAGTTTGCAAAGTTTATGTTGAGAAATCAGCTGACAGTCTTATGGGAACTCCCCTGGAGGTAACTAACTGCTTTTCTCTTGCTGCTTTTAAGATTTTCACTTTATCTTTAACCTTTGGCATTTTAATTATCATGATTCTTGGAGTGAACCTGTTTCCATCCATCTTGTTTGGGACTCTCTGTGCTTCCTGGATGTATATGTCTATTTCCTTCACCAAATTAGCGAAGTTTTCTTTCATTTTTTTCCAAATAAATTTCCGATTTCTTGCTTTCTCTTCCTCTGGTACACCTTATGATGTGAATGTTGGACCTCTTGAAGTTGTCACAGAGGCTGCTTACACTGTCTTTATTTTTTGAACTCTTTTCTTCTTCTTCTTGTTTTGATTGGTTGTTTTTTACTTCCTTATGTTTAAAATCATTGATTTGACTCTTGGCTTCATCCATTCTATTGTTGTTTCCCTGTAAATTCAATTTATTTCAATTTGTGTATCCTTTATTTCTGACTGGATCTTTTTTATGCTGTTGAGGTCCTCACTAAGTTCCTTGAGCATCCTTTTGAACTCTGCATCTGATAGATTGTTTATCTCCATTTTGTCCAGCTCTTTTTCTGGAGTTTGGATCTATTCTTTCATTAGGGCCATGTTTATTTGTCTCCTCATTTTGGCAGCCTCTCTTAGTTTGTTTTTACGTATTAGGTAGATCTGCTTTGGCTTTGTGTCTCGGTAGTGTGGCCTAATGTAGTAGGTGTCCTGTAGGGTCCAGTGGCACAGCCTCCCCTATCACCCAGGCTGGGTACGTAAGATGTTCCTTCCATGTGGTCTGAGTACACCCTCCTCTGGTAGTTGGTACCTGGTTGTTTTTGGCAGATCAATGGGAAGGATTTACCCAGGCCAGTCAGCTGTAAGGATTGGCTGTGACCACTGACCACCAACCTCCACTCTCCGTGAAGGGTCAGCTGTGCAGGGGCAGGGTTGTGGTGCTCAGACGTGGTCTGTAGCTGTCCACTGGGTGCACTGGCCCTGGGTTTTCCTGGGTGGTACCGGCCAAGGTCAGCCCTCACCTGAGTTTAGCCCAGGGCCACCCTGCCTGAGCTATGAAGCAATCTAAGGCTGCTACTTGTGCTGGGCTTGGAGATTCTGAGGTGAAGCCAAGCTGTGAATCTAGGCTGGCTGCTACTGGTACCAGGCCTGGGGCTCATCGAGGCCAGCTGTTGCTTGTTTGATAGGAATTAGGAAGTTTTGAAGTATGAGCCAAGGTCAGCCATTCATATGGAAAAGTATCTTTGGCGGCTAAGTTGGATGGGGAGGAGTCTCTGAAGATCTCCAAGGTAGGTCACACAGTGTTAGCCAGGTTGATGGAGTCTCAGATATGGCACCAGCATGCTGGCTTTGTGGGGGGAGGGTTTAGAGAAGGGTTAATGGTCTCTGCTTGCTTTGATGCTAGATACTTCAGTTTCTCTGTCTATGTCACTTGTTCCTTTCAAGCTGCTACCCTGGTGCTGGAGCTCAGAGGGAGTGAGTCTGAGTAGATGAGTCCATGTTTGGATTCTTTAAGAGGAACTGCTTGGGGCTCCATCAGTTTCTTCCACTGAATCAATACCTGCTGATTTTTGCAGCTAGAAATTGTACTTTTCTTTTTGGCACTGGCCTGGCTAGAGGCCTGGTGTGAGGCTAGGATTCCTCACTCCTGGAATATCCCTCCCAGATTTTTATCCAGCACTGATGGGTGTGGGAGTAGCCCATTCTGTGTCTGCTGTCCTCCAGCCAGTCTGGATGAATGGTTTCTTTAATTCTGTAGTTGTCAGACGTCCATTCATCTCGATTTCTAATGGTTCTGAGAGATGGTTTTTCTATATTTTAGTTGTAATTTTGATGTGGTTTATGAAGAGGTGAGCTGTGTCTGCCTACATTGCCATCTTGACTGGAAGTTGTTTATTATGTTTTTAGATTCCACATGTAAATGAAGTCCTGTGGTGTTGACTTTCTTATCCTGACTTATTTCACTTAGCATAGTACTCTCTAGGTCCATCCCTGTTGTTGCAAATGGAAAGATTTTATTCTTTTTCACAGCCAAGTAATATTCCACTATATATGAGTATATGTCCCACTTCTTTAATTCATCTATTGATTGACAGTAGGTTGCTTCTATATCTTGGCTATTATGATGCTGCAATGAAGTGAGGGGTGCATATATCTTTTTGAATTAGTGTTCTAGATTTCTTTGTGTAAATACTCAGAATTGGGATTATTGGGTCAAATGGTCAAATAGTAGTTCTATTTTTAATTTTTTTGAGGAAACTTCATACTGTTTTCCATAGTGGTTACCCCAATATGCATTCCCACAAACATTGCTTGAGGTTTTCTTTTCTCCACATCTTCGTGAACACTTGTTTGTTGATTTATTGGTGTTAGCCATGTGACAGGTGGTTTTATGCCAGTTTCATGCTGTTTTGACTACTATAACTTTGTACTATAGTTTGATATCAGGTAGAGTGATACCTCCAACTTTGTTCTTCTTTCTCAGGATTGCTGTGGCTATTCAGGGTGCTTTATAGTTCAATATAAATTTTAAGATTATTTGTTTTAGTTCTGTGAAAAGTGCCCTTGGTGTTTTGATAGGGATTGCATTAAATCTATAGATTGTTTTGAGTATTATGAATGTTTTAACAATAGTAATTCCTTCTATCCATGAGCACAATATGTGCTTTCATTTATTTGTGTCTTCTTCAAACTCTCTTCAATGCCTTATAATTCTTTATTGACACTAACTTTAGTTGAATTCTAATAATCCACTACCATCAGACCAGCCAAGTCTTATAATTTTTTCTAATCTTATAATTTTTAAAATACAACTCTTTTACCTCCTTGATTAAATTTACTCCTAGGTTTCTTTTTTAATATATTTTTAGTATATATTTTATTGATTATGCTATTTAGTTGTCCTCAATTTTTTCCCACTTTCCCCCCTCCACCAAGTACCTCCCTTCCCTCCCACAGTCCTTCCCATAGTTCCTGTCCATGAGTCATGTGTGTAAGTTCTTCAGCTTCTCCGTTTCCTATGCTATTCTTAATTTCCCCATATCTATTTTGTACCTACCATTTATGCTTCTTATTCCCTGTACCTTTTCAGCCATTCTCCCCTTCACTCTCCCCACTAATAACCATCCATGTGATCTCCATTTCTATGATTTCTTTCCTCTTCTAGATGTTTGCTTAGTTTATATTGTTTTGTTTTTTTAGATTCAGTTGTTGATAGTTGTGAGTTTGTTGTCATTGTACTGTTCATGGTTTTGATCTTTTTCTTAGATAAGCCCCTTTAATATTTCATATTAATATTTCATATAATAAGGGTGTGATGGTAATTCCTTTTGCTTTACCTTGTCTGGGAAGCACTTTATCTGCCCTTCTATTCTAAATGATAGCTTAGAATAGAAGTAATAGAGTAATTGCTGAATAGAGTAATCTTGGATGTAGGTCCTTGATTTTCATCACTTTTAATATTTCTTACCAGGCTCTTCTTAACTGCAAGGTTTCTTTTGAGAAATCAGCTGACAGTCTTGTGGGAACTCCTTTGTAGGTAACTCTCGGCTTTTCTCTTACTGCTTTTAAGATTCTCTCTTTATGTCTAACCTTTGGCATTTTAGTTATGATGTGTCTTGGTGTGGCCCTCTTTGGGTCCATCTTTTTTGGAACTCTCTGAGCTTCCTGGATTTGTATGTCTATTTCCTTCACCAAATTGAGGTTTTCTTCCATTATTTTTTGAAAAGAAATTTCATTTCTTCCTCTTCCTCTTCTAATGGCAACCCTATGATTTGGATGTTAGTTTATTTAAAGTTGTCCCAGAGGTTCTTAAGCCTTTCCTCATTTTTTCAAATTCTTGTTTCTACTTTTTGTTCCAGGTGAATATTTATTTCTTCCTTTTGTTCCAAATCATTGATTTGAATTTCAGCTTCCTTCCCTTCACTGTTGGTTCCCTGTATATATTTCTTTATTTCACTTTGTATAGCCTTCACTTCTTCCTTTATTTGGTGGCTGTACTCAGTCATTTCTCTGAGCATCCTGATCACCAGTGTTTTGAACTCTGCATCTGAAAGGTTGGCTATGTCTGTGTTGCTTAGTTCTTTTTCTGGAGTTTGATCTGTTCTTTCATTTGGGCCATGTTTTTTGTTTGTTTGTTTCTTCAATTTAGCAGCCTCCCTGCATTGCTGTGTATTATGTAGAGCTGCTTTGACTCCCTGTGTTGGAACACATGCTATTTGTAAGGGGTGGAGCCTTTGGTAATCACCAGGGTGGGCCAACCCGCTTTGCTGCTTTGTGGTGCTATATATGGGTGAGGGTGTCAGAAAGGAAACAATGCTACTTGCTTGGCTCTTGTCCTGTTTCCAGTCTTTTCCCCCTCCCTGTAAGTGACTGGCATTCTTCTAGCTGCTGCCCTGGTGCTGATTCCCCAAGTGGGTGGGTTTGTATATGTTTTAGGGTCCTGTGGGCATTTTAAATGGGCTTTCTTGAGAGACTATCAGTTTATTGTGTTGCCCCAACCTCCACTGGTTTTTACAGCCAGAGGTTAGGCTTTATTTACCCACCACTGGAACCCTGGGCTGCATGGTCTTGCCTGTGGCTGGGAACACTCACTCTCCAGGTATACACTCTTGTTCTGGTTTTTATCTGCCACATGTATATGTGGGAACATCTGTTCCACCATCCGCCACTATGTCTGCCCTCACCACCACTGCCTTGCCATGCCACACCATGTCCTCTCTGTCTTGGCTGCCTGTCTCTGCTTATCCTACCTATCTGGGTGAATGTTCCTTCTTGAAATCTTTGGTTGTCAACTTCCATACAGTTCGATTTTCTGGCAGTTCTGGTTGTTTTTTGTTTTTAGATTATTTGTTATGCTTCTTATGGTTGGGCAAGGATGCAAAGTGTGTCTCCCTATGCCTCCATCTTGATCAGAGGTCCTTTTTCTGGGGTTTTGTTCTGTTCTTTTATTTGGGCCATTTTTCTTTGTCTCCTCAATTTAGCAGCCTCCCTGCATTTGTTTCTGTATATTTTCTAGAGCTGCTTTTACTCCTTGTCTTAGTAGTATGGCCTATGTAGAAAAGGCATCTCTAGATTGTGTGGGGTGGAGCCTTAGGTAATTGCCTGGACAGAGCAGCCCACTTTACCACATGTGGCTGTGTAGAGAGGACTCCAAGAGTGGACAATGCTGCCACCTGGCTTTTGGCTGTTTGCCTGGTGTTCTCCCTCTTTCTAGTCACTTCACCCCCTTCTCTTGTGTGACTGGTACCCTTTCAGCTGCTGCCTCAGTGGTGAATCCCAGAGTGGGTGGGTTTTCATATGTTCTATGACTGTGCTGACCCTTTAAGTGGTAAAAATCTGGCAGTTTCTTCCACTGCCCCAACCCCCAGTTTTGTTTTGTTTTTTTACAGCCAGAGATAATGGGAATCTATCTTCCCAATGTTGGAGCCCTGGGCTGTGGACTGGGATTGGGATTGATCACCCCTCCCATCTGTCCCACCACCGATGCTGCCATCTCTTTGCACCACATCACCTCTCCGCCCACCTCCATGACTCTGTCCCTCCTACCTTTCTGGACAAATATGTCTTCTTTAAATCCTTGGTTGTCAGTTCAATTTTCTGATGGTTCTGGTGTTATTAGTTTTGAGATCTGGTTGTAATTGTTTCTTTGGTTGTGCGTGGAGGTGAAGTGTGTCTACCTATGACTCCATCTTGATCGGAAATCCTCCCAAAATATTTTTTTAAATAAAATTATAAAAGGAATTGCTTTCATAATTTCTTTTTCTGATAGTTCTTTATTGGTGTGTAAAAATGCTACTGTGCCCGGACAAGTGTGGCTAAGTGGTTGGGCATCATTCTGCAAAACAAAAGGTTGCTGGTTCTATTCCTGGTCGGGCACATGCCTGGGTTGTAGGTTCAGTCCCCGGTGGGGCTGTGTGCAAGAGGCAACTAATTGATATTTCCCTGTCCAACTGATGTTTCTCTCTCTGTCATTCTCCCTCCTTTCCTCCTCTCTGAAAATAAATAAATAAAATATTTTAAAATGCAACTGATTTTTAAATATTAATTTTATGTCCTGCTATTTTACTGAATTACTTTACCAGTTCTATTTTTTGGTGGACTTTTTAGGGTTCCCTCTATATAGTATCTTGTCATCTGCAAATAATGACAGTTTTACTTCTTCCTTTCTAATATCTTTTACTTGTCTGATTGCTGTGGCTAGAATTTCCAATACTATGTTGAATACATGTGGTGAAAGTGGCCCTGGCCACTTTATGGCTCAGTTGGTTGGGCACTGTCCCACAAAGCAAAAGGTCTCAGGTTGGATTCCCTGTCAGGGCACAGGCCTGGGCTGCAGGTTCAATCCCCTGTTTGGGATATGTGAGAGGCAACCAATTGATGATTCTCTCTCATACTGATATTTCTCTCCCTCCCTTCCCATGTCTCTAAAAAATAAATAAATAAAATATTTTTAGAAATGTTTTCCTATTTTAAAAACAAGTGGTGAAAGTGGACAACTCCATCTTATTCCTGATCTTAAGGAAAACCTTTTTAGCTTTTCCTCATTGTGTGTGATGTTAGCTGTGGGTTTGTCATATATGACCTTTATTAGGTTTAGCATGTTCCTTCTATTACCACTCTGCTGAGAGTTTTTATCATAAATGGGTGCTGGGTTTTGTCAAATGCTTTTCTGCATTTACTGATATAATCATATGATTTTATTTTTCATTTTGTTTATGTGGTGTATCATGTTGATTGATTTGCAGACATTGAATCAACCTTGCATTCCAGGAATAAATTCCACTTGATCATGGTGTGATTTTTTTTTAATGTATTGTTGAATTCTCTTTGCTAGTATTTTGTTGAGCATTTTTGCATCTATGTTCATTAGGAATATTGGCCTATAATTTTTTATTCATGCAATCCATTTTTAGAATTTCTTATTTGCACCAATATTTTATGCTTCCTTAATGTACCAAAGTACTTTATATTTAAGCTTTCAAATTGTTAGTTTTTAAATGATCTCAGACTCTTGTTGTGTGCCTTTTGCCTTCACCAGGAATATATGCATTATCAATGAAAACTTCTTTCATGATTTTATTATTTAATTTCACTTTTTAATTTAACTATTTTATCTTCAAGTGTGAGGAGAGATAAGAACATAACAGAAACAAATTAGGCAGCTATCTCAACATGAATCATAAAGGAATGAATTATTTCTGAATGTCCATTTTATCATACGCTGAATATTTTTAAGTGTTTGGGTGTTCTATTCTGTTCCATTGGCCTGCAGATACTTGTACACTGGTATTGTACTATTTTATTACTGTGAGAAGTCCCCTTTATAAAAAAAATTTTTGCTGTTGTCATGTACATGAACTCTAGAATTTTCTTTTCTATACTAAACAGAAATGAAAGAAAAGCACTGACAGGTGTGGCTCCGTTTGCTGGGTGTCATCCCTAAAGTGAGAAGTTCTCACTGTTTCCACTTCTGGTCAGGGCACGTGCATGGGTTGCAGGTTCAGTCCCCCGTTGGTGCATATCAGGCAACCGATGGATGTTTCTCTGCATCTCTTTCTCTGTCCCTAACCTTCTTCCTAAAAAATTAATTAATTAAAATAAATAAAAAAAGGAAACATCCCTGGCTGGTGTAGCTCAGTGGATTGAGCATGGGCCTGTGAAGCAAAGGGTCACTGGTTTGATTCCTAGTCAGGGCACATGCCTGGGTTGTGGGCCAGGTCCCCCAGTAGGGGACACATGAGAGACAACCACACATCGATATTTCTCTCTCACTCTTTCTCCTTCCCTTCCCCTCTCTCTAAAAATAAATAAGTAAAATATTTTTAAAAAAGGAAACAAAAAAACCCCTCTGGAAATTGGAATGGATTACATTTGTAGATTAACGTGATAATCAACTTGTTTGCAACATTGAATATTTTCATTTAGGATCATGGCATATCTTTCTATTTTTAAGTTTGTTTGTTTTTTTTTAAATCCTCACCCACGGACATTCTTTCATTGCTTTTAGAGAGAGTGGAAGGGAGAGACCAAGGAAGACAAACATCACACGAGAGAAAACATTGTCTCCTATACACTCCCAGGCTGAGGATCATCTACGCCCTGACCAGGGTTCAAACCCGCGACCTATGGATGTGCCCCAACTAGAGATTGAACTCACAACCTTTCAGTGACAGGATGATACTCCATCCAACTGAGCCACATTGACAGGGCTCTATTTTTAAGGTTTTTTTTTATCCTTGTTCTTCCATGCAGTTTTATTTCATAGATGAATATATGTGTTTGGAGCTCCTTAGCGTGAAATGGAGCGATAGTATCTATGGCGGGCAGCCTCTGAGTGGCTCCCAAAGATCCCTGATAGGCAGCACCTAGTGTTATCCCCTCCCTTTTTGTGTGGGCTGGACCTGGTGACTCCCTTCTCATGAGTAGAATGTGGCAAAAAGTGACAGAATGTTACTTCTGAGATTAGGTGGTAAGGGACTATGACTTCTGTCACCACAGCCTTGGTGAACAACATTGCACCTTGTGAGAGACCCTAAGACAGAGAACCCAGCTAAGTCACACCCAGTTCCTGACCACAGAAACTGTGAGATAAGAAATGTTGTTTTAAACTGATGGGAGAACTCAAGAGTTGGAAAATTTTAGTTTTAGGTAATAGTGAGCCTAATAGTTAATGCATGTGAAAAGCTACTGTTTCAGGAACTGCAGGTACGGCCCACCCTGACTCCAGGAGACCACAAGCGATTGGCCTTTGTGCTCCAGGAGAGACTATAAGCAGCCACGGTGGTATCTGAGCCACTGTGTTCCAGGGAGAGATGGTCTGCCCCCCAGGACACAGATGAAGAAAATTGCCTAGGACACAGATAAAGAAAATGACGGGTCAGCGGATGAAAGGACATTAGGGAAATTGCCAGACTGCAGCTTTATCTGATTAACCTCTTTCCTGAGTCCCAAATCCCTTACCTATGCTTTCTTCCCCTTGAATTCCAGACCCATTACCTACACTTTTTTTTTTTTTTCCTTATAAAAAAGGCTGGATTGAAAGGAAATTAAGAAGGTCTGTTAGGGTGCAACAGACGCCAATTTTTCTGGTTTCAAAGCTACTGAAGTTTTGGGTTAATTTGTCATTCAGCAGTACATAACTAATACCTCACCTTTTAAAAAAGTCATGTTGTCTAACATGTTATTAGCAAATAGAAAAGATACTAGTTTTTCTTTAATCATTTTACAACTGGCTACTTTATGAAAGACTTCTATTCTGATAATTTTGTATTTCTTTTCCTAGTTTTTCTAAGAAGATAGTTATATTCCAAAATAATTATAGCTTGTTCTCCTCTTTTATATTTTTTTCTGTCTAGTTTCCTTAGCTAAGATCTTTAAAACAATGTTGAATAGCAGACATAGGAATCTGTGTCTTGTCCTGTGTTTAATGAGGGTGCCTCTGGCATTTCATTCTTTTGGTTTTCGATGTGAGTTTGAGAGTCAAGTTTTTTAATCATGTGAAATAAATATACTTACACTTCCAGTTCACTAGAGCTTTTTAAAAGAAAATCAGTCATGGTTGTTGACATTTACCAGTCAGCGACTCAGCATGTAAAATGCTCTTGAGAAAAAGAGCATTGGGCCTGTGGCTGTGTTAGTCAGTTCGCTGCAGTTTTGCTACAGCGTCATCCATGCATTCCAGGAATGTCTGCTCATGGTGTGTTCTTTTAATACATCGTTGGACTTACTTCGGACTTCATCCGATTAAATTTGTTTTAGGACTTTACATCTATATAAATGAGACTAGTGTATGAGTCATTCATTCATTCATTCCATCTTTCTTTGTGCCTTTAGTCAGGTTGTAGTGTCAAGGTTATTCTGGCTTTACAATAAGAATTGGAAAGTGTGTGAGTCAGAGACCTGGCAAGAAACACTCACCCGAGATGGTTTAAATAAAGAGGCTTTAATGAGGATCTACTCAGAGAAGTGCAGACAAGGTGAAGGGTGATGGTGCAGTGCAGGGACCGGCAAAAACCAGGAGCTGTTACCCTTCCCAGAGCTGCAGGGACAAGGGAGGCACCACTGTGACTGGAGCCCAGAGAGAGCTGGAACTTTGGAGAAGAGGTCCAGGTGAGAGCTGAGGTTGGGCAGACTGCCACTGCCCTCTTCAGAGAGAGGGCACTCAAGCGGGGAGGGAGCAGGAAGGATACACCAACTTTTCCCTCCTCCCAGCCTTCATCTTCAGCCCAGCACTCCGCCACGAAGCCAGGGGGATGAGTGTGGCCTGTGCGGGCAGCCTCCTGGGGCAGGGGCTGGGCAGGGAAGGGTGTGGATTCTGGTGTCATGTCTAACAGGTTTTAAACATACACTTCCAGGTCTTTTATTACAACAACTTCCCTGTACTGATTTTTTGTTTACTATGATTTTGCTCATTTCAATTCTTTCCTGCTTGCTGAGATGCCTCTCTGAGCGTTTTCCCTCCATGAAAGGGGGAGCCGCTCTGGGCACGTGTGTGTCATACGTTCTGTGGTTAGGAAAGTCTCTCTGTTGTCTTTATGCCTGAACGCCCTTGCAGGTTGTTGAAATTTTAGGTTAGACCGTGGTCTCTCAAAATTCAGCAGAGGACTGGCTCCCAAACTGTTTTCCACTGAGTGCTCTGTGAAGAGAGAACCACACAGATGGAAAAGGGTTTCACCATCAGATAAATTTGGAAACCTATGCTTGCTAAGATCACTAATTTAACAATATGCACAGACACTTTAAAAGCCCTGAAAAAGCCTCAGTATAAGATCTTGTCCTTTGGGGTTTTTTTTTTTTCCATCATTCAGCATTTCTCAAGTTGGTTTTATGACAGAAGTTTTTTTCTCCAACATAAGCACTGCCCACCATTCCATGGAATCTCTCTTCCAATTACACATTTTCAGAATTGTAGATTTCCCTTTCTGCGTGGGAGCCTAGAGAATCACTTCTTTACCCTTAAAATGGACAAAATCCTGCATGGTATTTCTAAGCATTTCTTTTCTTTTTTATTAACTGACTTAGATAAAAAAGGAAGCTGTCAACTTTACAGGCCCAGGGTTTTCACCAGCCCAGAAGTACTGTGCCCTCCCTTTTTCTGTGAGTCTTGTTTTGCTTCATTGGTTTGGTGCTTAGTTGGGCCTTGATGTCTGCTGTGCTCCCTCCCTTAGCTTTTTCCTCTGGGTTTTCCCTTTACATTCTGTCCTCCACCTACAGGTCAGCTTTCTGCAGTTTGCATCCTGCTCTTCGCCATCACAAAGCGATGTTACATTTGCAGCTGCATTTTCAGTTTCCTGGCAGCCTTTCTTCCTTTGACATGGTTTGCCATTGAGTTCTACCTGCTGCTTAGCCAACCATGCCGTTACATTCTCTCTGCCTTGTTTTTCAGTTCTCCTGCTTCGAGTTCACATTTTAATGAAATGAAGTGAACCCGAAGGAGATGTGGTCTGAAAGTTATTTGCGTTGCCACGATCAATCCTTTTCAAAGGAGCTGTCCCCCTCTGCCCTCTCGGGGACACGTTCTTCTCTTTTTATGACACAGTCTTTTCAAAGGCCCCATGTGTTTGCACACGTATGTGTGTGTTTTTTATTACTCTTAAAAAATGGATGTTTGTAAATATTATTATCCCCAAGTGGGTTCTCTTCGGCTCACCTCTACCTGGATGTTTTTCCGATTGTCTGGTTGTGTTATAGGCCGAAGGACTGGTTAACACAAACTCATGCCACCGGTTGGCTGCAGACATAAATGACCTATGCTGTGGAGCCCCACTCATCTGCAGAGTGGACTCGTGGGCCTGGCTCGCTGCAGGGCGTGTGTGTGTGTGTGTGTGCGCATGCGCGCGTGCACACGCAGTGTGTGCCTATGTGCTGTTCCTTCTCCCCCAAGTAGAGCCTTCCAGTGCCATGACCAACTCGAGGATCTAGTTGGGGGATCAAGCTGGGGGCAGGCCCAGCGGGGACCCTGTCTCTGCACCAGGGGCCAGCTATATGCCAGGTTAATTCTCTAGGTAGCAGGTGTAGTTATGACGAGACTTGTGCCCACCCTACTGATAATAGAGAGAGGCGGAGTCAGGGAGAAGCTGAGTCAGACACAGCTTTTCCCCAGTTATGTGCTTGCTTAGTGACCATGTGCACCCCAAGCCCTCCCCATGAGCTCCCTCCACACGCTGTTGATTCACAGCATTGACGGGACTTCCAGATGGCACATTCTCTGCAAGCTTGTGTCCCGCCCCTGCCCTCCAGATTTGGGGGCAGTAGGCAAATGCTGCCGGGATTTTGTCTACTTGCTTTTCCTGGCAGTGTTGGTTTCTCAGAAACTGGACTTGCGAGTCAGCCCTGGACTCTTCCTCTGATCTGGATCCCGCACATTTCCCACAGATTCCCAGCATGCCCTTCGCTTCGGTGAGCTTGGCTGGGTTCAAGGAGGAGGAGAGCCCGGGACACATAACAGGATGTTGGTGACACTTTTTCTCCTGTTCTGCAAAGCAGCTAACCCCCAACACTGAGAAAAAGACATTGGGGCCCCTGTGTCCCTTCCACAGGGCTTGCAGGGGGCTGCACTGGTCTCCCCTCACAGCTAGCCCTAGGGACGTGGGGTGGGGGCGTGCAGCAGGAAGCATGTGGGGAGAAGGGGGTGCTTTTCCTCCCTGAAGCCACAGGGAATTTCTTCTAAGGCAAGACAAGCACGGTGGGTGTCTGCCTCACCTGTGGATGCGGTGGTAAACCTTGAGCTGCCTGAGCAGGGCAAGGGAGTGGGAGGCAGGGACCCCGGAGGGAGCGCTGTGTAAGGGAGCTGGGCTCTGCCTGGATGCTGGTGCCCACCGGGATGGCTTCAGTCCCGGGCTTCAGAGAGTGCACAGGCCCTCCGGAGGGCTCAGCTTTTGAAGACAGGACAGTAGGAGTAGCCAGAAAAGCAGGGACAATCCACCCAGGAGAGGACAGTCTCATGAGAACCCAGCCACCTGCATCTCCAGTCCTGGAGACCCATAGGAGAGAGTTGGGTGGGAAGGCCACAGCTCTGAGCAGAAGTGGGCTTGACTGGAGGAGGGGAACAGGAAGAGTCTTTTTTTTTTTTTAAAGATTTTTAGATTTTATTTATTTACTTATTTTTAGAGAGAGGGGAAGGGAGGGAGAAAGAGAGGGAGGGAAACATTGATAAGTTGCCTCTTGCATGCCCCCAGGCATGTGCCCTGACTGGAATAGAACCAGTGACCTTTCGGTTTGCAGGCCAGTGCTCAATCCACTGAGCCACACCAGCCAGGGACCGGCAGAGTCTTAACTGTTGGCACGAAGCTGTTCTCACAGATGGGAATGGCGGGGACTGTGCAGTGCAGACATGATGTCATGGAGAGCCCCGTCGCCCAGTTGGGTGAGAGGGAAGTTGCTAGAAACCAAGTTCACATTTCTACCCTGACAAACAGACTCTACAAGAAATGTGTTACACTTGAGAAAACATTTCTTAAAAATAAAAGGAAAAAATCCATTTTGGAACTTTTTAGGGGTGGGGAACGGACAAAAGTGTGGAACGGGAACATCTATGTCTTCATCTATGAGTGAAGACAAAGAGAGGAGACCGGGGGCCAAAGAATTGAGGAACCCGTTCTTGCCCCTTTGCTTGCAAGAGACAGAATTCCAGCTCATACAGATGTCAGAAGTAGGGGCTTATTGGGGGATCCTGGAGTGCCTCACAGAGTCTAAGGAGAAGTCTTCTAAGCAGTTCAGCCAGAGGAGACACAGGCAGGCATGAGCGACGCCTGGGCTTGTGGACCATGAAAGCCTCCTCAAGCCCTCATTTTCTGCTCCCGCTGCCCGTCAGCCTCATTCTTTCCTCTCACCGCAGGCTGGTTTGGTCCACAAGACAGCTACTATGGCCACACAGAGCTTCCAAGCGTAACGTGGAGGTTTTGCCACGAGACAGAACTGGCTCCCAGTGGCTCTAAGTCTAAATATCCCAGAGAAGGGCCTCGCTGTCCACACCCTGCACAGTCTGCCTGGTCCGAGAGGGCAGCTCCTCAGGGGGGCAGGGAGGAGCCATCCCAGGAGAAAGAGGGTCAGTGCCCGGCAGGCAGCCTTGACCCTTGTTTCGGGCAGGAAGCTGACCGACTGACCCTGTGGCCTTCTGCAAAGCCGGGACTCTGGTGACCCCAACATCCCTCCACCTACCAGGATGCCGTGCAAGCTGCAGAGGTTCTGACCACACCGTGCCCTTCAGCTCTCACGATGCCCATGGCAAGGGAGACAACAGCAGGAGTGATAATAGCTGCATCTGTTGTGCGCCTGTTGTTGTGCACCTGTGCTGCCCTCTGTGCACATTTTTAATTTAATCCTCACGGCAACTGTATTCTTTCCATCAATTCTGAGGAAAAGAATGCAGAGGCTTGGAGAGATTAGGAATCCAACATCACATGACTCCTAGGGGCAGTACTGGCATTTCCCAGGTCTGTCTGGCTTCCAAGTTCATGTTTTTTATCATCAAGTTCTCCCGCTTCTATCTCTGGCCTTGGCATTTCCAGCAAAGGTAGAAAAATCTTCCTGGCCCAGGGTAAGTTCTGTTGTGTGAACTTACAGGCATCACAGGCAGAGTGTGGGGACCCCTGGGGCCTGGCTGTAGTGCTGTGAGTTCTTCAGAGAGTTGACAGGAACATCTGAGGCAATTCGTCTGTAAGCAGTGGCTGTGCTTGGAGGGGATGCATGGCTGGGTCCTCCATCCTGGTGGCTCTGAAAACTGAAGGGGATCTTGGACACTCCCCCCGCCCTCCCACCCATCTCCTTTCCCTTCCTTCTAGTTTTCTTTCTTCCCACAGTAGAAGGAGGAGAGGCCCCCAGGCCCCCAGTGCTTGCTACACAAGCTCTAGCAAGTTGAACGTGGGCTACAGGCAGTGCTGTCGTCAGCAGAGGGCGCCAAAGCCTCTTCACTTGCCCAGGGCCCAGGTCTGGCCCGAAGGGCAGACGGAGAGGCAAGCTGGCAGAGAGGGGGTGGGAGTGGGGGAGGCGCCGCATGCTCCCTGCCTACTCATCCTGCCCCAGGTGGCTGTGGCCTATGCCCTGCACCCTAAGCCCACAGATGCCCTCCTTTGTGTGTGTGTGTGTGGTTCCCCAGGAAGCACATCTGGTAGCCCCATGATGGCAAAAAAGGAGGTCAGGGTCAAGAGATAGGGACAGACACTCTGTCCATAACAAACTGCTGATTTTACAGATCGTAAAAGCATTTTCTGGGCAGGCATTATAATTTTCCCACTTCTCTTCTACTGTGGGACAAGCAAAGAATGTGTGATGGGAGGGGGTGAACAGTTACCCACTCCCCCTCTGTGCCGGGTCTTGGCAAGAAGCTTGTATCTATTACCACGTTTGACCATGTCAGCAGGTCCGTGAGCTGCACAGTGGTGGCCCCACTGTGCTGTTGAGGACAAGGGGGCTCAGGGGGTCAGGTGACTTGCTTGAGGTCACATAGCTGGGAAGTGGTGAAGCTAAGATTTGAACCCTAGTCTCTCTGATTCCAAGGTCCATGCTGGTTTCACATCTTCTGGTCCCCTCAAACTGCTTTCCTCAACACAGACCGCCCCCAAAATGGGCTGGAGAGCCACCCAGTGAGGTTCCAGAACAGCAGATGGTCTGTGCCTGGAACGACACAGCTGAGGAAGTGGATGGACAGTTTGCAACTGGTTTTTAGGTATAAGGGACTATATGAAAGGGGACTCAACCACCCCCCCCTGAATTTATTTATAAAAAATTGTGTATTTATTCTTATGTGTTTCAACTTCAGTCAGCTTCAAAGTACTCTCCCTCTGACGCAACACACCTATCCAGATGTCTTTTCCATTGCTCAAAATAGTTTTCTAACTCATTGATTTGGGTATCTTTTAGTGATTCTGCTGTCTTTTGTTTCACCTCTTCCACATTGAAAAAATGGTTCCCTTTGAGGACCTTTTCATCCAGGGAAGCAATAAAAAAAGGCATTTGGGGTGAGACTGGATGAATAGGGAGGATGCGGCAAGGGGTTCACTCCAGTTTTAGTCAAAAACTGCTGAACACTCAGTGAGGTGTGGGCAGGTGCGCTTGTCAGTCACCCATCATGAAATGGATAAATGTGTTGAGTCTTCAAAAAAAAATTCACTAAAGCTGAACGCTACCTCTCACAACAAGCCTGGGTTTGCAGCAGTGGCCAATCAGCTGGTTCAGTGATACAGATGGGTTCCTGGAACACTCGCCTAGTGGGGGAAGCCTGTATGATAAGGGGCCCGCCCTCCGGAAAATAGTTCTGTTTTTTTGCCTGCCCACCTTGTATTTAGCTATTTGCTGTGGGCTAGTGGGTTGATAGGGAGTGAGGCCCCAGATCTGAGGGAGGAGGAGGAGGAGAGAGAGAGAGAGGTTGGGGTGGAGATTAAGAAGATGAGGTGCCCAGCTGCCTGGCCAGGGTCTTTGCCCTCGAAATTGGGTCTCTGGTGCCTGCTTTGCATGGAACCATGGCTGGTTGGGGTCTCTCTCTGAAGGGAAGGCCTGGCCATATCACCAGACTGGTGGGACAGAGAACAAACCTTGCAGAGTAGAATCATTGAAGCCTGAGCATGTCCTCTCCACATAGGTAAGTTGGTTTATAAGCCACTGCAGCTTTGGTGCTGAGGTGCTGAGGCTTTGCAGACCAGCAGTTGGCACAGCTCAGATCCAAGGAACAGTCTCTCACAAATACACCCCAGATGGGGGCAGGGGGCTAGGTCTGTCTCTTTGATTTACTTGCTCTGTTGCCCCTCCTCATGGGCCAGGACATAACTCTTCCTTCTCATAAGGGGAAATGGAAGCACTTGCTCTGGACGCGCCCTGGGCGTGGTTTGCCCCAGCAGTCCCCGTCCTGAGGAACAGGTGAGCTCCTCCTTTCCCCTCATATGGAGACCTGCCCACAGCAATACTTGAAATGCTTTTTTGACGTGTCTCTCCAGCCTGTCTCTACCTTCTCTCCACTGAGGTCTCTCACCTCCCTGTCCTCCCAACCCCCAATCTGCCTACCCAAACCCTTCAAGTTGGGCAACACAAAGGGTCACTAGGCACTAGAACTCAGCTTCTGGAGAAGGTAGTAGAGTTATAAATAACAACAAAACCTTTCTGTTTGTGGAAGTAGCACAACAGATTTTCTGGGACTCTGAGTCTGAGCAGCCTAGGCCAGCAGAGAAGCCACTAAGCTGGAGACCTGCCTGGCCCGTCCCACCTGTGTTGCTGGTGATTGAGAACCAGCCACTTTTCTTGCTGGGCCTGGGTTTCCTTGTCTGGCATTCAGGCCAGTACCTTTCCCTCCAGACCACACTGCCTAGAGGGAAGGGCACGAGGACTCCTCGCACAGAGCCAGGGACGGGCTGCAGCTCCTGTTTGGGTGCCACGCTGCCCATGTGACCACCCCCTGGTGGGTTTGGCTCTGCCCCTTGGGGAAGGGCGGCCTGCAGCTGGACCTGGTGCAAATGCTGTAAACCCACAGATGTGCTCAGGGGCCAGCCCCCTTGGAAGCCACAGATTGGTGGGGGTGGGGGAGGTGAGTGAAGGCACTCGCCTAAAGGTAAAAAAAAGCCTGGGTTTGCAGCAGTTGCCAATTTCCATAATGTAAGGACTACCCCCATGGTGAATTTCAAGCAACCAACATGATGCCACTGATTGCAGAGTTAGAAAAAATGTGCAAAAACATTTTTTCCCCGCTAGTACAAGTCGACTTCAGTGAGTCTCCAGGCAAGGGGAAGGGTGCACATCCAAGCGCCCAACCCCAAGCATGAGCAGAATCCAGCCAGGAGAGCCACCAGGCAGACTCCAATCTGCGTGTCCTTTCCGCTGTTGACTAACAAGGGAGAATGAAAAACTCAAGGGAATGTTAGGAGGGAATTCCTTTCACAGACAATCAAATTGCTTAGCAATTGCCTAAATATTTTTTACCTAATTTAAAATTGCTCGTCATGTGAATAATTGGGCAACACATTATTGCATTACTGAGGCATTTAGTGCCTAAATTGTGGAAGCAGTCAAACATTTGCATCTTTGAGTCTGGTAGATGATTATCATCTTAGGAGGTATTCCCACTGTGGCTGGTGGCTGGGATTTGGGGGAGGCCTGGCTCTCGGGCCCCTTGCAAGCTGCCCCATGCGCCATGAGCCTGCATGTTGGGGAAGCAGGTTTAGCTGTCAGCTAGGCACGGGCCTGGTCATTTCCCAGGCCGCCTCATGCTGCTGTCTGTCTTTGTTCATCCCTCCCCAGTTTTTACTTTTGTCACGGAATTCTTCCTTTTGCCCTCGGCTTTTGCTTTTCCTGTATTTCTCTCCCATTCTCAAGCTGCCTTTCTCTTCATTTCTGCCTGTTTGTTTGCTTTATTTCTCCATGTTTTTCTTTCTCTTATCTCCTTGTATCTCCCTTGCTCTCTTTTCTGCGTGCATGCATCACACACACACACACACACACACACACACACACACACACACACACACACACACACACTGTTCTTCCAGTTCTTCCTGCTCTGGTTTCCACTTCACCCAGCTGCACTCCAGTCTCTGGCTCTGGTCCACATCTATCTTGGCACCGTGCTGCCCAGTCAACACCCTTCCCACACTCTGACTCTGTCCTGATTCTTGAGGGAAGCTCAGAGCCGCGACCTGTTGTATCAACTCACATACACGGTGGGGATTTCATCACACCCAGAGCCACAGGTTGTGGGAGGCAGGGATGTGGACAAAGGCAGTAGTGGCTCTTTGAGGAAAACTAAATCCCTGACTCGTAACATTTGCCAATTTCCATGGTGTAAATATTCTCACCATGGCTGATTTCAAGCTACCAACTTGATGTCACGAAGGCAGAGTTGGGGAGATACTCAGTTTTCTTTCTTTCCAGCCAGTTGTAAACAATAATATAAATGAAGCCACTTTAAAATGGAACTCAATACCTCAAACCTTGGAACGTTAAAACAGGGCAAAACCACCTTTCAACTGGGCCTAGGGAAACACTGTGTCCAAGAAAACTTTGCAAAAACAAGTTATGACTATCTGACTAACGACTGCTGGACCAAAGTACAACAACGTTGTTTAGAATTATCATCACTATGTAATCTGCACCCAAAAAATGTCTTCCTCCTACTGATGCAATTGTCCCCCGTCACCTCTCCTAAACACCTGTTGTTCCCCACCACCTCTCCTAAACACCCATTTCCTAATCAGAGCACTATTTGGGCTTCTGCTGGTTTTGTGCATCTCAGAATAGCTATTCGTACTGATGGCAGATAAACACTTTTTCACCTTTCACTTTGACAGTCTTTTTTTTTTTTAGGTTAACACAGTGCAAGCTGCTCTCTGGGCAAGGGGAAGGGGCTTCCTTCCTGCCTGCAGGGCCTTGGAGGGTTGGGGGCTGCTGACTAGGCTGGCCACCCCGGGGCCCACAGCAGCTTCCCCAGGGCAACGTCTCACTGGCCTGGTGGGGCTTGACTCTGGGACCACAGCCTGCTGCTCCCTGGCGGCCTCTTCCTCGTAGCTGGCTTCGTGGTATGCTCACTTTAGGCTGGGCAGGAAGCCTAAGGATTGCCCTCCCTAGTCACAAAGGAAGGCTGCCAAGATGAAATGCCCGGATGAGCATGGAGCAGAAAGGTGCTGGGGGTGGCAGGGCATTCCAGACGCAGGGCAGGAGCCAGAATGTGTGTGCTGGACATAGCTGCTGCTGCTGGTGGTGCTGGTGACCCCTCAGCTGCAAAGAGCAGAGAGGCAGACTTGGGTGAGGACCACCCAGGGCCCTGGAGACTGAGCAAAGGAGCCCGGTCAGCAATAACAAGAGGAATGTGAATGAGGAGTTTGGTTTCCACAATAACAGGTGTTTTGACAAGGATTTGGGTGAAGTCACTTGTTCCAGGAGGCAGGTGAGGGAGTAGGGAAGTAAGACAGGATTGAGAGGCAAGTCAAAAAAAAGGTGTGTTAATGAGTAGACCATGGTTGTGGGCAACTACTGGCCCAGTCCCAGTGGGGACCCCCTGATGTACAAAACATGCCTCAGAACTATCCCACGAAGAAGCAAGGATGCAATAATTATCCACCAGCTATCATCCCTGGTTGGTTGTGGGTTCCTACAGTGTTCACGCCCCTAGCACTCTAGTCAGACCCAGGTCGGGGCCACGTACAATCCAGGGCCACAGAATGGCCTTATGAAGAGGCCGAAGAGCCAAGGGTACGAGGAGGGTGGGGAGCAGTGGAGAGCTTGGCTTTGGTCGGAGCCTTTGGATTGGGCAACACCAAGGTTGTTCGTGACTCTGGGGAGGGCAGTGTTGTGGGAGAAAGGGGCAGAAGCCAGAGAAGACTGACTCCTGGGAGAATGAGAGGTAATACACAGGATGTAAACTACTCTGAAAAGTATGGAAAATGGGAAAAGCCGTTGGAAGGGACCTGGGGCTGGGGAAAGGGGAGCTGTGAGCAGACTGGGGAGTTGCTCAGAGCCAGGGAGAGCCATTCCTTCAGCTGCCAGACCTAGACAGATGAAAGTGTAGGTGGGCCCCCTGGGGCACCGCAGCCTGCACCCTTCAGACCGAACAGCCAGGGCACTGGGCTGACACCTTGCACTCCCGTCTTTCTCTCCTTGGGAGTCATACATTAGCTCAGCATGACCCAGTTCTGCAAGCATTTGATTGATTGGGAGCAGACAAGGCTTCTGCTCTGCAGGGGCACAGGCCCCATGGTGGGCATCAAAGAGGGGAGAAAATGAGACAGGCCTAGACTCATGTCCTAGGGCAGTTACAGATGCATGCATCAGGCTGGGGGTGGTCAGTGGCGGGGACACCAGGGAGCGGGATGGAGGCCAAAGAGCAGCAGGAAGCTGTTCTGTGTGGGCTGGAGCAGCCAGGCCTTCAAAAATGAGGAACACTTAGGGGCAGAGAAAAGAAGGGACAGGCATTCCTGGATTTCAAAGACTTCTTGGCCTGCTTAAGCCTTCCGGGCAGCTGCATATCACACAACCTATAGCCAGACCCATCCCACTGTTCTTGGGTGGAATCAGACTGCCCTTGATGGAGTGTCAAAAAGAGTAAACTTGGAAGGAGATGAGCACTGTCACCGGGCCTCCAGCTTAAGGAAGAAGGCTACTTTCTTTGGTTTAGCTCCTTGGTGTAGTAAACTGAAAAGCCCCCTCTCCCCATCCCTTTAAAATGTTCACATTCTAATCCCCAGAACCTGGGATGTTAGCTTATGTGCATATGTGATTAGGGATTTTGAGATGGAGAGATTATTTTGGATGATTCAGATGAGCTCTAAATGTAGCCACAGGGCCCTTCAAGAGGGAGACAAGAATTTCAGAGGAGGAAGTAGGAGATAAAGCACTGGAAGCAGAGGTTGGAGCAATGCAAGAAAGAGGCCATGAGCCAAGGAATGCAGGAGGCTCCCAGAAGCTGGAAAAGGTGAGGAGACAGATGATGCCTTAGAGCCAAAGGAACTGGCCCTGCCGACGCCTTGATTTCAGCCCACCGCTGACTGAGACTGCTTCCAGACTTCTGGCCTCCAGAACTGGAAGACAATAAATAAGTGCAATTTTAAGCCACAAAGTGCATGTGTGCTGATTTGTTACAGCAGCCAGAGGAAACAAATACATCTGGGAAGCACTCAGGGATGGAATGGGCACTGCCCCTCACCTTTGGGCAGGAAAGGAGGCAGGAGGGGCAGAGGGGCAGCCGCACTGCCATGAAGGCACCGATGACTCTGCACAGCCCTGCAGAGCTGCCTCAGGGTGGCGAGAGATCTTGGCTCACAGCCCACACTGAGTCAGGCGGGGCTGCCCTGGGCAGGGCACGTGGCCTTGCGTGGGGGCCCTGAGCACTCCCTGCTCACCCTGGTCCTGAAGGGGGCCAGGGCACAGCTCCGCCTCCCCACTCCCTTCCGGTCTGTGGAGGGTGCACCTTCCGAGCTTTCTTCTTTTTGTCTGCAGGCCTGGTGCTTTGACAACTCTGTAACATCCTGGACCTCCTCATCGATTGTGGACCTTTTACAGTATGTCCACATCTCTCCCTGAGCAAGAAATTGGAGTCTTATTCCCAGTTTCTATAACTGTCACTAAGCACTTTCCATGCTGTCTTTAATCCTGGAAAGATTCCTAGTTATCTCCAGTTTACGCATGAGCAAACTGACACGAAGGTGAAAGGAACGCCAAGGTCAGGGCCAGGACACTCCGTAGATCTGCCTGGTGCCTCTTCTCTGCCCTGTGACTCCGCTTCTCATCTGATCCACCACGTTGTTACTAGCCATTCCATCTTGAGGTCCCTTAGACTCTTTTAGCTTTTTTTTTTTTAATGGGACTCTACTCTCTGTCCCATCTCTCTCCTAGAGCTGTGTTCACTTGGCTCCGAGGAGACAAGAGGCAGCAGGCTTTGTACCTATCACCCTGCTGCCCTGATTGCCTGGGCCCAGCAAGTTCACCCTGCTGTGCCTCCCCACCATCCAGTGCCCTTGAAGCCCATCTGGAGGAGCTGGGAAAGGTCTCACTGTGTTTTCAGGTGTGACTTGCGACCTTTGCAGTTTCCCTCCACACTGGGAATCATGCAGGATTACTATGTGTAGTCCTATGGTTTACGTGGTGGGTCTCAGCCACAGGAGAGGTGGGGGCATAATCGGCACAAGGCATTATCTGCCAAGGAGCCGCATCTTTCCAGAGGTGCAGCCTTCTAAAATTCTCCCCAAAGCCCCATCTAGGTCTGTAGTGGTTGGGAGTTTGCTGGCTTTGCAGAAATCCAGGGCTCACAGCTTTGCCCTCAGACCTTGGAGTCCAGAGTACAGGAGTGTGAGAAGCAAAACCCCACCCAACTGATAGTCACAGCAGCTGCTGGAATCCCTCGGTGGGAACTGTCAAACCCTCCCAGAGACACACAGTGGGAGCCTGGAAACTTAAGCCCTTCAGCCTCTTTACCTCTGCAGACCTCGGCACAGAGGCCCCAACCCAGGCTGAGTTCCCTGGAGCCAACCACAGGAAGTCACAAGTGCTCTTCATTCTTGTCCACACGTATAATCACCCCAGAGCGGGTTACTTTCTGACTCAGCCCTTCCTTTCTGGTCCTTTTTGTGGGGCTCCTGTTAACATGCCCCCAGTGCATGTCGGTCCCCTTATACCCCCTCCCTCCAGCAATCACCACACTGTTGTTCACATCCATGAGTCCTTTATCCTTTTTCTTCAAGCCAAGTTCTCTTGAGAAGACATTTGTCAATGTCTTTCAAGCCCTGTTACCATGACGCTCTGTTCCTGACACTCCCCGCTTCTTCCCCACCTCCCACAGGCAGCTTCATCCCACTGCACGTGAGCAGTGGGTCACCCACAGGGACCTCTGTGGACAAGGGCCCTGCTGCCCCAGAGAGAACAAACTCACCCATTCACTCTTTTTTCATACTTCCATTTCATAGAGGGGAAAAACCGAGGCCCAGTGGCTCTGATTTCTCCAACACTGGATAACCCCACTGGCCACTTGCAGACCTCAGGCCTGCCACCTGCACTGAGTAGAACTGGAGTGTGTAGCTGAGACACTCCTAAAGAGAAGCCAGAAGTTGTCTCTGAACTTCTGTTAGGCCTGTGGTTGGGGGCCTCATCCTCCTCCTGCCCTGTCACGTCCATCAGACCTTATGTCTCCTCTTCAGATTCCTTCCCCTTTTCTCGTTGCTTTTGTTATGATGGTTCTCTAACATCTTCCTCTAGTGAAGCCTAAGAATTTGAGAACCCATCTTTACCAGACCCCACTCATCATCTCCACCTTCCTGGTCAATTCTCCATCACCCTCACCTCTTACCCGTCACCACAGTGACCTTCGTACCCCCGAATTTCTGCCACTGCCCATTCTCTTCCTCCTCCTAACTCCCACCTCCGCACCTCCTTACCACCCTTTCCACCATGACTGACGTTAGCATTACCTCTGTATCTCGCTTCATTCACAACATCACATTTGATGTCACCTCCGCCATGACCACCACCACCACCACCAGTGCCATGACCTGCGTTGTACTTACCTTCACCACCATGCTACCAACTCCCCTGAATCCATTTTCACCCCTGTGGTCACTACCCGTACCAGGGACTTCCCTACTCTCATCTCCACCTCTGCCTTTTTCTCAGCTATTTCTAACTCTATCACTTCCACATCCTCCCCCTCAGAGCACAGTGCCTGCCATTGAACCTGGGACTTGGGCAAGGAGCCCAGTTAGAGAACATTCTCCTTCCTGACAGACACCCCTCCTAGGATTCTCAGAAGAGACCATCAGCAAGGCAGGAGTCAGAAGGACCCTTCTCTTTACCCTTCCTCGAGATGCATTTGACAGAGGGCAGCTCAGCCCTCCGTGTCAGCCATGCTTATACCTAAAAAGATAGCTGCTGTCTGATTGAGGATCGAGACCATTAATCTGGTGCTGCCCTTATTTGCATAACGATTGCATATATTTGCATGGCCTTTGCTCCCACCTTCTGAGCGCTGCAATGTGGGTGTTCAGGTACATTTGCATATCACTTCAGGGGAGGGTCTGGCCTTTGAGACTTGGGCACTTATTAATTTCCTCAAGACACTCTTTTCTGAAAAGAAAAGAACTCAGAATGCTTAATTCTAGAGTCATTCAGGTGAAAGCTCAAGGTGGGGAGGTGGGGAGGTCCAGTTAAGAACTGGCGGGGAGAGGGCAATCCCACACTTTGGCATGGTCCAGGGCGGAACCGATGAGTGAGAGGTTGGTTGCAGTGATGAACTCTGGTCCTCAGTATCAGTTCAGAACAGTGGTCTGCACAGCCACTTCTGTCCTCTCCAGGCCACAGTCCTTTTGCTGTGTGACCTTGGGCAAGGCCTGCCCATCCTGTGCAAAAGAAGTGAGCTAACCCACTAGTACCTGTCCATCAGGTGCCTGCTCCGAGTACAGAGGTTCTCATCCCTGACTGCACATTGGAATCATCTGGGGAGATTTTTAAAAAAGATTTTATTTATTTATTTTTAGAGAGAGGGCAAAGGAAGGAGAAAGAGAGGGAGAGAAACATTAAAGTGTGGTTGCTTCTCATGTGCCCCCTACCAGGCACCTGGCCAGCAACCCGGGTATGGGCCCGAACTGGGAATTGAACCAGTGACCCTTTGGTTTGTAGGCCGGCACTCAATCTACTGAGCCACATCAACCAGGGTAGCTGGGGAGCTTTTTAACAGTACCAGTGTCCTGCTCTGACCATTGTGGCTCAGCTGGTGGGCCTCCTCCTCCAAAGCGAAAGGTCAACCAGTTCCATTCCCAGTCAGGTCACATGTCTGCTTTGCAGGTTTGGTCCCCTGCCTGGTGTGTAAAAGATGCAACCCATGAGTGTTTCTCTCCTTCTCTTTCCTCCCTCCCTTCCCCTCTCTCTAAAAATAATAAATAAAATCTTAAAAAATAAATAATGAAAGTACCAGTACGCTGTCCCACCCCCTAGAGATTATTTCATCAGTGGGCCTTGGGCCTAGGTTGTTTTTTTAAATTCTGTGGTGATTCAAATGTGCAGCTGAGATTAAAAAGCTACTGCTGTGACTCCATCTTCCCGCCCTGATGCCGCTTCCCTCATCTTTTTAGCCCTGTAGGCTCACCTGGCCCCAGGGACTGGCAGGAGTTTGGATACTAGTACTTTTGGTGCAGTCTCAGAAAGAAATCCTTTCCTCTCTTGGGCCGTGTGGGTGACGGCCCGCATTCAGCAGCACAGCACTTGGCACTGATGGGGAGTTTTCCTGTCTCTGCTTTGGTCTTACTCCACCCCATCTCCCCGCCTGGAGCTGGTGCAGAGAGGGTTCTGCAGGGGCAGGGATGGGGAGGATCTATTCCTGTGCAGCCATCCTCTACCCTTCCTCTCCCATTCCAGCCCCCCAGCTTCACTGCTCCCCTTTCCGAGCTTGGCAGTGAGACCTGGTAGCCCTCCTGGACTCCTTACTCCCACCTCTGTGCACTGACTTCCTTCCTAGAGCCCCAGACCAGCCCCCATTCTGAAGAAGGAATGTCCAGAGCAGCCTGAACTTTGTTTCAAAACCAGACATCGTAAACTTGGCTATAATTTGGCCTGACCCAAACTTACTGCGGTTACTGCGGTCATAACAGGCATAGGGCAGGACAAGGGAAGTGGGATGAAACCCACAGCACACCTCCAGGTAGTCCAGCCCTGGACATCTCAGCCCACCTGTGGGTCCTCAGTTGCCAAGGTCAGGGGCCTGTGAGATGGTCTGCCCTGCAGAGGACCAGACAGGGGACTTGGCTGCGCACCGTGGGCGATATGGCAGACTGAGCTAGGCTGTGGGCAGCAGTGAGGTGAACACTGGAGCTGCCCCAGAGCTAACCCTGGTTAGTTCTTAACCCAGGTCAAGAGTGGGGGCTCTGGCGTTCACCAGGCAGCATTCAAATTCTGGCTTGGCCATCACTGGGTGTGTGTCCCAGTGACTCAGTTTCCTCACCAGTAAAAAGAGAGTAAAGACAGCACCCATCTTCTGAATTTGAGGATTATAGCATAGAAAGCCTATGAGGTGCAGGGCTTGGAACATAGCAATTATTCAGCAAATGCAGCTATAATTATTGTGAGAGCTGGGACCACAGTGACACTGCTCATGACCTCCTGGAGCTCCAGCCCTCTCCTTATTGTCACAGTCCCCTCCTTCAGGTCCCTGAGGAGCTAGCGGGAGAGTGGGATTGGGGAAGACTTGCTGCCTTGCCCTTTGGGGTGGGGGATGCAGCTTCAGATTCTGAGCCCGAGGGGTCTTACTGGGGTTGGTAGTGACAGGAGCAGGAGCCTGGGTAGCCCCCTTCAAATGGTGTCGCTAAGGAGGGAGCTCCAGCCCCAGTGCTAATGAGCTCTGGACTTGCAGAGCCTGGCCATGTCTGCCTGGAGACAGAGGTTGGAGGGCAGGGTTGAGCCACCCTCCCACCCTCAGCAGCCAAAGAACTGGACAAATGGTCTATGTAGGGGTAGAACTGACAGGACTTGGTGACAGATTCAAGCATGTGCATGTGTGTGTGAGTGTGTCTGAGTGTGTGTGTGGAATGCAGTAAGAAAAGAGTAGATAGGTCTCTTTGGTCTAAATGGATCTGAACATCCTGACTGCTCTCAAAGGCAGACAAAAAGATCTCTTTAACATAGTTATATCTCAGTCAGATTAACAGAAATAAAAACCTTCCAGGGATGGCCCAAGCTGCCGTGTGAGTGTTCAGAGTGTGTCTGTGCACATGTGTCTGTGTGGGATTGGGGAGAAGAAGGGTGGTTGGGGACATTCGTTAGTGGGAAGCGTCAGCCCTGAGGGTCAGTGCACAAATGCCACTCTTCTCTCCGTTGTGTCCAGCCAGCACTGGTACTCTGCTGAGATGTCCCTCATATGAGGGATGGCCTTTAGTTAGCTGAGGAAGAGAGCTCACAATCCTTCCTAGTTCACTGCCTCCCCCAATTTTCTAAAACTTACTATTTTACTTCCTTCACTTGTTTGTTTTTTGTTTTTTTTTAAATCAACCTCTTCCTTTCTCCCTTGTCCTTTTGAGAGGCCAGCGCTCCTACTTCAAGTTTGGTCACATCAGTGGGGTGGGGCCTGGGCAGTGCAAGCCTTTCCTGCTGGCTGTGTCCTTCCCCCGACAGGTAGGAAGAGTCCTTCCCTCACTGGACAAAGGTCTGGCTGGACCAAGGATGAGCGCAGAGACTACTTCTTTTGTCCCTCTCTGAGTCTAAAACGCAGACTCTGGGGCCCAGAGGTCTTTGATCTTTATACAAGCCACCTCTGTGAAGCTGTTAGTGGGTAGAAAACCATTATCCTGCATCCAGGAACAAAGAGTGAGCCTGGTGTCATTCAAGGTGGCCAGAGAAGAGGGAATAAGTGACCCCCAGGGAAGAGGCTTGGGACAAAAGTGAAAGTAGGGTGAGGTCATGGAAGGGACACAGACTATTCAAGCTTTTCCCTCAGGCTCAGGACCAGGTTTTAGAAAGCTTAGATAAGGCTTGAGTGCTTCTATTTTCTTTATCTCTATGCTCGTGGCCGCTATGACTTATTTAAAAATATCATATTAAAAGTGTGTGGGCACTCATTTTTCCAGAATGAACTTATTACTGTTTTCATCTCTACCATGACTGCCATCACCACCAACATCATTGTCAATGTCAATACAGACGGGGCCAGGGTAGATACTCAGTGTTTGTTGACTGAATGAAAGCACCACTACCGTCTTCATCACCAAAATCCATATCACACCCTCTGCCACTGGCACTACCACTGCCATCACCTTGACTACCACCCCCACCATCAGCAATTACATCACACCTCCGCCACAACCCCATGACACCAGTGACACCAGCACCAATGGCCACCATTATCACCGATATTGCAGCTGCTTCTAACACCATCACACATCACACCTCTGCAACCAACCCTACTGTGCCATTGACACTAACATCACTGATAACCACCGACCTCACTGACATCCCCACCACCAAAACTTACATTGCCATCTCTGCCACCAACACCACACCATTGCTGAAGTCACTATTAGCATCATCACCACCAACACAATTGATGTTTCTGCTATTCTCACTGATGTCGTGATGTCATTACCACAATCATCCATCGATGTCATTATTGACGTCATAATTCTTCTCACCCACCATCATCAGTGTCACTGCCACCACCACTAACTGCTATCTCCTCTCCTAGAACTATGTTTCTGTCCTTTGGAGCACAAATTAGATTTGTAATTACACACACTTCAACTCTAAGTTGAAGTGGTCCTCACTCAACTCTAAGCGTCACATGAACAGGGATTGTGTCTCTTTTCCCCACTGCTGAGTTCTCAGTGCCTGGAGAGTGGGCAGTTCTCAGTAAGGACTCAATCAACGGGTGTGAAATTAGCATGTCATTTAAACCAGCACAGCCCCTACATTAAAGGGAACTTGGGCTTTAGGATTTCAATGCTTCCCATAGTTGTATCTCTTGACTGGACCTACAAAAATAGTACTGGGTAGCATAAGTGATAAACAAACAAGGAGAAGCCTGTGTTGGCTCTGTGATGTGCTTAGACGCACAGTGGAAAGGTCGTGACCTACAGTCTTGGGCCAGGAGCGCTGCAGATGAGCTCAGAGAACTCCAGCTCTTCTAAGATCTTTACGTCCATCACTACATCACCTGGAATTTATCTGAGCCTGGATCACTTCTATGTCGAGACTAATCCAGTACATTTAAAGACCAACAGATGTTTTCAGATGTGCTTCTAGTAGGACCGAGGTTCCTTGGAGCTACATAGGGAATGATGTGAGGTTTGTGGAGGCGTCTGATGGGGATCCCAGAGAGGAGGGCTCTGGGATCCCCACCCCAACTTCAACCACTGGGCTTCCAGGAAAGACTTGTGTTACAATGGGGAGCCAGTAATTTTAAAAACAGGGTTGAAAACCATTGGCCTAGAAGTTGAGTGCTTGAATTTTTTAGTTTTGGAAGAGATGTTTGGCATTATTTTATGGTCCCAACCAAAAACCACAGGCCAACAAATGCCACAAAGTTAAAAGAAGCACTAGAAAATGCATATCGGATGTTTCTGTGAATTCTTCTGTTCCCAAGACCACAGGCGGCTCACCAAGATGTCTTTCACTCTGGCTCTTTGGTAGAATAAAGACAGTTTTGTTCTTGGAGCACTGTATTCCATTCAGGAATCCTTATTTAAGTCAACTGTCTTGGGAACATAAACCTGAGGGGAAGTGCAGTGTAGGAATCCACCCAGTGAACGCTGGCTCTTTAGTCAAGCAGGAAAGACTCACACTGGGGGACAGGCCCTACTCTTCAACAGAGGCACAACATCCAACAGACTCAGAGCCAGCTATAGATGGGAGATTGTCACCTGAGGGAAAAGAGACCAGACATAATTGATGACATAGTGCCTTTCCAGTGATGGCCACGGAGAGTGACAGGGTGGGAACAGAAGGGTGGGGCACTTGGCTTAAGAATGGGAAGAATGATTATGCCTCACCCCCTAAGGGCCAGGGTCCACAGCAAAACCAACAGGTCCCCCCTACTCCTCCACCAGCCCCCCTGTGAAACTGTAGATGGGCAGGGCTGTGTGTGCGTGTATGCACGCAGGTACACACACTTACTGAGCAGCTATGGGGGCACCGGCCAGCCCAGCCCCTTCTGGCCAATCTTTGTGTCTGCCCTCAGGTAACCCTCAGAGTGTGGGCAGGTAGGGCAGGAGCACAGGGCTGCAGCCTAGCCTGGGGAGAGCAGTGGCCTGAGCCTCTGCCTCAGGGAGAGGTTGAACTGCCCCAATGAGGGAAAAGATGTCATTCTCCGGATAGACTAAGACTGAAAAAGATGAATTTGAGGAGACATTGGCAGGCTGAGAAGTGAAGGAGCAATTGTGCAGGAGGCTTCGAAACCAGGAGTGGAATCACCTGCTACCCAGAGATGTGGGCTGCGTCCTTCTGCAGGATGCTGGGGAAGCTCTGCAGAAACAACTTCATGTGTGACGGCTGTGTTGGAAGTAAAGGGAGGAGCAGGGATACTGACCTCTGGGGTCAGACCCTCTCTCAGGACTGAGTCCAGTGGATTGAGCAAGCCTATGAGACCACTCAATTCTGTCTTCCACAGGAGGTGGTAAGGCCACAGAGTCAGTTACACCCTCAGTTATGTGCTTCCTGGTGCAGAACCACTGCAGCCTTGGAAAACCCCCAGTGACGGAAGAGCTCCCAACCAGACTCTCCCCGGCATTTACTCTTCTCCCCGACCAGGCCTTTCTTCTTCCTGGACAAGTCTGTCTCTGCCCTCAGTGCCCCTGGGACACACTGCCCACCACAAACTGTGACTCCAGAAGGCTCTTTGTATTGCAGCTGTATTAACTATGCCCTCACCCTAACGTCCCAGTGGACTTGATCCTGACCTCACGGCTGAAGCACCACCTTTGTCCTGTCCACTGAAGGTATCTGTCCACTGTGAATGTCCTCAGAGAAAGAAATCCTTTAATGGCTGAGGAACCTAGGAAGACAAGGGTCCAGCAGGTTGAAGGGGACAGACATCGGTCTGCTGCTCTCACTCCTCAGTTCATCCAGCTAGTGACATTCTCCTCAGTCCCGGGGTGCTCAGCTCTGTGCCCAGATCCACTGGGATGGACATGGGGAATGGTGGATGGGGGGTGAGTGTCTGGGAAGCGCAGTCTGCTCGAGGAGGTATGAGTTACATGTGCAAATAGCAGAAAGACCATGCACAGAACCCCTATGGGCTGGTGCCAGAGAATGTAGCACAAATGTCTCTGAAGCTGAATACACCTGCTGCGGGCTGGGCTTGGGAGATCAGGGCAGGCTTCTTGGAAGGGGAAGAGGAAGAGGACAAATAATTGGGGCAACTTACATCCTTCTGAATGAGCTCTGCATAAACCAGGCAGGCAGCGGAGATCAGCTCGTCCGCATCGAGGTCGACCAGCTTGTTGCAGGCCTGTTGCAGGGAGACAGCAGAGGAGGCAGGGCACAGGCTGAGCAAGCAGAACTGCTGCTCGGGGCTGTCGCTGGGGCCCCTGGTCTTTTCCCAACCCACCTGGCACAGTGCCTGAAGTGTCAACACTGGAATTTTATATTTTGGGGAGATGGTAAGTGTAGTTCTCTTTTCTTTTTGTTTGTAGAGATTTAATTTATTCCCATTTGAGGACATGTTGTTCATTGATTTTTAGAGACAGGGGGAAGGGGGAGAGAGAGAAACATCAATGTGAGAGAGAAATATTGATCAGCTGCCTCCAAAACATGCCCTGTCTGGGGACCAGAAATGGGATCAGTGACTTCCAGTGCATGGGACACTCCTGCACCGGCCAAGCTACACGAGGGCAGTGATTGTGGTTTTGCAGCCCCTTCCTGTACTGTACGGGAGTCCTGGGCTTCCACTGAGGTCTCATGGACTTCTAAGGTGGACTTGTTTTATAATTAGGGTGCCACCTGATATGTTTTTGAATAAGGACTTCAGCTACCCTTTAGAAATTTTGGAGAACTTTAGGCCTTTTGCCATAGGCAAACACTAGGGCCAAGGGATTAACTGTGAGGCAGTCAAGTCTAGTGGTTAGGAACCATTCAAGGTCTCAGTGTCCTCCTGTGCTAATAGGGATGAAGGTGACGATGGTCATCATTCTCTGAGTCAGGCTTGCTGTGAAGCTTAAATGAGCACCTACAAAGCACTCAGCGGGTGCTCAGGACATGTCAACTCCTATTATGCTTCCTGCCTGGGGGCAAAGAGAGCTCTGAAGCCCAGCACCCCACAAGCCTGAGGCCTTCAAAAGGGATGCTGTGGGGGGTCATGGGACTGGGCTTGGCTGAAGGGGACTCTCACCAGGAGGATGTCATCACCAGCCATGCCCTCTTCCAGGACCTGCTCACGCACCATCTGCAACAAGCTGTAGGCCACCAGCACCTGGAAGTTTCTGCAGGGCTTCCCAGTCAGCAGAACCTGCACAGGCGGGCAAATCTTGGTCTGTGCCCTGTGGCCTGAGGCTGCTCTCCTCTTAAGATGGTGAGGTACCCACCAACCACATGCCCAGGGTCAGACATTCCTGGGCCTCGCTGCTGACTTACTCATTCACTCACTCAGGCAAGTGTTCACAGCTACCTCTGGGGTTCTAGGCATAGTGATGGCTACTGGGGGAATCAGAGAAAAAGCCTTCAGGAATTCATTAGGTGGAGGGAGGAGGAAGAGAGAATGACAAAGGTAAAAAAAAGAAGGAAGGAAGGGAGGGAGGAAGGCCAGCAGAGAGAGAAAGGAAGAGGTAAGAGGGTGTGAGGTAGAGTGCAGAGAACAACCTGGTAACTGCGTGTAACATTTGAGTGGAGCTTCAGCAAAGCAGCTGTTGATGTCCACAATACAGGGAGTCACCAAAGTCCTGGGGGTCCTCATGGACTTGAGCATGGAGACCCACAGGTCAGGGGGGAGGGGAGAGGCAGGAGTGACTCATAGGGCTGAACATTCCAGGTCCTACCTGTAGTGGAAGCCACTGGGCAGGGCAGTGATAAGTGGTGGATGTGTTCACGGGCAGGTTCATTTGCTGATGGCCCTGGGGACTGGGATGGAAGGACTGCAGGTGCCCCACCCTCTGCAGGAGTGAGGGCTCAGCAAGGAGCCAGCACCCAGGCGGAGGGGAAGGCCAAGGACGGGGCACTGGGGAAATGAGAGCAGAGGGAGACTGCTGGGCAGGGGGCAGGGAAGCTGAACTACAGGCCGGGTGTCCATGGCCCAGGCAACAAGGCCCCTTGTTCTGCCCTGATGACTCTAAGAAAGTGAGGGCCGTGGGACTGACTGCATGGACAGATGGGTGAACTGGTGCTCTAGCTCCTCTATCAAGGCAGGAGCAGGGTCGCTGGCTCGATTCACCCCGAGCATCTGGACTCTATCTGAAGGGCTCTCCTGCTGCCTGCCCAAGGGCTAGGATCTATCCTTTCTGACCCCAGCAGGGCACCTACCTCCCAGAGCCTCCAGACATCGTCGAAGGACTTGAAAGCACGCTGGAAGCAGAGGCAGAACCAGGGGAATAGAGACTGCACAGCCCCTGCACCCTTTCCTTCTGTGGAAAGAAGCAGGGTGCCAGCCCCAAGGCCATGGTCAGAGAAAACAAGGGATGACACACCCAACAGAGCAAACGCAGATGGACCAACAGCAGAGCACACAGACACACGTGGGGGATACAGAGGGTCTGGCTGCCACATTTCCAGCTGCCCTTGGAGATGGTTTGTGGTGGGTTTTCAACTGTCCAGACTCCAACCCCAGAGCCTGGGGAGAAGACTAAATGACCCTGCTCCCTCCTCCATGATTGGGCACAGTTCGCAGCCTGAAGTGGGGGCTAGGTCCTGGCCCCCTCCCATGCCTGTCCTGGGCAGAAAGGTGTGAGGTGGTAAGAAGGTGTCCACTCACTTAGGTGTTCAGCAAACACAGGGTCCAGGAAGTTGATCAGGTTGCTGAGCATGTCTAGGTTCTTGCCCACCCCAATGTTGATGACACAGCTGTGCTCCTGTGAAAGATGGGTGGGAAGGAGGGAAACTGAGTCCTCTGGGCTTCAGGGCACCAGGAAAGCCAGCTGCTTCACCAACTCCCCGGTCCTGGAGACCCTCTGTGCATCCGGCTCCAGGCTGGGCCCATGCCCGTGTGTGAGTCTGGGTGTCTGTGTCTGTGACGTGTGTGCGAGTGTATCCATTTGTATATATGTGTGCACATGTGTGCATGTGTGTCTGTGATGGGGATGCAGAGATGTTTCAGGTGTGGCTCACAGTGCAGTGAGCCCGGTTATTCCTCCATACACATCCTGTGGTCAGAACCAGGGTAAGGAAAGCACGGTGAGCACACTGTTGCCCAGATGGAGAAAGGGATGAGGGTGGGTTTGGCGAAGCCTCTCACAGATCTCGAGGAAAGTCTTTCCAGGGAGGGTGTGCCAGAGAGCAGCAGTTTCAGAAGCTTTCAGCTGTGGTGTGCACCTGGGTGATATCGAGTCCCTGGTGTGCCCGGGGTGCAGGTCGTGTGAAGGAAGCAGTGAGGGAGCAGATCGATGATGGAAGGCTTGAATGCCTGGCTGAGGTCACTGGATTTTATTCTGCAGGTGTCGGCAGCCATAGAATATTTGTAGGGGCAGAGCATGCTTTGGGAGAGGAGTGCCAGAAGTGGGCGCCATCACTGGGCCTGGTCAGTCACACTTTCAAAGTTTGGTGAGAGTTGTACCCAGAGCATCTCTCCAGCCCCTTCTCAACTCCAGTGCCTGCCACGCCCACCCTAGAACACACTGCACTTGCTCTCCAAGGCTCTTCTGGGACCCAAAGAGCTGTTTGAGGGCCAGAGGAAATGCCTGAGGCTGCCAATACTGCCTAACCTCAAGGGGTTGGGAGGAGGTGGTTCCCTGAGTTCAGGTCCGATCCTCACCATCTTCTGTAGAAAGAACTGGAAAAGCCAGAAGGTCTCATGGTCATGTTCCACCATCAACTGGAAAAGCATCACCATCTCATGGAAGCCCTTCTGGTACTCTAGGGTAGAGAGGGGCCAGTGGAGAGAGGCTGGGTAGGAAGGGCAGAGCCTGGGCTTGGGCAAGGAAAGGATTCCAGAATGAAATTGAGGAGTGGGGCTGAAGGGAATCTTAGCACTGTGGCGAACCTGCCTGGGTGTTGCAGACATAACTCAGGAGCAGGACCTTTTCCAGCCTCTTCTTGTCAATAAGGACATTACCCAGGGGGTCCTTGTCATAAAGTTTCTGGATGTCGCATGCTAGGGTGGGAGCAAGGGACAAGTGAGTAACACCAGATCACCTCTAGAAGAAGATCCGTGGGTGAGATTATTTTCCTCAACCAACCCAGGGTATCCTGGGGAGGAAGCTGTAAAGGGAACATCGGCCCCCCCAGGTTCTATCCCACACCACACCCTGAGCTGCCTGGGTTTCTTCCCATTTCCAAATCTTTGACAAGGCTGCACCTTCTACCAGAGATGCAACCTCTTTGTCCAGTTCAAATGCAGCCTAGTTCAAGACCATGGGTACGGGGTGGTGGTGGCAGGGAGGTGATGAAGACAAACCAATAGGAACAGCATCCACCCATGGAAACAAGATGCTGGGCATCGAGGGGCAGCCAGGTCCATGTCAAGGCAGCTCCCAGGAACTGGGAGCCACCTCCACAAGACTGAGGGGGGCGGTCAGGGATGGCTTCCAGCTGTCCCCTCTGCACAACCTTGCCCACCCTACTCTGCTCACTGATGTTATTCCGAGTCTCTATGAAGTTCCGGTGCAGGTTTTCCAGAAGGGGCTGAATCTTCTCATACATCTGGCATAAGGTCTCGTAGTTCTTCCTGTGAGAACAGGACTGAGGCTAAACAAGACAGCCTTTCCTCCCAGCAAGTCCAGGGTCCCTGGGCTCTGCCCACTGTCTGGGATGCTCCCCTGCCCCCCTGCCTGTGCCAGCTCCTGACCACTCTCTACTGTGCACCCATAGTGCACATGGGAACAAGATTAGGCACATGGTTCTGCAGTCCCACAGCCACACCTGGATCTGGTTTCACAGCCTAAAAACTGGGTGTCTGCACCTGGGGTCAAGCCTTGGCAACCTCACTTTCCCTCTCTAAGCCCCAGTTTCCTCATCTGTAGAGTGGGAATAACACTAGCATCTCTGCCTCAGAATAATAAGCATTGGATGAGGGGGTGTCTTGTGCCCATCAGCACAACGAGTAGGTGGTGTAGTGAGCTGACACCTCCCCAGAAGGTATGTCCATGACCTGTAACCTGTAAATGTGACCTTCCTTGGAAAAAGGGTCTTTGCAGATACTTGGTTATATCTTATTTAATTAAGTTATATCTTAATAATGAGATCATTCCTGATTATCCAGTTGGCCTCTAAATCTGATGCTAAATGTCCCTGCAGGAGACACACAGAGGAGAGAAACAAGGAGAAGAGGATTCGGCCACGTGATGATGGAGACAGACTGCAGGTGTGCAGCCACACACCAAGGACACCTGGAGTCCCGGAGCCTCCAAGAGGCAAGGAAGAGTCCTCCCCTAGAGCTTCTGGAGGGGCAGCGGCACTTCCAACTCCTTGGTTTGGGGCTTGTGGACTCCAGAACTGAGAGAATACATGGCTACTGTGTTAAAACCCCGAATTTATGGTGCCTCATTAAAACAGACTCAGGAAACCAACACAGGTAGGCTCCTGTTGGACTCTCAGGACTCTCCGGCTGGCCCTCAGTTCCCCCACTGCCCTGGGCATTTCTCTGGCTCCCCCTGTGTGTCAGTGCTGGGCACCTCCAGGAGGCAGCTCAGGCCCTGGGGAGGGAGGGGTTGGGCCTCTCAGGGTAGGAGCTGTTACCAGGGTCAAGCTGGTGTTATAGTCTGTGGTCTGGTAAATGGAACTGGGTTGGGGGAGGGAAGGCCTCTCCTGTGTGTGGGCCACGGTCAGGAGCGTGGTGGGGATTCAGCGGCTCAGAATGAGAAGTGTATTTGAAGTCTGACTGAAACTGCCAGGCTGGGGCGAGCACCACTCCACTCGGCAGAGCTACCCACCCTCCCCTGATGGAATCTGGAATGTTCTACCTCCTGGTGCTGTCCACAGTGAGCCGTTCATCCTGGGAGCTCTGCCAGGAGTAGTAGCCAGTGAGGAACTTCCAAGCTTCCGTCCTCACGAAGGGGTGCAGTCCCTGGGGTCGGGTGGGAAGTGGGACGTCGCTGGTTCCCCCTAGATGCCTGCCAAAAGGGCCCTTCCCAATGCCGCCACCCCCTACCCACCCCTGCCCCCTGATTCCAGGGGAGGCCAATAGCAGCTTCGGGACCGTACCCTTTCCAAGATGTTAACACAAATGAAGTCTCGTGACTTGGCCAACTGACCGTTCTCATCGAAGAAGCCATCCCACTCTGTCTTGTCAATGGGTGGTTTCCTCTTCACCTGGCGAGGGAGGACAAGCACTTCAGCCCTCGGTGACGGGCCCTGGCTTTTCTTTTCAGTATTATTTTTAAACCACATACTCTGGACTTTGCCATGTGAATCTAAACTCACAGTCTCTGACTCGCTTGTGGAAATTTATCCTGAGAAAGTTACTGAAAATGTATAGAAAAGCTCTCTATGCACACTAATTTTCATTGCACACTGCTTACCAACATGAAAAATACAAGTGCTCTAAATGTTATGCAATGAAGGCATAGTTACCATAGTTTTCGCACTATAAGATGCACTCCCCCCCAGTTTGGGGGAGGGGGTGCGTCTTATAGTCAGAATGTAGCTCACCTGGCTCACCATGGTGGGCAGGGCAAGTTGGTGGCCTGTGTTATTTATGTTATTAAATATTTTACCACATTTTTTGCTTCAAAAATTTTTTTCTATTTTCCACCTCTTAAAACCTACGTATGTCTTATAGTCCAGTGCATCTTACAGTCTGAAAAGTTTGGGTAAGTAAAGTATGGTTTATATACTCAGTGAACTGTTATAAGGCATATAAAACAATGCTGACAAGGAATGAATAATAATCTGGAAAAATATAAATGGTAACAGAAAAAAGCAGAATACAAATTGCACATTCAGTATCCATCCTCTCTTGTACTATCCTCCATAAAGTTCTGTTATATGTTATAAAATGATATATACTCGAACACATAGTGAATTAACCACTATAAAAATTCTGTTAGAAAGGAGGCTAGAAAATACTAAAAAAAACTTACCTAAAAGCAAGTGATTATTTCTGAGTGATAGGATTATAAGTATTTTTTCTTTTTATTGTATTTTTAAACTTTTCTATAATGATGCATGCTACTTTGATAAAAAATATAAAATAAGCACTAATTACTCACATTCATGAGCTTTATTTATTTTACCTTTCCTGGAAGAGCACCACTGGCCATCAAGGGGAATGATCTCTGGTTTACATAAGGGAGTCTGGGGTGGGGGGGAGGTGAGTACACTGCACAGAAAGTAATTAAAAATGCTCATAAAACAATAACAAGGAGTTAAGAGTTCTTACTGAACTGACCTTTCATTAATATGCACCCAAATATGCACATTTGTGCATATTTAAATTTGCAAATGAGTCACCAGAGAATCTGCTTAAAATGCAGATCATGACTCAGGTCTGGGGTGGGCCCCAGATGATGCGTTTCTAACAGGCTCCTCAGGGATTACCGATGCTGCTGGTCCACTGACCAGTGGGTAGCAGGGTATTAGATGGTTAAAGAGCACTGGAAATTAAAAACAAGAGCCTGCAGGCCCAAATTTGGGGTAATTTCCACTAAGTCCATGTTTGAAAGGGATGGATTGAGCAATATACTTTAAAATGTGTTTTCTAAAACCTTTCATGTTTTAAAAAAAACATGTTTCACCTTTCATTTTGCAACATGCACCTGACTTCCCTTGCCAATTCCTAATGAATGGTTGAGGCAGTCATCTCGAAAAAACACTGATGGAATGGTGGTCAACTACAGATTCAGTGACACTTCAGAATAGTAAAAATAAAGCCACCAAGCAGGACAGCCTCCAAAGTTCCTGGAGTGGCTCTTCCTCAATGTTCCAATCGAAGCCTCCCCCTCTGTGGTCACTGTGGCCCCCCACCTTGAGCTTGCCCTTCCTTCCGCCCTTTGTCTCATGTTCCACAGCGCTTGGAAGATGGTGCACAGAGGGGTCTGGAACTTGTTTCTGCTACTGAGCACACTAGAGCAAGAAGCAGTTCTCAGCCCACGTGCTGGCAGCATCCAGCTCTGGTACCTGTGCCTTTAGAGCCATAGCAGTGACCACCACACTGATGGTTTATTTGCTGTATTTCCCACTCTTCCTTTGGAAACTTTCCCTTTGGTGATCAGTTCCTCTGGGGCTGATCCACTCTATCTTCTCTACAAATTTCCTATCTTCTGAACCAGAATAGGACATATGGGCCCAGAAGGTAGGAAAGAATCTCAGCACTGGCTTGACCTTGGGAAGCAGGATCTGCAGTGACACCATGCCCCTCATGGACAGATACTGTCACCTATCTGAGCCAGGCAGAGCCAGGCTTCTGCCCCTCTGACAGCTGTCATGTTCTCACAGCCTATACTTAGAGACTGCAACTCTGTGTGCACTGTGTCAGGACTAGACACAGGAGGCCACAGACAGAGTGGGGCTCCGCCCCGGGTTCCTAATCATAAAAGGAAGTGCATGAACTTTTTAGTCGGTTGTTAATTTGTGTGATAAAGACAGCCATGTTTTGATGGGATTGTTTGAATCTATAGATCAGTTTAGGGAGAATTGATAACACTATGGAGTCTTCTGAACACCGAATATTTCTCCATTTATTTAGGTCTTCTTCAATTTCTTCTCTCAGCAATGTTTTGCAGTTTTCGTCGTATAGGTTATTTATATATTTTGTTAGATTTATCCCTAAACATTACTTTTTATGGATGCTTTGTAAAAGTTATTTAAAAAATTTCAAACTTTCAGCCCTGGCTGGTGTAGCTCAGTGGATTGAGCATGGCGTTGTGAACCAAAAGATCGCGGTTCGATTCCCCATCAGGGCCCGTGCCTGGGTTGCAGGCCAGTTCCCAGCATGGGATGCACCAGAAGCAACCATACATTGATAAAAAAAGAAAAAAAATGTCAACTTCCAGTTGTTCGTTGCTAGTATGTAGAAATATGATAGATTTTTTACATATTGGTCTTGTATCCTGAAACTCTGCTAACTTCACTTATTAGTTCTAGTAGGGTTTTTTAAATATTTTATTTATTTATCTTTAGAGGGGAAGGGAAGGAGAGAGGGAGAGAAATATTAATGTGTGGTTGCCTCTCGTGCGTCTCCTGCTGGGAACTGGCCTGCAACCCAGGCATGTGCCCTGGCTGGAAATCAAACCATGATTGTTTGGTTCGTAGGCCTGCACTCAATCCACTGAGCTATGCCAGCCAGGTCTAGTAGGTTTTTATTTGGTGGATCCTATGCGACTTAGTATATAGGCCAAGAATACAGACCCATGAGCCAAACCTGCCTGTAGCCTATTTTTAGATAAAATTTTTCTGACACACATTCAGAAACACACATGAATGCCCATCATTCATGCATTATCTAAGGCTGCTTTCATGCTATAATGTCAGAGTTAAGCAGTTGCAACAAAAATACATAAACATTAAAATATTTACTACTTGACATTGAAAAAGTTTGCCAACCTTGACATAGATGATCATGCTATCTGTGAATAAAGGCAGTTTAACTTCTTTCTTTCCAGGATGGGCACCTTTATTTATTTTTCTTGTTTTATGCACTAGCTAGAATCTCAACTGCAATGTTGAATAAAAATGGTAAGAACAGACATTTTTGTTTTCTTCCCAATCTTAGCAAAGACGCATCAAGCTTTCATGATTTATTATGATGTTAACTGTAAGTTTTTTGTAGTTGCCCTTTATCAGATTGAGAAAGTTCCCTTCTACCTAGTTTGCTGAGAGATTTTTTCAGGAATATGTGCTTAACTTTTTTTCAAAGGAGTTCTGCCTCTATGGAGATGGGATAAATTCCATTTGTTGATCATATATTATTTTTCTTATATATCATTGGATACTATTTGCTAAAATTTTATTTAGAATTTTTACATCCATGTTCATGAGCAATATTGGTCTATAATTTTCTTGTAAGTCCTTGATTTTATTGTTAGAGTAATGTTGACCTCATAGAATGAGTAGGATTGCATTTGTGCTTTTCAGTTTTTTTAAGAGTTTTGTAGATTTTTAAATATTTTGTTCCTCAGTGTTGTACAACTCACCAGTGAGGCTATATAGGCCTGCAGTTTCCTTTGTGGGCATTTTTTCCTTTTCAAGATAGTGATTTTGTTGCCTTCAGATATATACCCAGAGGTGGGATTGCTGGATAATGTGGTAGTTCTAGTCTTATTTTTTAAATTATATTTTATTGATTATGTTATTACAGTTGTCTGATTTTTCTCCCTTTGTCCCCCTCTAACCAGCACCCCTGTCTTCTTCAGTCAATCAATCCCACCCCCATTGTTCATGTCCACAGGTCATGTGCTTAAGTTTATCGGCTACTCCATTTCCTATATTGTATTACATCCCCATAGCTATTCTGTAACTACACATTTGTACTTCTTAACCTTCTCACCTCTTCACCTATTTCCCCACACACTCTTTCTTCCCACCAAGCAACCATCAAAACGCTGTCTTTATCCATGATTCTGTCTCTGTTCTTGTTTGCTTAATTCGGTTTTTAGATTCAATTGTTGATACATATGCATTTTTTCCATTTTATTGTTCATAGTTTTGATCTTCTTCTTTTTCTTATATAAGTCCCTTTAACATTTCATATAATAGCTGCTTGGTAACAGTGAATTCCTTTTTTTTTTTTCTTGTCTGGGAAGTCTTTGTCTGCCCTTTGATTCTAAATGATGGCTTTGCTGGGTAGAGCAATCTTTGCTGTAGGTACCCACTTTTCATGACTTTGAATATTTCTTGCCAAAACCTTATAATTTGCAAAATTTCTTTTAAGAAATCAGCTGATGGTCTTATGAGAACTCCCCCATAGATAACTAACTTCTTTCCTCTTGCTGCTTTTAAGATTCTCTCTCTTATCTTTAACACTTGGCATCTTAGTTATGATGTATCTTGGAGTGTGTCTCTTTGTACCCATATTGTTTGGGACTCTTTCTGCTTACTAGACTTGCATGTCTATTTCCTTCACCAAATTAATGAAGTTTTCTTTCATTTTTTCAAACGGATTTCCAATTTATTGCTCTTTCTCTACTCCTCCTGGCACTGCATGATGTAAATGTTGGACCTCTTGAAGTTGTCCCAGAGGCTGCTTACACTATCCTCATTTTTTTTGGATTCTTTTTTCTTCTTGTTGTTCTGATTGGTTGTTTTTTGCTTCCTTATATTTGAAATCATTAATTTGATTCTTGGCTTCATCCACTCTACTGTTGTTTCCCTGTAAATTATTCTTTATTTCAATTAGTGTATTCTTCATTTCTGAATGGATCTTTTTTATGCTGTTGAGGTCCTCACTAAGTTCCTTGAGCATCCTTATAACCAGTGTTTTGAACTCTGCATCTGATAGATTGTTTATATCCATTTTGTTTAGCTCTTTTTCTGGAGTTCAGGCCTGTTCTTTCATTTGGACCATGTTTATTGGTCTCCTCATTTTGGCAGCCTCCCTTAGTTTGTTTCTACATAATAGGTAGAGCTGCTTTGGTTGTGTGTCTTGGTAGTGTGGCCTAATATAGTAGGTGTCCTATAGGGTTCAGTGGCACAACCTCCCCTATGACTGAAGCTGGGTACTCCAGGTGTACCTTCTGTGTGGGCTGAGTACACCCTCCTCTTGTAGTTGGGACTTGGCTGCTGTTGACAGATAAGTAGGAAGGATTTACCCAGGCCAGTCAGCTGCAAGGATTGGCTGTGACCACTTACCACCAGCTTCCACCCTCTGTGGAGGAGCAGCTGTGCAGGGGCAAGGTGGTGGTGCTCAATGTGGTCTGTAGCTGTTGACTGGGTACACTGGCCCTGGGGTCACCCAGATGGTGCAGACCAAGGTCAGCCCCAACCTGAGTTTTTCCTGGGGCCTCCCTGCCTGAGTTATAAAGCAGTCTGAGATGGCTGCTACTTGTGCTGGGCTTGGAGATTTCCAAGTGAAGCCAAGCTGTGAATCTAGGCTGGCTGCTGCTACTGCCAGGTCTGGGGCTCACTGAGTCAGCTATTGTTTGTTTTGAGAAGATTTAGGAAGTTGTAAAGCAGGAGCCAAGGTCAGCTATTCATATGGAAAAGCATTCTGGGTGGGCCTGTAAATTGGGTGGGGCAGAGTCTCTGGGGATCTACAAGGCAGTTCACAGTGTGAGCCAGGTTTATGGTGTCTCAGATACGGCACCAGTTGACTGGCTTTGTTGAGGGGAGATTTTATAAAAGGGACAATGGTCCCTGTTCACTTTGATGCCAGACACTTGAGTCTCTCCTTGTGTGCTATTGGCATCTTTCAACCTGCTACCCCAGAGGGAGTGAGTCTGAGTTGGTGAGTTAGGTAAGTCTGTGTGTGGGTTCTTTAAGAGAAATTGCTTGGGGCTCTAGCAGTTTCTTCCACTGACTCAATCCCCACTGGTTTTTGTAGCCAGAAGTTGTGGGAGCTTTTCCTGGCACTAGAACCCTGGGCTAGGGACCCTAGTATGGGGCTGGGACTCCTTGCTCCTGTGGTATCCCTCCCAAATTTTAATTCACCACATGTGGGTAAGGGACCAGCCCATTCTCTGTCTGTGCCCCTTCTACCAGTCTGGATGAATGTGGTTTCTTTAATTCCATAGTTGTCATACTTCCATTCAACTACATTTCTGCTGGTTCTCAATGATGGTTCTATACTTTAGTTGTAATGTTGATGTGGTTGTTCAAAGAGGCTAGCCATGTTTGCATATGCTGCCATCTTGAGCAGAAGTCTGGGAAATTTTTTTTAAAGTTTTTATTCATTTATTTTTAGAGAGAGGGAAAGGGAGGGAGAAAAAATGGGAGAGAAACATTGATTAGTTGCTTCTTACACACCCCAAACTGGCAATGCGCCCTGACTGGGGAATCAAAGCAGTGACTTTTCAGTTTGTAGGATAATGCTCCATGCACTGAGCCACACTAGTCGGGGTTGTGGGAAGATTTTTAACTGGAAAGTCAATTTCTTAATTAGATTTGAGATGGAGTCAGAAGAAACTATTTTAGTTTTTACTTTTAAATTATATTTTTATAGGAACCAGATATTTTTTGTCTAATGCCCTTTAAAAATAAAGGAAAATAATACAAAACAGTAAGGAATTAATAAAAATAAAAATAATAGAAATTCAAAGTAATCAATTTTGAAAACAAATCAATGAAATTCCCTTATTACTTGTAATCACTTAAAGATATTGGTGTTAAGCCAGGCACTGTTCTGAGCATTTTCTATACATCAACTCATTTACTTTTGACAGCCATCTATGACATAAGTGTGGTTACTACACAGTTTTAAGGTCAAGGAATGGAGACTATAGGTGGGTTACTTAGAATATGTGAAGGCACATAGCAAGTGTCAGAGCTGATATTTGCACCCAGACCTATTTGGTGCTGAACCCCAATTCTATGGCATCAGGAAGAACAAATGGCAAGGATTTTCATTTTGAATAAAAGAAATATACATCTACACAAGCTGTTAGCAAAAGATATATGTTAAAATCAAATGTCTTAGGACTTCTGGCCAAGATGGAGGCATAGGTAGATACACTTTGCCTCCTTGCACAACCAAAAGAAGGACAACAAATTTAAAACAAAAAGTAACCAGAACTGCCAGAAAAATCAAACTGTATGGAAGTCCAACAATCAAGGAGTTAAAGAAGAAACATTTATCCAGACTGGTAGGAGGGGCAGAGATGGGCAGATGGGGTGAAGCAGACCTGTGGCAAGGTGGTGGCTGGTGGACTCAGTCAGGCAAGGGGATGGCCAGTGGACAGGGTGGTCTCACATTTGCATGAAAATAAACCAGCAGGAACAACTGAGGAGTGAGACAGACCATGCAACCCAGAGTTCCAGTGCAGAGAATTCAAGCCTCAAAACCTCTGGCTATAAAAACCTGTGGGGATTTCAACAGTGGGAGAAACTCCAAGCCTCACAGGAGAGTTTGTTGGAGAGAACCACAGGGTCCTAGAATGTACACAAACCCACCTGCCTGGGAATTAGCACCAGAAGGGCCCAATTTGCTTGTGGGTAGCAATGGAAGTGACTGAAAGCCTGCTGAGAGCTGAGCAAGTGGCACTGTTCCCTCTCAGACCCCTCCCCCACATACAGCATCACAACAAACAGAGTGGGTTGCCTCACCATGGAGAGTACCTAAGGCTCTGCCCCTTATAACATATCAGACATGCCGAGAAAAAAATATGGCCCAAATGAAAGAACAAATGAAAGCTACAAAAATAGAACTAAGTGATGAAGAGATAGCCAACCTATCAGATGCAGAGTTCAAACAACTGGTAATCAGGATGCTCACAGAAATGGTTGAGTATACTTCCAGCCAAGATGGAGAAGTAGGTGGAAATACTGTACCTCCTCACACAACCAAATTTAAGGACAACAAAAATTTTAGAAACAAAAACACAACCAAAACAGACAGAAAATTGAACTGTATAGAAGTCTGACCACAACGAACCATTCATCCAGACCGGTAAGAGGGGCGGAGTTGGCGGGTGGCAGAGCAGGGTCATGGCAGGAAAAAGTGGTGGCTGCTGGACTGACCCAGGTGCGCAGGTGGCAGTAAGCAGATCCCAGGCGCGGGGTGGCAATGGGCAGACCCAGTGAGGGTGCAAGGCAGCTTGCTGACCGTGGTCACACATTCACGAGGAGATAAACCAGGCAAAAAATGGACAGTGAGACAGACCACGCAACCCAGGGCCCCAGTGACAGGAATTAAAGCCTAAAAGCACCAATTAGAAAAACTTTTGGGGGTTGAGGTGCTGAGAGAGGCTCTCAGGCTCACAGGAAAGTTCATTGGAGAGACCCCCAGTGTCCTAGAACACACACAAGTCCACCCACCCAGGAGCCATCACCAGAAAGGCTCAATTTGCTTGTGGGAAGGGTAGAGGGAACTGAAATCAGAGAGAGTGGAACAAATACCATTGCTCCCTCTCTGGCCCCACTCCTACATACAGCGTCACAGACCAGCAACTGGGTTACCCCACCCTGGTGAACACCTAAGGCTCTGCCCCTCATACATAGCAGGCATGAACACACCAAAACATTATGGCTCAAGCAGAAGAACAGCTCAAAGCCCCAGAGCCCATACTTCTAAGTGACCAAGAGATAGCCAACCTAGCAGATGCACAGTTCAAAACACTGGCGATCAAGATGCTCACAGAACTGGTTGATTTTAGTCACAAGTTAGATGAAAAAAATGAAGGATACACTAAATGAAATGAAGAAAAATGCACAGGGAACCAATAGTGATGGAAACAAAACTGGGACTCAAATCAATGGAGTGGACCAGAAGGAAGAAAGAAACAACCAAACAGAATAAAATTAAGAATCAAGAATTCAAAAAAAAAAATGAGGAGAGGCTTAGGAAACTTCAGGACATCTTTAAATGTTCCAACATCCAAATTATAGGGGTACCAGAAGGGGAACAGGAAGAGCAACAAGTGGAAAGCTTATTTGAACAAATAATAAAGAAGAATTTCCCCAATCCAGCAAAGGAAATAGACTTCCAGGAAATCAAGGAAGCTCAGAGAGTCCCAAAGACATTGGACCCAAGGAGGAACACACCAAGGCACATTATAATTATATTACTCAAGATTAAAATAAAGGAGAGAATCCTAGAAGCAGCAAAAGATAAGGGGACAGTCACCTACAAAGGAGTTCCCATCAGACTGTCAGTGGATTTCTCAAAGGAGACCTTACAGGCAAGAAGGGGCTGGAAAGAAGTATTCCAAGGCATGAAATCCAAAGACCTACATCCAAGATTGCTCTATCCAGCAAAGCTTTCATTTAGAATGGAAGGGCAGAGAAAGTGCTTCTCAGATAAGATCAAGTTCAAAGAGTTCATCATCACTAAGCCCTTATTATATGAAATGTTAAAGGGACTTATCTAAGAAAGAGAAGATGAAAAACATGTAAAGTAAAATGACAGCAAACTCACAGTTATTAACAACCACACTTAAAACAAAAGCAAACTAAGTGGACAGCTAGATCAGGAACAGAGCCACAGAAATGGAGATCATAAAGAGGGTTAGCAACAGGGGAGTGGGAGGAGGAGAAGTGGGGAGAAGGTACAGAGAATAAGTAGCATAGATGGTAGGTAGAAAATAGACAGGGGGAGGGCAAGAATAGTATGGGGAATGTAGAAGCTGAGGACTTTGTGACACATGGACATGAACTAAAGGGGGGGAATGGGGGAGGGGGTGTGCAGGGTGGAGGGAAGTGAAGGGGGGAAATGGGACAACTGTAATGGCATAATCAATAAAGTATATTAAAAAATAAATGGTTAAGTATGGTCGCAAAATAGAGGAAGAAGTGAAGGCTATGGAAAGTGAAGTAAAAAATATATAGAGAGGGAACCAACAGTGAATAATTTTGAGCAGAAGGAAGAAATAAGCATTAAACCAGAAGGAAGAAACAAGAATTCAAAAAAATGAGGAGAGTCTTAGGAACCTCTGGGACAACTTCAAATTTTCCAATATCTAAATCATAGAGATGCCAGAAGGAGAAAAGGAAGAGAAAGAAATGGAAAACTTCTTTGAAAAAAATAATGAAGGAGAACTTCTCCAATTTGATAAAGGAAATAGACTTCCAGGAAGTCCAGGAGGCCCAGAGAGTCCAAAAGAACTTGGACCCAAGGAGAAACATATCACAACACATCATAATTACATTACCCAAGATTAAAGATAAGGAGGGAATCTTAAAAACAGAGAGAAAAGGAGACAGTTACCTACAAAGCAGTTCCTGTAAGACTATCAGCTGATTCCTCAAAAGAAGATTTATAGGCAAGAAGGGCCGGGAAAGATGTATTCAAAGTCATGAAAGGCAAGGACATCCATCAAAGATTACTCTACCCAGCAAAGCTATCATTTGGAATCACATGGAAGATAAAGACTTCCCAGACAAGAAAAAAATAAAGGAGTTCATCATCACCAAGCCCTCTTATATAAAATGTTAAAGGGACTTATCTGAGAAAAAGAAGATAAAAAATATGAACAGTAAAATGACAACAAACTTACAACTATCAACAACTGAACCTAAAAACAAAAACAAAAACAGAAATGAACTAAGCAAACAACTAGAATCACAGAAATGAAGATCGCATGCAGGGAGGGGAGGGGGAAGATTAGGAGAAAAGGTATAGGGAATAAGAATCATAAATGGTAGGTACAAAATAGGCAGGGGGAGGTTAAGAATAGTATAGGAAATGGAGAAGGCAAGGAACTTACATGTACACTCTATGGACATGAACAGAAGCAGGGGGGATGCTGGTGGAAGGGGGGTGCAGGGCTGAGGGGAATAAAGGGGAGAAAAAATGAGACAACTGTAATAACATAATCAATAAAATATATTTTTAAAAATCAGATGTCTTGGAAAGATGGGAATAAAAGATGAACAAAATATGAAAAAAAGCCCATCAGTAAAAGAGTGGCAAAGTAATCAAAGTAATATCACAGCATGCCACAGTAAAAGCTATGATGTCAACTTAATAAAGAGAGATCATTAGGAACATTACAAGAAGTCATCTGCTTCATGTTGGGAACCACTTTGCCTGGTTTCAGAAGCTGGAATCCCTCATGGCTAAGGCTGAGTAAAGGACCTTGGGACCATGAGCCACTAATGAGACAAACCTTATCTCCCTGGTAGGAGCACTGCCTTTGCCCCCTTTTACTTTACCCTGCTTGGCCCTGGGTGAATGACTAGTTAGACAATGACTGGTAAGATTCCTCAAGGGAGGGATGACCTAAGACAGGCACAGTCGAGAAGGAGCCCTCAGGGAAGGACTTGGGGGACTATAGAAAAATGGGTGATGGACCCTTACCCCTTGGCTTTGACATAGCCTGAGTCCTCATTCTGTTTGCCAGAAGTCTCCCAATCTCTTGGCTGACTTAAGCCTGAAACAATGCCTTAAGCCTGAAAAATTGCTGGTGGTGGGTGCAGCCCTATGCTGGAAAGGGCAGGTTCCCTGAGGTGCTTAGGTCTAAGAAGGAATGCATAGAATCCCATGAAACCTATTTTGCTAATACCCTAAATTTAAATGATAAGGGTCCAAGCATGAAATGAGTTTGTTTCCCCAAAGTTTTATGGCCCTTTAGGTATATGACTCTGACTCAAAATAAGCCCTCTTAGTTCTTTGAATGTTATCTATTGTTTGGTCATTACTTCCTGACAATGATTGATGAGCTTTACATATGCTCCCTGTATTCCTATGCAAATTTAACCCAATAAAAGCCCATTGCGAAACAGGCTCCTGGCCCTTCTTTGAGAGATTGGCCACCTTTCCTCTCCAAGCACATTTTGTCTTGGTAGACTTATTTTCATCCATGGTGGTGGGTGTGGGGGGCAGGGTGTCCTGCAGGCAGAGCTCCTCCCACAGCTGCATGCTCCAAGGATTTGCATTACTGAACCTCTACCTACTTTGTCAGGGTTGATTTTGCTTATGAAAAGTCACTGTCTTCTCCTTTTAGGAAATTCCTTTTCTCTGTGCCCTCTACTTCCTTGTACTTCCTCATACCAAGCTAACAATAGGTCATCCACAAGAGATTTGAGACATTTGCTAGCAAGCCAAGGACAAACAACAGAAGCTTGTTGACATGAGGAGGGCTAAAGGTGAAAATTGCCTCATGAAAGCCCCCTCCCTCCTTTCTCCTAGTACATCCACAGCACCTGTCTGTGCCAGAAATCATAAAATCTAGGATCTTTCAAAACAATAGGGATTGTCAGCTCCATGGCCTCTCAAATCCACCTCCATTCTCCCACATGCCCCTAATTCTTGTCCCACCAGCCTGTGAACACCTGCACACATATGGGCACAATGGCCTGGTAGCCAGGAAGGAGGAGTGCTATAGCACACAAGGTGCTGGATACCCTTTCAGCAACATGGTAGCTGCTTTTCTGTCTCCTGGGAAGGGCACTGCTAGGTACAGCAGTTGTGGAAATCTCCCAGCTTGATGATGTGCATCAGCAGATTGATACCTCTCCACCGGGAAACCTGGGGAAAATTTGGCCATGCTTCCCCTAGAGAAAGAGGGTTACGTTGGGAACTTGAAGTGGTTGTCCCTCTAATACCTTCTTGCTGCCAGAGGCCATGGCTCTGGCAGATGTACAATTCCCCACTCTCCTTCCCCTTCTGCACTGGGTTAAGAATTTCTCTACTATTTTTAGTAAAATAGGAAATCCACTGGAGGACAAGAAAAACCTTTTATTAAAGCTTTTGATGCCATGTCACTCTGGATACTCATATTTGCAGAGCTCCCAGGAAAGCCTGGGAAGGGTCATTGACTCTGCTTAGGGTTCTCCACCTCATTTTCAGTTTATCTGAAAAAGATACTCCAGTTTATCTGAGGGGCGAGACACGTTCTCAACAGTTACTGTGACTCACCATGTCGGCAAGGGGAGGCCTGAGGACAGCAGGCACACTGAAACTGGGAGGGTGGCCATAAGCACGCTTGAAAGTTACCTGGCTGACTAGCAACAACCCAGATGTGGAGGGTTGTTGCTTTCAAGGTGCCATCAGTATAGCTTACTGATTAAAAGAATGGTTTAAAACAGTGGTTCTCAAAGTTAGCTGCACATCAGAATCCCCTGGAGGGTTAGTTAAAGCACAGATCGCTGGGCACTAACCCCAGAGTTTCTGGTTCAGAAGACCTGGGGCCCAAGAATCTGCATTCCTCACAAGTTCCCAACTGATGCAGATGCTGATGCTGATGCTGCGGGCTTAGGCACCACACTGTGAGAAGCACTGAACTAGAAGGTGGACTCCACAGCCCCGCTGTCTGGGTCTAAACACCAGCTCTGCTACTTAGTAGCTGTGCAACTGCCAGCCCCTTCCCCAATCTCCATGCCTCAGCATTCTCATTTATAAAGTGAAGATAACAGCATCATCCATGTAATAGGGTTATGATAAGAATAAGCGTCTATAAATTAAAACTTTAGATAGTCATTATAGATAACAAATGCTATATGACAGTTTATTGTTTTATTATTATCTTTTTTTCTCTATGTTCAGAGGAATGAAGGGATCCAAATCAAGTCTTGGTGATAATCTGCAATGAAGCAATAACATTTAAAATTCAGGGAGAGAGGTGCCCGTTTTGGATTTCTGCTTTTTATTTATCACTGTCTCAATCACTCTGATTAATGAGACTTGAAATTATAATCACTTAATACAATTTTGAAAAATATACTGTGTGGAAAATTTTTATGACTGAGGCTAACTTCTAATGAATGAATCTACTAACTACACTTGCAACTACCACTAACAACAGCATTACTGCCACCTGGCGGCAGCACACCAAAATTGTTGGCAAAAGCACCAGGAAAATCAGCCCAGGCTGGTGTGACTCAGTGGACTGAGTGCCGGCCTGAGAACCAAGGGGTCACGGAGTCAGGTAGGCATTCAGTTCCTGGTCAGGGCACATGCTTGGGTTGCTGTGGCTAAGTCTCCAGTAGGGGGTGTGTGAGAAGCAACCACACCTTGATGTTTCTCCCCTCTCTTTCTCCCTTCCTTCCCCTCTCTCTAAAAATAAAGTCTTTAAAAAAAGAAAGCACCTCAGGATTTCAAGACTGAACTTGCAAACCTATAAAGCTCACTAGTTAGAATGCCCTAACTAACTAATGGTAACACTGGATTAGAGAGGGGGGTGAAAGGGGGCCTGTTTCTCAGCCCTGCTGTGGGCGCTGATGGTCAGACCTGCCTTGCTCCCCCTTCCAGGCCAGCTCATGGGCCCAGTCTTTCTGATCCAGCAGGGGAAAATGGACTAATGCAAACCAGAGGTTGAGGAGGAGGGTACCCTGGAGCTGATGAGGAATACGCACCAGGATGAAGGAGGCTGACAGTCTGGCAGAGAGGCTGTTTTCGGGAGAGAGGGTGGTCATAGTCCCTGCTGGTTCTCTTCGAAGCAGCCTCTAACCAGAGCTTACTTGGAGCATCTAAATGATGCTTAATTCGCAGGGAAAATGATCTTCCTTTTGGGGGATGAGATGCATTCCTGGGGGAACTGGGCCTCTCCTGACCCCCCACGTTTGAGCAGAGCCAGCCAGCTGTGTGTCACAAGGCCCCTGGAACCCTCGTCACAATGACCTTGGAACATGGGAGTACTCAGCTTCAAAGACAAGACATGCCCAGGAGCCGAGGGGACTAAACCTACCTCCTCATCACCTGGGAAAACTGCAGTAAATACCAGAGACTGGGGTCAGGGCATGCATGTGCCGGGGTGGCATGGAGGACTTCCTGGCGGAGGTGAGCAAGGAAGCCTTTCTCACTACCTCTGGCTCTCCCTCCCTTCGGCTCCCTTCACATGTAATCCCACGAGACTAGGACCCAAACCTGATGATCACCTAGAATTGGAGCTTCAGATTTCTTTGTGCCGCTTCCAGACATTCAGAATTAGTATGTCTGGGCTGGGACCCGAGGAACTGTATTGTGAAAAGCTCCCTGCGTGACTCTGATTCAGTATTTAAGTGGTAACTTCAGGGGACAGAGACCAGTTTCATTTATCTTTATTTCAGAGAATGTAAAAGAGAGCCTGGGTAACTGAATAAATGACTTAATGGAAAAATGGATGAAGTTCTCAGATCTCACCCCATTTTCTTCTCTGTGTGTATTACAGAGATTTCTACACCTGCTCCCTCCCTTCCTACCCTGAGTTCCTTCAGACCAGGGGTGGTGTCTGATTCTTTTGTACTTTCCCATCCCAGTGCCAACCCCGCCACCTGGCACTTGGTAGGTGCTCAGTATTTGCTGAATGAACCTGAGGAGTCGGCTTCTCTTGACTCCAGCATTACCAGTTCTCCATCTTAAGCATCCCTTGCATATCCCAGCCATGAAAGCTGTCTGGCTCTAAAGCAGCCTTTGTCATCAGGAGATGATAGTAATTAGACCAACCAAATTGTCAGCAGGAGCTTGGAGTTGGAATTTGGACTCTGACCTCAAATTTGGATGTTTCCCCCTCCTGAGCCGTGATTCTCCCAGCTGTGAAATCAAAATATGGCCAACGTCTGGCTTTCCCATTTTCATTAATGTAATGAATCTGCGTCCTTGTGGAAGTCCTCAGTGGACACAATTCCTTGTCTCCTTTACTGTTACTATCCTGCTCATGGCTCAGCAGGAGGCCTTCAAACCAAAATGCTGAGTTCTCTGCCTCCATCCGTACTCCGGGCTCCACCCAGGAAAGCACTACAGCTGCTTCCCCTTAATCTGCTGCCCCCAGGTCTCCATGGAGCGGGGTGAGGGTGGGGGTGGCTTTGAGTAGGGAGGGAGTGAAGTGAGAACAGAACCACCTCCCACACAGGGTGCCTTCATTCTAAGGTCCAGTGCAGGAGGTGTAGAGTGGGCATTACTCACCAATTGGGATTTTCTATGCCTCTGTTCCTCCACATGAACCATGCTGATAACCGAGAATTAACTGCAATTTTTCCCTAAGAAGCTGAGCATTAGGGAACTGAAAAATTGGAATGTCAAATTGGACATGGCTTCTAAAATGAACATGATGGACACAGATCATCTACCGAATTTCCTTCCACCTCCGGCTCCTTTTCTGCAATTTTTAGATAATAACCCTGCCCCAGGTTGGTGCAGTTTGGTCATGTAACTACAAAAGCCTCATGGAAACCACGTGGAGGCTTAATGTTCAAACAGGACTGCAGACACCAAGCTGAAGCAAGGGGGTTTCCGATCCCTTTTCTTCTTTCTCTGATTCTTACCAGGCACTTACACACGTCGATCTCATTTTCTTCAGGGCCCAGTGGTCCTTAACAGGTCCTTTTATTTACAAAATTGCCCCAATGCGTTAGATTCCCCTATATCACTTTTCTTCTATGCATTTCCTAGTCCCGGGGGGGGGGGCAAGTATTCTGCTTTAAATCTCTGAACATGGGACTTTGGGGGGCCCAAGAATCCCAGTCCAGGTTTAAAAACATCACTCTTGGTATTAGAGCACGGACCAAGGTTGGAGAGACCTAGTGTTTGCAGTAAGGAAGTGCTGGGAGGGAGCAAGCCCCCCAGCCTGTCTTTGCTCTCAGGACTCTGCCTGTGCCTTGGCAGGCGGGGTGTGGTGGTGAGGCCAGAGGCTGGACCTGGACGGGGCCTGGGGAGACTCTCTCTTCCTCAGAAGTGCAGTGTTCATGCAGTGAGCGAGCCTGTGGGCTTTGGTGCCAGAAATGCCCAGGTTAAAGTCCTGATCCTGTCACCCACCCACCATGTGACCTTGGTCTCACCTGTTGGGAAGAACATGCAGTCTGGACTCATCGTCTCGTGTGGGAACGCATTTCCCTGTCCCAGATTCAATGTATTCTCCTTTATTCTGCTTAAGCATGTGCGTCATATGCTGCCTGGCCAATGCCTGCCGCTGCTGTGTCTTTTCTTGGTGGGGAGGGAATGACGTCCTTTACCTGTAGCATGAGTGGGGCATGTGCAGACTCCGACCTGGTGTCAGCTGCAGGATGACACCCCTGGCCGTGGAGGTTGAAGGTGATCCTGCTGTGTCTCTTCTCTGTGTAGTAAAACGTGGTGCTTGGGTAAGTCGTGTCTTTCTTGGCAACTACGGCACCTGCAAACCATGCAGTAGGTTGATGTTTTGGGACGCTACCCCTGGGGGCAGGCATTGCTGTGCTATTTGTTCCCCACCATGCGGTGGGGCTTCTGCCTAGAGGGGTGGTCACCAGTGTCATTTGCTTGATACCATCTCTTAATCTTTCTGAATCTTAGCATCCTCATGTGTGCCCTGGGGAGGGGGGTTGGTAATACCTCACGGAACTGAGAGGTGAGTGAGGCAGTGTGGGTAAAGAGCCCAGCAGGGGCCTGGAGGGCAGTGGGCACTCAATGCATGGGAGAAACTCACGTATCACCTCAGTGTCACCTCAGTATTACCGTCTGTTCACCAATGCCCAGGATGTATCCATAAAAACCTCCCTGAATTAGACATGAGTCAGTCAAGATTCTGCCGGCCTCCATAAGGCTTGTAGTAACATCTGTGCAAAAGTTTTCGGCTCTGTGAGCCATTCAGCTTCTGTTTCCCTGAATTTGTTCGGAAACCTAGGACAGGATCACTACCAAAGCAGGATGAGGTCAGTATTAGAAACCAAGTTCAGCCCTGGCTGGTGTGGCTCAGTGGGTTGAGCACTGGCCTGGGAACCAAAGGCTTACCAGTTTGATTCTTGGTCAGGGCACATGCCTGGGTTGCAGACCAGGTAAGGCCCCTGGTAAAAGGCAAACAAGAGGCAACCACACACTGATGTTTCTCTCCCTCTCTTTCTCCTTCCCTTCCCCTCTCTCTAAAAATAAATATTAAAAAAAGAAACCAAGTTCACCGCAGTCCCCTTCATGTTGATGCCACATGATACAACTCTGTGTCCCTGTAACACTTATCAGTCACCCTGCTTCCAGGGACACTTACCCATGACTGTCTAAGTCTGGGACACTCTAGTTCTAGGTCTGAATTCCATGCATTCTGATTTTATCTCATTACAAAGTGCCAACAATCTCCAGTGCTGAAGCTGTACTTTCTTCTTCGGCTCTCCTTGTGGGGAGCCAGGACGAGGTTAGACCAGCAGCAGGTCTTCTGCCTTCGCCCCCATGGAGTGTGGTATTTCTGATGATGCTGGAGGCAGCTTCACATCGTGCATGCATCACCAGCATGAGAGGACCAGAGACATGGGGCTGGAGACGGCTTTCTTCTGAGCACAAGGTCATTGGAGTTCCCCAGCAATAGCCAGCCCAGCCACACGGAAGTCCTTGGAGCTCCCCTCTGGAGTGCCACAGGGTTCGATGCTGCGTTTTGGACCATCTCCATTGTCTTGGAGTGCTCTTACTTGCTCCACACTTCCCTTTAGTCAACTAAAGATGACACCTCTGTCACCTCCCATCCAACTGTCATGGGCACTGGAAATAACCCAGAGGAGAAAGGCTGGTCAGAAACCACCATAGTCAGCAAACGGGAGGCACTCAGCCCTCCACAGCTGAGGCTGAGCCTCCATGAGCTCTCTCCTTCTCCAAAGGGGTCTCGCTCCTTAGGGGTCCTAGTCGTGGTTCTCCTGATTCTTACCCCTCAGCCAGGCTCCTGGGACCACCGAGTGCATAGCGCTGCCTCTCACGAGCCCAGGCAGTGTTTTTGCTGCTGCCACACCTACTGTTTACTCAGCCCCCAGAAGTCCCTCTTGTCTCCGGACACCCCAACTGCAGCTACCTTCTATAGGACACTTGGTATACACTTCAGGTGAAGTGCTTTACATATGTCCGTGCCAACCTTGACCCCCTAGAAGAAGAACAGAAGGTCACAGAGGTTATATTACTTGCTTGGGGTCACCCAGCCACAGGGGGAAGCCAGGAGCCTTCTAGCTGTACCGAGCTTTGCTACCAGCCAGGCTGCCTCTGCGGTGGAGCTGCCTCCGGAGTCCTGCTGGCAGAAATGGGCGTCTTCAGACCCCAGGGTCAGGGGACTGTGATCCTGCACTCCAGCAGGAAGGGGGGAGTTGGCTATAACTCTTTCTCCAGATTTTAAAATAGTTGTTCAGTCCCGAAACAGAACTCGTGGGGATGGTCAGGAGAGGGAGAGAAGAAGCGTTACAACCTAGCTGACAAGAATGTGGCAGAGTGAAGTGGAGGGGAACAAGGACAAGAAATCCCAGCAAACTCCGGGGACTGCTAATGGAGAGGAATAATGTGGCTAATTACATCTCTGAAGGCTATCTGATCCAAAATGAATTTTTAATGAAAAAATAATGCATTTTCCCTGCTTCTTACACCAGGGAAGGAAGGACTGTGCAGCTCTCCCAGCTCGGCAAGAGCAGCTGCGTGTGTCCGGGGCCCCCTCTGACCACATCACCTGAACTGCTCTCCTGCGTCCTCGTCTTCAGGGTGCCCACAAAGCAGGCCTCCCACAGAAGCCACAGAGCAAGTCATGGGAGCCTTGCATGCTCAGGCTCCAAGAACATCAGTGCTGTTCTCTGGGGAGGACACCGGCATTTCCCTCCGCCCACCTTCTCCTGGCTCCTCACGGGGAGTCTCAGATCTTACATCCAGGGGGTAAAGCTCCTTCTGCGAAGTGAAGGCTTGTTTCTGACAAGCCAAACAGACCTGTTTATAAGTGTAGGTTTCAGGGAGAAATGAGGCCCATTCTCCCCTCTTTCCAGGATGATCTGTATAAGACATGAGTTCAGATCTCAGTCTTAGAAGTTCCTTGTTGTGTGACCCAGGCTCCATTTCCTTCCCTGTTAAATGGGGTAATGACAACTACCTCACAGTGTTGTTGTAAGGTTTAAACAATGTCTAGAGTCCTTAACACAGTGATCGGCACAGTTTAAGCAGTTCTCTGTGTTGTTATTTGCTCCAGAGCACATCCAGGCTAAACTTGAACCTCCAAGAAACTCTCTGTGGACCCCCCAGCCTCAGGCAGTCCCTCTCACCCACTGTGACCTCCTAGGCCAGGCACACAAATGTGCACACACAAACACATCCACACCCACACCCACAAGTGCCAACACCTGGGCAGGATCCAGAAATGGCCCTTCTGGTCTCCGTCAGTTTGGCAACATTTCACAGATATTCTGTTTCCAGAGACAGCCCTAGCTGAGGAGGCCAAGCAGAGGGGGAGGCTGACCATGGGGACTTCTAAGGGCAGAGCCCATGAGAACAGGGCAGAGTAGGAGGACCCCAGATGCCTGGACTGACAGGAGGGGATATACTGAGCCAGAGCTTTCTGGGTGTGGGGTAAAGGAGGAGGCTGAAGATCAGCAGCGATATCCTGAAGTTTTGGGACAGAGAGAAGGTTCCATACCTGTCCTGGCACATGCAAATACCTGGGAGAAGCAGGGCAACCAGAAATGTTTCTTTCCCACTACATTCCCGGTTCTTTCCCTTTTCAGAACTAGTCTATCTTCCAAACCCTGGGAGAGACTGGGAGTGCTGCCTTTGGTCCATGATTGTTCTGGAGAAAAAGATAGAAAGCTTATCCCTGGGATTCTCAAATCTCAGGGCAGCTGGCCGATGCCTGGAAGCAGTGCTATTTCACAGCTCTGTCTGAGGGAGCAGGCCCCCTGTGGCCTTTGCCCTTATCTCTGGAACCTGCTTGGGGGAACCTGGCATGTATTTCTTCCATGTCTGCAACTCTCTCATTTGGCCAGCTGTGGGGGCCAGGCGTGCTGCTCCTGCCCTGAACACCCCACCCTGGTGTGGTCATCAGCACCCAACACCCCTGAAGAAGGGCCAGGAGTTCACCCCTCCCCTACCCCTACTCCAGCCTCTATTCCTCTGTAGCCTGCCCCATGCCACGTCCCTGCTTTCTGCCATCCTCGAACAAGCTGTCATAGATTATTCTTGCCCCTCTTGGGCATGGCTGCCAGGCCCACAGTAATGCTGCCTTGGCAGAGCAACCCTTTCCACTGATGGGATTCTGCAGAAAAATGTTAGGTCAAGAGCTCGAAGCCATTCAGAATTATGGGGGCAATTCTTCTGTGACAGGACCTGAACTTACATTGAATCCTGACACTGGCCAAGGGCTGGTCTTGATCGCAGAGTTTTAAATTAAGCCCTGAAGAATATTTACAGCAAATCTACTTCATACATAGAGAAATTAAGCTCCTGAGAGGGGCAGTAACTCATTCAAGGTCACACAGCAAATCAAAGACAGTCCTGTAACTAGAATCCAGTCACCTGCCTCCTGGCCCAGTGTCTTTAAATCTCAACAAAAGGTGATGTTTCAAGGCCAGGCTTTGAGGAAAAGGGTAAATGCTCAGGTGAGGGGGAATCCTTATAAAAGTGCGTCATACTCTCTGGGGCTTAAGCGTTCTTTTTTCCTTCTCCTCCCTTCTGGAGTCGGGCCAAGTGACGGTCAGAAAGTGAGGGCTCTACTCATCGCCCCCACTTTGGGAGACAGGAAGCAAAGGAGACGGGCAGGTCTCCTGAGAGAGCAGCAGCAGCAGCAGCAACATGTAACACTGGCACAGAGAGGCTGAGATAAGAAGGTGGATTGATCTCTGCTGCTTCAAACAGAACAGAGGCCACCCTGTCATGGCTGTTGATCAAAGTCTCTTTTATGTGTCCTTCCTGGCCCCTCCTCCTCCAGCCCCACGGTGGCAGGAGTCCCACTCCTTGTCTTGCTGAGGCCTTCCTCCAGGTCTCACTGGATACTAGAGACCCTCCCCTTCACCCAGCAGCCAAGGTCCCACAGCAGCTACCAGGAGACAGTGCTTCCAGTTCCCCACAAGCTTTTTCTCTAGGCAGCTCAGTCCAAGGTCTGTGGGAACTAATATATCCCCATTATTCAGATGAGAAACTGAGGCATGGAGAAGTTAAGTAACTTCTCTAGATCCACAGGCTAGTTACGCATAGGAAACCCCCATTTTTACAGGCTCACGTGGCTTTGTCCTCAGAAAGTCTTGTGTGATAGTGGAGGCGTATGGAGCTGCCAGATCACCTAGTAGGTCTAGACCCCCAGAAGACTGTGCAATAAATAACCCCTGTGAAAAAGGAGAGCTGGGCCCTGCTTCTAAATGTCTCAACTCAGACATCTGGAAAAATCCAAATTTCTAATTTCAACCCAGAGGTGGGACAGAATGCAGATTTTTCCTCCCCACTCAAACCACACCCAACTCAGCTATCTGCAAATCTGTGCCTTGCATATGAAAATCCTTAAATACTTATCCATTAAATCCAGTGCAGACTCCACATTCCCCAGCCTGGCATTCAAGGCCCCCGGGCCTGTGGTTGAGAGCGTGGGCTCCTGGACCACACTCCTGCGCTAGCATATCAGCTCCTCTACCACCCGGCTCTTCGACCCATGGACTGTTTAGAAATGGGCTGCTTACTTGCCAGTAATTGGTGAATTTAGATGCTTTTGTTTCTAGTTTAATTTCTATTCATTTCTAGTTTAATTCCATTATGGGCAGAGAATATATTTTGTGATTTCAATCGTTTTACATTTGTTAAGGTTTGTTTTATAACCCTAAATATAATCATCTATATTGAAGGATCCATGAGCAACTTGAAAAGAATGTAGATTCTGCTTCCGGTGGTGGAATGTTCTATTAATGTCAGTTAGATTAAGTTGATTGAAACTGTTGTTTAGCTCTCCTATATCCTTGCTGATTTTCTCTCTGATTTTTCTGTCAGTTAATGAGACACGAGTGTTTTAAAGTATACAAGTATAAATGGATTTGTCTATTCACCTTTTAGTTCTATGAGTATTTTTGCTTCATATATTTTGAAGTTTCATTGTTTGGTGCATACACATATAGAATTGTTATATCTTCTAGGTGAATTGATCTCTTTCTCATTATGGAATATTCCTCTCTAACCCTGATAAGTTTTTGTCTCCAGGAGTTACTTTGCTTGACATTAATATAGCTTTCCCAGTTTTTTAAAAAAAAGTTTTATGCTATATTTCTTACATCCTTTTAATCTATTTATGTCATTACATTTAAAGTGAGTTTCTTATAGACAACATGAATTTGTGTTTAAGTCTGATCTGTCTTGTAATTGGTATGTTTAAATCATTTGTATCTAATATACTTATTGATATGGTTGGATTTAGGTTTTACTATTTTATTGTTTGGTGTTGGTTTCTCCCTCTCTTTTTCATTCTTCTGTTTCCCCTTTTCTGCCTTCTTTTGGATTATTTGAATATTGGTTTAGTATTCCATTTTTATTTTTCTGTTGGCTTTTTGACTATATCTTTTTGCATAGTTTTAAAGTGATTATTTTAGAGATAATGACACACATACCTAACTCTTCATGGTCTATTTAGAGTTAATATTTTACCACTAAGTGAAATATGTTGACTTTGTCGTCACACAAGTCCTGTTTCCCTCCTCCTTTTATGCTGTATTTATTATAGGTAGTACACCAATATGCACTGAAAACTGAATTAGACAGTGCTATCATTTTTACTTTTAGTAATCATATACATTTTAAAGTACATACAAGGTTGAAAATGGTCTATTATTTATCATTTTTGTTTCTCTTATTTTATTTCTAAAGTTCCAGGTTTCCTTCTAGTATCATTTCTCTTCTCAAGAACTTCCTCTAGCATTTTTTGTACAGCTGGCAATGAATTGTCTTAGTTTTCCTACATCTAAATATGTCTTTCTTTTGCTCCAAAATATGTATTTTCACAAGATAGAGAGTTCTGAGTTGGCAGTTTTTTTACTTCAGAACTTTAGAGGTGTTATTCTACTATTTCCTGGCCTCCCTGATCTCTAATGAGAAATATACAGTCATTTAAATAGTTGCTTCCCCCCAGAATACTATACCTGCTTTAGCCAGATGGACACACAGTGTTGTCTATCAGAGAATCAGCTTGAGATGAGATGTTAAGACTCTTTTGAGGGGCCATAACTTGACATCTTCTCAGATCGCCAGCATCTGAATAAAGCTCCCGTAAAGATTCAATCTGAGATACAAGATGGTGGAAGAGTAAGTGGAAGCTTCACTAACCTCTTCCTAGGACCAATCTGGAAAGACAACTAAGTTGTAGAGATATCATCCAGAATAAACAACTGAACAACAATGGGAGAGAAGCCTTATAACCACAGACAGACAAAAGAAACAGCTTCACAATAATGTGACTGGTACAGAGTGCAACAGAGATGCAAGAGGGCTGGCTGGGCTCCCATTGGTGGCAGCTGAAATGTTGGAGGAATATTTCTGTGGCCAGGGGATTCACCCTGAGAAGTGTGGGGTCTAAACCCCAAGCTGGGCTCTCCAACCTATAGCACCAGAGCTCAAAAAGAACCCAGATAACATCCAGCTATGAAAAGCAGCAGGGTTTCTCTCTGCCAGGGACAGATGGCTGGTGTCATAGAAAGGTTTTAAAGGGCCAATGTACAAAATTTCATTTGCAGCCACTTACCCTGGGCTCCAGAAAAGGGGGGATAGAGTGGACTAGAGAAGAGACTTGGGGATGGTGGCTTTGGGCAGAGAACTGAGGGAGCAGCCACCAGGATACCAGTGCTGAGTCATCCCCTATACTGCAGGAGCCATATTGGTCAGGTAGATCACTCCCCTCCAAGTGGCATCAGCCTGAAAGGAAACAATAGCCCTACCCACAGGAATTCCTCTGACCCCTACTGTGGTGGTGAAGCCAGACTGCTGATTACAAAGTGACTAGATTAACAACTGAAGGAGTCAGCCATGGACTATGGGTCCCTGGTAGTCTCAAACAGGCTGCCTAAGGCCAGCCTGGGACACCATCTGACATCACTAGAGGCAGATCCAAAAATAAAAAAAGTGATTTCCTACCATAGGTCGCACCATGAAGAGAGGGAGTCAAAGCAGACCAATCTAAGAAGAAACAAAAAGAGTACCTAAAGTGAGGGTACCTAATGTGACTGGTACAGAGTGCAGCAGAGATGCAAGAGGGCTGGCTGGGCTCCTATAGGTGGCAGCTGAAATGTTGGAGGAATATTTCTGTGGCCAGGGGATTCACCCTGAGAAGTGTGGGGTCACCCTGAGAAGAAAAAACCCATAACTGAAAGGAAAAGAAGAATTTCCAGAAAGAATGATAAATGAAATACAGGTAAGTGAACTATGAGACACTGAGTTTAAAATAATGGTTATAAGGAAGCTCATGAGCTCAGTGAGAACCACAAAGAACTACAGGGAAGCGACAAGGAACTTACTGCAAACTACATAAGCATGAAAAAGGACATAGAAACTATCAATAAGAGCCAGGAGGAAATGAAGAATACAATTTCTGAATTGAAGAACACAGTAGAAGGAATCAAAAACAGGCTGGATTAAGCAGAAAATCAAATCAATCAGCTGGGGAGCAAGGTAGAAAATATTCCCATACAGAGCAAGAAAATTTTTTTGAAAGACTCAAAAGGAATGAAGAGGGTTTAAGGGAACTGCAGGACAACATGAAATGTAATAATATCTGTATCAAAAAAAATACCAGAAGGAGAAGAAGAGCAAGACATACAAAACCTGTTTGAAAAAGAAATGACAGAAAACTTCCCTAACTTGATGAGAGAAAAAGTCATGCAAGTCAAGGAAGCAGAGAGGGTCCCAATCAAGATGAATCCAAAGAGGCCCACTCCAAGAAACATTATATAATAAAAATGGCAAAATTTAAAACAAAGAGAGAATACTTAAGGCAGCAAGGGAGAAACAGCTAGTAACATACAAGGGAGCCAAGATAAGGCTAGCAGCTGAATACTCAATAGAAACACTATAAACCAGAAGGGAATGGCAAGAAATATTCCAAGTAGTGAAACACAAAGGTCTGCAAACAAGACTACTCTACCCAGCAAGTCTCTCATTTAAAATGGAGGGTGAAAATAAGAAGCTTCCCAGACAAAAGAAGGCTAAAAGAATACACCTCCACCAAACCAGTGCTGCAAGATATGCTAAAGGAACTACTTTTAGAAGATAAAGAAAAGAGTGAGGAACGGAGATACAAAGGGGGTAAAATGGCAATGAATAAGTGCCCATCAATGTAAATTAATTAAATGCTCTAATTAAAAGACATAGAGGAGCTGAATGGATAAGATATGACTTGCATTTATGCTGTCTACAAGAGACCCACCTCAGAACAAAAGATGTACACAGACTGAAACTGAAGGGGAAAAATATTCCAAACAAATGGACATGAAAAAAAGCCAGGGTAGCAATATTTATATCAGACAAAATACATTTCAAAACAAAGGCCACAAAAAGAGACAAAGGAGGACACTGTATAATACTTAAGAGAATAACCCATTGAGAAGATAAAACCCTTGTAAACATATATGCACTCAACATAGGAGCACCCAAATATATAAGGAAAATATTAAAAGACTTCAAGAAAGCTATCAACAGCAACACACATAGTAGGGGATTTTAACAGCCTATTGTCAACAATTGATAGATCTTCTAAGCAAAGAATCAACAAGGATATTGTGGCAGTGAACAACACTCTAGATCAAATGAACTTAATTGATATTTACAGAACATTTCACCCCAAATAAGCAAAATATATATTCTTTTCAAATACACATGGAACATTTTCAAAGATAGACCACATGGTAGGTCACAAAACAAGCTTCAACAAACTCAAGGAAATTGAAATCATTTCAAGTATCTTCACAGATGACAATGGCTTGAAACTCGAAACCAATCTCAAGGAAAAGACTCAAAAACATTCAATTTCATGGAGATGGAATAACATGTTATGAAATAATGAATGGGTTAACAATGAGATCAAAGAAGAAACCAAAATGTTTCTGGAAACAGATGAAAATAAACACACAACAACCCAATACCAATGAGACACAGTGAAGGCAATACTACTAAGGAAGCTCATAACAGTACAGGCCTACCTAAAAAAGAGACAAACATTTCAAATAACAGCAACCTAACCCTACATCTACAAGAGGTACAAGAACAACAATAACAGTGCCCAGAGAGAGTAGAAGGAAGGAAGTAATCAAGATCAGAGCAGATTTAAATGACATAGAAACTTAAAGGACAATTCAAAGGATCATTAAATCCAGGAGCTGGTTCTTTGAAAAGGTAAATAAAATTGACAAGTTTTTAACTAGACTCATCAAGAAAAAAAGAGAGAGGACCCAAATAAATAAAATCAGAAACAAAAGAGGAGAAATTACAACCAACAACACAGAAATACAAAGGATTGTATGAAATTACTATGAACAACTATATGCCAAAAAATTTGACAACTGGGTGAAATGGACAAGTTTCTAGAAACATAGTCTTCCAAAAATGAAGAAAGAAGAAGCTGAAAGCTGAAAGAGACTGATAATAGCTAGTGAAATTGGAGCAGTAATCAAAAAACTCCCAGCACACAAAAGCCCTGGACCAGATGGCTTCACAGATGAATTTTAACAAACATTTAGGAGAGAGCTAAATCCTGTCTTTCTCAAACTATTCCAAAAAATTCAAGAAAAGTGAAAACTCCCAATCTCTTTTTATGAGGCCAGTATTGTCCTAATTCCAAAACCAGGCAAAGACACAAGAAAGAAAAAAAAGTACAGGCTAATATTGTTGATGAACGTACATGCTAAAATCCAACAAAATATTGGCCAATCAGATCCAGTATACATTAAAAAGATCATACACCATGATCAAGTGGGGTTCACCCCAGGGATGCAAGGATGGTACAATATTCACAAATCAATAAATATAATACACCACATAAACAAAAGGAAACACTAAAATCACACGTTATGGCTGAAAAGCACTTGATAAAGTACAGCACCCAGAAATAATCTGACTTCCGGCCAAGACGGAGGCATAGGTAGACACACATTGCCTCCTTGCACAACCAAAAGAGAAACAACAAATTAAAAAAAAAACCAACCAGAACTGCCAGAAAATAGAACTACATGGAAGTCCAACAATCAAGAAGTTAAAGAAACATTAATTCATACTGGTAGGAGGGGTGGAGATGGGCAGCTGGGGCAGAGAAGACATGTGGTAAGGCAGAATCTGGCAGTCTCACACTTGTGTGTGGGTAAACTGAAGGAACAACTGGGAAGCAAAACAGATCACACAACCCAGGGTTCCAGTGTGGGGGAATAAAGCCTCAAACTTTTGATTGAAAACACCAGTAAGGGTTGAGGCAGCAGTGGGAGAAACTCCCAGTCTCGCAGGAGAGTTTGTTGGAGAGACCCTCAGGGTCCTAGAATGTACACAAACCCACCCACCCAGGAATCATCACCAGAAGGGCCCAGTTTGCTTGTGGGAAGTGGGGGAAGCGACTGAAAAGCATCAAGAGAGCAGAGCAAGTGGCACTGTTCCCTCTCGGACCACTTCTCCATATACAGCATCATAAAGCAGCGACATGGGTTACCCCACCCTGGTGAACACTTAAGGCTCTACTCGTTACAATGTAACAGGTGCACCAAGACAAAGGAATATGGCTCAAATGAAAGAACAGATCCAAATTCCAGAAAGACAACTAAGTGATAAGGAGATAGACAACTTAACAGATATAGAGTTCAAAACACTGGTAATCAGGATGCTCACAGAAATGATTGAGAATGGTCACAAAATAGAGGGGAAAAAAGTGAAGGCTATGCAAAGTGAAGTAAAGAAAAATATACAGGGATCCAACAGTGAAGGGAAGGAAATTGGGACTCAAACCAACAGTGTGGACCAGAAGGAAGAAGTAAATATTTGACCACAACAGAATGAAGAAACAAGAATTTTAAAAAATGAGGAGAGGCTAGGAACCTCTGGGACAACTTTGAATGTTCCAGCATCCAAATCATAAGGGTGCCAAAAGGAGAAGAGAAATAGCAAGAAATGGAAAACTTATTTGAAAAAATAATGAAGGAGAAATCCCCCAACCTGGCAAAGGAAATGGACTTCCAGGAAGTCCAGGAAGCTCAGAGAGTCCCAAAGAGCTGGACCCAAGGAAACACACACCAAGGCACATCATAATTACATTACCCAAGGTTAAAGATAAGGAGAGAATCTTCAAAGCAGCAAGAGAAAAGGAGACAGTTACCTACAAAGGAGTTCCCATAAGATTATCAGTTGATTTCTTAAAAGAAAATTTATGGGCAAGAAGGGGCTGCAAAGAAGTATTCAAAGTCATGAAAGACAATGACTTAAATCCAAGATTACTCTATTCGGCAAAGCTGAATGGAGGGCAGATAAAGTGCTTCTCAGGTAAGGGCAAGTTAAAGGAGTTCATCATCACTAAGCACTTATATGAAATGTTAAAGGGACTAACCTAAGAAAAAGAAGATAAAAAGTATGAACACTAAAATGACAGCAAACTCACAGTTATTAACAACCATACCTAAAACAAAAACAAAAACAAACTAAGCAAACAAGTAGAACAGGAACAGAATCACAGAAATGGAGATCACCTGGAGGGTTATCAGCAGGGGAGTGGGAGGGGGAAAAGGCACAGGGAATAAGAAGCATAAATAGCAGGCAGAAAATAGTCAGGGGGGAGGTTAAGAATAGTGTAGGAAATGTAGAAGTCAAAAAACTTATATGTATGACCCATGGACATGAACTAAAGGCAGGGAATTCCTAAGGGAGGCATTGTGCATTGCAGAGGGAAATAAAGGAGGAAAAATGGGACAACTATAAGAGTATAATCAATAAAATATACTTAAAACAAAAAATTATAGTTTTTAAGATCAGTCTTAAATATTCCAGAACATATTAGAATATGACCTAATAATTCTTTGAATCACTGGACTGGAGTCTAGTAACTATATAGGTCTAACTTAGGACTAAGGCACAATTTTAAAAATACATAATGTAGGAAGTTTGAAGTGATGTTTGGTTTCTTTCTATAAGTATAAATACATTTTAAATTCCATCACATCAGAATGTCGAGTTACGCCATGTATCCACAGCAAGGAGGCAATATTTTGTTCATTTTGAAGGATAAAAAGAGAATACATTTCTTTTCTAGAAAGGAAAATAGAACATTAAGAAATTCTAACAGGGAAAGAGAAGCCTAGTCCCCAAGATAAAAGGGCCATTAATTGAAAAGAGTAATACTACTCTTTATTGACATTTAGAAGCAGTACCCCTATTATTAGGAGTAATGTAATAGTGTAACCGAGGGGTCAGGCCAAACTGCGCAGAGAAGGCAGGGAGGGGCAAGAGGAAAACCCCAAGGTGCAAGCGAAGGTTAGGAGCAGCTTGCCCTCGCTGCGGAGGGAGGGGCCGCGGGGGAAAGAAGCGGGCGCAGAGCACGTGCGGCTGCAGCCTGTGCCCTCGGGTTACACACAGTACACACAGCGGCTGAAGCCGGGCAGAGGCCTACGGCATTGGACAGCCTTGGTTGCAAAGCTGGACCCTCCCACTGGCTCACAGCACGCCTGGGATTCTGGGAGAGGACTTTTAAATGGAGGGCACTAGAAAGCAAAGGGCAATTCTGTTCTTTCCCCTGCCCCAGTAGAGGGTGTGACGACAGACACGGCCAGTGCTGGCCTGGGAGCCCGGGCCTGGGGGCAGGCTCCGGAAGATGCCCAAAGCTGGCCAGTTACTGGAGACCCACTAAGCCACCTGCAATTATGACGCTTTCGGGCAGAAGAGGTTCCTGGTGCAACTTTGAACTGCGCCTGCAGAGGGCGACAGGGCGAGTTTTCTTCGAGCATCTTAGAGGGAATGGGCTTTCAGGGAGAAACTTGCCATTATTTCGAAAGACCTTGGTGATGATAGTCAGCACTGTGAACAGATTTCTGTTCCTCTGTCATTTTCGGTTCTTGAACCTATATACCAATTGTAAAGACAAATATTTAAGTAGCTATTTTTGATGTCATACTTCGACTTTTTCTTTCCCCTTACTTTTGTTACCAAGATATTTTAGACAGAAACTTGCCATTATCTCAAATTATATGATGGTTATCTTTTCCACCAAACTGAATATTTGCCTGGTAGGCAGTGAGCAGTAAGATTCCCCCCCACTGGTTGGGTTTGGTAGCAATAACATCTCCTGTTTTTAATGTATTATAATCATTGAGTGTATCTAAGTACATATATAAAAAATTCAGACATGGCATTCATAAGTACTTTATATCTTAACTGCTCATTTACACCTGAACACGTTTTCATGAACATACTAATAATTTTCAAATGATGTAATAGAAAATCTGGTTGCCAGATTTTATTATTTTGCTGAATTACATTTGGAAAAAAGAAGCTAGATGCTTCACCTATTTTAATGCTAGCTACATTCTGGATCACATTACCAATACATGTATTGAAACTTAAAAGATTATAAATTTCTCAGAGGGAAAATTATTTAGTCTGTGTCATTGGTGTGCACTTCTACACAAGGCCCCTTAGTGGCATCGATCAACTGGAGGTAGGAGTTTATGAATGGCTTGATATCATCACGTCATCATTTCCTGTTGACATGAACTATGCGTCATGACTTCATAGGTTTTGAATGTTACATTGGCTGGATTTACCAATGTTTTTAGGTTTTTCACAGTAAGAGAACCAAACATCAGGGGAACTGAAGGGTCATAATCTCCCTGGCACTGAAGAATGGAAATGTCCCTATGGACACCACTGATAGGACCCTGTGGGAGTGCAGCCCACAGTGGAGGCCAGCAGCCGAGCGCAGTGGCACCTGCCAGCTTCTGCTCTGTGGTAAGAAAGGTGTATAGATAAAGCTCCTCCCTCAGGAGGAATGCCATTCTTCATCTCTTGCTCTATCAAAGCTTTTACATTTTCTGCTCCTGTTTAATTCCAAGTTCATCCTCTGGCGAAAGCCCAATAATATCAAGCCAAGAAGGTATAGCCATGTTCATATTTTATGTTACAGGCATAAGTGGTGTGGGCGGGCAGCGGGCAGATATATTTGATATGTGAACTTCTGATACCTGCAAAGGCTTCCACCCATCCATGCCTTGAATCTCCCAATCTATGAAGGAAAGCCACCGCAGCAGTGGCCTTTGGAGGTTGGCCCGATGTCGGGAAGCTGGGCAGACACATTATTGCCACATTATTGCTGCACACACCTGGGCTGCGCCTGCTGCAATCACCTTGGAGGCGGAAAGGGCACCCTGCCATTGCCCGTGCGAGTGGTGAGTCCGTGATGTATTATTTTTTAAAAATATTTTATTTCTTTTTTAAAAAATTATTTTTAGAGAGGGGAAGGGAGGGAGATAGAGAGGGAGAGAAACATCAAAGTGTGGTTGCCTCTCATGCACCCCCACTGGGGACCGGCCCACAACATTCCCAGGCATGTGCCCTGACTGGGAATCAAATGAGTAACCCTCTGGTTCGCAGCCTGCGCTCAATCCACTCAAGCCAGCAGCACTGCGGGAGCACAGCTTCATGGTTGGGGCTTTGCATGCAGCAACCCGGGGGAGCAACAGAAAAAACCCCCGACATTCTACCCACGCCCCCACGGTCCCAGTCCCTGTGCCCAGTCCTCCAGCCAGAAAGAGAGGTTTCTCTCGGAGCTTGTTCAATATGTGCCCATTGCGCAGTTCTAGGATTCAGACCCTGGACAGTACCAGCTGAAAGATACAGGAAAAAAAACCCCAGAAAATTCACTGTCATGTTGGTCCTTCTTTAAGTGTTTATTTCCCTCCTTAATCTACCTGCATTTATCTATTTTTTAAGGGTCCTTAGTGCTGTCTGTGTCTGTTCTGGGGTTTTTATTTGCAATCAGTGGGAGAGGGACAGTGAAGTGTGTTTACTCTGTTTTAGCAGTAACCACAAGCCTGTAATCTGAGGTTGAAAGATAAGGAAGAACTTGACTAATTTTGCAAAAGGATTGCAACATTTAAGAGAACATGAAAGTTGCTATATTTGTACATTTAATTTATTCAATTTACAACAGTTTTTTAGGTACAAAGTAGAGAGTTTTTGCTTGTTCAGGTAGACATTTAAGTTACTCAGGAAAATCAAACATATTAAATGCTCAAATGTAGTTGAAATTGTTTGAGCAAATTTAATTAAGTTGTAAGTGCCACTGACTGGTTAAGGGAGTTGAGTTTTTTTCAACTTGAGTTAATGAAATTTTAATTGCAGAAAAGTCACGTTTTTATTATACTTATAAATTGAACAATAAGATTGGTAAGTGGAACTTAATCCTTAGGAAAAGCTAGGTTTTTTCAATGTTTTTTATTTATCCTAATAAATTAAATGTTAATTTAAAAAATGACTGTAAGTAGTATTTTTATGCTCCTGACCTTGCCCCAGCACACAGTACAAAAGCTTCACTGATGGGGGGCTCACTTCCTGCAGACGCAGACGTCAGGTTGGAGAGACGTTTTTCCTTCCACCTGACACCTGTAGGTAGTGTAGCCTGTACAGGTTTTTGGAAACAGAGTGGCAAGTTACTTTACTTCTCTGAGAGTCCATTTCCTTATCTACAAAATGGGAATGAAAGCTTTGTTCTGAAGATGAATAGGAGGGTGTGTGTAAAGCATGTGTCTGTGTACGAGGAGTGCTCAGTGCAGAGAGGTGTTGCAGATGAGTAGAGGCAGGCAGCAGTTACAGGAGAGATTAATGCTGTTGCTGGTTCTCTTGCACCCTGAGCCAGTTTCCAGGGGTCCCCAGCACAGGGAGAAGCAATGAGGAAGCCAAACTGGAGTGGGGACAGGCAGGGGACCTCACTCTGGTGCTGCCTGCAGGCCACTCCTGCTCAGCCCAGCCCTTCCTGACAGTGCACACAGGTGTCTGGTGTGGCCGGGTGATGCTGGAAAGATACAAAGCTTAGGCTTCAGAGAAACTTGTTTTCAGACCCTGACTCTGCCCTTCCTCCATGGTGATTTGGACTCTCCTTTACCCATCTGTGGCATGGGGCTGAGGATAATTCACTCATACGGTGGACTTGAGTCCTGCACGAGGCCCCATGAAGTGTCCAGCACGGCACCCAGCATGGCAGCCTTATACTCACACACCGTGGTCATCGCACATCTCCACAGGGCCAGTTGTATTTCAAAATGCGTTCTTTAGCCCCAGGTAATCTGGTTGTCTGCACTGACCCAGATTATCTGGTTGGCTTTTCTACGCTGACTTAACTGAGGAGTAGAAGGCTTGGGATCCAGTTCTGGTCAAACCCCTTCTCCTCCCTCAGACTGGGTTTTCTCATCTCTAAATGGGGTGTAACAATCTCCACTCTGCCTCCAGGGGAGCCCCATGGCTCAGGTGGTGTGTGTGTGTGTGTGTGTGTGTGTGTGTGTGTGTGTGTGAGGTGCCCTGCCTGGCAGACCTGGATGATCTGTGGATCTTGAAGAATTCTCTGGCCTCTTCTCACCCTGACAGAAAGTTGGACGCCTTGAGATTCTGAGGGCTGATGATTCTGGCCAGGCACATGGGCAAACCAGAGAGCCACTCATAGGAGTGTGTTCTGGGTTATCCATTCATTAGCCTAGTGCTCCCTCCTTTGGAGCAAAAGCTGCTGTGGCAGGAACAGAAGGAAACCTCTGTGGCACCAGTGCCATCCCTCCGCTGCTTGAGCTCCCCTCCAGCCACCATAGGCCCTGCTGCTGAACACCTATGCACGAGTGGGTGTCTGTTCCTTAGTCCTGGATGGTCACAAGCTCCTTCCCTGGAGTTTGGTTGTCCTGTCTCCAGGCTGTGTAACCTCGATCAGCCGTGCCCATGCTCACTGCAGCTGCCACTGCATCCTTTAAGGTCAGCTTAAGCCTCTCCCTTCCTCCAGGAAGCCCTCTGGCCTCCTTCAGGACCCACACCACCCTCCTCCTCTTGGAGATTCTAAGCTCACACTCAGCCTTACTCAGACCTCTTAATGTTCACCTTGTCAACACCCCAGGTGAGAAGCTTCTGAAGGGAAGGCTCAGAATACTTCCTTCTCTGCCTAGCTAACAGCCCTATCCTGACTGCTGGCTGGTTGGGGGAACATGAAGTGGAGTATGGGGAAGAGGAGGGGAATCACATCCAGGTCATGCTCCCCAAAGCCTAGGCTGCAAAGAGTCTGCAAAGGAGGAACATGAGGCCCCCACAATGAGGCCCAACACACATCGGAGACCACTCTGTGGGCTTGATAAATGGAAACATGTGTGTACAGAGGGCCTCTTAGGTTCAGAAGATCTTCCCCATCCCTGAGACCATTCGACAGAATGAGCTTAATTATCCCTTGCCTGCAGAAGAGAAAACCAGGTATTCAGATGTCCAAAGGAAGAGCTGGGTTTTCCAAGGGCAAACGCCCGACTAGAACCTAAAGTTCTGACTTCCAGCCTCTTGGTCTCTGTCTCTGACTTTCACAGAAGGAAGGAGAATGGTGGGATGGGAACAGAGCAGCAAGGGAGCAGCTACCCACAGCTTTTCTATGCTTCCTGCCAGCCTTCTCTGCAGACCGAGGCAGCCAAGAAAGGAGCAAAGCATAGAAGCAAAGCTGAAGACTGCATCAGGTCAACCCCTCGTGGTCTGGGATATGTGGAGGCCTTGGGTAGCAGGGTGGATATGAGTACAGGCCTGGCTTTCCTCCACCCTGCCATCCCAGCCATAGCAACAAACATCCCATCAACTCCTGTCCCGTGTTCCTTCCTGAAACTCAGAGGGCGAATATGATCTGAGCATCTCTGGAGCTTCCTCAGCTCCAAACAGCATAAAGGTGAGGTTGGATCAAGAGCAACACTGGCTAGAGGCTGCAGTCTAGCTCGGAGGCCCCTGCCTCCCTTCCTGCACTGCATCCAGGAAGCTGCACCCTCCAAGGTGCGCCGGCCTGGCCCTCTGCCTTCTGAAAGCCCTCATCCCTGTTTTTGGAAAGCTGAAGTGGACAGGTCTTCCACTCTCTGTGTAATTTTACACCGGCCCATTTTCCCTCTGTTTCTTCTCACCCGACTCTAGCGATGGAAATCCAGGCGTCAGCATTCCTTCCTACTGGTCCAGTAGAGAAGCTGCCAGGAGAGAAGCTGTGTGTGCACATGTGCATGTGTGTGTGTGTGCACGTGTGTGTAAATTTCCTGAAGAGGGGGTAGGCGTTTCCGGTCAAACAGGCAGGGGCCCAGCCTTGCCCAGCAGAGCTTCCAGGAGAGGTGACTTGAAACACCAGGGCCTCAATAATTCCAGAGGCAACTTTAGGAAGAGGAGGGGGCTGGCAGTCAGAAGCTGGACCAACTCAGCAGCCACCGCTCTCTGAAAGCTTGGCTGGTTTGTGAGCGGGCAGGAAGCTCTGACACAGTCAGAGCCGAGGAGGAGTGGTGGGAGGGACAGGCCAGGGCTGGCAGCCAGGGACAGGACACATGGGCAAACTTCACAGATGCTCAGCATCGGCAGGCAGTGGGGAGAGGGGTCAAACCCTAATTATATATAGGGGGAAACTGAGGCGGAGGGAGGGACAGGACTATGCCAAGTATTACAGAGCAAGGTAAGGACTGAATATAGGTGTTTGGATTTTTATATGGTGTATGATTTCTCCTTATTTCAAAATCAATAGCTGGAGAGTGTATTCATCTCTACTCATTGCCCACTGCCCAGATGCTTCTGGGTATGGCCCCTGTGCTAAGGCTCTGCAGGATCTCAGGTTACATGAGCCCTGCTCCCTCTGTGGCCAGGTAGGACCTACTTACTGCACAGGAGATTCTACAGCTCCATAGACTGATAGCTATGAAAGAGATTACTACAGGACCTCCACAGTGGGGTACATTGGAGGGGCAGAGGGGGTGGATTTTACTTTCTTCCTTTACCTTACCTCCTTCCCAAAAGGTTTATAGTGGCTGTGAGGCTGTGTGTCCATAAAAGTTTCTAGGCTATGACCTAATGTTTTTATTATTTTTATTTATTTATTATTGCATTTTTTCCCATTGCCATTTAGCCCCTTGTCCTTGGCTGGGGGCTAGGACAGCCTGGCTCTGCTCCACAAATCTCTCATCCTCCAGGAGGCTAGCTCAGGTGTGTTCTCATGGTCGTAGCAGAACACAAGGAGCAGGCTCCAAGGTAAAAGCTCATTACAAACCTCTGCTCGCCGCATGTCTTGTCTGCTGGCATCCATTGGCCAAGGCAAGTCATATACCTGGCCAGGAGTCAAGGGGCAGAGCAGGGCAGGTTGGGGAAAGAAGTACAGTTACACATAAACAGCATGGACCCAGGGAGGGTGAAGTGTTGGGGTTGTGAAAGTGATCAACCAGTCATTTTCCACCCAGCCTGGGCACAAGGGTCCACACCCACTCCTGTTGACAGGCACAGAGCCAGCTGCCAAGACCTAGCTCCAGTCCTGCTTTCTCAGGGAACCTGTCTTATTGACTTAGCCCTCAACTCAGTACAGCTGCTTGATCCCGTGAAGGCTCAGATGGTTCCTTATGTTTGTAATTGGGTGAATGTGCATGAGAAGTATATGTGAATGGTGTATCATATGAGAGTGTGGTAGTGTATATGTGGATATAGATGGGGCTGTGTGTGTGCATGAGCATAACTTGTTCTGTGTAGATGTGTATGTTGTCACCTCAGCCAGGTGGTAGGAAATGGTGAAGGGCCACCTGGTTCCTTGTCATCTTTATATGTTGGGCTGTGGAGCTCAGAGGTCAATCAGACATGCTCCTGTCCTCCAGGAGACAGTCCCACTGTCAGTGACAGTCCAGTGTGGCAGGGACCAGAACACAAAGAACACAGGTCACAGAAAGAGCACTGGCCCAGCCTGACAGCCAGGAAAGCCTTTCCAAAGAAGACGAAGCTTAAATGGAGTCTAGAAAATGAGTGAAAGGAGAGGAGAGAACTGTTGCGTTCAGGCAGGTGGAGGCCTAGGGCCAGTGGGAAGGGCAAAGGTGTGTTTCCGGTCATGGCTGTGTGTAGCTGAGGCTGGGGCCATACCTAGGGGAGAGTGTGGATGAACCTGGAGAGGTCGAGGGGGGCCATATCCTTGTACCTTGGGTCTTGGGTGAAGGATGAGAGAGGCATTGACACTAAGTTAGAAACGGCTCTGCCATGGTTTGGGCAGACCAGACATGTGTGACAACAATCCAAGGGGAGATGGGGAAGGTCTGAACAAGGCACAGGTGGCAGAACCAAAGAAGACAGAGTAGATTAGAAAAGGCATTTAAAATCTGCCGGACTGGGTGACCTGTAAGACATGGCCTCTGAGGCAGAGACATCTTGGACCCAGGGTTCGGGAGCTGGAGATGCGGGGGGTGTGGTTCTTTGAGGTTAGAGGTAAACAGGGCTGGTGCTGGGAGACTGCTGGTTAGAAGCCAGTGAGACATAGGCCAGGGTTACTTAGAAGCCAGGGTGTCCCAGAGGCAAAGGCTGTGGACTCCTAGGCTGGGTTTGGGCTGCAGATAGGCTTCAAGGCCCTGACTACAACCCCGAGGTCCCAGCACCAGGGCAGGGCTCTCTTCCCTCTGAGTAGCCTGGCACAGCCCCTCCTACTACCCGCTTCATCTTCATCTGGCACATCTTCACACAACAGTGCTACTTGATAAAGAGCTGAGGAATCTTGAAAAAGCCACTGAAGAAAGGAAGCATCAAAGCGCCTTCCTAGACCTGCACTCTCCCCCGTAGTTCCAAAGCTTGCTTCAGAAAACCCACTCATGTCACAGGCTCAAAGGGCCTGACTGATCACCAGGGAGGCTCTGAGTCTCATGTCCCTGCCCTGAGGAGCTTCAAAGACGGCCTTGCCACCGACCTCCTATTTCACACCAGGAGTGGAAGTCTTAGTTCCACCCGCCACCTGGATGTCTTTGGTGTCTTCACCTCTGAGCTTCTGGCTGACATTGGCTCACGAAGCATGCCTTCCTCCCCGCAAGGTGTCCTCTTGCCCCCGAGTCCCCTTTGAGAATTGTCACGAGCTGTGTCTACTCCAGCCCAGAGCAAAGGCTTCTCTCTTTGCCAAGAGCTTGCCAGGCCCCCGTCTGGTTCAGCATGCTGGCAGTGTGGCCTGTCTGTCTTGAAGAGCTAGACCCAGCTCTCGAGCAGCCGCTGAGGGAAGTGAGGGCCCCTAGATCCCAAACTCAGAATCCCCTGGGGAAGAGTAGTCCTCTGTATAAGCGTTTTCTTCTTTTATTTACAGACAGAAGCTGGGGTTCAGTACCAACTCTGGCTGCACAATCAGGAGACATGAGTTCCTATCGTTTGACTTTGTGAAACCATTTGGGCTTCAGGTCCTTCAACTCTAAAGTAGGGCCAATATGCCTCGAAAGACTGATCTATAAGTCCGATAAGGTGAAAAATGTCCGATATCTGAAAAATGTCTAATACTGCCTAAAATATAGAAACTATTAATTTTTAAAAAATTATTAATTCAATAATGTATGTAGGTTACCACGTAACCCCTAGTCCTCATATTCAGGGAAGCCTCCAAAGGGCGGGAATTGGATCCCTTTGGAGGCGGGAAGCCTCCAAAGGGTGGAGGGGAGGGAATTTGGAGAGCTCACAGGCAGTTTCCATTAAACACCCTATTCCACTCTGTGCCAAAGAACACAGGTCAGGTATAAAGTCAGCGAGTTCCGGGTTGGGAGAGATCAGTACTGAGAGCCCAGATAGTCTGCCAGGGCTGTGGGAATTGGGGAGGAAGCAGTGCTGTGGGAACTGGGGCAGGAGGCTGAGTGATCAGGATGGAGAGAAGTGAGTTGGGCTGAGCAGGATGTGAATATTTGGGAGACTAAGACGATGAGAATAAGAACCTTCATAAATCCGGCATGGTGTTGGCCGTGGGTCCTTCAGGAGGCCCTCTCCTCTGGAAGGAGAAGAGACTCGTATGAATTCTGCACCATTGATTGACAAAGGGCATGTCCGACTGGCCTGACCCAGGGAGACCAAACCAGCCTGCACTGCAGGCCTCAGGCCAGGTCTCCTGGACTCAGGATGGTGAGGCAGCATGGTCTTGAGCCTCTTGGGCATCCTGAAGTCTTTGCTGCCACAGACCCTTTTGGAAAATGCCTGTTGCTGGTTTTTGTGTGCGTGTGCGTGCGTGCCTGCGTGTGTGTGCCCCCAGCTACCCCCTCCACAGCTGGAAATGGAAACTTAGGGAAAGAGAGTTAAAGTCCTCAACCTCTAATGGCAGGACTGGGAGCCTGGGGACATAGAAACTGCGTGTTAACCACGGGGCGTCTGGAAAGTGATTCTCTCCCTGGCCTGCAGAAGCAAGCCCTGGAGTTCCTGGGCAGGAGGAGCTGGGATGGTCAAGAGAAGAGGGGTGGGGAGGAAGGCAGACACACCCAGAGCTCCTGAAGGTAGGGGCCTGCATTGACTTCTCAGAGCACAGCCAGGGCCTGGTCCAGGTGTGGCGAGAGAGGTTGTCCAGTTGGTTTGAAAAGAGAGATCCACAGTAAGATATAGGGGTGACAGGGGGACAGAGAAACTGAGAGATGAAAAGACACGCACACTCAGGGAGAAAAACCTAAAGATAATGGAAATGGAGAAGCAAGAGGAGAGAAAATAAAACAGCAGAAATGGAGGAGAGAGAGAGAGAGAGAAGACAGTGTCTTCACCAAGGCCCAAAATAGAAGTTGCTGCTGGTGCTGGCAGCCTGCCCTGAGATGGCCCCTTAATTGGGGCTGAATTCAGCATTCTCCAAGCCCAGTGCGTGTGTCACTGAGGACGGCACGTGCTGGGCCAAGGTTGTCAGAAGAGCCCCAGCTGGAGCTGGAATGTGTACCGGGTGCATGGCTTCCTGTCCCAGGCTCCCACACCATGTCCAGCTCCACCCCTGCACATCCAGTCCAGCCCAGGGCTGCTGCTCTGAGGAGACAGTGCCCACCCTGGAGAACTCAGGGCCTTTCCTGCTCCTGGGAGCAGGAGGATGGTGGAGGGGAGTGTGTGATCACTGCATTTGGAGAAGAGACAGTGCTGGTGCAGGCTAACTTGTCTGTTCATGTGCTCTCTTCCACTTGTGTGTCCCAAGCAGCCATAATTTAAGGTATCACCTCCGCTTCAATCCAGTCCTCTATTGCTTAGAAAGAAGGGCTGGTCCTGTGTCTTAAGGGGGCAGAGCCTCTGGGCCAGCTGTGTGTAAGAGGATGTCTTGTTGTGTCCCATTTCCCCTTAAGGTAAAATGAAAACACCTGCTATTCCTCATGCCATGGGAAATTTTTGTTAGATGTCAATAATTTTTCAACAGCGTGAAAATCAAGACTAGCATACAAGAAGAACTGAGTTTAATTGAAGCCAGAAAAGCCAGTGTTCATGCTGCCTGTCACCTCCCAGACCCAATAAGCAGAGACAGGGATTGACTCTTTATGGGCGCTTTATTTATTTGGTCCATGATCTGAGAAGACAGTGGGTTTGTACCCTAACAAACTATCTTAAATTCCATTTTCAACTAACCCTTTTTATAAGGAGAAGGAAAGTGTGGGTAAGAGGATTAGAATTCAGGGAAAAAGTTACTCACATAAAAAGCTGCAGCATTCTTTCATCTGTGCCCTGGGGGGTGGGCATCTCTCCCAGGAGGATGACGGCTCAGATACCACCTTGATTGCTTGTGACCTGCCGGGGCACAAAGGTGGAACTGCTTATGGTCTCCTAAAGTCAGGGTGGGTCATACCTTCAGTTCCTGAAACAATAGTTTTTTTACATACATTGATTACTAAGCTTATTAGCAATTACCTGAAACTAAAATTTTCCCAACATTTGAGTCCCCCATTATTCCCCCACTGTTAATTTAAACTATCTTATTTCTATGAGATCTGTTTCATGTGGAAGTTGAGCACATATCTTAGCATTAGACCATCTGGTAGGGGGCTTAGGGAACATTTAATTGCAGATCCACGTAAGGGGGTGTAGTGTGTGCAACAACAAGCTGTGATAAAGCACAAATTTAGCACAGTTCACAGGAGTTGCGTGCTCTCCAGCTGGGGCCACATTAGTGACTTTTAAGGAAAAGCATTTCCCTGTTTTTTAGAGTTACCACAGGCTCCCAATTATATTTATCAGAGTAGGTTATTTTCTTATTGATATGCTGAAACAGTGTAATTTCAAAGGCTTTCTAGGGGAGTACAAACACCTATAAGACATGTAGTGAATGCTTGTTCAACATAAGTTCCTCCTGCAAAAGAAAAGTCAGAGAGGTTTAGAACAATTTTGCTACACATACCCAAATATTTTCATCTAATTTGAAAGGAACAAGTTCTTCATAACATGAGTTTAAACAAAAAATAATGAAAAGAATGTCAGTCATTGTTTTCAAAAGACGACTTTCAGGTCCTCTTGAGGTTCAGTGGTCCATTGTTGTTCTGGTGATTTTTTAAAAAAGATTTTATTTATTTTTAGAGAAAGGGAAAGGGAGGGAGACAGAGAGGGAGAGAAACATCAATGTGTGGTTGCCTCTCATGTGCCCCCTAGTGGGGACCTGGCTCACAACCCAGGCATGTGCCCTGACTGGGAATTGAACTAGCAACCCTTTGGTTCACAGCTCGCGCTCAATCCAATGAGCTACAGCAGCCAGGGTGTGCTGATTTCTTTAGTATGATGAATCCAAGGTTTTATTTCTGCCAACTTCACTGCAGTGGGACTGGTGAGGAGTATATCCCAAGGTCCAGTCCACTTTTCTTCTGGTTGGCTTTCGGGAGATGCTATTGTCCAAGTCTTGAGGAGCGCCTTATCTGTAGGCTCAAAGGAATGGAGCGAACCTGTAGGAGACATCTCTGTTACAGGCAAGGTCATTAATTACAACTAAGGTCTGACTTAAATGTTGTACATTTTCTTTACCTTCACTTCTTGGTCTAGATACAAATCTCTTCCTGCCCCGCCCCCCCCCATTATAGTCTGAAATGGTCACTCATTCACAGTTTCATAAGACTCAACTGAATCCCACTTCTAGGAGCCACCCTCATTCTGAGCAGGGCAATAGGCAAAGCTCGATCCCAATGGAGACGAGTTTCCTGACACAGCTTGGCTATATTTTTCTTCAAGGTGTGGTTCATCTTGTCTACCTTCCCGGAGGCCTGAGGTCTCCATGCCATGTGGAGTCTCCACTTGATTCCTAAAAGTCTACTAACCTGTGTAATTTCTGAAACAAAAGCAGCTCTATTATCGCTCTGGATGCTGCTGGGTAGGCCAAAGCGAGTAATTATTTCCTTCAGTGAGCTTTTCACTACCTCGAGGATTTCTCCATTCTAGTGGGATAGGCTCTTACCCATCCTGAAAAGTGTCAACAAAGATGAACAAATATTTCCTCCCTCAGACTCTTGGCATCTGGGTAAATTCTATTTTCCAGTCCTCAAGTGGGCTCTGTCATTGGTATTGTTCCCCTTCTTTCTTTGGATAGAGATCTGTCTTGGGATTGTTCTGGCACAAAACACATCTAACAATTATTTTTCATATGGCTTCAGAAATTCCAGAACCTGTGAGCCATGGTTTGACATAGGTGGTTAATGAGTCTCTTCCATAGTGAGTGGCCTCACGCACATGCTTCATGACTGGCTCTACTAAATGTTCAGGAGGCAGTATAACTCCTTTCTTATTCTTTCCCCATCCACTGTCAGGTCCTTCTTCACCAAAACTTCAACTCTCAGCTTTCTCTAAGTCTGCGGTCAAATACTCAGGGTCAAATTGTGACAAGTCTGTAACAGGCACCAAAGGCATTTATAAACGTCCCTTTAGCAGCCTCTTTCACTGCTCCATCAGCCAGTTTCCTCTAGTCACCTCAGCGTCCTCTTTCTGGTGCCCCGGGCAGTGCATTACTGCCATCTGTAAAGGTACTTGAACAGCCTCGAACAATTAAAAAAATTCTGCTGCATGCTTATTCTCTTGTTTTTTAAATTGAAAGTTAACAGTTCTTTTTTACTTCCAGATGGAACCATGTGGTTGAAAAATTAGGAAAGCTTACCTTGAGTTGATGTACACATTCACTCTCTTTTCATGCGACAATTCCAGTGCCCTCGTCAATGCAATCAGTTCAGCTTTCTGAGCAGAGGTTCCTGGCAGCAAAGCCTTGACCTTCACTCCTTCAAGATTCACAACTGCATACCCAGGTTTTCTGTTTCCTTTGTCCATATAAGGGCTTCCATCTGCATGGACAGTCCAGTCTGCCTCTTCAGGAGGATAGTCCTGTAAATTAATTCTAATAGAATACACTTCATCAGTTATCTCAGCACAGTCACGTATTAGTGCAGCCAAGTCAGACTCTGGGAGAAGAGAGGCAGGATTTAACTTACAGTTTTGAGGGAGACATTGGGATTGTCAAGAAGAATGGCTTGGTACCCGCCCCTTCTTCCAGCAGTGAGCCACAAATTTCCCTCTTGCTCCAGCAGGCTCAACACTTGCTGGGGTGCATAAACGGTGATAGGCTGTCCCAGGGAAAATTTTCAGCCCTGTAAGAGCTCACAGGTGGCTGCCACAGCTCTCAGGCAGGCTGGCCACCGCTGGACAGTGTGATCTAGTTTTCCTTGACAAGTAAGTGATAGATTGTAGCATGTCACTAAGCATTTGGGTGAGGACTCCTAGGGCAATGCCCTGCCTTTCATGAACTGAGAGGCCTTTAGTAGGTTTGGAAGCCCCTGGGCTGGTGCAGAAGCCAGGTGCAGCTTCAGGGACTCAAGAGCCTGGTGCACTCCTTCGTCCATTCTAAAGGGATATATACTCTGGTCCTTTCAGTTTTTCCAGTTTAACAGATTTTATGTAGAAAGTGGAGTATGTTCCCAATAACATCGAGTGAGCTGGCCCTCTGGCCCTACTCCCCCTGGAAGTTTTCACAGAGTATTGCCCCGCCCTGGTAGGGGCTCTTCTGCCACTGAATTTAGTTCCCCGACAGGTTCAAGACAACTGGGACCAGTTCAGGGTCACTTTCCCCAGTTCCCTCAGCCGAGTAAGGAGGAAGGTCCCCCAGGGCTGAAGGGGCCTGGGTACCCTGACCACGCTCACAGCAGCCATCATATCCAGATCTTCCTGGGCCCTCTCCTCTGAGCTTGTTATGTGAAAGGTAGCAAATTCCCTTTTCTCTGGACCATTAATCTAGTTCCTTTTAATCCTGCATCCCGATTATATAAACTTATGAAAGTTTCTAATTAAGGCATTTTGCCCCACTTCCCAGATCTTTGACAAAGTAACTCTAGTTAAAATATAATACAGTACTTTAAAGACCCATTCAGCAGCCAACACCATTCTGAGTCTAGATTATACAATACATAGGCCAAACAGTATTACAATAAAAACCACTTTCTTTTTAGTTATAAGTTTATCAGCATAGGTCAACCAATCAGCCAAAATTTACCCCCAAAAGCTGTTTCCCAAACCAAAAAAACGCCATTTTACCAGACACAGCTCTGTAAACCAGAAGGTTTACACCTTAATTCCTGATGAACTAAATTGTGACCTGGGATTGTAACCTCAACCAGAAAGCACAGTGATTTCATCAAGTGTGCAGACGACGGGAGGTGCTGAGAGTTGGAGGAGAAGAGTCTCCAGGTGAAATCACTTGGCAGCAGCTAGTGGTGGGTCTCCAATTCCACACGCCAGGGCCCTCCAGGCAGCCGATGGGAATCCTGGTCAAATACACAGATTTACTGGAGAGTCCCAAAGTTTGTTTTGGTGTGGAGTCTCCAGAATATGAAACAGGAAAAACCAGTGTTCGTGCTGCCTGTCACCTCCCAGACCCAATAAGCAGAGACAGGGTTGAATCTTTATGGGTGCTTCATTCAGATGGCCGGTGATCTGAGAAGACAGCAGGTGTGTACCCTAGTGGACCATCTTAAATTTCATTTTCAACCAACCCTTTTTATAAGGAGAAGAAAAGTGTGGGTAAGGGGATTAGAATTCAGGGAAAAGTTAATCACATAACAAGTGGCAGCATTCTTTCATCTGTGCCCTGGGAGGTGGGCATTTCTCCCTGGATGACAATGGCTCAGGTACCATCTTGATTGCTTGAGACCTGCTGAGATGGGACTGCTTATGGTCTCCTGGAGTCAAGGTGGGTCGAGGCCTTCAGAAGGTTTGGAAGCCCCTAGGCTGGTGCAGAAGCCAGGTTCACCTGCAGGGACTCAAAAGCCTAGTGCACGTCTTCATCCATTCTAAAGGAATATATTCTGGTTATTTCAGTTTTTCCAGTTTAACAGACTTGATGTAGAACATGAAGTATGTTCCCAATAATATCCAGCACCCTGGCCCTCTGGCTCTACTGCCCCTGGAAGTCTTTGCAAAGGGTATTTCCCTGCCCTTGTAGGGGCTTTTCCTCCACCAAGTTTGGTTTACTTCAGTTCCTGAAACTATATATATATATATATATATATATATAGATATAGATATATATCGATTACTAAGCTTATTAGCTACTACCTGAACTAAAATTTTTCCAACGTTTGAGCCCCCCATCGGAATGACCACCACCTCACCTTCCCGCTCCATCACATGAAGCTGTTTTATAGACTTACACCACATCTGTGCTATAGTGCTCAATACTGGGTCAACTTAAAAATAGTAATAGGTAATTAGTTGGAAAGTGCCCCCAGACCCAAAAGAAGAAGGGAAGGGAATTAATTCATATTTGTTGAGCCATATTTAGATGTTAGGCATTGTGCTAAATATTTTTCATTATGTGATATCATTTACTCCTACAACAGTCCTGTGGTGTTTTTATTATCATTTCTGCTTCCAAATATGGTAACAATGGTTAAAGGGATTAGGTATCTTGCCCAAGGTCACAGAGCTGGTTAGTGAAGGAGCTGGGGCCCAAACCCTCATCTGCTTGCCTTCAAAACCCATATTACTATGCCAGCACACCCAAGGAACACCAGGGAAGGCCTGCTTCTGTAGAAGCAAGGCTGAGGACTATCACAGAAAGTAAACAGTCTTTTAGGAGGTTTGGAAGAAAGCGATTTGTGGGACAGCGCCGCTCTGCCTTGGTGGGCCTGGGCTCATGTAGTCAGGCAGTGGGCAGGGGAGTCAGCAGGAAGTGTAATACAATTGGGCCAAGACTTTAGAGCTATCACAGGTCAGGTTCACCTGGAAGTAGACTGAGATGATTGGTATGCGGAAGACTTCTTGGGGAGTGGTCCTTGGAACAAGGATTGTAGGGGAGGGAAGGGAGCAGGATTGGGCAGAGGGAGGAATTCGAATGTGATATGGTCTCAGTGAAGCTTCAGCTGATTCTGCAGGAGCTCTGGAGCCAGGGTGACCCTTCAGTGTTGTCTTGAGTTGGGGTGAGGGAGCTGGGCCTTTGTACCCTGTCAGTGACCTGTCCCTGAGTGTTGACTGCTCATGGAAGAGGATGTATCCTTGGATAAGGATGCTTTTCTCAGCTGAGGCAATTCCCAGAGAGTGGATGGATGAGGGTTGTCAGACAACTGCTTCCCAGAAGCTGGGAGAATAAGTCTTGTGGGGGGTTTTTTGGACACACAGCACCCATGACAAGGTTTCTCAGTGATACCAGTGGGGGAGGTTGCTGGGAAAGGCCACCTCCAGGGTAGACAGAGAGGTCCAGGTATAATACGACCATGCATGAGATTTCCCAGGGGCGATGGCCTTACAGATTATGGGAGAAAGGGAAGGAAACTGGGCCAAGGAGTTCTGAAAGGAAACTTGAAATTTGAATATGCCCCACTGCTCTCTGTGCCAGACGGAAAACGAGCCCAGGATGGAGTCCTGGGAGGAAAATCAAAGCCGAAGTCATCCCCTGGCTAACATGCCCTCCAGAACACCTTGAGATCCTAGCCTTGTGTGGAGCTCCATTGGGTAGGAGCAAAAGAGGGAGAGAATGGAAGAGGCAAGTAAAGGACAAGTTGGTCTTGTCTCAAGGAATTCACGTTCTGGCTGGGGTGCAGCTTCATATGTGGGAGCAGGTGAAGAGCAAACAGTACACGGTGTGCTCCCAGGCTGTCTGGGATGGTTCTGCCAGCTCTTGGGGTAAATTAATTCAGAGAAGAGATCCAGTAAGGTGAGAAAGTCAAGGAGAGATCCCTGGAACTAAAAAGACTTAGGATGAGCTTGGAGTACTGGGGAGGAGTCAGGCATGCAGGATCTGCACTCCTGAGATGTCCTCTCACTTCCCAGTCCTGTGACCTTGGGAGAAAAAGGGCAGACTGTTCCCACTCAGGGTATGTCCATCTCCAGATGAAGAGGTGACTCACAGAAGCTCCCAGTCCTTTCTCTTGCCTTTTTTCCTATTATATAAACTTTAAAAAATTATTATTCTATTATAGTCCCAATTTTTTCCCCTTTGTCCCCTGCTGCCCAGCTCAACCCCTACTCCCACAGTCAATCCCTACAACATTGTCCATGTCTGTGGGTCATTCATACATGTTCTTTGATCCCTCCCCTTCTTCCCCTCTTATCCCCTCCACCCTCCCTTCTGGCAGCTGTCTGTCTGTCACATGTTTCCATGTCTCTGGTTCTATTTTGCTCATTAGTTTATTTTGTTCATTAGATTCCTCATCTAAGTGAGGTCATATGGTGTTTGTCCTTCACTGACTGGTTTATTTCACTTAGGATAATAGTCTCCATTTCCAACCATGCTGTCCCAAAAAGGTAGGAATTCCTTCTTTCTTTCTGCTGCATAGTATTCCATTGTGTAAGTGTACCACAGTTTTTTTTTTAATCCACTCATCTACTAATGGGAATTTAGGCTGTCTCCAGTACTTGGCTACTATAAATGGTGCTGCTATGAACATAAGAGGTGCATAAGTTCTTTTGAATTGGTGCCTTAGGATTCTTAGAATATATTCCCAGCAGTGGAATCACTGGGTCAAAAGGCAGCTCCATTTTTAATTTTTGAGGAAATTCCATACTGTTTTCCACAGTGGTGATACTAAGAGATCTGATCAGATCACTGAGGAGGAGTAGGGAGGGGATAAAGGAGGAGGTTGCCGGAGGCAATGGTAAACAGTCTAGAACAGGATTGGCTGAGAAGCCAAGTGCCTCCACAGCACATGGAATTATGGGCCAGAGATTTGAATTAAAAGAAGGGCTCTTGCGCTCTTAGTCAGGCTGGCTCTCTGGTTCTGTTTTCTTTCTCGAGGATACCTGGGTGGTTGTGCAGCAGCTGCCTGCCTTCCCCAACAGACAGAATATAGCCTAGGATCAGGCTATGCTGGCACAGTCATTCTTCTTTGGGTATTCTAGTGGAGATGAGCAATGAGGCAGAAGCCTGCCATTCTCCCAAAATTGTGTAGCTTTTGTATCTTATGTTGTGTTAGTTTGTAAACTAACCCTATACAAATGTGATAGTTAAAAACTAACAGGGGAGCCCTGGTTGGTGTGGTTCAGTGGATTGAGTGCTGACCTGTGAACTAAAGAGTCGCAGGTTGGGTTCCCAGTCAGGGAACCTGCCTGGGTTGTGGGCCAGGTCCCCAGTAGGGGGTATGTGAGAGGTAACCACACATTGATGTTTCTTTCCCTCTCTTTCTCCCTCCCTTTGCCTCTCTCTAAAAATAAATAAGTAAATAAAGTCTTAAAAAAAACTAACAAGGAGAATGATAGGGGAACTCAGTGTAAAAGAGTTTAGCCATAATTGATAGGTTTAAGTAATAAAATATGTAACTAAAGAGTTAAAGGGTTTAGCCTTCATTGATAGGCTTAAGTGACTAATTGATAGGTCTAAGTAACAGCAGGTGGAAAGCTGTTACTCCAAAGTTGTGAAACTTTTGAATAAAGACTTCTTTCCTTTATCACCAAAACTTTGCCTCTGGAATTTTGCCTAAAGATTGGTGGTGGGCAGCAGGATCCCACCTGCTGTTCAGTAACAATGTTGAGTATTTTTTCATACGTCTATAGGCCATCTGAATATCTACCTTGGAGAAGTGTCTATTCAGGTCCTTTGCCCATTTATTATTTGGATTGCTTTTCTTCATTATGTTCAGTTGTATGAGTTCTTTATATATTTTGGAGATTAAAACTTTGTCTGGCCCTGGCTGGTGTGGCTCAGTGGATTGAGTACCTGCAAACCAAAGGGTTGCTGGTTCAATTCCCCATCAGGGCACATTCCTGGGTTGTGAGCCAGGTCCCCACTAGGGGGCACATGAGAGGCAACCACACACTGATGTTTCTCTTCCTCACTTGCATCCACTCTCTCTAAAATAAGTAACTGAATCTTTTTTAAAAGGTAGGGAATAGAAACCTAGTGAATAAAGGGAGGTAATAAAATTTACAGTGTAAATAAAAAAAGAGGGAGTGAGGGAAAATGAGTGATAAAAGGGAAGAATATAATATTGGGTTTGAATTTTTTAAGTGAAAAAATAGGAACAAAATTGAAAAAAACAACCACTGCAGCAATATCCATGACAATGAGCAAAGATTAATAAAGATGGAAAATGAATAAGAATATTATAAGAAAGAAGGGAGATTATAAGATGCCTAAAGGAAAGAAAAATGATTTGTGAGGGTAGAGGGAGTAGAAATAATAAACGCAAGGATTAGAAACCAGCTTAAGAAAGTGACAAAACAAAATTAAAAAAGAAAGGAAAGGAGGAAAATGAAATGAAGTAGGACAGGGGAACAGTAAAATATGAGATTTGAAATGAAAAAATAGTGAACATCTAGGAATAAAAATTGAAGAAATGCAACAACAACCACAATATCAATGACAAATTAGCAAAGATTAATAAAGGTGGAAAGAGAATTAGTATATTATAATAAAGGGGAAAAGAATGTGAGATGACTAATAGAAAATGGTTTTGAGAGGATGGAGGGAGGAGAAATTGTAAAAGTGAGGAATAGAATCAAGGTGTGGAAAGGGAAAAATATAACATTTAAAACAATAAAGGGAAGGAAGAAAGCAAAATGGAGTAAGAGAAAGGACTAGTAAAATATGAGATTTAAAATAAAAATAGGAACAAAATAGGAACAAAATGGAAGAAAAATGTTAAAAAGCTATTCAGAAGAAAAAATAATGCAAATAATGAAAAAGAACAAGGTGGAATTAGTCTCAGCAGAGTCTAGTGTTTGCCTATTCTCTTTTCTTTCTGGATCTTTCTCTGGTAATGTCGGATGGTGTCCTGGTATCCCAGTCTAGTTTGAGGCAGACTGTTCGAGGCTTCAAGCGCTCCACAGTCTGTAGCTGTCTTCTTCAGGCTTGGCTGGTCCATGCTGTTCTCCGGGCTGGCTTTTTATCAGCGTAAGGTCCAGGGATGGTTCATCTAACATCCAATAGCACCACATGTACCACCTCCACCTGCCTCTAGAAGGGGCTTCTGCTGTGATCAGGAGGGTAGAATCCCTCGTTCTCCCCTGGGAGGTACTGTTCAGTCTTCATGGAAGATGGCAGATGTATTTCCCCACCCCTGTGCCACGTCTTGGTTTATCCCAGATTATTTCCAATAATGTATAGTTTCAGATGAATTAGCTGTCCATTTCATGTGAGGGACCAATCTATGTAAAAGGGTCAAGTCTTTCCTGCTTGGCACTGATGGCAGCTCTCTATAAAAGCCAAGCCTGGTCAGGGCCTTAAATAACCCTTGCTGCACCAATTTCTAATCTCTCTGCTCTCTGTTTTCAGTGGAATAGGGCCCAAGGAGGAGCCAGCAGAGTCTAATACATAGTGTCTAATTAAAGTTCATAAAGGCCTTTTTGGAAATTGTCTTTCTTTTCCCCGTGGCTATGCGCCTGGGAGGGGCTTCTGGAATCTGGCTTTACTATTCTTCAGAGTTTGCAGTCCTGCAGGTGGGGGTTAGGCGAGCCTTCCTCTTCCCAGAGTTTTGTACTCCATGATGTGAAGAGACTTGCCTGGATGCAAAGAATCTCGGGCACTCAGCTCTTGCTCCTCTAGCTCCCAGCCCACTGCTCTCACAGGAAACTCAGACCTGAACTTTCCATTTTGCTTGCTGCCCCCACTTACCAGCCCACTGGGTGGGGCCCCACAATCCCTTCGCCATGCAGCTTTCTAATATTCCTTACCAGCTGGATTCTGTGAGTACGAACTGCACTTTCAATCTAGTTTCTTTGCTGGCAGGGCAGCTGCATATGTGTGCAGGGTCCCTGCCCAGCCATGTTTCTGCTCCCCTTTTAAAAAGTCTCTATGTGGTACCCACACTGCAGTGCTGAGTCACTGCCCAGGTCTCCACCTTCCCCAAAAGCAAAAAGTCTCTCTCAGTCAGGGTTGGCCATGGCCAGCTGGTGCCTCTGACAGTTTTAGGAGAGAGAATTTCTCTCTAGGACTCTCCCAGTTGGTACTGCAGCAATGAGGCTGCTTGCTGCGTGTGTGCAGCCTGAGATTCCCAGTCTCTGCATGTCCTCCCAAGTCTCTTGAATATGGTAGGGGGTTGCATCTGTGGGACTGGTGTCTGCCCACCTACTCTGGGAGGGGAAGGAGCAACGAAGCTGCATTTTCTGTCTGGTCTCTCCTCTGTTGGAGGAACCTCACACAAGGTATTTCCCCTCCAACTTATAAAATCTCTCACTGGATGGTACAAAGCATCCTCTGTACTCCTTGAATTAAAAAAATTTATATCGGTTGAGGTTACATTAATTGTTCAAGTCACTTGTCAGAAGATCAGCTGAAAATCTGTGTTGGGGCCACTAGCAAGTGGGCTCAACTTCCACCTACTCAGACATGAAGGAGAGGGATGAAGGACAGCTGATCATTGCCACCCCCCAAAATGGGGCTCTCAACTCCTTATCCCTCTCTTGCCCCTATAAATCCCCTTTGCTATCCCAGGTACCCTGGAGCTGTTTGTGGTGCTGAGTCTCAGGGGCTTGTCCACACCTCACCTTGGGAGGACCAGGTCTGCAGAGTTTCAGTTTCTCTTCTGCAAGAAGGTCACAAATGAGCCTTTTCACAGACAGCTGGCCCTTAGGGGTGGCAGCCAACTCCAGGAGATATGCCTCTGGACACCCAGGCTCTGCTTCCCCTGCCTGTTCCTGATTTCGAGGTTGAAAATAATTCCTGACATCTTTAACGCCCTTCCCATAAATCATCCCACTTGGATGAACAAGTATGGATTGATGGTTCCGATTTAAAGATGAAACGAATCTTCAGCAGGCGATGCTAAAGGGACTTGCCTAATGTCACCCAGGGAGACTGTGGCAAGGCTGTCTAATCCCAGGGCTCCTAATTTTTGCTCCTGCACTCAGTTTAGGGTTCCCGTCCCTATCAGCCCTCCATAGTCTGCCGGCAAACACTGCCATGGCCTCCTTTGCCATACTTCCCTGTGTACTGTGCTTTGCTTTGTCTTTCTCCTTTCTTCCCCAGGACCCAGCTTTGAGCTGGGTGCTGTGGGGGAGGAAGAGGAGGCAAAGTCCAAATCCCAATGAGCTTCAGGCTCAGGGGGCCAGAACAGCTTCACAAACACATTAAGTTTCCAATTGCCATAATAAATTACCACAAATTTGGTGGCTTAAAATAACACATTTATTTTCTCACAGTTCTGGAGGTAAGTCTGCCACTGGTCTTACTGGGCTAAAATTAAAGTGTTTGCAGACTGTGTTCCTTCTGGAGGCTCTAAGGGAGAATTCATTCCCTTGCCCTTCTCAGCTTCTAGAGGCCACCTGCATTCCTTGGCTCATGGCCCCTTTCCCATCTTCAAAGCCAGTGTCAACCTCTGGTCTTCAGTGCTAATTCAATGCCAATAGGATCCCCAGTTTGGGGTGTGATGAAGAAGGAAACATTATTCAGTGCAAAACAGTTCAGCTGTGATACAGCACCAATGTGAAAACAGCACGGCTGTGACTAAACCCTGGGGTCAGGTTCTTCTCTGGCTAGACAGGTCTTTTCTGCATGTGCGAACTCTGCACTGTGCTGATCTGCTCCTCTCTGCCCTGGGCATCTGCTGTGGCCTGCACTGGTCTGCTCTACTCTGTTTCAGTGAGATAACTCAACTGAGGAAACACAATCTTCAGTCTTTGGTGGAAAAGAGAAGTGTGTTCCTAGAGCCACAGGTGAGCTGGCTTATATAGACAGAGGTTCCTATTTCTGGTCCCTGATTGGTCTGTCCTTATGCAAATGAGGACTCCAATCATTACAAGTTTGATTGGTCCATAATGCACTATCCTGATTGGTCAGAATAGAGCTGCCCTTGTTGGTCAGAGTTGTCAGCTGTGATTGGATGGGGAAAGACCAGCTCTTCTTAGTCAACATAGGACTCCAGGAACTCCTTTATAAGGTCTGACTCAGATGGTAGAATCAGTGCAGGCAGGCATTTCAGCACAGAGGCAAGTAGTTCAGTCCAGGCTTCTCCTTGAAGTGCAGTTTGTATGAAAGGCCCTGTGTAGAAATGGCTGCTAGGCTTTGTTTGTTTGTTTATTTGTTTGATTCCAGTTAGCCACCAGGAGCCCAGTTAGCCTAATTCTAGTAGGTATCTTCTTTCTCAGGGTTTACACTAGCAACACTGGCTGAATTTTTCTAATCTATCACTCTAACATGACTCAACCACTTTTAAGGACCATTGTGATTACACTGTGCCAACTTGGATAATCCACGTTATCTCACCGTTTTATGGTCAGCTGATTAGCAACCTTGATTCCATCTGCAACTTTAATTCTCCTTTGCCATATAAGCTAACATATTCACAAGTTCTTCCGATTAGGTTGTGAACATCTTTGGGGGCCTGGGAGCATTATTCCGCTTACTACACCAAGTAAAAGAAAGTGTAGCTTCTACCAGTGGGGCTCAGGCTGCCATTAGGAGCCATAGACCTGGGTCGTCACTATGGTTTGCCCCAACTGTTGTATGGCCTTAAATAGGTCCTTCCCCTCTTGGGCCTCAGGATTTCCTTCTATGTTTAAGGAGGGGAAACTAGATGACAGCTCTATTAGTGTAGAACTGGGCTTTGAAACACAGATATCCAGCAATAATTCAGTGGCTCTAAAAAAGCAGCCTGATATACCAAACCAAGATGGACAACCCAGGTACACAGAGGTTCTGCTCCATGTACTCATTCAGGGATTGAGATTTTTTTTCTCTGTCATACATTGGGGCCTTGCCACTTAAGGTGTGGTTCCTGGACCAACAGCATCAGCACCACCTTGGAGCTCTTTAGAAATGCAAAGTTGGATAGCATGACAGGGAACACACTGGTTAGTGCCCTCCCCACTCCATCAGTGTTATTAGTGCCAATATTTATTGAGTCTTCATCATGTTCCAATCCCTGAGTTATATGCTTAATGAGAAAGTGACACTGATTGCTGAAGATTTCAGAAATGCCAATGATGTAGGTAAGAAAAGAGGGAAACAACTTCTCATCCTCCCCTCCCTCCTGCCACATTGCTCCAGGAGCCTCTTAGGGTAAGGTGAGAGGCCTGTTTCTCTATACTGGATGTAGTTTAGGGACAGAGACTCTGCCTGCCCTTGGGTTCAGAAGCCTCAGGAGTAGAGTGTGTCTCCTGCTCTCTCTCCTCAGTCATATGGAGCCCTCTCTACCATTCAGATTTTCTGGATGTTCACTTGCAGATACCCCACACCTCCAGCCTGTGGTGACTGCAGGAACACTGCCCCAGGCTGGCCTTGGTGCTGAGCCATGGCTTCTACAGAGGAACTGTGAAGAGCGTGGCTGCATTTTCTTTGGCTGTTTGGGAGATGCTGCTGGTTGTACAACTCAATGTACCTTAAGTAATGGTTCCCATGATAAATTCTGCTTAGAATTTAACACCAGGGGCATGTTTATGTTTCCTGAAATCTGGCCCTTTGTTTTGTCAGGGAGAACACTATATTCTTTTGGTTCCACTTTGGTCTTGAGCTGCCAGGAACCTTGGAGCTAAATTTAATGATTAATTTCAACAACCTCCATGTTTTCAGTGTGGAATGTGGTTCTTGATTCCTTTCCCATTCACCAGAGCTTCTCAAAGAGAGGCCTATAGATGTTTGGACCAGACACAACTTGCTCAAGTGCAGCTTACTGGTCTGATCTCAGACCTGTGGGGTCAGAATCCTAACAAGGGAGGGGGTCTTATGCATCCCAAGTCAATTTTTATGCAAACTTAAGACTGAGACTCACTGCTACGAGTTAACTTGATCTTTTCTCTCAAGCATCCTCTGCTGAAGGTATGCTTTCCTATAAACCACCTCAAAATGTGTTTGGGTGTAGGAGCATTTTGAATAATAAAAAAGACTGCAACGGAGTACTATGCAGTTGTGAAAATAAATGAGTGAGCTTATTAAGAAATAAAATGATCTCCAAGATATTTCATGAGGTGAAAAAGAAAAAAGCAAGATGGCAGGTATAAGATACTAACTTTTGTGAAAAATAGGGGGAAATGGGAATACATATTTGGCTTGTCTTATAATAGACATAAAGATACTCTGGAAGACTTCATAAGAAATTAATAGCTGTTTGGAGTGGGGGAGTGGTAGAAACTGTTTGGATCTTAGATGGGAATGAAAATAAAACTTTTCACTATATACCTTTCATAGTTTTTCATTTGGAACCATGTCAAGATATTTCAGATTTAAAAAACTTAAAAACTTATATATCTCTGATCAAAAGACACTGCTTTGTGAGAACCATGTTACCTGTTTTACTAAGACAGGTATTTGGAGCCACAGAGATCCTTCTATGTGAATTCTCATCCTTTGAAAGGGCCCTGTAGAACATTGCTTTGGATAGAACTAGCTGTACCCTCATAGAGTGGAAAGTGAACTGGGGAAATTAGAATGAAATGCTTCCCAGCATCGAAGAACATCTGATGTTCAAGACCCAGGTTCAGAAATGTTTCTCCATCATTTATTCAAAGGAGGTCTCTTAATGAGACAGCCTCTGATAACATTAGACATCCATAAGACCAATTAGAATTTGAGAACTGAGGCTTCAGATTCTGACATTGGGTTTGGGACAACACTGGGATCCTTTCTGGCTTGACAAAATGTGGTTTGAAATAGTTTGTGGGAAGCCAGAGAGCAAATTTCAAGGCAGGCATAAATCAGATAAGAAGGAAAGGGAGAGAGAAAGAAAGCAGAGGAAAAGAGGGGGTGGGAGCCAGCAGGGAAGCACCACCCCCAAAAGAACAGCTCCAGATGGCAGCCACCCAATGTGAGGCTGATTAAGTGTCATCCTCACAGACCCAGCCTTGGCCTTTGCCTCTGGCTTCCCTCTGGAACTCTGGAATTCCCACCCTAGACCAGGCTTTGCCTGGAGCCAAGGCATCCAGAATCTGTGCTTCCCCAGTTTCAGAGTGGGAAGAAGCGTTAGGACTCATCCAGTTCGGCCCTGTCATTTGATGAAGAAAGTGACAGTCCCAAGAGTGAAGAGTGACTTCTCCAAGGCCACACAACTGGGACCCAGAATTGCCATTGTTTCTGTAGAGCCATCAAGGGTGAGAGATGGGGGCTCCCCTGTAATGCTCACATCCCCAGAGTGTTCAGCAGGCAAATCAGGAAAGGGGCCTAATATAGGTTATACTCTGGTCATCTGTTCTCCCAGGTCAGATGCAGGGGCTGCCCTGAGGTGAGAACTGACCCATGGGATTGGAGGAGATAATAGAAAATGTCCCCCAGAAAAGACCTGCAGGTGGGCAGACACATGTCTTAGGTCATTAGGAATGGCACGTCAGGGAGATAGAGGTGTTTCAGGAAGACTGTCCCTGAAATGAAAGAGTGACATCCATTGTGACTTAACACCCCCAGTAAATACTAATCTGACACTTCAGTGTTATGGCTGCAGGCATAAATGGGGGGCCTGGAACGGATGGATGGACAGATGATGTGCTTGAAATGATGGAGTGTTCTACCTGCACTTTCAGTTTCTTGGATGGTGCCTGCTCGTGTTATGCTCAGTATCGGTAACAAGGATGTGTCCTATAGTGAAAGATAGTCCAGAGATGGCAGGACCAACCCATGTCCACTACATCTTCATGGCAGCAGAGGACTGCAGGGTCAGCCTTGGACCAAAGGAGCTCATGGTCCGTCTCCTGGTGGAAGGAGAGTGCACACGCACTGGCCTCCCCTCCTACCACTTGCATCTCTCCACCTCTTGGCCGTGAGGAAGCACGGAGTGACCAGGTTTACACCATCATCAGCACAGCAGAGGAGTATCACTTATTCCAATTTGGTTTCATTTTCTATGGCTTAGGGCATCAGGGCTTGGGTAACCTGTTCTACAAACCCAAGACTGAGGGCTACAGATGCCTGAGTCCTTGGCCATTAAGATCTGGACTGACCTCCTAGAGATGAATCTGTGTATGTGGGGAAATGAAATGAATTCATTCTTGGGCCCAGGCTCTGCTCACAGAGAAACAATCCTGGAGGGGCCTTGGGCCTGATGGGATCACCCAAGGATATATTTTCTGTATCCATAACCTTAGCTCTGAGCTGAAGTTCAGAAAAATCTCTTTCTGGATACTCTTTCCCACCGCTACACATTTATATATGCTGAGCCCACCTGGGGGGCATCCCCCTCCTCTAATCTTCTAAGCCATTCTTTCTCATTCCTCAAAGGAATGAGACTTAACAAAGGCCAGGTTCAAACTCTGCCTCATCCAAGAAGCCTTCACTGACCACTCTGGTCTGTACCAAATTCTTCTTCCCCAGCTCCTATGCACTTAATATGTGAATCCCCTGTCACCTTGAGTTACCTGGGTATTTCACTTCTATCTAATTGCTTCTATGTTTCAATTCCAGACAAACTATAAACTTTACTTTTTATTTAAACATTTTTAAAAATATTTTATTTATTTATTTTTTAGAGAGAGGGGTAGAGTGGGGAGAAAGAGAGGGAGAGGAACGTCCATGTGCCAGAGAAACTTATCAGTTGCCTCTCACATGCCCCCAGCCAGGGACCTGGCCTGCAAACCAGGCATGCGCCCCAACCGGGAATCAAACCAGCAAACTTCCAGTTGGCAGGACAATGCCCAACCCACTGAGCCACATTGGTCAGGGCCAAACCATAAATTTTTTAACTTCCACAGTTAGCTCCTATCCTGCCCATGTCTAGCAGAGGATAGATGCTCAATAAATGGAAACTGAATGATTACCCTGAGTTGGAGTGTGAGTCTCTTCTTTCTCACCAACCTGGGAGCTCATCAAGCATCCAGAGGCCACCTTCTGTCATGCCCCATTGTCCGGCACAGAGCACTAGCACAGATGTTGCTAGAGTGAGAGCCAGTGGAGCTGCGGTTCAGTCTCTCACAGCAAAGCTAGGCTGTCTCAGGAGTAGCTAGGCAAAGCAAGCATTCTCCAGATGCTGGTGCTGAGCTCCCCAATTCTTGCAGGAATCTCTCCACAGATCCCAGGAATCTCACCTGCCATAAGGGCCCAGACAGGCTTCTGTCCCTCAGAGCCTCAAAGATCCCAGGGCCAGGCAACCTGCTGCTTCCTCTGTGGGCTTGGGGAGTGGCTGCAATGCCGGCGCAGCTCCTGGTCTGACCCAGGGGACAGAAGCTCAGAAGGAGAAAAAGGGATCATTGAAGACTTCCTCACATTGTCAGGTTCAAGCATTGTGTGTCTACCTCCGTGGGGCCTGGCTGACTTTTCCAGCTCTGTTTGCAGGAAGGCCTCTGGGACTTGCTGTACACTGAGCCCTCTTCCCTTTGCCCTCTTCCCAAGTGTCATCTGCCTCCACCTGCACAGTCTTCTCATTTGACAACAGAGCCATTCCTATCCCCACACACCTTGGAAAGGTCCCTGTGTCCAAACCTGTCCAGGTGGGATATATGTGTCCTTGGAAAAAGGAGGTGATGTCACACCTATGCCAATGTTTAAGCCCCTCACCTTCAGGAAGTTCATCCTTGTACCTGACCGCAATTTCCATGAGTGCAGGTGAAGCCCAGTTTGCTCACTGTCCTCCACAGAGGTTGGCTGCTGTCCTTGAGCTCATTCCCTTGCCTTCTCTTTGCCTGCTGTGCAGCCAAGATGGGGTCATTCTGTGGCCTCACTTTAAATCTCAGAGCCTGGAGATCAGCTTTTATCATTCCCACCGGTTGGTTCCATCTGACTTAATTACATTTTTTATTTTGTCACTTACAGTCACTTTGTATTTCCTTCAGTGGTTGAGCATGCCTTTGAGGACCTGGGTGGGGGGTCCCTGCCCTTCCTGGCTGCTTGGTGGTTCCTGGCTCCATCCATCAGGGCTGGAAAATTGCTGGCACCTGCCCCAGGGATTACTGCAGAGCAGGCTGAATAAACCTCAGCCTCACCCTCTGCCCCAACTGAACTGCCTTGGCTTCGGCCCAAGGCTCTGATCCAGGATGTCCCTGCTGCCAACTCCTCCAGCTGGCCGCCTGCCTGCCCATGGGCTTCAGGGTGAGCTGGGGCTTCTCTCCAAAGCACTGCAGGAAGCTGACAGTCCACTAGGATGCCCTGGGCTGGTCACCTGCTCAACTGGCCTCTTGCCTGGCTCTGTCTCTTTCTGAACTTGCTATAAGAATAGAAGTAGCTTGTTTTAACCCTCTTTGCCTGCACATCCTCTTCTACCAGAAGGGATGAGGGTCTAAACCTAAGTTTGGAGGAAGAATAGAGAAGACACCTGGAGTAAAATGGATTTGAAGGGTAAGTGAGAAATAAATGTAGAAATCACACACGCTGACTGCCTGTCATTGTGGTTTCTTATTCAAGGAACTAATGGCATTGGGCTCACACACAGGAATCATACACAGGGGTTAACAATCTTTTCCCATCAAAACCTGAACCGGACACGAGTCCCAGACTGAGCCCTGCCACTGGTTCTAGAATGAGCTGTGGCCCTCATCGCAGTCTAAGCTGTGAGCCTGGCCCAGGCTGAGTCTAACCCCAGCACAGGCTGGTTCATGGCTAAGTCTAATTTCCTATCCTGGCCCTGGACTCATCCTTCACCCTGGACAGTCCTGACCTGGTCCCTAAATAACCCCTGGCCCTGTCCAGTTGAGGCCTAGTCCCCACATCGTAAACATGCACCCTTTATAAAGATGGGTGAAGAGAGAATGGCTAGGTGGGTGTGGCCCAACCCCAGTGCTGGACATGCAGTCTCACGGACTGTCCCTGTGCCCCAGGCCACTGGCCTACTAGGGACACCCCTGTTTGAAGGCCTTCCTGTGGAGCTACAGGGCAGAGGTGGGGAGAGCCAGACCAGGCTCTACTTCATGACTTGAGGCCATTTCCTGAGTGTGTCCATCCCCATCCTTGTTTTCAGGGACTTGAAACTAATGTCTCGGAGATACAGGTCCCTCCCTGTGGAGCAATGCCCAGCCCCTTTCCCTTCAAACCTCCCAGGCCACCCTCTGGTCTCTATCTTGCTCCAGGGAGAAGGTCAGCTCTCCACGTTGACTGTGGGCACCACACGCTCTCCTGCCTAGGAGCTGGCAGAGGGCTCTGGGGAAGGGAAGGAAAATGGCCTCCACCAGAAAGCCATTCTCTTTCTCTCCATCCCCAGCTTTACCTCCAATAAGAAGTCTTCCCCAATACCCCTGGACCCTCTGAGCACCCTCCAATTTCCCTTTGCACAGAATCAATGGCTCACATTTGGCACCAGCCACAGCCTTGAATACTGCTTTGTCTCTCAGGGGAGTATTTGTTGCTGCAGTCCTGATGGCCAGGCTGAGCTGATACTCCAGCACCATCAACACTGCAGGTTCTGGAAGTGATTATCTCGGAGGCCTCATTTCACACTTCTTGGTGCTGTGTCAGAACAGGCTCAGCTGCTGAAACCGTGACTTAAACAAGACAGAAGTTTACTTCTCAGCCATGCAAAGGTCCCAGTTTCTGTGGCATTTTTGAGACCTGTAATGTGATTGGCTGCCATCCCACAAAGTTAGCTTCACCGTCACGTCCTCGTTCCAGCTGGCAGGAAGGGTGGTAGTGAGTACTGAGCAGTGGCGTTTGGCCTGTCCCTGCCCTCCTCTGCTTTCACTTTATCACAGAGCCTGGAAGCCTCAGTACTGAACTGCTCAGACCCATTCGCTGCTAGGATTCTGGGCGTGACTAGTTCCAGCCAATGAGCTTCACGCATATGTGACTGGGAAGGCAGAAAGAAGGCTGAGGCCATTCATCCTGAGGCAGTGACACAATTGGCCTGTAGCCTCTGGCCCAGGGGGGGTTCCTACTAGTGGCTAGATCTCCAGTTTGCTGTCTGGTAACCTTGTATCTATGGGCAGCTGTGACATTGGAGTGGTTTTCTGGAGCTTCCTGACTTCTGCTTTGTAGCTGCCAGGACTGCAAATCCTAGCAGCACCCCGCCACCTCCCTGCTTCCAACCCTGCCAGTTGGACTTCGTAAGTGCCTTCCTCATTATCGAGTCTCATCTTGCTTAGAAATAATACGGTAGATCTTGTTTCCTTTACTGCACCCAGAGTGATTCTCAGGTTATGTCCACCACACCCTGTTAAAAGATCGTATCTAGGCTGTCTGGGAAGTGCAGACTTGGTTCTGAGATGCATGTCCCCAGATAAAGCACTCTGTTAGCAAAGGAACAGGAGAGAGTGGACACAGAGGAGCAATGTGATGTTTTGGGTGCTGTGATGCACGTGACAAACCTGACGAACACTACCACAGGCTTCGTGAGGGATACCACCCTAGCACCGGTAACTTCAGAGTGCCCCCAAGGCCACGTAACTACTGCAGATTCCAGAACACGATCAGGTGAATCCAAGGCAACTGACATAACTGGGTTTCTCTGTCACCGATATTCTGGCCAAGATGTGGAGATGATGTGAATGAGTGAGAGCCAGGCTCTGGGCCACTGTGTCAGCTGGACCTCTCTGGGCCTGGCCTTCGGCCCTACTCAAAGGTCATATTAAAGCCATTCATCCAACAAGTCCTGGGCTCCCACCACTCTAGTACCTACCTCCAACTCAGCACCACAACACAGATTGTACTGATCCTTCTGTAGCTCTGTCTCTCCCATGAGGTGGGCGGTCTGAGATGGCGATGACCTCATCTGATTAACCTCTGGATTCTCAGAGCCCAGCACCACTTGCCCAAATACTGTCCTCCATCCACGTTCCCCGCTGCCCTTCTCTAACCTGCAATTTTTCTCCTGCTGCTGGGACTCCACAAATGGTGCTCCTCCACCCAGCACGTCTTCTCTACTTTTCTCCCTCAAGTCTTATCAGCAAAGACCCTCCAGATACCACCTCCTACAAGAAGACCCATAAAAGGGACCAGGTACCTCCTCTGAGCTCGCGTAGCCTCTGAGCTTCCCTCTGCACCTTCTCTACTCAGTGCGTCAGGGACCATTGGCAGCAGCATCCACCCAGAAATAGTTGGAAATGTGGAATCTTGGGCCCCACCCCAGAGCTCCTACAGTTTAACAACATCCCCAGTTGATTCGTGAGCATATTCAAGTTTGGGAAGTGCTGTACATGGACCAAGGCCATCTCCTGCCAGGCTGTGAGCTTGTTCTGGGGGCAAGAAATATTTCTTATTCTTTTTATCCCCTCCTTCTTCCCCTAGTCAGGTTGCCAGATTTAGCAAATAAAATACAGAACACTAGCAAATAAAATACATAACAACGAATAATATTGTATTTGAGTGTATGTTCCATGCAAGATTTGGGGCACAGTTAACACTACGAAATGATTTTCTGTTTATCTGAAGTTCAAATTTAACTGGGTGTCCTGTATTTCATCTGCAGCCCAATCCCAGCCCCTGTTTAGTACCTGACCTGCTCACAACATGTCCTCCGTCCACATTTACTGGATGTGAGCCTCATTTACAAACCAAAGAGGCTTGCTGCTGTCTACTTACTTCCCAGGGTCAATGCTAAAATAAAACTGTGGAAGTCCTCTGCAATCACCAAAGCTGTGTGCAAATGCAGTTTGTTATTACAGCCATTATTACCATTGCCATATTTCTAAATGGTCCCAAATAAATCTGAGCTAGGCTTTGGGAGCATTTGTGTATGCCAGTAATTCTTTTCTATTGCTCAGATCAATCTGGATTTAGCATGTTAGGACAGATGACATTACATTCTAGTCATATGATTACTATTATTATTGCCACTTCTGATATTGTTACATTATGCCACTTTATGGATCACTGTGATTATTTTCTCTGCAGAGAATTTTATGTTCTTGTCAGTGACTTCACTGTGATACCAACAGCCAAACCCTCCCCAGGGCCCTGAGTGGTGGGTGGCTGGAAACCCCTCCTCCCGCTTAGTCAGGGCAGCTGTCAGTGGATGCCAGACCAACAGAGTGGTGTGCTGGCATTGGGCTCTTTCGGGGGAAACCGAGATACAGGGTTACCTTCCAAGTCAAAATCTAGGTCAGCTGTTCCCCAAAGTGTGGTCCTTAGACCAGCAGTATCAGCATCCTCCTGTAGCTTGTTAGAAATGAAAATACTTAGACTGCACTCCAGACCTCCTGAATCAGAAACTCTGAGGGTGGGACCCAAGAATCTGTGTTTTAACAAACCGTCAAGGGGATTTGATGTGCCCTGAATATGAGAATTACCGATCTAGGGCGGTGGGGGAGGACTTGGAGCTCTCAGGTTCCTTCTAACTCCATTAGATAATTCTGCTGTATTTACCAGGATCTAGGGAGACAGAGGCTGGGGGAGCACGGTTTAAATCCTGAATTGACAAAGTAATAAATGGACAGTATACACTTTCTATTGGAAGACACTGAGTTACCCTGAAAGGGCACGATCTCATGATCAGGCCTGCTGGTTAGGTTCTCCTTGCATCGCAGACTCCGAGGGGAAAAGTGGGATGGAGGACCATGGAGCACTCCATGCAGAGGATGCATCATGTGTGAAAGCTGTGAGGCTTGCTGGCAAGGGGCAAGTTTAAGTTTGACTGGAATCTACCCTTTGAGTAAAGGTGGTTTAGAGCCACGGTGTAGCAGCACAGTGTACTGGGTACTATACAATCTTTGATTTTTCAAAAATCCTCACCAGAAGACCTGCTTATTGACTTTAGAGAGAGAGGGGAAAAAAGGGAGGGAGAGAGAGAGAGAGAAACATCAATCGGTTGCCTCCCTGCACATATGCTGACCAGGGATCAAACCCAAAACCTAGGTATGTGTCCTGACCAAGAATTGAACCTGCAACTTTTGGTGTACGGGACAATGCCTCAACCAGTGGGGCCACCCGGCCAGGCCAAATCTTCGATGGTTTTTGAACAGAAGAGGGGCATGATCAGAGCCGTGCTGGTGTGGGATGAAGAGGCTGAGAAGAGAAGCCGGAAGCACGGCAAGGAGGCATCTGCCGGGGCTGCCTCTGACAGCCACACAGCTGGGCCCTGGGGTTGTACAACATGCCACCTCGTCACCCTGGCTCCAGAGGAAGGTTGGTGTCCTTCTCCACAAAGATATCATTTCACTCACAGCATTAAAGAGGTAAAAACAGCAGCCTTGGCCGGTTGAACTTTGCAGCTCCTGTCAGCTGGGGATTTGGGATCTGTTACCATGACCATGACCCCTGTGACAGCTCTGACACCCTCCGCAGGCCTTGCCCTGAGCTTCCCAGCAGAGGCTTTGGTCCAGCAGCAGCTGTTGCTGTAGACATTCATGAGGGCAGGTTTTGGGGGGAAAGTGAAGGGGATTGGGCCTCACAAGGGCAAGATGGCAGGCGGAATCGTGCCCTGCCCCTCTTTACTTCCCTGGCCTGTGGGAAGGAGGCTGCCCTTGATATGGTCTTGTTAAGGAGGAGGAAGCAGGATGGAGCTTGGGAGGCAGGGGAGAAGGAAAGGACGCATATTTAAACACCCCTGTTCACCCTCTTTCGCCTCCTTCACTGGCCCCGGGCCTGCCTCAGAGGACAGAGGGCATCTCTCCTTTTCCTCTGAGGAGGGTCAGAGAGAACATCAGGCTTCCTGGTCCCCGTGGACGGGCATCTCTGGGAGCACAGCCAGCTGTGGCCTTCTCATTAAAGGCATTGGTGATGAAGCCAGCAGTGGGCAACGCTGAGAGGGTCTCTGGTAGGAGAGCAAGGACATGGCGTGTCCCCACTTGATAGCAGGGATAAATCCCCAGGGACACCCCATGGAAACTCCAAATATCCCTGTGCGTTGCGAGGGGGGAGAGGCTTACATAGGGAAAGGGCCAGTGAATTGAAAGCAATTACTATGAAGTTGCCCCCATTGTACCTCTAAGCAGGGGAGACATGATTTACATGTGCAGAGTCCCTGGCACAGTGCAAGCCCCCGACAAATGTTTGTCGATAGGTGAATGTTTCATACATGAGCATTGAGTAGTCACGGAGATCTAAATGCTTCTGCAGCCCCATGGCCCCCTTCCCCAGTCCCTTGGGGACAAAGCCACTGATGGAATGTACCTTCTCTGCTTTCCACGGATGGACATCTGGTCTCTCCCTCTCGTGGGTGATCCCCAGAGAAGCAGCCAGAAAGTGAGAGCCAAGTCTCTTCACGACTTTTTAATTAACTCCCACCATGTAGTGGAAATGGAGACACAGAGCCCTGCTGGGGGAGTATTACGGTCCCAAGTCCTGAAGGAGGCTCTAGAGTCTGGGTTGTCTGACTTTCACACTAACACTGGCTCCTCTGAGTCGTGTTATCAATCTCAGGACCATCCCAGGAGGGACTGGGGAGAGTTTGCTGAAAGAGCGCTCTGACACACGGGGCCAGAGCTGCAGGGTTTGCATCTTCCTTTGCCTCACCCCCCCCCCGACAGAGACCTCAGGGGAAGCTACCCCCCATCCTTCTAGACACCCATGCCTCTAGAGCAGTTGCTGAGGTTAGTGATTAACTCTTGGGCAGTGTGATGTTTACAGACACAGAGTCTGCAACCAGACTGACTGGGTTCATGTCCCTGTTCTGCACTTACTTCCTATGTTGACCTTGGGCAAATCCCTCAGCCCTTCTGTGTCTCCGTTTTCTTATCTCAAAGTAGAGATGCTAATAATGCCTACCTCACAGGGTAGCTGTGAGGATGAAATAAACTTTTTTTTCATAAAGGACTTAGAACAGTATTTACACACTATTACAGCTAGACAAGAATTTAATGAAATAAAGTACCATTGGAATTTAGATTCCCTAGAAACTGGGCCAAGACAGAGTTTCAGGTGCATGGGATTTATTGACAGATCCTCAAAGGAGAAAGGGAGGGAGGGAGGAGGACAGAATAGAGGAAGGACTTAAATAAGAATGTGGTCTCAGCTGGAGTCTGGCTGCACACTCTGGAACATTAACCACAGCAAAGAGGCAGCCTCACCCGGCAGCAAGGGGCAGGGGTAGGGGCAGGGGTAGGGACAGGTGCAGTGGGGCAGCCTTTGCTTATACCACTCAGACCTTGTCTAGAGGATGCCTGAGCAGCAGGGAGAATGGAAACTCCCAGTGGATCTGAATTCCTTTTGCCAAAAGCAATTATAGAGAATAGGGAACTGTGAGCCATTAGCGGCTGGCACTTGCAGCCACTGGGCAATGGGGGTTGGCCCAGCAAAGGGGCTCTGGGCAGGCACCAATGGTGCTGGCTCAGAGCACTAAGACCTCAAAAATCCCCCTCTGCGTGACAGAAGGAAGGGCAGCGTCTTTGGTCCTGATCCTTCCCTTGTACTTCCAGCAGAGCTGGGCTTCCTCTGCTACCCCATCCTCAGCGATAAATCCAAACTTTCATCAGGAGCCAGAGAAATTTAAGGGCATCATCACCGCCTGCACCATGTTATTAGCTCTCCTCAACCACCTCAGCCCCCTAAGGATTCCCTTGACTCAGGAGGCTCTGACTCCTGGCGCTCAGGCAGGGTCCAGCCTGCTGGTGATAGTTTGACCTCAGCTGCCCCCACCCAGGTCCCTACGGTGGGGACTTTACCATCCAGGAACTTCTATCACACCATGATCACCTCAAAGGAAAATCAGCAAAATTAATTGAAAATTAAAGTCACCAAATGAGCACTGAATTAAGAAACCATTAACTCCAAATGACTGCTGGAAGGGAATGGAAGTTATTGTAATTACAAAGGCTGCCTGGTTATTTTGTGTGTTTTCTGTATCGCAGTTTCATCTGAAATCCTGAGTCTGAGTCTGGTCAGCATTCTGTGGATACCAGTGTTTGTTTCGATGAGGTGTGTGACCCTGCCCTGTACCCATGGACCAACATGGGCATTGAGGCAGTCTCCCTGGCCTGAGACACGGCCCACCCACAAACCCCCTGCCTGGTGCATGGCAGCATGCCCCCGCGCATGCCCCCCACCTCAGCACTCTGTAAGGGAAGCTATTGCCAGGGGCATCCCAGGAGTACTTGCCCACACATTATCATTGCATAATGGGCACCACCATCCACCTCATTAGGCTCTGCAGGGGACCAGGACTAAGTGAGATAAAATGGAAGAAGTGCATGGCTTATTGGCCAAGGGGGCTGTGGGAGAGAGTTGGAGTAGGGAAAAGCTGACTGATCACCCAGAGAGCCTCCCAGATGTACTGCCCTGAAAGACAACTCTGGACCCACTTTCCTCTCTCCCTGGGAGCAGTCTACAGCAATAGAGTTGGCTATTATGGTGGCAGCCCCACAGAAGCAGGGGATTTCACTGTTTGGATCACAGATCTATCTCCAGTGCCTAGACTCATTTTAGAACAATGAATATGTGCTAAATGAATGGGTGAATTGCAACCCCCAAGAAACCTTCATTTGACCACGTGCCAAGGAAAAGGATCTGTTTGTAATGGCCATTCAACTGCTGGGAGCCAGGTATCTCAACTGGAGGATGTGGTTGAGTCCTCCATGATCGCTCCCTGATGCTTTGGCAAAGCTGGTTTCCCTTGATTCTCATCTCCCACCCTCATCTCTATATTATGAATGAGAGTACTTTTTCTAAAATCCATATCTAATCATGTGCCTCCTCAGCTTCATACTCCTCAATGACTCTTTGCTGCCTACAGAGTAAAATATAACCATAGAGAAGGTCCCCAACCTGGCGTTGGAGATCCTCAGAGATCTATTGTCCCACAGTTTCCCTTCCTGAATGTCCCTCCTCCAGGAAGCCTTTCCCCAACACTTAGACCATTATGAACCCGAGTCCTCTCTTCTGTGATGTTCTTTGTCTTGACTTTAGCATGTAGCCAGCAATTGTCCAATATTTTTATTCTTAGTGTCTTATGAGTGTTTCCCCCTTCATATTAATTTCGTTGAGCAAATGGATTAGCATTTTCTTGGGACTCCCACAGAAAACTCCAGAAAGGGCTGAGGAGATTGAGATGTCCTGAAGGACACTCATTGCTCAATTGAGTTCACTGGTTTCCCCTCCTTCCACTCTCCCACCACACTGTCTTATCATAGTCCTCAGCCCAACTCTTCCTGGAAGACCTCACACTCTCTTCTACGCATTAATTTTCTTATCTGGCCTCATTCCCTGGGCTATGGGATCTTAGAGAATAGGGTACAAATGCCCCTTCTCTCTAAATCCCCAGCAACTGGTACAGTGCCTTCCACTGTCAGTAAACAGGAGATGATTGAACAACACCTCCTCAGGTGTCTCCTCATCCCACACTCTAACAGAGCCTTATCTATACCTTCCATAGCATTGTCTCCTTTGCTTACTCATTTACTTACTTATTTGTTCAGCAACTTTATTAAATCTGGACTACATGTCAGATATCAAGTTAGGTATTGGGGAGAGAGTGATGAAAAGACAAGACATCTTGCTTTGCCTATTGTACAGTGAGTTTCTTGAGGTTGGGAACATTGCCAAATCACCCCATGGTTCCATTGCTTAGCATAGTGCTTGGCACATTAAGTGTCTACTGAATTGGTTAGTAATGCATCTAACTGGCTTTATCTTCCTTTTATGCCTAAGATCTCCTATTAATCCTATGGGATATTAGAGGGACTGGCATTGCTTATAAGGCTGGAGTTGGAGGAACCACAGAAAGGCCAGGTCACTGAGAAGACACTTCCATTCAGGAAATATTTCCTGAAAATGTCCCTGCCATTGAGGAACCCATAGTCTGAAAGAAAAGACAAAGATAAATAGAGAGGTAAACCCCGCAGGGCAAGTACAGGGAGAGAGAGACAGCCAGACTAGGGAGAGAGGGCAGTGATAACAGAGAGAAAGTAGGGAGGGCTGCTTCCTCTGTCCTGAAGTGGGGGTGGGGCTCCGCAGAGGAGGGATCTCTTGACCTGGACAGCCAATCAAACAAAGTGCAGTGCATCATGCAGATGAAGTGGCAAAGGCAGAGGAAACGGGTTGTGAGAGACATGGTGAAGACCTGGGAATTTGAAGAACTGCTGGTGGAAGCTGAACATTGCCAGAGCTTGTGAGATAATGGAGAGGGTGGAGCCCGGGCAATAGGAAAGGTATGTTATAGCCTCGGAAGCACAGACTTTATTTATCGTGTGAGTTGGAAGAGACTCGAACATTGCTGTAGCCTCTTGAGAGGCTACAACCTTTAGCAGAGAAGGATGAAGTAAAAATCCATGAGGGTGAAGCAATACAAACCCACCAGGTGTGGTAAGATGTTTATCTCTAGTTCCTGCCTGGCCAGCACCCTCCACCTGGTAGGAGCATTTTTCTCTGTGGAACAGCCCCTGCCAGTCTAAGTTGGCCTAACCAGAGAGGTCACCTGCCGAACCTCCATCTCGAGTAGAACCCAGGCCCCACCAATCACAATCATCCCTTCCCCTGGCCAGTGATTGCCTCAGAGATGGTCCAGTGACCACACCCAAGGCACTGAGACTCAGTTTCAAGGTGGTGGTGGTGGTGGTGGTTACAGTGTAGGAGACCTATCTTCTTTTGAAGATGTTGAGAGGGTTTAAGAAGCCGAAGCAGTGTGTAGCCCTCTGCCCACCAGGTGGGAAAGGCCTGCTCAAGTGAAGCCATCCCAGGAATACAGAGCCAAGAGATGATATGCAGCTGAGTCCAGATGACATCACCTGAGTTCTGGGAGCCATAAGATCAGCTTTTAGACTTTTCAGTGGAAATCTTTTTTCATTTTGTTTTAAAGTTAAGCTAATTTGGATAAGGTTTCTGTTATTTGCAACTGAAAAAAGTCCTAACACGCGGTTTACAAAGAAGTTTGGGTCTCCTAGGGGAGATTCCTGGGGTAGCTGCTGGTGTTGTCCAGGCCATAAGTGTGGCATGGGGAAGATGAGCAGGAGGCTATGTGCCTAAGGGGAGTGGGCTTAGGAAACATTTGTGAAAGAGCTCAGAGAACACCACTAAGTTACTGTTTGAGGAGAGTTGTTTAAATGTAAAGAGACGGTGGACCTAGGACCCATACGAGTGCAGAAGCCTGCTGGGGGAGGCTGTCATCACAAGCCTAAATTGTTGACATCACCACAGCCGTAGATGAGAGCTATCTAAGTGAACATTCTACTGTTTCTTGGGCAAAGGGTTCAGCATGCTTAGAACACTTCTGCAAAGCCAGTCCACACCAATGGACTATAAAAAAAAAGTGCACATTACAAAAAGCCATTAAAGTTTTGGAAACCTGTAGAAAACAACGGAAAGACCCAACTCAGTATTCTGACTCCCCTCATGGGCACATCACACTGTGCTGCCCCAGAGACCACACAGGTCCTTGGGTCAGGGGTGCAGAGTCCCCAGCTGCCTCTCCCAGGCCAGGGGCACCCTGCTCAAGCAGGGTCAGAGGCAAGGCACCAATAACTTATATATCCTGTCTACCAGAGAGTAGTGTGAAATGAGATTGTGTCCTTTTATTAATGATATTACATGAGACCCTCTTTATATTCTCATTGGCTGTATTTTTTCCTTTCCCAGGGCCTCCTGCCTATGGGAAAATCAATGACCCCAGGGGTACATTCACAGTCCAATGTATGGGTTGATCCTGGTTCCATGGCCTCAAGGAGAAGTGGAAAGCTATGGGCCAGCGAAGGCATCCTATGATCTGCAGCTGAGCGTCCAAGCTCTGGAAGGGCTGTGTGCAGTTTGGCAGGCTGGCGGAGTGAGTCCCTGTCAGAGGCCAAAGCTGTGCTGGTACTGATGCCCAGCAGCACTTTCTCCAGGGATGTGGGAGGTGGAGAGCTCATACTGACCTGTGGCCACATCCAGTCTCTGTAGGCCTGAGGTCCCAAAGCAGTTTTCTTAACTCAGGAGCACACTCACTCCCTACCCATACACACATACACACACACAACACACCACATACCCCTTCACTCTTCTCTAGGGCTAAGCCATGCGTTTCTGCCTGGGACCAGCAGACTATGCACTGTTTTTTTTTCATGTCCCCTGATCACAAAAGGGGTCCCAGTGTAGAAGGTCTTCCATCTCAGGCCTTCTCCTCCTGGTTCTGCACCCTCGGTGCTTTTCTCTGCCCCTAAAGGATGGTCCAGTGGAGCAACCCAGCTCTCCCAAGGAATGCACTCATACCTGAGCATTAGTGAAAGATGTAAACTTTACTGAAGACCCCACAGGACAGATGAGGAGAAATCCATATTGCAAACCCCAGAAACATCCCATGGACCTGTCTCCAAAGCCTCTCCCTGCCTGCCTGACCCCCAGCAGGATGCAGTCCTCTCCACTGCAGCCGCAGACCCTGTGCCTCCCTTTGCTAAATATAAATGTCAACCTTTAGTGATGGGCGACATTTCTAAATGAATTTAACACTATAGTTGTAGTAGGCTGAATAAGGCCCCCCAAAATATCAAGTCCTGGAAATGTTACCTTATTTGAAGAAGAGTCTTTGCAGACATGATTAAGTTAAGAATCTGGTGAAGGGAGATTACCCGAGATTATCTGGGTGGGGCCTAAATGCCATCACCTGTGTCCTCGGAAGAGGGAGGCAGAGGGAGATGTTATACACACAGAAGGAAGGCAGCGTGACCACCACAGAGGCAGAGAGAGTAGTGATGTGGCCACAAGCCAAGGAATGCCAGCAGCCACCAGCACTTGGAAGAGATAAGGAATGAATTCTCCTCCAGAGCCTCTGGAGACAAGTGCAGCTCTGCTGAAATCCTTGATGTTAGCCTTCGAGGTCCCAGAACCATGAGAGACTAGATTTCTGTTGTTTTAAGCCACCCGGTTTGTGGTCCTTTGTTATGGCAACCTCAGCAAACAATTACAGCAATTTAAAACAAATCCTATCCACAGCGAACCTTTAAAGTCACCCTTTGAAGAAACTGACAATCCCCCCAGGCTGACCTGATGGTACATAATGCATCCAAATCACAGAGAAGAAAATGGGTCCAGATAAAGGTAGGAATTTGCCTAAAGCACAAAAGCAACTGATTTTTACCATAGGCACAGACAGAACAAGAACCCAAGAAACTCAACTCTCAGTCCTCCCATGGCCCCAGGTCACTTCCTCCCACCCTTTATTTTTTTTCACCTGGGGAGAGAGAAAGATCTAGAAAGGTCTGATGAAGCTGGAAAGTGATATTGGAGCCAAGGTGGGAAGAATCCAGAACAGAACACTGTAGAGCTGGAATCCTGTCCAACAAGGTGCAGACACTCTAATACTTTTCCTACTAAAAAGCAACTTCCAGAGACTGTGATGAATATCAAATGTGGTTAATAAGGCCTTAAGGGAAAAGTTGGTTTTAGATGGTATTCTTCACAACCTGCAATGGAAATCAAAATGGGCACTTGTCAGCCCTGACCTGTGTGGCTCAGTTGGCTGGGCACTGTCCTGCAAAGCAAAAGGTTGCCAGTTTGATTCCCGGTCAGGGCACATGCCAGGGTTGTGGGCTGGATGTCCAGTGAGGGCATGTACAAGAGGCAACCAGTCAACGTTTCTCTCTCACATTGATGTTTCTCTCCCTCTCTTTCTTCTCTCTCTAGAAACAAACAAACAAACAAACAAACAAATAAATAAAGTATTTAAAAATGAGCACTTGTCAGTCAAGAGGCATCTGGTGGGGAAATAGCGTAGAAGGGAAAGCCAAAGGGGCAGCCTAAGTTGTGGAGGGAGCCAGGGCCAGGGTCTGAGAGGGGGATGGAGCACCAGCCTTGGAATTCTCAAACTTCTCAGCTTTGCTGAAGAGTAGCCCTTGCTGTGGGCAGAAGATATGGGCAGATGTAGCCAGGCCTTAGCATGTAGACATACTACATGCACATGTGTATAGTTAGGAAATACTTGTTTCTAACTATTTTTAAGGAGAGAGAAATTTTCAGCTTAGAGGGAGAGAGAGGGTCCAGTGTAGCAGCTGACCCAGGAAGTGGAGCTGCCCAGAACTACTAGTCTTGCCCTCCTCTCTTAAAAACTTGTGTAGAGACAGCTTGGGATCAGGGCATAGGCCCCAGGCCCCAGCTCCTATGGTTGAGGGTAGCACCTGCACACAGCCATTCTGCTATGCTGGGTGCTCACTGTCCACAAGTCTGTCTCCCTGCCAGGCTGAGAGCCTTGGGCAATAGACTGTTCAGTTCACCCCTGACCCTGGCATCGCCAGGCTGGATCTGCACCGGAGCATGCCTAGTGAGTCCCTCTCTTGGAAGAAGTGAGGGGGTGCTCATCAGAGGGCCCAGAGTTCCACATGGAAGCTTCACTAGAAGCTCCCAGAGGTCCCTTCTCCTCCAGAGTCTGGGAGGCATTACCTTGTCAGGCCCTCCTGCTGACAAATGATGGACATCCAATTTGAGACAGTTAGGCACAAAGGGAATGTTACTGGATCCCAAAACCAAATGTTGGGAAAGTCTGGGGAGCAGTGAGCCTCAGAAAGGCTGGATGTGATGCGTGCACTGCAAGGGCCCCTCTCAGCCTCTCCTTTCTGCTGGCAGAGCCGTCAGCCTCCTTACTCATGGTAGTCTTCTCTGCCAGCCAGAGCCTGGCCCCTGGGCACCAGGGTTCCCTCTGCCAAGAGCTTTCTGCTCTTCCTTGGGCTCTAGATGTTCAAATCTAAGGGAAAGATGCTAATTGGCCAGGCTTGGGTCTTGCACCTCTCCCTTTGAGCAGGGACTGGGGTGGAAGGCAGGGTGGGGTGGGGTGGTTCAATGATTGGCAGGTCCCTGAGAAGCAGGAAGAGGGGCTGAGCAGACAAAGCAATGGAGGTCTTGTATTACTTACAATATTCCCTCCTCTTCTGAGCTGGCAGAAGCCAGAAGTGGGGGTGCTATAGGTGGGAAAGTGGTTCAGGGAATATACAGAGGCTGTCACTTCTACTTCCCTGCCATCCATCAGATCAGGTCTCTCATCCTCTCTAGCATTTAAGTGCTTTTACAACTCCTCCCTCATGCCATTACCTCTCCAACTCCTCCTGTCCCAAACCCCTCCTCCACTCAGGTAACTTCTCACACAACAGAGCAGAGTGGTTATGAGCCTGTTCTCTGGGGCTAGACTATCTGAGTTCAAATCCCAGCCTTGCACCCTGGCTGGTGTGGCTCAGTGGATTGAGTGCTGGCCTGCAAACCAAAGGGTCGCTGGTTTGATTCCCAGTTAGGGCACAGGCCTCGCTTGTGGGCCAGGTCCCCAGTACGGTGCACGTGAGAAGCAACCACACACTGATGTTTCTCTCCCTTTCTCCTTCCCTTCCACTCTCTCTAAAAATAAATTTAAAATTTTTTAAAAAATCTCAGCCTTGCCACTTACTAGCTATTTTGGCCAGTGACTTAACTTCTCTGTGCCTTAGTTGTGACGATGAAATAAATTCATCCCTGCAAGTCCACTTAAAGCAATGCCTGGCACATTGTCAGCCCTCAGGAAGCACCAGTGCTTTGGTTCTCGCTGCCTGCATCCAGGAGGCCCTCTTCTCGTCCAAGCCCTCCCCGCCCGAAGACTCCCCTGACTTGCACCACATGGGACCCTCCTCCTGGCAGACTCCTACTGTCTTAGGGCATCTGTGGGGGAGACTCACGGTTCAGGCTCCCTCCTTTTGGTGGCACTGTCCCCAGAGCACTCTGGCAGGTCTAGGCACGCTGGGTCAGGAAACACTTGACTCCTCTCCCCTGCAGGGCAGGAAGCACTGGGAAGGAGAAGCCATTAGGGACACTGGAGAGCAGCACTGACGGGAGCCAGTAGAGCCAAGCAGGCACAGTCCCTCCTCCCTGGCTGCCACTCCCCGGGAGCCAGGCAGGCCCTGTACCTGTGCCATCACACCTTCACCCATAAAAATAACCAGCACATCTAAGCAGTCTGCTCTGTGAGGTGATGCAAGCCAGGCCCCGCTGAATGGGCGACACCCCTCCTTTCCGACCCCGGAGCAGGGTGATGTGCGCCCATCGGCAGAGGGCTCCGAAGACTGGGAGAGACAGGAGAGGCAGGAAGGCAGGCAGAGGCGGAGCCTAGATCTTCTAAATTCAAATTGTAAACTGGGGCCTGGCTGCTGTGGGCTCTTGTTCGGGCTCTGGGCCTGGGCCCCAGCCCCGGCTTCTGCCTTCATTCTTCCCTCCCCAAGCCCGTCTTGGCTCAGGGCACGCTGAGGGCTGTGGGTGCTGGACGGCAAAGGGCAGCATGACAGGGGGTTGAGGAAGACAAACACAGATTAGGGAGGAACTGTCAGGCTCAATTACATCTCCAGGGAGCCCAGCAGCAGCATTATTTAGTCTTCGGGCCTCCACAGGGCCTCCCTGGGCTCTGGCCACAGAGGGCAGCTGGGTGCTCCACCCGACTTTCTAAGCGAGCCAGGGTTAGAGGGGGTGCCTGCCAGTCCTTCTGCACTCAGCAAACGGTCTGGGATGGGCAGCGGTGTTCCTGTTCCTCCCCAACCCGGGGGAAGCTGACAGTGACGATAGCAGTCTGGGTCACTCTTGGCCCCCGGCCCCCCAACCTTTCAGCTCCCTAGCATCTAGGAGGTTATCAGAAGCAGCAATGGCCTAGAGAAACACTCAGAATAGCCCTGAGTGTATGCATGTGTGTGCGTGTGCAGTTCTCGAGTCTGCATGTGCTCAGAGGGGAGTGTGTGACTGTGAGCTTGGATGAGTGCTTGGCGGTGACTGTGGTGTAGCTGGTGGTGGCGTGCTGTGGGAGGGTGTCTATGAGGGGAAAGCTGGGGAGGCTTTTTGGGGGGGGAGACAGTGAAGGAGGCTCCCTGCACATGTACCTTTAAAGGCTAACCCCCTTTATTATGTTATCCCACTTCTATCCCTTCTGGCAAAGAGTGGAGACAGATCGCTCCAAACACTATTTAACTTGAGACCTCATTACACAATTATTTTTTTCATCAGAAATTTTTTTTTGCAGCAAAATGCTGTCTGAATTCAGCAAAAATTAAGCCTGTTTACTTTCCCAGAGCTCAGCTGGAGGAAGGGCAGCGAGGAGCCCAGGGCCACGGGAGGCCAACTGGGGACCCTGGTTGGCAGCGAGAACCCTCCACGCTGCCCAGTGAGCAGCCTCAAGGCCAGGGGGGGCTCACCCTGGTCTGCCTTTGCTTGTACCATCTCTGCCCTAATGTTCTCCTCTCCCCCTGCCTACCGATGGACTACAGCTCTGCCTTCAGGGGTTCGCGCACCTGCCACGTCTGTGACGTCACCTGATGCCCTTTCTCTCATGATGCCCGCAGCACCCACCGCATCTCTGCAGTTGTCCTGCGTTCTCTGGTGGTTACTCTGAACTTCTCCCCCACAAACTGGTGTCTCCTTGCAGAGAATGCTCTATTCAGTTTCTAACCCCAGGCTAGGGTCTACGCACAGTAGTGACTGTAAAAGTTAACACATATTGGACACCTACTATGCACCAGGCACTTTACAAGGATGCCTCTTTCGTTCTTCCAATAACCCATGAGCTCAGTTCCCTTTAGCATCCCTATTTTACAGAAGAGACTGAGAGTCGCATTGGCCAGGAGAGGAGGTGGGCAGTGAAGCTACATCTTTCCACCATCAGAGCCCATGGTCTTCACTGTTAGGTTGTGCTGCCGCCTTATAGGGACAGAGGCTCTGGACTTAGGTCAGGAGTCTCAAGGTCCATCACGGCCACGCCACTTAGCTCTTTGTCACCTGAGGCCTTGGTTTCTCCACCCATAAATGGAAAAGTAGGTGCTTCCCCCTTTAGAGCTATGCCAGTAGCTGCAAAGACAATGGTTGTGCCCGTGAATCCACATCTCATTTCCAAGGTTCTTCTCTCAGCTTTGTTTAATTACAGCCTCTGCCCATGGCCTCTGGAGCCTGGCTGAGTGAGGCAGGCTTGTTTTCTCCTACAGTTGGAGCAGGGGACAGCACCCGAAGCTGGGGTCTCAGACACTGGGGTTCAGTTCCCACTCTGCCCAGGCACCTCTGTGTGGTCTGCACCACCCAGCCCCGGGGCTGGTATCTACGGCCACGGGGAGCCAGCCAAGCTGGATCAGAGCCAGCCTCTGGAGCTGCGGGACAGGCACCACTAGCTGTAGAGACCCCCGTTTCTCCTGTCTCTAAGGGACCTGTCACTCTGGGTGCCCCTAAAGCTCAGGCTGAATCCAGCACAGTCTCCCCAGCCCCTCCGGGGGAGCCAGAGACCCAAGTGCCCAGCCGGGCAGGCAGGGCTGTGGGAGGCGGTGACCAGGTGCTGGGTGCCTGAGCGTGCAACCGTGCCCACACTGCCCCCAGCCACTCCCAGACAAGCCTGCTCACAGCACCGGGGACCCAGGACCAAGGAGCCCTGGGAGTGTGAACCCATGGGCCCCGAGCCACCGCCTTCTGAACAATCCCAGCAGGGCACGACTCTCTTCCTCTGCCTCCTCTCCTCAGCTCCTTGCTCCTTCTCCCCTCCCCCTCCTCAGCCTTCTTTTCTCTTATTGTCCGCTCTGACACACAGCTACCTCCTAGGAACTCCTGATGACATAGTCAAGCCTTGAAGCAGAAGACAGCAACAGGGCTTCAGCTGCGCTGTTTGTTCTCAATCGGAGAAGTTCTCATGGAGACTGACAGCCTGACTCAGGTTACCTGAACCCCCATCTGCAGGGACCATGACCTTTCATAATTTAACTTCTGATTAAAGTCTCACACGCAGCTGGGAGCTTGTGGAGTTGTACAGCCACCCAATACACACACACACACGGAGCACACACCCATGCACGTGCGAGTGCAGGCACACACCACACCCCGCCCGATTAGACCACAGGCTAATAGGACGGATGGGTGGATGTTTGAGAGATGGAAGGCTGGGCGCTACCACGAGTGGACAAATGAGCCTGGCGTGGCAGATGAAGGGGAGATAGACAGGAGGCTGGCAGTGAATGGGGGGCGTTTGGTGAATGGAGAGGTGAAAACCAGTGTTGCTGGTGCGTGGAGGTGCCGATGAACAGGCGTGGAGCCAGGCCGACCGCGTGCTCACACAGTGCTTGCTCGTGGTGTGCCAGTGGGTGTGCAGGGGGGGCGCTGCCTAAAAATTCAACCCTGATGGATGTGCGGCTTTCATGATCCAGCTGATCTGTGAACAGTCTCAGGCTGGAGGGCGGCAGTCATTCAGTAAAGACACAAAGGCCACACAGAAGGTGAGGGACTGGCCCACGGCAAGGCCAGCAAACTGCCGTACAAAGGGTCGGATAGCACGTCATCCCGACTCTGCAGGCCCCACAATCTCTGCTGTGACTGTTCCACTCCACGGTCGTGGCAGCAGAGCCACAGAGAGTAAGTAACAGGTGAATGGGCTGAGTTCCACCAAAGCTTTATCTGGGGTGCTGAGGTTCGAATTTTATGTAGTTTTCTCATGTCAAGCAATATTATTTTTCTTTCGGTTTATTTTCAATCACTTGGAAATGTAGAAACCATTTTTAGCTCACAGGCTGCATAAACACAAGCAGTGGGCTGAAGGGGGTGACCCCAGGGGCAGAGGGTGCCCGAGACAGATCGGGTCGCAGAGGTAGGGGGGCACGTGTGTGCGTGAGGCATTAGACAGCGAACCACGCTGCCGTCCCTCTGTTCAGCCCAGCGTTCATTTAGGTTTGCTCAAGGGTCTCCTGATGATCTTCTCTTGTAACGTATTTTAGGGAGAAAGACAGACTCGCTCGGAGTACTGTTTCTCACTGTGAATCACTAAGCCAGCATTTCTGATGATAATTCCACTTCCCATACTACTTGCCTACTGGGAGAGACTCCGTTCTGTCAAGGCAAACATCCGTTCCACTTGAGTAGCATTTCTGATTACAAATTAATAAGTCGGCATGAGGGTATGTGTGTAAGCACCAGTCCCTGTGAGCCTGGTAAATATTAGTCTGTCACAGAGCGATCACTGTCCTTAGTACCCAGCTCCCCAGAGCAGGTTCTGCAGCTCCAAGGCTGGCAGCTGGGTCCTTGGTACCTTCCCAAGGTAGTGCCCCCTTGAGGAGCCTCCGGGCTGCCAGCCAGGCTGCGGGTGAGGAGCCCCTGTCTGTGCTGCACCGTCCGCCTTTCCCTTGTGTGGGGAGCTGGCTGAATGGGTGGCTAGACGTGTGGGTAGATGAGGGAACAGGTAGATGGTAGATGGGAACTGGTGTGTGTGTAGGGGGATGGGTGGATGAGTGGACCCAATCTACAGATTTGTGCCCACCAGCACGAGTGGCCCTGGTGGCCACTGAGGGTGACTAGGCAGTGACATATGCCTCAAAAGTTAAAGGTAGAGCCAATGACTAACGTATTAAGCACCTACCATATGTGAGCACACAGCATAAGGCGGGTTCCCTCTCCCCTTGCCCCCTTTGTCCCCTCTCCCTGCTCTCATGAACTCGTATGCATGAGCTTGACCTTCACAGACCTTATTCAGGCCCTTACTGGCTCAGTTGCTAATTAAGAGACAACTCTCTTAACTGTTCCGAGGGCTTGCAGGAGCTGGAGGGGGGCTGTCTCCTCCCACACCCTCTCATCAGCTCCAGCCCTTGGTTTATTTGTAGCAGGTACAGAGTGTTTTTGCCCCAAACCTCACTTGCAGGGGCAGAGCCCATCTCTAGAGAGATTTTGCAACAGTTAAGGCTTCCAAAAAAGGTCCCCAGCCCCTCTCTGGACTTCACCCCCCTTCACTACATAGCAACACTGTATCTGCCTGTGCCTTTAGTCCATTATGGGTCAGATTCAGACAACCCCTTCCCATTCTCAGATCTGCAGGGCTTTTCCTCCAGGAAGCCTGCCCTGATTGCTCCCAGTTGAGCCCCTTCTTCTACAGAGTGCCTCCTGACACTCTGTGTAACAGTCATAACCGTACACAGAGAGATGCAGCAGGCTGTGGTGTCTGTGTGTAGGGGGGCATTCTGAAGCTTCTGCATCTCCTCTCCCCTCCAAGCTGAGCTGGCATGAGCTCTCATAGGTGCTAAGCAGCAGCCAGCACAGGCTGATTGCTCCATCTTAAATGAGGAGCTGTTTAATTTTCCCAGCAAAGCTCCCCTTCACAGATGCAGTAAGGGAGCACGGCAGGCTCATCAGAGGAGGGGACCGGCAGAAAATAAACACCAAACTGGCTATTATTACTTTTTGTTGTTAATTTATCCCCTGCTTGGCTCCTAATAGGCTCCAAGATGACTAAATAAACCCAGGAATCAACTCCCTGCTCCGCAAACTCGATCTTCAGCAAGGAAGAGCTCTGTCTGCAACATAAATTAGCAGAAGCCTGGGTATAAAAATATGACTCTGTGAACAAACAAAAGCCTTCAGTCATGAGACCAGCAGTGGCCGCGTGTTCCCACTGCCGTCAGCTCTGTTTCCAAGCAATTAAAAGGCAGCGGGAGAAGAGAGAATAGCACCCCTCAACCCCCTGTGGGGCCAGCAGGGAGGCCCCCAGGGCCCCGATGCTGCCCTCGAGACCCTGCAAGCTGGTGCCAGGGCAGGCCTGGCAGGCAGGAGACCTGGTCTGTCTGGCCCCAGGCTGCTGGGGCATCAGCAAGCACAGTTCTTGCCTCTTGGCTTCAGTTTCTTCATCTTTAAAATGAGCATAATAACTCCTGGTTGGTTTCTCACAGATCTGGGAGAATCAGACAAAATAGTTTGAGGAAAGGTAGAGGCATGTGAGGGGTGATTGCTGGACTGCCTGTGGTCAGCCAAAGGACTGCCCAGGAAGATGCATGGCCCAGAGGCCTCCCTTCCTGGTCAAAACCTCCACCCAGGCCCAGGTCAAAAGTGGAGGCTCAAGGAGGTTGGGTCTGGCCCAAGGTTACTTTCCAGAAATCAAGCCATGTCTACCAGACACAGTAGGCTGTGTCCTCCCTGCTCCACTTTACAGTCAGAGCACCGTCTGGCGAGCCAGGGCCAGTTTGTTGACACAAGCGAGAGCTGTGGACTAGCCGGTGCAGGGAGTGTGATGGCAACTTGGGCCTGGCTCACTCGGCTGACTCCAGGAGAGACTGGGCAGCTCGCGGCACAGCACCTGCCAGGAAGGTTGGACTAAAACACCCCTCGTCAGAGCCTGAAGGCATTGCTTCTCTGGCCACTCAGATTCCCAAGAGGGCTCATTACAGGAAAGGACACTGGGGACCCTGAAATGGCAAGACATGGTCCCTGTCCCCGAAGGACTTCCAGTCTGCTGTTGCCGACAGACTCACAGTGAACTTCATGACTGGCCTTGGACGGAGCATCCTCTGCCCAAAATGCCACACTGGGGCCCCCAGAAATGCTAGAGGTGGGGGTCCACTTCACTGCGCTGACTCAGAGCCACGTGCTCCCCCTGCTCTCTCCTCCCGCAGGGCTCCAAGCAACCACCTCTGTGAGCCAGCTTACAGTCTACTGTTGTTGAGCAAAATGAAACACAGGATGTTAAATGGTGTCAAGTGCTATGCAAAAAAACAAAAAACAACAGTGAAGGGTGTTAATAGCTTTAAGTCAGGCTAATTTAATCCTTAAAATACCCCTCATTTGACAGTTGAGGAAACTGAGACTCTCAAAGTTTAAGTCACTTGCCCCAGGTCAGATGGTGAGGGATGGAGGTATTAGGTTTTGATCCAGAAGGTTCTGATGGGGGAACTCTGCTCTGAACTCCCAGGCAATCATGACACCAAACGACCCCACAGCAGACAGAAAGCGATCTGGATGGAAGTTCCAGCAAGGAAGCTAGCCGACCGAGAAGTTCCGTTTATTCTGTGTAATCAGGAAGGCTTCATGTAGGAGGTGGCAGCACCTGCAGCTTATAGGGGAGAGGCCCCTGCTGCCCCTGACAGGTGTGTTGGGCCTGGTGGAATGTGCTGGTGCAGGCTAGGGTCTGCCCCTAGTTCCCTGCCTTTCCTCTGCTGGGCTGACCAGCTACATTCTCTCAGCCAACCTCTGCCTTCTGACTTGGTTTGGGAGGCAAGCACAGAGCTCCCTTCCTGCGCTGGTCTATGTGAGGTCCACAGCCAGCTCAGCCTGTGGCTCCTCCTGGTTGCCTGCACAGCAGAGGGGCTCCAGCCCTGGGCTCTGGGCATCAGCCTGTTGGCCCAGCAGAAAGGCTGCTGGAGGTAGTTAGGTTGACAAAATGAGAGACATAAAGTGAGAGAACTGATTTTTTTTTTTCAGGTACACGGTTGTAAACATAAACTGGAAGATGCATCTCTTCCTTTATGGGAGACAATATAAAACACAATGCAAGTTTATGGAGGGAACGTGTCTTTCTTACACAGAGTATTTTCCCCAAAACACTTGGCGGCCTGAAACCACTTCATTCCAGACACAGGTAATCAGGGGAAGAGAAAGTGTAGGAAGAGACAGCCACAGTTTTATGATCAGAGGCCCTAGTTGGTTAGGGGGGGAGGCTCTTTCCTTATTTCTTGCTCCACTGGAGACCCAGGGCCTTCTGAGATGATGAGCCCAGGGACCTGCAGTCAGCCTTCGGCAGCCGAGAACGCAGCCTGGGTTGTCGCCACACACTAAGTTTTCCAGTGCAGCTTCCCTGGGCAGCTCCTCTTTACCAGGCGCTGTGCTGGGAGCGTGAACAGACAGATCAGATCGGATCCTTGCCCTTGGGGAGCCAGGGAGCCAGCCAGCCAGCCGCAGGGAAGGAAGATGCTTAGGCAACTGATGCTGACTGTCAACAAAAGAAATTAAGACTTCTCTTTAAGATTTCTGGGCTGACCTCCCAGCCAGTGGAGTTTGAAGCCAGTGGGTCACTTGTTCCGGCCTTCCATCTTTCAGGTAAACAGTTAGGGAGGTCCCAGGGGAACGGAGCCCCACCCCCACCTTGGCTTTTCTGCTAATGTTCCTTTTTTTTTTTTTAATCAGCCTTTCTGCTTTTCCTCTTTCACTCTCCTGACTCCCTCTCTCCTGCTCCCAAGTACACCACTGACACTCACATCCTCCTCTCAAGTTCCGCTTTCAAGGGAACTCCAATTAAGAAGCCTCCCCTCCCCCACTTCCATGCCTCTGACGGGCACTATCTCTGGCACTAACCCACTTGGAACTGTTGTGAGAACAAAGCGAAGTCCAGTGTGGAAGTAGAAGCACAATCCAGCTAAAAAACGGTGAACCACTGTTCGTATAAATGTTGTCTCCCTAAACAGACGCCAATTTCTTGAAGGCCAGGGCCTTCTTTACCATTTCCTGTCTACCCCGCAGCACCGCCTGGAGGATCTCACCGAACACTCCAGAGCAGGAGGGGATTGCCCCCCTCCCCCTCGCTGAGCGTCCGGAGGCTGAGCAGGCCCTGGACTGCATGGAGCTGGCCCGGCCCCTGCCTGGTGGCGCGGGAAGACGTCCCAAGCTGGGAGTGGGGAGTGAGCCGGCCAGAACCTCAGGGAGGTGGCACTGGCTGGCACGGTCCCTCCGCCCTCCTGAGATGACAGTGTAGGGCACTTTCCTCAGCCCTTGAGGAAAGGGAAAAAACTGGCTTCCACTCTGAGCCCAACTGCATCCGACATCTGGCAGCTCGAAGTGAAGTGACTCATGCAATCCTTAGACACGAGGAAGTGGGGGGAAGGAGGGGAAGAGGGAAGAAGATTGCAGAGGGAGAGCAGACGGGCAAGGCCATGCAGCCCCTGAAAAAAATATCAGCAGTCAGAGTGGGGAGCAAAGGCTGGTCTGTGCCCAGGTGGCCAACGAGCTGTGGCCCAGCCTTTGTTCTGTTCACCCAGCTTTGGGTCAGGACCTCTGGCACCAGGCACAGCAGACCTAAAGACACACAGGTTCTGACTAGCCCAGGCAGGATATGAAGTGATGCTACAGGTAGTGAGTAGCCTGTCACTTGAGGCATGTAAGAGAAGCTGCATGTTAAAGGCTTTGGTTTAATAACCACATATGCTTGTCGGACCCTGCCATGATCCATCCACTCAGGGCTTAGGAGGGGGCTGACCTAGGTAGTGGATGAAGTCATAGAGATTAGGGGGCACCTAATCTCGTGCCTAAAGCCATTTCTCTGTCCACGGAGGTGACAAAAGGCAGGCGGGATAGGGTGGAAAGGCCCGTCTCCGGCTTCCCCTATACATCAAGGCCTGGTGGCCTTCTCTTCTCCAGCAGGTTTGCTCCGGAGGCAGGACAGGGCTGGTGCCTGGAGAGCAGCCTGCCACAGGCTCATCCCCTCGGGGAGCTCAGAGCATGGCAGGGAGCAACAGCGGGCCCGTGGAAGGACAGAGTAAGAAACCCCGACTTCACACAATCCCGTCACCCTCGTGAGAACAGACTCAGGCTGAGAGTATGTGGGGGAAGTGGGGTGGGAGGGGAGTGGGCAGGTGGGGACAATCTTGGGAGACTTCTTGGAGGGAGTGAACCTGGAGCGGGGTCCAGCCGCAGATAAAGGCCTGGCCAATATAGGGAGATTTGGAGAGATGGAAAGGAGGGCGGAGGTCATTCGAGGTGCCGGGAGCTACTGAGCGAAGATGAGGAGCAGCAAAGAAGCTGGCCTGTGAGGGGCAGAAGCAGCAATCGGGAGCTAGGGTGAGGGAGGTCAGCCTCTGTCCTTTCTAGGCTTTATTTTATTTTTTTATTTTAAAAAGATTGTATTTATTTATTTTTAGAGAGAGGGGAAGGGAAGGAGAAAGAGAGGGAGAGGAAGATCAATGTGTGAGAGAAACATCAGTTACCTCTCATACGCCCCCTACTGGAGACCTGGCACACAACCTAAGCATGTGCCCTGACCTGGAATCGAACCTGTGCCCTTTGAATCACAGGCCAGTGCTCAGTCCCTGAGCCATATTGGCCAGGGCATAGGCTTTAGTTTAGGTCTCCCTCAGGGATCTATCTTTTCAGGGTTTCTCCTGGGTGGAAATATCCTGCCTGTGCTCCCCTGGGAGGTAGGGGCCCTGAGCTGCCCTCCCTTCCTGGGCCTCCTGTGTCCCATCTGCACAAGGCAGACTGGGCCATCTGATCTGTGAAGGTCCCTAACTATTTCCAAAGTCGGACCAAAGCAGAGGTCACCTCTCGGCCAATGTAGCAGCCTGACTACCAGCATCTCCCCTTTGCATCAGCCAGACCAACTTCAACACTCGCTGGTGGGTCCTCAGCACCCCTTCCCCACCCACTCAGGAACTCTCTCCTCAGACTCCTCTCACGGGAGGCCCTGTCAATCATCCTCACCGCCAGACCCCATCTCACGCTATTCCTTGTCCTGTTGATGACCTTGCTCTTCCTCTCTGACCAAACTACAGGTCCTTAAAGGGCCAGCGGGAGACCCACATCACGTTCCTTCACTCAGCCTTCCTGGAGACCGGGGGCCGCGCAGGGCCCTGTGCTGGGAGCAGTCACCGCAGGGTTCTGCTCAGCATCTGCCTGGGAGGAGCACCCTCCTGTGGGTGCCTTTGCAGAAGGCACCGTCCACAGAAATTTTGCCTCTCCAAGCACTGAGCTTAGAGGAATCAACACCTTGCTTTTCTTGATTGTCATAACCTTGCCCTGCTGTCCCCTGGTTGCCTCTCAGGAGGGCACGGTGTGGGCTTTAGGACCCCTGGGCTGTATGCCATCTCCCCACCCCTAGCTAGATGATCATGGGCAAGTGAGGGGACCTCCTGGACTTGTAAAATGGGGACACGATGGAACCTACTCCCTAGAGTTCTCATGAGCAATAAACGGGTGACATACATTCAGTGCTAAGCATCACACCTGGCATATTGTGGAGTTCAATGGTAAGTGTGATGTTCACATGGTAGTATTGTGAGGACCCAGGCCCCTCTCCCTACTTGTATCCCAGGTCCTCACGGGCAGGGTTTTGGGGGCCCGTGTCGTTGAGGGCTGCATCATGAATGTGTTGGCCATTTGCTTCATTAGTTCCTCGAGTCCCAGGGACTCCTAGGAACAGCCTGAAGAAAAGTGGGGAGGTTGAGGCACCCCACAGAGTTCCTGTCGAGGTGTGTGGTAAACCCTGGGGTGAGGACTACTGACACAGGCGAAGCAGCTTTGGCCATATCAGGCCTCGTTCAGTGCAGGGAGCTTGAGGGAATAACCTTAAGTGACAGACAGGCCTTGGGTCCCTCCTCAGGTGCCACAGTCCCACAGTCCCTGGCTGGGTAGGAGCCCTAGGCTGCCACGCCTCCCTCAGCACAGATCTGGACTGAGGAGGTGGAGAACTTGGGGTGCTTCCGGGAAGGGGCCTGGCCAGGGCATCTGGGAACCACACTCCGGGGAGGCTCTCACCTGGAACGAAGGGCGCTCCAAGGGTAGGTATAATGGTCTGCTTCCTCCTGGAATTCCTCACCCCTCCCCCCAAAATAGGGCCTGCATGTGGTAGCTGCTCAGTCAGCTTCCGTGAAATGAATGAGTAACCCAGAGTTGGGTTACCAGGCAAAGCTTGCCCATGGGATCTTCCCTAACTCCCCAGAAAAGCCCACCTTCTGGAGTTCCCCGGTCCTCCTACCACTTGAGTCCCTGGCCCTGGTCCAACTACTTCCCCTGGTCCAGCCCCTCTCCCTGGCCCAACCTCAGCCCCGCTGGCAGCCTCTTGCAGGCTTTCAGGCAGCCCCAGGGAGAAAAGCCAATATGCAGACTTTCTATTGTCAGTGGCTGGCAGGTACTAGGTAATAATAGCTCCTGTGGAGAACTAGCTGCCTTCTCTGGAGAGTTGGCAAATGCAGCCCTGAGGGAAAGGGAGGGAGAGGCCAGCCTTGGGGCAGACCTCCAAGTTGGCTCCTCCTCTGGACACCCTGCTCCACCACAAGCAGGGATCAATACAAGTGCAAAGGCCCAGGTTGTCCATGCCGGCCCCTCCTGGCCTGGAGCTCCTCATCCCAGCCACAGCTCTCCCAGGTCCAGGTCACTCCTGAGCAAGCAGGAAGGCAGATGGGGAAACGAGGCTCAGACCAGGCACATGCCTTACCCCAGATCAAAGAGTGAGCTGCCTGTGGAGCATGGGGACCAGAGCTCATGTCTGTCTCAGCCAACGAGTGGGCAAGGACGGTTGGTTGTGCAGAATTCACAAACAAATCTAGCCAAGGACACAAGTGGCACCAAAAGATCCTGTAGGTCTCAATGTTGTCCCTTAAGGTCGAGGGGTCATAAGTGGGAGGAAGGAAATTAGCAGCCCCTCCCTCCTATAGTTAGGAGGTTCACCACCCAGGAGGAGCCTCAGGACACCTATCAACCCCCAAAACTAGTGGTGTCAAAGGGGTTAACTGCATCCAACTAGGGTGAGCAGCTCATCTCAGTTTGCCTGAGACTTCTCTGTTTTTAGCACCACAAGTCCCAGTGCTCCAGGAAAGCCCTCGGCCTCAGACAAATCAGGACAACTGGTCATCCACTTCTACCTCGCCTTGCATCTCCCCTCCCAGCCCAGCACAGCCTGGGCTCCAATCCCCAGGGCTTCTCACTCACCTGCACCACCTCCGCAGAGCCTGGTCTCCCGTGAGGGCCGCCAAGGCCTCCACCTCAGAAAGCTCCAGCAGCGGGCCCTAACTGGCCTCAGGTAGAGCCTGCCGTACTGTCCTGCCAAGACCCTCTACGGCCATAATGACATACTGACAAATGGGACTTTTCAGGTAGCACTCCCTCCACAGAGGGCAGGCCTCTGGCTGTAGACTGGGCAGGCCCCAAGGCCCAAGGTGGAACTGCCTTGATGTCATTCTTAGATAATTGGCTGCAGTGCCCAGCCAGGTTCAGGGTGCCCTCTGACCCTCCTCTGCTGGCTCAATACCTGGTTCGCATGGGCTGAGTGTCTCTAACTGGGTCACCCCCACACCACCCCCCACCAACACGCCTCCACCAGCGATAGCATTTCAGCTGCAATTAAGAATTTCAAGTTGCAATTAAAAATTAATTGGAAACTGTGGGTTGTTTATATCTCTCTGACCTCAGTCACCAGTGGGCTGGGAGGGTGGGGTGTGGAGGAGGGAAGAGGGGCAGGTGAGAGAAGGAGGTCTTTTCAGAGCAGTTAGTCACGGGGGGAGGGCTCTCTGAGCTGGTCCGAGGTGCATTGGAGCAGATTTCTCCTGGAGGCTGGAAGGAATGACATCAGCCAGCTGGCCTTGAATGCCACAGTCCCTGAATCCTCTGACAGCCCCAGAGCATGCTGGTCTGTGGGTGGAAGACAAGAGAGAGGAGATGAAATTCACGTAAGAGAACTGATGGCAAGAACCAGGATTGGAGGTAAAGCTCATGGTTGCTTTCTTGGATCCTTGGCTCCCCCTCCCCAGAGGCAATGACAGCCAGTGGGGTGGACAAGGAACTTGGACCAGGTAGTTCAGCTTCCTCAGAACCCACAGAGAGGTGGCTCTGAAATGGGCCTCATGTTCTCTGGCCTCAGGGCCCTCTGGCCAGGCCCACAGACAAGATTCTCCCTGATGTTCTCAAGCAAAGAGATTCTGAATTCACCACAGTCCTCAGTCTTCCTCCAGGGTTTGGTGATATGATCTCCACTTTCAGGTGAAGATGTTTCTCCTGCTGAGGATCCCCCGTGGACATAGAAGCCAAAGGCACCTTAGCAGTAAGCATCACCTTAGCCTGTGCCTACAGCTGGCCTCTGTCCACCCTGAATGTCTTCTCAAAACTTGCTGCCCTCAGCTGGTTTTTAGGGACCAGGTCCAGGGTTCTCTCCCCCTCCAGGAAATCCCCCCTAATTCCTACAGGCCGCTATCTTCTCTCAGATCCCTAGCACCTCGTGGTTACAGCCCCCCATGGACCCAGATTTTATTTTGTCTGAATTGATGATAAACCAGTCTCTGTGAGCCTAGCTCCCCGGGACTTGGCGAGGGCAAGTCCTGCGTTCTCTTCTACCCCTGATGCAGAAATCTGATCTCACAGCACTAGAAGCAAAAAAGCTATCAACAAAAAGGTTCTAGATGCCAGATGTGAGATGGGTTTGTGCCCCAAAGTCCCAGAAATGGGGAACCACAGTGACAAAAGCCTGGGGTGGAGCACTGAGGAGATGGTTGGGCTCCCTACTTAGAGGAGGTGACTACTCCTTCCAGACTGAGGTCATGTGTGAAACAGTGTATTCATGTGTGTTTGTGTGTGTACACGCATGCCTGTGCCTGCAGAGTGGGCTCCCATTTTTTTTAATCACATTCTCCAAGGGGTCATTGCATTAGTTAGGATTTGCACGTAGCTGCTAGTAACAGAAACCCAACTACAATGAGCTTAAGCAAATTAGAGAATTATTTTCTCTCAAAAGAGAAGTCTGGATTTAAGCAGTCCAAGGTGGTGTAATAATTCCACAATTACTAGGGATCTGAGCTCCTTCTATCTTTTGACCCACCATCCTTGGCATACAGCTTTCATCCTCAAGGGCCCAAAATGGTTGCTTGAGCTCCAGCCATCATATCCACACTCTAAGCAAGAAGTAGAACCCAGGAGGACAGTGAAAAAGGGCATATGTCATCTGTCTATCTTTCTCTCAAGGAATAGTCTTAAAAGTCCACCCTACATCTTCTGCTTATAATATCATTGGTAACCTCTAGCTGCAAGAGAGGCTGGGAAATGCAGTCTTTTTGTTGAGTATCTTGCTATCTGGAATAAAAGTTAGGTTCAATTGCTAAGAAGAAAAGTGGAGAATGGGTATCAGGCATGTGACAAGAGGGCTATGTCCCAGCCGGCAAACCCCATAAGCTGAATAAGCCCTAAGATATTCAGCTTGGCTGGCCTAGACCAAGATATTATCTCTTCCAGGAAGGAGAGGGCCTCCACACAGCCCCAGGACCTGAGCCACACCAGCCTGTTCACAGAGAGTAGGAGGGCAAAAGTTCACCTGAGCAGATGCTCAGCAGAGCTTCCTTTTAGCTATAGCTGTGGCTATGAAGGACAGAGGTGGTAGAAGGAGGAGCAGCCAGGTAAAGCCTGGCTGGGAGATGGAGATATCAGAGACCTAATTATTTCATTCTTATATTTGCTGTTTTGTTGTGCATCTAAATTGTTGGCCTTCCAATAACTCTCCTAGGAGGTGGTGGGTACCATGACTGTCCCCGTTCTCCAACTCTTTTCTAATAAAACGCCTTTGTCTGCCTCTGGCTCCTGCCAGGAGAGGCTCAGGATGCTACCCAGAGCCTGCAATTCGCCTCTGTTTTAATTAGGAAAGAGGCATCTTCTGAGGATGTCCACAGCGAGGCTGGTAATTAGGGAGCAAACTAACTGCCTGCTCACTCGCAACTGACTTGGATGTGCTGGAGGGGGCTGCTTTGACCTGTGCTGCTTGGAAGCTCATTAACAAACCGGTGTTGAGCACTTAGCATAGTTCAGGTGGGGGTTAGGTGATGTGGGCGATATCCCTCCCACCTCCAGTAAGTAGTTACAAATGGAACAGGGGATGGAATAAGAATGCTGGACGGAAGGGGCCGGTGGCATTATTATGGTGAGGTGACTGGTGGGAAAGATGGAGGAAGTGTTAGGTAGGATAGATAGCAAAGCAAGGCAGGGAGGAGGAGGGAGACACTCTCACCGGCTAACCCAGCAGTCCTGAGCCTGGTCGGATAAGATTGCCAGATGTTCCAACATCACAAGAAACACCATGTTAGCCCAGGAGGAGGGGAACCCTTGAAGTTCTATGTATCTTTTCCACTCACTATCTGGGAAAGGAAGCCTTTGAAACTGTGTATTCATCCCAAGGTTTAGAAGGGGAAGAGGAGGGGGTCCACAGCACCCAGAAAAGAAGGTCCATAAAACAACTTTGGTTCATTGTCTGTTTCCAGTCACTATCAGTTTTATAAGGAGGTCCCTAGTACTTACAGAAAGAGCCCATTAATAACCTTGGGTAATGCCTTAACTTTAATTAACTGCCTCCTGTCACATATCTGTTTTACAACAAGATGGGAAAGTGTGGTCTGGAGCAAGATAAGAGTTCTGGGCTAACAACCCCCCCCCCACATACCTACTTTTGGGTAGTCATGCCCCCCCGCCCCGACCAGGGTCGGGGGAGCTGGCACCACCTTTACCCACCAATCAATATGCAACGTCCTCATCCCCATCCCACCAACCATACAGGTCTTCAAGACAAAGGACCTGATGCTCTTGCCTCCCCTGCTTTTGCAGCCCTTGCTTTTTGCCATCCAAGCCTATGCCTTTCACCCCCACCTTGGCAAGACCCAGTCTCTTTCCTGAGACTTACCTCTAATAAACCCTGCTTGCATGCTAATAGACTTGCTGATCTGTAATTCTTTACTGCATCGGCAAGAAAAACCACGTGTTTCCAGTAACAGGTAGAGGAGAAGGAGGCCTAGCCCCTCTCCTGGGAGCCTAGACTAGGGAGAGACAGGGCTCAGCTGCATGGGACAATAATAGAAGCACATTCATTTAACTAGTGTCTACTGAGCACCTACTTTGTGTCAGCCTCAATTCTAAGCCTGCGGATGCCTCAGTGAACACAGCAAAGGTCTGTCTGCCTTTACAGAGCTTACAATCTAGAGACAGACAGTAAATGAATGAGAAATTAAATGCACATGCTATGGAAAAATAAAGCAGGTGAGGGGACTAGGGAGTGAAGGTGGGGGCTGGGAGATTGCTATTTCCTACTGGCTGGTCAGGAAAGATACCATTCGAGATGAGATGGAAAGTGGATCATGGAGGAAGCCTTGAGGGTCATCTACGCCCTATTATGGCAGAAGGAACAGCTAGTACAAAGGTCCAGAGGTGGGGATGTGCCATGCATTTGTTCAGAAGCAGTAAGGAGGCTAATTTGGCTAGAACAGAATGAGGAAAGAGGAGAGGGACAGGAAGGGTGTTCAGGCTGGTGAGGGAAGGCAGGTCATTGAGGGCCTTATAGGCCACAGTGAGGACGGAGGATGTTGAGCCTGCTGTAGTGCAGAGATCAGGACAGAGAGGGCAAGGGCCCTCTGCAGGGAGCATAGCACAGTCATCTCAGGAGGTTGTGAACATTTCGATCAAACCCGTCAGGTACATCAGATTATAAAAACAAAAACAAAAGAAAAGCTGCAAATGGCCTAAGCATGAACAAAGGAATTTATTGGCTCACAGAAAGTTGAATCAGGGGCTCAAATGAGGTTCTCAGGAATCCATATGATTTTCTCTGTGCCAGCTTCCCTTGTAGTAGCAAACAGTCCCCAGCAGTTCCCAGTTTACATTATACCAGCTTAGCCAGTATAATGGAGGGCACCTCTTTCCTATTGATTCCAGTGAAAGTCCCAGAGCAGGACTTCACTGGCCTAGGATGGATCATGTGACCACCATTGTGACTCTGATTGGTTAGGCCTGGGCAATGTGCCCATTGATAAAATTATGGGGGTGAGGTCAGCACCACCCAGGCCTCATAGACTGAAGTGAAAGAAGGGAAATTTCACAAAAAGGAAAAATGGTTATGGTTTCCAGAAGAAGGGGGAACTGATCCTAAGAGAGCAAAAACAACAGGTACACTTTTTTTTTAAAGATTTTATTTATTTAGTTTTAGAGAATGGAAGGGAGGGAGAAAGAGATGGAGAGAAACCTCAACATGTGTTTGACTCTCACATGCCCTCAAATGGGGGATGCGAGACATGTGCCCTGACTGGGAATCGAACCAGTGACCTTTTGGTTCATAGGCTGGCAGTCAATCCACTGAGCCACACCAGCCAGGACAGGCACACTTTACATGGCATATACAGAACAGAGAGCCAGTATACAGCCATTATTAGATGAAAGAAAGGAAGGCAGAGAGGAAGAAGACTGAGACGAAGGAAGATTCAAACCTAAGAGAACTTGTTCCAAGAGGAGATTATGGAGAACAGGACCATCAGTGAGGACTTCCTGGAAGGGGAGGGGCTGATTCAGAGAAAGAAGAGGATTGTGAGTTTGGACAGGGAAGGGGTAGACTGACCCATTGCACTGCGCAGCCACTTCTTGCAGCAAGAACACAGAGTAACCAGGTGGTTCTGCCTGTGCCTACTCTATGCCCTTGGAATATGTCCCACCAACTGCCTCCCCGGCCACCTTTCTATTTGTGGAACAGTTATCACACCCCATGTTAGACATGGCTGCCATTCCAAATGGATTATTACAGATGATTTAATCACTTATATTAGCACTCCCTGGCTCCCACGTGGGGGCCCTGGAGCTTCTCCTCTCACATCAGCCCTGGCAGAAGCTTTTCTTCTGAAGGGGCTGTTGCCCAAATCACTACGGTGCACGCAAGCTGCTAGTACATGAAGCAGTCGCCAAAGCTCTGTGTCTGCCCCTAGTAGGGGTGCCAAAGGACCCACTGGGGTGTGGGGAGAAGGTATTAAAACTTCTGTTTACATTTGATTCATCTTATCCTTTTAAAAGTACGATATTATATATGTTTTATGACACACAGAATATATTACCACAGAAATATATGCATACAAATGAATTGGTATCTATAATATTGGAGGAGTGAACTGTCAGAAATGTTTGACACCCACTAGCAGAAATAAATACGGTTAACAATTATATTGAACTTGCCATGTTCTAAGTCATTTACTCTTCACAACAGCCCATTTTATGTAAAGATACTGGAGCACAGAGAGGTTGAATAACTTTTCCAAGGCTATGTAGCTTGGAAAATGCAGGGTTGGGATTACCCCACTGGTCTGGTTTAGAATCCTCTATGCCTATCTGATAAGATTGGGGTCCACTGGACAGGAAGAGGGGAGCTGAGATTATTGAGTTTCTCTTCGTTTCTAGCCTGAGAGAATCTTAATCACTCTCCAGCACAGCCTCAGACGCTCAGGAGCCCCTGGGTCCTCCCAGTGGCCCTTAACAGGAGGGAGAGGGCAGGGATGTTGCTTCCCGTTTGCAGATGAGTCAAGGAAAAGGGGTTGGGAAAGGGGAAGTAGCCCATCCAAGTCCCTGCCACTTCTCTAGGAAGCCTTTCTGATACTTCTGATCGTCTCAGAGGTCTCCATCCTCTGCCCACTGGCACGAAAGGCCCAGAGCTTGGCCTTTTTCAAGGCCATAGTCTGTCTTTATAACTATGCAGATGCAGATGTTAGAGTCAGCGATGGAATGAATGAATGAATGAATCAGTGTATTCATTACTGGGTAGCTGGCTTACTGCATGATTAAGGTCTTTGTCAACATCACAGATTCTCCAAAATGGCTTGGCCATCCCGCACCAGGGGCCTGACCTCAGTTCTCTCTCCCCTTCGCTGAGGAGATGAGGCTCATCCCAGCTGTGGCGCATGGGGATGCTAAACTCTGAGCGACTCCAGGCAAGTCATTGGCCTCTTTGTGCAGTTCCCTTGTGGGAAATTAAGATAGCAGTGGTGTCCACCTCCCAGGTTTGCTGTTAGGGTTGTACCTGGAGCTGCATGTAAAGCAGCTATGAATGAGTGGGACCTAGCAGAGTACCTGGCACTCAGTGGATGGTCAATTCATCAGAATCCCAGTTCCCAGCCTCTACCTACCACCCTCTGTATGTTGTCATTGGCAAGGGATGAAGTGAGGTGTCATTGTCTGGCCAATCCTCTATCCCCGTTGAATCCTCAGTCTCCCCCACACCCCCAACGCCAATTCATTCCCGCAATTCTCCACTCTGCCTTCCCACCCCCACCCCTTTGCTCCTGGAGCTGTTGGTTTAATGTGCACAATACAATTAAGGCAAAATGACTTTCCCATCAAACCCCCATCAACTTCCCGCTCCCCACCCTACCCCAGCATCACTAGCCCTATTCCCTCCCTCACTCAGGGACCATGGAGTTTAATTTCAGGAAATAATTCCCTGAATGGTCTCCTCTGGGGAGCCCCACCTACTACATCTCAGAGAACCCTCAGAAACCAAGATGGGGTTTTGTTTGATGGGAAGCTGCAGGAATCGGGGCGGGTGCCCAGTGGTAATTGAAGTCCTCGGTAGAGAAATTTCTACTGTGTAGCTCACTGTCTTAGTAAGGGTTTTCTCCAAAACAAAACCTAAGATTAGGATGTGGGGGCAGAAAGTTTGATAGTAAGGGAACAGCACCGCGAGCAGGGAGAGAGAAGCAGCCAGCAAGAGCAGCATATGCAGGGTCCTACTGTGGAGACTGGGGCTCCATGCAGCCTTGACCTCTTGGAACAGGGTGGGTGGGACAGATGGCTGTGGAGCAGGGACCCTAGAAGTGGAGCCAGAGCCAGCACCTCCCCCCCCCACAAAGGGAGAGGGGTTTCAGAAAGTGCCAGAGGCCACCTGGATTCACATCAAAACCTCAGGACAGCCTTCCCTTACCCTAGTGCTACTGTAAACAAAGGCAATGCGGCTGCACTGAGCCAACCAGTATGTGTTGCCTCAGCAGCTGAGGAACAGAGGCTTCGAGAGCTATGGGGCCCAGAAGCCCACCCTTGGGCCAAAGTGCTCGTGAGCCTGTGTGTGGCTAGGAAACTTCTGACCCTTTCTGCAAAGGGGCAGTCAGAAGAGGGGTAAAGACACTGGGGGGCTGACAAACATGGCAGACATTAGTCCATCTTGTTTGAAAAGCCAGACACTCCACGGCGCACGGGGTTCTGGGCTGAGGCTTCAAAACAGACTGTGCAGGGAAATACGAGGTCTTTCCCCTCCCCTTGCTAGTGGGTCAGCTGCAGGGGGCCTGAGTTCCCGGGCTCGTGGGCCCTGGAGGCCATGTGGCCTGAGAGCATTCTCAGCACCCCTCCCTGAGTACAATCGGCAGCAGCACTGGCACTGTGTGGGCAGGCCTGGCCAGGCAGACGGAGGTAGCAGTGAGCCAGCGGCGGAGGAAAGGAGCTGTGCGCAGCAAGTGGGACTCCAGCCTGTGTGCACAGCCTCCAAAGGACGCCTGGGGCAGAACTGCAACTGGGAATCTGCCAAGCAGCCTGGATGAATATGCTACAGCCACCTTCACTTCCCGAAGGATGGTACTTTTCAATGGGAAAGAAGGGATTCCAGGCACATTTTTTAACTGGTCTGGCCTGGCAGAGGATGACAGGGTTATTTCTCTTCAGGTGTCTTAAAAAGAACAGGGCTCTAAGGCAGAAACTTGCCATTATTCCAAAATGGTATAGCCTTTAAATCAACAACTCTTTTCCTTTTCCACCAGCTCTCTGACTCCAGAGTTTTGCCCCTAGGCAGTGAGCAGAACCCCATGAAGCCGTTCAGTAACACTGAGAAGCACACAGGCCTCCTCCAGAACTGTCTACCTGAAAGGCAGGGGCTGGAACAGTTACCCATTGGCTCCTTTTCCCCCATTGGCTGAGGTTGTTAATTTCCCTGCACTTTCAGCTCTGTGTTTGCTCAGATCAAGCAAACTTCCCTAGCACTGAACAAGACCCTGAAACATAAAGTGAACTATCTCAGGGATGTGCTTGAGGAATAGCCCACTGCTAGCACACAGTGAGCCTGAGCTTACCTCCGCACCACAGCTGCGGTGAGAAGCAAGCAGAAATGTGGTGCTGGCCTTGAAGAGATCCACTATGCTCGGTGTCACCTTCCTGCTTCAATTTAAGTGACTTTCATTTGTCGAAGACCCTCCAAGTGTGGGGATCACAGTTTTCCTCAGTTGAAACCATCCCGCTCAGTCACTCATTTATTCTGCACACATTTTGGGATACATGACGAGTGCCAGGACCTTGCTTGGCATTTGAGTTATGGAGATGAATCAGGCAAGTGTCCTTCCCTCCACGACTTCCCAGGCTGGGGGGGAGGCAGAGTCACATCTAAGTGGTGCCATGGAGGTTTGGGAAATTGGGAGCACAGAGGACGTAGTTACCTTGGAGGAGTCAGGAAGGGCTTCATTGGGGAGGTGGTGTTTGAATTGGGCCTTAAAGGAGTTCACCGAGCTGAGAAGTAGGCAAGGATTGTCTAAATCTATGGCCTGCCCATAAACAGCTTACAGGTAGTCAAGAGACCATGTGTTTAAAATCCACGTCAATCTCTTTAAGAGTTCTCCTGCCCAGCTAGCTCTCTCTGCTCCTCCACGAACCCCAGCAGGGGCTGACCTGAGAATTCGAGATTCAGCACTGGAAGAGGCTGCCTGCTGGACCTGAGCCACCAGCTCTGGGTTCCTCTGACCCCTGGGTCCTGCCTATGCGTGTGCCAACTGCCCGCCCCCACCCCCGCAACCTACCAGGCCTCCCTAGGTCTCCAGTGCCACAAGCCAAAAGGCCTCAAGCTGGAGTCCTGAGATACACGTACCTGGATTTGGATTCCGGTACCACAATGGTGAGGTCTGGGGCAAAGTGCCGCTCTTTGTGAGTCTTAGTTCCATAGGTTACAGGGTGAGGCTTGCAAGAGATAACTCAGATGAATGGAGCACCTCACAGAGGAGGAATGAGGACGAGGCAGCTGTTATTGTCAAATATTTGCAAAGGGACATTGGGAAGCGGCAACTGTTCATCTCATGGACCCTGCTCTGTGGAACTACCCAGCCCACCAGGGCACTTGCCAGGACTGTTGGGTGTGGGGCTGGAACCCAGTGATAAGCATATGGTGGTGGGAACTAGGAGGCTAGTCTGGAAAGGACCCTGTTGGTGGGGGTCTTTTCCCCAGGGCCCACGCATGGGGTAGATTTCCTGTAGTCATCAATTTCTCCTTCAAGCTACTCCCAGCCTCTTTCTGTATTAGCATGAGAATGGGATGCCAGCTGGGATTGGAGGGTCCAAAGGCATTTGTATTCCAAAGAGCTCCCTCAGCTCCCTCAGCTCCCTCTCCCTCAGCTCCCTCAGCTCCCTCAGGGTTGGTAGGCTGGGCTGGGATCCAGAGGCCTCTTCCGGGTGGACTGACAGGCAGGCAAGGGGTGAGAGGCCCCCACTGGAGGTGGGCTGCTCCCAGAAGCACTGCTCTGGGCTCTTGGCCCTTCTCTGCCCGCCCCTCCAAGGTCCCTGCCAGGCCTCTGTCTGGCTGACTCCAGGGCCCCACAAGTCCAGTCCAAGCTATTTTACCTCCCCACTCCACACCCCCAGAGTGAGCCTCAGCTGTGTGTGGGAGCGCCTTTTAGTTTGAAAAAGCATGTTCCATATAATAAGTGCTTTGATTTGTTTTGGGCGTCTTTTCATTTCTTTGACATTTTTCAATCCCATACCATTAAAAGGAGGAGTTTGAGCTTTATATGCTTATCACAAGGGAGCCTGGACTTTTTTAAAGTTGAGAAGCAGTGCCTAATGGGATTAATAATAATAACCATAATAATAGCTAACGGTTGTGAGCATTTGCCCAATGCCACGAATTATGCTAAGCAGTTTACAGACATTACCTTTATTAATCATCATAACAAACTTATGAGAAGCTGTTACAATCATCATTTTACAGATGAAGCAACTAAGGCTTAGAAAAGTAAAATGGCTTGTGTAGGATGATACAGCTAGTGAATGGCAGGATGGACCACAGCACTTGAGCAGCCCCTCTTCTCCAGCTGCCTCTCTGAGAAGGAGTAGCACTGGCAGGGGAGAGAGGCAGGGGGTGTTCAGGTACCAAGGTGCCATTCGAGGCAGAAGTTCACCCTCAGGCTCCTCCCCACCCATTTTGCTCTGGAGGTCCCCCTGCATGAGGGTGACTGACATCAGCCCCCTCCAGCCTGGTGTGTAACCATGGGGCTCAGAACCTGCAATCAGGGTCTCCACTGGGCTGAGCTCGAGGACATTTCCAAGGAAAGGGCAGAGAAATGTCCCCAGCTTGGGGCACAGCGTCCAACGTCAACCACAAGGAAGCATCCAAGATGATGGGTCTGCCGTGCAGTGATGTTCTTTACTCATCTGCCAACTTCCTCTCCATCTCCCCTGTCTCCTGCCCGGACACTCTTGACACCCCCTCTTTCTCCTCCCCTCCCCTTTTCCCTGCCCACTGAGAGGCAAGAGCATATCAGACACTACAGTGGACAGAAGAGTGCTGCAGAGCCTGGCCGTGTGGTCCCAAATCAGGTCCCCACCAGGCCCAAGACCCCCACTGACTCCCTTTGCAAAGTCTGTGCCTGGTTTCCATTAGGATTCTACCACACAAGCCAGAGCCTTCATGTCTGCTTTGTCACTTGCTCCCGCATCCGAAGAGTCCCAGGATCCCAGTGTGATCTAGGAGATCCTGACCACTGCTTCCCTACTGGGTGGGAGTACTCGGTGTGACCCCACCAGGATGTGCTACTGGGGGATTTCAGGCACCAGGTTAGTCCTGTGATATGTGTGCGTCACACAAAGGCCATGACTGCTTAAGTCCCACTGCAGACCAGGTACAAGGTCTGAGCCCAAAGACGCTGGAGGTGGAGGTGGGGGCAGGCTGGGTGCTAGGGGGAAGGGGCACTGGGAGGAGAGGCCTTGCCAGGCTTTTCACCTGCTCCTTGTTATCTAATGCTTGAGAAGGTAGTTAAGTCCTTCTCCCATCCAAGGCTGAGGCTGGCTGCACCCTGAGGCCTAGCTTGTAAGGAAGGGAAATAATAAGCACTCTAGCCCTGCCCCCAACCCCATCACACACATTCAGGAGGCCAGTCTGAAAGTCCCCCATTAGCATTCCTGAGGACGAGGAAAGGTCTCCAGGGCATCCTGGAGGCCAAAAGTGTGGGCTATGTTGACCTGTGCTCTGGGGACCCCAGGAGGAGGGTGCTGTGCCCCTAAGGCATTCTTCTAATGCAACAGAGCACAGGACGGGGACCAAGGGTGCCCTGGGAGCTCAGAACGGGGAACCTGTAGAAGGATGAGGGTGATGAAGAAGTTGCTGCAGTTCCCTCTGCCTGAGCTCTCAGTGTGAGCGGATGGGGGGTGGGGAGGGGCGGGGCAGGGAGGCACTGCGCTGAGCCCCGGGTGTGTATTATCTCACTCAGTGAAAGCCTCACCATAGTCCTCTTGAGGCAGATTCTTATTCCCTTATTCTTTTTCATAAGTACAATGCAAAGGCTGGAGAGGTTAAATCATTTGCCCCAATTACAGAGTACAGACTGGAAGGCTACTGGAAGAGTTCCTTTCGAAGGATGGGTGGATGGCAGGAAGGCCACAGTTGGGGTAGAAAGGAGGGTTGTGGCACTGGAGGATGCTGAGAAGAGTGAGTGGTCCAGGCAGGTTAAGGCTGGTGATCGGGGGAGGGGAGGTAGAAGGGAGGGTGTCAGTGGGTCCTGGAGGAGCAAAGGAGCCCCTTATTGTTCTGTTTAAGAGCAGAAGAATAACAGGAATACACCCTAGGAACAGTATTGTGGTGTGGAGGGAAGGGGCCCATGTGTAGTAGCTTCAGGAGGCTGGTCTGGCCCCAGACCTCAAAAGCCCACATTTTGAGCTCTGATTCATCAGGAAAGGAGCCCAGGGTGAGGGACTTGAGCCAGGAATAAGAGGCCTGGCCACACATTTGGCTATGCCACCTGACCTCATGAGCAGCAAACTGCCCTGACACTGGACATGGTACAATAGGAATCCGACATACCTCTCTGAACCTCAGTTTCCTCGTCCGTGAAAGAGTATAATGATGATGTCCATCACATGGAGCTAGAGAGGATTATATGATGATTGTGTCAAAACAGACCTGCTCTGGGTTGCCACAGGTTTCTTCCAGCCAGAGAAGGGTCTGGATGGGCCTCCTGCCTTTTAAGGAGGCTCTTAAATCTCAGGAATGAGTACAGTTCATGGGAGGGTTTCAGGGTAGCCTGCACCTTTCAGGGATTTAGTGAGCATCACGTCCAGAGCAGCTACTCAAGTTTCCCTAATTTTCTTGATGATGTGGAGCTGGCCCAGTCATTGCAGGGCCCCAGACCAAGTCCTCAAGCTCCGTCTGCAGGTCACAACCACCCCAAACCCCTCCCTGTACTCCCCTGATGACTGGGTGGGGGTGTGGATGGCTCAAGACAGCTTATCTCTCCTCTCCAAAACTGTATCCTTGTGCCAGTGGGTCAGACTGGCAGGCTGAAAGAGAAAATGTTTTGTGCCATAAAATCTGTTTGAAATCCCACTATTTGCTCTTGGCTCTGGGCCTGGAAAGCCCTTCTCAACCTGTCAGTCCTCTCTGGGCACTCTTATTAGTCCTGAACAGCTGCCTCTAGGAGTGATTTCATCAGATCCCCCTAACCAGCAGATCTGTGAGCGGGAGCAGGTTTGGATGGTGGGAGAGCAGAGCCGAGGGGGTTGGTCTCATGGAGCAAGGGAGGAAGCCAAGAACACCGAGCACCGACAGCCATCTAGGTTGGGGCACTTATCTCAAGAGCCAACAGTGGGTCCCCTGCCTCATAGCTTGAGTTTGGGTTGAATCTATCCCACTGCAGGATTCCCAGAAGGAAGATCCCTGGGCGCGTGACAAAACAAATACATACCTGCACACACACGCATGCATGCAGGCACATCCAGGGAACTCTTCCTGGCTACTTCTGGGCTGAGTGAGGCCCTTATACCCACTGGAGGAGAAGGGGCAACGAATGGGAGGCTGAGGCTGGTAACCCAGGCAAAGCCTCACTCTGCTATGGACTCACATTCTCTTTCTGTAAATGGGGAGATATTCTGACTTCGTGTGATCAGCCCACAGGGTCCACATCCTCTTCCAGAGCTGATGGAAATACAAGGAAAGACAGAGCCCCGAGGCCTGCCATGCAAGACCGGAGGACTGAGCTGCAGCTGCTTCCCTGGAGAAGTGTAGCTGACTCGCACAGCTGGCAGGAGGGTGGTTAGGGAAGAGCCGGATCAGATATGCTGGAAGGCTGCCCTTCTGCCTTGAGGTTAGAAAGGCCTGGCCATGGTCCAGAGGAACTGGTGAGAGGGCAGTATGGTTCTTTTTCACCCAAGCACTTTGGTTTCAAAGCCGATGCTGCCACAAGGTGTCACTAAAGGCAAAGAGAGGTCAACTGACTTGCTCAAGGCCACACAGGCCTTCTGAGGCCCAGCCCCGGGCATTTCTCACCAGACCTAGAGTGAATTGAGGTTGGAAAGAGAGCAGTAGGGGGCTCAGCAAGACTTGGGGACCTTGCTCTGCTGTAATGTCACAAGTCGTTTTACAGGCTCAGGGCTCTGAGCTTGAGGATATGCCAGATAACATCAGCAGAAAATCAGGCCTGGGCTTCTCTGCCACTGGGAGCTGACCTTGCTGGGAGAGCCGTGACCCGTCACACCATACCCAGTCCACACTGTAACTCTACTGCCCCCACTTGTCTGCACGTGTGCTCCAACTTCCAAGGAACCCACTTCATAACTGGTCAGAAGAAGAGGCCAGAGCCTGTCCTCTGGGGTTTTAAGCCTTCACTGACACAATTTTTCACTGGGTTGGCTGAGGGCTTAAGTTCTGGCATGAACACCCACCTGTAGCAGACACCGCTAGCTAGTCATCCCAAGCCCTTCCACACCTCTTTCTCCCCAGCCACCTTCCAGTCTAGAGTGGCCATGTGACCCACTCCTGTCCAATGAGATGTAAAGGAAGCACTGGGGAGTTTCAGGGTGCTTTTTAATTTTATTTTTAAAGATTTTGTTATTTTTAGAGAGAAGAGAAGGAAAGGAGAAATAGAGGGACAGAAACATCAATGTGTGAGAGATCCACTGATTGGTTGCCTCTCACGTCCCCCCACCCCACTCCCCACAACTGGGGACCTGGCCTACAACCCAGGCATGTGCCTGAACAGGGAATCGAACTGGCAATCCTTGGATTCACAGGCCAGCACTCAATGCACTGAGCCACACTAGCCAGGGCTCAGGGTGCTCTTTTTAAAAGCTGCAGAATTGGCATTCCCTGTTGCTTTTCCATATTCTTTCTGCCTAGAATATGGACAGAGATCTGGAGTTGCTGCAGCCATCTTACTATTATGAAGCAACATGCATGGAAACAAAGGCTTTTGCACTAAGAATCTTGGGGGAAAGGATGGAAGGAACCTGGGGCCAAGACAGCCTAGTGAACTTTTCACACCAGCCCTGGACTGCCCATCCTTGTTGTATGGAACCAATACCACCCTCGTAAGTGTTAGGAAACCATTTATTAGGTTATGTTTTACTTACAGCCTTGTGCATCCTTGGTTGTTATACCACCCTCCTCCATTTAGAATGCCGAGCTTGGGTAGAAAAGGATGTCTTTCCCCTGACCTTGGTATATGCCGGAGAGGTCGGGACCCTGAGCTTCCAATGCACTGTGAGCCCAGGACTCTCTAGGCTCAGTAAATGCCCTGGAAATACGCTGAGTATTAACTAACTTTACTAACTGACTGAGATCAGGATTCTCACTCACCTGCGTAACTGCATGTGTGTTTCTTACCCTCTGAACTCTCCCAGTTCCACTGACCTCCTGGGTAACTCCTACTTATTCTTTAAAACTCATCCCATTTTAAAAAAACAGAAACAAAAAAACTCAGCCCTCTTGTAAGAAATCACCGCTGTCGCCCTGGCCGTACCACTAGGATGGACTGGGCATTTTTCCTTTGTACCCCATGATACCCTGGGCCACTTTAAGCACTGCATTCGTCACCCACAGATGCAGTGCTACAGTGTACCCCGCCTCCCTCTCCAGACAAGGTGTCTTTCACCTTCCGTGCTGGTACATGTAGTAGGTATTTCAGTCATTCAATGAGCCATCGTTCATTGGCTCATTCATTTCTTTCAGAGCTTACTGAGCTCTCCTAGAGACCCTAGTGCCGTGTGGGCAGCTCTGCTGTGCCAAGCTGTCTCGGGGACTAGAACACCTCTGCATAAATAGAAGACTGCTAGTGATAGTCACCAGAAGCCTGGACTCAGGGATGAGTACTTCCAGCCACAGACCTACGTCCTTACAGCTTCACACAGCATGGAGGGGGTGAAAGCCCAGAGCCAAGATACCAAAGCAGCTTCTCATTCTGGGCATTCTGCCCAGCCCCCACTCAACCCTGATGTTCAGTGAGGAGGCAGCGTCACAGCCAAAGGGTCACAGAAGTTATGATCCAAGCTCTCCAGCCTGGGCTCTGGAGCTGGAGGGGTGGTCATGGGGGTATCTTGCAGGGTCTGCAATTATAGTCACCTCCTCCTGGACTCAGTTTTGGGAGCCGAAGATCCAGCAGGAGGCAGGGGAAGGGGCAGGGGCAGGGGACATCCCCTCAGGTAGTAACCACCTGGCCCCGAAGGCTTACTCGTGAGGGAAGCCCCTAAAACACCTTCCCTGTCCTCCTCTGGACCAAGAAACCTTTCCTCTGCATCTCCCCTGCCCTCCATTCCCTTGTTCCTTACTCTCCCTTCATAAGCATTACCCAAGTGCCAGTCAGGTGCTCAGCATTTCAAAACCAGGACCGCTCGGCCCATTGACACGGAGAAGGGCCCTAGTACAGTGTTTCCATTGGCTCTCCGGGCTGCCCCAGGCCTTGTACAGCCCCTTGGGCTGCATGTGCCAAACTTTCAGGCCTTCCCGCCCTAACCCAGTCCTCTCTCAAATTTTTATTTATGTATTATTTCTTTTGTATGTGTGTGTGTGATTTTTAAATATATTTTATTGATTATGCTTCACAGCTGTCCCATTTTTTTCTCCCCTTTATTCTTCTCCACCCTGTACCCCACCTCCCACCAGCATTCCCCCAACTTAGTTCATGTCCATGGGTCATATATATAAGTTCTTTGGCTTCTCCATTTCCCATACTATTCTTAACCTCCCCCTGTCTATTTTGTACCCACCATTTATGCTTCTTATTCCCTGTACCTCCCCCCATTCTCCCCCCTCCCCTTCCCCTCTGATAACCCTCCGTGTGATCTCCATTTCTGTGACTCTGTTTCTGTTCTAGTTGTTTGCTTAGTGTTTTCTCCTTTTTGTTTTGTGTTAGGTTCATCGTTGATAGTTGTGAGTTTGTTGTCATTTTACTGTTCACTCTCTTGCATTTTAGAAGAGCTCAGGCCCCACACCCAGTGAGCAGGTGCTGGCTCCTATCCTGGCCCTCCTGGGCTCTGAAGGAGGGAGGGGCGGACGTCAGGATGACCAAGTGCAATGTCAGGAGACCTAGTGTGTTTCAGGCCTAGATGGTTACAGCGTGGAACAAGTAAGTGAGCTCCATTACTCCACCCAATAAACCTGCCTGGCAGGAATAGTTACCGTCTTCTCAAAGGGAAGAAAATTTACCAAAACTGACACATGAAGAAACAGAAAATAGAATTCTTCCAAAGCCCTGAAAGAACTGGAATTTTAATCAAAACTTTTCTTACAGAGAAAACTCCAGGCCCAGAAGATTTTCCTGCTGATTTTTATCTAATATTTAAGAAAAATAGATAAACCTTACTATACAAAGTTTTCCTAATAATATAAAAAGGTGGAACCCTTTCAAAGTCATTTTATGAGGCCAGCATAACCTTGGTATCTCAATTCCCACATCTGCGAAGTGGGGATAACGGTAGGTAGCACCTATGTTAGAGGTAGGGATTGAGATTAAGGGAGTTGTTCGCAAGCCCTTTGCATGGTTCCTGGTACCTTGCATGTGCCCTGTGTTTCCTTGGTAATTATTTCCTTGTGGACGAGCCAGAGTTCAGGCCAAGGCCTGTGTCATATCTGCCCAAGGCTGAGCCCAGAACAGCATCCCTTAGACATAAAAAGAAAGAAGAAGAGATCTGGGGCAGTACCGTGAACAGAGCCCCTGTCCTGTGACATCCACGCAGCAAACTCTGTTTCAGTCAACCTGCTCGGAAACTCTTCAAAGTAGGTATTTTGATCACACTTTACAGAGAGGAAAGCTGAGGCCCGAGAACCTATGACCGACAGTGTAAGGTCAAAGCCAGGCCTGTCTGAAGATGAAGCTCATGATTCTCTGAGCCTTGCCAATGACGCAGGTATATTAACTAACCAAACCACAGTGAGGGTGGTGCTCTGACCTGAGCTGATCCGTCTCGGACTTAAAGGTGTCCCACTACAAAATGGGCTGAGGGGCTGCTCTCAGTGTGGAAAGATGGATGAAGTACATAGGGTCTCCTGGCAAAAACCTGTCATGTCTGTCTGGAAAGTTCCCATGAACCAGCCCACCTGGCTGTCAGACCCCCCCTCACAAACCAGGGCCACCACCTGCCCCAGCCCCATACGACACCACCTAGGGCATGGGGAGATGGCTCACCAGGCAGAATCATGCCTCCTGGGTACCGTGTCTTTACTGCATAAGTAATACATGAACAAATGATCACTGTAATAAAACCAATTCAGAAATATATTGACTAATAAGGGGATTTTCCCCGTTTTCCCTATGTCTACTCCGCCCCTGCCCCCCACTCCAGGGGCGACGCAGCTCCAACAGAGGCACAGCCCTCCTTCCAGACCTGCTTCTGTCACGTCCTCCCAGACACACACATACGTACACAAACATTTTGGTTCCAGGTGGTGTTTTACACGACTGCCAGCCAGCCTGTGGGTATTGTTCTGTGTGCTTTTTTGGCTTCACAATCTCACATGCTATTTATATCTCCTCTACTTCCCAAAGGGTTTGAGGAGGTTTACCAGAGTTCCAGATGGTGGGGTGCAGAGCAGAGAGAGAACAAGGGCCCTGGAGTGGTGCTGACCTGGACTGATAACCCAGTTCTGCCAAATGTATCTGGGTGACCTTGGGCCGGCCCCTAAACTCTCTGAGGTGTAGCTTCCTCCTTCATGAGATGGGGATAAGGGTAATAGTAGTTACTTCACAGGGTCACTATGATCCAACAAAGAGGCTGTTCAGTCATTTCAGCTCCCTGGCCTCCGTAGCACTTTGAGAACAAGGACCTAAGTGGCCAAGAGGCCAGAAGTAGTCAGTCGGTCCTTAGAGCTCAGGGCATGGAGTCCTCTCGCTACCAAAACAGGAGCGGCAGAGCAGCCAGGAGCGCGGGGGCCAGCATGGCAGACCCGGGGTTGTGGCTGCACAGCTGCCTGTCCCGTCAGGGTGTTCTGAGGGAGAGGTTGGGTCTCCTGTTCCTCTGTGTCCCATGGAGGTGGCCGCTGTGACCGCAGCTTGGCCCTCATTCCCTGAGCATGGGAGAAGCAAGCTACCCTTAACAAATCTCTGTCGATGTTCTTTAGATGATTCCGTGATCCATCCCTTCACTTCTGAAACCTGTTGGAAGGTGGGAAAACAGGACAAGGGGAGGCAGAGCTGCTGGGCCTCTGGACATTAGCCGGTCCAGCCTGGTCATTTAACATAAGGAAACTGAGCCCGGAGGTTAGAAAATAACTGGCACGCTGACTGTTCTGGTGTATAGTTAGTGCAATAAACGCTCACTATGGACAGTTGGGGCCAGATGCTTTGGTTAATTCTCACCCAGCCCTGTAGGGTTAGGTGTTCTAGTTTCCCATCTCAGAGGCCAGAAAGCTTAGGTCGATTTCTCAAGGACATGCCAGCATTGGAGCTCTGTGTGTGACCGTCCCCAACCTGCTCCCCACCTGCGCGTCTGTGTGACATGCCCCCTCTGCCTCATCCTTCTTCTCCAGGAGCGTCAGATCTCTGAGGAAGCCTCTCCTGGCCCGAAGGCTGGCCTGCTCACCGTCCCGTGTCCTGCTACTCCATCCTGACCTTTACAACCCCTGAACTCGCTGACTTGATGTTGAGTTTGTCCTCTCCCCACCTACAAGTCCTTAAGGAGGAGGGTCGGGTCTGATCCCTGTGTCCCCACACCCAGTGCAAGGCCGGGCACACAGTGAGCCAAAGTGAGTATTTCTGGAAGGAATGGAGGAAGGGATTCCAAAGCCCATTTTCTTCCCTCTGTCCCACAGCTTCTTGTGACAGAGTCAAGGTCAGGAGACAGGCCCCTGGATTTTATACCACATTTTATCTCCTTCCTCACCTCAGCACCCCTGCCCCTCCTTCCCTCTCTCTCACTCCCATATGTGAGTGCTCCCTATGGCCAAGGGCAACAGCCCCTTCCTGCCTCCTCTGCCATGCTGCCCATAGTCACTAGGAACTGCTCTGTGAACCTCACTCCCGTGAGGGTCCAGGCCTCAGTAAGGGGTCCCTCATCAGGACACTTGCCTTGCACAGGTGACAAGGCCTTGACCATAGGCCAGAGCAGGAAGGGCTTAGAAGCCCAGCTCTGCCTGGACTTTTGAAGCCACTGAGAAAGTGGCACTCCCTCCACCAGTGCCACACTCCTGCTTTCCAGGAGTTCTCGTGGTCCTCAATCCCTCTCCGAGGTGAGTAGGGGGCTGGGACACTCCCAGTGTTTGTCACTGAGAGTACTGTCATTGGGGAAGACTGTGTTTCCATGGATACAAGCCATGGGAGTTGCTGGGAGATGGGGCCGCGGTGTACACAGACACAGATCCACACAGAACTGCAAGAAAAATAGCAACAGATTTGCTGAGTCATTGGCCCCACATATTTATAGTTTCTGGCAAAGGCAGACCTGCCTATCAGAGGCTAATAATACTGCAGCAGCGTGTTAATTGCAGAGTCTCCAAGCATCCATTCAGATACCCGCGATCACTCCTTGAATAAAGAGGGGGGCCCTCACAGGGAGAGCCGGCATTTGTGAGTGTGTGTGTTTAGGAGTTGTATGCAGCCTGGCTCAGGCAGATAAAGAAAGCTAAACACCACATCAACCTGTCTGAATCCAGCCCACAGCAGTGTCACAAAGCACTCTGCAATCACCTAAGGATGTCTAGGACTCAACCTGTGTGGGAGAGGAAGCTGGTGGCTGTCTCCCAGGATAGGGGAGGGATCAGGGTGCATCCCACAGCCCGTGAAGACAGCTCTGGGCACCAGGTAGTTAAATGAAAGGGAGAAAAAGACCCCTGCCTTCTGGGAGGCAATCCTGTGGATCCTCCCACACACTCAAGATCACACACAGGTCACAATGAGGAAGCAGAGTCAAGGAAGAGAAGTGCTCAGGAGCCTGGGTTCCATCTTGAATAAACACCCAAAGGCCAAACTTGGCTTTGAAGGAGAGTCTTTGCAACTTTGCCTCTGGGAGCCAGAAAACCCATCCAGCTCTAACTCTGGCAAATCAAGCCCTTGCCTACGAGGACTTCCATCAGGACCTTGTGGTCCTACCTGCGTTGTGCTGACTTTCAGCGGTACTAGTCACATTCCCATCCATCACTTCTGCTACCTTGGGGGCTCCATAGTCACTGGGGCCACACGTTCTCAGCACCCAGCAGAGAAGGCCCTCAGTGAAGATTTGTGAATGAGAAACCAAACCCTTCACGTTCTTGGAAGGCAGTTCTCAGGTCCCCCCCCACCGTCTCTGAACTCCAAGCCAAATCCTCCCCTGGCACAGGCTCAGGGCTCCTATTGGCTGTGTCCCTCTCTGGATGTGCTGCTTCTTACACGGTGCCCCCACTGGATGCAGAGGGCAGAGATGGGGCCCCAACCAGATGCTGGCCTCACTGGTCTCCCGTCCCCACCTACCACACCCCATTCAGGTGTGCAAGGATTGCTGAGCCCAGCCTTCCTTTTGTTTCAGCTGGAACATGGCCCCTGGCCTCTGCCCCGTGGCTCAGCCTAGGAGGACAGAAGTCATACTCTCCTCCCAGAGGTCTCACAGCAGATGGGTTGGTGGCCTCCAGGGACCCACAGAGGAAAAGCAGAGCAAAGCTGTGCAGCGAGGAGGGGCAACTGGGTTCACTGTGTGAGCTAGGCCTCAATTTTTCCCATTCCAGCTCCCAAAACAGCTCAGTCATCTGTGACTGAGCTCACAGCACGGCAGGGGAGGCAGGAGAGGAGGGAGGAAAGGAGGAAGGGAGGAAAGAGAGGAACATACTTTTAGTTCTCACTTCTCTTCAAGAGCAGCTTGACTCAAGAGCTATTATTAATAGTAAATTAAATAGTGCCATTATTCTGAATAATAAAGAACTCTCCTGTTCCAAGTTCCCACTGTCCTCTCTCCAGACAAACACCCAGTGCTGCCTGAGGCGCAGCATCCAATGATGGGCACCTGTGGGACAACGCTGACGCTCCCGCCGTGCCCAGGCACAGGCTGCCAAGTGCCCCTGAGAATGAATGGGAGGAGACGAGCTTCCGGTGCCCAGGTGTCCTCCTTGATCCCACCACAGAGTCCATTCTGTGTGCAAAAAGCGGCCCTTCCACCTGCTAGCTAAGCGACCCGCGCACAATGCAAACTGATCTGTTCCCTCATCTGTGAAACAGGCATAAAAATATAAAGTATCTACTTCATTCTGTTGTTAGAGGGTGAAAGTTAATAATAATATTGTTATTGTACATATAAATTTAATATACATAAAGTGCAGTAAATGAGACACTGCTGGGATGTTCACAGGATAGAGCCTGAGACTCAAGACTGCAGGCATCAGGATCTCTGTGCTTGAACTGTTACTCATTGCACAGAGCTCCTCGCTGGACACGTGCCCAGGCTGAAGAAGGAATTCACGACTTGGTGTCTCGCTCTTCTTTGGGCCTCAGTTTCTCTACCCACCACTAGGAGACAAAGCTGTGAGGTGACGGCCATGGCCCAGACTGCTCGGACCAGCAATTTATAATATCAGTTAGGTGAACGCCTACTACATATCAGACCTTGTGCTGAGCACTTTTCAGTGGGTTGGTCATTTCGTTTAACCCCCACAACAGCTGTGGGGAGGCACTCTGTTCCACAGGTGAAGAAACTGAGGCTCAGAGAGGGTAAGTAACAAGTCCAAGATCACAAAGCTAGCAAGGGGGAGAGCTAGAATTTGAACCCAGGTCTGCCTGACTCCACAACCTGACTCCCGTGCCCTTTAGACCACATCACCTGACCTCTCAACAGATTCTTGTCTAGAAATGTGTTGTGTAAGTCAAGATGACTGGCGAGGGTGGGGGGATGCACAGAAGAGAATGGGCAGGTCTGGGCTGCCCCCACCCCAGCCATGCTTAAAGGTCAGGCAGCCCTCTATTTGCTATCAGTTTGTCCCCAAAGGTGAGAACTCTAGCTAGTTGCCTAGTGCCAGGAAAAGGCACAGATCTTAGAGGACGGGGAGAGGAGCCCCTGGGGGGAGGCTCAGTGGAAAGGCAGCGGCAGAGCTCTTGGCCAGGCCCGGATCAGGTGCCAGCAGGAAACCCGGGGTGCAGGCTCCGGGTGAGGGCAATGCAGCCCATTGGGTCCCTCTCACCGGTTCCTTCCCATCTCTCCCAGTCATCTGGTCCCCCAGGGCCCACTTGGCTTCTGCCTCCCGCATCTACAATGGCAGCAGTTTTGGGGAGGAGCACTGTCCCCTGGGACCCGACTGTGCTAAGTCTAAGTCGGTGTTTATGAGGAGGAAACAAGGCCGACTGCATTTCTAAAGAGGCTCTAGGGAGCTGCAGTTGCCTGTGGGGACATGATTGGGACCTCTCAACATTCAGCTGCTGGGGGTTGGGGTAGTGAGCTCTGGGATCAGCGGCAGTGCAGGGGCTCGGCAAGGTAGGTTTGGGAGTGTGAACACATGAGTGTGCTCATGGGTGTGTTCGGGGTATGTTCAACCTAGGCTGATGGAGCACTTTTGCTGTGGGGCAAGGCTGAGCTGGGAGGTGGGACCCAGGAGGCAAGGGATGGGGCAGGAGATAAACTGGTTGGTGCTTGGCTTCCCGGAGCTGCTGGAGACAGAGGTGCCCACAGGGTTACCTTCCACCTGGTAAGCACCAAAGCGGTAAGCTCCGGGGCTGGCACCTGCGGAGGGGCTCCTAACTCAGCCAGCGGGGTCACGGAAGCTCCCTGGAGGGACCTGTGAGTCCTTTCCGAGGAGGAAGGTGGGCAAGACATTTTAGGCTTGTGAACCACATGTGAGAGGGCCCAGAGGCACAGGGGGCCACACAGGGCTGCCACCTGCCAGGATTTCTGTGTAGCTAGAGGGGAGAAGGCGGAGATAACAAGGTGCGGTATTGGACAGGGCCAGTTGTAAGAGGCCTGGGCAATACACCTAGAAGCATGTGTTTTCTGCTGAAGGCAATCAGGAGCCACTGAAGAGAGTCATTTGACATGACTGGCCTTTCAAGATCACTCAGGGACTGGCTGACACTGCATCCAGCTGTCCAGAGCCTCGGCTCCAATCCCTGGGCATCCCAGTGAACCTCCCTGGGACTGCACCCTGCATTCGGGCCGGGGCCAAGGCAGGGTCTGTGTTAGACATGCTGTCCAACCAGGGTTCTCTGGGGCGATGGACCTCTCTCCCATAGAAATGCAACGGGGTGAAGACAGTTACATATCAGAAAATCAGTCCATATAATCAATCATATCAATTACTAGGAAGGAAAAAGTTACACAGCAACCTCAACAGACACCAAGACAAATCCTGATGAAAATACAGTAAAATAAAAAGAAGAGAACATTTCCTTGACAAAATAAAAAATATCTATGTGCAACCAACAGTCAACATCATTTTTAGCGATAAAACATGAGCAAGAGGTGTTCATAATTTAAGTTTGAGTGGAACAAGAATGCCTGCTATTAACACAATTGGTTTGCATTGTTCTGGAAGTTCTACCCAATGTGATAGTACATTAAAAATAAAAATCAAAAGAAGCACAATGTTCAGGAAGGAGGAGAAATTACTATCATTATTTGTTCATGATATGATTGCTTATCCAGAAAACTCAAGAGAATCAACTGAAAAACTACGAGAGAGGTCAGTAAGGTGGCCAGCATCAAAACAAATGCATGAGCAGTGTATTCCAGTTAGAAAACACAAAATAAAGAAATAATGTTCCTAATGTGGGTTCTTCAGTGAGCAAACGAAGTAAGGAAGGCACTCGAAGTTCAAAAACAAGCTCCAAGTACCAGCCCTGGTGAGGGAGGATAGGAAAGTGGATCCGGCAGGGGCCGGAGGCAGCAGAGGGGAACTGCAGAGGAGAGGGAGAGGAGGAAGCTGTCTTGGAGCACCTTCCAGGGCTGGAGGCAGTTAGGCTTGGTCTGGGAGCTTCCCTGTTAGCAGAAGACCCAGTCGTTTGGGCCTGGGTCCCAGGAGCCCAGACAGACAGCAAACAGTGCAGGACAATGAGACCAGGCCGTTCCCTATAGTTCAGTGAGCCTGGACTCCATCAGTGGAAGAATCTACGCCCTGGGGGCTCCAGGCTGTCCTAGGTATGGGGTAGAGGGTCTGCAGACCCTGGTGGAGAATCTTCATCCACTCCAGGGCACAGACTCCCAGAGAGTGGGATCCCAGCTAAAAGAGTGTTGCAGAACATTTGACAGGCCAATTACAGATTGCTTCTCTGGATTCATTAAAGCAGACTTCCTAAAAGAAACTGTCCATGGGAGAGGCACACCCGGCTAACCTCCACTCTGATGCCAGGGACTCACTCCCCAGCTCTCTGCCTCCGGACTCCTGGTAACTGGGCACCGTCTAGCTGGGGTGGCCTGATTCCCCCAGAGGCATCCGGCAAGACAGCAGGTGCACAGGAACTGGCTGAGTCGCTCCCAGGGCCCATTCTCAGAAAGCGAAGCGTCAAGATCTCTCTCCCATTTTCCATGGTGCGAGTATGGCAGGTTATGCATGCCTTGGTCCTCTTGCATGCTGGATGATGCCTGGGTTTTCCATCACTCTCCCTCAGAGAAACCCCACAGCTGAAGGCGTGACAGTTGCCTTTCAGAATAGCAAACTCTCTTGTCCACCTCTTCTAAAATGACAGGCTCCACTCCCAGCACTACTGCTCCTCCCCGGAAGACAGCCATGGTCACCACCCAGATAAGATGCTGCTGTTCAGAGAGAGGTTTGGTGCAAAGCAGTGGAGCTTCTGTGGTGGAATTTTAGGCCCTAAGACACTGTCTTGGGGCCATAAGGGCATTTAAGTCACTGAATTATGTGACAATCTGATTATTTAGTTCCCGAAAGCAGTAAATTAATGAGGGGCAAAGTGAGGCTTCAAGTGATCCTTCAGGTCAGTGGTGGGGAGGAGCAACAGGGCAGGACAGAGGAAACAAACCATACCTAGCATCTGATAGAGACTTAACTGAAATGTTCTGTGAAATCCACAACCAAAGTGCATTGGCATTATTTACACCTGGCTTCCACAGCCCGTGTTCTTCAGGGCTAGCCCCTGGCTGCTCCTTAGAAAACCAAGCATCATATGGCAAGCCTCCAATTCCTCACTAGAAGCTGATCTCCTCCTTGCAAACACGTTCCTCTGCTCTATTTCCTAATGACCTTGGTATTCTCATCTGCCTCGTTGCTTAGAATTGCTCCATTAATGCTTCCTTCTCTTGGGATGGGAACTGTCCTCCGAAGGTGCTCTGTAACCGTCCAGGTCTCCCTTCCCCGGGGAAGGGAGCTTTTCAGACAGGACAGGGGGTGGGCACAGGAAGAGAGAGCTCAGATTTCCTTTGTGGGCTCTGCCTTTGTGCCCAGCCCCCCCTTACTTCTGCAAGTTCATGGCTTATCTAGAAGCCTCTCTCCAAACCCAGAGTTGGGGAGGGGACTCTAGGCAAGAAGGTTGTTTGGCTTAATTCACCAAGTCCCCCTGGCTCCTTGGTCTAGTCACCATGGAAACCTTGTGAGGTCACCAATATCATTAAAACGAGAAGAAACAAATATTTCACTTTCTCCCAAAGTGAGTGCCCCCTTGGCTCCAGTGACTTCTGCCTAGGAGTGAGGAGGACAGGGAGCACTGTGAGGGGAGAGACCTAGCCCTGTCCTCAGATGGGGATTAACCCCTTGATGCGAGTGCTGGCTGCCCAGACACAAGCCATCTGCCTCTGAAATTTTCAGGAGTCCTTGCCTAGGAAAAGAGAATCTGCAGTTTTGTGCATATGTGAGCAGCCTTCATGCCATCCCTGGAGAAGTGGGAAAGAGCTCTTCCCAGGCAGTGGCACTGAATAAATGCTAGTCTAGCAAACTCGGGGAGCTGCTGTGGGGGGGAGAGAGGGACCACTGTTCTAGATCCTTCTTCCTCTCAACCAAAGGTGAGAGCAGCAATTTCCAGGGCATCAGGGGCCCTCCCCATCTTCAGAGGTGCTAAGGTTGGACCATGTGCCACCCTTCACAGCTTCATCCTCCATGCTGCCAGCAGAATGCAAATGTTCACTGCACTGGAGAGGCCCCAGTCCACCTGCTGCTCCCCTTTAAGGCCAGTAGTGGGACCAACAACTCAGCTTCTCGTACTCCTCTCCTCTGTCGTTCAGGCAACACAGCTTCTGCCCATTTCCCTCCCAGGATCCAAAAGTCTCTCTGTGCCACTTTCCAGACCTCTCCCAGTCCCATCACCACTGAATTTCTCTCCGACCAAGTGGGTCTCCTGTTCTCGAATCCTGCTGCCTCCTTTATCTCTCTTGCTCCCCACACCTAAGAGAACCTCTCCCCCTTTGGTATCTATTTAATCCTGCATGACATTCTTCATCATCACTCATGTCACCTTCGTATTTCCACAGCACCCAGCTCTGCCGTTAGGAACTTCCCCGCCACTCCACCACTACGGCCGTCAGCACCACCACCTCCACGGTGCTCACCTCACCACCAACACTACTCTCACCACCACTGAACTACTGCCCCGGCCCTTCTATCACCCAATCACCCATGCTGCCTCTCACCACCATCATCACACCTTCCCACCACTGGCAGGAGCCCACTGTCAGTGCCAGCACCACCGTCTCCACCATCAACACCACATTCACATCGCCACCACCGTTATGGTGGCCGTTGTCAGCATCATCATAAATCACCACCAATGACATCATCCCAACTGCCACCACTGTAAGTGCTGTTCTGTGGTCAACACCACCACCATCCTGTCCTTCACTGACACTGTACTCAGTGCCACCACCACTGTGACCTGTCTCACCACCATCCTAACCACATGACTGCTCACCACTATGTCACCACCTCTGTACTCAGCACCATCGTTTGGAGGGAAATGATATCTTCCTTCGCAAAATCACTCAATTGGTTAATCAATCAATCAATTTCAAATCCTCCATTGGAAGGCATGGGAGAATCCACATGGAGGGCCCTGGATCGAAAGGCCCCCTTCTTGCTCCCCGGGATTCTTCCTCCTTTGAAGAATCTCTTACCAGTTGCTATTGCTGCCACCAAAATGGCCAAGGGAGCTCGTCCTTGACTACCTCAAGGCATAAATGAGACAAAGCTAGGACATTTATAGTAAGTGGAATAATAAGATAAGCTGCTGGTCAGAGTATATATTGGCACAAACTTACTAAAGACTAGTGAAACAATATGACAAAGCCTTTGAAAAGTGCATTCTCAGAAATTTTACTTCTGAGAAACTATCCTAAGTAAATAGTTAGATAAATGTGAAAAAATGACGTGTGGATCTTACAATAGCAATAATTAGTAACAGTCTAAATGCACACAAAAAGAGACATGGTATAAAGAAACCGTATGGAGACTTCTGGCCAAGATGGAGGCATAGATAGATAAGCTTTGCTTCCTTGCACCACCAAAAGGACAACAACAAATTTATAAACAAAAAACAGCCAGAACTGCCAGAAAATCAAACTGGATGGAAGTCTGACAATCAAGGAGTTAAAGGAGGAACATTCATCCAGACCAGTAGGACAGGCAGAGACAGGCAGCCAGGGTGAACAGGATGCCTGGCGAGATGGTGGCTGGCAGACTGGGTGGTCCCACATTTACATATGGATAAACCAGGAGGAACACTGGTGATGACTGCTGAAATAAATGCAACAGAGTCTTAAAAAATAATGATATAAAAAATCAACGAGTGCAAGAGCTAGGTCATTAAAAAGATAAATAAGACTGACAAAACTTTAACCAGACTATCAAGAAAAAAAGAGAGAAGACTCAAAGTAAATAAAATCAGAGTTGAAAGAAGAGACATAACAAGTGACACCAAAGAAATACAAAGGGATGTAGGAAAATATCATGAAAAACTATATGCCAACAAATTGGACAACCTGGACAAAATGGATAAATTCCTAGAAACATACAATCTTCCTAAACTAAATCAGGAAGAATCAGAGAATCTGAATAGACATATTATATTGAGTCAACTGCAGCAACAATTAAAAAAAAAACTCCCAAGAAACAAAAGCCCTGAACCAGATGGCTTCACACGTGAATTTTACAAACATTCTGGAAACTAACATTTCTCCTTCTCAAACTATTTAAAAAAATTCAAGAGTAGAAAAGACTCCCAATCTCATTTTATGAGGCCAGCATTATCTTAATTCTAAAATCAGATAAAAACACTACAAGTAAACAAAATTATAGGCTAATATACCTGATGAACATAGATGCTAAAGTCCTCAACAAAATGTTAGCAAACTGAATACAGCAATACATCAAAAGATCATACACCATGATCAAGTGGGATTTATTCCAGGGAAATAAGGTTGGTACAACTATCACAAATGAACAAATGTGATACACCACATAAACAAAATGAAGGATAAAAACCACATGACCATATCAATAGATGCAGAAAAAGTATTTGATAAAATCCAGAACCCATTTATGATAAATAAAAAACTCTCAACAAAGTGGGAATAGAGGGAACATACCTAAACATAATAAAAGGAATATGACAAGGCCCTGGCTGGTGTAGCTCAGTGGACTGAGCGCAGGCTTCAAATCAAAGGATTACCAGTTCGATTCCCAGTCAGGGCACATGCCCAGGTTGTGGGCCAAGTTGCCAGTGAGGGCCATGTGAGAGGCAACCACACATTGATGTTTCTCTCCCTCTCTTTCTCCATTCCTTCCCCTCTCTCTAAAAATAAATAAATAAATTAATTTAAAAAATCATCTTTAAAAGGAATATGACAAACCCACTGCCAGCATCATACTCAATGGGCAAAAATATAAGCATTCCCCTTAAGCTGGGGAACAAGACAGGAATGTCTGCTTTCAACTTTCTTGCTTAACATAGTACTGGAAATCCTAGCTATAGTAAACATACAGAAGGAGAAATAAATGGCATCCAAACTGGAAAGGAAGAAGTAAAACTGTCTTTATTTGCAGATGACATAATACTGTACACAGAGAACCCCAAAGACTCCGCCAAGAAACTACTAGAACTGATAAATGAATACAGTAATGTAGCAGGATATAAAATTAATATCCATAAATCAGTTGCATTTTTATATACCAGTGACGAGCTATAAGAAAAGGAAAGTAAGAAAACAATCCTATTTGCAATTGTTTCAAAAAGAATAATACTTAGGAATAAATCTAAGGATATAAAAGACTTGTACTTGGAAAATTATAAGACACTGAAGAAAGAAATTGAAGAAGATATGAATAAGTAGAAGCACATACTATGTTCACAGATAGGAAGAATTAACATAATCAAAATGTCCGTGCTACCCAAAGCAATCTACAAATTCAATGCAATTCATATCACGATACCAATGACATATTTCATGGAACTAGACCAATTATTTAAAAAATTTCTACAGAACCCCAAAAGGCCCTGAATAACAACAGCGATCTTGAGAAAAAAGAACAAACTTGTAGAAATCATGTTACCTAATATGAAACTATACTATAAGGTCATAGTAATCAAAACAGCAAGGTGCTGGCATAAAAACAGACACATGGATCAATGGAACAGAATAGACAGCCCCAAAGTAAACTCATGCCTTTATAGTCAATTAATATTTGACAGAGGAAGCAAGCACATACAATGAGCTCAAGATACTTTATTCAGTAAATGGTGTTGGGAAAATTAGGTACATAAAGAAAACTGAAATTATGCCACATTTTATGTAACACACAAAAATATATTCAAAATGGATTAAAGACTTAGATGTGAGACCAAAAACCATAAAAAGCCTAGAAGAAAACATAGGCAGCAAAATCTTGGACACTGCTTGTAGCAATATTTTTTCTGGGACATCTCCTCAGGAAAGGGAAAGAAGAAAAATAAACAAATGGGATTATAATGAACTAAAAAGTTTTTGTAGCACAAAGGAAACCATCAACAAAATAAAAAGACAACCCACTGAATGGGAGAATGTACTCACCAATACATGTGATAAGGGGTTAATAGCCAAATTTATAAAGAACTTATAAAACTCAACACCAAAAAACCCCAAACAACCCAATTAATAAGTGGGAAGGGACCTATATAGACACTTCTCCAAAGAGGACATACAGATGGCCAATAGACTTATGAAGAGATGTTCAACATCACTAATCATCATCAGAGAAATGCAAATTAAAGCCACAACGAGCTATCACCTCCCACTGGTCATAATGGCTACCTAATAAATCCACAAACAGCAAGCACTGGTGAGGATGTGGAGAAAAAGGAACCCTTTTGTACTGTTGGTGGTGGGAATACAGATTTGTGTAGCCACTGTGGAAAGGAATGTGGAGATACTTCAAAAAATTAAAAATGGAATTGACTTATGACCCAGGGATTCCACTTCTGGGAATTTATCTGAAGAAACCTGAAAAAATAATTCAAAAGAACATAAGCATCCCTATGTTCATTGCAGCTTATTTACAATCACCAAGATATGGAAGCAGCCCAAGTGTCCGTCAGTAGACAAGTTCATAAAACAACTTTGGGATATTTGCACAATGGAATTCTACTCAGCCATGAAAAGAAGAAAATTTTACCCTTTGCGACAGCATGGATGGACCTGGAGAACATTCTGCTAAGGGAAATAAGCCAGTCAGAAAAAGACAAATGCCATAGGGTTTTATTCATATGTGGAACCTAATAAACAAATTTAACTAACAAGCAAAATAAAGACAGACTCACAGACAGTGAGCAGGCTGACAGCTCTTAGGGGAAGGGTCAGAGTGTGGAGGAATTGAGCAAAAAGGAAAAAGGACTCATGGACATGGAAAATAGTGGGATGGTTGCAGGGGAATGGGAGTTTAAGGGGCATATATGGTAATGGAAAAAGTACAACAAAATATTTTTAAAATAAAATAAAATACACATCAAAGGAGAAAAGTGAGTTTCAGGGACCACATTGGGAATACATAGAGCCAGATGGAACCTGATAATCTGGGTGTCAAGTATGGCCTAGCCCACCCACTGCAGGCCCCTACCTGCCTGCACATCGTAGGCATGGCCTTAATGAGCACCTGTCCGTACCCAGGAACATCCACCTGGATGGTTCAGCACTTGGAGGCCTGGTCCCAAAAGAGCAACATTTTGGGGATGCAGGGAATTCTCACTCTAGTGCCTAAACCTAGACCCATCTTCTCATACTGCTCTTATACTGCTCAGAGCACCCACATCTTCCTGTAGTTTGGGTAACAAAAGGAATGATACCATCTGTAGGGGATGGCCTGCCACCCACAAGGACATAGGCATGTGAGCTTATACAAGATACTACTCTCTTATGACAACACACAGCAATCATACAAAAGATGTACACACATAATAGCAGGGTAATTGTCTGTTTTGGCACAACACATTTACCACCATTATCATCACTTCCACCACCATCATTATCACCTCTCCATCACCACCACCACCACTACCACCAACACCATCATCACTCCAGGTATCACCATTAACATTATCACCTCTACCACTATCACCACCATCATCACCTCTACCACCATTACCACCACCATGACATCATCATCCCATCCACCACCACCACCATCATCACCTTCACCACCATCACCATCATAACCTCCAGTCTCCTTTTTATCCAAGCAGTGTACACCCGTCCAGTTCTACCTATATTTAGGGTTAGCTTACCTCTCACATGTCCCGAACTGTAAACAAAGAGGAAAGTGGACAGAGGGCTGTTTTGTCCCCATCTCCGGACATGTCCCTGATCCACACAAAACTCTATGCAGTTCATTCACTTGGTATTCAATGGAATAATGCGGCTGGTAATGAAATTGTTTTGCATTCAGTTGGATAACACTGTTAGTTATGAATTTATAATTCACAGAGGGATGGACTTTTTTTTCCAAGGCATCAGAGAAGCTGTTGCTTACAAACTTGTAATTTGCCGCTGCAAATCCATCTGTAAATGACACCACTGCAAGCCGAAAATCTCCCAGGCACAAGAATAGTGCTTCAGAATTAAATTGTGTGTTTGACAGAACCTGCTGTTTTGTCCTGCCCTGGCCCCAGTGTCCCACCCTTCCTCCTGGGTGCAGCTTCAGCCTCGCCAGTGTGCCTTCATCAGTTTGGCCCCCACTGCCCCCAGCAGTCCAGCACCCTGCCCCTGCTCCTCTCCTTCCACATCCAGAAGGGGAGTCAATGGCCCACCCAAGGTCACACAGCTTTCTGGCTGGGCCAGAAACTGCAGACTGGCTCAGTCAGACAGGCATAATCCGAGTTGTGGAGTGAACAGAGAAGACCACTGTCCACTACTCCTGACTCTCTAGGCCCACGTCCTCCCATCATTAATGGGACGCCGAACCCTCTTAGAAGCATTCTCCCAGATCTGTCAGCCAGAGTACGGATAGGCAGAGTCTGCTCAGGAAAGAGCCCCCCTTAGCCAGAACAGAGCCCAGATGAGGTGGTAAACAAGTGTGAGTGAGGAATTGAGCCAAGGCCCAAAAGGGCAGATGGGGGGGGCAGTGCTTTGTGAGAGCACAGTATACAGACCATATGGGGCTAAACCTCATTGCTTCAACTATTTCTAGGCTCTCGTATTTCATTTTTTCTTATTTCCTTTTGTGTTTCTTTCAATTATTCACTGATTTATTTTTTCATAAAAAAATTATTTTTAGAGCCCTGACTGATGTGACTCAGTGGATTGAGTGCTGGACTGTGGACCAAAGGATCGCTGGTTTGATTCCCAGTCAGGACACATGCGTGGGTTGAGGGCCAGGTCCCCAGTAGGGGGCTCATGAGAGGCAAGGCACCCACACATTGATGATTCTCTCCCTCTCTTCCTCCCTTCCCCTTTCTCTAAAAATAAATAAATCATTTATTAAAAAAGAGTAAAATTACCCTTGGTTGATGCAGCTCAGTGGATTGAGCACAGATCTGTGAACAAGAAGTCATTGGTTTGATTCCCAGTCAGGGCACATGCCTGGGTTGTGGGCCAAGCCCTCAGTAGAGAGCATGTGAGAGGCAACCACACACTGATGTTTCTCTCCCTCTCTTTCCCTCTCCCTTCCCCTCTCTCTAAAAAAAATTTTTTTAAAAAGAGTAAAATCAAAATATTTGATGAGCACCTTGAGGAGCTCATTGAGAACTGCAACTACTACTATGAAATCAGATATTAATGCACTAGTTTCTCAAGTACAATGTCAAGCATCCCACTAGTTTTATGTCTTTTATGATAAAAATATTAAAATATAAAAAAATTATTTTTAAACTCATATTTCTTTCACATAAGATGAAAATAAAAAGGAGGCTCAGTCTATAGCAGGGTTGAAAAATGAAATTGATGCTTGGTAAGAAGGCAGCACTGGAAAAGAATTTTGGCACCTCATCAACAGAGTCAATCAACAAACATCCACGCACATGGACAAATAAGAGACCATGGCCTCTGCTGTAGAGGCTTAGCATAGAGGCAGGCCATTGTACAGCAGCATGGATAAGATGGGATCACTGCTTTGATAAATCTGTGTGCTGTGGAGCCCCATGGCAGAATTACCAAACTAGCCTAAAAGAATTTAACATGAGACTTGCTACTGATAGCTGTGACCTCCAGCAAGTTGCTTAACCACCCTGGACTTCCTCAGTCATCAGTCAGTACTGGCTGCACACTTGTACTGTAGTCAACAGGAGGGATGTACATTCTAGCAAGGGATGCAGATGGGACATTCCAGGGGGCATGGGCTAGTCTTGGGGAGGGCTCTGGGAAGGCTTCCTGAGGACTGAATGGTAAGCCAGGGCCTCAAGGGTGAGTGGGAGTTAGCTAGGTGAGGGAAGGGTAAGAGTGCCTTCAGGCAGAGGGAACAGCACATGCCAAAGTCCAGAAGTAAGAAATGTGGGTGACCCAGACATGGGAAGATCAATGTGACTAAAACGCAGAGACTAATGGGAGGTAAAGAGAGAAGGGAGCTGACAGAATTAAAGGGGCCAGACCACCCATAGACTGGGGATGTGATGAGAATTTGAGACTTCAGTAAAATGTGGAACACACAAGGGATTTTGAGCAGGGAAATGATAATGTTTAACCCAAAGTTTTTTGAGATCCTAGTGGCTGTTGTGGGGCAAATACCTTGAAGTAGGGTGTCCAACTCGTTTTCACTGGGGGCCACATCAGCCTCGCGGTTGCCTTCAAAGGGCCAAATGTACTTTTAGGACTGTATAAATGTAACTACTCCTTAACAGTTAAGCGAGAGCTCGGCGCTGCTGCCAGGTAGAAACAAGGTGCCAGGCCAGATAAAATAAGGTGGAGGGCCATGTGTTTGCCACCTGTGCCTTAACGAGAACCAGAAAGCATGTGGTAGAGACTGAATTTCATTGTCTGATGGAGAGCTGATGGTGTCTCAGACAAAGGGATGGCAGCAAAGTTGAGACGGGACACATATTCAGGAGGCAGAATGAGAAGACATGTGGATTCGATGTGGGTGGGTGGTGAGGCAAAAGCCAAAAAGAAGATTCCCATAGTTTCTGCAAGAGCAGCTGAGATAAGGGAGACAGGGTGAAGAACTGCTTAGGAAACACCCCAAGTTCAGTTTTGAATTTTAGCTGCCAAGGAGGCAGGAGGATCCAAGAGTCTGGAACTTAGAGAGAATCTGGGCTGGAAGATGTGTATACAGGACGAGGGGCCATATAGGGGCAACAGCAACCATAAGAGAGGAGGAAATGATGGAGGGGAAGGAAAAGAGGGAGAATAAAAAGGACACAGAACTGAGCCTTGAGCAACGCCAGCGTTCAGAGATGGGCAGGGTGGAGAGCGGGCAGGGGAGGCTGACAGCCAACAGAAACCGGGATGGCTCGGCGTCCCTGAAGCTGAGGGAAGACAGGTGTTTGTACCAAATACAGTGAGAAGACGAGTCAGTTCAGGACTTGTGGATTGAGCACTTGGAGGTCAGCAGTGAAGTTAGCATTTAAGGTTTTGTTAGGGGTGTAGTGGAAGTGGACTCAGCATAAAACAAGGAGGAATGAGTGAGGGCTGGGGAAGCAGAGGCAGGAAATAGGCATGGCACGTGGGGTGAGGCTGGCGGTGGACAGGAAGAGGAGGCAGTACTCAGAGAGGTAAGATGGGAGAGTTGGGAGAGCAGGTTTAGATGCTGATGGAAAGGGGTGGGGATGGAGGGGTAACGGACAGCACAGGGTTCCCCCGAAGGCCGGAGGGGATGACCAAACACGGTCTCCCAGGCTGGAGGGACACGACCCACATTTTGATGTGTATAATACGCATTATTTTCACCCAAAGTTTTGAGGGAAAAAATAAGAATGTACATTATACATAAGAAGTACTAATTCTGTATCTGTATAAATGTTTTTAATTCTTTATTTATGCTTATGTGTTAAAAGTGTAACTCCGGAAAGCAATAATGATATCTGTATGCTAAATGATGGTCTGGAATACAATCATTGGTTTTGTTTCTAAATATAAATAAATAAATAAATCATTTAATTAAAAAATTAAAATGAAAGATTTTTTTCCTAAAAGTTTGGCCCAAAAAGTGGGTGTGCATTATACATGTCAAAATACTGCAATTGAGGATTCTCTGTGAGAATGTACAATACCATCTGCAAAATATCACCTTCCTGGGATATCCCTGTACCCCATTTTCAGAAGAGAATGCAGTGGCACAGAGAGGGTATGTGATCGGTCTAAGTCACACAGAAGGGCTTTGTATACAGGTCTTTCATGAGGAGAGCGGGGCCTGAGTGTTAGAGGTCCATGGGGGAGTGTGAAGCCTCAGGATGTGCCTTGGGGAGCACCTCTGACCTCTGAGCTCTGCCCCTTCCCTCCAGCATTTCCTATCTCAGGTCATCTTTAAAACATTTAATAAAGATGTACCACAAGTGACTATTTCAGAGATTCAGTAGTCAGAAACCATACCGTGACAACAGACTACAGCAGACTGTGCTGGACATCGAGCGCGTGGAGGTGTCTGCTCTTCAACAGTTCACTGTCTAGTAGGAGAGGGTCAGAGTCACAGTGGTGACGTTAATGTGCTATATTTGTGGCAGATGAGGGTTCTGCAGTGGTGCAGAAGCGGGACCTTACACACTGGGAGAAGAAGTCAGGAGGTTCTGGTCGACCCTGAGGAGAAGGGTGAGAAGAGGAACAAAGAGGGGAGCAAGTGTAAGGAGGCTAGTAGGGAGAAGCTGCAAGGAGCTCGGTGTGGCAGAAGTGTAGGGAGCAAGAGGCAACAGAGAGGAGGTTGGACAGATGGACAAGGACAAGCTTCTGAAGAAGCATGAATGCCAAACAAGTAGGTCAGAAATCCAATGCCAACAACAGTGGAATCCACAGGGTAAGTCCGAAGGTTGACAGATCCATTAATTGGCCATCAGCTAATGCAGGAGCCAGTGAGCATAACCAAGGGCCTGGTCATCAGTAGAAGGAAGAAACCTGTCTATACAATGTCCAGAGGGGACAATCGACAGGACTTAGTGACTAATTAGATGTAGAAGAACGGGACTTTAGGGCAATCTCAAGTTTCTGGCTTGTGTTGGGGTGAAGGGTGATGCCATCCTCTGAGACGGGGAAGACAAAAAGGGAATATGTTTGGGCAGCGGGATGACAATGGGCTGTGACTGGGGCACAGTGAGCTTCAGGTGCCTGTAGCACATCTTCACGGAAACATCCAGTAGACGGGGAGCAATACAGTCTGAAGCTACGGAGAGGTCTCTTCTGGAAATAGCAAATTTGGAGTCAAATATTTCTAGGGAGTGTGAGAGAGCTCCCTTGGGGGAGGTTTGTGGAATGAGAAGAGAGTCTAGGTGGAAACTCCATGCATCACCAACATTTAAGGGAGCAGAGGAAGAAGAAAGACCCTTGAGGCCATCTGAGCAGCAGCCCTCAGAGAGGTGAAAGAGAGCCGAGAGAAATGAGTTATGATGCCACAGAGGAGTGAGTGCCAGGAAGCAGGACAAGCTCAGCAGGGTCAGGTACCATGAAGGGATTGCCTTGGACAGGGGAGGAAAAGTGTCCGCTGGCCTTAACAAGAACAAGGTCTTGCCCAGTGAGGGCGATTTCAGCAGCGCAAGGACGGCCACAACTAGGTTATCAAGTTTGAGGCATGATAGGAAGTGAACAAGAGGCGGCAACCAGTGTAGGAAATCTTTTGAGAACCTTGATTCAGCTGGAGAGATTACAGTGAACAGGAAGATGTCCCCAGACATGAGCCCACTGCTGTCCATCCAGTCACCTCCTCCTTGTTCTGAAATGGCCTAGGAGACTCAGATATGGACCCTCCTTTACTTGGGGAATTTCTCATGAAAAATTTGCCTATGGTGCTATCCACTCATCCCACCTTTATGTTCAGAAAATTTCTCAAAGCCCAAAATGTTGATTAAAAAGCTAATATTCACAGAACATGTACTAGAAGGACTGTTTTACTTAGACCTCAAGACAACAATCAGGAAGGTATTTGCAAAGAGAGGAAACTGAGGCTTGGGAAGGTTTAGTGAGTGAGTTGCATGGTTAGTGGGAAAGCTGGTGTGTGAGCAACTCCACTGCCTAAGTGTAAGCTTCTCAAATGTCTCTATCACCTCTCTGTGAAGCCTGAACATGCTCACTCTGGCTCAGGCAGCGCCAGGACCCACCCCTTCTGTGAATTCAGTTTGCAGATTGAATCTTTGTTCCCTCCTGACCTGCACACCAACTGCAGTCCTGAACATTCAACCACAATGGATGACAGGCCAATAAAAACAGCTACCATTTTTCCAGCTTCTGCCCCCCACCCACCATAACCTAGGGCACTATGTTTGGTGTACCTTGTTCCTTATGTTATTCCATCTTCAAGGCAACCTTATTGCAGTCACTATTATTTTGCCTATTTTACAGACAAGGAATCTCAAATTCAGAGCAGGCAAATAATTTGCCCAAGATCACACAGCTGGTGAATGGCAGAACTGGGACCCAAACCGAAGTCTGCCTGATGCAATAATCTGCCAAATACTCACCTTCCCCTCTGTGGCCACAGGACAGCAGCTCCTGACCCTATATGGAAGTCTAATCATTTGGTTGATGATCTGTTCATTTAGTATTGAATACTAAATGCCACGTATATATGTCAGGCTCACCAAATCAATTGGAGTAATGAGGAATTTATTGGCTCTTATAGATGGGTAGGATGTTACTGCAATTCCCAGGACTCAAAAAAGAATGGCAGGAACCAAGGAATGAGAGCCAAAATCAGAACTCAGGACTACCGTTATGATCTCTAAATTCCTCTTCCGTCTGTTGCTTTGTTTGACTCCTACATTTAGTGGGAAAGATGCCTTGTTGGAAGCCTCGAAGCCTCAGCACTATAACATCCAGCTGTGTGCTCAGTGGGAAGGAGGCTTCTTCCTCCCAGAATCGATATATCTGTCCCAGGGAAAGCCTCTGATTGGCCCTGCAAGGGTGATGGGCCTACCCCCTGAGCCAATCACCGGTGCTGGAGAATGGACTGCTACGACTGGTACAGTCTGGGTCACACACCTACCTGCTGCCAATGGGGCAGCATGTGTGGAAGTAGTGGGATTTTAACAAATAACCTATCATGTCTGTGTGACAAGAGGGAAGAAGTTCCTAAAGGAAAGGGATGCCAGATATGGGATAAAAGACAGAAAATAGGCCAAAGTAAAAGTCACTAACTATCACATCCCCACCACTGGTCCATGTGAGAGACAGGGCAGACAGAACACAGATAGCACCCTGGGAGTCCATAGCCTCACATGGAAATAAGGTTTATAGACACAAAGCTGTTAATGAGAGCTGAGAGCAGCTACCATCTATGAAGCACCTACAAGGTACCGGGGACCTTGCAGTTACATTCCTATCCTTTCAGGCCAAGAACTTCCATGTTCACTTTCCTATTCCATGTTCACCATGACCCTAGAAAGTAGGTACTCTTGCCCTGGCTGGTGTTGCTCAGTAGACTGAGTGCCGGCCTGAGAACCAAAGAGTTGCTTGTTCGATTCCCAGTCAGAAAACGTGCCTGGGTTGTGGGCCATGTCCCCAGTTGCAAGAGGCAATTTTTAAAAAAAAGATTTTAGTTATTTTTAGAGAGGGGGGAAGGGAGGGAGGAAGGGTGAGAAACATCAGTGTGTGGTTGCCTCTCATGTGACCCCTACTGGGGACCTGGCCTACAACCCAGGCATGTGCCCTGACTGGGAATCGAACCAGCGACCCTTTGTTTCACAGGCCCGTGCTCAATCCATTGAGCTACACCAGCCAGGGCTAAAATCTTTTAAAAAAAGAAAGAAAGAAAGTAGGTACTCTTATCATCCCTATTTTTCTGAATCAAAGGGGCAACAGAAAACAACATTTCTTTTTTGGCAAGACAGCCAACACATGAAAAAATAAAAATGTTATGGGCTTCTTATTCTTGCTCAGAGAGGTTAAGTGACTTGCCCAAGGTCACACAGTTAGCATATTAAATAAACATCCTAGGAAACATTTACTTAAGGGCCAAAAGAGTGCTTCTGTTTCTTCCTGTTGACTAAAGGACCGGGGAAGGCTGTGGGGAATGGGGGGCAAGGGTAGTGAATCCAAGCAGAGCTCTGAAGAATGGGGCATCTGGGCAGAAAGGTAGGGAGGTCCGGAGAAAGAGAGAATGGGTCCATTTCCAGACACTATGGAAGGCAAAGCCTGAGAACCACCCAGAACCTATCTATTCCCTCTTGTCTGTGGCATCCCCTTGGCGATTTACAATCAGAGAGCCCTCCTGAGACTCCCCTTCCCCAGCCTGCCCTGACCAGCCAAGCCTTCTTCACAGGAGGTATATACCCCTCTGTGTTCAAAGGAGGGGAGTCTCTCCCCTCCTTTGTACTGGCTGCCCTCCTGTGGACACACCCAGTGAATTTAGGTCTTAGGTGTAGTTTGATCCACACAGATGACAAAAGAAATGTCCCTTCCTTTTTATGTTTTTTAAATTTTATTTTTTTAAATATTTTATTTATTTATTTTTAGAGAGAGGGGAAGGGGAGGAGAAAGAATGGGAGAGAAACATCAATGTGTGGTTGCCTCTCAAGTGTCCCCTACTGGGGACCTGGCCAGCAACCCAGGCATGTGCCCCGACTGGGAATTGAACAGGCGACCTTTTGCTTCACAGGCCTGTGCTCAATCCACTGAGCTACACCAGCCAGGGCATGTCACTTCCTTTTTAAAAATAAATCTTACTTTTATTAATGAGGTCCAAGATTAATTAGGTGTTAAGTAGTTACATTCCTATCCTCTCAAACTGAGATCATTGCCTCCAACACTTGAACCCTGAGGTTCAAGTCCCCCATGGGCCTGCCTCAAATCCTCATCTAAGCCCCCATCTCCCTCAAACCCTCATCCATCTGTAGTTCAAGATCTCCACAACCCTGTTGTTTGAATGTTTAGCAATGTCTCCTGGGCTCACTGACTCCTATTCCTCACCAACCACTCAGCCCTCAGTGTCCGACGACTTAGCTCCTGCCACCTTCCTTCCCCTCCTCCCCCAACACCTGTCCCTGCCCCATCACCAGTGGCTTCCTATGGACACTTCCCATTCCTCCTCTCACAGTTGCTCACTGCAGCCTTTGAAACTGTTGAGTGCGTGCTTCCAACAAGCTCTCTCTCCCTGGGCCTGAACTTCCCAGGTTCTTCTCGCTCCCTGAGAGCTCCTGTCCGTCTCACCCAGGTACTCTTCTCCAAGGCTCTGACCTGGACCTGCTACTTTTGTTACTAGTCTACACAGTCTTTTTGTTCAATGTCATCCCCTCTAATGATGGTTTAAAAAATACTGAGGTTAGGCAGAGGCCTACATACTAACTTGTCTTCAGGATCTCTCTCTACTCCAAACTGGACTCCTCTCCCTCACCCCAGATTTGTTCTTCCCCCCTGTTCTCTAACTCAGCTGGTGGTGCAACCATCTACTCAGGCCCCCATGCTGTAATTCAGGACCAACTGGACTCTCCCTCTCTGTTAAAGTTCAACCAAGTCCTGCCATGTTCCCCTAAATCATTTCTCAAAGCATCCCCTCCGCTCCATCCTTGCTGCACCCCAGCCCCTCCTTCTCTCCCATTTCCATTCAAGTAACAGCCTCCTAACTGGTCTCCCTGCATCCTAGTCCTCAGATCCACCAGCCATAATGGCCCAGAGGGATCTCCTGGGAAGGCAAGCAGGACCCGGCTCTCCTCTGCTCCAGAATAAAACCCCAGCTCCAAACCAGGGGGTTAGAGTCTCTCCAGGATCTGGTGGTCTTCCTCTAAACCCCTTTCCGCAGAACTATCAACATGGGTATCTCTAAAATGCCACAGTTGGCTTAAACTCACCCTCTCCTCAACTCTGCATCTGGGCCCTGCCACTGCCTGAGTGCTCAGCTTCACCTCCCTCACACTGACTGTCACCTGGGTAACTCCTACTCCCCTTTGCCACACAGCTCCGGGGTGCTTATCAGGGGAGGCTGCCAGCCCCGGTCTGGGTTGTTCCCTACGCTTCCTCTCACCCTGCCTGGCCCACCTTGTCTCTCACCATTGCTTCTAGAACTTGCCTTTTTGTCCTGTACTTACCACCCTTCAGTTTACTCAGGAGTGTTCCCCCAAGAGCTGCGAGCTTCCTGAAATGCCTTTTTTTCCTTCCTGTACCGCAGAGTCTAGCGTGCGTGGGGTCTGGTACACAGAGGCGGGGGGGGGGGCGGGAAATGTTGAGTAAGTGGCTGCATAATCGACCGATGTGACTACCTGCCATCTAAGGAGCCTCCTGTTCGCAGCTGCTCCCAGCGAGAGTTTGGCACACTGTAGATGCTCCGAAAAGGTTGTGCATATTTTGTTTTCTGAATTAATCCTATGTAAGGCACTGTCTGGGGGTAGTCTGAGATGTGACAGGGAAAAGGAAAGGGTATGAATGCGGGAAACTTGACTAAAAGGGAAGCCTGGGGTGCCGCACAGTAGGGGAAGTGGTAAGGGGGGGTGGTGTCTTAAAGGTTGGAAGGAACTAAGTCTGCAGCCTGCTGTCCCTCCATGCCCGGAGGTCAGCGGAGTCCGGCGGGGCTAGACGCCTCCAGCCTCTCCGGCGCAGGACATCTCCCCATCTCCCCGGTGGCGAGGACCCTGCTCAGCGGTCGCGCTCGGCTCCGGCAGGCGTGTGTGTCGCTTTAAAAGCTCCCTCCCGGCGCGCTGGGCCGGCCCTTCCCTACCAGCGCGGAGCGCACGGAGCCGCGGAGCCAGGCGGCCTTGGAAGGAGCAGCGCCAGCCCAGGCGGCCAGTCCGGCTGGGATCGCGAGGAGGGCCTGGGGCGCCTGGGCGCGGGCGGCGCGGCACTCGAGGAGCGGGCCCGGGCCTACGGAGCCCGGCTGGGCAGCTCAGGGCGAGGCCTCGGAGGGAGGCCCAGCCTGAGCTGTCGCCTGTGCGCCCGGTCGGCAGCGACCCGGCGCCCTGGGCCAGGGAGGCGGCGAGCCGCGCGGAGCGGGCGGGAGGAGGCGGCTGCTGAGCCCGGGCTGCCGGCCCCGCGCTCCCCGCCCGGCCGGGCCGCCGCGCACCCTCCCTTTCCGCCCCTTACCTCGCCGCGCCTCCGCCTCGCGCTCGCGTCGCCTCCTCTCCTCCGCCCCACGCCGCTCCCGCCCGCGCCCCAGCCGCCCAGCCCAGCCCGGCCGGGCCCGGCCTCGCGCGTTCGTGGCCGGGCCGGGCGGACGCCAGTTCCACGGCCGACGCGGCCCCTCCCCCGGGGCCCGGCGGCTCCCGGACCTTTCCGACCGCGGACCGAGCGGTGGCCGCACTCTCGCCGCAGGCTGAGCACCGAGCTGGGCTGCGCAGCCCCCTGCGTCCGCTCGGGACGCCTCGGGTGACGGAGCGAGGACGACCTGCGTCCCGGCTGAGGGCGCCCCGGGCACACGGCGGGGCCGGCTCCGTCCCGGCGAGGCAGCCCCTGCGGGCCCCGGCCCTTCTGGACTGGACTGAGCGGAGCCCGGACAGCGCAGAGCCCCGGGGATGCCGGACGCGGGCTGAGGGGATCCCTCCGACTTTGGCTTGCGCGCCGGGACCGCCTCGGCGTCGCCTGGGGCGCCCTGCGACCGGGTCACTTGTGGCCTGAGAGCCCCGGCGCGCCGGACCGCGGCCTCGTCCCCACCCGCAGTCCGGCGGGGGTTGGGGAGGTGTTTCCTGCCCGCTTTCTGGGAGCGCGGAGGCCCCGCCCCCTCCCACCGCCCCGATGTCTCCCGGGGTGGCTCTGAGGACCTCCCTGAGGCCAGGGGCCGAAGGGTCCAGAGAGAGAAGCCCACCCTAGGGAGCCTGGGGGGCCCCCCAACCTCATCTTGGGGCTTGGCCCCCGACGCTGATCGGAAGGCAGGCCGGTACCCCCACCCTCGGTGAGTCCGGGATCGGAGCGGGGTTTTGAGGGGAAGGCGGGGCCGGGAAAGAGAAGGTCTGCTGGTAAGAGGACACCTTGGAGGCATTAGGGGCGAGGACAGAAGACTGGAGAGACCCTCTGGTGAACCTGCGGGGCATGGCCTGGCTGGGGAGGGGTGTTTAGGGGGACCTGGGTCACAGTGCCCCATCGCAGTCTCAGGACTTGTGCGTCTAAAGCAGGGACTCCCTCTTTTCCTTCTCAAAGAGGAGCTGTGCTGTAGACCATCTGCCTCCACCACCTCTCCCTACAAAGAAAAAAATTAATATATCCCCAGCGAGGAAGGGTGCAGGCTGGGGAGAGGGAGGCAGCAGCATTGCCGGCTGGTGCTGCAGCCTGGGAGGGCTGATGCCAGGCTTGCTCTCTCTGCAGGGGGCTGCCCTCCTCCAATCCAGCTCCCCTCCCAGAGCTGCCCACATCTGGAACCCCGTCCACATCTGGAAGATCCCAGCCACCGTCCTTCTGCAGGTGTCAATTGTATCCAGAGATCTCTGCCTTTGCAACTGCCCAAGAGTTGTGAGGGGATTGCCTCTACCTTCCTCTATCCCAAGGGCATCTCTTACCCTTAGCACCTGCAGAGTCACCCCTGCCTCTGTCCAGGCTCAGCTGGACACCAGCCCAGCACAGCTATAGGCACACTGAGTCCTGGAGGCCTCGCCTGAGATCCAAAGCCCCTCCCCCTGTCCTCCTATGTCCTCACCTTGACCTCCTGTGTCAGATCTGTCTTCCTCTGGGTGTCCTATTCCCCATCCAGAGGCAGGGGAGGCGGGGTAGCAGGGGTCAGGGGCTGGGTGAGAACCACCCAGGGCCAGGGTGGGCTGGGGGGCCGTTAAGATGTGGAGCTCTGCCTGGCTGAGGGGGGCTCTGTGGAGGCAGACGCAGTGTGTGCCTGGCTGGGGGAAGTATGGGCAGGCCTGCTGCCACGTGGTGAAGGATGAACATTCGGGGCACCCTGGACCTCGGGCAGCCCAGTGACGACCCCAGCAGTGGTGGTGAGCGGGAGCGGATTCGACAGCGCATGAGGATGGTCATCGGGCAGCTGGAGGGCATTCTGCGGGAGCTCAAGGAGGTGGCCAAGGAGCTCAGGGAGGTGAGTGGGGGGCCAGATGGACCCTAGACCAGTTTTCCTGGGCCTGGCACAAAAACATACTTTCACATGTATGTTTCTGTGTGTGTGTGTGTGTGTGTGTGTGTGTGTACAGAGCTGTGTGTACATGTGCCACTCTGCTGGGTACCTCCTCCTCCTTGTTCTCCTTTCCCCAAATCTGCTCTGCTAAACATGTCATGATAGCCCAGGGCTGGAGGAGTCTCAGTGTTGCTACAACTGCTTGGGCAGCGTGTCATGTGCCTAAGGTTCTGTGGTTAGCACTCAGGGCTGCCAAGGTGGCCAATAAGGACTGAGTCCCACCATAACCCCTTCATGGGATACACTTTTCTGGAGCCCAGGCTAATCTTCGACCCCACTATCTGCCTCTCAGGCTCTGATCTGGTCACAGGGGCCCCTGGGGAGAGTGTGGATGGCTCTAATGAGGCTGTCCCCGCTGCTTGGGTCCCAGCTTAGAGCATTCCCCAGACATTACACAGATACTCAAAACCCATGATCCTGGAAAAATTACAGCCAAGCTAGGCCCTCCCTGCCTCAGGTGGGAATGAATCTAGGGGGCTGCTGGGGGTGGGGGAGTATCAGTTTCTGTGCACACTGGCAGGGGCGAGAATCTTTTCTAAAGGAATGTATCCCTGTCCCACAGTTTTGACTGCCTTTTGCCAAAGCTGAAAAGACACCTAGAGACCTTATGATGTGTGTCCCTCTCTGTCTCTCTAAGTGAAGCCAGGTTTAATTACCACTTCCCACATTGCTGGGGTAATGAGGTACACATGTCCTCGGCCCTGCCTGCTGGGTTGTGTTCGAGCCCAAAATGCATGACCAGCGTTCTGAGCCACTGGCCTGAATTTGCCCACTGGGTGCCATTACACCAGCCAGGTGGGCTTTAGGCAAATTTCAACTCCTTGTAACGAGGGCCCCTGCAGAGATGGCGGGGAGCGTGACTGAACTGGAGTTATGAGCTTGGGCTTTCCCAGCCAGCTGTGCTAGGAGGATGGGGGCTAGGAAGATGGAGGAGAAGGGGTGATGGTGGGTACTGCCTCCAGACTGGCAGAGGGCCTGTAGCCTGGCCCATGAGCCAAGAAGCAGGGGTTGTTTGAAGGGAGTTTTTTCCAGAGTGGAGCTGGTGGGATGGGAGGTTGGGCAGGACAGCCCCTCTACCCAGTGTCAGTGTCATGGAGCCTGCCAGGGAGTCCCTACTCGGTGCTGCAGGGAGAGAGAGGTGGCGGTGCTTATGTCGATGAGCTGGGCTGGTCAGGGTCTGGGCTGAACATCTCTGGGGAATACAATTTGGTGGTCAGTGCCCCTGAACAACCCCTCCTCCTCCAACCCCATCAGTCCAAAAGGACTACATCCCCTCTTCAACCCTCCCCAACCCCCTTCTATTTCAGATGTTCTGTGGTTCCATCGGAGTTGTGGGAACTGTCCAGAGTCCCTGTCTTGAGCAGGGGCACGGGGCCTGTGCCCCAGCAGGCCCACCCAGAAAGAACCAGGATTGACTCAAAGCCTGAGAGTCAGCTTTGATATAGCAGAGCCCGTTCCCAACTGACCGACTGAGCATCTTGCAGGAATTTGCTCTCTTCCCGCTCCCGCCCCGGGGCAGAGCCATCCAGAGTTTGAAGGCATCTCACATGTCCTCCAGACCAGCCCTGTCCACTTACTGTAGAAAAAACTGAGGCCCAGAGAGGGATAGGGACTTGTTGAAAGTCACAGAGCCTACCAGCAGCACTCAGTAGAACTCAGGTTCTGATATCTACTCTGGGGCTTCAGAAGGTGGGCGAATGGGCAACCTCTTTCCATTTTGTTAGGGACCTTCTATAGATGGTGCCTTAGGCTCATGCTGTGAGAGCATACCCTTTAGGGGGTGAGGAAGATCAGAAGCCCTGGGATTTATTTGCAGATCGTTGAGATGTCCCCTCCCTCCCTGCTCAGCACACACACTCACCCACTCGCATGTCCTGAATGGCAGAGCTTCAGGTTCATGGGCTGTGCAGCCCAGACACCTGAGCCTGAACAGAGAAGGAAGAGTCCCCTCCTCCACATCCCCTCTAGGCCTTGTGCCTCCACTCAAGACTTTGATGGGTTGCTATGACAACCAGAATCGACCCCACATACCACCACCTGCCCACTGCCAGTGGCACCCAACCGGGGTGGGGGGCAGGCCTCAGAGCTCCCCCATCCCCCAGGCAGGGTCTGGACATGAGGTGATGGGCAGAGGAAAGTGTCAGCGAAGGCAGGTGGGTTCCAGGAGGCCTGGGAAGAAGAGGAGATGCCATTTCAGGGATTTGTCAGGAATGGGGTTACCACTTAGAGGTGCCAGGCCCTGGTTTGTGATAAAGGTTGTGCTGCCCACCCCCCCACATACTTGGAACCTGTGATCTTGGCTCTTGGTCCTCTAAGAGGGGGCTGCAAAGCTGGATCTGCCTGGCTCTTTTCAGTTGCTCTGTGTGACATTTTTCAATGGGGAGCCAGGGTAGGGCCAAAGTCGAGAGGGTTCCCTTATCACACCCTGCCCTGCAGGCAGCACCAGCTCAGAGTTCACCATGTAGGTTCTGGTTTCAGGAGGGCAAAGTGCTTAGATCTGAATCCAAAATTCACATACAAGACTCCTGGGAGCAGTACAGGGTGCTTGATGGAGGAGGAGGGCCAGCAGAAGGGAAGGGCTTAGCCGTGTCCCCCTGCTATCCTCCTCCTCCATCTGCTGCTCCCTTCCCCAGATACCACAGATCATGGCAAAGCCTCCTCATCCTCTTGAGCATGTGGCCTGAAATCCACAGAAAGATGAGGAGCACTAAAGCACTGCTCCCCAGCCCCCGTGCCTCAGTCTGCTCATCTCTGGAATGGGGATAATGATAATCCACAACTCAGAGTGATATTACAAGGATTTACTGGGGGGCGTGGCATGCAGTAAGTGGGGGCCAGTGCCCACTCACACCTCTAAAGGGTTCGGAGTTCCTTCTCCCATGTCTCCCTGCCCTCCAAACCCCTGCTGCAGCTCTGCCTCTGCTTCCGCAGGGAGACGGGGCAAGTTCTGTCCCGTGGGCGGGGAAAATAATTTTATGGATTAAGCAGGGTGAGGAATGGAAAAGTGTTTTAAAAGCAAAAATTGTGCTGCAGAGGGATGCGATGGTAAATCATTACTTAGCCCCCTGGGTTCACCAGTTCTCCAGGGTGCCGGGCCAGTCCTAGCAGGCTCTCCGAGCTCAGAGTTCTGTGGGTCTTAATGAGAGAAGCAGCGCAGCCTGGGGTCTACGAGCATGGGCTCCACAGCCCAGTGTCTCTCGTTCAGACCCAAGCTCCACCCTCTTCCTAGCTGTGTGAACTTAGGAAAGTTACTGTACCTCTCTGTGCTTCTGTTTTGCATATCCTAAAATGAGGATATGCAATTTTATGCCTCCTCCTGCCACCAGCCCTAGGGTGGTTGTGAGAATTAAATGTGATATTATATATGATGTACTTAGCCCAGTGATGGGCACAAAACTAGCCCATATGTGTTAGATATTATTGATGAAATATTCTGACACTGGCCTGCTCCTCAACTCCATCTCAGGCCTTGTTCTTCTGGAGTCTCCTTGGCTTCTTCACCGTGATCAGGGAGGTCAGAGCCAGGGCCCTGTAGTAGGTGGTTCCACCCTCTTCTGGTTGGGTCAGGGAACAGTGATGGGGGTGGGAAGCAGGGCTCCAATAAGATTGCTTTTGAACACAGACCCAAAGGAAGTGAGGGTACAAGTCAAATGGGTATGTGGGGGTGAGTCTCCAAGCAGTGGGAACAGCCAGTGCAAAGGTCCTGAGCAGGAGGTGTGCTCGGCATGGCCAGGACCAGCAGGGAGGCTGGTGCAGTCAGAATGGGTGGACCAGGAGGTGGAGAGCAGGTGGCAAGGGCACACGGAGTATTCTGGACACAGTACAGAATTTGGATTTTGTCCTCAGAATCCCACACGCTTTCCAGGAATCTCCTTGTGTTTCTGGGTGGGAATCTGCCTCTACACTGCTTTCCCTGTTCCCCACCAGTTGGGAGCCCCCAAGGGCAAGAGTGACATTTCCTTGGCCCCCTAGATGCTGAGCTTACCTTGAGTAGATACTTGGCCTCCTCCTCCTTGGTTCTCCCATCCCCAAGGTGTTGCTTAGCGTGGAGCCTCAAAACGTTCCTGCGTTGCCCATTATCACTGGCTGTTCAACAGGATGTAGCTCAAGGGCACAGTTGCCCACCTTGGCACGAACCCCCAGGAGAATGGCGAGGGGGCGAGACAAAATCCTTTTGCAGACTGAGGTGAAAGGGAAGCTCCCCTCCCGATTTTCTTGGAGTCTAGGCACACGGCAGTGGTGCCATCCCATTGGCAAGGTGCTGTGTAGGAAGTGGCCAGGACAGCCCCAGGCTCGACGACATGAGGAGAACGTGGCCCAGCCAGAAAGCGGCTGGAGCAGGAGCAGCTGGGGACCACGGAGCTGTGCCAAAGTGGGTCAGCTCTGTCACCCGCAGCTCAGCAAGGACTGTGCGAATTTTTTTTTTTCCTTGCCTCCCCTTTCCCTTTGTGTTCTCCTCCGGCAGATTCACGAAGCTCTGTGGCCAATTAGGCCAAATTGCAGGATGAGAGTTATGAATCATGGTCAACTCACTCCCCCCTCCCCAGTGCCACAGCCCCCAAGAAGACAATAAATAACGTAATCACAGAATTAAAAAATAATCAGTGGTCATAAAAAATGCAGAATCTCGGTTATGTAACCATCTGCCTGGAGAGCCAGGAGGGAGGAAAGGAGGTAGCAACTTGTCAAGAGAAGTGAGGAGGCCAGAGGTGAGCGAGGGAAGATGGGAGGAGGCAGAGGCTGCAGGACCCCAGGCCTCCGTCCGGCCCCAGGGTCTCATGGAACACAGCCCTGCTCTTCTTGGAGAGGCAGCTCAGCCAGGACTGGAGGGAGGGCTGGGACAGGCAATACTGGGATGTCTAGGACCATGGAACATTTTTCCAGAAAAGAACCCCCCCAGCAGTTTTGACTAAGCTGTCTGAAGCCATCCACTCACTCAATGGCTGTATTTGTAAAGAACGTATCCACTGGTGTCAAACTGGGGATCCACTGGTGGGCAAGGCATGTTCTGGCCCACTCCTCGTAGGGAGAAGACACCAGGCGCATTATAACCTCTGTGCATTGTAGCCGTGGTAAATACTGGACAATATGTAGAGGAAGGGTACAGGGTGCTTTGAGAGGCTTTCACGGGAAGCCTATCCTCACCTGGGGATCAAGGAAGACTTTTTTGTGGAACTGAGATGGAGTGAGTAGGAAAGGAGCGAGACATCTGGGCGAGGTGCAGAGGCAGCAGTGTGCACAAACTGTGCTCAGACAGTTTGTGTGTAAGGCTGGTGAGGGGGGCACGCCTGGGAGGGTGGAGAGCAAAGCGCCCTCGGCCAGATTTGGTGAGGGGTGTCGTTCGGAGGTGCAAGGGTTTGGGGAGCAAGGAAGTACTGGAAGCAGAGTCGCACTGAGGTCCTGCGGGCTGATTAAGGAGCTCCCTGGATGCGGCGCGCAGCAGGCGAGGGACAGGAAGCTGCTGCCTGCAGGGAGACTGGATGAGTTTGGGTGCATTTGTTCAGGTGAGGGGAGCTGAGGCTGTGACCAGGACAGAAGCTGGGGACACCCTTGGGTTAGGGCCGGGGACCCCAGAGGATTCTGTCTCCACCCACACCTGCCCTTCCTCTCCAGTGTCCCCTCTTGCCCTCTCTAAAGCAGGCAATTCATGTTCTTAAAGGGCCAGGCCCAGGAGTCAGGACTCCTGACTTCTGCTCTCAGCTCAGCATCTCCCAGTCTCTGGGCCTTAGTTTCTCTATCAGCAAGCACAGTAAGAAGGGTGGGCTCAACAGTGTCTCCAGTCCCTTCTGGCTCTGAGGTTTTAGGATTCTGTGGTATTTATGGTTTTGTTTCTCTCTATTCTTCCTCTTCCCCTTTTTTTTCTGTGTATATAATTATTTTCTCTGCAGTCCAAGACAATCCCAAATTACATGCAGGCAAAATGATTATTAAATCTCAGAGAGAAATCACAAATTTCCACGTATCTAAAGCAGAGTGGCAGGTAGCAAGGGGCCTCCCACCCCTGCCCTCCCACTGGCCCCGTGAGATGCAGCACCAGGGACAGGCGGACAGGCAGCCGGGCTGCGGCCGACCAGGCCCTGCACGCAACCCGGTGCCCCTGGCACCTCACTCCCCATCTCCGATCCTCACCGTGTCATTCATCACGTGAGCCTGACCTGTCCCACCTAGTGAACAGCCAGATTGGCCCGTGGGCCTCAACCATTCAGCTTTTAGAAACTCTTCTACATCTGTTCCATCTGAAAACAGCCCTACTTTAGGGAACATAGGTGCCACCCATGTGCTGGGGTTTGAAAGGCCCAACGTGTCCCATTGTTCTGCCACAGGCGCTGGATACGTCCCCATCAGCGTTATTCCTTCGGTAAAGAACTGACTCTCATCAGCTCTTGGGCCTGCCCCCGTGTTAGTGCCCAGTGGTGTGTGGTGGACATTGTCCTACATACTTTCTGTGACTCAAGTCCTTAAATCCTCACAACAACCTGACAAGCCTCAAATCCTCACTACAGTCTAACGAAGGAGCATTAGAGCTCTCCTTTGCTGAAGAAAGTCACCCACAGAGACAATGAGTAACTTGGCTCAACCCAAGTTATAAAGGCGGTGAGGTCATAAAGCCAGTGGGCTGGTGAGCCGGTGAGGCCATAAAGAAGTGGGGTGGAGCCCCAGGTGTGGCTCCCAGCCCAAGTTCTCAGGTGCTTGTGTGTGCTGACTGCACTTTAATACACATTCATGTATCTGTTAAGTCCCCATCACTGGGGCAAGGAGAAGAGCACCATCCCACTTTACAAGGGAGGAAAACGAGACTGGAGAGGGGAAAGTCAGTCCCGGGACTTGAACCCAGGCCTCCTCGTCCTCCCCCCACACCTGCAGGGTAGAACCAGGGAGTGTGTTCTAAGGGAGAAGGGAAAGGGCCTGAATGTGAAGGCCTCCGGAGAAGATGGCTGGCAAGGGCCTCTAGGATGAGGGAAGTGAGTTCAGACATGACAGCTTCAGGGATTTTGCCCTGTGCACCTTGGACCTTCCTCACAGGGTGTTAGGAACCCAGCTTCTAGGCATGGCCTGGCCTCAACCAGCTCTGTCATCCATCACAGCCAAGAAATTTCACTCCAGGTTTCTGCCCGTGTTGCCTCCTTTCAGGCAGCAGTAGACAGACTCTCAGTCCCTAGCTTGGCCCCGGGGAGTCTAATTGGAGGGCGTGGCTTCCCAGAGGTGCAAGTCCACTCCCAAGGCCAGCAATGCCCTGAGGCACTGTTTCTTCATCAGCTTAATCCCAGGCCCACAGGTCACTGGTTCTCAGTTTGTCCCCAGACTAACAACAGCAGCACAGGGAAGCCTTCTTGAACCTCACCCAGAACTTACTGAATCAGAAACTCTGGGGAGTGGGCCGATATACACTCCAATTGGAGAGTCCCCTATTCTAGGCCAGGGTCCCCACCAGCCCTCAGGTGGGGCTTGGGTTGAGCAAGGGCTTCTGGGCCATGCAGTCTTCTCTGTGATAGGGGGAGTGGTTGGAGTGGGAGACAGAACAAGGGATGGCCAGACTGGAGGGTGGGGCCCTATGCCCATTGCCTGCCCAAACCCAGGAATCACAGCAACACTCAGAGCGGTGTCCAGTCTTGCAGGGCATGGCAAAGGCAGGAATCTGAGCTGCCCCGGGAATGGTGCCTCGGCACCATTATCTGTGACCTCAGGAAATGATGATCTCATGGGTGGGAAGTTGGACATACAGTAGGTGCTCAGAGGCGGGAGATGAGGTCTCTTTTGTCACCAGCGCCCCACAGGCCCCTTTCACTACCTCTATCACTGTTCCTCACAAAGCTGTGGTGAAGTTGGCAGGGTTGAGGTTGTCAGGCCAACTTGGTGGCAAAGGACATGGAGGTCGAGAGAAGCTGTGTGACTTACCTAAAGACACACAAAGCAGTGCCTGCGTCTGGAACCCAGGTGTCTTGACTCAGCCAGCTCTTCTGCAGGCCTCGGACAAGTATTCCGGCCACTCTTGACCTAGGGCTGTGGGGAATGGTCATCCCTAGGCATCTGATTGGAGGGCCCTAATCGAAGCTGACTCTATACCCCAAGTCAGCTTCTACGGTCACTCTTGGAATCTCTGAGATTGGAAGAACCTTGGAGATCAACCACTTCAGCCAACTCCCCATTTAGAGATTGAAAAACCGAGACCTAAGTGGGAAATGGACCAGGTCGCCTGCATGGGACCCCCCGATCCAGCAATGCCCTGATCCCGCTGCACACGCCTCACTGACCCAGATGCTTCCTCACCCCTCAGTTTGGCCTTTGCTTTGCGCCTTCACTCCAGAGCACTCCTCGCCAAACCCCAGCACACCCCTGGACAGCAGTGGTCCATGGTAAAGATTCGTTGGCCAGAGACTGCATTAGGTCGTTAACTGACTGATCGGTCTCTGGGTAGAAATACTGGAGCGGCACTGAGAACTGGCCCTGGGCTTGGTCACTCCCTTCATATGGCTTTGTCCCTGGGTCTCTTGGTTCATCTGTTTTGTTTTTGATGTTTTGCTATTTTGCTTTTGACCTGAAGCCAGTCTCCTCCTCTCAATGGTCCTCTCCCCCTGTCTCTGATTGGGTCTCCGTTTTCCCCTCACCATCTCCATCCCCGACCCATGTGCTGACGGTTGTCTGGGCCAGGAGATGTCCTGAGGCAGGCCTGCCTAGGTGGAGTCAGCTTCAGTCTCTGAGGGGTGGGCGGGTTGCAGTGACCTCACAGCTGAGCTGCAGCCCAACCCTGAATGCATTTAACAGGCAGCTCTCGGCCCAGAAGGGATGGGTTTTTATATTGCTTACCAAATAACGATTGTTGTATTCCTTTCCCAACAAGCCAGGATCCATCTCCAGCCACCGGAGGCCAGGCAGAGGAAGGGGGGAGAAGGCTCTGGGGTGCATGGGGGTGGGGTGCTAGGGACTTCAGGGGGACATTTGCTGACCAGCTGCACAGGCTGATCCAGGGTGTTTCCTCATGGTCACCCATATCACTGTTCCCTCAGGGTGGGTAGACCTGTCAGCTCTCTGCTGAGTGGACTTGCTGATGTCTCTCAGCTCTCTTTAAACGGCCCCTCATTGGTCAAAGGAAGATCCAGCTCTGAGTGCCAGGGCTGCCCCCAGAACAGCAACTGGCTTGGGGGGTTCAGGGTATGTGAAGGGATGGGGGCAGGGCTAGAAGGCAGTCCCCCTGCTTCCAACAGACTACGGAGTGGAAAACTGGAATGGCAGGGACAAGCCCTGGTCCGTTCTGGGCTCTCCACTGGGCAAACAAGCCTGTGACTTCAAGTCTAGTCACCAGCCTGTAGGGTCATCAGCTGGGGGATGTGGGTAGGGGGACATGCTCACACCTAAGTGACACCAGGTGGTGCCTGGCCCTTCTCATGCCTCTGCCCTTCCCCGGCCAGGTGGTGAGCCAGATAGATAAGCTAACCTCAGACTTCGACTTTGAACTGGAGCCGGATGACTGGACCACAGCCACTGTGAGCAGCACCTCCAGCAGCGACAAGGCCGGTGTGGGCGGCCCCTTTGACCTGGGTCACCTGGACTTCATGACAGCCGACATCCTCTCAGACAGCTGGGAGTTCTGCTCCTTCCTGGATGTCTCTACCCCCTCGGACTCTGTGGACGGCCCGGAGCCGACCCGACCAGGGGCTGGCCCTGACTACCGACTCATGAATGGTGGCACACCCATCCCTAATGGGCCGCGGGTGGAGACCCCGGACTCTTCCAGTGAGGAGGCCTTCAGCACTGGCCCTGTTAAGGGCCAGCTGCCCCAGCGGACCCCGGGCACACGGGAGAGAGTGCGGTTCAGTGACAAAGTGCTCTACCATGCTTTGTGCTGTGATGATGAGGAGGGGGACGGCGAGGAGGTGGCAGCAGAGGAGGAGGCGGGCCTGTCCCCAGAGCCACCTAGAACAGAGGCCCACGGGGGCCCTCTCAAGACCTCTCTGGCCCCCAACAAGCCAAGGCGCTCCCTCCTCACTGGCCGATGCTCAGGCCCTACCCTGGCCCCTGAGCAGACCCGAAGGGTCACAAGGAACAGCAGCACCCAAACGGTTTCAGACAAGAGCACACAGACAGTGCTTCCTTACACAGCCACCAGGCAGAAAGCCAAGGGGAAAAACTAAGGGCCAGGGAGGGGACAGGGGGACGGCGGGTACATAGAGTCATAAATATATATATATATATTTAAACAAACACAGTCATAATAAAATTTTAAAATGCTGAGGATCCAGCCCCACAGGCCCCAAAGCTTTCTCCGAGCTCATCTCAGGCACAGAGATGCTTACTTGCCTCCTAGGTCCCAGGAAGTGTGTCCAGAACTTCCTTCTCACCCTTCTCATGGCAGGGCTCCTGAAGGGGGCGGTCCAAACTTAGGTAAATTAGGTGGGCTAGGTCTAACCTGGGGCTCCTCTGGAGTCCGGCTGCTGGCCTGGGCCACATCCTGGTGGGATTCATCCACAGGAGGCACGCTCTGAAGGAGCAGTGTCCAAGGTCAGGGCTAACAGTGTTGTGGAGGAGGCCATAGGACTGAGGGCCTGGGGCAGCAGCACTCCAACTGGGCCAAGGATCGCTTGCCTTCTACTCCATGGCAGACCTTGCCTCTCCTTCTCAAAGGATATACACAACCCCGCCCCCTCAGGCCCCATCTCAGGGTTGCCCAGGACACAGAGGGGGAGCAAGTTGCTCCCATGAGCCGGGCCTGCATGCTGGGAAGCTGACTTGTACAGACCCTGCAGGATTGGGCTGGGCTGGGCTGGGCAGGGGTTTAGAGAACCTGGACCACTCCCAAACCTTTCCATTCCATGCTCAGCCCTGTCCGCCAGGGATCAGAGACTCACAGCAGAGCCTCAGCCCTCCCCTGGCTCAGCCCTGAGCACAGCTGAGATCCATGTGGGAAAGGAGGCAGCAACCACCATGGGCCACAGACAGGCCGCTGACCTCGTCGGCAGGCAGGCAGCCCCCAGAGGAATCCAACGGCCTTGCCTCTACACACTGGGACCCTGAGCCCACCTTGGCAGGTCATGAATGACACCTACAGAGGCAAGGTAGGAGCCTAGCGGTACCAGGGTTTCACCTGGGGCATGGTCTGTGTAGATACAGCATCTGAATATTCTAGGGCTAATAATCCAAACTGTTGTTCACATTTGTTAAGCAGATCTCTATGCTGCTACTGTGCCAAATGTGTTTCATAGCATAATCTCATTTAATCTTCACAAAAACCCGACAAGGCAGAAACTATAGCTATCTCATTTTTCAAATGAGAAGACTCAGGTTCACAGAGGTTAAGTAACTGTCCCAAGGTCACAGAGCCTGTGCTACCCTGCCCCCCATGAGCATGTGGTTTCCAGGCCATACCTAGCTCTGCTATCTAGTAGTTGTGTGACCTTGGGCAAGTCCATTTGCCTCTCTGAGCCTATCTACCTCATCTATGAAGTGGGTCTGATAGTGTTCACCTACCTCACCAGCTACTGTGGGGCTTTGACAAGATGCGGACTATGAAAGCACTTGGTAAATGCCAAGGCACTGAGCATGTACTGTGGTCAATGGGACCCTGGCACCGATTCTAGTGTTTTCCAGGACTGGGAGCCCCGAGTAGGGAGCCCCGGCTATTGGGGAAGGGAAGGAAGTAGGGAAAGAAGCTACTGCCGCCAACTGGGAGCTGCTTCTGGGTCACAGCACTGTGGCCTCCCACTTGCTCAGAGCAGGGAGGTGGCAGTGATGGCAGTGCAAAAATGTCACTGCTCAGGGCCTCCCCACTGTGCACTCAATGAAGGCACAGGGGCAGCCTGCCAGGGACAGCCAGGAGGGGTGTCTGCTCCGCACATGGTGCCCAGAAGAGCCTGGCCAAAGAGACGCTCTGCAGCCCCTGGAGCGGGGCGACAGACTGAGCTGGCCAGTCTGGAGCGCATGCTGGGGGTGCTGTCAGGATGGGCCAGGCCAGGCCTAGGAGGCCTGCTCTTCAGTGTTGGGGTCTCCCCTCAGCCCTGAAGAGCCAGCCAGGTGCAGCCCCCAGAGTGGAAATCTAGGGTAGGGTGCTGTGGCTAGCTATTTCTGCCCAGGACTGAGAGTAAGAGGTCTGAGCTCCTCCATCAGCCCCAGGACATTCTGGGGCAGTGGTGTGAATTAGTGATAGGACCCCGGCTCAGGGGATAAATGCCAAGGGGTCCCCCAAGGAACGGCCAGCTGGGCCCTGCCCTGCCTCACCAGGTCTGGGCACACCTGGCTTTGGGACTCGTTTTTTATCTCCAATGGCAAACCTGATGGTAGACTTACAGTCTTTCTGCTTTACAACAGTCAAGGGGAAGACATCTTCAGGGAACTCCCACTTCACCAGGAAGAAACTGAGGGAGCCCTAGGGAGGGGAGGTCCCCTCTGCCAGGGATTGTCCTCTCCCAGGAGATCCCCCATTCTGCTCTGAGATTGCGTGTGGCCATGGCCATTGCACACATCACCTGGCTACTTGCCCCATTGGCACAGTAGTGAGAGAGTGCCCTGAATGAGGGGAAGTGGGTATTGAAATGGGTATAGGTCCTCAAAGGCCCCCAAAGTACTTGGCTGTCCTTGTGCTTATGTCATACCCAGCCTGGGCCTCACTGACAGGCAGTTCTCTGTGGCTTTCTGAGGACTGGAAAGGCAGAGGATGGCCACCTATGCAAAAGCTGGGACTGTCGGAGCTGCTGAGCATGCAACTCTGCTCCAGAGTAGTGGGCTCCCTGCCCTGATCAGACACGGCCAAACCCTGGGCTTCCTCCAGACCCGCCCGCTCTTCCAGGTACAGTCTCTCCCTGCTCTTCCCCACCTCCAAACCCCAGCCAGTTTCCAGGTTTCCTCACCCAGAATATCCCATCAAATCTCCCTGTTTCCAGAAGTCTTATTTTACTGACCACCTACTGTGAGCTCAGGCTTGTGACAGCCAGTGCCATGGTGGAGGCAGAGGGCGCTGTGTCAGAGAGGAGTCATAATCATAATACTCATGTTCACTGAGCACGTCCTATGCACTGGGCATGTCCTAAGAATATGTCTTATTGCAATTACTCCAGACAACAAATATGAATGAGATAAGCAATTATATTTATACCTATTTTCCAGATGAGGAAACTGAGGCTCTGAGAAGTTAGTAAGTTGCCTAAGGACACAGGATAGGTATGGCACCAGGATTTTACCCCAAATTCAATGACTTGGTACTCAAACATATGCTGTAGTCATAATCATGATGGACCAGTGCCCTGGTCTCTGGGAATGAGGGAGGGGCTGGGATCTGAGAGCCAGATGTGCCTCTGGTGGGGGGTGGGTCCTGGGAGCAGAAAACTTGTGAATGCCATTCAGTCTTTGGAGAGCTCAGCTATTATTAATGGTCCTTGACACAGAGCCTGGCACCAAATGGATTATGTATTCAATAAATGTTTGTTGAATGAATGAACGAGCCCCATTTGCAGAGGGAGCATTCATTCAATCAGCTTTTATTGTAGACCTCCTGCATGCCAGGTCTCATGTTGCTTGTGCACACACACACACAACCCCCCTGGGAGGGTCCGGTCTAGTGTCAAAATGAAGGGGTGTGGGATTTCAGCGAGAAGCCAGGGGTGGTGGTGGGTCTAGCCTGTGGTCCCTGGGAAAGAAGCCAGGAGCATGAGCCAGGGTGCCAGTTGGGTGGGGAGACCACTCTGGGATGTCAGGGCAGTGAGGAGGGGTCCTCAATCTAATTCCACTTTAATGGCATAGGCATATTGCAGGGTCTCCAGTGTCTGAGAATGAGGAGACCGCATTGTCTCCACTTTACAGGCGAGGGACAGCCTATCTAATCCACGGAAGTCTGATGTGACAGAGGAGCAAAAAGGGGGCAAACTATTCCGAGACTCCAGCACCATTTGCCACCCTTACAGATAAAGTGGGGCCCTATGAGTGGAGAGGAGATGGGTCAGGGGAGAGCTAGGAATTTAAGGCAGGCCCAGACCTCCTCCTCCACCCTTCCTAAGGTCCCTTTCTCTGTCCCTCACCCATCCCCCACCACCCCCATCTATCTCCCATTCTCCAGCTGGAACTTATGTAAGAAAACTGGCATTTATCGACCACCTATTATGCCAGGCGCTGTGCCGTGTCTTTGAACTAACACTAAATGACAGGTTTAGCTGTGCCCGGCACATAAGAGGTTGCTCAGTAATTATTAAATAAATGAGTGGCCACAATCTTCATTTTACAGATGAGGATGCTGATGAACTAACAAGGAGTTTTTTCAAAGTTGCACAGTCAGAAATAGGTAGAGCTGGACATTTGAGTTTGCGGTTATTTATTATTTATACTACACAAAAGCTCCTATTTCTGGAACACCTACAATTTGACGCATTAGGCACTTTACATAAATTATCTTACTTATTTTACAACAGCTCTCCAAATAACTGAGATGATTGCCCTTCTGCACGTGAGAAAATGGAGACTCAGCGAGGTATAGGGTCCTATCCAAAATAACTAGCACCTATGCGGAAACAGGAACTGAATCTAGACTTTCCCCTCCTTCCCACACTCCTAGCTCCAGGGGATCTAGAATCTCTGCAAGCAGAGATGTTGCCAGAGCCCAGATTTGCAGTTGGCACCACTGAGCAGAAGTGCTCACTGGGGGGTCAGACTCTACTTCCCTCAACTCAGCACTAACGCTCCCCTGGCAGCATTAGCCCAGGCTCCCAAAACCCACCCCCGGTTCCCTGTGGGTCTGGGCACTCACTGGGCGACCAGCCTAAACAGCTCTAAGTCCAGTGTCATTTCCCCGTCTCAGTCTGTGGCAGAACCTGGAAGATTAGGCTGCCTTCAGCCCATTTCTGGTGTAGACTAAACTGGCTTTAGTTTGGGGCTAGGGTATCTAGGAAAGGCTTCTGGGAGGAGGAGGGAACTGAAATGGAATTTATTTGCAATGGAGTAGAAACTTGGGCACCTAGAAGTGAGAACTAAGGGAAATTTGAGCCCGAAATGGCTGGGGTGGCCACCCAGACTAGAGAGAGGCCATGCTAAAGCCGAAGGTACAAGATGGGCAAGATGTGAGGGCTGCAAGTGGGACAGAGTCCCACAGCACCCCACAGCCACTCCATCCTCTTGTCTGTGGGAGAAGGAAAGGGGTCTCCTGTCTAGTCTGAGGCTGAGAGATCAGATTCAAGATAACTCAGTAAAAAGGGACCCACTGTAATGAATAGATAAGAACAGCACAAAATCACACATTGGTAAGTAAAATAGATGTGCTAAAGCCCCTGAAACTCATCGCACCTTCCATGTAGGTCCAACATTCCTCCTATAGTGCACGCTCACTGGACTTCTCTTTCCCCAGAGTGGGTGAGGAGACTGGGGTCACACCCTCCTGCTCCTGCTCCAGGCAAGCTAGCTGAGGTCCTGATGAGCCCTGACTGTGACCACCAGCCTGCCCTGAATCCTGACTACAGACCCAGCCACTGTCGCCACCTGACTCTCCCACTGTACCTGTCCCCAGCCATCCTAGCCAAGGAGACCAAGGTGGGTGACCCCAGGCCCACGCTGTCCACTGTACCTGATCAGATCCGACGCCCTGCCAGAAACACTCGAGCTCACACACCTGCCTGCGGCTCTCAGCTCCCTGTTTAGGCCTCTCCCTCTCCTGCCCTTGTAGGGTCTATATCACACATTGTTGCCCAGCTGGCTGTCCTCCCGGAAGCCCTCCTAAAAGCACCACAGAAAACTAGTCTCCAGGTGCCAGCTCACCTGTCAAGCCGCTATATCCCTCCGGTGCTCCACCCCCAGGAAGGAAGTACCGGGTGGAGGTCACTAAGAGGGGACAGCCGGCACAGAAGCTGTGGGAGGCCCTGATTTTTGTGGGGTTTCCGTATGGCCAGTGGCAGGGCCTTCCCAGGAGACCTCTGTAAGGATAGAGAATGGTTCTATTTCCCAGAACCAAGAAATAGACTGTTTGTGGGAAGGACCCCCAAAAAGGTAATGATGGCTACATCTACTTTGGTGCGGTGGGGAAGGGAAGAAGTTCACTGGTGACCCAGCTGTAGAAGTGTAGAGGGACAAGTCAAGGGCCCAGTGGGCCCTCCGAACTCCTCTCGACCAGAGATATCCCCCACCACGGAGCCTACTCACCCTCCGATTCCCCGAGCAGGTCTCTTCTCAATCAGAGGTTGCAAATTGGTGTCCTCCACACCTGTTTTGCCTCCTACACCTAGATTTGTTTTATTTTAAAGATACTTCTGGTCAAGATTGCAGAGTAGATATAAACGCTGTCCTCACCTCTGTCCATGACCACATAAAAATTACAACTAAATTATAGAAAAACCACTCTGCTAAACCACCTAGCTTAACAAAACTCCTATAACTAAGAATATAAGGAGGAGACCACATCATCCAGACCAGTAGAAGGGGCAGAGAAGCAGAAGAGGCTGATTCCATACCCACAAGTGACGGTTAAGAATTAGGAGGAATATCTGGCTGTGGAGGTTCCTGCAGGAGAGTGAGGGGTCCCAGCCCCACATCCACTCCCCAGCCTGGAGCACCAGTGCCAGAAGAGGAATCCCTATAACAGCTGATGGCAGAAACCAGTGGGGATTTCAAAAAGGACTGCTGTAGACACAGGTGTCTTCTTAAAGGGTTAGAGCATAGACTCATGTGCTCACAAACACTCACCCTAAGCTCCAGCAAAGGGACAGCAGCCCCCAAAGCACCAGGGACATATGGGGGGGGGGGATAAATAGTCTGGCTTCAGGGTAAGAGCAGGAGGGGCAGCTCTCTAGAAATAAATGCTAGTAGAAGCCATTGTCTCTTTACTGAGCTCTCCTTCTACACAGCCAGGAGGCTCAAGTGGGTAACAAATTGGACTTGCCATCAACCTGACTAACCCTGCTCTGCCCACCTGGTGATTTCCTGAGACCCTGCTCCACCCAACTAAGCACCAACCTGAACCTCTTTCGGTGGCTGTTTCTCAAAAGTAGCCTGCCTAGGCTCATACTGTGGACATTCCTAAAATCTCTCATAAGTACTCAAACCCCAAACAATCAGCAGCTGGCTTTGGTATGCCCTGTATCTCTTGCTGAGTGACCGCAAGCCTGGCACCACTGGAAGCTGGCCTTGGTTCACAAAACAGCCTCTCACAGGTGCCTCCAAGCCTAACACAGGAAGCTACCAACTGCAGATCACTTTGTAGCTCCTACCAGGTTGCCATGGGCCAGGTAAGGCAGAGGTTGAACTTGACCTGCACTGGAGCCTCTCACAAGAAGACCCAGAACCCGAATGTCCAGTGTTTGCTTCCAATCATATTAGAGCACCACCCATTAGCCCCACAAATAATAAAGGTGGAATTGGAAGGTGCCAGAGCCCCACTAAAGTGAATCCTGCTCTGTAGGGTCAGTCCCAATACAACAGCTCTTACGACGATGTAGACATAGTCCATCTTCATAGCCAGTCAGCCTGAGGGTCAGTTCCTCCCACTGATGTGCCAACAGAAATAGGAGGACTACAATAGGAGGACACACACAGCCAACCCAAGGAACACCCCTAGAGCATTCAGCTCATGTGATCAGGGAGATGGTGCCACTGGGCCCCACAAGACAACTACCATATAAGGCTACCTTGCCCAGACTGGAAGATGTAGCAACTCTACCTAATACATGAAAACAAAAACAGAGAGTCAGCCAAAATGATTTCTGATCAAGATTGCAGAGGAAGTATAAATGCTGTCTCAAATGAAAGAACAGGATGAAAACACCAGAAAAAAAAACCTAAACAAAATAGAGGCAAACAATCTACCACATACAGAGTTCAAAACACTGGTTATAAGGATGCTCAATGAAATTAGGAAATAAATGAACTCAGTGAGAATTTACACAAAGAGATAGAAACCATCAAAGTCAAAATGAAGAATTTGTTAACAGAAGTAAAGAATACATTATAGGAAATCAAGAGCAGATTAGATGAAGCAGAGGCTCAAACAGCAATTTGGAAGACAAGGTAGTAGAAAAAACCCAATCAGAAGAGAAAAAGAAAAAAGAATCCAAAAAATGATAGCTTAGGGACCTCTGGGACAACATCAAGTATATCAACATCTGCATCATAGGGTTACCAGAAGGAGGGGAGAGAGAGCAAGAGATTGAGAACCTATTTGAAAAAATAATGACTGAAACATTACTAACCTGGTGAAAGAAATAGACATATAAGTCCAGCAAGTGCAGAGTCCCAAAAAAGATGAACCCAAAGAAACCCACACCAATACACATCATAATTAAAATGCCAAAGATTAAAGACAAAGAGAGAATCTTAAAAGCAGCAAGGAAAGAAGCAGTTAGTTATCTACAAAGGAGCTTCCATAAAACTGTCTGTCGCCTGATTTCTCAACAGAAACTTTGGCATGAAACATTCAAAGTGATGAAAAGCAAGAACATAAAGTCAAGATTAGTCTACCCAGCAAAGCTATCATTTAGAATCAAAGGAGTGACAAAGAACTTCTTATACAAGAAAAAGCTAAGGGAATTTGTCACCACCAAATCAGTATTACAAAAAATATTAAACGAAGTTTTTTAAGAAGAGAAAAAAAGATAAAAATAGGCATGATAATGTGAAAATACCTACATACCTATCAATAGTTACTTCAAATGTAAATGGATTAAATGCTCCAATCAAAAGACATAGCGTGGCTGAATAGAGAAGGAAAAAAAACAGAACCCATACGTATGCTACTTATAAGAGGCCCACTTCAAATTAAAAGACACACATGGACCAAAAGGCAGTAACAAGAAACAAAATAGGACATTTCATAATGATAAAGGAATAATCTAACAAGAAGATATAACCCTTGTAAAAATGTATGTACCCAATGTAGGATATCTTAAATATATAAAGTAAGTATTGATAGACATAAAGGGAGAGATAAACAGTAATGCAGTAATAATAGGGAACTTTAACATCTCATTGACATCAAAAGACATACCATCGGGGAAAAAAATCAAGAAGGAAAGAGTGACGTTAAATGACACATTAGAGCAGATAGATTTGGTTGACATTTTTATAACATTTTACCCAAAGTAGCAGATTATACATTTTTTTCATGGGCACAGGCAACATTCTCCAGGATAGACTATATGTTAGGACAGAAAACAAATCTCAATAAGTTCAAAAAAATTAAAATATATGATCACAATGATATGAAACTAGAAATCAATTACAAGAAGAAAAACACACAAACACATGGAGGCCAAATAACATGCTACTAAACAGTGAATGGGTTAACAATGATTTCAAGGAATAAATCAAAAGTTACCTTGAGACTAATGAAAATGAAAACACGATGACCCAAAAACCTATGGGGCAGAGCCAAAGCAGTCCTGAGAGAGAAATTCATAGCAATACAGGCCTACCTCAAGAAGCAAGAAATATCTGAAGTAAATACTTTAACCATACACCAAAATGAGCTAGAAAAAGAACAACAAAGTTCAAAGTGAGTAGAAGGAAGGACATTAAAAAAATCAGAACGGAAATGAATGATAGAGTCTAAAAAATACAAAAAAGCAATAATTCAAGAGCTGGTTCTTTAAAAAGATAAACAAGATTGATAGAACTTTAACCAGACTCATTAAGAAAAAAAAAGAGGACTTAAATAAAATCAGAAATGAAAGAGGAGAACTAACAACCGGCACCACAGAAATACAAAGGGTAATAAGAAAATATGATGAACTACATGCCAACAAGTTGGACAATCTGGAAGAATTACAGAAACATACAACCTTCCAAAACCAAATTAAGAAGAAATAGAAAATCCGAACAGACCAATTACAAGTTATTAAAATCAAAGCATCAAAAATCTCCTAACTGCCTGGCTGGTGTAGCTCAGTGGATTGAGCACAGGCCTGTGAACCAAAGGATTGTGGTTTGATTCCCAGTCAGGGCACATGCCTGGGTTGCAGGCTAGTTCCCAGGAGGGGATGCACAAGAGGCAACCACACATTGATGTTTCTCTCCCTCTCTCCTTCCCTTCCCCTCTAAAAATAAATAAATAAAATCTTTTAAAAAATCTTCTAACAAACAAAAATCCTAGACAGAATGGCTTCACAGGTAAATTTAACCAAGTATTCAAAAAAGAATGAACACCTATCTGTGCTGGTGTGGCTCAGTGGACTGAGCACTGGGCTGTGAACCAAAAGGTCACCGATTTGATTCCCAGTCTAGGGAATCAAAACAGGAAACCTGCATGGTTGAGGCGGGGAGGCGGGCATGAAGGCATGGCCCAAATGGAGCTACAGTGGGAAAGTGGGGTGCAGAGAGCAGATTCACCTCACTCTGAAGGCCTCGGGACACTCCCTGTAATGTTAGGGCCTTGCAACCCAGACAAATGGGTTGTTGCCCCAGGGTCCTGCCCCAGCAGCGACTCTGCCTGCTGCCTTCATCCAGTGCTGCCTGTGCCACACAGTGGGTGCCCGAGAGGGTCAGGCTCAGCCTGCCCTGCTGACCAGGGCTCCTCAGCTCTCTCCCCACTAAATAAGACCCCTGGGGATGTGGGTGGGAGAGCCTGGGTCTGATCTCTCTCCTGGAGGTCCAGAGAGCGCACCTCCCCCCCCCCCCCCCCCCACCCCTGGTTGTGATCACACTGCCGTCTGGTTGTCAGGGAGCTCCGGGTCTGTAAAGGGAGCCCCCTTTATTGTGGCAAAGGGAGCTTCATATTCTAGGAACTTACTCTCCCCTCCTCCCCGGCCTCCTCTTCCTACTGTTCCTCCCCAATTCATCAGAAGTAAAGCAAGCGTTGTCCAGTCCCTCTTCCCCAGGAAGCTGACACTTCTCTGCTTTTTTAAGATGTGCGCTCTGGGCCGTGGACAGAGCCAGAGAGCACAGAGAGCATGACCAGGTTGAGTAAGTCGCTCTCCCACTGGTCGCCCAGCGACCCGCAGCATTCCCAGGGTGGCTGGGTGAGAGGAGGGCGGGGTCTCCATCAGATTTGGGGCTCGGGGAGGGGCCAAGGGTAGGCAGGGCTCAGCCTGCGACCTGGGTCAGAGCGCAGTCTGTGCTCCCTGACTCAGCTCCCTGATCTCTGATTTAAACCATTCTTCACATACAAATGCAAAACAACTTGTCACTTTCCTGCCATAAAACCTTCTAGGACACAAAACAAACTAACTCACTCCAGTGGTTCTCTGTGGCCTTCGTGGTTACAAACCAGGACAGAGGCTGGTCTGCGCTGCTCTCCGCCTTCGCAGCCCTGACCCTGCAGCTCTCAGCCAGGCCAAAGAGCTGCTCGCGGTCTCTGAAGCGCCTGGCTCCTCACGCCCTTTGTTCTTCTAGGCCATTTCCCCCATGGCACTAACCCTGCTCCTCCTGTGTCATGTAGTGTTTAGAAGCTGGAGCTTTCAAGTGGAGAAAAGCTGGGTTCAAACCCTTGTAACCAAACAGAAGGAGTTTGTCTACCTGGAGAAGTGTGGCATAGGATGTCATCTCAATCTTACAAATCACCCGGGCCCACAGGAAAAGCAAAATATAAAATAGTATAATACATTCTTCAGCTCCAGGGCTGTTGCCCAATCTGGGGCTTTTTGGCCCTGAATGCAGAGTGCAGACACAGTAACATGTGACTGAGGGGACAGACAGGCCCCATACACAGGGGAGCATGGAGGGTCAAATCTAGAAAATAACCGATGAGCAGAGGGTAAGTCTCTTGTGACTGGAAGCAGAAGAGGCAACAAGCCAAGCGGCGTCCCCACCCACGGCAGGCCCTGACTCACTTCACCTGGGACAGGGCCAGTGGCCCAGCCTTCGAACCCAGAAGGCCATGGCCGTGTCTGGGTGTGAATAGGGCAAGGCAACCGTTCCTTGAAAGTGTCAGATGCCTGCAACAAATGAAAGAAAACTGTGAGCCCCTTCAGAGAACATGGCTATGAAGCGGGGGCACAGTCGGGGAAAGACGACTCTGTGGACAGCTGTCTCTGCTGTCGGGTGAGAACGAACGGGCCCGGAGCTGGACAACCTGCAGGTTCCGCCCTGCCTGTGGCTGTCGCTGTGACACTGGGCAGACACCATGCCCACCTGGGCCTTCCTCTTCTCCAGCTGTGTAATTGGAACAGTAGGGTGTGCGCTGAAGGGCTCATGGGAAGATGGGAAACAAGAGAGAGCTGTGCAAGGCTGGGGGTCAGAAAGGGCGGAGGACTGAGAGGCAGAGCCCAAGCCATGGCAGGAAGGGAGCTCTGGCTGCGGAGCTGTCACCGACGAGGTTTCAACAGCCGGGGTTGGGCGTGAGTGAGCCTAAGGGACCGGACCTCCTCCATCTCAACACTCAGCACACTTCAAATTAATAATTAAAATGCTTCCTGTCAGGTTCCAGCCTGACCCATAATTAGAGCAGCTTTAGGCTTCAGGCAACAGTGATGAAAACAGTTCTTGTTAGAAAGGAATTTTCTGAGGACCAGTGTGGGATGAGAATAGAACCTCCTCCCCAGATTTCTCCATCAGGCCCTGCCCTCCATCGTCACTCCAGGCAGCTGGGGCAGGGGCCTTCCTTGTAGCCTGGGAAGGGGCTCGGGGTGGGCAGCAGCATCCATCTCCTCACTGCACAGGAGGAGGTCGGACAAGGCGCCCTTCTAGCTGACATGAGCGGGCAGCACAGGGGTTTGTGCAAGAAGGCCGGGCAGGGCTCCTCGAAGTTTCAAAGGGCAGACAGACAAATCTGGGGCCCGGCTGCAGACCTTGAACCCCACCCCCACCCAGTATGTGCGTACAAGGTGTTGCTATCACAGCCGTTCCTCTGAGGGCTGCTGGGGAGGAGCTGAGCTTGGCCATCCGCTGCTCAGTGGTCGACACACCTCAGCCCCTCCCCACTAACCCCTCCCGGAGGACAGCCCTTCCTATCAACAAGTTGGGCACCGACCCAGGAGTCCAAGCTCCCAGCTCCTGGGCTTCCCAGTTGCCTGGGGGCAGAGACTGGAAGTGCTGTCCATGGTTCTCGAGAACCTTGCAGTTTTCCGGCCCCTCCCGCGTCAGTTCTTCCAGAGCCTCAGCCAGTCGCCTGGCTCCCTTGACCCATTCTTCGAGAATCCAGTCTTTGAGCCCTGCCAACTGTGTCATACCTCCTCACCTGCCACCAGGCCTGCCCCTGACCCAGGAGGGCAGGATCCCCAATGCTTAGCTCATAAAGGGAGAGCCCTGAGTGCCCACCGTATAGGCCTGCCCTGCGGAGCTTGGGAACAGAGCTCATGCCAAAGTTAACTATTAGAAGAAGATCATTTTAAAGCAATGCTATGCTACCTCATGGAAGTTACCTTCATAAATATTTTAAAGGTGTTTATTAGGAAAACCACAGGAGCAGAGAGGAGGTTGCTGAGGCCGGAGGAGAGGTGTCCTGTGAGGTCTCCGCTGCTGCCACCACTGCCACCGAGAAAACCTTTACTCCTTCAGAGGGGCTGACGCTGTAGGGGCTGCACCACCCCCTGCAGGAGGAGGCTGAGAGCTGCACGTGTTCCTGTCCTTGGGACTTAGCAGTAGGGCTGTGTAACAGAGTTCCCACAGACATGGCACTGAGCCAGGGCCTCCTCTGAGCTTTGCTCCCAATTGCTGGGCAGTTCCTCCTGTTCTCTGAGCTCATGATACAGTGGAGAAGAGGCTCAGGGTCCCTTCTCGGGTGACGTTGCCAGATTTGTGGATTCTGTCCTTTGCTCTCCTCTCCCACTCCCTCTTCCACTCTCCTTCCTGGGCTCACAACCATCCGGGGCCCTGTCGGACCAGGCGCAGCAGAGCCAGAGCAGGTGCACAGAGCCACACAAACACTTGCAGGAGCATCTTGGCCTGCCTCACCCCAGTCCAGCCGGCAGGGAGAGCGGGGCTCGGGCCCTGGGGAGGGGTAAGAACGGCATCTGGCCCTGGCTGGATGGCTCGGTTTGTTGGGTCATCCTCCCATACACCAAAAGGTTGTGGGTCCGATTCCCCGTCAGGGCACATACCTAGGTTGCATGTTCAATCCTCGATCAGGGCGCAGAAGGGAGGTGGCTGGTCAATGTTTCTCTCTCACATCAAAGTCTCTCTCTCTCTGTGCCCCCTTCTCTTGCTCTAAAATAAATTACAATATATCTTCAGGTGAAGATGAAAAAGAGAAAAAAAGACAGACTGGCTGTCTGCTACCCCATCTTCCCTCCGATAGGGTGGGACCAGGAGGGCGGCATCATGGCTGCCTTGGACACAGCTTCTCTCCTTCGGAAAAAGCCTCTTTCTCTTCCTCAGGCCAAAGCCAACAAGCCAATTAAACCTGGAGAAAACAGAGTCAATCTGCAGGCTAAGGGACGACACTGATCCCCTCAGCTGGTACCCAGGAGCCCTGGCTGCTTTCTTGCACGCCTGGGGCTCCTCTAGGGCCATCGTCCCAGCACTGAACCGTCCTCCCACCCCCGTCTCTATCTTAACCGCCCCACTGCCCCACATACCCGGTCTCATCGCCTGTCCCCTCTCTGTTGGTCTCAGCGCAAATCTCTTCACTCTGTCTCGACTGAGCCAGATGCCAAATGCTCAGAACCATCTATTCACACAGTGTCGTGTGTGCAGGTGGGTGGCACCATGGAGCCTCTGTCCTTGGGATGATCTCTTTCCATCTCTGTCAGCCAGGGAAGTGGGCACTACTCTTGACCCCATTTCACAGCTGCTGCCTGAGTGGTCAGAGCATTCAGCTCCCCAAGTGTTAGCAGGCAGCGTAGGCCCCCACATACTTTAGGGACCCTCCTCTGGTAAACACTATATGCATATAGAATGACTTGCCATTATTATATCCATTGTTTATGGGCAAATAGGGGTTTCTAAGAGATTTTAAAAATTGATTACTGCTTTAAATAAGTGTGCGGTATGTGAGAACACGGGCCCCTTTCCAAGCTCCGATTCCCTCTCCCACCCTGTGGGAACATGAGGAAGCCCATCTGCACGTGTGCTGTGAGACACTGGGGGCCTGGAGGAATGGCCAAAAAGAAACTGTTCTTCCTGCAAGCCCAGACTGTAAATAGCTGGCACTTTGATCTCGCAGTTTGCTTGCAAGCACGTCACTCTGCGTGCCCAAATGCTTTGTCTTCTGTACTCGATGTAATCCTGTCCTGGGAAGGCCTGGGTTGTGGAGACTTCACCAGCAGGCTGCCCCGGTGCCCACAGAAGTCCAGATACGCCCACGTCTTTCACAGCCAGTCCTCTGGGTTATTTCTTTGGCATGCAAACAATACGCTGAAGTCTTTTGGGACCTCGGCTCTTTGCATAACAATAGGTTAAGCACCCTTGGCGGCCTCATTTCTATTATTCACTTGTTGGGGAAGCAAGTTTTCAAGGGGCAGTGCAGAAGCAAACTTCAGCCTCGTCCTTTTCATTCAGAGACTGGATGAACAGTACTTAGGTGCTTGCACTGGGCTGGCAGGGGGCAAATGCAGACCTGCTCTGGGGAGGTGAACTCCTGGAGAGCAGTGAAGGAGCTAGTGCCTTGTTTGGCTGTGAAACACCAGGCGCAGCTGGAGACCAAATGATACACAGGAAGGCACGCATAGGATTTGCATGGGTAGAGGAGACCGGGAAGGCAGGTCCTTGAGAGGAAGAGCTTGAGCAAAGCCTTATGACCAAGACTGGATATGGTCCGTGCAACTTCTGCCCTCCATAGATCACCTGCACCTCCTCCCTCATCACCCATCCTCCCAACAGAGTAGAATGCACCCCTCTCCCAGTACTGCAGACCCTATTCCACAAACATTGGGGGGTCCAGATTCCCCTGCTGCCAGAACATTCTCTTTGGGGCTGACCCAGATCCGTCTGGCTGCAGTGGGTGGGGGGCACTCAGAAAGACAGCATGGAGACACCAAGGCAATCGGCATGGTAGCCAGGCTTCCTGGGTCACCACGGCCCTTACTGTGGCCATACAAAGAGCTTGAGCCCCTTGGCCAGCTTCGGGTGCCCATAATGTATGCTCAAGTTTCCCTGACTGGTGTGGCTCAATGGATTGAGTGCCGGCCTGTGAACTAAAGGGTCACTGGTTCAATTCCCAGTGAGGACACATTCCTGAGTTGCAGACCAGGTCCCCAGTTGAGGGTGCACAAGAGGCAACCACACACTGATGTTTCTCTCCCTCTCCCTAAAAAATAACTAAATAAAATGTATGCTCAAGTGGCCATGATGAACATATAGACTTCAAAGCAGTTACGAAAACTAGAGGAACAAGAAGCAGTGTGTTCATTCATTAGCAGCAAATTACACAAAATTATCTTAGCAAATGAGACAACATGTCGATTCAGTGGTTGGGAGAGAAACGTCGGTCCTTGCTCCCAGCACCCCAAGACTGGGAGTCACATTCTGCAGAAACTGTTTAGGGGGGATATTGAAACACAAAAAAGGCAGGAGGGGAGCCTGAAGGCTTGTGAATTATGGGACTAGGTAGGTGAACCCCAGCTATATAAAATTCAAGCCTGAGGAAGGACTAGAGGCCAGCGACCCTGCGGAGGGCAGTTGGGGCATCGGTAGAGCCAGGAGCCTCTGCTCTGGTCACTCTGGGTACAGCAGGGCTTCAGAACAGTAGGGCCCCAGGCTACCCCGGGGTGGAAGCAAATATGAGACAGTGGGGGGAAGAAAGCAGGAAGAGTGTGAAGGCTGCTTTCTTGAGCCCGGTGCACACGCACAGAGTGACGGCTGCCAGAGCGGGACAGATGGTCCTGGCCTCATGAAGAACACAGTGCTGAGGAGACAGAGCTGAACCCGCCACCTGACTGCACATCTGGAGGCCTGAGGGTGAAAAGGGAGAGAGACGCGGGGAGAAAGTGGGGAGGGCCTCTCATTTCCTGGACTGAACTGAAAGGGATTGAGCCACTGTCCTTCCCCACTCCTCCAGAGCCTGGGTGCCTGCTCTGACTTAGGGCAGGGGCTCAGGGCTCCTGGGCCCCCCACACAGGGAGCGGGCCCCTCTCTTTTCCACACTAACCGTGATCATGTCCCTTGACAGTCCTTGCATCTGTATTTTCTGTGCATCCTTTAATGTGAAAACAAACACCTCTTGGTCTGACTCGGTGATCGTTGAGAACAACAGGCTCATCTCAGGTGCCTGGTCTTGGAAACCTCTGCTCAGGGTTGTCCTCTGAATCCCATTTTGCATTAGCTTCTTAGGCTAGCTAGAGCCTCTGGGTATGCACATGAAATATTTAGCAATTATCTCAACCAACTGCACCAGAACTTCTAGGGATGGATACCAGGTACTTCTATTGTTTAAAAAATCTCCTAAGTGATCCTGCTGTGCAGCCAGGGTTAAAAACCACTGGATTAATGGGATCTGGAGCTGTATCACTAGGAGCATAGCACTCAAGATCAGGGAGGTGAGAGGCTGATTTATTATAAGCTGCAATATTACAGTTCGTGCCAGAGCCTCGCCTAAAAAGGCAATGACAAAACCTGTTCAGGGAATTGCCACAGGGGTAAAGTCATACCGGCTGAGGGAGGGTGAGGGGATGGGGCTTTTTTGCAGCTCAAATGCTGGGGAAAGCCTGGGGACAAAGGCCACAGGCACTCTTTTGCCCCAGGAGACCCAGGTTTCTCGTGCTCTAACAAGCACCACCTCATTCATGGTGAAATAGTGTCACCATAATTACCTGGAGCTAAGGGAGCCAAATAGCAGGTTAGGAGCATCCTCAGACACAAGTGCAGAAGATTTAACTTGCCCTGAGGCACCTGCACCCAGCAAGGTGAGGATGAACTGCCCCCATCCATTCCGGTCAGGTGTCCCAAGTGCAGGATGCAGGGCTTAGCCCAGCCTCAGCACACACTCAGACCACCCCATCTAGCAAGAGGAAGACACACTCACCCTCAGGACTGGGGTCCCAGAAACGTGAAGATAGCTCCCTGGGAACTGAGGCAGCTGCTGAAGAGAGCAGTGGTCCAGAGTGGGTGAGAGAGGGAGAGGTGACCACAGGCCCATACACCAGATCAAGCCCCTGGAGGTTCCTGACCAATGGGGGTGGCAGTTCCCAGCACCCTTCCTGCCCTCTCTAGAATCGGTTTTGCTCATGGCCCCAAGTGTTCTTTGCTTGTGCATTCTCGCTAACAGAGGCTGGCTAAAACAGGCAGCCCAAACAACTGTCAACTCTACCAACAGTTAAAATGTGCAGGCCTGTGATCCCAAGACCCCACTTCTGGGGCTCCATCCTGTGGAAACCCTGGCACAAGTCTGCATGATTTATACGCAAACTGCGCATAGGAACTGGGGAAACATGTACTAGAACAGTAATATTAATAATACTATGAGATACTATGTAGCCACTTAAATAGAATGAGGGAGGTCTTTGAACTAAGCCAGACACAAAATAGTGGATGCTATAGGATTCCACTTACAAGCAAAACAAATTCATGGTGAAAGCAGCCAGAATAGTATCATGGGGGTGCTACTGATTGGGAAGGGTCACAGGGGAACTTTCTGGATTTGAAAAGTGAGTCATACCTTGACCTGGATAATGGTTACACGGTGGAGACACTTGTGTGAGAATTCATGGAGCTATACACTGAGGGCGGATGTCTTTTAAACGGTAGATGTATGTTACACCTCAATTAAAAAAATAAACAGAAGAACTGACTTGGGAAAATGGCAAAGAGAAAGAAGTTGCAGAATGACATGTATGACTTCGCTTTTGTGAATCTGTAATGGGGGGAAGGTCTGGAAGGCCGGCAAACCCCTAGTGGTGCTTCCCTCTGGGTAGGGGCCTGGAGATGAGGCCAAGCACTCCACGTGTGTCTCTACTGTCTGCGTTTGTAGCATCTGATCCTGCTGCCCCACCCCCACCCATTCTGGGTCCTCACTTCATGTCAGCCTCCGGCTTCCCCGCGGGTTTCCTACCCTTGGAGGCCCGGGCTTTGGCCACTTGGGGCGAACTCTGGCTCCGCATCACAGGGTGAGACCTGGGCTCTCCAACGGAATACGTGGGCCTCGCCTGGCTCTGGTTGGCTGGGCTGTCTGCTCTTTAAGGACCAGCAGCCCACTCAAGAAAACTGACTCCTGGGATGAGCAAGGTCAGGCGCCTCCCCTAAACGAACCCTGGAGGAGGCGGGCCCTGGGGGAGGCGCAGCTCACCCATGAGCAGCCGAAGGAGGGAACGAGCAGGCAGAGGAAGGCAGGTCAGCTTGGGGCCCTGGCCATGCTGTCTTCACTCCCACCCGGGCTGCTCCGCTGAGTGGTCAGGTACACTAACGGTCCCCACAGCCTTGGTTACACATGGTCCTGGGGTGAGTTCCAGTCACACCCTGAGCCAGGCACACGAACCCTGACCCTTGCAGGCTACAGCTTGCCACAACGTGAGAAGTATTTCTCCGCTAAAATGCAGGAGTTGGACCTTTGCCCAGAAAGGCAGCTAAAAATACTGCTCCCTGAAGCACTTGTCACCAGGGACACAGTGGCCACCTCCCTCCTCTCTCAGCCCCCTGGGCAAGCCCCTCATCTGCTGGGTCGCTGGCCCAGGCACTTGATATAGTGTCACATCTAAGCCTGGCCCTGTCAGAAGAAAATGCACCGGTAAACGTACCTGTTTCACAGATGGGCAAACTGGCCCCGACAGCTCGTTCTGGGCCATGGTGCACTGGCTACAAAATCGCTGAGGGAGCAAGAGTGAAGCCTCAGCGGCCGGGAGGGAAGAGAGGCTGCCCTACGTCCTGGCACTTCACAGTTCGCAGGGTCTTCTCATCGCTGCTTGTCCAGCCCCCACCACCACCCCACGGAACAAACTATCGCCCACCCTGCAGGCGGGTTGACGCCCAGTGAGGCGAGTGAACCCCTGGTGAGTGGAAAGCAAAGGCAGACTTTCAGGGACCTTCTGATTCTGAAACCAGTGGTGGGACTTTAAGCAGGGTGGCTGGCTCACACCCAAGGCCATGTACTTTGTAACAAGTGCTCCAGTTAGTAAAGAATGTCACACAGTTCTCAGAGGAGGACTCGTCACCCCTACTTAATGGATAAGAAAATTAAGGTTCAGAGGTATGAAGGGCTTGGTCGTAAGTTAGTAGTGAAGCCAGGAACAAAAGTCGAGGGTCCTGACGCCCAGCCCAAGGCTCGTCCTGCCACCCCAGGGCCTGCGGAGCTCCGGGGCCGGCTGGCTGGTGCTGGGGCCCGGTCCCCGCTGCGGAGGGGGGCGCGCAGTGCCCTCTCAGGCTCCCTCGTCCCCAGACCGGTCCTCCCCACATGTTGGCCTGCACTCTTCACCCCTGCCTCTCAGTCCTTAGAGGTGGACAGTGGTGAAAACCGCAGGCCCACTTTCCATGTAAGTAAGGCCCAGGGAAGCTACAGGCCCTGCTCGGGGCCACAGGCCAGAACGAGGTCCTGGACCTCTGACGCGGGCCTGGTGTCGGCTTCTCCGCCTGTAAAATGGAGCACGAGTGGGGCCCTAAGCAAACCTAGGGCTGGAGTCTCCCCGGAGGAAGGAATTAGAGGATGTTGTTGTAAGGAGTGGGTGGGACCGCACAGTGGCCTCAGGCCAGGGACAGGGCCACACGCCTGCGGAGGCCCGGTGTTGTAAGGAAGGTGAGAGAGGGGAAGATTCAGCCTCGATGCCCAGGAGGGAACCCTTCCCGCTGAGCCCTGTCCTGTTCACACACACTTCGCAGAGAAAAAGCTTTCTACAAAGGCATTTACTTTTCCCCAAACCCCCTATACCCCCACCCAGTTAACAGAATTCCTCAGAGTCCCACATTTAAATTAGCAATACCCACATCTTCCATCGCTGGTGAAGGGAGATATGTTAGTGGGGAGACATCAGAACTTCAGAAGTTTCCTTGACCCGAGGCAGGGCCGGCCAGAGAAAGCAGAGCTGTCTGCCCAGCCCCAGAACAGCACCGTGGTGGGGGTGGGCGGCTCCATCCCTACCCCCCCGAGGTCCCGGGCTTCCCCTGTGCTGCGCTCTTGGAGTCTGTTGAGCCTTGGCTGCCTGCCCGCCTGCTCACCCTGGAAAGACTCTTTGGGGACCATCAGCTTCTCTCCAGGTAAGAACTAGGGGTGGGATGGGGGTGAGGTGCCCAGGTAGCGAGGGGCACAGAAGAGCGGTACAGTAGGGAACACGGCAGGAGCCTCTCTCATGAACCGCTATTTCCTCACAAGTTTCTGGCTGAAGGGCAAGATCCTTGAGGGAGCAGCTTCTTTTCAAAGAGGGTTCCCCGAACCGAACACAGTGCCAACACACCACAAGTGCTCAGTGAACACTGTTTGGGCAGATAAACGAAAGGTGGAAAAAGCAGAGGGGCAGAAGCTGACCCTCAGAGACCCAGTGTGGCTGGCACATGCTTCTCCTGGGAACAGTGCGGGGCGGGGGGGCTCACAGGGCACACCCAGGGCACCGTGGAAGAGACTGGACCAGGGGAGGGCTGAACGTGTTCTGGCAGGTGCCTCTGTGTCTCTCTGCACGGCTGGGGAGGGCGCCTGTCTGCACTTAGAGGGGAAAGGCCAGCACTGGGGCCAGGGCAGGAGAAGGCAGGAGGAGATACTGCTGGACCCAAGGAGATGCTGAGGCCGCAGTGCCCCGTCTGAGTACACGGGACGACAGGCAGCTCGGGCGGGGAAGGCGGAGGTGATAACTAGGGTACCAGGGCCCCTGGAGAAACAAGGCAGGGTGACTGTGTATCGTGTCTTCGAAGAAGTAAGGCAGAGGGTCAGTCTGCAAACTGTGTCCTCTGGAGAAAAAAGGCAGCCAGGTGGCCCACGTGGCATGTCCACTGGAGAAATAAGGAGGTGGGTCATCTGTGTCTTCTGTCCGTGAGAAGTAAGGCAGCAGAATGACTTGGGAGCCATGTCCCTTGGAGAAATGAGGCTGTGGGTGTTCTAAGTGTCACATCCTTTGCAGAATGAGTAGAGTCACCGGGGTGGGAGCCATGTGTTGGGTGCAGGGAGGCCCCAGCCCGGGGCTCACACCGAGGTCCCAGTGCAGCCAGAGGTGGGAACTCAGGGCAGGGGCAGCAGCTCCCTGGTCCTCGTGGTCAGGCTATTTCTTGTCCATCACCTGCATTTCATGATCAGAAGAAAAAAAGGAGGGAAAAGCATTACATGCAGGAGCTCTACTCTGGGGAGTATGTCGGAACCCCGGGCACACGGTCGCGTGCTTCAGGGTGGGGAGTGAGTGTGCGAGTGGGCACAAAAGTCCGACGGGCAGTCTCCGGCACTAGGCCCTGCCCTGAGACCCGAAAGACATAAACGCAGGCACTGGGACTCAGCCAGACTGCAAGGGCACCTGTGGGAGACTGCCCAGTGCTCGCCGGCCCTGCTCACTCCCCACGGGCCTACTCACCCAAAACACTTCCCTGCCACCGGCCCCTCTGCCTGGCCCGCTTCCCTGCTCCAGCAGGAAACCCTCTCCAACTTCCCTTCCCCACACCGACTTCCCCAACAGCCATGCTGTAGGGAGCCTCCGTCCCCTGGCTCTTTGTGTCCACGTGAGGGCACGCCATGGATTCACAGCCCTGGCCTCACACCCCCTTCCTGGCCTGGATGGAGAGTTTAGGAGGAGGGCCAGGGCATGCATGACCTCGCCCTTCCCTCTGCCATTCTTTGGGGGTCTGTCTGCCTGTTGCGAAAGCAGCTCTCCCTCCTGGGGTCTGCCCTGTGCTTGTCCAGCGAGTCCAGAGCCTGGGCCAAGAGGAGAGCCAAACACGGGAGGAGCATCCAGGAATCCCTGACAGGGACACGGAGGCGACTTGAAATACACTTAAGGTTCCATACCCTTTGGTGACCAGCCCTGATTTTCTAAGTGGAAGCCACTCAGATCTGGTGGCAATATTCTGCGTCTCAGAATATTTTGTTAATACACACAGAAATACACATATTTACACACAAACATACACACATAGAGGTGGCTGTTGGTTACTTTCGAAAGAATCTCAAACTAACCTGCAACCATTTCCTAATGTAACTGTTTGCTACAATAATATGAGCACTAGTAATTGCTAACATTTACTAACTACCTAAGTACCAGGTGGCTGCCCTTGTGAGACATTTCCTGGTCTGACTTGAGTTAGGAGTCATGTGATAGGTTCTGACCAATGGGATGTAAACTGAAGTGCCCTGAGCTATTTCTAGTCAAGCCCTAATAAAAACTGCACTTCCCTTCCTTCCTTCCCCCTGCTTTGGGTGTAGGGGATGTGGGCCCTGAAGCAGCCCAGCTGGACTTGGGGACAGAAGCTTCATGCTGAAGGGGCAGAAACCGAGAGGATGGAAGCTGGCTCCACGACATGAGTGGCCTTACGATCACCTATGTTTAGACTTCAACAGGAGAGAAATGAGCTCTTGTCCTGCTTTAGCTTGTCACGTCGGTGTCCTAGCAGAGCAGCTGGGACCTTGGTTACTCTGCCCTTGGCCGCCTCATCGGGAGGAGAGTGCAGGCTGCTGGTGTGGGGAGCAGGTCCCCAGTGAAGGGTGATAATTACTTCCCCACAACCCTCCCTGCCTCCTACACACAGGTGCACGAATGCACAGTCTCAAGCACCGCATGTCATTACCTTCTTTGTTTTCGGAGTGTTTCAGAGGCCGCAGGACTGTAAAAAAGGAAGGAGCACATGGTGAGGAGGGAACTGTGGGAAGTGGTAGGGCAGAGAGGAAGGAGCTGAGGCAGGGAGGGCCAGAGGGACTGGAGGAGTAGGGGGAGGCAGGTGAGTGGGGACGACATCACAGCACAGGGGAAGGCGCCCTGGGCCGCTGTCCCCAGTCCCAGCTCCACGCTGTGGCTTGTGCTCCCGTCTCTGGGTCTCAGTTTTCTGCGTCTACATGAGAGCAACCACCCTGCCCTGCAGCAGCTGGTGATGTGGAGGTGCACTGGGTCTGCTCCAGGAACACAACGAAGTAAGAAGCTAAAGGGGCTGCCAATGTCCCCAGATGGCCGGGGGACGTGGGACACTGACCAAATCTCTAAGCCACCTGCTCCTCCCCACTCCCTCCTTCTGTCAACTACATCTGCCTCTGAACATGCAAACAGGAGGCCCTGTTCCACAGCGATCTGCACCCCACCCACCAAAGGCAGAGAATTCACTGGCGTGATTCGCAGCAGTCCCAGGGGTCAACCACCCGCCCTTCCTCCTGCAGCTGTGGGGAGGGAACCCGTGTCAACTGGCACCATCCTGAATGGCTCAGCAGGAACCTGCCTCTCCCAGCTGGAAGGGAAGACCGGTGAGGCTACTGTGGCCACAGGACACCAGTGCCCCGGCACCCATCCCCCACCGGGCCAGGGTTGTGTTTCCACAGCATCATGACCCTTGCAAACCCCTTTCCTGTCCAGTCACCCCAGAGAACCTAAAAACAAGCCCCTGGTGCCACTGGCGCAGGGGCAGGGTGACATTTTCCAGATGGAGAACTGAAGCGCGGAAGAGCAAAGCACTTTGACCAGTTACCTAAGCTCTAACCAGAATGGGACTATCTTCGACTATCTGCCTGGTAACAGGACTCCCAGGTGTTTACTAGGCACCAGGTATGACCCTAGGCCATTGCAACCCTTACCTCGTCTAATTAAACGCACTCAGCCGATGAAGACAGGCAGTTACTATGAGGAAACTAGGACTCAAGAGATAGAGAAGCTGAGGCCCAGAGAAGCAAAGTGACTAGCTCCAGGCCGCCCAGCTTACATGGGCAGGATCTGGAACTGAAACCCAGGTTGCCCTATCTCCCGAGCCCTTCCTGCTACCCTAGGAAGCCACCAGACTCCACGGTGCAGGGTCCCTAGGGGCGGAGCCGGCTGGCAGATGGGTAAAGGTGGGCAGGAGGAGTGAAGCAGCCCCTGGGAAGGAATCGGGGAGCTCCACCTCCAGGCTTAATGCTGAGCAGAGACCAAACTCACCCGGGGAAGGAGGCCTCAGTCCACCGGACATACTTCATTCAACCTCAAGCAGATGTGGCTCCCCCAGGTCCTGGACTCCTCTCCCCTGTCCCGTGTCCTCCTCTCGGCCAATAAGGAAGGCCAGCTCCAAGCTTAGACTTACCCGTCTTAGAGCCTTCTCCATCTCCATCCTGGTCCTCAGCTCCTGGAAGACAAACGAGACCTTGCTCAGCTCCACTTTCATCACTGCACTTTCCCACCTGGGGGTGCGGGAAGCAGGTAAATGGGGAGCAGGCATGGCCTGTGGTCAAGCATTGGACACAGAGTTGGACCCTGAGAGCAAAGAGCACAGAGCAGAGCCCAGGGGCCACAGGAAAGGGCTCACAGCCTGGAGTCCACCATTTGCGCAGCCAAGGACCAGCTCCTGCCTCCACCCATCCGCCCACCCCCTCCCCTCTCCCATCCACTCGCTCACCAATCCAGTCAACCGCCACCCTCCAACGTGGACACCCCCCCACCTACCAACCCAGTCATCCTGCCACCAGCCCGGCCAGGCGCCACTGCACAGGTGTCACCCGTCGACCGACCAGTCTCCTCTCCACTCACATAGTCACTGTGACAGACCCCAGGTCATCTCCCACCTCTCACTGCTGACTGTCATGTTTACCCAAGAAAACCTCTGTTAACCCACGTACCACCCACCGGGCAACTCACCCACTGACCGGTGTCCACCCCGTCACCCACTGCTCACTAGAGTCGGCTCACTCACCTACCAAGGTCGAGTCACCCATCTAGTGATATCAGCTCACCACCTGCCTGCCTGTCGACAAAGTCAACTCATACTGACCCCAGCCCAGCAAATGTCAGTCACGCCTTCACACAGTGACCCCAAACCCATGAAGCAACCACACTTTGCTAAATTTCCTGGTTCTAAACCTGCACTGTCACTCACAGACGCACCCATGGGACTCACACTCTCAGTCACACTTGTTTGCACACACATATGCACATCTCCTCACACTTCAGCCTTATACACCCACCACTCACTTCCAGTCACACTGATATACACACTCATCCTGCACATTTGCACACTCACAGATAGGCCCACACTTGTTTCCACACACAAGACATTCAGCCTGGAGATGACACACCCAGTCTAGCCCCACTGGCAAACTCACTGTTACCGGAGAGCAACACTCAGACCGATGTCCCGGACGCCCCGGCACATGCAGGGACGTGTGCACACGCGCTCGTCCCCCCCTCACCTGCATTCTCCTCTTCACAGCTCTGTTTGATCTTCCTCCAGCACACAAAGGCCAGGGCCACCAGCAGCGCGACAAGACAGATCGAGAGTCCCACAGTCACCCACAGGGCCTCGGGGGGGAAGGACACAGGCTGCCCTGGGAGAGGCAGGGAGAGAACGGGCAGGAGCCATCATCTCCGGCCCCCACAGCCACGGGAACAGCACCCTCTGGCTCCAAGGTGTGAATGGGGGGCTCCCGCCCCTGCTGAGCACCAGCACTGTGCCCCCTCCGCGGCTCGTTCACACGCCCTCCAAAGCCCGACACAGCCGTGGCTGGAGAAGACATGCCTCAGCCTGGCAAGGCGGACGAGTCTGCAGTTGAAGATGCTCAAGAACCTTCGATGGCTTCCTGCTGACATGGGAATAATGCTGCAACCTTTTTAGGATGATTCAAGAACCTCAATAATCCAGCTGCTGCTTAACCTCCCCCAGCCTGTGTACCTTATTCCACTAGAGGAAACTCTGCCCCAACCAAACTGGCGTCCCGACCATTCCCCGAGAAGATGACTGGCCCCCTCCAGCCTCCACGCATTGCTGTCAGTTTCCTCTACCTAAAAAGTGCCCCCACGACCTTCACCTAGCTTAGGTCCACCTCCTCAGGAGACCCTCCCTGACTATCCCAGCCGTACCTGGTGATAGTCCCTACCCTACGGATAAGGAGCCAGCAAACTTAAAGCCTGTCAGCTAATCTGGCCTGCAGCCTGTGTTTGTGTAGGTCGTGAGCTAACAGTGTATTTTCCATTTGTAAAGTATTACCAAAAAATGGAAAAGGAGGCCCCTGGTGGGTGTGGCTGAGTTGGTTGGGTGTTTCAGTTGTGGGTTCAATTTTTGGTCAGGGCACATGCCTCAGTTGCAGGTTCAGTCCCCGGTCAGGGTGCATACAGGAGGCAACCAATCGATGTTTCTCTCTCACAGGGTGTTTCTCTCCCCCTCTAAAATCAATAAGCATGTCCTCAGGTGAAGATTTAAAAAATGGGAAAGGAGGAACACAAGGAGATGAAAAAGCAGCAGCTGCAAGAGACGGTGTGTGCCCCACAAAGCCTAAGATGATTACCGCCCAGCCCTGCACAGAAAGCGTTTGCAGACCCCGCATATCGATGAGGGTGGGCAGCGAGGGCGGCAGGGTGAGGAGACGTGCCAGGGGCATGTTTCCGTGCAATGCCCGAGGGCCCCTCTGCTAACTGTGTCGTGGAGACGGAGGGCGCTGAGTGCCCACACCTGGGTCAGGGCCGAAGCTGTTCCGAGCATGCCATCTAGCCTGGTTTCTGGGCCCCTGCTGGGTCCTGGGAAGAGGCCTTAGGGACAACAAATCTAACTAAAGACAGCGCTGCTTTCCTGCACTCTTTGGAGACCGCAGGCACCAGGGCATCAGCAGCAGCAGAGAGCGCCGACGGTGTCGAGAGCAGCGCCCTGAGCCCTTTGGCAGTGGAGGCCCTAGCACGGACACAGGCATCAGTAACAGGTGTCACCGTCAGCTGGCATGACTGGCAAAGGGGCCCATCACCCCGATAAGCAGGAGAGGAAGACAGCTGCTGATATGAGGGGTCGGGAGGGCCAGTCCGTGAAGCACATGGGAGAAACTCCTGGAGAGCCCAGGGTGCGGCTCCCGCAGCAGCGACAGAGCAGAGCCTCGGGAGTACCCACAGGCAGACAGACTCCGAGGCTGGCGCCTGGAACACAGGTCGGACTTGCCCTCGTTCCACCAGGCAAGGCCAGAGCGGGGCTCAGAGCACGTCCGCGGGCTCCACGCCCAGTGCCTACTCCACAAAGCCGCCTCCACACAGCACACGTGACTTCACTAACCCCCAGCAGGCATGGCGGGGAGAGACCAGGCTGCAGGACTGAAAGTCTGACTCTGAGAATGCTGTGAGAGGCACAAAGCTGCCCGAAGCAAAATACAGGCCAAGGGCTCCAAAGTAGGCCAGACCTGCTCTAACGAAAACAGGAAGGAGGCTGGCTGGTGGGGAGGAGGAAAACCGGACTGAGAGGCTGAGTTCAGTTCTGGTCGTGGCTCGTGTGCTCACTGCGGGGTGCAGGAACCCAGGTCCACAGACCCCATGCATGAGGTTAGAGGGGCCATGCACTCTCAAAACTGAAATGCAAACTACCGCATTTATCATTTATCCAATTTTCAAAGAGCTGCCTGACCCCCAGCAGAGCCAAAGCCGCTGTGCCAGGCTGTGGCCTGGGGCAAGTTCTCTCTTCTCTCAAGGCTTTGGTCTCCTCACCTGTGAAATGAAGGCACTTTAAAGGTCAGTTACTAAAGTTTAAAGTAAAGACTTTTGTCTTTGGTGGGATAAACGTAGTCCCTGAAATTACATTTATACTGACAAGCCCTTTCTGTACAGCGTGGCAAAGATCCAGTCCAGCCCAGTGTGTGAGTTACCAGGATCCTTCAGGGTCCCATCAACTCCCACCTGTCCCTGCAGAATTCTCTCGACCACTCTGGCCAATCTCACTACCTGACAGCTCTTATTCCTCCTGCACACACACTAGACAACACGCTGTTCTTTAAAAGGTCAAAGAGAGCCCTCAGAACACCCAAGAGGCTGGGGCAGTGACTTCCCCAGAAAGAGCACCGACCCTGGGGTGGTCTCCAGGAGTAGGGTGGGGTCAATCTTGGGGATAGGGTGGGCACAGGGAACACAGTCTTGCTGAAAGGAAACACCTTAAAGAGAAGAAGGAATGAATCTTAATACCTAGAAGGTAAGTGAAGGCCTCGGAAAGTCTAGGTACACTTGGGAGAAGAAAATGAGGAATAAGTCAATGAACTCTGAGGCTTGTGCATAATCTGGTGGCCAGGTGCAGACTGGAGCATGGGTGGGCTGGGGGGTTGGATGGAAGTCATTGGAGGAGAATACAGGACAGAACCTGCTGTTCTGACCCCAGGGTACATGGGGAGGCCCCTGGGAAAGGCCAGGTGGCCCATGGAAAGGGACCGAGGAGCCAGAATGAGATCCAAACACAGATGGAGATGGCTTCCCCTGGCCTGAGCCCACTAATCTCTAGGTATAAGGGAAGCCCGCTGAGGTGGGCACTCAGGAAGGGAAATGGTGTCTGGCCCAGTATCCCCAAACCAGAGATTGTGGTATCACTCGAGTATTTGAGCACATGGAAGCAGCAGAGAGAGCCCTGGACACTGCAGCTAGCATGATGGGCTGCTGGGCACTGCCCACTTGCAGAAGCCCAGCTGCCTCGGAATCAGATGGTGCCCACGGATGCAGCCAAGGCTTCCCATCACCCAGAGAAGTTCCCATAGGAAACCCCTCCCTCACCAGGTCCTGGGGTCATGCCTCCGGCTGCCCCGGAACTCCCGCCCACATCTCAGATTCCAGGCAGGCACTTGATGTAAGAAGCACAAGTGCTACCTAAGGTGCTCCTAGGAGAGCAAATACTACGAATGCCTCTTATCACTTCACTGAGGCAAGCCCCTGAAGGCCTCCCTCCTTTGGGGAGAGTTTGAGACAGGCGAAATATGTGAAAATGATTTTTCAAGTCTTCTCTGAGCACCCAAACCTACCTAAATTCCAGCCCAGGGTCCAAAAAAAGGGGGGTGGCTCCCTCCATTCTCCCCAGATGTTTGTCCCCTACCTGTGACAGCGACAGAGCCGTGAGCGTCCTGCTGCAGCACGGGGTTGCGCACCAGGCAGCTGTAGGTGCCATTAGCACCCAGCACCACCCGCAGGACGCTGCGCACATCAAACAGACCCTGTTCATTGGCCATCTGCGACGTGGTCACGTTGCCTGCCAGAGGCACACCCTGCCCGTCCTGCCAGAACACCTCCGCCTCAGGGTAGCCCCGGGAGCTGGCGCACGTGATGGTCACCGTGTCCCCAGGCCGCAGGTCCTTGTTGGGCTCCAGGGTCATGCTGGGCTTTGAGTAGGGAGCTGGAGGGGGACAAATGGTAAAGGACAAGGTAAGGCAAGGGCAGAGGGGGCACAATGAAGGAACAGGGCACCTGGCGCTGTGAGTATGGGGGTCAGCACGGGGCAGCAGACAACAGCCAAGGGAGGGAAAGGGGTGTGCCAAGGGGTGGGGCGCTCCCTTCGGGTGCTTACCTGCCACCTGCAGGCTGACCGCAGCACTGCCAAAGTCCCGGACGCTCACGAAGCAGGTGAAGCTGCCCTCATCAGCCACACGCACGCGCTGAAGCCTCAGGGAGGCGTTGCCCTGTGCCAGCAGGTCGGGGAAGAGAGCGGTGCGGTTGGCATAAGCGCTGCCCTGGTCCTGCCCCTGCGTGAAGCTGTGCACCAGCTGTTTGGTGTCTGTCAGCTGCCAGATGAGGTTGAGCTGAGCCAGGCTGAAGCCAGGCTCAGGCGAGAAGGAGCAGCGCAGGGTAGTGTCTGCGCCCACCAGGGCCACCACGGGGTTTTCGGGGACCTGGACCTCCAAGGCGGTGCCTGGGGGCAGAGTCAATGGGGTGGGGAAGTCAGAAGGGGCAGGGGTGCTTTGGGCCTCCCTGGTCTCCTTCTCCTGGTTTAACTCCAAGCCCCACACACCTGCCCTTTGAGGCCTAAGACCTAAGGTAAGTTTATTGGCTTCAGTCCTCATTAAATAAGTAAGCACCTGCTGTTTGCTGTAAGAGTTAGGAATGCAAGACAATAGGACCAAAGTCTCACCTCTACAAAGCCCACATTTTAATAGAGCAGAGGGACATACAAGCACACACATTCTTATTAGCATGTGATTGGGGACAGAAAGGAAGAAAACATTCCCGAATGGATTAGAAAGTAAGGTGGTAGATTTTCAAACACCTGGCAGGTATTTAACAACTGTCTCTGCTGGCTTCATTTTCCCATAAGTATGTATTATCTTTATAAATCGGAAAGTGAAATCTAAAAAAAGCATGTACTGAAATGTTAATAGTGTACTTCAGTGAATGAGAAAGGAGCACCGTGCTTTTTCTTTTCTTTTATAAACATGAATAATTCTCATACAAGGAAGAAAGCACACCCATACCTTTAACACGGTTGCAGGACGCATTCTTAGAGCTACGAAGCTGACATGGAAAGGGGATGGAAAGGACCTGACACACCAGGGCCTCACGAGAGAAATCAGTCCCACAGGGTGGCCCTGGCGCGACAGCTCCCCCACTAGAGTCACAGCCTGAGGGTCTCCACTGCCGGGTCAACAGGGATCAGGGCTCAACCTCCACAGGAGGGCACACAGAACCACACCTGGAGCTCCTGGCTCAGGGGAACACAGAGAACGTGCCACTGGGCCCCACAGGACATCTGCTATAAGGCCACTCTACCGAGGTGGGGAGTCAGAGCAGCTCCACCTAATGCATAGAAACACACACAGGGAGGCTGCCAAAATGAGGAGACGAAGGAACACGGCCCAAATAACATTTAAAAACTCTAGAAAAAGGGCTAAACGAAATGGACACAAGCAGATGCAAAATTTAAAACACTGGTTATAAGGCTGCTCAGTGATCTCATGAGAACTTCAACAAAGAGATGAAAAATGTAAAAACGGAAGTAGAAAACATAAAACAGAACCAGTTAGAAATGGAGGATACAATAACTGAAATGAAGAATATATAAAAGAGAATCAACAAGAGAGTGGATGAAGCAGAAGATCAAATCAACGATTTGGAAGATAAGGTAGCAGAAAACACCCAATCAGAAGAGCAAAAAGAAAAAAGAATCCAAATAAAGGAGGATACTTTAAGGGGCCTGTGAAACAACATCAAACTTATCAACACCTACAGCATAAGGGTTAGAAAGGAAAAGAGAGAGAAAGAGCAGGAATTGAAAGCCTTTGTCAAGAATAATAATGAAAACTTCCCTAACCTGGTGAAGGAAATAGACACACAAGCCCGGGAAGCACAGAGAGCCCCAAACAAGATGAGCCCAGAGAGGCCCACACCGAGACACAGCATAATTAAAATGTCAAAGGTTAAAGACAAAGAGAATCTTAAAAGCAGGAAGAGAAAAGCAGTTAGTTGACTAGAAGGGTGCTCCCGTAAGACTGTCAGCTGATTTTTCAACAGAGACTTTGCAGACCAGAAGGGGTTGGCACAAAATATCAATGTGATGAAAAGCAGGAACCTATAGCCAAGATGACTCTATGCAGCACGGCTATCATTTAGAATGGAAGGGCAGATGAAGAGCTTCCCAGCCAAGGTCAAGTTAAAGGAATTCCTCACGTCAAACCAGCAGTACATAAAATGTTAAAGGGTCTTCTTTAAGAAAAAGGAGGAGGTGAAAAATATGAATAATAACATGGCAATAACTACATGTCTATCAACAACTAACTTAAATGTAAATGGATTAAACACTCCGATGAAGAAACAGGGTGGCTAAATGGACAACAAAAAAAGACCCTTACAAATGCTGCCTATGAGAGACCCACTTCAGATCAGAGACACCCACAGACTGAAAGTAAAGGGATAGAAAAAATATTTCATGAAAATGGAAATGAAATTAGAGAGCTGGGATAGCAATACTTATACCAGACAAAATAGACTTTAAAACAAAGGCTGTACCAAGAGACAGACAAGGACCCAGCAATTCCACTTTGGGGTATTTCTCCAAAGAAATCCAAAACACTAATTTGAAAAGATATATGCACCCTTATGTTCCCTGCAGCATCATTTATGGCAGCCCAGATACGGAAGCAATCTAAGTGTCCATCAACAGATGAATGGATAAAGAAGTAGGACACATATATAGTGGAATATGATAGCCATAAAAAAGAACAAAATTTTACCATTTGCAACAGCATGGACGGACCTAAAGGGTATTTATGCTAATTGAAATAGTGATTTCATTTAGCATGAATGCTATCTGATATGTGAAATGATATCAGATATGATATCTGATATGTGACATAGTGATTTCACTTATATGTAGAATCTGAAAAGCAAAATTAATGAATAAGACGAAATACAAACAGACACATACAGAGAACATTTTGATGGTTCCAAGATGGTAGGGTGCTTTGCGGGGCTGGGAGTAAAAGGTGAAGGGATTGAGAAGTACAAATTGGCAGTTACAAAGCAGTCATGGCGATGTAAAGTACAGCATAGGGGATACAGCCAAAAATACTGTAATAATTTCATGGTGTTAGAAAGGTACCAACACCATAAACACCTTTGGGGTGATCATTTCAGAAGTTTTATGTTTAATCACTATGTTGTATACCTGAAACTAATAGAATATGTCAGCTACAATTAAAAAATAAAAATATTTAAAAAAAGAAAATTTTAAGGAAAAGAGCCTGACATACAAAGACCTGGGGTAAGAGCCACACGTACAGGCACCTGTAAGTGGAAAGGCTCTGAGTCAGGACCCACTTGCTACACCACAGTGTCCAGAAGCTGGCGGTGTGGCCAAATCATCCGGGTGGGGGAGCTTTGGGAGGCTGGTGAGGAACTGAGGGCTTTCTACATGTAATGGGAAGTCATTGGGGAGTTATTCAGGCCTAATCTGAGTGCTTAGAACTCACTCCGGCTCCCCTGTGGAGGACGGATTTGGCCGCCACTTCAGTGGTCCCTGGAAGAAGTGGTGATGGGTTAGCTCCAGAGGGTGGCAGTGGCGATGGAGAGAATGAGAAAGATGGGAGGTTCACTTAGGAGGCAGAATGAACAAACAGGGCTTGCTAATGGAGTCCATGTGAGGGGAGCACAGGAGCACGGATCCCAGCAGCCCGGGTCCACTCCTTCCCCGGGGGCAGGGCCAGGGAAGAGCCGGAGACAAACCCCACTCCTCCCGCCCTCCATCCTGTGGATCCACCCTGTAGCCTCCCTACTCGATCCCTTCTGCCTTCAATCCAGCTTTTCTTTTAGAGCCCTGGAAAGTTAGGGAGGGGTCCCCAGTGATCTGTCTTTTGAGGAGGTGTGCCCCCTACCCTGGCATTGCCATTCTGGGCACTAGATTAAGCCTGTGCTTTGGATACTAGCAAAGCAGGCACACCCAAAAAGTGTGAAAATCAGTCTTAACACAAAATTTACTGAGTACGGAACTCATAAAGATTTCCTGGATTTAGAAAAATGACATTTTATCGTGAACTGCACATGGAGCAGGGCGGTTTATAATCTTTGCAGTGCACTGAGCTCTCGGAAGGTCTAAAACTGGCCCTGAATCCCTCTGTGCAACCCCAGGCGCCCCAGGCCAGCTCTGCAACTGCAGATCAACTGCACCAAGGTGCCCTTTTTAGGGGCATTTAGGGAATGACACCTGAGGAGTCACCCAAATTCCTTTCTCTAGCAGGGGTGTCCAATCCGTGGCCCGCAGGCTGTGTGTAGCCCAGGATGGCTATGAATGCAGCCCAACACAAAATCGTAAATTTACTTAAAACCTCTTCTTTGCTCATCAGTTTTCATTAGTGTTTGTGTATTTAACATGTGGCCCAAAACAACTCTTCTTCCAGTGTGGCGCAGAGATGCCAAAAGGTTGGATACCTAGAGAAACAGGAGCAGCAGCGGATAAAGAGAGGCTTCCTCTTTGTGACCACTAGATGGCACCAGACACTCAGCTTTGTCATTCTCCCACGGAGGAAGAAGGTACAGATTAGGCTTTGAAACATAAAGTGAGAATATTATGATGAAAGTAGCTGCCATCCTCGAATGCCAACTCTGTACCGAGCACTGTGCAGGAAGATTTACATCATTTATTCAACGTGGTGACTGCGCACCTATTATGGGGCTGGCACCAATCCTGTTCTCTGAGCAGAGAAAGCAACAAGAAAAGAAACACATGTCAAGTGGAGACAAATGCTAGAAGCAGCATGAAGTAAGGTCAGGGATGGGGAGGGATGTGTTATTTTATACAAGGTAGCCAGGAAAGCCTGACTGAGGAGGTGACTCTGGACGTATTAGTGCTCACAAGGCCATTTTATAGAAGAAGAAATGGAAACTAAGAAATGTAAAATGAGTTGCCTATTGCATCCTGGAAGTGGAAATGAGCTTGGACAGGGTACAGGAGAGACGAGGAGGAGGTTTGCCAAACCCTTCAGATCCCTGCTAGACAGAGTCTCCACAAGACCCAAGGCGGGAATGCGATCCCCTCCCCCACCTCCAGCCCGGCGCCACGCCCCTCACCTGCGAGGAGGAACCACAGCACTCCTAGGGCAGTGGCCACATGCACACCTGTGGCCGGACTTCCCATCTTCCTCTGAGGCAACTGACAGCTGGGCTCTCGGTGGCGGAAGGCTGCCCCTGCCTGTGAGGAAGAGGAAGTGAGCCTTTGTCTCAAAAGGTCCTTTCTGGACACAGTCCATTCATCTCCCCTGGACCAGCTTGGGGCCAGGTTGCAACTGCCTGCGCTGGGATGTCCTTCCTCCCGCACACCCACAAGGCTCCTCCCTGCTGAGGCAATTTTTGAGAGATTCTGGTAGGAGGGAATGAAATCGCTGGGGAGGCTAAACCAGGACAGGTAACTGTGAGCCACCCTTTCAGAACCAGGATGTACATATAAACAGAAGGAGGCAACTAGAGGCAAGATAGGCCAGCTCAGGGGAAGGATGTGCTCATTTGGGTTCAGGGAGAGGAGGAGCTGAGGCTGGAGCCAGATATGAACATAAACCAAGAGGTCTGGTCTTTACCCTGAAGGCATCTGGGAGCTACCAAAGACTCTGGAATTGGGGGAAGGATATGGTCTGAGCTGTGCTTCATAAAGATTACTCTGCAAACACCTGCAGGGTGAGACAAGCTTGGCAGAAGAGCGGAAGCAGGTCTGGGTGAAAGGGCCAGGACTGGAGAACGTGGGGACAGAAAGAGAGCCGTCAGGGTTTCACAGTTTCGTGCCCAGTGATCAGGTGGGGTACTCTCTGAGACAGAGAATGCAGAATGGTTCAGTTCAGCACAGGGCATGGGAAGTTGGCGCAGTTTGCGTAGTGACTTCCTGGGGTGAGTTCTAGGAGGCAGCTAGGTGCACAAGTGTGGGGCCCAGAGAGAGAGAGAACGTTTGCTGATTTAATACACTAGATTGAGTTAACAAGACAGATCAGAAATGGAAGGGGCCAGGACTGGGGCTGACCCCCAAGGCTGCAGTGAGGACTGAGAGATGGGTCTGGGGCCATGGGTCAGACCTCACAGGGGGCCCAGACCTCCCTGGATCTCTGCCAGGCAGTTAGACAAGAGCGGAGCAAGGAGACGGGCTAGGTACAGGTGACCACTGCAGAAAGCCCCAGGCGTCTGGCAACTGACAAAACTGGGAAACCAAGGACCTATCCCCCAGGGTGACCTTCCCTCCCTGGCATATCGCTGGCCATGTGGCTCAGGCCCTCCTTTGACCTTTCCTCCCCTGGCTTGTCACTAGTCACACAGTAGACCCCCTTGGAGGAGGACACAAGGGGCCAAAGGGTAGTCTCATGCACCTCCCATTTGTGCCCTTGAACGACCACTTCCCGCAGCTCTGACCCCCAGGGATGACATCTAGGCCTCCAGTATTTCAGCCCCAGGCCCAGAAGAGCAGCAAAACAAGACAAGTGATGCCATGGCTGTCTCAGGACCAGCTGCAATGACTAATGACCCCCCGACCTGATGCCAACTAATCACTGGAGACCAGGACCCTGAAAGGACACACCCAGAAAACCGACGACTATTCTGTTGAGATCCTCCCCTGGGACCTTCCCTAAAATCCCCATCCTTAAAATCCCTTAGGACAGAGGACCCAGTGCAAGCACACCTGTGCCTTTCCCTTGCGCCTCTTCTCCCCCCGCCAGGTGTGTGACCTTTACCTTTCTCTCTCCTAAGTTCCAAGGGCCCTTCTCTTGCCTGTGTGATTCGTTTCCTGAGCCCGCACCTTCTACAGCCCACTTCTACCTCTGTGACTTCCTAAACGAACTTTTACAGTTTCAGTCTTGTCTCTGAATCCTTTCTTAGTCAGAACTCAATTATCAAGGTTTTTTCACCCAGCTCCGCTCTGCTTCCACCGTCCAACACCTGGTGCCCACGGCGTCCGACTCGGGTGGGCCGGGGTGGGCTGCGGGAGCCTTTGCCTGCTGGTACCCAGCCACACACGCCGTGCCTATGGCCAAGCCTGGAAATGACTTCACATCCTCATAACCCCAGGGGAAGACAGGCTGACGACTCGATCCCATTTTGTAAGAGTAAAAAAAAACAAACTTAAAGCCCAGATAAGTGAAGTGGGGACACGACGGGCTGTGATTTGCCCGTGAGCAGAGCTGAGAAGTATCTGAAGTTCCCAACCACATCTTTCTGCCTTTCCACGGGGCAAAACTCCACAGCCATTAACATCAGTTCCACTCACAGGCAGAGGGCCTCAGCCCTTCTGATCCCAACCAAGCACACGCCAGCCCCACACACCCAGAGCTGGGCTGAGGGCGTCCCCCGGCCTCACCTGGTGCTTCCCGCCGCCCCTCCCCGCTGCCCGCCGTGGGGAAGCCCTGAGCAGCCACTTCCTTCCCAGATGCTTCCCGTCCAAACCCGGTGACCCAGCGCCTCACCAACTGCTGAGTCAGCAGCCTGCGGCTCCATTCATGAAGCATCCTTGGCAAGCACCACATCCTGCCACAGGGCCACCGTGGCCCACAGGAAAAGCTCGTGGCCTGCCTGTCCCCCGAGGAAGCACCCAGGACTGAGGATTAAGAAGCTCCCAGATTCCAAGTCTCCCTTCCTCACTTTCATCCTCAGAGAAGCCAAGGCCTGTCTGTGGTTCCTGGGCCCCACACTCTCTCCCTGCTGTTCATGCCTTCCATCTCCCATCCCGACCCTCCAGACACCCTCCACCGTGCCCACAGGTCACCCCATTCTCTGCACTGCTTCCTAAGACGTGAACCTGCTCACATCCTAGCCCCCCGCTCAAGAGCCTCCCACAGCTCCCCATTTACTACTAAAGTACCCCCACCCACCCAGTACTCACGACCTTTCTTAATGGCTGGCACCTCCATACATCAGGTTAATTTCTGCCACTGGGGATTTACTGCGAGGTCTCTTGGGAATGCCTGCCACCTCTGTGAATGTGGGGGATCAGGGAGCACTCTCCTGATCAGACCTATCCGGGCTCCCCAGGGGCTAAGCTCTCCTTCCCTCCAGTGGAAGAATGAGGGAGGCCCCAGGGCTGGGTGTTGGGCTTTCTCCCTTTTCTCCTTTCCTAGATGCTGGACCCAGGAACGTCTCCTCCTTTGTGGCTTACCCTGACAGCCCAGCACCCAGTGGCTCCACCACAACAGCTGGGCACCCAGAGGGCAGAAAGGAAAAACACACCTGGGAGATGAGGAGCTGCTCGGTGAACAGCGGCCTGCCTGGCAACAGAAAACCAATCACCACCCCTGGCAACAGATGAGCTACCCGCCCAGTGCACAGGGCCTAGACCAAGAACTGCAAGCCCTGGCACCGCCCTTCCCCTTCTCTCTGCAAAGGGGAATTCTCACCCCCAGGCCAACCAGCCCTTCGGGCGGGCAGCGTGTGCTGCCCCTCCCAGTGAGTCAGTCACCAGCCAGCCATTCCCTCTCCTCCTTTTCCTGCCCCCTCTCCTGTCCCAGTCCTGGCTGAATGTGGGAACTCCAAGGAGCTCTGCCTGGGGAGATCTCAAAAAGAAGCAGGAGTGAGGGGCTCAGGCCACCTTTAGCCTGACAGTGCAGCAGGCACAGTCCACCTCCAAAAGAGGTGGGGCCACAGGGAAACTCCTGAGAAAGGATGCAAGATGTGACCGCAAGGGCTAAGGCTGGGCTTCTATGCCAAGGTGTCTCAGAACTGGGGGTGTCCTAGAGGGACTCCTTGCCCTCACCATGGCTACCAGCAGCAGCCCAGATTCTCCTGCCTTCTCCCAATCTCTGCAGGGACTGCTTGGGCGACCCTTCTCACAAAGAAGGCACGAAGTGTCACGGCACATGAGCAGTGTCGATCTATGCTAACCTGCATAGCACAGAAGCAGCACTTCTAAAAATGGCGGTTGAGCCCCTGGATACAGCTACGCCTGAGGCAAGCTGCACATCCAGACTGCCCAGGCACTTCAGCCAGTCTTTTCCCGGCCCTTTGACCCCTGCCTTAAGCCAGTTTGAACTAAGTTCCTATAGCTGACAATTGAAGAAGTCCTTGAATATACATTTATCCACGTACTCAGTAATGCACATAATGACTAGACAGGTACTGGGATAGAGAGATGACTCTACATTCCAACAGGGAAGGTGTGCGTGCACTCAAATCATTGCAGTTCAGTACAGTGTGTGGCTTAAGATACAGGGAGGCCCACTGAGAGGCCCCTCAGAGACCTGACAACTGAACCTGAAAACTGATGAGCACCTCCCAGGTAGACAGACTGTGCAAGGGGGCCCCTCCCTAGTCCCAGCCTTCTTGTTACTCCCTGTCCGCCTCTCAGGCAGCTCTCTTTGAAGAGGTAGAAAGTGAGCCCAGATTTGAGGTTCTAGGCCTCACTCTGACACTTTACTATGCCGTCTTAACAGGTGACTTCCCCTCTCTGAGCTCAATGTTTCCTTGCGTTAAAAAAGCTTTGCTGGTTGTTGTTAGAACTTCATTACTGTGTGTTAAGCCTTCAGCTACTACATCCCTAGGGTCTAGCCAATTAGCTGCCACGCAGGTCTTACTGAAACGTGCAAAATCACTGTTACAGAAGTAACTAGTTTTCCTCTTATGCCTAATATCTCCTCTTCTACTGTAGCATTTTGAGTTAGGTACCGGGTCACTCAGCTAAAGACTACAGATCCCAGCCTGCCTTGCAGCTGGGTGTGGTCACATGACCACTCTCAACAGCTGAACAGGGTGTGAGAACAACTGATATGCACAACTTCTGGGTCATGCCTTTAAAGAGGGGCCATATACCCTCTCTTTTCTCTTCCCTGTTGGCACTGGATGGAATGCAGATGTGGGGAGCCACCTGGGGCCACACTGCCAGCCACACCCTGAGGACAGCAGAGCAGCAACACAGAAGGCCCTGAGGAGTTGCAGTATTAGCCCTGAACATACCGGGACAATCATGTGGGTAAGAAATAAGCATTTATTCTAGCTCTCTTTCTTACAGCCCTTAGTGTGACTAATTCAGGAAGCCATCCCTCCCTTACTTACCCTCTTTTTCTCCCCACTCTGCTCACCCCATGACAATTGCCACTGCTCAGAGGAGAAAAAAACACCCCACATCTAAAATAAATATTTCAAAAGAAAAACTGGACACTATCTCATCAGAGTCACTCAGTGATGTCTGGCCTAGATTTATTTCAAAGGTAGATGTGACAGGCTTGGGGACTGTGTGGGAGGGAGAGGCTGAGAAAGTCAAGGCCACACTGAAGGCTTGAACAAACAGGAGCAAATAGGCACACACAGGAAGGGGACCCTGGAAGTGATGCACGTTTAGGGGGAAGTATGGTTCCTGTTGGGCCTGAGCTATGGATCATCCCCCCCAAAATGCCTGGTGGACCCCTTGGACACACAGAGAACGGAGAACAGTTTGGACACAAACTCAGAACAGAGAGGGGCAAGGGAGCCATCTGTGCACTGGTGGTAGCGAAAGCCAAAGTCGAGATCACTGAGGGAGACTATGGAGTGAGAAGACGTCCCCCACAAATTCTGGAGACACTGTGGAAATTTACAGTGAGGTATCAGAACAGGGAACCTCTCTCTGGCCACCGTCACAACCTCTGTTTGCCCCCTCCTCTGACAGACACCCACCGCCTCCCAACTCAGTGTCCTGGCTTTTGGGCAGCTCCCATTGGTGGAAAGCTCCACCTTAGACTGAGCCAAAAATCTCTCCCTCATACAGCCCACGTCAGCCCTCATTCAACCCCTTGGACCATGCAGAACAAGTCTGACCCCTACCCTGTAATATTCAATCTTCCTCTTTCTTGAGTCACCAATCGGCATCAGAAATTCAGGCACAGAGTCATTAACTTACCCGAGGTTCCAGAGCTACTAAGTGGCATATCCAAAATATCACTTTTATACATTTTTTATATTTTATTTATTGACTTTAGAGAGGAAAGGAGAGACAGACAGACAGACACTGATTTATTGTTCCACTTACTGATGCATTTATTGGTTGATTCCTATATGTGCCCTGACCGGGGATTGAACCTGCAACACTGGCATGTTGGGACATGCTACCAACATGCTACCTTCCAGGGCTGAACTGTCACTTTTATAATAAAAATAGAAAAAGGGTTTGGGAGAAAATATATAATTAAAATAGCCAAGGTTACTAAGAAGGAGGATGTGCTCCGGGGCCATTAGCAATGAATCCATCAGCTACCACCAATGTAAAGAAATGACCCAAACAAGTGAACGGGGCAAAGGTGAAAGCTAGAGGAACGCAGACACAGTGTCCTGGAAACAGGGCATCACACCCTGTGCCTGAGGCCAGCTGCTCCTGCAGGCTGCCCAGGTACCTGAGCCAGTCTTTTTCCCCCTAAAGCCAGTTTGAGCTAGGTTCTATCACCCGCAGCTGAAGGAGTCCTTAACTATACACTCAGTCATTCAATCATTCACTTGCTGAGTACCTGTCAGGCTGACACGGGGAACAGAGACATGACTAAACTCTGTGTCTGTCCTCGAGAAGCCTGCACATGAGTCACTGCAGCCCCGCATACTGTCCCATTTACGATGCAGCGAGGGCCACTCGGAGGCACCTATGACACTTGGTAATCCCAGAGCTGACTTCTGAAAACTGACCTGAAGCTACCAGATGGTCAGGCTGGGAAAGGCCATTCCAGGCAGAGGGCACGGAGGTAAGAAGCAGTGTGGCAAGCTGGAAGAATTGCAAGTAATGCAGCGTGGCTGACACGAATGGCAAGGTGCTGGTCACAGAGGAAGGCAGGGACTAGAGCAGGGAGTTCTGTTTGGACTTTGTTGGAAGGTGGTCAGGAAGAAAGAGGAGTGACTATTGTTACCGGTAGGCTGAACGTTGATCGACTGACTGATTAATAATGTAATGATAACTTAGCTGACGAAGTTTAAATTTTAAAGGAAGACACATAAAAAAGCAGGGGTGTACTCAAAATAAGAAAGAGTTGATGGAGGAATTTGAGGCATTAAAGAATTTTTCTAGACTGTACCCTCCTGGAGATGCTCAAAACAACTCACTCCACCTGTGTGTGGACCCACTGCTGGTCACGGATGTAGGACTGAGTCAAGCAGGGGTCAGCAGAGGTCAAGAGGGAAAATATTTCAGGCTCTGTGAGCCACCCAGTATCTGCCAAAGCTACCCGATATAGCTGAGGAGCATTTGTAGAGAGTATGAGACACAGAGGGGGACAGCAGTTGTAGGGAGTGTGTGACACAGAGAGGGACAGCAGTTGTAGGGAGTATGTGACAAAGACAGGGACAGCAGTTGTAGGGTGTGTGACACAGAGAGGGACAGCAGTTGTAGGGAGTGTGTGACTGAGAGAGGGACAGCAGTTGTAGGGAGTGTGACAGAGAGAGGGACAGCAGTTGTAGGGAGTGTGACAGAGAGAGGGACAGCAGTTGTAGGGAGTGTGTGACAGAGAGAGGGACAGCAGTTGTAGGGAGTGTGTGACACAGAGAGGGACAGCAGTTGTAGGGAGTATGTGACACAGACAGGGACAGCAGTTGTAGGGTGTGTGACACAGAGAGGGACAGCAGTTGTAGGGAGTGTGTGACTGAGAGAGGGACAGCAGTTGTAGGGAGTGTGACAGAGAGAGGGACAGCAGTTGTAGGGAGTGTGACAGAGAGAGGGACAGCAGTTGTAGGGAGTGTGTGACGGAGAGAGGGACAGCAGTTGTAGGGAGTGTGTGACTGAGAGAGGGACAGCAGTTGTAGGGAGTATGTGACACAGACAGGGACAGCAGTTGTAGGGAGTGTGTGACGGAGAGAGGGACAGCAGTTGTAGGGAGTGTGTGACTGAGAGAGGGACAGCAGTTGTAGGGAGTGTGACAAGAGAGGGACAGCAGTTGTAGGGAGTGTGTGACAGAGAGAGGGACAGCAGTTGTAGGGAGTGTGTGACAGAGAGAGGGACAGCAGTTGTAGGGAGTGTGTGACGGAGAGAGGGACAGCAGTTGTAGGGAGTATGTGACAGAGACAGGGACAGCAGTTGTAGGGAGTGTGTGACGGAGAGAGGGACAGCAGTTGTAGGGAGTGTGACAGAGAGAGGGACAGCAGTTGTAGGGAGTGTGTGACGGAGAGAGGGACAGCAGTTGTAGGGAGTGTGTGACAGAGAGAGGGACAGCAGTTGTAGGGAGTGGGTGACAGAGAGAGGGTTCTGTTCCAACACTCAGATTTCAACTGCGTATCATTTTCATGAATCACATGATTTTTTCCACCATTAGAAATGTAACAACCAATCTCAGCTTGTGGGGGTTTTAGAAACAAGCAGCAAATATTTGGCTCGTAGGCCATTGTTTTAGAATTGGGTTAGGGAAACACTAGCATCACTGCTCAGATAGCCAGGTGGCAGCAAAAGTGGCAACAATGGGGCACTGGTGCATTAATTATGGCCAATCTAGAGAATGGGTGGCTTTTCTGAAGAGGCATAGGTATGTGGAAGTAAGTCTGTGACATATTGTTGAGTGAATGAGGTATTTGTATGACCTCATTGCTGTGGTACCAATTGCTCTAAGGTCTGAGATGGAGTCCCCATGTCTCTCTCTTCATCTGTCTGTCACCTGCATTTTACTGTGGGCCCTTCCTTCTCCAGCACTTCCTTGGTCCTTTTGGCTCTCCAACTCTGTTACTTTCTTTCCTAGATGATTTCATCCACTCTCACAGCTTTAAATATCATTTATATTCTGGCAACTCCTGAATTTATTTCTCTAGTCCCATTTATTTCATCTGAGCTCTGACCTTAAACCCAACTGTTTCCTAAGCATCTCCATTCCAGTGACTGCCAGGCATCTTCCTCTTCACTCTTGATTTCTCCCCAAAACCGGTTCCTCCCAGCACTTACTGCAGGGTAAAGGCACCACTCTTTACCCTCTGCTCAAGCCAGGAACCTGAGTTTCTCTCTACAGTCCATCACCAAGAACAGCCGCCTCAAAATATACTTCAGGGGTCTGCAAACTATAGCAGCCTGAGGGCCACATTCAGCCGCCACCCATTTTTGTTCAGCTCACCAAGTAAGAAAGGCTTTACATTTTTAAATGGTTGGGGAAAATAAAAAAGACAATCATTTCGTGACACAATGAAATCTCATGAAATTCAAGTGTCAGAGTCTGTAAATGAAGTTTCGTTGGCACACGGCCGTACACCCTTCACACGCACGCTGCCCGTGGCTGCTTGTGCACAACCACAGCAGAACAAGGGGGAGCAAGGCCTCAAAGATGTACTTTCTGGCCCTTCACAGAAAAAGTTTGCTGACCCCTGAAATATCTTTACTCTCTCTTTCCACCTCTGCTTCTCTCTCCGGCCTCCCAAGTCACCATGATCTCTTGCTTGGTAACCACGAAAGCTTGTTCACCAGTCTCCCGACTTTCTCTCCAACCAGTGCTATCCGCCAGCCTATAATCTATACTCTATATAGCAGCTGGAATAACCACTATGAAAATACAAATTGCATCATGTCATCACTTTTAATATTTCAATATTTTATCTCAGGATTGTCCTCTTACTTGGGATAAGATCTCAACTTCTCCGTGGCCCTACCTGGTCTGGCCCACCCCACCTGCCTGGACTTGCCACCCCCAACAGTGGGCCTTCTCGTTCCCTTGCAAACACAGTTCCTTCTTCTTGGATGGCTGAGCAACACCAGTCTCTCCTGAGATTCACCTCGGCAGAAAAGCAGGGTCAGAGGTCTGCCACTCTAAGGCAGCCCCTGTTACTCATTGCCCGCTTGGTTTTCTGTCACACTGAACTTCCCTGAGCAGGAAATGCATATGCTTTGTTTACTATTGTATCCTTAATTCTAGCAAAGTGCTCGGTGCATATTTTGTGACGCATTAATGAATGAACGAGCTCATACACGTTTGTGGGGATAGAGAGATGGCCGGATGGATGTTTATACATGGGAAAAGGGTCCGGAAACCGGATAAGGAACATAACCCTGGGGTGTGGGAATGGGGGTAGAAGCCTACTTCCATTTTCTAGTTGCAGTCTGCGTCTGGCTCACCCCTATTAGCCCTCTCCCCCTTCCTCCTTCCAGAAGCCACGTCACAGCACTGCACATCATGGGCGCCAGCCCTACCCCTCCTGCTGCTGCCACATCCCCTGGTACAGGGCCTCTCCCCCAGGGACACAGGTCAGTGTCTCCCCTGTGGAGTCCCAGCTCCACAGAGCCAATGCTGACTTTAAGGTGACCTGGGAGTCTGGCGTTCCAGAGGTGGTACTGTCCCTGCTCCAAGGCTCCAAGGCTCCAAGGCTTCCAACAAAACATGCTTCTTATCTGCACTCCCAGCAGGTTTCCCTCCAACATTCTCTCCCTAAGCCTCAAGAAGGCCAAATGTCTGAAGGCATGAGGGGTGTAGAAGAGGTACAGCACTGTCAGAACCAGAGGGTGTGGGAGTGGCCCCTGGAGGCACAGGTATGCTGAGGACCATCCTCCAGAAGACCAAGCGCTCTCAGCAATGACCCGGATGGGATGCCAAGACGACTGGTTGGAGACACCCAAATCAGGCCTGCCCTCTCCCCAGCTACCCCCCCAGATGAGGCCTTGCTGCCTCACTGTGAGGACACTCAGCACATCTTGCCAGGCTACACAACAAGAAGCCTGTGCCTGCCTCCCGAGTGCCAGAAAGAGTCAGTCCTGGAGACAGACCCAATCCCAGCTCCAGCATCAGCAGCTGTGTCTTTTGGTAGACTTCCCCTCTCTGAGCCTCAGTATCCCCACCTACACAACAGAGCTAATGCTATCCTACCTCACTGGACTGCCATAATGATTAAGTGAGATGATATTTTATTGAGCATCCAGGATAGCTCTAGCCCCCAAACTTGAAAACGCAGTGATCTTATCTGGAAACTCATATTGCAGGCGAGGCAGAACTGGAGATGGCAAGTGAGGGAGAGTTGCATAACAGCACATGTGGCCCTTTTCCAGATGTTTGTTCCATTCTGAGGCAGTGAGACCAAAGACAATTATTCAAGGGTCACATACGTGTACCCTCTTCCCTCTCCCCTAGGTCAGGCTACGCTCTCCCTCTTTTGCTAGAGGACAAACCTGTCACTCCCATCCCGGGGGTGTGGGAAAGGGATAGCCACCCACTCAGAGGACAAGGTCATGGGCAGTGACATCATCCTGCCTGCCTTTCTTCTCCCTCGCCTGACCCCATGACTCAGGGCCACAGACTCATGCCCTGTGGAGTCCTAATCTCCGAGGCTGCTTGGACTTGGGTCATTTTCTTTACCCAGCCCAAACCCTGCATGTCTAGCTGCGAAGCAGCCAGCAAAAGGCCAGATGCCTGTCCTACAACTCTTTCTAGGAGTCTCTCTGGGTGCTGTGGAGTCCCAACTCAGATGGCTCTATGACCCCTCTGGGTCTCTGACCCCACAGGGTATTGTCCAGGTCAGTGTGAAACCCAAATTCTGCTCCAAAGAATGAAGATATATGACTCTGGAGAAGGGTGCAGTTTAAGGATGGGGGAACTCCCACAAAGAAGACTCAGACATCAACCTCACCGGAATAAGGGCACCGCCTCCTCAGAAAGGACGACACTTCTCTTACAGTCCTTTCCAAACATTCGAGCACCCAGATGCCGGACATCCAGGCTGCCGGCTCCCGTCAGGTGCCTGGCAGAGCTGAAGAGGACCAGGGTCTGGAAAGAAAGCGGTCTTCAAGTCGGGCATCCTTCTCATCCTCAGGCTCGCATCAGCACAGGCTGCTCACCTCTAACAAGCTGTGTGGTCCGATTGGAAAGCTCAGAGCAGGTAGGCAATACAAACCACCTTTGAAGAGAGAAAAAACTCCGAAGACCATTCATGGGACCAATAAAAGCATTGCTGAAGCCAAGTGCAAAGCTCACTCCAACAGTCCCCTTGCCTTATGGCCCCTCAGTCCAAAAACTGAGGCCCACAACACTGACTTGAAGTCATAAAGAAAATGAGTGTCCTGGTGTCAGACTGTGCTGTACATAATACAGGAGAAAGACTCCCACGCTCAACAGTTAACAGAAGTGTTGGTGCTTAAGCTGGAAAACTTCAGATGTCAGGGAAATGTACTCACCCAAACAGTCCATTCCCAAATGAGCCGAAAGTCAGCCACCACCCAGACCCTGCAGCCCTTCACCCTTCCCCACCACTTAGACCAGCCTGCCCATCCCACAAGTTTAAACTTCAGTTTCCAGTTTAGACTTCAATTTCCCTCAGCCTCCAAAAGGGCCCCACCTATGGGCGCAGGCCCCCAAACTACAAGGAGGGCTGCACAGCATCAGATTTCCTAGGAATTTCTGGGAGGCCAGAGGGAATTAGCCAGGAGGCAGAACTAAATAAAGAACTCTCTTAAAGACTGACCGCTTCGTTGCTTGCTAAAACAGAAGCTAAATGCTAAAGATGCCTATAAGAAAAGGACTGGGAGCCCTAATTGAATGGGAAATCAGAGTCATTCACAATTAGCCACATCCCATTTGAAGCAACTTTTCTCACGTCAAACAAACCCTCTCAGCGCCCCCCCCCCCTTTTTTTAACTACTTGCTGGCATTTTCTCTCAATGACATATCCCATATCTGAGTCACTCATCACACATTTCTCATTAGGGCAGGTCGCCCTTTGGAAATAAATCCCCTTTTCTTGCAGTTCACTGCCTTAGGCTCCCAAAGCCGTCAATTTGATGGCTGAACAGTAAGTGAGGGCCTTGAAACCTGGGATTCAATCCCCTTCCCTCTCCTGTCCCCCCCTCTGGTCCCCACCTTCCCTTCACCGGTTCCCTTCTGTCTCCATCCCACCTCACCCACTATCTCCCTGGGAACACTCCAAGCCCAAACCACCCCACCCCTGTGCTTTCCCGTTCTTAGGCATCCCACTGTCCCCTCCCCTCCCCCAACACCTATTCACCCTTTCACCCGGGCCAGCTATCCCTACCCGTTCTCAGAATAAGCCCCCCTCACGCCCACTGCCGCCTGTAGAACTCCTCGGGTCATCCACTCCTCCGTCCTTCAAGCCCAGGCAGAGCGGACCCTAAGCACTCGCCTTCCCCTCTCAGGTAGCTCCCCCCACTCAGAACTCGTGGTCAAGCTGTTTTCCTCTGCAGGAGCCGGAGACCGCTTCCCTTCCAGCTCCAGCCAGCCGGTTAAGCCTTTCAGAATCACCAACACAGTGACGGATGTGCCTACCTGGCCCCTGCACACCCGGGGCCTCCGTAATCACGACCACCCACCCAGGCAGGTCACACCGTGCCCCAGTCCCCTGGGCTGGAGGGAGGGGGTGGCCAGGTTGGAGGCGGGGTTGGATTCCAGCCTCCCCCGGCTGCCTCTGGGCCCCCGGAGCCAGGGTTGCCGCTCGGGTTCTCCCTGCTCACCACACTAGGGTCAGCTCCGGACCGGGAGCAGGCCGGGCGGCTGCACCCTACGAGGGAGGGGACGCTGCACTGCCCGCTCTGGCGGCCTTGCAGCAGGGACCGGCCACAGACAAAGGCCGCCCGCGCCCGCGCCAGCCACGCAAGCACTCACCGCGCCGCGCCCACTCCCGGGATCCAGGACTCGGAGGAGCTGTGGACGCCGCCGCAGCTGCCGTGAGGCCCGACCCCAGTGGGGGTCGGGGGCGGCCGGGGAGTCGGAGGGGCGGGGCGGGCAGGAGGAAGCCGGGGGCCCGGAGAGGCGGCGGGTGAGCCCGGAGACCGGATTGGCCCAGCGGCGCGTTTTGGGGCCAAGGCCTGCGCCCGCCCGCTGGGCAGGGCGAGGGGCCCGGACCCCGCCCCTGAGCCCAGGGCTGACCACGCAGGGAGAAGCACCGGGAGGGAAGGAGGTGCTGGCCTAATCGCTGCCCCTCCTCCTCCCCGTTCCCACACTCCCAGGATCCAAAGTTTAGTTTCCACGAGAGGGACAGTGGGCTGGTCACTGACTTCCCACCCCCTCCTCACCAGGCTGCTGGCGGCAGCGCGGTAGCTCACATTCTGCTGTCCGACCCCAGGCCTTCTTCCCTCCACACCGGGCCGGCACCGCGGTCTGGAAAGGGTTAATTCGACTGCGAGGAATTAAGAGCTGCTCTATAAATACGGCGTAATGGGCGCCTGAGCCAACCGCAGGGTAATTTCCACGGAGCTGGTTTTCCTCTTTTCCTTCCGCCCACGGCACCCCCCCCCCCCGGCGGCCAGCCCCATCCCTAGCCACACGCCAGGCACTGGCCAGACCAGCTCGGCTCCCGAAGAGGTTGCAACTCGGACCACCCTGGTGCAGGCTCTGTGCTTATAAGACCCATCTCCAGCCTGGGAGGACATGGGGGCAGACTCTGCCTCGGCCCGTCCCTCCCTGCACTTGTTGTGTGACCTGATCTTCATCGGCTACAGACAGCAAAAGCTCCAGTGGAACAGGCTTCTGTGGGACAGGCTGTTTCCACGCTGGGCCTCTGTGGATCCTCACAACAGCCCATCAAGTAGATAATATCATCCCTGTTTTGCTTTTGCCAAGCCTACCACCAAGTGGCTAGACTATGGGGGAGGGCTTGAGAAACACGCAGGAGCACGTGTGTCTGTATGTCAGCCACTTAAAGCTCTTCACCACTGTATCTCACTTCATCTTCACAACTCAGTGAGGTAAATGCTATTACATCCTCATCTTTACAAGTAAGGAAATTAAGACACAAAGACTAAGTAACTTGCTTCAAAATAACCAGCTATTAAGTGGAAGAACCAAGATTTGCTCCGTGGAACTTAATGCTGAATTCATATTTAACTGTGGGGTGTGTGTGGGTGTGTGTTCATGGTGTGTGGGTATGTGTCTTTGTGAACACGTGAGAAACTCTGTGTTTGAGTCTCTGGGCACAGGCGTTCCTGAATATAAGCCTGATGGTGGCTGTGTCTGTCTGGCGGCTCCGAGGGATGGGAGCAGGGTGCGGGGCATCAAAGCCAGGCCACCTGCTCCAGGGTCCCTGGAAGTCGTTAGCTTCCCCACCAATCCACGCTGCTCTCCCTGCCCTGTCCAGCCCTGTTCTGCCTGGGTCTGGCCTCGCAGGTCTCAGGATGAGTAGCCCTACTGGGTGCCACACAACCTGGGGCAAAGTGTCCGGGAGAGAGGCGTCCCTGGGCTGACAGCCAGGAGTCCTGCAGCGGAACCCTTGAACAAATCTAGAGGGATTTACTTTCCTTCCTTTGTCCACAAGTCAGTTCTGTGCTTTCTGCCCTGCTGTGGTGACACAGGGTCCCATCCCAGAGGACTATAGCCTGGCAGGGAAGGCATGACTCAGCTGTGACAGACAGTGAGGGAACAGCACAGGGCAGATGGTGGGGGCTGGGGGGCGACTTAGGATAAAAGCCAAAAGACAATATGATACAGTTTTTCAAGAGAACAGGTCAGGAGGGAAGGAAATGAGTAATGGCTCTCATTTCAGGAAGCAGTGGCTTAAGAGGGCACTGATCCCCCAGAAAGTGCAAACAGCTGGGGCAGGGGATACACAGCACGTCAGCAGGACAGGCTCTGCTGAGACTTAGGTACCTGGCCCCAAACACACCAGCTAGAGTGACCATCTCAGCATGGGGGAATCACTTCAATTCAGCTGTTTGTTACATGCCTGGCTGAAAATACATCCTTTCTCAAACTGCTTATAGCAGAGGTGGTCATGTGACCCACTGTGGCCCAGGAGACAGGAATGGAACTCACTGGTTGGAGCTTAGAGGAAAGCTTCTTAAAGGAGAAGACTTACACTATGGAAAACAGCAGGGTATTTCCTCAAAAAAATTAAAAATAAAATTACCATAGTATCCAAACATTTCACATCTGGGTATGTACCCAAAAGAATTGAAAGCAGGGTCTCAAAGAAATATTGTACACTCATGTCTATACCAGCATTATTCACAATAGCCAAAAGGTGGAAGCGACCCAAGTGTCCATCAATGGATGAGTGGATAAACAAAATATGGTATATTCATACATCAGAACATTACTCAACCTTAAAAAAGAAGGAATTTCTGACACATGCCTTGAGGACATTATGCTAAGTCCTCAAGGACTTAGTCACAGAAAAACAAAATACTTTATGATTCTAGAGAGTGAGCTATCTAGAGTAGTCACTTTGTTGAGACAGAGGGTAGAATGGTGGCTTCAGGGTTTGTGGGGAGGAGGGAATGCAGAGCTGTCACTTAATGGGTATAGCAGATCAGTTTTGCAAGATGGAAAAGACTTCTGCAAAACAATGTGAATGCACGTAATACTACTGAACTGTGCACTTAAAAATGGTTAAGATGGGATCTGGCTGGTATGGCTCAGTTGGTGGGCATCATCCCACAAAATGAAAGGTTGCCAGCTCAATTCCTGGTTAGGGCACATGCCTGGGTTGCAAGTTTGGTCCCTGGTAGTGTTGCAGTTGTGGTGTGAATAAGGGGCAACCATTTGATGTTTCTCTCTCACATCAATGCTTCTCTCCCTCTCTCACTCCTTCCCTTCCCCTCTCTCTAAAAGTATATCAGTAGGCACTGACAGAAAAAAAGTGGCCCATATTAAAGAGCAGATCAAAGCTCTGAAAAAAATACAACTAAGCAATGAAGAGAAAGCCAACCTATCAGATGCACAGTTCAAAACACTGGTAATCAGGATGCTCACAAAACTGACTGAGCTCGGTTGCAAAATGAAGGAACAAATGAAGGCTACCCAAAGTGAAATAAAGCAAAATATACAGGGAAACAACAGTGATGGGAAGGAAACAAGGACTCAAATCAATGTTTTGGAGCAGAATGAAGAAAGAAACATTCAACCAGAACAGAATGAAAAAATAAGAATTCAAAAAAAAAAATGAGAAGAGGCTTAGGAACCTCCAGGACATCTTTAAACATTCCAACATCTGAATCATAGGGGTGCCAGAAGAAGAAGAGGAAGAGCAAGAAATTGAAAACTTATTTGAACAACAACAACAACAAAAACTTCCCCAGTCTGGCAAAGGAAATAGACTTCCAGGAAGTCCAGGAAGCTCAGAGAATCCCAAAGACATTGGACCCGAGGAGGAACACACCAAGGCACATCATAATTATATCAACCAAAATTAAACTGAAGGAGAGAATCTTAAAAATAGTAAGAGAAAAGTAGAGAGTTACCTACAAAGGAATTCCCATAAGCCTGTCAGCTGATTTCTCAAATGAGACCTTACAGGCAAGAAGGGGCTGGAAAGAAGTATTTCAAGTCATGAAAGGCAAGGACCTACATCCAAGATTGCTCTATCCAGCAAAAATTTCATTTAGAATAGAAGGGCAGATAAAATGCTTCTCAGATAAGGTCAAGTTCAAGGAGTTCATCATCACCATTATTCTATGAAATGTTAAAGGGGCTCATTAAGGAAAAGAAGACCAAAACTATGGACAGCAAAATGACAATAAGCTCACAGTTATTAACAACCAAACCTAAAAACAAAAACAAACTAAGAGAACAACTACAATAGGAACAGAATCACAAAAATGGAGATCACATAGAGGGTTATCAGTGGAGGTGTGGGGAGGGAGAGGAGAAAAAGACACAGAGAATAAGTAGTATAAATGGTAGGCAGAAAATAGACAGGAGGAAGTTTAGAATAGTGTAGGAAACACTGAAGTCAAAGAACTTACAAGTATGACCCATGGACCTGAACTGAAAGGGGGGAAGGGAATGTGGGTGGGAGGGGTGTGCAGGAGGAAGGGGAATAAAGTGGGGTAAATGGGACAACTGTAATAGCATAATCAATAAAATATATTTAAAATAGACTTCTGGCCAACATGGGAGGCATAGGTGGAAATACTGTGCCTCCTCACACAACCAAATTTAAGGAAACTGGGGCTCAGTTTAAGGACAACAAAGATTTAGAAACAAAAACACAAGCAGAACAGACAGAAAATTGAACTGTATGGAAGTCCGACAACAAACCATTGATCCAGATCAAGTAAGAGGGGTGGAGTTGGCAGCCAGAGGAGAGGAGTAGAGGCAGGAAAAAGCAGTGGTTGGCAGACCCAGGTGAGGGGAGGAAACCAGCAAACCCAGTGAGGTGCGCAAGGTGAGGCGCCCAGTAAGGCACACAAGGAGATTGGCTGACTGTGGAAACACATTCGTGCACCGATAAACCAGGCAAAAATAGGTAGTGAGACAGACCATGCAACCCAGGACCCCAGCAATGGGAAATAAAGCCTAAAAGCACCAATTGAAAAAACTTGTGGGGGTTGAGGTGCCAGGAGAGACTCCCAGACTCACGGGAGAGTTCATTGGAGACACCCACAGGGTCCTAGAATGTATACAAGCCCACCCACCTGGAAACCAGCACCAGAAGGGCCCAATTTGCTTGTGGGAAGTGGCAGAAGGGACTGAAATCCAACAGAGAGCAGAGCAAGCTCCATCGTTCCCTCTTTGACCCCACCCCCACATGCAGCATCACAACCCAGTGATGTGGGTTGCCCCACCCTGGTGAACACCTAAGGCTCCGCTCCTCACTACATAATAGGTGCGATTAGACCAAAAAATTATGGCTCAAACAGAAGAACAAATCAAAGCCCCAGAGCCAATACTTTTAAGTGATCAAGAGATAGACAACCTATCAGATGCACAGTTCAAAACGCTGCTGATCAGAATGCTCACAGAACTGGTTGATTTTGGTCACCAATTAGATGAAAAATTGAAGGCTACACTAAGTGAAATGAAGGGAAATGCACAGGGAACCAATAGTGATGGGAAGGAAACTGGGGCTCAAATCAATGGAGTGTACCAGAAGGAAGAAAGAAACAACCAAACAGAAAAGAATGAAGAAACAAGAATTCAAAAAAAATGAGGAGAGGCTTAGGAACCTCCAGGACATCTTTAAATGTTCAACATCCAAATTATAGGGGTACCAGAAGGAGAAGAGGAAGAGCAACAAGGGAAAAGTTATTTGAACAAATAATGAAGGAGAACCTCTCCAATCTGGCAAAGGAAATAGACTTCCAGGAAATCCAGGAAGCTCAGAGAGTCCCAAAGAAGTTGGACCCAAGAAGGAACACACCAAAGCACATTGTAATTACATTACCCAAGATTAAAATGAAGGTGAGAATCCTAGAAGCAGCAAGAGATAAGGGGACAGTCATCTACAAAGGAGTTCCCATCAGACTGTCAGCTGATTTCTCAAAAGAGACCTTGCAGGCAAGAAGGGGCTGGAAAGAAGTATTCTAAGTCATGAAAGGCAAGGACCTACATCCAAGATTACTCTATCCATCAGAGCTTTCATTTAGAATGGAAGGGCAGATAAAGTGCTTCTCAGATAAGGTCAAGTTCAAGGAGTTCATCATCACCAAGCCCTTACTATATGAAATGTTAAAGGGACTTCTCTAAGAAAAGGAAGATAAAAATATGAACAGTGAAAGGACAGCAAACTCACAGTTATTAACCACAACACTTAAAACAAGAGCCAACTAAGAGGACAGCTAAAACAGGAGCGGAGCCACAGAAATGGAGATCACATGGAGAGTTTGCAACAGGAGAGTGGGAGGAGGAGGGGTGGGGAGAAGATAGAGAATAAGTAGCATAGACGGTGGGTAGAAAATACATAGGGGGAGGGCAAGAATAGTGTGGGAAATGTAGAAGCTAAAGAACTTATGACACATGGACATGAACTAAAGGGTGGGATATGGAGGGGAGGGCGTGTGCAGGGAGGAGGGGAATAAAGGGGGAAAATGGGACAACTTCAATGGCATAATCAATAAAATATATTTAAATATATTTTTTTAAATAAATAAAAACTTGGAAAAATGGTTAAAATGGTAAATTTTTATGTGTATTTCAACACAGTTTTTTTTTAAAGGAACAGGCTTACTGGCCTGTCTTTGCCTTTTGCTTTTTGTTCTCCCTTTTCTTGGTGCTTAGAGTACAGACACCAAACAAAAGTAAAGCAGCCACTATGTAACTAAGAGGACCAAAACTAAGGGTGGCCAGGAGAAAGCCAGAAGGAGCCTGGTAACTGGAGGCCTTGTGGAGCTGCCACGCCAGCTCTCGATTGCTTCCAGCCCTTGGCCTGGCCCCCAAGGTACCCTTGCTCACTCAAGACTAGTGAGGCAAAAATGATTACCTTTGATAGTCTTGTCCTTCCCAAGCTATCTGTAAGGAACTTCAGACCATTATTCTGGAAAGGAACAGGGTGTGTGTGTGTGGGGGGGGGGTGTCTGAGCCTCTCGTTAACCCTCCTGAGAAAAGAAAGTATGAGTCCACGGTGAGATTCAATTTCCTTTTGCCTCCTCTGACATATCAAATGACAAGGATCCCCTCATCGATTGAATACACTTGAATCAAGCAAACAGCTCCAGAGCCCAGAGCAGCTTGTCTAGAGCAGCTAAGGAGCCCATCTTTCAGACAGCATCTCACAGACATTGACATGCCTGGCCTGGGAATGATACTCAAAATCTATTCATTTCCATAAGAAAAAAAATGGACTTTTGTCAGTGCCGGGGTTTAAGGCCCTATTTGGGCATCTTTTCAAGGATTCCTGTGACACCAATATCTCCTCATTGGCCTCACTCTGCTCAGGCTGGTGGCTGCAGATTACCTGGTGAGGTGTTTGCATTTTCAGGCCTCAAATCCTTGACATCTTGGCAAAAGCCACCCCCACCCTGCTCACTCATTTCTGGCTCACCAGGCTGCCATCTGGAGCCATCCATCCTGCCAATACTTTCTAAGGCCACCGCGTTTCCTCTAAATGACCAGATCCTGTGCAGGGTTGCCTATGGTACAGTGACAACAGCAGGTTCCTGCTTTCTAGTTTCTTATTCCTGGTACTTGAGTTTTGGGGTAGACTTCAGGTGTCTAGATCCGAGTATACCCACCTGGAATGCCCTGGCCAGCAACAAAACAGGAGCAGCCTAGAAAAGGGGAGGGGCCTCTAAAGAGGCTCCCTGGGGATCACCTCACCCCCTCCTTGACACATCTCTCCCAGCAGGGCTTGTGTGACTGGCTGCCTTCATCTGACCCACTTGCCTCATTTCTTCCTTGGTCACCCTCTTCACTGTCTGCCCTGCTCCTCCCATGTCCCTGGTGGAACCATTCAGCCCCCACCTCCCTTTCCTCTTCCTTCGCCATAGTCCAGGCTCATGGGGCCCCAAACAGCAGGAGTCCATCTCTGAGTCTGTGTCCTGCTGCTGGAGTGCCAGGGTAGTCCTTTAAAGAGATGGGTCGGGACAGAGTTAAAGACAAAACAACAAAATAAAATAGCACCACAGGGCCTAGGAAAATCTTCCATCCCATGGGGAGTTGTTTTGTCTAATGACTTCTAATCACATGCAAATAACTTGCTAATAACTGAGAGTGAGGCCTCCTTGAATGTTGTGCCATAGGTGCTTCCTTTATGTCACCCTCACCTTGGCCCTGCTCTTAGTTTTGGCCTAAGACAGGCTCAGAGAAGAGAGCACAGAACAGACTTAACAGCTCCAGCTTGAAGAGTAAGGTCGAGTGCCCTTGGCTGGGAGAACAAGGGGTCCAGCATCAAAAGCCAGCAATGGAGAGCCTCGTAAGGAAGAGGGTGGACAAACCACTTAAAATCCAGAAATCCTCATCTCAATCTAGGTGCTAAATCTCTGGTACTAATATAGCAATACTAGTATTGCTGTTTCCAGTTGCAGAGTCTATTGTGGTCATTTGATTTCAGTTGGGCTTGAGACAATGTGCTCGCTATCTTCAGGACATCTGAACATAGTCCCACAGGGACTATGGGACACAGGGGAGGCTTAACTGCCCAAAGGTGAGAACAGTGTATTGTCCTTCCTAGTGGGAAGTTCTCAACCTGCTGTCTTTATGTCAATCTCTCATTTCTGAGGCAGGACCACCAATGGCCATTGCTAGCCCCCTTTCCTTCCCTGGCTTCTCTCAGCCCACTGTGCCTCTCTTCTGGAAAAATATAGTGTGTGATGGAAGTAGCTCCTGTTGGACCATGTCTTGGCTACTGCTAGGTCTCCACTGGGGTTAGTGCTCCTGGGGAAAAGCCCGGTCTGGGATCAGCAGGCTGTGTGAGCTGCAGCATCCTCAGGCAGTGGCCAAGGCTCAGTTCTCTAACCATGTCCCTCTGCTCTGTTCCTGCCACCAGAAGTGGGGCTCTCTACCTACCAGCCCACTTCACCCAATGTTACCATTCAGCTGTGGGCTGTTATTTCTTATCGGCTTTTTCCACTTTGAGGGCTAGCAGTTGCTAATGAATACAATCTTGCATTTGTTTTCTTAAAGCTGGTCTTTCAGCACAGTAACATATTTGGCACCTCTTCTTTCCTTGTTTCCCATGATGAGATCATCACAAACACAACTTCTAAAGGAATCTTTACAGCCAGACTCTGCAAGGAAACCCTTGGGTTTCCAGATGGGGACTTCAGCAGCAGCAATGACTTCATCCACTCAGGGGAATATGTGTCCACTTCTGAGGAATGACCCTAGCCACCAAGTTTCTCCCCTCACCCTAGAAATTCCCCAATCAGCCCTTCATCCTGTTGGGGACAACACTGCTGTCAAAACATGATCCCTCTCCACTACCCTCCACCCCTCTGTACATATTCACAAAGTCCAGTTCCTCTCACTTCAGGGAAAAGGAGTCTATCAGATGTGCTCCTCTGAAACTGGATGAGTTCACTTACTTCCCCAAGGCTTCTGACTCAGACTCCAGCTTCAATCCTGTCTGTTCCGATGTGTGCTGCCCAGCGTCCTCTACTTGTCCCATGGTGTATCTCCCCAGGTATCATGAGAGCTCCCTCAAGGGGGAAACCTGGCTCATTGTCCTCCAGGCTACCCACACTCACTCCTGTACCTGACCCCACCCTCTACCCCATCCTCTGCGTCGAGAAAACTTGAACACTTGAACTCTGGAGTGAATGCCTTAACCCTGGCTGGTGGAAGTGGGATACAGACAGTACAGTGAACTAGAAACCAGGACATCCCAGCTTGCCAAGCAGTGGCCAAGTGGCTAGGAGAAGTAGGTCAGCTGTTCTGGGCCTCTGCCTCCTCTTCCTCCAAGCATCATCCTCAGTCTCCTCTGTAACCAGCTGAGCCACCAGCTATTTCTCACTGAGACAAACTGGAAGGATTTCCCATTCTGCCCTGTAGCAGGCAGGATGAGTGAAGTAGGCGACATCATGGACAGGAAACCTGCAAAGCCAGGAAGGGACTAACAGTGACCTCCAAATTCCCTGTTCTTTTTTAATTAATTATTTTTAAAAAATTACAGTTGACAGACAATATTACATTAATTTCTATTGTACAGCATAGTGATTAGACATTTATCTTACACATTTGACACTATACATATTATAATGTTATTGACTATATTCCCTATGTGGTACTTTACATCCTTAACCATTTTTATAACTGTCAATTGTACTTCTTAATCCCATCACTTTTTTCAACCATCTCCCCAACACTGCGTCTGGTAACCACCAATTCATTTTATGTATCTATGAGTTTGTTTCTCTTTTGTTCATTTCTTTTCTTCTCTAGATTCTACATATAAGTTAAATTATGTGGTATTTGTCCTTGTCTGACTTAATTCACTTAGCATAATACTCTCTAGGTCCATCCACGTAGTCACAAATGGTAAGATTTTATTCTTTTTTATGGCTGAGTATAATGGTCAGTTAATCTATGACAAAGAAAGCAAGAATACCCAATGAGGTCAAGTCAGTTGCTTCAATAAATGGCATTGGGAAAACTGGGCAGATACATGCAAAAGAATGAAACTGGACCAATTTCTTATACCATGTACAACAGGAAACTCAAAATAGTTTAAAGACTTAAATGTAAGACCTGAAACCATAACACTCCTTGAAGGAAATAGGCAGTAAACTCTGTGACATTGCTCTTAGCAATGTCTTTTTGGATATGTCTCTCTCAGGCAAGGGAAACAAAAGAAAAATTAAACAAATGGGACTACACCAAGCTAAAAAGGTTTTACACAGCTAAGAAAACCATTAACAATCTACTGAATGGGAGAAGATATTCCTTGGTGATACATCCAATAAGGTGTTAATATTCAAAATATATCAGAAGCTCATACAACTTAACAAAAAACCAAATAATTCAATTAAAACATGGGCAGAGGACTTAAACAGACATTTCTCCCCTACTCCTTTTTGAGTTCTCCCTGCCACATTTGATATAGGTACTTGCTACCCTTTGCCTGCTCCTGGTGATAAATGGAAATGCAACTGAAGAGGGCTTCCATCCTCACTCCATCCTAGGTCTACAATGATGCTCCTCAGTGCTAGTCTCCCAGTTGGAAACTAGAAAAGGGGACAGATGATGGAGGCTGAATGGGAAAGCCACTCTTGAGAAGACCAGAACTGGGAGGGGAGATAGAGCATCTGGGCCTACATAGTCTGCCTCGCCCTGGTGCTGTACGTTAAGGACAGGTACTCCTGGTGAGGCTGGCCATCCTCTTGTGCACACTTACCTACTCAAAGGTATCACTCCAGCCATTCTACCTCACTCCTGCATCATACATATTTTCACTCTCTCCCCTGATTTACTCAACCTCTTTCTTGAAACACTTCCTGCTCCTAGAACTTCCCTGTCTTGCTTTTCTTCTCACCTTACTCACTGATTGCTCCTTCATTGCTCTAGTGTCCTAAACTGGGTCCTTCTCTCCTCCCTGGGCTCTTCATGTTGGGGAGCCCTAAGACTTAGTACTCAGAAATCTTTTATTCTGGGTCTGCATCTACTTCCTTGGCCATCTCATCTCTTTAACTACTATGTGCTAACAACTCTTCAATTCAAATCTCCATCTTGGACTACCCTTGAATTCTGTATTTCCAACTGCCTACTCAACATCTTCATTTGTCTCCAATCAAACTTATAATTTCCATTTTGCCCCTACCCACCATCAAAGAAACAGAATGATATAAAACTAAAATGAACCATTAGTCCTATAGCCTTCCTGATTTCAGGTTATGGCAACTCCCTTCTTCCAGTAGACTAGGCTAAAAATCTTGTACTTCTCCTTGATATTTTTCTTGCAAAGCCCATATCATCAATCCTACTGGCTCTAACTTCAAAATATATTCAGAGCTTGATGACCTCTCTCCAACTCCACTTTTATCACCCTTGTACAAGCCATTCCCATGATTTGCCTGCATTGTAATAGCCTCCTGTTTGGTCTCCTTGCTTCCATCTTTTCTCTCTATAGTTTACTTTCTACACAGTGGCTAGAACAATCCTTCTAACCAAAGGCCAGTTATCATTCTCTCGCTCAGATTTCTTCAGGGTAAAAGCTGAGTTTTCGTTGTTTTAAATCCTCACCTTAGGTTATGTTTATGAATTTTTTAAATATATATTTTACTGATTATGCTATTACAGTTGTCCCATTTTCCCCCTTCACTCTCCTCCACACTACACACCCTCTCCTACTCATTTCCCCCCCTTTAGTTCATATTCATGTGTCACACTTATAAATTCTTTAGCTTCTACATTTCCCATACTATTCTTGTCATCCCCTTGTCTATTTTCTAGCTACCATCTATGCTACTTATTCTCTGTACCTTTTTCCCCCTCTCTCCTCTTCCCAATCCCCTGTTGCTAACCCTCCGTGTGATCTCCATTTGTGTGGTTCTGTTCCTGTTCTAGTTGTTTGCTTAGTTTGTTTTCATTTCAGGTGTGGTTGTTAATCATTGTGAGTTTGCTGTAATTTTACCGTACATGTTTTTTATCTTCTTTTTCTTAGATAAATCCCTTTAACATTTCATACAATGGCGATGATGAACTCCTTGAACTTGACCTTATCTGAGAAGCACTTTATCTGCCCTTCTATTCTAAATGAAATCTTTGATGGATAGAGCAATCTTGAATGTAGGTCCTTGCCTTTCATGACTTAGAATACTTCCTTCTAGCCCCTTCTTGCCTGCAAGGTCTCTTTTGAGAAATCAGCTGACAGTCTGATGGGAACTCCTTTGTAGATGACTGTCCCCTTATCTCTTGCTGCTTCTAGAGTTCTTGACTTCATTTTAATTTTGGCTAATGTAATTATGATGTGCCTTAGTGTGTTCCTCCTTGAGCCCACCTTCTTTGGGATTCTCTGAGCTTCCTGGACTTCTTAGAAGTCTATTTCCTTTGCCAGAATGTGGAAGTTCTCCTTTATTATTTGTTCAAATAACTTTTCCGCTTGTTGCTCTTCCTCTTCCTTTTCTGGTACCCCTATAATTTGGATGTTGGAACATTTAAAGATGTCCTGGATGTCCTAAGCCTCTCCTCATTTTTAAAAAATTCTCATTTCTTCATTCTTTTCTGTTTGTTTGGTTGTTTCTTTCTTCCTTCTGATCCACTCCATTGATTTGAGTCCCAGTTTCCTTCCCATCACTGTTGGTTCCTTGTACATTTTCCTTTATTTCGCTCAGTGTAGCCTTCATTCTTTCATCTAATTTATGACAAAATTCAACCAATTATGTAAGCATCCTGATCAGCAATGTTTTGAACTATGCATCTGCGCAGTTGGCTATCTCTTGGTCACTTAAAAGTATCAGCTCTGGGGCTTTGATTTGTTTTTCTGTTTGAGCCATAATTTTTTGGTGTGGACGGGCCTGTTATGAATGAGGGGCAGAGCCTTAGGTGTTCAACAGGGTGGGGCAACCCACATCACTGGGTAGTGATGCTGTATGTGGGGGCTGGGTTAGAGAGGGAACAATGGCACTTGTTCTGCTCTCTGTCGGATTTCAGTCCCCTCTGCTGCTTCCCACCAGCAAATTGGGCCCTTCTGGTGCTGGTTCCTGGGTGGGTGGTCTTGTGTAGATTCTAGGACCCTGTGGGTCTCTCCAGTGAACTCTCCTGTGAGGCTGGGAGTTTCTCCTGGCACCTCACCCCCCACAGGTGTTTATAATTGGTGTTTTGAGGCTTTATTTACCATTGCTGGAGTCCTGGGTTGCGCAGTCTGTCTTGCTCTTCAGTTTTGCCTGGTTTATCTGTGTGCAAATGTGGGGCCACCCAGACTGCCAGCTGCCTTGCACGCTGCGCCCCTCCACAATCCATCTCCCTGCTGGTTCTATCTGCTGCCACCCAGCACTCTCAGGGTCCAGCAGCAGCAACCTGTGCACCCAGGTCTGCCCACTGCTACCTTGTGTCCTGGGGTCCGCCAGCTACTGCTTTTTTTGCCACAACCCCTCTCCACCCAGCCACCTGGCTCCACCCCCTCACCCCTCCTACAGGTCTGGATGAATGTGTCCATTTTAACTCCTTGGTTATCGAACTTTCATACAGTTCAATTTTCTGTCAGTACTGGTTGGTTTTTTGTTTCTAAATTTTTGTTGTCCTTATTTTGGTTGTGTGAGGAGGCACAGTGTGTCTACCTATGCCTCCATCTTGGCCTGAAGTCTATTTATTGATTTTTAAAGAGAAAGGAAGAGGAGAGAGAGAAAAAAAAAGAGAGAGAGAAACATTGATTGGTTGTTGCCCATATGCGCCATAACTGGGGACTGACCCTGCAAACTATGTATGTGCCCTGACCTGAAATCAAACCTGCAACCTTTTGGTGTTTGGGATGATGTGGCCAGGGCAAATTTGAGTCTTTTTTTATTTTTTTGAGTGCCTAATAAACTTATTGTAATTCTAAGAAGAAAGAATGGAAACAATAAATTTAAATCTACATTAGTAGCAATTTTGTAAGTAGTTTAGTCCTAAGTATAGTTAATTTTGGAATCATGATTTGTGGTTTTACATCTGCTTCTTAAGGTATATAAAATACTAAGAAGGCAATGTTAAACTTTTCATTTTAATTAAATATTCAGAATAAATTTTGATTAACAAAGTTTGTAATTAACAGGTAAATATTTAGAAACAACCAATGTACTAAATTAATGTTTTACTTTATTAGTTGTGCAAACAATGTAAATATTTAAGATTGTTGGTGGATGGTAAAAAGAATGTCAGTTGCTCAATAAATGTAAAAGATGAATGAACACAACCTTGAATGGAGTTTACTTAGTTGTGAATAATCCCACACATAAAATCTCCCTGGACATTAATGAGTGTATCCACTGATTGCCAGGTGGGCCATCCATTTCCTGACACACTGGCCAACAACCTTAAAAAGGTTAGCTTTCCACACCAACTAAAAAGATCCTCAGGACATGAAGTGGTTGCTCCCAGCAGGGAATCTGCTCTGAGTAAGAAGGTAAACAGACATTGTCGCAGCTGGGCCAACCTGGCTCCAGTCCCTCCTGTGGTGTTCACATTGAGCATTGCAGCACTTGTAGAAGGTGGTCATTGGCAAAGTGGGTCTGAAGCTGAACAAAATAGGCATGAAGATATTCACATTTGGGCCACAGCTCTGCAGTAGAGGCAACATTCTTCCAGGCAGCTGCTCTACTAAGCACATCATCCACTTCTTTCAGCTTTGGATACTTTGGATTTGTTAACCTGCAGGTGATATTGGGCAGGTAGGAGCTGTGTTGCAGGTGAAAGGGTGGCATCACTGTCCCTTCTCCATGATAAGCCCATTCCCACAGCCGGGGCAGAATAGCAGCATGACAGATGACTCCTGACAGATAACTCAGTTGAGCTCCTGCCAAAGCTGAGGCTTTAAATTGGCCTGTAGAACCCTACATGACCTGGCCCCTTTCTATTCTTTCAATCTCATCTCCTGCCACAATCCCTCTTTCTTTATTCTATCCTTCTTTGTGGCTGTTGCCTGAATACACCAGCCCCATTTTTCTCAGGATCTTTATACTTGCTATTCCTCCTGACTGGGACATTCTTTTCCCCAATATCCATAAAGCTCATTCCCTAACTTTCTCCAGGTTTCTGTTCAAATTTTACCTCACCAGGGAGGCCTTCCCTAACCACTTCATATAAGTAATACCCACATACACACCCATTGTCAGTCACTCCCAACCCCTTTACTCTGCTTGATTTTTCCCTTAGCACTTATTTGCCTTCTGTCAATACTATGTATGCATTGCTTATACATTTGTTTTCTATCTACCTCCATAGAATATAAGTTCTTTGAGAGTCAGGGCTTTCTTTTGTTCACTGCTATACTCCTGCACCTAGAATAGTGCCTGGCAGATAGTAGGTGTTCAGTTACAGTTTGTTGAGTGGATGGATGGGTGAATGGGAGGACCAGTAGTTGAAAAGTACAGGATGACTATGGTTGCAGTGTTTTTTTCAAGATCTGAAAGATCTGAGCATGTTTACGTGCCCATGGGAAGGTTGAAAGACAGAGGAATATGGTAAGTCCCCTGAGGGAGAAAGGGTATGATGCTTGGCACAAAGAGGTCTCTGAGGAGGCAGAGACAGAATTCAGGGCCTACCTGGGGAAACCAGATCTTCCTTGGGCTGGAGGGAAGGAGGTGATGATGGGGTAATGAGAAGGAGATGGAAAACCAATGGAGGCCCTAGAGAAGGCTTAATTTTAATTTTTTCCCCATAAAGTAATAGTGAAAGGCAAGATAATCTGAGAGCAAGGGAAGTGAGAGTGGGGAAAGTCTAAGAAAGGGGAGAAGATTTGGGTAGTGGCTATGACAAATGGGAGAGATCGATCCTCTGGAACACATAGCATGGTTGCAAGTAGTGATAAAGTTCGTAGTTTGGAACAGCAACAATGACATACCCTCTCCCCCTTTTGCTTTGGGGTTGCGAGCAAGATCACAATAGGGCAGGGAGATGCTATGGGGAGGAGAGAATCCTGGTGTCCAGGTCTGGAGTCTATACCTTATCTAATGGCCCATCTCTCTTCACCTGTTCTCCCTCCATGGTTAAACCCACCTGACCCCAGCTTCTTCCCTAGGTTTCCTCGTGACTGTAATTCAACCCAGTGTGTCTGGATTGGTTCTGGGAAAGCAGATTCGGAGATGGAGTTTAGCGTGCAGAAAGTTTTTTAGGGATGCTCTTAGGCTTAATGCCAGGAGAAAAAATGGGAGGAAAGAGGGCTGAGGAGAGGGACAAGCTGGGCCACACTACAGTTTCAACAAAGGGCAGGGCTAATCCCACGGGGGTCTTTGAAGTTAGGATGACCTCTTTAGAATTGTTCTTTGTCAGGGCCAGGATTGGCCTTTTATAGCCAAGTTCTGATCAATTATTGCATGTGGGTCTCCTGGGAAGGGGGAAATGACATGATCTAGTTTACTTTCTTTAGCAGAGGCAATTCCCAATGAAGACTTAAAGATGAGCGGAGTCTTCCTGTGGTGCTCCTAGCAGCTGGGGGAGTAAGTCCTTTAGTCATGAAGGGGTTCTGACAGCATACCACAGCATCCACCATTGTAATACATCTTTAGTTAGCCCTTACTCTATGCCTGACTCAGAGTCCCCCTCAACCTCAAGGTGGGGGAGGGGGCTCAGGAGCTCTAGGGACCTACTAGGCACCTGGGTACAGGAATTATACTCCTACATTGTAGGATACCATTCTTCATGGCGTGGGCCCAGCCCCTAGTGGCAAACACTTACTGCAAAATAACTTCTTAAAATCCATGCTAAACCTTCCAAGGACAAGTGTAACTGGTTCAACCACTTTTGCCTTTTCATTTGCAAATATCCCTCTTCTGTGATGTGATCGGCAGCATTGGCTCCTTTATTTTCTGTATAAGGTAACCACGTAAAGCTACCTGTGCCTAGTAAATGAGGACCATCACGAAATGTGTGGAGAAACCCAATAAAGGCTGGTCACAGCAACGACCAAGGCTTTTGCTCCCCTTGAAGAAAAAGCCATGCTGTCCCTTTCCCTCCACCAGACTCGGTAGTCTGTGTAAATGTTTCATTTCATCCATAATGTCACGGACACTGCGGGCCAGTATCCTCATCACTGCATAGAAGCAAGAGGACTCATGTCTTCTTCCGGCCAAGACAGAGATGTAGGTGGAAATACTGTGCCTTCTTGCACAAACAAACTTAAGGACAACAAAGATTTAGAAACAAAAACACAACCAGAACAGACAGAAAATTGAACTGTACAGAGTCCAATAACCATTCAACCCGACTGATAAGAGAAGTGGAGTTGGCAGCCAGCAGAGAGTGATCATGCAGGAAAAGGCGGTGGCTGCCAGACCTGGGAGGGCAGGTGACGCGGGGCTGACCGTGGTCACACATTTGCATGCAGATAAACTAGGAAAAAATATGGAGTGAGACAGACCATGCAAACTAGGGCCCCAGTGATGGGAAATAAAGCCTAAAAGCACTGATTAAAAAGGTGCCAGGAGTGACTCCCAGCCTCACAGGAGAGTTCATTAGAAAGACCCACAGGGTCCTAGAATCTACACAAGCCCCCTCCTGGGAACCAGCACCAGAAGACCAGAAGGGCCCAATTTGCTTGTGAGAAGCAGCAGAGGGGACTGAAATCCGACAGAGAGCAGAGCAAGTGCTATTGTTCCCTCTCTGACCCTGCCCCCACATACAGTGTAACAACCAAGCCATGTGGGTTGCCCCACCCTGGTGAACACCTAAGGCTCTGCACCTCATACATAACAGGTGCACCAAGACAAAAAAAAAATAGCCCAAACTATTTTGACCAAAACAGACCAAAGCTCCAGAGCAAATACAACTAAGCAACAAAGAGAAAGCCAACCTATCAGATGCACAGTTCAAAGCACTGGTGATCAGGATGCTCACTGAATTGGTTGAATTTGGTCACAAATTAGATGAACAAATGAAGGCTACGCTAAGTGAAATGAAGGAAAATGCACAGGGAACCAATAGTGATGGAAAGAAAACTGGGACTCAAATCAATGGAGTGGATCAGAAGGAAGAAAGAAACAACCAAACAGAAAAGAATGAAGAAACAAGAATTCAAAAAAATTGGGAGAGGCTTGGGAACCTCTAGGAGATCTTTAAACATTCCAACATCCAAATTATAGGGGTACCAGAAGGGGAAGAGGAAGAGCAACAAGTGGAAAACTCATTTGAACAAATAATAAAGGAGAATTTCCCCAATCTGGCAAAGGCAATAGACTTCCAGGAAATCCAGAAGCTCAGAGAGTCCCAAAGAAGGTGGACCCAAGAAGGAGCACACCAAGGCACATCATAATTACATTACCCAAGATTAAAATGAAGGCGAGAGTCCTCGAAGCAGCAAAAGATAAGGAGACAGTCACCTACAAAGGAGTTCCCATCAGACTGTCAGCTGATTTCTCAAAAGAGACCTTACAGGCAAGAAGGGGCTGGAAAGAAGTATTCCAAGTCATGAAAGGCAAGGACCTACATACAAGATTGCTCTATTCGGCAAAGCTATCATTTAGAATGGAAGGGCAGATAAAGTGCTTCTCAGATAAGGTCAAGTTCAAGAAGTTCATCATCACCAAGCTGTAATTATATGAAATGTTAATTGGACTTATCTAAGAAAAAGAAGATTAAAAACCACATACAGTAAAATGACAGCAAAATTACAATGATTAACACATAAAACGAAAACAAACTAAGCAAACAATTAGAACAGGAACAGAACCACAGAAATAGAGATCACATGGAGGGTTAGCAACAGGGGAGTGGGAGGGGGTGGGGGAAGAAAGGTACAGGGAATAAGTAGCATAGATAGTAGGTAGAAAATAGACAGGGGGAGGGCAAGTATAGTATGGGAAATGTAGAAGCTAGAGAACTTATGACACATGGACATGAACTAAAGGTGGGGAATGTGGGTGGGAGAGGGTGTGCAGGGTGGAGAGGAATGAAGAGGGGAAAATGGGACACCTGTAATAGCATAATCAATAAAATATATTTTAAAAAAGAAAATAGAAAAAGGAGTTTCTAGGACATCTTCAATGTACAAACATCTGAATAATAAGGATGCCAGAAAGAGAAGAGGAAAAGCAAGAAATTGAAAACTTAATTTAAAAAAATAATGAAAGAAAACTTTAACCTGATGAAGGAAATAGACATACAAGTCCAGGAAGTACAGAGAGTCCCAAATAAGTAGGATCCAAAGAGGACCATACCAAGACACATCATAATTAAAATGCCAAAAGTTAAAGATAAAGAGAGAATCTTAAAAGCAGCAAGAGAAAAGCAGAGAGTTACCTACAAAGGAGTTTTGATAAGATTATCAATTGATTTCTTAAAAGATAATTTGCAGGCTAGAAGGGACCAGCAAGTAGTACTCAAAGTGATGAAAAGCAAGAACCTACAACCTAGATTACTCTATCTGGCAAAGCTATTATATAGAATTGAAGGGCAGATAAAATGCTTCCCAGACAAAGTAAAACTGAAAAAGTACATCCTCACTAAGCCATTATTGCATGAAATATTAAAAAAAAGTATATGAGAAAAAGAAAATTAAAACTATGAACATTAAAATGGCAATGAATTCACAACTATCAACAACAGTATAAAAAAAAACCTTAAGCAAACAACCAGAACAGGAATAGAATCATAGATATTGAGATTATTTGGAGAGTTATCAGCTGGGAGGGGGCAGGGCAAGAGTGGGGAAAAAGGTGCACAAAATAAGTACAAATTGATAGGTGCAAAATAGAAAAGGTAATGTTAAGAACAGTATAGGAAGTGGAGGAGCAAAAAACCTTCTATGTGTGACCCATGGACATCAACTAAGGGAGTGAATTGCTGGAGGGAATGGGGAATTGTGTGGAGAAGGGCAAAGGGGGAAAATTGGGACAACTGTAATAGCATAATCAGTAAAATACATTAAAAGAAAAGAAATAAAAGAGACAGCTGAAATGGGAGACAAAGAAACAAACTTCAAACAAAAGAAAAGGAGGAATCCTCCCACAAAAAAAAAGCTAAATGAAATTGAGGCAAGCAAATTATCAGACATAGAATTCCAAGTAATGTTTATAAGGATGCTCAAGGAACTTAAAGAGACCTACACTAGCATGGAAATGGTCATAGACGCTACGAATAACAAGAAGTTGGAAATGAATAATGCAATATCCAAAATGAAGGATACATTGAAAGAACCAAAAGCAGGCTACACGAAACAGTGGTATGGAAGACAAGGTGGGAAAAAAACAGCCAGCCAGAGCAACAAAATGAAAAAAAAAAAAAAGACTTAAAAAGAATGGGGATAGTCTAAGAAAGTTTTGGGACAACATGAAGCATAACAATATTCACATCATAGAGATACCAGAAGGAGAGGCAGGGAAACAAGGGACAGATAGCCTGTTTGAGGACATAATGATAGAAACCTTCCCTAATTTGGTGGAGGAGAGAGTTGGGCTGCTTCATGAAGCACAGAGAATTCCGATTAAGATGAACCCCAAGAGGCCCACACCAAGACATATCACAGTAAAATGGCAAAGTTTAAAGACAAGGAGAAAAAAAAATAAAGACAAGGAGATAATCTTAAAGGAAGCAAGAGGGAAACAGCTAGTAACACAAAGGAGCTCTGATAAGGCTTTCAACTGATTTTTCCAAAGAAATACTACAAGACAAATGGGACTGGAATGAAATATTCCATGTAGTGAAAAGCAAGGACCTGCAACCAAGACTACTCTATCTTGCAAGACTCTCATTTAAAATAAAAAAACTTCCCAGACCAAAAAAAAAAAAAGAAAGAAAGAAAAAAGAAGCTAAAGTAGTATATATCTACCAATCCAGCTTTGCAAGAGACTAAAAGAACTGCTTTAAAAAGAAGAAATAGAGAAAGGAACACAAGTACAAATGGAAACAATGTGAATGAGTAAGTGCTTACCAATAATAACCTTAAATGTAAATGGATTAAATGCTTCAATTAAAAACACACAGGGTAGCTTAAAGAATAAAAAAACGCAATGCATGTATACGCTGTCTATAAGAGACTCACCTCAGAACAAAAGACCTACACATGCTGAAAGTGAAGGGATGGAAAGAAATATTGCAGGCAAATGTAGGTGAAAGGAAAGCTGGCATAGCAATACTAATATCAAACAAAAAACAAAGGCCCTAATCATAGACAAAAAGGGCACTACAAAATTTTTAAGGACTCAGTCCCATAAGAGGCTATAACCCTTGTAAACATATATGCACCCAATATAGGAGCACCTAAATATATAAAGAAAATCTTGGAGGACTTTAAGGATAAGATCTATAGCAATATAGTCACAGTAGAACATCTTATACACCACTGTCAACAATGGACAAATCTTCTAGACAAAAAATCAGCAAGGACAGAGAGTCATTAAAGAACACACTAGATCAAATAGATCTAATTTATATTTAGAATATTTCATCACAAAGAAGCAGAACATACATTCTTCTCAAATGCACACAGAACATTCTAAAAGATAGACCACGTGGTAGGACAGAAAATAAACCTTAAAAATTCAAGAAAATTGAAATCATATCAAACATCTTCTTGGATAACAATGACTTAAAAGTAGAAATTAACCTCAAGAAAAAAACTCAAAAATATACAAATACATGGAAGCTAAATAACATGTTATTAAACAATGAATGGGTTAACAATGAGACCAAAGAAGAAATCAAAAGGTACCTGAAAACAATGAAAATGAACATACAACAAACCAAAACCAAAGGGACACAGTGAAGACAGTCCTGAGAGGAAAGTTCATATCATTACATGCCTACCTAAAGAAGATAAAAACTCAAATAAACAATTTAACCTTACACCTAAAAGAACTAAGGAAAAAAAACAACAACAAGCAAAGCTGAGAGTGAGTAAAGGAAATAATCAAGATACTAGCAGAAACAAAAGGCATAGAGGCTGAAAAAATAATCCAAAAGATCAATGAATCCAGGAGATGGTTCTTTGAAAAGATAAAGTAAATTGACAAACTTGTAACCAGACTCATCAAGAAAAAAAGAGACAGGACTTATATAAATAAAATCAGAAATGAAACAGGAGAAGTAACAACAAATGCCACAAAAATACAAAGGAATATAAGAAACTACTATGAATAACTATATGCCAAGAAATTGGACAACCTGGATGAGATGGATAAATTTGTAGAAACATACAAGCTTCCAAAGTTGAATCAGGAAGAAGCAGAAAACCTGAATAGACTGATAACAACTAATGAAATTGAAACTCCCAACACACAAAAACCCTGGACCAGATGGCCTCACAGGCAAACTTTACCAATCATTCAAAGAAGAACTAACATCCATCCTTCACAAATTATTCTACAAAATTTAAGAAGAGGGAAGACTCCCAAATTTTTTTTATGACACCAGTATTATCCTAATTCCAAAATCAGGTAAAGATACAAGAAAGAAAGAAAATTACAGGCCAATATCTCTGATGAATACAGATGATAAAATCCTCAACAAAATATTGACAAGCTGGTTCCAGCAATACATTTAAAAGATTATACAACATGATCAAGTGCGATTCATTCCAGGGTTGCAAGGTTGGTACAATGTTAACAAATTAATAAATATGATATATCACATATACAAAATGAAAGATAAAAATCACATAATCATATCAACAGATGCAGAAAAAGCATTTGATAAAGTACAGCACCATTTATTATTTAAAAAACACTCACCAAAGTCAAAATAGAGGGAGCGTACCTCAACATTAAATAAAATCCATATATGAAAAACCTACTGCCAACATCATACTCAATGGATCAAAAATAAAAGCATTTCTCCTTATGTCGAGAATAAGACAAGGGTGTCTACTTTCACCATCCTTATTCAATATAGTACTTGGAAGTCCTAACCACAGTGATCAGATAGAGAGAAGAAATAAAAGGCATCCAAAATGGAATAGAGGAAGAAAAATAGTCATTATTCACAGATGACATGAAATGGTACATAGAAAACCGTATAGGTTACAACAAAAAACTATTTGACTTAATATGTGAATTAGTCAGAGTAGTGGGATACAAAGTCATTATTCAGGAATCAGTGGCATTTTTATACACCAGTAATGAACTATTAGAAAGAGAAACCAAGAAAACAATCCTATTTACTATTGCAACAACAACAAAAATGAAGTCCCTAAGAATAAACTTAAGCAAGGAGGTAAAAGACCTGTACTTAGGAAACTATAGGACACTGAAGAAAGAAATTGAGGAAGATACAAGTAAGTGGAAGCATACACTGTGTTCATGAATTGGTAGAATTAACAGAATTAAAATGTCCATACCAAGCAAACCAATCTATAGATGCAACACAATTCCTATCAAAATACCAAAGGCATATGTAACAGATCTAGAAAAATTTTTTTTTAAATTTATATGGAAAGAAAAAAGATCACGAATATCCTCAGCAGTCTTGTGAAAGAAAAACAAGGTGAATGGGATCACACTACTTGGTATCAAACAGTTCTACAAGGTCACTGTAACCAAAACAGTCTGGTACTGGCATAAGAACAGACACAGACCAATGGAACAGAATAGAGAGCCTAGAAATAAACCAATGTTTTTATGATCAATGAATATTTGACAAGGAAGTCAAGAGCATACAATGTTGTAAACACAGACTCTTCAATAAATGGTGTTTGGAGAAGTAGACTGGTACATGTAAAGAGAATGAAACTAGACCACCATCTGACACTGTACATCAGAATAAATTGAAAATGTAGCTGTAAGTCAGGATACCATAAAAATCCTAGAGGAAAATATAGGAAGTAAAATTTCAGATATCTCATATAGCAATGGTTTTGCAAATATATCTCCTAAGGCAAGGGAAATAAAGGAAAAAATAAATAAATGGGACTACATCAAATTAAAAGTTTCTGTGTGGCTAAAGAAACCAGCATCAAAATGAAAAGAGAACTGACTGTATGGGAGAACATATTTGTCAATGATACACCGGACAATGATTTAATCTCCAAAATATGTAAAGAACTTGTACAACTCAACAGCAGGAAGACAAATTATCCAATTAAAAAAATAGGCAAAGCACCTGAACAGACATTTCTCCAAGGAGATGGCCCTTGGACATATGAAACAATACTCAACATCACTAGCCTTCAGAGAGATGCAAATTAAAACCACAATGAGATATCACCTCACATCTGCCAAACTAGCTATCTTAATAGATAACAAAGAACAAGTGCTGGTGAAGCTGTGGAGAAAGGTAACCCAAGTGCACTGTTGGTGGGAATGCAGACTGGTGCAGCAACTTGGGAAAACAGAATGGAATTTCCTCAGAAAACGAAAAATGGAACTTCCTTCCGATCCAGCGATTCCACTGCTGGGAATATACCTGAAGAGTTCCAAAACACCAATTCAAAAGAACTTATGCACCTACATGTTCATAGCCTCACTGTTTACAGTTGCCAAGATTTGGAAACAGCCTAAGTGTCCATCAGTAGATGAGTGGAAAAAAACATCGTGGTACATTTATTCAATGCAATACTCAGCAGCAAGATAAATAAGGAATACCTACTTTTGCAACAGCATGGAAACTATAATGCTAAGTGAAATAAGCCAGTTGTTGAAAGACAAATACCACATGACCTCACTTATAATAGGAACCTAAATAAACAAACAAACAAACAAAACTAATGAGTAAAGTAGAACCAGAAGCATATAATTATGGAGCAGACTGACAGCTGTAAGAGGAGAGGAGAGAGGCTGGGACCCATTGAAAAATGGTGAAGGGATTAGTCAAAGAACATTATATGAAGGACCCATGGACATCGACAAGAGTAAAGGGACTGATTATGGAATTGTGGGGGGATGCCGCTGAGTGGAGGAGGGCAAAAGGGGAACAAGAGGGACAACTGTAATAATGTAAACAATAAGATACTTTTATTTGAATTTTTATTGTTTTTTACAGTTGTCCCAGTTTTCCCATTTGCTCTCCCCTACCCCGCCCCTCCCACTTTCTCAGTCAATCCCCACCTCGTTGTCCATGTCCATGGGTCATTTATACTTATTCCTTAACTAGACCATTCTCCTTATTTCCTCCCTTATACCCCTTTTGCTCACCCTTTTGTCCCTGTCAGTTTGTTCCTTGTTTCCATGTCTCTTGTTCTATTTTGCTCGATTATTTGTTTCGTTGATTAGGTTCCTGTTATAGGTGAGATCATATGGTATTTGTCTTTCACTAGCTGGCTTATTTCACTTACCATAATTCTCTACAGTTCCATTCATGTGGTAACAAAAGTTAGGAGCTCCTTCTTTCCTTCTGCTGCATAGTATTCTATTGTGTAAGTGTACCATAGTTTATTGATTCAGTCATCTACTGATGAGCACTTAGGCTGTTTCCAAACTTGGCTATTGTAAAAAGCACTGCTATGAATATAGGGATGCATAGGTGCTTTCAAACTGGTATTTCAGGATTCTTAAGGTATAATCCGTGCAGTGGAGTCACTGGGTCAAAAAACAGTTCCATTTTTAGTTTTTTGAAACTCTATGCTGTTTTCCACAGTGGCTGCACCAGTCTGCATTCCCACCAACAGTGCACTAGGGTTCCCTTTTCTCCACATCCTCTCTAACACTGTTGATTTATGATGCCCCTTCCAACCAGTGTGAGGGCCCAAGTTTTTAATTGAATTGTCTTCTTGGCATTGAGTCATATGGGTTCTTTATATATTTGGGAGCTCAAACTCTTGTCTGAGGTGTTGCTGGCAAGTATGTTTTCCCATACAGTTAGTTCCCTTTTCATTTTGGTGATGGTTTCTTTAGCCATGCAGAAGCTTTTTAATTTGATATAGTCCCATCTGTTTATTTCCTTTTTTTTATGCCTGTTGTCATAGTGGATATATTTGTGAAAATATTGCTGCATGGGATATTTGAAATTATACTGCTTATATTTTCCTCTAAGACTTTTATGGTGTTGTAGCTTATGTTTAAGTCTCTTATCCATTTTGAGTTTATTATGGTGTATGGTGTTAAGTCGGTGGTCTAGTTTCTTTTTTCACATGTACCTATCCAGATCTCCCAGCACCATTTATTGAAGAGGCTATTGTTACTCCACTGTATGTTCCTGTCCCCTTTGTCAAGTATTAATTGACCATGGAGACATGGGTTTATTTCTGGGCTCTCTATTCTGCTCCATTGGTCTATATGTCTATTCTTGTGTCTATTCTATATGTCTATGTGTCTATTCAAACTGTTTCAATTACAGTGGCCTTGTAGTACTGTTTGATATCAGGTATTGTGATTCCATTCACTTTGTGCCTCTTTCGCAAGATTGCTGAGGCTTCAGGGTCATTTTTGATTCCATACAAATTTTTTAAATACTCATTCTAAATCTGTGAAATGTGTCATTGTTTTTTTAATAGGGATTGCATTGAATTTATAGATTGCTTTGGGTAGTATAGACATTTTAATGATAAGTCTTCCAATCCGTGAACACAGAATATGCTTCCATTTGTATCTACCTTAATGTCTTTCAGTGTTCTGTAGTTTTCCAGGTACAGGTCTTTTACCTCCTTGTTAAGTTTATTCCTAGGTACTTTATTTTTCTTGTTGCTATAGTAAATGGGATTTTTTCTGTTTCTGTTATTTCATAGTTGGTGTACAAAAATGCTTTGATTTCTGAATATTGACTCTGTATCCTGCTATTTTGCCGAATTCACATATTAGGTTGAGTAGTTTTGGGTGGAGCCTATCATTTTCTATGTACAGTATCATATAATTTGCAAATAATGATAGTTTTACTTCCTTTTTTCCAATTTGGATGCCTTATTTTTTTTTGTCTTGTCTAATTGCTGTGGCTATTAAACTTTCAATATTATGCTGAATACAAGTGGTGAAAGCACACCTACTTGTCTTGTTCCTGAAGTTAGTGAAAAGATTTTAGTTTTTACCCATTGAGTATGATGTTGGCTGTAGGTTTCTCATATATGGCCTTTATTATATTTAGGTATGCTCCCTGTATTTCCACTTTGCTGAGTGTTTTTATCATAAATGGTGCTATACTTTATCAAATGCTTTTTCAGCATCAATATGATTATGTGATTTTTGTGTTTCATTTTGTTTATGTGATGGGTTATGTTTATTGATTTGCAAGCATTATACCATCCTTGCATTCCTGGGATCAATCACACTCAATTGTGGTGTATGATCTTTTTAATGTATTGCTAGATTTGGTTTGCCAATATTTTGTTGAGGATTTTAGCATCATGTTCATGAGTGATATTGACCTGTAGTTTTCTTTGTTTGTTGTGTCTTTACCTAGTTCTGGAATTAGAATAATACTGGCCTCATAAAAAGACTTTGGGGGTCTTCCCTTTTTAAAATTTTTTTGAAATAGTTTGAGAAGTATTAGGAGTTAGCTTTTCCCTAGATGCTTGATAAAATTCTTCTGTGAAGCTGTCCAGTTCAGGGCTTTTGTGTGCTGGGAGTTTTTTTGTTTCTTCTTCAATTTACCTGATGGTAATGGGAAAATACAATAAAAACTTAAAGAAGAAAAAAAAAGGTACTCAAAGTCATTAGTCATCAGGGAAATGTCAATTAAAATGAAAATAAGGTGGTACTACAGATCCGATGGAATGCCTGTGATAAAAAAGGTTTTATAATACCAAGTAATGCAGATGTGGAGGAACTGGAATTCTCATATACTGCTAGTGGGATTGCAAAATGAAATAATTCCTTTAGAAAACTGGTCATTTTTTTTCTTTTAAAAATCTTTATTGTATTTCCCCCCCCATACCATTTTGTCCCCTTATATTCCACTCCCTCCAGCAATTACCACACTGTTGTCCATGTCCATGAGTCCTTTTCTAATTTTTCCCCTTTCCCTCAATCCCTCCACTCCTTAACAACCCCCCAACGAGCTGTCATCCTGGACTCTATCTATGAGTCTGTCCCCATTGTTCTTGTTAATTCAATTTCTTTATTAGATTCCATATATGAGTGAAATCGTATGTATTTGTCTTCTGTGACTGGCTTATTTCACTTAGTATAATGTTTTCCAGGTCTATCCATACTGTCACAAAAAGTAAATTTTCTTCTTTTTTTGTGATTGAGTAGTATGTCATTCTGTAAATGTCCCATAGTTGTATCCTCTTGTCTATCAATAGACACTTGGGCTTCTTCCATATTTTGCTGATCATAAATAACGCTGCAAGGAACATATGGATGCTTGTGTTCTTTTGAATTAGTGTTTCAGGCTTCTTCAGATAAATTTTCAGAAATGGAATCACTGGGTCATAAAGCGATTCCATTTTTGATTTTTTGAAGTATCTCCCTGCTGCTTTCCACAGAGGCCACACCAGTCTGCATTTCCACCACCAGTGCAAAAGGGTTCTCTTTTCTCCACATCCTCATCAGCACTTGTTTGTTAATTTATTGATGATAGTCATTATGACCAGTGGGAGGTGATATTTTATTGTGGTTTTAATTTACATTTCTTTGATGATTAGTGACATCGAGCATCTTTTCCTATGTCTATTGACTATCTGTATGACCTCTTTTGGAAGTCCCTATTAAGGTCCTTTGCCCATTTTTAAATTTCATTGTTTTTTGGTGTTGAGTTTTGTAAGAACTTTCTAATTTTGGCTATTAGCCCCTTATTAGATGTATCAGCAAACATATTCTCCCCTTCCTTGGGTTGTCTTTTTATTTTGTTGATGATTTCCTTTGCTATGCAAAACCTTTTTAGTTGGATAAAGTCCCATTTGTTTATTTTTTCTTTTGTTTCCCTTGCCTGGGAGATATATCCAATAAAAACTGCTATGAGCAATGTCCCAGATTTTCTGCCTATGTTTTCTTCTAGGATTTTTATGGTTTGGGGTCTAATAGTTAAATCTTGGACCCATTTTGAATTTATTCTTCTGTGTGGTGTAAGAAGGTGGTCTAGTTTCAGTTTTCTGCATGTATATGTCCAATATTCCTCATACCATTTATTGAAAAACTTTCTTTAGTCCATTATATGTACTTGTTTCTTCTGTCAAATATTGACTACAAAGGCATGGGTTTACTTCTGGGCTCTATTCTGTTCCATTAATCTAGGTGTCTGTTTTTATCATTCTTTTAGACTCTATCTAGTTTATTTTTGCTCTCATCTTTATTATTTTCTTCCTCACTCACTTTAGGCTTTGTTCAGTGCTCTTTTTCCAGTTCTGTTAAGTGTAAAGTTAGATAGTTTATTTGAGGATTTCCTTGTTTTTGAGATAGACCTGCAATGCTATAAATTTCCCTCTTAGGATTGCTTTCCCAAAATCCCACAAAGTTTGGACTGTTTTGTTCTTATTTTCATTTGGTTTAGGGTACCTTTTGATTTCTTCCTTGATCTCATTGTTGACCTATTCATTGTTTAATAACATGTTATTCAGCTCCCAAGTCTTTGTATGATTTTCAGTGTTGTTCTTGTGATTGATTTCTAGTTTCATAGCAATGTGGTCAGAGAAGATGCTTGATATAACTTCAATCTTCTTGAATTTATTGAGACTTCTTTTGTATCCTAACATGTGGCCTATCCTAGAAAATGTTCCATGTGCACTTACAAAGTCTGTATATTTTGCTGCTTTGTGGTGAAATGCTCTGAAGATATCAATTAAATCCATTGACCTAGTGTGTCTTTTAAGGCTACTTTGTCCTTGTTGATTTTCTCCCTGGAAGATGTATTCATTGAAGTCAATGGGATGTTAAGATCTCTGACTATAACTGTATTTGTGTTCGTCTCTCCCTTTATGTCTAGCAAGATTTGCTTTATGTATTTAGGTGCTCTTATGTTGCATGTATAAATGTTTACTAGGGTTATATCCAGTTGTTAAATTGTTCCCTTTATCATTATGTAAGTGTTCTTCCTTGTCTTTTACTATAGCCTTGGTTTTTAAAGTCAATTTTGTTGGATATAAGTACTGCTACCCCAGATCTGTTTTCTTTTTCACTTGCATAAAATATCTTTTTCCAATCCTTTACTTTTAGTCTGTGTGTATCTTTTGATCTGTGATGGGTCTCTTAGAAGCAGCATATATACTGGTCTTCTTTTCTTATCCATTGATCTACCTTATCTCTTGTTTTGGAGAATAATAGCCATTTACATTTAAGGTGATTATTGATAGATACATATGAAGTACTATATTATTGTTAGACTCTTTTCCTCTGTTTTCTTTTTTTTCCCTCCTTTTGCTTCTCCTTAAAGCAAGCCCTTTAACATTTGTTGCATTACTGGTTTGATGTTAACAAACTCCTTTAGCTTGTCCTTGTCTGTGAAGCTCCTTATTTCTTTTTCAATTTTAGATAACAGCCTTGCTGGGTAAAGTAGACTTTGTTGTAGGTCCTTGCTTTTCATCACCTTGAATATTTCGTGACACTCCCTGTGACCTGAAATGTTCTGCTGAGTAATCAAATGACAATCTAATTGGTGCTCCCTTGTAGGTAACTACCTGCTTTTCTCTTGCTGCTTTCGGGATTCTTTCCTTATCTTTAAGCCTTGCCATTTTAATTATGATATGTCACAGTGTAGGCCTCTTTGGGTCCAACTTGTCTGGGACTCTGTGGCCTTCCTGGACTTGCGTGTCTTTTTCCTCCCCCAGATTAGAGAAGTTTTCAGTCATTATTTCTTTAAGTAGGTCTTGATCCCTTGCTCTCTCTCTTCTTCTGGTATTCCCATGATGTAGATGTTGTTTCACTTTATGTTATACAAAATGTTTCTTAAGCTTTCCTCATTTTTTAAATCTTTTTTTTCTTTTTGCTGCTCTGCCTGGGTGTTTTTTCTACCTTGTGTTCCAAATCACTGATGCAGTCCTCTGCTTCATCTAATCTATAGTTCATTCCTTCCAGTGAATTATTTATTTCAGATATTGCATTCTTTATTTCTGACTGGTCCTTTTTTATGGTTTCTATGTCTTTTTTTCATGCTGTTGAGTATCCTTATAATCATTACTCTAAACTGTGTATCTGATAAATTGCTTGCCTCCATTTCATCTAGTTCTTCTGGAGATTACTCTTTTTCTTTAATTTGGAGTCTGTTTCTTTTTCTTCCCATTTGGGTTGCTTCTTTGAATTTTCTGCCTCTGTCATTAAACAAATCATCTGTTAAACTGGTCAGTTGTTAAACTAATCAAGTTGTGATTGGCAGCTGGCCAAAGCTCCACAGTGTGGGGCAGAACAATTGTTGTGGACAGGTCTATTGCTTCCCCTCTTGCTGATGCCACTAGCAGGGGAGTGCTTTGCCTGAGAAACATGGCTTCTGCGATATGAGAAATGAATCATCACAGGGACCTTGGTGGTTGTTCCTTCAGTTCTCTCCCCAGGGCCACCAACCCTAGGCTGTCTTCAAACATCTCTACACCACTCTGCCCTCCCTCTTCTGGAGCCCTAGGTAAGTGGGTACAAACAGAAATTTTACACATTGGTCCATTAAGACACTCTGTGTCTCCAGCAGTCTATCTCTGGCAGTCAGAGGTCCTGCTGCTTTTCACAGTTAGACTGTTATCTGGGTTCCTTTCCCAGCTCTGGTGCTATAGGCTGGGAAGCCAAGCTTGGGGTTTAGACCCCACACTTTTCAGGGAAACCCCCCCAGTCAATGAAATATCTGTCCAGAACTTCAGCTGCCACCTGGGGAAGCCCAAACAGTCCTCTTGCATCTCCCCCACACTCCCTATCAATCTGGTTGTGGTGGTTTCTTCTGTCAGCGTTTGTTTATCAGGCTTTACTTGAGCTGGTGTTCAGTTGGTTCAGGATGATTTCTCTACAATTTGTTGTAATTTCAGATTGGTCCTGGAGGAGGTTGGTGTAGCTTCCACTTACTCCTCCATCATCTTGAAACTTGAAAACTGGTAGTTTTTTTTTAAGTTAAACATACATCTATCCTCTGATTCAATGATTTCACTTCCATAAAAACAAAAACATGTCCACAAGAACCTTGTATAAGAATGTCCGTAACTTACAGTCAAGATGGCAGTTAAGCAAACATGGCTCACCTTCTCGTACAACCACATCAAAATTACAACTAAAGTATAGAACAACCATCACTCAAAACCATCAGAAATGGAGCTGAATGGAAGTCTAACAACTACATAATTAAAGAAACCACACTCATCCAAACTGGTAAGAGGGGCAGAGATGTGGAACAGGCTGGTCTTGCATGCATGTGTGGTTGGTAAAAGTTTGGGAGGGATATCTTGAGAGCGAGGGTACCAGCCCCACACCAGACCCTGGGCCAGCATTCAAGTGCCAGGAAATAAGTCACCATAATTTATGGCTGAAAAAACCAGTAGGGATTGAGTCTGTGGAAGAAACTTCTCGAGTCTTCAGCAGTTCCTCTTAAAGAATCCACATATGGACTTACTCAGACTCATTTCCTCTAAGCTCCAGCGCCAGTGTGGCAGCTTGAAAAGTACCGGTGGCATACAGGGAGGAAATGAGGTGTCTATCATCAAGGTGAGAGCTGGGGGATAGAAAGGTGGGCAGAGGCCATTTTACCTTTTCTGAACCCTCCTCACTCTGAACCACTGAACCACAGAGCCAGTTGGAGGTACCATATCTGAGAATCCATCAACCTGGCTAATACTGTCTGACTGGCCCTGGAGATCCTCAGTGACTTCATCCCCCCTAACTTATGGGCCCACCCAAGCTGCTTTTCTATATGAATGGCTTGTCTTGGGTCATCCTTTACAACTTTCTAAATCCTCTCAATCAAGCAACAGCCAGACTCAGTGAGCCTCCAGATCCCATACTTCTTGCTAAGTGGCTTCGGCAACCATCGTACAATCATAGCTTGGCTTCTCATGGAAATCTCCAAACCCAGCACGAGTAACAACCATCTTATAGCTCAGGCAGAAAATTGGGAGTGATTAGAAAATTGAGATTTTGCAGAGTTGGAAGTAGTAGTCCTTTTTAACCCTAACAAGTAAAGAGAACAATGAGTAGGACTAGGAAGGATAAGAGCCAATTTATATCTCAGCATTTTGACAATGACTAAGTCAAGTTTATTACCATTTCATCCATTGATTTAAAAAAAACTTCGAATGGATAAAGATGTCTCCAAGTGAGGGCCCAACTAAAGGGGAGTTATTCAGTAACTCCTTTTAATTTGACAAAATAGCTCTGGGACAAGAGACTAAATGTACAGCTCTTCTACAAAAGCCTGATAAGTATAATACTCTATCTGCAATCAAGTGAAAGGGAAGGGGCGGGAAATGGGGTGAGAAAGAAATGTAGCAAATCCAAGCAGTACATCTAGAAAATAACTGGCACATTTATTGTTACCACTTCCAACTCTGCAAAATCCCAATTTTCTAATCACTCAATTTTCTTCTATTCCTGCTTGGAAATGTACCAGTTATTTTCTGAATTTATTTCAAATGTAGTCAACAGAAACTAATGCTTAACTACTATCTTCCTTTCCCCTAAGGTTAAATATTTATTTGGCATAAGCTCTACTTTCCAAGTTATTACAGGTGGCAGTTTTATGCAACATTTTGCCACTAAAAAACATGAATCACTGTCTGTCCAACATCTGCTCATTGTTTCCTTGCCACCTGGTGACCAGCTCCTAAGCTATTGTCACATATTTTAGATGTAGGACCTCCACTTCTGTATCAGCCAGGATAGACTAAATTATGCAAGGGTAACAGATGACCATAAAATCTTCATGGCTTAAAACCACAAACTTTGCATGGGCTCTGCCATATGGAACTGAGTGGAATCAAATAAATATAAAGGTCAATAAGTTAAAAGAACTTTGGATTTCCGAAGAAATTATGACTATGAACCTTAACAATCTGTAATCCTTTGAGTCTAGGGACCCTGACCATCAATGGGCAGGAAATGTGCTCGTGCCCGTGTCAGACAAGGCCAAAGAGAAACGAATCTTCCAGAAGGTAGAGCCAGGTGTTAGGAAGAACAAAGGACAAGGTAGCTACTCCCAGGGCAGAAAATCAGGGCCAAACAAGGAACATATGCATTGTAGAAGATGGGGATGGCTGTGTGGAATATGTAGAAAATCAGAATGTCTCCCCAAACAAAGCCACTTTGGCATAAAAATTGTTTGTAGCTGAAGACAATTGAGAAGTACAGTCAACTTTGGTTCTTGACCATATTGACTAACAAGTTGTTCATGGAAAAAAATTCACTGATATTGATCCAAACTCCAATTCTCAGCTCTCAACTTGACAACACTTTCATGCTGACACCTATAGGATCAGTCACACATTTCTCAGGTGACAAACAATGGAGATATGGTTTTCAAACAAATTGCTTCTTGAACAATTTTCCAGAACATGGTAAGCACAAGAACTGAGGTTCCACTGTAAGTATAAGAAAACTTCAAGCCCTCCTCCTGTTTGCCTAAAAGCAGGACATAAATTTTCAAAGGTGTCCCTTCTCCTTCTCCATGAGAAAGGATAAGATTAATTTTCAGAGGTAACTTTAAACCACCGGTAGCAAACACAAGGCCCGCGGGCTGAAACCGGCCCTCCACCTTGTTTCAACCAAGCAGCCGAGCTCTTGCTTAATTGTTAAGTAGTTACATTAATACAGTCCTATAATTACATTCAGCCCTTTAAAGGCAACTGCGAGGCTGATGTGGCCCCTGGTGAAAATGAGTTTGACACTCCTGCTTTAGACTCTATTAGCCTAGAATCACCAGGGGAATCTACATAGACTTTACAAACTAGCCTCTACATACCACTGATGTCCCATATATCTACCTTTCCATGGTTTGCCCCACTGGAAGCATGAAAAATGCTTTTCTTTTGTCATTTCTCTACAAAATTATTGTTCTTTGTTGAAGATGTTAAGCCACATTTTTTAGTTACTCTTCCCTGAATTTCTTCATGTATATATATTTAAATATACATGCTAATAACCTTCTCTCGGTTTTCCTTCTGTTAATTTACTCTGTCTTTTGTTACAGGAGCCCCAGCAGAGAACCTAGAAGAGTAGAAGGAAAATTTTTTCTCACCTGTAAATGTTTAGAGAATTCCCTTAGGTAAGGAGGGAGTATATTTCTTTTATGAGGGAAAAACCCTCTGAATATTTACTAACCAGAAGGATAGACAATGATTGTCATTAGTGCTTTTCACCAACTATTTCCAGTTCTCCTTTTTCTGGACAAACAGGATCACTAAGTGGCTTCAGCAAAAGTTATATATAACTTTTGAAGTTATATATAACAAACTATGACAATGAAATGTGAATGGAAATAATTTGTGTTATTTCCATGTGAAAGCTGCAGAGCCAAAGCAAGATTCACCATGTTCTCCTTTCCTCTGGAACAATGGTGATGGGTAATGTCCAGGATGATGGCTGCTCCATCATCCTGGGTCTCTGAGTGGCTGAGAACCAGAGTTCCTCTGATAACTCACTATGGACATGTAGCAGGAGTAAGAAATAAACATTTCTTCCTTTAAGCCAACAAGATGTTTTGATTGTTTGTTAGAACAGCATAATTCAGTATATTCTGATTAAGATAATGAGCAATCTGCAAAGGGTATACCCAAATTCTTAACATGTAAATAGAGCTGCTTAAGAAACATAAATTAAAACAGCAATAAAACATTACTCCATGTCCACCAGGTGGACAAAATTAGAAAGTAGAGAAATTGCAAGTGATTAAAATATATGGAGAAATAGGAATACTTATGAAGTGTTTGTGGGAGTTTGAAAAGAGTTGGAAGTAATCTACACATTCGCCATAAGAGAATAAATAAGTGAATGTAGTAGAGGATTATAACAGAATACCAGGTTATATTGTAAAGCATTAATTAAATATCCATAGAATATTATGAATATATATTTAAAACAAAATGTTGGCAGAAAAAAGAAACAAATCTTTTTGTACTATTTATGTTAAAATACAAACATAGATAAAGCAGAAATACATTCATCCTATTAAAAGGAACTTCATTTGGAGCATGAAGACCAAAATAAATAACAGTAATAATAATAATAATAATAATAATAATAATAATAATAATAATAGAACATTGTATATCAGTGATAATTAATTACTATGAATTGAGGAGCCTAAACAAAGCAGAGATGGAAATATAAGTTAGAGATGTTTTTTCTCAAAGAGTTTCATGGAGTCAGCCAGGGCAGAGAGCAGAGCAGAGGTGGAAGGACTAATTAAAGGTCTTCCCCAGAAACACTGAGCTGGTCCTCATCTCCCCTCTCTATATAGAGAGCAGCTGGCTCAGTGTTTAGCTCCAGCGTAAAGCCAGGATTACCACTCTCTAACCAAATCAGAAAATCTGTTTGAGAGGGGCTCTTAGGCCCAAGAATCAGATTAGGCCCAAGACAATTATGTAAATTTTCAGTATAAATGGAGAAAAAGAAGAAAGAAAGAAATGTAGCCCACCCATGATTGAAAACACTTCTAGAGTAAAGCCTTTTTTTAGCAACTGTGGGAGCTTATCTGACTGTTCCACCAATCCTGCAATTAAGGAAGGAGACCAGCTGTGCAAATGTAGCTTCAGTTCTCAAAAGAATAAAAATAAGCTATATAGTAGTCCCCCTTAATCCTCAGGTGACACATTCTAAGACCCCACTGCACTCCTGAAATCACAGAGAGTAACAAACCCCATATGTATTGTTTTTTCCTGTACATACAGACCTATGATAAAGTTTAACTTTTAAATTGGCCACAATAAGAGATTAACAATAATAACTAATAATAAAATAGAACAATTATAACAATCAAATAAGTTACTTGAACACAAGTACTGTGACACCACATTAGTTGATCTAGTAACCGAGAGGGTTATAGAGTGACCAATGGGAGGGCATTGGATTTGGTGTGGCTACACCGGACAAAGGGATGATTCATGTCCAGGCAGGATGGAGTGGGATAGCAGAAGATATTTTTCACTTGACAATGTGAGGGCGACTTTGCCCGCAAGGTCCCCCGTCCACCACAGATGAAAGTAATATTACCAAGATGTGATCTGCTTGGATAGGAGAGGTGGCCAATCCTTCAGAGGAGAAAGGCCAGGAGCCTCTTCTTCAATAGCTTTTTTGGGGTTGTAATACACAGGAATACAAGCAGTAAGGATCAAACAGTAGATAACATTTCAAAGTAATCTGAGGGCTTAGTCTGAGTGGATGTCTATCAGGAAAGGGGGTTGCAGAAACTTTGGGAGACATACTCATTTCCTGCTCAGACCCTTAACATATGAATGAAAGCATTCTTAGCGAAGCAGATTTCACAGGACCTTTAGGAATTCTTTCTTATGCCCAATCAACCCAGATCCCGCTTTAGCCAGCAAGAGGCTGCACCGCCTCCCCCATCACAAGTTTTCAGGCTTAAGTGGATTAGAGCCAGGAAGGGCTTTTCCCAGAGGACATGGGGACCTGGGCTATGTCAGAATAGCCAGGGGGCGAGGGTCCATCACTCCCTCTTTGTTGCAGCCCCCCAAGTCCTTCCATGATGGCCTCCCAAGTGATGGTGTCTGGCTTAGGCTGCCCCTCCTTTGAGGACTCTCACCCATCATCGACTATCTGATCATGCATCGGGGGCAGAGGAGGAAGCAGAGGCAGCATTTGCTACCAGAGACAAGCTTTGTCTCCTTGTGGCTCGCATTCTGGAGGTTGCTCACTCATCCTTAGCCATGGGGGGCAGTTACAATGCCTGAAACCAGGCAGAGTGGTTCCCAACATCTTTCCCTTCTTTGTTTGTTAAATCAGTTGAAGCTATTAGGCCTGTGAAACCTACTATTTATTGTTCGAATATGATCACAGGAAAATAACTTCCATATACATCGTAAAGCACAAATAAGGATTAAAACAAGGAGGCATCCAAGGGCTGCCATAACCCAAACTTGTAAATTCAGTCCATCAAACCAGTTCTTAGGGTTCATCCATTGTAGGCTGTGGTTCAGAGTCTGGAACACCTCCTGTTCAGTTAAGCATTTGATGTCACTGATCTGCTTGTGGAGTTCAAGCTGGAGGTGATCAATTTGTCCTTTAAGATTGGTAGAAAACGCCCCCTGCAGGTGATTACGAATATCTGCCCAGGAACGCTGACTGGTATCCCACCTTAATGGAGTAACACAGAGTTTAGAAAAACCAGGATCACAAGTAAACTGTTGCCTTAGGGTGAGGGCATCCTGTCCCTCTCCAAGACAGACAATGGCAGATTCTGTGACAGAGAGCCGAGTAAGAATCTCCTGATCAGTTTGGCTTTGTTGAATCATTTGCTGAGTAGTATTAGTGAGAAGAACATCAACTGCATGCGTGGTTTGAATGGATTCAGTAAGGGCTACAGATACAGTAGCCACTGCCCCAATTATTACGATAGCAGAAACTATCGAGGCAATAAGTATGCCTATAAATCGGCGGGCTCTGACATGGGCAAGAGCCTTATTGAGAGCACTTATTCTTCCTGGATCAGCCCACTCTTGGGTAAGGTTAACAGGAACCCTGGGCCTGTCGGCGAATGACGAATATGGTGGTAAGATTTAATTGAGTGACATTAGCACAGGTTAAACAGCTAGTATATATAGTGCCAGAAGTAGTGGTAAAATATATACAGTAGGCGTTTCATTATATACAAGTTGAAATGTACCAGGGATGGTTACAAATAGATAAGGATGAGAAATACATACAGTAACCCAGGTACATTCAATATTCCAAATGTTAAAGTAACCAAAGGCATTGTCTTTCTTTTGGATGAGTTGAAATTGTCCTGTTTGACAATCAATAAAAGGGAACCCATCTTCCAAGTAGAAGTATGTCATGGGCTAGTATGATTAAGACCCTTTATTCTGAGAATAGGGGCTCCTGCCCTTCCACTATGCCAACTAAATTTATTATACAGTGGGGGGCATAGGGTTTATAATTGCCAAGTCTGCTATGGCATAAATCTTCCATTATGCACCCCAGTTTTCTGCTACTAGAGGGGTGCTAGTGATATTAATTAATGATGGTGTTTGATCACGGCATAGTTTCCAAGTGACTGGCTTGGTTGATCCACCATCTCTTTGACATAAAGGAAGATTGGGTGGTTTGGTACTATCTCCTGGCCTTTCTCCTCTGAGAGATTGGCCACCTCTCCTCCCCAAGCAGATCATATCTTGGTAGTGTTACTTTCATCCATGGCGGATGGAGGGACTTGCTGGCAAAGTTGCCCCCACGTGACTCATAACTGTGTGCAATTTAAAACTTAGGAATTGTCTAGTTTTGGAATTTCCCATTAATATTCAGGGACCACGATTGACATAGGGAATTGAAACCTTAAAAAAGGAAACTTTAGACAATAGGCTGCCATATATCAACTTACTTTTGCATTTAAAAATATATAAATGGACAATTAAGAGTCACTAGACATCAGGAAACCAATGAATTTGGACAGCATGGAAGAGAAGAACAAAGATGAACAAATAGGATGTTCAACCCTGGAGGAAACAAAGTTCATTCAGGGAACTGAGGACTTACTAAAAAACTTAAAGTGAATTAATGTCCTTGGAGATCATCAAGATCAAACTGTATCTATGTAGGGTAAGTGGAAACAGTCTGGCTTCCTCACCCAGGTGTCTGGGTAACTAAGGGAAGCAGTGTTCCCATAGCCTTGAAGGGGCCTGATAACTAGTGTTCTCATAGCCTTGAGACCGGGTCTGATAAACCATTCCCATAACATGAGTGGGCTCACATGTGCTGAATTATGTAATGTTATGTAATGTTCTGGCACTTTGCTGGCTTTGTTCACCTCTAGTACTTAAGCAAGTAGGGGCTTCTCACTACACACACACACACACACACACACACACACACAGCTTGCAGTGTGAGTGGCTCACCCACCCATGAATAAAGGTATGTCAAACATCCCCATGGCTCCACATATTTTCTTCTGTTTCTCTGAAGCTAGAGTGGACCTGCCTGGCCTTTACAGGCTGCAACACAATCTATAAAATAATAATATGCTGCTATGAAAAGGTAGCAATAGGAGAACAAAAGAAATATTGACATTTATAAAGCTAATTGCCAAATAAAATTTAAAATTAAATATTAGAGTTCAATAATGTAATGGGCATGGTTGAAGACCAATTAAAGGTCTTAATGATAAAGTCAAAGACACCTTTCAGAATGAAGACTATAAAAAGAGACACAGAACATTAGAGGAAAAAAAGAGATGTACAAGTAGATCTAGAACAGTGTTGTCCAATAGAACTTTCTGTGATAAGGATGTTCAGTCAGGAGGACTTCCAGCTAAGATGGCAGCGTAGGTAGACTCACTGTGCCTCCTCACACAACTAAAAGAAGGACAACAATTTAAAAACAAAAAACAACCAGAATGGACAGAACTGTGTGGAAGTCCAACAACGAAGGAGTTAAAGAAGACACATTCATCCAGACTGGTAGGAGGGGTAGAGATAGGCAACTGGACAGAGAAGATTCATAGCAAGGCAGCGGCTGATGGACCCAGTGAGGTGATGGCTAGTGAAGTGGGGGCTCCCACATTCATGTGCAGCTAAATCAAGAGGAACAACTGGGGAGCAAAACAGACCTCATAACTTAGGGTTCCAGTGAGGGGAAATAAAGCCTCAAACCTCTGATTTAAAACACTGGTGGGGTTTGAGGTGGTAGCAGGAGAAACTCTCGGCCTCACAGGACAGTTCATTGGAGAAATCTACAGGGTTTTAGAACACACACAAGCCTCCCCCCACCTGAGAATCAGCACAAGAAGGGCCCAATTTACTTAGGTAATGGGAGAAGTGACTGAAATATGGCAGAAAGCAGAGCAAATGTCATTGTTCTCTCTCAGACCTCTCCCCTACATATAGTGGAACAACCAAGCCATGTGGGTGCCCTGCCCTGCTGAACACCTAAGACTCCACCCCTTATTATGTAACAGGTGCACCAAGACAAAAAAATGGCCCAAATAAAAGAACAGATCAAAGCTCCAGAAAAAATAAAACTAAGTGATGAAAAGATAGCCAACCTATTAGATGCACAGTTCAAAATACTGGTAATCAGGATGATCACAGAATTGGTTGAATTTGGTCACAAATTAGATGAAAAAATTAAGGCTATGCTAAGTGAAATAAAGAAAAATGTACAGGGAACCAATAGTGATGGAAAGAAAACTGGGACTCAAATCAACGGTGTGGGCTAAAGGAAGGAAGAAACATTCAACCAGAAAAGAGTGAATAAACAAGAATTCAAAAAATGAGGAGAGGCTTAGGAACCTCCAGGACACCTTTAAATATTCCAACATCTGAATTATAGGGGTACCAGAAGGAGAAGAGAAAGAGCAAGAAATTGAAAGCTTATTTGAACAAATAATGAAGGAGAACTTCCCAAGTCTGGCAAAGGAAATAGACTTCCAGGAAGTCCAGGAAGCCCAGAGAGTCCCAAAGAAGTTGGACCCAAGGAGAAGCACACCAAGGCACATTGTAATTACATTACCCAAGATTAAAATGAAGGACAGAATCCTCAGAGCAGCAAGAGATAAGGGGACAGTTACCTACAAAGGAATTCCCATCAGACTGTCAGCTGATTTCTCAAAAGAGACCTTACAGGCAAGGAGGGGCTGGAAAGCAGTATTCCAGGTCATGAAAGGCAAGGACCTACATCCAAGATTACTCTATTCAGTAAAGCTTTCACTTAGAATGGAAGGGCAGATAAAGTGCTTCTCAGATAAGGTCAAGTTAAAGAAGTCCATCATTACCAAGCCCTTATTATATGAAATGTTAAAGGGACTTCTCTAAGAAAAAGAAGATAAAAAATATGAACAGTGAAAGGACAGCAAACTCACAGCTATTAACAACCACACCTAAAACAAAAATAAAAGCAAGCTAGGCAAACAATTGGAACAAGAACAGAAACACAGAAATGGAGATCACATGGAGGGTTATCAACAGAGGAGTGGGAGGGGGAGAGAGGGGGAAAAGGTACAGAGAATAAGTAGCGTAGGTAGTAGGTAGAAAATAGGGGGAGGTTAGAATAGTAGAGGAAATGTAGAAGCCAAAGAACTTATATGAATGACCCATGGACGTGAACTAAAGTGGGGGGAATGTAGGTGAGAGGAGGTGTGCAGGGCAGAGGGGACTAAAGCAGGGAAAATGAAATAATAGTAAAGCATAATTAATAAAATATATTTAAAAAAGAAAGATCAGTCAATGCTGTCCAATATGGTAACCACTAGCCACATGGCAATCGACAAGTTTAAATGTGGTTAGTGCCACTAAAGAACTGAATTTTTAATTTTATTTAATTAACTAGAGTTTACATTTCAATGGTTACATGTGGCTAGTGCCTACCATATTAAACAATAAAAATATAGAAAATCTACTGTATGCTTCTCAGGAATTCAGGAGAGACAGAATAATAAATCAGGTCAATACAAAATAGAGAAACTCTTACAACTCAACACAAAACCAACCAACCCAATCCAAAAATTGGCAAAGAACTTGAATAAAAATTCCTCCAAAAAAGATAAAGAAATAGCTAATAAGCTTATGAAAAGATACTCAATATCACTATCAGGGAAATGCAAAGCAAAACTACAGTGAGGTACTACTTCATATCCATTAGGATGACTACTGTCATACAAACAAACCAACCCAGAAAATCACTAGTGTGGTGAGGATATGGAGAAACTGGAACCTTTGTGCATTGCTGGTAGGAATGGTACAACTATTGTAGAAAATAGTTGGGCAATTCCTCAAAAAGTTAAACTTAGAATTACCATATGCTCCAGCAATTTCACTTCTAAGTATCAGTCCCAAAGAACTGAAAGCAGGGACTCAAACAGATACTTATACACTAATCTTCATAGTATTTTTAACAATAACCAAAAGGTAGAGATGACCAGCATGTACATCAATAGATGAATGGATGAACAAAACGTGGATATACATAAAATGGAATATATTCATCCTTAAAAATGAAGGAAACTCTGAGACAACACGAACAGTGAAAACATTGTACAACAACATAAATCAGTCTCGAAAATATTATGCTAAGGGAAATAAGGCAGACACAAAGGGGCAAATACTGTGTGATCCCACTTACACACAGTTCCTAGAGCAGGGAAATTCTGAAGAGACAAAAAGTGGGTTAGATGTGTGGGGAGAGAAGATGAGAAGTTACTGTTTAATGAGCACAGAGTCTCTGCTCGAGGTGATGCAAATTCTGGAACTAGATGATGGTGATGGTTGCACAGCGTTGCGAACGGACTCAGTAACATGGAATTGTACACTTAAAATGGTCAAAACAGCAAATTTCACATTACATATATTTTACCAGGAGGAAAATATTTTTAAATAGAGAAATCACAAGTAACAAAAACATAAAAGGGGTTAAAATTAAAGTTAAAAAGGTAATTGTAAGGGCAATAAAAAATTGGAAGATATTATTTTTCATAAATAAATTTTTTAATGGATACTTTTCTAAGAAATACATGACATACCAAAACTGACTCAGAAAGAGGCAGGAAATCTAGACAAACAGATAATAAAAAAGAAAAAGAGTCAAAGAACTACCTTCCCTTCACTTGCTCTGCCCTCCCCCATCACATTTCAGGCCCACAGGTATTTGTATGCAAACATTTTCACACATTTGAGGAAAAGATATTTCCTATAATATTTATGTCAGTGGTTTCCAAACTTGCCCGAACATTAGAATTACCTGGGTACATTTTTAAATACATATATACATCCTCTGCCCACCCAGACTCAGTGAACTAGATTTTCCAAAGTTTGGGCTAGAAATCTGTTCTTTCCAATTATATTTTTTAATTATAAAAGATTATTTAATCCAACAATACAGATGTGAGTAAAGTAAAATTCAGTATCCCATGTGTTTACCGAATGAACCTGTGGGAGCGGGAGCCCAGACACTGTCCCTGAAACAAGCCCGTTCCCCTGGGTTCTTTCCATCAATGTAGGTTCTTTGCCCTGTTAGGAATTGTGGCTTTCAATGCCAGGTCTTCACAAAAAGAAAAGGAACTATTTATTCTAAAGTTATACAGGTTTAGAGTAAAGGCAGAATGTCACAATTAAAATCCCAAAGTCTCTCTGAAACACGCACACACATATAATCACACGGTCCTGCCTTCCACCTCTGCCCAACCAGGCCAGTCAGGGGTACCGTATCTCAGGAAAAGAAAATAGAAGTCTGTAGCTCATCTAGACTTCCAGTTCCTCCCAGTAATCTGTGCTTGGCTGGGCAGGTCTCCCACAGCTCCCAGCACCATCAGCTGTGTTGCTGCCTTGATCTCAAGTTCTCAATCCCAAATCACATGGAACCTCCTCTTGGTGCACTAATGAGAGTTCTTTCACTGCTTTCCTTCCTGCATGGTCTCACATTGTCCTTTCGTTGTCCTGCATTGTCTGTCTGCATAGTCCTGCACTGTCCTTCTGTATTCTTTCAAACCACTGAGAGAGAGAGAGATCTGCATGGATGCTACATCTTGCTTTCCTACTTCCTAAGCTGTATGGTCAAGGGAGCCCCCCCTCTCTGCTCCCCAAATGGTGTGGTTAAGATCCAGCATGGATGCCACACTGGGGTTTAAATCCAAGCTGGAATCTTCCTCTGTAACCCCATTTCCAACTCCTCTCACAACTCTCTACACCTGCTGGCACTCCTGTAGTCTATGCCTTCTTGGATGCCATAGTCAGTCCAGGCAGGCATGGCCCTGTGGCCTGAAGCAAACCATCTCCAAGCTCTGGTGCAGGTGCTGTAACCAGGAGGAGCTGCCTCTCAGTTACATCACAGTTAAAGTCACACCTGTCTCCCCAGCTAGCCTGCGGATGATCTGCAAAATAACCATTTTTGCATACAGATATGAAAACTAGTCTGCTGTTACTGATATGCAAAATAACTCTCAATGTCCCTGCTCCTTGTGTCCCATGCCCCAGCCAGACTTGTGGGGTTGGGTATATCCTATATTCCCAGACACCCCAAGTTCTGGACCCTGTTACAAATCCCTCCTTTGGGAAACTCTGGGGCCTCTCAGCCTACATCCCATTACAACTTCTCTCCCTAACCTCACTGAGTTAACAAATGTTATCATTTATATATATTTTTCATATTTTCCTTGTGTTTATGGAAAGATAAATGGAATCTATTCTTTAAAAAGTAGTTTCAGGTGCTTGTGATGTAGTAAGTCCTTGGACCTGTATTTAGATGGAGTTAAACTATCCTAGAGGACAGAAAAGCATGAAATGTGAGCCAACTGTTCTTTAAACCCTAAATCCAAAACCAAAGAAAGATTACATAGAGAAAAAGATCACTATTAGAACAATCTTATTATGAAGAGAGCTGAAAAATTAAAAATAAATACCAGCAAGGATGGTGGATTAAGCACACCGTTTGTCTTCTCTCCCTCCTGAAACTCTGTTAGAATAAAAGTAAAATAACCTAAAACAGCAAAGAGAATGAGATTGAACCATCACCAAGAAAGAGACTTTCTAAGATTTATGAAAAACAGAGAAGTTATTCATGGATAAGACACAGAAATGAGTCCACTGTCCAGAAGTGAAGGAAGAACCTGTAGCTGAAGAGGAAGCTGGAACGCCTGTCAGAGTCTGGGAGTTGGCAGGTGAAGATGATAGGGGACTCAAGACTTGGAAAATTTTAGCTTAAGGTAAAAAGTTATGTCCAGCAAGTAACGCGTATGTTAAAGCTTTTGTTTCAGAAACTACAGATAAGGTCCATCCTGGCTCCTGGGAAAAACAGCAGACTTCCTGGGGCACAGCTAGAGATGACCACCTGGGGACAAGTTGGAGGCATCCGAGCCTTTGTGTTCCAGGGTAGCAGATGACCACCGCTCTTGGGAACAGCTAACTGCCGAGGACAGGAGTGTTGCAGCTTTGAGCCCTCACTGCACCCTGTTTGTCCTCCCCCACCCTCCCTTAGGAAAGGTCTGTCCAGGAAAGGGAAGGGAAGATGGCTTGTTATGGTATGAACCCCGCCATCTTCTCAGATCACCAGCCATCTGAATAAAGCTCCCATAAAAGATTCAATCGCTGTCATTGCTTGTTGGATTTGGTAGTGACAGGCAGCCCTAACACTGGTGTCTTTTCTGGTTACAAAGAGAGCTAAAAGGGAGTTAAGTGGAAATCTTTCTACAAACACCTTTCCTAGCAGAGTTCACCCAGATAGGGTTAACCATGGAGAATAAAGGTTGCTAGGCAAGCAACAGCCCTGGAATAAAGTCCTCTCCTTTTGAAGGATCTCTCCCCATTCATTGTTCTAAAAGTAAGCTCCACACTTAGTCTGGCTGTAGTGACAAACCTTATCCCTAGGCCTGTAGCATCTGATCAGCCCTTCCCTTCAGAGAGATACTGAATGGAAAAGGAGATCCAGCCTAGTGCAACAACACACAGAAAACTTATACCAGCCACATGGAAAAACCAACACTGTTTTTCTCTCTTAAATAGAAAACAGCAAATATAGATCACCACACATACAAATAAAAGTAAAAGATCAGGATTAAAAATATATATATTTTAAAAACTGACCCAGGAGAAATAAGAAACACAGAGGACAAAAAGCCTTTTGAAAGATATTATGTCCATAAACAAGTATAGATTACTATGCTAAAGAAACAGTCACAGAATAAGAAACTGCTTTTAGAATTTTAAATATAATTGTTGAATTTAGAAATGTAATAGAAGAATAGGCAGATAAAGGAAATCTCTTAGAACACAGAGCAAAAAGCAAAACACATGGGGATATGAGAGAAAAAGAATTTTCAGTACAGAAATTCAAACCTTCTGAAAAGAAGGGAAAAAATCATGGTGGGGGCGGGGCAGTGTCATAATTTATCCCAAGTAGTAAAGAGACAGTAGTTTTCAGATTAGAAGATCCCAGCGAGTATTGAGCATGTTAAATGAAGAATCCCCACACTTTTACACATTGCCACGAAGTTTTAGAACACACCATGAGTGCAAATACTTCCAAGTATTTTTTTAAAGCCATTTTCATTGGAGGAAAATTAAATTAATAGTGATCTTTTTATCAGCAACAGTTCTGAGGGGAAAATTAATAGTTTCAACAGTTCTGAGCAAAAATTATTTTCAAGCTAGAGTTGTATTCTCATCCAAACTATCAAACTATCAAACAAGCGTCAGAACAAAATAAGGAGTTTTCAGCCCTGGCTGGTGTGGCTCAGTGACTTGAGCTTGGGTCTGAGAACTAAAGGGTTGCCAGTTCAATTCCCTGTTTAGGGAACATGCCTGGGTTACTGGCTGGGTCCCCAGTAGGGGGTGCATGACAGGCAATCATATGTTGATGTTTCTTTCCCTCTCTTTCTCCTTCTTTTCCCCTCTCACTAAAAAAAATAAATAAATAAAATCTTTTTTTAAAAGAGCAAAATAAGGACTTTTCAGATATGCAAAAACTAAGAACATTTACCACCTACATACTTTTAGGAGGGAGAATTGTGAGGATATAATGAAGCAAAATTAAAAAAACTTTGGAAGACTCCTGGCTGGTGTCATTTAATGGATGGAGCTCAGGCCTATGAACCAATGGGTAGCCAGTTTGATTCCCAGTCAGGGCATGTGCCTGGGTTGCAGGCCTGGACCTCAATAGGGGGTGTGAGAGAGCCAACCACACATTGATGTTTCTCTCCCTCTCTTTCTCCTTCTCTTCCTCTATGTCTAAAAATAAATAAATAAATAATCTTTAAAAAGCCTTGGAAGAGCCCTGGCTGGTGCAGCTCAGTGAATTGAGTGTGGGCCTACGAACTGAAGGATTGTGGTTCGATTCCCAGGCAGGGCACATGCCTGGGTTGCAGGCCGGTTCCCAGCAGGGGATGCACAAGAAGCAACCACACATTGATATTTCTCTCCCTCTCTCCTTCCCTTCCCCTCTAAAGATAAATAAATAAAATCTTTTTAAAAAACCTTGGAAGAGAAAGATGTCAGGTTCTTGATGATTTCTTTAAAAATACAACCAATGGCAGCTTAAATAGTATGGTTTTATTTTTTTCACAAAACAAAAAGTTCGGTGTAGGAATTTAATAGCTGGTTTAGCAGGTCAGAAATATAGATGTTATAGGCACCATTGTTTTCTGGTTCTGCCAACTTTAACATTTGATCTTAATTTTTCCTGTCACAAAATGGTTATAGTAACTCCAAACATCACATCTCCATTTCCAGGGAAAAGGAAGGAATGTGAAAAACAAATATATTTTTATAAAAAACACTTCCCTGAGGCTCTATTCAGAAATTTTTGTCTATATCTCATTAGCTAGAATTAAATGAATCATATGGCAATGGAAAGTCTAGATGTGGGAATTCCCGAATTCACTGATATCATTCACTCTGTGTTATCATCCAATCCCAGGTTCTTTCCACATCTCTGCTTTGCTGTTTCTTAGCATTGGTTTCAACCTCAAGCTAATAGCAAGATGGCTGCCACAATTTGAGGTATAATATCTACATATAACAATGTCCAGAGGAAGAAAAATATCACCTAGGAGATCAAAACAGCCCTTTATAAAGTTGATGTTAGAGAACATGGATTAGGCTGGTAGCCAAGTGAACTTTCTAGTAACACTTTGTCCCTGATTTTGGCAGACTTATCCAGTCATATACTTGACTCCTATGTTTATCTCTCAATTGTTTCCAAATTTCAGCAGGAATTAAAATGGGGTTATTGCCCTGACTGTCATGGCTGAGTTGAGCATTGTCTAGAAAAGTGAAAGGTCTCTGGTTCAATTTCCAGTCAGGGCACATGCCTGGGTTTGCAGGGCTGGTCCCTGGTTGGGGCACATTCGAGATGCAACCAATGGATGATTCTCTCTCACATTGATGTTTATCTCCCTCTCTTCACCCCCGATTTCCCCTCTTTCTAAAAATAAATAAATCAAATATTTTAAAAATTGGGGCAATGTATTAGCCTCTCTAATAGTTTCTCTCTAATAAAACTCCATCTCTAATACCAGGGAGAGCCTAACTTAGCTATCGAGTTGCACTGCCCCACCCCTGCACTGGTCATCGGAGTAGAGATGGTACCCAAGGGGCTTCCCAAAGATGAGCACCTCCAAGTCTTGGCCAGGGGATGAGTTGATCTTATGCCAACCTCAGCTTTACCCTCAGACAAGATTCACACTATCTGAAGAGGGTCATCTTAGGCAATTGTGTTCCTTAGGATGGTGACTGTCCCCCTCAGTTTATTCCCTTTGGAGTCCAAAGGACTTGGTTTTAAATTGTATTTGGCTTCATTACCCTCCAACTGGACACAGTGAACAGTTTATTCCACTTTCTGAGCCTGTTACCTTGTTTATGAAATAGAGTTTTGATAACTTAGTGCAATAATGGGATAATGAATGTAGAAACACGTTGTGAACTATGAAAATATGAGAGATCATAATGAGCTCATGTTCTCGATAGGGAAAGCAGATGTAGAGATGTGTTAAATCAACCTACTGTGCAAGGCTTGATAATATTTTCAGTGGTACAGAGAAGGAGCCTTATAGGTGAGAATGGAAAAGAGGGAATTTGTAGCAAACCTGACAAGCTTGGTAACCAAGAGTAACCACGCAGGATGGTCTGATCATAAATTCCTAACTGGGCAGGTCATGGTGGGTAGTTATGTTCCAGGACTATAGAGTCCTTAGTAAACAGTTAAATTTTGCCTTAGGTGAGCCCTGTCCATAGTTTTGTGCATCTGAGGTATCTTACCCATGAAATATAAGTAACTATCTTTTCTACATCCCTTGGAGGGAGGCATAAACCTCTGCACCAGAGGCAGGACTCATTACCTCATTGCCCACAGACCATCACTATTCACTGTAAATGAGAAATATTAATTATCCTGTACCCGCCAATGTAAAAGAAGTGTGTGTCTCTCCACTTTACTTTTTATCTAATCCTAGACATTGCCCCTCTTTGCTCTCTCCCACTTCCTTAATCCACCACCAGTAGATTTTATGTAACCTCCCTTAAGTTTTTTTCCTTAATTTAAAATGTATCAAAACCCCACAAAATTGCCATTGTTGGAGCACTTTCTCAATTCGTTGAGATCTTGCCTCTGTGCATGTCTTCATTTATTGGCTCAAATAGACTCATAAAATTGTTCTCTACTAGGTTTGGATTTTCTTTCGTCGGTATAGGTATCTGGAGGAAGAAGGAAACATGGAGGGATTGAAGAGGAGAGACTATTCCATGGTATGACCACTGTCAGACCCGGGCACCTGAGACTGCTTTCTGTCCAAATCCCCAGACCAAAATCCCCAGAGATGGTCTAATCAACCCCTTCCCTACATCCCATCCCAAGCACAGTGCTTCCCTGTTCTGTGGCACTGGTCATACCCCAGTATTCCTGTCCATCCCGCCCTGTTCATTATAACTCTTTAGTACCTGCCCTGAGGTGCAGAGAATATCCAGGTCACTTTGCTACCACCCCAAATGCACTTTGTATGTAACTTCCATTAATAAACTCTTGATGTCAGCTTCTTTCTTCAGTCTCTCAACCCCAGGAAATTATGTAACATGGCTGGTCATCCAACTTTGGCAATCAATCACTAGAGCCTCCTTGTGCAAAGTGACTGGTCTTCCCTCACCACCCACCACACTGTTCTCCGTTCTCTGTGCTTCAAATTTCCCCTCTAGGGAACACTCAAAGGCCTTAGGAAAGGGCTCCTGCCCCTTTATGTTCTAATTCAAGGGACAAATGGCTCTTCCTTTAATTCCTTGCAGCACAGTTCAGCCTGGAGGGACCCACTAAACAAGTTGTTATTCACAGAAGAAAACAGTGTTACAGAGAGTAACACATGACCAGGCTTATAGATAGCACAGCTTAATTATTCACTTTGCTTCAAAGTATGGTGTCTATGGAGAGATTTCCTTTACTTCCAATCAAGGGGGTTCTGGACTAGATTTTGTTAAAGGAATCAACTTGCAGTTTTCCTCATAGGTGACCAAAATCTCAAATCCTTACCATGAATCTCAAGGCATTCCTGATCTGAGCACAACACTCCTCCTTCAGTCTCAGCCTCCTTTTGTGCTCTGCAGACTTTGACAAGCTCCTTTCCAGAAAGGACCCTTCACACCTGCAGTTCCACCTGCCTGAAACGGAACTCTTCTGCCCATGACTATCCCACTTCTTTCTGATGAACTCTTAAGCCTCCTTTAAGCTTCACTGTTCCTTCCTCCAGCAGACTTTCTTGTGACCACTTCTATCCAGACTCAGGTTTCCCTCTAATGCCCCTTCTTAGAATCTGGTATATCTATTTTTAGCACAGAGCAAAATTATACTTAAGTAAGGAGTTGCATCTTTATTGCTCAATGTCTATGTTCTCCTCTACAATATAAGGTATTCACCATTATACACCCTTGCACGGATTAGGCACTCCAAATTTGTTGAAGAATGAGGAGTGAATGAATGGTCGGTAGAAATGCATTCCCAGAACAAGTGGAGTTAGAGCTGGGCCTTGAGGCGGGCCTGGCTCCATCATCGGAGTGATAGAGTGGAAGGAGTACTGGACTGAGAGTTGGGAATCTCAGTTCTGGGTCTGGCTGTGAGACTCATCTATTCACTCAAGACATATTTACTAAATAACCACCAGGTACTGTGTTAGGTAATGGAGATATAGTATTGAACAAATTGGTCATAGTTTCCTCCTCCTGAAGGTCTAGAAAAGGAACCAGATTCAAGTTAAATAACCACACAGATAAATATAAAATCCTTACAGATAAATGTAAAATCCTTAATGTGATAAGTGGTATGAAAAACAGGTATATAAAGCAATGAGTGTATATTATAGGGAGGTTCAGTCGAGTTATGGAGCCCAAAAAAGGCTACCCTGACAATGAGGTGGTTTGGGTTTTCATTTTTCATTAAGGTATCATTTTAATATATTTTGACAAATACACATATCAGTGTAACCATCACCCAGATCAATATATAGAAAATTTCCATCACCCTATAAATTCCCCACATGTCTCCAGTGGATATCATAGAAAAATCTCTGAAACTGATCTGACTTCTATCAACATATGTTACTTTCACCTACTGTAGAATTTTGTATAAAAAGAATCACACAGAATATACTTCTTTTGGTCTTGCTTCTTTCACTCAGCATTATGCTTTTGAGCTTACTCGTGTTATTACATGTATCAGTATTTTAGTCTTTTTATTGCTGAATGATATTCTATTGTATGATTATGCCACAGTTTGCTTATCCATTCACCTGTTGATAAATATGTGGGTTGTTTCCTGTTTTGGGTATTACAAATAAAGTTGCTATGAACATTCTTGTACAAATTATTTTGTGGACATATGTTTTCATTTCTCTTGGGCACTGGGGATACAAGAGTAGACATACTGGTCACAGATTTTATATATATATAGATATAGATATAGATATAGATATAGATATAGATATAGATATAGATATAGATATAGATATAGATATATAGATATATATATTTAACATTATGAGAAACTGCCAAATAGTTCCCCAAAGTAGTTCTGCCATTTTTATATTCATAGCAGTAGTGTATGGGTGTTCCCGTTGCTTTACATCCCCACCAACATTTGGTATTGTCAGTTTTTTTAAAACTAAATTACATGTATATTTGTGAAGTGGCATCTCATTGTGGTTTTAATTTTCATGTTAAGGAGGAATGATTCGAAGCTAACAAACAAAGGACAAAAGTTAGGATGATGTGTGATGTGTTGAGCATTCTGGGAAAAGATAACAATGTATAAAGGCCCAAGGTAGGAAGGACCAGGACAACCACAAAGAGTTGGGAGGAAGTGTGGCATAGGGTGAGGCCAGTGAGGGGAATCATGGGAAGCACCAAGGCATTCACCTTCAAGGGATCATGTGGGGCTGGGTAATGCACTCGCCAGTAGTGACCAGATGAAAAATGAATAAATAAAAAAGTCATGTTCTGTGCTGCATAAAACCCCAGGAATTTCTTATCTCCTTGAGAAGTAGGGAGGGAGGCTCATAATGACCAAAGTTGAATTTCTTGTCACTTCAGCCAAAGGGTGCTCAGAATGGATTAAATTTGATTTAGAGAAATGAACTTTTTTTTTTGCATGTGACCATTGCGGTTGCAAATTCATGATTAACTGTTTACTGCATGTGGAAGAGTAGAATTGCTGGGGGTTGCAAAGTACTCATTTGAGGTTTGAGGCCAGAAATGTAAAGTGAAGTCATTCAGCCTGCTTGTGTGATCATTCTCTGGCAACATTCAGCTGCTCAGGAGCAGAAACAAAATCTCATCTCAGACATTGTGTTTAGCCAGGTTGTAGTTTTTCCAGAAAAGTATGTTGGAGATTGAGGTAGATAAAAAAACGATTATAATAATGAATTATGGGGTGTATGCTGAGCCAGAAGGAAATGAAGAATGGACACTAAGAACTGGTGGGATTAATGGATTAGAGGTCTCAATGAGGTTAAAGAATTATAGCAAATGGGGTCCTAACACACAGAATGAGAAGGATAGGAGGTAGTAAATGGTCAGCAAAATATCTACTTTGTTCAAAAAAATAGTTTTTATTTTTCAATTACAGTTGACTTGCCATATTATATTAGTTTCAGGTGTACAACCCAGTGATTAGGTATTTATGTAATTTACAAAGTTATCACCCTAATAATTCTAGTGCCATCTGACAACATACACAGTTACTATGATATTATTGACTATGTTCCCTGTGCTGTGCTTTACATCCCTGTTACTATTCCATAACTACCAATTTGATCCTTTCACTTTTTCCACCAGCCTCCCCAACCTCCCTCCCATCTGGCAACCAGTAATAAGTTCCCTGTATCTATGAATCTGTTTCTGTCCTACTTGTTCATTTATTTTGTTTTTTAAATTCCGCACACGAGTGAAATCATCTGGTATTTGTCTTCCCCTGTCTGACTTATTTCACTCAGCACAATACCTTCTTTGTCCACCCATCTTGTTGCAGAGGGCAAGGCTTCATTCTTTTTATGGCTGAATCATATTCCATTGTATATGCGCACAATTGCTTCTCTATTCCTTCATCTATTGACGGGCACTTAGGTTAATTCCATATCTTGGCTATTTTAAATAATGCTGAAATGAACATACACATGTCTTTTCAATTTAGTGTTTTGGGTTTCTTTGGATAAATATCCAGAAGTTGAACTGCTGGGTCATTTTTTTGTCTCTTGTCATAGCTTTTGCTTTAAAGTTTATTTTTCTGGTATAAGTATTTCTACCCCAGCTTTTTTTGTCGGTTTGTTTTCATTTTCATGAAATACCCATTTCCATCCTTTTACTTTTGATGTGTGTGTGTGTGTCTTTCAGTCTGAAGTGAGTCATTTGTAGGCAGCATATGTAAGCGTCTTGGTTGGTTATCCATTCAGCCACCATATTTGATTGGCGCATTTAATCCATTTCCATTTAAAGTAATTCTTGATAGATATGTAGTTATTTCCATGTTATTATTCATATTTTTAATCTTTTTTCTTCTTTTTTTGAAGATTTTATTCATTGATTTTTAGAGGGAGGGGAAGGAAAGGAGAAAGAGAGGGAGGGAAATATCAATGTGTGGTTGCTTCTTGCATGTTCCCTATGGGGGACCTGGCCCACAACCCAGGCATGTGCCCTGATTGGAAATTGAACCAGTGACCCTTTGTTTCACAGCCTGAGGTCAACCCACTGAGCTATACCAGCTAGGAGTTCCTTTTTCTTAATGAACGCCCCTTAATGTTTCTTGTGATACTGGTTTGGTAGTGATAAACTCCTTTAGTGTTTTTTCTTGTCTGGGTAGCTGTTTACCTGTTCTTTTATTCTAAATGCTAACTTTGATGGATAGCATTATCTTAGTTGTAGGTGTTTGGTTTTCATCCCTTTGGATATTTTGTGTCATTCTGTTCTGGTCTTCAAAGTTTCTGTTGAGAAATCAGCTGACAGTATTATAGGAATTTCTTGTACATAACAAACTGCCTTTCTTTTGCTACTTTTGAGATTCTCTTTTTGTCTTTAACCTTTGGCATTTTAATTATGATGTGCCTTGCTGTGAGTGTCTTTGGGTTCAACTTATGTGGAACTCTATGCACTTCCTGGGCTTGTATGTCTATTTCTCTCAGTAGGTTAGACAAGTTTTCTGTCATTATTTCTTCAAATAGAGGTTCAGTGTCTTGCTCTTTCTCTTCTCCTTCCAGCACCCCCTGAAAGTTGTTCCAGAGGGTCCTCATACTATCTTTATTTTTTTGGATTCTTTTTCTTTTTGCTGTTCTGATTGGGTATTTTCTGCTTTCTTAGCTTCCAATTTGCTGATTTGATCCTCTGCTTCATCTATTCTACTGTTTATTCCCTATAATGTATTCATTTCAGTTAGTGTACACTTCATTTCTGACTGGTTCTTTCTTTACATTTTCTATCTTCATTTTTATGCTTCCTATCTGTTTGTTGAAGTTCTAAGTCCATCTTCTCTTCCCTTAAGTTCATCGAACATTGTTAGAACCAGTGTTTTGTTCTGTTCTTTCATTTGGGACGTTTCTTTGTTTCTCCATTTTGACGGCCTCCCTGTATTTGTTTCTATGTATTAAGAAGAGCTGCTGTATCTCCCAGTCTTGGTAGAGTGGTCTTATGTAGTAGGTGTCCTGTATGGCCCAGTGGCACAGCCTCCCTGGTTACCTGATCTAGGTACTCCAGGTGTGCTCCCCAAGTAGGCTGTATGCACCCTCTAGTTATAGTTAAGCCTTGATTGTTGTCAGAATGTCAATGGGAGGGATTTATCACCACACCAATCAGCTATGAAAACTGGCTGCCATCATAGTGGAGGATCTGCTATGCAGGGGCAAAGCCCATGGAACAGGACTTGCTTCAGAAGGGTTTTGGTGCCCCTGAGTTTACCTCATGTGTGTGTCACTCATTGAGGTGCTTTGAGGTGGGCTGATGCTCTTCACTGGGTCTGCTGGCTCTAGGGCCTCCCAGGAGGTGCTGGCCCAGGTCTACTGCTGCCTATATGCTTCTCTGGGGCCATCCAGCAAGAAATATGGGGCAAGACCAAATTGCTAACCAAGGCTGACTGCCTCTAGTGCTGGGCCTGGGGCCACTTAGCAAGAGGTACAGGCTTACTAAGGCCAGATGCTGCTTGTTTGAGAGATTTTAGTAAAGTCTGAAGCATGAGCCAAGATAGGCTCTTTGTATGAAAAAAACACTGGAAATGGCTTCAGTGGGCCTGCAAGTTGGATCAGGTGGGGATATCAGGGAATCAATCACTAGGACAGAGTGAACAGTGCTAACCCAATTGATGGAGACTCAGATATGGCCCTGCCTGTAGCTCTGTGGAAGTAGAGCTCTGCAAAGGAACAATGGTTTCTGCCAGACTTCTGTCTGGGAGAAAGCTGCCCCTCCAGCCCTTGTCCTAATGCAGACGATTCAGTTCCTCCCCACATGTCCCTGGTGCCTTTTGATCTGCTGCCCCAGCACGGAAGCTCATGGTGAGTGAGTCGAGTAAGTCCATGTGGGCCCTTTAAGAGGAACACCCGTGACTCCAGGAGCCCTCCATTTCACTCAGCCACAATCCCTGCTGGTTTTCAGAGTCAGAAGTTATGGGGACTTGTCTTCCTGGCATTGAAACCCTGGGCCAGGGAGCTTAATGTGGGGATGGGACCCCTCAATCCTTGGGGGGAGGGACCTCCACAGCTGAGATAACATTACAATTTTTAATGGCCACACAAGAGTAGGAGGGCCAACCTATTCGGCATTTCTGCTCCTTCTACCAGTCTTGTCGTGGCTTCTCCTGTATATCGTTAGTTACAGCACTTCTGTTTAGCTAGATTCAGGTGGTTTTCAATGACGTTGTTCTATAGTTTAGTTATAATTTTGATGTTGTTGTGGAAGGGTGTGAGCACTGCATTCACCTATGCTGTCATCTTGACTGGAAGCTCAGAGTGAAATATTTTCATATTTCAAAAACAGATCCCTTTTAGGAGTGACTGATGTGTTGAGGTTGTAACCTTGGAAGGGGTAGCTCAGCGGAGGAGAAGGTTGGTGGAGGTGAGGGGATCAAAGAACTGAGAGTCCTGGGTATTGATTAGATCATCAACATGGATGTTGAATGTGTACCTATGGAGTTTAAGGTTGGTGCCAGGAGTTGGAGAGGGCAGGGGGAAAGATTACTTTGGGAGGTCAGAAGACAGCAGCAATCAAGATGGACAGGGTGGCGTATCTGGATGAAAAGAACTTCAGAGGAGCAGAGCTTTTGCAGGATGTAGAAGGGAAACCATTAGGGAGTTCAAAGTCAATTCTACCAACATTACTGCCATTTTCACTGACATCTTTCCAGTGGAGGAATGGAACACAGCAAACAAAACCACTGAAGTAGTTTAATTTGGAATGCCTTGTTACAGGACTTGCCACGAGGAGGTGCTGTCAGTACTGGAAAAACTGGAAAGGCATCTTCCAAGCGGTCCCTGGAGGCAGGGAAAGTATGTCTCACCTTGAGCTCTGAGGACACCTACGGGTATTGTGAGATATTGCAAGGAGCTCAGCATCTTGCACAGCTCGCTGCATTTAACTGTAGAGAGATTTTTAAAAATGTAAACAAATCTTAAAAAAAGAAAAAAGCCAAATTTTTAAATTTACTTTAAAAATGTACTGCATTATTGAAAGGTTTTAGTTATCATGTATTTTCTCAACAAAAGTACAGCTACTGTCTATCACATAGGATTTGATTACATTTTCTCCAGGGCAAAAGTATTCTTCATAACTGCAGGTTTTGAGAGTTGATTGGTAACATTGTACTTAAGAAGTTTCTCCCAGAATTACTTTTTGTAAGAAAAGTGGCATAATTATGGAGAACAGAGAGTTGGAGTCAGAATTGTACCAGTGGTAGTTACAATAGTATTTACTTTCATTATTGTCAGCATTTGAGTATTTATTGTGCACCATAAACTGATGTGAACAGTGTACATAAATATACTAATTTATTCCCTTCATAATCTCATGAAATAGGTACTATCATTAGTACCATTTGACAGAAAAATAGTGTCCAGAGAAGTTAGGTCATTTGCTCAAGGCCACCTGGTTTAGCAGATTGTGGTGGTGGAGGTGGTGGGATGAACCTGAATTTCATCTGTCCTCTAACCGGAATAGTCCAGGTTATCCAGTAGGAGAAAACACCTCTGAATATCAGTAGCTTAACTCAACAGACATTACCAGTTCTATGTAGGCCTGGGCTTATTCTGTTAACTCAGGGACCCAGGCTGACATGTTTCATTTTGACAGATGCTTTCACCATCATGATCACTGATTACAAGACAGGCAAGAGTATGCTACAATGTCTGTAACTGAAATGAAATGTGGCTGCTTGAAAATGATACAAATCACTTTTCACATTTCATTGGCCAGAGCAAGTAACATGCCATTCCCAATTTTAAGGTAGAAATGTACTTCTGCCATGAGCTTAGGAGAAGGCAAACCCAACTGTTTGGTATTAATGATTACCACAAACACTCAGACTCTGGGCAGGTCATGCCTCGCTTAGCCTCTGTTTCCCTACCCACACAATGAGCATAATCATTTTGTAAGGATCCCTTGTCCTAAGGATGAAATAGGGATGTTAGTTACTGTTATGAGGCAGAATGGTTGCATCCAACCAAAATTTCCATCAACTGAAAATATTAGTTCCATCACAGGGTGGCTGTGTAGCCAGCCCTCCACACTGAGCTGTCTGTGCATTAAACTTTATTACTCACACATCTGAGGTCATGAAGGAGATAATTTTCATTTAAATCAACAATATGCCATTGTCATAGTCCCAGTGCTGGCTAAAAAGCTCAGTCTGGAATCACCAACTGTCCAAGTTTATGTTGAAATCTTGTTTCTACTTTAACTTGAGCACGTGAGGGGCATGGTGAGTGCTTCTCCCTCTAGACTCTTGGAGCTCTCAGTTCGTCAGGACTGTTTTCTTGGCTCCTCATAGTTTCGCTCCACAGACTCTCCCCAGGATGTCCGCCGATAAGCTATTCCACAGAAACTCCTTTACCAACCAAGGAAGGACAGCGCTGAAGGTAGAACCGAAAAATACCCTTAAAAAGAGCACTTCCTAGAGTTCCATGCAAACAATAACAGCATTGTCGGATCATTTGCTGACTCTTTTCCCATGGGTTGATTTTTAGGTCATTCGTTCCTCTGATACACTACCAGGGGTGTCAAACTCATTTTCACCAGGGGCCACATCAGCCTCTCTGTTGTCTTCAAAGGGATGAATGTCATTTTAGGACTATATAAATGTAACTACTCATTAACAGTTAAGTGAGAGCTCGGCGCTGCCATCGGGTAGAAACAAGGTGCCAGGCTGGATAAAACAAGGTGGAGGGCTGGATTTGGCCTGCGGGCCTTGTTTGCCACCTGTGGACTAGGCTGTAAACTTTGTTAAGAGTGGGGTGACCATGCTTTCAAAACCGGGTTTTACATCAGGTGTCAGCGGTTGTTAAAACCTTGCATACAGCAGATACTCAATAAATGTTCGCTGCATGAAAACGCTTCTGAAGATTCTTCTAATGAATTAATATGTGGCAACTTTCTAGTAGAATTTAGTGTCTAACTGGCAATTAAGCTAAACTTTAGGCCCTGAGATTTTTTGAAACTAAAGCAAGGCCAAAATGGGGGAGGGGAAATAGAAGAGCCAGAAAAGGAGGCTATTCCAGGTGGAGGGAGCAGATGTACAGGCAGAAAAGCTCAGAGAAATATGGAGCATGGGGAGTGTATCAGTTAGCCTGGAAAGTTAAAACTGCAGGTCAGAGAGCGATTGGAGCTAGATGTCAGTAAAGGTCTAAGGTCAAAATACAGAAGGGAGTAATAGCAGGGCTTCCGTGGAAACAATGAAAAAATGGTGTGAAAGAGGCAGTGATGGCCTGGCTGGTGTGGGTCAGTGGACTGAGTGCTGGCCTGTGAACCAAAGGGTCACCAGTTCAATTCCCAGTCAGGGTTTTATGCCTAGGTTGCCAACCAAGTTCCCCACTGAGGGCATGGGAGAGGCAGTGGATATATCGCTCACACATCAGTTTCTCTCCCTCTTTCTCCTTCCCTTCCCCATTCTCTAAGAATAAATAAATAAATAAATAAATAAATAAATAAATATTTTAAGAAAGAGGCAGTGATGTATCAAGTTCTGCAAACAAGAGCTCCAGCAACTGAAAGGCAGATGAATGGAGAATATACATTATGTTCCTAAAGCTTCCTTTTACTTATGGGCCCCTCCCCGTTTCAGTTTGCTACTCCCACACACACTCCTGTTTTCTAAGGCCAAAAGAGCGTTGGAACTCAACCTCACCTGTCACGTGGCCAGAAGCGCCCAGAGCACGTGACCTACCTCGAGTTTGGCCAATCAGCCACTGCTGGGGCGGGGACGCGAAGTCCGAGGGGCGGGAGCACCAGTTGAGGCCTCTTCTTCTCGCGAGTTTTGCCGCCATCACTCCTCAGCCGCCCACGACTTGGAGTGAGGGTCTCGCGAGGCTTAGGCGCTGCGGCGGTAGGAGGAGGACAGGGAAGGACGGAGCGGGCCGTTGCTACCTCCAGCGCTCACTCCCTCGCGCATTCACCCGCCCCCTCCCTCCCTCCCTCCCCTTCCCCAGCCCTGGCCCATTCGCTTTTCGATCTTCTGCTGAGAGGATGATGGGCTCCTCGCTCCCCAGCGCCCTGGCCCTCTCGTTGTTGCTGGTCTCTGGCTCCCTCCTCCCAGGGCCGGGCGTCGCTCAGAACGGTAAGCGGGGTGCCGGGGGCGGGCTGGGGCCTGAGGAGGTGCCGGAGCAAAGGGAAGGGGCTGGTGGGCTGCGGACCGGCGGTGAGGAGAGGCCGGCCGGGAGTTGGAGGCGCTGTCCGAGACGTGGGGGCGTCGATCACAGCCTGAGGTGTATTGCTGGCTAAGAGGCGCCACGTCCTGGGGCTGGTCTCTCCGAGTCGGGAGGGGACACCCAGGAAGCCGAGGTGGGAAGCTGAGTCGCGGGGGCGGATGAGGAGGGGGCGCAGCTTTTAAAGAGGCAGCCTGAGATTGGCGTTTGTGTTTAAGGAGAGGGGAGTGGAGTCGGTAGGATCCGCAGAAGAACCGGGATCCCAGGCGTAGGAGTCCTTTAGAATTATGTTGGGGCCCCGTAAGACAGGTGACATGCTTAAATAAGGGTGGCGTTGCGGGGAATGGAGTCCAGAATGTTGAGCGGAGTACGAGAGCGCTGAGGAGGGGTGAAGAATCAGGGAGCCGTGGAGGTGGAGGGGAGGTGGGCGGAAAGCTAAGGTGGTGGATTGACTGCGGGAGGGAATTTGGAAAGAGAAGCAGCAGTGGCTCCAAACGAGATGGGGGAAGAGAGCTCGGTTTGCTGGGGAGGGTGGAATGTTGGGCACTCTAGGGTAGTGGTAGGGAGAGCAAAAGGAGTTTCTAAATAAGGAGAGGAAAAATGAGCAGAGGATAGAGTAAGGGTTGTAACTGAGGCAGGGGAATATTTATTGGGGAAAGAAGGGTAAAGACGGGAAATATGGGAAGGGAGGAAAATGCAGGAAGTCGAGGGTCTAACGTTGCAGTGTGGAGCGTGTATTAAGGAAGGGAACAGCTGATGATGGCAAGCGCTTATGATACTGTCTGGGCCTTTGGGAGGGCAGCGACACTTAGCTGGAACTGCAGTGGTAGGATTGAGGACACTGACTGGAGAGAGGGAGATGGAAGAAATGGGTTTTTAAGGTCTAAAAGTTGCAAGACAGGAGAAAGATTATTCCTGGGGAACATGAAAGTAGTAGCTGGGATGGATATATGCAGGGTACAGTGGAAACGAGAGAATTGGATTTTTAACCGAAGTTCTTTAAAGAAGATAGAGAAAAAAAGATTCTGATGAAGGCGTGTGTTACAGTTCAGCCAAGGTATTGTGAACCGATTTCTGCTTTTGGTGGAAAGAGCCTTTAAGAGGTTTAAACATATTTTTATAGGAAAGAATTTATGAGAAGTCAGTCGTGGAGAGTGACTGTAGATTGTCTTTGCTAAACCTTCAGTGTTTCTTCGTTGATATACTTCGTTAATTTAAAATTACTGTTGTTGAAATAGCTGAAGTTTAAATGACTTTAATTAAAAAAAAAATCAATAATAGAGCCAATGGGTGTAACATTCTAAGGAGAATACAGGCTCAAGATGCTGAAGATTACAGTGAAAATATATCTTATAAAGGATTGAAAAAGCATCATTAGTTAAGTATGTTTGTTGTATCAAATTTTATGTTTGTTTAATCAAATCCTTTGTATGCTTGATGGCCTTGAATTATCATTGCATGGGTCAGGCACTGAATATGTTAAGTATTATTTGGTATTTTTCCTGTTTTCCCCCAAAGCGAGAGGCCATTGTGGAAGGCAGGGGAGAGTTAGATTGATTTATCTTATAAATCAATTTTTTATAGTTGGTGTGTTAACAGTATGACTTAAAGAAGCCTAATATTCATTTCAGCTATTTCATTTGTGGAAATAACTGATTTCATTTGGGGCGATTGATTGTTTAATCTCTGGTGGCATGGTATCTTTCAATGACTGATAATGCAGCATAATTTTAGTTTCTTAGTAACTACAGTGAAGTTTTTGGATAGACCATCAAAGACTCATCTGGCTGTTCTCAGTGATATGTGTTCTACATACAGCATAGTGCAGCATTTCTCTTGTAATGAGCTTCAGTTCAATCACGTGACGTGACTGATGACTTGAAGCTGAGTTTGTAGTTGACCCAAATGAACATAAGTTTAATTCAAGGAAGAAATGGCTATTATTTGAGTTTGAATCCACATTGGCAAGGATGCTATTTTTTAAAAAAAATACAGCTTCCTGTAACATACTAAAATTCAAGCTTTCGATTGGTAATAAATAGTCCTGTAGTAGTCTGACCTCCCGTCATGGAGTTGCTATTCTCTTACAGTGCTTCAGAAGTAGATATCATTTTCTGTATGATGTTGACATGTTAGAAGTGTTAGGTTATCTATTTTAAATGATGACTTAAGAAAAAACCCAAACCTACATGTTTTTGGATTGGGTATGTGGTAGTGTAAATTGAGAATAGATGTTTTTCAAGAGGTCTCTTTCATTATTCCTAGAATAAAGAACTCAAACTAGATGATCCTGGAGGTCTCTTCCAGCTGTGACCCATTACTGTAGAGATTCAAGGCTTTCATTCAGATTTTGTTTACTACCCAAACATTTAAACTCATAGGGTCACAGTTTCAAGTAAATCCTCTAAGGTGTTGGTTTTTGTATGTAATAAGATAAATGTAGTTCATTTTAAAGGAGGAAACTTGTCCTAAAATGTAAGCTTTCTGCTAAGACTTTCTTTAAAAATTTTAGACCAAAATTAAAATGAAGTTTAAACCAAGCAGGATTATATGGTAATCAAGAACACAGACTTTGGATCCTGTTAGACCTGGATTTGAGTTCCATCTCTCTGTAGCAGAGTGACCTTGAGTAGAACGCTCACTACTTCCAAGCCTTAGTTTTATCATGTGTAAAATGGGGTTTATGACCATGCCAGTCCCACAGAGATGATTGAGGATTAAATGATATAATGGCTATCAGGCACTTAGATTTCTGCCTGGCATATAGTCTCAGGGAGTAAATTGTTACTATATGAAATACTTGTTACTATATGGTACTGTAATGTAACGTGTGCTGCATTCCTTTATGTAGCATTACCGTGCTGTATGTACTAAATGTTTGCTCTCTATAGCAAATAAGTGTTAGCTATTACTACTATGATCCTTTAAAAAGAAGCATTACTAGTTATTTTTGTTCATGTGTACATCGAACACTTACTTAATTGTTAATACTGTCATCTTTATTAAATTTAAGTAGGCTATTGGAAGGCTCCAGAGAGATTTGCACATTTGCATATGTAACTTTAAGAAAAGTGACCAGTAGTGAGGCAGTTTCAAATTCTGGTCAGGCAGTTTTATTTTTCTTTCATTGTCTGGGGGATTGCCTGGCTTTCTTATTCTTTTGGTGAACTAAATAATTTTTCCATAGAATCTCACTGTTGTGAATAAGAGAAGTAGAAGTACCCTACACACAGTGGAAGTGTTGGCGATTTTAGCTGATGAATGAATATGGAGTGAAGTGTAAAAATATAAAAAATATATAGTGAAAATGAAATAGGATAATTAACAGAGTTAAGTGGGAGAAAATAAAGAGTCTAAATTTCAGGAAGCCATTTTGCTTGGGTGGTAGTAGGTAGTGGTGAATATTGTCCTTTGTAAGAATGCCAGTATTTGCATTAGATAATTAATTAATCTTTTTCTTTTCTGTCAAGGGATGTTTGCTTCAGTGGTTGACAGTTTTCTCTCCCTCAGTACATTTTTAGGTGTGTATTTGCTATTGATTGTACATCTCCCCTTTGGGTGAATTGAAATGAGCAACAGGAGATAGGTTATCTATGGCGACTGTGTGCAAATGAGATATTAGATGTCAAGCAACATATCTTAAAGTAATCCAAATAAAAATTTAAATGACCAGAAGAACTAGTTTGCCTTTGAATAAAGCATTTCCAAAGGAAATCATAAGCCTCCAATCTCTCATGTAAGACCACAGTGTCACTACTGACATAATGGAGTGGCTAAGCATGAGAAATGAGTCAGGGATCTGGGGTAGGAAGGCTGTGTTTACTACATCTGGACCTGTTGCTGGGCTCTTAGTTTTTGTTTTTCAGGGTTACTGGATCCATATTAGAGATACAGATGGTTATTTTTGTGTTTCCAGACTTAATAGGTCTGACACTGTATGAATTACACAAATCCTAGTGAGAAATTAGACTATTTTTTTCCTGAAGGAATTCCTTTATTTTTCTCATTAATACAATTTTGATGTGAAATATTTTCACTTGTTGAGTGTACATTAACAAAAGATAAAATGTTATTGTATTCTTATTTTTATTTTTTAATAAAAACTATTTAAATGGGACTACAAAGATAATCATGTATGATAACATACTCTTGTCAGTTTGGACACTGCTTCTCATTTATTTAGTTTGAGGTACTTAAGATATTTCATATATAAAATCTGAAACTGCTGGATGTATATAATCGTGTTTTTTTTTGCAGGACAATTTGGTAAGGAAATAAGGTGCTAATCTATACAAATGAAATATGTAGAGAAACAATGGGTGACTGTTAAATGTCATGTAGGAGATGTTCAGTAAAAGTTTAAATAAAGTTATACAACAGTGTTTTGAAAGAAGTGAATTATGTAAAAAATACTCTGATGCATTCTATTCAATTGTTTACAGTGAGAACATAGTCTGGACAGGGTCAGAAGTTAGAGAATGAAATTGTAAGAAAGTGAAAGAGAAGAAAAGCTATGGTAGTACAAGAAGAAAAGCAGGAAGCAAGAATGAAGAATGAGTTTTGTTTTGAGGAGTATCTGGAAAAATAGAATATCAGAAAGACTAAATAGATCAAGAACTTCCAAAGTGAATTCACACATCAAAATTAAAATAATAGTGCAAAATCACCTCATGTGAACACTTGATTTGGCTTTCAGTGTGCCTCTTTAAAGAAAACATCATTTTATATGAATTTTTTTAAATGCCATCAGTGATACGGAGTTTAATTTTAAGCACCTTGGAGAAATGCTTTTAAAAATTTTGTGAAGTTTGTGGACTTTTTTTCCAGAATTCTCAATTTTAGTTGGTCAGGATTAGCTTTGGGAAGACAGGAAACCTCTCTGGTAAGATTAGTTGATTATAAACTGTTAAATTTCATAGGCATAAACATCATTGAATTTAACATGAAATACAGTGGTGATCCTATGTAAAAATGTTAACCCAGGATATTGATATTTAAATTTAAAAAATTGAATAGATGAGTAAGTAAAATACAGAGTGTTGTATTCAGTTTAGGAGAAGTCAAGATTTATACGTAATTTCAATTTACTGTTATCTAAAATTGAAATTAGGCTAAATTTCTTTGTTTGCTTTTGTATATGTACAAAATACACGTTCACTAATCAAGCCTAGTTAACTTGAGATTATTTTTCAGAACTTTTAATTGTTGTGTTTGTGTGAAAATGGGGCTTACTAAATATTCAGAGAATTTAAGTATGTATTTGCATATAGTAAGTTAGTGGGGGACACGGTTAATGTTCCTCAGACACTCACTGTTATTTGTGTGTGTTTGTTTCTTGTTTTTGTTGAGGTTCAAATAAAAAAACCACAACTCAGTCTTACCTCTTTATTAAAGCAGACTGTGTTAAGTTTCTTGTATTAAAAAGTACTAAATGCTATACTTTTGCATTTCTGAAAATGATTATGGAATGTTTTAAGACCAAAACATTCCTCTTTCCAAATCATAATTACTGGAACCTTATGATATGCTTTATGGTATTTTACAGAAGTATAACAATTTAGATATGCTTTCCTTCACTTGGTTTATCTAGGTTTATATCATTGTTACACCCCAAGTATTGCTTCAAATTGAGTATACCGTGAATTGTAAATGAGATGATGTGAAATCACTCCAAAAATGTTAGTTTCTATATATTATGTGAGGTTCTATTATTAGAAAACATTGTTTCAAATTCTACTAATAGTTTTCCTCATGTCCCAGTGTATACTCACATTCTGAAAGTGATTAAATATAAAATACAAGACAAAACGTCAAGTCCTTTTCGGATAGAATAACAAGACAAAATGTTCCATACGCTAAGAAAAGGTAAAAGTATGCTTGTGTATATAAATTATTTTGCCATCGATTCTTCTTTTCTTCTGATTATATTTGAAAACCACTGGACTAGATGATATCTAAATTCCCCTCCAGTTCTAAAATTGGAACAAGTGTATTGGAACTTGTGCCAAAATTGGAACTTGTGTATTGGATCAATACACAAGTATTGATCTTACAGCTTAGATACTGCCTCTAATGGGTGTAGGACCGAGAGTGAGAGTACTTTGTTTTAATAAGTTTTTAGAAACTAGATTTTCAGAAATAATGAAAATTGAGGCTTGCATGTTTTGAATCCAACTGCCTGTAAACCTACTTCATACAACACTTGTCGTTCTTGTTTCAAGAAAGGCAGAATGGTGTCTGTTACAGAGATCTCATATTGTGAATTAAACAGTTAAATGAAAATCACTGCCAGGTAGGTGTTTGTGTTCTCTCTGTTGATTGAAAAGTAGTTGACTATTGAAGAGACAGCGATTTGTGTTTTATGTTATCTTTTGAGGAGGTTTGTTTTCTGTTTATGACTTAGTTTCTTCTTTCCTTTATACATGCTTCTAAATCTAATTCATTGTAGTTGAACAGGGCAACCCAAGTGTTACCTGAATTAAATCTGAGGAAGTTCCTAGCTTGATATTCCTTATAAACAATGTGTAAAAGTCTCAATTTTGCACTTATTCATGATACTTACTTGTATCTGTTAGGTAGGCCCATTTCCTTGCTTTTTTAAAAAAACCTTTTTTTAGAATGGCAAACATGTAAAAAGTAGAGTGAGTAATATAATAAACTCCTATATAATCATCACCTAGTTTCAACACTTATCACACACATCCTTACTGCTTATTTATTTAAAAGTAACCTGAAAAGTTAACATTATAAACTAAAAATTTTAGGTGCTGCAATATATTAATAAAATAGAAATAATTTGGTTCACTTGTAATCGTGTTGAAATGACTTTAAAAATATAAAAGCTGTTTAGAAGAAGGCTTTCAAACTTTTGTGACCCAGATAAGGAAATAGATTTTATTTGTGTGTATGTGCAGAATACATGATGTTTTATGAAACAGTACCTGTTCTTACTTTGTAGTGTCTTTGAAGAAAACTGTTATGACCTTCTAAACTGATAATAATTCATTGGCCATGAGACTCATTTTTGAAAAACAGCATTTTTAAGTATTTAATTTTGTTTTTTGTTTTTGATTTATGCTTTCCATGCTAGGTAGTATGGAACACTGATGATTTTTGTAAACACAATAAAGATCTTCATGGGACAATTATCAGTAACATCAGCTTGTACCATTACTAGTCATTATTAGTAAAGAAAATACAGCATTATTGAATTAATACATTAGCCATTAGTTATATTGATTTGTTTTACCCATTTTGAATTTGGGAAAATAGGGAAGCTACAGTAACTTGAATATCATAATCAAAGCACAAGTTTTCCAGTATGTATAGTTGTCTTTTCTTTTATATTAGAGCTTATGTTTTTTATTCCCTTGCCCTTGCCTTGAGTTATTATTGGTTGAATATGGGGGCTGGGAGTACTGTTTATTCCCAGCTGCACGCTTACTCTGATGCTGTTGTCTGAGACACATTTCTGGTGAGTACAAAATGACTTGAACACTGGCCACGGGAAGGGAAGGGAGGGAGAGGGAAAGGAGAACTATCACTGAAGAACCATTTGATTTTCCTGTTTAAGATTCTGGAGAAGATTATTTTGTCATTTTTAGACATTGCTTCTTGAAAGGAAAAAAGGCAGTAAGATGTCCTGTGTTGGCAACTATTTGTGAAGTAATTTCTCAATTCATAGGTTGAGGGAATTGACTATATTTAATTTAGGATTTTTTGATTGAAGGAGTATGTTAAGCTTAGGAGTTTTTGATCATACAAGTATAGCAGATTGGAAGCCATTGTGGAGTGACTAAAAAAAATAGCACAGCAGCTCCAGCATTGAAATTATATTTGCTACTGCTGAATCTCTAATCATTCATCAAGGAAGATGAAATAAACGGCCTTAATGCAAACCAGGAAACTGCTACCTGGAAAAGAGCAACTATAAAGAGGTTTTCAATAACTCGTAGTGAATCATAATTGAATTACCCTTAGACACATAACGTAGTGATCACATATCAAAATTATGGTGTTATGAACAGTGTAAATGTTTTCACAGTAGGATTGAACTCCAGATAACACTCTCCAACCACATTTAGGGAAAGATGCAGATAATTCTACATTGATGGTAGCAGAACATTTAGGAGAAAAGATTGAAGAGCTAAATTTAGGAAAAGGGAGCACTGGGGGGATGTGATTATCTATTAATACCTTCTAGGTAACAGTGTAAATGAAGTAAGGGAATTACGCAGTCTCCAAAGATGGATGGCTGTATCAAAGAGCAATGGCCTAGAGCACAAGGAAGAAAAGCATAGGATTAGTATTAAATGGATGATTTTAATGAAACTCGCAGAACAGTAGAGTTATTTGCACTTATTGTCAAAGCCATTATAAATAGGGCAAAGAACTGGTTGAGAGGGTCATATAAAAAGGATTATCTCTCTCTTTTTTTTTATATGGTAAGTAGTCCCCCTTATCTCTGGGGGATATGTTTCAAGGGGAGAGACCCCCAGTGTATCCCTGAAACTGGGTAGTACTAAACCCTATTGAGCTTCTAAACAAATACAATAGTTCCCCTTTAACCATGGTTTTATGTTCCTTGGTTTTAATTATCCATGGTCCACAGCAGTCTGAAAATATTAAAAGGAAAATTCCAAAAATTCATATATTTTAAACTGTGCATGCCTCTGAGTAAAGTGACTGCAGTCTCAACACCATCCTGCCCCATCTCTCCCAGAATGTGAATCATCCCTTTGACCAGCATATCCATACTGTATGTGCAACCCATCAGTCACTTGGTAGTACTGTACTGTTTTTTTCCTGTACATACATACCTATGATAAGGTTTAATTTATAAAGTAGGCAATTTTATGGATAGAAGATTCATTCTTACGGTAGATTTTAGCAATGTCAGCATATGATTTTTTCCTTTCCTTATTGAATTAAAAAATTCTACCTTTTCACTTAAAGGAGACACTTTAAGGCTTCTCTTTGGAATATTCGAATTGCCAGCGTTGTTACTCTTGCACTTTAGAGGTTTCTTGAATACAAGCTCTGTGATACCGGGACAGTCCATCTGGTAACCTAGATGACTGCTCAGTGACTGGTGGGTTGCACGTAAAACATGGATATGCGGGGCAAAGGGATGATTCATGTCCTGGGAGAGATGGGGCAGGATGGCGTGAGATTTCATTACACCACTCAGGAGAGTGTGCAGTTTAAAACTTAGCAATTGTTTATCTGAAATTTTCCATGTAACGTAAAAATGTCTAAAAAGACTCCTGTTGGCTATGGGTAACAAACCAAGGAAAGTGAAACTGGGTAAATGAGACTACTGTGCTTGTTTCAGGAGCTCAGTAGGAGAAAACCTTTATGGAAATGAATGTGGAATGAAATGGACTTTCTAGAAATTTTGCAGGGTCAGAAATTAGTTTAACTCTAGTTCTTTGATTATGAATTCAAGAAAAATGGTAGATTAACTTTGGCATTCATTTTAATGAATTTCAGTTCCATCTGTAATACTTAAAACAGGATTCTATTTATTATGACCATCACTTATAAGTAACTTCTTTTTGTTCGGTTACCAAAAACCTACACTATGAATTATTTGCAATCTGTGTTTAACTCACAGAAGTGTAAGTTTCATGAAGGTTCATTCACTAGACTGGAAGGAACCTAGTAAAAGTTTAACCTTTGGCTCTTAGAAACTAGGCTTTTTCTTTTGTGTGGGAAATGTCAGCTATTAATAAAGCCTTACTATCTGTAAAAGAACACTTCCAAAATTCTGCTGTGATAGGAGCTCAGTTCTTTTTCTTTTTCTTTTTAAAAATATTTTATTTATTTATTCTTAGAGGGGAAGAGACAGGGAAAGAGATGGAGAGAAACATGAAACAACTATCAGTTACCTTGTACACACCCTGGCCCGGGATTGAACCCACAACCCAGGCATATGCCCTGACCAGGAATCAACCTGCAACCTTTTGCTTTTCTGGATGATGCCCGACCAACTGAACCATACTAATCAGAGCGCTCAGTTTGTTCTTTATGAGTGGAAGCTGGGGCTGTAATACTTTGACAGATATGGGGGCTCACTTTAATTAGTTCTGAGAGTGTAGAGTTGACAGATAAAATGCAGGGCACCCAGTTATATTTAAATTTCAGATGAACATTGAAGAACTTTTATTTACTAAATCTGACAACCTTAAAGGATGTCTTTTTTTATTGTTGTTGTTGCTATTTTGGCAGTCCATTTAGAACTTAAGTAACACCAAGTCTTGTAATTTTGTGAGTTTTTGTGTACTAAAAATTTTTTAAAGTAGACTTAATATTCTATTAGGTGGACTGTCCTGTTATCATGGTAATTGTGTTCAAGTAACCCTTGTTTTTCTTAATAGTGGTGCCAAAGTGTAAGAGGAGTGATGCTGACCATTTGCAGATTCCAAATTCATGTTACTATGCCAGTTTTATAGGAGAAAATATAGTGTGTGGTAGTATTTCCTGGGTATGTCACGTTTCTTTTTTTTTTTTTTTTGATTCTGCCATTTTATATTTCATAGAGTAAGTTTTTTCATTTATTCTGTAAAAATTAAAGTTGTTTTCAGGAGTGACGTGGCAGAGGGCATCAGGCTGGTTTCTAAAAAAAAATTTTTTTTTTTTGGTTTGCAATTCCCTTTTTCTCTTTTTACCAAAAATATTGGAAACTTTAGGGACTAATGCCTGAAAGTATATAATAAAGATGTTTCTGAGGTTATTGGTTCAGGGAATATCCTTTTTCAGATTTTTGCATGGGGGCTTGTAATATATTTGCTTTCTTGGCTTGGAAGTTATGAATGGAGATGTGCCCGATCACACCCTTTTCCTCCTAGTGGGTTCAGAATAATTTTCATTTGTTGAATTATAACCATCTGATTTAGAGAGTCAGAGAAAGTAGATGTTGGCTTTGCAGACCAGGGATGTGATTTCTTTACAGTTAAATTTCAGTACTAAGAAAAATGTTTTCCTGAGCTTTATTATAAAGCCTCTTAACCAAAGATTGTCCCTGTTTATCAGTAATTCATTGTAAGAGGTATACTTTTTGTTTTTTTGTGTGTGTGAGTTGGGGTGAGGTGGCTATAAGAAAAACAGGAATTGAATAATGTAATAGGTTCCAGCGTGAATGATATTACATAACATAAAGTATAATCAAAATTATACTTCTGTGTATTTATTTGGAATATATTTAAGGCAGCTCTAAGAAGTATTAAAATAACTTACAGTTTTTACGAAACTAGAAATTAGTGTAGTTTAAATTTGATGCTTAAACTCTATTGGAGACAGTATTACGTATGATAAATCGATACTATCACCATTGTAAACGTAAAATGTAAATTTAAAAAACTATGTTAAAAAGGTCATTATCTGGGACAGTGTAGTTGAGTAGTAAGGGCACTGGATTTGGCAGTAGCCCAAATCCTATTTCCATTTCAGTTCCTGTGGTTTCTGTTTTTTAAATTAGTATCACCCTTAATCCATAGAGTTGTTATTAGAGTAAATGATAATGTATGGAAAAGTGCTCTTTAAAATGCTGTCTTGTAAAATGGCGTGTATGTATAGCTTCAAGGTGTGAGGCCTGGTACTTATAAACTGTTTACCTTTAATAGATTAACTGCAACTCTGGTGGTTCATAGGAAAGTGAAGAGGAAAATAAAGTACTAAAGAGAAGGACCAGATTATTTCAAGGTTAGTTTTTTTGACAAATGATGACTATATCATAAAATGCACATTTCAGATGCCTATTAGCAGACCAGCCTTTTCACTGAATTATCCAGCTCTGGTAGGAAAGTTCAGTATTGAATTTCTATAATTTTTGAAGTTTGCCTCCCAGTACTGTTCTCAAGTTAAATCTGGTTATAGGGACACCCTGTTACTCCTCATCCCCTGTTGCCTTCCTCCCTCAGGTAGGTGACGGAAAGTTAAGTATCTGTCTGGTGGAATTTCTTTTTTTATAACACATTTTTGTAACTTCCCCTATTATTCTGAAGTGAAATTCACTGTGTTATTAAGAAAATATATAATGACCTAGATGTAATATAAAGGGGGGAATAACTTACAATGAGATACTTACTTAGTCTGTAAATGCTCAGGCAGAGCTACAGAAGAAGACGGTGAAGTTTATATCCATGAATGTGACAGCTACAAATGCTGAGTGATGCAGCTGTGCTGTAGTGGTGACTCAGTTACTACAGGGGACATTGCTGTTGATTATGTGATTTTTCTGAAAAGGTGAACAACTCTTGGTAAAGTTCCAAATGAAACAAAGTACAGTCTCTCCTCACTTTACACGGTAATTGCATTCCTGGAAAACTGAGTGATGATTAAAACCATGCAAGAGATACATTATGGTATATTGTAAACTCACTTAGAGTCTAGGTTCGGAGCAAGTTTTTCATCTCCAATGTCATTTGGAAGTTGTATAGGAAGAGGGAACAGTTCTTTGTTGTACAGGGTGGGATTTTTGAGGATCCCCGGTTCCAGGCAACTAAAGGCCATAGAGCTATCTCAATTATTGTATCAACCAAAGATAAACACAAATTTCCAGAATGCTCCATAAAAGTCAGATCAGCCCCCTGTTAAGAATATGTCATTTTGTCTCTGTACTTGTAAGTACACTCTGTTACAGGATAACAGCACCTAGTTAGTCCCCAGGGCAACCACTGGTCAAAGCCACACACCTGTTCTAGGAATGGAAAGGCAAGGAGAACAGCTATTCACTTGTTTTGATTCTTTAAAAAAAAATGTTTTAAAGCAGGGATTGTAAACTCATTTACCATTGGAGCTAGGTAAGTAACATGCTCTGACTGAAAACACTGAAAGTTGGACTTTTGAAAGTACTGTGCTGATCAGATAAAACTCAGTATTTGTATCCTCTTCACCAAAGGATTATTATTGTGAATATAATTATTCATATATAATACAAAAGGATTGATTATATTATAAAGATAATATGCTATTGAAGGCTGAGAGATCGGATTAGAGTCTTGAGTTTTGGCAAGTCTCTTATTCTGATTCCACATCTGTTTATTAAGAATAATAATATACATACCTCACAGGGTGGTGATTAGAATGAAATGTTCCAGTTATCTTGGTTTACTTTTTAATTGAAAGCTGGATATGTGTTTTTATAGTGAAATGGTTAATGAAGTTTGAAATCTGTAATATGGGGGAATAGTCCCTTATTTTTAACAAAAGCACAAAGGAAGTAATTAAAAAGAAAAAAATTTAACGTACAACCTAACACCTAGCATGCTGATTCCAAACTTTCAGCAGATCAAACTCTTAGTCTTTTAGGTTAGCTCTCAACCTTAGCATAGCAGTGACTGTTATTTAGCGTGTATTTATTTTTGAAGTGATATGGGAGCAGGTAATTTTGCTATTGTGCAGTATTTTATTGTACCTCAAAAATAGATTATGCTATAAAAGACATATTTTTATAGTTGTTGCTTGAGTTAGAAATTTAGCAACATAGTTTCTACTAGGAAACTTGTGTATGGTATCTTTCTACTTGTCCATGACTATTTTGAAAGTTCCACATTTTCTGGGTTCTTATAGAATGTTTTAGAGGCATGTATATATTTATGTACATTTTGTTTTCATACTTTAGACTGCAGAAAGCTTATTTCACTTCTTTTTTTTAGTAATTAAGATCATGGTCTAAATGGCTAAAGCAGTACAAACATGTCCTTTTATTCCTTTATTCTTATCCTCATAATTCTGATGTTCATCTTTGTTTTTCTCCACAATATAATTTTGATTCTTTTATCAGAGAATCTGTGCCTTAGTTATATATATTTGTTGTTTATTATAAAGCCCCTTTTTCCTTCTGTTTTTCCTATCTTCATTTTGGTTTCTTACCCGTACGTACTTGGTCTTGATCCTTTTGGTATCTTCAGTTGTTTTTAGGTAAACTTTTATTTAGCACTTTCAGCTTCCTTGTCCTGTCATTTGAATCTGTTTGAGGCAGAGGGGTGGTAGGTTCTACTGTACTTGTAAAATACAAAGTCTAGTTTTGTTGACTAGTTTTTGAGCTGACATGTTTGCATATTTTTGCTTTTCCTAGTAGCTGTTTGATGGGTTTCTTTATACGGTGAAGATTTCCTAACATGCTTTTTAAATCTTTTAATCCCCATAGAGTCATAATGTCCATATTTCTCAGAAACAGTTTAGCTAGTCTTCAAGGCCTAGTTACAAATGAAATCAATTCCTGATGGAACTGAGTACATCAAGGCAGAAATAATTTCATGCAGGTGGCTAGTAACGAATATGGAATGTGAACTATGAGGTACTTGCTGTAAACTGGAAAAGTTTAGTGCTTCCTACAAGGCTGCGCACACGAAACGTTCCAAAATGACTGCCTGTAGAGCATGTAATTTGCTACCTAGTAGCAGGTAGGCATTAAAATTTAATTATGAGGTGGGGGTGGTGCTAGGATGATGAGATTTTATAGCTGTAGGATGAAAGAGGAAATTTCGATGGGTATTAAGAAAGAAGGAAACCCCACTAGAGTATACAGAGTAGTGGTTCTTACTGTAAGAACAACTTGAAGCTACGGTGAAAATTGCTCACAAATTACCAGTAGAAGTATGAGCTTGCTGACATTTGTATTTCAGTAAGAGGTATATATAGTTTAGCAGCTTGTCAAAGTCAGAATTGGGAAAGAATTTGAGTGGAATGTGTTTTTAGTAGTGTCTTAGAGTGCATTTCACCTTACCATTCTGCAACACTATCTGTTTATCACTGAAAGAGTTCTAGGATTGTATCAAGTCTTAAACTCAAAATACACCATTGGAAAAACTTGACAGGCCTAGTAGTACCAGGTGCACCCGAGGTAACTAGATACATGAGCTTGCCAGACATCTCTGCCTAGAAGTGAATGAAGTTTTCATCAGGTTGAATTATCAAAGGATGGGTTTAACTAAATGTAGGAGGGAATATTAGCAGACAGAGAGGATGAACCTTCCTGCCTTGGATAGTGACTAAGCAACATTTTGACATGAGATTACTTCATTTAAGTTTTTGAAAAAAGGACAAAATTATTGTATTTAAAAAACTATGAAAGGACTTGTTTACATAATATTTGAAATAATACCCAGGTGGTTGAAGTAAAATATTAAAGTTCCTCCTTTAATCCCATTCCCCAGGAATAAGCAGTGTTAGTAGTTTGTTGTGTATCCTTTCAAAGCTTGTTCTATGTATACATATTACTCACAGACTGTAGTGCTTTATTGGTATTGATTATCATTCTTGGTATTGATAGCCATCCTATTTTGAGTATAGTAATTGTAGTGACAGATATTTTCATTTATGTAAGTGTATGGAGCCTCTAGAATATATCTGTTGTTACTAATTGTCACTGAAGGGGATTATATTGATAATGACTGCATTCTTGAGGTAGCAATTGGCCTACTGAGAGGGACTTTCTCATTCCAAACAGGGAGAAGCTTCATGAAACATAAAGGAGCAATATATTACTGTATTTTTATCAGTAAGAGGTGTATATAGTTTAGCAGCTTGTCAAAGTCAGGAGTATTTTTTGGTGGAAATCTTCCATGTTCATACCTGTAATATCTTAGCTTTGTGGGTGATTCCTGGGACATCTCTGCTAAATTTAATGAAAGCATTCTGAATATAATTTTGCTGTCCCTTTTCAAGAGAAGTAGCAATATTTTGCTGGTATTTGGGACACTAGGTGAGTAACAACTTGATCCTTCACCTCATGGTAGAGGTGCTAACTCATCATGGAGTTGCTGAATGATGAGAGTGCAAATAGTAATTATGAAAGGAGAATAGATTTGGATTGTTGACTGAGCTTTAGGATTTCCTGAGGAATGGAGGAGGGAGCAGATTCTAGTAAGGGTTCTACAACTAAATTACAGCTTCTTTAGACCATAGTATATCTAAGTGTCAAATTAGGGCAAGAATTAGATTTAGGAGTTTTCAGGCTTTAGCAGCTGAAAGTTTTGGTTTTTTTTAATCTAAAAATTAAGTAGAGTCTCAACATGTTAGAGAACAGTCTGTCTGTTCTTCAGGGGGAGAAAATCTCCTGTTTCAAAGAATCTTTGGCCTCTTCAGGAGCAGGATTTTTAAATTAATAAAATGGGCGACCTCTGTGTAGACCTGCTTGTGAAGATTTTTGCACAAGGATGTTTCTTACCTTTGGTTTCCAGTCTGCTGGGTCAGTGCTGATAGCTGCATGGAAGAGGTCTTGTAGATAATTTGCAATGTTGATAATTAAAATATTTATATTGATACATGTGTCCATGTTTGAAATAAGACCAAAAGAAAAAATGATCCCTTTAAGGAAGACTCTGTAAAGTAGCATGAAGATAATCACCCTGTGCAAAATGGACGTGGGAATTTTTATTGTAAGGTTTGTCAGCCTCTTTGTGAGAAAAGCTGCGTTTGCCTCTAGCTTTGAAATTCAGGATTATGCATGTGGTGGAGTATAGAGGTGTGCTGTTAAGTCCCTGCTTGCAGAAGGATTGGAAGTGCCATTAGTTTTCATCCCTTGGTGGGAAGAAAATCTTAGCGTGTATGGTTTTAGCAACCACCTTGGAGATCTGCCAATAAGAAATGGAAATCTACTACTTAAAACAATAGGTTACAGTTAGTGATGCTAAATATTTTTTAAACCTATAGGTCCACATAAAATTGCCATGTAGGTAATTTAGGTAATTGGGTATGGATATGTCATGGTAAAGGCCTGAACTGGTAGCATTGATAAGAAAGAAGTAGAATATGCCCTTTGACAATTTTTTTAAGATAAACATGTTTTTGAATTAAATAATGTACATAGGATATCATTTAGTTTTAATGGTAAACAAAGCATTGCTATCAGTGAGGCAATAAAGTGTAATGTTTTGAGCTCTGGAATGTTAACTGCCAGGGTGTGCACCCTGTCTCTGTGCATCTGTAGAGTGACAATAGCAACCTTAAGTGGTAGACTGCATTTTTATATAGTAAATCACATTATATAATGCACTTTCCGTTATGCCTAACATATGTAAATAATGCATTTGCTTTCAAAGACATTAGTTATATAATCAGTAATCTTTTTGAATGTTTTTAAACCCCTACAGCTTTCTTTTTTTTTTTTTTCAAATAAGTCAACTCTTATATTCTTTCTTGAAAAACATATATTGAGGGATAACTGACATTCAATAAAGTGCACATAATTAAAGTGTACAATTTGATGAGTTTTGATTTATGTATATACCTAGCATCTCCACAATCAAGATAATGAACATATCCATCACCCAGATAAGTTCTTAATGCTCCTTCATAATCCCTTCTTCTTGCCCCTCCCTACAGCTTTCTTAAAAGTTATCTCTTCAAAGAAAGATTTCTAGGCTGTTTGTTTCTTATTCTAGGAGGTTTACAGGGAATCTGAACTTACTTTTCTTTTAGAAGTGATGATGGAAAGTGTCATTACCTAATTTGAAAAGGAATGGGAAAGTTGTGTTCTAATTGCAAGGTAAAATCTCAAGTCAAAAATCTATTTTACACTGAATTTTTATTCACTTGCTTATTAGGATTAGTGGATGCATGGCAAGGAAACAAACACATTAGGGATCTGATTATTTTTTTAATGTAACTTCTCTGTGGTAAATTCAAATATACCATAGTCTACTTTCTTAGGATTTATGATTGTTGATACTCAGAAAGATGGCTGTGATACCATGAAAAGCCTCTCCTAATTAAAGATAGTTTCATTTATTATACTGCTCATTAACTTGTTAATGATTACTAATACATTTTAAGTTGTTAATAGGTTGAAATGTAATGGAAGGTTTTATCCTTACTCTTTAATTAGTGAGAATTGTTTTTTCTCACTATATTAACAAATAATGAGTATATGTGCAACAAGGCATTATGCAGCATTAACAAAATCAAAGACATCCTGGTTTCCAAATAATTTATAATCTGTTAAAATACACTTTCTGACACACACAGTATTGCCTTAGGCAGCTTCATGAATTCAGAATACTGCATTTCTGAAACACTATCAGAGAATATTTGATGTTACATTCACGCACAGAGAATCAGTGGTAGTCTACACAATCTTGGCCTGTTTGTTTGTAATTTTACCAGAAATGATACTACTCTCAGAATACTAAGTAGAAAACAACTTTTTGCAAGTATTGGAGTTCATTGACCTTTGTACACTTTTCATTTGAAATCAGGAAAGTTGGGCTTGATTCACATTGCGTACTTCGTAGTAAGGCAAGAGATTCTAGTTAATGGGGAAATTATCTGAGCTAGTGGTGGTACAGCTACCAGATAATATATTTTTATTGTTCTGTTACAGTTGTCCCAGTTGTCCCCTGTGGCTCTCTTGTGTTCCCCTCTCTCCTCCCCTACTGAATAATACTGAATGTAGGAGATTAGGGTTGAAGATTTGTCAGTTTTGATAGAGAAAAAAAAATCCCTGGAATATGGAGTTTGTAGGACTGGATACAGTTAAATCTCAGACATAGGTATTTAAGCAATCAAAAGCGTTCTTGGGGACTTCCAGCCAAGATGGAGGAGTAGGTGGAAACACTGCATCTCCTTGCACAGCCAAATTTAAGGACAACAAAGATTCAGAAACAAAAACACAACCAAAACAGACAGAAGATTAAACTACGGAAGTTTGACAACGACGAACCATTCAGCCAGACCAGTAAGAGGGGTGGAGTTAGCCCTTGGCAGAGAGGGGTCACCGCAGGAAAAAGCGGTGGCTGCCCGACCAACCCAGGTGTGCAGGCGGTGGTTGGCAGATCCCAGGCAGATGCCAGGCGTGGGGTGGCAACGGGCAGACCCAGTGAGGTGCACAAGGTGGCTGGCTGACTGTGGTCACACATTCACGTGCAGATAAACCAGGTGAAAAAACAGACAGTGAGACAGACTTCACAACCCAGGGCCCCAGCACTGGGAAATAAAGCCTGAAAGCACCAATTAAAAAACTTTCAAGGGTTGAGGTGCCGGGAGAGGCTCCCAGCCTCACAGGAGAGTTCGTTGGAGAGGTCCACAGGGTCCTAGAGCGTACACAAGCCCACCCACCTGGGAACTGGCACCAGAAGGGCCCAATTTGCTTGTGGGAAGCGGCAGAGGGGTTTGAAATTTCAGAGAGCGTGAAACCAACACCATTTCTCCCTTTCTGACCCCGCCCCCAGTCACAGCCCAGTGACTGGGTTGACCTGCCCCGGTGAACACCTAAGCTTTCGCCCCTCATACATAACTAAACATTGTGGCTCAAGCAGAAGAACAACTCAAAGCCCCAGAGCCAATACTTCTAAGCAACCAAGAGATAGCCAACCTATCAGATGCACAGTTCAAAACACTGGTAATCAGGATGCTCACAGAACTGGCTGATTTTAGTTGCAAATTAGATGAAAAAATGAAGGCTACACTAAATGAAATGAAATGAAGGGAAATGCACAAGGAACCAATAGTGATGGGAAGAATCAAGGGAGTGGACCAGAAGGAAGAAAGAAATAACCAAACAGAAAACTATGAAGAAATAAGAATTCAAAAAAATGAGGAGAGGCTTAGGAACGTCTAGGACATCTTGAAACATTCCAACATCCGAATTATAGGGGTACAAGAAGAAGAAGAGGAAGAACAACAAGTGGAAAACTTATTTGAATAAATAATAAAGGAGAACTTCCCCAATCTGGCAAGGGAAATATACTTCCAAGAAGTCCAGGAAGCTCAGAGAGTCCCAAAGAAGGTGGACCCAGAGAGGAACACACCAAGGCACATCATAATTATATTAGCCAAGAATAAAATGAAGGAGAGAATCCTAGAAGCAGCAAGAGATAAGGGGACAGTCACCTACACAGGAGTGCCTATCAGACTGTCAGCGGATTTCTCAGAAGAGACCTTATAGACAAGAAGGGGCTGGAATTAAGTATTCCAAGTCATGAAATCCAAAGACCTACATCCAGGATTGCTCTATCCAGCAAAGCTTTCATTTAGAATGGAAGGACAGATAAAGTGCTTCTCAGATAAGGTCAAGTTCATCATCACCAAGCCCTTATTATATGAAATGTTAAAGGGACTTATCTAAGAAAAAGAAGATAAAAAATATGAACAGTGAAAGGACAGCAAACTTACAGTTATTAACAACAATACCTAAAACAAAAGCAAACTAAGCAGACAACTAGATCAGGAGCGGAAGCATGGAAATGGAGATCACACAGGGAGGGTTAGCAACAGGGGAGTAGGAGGAGGAGAATGGGGGAGAAGGTACAGAGAATAAGTAGCATAGATGGGAGATAGAAAATAGGGGGAGGGCAAGAATAGTATGGCAAATATAGAAGCTAAAGAACTTGTGACACATGGACATAAACTAAAGGGAAGAACGGGGGGAAGGGTTGTGCAGGGTGGAGGGAAATGAAGTGGGGAAAATGGGACAACTGTAATGACATAATCAATAAAATATATTTTTTTTAAAAAAGGGTTCATGGCACATTGTTGCTCAGAGTTCTTGGGAAAACGTTGTGAATCACAAATATACTGCATTTAGAATTGGAAGTTATTTGGAGTTCTGTTCTGGGATAGCTCCACTCTAATTGTCTGATCTTACACAACACAACCTCTAGGTTCCCCATAAAATGGGATAACCATAATTCTCAGTCTGTGCTTTTTACCCCCCATCAAAATTCAAAGTATCCCTTTCACTCTTAAGTTTCCTGGTTTAGGTGATAAATGATGTGGTAACTTGCCATAGTGTAATATCTGCTCTTGGGTACTTAACATGATGAAGGCTTATGAGATTTATCCCTATATTGGGTAAGATTGTTTTCCATAAGCTGGGAGATTTCTGTTTAGTGTAGTTAGGAGGGAATTAATAAAGATAGCCTAGTAGAAGTCTGGTTGATTTCAAGGTTTAAGATGATTTATAGGCCAGGAAAGATCACTTTGTTTTCTGTGCTTGGGTCAGAAATACAAGATGGGCAGGCATTACCTAACTTGTCTGGGCAAAACAGAATTCTCATTGTTCAAAGGTAGTTTTGCATTTATGTATCATTAAAAAAAATTTTATCTACAATCAGATACCACTCAATCCCAAGGGAAAATAAATCTCAGTACCTGATGACAAGTATTTTTCAGTTAGTATATTTAATTTCTTAATAGACTTTATTTTTAGAGCAGAAAGTACAGAGTTCTCATATTTTTCCTGCCTCCACCCACACATAGTCTCCTGTGCTAACACCATCCCTGCAAGAGTGATATACTGTACTGTATTTGTTATAATGATGAGACTACATTGACATGTCTTTATCACCATAGCTTGCACTAGAATTCATTCTTGGTATTGTGTATTCATTGTATGGGTTCTGACAAATGTATAATGCCATGTGTTTACCACAGTACTATCATACAGAGTAGTTTCACTGCCCTAAAAATTCTGTGTTCCCCCTGTTCATCTCTCCCTCTCCCCTTTAGCAACCACTGATCTTTTTACTGTCGCCATAATTTTGCCTTTAACAGAATGTCGTATATTAGGAATCATACAGCTTGTAGCCTTTCAATTCTTTTTCCACTTAGTAATATGCATTTAAGTTTCTTCCATGCCTTTTCATGTCTTAATAGTGTCTTTCTTTTTAGTATTTTCCATTGTCTGGAAGTCTGTTTCTAGGTAGGCTTACAAAATTCCACAAGTAGGACCTTAATTCTTTTAGCAGCAGGTTTTATATTAAATTAACAGTTAAGAGGGGCAAGGGGGTTGGAGTGTGGGGTGCAGTTGCTTACTACTTTAAGAATGATTTGCCTGGTGGCTTCCTTAACATCCCCCCTCCATTTAAATGTAAAACTTTCTTCATGTTTTTGCCCATTTTGGAGATGCAAGTGAAATTCCTGGAATGACCCCTAGTTATATAAGTTGTTGAGAATTTGGGGAGAAATACAGATCTTCATGCATAGTGTGTAATACCAAATATTCCTTGAACTTGTTAGTTTAATCTCACCATACAAATAATTTTGCCACTATTGTGACTTACAGTAGTGGGAAAGTTTGCAATTTCAACATACTGTGATTATGGGCCATAGGTAAAGAATAAAACTTAATGAATATCCTCAGATTTTTTTTTTTTCAAATTAAGAGACCATTGGGGCCTGGAGAGGGGAATAAAATTTCCCATTCCTTTGTCGAAGTGGAGGCTCTCTTGATCACTTGCCTGTTGTTGCTGTCCTTGTTTTCCAAAAACCATATGTGATTATTAACTTTACAGAAATATTGAAGACCAGAAAGGTCGGAAAAAGACGTAAATGTAGCAGTACTTCAGGAACTTTTTTCACAGTCTAAAATAGGAGCGACTCACTATTCCCGTGAGATTTTTTATGTAGAATCACTGGGTCTGCGGCTTGTTGGCTTTGTTTCTTTTCAGTGCTCTACTGTTGAGCGCAGGCGAGAACGGTTTAGCCTTGGGTGTGGGCTGAGATTCCACACATTTTCTTTTTAAAAGTTGAGAAAGTTTGGTTGTGATTAAGTATTAGCTTTTTCCCAAGGAAAAGCATTTCCCAAGACAATCTTTGGAACCAGATGGGTGCTGTTTTTATGAAAGGTTAAGGATTCTTTATAAAGGCTAATAGCATTATGTAATCTACTCAACTAAAGTCTAATGCTGCTTTGGGAGCTTCTGGCATAAGTACTAGGGCCTTGTATCTGAGTCATTGACAGCAAGAACATGAGAAGACCCTTCTTTTAAATCTTCCAAAGCAGAATAACAAATTATTTACCTGGCATTATTAAAAGTGTTGTCCAGTTACTGAAAGGGAATTAATTTCTATTTTGGTATATTTTATCCTAGTAAAAAATACACTGCATTTAGTGGTGAATCATTTGGAAAGAAGTATGATTATAGAGAAGGTTCCATTCTCAGTTCCTTATTCGTTCTCCCTCGGTGATCTCATTTCCTCCTTTGGCTTCAGCTTCCATCTAAGTGGATAACTCCCAAGTGTATATTTCCAGCCTTCACTCTCCTGAAGACCAGGTTGTATTTCTCCTTAGCATATAGCCGACTCCGTTAGCACCTCCAAAGCCAACGCTCAGCCTGTCTTCCTTTATTGACACTATTGTTACAGAACAGACGTGGAGGTGGTGGTGAAGGATATACTATTACTGAAAGGACACCTCTGTTTTGGGGGGGTTCCCCCCGTACTAGGTTTACATTGTCCTCCGCCAGGGAGAGACATCTCTCAATGCCAAAGAGTGGTGAAAAGGAAAGGGATTATTTATTTATTCAGGCTTAGTGTAATGACTTAATGTCTTCATTAAAATTCTAGAGTCCTTTAGAATACCCACAGATGCACACAGTCCTTCCTTCTCCCTCTGCCTAGTCTGGGGTACTGTATCTCAGGAAAAGAAGTGGAAGTCCATGATTCAGACTCCCCACACCTTCAGCTGTGTTGGCACCACAATCTCCAGTTAATTTAAAGCCATGTGGCACCCTCCCTTGGCCCACCAGCAAGAGTCCTTTCACTCCTTTTCTTCCAGGCAAAGTCTCCTGCTTCCTAAGCCAAGAGGCAAAAGGGAGCAATGTGAAGCTGAGGCCCCACTTGGCGTGGCTGCCGTGCCTGGGTTTAAATTCCAGCATCAGTCTTCCTCTGCAGTCCCATTTCCAACTTCTTCCACAATCAGTTACACCTGCCAACATTCCTGTATTCTTCCAGCTTTACTGGGCTGCCATAGTAAGTCCAGGCAGGCCTGGCCCCATGGCATGGAACCAATCATCTCCAAGTTCTCATGCAGGCACCATAATCAGGGAGTTGCCTGCCAGTTACATCTTAGGTGAAAGTCACTTCCATCCTCCTGGCTCAAAGCATGGCCACAGCTATTTAACATATCTATGAAACCAGTTAAAGGTTATAGACATGTTAAATGACCATTCTAGAGGTTATCTGCAAAACTGTTGTTATACAAAACAACTCTCAGTGGCCCTGCTCCATGTGTCCCTTCCCCCAGCTCAGACTTGTGGGGGTGAGGACATTATGTGTGTGTGTGTGTATTTTAATACTTCTGGACACGCTGAGTTTTGGACCCCATTACAAATCCCAATTTGGGGGCCCCCTCTTGGCTGCACCCTGTTACACTATCACCGTCCACCTCATGGTCAACAATTTCAGTTGATTGTCTCTCATAAACATTTCTCACACCTCATTGCCTTCTCACCTTTTCTACAGCTACTCTTTCTTCATTTTCCATTTAAATTATTAAAGGAGTTGCCTAAGTCTTTAAAAACTTTTTGAGTCATCCTTCATAATGCTGCTAGTCACACCACTTGTTTTGTAGAAAGAATCCCAAGTTGCTTAGCCTGTGGGATTCTTGTTTGTCATTTTGTCTAAATTAAGAGGTTTTGAGGCTATTATAGGCTATCTTATATTTCTGAATCCATGAACACTTAACAGGTGCTACTTCTTATATGTTCCTATTTTCTTTTATACATCTGATAAGGGGGGGCATTATCATTGGATTGTATTTTGATTATTTTTCTGTCTCATGCCTTGCAAGGCTGAGCTCTCTTTAGGAGCAGAGTTTATTATCTCTGTGCATAGTCCTTAGTAAATAGACCCTCAGTAAATTGAACAGAAAGCATACTCGCAATTTGTAGATTAGTAAGTTGAACAAATGCAATATAGAAGTTATTATTATAAAGTCATAGTGAGTGACAGTTTTTTTTTAGCTACCATTTTGCCACATTTTTACTTCTGGTTATGAACACAGACTCCGCTGCTAGTAGAGTCTTTGTGATTCAGACATGTGTGTGGCTCCTCTGCTGTCATTTTCCTTCTATTTGAAAAAGCTGAAAAAGTTAACCATTTCACACTAACACATTAATTGTCAAAATGTCTGTGGACCAGCCATATCAGCATTACCTGAGAACTTGTTAGACATGCACATTCCTAGGCCCCACTTCAGACCAATTGAATCTGAATCTCTGGGGATGGGGCCCAGCAGTGTGGTTTTAGCAGACAATTCTAATGCACAGTAATATTTAAGAATTGCTACTCTAGGGAAAGTTTTGCCTTTGATTATATAATAAAAGCGTCCAATGTGGTTTCAACTATAAGCTATTTATGTTTTGGAAACAATTCATCACCTGGGAAGAACAGGACTATATTACCTGACATCCTAGGATGTGGTACAAAGATTGAACTTTCCCTTTGTGCAGAGTATTTGACTCTTGTGGTTTCTGGGAATGACTATTTAAAAGAAGTTGGTGGGAGGGGGCATCCTACCTCTTTCAGTTAAAGTATCTTCTAGATTATATTCATTCTATCAGTTTGGACAACTTGTGGTCATTGTCATTCTCATGGAATTGTATGAGGATGAAAGAATGCGTTGAATTGTACTATGTTTAACATTTAAATCCTGATTGTTGGTATATTGTCAGGGACAGAAAGTGAGCTTGCTATCAAAAGTTATACTGAATCTGTGGACAAATGAATTTCACAAAGTAATTAGTAGAGGTTAGCTTTTGGTTAGGAATTACCCATGGCTTTGAGAACGGTTTATTTAAGTGGAGTATTCAACCTTTCTAGCATGTTGTTTTCATTTTGCCTTTAATAAATCCTAACTGGAGGGTCAACTGAGGCATACCCTTAAAATGCTAACTGTTCCTCCCTCTTCCCCTCACCCCCCAAAAATAATTGTTTCTGGCTTCAAAGTTCCATTTGGGTATAGTTGTAGGTTGGCCCATAGCTATTTTAAAAAAAATTTTTTTTTAAATTTATTTATCTTTAGAGGGGAAGGGAAGGAGAGAGGGAGAGAAATATCAATGTATGGTTGCCTCTCGTGCGTCCCCTGCCAGGAACTGGCCTGCAACCCAGGCATGTGCCCTGACTGGGAATCGAACCACAGTTGTTTGGTTCCCAGGCCCATGCTCAATCCACTGAGCTACACCAGCCAAGGCTTTTTACTGTTTCTTAAACAAGTTTGGATAATCTAAATTTCCCAGCCTGTTGTGGAGGTGTCCTGAAGGCTACTGTGCATCATCTGTTAAGCATTGTTTCTATGCAGATGTATAATCTAACAGTATTGAGTGTTTACCATGTTCCATACACTGTTTTAAGCTGTGTTATTTAGTACGTATAATTTCTACAATAACCCTGTTAGGTTGCTACTATTATTGGCCCTGTACTACAGATTGGAGAGACGCTCAGAGATGTTAGGTCACTTGCCTAAGACCATAAAATTAGAGACAGGGGCTCCAGGCGATCTGATTTTGGAGTTCGCTGCTTTTAATCACTAAAAGATGTAGTCTCTTTTAAACTAAATTTTCCTATTCTCCAAAACGGAAGGCTGGTTAAAATATGCCAAGCAGATTTCTTTAGCTGTTTGCATCATAATATTCTGTATAACTTCAGAATAAAGGGTGGGCCCAGGTTTAGAAGCTAGTGATAGTGACAGTTTTTAATTTCCAAGTCTTTGTTATGTTTGCCTGAGAGCGGTAGCTGTGAAAAGAATAGGTCTGAATTTGGAAGAATCTTTGTAATTGCTGCCATATCTGTCTACAGATTGGACTAAACCATGAGATCAGACCCATATACCTCCTTCCTGCTGCAGAAAATGAGGTTACCCCATTTCCGTCCACTCCCAGAGCCTCAGGCCTGCCATACCCTTGGTGGGTACATAGGGAATGAGTACATATGGACTTATTGGCTGCCTCTGATTTTAAGGAATAGTGACAAGTGATTCACTTCTTAAATAAACAGTAAGGGCAGGCAGGCTGTGTAGTAGCCCATGTATACAGCCTTATGTAGCAGTTAAGAGTTACTTACATTTGAAATATTGTGCCTGTAAATACTGTAATCACAGTATCAGTTTGTCTTCTTTTTGAGATACACGGGTCGGGGAAGAGGAAAAAGGAAGGAAAGAGAAATAGTCTTGTGTCCTTAACTGTCATTTCATCTTTCTTGTGAGTCATGAAGGAGACAGCAAACAGCATGAACCACCTACGGGGAATTAGTAGAGAGGGGCTTGGAGAGAACAGGTGTTTTTAAAAGAAAAAGTAAAAGCTGATAAAAACAGGCTAGATTTAAAGGCCTGGCTTGGCAGTAGTTAGCTAAGAGAGGGAAAGAAGTTTGTCTTAATTCCTGTTCAGTGATTGCCCTGAAGATAAATAATGTCAACTGTAAAAAATCATTGATGGTCCCTCCTATGGAAGTGTTTTGCAGTTTTCTTGGGATTGGATTCACCTTGTTTTTTTGTTCCCTTTTTCTTTCCACCCTCTGCCATACATCGACACATCCAGTGTTTCCTGCCAGAGCTCCTTTCTCCGGCTGCTAGCCCCAGCTGTCTTCTTCACCTCCTATCTCCCATCCCCAGTTTTGCAGTTTTACATTATGCTTTTCCCTGTTTTACTGCCTCCATTTTTTATACTCTGCCCGCTGCCCTCCTCCACCTTCAGCTTCTAATCTCTCCCTCACCCAAAGCCAGTGGCCACCGTTCAGTGGCCCTCTTCCTTCTTGTTGAACTGAATGCACTGATGTTAGAACCTTTGTCAAACCTGTTTGAGATCTGAGCCCAGTTATGTATTACAGTGGGTGGAGATAATGGTAGGGAAGGGGGCAGGAGCTTGTTTTTTCTGAAATACAGGTTTTCCCCAAAATATTAGGTGACCTTTGACTTAGAGATCAAACACACTTCTGCTGGCCTTCCAACTTTAGATAGTCGCGTGCTGTCTTGTTGAGGGTACATATTTGTTTGAAAGTCCTTGGTAATGAAAGGTAGGGCAGGGAATGAGTCAGGCTCTTAAGCTGCCTGACTTTTCCTTCTAGCTGATTCCTCTTTTCTGAATTGGAGCTAATTTTGGATGGGTCATGAGGTAGATGTTGCTAATAACATTCCCTTGCTGTGATTTGACAGTACAGGCATACCTCTTTTTATTGTGTCTTACAGATGTGGTATTTTTTACAAGGCAAGACACTTCCTCCATGAGCAAAAAAATTATGCTTCACTTTATGGCAGTCATCTGGAACCCAACCCACAGTATCTCTGAGGTGTACCTGTACTGTGTAGAGAGGGCTTTTTGCTTTTCCCTACTCCTGGGAGGAGAAATAGATCTGTTTTCATGGGTGTTCAGCTGTCAGAATCTCCTACTTGGTTTGTTTATAGGCAGTAGGATTTATTGGAAAGAATCGTTGACTAAGAGCTGAAGACCTACGTTCTGATCCCAACTCCAATCAGAATTAGCTGCCTAAGTGAACTTGGGCAAGTCATGACCCTTTCTTTCTCTGTACCTGCCTTGTGAACCTTGTGAACCTTGTGAAATTATGTCAATGGAATGAGATGTGATGTGTGTGGAAGCACTTTGCAAACTAAGTGTTGTGAAAATTTCAGGTGTTTCCCTTTATTAATTTGGCTACAGACCACAACACTGGAGAATGCGTATAATGTCTTAAACTGCTTCCTATAAAGCTAGCTTTCTCCAGAGCAGTTGAAGGACTGCTCGGAACTAGGACTCATCACAACTAGGGGACAGGTTTTTTTTTAATAGTTTATTTTTTATTGTATTTTTTTCTATTACTAGGCAACAGTTTTGCTTTGGAAACATTTTTTGTTTTCTCACTTTTTCCCTTCCCCCTCCCCCCTTCCCTAACACACGTGTATACGCACAGTTGCATCAGGAACTCCTTGACCCTGTGCTCCTCTCTCTCCGTTCTTTAACAGGATTATAATTTTAAGGAGTCAGTGATCATAGTGTGCTGCACATTCCAATGGAGGGATCTTGGCTTTTCATGGCCAGAATTTATTACATTTTAAGTGGTGGCAAAAGATAACTTTAATTTTCAAATAACTACAGAAAACTTTACTAGCCCAGTAAAGCACATAGACTGTAGTTGTGGAAAGCTTTAGAAGACCATGCTCTGGCTTTGGACACACCTGGATTTCAGGCCAGGCTCTCTCACTGTTGGCTTGTGACGATGGTCAAAGTAACTTAATTTTGCAGGGGGCTTCTTATTTTCCACATCTTTAAGGGGATTATAGTGACACCTATCTTATAAGGCTGTTTTGAGGGTTAAGTGAGATAAAGTGCTTAGTATGTTGTCTAACACATAACACATACTTAGAAGATATTTGTTTATATATGTTTAATAATAATAGCTTTCAGAGAACACAGATAGATGTCTGTTAAAACACAGATAGTGTTTTGAACGATTTTTAATCTTGTTTTTAGGTAAGTTTATTTAAATATACATCATGATTTACTGACTCAAAGGACATTTTTGAAATCTGGTCTCATTTTCCTGTATGCAGGTAGAAAATTAAACTAAGTAAGATCAGCATTCCTTGCTCCTTGAAGTCTTGCTTAGGGCTGGCAGCATCAGGTTGAGTGACTTGCTCAGTCCTGTGCAGTGGGAATTGTGTTCAGGCTGTTCCTCAGCTACTTTCGAATTGTGTGGTGTTGGAATTGGAGATTAAATTGGAATGGGAGGGCTTCTTGTGGTTCTGGGCGTACTTGCAGATTCCTTTTACATTGGGGTGGTCAGTAGATTGATAATCAGGCTTAAAGTTAACCCTGCTTAGAAGTACAATTCAGAAGGAGGGTAAAAATAGAAAACAAATTCACTAATTAAGGAGCTAATCACAACATATGAGAGGGCATAACTCTCCCAGTTCATGAAATTGTGAGAATAAGAGCTTTGTGATGCCACATAATGATTAAGAACGTAATTAAAACAGAGTAATACTACTCCTCAGCGCTCTTGAGGGATTAACTGATAACCAGTTTTCTCTGGTGATTGAACCAGTAGTGAAATGAATAAAACCAGTATCCTTTACCTCTCCCTCTGTATTAGTTAACATTAACTTTGACAGGTGGGCAGGTGGCAGTTTGTGAGACTATGACATGACTCCTTGGATACCACTTTATCTGGAAATGACTGCAGTTCTTCCTGCAGAGGCTTGGTATATCCTTTCTGGAATTCTGAAACTTCTCCCGTGTCTGAGAATGACATCTTTTTGGCTTCTTGTTAGTTTGGTAGATGGTGCTTATAAGGAACTGACACTGATCTGAAGAGGTAGTTTAGAATGGCATTTTCAAGGCAGAACATTTAGTCTAAGGCTGTTAATCAGGGCATTCTTTTTTCCCTAGATTCTGAATGTTTTATGATTTGAGAGACTAGTATGAATTTGGAGATCCTGACTTCTACTTGAGTAACTGGGTTCTGAGGTTCATGGGGTGGAATTTATCTCCAAAGGTTAAATACTACTATGGATATACACAGAAAACTGTCCATCAAGCCTCCTCCATTTTCATCCAGCCCCATTGCATCCTTGGCATCTGAATGCCAAGGAAAACTGTTCATTTAATTTATACCTCTTGTGGAACATTTTCAGTCTGATGTTGGTAGATCATGGTGGATACTCTGCTGTGCCCACTGCAGAGGGGCTGAACTTGGTTCCAAGAGAAATTGCATAGCCACTCAGAGCACCCTCTTTTAGCTTCTTGTTCTATACCTGGGCATACTACCTGAATTGGTAGAAATGCTGAATGAACCCTAGGTGGAGTAAATAGCTGAGAGTGTGCTTGCACTGTGGTTTGGGTTTCTGTGGACTCCAAATAAGCCTGGATTAAAAAAAAAAAATTCTCTTTCTGCCATTGCCACCTTATCTGATGGGAGTGTAACCTTAAGCAAATTTTGAACAAGTGGCTCTGGCCAGTGTGGCTCAGTTGGTTGGAGCATCATTCCATACACCAAAAGGTTGTGTGTTTGATTCCTAGTCAGGGCGCATGCCTAGGTTGTGGGTTCAGTCCCCTGTTGGGGCATGCACAAGAGGCAACTGTTTGATGTTTCTCTCTTACATTGATGTTCCTCTGCCTCTCTCTCCTTCCCTTCCCCTCTCTCTAAAATCAACGATCATGTCCTCAGGTGTGGACTTTAAAAAATTTCTTTGTACAGGTGAAAGCAGGCATCATCAACTTTAGTTTCTTGGTCGTGCCTGGCAGTATTGTTGAGGCCTAGTCTTCACTATAGAGTTTAATTTGATTCAGCATAATGTATCCTTCATTCTTTTTGAGCTGGCCCCTGGGAGCCAGGCAGCTAAACTATTCAGAAAGAGTCTGTCAAGTCCTATGGTTATTTTTAAGACTGACTTTTTAGGAGAATTTTCTAGTTGTATGGACTTACAGGATTATGGAGGGCATAGTCTCTCCACTAGCAGTGAGTTGGGTTGCTGTTACTGTTGATTTTACTCCTGAACTGACTCCCGTAGTAATTCTCACCTCGAAGTACAGATGGTCATCTGTGCCTGAGGATTTGCAGTTGGGTAGAGGCTGCTTAATCACAGATAACTGGGTTGTTTGCTAGGGGCCAGGGGAAGAATGGGATGTGGGGAAAGCCTAACCTGAACTCAGGAGAGAATCCTGCAAGAGACACATTTACTACCCTTTCCCTTGAAATTTGAACTCTGACTCCCAAGAGTTGTTCATAGGTTAGTTAATACTTCTTACTGAGACACACAAAAGACATCGTATTTTTTTTTTTAAAGCGTTTATCTACCCAAAAGAGAGATCCTGACTTGGCATATATTGAGGTCTGTCCGGAAAAAGTCCAGCCATTGTTAATATAACAAGAATGGTTTGCACAACATTGATGAAATCTGGCAGCCAAGGAGAGTGGACTGGAATGCACATGCATGAACAATGCTGACTTCAGTGTACTAGTCAGTGGGGCTGGTAGACGCTTGAGTGAGCATGTGTACTGTGTGGCCATTGCATTCAAAATGACTGAGTAAGTAGAGCAACAAATCTGCATCAAATTTTGTGTTAAGGTTGAACATTCCTCTGCAGAAACTATTCGGATGATTCAGAAAGCTTTCAAGTACAACGCAGTGAGTACAGCACAAATAAAAGTGTGGCAAAAACACTTCAAAGATGGTCAAGAATCTTTTGAAAGTGATCCACGTTCTAAGGCTTGCAGCAAGCAGAACACCCAAAAATGTTGAACATGTACAGGCTATAATCAGTGAAGATCGGCAGCTGACAGTGTGGAAACTAGAAACTGATGTGGCAATATCAAACTACTTTGTCCAAGGTTTTAATGTAGGAACTTGGCATGAAATGTGTTGTGGCAAAATTCATTCCATGGCTTCTGCTACCAAAGCAGAAGGAACATCGTGCTGCAGTTGCTAATGACTTGATTCAAACTGCTACCAACAAACCAGATTTCCTCATGAAAGTCATAACTGGAGATCAGTCATGGGTCTACAGCTATGATCTGGAAACAAAGGCCCAGTCGTCCCAGTGGAAGTCTGTCTGGTCTCAATGCCTGAGGAAGGTATGGCAAAGTTGCAACAAGTTCAAGACCATGTTAATGTGGTGTTGTTTTTTTTTAATTGGGAAGGTGTTGTCCATCACAAGTAGGCCCCTCTGGGCCAAACAATAAGGAGTACTACCTCAATATTCTTCTTCAGTTCAGAGATGCAGTACAATGAAAATAGCTGCAACTGTGGGCAACTGGTCACAACAATGAATCATGTCTCATGCAGTTTTTTGGCAAAACATCAAATCACCCAGGTGACCACCCCCTACAGCTCAGATTTGGTGCCCTGTGATTTCAGGCTTTTCCCCAAACTAAAATCACCTTCGAAAGGGAAGAGATTTCAGACCCTTGATGAGATTCAGGAAAATACTATAGGGCAGCTGAAGGTGATTCCAGCTGCAAAGGATTTTGCAGAGTGTTTTGAGCAGTGAACGAAATGCTGGGAGAACTGTGTGAGGTCCCAACATGCCTACTTTGAAGGGGACTGAGGTGTCATTGTCCTGTGTAGAGCGTCTCTTATATCTTCAATAAATGTCTCTTTTTCATATTACATGGCTGGATACCTTCTGGACAGACCTCGTACACCTACTGCCACTTTGGTCATCTTTCATCACTTGTCTGAGTTTGAAAAGGTTATGGTTTGTGCTCTAAAGAAAGAGGCTCTTCACCAAGATTTGAGGTTTTCTCATTTTTACCAGCTCAGCCCATTGCTAACATGCTTTCCAGTGGGCTTGCTTCTGCCTGGCCAGCACATGGTCTGCCCCAGCTTGTAATTAGCCTGCCTTTGCTTCATAAGCTTCCCAGGGTGGTTCTTCTTCTAAAAGCTTGATTGAAATGCTGTTTACTGTTTCTTTATAGTTTAAAAATGAATCCTTTTTGTTCTTTGCAACTCATTTTCTTTTTTCCTTTCTTTAAATTACTATTAACACCTGTTGATTTTTTTTTTCTGATTGGCCTGTCACTGCATTCCTGCTCCCCCTCCCTCTAGCTGGGTTTGTCAAGTCGCCCATGTCAGAAACTAAGCTCACTGGGGACGCCTTTGAGCTGTACTGTGACGTGGTCGGGAGCCCCACGCCAGAGATCCAGTGGTGGTACGCAGAAGTCAACCGAGCAGAGTCTTTCAGACAGCTGTGGGACGGTGCTCGGAAGCGCCGTGTCACCGTAAACACCGCCTACGGGTCAAACGGCGTGAGTGTGCTGAGAATAACCCGGCTCACCTTGGAGGACTCTGGGACTTACGAGTGCAGGGCCAGCAACGACCCCAAGAGGAATGACTTGAGGCAAAACCCCTCCATAACATGGATTCGAGCCCAGGCCACCATAAGCGTCCTTCAGAGTGAGTCCAGCACCCTACAGTAGTAGTACTGTAGTCATTAGAGGTGGCCCGATGACCCTTCCCTTCTTCCTTTCCCTCTTCCCCAGTATGATCACTTACCCCACCCCTTGTCTTCGTTTTTTCAGACCCACGACCCTACTGGTTGTAGTGTATGAAAACATCTGTGGCAACTTTTTTTTTCCCTTTGCCATCTTTTCTACCTCCCTTCTTTCCCAACCCTTCTCTGTGTCTTTCTCCTCAGGAACAAAGAACTTGGGGAAATTGTGACTGTCCAAAATCATCTGTATTGGGGGGAAAAAACGGTGGGGAGGGAGTACCGGGGAGGCTTAAAAACCAACAACACTTAAAACTCTCAAAATCAGGCAAACTAGGGTAGTGTTGAATTGTTTCTTTCCTTCCCCCTTTAATTTTGTAGTAGGTTTCCTGCTGTCCTTTTGCTGATTTATTCTTTGGTGCCTTTCTATTTTTATTTCTCTCCCCAATCTAACTACTTTTAATTTCTTCTGTTCATTTCTTTGAAGCTCTCTGAGTAGCTGCCTTCACCTCTTTGGTTTTAAGTTTGTGTCTCCCCAGCCTTTTCCCTCACTGTGACTTGGTGCCATTCTGTTCTGTAATGCCATGGGTGTGGTGTGGTGATATGTTGTGGTTGTTGGGTGGCATGTAAGCTTGGATATTTTCATAGTTTTAGCTTTTTCTTTTCTGAAACAGTGGCATGTACTTCTCTGATAACAGCCTTCCACTGCAGCAGTACGCTCCCTGCTGGCCATACCCATCCAGTCTCCTGTTTTCTTAAAAGCAGCAGCTGAAATTTCCTCCATGTCTGGCTATGGCGTCGGGTTACTCTAAGCTGCAAGGTATTACTTAAAACCCCATCATGCTGTTTTTGAAGTCAGAGATGCATTCGACCCTCGTTCACATGACTCTGATTGTTAGTACTGTGCTCCTCATGGCAGAAGCTGGCTACCCAGTAGTTTGGAAGCCATTCACAGTAGCCTTTTCTTGTGTCTCAAAAAAAAAATATAGGGAACTAGAATCCAGCCTTGTTTCTCTGAGTGAGTGATGAGGGGGAGCTGAGCTGCTACATTGGAATCCTCCCCTGTATCTGTTGTAACAGGTACAAGTAAGACATCAGACACATGAACTTTTGTGGCCACCCCTGTTTCTGAAGAGCATCATGCTACTTGTATGATGGGAAGGAGAAGGAGGGAGAAGCCACCACAGAGCTAGTGCTTCTGGCCAGAAAGAGTTCTAGCTCCACATCTGATCGGATTATAATTGATGGAGCATTCTCTATTAAATGGAAAGATCCTCTGGGTTTTTCACCTTTCTTCAAGGACACATGCAGTAAGAAGCCTATAGCCAGTTATGGTTAAGTACTGATTGATTTCAGAGAGTAAAAATAGTAAGATACATTTATGAGGAATTTGGTAGTAACAGTAGGTAATATGACATGGGCCCTGAATCTATATACTTACAGGGAAAATAGCAAATTATTATCCTTTATAGTAACTCAGAACATGTCTTGAGGAGAGATTGGAGAGCTGCTGCAGTTGGCACTGTTGAATCAGAGAACCTGCTCCTGGAGAGGGGAAAAGAAAATCTTGTCTATGTGAAAATGGGGAACATTAATCCAGCAATTTTTCTTTTATTTAACAATTTTTTCCCTTGCACGCCTCCTTCTCCTGCCCCCTTGCTCCTTTCCTTAAAAAAGCAGAACTACCCAAATGGCCACAAAGGTCTGCAGAAGTTTGTAGGCATGGACTTGGACAGGCATTTGGTATTTGTACTTCCAGGAGCCTGACTCAAGTCAACTCAAGTTACATGGTCATGCCTTGGGGATAGAAGAAGATGAAAGTTGGGAGTACCTACCTACCATTCTTGAGAGTACATAGCACTCCCCCAGTTTACTTGGAAGTAAGCTTCCTAACTCAGGTGTATCTTGTGGTTGAATGAAATCCTGACTAGTTTGTTTTTTTCCCCAGACTTCCCTATGAGTCAGTTAAGCCGAGTTAACCATTTTAGAGAGCCAGCCTTCTTAAAAACAAAACAAAACAAAAAACAAAAAAGCCACCTGAATTCCTCTCTAATTGGATTATTTTATGATCCCCAAAGACTTTAGCCTCCAGGGGGAGGTTGAAGTCTTTTAAGAATGACCTCCTGGCAGTACTTTCCCCCAAAGTTCCTTGGGTAATGCAGGGCAGGCAGAAAAATGTGCCCAGTTTTTAGGCTATCTCTCTGGCCATAACATGTTCTTCTACATATAAATGATGGCTAGGGTAGGCCATCATTACTTCTAAATAGAAGTCTGTGGCAGGTAAAATAATTTTGAACTTGTTCTAAATGTTCCTCTCTCTCGGACTTTTGTAGGCATTGCTCGGTTGCAGAAATAAAAGCCTCACCTTAATGCTGGTGCAGAATGCAGATGTGGCTTCATGCCCAAAGGGGTTGATCTAGCATTGGTTTCCATATAGAGCAGTCATGGGAGGAGGTTACCCTACTCCACTAGCAGAACCATGTTTAAACCTATTTAAATTATCCACTTGCTCCCAGCTGACTCTCTCCTGGATCTTTAATACTTAAGGGGCAAAGTGCTTTTCTTTGTCTTCCAAGAATTCTTGACAGAAAGTCTACCAGCTTGCTCTCATCGAACTTCTAAATCTGCCTGAGCTGCAGTGGTCATTTGCAACGCCACAGGTAAGAGGAGCATTTACTTTGGCCTCCTTGGACTTAAGCACCTGGAAGCTCGTGGCCTCATTCTCAGAGCTCACCCTTTTTCAGTGCAGTCTGAGAAGAAGAACCAGAAGGAGAGTCCCAAATGGGACTGAAAATGAAATTAAGTAATAAAATTTCAGTAAAACTTAAAAGTGTGTTTGGGTTTTAATGTTGCCTTTTTTTGATTTCTGTGGAGTACTGGTTCTCTATTTTTTGTTTTTGCTTGGTTTGATTTTTCTTGGAGTTGTGATGCTTTTTGCTGATGGTGTATGTGCGCCTTCCATTGCAGGGTTTGCAGCCATTCTGTTTGACTGAAGGTCCAGGGATTTGGCTTCTGTCCAGTGTGTTTTGGAAACCATGGGACACCACTGCTCTAACATGTTTACATGCATCTGCTTCTGTGTTAGTGGCTGCTATGCCTCCATTATCTGTACATAGATACCCTGTTTGATGTTACTGATAAGGACCAGTGCTGAATGGAAGATAACCAATGTCTTTTTGACAGAGCTGGAAAATAGAACCAATTTAATTGAGCAAAGTAAGGATTTGCTTTATGTATCACATTTTTTGGACAGTATGAGCTATACAGTCAGAAATGTTACATGATAAGGAAGTCCTTGGACATTACATTTTCAGGTGTCCATGACTTCTTTATCCCTTTGCCCACACAATGAACACAGCTTAGTTCCAGTGGAGGGACAGAGTTCTGTCCTCAAGTGTTAGGTGTCAGCACTATGCTGCATAAAACAGGTGTCAGGGAGTGCTGTAGAGTTGTAGATAGGAAGTAGCCAGGCGACTACAGGGAAATGGGAAATCAGTCAAGGATTTCTAAACAAGCACTGGAAAAAAATCAAAAGAGCAAATACCTAGAATTATGGACCTGGAAGAGATGGTTAATTTAGACTTTACCTGAAAATATTTGACCGACAGTAGAAAAAGAACTAAGCCTGGGAAAAGAGTAAAGATAAATAATAACAGAAGTCACAAACAGAAACATCATGACTTTAATATTGGTGGAATTGAAAGCGCTTTAAGGATGAACCTTCCATGAATGCTACAGTGTGCCTTAAAAAATTTCTGCTCATTGTGTTATAACATTTGACTTAGGTTACTTTTAAAGATTAAATTAAACTAGTGGTCCCAGGTTAGTTTAGCCCAGGATGGAACCAGAAGATAAAGTATATAACTTGCCCTAGGGTGAAAGGTGTGTAGGGTGTTTTGGGGTTGGGGGGGGCAGGAATAGAGAATTGAGTCAGATATGTTTTCTAGGCCCAGCTTTGCCACTAATAATAATTATGGCCTTGCACATTTTACCCTTCTAGCTCTTAAAGAGTAGGAGTCAGTGAACTCGACCTTTCAGCTCTAAAATTCCAGGAGTCCATAATATGAACATATATTACATTCTAGTTATATTATCTCAAAATGGAATGTGTTTTAAAGTGCAATTCTGAAAAAAATTGTTTTGGGAAAAAATAAGGGCTGGAGAAAAAGAACTGATGGTTCCTTAAGAATTTTTCCTTGGCAAAATTTGAAAAATGTGACAGATTTTCAAAAGGAGATGTGCTTTTGGGATCTACAATGTTTCTTTCTACATAATTAATGGCCATGGCTGGTTTGCCATAGGTTTATCAGATTTAGATGTGGGAAAACCCATACATGTATTATCTAATTATTGCTATTACTGTTCCAAGGCCTAGTGACTCCATAGGGAATTTATTAGTTATATAAATGATATTATCTTTATCTTCAGAACTGCACGGTGGAGCCTGGTTTTCTATTTGAAGCCGATTTGGTTGGTGGTTCTGGTATCATAAAATGGTGGTATTCAAAAGTGTAAGTGGATTGTTGCCAGTACACGCACCCGTAACACTCCCATTCTTTTCACATCTAGGCCAACTGGTCTTCAGGTTGTTGTCTGCACTAGTGGTCATTTGCTTATAATCATTGTTTTTTCTTTCTTGACTTCCTCCAAAGTGGTAAAGTGAAAATCCTCATGTGGTCCTGTCTGCCCTCCCTCTTCAAGTCTCCCCATCCTACCCTATCCAACTTTCAATCCAGGGCCTCAGAGAATGGAAGGCTATGGCTCTCTATCATTATGCACTTTCATTACAGAGCCAAGAATTGTCACCAGTGAAGAGGTCATTATTCGAGACAGCTCCCCTTTCACCCTGCAGTGTAACCTCACCTCCAGTTCTCACATCCTTACATACAGCTACTGGACGAAGAATGGGGTAGAACTGACTGCTACTCGTAAAAATGCCAGCAACATGGAATACAGGTGAGAGGTGCTAGCAGCTTCTGGGAAGATGGGAGGGAGTGTGGTTGAGCTTACTTGACGTTCATAATCCATAATTATGCCATATGCATGTGTATGCGTATATGGTTGTTCTCTGGAGAGTTTAATCCAGTATGTCTGAGATGAGGCCCAGGAATCTATGAAAGATTGCCAAATGATTCCAATGAGCAGCTAGGTTTGAGGGCCACAGATGATCTCATCACTATGATAATAGAGAGACTGAAGGCATGGGGAGTGATTTGCTTAGGGTCACAGTGTTAGTCAATAGGAAAGTCACAATTAGAATGCAAGTCTTTTGACTTAATCCAGTGGATTGAGGAATCAGACTGAAATCTGCTATAGGAAAAATCACCTGAGTGATCTTTCCACTGGGTAAATTCCTGGTGAATTACCTTTCAGCAGTGTTTAATATAACCATAACCTGATCAGGACCAGTGGATACAGGACTGTTTAGTAATCTGGAATAAGGATGGTAGCCTAGAGACCCCCTTTGATGAAAGGGAGCTATTTGCTGGTCCATGTTACCTGGCAGCCAAACATTTGGTGCTTTCTTGGGAATTCTAGTAATACACGGCACCTTACCTTTCAGTATAGTTTGTTTCTAGTTAAGAATTGATCTGGAAGAGGATCCAGCTAATCCTGCTTGGCAGCGCGGTATAGTGCAAAGAAAGAGCACACTGCAGTAAGAGCAGGAGAATCTGTACCCAGTAGTAGCAATACCATTGTGCAGTATTTTGCACAATTGAGATCTTTTCATACCCTTTATTTAATTGATCCACATTAGTTGTGGATCCTTCTTTTTGAGGGGCAAGGAAACTAAGATTCAAATAACTGTGAATTGCTTTCAAGGCCAAATACTATACCTATTAAGTTTCAGAACCAAGGCTAGGTTCTAGATGTTCTGACTTTGTGTAATCTAGGTCATTGTTTTTTCCTGTTATACTGTATGTTTAGTAGGAAGTTAGTTTATCGGTCTCCAGTTTCTTCTGATATAAACTTGGAAATACAGCCTCAGCTGTATCCTTATATTTTGGAAAAGGTTAATCAAATAGAGGTGTTGCGTGGAATAAAAGGCATTATTTCTTGGTCTGTTCATTAGTTTCACAAGTTTGTTTGTTTTTATAATACCTCTTTTAATGTATGAGACATCCAGTGCTGTTTCTCTAGGGTCTTGTGCTATATCACCCACAATGCTTTGAATCACAACTTTATAAAGTTTGAGCCTGACTTTATAAAATGCATTTTCTCTTTATCAGCTTATTTAAACCTCTCTAGGAGTGTTCTGCATTGTCAGAGTTTTTCAGGAAATCTATGTTCTCCAACATTTTGTGGAATAACACTGATGATTCCCTTGGGCCACCTAATAAATCAGCCATGGAGCCAGTCTCAGATCTTGCATCTGCTTAACCTGTAGTGGACATTTTCCATTTGCTTCCATTGCTTCCCAATAGGGAATATTGTGGGAAGATTTTGGCCCGTGGGCATGACCTTATCTTCTCAAGACTTCTCAAGGAACTTAGAGTCAGTCTAAGCCTTAAAGATAAAGCTCTGCTCCTTCTCCATGTTCTGGAACATTTGCTAAGAGCAGGTGGCTTGTGTCTGTTTTTCTGTTGGGAGAACATTGATTTAAGAAATGGCATTTGTATTACATTGAGAAAACTCTTCACTGTTCCTCTGAGAATGTTATGCTGCCATGTATATGCTGAGACAGTCTGGGGAATTGGCAGTGTCTTTCTTCATCCATAGTCTCCTCACCTGTGTTTCTTTTTGGAATCAACAGTAAGATGGGTACATGCATTGGACTGGTCGGTGGTGGAGGTTAGGAGTTTGACATTTGCTAGTGCAGTGGAGATGTGACCATCACACTTGTGGTCACAAGTGTATTTTAATACACCATCATCACATGTTAAAATACACCATCACAAGTGTATTTTAACTACTGAGCAAAAGAGCAGGAGCCTATTATATAAAATTTATCCTCTGATCTGAAGGCTGTTCTTTCTCTGTTTTCTGTAATTACACACCAGCCCTTCTGTACATGTTTTGGGGTGGCGTATAGGTCAGATCCAACTGAGCTATTGTGAAGCTGGTCCATAGGGGCAAGAAAACTTGTTTAGGATCACCCTGTAAGATTCATAGAAAGTGCTCTTTTGGCCATTATAGTCCTTTCTTCTTACAGTCCTTTCTGTCGTTCTGCTTAATTTGTTTTGGATCTGCGCACTGCTCTTCACTCATTTGTGTTCATTTGAGTTTGCGTTCATTCATTTATTCATTCCTTTACTATATTCCAGGTACAGGTTATATGCTGGGCATATGCACCAAATAAACATTGCCTACCGACATAGAACTTGGTCTTTTGGGAAAGCGGACAATGAGCAAGCAATCACATAAATATACAGGGTAGGGCAAAAGTAGATTTACAGTTGTGAATATGCAAAACACTGAGTTTATTCTTTTTTATTATTTATTAATTCTTGTATTACTTTCCACATGCTCAGCTGTAAACTTACTTTTTTTCCCCACTCTGTATAATGATATGTTATGATAAGTTCTGTGAGGAATTACAGTGTAGCATGAGAGAGAATGTTGGGGAGGGGGTATCAGTTAGACTGAGGGTGGGAGGAAAATGCCATCTAAGCCAAGACCAATGGAAAAGGAGCTTAGGTGGCTAAGAGTAATTGAAAGAGCATTCTGTATAAAGAATGTCAAGGTTTCAAAGTAGGAACAAGCTTGGCACATGAAAAAACTGAAAGGAGACCAGCCCCACTGAAAAGTGGCTGAGACAAGGCTAGGGAGGTGGGCAAGGTGCCAGATGATACAGGGCCTTGGAGTTTTACCTGCAGGTAAAATCCTTAAAAAGTTTAGCTACATCACTGGCAGGTACTCTGATGGCTTTTTAAAAACTAGCCCTGGGTCCTGTTAGTGAGCAGACTTATTGAAAGACATGCTGCTAAAACACAGGGTAGAAGAACAGGACTACCAAAACAAGGTCTTTAGGGAAACGTAGAAACGGGTTTGCTTTTTTTTTTTTGCTGCTCTTATTTGACTGGAACAATCAGGTGAGCAAGAAGTTTTTGTGATGACTCTATCCTCTATATCTGAATACAACTTTATATTTTGACTACTTGTTTTGTGGCTTATTTCCCCTATTAGATCGGAGCACCTTATCATTTCATTTTTGTATTCCCGGCACTCAGTAAGGAGTAAAGCATTAATGTTTTCAGATACCCAAGGGGAGGATTTTCTTGTTAGATAGGAGGTGAGTTGCATTCAGGGACACAGTTTGGAGAACAGGGTTCCTGGTTGCCCCTGGATTCTCCTTTTGTATATCTTGACTGTTCCCAGCTTCCTCACTTGATTTTTCTTCTCATCTCTGCAGGATCAATAAGCCGAGAGCTGAGGATTCAGGCGAATACCACTGTGTATTTCACTTTCACAGTGCTCCTAAAGCAAATGCCACCATTGAAGTGAAAGGTACAACCCAACAGAGGCTGTGCTGTGAGCCTCTTACTCTTCTTCCGAGATACTACCTTGGTCTGAATTTCCAGACTTCAAGCTCTTGTTTCCATTATGGGAGGCATTATAATGTTATGATTCGGACCAGGCTCAGCTGCCTGGTTTTAAATCCACACCCCATCATCGAGCTGTGGGACTGTATTAATTTATCTATGTTTTAGTTGCCTCATTTGTAAAACCTGCCTTATGGGTTTGTTAGGAGAATTGTATAGTAGATTGAACCATATAAAGTTGTTTTTGTATGATAAAAATGCTTGAATGGCAGCTGCAAGTAAAGTAGTTCATGTAAAGCTCTCGAAATAGTGCCTTCTGAGTATTATTACATAGGTCTTCTATGGTCCAGCAGAATTTGTCAAAGTATAGTGTTCAGGGTAAACATGAACTACTTACGGATAACTCATTAGAATTTTCATAGAAACTGTGGGTACATAGCATCTTAAAAATGATGCTATAGTTGAAAGTTCCAATAAAGACCAATAGAATTGTAAGAGGTGGAACTACTTAAGTACATCATTATCCCAGCTTTCCTGTGTTACTTCAAAGCAGCAACTGAGACCCAGAAAAGTGAAACTCACTGCTCAGTGAGTTGGTGGCAGAGGCATAGAACCTCAGGTCTTAACTCCCAGTCCTGTGTTTTTCATTTTATAAAATGATTGTGGGAGGTGGGGCTACTGCTTGAGGTCAGATCGAAGAGGTGGGGGTCCTCCCCCCTTTTTGTAACTTTACTTAGGAAGATACATTTTGTTCTTTAAATCCATAGGGTGGTCTCTAGAAGCTGGAGGGGGATACATTTTAGAAAGTAGGAAGAGCCTATGTAACAGGTATTTTTTTAAATATTTGGAAGACCAAAAATTCACATTCAAGGAAGGTTTAGACACATTCAAAGTGTCTGTTGTGTGGTGTTATGAAAGTAGTGTCTCTGTCACACAGCCCTGACTTGCACGGGAGGCCAGTGCCTTCTCCAGCTGCCAGATTGAATTCCGAATGCCTGCAGGGGTTGTCACAGTTGCATGGTTTCAGAGAACCTGGGATTTGATTAATTCAGTGGCTTTTCTTGGAGAGGTCTGGGTTTATCTCCGTTTTTAAAGAATGCCACATTTGTTCAACATGAGGAAGGTGTGAGAAAGCCTTCTCTCAGCCAGCCAAGGGACTCTCCCCACCTGTGAGCTGAGCTTAGTGGGGAGACTCCTCCGTGTAAGACCTGAGGACCTACAACATTCGAAGCTGAGCCTTTGGCACAGAGTCCAAGTGCAGAGGGCAAAGGGCGGGTGAGAGAAGGAAAGTGGTGAGTCTAGTTAATAGTCCTTTCCAAGCCTAAAGGATAATTGCATGAAATTGCAAGTCCTGACTATCTGTAGCTCTATTTGGCGTTAATGATTTCTAAGCAGCACTTTCAGAAGTGGAGGAAACAGAGTTGTTTTTCCATTGGTTTTGCTGCTCAAGAAGGTGGGGTTCAGTGACTCCAGAGGCACCTGTTCTCACACCTGTTGGGCAGATATGAAGTGGTGGTCTGGAGGGGCAGAGAGGAGGAGGCTCCAGGCAAGAGTGTTTCAGAGGAAGTTACAGCTTAGATGGTATCTTACCTTAGTGGAGATGCGGACTGCGTATTGTTGCATTTTTACAATAGCCCTGTGAGGAGGATTGGACAGGTGGTGATAATCTGGTTTTAAAGAAGTAGACCTTAAGAGAGTTCTTTTTTATTAATCCTAAAATATATTTTGTGACTAGCTTGTAAAGATATGTTAGTCTCTCAAGAAAATTTATAAAGAATTCTAGTCTTTCTTTCCTCTCTCCTTGAACACCTAGACAGAAAACAGCTGAACACTTAATATCTTTCAGGTTATGGATAGGTTAGTCTGGTAAAGACTGAACTTTTTGGCTTTTTCTGTGTAAGTTTTAAAAGGTTTGCCTCAGGCTCAGGGTCATATTCTAGGCTAGCTCCTGAGTACGGTGGGGTAGAAAACAGCCTTGCATTCGGTGGTTGGGGGGAAAGGATTGAGTTATTCCCAAAGCACTTTTTATATAAACTCATTTTATTTTCTGAGTGCCTATAGGGTGGGGTAAGAGACAGTTATCTTTTTCTAACTATAATGGTTTGAAAAATTGGCTGAGTAGTAGAGAGGTAAAAGGTGCTTACACTTGAAGACAGAGAAGAAATTCAGGGGATCAAAGGGACATAAGTGACCTCTGCTGAAAGGAGTCTCTGGGAGTCTGCATTTATCATCCAGACTATGTACATTAGCACCTGTTCTACACGTGGCCCCCGTTTTCCTCCTCTTGCTTTTCCTGTAGTTCAGAACTCCCCTGGTGTGTTGTTTGGGCTTAGACTGTGGGGAGCGAAGGACTTAAACTAGCCAGGGACTGGGTATTATCTGTCACAACAAATTAACAAATCTTGAGCTACTTGTGGTGTTCAAAAAAGAAGAAGGCTGAAGAGTCAGAGGGAGGATGCCTGTCTGGGAACAGACACGAGGTGGCAGTGCATTTGCACCCTGTGCTGTGGATCCCTGTCAGGACCGGACTTTTCAGCACGGCAGTATCTGCATGTTGTGAGGAAGACCTTGCATCTAGATTAGAGTTTTTTCTTTCTCTTTTTTTAAAGACAGGAGTGAGGCACCATGTAAACAGGAATATACCGTTACTGTCTAGGATGACATTTCTTAGTTATTTAGCAGGTGACCTGTGCAGATGATGGAGGTAGAAGATGCAGAAGAGCGGACCAGGGGAGAAGAGCAGTGACTAGACCTTAGTGGGCCTGTTGCCCTGGGGCCTTGGCTCTCTGGAGATCCACCTAGATAACTCTGAGGAGGCATTGCTTTCCCCAGTTTTTTTGACTCTTCAGAGATCATGTCTTGCAGAGACTCCATACTTTATCCCAGAGCATTTGTGAATGAATAGGTGTTAGAATTTTTATCCCTGTAATTCTTTTACCTTTCTAATCTTTACTCCCTCATTTTCCCTAAAATTTAAAAAAAAGTGCTCATAAAAGAGCAAATAAAAACTTTCTGTATAATTCTCAGAGATAAAAAGAAAAATCTCCATCATGACTCCCAAACCTTATTTTATCCCTCAATTATTTTAACTAATTCAAGAAACAAAGAGTTTGAGTTTGATTGCTATTTTTAGAAAAGGATTTTGGTCACCAGATCCTTTGTAACGCCCATGCCAGTGTCTCTCTCAAAAAGGTACATCCAGCCCTGGGAAGGTTCGGGTCTCTCATCTTATTAGGCTTATCATCTCTGCCTGTTTAGTATGTCAACTAAATGCATATCCAATGAGGTGCAGTCTTTTGGTGGCTATGAGCGCTAAGATTGAACTTGTTTTTCTCCTCCCTACTTCTTAGCTTTCTTTTTATTTGGATGTTATAACTGAATGTTACGATTTCTAAAAGTGACCTTGACCTCCATTGTTTCCTGCTCCATCACATGGCCTTATAAGTGATGTGTCTAAGTTTAAACTGGCAAATATGGATTGTGTGGTGATGATGACAGATACCATTGGGTAATAATACACATCTCATATTTGTACAGTACTTTCAGCACACAGAGCATTTTCATGGTCATTTATTTGCTAGGTAGGTAGTTCGACAGGTGAGGGTGCTTAGCAGTTATGACATCCTTTAGGTCAGAGCTGATGTTGAAGCTGGCTCTAAAACATCTTTGAAAGCATAATAACATCTTGAAGCTGCTAGAACATTTTGAATATCAACCTTAGGTCAAATAATTCTACGTATTCTTTCTTGCCCTCTCATCAGGCTGCTACCCTGATCTTCCTTAGTAAGACTAAGAATAGCTGACATTATTGCACACTTACTGTGTGCCAGGGACTGTGTAGGTGCATTACTGGTCCTTTTTCCTCTCCTTTAATATTCACATCTCTGAGATAAATGCTATTATTATCTCCTCCGTCCAGGTGAGAAAATTGAGGCTGAAGGGAATTAAATGACTTGCACAGAGTGACAGAGTTAAGCAGTGGAGCTAGGGTCCTCACCCAGGTGCTCCAGTTCCAGGGCCTTTGCCCCTAAACACTAAGCCATGTGGTCGTGTTTAGCATAACATTCAGAAGGCCTCGGACTGAGAGAAAAAATTGGGTTCTGATCCTGGCCCTGCCATTAAACTCACCATGACCCTGGCCAGTCGCTTTCCTTCCTTGGGCCTCAACTGCCCGGTGTATAATGAAGGAGGGTGAGATAGAGAGGGTCATTAAGCTTCTCTAGGGCTCTTAACATTCTGTGCTTTCCTTCTGTGGACACAGATGAGAGGTTGAATTATTGAAGGTAATGTTTTTAAGCTTCTCTTCCTAGTGGTTGTGACTTTCAGCTTCTCAACTTTGAGAATGTTACCTTAGTGCCCCCACAGCTCTCTTCACCCTTCTCCCTGTCTTACGGGACATTCCTTCCTTGTAGTTCCAGGAACGGTGTGGAAACATACCAAATCTCATATTCGATTTGATATGTATGAACTGTGGCCTGGACATCAGGTTTATTAAAAGCACTCCAGGTGATTATAGTGTGTGTCCAAGGTTAGAATCACTGTCTTAAAGGAGACTTCAGTGCCTCCTGCTCAGTGGTTCACCTGCAGGAAAGGGAAAAGCCTCACCTATAGGAGGCAGCACTAGTCCCACACTGCTCTAGTCTTCACAACCAGTGCTGATCCTACTCTGTAGGGAAGCCTTATTGAGCCAAAAGCCAACATTCTGCTTCCATCTTGACCAGTTTCAAATTGCTGGTTGGACTTAGCCTTTAGCCAGCAATAAATCTTATTAACTCCCTTTCAACCTTCAGCAAGCCTCTAACTTACCGATAGCAAAGATGAGGTATCTCTGGGATTTGACACTTTGCATAAAGGAAGCAATGATTTTGTCTGTACACTATCATTATGTTGACTTCGACATAGCCCACTCATTGACAACACTGTGGAAGGATGGAGTTTCTTTGAAAATCAATTCTGAAGTTAAGAAATCACTTTGAAAAGAACACCAGATAAGCAGTCCTTGTAAGAGGCCCCATACCTTTCTCAGCTCTGTTGTGTTTAACTTTCTCCTCAGTTTCAGCTGAACAGGTCTCCATTGTGTAAGCTGACACTTTCTGCAGTCACCAGCCCAGCAGAGAAGCTGGATGCTTTGCTGAAGTGCAGGCAGGCGAGGCAATAGAGGGAACTTGGGAGTGAGCATTTGTCCTTAGTCAAAAGCCCAGGTCATAAAATTGGGTCAGGTATTGTTGGTTAAGTAAGAGTCTCTTGGAACCCTTACATTGCCATTTGTTAAGATACTGGAAGGACCTGACTGGTGTGGCTGGGTGGGTTGAGTGCTGGACTGCGAAGCAAAGGGTCACCAGTTCGATGCCCAGTCAGGGCACATGCCTGGGTTGTGGGCCAGGTCCCCAGTAGGGGGTGCACGAAAGGCAGGCACACATTGATGTTTCTCTGCCTTTCTTTCTCCCTCCCTTTCCTCCTCTCTAAAAATGAATAAATAAAATTTAAAAAAAGAAAAAGTACACAATTATTTTTTAAAAAGATACTGGAAGAGTATCGATTAACTGATGTGATTACAATATATGGCTATAAGGTCATAGACTGACTTTACTTTTAGTGGGTCTGTGATTTTTTTTAATCCTCACCTGAGGATATTTTCATTGATTTTTTTTTTTTTTTTTTGGAGTGGGAGGGAATGGGAAAGGGAAAGGAAGAGAGAGAAACATCAGTGTGAGAGAAATAGTGGTTGGTGGCCTCCTGTATGTCCCCTGACTACATGTGCCCAACTGGGGATTGAACCTGCAACCTTTCGGTCAGGAGGATGCTCCAGCCAACTAAGCCGTACCAGCCAGGGCTCTGTGATCTCTTTTAAGAGTTTCTTCATTATGCCCTGACTGGTGTGGTTCAGTGGATGGAGTGCCCTGTGAACTGAAATGTCGCTGGTTTGATTCCTGGTCAGGGCACATGCCTCGGTTGTGGGCTGGTCCCTGGTTGGGGGTGTGGGAGAGGCACAGGATCCATGTATCTCCCGCACATTGCTGTTTCTCTCCCTCTCTTTCTCCCTCCCTTCCCCCCTCTCTAAAAGTAAATAAATAAAAATCTTTTTTTTACGTTTTTTCATTACCTCCTTACCACTTCTACCCTCACTCTTGCCGTCAGCCTGTGCCTTCCTGAGAGGGTGTAGGAAAGTAAACAGTGTCCACCCTGTCGGACTCCTCAGGCCGACCGGTAGACCAACAGGATCTGGTTAAGCCATTCTTTATTAAATGGCAAGCCTATATGATACGAGGCACCTTAATATCAATAGGCCATTAATGAGTATGATTTGTGAGTGGCTGATCTGATTAAACCTTATTGGAGTCACAAACGGAAGTCCTATTTATATTAACAAACAGAGAACACATCTTTCATTTCTTGGAGCTCAGAATGCCTGAGTTTAGATCTATTTCCTTGCTCCAACTAATAGCTCGATTTAAATGTTTATTTTTGACCCTGGACAAAATAAACATTTTTTATTCAAAAATAAAATGTTTATTTTTTTATCCAGTTATGTGCTAGATTGCTGTAGAGATGTAATTTTATTCTCAGAAGACCTCTGAAGTGTGTGAGTAATCACACTCAAAAGATTTTACTTTTTAAAAAACCCTTTCCCAAGAACACTTTTCCATTGCTTTTAGACAGAGAGGGAGTGAGAGGGAAACATCGACGATAGAGGGAAGCATCCATTGGTTGCCTCCCACACGTGCCTGGACCTGGCCAGGATTGTACACACACAGACTGGAGATTGAACCCACAACATTTTGGTAATGGAACGATGCTCCAACCAACGAAGTCATACCAGCCAGGGCAAAACTCGAAAAGATTTTAAATAACCTGCCTTAGGTTACTCAGTTGGTGATAATAGAGTCACCATAGAGCCCCAGATGGGCTGGGGGGGGGGTAATGTGTGCTTCATCCTGTAGCTGTGTTTGTTGTTATCTATTACTACATATTAGTGGCTTAAAACAGCAAACACTTGTCACCTCATAGTTCTTTGAGTCAGGAATTAGGGAACAGATTAGTGGGGTGGCTCTGGCTCAAGGTCTGTGGAGCTGTTGGCTGGGGCAGCAGTCATCCGAAAACCTGACCGGGGCTGGAAGATCTGTTTCCTAGATGGCTGCCTCAGTTTCTCACTACCGTGGGTAGCCTCGGAGGCTGTTTGCGCATCATCGTAGCATGGCAGCTGAACTTTCCGAGAGTTCACACTCTAAAGGTGTACGCCTTTACTTCTGCTTTGTTTTATTAGAAACAAGTCACTAAGTGCAGCCCACACTCCAAGGGAGGGAAATTAGACTCTACATCTTGAAGGGAAGAATATTGGAGAATTTGAGGACTATTTAAAAACTATCACAGGGGGACTCAGAGTACTAAGGGGTTCCCTCTGCTACTGCTGACATGTGCTGAGAGCCTGATTATTTCTTGCTCTGTGGTCTGCTGTTCATTTCAGCTGGTGGGGCAGGAACAGGCTTTCTGATTGAGCAGCTACCATAAAGGATAGAGAAAAGTGAAAAAAACTCATTGACCCAAAGGCCAAAGTAATAGTTGTTGTTAGCACTCCTTTTAAGAATAGAGTAATGTGGGTTGGGTTAATTTTCTTTGCCAAGTACACTAGTGATGTTTCCGTCATCCCAAGGGTGAATATTGAGGGCATTATTCTTTTGCATACATTAGGTAGACAGGATATTTCTAAGTTTTACTCTGTATTCCTTGCTAAATTGCAGAAAAACAGCAGTAGATATAGTCATTGAAAACTCTTATATACTTACACTGTGTAAACATGGCCAGCACAGTAAGGTGGGGTTTAGTTAAGTTCCTAGTGGTGTTCTCTTAAACACTGAGGAAGGAGTGAAGACCGTCTCCACCTCTCTCTCCACATCTTTACCTTCAAGTTTGTGTCTTTTCAGAATAGCAACTTTTTTAGAACCTGTGGAACTACAGATCAACTCCACTTTAGCCTTTTAGGTGCTTCATTGTATAATCTTCGAGATGATTACACATTGAAGTACCATGGCAAAAAGCTGATGGTACTGAACTCACAGTATATTTGGAATTAGATTAACTGGTCCAGATTGAGTGTTCTCTCTGGGGAAGAGGAGAATGAAAATGGGAAAATGTATCACATGTAAGCTGATTTCTGAAATTTGTATCTCCACCCTAGGTGGGTACCCTGAGCTCTAGACTTGGTACTTAATTGTCTACATGACAGCTTCACTTGGGTGTCAAATAAGTATCTTAAAACTAACACATCCTAAAATTTGAACTCCTGGTTTTTACTACCATGATTTACAATGGTACCGTGGTTACAGAGTACCATGATGTACCCTGAAACAAAACAAAATAAAAACAAGTGAAGAAACCCACCCTGATGTTTTTTTAAAGCCTCACCTGCAGGTATGTTTTTTTTTTAATTGATTTTAGAGAGAGAAGAATGGAGGAGGGTGGCACAGAGAAACATCTATTGGTTGCCTTCTGTGTATGCTCCGACCAGCAATCAAATCTGCAGCCTTTTGGTGCATGGGGTGATGCTCCCACCAACTGAGCCACCTGGCCAGGGCCCCACCCTGATTCTTATACAGTCTTCTGCTTAGTGACTGAGAGCTCAGTTCTTATAGTGCATCAGGTCAGAATCCTGGGGTCATTCTTGACTTCTTTTTTCCTTTCACATACCATGTCCAGTTCATTAACAAACACATTAACTAAACATTTGAAATATATCCAGAATGTCCTCCCATCTATATCCTCCCTTCTACTACTCCTGCCTTCATCCAAACCACCCTTCCATTTTCCTGGATTACTGTGATAACAGCGAATTAGTCTTGCTTTCCTTACTGTTTCTCTACCACAGCCATCCACAAAGTAGCAAGAGGCAGCCTGTCAAAACATACAGGTCATTCCATACCTGCACTTAATATTTGCTGGGGCTTCCCAGCTGACTTAGCGTAAATGCCAGAGTCATTTTAGTGGCCTACACAGTCCTCTCTGATCTGGACTCCATTCTCTCTGATTTCCTCTCCTGCCATCTTCCCCTTGCTTACTGTATTTCAGAAAACCTCCCCCGTGCTGCTCCTTGCACATAATAAGCACTTTTTTGCCTGCAGACTATTGCCTTCCTCTCTCCTAAGGGTGTTCTTCCTGCAGATATAAGTGGCCTATATTGTCTTTATGCCTGTGCTAAAATTTACCTCCTTAGAAAGGCTTTTCCCTACAACTCTCAGTCATATCTGGCTGGTAATGTGTGCTTGGCAAATGCGTGTCAGGTGAATGAAGCACAACCAGAGGCAGAATGTGGTGGCTCTTCTGCTTGTTAGGTCACCCAGCCCTCCCATTATTGTGTCTTAGTTTGTGTATGGCCATGGAGCCTACTCCTTGGGGTGCTTAAGGTGGTTTTTAATATCTGTTGACTGAAGAAGTATTTGAGGAAGGGGGATCACTGAGAAGTGACTCAGAAGCTGTGGGAGAAATTTGGTGTGGTAGGAATAAGGTCAAGCCAGCCTGACCTGCTCCTTTCTGTAGTAAGGAGTTTGCCTGGAAAAACAAGACATTTCCTTTGTAACACCCTATGTAGAAAACACCTCACACAGAGTGGTGTTGAGCAGGTGTGTTTGGCCAGCAGTGGCTGTAGAGACAGCCTGGGCCTTGCTCAGCCCGTCCCTGCCAAGGTGCTTCTGGGACTGGTTTGGGAAGCACAGTCTGAGAGTAGCAGGACTTGGCATTATTTTTATTTTATTTATTTAATTATTTAAACCCTCACCTGAGGATATGTTTATGGATTATAAAGAGAGAGGAAGGGAGAAGAAAAGAAACATCAACTGGTTGCCTCTTGTACATGCCTCCACTGAAGATTGAACCCACAACCTTTTGGTGTATGAGACAGTGCTCCAACTAACTGAGCCACCTGGCCAGGGAACTGTGCATTATTTTTAAGTCAAGAAAGCCAAGCCAGTCAGAGGAGGAACATGGAAATTAGCCCATGATATAATACAATTCCACAGGCTTTTGCAGTTTCAAAATGAATGTTTTGACACCTTATTTATCCAAGAACACTGATGTGGGCAGGGGTAGAATTTTCTCCATTTGATAATGGATATAGAACTGAAGCACAGAATAATTAACTGGTAAAACTGGAATTTGGACCAGGCCTATTGATTTGCTTTCCCATCTTGGCCAACAAAGTAACGTTTGGCCTACTTTGAATTTATTTCTTTCAGATTACTGTAACTGGTGAGATATGGTGGAAAATACAAAGATTACAGAAGGCCAGATTCAAAGAATTAGCTCTATCCCAGGCTTTTTAGATCCTTGAAATTTATGTGATTTAAAAATCACAGATGGTATTTCTTTCTTTCTAAGTGATTTTTGGAAGCAGAGAAGACTAACGGCCCCTAGCATGTCTAGAAGTTCCCCCAAGGTTGGCTTCATTGAGATTACCCCAAATCAGATATATAAATCAGATTCTTAGGCTGTTAATAAAAATCTCTTGGGACACTGATTGAATTTCCTTTTCATTCCTTTCCTCCCCTTGTGAAGACTAGTCTGCTGGATTCCCTCCTCTGTGGGAGAGCCTTGGCCGTTGATATTCATCAGAAAACTTCAGGGATTCATTGTTTTTATATACCTTGCAGTAGGACTTGATTTTTAGGTGTTTCACCTCAGAGATTCCTCATTTTCTTAGGGGAATATATGACATTGGCCATAAACCACAATTGTTAGTGATATTTGAATGAAACCATGGCTGATAGAGGCGATGATAATAGCTTCTGCTTTCATTTTCTTTAAAAGAATGGCATAATTTAAGGCAGTTAGTCCTGTGCCTTCTTCGAGTGCATTTACTTAATATATAGTAATCTTGGTGCCTGTTTAGATTGCTTTGGTGGAGAGGAAGTAGGAGGTGGGGTTGGTTCTGTTGCTGTATTCTCACCCGAAATGGGTGTTATCAGTGCTGAATTTGAGAGTGAGCCTAAAGACTGACCATATTAGAAGCAGAGCTTTGAGCCATTAGGTGGGGTCTTTTTACCCTGTTCAGAGTTGGCTCCCATGGTAACTGTTCAATACTCTTTCTCACAGCTGCTCCTGACATCACTGGCCATAAACGGAGCGAGAACAAGAACGAAGGGCAGGATGCCATGATGTACTGCAAGTCAGTTGGCTATCCCCACCCCGAGTGGGTCTGGCGCAAGAAGGAGAATGGTCTGCTCACGGTGAGGAGGAGGCAGCCCGGGTCTCTGGGTGCCGGGTTCTTTCCTAGGGATGTCCAGACATCCAGGCCAGTTGCTACAACTACCACACTGGCATGGCTTGGGTCACCCTTTCTGGAGTCATGAATTGTTACATCCTGAATCTGGCAGTCACTGGCAGTTTCTGTCCGGCCTAGAATCCCTGTAGATGATTTGTTAGAGCTGTCTATCTGGTAAGGGACTATACTTGCTAGCCGTTAAGATAGGACACTGAAAGATCTAACCCCAATCTTAAGCTTTTACTATTATTCTAGTGTGTTTATTCCAAAGAAAATACTGTTTTTGAAGTGGGCTCAATTTGCGGGGGAGGACAAGGCAGTGAGAACAATTATTAGTATATTCCTGGAACACAAGAAGTATGGATTAGGAGTTACCCTAATAATAATACCCTTGGTCTTGTGGCCCCTCCTCCCTCCCCTCAGTCTTTGAGTGCTTCTTTCTTCACCTCGGCTGTAGGGTGGAAGGCCAAATAATGCCAAATGTAACTCTTCCTATCGCCTCCAACCCTGTCTTCTCTATTATAGACTGGGAAGGGGTAGTGTGGTTGAGGTGATGACAGGGGATAAGATAACCTGACAGATTTGAATAAGCCCTGGAAGGACTCTCTGCCCCACCATTTGTTTGGGTCTGTTTTTATGCCTGTCTCCTCAGTCATCAGTTCTGTGGCAGTAGGACAAATCACACTCAGTATCTTATAATGCATTTGTTGAAAAGGTGAAAGTTCTTGGATATGATATTATTTTTAAAAAACCCATTGAAGGCATGTGGAGCAAAGATGATTCTAATGACATCTGGTCCTAAGTGAAAAACATGGAATCTAGTGAGCAAGTAGAGCAGGAGTTACAGAAAGTTGGCAGCTTTCCCAGTCCTAGAGTTGGAGCTTCACAGAATAACTATTTTGAAGTCTGTGACTTTCCCCTTTCTGCCATACCCACACTCAAATGAGGACCTGATTGTATGCTAGAGATAGACATCGTCCCGGGGATTATCTTCCCATTTATGGTACTGCTTTCATTGTTCTGTAGCACCTGACGCACAAGTCAGTTTTTCCCTGCCAGGCTCCCATAAGATCTGCCTGCCTGTCCCATTCCACTAGGGGGTCATGTGCTCTCACCTTGGCCTTCCCACACATGCCTGGAGCACTCCTGTCCTACTCAATCAATTCTCCTCTCCCAAAGTCTAGTTCAAATGTTAGTTTTTCTCTGAAGCTTTCCCTGATGCTGGCATTGCCCACACTCTGTGCCTGCCCCCACAGTACTCCAGACATACCTTCTATTGCGGCTTTCCCTCGTGTTCCTGTAACCAACCCTTTAGAAGTCTGATTCCTTCTCGAAACCAACCTCATTGTTCATTTTCATGTCATTTTTCCTTTCTATCGTGCCTTCCCCTTAGTAGGGTATAAAACGTGTAGGATACATTAGTAAATGGCAATTGCTTGAGTAAACTTTCCTTTAACCCTGTAATTCTGAAAGGAGGGGGAAATTACAAGTCTCCCAGTTCTGACTAGGAGCATGTTCTGAGCATTGTTTCTGGAGGCTTTCCTTACTTCACCAAGGTGGGGTAGCTGTGCCGACTCGGAAGCCACCAGATGGGCCCACCTCAGACACGACTAATGTGGAGGTCACCCTTCTCCATCCTCTTCCTGTTCAGTTGCTTACCGGGCGTTTGAAGCAGCATTTTCTATACTGAGTCAGTCTTTTACAGGTCTACGGGGTGGGACCTCCACCACTCATAAAAGTTGGAGAAGTCCGGAGGAGCAACGTCAGGGAGGCCTTTACTCTGGGTCTTATTAAAAACTTGTTGGTTTGTTGTTGTTGATATTGAAGTCAGTAATGAAGTGCTCAAAGTCCTTTGGGCACAAGTGGTACTAGAAACCCTTCCCTCATCCCAGCCAGCATCTGCTAAGAGTGGAGAACATCGCTCTTTGCATTAAGTCACTTACTCTCACCTTTGTGTATTCTCACTTGTTCTGCCCCTGAACAGGAAATTGTCAATATCTCCGGCCGCTTCTTTATCATCAACAAGGAAAATTACACTGAGCTGAGCATTGTGAACCTCCAGATCACAGAAGACCCGGGAGAGTATGAGTGTAATGCTACTAACTCCATCGGCTCTGCCTCCGTCGTCACCATCCTCAGAGTACGGAGCCACCTGGCCCCACTCTGGCCTTTCTTGGGAATTCTGGCTGAAATCATCATCCTCGTTGTGATCATTGTTGTGTATGAGAAGAGGAAGAGGCCAGATGAAGTTCCTGACGGTAAGAGCATCCCTGCAAAATAGCTGTAATGTTGGGGTTGTTTCGTTGGGTGGTGTCCCAGCACCCAACGAAGACTTTAAGGATGTTGGGATTCAGTCCCAAAAGGAGACAAGGAAAATTCTTATAATGGTTTCTCATTCACTGCCCGTAAGATTAGACACCTAGAGTTATAATTATTACCTCTGTCTTTCCACTTGGGTGTTTTCCAAACTCCAGTGCCATCTGCCCTTCAGACCCATGCGGGGAATGGGCAGCTGTCAGTTTTCTTGTTCGTCTCTGACCTTCAATACAGATCATCAGGCAGACCGAACTTGAGGAGAATCCTAGTCAAGCCTGGAAGCCACCCTAAATTAGGCCACCTGGCCTTTCAGTCAGATTTAAGGTATCTTAATTGGTTGTCACATGGTTGCCTAGTACAGTCCCCGTAGGTCACTGCCCCAATTTACTTAGACTCTTCTGAGGAAAAGCTATGGAGCAAGCCAGCCTTTGGTTCCCTTGCTTGGTTCCTTTAGTAGGTTTTCAAGGTTCTTGGTAAAGCCAGCATCCACCATTTGACTTTTATGTGTCTCTCAGACATGAGTGCTGGAGAGTGGCTGATGCATCCACCCCAGCCCCTTCAGTTTAGGCAGAGACAGCTAAGGGCACCAGGAGTCCGTGCTGGAGGAGACCTTCCAGCTGATCTAGTGTCGGAGAAGGGTGAGCACAGCAGCAGAGCCACAGAAAGTTGTTAGCATTGGAAAGAACAAGAACCTTAGACTGTTAGGCATGCTTATTAGAATTGGGAAAGTCCTGGGAGGTTTTTGTATGTTTTTTGTCATGGATGTGTCATTTCTGACCCTGGGATTACAGCTGTGGGAGCTACTGACACTTGTATTAGCAGTTCCTTAGAATTCTAGCTTCCCCATCCCCGATCTCCTGTCCTGTCGCATCACCAGCAAAAAAACAAGTTAATTGGCCAGGCAGCCCTTACTGCCACCTGCCTGTCATTGACCGGACTAGTGGACTAGTGCACCTCAGCTCGTGGAGGCCGATTTCATTTGATGGTGAAGATGCCCGTGCTAGTCCAGCTGTTCTGGGCCTGTGTGTGTGCACTGTCATATTGTACCCTGCCCCACAGAATTGTTTGGCCCTGGATTGTAGGACCCACCATGTGTGATGGGGAAAATACTTAGGGGCTCTGGTGCCCTCTCAGAATCAGTGCAGCTCTGAAGGTGTACACTGGATTTTGACTCTCTGGAAGGATGAGTTTGAGTGCAACAGCTACTTCCCCTTTTTCTTCCTTCTCAGCAGCTCCTAATTCTCTTTGCCTCCACTAATTAGAGTGAGTATTATAATTAGACTGGTGAAGAGGTTTTTGTACTTTTAACTTTTGCATTAAAAGTAATAACGCACACAGGAAGACCTGGTGGACTCACCTCCAGACATACATTCGGCAATGAACTAGATGGAGGGATGGAACAGAACTCAGCTGGGAGTGGACGGACCCTTGTAAATAAGGGGGCCAGTTCCCCACAACATAAAGTATTCCAGGATTTTACTTTTCTTTTCCTAGGTCTATAGAACTGCTGTTCTGTGAAGTGAAACTGCTTTCTTGGGGTTTTCATACATGCATTATGTTATTTGTCTAGATTGTTGTTTCCTGCTACAAGCTAGGACACCCAGGGCAGATTTACCTGTATTTAGAACTCAGAGTACAGGGGCAAGTTGACTGTATGGTTTCAGCCTTGGCTCTTTGGGAGCAATGATGCTCCTGAAAAGGTCTTTTTCCTCCCCTAGAATGCTTTTGTGTTGCTGAGTATCGCCTTTATCAGCCTTTCCTTTGCAAATGTTGAGAAAGAAAAAGTCAGTTATAAAAAGGCAAAGATGGGCTTCAAAACCAGAGGGGGGTTTCGTTTATTTGTTTGTTTTTGTATTTTAAGAGGAGGCTGGCTGCTCCTCTGCTGGCAGAGTGACCCATTGGCTTAGCACTTCCCTGGCAGGGGTTCTGGTCTTTCTGCAGAAAGCACTTTATTTACTAGACTGCTCCCCAGCAGACGTGGAAGCTGTTGGGGTTGGTTTTGACAAATGGGTAGTATTGTCTTGATGGGACACGTGCTCACACCTGCCCAGGGAAGCAGCGGCTCTTTTTTGAGGAGCTCCGTGGCGGTGGAACTCAGTAAGGCCAGTTTGTTATAGGAGACGTGTGGCCAGCAAATCTGCATAGCTTCCTGGAAGGAAGCTTCCTCTAAAAAGCTGAATTATTATAGACAGTGAATTAATCCTGCATAAAAGAGATGACTTCAGGGTAAGTGCAAAGTAAAAACTTCTTGTTCCCATCTCTTAGAATAATGCAAGCAGCTTTTACAATTTTGTTGTTGTGGAATTGGGGTGAAAAATCTGAGATGCTGGAGGTGTTGCAGTGTTTGCTTTCTCTACATTTTCTCCCCTGCAGGCAGCGTGGTCCAGGCTCCACTGCCCACCTCACCTCCCTGTCCCTGTCCTTGCCCCAGTGATTCCTCCCCATAGTTTTTGCCTTTGTCTTCAGCTCCTCACTCCACCCGCCCTTCTTCTCTTCTCCTGGAAGTAATCATTTTTAAAAAGTTCATCCTCAGTGAGTTTTCCCGATTCTGTGGCTGTTCCTTTTAGCCAGTTTCCCCTCAGCTCCTGTGCAGTCCATGGAAGAGCAGACTCGGTGTGCGTGCTTTGTGCTGCCCTCCCTGAGGTTGCATACACACGTGTACATACACACGTGCACATACACTCCTTTTTAGAATGAGTGATTTCAAAACGCGGTGCCTGGTACAGATTTGGAGTTTTAGAGATGAATTTTTATCTATCAGATAATGAGCCACCTGTGGCTCTGTGCTGAGTTACTTACGGTGTTATGAAAATAATTTTTATAGGCCTGATATGCTTTTTCTCTGCTGATTAGGTATTTTAATTAATCAAGATGTACTTATGGCTTAATTCTGACTCACTGAGCTTTTTTCATATTAAAAGATTCATATAAAACTCATAGGTATTCATTTGGGGGAGCAGTCTGTGAGTTCTTGGTAACTCAGTCCCTTATTAGAAAAGCACTAAATGAACAATACAAAAATATGAAAACACAGTTTGAACTTAGACTTAAATCTAAATTATGTTTTATTAGAAAAGCAAATATTGCTTTAGATTTCTCACATAGAAAAAGCTTAGGGTTAACATTTAGCTGCTTCCAGAGAAAAGGGGGAACATGTGTTTTTATTTACTGGAGTATACTCAGGATATCTTGTAAGTGAAACTCACCCATGTCCCTTTAGAGGCCCCTAGTATGGTCTCTTTGAGGATTGGTGCACAGTAGGTTGGTTGTCTTATAGGTGGAGAGAGGATCACTTTTCACCTTCAGTGTTTTGGGTAGCAGGTGAAGCATGGAGCCAAATAAGGCTTTGTTTTCTTCACTCTACTCACCTCTTAACTACATTCTGTGACAATGGTCAGTGGTCATTCTCTGAAAGACTAGGTTCAGCCAGCATCCCTCTAGCCTTCTGTCCATCTTCATAGTGGAACATGTGCCTGGAGCACAGCCTTCTGAGCAGGGTCCCTGCTGACTGGACCCACCGAGTGTTAGAGTGTACTTTCAAGTCCTCTCCAAGGCCCTGAGCAGACTGGGGTGGATCTGCTTCATTTTGGGGGCCTTCAGCCCTGAACATTACAGTGATCTCAGATGAAATTTAAGAAAAGTGGTGATAGCAAAGAGTTTTCTGTTTTCACTTTAGGGGGATAGTTTTCATAAGCCAGTCAAAGGGATTCTTTCTTTAAGTTACTGGTAGAGTATTTGAGGTTTGGTGGGGGGACCATTTTTAGTAGCTTTGATATATACAAACTCTAACAGCTGTTAGTTGGGTAAAACATTTGGTAGCATATGAAGCTTTACAACATGCTAGGAATGTTGAAAAAGAAATGTGACTTTTTAAAATGACATGTAAAATGCACATTTGTTGTCTCTTAACTAAGGGTCCTTTGGCTCAGTAACAAGTTATCTTAGGGAGAAAATACAATAGGACTAAAGGAGGAAGGAAACTGGAAGTAGAGACATGTGGCCAGCAAATCTCTCTTGGTCGGTTAGTCTGCATTGTTTGATCAGGCAGAACTTAAGTGGGTTTAGAAACCATAAAAACTTCGTCCTTAGCGAGATGAAAGCACTGAAAGAGGAGCTCTGGCCAGTCCACTCTTGGTCATTCTGACTTTAAAGCCATCTTTTTGGAGGTGATACTGTATCAGGTAATCTGTTACTACCAGGCAGGCAGAGTCCCCTCCAGGTTGTGAGGCAGACCAGCTGCGGGCGGGGGCGGTGAGGGCGTCAGTGCCTTCGGTTGGGGAGATCAGGTGCAGAGAAATGGGTGTGCGTAACAGCTCCACCAGGCACTTCACTCGTACGATGGATTCCAGAAGCATCTTGTTTCCATTCTCCCCCAGTCCTCTTCCTCTCATCTAGCCAGTGGCTATAATATCTAATCATTGTTTAAGCAGCTGTCTTTTGGCCTGAGGGTTTGGGGTATGTTGATATTTGTCGGTTACTATGACTTCTTTTTTTTCCCCCCTCAATTGCATCAAACCCTTAAAACATGGTGGTAAGTGAGCGATATGCATGCTTTTGGAGTTTGTTTAATCTCCGCTTCAGTCTATACGGTGCACAGTTCATAATGTTAACACTTTCCTTCAAGTCTACTTCATTCACTATCACAACTAATTTGGATTTCAGTTTTCTGTTTAATCCTCATTTACTATGATTTTCGTATCTTTTTCTGTAGTTCTGTTCTGTCCCTCTCTCTTGATTTCCCTGTGAGGGGTCAGGTTGTTTTTTGTCTTTACCTATCAGGGAAAGTAGTGTTGCTGATAGTGACTCAGTCCAGCAATGTAGGGCACACGAGGCTGTTTTCTGTGCTCCTATAAATGTGAAAATGGATTTGGGGACAGAGATGATGGGGTTCATGAGGTTTAGACACTAGTGTGAATAACAGCTGCTCCCGTTGGCAGGCATGGCAGCTACACCAGAGCCACTGTTGCTACAACCCCTACTGCAGCCTTCTTGCACGTCAGACACCGGGGCACACCCGTGCAAAAGAAAGGGAAGCTGGTGGAGGGGTGGATGGAGTTGGTGCGGACAGCATCATGCTTTGAAAAGAATTAGCCTGGCTATTGCGATTCCCCCTGCCCTGCTTTTTCTGTTAAAAGTTGGGATACATTGATGATATTCTTGAATCAGCTATTGTGCTTTAGAATTTTGTATTTTTGGGTGCAAAGCCAGAGCACTCAAAATATTCTGAGTTTGCGCCTGTGTCTTTTCATTTAAGTCCCCGAGTGCTTAGTTCCTAGCATGTAGCTGAGCTGGCTTGGCTGGATGCTGAGAGCATTAGGGTGTTGTGGTGAGGGAGGAGTTAAACTGGGCTTGTGTCTTAGTACCTGACGTGTCTTTGTATATCTCCACTGCACACACAGCACCACAAGATGTCTTGGTGTCCCTAAGTCTTAGTTTGTGCTCTGTATCTGTTTGATAGTACTGTTAGTAGAACCCTGTGGACACTGGTGTGTCACTAGCCTGTTGTTTTGGCTGACAAGTTGCTGGTTTGTGGTTAGTTGTTTTTTGTTTTGTTTTTTTTGGTCCTTTTTGCTCCAGTCACCGTGTGTGCTGGCAGTGGCTTTGCCTCTCCGTTGCCTCAAAGGAACAGGTGGAGCAATGTCTCCTCGGACAGACATTCCTCCTGACATGTGCTCCTGCGGACGCCTGCACTGAGACTGTAACCTCCATAACTGCTTCATGTGCACCAAGCCCCCTTGTGGAATCCTGCTGAGAGTTTTTCTAGAAGCCTTCAGTGAAACCAAACCAGTCTGAATCGTTTAGTCTACCTGACTTTGGTAAAAGAAAAAGAACCTAAGAGTACTTACTTGTTCCTTCCCCTTTGTGGTCCTTTAAAGAAAATTCTATGTATTTATATCCCCACTTAAGTGGGACCAAGTTGCCCTTAGTTGAAACAGGAAAGAAAAACGTATAAATCAGAATCATAACATACCAATTTAAGAAGGCTTCTAAACTCAGATACTGGAAGCTTTTTGATTTAAAAAAAAAAAAGATACCTGCCTCACCTTGGTTTGGGCACTGGTTTTGGCCAGTCTGTAGTGGAAGTCTTTTTCTGGACGGCTGCCACCACTGCTCAGCTTTCCTTGCTGTGCCACAGAACATCCTCGTGTTGCTGGCAAAGCCTAACCCGGGTGACCCAGTATTAGGGTGAGCTGTTGTGGCTTCCTCTCCCTCAGTCTCATTCTCCAGACTAAAGATCCAAAACAGCCAGAACGTGTCTCTTGGGGAAGTGAGGATGTGTGGCTAAATGTGTAGAACATGCACATCCGTCTCCATCGCGGGATTGAGCTAAAATTGTACATTCATTCACCACAGAAAACAAACAGCAGGATTTTACAACTGAAATGTTGGTTTGTCTTCTCATCTATTTAAGAGTGAACCACTGGAACTTGGGGACAAGATGAATATAACGATGTTGCAGCCTATCTGTCCGCTACAGTTGCAGTTTTTCATGACAAGCATTCAAAGTGTTAACTAAAACCATTGAAACAACATACCTGCCATTAAAAACTTGAATCTAGAAATAATAACTCCATGAGTGTTTTGCACCTCCAGATGGAATGGCCTTGAATAAATGCTGTGATAGCCATGTTTGCCACTTGCCATTTGCAGCTCTATTAATCCCTATGCAGAGTCTCACAATTGTCTCCTTTCTTCTTCTGTCTCTCAATGGATTATTCAAAAACTGAACACCTGTGTAGACGATGAACCAGCTGGGCCAATGTAAGTACTTTACTGGACATTGATTGAATACTTTCTGATTGAATTATTTTACATTCATGGTTTCATCAAATGAAACCTAAGATTGCAGGGAAGACAGTGAGTGGAAATGAATGTTGCTGTGCAGACTTTATAGCCTACCATGGCCATTTGATTCCCAGGACAGGCTCACAGTTTTGTTTTAGTAGCAAGGTAAAGTGTGATACTGCCCTGACCGGTGTGTGGCTAACTAAGTGGGTTAAGCATCATCCCACAAACCAAAGTGGGTAGATTCGTGGTCAGGGCACATGCCTGGGTCAGGCCCCTGGCTGGGGGGCGTGTGAGAGGCAACCGATCAATTTATCTCTCGCACGTCAGTGTTTCCCTCCTCTCTCACTCCCTTCCTTCCCATCTCTAAAAATAAAGAAATTTAAAGAAGTCAAAGTACAATATCATGCAAGTGTTTAAAATTCTGCACATCCCATATGTTTACATTGATAATGTGGGGAAAATGACCAGTATATCTTGAGAGTTTGGGTTTGATTAAAGTTAATTTCAAGCTGGACTATTGCATAAGTATACCATTTGGTTCCATTAACAATTCCATGTATCCAGGAGATGGAACTGCAGATTTGGATCAATCCAAGATATTATACTCTCCTAGAGTTGGGGACCAAATAGTACCCAGTTAGTAAGTGCCAGAGGGCACAGCACTGTCTCTGTATAATTGAGTATCATTTATCATTCAAGAAAACAGACTGGCACTCAGTAGAGAAAAAATACTATTCTAACCTTTATAGTAATTAGATATAGTTTATAAATTAAAGGGAATGTTATCTGTATATTGTCTGCCTTGGGAGTCAAAAGGATGAAGGTACAGAGGTCTGCCACCCAGGGAATATTTTTATGGGCTCATACTGTGCAGTAAACTTTCTTACTACACCAGGGATGACAGTAAGTGAAAGAATCCCTGTATTTCCATGTGTTAATACTTTTAAAAGTTGCTACTGACTTTGAATTTAACTCTTGTAATATAATTTTTCCTCCAAAGGAAAACCAACTCTACCAACAATCACAAAGATAAAAACTTGCGCCAGAGAAACACAAATTAAGTACCACTTATAATGTAAGTATGGCATTTCTTAGAAGTTTTAAAAATTATATTGGAAATGAACGTGGCTCTGCTGACCTTGTTACAAAACTTCAGTTTGTGTCATGTTGCAAGATGTTTTCGTTCATTTCAGAGCAGCTCCCTACTGATGGAAGCAGTTAAACGTAGAGGCTGGAAAGGACCATTTGTCCGCTGCATTGTTTCACATGTTTATGTAAATGCCATTTCAGACTATGTATGATGTTTTAAAGTAACAATTTATGCTAGCTACTGTTTAAAAAGAGTAAGATTAACTTTTCACCTTCTTAGGTGGCATATTCCCAGAGGCCATTTAGTCCCCTCTGCTTCGGAGGGCAAGGCAAGACCTGTGGCCAGGACAGCCTGCCCCAGGGCCTTCCCCTGCAGTCAGGCACATGGAGATCAGAACTTCACACGGCATCCCTGAGCATGCTGTTTGAAACAAAGCTTTGCTTCGTGTGACACTTGGTTCTTACATGGCAGTGCATGCTTGTTTAACTTTCAAATACTGTTTCTTTACAGGTGTTTAGGTTCCTGAAACTGGTGGCAACACAATCTAAATTTTCTGCTTGGACCTCCTTGGTTCTCTCCCCTTTGAGTGAGCAACACCACGACGACGTCTAAAGCATGCCTTATTTAGCCTTTCCTGTAAGGGTTGACCTAGCAGGTACATTTCAAACAATGCTTCAGTGTAGAAGGTGTAAACTATTTTGGGCTTGATGTGCTGTGAATGTTGCTTCCTTCTCCTCTATTAAAATATTTAAATAGAAGTGAAAAGGTCCTCTGAGGATCGGATCATGCATGCGCCATTTTTTACTTACTGCAGCTGTTAAATTGGCAAAGCTCTAAAATGCACTACTGCCATCTAGTGATACAATTTTGTAACGTACAGCAAAACCTACAGATATATACAGTATATAAATATATATATATATTTATATTTTTGGGGGAGGGAGAAATCCAAAATAAATGCTTGTTCCATTTTTAAGCTGCTGATATTCATTCCATATTGTATGTTGTCAGGTGAGGAAATTGTGCAGTTCGGGTACAAAAAGATGAGTAATATAAACTGATATCTATAATTTTAAGGGCTTAACCTATGACTCTCATAAGCTGGAATAGTCCTCTGAATGGCTATAATGAATTGCAGTATATATATATATGTATGATTGCTTTTTAAGTGATTCTTTGATTGTTGATAAATTCTTATATCCTTTTGCACTGATGTGCTGAACTTTATACATTCAATTAAGGCAAACGTTTATAATTTACCTTTAGTTTTCAATGACCTTGAAATGTTCTAGCATGGTATTCTATGCAACTAGTTATACTTTGGGGTTGATACTGTATTTTTTCAAATTGATTTAATGGTTTTCTCACCTGTCACAGTTCTCAGTATGTAACTGTAGATGCATGTATTCGTGTTTTATGTAATTGTTGATGTGCAATGATGTATAAAAAAGTGGATTCACCTGTTTCTAAAAATAAAACATTGATAAAAGGTGTTTGGAATAATATTCTTTATTTTAGTACCTTCTGTAATCTTGAGGAGGCATTTTTCAGTGCTTTCCAGTTCTTTAGTTCTCCATGTACATAGAGTGTTAATTTCTGAACCCTGTCAGCTTTTTTAGTTCCTTTTCCACCTGTTCCACAAATGCTGGGAAGCTCTGATCCATGAGGCAGAGGCGGAGAAAGGGGCCTAACTCTTCCGAATTCCACGCAGATTGTTCATAGACAAGGGGCAGCTCCTCCGACGCCAGGAGAGACTGTGGGCATTCCAGAAGAACAGTTTATTAGAGATAACAGGTGAAAGCAACAGCCTGCATAACAGCACACAGAAAACTTTGCCTGAAGGAAGGATTAGGAAAACACACACCCAAAATTGATGTTAATTATACTTAGCTTTACACAGTTCATTTCTAAATACACATAAGAAGTGAGATAAACTTGTATCCTTAGGTATTTGCAAGTGTATTAATGAGATGATTTACAAAGTTAAGATCCTGCTTTATTGAAAAGTACTGTGCTGATAACCTTGTGTGGATTGATCAGAAACTTATCAGTGAATGAACTCCTCTAGTTTAGTTCATTATTCCTACCACAGGCTCATGTGTGAGGAACGGGTTCTGGGTATAACAAAGCAGAGTCACAAACTGACGGTCCAAAGGATGCAGTTAGCTTACCCATTTTTCCCCTGATCCTGTCCATCAGGTTGGACAAATAAAGGCATATAACCAAGAGCGAAAGGAAAACACAGAACATTTCCATCACTCCTCAGAAAAATCCCATCATGCTGCCTACCTTTGTTATCAAACCCTCAACCCCCTAGCAACCATCGATCTACAATCTCCATACCTTATAGTTTTGCCTTTGTCCAAGAAATGAAGTCATACAATTTTGAGGGTTTTTTCACGTACTTCTTTTCCACCTGTAGGTCTTTGGTAACTCGCAGCATTTTAAAACCAGTTGAGTAAGTTGCCAATATTTATGTATTAGCAGAATTCACATAAACGTCTGGCTATACTTGGCAATTTAGAAGCTATGGTGACACCGATGTGTTGACACTGGGTTCCCACTCTGTGATCTAACTACATCTTATTCTCTCAGGAATTCTGTTAGGTAGGTGGTTTTATACCTTTGCCATGGAAGGCAGGGCTGGTCTGTGTGTGTCAACTGATACTTCTCTAGGAACCATCTATAACGGAAATTTACTTTTTTTATTAAGATTTTATTTATTTATCTTTAGAGGGGAAAGGAAGGAGAGAGGGAGAGAAATATCAATGTATGGGTTGCCTCTTGTGCATCCCCTGCTGGGAACTGGCCTGCAACCCAGACATGCGCCCTGACTGGGAATTGAACTGCGATCCTCTGGTTCGCAGGCCTGTGCTCAATCCCCTGAGCTACACCAGCGAGGGCTGGAAATTGACTTTTCTAAATTGACGCCAGCCTTTCAGACTCTGCCTAGGTGTAGAAAGAAGAAAAATGAAAGGAACATGGAGCCCTTTTCTGCAGTAGGAGCCACTGTCAGCATGTTTATCTCCCTCCAGATGTATTTTCTTCGTATGAGTTTAATACAAAAACTGAGTCACACATGCTGTTTTTGTTGTCTTAAAAATTTAATATGGGTATCTTTCCATGCCAATAAATAGGTGCACCATTCTGTTGGCTGTATATTTGTCCCATCTGTGGTTATTCCACACCTTAATCATTCAGTATCCTATTAGTGAACATTTATGTTTCCAATTTTGTTAGTGTGAACAGCATCCTTACATTATGTTTGTGTAGCAAAAATAGAATTATAGGTAATAGATATGACATTGAATTTGATCTGTGTTGCTAAATTGCTTTCCAGAAAGTTTTACTAACTTACATTCATACACAGACTTGTCCAGAAGGCCAGGGCAAACGAGTAGCACACCCGAACTCCCAGTCTGGCGCTTTTTCTGGTTTGTGCGTGGCTCTTCTGTACCACGTGAATAGACTGGGCCGAGGTTACACCTCTCAGCAGCTGACATTTCCTGAATAAGGACATCACACCCTGACTTACCCCTTGTTTCTTTGTGCCTCTACAGTCCTCAGCCACTTTTATTCAATTAACCTCTAACCCCAGTGCAAATATGAGGCTACAAACCATGCACTGAGGTCTGCCTGCTGCTGGACAGCGGCTTTTATGTTTTCCTGTCATAGTTGCTGAGTTATTCAAAGAAACCACTCAAGTTTTTCATTCTGTGATTGTCCAATTATTTTGAGTCAGTGGTAAGCCAGATGGAAAAAACAACTATTTTTTATACAAATTTTAGAACAGTTTGATAGACTAAAGAAAATTATCCTTCAATATTGATGAACTCCATGCAGAATTCTGTAGAAAGCCAAAGCCACTGGCCTGAGCCTGCTGTGGAGTGCAGCTGGGAACGCAGCGAGCGGCCGCCAGGCCATGGGACCCCAGGGAAGTGTGGGGGAAGTTGAGTCCTCCTGGGGTCCACACGGCCTGCTGAGATCTTGGCAATGAAACTGCCCATCCAGAAACCATCAATGATCTGACTCCAAATTCACGCTGATACTTGTCTTAGTACAGTTTCCAAACGTCAATTAAATAGAAACCCTTCCCTTGATTCCTCTTTTTGGGAAAGTGGTAAATTCGTCATAACGCACCTGAAGGCTAACACTCCTCTCTTTCCTTAGGAGAAGTGCTCTTCAGTGTGCGCCACTGTGCCAACCTCGTGACAGGGTGGGCGGAAAGCCCGGCTCGGTCTCTACCGCCTTCTACAGTAAAACCTCAAGTTGTTATTCTAGAACAAGGGAGTGAACAGAGGTATACAGATTCTCAGGATCACTGTTTGTCATGACAAGAAAACACAGAAAGAGGCTCTACCTGAGCTAACTGGGTCACTGAGGTCCTTCCTCCTGCAATGCCTGTGCTGGCCGGCATGCACCGCTGCTGCCCCGGCTCCTGGTGTGACTGTAACGAGAAAACTGGCAGTTTAGCTAAACAGAGTCTTAAGCACCACAGGCCACTGAAGAAGTGGAAACACATGCATTTGTATTCAAAGGAAAAGTATCAGGAAAAACCGCTGCCAGTGTCACCTGTCCTCTTTTCAGCCGGGCTGCTACTTGCTGTAACACAGCAGAGGTATGTGCAGTTTAAATCTGAGGCCCCAGGACCACAGTCTGGTATTGGAGGGCAGTAGGTAGTGCCCAGCTTCTGATTATTGTGACATATGTCACTGATTAAGTGACATATGTTCTTTCAGAAAACCAAAGCTGGTTGTGGGGGGAACACCCTGTGATTGCAGGATAACCATATGTTTTTGAATAAAACCGAGTTTTAAATCTCGTTTTAGACATTCTGAGGGAATGGGTTCTCAGACACTGGATAAAGGGAAGTGAGCCACAGAGAACGAGGTAGAGAGGTCTGGGCCTCAAGAACCCACAGCCCATTGAGAACCTAAACAAACCAGTGATTAGAATGCAACCCAGGAAGTGTGGGGCGGGGGCCAGCACAGGGCCTCAGGCTCAGGGGAGGAGAGGTCTGGCAGGGTGAGCCAAGCCTGGAGGGCAGGAGTTTCTCGAGGGTGTGCTATTGCAAAGAGAGCTGGAAAGTGAGGGCTTGTTCTTGGGTAGCATTCGGGCAGGTGTTTCAGGCAGGAGGAGGCGGCAGAAGGCTGTGACGGCTGCTCCCACATAGCAGCACGAGAGTTTAGGAGAACCCCAGCACTTCAGATCTGCACTGCAGATTTGGCTCTGGGTCCTGAGGCTGTTGTGGTGCTCACCTCCAGAGAGGTGCACCCACCTCAGCTGTGTTAACAGGGAGAAACCAGGGGCCTCTCCAGAGGGCATCTCTGCCTATCACCAGCGTGTTCCGGTTGCCAGGAGTCAGAGGTGCCAAATTTTGTCTGTGGAAGCTGACTTGCTAGTTAGTAGGTGTTAGCAGAAAAATAGATGCAGAGGCATCAAAAACAGGGTTGGGGGACAGAGAGAAAGGAAGGAACGAAGAAAACGAGTCAAGATCACTAAAATTAAAATGAGCAAAAAGGGAAGAGACACTAACGAATTACGCGTCCTTAGGCAAGCCCCATTTCTCTCTTCAGTTTCCTCTGTGAAAATGAGAGACTCAAGTGCCTTGTATTTCTCCCAGCTCTGATATCTGATGCTGTCCGAGGGTACAAATCAGTTCAGCTCACATCGTGGTCTTTAAACAACTGGGAGAGACAATAACCGAAAGCCGAGCGGCACAAACGCTGAATAGCCGACCTCCACCCAAGTCCCCGAGGCTAGTGTAGTGGGATGGCTCCAGGGTCAGAGGGCCCGCCCCCGTGCAGGAGTGGCAGGCTCAGTGCGCCCAGTAGCTGGCGCCCCTGGCTGCTAACAGAGAAGGGACTTCACCCAGGAACTGCCTTCCTCTTTCCTGCCTCCCTCGGGTGGGCTGGCCTTAGAAGCCCTTCGGTTGAGAAACACCTGGTTATGCCACAATTAGCAAAATTACAAGGCTATTGAAAAGCAAAACCAAAGTAGGAGCCAGGGAATGATTCAAGAACTTGAAATAGATGAGGAATTATTTCTTTGCCAAAAAAAAGGAACTATTTTAGAGAAATATATTGGTATTGGGAAAATGGCACACCTGAATACAGGACAGCAGCAGTTGGCCACGGCTTTTACCTTGTGAGGCGTTCGGAGAAAGGGGGCGTCATGTTGAGCTGCACAGCAGCAGTGCGGGCCCACCAGGGGCAGAGCACTCACCAGGACTACGCGCATCTCCTAGGCGGTGCCTCACAAGGCCTGCACTCCAGTGAAGTAACCTGTGCTTTACCCTGTCTTCCCTGCAGCTGACACTCCAGCCTCTCCCACCCTTGCTAAATGACCAGGATGCTAACGTGTTCATTTGCAGGGGAAGGCAGATCTGAAGGGGAACAGTACTGGCAACCATGGTCACCACAGATAATGTTACTTAGATACTGGCCAGGATTATACTAGGTGCTTTCTATCAATACAGCATTTCAAATCTCCCCATTTTACAGATGAGGTTACATGAGATTAGACCCTTCAGCTGCTCGCCGGGCCACGATTCAGACCCAGATCCATTATTCCAAAGCCTATATAGTCTTTGCACATTGTGCTCTGTCATCTACTCAGGACACCCAACTATAGCTCAGAGGACCCTCAACAGAGAATTCAGAGAAGACAGGAAACTGTTCCAGCCACCTTCACTTCTACCTAGATATTTGGACCGGCCTTTAAACTCCCAGTCCTGGAGCCTTTCCCTGCTGCTGGGGCCCCGCAGCCTCACCCGCAGTTACATATCGGTACAGATAAACCGTAACTGCAGTCCACTTTGTCTCGTCACCTTTATAAGGCATTCCAGGCCTAGCTCTCAAATCCTGGGACCCAATTGGTTCCAGTTGTACCCCATGCACTGGGTTCTCTATAATCTGAATCTAATAACTGGTGAAACATACAACAAAAGGAACTTTTTAAGGGCAAAGAATCACAAGAAATAAAGTACCTTATAATCAACCACCCCTTTCCATTTGCAGGCAAAATGCCTGAAACTAGATCCGGGGTTGCGGTCGAGCAGCTTCAGCACCGAGGCCACCACAGAAGATCACGCGGGAACAAGCGAAAGAATGCGACGCAGCCCGGGCTGACAACAGGCTGCACGTCACAGAGAGAGCCACACGGCAGCTTAAAGTTAAAGGCTGTGCGATAAATAATGTAAATGTATGTTTGCCCTAGATAAATTATGAACGACAAGAACTTGTTGATAAACTAGAAGAGCACTGTCTTGGTCCAGTGAGCTTAAGGGGAACTAACAAAGCAAAGTTATAGAAAGTCATGTTTGGAAAATCATGTCTCAAAATAGAAAGTAAGAAACCCAGCTTCAAACCGGAATTTAAATCCAAGAGCAGAGGCAGGTCTTACTCTAACCGCCTTTGGGACTAAGTGTTCTCCCAGGAGAAATTCTGAAACAACGATGCTCAAGGTTTTGACCACAAGATTCCTTGACACACAATCAGTGGCCCTCACACAGCTTTTGTCTGAGTCATATCTATTTAATGTTTATGTTAATTAAAACTTTTAAATATTGATTAATTAATTTAAAACTACTGTTAATATTTAAAACATTTTCATGAAAGAACTATTTTCTTCAAACAAAAGTGTAATGATTTTTGCACGCTCCTTTAATGCCTAGCTCAGTGGAGAACAGCTGGGCCTGTGTACTGCGGCTGACACGCTGCTATGGCTGAACGGAAGCGTATGAAGAGAATCTAGTCTCACACAGCTGAAGTAGGTGGAAAAGGCAGACATCTTTTAAAAGAGCCTTTTCAGATACTTGTGGACATTCTTTAATATGACACCAAAACTCAGCAAACAAAAGTTTCTTAAAGGTTAGTTGCAACCCAGAATCTGAAATCACAGCGGTGAACTCCGTCACACTGAAATCCATAGGTCCGTTCTGCCCTGTAAACAGACCTTTTACCCAGGCCTGATTTCTCAGCACCGTGTGCATTTGGCCATTTGGAAGATACTAGTTCACTGAACTATACAAATCTTCCAGATGCTGAAACATTCTGTCCTGCGATTATTTGAAAAGACCCTATGAACGGCAGCATCAGAAAAGCCTTCTGGGTAGGAGCTGCAAAGCTCCAATGGCGAATCCAAGTTACCCATGGCTCTAATTTCCACTGGAGAAGCTTATTTTAATCACTGTTGGTAAATACTCTCACTTGTTTTCCGGAAACGATAGGGTCACTCTCTTCATTTCTAAGAAAAAGCCCACCAAATACCCAAATCTGAATCAGCACACTGTTCTTCGAAGTAGCGGTGTCCGTGAAGAAAGGCTGGTTGAGGCCCAGCGCAGTTGCACGAGTGCTGCCCCTGAAACAGTGTTGTGCTTCAGAATGATGGGCCCTTCTTTGTGTTCTCACTGTCAGTGGTGGAAGGAGAATGGGATGCAGTGTCGTCCACTGCCTGCATTTGTGCTCAGGGGACAACAGATTTGCTCAAAATGCTTTTACCCCATTAAGGCAAATAGTGACAAAATTAAGAGGGTAAATACTGTCTTAATATTATTGCAAAAATAACATGGGCTTTGTGGATCCCTGAAAAGGTCGCAGGGAGGGGCCCGTGGACCACACTTTGATCACTACTGTTTCAGAGGGCCACCCAGTCTAACTGGTAGGATTACAGGTAGCTCCTCCAATTTGAGTAAGTCACTCAACATTAGATATCTTTAAATGTGCAAAGCTGATAGGCTTGACAAATCCCACTGTCACTCTGACCCCCCAGAGAGCACGACCCCGTCAGGTTTCTGGTACGGCCAACGTGCTGGCCTGCTTACCCCCGGCAGCAGCAGCGGGACGCTCTGCACACGGCCCTCCGTGCGGCTGTCTGCTGCCGGCATTGGGCCCTGGCTGCTTCCCTCGGGCGTCTGAATGGTCACGTACTGGGCCAGGCTCCGCACACAGCTGTCACAGTGCTCCAGCGCCTGCTGCCTGGTCTCGCCGCCAAACTGCACCCTGAACATGCGACTCTTGTCCTGTTTGACAAATCAAAAGTTACTCTCGTCATATCACTTTACTTTTACGTACCGCGGGGCCTCATGAGTGCTTCCCTTTGCTTGGAGGGGAAGAGGTAGGGATAAAGAGCATTTACCCTAGGCTGATGATGTGGGTATAGAAAAGCTAATAATTCATTTTCTTCCCATGTTGAGGAGCTGTGCCTCATACTAAATTTCATTTCCTTCAGGGAACAGACATTAGTGAATGTGGAGAAGCCCCATACAGACCAGGAAGGAGACCATACTGACTGCAGTAAACAGTCAATGTTTTGTCTTTCTTTGGAATAAAGATTTCCTAGCTTTTAATTCCTGAAGCAAAAAAAAATCAGTGAAGATAACACAGCATATTCTTGGCTCAGCAAAAAATCTTAAACCTCAGTATATGAAAAACCAGGTGAATGCTGCATTAACCAAGCCAGAAAACTTGAATAAGCAAGAGTGGGGAGTGGACCAGACAGGCTGATGCTAAAGCTAATGTGTCATGTGGACAACCGGTGGTGTCCTTCGTCACTGAGGCCAGACTAGCATGCAAATCCCTCAGAATCAAACGTTGCCTGTAATTTGCTCTATGAGTTAGCATCCCTTGGCAAATCAGCAAATTTGAGAGAGATGCAATTAAAAATTTTTAAATCTGGCAACTATGTCAAATTTATTTGATTGTGAATTGAAAAAAATAAATTGTAACAATAAGCCCATTATTTTAAGAGAAGTAGTTTCCTTTTTTCTAATCTAATACTCTGCCTAGTTTAGAGAAGTCACCTCACACAAAAGCCCCTCCAGTGGACTGGCTGTATGTATTGTGTGCCTTTACTCAACTTCTCCCACCAAGAAACTCAGATGCTAACTTAGCGGAGTGACGGCACTTTGCATTTATTAAATCCATACATTACACCGCTAACCGGGAAATGCATCAGACCACAGTTAGCAAAACCCTAAGTTCCTAGAAAAACCCAAAATTTCCTTGATTCTCCCCTTCACAATTTATACTATTTAAATGCAAAGCCCTGGATTTAGGTGACGTGGGGCTGGGCACGGCTGAGCAGGGCTCAGGAGTCCCGTTCAGTACAGACACTGCTGCCCCTTTCTCGCCACTGTTGGTTTTTGTTGTTGCTTAACTAATTTAACTTTTCCCCCTAAGTAGGAAAGGGATCTGTTACCATTACTCCATTCAGCAATGAAAAAATGTGAAACGGAAATATTCTAGTATGTTCCAAGTGGCCCTTCTCGCGTCACTTTACTTTTATTCATCAGAGGGTCTTCTGGTGAGTGCTTGCCTTTGCTTGGAGGGGAAGAGGTGTGGGTGAGGGGCATTTACCCTAGGTTGTATTACGGTGTATTAGAACATACGCACATACTTGTACATGACTATATATAGTTATATCTTATATATAATATAGAGGTTATCTCTATTTACACTACTCTTTTGTAACCTGATTTTTTGTCTCACAATAAGAATAAAAATAGTAGTACTTCATGACTTTTAATGGCTAAAGAGTATTCCTTTAACTGGCTCCAAATGGACAAACATGTGTTTGCAGCCTCTTTTCCTGTTATAAACCACGAGCTTTGATAAGCACACAAACACCTGGTGGGAGGATCCGTGGGTTCTGCGGCCTCGTCCCAGACTTCCCGGGGCAGGACAGCGCCAGTTGCCCCCGAGAGTCTGTGTGCCCACTCCCCCGCACCCACCAACGCCAGAGATAATTCTTCTTTTTATATTTTCAACGTATTAGATTAACATCAATTTTTATCTTAGAACTTCATTTCTTTGATTACGAGTGAGTGTGAATATTCTCCCACTTGTGGTCATTTGTGTTTTTTTCTTCTGTCAGTGCTTGCTCACTTCCTTGGCCACTTTTCTTGGATGAATAATCCCCAAATTATCAAGAGTCACTGAAAGGTCACTTCCCCCAGGAAGGGAAAAGGACTGATAAGAGAACTGTGCAATCAGCTTTTGGTAAAACTACAAATCTTTTGTGAAATTGAGCTGAATTCTTCTTTACAATTCATTAGTTGTTTCCAATGCACTCTGATACAGACTCTGAATAAAGACATCTATATGAAGTAACTTTTTATTAGCTATTTCTATTATTATTAAAGGTTTACTGCATAACCTTTTGAGAAGCAATCACATTAAAAATTATACCCCATAGCTAGATGGAAAACTATGTAAGAAACAGACAAAATTAGCAGACTAATTGTATAAGTCTAGTGGTGTCTACATGTGAAAGAATGAGTTTGGATAGTTAGGGTTTCTCCAGAATGCAGTTCCAGGAAGTGACAGGGGAGGCTGCATGTCTGACAGTTGACTGAAGCCTCGCTCCACACTTCCCTCTGAAATTCTCAGGGAGAATTTGAGCTTATCATCTGTAGCCATAAGTACCACTCCAGTGCCTGAGAGCCCAAGACAAACCACAGTGAATCAGAAGTCCGAACATGAGTGACATCGCCATCCTACATCCCTGACACTATGTGGTAGCACCATGGAAGGCCCGCTACTGGGTTATTAATAAAAAGGATTCCTAGGTTAAAAAGCCTGATAAGATTCATTTTTTGTGCCATAATTAAAAGTCAGAGACTTAATTCACTTGCTGTGAAACTGAAAGTTTTCAAGTATATACAAACAGCCATGAACTGCCCCAAATATAGTCTTAGTTTCTATCATCTAAAGAGATTAACTCAAAATTACTATGTGAAGAGGCACCTTCATGTTAAATTGTTCCCATCCTACTTCAAAACACTGAATTTCAAGTTATTACAATGAACAGAAAATTTTTCATACACACTCCTTGAAGAAACAGGGTGCTTGTCTCTTGACCTTTGAGTGCTCACAGGAGAGTCAAGTTTCCCTAAATTCTGACTCCCAGCTGTGGACAAAATGCCCACATGGACACCATAAAGCCGTCCATGGGCTTTATGGCCTGCTAGGGCTGCAGGGGCTGTGGTCTCAGCACGCGTGGGAGACATGGAGCCCAGTTAGCACCTCACAGGAGGCAAAGCCAAAGAGACATCTGGGGCCTCACAAACCTACTGCTTTTGCTGCCGGTTTCCATAAATCACTCAGATCTGTAGGAAGTTTCCCAGCGCCCTAGGACCCCAGCTGGAGCAGCCCCCCACCTCAGCAGTGAATTCCTCCACTGAGGAGAATGGAGGGGGGAGGGGATAGAGAGAGGGCTTAGCCAGAGAAGGGACCTCAGCATTTTTTTCTTTTGAACCTTTGCTTTTTGAACCTTTTAGTTTCTTTGGAAACCAAAACCTGGGCCAGAAGAAACCATTAAAAAATTGTTCAGTGAGTTACTGGGGGTGGGAAGTAAAGAGGGCAATGGTTTGGGTTTACTCCTTTGAAGCAAAGTCTCTTCAGAAAGGGAATTATGTGTCAGCTGTTGGCCAGTGTGCCAGGGACGCTGTCATCAAACTTCCTGGACAGAAGGAAGTACAAATAGGCAGAAATTACATAACCTACTTGTTTCAGCCAGAGAGAATAGAAATATCTTTATTACCACAGAATTGAAGTTATATTAAATTGCTGTTAAGGCAATGAAAATTTTACTTCAAAATACTTTCTCCATTTGTCAGTTTAAACAATGGTGCTTGTTACATAATACCTGGTTAACTAAAGCTATCCAAGGCAGGAAACACCAAAGATATGCTCTGCCAGGTAAGGCAAAAAGAATCTGTTGGGTCAATATTAATATATTAATATTAACATGGGTTGATTTTAATATATAAAGTCAATAAATCAGAGAAAAACATATCTTGATAGGTGTCAAAAGCCTTTTGATAGAATTTAATATGTAATCCTGATAAAAAGTGTTAGTAAATAAACTATAACTGAAAGGCTATCTATCTCCCTTACATGGTAAAGAATATCCAATCAACAGTCAGAAATGTCCTTAATGTCTAAATGCATCTGCCCATTCAGGTCAGCGATATGTCAAGGGTGGCACTGTAACCACGGAACTACAGCGGGGAAGGCGGGGAAAGTAGTAAGTCTGCGCTACTAGAAGTAAATAAAATTTTCATTGTTTGCAGATTATAAATTACTTTCCTGTAAATTAACAAATTAACCTAAATGATCAGTTAATAAAAGTTTAGTAAGGAAGCTAAATTTATTATTTTTCATTTTAATATATTTTATTGATTGTGCTATTACCATCGTTTCCATTTTTTCCTCTTTATTCCCCTCTGCCCTGTACCCCCTCTCCCACCATCCTTCCCTCTCCTTAGTTCATATTCATGGGTTGTACATGTAAGTTCTTTGGCTTCTCCATTCCCTATACTATTCTTAACTCCATCCTAATTTGTACTATTTATGCTTCTTATTCCCTGCACCTTTTGCCCCATTCTCCCTCCTCCCCCTCCCCGCTGACAACCCTCCATGTGATCTCCATTTCTGTGGCTCTGCTCCTGTTCTAGTTGTTTGCTTAGTATGTTTTTTTTAGGTTCAGTTGTTGATAGTTGTGAGTTTGTTGTAATTTTACTGTTCATAGTTTGGTCTTTTTCTTAGATAAGTTCCTTTAACATTTCATATAATAAAGGCTTGGTGATGATGAACTCCTTTAACTTGACCTTATCTGGGAAGCACTTTATCTGCCCTTCCATTCTAAATGAAAGCTTTGTTGGATAGAGCAATCTTGGATGTAGGTCTTTGCCTTTCATGACTTGGAATACTTCTTTCCAGCCCCTTCTTGCCTGCAAGGTGTCTTTTGAGAAATCAGCTGACAGTCTGATGGGAACTGCTTTGTAGGTAACTGTCTTCTTTTCTCTTGCTGCTTTTAAGATTCTCTCCTTATCTTTAATCTTGGCTAATGTAACTGTGATGTGCCTTGGTGTGTTCCTCCTTGGATCCAACTTCTTTGGGACTCTCTGGGCTTCCTGGACTTCCTTGAATTGTATTTCCTTTGCCAGATTGGGGAAGTTCATTATTTTTTCAAATAAGTTTTCAATTTCTTTTTCTTCCTCTTCTTTTGGCACCCCTATGATTCAGATGCTGGAATATTTAAAGATGTCCTGGAGGTTCCTAAGCCTCTCCTCATTTTTCGCGTTCTTGTTTCTTCATTCTGTTCTGGTTGAATGTTTATTTCTTCCTTCTGCTCCAAACCATTGACTTGAGTCCCAGTTTCCTTCCCATCACTGTTGGTTCCCATAGATTTTTCTCTACTTCTCCTAATGTAACCTTCATTGCTGCCTGGGTCCTTTTTATGCTGTTGAAGTACCCAGTGAGTTCCTGGAGCATCCTGATCACCAGTGCTTTGAACTGTGCATCTGATAGGTTGGCTATCTCTTTGTCACTTAGTTGTATTTTTTCTGGAGCTTTGAACCGTTCTTTCTTGTGGGCCATTTTTTTTTTTTTTTTTTGTCTCTGCACCTGTTAAGTAGTAAGGGAAAGAGCCTTAGGTGTTCACCAGGGGGGGGGCAACCAACATCACTGTGTTTTGATGCTTGAAACTAGTTTTTAAATTTAAATTTTATCACCCTATTGGAAATGATTTGGATAAATGGGCATTCTTACACATTGCTAGTGCTGTAGAAACAGACAACATATCTGGAGGAAAAACTTACTAAATAAATGTTTAAATTTCGAGGACTTCTATCTCAAGAACCATATAAATAAATTCTTATGAAAATCAAAACATAATAGTGAAAATTTGGGAATTAGTCGATTGAATCCCAACCAACAAACTTTCAAAAACTAAGAAATGACTTGGTATAATATTTCTGATGTAATATTACATGACAAGGGGATACAAAGCACTCTATATGCTATAATCCCAAATTCATAAATTATCTACATTGCAGACACTGTTCATTGCCATGGGCCAATCTACAGCAGAGGCTGGAAAAGCCAAATGCTCATTTTGTTATCCTTGGCATGTTAGGATAGCCATATTATGCCATTCTTTCTGGCTCAAGAGATGAAAGTAGACATATTCTAAGAGATATGGGAGGTAGAGAGCTATATAATTAAGTTTATGCTTTCCTTGTATATATATAAAATGAACAGATGAAGCAAAGCTGGTCTTCCTTGAATGAAAATAAGCTAGCTGCAGTAGCCACCGTGCAAATGTAAGGGACAGGCCAAAGGCAAAGACGTTGATGCTGCCACTGCAGAGTTGCTGGGCCACTGCCAGCACTGCCTGTTTCTGGATTTCTTATTTAGTGAAAAAATAAACCCCTCTTGTAGGGGGGCCATGATGCCTGGAATTTCTGTCAAAAGCATCTGAATGCTGATGTAATGTATGTGCCTAGTAAAAACTTCAAAATGTTAATGATAAATTTTTAATTAAAATTTTTGTGTGACATTGGTTTATAATAACATTACATAAATTTCAGGTGTACATTTTTATATGACAATGGTATACTTTTTATGTGCTCACCACCCACACCGCAGCTCCGTCTCTATATATTTGACCTCATTTAACCTCTGGGAGAGGTCGCAGCCACCCTTCCCCTCTGATAACTACCATTCTGTTGTCTGTAATCTAATGATTTTTTTGAGTGGTCAAATTATGTTGGTTTTTATTTTGCTCCTCATAGTTAGTTAAAATTTTAAATAACTATATAATCAGGAAAAAATTAAAACCCAAATATCAGACATATGGCATAGTGTAACTGTGAAAAGACAAGTACATTCAGTCTGCATGACCCGGTCCCAGGCTGGGAGTCAGCAGACGAACAGGCTCAACGTTCTTTGGTAGTTAGTTACAACCTTGGTTATTGGCTCTTGCCAAACTCAGTTTCCTCCTCTGTAAAAAGGAAAACAGGGATTCGTGAATTTTTTTGAGTATGTGCTTCAGACCACTTTGGAAATCTGGTGAAGTCAGTGGACCCCCTCCTAGAATAATGTTTTTGTAATCATACAAATACATAAGATTATCAAGGAAGCCAATTATGCTGAAATGGTTTATTATAATATTAAAATACCTTTGTGAACTAATAATATGCATGCTTCCTTATTAACATACTCCATAGAAAGATCTAGCAGTAGGCCTAGTCACCACCATAATTCTGAGATAGTGGTGAGCATAAGTGACAGCTCAGACGTCTGAAATAACAGTAATGATGTGAAAATGCCTGTGATTTCTAATGGTGCAAAGGTCTAATATGACTGTGGGCTGAAGCCTACATGCGTGACTGAAGGAAAAGATAAATTTCAATTAGAGGTCAGTGAAAGTCCATGCCGGTCCTAGACCCCTGAATTCTCTGAGGACCCTTTGGCAGGTCTGTGGACCCCAGGTTAAGCCCCTTCTATTAGAGGCTATTTAAGACCTCTTCCAACTTTTAGTTTATGAGCCCATTAGAAATTAGGATCTCTCACCTAAATTTCAAGATTATTCAGGGAATGTTAACAGATTGCGTTTCCATGTTATTTCTCAAAGAAAACAATCTAGGTGATTAGTCCACATGCTTCTTTGGTGAGGATCATTCCTTACATTTAATACAGGTAGAAAGCAAAGAAAAGGGAATTTAATTTTTAATAATAAAGAGGTAAAAAATGAAGATACACATTCAGCGAAGCACTCAAAAATATACAACTTTTTAACATCTAGCAAGGTGAACGATGAAGTAGTCCACCTCCCCGGAATCTGTCCTTGGGAGATGGGGAACAGCTGCCCCCCCTCAGAAAGATCTGTCAATCCCTGGCTCCTCAGTAACACCCTCTTACTAACTAGGCTGCTGCCTTTCTACATTTGTTTCATGTTCTGCTCATAATGCAAACCTTCCTTAAACATGTACTATTCTAGTGTCATCTCACCTGCAAAGAGAGGTTCCCACACCACCCATGCGCACACAGATGAGAAGGGTATATATAGTCTTTGCTTAAAGACAGTTGGCCACACAGCATCTTGCCTTTATTGTTGTTCCAAACAACAGACAATCCATGCGTCTTACAATCTTCAACCAGTTCTTGCTACCAATGAGTGAAAACCCTTCCTGAAACAAAATAATTAAGCATAATTAGCAATAAGAGAAAAAAGGGACACAAATAGCTGCAGTGTGGCAAGCGGAGGCTATCTATACCGTACGCACAGTGGTAACTCAGTGCCGCCACTGCCAGGGTGGCCTTCTGGGGAGTCCTGTGTCCCAGGGCTCTCCCTGCACCAGCCACATGAAGAGTCTCACCTTTTGTTCCTTTTCTTCATCTCTTCATATTGAAAAACAATGAACTATTAAAGACAGTAAATGTCCATAGTCATATTTGCTATATTCTTCTATGCCTAAGATTTGCCAAAATAAGAGTCTATATTCCTAAAAGCCAAAATTTCTGTTACACTAATTTATTAACTTAACTGCACATCCCTAACTACATAGTGAGATTTCTCTTCAAGAGACTCTTACTTTCAGATTACTATAGATGGAAAAACTGAAGCAATTTGTTTTTTAGATGAGTGTTTAGTTGAATCTGAAAAAACAAACCAAGAAGGCAAAGAAGGCAGTAGAGAGCGCACACAAGTCTCAAAAGAGGGATAACAGTTGAATGCTAAAGGCGGAAAGATGAACTTTCTCTACAGCTTATTCATAAAGTAAATAGAATTGAGTGTTGAATGATTATAGCTGCTCATTAGCTCCAATTCTGTTGTCAGTGGGTTTCTTCAGTTAAGAGCCCATTAAGTTAGAATGTGTTTTTAGTAAAATGAATCCAGGGGACTGATAAACTGACAGCGTGTAAAACCTGCATGCATGCGGCTTTTCTGCCTTGTAATGTCAGCTACCCACACAGGGAAGGCAGCTATAGGACTTCAAGAAATCTCTAAGTTTTGGAAAGTAAAGGAAAATGTTGTCCCTTATCCTTTGGAACCCTGAGGAATCTCCATTCCTGAATCTGCGTATGATAAAACTTTCATAGAAATTCACAGCCCAGAAAAACAGTGTAGGCTAATTCCTTGATGGTTTCATTAAAAAAAGAGTTCATTCTAAAATGTTGATTCAAACAGTTTTAGCATCAATAGTTGATTTTCTTTCCTTTTCTTTTTTAAATAGAAAATGAAGTTAGGACCCTGGCTGGTGTAACTCAGTGGATTGAGCAAAAGGTTGCTGTGAACCAAAAGGTTGCTGGTTCGATTCCCAGTCAGGGCACATGCCTGGGTTGCAGGCCAGGTCCCCAGTACAGGGTGCATGAAAGGCAATCACACATGGATGTTTCTCTCCCTCTCTTTCACTCTCCCTTCCCCTCTCTCTAAAAATAAATAAATAAACATGAAAATAGCCCTGGCTGGTGTAGCTCAGTGGATTGAGCGCAGATCTGCGAACCAGAGGATCGTGGTTCAATTCCCAGTCAGGGCACATGCCTGGGTTGCAGGCCAGTTCCCTGCAGGCCAGTTCCCAGCAGGGAACGCACTAGAGGCAACCATACATTGATGTTTCTCTCCCTCTCTCCTTCCCCTGTAAAGGTAAATAAAATCTTTTTTAAAAAGTATATTAAAAAAAGGCAACTGCTGCCCATGGTAACACCGTAAGTAGAGGATGTGGTCCAGGCTAATACCAACATCCATCTCTATGGCCAGTATTTCCACCGGGACCCACAGTCATTACAAGCCTTCACAATAATTAGTAATAAAGCTAAATCATCTTTTAAATAAATAAATAAACAAATAAATAAAATCTTAAAAAAAAAAAGAAAATGAAGTTAGTCAAACCATTTGTAATTTCTTCTTCAGACTCTCTTGGAATTAACAAAGAGAGAGTTGTTCATTATTATATCCCAAAACACTCAGATGTAGTTTAAAATAGCAGTACATGGGGAAGCTGGCACTCAGATGCATTGCTGGTGGGAGTGGGGATTTGTGCGCCTCTTGTGGGGGGCAACAGGACAATATCAAATGTACAACCGCAGCTGCTCTTTGATACAGCAATCCCAGGACTGGAATTCATTGCATAGATCAGCCTGTATGTGTATGTAGAGATACATGGACAAGTTTAAGCATTTCTGCATTTTTAATGGCAGAAGACTGATAACAACAAGTATGCGTGAACAAGTGGGCTAGTTAAACAAAAGTACGTACTCTACACAATGCAATAGTATAAAACTAAAAAGTAATGCGTGCGCTATATCACTGCTGTCCAGTACAAGTATAATTGGAGTCACATATTTAGTTTTAAATTTTCTAGTGGCTACATTTTAAGAACAAGAAATTGGTAACATTTTATTTTATTTAACTTAATATAGCAAACATTATGCCCTGGCTGGTATGGCTCAGTGGACTGAGCATGGGCCTGTGAACCAAAGAGTCACTGGTTTAGTCCCCAGCCAGAGCACATGCCTGGGGTACAGGCCAGGTCGCTGGTAGGGGACATGCGAGAGGCAATCACACATTGATTTTTCTCTCCTTCTCTTTCTCTCTCCCTTCACCTCTGTCTAAAAATAAATAAATAAAATCTTTAAAATATATAACAAACATTATTTCAACAGGTAAACAATGTAAAACATTATTAATAAAACAGTACAAAAAAGAGAATGTAAACTAAGTCTTTGAAATCCAGTATGTATTTTTTTAATTTTATTTTTTGATTTTTAGAGAGAGAGGAAGGGAGAAAGAGAGGGAGGGAAACATTAGTATGAGAGAAAAAAAATTAATTGGCTGTCTTCTTGTACGTGCCCTGACCAAACCTGCAACCCAGGCATGTGACCCGGAGTCAAACTGGTGACTTTGTGGGACGATGCCCAACCAACTGAGCCATACCAATCAGGGCTATGGTATATCGTTTAGCAAAAAAGCAAGCAACAGAACAATATCCATAATACACTTTGTTTTATATTAAAAAGGGAGGGAAGACACAATATATACATTTTGTCTAACAACATTTTGGTCAATAATGGACAATGGTGGTTCCACAAAATTATATAAAGAACTGAAAAATTCCTGTCACCTAGTGACATCATAGCCATGGTGACACCTAGTACAACCCTCTACTCACCTGTTTGCCGTGATGCCGGAGTAAACAAACCTATCACATTGCCAGTCATATAAAAGTACAGCACACACAATTATAGTAATAGGCTCTAGTTTGTGTAATACACTCTGATGTTCACACAATTATGAAACTGCCTAATGATGGAATCGTTAACGATGCATTCTCAGAATGTATCCCAGTAGCTGAAGAACACACGATTGTATTCTTACTCTTTGCTTGTATTTACATTTAAAAAATGGAAGGATCAGTACACAAGAGACTAACAAAAATAGCAGTCCGTGGGGAGTGGGAGTGAACCATACAGATAGGGGTAGGGACAGGAGCAAGCATTTTGCTGTGTGCCTTTTCACATTGCTTTCAGTTTTGAACCGCATAAACCTCTTTTGCATGTGTAACAGGAATATGTACACAAACAAGGACACCCATTTCAATATGCGACAAACTCAGGGAAGAGGTAGTAGGACCTAAAGAATGCTAAGTCTATAAGAACTCTACTCTCTTTACAATTTTTCTGTAAATATAAAACCATTCTAAAGTAAAAATCTATTAAAATGGAAAAGGAACAATCAGCTCTTGACCTGGACTGATCTGACCTCTTCCCATGCCTAGTCCAGTTTGGGACCTAGAGCACTTTTCCACCAGGCGGTTCCGCGGGCCTCTCTCCAGGTGCCTGCCCAGTCGGAGAGGCGCTGCTTCCCCACACACATCACTGCTTCTGCCCGTCGTTGCCTCAGTGAATGGCAACAACACAGCCAGTCACTGGGGTGAGGAACCTGGTGTCATGCCTGAGTCCTTTTTTCCCCACTCCTCCCCCAACACCAGTCATATCCAAGAGCTTCTGTCCTCAAACAGCTTCTTCCTCTGACCCTTCTACCCCTGTCCATTGTCACTGCCACATCAGGCTGCCAGCAGTTCTCCCAGGGTTACTGCAATATCTTCTTAACGGGAGCCCCTTCCTCCAAGCCCAGTTTCTCATTCTATCCGTGGTACCACCAGAGTAGTCTTTGTAACACAAAAATGTGATGCAGTTACTCCATTTCGGTGCAGTCACCCCATCACCGCCTCATCCACACCCCACCCCACCCCACCCCATCACAGGAAACCTGCAGGATGCAGTGAAAATTCCTCAGGGCGTGGAGGTCTCTTAAATTCCGCTCCTGCCTTTCATGAGGGATTATTTCCTTCAGCTCTCCTAAACAAAGATACTAGAGCCACACCGAATTCCCTGCAGTTCTGCAAATGTCATGCTCCTCACAACTTGATTTCATGGTGCAGCCCGTTCCTGAAATGGCCTTCCTTTCCCACTTAGCTTTTAAAACCAGCTTTATCTCAACCACTCCCCAGAAGGCAAATTTGGTTATCTCTCAGAAGTCTACGCTCCCTCAGGATCTGTGGTACTTATCAGGCTCCACCATAATTACACGTCTTCCTCCCCAATTGAAATGAGGAGGACTCCCTAGGCAGGGTGAGGCAGGTTCTAGAATGTCTTATTACCTCCTGAGTCTCCAGCAAACAGCCCAATCTCCAGCCCCAGCAGCCACCCGGGTTACGGCTCTGTGCGGCTCTGTGTGGGGCCAGCTGCGGCCTTCCTCCCTGCAGCGCCTCCTACTTGAGCCACTTCTCAGCTCTTCATCAGCTTGTCCGAACTGTTTGGCCTTAGACTTTGTACATCTCTCTGCTTCTACGCCCTGCCTTTTGGCTCATTTAGCCTCTAATCATTGTTCATTTTACCCCTAATCTAAATTGGGACACCCTGTTACACTTTCCCAGAGCACTCATTTTTTTCCCATAGCATTTCTCTGTGCCTATAGTGATTGTTTACTTAACATCTAGGGACTATGTTTTTCTCACTACTGTATATACGAGAATGGCACCTGTCATGGTGTTTGACACTAGAAGATGCTTCAAGTTTTATTGAGTAAATGAACTGAAGAGTGAAGCTCTTTATTAAGATTCATTAACAATTTTTCAAGTCAGCATCATTTCTTGGGGACAGTGTGGTCCACCAATTTATTGCATTAATGATGTAGAACATTTTACTTTTCTTTGATTTATTCTAATCATGTTTAGGATTCAGAAAGAGCTTTTTCATTCTGATGTTTTGGGATTTAGTAAAGAAGTCCGTGTACCTAACCACTTGTCATTCAAATATTCCTACATTTTAATAACTGATCTTCCTATCTTTGAAAACCTACTTCTTTGAATCTCCTTTGAGGCTTACACATTGAGTTTAGCTCACCCAATAGCTCTTCTCTGCAGCCTTTCCTGACTTAGTTAAGTGACCTGCTCTGTGCCCCTAACAAAATGCTGTGTGTGCCACTACTGACACCCTCACTGACCATCGTGAGCTCCCGCCATGGCTGGCCACAGAGTCTGCCCCAGGGGACTATGCTCCAAAATTGCCCAGGGAGCTTCCCCTGGTGCTTAGGATGTTTGCCCCCCTATCCATCAAAAATCACTGTCATAAAAAGCTACCATTAACTGACAAGAGTCTGTCATATTCTTTGGAAGTGCTGGTGGGGGAAAAGGTTGGGAGCTGATAGTATAAGGTGGGTAGAAAAAGAGAACAGAGTACTCTAGGAAATACCAAATTATCATCAGACAGAAGAACAGAAGCTGGTACCAAGAAACCATGTCCCAGACAGAGTGATGTAGAAGCTAAGAGGGGGAAACTTTCAAGTAGACATGGCCAGGATGGGGTAAAACTGAGGGCTGAGAAGTCCACACTGAAGTTAGTAGTTGGGAGTTACGTACACTGCGATGTCTGTGGATGTGTCTGTCACTCAACTCCTCACTCTCTCCAGCTCCCACTTTGCTGCAAACTCCACAAGAGCAAGAACTGTGTTTCCATCTTTGTATTGGGTTGACCAAAAAGTCCGTTACATTTTTCCCATAAAATAAAAGATACATTTTTCATTTTCACCAATAACTTTATTGATTTGGATATTTTGAGTATGTTGGCTACCTTCTGCTATTGGTTTCCAGTGGGTAGAGGCCAGGGGTGCTGCTAAACGTCTTCCAATGCATCAGACAGCCCCACAGCAAAGAACTATCTGACCAAAAGGTCAATAGTACTAAGAAACTTTGCAAACCACTTTTTAAAAATTTTATTTAGTTATTTTTCAAGTACAGTTTTCTATTTCTCCCATCCCAGCCCACCCCACCCGGTGCTCCCCACCTCCCTCCCATTTCAAACCCCCTTAGTTCTTGTCCTTGTGTCCTTCATACTTGTTCCTCCAAATTCCTCCCCTTTTTCCCCTTAAATTCCCTTCCCTCTCCCCTCTGATCACTGTCCCCTTGTTCTCTATTTGTGTCTTTGTTTTTATTCTGCTTGCTTCTTTGTTTTGTTGTTTAGCTTCCTGTTAAAGGTGAGATCATATGGTATTTGTCTCTCAACACATTATGCTGAGTGTATTTCACTCGGCATAATGCTTTCCAGTTCCATCCATGTTGTTGCAAAGGGTAATAGCTCCTTCTTTCTCTCTGCTGCATAGAATTCCATTGTGTAAATGTACCACAACTTTTTGATCCATTCATTTACTGATGGGCACCTAGGTTGCTTCCAACTCTTGGCTATTGTAAATTGTGCTGCTATGAACATTGTGGTGCATAGGTTCTTTGAAATTTATGTTTTAGGATTCTTAGGATATAATCCTAGCAGTGGAATTGCTGGGTCAAAAGGCAGGTTGATTTTTATTTTTCTGAGAAAATTCCATACTGTTTTCCATAATGGTTGTACCAGTTTGCAATCCCACCAACAGTGAACTAAGGTCCCCTTTTCCCCACAACCTCTCCAACATTTGTTGTTTATGCTTTGTTTATGATAGCCATCCTGACCGGTATAAAGTGGTATCTCATTGTGGTTTTAATTTGCATCTCTCTAATAGCTAACAATATTGAGCATCTCTTCATGTGTCTCTGGATATTCTGTATGTCCTCCTTGGATAAGTGTCTGTTCAAGTCCTTTTCCCATTTTTTAATTGGGTTAATTGTCTTCTCAGGGTGGAGTCGTGTAAGTTCTTTGTATATTTTGGAGATTAAACCTTTGTCTGAGGTATCGTTGGCAAATATGTTTTCCCATACAGTTGGTTGTCTTTTTAATTTAATACTGTTTTCTTTAGCCACACAGAAGCTTTTTATTTTGATGAGATCCCATTTGTTTATTCTTTCCTTTATATTCCTTGCTCTAGGGGACATATCAGTAAAAATGTTGCTGCGTGAAATATCTGAGATTTTCTTGTCAATGTTCTCTAGGACTTTAATGATGTCACGGTTTATATTTAAATCTTTTATCCACCTTGAATTTATTTTGGTGTATGGTGTAAGTCTGTGCTTACACAGACAAAAAAAAAGTTTCATTTTTTTGCATGTAGCTGTACAGTTCTCCCAACACCATTTGTTGAAGAAGCTATCTTTACTCCATTTTATGTTACTGCCCCCTTTGTCGAATATTAATTGACTGTAGAGAGTTGGGTAGATTTCTGGGCTCTCTGTTCTGTTCCATTGGTCTATGTGCCTGTTTTTATGCCAGTACCAGGCTATTTTGATTATAGTGGCCTTGTAATACAGTTTGATATCAGGTATTGTGATCCCTCCTACTTTGTTCTTCTTTCTCAAAAGTGCAGCTGCTATTCGGGGTCGTTTATGGTTCCATATAAATATTTGAAGTGTTTGTTCTATGTCTGTGACATATGCCATTGGTACTTTAATAGGTATTGCATTGAATCTGTAAATTGCTTTGGGTAGTATGGACATTTTGATGATGTTAATTCTTCCAATCCATGAACAAGGTATATGCTTCCATTTGTTTGTGTCTTCCCTGATTTCTTTCTTCAGTGCTGTGTAGTTTTCTGCATACAGGTCTTTTACCTCCTTAGTTAGGTTTATTCCCAGATATTTTATTTTTGTTTTTGCTATATCAAATGGGATTTTTTCCTTGATTTCTGCTTCTGCTGATTCATTGTTGGTATACAAAAGTGCCTTCAATTTCTGGATATTGACTTTGTAACCCGTTGTTTTGCCAAATTCATCAATTAGTTCGAGCAGTTTTTTGGTGGAGTCTATAGGATTTTCCATGTACACTATCATGTCATCTGCAAACAGTGACAGTTTTGTTTCCTCCTTTCCTATTTGGATGCCTTTTATTTCCTTTTCTTGCCTCACCGCTGTGGCTAAAACTTCCAAAACTATATTGAATAGAAGTGGTGAAAGTGGACATCCTTGTCTTGTTCCTGATCTTAGTGGAAAAGCTTTTAGTTTTTGCCCATTGAGTATGATGTTGGCTATAGGTCTCTCATATATGGCCTTTATTATATTGAGGAATGCTCCCTCTATTCCACTTTGCTGAGTGTTTTTATCATAAATGGGTGTTGTACCTTATCAAAAGCTTTTTCCGCGTCTATTGATATGATCATGTGGTTTTTGTCTTTGCTTTTGTTTATATGATGTATTACATTTACTGATTTGTGAATGTTGAACCATCCTTGCATCCCTGGGATGAATCCCACTTGGTCATGGTGTATGATCTTTTTGATATATTGTTGGATGCGATTTGCCAATATTTTGTTGAGAATTTTAACATCTATGTTCATCAGTGATATTGGCCTGAAGTTCTCTTTCTTTGTTGTGTCTCTATCTGGTTTTGAAATTAGGATGATGCTGGCTTCATAAAAAGAATTTGGGAGTTTTCCATCCTTCTGGATTTTTTTGAATAGTCTGTGAAGAATAGGTGTTAGCTCTTCCTTAAATGCTTTGTAGAATTCTCCTGTGAAACCATCTGGTCTAGAGCTTTTGTGTGATGGGAGTTTTTTGATTACTGCTTCAATTTCTTTTGCTGTTATTGGTGTGTTCGGATTTTCTGCTTCTTTTTCACTGAGTTTTGGAAGATTGTATTTTTCTAGAAATGTGTCCAAATATTTCCCCCTAGGTTTTCACATTTCTTGGCATACAGTTCTTCATAGTAATTTCTTACAATCTCTTCTATTTCTGTGGTATCAGTTGTAATCTCTCCTTTTTCATTTCTGATTGTGTTTATTTGTGTCCTCTCTCTTCTTTTCTTGATGAGCCTACTTAAAGGCTTGTCTATTTTGTTTATCTTCTCAAAGAACCAACTCCTGGATTCATTGATCCTTAAAATTGTGCTTTTAGTTTCTATGTCATTTAATTCTGCTCTAATCTTGGTTATTTCCTTCCTTCTGCTTGCTCTGGGCTGTCTTTGTTGTTGTTCCTCGAGTTCTTGCAGGCGTAGGGTTAGGTTGTTTGTTTGAAATGTTTCTATTTTCTTTAGGTAGGCCTGTATTGCTATAAACTTCCCTCTCAGGACTGCCTTGGCTGTATCCCATAAGTTTTGGGTTGTTATGAGTTTGTTTTCATTTGTTTCCAGAAACATTTTGATTTCTTCCCTAATTTCATTCTTGACCCATTTGTTGTTTAATAGCATACCATTCAGTCTCCATAATTTTGGGTGCTTTGGGTTTTTTCCTTTGGGGTTGGTTTCTAATTTCAGTCCTTTGTGGTCAGAGAAGATGCTTGTGCAAACCACTTTTGACATCACTTTTAGATCACTCACAGAACCTTCTCCATACACTGCACAATCTTTTTTTGTGTTTCATTTCCACTTTTACCTTCTTGAAATAGTAAAGCACAATACACCAAAAAATGTTACATATCTTCTTTTATCTTCAATATTAAAATGGCTGGACAAAAATTCACCAATTTTAATAATTTTTTAAATGCATGCTAATATGACAGTTGTCACAATACAATCTAACAAAATTGTTTCATATGAAGTTAAAGACAACTAAGTACTACTAGAGCAATTGTACAGAAAGAATGTAATGGACTTTTTGGCCAACCCAATATCTCGCATGTCTGTTGAATAACAAAAGAGCACCAATACCTGACATCACCAACTCCCCCACCTGCTGCACTCCCTCCGATCACACACTGACCCATCCTCTCATGCTGTCCACCTCTGGCACAGTCTCCCTGAGGTGCAGCAGTGGCCAGAATGCCACAAGATTCCAAGGTGATGTGTCACACAACACTTTTATATAAGGAGAGCCTCAAGCTTTTGGTTTTCAAGTATTATAAATTACGAAGCTCAATTTTACATTTCAGCTATCCATGTTTTCTGTGGCTTTCTTTATGCTAATTAATAGTAGAAATAAAGAGAAACTAATGGAAGCCATCAAAATTAAGAAGGAAAGTATCTCAATAACAAATGCAGAGATTAGATGTAGACAACCTGATGTTCAGGGATGGTGGAAAAGCTGCCTGTGCCCTCACCCTCGCCCAGCCCCATGTCCCGTCTATTGATTCTGTCACTGAGCTCATTTCCCCAGTGCTACAGACACCTCTCAGCTCTGACCTCACCTACAGTCTGAGCAGGCCAGGAGGGCATCATGAGGGCCACTGGCACTTAGCTAGGTAACTAGCTTTAAAACCATGGCAGATACTATCATAAGTGCTTTGAAGAAAACATAGAGACTTACTTTTATGGAAATGACAAAGGGTCCATACCTGCTACAAATACCCCGATTCAGAGGAAAACAGCATAGGAGAGTTATAGTTACAAAAATAACTTGATGAGTAATCACTTGACAATTCACACAGTCCCCAAACCCAGAGTATCAAAAGGCTTCTTGAGGAATGTGAGGTGTTTATGTGCCAGGTTATTTATTTAAAACTTAGATTCTGGTTTAAGCTTCAGGGTTCTGCTTCTGACTCACTTGCCCTAGAGTTCAGGGTTTGTGAGTTCAAGTTACACTGAAAACAGGAAAAAAACATATCCCTGATAAAGGATCTGCTACAGATTATGAAAACGATGTGCAGAGAGAAGAAAGCAAGCAAAAGAATTGGGGTATTAAGACATTAAATTTTCAAGGACACATGGACAAAAACTAAGGGGGGTTGAAGTGGGAGGGAGGTGGGGAACACTGGGGGGTGAGTTGGGATGGGAGTAAAAGACAGAAAACTGTACTTGAACAACAATTAAAATAAATTTTAAAAAACATTAAATTTTCAATAATCACAACCAATTGTTATTTATTAAGCAAATAAAAGGGAATAATAAGGTAGATAATAAAAATCTATAGTTGGGTTTGATGATTAGATTTTGACCTTAGATTTGAATATGGATATTTCCACTGCATTCAGAAACACACAATATTGTGCTTGAAGAAGAAATAATTCTTACTTATAAGGACTTACTCCACACTAGCATGAAGATAAATAAACATCATCCTATCTCAGACTGAGATGACTCAAACTAACATGCCCATTCAATAACTTACTTTATTCTGGGGTTATAATTTTTCTGACTTAAAAGAGATAAGATAAATAAAAATAATGAGTAATGTTAGCACATAAGGACCACTATGTTTTAGAATTTTAACATAAAGAAATCATGATATGCTATGAAAAGTCACAATTTGTTCCAAAAATTACATCTATTACTTTGTTACCCTAGATTAAAATAGGAGAGTAAGAGAGACAGGATAAATGCTCGCTGCTTTTATCTGCCAGTTTTCAGCATAATGAGGTGGTTCCTTAGTATGACAATGAGGGTTTTTTAAAGTCTTATTTGAAACTCACAGATTTAAATATATTTAAATTAAATATTTGCTGTTTCAGTTCATTGTAGTTAATTGACCTTCAAATTGTCTCTCTTTGGCAGTGATAACTTTTCAAGTTGACTCCTGAGTCCTGACCTGCCCTAATAGTATGAGAAATGCCATTTCTTTCTGCACAAACGACATCACACAGGTCTGTCAGTGATTTAGCCTCTCCCACTCATATGTGGAAGGTCACAGAAATGCCAAGTCATCTAGTTTTGTTCCAGGTGTTATCCAAGGGTCTTTGGATTTGCAGTCCTATTTGATCTATTTTGGGGGGAAGATTTGAAGAGATTATAAGCTATGATGACTTTTCTGTCCAAGAAGTAATAAGAGGGTCAAAAATTATACTCCTATCATAAACAACTAGAAAACTGGTTGGGAAGATAAAGTGTTTCCAGATAAAGTAAAGTTAAAGAAATTTATATCACCAAGCCCTTATTATAAGAAATGTTAAAGGGGCTTATTTAAGAAAAAGAAGAAAACTATGAACAGTAAAATGACAACAAACTAACAACTAACAACTACCAACAACTGAACCTAAAAAAAAAACTAACTAACTAAGCAAATAACTAAAACCAGAACAGAATCACAGAAATGGAGATCACATGGAGGGATATCAGTGGGGAGGGTAAAGGGGGAGATGGGGGAAAAGGTACAGGGAATAAGAAGCACAAATGGTAAGTACAAAATAGAGTACCCTGGAGGGTAACAACAGTATAGGAAATGGAGAAGCCAAAGAACTTATATGACCCATGAACATGAACTAAGGGGTATGCTGGAGGGAATGGGGTACCAGGCAGAGGAGGATGAATGGGAGAAAAAAGAATAGGACAACTGTAATAATATAATCAATACAATGTACTTAGAAAGAAAACTGGGCCCTGGCTGAAGTATTAACATCATTGAAATGTCCATACTACCAAAGCAATCTGCAGATTCAAAGCCATTCCTATTAAAATATCAATGACATATTTCACGGATCTAGAAAAAATATTGTAAAAATTTATATGGGACCAACAAATACCCCAAATAGCCTCAGCAATTCTGAGAAAGAAGAACAAAGTTTGAGGGATCACAGTATCTACTATTTATACTACAAGGCCACTGTAATGAAGATAGTCTGGTATGAGCAAAAGAACAGAAACATAGATCAGTGGAACAGAACAGAGAGCCCAGAAATAAGCCCATGTCTCCATGGTCAATTAATATTCAATAAAGGTGGCACAAACAAACAATTGAGTAAAAACAATCTCTTCAATAAATGGTATTGGGAGAACTGGACTGGTACATGCAAGAAAATGAAACTAGACTACCAACTTATACCATACACTAGAATAAACTCAAAATAGATAAAGGACTTAAATATAAATCATGATACCATAAAAGTCCTAGCAGAAAACATAGGTGGTAAAATTTCAGACATTCTACATAGCTATGGAATATTGCTATTCCACATGGCAATATTTTTGCCAATATATCCCTTAGGGCAAAGGAAATAAAGGAAAAAATAAACAAATGGTACTACATCAAATTTAAAGTTTCTGCATGGCTAAAGAAACCATCATCAAATGAAAAGGGAATCGACTATATGGGCAAACATATTTGCCAATGATGCACCAGACAAGGGCTTTATCACCAAAATGTATAAAAAACTCATATGATTCAACAACGGGAAGACAAACAACCCAATTAGAAAATGGGCAAAGATGCCCTCACTGATGGGACTCAGTGTATTGAGTGCTGACCTAAGAACTAAAAGGTCATCAGTTCAATTTCTGGTCATGGCACATGCTTGGGTTGCACTCCAGGCCCCCAGTTGGTTGTCTCTCTCTCATACATTGGTTTTCTCTACCTCTTTTTCTCCCCCCTTTCCCCCTGTCTAAATAAATAAATTTTAAAAATCTTTTAAAAAATGGGCAAAGGACCTGAATACACACTTCTCCAAGGAAGACATACAGATGGCCCATCCTTATATATGAAAAATGCTTAACATCACTAGACAGCAGAGGGAGGCAAATTAAAACCACAATGAGATATCACCTCACACTGGTCAGAATGGCCATCATAAACAAATCAACAAACAACAAGTGCTGGTGAGGATGTGGAGAAAAGGGAACCCTAGTGCACTGTTGGTGGGAATGCAGACTGGTGCAGCCACTGTGGAAAACAGTATGGAATTTCCTCAGGAAATTAAAAATGGAACTGCATTTTGACCCAGCAATTCCACTGCTGGGAATATACCCTAAGAATCCCAAATCACCAACTCAAAAGAACTTTAGCATGCCTTGGTTCATAGCAGCTCTATTTACAATAGCCAAGACTGGAAACAGCCTAAGTGCCCATCACTAAATGAATGGATCAAAGAACTGTGGTACATTTACACAATGGAATACTATGCAGTAGAAAGAAAGAAGGAACTCCTACCTTTGGCAACAGCATGGAGGGAACTAGAGAGCATTATGCTAAGTGAAATAAGCCAGCAACAAAAGACAAATACCATATGATCTCACTTATAAGAGGAATATAATGAACAAAATAAACTAATGAGCAAAACAGAACCAGAGACTAGGAAACATGGAACAGATTGACAGTGACCAGAGGGGAGGGGGCTGTAATGTTAGAAAGAAGGGGAAGGGACTAGTCAAAAACCATATATGAATGACCCATGGACATGGACAGTAGTGTGGGGATTGACTGTGAGATTAGGAGGTGAATTGGGGAGAGGAGGGCAAAGGGGAAAAAATTGGAACAACTATAATAACAATAAAAAATTTTAAAAAGAATGGTTGATTGACAGATGAAAAAATACTAGAAAAATTGCCAGACTGCACCTCTTATCCAATAGACCTTTTTCCAAACCCCTTACACACCCTTTCTTCTGCTTATAAAAAGGCCAGCTTGAAGGAAATGTTAAGATGGTTTTTAAGAGTACATCACCTGTCATCACCAGTCATCTGAATAAAGCACCCATAAGGATTAAATTATTGTCTCTACTAATTGGTTCTAGCAGTGACACGAAGCATGAAAGCCCGCTTTTCCAGTTTCAGTTGGAGTATCATCCTATAGACCAAAAGGTCACAGATTCCATTCCAGGTCAGGGTACATACCCAGTTTGTGGCTTCAATCCCTGGTTAGGGTATATATAAGGTAACCAGTTGATGTTTCTCTCTCACATTGATCTCTCTCTCCCACCACCACCCCCGCTTCCTCTCTAAAAGCAATAATAAAAAAAAAAGTCCATGGGTGAAGATAAAGTTTTTTTTTTTTAATCGGGAGGGATATATCAGCTGAGGAGATCCCCTCACCCTGAGGATTGAGGGGTCCAGTCCCACACAAAGTTCCCCAAACCAGGGTTCCAATGCCAGGAAGGGAAGTCCCCATAATTTCTGGCTGTGAAAACCAGTGCAGATTGTGGCTGAGTGAGACAGAGGTTTCTGGAGTTCCAGAGGTTCCTCTTAAAGGGCCTGTGAGCAGACTAACCCAGACTCAATCATTCTGAGCTCTGGCTCTGGAGCAGCAGCTTAAAAGGCACCAGGGACACAGGGTGAGGAGCTAAATTGGCTGGCATCAGGGTGAGAGGTGGAGGGCAGCTTTCTCCCAGAGAGAAGTGCTGGCAGAGGCCATTGTTCCTCTGATGAGCCTTTCCACCACAGAGCCCACAAGAGAAATCCATATCTGAGTCTCCATAACCCAGCTAACACCATCACCCCACCCTGGTGATTCTCCAAGACCTGTCCCATCCAACTTGCAGACCCACCCTAACCACTTCTAGTGGCTTTTCCAGACAAATGGCCTGTCTTGGCTCATGCTTCAGACTTTCCTAAAATCTCTCAAAAGTTCACAAACTCTAAATAAGCAACATCTGGCCCTTAGCATGCATCATACCTCTTGATAAGTGGCTCCAAGTTCAGCACTACTGGCAGCCAGCTTCATTTTGCAGCTTGACCTCTGCCAGGTACTTCTAAACCCAGCAAAGGTGGCAACTATTGGCAGATCTCTTTGTAGCATATACCAGGTGGCCCCAGACAGGGCACAGGCAGCAGCTGACCTTGGCCTGGACCTCCCAAAATGCCCCAGAACCAACACACCTGGAAGCCAGCTTCAGAGCACCACCCAATCACCTCAACAAACAACACAGTGAAAGGACAGACTCAGCCAGAACCAGAGCCCTACTGAAGTAAATCCTGCTCTGTAAGGTAAGCCCCTGCATAGCTGATCCTCCACTGTAATCACAGCCATTCCTCACTACCAATCAGCCTGAGGGTCAATCCATGCTATTGAAGTGGGAACAACAATCAGGCTTTAACAATAGCAGGAGGGCACACACAACCAGACAAGGAAGCACCTAGCTCAGGTGAGCAGGGAGGCTGTGCCACTGGGCACCATAGGACACATACTACATTAAGCCATTCTTCTAAGACTGGGAGATATAGCAGATCTACCTAATGCATAGAAACACACAAAGGATGGTGTCAAATTGAGGAGACAAAGAAACGTGTCAATGAAATAACAAAACTCCAGAAAATGAACTAAACAAAATAGAGACAAGCAATCTTCCAGATGAAGAATTCAAAAGCACTGGTTATAAGGATGCTCACTAACCTTAGTGAGAACCTCAACAAAGATATAGGAAACATAAAAATGAAGATAGAAAACATTTAAAAAGTTCGAAAGAAAGAATACAATAACTGAAATGAAGAATACATTAAAGAGAATCAACAGTAGATCAGATGAAGCAGAAGATATAATCAGCAATTTGGAAGATAAGGAAGCAACAAAAGTCAATGAAAAAAGGAAAAAAGACAAAAAAAAGAATTAAAAAAAGAAGATAGTTTATGGGACTTCTGGGACAACATCAAGTGTACCAACATTCACATCATGGGGATGGTGGAAGGAAAGGACAGACAGCAAGAAACTGAAAACCTATTTGAAAAAATAATAACAGAAAAGTTCCCTAAACTGGTGGAGAAAATAGACATAAAAGTCCAGAGAGATCCCAAACCGAATGAACCCAAAGAGGCCACACCAAGACACATCATAATTAAAATGCAAAGGTTAAACAAACAGAGAATGTTAAAAGCGGCAAGAAATAAAGCAGTTAGTTACCTACAAGGGTGCTCTCATAAGACTGTCAGCTGATTTTTCAACAGAAACTTTGAAGGCCAGAAGGGATTGTCATGAAATATCCAAAGTGATGAAAAGCAATGACCTACAACCAAGATTATTCTTCTCAGAAAAGCCATAATTTAGAATCAAAGAACATATAAAGACCTTCCCAGACAAGAAAAAGCTGAAGAAGTTAATCAAAACGGTATTACAAAAAAATGTTAAAGGGATTTCTTTAACATTTAAAAAGAAAAATATAAATAATAAAATGAAAACAAATATTTATCTATTAAAACTTACTTTAAGTGGAAATGAATTAAATGCTCCAATCTAGAGATATAGAGTGGCTAAATGGATAAGAAAACAAGATACTTACATATGGTGCCTACAAGAGACTCACTTCAGATTTAAAGACACACACAGACTAAAAGCAAAGGTATGAAAAAAGACATTTCATGAAAGTAGGAATGAAAAAAAGAGCTAGGGAAGCAATACTTACACCAGAAAAAATAGACTTTAAAAAACAAAATAACTAGAAACAAAGAAGGACCCAGCAATTCCACTTCTGGGTATTTATCTGTAAAAAACCCAAAACACTAATTTGAAAAGACATATACATCCATATGTTCATTGCAGCATTATTTATAATATTCAAGATAGGGAAGCAACCTAAGTGTACATTAATATATGAATGAATAAAGAAGAATGATGCACATATACAATGGAATATGACTCAGACATAAAAAAGGATGAAATCGTGCCATCTAAAAAACATGGATGGACCTAGAGGACATGGTACTGAGTACAATAAGTCAGACAGGGGAAGACTAATACCATATGATTTCACTTATATGTAGAATCTAAAAAATAATAAATGAACTCAGAATAGAAATAAACACATACATTTGATGGCTTCCAGATGGGAGAGAGCCTTAGGGGATGGATAAAAAGGTAAAGGAATTAATAAATACAAATTGGGACTTCTGGCCAAGATGGAGGCACAAGTAGACACACTGCAGCTCCTTGCACAACCGAAAGAAGGACAACAATAATTTAAAAACAAAAACAACCAGAACTGACAGAAAATCAAACTGTATGGAAGTCCGACAACCAAGGAGTTAAGAAACATTCATCCAGACCAGTAGGAGAGGCACAGGTGGGCATCTGGGAGAAGAGGACTCACAGCAAAGTAGTGCCTGGTGGACCCAGTGAGGTGGCAGATTGTGGAAGGGGGCATGCAAGGCTGCAGCTGGCCAGCAAAGCAGCAGCAGGTGGACCCGGCAAGGTGGTGGATTGCAGACTGGGTGATTCCACATTCTCGCAGATAAACTGGGAGAAACACCCGGGGAGCTGGACGGACTGAGCAACCCAGGGCCTCAGTGAGGGGAAATAAAGCCTCAAACCACTGATTGAAAATAACCTCATGAGGGTTGAGGCAGCAGGAGAAACTCCTAACCTCACAGGAGAGTTCATTGGGAAACCCACAGAGTCCTAAACTGTACACAAACCCACCCACACAGGAATCAGCACCAGAAGGGCCCAATTTGCTTGTGGAAAGTGGGGGAAGTGACTGAAAGCCAGTGGAGTGCAGAGCAAGTGACATTGTTCTCTATTGTATTCTTTCCCTACATACAGCGTCCCAACACAGCAACACTGGTTACCCTGCCCAGATGACCACCTAAGGCTTCACCCCTTACTATGTAACAGGTGCAGAGACAAAAATAAATAAATAAAAGACCCAGTGAAAGAACAGATCAAAGCTCCATAAAAAATACAACTAAGTGACAAAGAGATAGCCAACCTATCAGATGCACAGTTCAAAACATTGGTAATCAGGGTGCTCACAGAATTGGTTGAATTTGGTTGCAAGTCAGATGAAAAAATGAAGGCTATGCTAAGTGAAATAAAAGAAAATGTACAAGGAACCAATAGTGATGGGAAGGAAACTGGGACTCACATTAACAGTGTGGACCAGAAGGAAGAAAGAAACAACCAAACAGAAAAGAAGAAACAAGAATTCAAAAAAGTGAGGCGAGGCTTAGGAACCTCCAGGACATCTTTAAACATTCCAACATCCTAAGTAAAGGGGTACCAGAATAAGAAGAGGAAGAACAACAAGTGGAAAAGTTACTTGAACAAATAATAAAGGAGAACTTCCCCAATCTGGCAAAGGAAATAGACTTCCAAGAAGTTCAAGAAGCTCAGAGAGTCCCAAAGAAGTTGGATCCAAGGAGGAACAGACCAAGGCACATCATCATTACCCAAGATTAAAATGAAGGAGAGAATCATAGAAGCAGCAACAGAAAAGGAGTCAGTTACCTACAAAGGAGTTTCCAGCAGACTGTCAGCTGATTTCTCAAAAGAGAACTTGCAGACAAGAAGGGGCTGGAAAGAAGTATTCCAAGTCATAAAAGGCAAGGACCTACAACCATGATTGCTCTATCCAGCAAAGCCTTCATTTAGAATGGAAGGGCAGATCAAGTGCTTCCCAGATAAGGTCAAGTTAAAGGAGTTCATCATCACTAACCCTTATTGTATGAAATGTAAAGGGATTTATCTAAGAAGATCAAAAACATGAACAGTAAAATGACAGCAAACTCACAGTCATTAACAACAACACCTCAAACAAAAACAAAATCAAACTAAGCAAACAACTAGAACAGGAACAGATTCATTGAAATGGAGATCACATGGAGGGTTAGCAACAAGGGAGTGGGAAAAGGTACAGAGAATAAGTAGCATAGATGGCAGGTAGAAAATAGACAGGGGGAGGGCAAAAAATAGTATGGAAAATGTAGAAGCCAAAGAACTTATATGTACAACCCATGGACATGAACCAAAAGGGGGTAATGTGGGTGGGAGGAAGTGTGCAGGGCAGAGGGGAGTGAAGGGGGAAAATGGGACAACTGTAATAGCATAATCAATAAAATATATTTTAAAAATACTAATAGGTAGTTACTAAATAATTATGGGGATGTACAATATGGCATAGTGAATATAGTCAATAATATTGTAATAACACTATGGTACCAGGTGTGTACTAGATTGATCAGATTGATCTACTTTTATTTTGAAGAGTAATAATTTTTAAAGCAAATAATAAAAACTTACTCAAGTCTTACCATTGCTTTAATATTTTATTTTTTATGATTTTCAGAAAACACACAAATAAGATAAACTAATAGTATTATCAACTAATAGTTGATAAACTGTTTTAGTATGGTTTCTTCACTTGAGTTCAACCAGTAATGTTCATCTCACCAAAACTTTAAGAAATATTATTTTTTCTACATAATCTAACCACCCAGTTTTTATTTGAAAAGAATAGATTAATTGGAGTACATGACCATGTACTCACCTCTTTATTTTTACTTATTTATTTATTGTTGACTCATCTCTTTAGTTTCAGAGGCTTTTCTTGGAGGAAGATTTATACAATAGGGTTTTTTTGTGGTACAGATTGGGGCCCTGTTTACATATGTGAAAATAGACCTAAATAAATTTGTCCTTCTCTCCTTCAAAAAACAATGGGTTGATTTCTTATAATCAAGTATAATGATGAATTACAAACTCCTAGAAACTAGGTTTAAAGCATTTTTAAGTGTAGTTACTAATAGCACATAATGTAAGTGGACTATTTAAGAGAAGACCAGGAAAAAGAAAGTTAATGGATCATAAAAACCTATCAATGCCACAGCACATTCAAACCACCAGAGTTCAGAAGCATTTCCAGTACAAAATGGAGCAGGGGTGGCAGTGGTGGTGGTGTTAGGTGTAGCTTTTGATAAATTAAGTCACTAAAGTCCCCCTGCCTTTGGCTAAGGATCCCAATACTTATTACAAATTATAATAAATTAGTCTTTAAAGAATATCTATTTACATAATTTGTTGAATTAGTCAAGTGTCTTTTAAAAATGTTAATTTTGGTAAATAGCATATACTATAAAATTTATCATTTTCCCATTTTTTAAGTGTACAGTTCAGTGATATTAAATATGTTCACATTGTTGTGCCTGTAACACATCTCCAGAACTTTTTTATTTTGCAAAACAAACTTTGTACCTATGAAACAACTCTTTGTTTTGCCCCTCCCCATCCTCTGGCAACCATCTCTATACATGTGACTATTCTAGGTACCTAATGTAAGTGGAATCATACAGTATTTCTCTTTTTGTGACTGGTTTAGTTCACTTAGCATAATGTCCTCAAAATTCACGTCAGGATTTTCTTTCTTTTAGAATATTCTACTGTTTGGATATACTACATGTTGTTTATTCATTTATCTATTGATAAATACTCAAGTTGCTTCCACCTTTTGCCTTCTGTGGATAATAGGACTTTGTACACGAAGGAAACAAATGTTTTTGAGACCTTGCTTTCAATTCTTTTGGAAATATACCCAAAAGTGAGAATGCTGAGTCATATGGTAGGTAATTCTATTTTTAATTTTTTGAGGAATCATCATATCATTTTCCATAGCACTGCACCATTTTACAATCGCACCATTAGTGCACAGGGGTTCCAGTTTCTCCACATCCTACACGCCTTTTGTTGTCATTGTTGTTGCTGTTATTTATAGTACTCATTCTAACTGATGTGAAGTGTTATCTCACGGTGGTTTTGATTTGCATTTCTCTAATGATTAGTGATGTTGAGCATCTTTTAACTTGCTTGTTGGTCTCAATGTGTCTCTAAGATTAATTACTATTTAGCTCCCCCAACCAGTAGTAACACATGAAGCAAGAAAAATTACAATCTTTCTCTAGCCAAAATATCAGATCCAGAGGCTCATTCTATAAGTAACAGTAACACATAGACCCATTCACCCTTTAGGCCAAAAAGGTTACCTACGAAGTATATTGCAGAAGCAGATATTCAAATATACTGTGCCCAAAACTTCTTTTATAGTTGAAATAGATGTCCATTGTTTTCACCTACCCAGCACGCATTCTTCCTTTTTCTGGGAACACATCTTGATTTTTCTCTGGGAAATCACCCCTCCCTTAGTCACAGCCCATTAAGTCAGACAAGACTACTTCCTTACCTGGTCCAGTTCCAGGGTGAGCAGGTAACGCAGGCCTGGCCCATCAGGATATCTAATAGCTTTTGACCAAAGTGTTTACCTAAACTCATGTAATAAATGATGTGTGTTCAGAAGGTATCCCGCTATGTAATATGAAACTTATTAAAGAAGATACAAGAAAAATTATACATAGGACAGTGATGCCTCCGTCCCCTTCAAAGTAGGCACCTTGGGACCTCACACAGTTCTCCCAATTGCCATCAGCTGCCCCATCATATTTTCTTGAATCTCACTGAAGGTCTTAAATCTCTTCCCTTTCAAAGGTGATTTTAGTTTTGGGAAAAGCCAGAAGTCACAGGGCACCAAATCTGGGCTGTAGAAGGGCAGAGTCAACTGGGTGATTTGATGTTTCACCAAAAAAATTTTTCATGAGACGTGATGCATTAGTGGGCTCACTGTCATGATGGATCTGCCAGTCACCAGTTCCCTATAGCTGTAGGCTTCTGAATCTGAATAGTTTCCAGAGCAGAATATTTAAGCTTAACATAAAATCTGATGCAGATTTGTTACTCTACTCACTCAGTCATTTTGAATGTGACGGCCACACAGTACACATGCTCATTCAACAGCGTGTTTACTACTTTCATTGACTAGTACACCAAAGTCATCATTGCTCATGCACTCGAATTCCAGTCCACTCTCTTTGGCTGTTGGGTTACATCAATGTTGCAGAAACTCTTCTTGTTTTGTTAAAAATGGCTGGACTTTTTCCAGACAGTTCTCATACTTGGTTTGATAAGGATTATTGTTTAATTCAGCCATACATATTTCTTTATCACAACTAAATTCAATCATTTGTCAAATCACTGGTGTTACAGTTGTAAACATTTTGAGGGATAAATGTAAATGAATGAATGGGTTTTATAAATCCTGCCTTATAAGCCAGAGAAGCCAATGACCACATCAAACTTAGAGGCCCCTTGAAAGATCAAAAGCAATACAGGTCTGATGGGAAGGTATTTATATAAATTTGTGTACTAACTCTATAACTCTCTGACCTTAGAAAAGGACTTTCCAACTCACCAAGGATAAAATCAAAAGTTACTGACTGCAGAAAAGTGGAAAATTTTAATATGTTTAATAAAAACTGTAACCAAACTAGAAAAATTTCAAAGTGGAATGAAGAAGTCCTTTCTAAATCACATACAAAAACCCAGAATCCATAAAAGAAAAGATTGATAAAGCTTGCTCATTAAAAAAAATATTTTCTGCATGGAGAAAATTCTCTAAACAAAGTTTTTTAAAAAAGAAAAAAGATGACAACAGAAATAAAATTTCAACTTAAGACACAGTATTTACTTCTTGGATAGATAAAAGATATCTACAAATCTAATTAATAAAATAAATTATAATGCAATTAAAATGGGCAAAGGGTATAAAGAGATGATTCACAGAAATGCAAAATGTGCATGTGTATAACCTGGACAAAAACACACATGTATGTACACCTGTATTCACAGACTACATTGGAGGCTTTACGAGAACTTGGTTTCAGTGGTTGTCCCAGGAGGGGAACTGAGTCACTGAAAACAAAGGTAGGAAGAGGATTTACTTTTTACTTTGAAATGTTTTTTACCTTTTTTATTTTTTCCATTACATTTTAAATATACACTATATATGTATATTCACGCATAAGGATATTTTTATGTTAAAAGCCTGGAAATAATATTTAGAGTACAGAAAGACCTGTTTTTTTAATAACCAAGAGCTCTCACAAATTAACAAAACAAGACTGTTATAGATGAATAAGCAAACATACATGAGCAACCAGTTCACACACACACAAAAGAAACAGAATGAATAAACAAACATCCAGAACTATGTTCAGTTTCAGTAGCAATCATAATGAAGCTCAAACAAACCTTCTCAGGAAGCTGTCCCCAAACACCTGAGGTCAAGGCCAGCACGTTTCTGTGTCCCTGCAGCATCTTGCACTTGCCCTTGTTGTGATGCTTATTTTCTGTTTCTACCTCTAAACTACAAGCTCTTTGAAGTCAGAGATCATGTCTTTTGTCATTTTTCCATGAGTGCCATTGTACCTGCCACATAGAGGACTATGTGTTGAATGAATAAACGAACAGAGTAAATAGACTGTAATCAAGGATATGGATATTAAAACAAGATGCTTCCATTTCTTTAATAAAGGGAAATTAAATTTTAATATACAGTATGTTGGTAAGTATGTGATGAAAATATTATGATCATATATTGCTAGTGGCATTGCACATTGTTTTTCTAAAATGTTTTCAGCATTTGAAAATATTATCAAGGTCCCTGTTATAGGACAGTTGGTAACCTTAAACCCAGTTTCACTTCTCAGAATCTGCCCTAAGCTGATAATATAAAATGTAAAAAATTATATATCTAGATATGTTCACTATAGTGTTATTCATAACAGGGATAAAATAGAAGTATCTATAAGAGTTAATACTAAACTAATGACTTTTCAGAAGTTGTTGGATTAATATGGTAGGCATTAAAAATTATCCTTACAAAAATATAACAGCATGAAAAATGCCTGTGCTATAATAACATTAAAGGAAGACAGCAAAATTCAAAATATAAGCATACGTTTTAAAATTCATTTTTTATTGTTGTTCAGTTACAGTTGTCACCAATTTTCCCCATTTCTCTCCCTTGCCCCGTCCAACACCCGCTCCCAAAGACAATCCCCACCCCACTGTCCTTGTCCATGGGTCCTTTGTACATGTTCCTGGTCTTTCCCCTGTTATCCCCCTCCCTCCTCCCCTTTCGTCACTGTTAGTTTGTTGTTTATTTCCATGTCTCTGGTTCTTCTTTGCTCATTTGTTTTGTTGATTAGTTCTACTTTGTTGATTATATGGTATTTGCCTGATACTGGCATAAGAACAAACACATAGATCAATGGAACAGAATAGAGAGCCCAGATATAAACCCATGTCTCCATGGTCAATTACTATTTGACAAAGGGGGCAGGAGCATAAAATGGAGTAACAATAGCCTCTTCAATAAATGGTGCTGGGAGATCTGGACAGGTATATGTAAAAAAATGAAACTCGACCACCAACTTATACTGTCCACCAAAATAAATTCAAGATGGATAAAACACTTCAATATAAATCATGACACCTTTAAAGTCCTAAAAAAGAACATAGGCAGGAAAATCTCAGCTCTCCCATGCAGCAATACCTTCACCAGTATATCCCTAGGGCAAGGGATATAAAGGAAAGAATAAACAATGGGCTACATCAAATTAAAAAGCTTCTGCAAAGCTACAGAATATACTTTTTAACATTATTTTTATTTTTACACAATTACTTCTTTCTTATTTTACTGTTGTTCTATTACAGTTGTCCCAACCCCCTCCACCCCTGAGTTGCTCTCCCCTGTCCCACCCACCCCTGCTCCCAGGGATTGACTGCTCTACAACAGTCAATCCTCACCCTGTTGTATTCATGGGTCATCCACGCATGTTCCTTACTAGAACCTTTCCCTTTTCGACCCCTTCTCCCTCTCCTTCCTCCCCTCTGGTCACTGTCAGTCTGTTCCTTATCTCCATGCCTCTGGTTCTATTTTGCTCCCTTGTTTGTTTTATTCATTAGGTTCCACTTATAGGTGAGATCATACAGTATTTGTCTTTCACCATCTGGCTTATTTCACCTAGCATAATGCTCTCCAGTTCCATCCATGCTGTCGCAAAGGGTAGGAATTCCTTCTTTCTTTCTGCTGCATAGTATTCCATTGTGCAAATGTACCACAGTTTTTTGATCCACTCATTTAGTGATGGGCACTTAGGCTCTTTCCAGCACTTGGCTATTATGAATTGTGCTGCTATTAACATAGGGGTGTACAGGTTCATTTGAATTTGTTTCAGGGTATAATCCCAGTGTTGGAATTACTGCATCAAAAGAAGTTCCGTATTTTGTTTTTTAAGAAAATTCCAGTTTTCCACAATGGCTACTCCTGTCTTCCTTCACACCAACAGTGCTCTAGGGTCCCCTTTTCTCCACAGTCTCGCCAGTACTTGTTTGTTGATCTGTTAATGATGGCCATTCTGACTTTGAGGTGGTATCTCATTGTGGTTTTGATTTGCATCTCTATGATAGCTAGTGATGTTGAGCATTCTTTCATATGCCTATGGGCCTTCTGTATGTCCCCCTCAGAGGAGTATCTGTTCAGATCCTTTGCCCATTTTTTAATTGGGTAGTTTGTCTTCCTGGTGTTGAGCTGTTTGAGTTCTTTATATGTTTTGGAGATCAAACCCTTATCCAAGGTATCACTGGCAAATATGTTTTCCTGTGCAGTTGATACCCTTTTCATTCTGATAATGTTTTCTCTAGCTGAGCAGAAGCCTTTTAATTTGATGTAGTCTCATTTGTTTATTCTTTCCTTTATTTCCCTTGCCCTAGAGAATGTATTGGTGAAATTAGTGCTGCTAAGGATATCTGAAATTTTCCTGCCTATATTTTCCTCTAGAACTTTTATGGTGTCCTGGCACCTTACATTTTTTAAAATCCATTTTGAGTTTATTCTGGTATATAGTATAAGTTGGTGGTCTAGTTTTATTTTTTTGCATGTACTTGTCCAGACTGCCCAACAACATTTATTGAAGAGGCTATTGTTACTCCATTTTATGCTCCTGCCTCCTTTGTCAAATAGTAATTGACCATGGAGACATGGGTTTATTTCTGGATTCTCTGTTCTGTTCCATTGGTCTATATGTCTCTTCTTATGCCAGTACCATGCTGTTTTGATTACGATGGCCTTGTAATGTACTTTGATATCAGGTATTGTGATCCCTTCTACTTTGTCCTTCTTTCTCAAGATTGCTGAGGCTATTCAGGGTCATTTTTTGTTCCTTATAAATTTTTAAAGTATTTGTTCTAAATCTATGAAATATGTCATTGATATTTTAATAAGGATTGTTTTGAATCTATAGATTGCTTTGGGCGGTACGGACTTTTAATGATGTTAATTCCTTCGATCCATGAATATGGTGTGTGCTTCCATTATTTGTATCTTCCTTAATTTCTTTTTTCAGTGTTCTGTAGTTTTCTGAATACAGGTCTTTTACCTCCTTGGTTAAGTTTATTCCTAGCTACTTTATTTTTTGTTGTTGTTGCTATAATAAGTGGGATATTTTTCTTAATTTCTGTTTCTGTGATTTCATTGTTGGTGTACAAAAATGACTTTGATTTCTGAATATTGACTTTATATCTCTCTATTTTGCCAAATTCACTTATAAGGTCAAGTAGTTTTTTGGTGGAGCCTATAAGGTTTTCTGTGTACAGTACTACGTCATCTACAAATAATAGCATTACTTCCTCCTTTCCAATTTGGATACCTCTTATTTCTTTTTCTTGTTTAATCACTATAGCTAGAACTTCCAATACTATGTTGAATAAAAGTGATGAAAGCAGACATCCTTGTCTTGTTCCGAATCCTAGGGAGGAAGGTTTTAGGTTTTGCCTATTGAGTATGATGTTGGCTGTAGGTTTCTCATATATGGCCTTTATTATGAGGTGTCCCCTCTACTCCTACTTGCTAAGTGTTGTTTTTTTTTACCATGAATGGGTCCTATACTTTATCATATGCTTTTTCAGTATCTATTGATATGATCATGTGATTTTTGTCTTTCATTTTGTTTATGGTGTTGTATTACATTTATTGATTTGTGAATATTATACCATCTTTGCATCCCTGGGATGAGTCCCACTTTATAATGTTGTATGATCTGTTTAATGCATTGCTGTATTTGGTTTGCCAATATTTTGTTGAGGATTCTTTAAAATGAGGAGACATTTGTTGTAATCAGAATATTATTAAGCACAGTGACTAAAACTCTCTTTTTTCTAGAAGGTACTTGGATTGGTACTACCAATATTTACCTTCAACACTCTGTGTCAGATTTTTTTTGCTGATATATTAATGTACTCAAACAACTTACTGTATTATCTTTTTTTGGTATAATAAGTTCTTTTCCAATAGCTCTATACTATGATTATATCTTTTAAAATATGTTTACATATGTCAGCAGTTATTTTCTTCGTGATGTTCATAAATTCTGAAGGTTTTTGGCAGATTACTTTTATGGTCTGTTATAGATTAAATTAGTCCACCTCTAATTTCACATGCTGAACCCCTAAGCCCCAATGTGATGGCATGCAGAGGTGGGGCCTTTGAGAGGTAATTAGGTTTAGATTAGTTAATGAGGGTGCGGACTCATGATGGTATTAATGCCCTTATAAGAAGGGGATGAAAGAGCCCTGGCTGGTGTAGCTCAGTGGACTGAGCATGGGCCTGTGAAGCAAAGAGTCGCCGGTTTGATTCCCAGTCAGGGCACGTGCCTGGGTTGCAGGCCAGGTCCCCAGTAGGGCACACATGAGAGGCAACCCCACATTGATGTTTCTCTCCCACTCTTTCTCCTTCCCATCCCCTCTCTCTAAAAATAAACAAATAAATAAAATATTAACATCTTTAAAAAAAAAAGAAGGGGACAAAAGAGATTTCCCTCTCTGTGAGAAAAGGCCATGTGAGGAAATAGCAAGATGTGGCTATCTGCAAACCAGCAACAAGGTCCTCAGCAGATACTGAACCAGCCAGTACCTTGACCTCAGATTTCACAGCCTCTAGAGCTGTGATAAACAAATGTCAGTTTTTTAAGCAGCCCACACTAAGACCTATCCCTTCATGAATATGGGATGCTGTAGAAGCCACAAATAGCTATCTTTTTATTTTGTCTATGATCCATTTTATCATAAGGAACTGAACATAAACACCAATTTCTATAGCTTTTGAACTATAAATAAAATTAAGGTCCTGTTATTAGTGTTTTAAATATCTATGGGCATTATACAGTCATGCACCAATAACCTGGAAACAAGAGAAATAAGTTTCCCCTTGGGAGTTAAACCGTAAAATCAAAGCATAAATATGAAAAAGTTTCCCAGGGAGATAAGATTGCTCCCAGGCTAAATCCTAAGAAAAAGTAAATTGAAGTAGACCCACAACACCGTGGAGATTATGCTGATAGATAAAGTACCAGGTGACATGAATGTAAGACAGCATTCTGGGACAAGGTTCACCCAAAGAGAGGTGTAATTTCTAGGTTCCAGAACCACAGTTGTTTTTCTCAGACCACACCCGTCCATTCTCTTGTGCCCAACATCTATATTGGTGAAGACAAGAGGCAATTGTCTTCATCACGACAATAAGCCCATTCATGCAACACATCTTGTTGCAGAATTTTTTTGTGAAACATCAAATCATCCAGGTGATTCAGCCCCTCCACAAATCTGATTTGGTGCCCTGCAATTTCTGGCTTTTCCCAAAACTAAAATCACTTTTGAAAGGGAAGAGATTTCAGACCTTCAGTGAGATTCAGAAAAATAAGACAGGGCAGCTGATGGCAATTAGGAGCACTGTGTGACGTCCCAAGGTGCCTACTTTGAAGGGGAGAGGCGTCACTGTCCTGTGTACAATGTTTTTTGTGTCTTCTTCAATAATGTCTCTATTTTTCATATTACATGGCTGAATACCTTCTGGACAGACCTCATATATCTACATTGTTCACAGTTAACATCAATTTCTGATCTAATCCTGAATTATTTTTTTAAAGATTTTATTTATTTATCTTTAGAGGATAAGGGAAGGAGAGAGGGAGAGAATATCAATGTATGGTTGCCTCTCTTGGGTCCCCTACTCGGAACTGGCCTGCTACCCAGGCACGTGCCCTGACTGGGAATTGAACCGCGATCCTCTGGTTTGCAGACCCATGCTCCATCCACTGAGCTGCACCAGCCAGGGCTCTAACCCTGAATTATTAAATATAGCACTTCCACCTACATTTATTTTAGTGGCACTGCAGCAATGTTATATCAGCATCACAAGCATCTTTTAAACTTTAATTTTTAGATTTCACAAGTAGTAATAATTATAACGGTGGAGGGAACCAGCTGAGCAAGGTATAATGCCACCTCTTGCTATTTCAGTACTGCTTAGACAGTACTAAATGGCATTAAAAGTAGATCAAGACAACATGGCAAAGCCTTTAAATAAGAGAAGGTTCACAATACAGAGTCCTATTTCTCAGTTCACACTCTCTTCCACTACTAGAAAATATGTGTGACAAAAGACCAAGTATAAAACATCAAAGCTTTCAGCTTCTAAGAAATAAACCTTTCCTTACCTTTAATTTATGGAGCCTACTATAAGTTTTCTGCAGAAAATGACTACATCAGTATGAAAGCATGTGTTACAAAAATAAAAAAAAGCAGCAAGATGTGAATCCTTTGCTGATTCAGAGAGATGTGTTCTGCATAAACCACATCTGCAGGCATGCCCTCCCTCACTGTTCTGTTGGTATGAATGAAAATGAAAAGAAAGGCTTTTCAAATTAAGAGCATGTTATGAAAGCAATAGTAAGCCAGGAATAATTAGATTTTTCTACATATTATAACTAGGTTAAGAGTAAAAATGAAGCTAAATGTTGAATAAGAGAGAAAAAGGTTCTATTTAGGGTAAAGTGTATTGATTAAAAATAATAATAATAAAGGGTCCCAACTAGCCTTCACCAAAGAGATGGTCAGAAAATTTACATACACAGGGTTGATGATGGTGGCCAAGTAGGGAGAAGCTAAGTCCACTTGCTCTTGCCCCCAACTCAGATTTTCAGCTGATCATCCAACAACCCCAACACAGAATCTTAGCAGATATGAATGAAGTTTTGAAGCCAAGGAGTACAGAAGACATGTCATACCATCCAGTGAGATGTTACAAGCTGAAGGGGAAATACCCTGTGTGTGGCACCTATAGCAGCGGAGAGACCAGACAGAAATCACAGCTTATGAACTCCCTCCCAACTCGGAGTAGGGGGACCTAGTTTTGCACAGGGATACCCAACCCTAACTGGGAGAGACTTGGGAGGAAATACAAAGTCTGGGAGACCTATGCCACACACACACACAGCTAGCAACATGTCCATAATTGTAGTGCCAACCTGGAGAATTCTAAATACGGACTCAATCTCCTGAAACTACTAGGTTGCTGCACCTAGGTCTGTGAGAGGCACTAGCAGGCTGCAGCCAGCCATGACTGTGAGAGACATTATGCTTTTTGGGGAGAGGGTATGTACAGAGATCCAGGCAGTGACTCAGTACTGCAGTATAGGTCCCACATAAAGTCTTTTTTAAAAGGAGCTGGAAAGTGGCTGAGCAAAGACCCCACACAGCTGCTCATCCAGCAAGGAGGCCAGATTGAAAGTGCAGTTCATTCTCACTGAATCCAGCTGGGCAAGGAGTTCAGGGAGTTGCATAAGGGGTTTGCAGGGCCCTGCCCAGCTTAGCTAGAAGGCCAGGGGCTGCGTAGAACACAGTTCTGAACTGCATCGCCTGCAAAGGCAGTGGGCTGGGAGTTAGTTGAATGCCAGAGATTCTTTGCAGCCAGGCAGACCCCCTACACTAGGGGTGTCAGACTCATTTTCATGGGGGGGGGGACTCATTTTCATGGGGGGGGGGAGGCCCATCAGCCTCACAGTTGCCTTCAAAGGGCTAAATGTAATTTTAGGACTGTATAAATGTAACTATTCCTTAACTAGCAGCAAGGAGGTTGGCACTACCGCTGGGTAGAAACAAGGTATCTGGCCAGATTCGGCCTATGGGCCTTGTGTTTGCCACCTGTGCTCTACATGATGCAGAGCCCCTACCCCTCCTGCCAAACAGTCCAGCCAGGCTCAGGAGCCCCCTGCTGGGCACATATTTGCAGAGGAAAGAAATGGAGACACCAAGGCCTTATTTAAACTTTTCTCAGCTGCTACAAGACATGCTGGTTCCTTGGGGCATATTCCACTGAAACCAGCTGGGTAGAGAGTGCAGAAATTGGCACTGTCAGGGGAATTCAAGGCCCCACTCAACCTTGGCTCTTGGCTCAGCTGACATCAGCATCCAGTGGGAAATAGCTGACCCTTTTACACAGACTGGCCCCTCACATGAAACAGACAGCTAACTCATCAAGAGCTATATTTAATGGAAATAATCTGGGACAGATCAAGATGTGTGGCTCAGGGGCAGGGGAATACACCCACTGTCTTCCCTGAAGTCTGATCAGCATCTCCAAGGGGAGATACAGGGGCCCCATCCTCCCCATCACACCAGAAGCCCTTTCAGAAACAGATGGGTCAGCAGCAAGGCTAAAACTAATGACAGGACCACAAATAGAACCAGGTGGAGGTGGTACCTGGGTGCTTTCAGATGTCAGATGACCCAGTCCTGGGCCTTATGCTGATGAAATGCAACCAAAATTTAGGCCTAAAGAGGTACTTTTTCTTGTAAACTACATATATAGTAAACTAAATGGGAGCACTAAAAGTAAAGATACAATCTATAAATCTTACAAATACTTTGGACAATAGAATGTGAGGAAATGAAAAAAGGAGGGGGACAAAGGAACTTGGTTTTTAGTATTGAAATTACTCTTTGTGAGTTGCTGATATCCTTTCAAAAGCATTATTTCAAAGTTATGGCTCATTTTATAGAGAAGGAAAAAGATGAGAAAGAGAAGAAATGAAATGGTCAATATTACTGGTTTCACAAGCTTAAGATTTTCATACTAAATACAAAATAGAAGCCCTTTATAAAACTATCAAAAATCAGTCCTTAACAAGAAAGATACAAAAGGTCACAATGAAGTACAACAAAAGTATAAATATAGTTTTAAAAGCATAGCAGGCTAGATAGGTCCTTAAATTCCCCATCAGAGCCATTACCATATCAGTGAAGCTAGATACACCCCCTCACTTCACTTAAATAACAAAGTTGCTCAGGCTCGAGTCAAAGGTCACCCAATTAGAGTGTCTCATTTGTCTGATCCACTCCACATGGTAAGTGACTTTCATCTACATAAATGTTCTTGGTTATATTTGGATATTCTAACCCACTAATCACCCAATTACTAAAAACATAACCTCATCTGGGCTACCAACCAACCAAACATCACAGAAAATTGCAAAACTTAACCGTTTGTTAACCTGTAGTAAGAAAAGGTACATTTTTGTGGAATGCTTAAAGTGTTTTAGGGAGACAGAAATCAGAAAAATAAAAATGGTTTAAATATACAGGTATGATAACATCTTAAATAGAGGCATTTAACTCATACCTTTATGCCATCACAATTAAAATGCCAAAACACATCTAAAGCAGGAGAGAACTACATCAATACTAGAAACTAAGAATGAACGTCATTCATATGATAAAACTGTTGAAGAATTTCTGAAAGACATGGTAAGATAGATCCAGATGGAAGAAAGATGATGTCAAGAGCCAACGAGTGACTTATCTTCCTGAGAAAGGAATGATGTGACTAGGGGAAAAAGCAGAGGAGGTACTGGCAAAAAGACCATTAAGAAGAAGGGTAAGAACTGGGGAATGGATGGGCCATAAGAAAAATAAGAAACCCTTCATTTGGAGTTCATTTACCCCTACCAATCAAAGGCACTAGAAACAACTGTGCCCAAGGATGTGCGCTGCAGTGTACCAAGCAATGATCTAGGAAATCTAAGAATTTCTCCCAGAAACAGTGGGCAGATATATCAGGAAGATGGGTAGATAACTACTGTATACAACTGGCCTTGTGGCTAGCAAAATACCTGTTCCTCACAGGAGAAACTGGAAAGAGAGAGACATCACTCCCCTGCTAGGACAGGCTCCCATCTACGCCTTTCAGGCTTCTAGGTCTCTTATTTAATACTTGGAAGGAAAATCTGTTGGTATCCAAGGACAGACAGCAAGATTCCTGCAGATGCATTCATCCAGAGCTGCCCAAAGGAGACTTCTCCAAACATGAGAATAAATAAAAGGAGAAAAAAAAGCAGGGGGAGCAGGAGACAGCATGGGGGTGGTGGACAGAAGCAGGAAGAGAAGAAAAAAAAGCCATATTGGGTCTAAGAAATAAAAAGGGGCATATAGATTTGAAAAGAATCTGGGAACAGAAGTAAATTTAGTTAACGTTGCACTGTATGAAATATACTAAAAACTTTTAAAAACAGGTGATTGGAAACAAGATAAAAGAAAAGATATTGGATAACAGACTGAGGTTGTTTAAAAGTAGACAAACAGGAAACAAAAAGAAATAAGAAAAATAAAATATGTAATAGTAGAAAAAAGGTAATAAAAGAACAAAAAATATAACAGCAGAAGTAAAAACCAAACCAACGATAACCAAATAGAGAAATGAACAAAAGATTTCAACAGACACTTCACAAAAGAGGATATCCAGATGACCAATAAACATAGGAAAAAACACAATTTTGTTATCAATTACAAAAATATAAATTAAAACCATAAAGAGATATCATTACCTGCCTACCAAAATTGCCAAAATAAAAATATAATACCAACTGTTGTCAAGAATGTGGCTGACCCTCAAACACCACAGAAAGAGTAAATTGGGTATAATCACTTCTGAAACCTCTATGGCAGTATCTACCAAAGCTGAATGTAGGGATAACCTATGACCTGTGCCTCAAAGTGTGCCCATAAATTAGTAGCAACAGCATCACCTAGGAGATTGTTAGAAATGAAAATCTCAGACTATTCCAAAAACCTGCTTATTCACAATCAGCATTTTACTAAGAGCCCAGGTAATTTATACGCACAATAAAGTATGAGAAGTGCTGTCCTATAACTTATCCCTTCTACTTCAACCTTGTTCATTTCATCCTTAGTTATATGCCCAACAGAAATACATACAAGTGCTCACTGAAAGCTATGTACTAGAATATTCGCAGCAGCACTACTTCTGTTTTTATTTTTTTAACTTTTTTTTGTTTGAGCTCTACCCAACTCCCACCTGCTTAGGGTCAGTGACATTACCATATCCAACACTTTCATTCACTTTTTAAATTATATTTTATTGATTATGTTATTACAGTTGTCCCAATTTTTTCCCTTTGACCCCTCCACCCAGCAGCCCCCATGACCTCAGGCAATCTCCACACCACTGTTCATGTCCGGGGGTCATGGGAATAGGTTCTTCGGCTATTTCATTTCCTACACTGTACTTCTGTAACTACCTATTTGTACTTCTTAATCCCCTTACCTCTTCACCCATTCCTATATCCTGAAATTTGAAACTTTCCATTACAGCTGATGTACAATATTATATTAGTTTCGGGTATACAACACAGTCATTAAATATTTATATAAACTGATTCCCCCCAGTTAGTCTAGTACCCACCTGGTATCATACATACTTATTACAGTATTATTGACTCTATTCCTTATGCTATACTTTACATCCCCATGACTGTTTTGATAACTAGAAATTTGTATATTTTAACCCCTCCCCCTTTTTTACCCTTCCTGTAACACCTTTCCCATCTGATAACCATCCCTTTATTCTCTATATCTATGAGTTTGTTTTGGTTTTGTTTTTTAAATGTCACATACAAGTAAAATCATATGGTATTTGTCTTTCTAAGTCTGACTTATGGTACTTAGTATAATAGCCTGTAAGTCTATGCTGTCACAGATGGCAAGATTTCATTTCCATGGCTGAATAACATGCCATTGTATATATGTACCATCTCTTCTTTATCTACTCATTTATTAATGGCCAATTAGGTTGCTTTCATATCTTGGCTACTATAAACAAGACTGTGGTGAACATAGGGGTGCATATGTCTTTTTGAATTAGTGTTTTGGATTTCTTCAGATACATATCCAAAAGTGGGATTGCTGAATCACATGGTAGTACTATCTTAAGTTTTTTGTGGAAGAACCATGTTTTCCACAGTTGCTACACCAATTTACAGACCCACTAACAGTGCACAAAGGCTCCTATTTCTCCACATCCTTACCAACACTGCTTATTCGATTTGTTGACAATAACTGTCCTGACAGGTGTGAGGTGATATCTCCCTCAGGTTTTAATTTGCATTTCTCTGATGATTAGTGATCTTGAACATCTTCTTATGTCTATTGATCATCTGTATGTCCTCTTTGGAGAAGTGTCTATTCATGTCCTCTGCTAAATTTTTAATCAAATTATTTGCTATTTTGGTGTTAAGTTTTAAAATTGCCTTATATTTTGGATATTAACCCATTATCAGATGTGTCATTGGTAAATATCTTCTCCCATTCAATACATTGTCTTTTGACTTTGTTAATGGTTTCCTTGCTGTGCAAAACTTTTTACTTGCTGTAGTCCCACATTTGCTTATTTTTTCTTTTGTACCCCTTGCCCAAAGGGACATATCCAAAATAATACTACTAAGAATGATGTGAAAGAGTTTACTGCCTATGTTTTCTTCCAGGAGTTGTTTTTGGGTCTTTCATTTCAGTGTTTAATCCATTTTGAGTTTATTCTTGTTTATGGTGTAATAAAGTGATCATGTTTCATTCTTTTGTATATGTCTGTCCAGCTTTCCCAACACCATTCACTAAAGAGTGTCTCTTCATTGTATATTCTTGCTTCCTTTATCATAGATTAATTGACCATATAGATGTGGAATTACACTCAGTTCTCTATTCCATTGATCTACGTGAATGTTTGTATGCTGATACCATGCTCTTTTGATTATTATAGCCTTGTACTATAGTTTGATATTAGGTAATGGGATACCACCAACTTTGTTCTTTTTCAGAAATGCTGTGGCTATTCAGGGTCTTTTGTGGTTCCATACAAATCGTTAAATTTGTTATAGCTCTGTGGAAAATGCCATTGGTATTTTGATATGGATTGCATTTGAATCTGTAGATTGCTTGGGTACTATGGGAATTTTAACAATGTTAATTCCTCCTATCTATCAGCACAGTATAGTATTCCACTCATCTGTTATGTTCTTCAATTTCTTTCTTCACTGTCTTATAGTTTTTTGAGTACAAGTTGTTTACTTCTTTAATTAAATTTATTCCTAGGTATTTCTTTCTGATGCAATTGTAAATGAGATTTTCTTACTTTCTATTCCTGATAGTTCATTATTGGTATATAAACATGTGACTAATTTCTGAATATTAGCTTTATATCCTGCTATTTTACTGAATTCATTGATCAGTTCTAGTAGTTTATTGGCCATATCTTTAGGGTTCTCTGTACATAGTGTGAGTCATCTGCAAATAATGTCAGTTTTACTTCTTCCTTTCCAATTTCAATGCTGTTAATTTCTTCTTGTCCTGTTGCCATGGCTAGGACTTCTAGTACTATGTTGAGTAAGAGTTGTAAAAGTGGACATCCCTGTCTCATTCCTAATGTTAAAAAAAAAAGTCCTCAGCTTTTAACCACTGAATATGTTATTAGCTGTAGGATTGTCTTATAAGGCCTTTATTATGTTGAGGTATGTCCCCTCTATTCTCACTTTGCTAAGACTTTTTAGCATAAATGGATGCTGGATTTTGTCAAATGTTTCTTCTGCATCTATTGATATGACCATATAATTTGTCTTTCATTTTGTTTAAGTAGTATATCACATTAATTGACTTGCAGGTATATTGGACCAAACTTGGAACCCAGAAATAAAGTGCACTTGATTATGGTGTATGATCTGTTTAATGTATTGCTGAATTTGGCTTGCTAATATTTTGTTAAGATTTTTGCAACTATATTCCTCAGTGATATTGTCTATAATTTTCTTTCTTTGTCAGGTCTTTATCTAGTTTTGCAGTTAGAGTAATGCTGGCCTCCTAAAATGAGCTTGGTTGGGAATCTACCCTCCTCTTGAATTTTTTGAATAGTTTGAAAAGCATAGGTGTTATTTCTTCTTAGAATATTTGGGATTTGTTTTATTGTTGAAGTGTCTCTTTTTTTTCCTTTACTGCTTTACTTTCATTAGTTGTAGTTAATATGTTCAGATTTTCTGCTTCTCCTTTTTAAGTATATTTTACTAATTATGCTATTACAGTTGTCCCATTCTTCTTTCTCCCCTTTATCCCCCTCTGCCCAGCACCCCCATTCCCTCCAGCATTCCCTACCCTGAGTTCTTGTCCATGGATTGTACATATAAGTTCTTTGGCTTCTCCATTTCCTATACTATTATTAACCTCCCCCTGTCTATTTTGTACCTACCAATTATGCTTCTGATTCCCTGTACCATTTTCCCCATTCTCCCTCCTCCCCATCCCCACTGATGATGCTCCTTGTGGTCTCAATTTCTGTGATTCTGCTCCTGTTATAGTTGTTTGCTTAGTTTTTGGTTTCGTTTTTTAGGCTCAGTTGTTGAAAGTTGTAAGTTTGTTGTCATTTTACTATTGATAGTTTTGATCATCTTCTTTTTCTTAGATAAGTCCCTTTAACATTTCATATAATAAGGCATATAATAAGGGCTTGGTGATGATGGACTCCTTTAATTTTACATTGTTTGGGAAACACTTTATATGCTCTCCCATTCTAAATGACAGCTTTGCAGGATGGAGTAATCTTAGATATAGGTCCTTGCCTTTCATGACTTTGAATTGTGATCATACTCAACAATTTCTATGAGCATCCTAATTACCAGTGTTTTGAACTCTGCATCTGATAGGTTGGCTATCTCTTCATTACTTAGTTCTAGTTTTGGAGCTTTAATCTATTCTTTCATTTGGGCTATATTTTTTCTCTCAGCCTACCTGTTAGGTAGTAAGGTGTAGAGTCTTAGGTACTCGCCAAGGCAGGGAAACCCACTTCACTGTGTTGAGGCGCTATATGTTGAAGAGGTGTCTGAGAGGGAACAATGCTGCTTGCTTGGCTCTTGCCTGGCTTTTAGTCACTTGTCTCACTACCCACAGCAAATTGGGCCCTTCTGGTGCTGATTCCCAGGTGGGTGGTTTTGTGTACATTCTAGGACCCTGTGGATCTCTCTAACAAACTCTCCTTTCAGTCTGAGAGTTTCTCCCACCACCTCAATTACCAGCAGTTTTTTCAGTCAGAGGATTTGAGGCTTTATTTCCCTGCATTGGAACCCTGGGTTGTGTGGTGTGACTTGCTCCCTAGTTGTTGCTACCGGTTTATCTGTATACTAATGTGGGACTACCCACTCCACCAGCCACCAACTTTACTGGTCTGATGAATATAGACACTAAAATCCCAAACAAAATATTGGCAAACTACATCCAGCAATACATTAAAAAGACTGTAAGCCATAATCAAGTGGGATTCATCCCAGGGATGCAAGGATTGACAATATTTTCAAATCAATAAAAATTACACATCACATAAACAAGAGGGGAGACAAAAATCACATGATCATATTAATAGATGCTAAAAAAGCATTTGATAAAGTACAGCCTCCATTTATGATAAAAACACTCAGCAAAGTAGGAGTAGAGGGAGCATACCTCAACCTAATAAAGGCCACATACGAGAAACCAATAGCCAACAGCATACTCAATGGGAAAAAAACTAAAAGCATTTCCACTAAGATCAGGAACAAGACAAGGCTGTCCACTTTCACCATTTCTATTCAATATAGTATTGGAAGTTCCTGCCACAATGATCAGACAAGAAAAGGAAATAAAAGACATCCATATTGGAAAGGAGAAAGTAAAACTGTCATTGTTTGCACATGACATGATAGTGTACATATAAAACCCTATAGGCTCCACCAAAAAAACTGCTTGACCTAATAAGTGAATTTGGCAAAACGGTGGGATACAAAGTCAATATTCAGAAATCAGAGGCATTTTTGTACCAACAATGAAAAATCAGAAACAGAACTTAGGGGAAAAATCCCATTTACTATACCAACAAAAAAAATAAAGCACCAAGGAATAAACTTAACAAGGAGGTAAAAGATCTATACTCAGAAAACTACAGAACACTGAAGAAAGAAATTCAGGAAGACATAATTAAATGGAAGCATATACCGTGTTCATGGATTAGAAGAATTAATATCATCCAAAGGTCCACACTATCCAAAGCAATTTATAGATTCAATGCAATTGCTATTAAAATACTAATGACATATTTCAGAGATATAGAATATTTCAAAAAATTATAGAATCATAAACAACCCCAAACAGCCTCAGCAACTTTGAGAAAGAAGAATTAAGTAGGAGGTATCACAATATCTGATATCAAACTATATTACAGGCCACTGTAATCAAAACAGTCTGGTACTGGCATAAGAACAGACACATATCAACGGATCAGAATAGAGAGCCCAGAAATAAACCCAAGTGTCTATGGTCAATTCATATCTGACAAAGGGGGCAGGAGCATAAAATGGAATAAAAATAGCCTCTTCAATAAATGGTGTTGGGAGATCTGGACAGGTATATACAAGAAAATGAAACTCGACCACCAACTTGCACCATACTCTTGATAAACTCAAGATGGATAAAAGACTTAAATATAAGTTGTTATACAATAAAAGTCCTAGAGGAGAGCACAGAGAATAAAATTTGATATTCCACACAGCAAAATTTTCACCACGTCCCCTAAAGCAAGGGATATAAAGGAAAGAATGAATAAATGGGACTACATCAAATTAAAAAGCTTCTTTATGGCTACAGAAAACATTAGCACACACAGAAAAGGGAACTAACCATATCAGTAAAATATATTTGCCAATGACACATCAGAGAAAGGTTGGTCTCCAAAATATATAAAGAAGTCACAAAAGTCCACACCAGGAAGACAAAGAATCTAATAAAAAAAAAACTGGCAAATGACCTGAACAGACACTTCTCCAAGAAGGACATACAGAGGGCCCATAGGCATATGAAAGGATCCTCAGCATCACTACCCATCAGAGAGATGCAAAATAAAACCACAATGAGATACCACCTCACACTGGTCAGAATAGCCATCATTAACAAATCAACAAACAACAAATACTGGCAAGGCTGTGAGGAACAGGGAACCCTAATGCACTGTTGGTGGGAATGCAGACTAGGTCAGCCACTGTGGAAAACAGTATAGAATTTTCTAAAAAATTTAAAATGGGACCACCTTTTGATCCAGTGATCCCACCACTGGGATTATAGCCTAAGAAGCCTGAAACACCAATTCAAAAGAACCTATGCACCCCAATGTTCATAGCAGCCTTACATACAATAGCCAAGTGCTAAAAACAACCTAAATGCCCATCAGTGGGTGACTAGATCAAAAAATTGTGGTACATTTACACAATGGAGTACTACACAGCAAAGAAAGGAGCTCCTACCCTTTGTGACAGCATGGATGGAAATGGAGAGCATTATGGTAAGTGAAATAAGCCAGGCAGTGAAAGACAAATACCACATGATCTCACCTATAAGTGGAACCTAATCAACAAAGCAAACAAGCAAACAAAATATAACCAGAGACATTGAAATAAAGACAAACTGAAAGTAACCATAGGGAAAGTGGAAAGGGGATAACAGGGGAAAGAAGAGGAAGGGTTGTCAAGGGACATGTATAAAGGACATATGGACAAAGTCAAAGAGGGATATGATTGAGGTTGGGAAGTGAGTATGGGTGAGACAGCAGAGAGTGGTGAGGGGAAAATGGAGACAAATGTACTCGAACGACAATAAAAAATGAATAAATAAAAGTAGAAAAGACAAAAAAATATTAATCTATATCTAAGTCATATATGTAATTGTAACCTATCCCAAATTGTAGAGTTACCCTTATATGTTTCTCAGTAGTGAGTATCTTGGAATTTAATAAACTCAGTTATGTAATTGCAGTGCAAAAATCATTCCATATACGATACAAGAAACCTCTATTAATTGGTAACATTTACCACTGGTAGAAACAGATGAAGTAGACAAAACACAGCACAGCCCCTACTGTCTGAGCGTTAATGTCATCATTCAGCAAAGTCCCACAATATACTTTTGTGCTATATGCATCCCTTAGTCCACTACTTCAAATAGTTTTCATTAGAGGCTAAAAAAATCTTATCTCTTGCAACTGATACATGCTCTAACAGCAGAAGATAAAGCAAAACTATGCAACTATTGCTGCCATTTTATAGTCACATGGGATACAAAGATGATTTACAGGTAACCTCACATTCAAGGATAAGGCTATATATTCCACCTAAGAGGAGAGATGAATGGTCACAGTATACAATTGTGGGGTGCTGCCATCATTTTATAATAGAATATGTAAGAGACTCACCAAAATTTCATGTCTTTTAAATACATGTGACATATGTATTTCTATTTTCTCCTACTAGAAATTTCTCCTACTACAGTAATTTGCTATTCACTACTATATTCCTACTACCTAAAACAGAGATTTTCAACTACTGTGCCTCAGAATTTTTAAAACATGCAATATCCAACTGTTTAGCCAGGGCCACTTAACTCTTTTCACTTAGATTTTCAAATTAAAAAAAATTACAACAGCCAACACAACAATAGCTGGCTGGTGTGAATGAATCAAGATTATACCTATTTTTTGGTCAAAGCAGAAAAAAAATTTTTTTGGTATGCCACAGAATTTTAGTAATTAGTTTATATGTGCTATGAGTTAAAAAGGTTGAAAATTGCTGAGTTAGAACAATGCCCAGCTCAGTAATTGCCTAATAAATAAATCTGTTAAATGAATAAATTATGCCTCTGTACATATTCAGTAAATATTTGTACAAATTTCTGCTTATATAGATATTATTCACATCTAAACGATGTAAGAACCTTCCCTTATATTTTCTTTCTTATACAATTTATTTTTTACAGGAATCATAGGGTTATTGCATGTTTCTTTTTTTTATTGTTCAAATACAGTTGTCTCCATTTTCCCCCCACCACTCCTCCCACCCCACCCGCCCCCACCTCATCCTCAGTCCTACTCCCCTTTGTCCATGTGTCCTTTATACATGTTCCTTGATGGCCCTTCCCTTTTCAACCCCCCCCCCATTATCCCCTCCTCACTCCCCTCTGGTTACTGCCAGTTGGTTCTTTATTTCAATATCTATGGTTATATTTTGCTTGCCCTAAGAAGCCTGAAACACCAATTCAAAAGAACCTATACACCCTAATGTTCATAGCAGCACAATTTACAATAGCCAAGTGTTGGAAACAACCTAAGTGCCCCTCAGTGAATGAGTGGATAAAAAAACCGTGGTACATTTACACGATGGAATACTACACAGCAGAAAGAAAGAAGTAGCTCCTACCGTTCACTACAGCATTGATGGAACTGAGGAGCATTATGCTAAGTGAAACAAGCCAGGCAGTGAAAGACAAATATATGATCTCACCTATAAGTGGAACCTAATCAACAAAACAAACAAGGCAAGCAAAATTATATAATTTCTTTAGTTGGAAGTTAATAATTGTTTTTGTTTCCTTACTTTGTTTCAGAATATCAATGTAGCATACTCGTAAACTTTCAAGCAAGATGATTTTTTATTTACTTTTTGCTTTTATTTTTTAATTGTTTATGCTATTACAGTTCTCCCAATTTTTCCCCCTTTGCCCCCCTTCCCCCAACCTGTCCCATTCCCACAGTCGATCCCCGTACTATTGTGCATGTTCATGGGTCATGCATGGACATTCTTTGACTAATACCTCTACCTTCTCTCAACCAGTCCCCATTTCACCCCCACTTCTTACAGCTGTCAGTCTGTTCCATGTTTTCAATCCTCTGATTCTATTTTGCCATTAGTTTACTTTGTTCATTAGATTCCAGTTATAAGCGAGATCATATGGTATTTGTCTTTTATTGGCTGGTGTATTTCACTTAGTTAGCATAATAGTCTCCATTCTATCCAGGCTGCCGTGAAAGGTAACAATTCCTTCTTTTTTACTGCTGTGTAGTTGTTGGGAGCCACCCAGCCTGGTTTCAGGAGCTGTAACCGCCTCATGGCTAAGGCTGAGTGAGTCACCTTCGGACCATAAGCCACTAAGGAGACAAAGCTTATCTCCCTGGCAGGAGCGCCACTTCTGCTCCTTTTCTCATAACTGGCCCCCCCGTGCTTGACAGGTAAGATACCCCAGGGAAGGACTTGGGGGGCTATGGAGAAAGGGGATGATGAACCCTCACCCCTAGGCTTTAATGAAGCCTGACTCCCCTGAGTTCAAGAAAAGTGTCCAAAAATTCCTTGGCTATCTGCCTCCTCTGCCTAACTTAATCCTGAAACAATGACAGAGGGCAGTGTTAGCCCTGTGCTGGAAAGGGCCAGCTCCCTGGGTGATCAGGCCTGAGAAAGGACATGTAAAATCCTGTAAAGCCTGCTTTGCTAAGCATGCTCTTAGTTAAATGATAAAGGCCCAAGCAGGAAATGAGTTTGTTTCCCAAAGTTTTGTAGCCTTTTAGCTGATAGACCCTGACTCAGAATAAGCCCTAATAGTTCTTTGTACGCTATCTATCGTTTGATCCTTACTGCCTGACAATGATTAATAAGTTGTACCTGAACTCCTTCGCAAAAAATAATAATAATAATAATAATAAAAGCCTGTCTAGGCAAGGGTCAGCACACTCTCCCCTTGAGGAGTGGCCACGCCACTCCAAGGCACTCCCCTCTTGAGGGAGTAGCCATGCCATCCCTTTTCCTCCACAGGACTTGGTAGTCCATGTGAAATTGTCTCATGTCTCATCCATAACACCGCAGACACTGCGGGCCATTGTATGCATCACATAGTATTAGACTGTAAATGTACCACAGCTTTTTTATCCACTCAGCTACTGATGGACACAAGCTGTTTCCAAATCTTGATTATTGTAAATAATGCTGCTATGAACATAGGGAAGCATATGTATTTTCTGATTGGTGTTTTGGGATTCTTGGAATATAAACTCAGAAGTGAGATTGATGGGCAAAAAGGCAGTTCCATTTTTAATATTTTGAGTAAACCCCATACTGTTTTCCACAGTGGCGGCACCAGTCTGCATTACCCTCAACAATGCACTAGAGTTCCCTGTTCTCACAGCCTTGCCAGTATTTGTTGTTTGTTGATTTGTTAATGATGGCCATTGTAACCAGTGAGATGTAGTTTCTCATTGTGATTTTATTTTGCATCTCTCTGATGGGTAGTGATGCTGAGGATCCTTTCATATGCCTATGGGCCCTCTGTATGTCCTTCTTGGAGAAGTGTCTGTTCAGGTCACTTGTCAGTTTTTTAATAGGATTCTTTGTCTTTCTGGTGTGAAGTTTGTATAATTTGATATCAGATGTAATTCCCTCCAACTTTATTCTTTTTCCTCAAGATTGCAGAGGCTATGTGGGGTCATTTATGGTTCCAAATAAATTTTTGGAATATTTGTTCTAGATCTGTGAAATATGCCATTGGTATTTTAATATGAATTGCATTGAATCTATGAATTGCTTTGGGTAGTATGGACACTCTAATGATGTTAACTCTTGCAATCCATGAGCAATGTTATATACTTCTACTTGTTTGTATCTTCCTGAATTTCTTCGGTGTCCTATAGTGTTTTGAATACAGGTGTTTTAGCTCTTTGGTTAAATTCATTCCTAGGCGCCTCATTTTTTTTGTTGAAATAGTTAATGGGATTGTTTTCTTAGTTTCTCTTTCTGCTATCTCATTACTGGTATATAGAAATGCCATCAATTTCTGAATATTGATTTTGTATCTTGCTACTTTGCTGAATTCATTTATTAGGTGTAGTAGTTTTTTTGGTGGAGCCTACAGAGATTTTTTCCACTTCTGAAAGAAATTATATTTGGCAACATGTATAGCAGTATATTTTTACAGGGTCCATTTTTATATCACTTTTCATGAAATTTATTTTTGCCTATATGGTTTTCTATGTACAATATCATATCATATGTGAATAATAATAGTTTTATTTGCTCCTTTCCAATTTGGATGCCTCCTTCTTGTCTGACTGCTGTGGCTAGTACTTCCAGTGCTATATTGAATACAAGTGGTAAAAGCAGACATTCCTATCATATTCTTGATCTTAGAGAAATGCTTTTAATTTTTGCCCATTATGTTTGGCTGTAAGTTTTTCATACATGGCCTTTATTATGTGGAAATATGATCACTCTATTCCCACATTACCAAGATATTTTTTACCATAAATGGGTGCTAATTTTATCAAATGCTTTTTCTGCATCTATTGATATGATTGTGTGGTTTTTATCTTTAATTTTGTTTGTGATATATCACATTTACTGATTCCAAACATTGTACCAACCTTACCTCCCAGGATAAATCCCATTTGATCATGGTGTATGATTTTTTTAAAGAGTTTTTATTTATTTATCTTTAGAGGGGAAGGAAAGGAGAGAGGGGGAGAAACATCAATGTATGGTTGCCTCTCGTGCATCCCCTGCTGGGAACTGGCCTGCAACCCAGGCATGTGCCCTGACTGGGAATCGAACCAGGATCCCTTGGTTCGCAGGCCTGCGCTCAATCCACTGAGCTACACCAGCCAGGGCTGTAATCTTTTTAATATATTGTTAGCACTCGTTTGCCAATATCTTGTTGAAAATTTTAGCATCAATGTTTTCAGGGATATTGGCCTATGGTATTCTTTCTTTGTTGTGTTATTACCTGGTTTTGGAATTAGGATAACACTGGCCTCATAAAAAGAGCTTGGTAAATAAAATAAATTATTAAAAAAAAAGAACTTGGTAACCTTCCCTCTTCTTGAATCTTTTGGAATAGTTTGAGAAGGACAGGCCTTAGTTCTTCTTTGAATATTTGGTAAATTTCTCCTGTGAAGCCATCAGGTCCAGGGCTTTTGTTTCTCGAGAGTTTTTTTTTATTACTACTTCAATTTCACTAGTTGTTATTAGTCTATTCAGGTATTCTGCTTTTTCCTGATTCAGTTTTGGAAGATTGTATGATTCTAGAAATTCATCCATTGCACCCCGATTGTCCTATTTATTGACATATAATTGTTCATAGTATTTTCTTACAATCCTTTGTATTTCTGTGGTATCCATTATTTCCCTTTCATTTCTGATTTCATTAATTTGGGTCCTCTGTCTACTTTTCTTGATGAGTCTGGTTAAAGGTTCGTCAATTTTATGTGATGAGTCTGGTTAAAGGTTCGTCAATTTTATGTATCTTTGCAAAGAACCAGCTCCTGGATTCATTGCTACTTTGAATTATTTTTTTCTCTTTCTTTCTTTTTCTTTCTTTATATTCTTCTTTTTCTCTATGTCATTTATTTCCACTCTGATCTTGATTATTCCTTCCTTCTACTCCCTTTGGGCTCTGTTTGTTGTTATTTTTCTAGTTCTTTTAGGTGTAGGGTCAGATTGAGATTTTCCTGTCTTCCTGAGGCATGCCTATACTGCTATGAACTTCCCTCTTACGACTGCTTTTGGTGTGCTGCATAAGTTTGGGGTTGTTGTGAGCCCATTTTCATTTATTTCCAGGTATTTTTAATTTCTTCCTTGATCTCACTGATTACGCATTCATTATTTAATAACATCCTATTTACCCTTTGTGTATTTGAATGATTTTGGGGGGGGGGGGTTGTACTGAGGTTGATTTCTAGTTTCATGCCTCTGTGATCCAAGAATATTCTTGATATGATTTCAATTTTCTTGAATTTGTTAAGACTTACTTTGCGTGTTCTATTTTTTAGAATGATCCATGTGCACTTGAGAAGAATTTGTATTCTGTTGCTTTGGGATGTAATGTTCGGTAAATATCAATTAAACCCATTCAATCAAGCATGCCATTTAATATTGCTGTTTCCTTGTTGATATTTTTGGTCTGGAGGGTTCTGTCCATTGTTGACAATGGGGTTTAAAAAAAAACCTGTATTGGCCCTGACTGGTGTGGCTCAGTGGATTGAGTGCCAGCCTGTGAATTAAAAAGTCCCTGGTTCAATTCCCAGTCAGGGCAGATGCCTGGGTTGCAGGCCAGGTCCTCAGCAGCGGATGCGTGAGAGGCAACCATACATTGATGTTTCTTTCCCTCTCTCCCTCCCTTCCCTTCTGTCTAAAAATAAATAAACAAAATCTTTTTAAAAATAAAAATAAAACCCCTTCATTGACTGTATTGCTGTCAAGCTCTTCCTAAAGTCCTCCAAAATTTTCTTTATATTTTTAGGTGCTCCTATATTGGGTGCATATATGTTCACAAAGGTCATATTGGACTGATCCCTTCAGTATTATGTATTGACTTTCTCCATTTGTTTTTATGGCCTTTGTTTTGATGTCTATTTTGTTAGATAAAAGTATTACTACCCTAGCTTTTGTTAGTCTCCATTTGCATGTACTATATTTTTCTATCCTTTCACTTTCGTTCTGTGTAAACCTTTTGTCTGAGGTGGGTCTTCTGTAGACAGCATATCTATGGGTCATGTTTTCTTATGCATTCAGCTACCCTATGTCTTTTGATTGGAGCATTTAATCCATTCACATTCAAGGTTACTATTGATAGGTGCTTGTTCATAGCCATTTTATTCCTTTATATCTATGTTCCCTTCTATTACTTCATCTTCTTAAAACAGTCCCTTTAACATCCCTTGCAATGCTGGTCTGGTGGCAATGTATTCCTTTACCTTTTTTTGTCTAGGAAGCTCCTTATTTGTCCTTCAATTTTAAATGATAACTTTGCTGGATTGAGTATTCTTGGTTGCAGATCCTTGTTTTTAATTTCTTAGAATACTTCATGCCAGTTCCTTCTGGCTGAAGTGTTTCTGTTGAGAAATCAGTTGATAGCCTTATTGGAGCCTCCTCGTAGGTAACTGACTGTTTCTCTCTTGCTGTCTAAATCTTAAAAGAGTCTCTGTCTTTAAACTTTGCTATTTAAATTATGATGTGTTTTTATGTAGACCTCTTTGGGTTCGTCATGATTGGGACTCTGTGCTTCCTGAATTTGTGTGACCTTTTCCTTCACCAGGTTAGGAAAGTTTTCTGTCATTATTTCTTCAAACAGGTTTTCTATTCTTTGCTCACTTTCTTCTCCTTCTGGTATTCCTATGATGTGGATATTGTTAAGTATCACATTACCCTAAAATTCCCTTACACCATACTCATTCTTTTTAAGTCTTTTTTTCTTTTTGTCGCTCTGACTGGGTATTTTTCCTACCTTGTCTTTCAAATCACTGATTTGATGCTCTGTTTCATCTAGGCTGCTTTTAATTCCTTCTAGCATAGTCTTCATTTCCAAATGGTTCTTATTCATGGTTTGTATGTCATTTTTCATGTTAATGCAGTTCCTACTAAGTTCCTTGAGCATCCTCATAACCATTACTTTGAACTCAATGTCTGATATTGAGTGGCTGTTTCCTCAGGGTCTGGCTGCATCCAGGATGAGCCCTGCTGCCCTGCAAGGCCAGCCTTTTATCAGTACAGGGGCCTGGGGCAGATCAACCAATGATTGAAGGCATTGCAGTATCCACCTCCACATACCTCTGCCTGTAGTCCTGCCATTAGTCTTAGCCTAGTCACTGATCCATCGGTTTCTGAGAGGACCTCTGGCAGAATCAGGAGGATGGGACTCCTGGATTTCCCATGGCAAGTGCTGTTCAGACCTCAGGGAATGATGGGTATGTTCCCTGTCCCCACGCTTTTTAAAACATTTTAATTGTTGTTCAAGTAAAGTTTTCTGTCCCCTCTCTTTATGTCTGAGTCTGTCCCAGATTATTTCCCTGAACCCAGCAGGGTGAAGCTCCTGGTAGGAAAGCAGGAAAGCAGGTGGGGCCTCCAGAGTCCAGAATCTGGGCCCACTGGAAACTGGGAGGGTGTTCCAAGGCTCTCCTATGAGGGAGAAGTGCCAGTCTGGTTCCTGGGTAAGTGTGTGGAGCAGCCCTGTTCTAAAACCAGTCTCTAACACACCTCAGTCTGCCTATGTTGCTGTCTCCTCTGCAGCAGATAAGATGCAGGTTAAGCGTTAGGGGAGAGGAGGGGAGGGAAAGGGAGGGATGGGATCCAGGGTGGGGTGAGCAGGATTTCAGAGGGTGGGGTAAGAGGGATTCCACAGCATGAGCCTACGAGGATTCCAGAGGATGAAGTGAGCAGTTTCCCATAGGGTAGAGTAATTGCTTTTTCCCTGGGAGGAGCTTGCTCTTCGAAAGAAAAACGGCTGCTGCAATATGGAGGTGTGTCCTAGTACCGGGAACCCAGTAGCCATTCCCCTCACATCTCCCCTAAACCTTCCACTCCAGACTTCCCTCACACAACTTCAGACCCTGCTGCCCTTCCTTCACCAAAGCCCAAGATGAGTGGCTGCCAATGTGAAACCTATACGTTGGCCACTTAGAACAAAAGAAAGGAAAAAAAAAAGAAAGTGGCATTGTCTCCAGTGGACTCTGCCTCTATCCAGTGGGCTGTCTCTCTGAGGCCAGCGAAACCTCCACAGACTTTCACCACTGGATGCTGTGTGGGCAGGTGATCCCAGCACTGGCACTCTGTGCTTGGGGGCCCAGTCTGGGGTCCAGGCTTCACTTTTCTCAGGGAAGCTCCCACAGCCCAACCACACAACCTTGGTCCACTGCCCACGAAAGTGGTGCTGGCCTCTTTTACGTCTGTGCTCTTTCTTCCTGTCTGAAGGTAATTTCTGGCCAACCTTAGTTAAGTGTCTCCTCTTCAGATCAACTTCAGTTGTTTATTTTGGGTGTGTGTTCCTCTCTTTGTGTTTATTTTCAGTTTGGTGCTGGGAGGCAGTGTGAGACAAATCCTCCTACTTTACCACCATCTCGCCCCCCACACCAAATTCTTATTTTGTTCTTTATATATTTCTTCATTCCAAAAATTTCTCACAATGTGTGTATAGAGAACGAATGCATGTTTATAAAATTAGAGTTTTATTGAGGTATATGCCAATTAATAATAGCATGCGTCAAGTTTTTTTTTTTTACATATTTCTTTCAATCTATACCTCTATATTTTACCCTATCTGGAAAACCCTCCACACATTTCTCTACAAATCTCACCTGTTTTCAACCCAATCTCCCAATTAAGATTCCTCCATAATACTGGTTAATCTCAATCCTTTGATCCATTTTGACTCCCAATAAAACTCTAATCCCCTTTAGGGCAGAAAAAACATTCAGTACGTTTTTTATTTCCCACTGTTATAGAACATTCCAACAAATGCTTATCTGTTGAACCTGATGGATAACAGTGAAGAAAGTCAAGGATATAAAATTAACATAAAGCTATGAAGATAAAAAATATTTGTAATATTAAACTATATGCATAAAACCTACCAGAAGTGTTTGTCCTTGGGAAATGAAGAAATGTCCTGATATAACTATGGTGAGAATGAGATGCCCAGATTCTTCATTGGAGTCAAAAACCTTAAAAGAGAGAGAAAAATATGTTTAAGACAACACATTTCTGTAATATGAATAAACTTATAATACTGATAACCAGACTACCTTTGATCTCCCTACCATGAGTGTTCCTTTTCCTCCTTTATAACCTGGAATCATTCCCTCGGAGTTTCAAGTTTATCCTTATATAGTGACCAATCTCCAAGCTTCTTAAAAATGTAACTTAAACTAATATTTTGAAATAAGAAGAATACTAGATTGAGAAGCAAAAGATGAGGGGCCTGGACCAACCATTTTTCAGTTACGTTTTAATAAATCATCAGTTATCTTTTAGCTTCAATCTCCTACCTGGAAAATGGGGACAACACCATACAGGGGTGCTATGAGACTTCAGGGCCCTCGTTTCTTCAGCCACACAATCTCTACTTCGTAACTCCTCAAAACCAGGGTCTTTCCTTTATATGTGCTTTAAATTTTCAATGTCACTCTTAAAATATGGTGCCCCAAACTGAACATAACACTCTTGGTATGTTCTAATTATCGCCCATCACTTGCAATAACACAGCCAATAATCACATTAAGCTTTTGAGGGAGCAGTCCTATTCAAGAGTGATCTTAGATCAATCAAACCTTCTGAAACTTCATCATCTATGTTGGCAAATCACACTTCCACTTCCTTCATGTGAACTTAAATGTAAGACCTTGCATTTGTCCCCATTATATTTTACCTTGTTAGATTTGATCTATAGTCGTAGTGGAGTTGAGGCAATTAAATCACAATGTCAAGGAGGACATGATGACAGATACATAAGAGGAGTTTGGGCCTTAGTACACTACACTGCATAGGTGGCTTTAATATCATTAATAAACATCACTGTACAAATAATAAGAAGTGATTGACTCACCTTAATGCTCAAGCTTAAAATAATTAACACATTAACTGAAGCACATTTTTATAAGGTTACTGTATTCTATTGATAAATAATATTCTATCTTATAGTTTCACATGTGGGGTTTGGAGTTTTAATGTCCTATTTCATCTCAAGACCAACTCGGTTTTCTCTAATTTGCTTTAAATTCCAAACTTAAAAATCAAATAACATTCTAGATGTCCAGAGGGTGGGTTATACTAAGCCCTGCACTATTCCCTATCATGGTTGTTATTCTGCCTCTTCCCCAGGATCAGAAATTCAGTTATTTGTACAACACTGTAGTTTAAATGGATTATCTTACATGTTTCATGACCACATAAAACCACAAAAATAGATATCTAGGAATCTATTTGTTGATATTCATCAACAAATTCTTTGGAAGGCAATATATTTACATGGCAGTTTAACTTTTCTTTTAGAATTATCACATATATCTGAAAATGTCCAACACTTAAAAGTACAGCTCAATGAGTGATAATAAAGCAAACACATAATCACCACTCAAGTGAAAAATCAGATTATAACCAGCCTTCCAGAAAGTACCCCAATCACTACCTGCTCCCACTTCTCCTAGGACAACCTCACACCCTGACTTCTAACACTATAGTTTAGTTTTATTTCCATGAAGGGAATCATACAGAAAGAATTCATTTATGTCTGACTTCATCAATGCTGTTGCAAGTACTCTGAGTTCACTCACTTTCATTACTGTAGAATACCATTTTATGACTATCCTATAATTTTTTTTTCATTCTTTTGTTGATGAATATTGTTTTCCAGTTTAGGTCTAGTACTAACAATACTGTTATGAATATTCTTATGTATGTCTCTTGTGGAGTGGAAACACTTATTATGGAGATGTCAAGTCTTCTTAATTATTTTATAATTTTTTTCAAGTGATGTAAAAGTACTTCCAGGAGAGTCTCAGCAGACTTCTCCCCACCCTCCAAATTCTTCCATCTAATTGCCCACTCAATATCTCCACTTAAAAGTGTAACAGTCATCTCAAAATTAACAGCCCCTAACTTGAGGTTGAAACTACACCATTCATTTATTTGTTTGTTCATCCATTCAATATTTACAAAGTATCTGGCAAGTGGCATCTGTTTCCTATCTCCAGTTGTAGAAGTCCAAACATTTCTGCCCACTGCATCCTGGTACTGGAGTTACCATGGAAAACAACATAGTCAAGGAATGGTGGAAGAACACTGGGCTCACATGGAGAAGATACAGCAAGGTAAGCATCAGTAGTGATGTCAGTTCCCCAGTAGCCAGGAGGTCCCTCTCAGCAGCCATGCAGGGCACTTGGCCTGCATTACCCATCATGTGTTATAGGAGAAGGACCTGCCCCCCTCAGGGGATAGATAGAGCAGTGTGGTTGGCCAGTGCTATATGGTGGTCATGAAGAACAAAGGAATATAAGATGGTCATGCAGAACAAAGGACTCTATCTCTTGACAAGAAAGCATTCCAGGCTAAAGGCCCATTCTTACACAGCCCAGAGAGGTTGAAAAGACTGCATGCACAACTGCCTTTCCCAATACAAGGCACCCACCTACCACACATGCAAGGCTGTAATAAGTATTTGACTCCCGCAGTTTTCCACATCTCAGAACATAATTCTATCCTCCCATTTCCCTAGGCCAAAACTGTGGAATCATTCCTGAATCCTCTCCTTTTCTCATACCCATATGCAATTCATCAGAAAATCCTTTATGTCAATATTCAAAATATTCAGAATCTAACCACTTCTCACAGGTCTGGTCTGAGTTATCATCATCTCTAGTTAAATTATTATAATAACCTCCCAACTGGATTCCCATTTCTGTTCTGGCTTCCCCTCTCCAACATATTTTATTTTCAATGCAGTAGCCAGAGTAATCCTTTTAAAACCTAAGTCAGATCATATCATTTCCAGCTCACAGCCCTGCAGCAGTGTTTTATCTCATTCAGAGACTCATGCAAAGTGTTCCAAAATCCAGCACTCCACTGCCTCTCTGCTTCAGTCATACTGCCCTCCTTGCTGCTTCTTAAACTCACTAGGGACATTCATGGTGATAAACCTCAGGGTTTTTACCATTGTTCTTCTATCTGAAATTCTCTTCTATATACACATGACTTGCTCTGTGTTCTTCAGGTATTTTTTTAAGCATCTTATTTTCAGGTAACACCTTTCCTGACCATCCTACTGAAAACTTCCACCAACTTCCCCAGTTACCCAAATCAGATCACTCCTATTGCCTTCTCCAGCTTTGCTTTTCTTCATAGATACTTTTCTCCATCTTACCACTTTTGTTAATATAAAGTCTGTCTGGGCAGACAGACTTATATCTTTTATAAAGGGTAATTGATAAACAGGATTATAAACAATACTCAATCCCAAAAAGGCAGAATAAGAACACAAAGAGAACAAAGAACAGATGGGACAAATACAAAACAGAAAGCAAGATTACAGACTCATATCCAACTCCATTGATGATCACCTTAAAGGTAGATGACTTAAAGTGCATTTCTTGTAGGCAGCATATTAATGTAGTTAGTTGTAGCTTACCTTTCCATCCTAGTGCCAGAGAGGATAAAAAGATAAGACACAACCATCTGACTTCCATCCAAGATGGAAGCGTAGATGGAAATAGTGTGCCTCCTTGCACAACCAAAATTAAGGAAAACAAAGATTTAGAAACAAAAACATAACCAGAACAGACAGAAAATTGAACTGTATGGGAGTTCGACAACCATTCAACCAGACCAGTAAGAGGGGCGGAGTCGGTGGCCAGCAAAGAGGGATCATGGCAGGCAAAAGTGGTGGCTGCCAGACCCGGGAGCACAGGCAACGTGGGGCTGACCACGGTCACACATTCGCATGCAGATAAACTAGGCAAAAACGAGCAGTGAGACAGACCGCACAACCCAGGGCTCCAGCACTGAGAAATAAAGCACCAATTGAAAAGGTGCTGGGAGAGACTCCCAGCCTCACAGGAGATTTCATTAGAGAGACCCACAGGGTCCTAGAATGTACACAAGCCCACCCACCTGGGAACCAGCACCAGAAGGACCCAATTTGCTTGTGGATTTTCAGGAACATCTATAAAGGACACATGGACACAGCCAAAGGGGGGTAGGATTAAGAGCGGAAAGTGGGGATGGCTGGGGTGGAGTAGGGGAGTGGTGGGGGGAAAATGGAGACAACTGCATGTGAACAAAAAGAAAAAAGAAAAAGAAAAATGAACAAATAAGGGGAGATTTCATTAATAGAAAGATTAAGTGGTGAAGTACAGTGTGACCATTAAAAATTAATGACAAAAAAATAAGAATACAAGACTTCCGCCAAGATGGAGGTGTAGGTGGGAACATTTTACCTTCTCGCACAATCAAGTTTAAAAACAACCAAGTTTTAGCAACAAAAATGCAGCCAAACCACAGAAAATCGAACTATATGGAAGTCTGACAACAACAAGCCCTTCAGCCAAACCAGTGAGAGGGGCAGAGCCAACAGCAGAGCAGGGTCGGGCAGGAAAGACCCACCTGACCGACCTGGGCACACGACCCAGGTGCGCCGGCAGCCGTGGAAGGATCCCAGGTGTGGAGTAGCAATGGGCGGACCCACTGAGGGCTGACCGCGGTCACACATTTGCACACAGATAAGCCTGTGAAGGAGCAAGCAGTGAGATGGACCATGCAGGCCCCAGTAGCGAGAAGTGGCAGAGGGGACCGCTATTGCCCCTCTCTGACCCCGCCCCCACATACAGCATCACAAACCAACAACCTGGGTAGCCCTGCCCTGGTGAACACCTAAGGCTCCATTCCTCATACATAACAGGCACAAACAGATAAAAACATGGCTCAAGAACAACTCAGAGGCCCAGAGCTGATAAACCTAAATGACGAAGGAACAGCCAAACTTTCAGATGCACAGTTCAAAACACTGGTTATCAGGATGCTCACAGAACTGGTTGATTTTAGTCACAAATTAGAGGAACATATGAAGGCTAAACTAATTGAAATGAAGGGAAATGCACAGGAAACCAATAGTAATGGAAAGGAAACTGGGACTCAAATCAAAGGAGTGGGCCAGAAGGAAGAAAAAAAGGACCAAACAGAAAAGGATGAAGAAACAAGAATTCAAAAAAATGAGGAGAGGCTTAGGAACCTCCAGGACATCTTTAAACATTCCAACATTTGAATTATAGGGGTACAAGAAGGGGAAGAGGAACAGCAACCAGTGGAAAACTTATTTGAACAAACAATAAAGGAGAACTTCCCCAATCTGGCAAAGGAAATAGACTTCCAAGAAATCCAGGAAGCTCCGAGAGTCCCAAAGAAGTTGGACCCAAGAAGGAACACACCAAGGCACATCATCATTACATTACCCAAGATTAAAATGAAGAAGAGAATTCTAGAAGCAGCAAGAGATAAGGGGACAGTCACCAACAAAGGAGTTCCCATCAGACTGTCAGCTGATTTCTCAAAAGAGTCATTACAGGCAAGAAGAGGCTGGAAAGAAGTATTCCAAGTCATGAACAGACAAGGACCTACATCCAAGATTGCTCTATCCAGCAAAGCTTTCATTTAGACTGGAAGGGCAGATAAAGTGCTTCTCAGATGAGATCAAATTCAAGGAGTTCCTCATCACCAAGCCCTTATTATATGAAATGTTAAAGGGACTTATTTAAGAAAAAAGGATAAAAAAGATGAACAGTGAAAGGACAGCAAACTCACAGTTATTAACAACCACACCTAAAACAAAAGCAAACTAAGAGGACAGCTAGATCAGGAGCAAACCATAGAAATGAAGATCACATGGAGGGTTAGCAACAGGGGAGTGGGAGAAGGAGAAGGGGGGAGAAGGTACAGAGAATAAGTAGCATAGATGGTAGGTATAAAATAGATGGGGGGCAAGAATAGTAGGGGAAATATAGAATCTAAAGAACTTGAGACACATGGTCATAAACTAAAGGGGGGAGTGGTGGAGGAGGGGGTGCAGGGTAGAAGGGAATGAAGGGGGCGAATAGAACAACTGTAATGGCATAATCAATAAAATATATATATATATTTTTTTAAGATTTTATTTATTTATCTTTAGAGGGGAAGGGAAGGAGAGAGAGGAAGAGAAACATCAATGTATGGTTGCCTTTTTTTATGCGTCTCCTGCTGGGAATTGGCCTGCAGGGAACCGGCCTGCAACCCAGGTATGTGCCCTGACTGGGAATCGAACCACAATTTTCTGGTTCACAGGTCTGTGCTCAATCCATTGAGCTACAACAGCCAGGGCAATAAAATATATTTTAAAAAAATAAGAATACAATAACTGAACTGAAGAATACATTAGATGGAATAAACAGCAGATTAGATGAGGCAGAGAATCAAATCAGTGATTTGGAAGACAAGGTAGAGAAAACACCCAATCAGAACAACAAAAAGAAAAATTATAAAAAATAAGGATAGTTTGAGGGGTCTGTGGGACAATATCAAGAGAAACAATATTTGTATCCTGGCTGGGTGGCTCATTTGGTTGGAACATCATCCTGTATGCCAAAGGGTTTCTGGTTTGATTCCCAGTCAGGGTACGTACCTAGGCTGTGGGTTCAATTACTGGTTAGGAGGCATATGGGAAGCAACAGACTGATGTTATTCTCTCATGTCAATGTTTCATCCTCTCTTTCTCTGCCTTGCTCTCTCTCTAATATCAATAAACATATTCTTGGGTGAGGACTTTTTAAAAAAGTAATAACATTTGCATTATAAGGGTGCCAGCAGGGAAAGAGAGAGAGCAAGGGATTAAAAACCTATTTGAAAATATAACGATGAAAACTTCCTTAACCTGGTATAGGAAATAGACACACAAATTCAGGAAGGACAGAGAGCCCAAACAAGATGAACCCAAAAAAGCCCACATCAACACATCATAATTAAAATGCCTACAGTTAAAGACAAAGACAGAATCTTAAAAGCAGCAAGAGAAAAGCAGTTAGTTTCCTCCAGAGGAGCTCCAATAAGACTGTCAGCTGATTTCTCAGAAGAAATTTTGCAGGCTGAAAGGAATTGGCACAAAATATTCAAAATGATGAAAAGCAAGAATCCCACCAACCAGGATTACTCTACCCAACAAAGCTATCATATATAATTAAAGGACAGATAAGGAGCTTCCCAGGTAAGAAAAAGGTAAAGGAGTTCATCACCACCAAATCAGTATTACAAGAAATCTTTTTTTTAATTGTTCTTCAAGTACAATTAAAAAAAAGTTTTCTTCATTTCTCCCCACCACTCCTCCCACCAAACCCTCAATTCTACTCACCTTTGGCTTTGTCTGTGTGTCCTTTCAACATGTTTTTTGATGATCCTTTCCCTTTTCCCTTCCTAAATCCCTCTTTCCCCTTCCCTCTGGTTACGGTCAGTTTGTTCTTTATTTCAGTGTCTCTGGTTATATTTTGCTTGCTTGTTTGTTTTGTTGATTAAGTTCCACCTATAGGTGAGATCATATGGTATTTGTCTTTCACCACCTGGCTTATTTCACTTAGCATAATGCTCTCCAGATCCATCCATACTATCACAAAGGAAAAAGGACTTCTTTCAGAAGAAAGAAGTTAAAAATATAATACTACATGTCTATCAAAAATTACTTTAAATGTAAATGGGTTAATACTCCAGAAGACATAGGCTAGCTAAAAGAAAACAAGACCCTTACAAATGCTGCCTGCAAGAGACTCACTGCAGGTTGAAAGAAACACACAGACTGAAAGTAAAGGGATGAAAAAGATATTTCACACAAATGGAAATTTTAATAAGCTGAGTAGCAATACTTATATAAGATAAAATAAACTTTAAAACAAAGTCTATTATAACAACAAAAAAAGGACATTTCATATACAACAGCCAAGATTTGGAAGCAACCTAAGTGCCCATCAATAGACAACTGGATAAAGAAGTAGTACACTATATACTGGAATATGACGTGGCTGTAAAAAGAATGAAATCTTACCACTTGCAACAGCATAAATTGGCCTAGAGGGTTTTATGCTCAGTGAAATAAGTCAGACAGAGAAAGACATAAAGCATATGATTTCACTTCTATGTGAAATCTAAACAACAAAATACATGGACAAACAGAAACAAACTCATAGATACAGAGAACATTCTGGTGGTTGCCACAATAAAGGGCATTGGGGGTATAAGTGAAAAACAGGAAGGGACTAAGAAGTACAAGTTGGCAGTTACAAAACAGTCACAGGGACTTCAAGTACAGCGTAGGGAATATAGTTAATAATACTGTAATAACTATGTATGGTGTCAGGTGAGTAATAGAATTATCAGGGAGGTCACTTCTCAAGTTACATAAAGATCTAACTACCATACTGTACACTGGGAAATAATATAATATTGAATGCCAACTGTAATAGAAAACATAAATATTTTTCTTTTTTTAAATCTAAAATAATAACTTTGTGGGGTTTAATGAATCTTAAATTATCCTTTAAAAATACTGCTATTTTTATATTTTACCCTGTGTGTTAACCTCAGAATTCCTCACCCACATAACTGAACTGCTACTCCTCATGTGACATATGAACACTGCTACAGTGTCAGGTGGGAACTACACTTACTGGGAGCATCACTTTGTAATTTATATGAATGTCTAACCACTTTGCTGTATACCTGAAACTAATATAATATTAAATGTCAACTACATTTAATTTTTAAATTTAATAATAAGTAAATAATTATCAGCAAATGATTGAACTATTAAATTTCATATTCTGATAGTTTATAATGAATGAAAAATAATGGTGATAGTCAATACCTCAAAATTTCTTTTTCATAATGTTATTGTTTAAAATGTGTTCTTAATAAATATTTTGACTATCAAAAAATAATTAATATTATTTCTAAGACAAACAACATAATGGGTAAAAATATAAGCTTTGGACACAGGAAAACAGAATCTGAATTCTTTTTTCTCACTTATTATTTCTGTGTTCCTGGGTAAGCCACTGAACCTCTCAGTGTTTTAGCTCACTTAACTATAAAATGAATATAATAATATTTGCTTAATAAAGCTCAGAGCAGAAATAAATATGAATCTAAAAGAACAAAACAAAATATCAATCACCAAGAGGTGGTTCTTTGAAAAGACAAACGAGTTTGACAAACTTTTAACCAGACTCATCAAGAGAAAAAGAGAAGACCCAAATCAAATCAGAAATGAAAGAGGAGATTAACAACTGAAACCAAAGAAATACAAAGGATTTTAAGAAAATACTCTGAACAACTGTATGCCAACAAATTGGACAACCTAGGAGAAATGGATAAATTCCTATAAACATACAATCTACAAAAACTGAGTCAAAAAGAAGCAGAAAACCTAAATAGACTGATAACAACAAATGATATTGAGGCAGTAATCAAAAAACTCCCAGCAAAAAGTCCTGTACAGAGTGGCTTCACAGGCAAATCTTACCAAACATTCAAAGAAGAATGATCACTTCCCCTTCTCAAACTATTCCATAAAATTCAAGAGGAGGGAAGACTTTAAAGCTCTTTTTATGAGGCCAGCATTTTCCTAATTCTAAAACCAGATAAAGAAACTACGAAGAAAGAATATTATAGACCAATATCTCTGATGAACATAGATGCTAAAATCCTCAACAAAATATTAGCAAACCAGATCCAACAATACACTAAAAAGCTTAAACACCATGACCAAGTGGGATTTATTCCAGGGAGACAAGGTTGGTACAATATGCTCAAATCAGTAAATGTGATACACCACACAAAATAAAAGATAAAAATCACATGATCATATCAATAGAAGCAGAAAAATAATTTGATAAAATTAGCACCCATTTATGATAAAGCTCTCAGAAAAGTTGGAATAGAGAAATTGTACCTTAACATAATAAAGGCCATATATGAAAAACCTACAGCAAACATCATGCTCAATGGGCAAAACCTAAAAGCATTTCCCTTAAAATCAGGAACAAGATGAGGATGTCCGCTTTTACTACTCTTATTCAACACAGTACTGAAGTCCTAGCCAGCAATGATCAGGCAAGAAATACAACACATCCAAATTGGAAAGGAAGAAGTAAACTATCATTATGTGCAGATGACATGATACTGTATTGTACACAGAAAACCCTAAAGGCCACCAAAAAACTACTAGAATAAATGAATTCAGAAAAGTAGCAGGATACAAAATTAATGTCCAGAAATAGGTGGCATTTTTATACACCAATAATGAACTCTCAGAAAGAGAAACTAAAAAACAATCCCACTTACTATTGCAACAGAAAAAATAAGGTACTTAGGAATAAACTTAACTAAGGAAGTAAAGATATGTACTCAGGAAACCACAGGACTCTGAAGAAAGAAATAGAGGAAGATATGAACAAATGGAAGCATATACTGTGTTCATGGATTGGAAGAATTAACATCATTAAAACTTCCACAGTATCTAAAACAATTTGTAGATTCCATGTAATTCCTATTAAAATACAATGTCATATTTCACAGATCTAGAACCAATATTCCAAACATTTACATAGAACCAAAAAAGACCCTGAACAGCCTCAGCAATCTTGAGAAAGAAGAACAAAGTTGGAGAGATCACAATACCTGCTATCAAGCTATACTACAAGGCCACTGTAATCAAAACAGTCTGGTACTGGCACAAGAATAGGCATATAAATCAATGGAGCAGAAAAGAGAGCCCAGAAATCATCCCATGCCTACAAAATCAATTAATATTTCACAGAGGATGCAAGACCATACCATGGAGTAAAGACAATCTCTTCAATAAATGGTGTTGGGAGAATTGAACAGGTATGTGCAACAAAATGAAACTAGACACCAACTTACACCATACACAAGTATAAACTCAAAATGGATAAAAGACTTAAATGTAAGTAGCAAAACATACAAATTTTAGAAGAAAACACAGGCAGCAAAATCTCAGACCTCTCTCAAAGCAATATTTTTGCTGATATATCTCCTAGTACAAGGGAAACACAGGAAACAATAAATAAATGGTACTACATCAAACCGGAAAGCCTGTGCACAGAAAAAGAAACCATCAACAAAATGAAAAGGAAACCCACTATATGGGAGGACACATTCACCAACGATACATCTGATAAGGGATTAATCTTCAAAATATATAAAGATTTTATACAACTCAATATCAGGAAGACAAACAATCCCATTAAAAACAAGGTACAGGACATGAATAGACACTTTTCCAAAGAAGACATACAGACGGCCAATACACATATGAAAAAATGCTATAGTACCTTTACACAATGGAATACTATGCTGCTGTAAAAATATGACTCTTATCCTTTGTGACAGCATGGATGGACCTGGAGATTATTATGCTAAACAAAATAAGCCAGTCAGAGAAAGACAAATACCATATGATCTCACTAGTGTGATGAATCTAATGAACAAAATAAAACCAGAAGCATGGATACATGGAATAGACTGATAAATGTCAGATGGGAGGGAGATGGGGGGACTAGATAAAAGGTGAATGGATTAGCTAAAGAACATATATGCATAGCCCATGGACACAGACAACAGTGTGGGAAAGGCCAGGGGAGGGGGAGTGGATGTGGGCAAAGGGGGCAAAAATGGGGGACATCCATAATAGTATGAACAATAAATTTTTAAAAAATATATAAATAATTCTTAGTAAATATTGGACTATTAACTTTTTTATTCTGATAGCTTTTAATACATGGAAAATTATGGTGATAGTCAATATCTCAAAAAATTTTCATAATGTTATTTTTAAATTTTATTTATGTTTTTATTGGTTCCAGAAAAAGGCAGAGAGGGAGGAGGAGAGGAAGGGAGGGAGGGAGGGAAAGATAGACATCGATGTGAGAGAAACATTGACTGGTTGCCTCCCCTATGTGCCCCAACTAGAGACCAAACTGGCTACCTAGGTATGTGCCCTGACCAGGAATTGAACCCACAACCTTTTGGAGTACAGGATGACACTCCAACCAACTGAGCCACATCAGCCAGGCTCATAATGCTACTTTTAAAGTGTGTTCTCAATAAATATTTTGACAAAATATCAAAAAAAGAGTCATACTAACACTCCTAAGACAACACAATGATTAAGAACACAATCTTTGGAAATAGGAAAAACAGGGTCTGAATTCTTTCTTCTTATTTTTTCCGTGTTCTTGCGTAAACCACTAATCTTCTCTGTGTTTTACTTCACTTACTATAAAATGGGTATAAAGATATTTGCTTCATAGGGCCAGTGTTAGAAATATGCCGAAGTAAATACTTAATAAATAGTAGCTATCATGTCATAATTATTGCATTACCATCAGAAAAGTTCAGAGAAGTTACCTTTCAGTCAATCATTTACTGAGCACCTTATCATATGCTAGGAAATATATAAGCACTAGGAATACAAAGAACAAAAGGATAGTTAAGAGGACCCAAAATATTATGTTGAATTCACACTTAAAAGTTAATTTCAAATACAAACTTGATATTCTACTTCTTAATTTCTAAGTTGGCCAATTATTTTAAGTTCCTCTTATAAAAATTAAAGGATGACTTTTTTCCCTTTGAAAGGAAAACGTAAGTTGTCAGGTTCAACCAATTAGGGAATGCCTAAGAAATCCCTGGCATCTGGAAAACGTGGTGAAACTGAAGTTTGAAAAAAACCCGCAATTAATATCACCTTTCAAAATTATTCTCAAATTAGTAGGATGAATTATATTCAGACCTAAAATACATAAAATGAACCAATCTGTTGCGGTGGTAATCTTTTTTTAGAAGGGCTAGGCTAACAGATGTAAAGAGTCAAAATCAAGTTCAAGTTTGTATTTCATTTGCTCATTCCATTTAAATGACAGATGGCTTAAATACAAATCTTATCAATAAAATGTTTGCATGTTCATTATGAAGCTGATTGCCTTATCTCATTCATTTTAGTAATTTTATTAATCTTACTACATATCTGCCCATTTCATTCTAGGACTTCTAAACTTTTGCCTCTCAAAGTGTGGTCCCAGGACCAACAGCATCAGCATCCCCTGGAAGCTTGTTAGTACTACAGAATTTTATTCCCCATACCAATCCTACTGAGTCAGAATTTGCATATAAAACAATTTCCCATGTGATTTCTATACACATTGAAGTCTGAGTAGCATAGTTCTAAGCTGTTGATTTTTTTATAGTGTTGCAAAAAGTTTATTTGCTTCCACGTTGTGGTTAATTTATCTCCAGATAGTAATTTTTAATAAGAATTATTCAATTCAGTCACATAAATCAAATCAATATACATATATGTTAGATATTCTACATAGAATATTTATGTCTGACACTTCACTTATCTCTCAAATCAGACTTCAAGTCTTAGAATTTTTGTTGTACTATTAATTTTTTCTCAAGTCAACATCTTTGCCTTAGCATACAACCATTATGATGAAAGTCTGTAATTAGGCAACTAAAATACTAGGAGATCAGATTTTCCACATAATTTCAGGAAAAAAATGAAAAAAAACTCAAAATAGGTCTAACCAAAGTTGAACTTGCTAGTTCCCTAAAGGAAAAAAAGACCAGAATGACTCTGTCCTCCAAAAATATATATTTTTATGCATCGCCTAACGTATTTTTTACTGAGGGTGGCACATTTTTTTAAATAAGAAGTTCACATGGGACCTACTGCAATACTTTAGTTGGCTCACCTTTTATTATTACTATTGCACCATAGTCACAGTGTACATAAAATAGAACAATTCTGATTTCCTACTCCTCCTCCTTTTATTTTTAAATGACAGAACCTAAGCTGAAACTGATCACAGCAGTTAAAATAGTTCTGCACAGAGTCAAAGGAAGGTACAAATGTTCACTTTTCTAAAGCACTGCAAAAGCCAACCTCATCTCTTTTTGTTGTAGCTGTGGCTTTTTGCCAAATATTTGAAAACCGTTGAAAATTGCTGTTCTGTATAAGCAATTATGAAGAGCTTTACATAAAGTAGGAGAAAATGTAATAACAACTCCTTCGAATGGTCAAATGCCCATGGCCTCTGGGTTGCAGGACAAGAATCTAAGAGTTACTGGCTACATTTGAGCCAATGCACCAACCCTTAGGAGAATAGGTTTAGTAGAGGGTTTTAAGAGAAGGTTATCAAGGAATCACACTTAAAGCTTAAAAATCAATATGTCTAGGACCATAAAAAGGGTGTTAAATACCTAGACGTTACTCTTGTGGAATGCTGTATCCTGAGAAATTATATAAGATGTAAAGACAAAATGAAGTGAATAAAAAGTTAAATTTAAGGATAACTGATCTATAACAGGATCTTTTTAAAAAGATTTTACTTATTTATTTTTAGAGAGGGGGGAGGGACAAAAAAGGGAAGGTAGGGAGAGGGGGAAAGAAACATCAATGTCTCAAAAATTAAATATGTTCTCAAACATCCCCAGTTTTTTAAAAAAAATAAGACCCTATTATAGCCCTGGTTTGTGTGGCTCAGTGGACTGAGTGCCAGCCTGTGAACCAAAGGGTTGCCAGTTTGATTCCCAGTCAGGGTATATGCCTGGGTTGTGAGCCAGGTCCCCAGTAGGGGGCACTCAAGAGGCAAGCACACATTGATGTTTCTTTCCCCCTCTCCCTACCTTCCCTTTTTTGTCCCTCCCCCTCTCTCTAAAAATAAATAAATAAAATCTTTTTAAAAAGATCCTATTATAGGTCAGTTATCCTTAAATTTAACTTTTTATTCACTTCATTTTGTCTTTACATCTTATATAATTTCTCAAGATACAGCATTCCACAAGAGTAACGTCTAGGTATTTAACACCCTTTTTATGGTCCTAGACATATTGATTTTTAAGCTTTAAGTAGTGCCTCCAGCTCTAATATTCTGGAATTTGGTGAACAATTCATTAAGCCTTCTCTCCTCACATTCACACCAAGGTCTCTCAGAACTGCACATTGGCTCCACTGCCTCACCTAACAGTCACTCTTCAGCCCACCCTTATCCGGCTTCCACTCTGTTCACTCTATTAAATCTCTCTTGGTAAAGACCATAAGGACCTTTATGTTGCAAAATCCAATAAACAAGCCATAGCTATCATTTTCCCTTACTTTGCAGCATCACTCAACAATGTTAATTGTTCTCTCCCTCTTGAAATAACTTTCTATAGCTTTGATGGACCTGCACTCTCCTAGGTGCCTCCCAACTCTATCCTTCATCATTCTTTAGGGACTCTTCCCCCCCCCCCCCACCTAACCTACAAATGTGTCCTTGGGGCTTGGTCTTGGAATCTTAGACAATCTCATGCTGATGACACACTTTCATGTCAACAATACATTTACGTCTCCAGACCAGACTTCCTACTGAGTCTAGACCAGTACACCCAACTACCTATTCAATATCTCCACCTGGATGCTTCATAAACACATTTAAACTCCATACATGCAAAACTGAAGTCTTAGGTTATTCCCTGATTGTTTGCCCTCCAATGTTTCTCATCCTGAAACATCTACTTAGTTGCTCCTGCTAAAAACTCAGAAATCCTTTACTCTTACCACTAGAAGCCAATCCATCTCCAAGTCCCATCCTCTGAGTCTCCAAAAGACAGCTTTAATATACTCAGTTTCCCACCTCTACGGCTATCCTCCCCTCTCACCTCCTCCTTCCAGTCTGCCATTATTGCCCCTTACGTACCACACTGCAATAGCATTCTAAGTGATCTTCCTGAATTTACTCATATTCCCGTCCAATTTAGTCTCCACACTGCAGCCAGAATGATCTTTCGAAGATGAAAAATGCTCCTACTTAAAACCCTTCAGTGGCTTCCTATTGGTTTTAGGATAATGTTCATAAGGCACCTGCCTACCTCTCCAGACAACCTCATCTCATGCTCTCATTTCCCAAGTTCTTCATAAGCACCAGCTCTGCTCTTTTTCTCTGCACATTCACTACATGTGCTGAGGTTTCTCCAGGTTCAGGGTCTTGCACATGTTGTGTCCTCTTCGTGGAATAATTGTTTTACTTTTCTACCCATTGCTGCCCAAATTATACCACTGTAAACTCGCACATGCATAATCCAAAGCCGCAGGGTCCACATGCAATAGTTGAACTAGACCAAAAGAAACTGAATGCCTAGCAACAGATAATGTTGTTATCTTTTAATGTTAAAAGATAACACCAGGGCAAAAGATAATAACAGCAAACCCTTATATATATAACTTTATATGAGGCACTGTTTTAGGTGATTCGTATATTAACATACTTAATACTCCTCAATACTCCCAACAATCTGATGAAGTAGGTACTACTTAGAGTACCTAAGTAGGCACTATCTTAGAGATAAGATTATAATCTCTAAGATAAAGTAATTAAGGTACAGAGATGATAAATAATTTCAATAAGGTCACAGATATTCAGTGGCAAAGCTAGGATTCAAACTGAGTCCTGTGTGAGTGCTTGGCTGCTGGTAACGTGACTATAGACTATTCAACCCTCCCTTCCACACGGGAGATGTGGAACTGGTTTACATAACCATAGTTAATGGACAAGTACTAATTCTCCACTTGACTAAAAACATAAATGAGCGTAGAGATCATTTATAATTTGTCCACTGATGAAACCCCAACCTCTTAAATAATATCTAACACAGAACTGATGCCCCCAAATATCCATTGAATATATGAATGTTATTTGAGAACGTGATGGGTTCCAAACTTGTCTCACAATACTATCTATTTTGTTTGTTAGCTATCTGCTAACCATTCCTGCCGTCCCTAGGCGTCCCCTCCTCCTGTCCGCGTGCCGTTCGGGGACCAGCCACCCGTAGGGCACCAGGCCGCAGTCTTCCCTCCCTCCCCGCCGAGGCGAGGGCCTCGCGGCATTTCCTGCCCTCGGGCCTCACCTTCCATGTAGGGGAAGAGGCCATCCCAGAGTCCAGCCCAGGCCCAGGCGACTCTCCGGCACCCAAGAGTACGAAACGGCCGTACCGCTGCAGTGGCCACTGTGCTGCGTCTTCACCGGGAAGCCCGAGGCACGCCGGCTTCTTTCCCGCCTCCGCCATGTCCGGCCTCCTGGCACCAACAGCGGGCAGGGGCCTGCCAATCACGCAGCTGATCAATCAGGAAGCGCGGTGACTCAAGACACGCCCTTCCCTCGAGTGCAAGCCAATGGGCAGGCCCCAAGGACTCCTGCTGGGGGCTCTTTGGCTGTAGGTGTCGCTATGGCGTTTGGGCGCCTAGTCTTCGCTCACGAGGTGGATGTGATGGCTTCCAACGTGAAGTGGGGCTGTGCCCATCAGTGATAGTTGGTCCGGCCTCTGGAGCGTTCAGGCTTCACCTTCCCTCAGCAGTCCGTCACCATCCTGCGCTCCGATGGAGACATTCCCGAAAACTGGCCAGTTTCCTGTAACTTGCACGCGAGGTGGCGTTCCCAGGCTGCCAGGGCAAGGGTGTTGGTCTCCTTCCTCAAGGCAGGCTGTCAGACAACAACGTCCCTGCCCACCTCTAACTCACCACAACACAGCCCAGTTAGGGTCATTTCCTCATCACCTTGCAGCCCCCAACATATACTGCCTTCAGACCAACAAGTTCTCTCTGAAAGAACTTTTGGATGGGGTGCTGCCGTCAATAAAACCGTGCCTCAAACAGCAGGTACCACTAAATGACAGGTCTAGGAGATTTGTAGTTGACGAAGCACTTCTACATCTGTTATTTCATTTGTCCTCCCAATAACCTGGTGATGAATTAAAGAAGTAAAACGGAGATTGTCCCCCCATCCCTTGAATGGATGGAGGTAAAATAAGGTCCTGAGGGTAGAAGTAATTTGTCCAAGGTTACACGGACAGAGTAGGAGCGTGGACTCCACAATCTATCCACGTGTCCAACCCACTTGCAAAAAAATGTAGGTATTCATCCAGGCAAATTGGAAGCAATGCACACTGAAAGTGGGGCTTTATTAACCATACTCGTAAAATAAACTCATAATGCAAACATTTTTTAAAACTATGCATGGCAAAGTTTTATTTAAAACTATGTATTAAATGCACAGACAATGGTTGGAGAGGTGGTAAATTATTAATTCTGCACTGATTAAATATCTGCAGTGTGTAGCTACTCTAGTGCCCACAGTGGTTACAAAAATGGGGAAGGCATGAACCTGGCTTCTAGGACCTCACGGTCTAATAAGGAAGACAGACGGAGACTCATGATACATGACAGTGCCATGTGAAGGGTATAAACCTCGTGCTCAAAGGATTCAAATGAAATAAACATCCACAAATGGGGATGGTGGTGGCATTTCAGTCCTAACTTGAAGGGTGAGAAAAAGTTTTGCAAGGGAATCTGGAAAACACTGGTATTCCATGTGGAGAGCAAGAGGAGGAGCAAAAGTTGCAGAGAAGGTGAGGTTTGGGGGGAATGAGGCCACAAAGGTGAATTGGGCAGAAGAGTACTGAACAGCAGCTAAGAAGAGTGAATTTTACTTGGTAGGTGATGAGGAGCATGAAAAATTCACATGGGGCAGTGGCAATATCATAATGGTTATCCAGGCAGGCTAATCTTTCAGGGGCATTTAGAATAAAATGCATTTGAGGCAAGTGATATTTGTTACTTTTCTTTCCATTAGTCCAGTAGAGCTTGAAGGGGTCAGATTTCAGAAACTGCTTCTGAAGGTCCTTAAATGACACAGCAGTACTGCATTTAATATAGTAGTAAATGGTCAGAAACTTGGTTTCAATCCCAGTTCCACCACTTGCCAGCTGTGTGACCTTGGGGAAATCACTTAACCTCTCTGTAAAATAGGGTTAGTAAATACCTACTTTACAGGGTCATAGGGAGGATAAAATAGATCATATGTAGGGAAATACTTGGTGAATTACAAAGCAGAAACACATGTTGGCACTTGCTTTTTGCAGGGATAAAATGACTTTCCATAGCTCCCTAAGGGCGGGAGAATAGGAGTCTGACATTTGGTCTCAGAGGCACTCACCTTCCAGGTCCAGGGCTGCGGATGCTGTCAGACACCCTTCACAGGAGCAGATGGTGCTCACAGTTGGGACCCTGTCAGTGCCCAAGGACACTCAGAGCCCTGCTGGGTTCCCACCTGCAAGCTCCCTTCTAGACAATGCACCTGTGCTCAAGCTTCTCGGGTAACCAGCATCTGCCAAAAACAGATCCTGGCTGCAAAGGGAGATTGAAAGCTACAGTTATAACAGAGGCTCTTCTAAAAACGTATGATATTAACAAATGTGACTTGAGCATTCAAGAGGTCCCAGGTGCTGTACTAGGTGCTGGGGATACAGTAGAGAAAAACATACGTGGCATCCGATTTCCTGAAGCTTAAAGCTAATGGGAATGCAGAACATAGAGCAAATCACTCCTTGTTTTGAATGGAAATTGTGTTTTCTTTTTAAAAGGCAAATTGGTGGGATTTATTAGGGCATAATTTTATATAATAAAAAGCACAGATCTTACATGTTCAATTAGATAAGATTTGACAACTATACTCATGTAACCACCAACCAAAACAAGATAAAGAACATTTTCAAAAGGTCCGAATTCCCTTAGGAGTGTCTTCTTCCAGTCAATCTCGAACTCCCAAGGGCAACCACTGATCTGATTTTTATCACTATAGCATGGCTTCTCTGTGCCTGGACTTAATCTGTACAGAACAAAACAGAATGTATTCTTTGTACCTGTTTCTTTTGCTCGGTGTAATTGTCTTTTAGCTTCATCCGCATTTTTGTGTGTGTCAGTAGTTCACTGCTTCTTACTCTGAATAACACTTTATTGTAAGATATCACAATTTGTTCATTCTTCACCTGTTGATGGACATTTGGATTGTTGTTTGTTTGTTTGTTTGTTTTTAAGCTGTTATGAACATTTTTGTACCAGTCTTTTTTGTAGATAGGTGCTGGATTCTAAAGAGATAGATATATTTAGCCCTATTTAAAAAACTGCCAAAGTGTTTTCATAATGGTTGTACCATCTTGTCCTCCTACCAGCAAAACATGAGAATTCCAGTTATTTCCACTGATATTTGCATTACGAAGTTATTTTAGTTTTAGCAACTCTAGTGAATATATAGTAGTATCTCATTAATTTGCATTTCCCTGATGATGAATAATGCTGAACCCCATTTCAAATGACTTAGTGGCCATTTGTGTATCTTATTTTTTGAAGTGTCTATTCAAATCTTTTGTCAATGATTGATTTGTAGCAGTTCTTTACATATTCTGGATACAAGTCTTTGGTGAGATTTTTGTATTGAAAGTATTGTTTCCTATTCTATAACATACCTTTTCATTTTCTTATTAATGTTTTTCAAAGGGAAGTATTTCATTCTGAGTGAAGTCCAATTTATTAATTTTTCAGGTATTTTTTAGCAGTGCTCTCTGTGTCCTGCCTAAGAAATTTTTGCCTAACCTATGGTCGTACACATAATTCCCCTATATTTTCTTCTAGATACTTTATAGTTCTAACTTTTACATTTAGGCATATGCTCTTTCTTGCATTAAATTATTTGTGTAAAATGAAGTAGGGATTAAGGTTCATTTCTCCCATATGGGTATAGAATTAACACAGGGACAGCTCTCAAACAATGACTGATGGAAATCGGCATATAAATACCTCAATTTCCTCACTCCTCGGGTGCGATAGCTCCAAGATTTGTATAATACCCTGTTCCCCAGAGTTCACCCCTGGGTTCAAGCTCCAGTAACTTGCTTGGTAAGAATTATTTTTATGGATAACTTTCCTTCTCTCTCTCCCTCCCCTATCAGTGTCTCTCGGGGTCACCTTTCAAATAAATTCTTTGCACTTGAAACTTTTTGTCCTGGAGTTAAGTTCTGAGTAACCCAAACCAGACAGTGATGAAAAGGCAGATAATTAGCTATAATATAGCTACATGCAAGAAGATGGTACAAAAGGCATTAAGAGGTGGAGAAGTCTCTCACATCCAAAGCAGGTCCACAAATGCCTTGCTCACCAGCTGCACCAGGCTAGTAGAATTTGTGGTCAGGACTAATGAATGACAGCTGACTGAGTTAACACATCTCCCTCTAAAGCACAGGTGGCAAACACAAGGCCCATGGACAAAATCCGGCCCTTCACCTTGTTTTATCCAGCCCAGCACCTTGTTTCTACCTGGCTGTAGTGCTGAGCTTCTTGCCCCTAGTTAAGGAGTAGTTACATTTGTACAGTCCTAGAATTACATTCAGCCCTTTGAAGGCAACTGCAAAGCTGATGTGGCCCCCAGTGAAAATGAGTTTGACACCCCTCCTGTAAGGAGACTGTTAGCAGTTAAAAAACGAAACAAACAAAAAAAAACCCAGCCCCTGAAGTTTAAAAAAATGATCATTTACTTTACAAAACATCTTTTATTCCCAAATCCTTTTACTGTATAACTCCATTTTTCAGGAAGCTTAAATGACAGAGAGATGCTGGCTGCCTGAGTAGTCAGCATCACTATTGGAGGCTGGCTGCAGGGCAGGTTTTGAAATCCTAGCACATCCCTTTCAAAGCCAACCAGGGACCCCAAACATCCCCCTCTCCCTGGGATATTGAGTAAGCAAAGAAAGTGATGGCTTCAGTTTCCGTGGGTCTCCTAGATGACAAAGAAATATGCACCCTTACCTTGCCTTCCATATTCCTTACCTGCAGTTCTAGGGACTACACAGAATGACTGACAACTTCAGGGCACTGTTGGTGGCTGTGGGGTTTCCCAGAAAATGCCCTGTTTGCATCAGTCAAATCAGATGAGGTGTCTCTGTGATGTCAGACCATGGGACTCTGTGCTCACTGCTAGAAATTATTTTCCAGCTTCTACTCTGTATCTCCATTTCAGGTCATTGAAAGGCTTTCCATGTGGCTGTGCACAGACAATCTCACCTATCCACAGGCTGCTGATTACTGACACACGAAGAAAGATTAGCACTGATTCTTTCCATTTATTGAATGCATACAGGATAGCCACGATTGGTGTGGTTCAGTGGGTTGGGCATCATTCCAGAAACCAAAAGATCCCTCACTGGTCAGGGCACATGCCTGGGTTGCAGGCCAGGTCCCTGGTTGGGGGCATGCAAGAGGCAACTGATTGATGTTTCTCTTGCACATTGATGTTTCTCTCTCTCTCTTCCCCCCTCTCTTCCCCTCTCTCTAGGAATAAATAAATAAAGAGCACACAGGATAATAAGCTAGTAAAAACAGTTCGTCACATTTTACAAAGTTGTATTAAAGTCAGAAATAGGAACTTCAAGCAAACACTAAAAAATGACTATGAACTCACATATTAAAAAGAAGGATTATATTTTATTTATGTTGGACTCCAGAGTTTCTGGCACATTATAGTTTCTCAATTTTTTAAATGAAAGGATTGCAAATTTTAATATGAAAGGTGAAAAAAATGATTTAAAAGTCACTTTGAGGGTATAGAGGGCTAACACTGGGGAAATGGTTAATAACTTTTCCCATCCTAACTTTCACACAAGTTGAAACAAGAAAAATGTCTTTAGCCATATCATAAAAAATTGAAATTAGTGCTGGAAACCTAAGTGGTTAGAGTGTCGTCCCAATTAGCCAAGGTTTTGTTTTTGATTTCTGATCAGGGCATATACGAGAATCAATCAATGAGTGCATAAATAAGAGGACAACAAATTGATCTCTCTCTCTCTCTCTCTCTCTCTTTCTCTCAAATCAATAAATAAAAAGAAAGAACTGGAGTTAAAGCTAAGGAAGAAATTTTTGTATCTCAAAATCTTAATCTGGTAGCTGGTATGTTTGGTAAATGTATAATTCTGAAACCTGTGAATGAGTAGGAGACACACATAGGAGCATGGACAGGAAGACCCCCTTGAAGTCTCTCCAAACTTGATGCATCACTGATTCCATCATTTGTTGCCTGACCCAGGTGAATTTATTTAACTCACCTCTGGAGAGAGAAGCTGTGATATTTGCAATTTACACCTCAGAGGACAAATGAAAGCATGGTAAAGAAAACACTTCATGCTGGAGGGTGACTCAGCAGAAGCATTTTTGAGCTTAGTTGTTGATAATATTTTGAATAACTGAGCCTGCAGCCATTGAGACTGGACCTCTATGTTAGGATGGGCAGAGGCTGGGGAGTCAGGGTTTTAGGAGGCCCTAGGGAACTGTCCGGACTGCTGGTAGTGTACCCTCACACTAAAAGCTTCAGCCCTGAGGGCATTACGATATGTTTGCTAATGAAAAGAAATTTCCCCAAGGAATAATTTTAATAATAAATTGAGAGACCCAGAAGAGGAGTGATTTTTTTGAGTGGTCATTTGAGTTCAACTAATATGTTCATTCATTTATTTGGCAAGTATTTATTGGGCTTACTCTGTGCCAGACACTAAGGCAACAAAGAAACAAATCTGATAAGACACATCTCTTCTCTTGAAAATGCTTACAGCCTGGTAGAGTAACAGTTAAAAGGACAAATAATTTGCAGCATAGTTTGAAAGATGCACAGTAAAGGCACAAACCCAGTATCGTGTTGGTGCAAAGGACTGATCCATTCAAACAGCAGCAGTTAGGAAGGTGTGCAAAAGGGTGGGAACATTTTTTTTTGCCTGTAGTAAAATTCACGTAATATAAAGTTCATGATTTTAACCACTTTAAAGTGTGTAATTCAGTGGCATTTCCTATATTTACAATGTTGTACAACCATCACCAGTATCAAGTTACAGAATATTTTCAGTACCCTAAAAGGAAACTTTATATCCACTAAAAGTCAATTCCCATTTCTTCCTCTCCCCATCTCCTGAAAACTAGCAATCTGCCACCTGTGTCTATGGATTTGCCCATTCTGGATATTTGTTTGTTTGTTTGTTTGTTTGTTTTCTTGTTTATTTTATTTTTTAATATATTCTATTGATTATGCTATTACATTTTTCCCATTCCCCCCCTTGTACTCCCCTCCACCCAGCTCATCCCCTCTCACCCACATTTCCCCACTTTAATTCATGTCCATGGGTGGTACATATAAGTTCTTTGGCTTCTACATTTCCTATACTATTCTTACCCTCCCCCTGTCTATTTTCTACCTACTATTTATGTTTCTTATTTTCCATAAATTTTCCCCCTTTCTCCCCATCTCACTCCACTATTGATAACCCTCCATGTGATCCCCATTTGTGTGGTTCTGTTCCTGTTCTAGTTGTTTGCTTAATTTGCTTTTGGTTTTGCTTGAGATATAGTTGTTAATGATTGTGAATTTGCTGTCTTCTTACTGTTCATATTTTTTATCCTTTTTTCTTAAATAAATCCCTTTCACATTTCATATAAGGGCTTGGTGATGATGAACTCCTTGAACTTGACCTTATCTGAGAAGCCCTTTATCTGCCCTTCCACTCTAAATGGAAGCTTTGCTGGATAGAGCAATCTTGGATGTAGGTCCTTGCTCTTCATGACTTGAAATACTTCTTTCCAGCCCCTTTTTGCCTGCAAGGTCTCTTTTGAGAAATCGGCTGACAGTCTGATGGGAACTCCTTTGTAGGTAACTGTCTCCTTTTCTCTTGCTTCTTCTAGGATTCTCTCCTTCATTTTAATCTTGGGTAATGTAATGATGATGTGCCTTGGTGTGTTCCTCCTTGGTCCAACTTCTTTGGGACTCTCTGAGCTTCCTGGACTTCCTGGAAGTCTATTTCCTTTGCCAGATTGGGGAAGTTCTCCTTTATTATTTATTCAAATAACTTTTCCACTTGTTGTTCTTCCTCTTCTTTTTCTGGTACCCCTATAATTCAGATGTTGAAACGTTTAAAGATGTCCTGGAGGTTCCTAAGCCTCTCCTCATTTTTTTGAATTCTTGTTTCTTCATTCTTTTCTAGTTGGATGTTTCTTTCTTCCTTCTGGTCCACATCATTGATTTGAGTCCCAGTTTCCTTCCCATCCTTTCCCAAGGAACTATTGGTTCCTTGTACATTTTCCTTTATTTCACTTAGCATGGCCTTCATTTTTCATCTAATTTGTGACTAAATTCAACCAATTCTGTGAGCATCCTGATTATCAATGTTTTGAACTGTGCATCTGATAGTCTGGCTATCTCTTTGTCACTTAGTTGTGTTTTTTCTGGTGCTTTGATCTGTTCTTTCACTGGGCCATTTTTTTTTGTCTTGATGTACCAGTTATGTAGTGAGGAGCGGAGCTTTAGGTGTTCACCCAGGAGGGGTAACCCATGTTGCTGTGTTGTGATGCTGTATGTGGGGAAGAAATATGAGAGTGAACACTTGCTGCACTCTCCACCGGCTTTCAGTCACTTCCTCCACTACCCACAGCAAATTGGGCCCTTCTGGAGTGGATTCCCGGGTGGGTGGGCCTGTGCATCTTTCCAATGAACTCTCCTGTGAGGCTGGGAGTTTCTCCCACTGCCACCTCAACCCCCACAGGTGTTTTTAATCAGTGGCTTGAGGCTTTATTTGCCTGTGCTGGAGTCCTGGGGTGCATGGTCTGTTTCCACTTCCCAGTTGTTCCTCCTGGTTTATCTACACACAGCGTGGGACTGCCTGCTCCACCAGTTGCCACCACAGTCTTACTGCCCAGTTGCGGCCTGGTGCAGCCCCAATCCAGGGCTGGGTCTGACAGCCCCGGAGTCCTTTCCATGCTGGTCTCCACCCCTCCCAGTCTGGATGAATGTGTCTTCTTTAACTCCTTGGTTGTCAGACTTCCATACAGTTCAGTTTTTCTGTTAGTTCTGGTTGTTTTTTGTTTTTAAATTGTTGTTGTCCTTCTTTTGGTTGTGTAAAGAGGCACAGTGTGTCTACCTATGCCTCCATCTTGGCCAGAGTTCCCTGGATATTTCATATAAATGGAATCATACAATATGTGACCTTTTTGTATCTAGCTCCTTTAACTCAGTATAATATTTTCAGGGTTCATCCACATAATAGCATGTATCAGTAATTCTTTTTAATGGTTAAATTGTTATTTAATGGAATAACTAATATTCTATTGACATATTCCATATATATGCCACATTCTTCAGTTGATGGACATCTGGGTTGGTTCCACCTGAGTGGGAACTCTTGAACAATGCATTTTATTTATTTCAGAATACAAATGGCTTTGCTATCCTCTGACAAAACAAAGCAATACAGGCATCAGACAGGATAGCATAGTTAAGTTCACTCTTCAACTTCTCCCATTTCCAGATATATAGCAATGATGAGTCAAATATAAAAAGAGATAACCAAAAAGAGACAGCTGAAGTCAAAGACAAAGCAAGCATCTATGGCACCAGAAATCCACAATGGTGAGCAAGAATGAAGTCAGACACATGCTGGGTTCCAGGTCTGGACCCAGGCGGTGATGGCAGGAGGCTGACTGACAGAGAATTAGGAACCAAACAGTTCCACACAAGGTGCAGAATAGAGTCAGGCTCCCTGTATGAAGCCTGGAGCGAAGTGTCCCTCCCTTCAAGGGGGCTTAGAAAGGCTGCTACACTGCCACGTAGTGTAACTGTTTCTGGGAAAATAGGGATCTAAGAAGGCAGGTGCACAGCCACAGCCTCACGAGCAGGACCTCAGCCAAGTCTCCTATAGGCTTTGAGACTGGACATTTCCAACCTTTTGGCAGAGGAGGCATATGAAACACAGCCCTATAAGACTTGTTTCTGGACTGGAGCCCTGGAGGTGGCCATAGGGGAGGGCAGCTGCATACCCACTCCATTACTAGAAAGTAAGGAAAGATAACAAAGCAGAAAGATTCCCACTTAAAATGACTTTGAAAATTAGAAGTCTAAAGCACATGAGGAAATATTCTAGGTAAGACAACAAAAGCAATAATAGGAATACAAATTCGCTTCAGACAAACTGACAAAAATGCTTTAAAATGATCAATACTATTACAACTTGCAACAATATAAATGGATAACATAATATTGAACAAAAGTCAGGCACAAGAGTACAAAACACAGGCTTACATTGATATAATGTGAAAAAAACAGACAAACCAATCTATGATAGAAGTCAGGATAGTGGTTGCCCTTGGAAGGGGGCCCAAAGGGTTGCTGGAAATGTTATATTTCTTGACCTGGGTACTTGCTAATGTGGATGCCTTAACCTTGTGAAAAGTCACTGTGGTATATACATACAGTAGATCCTCATTATTTGCAGATTCCCTATTTGCAAATTTGCCTACTCACTAAGATTTATTTGTAACCCTAAAATCAACACATGCCACTCTGTGGTCATTTATAGACATGTGCACTGAGAGGGGAGATTTGAGTCAGAAGATGCTTGTGGTCCCAGGAGATTTCAAACAAGGTGCTGCTCTGCCTGATTGTTTCAGCTCTCATATTGTAAACAAGTATTCTTTCTGTAGTCTACCTAGTGCTACAGTTTTTTGCAGTTCTATGCTTTTTGTTGGTGATTTCGCTGTTTAAAATAGCCACCAAGCATAATGCTGAAGTGGTGCTTGCATTAAGCTGTGATGTGTCTTATGGAGAAATTTGTGTTTTAGATAGGCTTTCTTCAGGTATGAGTTATAGTGCTTTTGGCTGTGAGTTCTATGTTAATGAATCAACAATATACATTAAAGTATCTTTAAATAGAAACATACATAATACAAGGCTACATATTTATTGATGTAATGTTGTATAAATTTTGTGACCAGAAGCTTATAGGAGCATAACCCTGTTTTTCCCCAAGGAAATATTTCAGCATTTAGTAATTCAATACTCAATTGAAACAATAAGTAAATTTTCAATATATTACAAGAGTTTATGCTCCCAGATGCTCACTAAAATAATTACTGCAAGATATATAATGCAGCACAGAAATTTGCTTAAAATGTAGAGAAGTTTAACTATGGACAGTAAAAAAAATACTATTCGTGTTAAAAATATAAAACAGAAACTCTAAAGAAGTGTGATAAGATGGAAGATGAGTGAGGAGTGTTCAAAGAGGAGTAAAATTACAAAAAATGTCTGGTGTAGGATTGAAATATTTACTATGGTTTTGTTGGAAAAGGAGTTAAGTGTGCATGTATTGAAAAACTTAAAGAAAGTACTAATAAGTGGAAGTAGTACAATCTACACCTCCCAAATGAGTAGACTGATAAAAGAGGATTGGGATAAATAAAAATCTATCAACAGAAAAAAAGAATAAAGAAAAATGGTAAACAGAAATAATACATAAGCCGGTACTAAAATGTCAACTATACACATTTTTTAAATGTAAGTAAATTATGCTCACCTATTGAAAACAAATTATTAGACTAGATTTTTTAAATCTAGCTATATGCTAGAATTTATTATGTTATATAAAATTAGAGCTATAAAGCTATCAACCACAGGAACACTATACCTAAAAACATTCAAGTTAACAGATGAACACATCACACACATAGCATACACACACATACTGGAAAAGAAGTCACAGATCATACATTGAAAAAACCAATGTGGTAAAATGTCAAAAAGTATTAAAAACAAAGGACAACTGAGAAGACCAAATGTATTGTCATATTAATATATGTAGATGTCAACTCACCAACACAAAAAAAGACTATGATCACAAAGCAAGGTGGAAGAGAGATTTCAGTGTTTCCAAAGGGAAAATGTCATGAGAAAGGGTAACTGATAGAGTAAGGAAAGCTCCAGCCCAGAACAAACTGGCAGTATGACAGAGTCTGTAAGAAAGCCAACAAACCAGCAGCGATGGCATGTCCTCCCAGAAGGCAGAAATAAGATGTGGGGCTTAAAACAGATGGATTAATTGAAAGTCAATGAATGGAATGCCTTCTTACAACTTGAACATGTAACACAACCGTGGGACATCTCACCCCAGGCAGAGGGAAGAAACTGAATAACTCCTACTTATCTGGCATCTGGGGGGTTACTCACAGTAGAAACAAACTTCTTATTTGATAACCTAAAACAAGTTCACCAGTTCTAAAGCCAAATCCATTATATAGCTCCAATAGGGTTTTTAGTACCTCTCCAACAATTAATACTATGAGACATGAGAAAGATTTCCACCATAATAAAGAAACTATAAGAAAGAATAAATGCCCCCAGAGAACAAAGTAACATAGAAAAGAAAAGAAAAAATATGACTATAACCTTAAGAAAGACATAAAAAGCTGTTGTGTCTATAAAACAAGAACAGCTTCCTTTAAAAAAAACACAGCAAAACAGAGGATACTCTCAAGGAATAAAAGATATGTTGGACAAATACAAAGGAAAATCAGAGTTGGAAATAAAGTTGAGGAACTCTCCCAGAAAGTAGGAGAAAAAGTCAAAGAGAAAGACTATGAAACAAAAGGTAAGAGCAGTACGAGAGTTCCAGCAGGATCCTATTTAGCCATTCTGGCTCACTTACAACCTGGAAATGTTAGAGCATTAACCCATGGTACAATCCTTGACCAGTGGAAGCTGGGAAAACATGGATAGATATGCATACCTTCTATCCCTGGGACAAACAACTCTATGGTGCTTCCTATGTAGTCCCTAAAGAAATCTTTAGTAGAATGGACCCCGCTAGAGCTGCCTAAGGTAGTGACCAGCTAGATACACATCACTGAAGTGGTTCTTCCTCTTTCTTTCTTTTGCCTTCCCCAGTTCCTCCACCCTCTATTTCCTAAAATCACTTCCCAAAATAAACTACTTGCATGCAAGACCTTATCTTGGTTTCTGCTTTTGGGGAAATCTAGGCTCTTATATAAAAGGTTCCCAGATTTATTATGATTGCAAAAAAAGTCCCACTTTATTCTTTTATGTTTCCATGTGACCATGTGTGAATTGCTCTCCAGGGTGTAAACCTAAAAGTAGAATTGTTGAGTTGCATATTCAATTTTATTAGACATTGCCAAGTTTTTTTCCCATATAATTATAGTAATTTGTATTATTGCTCCCATTTTTCCACATTCTCTTCAATATTGATGTTTTCTGATTTTAATTTTTGCTGATAACTTGTCTCATTATTGTTTGATATCCATTTTCTTGATCAACAATAAAATTAAGTATCTCTTCATATGCTCATTGCTCATTTTTTTCCTCTTATAGAATTGCTTGTTCATATCCTTTGCCCATTTCAATTGTCTTTTTGTTATTTATTTATATCTTCATATATTTTAGATACTAATCCTTTATTTGTTAAATACATTGTGAATATTTTCTTGCAGTGTTTTGCTTGTCTTCTAATGGTATTTTTAATATACTGATTGATTTTAGAGAGAGAGTGGAAGGGAGAGAGAGATTAATTTATTGTTCCACTTATTTATTCATTCATTGGTTGCTTCTTTATGTGCTCAGACTGTGGATCGGATCTGCAATCTTGGCATATCAGGATGATGCGCTAACCACTTGAGATACCTGGCCAGGGCCTTATTTGTCTTCTAATTTTGCCTGTAGTGATTCATTTTTATTTTAATATAATCAAATATGTTTTTTCCTTATTCGTTTGTGTTTTTATGTCTTATTTAATAAATCTGGAAACTTCTGGTCAAGAAAGCAGCATAAATAAACATGGCTCACATCCTTGCACAGCCACATCAAAATTACAACTAAGTTATAGAACAACCATCACTCAGAACCATCAGAAATAGGGGTGAACGGGAGTCTGACAACAACAGAATTAAAGAAACCATATCCATCCACACTGGTAGGAGGGGCAGAGACATGGAACAGGCTAGTCCTGCATACACATGTAGTGGATAAAAATTCTGAAGAGATATCTTGAGAGCAAGGAGTCCAGGTACTACATTAAGCCCCCCAGCCCAGGATACCAGTGCCAGAAAGGTAAGTCCCCATAATTCTCTGACTGCAAAGCCCAGCAGGGATTGAATCACAGAAGAAACTTCTGGAGTCCCTCTTTTTAAAAAATATTTTATTTATTTATTTTTAGAGACAGGGGAAGGGAAGGAGAAAGAGGGAGAAAAACATTAATGTGTGGTTGCCTTTTATGTTCCCCCTGCTGGAGACCTGGCCAGCCACCCAAGCATATGCCCTGACTGGGAATCAAACCAGCAACCCTTTGGTTTGCAGCCCGTGCTCAACCACTGAGCTTCACCAGCCAGGGTCAAGAAGTTCCTCTTAAAGAACCCATACAAGAACTTATTCAAGCTCACTCCCTCTGAGCTCCAGCACTGGGGTAGCAGCTTGAAAGGCACAAGTGGCATATGGAGAAGAACTGACATAACTGGCATCAAAGCAAGTGCTAGCAGACAGCTTTCTCCCAGACAGAAAGGCAGGCAGAACCACAGACTGCACAGGCACCTGCCATAACTGAGACACCATCAACCCAGCTAAGACTGTTTGCCCTGCCCTAGAGATCCCCTAAGGCTCCTTCACACCCAACTTACAGCTGTTAACAGTAGCTTTCCATATGAATAGCTGGTCTTGGCTCAAGCTTCATAACTTCCTAAATCCTCTCAAAAAAGAAACAGCTGGCCTCAGTGAGCCCCCAGTTTCCATACCTAAGTGTCCCCAAGCATGGCACTAGCAGCAGCCCGTCTAGATTCACGGCTTGGCTTTCCTTGGGAATCTCCAAGCCCAGCACAAGTATCAGCCACCTTAGATAGCTTAGTAGCCCAGGCAGAATGGCCCCAGGCAAAACACAGGTCAAAACTGGCCTTGACCTGTACCACCCAGGAAAACCCAGGGCCTGTGATCCAATGGACAGCTACAGACCACTTTGGAGCACCACCACCCTGCCTTAGCACAGCTGATCCTCCACAATGGAGGTGAGTATTCACAGCCAGTCCTTGCAGGTGAATGGCCTGGGTAAATCCCTTCTGTTGACCTGTCAGCAGCAACCAGGGCTCAACTACAAGAGAAAGTTGTACTCAGCACACACAAAGGGCATACCTTGAGTACCCAGCTTGGGTGATAGTGGAAGCTGTGCCACTGGACCCTACCAGACACCTACTAAAATAGGCCATGCTACCAATACAGGGAGTCACAGCAACTCTACCTAATACATAGAAACAAACAGAGGGAGGCTGCCAAAATGAGGACACAAAGAAACATGGCCCACATGAAAAAACAGATCAAAACTCTAGAAAAAGAACGAAACAAAGTGGAGAAAGCAATCTATCAGATGCAGAGTTGAAAACACTGGTTATAAGAATGCTCAGGGAACTTACTGAGAACCTCAACAACATAAATAAGATCCAGTCAGAAAGAAAAGATACACTAATTGAAATAAAGGACAATTTACAGGGAACCAACAGTAGAGTGGATGAAGCCAAGAATCAGATCAATGGTTTGGAACATAAGAAAGCATAAAAAAAATCAATCAGAACAAGAAGAAAAAAGAATCCAAAAAAAAAATGAGGATAATGTAAGTAGCCTCTGGGACAACTTCAAGCATTCCAACATTCACATCATAAGGTGTACCAGAAGGAGAAGAGAAAGAGCAAATTGCAAATCCGTTTGAAAAAATAATGTAAGAAAACTTCCCTAATTTGGTGAAGGAAATAGATATGTACATCTAGGAAGCACAGAGAGTCCCAAACAGAATGGATGGAAATTAACCCACTCCAAGAATCATGATACTTAAAGTGCCAAATGTTAAAAACAAAGTGAGAATCATAAAAGCAGCAAGAGAAAAGCAGTTAGTTACTGCCAGGGGAGTTCCCATAAAACTGTCAGCTGATTCCTCAAAAGAAACTTTGCAGGCTGAAAGGGACTGGCAAGAAATATTCAAAGTCATGAAAAGCAGGGATCTACAGAAAGATTGCTCTACCTGGGAAAGCTATCATTTAGAATCAAGGGCAGATAAAGTGCTTCCCAAATAAGGAAAATAACAAAGGAGTTCATCCTCACCAAACCATTATTATATGAAATATTAAAGGTACTTAATTTAGGAAAAGAAGAAGATTAAAACTATGAACAATAAAATGGCAATAAATATATATATTTATCAACAATTGAATCTGAAAAACAAACTAAGCAAACAACAAGAACAGAGACAGAATCATGGATATGTAGAGAATTTTGATGGTTGCCAGATGGGAGAGGGTTGTGGGAGAATGGGTGAAAAAGTGAGGAGATTAAGAGGTACAAATCAGTAATTACAGAATAGCCATGAGGATATAAAGTACAGTATAAGAAAACGAGTAGATATATATGCATGACCCCTGGACATGAACAGTGGTATGGGGATGGCCTGAGGGAGTCAGGAGCGCTGGCTGGAGGGGGCATGGGAAAAAATTGGGACAACTGTAATAGCATAATTAATAAAATATAATAATAAATAAATAAAAAGAAATTCCTTTGTGGAAGTTTATAATGATTTTTACTTATTTTTCTCTTCTCGTAGTTTCACAGTTTGGTTAGTGTGAGTAATCAGTATTTTTGAGCAAATAAGCTGAAAGAAGCTTTTCTTTGTTTTAAAAATGTTCATTGCAGGTACATCCTGGTATTTTTGTAATTCTCATTTGTCAGACCTAAAAATGGCAGAAAGGTAGGAAAGAAAAGAGGAAGCATGAAGAAAGTAGAGATAGTGGAGGTATTTCTTATTTCATTCAAATGTGACTACTCAGGCCTTGTTTGGGCAAAGCAATGATACAAAAAAACACTTTCAGCAGGTTTATGGTGAGTTTTAGTTGTCTATAGTGGCACATCAGTGACTATTTTGCATCCCCTCACCTCCATTAGTCAGTTGAAATGTGCTCCAGAAAACTGAAAACTGTGTAAAAGGAAGTAGCTTCAGTCTGAATGAAACACAATAAAAAAGGAAGCCTGCGGCAAGAAAATTATATTTTGAAGGCTAAGCTAAAGAATTTTAGGAATTTTTTTTTTTGCTATTTTGGAATAGCCACACACCTGTATTCATTCATTCATTCATTCATTCATTCATTCAACAAACATTTATCAAGCACCTACATCATTCCAAGCACTGTCCTGGCTGTGCAGGAGCTATACAGATGAGTAAGTCCCTCCCCTTTCCATTTCTAGGGAAAGCTCCTTTCTAGGCAACAAGGGAAATATATAATGAAATAAATCTCCATTCTATGGAATAAACATAACAAGAGCAGCTACAAGGCACCACACAAACTTAACACAGAGGAGAGAGGAATGACTTGGTTTGAAAGGAGCTGGAGGTCAAGGAGGTAATCCTGGAGAAGCTAACTGTAAGGGATTGTTCAAAGGTGAAGAGTAGCTCACTGGGTAGATAAGAGGTGGGCAAGAGGAGATTTTTAATGGCATTCCAATCACGGGAAGCAGAGAAAGAAGACATGAGAGGCAACTGTGCCTCCAAGTAGTAAGGGAGAGTTTGGAAATGTCACAGAAATAACATCTATTTTTTCCCCAATTTTCTATTTCTCCTCTTTGATTTGAACTCATCTCAGTTCTGAAAAAAAGGGCATAATTTCAGCAAAGAAAACAAATATGGACTGAAATTTACCTTCTTTTGCATATATATCTACATTTCTTTTGTTCATCTAATATATTTTTTTGGTTAAGCATCCACTGTGGGCCAGGTGCTACAGATACACAAAGAACTCTTGTGAAAAAATGGACATGTTGTAAATCTAAAATCTACACAATGCAATCATACCTCAATTAAAAGAAAAAGACAGGCCCTGCAGTGGAGTGTTGTACCCAGGTCCTGCATGCACAGAGACAGTGCCTAATTCTGTCTGGGAGAATTAGGGAAGAGAGACCAAGGAAGCAGTTTTTGAATTGAAACCTGATAGGTAAATAAAAAGTTTGGTGGGCAGAGAAGCAGGAAGCAGGCCATTCCGGTAGAAATCACAGATGTTTTGCTAGAAATGTGATCATGATGCCCCTTTCCAGCTTTTCTGCCTCATCCACAGCACGTGGCTTGGGGAAGGGAAGCAAGGCCATCCTCTGAAGGACAGTGGCCACTGATCGGACCACCTCCTGTGAGGTAGACAGTGTGCTGTGGAGTACCAGAGCACAAAGGGCTTTACCCAATAAGGAGACACTGAATTTAGCCCATCAGACTGGATCCCTCAAGAATGTAGAGAATACAGGTTGGATTGTCCAGAGAGAAGAGTATGAAGCCAGTGCTCATAGAGGAGAGGGAACCTGGTCAGAGTGTCTTGTGTCTAGAATGTCCCTGAGGTCCTGGAAAGATTTTTGCTACCAGATCTAGTTCACATGTCCTTAAAATAAAAAACTAATGGAGGGTTGGGTAGCATAACATTTTAGGGAACTTAGAGAAATTCAGGGAAAGTTGAGGTGAGATATAAGAAAGATCATAAAAGTTAACATTCACTGAGCACTTACTATGCAAAAGGGATTGTTTTAAATGCTTCACAAATAAAAACTAATTCTTAAGAGAACCCTCATGGACTGCTATTAACTCTATTTTGTCAGTAAGAAAACCCAAGCACAGAGTGGTGAAAGAACGTGCTCAAATTTGCACAGCTAGTAAGTGGCAAGGATTGGAATGTAGGCAGATTGGTTCTAGAGTTCTCAAATTTAGCTGCTAAGCCCCATGGATTCTGTAGAGTTAAAAAATGTTGCTGGAGAGTAGGCAGGGGACAGATCAGAAAAAGGCCTGGCATGCCTGGCTGAGGAGCCTCTGTAAGTCCACAAAGCAGTTTTCATCTCTCTGCTTTATATACTGCATTCTGTTGGAAGGTTTCAGTTAGATCCAGGGTCTGCTCCTAAAACTGCTGCCGGCAATGGCAGTGACTGAGGGATTCTGAGTTAGAGGTGATATGGTCTGATTTGCCTTTTACAAAGATTGTGCTGTTAGTGGTGTGCAGAATGAATTGGTGGGATCTGGGACTAGAGGCAGGACTGTTGCCTTGGTGTGAGAAGGATGAAAAGGTATGACCTGGAGCCCATAGTAGGGAGGGTGTGGGGTATACCTAGGAGGGGGACTTGTCTGAATGTGGAGGAAGAGATAAGGGGGCCCAGGTGACTGGGACCTGCATACTTCTGTGCACACTCAAGGGCACACCTAGTTCAAGTGCATGTTTGTTTACATGTACACAGTATGTATAGAGAACATTATGAACACACAGCTCAGATTCACAGATGTATTTCCTCACTCAATAAGACCATCACAACCATGTCTGCAAGATTCCTTTCTCCTCTTACCTTTGTGAGAATCCTGTTCTCAAATAGGATGTTGTTTGAGCTATCTATTATAAATGGATTTATAATAGATCTAGCTATCTAAGTGGCTTTCAGCCTGAAGCGTTACCCCTCCTCAATGGGAGGTTTAAAAATGTGCATTTCCAGTTGTTTCATGATTTGGACCTTCTACTAACCTTTACACTTAGGGATGAGTTGCTAAACATCAAGCAATAAAAAATGTCTTGCCCATGTCCTGGCTGGTGTAGCTCAGTGGATTGAATGCCAACCTGCAAACCAAAGGGTCATCAGTTCAATTTCCAGTCAGGACACATGCCCGGGTTGCAGACTAGGTTTGTATTAGGGGGCATGCAAGAGTCAACCACACATTGATGTTTCTCTCCCTCTCCCCCCTCTCTCTAAAAATACATAAATTAGATCTTTAAAGAAAATTTCTTGACCAAAATTCTAGCAACACTACCTCTGAGAAATAAGAGAAGAATCTTGTCATCAAAGAGCCCTACGTTTGAAACTCAGCTCCTCCCTTTGCCAGACGGGGCAAGTTAGTTAGAGTTTTCAAACCTCAGTTTCTTATTTATAAGATGGGGATCCATCATCTGCTTCTTAGAGTTCTTTGGAGGATTCTACAAGGCAGCCCGGTGCCCCACCTGCAGGGAATTCTGGATAAAAATAGTTCCCTTTTCTCATTTAGTATCACAATCCTTTTCTCAGCTTCCTTTTATTTTCTATTTTTTTAAAGATTTTATTCATTTATTTTTAGAGAGAGGGGGAGAGGGGAGAACGAGAGGGAGAAAAACACTGATGTGAAAGAGAAACATCAATCAGTTGCTTCTTGCACATGCCCCTACTGAGGACCAGACCCACAACTCAGGCATGTGCCCTGACCGGGAATCAAACCGGTGACCTTTCACTCTGCAGAACAATGGCCAACCAACTGAGCCACACCAGTCAGGGCTTTTGGTTTCCTTTTATGAGTCATGAACTAGTGTGCTATTTCCAATATCAGATTTTGCCCCTGCCCTTCTCATGATCTCGGGTGTAGAGCAGGCCTGGGCAGTTCACTGTACCGTGTAAGTGATTGACAGTAAAACGTCCCTTGAAATAACTCATGAACAGCTTGCGGAAGTTGAGCTGTCAGAAATTCCAGCTCAGGAAAAGCTGTTACCAGCACTAGTGGCTCTCAGCCCATTGTATTTATAGAGACAGGGGCAGCATGGATGAATGCATAGTTCAAGCCACCAAATAGGGGTGAACTTATGGAGGAGACAGTGGCTGAGTTTCCTTACTTCAGAAATCAGAAAGCTAATCTTCCTACAAGGACATTCATAAGTCCCTGGTTATCTGAGGTTTTTTAACCAGTCTCTTGAGATGGTAATAAGAGATATTTATTGATCAACTTCTTATTGTGTGCCAAATACTGAATTGGATGCAATTTATACTGCCTGTAAATGTTCATAACCAATTTCCAAGGCAATTCTTGTATTACTTTTATAGATGTGGATGTCCAAGCATGGCTTGGTGAAGTAACTTACCCAGATGACACAGCTATAAACAATGTAGCTCATCTTGATGTTGGTTTGTCTTGATGCTGATGCTGTCTCTTCTCACTGAATACAGTGGAAAACCAGGGACACTTCTGATGAGTTTTATTTTTGTTCTCTTTCGTCCGTAATTCCCTTGGTGTTTGACGGTGACAGTTCTGACATCCCTTGAACTGTGTCTGGTGATGGGCATCCCTTTGTGCTGGCACGGTAATGGGCTGGGTGTAAGCAAGGATTCCCTGGCTACAAGGTGCCCAGCACTGGTGGCTGAAGGTAGACCCGAAGTTATCACTGGGAGTATGAGTTGACTGTGACTCTAAGTCATCACTGCAATTGTGGCTGAGGTTACTAATCGGCCAGCATAATGAGATATGATGGCCAATGATTCCCTGATTGTTTGGGTGACCAGTCAGATTGGTTAATGATTGTTCCATTCTTCTCATTAAACATTTTAAATATTATCACTAATTGTATTATCAGGTTAAGGCTGATTTCAGAATCCTGGCTTTGTTCTATGTATTACTATGGGAAAGCCTAGTGAAAGGGGTTTGTTACTTTTCCTGCATATAAAATGTTATTACTATGAGTATAAAAGAGCTCATAATAATATATTTATATATATATATATAAATGTATTATACATGTATACATTTGTGTATATACTTTATGGTTTCTAAACTTCCCAAAGAACATAAGTTCACTATAAAAACTTGAAATATACTTAAATACATTATTTGTTAGCTGCCTAGCCAGCATTAGAGCAATACCCAGGCATTTTTCAGGCATCTGCTCCTCCCCACTATAGCCTATGGTGGGCTCTGCTTATTCCAGGATAATCAGGATAGGGACTTGGAGATGGAATTGTGACTTTACATGCCTAAGGAGACTCAAGCATTACTTGTCTATAGCATGCACATGAGAAAGAAATTTCCTCTTCTGAAAAAGCAACCATGAGAGCAGTCCTCTCTTGGGGGCAGCATAGTGAGGAGATGGAAAACCTGGAACTTCTGCAGGCATTTGGCACCAGGAAGAGAACCAGCCCAGAGGTAAAAGCTGGAGTCTTCGATGGCTAAGAGGAAGGACATGGGTCTCTGATGGCATCACTGAACCTCTGAACCAGATCAGCCCTCACCCCACCTATGACCTTTTTAGTAATATGAGCCAATAAATCTGCCTTATTTTTCAAGATAGTTCAGATTGGGTTTTCTATTTTTTGCAGTTGAAAGCAAAGTTGGTTGCCTATTGTTAACTGCCATAGAAACCTGGGAGGAGAAAATAGCAAGCTCATGTCAGCCTACTATCAAACCAAGATACATTGTGAAGGTCAGAGGGTTTGACATGGCCCTTCAGCTAGAGGACAGACTGTGCTGAAAATTAGACCAAGATTTGATTGCAAAGGAAGATGAATTCACAGTTCTAACAAGTCTGCGCTAAAATCAGCGCAGGTTCCCAGTAAAGTGAGATTGGGACCCTGAACATGGATAGAGGTATTCTGGTAGTTGTCTTTAAGAACCTGGCATCCTCTGAGAACCTGGTAGTGTAGGAGAGTACTCCTACACTTTCTAGGAGCACAGACTCCCATTGCCTCCCCTACCCTGAAGCCTGCTGAGGTCTCAGCATGGCTTCAGTAGGTGTTATTATTGCTATGGGATATAAGGGATTATCCCCCCAAGATCACTGTAGAACATGGCAAATATGTGAAAAAAACATATGTGAGAATGGATCTCAAGATATTTGGACAAAAGAAGTTGAAATAGAAGGCTGATATGGAAGATTTAATGATATGGAGGCACTTCCATGACTTCAAATTTAACATCCTGGCAAGAATGCCTGGAGCCGTTTTTAATAGGCTGCAGCTCCTTGAAGCTTGAAACCAATAATGGTCTGTAGGAAATAAGGTGAAGATACCTGAAGAGAGTATTAAGGAGGAGGTCAGAAACTTCAGAGAGCTAGCACATTAGAATAGATTTATTAGGTAATACGAAAGAGCTCTCCAGCTGACTATGTTCCCTGGGAAGGCCCAGCAGACACTTTCCTCATTAAGGTAATGAGGAACATGCTCATGAGGGGACTCAGTGGTGTCTGTCTTCTGTAGGTTAGGGTTGATGGTAAGAGAGGCTGCTGATGAACGGGGGTCCCTAGTGTGGATGGGATGATAGAACTTTGGAATAGAGAGGCCAGGAGACAGCACTTAACTTTCAGAGGCAATATGGTTATAATTACCATAACGAACAGCATGGCTAGATGGAAATCAAGGGCCATGATCCATGAGGATCATGGCAATGGCCAATAGACAACAATGTTTCTAGGGGCAAGATAAATGGACAACCAATGAGGATGTTGCTTAACTACCATGATCAAAATAGATAAAGAGAGGGTAAGCAGAAGGTTGACTGCAACAGGAAAATATCATAATTTCTCACATGTTTTCTAAACCTGAGCCAGTTTTTAGAGCATTTGGTTGAAGGGGGCTGGATCCCTTTGAAGACTCCTGCAATGTCACACCAAGTATATACAGCAGATATTCTCCCAATTCTTCCTCCAAAGGGACATATAGACATTTATCAGAGTAATTGTGCACAGAGGACAAGTGAATGTCCAGATCTTTGAAGGCTGTTAGACATAAGTTCTGAACTGACACTGATACCATATGGACCCAAAAAGGCCAGCATGGTTCCCATGCTTGGGATGATTTAGATGGAGCCCAGATGTTACATGGAGTCCTGGTCCAAGTCCATTTTCTAAATACATAGTGGAGATGGATATACTTAGCTGCTGGTTCCCTAGCCTGTATGGTAAGAGTTAGTATAGTTTGGATGGCCAAAGAGAAACCCCTTAATTACTTCCCCCAACCAAGATAGTAAATTAGAAGTAATACTGCATCCTGGGTGGATTAGCAGGAATTAGTGCCACTCAAAAGGACCTCAAAATCAAATGGGCCAAGGCAAGTAATAGTGGGTTAGTGTCAACTTAAACTAGTGAGCCCAGTTCTGACTACTGTGCCAGATATGGTATCTTTACTAAAGCACTAACACAGCCTGTGGTACTTGGTATGCATCTACTGAGCTGGTGAATGTGTTATTTCTAATCTCCATCAATAAAGTGTATCAGCAGCAGTTTGCATTTACCTAGGACAGAGAGCAGTACACACTCACCGTGTTGGCCCAGAACCAGGTTAGCTCTCTTATTGTCTTTCACAGTGTAGTCCAGAGGGCCCTTGATGATCTTGACATTACACAAAACTTCATGCTAGTCCACTATATTGATGAAACCACATTCACCAGAGCTGGTAAGTGGGAATGATAAGTATTCTGGAAGTTTTGGTAAGACACCTGTGTGCCAAAGGATGAGAGGTAAGTCCTACAAAAGTTTAGGACTAACACACCCATGAAGTGTTCAGTTGTCCAATAATATGAGGAATGCTGGAATACCCCCTCCAAAGTAAGGGAGAAACTCTTGCCACTCGTACCCCCAGCTTTACAAAGAGAGTTCGGTAGGCTGCTTTGGATTTTAGAGATAGCTCATAACATGGTTGGGAGTTCTGTTTGATCCTATGTTGGAAGGCTGCCTGGTTTTGAGTGGGGCCTAGAGTAAGACAGTCTTCATCAGGTCCAGGCTGTAGCAGAAGCTCCTGGGCTCATGTAACCCTAGCAGCATCGATGGGGCCAGAGGTATCTGTGCTAGATAAGGGTGCTGTGTAGGGTGGGGGTCTCTGGCAAGTTCTGTTAGGAGAATAGCAGCACAACCCTTCAGATTCTGGAGCAAGGCTATGCCGTCGGGAGCAGAGATAGCCATCATTCAAGCCATAGCTCCAAACATGTCGTTGAGCCCTGGTAAGGACTGAATGTATGACCAGGGAGCATCAGATGACTGTGTAACTGGATTTGACCTTCATTAATCAGATCCTGTCATATCCAAGTTATAAACTTGAGAGGCACAGAAGCAATCAATTCTATGGTGGAATTGAGCTCAAAACTGGAGAGTTCAAATAATTAACAGTATTAGGTGTTCCAGATCTCCATGCCTCCTCCCTTTGTTGCACTAATTCCTTTCCCCCAGCTTAGATGTAGGACTTCATGGGGAGTTCCTTATGATCGGCTAATGTAGACAAGAAAAGCCTAGATCTGGTTCATAAATGGAATTCCATAATTTGTTGCTGTAATCCAAAAATGGGCCGCTGACACGTACAGCAATATTCAAGGCCTCCTAGAAGACTGAGCTCTATGCTGTACACCTGGTCATCAACTTTTATGGAAGGAAGGTGGCCAGCAATACATGTATTAATATTCCATTGCATGACTATACCACCTTTTGTTCATCCATTCATGAGCTGATGAACATTTAGTTTGTTTATACTTTTTGGTGATAATGAAGAATGCTTTTATGTACATTTTTATACAAGTTTTTGTTTAAACATGTATTTTTCAATTCTCTCGGGTGCAATTTCTGGGTAATATAATAATTTTGTGTTTAGCTTTTTGAGGAACTGCCAAACTTTTAAGCAGCATCTGTATCATTTTATATCTTCCTAGCAATGTATAAGTGTTCCAACTTCTCCACATCCTCACCAACACTTATATTTTCTGCTTTTTTTTATTATAGTTATTCTAGTGGGTGTGGAATAGTATGTCATTATGGTTTGGGTTTTAATTCCCCTGATCTAATAAAAGATTCCCTTTTCTTTCATTTAAGCTTGACCATAAATTTTTTAAAAATAATGTTTGTTATATTTTATGTCTCTGCTTATAGTGGATATACCTAGAATACTTTTCCCACCACAACACAGAGACTTTCTCTGCAGTCAAGAATTATTATTAGCATGAAGAGGGGAAAAAAAAGGTTAGAGTTAAGCATAGAGATGCATGGCTAGAGGGAGCAGTATATTTTAAATGAGCTAGAATTTTTATTAGGAGAGAATTTTATATAAAAGTTTTGACATATGGAATAACTGGTGTAGAAATGAGATGGCTATTAGGAAAGCAAGAATTTGTTGAGAGATGGCCATACCCATCATGACAGAAGGCTCCTTCTGAGAGCTTGTGTTTGGAGGGATATGGGAACTTCTCAAGCCTGGTATTCCTGTGTTCAGACTTTCTCACACTCTAAATTCAATTTATCCTAATACCATGTTTTGAAGTATTGGGTTAACACTATATCCAAGTGACCATCCAGACTACCCCTTTGGGTTGTCAGTATGACAAAATAGCTGAAAAAATTCATTCAAGAACTAGTTATCAAGCATTAAGGGCCAGCACTGAGAACAGTGGCAGCCATTATTCTAGGCACAGTATATATATAGTGGTCAAGAAGACAGTGCACGTCCCTGCTCTCCTGAGTCTTATGTTATGGCAATGCACAGAACCAGGCAGCCTCTAAGTATTCCTGGACTGACTTCTCTCCCTCTTGCACAGAGTTTCTGCCCTTGTACAGAACAGCCACTTCTTCAAGGTGGCCGTCATGGCACCCTCAAAATGCAATTAAAATGATCCAGATAGAAACTGCCAAGTGTGCACTTTCACAAAGACACACTCTGGATTTAATAAGAGAGTGGAGGTCATTAACCCATTATTCAATCAACTGAGAGGCCCTCTAACCTGACAATTTGGAAATGCAAATGAAAGCAGGCACGGTTGGGGAGATTTTTAATATCTGAGTGTCCAAGGGCCAGATTACAACTCACTCCACATGCACAGTTTATACTCTGCAAGCCTTTTCCCAGTAATTAATATAAAAACCTTTGCAATATCCTGAGCATAATCACAGCTCCAGGAAAACAAATTAAACAGTACGTTAATTACATTGGTTGCTAGAAATATGGAGGAGCAGGGGGACAAAATGGAGAAAAGCTGGGACTTCTGGAAGAGCCAGGATGGAATTGTGTACCTTGACTTGTAAAAAAAAAATGCAAACAAAATGTCTGGAAGAACCATCGTCTGGGACCCAGATGGTCATGGAGAGGAACACTGCTTACAGAGAGCCTGATGATCAGAGGGGTATTCAGCAAAGCCAGTGAGTGCAGTGCTCTGGGCTGTGTCCCATGGAAGAGCCATGACCTTGCCCTGCAGGAGCCTCTGATGTGATGAGGAGGAGCAGTGGGCAAAGTTCTGCATAATGTCATGTCGGAAAGGGCAGAGACACACTGACTGAACTCTAACTGATGCACTCCAACATGAATGATTTGCTGGGGTCAAGCTGATCACTGCCCCCCAGATAGGTCAGAGTTTCTTCCACAGCACTGCCGTTGTGCATGCTGTAATATCTCCATTTTCCCCACTTAATCAATTCCTGTTTATTGTTCAGGACTCAGTTAAAATATGATTTTTTTTTTACCAGATAGCCCACATTGATCTCTCCCTTCCCATCTCACTCCCAGCTCCATCTTCCCCCAAATCCCTCTTAGGCTGGTCTTTTAATACATGACCACCTACCCGTCATTCAACAAATGACGAATCAATGTTGCTTGAGCTCTTTCTTTGTGCCAGGCCCTGTGCCACAGACTGGAGATATACTGCCTAGTGAAAAAGATGGATATGGGTCTTGCCCTCTAAGAGCTTATGGTGTATATCTTTTAGGTAGTTTTCTTCTTGACTGAGAAGTAATAAAACAGGAGCTGGTAATGCCAGCCAGGGCTTATAGGTCCAGAAGGACCATCATCCAGGCAATGTGGAACAGAGCAAGGAAATAAGAGGATCTGGGTGCTAGAGAGCATCAGGGTCAACTCTCCAGTTCCAGCTACTAACACTGAACCATCAGCATGGGGCTGGAGCCCTGGGGAAAGAATGAGAATGTTTCACCTGCCCTAGTGATGACCAAGGCAACCAAGAAATACTCCTCTCTGGGCTGTGTTGCTTAACCCTTTCTGAACTGAACTACTCATGGTTGGGCTGAGAGAAATGTAAAATAGAACGACCAGAGTCTTTACCTGCGAGGCACATGGTCTAGGTTCTATTCCTGGTTCTGATGATCACCAATGACTGGCCTTTGATCTTGGATGAGTCATTTAAAGTTCTCAAATATATATATTTACCTTCTTATTTTATTTTGACATATATACCCAAGAAAGTACATAAAACATGAATGTAGAGTTTAATTATTCTTATCTACTGACTACCCAGAAAATCAACACAGGTCAAAAAAGACTATTCCCAGCACCACTGAAGCATCTGTACATGTCCCTTCCCAATCACAATCCCTTTCTCCCCAAGAGGTGTACATGATCTGGATAATAACTGCAGCTATGCAAGCCTAGATGAAGGAGTTTAGTTTTGCTAGTCTTAAAATGTCATGTGAATAGAATCACATAGTGTTTATTCCTTTGTATCTGGCTTCTTTTGACCAAAGTTGGTTTGTGAGTGTCATCTATGTTGTGGATTGCAGCTGGGTTATTTCGATGCTATAAAATATTTCATTCTATAAACATTCTACAGTTTATCCATTCTTCTGTTGATAGACATTTAGGTTATTTCTACTTTGAGGCTTTTTTTTTAGGCAATGCTGCTAGAAATATTCTTGTCCATGTGCTTTCTTGTACAGGACTTTCTGAGTCCTGGGGTACCCAAATTTTTAACTTATTAGAAAATGACAGTTTTCCAAAATTTTTGCACCAATTTACACTCCCATCAACAGTGTAAGAGACCTCCTTGCACTACACCTATCCAGTGCTTAGTACTGGCACCCTTTAAAAATATTTTTACCCATCTGATGGATGTATATCACATTGTGGCTTTAGTTTGCGTTCCTTGATTACTAATAAGACTGAGTCCCTTTCCTTTAGTTACCACTTAGACTTCCTTTATTGTGATGTGCCCTTTTGAGTACTTCACCATTTTTAAAATTTTGTTGTCTTTTTCATATTGATTTGTAGGTACTCTTTATTTTTCTATCTATGAAAAATATCTACCCCCACATTCTGTGGCTTGCTTTTTTATTTTATTGAGTGTTTTTGATGAACAAAGGTCTTTTTTTAATGTATTTTATTAATTATGCTATTATAGTTGTCCCATTCCTCTCCTTCATTCCCCTCCACCTTGCACAGCCCTTGCCACCCACATTTCCCCCCTTTAGTTCATGTCCATGTGTCATATGTTCCCTAGCTTCTAAATTTCCCATACTATTCTTGCCCTCCCCTGTCTATTTTCTACCTACTGTCTATGCTACTTATTCTCTGTACCTTTTCCCCCCCTCTCCTCCTCCCAGTCCCCTGTTGCTAACCCTTATGTGATCTCCATTTCTGTGGTTCTGTTCCTGTTCTAGTTGTTTGCTTTTGTTTTAGGTGTGGTTCTTAATAACTGAGTTTGCTGTCCTTTCACTGTTCATCTTTTTTATCCTTTTTTCTTAAATAAGTCCCTTTAACATTTCATATAATAAGGGCTTGGTGATGAGGAACTCCTTGAACTTGACCTTATCTGAGAAGCCCTTTATCTGCCCTTCCATTCTAAATGAAAGCTTTGCTGGATAGAGCAATCTTGGTTGTAGGTCCTTGCTCTTCATGACCTGAAATATTTCTATCCAGCCTCTTCTTGCCTGCAAGGTCTCTTTTGAGAAATCAGCTGACAGTCTGATGGGAACTCCTTTGTAGGTAACTGTCTCCTTTTCTCTTGCTTCTTCTAGGATTCTGTCCTTCATTTTAATCTTGGGTAATGTAATGATATGTGCCTTGGTGTATTCCTCCTTGGGTCCAACTTCTTTGGGACTCTCTGAGCTTCCTGGACTTCCTGGAAGTCTATTTCCTTTGCCAGATTGGGGAAGTTCTCCTTTATTATTTATTCAAATAACTTTTCCACTTGTTGTTCTTCCTCTTCTTTTTCTGGTACCCCTATAATTTGGATGTTGGAATGCTTAAAGATGTCCTGGAGGTTCCTAAGCCTCTCCTCATTTTTTTGAATTCTTGTTTCTTCATTCTTTTCTGGTTGGATGTTTCTTTCTTCCTTCTGGTCCACACCATTGATTTGAGTCCCAGTTTCCTTTCCATCACTATTGGTTTCCTGTGCATTTTCCTTCATTTCACTTGGTGTAGCCTTCATTTTTTCACCTAATTTGCGACCAAAGTCAACCAATTCTGTTAGCATCCTAATCACCAGTGTTTTGAACTGTGCATCTCATAGGTTGGCTATCTCTTGGTCACTTAGATGTATTGGCTCTGGGGCTCTGATCTGTTCTTCTGTTTGAGCCATTTGGGGGGGGGTCAGGTTGTGCCTGTTACGTTTGAGGGGCAGAGCCTTAGTTGTTCACTAGGCAGGGCAACCCAGTTGCTAAGTTGTGACACTGTATGTGGGGGCGGAGTCAGAGAGGAAACAATGGTGCTTGCTCCTCTCTCTCTTGGATTTCAGTCCCTTCTGCCACTTTCCACAAGCAAATTGGACCTTTCTGGTGCTGGTTCCCGAGTGGGTGGGCTTGTGTACATTCTAGGACCCTGTGGGTCTCTCCAACAAACTCTTCTGTGAGGCTTGGAGTCTCTCCCAGCACCTCAACCCCCACAAGTGTTTTCAATCAGTGGTTTTAGGTTTTATTTCCTGGCGATGGGGCCCTGGGTTGCGCAGTCTGTCTTGCTGCCTGTTTTTGTCTGGTTTATCTGCTCAAGAATGTGTGACCATGGTCAACCAGCCACCTTGTGTGCCTTACTGGGTCTGCTCATTGCAAGCCCACACCTGGGTTCTGCCACCGTTTTTTTCTGCCGCCACCCCTCTCCGCTGGCTGCCGATTCCACCCCTCTTACTGGTCTGAATGAATGGTTATTGGACTTCCATACAGTTCAATTTTCTGTCAGTTCTGGTTGGGTTTTTTTTGTTTCTAAATTTTTGTTGTCCTTAATTTTGGTTGTGTGAGGAGGCACAGTGTGTTTACCTACACCTCCATTTTGGCTGGAACTCCAAAGGTATTTAATATAGAACAATATTCTCTTTTATGGTTAGTACCTTTTGTGTGTCTTAAATTTTTTTCCTAGTCTAAGGTCATGAAGGTATTCTCCCAGGTTATCTTTCAAAGGCTTTATTATTATATCTTTAATTTTTTAGGAATCTAATCTATGCAGAATTTTTCAATCCATCCAAAATTTATTTGGGAGAATGCTATGGGGATAAGGGTGAGATTTTTTTTCCACATGGGTACCTGATTGTATGATCACCTCATATTGGAAAGGTTATCTTTTCCTCAGTGCTCTACAATGTTATTTTTGTCATATATCAAGTGGCTGTGTATGTGCAACTTGTTTCTGAGTATTCTATTCCACTGGTTCAGTTTTCTTTGTTTACACCAACACCACACAATCTTAATTGCTGTAACTTCATGGTAAATCTTGATATCTGCTAGAAGAAGTTCTCCTATCTTGATCCTTTCTAAGAATGTCTTGGATAATCTTTACATTTGGCATTTTTATATAAATTTTAGAATCAGCTCATCATGTTTCATAAAAGAATCTTGTGGTTTTAAGTGAGACTGCACCAAATTTACTGATCATTTTAGGGAGAATTTATTTATTTTTTTAACATTTTTTTTATTGAGTATGCCATTACATTTGTTCTATTTTCCCCTCCATTCGCCTCCACCCTGCACACCCCTCCCCCACCATTCCTCCCCTTTAGTTCATGAACACGTGTCTCAAGTTCTTTAGATTCTGTATTTCCCCTACTGTTCTTACCCTCCCCCTATCTATTTTCTATCTACTGTCTATGCTACTTATTTTCTGTACCTTCTCCCCCCTTCTCCTTCTCCCACTCCCCTGCTGCTAATCCTCAACATGATCTTCATTTCTATGGTTCACTCCTGATCTAGCTGTCCTCTTAATTTGCTTTTGTTTTAGGTGTGGTTATTGATAACTGTGAGTTTGCTGTCCTTTCACTGTTCATCTTTTTTATCTTCTTTTTCTTAAGTAAGTCCCTTTAACATTTCATATAATAAGGGCTTGGTGATGAGGAACTCCTTGAATTTGATCTTATCTGAGAAGCACTTCATCTGTCCTTCCATTCTAAACGAAAACTTTGCTGGATAGAGCAATCTTGGTTGTAGGTCTTCGGTTTTCATGACTTGGAATACCTCTTTCCAGCCCCTTCTTGCCTGTAAGGTCTCTTTTGAGAAATCAGTTGACAGTCTGATGGGAACTCCTTTGTAGGTGACTGTCCCCTTATCTCTTGCTGCTTCTAGGATTCTCTCCTTCATTTTCATCTTGGCTAATGTAATTATGATGTGCTTTGGTGTGTTCCTTCTTGGGTCCAACTTCTTTGGGACTCTCTGAGCTTCCTGGGTTTCCTGGAAGTCTATTTCCTTTGGCAGAACGGGAAAGTTCTCTTTTATTATTTGTTCAAATAAGGTTTCCACTCATGACTGTTCCTCTTCCCCTTCTGGTACCCCTATAATTCGAATGTTGGAACGTTTAAAGATGTCCTGGAGGTTCCCAAGCCTCTCCTCATTTTTTTGAATTCTTGTTTCTTCATATTTTTCTGTTTGGTCATTTTTTTCTTTCTTCTGGTTCACTCCCTTGATTTGAGTCCCAGTTTCCTTTCCATCACTATTGGTTTCCTGTGCATTTCCTTCATTTCAATTAGTTTAGCCTTCATATGTTCCTCTAATTTGTGACTAAAATCAACCAGTTCTATGAGCATCCTGATCACCAGTGTTTTGAACTGTGCATCTGCAAGTTTGGCTATTTCTTCATCACTTAGATTTATCGGCTCTGGGGCTCTGAGTTGTTCTTGAGCCATTTTTGGTCTGTCTGTGCCTGTTAAGTATGAAGAGCGGAGCCTTTGTTTACCAGGGTGGGGCCACCCAGGTCACTGGTTTGTGACGCTGTATGTGGGGGCGGGGTCAGAGAGGGAGCAATGGTGCTCCTCTCCGCTTGCCCAGTCCATCCCACCACTCGCCTGGGCCTGTTTATCCAAGCAGAAATGTGTAAGCCCGCCGCCCTGCGCTGGGCAGTCTCAATGCTGGCCTCTTCACTGGTTTATCTGCACGCAAATGCTCGACGTACCGCAGACAGGCAGCTGCGCCTCTTTCCTGTGTCCACCTGTAGCTAGCCTGCACCTGGGATCCAGGCCTTCGGCTGCTTGCGCACCACCCGGTCGGGGATCTTTTTGGCCAACCCTCTCTGCTGCTGGCTTTGCCCCTCTTACTGGTTTAGCTGAGCATTTCATTCTTTTCTGACTCTGTATTGTCGATTTTCTGTGTGGTTTGGTTGCGTTTATTATTGTTAAAACTTTGTTGTTTTTAGATTTGGTTGTGCATGGACACAAGGTATTTCCACCTATACCTCCATCTTGGCGGAAGTCCTCATTTTAGGGAGAATTTATATATTTATGATATTGGTTTCCAATCCATGAACATGGTATATTTTGTTATTTACTTAGGACTTCCTTAAATCTCTCAAAAATTTATAGTTATCTGCACTGAGGTCATATAGTAGCTCATCCACATCAGCTACTGACCTCAAAACTATGTTAGTGTTTATCTCTGGTGCCACCACTTACCCCAGATCTCCCTGTCTATAACTCCACTCTGCCCTCAAGCCTAACCCAATTCAACAGGGACAAAGACTCTTCCTCCAGAACTACCCTGGCTGGGTAGCTCAGTTGGTTAGAGGATTGTCCTGATGTGCCAAGGTTGCAGTTTTGATCCCTGGTCAGGACACATACAAGAATCAACCAATGAGCCCTGGCTGGTGTAGCTCAGTGGATTGAGCACGGGCCTGCAAACCAGACAATCGCAGTTCGATTCCCAGTCAGGGCATATGCCTGGGTTGCAGACCAGTTCCCTGCAGGCCAATTCCCAGCAGGGGACGCATGAAAGGCAACCATACATTGATGTTTCTCTCCCTCTCTCCTTCCCTTCCCCTCTAAAGATAAATAAATAAAATCTTAAAAAAAAAAGAATCAACCAATGAATACATAAATAAAGGGAACAACAAATTGATGTTTTTCTCTCTCCCTCTCTCTCTAAAATCAATAATAATAGCCATTTACCTTTTCACTATTGCTCTTTTAAACTATTCTCTCTTAAACAAATGCTGTAGCCCACTTCTACACCAACTCAAAAATGAGTACAATTTTCTGTTAGCCCTGACGTTCCCTGCGGGTGACACACAATTGCTGGGAGATGGTTGTCCTTACTGTGGAAACTTCCCTTGAGTCCTCTCATCTCTGTCACAGTGGCCTGTACATCTACCATGGTGATGCTCCAGCATCAGAAAAGTCAGTTTCTCAGTCATTACAATTAGTGGCCTTGAAAAAGTCTGTAAGTCCATTTTTCCTGTCCAAGATCTGAGGTGCCTGAAGGAGGCATCGATGCCAAGAGGGCTGGGGTGGATACTGAGGAAAGTTATCCCCTCACCTCTCTCAGTGCAATGCACAAATGGATTCTCTGCCAAGGCAGACTGACGTTATCTGTGGTCCACATTTCCTTAGTTAACTCAGGCGTATTATGTGACTTCTCTCAGCCTTAGATTCCTCATCTATACAATTGGGATTATCTAACCTGGCAGATACTGTAGATTAACTGACTCAGTATCCATTTCAAACATTTTGGTTTTTGCTTTATTCTACTACAGATGCTGGCAAGTGAAATACTTACATTCCATTCTTTTTTTCAGATAAAGATGACCATGATACGACATTAGCTCTAGGTAAGAAAACTACACTCTGGAAGGCTGTCCCTTCTAGAACAAAAGGAAGTGTCTGACAAGCCAGGAGGCTACTGCTTTTTACCATTTTCTTTTGCCTCCTCAATCCCCTTATTTCTGCCTGGAACTTGGCTGAAATGTCTGAAGGTCCAGCATCTATTCTGGGATGAAAATCACGCTAATGGTGGTGAGACAGTGTACTCTTTTGTTCATGATATTCTGAAGAAACCACCTGGAGGACCAGCAGATGTGGACATGCCATTTATTACTCACTTAACAGGGAAGTACACTGAAGGTAGGCCATGGGTAGGGCCCCAAACTGCACCCTGCCTTGATCTTGGTGCTATTAATCAGGTTAGGGAGGGAGCATCAGAGGGGAGAGATCCAAGGTAGCCTGTGAAAGTGCTACAGGGTTGTGATAAACACAAAGGCCTTGAGAAGGTTGGGACCCCAGATGTGCGCTGTTTTCCCCAGTCCTTCTGGCTGCTGGCCAGGTGGCCACCTGCACTCTGAGGTCATGGAGGAGCCATGTCTTGAGGTATCCCACAGACAGGTAAACAGAAGAAACTTAGTTGTTCATAATGGCCTTGACCAGCATATAGTCCTGCATTTTCTAACTTGAACATCTACCCATGTGGGAAAAAATAAGTCCTTGGCTAAGCAGTAGGATTTTCTTATGCTCATGCCTGAAAACATTCGTAATATACTTATGTCACAGGAATAAAGGCAATGCATGGAAAGCCCAGTAGCACCTTATATTTGGTGGTTTCTCAACAACTAGCAGCTATTATTATAAACCCCTAGGGGTGAGTCTGTGTCTGCTCTAGACAGACTAGGAACTTTCTGAAGACACAGTCCAAGAAAATGGACTGGGCATACAGTAGAGGTCAGTGCAGACTGAGTTGAAGTGAACTGAAGTGTTAGGGGATCTAGCAAATGTATTAATTAATCCAGTGTAATAAATTAAAATCATTCTAGGGATTTTATATAGAAAAAATAATAATAAAAGGAATTTAGTATGCTTTGGGAAGAGATTCATGGCTTGGAAATCAGGGTTCCACCACCAGACTATTGAATAAATGAACATACCCCAGAAGCTATCAGGAACCTGCTGCTGCTGCCGCCACCTCTAAAGACACCACAATTGGACTTTTATCCAAAAAGACTGGACACTGGACACTGGAACTCCCAGCCCAGCTGTCACCACTGCTTCTAAATACTCTCAATCCTGTAAGAGGCCCTCTCCCTAACTTCATACTTTCAAATACAATCTGAGAGCATTTATTGGTGAAACTTACTTTGAATCCAGGAGCTTAGTTGCAAACAAGTCGGAGAAATATAGTGTTTAGCTTTTCCACCTCTCTAACTAGAAGAATGTAGAACAGAAGCTGAAAAGCCAATCTTCTGCAGCAAGGACATGAAGGAGGCGGGGCCAGGGGTAATGGGGACAGAAGAAAAGATGTTACCCACACTTTTCTTGCAATTTAGTTGGAGGTTGGTGGCAAGGAATGGAGACCAGCCCCAGCATTTTCTATCACTGATGGTTTTGCAAGAATGAGTTCTGACAGGCAGGCAGACAGCTCCTGGGGAAAGAGTAAGGCAGACCACATGTTCATATGTTTCTCATTCTCTTAGTGAAATAGAAGCAGCTGCAGATGAGCTGGGGGAAGTATCTGACCATCTCAACCCTTTAACACGTAAAGAAGCACTCACCACATTTATCCCACTGTGTTGACTCCTTTTTCCCAAAATCAGGTCACACTTGTATCCCAAGGGTTACCCAGGGCCTGGTCCTTAGCCCCATGTGGTTAACATGGGTCTCCTTGAATGTTCTCCTTCACTGCTGTTCCTGGTGGGTACAGAATCATCTGTCACAGGGCTCATCCACTGACCACCACTCCTGAGCTATTCTAACCTTCAAGGTCAGATAGATATTCTTTTATATTTTCCTCTAAAGGTTTTATAGTTTTGCTTTTTATAATCACATCTTTAATCCATCTGCTAGATTTATTTAATCCAATAAATCTGGCATTTATTTGTGTATATGTACAAGCTATAGTTCTGATTTTTTTACACGTTGGTTAACTAATGTTTTCAGCACCACTTACTTTGGATTCAAAATTCGACTTCTTCTGTATAACTAATATCCATCCATATAGACATAGATATGTTGGTGGGCCTTCTGTTATATAGGGTTTTCAATGTGTCAGTGTTTATTCTGATGGGAGAACTCAAGAGTTAGAAAATTTTAGTTTTAGGTAATAGTCAGTGAGACTAGTAGTTAACGCATATGAAAAGCTACTGTTTCGGGAACTGCAGGTACGGCCCACCCTGACTCCAGGAGACCACAAGCAATTGGCCTTTGTGCTCCAGGAGAGACCATAAGCAGCCAGGGTGGTGCCCAAGCCACTGTGTTCCAGGGAAAGACAGTCTGCCCCCCAGGACACAGATAAAGAAAACTGCCCAGGACACAGATAAAGAAAATGATGGGTCAGCGATGAAAGGACGTTAGGGAAATTGCTAGACTGCAGCTTTTATCTGACTAACCACTTTCTGAGTCCCCAATACCTTACCTATGCTTTTCCTTCTTATAAAAAAGTCAGGTTTGAAAGGCAATATAAGATGGTCTGTAAGGGCACAAACCCGCCATCTTCTCAGATCACCAACCATCTGAATAAAGTGCCCGTAAAGATTCAATCCCTGTCTCTGCTCATTGGGTCTGGTAGGTGACAGGCAGCACAAATGCCAGCTTTTCTAATTTTGTATTTTTGCAACTCCACCAGGAGAGACTTTGGGACTCTCCAGTAAGTCTGGGTATTTGGCAAGGACTTGGGGGTCCCTGGAGTATGGATTTGGAAACTCCCTAGCAGCTGCCTAGTGATTTCACTTGGGGACTCTCCTCCTCTGACTCTCCTAACTTCCCTTTTTATTGAATGTGCTTTCTGGTTCAGGTTACAATCCTGGGTCATGAGTTAGGTCATCAGTGATTAAGGTGCCTTCTTGTTTACAGAGCTCTGTCTGGTGAAAAGGTATCTTCTGGTCTAACTAAGGTACTGGCTGGTTTACCGAGCTCTGCCTGGTAGAATGGGGGGAGAAGACTTCATTCCAGAAAACAGCCCTTTGGGGCAAGTTTTAGCTAATTGGTCAACCTATACTTATAAGTGGATGAATAAAAAGAAAGTGGTTTTTATCATAATACTCTTTGGCTTATGTATCATATCATCTACATTCAGGAGAGTGCTGGCTGCTGAATGGGTCTTTAAATTACTATATTGTACTGTAATTAGAGTTGTTTTGTCAGAGATTGGGGGAAGCAGGAAAGTACCTAACCTAGAAACTTTTATGAGTTTATATAATCAGGATGCAGGATTATAAGGAACTAGATTAATGGTCCAGAGAAAAGGGAATTTGCTATCTTTCATAGAGCAGAAGCTCAGAGGAGAAGAACCAGGAAGATCTGGATATCATGGCTGCTGTAAGCGTGGTCAGGATTCCCATGGCTCCTCTAGCCCTGGGGGATCTTCCTCCTTACTTGGCTGAGGGAAGTGAGCCTGAACTGGTCTCACCATTTGGAACCCATCAGGGAACCAAACTCGGTGTTGGAAAAGCCCCTATAAGGGCAGGAAAATACCCTTTGTGAAAACTTCCAGGGGGAGTAGGGCCAGAGGGCCAGCCCACTATATATTACTGGGAACATACTCCATTTTCTACATCAGATCTGTTAAACCGGAAAAACTCTGAAAGGACCAGGGTATATATCCCTTTAGAATGGACAAAGGAGTGCACCAGACTCTTGAGTCCCTGAAGCTGCACCTGGCTTCTGCACCAGCCCAGGGGCTTCCAAACCTACTAAAGGCCTCTCAGTTATACGTTCATGAAAGGCAGGGCATTGCCCTAGGAGTCCTAACCCAAATGCTAGTGACATGCTGCAACCCATCGCTTACTTGCCAAGGAAAACTAGATCACACTGTCCAGCAGTGGCCAGCCTGCCTGAGAGCTGTGGCAGCCACCTGTGAGCTCTTACAGGAAGCTGAAAATTTTCCCTGGGACAGCCTATCACCGTTTATGCACCCCAGCAAGTGTTGAGCCTGCTGGAGCAAGAGGGAAATTTGTGGCTCACTGCTGGAAGAAGGGGCGGGTACCAAGCCATTCTTCTCGACAATCCCAATGTCTCCCTCAAAACTGTAAGTTAAATCCTGCCTCTCTTCTCCCAGAGTCTGACTTGGCTGTGCTAATACATGACTGTGCTGAGATAACTGATAAAGTGTATTCTATCAGAATTAATTTACAGGACTATCCCCCTGAAGAGGCAGACTGGACTGTCCATGCAGATGGAAGCAGTTATATGGACAAAGAAAACAGAAAACCTGGGTATGCAGTTGTGAATCTTGAAGGAGTGAAGGTCAAGGCTTTGCTGCCAGGAACCTCTGCTCAGAAAGCTGAACTGATTGCATTGACGAGGGCACTGGAATTGTCTCATGAAAAGAGAGTGAATGTGTACATCAACTCAAGGTAAGCTTTCCTAATTTTTCAACCACATGGTTCCATCTGGAAGTAAAAAAGAACTGTTAACCTCCACTAAAAAACAAGAGAATAAGCATGCAGCAGAATTGTTTTAATTGTTCAAAGCTGTTCAAGTACCTTTACAGATGGCAGTAATGCACTGCCCAGGGCACCAGAAAGAGGACGCTGAAGTGACTAGAGGAAACTGGCTGATGGAGCAGTGAAAGAGGCTGCTAAAGGGACGTTTATAATGCCTTTGGTGCCTGTTACAGACTTGTCACAATTTGACCCTGAGTATTTGACCGCAGACTTAGAGAAAGCTGAGAGCTAGAGTTTTGATGAAGGAGGACCTAACAGTGGATGGGGAAAGAATAAGAAAGGAGCTATACTGCCTCCTGAACATTTAGTAGAGCCAGTCATGAAGCATGTGCATGAGGCCACTCACTATGGAAGAGACTCATTAACCACCTATGTCAAACCATGGCCCACAGAACCCGGAATTTCTGAAGCCATATAAAAAATAATTGTTAGATGTGTTTTGTGCCAGAACAACCCCAAGACAGATCCCCATCCAAAGAAAGAAGGGAAACAATACCAAGGACAGAGCCCACTTGAGGACTGGCAAATAGACTTTACCCAGATGCTAAGGGTCCGAGGTGGGAAAATTTGCCAGTCTTCATTCACAGTTTTCAGGATGGGTAGGAGCCTGTCCCACTAGAATAGAGAAATCCTTGAAGTAGTGAAAGCCTTACTAAAGGAAGTAATTCCTCACTTTGGCCTACCCAGCAGCATCCAGAACAATAATGGAGCTGCTTTTGTTTCAGAAATTACAGAAGGTTAGTAAATTTCTAGGAATCAAGAGACGACTCCACATTGCATGGAAACCTCATGCTTCTTAGAACGTAGAGAGATGAATCACACCTTGAAGAAAAGTATAGCCAAGCTGTGTCAGGAAACTCATCTCCATTGGGATCGAGCTTTGCCTATTGCCCTGCTCAGGATAAGGGTGGCTCCTTGAAGTGGGATTCAATTAAGTGCTTATTAAACCATTTCAGGCTATGATTGGAGTGGGAGCGGTGTATATAGATCAAGAAGTGAAGATAAAGAAATATGTACAACATTAAAATCAGGCTTCAGCTGTAATTAATCACCTTGTATTAGAGACCTCTCCCCAGACAGGTTCACTACATTCCATTGGGCCTACAGTTAAGATGCTACTCAAGACTTGGACAATAGCATCTCTGGAAAGCCAACTAGAAGAAAAGTGGGCTGTTCATTGGGACATACTCCTTACCACCCCCACTTTGGTGAAGTTGGCAGGAATAAAACCTTGGATTCATCACACCAAAGAAATCACCAGAGGAACAATGGACCTCCAAACCTCAAGAAGATCTGAAATTCATCTTTCAAAAACAATGGCTGATAGTATTTTCACTATTTTTTGTTTAAACCTATGGTATAGAGAACTTATTCCTTTTGATGAGATAAAAATATTTGGATGTATTTAGCAAAAATGTTCTAAACATCTCTGAATTTTCTCTTGTAGGAGGAACTTACACTGAACAAACACTCACTACATGTCTTATAGGTGTTTGTACTCCCCTGGAAAGCCTTTGAAATTGTATTTTGTTTAAGTATATCAATAAGAAATGACCTACTTGGATATTTATAATTGAGGACCTGTGGTAACTCTAAAGGACAAGGAAATGTTTTCCTTAAAAGTCACTAATGTAGCCCCAGCTGGAGAGTGTGTAACTTTTGTCAACTGTGCTAAAAACTGTTTTGTGCCTTATCATAGTTTGTTGTTGCATACAATGCGCTCTCTCATGTGAATCTCAATTAAATGTATTCCTAAGCCCCCTGCCACATGGTCTAATGGTAAGTTACATGTTCAACAACCAAATGAGAACTTCCACATAAAACTATCTCACAGAAATAAGATAGTTTAAAACTAACAGTGGGGAATGATGGGGGACTCAAAAGTTGGAAAAGTTTAGTTTGAGGTAATAGTTAATACACCTAGTAGTTAATGCACATGAAAACTATTTTTTCAGGAACTACAGGTAGGGCCCGCCTTGACTCCAGGAGACCACAAGGGATTGGCCTTTGTGCTCCAGAAGAAACCATAAGCAATCAAGTTGGTATCTGAGCCATTGTTCCAGGGAGAGACAATCTGCCACCCAGGACACAGATAAAGAAAATGATCAGTCAGTGGATGAAAGGATGTTAGAAAAATTGCCGGACTGCAGCTTTTATCTGATTATGCTCTTTCCTGAGTCCCAAATCCATTCTCATTCTTTTCTCCCTTGATTCCAAATCCCTTATCTGCACTTTTGCCCCCTTAAGAAAAAGGCTGGCTTGAAAGGAAATGTAAGAGAGTCTGTGAGGGCACAAACCCACCGTCTTCTCAGATCACCGGCCATCTGAATAAAGCGCCCATGAAGATTCAATCCCTGTTTCTGCTTATTGGGCCTCGTAGTTAACGGGCAGCGTGAATGCTGGCTTTTCTGGTTTCAATTATGCAAGAATCTACCGCATTCATCCTTCCTCTAAGTGGAAGGATCTGATGGTAAGTGCTTCAGCTGCTGGAATCCTACAGTCTCTGGGCAGCAGATGCATCTCCAGCCTTGGGAGCAGGCACAGCTCAAACGCTTCTTGAGTATTTGAGTGCAGACACTTGTACTAGAGGCTCTAGAAGAGAAGGGTGGAGAATCAATTCCCTGGGGAATTGTCTTAGTCCCGAGAGTGATGCTGGAGCTGTGGGTTACCCACCAGGTAAAAAAAAAAAGCCGGCATTCATGCTGCCCATTAACTACGAGACCCAATAAGCAGAAACAGGGATTGAATCTTACACTCTCTTAGCTACCATAGCTTCATACTAAATCTTAATATCTGAATATCTTGGCTGTTTTTGATCCTTCATTATTCCACATAAATGTAAAGATCAAAATGATCAGTTCCACAGAAAGACCTGTTGAGCTTTTGCCTGAAACTGTATTGATTGTGGATAGTAATTTTGGGATAACTACCACCTGTCCGATTTTGTCTTTTCTTAAATATGAGCAGGATATACCTATCTACTTCTCTACATGTATTCAGGTCTGTTTTAAAATCTTTCAGTAGTGTTTTACAATTTTATCCATTTCAGGCCCTGGATGTTTTGTTTTCCTATCTTATTTGTATTTTTAAATGATATTTTATAAGTATTCAATGCAATTTTATATGAATAAAATTGCCATTTGACTATTTTCACTTTCCCTACTCATAGTACTAATAATTTCACTGTAGATTGCATTAAATTTTGCTACGCGAATATATTCTGCAAGTAATGATGGTTTTCCTTCTTTATGTTCAATACATTTTTGACAACTCTGTATTTATGCTTTATTAATGTTTTCTTTTTTTCTCCAACATCTTTTTTAAAATATTTTATTTATTTATTTTTAGAGAGAGGAGAAGGAAAGGAGAAGGAGTGGGAGAGAAACATCAATATGTGGTTGCCTCTCATGTTCCCCCTGCCCAAGCAACCCAGGTATACACCCCAACCGGGAACCAAACCAGCAACCCCCTTTGCTTCACAGGTCCATGGCTCAATCCACTGAGCTACACCAGCCAGGGCTTTCTCCAACATTTTTTAATTTTCTTCTATGCTGGCTATGATCTCCACTACCTTATTAAAAGGAAGTAATATCATTGGGCATCCTTGTCTTATTCTGGACTTTAAAGGGAATGGTTTGGACTCATTTGCTTTAGGTTTTTGATTAATACATTTACCAGGTTGAGTGTACTTCCTACTGTTCTTGCACTAAGAGGTTGTTCTCAGGAATTCGTCTGTTACCCCAGGCACGTTTGGCCTTGTCCTCACCCCAGTCTTCCAGGTGAGACCTGACCCTAGAGACACCCTCTTTGTGGAAGAGAGGGTTAAAACAGTACATACTATGAGCTTGTTCCATGCACAACCGGAATCCTAGGAAGTTTTAATTAGTTCTTTACTTGAGGTCCAAGTACTATAATACATTTTTATGAAGCTGGTTGGTACCAAAAGTTCTTGTATTTGGGCCCTGGCTCCCTTCAGGGCTGTGTGTGCTGCCTTTCTCCTTCACTCCTGGGAGAAGCATGTGGAGAACCTGCCAAGGAGCAGAGAACATCTCTGACTGTCCTGTGCCCCAAACCTTTCTGTCCTTTTTCATTACATTTTATTATTTTTAACTTTGCATTATGAAAAACTTCAAACCTATAAAAAGTAGAAAATGGCTAAATTAACCCTCATATCATCACTCAGTTTCAACAATTATTTATATTAATACTTTGACAACCTTTTTTATCTATCTCCATATTTTCACAAAAACATTATGAAGCAAATCCTAGACATCATTTCATTTCATCGACAAATACTTTAGTGTTAGCAAATAACTTTTACAAATTACTGTAATATCTTTATCATGCCTATAATTGATAGTAACCTCCCAACATCATCTAGTAAAATAATACAGTATTACTTTCAGACCTGTTCTTTAGAGGTTCCCATATATTTCAAACACACAGAAAATACATTTACTACAGAATGCAGGGGCACTTCTATCACTCTGGATACTGTACTGGGGCCTGGTGGGCAAACCATAGCTCCAGCATCACTCTCGGGACTAAGACAATTCCCCAGGGAACTGATTCTCCACCCTTCTCTTCTAGAGCCTCTAGTACAAGTGTGTGCACTCAAATACTCAAGAAGCATTTGAGCTGTGCTGCTCCCAAGGCTGGAGATGGGTCTACTGCCCAGAGACTGCAGGATTCTAGTAGCTGAAGCACTTACCATCAGATCCTTCCACTTAGAGGAAGGATGAATGTGGTAGATTCTTGCATAATGACGCGTCTGTCCCAGCAGTGCCGAGACAACATTTCTTGCTTCTCTTCATATTACCATTCATGGTTCTGGGTGCACTTATGAATTAGCACAGTATTTGCAATGGTTGTAGATGGTGACTGAAGAATATTTTACAAGATTAAACAATTCACGTTACTTGTAAATTTGTAGTATGCTAGATCTAGTTGTAGTGTCCCTGAGGCATGGTGTTGATTTTTTTTTTTTTAAATCCTCACCGGAGGACAGGTTCATTGATTTTTAAAGAGAGGGGAAGGGAAGTAGAGAAGGAGAGAAACATTGATGTGAGAGAATATCATCGATCAGTTGCCCCTTGGACACACTCTGAGCAGGAACCAAACCCACTACCCAGGCATGTGTCCTGACTGAAATCAAACCTGTGACCTTTTGGTTTACAGAATGTCGCTCTAACCAACTGAGCCACACCAGCCAGGGCTGATGCTGATTCTTAACTTTGGCGACTAGAAAGACAATGAATGCTGAAATTGTAAATATTTTAAATAAAATTACTTAGAATGTAACTAAATTTTTAAAAAATAATAATTTCAGCTTTAGTTAAATAATTTGGATTTAAATTCTTTTTTAAAAAGGTTTTATGTATTTATTTTTAGAGAGAGGGGCAGGGAGGAAGAATGAGAGGGAGAGAAACATATGCAAGAGAGAAACATCAGTTGGTTGCTTCTCACATGCGCCCTGCCCTGACCAGAGACTGAACCTGCAACCCAGGCATGTGCTACGACCAGGAACTGAACCAGCGACCTTTCACTTTGCAGGACAATGCCCATCAATTGAGCCACACTGGTCAGGGCTGGATTTAAATTCTTGATGTTCACTAATTATTATCTGTATTTTGCCTTTTAATTCAATATATAATTTAGAATATTCTTGAACAAGAGTGGCAAACTTTTTCAATAAAGATTCAGATTTTAAATATTTGGGATTTTATGAGCTACGTATATAGCATTAGAGTCTCTGTCCCATATTTTTCTTTGTTTTTGTTTGTCTTTTTTTACAATGCTTTAGAAATGTACAAATGTAAAAGTCAACGATTCATAGCTCCTAGGATAGCTAAAAGAAGAAGACAGACAATAGTCAGTGTTGACAAAAATGTGGAGAAACTGTCACACGTTGCTGGTGGGAATGTGAAAGGTACAACTTCTTTGGAAAACAATTTGTCAGTTCCTCAAAATGTGAAACATGACCCAGCATTTCTACTCCTGGGTGGCTACCTAAGAGAATTGAAAATATATGTTCACATGCAAACTTGTACACAAATATTCATAGTAGTATTATTCATAATAGCCCCCAAAGAGAAATCATTCAAATGTCCATCAGATGATGAATGGATAAACAGAATGGGGCATATTGTGGCATTATTTTAAAAATATGTTTAGTCTTTGTTCCCAGTTCCTGGCACAGAAGTCCTAAAAGTCTTGGAATGTCCTGAGTGGTAAGAATATCTTTTGTGGTTTGTTAAGAGTCCCTTTAGACCACACCTGAGTTTATGTTAATGAGGTGACTGGGGTGGAGCCCCTAGACAGCTTCAGGATGGGAGTTGGTTGCCATAATGACTAACAGGTGTGGTGAAAGGGTGGAAAGTTTCAGGGAGGAGAGGGGAGCTGGAGACTGGGTTGTACGCACTCTTGAACAAGCCAATTTGGAGAGCTGGGTTGGTGAGCACAGACAAGACACACCTCGTTTTACTGAGCTTCACTTTGCTGCACCTCAGAGATGCTGTGTTTTTTACAAATTGAAGGCAAGACCTTCCACCAGCGGAAAGATTACAATTCACTTTATTACAATGCTTACTTTCTTGCAGTGGTCTGGAACAAGTCTGAATACCTCTGAGGTGTGACTGTGCTGGGAAGATGATGCATCCAGAGAAGGCATGGAGGCTTCAGGCCTTACTCCATGTCTTACCCTATGCATCTTTCTCATTTGGCTGTTCATCTGTGTCCTTTATTATAAACCAGTACCTCTAAGTAAAGCATTTTCCTGAGTTCTACGAATTATTCTACCAAACTGTCAAAACCTGAGGGAGGTGCGGAAGCTCCTGAGTTTGTAGTCTTGTGGGCAACATGAGTGTTAGCAGCCTGGGATCCCCTCTGTGGCTGACACACGAAGAGGCGCAGTGTTGTGGTACTGAGCCCTTAACTGGTGGGGTCTTTGCTAACCAACTCCAAATGGTCAGTCTCACAACTGAATTGAGTCGTAGCACCCACAGTTGGTGTCTGAGAATTGGCTGTTAAATGTGGAAAACTTACATGTATTTTGTATCAGACAAAAAAACCCCACACATTTGGTATCAGAAGTGATAGCAGAAAACACCACACGTATATTGATACGATGGAATATTATTCAAGTATATGCTACATACAAGGGGACCCACAAAAACTAGAATTTATTAATTAAAAAACTGTATTTATTCTTACATTTTAAACTTCAGTTACCTTCAAAGTACTTTTTTAAAAGTATTTTTTATTGATTATGGTATTACAGTTTTCCCAAATTTTTTCCCTTTATTCCCCCTCCACCCTGCTCCACAACTCCCCCACCCGTATTCCTCCCCTTAGTTCACATCCATGGGCTGTGCATGTAAGTTCTTTGAGCCCTCTGTTTCCTATACCATTTTTATCTTTCCCTGTCTATTTTATGCCTACTAATTATGCTTCTTCTTCCCAGTACCTTTCCCCCCCATTCCTTGCTTCCCCCTCCCCACTGAACTCCCTCTATGTGATGTCCATTTCTCTGGTTCTGTTCCTGTTCTGGTTGTTTGCTTAGTTTTTGTTTTCATTGTCTTTCTTTTCCTTTAGGTTCATTTGTTAATGGTTGTGAGTTTGTTTTCATTTTACTGTTCATAGTTTTGATCTTCTTTTTCTTAGATAAGTCCCTTTAACATTTCATATAATAATGGCTTAGTAATGATGAACTCCTTTAATTTGACCTTATCTGGGGATCGCTTTATCTGCCCTTCCATTCTAAATGAAAGCTTTGCTGGTTAGATTAATATTGGATGTAGGTCCTTGCCTTTCATGATTTCAAATACTTCTTTCCAGCCCCTTCTTGTCTGCAAGGTTTGTTTTGAGAAATCACCTGATAATCTAATGGGAACTCCTTTGTAGGTAACTGTCTCCTTTTCTCTTGCTGCTTTTAGGATTCTCTCTTTAATCTTTAATCTTGGGTAACTTAATGACAATGTGCTTTGGTGTGTTCCTCTGTGGATTCAACTTCCTGGGCTTCCTGGACTTTCTGGAAGTCTATTTCCTTCTCCAGACAGGGGACATTTTCCTTTATTATTTGTTCAAATAAGTTTCAGTTTCTTGCTAATGTTCTTCTCCTTCTGGCACACCTATAATTCAGATATTAGAACGTTTTAGGTCATCCCAGAGAATCCTCAGCCTCTCTTCATTTTTTTGAATTCTTGTTTCTTCGTTCTGATCCAGTTGGATGTTTATTTCTTCCTTTTGTTCTAAATTGTTGCCTTGAATCCTGGTTTCCTTCCCGTCACTGTTGGTTCCTTGAATATTTTGCTTTATTTCATTTTGGGTATCTTTCATTTGTTGACCAAGCTCGATCAGTTTTGTGAGCATTTTTGATTACCAGGGCTTTAAATTCTCCATCAGATTGGTTGGCAATGTCCTCATTGCTTAGTTCTGAGGCTTTGCTCTGTTCTTTCATTTTGGCCATATTTCTTTGTCTTGGTGCAGCTGATAAGTTGTAAGGGGGCGGGCCTTAGGTCCCCTTTTCCCCTGCAGGGAACCCTCCTTGCTGAACTGCAGTGCAGTCTGTGGGGGAGGGGCCAGAGAGGGAACAGTGTGGCCTACCTGCTAGTCTCTAGTGCACTTTTCAATGAACTCTCTCATCAGACTGGAAGAAACTCCCATGGTGGCAACCCCAGCCTTAGCCCACAGCCACCTCTGAGTCCCCTTAAGTCAGTCCTTCCCAAGCAGCCCACTGAGCTTGGCATCCTGTTCCGCCCTCAAGGTCTCTGGCCTCACCAGTCTGGTTGTTCTGGTTGATATTTTCTTTAATTCCTTGGTTGTCAGAGTTCTAAGCAGTTTGATTTTCTGGTGCTTTTGGTTGTTTATTGAATTTAGATTTGTTGTTATCCTCCTTTCAGTTGTACAAGGAAGCAAAGGGTTTCTACCTATGCCTCCATCTTGGCCGGAACTCTCAAAGTACTTATCAAGATGCTTTTTCCACTGCTCAGAAGGGTTATTGAACTCATCAATTTTGATGCCTTTTAGTGCTTCCACCGTTTGTTTGTTTGTTTGTTTGTTTGTTTGTTTGTTTCACCTCTTCACATCAGCAAAAGCATTTACATTTGAGGCCTTTTTTCATCCAGTGGGGAAAAAAGTCTCTGGGGTGAGATCAGGTGAATAAGGAGGGTGGGGCATGGGAGGATGCCTGTTTGGTGTCAAAAACTGCTGACCACTCAGCTTGAGGTTTGGCAGGTATGCTAGTAAATCAGCCATCATGAAATGGGCAAACATGGTGTTCAAAAAAATTCACTGAAGCTGAACACAGCTTCTCACAACAACACCAGCTGGTACACTGGTGCAGGTGGGTTCCTAGAACACTCACCCAGTGGGAGAAGCCCACACTACTAGGGGTCAGCCCTCCAGAAGATAATTCTGGGTTTTTGGGGTCCCCCTATATGATACATGATACAACATGGGGGAAGCTTGAAAACATTATGCTAAGTTAAAGAATCCAGATAGGATAGGCCACATACTCTATGACTCCATTTATGTGACATGTTCAGAATAGGCATATTTATAGAAACAAAGTATTGTAGATTAATGGTTGCCAGGGACGGGGGAATGAGGAGCAACTGCTAATGGTTACAGATTTCTTTGGGGGGAACTAAATAGTGGTGATGGTTGTACTATCCCATGAATATACTGAAAACCACTGAATTGTACACTCTGTAAAGGCAAGCTTTATGGTATGTGAATTAAAGCTCAACAAAGCTCTTATTTTAAAATGTAAAAAACATTTTTAGCTCAAGGGTCATACAAAAACCAACCAAGGGCTGGATTTGACCTGCAAAGTGGACTTCGCAGATTCTTGTTTTAGATGACAAACTTTTTTTTGAAACCTATGGGAAAAATAATTTAAACTATACCTTGATCCAAGCTCTATAAATGTAAGAGAGCTAATAAATAATCTATTTTCAAATGTTCTTGATTTTCTCAAAATGTCTTTAACACATTCATTCTCTCCTCTCAAGAGAGAGGATGCCCTCTTTTGTGCCCCTCCCCACCCAATAGTTGGGCCTTCACTACTGCTTCAACTTGTTCTAGAGGAGTGGAGGCAGCGAGGTCCTGAATCAAATATGTGAAACACAAATAAATCATTCACACTGTGAAGATTCAAGGGCTTAAATCCTGCACGTTTTGTGCAATGAAGTAATTCAGATGACAGTAGCAAACTGTGAATGGGTCCTGAGTGGCGATGGAGGGCAGGGTGTGTTGGTGGGGACGGTAGTGGTGGTGACTGAGCCCTTATGGAATGATGACCAGAAGAAAGATGTTTGAGAAGAGCACCTTTTTTGGTAACAATGTTGCTGTTTTCTCTCATTCTTTAATTAGCCTGGAAAATTAGTCTCTGCCAGGGTCTGGGCAAGTAGGAATCTACAGTAATATTTAGAGTTCTATTTTGTGATTTTTATGGAACTGCTGAAAAGGCCAAGAACATTTCTTTAAATGTCAATGGACTGAGAGTCCAATTACCCAGGGGAGGACATTCTTGGAAGAAGAACTTTGTAAGTCAGGCAGAATGATGCAGGTGGAGCTTGGTGAGCAGGGAGCCAGGCACAGTCCTGGGCTTCCCAGGGAGGGGATCCTGGGTGAGCAGCAAAGGGAGTGTGGGCACCTGCAGAAGCTGTTGATGCAGTCCCCCTGCTACTGCTCTTAACCTGTGGCGTCTCCTTCCTCCATGTGAGGCTGGGTCCCCAGTGCCTACAGGAACCTGAGGAGCCTGGTGCAAGCTGGAGGGGGTGCACCTCTTCCCTAAACTCTAGACTGTGAATTCTCCGGGGTTCTCTGTGCAGATCCTTGGGACCCACCTAAGGAAGGCCATGTGTTCAAACCTGTGAGCAAGTGTTTTCAAACTTTAGTGAACAGAGGTCTCTCCTCGAGAGTGTATTAAAACATGGAGTCCTGAGCCACATATGAATTCAAAGATCTTACAATAAATAGTATTATTATTTTATAAATGAAAAAAAGCTATTTTCATGGGAGTTAGACAGCTTGTTACAATGCATATTCCTAGGTTTCCAGCCCCCTTGAATCAATACCTACAGGACAGGAGATGTATGAGGGGAAGGAATGGGACCCAAGAAAGTGCACTGTCAGTGACTTCACCAGGTAATTTTGAGGCTGGTCCTCTCCAAACCTCTACGAACCAGGGTGTTTTCCTGGAGAATCTTTCCTTAACTTTGAACTGTCCTTTAAAAAACTGCATCTGTTAGCTTGTGTCTGCGTCTTGAACGCTGCCAAGAATCTGTCATCCTCCTTACATCTCCATCCCTGTCTCTGCTTCTCTTTGACTGTAGATCAGCTTCCTACAGCCCCCAAACTTCACCCCTCCCAACTTCAGCTCCTGCAGAGAAATAGGCTCTTATATCATGACCAGTTCAAAAAACCCTGGAAGTCTGGTTGGCTCACCTTGGGTGGAGATCTGCCCAAGGGCAGAGTAGCAACACAGCTGCACCCATGGGAACCCTATGGGTAGAAAGGGGGGAGGAGCTGTTCACTAGAAGAAGGAAGTCTCTCCTCAGAAATTGAGAAGAGGGATGGAGACACAAATCAGTAGGTATCTACTTTACCTGCTATCTTGCCTTGGGGACTGCAGAATTTTTTGCAGCTCCTGTTATAGAAGCCTCAGCCATTCTGGTTTGCTAGGACTGCAGACAACTGGGTGTACTTCCTTTCCTTGTCCACAGCTCTTGACCTGTCATCCTCACTCCTGGACTGCTGTGGCCTGACACCCCGGATGCTGGCCCTGGTGACCCACACCTGATGGGCAGCCAGGTACCAGGGCTTTGAAATAAGACAGATGTGGGATTCAATGCTAGCTAGCTCTGTCCCATTCTGTATGACCTTGGGCAAGTAAAGTTAACCCTGGAGTTTTTCATTCCCTTATCGCAATAACGGGGACACTAATGCCCACCTCTGGGGAGTGAGGTCCATCATGGAAAAAATTCAATGAAGTAATGAACATGGAGTGGCTAGCCCAGTGCCAGCATGCGGGAAGTACTCTGCAAATGCTGGCTCACTTACTATTATTTGGCAGGCTTCAGGTAGGGCATCTGGTCCTGGCCATCTGTTTGCCCAAGCATACAAGGGCCTACACGTGTGTGGGTATGTGTGTGTCTGACAGTGTGCTTACAAGTGTGTGCCCACATCTTTGCTCCTCCTTGTTGCACTGCATTTCCATCACTACTACACCTATTAGCCAGGAGCTCAGGAATGCTAGCCCAAAAGGGGGTGAAGCTAGTCACAGCCAGCACCTCAGAAAGGACGCCAGTGCTGCCACACAGGGTCATTTGAGCACAGATGCAGACAGTGGGCCAGTGGAACCTTGTGTTCTGGGTTTTCCTTGTGGCTAAAAAATTTAGAAGCTGGAGCATCCTCAGGACAAATGTGGTCAGAGTCCCATGCAGGGTCTCCTAGTGCTGATCCGCTCTATTCTCTGGACAAGCTCTGAGGAATCATTTTCTCTGAGGCCAAGCCTGAGGGTTTTTATTCTTCCAGGAAACAGAGGATTCCCCAGAGTTGGCCTTAAGAGAAGGGTGCAGGCATATCTGGGGACTGCGACTGAGGTTCTCTCCTTCAGTCTGCTACCTGGAGCCTGGGCCAGGAAGAAAATCCTCACCACCCTTCCCCACCTGTCACAAATAGCTCCTGCTCAGATAGTGATCTGGCTGTTTGAAAGGAGCTGTGAAGACTCCAGGCCCTGGCACAGCTTTTTTTAGGCTGTCACTCACTGAGTGCCCACTGTGTACCAAGAGCTTGGTTCATCATTTCTTTTAACCTAAACCATAACCCTGTTGGTTAGATACCATGCTTTTCTCCATTTTTTTACAGGTAAAAATGGGACCTCAGAGACATTGTCTAAGACCCAACAGGTAGTTAATGGTGGCACTTAATTCAAACTCAGGTATATCTAACTCCAAGTGCTGGGCTCTTATCTTTGGGCTCTGTTCTAACTGCTAAGCAAAGTTGGCCAAGATGAAAGGATGCCAGGACAAGACAGTAAGTGCAGGTCACCAGGGCCAGCATCCGGGGTGTCAGGCCACAGCAGTCCAAGAGTGAGGATGACAGGTCAAGAGCTGTGGACAAGGAAAGGAAGTACACCCAGTTGTCTGCGGTCCTAGCAAACCAGAATGGCTGAGGCTTCTATAACAGGAGCTGCAAAAAATTCTGCAGTCCTCAAGGCGAGATAGCAGATAAAGTAGATACCTACTGATTTGTCTCCATCCCTCTTCTCAATTTCTGAGGAGAGACTTCCTTCTTCTAGTGAACAGCTCCTCCCCCCTTTCTACCCATAGGGTTCCCATGGGTGCAGCTGTGTTGCTACTCTGCCCTTGGGCAGACCTCCACCCAAGGTGAGCCAACCAGACTTCCAGGGTTTTTTGGACTGGTCATGATATAAGAGCCTATTTCTCTGCAGGAGCTGAAGTTGGGAGGGGTGAAGTTTGGGGGCTGTAGGAAGCTGATCTACAGTCTAAAGAGAAGCAGAGACAGGGATGGAGATGTAAGGAGGATGACAGATTCTTGGCAGCGTTGTAGAGTTAGGTTGAAATATTCCTGAGTCCCAGTAGTATCCCCACACTTCCTAGGTTGACTGTTCAGCCCTTCTTTTGTTTGGAGTATATTTGCCAGTATTTCATACCTGACTCTGGCTGGCTTCTCAAAAAGGACAACTTGGTACCATTACACCTACCAATAAAGTGTCTCTTGGTGCCCAAGTTCATTTGAGCGGACTTCTGCCCCTTGCCACCAAGAGACCTGACCAATCTATCTCCTCATTCATCACCACTGCATGAGGAAGACACAGCATGTTCCAGAAAGCTGGGGCAGGGAAGCCAACCAGAGGGGCCCAGGTGCCTGATGGGGACGTGAAGCCAGGTGCAGGAGAACCTGAGGACCTGGAGCAGCTGGCCCCAGCTCTGGGCTGCAGAGTGCTGGTTGGAAGCCAAACTTCTGAGCCAGGCTGGCTCCAAGTACCCAAAACAGAAGCCAAAAAGGTTGGGCTTAGAGGTGGCTGCTCTAAAATTGTCATCACTCAGATGTCTGAGCCAGAAACGATGCCCTTGCTCTGACCTGGGCAGCAGGGCTGAGATTCAGGGAATCACTGGGCAGCCAGGGCCTGGGCAGGTCCCTCTGGAACCCTCAGCCAGCAGTCCCTCAGAACCAGCATAGATTGGAAGGAAAGAAAGGAGGGACAAGACAGGGACAAGAGAGGAGAGGGAGAGGAGAATAAGGCTCTCTGGAACCAGAGAAGAGGAGGGAGATATGATGAGGAACTCACAGAAAAAGCCATTTTTATTTCTGTTGTCGGTGGATCCCAGGATCCATTCCCTTTCCTTTTTCCAGCCAGCACCATGGCCTTCCTTCACGGCTAGAAGTGGTCAACAATATCTGGTTGAACAGCAGGCTCTGCAAAGCTCCTGAGGGGCAGCTCTGGGTTTGCTACTCCTATGGGCTTCTCGGTCCCAGGGAGGATCCCAGAGGGTGTCCGTTTTAAGATAAAAAGAGCTGAACCCTGAGACTCTGCAGCATGCCCCCCCCCCGTCTGTACTAGAGACACAGTTGAGAATTTTGGCCTCAGTTTGCTGCCTGTGAAATGGGGATGGTGTGTAACCGAACAGGGTCCAACAGCTGTTGTGCTGGGGTCCTTCTGCTGAGAGTTCCGGGCAATAAAGAAGGCGGTGCCCTGCCTCCTCCAGCACACTCACTACCCTTCCCCCTGTCTCCCTTTGGTTTACAGTGGACTTTCTCTTGTCTTACCCCAGGGGAGAGAGAGTCAGGAGAGTCCCCAAAGGAAAGCTAAGGAACAGCGAGCGCCTCTGCATTCCTGGAAAGCCAGAGTGGAGGACTCACTTGTTTTAGAATGGCTGGACACATGTTCATAAAGCTGAGTTCTGCCTACCATTCTGCCTTCTCCTGTAACCCTGTCCCCGACTCTGTGTCTTCCTACAGCTTGGTACCCCCCACTTAGACATACGTCTCTCACCCAGAACGTCTAGCTCTTGTCATGAGCTACCTTGTTACATGTTATGCCCAGCCTGTTTGATAGAGAGGGCTGTTAGTAGTCCCAGGATGGGTTTCACCATCTCTCCGTTCTGGCCTCTCTTGGCCCTCGCCCTTGCCTCCTCCTCTCTGAGAGCAGCCCCTGCCTGAGGACGTGGTGGCGCTCTGAAAAGTGAGGGGCAATGCAGCTGACTGGCTGTGCTTTGTAGGTTGTAGAAAGCTGCTAGGGGCTGACCCTAACCACCTTCTCCTTTACCTCTCCAGCCTTTCCAGCTCGCCCTGAAGGCTCTTCCAAGAGGACCAAAAGCTCATTAACCCCCAGGATGCTTGAGGGTGGAGAGGGGAGAGGAGGCTATTCATTAAAATTCACGTGAAGAGAAACAACTAATCAGAAGCCAGTTGTTGCCTAATTGGTTTTAAACTTCAGGAAGGGTCCTCATTAGCCTAAGGGTGACCTCTGCAGAGCAGCTTAACTGGGAGAGGGAGAGCAGGGAAGGAGAGCAGGAGCTCCTTCCTTTGCCAGATTTCCCCTTGGTCTCCAGACAGCCAATCAGAGGTAGTATCGCAATAAACTACCAGAGCCAGGCTTTGTAATCCTCTCCTTCTTTCAAAGGCCTCCTCTTCCAGGAAGACTGCCTTGGCCAGCCAGGAGGATGGCCTCTAGCCGTGAGCTCCTTCTGCATGGATAGTCTCAGCCACACAAGCTGGGTGCCTTTTTAAAGTATTTCATTGTGCTTCCCAGCCTGAAAGAAGCTTCTAGAGAGCAGAAGTTCTCTTCCCATTGTCCTCGTCACCCTCTCGTCACTGTTCCTTCTGTGTCCTGTCTCCCTTCTCCCTCCCACTGTCCATTTTCTTTCCTTCCTCCTCTTTGCCTCCTCCTCCTCCCACCCACACTCTCCTCCTTTCTGCTCTTCCTCCCTGGTCAGCTCCCCTTGTGTAGCTAAAGGAAGCACTGGTTCACTGACGGGCACCACAGGAGACTACAGCCCTTTGCAATTTTCACTGGTGTTCCAGTGGCTACATCTACAGTCCGACCCCAGTCCGGCTCCAAGCAGGTTGCTGTCTTCTGTGCAGGAGTGGAGGAGGAGTTGGGGCGGGAACCCATCATATGCTCGGATGGAGGAGCTAGAACAACTCTGCTCGGAGAAGAGAAGGCTGGGGAGATCATGACTCTTCCCATCTCTGGGGGAGCTGGCTGAGCCGATGAACAGGAGGCCAGGAGGACAGAGCTAGGCCTCATGCTGGACTGAAGGCTGTCAGAGGGACAGAGAATCAGGCTCAATATTAGGAAGAAGAGTAGTGAACGTCACTGGTTTTCCAGAGGCCTCTAGAAGCATCATTCACTGCTTTGCAGATCCCACCCTCCCACAGTCTGTATGGTTTCAATATGGCTACCGTTCAAAGTACAGTCTCCCCTCCTTGGGCCATGTTGACAAAGCCTAGCCAATCACAATTGCCCATGGCTCTGCCCGTAGAGATTTACTCTAGGTGGGCCTGTGACCCGAGGCTGGCCAGTCTTCACCCTTCCCCGGGAATTTATGCGTGGTCTCCGGGAGGAAAAGGGTCTCTCTCCCCGGTTCAGTCTGGTGATAAGACGTGCTGAGCGCTGTTGGCTACACCGCACGGAGAAACAGAGCCGAGAGTCCTGGAGGGAGATACGGAAAGTCTCGACAACGTTGTTTGGATCTCCAGAGTCCTTGAGGTCATGTCCATTCCTACCCTTCCCAATTTCTTCAGCCAATAGATTCCCTTTTATGGTGAGCCATTTGAGTTGAATTTCTGCCACTTCGACTCAAACATTTCCTAGTTGACATAAGGGCTTTCTCACAGCCGAAGCTGCCCAAATAGGGGCTGGGCCGCCTCAGGAGGTGGCAGATCCCCAGGAAGAGCTGGACAACCTCCTGCCAGGGACACTGGAGAGATAATTTCTGGATCCAGTTGTGCCAGATAATGGCTAACACATATTGAGGGCCTGGCAGTTTAAAACCATTACCTCAGTGAACCGCCCCTGACATCCCTATAATGAAGCATCATCCCCCCCCCATTTTGTAGATGAGGAAACAGATTTTCCTGGGGTTCATTACCTTGTCAAGGAGGCACAGATCCAGGGTGAAGTGCAAGCCTGCTTTAGCCCCAGGACTCATGCTCCTTCCAATAAGCCTATAGGCTCAGAGGGCTTTGCCCTCACCGCACCTGAGAGCCTGGCCGCTTTTGGAGGTGCTGGTGCAGGTATGCTGTCTGTGGTCAGCTCAGTGCTCCTAAATAAGGCAGTCGACAGAGGCATGGTACTGTGTCCGGGTGAGCAAAGAGCACACGGTCCCTGCTGGCTCTGGGGACAGACTGCCTGCCGAACCACCAGAGTGGAAGAAACCCAAAGGAAGGAGGGGGGCCTCAGGGGAGGGGGCAGGTGAGCTGGAGGCACTTCTTCCTTCAGACACCTGGATAAGGGTCTTTTTGTGATGGAGCCTGTGGACCTTCTCCTAGAAACAAAAATATTTGTGCAAGCATGCAATGTTTTGCGCACAATTTCAGGGGCTTCGGAGCCCCACCTCCCCTGCCCAATCCTGGAACAGTACACAGAACCCTGGGAGCTCTTGATCTGAACTCTTGATTAAGAAATATAAAAAGTGCTCATGGGCCTGTCCCAGGCCAAGCAGTCCCACCACCGTCAATTACATTAACTAGTGTATCTATCTGGGTATGGTACTGGGCACCTTTTGCTGTTTCCCCTTAAGACCCTTCCCCCCAGCATCTTGCTCTCCTACCTCCACAGTTATTTCTGCCCAGATGAGGGTAGAAAGGCTATCTAATGAGCTTCTTAAGCCTGAGATGGGGGAGGACAGCTGAAGGCCTCCACATCTTTTCTCAGCCCATGTCTACCCCAACCTGTGTCCCCATGATCTTGTCATTCAATCCACTTGCCTCAAAGTTCTAGAGCTGCAGAGTGAGCATTCGTTTTAGAGCTCAGAGTGCTACCTGAGAAATGCAGGTAGCATTTCTCCCTTCCCAGATCCAACAAACAAAGTTCGTTGGCTAAACAAAGTGAGATCTGCACCTGTGTGGTCCCATGGGGTAGCCATAGGTGGCCATTCAAATTAATTTTTTAATCCTCACCCAAGGATATGTTTATTGATTTTAGAGAGAGAGGAAGGGAGAAAGAGAGAGACAAAAACATTGATTGGTTGTCACTTATACACGCCCGACCGGGGATCGAACTTGCAACTTTTGGTGTAAAGGACAATGCTCTAACAAACTGAGCCACCCGGCCAGGGCAGCCATTCATTAAAATGAATTAAAGTTAAAGGAAACTTAAAACACAGTTCCTCAGTCAGCCACACTTGTCACCTTTCACATGCTTCATAGCCATGTGTGGCTAATGGCTATGCCTTAGGCAGTGCATGTGTAGAACGTTCCTAGCATTGCAGAAAAGGTCTACAGAGAAACAGAATCGGAACCAAGATGCAGATAACCACAGCATGGAGTCGGGCTCCTTAGTCCAAATCCATCTCTCCCATTCACTAGTGGAGGGTTAGGGTAGTTTCCTTAACTTCTCTGAGCTTCAGACTCCTTCTCCCTAAAATGGGGATAATAATAACGCCTGCCTCCTAGGGTTGTCATGGTCATTTCTTTAGCCCAATGTCCCTCACATAGTCAGAAGAGCTGGCTGTCTTCAGTTCAGCCCTCCAGAACCACTGTCCACGCTTCTCCACCTTTCTCTGTGCCCAGAAGCTGACTTTCAGGGACTGTATCAGCGGGTTTCCTTGCCCTCCGGCCTCTGGTTGGATTTGGCCACTGGGGGCACCACTGAAGACCAGGGGCAGGGAGAAAGAGGTCAGGGTGTTCGTTCTGTGATACCCTCTCCGCCAGGCCTCAGGGGCCCTCTCTGAAGAGCTCCTCCCTTCAGGTTGCAGTAGCTGCTCCTGCCAGTTGCTCCTTTAGGCCCAGAGGTGGAAGCTGCTTCTTACCGTTTCTCAATGGGAGGGGGAGGGTAGAGATGCACTGTCTCTCGTTGGTCTCCGTGTCCATATTCTTTATTAAGCTCTCCTCCATGGCCTGGTGAGAATACCCCTTCCCTGTCCTGAGACCTCCTAAGACAGAGTCCCCTGTCTAGGTTAAGCCTCCTGCTGGTACTAGGAAGAAGAGGAGGAAGAGGCAGAATAGGAGGAGAAGGAGAGGATGAACATGGATATTTCTCTCCATCTCTGCCTCTGCCTCCAAACTTCTCCAGAAGAGATTGAATTTCAGCAGAACCTAGACTCATTATTTGGGGGTGCAAGTGTCTGCTTGGAGGGTCCTGCAGCTCAAGCCTCTGCCATGGGGTCCACACCGTCTCCCTACCTCCCCTCAAACAGGATGGATGGCAGGTCCTTTTCTTCTCAGGGCCTCTCCCTGGGGCTTGCCACTGCCTCCTGAGGCCCCCCTCTCTCACAGCAGCCTGTCCGGCTTATCTGTCCCCTTAGCCTCTGAGGTGTGACTCCTATCTGGGTGCCTGGGCCCCCGGAGCTGAGTGCTCACAGGCAGGCAAGAGATAGAAGGGCGTGAGAATGCTGAGGGATGGCCCTGGAAAGGCTCTGTTATGTAGAGTGTGTGGAGTGTCCGCTCCCCCTCGCAAGCTCCACCATCAGGCCCTTCGCCCAAAGTCTGGGTTCCCAAAGCTGGATGCCCTTTCCTTATCGTAATTGCCTGTCTCCTGTCTTGTCAAGGCACTGTGCTGTTCACCGTTATATCACGAGCACCTAGTCACTTGCTTGGCATGTAGTAGATACGCAGCATCTAGTAGGTGCCCAACTAATACGTATTTATAAGAGAAACTGCCCCTTTCCCCACCCAAGAGCAGGTCCCCAACCACTGTAGCAAGCAGGGGTGGGAGCCAAGACGCCTGACCCTGCTTGGCCACCAGCCTAGGGGAATTTGGACATTCCCTTCTTTCTGGACCTCAGTTTTCTTACTTGAAACTTGGGCTTGATAATCTGTGGTTCCAGCGCCAAGGACCAACTTTTTAAAGTATCATGATTAATACATAAAAAAGATGAATACACTGTACTTATCATTTCTGAATCACAGTCACAAACTTTGGCATCTTAGTCCTTCTTTTTTCTCATGACCCAGCAGCACCATAGGTATTTTTATGTACAAGTCCCTAGTCGAAAAGAGTCTGTCTCCTCATCCACCCACGTGAGGCCACTGTGCCCACAAACCAGGTAACTGATTAACTCCCTCCTACACTCATTTGCTCATTCAAAAAATATTTACTGAATGCCTATCATGCATGAGGCAGAGATGACTCGTGTGCTTCCTTTGCTGTTTTCAAGCTCAGAGAGAGCTACTGGGTCACAGAGATGACAAGGAATCTTCACACACACGGACATGGAGGTAGATCTGGGGAGGCCTGGCCCACAACACCTGCCCCACTTCACTCTGGCTGCTGTTCAGCAAAGGTGCCTTTCCTGGGAGAGATGGCCCTGCTGAGCAATGGGCTTCCATCGGGGCAGGTGGTGATACCTGATTCCAGGAAAAGCTCAGGGTCTAGAAAGAGCAGAGGGCTAGGTAGCCCCCAGACCTTTCCATGTGGCCCAGTGGAGACCTACTCATATCCACCAACTACAGCCTGACACACCACTCCAGGTAGGCAGGAAGCGCTATTGGGCTCCACTCCAATGGGGCTGACCTGGAACGAGATTTCTGAGCTCAGCACCTACCCTAAGGGCTTTTTCTGAGTCAGACTAACTGGTAAATGGAGGATGGACCAACAACCCAGGCCAGGGTGTGTGCTCAACATGTAATTTAATATTGGATGCTGTAGAGGACTCATCAAGGACTCTGGTTAGAATTGAAAGGGCCGTCCCTCTGAGAGCTGGGTTCTGGTCTGGCGATGTGCCTTCCCCCACATAGCTGTGGGAAACCTCTGATGCTAGCAGTGTCCTCACTCCTCTGCACACTGCCTGTTGTCCAACCACAGCTTCATGCCGTGCAGTAAACATGGTATTCGTATAACCAGAATCACAGCCCCAGCACACAGGGGTCCGTTCCTTCCAAGAAGCCCTTGGCTCTTTCAGTCTTTTTAAACCCTTTTCTCTCCCCTTGGTCTTGGGTCCATCTGGGCTCCAGATTGTTCTCTGCAGGGTCAAGAGAGGGGTAAATTTCCATTTGATGTGAACACTGGCCCACGGTGTCTGCATCATTATGGATAAAATGAGACATTCACACAGACTAACCAAGTCCATTGGAAGAAAAGGGACAGCATGGCTTTTCTCTCAAGGGGAGCAAAAGCCTTGGCCTTGGCCTTTGCCGGCACCGGCCTTTATTGGGTTTCTCAGCACATTACATGATGGTCCTCATTTACTATGCCTAGGTTTGCTTTAGGTGGTTACCTTTTACAGAAAACAAAGGAGAAGATGCTGGCAATCATACCACAGAAGAGGCATATTTGCAAATGAAAAGGCAAGAGTGGTTGAACCGGTTACACTCATCCTTGGAAGATTTAGCATGGTTTTTAGGAAGTTACTTGGTAGTAAATGTTTGCCACAAATCTTGGTGAGGGAGTTTTTAGCAAAAAGCAAGACTTAAAGAGGCCTAGGTACATAGCAGGCCCGATCCCCCACAGGAGAACCTATCTGTGGGCGTGGGTCCTGTGCATCTCCGAGTGGGAGCTGCACCCACACCATGCAGAACAGTCTCCTACATCCATTTATATGACCAGGACTGGAAGAGCCAGCTCAAGGATGGTGAGCTGTTTTGTGGAGCCGCAGACTAAGGCAGCTCCCCCTGGGTACCTCCCATGAGTGACCTTAGAGCAGCACTAGGCTAAGTGCATTGCTCCATCCACGCAGGTGGTTTTCCCTTCGGAAAGAGAAGCTGCTGAGTGCAGGTGGAGGGAGTGCCCTCAGCCTCTTGCAGTGGTCCCTCGATACACTCCTCCTTCAGGCTCGGCTTGGGTCCCATGGCTCCTTAGCAAGCCTTTAAAAAGGTTAGCTTACTAAAAAGAAAAAAGCAATATAAGCACATCATAGAAAATTTAGAAAATAGAGATAAGTAGAAAGAAAAAATCACCTTTATTTCCACATTCTACCACCCCAAAACAGCCACTGCTAACTGAGATATATTCTCACAGTCTTATATCTGGCCATATATAGATATACTACATATTCTATTAAAAATCAGATTGCTGTGTTTATACTAGTTTTTAATACGTCCTGGATGTCCTTCGTGTCATCAAATTTGTTTATTTTATTTTCCAATATTGTTTTGAATGGCTGCATACTATTCTATGAAATAAACTTGCTTTATCAAGTTGGGTTATAAATAAGGTAAATATCCATCCAAAATATTAACCATTCAGGCCCATCCAAAATAACAACAAATACAGCATTTATCTCTTGGGTTCTTCCTCTACCCTGAATTGTCCAAGAACATCAAGGACTTCCTCAAAAAGACTAGTTTACCCAAAGCCAGGGGGCAAGAGCACTGGAGCCTCTGACTGGTTGTGGCTTCTGTTGCCACCCCAGTCTGCCCCCGTAGAATCTGGTCCTGAACGGTCTTCGCATCTCTTTCTACCAACATGGTGATATCCTCACTGATCCAGATTTCTAAGGTAGTTCTTGTCAGGATGGGCAGGATAGGACAAAATGGTGGCTGAACTACAACTCAGAAAAGATGGTAACGTCAAACCAGGGAGCCAAAATAATGGGCTTTGCCAAAATGGATATCCACATAGCAACCTGAGCCCGAGGAGAACCGCCAATGATATATTGCCACTTTGTTCAAAGGGGACCAATCCCCAGCTCCCACGAAGAGAGCCAACAAATATAAAACCCTGCCACATTCCCTGCTTGGGTGGCGGCTTCTTCGGCCCCACTTTGCAGACCAGAGAACCTCACCCGGGTGCTCAAACCCCAATAAAGCTCTATACTGCCTAACTTTGTGGCTGATTGACATTTCTTCCTCAGTGGAGCCTAAGAAAACCTTTCAGTTCTCCGATGGAAGCAGACCCCAACATGCCAAGGTGCATAGGATGGGAGAGACTTTCAGCCTCAGATGCACATCAGCCAAAACCCTGTCAGCTTAGGGCCTGGCACTGAACTTGGACAATCTAGCTAGGTACCCACCACCAGTGCACCTCATTCAGAACTCTCTCAGTCCATCAGAGAGGCTACAACCAGGCTGATCCAAAAGGAGGGGTCAAGTGTTTCTAATCCTTTCCTTCTGGAGGTTCTCTGCCCTTACAGGTTTGCCCACCCCTTTCTCAGCAACCACTCTCAAGAAGTTAAATGAGCTCCCTCAGCTCTCCATGAGTTGCCATGTGTTCTTTTATTCACCTTTCATATCAAGAACTGTCATTCCTTCTCTTCCAGGCCACCCTTGTGTTTTCCATGAGCCATTGATATCGCTTCCTTCCCCTCTTACATTTCCTTTCTTTGATAATAATCTTCTCTATATCTTGCATCTCAAATCTCTCCATTATTGGTACTTTTCCTCCCCTGACAGACAAATCTCTCAAGCCTAGAAAACAAACAAGCTGATAAACACTTCTCCGATCTTAATTTCCCTCCAGCTCTGACCCAACTCTCTTCTTACCTTCTGGCCAAACCTCTGAAAAGAACAATCTGTTCTCACAGCCTTGACTCCCCTCAACCACGCAACACGGGCACCTTGGCCATCATCCACCGAGACCACTTTCTCAGTGGTCACCACTAATCAGGGTCACCATGGGTTCCAGTTTGCCAAGAATAACTGTGGTTTATCTCTCCTGTCCCACAGTCTTCTAAAAGTGGGGCTGCAGTTTAAACATTAGATGATACGGTCACCTTACCACTAACCCGTCACAACCCACACAGCCCGTGGCTCCATCAGTCATCCTCCACAAACCCCCGGCAACTCTGGCCTCCGCGGGCTCTGCCCGTCCTGAACCTGCCTCCAGCTCTGGCTCACTTGCCACCTCCCTGCTGGCTTCATCTTTCCCTTCCATGTGCTCTCCCACCCACGTCCACCACACTCACTTTCCCCGTAAATGTTGGACTTTGTGAGGTTCTATTCCTCTCATTCAGCCTTTCCTCTCCTTCGGGATTTCACTCATACCCACAACTTCAGCTCATCACCCTGCCTTCGCCCTCAATTCAGTGAAAATCTAAAGACTTCTGTGAATCATGGTGGCTTAACAGCAGGTTTACAAAATATCCTCCCCAAACTTGACAGAAATGGAAGAGAGAGAGAGAGAGAAGGCTGCACCCGGGCTGAAACCATGGCAGGATTCTCCTCAGATGCAAAAGAAGACTTAAATTTGGACAGACTTTCCTCTTGGAGGGGAAGACACCATGATAAAAAGGTATCTATCTCCCCTAAATTAATTGATAAATCCAGCACAATCTTAATCAAATCACCAACATGATTTTTAACACAATCAAAAAATTTTATAGTTAATCTGGGGAGAAATCAACTAGGATAATTCTGAAAGAGATGAGCAGTAGAGGGGAGAGATTCCTTCATCTTTTCTTTATAGATAATAGTATATTTGCAGTAATTTTGGGGAGAGAAGTAGATTAGGAAAAGTAAATCATGAAACAAATATAGAATCCAGATATATCTTTGTGAATATATATATATATATATATACATATATATATATGTAGTGCATAAGAAATGAGGCTGATTAATAGAGGAAAGATGTACTATAGCTATATATGCAAATATATTTATAGACATGAAAATGTAAGTGAATATTTTTTCAGGCCGGGAAGTATGGTATCTAGGGCAGGGGTCATAAAAGCAAAGGTTGATATGCTTCACCACATAAAAATGAAAATTTCTGCATGGCAAATACTCCACAACAAAAGCTCAGTAACAAACGGGGAGTGGAAAATGAGTATTTGTAGCAATAAATAATAGAAAATGGAACACTCTCTCCAGCATAGAAAGTGCTCCTTCAAGGCTGTAAGAAAAAGATAAAAACTGAATGGAAATTAGGAAGGGGGGTGAAAAGAGTTTGGAAATTATTATTTGCTTCATCAGCCACCTAGTGTAAGTCAGGGAGGGCGTAGTCAGCTAACCTAACATAAATGTTATCAGACCCTTCAAGTCTGGGGCTATAAATAAAGTTCCATTAACAGCCATCACTCAAAGATCCTGCTGTTTCTCTTCTTGCACCTCTAAGACCTCTGCCCTTTTCCTCCTGTAACACAAAAAGGCAGCCCACATACACTGAAGCATCACCCCACCAGCCACAGTCCCATATGGCTTCTCTGGAATGCTTCTTCTCCTGTCCTGCTTCAGTGCCTGCTGACAGCAAAGCCACTGCACAGTGACCCACGTGTGGCTACTGCTCCGATGTCCCCAAAGCCACCACTCTCTGGAACCAGGAGAGGTGAGGAGGGGGGCCTCTTCTACTGCCCAGCATCTGATCTCAGCGCTAACACAACGGGAGTTGACTCACTTGGGAGGAAGACAGAGGGGACAAAGAGAGAGGCCGAAGGGACTGTATTAGTTTCCAATGAGTGCTGTAACAAATGACCTGTTGTTACAAACCTGTTGGCTTAAAACAATGCATATTTATTCTCATATGGTTCAGAAGTCAGAAATCAGTCTCACTGGCTGAAATCAAGGTGTTGCCAGGCTGTGATCCTTTTTGAGGCTCTAGGGGAGAAACCGTGTCCTGCCCTCTCCACCTTGAGTGCTGCATTCTTCGGGTCCCTTGGCTCCTGGCTCTTTCTTCAAAGCCAGCTGCAATCGTGCTTCGGTGGTCACACAGTCTGCTTTCTTGCCCTGTGTCAAATCTCCCTCTGCATTCCTCCTATAAGGGCCCACCTGGATCATCCAAAATCATCTCTCCATTTTCAAAATCCTTAATCACATCTGCAAAGTCTTTTTTGTCATGTGAGGTAACACAGCTGCACAGCTGGGGAACCTCAGCCGGGGAACCTCAGAGAGGGATGGTGGTTGGGTTGATCGAGGGCTGGCATTTCCAGGTTGACAAACAAAAAGGACCATGAGTCTGAGACAAAGGAGTAGAGGATGCTGGAGGTGGAGGTTGAGGTGGCAGATTTGGGAGTCTAAGGCAGGGAAGGAAGGGGTTATGGCAGGGTGCAGGTGGACGGAGCTTGCTCTCCCCTGGAAGAGCAGGCATAAAGGGAAGGGGTGTGTGCAGGGGTGGGGGGTGGCAGCAGGGTTCAGACCGAGCCGGAATATCAGCTTGTGCAGATGGAGCAGTTCTGGGTGGTGGCCATGGTAGTGGGTGGCTGAAGTTGAGAAGAAGGTCTCTCTGGAAACCAGTGAGGGCCGAGGTTCATTTGGAGACCTTGCTAGGACTTAGATGGAGAGAAAGCCAGGAGGGAACAACCTCTGGGTGACAGCGATGGGATGACGGACACCTTGGGAGCCTCAGAGGGGTGTGGGGGGAGGAGTTTTATGGGTGGTAGAGGAGCAGTGGTCTGAGAGAAGCCGCAGGGAGTAGCCGCCTCACTTCCTAACCATGGGGACGTCTGGGAGAATGAGGATCCATCCCTCAAGAACAGCAGAGGGGGCCTTCTGTGCAGAGGCTGAGTGGCCCTGTCTTCCCCAGGGGCCTGGAAGAGAATTTCCCTTCCGAATATGACCCAAGAAGTGTGGTAAGACAAGGAGATAAGGCCATCAGAATAGGCTCAGAGAGTCCGCATGGCTAGAGAGGAGAACAAGGTCTGCTTGGCTAGAACTGTTTGTAACCCATGTTGGCCAGTGAGGGCCAGACCAAAGGTGCAATGACAAGCACGGCCCTTGCAATCATTACAGCTGTTCTGTGCTCTCTGAGGGCAGAAAACCAGCTCCCACTCACCCCAGTTCCCAATGCCCAGCCTGGTGCCTGGGATAGGGACAGAGAGCATATGCGTCCCAAACATTTTCATGGACTGAAGCAATGCTTCCTGGTAGGTCCCAGCCATTCCAGTGTAAGGACCTTTTTTCACTAAAGAAAATTTCTGACTTCAAAATATAGTTGGCATGATAGCCGCTGTGATTGAGTGAGTTGCCAACGGTGGGTTAAGATCAGAGACTGCCTCAGACATGCTGCCTGCACCCTGTGGGAGCTCAGGCGAGTTAGTCAACCTCTTCAGCCTCGATTTAGTCATCTGTAAAATGGGGACAATACCACGCCAATAGCCTGACAGGGTTCAGCAAGGATTACATGAGCTAATCCGTGCTAAGCACTTGGCATGGTGCTGATACAGAGCTAGCTCTCCGTGAATGTTACTTCTTGTGACTATAAGTTCAGTTGTACTTTGAAACAAATTGGCGTTTTATTCATCACACTGGCACCCTCACACGAGAAAAATGGTGGTTTGTACATAAGGAAGGCCCATTGCTTATTCAGTCAGCTGGCTGTGCTTGGGGAGCCTGTGCAGAGTCAGGGACCCTTTGCAATGCCTTGGAGTCTCACAGAGACCCTCAGCCAGTCCACTTGCCTTGCTCTGACATCTGAACTCTCCCAGGAACGTGCCCATGGACAGTCAGGAGCGCACGCCAGAGCCAGTAGGGGTAGGGGGAGGTGCAACAGCCTCTCTTGCCATGCTCACACTCTGTGTGGCAGCGTCAGCCTGCTGGAGGTGCAGATGCCTGCGCCTGGCTGGGCCCCCTGTGTTTGTGTGTTGCTGCTGTCACCGCCAACTGCTTGGTGCGCTGTGGGAGTGCAGGCCCGGGCTCAGGAGCTGTTGTCCCAACTCTAACTGTGGTTCCAGACTTAGTCACATTTCTGCCCAAGTCCCTGTCACAGTCTCTGTGACAACTCCTGCACAGGCCCTTCCTTCATAGCCCTGTTGCAGCCCCTATCACCACATATGTCTCAGTTCTATTAGTCTCTGTCACAGCCTCTAGCATCTCCCCTGAGACAACCTTTTTCACAGCCCCAGACACAGTCCCTGTTACAGCCTGTCCCTGACTCTGCCTGTGCTTTACACTCTGCAGGGTGGCCTGTGGGGCACAGCTCTCATTATCCAGGGGACTGTCGCTCTGGAAGACAGCAACCAGAAGGCTCATGTCACAGCAGCGTACCCTGATGTTCAGGGTTTGTGGGAGGGAGGCTGGGTCATGGGGCTTTACAGAAGAAGCCAGCCAGTGGGGCCTGGCCGTGGCTCGCTCGGTGTGCTCCCAGGGTCCAGTCCAGGCCCCTGCCTCTGGCAGGGTGACTGAATGGTTTCATGCCATTACTTTAATCTCCTTGACCCCACTGTGAGCTTCTAGGAGCAGGGCTGTGTCTTACTTTCTTGCTTACTCAATGCATTGCTGAGCACAGGGCTGGGGTCCCAGGGCACAACCTGGTGGCTGTCCCCAAAGTCCTGGCTTGTCTTAAATCAGTTCCAGTCAACTCCCCATTGAGTCCCGAACGAACCCACCAGGAGTGCGGTCTCCTAGCCATCTCCCTCACCCCATGGCGGGGCTCCCTTCCGACTTCCCCTCACACTGTGCCCTGTGCCTGGCCTGCAGCATTTCTCTGCCCCCCTCCCCAAATTGCACACGCCTTCTTCGAAGGCCACTCCAAACATGACCCTCTCCCCTCTTCTATGCACTCCTTCCTTTGCTCTCCAGCCACTTGTGCACATCACATGACACGTGTCCCCACTTCCTTAAGTGAGCTTCTGTATCTGTCTTATTCTTGCCACAGCCTGAGGTGCCTGGAGATTAGGGGCTGAATCCTTTTTTTAAAAAAAGATTTTATTTATTTGTTTTTAGAGAGAGGGGAAGAAAGGAAGAAAGAGAGGGAGAGAAACAGATCAGTTGCCTCTCCCACACTCCCAACCCAGGCGTGTGTCCTGAATCAAACAGGCGACCTTTCCATTTTGCAGGATGACGCTCAACCCGCTGAGCCACACCAGTCAGGGCTAGGGGCTGGGTCTTGTACCGTCATTCACCAGATACTGCACAAGTTGGCTGACCAAATAAAAGGGTGAATGACTAAATAAATAAAAGGCACGGCGTAACATTGAGGGAAGAAGATGATGTAGAGAAGGGGGGAGAGCATAAGGGCCCAGCAGGGAGGACGACATGGGCCAGGCCTCTGGGCCACCTCAGGGCTTCCCGAGAAAGCCCCGTCTCACTAGCCCTGCTCCCCCCTTCCCCTCTGGGCTGCCCCATTTGCCAGGCCTCTTCCCTCTCTCCCTGGCCATCCTGTCTCTCCCTTCCCTCATTAACGCCTCCAGCCCAGGCTGTAGAAACCACTCCTGGGGCCCTTGTCTGACTCACTTCAGCCCTGATATACGGTATACACTCCAGACTTGGAACAGAGGAGTCTCTGGTACTTACTTCTTGGCAGCTTTGCTCAGCCAGCACCTCGGGGCCTCCCTCCCACCCCTAGTGCCTCACTCTCTAGCCTGGCTCCAAGTCCAGGTGGCCAGACGTCCTGGAGCCCCAGCCGGACACAGAGACATAGTCCAGGCCTGGCTCAGCTGTCAGCACCTCTTCCTCCTGCCTCCCTGGGAGGAGAGGGGCACGATGTCCCAGTCGGTGCCCTGGCAGAGTCCCGAGGGAACAGCCAGGAGTGCAGGATGGGGAGTGTGGAGAGATCAAGGGCAGCGGAGCCAGGGCTGGCCTGGGATGAAAGGGCTCCGGGCTCTGCTGGGCTCCGAGCACTCACAGGCGGGGTCCTGCACAGAGGCGGGAGGTGGCGAAAAGACAATACAACAGTTCACATTCCCGGATCCTAAAGAAACCAGGCAGAGCTGAGAAAACAGCAGGCGGCAAGCCCAACTGGAAACTGAGCCTGTGGGGGCTTCCTTTCACTGCTGCCCTAATGTCATTGGGGGAAGGTGGGCGTGTGGACCCCAGTAGTTTCTGCAGCCAGAGTCTGGGGGTGAGTGTGTTGGGGGTCGGAAGGACCCAATGCCCTCCTTCCAGGGAGACAGCAGATTTTCTCCTAGGGCCAGCTTAGGGCGAGAGATTAGTGGGCCCCTAAAGTGGACCCTCCCCCTCCCCCTATCCTCTGGCAATGCTTTGTTTGCCCCACCGACAGAATGCAGCAGGCCTCACTCCGGCCAGGCTGCTCCACTCACTGTTTCCCCCATAAGAAACACACACACACTCAGACACACTAACGACTGCCTCGAAAGCCCATTTCCCTCTCCACTTCCTCCAGGAAGCGCACCTCCATCAGAGTCAGGACCACCGCTCTGAGCTGCTGAACCGCTTACTCTGACCCTTGATTACAAATGTCTGGGATGGTCTTTTGCTGTTTCAATCAGCAAGATTTTGTTTGGGAAATACCCAAACGAGGGCATCTCTCTGCCTGCCCAGCCTCTGTTCATGTGTGGCTGTGCTCAGGGAAGGGCACCCAAGGGCTTGGTCAAGCCCGAGTCAGTGATTTGTCCTCTCCACACATCCATCCCCATAAGGCCCATTCCCTGTGGTCCCCTTCCTTCCTCCTCCAGTTTCTCTATCAGGAAGCCTTGGGACAAAGAACCCAAGGTACTGTGGCAGCTTCCAGTGTTCCCTCTCAGGGTCTATTCTCCAGGTCAGGACTCCACAGAGCAAAGCTGCCTCTGAGCTGAGCAGAAGGTGCCCCTGGGAGGCCCACATCTACATGAAAGAGAAAGGCCAGGTCTCACCTGTGTGTGGTGGGGGTCTCAACGCGGGGCAAATGGTGTGACCTCGGAGTCAGTTCCCTCTGATCCCACCTAGCAAGTGCCCATCCCAGCAAGAAGAAAGTTTGCCTTCTGGAGACCAGGCCAGGGTTTAGCAGGGATGGAGAATTCACGGAAGCATTCCTGCTTAGCAAGACATCCCTGTCGCCCCAACAGCGATTTTTAAGATAAGATATATGACCTAAATCAGATTTGAAATGTCTCCCCCTCCACTGGCCAATGCAGGTCTCATTCAGTCTTCCATCACCCAGTGTTTGCTGAGAACTTACTGAAAATGAGATGCCCGGCTGATGCACTCATATTCTCACTTGGTTTTCACAATAACCGATGGGGTACATGTCACCGAAGGCAGCTTACACCAGAGAAAGACTGAGGCACACACAGGGAGCAGGTATCAGAGAAATGTTTAATTCTAGAGTTTTTGTTTACCTGCCTCACGCTCTGTTGTTTACAGCAGGGGCTCCCAGACCTTTGGCATTCACAGACCAATAACATTTCAAATCCGACTTTTGGGAACAAACATAGAACCCTATGCCAACTTCTTATTTAGCCAAGAACCTAAAAAATGCCATCTCTTAGCACTATGATTTCATCAAATGGCATTTTAACACAGAAAATGCAGCAAGGATTTAGCATTAGAATAAAGACAGCCTTCTAAGAAAGGACAGTCGACAACCTTACCTAAAATACCCTGCATTACTCTCTCTCCCTCTCTCCCCTCTTCTTCTTCTCCTCCTCTGGTTAAATTTCAAGCAGAATGGTCATTATATGGTGTGGGAGCCACTGTCCTACCCCAGAGCTGCCCCTTTCAGCAAGAACAATGCCCTTGGCCCACAAGGAAAAACACTTCCAGAATTTCCCATCCTCTCCCCTCTACCCATCCAGGTCCCCACCGCATAAGGTCTGAGATCGATATATAATAATCAGCCACACCCCCACTCCACTTCCAGCAGGTTTTCTGAACCTCATTTCCAGGGGAGAAAGCTTACCCGCCCCAGCCCCTCCCTCTTAGACCCGACTCTTTTCTGGGTTTGCATTCCGGGAACATGCAGGCCCTCTGTAGCCCTGCAGAAAGTACATCTGTCCCCTGGAGACACCTGGGACCTGTCTCCAGTTCCCCACCAAAGCTGAGAGCTGCAGGTCTTCTCCCTATTGCAGTCCAGAAGCAGGGCCTTCTCCTTGCTGGGGTCCCCAGGTCCTCTCGATTGTGTTACTAGATGAACTAAAATAGAGCTCAGGCTTTTGCATCAGCCCTGGGAAGGAGAGGACAGGAGACCTTGGTGGACAACAGGGAAAACACAGGATAGGGAGGCTCCGCTCTCTACGTTCCTTCTGCTTTAGCCATGCTGGGCTCTGAACTGCCTTTCCCTCCCTCACCTGTGCCCACCCCGACCCATCTGGTGAGTCAGCTGGGCAGCAGAGGAGAACCTGGCCTGGGGAGCCCTGGGTTGAAGCTCCAACTCCATCACTTCCTTGCTGTGGGACATGGCAAGTCACTTAACCTCTCTGTGCTTTGGTTCTCTTGCTTGCAGATGGGCGCAAGAATGTTAGGTTGAGCCATGAGAAACCGTAAAAATGTAGGTTGACAAATGTCTCTTGACAAATATAACCTCTTCTAGAAAGTCCTCCTTAGCTACCCCAAGCTCAGCAAGTCCCCCTTTTCAAATCTCTCACGGGCTGAGGCATAATTACTAATGCACACACTTCTTTCCTGTCCTGAGTTTTCTCCTCTTTCCTGCATCTAGGCAAGTCTAGATGGCCCAAAACTCGGAGTCCACGGGGCAAGACCCAGGTCTCCTCCCTCTCTGTTCCCCAGACTGCTGGCATGTCATTTCTACTCCCAAGTGTGGTCTTATATGGTCCTGAATGGGTGGTGCTGACCAAACTGAGGGCAGATGAGGTACTAGAGAGGGAAGAGTCAAAGGACCATCACCCCTGGTCAGGCTGTAGCAACAGAATCCCAGGAAGTAGAACCTTGGTCATACCCTCCACCTTCTTCAAGGATCCCTCTGATGGCACTAGCTAACTCCAGGGCCCTTCCTCATGAGTGGAGTTGACACGTATTAACCTGCTCTCTGTCCACCCTTGTGTTAGTGCTGAGGTCACTGAGATGAGTGGGAACTGTCCTATCCTCAGGGAGCTGCCGAGAAGGGACACAGAATGCACTGTGTAATAAGTGTTCGGGGTGATGGGAGCTCATGGGACATGGGACCAAAAGTGAAGACATGATCAAGATTTGGGTGGCCAGGAAAGGCTTCCTCAAGAAGGGGATGCCTCTCCCATGGGTCACGGGGAAGCCTGCTTGGGCTGGCTTCCTGCAGCTGGGGTAGGGCTGGCTGGCTCCCCGCTGGACACAAGCCCACAGAAGTGAGCTACATGGAAGTCTTCTCCCTGTGGCTGGCACCACAAGGGCAGGCAGGGCTCACAGCCGTTCTCAAGGAGAACCAAGGACGTACAGGGATTAGGTCTCCCAGCATCTGTGCAGAGAACTGTCAGCTCAGAGCTGCTCAAAAGTAGAAATGCCAGTTTGGGGTGAAATCCTTATCTTAGTCATTGCCTCTCTCTGTGGGAGCTCCTGTGGTTCAGTGGGTACAGCAGAAAAGCCCCTGCCAGGTCACCCGCCCCCCTCCATCTTGGACAGGGGAGGTGTTCACAAGTGGGCTAAGAATGAGAATGAAAAGCCCTTTGAAGGAAAACTTCATGTCATTGCTCATAGAGATGGCGGAGGTAGGAGCCTTACTGCCTGCTCCTGTCAGACTTTGCTGAGGATCCACTCAAAGTCCATTTAACCCAAACTCCAACCACCCCTGGCCAACCCCTTTCCTAACTGCTTCATCACCACTTCTGACCTAATCTGGTATGTTGCCCTGAGACATCTGAGTAACCCCTGGGTCATTGTAGTGGCCCCCAGCCCAGGGAAAGGGGGTCTGGCAGCCCGGCCTGTGTGGATGGGAGGTGTCAGGCTGTTAGGGTGCTGGAGAGGACAGCTGTATTGTATCTCTGGCTGAGCTGGTGGGATTGTCCATAAGCCCCCAAGACGGTACATGGACATAGAAAGGACCGCCAGCTGGCATGGATTTTGGCATGGAGAGCAGACTCAAAGGGACTGGGCGCTGTGTGCTGCGGCGTGTGGGTAGGGAGGGGACTGAGAGGAGCAGGAACCCCCCTTGCCTTGGTGCACATACGAAGTCACAATCAGGAGGAGCGCCCTGGGAGGAGGTCCAGGGCTCGCAAGCCGCTGATCTCAGAACCCCCCCTCGGAATGACCCGGGAGAGGTGCGTGCGGGTATCTGACTCCGCGGCCGTGGCTGTGCACATTTCCTCGAAATCTTACCTCGAAGGGCTGGGTCTCACCCGCGCTCCCTGGGCGTGGGTCCCGGAGTTATCCCCACGCCCTCCTCGCCCGGCAGATGCGAGGCTCTGCAGGGGAAAGACCAGCGTGGGGGGGATCTCGCCCCGCCTCTCACGGGAAAAGCCCAGGAGCAGGCCGGCGCGGCGCACTTCCTGGAAACCCAGCTCCAGGCGCGTTGCGGGAAGGCCCTGCCCGCCTGCCCCGAGGAGGGTCTGAGATCCAGCTGAGAAGCAAAGCCGCCAGGGAAAGGCGAACCCCGGTCTCGGAAGAGACCGGGAAACCCCGCCCCCCAATCCTGGGGCGGGGGTAATGGGGAGTCGAAGCAGAACCCTTGACTTGGGGTGCGCTCTCAGCCCTTGGCCGGGGAAAGATATTTGAAGTTTTAGGATGAAGGACGCCTCTTACCTCAGCCCCTAAGGTAGGCTGAGGGTGCACCTGGCGCCCCCCGCTGGGCCCGCCCCCCGCCCACCTCCCAGCCCCCGACCCGCGCCGCTGCCCCTTTAAGAAGCCCAGGTAGGCAGGACCGGCTGCGGGAGCCGCTCCTATGGCAACCCGCGAGCTGCGGTGGCTTCATGAATATTCCGGGGCGCGGGAGCCCAGCGTTGACGGAGGGCGCTCTGGGGGAGGCGGCCGCTGATGTAAGCCCGGCGGACTGCTGGGTTCCGCTCGACTGCGGCGGGAACCCTCGGACAAGCGGGCCGGGCTCGGCCGAAGGAGGCGAGGCAAGCTTGCACGCGGCTGGCCGAGAAGCCCGGGCGCCGGGACGGACGGAGAGGCCGCCTGCCCGCGGGACGCACGCCGGGGAGGCGCGCGGTCCGCGTGCTGTGCGCTCGCGTTCGCTTTTCCAGACGCCGGGGCCAAAGCACCGCTTCTCCCCGCGCCCATTGTTTCCTGCGGGGGCGGGGCGCCTGGAGCCCGGCCGCGCGCCGCGCCCCTGAACACAGGAGGAGGGAGGGGAGGGAGTGCGGGGTCCCCGCGCCCGGCCCGGCCTGGGAGGAAGCGCGGCTCGGCGAGCCCAGGGACCCGGAGCCGGACTGGGAGCCTCCCCGCGGCACGCAACCCGCCCTGGAATGGGCGCCTGAGGCAGCCCGGCGCCGGCGGCGAAGGACGCGTCCCGCGGGCGGACTGACCGGCGGGCGGACCTGGAGCCGATCCGCCGCGCCGCACCCGCGCCGGTGCCTCCAGCCCGGCGCCCGCTCCTGGCGCCATGGACAAGCTGCCGCCGTCCATGCGCAAGCGGCTCTACAGCCTTCCGCAGCAGGTGGGGGCCAAGGCGTGGATCATGGACGAGGAAGAGGATGCCGAGGAGGAGGGGGCTGGGGGCCGCCAGGACCCCAGCCGCAGGAGCATCCGGCTGCGGCCGCTGCCATCGCCCTCGCCCTCCGCGGCCGCGGGCAGCACGGAGTCCCGGGGCGCGGCCCTTGGAGCAGCGGACGGCGAGGGGCCAGCCCGTGCAGCGGGCAAGTCCAGCACGAACGGCGACTGCAGGCGCTTCCGCGGGAGCCTGGCCTCGCTGGGCAGCCGGGGCGGCCCCGGAGCGGGTGGCGGCAGCAGTCACGGGCACCTGCACGACTCCGCGGAGGAGCGGCGGCTCATTGCTGAGGGCGACGCGTCCCCGGGCGAGGACAGGACGCCCCCAGGCCTGGCCGGCCAGCCAGAGCGCCCCTGCCCCTCGGCGCAGCCTGCAGCTTCTCCGCCGCTGCTCCAGCAGTCGCCGCAGTCGGCCTCTGCCTCCTGCGAGCAGCCCTCGGTGGAAACCGCTATCAAAGTGGAGGGAGGCGCGGCCGCCGGCGACCAGATCCTCCCCGAGGCCGAGGTGCGCCTGGGCCAGGCCGGTTTCATGCAGCGCCAATTCGGGGCCATGCTCCAGCCCGGGGTCAACAAATTCTCCCTGCGGATGTTTGGCAGCCAGAAAGCGGTGGAGCGGGAGCAGGAGAGGGTTAAGTCGGCCGGGTTTTGGATTATCCACCCCTACAGCGACTTCAGGTAAGGGGACCGGTGGGGATCTGTGGGTGCCTTAGCGGTGGCAGCCGGAGTTAACTTCCTTCTTTCCTAGCGTCGAGAGCTCCAAGAGAAGTGGGGCTTTTTCGGCTCTGAGACATCCCCAGACCTCCTTCTACCCCATGCAGAGAACTTTCTCTCGTGCTTCCGGCTGCAGACCTCGGCCTCTTGAAGCCTGGGCGACTTTAGGGGAAGGCTGAAAAGGTATTCTGAGCCTTTCCAGGGCATGCCACCTTCAGCCACACGTCCCGCCTCCTTCTTCTGGGCTACAGAGTCAGAGTGGCTGTCCTAGAGGCGGTTCCAAGCCATTTGGCCTGTAGAGCAGGGCCACGAAGGGAGACAGACCTCTTGGCAGCTGGGCCAGCTCCTTGGGTGCTGACCCCAGCTGTTAATATCTGCCTTCTGGTGCCCTGGGAAGCTGCAGCTCTGGAGGGAGAGCTGGGCCCCTGGAGGACTGAGGTCACTGGGGCCTCATGCCCAGGATGAAAGTCATCTGCACCCACCTTCTGGGCCCACCCCTCATGCCAAATGGCAGGCCAGGAGTAGAGATACCCTGGGTAGCTGGTCTCCAGACTGGCAGGACAGGATGACCTTGCTCACAGTGACTGATGATCACCTGTCCTGTGACCCCAAGTTCATCCAGTGTACCTTCCTCAGCAGCTGCCAGGTCTCTCATGGGTCAGCCATGGGTCCCCAAACAAAACGTGTGACTGTCAGTCAAGGAGAGGGGCCCCCCTCCCCCATCACCTGAGTCAGATGCTGCTGCACAGCAGATACCACTCCAGGCCTGTGGGGGTATCTGTGCAAACAGAGATTGGTGGTTGCCTCTGAAGTTGGGATCAGGGATGCCCCTACCCCAGTCAAGGTGTTGGGTCCCCCAGTGCTCTCCTGGGGTCTGGAAAGAAATGGTCACCCTTTAGAGCTGGGTTTACTTCACTCTTTGTCTCTGGGCCCTGCCCCTGCTGAGCTCTCTTACCTGCCTACATTGCGTGCCTGCCAATATAAATGAGCATTTTGTCATCCCACAGCCCTCTTTGCAAACTCCAGGGAAGCTAGGTTTGTAATGAGAGCAAAGCCATTCCCATCCAATGAGAGAGATTTCTCGTGCTGGGAATGACCAGTCAGGCAACACTGGATGCCTTAAAATAGATGGTGACCCAAGGGCCCTCCCTTTTCCTTCCTTTCTTCCATCCCTTCCTCCTGCACACAGCCATAGTCTTCACATTGTGTGAGCAGATGTGGGACCTTCCATCAGAAACTGTGGTTGGTCTGCAGCACCAGACTACTAAAGTTTGGCCTCCCCTCTGGTCAGTATTGGGCCCTGAGGATCCCAGCATGAGCTAGTGAGGACTAGGTGTCTCCTCGTCCCTCTAAACTCCCTGGTGGTGGCGGCAGCAGATAGGCTGTACCAGCATCAACCATCAGATTGTTGAGGGGCCCTCCCTTCCCTTGCTCAGCTTCCCACCATCTTTGTTGCCTGGAAGCCTATGATCAGGTTTTTCATCACCAACCTGGGTCAGGAAACTGTAAGGGATCAACCCTGGGCACACCTGGCCCCCGTTGACAGTAGGCATTGATTGAGCACCTTATGGGCACTGGACTGTGCCTTCCCAGTCTCCCCTTTCCCTGGGTCGTGAAGAACCAGGACTGGGTAGATTGCATCAATGGGAACCTCCCGCCTTCCGGTCTTCCTCTGCCATCTTGGCATGTCTGTCTGCAGAACCCCCTGCTGCAGAATCTTCCACTAACTGCAGACTGCCTGGGACATGCAGAGGGTGGGGGTTGATGGGGATAGGGAGTGGTGGATGCAGCGGGACTGATAGATGGGCAACGGGGAAAAAGGTGAGACCGGACTTGGAATTTGGGTTTATGCAACAAGCAACAGGGACAGTAGCTGGAAGAACACATCCTCTGCACATTCTGGTAGCCCTCTGGTGCTGGGTCTGGTGCGAGGAAAGAAATCCAAGAAAGGCCATCTGTGTGAGCTTCTGGATTGGCACTGGTCATTCTTCTCCTGTCTCTCGGCCAGAACAGCTGGACTCATTTTCAGAAGGTCCCAGAGGCAAAGACCTGGCTAAGTCTTTGAAGCGTAGAAACCCCATCATTCAACCCGGCCTCACCCACTTCCCCTGACCCAGCACCCCAAGCCTCAGTCCCTCAAGTTTCAGCCACTGGCCTTGGGCTTCTGTATGGAGCCAATCCCACTGCCCAGCCCAGCTTCACAAGAGCTCCTGAAAGCATTACTCGAGCCAGTTGAGGATGTATTCATCATTTTGATGGGCAGGAAGCATTGATCCAGCAGAATTGGCTTAATAAAGAATCACTAGCAAACCATGATAGATTGAGTTTGTGGTTTAGAGTTCAGAGCTTGCTGTCATGGACTGCTTCTGACTTCTATTCCTGGGGGAGGAAGGTTGGTGCCTTTCTAATGGCTGGAGTGGGCTGTGCTCTGAGGGGCCCACATATTGGCCATGTGCAGTGGTAGGCTTTTCCCGGCTGCCTGTGCTTCTCTTCCCCCACCCACCCCGCACGCACCATGCCCTGGCTTCTCCCGTGGTGCCTCCAGGCTCATCTGGCTTGTCTGGCCTCTTCCTCCCTCCCTTCCACTCCCCACCTGCCTTTTAAAACTTGTCCTTAAGTTTTGATAAGGGAAAAGGACACACCCCCTCAGGGTATTGTCCCCAGGCTCCCACCCCAGGATGGTTGGGTTCTGGGGTTCTAGGTGGGTCCTTTTTTTCACAGAAGCCATGTCCTGGAAGCTAGGTTTGGCAGGGGGAACCTAGAACAAATAAAACATAGTATCTGCATGCTCTTGTTTTTTCAAGAGTAGAGAAAAGGACAGGGGGCCCCACATGAAGATGCACCTGGTTTTATTCCCCAAAGCTGGTCAGGCTTTCAAGTGTCAGGCTTTGGTAGGGGGGCAGCAATAGAATGGGGTGTATCAGCCTGGGTGTGTGTATATCTAGGTGTCTGAGCAGGTGTCTGGGGAATGTGTGCTGGACATGGGGCTGGCAGGAAGGGCCCTGTGTGGGGTGTCAGTTCTGGGGCTACTCCTGTGCTTCAAACTCTAGCTTGGCCTTGAGAATGGAGGCAGCAAGCCTGGCTCTTCTCATCCCTCTGCCCACTCCCTCTCCTAGCCTGAGCCTCCTGAAGGTGTGAGGAAGGGAAGGGAAGGGAGGTTCATAAAGGGTCCTTTCCTTGGGGCAGAGATAGCTGGGCTCCAAAATCATGGAAACTGGACCAGTAGCCTGGTAGATCCCAAGGGTGGTCTAAAACTGACTTCCTGGGCTCCTGGTACAGCCATTGCCCACCTCACATCAGCTCCTCAGCTACTGTGGGGTCCTGCTTGGGTTATGAGCCTTCTCTGAGCCTCAGTTTTCACACCTAGGAAAATGGCGATCCTGTTGCCTGTCGCCATGTCAGACACAAATTACACAACTGGCCACCTGCGGAAGCGAGGAACTCCAGCGCACTGTCAGACCAGTGATTCTGTGCTGAACCATACTGCCCCCGCCCACGCTGCTTCCTTTCCTTAGTCCTGGGCAGACCAGATGGCCCCTGTCCAGTGGTTAGAACCACTGGTTCTGAAGCTGTATTGGAGACCTAACTGAGAACCTGCTGGAAACCATAGTCTCTATCCAGAAAGATACATGTACACCCAGACCCTCAGGATGACACTCAGTTTCTGGAATCTGTGGATCCCCTAAGAGGAAGACCGTCTAGGTTGTGAACCCCGCGCTAGGCCATCCCAGAAGAGAGTCCTGCCTGGCCTGGTAGGGCAGGCGCTAGCCTCCTCGAGCTGGCTGTCCTGGGGCATCCTGTGATCTGAGGCTTGGGCCTCCCATTGCCAGCAGGATGGAAATGAAAACAGAAGCAGAGTTAGATGCCTGAAGAAGGAAAGGTGCTCTGCTTGGGGACGCATTTCTGTTCTGTTTCCCCCCCCCCACATCCGTCTCTCTCCCTTTCAGCCATGGGAAGGACTGTTCAGGCAGGTGGTGGGGAGTGGGGAAGGTGGCAGCTTTAGCTGTGGGGCTGGGGGTTTCTAGGCGCCTCCTGGGGTGGGCCGTCCTGGGCACCATGGCCCAGAAATGCATCTTCTGCTGTCTTTGTGGAGAGCCAAGCTGAAATGGGCCGCAGGCGGTGGTGCCGGTGGAGGGGGAAGGGCGCCGTGGTACACAGTGGAATTCCAAGGTGAGCCGCCCTGGGCGGTGCTGTCAGCTGGCTCAGTGAGCAGGAGGATTCTCCAGTGACAAGGACGTGCTCAACCTGATGAGACGGGCTGGTGGAGGGTGTGCTCAGGCTGAGGTCTCTTAGGATACTGATAATGCACAGAAACCCCGTGGGGCCAGGACCCTTGTGTTGCCAGGTGGGAGGCCTGGACTCCAGGTTCCCCCTGTTGCAAAGCTTCAGGTCCTGGTCTGGTTTCTCCATGATTAGGCTGAGCCCTCTCCCCTGTCCGGCCCCATTTGCTCCCTTAGCTGCTGTGAGCCACTGCAGGTGGCCTGCCTCCCACAGTGTTGGGCTGTCTACCTGTCCATCTGCCCTCCTCTCCTGTGCTTTAGGGACCCCAGGTCTTCCGGGATGCCCTCCCAGGTCCCTGCATCCACCATCATCCCTCTCTGCCTCTCTGAGCTCCCCCATGGCATTGGATGGTGCTCTGTGTTTGTTCTAATACAGTGCTTCTCACACTGTCGTGTCATCCAACTCACCTGGGGTCTGGTTAAAATACAGGTTCTGACTCATTAGGTCTGGAGAGGGATCCGAGATTCTGCATATATGATAAGCACCTAGGTGATTCGATGCTGCTGGCGCCCAGCCCAGAACCTGCTTGGAGTACTGAAGTTCAGACCCTGCATTAGTACTGTGCTTAGCCTGGGCTTCCTGACCGAGTTCCCCAAGGACACCATCTTCTCCCCTTGGCCTCTAGTGCCCAGACCGACCAGCAGGGTGAATCCTGTGAGCTGGGCAGAGCAGCCCTCAGCCGCAGAGGTAGGCTACAAACTTGTGGTGTCAGACTGACAGCCTCTTCCCTTCCTGCATGCCTGTGTGGGCCCTGTTAGCTCTGGCCTAGCTGTTGGAGCGGAGTGTGCAAGGGGAGGCCAGGTGGCCAGAAGGCCCTCATTAACCCATCCAGTCCCGTTACCTTGGCAGCCTCTTTCCTATCCCAAGGGCCAGAGGGTGGCCTGGCTGGAGGAGAGGGGCAGCAGGTACGGTCACTGCTGAGCTGCAGTGAGATTTCCCGGAACAGATGTTGTCAGTGAGAGTCCAGAGGTGCCAAGGGAGGACAGCCAGTGTGAGGTGGCTCCGGCTGGCTGGCTGGCTGGCTGGGAGGACAGAGGCGTCCTCAAAAAGCAGCTGTCTTCTCACCTTAAGGTCTGGTTTGTGGGGGTGCATAGATGGTCTGAGTCTTAATGCCACTCTCCTCTGCCCAGACCATGCCTAGCAGCCTCCCCTGTGGGCTGGGCTCACCTCTTACTTTTCTCTGTCCCCTTCCACCCTGGAATGAGGTCTCTCCAGTCTACGTACAGACTATTAGGCTGACACATATCTTAACAGCCTGAATGGCCCTTGTGCTTGCCACATACTGGCTACCATGAGGGGAACTGGCCCAGAGCAGAAGGTCTAGCCCCAGTTCCTGGGGGATTGTCGTAGACCTGAGGAGGCAGCCAGCTCCAGGACACACACCACTTGGCTCAAGGGCTCTCACAAAGCTGCTACTGCCAGTTGCTAATTAATAGGAGGGCCACTGAGGCTGGCCAGGCCACCTTGCTTGGGCCCAGGGGATGTTGGAGAATCCACACTCCCCAGCCAGAGCAGGCCAGGGCATTGCCTTGGCTCCGGAGAAGATGTTCTCTGCCAGCCAGGCTTTACTGAGGAAGCATTGCCAGGGCCTTGGGAATCCATGACCCCGAAGCTCAGGAGGCTGCTTCGAGACACTGTCTATCATCATCAGCAGCTGTCCTGAATGGGGCAGGGGGACAGCGCAGAGAGGTGGTGAGCTGCCCATCACTGCGGGCGCTCAAGATGAGACCGGAGGTTGCTAAGCAGTGATCATCCCATGGACCAACTGCAGTGCCCAGATGTGTCTTGTTTCGCCAGCATAGTGTGTCATAACAAATCTGAGACAATGTTTTAAAATGGAACGATGTAATATAAAAATTCGGTTTTCAGGTTTCTCTTGGAAAATTAGAAACTCTGGCAGCTGTAGCCTTACCTTCCTGCCCCGCAGTTGGGGGCTGGAGTAGACTGGAGGCTGCCCTCTTTAAATTGGCTTCTGCTGTCCAGTTGCCCACAGTCCCTCCCTGTCCCACGCTCAGCACTGTCACTCACGTACTTTTGACGGCCTGGCCCCCGCAGGCTTCTGAGTTTCCAGCCCTAGACTCAAACCAGTGGAGACCGAAGTCAGGTGGATTCACAGATCAGCAATTTATGAACCGTCTACCACGTGCCAGACTGTGCTAATAGTTTTAAATCTAGTATTTCATACACTCTTCATAACACCCAGAAAAATAGGTGCCATTGTCCCCAGTTTATAGATAAGGAAACTTAGGCTTTGATTGGAAAAAAGAAAAAAAATTGCCCCAAATCATGTAGTTATGAAGTACCAGAACTGGAATTTGAACCTGGCCTCTAGGACTCTAAACTCATATTTATGCCTCCTTACTCTTCCTTCCTTTTTTTCTTTGTAAGCTTTAAAAAGTTAAATTATTAAAGTAGATCAAGAAAACCTTCTCCCAAGAATAAGAACATTTACAGGTAGCATTTGACCACACGTTGTCTGTGCGGAAGAAAATGTAACAGGACTCAGAATCCCGGCTCTGGACAGATCTTAACAAGCTCTGACCTAAAGCCTTCATTTTATGAATGGAGAGCCAAGAACTAGAGAGGCCAAGGGACTGGCCCAAGGTCACCAATTAGGCTGTGTCAGAAGAACCCAAGTAGGTTATATAACATCTGGCTGCCACGGCTGGAAAGCCCTGCAGTCTCTCCTGGGACCCCAGCCACGGGGTGCCCCCAGCCAGGGAAGGCTTTTACTTAGTGCTCTTGTCACTGGAGCTTTTTTCTTGTCTCCCCAGCCCTTTGCCTGAAGATTGGCGTGATAGGTATTTTCAGGGTCCCTTCTTAATTTAAGCTTGTCCAGCGAGAAGGGAGTCTTCCCTTATCCGAAGGTGCAGCATCTAGAGGCCGAGACATGCCTGTCCGAAGCCTCCACTCTGGGGCCGTAGTTCCCAGGGGTCCTGGATCAGGGTGCTGCCCACCTGCTCCTCCCCCGGAAGGTTCTGACCGGAGACCTTTGGGATTTTGGAACCACATCCAATGCCATTGACACACCTATTGCTTGATAGGAGTGATTGGGGTTCAAAGGGGAAGAGGTCAGGTAGACAGTGGTATCTGTTCTCCACTGGAGCAATAGGTGGTCACATGGTCTACTTATTACATCCTTCAGAAAAGTGAATAAGTGGAGTCAGTCTGTGGTTTCGGGCTGAGCATGTGAGCAGGGTCTGGGCTCAGTTTCTCTCCAGGGTTGGGGCTCAATGTGAGGCCACCGTCTGGGCCCCAGCGGTGGCCAGGATGAGGGCTCTGTCTATGTTAAGAATCAGGGTTCAGCCCGGGACCAAGATAAGACCTTGGTCTGGGGTCTGGAACTAGAATCCTGGACCCCAGCCTCTGCCCCAAAGCAGTGCACCGGGGCTGGAGTGAACCCTGAGGCACCGGGGCTGGAGGCCGTGTGGGCAGGTCACCCTCCCCGAGCCCTTACCTTTAGGAAGCTCCCCCTTCCTTTAAGCTCCCTGAGCTCCTGCACCAGGGGTGGGGTGTCGAGCTCATCCTCACGGTGCGGGGAGGGGAGCACGTCAGCCTTGTGGTTGCCTTCCAAGGGCCGAATGTAATTGTAGGGCTGTATAAATGGAACTACTCCTTAACAGTCAAGGAGTTGAAATTACATTCAGTCCTTGGAAGGCAACCACGAGGCCGATGTGGCCCCCGGTGAGGATGAGTTTGACAGCCTTGTCCTACACCTCTTAGCACCTGAGCCAGCCGCCTCTGTGAGGTAAAGTATCAATTATAAATAAAGAGCACTGCCGCCACTGCCAGACACCAGAGCCACTGAAGCTCCTGTGTGACCACTCCCACCCGCTCTGCTCTCTCATTGTTGGGGTTAGTGTCCGTCTTGCCAGCCGGACAGCCAGCTCATGGTGCCCGCACAGCAATGCTCGGGGCTGAGCAGAGAGGTGTGCTGGCTCGATACGGGGACACCTTGCACCCCACCACACCCCCCGCTCTGGGCTCCCACAAATTGCAGAGCAAGCAGCGGGACCTCCGTGTCTGCTCACGGAAACTGTGGGGGCCTGATAATTGGCTACTGCTGATTTTGTGTCTGTCTAAGCTTTTACTCATGTAGGTGGATGTGTTATGTCTATGTGAATGAGGCTTTCAGAAATAAATGCATAACACAGGGCTGGGTAATACATTACATCGTCTTCTGGACTTGAGGAGCAGCAAGCCAAGAGGGTGTGCCCTCAGAGACTAGATGTTTCATTTCAAGCCTGTCTTCACCCATTACAGAGGATGGGCGTCACTATCCACCTGGCTAGAGGAGGTAGGATTGAGATCCTCTTCGAGTTGCCAGGTCTGATTTAGAGGAGGGCAGAGAAACCATAGATTAGTATGGGTTGATGGTCAGGGAAGACTTCCTGGAGGAGGCAAATCAGAGCTGGATCTGAAGGGGAGAGAGAACCATTCTGCACAATTGCCGGGCAGCAGGTGTTGGGAAGCTTGAGCTAGGGACTGCCTGGCTGGGGTGGGTCTTGGCAGACACTGAGGGCAGGCTACTGAGAATCTGCCTCTTTGGATCTGTACTCCTTAACTGCTGCTCTTCACTTCTGAGGACTTGACCCCACTACCGCAGGCAGTGCTCTGATGCTGAGTGTGAGTGCTCACATGGGGACCTCCTTGGGCCCCGGCCCTGGCTGCACAACCTCAAGACCCCCTCCTTCTGTTGAACTGGTGCCCAGAAGGCAGGTGTTGCTGCTGCAATAATATCACTGAGCGTGTGGCCTGGAGCCCAGAAGTAATTACCCTGCGGTTCTCGTTGCAGGCTGGAACAGCCCCTGTCAATAATTAACGCGAGTCCCTAACCACTCACCACCAAAGCTATCCACCAGCTTCTCCCACCTACAGTTTGTCAGAGAATATGGGTACTGTGCCCTTCCCCAGGGACAGCAAAGACCCTCAGACCCACAGGTCTTGTCAATGCCATTGGCCTCTTTTAGGAGAAACTTGGTCCAGCAGGAAGGACTGTGCCTCTGGGGCCGGTCTTGCCACTCTGGAGCCCTGGGTCCTCTTGTTATGAGCTTTTCTAGCTGTGACTGCCCAGCCCTCCCACACCAAGTTTGCGCTCCAAACCCTCGTCCTGTTCTGCTGTGTGACCTCCACAAAGCCCTTTGCTCTCTGTGTTCAGGATCAGGGCTCAGTCTGTGGCTGAGAAGAGAGCAAAGCTAATTGGCCAAATAGGTATTGAACCCCTAATCCTGACCCCATTAGTACAAATTGAGCCAGCGGGGGAAGGACAGCTGCCCACAGGCAGAGCTGAGGAGAGTCACTCCTTTCCAGCGACTCAGCTGGGCCCAGCCAGACCTGCTCCTGGAGGAGGTGGGGATTCCTTACCATGGGGCCTCTTTCTGCAGAGGCTCCGCCAGCCCTTGTCCTGAGGAATGGGGCGGGGCCTCCCTGGCATGTTACGTGGCATTGGTGTGCTCAGTTGGGGTCCCCCTCGCTCCCCCATGAGCTCACGGCCCCTGTGGGAGTGGAGGTCAGGCTCTGTTTTCCCTGTTCCCTGGGCAAAGGGCCCCCACCCCCTTCTCTCAGCCACATCTCCTCAGGGCAGGCAGTGTCTCCTTCTGGAAACGCAGACCTGGCCTTGAAGAGTTCAGGTCACCCTGGACAGACTATGGTTGAGAAGCCCTGAGGGGCAAGCCGGCAGAACCGTCAACTTTGGAATTGGCAGGGGTAGGAACTCGGCAGCTGTTCACCCTGTCCCGCCGGCTCTGGGCAGCCATTACCCTGCTGTGTTGCTCCGAAGCGTCTGGGGCCGGATGCGAGGGGGCCCATGTGAATGAGAGGCCCGGTGAGAAGATTCGTCCTGTCCGGCTCTGCGACTGAGCTAACACCTCACCTCCCAGGGCTTTGATTTTCTCATCTGAAAATGGGACCAGGGAGGGGGTTGGGTTTTAGTTTTAGCGAGACCCAAGGCTGAAATGGGCGGCCACAAAGTCATCGGGGAGCTGTATGCAGTCGCAGGTGCCAGGGCCTCCCTTGGTGAGGTCCAGGGAGGGCAGTTTTGGGGAGCACCCAGGTGATTCTGCCTCCATCACCTACGCACCCCCGTCATCGTGAACGGTCTGCAACGCCCCGATGGCACCGCGTTTGCTGCAGCTCTGCAGCGTGGCCCAGAGTCTGGGGGACGCTGGCACCCAAACCCGTTCACAATGGGCCCACCTCCGGGCAGGCAGCCCCCTTTGCTTCCTTGCAGGTTGTTAGTGTCAGCATCTTGAAACTCTGGGGTTGGCAGGGCCCCAGAAAACATGGCCCTTACTCAGCATCCTTGTCAGACCGTTACCTGGAGGGAAAGCAGCAGAGTCCTGGGGGCTCCAGTTCTCAGAGCCCAGGCACCCCCAGGAGACCTCCGTCCCAGCAAGAAGGGGACCGTGTACATGCTCCCAGAGTCAATATGTAGCTGCCTTCAATGGGGCAGCGCCCCCCACAACAATGTCACCATTACCCCCCCCCCCCAGTGCTGCTTGGCCTCAGAAGTTCTGCCCCGAATCCATCTCATCTCCTCCTTCACATGGGCGCAGCTGCCTGCAGGAGCAGGTGAGTTCTCCTACATGGTTTCCCTGAGGTCGCTCTCACGTGCTCCTCCGCAGCACTGTTCTATTTTTGTTCTATTCTCCTGAGTGGGGAGAACCATGTTTGAGCCTTCCTTGTTTCCTATTAGCTGGACAGGAAAGTTCTCCAACTGCCAGTCCCCTCCCTCATTTCCCCCAGATGGTCTTGTCAGTCGGGTGAAGCCCAGAGAGGTGAGGCTGCTAGCCTGAGGGAGCACAGCATCTCGGCAGCTCAGACGTACCAATCTGTAGAGGGCGGACCCCTGCTCTGCGGGTTGGTGTGTCTGTCATGCACAGGCTCGGGGTCTCCAGAGGAGGTCTCAGCTCGTCAGAGAAGCAACGAGCTGCCTGCCCTCTTGGTGTTCCTGTGCCCAGGCCTGCACTCAGCTGTGCCGCTGAGAAGGTGCAGAGACAGTAGTCTGTTCCCCAGGGGACTCTCCCTCTGTAACCTTCTTGGCTCCCCATGTCCTCAGAAGAGTCCGACTGCTCGGTCTGGCATTCAAGATGCTCCTGTCTTTTCTTCAGGCCAGAGTTAGGCTGGGGCCGGGGTGTCAGAATTCCCTCTCTCAGCGAGCTTTGCTGTGGCCTGCTGCCCTTGGCGGGCCTCTTCAGCCTCTGCACTGCAGATGTTCATGGAGTTGGTGTGTCCTTAGAGATCACCTAGCTTCCACCTCTCGTTGTACCAATGGAGAAACCGAGAAAGGGGTTGTGAGAGACAGGGGCTCGTTCAAGAGCACACAGCAAATTAGAGATGGGGTCGGGACGAGAACCCAAGTCTTTTGGGCCCCTCCTCCGCTTTGTAGCATGGACTTCTCCCTGTAACCACACGCTGACCTTCCTGACCTTCCGCACTCGGGCCCCTCCTCTCGGGGTACCGCCAGCAGGGTGCTTCCCCTCTGCTCCTCTGTGTCCACATTGTCAAGCCTGGCTGATTTCTCCGCAGGCCGTCCCCAGCCTCCGGCGCCCCAGAGCCAGACAGGGCCTCCCTCCCCTCCCCTCTGGCTTATGGCCCCCTCTGGCCCAGGTCTTCAGCCCCACTGTGGAGTGGGCCAGTCCATCCTCCAGACCAAGGACTCCTTGAGGTGAAACCAGTTCACACACAGGCCAGGTCACAAGAACAATAATGATAACCGCCAGCATGCACAGAGTATTTACACTGTGTAGCATATTTTAAATATTATCTCACTGAATTCTCCCAGAATCCCATGCGGTGGGATTAATGTGCTTATTTTGTATGAGAAAACAGGCTTAGAGAGGTGAAGTGATTTTTCCAAGGCCGCACGGCTGGGTATTCAAACACTGGGACACTTCACCACAGCACCGTCTGCTGTAGCCTGGCTGCTCCGTGTGGCCCCGGTGGGACCAGCCACCTCAGCATCGCCTGGGAGCCTGTGACCCACCACCTCACACCTAGTGCCTGCGAGTCTGCAGCTCGGTCAGGGCCCTGGTGGTTAGTGTGCTGTGTTGCTGGCAGTTCCCAGAAGGGGAAGGAAAGGCGCCGTCCCTGCAGCCCTCGGAACAGCTCACCTTGTCCTTGGGGATGGCTGAGACTAGCCCTCACCGAGGGACGAGGGGCGGCGGCCTCAGCCGGGGAGGAAGAGGGAAGTGAAAGAGGCAGGCAGGTGTAAAGGGGCATTTTTGTTTGGGTCTCCAGAAACAAATTTTGCCCCTTTAGTAACTGATAATCGTTAAAAAATGAGAAAATAAAGATACATAAAAAATCAAACAGCCCCCTGCAAGGCGGGCACTAGGCAGCCTTGGTCCTGCACCTGCTCTGGAGGCAGCCCGGGCCGTGGCGGCAGCTCTGGGAACCCTGTGACTCTGAGTCAGAGATTTTGAGGTGGGTTAAAAATAGAGCCCCGGTGCCCAGGCGGGGGTGGGAGAAAGAGAGTAATGCGTCTATTGTAGGGGGAGACCCTGGGGTCGGGGAGAGGCAGTAGGAGAAGTGGGACTAGAGCTAGATGGCGGGATGAGGGCCGGGGGTGTATTCCTCTCAGAGGCCAGAGCTGAGGACCCAGTCTGGCCCCCAAAAGTTGTGGGAGGCAGCTTTCTAGTCAGGGTGGCGGGAGGCTAAAGTGCCAGCCCCAGGGGACCAGGCAGGGAGGATCCTGAGTAGCCACCCCGTCGGCCCCAGATAGTCAGCAGCTCCTCCGGGTGGGTGTAGGGAGGGAGGAGGTGGGCAGCAGCTGTGCCTCAGAGAATGGGAAATAGGAGACTGGACAGGTAGGGGGTGGGGGTGGTCCATGCTTTTAAACACATTTTTTAAAGATTTTATTTCTTGATTTGTAGAGCGAGGGGAAGGGAGGCAGAAAGAAAGGGAGAGAAACATCCGTGTGTGGTTGCCTCTCGTGCGCCCCCTACTGGGAACTTGTCCTGCAACCCGGGCATGTGCCCTGACTGAGAATTGAACCCCAGACATTTTGGTTCTCAGGCCAGTGCACAATCCCCTGAGCCGTACCAGCCAGGGCCTTTTAAACAACTTTTATGTTTTGTGGGAGGGGAGGGGAGGTAAGTGCCCCGTGTGTGTGGGTCCTCACGTGTGTCATGGGCAGCCATGTGGTCTCCGTGGCCTGTCACACCTGCCCTTCTCCGTCGCTGACCTGCCAAAGTCATGCTGCCCCTGACCTTCCGTCCTGACCCTACCTCCGCCTGTCTGCACGGCCACTCGGGGCTTTCCCCAGGACACGGGGTTCTCCCCGACACGCATCAGGGGCTCTTCACAGCCTGGGGCCCTGGTCCTCGGTTAAAGGCGGATTTATTTTTCTAATTATATAGGTAACATTTTCCCATTTTTCAGGACATACAGCATGTAGAGATTACAGAAAGGCACGACGGAGAAAACACAAATCACCCACAATCCCACCACTTAGCAATAATCAGTGTTAACATGTTAGCATCTTCTTTATTTTTGATTTTGGGAGTCTCTTTTTCCCCCCCTCGCAACAGTCTTTCATGCACCCATCCATTGACAATTTTACTGGGCCCCACCCCTGGGCCCGGCAGTGTGTTCACACCTCAGACAAGGAAGGGAAATTACTTTTGCTTTTGTAGAGAGAGAGCACACACAGCAAGGGCTGGGGAAGGGAGGCTCGTGCTAGGTCTGCAAGGCGGAGCAACAGGAGAGATTCCAGGAGGAAGGCCAGACTGCCGCCTTCCTTGCCCTTCAGCGCTCCCCCAACCCAGTCTCTGTGCTGGGCCTATTTGGGAGAAGGTAGAACCCTTAGGACCCCTACCAAGGGGCGTGCTGTGTTCTGCTGCCCCGGCCTGTGGTGCCCAAGCTGGAAACACAGTCATGGCCTTGGCTGAAATCTTCGGCTGCAGTCCTGCCTCACCAGCCCCTCTCATCCCACTCTGTCAGACCCCCTAAGTCCTGTGCTTCTCCCCGCCCGTCCCCTGTTCATCTGCCTTCTCCCCCTGCCAGCACCTTTCCTTTCACTCGGGGACTTCTCCACCTTCATCTGCATCACCAGGCGGGGGCCATCTGCTGATAGGTCTTCCTGGGAACCTCTGACCTTGGGAGTGTGGACAGGATAAGTTCCCCCGGCCACTGGAAGCCCGTAAAAGCCTTGTGGGAAGGAGTCCGGATCTCAGAGGGCTGCCCGCTTCGTGTAGCTACTGCTAGGGGCCCTGCCACTCAACCTGTGCCTGCGAGACATTCATCATTCATTTGCCTGTTCTCGTATTTCTACCCATTAACATATTTATTAGGACTGGCCATGTAAAAGGCACTGTGCCAACTTCAGGAAGCCAAGTGACCACAAGACAGACCATGAGAGACAGTTTCATCACAGGGTCGTAAATACTGTGCTAGGGCAGCACACACCAGGGACACCTAACCAGGTCTCCTGGGGCACAAAGGTGGCTTCCCAGGAGAAGTGATGCCTCCGCTGAACCAGGGGGTAGGGGGCAGGGAGGGAGGAGAGTTGAAGTAGTTGACCGTGTGTAGGAGAGCCCAGAGGCCAAAGAGCATGGTGTGTTTGGGGCACCAAAAGTTGCCGAGCATGTGTGCAGCAGAGCATTTCAGGGAAGGGATGGTGAGAATCAAGGCAGGAGAAATCAAGACAGTGGATTGGAGAGAAGATGTGGACCCCACCCCAGACCCTAAGGTACGTGGGGTCCTGAGAGGTCCAGGAGCCCAGTTAGGAAGCTGCAGGCGGCCGGTTGAGGAGACTCACTGGATCCCACTTGACCGAGTGCTGGTAGGTGAGGAAGATGCTGGGTTGAGCATGACTGTCAGGTTGGACGGCTGGTGGTACCACATGCTGGGAGCAGAAGAGTTTGTGGGGGAAGCTGTTGAGTTCTATCTTGAGATGTGGAGAGTAAGGCTCCCTGGTGGAAATGGGTAGTGAGCAAGAGGACACATCAGCTGGAGCTCGAGAGAGAGGTCTGGTTTGAAAGCCAGCAGAATAATGAAGCTGTGGGAGTTGGTGAGGTCACCCAAGGAGGGTGTAAGAGGGAGAAGAGGCGAGGGCCCAAAGGAGCAAAAACATTTAAAGGTCACACAGGGGAGGGGGAGGCCATCCTAGGGAAGGGGGCAGAGAGGCAGAGAGCAGAGAAAAGCCAGCAGGATGAGGCATCCTGGCAGAATGGCACCCAGTGCAAGACGGAGGAAGTGCCCACTGGGCTTTGCAGCAGGGCATGCACCGAGATGCTGCTGAGAGGAGCATTGGGACGGAAAGGAAGGGACACAGTGGGGACAGTGACACTTCTTCTAGGGAGCTTGGTTCCGAGGGGAGAAGAGACATGGCCGTAGGGGTCAGGGAGCGATTATATTTTGAGTGTAGAGAGCTAAAAGAAAAAGCTGAGCGGAAAGGATCAGTAGAGAGGGAGATTGAAGGTATAGATGAAAGAGCAGGTGACCTGTAGGTTAAGGTCCCTGGGGAGAAAATGGTGTCGATGGCAGGTGCATAGGTCACTGATTCCCTGGACTGAAGGAGGGGAAGAGGGAGGGACGAGCGAGGTAGGAGTCTGGTGGCAAGAGGAGGAAAGACACCCTGTGGCTCCTCTTTTCTCTGTGAAGTAGAAGGTGGTGAGTGAGGGGACGAGTGGTCTCCAGGCTTTGAGGAGAGAGGATGTGATTCAGAATAACTGCCACAGGAGAATAGGAAGGAAAGCTGACTAGGTTTTCCTGGGAGAGTGGGTTGGCGGAGGTGGAGGCTCAGCCCAGTATGGAAACTGGTGGGGAGATGGAGGCACAGGAGCCAAAACACTGGAGTGTTCAGTAGGCCTGGTCTGAAGTTGTGGGTTTTCCTGCGCGGCACCCGTGTGAACATGAAAAGGGCTGACGGTGGTCCTGCTCCAACACTGCGATCTTGTGAAGAGGGTGCTAGAAGGGTTGGGAAGAGAGGTAGATGAGGTGGTCCATTATGTCTGGTGGGGTTGGGGAGAGGCAGGTTGACACTCTCCTTCATTCTCATTGTCTCCCTGGTGGCCTTAGGTGGTTCCTGGGGCGGCGGGGGAGGGGGAGGAGGCAGGGTTCTGGACCATCAAGGCATAGATCTGAAGTGGAGGAACGATCTTCCAGCTCCCATATTTTTGTCCCACATGGAGACTGCTGGAGCCTCAGGTTCTATAGTTTTGCAGGGGGGGGGGGCAGCACTGGAAGGAGAGTTAGGTGGTATCTGAGGAAAGGGGCAGGATGTGGTGACACACAGCGCAGTCAGGCAGACTTCCTGGAGGAGGAGGAAGCTGATCAGGGCCCTGGGTGAGGGAAGTGATCTGGAAAGATGAGAGCTCAGGACTGGAATGGTTCTCAGGAGGAACTAGGATGGAGGTAGGGCCAGGTGCCTAGTGTCCAGTCGGCTACTGTGAGGGAAGCAGCGGGGAGAAGAGGGAAGGGGGTCAGGGGTGCCAGACCAAGGAGCTCGAACTTTCCCTGTAGTTGTTGGGGGTCCACCAAAAGGAATCAAGCAGGGGTGACGTGATCATACTGTTGTTTGGAAAGCTAACCCAGAGAGGCTGTAAGCTGGAGGAGAGGGGAGGCTGTATCCAGGTAGGCAGCAGAAGGCAAGGTTTGGGTGAGGAGCAGTGAGGGACCGATGCGGGGCAGGGCAGCAGCGGGCAGGTCCAGGAGCCATCACAGAAGACACCAGACAAGGCTGGGTCACAGCTCAGGGGTGGGGTTGGGGCCTTCGGCAGTGGCTGGGTGGAAAGAGAAATAGATTCGAGAGTTGGATTTGAGAGTTGGAGGATGGATCTGAGAGTTGGAGCCCAGGTGGTTAAAATGTTCTGCCATTCAGCTTTGGGGAGGAAGAGGCAGAGTTCAACCTCGGACTTGGGTCCCCAGGTGCCAGGTGGGAATGGCCCTCCGGTGCAAGGAGTGATGTGTACAGAGGAACCGTCTGCATAGAGAGGAAGGGGGTGAGAGGTAGAACCCTGGGTGTCCCACTCACCTGGGAGGAAGCGGGAACCCTGACCTGCCGTCAGCACTGCAGGGACACAGGTGCGTCTGGGGCGAGGCCCCAGAGCCTGCAGGAACCTAGGAGATCCGAAGCCAGAGCCCAGGCTGGGAGGAGGCCTGATTGGCGCGAGCTTGGAGAGGTCCAGAAGGGGAAGCACTTCAGACAAGTCTTTAATGGACAAAAAAAGACATTCTCTTTCTTCAGCCGACAGAATTCCCAGCGGATATCATTTGTGTTAAAATGTGTACAAGTGGGTATGCAAGAAAATATGCTCTCACGTGTGTGTGAGAGCAAGAACAAAAATGTATTCCTGGGTGTGTTTGTTCATATTGCTTTCAACTGTTCGCATGGAAAGTAATACAATAATTAATAGATAATAATACAAGAATAAACTCTGTATTTTGCAGCCTCACAACAGTAAACCTATTTTTGCACCCCCCATATGTGTGTGCACACAGTTGTGTGGACTTGGGTGTGTGCGTATGTGCATGCACGTGTGTGTGAGCTTATGTGCTTGAAGGCAAGCATGGGCGTGTGCGGACAAAAGGAGGCCAGAGGAGGTCGTCCCTGTTGTTCCAGGACCTCCACTTCCGCCCCCACCCAGGGCAGCCTCCAGGGAAGGAGAGTCTCCGAATTCAGAGTCAGGAGCCTCTTCTGTTCCCTCCGCTGTGCGGAGGTCGTGCCCTTCCTCTGAGATTAAACCATGAAGGGTTTCAGGTGTCGGTGTAAAAGAGCTGTAGGGGTTTTTGCTGCCCCTCATTCCTTCTGCACACGGGACCTGCTTCCCCAAAGCCGGCCTGTGGGCTGCATCCTGCTGCCTGGATGGACCTGTTGGTCCAGGTAGAAAGGAAGATCCGGAACTGAGGCAGAGTGGGCCTGGGGCCCTGGGACTAACCTGGGGCAGAGCCTCCGGAGTCCAGTTGGTGTCTTCCTGACCAGGACTTCCTGTCTTCTTAGAGAACACTGCTCTGGGAGAGGGTCATCCGGCTTTGGGGAGACCAAGGGCTTTAATCCAGACATGTGCTACCCAGCACGTCCGAGTATGTCTGTCCATTGATTCCCTGCCGGAGCCTGACACCCACCACCATGGATACATACCCAGGACTGTGGGATTTATCCATAAGTGGTTTGGGGGCAGTGTGGTGTTAGGGGAGCATGGGCATTCAGCGTGAGGCTTTGAAAATATTACTGTTCCCTCTTTGTGGACATTAGTTTTCCTTTCTGTGGGATGGATACAGCTGTGCCCACTGATTGCTGATGATGGGGTCTTTTAACAGACTCTACTGTGCTGTCTCCCCCACTGTGGGAAGTACCTCATAAAACTCTGGCATCAGGAGAATGTATCTTCTTTTTTTTTTTAACTTTTTTCAATTTATTTATTTTAATTGTCGTTCAGAAATACCAGTCAGAGCACCCCCCTTCCCTTCCCCTCTAAAGATAAATAAATAAAATCTTAAAAAAAAAAAAAGAAAATGTATCTTCTTGAAACTTCTTTGCAAGCCTCTCTTTTGGCTCTAGGGCAGGGGCTGCGCCTACTTTGGGAGGCCGCCTCCCCAGGAGAATGCGAGGATGTGAGAGAGGCTTGTCCACATTTCTGAATCCCACCGAGGTGCCTGAAATCCCAAGAGATGAGACTCTGAAGTCCCACAGACTTCTCTGAATCTTGGGTCTGCTCCTCACTAGCTGTGTTGTCCTGGGAGATGCCTGCTTCTCTCTGAACTTCAGTGTCACCATCTGTAAAGTACAGATAATAGCAGCCACCATAGTGCTGGTCCGAGGGCTCAATGAAGTAATGCATGAAAAAGCACAACGTTGAAGTAAAGGCTTTCCTGTCACCAAGGAGTCCCCACTGAAAATCCCCAGAGACGTTAACGTATCACTTGAGATGCCTCTGCTCCTAAGATTGGGGAAGAAGAGGGCCAGGGAGCTGACGAAGTCAGTAGGGAGGCTGTTGGCAACTTCCCCTGGCACAGCAGGGCTGCCAGGCACCGGGAGCTGTCCGTGGTTCTGAATACCATTTGCCCTCCCTAGGTTCTGCTTTCAGAGATCTGTGCAAACTCCTGGCAAAGAGTAGGGAAGGGTAGTCTTCGAGGCCAAGGGCAGCTCCCAAAGCCCAGCATCTTACCTCCTGCAGAAGCACTTTCTGGCCTCACCCTTCAGAGCCACCAGGAGCTCACCTTTTCAGATGCCTGGGCTTGTTCTCTGGGCTGGTTTCTTACAGCATTGCCCAACTTGCCTTGTCCTCTGACTAGATCATGAGCTCCCTGAGATCAGGGCATCTGTGGCTGAGGTACATTGGTTCTGTCGTCTGATTGCTCAGGGGATTGTTGTAATGACTGACTTCCACTGCTGACTCTCACAGGACCATTAGGAGTTCTCTTCTACCCTCAGCCCCAGTAAGTGCTTTGCTTTGGCTTTTACCTGGACGATTAAATAGTCCACCTCCCTCACCTCTTTTCTGAGAATTTGTTGACTTTTGAAGTACTTATTTAGTCATTGAATAATATAGCTAGGTCTAGGTCAGAATATTTTACAAATATTACTTCTTGTAATGATTCTGCTAGTAAGGTACTGCTATTATTCTCATTCAGCAGATGAAGAAAATGATGCATCGAGAGATGAAGTAGATGATGGGACCAGAAATCAGACCCAAGCTGGCTATCTCTGAGAGCCTGCACTTCTTTTCTTTCCACCGTATTATGTTGCCCTTTGAGTAGCTCTGAGGGGCTCCAGCGTAGTGGTTTGTGGGGAGGAGTACTTCAGTATTCCGACCCCGGCCCAGACCAGGCACCAGAAATATTCCTTAGCATCTGGAAACTCATGATTGAAACAATTAGTCAGAATGCAAGGAAATGGGTGTTTTTGCTTCATGTAATTTGGTTTTATGAAGACCACTAAATGCAAACATTTTTATGTTAATTACTGTCTCAGATTTGGTCTGTAATTGAGAGAACTAGAGCTGGGAGAGTGTAGAAACTCGCTGGAGTGGCAGGCCTGCCCCAGTCAGCATTCGCAGCTGCTGTGTCCGCTCTGTTAATTTTAGAAACTCCTCCAGCCTCGGTGTATTATTAGCTTTATGTACAGAGGACCACAGGATCCTCAGTGGCCTCTCTGGGCCACAGTATTTTTTGTTTTGCTTTATTTTTCCCGAGAGATTAAATGAAAAGGAGTGGTGTCCATGTGTATACAGGGGTGTTTGCGCACTGTGTGTGAATGGGGTACCTGTGTGTGGTTTTTAATACGTGTCTGCAGCTGTCTTTGAATGATGTGCCTGAGGCTGGGCAGAGAGTGTGCATAGCTTAAAGAACACCTCTTAGGTGCTGAAGCCATTTGCCTGGGGGCCTGGGGGCCCGGAGTCCTGAGCAGGACGTGCTGCGTTCTGTGTACTAGTGTGAGACGGGGGTAGGGTCTCAGGCCGTAGGTTTGGTCCCCTCGGACGGCACGAGCAGGTCGTGGCTGGAGACGGGCTGGCGGATTGTGGGGCAGGGAAGGGAGCTGAATTTGACCTCTCAGCACCAGCCTTGGAATGTGAAGCGTTAGCCTAGTGAGTCTCTGACTTGAGCTCCTATCTTGAGACCCTGAAGGGCGAGGCCTTCCTGGGAGGCGGCCTTCCCTGAGCTGTGTCGTGGAGGGAGCCGGCTCACCCACCATCGGCGGAGCAGGCCCTGCCCTCTCCTTGACTCATAACACCATTTCGAATCTGGCAAAGGAAGCGGTTTGCTGTGAAGTAGTTATTTTTCAAACTGAAGGTTGTGGTGGGATCCTCTGAAGACTCGGGGGAAGACAGTCTTCTTGTCTCTCCCTTCCTCCTGGCTTCCCTGCAATAGAGAAGTAAAGGTGGCTGCAAGGTGATTTCTCTTGGAAGAAGACACGCTTATTTCTTTATTAATTAATAAAGATTAATATCTTTACCTGTCATTGTGTAACTGTCTAAATTAATAACAGAGGAAAACAGCTCTGCAGTTTGGTCTCAAGGGCAGTCCTGGGGTGGCTGGTACTTGTGCTGGGTGCTGGGAATGGCTGGTCACACCTTCTAGACAGGTCCGTGCCTGTCTGCACACTCCAGAGGGGCCCCTTCCAAGCCCAGGGGGAGACCCGAGGGTTGGCTCTTAACTGTTCTCATTGCTTAACCTCTCTGAAGCTTCACCTCCCTCCCTCAGAAAGCACTTACTGTTGCTCTGAGGGCTTAGGAGAACTGCTGCCGGAAGCTCCATCTGGTCTCACTCCATTTTATTGAGTGGCACCTCATTGGTACTTGAAATCTCCCCATTAACACGTCCTGCTTTTGAAGACATCACTCTGCCACCCCAACACCTAGTTAGAATGAAATCCTCTGATGGCCAGGCATGTTCACTGTTGGGTATAGGCTGAAGGGTGCCAGATCATAATTCTAGGACTCAGCGTTGAGGCTTCACCCCCTCATTGCATAGTGGGGAAACTGAGGCCCAGAGCAGGTAGGGCACCTGCCTGTATCACATAGTGTCAGTGACAGCTGGGATTGAAGCCTGGCACCCCCGCCTGCTGTGTGTCTGGACCTCCCCTGCTTTCTGGTCACAATCTGTAGCATGTCTGCCTCTGTCAGCCTGTCTCAGACTGCAGCTGGCCCTCAGGGAGGATGCAGCAGCCTCTGGCCTGAGCCTGGGGTGGTTCTGGGTGAACTGCTTCTGCCACTCAAAGAGCCCTGCACTTCTCTCTGGATACAGTTATTTGCTTTGCTTTTTAGCCTGACTGTCACTGGTGTATGGGCACGCGGGTGGGAGGTCTGTTGTCTGGGAGCTCATGGAGGGGCAGGCAGAGGGCCCCTTAGTGAAGGAAGAGCCTCTTCCCCTGCCATTGTCCACATCTTGCCCTGGTTCCCATGGGCCCACCTCCCACAGTGTTGCAGAACCTTCTAGGGCCTCTCTTTCCCACACTTGCTCTCCCTCAGAGTGTCCCTCTCAGTCTGTGACTTTCTCTCTCTCTCTCTCTCTTTCTCTCTGTCCTCCCGGCAACTGACCCCTTTGTCTCTGGCCAGATTCTACTGGGACCTGACCATGCTGCTGCTGATGGTGGGGAACCTGATCATCATCCCTGTGGGCATCACCTTCTTCAAGGACGAGAACACCACACCCTGGATTGTCTTCAATGTGGTGTCAGACACGTTCTTCCTCATCGACTTGGTCCTCAACTTCCGCACAGGGATTGTGGTGGAAGACAACACAGAGATCATCCTGGACCCGCAGCGGATTAAGATGAAGTACCTCAAAAGCTGGTTTGTGGTGGATTTCATCTCCTCCATCCCCGTGGACTACATCTTCCTCATCGTGGAGACCCGCATTGACTCGGAGGTCTACAAGACAGCTCGGGCCCTGCGCATCGTCCGCTTCACCAAGATCCTCAGCCTCCTGCGCCTCCTGCGTCTCTCCCGCCTCATTCGCTACATTCACCAGTGGGAGGAAGTGAGTGCTCAGAGCCAAATCTCTTGGGGGAAGGGGGTCTTCCCCCAGGGGAAGCGAAGGGTCAGCAGGTAATATCAGATAGTTGGGTGTCAGCTGTCAGATTATAGCAGCCATACCTGCGCCAACAAGACAAAGATTAGCAATTTCTTGAATATCGTGTGCTAGAAAGAGGACAAATTACTTTGTGGGCAGTGTCCCATTTAGGTCTCTAATATCCATAGAGGATACTGTGTAGGTGCATGCAGGTACCATTTTTCTTTTTTACATGAGGAGACTGAGACAGAAAGATTAAGGGATTTATTAAGGTCACAGAATCAGTCATTGGCGAACCTAGATTCCAGAGCCTGCACCAATAACCACTGTACTATATTGTAGAGGTTGCAAACTCATAATCCCGTAGGGGCCAGGCAGGGAAGGTGGACGATGAAAGGGACCATTTGGAAGGCAGTAGAGGGTGTGGTGGACTGGGGAAAACTAGAAGGCAGTCTTGGCAGTCTCTACTCAGCTCCAGCCACTTGTCACCAAGTGAGAATGCACCCAGGGTTGCTCAATCTACAGATTTATTGCAAGAAGCAGAAATGTGGATTTTTGTGTAGATTTTGTTGGCAGCTGTCTTAGGTTGGGTTCTTCTGTAGCAGACCCTGAGATGAGGATTTGCATGGAAGTGATTTTTTTTAGGGGCAGGTGTTTTCAGGAACATCAGTGAGAGATTGGGGAAGAGAGACACGGGGAAAGGAAGGAAGCTGAGCCAGGGTGGGTGCCAACCAGTCCCATGGAGGACGACTCGGGCCCCGTGCCATGAGGAGCTCTGGGGATAGTGTACAGAGTGCCTCAGAGCTGCCCCAGTCAGGGCAAAGGAGTTAGAAATTTTATAACCTTTACCTGCCAGCCATCGGTTCAGGGGCCTCCCCGCCTTTGGGGCTGACCAGCGCACTGCTTTCCAGTAGTGTGGTTCTGGGAGTGAAAGCACCAGGAACCTGACTGTGTGTGCACGAACTGTAAAGGGGTCCTAGGGGCTGCAGAAGGTGAACAATCAGTTTTTAAAAAAAGAGTGAGCCAACACCGTTCTGAACAAAACTTACTCATCCATGAGCAGAATGCAGTAGTCTGGGGGACTGAGGGGAAGAGAAGGGAGGACTACCAGCTGGGGTTTGAAAACAGCAGGTGGGTGGAAAGCAGTTGACAGCTATGGTCGGGGAGGGTTAGGGGTGGAGGGATTGAGCAAAAATATAAAAGGACTCACGGACACAGACGTGGAGAGCAGTCTGGTGATTGCTGGGGGGCAGGGAGAGGTATAAGGGGACTAAGTGGTAATGGAAATAAATACAATAAAGATTATTATTTTTTAAAGATGATGGTGGGTGACCTTGCCATGCACTTGGGTCTGTGTCTGCCACCGCCCAAGTTACATCTCTGCAGGAGTGCAGGCGAGCCAGCCTGGAGGCATGGGGGTGGGGGAGGAGGCAAGGTGCTCTGAGAGACCCGCCACCTGAGGCCAGAAGCTCCCGCAGCCCTGCCTCTCCGCCGCAGCTCCCTGCTGCAGTGCCACTCTCCTGGTCTCTAGGGTCTCTGCTTGGCTGGGCGGACGTTCCCAGGCTCAGGATGCGAAGCCACTGCCCCAGCCGGCAGCAGTCAGGCGACAGCACCGGTGCTGATAGTTGGGGCGCCTGATAGTTGGGGCGCTGGCAGATCCGGGTCAGAGGCGTCGTGAGCATGTGTGCTGCTGAAGCGCCTGTGTTAGCCCAGCAGAATCACTCCCTGGCAGAAATTCTCTTTTGCTTCAAAAATTTGCCTTCTTTCTGCTGACAGAGGATGGGCAATGATTTACCCCAAGGTCATCAGCAGGCACCTGGCAGAGCCAAACCCGCTTAGTACTCTTGGTTCCGGTTCCCAGCGGCGTGGCCGCGTCTGCCTGGTGCAGTGCAATGCCCGAGAGCTTTGGAGCTAGAACCACACACCAGAGACTCTGCTGGCTCCACACTGCCTAGCTGTGTGACCTTGGTGCCATCTTGCCTCCCTGCGCCTCAGTCTCTTATCTGCAAAGTGGGTGTGAGTAGTATTTTCCTCGTTGGATTGTTGCAAGGATTAAATGAGATGTTTGTAAAACCCTCCGTGTGAAGCCTGGTACAAAGAACCATTTAATAAAGGCCGTCCCCTCCCACTTGTCTTAGTAACCCCTATACTTCTACCAGACATTTCCTTTTTTCAAAGACTTTTTACCCGTGATTTCACTGGTTCCTCACTCCTAGCTGGCAAGGCGAACAGGGCAGTGTTCATTACCCCGTTTGTCGGGTAAGGAACTGAGGACCAGAGGGCCAGCTGCCCCGAGGGCAGGGTTGCTGATCCAGGCCCTCTGACCCAGGTTCCGTGTGTCCCCTTCTGTGTCAGGCGGCCTGAAGGGAGATGACTTTGATTCTGCTCTTGTCCCCTTGTTTCGAGACAGCTGTCCGTGGGGACCGGACCGTGGGCAGTGGAGCACGCTGAGGGGTGTGACAGCTGGGTCCGCGGTCCCTGGAGGACGTCTAGGTACAGAGCGAGCTTGGCGTGTGGGTCTGAGCTCAGGGCCGAGCAGGGCCTGTGGCTCTGTGGTGCTGGGTGGCAGGGGCCACTCTGAATGTCTGCATGGAAGGACAGAGGGGAGTTTCCCGGATGACCCGACAGGCTTGTCTCTTGGTTTCTGTCCCAAGTGGAAATGTAGGGCCATGTAGGCTCACTCAGTCCCAGAGAAACTGCAACCTTCTGTTTGTCTTGGACCCACTGCTGGACCGTTACTGAAAGCCGACAAGTGACAGCTCTTTCCTTCTCTGGCCTCAGTTCATGTCCCCAGGCCCCAGGCCCTGCTGACCAGGCCGCGTGGGCCCCAGAACAGGAACTAAAGGCTTCTTTCCCTGTTCTCACAGGGTAGCCCAGCCCAGGGCTCCTGTCCCACTGCCCCTGGACTTGCCCTAGGGCAGTCAGCCCCAGAAGGCCTCAGAGTAGGGCTCTAACCTGGTCCTCACTACCCAATCTCTTGGGCAGGAAGGGGGATCCCAGGAGCCAGATGGATGGCTCCCTGCCCCTCCACATACACCCTTATCTTGCCTACCAGCTGGGGAGGAAATAGCTTTGCATAGTTTCTGCCGGGCACACTGCCCAGCCAAGGGCTCTCACTAGACCCCTGGGATTAGTTTGGGGCTTCCCTGCTGGCCCCAGGAACCCTGTTTCCAATTTCTAATGGCCTGCTCCAGCCCTGGGGTTTCTCTCAGTCTCAGCTTGGCTGGAGGCAGCAGCAGGGAGACCCTCTGAGGCTCCAGGTCCGCATGAGACCCGGGGAGGGAGGTATTTGGTAGAGAAAACCTTGCCCTATCTCTTCCCCTACCTCCCTGTATGAATCTCTTTCCTTCTTTGGGCCTCAGTTTCCCCGACCATCAGGCATGCTCTAGTGTTCTCAGAGGCTGACGCTTCGTTCCTACTCCAGCCTCCCTTGGGAAGGATCGCCTTAGCTGAGCCTGAGGACATCACCATGGCCTGGGTTGGGGCTGGGGAGCCAGCCCTCTATGGAGAGGGAAAAGCTTGCCTGAAGCCTGCTGATGAAGCTTGCTCAGCAGATGAGAGACTGCTGACCCCAGGCTTTAGCTGCCCGCCCTCGCCCAGCCCAGCCCCCCGGTTAGAGGGTTCCCAAGCCTCAGCGGTAGGTGTCAGGAGTCAGGGCAGGTGGAAGGTCTCAGCAGGTGTAGGCTGCCATCTTAAAAGTGCCAGTGTTTGCTTCCGTCCTGGGTGATTTAGGTCAGCATCCTCCCTCCCAGCCAAGCCTCTTCCCTCCCTCTGAGGTGCGAGCTTGTTACAGGCACCTAGGCTATTATTAGAAACCCCAGTCGCCCCCCCCTTTGTATGTTCACCTGGGTTTGGAAGGGCCCAGAACCCCAGTGACCCGTCCCAGAAGCCTCTTCATTCCTTTGACTGTAGTGAGGGGAGGAGGGCTGGAGGCAGGAGGCCAGGCCCAGGTGGCCATGGGGTCCCTAATGAGCCCCCTCCCCGTGTGGGCCTTGATTTTTCCACCTCTCTCAGAATTGGGGGTTTGGGGTGACGGTGGGCCTGGGGGGTGAGGGCTGGCCCTCTCTCTGGGCCCCAGAAGGGGTTCCAGCATGACAATTCAGTTATCTGCAGGCTGCGCCTGGGATGCAGACTCAGCATCCACTCCCTCGGGCCTGGGATCGCTGTCCTCCATGTGGCTACTTATTCCTGAGAACCCCCCCAGCCCCCCAGAGGAGGCATGTCAGAAACCGCGGTTTCCAGTTCTCCCCCGGACTGAGAAATCAGCTCTTTGTTTTGATGGCTGGAAAAGAGAGAGAGAAGGAAAAGGAGCAACAAGTGCTGAGTATCGACTGTGGGCCAGCCGTAGACATCATCACTCCCAATCCCCAAGGCGGCCCCCGGAGCTGGCTGTCACTGACCCATTACACAGATTAGCAAATTGAGGCTCAGAGAAGAGAAGGAAGGCACTTGCCCAAAGTGGAACTGTCACTCTGTCTTGGCACTGTGGTCAAGACACTGGAAAGGAGTGGGAGAGGAGTTTCTCCTGCGTGACATTTGGGGTGCAGACAATGGGCTTCCCAGGCTGCTCACCCAGGAAGCTTTGTGGGAGCCTGGACATGAAGGTCCTCAACCCTCATGGTCAGAACCAGTATCATAGAAGGGGGTTGTAATAAGGTATAAAGAACAAGACAAATATTTGCACAGTGCATCAGCCTTGCAGGTGGCCTGTGGCCCAGCCCACAGTGGAACACAAGTGTCTAGCAGCCTCTCCCAGCAACAACCAGCCTTGCTCTCAGCAACCACACCTGGGTCCTTGCCACCTGTGGTAACCTCCTAGCCTGAATGGACGCCTCCCATGAACTCTTTGCAGGAAGCTCAGACTTTGCCGTGTTTCTGTCTTTGGCTTTATAGTGTCTCAGAGCTATACGCAGTACCCCTTCCCACCACCCAAACACCCATCATTCCCTCCCCGCCACCAGCCTCCCAGCTCCACGGGGCACTCCTAGCCCCTGTGTCCTTCTTCAGCCCAATACTAGGCACCACCCCAAGATGCTCTCCGTAGGGTACACCAGTCTGTGTCTGCCTGCAGAAAAAGTCACCTTTCAACAAAGGCAAAGGCAGGTCCCCTGTGGGCTGCAGCTGCCCAGATCGAGGCCCTTTCAGATCTCACTGTCCACACTTGGTGGTGTCCCTGATCACCATGATCCTCATCATCACCTCTGTCGTTAAGTGCTTCTCCATTCCTGAGACCCCACCACGTGCTCTGCCCCATTCATCGCTGAGTTCGCAACGAAGGCAAACTTAGACAAGGACTCGCTCTTGGAAGAAAATTAGGTACAAAGAAAAGAAAACATGGATAATGCAAAAAGAAAAGACCTGGCATAAAAATGCACCAACCTTGATACTCTCTCTCTTTAAGGTGCAGAGTCAGTCAAAGAAGAAAGCAGGTGCTGTGGGCAGTGGCCGTCGGAGCCATTGCCTAAGAGTGGTCTGAGGCTTCCTTTAGCTCCTGTATGGCGTCCAGGCTGTTACGTCAAAGCACCACAGACTGGGGGCTCTTAGACAGCAAACATTTATTTCTCACAGTTCTGGAAGCTGGAAGGACAAGATCAGGGTGCCAGCGTGGTTGGGCTTCGGTAAAAAAGCCTGCTTCCTGGTTTGTAGGTCATCTCTGTCGTGTCTCCTCCATAAGGAAGCTAACCCCATTCATAGGGGCTGCACCCTCATGACCTAATCAGCTCTCAAAGGCCCCGCCTCCTAATACTATGATATTGGGGATTAGGGCTTCATCAAATGAATTTTGGGGAGACATAAAAATCCAGTCCATAGCAGCTGGGAAGGGACGGAAATTAATAAAAATGGAAGAAATGAATAGTAATGTTCCTACGTGTCCAGGGCACTGAGCACTGTCTTAGCCACATGGATTTCTCCAGCGACCCTGAGAAGCGGCTGGCAGATATCTAGCTTCTCTTAGTGGAGGGTGTGCTAGGAAGCCAGGGCCAGCACTGGCCGTCTATGAGACTGGGTGGTCCCATGTCACTGGGAGGAGCTGATGGCATTCTGGTCCACCAACACTTCGACTTGCCCAATGTCATAGAGCTATTGTGTTTACTTAAGTACTAAAGAAGCAGAAGTGGGCCTTCCCTCAGAGCCAGAGCTTGGTGCTAGTGCTCAGGAGCTGCTGTGGGATTGAGGGCAGAGGCTGAGGAAGACTCGAGTTCAGGGTGCAAGCCCTGGGCAGGGCCAGCAGCAGAGGGATGGCCGGAGACATTAGCATCGTGCTCAGGTATACTCTGCATCCCAGGCACAGACCCAGTCCCTACTGGGCCCTGGCTGCAGTCCCAAAAGGCCCTGCCTGGTCTCTGGTGCCCACCACTCCTAACACTGAGATTCACTGGGAACTGGCCCACTGATAGCCCCTTCCCGTGCCCTGGCTGGGCTAAGCTGCAGGGCACAGGGCTTTGTCTGTGGCATCTCACTGTGCACCAAGCTGACGGAGGCCAGATGCCGAGGACTCCCATCTGGCCCGGGTCCAGCTTGCCATGTGAATCTGGCTGCATCACCCAGCCACGTGGGGTTTCAGTTGTTTTATCTGCAAAATGGAACTACTGAAAACCACCCTCCTCTCTGATCTGATCATTGGCAGGCGGCCCTGGTTCAGGGCCCTGGTTCAGATCTGCCTCCACTGCCAGTAGGACCGTGGGCAAGGCCTTTGCTTCTCTGAGCCTCGGTGTAAAATGAATTAACAATATACTCAGCAATGTTTGTTCTGAGTTTAAGTGACATGATGACTGTGAGACATCACGCTCACTCTCGGGTGTGGCATTACTGTCCCTTTGTCACCAAGCCACACAGGGTGATGGGACAGGTTGCAGTTGCCAGCCTCCATGAAGGTCCATTTAACAGTTTCTGCTGGAACATCAGAGTCCTGCACACAGGGGGCCACGGGAGGGTGGGACCCTGTGGGTGATGGACAAGTAGTATCTGTTTTGGTTGTTCAAAGCCTAGACCCAGGCCAAGCCCACATTTCAGAAGGGGAAACTGAGGTCACTAGCATCAGAATATCCTGCCACCAGCTGCAGGGCGACAATTAGAAGACCACTAGACAGGGACTGAAAAATCTAGAGTCTGTTTCTTTGGGCCTCAGTTTCTCTACCTGAAATGGTAGAGAACTAGTTCTGCAGTGTACAGGCACTCGACAAGTCTGTAATTCTGACCCCAAACCCCTTCCTAGGACGGTTTCTCTGCCTGTAAATACTATGGAGGGACCGGGACTAGGGGTGAGGGCACCCTCCAAAAGTCTCTCAGGCTGGAGGCAAGGCCAGAACTTCCAGAGACCTCCCTCCGCATCCCCTCTCTGCCAGGTCACCGTGGTGCTCCCTGCTGAAATGGGGCCAAGAGACAGCACCAGGAGGGGGGTGGGGGCTGGATGCCGGGGTGTGCCCCCCTGGGCCCTGCCCTGCCATACTTCACCCTGTCAGTGGGAGCCAGGGCAGTAGGGATGGACGTGTGGCAGTGGGCTGGCATTGAGAGTGCTGTACTTCCTCGACCTGTGTAGGAGAGCATTACTACTAATGCCTATTGATAATCAGAAAGATTATTAATAACAACTTATCAATTAATAATGGTTTGCAATGTATCGAACACTTCTATACGCAGTAGTAAACACTTTATATGTATAATTTAGTTCTTTTGATAACCCCCTCAGGTAAGAATTTTCACCATTTTCCAGATGAGGAAACATGACCAGAAAGGTTGAGGGACTTTCTCAAGGTCACACAGCTGGGAACTGGCTAGGAGGTGGGCCTGGGATGGAGGTCTGTGTGAACTTGGAGCCTGTGCATCGGGGCCACTCGCACTATAGTCCCATGACTGCTTGGGCAGAACCCACTGCCCTGGGGTGGGGCATCCCGAGTCTGGGACTGACTTCAGGAAACGCCATGTCCTGGCATGACTACAGACTGTGGTCCCTGAGGAGCCTCAGGCAGGCGGGCTGTCCTCCCTGTGGTCTTCACAGCCTAGGGCAGGCTGACAGAGCGATTTCTCTGCCCACTTCAGGGCTCATGGGGCTCCAGGTGCCCTCCCTCCCTCCCTCTGGGTCTGCAAACCCCAGGCTCCCTCCTTGTCTTCCCAGTCGGTTTGGTTTGGTCCGTAGGCAAATCCCCCAGGTCCCAGGGTAGGCAAAGCCGGCTTTGGAAGAGGGGAGAGACCCTGGATGTTTGGACTTCCCGTGGGAGGTCCCCCACATCTGCACAGACCCCAGGGGCATCCCTCGGGCCCCCCCCTGCAGTCTGCATTCTGCTTCTGCCAGCACCTGGCCGGATAGCTTACCACCCCAGCTGTAGCTTGGACCTGTCCTGAGTGGGGCGCCCTTGCCCTGTGCAAGCAGAGAGAGCGGTGCCCCAAGTAGCTGCAGGGGCTGGCCGGGAGGGGTGCTACCCCTTCCAGTCACTCACCTATCTGGGCCAACGTCTTCACCTCTGCCAACAGATCTTCCACATGACCTACGACCTGGCCAGCGCCGTGGTGCGCATCGTGAACCTCATCGGCATGATGCTGCTGCTGTGCCACTGGGACGGCTGCCTGCAGTTCCTGGTCCCCATGCTGCAGGACTTCCCGGACGACTGCTGGGTGTCCATCAACAACATGGTGGTGAGTGCCCAGTGGGCCACGGGTGCGGGCAGAGGGCGCCAATGAAGCACAGAGGAGCGGAGCCGGTCCATAACTTGGAATTCCCAAGTTCCAACACGTCAGACTCTGAGGTGCCAGCCCCGTGCCCAGGGGCACACAGCTTTACCCAGCGCAGGTTTGTCACAGTGCTTGTGGCCACACGCTGCTGCCTGCCACCGCCTTCTTCTAGCCTCGTGCAGTTGGGAGCCTGGACCTTTGGACCTGGTTTCACCCAGGGAGACTAACACCCGAGCTCCTGGGACTCTGTCGGGTGTGGGCAGCGCTGGGCTAGCGGCTCCTGCCCTTCGGCCTCTGGTCCCCAGAGGCGGGCCCACCTTAAAGCCAAGCCCAAGGAAAGAGAACCCTGTGAGGGGAATGGACTCACAAGTCACACACACAATGGCTACTTTTTGCCCCCGGAGCAGAGCTGGACTGTCCCCTTACTCCTGTCACCCCTGGCCCCACCATATGTGTGTCCTGGTCATGGGTGGGGTCCTGAGTCGGGAGGGAAGACCAGATGGAGCCCTAACCCTTCCAGACCTGTGGGTGGGTGAGAAAAGCTGGAATTGGGTCCGGAGAAGCCGTGAGGCGAGTCCCTGGCCCCCCATAGACAGGGTGGGCTCCAGGAGGGTGGAGGGACCCCTGGACCTGGGAGCCTCTTTCCGGGTCTGGAAACCCCGGGCTCCATCCTTCTCCCAGTCAGTTTCCGTTGGTCTGTAGGCAAATCCCGATGGCCCCAGGGTAGGAGAAGCTGGCTTTGAAAAAGGGGAGAGACCCTCAGGCATCTTTCAGCATCAAATAGGCCTTTACAAAACACCTTTTGATGAGCTAAGTGTAAACGAACTGGCCATATGGATTGAATGTCCCTGGTCTCCGGGGGCTGAGCAGTGAGGCAGGGGGCCCTGACTGGAGGCAGCTGGGGGGCCCCCTCCGCTCCTGCAGATCAGCACCCGCCAGACCCCCCACCCCGTTTGGACCGAGCACCATACTAGCTCAGCTCTGTCCAGTTTGGTCTTGGTGACCTTGAACTTGGTGTGAAGCTCCTGTGCAATTCTTCAGGTGTAGGAACAGCCTGGTGACCCAGGAATGCTTGTAGCTCTGGGCAGGGGTTCTGTGGGTCATATGGTAGGGTGGGTTCATGGTGTCAGCAGAGAGGCACTGGGAAAGTGCCAGCCCTGGGGTTCATCTGGGGGCCCCCTCAACTGGGACAGTTTCCTCAACCCAAGAGTGACAGGCCCACACACGCACTAAATTCAGGAGATGGCCCTTAGGAGCTCAGTGTTCCCACACGGAGGCTTCCTTGAGATACAGACTAGCTTTGGGGACAAAAATAGCCAGTTGCCTCCCCCCCCCCGTTCCCCTCCCCCCACCCCCAAGCATTGCGTGCTCCAGACAGTCCCCTTTTAGTGGAGGGAGAGGGGGGAGGCGGCGGTGGGGGGGGCGTCCGCAGCCCTGGACGGATGCAGGCAGGGCTCCCGTAGTGAGCGAGCCAGCTCCGCAGCACTTCAGCTCCGAAAGGAGGACAGTGTTTTTGGCTCAGTCGAAGAGCTCGTCCCCCCAGGGGAAGCATATCTGCTTTTGTAATTGAGGTCAGTGGGGAAATGGGCTTCACTTGGCGGTAGTTTGGGGTGGGGGATGGAGCTATTTTAGCCACCAGAGGACAGCAGGGTGGCCCAGCCTGGAGCGTTTCGCTGCTCAGGAGGGCCAGACTGCCCTGCGGGGGCTGAGAGGTGGGGGCCGTAGGGGGCATGCTGTTTGCTGGGGCTTCCCATCTGATACCTTTCCCCCACTGTGACGGAAGTGGGGGGTTCACCCGGTCACCACAGGTTGCCAGTGTTGGCCTCCCCACCCCCCTCCAGGGCCTTCAGCCACCAGCAAGGTGGGGGCCCTGAGCTGAGCAGCTGGGAAAGAGGTTGAGAGGTGAGAGGTGGTGGGGACTTTTCTGGGTGCCGGTAAAAAGGCCCTCATTCTCACTGTCCTGGGCCTTCAGGACCACCCACCACGTGTCTGTCTGCCCCTGCTCCCACCCGCAGAACAGCTCCTGGGGAAGGCAGTATTCCTACGCCCTGTTCAAGGCCATGAGCCACATGCTGTGCATCGGGTACGGACGGCAGGCACCCGTGGGCATGTCCGACGTCTGGCTCACCATGCTTAGCATGATCGTGGGTGCCACCTGCTACGCCATGTTCATCGGCCACGCCACCGCCCTCATCCAGTCCCTGGACTCCTCCCGACGCCAGTACCAGGAGAAGGTAGGGCAGAAGGCTGTGGTCCACCCTGGGCTACCTTGGGTGGCCCTGCCACTTGGCCCCTAGGGAGTACAGGCTGCAGCCAGTGGGTCCCCATGTACCCAGCCCACCACCATCACCGGGCTTCAGTTGCTGTCTTTTTTGCTGTAGCCGCTTTTTCTTTCTTTGTACAATTCTTCTAAAATGGAGAAACACAAATCCCACGTTGTTATGGATGCTGAATCCGTATCTCATCCCAGTGAATCTCAGTTCACCAGTGTTCTCTGTGTGACTAGAGCCAGTGGGGCCTTTTGGGTCCACATCTTGCTCAGAGTCAAGGGGCGTCTCGCTTTACAGTTACCGCCCTGGCTTTACACTGGGTTTCCGTGACTGCACGCTCTCGCTTTCCGCCTCCTCAGGGCCAGCTCTCCCGGCTCCCCCGCGCCGCTTGGCTCTTTAGTCGTCACGCACGGGGACCCTGGTGCTTTGGGCTTAGCTCTGTGCTTCTCTGTCTCTCCTTCTCCCAGAGTCACCACCCCCTCCCCACGCTCTGTGCCCTTCTCTGTGCAGGGGGTCCAAATGCCACCTTTTTCCTCAGCCCCAGACTGTTTGATGCCTCCCTGGGCACCTCAGCCTCATCCTGTCCAAACGAGAACAATCTCCCTGCCCTCTCGACTCCAAACCTCCCTTCTTGCCCATCCTGTCAGTGGACACAGGAGCACAAAAGCCCAGGCCAGAAAGGAGCAGCCGTCCTTGATGTCCAGCAGTTAGTAATGCCTCCCTCCCGCCCTGGCATCCCAGCTGGCCTCCACCTGGCTCACTGCAGCAGCTTCCTGAACCGATGGCTGCACCAGAGCAGGGTTGCCGGGCTCCAAGCCCAGCTTCCCATTGACAAGCTCTCCATTGAGTGTGGGCTTATAACCTCACAGCTGTGTGTCCCGTTAGCTTGTCTGTGAAGTGGGGACAACACGAGGGGGTATGTCATGGTGTTTGTGAGGAGTGACTCTACAGAGTAAGCCACTCGATATTTACTAGCTAAGTGGGATCCTTTCTGCCCCCTCCGTTCTCCAGTCAGCAGATGGCATTGGTATTAAAAAATATATAAATCGATCATTGCACTGCTTAGAGCCTTTATGTTCCTCTTGATGCAGCTTAACTCCGAAATGTGTTTTCTCAGCCTGGCACGTAAGAACACTTTCCTTCTCATGCTCAGAACATGCCCTCTGTTTTAGCCAGGTCTGCCTTCCCCATTGTATTCCCAGTGTTTGGCACATAGTAGGGCTCTCAGTATGCATTTATTAACTGCCTGCCTGCCTCAGGTGCTGTCCCCTGAGTGGGTAGAGATGGCAGTGCAGGTCCCATGACACCCAAGTGGGGAGCTTGGGACCCTAAAGAACCAGGGCAGGGTGGAAGGGCATTTTGGGAAGGCAGGCAGCAGAAGACCATAGAAGAGGATTCTAGGCCGGCCGTCATGATGAGCATGAGCAAAGGTGTGTGATGGGCGGTGGAGAAATCAGCCAGGTTAGAACAGCGGGTTAGGAGTGAGGGGCAAGGGAAGGGAAGGAGAGAGGAGCCAGGTGGTAAAGGCCAGGGCTTCAAAGGCCAGGTGAGGGATCGATGTAGACGGGCGTCGAGGCCCAGCCTGGCTCAGTGTGTGACCCGGATGGAGGCTCAGTCTAAGACCACGATTAGGGACAGTTTAGAAAAAGCATCAGGATCTACCATCCAGCAGAGTCAAGCCTCTTGTGGCTTCTCGCTGAGAGGTGTTTTTATTTTACCTTTTAGCTAATAGCTCTTCAGTGTACAATTTACCCATAAATCTCTCTAAAACATATTACCTCCCCTTTGTCCCCGGTGCTGTCTCTGACCGGAACCACTTTAACAAGCTCCTAACTCCTGGCCCCATCCAGACCCTGCCTCGCACCCCATGGTTCTCTAAAGTACAGCTCTGGTTGACCCCGTCCCCATAGCCAGGCAGAAGGTCACTGTCCTCTTGTAGCTGGTACAACTCGGAGCAGACAGAGGGCCGGTTGGCTGAAAGAACGGAGGAAGCCTCGTCCCCCAGCCCCCAGCTGCCCATTGGCATCTCTGCAGCAGCGCTCTGTCCCCACCTCTTTGGAGCAGTGACACATGAAAACGGGCTGCCCGTGCAGATCGTTCCGGAGATTCAGGGCCTTCCCTCGCATCCCAGTGTGGGGAGAATCTGTTCTTGCCCAGTCAGTACCTCTGGCCCCTAGCCATGCTCCTGAGGAGTCCCCTCTCCACCCACCACCCAGGACTGGCTGGAGCCGTGCTGCAGGAACATTTCTTGTTTGGTTGAGCCTGCTTAGGTTAAAGGATCTCTTTGCCAAACCCGTTGAAGGTCCCTGCTCTCTGCCCCCCCCTCCCCCTGCCTTCCCCGGCTCTGCTGGGCTGGAGCTGCTCTTTGACAGAGTGACACAGGGTCAGCCAGACCACGTTTGGGTGCCTGCCAGGTAACGGCTCGGCCGTCCTGGCTTCAGCCTGCAGTCCTTATAACCCACTGTGGCCAAGTCCTGCCACCGTTGCCAGGTTGTTACCCCTGGTGGGAGAGAGCTCCTTCCCGAGTCAGCGAGGCCTCTCTGGTCGGCAGTGTATCACAGTCAGGGCTGATGAGGAAACTCCAGTGACTGCCTGGTCAGCTCTTGCAGCCGGGCTTTGGACAGTCCTTGATGTCCCCGGCACCTCCATAGCATTGAACACGGTGAAGACTAGTCACTCTGACAGAGCTTCTCCTCCACCCTGGCAGCTGGCAGTCAGGCCATTGTTTGGGGCACAGTGTGACCCTGAGCTCCAGGAGCCAAATTGGTCCAGGTGGGCCCATGGGGTCAGTGCCAGCTTTGGTCACCAGCAGGGCCGAGGCCGGGTGGTGGCAGCCAAGGCAGCGGGGCTGGCCAGCCAAGAAGTGACGGCCTGTCCTCTGTCCCGGGCTCAGTACAAGCAGGTGGAGCAGTACATGTCCTTCCACAAGCTGCCGCCGGACACGCGGCAGCGCATCCACGACTACTACGAGCACCGCTACCAGGGCAAGATGTTCGACGAGGACAGCATCCTGGGGGAGCTCAGCGAGCCGCTGCGGGAGGTGAGCCGGGCGGCTGGCAGGGAGGGGGCCGGCCTTTCCGCCCGGGGGGCTCCCCTGATCTTCTCCCTCTTTCCCAATCCCCTCTGTCTGGGGAGCAGGAGATCATCAACTTCAACTGCCGGAAACTGGTGGCCTCTATGCCACTGTTCGCCAATGCAGACCCCAACTTCGTGACATCCATGCTGACCAAGCTGCGCTTCGAGGTCTTCCAGCCAGGCGACTACATCATCCGGGAAGGCACCATCGGCAAGAAGATGTACTTCATCCAGCATGGTGTGGTCAGCGTGCTCACCAAGGGCAACAAGGAGACCAAGCTGGCAGATGGCTCCTACTTTGGAGGTGAGGTGGCCAGGGGTCCTGGAAGCCCAGGGGAGTGAGCTGGAAAGACCCCCGGGTTACTATTTCAGGCCACTGCCTGGAGGTGGGTGTCTCTGAGCCCAGCAGGCAGCTGGGGTCCCAGAGATGGGAAAGACAACCCGCCACACATTCAGTGCTGGGTGAGGTGGCCTGGGGTGGAGGGCTTGTGAATATATCTGCCAAGCATCTGTACCAGGCAGTGGGGACCCAGGTCAGGGTGGGATGCAGGCCCTTTGGAGGCCCCCCTGATTCCCGTTGTCCCAGCAGAGATCTGCCTGCTAACTCGGGGCCGGCGCACGGCCAGCGTGAGGGCTGACACCTACTGCCGCCTGTACTCGCTGAGTGTGGACAACTTCAATGAGGTGCTGGAGGAGTACCCCATGATGCGGCGGGCCTTCGAGACCGTGGCGCTGGACCGCCTGGACCGCATTGGTGAGGTGACCGGGTGAGAGGGCGGGAGGGAGGCAGTGGGCTCCTGGTCTCCCGCTCTGGCCTGAGCCCCTGCTCCCCTTCTGTGGCCTAGGCAAGAAGAACTCCATCCTCCTCCACAAAGTCCAGCATGACCTCAACTCAGGTGTCTTCAACTACCAGGAGAATGAGATCATCCAGCAGATCGTGCAGCACGACCGCGAGATGGCTCACTGTGCACACCGCGTGCAGGCCGCTGCCTCCGCCACGCCCACCCCCACGCCCGTCATCTGGACCCCGCTGATCCAGGCGCCTCTGCAGGCTGCCGCTGCCACCACTTCCGTGGCCATAGCCCTCACCCACCACCCACGCCTGCCCGCTGCCATCTTCCGCCCGCCCCCGGGGCCCGGCCTCGGTGGCCTCGGGGCGGGGCAGACACCTAGGCATCTGAAGCGGCTGCAGTCTTTGATCCCTTCTGCACTGGGCTCCGCCTCACCCACCAGCAGCCCGTCCCAGGTGGGCACGCCGTCTTCCTCTTCCTTCCACATCCAACAGCTGGCCGGATTCTCCGCCCCTGCTGGACTGAGCCCCCTCCTGCCTTCATCCAGCTCTTCCCCACCGGCAGGGGGCGGTGGCTCCTCTCCCGCTCCCACGCCCTCCGCCAACACAGCTGCCACCACCATAGCCGGATTTGGCCACTTCCACAAAGCGCTGGGTGGTTCCCTGTCCTCGTCGGACTCACCCCTGCTCACCCCACTGCAGCAGGGTGCCCACTCCCCACAGGCTAACCAGCCGCCACCCCCGCTGCCAGGGGCTCGGGGAGGCCTGGGACTCCTGGAGCACTTCCTGCCACCCCCACCCTCATCCAGGTCCCCATCATCTAGCCCAGGGCAGCTCGGCCAGCCTCCTGGGGAGTTGTCCCCAGGTCTGGCTGCTGGCCCACCAAGTACACCAGAGACACCTCCACGGCAGCCTGAGCTGCCGTCAGTGGCAGGGGCCTCTGGGGGGGCTTCTCCTGTAGCCTTTACCCCCCGAGGAGGCCTTAGCCCCCCTGGCCACAGCCCAGGCCCCCCAAGAACTTTCCCAAGTGCCCCACCCCGGGCCTCTGGCTCCCATGGTTCCTTGCTCTTGCCACCCGTATCCAGCCCTCCACCACCCCAGGTTCCCCAGCGCCGGGGCACGCCACCCCTCACCCCAGGCCGCCTCACCCAGGACCTCAAGCTCATCTCAGCCTCTCAGCCGGCCCTGCCCCAGGACGGGGCGCAGACTCTCCGCAGAGCCTCCCCGCACTCCTCTGGGGAGTCTATGGCCGCCTTCCCACTCTTCCCCAGAGCCGGGGTTTGCAGTGGGAGCAGCGGTGGCCTCGGCTTCCCCGGGAGGCCTCTTGGTGCCACCCCTGGCCAGCATGTCACTCTGCCTCGGAAGACATCCTCAGGTTCTTTGCCACCCCCTCTTTCTTTGTTTGGGGCAAGAGCCGCCTCTTCTGGGGGGCCCCCTCCGACTGCTGCTGCCCAGAGGGAACCTGGGGCCAGGTCTGAGCCAGTGCGATCCAAACTGCCATCCAATCTATAGCCTGGGCCCCTCCCTCTCTTTTCTCTCTTCTTCCTTCTTCCTTCCTTCAGGTTTAACTGTGATTTAGGAGATATACCAATAACAATAATAATCATCATTTAAAAAAAACTCACACCAGAAAAACAAAAGACAGCAGAAAATAACCAGGTATTCTTAGAGCTATAGATTTTTGGTCACTTGCTTTTATAGACTATTTTAATACTTAGCACTAGAGGGAGGGGGTGGAGCAGGCAAGGCCCAAATGCAAAAGCCAGAGGAAGGCTGGGGGGGTGGCTGGAGCCTGGCAGAGGTGGGGGCGACCCTGGTCGGGGTTCCTAGAGCAGACCCGTCATCGTATTTGTTTTTAAGGCACCAGCCACCACCAGCCCCTTAGCTGTGAACTTGGTGCCTCTCTTTGCTTGGGGTTGTCTTGTTCCCTGGAAAAGTGGCCGTCCTGGGGTGTATTCCTGGGGGAGCCTCAGTCACCTGAGTCTTTGGAACACAATGGGGCCAGGGTCCTGAGAATCTTGCGTTTTTTTTACTGCAAACTTAGCAAGATATGTATATGTATGTAATATGTGTATATGTATAAGCTATGTAGTGCTCTGTAGAGCCGTGTAGATAGCCGCACACACGTGTGTGCAGTCCAGTTTAATCCCACGTTGCCAGGACACCCAGGTCACCTTACATCCGCAGCCCGCCGTGGCCTGCAGGCTGAGCTCTGCAGGGTCTGAGGGAGGCACTTGCCGGTCCTCAGGGAAGATGACCCCAAGACCTCTCAGCGGGCCCCTGTCCCCCATCTCTGGTCTCACATCCAGTCCTAGCCTGACCTCACCCCCATGGAAGTGGAGGACTCGGCTGTGCCTCTCCTGCAGGTCCTCAGGTACGGCCTGTCACCTCTGTCCCTCCCTTCTTCCATCTGTGTGGTGGGAGGCGAGGGGACTTCCCTTCGAGTCTGCTCTGCGCCAAGGGCCGGCTCAGCACTTTCCACGCACGAACCACTTCGGTCTCACAAAGCCCAGGAGGTAGGCACTTCAGTTCTCCCCAGGTCACAGATGAGGAAATTTGAGTTTTGGGTAATTTTTTCAGAATCGCGTAACTAGAAGTGGCAGAGCTGGGACCAACCTGAGGTTCAGATTCATGCCTGCCTAAGGCCAAAGCTTAGATGATTGCCATTAAGAACTTTTGGGAGGGGCTGGTAGGCAGTCTTCAAGCATGGTGCGGAGGGAAGAGACCAGATTTTGGAGGCAACCAGACCTGGTTTGAATCCCTGCCCTGCCTTTGCTGTGTGATCTTGAGCAAGTTACATGACCTTTCTGAGCCTGTTACCTCATATGGGGACACTTCACCAGGATGCGTGAGGACCAGATGAGAAAAGTGTGTGAAACACTCAGCCCAGAAACGCACATATCATAGTAGGTGCTCAACAAGTCATGTTTCTTCTGCTCCTTCCTCATGTTCGCATCCTATTGCTCCAGCAACCTATGGAGAGAGCCCAGGGAGCTGTGGCTGAGGGTTCCGGGACTCCTGGTCTCGGGACACAGAGGGTGGCTTGGCTTCCCAAGGGGCCTAAGGGAGGCGTGTGGCTGTTGGTAGGCTTGAGCCAGGACTGGAGATCTGGGAAGAGAGAGAGAGGGAGGGAGGGAAGGAGAACTAGGAAGGGGGTGCGGCGAGGTGCTCAGTGAAGCATGAGGAGGGTAGGTGTGGAGTTTGAGGGCTTTGGGAGGAGATCTTGAAGTCATGCGGTCAGAGGGACAGCCTTGGGTGACAGGCTAAAGGGGTGGCCCTATTCTCCAGGCACCGAGGAGCCAGAAGCAGTCCAGAGTGGGGGTCAGTGTGAAAGCAGTTCCTTCCCCAACCTGGCAGAGCCCAGGTCAGTGGTCTTCCCCTTCCTGTAGGGTGGGAGCAGGACTGTCTGCGAAGACCCGAATAACGAGGAGGGCTGACCCCTCACCCCACCACGTCCATCCAGAGTTCTCCAGGCTCCCAGCCAGGATGTTGGTGAGATCAGGCTTTGTCCTGGGATGTGGGACAGGCTGGTTCTCCTGGTGATGGGCCATAGGGAGAGATACAGAGCTGCCTGGCTGTGGTCGTTACTGGGCAGGAGAAGCCCCCTCGGGTCCAAGGAGTTCTCAGAGCTGGAAGAATTTAAACAGAAGCCTCACTCTGAGTTCTGCACACAACCCTGCCCCCTGAGGAAGGCTTACTTAGTGTAAACCCACAGTCTAGTCCTGGAGGCAGCAGGGTGTGTGGTAGGAAAGGGACGAGTAGGGGCAGAGGGTCCAGGGGCATGAACAGCGAGCACGCCCCCTGCTGTCAGGGCCCGGTCTCGTCACCTGCACACACATTTTATACAAGCTCAGGCCCGGCCCAAACACGGGAGATGGGGCCCTCCTGTCCTCGGTCCCCCACAAGCAGTTTTCAAATCTTCCACTTTTAAAACAGAAAACGGTAACCATGCCGTATTGTATATTTTCTTTAAATAAAAAAATTCCAGCAGATGCTGCCTTCTTTTAGGGGCCAGGGACTGAGGGGGAGCACTGGTGGGTCCGGAGCAAGGCCGTGGTTTCTGGGCGGCTGACAGGAGGAGGAGGGCAAGTGTGTGTGTCCTTTGTCAGTGGCGGTGGGAGCCCCTGACTGGGTTCCTGCTGCTCCTGCCGGCTTCCAGGGCTCCTTCCAGAGGCCCTGGGACTCCTTGATGCTCCCTGATGGAGGAGGAGGGTGGGGATGGGCGCATGGACTCCAGCTGGATACTGGACAGGGAGATGTTGTCTTAGTGTGATCAGACACTGGAGGGCGGCCGGGGTGCAACTGTGGCCAAGATGGGGGGTTTCAGGACCAGGACAGTGGGTTGCCTTTCAGAGTGGCTGGGGGTGAGCCCCAGCCTTTGAGTTTCTGTGTGGGTTGGGGAGCCTGAGGAGGGCACACTTGGGATCCAGGCCCTTGTCCTTAGGAGGTCTGGTGCCCACTGCCCACCAAGGTTAGGGGATGTCAGACTTGGCCCTCAGACCCCTTGCAATGCCCTCAGACGGCAACCTCTGCCAGCTCTGGCTGCAGAAGATTCCTGCAGGCCCTGGGACCTTGCCAGGTAGAGGAGAAGCAATGATCTGTGGCTGGAAAAGCCCAGTCTCTGAGGCTCCTGGCAGCACAGGGAGGGCCATGCTGACCGCCTGCCCCGCGTGCCAGAGGGGAAAGTCCTCAGAAAGGTAAGGGAACCCTGTCCCCATCACTGATTACTGAGTGGATGCTGTTTCCATGGTAACTGACCTGGGAGTCCTGTTGCCAAGGAGGCAGTTCCACAGGCCCAGCATCCCCATGACAACTGCCCCCTGTGGCCCAGGCGGTGGTGCTTCCTGAGCACCACAGGGAAGGCAAGGGCGGGTCACAGGCCTGGCATTTGGGGATCTGGGGAGAACCTTGCAGGCAGACAGCGACCATGCTGAGTACAGGCTGGGAGGGGTTTCTGAGGGGTGGATCTGGACTGGTGCCCAGAACACTCACCTCATCCACTACTGTGTGCACCTCCCCACCCGCCGCTGGATCCTCCCCAGGTGCCTGCACAGGGCCAGGCTTCTGGGGCTGGGAGGTGGGGCGGGACACCAGTACCTGCAGTGTGCTCAGCTCCTTGCGCTCTCCTGGTATCTCCCTCCACCCTGACAATAATCCGGATGAGGTGAAAATTAGCCTCAAATCCAATGAGCTGAAGGGCACTGAAGCTCAAAGAGGGTGAGGACCCGGCCCCAGGCCAGTCAGCTAGAATGGGAAGAAGCTGGGATGCCCCGGCTTCCGCACGACCAGGTCCTGGAGCCCACCCTGGCCCCGCCCCCGGCCCCGCCCCCGGCCCCGCCCCCCGCACTGGTGGCCCCCGGGGCTGGGCGGCAGGAGCAGTCCGTCCGGTGCAGGCAAGAAAGTGTGTGTTGTCTGTAGAGAATTTAAAAACTAGAATTAAAATGACTGAATGTCAGTTTGCTTTCTAAAACACTCCGCCCAGCAGACGGCATCCCAGCCCCTCAATGCCTCCTCTCCTGTGCTTCAGCCCGGGGACACCCGCTGAGCTCCAGCATCCTGCGGAGCCCTTCCCTCTGGCATAATGGGGCTAAAGCAGACTAGGAATTTCAAATGGAGATTTTAAAAAGTTTAATAAAACACCCCCTTGACTTCGTGTCTCTTCCCAGCAGCTGCTCCTTGTCTTCTCAAACTCCAGAGCGATGTCTCCCCTTCGAGTCACTGCCCCTCCCCTCAGTCCGCTTCCTGCCTCCTCTGTGAAAGGGCTCTGGGCAGGTCCTCCATGGCCTCCTCGTCCCGGGCCCTCCCAGCAGTGTGTGACCCTGCTGACCAGGCCCTCCCCAGCTCTCAGGACGCCCTTGTTCCTTGCTGCCACCATTCTGTTCAGCTGCAGCTTGAAGGGCTCTTCTTTCTCCCGAAGGTCAGTGCTCCTGAGCCTCCAACCTTGGCCCCATCTTCTCACTGTGCACAGCACGAGCTTTCTGGAAACTGCGCCCATGCCCCTGGCTTCCCTGGCCTGCAGAAAGCCTCTCCGCTTCCCCTTTAATTCTGTCCCCCACATCCTCTGAGCTGCAGCCTGGGTGCCCGCTGCTGCCACTTCGCGGCTCCTTGCCCTTTTCTGATCCACCATCGCCCTTTTATTCTTTACTGAGTTGGCAGCTTCCAATGTACTGCAGAGCATGGCCTCCGCAGCCCCGCCCTACGCTGGCTGCGGCCCAGGCACGTGCAAGGGGCCTGTCTCCTTCACCCAGGGCTCAACAACGCAAGTCAACCCCTTGCTGATTTTGCTTCTACAATTCTCTTTCTTTTGAGGGTGGACTATTTCATACATGCAGGAGAAAATATAAATAAACACATAAAAATACATAGTGTTTCTTAATGATGGGGATACATTCTGATACACCCACTGTAAATTGAGAATATTGTCAGTGGAAAATGTATTTAATCCACCTAACCTACCAAACATTGTAGTTTCTTAGTCTAGCCTACCTTAAATGGCTCAGGACACTTTCATTAGCTGACCTTGGGGCCCAGCATCAAGGTCAACATTGTGCTGCACTCACTAGCTGAGGAAAGATTGAAATTCAAAATCTGAAGCATAGTTTCTACTGAATATATGTCACTTTTGCACCACTGTAAATTGAAAAGTCGGAAGTCAAACCACTGTAAGTAGCAAACCATCTGTACATAAAGATAATAAAATATGTATTATCATGTACCAGTCCTTCAGTTTAAAAAAACAGGACATAAATACCTTTAAACATTTATGCCAGTCCTCAAATTTATCACTTTCCTTCTCTCCGAGGAAAACCACTCATCCGAACTTTATTTTTATTTTAAAATTAAAGTTGACATTTAATATTACTTTATATTAGTTTGAGGTGTACAGCATAGTGCTTAGACATTTATATAATTTAAGAAGTGATTCCCTTAATAATTCTAGTACCCACCTGGCATCATACATAGTTATTACAATATTACTATGTTCCCTGTGCTGTGCTTGACATCCTTGTGACTGTTCTGTAACTGCGCATTTTGTGCTTCTAAATCCTTTCGCCTTTTCCACCCATCACCCCAAACCCCCTTCCCTTCCGTTTGGTAACCATCAAGATGTTCTCTGTATGTATAAGTCTGTTTGCTTTGTTTGTTAATTGACTTTGTTCTTTGGGTCCCACACATAAGTGAAATCATATGGTATTTGTTTTTCTCTGACTGACTTATTTCCCTGAGCATAACACCCTCTAGGTCCACCCATCTTATCACAAATGGTAAGATATTATTCTTCTTATGGCTGAGTAATAGTCTACTGTATATATGTACCACAGCTTTATCCAATAGTCTATCGATGGGCACTTGGGTTGCTTTCACATCTTGGATACTGTAAATAATGCTGCAGTGAACATACAGAAACATACATCTTTTCAAATTAATGTTTTGGATTTCTTCTGATAAATATCCAGAAAAGGAACTGATGCAACATAAAAGTTTCATTAACAATTTTTGAGGGCCCTCCATACTGTTTTCCACAGTGGCTGCACCAATTTGAGTGGTACCCATAGTGCACGAGGGTTCGCTTTGTCCATGTTCTCACCAACACCTGCTGTTTGTTGATTGGTTGATGATAGCCATTCTGACAGGTGTGAAGTTAAGAGACATTGAGCATCTTTTCATGTCCGTTGGCCATCCGTATGTCCTCTTTGGAGAAATGTCTATTCAAGTACTCTGCCTATTTTTAATTGGATTATTTGGTTTGTTTTGGTTGTGTGAATTCTAAGCCGCTAATTCTAATTTGCTAAGTTGTATGAGTTCTCTATCAATTTTGTATGTTAACCCCTTATTAGATGCATCATTGGTGAATATCTTCTCCCATTTAGTAGGTTGTCCTGTCATTTGTTGATGGTTCCCTTTGTTATGAAAAACTTTTTAGATTGATATACTTTCTTTTGTTTATTTTTGTTTATTTCCCTTGCCTAAGGAGATATGTCAGAAAAAAATATAAGAGCAATGTCAAAGAGATTACTGCCTATGTTTTCTTCTAGTTTTGTAGTTTCAAATGTTAGATTTAAATCTTTAATACATTTAGAGTTTATTCTTGTGTGTGGTATAAGAATGTGATTTATTTTCATTTTTTGCACATATTTGTCCAATTTTCCCAACACTATTTACTGAATAGACTGTCTTTACCTCATTGTATGTTTTTGCCTCCTCTGTCATATATTAATTGACCATATAGGTGCACACTTATTTCTGGTTTCTCTATTCTGGTCCATTGATCTACATGTCTGTTTTTATGCCAGTACCATACTGCTTTGATTATTATAGTCTTGTAGTATAACTTGCTATTAGGTAGTGTGATATCCTCAACTTTGTTCCTCTTTCTTGAGACTGCTGTGGCTATTCAGGGTCTTCTGTGATTCCATATGCATTTTAGGATTATTTGTTCTAGTTCTGTGGAGAACACCTTTGGTATTTTGATAGGGATTGAATTGAATCTATAGATTGCTTTAGGTGTGTGGACATTTTAATGTTATTTTTTTCCTGTCCATGAGCAGGGTATATGCTTCTATTTATTCATATTTTCTTCAATTTCTTTCTCCAATGTTGTGTAGTTTTTCATGTACAGATCATTTTTATTGCTTAATTTTTTTATTTTGCAATTACAGTTGACTTATAATATATTAGTTCCAGGTGTACAACCCACAGATAGGACATTTATATAACATACAAGGTGATTACCCCGATAAATCTAGTACCCATCTGGCATCATACATAGTTATTACATGTTTTTGACTATATTCCCTATGCTGTATTTATCCCCATGACTATTTTTAACTACCAGTTTGTACTTATTACTCCCTTTACTTTTTTACTCAGCCACCAAATTCCCCTCCCTCTGACAACTATTAAAATGTTCAGTGTAGCTATGAGTCTGTTCCTGGTTGTCACTGTTGTTGTTGTTGTTTGTTGTTCATTTATTTTGTTCTTTAGATTCCACATGTAAGTAAAATCATATTGCATTTGTGTTTCTCTGTCTGACTTATTTCACTCAGCACAGTACCCTCTAGATCCATATGTGTTGTTGCAAATGGTGAGATTTCGTTTGTCTTTTGGTTTTTTTATTCTCACCTGAGGACAAGCTCACTGATTCCAGAGGAAGGGGAAGGGAGGGAGAGCTAAAGAAGAAAACATCAATGTGAGAGAGAAATGTTGATCAGTTGCCTCTTATACCTCCTCCAACAAGGGGCTGAACCGGCAACCTAGATATGTGCCCTGACTGGGAATCAAACTCATGACCTTTCGGTTTATGGGACGATGCTCCAACCATATGGCAAGGGTGGGATTTCATTCTCTTCAATGGCTAAGTCATAGTCCGTTGTGTACACTATGTACCACCTCTTCTTTGGCCATTCATCATTTAGTTAGGTTTGTGTCTGTATCTTGGCTATTGTAAATAACACTACAGTGAACATATGGATGCACAAGTATTTTCAAATGAATGTTTTGGGTTTCTTTGAATACCAGAAGTGGAATTGCTGGGCCCTTTTTGTCTCCTATTATAGCCTTTGTTTTGAAGTCTATTTTGTCTGGTATAAGTGTTGCTACCCCAGTTTTTTGTTTTGTTTTCATTTTCGTGAAATATCTTTTTCCATCCCTTTATTTCTGTCCTAATCTTTATTATTTCATTTCCTTCACTCACTTTGGGCTTTGTTTGCTGTTCTTTTTCAAGTTCTTTTAAGTGTGAAGTTAGATTGTTTATTTGAGATTTTTCTTGTTTCTCGTAGGAGGCCTGCAATGCCTAACTTTCATCTCAGGACTGCTTTCCTTGTGTCCCACAGCTTTGGGGTGTTGTGTTCTCATTTCCATTTGTTTCAAGGTATCGTTTGATTTCTTCCTTGATCTCATTGTTGACCCATTCATTGCTTAGTAACATGCTATTCAGCACACACATTTAGTAACACACATTTCTTTGTGTGTTTTTCAGAGAAAATGTTTGATATGATTTCAATCTTCTCAAATTTACTGAGATTTGTTCTGTATTCTAACGTGATCTATCCTAGAAAATGTCCCATGTGCACTTGAAAAGAATGTATATTCTACCACTTTGGGGTGCAAATACTCTAAAAATATTAATTAAATCCATCTGGTCTAATGTGCTATTTAAGGCCACTGTTTCCTGGTTGATTTTCTGCCTGGGAGATCTAGCTATTAATGTCAATGGGGTGTGAAAGTGTCTTACTATGACTGCATTGCAGTTGACGTTTCCCTTTATGTCCATCAATATTTGCTTTTTAAAAAAGATCTTATTTATTTACTTTTAGACAGAGGGGAAGAGAGGGAGAAAGAGAGGAAGAGAAACATCAATGTTTTGGGAGAAAGAGAGGAAGAGAAACATCAATGTTTCGGGAGAAAGAGAGGAAGAGAAACATCAATGTGTGGTTGCCTCTGGCATGCCCCCTACTGGGGACCTGGCTCACAACACAGGCATGTGCCCTGACTGGGAATCAAACCAGCAACTGTTTGGTTCAAAGGCCCGTGCTCAACCCACTGAACTACACCAGCCAGGGCAATATTTACTTTATGTATTTAGGTGCTTGCTTCTTTGTTGGGTGCATAAATATTTACAAGGGTTATATTCTCTTGTTGAATTGATTCTTTTATCATGATGTAATGTCCTTATTTATCTCTTATTGTAGCCTTTGCTTAAAGTCTATTTTGTGTAAGTTTGCTACCCTTACCTTATTTTAAATTTCCATTTGCATGAATTTTTTTCACCCCTTTACTTTAGTCTGTATGTACCTTTGATCTGAATTTTGTCTCTTGTAGGCTGCATATATATGGGTCTTGTTTTCTCATCCATTCAGCTACATTATGTCTTTGAATTAAAGCCTTTAATCTATTTACATTCAACCTGATTATAAATATGTATGCAGTTATTGCTGTTTCATTATTAATATTTATGTTATTTTTCCCTCTTCTTCTGGAAGAGGTCCCTTACACATTCCTGGCAATATTGGTTGGGTGGTGATAAACTTCTTTAGCTTTTTCTTGTCTGGGAGTCCTTTATCTATCCCTCAGTTTTAAATGGTAGCTTTGCTGTACAGAGTATTATTGGATGGAGACCCTTGCTTTTCATCACTTGGAATATTTCATGCCAATCTCATTAGGCCTGCAAAGTTTCTCTTGAAATATCAGCTGACAGTCTTATGGGAGCTCCCTTGTTGGCAAGTAACTGCTTTTCTCTTCCTGAAATTAATAGGCTCTCTTTGACTTTAACCTTTGGCATTTTAATCATGATTTGTCTTGGTGTGGTCCTCTTTGGGTTTATTGTTTGGGACTCTCTGTGCTTCTTGAGCTTGTATGTCAATTTCCTTTGCCGAATTAGGAAAGTTTTTTTATCATTATTTCTTCAAGTAAGTTTTCAGTCCTTGGCTCTCTTTCTCCCTCTTCTGGTGCCCCAATAATGTAAATGTTGGTACATTAGATGTTGTCCTAGAGGCCCCTTAAACTATACTCATATTTTAAATCATTTTTTATTTTTGCTGTTCTGCGTTGGTGTTTTCTGCTACTTTGTCTTCCAAACCGACCATTCAGTACTCTGTTTTATCTAATTGCTATTAATTCCTTCCAGTGAATTCTTCATTTCAGTTCAGTTATTGTATTTGTAATTTCTGACTGGTTCTTTTTATGGTTTTTATGTCCTTTTTTAATGCTTACTATCTCTTTCTTGAAGTTCTAAATTTCTTGAGCATCTTTATAGCCATTATTTTTAACTCTGTATCTGGTAGGCTGACTGCACAGAGTAAGATTTGCCCCCGTGAGCCCTGGTGTCTGCTGAGGCCACCACTCAGGTATGCTGTTTGTGGATATAATAAGGTGGTGCTCTGAAGCTGGCCTCACAGTGTGTTGTTTCTGGGGCCTCTTGGGAGGGACTGTGGCACAGACCAATATCAGTCACTGCCTGTGACTGGCCCAGGCTATCTTTTAGGAGCTACAGAGTGATCAGTAGTTGGTAGCTGCCTCTACTGGACCTGGATGCCTGTGGGAGAGGCCATGCTGCTAACCACAGCCAACTGCCATGAGTACCGGGCCTGGGCCAGGTTAGCAAAATGCCCAAGGCAACTTGAGACCTGCCTGCCAGCTGCCTGTAAGACTCAGCCAATGAAAGGGCCTTGGGCAGTAAACGAGAGTTGGTGAGGCAGGGTCTCAGGGAGTCGCCAGGGTGATGCATGTGATGTTCACCAGGTTATTGCAGATTCAGACTCGGTGCCAGTGCTGAGCCTGAGACGACTCAGCAAAAGTTACAGGGCACATAGAAGCCAGCCTCTGCCTGTCTGGGCCCTGCAGAACTTTGAGTGTTGGGTTTTTTTTTTTAAAGATTTTAAATTTATTATTTATTTTTAGAGAGAGGGTAAGTGAGGAAGAAAGAGAGGGAGGGAAACATTGATGTGTGAGAGATATATCTATCAGTTGCCTCTTACATGCCCCCAACTGGGGACCTGGCCCGGAAACCCAGGCATGTGCTCTGACTGGGAATTGAACAAGTGACCTTTCAGTTCATAGGCCAGCACTCAATCCACTGAGCCACGCCAACCAGGGCCTTTGAGTATCTTTTAAGAAAGACTTCAGCATGGGCCAAGGTTGGCTGCCTGCTGCTGAAAAAGCCTCAGGTGGCACATGAGTTGGGTGGGGAAGGGTCTCAGGGAGTAGTCAGGGTAGCACGGGTGGAGTTCACCAGACTGCTGCAGATTCAAATTTGGCTCTGTGTGGGGAGGGCTTGATCGAGGGACAAGGGCGGATATTCTTCCAGCTCTACCCTGAAGCCCCAGAACTCAGTTTCTCCCTGTATGTCTCCTGTACCTCAGTGAGCTGCTATCCCTTTGCTGGGGCCCAGGGTAAGTGCCTGTGAGCAAGGCTGTGTTCAGTCCTTTAAAAGGATGCCTGGACTCCCAGCAGCATCTGTCTTACTTGGATTAATGGAATTCCCGCTGATTTCCACAGACAGATGTTTTGTGGGCTCCCCTTGGCATCACTTGTGCTCTGGGCTGGGGAGGCTGGTGTGGGGCTGGGACCCCTTGCTTCTCTGGGTGGGACCTCTGCAGGCTAGATATTTCTCCCAATTCTCAACTGCCACATGTGGGTTTTGGGCCAGCCTGTTTTGCATCTCTGTCCCTCCTACCTGTTCTGACGTGGCTCTTTTATGTCCTTGGTTATAGGGCTTCTGTTCAGCTAGATTCCAGGTGGCTCTACAGGTTGATTGCCTATTATTCAGTTGTCTTGGTGTGGTCCTTGGAGGAGGGGTCACAGTGTCCAACTACCCTGCCTCTTGACTAGTCCTCCTCTCATCTGAGCTTTCGTTCTGCCACTCCCTTGCTTCTCCTGATACATTTCTACTGAAAGGAAATGTCTCTCAACAATGTTTAGTTGCATACCCAGGTGGGGAGTGGAATAGTTGCCATTGTGAAAAGGAGAATTTTATCAATAATATTGTTCAGCATTGCTGATGCATTGGGATAATATGAAACAGACTAGTTTTAGTCCATTTTATTATTGTTTAACTTGACTTACAAATTATGCACTTTTCCTCACCTGCACCAGAAGAATGGCCATACCCTATCCACTTTCATAAACCACAGAATATATTTGTAAAAGTTTGAATTTTATGTGCCGGTAAGTGGTATCATGCTGTATGTACTATTAGTGATTCACTTTTTCCCATTCAATATTGTAATTCTGAGACCCTGTTGATGCATGGGTTGGAGTTAGCCTGCTGGCACTGTGACTGCACTTCCATATATGAATGTGTCACCATTTACATGCGCATTTTTCTGGAGATAAGACAGTTTGATCAGTTACAGTCCTCACTGTTATAAACACTACTACTCCAAATGTTCTCGTTTATGGCTCCTGATGTGTGAAAGGATCTCTAGACTCATACATAGGAGGGGAGGAACTGAGCCACAGGGTAAATGACTTCGCTTTACAAAGTAACATCCAGCCGTTGTAAGTGGCCCCAGCTGCCCACACCCCACGTGCAGTGTCTGAGACTTCACTCCCGCTGCACAGTCTGGCCAATAGCCGGGGTCATCACACTTGCTTCCTTTCCCCAATCTAGTCATATTTCATCGTGTCTTAATGTGAAAATCCCTACTTACCAGGAAGTTTGGATGGTTTTGGTATGTTCATTTGCCACTTGTGTTTCCTCTTTTGAGCAACATTGTTTATGCATTTTGCCCAATTTCTTATTGTTCTCTTTTTATGGATTCATAGGAGCTTTAAATGCACACAATCAAAATATCTTTCCCCCACTTATGGCTTTAATTTTCACTTTTATTTTAGTGTTCTTTGATGAGCAGAATTTTTGCATTTTAATGAGGCCAAGATAGCAATATTTTAAAAAATATCTAGTACTTCTTAGTGCCTTTTTTGCTGGTTTAAGAAACCTATCTTACTCTGATGTTATGAAGATACTCTTCTATATTAAGGTCTAAAAATGTGAAGCATTGTCTTTCATATTTAAGTCTTTAACCTGAACTTGACTTTGGGTGTGGTGTCAGGGCACATTTCAATTCTGTATGGACAACCACTTGTTCCTACCAATTTACAATGTCTTTTACATATCGGATCTGGGTCTGTGTGAGGCTCTCTGTTCAGTACCATTGGCTTGTCTGTCCTTGTTCAAATAGCACACTGACTTCATTACTGTAGGTTTTCGAAGTATGCTGCTATCTAGCAGAGCAAGTCCTCCACCATCTTCTTAAGGTGTGTTGACTATTCTAGTCCTTGTGCTACCACACACATTGTATAATCAGATTAAGATTTGTGAGGAACTTGATGGTTTTCTGATTTGAAATTATATAAATATTATTATTAAAATTTGCACTCCTACAAATGAAAGAGTGTAAGTCTTCCTGCATCCGGATCTTCTTTGATTTCTTATGTATTAGTTAGGGCAGTTAGCACTCACTGCCCAGCAGAAAAAGCTCCAGATTTCATTGGTTTAACACAGTGAAGGTTTATTATAGCTCAGGAAAGTCCCCTGACGTCACCTTGGGCCCCGGTTTCCAAGATCACTGTGAGAGGAGAAGAGACCCCTGGGAGAAATGACTGATTCGGAACGACTTCTCTCCTGCAGTGACACATATGCCATTGTCACCTGGCCACAGTGTAATTGCAGAGGCAGCTGAGTTGTGTGGGGAGCTCATGGAATGTTTGCTGGGCATTAATGCTCTCTGCCAAATCTTTCATCGAGTCTTATAGTTTTCCACACAGGTGCGTACGTTTTGTTAGATTAAGTCTTCACATCTTGTATTTTCATTATTGTTTGCTAATGGTATCCATTTTCTTTATCAAGGTATAATTTATATGTAACAAAACCCATACACTTTCAGTGTACAGTTCAATGAGTTCTGACAGACTCACACAGCCCTGTAACCACCTCCACCATTAAGATACAGAACATCGTCATTGCTCCTCCAAAGTCTCCCATGTCCCTTTGCAGCAGGGCCCCTCCTCCACTCCTCACCCCTGCGATCTGCGTTCTGTCCCTGAACTTCTGCCCTTTCCAGAATTTCGCATAAATGGATTTCGCATTGTACACAATGTCATCTCTTGTGTCTGATTTCCTTCATTTAGCTAAAGCTATCCAGATCTGTCTGTGTTGTCTTGTATGGGTGTGCCCTAGTGTGTTTGCTCACTGAAGAACAGCTGGGCTGTGTCCAGCTTTTGGCTTTAAGAATAAAGCTCCTATGAACATTCATATTCAAGTTTTCAACTGGATGTGGATTTTCATTTATTTTGAGTATAAATCCAGGAGTAGCCTGTTGAGTCATCTGGCAAGTAGTGATCTACATTTAACTTGAAGAGAAACTGCAGGTGACTCTCCAATGCTGGAGTACTGTCGGCATTCCCACCAGCCAGCATGCAAGCGTCCCAGCTGCTGCATAGCCTTGCAACACTGGATATGGTTTGTCTTTTGTTTTTAGCATTTCAGAGGGTGTGCAAGGCCAACTTTGGGAGTTTATTGGCTACCCATGTGGGTGCTTTGGTAAAGTAACTGTTCAAATTTCTATCCATTTGTTTTTCCCAGGTCATTTGTCTTCTTATTATTGAATTACAAATAATATATTCAGAACACAAGTCCTTGATACAATATATATTTTGCAAATATTTTCTCCTGTTTTATTGCTTGCCTTTTCATTTACTTAACCAGGTCTTTAAAATGGTGAACATTTCTAAATCTGATGATGTTAAACTTAGGAAATTTTTCTTTTATGAATTGTGCCTTTTGACAAGGGAGTTAAAATGGTCCACTGGGAAATGTTTACTTAACACAAAAGAATAAAGTAACAGAGTGATGAAAGGATGAAAATAAAGACATACAGAAAACAAATAGCAAAATGCCACATGTAAATCCCACCTCACCAGTAATTATATAAAATGTAAATAGATTAAACACTTAAATCAACTGGCTGAAGTTGGCAGAGTGACTTAAAAGCTATATTAGTAAAATAAATATAAAATATAAAAATAATTATAAAATTACATATCAAAATTATGATGTTTTAATATGAATGTATAATATATAATGAAATATATTAGAAATACATTATGTATTAATGTGATGCTAATATATAAAATAATTAGAATAGTATTTATTGACATTATATTATTTAATATATTATGTGTATCATATATAATATATATAAAATCCAACTATAAACTGTCTACAAGAGATACACTTTATGTTCAAAGGCACAACATACAGGTGGAAAGAATGTGAAAAAATGTACTGTGGCAGATTCTGGCCGGCAGGGTCTGTGTATGTTGTGGCTGCTCATGAACAAATATACATGGACAACAGAAGTCCTGTGGAGAAAAAGGGACAGCCTGGCCACTCTCTGAGAGAGAGAGAGGGCGAGAGGGCCAGAGAACCCAGTCCCTGCCTGGACAGGCTTTTATTGCTTCTCTGGGTACATTACATGGAGGGTGGTCCTCATTTACTATGCACAGGTTCACTGCAGGGGATTACCTTTTACAGCTTACAAAGTAAGAATGTTGCTAATTACTTCAAAGAGAAGGATGTTGCAGACCAAGGGGAAAAGTGGTTGAAACTGTCACCCTCTAAACTTTGGAGGTTTAGCTCAGATTTTAGGAAGTTGCATTATACCTTTTCTGCCTCAATTCAGGGTGAGGGAGTTTAAGCAAAAGCAAGTCTCATAGCAGCCTAGGTACAATGCAGGCCTGATTGCCCACGGGAAAACCTCTCCGTGAGTGTGGTCCTGCGTGCCACTCTCTCTCCCCACTGGTTTTCCATGTGGAGGCTGAGCTACAATTTTATGCTATGCAAAGTGATTCCCTACAATGTACCATGCAAATATTAGCCAAAAGAGAGCTGGAGTGGCCATACCAGTATCAGACAAAGTAGACCTTCAGATAAAATTATTCCTGAAGACAGGGATATTTTAAAGTAATAAAAGGGTCAATCTATCAATAAGATTTAAGAATTATAAACATATATACATCTAACGACAGAGCCCTCAAATTCATAAAGCAAACCTGACATAAAGGAAGGGAGAAATAAACAATTAACAGCGATAGTTGTAGGCTTCAATATTCCACCTTTAATAATGGACAGAACAGCTGGACAGAGAATCAGCAAGGAAACAAAAAATTTGCACAAAAATATAGACTAACAAGCATCTGACAGGCATCCAGAATGATCCACCTGAGAACAGCAAAACACACATTCTGCTCAAGTCCATGTGCACAGGTGGGCAGCACGTGAGGCCGCAGACAAGGCCTCAGTGAGTTTAAAAGAACTAAAGTCATACAAAGCACATTCCCTGACCACCACAGTAATAAAATTTGTAATCCTAACAAGAAAATTTGAAAAATTTACAAATATATGGAAATTAACACATTTCTAAAACACAAAAGGGTCAAAGAAGAGATCACAAGGAATGTGAGAAAGTTAGTAGAGATGAATGGAAACAAAAGCACGGTTCTGGGATGGGTGCACTCTTTTGAAAATTACCAAGTTACGAATTTTTTTATGTCTGTGCATAAACTCAAAATTGCAGTTTCTTTGATATGACAATGATTTTAACACAGATCTGAATAAGTGTTTTACGGAAAGTTTTTCCTGGCAAATGTTGCAATTTTTCCTCACTTGGGGAATCAAATTAGCTCTGCTCCTTCTACATCAAAGAAAATAAACTTATTACTTGCACACCCCCAAAAAAGCCAACAAAGGAGACACACTTACATACACACACAGAAGGAGAAAGGGAGAGAATCTCAAAACACTAACCTTAGGAATGAAAGGGGGGATGTTATTACCAACCTTGAAGAAATAAAAAGGAATATAAGGGAGCACTATGAACCATAGTGTGCTAACAAATAAGACAACCGAGATAAAATGAACAAATTCTTAGAAACACATCAACTACCAAAACTGAATCAAGAAGAAATAGAGAATCCGATTGGGCATATAACAAAGATTAAGTTAGTCATAAGTTTCCCATAAAGAAAAGCCCAGGACTAGACAGCCTCGCTGGTGGATTCTGCCCCATGTTTAAAGAAAAACATCACTCTTTCACAAACTCTTCTAAAAGCTGAAAGAGGAGGGCACACTTTCCTTTTTCTATGAGGCCAGTATTTCACAGACACCAAAACCAGACTTAAAAAATACAAAAAGAAAAAAGAAAACTAGAGACCAATATTCCTTCTGAATACAGACACAAAAATCTGCAACAAATTCTCAAGGGAGATGAGGGTTTTTACTTATTTTTTAAACATGGCCGAGCCAGCCGTTTGTCCCTGGTTTCCTCTCCCGACAGGCTGGTTTCCCTGTCACACTCTCACGCGCATCCCTGGCAGCGTCGTGCGTCCCTGGCAGCGTCGTGCGTCCCTGGCAGCGTCGGCCCCGGGCAGTGACGGGTGGCTCCTCCATCCCCGAGGCTTCCTCTCCCCTTTCCAGGTTCCCGGTGTTAGGCCTTTCCCCAGAAAAGTGCCAGCGGCTCCTCTTTTCATTTTACCACTTGGATTCAGTTTTCTGGACTTCTGTTGGGGAATTCCCTCGCTTTCTCTTGATCGAATCATTTAGAAGTATTTCTGTTGTAATTTGACCAGCATGTGAATTGTCCCTGCTTTTCAGATCGAGTGCAAGTGATGCTAAAGGAAACGCCATTTCCCTCCTTTGGTGAACACCGCCCTCCCGGCCACTTACTCTGCAGCCCTCCCTGGGCCCCTTGCTTTGCCGGGTCCCTCTGTCGGGTGTCTGAGCACTTTTCTGGCTGGATGGCAATTCTGTCTGTTAAGTTGTGTTCCCTAAACTAAATGACTCAGCAGAGATGTTCTTACTCATTGTGTACCTAGGGCCTGGCACACAGTAAGCCTTCAGAAATATTTACAAAACCACACATGATTCCCACCTTTCTGAGTGAGAAAGACCCTTTTGTGACTGGCCCCAGATATTCCTCCTCTCGCTCCGCCTGCCTACACCAAGTTCTCTTTGGTTTCGGTTCCAGCAGCTTCCCTTCTGTGTGCGAGTCTGGAATGTCCATCAGCTGGTTCTCCCATTGTTTCCAAGGTGACTTTGTCTACGGGCACCTGATCTATCACTTTGCCTTCAAGAATGGATCCCAGCTCTTTCCGTCCTCTTTCAGACAGCTGCCCAGAATTGTCTGGGAGTCCTGGGTTTTGAGCTTGTGGAAGGGACCCACCTTATTCTTAACTCACTAGGCCTGACCCCTACCTGTGGCACCTGGCCAAACGAATCCAGCTTCACTGGGCCCAAAATTGCTCTCGTGGCGCTTCAGGGATGTGGGGAGCAGGTTCTCCCAGTGGCCTGCTGGGAGATAAGTGCAATGAGCAGTCTCGAGGCCCCGGTGCAGTGTGATACAGGACAGTTCTCTGGAAAGTGATATGTTGATGGTCACATGAAGGGGGCAGGTTGGTGGCTCTGCGGTGGCCCCTCCTTCCAGATCGACAGCCTCCTGGGCTCACCTCAGCCTCATCTCCTCTGCAAAACCTTTCTGAGTATTTACTCCCAGAAAGAATTCAGACTTTGTCAAGCACTGGGCCCTGGTGACTTCAAGTTCATCCATGTACACTCCTACTATGTGCTAAGCACTGGGATGGAGAATCCCAAAACAAACACGATTGCTTTCCTTCAGGAGTCACATGTACTGGGAGAGATAGCAATATGAACAAGAACCATCAGAGGATTGGGTAGTTAGGCTGCATTTTTAAAGATGGGTAGAAATTTACCAGGCAAACAAAGCCAGTGGTGCTGGTAGGGGGTGGGGCATCATGCTTTATTCTGTAAGTGCAAACGGCTCTGTGTTGCTAAGGCCAAATTTGGCTGGAAGGGCACCTTAAGTAGGAAATAAAAGCAGCGAGGCACACAGAGTCATGTGGGACTCCGTTCTAGAGGGCAGGTGAGGCAGGTGGGGGAGAGAGCTATGGCACAAGGATGAGTAGGCAAGAGAGGTCAGACTGATGTTAGAAAAGTCACCTCGCAGTGTGTGAGACTGAGGGGTGTTCAGTGAGGAGCTCGTTGGACACACAGCAAAGAGGAGCCACTGTGGGGGGTACCTGAGAGCACCAGCGGCAGGATTTGCTGAGCCACGTGCTGTGGTGTTGAGGGAAGAGTTTAGAGTGGCTCCCAAATTGCCCCTCTGGGGGAGCAGGCCCACAGGAAGCAGACCCACTAATGAGCCATCATCCGTCGCTGGGACAGATTGATGGGGCTTTGCTCCGGGCCCCTGAGATGACCACACCAGCTGAGGAGGTCAGCCTGACCCTTAAAATCCGGATGAGATTTTAAGAATTCCAATCAGATTGGAATTCACATTTCTTGACTTGTGAAAAATCTCGGCCCCTCCCCTCTGTCCCCCGGATTTTCTTCGAATTCTCAGGTTGAGTCTTTTGGTCACTTCCGGCTCAGAGTATACCAATTCCACTTATGGCCACCCTCCCCAGGCCACACTTGTGCTTGCTCATCAGCATGTTGGTCCAGATGCCCTCCTCTCTGCTGGGGGAGCCGGTCGCTCACACAAGGCTTCATGCCCACAGCAGAGGTTGTACGAGATGTGGGGGGCTGGAGGGGGCTCCGTCAGAGAAGTGGGAAGAGCTAGCTGCGTCACTTTGCTTCTCACATCTTCTAATTTTAGAAAGTTCTTTGGGGCACCCCGCGGGCAGCCACTTCCCACCGGTGACTTCCCACCTGGCCTCTTGCTCGCGCACCATCTGGTTGGTCACACCTGTTGCCGGCACTAAGCTCCACCCCCAAGATTCTGAGGCAGTCACACATTCTTCTCGTTCTCTCGTGCAGCAGAGAGCTCCCTGTAACCACATCGTCTCTTCATTTCCAAAACTCATCTAATTGCTGGTTGACCAAAAGAGCATTTTGCGATGAACACCATCCATTCTACTCAGAGGGTAATCAGAATTTTAAATGCCATTTTCAACGTTAGATGTTTTTAATGATTATGAAACTGTAAAAATATTCTTTAATGACTGTCTCCCATGTGTGTCCCAGCCTCTCCGGTGAACTTTCCCCTGTGGTAGCTGGAAACCCAAGGTGAGCTGGGCACCTGCTGTCTGAGGCCCTTCGTGGCTCTCCCCACCGCCACCCCTTCCCCATCAATCTGAGGGGCGTTCAGTGCTGTTCTCTGCTCTCTGCTGAGATCAGGGCCCCCAGGAGGTGGCTGAAATTGGGAGGGGATGATAGCCTTGGAAAGGGGACATTTCTTCTTCATAGGAAGCCTTGCACAGAATGCTCCTCCTAGACCAGTTTGGAGGACATCCTTACCCTCGTTCCCAGCACCCAGTTGGTCACTGGGACACCGGGATTATTCATGACCCTGCCAGGCAGACAGCTCTTTGTATCTTCCAAGTTCCTCCCAGGACACCCAAAGGGGGCTGCTGAAATGGGAGGGTCCTAGCACCAGTATCCCTGCCCTAGTAGGTAGGATTCCCTGCCCTACTAGGACCCCTCCAAGGGAAAGTTGGGGTGCTGCATGTGTGTGGGAAGCTTTCCAATACACTCCAGGCCCTAAGTCTTCCTGACTGTCCGTCCATCCATCCAGGAGACAAGCTTTGCTGTTGTCAGAAGTTGCCAGTGGCATTAAGCATTCAGGGAGCAGTGAGAAATTATGTCTCCACTGTATTCACAGTCCAGTGCAGAAAGACCTACAGATAACTTCTGTAAAATATACCAAGGGCACTGCCTACAGATATGCAGAAGGGGCAGCACTGGCGTTTCTGGTCAAAACAGCAGCAGCCGTGGAGCCCATGCCATACCCTGAAGTGTTTCCCAGGTGGCTGGGGATCGGATGCACAGGCCACGTGAGCCTGGACCTGGAGGCTCTGGAAGACCAGCACCGACTTCAGCCATGGGAGCTCTGACTCCACCCTGAGGACAGTAGGGAGCCACTAAAGGGAATGATGGGATTTTGGTTTCATAAAACACACCTGGCAGCAGAGCAGAGGAGGTCCCAGGGCCAAAGGAGCAGTTAGAATGGATGCTGGGCCCTGTGTTCAGCCCTTAGTCTGTTGCAAGTTTATGGAGGGCAGGCCTGTGGCTGTTGTGTTGTTCATCACTATTCCAAGTACAGATCCTCACATGCTGTATCTTAGTGCTATGGACTGAATGGTATGTCTCTCCCCAGATTTACATGTTGAAAGCCTAACCCCCAATGTGATGGTACACGAAGGTGGAGCCTTTGGGAAGTGATCAGGGCATGACGGAGGAGCCCTCATGAAATGGACTTAGTGCCCTTTGAGACCCCAGAGAGCTCTCCCCCGCACCCGCCCTGGGGGCAGAGAGAGGCGACATCCATGAGTCTATGAACCAGGAAGCAGGCTGTCACCAGACCCCGGCCTATCTACTTACCCTGAATTGTGAGAAATAAACGTTTGCTCTTTGAAACCTTTAGTCTATGGGTTTTTTTATAGCAGCCTGAGCTAAGGCACAGAGGAACACAGTTGGTGAGGCAGCCCAGGGAGGGCAGGACTCACAGGCAGACACCTGCAGCAGCATCCCACCACCCTGAGAGCAGAGTGGGAGCCAGAGGCCCCGGGCCCAGTGTGGGCCGCGTGCTGACAGCAGGAGCTGCCACCGGGGGGCGCTGCCACGGCAGCTGCAGCACTTCCCTGCTGGGCTCGCTCAGCCATTTATGACCTGGAGTCACCTCCAGGTCATCACTGCAGAGTGGCAGTGATGGGGTGGGAAGGGGACAGGATTCATCTTTGGGGCCAGCAGACAGCCTCTGCCTGCAGCCTCCTGGCTCTGGGCCACACCCCCTGGGGCCCTGAGAACTCCTGCCTTTGTAGTTGCCAGGGCAACAGTGAGGTCAATTTGAGGCTGAGAAACAGGGGCTCCAAAGGTCTGTATTCTATTTTTTTGTACTTAGAAATTTTTTTTCATTTTTTTAATTTAGTTATTTTTCAAGTACAGTTTTTTGTCTATTTCTCCCATCCAAGCCCACGCCCCTGTCCCGCACTCCTCCCTCCCCCCTCCCCCCCCCCAGCCCTCCTACCTGTGTCCCTCTCATTTGTTCCCCCAAATCCCTCCCCCCTTAAATTTCCTTCCCTCTCCCCTCTGGTCACTGTCCACTTGTTCTCTATTTCAGTGTCTTTGTTTTTATTCTGCTTGCTTGTTCGTTTTGTTGTTTAGCTTCCTGTTAAAGGTGAGATCATATGGTATTTGTCTTTCAACACCTGGCCTATTTCACTCACAAAGTTCTGTTTTCTTAAGGAAAAAAAAAATGACTCTGACCAGAGTTTGATTGGATTAAAAAAGTGTATTGGATTTCCAATGCTAAATAAAAACATGAAATCGTTTTTTAAAAAGCCATAGAGTTTACAGCATCAACTACAGAAAAGGCCAAACAAGTGTGTACAGCAACGGGCCCCCAGCAGCCCCGCCCTCTGCAGTGGCCGGCACAGCGGCAGACACGCCTGTTCCAAACCCTCCCGGAAGGTGCTGCTGGGTGGCCACCCCCGTGGGCCATTACAAGACACACAATGGATGGTTTCGTTTCAAAAATCACAGCAAATGTAAGAAAATGTATTAAATTGTGAAAAGGTGCAATACAGAATAACTTTCCTTTTTCTTAATTTTAAAAAATCCCCAACTTTGAGCAGTTCCTTTATTTAAAAATAGGCCCCCCCACCCCAGCTCTGTGGCGGTGCCCGGGTACTGAGGCCCCGAGGTAACAGAGGCGCCTGGGCCCGTGGACGGGAAGGCCCTGAATACCGAGCGTGTTTCTTTGGGCAGAAGGTGAGCCGGCTCCTGGGGACTCTGGCCCCTGGCGCGGGTGCTCGGAGTGCTCTGTTCGGGAGCAGTGGGAATGCCCAGGCTCTGCAGAGCCCTGCCCGGCAGTATCCTCTGTGGCCAGCGGGCAGGGCGGCAGGAGTCAGCATTGCACTTTCCATTGCCCCAAATAATAAATACAGAGTTCATCGTCTAGAAAAGCAAATACGTGAGGAGACTTAAAAGGGGGAAATAACCAACGTACAAAGGCAAGTGGGTGCCGGTGGGGCCAGGGCCGGGTACCCGGTGGAGGTCTCACCAGCCGACCTCTGCTAGGCTGTGGGACCGGAGCCCAGGTGGCCTTCTGCACTGCCTTCCATGCTCTCTTCTGGGGAAGGTGCCTGAGGGTCTGTCCTATATTTTTCCATAATATATTCTTCATATTAAAAAGAACCAACACCTCAGCTCTTTACCTTTTTAAGACAAAGAAGATGGACTATTTGTGAAGGCAAAGGCTTCTGTGTGCAGCCAGGCCACCCGGCACTCCCTGGAACAGGGGCTTAGCTGAGCTGCTGGGGTGGGGGCACGGCTGTCCCCTGTGGCCCTCTCTGTGCCCATCCCCTGCCACATAAAGAACACTGTTCAGAAAGAAGCAGGGAGCCTCAGGGGCATGCAGCCCCCGCCTCATTCTCGCTAATGCAAGTGACCGCTGGACCGGCTGAGGACAGGAAATGGAGAGAAGCAAGGAGTCCTAAGTGGAACCTAGTCCCTTGTTAACCCTGACTTCCCCAGTGGGGACAGAGCCGGCTGTGGACTGGCCCCGCCCACTGCTGCACCCGGAGGTGCCTGCCTGCTCGGCACAGACACGCTCACTGGGACCTGAGCGAGACGTCAGGGCCCCCAAACCCTCGAACCCACCTATTGCACAGAAGAGCTTTCAACTAGGTCCAAATCAAAGTCCAGTTGCAACTTAGTGACAGCAGAGATGGATATGCCGGGAAGGGACAGTGACACAGACGCCTCCCTTCTCCGCGGGCTTGGGGAGGAAAGCGCTGCGGCAGAAACAGTCCCGGGGCCTCGGCAGCAGCCCCGATGCCCATTCCCAGTCCACCCCACCCCAGTACTGACACTGCACAGAAGCAACAAGCAAGTCTTTTCAATGTTACACATCATTCAAACAGATCTGTAATCTCACAGTGATGAGAGGAGAAAGTCAGGCCTTTAATAATTATAATAAAAAAATAATAAAAAAGCTTACAAACAGCAATGCAACATGTCCTCCCCACTCAGAGTGATGGGTTAACCGCTGGTAGAGGATGCAGTGATTCAGAATTAAAAATAAGAACAAAAAACAAGCCAATCCCTGGAACAACGCACATTGTTGATGACTTTCCATACATAATTCAAACAAGTAGTCAAACACCAACCACTTGTGGAGAACACCACGGACTTCCTCGGTTTTGATAGTGTTTTACTTCTGAAGGTAAAATAGGACACAAATAAAACTGTACATAAATGCAACATCTACACCCCGTAACGGCGACGCAGCCGCAGCTCGAAGCACTGCCTGACCACGGAGAGAAACAGGCTGGGGGCGCTTCCTGCCTCTTCCCTGACTCGGCGCTCTGCCGTCTGCCAGTCCTGCAGGGTCCCGGCAGGCGACGGGAAGCTGCCTCCACGCGGGCTTCTTCCAGGCTGACCAGGAGGAGGCAGGCGGCCGTGGTAGAGGCCGCCCCACGCAGGGACGCGGGCGGGTCTGCATGCTCACTCTGTGTTCTCAAGTGCTGTCCTCTTGTCCTCTGTACAATTCCTTGTTTTCAAGGCTAAGTCCCAAGACTTCTAAACTCAGGGCTGGAGTCACGTCCTGGTGAAGGCCGTCAGGCGGTTGTGATGGCATTTAGGTCCTTCATCAGTCCTTCCAGGTGGGCCATCTCTTTGGTCAGCTCATCTGGTTCATAGGTCTGGAAGAGAGCACGCCGTGACTGGGTGTGGTCGAGGAGCCCGCCAGGAGGAGAGCCCAGAGAGAGAGAGTGGCAGCAACAGTGTCAAACTGCCCCCAGAGACTGACTACCAAACCCCGGCGGGCCCGTGGAGTCACACATTATAGGAGGTGCCAGGGCCAGTAAGCCCCCAAGTCAGACACTACTCATTTCTCCACACTGCAAAATGCCTCTCCCACAATACTCGGCCCGGGGCCACCAGCTGCTCAGTCTGTCTATGTCTCTGCTACAGTCGATACAGTTAGTTGCTCTGTCCCTTAATCTCCGGACCCCAAGCTTTCCTCTTAAAGAGTCTTGTATCTGGAAATGCAGAGGCAAATGTTTTTATTGGGATGTGAGAGAGAAAAATCAAGGAGAGACCCTGTTGGCTTCTCATTTGAGAGCATCTATTGGAGTACCTTCCCCTTCAGCATCCCGCTCAGGACAGGTCATGAGGTGGGGCTGAAGAGGGAAAGAAGGTGAGGATGATTCAAACCAAGAAGAGAGGACGAGGGAGACAGGGCAGACTAAAAGGAAGGCTAGGGGTTGGCAGGGGAGAAAACGTAACTAGCTGGGCTGGTGAAGGTGAGAGGAAGCAGAGGACGCCTCAGCACCGTTCCCAGCTCCGAGGAGATGCCCGCCGGTGCCCGTCTGCGGAGTGATGAGTGGCCCTGCTTCATACTCTGGGCCAGTGCACTCTCAGGCCCTGGGACACGCCCCGAGACATCCTGGCTGGGCCGAGAGCCCCATGAACTTACACTTTCGGAGTCTTCCAGCATCCTTGTGGTCTCCTGCACTTCAGGGGCGCTGGGAACCACCACGGGCACAGGAGGCCTGCTCCTTCCCAGAGTCCCGATGGAGGCCGTCTTCACTGCGTGAACGTGGTGGTTCAGAGCTGCGGGGAAAGGCGCCGTCAGGCGCGTGGTCAAGCTTCCTCCCACCCAGACCCAGCGCACGACCTGCTCCAAGAAGGTACTGAGACCAGGTGGAAGGAGGGAGACAGGGCGCCCGAAAGGCCAGAGAAAATATTCCGTTTGCCTTCAGAAAACTAACCCCCCAGTCCAGGGGGCCTCAAAATGCAGTGGTCCACAGACCCCTTGCAGGATGTTGGGCAGATCGAACTCTTTTCATAACAGCACTAAAGTACTGTTTGCCTTTACTCTGATGCTACAGAAGCAACAATGGGGTCGCACTGCCGGAGCGCGGGCAGAAGTGAAGGCAGTCGCACCGAACAGTAAAGTCACTCACTGACACAAGCCTGCAGTTTGAAAGTCAGTTTAACGTAGGCTCATCCTTAAGGAAACTGTGAAAATTACTGTATTCAGTCTCAGCCTTGGCCACACATCTGTTCACGGCCCGTGATGGGACGGGGGGCGAGCACACAGCGTGCGGCCCCCGGGCTGGCAGGGGCGGCAACGCGGGCTGAGCGCCTGGCAGGCAGTTTTAGACAGCGAATGACGCAGGCCACTCACTCCAAGGAAAACAACAGACAGTGTTTACTGCCAATAATAAGATTTACGTTTCAAGTAAAATTAGAATTTTGAAAACCTTGTAACTACCACCATGAGCTTGAGAGCTTCCCAATATCTACAGACTTTGGTAATATAAATGAATGTATTTTTAGATATTATATCATGAAATGTATACAGATTTGGAGGACCTGTATAACTCAGTAAACCAGTATCTCCCAAATGACTAATATGTGTGTTGTGTGAAATGCGTTTAATAGAACAGAGATGGTTTCTGACTCCACATTACAGATAAAAACGTAAGAAACTACAACTTGCTGAGTTTTGCTGTAGATCAAAAAGAATATCCATGGTTATACTAAAAGGTTGTAAAAATATTCTTCCCCTCCTGGCTGGTATAGCGCAGTGGATTGAGCACAGGCCTGCAAACCAGAGGATCATGGTTTGATTCCCAGTCAGGGCACGTGCCTGGGTTGCAGGCCAGTTCCCAGCAGAGGACACATGAGAGAAAAACCACACATTGATGTTTCTCTCCCTCTCTCCTTCCCTTCCCCTCTAAAGATAAATAAATAAAATATTTTAAAAAATATTCTTCCCCTTTTCAACTACCTATTTATGAGGCCAGATTTTCTTCTTCCACTTCACCCGAAAGCACACAGTGCACCCGAATGCGGGCAGATGTGGGCAGGAGAGCGGCTTGGTCTTCTACCGAACCGCACCTTACAGAGACTCGCAACAGTGTAACAGTGTCACTATTCCCTTTATTTCTGTTTTGAAAAATAGTTATTTTTCATAAAAATCTGCTACTATCTTAATATGACAGATGCATTGCTATTTATTCCCTTTGTTTTCACCTGAGGACACTTTCTCGTCGCTCCCGGCGTGAGAGGCCGGGGGAGCAGGAGCACCGATGTGAGCGAGGAGCCCACGGGCTGCCTCCCACGGGCGCTCAGACGGGGGTGGCCCCCACGGCCTGGGTGTGAGCTCCCACTGGGAACCGGACTTGCAACTTTTCGGCTACAAGGCACTGTTCCAACCAACTGAGTCACACGGGCCAGGGTTGTGTGGCTGTTTTTAAATACATGAAATGGTTTTAAAATTTCTCGGTTTTCATTTCGAATATAGTAGACATTGAGGAAAAGCTCTTTTCTGGGCCTGATGACTTTTAAGAATACAAAGGGGTTTTCAGACCAAAAGGCTTGAAAAAAACCACTGATTTATTCTGAAACACACCATCACAATAGACGATACTGTGGAAGAGCAGGGAAGAGGCGTGCCTTTGAGGTCAGGGGACTTTGGTTCAGCTGCAGGAACTAAGGCTCCTCCTTTTCCCCAGCCCTGGCTCCCCTGCCCACCCCCCTCTGGCCTGCAGGGACCCTGGGGAGGGAGGCGGTTCTGGGAGGCTGGGTGGAGATCCGCTGCTCACAGCCAGGATACCAGATGTGACCACCAAGGATCCTGCACCCAAAACACAATCTAAAACGGCAGCTCACACTCCACAGCCGGTCAGTCTCTGGTCCCTGTGCATTCCTGCAGCCGGGAGCCCACACATCCCTGAGAGGGGTAATGGCACCCTGCTCCTTTCAGTTGCTGGGAGAAGCATAGAGGATATTTGCTTTGTTATTCTTTAAAGAAAGGGCGACTTCTGCCATAATCCAGAGCCAAAGGGTCCCTCCAGAGCAGCTGTCCCCACTCACCTTGCTGGGACAGTAACGGTGTGCTTGGCAGTGCAGGGTCATAGGTGGGAGGGCCTGGGGGCGGGATGGCAGGCACAGCAAAGCTCTTCAATGGGTGCGAAGGGCGAACGTGGGCTGTAGGAAGACTCTGGCCTGAATCTTCCTCTTGGGAGCTGGCCAAGTAAGAGGAGCTGGTAGCACCTTCAGGATCCTGGTGATCAGTGCAGCACGTCTGAGACGAGGAGGCTGGCATGGTGTCGGTGCTGGGGGTATTTCGAACAGATTCTACAGCAGGAGAGTCCAGACGTTAGCATTTTGTAAACCATTATACATAGGTGCACCCCAGGGTTCTGGCTGTTTCTAAGGGCCCCTGAAAGCAGCTGAGTATAAGCACTGAGGACCCTGGGTTCACACCACTGCCAAGGCTAAGTAAGAATGGACTAATCTAAAAACAGTGTCAAACGGTCTTGTCAACCAGCTGCTGAGATTTTTTTTTCACCTATGACACAGTTAAGTGGTCACAATTTTACAGATTTCAAGTTCTCCTCAGTACCTACTATAGTCCACATATAAAGGTTCGTGAGACTTCTGTCTATTAAGATGTAAATAATTATAAAAGTACATTTAAAATTTCACTCACTAATGAACAGTTGTAGGACTGGCCTTTCATAGATAACATGTCTAGTCATCAAGCCCGGCTGGGTCCCTGACAAGCAGCCGCCTGGCCAGGTGGCTACAGCAGGAGAGTCAAGGCCACAGGCCCCGCCTGCCTTCAACAGACCGCGCACAGCCTCACCAGAGCGACGGCCCCACAGCTCTGAGACCTGGGCACCCAGCTAGTCGAGAGGGCCACGAATGGCTTTAAGGTTATGTCATGTGAATGGTGTTGCGGTCAGAGAAAGAAATGGGGTAGGTTAGGTCAGCCCAGAAAAGGGGAAGTTTCAGGAAGAACATGGCAACAATGTCAAAATATGTGAAAAAGGGTCAGCATTATTCTGAAAGGCAGCATGATGGGGTAGGAAAAGCCCCAGCTTTGGATCACATGGACCTGAACGCTATCTAACCTTGGCACACTAGCTGGGTGAACGCGGCAGCCACTGAATCTCTCTGAGTCTCAGCTTCTTTATCTATAGAACGGGGAGAATGACATACGATTCACTGGGGATTAACTGAGAAGACTTGTAAGGTTCTTTTCTTTGTAAGTTATTGGGTGTCTTCCATTGGTTGGTTCGTTCAATCCTCAGAGTAACTCGAAGGCACTGGGAGGTTGGGCCTCGCCCTCGGGCTGAGTGGGAAGAGGCAAAGCAGGAATCTGGTTCCAGGCTGGACTCCCAAACCCAGGCTCCGAACCGCCACACACTATTCTGGCCTTCCATGCATAATGCCACCGCCCTGAGTCTGCAGCAGCAGCAGCAGCCAAGGCCCAGGGAGCCCATGAGAATGAGGGGAGCTGGTGCAAACCACCATTCGTACCCGAGGTTGGGCCCGGAAGATACCAGCTCAGGCCAAGAGGCTGCACCAGGTAGCCTGAAGGGGGGCCTCCCCGGACGCCCAGAGTCCTCACTCTTAAAAAAGGAAATGGCCCTGTTAAGTAGCAATGCATGGAGAGCCTGCAGAAATGCAACCTACTTCCCTGCAGTTGTAGCAGAGGCAGCAATGAGTCTGTTCTCTTGGGTTCACAGGAGGCAGGTCTCGTAAGTCATGAGTGCTACCCCCTTGGCTTAAAGGTCTTGGGTCCCAGGGATGAGGGACTTGCCACCCTCCTCAAGCGCTGAAAGTCTGGCTGAGACAGTCCTAGCAGGCCTACGACAGTTCTCATTCTCTAAAAGGGTGGCTGGGGATTTTATTTCTTCAGCCTGCTTAAGCCAGCCACCATCACAGCTGGGAGCTGCTGGTCTGCTCCGTGTGACCTGGGCCCAGGCTGGGAGGAGGTGGTGCGGGTGGGGAGCAGGGACAAGGAGACAGAGAGCAGGCTTCAGCCTGGACCCTGTCAGCCTGTTCTGGCAGATACGTCGGGTCACTCTGGGCACACAGGCCTACCCTGGCTGCCTGAGGTGCCGTAATTTAATAAGCTTCTGAAAGCCTAAGAGACGGTGGGAAATGTGAGAAGGTGACAGGGCGGCCTACGCGAGTCAGTGCTGCTTCTGCCTGCGCAGATGCAGAGGGCAGCAGGCACACGGGTTCTCTGCGAGGAGTGTGCCCGACACAGGGCAACACCCTGGCCCGCGAGGAAAACTAGGCTGTCGCGGAAGTTCCTGTTGGTGCGGGGCCGACCTCCTGACTCCCAGCTGTTTAAGACACACAACTTGGACAAGCGGGGAGTGTTCTTTCTCCCTATGTTGGCGGTGCCGCTGCAGAGAGCGCCCGCAGAGCCCCAGGGACACGTGCAAGTCTGACGTGAGAGACCTCCGACCTCTCCAGATACTTGCACTCTATCTTCACTATCTTCACAGATTCTATCGCTCGTTTTATCTTCTTTTATCCTCTCTGTTCAGTGAAAAAATAAACCCCTCAGAAATGCAAATCATCACTTCCCTTCACCTCCCTTCTTCCCAAGTGCACACAGCATGGTGCTTCCACCAACGATAGACAGACCGCGAGGATGGGGCACGGTGGGAGCTGCCAGCTTCCGGCCCACCCTCCCCATCCTCGTCTGGGAGGAAGGCGGAGGGCCGATCTCCCAGGAAGAGCCCACCGTGCACTTAGGCAGCCCCATGTCCTTGTGAGGGACATTCCTCTGCCTCAGGACACAAGACTGCTTCCTAAGAGCAGGTTTGAGGGCGGCTTTCTGGTCCCTGTTTCACCGGGGGCTATGCCTGTGAGGCAGACTCGGGCTCTCTCTGTACAGCCACGAGTGCGCCGTCTCACGCTAAAGGCAGGACCCAAAAGTTGGATGTAGGTTCAAGCAGCATTCTCCAAACCAAGAAAAGGTTTGGGAGGAGAGAACTTTGGGTACGTTTGTGATCGATGAAATGCAAAGGGGATGCAAAGGAGAGGGGATGCTACTGGCAGGTTCTCTTAAAATGAAACTCACTTGAAATCCCCTTATTTCCCAGAACCACCAACACTTCATTCTACTAGTAACATCCTAACTCTTTTTTTTTTTTACCATTTGAAACTTAAGAGTACATATAGAAGACACTAGATTTGTAGCTTAAAACTGAGGGTCAAAATGAATTTTCAATTAATGAGGAACAGTCTGTCTGTTTCATTTACTATCCCCTCACTTTTACTACTTCCTCCAGAAAACTGTTTTGAGAATGCTGTTTCTTAAGGTTTCCAAACTGGGACATGTCTGTCAGGCAGGGGGTTCCTTTAAGTACACTGCAGATTGTTAGGCCAATTTCCTACCCGTGTAGCCCTTCCTCCTGTCAGTGATCCACTAGGCAACCTGAGGTTTGTGACACGCACCAGCTGCACGCGGCCACCGGCCTTGCACCGAGCGCGGCTCCGGCTGCGCTCCCAGCACAGGGCGAGGCCCGGCAAGAGCAGTGCCTGCGGCCGCCCTGGGGCCCTCCTGACATGAGAGCGGCTGAGAGAGAGGCAAAACTGACCTCTAGTTTCTGAGAATCACCCTGAATGAGTCTCCTTTCACACTGGAGTGCTAAAAAAATAAATTAACTGAAAATATAACTGAAATAAGATACAAATTGATGGGACAAGACATGGTTATAGAATTAGTTATTGTGTTCTAACTAAAACAACGTGCACTGAGCCCTTAAAACTGGAAGGAAAACAGGGTAAACTTTACAGAAACACATGAGTCGGGAACAGAAACATTATGGTAAATACACAACACCTAGAAAAACTCCAAATCCTGCTAAGCAGGGCAAGTCCTTCCCCATTTCAGCTGCCAACTCTTTTGGAACGCCTTCTGCCTGGGCTCGGCCCTGGTCTCTCACCTGTGGAACTGGCCCTGTCTGAGAGGCACAGGGACGTGCCAGTGGGCCAGGGGCCGCCTGGGTGGTGGAGAAGACTGCGAGCTGGAGAAGCGAGGCTGCTGGAGTGGAAATGATGGTGAGGGTTATCGAGGGAATGGATGGGATGGGCACTAATCACAGCTGTGAATGAACACAAGACAGAGAAATGCTTAACATGCTTGCACAGACACACACAAATCACAGTTCAAGAGCAAAGCCCTCCCCCACCCCTACCCCCCGCCCCGGTGAGGCCATGCCCTGGGGTTTCCTGGGGCGGCTGGCTGGATGTGGACAATTAGCCACAGATTTTACATTTGTTTTAAAAAAATCAACAGACTCTTGTGCATATGCCTGCCTATCTACACGCAGAAAAAGAAGTCTGAGGAATATGTGCTAACATGTTAAAGGCGATCACCTTGTGGGGAAGAGTGATCAGGATGAAAACATCTTTTACTTTTGGTTTATTGTTCTGCAATAAACATGGATTATATGAGTTTTAAAAGTCTATCCAAGTATGTCACATAATATAAATCCACAAGAAACAATGACTTAGGTTTCTATAATTTTTTCCTGCTAAAGGGATGTTAAATCCCTTCTCTTTCACATATACACCTAATTCATTCTGTCTTTTTTACTTGTTACATGAAGCATGCAATAGGTATGTAGGCTGAATGGATGAGCATCTGTCTAATCAGTTTTCCTATCTTAAAAGAAATGCACATGGACCGGACGCTAAGGGTCCGATCGGGCACTAAAAGCTGGAACTCAGGCCTGTGGTGCTGTGTCTTCCAGCCCCAGACTGGGGGCTCAGCCACAGCCACTCCCACTTGGGAATGAATATACGCAGAGCTTTCCTAACTGGCTTGTTCCTCCTCACACTGGCTAAGGAATTAAATTGGCTGCATTCAGCCAACAAATCCAAATTTCCACCCAGACATTCCACAATCAACTTCCTATGAAGGAAGCACTTATTTACTGAAGCTTCATTATCGATCCCAGAGAGGGAAAAAAAACCAGAAGCTCAGCTCGGGAATTCTCTTTAGAGGATTTGTAGAAACGTTTAAGATCAAGATAACCTGCTCGAAAGCCCCCAAATAGGCAAATAGGTAGGGGTGACTAGGAACACAGGGGACCTTTTATTCTTTAAGCAAGGGCCTCGTGTGCTTTGTGATAAACTTAATTAGCCTCCGGAGTCTATGAGGATGTCTTCTGGCACTGTGGATTTCCCTGGATCTTTGGGGGCCACTCCACAGCACCCTGGTGAAGGGCATCCCAGCCAATAAAACAAGACACCTTTCTTCTCCGGCTACCTCCTGTCCCGGCCACCTGCAAATAAACGGGTGACACAGCCAACTAGGGACCCTGGAGTGTCACTGCTCCTCCTTAAGGTCTGGGGACATCACCGGGACTTCCCCTGCTCAGGGACCAGAGGCTCGGGTGGTCCTCTGGAATGAAACACATCTTGGAAAAGCTGGCTGAGGAAGGTCTGCAGGGTAGTTTGCAAGTCAGTGTCTCCTCTTGGGGAAGACCAACGGTTTTTAGAAGTAGGGCTTCAGAGCCAGTGTTTTCCAGAATTAAGGCTGGGATGAAGGGAATAAGTGTCCTGATTTTTACCTATCTGAAAGCATTCTAGGTAGAGAGGACTCTCACAAAAGAAAAACCGTAATTGACTTTCTCTTTTTTTAAGGCACTTCCAGTCTTTTCAAATGAAGTAAGTAAGATACAAGACAATGTGAAAGTGCCTGCCTAGAAGAGACGCCCATCATTAGCTGCTGGGGGAATCAGGGTCTGATGCTGCTGGGCAAGGCTTTCCTAGCTGCGCTCAGCTGTTTAATTCAGGGTTAGAGCAGGTGGCTGGAGGGTCGACTCGACCTGCTTGGGGAAAAGGGTACCTCCAAACCTGAAGATCAAAGTATTCCAGGTACCTGGTTTCAGATCCTTAAAGGTTCCACTTACCCACCCAACTACTGAGGTACAAATGAAATAATACTGTAAACTTATGCAATCTCCTCCACCTCTACAACCACCAAAGAAAAAAAGGAATGATATCAACTGGTACAGTATGTCTTTCCCTCTTAACATATTTAAAACCATCAAATCCAGGAATAGGAATAGTCAAATTCACAAGTTTTAAAAATAAGCCAGTAAGGTAAGACCTAAAGTCTTATACAAAACAAACAAACAGTAAAGCTACTATCTTATAAGTCAAAAGGAACTAGAATAAATTAATTGTTTTTGGACATTTGTATTTTTAAACCTGGGGACTCTGTTACAAGTGGGAAACCATGGTTTCTCCCCCAACACTTGCAAGTGCGGGCCCCTAAGCAGAAGGTACTTTGTGCCAAAATGACCTATTCCTGAACTGCCCCTTCCTCCTCCAAAGCTGACTTTGAAAATCCAGAGCCCACAGTGTTTGTGCCCAGTGAGTGAGTATGACAGAGTGTGTGCACGGAGACACTTACATGCTCGGGGGCCCCCCATCCCCAAGTACAGGGTGCCACGGCGCACCCGCGTGTGCGTAGAAACCTGTGATTATTTAAACCTCTGGCACCACTGAGGTGGCTGGAGTTCTGAAATGGGACATCTTTTAAGAAATAAATAAGCAATTCAGAGGCTCATTTAGGTTAAGTTGGAAAGTGATCCTTCAGGATCTGATGCTCTCAGTAGTTGAATCTGGGTGTCTGAGGGGGTCGCGGCCCCACTGCCCAGGTCAGAGCAGGCGCTGCAATGTCAAGTAGCTGATGAAACTGGATACTGACAGGCAGGTGGCGTCTCCCCATTCTGGGATGGTGCAGGCACCACGGTGCCCGCTGGTCTGAAAGGCTTAGTTTGAAAAAAAAAAAGGGACTCCTCCATTGCTTTTTTGGCTTTCAATTATGATATTTAACTTATTTTGCATTTCGAATATTACTACAGGTGGTTGGGAAACTTTTATGCTTATCAGAGTGAGGCCCATGGGTCAGACAATATTGAAAATGTTCCTTTAAAAACTCTATACTGTCAACTTTAGACTCCTCTAAAAATAAAATCTACTAATTAAAAAAATTCCCACAGGTGCCTGTCAACACTGCACCTGTGTTAGGAAGCTGGACTGACACCTGGCTGTCCTCCGCCCCGCCCTGGACGGGGCTCCCCCATCTCTCCTGCAGAGATGCTATGCACATTCAGGGGGACTGGTTACCTCCCTGTCCTGGGAAACTGGGAAATCGGCTTTTTACCTTCTTTTCCCTATAATTAAAGAAGCTAGTCTCAATAACATTAATTACAAAATATGGCAACTCTCCGATACTTCTCCCCTCAAGCTGCCAGAGCCCTGGTAGATTATCTTCTGGGCCAGGGTCAAGGGAAGCGGAAGCGGCCGTCCACAGCTAGGCCCCGGTATGACCGAACAGACTGGCAGCACTAGAGAAGAGAGACACTTTCCACTTACGCTGGGGCGGCTGGGAGTCAAAGGGCATCATCATTTTTGGTCTCATTCCCCGCCTTCCAGCCAGTGTAGACATGCTGTCCTCTGATTCATGCCCTAGACGTCAAATATGAAAGTTGGTTAAAAGTGTGTCCCGTGGGCCGCTGAGAAGGCTCAGCAATAAAATACTTCCAGTGGGGTATTCACAAACCAGAAAATGGGGACAAGGTGTTTCTGCAGGAAGTGAAATAAAGAGGGCAGTCATCGCTAGTGCGTTACAGGAGTCCCTCTGAGAGTCAGTGTGGCTGACACAATGCTGACCACCACGCTTCAGCCTGGCGTCTGTAAGAGCATCCAGACCAAGAACATTCTGAACAATGTCAGCTGGACTCCAACTGAAGGGACAGAACAAAATGCAGAGACAAGGGCGAGGGTCTCAAACGTCTGAGTAGCAAGGGGGAGAGCCCAATGAGACCCAAAAGGTGTCTTATCTGGGTACAAACCCTGTGTCCCACAACAAGCTGGCTATTCCCCATTAGATGTTGACGAAATCCCAAAACACACACTTCTTTCAATCTCAGCTCATATAGGAATCACCAAATTTAAGGCACTGTGATGAAATAAAAAATGATTTAAATGAAAATAGTCTCCCAGCATTTGGGGAAAACCTGTACCTCTGTATGAATTCCGCCTTTGATGGATGTTGCCGTCCATGGAATTGTCAGCTGGTGTGACATCTTGAGAGTTACGAGGAATTGGAGTATCAGTCATGATGGGGTTCGGGTCTGGAGACTTGTCGATGGGTTTCAGCTCCAGCCTCTCATGGTGGATCCAGAGGTCTGGGGGTTTGACATCTTTGGAGTTGCCTTTGTACTTGTGGGAGCCATTCACTGACTTACAAGCAGCTCGTTTCCTAGGCACAAAAATAACAGGGTTTTTTCAAAAGTAACCGTTTTAAACATATTTATCAAAAGGTTTGACAAATTAAAACTGCCCTTCTGAAAGATGCTTCAAGGAAAGGCAGAACCAAAAACAAGAAAAACAGAGGCAAGCAGTTTACTTCTGGGAACAGTAAAGGCATCTCCTCTTTGTCCACATACATTGACATGTATGGGCAGGGGTGTATTTCAATACTGCCCTGTGACTTTGTTCTAGTATCAGGACATCAGACAGGACTTTTAAATCAAATAATCTCTACAGCAGAAGGTTCCCCCAGTCACAAGAGAAAGGACAACATTCACTAGAAGCAGAACAATACAGTGGAGGTAGTACTGATGGCTTACAAAGGTGGAGGAACAACATTTTATTTTATACTGTTGTTTATTTTTTAAATGAAATTTAGTGGGGGAAACACTGGTTAGTAACATTGTGTAAGTTTCAGGTGTACATCTTCCTAATACGACACCGACACCGTGCACTCTACTGCTCACCCCCGAAGTCGTCACATGCGACCCCCTCCCCCCATTCTCCCTTCTCCTGCCCGGGTTCCCCTCTGGTAACCAGCACGACGCTGCATCTGTGAGTTCGTTTATCTTCTTTGAGCACTTTAAGCAGCCCACACTGGGACTAACTGGGTCAAATCAGGAGTGCAGATGACAGTGTCCACTTCTCTGTGCCTTAGTTTCTCCATTAAGCCACTCACTCGCCCATTTAATCAGCATTTCATCGGTGCCCACTGGGTGTCAAACTGTGCGCCAGACCGCTGTACCTTCAGCACTTCCGGTTGAATGAGGAAGGGTGGGCACTGAATAATTATTTTAAAATTGTCTGAGTTTAACGAAATGCCAGAAACCACAAAACCAAATGCCAGTGTTACAGAAACCACTTAATAATATGCCAACTAACTGGACAACCTGGATAAAATGGATAATTCCTAGAAACATACAATCTTCCAAAACTAAATCAGGAAGAATCAGACCATCTGAGTAGACAGATTACACCTAGTGAAATAGAAGCAGTAATGAAAAAACTCCCAATAAACAAAAACCCTGGACCAGATGGCTTCACAGGTTAATTTTACCAGACATTCCTGTAAGTACTAATACTCTCCTCAAACTGTTTCAAAAAATTCAAGAGGAGGGAAGGCTTCCAAACTCATTTTTATGAGGCCAATATTCTCCTAATTCCAAAACCAGATAAAGACACTACAAAGAAAATTATAGGCCAATATCCCTGGTGAACAAGATACTAAAATCCTCAACAAAATATCAGCAAACCGATTACAGCGATGAATCAAAAAGATCAGACACTCTGATCAACTTAGATTTAGTCCAGGAATGCAAGGTTGGTACAACATTCACAAACCAATACATGTGATTCACCACATGAACAAAATGAAGGCTAAAAACCACATGATTATATCAATAGAGGCAGAAAAAGCATCTGAGAAATACCAGCATCTATTTACGATAAAAACTCTCAGCAAAGTGTGATTCGAGGGAACACACCAAAACATAATAAAGGACATATATACAAACCAAGCATTACACACAATGCGCAAAAACTACAAGCGCTTCCCTTAAGACTGGGAACAAGACAGGGATGTCCGCTTTCACCTCTCTTACTGGACATAATACAAAGTTCTAGCCACAGCACTCAGAGAAGAGGAGATAAAAGACATGCAAATTGGAAAGGAAGAAGTAAAATTATCTTTTTTTGCAGATGACAAGATACTGTACATAGAGAATCCCAAAGATTCCACCAAGAAAACACTACAACTGATAAATAAATTCAGCACTGTAGCAGGACACAAAATTAATATTCAGAAATAAGTTGCATTTTTAGACACAGTAATGAACAGAAAGGGAAATTAAGAAAATGATCCCATTCACAATCACTTTGAAAAGAATAAATACCTAGGAATAAATCTAACCACAGATGTAAAACACCTGTACTCAGAAAACTGTAAGACACTGAAGAAAGAAACTGAAGAAGATGCACATAAGCAGAAGCACATACTGTGTTCATGGACAGGAATAATTAACATCATAAAATGTCCATACTACCCAAAGCAATCTACAGATTCAATGCAATTCCCAACAAGATTCCAATGACATATTTCACAGAAACAGAACCAATATTTCAAAAATTTATATGGAACCACAAAAGACCCAGCATAGCAACAGTGATCCTGAGAAAGAAGAACAAAGCTGGAGGAATCATGCTACATAGTAACAAACTACACTATAAGGCCTTAGTAATCAAAACAGCATGGTCCTGGCATAAAAACAGACACACATCAATGGAACAGAATAGAGAACCCGGAAACAAACTCATACCTTGATAGTCAATTAGTATTTGACAGAGGAAGCAGGCACATACGATGGACTAAAGATAGTTTATTCAATAACTTGTGTTGGGAAAATTGGACAGATACATGCAGAAAAATGAAACTAGACCACCTTCTTACAATACACACAAGAATAAATTGAAAATGGATAAAGGCTTAAATGTTAGGCCCACAACCACAAAAACCGTAGGAGAAAACATAGGCAGCAAAATCTTGGACACTGCTTGTAGAAATATTTTATCCAATATATCCCTCCAGATAAGGAAAAAAAGAAAAAAAATAAACAAATGGGACTACACTGAATGAAAAAGTTTTGCACAGCAAAGGAAATCATCAACGGAATAAAAAGACGACCCACAGAATGGAAGACCATATTTGCTAATACATCTGATAAGGTGTTATTCATCTGAAAAGGGGCTAATATCCAAAATTTATAAAGAACTTACAAAACTCATCACTAAAAAACCCAAACAATCCAGTTAAAAAAATGGGCAAAGGACCTAAAGATACTTCTCCAAAGAGGACATACAGAGGACCTACAGACATATGAAAAGGTGCTCAATGTCACTAATCATCAGAGAAACGCAAGTTAAAATCACGAGATATCATCTTCACACCTGTCAGAATGGCTGTCATTGATAAATCAACAAACAGCAAGTGCTGGTGAGGCTGTAAGAAAAGAGGACCCTCACACACTGCTGACTGGTGCAGTCACTGTGGAAAACAGTACGGAGTTTACTCAAAAAATTAAAAATGGAACTGACTCTTGACCCAGTGATTCCACTTCTGGGAATTTATCCGAAGAAAGCCAAAATACTAATTCAGAAGAACATAAGCACTTCTGTGTTCATAGCAGCATTATTTACAATCCTCAAGATATGTAAACAGCCCAACTGTCTATCGGTAGATGAGTGGATAAGAGAATTCTGCGACAATTACACAATGAAATTCTACTTGGCCATTAAAAAGAAGAAAATTTTACCCTTTGTGAATATATGGATGGACCAGGAGAACATTATGGTAAGTGAAATAAGCCACTCAGAGAAAGACAAATACCATATGATTTCATTCATATGTGGAATCTAATGAACAAACTGAACTAACAAGGAAAACAGAGACAAATTCAGAACAAAGAGCAGGATGACAGCTGAGGCGGGGAGGGGGGGTCAGGAGGTGGAGGGATTGAGCAAACAGGAGAAAGGACTCATGGTCATGGACAGCCTGTGTGGTGACTGCTGGGCTGTAAGAGGCCTAAATGGCAATGGAAAAACTCATCAGAGTTTTTATATAATAAAAACTCTGCCAAAAAAGGGTTTTGTATAATAAAACCCATCAGAGTTTTATATAATAAAAAACCTGCCAAAAAAGGTAAAGAAAATTAAAAGATTCATCCTACATTTCCTGTAGAAATATTTAAAGAATCGCTTTTCATGTATTTATGTTTTAATTCTGTGTGCAACTCCAGATACTGAAGTCACATAGAAGCAAAAAATGAATATCAAAAATCTGTGGGCTAGATTTGGGGCTCCTAACTGTTTCTTTCTTTTAATCCTGACCTGAGGATATTTTTTCACTGCTTTTACAGAGAGAGGCAGGGAGAAGGCAGGGGAGAGAGAGAGAGAGAAACATCAATGTGAGGAACACTCACAGGCTGCCTCCTGTACGTGCCCTGACTGCGGTCTAAACCACAACCTAGGCATCTGACCTTACTGGGGCTGAACCCACAACTTTTCAGTTTGTGGAATAATGCTCCAATCAATTAAGCCACGCTGGCCAAGGCTGGGGCTCCTTACTTTTTCTGGTGAGAGGTGGTGCGCCTGGTGCAAAAGATAGCAATGATCACAACCACCACGATGGTGATGACCCCAACAGAGACGATGATGACCAGGAGCATATTACTGTCCAGAGGAGAGGTGGGGCTTCCATGGGGACTGTTACTACCTGAAGAGAAAAAAACAGCACGTTAGCTTAGAGAATTCTAGAAATGCACACAATCACGCTATATCGCCTTCACTGGAGTACAGACATGTCATGTGAGTTTCTAACTCATAAAAGTGTGTCATAAACATGGCTATCTCCTCTAGGTTATGAAATCCAGAAAGCTAAGTTTTGGCCCTATAAACATTTCTCAGCACAATACCTTACACAGCTGGTGTTTAATTAAAGCTTCTGAAATTATGCTGAACATCAAATGTGAAAATTAAGGATCTTTCCCTCTGGTGTTTTATACTGTATATAACTGGGTTTTATACAGCACCACTTGTATATCATTTAGGTTTCTGACCTTCAAAACTATTTTAAAATTGTACATTCACAGAAAGCAAAAGTTTTTCTCAAAATATGTCTGAGATCATAAAAGATTACTTTTATGATCATAAAAGAAAAATAAAGCCTCTGTCTTTATTAATTATAGTTTATGCAGAGTTAATTCTCTTTATTTCAGGAAAATGCAGCTCTGTATATATGCATTAATGAGAGGTTACTATGTTCTAAGCATTGTTCTAGGTACTAAGGATGAGGATTCAATGGTGAGTCACAAAATTATAAATGTTGGGGTGGGGGTAGGACCAAACAACAAATAACGAATCATCAGTAGTGAATGCTATGAAAAAAATTGAATGAGGGGTACAATACGGTGATTGGGTGGCTATTTTATATTGGGTGATTGTAAAAAGCTTCTTTGAGGAGACGGCATTTGAGCTGAGCTTTAAATGAAAGGAGAGATCCCACCTAACAAAGACATGGAGGAAAAGCACTGCAGAGGGAGGGAACAGCTAGTGGAAGCATCATAAGACAGGAATGAGCCTGGCGTGGTCAAACAGGAGAAAGGTGGCCACTGCTGTTTAAGCAAAGAGAGACATGCAAAGTACAGAGAAGAAAGTGAGCAGGAAAAAACAGAATGAGGCTGGAGAGTGTGCAGAGGCTATTTAGAGCCTTTAGGGCATTTCGATTTATTTTCTTTTTTCTTCTTTTTTATTATTTCCCCATTGCTTATAGGATGAGGTCCAAGCTTTTTATAGAGGTCTTCCTTCTGTGACCTAGTTCTACTCTAAAGTTCTTTTCTGTTTTCTGAACTGCTTCTATTTTCTGAATCATTTCCATTTTTGCTTCCAATCTCACCATAAAAGTTACGCAGCCTCATATTATAAAATATGGGAAACCCCACCACACAAATCTAATCGCCATGGATAATTGATATCTTTCCTTCTAGTTTTTTTCTCTCTCTCTCTCTCACCTTTCTAACAATTGGAGCTATACAGCAGTGGAATGCACTGCTTTACCAAATAATAAGTGTTCAGTCACTGAAGTACTGAAGGAGTCATTCTGCCAGTCTGAGATGTGGTAGGATAAATTCCTACCATGACGTATGGCTTGCAAAGCTATTTTTAGAAAAAGCTCCCAAAGTGATTTTCATATACACCCTGGTTTTTAAACTTAGGATCTAATCCAAACTATACTTATAGGGGAATCCCTCCCATAACATTGGATTAGCTTCTAGTTCTGATTCTATGCTTTCATAGACTATATCTAAGCAAAGTACAAAATCTGGGCTGATTTAGGAAAGCTTAAGAGTTTATTATTCTCCATTTGATACATTTTTATTCTTCATATCTGCGAAAAAAGTAAGCAGAGAGACAATACAAATTCTGTATACTGACCTTTACTAGAGTAATATTTTAAAAAATAAAATAGACTTCTGGTCAAGATGGAGGAGTAGGTAAACCATGCTTTACTACCTCCTTGCACAACCACAGAAAGAATTACAACTAGATCTCAAAACGAGTAATAACCTGAACCATCAGATAATCAAGCTGTATGGAAATCTGATAATCAAGAATTTTAAGAAGCCACATTCATCCAGACGGGTGCCTCTTCTACATGAGGCCTCACTACTAAGACAGGGAGTCAAAGCAGCTCTACCTAATACACAGAAACAAACACAGGGAAGGTCCCAAATTCAAAAGACAAAGAAACATGGTTCAAATGAAAGAAGAGAACAAAATCCCAGAAAAAGTACTAAATGGAACAGAGACAACCACCTATCTCAAAACACTGGTGATCAGGATGCTCAGAGAACTCATTGAGTTCTCTGCAAACAAAATAAACAAAAGAACCAGGAAGAAATAAAAGTTATACTAAGTGAAATAAAGAAAAATCTACAGGGAACCAACAGCAGAGGGGATGAAGCCGGGACTCAAATTAATGATTTGGAACATAAGGAAGATATAAGCATTCAACCAGAACAACAAGAAGAAAGAATAATTTTTAAAAAGCCCCAAAACCAGCCCTGGCTGGTGTAGTGGATTGAGCACAGGCCTGTGAAGCAAAGGTTCGCCAGTTTGATTCCCGGTCAGGGCACATGCCTGGGTTGCAGGCCAGGTCCCCAGTAAGGGACACATGAGAGGCAACCACACATTGATGTTTTTCTCCCACTCTTCTCCTTCCCTTCCCCTCTCTCTAAAAATAAATAAATAAAATATTAAAAATAAAATAAAAAGCCCCCAAACCAAAAAACACGAGGATAGTAAGGTGTCTCTGGGACACTGCCAACCATACCAACATCCAAGTCATATGAATGCCAGAAGGGGAAGAGGAAGAGCAAGAAACTGAAAACTTATTTGAAAAAAGAATGAAAGGAACCTTCTCTGATTTGGTAAAGGAAATGGGCATACAAGTCTAGGAAGCACAGGGAGTCCCAAACAAGTTGGACCCAAAGAGGACCACAATAAGGTGCATCATAACTAAAATGCCAAAGGTTAAAGATAAAGAGAGAATCTTAAAAGCAGCAAGAGAAAAGCAGATGGTTACGTAAAAAAGGAGTTCCCATAAGACTGTCAGCTGTTTTCTCAAAAGAAACTTTGCAGGCAAGAAGGGGCTGGAAATAAATATTCAAAGTGATGAAAAGCAAGGACCTCCATCCAAGATTACTCTATCCAGCAAAGCTATCATTTAGAATGGAAGGGTAGATAAAGTGTTTCCCAGACAAGGTAAAGCTAAAGGAGTTCATCACCGCCAAGCCATTACTACATAAAATGTTAAAAGGGACTTATTTAAGAAACAGATCAAAACTATGAACATTAAAAGGGCAACAAATTCACAACTATCAATAACTGAATCTAAAAAACAAAATAAGCATACAACCAGAACAAGGACAGAATACAGACATGGAAATCTTGGGCAAGTTATCAGCTAGGAGGGAGAGTGGGGAGAATGGGGGGAAGGTACGGGGAATAAGAAGCATAAATGGTAGGTACAAAACAGTAAGGGGGAGGTTAAGAATAGTGTAGGAAACAGAAAAGCCAAAGAACTTACATGCATGACCCATGGACGTGAACTAAGGGGGGGGCGGAATGCTGGAGGGCAAGGGGATATTGGGTGGAGTAAGGCAAAGGGGAAAACTGAGACAACTGTAATAGCATAATCAATAAAACAGATTTAAAAAACAAAAATAATATTTTGACATATGGCAAAGACTACAGAACTAGGAGTCAATAAAACGAGACTGTATTTAGGCTTTACATGAACCTTTACTAACAACGGTGCAGAGCTACTGGGGAGGGTATACAGCAGGGCGGGCACTGAAATGAGAGGCTGGGAGTTCTCAGGGGTTGGGAGGAAAGCAGAGGTGGGGGTGGTTCCTCTTCGCATTCAACACAGGCTAATTCTCACTTGACTGTCATTTGACCCCCAACTGTGAGCTGGCCGAAATCTCCCTTCTAAGAAAAAGAGTGAGTGGCCAAAGGGAACATTACCCCTTCTACCAGGGACATTATGATAGGCCATTTCTTAAGCCTCATCTGAACTATTTCAACAGCTTACTAACCATTTTTGGACTTTATACTCTCACTCCCAACTCGTTCTTCACTGTCTACTAGTAGTAGATACTCAATAAATGGAAGTCAGAGTTTACCACTATCAGACATCTTACACGTGTTACTGACAGGATAAAGCTCACATTTCTTAGCACGGGTGCTTGAGCTTTTGAGAGGCTGGTTCTAACCAATAACCAACCTTCTCTAACCTGAGAATCTCTATCCTGCCTCCAGGCAGTGTAATCCCCCTGGAAAGCAGGTTGTTTTATATGTCCATGCCTTGGCACATGCTGTTTTTGCTTCCTGGAACGTATAAACCCCTCTGTGACATTTAGTAATCTCCTATGCACCATTTAAAATCTGGGTCAGCCCTGGCCAGGAGGCTCAGTTGGTTGGACCATTGTCCCATACACCAAAGGTTGTGGGTTCAATCCCCAGTCAGGGTGTGTCTAAGAGGCAACCGATCAGTGTTTCTCTCTCACACTGATGTTTTCTCTCCTCTCCGACCTTTCTTCTCTCTCTAAAACCAATAAGCATATCCTTGGGTGAGGATTTAAAAAAGGATCATATATCACATCTTCTATAGAGCTTTCCCTTTTCTCTATGAGGTAGTTTGTTAATCATTTCTCCTGTTCCCATGGCCTAATATATAAAACCTGAGCCTTAAAAAATGTGTGAATGAATGAATGAATGCATTAATAAAAAAGATACAAAGAAATAATTACTTTTTTCACAACCTTGAATAATGTATTGTGGACAGCAGATAAATGTAACATATGTAGCCCAAGAAAGTGAAAGTCCTGGAACTCAGACACGAAAAATTCCTTGAAGCACGCAAATTTGTCTCACTGTCCTAAGAACTGGCTGATTTCACTGAAGTCTGAGCAGTATCACTTTTTATTTAAACAGATAGCTAGAGATTAAGCAATCATTTTATTTCCACACTCAGAGGAGGAGTTTCCAGAGGACAGGCACTCCTCACTGGCAGGGGTAGACACAGCAAAGGTTATTTCTAATCGCTACTTGTACGGATTTTCACCAACACCAGATTTACTCTGTGTGTAATAGTGGGAAAGGCACAACGAGATGTCAGAAGACCTAGGTTTTGGTTTTAGGACTTCCCTAATTAGTGGTGGGCCCAGGCACATTGTATCTCCACTACGTCTCCTAAGGTTTAAAGTGGGAGTGAGGAGATCCAAGATGACTGCAGAGAAGGTGGAAGCTGCATTAACCTCCTCCCAGGACCACACAGGAATTACACCTAAATTATACAAAAATCATTCTGAATAACCAACTGAACACTAGCTGGAGAGAAGCCTTATACTCGAAGGCACCACAGTAACACTGGCACGGAGTGCAGAGGTACGAGAGGGCTGGCTGGGCTCCCATGGGCAGCAGCCGAAGTTCTGGAGCTGGAGGGTTCCCCCTGAGAAGTGAGGGGTCTAAATCCCCAAATGGGCTCCACAGCCTACAGCACCAGAGCCAGATGGAACCCAAATAACATTTGACTGTGAAAAACAGCGGAGTTTCTGTCTGCTGGGGGGGAGACAGCTGGAGATGCAAAGAGCCACTTAAAAGGTCAACACACAACATTTTGTTTGCAGCCACTGACTCTGAGCTCAAGCAGAGGGAGGGCAGAGTGGACTAGAGATGCATGAGGAGAGTCTGGGACAGACTGCTCTGAGGAGAGAGCTGAAGGGTCAGCTACCAGGATCCCAGTGCTGAGCCATTCCTCATACTGCAGGAGCCAACTTTCTCAGGCAAAGCAGTCCCCTCCAAGTGGCAACAACCTAGCAGGAAGCAATAGCCCCATCCTGCGGAGCTTAAGCCCAGCTGAGGAGCACAGCGGAGGCTATTTCAGTGATTAAGCCTAACAGAAAATCTGCAGGATCCATCAGAAGATGGATCTCTGGAAGCTCTGAGACATTAGCTGACCCTCCCCAAGGCCTGGTGCTGGTAAAAGCTGGCCTTGGTGAGCAGCTTGGTCTTTACACATGCACCCGGGCCCAGCAGAGGGAGCCACAAGCTGTGGATTGCTCATAGCTCCAAACAGGATGCCCAGGTACGGTCACAGGCAGAGTCTGACACAGGCCTACACCAGAGTCTTTGCAGATTTACCAAATACATAGGAACAAACACAATATAAAGACAAAGAAAGGCACCAAATGAAAGTACAAGAGAGTTCTCCAAAAGAAGAACTAAATGAAATAGAGGCAAGCAATTTATCAGATACAGAGTTTAGAGTAATAATTGTAACAATGCTCAAAAGGACCAGTCAGAAATAAAGAATCCAGTACTTGAAATAAAAAATACAATGGAAGGAATAAACAGTAGGTTAGATGAAGCAGAAAATCGAATCAAGTATTTGGAACCAGGGTGGGAAAAAACACCCAGGCAGACAAACAAAAAGAAAAAAAATATTTAAAAATTAGGAGAGTTTAAGAAATCTTTGGGACAATATTTGCATCACAGGAATACCAGAAGGAGAAGAGAGTGAGCAAGGGAATGAGAACCCTTGCTCCATTGCTATTTGAAAAAGTAAAGACCGAAAACTTCCCTAATGTGGTGAAGGAAAAAAGACACACAAGGCCAAGAAGTACAGAGAGTCCCAAACAAGTTGGACCAAAAGAGGCCCACAACAAGATGCATCATAGTTAAAATGACAAAGCTTACAGACAAGGAGAGAATCTTAAAAGCTACAAAGAAAAGCAGTTAGTTACCTACAAGGGAGCTCCCATTAGACCGTCAACTGATTTCTCAACAGAAACATTTTGGGCCAGAAGGGACTGGAATGAAATATTGAGGGTGATGAAAAGCAAAGACCTATAACCAAGGCCACTTTAGCCAGAAAGGCTATCATGTAACACTGAAGAAAATTTTACCCTTTCTGAAGGCACGGATGGTTTAGAGTAATGATTATGCCAAGTGAAAAAAGCCATTCAGAGAAAGACAAATACCATATTGATTTCACCCATATGTGGAATCTAACAAACAAACTGAACTAGCAGGCATAACAGAGACAGACTCGTGGATAGAGAGAGTAGGCTGATAGCTCTTGGATATTTAGGCAGTGGACTGGTCAAGCAAAAAATGAAAAAGTACTCATGGACATGGACCACAGTGGGATCACTGCAGAAGAGGTGAGTATAAGGGGAATAAATTATAATGAAAAAAATGCAATAAAAATAAAATTTTAAAAATGGGAATGATATCTGTTCCCCAAAGTTCACAGTGATTTCATGTCTGTAAGTAACATACAAATAGTGAATTTCTGTAGGAGAATAAGTGCCATCATTTAAGTAACAGAAGGCACTAGCTCTTAGAATGGCTGCAAATGTGGGGAAGAATTTTTTAGAATTCTCAAACTAAAAACACTATGGTAAGTAGTTTAGGGAGAAATTAATGATTCCAAAGCATTTATTTGGCTTGGGTGATGGCTAATTCCACTAGATGGTTTATTTTTGAAAACAATATTCTGATTCTTTTCTAGAGGCAGTGGGCAAAAAAAAAAAAAAGACTTGTTTATTTAGAATTAGTCTTATTTTAAGTTGGATATGTGGGGAAACAATTTTATTTATAAATCCTATAATAAATGGGTTTGCAGTAATTCAGTACTTACTTGCCAGATAAATGCCAAAAGCTAACTCTATTAAATAAAGGAAATAGGTAACATTCTACAATCACCGCACACAAGCTACAAAGGATGTTTCAGGATGTAAAGCAGAACTGCATCGTGTCTGTGAGCAGGTGGACAGGGCTGCAGGAGGGGCTTTACCGCTCATTGGAGGTTTGTAATCAGGTCCTAGGTCTGGCATCCGGCTTCCTTTTCCTGCAGACCCTGACGCTGAGGGAGAAAGAAAATCACGTCAATAGCGATCCAACCCACGGGTCTGACAGGTCCACTTCACAGCTAATGAGTGTTTTCTACAAAAAAATATTTTCAGTCTACTTTGTTCATGAGAAAATGAAGTAACACATCAACAACAGGGGAAAATATAGTCTATCTGTGCAAAGCAAGCTGAGGTATAGCTTTCTATGCAATGAGGCATCTGAAAGGCTGACACCCTTTCCATGGCTGTATCTAGCGTGTAACTCGACTGCCACTCGTTGCTAATGGGGGGCACTGGGGGACACATGCCACTTCTCTAGCCCAGGAAAGAGTTTTTGAAAAATGGCTCAGAGAACTTATGCAAAATAGCTTCCCTTGGAAAAGGAACCACGAAGACTGGTTTGGTTTTCTTCTGCGATAAAGAACCGGACTCTTCCAAGGGCCTAGCAGGGACTGGACTCTTTTCTCAAATTTATCTAGTTGTCTTTCCCTCAGGAGGAACGGGAAGGCAAGTGGAAGTCCACACTGGGGTCACAGTTCCTGCTCAGTAATCTGAATATGGTCTTGAATTGGTCTTGAATTTTGTTCTTCACATTTATAGAAAAAGCTGCTTGGGTGAAGCAAATATGCTGGGGTAAAGCAAATGCAAGGAGTCCTTTCCCAGTAAAGCAAAGGCATCCCTCCACCCAAAGTGTGGGGCCAGCGAGCAGTACCAGACCTCTCTGTGCGGGTCAGGAAGAAGCGCGGAGTGAGAGCTGCTGCTCACCAACCGGTGCTGAGCAGACTGTCCGCCCCTGCACAGCGGCCCCATCGTGTGCTGCTAACAGGTAAGTAACCTGACTTCCGGCAAGTCATTTAATCACTGCACACTTTTTGGATTTCTGTTACCTCATTATAAAACAGTAATGGTAATGGCATGTACTTTGTGAAATCGTTGTGAGGATTAGATGGAAACTTAAGTCTGTGAAAGACTCTGAGTGGTGCCTGACACACAGTGAGCGTCCCATAAACACGGACACTGTTGTTACAGGCGTGATAAAGCTTTCTCTCCAGAGGCAGAGGCATGAAGCTTCAGAAAACACTTTTAAATGAGTCATTTCTATAAAGTAAGCTTGGCTACAAATTCCTAAACTAGATGTGTTTCTATAAAACATTAGAACTGATGTCAAGTGCTTCTATAAATTATCAGACTTTGAGGAAATGAAAAATTAAAATCTGAAATTTCCTGTATGTAGTTCATTTAACAGAATAAATCAGAGACAAAAAACAATGTTTTCTATGTTTCCACAAGTTCAAAACTCCAAAAGGTGACCGAAGTTCTCGGGTACCCAGAAAGGCATACTCCAGAACACAGCTCACGGTCCTTTCCAGTTGCTCACACTTCTCACTCCTCCCCTCAGGTCTGTGGCTGTGACTCCCCCTGCCGGCACACCCACACATCCAGGTTTCGGCTGTTCTCTTCACTATGATAAAGTCTAGTCGGTGGGATGACCTAGCACTTGTGAGGTTCTACATGTTTACATGTACTTATTTGTCAGGTAGTCCACATTTAGCCAATCTCTTCAGAGTATCATATTATGTAAATAATTGCCAAAGAACACACTTTGCTAATAAGCTAGTGGGTTTAATTCCTATATTTCCCAACATTTTTTCTTTTAAAGTTAACCTACAGACAAGAAATTTCAAGGATTAACCAAACACCACAAATAAATATGGACCAAGAGCTTTGAACACAGAGCTGTGGTGCAGCTCACGCTTGTTCTCTGGCTCACGGAGTGGAGCCGAGAAGGACAGTGAGCATGTCTGTATTCTGTGCACATGCAGGATGGTGTTTTTCTTTTTTCACGCTTCCTCCCTGCACCCCCACGTACAAAAGAAAGCTGGCAGTTTCTCTGAAGTACTGTACAATAAATGACTTATTGTAAACAAATTTCTAAAGCCCTAAAACTTGAAACCTCAAGTTCTGTCTCTTCTTGCCATTGACCAAGATCCAAAGACTTTGTATTTCTAATAACTTCCTAAACTACAAAAGCAATCGTCCAATTTACTTTTATTGTTCTTTCTTAGTACAGAAAACAGACACCAACTTTGGCTGAATTGCCAGAGATGACGATCACAAAACACAGTTACCCTCCACCACAGCAATTACGGTGAGAAGACCTCACTGACAGAGAACTTCAAGAACGGTGACACTGAGACCCATGCTTCCTAGGTATCGATTTCATTTTTTTTCTGTTCTTTTTAAAAGGGAGCAGATATATTTATGTGGAAAATGGAAAAGGAACTCTGAATTAAGCTTACGATAAAAAAATAAATGGCACCAATTTTGTCATGAATAACCAGGTTGGCAGGCTAAATTCGTAGATGCTTTGTGGGAGGAAGAAAATAGGGTTCGATTACAACTTTTTACTTAGAGATGCTAATAAAACCCCAGATGCTACAAATTTTGTACGCTTGCTCTCATCATGCCCGGAATTGTTACAGAATCTCAATATGTCAGTGCTAATGGGACTCACGCTTAAGGCCAGTCTCCGACAGCTGCGGGACTCAGTTTATTCTGCTCAATTTTCCTCCCTGTCAGTCTGCTCAGCTCCCAGCTTTTCAGATACCCCAGTGCCACAGACATGGACTCAACTCCACTTTGGCCAATAAATAACATGGTTTTTCAACACATGGTACTGGTTTGCAGGAAAAAAACAAAAACAAAAACAACAAAAAGCTAATAATAGGTCACAAAAGAGAGGAAAAGAAAGAGGCCAACTACTCATTTACCTTGATCATTAGGCATTTTATCAGAGGAGTCCGCTAACAGGCCAAGCACAGGGGAAGAAAAAACAAGAGCAAGGATCACAAGCTTTGAAGATGGGACACACATGATTTCTAAAGGAAAAAAATAAAGCCCCACAAACTTCCAAACAGATTGAGGTGGGTTTTTTTTTTTAAAGAGAAACCTGGATGTGGTTTCTGTATTTCCAGAGACTCAGTTCCCGACTCCATTTTATTCCTAAACTCAGGTGGTTCAATATTTTATCTTTACTTTCTTATCTAGAGTTTCTTTAATGGGCCCCTTTTAGTTTTTCTCTCTACAAAGGTCTAAAACAAGCCTTTCAAGTTAGGAGCCTGCATGTGTTGAAAGAGAATCATCTATCACAATATGTTACTTTGTACAGGAAAAGAGAGTCACACCTGATCTGACTATAAATAGCTTCACGTCATGACCTCAAACAGATGGGAGTCAGAGTTCCCTTCTGTCTGATCCGGTCAGGCTAGCGACCTGGCGAGCACCAATCTGGTGGGCAACGGTGAATGAGGGATCGTTTTGAGATAAATGCACACAGTGTGGCTCATCATAAGGACTTTGCGTAATATCCGTGGTCTCGACATGCTGAGGTGATGCGTGCAAGCACAGCCCCACTGAAGACACACTACATACCGCGCTGCGGGGACCCTCACCTTTAGGGGTTCTGAACTGGACAGCTTCAGACATGGGGCCCATGCCCTTCGAGTTCCGAGCCTGGATTTTGAAGTAGTACGGTGTGTCCAGTGTCAGCTCCTGTATCTGGTGCGTCAGCCTGTTGCCCACAACGGGCTCAATGACCCAGTCATGTATCTCTGCATTCACATCTGTGCTGTAATATATGATGTAGCCTGTCCAAAGCAGTTAATGGGAAAAGAAATCTTACTTCTGCTTCTTCTTTTGAAATGAGTAAGTTACATGTTACAGCACAAACAAGTAGAGAAACAGTTACGGATTAATCAACGGCAATGGTAAAATGCATTCGAATTGCTACACTAAGTATAATAGAGAAAAGCACAATTTACACAGTGCCGAGCTATCGGTTATCATCTATATCAGCCACTGAAGTAATAAAACTAATGAAAGATAGAAAACTTAGGGTTAAGTACCCCCAGAATCTAAGAAATCCTATAAGGAAAAGCATCCAATCACTTCAACATGTTAATATTTAAATAATGTACCTTCAATGGTCTATAATTAAAATAATACAGTTCTGAAAACCAATATATGGCCTACCATGCTGTTTTAGCTCTCACCAATGTGGTATCTCGGGAGAAAAACTCCTGGGAGACGGGCGGCACCCTCTGGTAAGTTCTCCCAGATTTGGGGCAACCTCAGTGAAATATCACCTGGTAACTTCCACTAGAGGGCACTCAATCTCCGCGGCGGAGGCAGAGAGGCCCACAACCACAAACCTACCTGACCCACACAGTGCATTTTTACTGGGGTTTCAAGGCAAAGAAAATGCAATGCAGGTCAAGTCATGATTGATTCTTTTATGAAACAAGAAATTCAAACCTAAAAAAAAAATCACAAAGACCACAAATTTATGGAAAGGAGTTTCTGAGTTTCTATTGAAAGCTGGAGCAGAACAATGCAAAAAACAAACCAAAAAAAGCTCCCAGTTTTCTTAGGCCAAGGAACTTCCTAAGACAAACTCCTGTTCCTCAGTGTGTATGTACATGGTACAGAGGCTCCAAGGGGAATAATTAACAGCTGAACCCCTTTCCTCCTTGATATGGCTGGGGACGGTGCAGTGTTCACTGGGGAAGGTTTTCCTATGGAAGGCTAGGGAAACAGTCAGGTGTTTTCAAAGGCCTAGGACAAGTCAAACCTTCAAGGGTTAGGTGGAGGAGCACAGGAAGCTGAAGCAGCAGCCCTGGAGGAGGAAAAGGAATTAAAAGTCCGACGGGCTTTTTTGGGCTTCAGGGTAAAAAGAGCAGAATCTGTTTACTGGGAGTTACCCTACAGAGTGAGATGGGGTCTTTAATTCTACAGCAGGTCATCTTAGTCCAAGGCAGAGAGGGCAGCTTTTCTGAGGAAAATAAATATGCCCATACAGCGTCACTACATCTAGAGGCTGTCTGTCTATTGCAACCCACGAACACCGAGCTGGTGACTCACTTTTATGTCACTGTGGGCAAACAGCAGCACCTGCCGTTCCACTTCTAAGGACCGCCATGACTCACAGCACCTCCTAAAACGGCCAAGCTGGCCTTCAGACTCCCACTCCTCCCAACAGCACAGGACTCTGGGGCGCTCCTGCCAGGCGGGAGAAGGGGACAGACACACATTCAAAGTCGTCTTACCTGTAATTTTGCCATTAGCTTCGGAGGGAGGCTGCCAATTCACAATGATGGTCCTAGGTTTCCCCTCTTTACTCACAACAGTCACGTCCTTGGGTGGAGAAGTAGGGACTACAAAATAAGGATACTTTCAGTAATTCCTGTCCTTTTCCATTTTATTTGCCACTTCAACCCTTTCCATTTATAAGGCAAAAAAGATAAAGCCTCCTTACTTCAAAGAACTCACAGTCCATCTATAAATAGCTCCAATAAAAAGATGAACATGCAAACACCGAAGAGAGAAGATCACACTGCGGGGTGACAGAACTGGCCTCTCAACTGGGGGTCAGGAATATATATGGTAAGTAGGCAGGGAGACCAAGCAGTACCTACCCACTCAGAAAATAAATATGGACATATGCCGGGCATTTATTTTATTGTTATTTTTCATCTTCACCTGATACGTTTATTAATTTGACAAGAGAGAAAGGGAGAGAGAGAAACATCAATCAGTGCCCCCCCACCCTGTATGAGCTCCAACTGGGGATTGAACTCACAGTCTAAGTACGTGCCTTGACCAGGATCAAACCCACAACCTTCCGCTGTGTGGGATGATGCTCCAACCAGGAGAGCCTCCTGGCCAGGGCACCAAGCTTTTTACAAATAACTTTTCGCTTAGTGTTTATGGCAACCTGGAAGGTGGTTACCACTATCCCTGCTTGGCAGATCAGGATGCTGAAAATGAGAAAAGTTATGTGATTTTTCTAAGATAACATTCCCTCCTAATTTGGATTATTTTGTTAGGCTCATTTAAAATGTAAAATAATTTTCTCTCTCACCTATACTTGGCTCTCCAAATATTTGAAAATGCCAAATTCCTTCAAAAAACACATGATTTATAAATTGATGTTTTTTACTTTAAGTTTGCAATGAAAACATACTCTCAACTACTTGAACTTATTGCTCTAAAATGCAAAGCTGTTTATATAACAGAAAAACCACTAAAATAAAAATGACTGCATTTCTTGTTTGCATGTTATGGCTGAAAACTGTCAATGCACTAGTAAGGAAATGAGAGAATCCTCCTAGAATAAAATGGAAAAAAGCCTGGTGAAATATCAACATCCTAAGGAAATACATAATATACTTTATTAACTAACATGCTGGAATTAAAGCAGAAAGATACTCTTCAAACTGACAAGGAAAACAAACTCAAGGTCCACGGAAGTGTTTGTGCACCGTATTTCTGACTCTCCACCTCTAAACCCCTTTCTCTGCAGGAAGTTCATCTCACTGTTCAGAAGACAAAACCACATTATGGCCAAGCCGTCTGAGGAGAGCCTATACCCGCCTTTTTCATCATTCATATACAAGAGAAAAACACAGGGGACTGGAACAGACAGACCACCAATGACTGCACATGCCCCCGTGCTGGGAGGGCGCAAGGGGGAGAAGGGCAGGCCTACAGGTGAGCAAAGAGCAAACAGAATCCGCTTTCATGTTTTCTCACAGACAAAACCCCAAGGCCACTCCAGTGGGAGACGTTACAGGCCACTGGCTGCTTTGCCAGAGCTGCCGTGAGGCGCTGCAGCTGCCTGGTGGGGGCAGGTCACTCCATCACTGGGAAAGCAGGAGGAATGGCAACAACCCCTCACGTCTGCACGGTGTTTCATAAATGCATGTAGTTTCCCACCTCCTCCTCACTTTACCAAACCCCATGAAGTAGGGAAGACAGAGGTTATGGCTCCTCTTTTACTGCCCCTCTGCAAGAAAGAGATTCAGAGGCTGAATGACCTGCTTCTGACCAGTCAGTGGATGGTTGACCTGGGACTGAATTCCGGCCTCTCGATTCCTAAAATCTAGTCTACTTGGTACTGTATTATCCTGTTCCTTGCTAGTGTTCTTGTACAACGATGATGAAAACGTTAATTCATCAGCTGAAAAAGCAAATAATGAACTCAAGGTGTAGTTGCTTTGTGCTTGGTAAACACAGTAACTAATGCACTCGGTTCTTTCCTCAGTGAGTGAAAGGTGACGAGTGTCTCGTGATTTGGAATGTGGCATGACATTGGCATGAACTTCCCTGGCTTTCATATCTTGCGCAGCAAAAATGCCACGTGGTGCAGGGTTCCAACAACACATACCTAATTCAAAGGTGGTCCCATGGGCTGTCATGCTCCACGTGCTTGATCTTCGACCTTTCGTCACCATCACAGAGAATTCATACAGTGTATTTGCTTTTAAACCAGTCACCAAATAACTCAAAGTGGTTGCATTTGCATTCTGGAAACATATGATTCAAGAACTTTAGATTTAGCAAATATCAGTAGTTAGCTTTTCTCACCCAGAGCACACATGCTAGTACCTTGTACTTGGTATTGGCCGGGATGTTGGTTTTCCACCGGACTGTGTAGTACCGGGAGTCCGTAATCTTCTGGTGTTTGGGCAGCGAGTTGTCCGCCCACGTGACCCTGATGGTGTCGTGACTCAGAATGGAAGCCTGGACCCCCACCGGTGGCATCATGGGGGTGGGATCTGGCACTGGAGTGTATGGAGCATTAATAACAAATAAATCAACCTCAGAAGTGTCTGGGTAAAAAGTAATTAAAAAGGGAAGTGGCATTTTAACATAAACAAAAGTAAAAGAAAAGGGAAATGCAGGGTAATACAATGAAATGAAAGGTGAGAAATGAAGAAAGAGAAAGAAAATCCAGAGTTAATAGACAACCACCGTTCACTTAAAAGAATATTTTCACTTGTGTCCTTTCAGAAAAACTATCTAGAAAAACACTAATTAACTGTAAGTTCTCTACTATACTCTGTAGGTATATTAAAATTTGATAATCCAGTGATTATACTAACATATTCATACTTAAATTTACTTTAAAGTACTTGAAAATTCTACTTCCTGTCCCAAAGAGATCCTGAAAGGATAAAAATTGCTTTTAAAATCAAAGGCAGAATTTCTGAGCAAGCAACACAAAGCCTGTGATCTGTTTTGATATTTCAGGGCCGAGGTGGAGGTTTGGGACGGGCGTCCGGTGAGCACCACAGGGCAGGGAAAGGCCCTGCTCTCTGACTTGAGCCCTGCAGACCGCCTTCAAGTTCAGGGTGAGTGACGCCCCCAGGGCTCAGCTGGGATTTGCTGGTTCCTGCTGCACTTCTCCAGTTGGGTCAAAGAACAACCCCCCAGGAGTCCCAGTAAGTCACGGGAAATGCCACAGTTATGGGTCCAAGCGACTCAGTCTGTATGAACTTTAGAAGTCCGAGTACTTATCTGATGGAAAGTCCATCCTCAAGTGCTGTCCTGTGCCATGTGGGACAGACACATTCTCAGCAAAACAGAGGGCAGAGTAGGTACAAAGCCCCGAGGACCACGGGCCCACAGCAATAAATACACCAGGATCCGCCTGGGCTTTTCCAACACGCTGTGTAAGTGTACACACACTCGCGTATTTTAAGTTAAGGTTTTAAAAGGGTTTCCCACATATTGTGATTAACCCTTCCTGTAAATCTCAAAAGCATGGGCCAATTATTAGGAGTAACTGCCATGCTAAAGTAATAGTCTCCTTTTGCATGTTTATTTCCTCACAACGAGGACTAAAAATAACAGGGGAACAGCATGCATTTTAATCAGGGGCCTTGTTCAAAGATCAGGACATGTACCACTTAGTTACAGACCACGTACTTTCAGATGCAAAAGTCATTAACACTTCTTTGAGAAAATTTTTTATTTGTAACAACTCTTGAAAAAAGTAGCTAGTTTACATGAGTTAGGAACATTTCCTTCTGTATTTTTAGCCCAAAGACTAAGGGTCTGGCAGACTTAACGCCCACTTCAGTGTGGTTGGGAGGGTAATAATATCAGTGTAATAATTTACAGTTTGAATCTGAACACTTCACCTAAAATGTCATATGGTATGCGTGGGTGAGATTTTGTTATGGTACAGAATCACATGCTTATGGTTTTTTAATGAAAGATTTTGTAATAGAAAAAGGGCATTATTTGTGATGGACCCTGTATATTTTTAAGTCATATTTAAAAAAATTCAAATTTGTTTTTTTCTATTGTAGATTGAATTAAGAAAGTACCAACCTATTTATTTAATAGTCTCTTTTGATCTGGCTTTGTCCCCTTTACAGAAGGCTAAAGCTCTTTTTAAAAGGAGTTATAAACGGTCAGCACAGAGGAGCAGAAACCGGGCAGAAGCGCCCGTGTAGGTCTCATCAGGACGGGGCACGAGGGGGCACGGAGACTCTTTGCAGAAAGAGTCACGCCGACTGTGTGACATTATACAAAAGTGTCCCGAAGACATAGCGGGCAGTACAGATTCGCAATTCTGAGAAACAAGTGGAAAAGAGCATTTCTGAAAGTGACGAATTCTTTGATTTTTCAGTGCCTATTAGAAAAAATTTTCAACTCTAATATATCACTGTGATACACTTTCTCATTCAGATCTAAAGTAGATGTTTTATATGTCTATAGAAATTTTATATTGTACGTATATTCATTTAAAGATATTTTAAATAAATTGAGTATTTGGTCTCTTTTGTAATAAATATACAGTTGATCACATGGACAGTACATCGGACTTTATATTCTTTATATAAAGGTTATGAAAAGCACATACAAAAATACTTTCCCAACCAGCTCAGGTGACTAGTGAAGAAAGTGTTGGGTTTATCAATCATACACATTTATTGCTATCGGTAACCTATATAATTCTTCCAGAGATATGGAGATCTTTTCAGTTTTTTACTCGTTTTAGTTATAACTCACATGGCCAACAGATGAAAAATCACTTTTAATTCCATCAGAACTTATGTTTTTTAATTCAAACACATTAAAAACATGTGTTACGTATCTACCTAGAAATGTTTCATGACAGGGCTGTTCATATTTTCTAGAAAGCGTTTAGAGCAGGAATTAACATAACATTCCATGTTGCAAGCCCGTATTTGCGGGAAGCCTGCACCCGGAACTGCCACACGCGTTCCCACCACTGCCCTCCAGGGGGCGGGCCTGAGGGGGAGGCAGGAGGCCAAGCAGGGCCGCAGACCTTACCGGTGTGAGGCCTGGTCACAGCACTCTCATACAGGGGGATGCCTTCGCCCACGTTGTTGAATGCTTTCAAGGTAATCACATAATGAGAGCTGGGATCTGAAGGAAAAAAAAACAAGTCAAAACACTTCAATTCTCACCAAAGAATTTTGAAAATTCAAGGGTGACCGCATGATCTTAACTACAGAGGAAATGAAAAGACTTCAAACGTCATTATGTGGGACTATTTGCAGTGCAGGGAGATGTGTGACAGTCACATCACATCACGGTTGGCCCCCCTTCCCGCAGGGGGATGTTCCAAGATCCCCAGTGAAGGCCTGAAAACCAGGGACAGCACCACACCCTACACATGCACACTTACGTTTTTCCTGTGTGCACACGCCCACCATGAAGTTTAATTTTTAATTTACCACAGTAACAGATTAACAATAACTAGTAATGACATGGTGTAGATGTGGCCTCCGTCTTGGACGGCCAACCTGAGGACCAAAGGGGCTAAGTGACTCACAGGCAGGCAGCACCCTCAGCACGGAGACACTGGACACAAATGGTTCGTGTCCCAGGAGGGAGACACCGAGTGGGTGGCTTGAGATTTCATCACACTAGTCAAAATGGGGTGCCTTTTAAAACACTATAAATTGTTTATTTCCGGATTCCTCCATTTAATATTTCCCAGTCTTGGTTGTCCGTGGGTAACCCAACTGCAGAAGCTGAAACAGCGGATGAGGGGAAACCGCTGTGTAGAAAAGCCACCTGGGATCCACTCCGTGGAGTCAGTACCAGGAGCGAGGCTGGCTCTGCTTGCATGTTCTCTCGGCCTCGGCGAACGGGTGGTTTAGCAATGCTACCGTACAGTGTGGGGCTTGGACTACAATGAGCAGACAGGGTATTCGTGTGCTGTCAGCCGTAGATGGGAGTTTAAAATTAAACAAATCCCGTTCCTTCTCAGAAGGAGGAGGACAGTGACTGGAACCGCCGAGGCAGAGAAACAAGAGAAAAACTGTTAACTTAGCAACCGTTAACGTCCTTAACTCTCGGGGGCAGTGGGGTAGGGGGAGGGAGGACTCCAAATCCAGGAACTGCCACCACTCACCTGGCCCTCAGACTGACTTTCTGGTAAAACCTGCCCCAGATCACAGCGGGCTCGGAGGTGACGCTGCAGGGAACGTAACACTGACAGCAACCCTCCCTCCAGGTGACCGTGTAAATGCTGCTAGTTAGACTCCATGAAAAGGGGTGTTATTAAGTAAATACTGCTTCTCATTTCCTTGCTTTGTAAGTCAACTTTGAGGTATAGATGGCATATGGTAAAATGTACCGCTTTAAGTGGTATATATAGTTTGCTGCGTTTTGACAAATATGTGTATGAGTAATCACTGCCACAATCAATACACAGAATATTGCCAATACTCCACAGTTCCCTTGTGACTCTTGCAGTCAATTCCTCCCACCCGTTTCTAGGCAACCAGTGACCTTTGTCCCTGCAGATCAGTGCTGCCCATCCTGTAATTTCACAGAAAGGTGGTGACGTGTAACACGGAAACGTGAGGATCTGTGCACATGCTTATTGTCCTCTTGTTTATCTCCTTTGGTAGACTGTTTGCCCAAATCTTTTAAGATTTTATTTATTTTATTTTTAGAAAGAGGAGAAGGAAGGGAGGGAGGGAAACATCACTGTGTGGTTACCTTTCATGCACCTCCCACTGGGGACCTGGCCCACAACCCAGGCATGTGCCCTGACTGGGAATTGAACCAACGACCCTTTGGTTCGCAGGCCAGTGCTCAATCCACTGAGACGTACTAGCCAGGGCTGTTTGTCCAAGTCTTTTGCCTACTCTTTTACTGGACAGTCGTCTTCTTATTGAGTTGTAAGAGTTTTTTAAAATAAATTCTGGACTTAAATTCTTTATCAGATACTTGAATGGTAAGTGTTTTCTCCTGGTCTGGGGCTCACTTTTTCATTTTATTGGTGTTTTTTTTCAAAAGTAGAAGTTTTAAATTTTTATACAGTCAAGCTTACTAATTTCTTAATTTTATAACTTGTGCTTTGTTGTATCCTCATATGTCCCTGCTTACCCCAAGGCCATGAAGTCTTTGTCCTGTTTTCTTCTAGAAATTGTGTCATTTTAGCTCTTGCATTTAGGTCTGCTTTAGTGTATGGTCTGAAATAAGGGTCCAGGAAGGTTCCTTTTCTATGTCATACAGTTATCCAATTATTGTCATACCTTTTGTCAAAAAACCTATCTTCTCCCCAATGAATTATCTCAGCATTTTTGTAAAAAATCAATTGACAATATACATACGGATCTATTTCTGGGTTCTATTCTGCTCCATTAATCACCTGCCTTACACTGATCCTACCACAATGTCTCCATTACTGTAGCTTTGTAGTAAGTCCTGTACTACGGGTCTTCTAAACTTTATTCTTCATTTCAAAAAAGTCTGATTATTCTAGTTCCTTTGAAATTCTACAGAAATTTTAGAATAAATTTACAAGTTTTTACAAAAAAGTCTACTGGAATTTTAGGATTGCATTGAGAATGCAATTTTTAAAAAAGATCGATCTATCTATCTATCTATCTATCTTCAGAGGAGAAGGGAGGAGAGAGGGAGAGAAACATCAATGTCTGGTTGCCTCTTGTGCGTCCCCTGCTGGGAACTGGCCTGCAACCCAGGCATGTGCCCTGACTGGGAATTGAACTACTCGATCCTTTGGTTCGCAGGCCCATGCTCAATCCACTGAGCTACACCAGCCAGGGCAAGAATGCAATTTTAATTCCAATTACCAACTGCTTACTGTTAAGAGTATGGAAATACAACTCTTCTGTATATCACCTTTGTGATATCATCTTGTGACCTTGCTAAATTCACTTCTAGTTTTAGTAGCCTTTCTTGTAGATTCCTCAGGATTACCTACAGTAGCAATGAGTCTGTAGAGTGTTCAAATATTGTTTTCTAAATACCATGGTCCAAGTAACCAGCACTCCTTGGAGAAATGGCTGATTTAAGGGGTCAGGGTAGGGAATACCGGAACCTGAAACACCTTACCCATGTCAAAGAGGAAGGAAGTGTTTAATGACAGATCGGAGGTATCAAATGGAGAGAGGGGAGCCAGTTATAAAGAGATTCCCACTGGCCACTGGCCGTCCTTTCACTGTGAAAGAGAGGGAAAGCTGCTCCTTTTTTAAGGATACTAATAAATGTAGAACAAATAATGGAATTACAAAATCACCATTTGTGAAACACCATGGTAATAACTATTACTAAAGATGCTAAAACTAGTGAGTGAAAGTTCAATGAGAAATGAAATGTTTACAAAGAGGGTACATCTCCCCTGCAAGGTACTTATCAATCACGAGGAAAAAATAACTCTATCCAAGAGAAACGGGGCAGACACCACTTTAACCAGGAGACCACGGTGGACGTCACGAGTGAGGCTCTCCTATGCCCCTAACGCAGCGTGCAGACAGGAGCGCAGCGCGCCACAACACCCCTCCAGAAGGGCACACGCTGAGCGGAGTGAGGAGACATTAGACCAGTCTAAGTCAAGAGAGGGTCTACAAATATAAATGGTCTACACTTTTCAAAAAGGCCACCGTCACTGAAGTGGAAACCAACCACCCAACCCGAGGAACCGCTCCGGCTCGAGAAGACCAGTGAGGCACCGCAGGCGCAGGCGGGGCCGGGCACAGCGTTCCTCCTCTGTCACGAAGGACGGCAATGAGACCACTGGTGAACCACGGACGAGGTCTGCAGATGCCGTCTCAGTGCTAACTGGCTAATTCTGGTCAGTGCAGTGGGTTATAAAGGAGACGTCCTCGTTCTTAGGGAATGTGTGTTAAATATTAGTGCACAGAGAGGCGTCGCGTCCGCACGTCCTTTCAAATGGTTCAGAGGAGAAACAAGGACGTGTGTAAAATGTTAACCTCTGGGGAACTGAGTGAAGGATATATAGGAATCCTTTGCTCTACTCAGGAAGTTTTCTATAAAAATAAGTTATTGCACAATAAAAAGGTAAAAAGAAAGCAACCACCAAGTGCAATGACTCCCCCTGCTTGACATACACACCCAGATTCTCAATGGTGTAGTAGCGCTGTTTATAGTCCACTTTGATGGTCTGGGCGTGCGGGCTGCCGATGCCATAACCGATGGCATACCCTCTGACCACGATGTTCTGGTTCTCCGGGGGCGTCCAGCTCACCACGATGCTCGTGACAAGCGGACGGACGTGAAGAGAACTGGGTACTTCAGGAACGCGAGTTTCTGAGAAGAAAATTGGAAACGCAAGGTGAGATCCATCTTCCTTTAGAACATCCCACCACCCTTGGGGAATGGTGTGCAGTCTCCTGACAAATTAATTGGTGCTGAGTTTTTTCCATTATGTCTAAGAAGAATTCAAAGAGAATCTGTATGTACAGTGAAGAGCAGCCCATGGTTTTACTGTGTTCTCAGAAGACGATGAAACCCAACAAGTCTGAAATATAAAACACTACAATAGTAATTTTGAAGGGGAGACAAAGAGATCTAAACCTCTGCCCAATAAAAAAAAAACAAATAAACTGCCTTTTAATAGCCATTCCTTTTGGTCCCACATCTGATTCCCTAACTTAATGGTAGAAACATGAGCTAATTGTTGGCAGGAAATCAGGATCACATCACAGCAGTAACATTAGTTATTCACTCTCCGAAGTAATATGACAAGTCAGAAAACATAAGCCTTTAGTACCACAAATGGATTTAAGAAGCTTAAAGAGGTTGCAATTTATAGTTGCTTTCAAGGCATAAACTGCTATCTTAATTTTAAAATTAGCAAACCAAAAGCGAGAATAAGAACCCAGGGTCTTTTGTTCCCCAAGTGCAGCTCCCATCTCTGTTAAAGGTACACCCACCCACCCATGTGGACTGACTGACTAAACAACAGGTGAGGAAAAGGACAAGGTGCCTGTGATAAAGCAAAAAGGGAAACTAATGCAAATAAAGGCAAGATTCCCATGGCTCAGCCTTACATTTTAGACCATTCATGTATTTAATGGCCTTGGTAAAAAAAAAACAGACTTAAAGCACCTTTACCTTCTTACTGGCTCTGGTTCTGCTTTAAAGAGACAGTTCTCTGAAAGCTGCTGGGGGAAATGCAGGACACCTGCTGCATTAGAGGAGTGACCGCAGGGTAACGCACTGGAGCCCACAGCGCAGAGGGCTGCACACCTCGCACCTGGGGCTGTCCAGTCAGACTCACTTCACTCCACTGAGTGCCTTGCTGTGTCCATGCTGCTAATTGTGGCTCTTACCATCTAGGTCACTTTCAAAAGTTTCAGCGGACAGCCAGTCAGTAGCCGGGCCTGTGCCATTGACTGTTAGAGCAGCCACTCGGAAATTATACTCAGTCCCCCGATCCAGACCTGGGACCCAAATGACAAAAAGACACAAGCTGAAATATGAGCTTTGGAAAAACAAAATATCTCTCATTAAAGCAAATATCTCATCCACCAATTCAGTACATAGCTACTGTGTTGATAAAGATTTAAAATTAGTACAAAACAAGCAATACATGAATACAGCACAGAGGATCTCCCATCTCTAAAGCAGAAGCTGAGGTCCACACAGTCCAAGAAGAAAACAGAATGAGTAAAGCTCCCAGGAAATGACAGATTTTTAAAAAGCACTAGAAGGCATTTTAGAGATCACTGCGTGCAATCCCTTCATTGTGTTACTAAGAAAGCTAAGGCCAAAAAGAGGCCAAGAATAATGAGTTAGAACAAAGGAACAAAGACACTGAAGAAAAGAATGCCAGATGAGCCCTGGCTGGTGTAGCTCAGTGGATTGACCACGGGCCTGTGAACCAAAAGATCATGGCTCTGTCAGGGCACATGCCTGGGTTGCAGAGTGGTAGGACTCCACTGGTTGTTTGGTAACAGTGTCAGTGTTCCAAAAATCATTTTGTATATGCTGCTACCAACTAGACTGAGCAGATTCTTGGCTTATATAGCTTTAACTTTTTTTTCAGAATACAAAAAAACCAATATATATATTTAAAAAAACAGAGGATACAGAAAAACACAAGGAAATAAAACTCAAACATAATCTCACCATTCAGAGATGGCAAAACTTTCTGTTAATTTTTATCAAGTCAGAGGTAGAACGGATCATTCATTATGCATTCGTTTGAACCATTTTTACTTGGTGTGGGCCAGCAGCTCAGTGTAGGAACCAGACTAGTGTAACCAGCGTGTGAGACAGACCCCACCTCCCAGCTTCTGTCTCTCTGCAAAGCAGCTGACCTTCAATCAGCTGAGACAGCTGTGTCCCAGTTACCAAGGTCTCAGTGACATCACTCTTGCGGGAGGACTTTCGGTAGCGAATTTTGTAGCCAGTAATCTTCCCATTTTGTGTGGCTGGAGGGGGTGGCTGCCAGTGGATCATAATACTCTGGAAAAGACAAGTTTATAGGCAAAAGATGAAATACGTCAAAAGCTTGGTTCTACACTTTTATGTATTACGATCCTAGGTTTAAAGAGGAGGAACATAAAGCAGTAGGGTGTTCAGAGTTTTATTATTTAATAATCACTCAAAAATACTTTTTAATTAAATGCCCCTCCCCACCAATGATCAAATTGGGAGATTGTATTGGCAAGCAGTATACTTTGGGCCTTGATCTTCTGGGTGTTTAGCCAAAAAGACAACACTGGGAAAAAATCTCAAAAGTTTTCAGAAGAAAATATAAGGTCAGAGGTACATGGATTAGAAAGTAAATTGTTGATGGAGTAAAGTTCTCTTCCTATCTCAATTGTGGGACGGTTGAAATTAAATAATTTCTACCTAACTCTTCCAAAGAGGGGGGGTCATGAATTAATAGTTGTTTTTTTAAAAGGAGTCCAATGGTACTTTCTGAAAGGACCAAACATCTCAGATGTCTACGCAGCCCAGAAGGGGCTCTGGGCCTGTTAAGAGATATACAAGCCTTAAGTGCACAGCGAACATGATGAGGAGGGATGGTTTCAGCATCAGCAACCATCAGACACTCACTGGGCTCATCTCACAGGACTAAGGACTACGGTGTCGTAAACGACTTCTTTCTAGCTAATCACCAAGGTTCTGAACTGTTAAGCTCTAGACTGTACCGATTTACGTAACAGCAGCAAATATACGAGGTCTGTCCAGAAGGTATGCAGACATGCACTATGAAAAAGAGACATTTACTGAGAAAATACAAGATACAAGAAACACTGCACCTAAGACAATGCCGCCTCAGTCCCCTTCAATGTAGGCACCTTGGGACCTCACACAGTTCTCCCAATTGCCCTGTCGTATCTTCTTGTATCTCACTGACAGTCTGAAATCTCTTCCCTTTCAAAGGTGGCTTTAGTTTTGGGAAAAGCCATAAGTCACAAGCCACCAAACCTGGGCTGTAACGGGGCTGAGTCACCTGGGCAATCTGATGGTTTGCCCAGCACGTGAAGCGCGAAGAGGCACATTGTTGTGATGAAGCTGCCAATCACCAGCTGCCCACAGCTGTGGCTTCTGAATCATCCCATAGTTTCCGTGAAGGAACGTTCAAGCTTAATGCAAAATTTGATGCAGATTCATTGCTTTATTCTCTCAGTCACTTTGAATGTGATGACCACACAGTACATGTGCTCACTCAAGGGCGTCTACCACCCCCCACCGACGAGTACAATGAAGTTGTCATTGTTCCCACATGCACATTCCAGTCACCTCTCCTTGGCTGCCAGGTTACGTCAATGTCGTACAAACCATTCTCTTTATATTACAACAGCTGGACTTTTTCAGACAGACCTCATATTTAGATTTAGAGAGAGGCTGGCATAATTTTGGCATCAGAGAAAGGCAGTCAAGTTTAAACAGGATAAACTGAAGCTGGCTTCTAAGCTCAGCTTTATCGGCAAGTAGAATAGCTAGGTCACTTTACTTCCTGAGAATGACTGTTTTGGTATAGACTTGCCCTCTCCGTAAGCCCTTCTGAGTCCTACTAATATAGCACTAAAAATGAACAATAGTAACATGAAGTTTTACCTTTGAATTTCTCACTTCTAAGGACAGATTCTGAGGAGCAGCACTGGGAACTGGATAGGCCGAAAAAAAAAGAAAAAAAGAAAAAAAGAAAAAGAAGAACAAATAATTTTTTTCAGTCACCTATCATTTGACTCTTCCTGGGTGGACTTTACACAAATGCACATCCCAACCACTGATCGCGCTACCCAAAGGTCGAAACGCAGCTGTCGGCGCCACTGTGATGACAGACAGCAGTGTGTGGGTAGGTACCATCACGTCTGACTCATTTAAAAATCGAGACACCTTCATACATGTGCACCCCCACCCACATCAGGTTGTGCCTTTGGGAGTCAGATACTTATTTCAAGGATGTGACTGGTTATAAACCTTTCCAGAACCCAGATACATTCTGAACCTTCACCACAGTCTTTTGATTATCCTTAATGACAGTGTAGCATTATTTTAGGGAAGAGCCACCAATTTTCTGGAAACAAGTCTAATGAATACGCCAAGTGAATTAAGTTGGTGAAGGATGAACCCAGAATGTGATGTACATGAATCAGGGAGCGTGGCTTTCTAGAGAGTTCCAAAAGTGGTTTTGAGGGCAGTTCCCACGTAAAGCGAAGAGAGGCTTCAGTGAAGTGACCGTCTGGATCCTCAAGACAACTGCACAGCAGGGAACACTCGTGTAGATGTGAGAAGTATGGGACTGTTGCTTAAACAGCTGCCTAACTTTAGCTCCTTACACGTTAGAACCTGTGACAGGGGCATCTCAAAGTTAACAGTCCACACACCCTCCAGCACTCCTCTTGGTAGTAACTAAGGCAAGCAAAGGGAATTTACGTGATCCTGATTAGTTTCCTCTCGGGTCTTCTAGACTCCAGAATGAGTTCTAATCTTTTTTCTTTCATGAGACTGTTTTTTAAGAATCCAGGCAAGTTTATCTGACTTTTGTGTTTGCATTATTTCCCCCAGTTTAGGTATGTCTAGTTGTTCCGTCAAATGTTAATGTTCTGCCACGCCTGCTCTTTTTCTCTCACTGTATCCGCACACACCCATCCGTCTATCTGCAGACGGTCAGAGGCATCCCGGAGGCAGCCGCGGCCACGCCACCCACTGCTCAACACTGCGGCCACGTGGCTCCTACAGTCGGGTGGTCTCTAGCAAAACTGATGCAATGATCACTTTCAGAAAATTTAATCTTAACACAAAATATCACCTGTCTAATATACCTAGTAGCACATCTAATACTATACATATTTAACATTAAGTAAATGAATCAACAGTGTCCTCTGTTTATTTTTCACTCCCAGATCCAGGAACCAGTGAAAGATCCTAACCAGTTTATATTATTTCATGTGTCTTTACTCTTCTTCAATCTAGATTCCAGAATGAGTCCAGATTCCAGAAAAAAGACTAGATTCTAGTCTTTTTTCTTTCATGAGACTGTTTTTTTAAGAATCTAGGCAAGTTTATTTCATTTTTGTGTTTGCATTATTTCCCCCAGTTTAGGTATGTCTAGGTGTTCCGTCACGACCAGGTTCAAGTTAAACATTTTTCACAGGGGTCCGGCCGACGCGAAACAGGTGCTGTGTCTTTCTCAGTGTCTCGAGTCAGGCGGACGCACACGGTGTCAGCTGGCTCTGTTGTTGCCGATGTTACGTGTTACCATTTGCTTCAAGGAGCCAAACTACAGCTTCTAAGGCATGCATGTTTACAGACATGCATTTTTTAGAAAAAGATATTTTTTAACACATTGGATTTAGGTGAATTTCAGTAAATAATACATACACATACTAAGAATAATAAACTGTTATTTTTCTGTTCTATTCTAAAAATACCATCTTTTTCAACTATAAGATACACCCCTCAAATTTTGGAGGAAAATGGGGGTTTGTCTTATAGTCAGAATGTAGCTTTAGGTTTACCTTGGTGAAACACATTATTTATGTTATTAAATATTTTACCACATTTTTTGCTTCAAAATTTTTTTCCTATTTTCCTCCTCTAAAACCTAGGTGTGTCTTACTGTCTGAAAAATATAGTACAGATTTTTAAGTGCTGGTCTTGATCTGCTTGGTCTCTTTGGCAATCTGTAGTCTGAAAAACTCTGCTCTAGGTAACGGGTATGTGCATACACATAGCTTAGAAACTCAGTCACAGGTGAGGAATGAAACTGTCCTAAAACACCGAGGAATTAAAAAGACCTGCTTGGCATGCACACATTATTGCTAAGTCAAGCAAAGCTAGCCTTCTCACAGCCCCTGAACAGTCTGTGTAATGGATAAGCAATATCGTTTACTCACACAAAAGCCCCCACTGAAAACACCACCAAGAAGCTATTTGGTACCTGTCCTGCCGTGTTCTACGATCTCTCACTAAATCTTTACAGCAACCCCATGCACTTGGTGTTATTCACATTTTTACATTTAAGAAACTTGCTAAGTGACTCAGACACATTAAATGACTTGACCAAAGTCACACTACAAAACAAGGTCTCTGGGATTTGAACAGGATCTTGACATCAAAGCCCATGACCTCACTGCTAAGCCATCAGGGCCCCCAAGCACAGTATTCTGCTCCAAAGGAAGAAAGACTCACCATCTGACAGTGTCTGGACGGCGACATCCTGGGTGGAGACCCCGGGACCGTGTTTGTTGTAGGCCACCACTCGGAAACTATACTCTGTGTATTTTTTCAGCCCGTTAATGGTATGGGAGTGACTCGAAACATCAACATCCTTGAATGAAATAAAAACAATTTGTATACATGCACAACTCACAAACAAAAAAAGCTACAAAAAAATTAACTACTCAAATTCTGTATTTGGCAGAATACAGATTTTTATCCTTTATACAGAATGTTATTTAACATTCAAAGCATATTAATCATAATCATTGGCAATTTACTGAGAACTAGTGCTTAGCATTTAGTTACTCTTTCTGGTAAAAGCTTCAGAATAAACCTTGGCACAAAGAAAGAGAATCTTTCCACTCTTCATTTCCTGGACCTTCCCCACACCTCACATTTCTAGACGAACTGGCACCGAGTTTTGGAAATACAGTTCAACTCTGCTATTCTAATCTACGGGTTGAAAACTGGCTTCATAACATCATACACAGTGTCAGACGGGTCCTAGACCTCCTGGGGCGGTCACTCCATAAGTATATACATGTCTAATCACTACGTCGTGTGCCTGAAACTAACATAATAACGCATGTCAACTGTAATTAAAGAATAAATTAAAAAAAAAGGAAAAAATGACTTTATCGTATACCTGTTCTTTGTCCGTCCCTTTTTCCATGTAGTACAATTTGTAATTCTGAATCTCCCCGTTGCCGGACAACGGTGTTTCCCAGGTGACAGTGATGGAAGTCGGGGACGTTGCGTACGCTCGGAGGTTGGGTGCTGGGCCCGGGAGCTGAACTGGAAAGACAATTTCAAGACAGCAAGACATAAAGTACTCCTCAACAACCATTCTCAGCAACAATGGCATCGCGGCCACCTTTTAAAAACAACAAAAAAAAACTAAAAAAATAATTGATATGACTGAAGTGGTTTTAAGATAATATTAAACAAATTTCTCTTGTTATGACTTAAAACCCAATTTTATCTGTGAAGAATCTCAAGTTTATTAAGAAAAAAAAATGACCACCACAAAACCCCTCCTGTGGTTTATCAGCTCCTGGTTGGGCAGCGGAACAGCAGCAGCAGGTGTGAAGCCATCATCAGAAAGAGGGAGCCTGTGAGGCGGGTGGGGTCGGGGGATGGACAGAGTCCTTGTGCCCAAAGACCTCTGCCTAGAGGGGAGTCAGACACACACACACACACACATAAACAGCTACAAATAATGTCGTAAGCACTGTCGGTCAGGTAGCCAAGGAACCAGAACAGGGAGGAGCAGCCCCAGACGAGTGCGTCAGTTGGCTGCAGTGTCGTCCTGTGCACGGAGAGGTTGTGGGTTTGATTCCTGGTCAGGACGCGCACAGACGGCAACCCACTGATGTTTCTCTCTCTCTTTGATTTCTCTCTCCCCCCACCCCTCCCCCCTCTCTGAAATCAATAAACACATCCTTGGGTGAGGATAAAAAAATAGAAAGGGAGCACACAATCCTGTTTTGGGAGGGTGTGAGCAGTAAAGAGAAAGATTAGTGACAATTTCTGCAGAGCAAGGAAAATGAATGGTTTTTTCGATTCTAAGGGGCAAAATGATTCCAGCAGATGAGGAATAATATGCGAGAAGAGTGTTATGTGGTCCAGGCTGTAAGAGAGAGAAGATGCAGGACAGAGAACACTGAAAAGGATGACAAGAGCTGGACAATGAAAGACCTTTAATGTCCTGCCACGGCATCTGCATTATCTCAGATAGTTACTGAAAAAGTATGAGCAGAAACACGACCCAGTCGGGCATGTGTTTAGAAAGGATACGTGAGCATATGCATGGAAGAAAGCAGTAAGGGAACAAGACGCAATGAAAGAAATCATTTTAAAAACAGCTACCTGTTCCTGAATGTTTATAGTCAGTCCAGCATTGAGTGCTTTACTTGTATTTAAGTCACATCTATTTAATCTTCACACTAACGCACACGAGGTGGGTATTATCGTCATCCCCACTCACAGATGAGGTCGAGAGGTTAAGAAGCATCCCAAGGGAAGGAGAGTTAGTGAGTGGGAGGGCCAGGACCCGGGCGCTTTCTGGTTCTAAAACATGGACCCAAGAAGACCAGTGAGGAGATCATCGCGACCCCTGCAGAGGACGTGTGTGCCTGGAAGACTCGCCGGCTGGCTGAACAAATGCTGCTCAGCTCTGGCTCCCGCAGCGTCTCGCGGACCCGTACACCTTTTCACTGCGTTCTTTCTGTCTGACTGTTGGTTCCAGCCTCAGTTTCTACACCAGTCCTGGGCGGCTGCCCAGACCAACATTTTGCTGGATCCTCTATTTGAAAGCAACTTTTCTGGTGCTAGTGGTTCTGTAACAGACACCCATTAGGTTTAAGGAAGGAAAAAAACTAACAAAATATAAAACAAACTGGCTTTCTTAAATAATAGCACCACAGCTTAAAATCAGTTTTGCTACCGAGGTAGAGGTACCTGATTATGGTTATTCTCGACAGTGGTTTACTTTTTAGTCCCGAGTCATGTTACTCACTCAATGTAAAGAGCGTATTTCGTGCATCCTGACAGGTGGGATTCGTCACACTTCTGCTGATACGGAAAACTTTCCTCTAACACAATAAAGGGGAAAGAACACAACAGTCCCCAAATTCCCATGAAATCACTTTTAATACCTTCATGGCTAACCTAAACACAGGCCAGTATGACCCTTAAAAAGGTGCTAATCAATTCTTTCATTTTAGCTGTACAGTGGCATAATAAATGGGAAACAACTAAACATGTAACATATTTTCCAAGGCTGACAGCAACCCTGAGCCCCCAAATGCCCCAGGGCCCGCAGTGGGGTGCACGCTGCTCCCCTCAGCGCCTTCCCTCCGCAAAGCACATGCCCTCCACCTGCAGTCTTACTGACAACTTTCTTTTCAACAAACTCCTGAACAAATGACTGGGCCGCCTGCTGTCCTCGTGGTGACAGCACCTCACACTCCTGTCGGTTTGCCTGTCTCTGGCATGAGACCGTAAGCTTCTTGTGGACAGAAGCCAAGTCCCACTCATCTCCACATCTCGACCCGTCTTTACATCAGTGACTGGCACACATGGCAGGCACTCAAAACAATCTACTGCCCTCACACTTTTTTCTTTCATCTTCAAATTGACAATGACCCTTCTGGTCCAGTGGTTCTCAACAGTTTGACTCATAAGTTCTGAAATGATTTTTAAAATGCCACAGGCTCTTTCCCAAGGAGAATGTGACTATGTACAGACATGCAAATATTTTAATGTATTTTCAGAAAGTTCACAGCTGTAGGGCGGAACTCTTGCACTGGATCAAACTCAGTGGTCTTTCCCTTTATTTCCATTGTGACTCACCCTGCATGCATAGTTTGATCCTATTTTGGGAATTTGGGTCATGCTGTTTCCCTTCCCAAGAATGCTTCATCTAAGTCAAATGTTTCCAGGCCAATTCTCATCTCTCCCTAGGAGCCTGCCTTCAGATACCTAGCTTTTACAGTAATTGTTCCTTGTTTTGTGTCCCAGTATCTCTCACATAAATGACACCTGTACATGAGAGTTAACGGAAGAGAACTGAGCTTGAAACCTAACAGACTGTTTCTGTTCTTACCGGAACACCGTAGCTGTGGAACGTGACAGCCTTCCCCATAATGAAAACGCATTCTTTCCTTAAGTCTGTCCCCTGACTCTCTGACAGCTCCCTTGTTCCTGATGGGGTTTGATCCCTGATCTTTACCCTGTATCACTGGCATGATCAACAATCTCCCATCTTGACTGCTCATTCTTTAAGGTGAGAAGTCCTACCTTGTGCATTCCCTGCATCTCCAATACCCTGTGCAGTACTTGGTATGGGGGATACTCAGTAAAGACTTGGTGACTGAATTATCTGCTCCAGCATTAGGGAGTGAAGTCCCATAGCTTCTGGTCTTTACTTATTCCGCCCATTAGCCCATGAAGTCTTTGAATTACTTCTGTAGTTTTGTTGGCAAATTCATGAAATCTGTTTAGTTCCCTGGTCAGTAGCCTCCACAAACGTCTTGCAGCTATGCCAGCCACAGCCAAAGTGAAATCTTTGTTACTGGAAGCTTAACAGTAAAAGAAAACTGGAGAAGACTATGATGATAAACATGGCTTGTGTTAACAGAAGGTAAAAGTGGAGAAGAAAGCCTCTCGGGAAAAGCATTAAATAATAATTTGATTACTTCTTACAATTTCAGGCCTATATAGTTTGCAACCAAAATTTAAGACATACAAGACATTTACAAAATAAATCAACCCGATACTCATTTCAGTTGCATAAAATCTTAAGAAACGTAATTGGAAGTAACAGTATTTGACATGAAAGACCGCGGGCCCACAGCAAAGCCGTAAAGAGATGCTGACGTAGGTAAAGACCAGGTGAGTCTGGGGATGGACCGCACACCCAAGTAGGGCGTCAGACACTGGGAAATGCAACGGTGACGATGACTGTCTTTGCCATAAAATAAATGAGATATATTCATAATCACAATTAGAGGAAGAAAATGATAATGTATCTTAGAACTGAGGAGATACAATATTAGCCAAGATCAGAAGAAAGACTCTAGAAGGCAGCTGTTCGATGTGAATTAATTTTACCTTTCGTAACTAATTCATAAAATCCCTAAAGGCAAGAAAGGAGTCCTGCGAGGTGACTGGAGGACTTACCCTCAGGCTGGGTTTCCACGTGCAGAGGAGCTGAGCTCTCCCCCGAGCCATGCTTGTTCTGAGCCATCACTCTGAAGACGTACACGGTCTCCGGCATTAGATTCTGAATGGTTACCTGCATTTCTCCTGGGCGACTGGTGTTCTCAACCCGTTCCCTTTAGACAAAGAGGGATTCAGAAAGAATCAGCATTGATTAGGATTATTTCTAAAATACTCGGTTTCATTTTCATTGTAATACCTGTATACCACACCACATCAAAATCTTACCAATTTATATCCAACTAACTCTCAAAAAAGGGAACTTCTGAGAATGAAACAGTGCACAGAAGAACAGAGAAACCTGCAAAGAGCAATGCCATGCATGTCTGGTAACTGACTGATGTTCTTGTTTAAATATTACTGACATCGCTGGTTACATGACCACAACTTCTTTGCAGAGAAGACACAGACTGAGTCTTCCCACTGCCATTTCAAATGAGCCAGCTGGTCATCAACTGTGTAGGCTTCAGAAACTACCGACTATTAAGGGGCGATTCTCAGGGATACAAACAGAACGTGATTATAGGTATGACTCAATTTCCACAGAAAACATCGAGGGATGCTGTGCATACTTTGGATAACAGAGTCTCAATAAAAGGACAACTAGAGACTATGACTTTTAAAATTGGGAAGAAAACAGTAAAAATTCAATAAAAGCTAAAAGTAATCTAATCTATAAAGTAAGTTAATCATGACACTGATTTTTATTATTTTTAAAAAAATACTTTTTAAATTATATTTTTCAAAATGCTTTGAAATGTTTGACAAATCTCATCACAAACAGTACAAATGAATCTAGCAGTCTAGCATCATGAGATGGAAATACAAAAGCAATTTTCCAGGTTCTTTAAAGAAAGCAGCATCTGGGCTCAACCTGGGGGGTCTCTGCACCCACACCCGAACGCAGAGACTGTGCTCAGCCACTATACTCACTAGAACAAAAACCAGACGGCACCACACATGCACTTTCAACAGTGTGAAGGAATTTACTTGTATTAGACAAAGAACTAGCCTTTAAAAATTGCCAATCATGTGAAGAAAGATGTGTACCTATCCTGAGAAAGTAATAATAAAAAGGCCCCAAACTACTCCGTGGAAGAAATTATTTGAAATTATCTAATTTATTGAATTATAATTTGAACTTTAAAATATTGATAATTTTCCTCCAAAAGTACTGATTAAAATTTTAGTTCTACATAACCAGTTTGTCTTACTGTATAGGAATGAACATCTTCATTTTAGAGATGGAAGTGTTTTTCAGTAGTTTGCTGTAGTTCTTTAACCTACCTTCTTTTAATTAAAAAAAAAAAAAAACAGACAGTACCCACACCATATTTATGAGCTGTGTTTTTTTCTATCAACAGGTGCATTGGAAAAGAGTACTATGGTAACATAAGTTACCGCTCAGAGAAACATTTGAGATATTTATAGATACTATTTTCTCTTCAGCTAAACCTCTAATTCTCAAGATTTGGAAGGAGGATGGCAACTGAATTCCTACACCTGAGGTTTCTGACACAATGACTGTGGTATGAAAGGAAGTATGGTATTTTATCTCTCACTAAACCAGCTATTTCCAACCACACATAAAGTAATTACTAAAATTCTGCAGCACACCAGAAAAAATTACATGTTTTGCCAATCTGACAAAAAAAATAGGTGTCATTTTTATTCATTCACACGGAACAGCTATTGTGTTGGCTGTTGTCATTTTCTGATTTGACAATCTAAGAGAAAAGAGGTCAATGCCCCTGACTAAATAGATGGGCATGAGAATATTGTAAATATTCTTGTGGCACAGTGGTTGAAAATTCCTGCTCTAAACTAAAAGCTCCGCCTGAGAGTACAGGCTAGAGGTCCCTTTTGCTCACTCTGTGCTTGAAAGTCCAAACAAGCTCCCTCTGGAACAACGAGAGTGCTGCTTCACTGTAAACTGAAGTGAACGGCTGTCTCATGTGCGTTTACATTCTACAGACGCACTCGGCAGAATGCTCACACGCAACGGAAACACAACTGTGTGCTGACTGAGGAATGGGAATCTGCCTTCCGATACCTAAATCCTGTAGAGTAATGATACCACGTGCATCTTTGGTTTGTTCTATGTGGAAAGGGAAAAATGGGAGACATGAGTGAAAGGAACTAAAAACTTAGAATAAGTTCCAACAGTAGCTTTAAAATGAAAAAAGTCAGCAACAGTTATATGTCTTTAAGATTAAATACCCAGCACCTAAAAAGGCTTCTAATATTAGACTGGTCTGAGCTCGCAGAACCAAGTGTCAGTCTAGCAAAAAACTTCAGGGCAAGACAGATCCAGGGTGAGTTATAAAGGACAATGCCCGTAAATGTGTCAGGTTACAGTGGGCCTTAGATTAGAATGTGTCTGCTAACAGAAAGTCAAACAAAAAGAAAAAGGTACACCTGGTACAAAGACAGTGTGGGGTGCTAAGTCAGGAGCTCCCGTTCCAGCTCTGGCAATAGTATGAGCTTTCCAAGGGACTGTGGGCAAGTCCCTAATGCTTTCTGGGCCTCAGTTTGCTCATGCAGTAAGTGAAGAAAATGAGATCAGGACAGCAAACTTTCTTTAAGGGCCAAATATTTCTTAAATATTTATAGGCCAAGAGGTAAAATGGAAAATATTATGTAGTTACTTATATATCCTATTACAATGTAACCATTTTAACATGAAAAACTGCTCTTCTCCTGGGTCATAAGAATAACAAGTGTGATGTGGCCCAGGGTCCATGGTGTGCCAACTCCCAGACTAGACTAACATGTTCATCTCTAAAATGCTCTTCATTTCTGGAATAACTTCCTGTGTTCTCCCTTTAGTAGCTAATATCACAAAGGAGTTGCTGTCCACATTAAAGGCACTAAAAATAAAAGGCGGGCATTTCATAGTTGAAAAGGTGGAGCAAAGAAGGGCCTTTTGAAACTCAGGAACCCAAGAAATTTTGGTAGGTCTCTGACCAAGGCACATAGCGCCACCTGGTGGTTGAATTTTCAAAGGTGGGAAGTCGGCCTATAAATCTGAAGAAAACTTCCTCTCATTTTGGTGAGAAAATTTAAGCTTCTACCAGTTAAATAAATTTTTTTTTATAAAACACATAACCAGGATCTAGTCTTTTTACTTCTGTTCTTTCTACTCCTTCACCACTTCTGCTCGGAAGTCATAAACTTAGTGAAGTGACAGAACATTACAGTCTAGCCTCCAAGAATCTTCCTTTGACATATTTCACGTTTTTATTCTATCCACTACAAGTCGCTGCTTTTATCTTCACTGAGGCCATACCTACCACACGCCAAGATGAACAAAACCACTGCTCGACTCATTTCCCTAACTCCATTTCTTCTCCCCTTTAACCTTGTGTGGTACTCGCAAAGAAACGCTTGCTATGTAATAAATCACAGTGCACACTTGCTCAGGAGTTTAAAATGGCCCCTTCTTAACCGACTGTGCCCAAAGTCTTACTGGTAGGCCAACATTTTGCTCCAAACTTCCACTTTATTATAATATCAAATTCCTACCAAAAACTGACTACTGGGCCAGTCAGACTAGTTTTCTTGGTTTCCCACCCTTCAAACGCCACACGCACACAAATTAGACTGGACGCTCCTTGCATCTTCTCTTCCTGTATACTATATTCTCTTCCAATTTAACTTCCATATTTTTTCTAAATTCCACCTTCATTTATTAATACTCCTGCTTATTTCAAATCTAGGATGCATCTAAAATTTTGTAATGTGACAGATTTTCATTAAAAACAAAAGTATACGTAGTTAAAAGTTTGAGCTGTTTTTGCTTCTTAAAACCTTGTCCTGCCCCGAGACCTAACTGTGGCCTGGGCTGGCCTGCATCTCGCCAGATCTCTGCGAGCCAGGCTCTCTCAGCCTCAGCACCGCTGAGACTGGGGGCAGGAGAATTCTTTGTTGTAAGGGGCTGTCCTACACACTGTAGGATATTTGTTAGCATCTCTGGCTTCCACTCACTAGATGCCAGTAAGCATCTCCTAACCAAAAATGTTCCTGGACACTGCTAAATGTCTCCTGGGAGGCAGGGGACAATCACAGGTGTAAGCGTTTATACACACGTCACAATATATAGATGTAAGTCACTTAACAGTGCCTGCCTCATACTTCATACATAATACAATAATCATGTACCTGTTCCTCTACCAGCAGACTTTCTTCTTCATTAGAACAGTGCTACAATAAACATTTTATATGAGAGCCCCATGTATATCTGTATACATACAGGACACCTGAAAGTGTAATTGTTAGATTGAAGGGTAAGTGCACCAAGAAGATACAGGTGAAACATGCTAACTCATTATTTTGAATTTCTAAGATTGGTGGTAATAGTGGAAACTGGTTTTTAACTTTAATGAACTTTCCACTCACTTCTATGAATCATCTCCTCAGGCTATTTGCCTCTTGGGACATCTCTATTTTCCTTAGGATTGTTGGAGCTCTTTCCACAGACCGAACATCAATACAATCTTTTATAAACAGTATGCATTTTCCCAACTTAGGACTTGGCAGTTTGACTTCATTTACCTTTTATCACATGAAATTTTACTATGTTATATAACATTAAAAATAGCTTCTCTTTTTCTAAAACATACATTTCAAAAATATCTCTTGATTCATCTGTAATTTGTTATACATAACACAAGACAGAGACAGAACTTTTTAAAAAATCCTCACCTGAGAATATGTTTTTGTTATGCTCCCTGACTGGGGATGGGACATGCAACCAAGCCACCTGGCCTGGGCGAGAGACAGAACTTTTATTTTTTCCACCTAATGGAATTAATTATTTCAACATAATTTCCTGAATAATTGTTATTTCTTCATCGACCGAAATTAATGTACTCTCTTAACGAATATTCACTGAGTGCTACTACAGGCCAGGCACTGTTCTGGGTGCTGGTAGTACTCTATTGAACAAGACAGTCACAATAAATAAATTAGTAAAAATGAGAAAATTTCAGAATGTTACATGTTGCAGAAGAAACGCAGAGAAATAAAACAGGGCAGTGTGATAGCAGTGTTACTCAAATAAACATTTTAACAGTCAGCTCTGGTTCGCAGCCCTGGTCACTGCAGATACTCCCGCCACGCCATCGGGCTTGCAACGTCTCCTGAAAACTTAATAACTGGCTTGGGAACAAGGTGGCTCCCGGACAGCACAGTGTGAGAGCGGCTGAGAGGCTAAGCTGAGCGGCTGCATGAAGCCTGAGGAGGTGTCACCTGAGGGTGACAGACAGGAGCCAGACACGGTTATTTGTGAAGGAAGGTGCACACAGGAGGAACGGGGCCAGGCAGTGAAAGCGAGCTTACAGTTCTGAGGAGTGCTGACTGCTTTCTTTCTCCTGTGAAATTCTAAGGAAATTTGTAATGAGATTTGAAAGCCGAATGGAGGCTTTTTTAACAGGTGCTGTTTCATAGTAAAGTCTTGACTTTTTGTGCCAAGAACTATGTTTCTGCATCTCTGTGATTCCCAAAACGATCCAGCAGGGTGTTCAGATAAACACCGCCCTACGTACACCCCCGTCTATCTGGCTCAGCCACGACTCCACTTCTTCTGGGCGCTACACCAAGGAGTCTCCATTTGATCAAGGCTCCTGCAGCTGCTGAACTCCCCAGTCTGGTATTCAAGATAATATCTATCCAATGCCAGCACTCCGGCAGAAATACAAGCTTTATTTCATAAGTTAAGGCCCAAGTGAAACAGACATTTTATCTCTTTTTTCTTCTTTCATTTTCTTTTTCTGGGGTGGAGCAGTAGCAAAACGAGGGAGCCCACTCAGCAATGCTAGGAACACACAGTTAGCATGAGGCATGGTTCCTCCCAAGGAGTTTATAATTGGGTTGGGCAAACACAAGAATCCACATAAAAATACAAAAGTGACAGCTCATGGCAATTTAAGCTCATGTGTTAAGTGACCCATGAGTGTCACAAATGAGTGTCACAAACACACATCTACGAGAAATGCTACAGGTCCCAGAAAGGGCAGAGAAGGCTTTAGGGGGGATCATGGGGCTCCACCAGGGCCGAGAGGGTGAACGGAATTTAGCTTTGGCTGTGAAAAGGGAAAGGGGGACGTGAGTGAAGAGACGAGATTGGGGAAAAGGCCACACAGTGATGAGAACTGGACCCACTGCCTTTAGAAAGTGAGTTCCGCTGGGTGGTGGGAACAAAAGGGTGTCAGACACACACAGCTGGACTGTGGAGGAAAGGAGCCTGGGGTTCTGGATAACCTGTGAGCAATGGAAAGGCAACGCGAGGTCCTGGAAGGGGTGGAGATGGAAAGGAACTTAATGAAAATGCTGTTTTAGGAAAGTGAATCTGTAATTCCTGTGTCATCAAGGAGATGCCCTGAAATTCAGCAGCCCACATACACACAAGGGTGCAAACATCATTTCAGACTGGATTAGTGAGTTAAGTCTACTTAATTTTTAGAATCCGAAAGTTCTAAATAAGCTTTATTTTATTAGACTGTGCTGACTGGATCTTATGGACAAAGGGTAGCCCTGGTTACAGTTTAATACTTCAACCCAAACAGCTCTATCTATCTTCTCTCCAAGTCAGCCCAGAAAGGCAGGAAAGAATTCCAAGACTTCAGTCTGTTTGGGAATTTGTTTCTAATGACCTACAATTAGGAAAGACGCATCTCTCAGTAATCACAGAGCCAGGGTGAGCGCGACTGCGCTGGGTGGACCGAGATGGAGCCAACGGGCTTCAGACGAACGGGCACTTACCTAGCAACCCCCTCCTTGGTGTAGAAGACGGAGTAGGTGAGGTTGTCTCCCTGAGGATCTGACGCAGGTGTCCGCCACGTCAGTTTGATGAAGCGGGTAGAGACCAGGGAGGCCACGACGTCCCGGGGAGCTGAAGGCAGTGGTCCCGCTGTGGCTGGTGCTAGATGGTCAGTAGTGGCACTGGTCAGTGAGGTGGGAGGTAATGTTGGGATGGCAACATCTTGTCATGTGCAAACATTGGGGAATATGAAGGGAAAACCACGACGGTTTTAAAAAAGAGAACAGAAAGAACAAAAAACAAAAAAGAAATAAACAAAACCACGATGGGAAATAAAATAAAATGAATGAACATAAAAAAGGCCATTAAACTGAAGGCTAACATGCAGGCCAGGGGGAACTACTGAAAACTAATGGGCACCGCTCAAGGCCCATCACTGCTGAGCAGGCAGACTTTCTGGTCACCATAATGGTTGTGGGCAAGGACAGGGAGGGTGAAAGCTGGGAGCGCAACATCTCACAGGACACGGCAGTGCCCATGTAACGCTCTTTAATCCTGAAGGCAGCATGCGGCACCTGTCGAACTTTGCATTCGAGTCTCATAGGTGATAAAACCTCAGCACTTTCTAGTTCACCAAACCACGGGCAGTGTGTGTGGTGCGCCTGCACCCGGGTACACTCCTCAGGGGCCCCGGGCACCGTGGCCTCGCTGAGAACTCTGTGCCCTCAGCTCTGCAGGGATTCCACAGCCGCATTTTCAATGTTACTCTAACATGTTAACTTCTGCCCTCAGTGTCATATCCAGGGAGTTTTGTACCCTCTGTATCCAGGGAAGTCTGACAACCTTCATCACTTTGCTAAGTTACACAGTTCATTTGCTATCTTATTTGCTATCGGGTAAGTACAATAGTATAAAATTGTGAATCAAACATTCCAAAGGCACAGAAATAAAATGCGCAGGCAGCTTATCTGTACCACACGGCTCTCGCCAGGGTGTTACTAGGCGCGGGCCGGGGGGAGCAGGGCAGAGCCAAAGCTCTGTGCACCTGCAGTCCTGGCTAACGTTCTGACCTCCTAGGGCAGTCCCATGGACCATTCTGCTTATATAAGTTTATCCCCAATACTAACCTAAAATCTCCTTCACCTTGGGTCCAGAGAGCACAAATGTAATCTTAGAATTTTTAACGAAAGGAGTTTATTAGAATCGTGTCATGACCTTAATGGGGAAATCAGCAGAACAGACAGAGAGGAGAACGTGAAAACTCTCTACCTAGTTTTCAATGAAATGGTACAGCAGCGATCCCTTGGCAATGTCTCTGAACTGCAAGAAACTCCAAAGTGAGGCAGTCTAAATAAATATGCCAGAAAGAATAAATTCTCCAAGGGCAAAGGCAGAGGAAGAGCAACCTAAAGTCTCTAGATTCGTGAAGAAGGGGATAGAGCATTCCAATAGCCACCATTTACTACACAGCACCATAGATCTTCATATAAACTCATTCGATTCTTACAACCCCCCCCGAAATAGGTACAGTGCTCTCATATATCATATATCTCTACCTTATATGCAGAGACTGACATTTAAAAGGGCTCACTCACTCATCCCAGGTCACTTCTACTAAGTGGTAAAGTGTTTTAAAACCAAACTAGGTTTTTAGTTTAAGAGGCCTCTGGATTTAGCCAACGGGAGTTCTAGTCCTGCCTGTACCACCCACTGATGAATGTCACCTGGGGCAAATCGGTCATTCTCACTTGAGAATGTCACTAGTGACTTGTTCCTTTTCCTCCTGAGGAAGTGCTTTTAAGAGTGCAGCGTGCTATCAAAATGTGAGACTGTGAAGTCACAGTTCAGATACAAGTCCGAACTTCACTGACACAAGTGTCCGGTCTGAATGGCCACCCAGGCCTCATTCCCACCCCTTACACTTCAACAGAGGTGCTTCCTCAAAGGACACACACAGCCTCCCTCACGGCTTTCAGAGCTCTTTCCCACACGCCGTGTCAGTTCACCGCCACCCGCCACCCCAGAGGCTGCGTGCGCTGATGGGACTAGGCGTGGAGTGAGGGCGAAAGGCAGTGCAGGGCTGCTGCATGGGCGCGTGGGTGGCAAGTGCCGTCGGCAACAGGGGAGGAGACAGCAAACCGAGGGAGAGGCGGTGGATCTGGTTTGAACATGTGTCTAAAGTAAAGACCCAACATGCGCAAGAGAAACGTATAGAACGCAACTGGAAAAGTGGATCTGATATTTACAAAGTCACTAAACCCGTAGAGAAATGGTTCGGAGTGGCCTGGGGAGCCCCGCTCCACTGCCTCCTTCCTGTGCCCGCCTAGAAACACAGTAAGCTGCCTCCGAGTCTGACCCAACTCACCAAACTAAATCTTTTCCACCTATTCGCTGGCTGGAGGAGACGGGGAGCTTGTAAAACGAGGGAGCACTAGGCCACGATTTCGAATATGAAGATGTTATGGTCAAAACTTGACTCAGCCACTTCCTAATAATGTAAAATTGGGCCAGTCACTTAGCCTCCCTACCCACGCTCCAGGCTGATATGAACGAGATGAGTATCAGTAAGAAATGTGCACTGGAAGCACATGTGACCACCATGACGAGCTTTAAGTGGGTGATAGACACAAGAATATTAAACATAAAAAGGCAACTAGGGAAGGGCCATAAGCAGGGGGGACTAGGTGAGGGAACTACGTAATGGGCAATAACTGGAAGAGTCCCTCAGAGAAATGTTCATTAGACCACTGAACTTCTGTTGCACACAGCTGCAATTCTTTAATGCCGGCCCACATTTCCCACTCACATTTTTCCTGTTCATGTTACATCACTTACACTAACGTATGGGCCACTTGAGGGTAAAATCTGAATCTGTTTTATCTGGGAATCACTCACCATTCCTCTGTATACTTATCAGATTACTAAGTGGAAGGAAATTCAGGGAGGATGTTAGTGCAGTGGTGATCAGTGTTTTAAGAATCTCATTACACAAGGCAATACCTGAATCTTTTGAGCTGATACAAGGTATACACAGATGATATTCACATAGTGATGTTATATCAACATTTGCTTTGCAAATGCATTTTTTCGGTTGTACACGAAGTACGAGTGTAAATAACGCTGAATCACTATAACTGATTCCTACACAGCCGCGGCAACAGTGCACGCCCACTGCAGGGCCTGTGCTCCACACCCACCACCCCCAGACCGGGTCGCCTGCTGCCGCGCTGGCTCACGTCTGGCTGCGCAGGTAAGGGAAACAGCCTGATGTGATGTCAGAGAGCCAAACAGGCAGTTAAGTTGCACCAGAATCAATGGCATGATGATGGAGACTGGTCTGAGGAAGTCAACATACCCTCCTTCCGTTCTGGCAATTATAAAGCTATGCAAAAAAACTGTCAAAAACGTAGGACTATCCAAAGGCACACAACCAACTGAGGCATTTATATGAACACTATTCTACTTAGGGAAAAACAGCAAGTCTGTGGCATATCTGCCTGGAGCTGCTCCCAGCCCCCTAGCTCTGTTGGGGTGGTCTTCAACCAGGGCAAGGCACGCCCTGGAAAGCAGTGGCTTTGCTGCCGCCACCAGAGGGGACTCATCTGATGTGAAGCATTGTTAGTTCAAGTGGTGATCTTAATGGCAAGTGCATAGAATATTAAAATATGTTCACAAAACCAAAGCAAATGGTCAGGAACTATGCAGGGTCTCAGAGTTTACCATATGCATTAACAAGACAGTAATTACTGTCCCATGGGTGCTGGCAAAGGCACAAGTCTTGCGTCAAAGACGAAGAACTTCGTTGCTCAGGGCAATGGCAGCAGCCAGTACCCCTTGTTTGCATCCATTAGTTCCCCACGACCCCCAAGTTCCACGGACAGCATGCAAGGGCCCAGGATGGGTGCCTGCACATGACCCAGGTTTTTAAAGAAGAACCCTGGACTTGAGGGCTTTGCCACTTTCGTAGCAAGGAAAAGCATGCCCCCAGACAAAGAACCAGCCTGCTGCGGCGCTCTCATTTAATTCTGTTCAGTCAGAAACACACTTTGTATGATTTGGGTCTTTTTAAATTTACTGAGATGTGTTCTGTGTCCCACCACGTGGTCTATCCTGGAGATGGTTCCACACAGGGTGGGAAAAGTAGGTTTACAGGTGTGAGTCTGTTCTTGCATTATTTATTAACTATTGTATTCTTTTCCACATGAACAACTGTAAACCTACTTTTGCACCACCCTATGCATAAAAAGCATGTCTGTAATTGTTGGATGGAGATTCTATAATGCCAGTTACGTTGAGTTGGCTGATAGAGTTGTTCGAGTCATCGATACTCTAACTTTCTCTGTTTTATCAGTTTTTGAGAGTGGGATATTAATATCTCCAACTATTACCACTGAATTATGTATTTCTTCTTTGAATATAACAATTATAAATGCTCGTGTATCTAACAACAGAGCCCCAAAATACTTGAATTCAAAGAAATCTGGGATTCCAAATATTTAGAAGTCAAACAATCTACTCCTAAATAACCCAAATTCAGAGAAAAAAAATCACAAGAAAAAAACCTTAAAAATATTTTTAACTGAATAGAAATGAAAATACGACATATTAAAAATTATGAGATGTACCTAAATCTATGTTTGGAGGGAAATTTAAATACCTTTATCATAAGAAAAGTCTCACATGAATGACTTAAGCTCACATCTTACTAAAGAGTGTGTATCTGAAATGTTCACACACATGCACGCACACACAGAGGTAACAGTGAAGTGAAGGACTGCTAATTAATTTCGCTGTAGAAACCCTTTCACGATGCACACATACATCACATCATCATGCCACACATTTTAAATGTCAGGCTGCCCAAAAAGTTCATTTGGTTTTTCTATACAATGGCTCTAGTAGCACTTACTTGTCTAAATTCATTCGAAACAATTCCTTAAGTGGTACTGTGACAGCTGTCATTTCAGTGTGCATTTGAAAAAAGCTTATCTAAATTGGTAAATTTTTACATAGCCATTTTAATACTGAAGATGGAAGAAAATGCCATAAAATTTTGGTGTATCATTCTTATTATTTCAAGAAAAGTGAAAACACAACAGAAACACAAAAAACCCCGAAAAGATTCGTGCATATGTGCAGAAGGTGCTGTGACCGACTGAATGTGTCGAAAGTGGTTTGTGCAGTTTCATGCCAGACGACTGATGCTCCACGGTCAGGCAGACCACCCAGGCTGACAGTGATCAAATCAAGACATCAGCTGAGGACAATTGTTATTCTATGCAGGGAGAGCTGATACACTCAAAATACCCACATCAAAAAAGCTACTGATAAAAATGAAAAATGTGTCTTATTTTATGGAAAAAACCATACAGACTTTTTTGCCAACATAATATACTACCATTTATTTTCCAATTATGTCTCAGTAAAGCTAAAAAAATTAAATTTCAGCCAAGTTATTAAAAAATGATCATGACACTGACTAAAAAAATGGAGAAGACATAAGTTACCAAAATCAAGAATCGAAGAAGAGACAGTACTACCAACACTATATTTAAAAGTTACAAGGGAATAGTATAAACAAACTTATGTCAATAAATCAATATAGAAAGAATAGAAAATTTCTCAGAAAGACAAAAATACCAATCCTACTCAGAAAGAAACACAACTCTCAACAGAATTATAACCTACAGAGAAATTTAGTTAGTAAATAAAATCTTCCCACGAAGAAAAGCCGAAGCCCAGATGGCCTCACTGGTAAATACTTTATGTATTTATTTATTAAATATTTTATTTATTTATTTTTAGAGACAGGGGAAGGGAAGGAGAAAGAGTGGGAGAGAAACATCAACGTGTGGTTGCCTCTCATGTGTCCCCTACTGGGGACCTGGCCCACAACCCAGGCATGTGCCCTGACTGGGAATCGAACTGGTGACCCTTTGCTTCACAGGCCCGTGCTCAATCCACCGAGCTACACCAGCCAGGGCTCTTTATGTATTTAAAAGAATAAATAATGCCAGTCCTTCACAGCTCTTTCTGAAATAAAAAACAACTAGTGATCATATCATCTCAAGAGATGCAGAAAAAGCATTTGGCAAAAATCAAATACCTACCTGTTTATGATTAAAAACTGTCAACAAAATATAAAAAGAAGTAAAAAAAAACTATAGTGAACATTATACTTACTGGTGAAAGATTAAACACGTTTTTCCTAAGGTTAGAAACAAGACATGGATGTAGCTCTTGTGTCTTATCCTAAAGCACTGCACTGGAGTGCTAGCCAGTGCAAGAAGGCAAGAAAAAGTGATCAACATGAGAAAGAAGTAGTAGCATTGTTCTTGTTTGTAGATTATCTAGTTATCTGCGTAGAAAACCCTAATGAATTTGCAGAAAAAAAGTTTCTAAAACTAATGAATAAGCTTAGCAAGGTCCTATGATACAAGGTCAATACAGCGTGAGACAGAAGCAGGTTTACAGTTGTTCATATGTAAAATGACACAATAATTAATAAGTGTTAATACAAGAATAACACCTGAGCTTAATACAAGCCCCGTACACACAACTGCAAACCTACTTTTGCCCCACCCTGAACACAAAAAATCAACTCTATTTCTATACATTATGGATAACCAATCCAAAAATAAAATTAAGAAAACAACTACATTCACAATAGCATCAAAAAAGAATAAAATACTTAGGAATAAAAGAAGTGTAAGATACATACCCTGAAAACTACAATACACTGTGAGAGAAATTAAAGAACACCTACATCAAGGTCTAAATGAAAAGAGCTAAATAAATAAAAACTGTACTTGAACAACAGTTAAAATTTAAAAAATAAAAATAATAAATAAATGTTCACAGATTAGAAGACAATGTTACTAAAATGATAAGCTGCTCCTAAATTTTAGTAGAAATACAAAAGACCTAGAACAGCTGTAACAATTCTGAAAAAGAGGGAAAAGGCCGGGGGACTTGCATTACCCAATTTCCAAACTTACTATAAAGCTCCAGGAATCGAGACTGTCTACTGCTGGCCTATGAACAGGCACATGGATCAGTGGAAGAGAATCAGAAGTCCAGAAATAAATCCCTGTATTCACAGTCAACTGGTTTTTGGCCCAGGTGTCAAGACATTTCAATGTGGGAAGAACAGTCTTTTAGGTAACTGATACTGGTACAACTATGTATCTATATGCAAAACAATGACCTTAGGTCCTCACTTAACATCATATATAAAAATTAACTGAAAATGGTGCACAGACTTAATGGACGTACAGAAGAAAGTCTTTGTGCCTTGGGTTAGAACAGTGGTCTTACACATGGCAACAGATGTATAAGACATAAAAGAAAAAATTGATAAATGGAATTCTATTAAAAATAAAAACTTAGGCACTTAAAGAAAAACACAACTAATTGACAAGACAAGCCACAGACTGGTAGAAAGCATTTCCAAATCATGTATCTGATAAAGAACTTGAATATATAATTCAGACTACATATTCAGAACCAGAATATATAATGAACTGTTATAAATCAGTAAGACAAATAAGTCAATTCAAAAATGGGCAGGAGAGTTGAACAGTCATTTCACTGAAGGAAATACACAAATAGCTAATAAAGACGTGAAAATGTGCTCAGCATCATCAGTCACCAGGAAAACGTGAACTGCACCCAGTGAGACACCACGACACGCGCCCGAGAAAGGCTGCAGCCGAGAGAAGGCCCCTGGCACAGCACTGCGTGTCAGCCCGGCTCCTCCAGCTGATGGCGAGTCGTCTCCATTTCTTACTCAATTTTTAGTGTCTTTAAAAAACGCTTTACCTTTATGAGCATAAGATCTGCACTTCTTTTGTTAACTTTATCCTTAGGTATTTTATTTTTTTGATGCTGTTATAAATGAAATTTTCTAAACTTCAGTCTCTGTTCACTGCAAATATACAAAAGTACAAATGATTTTTTTATACACTGATATTGATTCTAGCTGAACTCATTTACTAGTTAGTAGTTTATTCATGGATTTTCTACATATAAGATAATGTCATCTGTAAACTGAGCTTTACAGGGAGTTTCTTAAAAAAGTTAAGCATAACTTAGCAAATTCTACTCCTAGGAATCTACACAAGAGAAATGAAAACAACTGTCCACACAAACCTTCACAGCACCGTGGTTGAAAATGGTCAAAGACCAGAGACAATCCCTCAAATGGTAACTGAGTAACAAAACGAGGTGTATCTGTATAAAGAACATAGCATTTCAGCAATTAAAAAGATACAAATACTGACATATGCAACCATGTGGATGGCTTAAAAAACATTACCCTAAATGAAGGAAGCCAGTCACACAGACTACATATTAAACTATTCCATTTCATGTAAAATGGCTTCAAAAGACAATTTTATAGACTGAAAGAGAATCACTGGCTGCACGCGGCTGGGGCAGCAGCAGGTGCTGACTGCAGACAGACATGGGGAAATTGAGGTGAATTGGGGGCGTGGCGATGTTCTGTGTTTATGATGTGATTACCATTGCATAGCTCTGTAAGTCCACTAAAAATTACTAAATTGTGCCCTTACAATGGGTGAATTTTATGGTATGTAAAATCATTATTTTTTCTAGTGTAAAATAGCAACAGTTACAGACCTAGGACAAACCTGCTGCTCAAAATACGTGAGTGTAAAAAAATGAATCAATGTATCTGAAGCCTCCATAAAATTAAATGTCCAGAAATACTCGAAGATTTCACAGATGACAGTTAGTCATCAAGGGGCACAAAGCATAAGTGAATTATACAGATCTCGAGGCCAAATATAGTAAAAGTCTTTGTTTCTTAAATACATATATATATATATTTATATATATATAAAAATATATATATATATTTTTAAGGTGTCTGACTGGAGTAAGAGTTATACTGGTTTCTTTCCCTTTGGCCACCAGAGTTCACGCCTGAACTCTGAAAACAGAAGATCTTATGATGTCACACCCTAGAACCTCCTACAGAACAAAGCCCAGACAGCTCTGCCCGAGGCTGCACGTCCTCCACAGACCAGGCAAACCCATCTAGCTCTCAGGTCTTATTTCCAGGACACGCCGTGCTGCTCTAGGTTTCCCTCATTCCTGAGCAAAAATGGGCTTTTTGGCTTCTATACCCACATTCACACTGTTATTATGTTTAGAGCAAAAAACACAATGTAATTCTGTCTCAAGTCAAAGGCAATTTGGAAATATGTTTGAGAAAAGGTATTATTACCACTTTCAAAGTCTTAATATCAAAAACACTGTAAGCTCTGACCTACTGCTCAAATGCTTGGTAGGAACATCATGTTGGCACCTTCGAGGAAACCTCACAACCTCAACAGGCTGTTAGTGGGATTCACTGAAGGCATCCGCGTGAGGTCCTGGAGAGGGATTATTTTTCTTCTCACTATGTATTTGAGCCAATCATCAGAGCTAGTCTTCATTTTTCTGAGAAATCACTTTCAAAATCCAGCTACATTGTGGTTGATGGCTCCAGTTTTAACAATACATTAGACTTGTGACCGATAAAGTGCCCTTTCGGTATTTTATAATCATGAGTTTAACCAATACATCTCTGCACTCAAACCGGTTTCTAGGTAGAGGCCATTCACTCCTGTGCTTGGCATATGCTGCCGCTGGTTAAGTGGAGCCCGTCATCTTAATGTGACCCCGTCTGCAGCAGCCAAGCGAGCTGTGAGGAGGCACATTTAAGTTTTCTTCTGAAAGCCTAATTGTGTTCCTTCATCATAATCTTTCTATGAAAACACATCAGTTTTTAAATTTCTTTCGAAATCTTCCGAATTCCTTCAGAAGATAAGGCAGTGTTTTGGGGAAGTGCCCCTCCCTCTCTGGCCCTCCCACACCTCGTGTGAAAGGATTTACTACACCGGTCACTACCGGGGACACTCGCAGCAGCTTTATTCAGGACTTACTGTTCAGAAAGGATAGAGTCATATTTACACAGTGCTTACTGCTCTGAACATAATAGCCATGTGAACAGAAGTATAGTCCTGAAAAGCATTTCTTCTGGCAGATGTTAACAAGTACACCATAAAGAGAGAGCAATCCTATTCGGGAGCTCATGGAGATCTGCCATGCTTATTAGCATGTTAAAAGACTCCTGGCAATTCTACAGAAGAAAAAACGTACTCAGTTTGTTAACCTAGCATTTCTCATTCTCGCTTGATCGTGAGGTTGCGTCACCCTCTCACTGTACCCAGCCTGGGCGGTCCCGGACTCCATGCTCGGAGCAGGGTCCCGCGGAGAACTCCTCTGGAAGAGCGGCTGCCCCCAAACTCGCATCAGCGCTCAGCTACTTCTGTAAGCAGTCTAGTTCACATTTTTTTAAACAAAAATTTTATTTATTTATTTTTCAAGAGAGGGGAAGGGAAGGAGAGAGGGAGAGAAATATCAATGTATGGTTGCCTCTCATGCGTCCCCTGCTGGGAACTGGCCTGCAACCCAGGCATGTGCCCTGACTGGGAATTGAACCGCAATACTCTGGTTCGCAGGCCTGCGCTCAATTAGTTCACATTTTTAATTTAAAAATCCAAAAGCTATAAAAAGCCTTACAAAATTAACTTTTACAATACAGAAGTATATAAAGTAAAAAGATTAAAGTTCTACTTCCCATCTTCTCTAAACTATCATTGTTAAACATTTGGTGTACATTCTTCCAGATATTTTCCTTTTCAATGATACAATCATATATACGAAAATATTATGTGTATATATAAGTATATCATTGAAATATGGAATTACAACAAACAAGGTGCTTTGCAAACTGCTGTATGTGATGTTTTTAAGACCTTCCCACATCAGTGTGTATACACAAACCTCATTATTCTGAATTGCTGCATAGTACTTACTCTGGAATATTCCCTTATTGGTACTTACACTTAAGCTATTTTTATTATTTATTTAGACTATTACAGGCAATGTTTCTAAGTAAACTTTCCTATATATGTGCCTTTGTGCACATGTGTAAGTATTTCTATAAGATGTTTTCCTAGAAGTGAAAATGCTGAGCCAAAGGTCTGCGTGTATGACAGCTTGTGATACGGTGCCAATCATCTTAACAGCTACTCTGGCTTCACTGTGATGACAGAGCCAAATGCGTTCCGAGTCCACTACTTTATAAATGCCCCCAACAACAAACAGGACAAGAAATAGTAACACAGACTCCATTTTGGATGAAATTAAGAGATATTTGTAATCCCAACCAAAAATATATGAAAGATGTGGAGAGAAGAAAAGCAAATCAATTCCAGGAGTAGAGTCAATCTAAGGACCTCCGGGGCACAGGAGGCAAACACAAGGCCTGCAGGCTGAATCCGTCCCTCCAACTTGTTTTATCTGGCCCGGCACCTTGTCTCTACTCAGGGGCAGCGCTGAACTCCCACTTAACTGTTAAGGAGTAGTTACATTTATATGGTCCTAAAATTACTTTCGGCCCTTTGAAGGCAATGGCAAGGCTGATGTGACCCCCGGTGAAAATGAGTTCGACACCCTGCTCTGGAGACAGAATGATGAGACTCAAACCAACTGACTTCAAGGAGCTGGCAGCTCTGCAGGAGACAGGGAAGGTGTAGGCAAGGTGTTCTCTTCCAGATTGTGTGGTTGTAGTTATGATAGTGGACTTTGGATGTTGTCGAGTTATGATAGTGGACTCCAAGGGTGAAGTGGTCATTAACCTCCACTTCACCCTTGGAGACGGGAGGTTTACACTCAGGAGGAACTAAGTCAGAGAGGTTCTGGGCTCAGAGGTGACCAAGAAGAGGATTAAAACCACACAGTAAAATGTGAAACTCCCTACACGCCTCCTCACCAGGTTCCAGAAGGTGGCAATCAGACTTATTACTGTCGCCGGGCGGGGGATGGACGCATCTGCCTCTGCATGAACTGACCAACTATCTGGCTAGTTTCTGCAGTAACAAAAAAGATCGACTACCAAACTGTCCTATAATAAAAGCCGAGCAGTTGAAAAGCTTCATACCAAAAGTTTAACAAAAACAAAATATCTATCTGCACAGCCTCAAGCTGTATCTCCTAAAACACCTATTAATTACAAAGAGAAAAATCATAACTTTTTAATGGAGAAATCTGGAAGATATCACTTAACCACATAATCAGGTTTGACATTACCAAATAATGACATTAATATCATGTGCCCTTGATCTGGATGTGTTGATAATGACACATCGATTCTGTAGTATTTGTCAAAAAAAGCCCACAGCCTCACTATAATCAAGAGAAAACACTAATCAAGTGCAAAGTGAGAACATTACACCAAATACCTGACCAAACTGTCAAGGGCATGGCCATCGAGGAAGAACAGGCACAGGCTGCAGTGAACCAGGGAGACGTGAGGACTGAACCCAATGTGGGGTCTGAACCCAGACCCCAGAGCAGGAAAGGACATGAGTGGGAACACTAGTGAAATCAGAACGAAGTCTGGAGTTTACAGTTTAATGATGTCCATTAGTTTTGCTTACTGTATCACAGTTATATAAGAAGTTAACATTTCGATGATGTTTGGTGAAGAGTATATTATACTACAGGAATTCTCCGCACTATTTTTTGTGACACTTCTATAGTTCCAAAATTATTTCAAAATAGTTTTTTAAAGGTTCATATATATAAAGAGTTTCAAAACTTTTTAAATACTATATTCTTAAATATGAATGAATTGCCAAAGACTACTTTTAAGTATTTGAAGGTATTTCTCTTTGGTTGATAAAATCTCCCCCAGGTATTTGTTCTATTTATATAGTTTCAAAAACTTTTCATAAACTCTTAAAATGAAGTGGCCAAAACATACATAAGGATACTATTGATTTTTGTCATTATAATCAAAGGTTAAAATAGGTACTTGGCATCTACATCACACTAATGAGACACACTGAGCTAGAAATAACCCAAAGGTTGTATGATAGCTCACATGTGGCACTAATCAGAGTTTATTTTGCTACCCTGCACTTATATTAATGGTTGAAAATTAATTATATTCTCCTTGTACAGAGCTATCTGATAAGAATGTTATACGTGCATAGAGTTACAATAACAGTGACTATATTACTCTTAACTTACATGAACCTTTAGGCACAGTTCAGTAATATAGCTGAAAAGGGAAATTTACATTTGTTAGCATATTTTCCTTAAGGTTTTTTTCTGGCTAATTTCTGCTCTTCCAAATTATTATTTCAGATACTGGATTTTTTTATACTAGAAATTTCTATTTCTTTATTGAACTACCATTTGTTCCCTCACTGGGTTCATATTTTCTTTTATATCCTTGAACATGTTTAAAACAACTGTTTTAAATCCCTTGTCTGCTCATTTCATAATGCCTGCCATTTCTGGGTGTGTTTTCTACTGACTGACTTCTCCAGGTTATGGTTCAAATTTCTCTTTGTAAATTTTTTGCATGTCTACTATAATCCATAGTTTGGATTATGTGCTAGACATTATGTGTGCTATGCTGGTTGCTCACATTCTGCTGTCTCCCCTAGTGGAGTGCTGAACTTTATTGTCAGATGGCCTCACAGATCAGTTTGTTCCTTTTAAGGTTTGTCTTAGGCTTTCAGGATGATTCTGCAGCCTAGGCCTGTCTAGAGGTTCCACTGAATATCTGGGATGTTCAACCAGGTTTCTCTAATCTGAATCGGTAAAATGTAAACATCTCTCAACCCTGTGTGTGCTCCACTAATTTCTCAGCTTTCCAGTACTTGTTCTTTCCTTAGTCAATGTCCTCTCCTGACCAGTGAATTCTGCCCTGTGTAACACGCAGCTTAGTGTTTACACAAAGTTCAAGGGGAACCCTATACAATGCATTGAACATCGGTGCATGTCTCTCATCTGTACAGTAACCCACCCCACACACTCCAACAGCCTTTCTACCCGGAACTCTGACCTTTCCTACCCCGAACTCTGATCTCTGATTCTTCAGGTCATTGAGTCCGCCCCCCTCTTCCAATTCACAGTCTAGAAAGAACTTCCAGGCAGAAAGTTGAGGGTAACTATGGGGCTCATCTCATTTGGTCCCACTCTCTTAGGAATTATGGTCCTGCATATTTTCAAAAGTCTAAAAATTTTATTTCATATAATTTGTCCAATTTTCTAGCTGTTTACAGCAGGAGTGCTAGTCCAGTACCAGTTACTCCACATGACCAGCACTATAATCTCCAAGTACTTTTAAGATATTACAATAATCAATACTATTTCAAAGAAGTACCATGGTAATAAAAAATTACATTGAAAACATTTCTAAGCTTTGGTCATTTTAGGAAACATTCATGTATTTTTACTTTAATTGTTATATTCATTTGTTTACTTTGCAAAAATATCTACTACACATTCAATATATGTTTAGTGACTGAATAAATAAAAACTAAGAAAACACTTAAGAACAAAAATGTAATTGTGAAAGTATGAAGGATTTAAAAATATAAATCTACATCATGGAGAAAAGTCTTGAGGCTGAAATCCTAAAGAATATTTATGTCTAAACAAGACATGAAAACAGAGACTGTTAACTACACAAAACTAGGCAGCTCTCCATGATACTCTAGGATAAAGTAAAAGTAATACTTTTACTAGCCAGAAAGGGTGAAAATGATGCTTGTGTGTATATAGGAAAATACAGGAATTCAACTTCCAAATTAATCTTACACTCTTTTTCTCTAATTAGTGTAAGTTTCAGCCAACGTCTTTGCTTTTTTGAGTAAAAGTTAACATGCAGTCAACACTCAATTTCACAAGATATGCCTTCCAGCTTTCTTATTAGTTTTGAATTCAAGTAAGATTCTAGATTTTAACTCCATCCCCACTATTAATGATCTAGCCGGTTCCTGGGTACAGCTAATGAAGCGCTTGATGGTTGGAGCCCGTGGAGCCCGACCTGCACTCTGGATTCCTGGACCAAAGGGAACCTGCCCTGTGGCTACAGGAAACATTTCTTTTTTTATTTTTATTTTTTATTTTTTTCTTATTTATTTTTTAAATTATTTTTCAACTACAGTATTCTGTCTTTTATTCCCATCCCAGCCCACCCCCTAAGGCCCCCCACCTCCCTCCCCTTTCCACCCCCCTTAGTTGTTGTCCATGTGTCCTTTATACTAGTTCCTATAAATCCCCCTTTTCCCCTGAAATTCCCTCCCCTCTCCCCTCCGGTCGCTTCTAACACCAGCCAGCTTCCGGGGAATGGAGGCAGCAAGGACTGGGCTGAAGAGCATCACATCACTAGCTGTCCTGCAGAAGACTGGGGTCTGGTGTATCAGATGATTGTAAAACCTCAGTTCACAACTTTTCAACTATTCTTTCTTCTCTACTTCCTCTATTACCTTATACTTTAAGTCTGATTTGGGAAACAACAACAAAAAAAAAACCAGAAAGACTTAGCGAGAGCACTCTGGCATTTCCGATACCATCTACAAGGTAATGTCATCGTAACTCCAGTGGGCCAGAAAGACAATTGTTATGACTGCCATTGGGAAGGCAATTGAAATTGTAGTCACTACTTGTCCTAGTCTGAAATAACCATAAGAATATATGCATCAATGTCCAAGTACCTCAGTATTCATCCTCAGAATTTCTCTACTGGCTCCTAGTCCATGATGCTGATACAGAAGTGCATTTTCCCTTTTTGTAAATAGCTCAAAAAGGAAAAAAGCAATCAAAATGAAAAAACTAGAGCCCAATAAAACAACCATTCTTTCAGATTAAAGACATTCAAATGAAACAATTAAATTCAGTGGGAAAACAACAATTACACCAGGCTATTAATAACAGCACTTTATTAAAAATAAAAACACTAACAGAATTTGAGAGGAGGTGGAGATTATTTGCTCCTGAGAGTAATCTGTCATGTAAAGGAGCCACTAAAAAGCAATGGAAAGACATGTGGCAGCTGCAGTGAGCCCAAGGCTGTGCGTGACAGTTCCCCGTGGTTGGTACCTCCCAGTAGACCAGGCATATTTCACAGGAGCTTGTAGGTGAGAATCACGACAAGACAGATGTCCTCCTCCCTTCCCAAACTAATGTGATTTACCTCCATGTCCAAATTCAAAGTATTACAAAAAACTAAAGCATAGGAATAATGCTACACAATGGTGGTGATCTAGGATTATACAGTCACAGTCTGAGAGACAACATCTGCTTTTGGAGACTAACAGAGAAAGAGCTACAGCCGCCGCCGATCCCCCACCCCATTATGCTGGACGCCCCACATGTAAGTTAGTGTCACAGATCTTAAGATTTTTGTATATTATAAAGTTTCAGAGTAGAGGTGAGAAAGATGCTTTAGAAAACAGATGCAGATTTTAGAATAAGAAAATTTTTTTAAACATAAGGTTCTGTTCAACAGTAGTCTAGGATGTCTTATGAGAAAAAACTACCCTCTCACTCAAAAACAGTAGGGTTACTGTAAAGACAATTCCTATGTACCTGAAATTTGTAATTCTAAAACCTATGATTTTTCTGAAACAAACAAATAAAAAATCAGCTTGTTAATAAATAAATCTCAGGGATTGTATATTTAATAATCACCTGTTTCAAATGGCACAAATATCATTGTTATATGCTATTAAAAGGAAAGATACCTTATAATCAAATTGCTTTGTGAAACTGTGATATGAATTTTAAGACTTGACAGATAAATGCTATTTTCCTTCTAAGTTTATATGACAGAAACAATGGTTTAGATGCCTACTTTTGATCTTCTGTATTATAATCCATATTTTTAACTTTTAGGAGGAGAAATCGAAATGTTTATCTAGGATGAAAATGATTCCCAAATATCCTGAATCTCTTTGAAATTTACATGCAAATGAAGGTACCTTTATTGATGCCAATATAATAAGAAGGCTCTATCTAATTAATTCCAAAAGTATGTGCCATTTAAGAGATCTGGGATGGCTGAGAAATAGCTGGAAGCTCCGCCCACTTGCTCCCAGACCTGGACCAGTCTCACAGCTGACCCACCGGGCAACCAACTAGAAAATCCAATGGAGGGTGAGTAAGCGCACGTGTGAGTGTGTACATGGACAAGAGTGCGAGGAGTGTGCACGAGGGGGCAAGAGCCTGGCCTCCTGCAGGGCACTAGGGAGTGGGTGGTCAGGGCTCTCCTAGCAGAGCAACAGCCACCTCTGCTGCCCAACCCGGTACTTTTGGTTGTGCAGATTTGAGGTGGTCATGGATTAGCTCAGGAGCTGGGAGCCCCAGGGGCAGAGAGAGACTGCTGGGGAGGTGCTGGCTGCAGAAACATCTTGGCGGAAGCAGGCTAAGGCTGAGAAACACTGGAAGGGGTGGTGAGAGCACCCTGCCACTGCCCTGTGTCACTGTCACTGCAGGACTCTTCCCAGCACCATCCGGGAGAGATCCAGAGAGAAACGCTGTCTAAAACTGTTGGAGGCTCTGACAGGCTGTGGCCCACCCTGACTGAGAAAGAGACTTCTGGGAGGGGGGGCATGCAGAGAACAGGCCCCCCAGGAGCTTTTTGAAAAGAAGAGCTGAGACAAGCCTCGAAACTCTGTAGGGACCCAGGGCTTGTGTGCACATGCACACAGTGGTTCTGAAAAGAATTCAGGGGGAAAGAGTCACACTGAAGGGACTGGGACCTGACCCAGCATGGCTGGTGAGCAGGGGACTGTACAGAGTGGAGAGTTTGGGCCTTAGTCTCCAGCAAGAGAGCAGCAGGCTGGGGACTGGACAGGCAAAAGTGGAACACCTGAGATTTGCTATAGTCGGGCACGTCCCCTCACAGATGGGGGAGCCCAACCCCACCTGCAGGATTATAGGTTCTGCAGATCAGTGAGGCCAGGCTCAGAAGCCCCAAGCTAGGTACATACCCACAGGGAAAAGAAAAAAAAAGCCCTTTACCAGACACTACAAGCCACACTGTTCCTCATGCCCTGATCCATTAAAACCAGCAGAGCGGAGAGGACAGCGGCAGGTGCAACAGTGCCTGTACAGTGCCCTACCCAATCTCAGTGCCTAGACAGAGCGCTGTCTGCACCAAGCAGGAAAGAGCTGCCCCTTTTACACAGATTGGCTCCTCACAGGAACGGGCAGCTAATTCACCAGAAACCATCCATTATTGGAAAGAATCTGGGACAAACCAAGATGTGTGATGAGCGGGCGAGGAAACACTCCCACTGTCTTCCCTGAAGACTGAACAGCACCCCAGGGGTTACAAAGGGCTCTCACCCTCCCGATCACACCAGAGGCCTCCTCTGGAGGCAGGTGCAGAAGGTACCGGCAGTCCTCTCAGGTCATCAAATGAACTACTCCTGGGCCCTGGGCTGATGGAAAGTCGGCAGGTCAGAGCAGTGGGGGCCGGCCAAGACAGAAGGGGAGGGCCACAGACTGTGAATCACATGTAGTCTTGAACAGAGTGTCTAGGGCCAGACTAGGACACCATCTGACATTACCAGAGGCAGGTCCAGAAAGAGAAGACAGTGGTAAACACTGGACCCTACGGACATGAGTTCCACCACAGCCTTCATGATTTGTGTTATTTCCTCCTCTGCATAGCTTTTTAACATCCATTTCTTTTCCTCCGGTTTGTGCCTACTGTATCATTAGTTTTTATGTTTTAGTTTATTTCAAATCTCATACGTTCCTCCTCTCTTTTGTCACTCTATTTTACCTTCTGCCTTCCTCTTTTTCTTTTCGTTTTAAATTTTATTTTTTCTCTCGCTACAACTTGTTTCTATTCTGCTTCCTTACTATTTCTCCGCACTCCAGCCTCTCGAAACCATCTCTCTTGTCATTAGTCATCTCACACTCTTTTTCCCATTCTTAAAGTACCCATGCTCTCTCTCCACCTTTATCAATCTTTACCCGCTGGCTGTCGATATGGTGGTGGTGGTGGTTGTATTTCTTCAACTTTATTTCTAGATCATCACTATTTATGTACTTCAAATCTTAATTTTTACTGTTCCTCTCTCCTACTATATTTGGCCTTCCTCCTGCCCTTTCTTCATTTTAAATTTTAATATTTTCCTGTCTCATCTTGGTTTTCATTCCTTACCCTTAGTATTCCTTCTGCCTCTATCATGTCGAAATCACTTTCCAGTCCTCTAGACTTCTGACAACCTCCCCTCCCCCATTCTTTATTATTCGCATCCTACCTACATTAAGCTGGGCTCTTTGTTGTTGATATTGCTGTGATGGATTTTCCCCTCCAATTTGGTTCCTATTGTTTCACTACACTTTTTTCAAAATTTCTGTTTAAACCTAATACTATATTTTTCCCTTTTCTTACTCTATTTTGCCTTCTTCCCTTCCTTTCTTATTTATGATGTAAACTTTCTTTTCTTTCTTTCTTCACTTTGTTTCTATCACCCACTTGCATTTGCGTTTCCTCCCTCAATCCTCTCAAAATCACTTTCCCTTCACTTAGTCATCTCACACTCATTTTTCCTTTCTTATAATCCCTCGATCTCTTTACACCTTTAATAATACTTCATCATTGACTGTTGATAGTATGGTTCTAGGCGGGGGTTATTTTCACGAGTGTGGGTTTGTTTCCTGGGTTCTTTGGTTTTGCACTGGCAGCACTTGTGCAACAGCACATGAGATGAGGTGGGGGGTGTGAACCTCAGTCAGTCAGCTGGGAATGAAGGCCCCACCAAAGAATGACCCAACAACAACTGAAATTCAAGTACGGAGCAGCCACATAAACACCATAAAAGGCATCTCAAGAGCATCTACCTCCGGAGATCAAGGAGACTGCTCCACTGAGTCCCACAGATCTCCTGCCACAGAAGGTCCCACCACGAAGACATGGAGTCAGAGCAGATCAATCTAATATGCAGAAACGAACAAGAAGAGTCACCTAGAATGCGGAGGCAAAGAAACAATGGCCAGGACTCCTGGCCAAGTCGGAGGTGTAGGTAGATATACTTTGCCTCCTTGTACAACCAAAACAAGGACAACAAGAAATTTAAAACCAAAAAATAACCAGAACTGTGAAAAAATTGAAGTATATGGAAGTCCAGCAACCGAGGAGTTAAAGAAGAATCATTCACCCAGACTGGTAGGAGGGGTGGAGACAGGCAGCTGGGGTGGAGAGGATTCACACCAAGGCGGCAGCTGGAGGACTGGGCGGTCTCACATTTGTGTGTGGATAAACACAGATGAACAACTGAGAAGCAAGACAGACCACACAACCCAGGGTTCCAGCTAGGGAAAATAAAGCCTCAGGAACTTTAACTGTAAAAACCTGTGGGGATTACAGTGAGGGGAGAAACTCCCAGCCTCACAGGAGAGTTCGCTGGAGAGATCCACAGCGTCCTAGAATGTACACAAACCCGCCCACCCAGGAATCAGCACCAGAAGGGCTCAATTTGCTTTATGGGTAGTGGGGGAAGTGACTGAAAGCCGGCAGAGAGCAGAGCAAGTGGCATTGTTCCTTCTCAGACACCTGCCCGACACACACAGCACCACAATACAAGGACATGTGTTGCTTTGTCCTGGCGAATAACTAAGGCTCCACTCCTAATACATAACAGGTACACAGAAACAAAAAATATGGCCCAAATGAAAGAACAGATCAAAGCTCCAAAAATAGAACTAAGCAATGAAAAGATAACCAACCTATCAAATGCAGAGTTCAGAACACTGGTAAACACTCAATCAGAACAAAATGAAAAAACAGGAATTCAAAAAAATGAGGAGAGGCTTAGGAACCTCTGGGACAACTATAAACATTCCAATATCTGAATTATAGGGGTGCCAGAAGGAGAACAACAACAGCAAGAAGTCAAACATTTATTTGAACAAATAATAAAGGAAAACTTCCCCAATCTGGCAAAGGAAATAGACTCCCAGGAAGTCCAGGAAGCTCAGACAGTCCCAAAGAAATTGGACCCAAACAGGAACACACCAAGGCACATCATCATTAAGTTACCCTAGATTAAAGATAAAGAGAGAACCTTAAAAGTAGGAAAGAAAAGAGTTACCTACAAAGGAGTTATCATAAAACTCCCAGCTGATTTCTTAAAAGAAACCTTGTAGGCCAAGAAGGGGTTGGAAAGAAATATTCAAAGTCATAAAAGGCAAAGACCTACATCCAAGATTACTCTATCCAGCAAAGCTATTATTTAGAAAGGGCAGATAAAGTACTTCCCAAATAAAGTTAAATTAAAGTAGTTTATCATCACCAAGCCCTTATTATATGAAATGTTAAAGGGACTTATCTAAGGAATAGAAGAAGATCAAAACCTATGAATAGTAAAATGACAACAAACTCACAACTATCAACAACTGAACCTAAAAAACAAAAACTAAGCAAACAACTAGAACAAGAACAGAATCAGAGAAATGGAGATCACATGGAGGGTTTTCAGGGGGAGCAGGAGGGGAATAATGGGGGGCAAAAGTACAGGGAATAAGCATAATTGGTAGGTATAAAATACACAGGGAGAGGTTAAGAATGGTATAGGAAACAGAGAAGTTAAAGAACTTATATGTACAACCCACAGATATGAACTAAGGAGCAGGAAAGTTTGAGGGTGGCGGGATGCAGGGAAAAAAATTGGTAAAACTGTAATAGCATAATCAATAAAATATACTTAAAATTAATAGCAGAAAGTAGCCAAGAGAAATATGAGACTTTAGAAAGAAGAAAACTTTTAAAGTGTATTAAAATCCTCATAGGGATAAGATATCTATGAAGCAAGACTATGACACTGCAACAAAGAGATCTGAAGAACAAAAGAGAACTCTAGGAAAGTAAAAACTCCACAGGTGGCTAGGAGATGTGTTGGGAACCGCCCTGCCTTGTTTTAGAAGCTGTAACCCCTGATGGCTAAGGCTGAGTAAAAGCCCTGGAACCATAAGCCACTAAGGAGACAAAGCTTATCTTCCCAGCAGACCACTGCCTCAGCCCCCTTCACTTCACCCTGCTTGGCCTCAGGTGGGACTGGTCACCAATGACGGGTAAGATTCCTCAAGGAAGGGACGGCCCAAGAGAGGCACAGCCATGATGGGACCATCAGGGAAGGACTTGGGGGGCTATAGGAAAAAGGGGTGATGGACCCTCACCCCCTTGGCTTTGACATAGCCGGAGTCCTCATACTGTCTGTAAAAAGTCTCCTAATCTCTTGGCTAATTTACTTCCCCTGACTGACTTTTAAGCCTGAAACAATGCCTGAGTGTGGTATAGCCCTGGGAAGGAATGGGTAGTTCCTAGGGGTGATCAGGCCTATGAAAGAATGCATAAAATTCTGTGAAACCTGCTTTGCTAAGAATGCCCTCAATTTTCTGATAAGGGTCCAAGCATAAAATGAGTTTGTTTCCCGAAGTTTTATGGCCCTTTAGCTATCTGACCTTGACTGAAAATAGGCCCTCATAGTTCTTCAAATATTATCTATTGTTTGATCATTACTGCCTGACAATGACTGATGAGCTTTACCTGTATTCCTGTGCAAGCTGAACCCAATAAAAGCCCATTGAGAAACAGGCTCAAGGCCCCCCTCCTTTTAGAGATTGGCCACCTTTCCTCCCCAAGCAGATCATGTCTTGGTAGACTTATTCTCATCTGTAATGGCCAGGGTGGGGCACTGCTGGACAAAGCTTTCCCATAGAGATGAATGAGATATTCTCCAATCAAGAGAAAAAAAAAGAGAAAAGAAAAAAGAAACAACAGCCAATCGAAAGGAAAGAAAGAATCCCCGAGAGAGAGAGAGAGAGCGCTAAATGAAATTGAAGGAAGCAAACAATCAGACATTGAGTTCAAACTAGTGGTTATAAGGATGCTTAAGGAGCTCAGAGAAAACTATAAGGAACTCCATAGAAGCTACAAGAAACTTACTGGGAACTACACCATCATAAAAAAGGACACAGAAACTATCAATAAGAGCCAGAAAGAAATGAAGAATATAATATCTGGAATGAAGAATACATTAGGAGGAATTAAAAACAGGCTAAATGAAGCAGAGGCTCAAATCAGTGAGCTGGAAGACAAGGTAGGAAAAAACCTGTCAGACAGAGCCACAACATGAAAAAAGACTCAGAAAGAATGACAAGGGTTTAAGAGAGCTGCACTGACAACGTGAAACGTAATAATATTTGTATCACAGGGATACCAGGAGAAGAGGAGGAAGGGATAAAAAATGTGTTTGAAAAAGTAATGAGAGAAAAATTCCCTAACTCAATGAAGGAAAAATCCATGCAAGTTCAGGAAGCATAGAGGGTCCCAATCAAGAGGAACCCAAAGAGGCCCACTCCAAGACACACTATAATAAAAACGGCAAAATTTAAAGACAAAGAGAGAATCTTAAAGGCAGCAAAACGGAAACAGCTAGTAATATACAAGGGAGATTTGATAACACTAGCGGGTGATTTACCAACAGAAACATTACAAGCCAGAAAAGAGGAGTAAAAATATTTCGAGTAATGAAAAGCAAAGGCCTGTAACCAAGACACTACCCTACCCAGCAAGGCTCTCCTTTAAAATGGAAGGCAAAATAAGGAGTTTCTCAGACAAAATTGGCTAAAACAATACATCTCCACCAAAATAGCATTGCAAGAGATGCAAAAGGGGCTGCTTTAAGAAGATGAAGAAAAAAAGAGAACTAGGCAGGGGGTGGGGCACACAGGTACAAAGGGGAGAAATGGCAATGAATAAGTACCTATCGATGAGAACCTTAAATGTAAATGTATTAAATGCTCCAAGCAAAAGACACAGAGTAGCTGAATGGATAAGAAAGCATGACCCACATGTATGCTGTCTACAAGAGACCCACCTCAGAACAAGGATCTACACAGAATGAAAGTGAAGAGATGTAAAATAATATTCCAAACAAATGGATATAAAAAAAAAAAAACCTAGGGTAGCAATCCTTCTATCACAAAAAAATAGATTTCAAAGCCAAGGTGATAAAAAGAGACTAAGAAGGACACTACATAATACTTAAGGGAGTAATCCATCAAGAAGATATAACCTTTGTAAACATATATTTACCCAATATAGGAGGACATAAATATATAAGGAAAATCTTAGAGGACTTCAGGAAAGATATTGACAGCAACATACTCATTATAGGGGATATTAACACCACACGGTCAATAATAGATAGATCTTCCAAACAAAGAATCAACAAGGATATTGTGGCACTAAACGATACTGATCAAATGGCCTTAATTTATACATACAGAACCTTTCACCCCAAAGTAGCAAAATATACATTCTTTTCAAATGCACATGGAAAATTTTGAAAATGGACCACATGGTACAATACAAAACAAGCCTTGACATATTCAAGAATACTGAAATCACATCAAACCTTTACTTGGACTACAAGGGCTACAAACTAGAAACCAACCTCAAGGAAAAAATTCAAATATATTCATATACATGGAGACTGAGTAACACACTTTTAAATAATGAATGGGTTAACAATGAGATGAAGGGAGAAATCAACAAGTTTCTGGAAACAAATGAAAATGAACACACAACAGTCCAAAACCTATGGGACACAGTGAAGGCAGTCCTGAGAGGGAAGTTCAGAGCAATACAGGTCTACATAAAAAAGAGAAAAATCTCAAATAAACAACCTAACCCAACATCTACAAGAACTGGAGAAACAACAACCAACAAAGCTCAGAGGTAAGAGAAGGAAGGAAATAAGATTAGAGCAGAATAAATGACACAGAGACTAGAAAAACAGTTAAAAAGATTAATAAATCCAGGAGTTGGTTCTTTGGAAAAATAAACAAAATTGACAAGCTTTAACCACACTCACTAGGTGAAAAACAGGACCCAAATAAATAACATCAGAAATGAAAGAGTTCAAGAAGTTACATCCGATACTACAGAAATACAAAGGACTGTAAGAAATGACTACGAACAACTATATGCCAAGAAATTGGGTAAATGTGGGAGAAATGGACAAATTTCTAGAAAAATACAACTTTCTGAAATGAAACAAGAAGAAGCAGAAAGCCTGAATACACCAATAACAACTAGTGAAATTGAGGCAGTAATCAAAAAACTCCCAACACACAAAGTCCTGGACAGGACAGCTTCACAGGTGAATTTTACCAAACATTTAAGGAAGAACTTACTCCTATCCTTCTCAAACTACTCCAAAAAATTCAAAAAGAGGCAAGACTCCCAAATTCTTTTTAAGAGGCCACTATCATCTTAATTCCAAAACCAAGTAAAAACACAATAAAGAAAGGAAACTACAGGCCAATATCTCTGATACATACACGCTAAAACCCTCAACGAAATACAGGCAACCCAAATCCAAGTACAGGCAATATGTTAAATAGATCATGCAATATGATTAAGTGGGATTTAACCCAGTGATGCAAGGATGGCACAATATTCACAAATAATAAATGTAATACACCACATGAACAAACGGAAAGACAAAAATTGCATGATCATATCAATAGATGCTGAAAAAGCATTTGATAAAGTACAGCACCCATTTATGATAAAAAACACTCAGAAAAGTAGAACAAATAAAGTGCTTCTCAGATAAGATCAAATTCAAGGAGTTCATCATCACCAAGCCCTTATTATACAAAATGTGAAAGGGACTTACCTAAGGAAAAGAAGTTAAAAAAACATGAACAGTGAAAGGATAGCAAACTCACAGTTATTAACAACCACACCTAAAACAAAAGAAAACTAAAAGGACAGGTAGATCAGGAGCGGAAACATAGAAATGAAGATCTCAAGGAGGGTTAGCAACAGGGGAGTGGGAGGAGGAGAAGGTACAGAAAATAAGTAGCATAGACAGTAGATAGAAAATAGACGGGGGGAGCAAGAGTAGTATGGGAAATATAGACTCTAAAGAACTTGAGACACATGGTCATAAACTAAAGGGGGGGTAATGGTGGGGACGGGGAGGTAGGATGGAGGGGAATGAAGGGAGGGAACAGAACAATTGTAATGGCATAATCAATAAAAAAATAAATTAAAAAAAGAAAAGTGGGAATAGAGGGAACATACCTCAATAATAAAGGCCATACATGAGAAATATACAGCCAACATTACACTCAACAAAAAACAAATAAAGCTTTCCCCTTAAGATCAGGAAAAAGACAAGGGTGTTTACTTTCACCACATTTATTCAACATAGCATTGGAAGTTGTAGCCACAGTGATCAGACAAGAAAAAGAAATAAAAGGCATTCAAATTGAAAAGGGAGAAGTAAAACTGCCATTATTGGTGGATGGTCAGTGTACAGAGAAAGCTCTGTAGGGTTCACCAAAAAACTACTCAACCTAGTAAGTGAATTAGGCAAAGAGTGGGATACAAGGTCAATATTCAGAAATAGAAAGCATTTTTTTTTGTATACCAACAATGAAATATCAGAAACATAAACTAGGAAAACAATTCCATTTACCATAGCGACAAGAAAAATAAAGTACCTAGAAATAAATTCAACCAAGGAGTTAAAAGATGTGTACTTGGAGAACTAAAGAACACTGAAGAAACAAATTAAGGAACATAGATATAAATGGAAACACATACAGTGTTCACGGATTAGAGGATCAACATCATGAAAATGTCCATGCTACCCAAAGCAATCTATAGATTCAACTCAATTACTTACTATTAGAATACCAATGGCATATTTCAGAGATGTAGAACAAATATTTCATAACTTTATATGGAACCAAAGAAGACAATGAATAGCCTCAGCAATCTTGAGAAAGAACAAAGTAGGAAGATCACAATAACTGATATCAAACTGTATTACAAGGCCACTGTAATCAAAACAGCCTGGTGCTGGTATAAAAACAGACACACAGATCAATGAAACAGAACAGAGAACCCAGAAATATACCCATGTCTTTATAGTCAATTAGTATTTGACAAAGCAGGCACAAGCACACAATGGAGTAAAAATAGCCTCTTCAATAAATGGTGTTGGACAGCTAAATGAAAAAAAGTGAAACTAGATCACCAACTTACACCATACACCCGGAATAAACTCAAGATGGATAAAAGATAAATGTAAGTCATGACAACATAAAGTCTTAGAAAAAGGCATAGGCAGCAAAATTTCAGATATCCCATGCAGCAATATTTTTCTGATGTACTTCCTAGGTCAAGGATAAAGGAAAGAATGAACAAATGAGACTACATCAAATTAAAAAGCTTCTGTATGGCTAAACATAACATCATCAAAATTAAAAGGTATTCAACCATGTGGGAAAACATTTTTACCAATACATTGGACAAGGGTTTGATCTGTAAAACATATAAAGAACTCATACAACCCAGTACCAGGAAGACAAACAACCCAATTAAAAAATGGGCAAAGGACCTGAACAAACACTTCTCCAAGGAGGACATATGGAGGAGGGCCCATAGGCATATGAAAGGATGCTCAGTATCACTAGCCATCAGAGAGATGCAAATTAAAACCACAATGAGATACCACTTCACACCAATCAGAATGGCCATCATTAACAAATCAAGAAACAAGTACTGGCGAGGCTGTGGAGAAAAGGGAACACTGCTGGTGGGAATGCAGACTGGTGCAGCCACTGTGGAAAACAGTATGAAATTTCCAGTCAAGTAACTAGGGACTAGTCAAGTAACATGTATGAATGACCCTTGGAATGGCCAACAGAGTGTGCACTGACGGTGGGAATCAAGGAGGGCTGGGTGGAGGAGGGCAAAGGGGGAAAATTGGAAAAACTGTAAGAGAACAAAATAAAACTATGTGCCATTTCCTTGACAGTCATAAATATTAAGTCCAACAGCAGGACTAAAACACGTATGCTACCCATCTTTAAATAAATTTCATTTAAATATTTGTAAGTCAGCAACCGTGATGTAGAAATTTATTTAAAAGGATGCATTTATAAATTGAGGATGAAATTATAAACTAAACAAATATACATTATTTAGTAAGAACATTTACTGACAAGCAACATGTCAGGCAATGCTAAGAATCATTAAGATAAATGACAAATGATGACACAATGCGAATCCTTTTTCTAGTGATCTTACGGTTTAGTAGGGAAGTAACTGTACGCATCAAATGACTAATATTATGTAGAAAGTAAAAAGCAGACAGTGCTAGACAAGAGACCAAATAAATATAAAATTGGTTACAATGGTAACAAATTGATTTTGTTAACTGAAAGTGAATGAGACTGGAGTTCCAGTCAAGATGGCTGAGCAGCTAAGCACTGTGAGAGAGAAGAGACTTACAGTAAGAGACTTATTACTGCTGAAAGACTGCCCAGAGCACAGCAGCTGAGGGAGCATTTAAACCTAGACCTTGGGATTTGGTCCTGGTAGAATGGAATTTTATCTTACGAGCAATCCAACTTCAGTGATAATGTGTAAGGTGAGTAGGGAACTGAATTTAATTGTTGGTGGTTAGATGCTTATACAATCATAGTATTACTAGTGTTTAAATTAATATAACTGTTGGTAAGATGGGCCAGGTTCACAGCCTGGCTCTGATACATGCGTCAGTTGTGCAGTCCAGGGCAGGTTACTTAATATTTTTTTTTAATTTTTTTTTAAAGATTTTATTTATTTATCTTTAGAGGGGAAGGGGGAAGGAGAGAGGGAGAGAAACATCAATGTATGGTTGCATTTTGTGCATCCCCTGCTGGGAACTGGCCTGCAGGGAACCGGCCTGCAACCCAGGCATGTGCCCTGACTGGGAATCAAACTACGATCGTGTGGTTCGCAGGCCCGCGCTCAATCCACTGAGCTACACCAGCCAGGGCAGGTTACTTAATATTTTTAAATTTCATCTTTCTTAAGTATACATACAAATAATAATATCTACTTTACTGTTTCAATGTAATGATGGCAAGAGATGATATACTGAAAGTATCTGGCACATTCCCTGACACAGACTAATTGTCCAATTAATATTAATTTACTGTTATCAATGATAACAAATTGATTTTGTTAACTGAATGAGACTGGAGTTCCAGTGAAGATGGCTGAGTAGCTACTTCTGGCCAAGATGGAGGCATAGGTGAAAACACTGCGCCTCCTCACACAACCAAAATTAAGGACAACAAAGGTTTAGAAACAAAAACACAACCAGAACAGATAGAAAACTGAACTGTAAGGAAATCCGACAACCATTCATCCAGACCAGTAAGAGGGGCAGAGTTGGTGGCCAGCGGAGAGGGGTTGTGGCAGGAAAAGGCAGTGGCTGGCGGACCTGGGAGCACAGGTGGTATGGGGCTAGCAGACCCTGGGTGCGGAGAGGAAACAAGCAGAGCACTCAAGGCAGTTGGTTGACTGTGGTCACACACTGGCACCCAGATAAAACAGGCAAAATGGGGAGTGAGACAGACTAAACAACCCAGGGCCCCAGCAACGGGAAATAAAGCCTAAAGCACTGACTGAAAAGATGCCGGGAGAGACTCCTAGCCTCACAGGAGAGTTCGTTGGAGACACCCACAGGGTCCTAGAACATACACAAGCCCACCCACCCAAGGAACCAGCACCAGAGGGCCCCAATTTGCTTGTGGAAAGCAGCATAGGGGACCGAAATCCGAGAGAGAGCGGAACAAGTGCCATTGTTCCCTCTCTGCCCCCACATACAGCATCAGAGCCCCAAACTGGGTTGCCCTGCCCTGGTGAACACATAAGGCTCTGCCTCTCACTATACAACAGGTGGCAGCAGACTAAAAAAAAAAGCTCACACACAAGAACAAATCAAAGCCTCAGAGCCAATACTTCTAAGTGACCAAGAGATAGCCAACCTATCAGATACACAGTTCAAAACGCTGGTGATCAGGATGCTCACAGAATTGGTTGATTTTGGTCACAAATTCGATGAAAAAATGAAGGCTACACTAAGTGAAATGAAGGAAAATGCACAGGGAAACAGTAGTAATGGAAAGAAAACGGACTCAAATCAATGGAGTGGATCAGAAGGAAGAAAGAAACAACCAAACAGAAAAGAAGAAACAAGAATTTAAAAAAATGAGGAGAAGCTTAGGAACCTCCAGGACATCTTTAAACATTCCAACATCCAAATTATAGGGGTACCAGAAGGGGAAGAGGAAGAACAAAAAGTGGAAAAATTATTTGAACTAATAATAAGGAAGAACTTCCCCAATCTGGCAAAGGAAATACACTTCCAGAAAGTCCAGGAAGCTCAGAGAGTCCCAAAGAAGGTGGACCCAAAGAGGAACACATCAACGCACATAATAATTACATTACCAAAGATTAAAATGAAGGAGTGAATTCTAGAAGCAGCAAGAGGTAAGGAAACAGTCACTTATGAAGGAGTTCCCATCAGACTGTCAGCTGATTTCTCAAAAGAGACCTTGCAGGCAAGAAGGGGCTGGAAAGAAGTATTCCAAGTCATGAAATGCAAGGACCTACATCCAAGATTGCTCTATCCAGCAAAGCTTTCATTTAGAATGGAAGGACAGATAAAGTGCTTCCCAGATAAGGTCAAGTTCAAGGAGTTCATCATCGCTGAGCCCTTATTATATGAGATGTTAAAGGGACTTATCTAAGAAAAAGGAGATAAAAAATATGAACAGTGAAAGGACAGAAAACTCACAGTTATTAACAACCACACCTAAAATAAAAGCAAACTAAGCAGACACCTAAAACAGAAGCGGAGCCACAGAAATAGAGATCACATGGCAGGTTACCAACAGGGGAGTGGGAGGAGGAGAAGGAAGGAGAAGGTACAGAGAATAAGTAGCATAGACGGTGAGGAGAAAATAGGAGGAAGGCAAGAGTAGTGTGGGAAATGTAGAAGCTAAAGAACTTATATGTATGACACATGGACATGAACTAAAAGCAGGGAATGTGGGAGGGAGGGGTGTGCAGGATAGAGAGGGATGAAGGGGGGAAATGGGACAACTGTAATGGCATAATCAATAAAATATATTATCAAAAATATTAACCTTAAGTGCTGCTGGGAAAAAATGGCTAAATGTCTATGTCAATTTTTCAAGGGTAACTGTTTGATAAGTAGAAACAAGATGGATTGGCAAGACTCAAAGACATAAAGACAAACAAAAGGACAACAAAAGCTTGAAAATAAAAACACAAATATCAAGCAATGCTAGTAAAAAAGGTATGTATAGTAATGTCAATATTAGACAAAACGTAATTGAAAGCAATAAGAATTAATCAGAGCAAAAGAAATGTTTCCTGCTGACAAAATAAATACCATGTTTTCTTGATTCTAAGATGCACTTTTTCACATTTTAATGTCTCTGAAATCAGGATGCATTTTATAATCCAAGGTATCTTAGACGGGATGAAACACCATAATCCACCAGGAAAATAAATTATGATTTCTAACGTGTTAACAACATAGCTTCTGAATATATAAAGCAATACCAGAAATACAAGAATTGGCGGTGTTGCGATCCGAAGCAGTCCCCAGTTGTGTACCGACTTGGAGGGGAAGCCTGCCACGCTTTGTCCTACCGACTGAGCCAGGATTTGCTCAGCAGCATCCCGGACAGAGAGAATTCCTTGTCTTGTTCCTGATCTTGAACAGAATGTGAATACTTATTTCATCCTTCTTAATCGCATATGGCTGGACTTCCACCAAGATGGAGGTTTAAGGTGGATGTGCCGTGCCTCCTCCCACAACCAAGTTTAGGGACAACTAAATATTAGCATCAGAAAACACAACCAGAACACGGAAAACTGAACTTTTCGGAAGTCCACTAACAACAAATTCTTCGGCCCGACCGGTAAGGGGCGAAACCGGCGTCCGGTGAGGAGATACAAAGGAGGGCTCGATCGACCCGGGCGCGGAATCCAGACGCGCGAATCCAGTCGCACGGGTTCCAAACCCAGGATTGGACCTAGTGAGCGACCGAGCGGCCCACCGGGTGAGCGACTACTGAGGAGTCAGTGGGGAGGCGGTGGCAGCGAGTTGACTGTGGTTGCCTGGTTGCACGCGGGTGAGGGAGTGAGCGCTTGGACCGGCGGCGGCGCCATTTCCCCGCTCTGACCACGCCCCCACATACAGCGTCACAACCCAGCGACCTGGGAATCCAAGGCGCCGCTCCTCCCACTTAAAGGGCCAGAACAGACCAAAAATGTCGCAGGGAGACCTCAAAGCCCCAGAGATAAATCTAAGTGACGAAGAAATAGCAAATCTCTCAGACGCACAGTTTAAAACACTGGTCATCAGCTTCCTCACAGATCTGGTGGACTATAGCCACAAATTAGAGAAACATATGAAGGCTAAATTAAGGGAAATGAATGGAATTCCAAAGGAAAACCATAGAGATGAAAAAAAAAAACTGGGACTCAAATCAATGGAGTGGACCAGAAGGAAGAAGAAAAAAATCATCAAACAGAAAGGAATGAAGAAATAAGAATTCAGAAAAATGAGGAGAAGCTTAGGAACCTCCAGGACATCTATAAACGCTCCAATATCCGAATTATAGGGGTACCAGAAGGGGGAAAGACACAACCACCAGTGGAAAAACTATTTGAACAAATAATAAAAGAAAATTTCCCCAATCTGGCAAAGGAAATAGACTTCCAAGAAATCCAAGAAGCCCAGAGAGTACCAAAAAAGTTGGACTCAAGAAGAAACACACCAAGGCATATCATAATTACATTAGCCAAAATTAAAATGAAGGAAAGAATCCTGGAAGCAGCAAGAGGTAAGGGGACAATCACCTACAAAGGAGTCCCCATCAGGCTGTCAGCAGATTTCTCAAAAGAGACCTTACAGGCAAGAAGGGGCTGGAAAGAAATATTCCAAGTCATGAAATCTAAAGACCTACAACCAAGATTGCTCTATCCAGCAAAACTTTCATTTAGAACGGAAGGACAGATAAGGTGCTTCTCAGATAAGACCAAATTCAAGGAGTTCATCATCACCAAGCCCTTATTATATGAAATGTTAAAGGGACTTATCTAAGAAAAAAGAAGTTAAAGAAACATGAACAGTGAAAGGACAACAAACTCACAGTTATTAACAACCACACCTAAAACGAAAGCAAACTGAAAGGACAGCTAGATCAGGAGTGGAAACATAGAAATGAAGATCTCAAGGAGGGTTAGCAACAGGGGAGTGGGAGGAGGAGACGGGGGGAGAAGGTACAGAAAACAAGTAGCATAGACAGTAGATAGAAAATAGATGGGGGGGCAAGAATAGTATGGGAAATATAGAACCTAAAGGACTTGAGACACATGGACATAAACTAAAGGGGGGGGTAATGGTGGGGTTGGGGGGGCAGGGTGGAGGGGAATGAAGGGGGGAATAGAACAACTGTTAACAGCATAATCAATTCAAAAAAAATAAATAAATTTATTAAAAAAAAAAAAGAAATACAAGAATTGAATAAATCCATACTCACACCTTTCTTAAAAGTATTTTCTTAGAAATTGGCAGATTAAGTAAACAAAAGTAAGGCTCTAAAGGATTTTACGAACGCAAGTAACACGTGTGACCTAATAGATCTTTACAAACAGTAATATCCAGCAAACATAATACCCACACAGCTGTCACCAAAAAAACTGGTCACATGTTATATCACAAAAAGAATCTCAAATTCCAATGAATTGAGAAATGCAGTCCTCTGCTGACAGTAAGGGAACAACAGGTTTGAAGAGCATGAAAGTTTAAAAATAATCAATATACAGGGAACAGAAAGGGGAGTATTTCCCAGCAGTCTGAGACCTAAGTTAGTATTTATGAATTCAGTACAGGTCTTCCTGGTTGTGAGAGAATAACACACTCCAAAATGAAGTAACTCAAAGCTATTCAAATACCTGAAACGTCCACCAGCACAGTTTCTAAACAGCTAGGAGGCTGGTTAGGGGCACAATGCAATGTGAACATAAACTCACAAAAGTAGCTTGCCAAGGCTACATATTCTGAGTACTCAGACAATTTCAATGCGAGGGAATAAGAGTTCCATGTGAACGATCCCAGACTTCAGAGTTCCTCCGCTGACAAACTATTTCCCAAAGGTAGAGAAGACTAATCTCGTAACAGAAGAATGTTCTCTATTGGAGAGTTTTAGTGGGTGTGTGTTCTGATAAGCAGCCCTCACAGTGAACTGCTGGTTTAAACATATGACTTACATAAACAATTGAAGGAAGTTATAAATTAAAATGAACACAAAATATTCCTCCCATTCTTCTGTGTAGGAGAGATGTTTCACTTTTAAGGAAGTCATCTGACATTTTCCTGACATCAAAAGCACTCATTAAAAAAGGTGTGCCAGAAGCTAATGACGCACCTATCACAGCAGTGAGCCCAGTAAAGATAGCCTCTCCTTTCATCCTGTATCAGTCTCCTCAATAAAACAAAGGTTGCTTTTAAAAATATGCATACCACTAAAATATTAGAATAACATAACTATATTAATAATGATATACTATTATAGTAGTTATGAGGCAGTAGCAGCATGTAGATCCTTATACTATAGAAAAACATTTCTTAAACTGCATATCACATTATACTACACTTTTTACTTCTGATGATCTCTTAAGCATCAATTGAGAGAGATTTTCAATGCCAACAACACCATAACCAAAATGAATAACACTGATCCAGCATTGAAACTATATGAAATCAAGTCTATAAACAGCCAGATTGTCAGTGATGTCTTTCAGACCCAAATGATATTTTGCCAACTATGACATTATTGTATAATTTAGCATCTTTTAAATATAGCCACCCATTAAAAAATGTTCAGACATACTATCTTCCTTCTGGTGTTTTAGCACTGCATAATAGATTCTTTCTTTATAACAAAATAATGGCATCAACTTCAAATTCAAGCTTGCTTCCTGATAATCTCTAAATCCATCTTTGAATCCAGAAAAGTAATCTGCAGAACTTCTAACTGCTAACACCAAAAATTATAACTGAGGCACTAAGTTATTATTTGGATCTTACAAGATGTGGTCTTAAGATTCATGACTTTTGACAAAGATGAAAAATTACACAAACTAATCATACTTTAATCACATTTCTACCTCTCCAAAGCTATTTAAAATCAGAGCAGTCATTATAGCACAACTCAACAGTAACGGAGACAAACTTTCTTAACCTAAGTGGACTAAGATCATAACCTCAGCCCTCTATTTCTATTTAGTGTAAAACTTTGATCTTTTCCTCTCCCTTATCTTAAGTACCTCAAAACTCACAAAACCTGTTCTACCTGTCTTTGTAGAAACATCTGTCTGACATTTAATAAATATCATGTATGAGCCCCTGAGGGATGAGAGTTTCTCCTTCCATGGTTGCCAGCTGGTTAAGGATCTTAAACAACACATCTGATTTTGCACAAAATTCTCCTAATGGGTATCGCAGATCCCCTATTTTTCTTTCTGAACCCACTAAATACACCCCCAAAACACTAATCCTCTTAAAGTGCCACTTATTTTTTCCTCTACCTAAAAAGTGCTAGGGTCTTCCAGTTACTCAAAAAATCCCAACCTTTAGACTAGGTATTAAAAATCTGGTTTACACACGCCCTTTCCAGGATGTATGTGTGTTCTTGTATTCCCATTCGTCTCAATGGTGGTAGGCTGAGCAGCTTACTATTCTCTAAATGCACTTGGAGCCTTCTTAGTCATACAGCAGAAATGTTACCCTTTTTCATTTTCGTGCAACCCAATCAATCTATAATCCCACTTACCTATCTAGCTCAGCCCAAATGCCATGTTTTCAAGAAGCCCGCCTGCTCTGCCAAACCTAGCAGAACCTCTTCCCACTCCGAATTACAGCGGCCTCTAAAATTCAGCACAGCTTGCAATGCAATTCTTTAGATTCATAATCCAAAACCTCTAGCCTAGTAATGTTAAGAACCTTTCAGATTCAACAAATTGGCAGTACCTGGAGTGACCATGAAATATACTGACCACACCCATATCCCTCTGAGAGTGAAAGAGGCACTTTTCCTAATTATGCTGAGACAACAGACATAAACTAGGACTGTCTTGGGCCCACAAGATGATGGTCATCCTTGCAAAATGATAAACCTGACTAACCCTGTCAAAAGATGTAATCACAAGACTGAAAAGACGGAACCTGAAATTAAGAAAATGTAAATTATCTTTACCTTGGAAACATTTAACTTACTAAAGTAGTAAATTTTAAAACTGAACACCTACGTCTTAGTCATGACTTTGATGCTAACTAGCTTGTGTTCTACAGGCCAAGCCACTGCACCGAGTCTCTGGCTCAGCTAGCTAGACCTGATGCTCAGATTCCTAAGGTCCATTCTAGCTGGACTCTCTGCTTTTACATTCTCTTTCCCAATGGCTTACGTGATATAATCTGTGCCAGGTGAACCTTTATTCACAAAGTCCATGTACTCAATAAAATACTTGGTGGTTTAACAAAACCAATTTGCTATCTGATACCCTAACAGCCTTAGCATTAATATAACATAATTCATCTTCCAGAAAAAAATGCTGTAATGGCTGGCATTTGGAGATAGTTGCCAAGTATTTTTAACAACCTATTTTTCCCACACAGCATTTTTTTTCAAAAATAAAAATTCAAAAAGTTTTAAATCACATTGAACAAAGTAAAAATCAATATGTATAGACCTGATTCCAATATTCCAAGTTTAATTTCGGACAGATTTTTTTATTTGGCTTTTCAAATATTTTCTAATACATTGTTTGTCCTCTCTCCCCTTCAGACTTTTCAATCCCACTCTTCACATATAAACACAATTAACGAACTTTGGTGTTCAAGCTTATGTACAGCTGCAGCCTTCTTTCTCACCTTTTCCATAAATGAAATCAGACTGTGCATATTTTCTACAACTTGCTTTATTAATACTGTAAGCTGGATGCTTTCCACAGCTGATTTCATCACAGCTCACTAGTCTTCCCTGTACTCCTGTATTTAGCCGGCCTGCGTACTAGCTGTATTGACTGCAATGTTTCCAGATTTGTAACAGTCTAAGAGAAATACCTTTAAGAACCTCTAACACACATTATTATAAATAAGGTCACTGGATAAAAGACATGTACATTCTAAATTATTATTAAATGCATTTCAAAAAAATTGTACTACCATCAAGAATGCAAAACACAAGCCTGACACCTTTTCCTGACAAGAACAGGGCAGATAAGAAAAGATCAACTTGTCACTGCAGACTTGTCCACACATACTGCTTAGGAAAGTCACAGGAAAATAGAAGTTCGCTTCTATTAAGATAATGTGTATATATAAACGTGTGTACATATATTTGGAAGCAGAAAACACACAGAGGCTTCTTCTAATGCTCTGGTCTCAACTTACACATCCCATCAGAAAGGCCCTCTGTGTCAATCCTATTTAAAGTAATTATCAATATACCCTCAATAGTTCTTTATCAGAGCATTCTTTTTATTTCCTTTAAGTAAACATAGAACTACAACTATTTTATTTATTTATTTACTTGCTTAATGGCTGGCTCTGCTAGTAGAAGATAAGCATTATGAGGGCAGAGAATCGTGTCTGCTGTTTGACTATTTCATCCCACCACTTAACACAATGAATCTAGAATTTTATATAGCATACAGAATTCTGTTAAACAAATATTTACTGAACGAATGAATAAATATGTGAGCAATATCTGTTAACAAGAGCTATCTCTAGAAATTATGATTGTGGAAAGACTTAAAAGGTATGTTTACCTTTCATTGTCAATTATACATTCTTATTTGCAACAATGAGTATGTGTTACATTTATTTAAAATCATTTTAGTGCAAGTTCAGTTTTAACCAGACAACCATTTCAGATGTTTTGCAATCTGGTCTCATAAGATTTTTTTTCTTGTTTTGCAAATTTAAATAATCTAACTGAATATTAAATAGGATTGCTGGCTAGTGAAAAAAATCTTCAAATCTTGCTTCGTGAAGTTAAACTTTTATCTTTATTTTAATTTAGTTTAATGCTGGTAGCTTTGCCTTGTACATTCTTTCAAATTACAATTAAAGTTACAGAGCAATTACAATTTACAAAATGCTTAACATATATTATTCTCTTTGCCCCTCAGAGGTATGCTGTGCAGACCATTGTTTATTCCTAACAAAGAAACTGATGGTCAGAGAGACAAACTACCTCAACTACAGTGGGACTGGGACATGAAGCCAACACTTCAGATTTTTAACACAAAGCCTGTTTTGTTATATACATTGTGACAGGTAATAAAATTATTAATTGGCAGTGTTTCACTGTTTCAGCAAAGAGTATATCCATTTTTTAAATATCTAGACAGAAAAAGTATCCTGAAATGAATGTTATATTCAATATTTAATGCATATATTTTTAAAACAACTTCATTTAATAGAGCATTTGAGTGATAAGGGACCTGAGAGATAATTTAATTCCTTCATTTTATAGAAAATAAAAATCACAGAATTTTAGAATATGATTCAATCACTCATCAAGCAAATGGCAGTCAAGAATTAGAACCTAGGCATTGACACTAGATGTACTTTTAATATTAGGAAGTTCCTGGACATAAAATTCATGATTAAGAAGTCAAATTTCATCACTGTTATCTCAATTTTCTTAAAGTTATAATTATTGTTACAAAAAAGCAAAATAAATTATTATAATTTATCTTTTGATTAAAATTAATACCAACTATCATCTCTCTGGTGCTTCAGATTTAAAATATTCCACTAATGACTAATAATTTCCTGCCATCTAGCCAACTTTAAATCATGCCAGGCCATTAGTCACTTATTCCAGGACTTCTATTAGTCAATATTTACCTTGGGTACTATATGGAATTTTTTACTAATGTTTCTGGTCAAAATGAAAAAAAAAAAGTGAAGCTCGTGTTTCCTTATCTACCACAGCCACAATATCCTAGAAGTCATTTAATGAGCTGGTAAAGTATGAATTTCCTTTATTAAAAACAAGTTTGTATTACTCCACTTTCACCAACACATCTTCCCTTACTGGAAATAAAAATGTCAATTATCACAATTATATTAACAGATGTACACAGAAAAAAAATCATAATGCTGTGAGTTTTTGCATTTCGGTCTTACATAATAATTTTGGAAACTTTTTAAAGTCAAACTGACAGAAGAAAGACTAACAAAAAGTTAATGGACAAAAAAAATTTTACCTTAATTCTTACTACTCTTAATATACCTGTTACAATTTATATGCCAATACTTTAAAAAAATAATTCAATATATGATTTTAAGATAGACTGTATTTTAGCTAAAATGACAGATAATATCAATTTGAACTGTAGCAAATAAAAATATTATTTATTAAACATTTTAAAAGCCACAACATCTTCTAAAACCAAGTACCTCTTCCTAAAAATGTATAAATGTAAAGTTAAATATTAACAATTTCATTTTAAACAAGGGAAGTCCCCCTGAGGAGTGAGAGGTCCCAGCCCCACACCAAGACCCCAGCCTGGGGTTCCAGTGCCAGGAAGAGAAGTCCCATAACTTCTGGCTGAAAAAACCATCGGGGTTTGAGGCTGAGGGAGACAAAGGGCTACTGGAGTCCCAGGTGACTCTTCTTCAAGGGCCCATGCATGGATTTACTTGGACTCACTCCCTCTGCGCTCCACTGTGTGGGCAGCAAATGGAAAGGCACCAGCGATATACAGGGAGGAACTGAATTGTCCGGCATCAGAGCAAGAGCTGGAGGGCCAGTTTTTCCTCTGTCCCAGACAGAAGTGCTGACAGAGGAAACTGTTCCTTTTCTGAGCCCTCTGCTCACAGGGCCAGCAGGGCAGCATCCTATCTGACACTATCAACCTGGCTCACACTATCTGGCCCACCCTGGTGATTCCCTGAGATTGCTGTGCCATCCAACTTACAGGCTCACCCAAGCTGTTTCCAGTGGCTTTTTTATTAGAATGGCCTGTCTTGGCTCATGCTTCCAACTTTTCTAAAATCTCTCAAAACATCTGTCATGTTTAAAACAATCTATCTTTATCTTCGCTCTATTATGAATTATATGCTATATTAGTTATTTTATCACATTCATTTGTGTGCATTCTTATTGTGCTCAGAATATTAAACTTTTGTAATTCTTGAGATATTCTTCCCCTGCTTGCCAGACACTTTAATTTGGTCATGGTACTTCTCATACTTTATATATAAAAGATTTAAGATTTTATACCCTATAATACCAAAACTTCCATTTGCATTCTCTTTTCTGTCTTTTAAATGTAAAAGCAAATGGTGAAACTCTATGATCTTTCAACCTTTTTATTGATTCAATTAAAATTAACTGTATTTTATTTTGATCAAAGATAAATATAAAATTTAATTCTTTCCAAATCATCACCTAATTCTTCATGTCATATATGATCCTTTCAATCCACACCGATTTTGTCATTTTACTTTTTCATATACTCAAAAATTGTGAAGTGCTATTTCTGGTATATAAGCTTCTCTTCCCAGCTTCTTTTAGGCTATCATATTTTTTAAATGATGTGCAAAAGACTGAGATTAAAAAGAAATTTTTCAAAATCAGCAGGATAAAATAGGTTCTATTAGAAATAATTTAAATAATGAATTGGAAGGATAAAATAGTAAGAGAATAAATGCTATTTATGAGTAGATCAAACAAGATTCTGAGGTGTAGGTCCACAGAAAACAGTGGTGGTTTAAGGCAGGAACAAGAAAGAATTTCCTGACCATTATGAAAAAAAAAAAAAAAACCCACACACATTGCAAAAAAAATGATTAAACAATTATAATGATGGTATCTATGGAGATCTTCAAGAGGATATTGAAGATGAACTTTAGATGAGTACGACCTTCCTCTGAAGGCAGAGGAAAGAAAAGATGAGGTAACTCCATTTATTGAAGAGAAGACTGGGGAGTTTTAACTTTCAATAGTGGGAAAAGCTACCACATGACATCTGAGAATACAACATTCTCTTCATTTAAGAAAATAAAATGCTTAGCTACCTTAATTTGTAGCAACAGAAGAGTTCAGTTAAAAATCTTCAGATCTATCATAACCAAAACTCATTTTCTTCCTCAACCTCTTTCCTGATCTCCTGACAGCAAATGCCCTCTGATTCTAGACATTTTTATCGGGTTTCTTGTTATAACCCAAACTCAACAAGTCTTTTTACTTTTTAACTATTTTTTCTTTTTAACATATTCTTTAAATTTTCAATTACAGTTGACATACAATATTATATTGTTTGCAGGTGTAAAACTCAGTGACTGGACATTTACACAACTGAAGTGATTAACCCAATAATCTAGTACCATCTGACACCATACACAGTTGTTACAACATTATTGACTATGTTCCCTATGCTGTACTTTACATCCCATGACTATTCAGTAACTACCAGTTTGCACTAATCCCTTCATCTTTTTCATGCAGCTCCCAAGACCCCTTCCATCTGGCAATTGTCAAAATGTTCTCTGTATCTATGAGTCTGTTTCTGTTCTGCTTCTTTGTTTATCTTGTTTTTTTAGGTTCCACATTTATATGAATACGGCATTTCTCTTTCTCTGACTTATTTACTCAGCACAATATCTTCTAAGTCCATCCATGTTGTTGAAGATGGCAAAATTTCATTCTTTCTTTATGACTGAGTCATATTCCATTGTATATATGCACTTCATTGTCCACTCATCTATTGATGGACACTTAGATTGCTTCCAAACCTTGGCTACTGTAAATAATGCTTCAATGAACATATGGATGATAGGTAAGTATTTATTGCCATTTTACCATCAAATTTTTGGTATTTTATTCTTCCTAAAGAAGATCCTAGCCCTGACCAGGTGACTAAGTTGGTTAGAGCATTGTTTTGTACACCAAGGTTCAGGTTCAATCCCCGCTCAGGATGCATACAGGAGGCAACCAACTAATGTTTCTCTCTCTTTCAAATCAAAAAACATCTTTGGGTGAGGATTAAAAAAAGATCCTTTAACATTTCCTGTGGTACTGGTTAGGTGGTGATGATTTCCTCTAGCTTTTCTTGTCTGGGAAGCTCTTTATCTGTCTTTTGAGTCTAAATGATAGCTTTGCTGGACAGAGTAATCTTGGTTGTAAGTCCTTGCTTTTCTTCACTTTAAATATTTTGTATCAGGCTCTCTGGCCTACACAGTTTCTGTTGAGGTATCAGTTGGTAACTAACTGCTCTTTCCTCACTGCTCTAAAGATTCTCTCTTGGATGTTTGGTATTTTTTTAATGACATGTTTTGGCATGAGCTTCTTTGGGTCCATCTTGTTTGGGACTCTGCTTCCTGGACTTGTATGTTTATTTCCGTCACTGGGTTAGTGAAGTTTCCTGTCATTACACTTTCAAATAGGTTTTCAATTCCCTGTTCTTTCTCTTCTCTGGGAAGTTGTCCCAGACACTCCTTAAACTGTCCTCATTTTTTTTTTTTTTGGTGGGGGGAATCATTTTTCCTTTTTCCTGTTCTGATTGGGTGTTTTCTGCTTCCTTATCTTCCAAATGACTGGCTTAATCCTCTGCTTCATCTACTCTACTGTTGATTCTCTGTAAGGTATTCTTCATTTTATTATATTCTTTAAAAAAAAATCCTTGCCTGTCAGCATGTTCATTAACTTGCGAGAGAGAGAGAGATGCAGACATCAATTTGCTGTTATGTTTACTGATGCACTCACTGGTTATTCTTGTACATGTCCTGATAAAAGATCAAACCCACAATCATGGCAGGTCAGGAAGACACTTGAACCAACTGAGCTACACAGCCAGTGCTATAACCAGTATTTTAAACTCTTCATCTAGTAGAATGCTTGTCCCCATTTTGCTTAGTTCTGGAATTCTGTTCTTTCATTTAAGACACGTTTCTTTATCTCCTCATTTTGGTTGCCACCCTGTGTGAGTTTCTATGTATTACATAGAGTAGTTATGTCTCCTGATCTTGGTTTTATGTAGTATATGTCCTGTAGGGGCCAGTGGCACAACTGCCCCAGTCACTCAATCTGGTTGCCCCTGATGTATGCTCATAGGTGGACGATATGCATCCTCTTGTTGTAGTTGAGCCTTGACTGGTGTCAATGGAAGGGATTTACCCCCAGGCCCATTGACTGCAAGGACTGGCAGAGGACCTGCTGTGCAGGGGCTGACCCCACAGAGCAGGGCTCACTTCAAGTAGGTCTCTGGTTCCCACTGAATCTGCCTCTTGAAATGTCAACGTGGAGGAGCTTAGGTGGTGCTCTGGCACAGTCTGAAGTGTCTACCACATGTGCTGGCTTTGGGGCCTCCCAGGAGGTGCAGGCCAAGGTCAGCTGCTGGTGGGCCCTGTCCAGGGTCAGCTGGCATGAGCTACAAAGCAACCTTCAGATGGCTGTTCTTGTGTTGGAATTGGAGGTGTCTGGGAGAGGCCAAGCCGCAAACCGAGGCCAACTGCACCTCATACTGGGCCTGGGGCTACTTAGTAAGAGGTATGGTGTATGGAGAGGCCAGATGCTGCTGCTTTGAGAGATTTTACAAAAGTCAGTAGCATGAGCCAAAACAGGCCATTTGTATATATATAAAAAAAATCACTGGAAAGGGTTTGAGTAGGCCTGGCTTTTTAGGGTGACCTCCCCAGTCAAGTTTTCACTCCTCATTTTTAACCACCACACACACGTGTGGAACCAGCTAGTTCTACCTCTCCATTCCTTCTACCAGTCTCAATGTGTCTTCTTCTTTATATCCTTAGTTGTAAGATTTCTGTTCAGCTAGATTTCAGATGGTTTTGAATGGTGGTTGTTCTATAGCTTAGCTGTGATTCTGATGTAGTTGTAGGACATTCCAAGTAGCATTTATCTATGTGTTATCTTGACCGGAAGTCCAAACTCAACACATCTTAAATTGATGCTTTACTACCCTAAACAAACCAGCTCTATTGTTGTATTACCCTCCTTTTCAAATTTATTAGCATAAAGTTGTTTTCAATATCCCCTTTTATCCTCTTAAAGCATCTGATTTGTAATGATGTCCTCCCTTGCACTCCTGATACTGTTAATTTGTGCATTTGTTTTTCTTTATCAGTGTGGTTAAATATATTCTGCTTTAATCTTTTCCAAGAACCAGCTCTTGCTTTCATGTACTTTGTTTTCCATTTCGTTTATTTCTGCTTTTTATCATTTCCATCTTCTGAATGTTTTAGATTTAATTTGCCCATTTTAATGTAGTTTTTAAAAGACTCAAAACACTACTTTATTTGCACTGTGAAAATTTTGATGAATCCTGTTTTCATTTTCAATTAATTCAAAATAATTTCTAATTTCCTGTATGAATTGTTCTTTGACACACAGATTATTTAGAAGGGTGTTTGTGGATTTTCTGGGTCTCTGATATTGATTTCTAGTATAATGTTATTGATGCCAGAGAACATACTTTGAATGCATTTTAAATCTTTTTAAATGTATTGAGATTTACTCTACAGCTCTGAATCATTTACATTTAATGTAATTATCGATATGGGTAGATTTAAATCTACCATCTTGCTAGTTATTTTCTATTTGTCTCATTTTTTCTTGTTCCTTTTTACTTCTCTTTCCTTACTTCTTTTAAAATGAGTAGTTTTAAAGATTCCACTGAACTTCCACTATTCATATCTTACATTAGTCACATCTTTTCTTTTTTGAGTCATTTCCCTAAGGTTCATAATATGCATATTTGACTTATCATGGCCTACTTCAAATAATATGGTTTGATATATAAGAATCTTATAATTTATTTTCAATTCTATTATACTGTTCTATTTTTATCATATAGTTTAATGTTATTGGTTATAAGCTTTTTTCTTTAGGCCAGAGATCAGAAGATTAGAACCTGCCACCTGTTTTGTAAATGAAGTTTTAGCACAACAGTCATGGTTGTTTGGGTTAAGTAACTGATTTCATGCTACATTCAAGGACAAAACTAAGTAGTTGTGATAGAGATTGTTTAGCCCACAAAACCTAAAATATTTAGTATCTAGCCCTTTTCAGAAAAACACTGTTCAGACAGTCAATCATCTCTTAAAGTTATTGAGAAAAAAAAGAATTTCATATTTACTTTTTTTTGTTTTGAAACAAAACTCTGGCCTGCTTTGTTTCTTTGTGATCTCTCCAGTTTCTGTGAGCTATCATACTAATTCTGTCTGAAGAACTTCCGTCAACGTTTCTCGTAGCACAGGTGCATTGACAATGAACTCTTCACTTTTTTATCCTTTTAGGAAGTTAAGTGTTGTCCCATTGACTTTTGCTTGCACTGTTTCTGGCAAAACAATGTCTGCTGTAATTTTTTTAATCTTTGTTCTTCTTTTCAAAAAGTTCTGGCTACCTTCAGGATTTTCTCATTATATTTAATTTCTAGTAGCTTAATGATGATGTGTAATGGTATTTCATTATTTTACTACCAATACTACGATTACTGTTACTGTTTTTAGCTTACTTGGAGTTGTCTGAGCTTTTTTTGGACCTGTGAGATGATCTTTTTCATTTTTTTATTTAAATTTTTTGGCCATTATCTACTTAAATAATGTTATGTTTTGTTCTTGTTCTCTTTTTCTTGTGAGACTCCAATTTACTTATGTTACTTCATAAAATATGGTCCCATACTAAATGCTCATCCTTCTTTTATTTCAGTTTTAAAAATTTATATTGCATTATCTTCAAGTTGATTGACTCATTCTTCAGCTGTGTTGACTCTACTACCAACCTAAAAGGATGCTTCATTTCTGCTATGTGTTTTTTTTTTTAAATAGTTTCCTTTCCCTGATTGTGGAACCCTTTTACCCTCCAGACAAATGCAAGTATTTTCCATCTCTTTATGGTTTCCATCATTCTAAAAAATTTCTCATTCATCTGTTCACTCAACTTATTTACTAAATCCTTTAACATACTAATAATTATTATTAATAATTAGTTTGATAATTCCAATATCTGGGTCTCCTGAATTGGTTCTATTGATTACTTTCTGTCTCAGCAACGGGCAAGTTTTCCCATTTTTATGTCCAATAACTTTTTTATTGAATGCTGGGCATGGTGTACAGAATAGCAAAGACTGAGATAATTACTTTTTACTTATTTTTTTTATGGTTGTTCTATTACAGTTGTCCCAATTTTCCCACTGCTTTCCTCTGCTCTGCCCACTCCCTGCTTCCATAATCAATCCTCACCCTGCTGCCCACATCCACGGGTCATTTGTACTCGTTCTTTAGGCCTTTCTCCTTCTTTCCACCCTTATCTCCCTGATCCCTCCCCTCTGGTCCCTGACAGTCTGTTCCTTGTTTCCGTGTCTCTGGTTCTGTTTTGTCCCTTTGTTTTGTTCATTAGGTCCCACTTGTAGGTGAGATCATATGGTATTTGTCTTTCACTGACTGGCTTACTTCACTTAGCATATTCTCTAGTTCCATCCATGCTGCTGGGAAATGTAAGAGTTCTTTTTTTCTGCTCTGTAGTATTCCATTATGAAAGTGTACCACAGTTTTTTGATCCACTCATTTACTGATGGGCATTTAGGTTGTTTCCAGCACTTGGCTACTGTCAATAATGCTATGAACATTGGGGTGCACAGGTTCTTTTGAATTGGTGATTTGGGATTCTAAGGGTATAACCCCAGCAGTGGAATTGCTGGGTCAAAAGGCAGTTCCATTTTTAGTTTTCCTGAGAAAATTCCATACAGTTTTCCACAGTGGCTGCACCAGTCTGCATTCCCACCAACAATGCTCTAGGGTTCCCTTTTCTCCACATCCTCTCCAGCACTTGTTCTTTGTGGTACACAAATGATAGTCATTTGTGACAAATGATAGTCATTCTGACCCAGTGTGAGGTGGTATCTCATTGTGGTTTCAATTTGCATCTCTCTGATGACTAGTGATGCTGAGAATCCTTTCATGTGCCTATGGGCCCTCCTCCATATGTCCTCCTTGGAGAAGTGTCTGTTCAGGTTCTTTGCCCATTTTTTAATTGGGTTGTCTTCCTGGTATTGAGTTGTATTAGTTCTTTATATATTTTGGAGATCAAATCCTTGTCTGAGGTATCACTGGCAAAAATGTTTTCCCACATGGTTGAATACCTTTTCATTTTGATGTTTTCTTTAGCTGTGCAGAAGCTTTTTAATTTGATGCAGTCTCATTTGTTATTCTTTCCTTTATGTCCCTCACCTCCAGGGGTTTCCAAACTGTGGCCGGCAGGATACATGTGACCCAGGATGGCTACAAATGTGGTCCAACACAAAACTGTAAATTTACTCAAAATTTTTTTGCTCATCAGTTTTCATTAGTGTTTGCGTATTTAATATGTGGTCCAAGACAACTCTTCTCTTTCCAGTGTGGCCTAGAGACACCAAAAGGTTGGACACCCCTGAGGCCTAGAGGATGTATCAGTGAAAATATTGCTGCATTGGGTATCTGAAATTTTACTGCCTGTTTTCCTTTAGGACTTTTATGGTGTTGTGGCTTATGTTTAATTATTTTATCCATTTTGAGTTTATTTTGGTGTATGATATAAGGTAGTGGACTAGTTTCATTTTTCTGCATGTACTATTCCAGATCTCCCAACACCATTTGTTGAAGAGGATATTTTTACTCCATTGTATGCTCCTGTCCCCTTTATCAAATATTAATTGACCATGGAAACAAGGGTTTATTTCTGGGCTCTCTATTCTGATCCATTGATCTATGTGTCTGTTCTTATGCCAGTGCCAGACTGTTTTGATTACAGTGGCCTTGCAGTATAGTTTGATATTAGGTACTATAATCCCTCCTACTTTGTTCTTCTTTCTCAAGATTGCTGTGGCTATTCAGGGTCATTTTTGGTTCCATATAAATCTTGAAATATTTGTTCTAAAATTGTGAAATATTGGTATTTTAATAGAGACTGTGTTTAATCTACAGATTGTTTTGGGTATTATGGACATTTTAATGATGATGATCCTCTAATCCATAAACATGGTATATGCTTAATTATTATTTACACTTGAGAATTGGTATGTCTATTCTTCTGTCACATGTGGAGTTGTTCAGTCAATTTAGGGATTGAGCTTGGTGTAGATTTTATTGTTATCATAGTTACCTTCGGCATACCACAGGTGTCCAATTCTTCTAGTAGTAGATTACCATTGTTGGGTACTTAATGTGAGAGATGAGTTGGAGAGTTTTTCTCAATTTTCCTTTGAGCTTTGAACCATTCCTGCATTCCAATACCACAAAAGGATCTCCCTCCATTCATTCTTGACCTTCCCCCAGCAGTAGAAAGCTTCTGTTTGTCACACCTGGTGGTGACTCATGGTTGAGGCAGGTGGGATTTTCAGGTGAACTGGACCAGTGTCAGTACTGTGTGGGCCCTGCAGCTCTCCTTCCTACAGCAGCAAAAATCGACTCTGGATTTGTGTTGGTCTTGAGTGGTACTGCCCTATTCTTCTTCCAGTAGTAAAAGACCTCTCTCTAGGAAGTGGTGTAAGGTACTGGGGCCTGAGACAGTTTCCTGCAACTCGTCAGAGGTGAAGGGTCTTCCCTGCTACCTTCCCCCAGCAGCAGTGGGTCTCTGGTTATGCCCTAGGGACCAAAGGGTTCCTCCCTCCACAAGCAAAAGGGTTTTATTCCAATCTCCCTCCAGAAATGTATGAAATAAAGTTTCCTGCACCATTGGTTTGAGATTTAAAGGACTCTGAGTTAATGACAGGGACTTTGCGCCTATCTTCCACCAACCACAGACCACCTCCTTCATCTCTACACCACCAAGGTGACTTTCCTCGGGTTGTTGCCTTGCACCTAATCTCAATAGTAAGTATCCTGTGGAGCCCCAGTGAAATGTATCTGGCAATCGAGTGTGAAGGCACCTTTTATCAGGAGCCCCTAGATATTCCAAATCAGTCCATACTTAGTCTTTAGCAATCAGTTAAAATTTTAGTTGATTTTCTCTTACCAATTTTGATGGCAGCCATCTCTTTCTCTCCTGCCCTGCCAAAAATGAAACAATTCGTGGCCCATGTTTTAGGGGAGGAGGGCTGTCCAGCTCTTTGAAATTTAAGTTACTTTGTTGCTTTCCAAGCTGAGCTCAGAGAAATTATGATTTTGTAGATCATCCACCTTTTTATTGTAGGTGAGCGTGAGAGGCTCTGTGCACATTCTTCACGTCCTGAATAAAAGAAGAAGTCCTCTTCCACTCTGATTCACATCTCTTTTCTATCTTTGTAAAGGCATCACCATTGTTACAGGCACCCAGATAAAACTTTGAAAGTATCTGACTTCACTATAACAATGCTTCATAACCAATCAATCATCTGATTAATATAGAAAACTGTTCGGCATTGCATGGGGAATATAGACCAGGCCCTGACCTGGAAAATCCAGTGGGAAGCAAATCAGCACATGGGACCCACACCCATGGATAGGTTCTCCTGTGGGGAATCAGGCCTGCATTGTACCCAGACTGCTATGAAGCTTGCTTATGCTAAAATTCCTTCACCATGAATTGAGGCAGAAAATGTTTACTGCATATCTTTAAACTTCCTAAAATCCATGCTAAACCTTCTAAGTATGGAGTGTAACCAGTTCAACCACGTTTTCCCCTTCATCTGTAATATCCTTTTCTTTGAAGTGATTAGCAACATTCTTTCCTTTGTTATCTGTAAAAGGTAATCACCTACAGCAAACCTGTGCCTAGTAAATGAGACCTCGATGTAATGTACCAGAAAAGCAACAAAAGCCCATCCAGGCAGGGGTCAGGCCCTCTTTCTCACTTAGAGAGCGGCCATGCTGTCCCCTTTCCTCCACAGGACGTCTGTAGTCCGTGTAAATTTGTTTGTAGCAGCCACAGCACATGGACCCCACAGGTTGGAGTCCACATCAGATTAAGTCTGGATTAGATAAATCACTAACATCTCTTTATTAGGATATGTTTTATAGTATAAGTACTTCTACTTTATAGAATAGTATAAGTACTTATTATCACTCGGGGGTCTCTTACGTGAAACAATACTCCTTCCACCAGCTTCCTGCACTCTGCCTTCTTCTAGTTAAATCTGACTGTCATCAGACTGCCCTACTACTGTAGCAATGCTGGACTGTTTCTAATCAAGGACATGATCAATCCGATCCTATTCTGCTGTTATAAGCCACTTTTCCACAGGAAAGGCACTCTATTCTATTTCGCTACTGACCCAGGTCCTCCTTTTAGCATCTGGAAATGTTATCATTCAAGGTCTATTACAAAGGGGACACTTTCCATAAATAAAAACTTCCCTAATCACACAGACAGAACTCCTCTCTTTTGAATTGTATACTGCCTTATTTGTACTATAAAAATAACACATTACAGATTTGCATTAAAGTCACACACATTTCTTACACCCCTCGTAATACTGTAAACTCCAGAAAGGTAGACAGCAGATCTTATAAACTGTTATATTCTCTTTTACCTTCCCTACATAAATATTTATCTTATAAACTAAAATAGCAAGAGTAATAAAATGACACCGTATTTCACCGTGTATATAATGCATACCCACATTTTTGTGCACATTATACACAGAATTATTATACCGATGTATAATGCGCATCCTTATTCCCCCCTCAAATATCTGGGCAAAAAGTGAGTATTATACATGTCAAATATGGTACTTTCCTTCCTACAATCCATGCATCCTTGATGCATCCCTGACAAGGTCACTAAAATACGTTGTCAGCCCAGAAAACACTGTCTGTTTTTGAAATGTCTCAAGAAGGGAGAAACACACATACTGAAACAATAGTTATGATGCTATTCAAGCACTTTCAGAGGTTTAGTTTAGGGTCCTCTCGGCATAGCCAACCATTTCTACTGTTAGTGTTAAATGTATAATGGTAATCTCAAACATAAATATACTGAAATCCCTTTATTTGGCTCCATGGAAATAACCCCAAGAGATCCACAAAGGTTACTAAGGAAAATCACTGCCTCTCATAAAAAGAAATAAGGCTGTATATACCTTACTAATTATGTTAGTGACTTATTTGGTAATCACATTCAAGCATTTTGCCAAGACGTGAAGGTGACATGTTTCTACCAAGTCATTTTCAATGAACAGAGAGAGGTATAATCACAGATGAACAGGAAGAAAAGAAAAAGAATAGTTCCAATAGTTTATGCCTTTTTATTATAGTACCATCAAAAACATTTTAAAGAAATGGCATATAAAAATCCTATATGCTATTTTAGTGAATAGCCAGAGGAGGTGCCATCTTTGCCAATTACCTCTGCTGGCTAGGCTAAGCGGCTGGGACCACACTTGAACCTGAACTCACCTGACTCAGACACCAGAGCAGATGTCTAATACAGGATTATTTTCATGCATTCTTAAGAAATACATAAAATGAAAAAAAATGTTTTTCTTGCTAAAACATTTATTATAAATAATAAATCCAATGGGTATCCTTATCAATGTAACATAGAACTGCTGTCCAACAATTCAACTTCTAGTAATTTAGTATGGAAAAATCATATCAAGAAATTCAGTATAGAACTGTTCATAATAGTTAAAAAATAGGAAACAGCTTAAATGTTAATCATTAGGCATCATTTATATAAAACAAAGTACACATATACTATTTACTATGAAAAATAGTGGTGCTGATCTCTGTTTACTTACATGGAAAGATGCCCATAGCATGCTGTTGCCAAAAACAGGCTACAATTCAGATATACCTGCGCTGCTCACCCGCAGTGCTCCTAGGTGCCTGGATTTGCAGCATGTGCCAGTTAGTAGTTTACTGCCTCTCAGCTTCAAATTCATACTATACTGCTTACTCTGCAAAAATGAAGCTGGCCCTTCATATATTTTTCCTTTGTCAGCTAACACATGTGTTACATTTTATCAGTCCAGGTGCTGGAGAGTAGCTTCCACTAACACCCCAACCTTCAGGTGGTTTTGTAGTGCAATGTGTTCAGTGAGACACCCTCTGTGAACAGCTTTTCATCAGCACAGCAACCAGCTAGACAGTGGGTTTTGAGCAAGTTTCTACCGCATGGAAGCACAGCAACTGCTCTGCCACCCAGTGAGCCATGGCCACGCCCTCTCCAACGTGATGTGAGTCTCAGCCCGGAGGAGGGCCTCTTCCTGCACTCTCTCTCTCTCTCTCAGACCTATGGGGAGTGACTGCTTCTTCTGCCTGCCATTCTTATGTTTGTTGGAGTTTACTTCTTTCTAGCTAATACCTTGTTACTCCAATTCTTTATTATAGTTAATTTGTTTATATTAAAGAACTGAATTTAGTTTTTGCCGAAACCGCTGCAGAGTCTCCCTGCACCCTTTTTACTTTTCAGTGTAGCCTGAATTTACAATAAGCAATTTTTTTGTGATAATCACAAAAGGCAAATTAATTTTATTTTGGAAAAATTCAATGCAAAATAAATTTTACTTTAAGTTATTCTATTTTAACAGAGCAGAAATACATTTGTAGATTAAAATGTTGAATGCTGAAGAACATTTCTGTAACACTATAATTATTCAGTTTTTCTTAACACCAATTTCTTTTCAACATCAGCTAGAACTGTGTTTTTATGTCATTTTAAACAACAGAAATTATTTAGACTGACTTTTTTCCTCTTGGTTATGCCATAATGTTGCCCCTTCCAAAAAGGTCACTAATTGTGAGATACCCTGAAGTGACAGGCACTGTCACAGACATTAGCTCCTCCACCACATGGTCCGTCTGCTCCCTCTATCTCAGCCCCGCTTACCATGTTCAAGGATGATCAGCTGGGCTCCAGCTTGTGCATTTCCAACATCATTCTCAGCAATGCATTGATAGAACCCCTCATCTGATTTCACCAGACCCAAAACTTGAAGATTATGTTCCTTCTGAAGAAGAAAAACATAAATACAATTTTATGATTCCACTGATAGACATTAGTTCAAAATCTCAAGAATATGCCCTTTAAGGAAGGAAAAATGAGCAAAACTGTATGATTCAGTGACTAATGCACACTGTGCACCTGTTTACTCAATTTTATTGACAAGGTACTGACTTAAACTGACTAAAACAGAAAATACCATCATTAATAATTAAAAACTTTATACTCATGAAGAGTCATAACCACAATATCTGGAAACTCACATCTTTGCCGAGAAAAATACCTGGCATGCAATAGCGTGTGATTGCAATGAAGGTCTGAACATGTGAGTTCAAAATATTATTTTAACATTATTTCTAGTGTCAATATTTCTGACAGACCAGACGACAGTAAGTTAAATCAAGTCGCATATAAATGAGCTTTCCTTCAACTATAAAGTACTATATGGATGTCAAACTATTGTTACTTATTATTGATATGGTATAGTTTTAAGATTTTTAAATATAATACAAAAATGATAAAAATAAAAATGTTAATTTAACTATAATACAATGCTTTTTAGTTACAATGAAATACTTGTGAAATGCTTTGTATAACTTATGAGTATACGCTTCAAAAAATAGAAAATATATCTTTCCTTATGAAAAATCTGTAATGGGATTAAGTCTTTAAAAACTATAATTACTAAGAACTATGATTACTACTATAAATGCAAGCATCTTAGGATATGTCATTAATCCTTGTTACTGAAACCTAGATAATTTGATTACTAATATGTTAATGATAATAAAAAGAGATAATATTCCCTTTGCATTTGCTTTATATAAAGTAAAAAGCAGTAATGGTTGAATATTCTTAAATACATTTAACATCTAATTATTTACTTTTGCATTTACTTTTTAAAAGGATCTTCACATCTACTGTCCCAATAATTGTCCAACACTGGGTCATACTTATTTTGCAGGGCCTGAACATCAGTATATGAAGGACAGATTTCTGTTCCTTGAACAGAAAGCTATAAATACAACTAGTGCACGCACATTTGTGCATACACACACACACACACACACACACACATACACACACACTCGATAATCATCACCCAGCAAATGGTGGCAACTGTGTTTAAGAATACTAGTATGTTTAAGTAGGAATACATGACCTAGTACTAGTACTGGTTCAGGAAATCTGGACTTTAGGCTGATTTACTATGTGATCTTATAAGCTACCAAAATATTTCTGGGCTCAGCTTTCCCACTGTTCAATGAAGAGATTACATTCTATGTGAATTTTTCTATCTTTGTCAGCCTTACATAAACTGGTATATATAAAATAACAGATCTCTTAGTGATTACATTCACAGACATTCAAAGGTTTCAGAGATAAGTGTCCTCCTTTTAAAAAGTACTTACTACAATCTTAAAGTAATCACTTGGGATAACCATATCCCCATTCTTGACCCACTTCACAGTTGGAGTTGGCTTCCCAGTCACTTCACATTCAAATATGATATCCATAGATTCATGAGCATATATATTAGTAGGCTGCTTCAGGAATTCAGGTTGGGCTTTAAAACAGAAAGGAAATTAAGATATTAATGAAAATAAAAATGGGTCGCTATTCTTATTTTCAAGAAATTTTTTTTAAAAATCACAGAATTCACTGGGTTTTTACTTATTCGGGCTTTCACATATTTTTATAAAAACATGTAACATTTTTAAAATGCACATTAGCAACACAGTATCTTTAAAAACTGATATTCTGATATAATTAACTTGAAGAATAATTATATTTTTTGAGTTTCCTTGTTGAGAACATTTAATAAATTGATTATAATTAAGAAAGTGATACTATGAATATTCTAAGCTAAAAATGAGTATTAAAGACTATTTCCCTATGATTTATACCATTTTGGAAGAGCCATAATTAAGATTCAACAAGAGTTGAGAAAACTGACATCATCTTCCTTTTCAGCCAACCTGATGAGTAACCCCCCCAAAAAAAGTAATACAAATGTGACAATCAGAGGTCTCAAAATAGTTCACTTACACAACTTGCTCCTAGTAGTAACATCTCTCATTACATGAAACGGATTTTAAAGATTGAAAGGAAGAGTGACAGGACTGTCGGGGAAAGTTTAAGTGTATTCGAAAAAGCCTGATGACAAAAAGAGTGCCCCCCCCCATCCCAGCCGAGTAAAATGTGCTCAGCCTGTGGAATTTTAATTGGATTGTGTTAAATTTGTGGCAACTTGACATCATAACCATCTTAAGTCTTTCTTCTCCTAAACGTTCTCTACCCATATATTTAAATCATTGCTTTTTTCCTCTCATTATCATTAATGTTTTGTAGATTTCCATATACAAATCTTGCCCACACTTTGTTACGTATATACCAAAGAATTTTTAATTTTTTGGTATTACTATAAGTGGGAGTTTAAAAAGTATTTTATTTCCATTTGATCACTGCTAGTATGTAGAGGTGAAGTGATTTATGTATATTGACCCCTCATCTGTGGTCATGCTAAACTCACTCATTAATTCTAGTAAATTTCTACAGACAGTTTTGGGATTATCTACATACAACATATATTTATATGTTGTCTGTAAACAGAGGCAGTTTTATGACTTCCTTTTCATTCTGCCTTCCTCCTTTCTTACTTTCTTGCCTATTAACACTAGCTAGAGTAGGGCAAGTCTTCAGAGAAAGTCCAGACTGGCTCTATAATTTGGGTAAATGAAGAGTAAGAGTACAGAGACCAGGCGGAACACCAGGTGAGCAGGAGGAACCAAGGAGGAAAAGAATGCCTGATCCTTTCTTTTTTTTTTTTTTTACATTTTTATTGTATTTTTTCTATTATCATTTATCAGAAAATAAGATTGTCTGATTTTAAGAAGCAATAAACACTCAGAGTAATGAAGATAAAGAAAACCTAAGTCTGTAGAACTAGAGGAAATCAGGGAGATCTATTAATAATGCATTTAATTATCTTTTCAAATACGTATTAGCAGACTTCCAGTCAAGATAGTGGAATAGGCAGACATGGCTTGTCTCTTCACACAACGAAATCAAAATTACAACTAAAATATAGAAAAAACATCGCTCAGAATTAGCATCTAGAGAATTAAATGGAAGTCTGACGACTACAGAACTAAAGCAACCACATCCATCCAGACTGGTAGGATGGGCGCAGACACAGAACCGACTGGTCCCACACCTACGTATGCTGGATAAAAATTAGTAAAGTGTATCTCGGGAATGAGGAGTCCCAGGACCACACCAGACCCCCCAGCCCAGGGTTCTAGTCCAGGAAGGTAAGTCCCCACAACTTCTGACTGAAAAGTACAGTGGGGATTGAATCGAAGAAACTGCGGAGCCCCAAGCAGTTCCTCTTAACCTACACACACTCATCTACTCAGACTCACTCCCTCTGAGCTCCAGCACCAGGGTAGCAGCTTGAAAGGCACCGATGGCACGCAGGGGGAGACTCAAGTGTCTGGCATCAAAGCGAACAGAGACCATTGTCCCTTTTATAAACTCTCCCCTCAACAAAGCCAGTCAACTGGTGCCATGTCTAAGACTCCATGAACCTGGCTAACACTGTTTGACCCACCTTGGACCCCCAGAGACGCCACCCTACCCAAATTATGAGCCCACCCAAGCTGCTTTTCCATATGAATGGCTGGCCTTGGTTCATGCTGCACAACTTCCTAAATCCTCTCAAACAAGCAACGGCTGGCCCCAGACCCAGCACTAGCAGCAGCCAGCCTAGACTCACAGCTTGGCTTCACCAGGGAATGTCCAAGCCCAGCACAAGTAGCAGTCAGTAACCATCTCAGGTTGCTTTATAGGTCAGGAAGGGTGGCCCCAGGATACACAGGTGGGAGCTGAACTTGGCCTGTACCACTGAGAAACCCTAGGGCCAATGCACTCAATGGACAGCTATAGACCACACTGGAACAACACCACCTTACCTTGACACAGCTGATCCTCCACGGAGGAGCAAGGTTGCTGGTCAGTGGCCACAGCCAGTGCTTGCAGCTGACTGGCCTGGGTAAATCCCTCCCATCGTTCTGCCTAGAGCAACCAAGGCTCAACAAGAAGAGGAGGGTGTACTCAGCCCACATGAGGGGCACACCTTGAGTACCCAGATTGGGTAATAGAGGAGGCTGTGCCACTGGACCCTACAGGACACCTACTACATTAGGCCACAGTACCAAGACATGGAGTCATAGTAGTTCTACCTAATACACAGAAACAAACACAGGAGGCTGCCAAAATGAGCAGACAAAGAAACATCATCCAAATGAAAGAACAGATCAAAACTTCAAAAAAGAGCTAAACGAAATTGTGACAATTGGATGCAGAGTTCAAAACACCAGGTATAAGGAAGTTCGAGAAATTTAGTGAGGACCTCAGCAGCATAAAAAGATTCAATCAGAAACGAAGGATACAATTGAAATAAAAAACAATTTATAGGGAAACAAGAGTAGAATGGATGAAGCCAAGATTCAAATCAGTGATTTGGAACATAAAGAAGCAAAAAACAACCAATCAGAACAAGAAGAAAGAAGAATTTTAAAAAATGAGAACAGAATAAGCTGCCTCTGAGATAACTTCAAACGGTTCCAACATTCACATCATAGTGGTGCCAGGAGAAGAAAAAGAGCAAGAAACTGGAAATCTATTTGAAAAAAAATAATGAAAGAAAACTGCCCTAATTTGGACAGGGAATCAGACATGCAAGTCTAGGAAGTACAGAGTCCCAAACAAATGGATGCAAAGAAGCGCATTCCAAGACACACCATAGTTAAAATGCCAAAGGTTAAAAATAAAGAATCTTAAAATCAGGAAGAGAAAAGTAGTTAGTTACCTACAGAGGAGTTCCCATAACAGTGTCGGATCATTTCTCAAACGAAACTTTGCAGGCTAAAAGGGACTAGCAAGAAATATTCAAAGTCATGAAAAACAGGGAGACTGCTCTACCCAGCAAAGCTGTCATTTAGAATCAAGGGCAGACAAAGAACTTCCCAGACAAGAAAAAAACTAAAGGAGTTCATCTTCAGCAAACCATTATGATATGACATGTTTAAAGAGACTTATTTAAGAAAAGAAGATCAAAACTATGAACAATAAAATGGCAAAAAATACAAATCTATCAACGATTGAATCTAAAAAACAAAGAAAACATAAACAGAGGCAGAATCATGGATACAGAGAGCATTTTATTGGTTGCCAGATGGGAGGGGGGTGTGGAGGAATGGGTGAAAAGGTGAGGGGACTAAGTACAAAGAGTTAGTTACAGAATAGTACAGTATAGAAAATGGAGTAGCCAAAAAAGTATATACATGACCCATGAACAATGGTGGAAGGATTGCCTGAGGCACTGGGGGGTGTTGCATGGAGGCAGGAAAAAGAGGAAAAATCAGGACAACTGTAATAACATAATCAATAAAATATAACTAAGAAAACAAACATACATTAGCCATTTGTATTTATCTGTTTGTGAATTATCTATATATACCCTCTATTATTTTTTCAATTAGAGTACTCACAATTTTCTTATCAATATAGTAGAGCTGTTTCACATAATGCCAGTCAGTTATTAATTTTTGGCCTCTCAGCTCCAAATCCCCTCTTCTTTGTAATGGCTATGGACATTTGTCAGCTGGTGCAACCTTAGACTTTGTTAAAAGAGGGTACTAGAGGGACACTGTAGGCTTGGCAGAGGAATGTACTTATCTTTCAGACTGGAGTGTGCTCTTCTTCTTGCCCCAATGGTGTGGTAGCTAGAAAGGATCTGAGAGACCTATGAGTGATCACCCCCCAGCAAGTTTTTCTGCTGTATCTAGTTTCTCCAGTTTATGCCAGCTGGTGGCTCTCTGTGCATCCACTCTGACCCAGAGCATCCCCCTGGACAGCAGCCAGCATACCATCTCATGGCAGCCCATTATCAGTTAGGCCCATGGCAACCTAGCAGATGGCTCTCTACACACCAGCTTAGGCCTGTGGCATTTAGCAGGTGATCTCCTGTGGACTAGATTGGCCACTGCTGAGTCCTTTGGCAGCAAATACAATCTCTCCAAGGTATGAGTCAAAATCTTGGGTATGGGTGCCCTCTTTCAAGTTTGTTCCTTTTCTGCATTCTCCCCTCAGCTCTAGAGTAGTAGCTGATACTTATTTACTATGTTACTCTTTTTAGTAGTTAAAACACCTTTTACTAGTTAGTAATTCTTCATATTAAATTTTCCTTGTTGAAACTCCTGGTGTAATCTATAGCTCCTGACTAGACCCCAACCAACAGAGACAGTAATCCTTTCTTATATATGCTGCCAATATGTATTGTTATTGTTGCTGTTGTTTTTTAATTTAAGGTACCTGCTGTTATATCAAGGTTTTAAATTTGCATGTAGTAAAATTCATGAGCCCTTTCATTGTGGCATCTGTATTTTACTCTTCTAACGCCAAAGATTTTCCCTGTTCCCACAGTGTATAAATATTTACATTTCTTCCCATAGGTCTATAAAATCTGAACTTCAATAAATATCCAGCTTTATGTTTTTCTAAATGACAATTCCAGTAGTCCCCAAAGTAACTGATTTGAAATAGTTTTAATATTAAAATCCTCTATACTGTTGGGTGGAAAGAGGGAAGGTTATTTCTAGATACTAAGTGGTTTCATATCTGGGCCAGAACCACTACAAACTTGATGACTGTAATGATACTATATTTTAAAATATCTGGAAAACAAGTACTTTCCTATTATTCCTTTATTTCCTCAAAATTTCTCTAGCACATTCATTTAGTTGGGGTTTTATCCCAGATGAATTTAGGCTCATCTTTGGTTAAGTTTTTCTGTTCCTTTTCAACAAAAACACACAAACAAGAACAACCTAGAGCTTTCGCTAGAACTGTAATAAATTTCAGATGCAGGAAAAGTGAACATACTTGCAATGCTAAGTAGTCCAACATAAGACCAGATTATTTCAGTTCATGTGTGTATTATTCCATAATGACTTACTGTGATGACATAAGTCAAGAGACCTATAATTCAGTTCTGGTTCTGCCACTGACATTCTGCGTATCATCAGTTTGTTTCTCCTACACCAAATAGGGAAATCATTAGACTGTTTCTAAGTGTCTCAGATCTCTAACCATCTGTGGCTTTATGACATTAGTTAACTGTATCTGATGTATAATAATTAATATCTAACATTCATGAGTGCTTTCCACTTATCTCAACCTACTATTTAAGTATTATTATATTATTTCTATTTAAGTATTACTATATTATTTCCATTTTACAGACAAGGGCACTTACACAGAGAGGCTAAGTAGCCCCATGGGCTCACATAATTTAGTTAGTGACAGATCTGGACTTTGACCCTAGGTAGTCTGATGAAAAAACTCTATAGCCTTTAAAAAGAAAACTTTTATTTTATGGAGAAGAATAATAGCCCCCATATAACTGTTGTATAGCTTCAACAATTATGAGCACATGGCCAACAATGCTTATTTATACCCCAACCCATCCCATATTCTTCCCCAGGTTATTTTACAAGTGAACCCCAAGAGCTATTATTATTCCATACATAAATATTTAAGTAAGTACCACTACAAACTGAGAACTCACATTTTCTAAACAATATCATGATACCATCATGAGGCTAATATCTACAATAATTTTTTACTATGAATTATTCAGTTAAAATCCACATTTCACTACTGGCCTCTGTTTTTAAAAAATGATTTATTTTATTTGAATTGGACAAACAAGAGGCATTCATTGGCATTAACTTGTTTCTTATAATCTCCATGTTACTCCTTTGCCTATCTTTATTTGTAGTTTGTGGTTGAAGAAGTCATTTGTCCTATAAAGTTTCCTGCAATTCGTCTTTCGTTGATTGCATTGCCATGGTAGCATTAAAGCTCTCTGTTCTATATATTGTAAAGAATTGGAGTCAGTCTTTTTTTCTTTTTATTAAACCATTTTTATTGTTAGTCTACTACAGTCATCCCAGTTTTCCCCCCTTTGCCCTCCTCTGCCCAGCCTGCCACCACTCCCACAGTCAGTCCCCACACCGTTGTCCACATCTGTGGGTCCTTCATGCATGTTCTTTGTCTACTCCCTTCCCCTTATTTCCATCGTTATCCCTTTCTCCCCTCCCATCTGGTCACTTTCAGTATGTTTCATGTTTCCATGCCTGTGGTTCTACTGTTTGTTAGTTTATTTTGTTCATTAGATTCCTCTTATAGGTGAGATCATATGGTATTTGTCTTTCACCGAGTGGCTGATTTCACTTAGCATAATGCTCTCCAGTTTCATCCATCCTCTTGTGAAAGGTAGGAGTTCCTTCTTCCTTTCTGCTATGTTGCATTTCATTGTTAAATGTGCCACAGATTTTTGATCCAATCGTTTACTAAGAGGCACTTAGGCTGTTTTCAGCACTTGGCTATTGTAAATAAAGCTGCTATGAGCACTGGGGTGCACAGATTGTTTTGAATTGGTGATTTGGGGCTCTTAGGGGTATAATCCCAGCAGTGGAATCACCGAGTCAAAAGGCAGTTCAATGTTTAATTTTCTGAGGAAATTGCATACTGTGGCTGCGCCAGTCTGCATTCCCACCGACAGTGCACTAGGGTTCCCATTTCTCCACATTCTTTCCAGCACTTATTGTTTGTTAATTTATATGATGGCCATTCTGATAGAATGTTAGGTGATATCTCATTGTGGTTATTAATTTGCATCTCTGTGATGGCTGGTGATGCTGAGCATCTTTTCATATGTCTATGGGCCCTCTGTGTTTCCTCCTTGGAGAAGTGTCTGTTCAGGTCCTTTACCCATTTTTTAAATTGGATTGTCTTCCCAATACCACAAAAATACAAAGGACTGTAAGAAATTACTATGAAAAACATAAGCTGAACTTAAAAGCATAAGAGTAAAGGTACTGGATTTTGCTTCAATAAATTAAACATTAACTTCTAACACCCCCCAAATGGAAAAGAAAACAAATTACTATGAACAACTACATGAAACTGGACAACCTGGGCAAAATGGACAAATTTCTAGAAGCACACACCTTCCAAAACTGAATCAAGAAGAAGCAGACAATCTGAATAGAGCCATAACAATTAGTGAAATTCAAGCTATAATCCAAAAACTGCCAGCACACAAAAGCCCTGGACTAGATGACTTCTTCAGAGGTGAATTTTAACAAACATTTAAGGAAGAACTAACTCCTATCCTTCTCAAACTACTCACAAAAATTCAAGAAGAGGCAAGACTCCCAAACTCTTTTTATGAGGCCAGTACCATCCTAATTAAGAAACCAGGTAAAGACACAACAAAGAAAACTACAGCCAATATTGCTGATGAACACGGATGCTAAAAATTTCAACAAAATACTGGCAAACCACATTCAGAAATACCTTAAAGAGATCACACACCGTGATCAAGAGGGATTCACCCTATAGGATGCAAGAATGGTATGATATTCACAAATAATAAATGTAATGCACCACATAAACAAAACGAACAAAAATCACATGATCATATCAATGTTCAGATGCTGAAAAAGTATTAAAGTCCAGCACATATTTATAATAAAAACACCCAGAAATGTGGGAATAGAGGGAGCATACCTCAATATTAAAAAGTCATATACAAGAAACATACAGTCAACATTATACTCAATGGGCAAAAACTAAAAGCTTTCCCCTTAAGCTCAGAAAGAAGACAAGGATGTCCACCTTCACCACTCTTAATTCTACATAGTAATGGAAGTTCTAGCCACAGTGATCAGACAAGGAAAAGAAATAAAAGGCATCCAAATTGAAAAGGAGGAAGTAAAACTGTCATTGTTTGCAGATGACATGATAGTGTACATAGAAAACCATGTAGATTCCATCAAAATGGAAGATTCCATTCCATGTAGATTCCATTAGGTTGATTCTACTCAACCTAATAAGTGAGTTTGGCAAAATACTGGGATGTAAAATCAATATTCAGAAATCAGCACTAGCCGGTGTGGCTCAGTGGACTGAGCACTGCCCCACAAACCAAAAGGTTGCAGGTTCAATTCCCAGTCAGGGCACATGCCTGGGTTGTGAGCCAGGTCCCCAGTTGGGGGCATATGAGAGACTACCACACACTGATGTTTCTCTTCCTCTCTTTCTCCCTTCCTTACTCTCTCCCTAAAAATAAATAAACAAAATCTTTTAAAAAAAGAAATCAGTGGCTTTTTTTGTATATCAACAAAATTTCAGAAATAGAAACTAGGAAGAAAATATCCCATTTACTATAGCAACAAGAAAATTAAAGTACCTAGGAATAAACCTAACCAAGGAGGTAAAAGACCTATACTTGGAAACCTATAGTACACTGAAGAAAGATATTAAAGAAGACACAAACGGAAGCATATACCATGTTCATGGACTGGAAGAATTAACATCATCAAAATGTCCATACTACCCAAAGCAATCTACAGATTCAGTGCAATTTCCATTAAAATACCAATAGCATATTTCACAAATCTAGAACAAATATTTCTAAAATTTATATGAAACCAAAGAAGACCCCAAATAGCCTCAGCAATCCTGAGAAAGAACAAAGTAGGAGGGATCACAATACCCAGTATCAAACTGTTTTGACTGTAATCAAAACAGTCTAGTACTGACATGAGAACAGATACATAGACCAATGGAACAGAATAGAGAGCCCAGTTAATATTTGACTAAGGGGACATGAACATAGAATGGAGTAAAAATAGTTGTTTCAATAACTGGTGTTGAGAGAACTGGATTGGTACATATGAAAAAAATGAAACTAGCCACTTACTTACACCATATCCAGAATAAACTCAAGACTGATAAAAGACAAATACATGTCATGACAACATAAAGTACAAGAGGAAAGCATAGGTAGTAAAATTTCAGATATCCCATGTAGCAATATTTTTGACACTGTATCTCCTAAAGCAAGGGAAATAAAGTAAGAAATAAACCAATGGAGTTACATCAGTCTAGAAAGCTTCTGCATAGCTAAAGATACCATCATCTAAATAAAAAGGGAATCGATCGTATGGGAGAACACATTTGCCCATGATACATCAGACAATGGTTTGATCTCCAAAATATAGAAAGAACTCGTATGATTCAACATCTGGAGGGATCACAATACCCAGTATCTGTGATACTGACAGTATCTGGAGTCGGTCTTTTCTCTCAGGATTACTTTACAGAGCCCTGGCCAGGCAGCTGGATTGCTTAGAGCATCAACCAGATACACCAAGGTTGTGGGTTCGACCTCTAGTCAGGGCATATACAAGAATCAGCCAATGAATATATAAATAAGGGGAACAACAAATAGATGTTTCCCTTTCTCTTCCCCCTTCCTCTCTCCTTCTCTAAAATCAATAAAGAAAAAAAAATTTTTTTAATACAAGACCGCAGGCAATGCCATGCCCTTTCATCAAGAGGTTTCATAATGTGTGACTGTCTTTCTTTTTTGTGATATGAACAGTCTTTGATAATCATTGCTTATGCAAAGGGAGTTGCAAAATATGAATACAGTCGTCCCTCAGTACATCGCGGTTCACTTATTGCAGCTTTACTGTATCACGTTTTTTTTTAATGTAATTCTGTATCGTGGAGTTTTCACTATATTGCGGGATTTTGCAGTATATAGGTATTTATATAATATTTACAATTTTAATTATTTTGCTTAAAACTTTCAAAAATATTAATTCAAACATATTAAGAGTATTAAATCAAAATAAGATACAGTATGTATTTTATCAGCAGATGAATACTGTACAGTAGACAATAGAAATGCAGTACTCCACTACCATTTGCATGTTTGCCAACGTGAGATGGTACATGGCACGCTGTTGGCTGATAGAATGGAAGGTGACCAACCACAGCACTGTGTTCTGTATCATGGGCGCAGATTGGCTCAGTGACCGTTTGCTCTTCCGCATAGTGCCCATACGTTCAGTATCTCTCCTTGTCCACTTCATATCAATGTCTGATCGCTCTGCGTAGTGTTGCTCTGCGATGTTGTGTTTTTGTTAAATTTTTGTAAAAGTTAAAATTTATTTCAAGCCCTGCGATGCCACCCAAACGTTCTGCACCTTCTAAGGCTTCTGGCAGTGAACCCAAGCACCAGAGAAATATGCTTACCATCAAAGAAATGGTGGGTCTTTGCAACATGTTAAAGGAAGGCAAAAGCTATGCGGCTGTAGGCCGCCATTATGCAATCACGAATCTACTGTTCGCTACATAAAGAAAGACGAGAAGAATATTAGGTCCACAGCAACAAAGACTTCTAACAAGACTGCAAAGAGGGTGGTCACTTCCCGCGATAAGACCATTGTGAGGATGGAGTCTGCATTGGTCATGTGGATAATGGCTGCAGGAAGAAGAGTATCTCCCCGGATACCAGCACCATCCGGAGGAAGGCCAAGAAACTTTATGGTAGTTTCGCGGGAAGCACTGATGTTCACGACATGACAAGGATGAAGATGAGGAGGACAATGCAGAAGCAGGACCGTGGAGTGCTTCTCCCATCAGACCAACCCCATTCAGTACCAGCAAGGGCTGGTTTGTCAAATTTCAAAGACTTTTTGGATTCAAGAGTGTTTCTCTGCATGGCGAAGCTGCCTCTGTGGATAAAAAGCAGCTCCAGCAACTCCCCATAACTCATTCATCGCTCAGACGAAGAGATCAGTTACGCCTATGCCTTTAGTGGAAATAGAAGTTACGGCCCAGGGTGAAGATACTGCACCGCCTGATGAAGCACCTGATGCAGTGGTGCCTTCAGAAGAGCTGTGATGCTCTTCTTGGCTGTGCAGTACATTCATTTCATCATCATCACCATCAGTACCGCACAGCTACATAACTCATGATCTTCATCATTCAAATTATAGTATACTTCACTGGCGAGTACCCATATAGAATTTTATATGTTGTTAAAATTGCATGGATTTAAATGTAAAAAGTGTTTAAGAGCATATGAAGTGTTTATAAGTGTGTGGGAAAGGTTAATAAGAGGGTGGGAAAGGTTTATAGGAGTATGGGAAGGGTTTATAAAGCCTTAAAATATATAAAAATAATAAAATAAATATAACACCACTACTTTGTGGATTTTCACCTATCACTGGGGGGCTCTGGAACGTAACTCCCACAACAGGTGAGGGATCACTGTACTTTTATTCTATCATTCCTTCTATAAAAGAAATACCCCCATATCAATTATTTGGTTATCCTTAAGTATAGTTTTTAAAGGACAGAATAAATGCTTATTCTTTCCCTTTATTAATTCTCAAAACAATAACCTGGTTACCTAATATCCTCCCCCAAATGTGAATGCAAAGTATTATTGCACAAGTTCATGGATTAAAATATATTTGGTTTGTTTCAGTCCATGGAAGTTATTCTTGTTTTGATTCTCAAACTACCCCAAACTTTGACCATGGAAGCCTGAGTCTACTGGATGTTTCCAAGTCCCTTTTGACATGTCTCTAGTGATCTTTACCATCTTCTGGTCACTATATTTAGGCCCAAATTGTGGACAGAGCCAGGAATTATTTACTTTTTAAATATAAATTCATCATGATTTCATTCTAGGGTTTCTAATTAAACTTGGGACTATTGGTTTCAAGTAGATCTTATTAGTTTTACAGCTGTATTTCCTTTCTCTCATGCCGTAAATTAATGTTCTTAATGACACAACTTAATTACCCATGTGTTATACCTCACACTCGGTAATCTCAAAATAACATTACCAACGTTCCTACCAACAATATAGTAACAGAAAACAACTGAAGATTTTTGCAGTTTCTTTTTCCTTTGAGTACAACCCAACAGGTATACATAGTCCAATCAGTACTTTAAATTTATTTGGAATAGTAACTTTCACCTGCAATTATAACTTTGTGTCAGATACTACCAAGTACATATACATTTAGAATCACCTGTTTCATTTCGCTTGTTTTTAAAAATTGCTTTGTAATGTTTTAACTCTTCAAAAATAAGGTACACTCAAACAAGTTTTGCTTCTAATCCTATTTTTCCCACCCTACTTTCTCCATTTCCCTATAGACAGCCGCTTAAAAATCTTTTATGGTTTATTCTTTTTAAAAAGAATTTCTTTATTTATTTTTAGACTGAGGGAAAGAAACAGCGGTGTGTCGTTGCCTCTCTTGCATCCCTCAGTTGCCTGGCCTGCAACCCTGGCACAGGGCCTGACTGGGAATCAAACCAGTGACCCTTTGGTTTGCAGGCGGGCACTCAACCCACTGAGCCACACAAGCCAGGGCGGTTTATCCTTTTTTAAAATAAGGAAACAGGCAATTTATCCCCACCCCTCTTCCTTACATTAAATAGTAACATAACAATTCTTTTTCTGCTTTCAAAGCCTTGCAATTTTGACCACTATGATACTTTATTTCCAAGTAAATGACATATTCCTTGAATCTAAAAGACTGAGGCTTCCCCTAAGGCAGAGTATGTAATTCTGGGAAACACAACAAAAATCCTCTTCAAAAAAAAAAAAGAGAGAAATCTAATTAATGTAATTGTACTTTGCATTTTTAGTAAACAGACTTTCAGAGACTATTAGGAAAAATGTCATCACAATGTTTAACTCATTTACTTTTCCCTTTCATGAATTATAAAATAATGCCTTAAAAATGTTCATTAGGTATTAACTTCTCTGTAGACAATATTCATACCAACTAACGCAACCTAACAGCAGCTGTTTGTTGCTGGGAAGTTAAATAATAACCACAGAGCAAATGAGTCAATTACCGTAAGAAAATTAAGTGTCATAATGGAAGATTATGCATTTAGTTACCAGTGAATAATTAAGCTTCAAATTCTCTGACAGCTCTCTCTCCCTTCTAATGCTATCATCGTTACAAGTGTAATCTTAATTGTTAAATACACAAGTAGAATTTAATACTAAAACATTACATCCACAAAATTATTTTACTGGAAGCATTGCTTAATTCCATTACTGTTATATAATGCTAGAAACTCTACTCAATTCAAACAGAAAACAATATAGGGTCAACACCAAATGTTTTGAGGTTACTTTATTATGGTGTTATTTGGAAGATTATAACAGTTTTTCATTTACATTAGCTGCTGGAGTTTCTACTATTTGATTTTAAAGGTTTAAACATTGAAATTCTTTAACAGCACTCAGAGAAATAAAGGAATTTGGTCCATTTTATGTTGAACTGCACACTTGCTTTTCACAAACTTCCTTTTTTTTTTTTGAAATTTATTTATTTATTTATTATTATTATTTTTTAGAAAGTCTATCAATTCCTGCTTTGTCATATCTTTATTAGAAATGCAAGGGGAGTATTAAGGACAATATGATATTCTGAATTGCTCAATTATTCTCCTCAGGACAGTTAAGGCACCCTGAGCCTCCGAATTTACATAAATCAAGCTCACATATTCAACATCTTTTTATTTATTTATTTATTTATTTATTTATTTATTTTTAAAAATTTTATTTAGTTATTTTTCAAGTACAGTTTTTTGTCTATTTCTCCCATCCCAGCCTCCCCTGCCCCTTGCTCCCCACCTCCCTCCCATTTCCACCCCCCTTAGTTCTCGTCCCTGTGTCCTTCCTATTTGTTCCTCCAAATCCCTCCCCCTTTTTCCCCTTAATTTCCCTTCCTTCTCCCCTCTGACAAACTTCCTTTCTATGACTCACAAAATTACATGTGAGTTCTCAAAAAAAAAAAACCCAACAAATGAAAACCAAGCATTTAACAGCCTGAGATCCCTTTACAGGTGTAGTTTGACGGTCTAATCAGAAGTCTGGTAATCTGGTAATCATAATTACCAACTCAACTAACAAAGCAAAAATACATTGGAACCCTCCAATATTTCTTAAGAAAGTTTTTCATTCCAATGAAGGTGAACAGGTTTTGCTGTAATATCCAGAAGAAATGTGTAAAATTGTAACAGTGAAGCAACACTACGACAAACACATAACCTTGAAAATGTTATTTCTATTCTCCTACCCCCACAACCCCAGCTCCAGTGTTACCACACCTCCTTAACCTACCCCTCAACTTCACTGGCAAGTACTGACCCTTCGTACCTTAACTACATTTCCTTAAAGAAGCTTTTTTCTCCCATTCTGAGGCCCCGTTTACCATCAAAGCCCTAGGAGCCTAACCTTTGCAGGTGGCTCAACGCACATATGGGGAAATGAGTGGTTACCTGAATTCTAAAAATTCCAGTAACTAGCACTGTAAGAAAATCAGATGTTCAGAATAAGCAGTTTTTCAATGATTCTTAAGTCTCTCAAGGTTTCAATGTTTTTACCATTGTGTCTCTAATAACAATTTATAGCAAATCTATTCTTTGCTGTCTGTGAATTTTCTCCATAAGTTTTAAATTTTGTTTTTAAATTTGGATAATATAAAATCTTAAAAAACAAGTAATTTCCAGCACTCACCTCTGTGTTTATGTTATGCTGGCTCTGCAATTCTAAAATTTAATCCTAAAGCAAGGTTTCCAAAATTTGTGGTCTTAGAGTCCTTAAAGCCCTTAAATTTGACAGACTGTGCTCTACATGTGATTTTCTTTTATTTTGAAGAATTCACAAACATCTCTTACTAATATAAGCTCCCTTCCATAAGAAGCCTGAAGATAATCTTTCTATGATATCCCAATATTATCATGATAAGCATTAACTGTGTTAACACATCTAGACAGAGAAGACTGATTACTTTCACTTGACTAATTCTTTGTAAATAATTCCTAAGTAGCTGAACTGAATTTGTAAATTGCTGATTTCAGCTTTGTAGCAGCGTACAAAGGGCTCAGGACAATGTTTCTCCAAGTCAAATCCACAGACTATTTTTGCAGAGATATGGAAACACACTTATAAAGAGGTTCAGTGTTGGGGCTCATAACCCATGCTTAAGAATCCCAAAGGATGAGACCACAACATGTGCATTTTACAAATTCTCCCAGATTATTCTCTGTCATGCTAGAGTGTGAGATGAGAATGTGGCATTAGGGGTGATTAAAGGAGATGACTGTATACACCATCACTTTATATACACAGAGAGAACACCAATTCTTGTGCCTTCCAGGGCCACAATGCATTTCTTTGCTTAATCATTAAACAGATATTTAATGAGCAACTATTAAGCTACAAGGACATTTTACTGGATGCTATGAGTGAGACAGATAATGAAGATATGTGTGTGATAAACTGTAAACTAAGAATGGAATGACGTTTTAAGAGAAAATAAAGTGTTATATAGGTGGGAATTTTTCAAAAATTTTATTTTATTGATTATGCTATTACAATTGTCCTAATTTCCCCCCATTTCCCTCCTCTACCCAGCACCCCACACCTTCGTTCAAGTCCAGGCACATAAATTCTTTGGCTACTCCATTTCCTATACTGTACTTACATCCCCATGCCTATTCTGTAACTACCTCTTTGTACTTAATCTCCTCACCTCTTTACCCATCCCCCAACACACCTCTCCCAACCAGCAACCACCAAGAGGCTCCCTGTATCCATGAGTCTTTCTGTTCTTCCTGTTTGCTTAGTTTTTTTAGATTCAATTCTTTATAGATACATATTTATTAACATTTTATTGTGCAGTTTTTTAATTTATTTTTTATTGATTATGCCGTTACAGTTGTTCTATTCCCCCCCTTCATTCCCCTCCACCCTACCCCCTGTCCCCACCATTACCCCCCCTTTAGTTTATGACCATGTGTCTCAAATTCTTTAGATTCTATATTTCCCATACTATTCTTGCCCCCCCAGATCTTCTAAAATATTTAACTTTTCTGGTATTTTTTCCCATTACATTGAATCCCTTTTTACTCTCCTCCCCGCAGTAACCGCCAGACTGCATTGCTGTCCATGTCTACGGATCCTTTTATCCTTAATCCCTCTTCTCCCGAACCACTGCCCCTGACACTAGCTGTCATCCTGCTCTCCATCTATGAGTCTGTCCCCAATTTCCTTGTTAGTTCAGTTGGCTCATTAGATTCCACATATGAATGAAATCGTATGGCACCTCTTTCTCTAACTGGCTTATTTCACTTGGTATAATGTTCTTTAGATCCTTCCATACTGTTGGCAAAGGGTAAAATTTTCTTCCTTTTTACAGCCAAGTAGTATTCCATTGTGTAAATGTCCCATAATAATTTTATTTATTCATCTACTGGTAGACACTTGAGCTGCTTCCATTATCTTGGGGATTGTAAAGAATGTGGAAATGAACTTAGGTTCTTTCAAATTAGTGTTTCGGGTTTCTTCAAATAAATTCCCAGAAGTGGGATTGCTGGGTCAAAAGACACCCATTTTTAATTTTTTGAGTTATCTCCATACTGCTTTCCACAATAGTTGCACAAATCTGCATTCCCATCAACACTGCAAAAGAGTTCCCCTTTCTCAGCATCCTCACCAGCCCCTGTTTGTTGATTTATCAATGACAGCCATTCTGGCAGGTGTGTGGTGATACCTCCTTGTGGTTTTAATTTGCATTTCTCTGATGATTAGTTACATTGAACATCTTTTCATAGTCTATTGGCCATCTGTATGTCCTCTTTGGAGAAGTGTCTACTTAGGTCCTTTGCCTTCTTTTTAATTGGATTGTTGGTTTTTTCGGTGTTGAGTTTTATAAGTTTTTTATAAATGCTAGATAAATTAATTCCTATCAGATGTATTGGTGAATATGTTCTTCCATTCCATGGGTTGTATATTTATTTTGTTCATGGTTTCCTTCACTGTGCAAAATTTTTAGTTTGATGTAATCTCATTTGTTTTTTTTTCTTTACCTTGCCTTAGGAGATATAGCTGATAAAATACTGCTATGAGCAACGTTTAAGATTTTACTGCCTATTTTTTTCTAGAATTTTCATGGTTTGGGGTCTAATATTTAACTTTTTAATCCATTTTGCGCTTATTCTTGTGTGTGGTGTAAGAAGGTGGTCTAGTTTCATTTTTCTTCATGTGTCTGTCCAGTTTTCCCAACACAAGTTATTGAATAACGTATCTTTAGTCCCTTGTATGTGCCTGCTTCCTCTGTTGAATATTAACTGCTATAAAGGTAGAGGTTTATTCTGGGGCTCTCTATTCTGTTCCATTGATCTTTGTGTCTGTTTTTATGCAAATACCAGCTGATTTGATTACTATGACCTTATAATATAGTTTCATATTAGGTAGAGTGATTCCTCCAACTTTGTTCTTCTTTCTCAGGATCTCTGTTGCTATATGGGGCTTTTTGTGGTTCCATATACATTTTTGAAATATTCTAGTTTAGTGAAATACGTCATTAGAATCTTAATAGGAATTGCGCTGGATTTATAGATTGCTTTGGGCAGTATAGACATTTTAATGAGTACAGATGACATGATACTGTACATAGCCCCAAAGAGTCCACCAAGAACTAAAAAGTGAATTCAGTAAAGTACCAAGATACAAAATTAATACCCAGAAATCAGTTGTATTTTTACAGGCTAATAATGAACAGAAAGAAAAATTAAGAAAATAATCCCATTCACGATTGCTTCAAAAAGAATAAAATACCTAGGAATAAATCGAACCAAGGATGTATAAGACCTATGGAGAATTTCAAGACACTGAAGGAAGATATTGAAGAAGATACAGTAAGTGGAAGCACGTACCATGTTCATGGATAGGAAAAATTAACATCAAGAGAGCTATTTTAACAGACATAGGAATTACCTGGGGATAAGAGGATGGTTATGAAAAGCTTCACAGAGAGGTCACATGAACTAACTCTGATGGGCTATGAGGAAAAATTTAGCTGGGGGTGAGAGGATACAGGAGAAGAGAGCCATCAGATAGCACAGCATATTCAGGAGACTATATGCAGTTTGGTAAAGATGACTCCGTTTCCATCCCAGGTTCGGGTGGAACAGTGCCAACATTTATTTAATTAATTATTAAACCAAGTCACTTAACTGATAAAAGAAACTAAGACACAGCTATGTTAAATAACTTGGACCAGTTCACATAGCTAAGTGACAGAAATGAGACTAGGACCTAGGCATGCTTGGTCCAGAAACCACGCTTCTGAACTCACTTCTCTGTGGTGCCTCTACGGCAATGAAAAAGCTGACCTCGTATGAAGGGTGTGGTTGTTTTGTCCACATGATATAAGGAGTTTGCTTTCATCCTAAGCCAAGGCAACTGAGAGCTCTAATGAGGAGAGTAGAATAATGCAACTAATCGGGAAGTAAAGGGAAGTGAAATCATGAAGACGACCGGCAAACAGGGAAGATCAGTGTCTTAGTGCAGACAGAGACCAGATCAAGCAGAACAGATAGATGAGTACAAGCAGAATGACTATGTTTTAGACTGTGACCAGAGAAAGATGGTGAAATTTAAAACTGAGGCTGTAGATTTGTTATGAGTATTGACAAAGTCAAGGAGGTGGCCATTTTGGAATTTATCAATGTCGGCACAAAAAGACAAATGGAACATTTTAGTTTTGGGGGGTGGAGCAGTGATTTGTATCATAGACTTTTATGAATGTTTTAAGATAAAAGGAAAAATTCCCATTTAAAAAAACCTCATGACCCATTTTAAGTACTATCAACAAGCTGAGATGACAGGAAATACACGATGGGCTGTTTAATTCACGTCACAGCATGTGTAGAAATCCCAGGAGTTAGTGATAGAATGATAAATTTGAAATATTAAACAGATGAAGAATGAACTTGCAACCTTTTCTGCATTAACACTCACTATGGAATTTCCTGTAGTTGTAATTTCTTAAAAAATAACAAAAGTCAGACAGGGATGACTGACTATACATGTATAAATAACCATATGAATAAATATTTTATATTTTATCATATATAGGCATAGATATATAAAAGTTTCAACAATTTTTCATAAACTGCTTTCCCCATCAGAAAAAGAAGCAATACTTTCAGTTATGGGACAAGGTTCAAAATCAAATTTTCCAAAAATTTTTTGCACATGACTTTTCTGTAAACAAAAAAGACCTCACGTGACACAGATTAACAGTACAGCTTGAATCACTGTAACTACCGCCACCCCAATTAAGCAGCAGGACATTAACACACCAGAAGCCCTGCTGTGTAACATTCACTCACCCTCCCTGCTCTTGTCTAAAAGTAATTACTATCCTGATGTCTAAAACCACAGATAAGTTTTGTCTATTTTTAAACTTTATAAAAATGTAATCATATAGTATGTTTTTATGTGTGTGCCTGGCTTCTTTCTTTCAATAGAGTTTGTGAAACTTATCCATGTTGTTGAATTTAGCAGTGGTGCGTCAATTTTCATTGCTGATAAAATGTCACTGCATGATTAGAACACTATTTATGATGGACGTCCACTGTTGATGGATGTTTGAATTGTTTCCAGTTTTAATTTACTGTGAATAAAGCTGACAAGGCCATTATTGTGCACATTTTTGATACATACCTTTATACATTTCTAATAAGTGCACTACTAGAAAAGCAACCACTGTATAATACGATATGATGTGTGCAGTTTCAGTAGCTTTTGCCAAAAGGTATTTTGAAGTGTTACAGCCACACGCAGTTCTACGAGCAGCACGAGAGTCCCCAGTGCTCCTCGTCCTAACCAACCCTGAACCAATTACCCTCTTTAATTCTAGTCACTCTGGTAGAATACAGCGGGTATAATATTGTGGCTTTAATTTGCATTTTTCTGAAAACTAAAGATAACAATCACTGTTTTCAAGGGTTTAGTAGCCATCTGGTGGTCTGTGAGGTATGTGTTCAAGCCTTGCCCATTTTCTGTTGGTTTATCCGTCTTTGTTTACATTATAGATCAGCAGTAGTTCTTTACAGAATAAACATTAGGAGCTGAAACTTTTTCTGAAAAGGACCAGACAGTAAATATTTTAGGGTTTGTGGGCCATGTGGTCTCTGTCACAATTACTCAACTCCTCTGTTACAGAATGAAAACAGCCACAATCAACACATAAATGAGTGAAACTGTGTGTCAATAAAACTCTATGGACAATAAAATCTGAATTCACAAAGTTTTTAAATATCACTTGACATTATTATTTTGGTATTTTTCAACCATTTAAAACCATACGAACTATTTTTAGCTCACAGGCTGTACAAAAAGCAGGAAGTCAGGTAGATTTGGTCTGCAAGCTGTGCTTTGCTGACTCTTGGTCTAAACAAAACGCAGTCAAGTTACACATATGTAACTCTTGTCAAGGGGTTATCATTGTTGTTATTCTTTACCCAGAAGCAACTTTTGGCTTTGCTGAAACTCTGTTTCGAATATTTGTTTCCTATTTTATTAATTTTTGCTCTTGTCGTTAGTCCCTTTCTTTTATTTTCTTTGGGTTAAATTTGCTATTTTCTTTATTTTAGCTCTATGAGATGCATATTTAAACCACGGATTTTTTAGCCTTTCTTCTCTTCTAATATAGGTAGTTAAGGCTATAAATTTCCTCTAAGAATCCCATAAGTTTTGAAAGGTCATATTGCTAGTAGTTCAAACTGTTCTCTAATTATCATCATCATTTCTTTTCTGATTCAGGGGTTATTTCAAAGTGATCTCCAAATAAGGAGATCTGTAAGTTAGCTTTTCATTAAAGTACTTCTTTTGTAATTAGTTCCAATCTTAATTCCATGGTGGGTGGTCAAATCTATAGAATTTCAATTCTCTAAAACTTGTTAAAATCTGTTCTATGGTCAGTATATGGGGTATTTTTAGTAATTTTCATAGGCACTTATAAAAGATAGAATTTATTCATTTGTTTGGTGCAGTATCCTATAAGTCAATTAAGTTTATTAATTGTGCTGTGCAGTTTTTTTTGTATTATAATTGTGGTTTTATTTTGTTTGTATTTGACTTGGTCTATACATCCTATCTGTTAGTGAAATGTGCTATCTCTATCACTATGGTTGTGGGTTTGTTTGATCTAGTTCTGTAGCTCTATCAGATTAAGGTTTTCGTATTTTGAGATTATGTTCTGAGGTACACACATATTTACTGCCCTGGTAGAGTAATTCTCATGAACAGGAAATGCTCTGCTTTATCTCATCTTGCCTCTTCCTGGTAACTACACTAGATTTTTTCCAGTCAGTTTTGGCATGGTTTCTCTTTTTCCATCCTTTTAATTTCCAGATTTTCTGAATCTTTATATTTAAGGTATCGATTCCTTTTTCAATCTGACAATAATTGTCTTTAATCAGAGTAGTTTATTCCACTTATAATTACTGATATATTTGGGTTTAAATCTACCACCTCACTATTTGCATTCTATATTCTTTCCTTTCTTTTGAAGTATTTTTTTTATTTTTTTATTTTCCTCTATTATTTTGTTATAAATAGTTATAAATTCTTCTATTATTCTTTCAGGACTTCCCAGAGACCACAGGACACAACCCTGCCCTGCCTTATATTACCCTCAAACATAGGGTCGAACTCTTACCACTTTTCACATTTTAAGAACTTCAGAAGACTAACTCCATTAGCTTTCTCCTAACTTGTGCATTTGTGGTGTATTTTAATTATACTTTAAATTCAATATAGCATTATTTTATAGTCAATATTCATTTCAATTTACCCAAATTTTTAACATTTCCCTTGCCCCTCATTTTCTCTGCGTCAGTGAGCCTCCTTGAAAATGCTCTGCACTTGACAGGATCAGGGCCGTCGGTGTTGCACCTGACGATTTCTACACCTGAAGTTTTGTTTAACATGGTATTTTCCGGCCCCAAGGTGCAAAGTTATTCTCCTACATTTTCTTCTAGTAACTTTACAGTTTTATGCTTCAGATTTCAGTCAAGAATGAACCAAGTAGAGGTCAGTTATATGGTTATTATTACGCAGAATTCTATTTTTTTCTCTCCATTATAAGAAGCTACACTCCCCTATACCATTTACTAAACAATTAGCTCATTCCTCATTCCTTCCATTAGTCTGTGCCTCAGTTCTTGTGGCAACACAAGGATTTCTTTTATGGTTTAAAAATCATTGTGAATGTTTAATATGTGTGACTGTAGAGGACGAGCCCCCACTATTTTTATTTCCCACAGCTAACTCAGCTGTTCTTAGACCTTCTTTTTCCATATACATTTTAGGGGAAATTTTTCAAGTTCCTAAAAGAATCTATTAAAATCTTGATTAATTTATGTCAAATTTATACATTAGTTTGCAGGTAAGTGACAGTTATAATATTATATCAACCCAAGAGCATGTAATATCTTGCTGTTTATTTAAATTATCTTCTGTGTCCTCTACTAAAAACTTAATTGACAAAGGTCCCCTATATTCTTAGTAAGTTACATTTCTAGATATCTAATTTTTATATTTCTAGTTTAATATCTAGATCTAGTTTTTCTTATTGCGAATTTACGTATTTTATATTATTTTCTATTGATTATCACTGGTGCAGAGAAATATCTCTGATTTTGATAAATTTATCCTGTAAGGCAAACTGTTTTCTTTAAATTATATATTAGTTTGGTGATTTCAGGTAGGCCGTGAAATGATCTGTTGATAGAACAATTTTATCTCTTCTTCTAATTTCAAACTATTTTTTCTTTTTCTTTTCTTATAGTACTGGCAGAACTATGTTATTCAGTAGAGATAATTGTGGTAAGCTTAGACTTTTCTTTACCACACTTCGGAAATTCTACCATTTCTAAAGCATGGTAAAATTTCTAACAACTGTTGATTTATCTGTTTCTCTCAGCTGTTGTTTAGTTTTGCTTGATATATTTTAGGCTGCAAAGTTAGGAGCATATATGGCCACGTTGACTATACACTGTGTGTTATATCTTCTTGACTGTAATTCCTCTTATAAGTAAATATGCTCCTCCTTCTACTTTTGCCTTGTAGATGGCGACTTCAAAGTTCTTTTGCTTTGCCTAGTGCACCTTTCCCACCCTTTTATTTTAAATTTCTCTGTCTGAAACTACATATTAGGAGGGGTTTTTTTGTAATCCAATCTGCTGGTTTATTTTTGATGTTTAACCCATTTATATTGTTTTAATTATTGAGTGACTTCATCTTATTCGTCCTTTACTTTTACAGTAAACAGTATTTCCTTTTCCCCCACTTTGTGCTTTCAGTTGGATAAAGCTTTCTTCTGCTGTTTAAAAGTTGTATGTATGTTCTATCTTGTTCTATGGTGATTACCCTTAAGTTCTAAGCTTGTATTTGCCATCTTAATATTTATATCCATAGATATATAGATACTAGTATCTCTAGCTTTCTGCTAACAACATATATACTCTTGTCTACCCCCACTGCTTGGTTCTGTCAAAAATTTTAGTTCTGGGTTATCACTGCTGTTTTTTCTTTTCTTTGGTTCTTGCCTTTTGTTTTAAACAATAATAATGAACTTTCTCAAGTTACTACTAATGCACAAAAAACAACCACAAAAACTTCATGGCATAAAATCACCACCATTTGGTTATGCTCATAGGTCCAGTAGGTCAGGAATCAGGACACCGCACAGCAGGGATGGCCTGTCTCTGCCTCACAATGTCTAAGAAGACTTGAATGTTTCAGGGTGACTCAAAAAGATGAGAGCTGAAATCAACCGGAGACTTCTTCATTCCTATGTCTGATCCCTTAGTTAGATGACCTGAAAGCTGGATTCAGCCGGAGCTGTCTACCAAAGGACCTTCCAATGCAGCCTTTCCTTGTGGCCTGGGCTCTGCACAGCCATGCAGCTGAGAGGGAGATCCCAAGAGGAAGTGTCTGTCTGGAGAGCAGTAATTCCAAGATGACCAGGAGAAATCTGCATAGCTTTTAAAAGCCTAAGAAGTCATGTGACACCACTCTTCAAGTAGCTCCAAGCCCACTCAGGATCGAGGGCAAGGGATATAAACCTCACCACTCATTAGTAGACTGTCAAAGATTTGGGGGCTTTGTATTAAAACTTCCAAATCTCTTGTAGCATTTCCTGAATACAAGCATGTCTCTTCTTACTTATTAACTCCAAAAGGGTTTTCAGTGTGTAACCTTCTGAGGCCTTATATGATGAGAATTTTTATTATGCCTCACAGTTGATTATGTATAAATTCTATGTGGATTCAATATTTTTCCCCTTTAACACATATAAAAACATTGCTCCACTGTCCTCTTGAAGTCAGATTTCTAATAAGCACTAGGTGCAATCTAATTCTTTTTTTTTACACTGTCCTAGGATAGAATGGACCACCTCAGCAGCTTCTGAGGCCAAGACATTTCTATCACCACAATTACTTCAGCAATGGAATCTAATTCTTATTCCTTTGTAAGTGGTCTGCTTTTTTTTCACTGGAAGCTTTTAGAATGTTTTTTTGTCTTTGACATTATGTCACTATAAATGGGTCCAGTGGTGGGTTTCTCTTCCCCATATTTAACAGTCTTCGACCCTTTCAGTTTAAGGTCTTCCGCTAGTTTTCATTTTGAGAGATTTATCTTTATTATTTCTTCAAACATTTCCTCCTCCCTTTTTTATTCTCTCCTCTCGGATTCCTATTTATATGAATAGAAGCCCTTCTGCATCTAACTTTCATACCTCTTGCTTTTAATCTGTGTGTGCTCTCTTCATCAATTTAATGCTGCATTCTCAGGAGTGCTTCTCAGTGTCATCTTCCAGCTCATGAAGTTGCTCATCATGTATACCTTCGACTGTCATGCAGGCTCATGTATTTACTTTTACTACAGTTTTCATACCTAATATTTCTACTTGGTTCTATGTTTTTTGTTTTCTTGTTCTTGTGTTTTACTGCTTGTATCTTTCTTATCTCAAATATATTTATCATGCTTATTTTAACCTTGGTCAATCTTTTCCAATAATTCTCCATCGGATAGTATATTTAACGTAGTTGTCTTTCTTTGAAAGAAATTGTACTAGTCAGGTGACTAGTTTGGCTATAAATTAATGTTCTTCTAGAATACCAGCCACTGTGGTAATATGTATGGTCACCAGGCTCTACTTGTATCCCATCTGGTGAATTTAGGAAGAGAAGAGGAGGCCCAAAGTAAAGAGCTCCAGGATCTCAGAACTTCTGTTGTGAATTCCAATTGCAACTCTTAGGGAGAAGCAGCACTGGGGCACAGAAGTCTCCCAGGAGTTTGGAGGGAATGGGAAGAAGACGTACAAAGGTGATCCCCGAGGCGCAGTTAGGGCGCACTTGTTTACTTAATACTGTCAGAACCTCAGCGGACCTTTGAAATGAACATGCTGGTGAAAGGGCAGGAAAAGACAGTCTGAAGGCAGTATCAGCAACCAATAACAGATTAGCCTTCTTCCCATCTATTTTGTCACTGCTACCCCTGGCAGTCCTCAGTCCCAGGCTGCATCCACCACGCCCTACCCATTCATAAACACTCAGAGGTTCAAGACAACCTCAGTCTCCCTGCATTTCCCTCTCACTCCTCTGGTTTCCTCAGAGCTGATTGGAGGTGAGGGGATCAATGACTGGAACTAGCTTGACAGGAAGTGGAAACCAGCCTGCGAACTATTTTCTTCATCAAAGGTGTAAAAGTTTTGCTCTATTTTGACCACTTCTAATTCAGTGCAGAAATCTGAGGCAAGCAGATGAATTAAAAGTTTATATCTAATACAATATCTTACCACCAAAAAGTTACACCAGGGCATTCAGTTTAGAGAGTAATGATAAGTATTTCCTAATTCTATCATGGATACTCAACATCTCTAACTTCGTATCTTTGAAAACACACTTTATTTTTTCTAGCTTTTTATCAACCTTGGACTTATAAAACACTCTGTATAAACTTTTGGGAGAAATTTTTAAAAATCCTCTGTAGTTTTTTTGTTCACCATGACTTTTGACCCCTAAATGTCTTTAAGCACCACAATTCTCCAGTCTTAAGGATAAAAGACCATGTCAGACACTTTCAAAACACACATGTACAACTTTTAGCCTCAAGCAGATCTAAAACTATATTAGAGATAGAAGTTAGCAAATAGAATGCTGTTTCAACAGTGGGCAAGAAGTGAAAGAGCCTGACCTAAAGCCTTAGTTAGATATTCTTCCCAAGTGAGGCCAGGGAGGAAGAGAGTGGATGGACTTTGGTTGCTCCTATAGCAAGGATATCAAAAAAACTAATTCAAGCATAAATTTCACTAAGAAATACAATATCTAGAACTAGGAAGTAATGTTTTTGCTCTGTTCTGTAGTGGTAAGATGATAACAATTATTTTCAGTTCTGAGTACTGTATCGCACACTCTAGAGGTCAAAGTCTTTTTTTTAAATATGCTCATCCAAGGACATTTTTCCATTGCTTTTTGGACAAAGAGAGGAAAGACAGAGAGAGAAACACAGATGAGAGAAGCATTGACTGTTTGCCTCCTACGTGAGCCTGGACTGGGGATCATACGTGGGACCGGAGAACGAACCTGCAACCTTTTGGGACGACACTCCAACCCACGGAGCCACACTGTCCAGGGCTGGAGGTCCAGATCTTTTACATTTCTCCCAATATCATGATTGGGGAAAATGGTATCTATTAAATTTGTGTTTTTCTGACTACTAGCAAGGTTGACTAGCAACTTATGAAGAAATGCCAATAAGTAATAAATGCCTGTTTGTATTCTTTATCAATTTTCCTTAGGTTTTTTTTTTCAAATCTGTTTCTGAAAGGTCTCTGAATTTTATTTAATTTATTTAATTTTCATCCTCACCGGAGGACATGCTTACTGATAGTATAGAAAGGGGAAGGGAAGGAGAAAGAGGGAGAGAAACACCAATGTGAGAGAGGAACACTGATCTGTTGCCTCTTGCATGTGTCTTGACAGGGGACCAAACCTGCAACCTAGGCATGTGCCCTGACCAGGAATTGAACCTGCAACATTCTGGTTTACGGGACGATGATCCAACCAACTGGGCCACTCTAGCCATGGCAAAACTCTGCATTTTAAAGATCCTGTCCCTCTCTCAGCTCTGTGTTACAAATATTTTCTCCCCATCCAACATCTGCATTTAGCCTTTACTTAAAAGATTGTTTCTATATATATTTTTTAATGGGTACTTTGTCAAAATTCTTGTTTTTGCTTGACATGCTATTTTGTTTTTCCTAAGATAGTCCCTCTCATCAGAGATAATAAATACTCTTTTACTCTTTTATTCTTCACTTTTTCACACATAGACCTTTGGTTTAAAGTAGAGATCTAACTTTATTTTCTTCTACTTGAAAATCTATTGTACCAATACTCTTTGGTAAATAAGACACCCCCCCCTATGAACTGAATTATCATTTTGATACTATTTGCAATTTCCATAATTAGTATAACAGCTGTATTTTATTCTTTTCTACTGTCTATTCATGGGCCAGTACTGTGCTGTCTTCATTACGGAAGGCTTGTTGTAATTGCTAATATTTCCCTCTTACTCCTTTTTCAGTTTTCTAGAATGTGACTGCTTAAGGGCACATTCTCTAGGCACAGATAACAAAATGGAACTGGGTATAAACTGTAAGAGGTATGTATTATAACTAAAAAACATAGTTAATTCAGTTAATAGGCAGAGTTTCAATTAAACTCCATACAATGTAGAAAAATGAAAGAGTAGAAAATAATCATATGGACAAATACAACTGACATGTATGGCAGACACTATGCCTCTCATTTGAGGCCAATGACAAGGTACTTTACATTGAGTGAAACTGAGGCACAGGTAGAAAAATGGGAGAGAGTGCTAACCCAAGACTCTGATTTTTGGAAAAAAACAAAATGAGAAAACATCCACTAATGGAGGTACAGAGACCAAACAAGATCAAGTTCACTAATATTTTATCTGTCCAACCCCATCCACATAGAGGTAAAGTAATACACTGGTCATTTTATAGCTGCTCACAGCCAACCCTCTGTCTAGCCGAGAATGATGGTTGAGCTAGCTCACTGAGGTAAGTGTTAACGTGAACTCCAAGGCCTACGCTTTCAATGTTCAGAGATTATGAATCCATCTACAAACGGCAATTGAGAATACGAACATTCTATTGCCTTCCCCAGTACAGAAGTCCCAAACATTCTGCTCCTCAGTTTTTTAAATATTCACCCAAGAATATGTTTATTGATTTTAGAGACAGAGAGGAAGGGAGGGAAAGAAGAAGGAAGGGATCAGGGAAAGAGAAAGACAGAATGGTTGGTTGCCTCCTGCTTGTACCCTGACCAGGGGCCAAACTCACATCCTAGCTAGGTGCCATGACTGAGAATTGAGCCCGCAGCCTTTTTGTGTACGGGATAATGCTCCAACCAACTGAGCCACCTGGCCGGGGTTGCTCCTCAATCCTTAGGCAAAACACATTTGAGTCCTCTGGTAACCATTTGAGTAAGAATGTGTCGACTCTACCTCCCACTCTAAAACCTATAAAATGTACCAAGAGAAATACTTCTGTATAAAATGTGAAACAACCCCAAATCATAGATCAGGAAGTAGTCTACCAAGACAATTTGGGACAAGTTGAGGATAAATATCATCAGTCGATAAATACCTCTACATATCCAAGCACTGTTGGATTTCCCTGAAAGTAATGGCGGTCTTAAAGGTTTTTATTTAAAACAAAGATAAAAGAGGGTGCAGACAAATCATAGGAGAGAGAGTATATCTGCATACAGAGGAAAGGCAAGGGAAATGGGATAAAGAGTTTATATGCGTATGCCACGCTCATTTTCCATGACTCCTAAATCAGAGAGCCTGTAAGGGAAGATGCTGCGAGGCTCGGCATTGGCTAAACAGAAAGAAACCAATCATCAAACAGATGACCACGTACACTGAGAGCCACACTGCACTCCTTGTCCTGGGTGAGCTACTCACTTGAACGGAGGGAATACCAATGCCTAAGAAATTCATGGTTCTGGGTCAGAAAACAGAGGTCTTTGTGAGGAAACGCTGTGAGGCGAGACAGTGTACTGAAGTGCACGGATGCCCGCACTACGACTACACATGATAACGGTAACTTCAAGCTCTTACCATATTCTGGTCATTATTCTGGGAGTTTTACAAATATTAACTTTTACTCCTCAAAAACAAGGTTAAGTACTCTTAATATCTCCATTTAACAGTTGAGAAAAATGAAGCTCAGAGAAGTAAATTTCCTAGTTATACAGCTAATGAATACGAGACCCAGAATGTGAAACCAAGCAGTCTGGTTTAAAGCTCAGGTTTTTAATTATTATGCTGTATTGCTTCTTCCATGTTAATGTTAAAAAACTGGCAAACCCATAAAGTACACAGGATTTTTATTTAAACAGGAAATACTGACATACCTTGTACTGTAAGCTCTGCTTGAGCTTCAATTGTCTCATTTCCATTATCAGCTATACAAGAGTAAGTCCCAGCATCATCCTCAGTGACATCGCTGATCTCCAGACAACCACCTGCCAGCAATACCAATCTTTCAGAGCTGCATATAAAAATATTGATACATTTCAGAACTAGGGAAATAATACCTGAGAAATTCTCCACATAAAACGGAAAACACCTAAGCAGTACTATTATTTTATATGGCTTTAGATGGACAAAGCCTACATAAAATTATCAGAATTTAGTCCAATTTGCTTTCCTCATATTTTTCATGTACAAATGTCACAAATACAAATCAAAATGTTATAAGGAATCATCTCTGGCATTTCTAATTATTCCAAAGGGGTATCACTTTTGTGACCAATTCCACAGCCCATCTCTGTGTCCCTGCTGTGCCCAGCATTTTTGTTTTGCAAATCATGTGATTTTAAAGTCTGGAATCAGTCTGAGAGTCACTCCACCACAACAGCTATGCCACAATGAGATGACTAACAGGGCAAAATATCAGATCAGAAATAGTAAGCTGGAGGTCACAGCGCCTGCTGAAAGTTTCCTATGGTGGCTTGGCCAGGAAAGGGGAGAAAGAGGAAGGGAAGGGGGAGAGAGGGGCCGCTGCCAGAGAGCAGTTCCTCGGGTGTGGTGGCTGCGCATGAACCAGCCACCACGGTGCCATTATCAACAGGAACTCCGATCATTTCCAACCCAACTCTACCATGTGATCTGTAACACTGAGGGAGAAATTACAAATCAATACTGTGATCAAATTTTTATAAAGTGAACTAGTTTAGCTCATTTGAAGAGACTGGAGAGTTTCAATTTTAATTTTGAGGTTCTACATCTAAACTGGTTTTCACATGGGCAGATTTTTCTCTGAGATATTAATAGTGTTACATTTTCTGTCTATATCTATGCTCAACAGAAATATTCTGATCATTTGGCTTGTCATATAGAATTCCTGATAGGAAAAAATAAGAGGAAATGACTATCTAGTCTATGCCACATTTAGAATTCTCATCCTAAGTAAAGAGCTATTCTGGCTTCAGTTTCGGTACACTGTGAGCTTGGGTAGTATTCCTGAATCTGATAGACAAGATTAAGTTCTGGACCAAAGAAAGAGAAAAACCAGAGTCGGGTTTGGTAACTTCTTGAAGAAATACCCTGCAAGGTCATTGCTAAACCTTATTAAGTGGCCTTCCCATTCAAAGTATCTCAGTTATGCCCTCAGATCCCAACTTTATGGGATAGAGCAGAGAAGCAAGACAATTTATAATGGGATAGAGCAAGAATGACTGGGGTAAAATAGATAAGACCAAATAAGATAAAATTACAACATTAAATACTATGTTTCACCCTCGGACAAAATCACTACCAGGCTTCAGAAACAGAAAGCCACAATCGCACGTGGGAAACTGGCAGTACCTCATCTGAAACGTAAGTTGGGACAGTACTTTTGAAATCAAGATACAGGAATGATATCTAATAATTACACTAAAAATATTGCTACTACTTGTTTTGTCTCATATTTGCCACAACTGAGTGCCAGAAGAACAGAAGTCAATCACTCTGGAGTTGATTTTACTATCCTTAAGTGAAAGCTGACAGGAAGAATATCTTCAACTTGCTCACAAAACTGTATGATGGCTTACTGTAAAATGGCATGCAAGCCTCTACAATTCCAAATTTCAAAGATGCAGGCAAAAGAAACAGTATGTGAAAAAGTATGTACAGTCAGTGGACTCCAGCTGAGCAAGGATGAACAGAAGGAGCATGGCTGTGTGGGCGTGTCCCTGAGTAGCTAGGGTCAGTCCAGGGAAGCTTGGTATGCTAAGGAGACCTGTATTTTTGACAAAGGTGGAAGGCTTTTAAGCAGATGAGTAACATGGTCAGATTCAGTGAAGAAAGAAGTGGGGAAAAGACTACAAGCAGGAAGTTTGGTTGTAAAATTATTGTAATGGTCCAGAATTAAAAAGAAAGAGGTGAACTACGGCAGTAACGACAGGGAACTAGAAGGCAAAAGTACTGGCCACTCTTTACAAAGGTTGGATGACGAATGTAAGGAGAGGGATTTATTAGTGCAGTGAACACATTTATGGACGTGCCTGTATGTGTCAGGTAGCAGCAAGGAATGCAGCAGTGAACGAACACGCAATCGGTGCTGTTGCACAACTTAGTGCGAAAGACAGACATAAAAGTTGGTAATTCCACAAAGCAGAATATCAGAAGAACCTGCCAGGAAATTAGAATCAAGTTTTTCCTGACCAAAGTAACCCTTTAGCCCTGAGATCTAACAAAAAAGGAGGAACTCACATAATGACAGGAAAAAAATATTTCAAAAAGAAGACTATCTCATGCAAAGGAACTGGGGCAGAAAAAGTCAAACTGCATTTGGGGATCTGAAAATAACCAGCGTGCCAGGTGTGAGATAGAAAAAGAGAAAAATGAGGATGGAGCAGTCCACCCATGGCTTTGAAAGCCATTTTAAAAATTCTGAGTCCTTAACCTAAAAACAGTGAAAATCCATGACACATTTTAAAAAATGGCTGGGGGTTTTCAGTGATGCAGTGAGGGGTGAGCACTGAAAAGACTGGCCCGGCAGGAGTGCAAAGGTGCATCTGGAATGAGGTCAGAGTTATACGCGGGAAGAAAAGTGAGAAGGCAACTGTAGTAACTGTGGGGACACTTGGCAGTCAGTGGCTTGGAAGGAGGTAAAATGACAGATCTTGTAGACAGATGGACTAAATAGAGAAGTTGAGGAGGAAATACGTATCAAAGAAGACTCAAGTGTGGTAATAAGTGTAAAGGGAGAAGCAAAAGGAAAACTGCTTGTTAATTTTAGGGTTTTTGTGTGTCATTGAGTGGTAGAAAGGCATCCCCCTTAGAGGCAAAAGAGCAGGAGCCAATGGAGAGGGAAAATTTTGGGGAAAAAAAATCATAGCCCTGGCTGGTGTGGCTCAATGGACTGAGCACAGGCCTGTGAAGCAAAGAGTTGTCAGTTCGATTCCCAGTCAGGGCACATGCCTGGGTTGCAGGCCAGGTCTCCAGTGTGGGGTGCATGAGAGGCAGTCACACATTAATGTTTCTCCCCCTCTCTTTCTCCTTCACTTCCTCATTCTCTAAAAATAAATGAAATCTTAAAAAAATAAAATTAAAAAAGAAGAATAAATCATAAAAGTGCTGGACAGGAAGGACACTAGTAAGACCTAGCGCACAAAAGGACTTCTTAGACACTCTAAAACGGCAGGATACGAAGAGTATGAGACGTGTCCGGAAAGCATCCAGGCATGTAATATGAAAAATAGAGACATTTATTGAAGAAGATATGACACAAGAAACACTGTACATAGGACAGTGACTCCCCAGTCCCCTTCAAAGTTATGACCTTTGTGAGGAAGTCTGGTTCACTGGTAGCAGTTTGAATCAAATCATTAGCAACTGCAGCACAATGTTCCTTCTGCTCTTGGTAGCGGAAGCCACGGCACTAATTTTGCCACAACACGTTTCATGCCGAGATCCTGTATTAAAATCTCGGACACAGTCGTGTTTGAAACCCCCACATCAGCTTCTGGTTCTCGTACTTTCAGTTGGCGACATTTGTTGATTGCAGCCTGTGCATGTTCAACATTCTCAGGTGCTCTGCTTCTTGCAGGCCTTCCAGAACGTGGCTCACTTTCAACAGACTCTTGACCATCTTTGTAGGGCTTGCACCACACTTTTATTTGCAATGCACTTGTTGGCTGCATTGTCTCCAAGAGCCTTCTGAATCATATGAATTGTTCCCGTGGAGGAATGTTCAAACTTAATGCAAAATTTGATGCAGATGCATTGCTCCACTTGCTCAGTCATACTGAATGTGATGACCACACAGCACACATGCTCACTCATCAGTGTCTACTGCCCCCACTGACTAGTACCATGAAGTCATCATTGTTCACACATGCACATTCCAGTCCATTCCCCTTGGCTGCCAGGTTACACTGATGTTGTACAAACCGTTCTCGTTATAGTAACAGTGGTTGGACTTCTTCCACACAGACATTGTTGTCATATACTCTCTAGTACAAATTTATTGTCATTTTTTTCTTTAAACTTTTTATTTTGAGGTAACTATGGATTCATACACAGTTCTAAGAAATAATACAGAGAGATACCATGTGCCCTTTACCCAGTTTCCGCCAGTGGTAACATCTTATAAATCTGTAGCTCAGTATGTCAACCAGGACACTGACATTTCCATCACCACTACCTCATACTGCACTTTTATATCCTTACCTACTCCCCTGCCACTCCCACCTCCTGATTAACCCCTGGCAGCCACTAATCTGTCCATTTCAATAATTTTCAGTCATTTCAAAAAGAATGTTACGGAAATAGAATCACACAATATGTAACCTTTGAAGACTGGCTTTTTTTTACTAAGCGTAATTCTATGAAGATTCACCCAAGCTCCTGCACAGATTAGTAGTTCATTCCTTTTATTGCCTTGCAGTAATTTTACACTATGGAGATACCACAGTTTGTGTAACCATTCACTTAATGTAGGACATCAGGGTGGTTTCCGGTTTGGGTGCTATTATGAAGAAAATTATTGTAAATATACACGGCCAGGTTTCTGTGTGAATGTAAGTTCATTTCTATGGCATAAAAGCTGAAGAGTGTAAATGTCAGGTCACATGGTAGTTGCACACAGTCTGTTTTCAGAAACTGCCCAGCAGGTTTTCAGAGTGGCTGTACCATTTCACATTCGCATCAGCATTGTCAGTGATCCAGCTCCTCTGAAGCCTCGGCATTGTTTGGTGTTACCTTCCTTTAATTATTATTATTTTATTTATTTATTTTTAGAGAGGGGGAAAGGAGGAAGAATGAGAGGGAGAGACACATCAGTGTGTGGTTGCCTCCTGCATGCCCCCTACTGGGGACCTGACCCAGGCATGTGCCCTGACTGGGAATCAAACTGGAGACCCGTTGGTTTGCAGGCTGGCGCTCAGTCCACTGAGCCACACCAGACTGGGCAGGTGTTATCATTTTAAAAAATTTTTTAGTGATACTGATATGTATGTAGTGCTATCTCATTGTGGATGTAATATGCATTTCTCTAAGGGTTAATAAATATAAAGCGACTCTTCTTGTGCTTATTTGCTATCTATGCATCTTTGTTGGTGAAACATCTATTCATGCCTTTGTCCATGGTCTAACTGGATTATATGCTTTTTTAATGTTAAATTTTGAGGTATCCCTTACACATTTTTTATTTTTAGAGTATACTAACATTTTAATAATCATGAATAGTATGATTATATGTGATATTTACATTCATTTTTGTTTTTTCTTTTTTTCCCATTTTTTCTATTTTTCTGTTTGTGGTATTATGAAGGTCCCATTTTCCCCACTTTGCCCCCTTCCAGCCACCCTGCCTCCCACTTCCATGGTCAATCCTCATACCACTGTCCACATGTCTTTCATGTGTATTCTGTGACTAATCCCTCACCTTCTTCCAATCAATCCCACCTACCCTATTGCCTCTTACAGATGTTAGTCTATTCCCTGATTCCACACCTCTGGTTCTATTTTGCTCACTATTTTGTTCACTACATTCCTCTTATAAGTGAGATCAAATGATATTTGTCTTTCATTTATTATGCTAAATGAAATACTTAGCATACTTATACTTATGCTAAGTATTTCACTTAGCATAATAGTTTCCAGTTCCATTCATACTGCTGCAAAAGGCAGGAATTCCTTCTTTTTCTGCTGCATAGTATTCCATTAAAACTGTAAATGTACCAGTTTTTTGATCCACTCATTTACTGATGGGAACTTGGACTGTTTCCAAATCTTGCTGATTGTAAATAGCACTGCTATGAACACTGGGGTGTATAAATTTTTTTGAATTGGTGTTTCATGATTCTGAGGGTATATTCCTAGCAGTGGAATCATTGGATCAAAAGTCAGTTTGATTTTTAATTTTTTGAGGAAACCCATACTGTTTTCCACAGTGGGTGCACCAGTCTGCATTCCCACCAACAGTGCATTAGGGTTCCCTTTTCTCCACATCCTGTCCAACACTTGTTTGTTGATTTACTAAATGATAGTTATTTTGGCAGGTGTGAGGTGATATCTCATTGTGGTTTTAATTTGCATTTCTCTGATAGCTAGTGATGCTGAACATCTTTTCATGTACTAGTCCTTTGTTCCAGATGTTTGCAAATATTTTCTCTCACTCTGTAGCTTATCTTTTCATCCTTATAATTGTTTCTTCCACAGAGAGAAGTTTTTAATTTTAATGAAATTCAATTTTCAAATCTCCCTTTTATGGATTGTATTTTGGTGTCAAATCTTAAGAACTTTACATAGCCCTAGATCCTGATTTCCTATGTTTCTTTCCTAAAACTTCATTTTCCTTTAGTTCCATAATCCATTTGGAGTTAATTTTTTACATAAATATGAGACTTAAGGTTCAGGTTTGGTTTTTTTGCCTATGGATGGGTGTGGTGTCCAACTGCTCCAGTACTATTTGTTTAAAAGGCAATCCTTCTTCCACTGAATTGCTTTTGCATCTGTCAAAATTCAGTTGTGCCTTTTTATGTGGGTCTACATCTGGATTCCCTGTTTTGTTCCACTGATATATGTGTCTCTCCATTAATGCTTCAGTCTTAATTACTATAGCTATACAGTAAGTCTTAAAATCAGGTAGACTGAGTCTTCCCACCTAAAAAAATCATTTTAACTATTCTAGTTCCTTTACTTTTCCATATAAATGTTAGAATAATCTTGTCTACATATACATAAAATCTTGTTGGGATTTTAACAGGAATTGGGCTAATCTGTATATCAGCTGGAAGAGAACTGACACCTTAACTATGCTGAGTTTTACAATCCAGATGTTTGGATGGTAAATGGACACAATATGTCTCTCCATTTATTTAGATCTTCATGATTTCTCTCATTAGCATTTTTTTAGCTTTCAGCATACAAGCTTAACAGGTTTTGTTAGATTTAAACAAATAATATTTCAACATTTTTGTGAGTGAATGTAATTTCAGGGTTCACATATTCATTGCTAACATCTAAAAATACAACTGACTTTTATCTTCCAAACTTGCTGAACTCATGTCTTAGTTCTAGTTTTTTATGAATTCCTTAGGATTTTCTATTTAGACAAACATACCATCTGCAAATAGAAAATGTTTTATTTCATCCTTTCTGATCTATATGCCTTTTCTTTTACTTGCCTTATTGAACCGACTAGAACTTTTGTACTATGATAGTAAAGTGATTTAACTGATTCCTCATCTTAAAGGGAAAGTACTGTCTTCTCACCATTAAGCATAATATTGGCTGTAGATTTTTTTAGACATTCTTAATTATTTTTCTGAGAGTTGTTTAAAATAACGAGTGCTAAATTTTGTCAAATGCTTTTTCTCCACTAATAAATTTTGGTCCCATGGGTTTTTTCCTTCAATTTGTTAAAATGGTGGATCACATTAATTTTGGAACACTAAGGCAGCCTTGCGGCCCTGGAATAAACCTCACTTGGTCAATATATATATGACTTTTTACACATTGATGAATTCTATTTGCTGTATTATAAGATTGTTTATGTCTCTATTTATATATTGGGTTGGCCAAAGAGTTTGCTTTTTTCTGTAAGACGGCTCTAGCAGCATTTAGTTGCCTTAAACTTCATTTGAAACAATTTTTTAGATTGCATTGTGGCAGCTGTCATATCAGTGTGTTTAAAAAATAACTTACTGACTTCTGGTCACCACAGAGGCATAGGGAAACACAGCTCACCTCTCTGTACAACCACAGCAAAAATTACAACTAGACTACAAAACAAATATCACCCAAAACATCAGAAAATCAAGCTGTATGGAAGTCAGATAACCAAGGAATTAAAGAAGCCATATTCACCCAGGTGGGTAGAAGGGGCAGAGACCTGCGGAGTCACTCAGAGAGGCACAGAGCTATGGAAGGGGCAGTCCCACACCCCAGTGTAGTGGGTAAAAATCAGGAGGGATACCTTGGGAGCACAAGATCCCATCCACACACCAGACCACTCTGCCCAGGGTTTTACAATAGTTCATCCACTAAGACAGGGAGTCATAGCAGCTCTTCCTAATACATAGAAACAAACACAGAGAGGCTGCCAAAATGAGGAGACGAAGAAACATGGCCCAAATGAAAGAACAGATCAAAACTCCAGAAAAAGAACTAAACAAAATGGAGATAAGCTATCTATCAGATGCTGAGTTTGAAACACTGGTTATTAGGACACTCAAGGACCACACCGGATACATCAACAGCATAAAAATATCAGAAATGAAAGTTACATTAAGAGAAATAAAGAAAAATTTACATAGAAACAACAACGGACTGGATGAAGCCAAGAATCAAATAAATGATTTAGAACATAAGGAAAAAAAAAACATTCAATCAGAACAGGAAGAAGAAAAAGGAATTTAAAAAAATGAGGACAGACTAAACCTCTGTCCTGGGACATCTCCAGACATACCAACATCTGAATCACAGTGGTGCTAGAAGGAGAAGAGGAAAAGCAAGAAACTGAAAACTTACTTGACAAAGTAATGAAAGAAAACTGCCCTAATTTGAAAAAACAAATATAGATCCAAGTCCAGGGAGCATAGAGAATTTCCAACAAGATGGACCCAAAGAGGACCATACCAAGGCACATCAAATTAATATGCCAAAGGTTAAAGGTAAAGAGAGGATCTTAAAAGCAACAAGAGACAAGCAGAGAGTTACCTACAAAGGAGTTCCCATAAGACTGTCAGCTGATTTCTCAAAAGAAACTTTGTAGGCTAGAAGAAACTGACAAGAAGTATTCAAAGTGATGAAAATAAGGACCTACAACCCAAATTACTCTACCTAGCAAAGCTGTAATTTAGCATTGAAGGGCAGGTAAAATGTTTCCAAGACAAGAAAAAACTGAAGGAGTTCATCGTCACCAAGCCATTATTATATAAAATGTTAAAGGAACTTATTTTAAGAAAAAGAAGATCAAAACCATAAATGTTAAAATGGCAAAAAATTCATAATTATCAACTGAATCTAAAAACAAACTAAGCATACAAGCAGAACAGAAACAGAACAACAGATATGGAGACCATTTGGAGGGTTATAGTTGGGAGGAGAAGAGGAGTAGGGAAAAAAAAGTGCAGTGGTTAAGAAGCATAAATGGTAGGTACAAAAGAGACAGGGGGAGGTTAAGAATAGTGTAGGAAATGGAGTAGCCAAGGAACTTATATGCATAACCCACGGACATGAACTAAGTGGAGGGATTGCCAAAGGGAATGGGGCATAACAGGTGGAGGGGAGCAAAGAAGGAATAGTTGGGACAACTCTAATAGCATAATCAATAAAATATATTTTTAAAATAACAAAATAAAAATTAAAAACTTATCAAAACTGATGAATTTCTATGTATCCAACTTAATATTGAAGATGAAAGAAAATATATAACATTTTTGGCATATTATGCTTTATTATTTCAAAGGAAGGTAAAAACACAATGAACACCAAAAAAAGATTTGTGCAATGTATGGAAAAGGTGTTGTGACTAATAGAACATGTCAAAAGTGGTTTGCAAAGTTTCATGCTGGAGATTTCTCACTGGACGATGCTCCATGGTAGGATGGACCAGTTGAAGTGGACAGCAGTCAAATGCAGAAATTAACTAGAACACTTAAATGTTATACCACATGGGAGACAGCAGAAAGAAAATATCTAAATCAATAAAGTTACCGGTGAAAATGAAAACTGTGTCTTTTATTTAAGAAAATATACATACAGACTTTTTGGCCAACCCAATATTTATCTGTAGTTTTCCTTTTATGTACTATCTTTGTCTAGTTTTGGTACTAATTTTAATTCCTCCTTTTCTGTTTTCTGGAGAGACTGTATAGAATATCTGTTAAATATTCTTTAAACAGGTAGAATTCTCCAGTGAAACTATCTGGGCCTGAAGACTTCTTTTCTGGGAGTTTTAAAATTACAAATTCATTCTCCCAAACAGGTAAAGGGTTATTTGGGTTATTTATTTCATGTTGGACTAGACAATAGTAATTTGTTTTTCTTGAGGAAGTCGTTTACCTTGTTTACATTGTCAAGTTTGCACGTGTACATTTACTAACAGTATTTCCTAACCATCCTTTGGTGTCTGCAGGGTCTGCAGTGGCATCCTCTGTTTTATTCCTAATACGGATCATTTGTGTTTTCTCTCTTCCAGTTTACTGATTCTTTCTTCCATCCTATTTAGTCTGATGCTGAGCCCATCCACTGAGGGGTTTTTTTTTTTAATTCTCCAGCTTCAAAATTTGCCAAAGGTTTTTCTTTAAATCTCCCATTTCTTTTAGAAGACATTTCTTTTTCCTTTGCAGAGATATTCCATGTTTTCACTTGTTTCCAATGTGTTCATTATTGCTCACTGGAGCATTTTTATGATGAGTGCTACAAAAGCTCTGCCAGATAATTCTAAAACCTGTCATCTCAATGCTAGTATTAATTGGTTGTCTTTTCTCACTTGAGATTTCCTAGTTCTTTGTATGATGAGTGATTTTTCTATTGAAACCTGGATATTTGGGGGTATTAATCAACAGTCCCAAACAGGATAAGACCAAGCCTCAAGCTATTGCTGAAAAGGGTTTTAGGCAGACATTACCTTTCTGTGCCAAGCGCCTCCCCATTTTTCATCCATCTAATGGTTGGAAGAGGAAGTCCCGCAGCCACACAGGGCAGCACTGCACTCTGACCGACAACTCTGACTAGGGAAGAAGGTTGTTTCAAAAATACCACATCTGATGTGACCCCAGGATCTAAAAAAAGAGATGAATAAAAAACAATAATTAAGAAAGCACTTTTCCAATTTAATAATAAGGAATGGCAAATTCCTATTCATTCTGTATGGCTTTGCATTTAAAATATTTTAAGCAAAGGTGACACAAGGAAATTCCATTTAAATGAGCCAACATTTCTTAAATAACTTCTGTGTGTGAAACAGTGTGCTAGGTTCTCTTACACATCTTTCAAGATGTGTAAGTTATAGCTGCTGCCTTCACGGTACTTACTAGTCAACTGAGGGAGGTCTGACATGAATCCCTTTTACTTTAAAAAACAGGAAAAAGTAAACACCTCCTGACTGGTACAAAGAGAGAAAGACTGCGCAAGTTCCGAATCCTTGTCATTCTCCCCATTCACAGTGACATCATAAGAGGTTGACTTTCCTTCCCCATATCTGTGCATTACTTCTGAAAATCCTTCTGAGTTTCATCTTTAGTTTGGTTCACTCAGTCTGTTGATCCTTTGGCTGTATAACAGTGCAGCCATCAGGCTACCACTATATGTGTGTTCATGTTATATAGTTCCTTAAGGATATATGAAAAAGCCACACTCTTATGAAGAAAAGATGGGGTTCTCTAAGTTTTGATGGTGTGATATTTCCAGTGTTAAGTTTTGAGGGGGGAAAAGAAAACATTCTCAGTCAAAGAGAGGTGACTCTTGTCCCCATATTCTTAGGGAAAGATGTCTTATAGTCATGGCAACAACCACCATATCTGGCTTTAAAGTTGTGCATGAAACAATGATAGCCCTGTAGCCATGGTAACAAATAAAAACTGTCTAACAGACCAGTAACAATCCATTTCAGTGAACATGCTTTGAGAGCCAACCAATCAGTGATAGCCACAGGTTTAAAAGTCAACAGGTTATTCAGCAATAGAATCACCTGCTTCTCAGACTGACATTAACTTGTTCTCACCTCTGTCATCAACCACAAAACACGCTTCTCTGACTAGCATTGATCTATCCATCCTTCTAACCAAAAAACAATGTCTTCTCAAAATTCCATAGAAGATTGGAAGTTTGCATTATTCAAGAAGACTATGTTTCTGAAGTAAAAAGATTAAAAAAAAACAAGTAAATGAAAGTATATACTGTGCTCATTAACAGAGAGAATTAAATCATTAAATATCTATACTACCTAAAACAATCTATATATTCAACACAACTGCTACCAAAATACCAACAGAGTATTTCACAGAACTAAAACAAATACATAGAACCACAAAAGACACTGAATAGCCACAGCAATCTTGAGAAAAAAAGAACAAAGTTGGAGGCCTCACCACTATCGATATCAAATTATACAACAAATCTATAGTAATCAAAACAGCATGGTACTGGCATGAACACAGACACAGAGATCAACAGACCAGAACAGAAAGCCCAGAAATAAACCCACACCTATGTAGCTCAATTAATTCAAGGCAAGTACATTCAAGAGAATAAAGATAGTTCATTCAATAAGTGCTGCTGGGAAAACTGGACAGATACATACAAAAGAAAAATGAAACTAGACCACCTTGTTATATCATCTACAAGAATGAACTCAAAATTGAAGACTTAAATGTATGACTCAAAATCATAGAACACCTAGAAAAAAACATAGGCAATCAAATCAGACATTTCTTTTAGCAGTGTTTTTCCTGATAGATCTCCTCAGGCAAGAGAAACAAAATTAAAGAAATGGAACTACATCAATCTAAACAGTTTTTGCACAGCACAGGAAACCATCAACAGAACAAAAAGACAACCTACTGAACAGCGTATTTGCCAATGATACATCCAATAAGGGGTTAATATCTAAAACTTATACAAAACTCATACAACTAAACACCAAAAAAACAAACAATACAATTAAAAATTGGCAGAGAACTTGAATAGACACTTCTCCAAGGAGGACATACAGAGGCCCAATAGACATATGAAAAGATAATCAACATCATTAGCCACTAGAGAAATGCAAATATCAAAACCACTGAGATATCCCTTCACACTTGTCAGAATGGCCACCATCAATAAACCCACAAACAACACATGATTGAGAAGATGTGGAGAAAAGGGAACCCTAGTGCACTGCTGGTGGGAATGCAGACTGGTGCAGCCACTGTGGAAAGCAGTATGGAGGGCGAGTCCTCAAGAAATTATAGTTGAAACTACCTTAAAACCCAGTGATTCCACGACTGAGTATACATCAAGAAACCCCAAACACTAATTTGAAACAATATATGCACCCCTATGGTATTTATAATAGCCAAGATATGTAAACAACCCAAGTGTCCACCAAGAGAGGAGTGAATAATAAAGAGGGGGTACATATATACAATGGATCTTACTTGTCCAGCAAACACTATGAAATCTTCCCATTTGTTGACAGCATGCATGGACCTAGATGGTATTATACTAAATGGAGTCAGTCAGAGAAAGAAAAACACCATATATCTCACTTATATGGGGAATCTAAAGAACCAAATAAACAACCAAAATTGAAACAGACCCAGGGAGAGCAGGCTGATGGTTGTTAGAGTGGAGGGGGTTGGGGGACTAGGTGGAAAAGGTGAAGGAATTGATAGGTACAGATGGGTAGTTACAAATAGCCAGAGGGATCTCAAGTACAGCATAGGGAATATGAGAGGAGACCCCCCCAAACCCTGGAATTATCTTACAATTGGCCCCTTGTAGCACAGGCTTCTCCCACTAGATGAGTGTTCTAGGAACCCATCTGTATCAGTGTACCAGCTGGCACTGTTGTGAGAGGATGCATTTTTTTTTGCAGTGAATTTTTTTGCAGACTTTTTCAATGTGTTTCCCCATTTCATGATGGGTGGTTTGTGAGCACATCTGCCCACACCAAGCTGAGTGTTCAGCAGCTTTTGACCAAAAACAGCATGACCCCCATGTACGACCCTCCCTATTTACCAGATCTCACCCCAAACAACCTTTTTTGTTTCCTTGGATGAGGAAAGGCCTCAAAAGCAAACATTTTGCCAGTGTGGAAGAGGTGAAGCAAAAAACAGCAAATGCACAAACAGGCATCAAAAACTGATGAGTTCAACACTGTTTTGAGCAGAAAACATCTTGATAGGTATGCTGCATTAATGGACAATAGTGTGACGGTGACTGAAGTTTAAATATGTAAGAATACACAATTTTTTATAAATAAGTTCCATTTTGGGTGTATTTCCTCTTGTATAGCTGATAATATTGTAATAACTATCTATGGTGCCTGGTGGGCACTGAGAATACCAGCAGGAAGACTTTGTAAAGTATATGACTACCTAATTGCTATGCTATACACCTGAATGTAATACAAAATAATATAGAATGTAACTGTAATTGAAAATTAAAGAAAGAAACTGCCCTTTACAGAGGTAAAAACAGTAGAATATCAGCAATTTATTGTGGGTTATTATGTTTCAACCAAAAATAATTCATGTCATATTTTAATCATCACCAAAAAAAGTTCTGGGTTTTTTAATGCTAATCTAAAAAATAAACTTGTTTAGCATTTTACTAATATTAATGTACGTGTTACAAATTGGTAATTAGAAAATAGTCATGGATATGTAAAATACTGCACAGGGAATATAGTCAGTAATATTGTAATAAGTATTATATGTAGGCATTGGAAATACTAGGGGGATACTTTGTAAAGTATATGATTATCCAACCTCACTGATGTACTCCTAAAACTAATACAAAATAATACTGAATATAAATAAACTGTAATTGAAAAATAATAGTCCAATACATGTTGTTTTTTTAAAAGACTGTGCTGGATGGACAAGCAAAGCTCTCCTGACTAAGTCAACAAAACATTCCACGCTTCGTTTTGGCTGCAGATCTCAGGGGGAGGCCTGTCCTTCGGCCCTGCGCACCTCGTTTGCTAGGACCCAGTCTGGAGGACCTGCCTGAGTGTTTCCCTGGGTATAGAGAAAAACGGAACTGTGCCATGTAAAAGGAAGTCAAGTAGTAGGCTGGAAGACATCGCTATCTGACAGAAGTTTTCTATTTTTTTTAACCTTGAGTTATTTAGCGAGATTTAATTGGGTTTTGATAGAAACAAACAAATTTGAACAAATATGTACCAGCCTCTACCCGCCAGTTACCATTCTTAGCATCAGACAAAAATTCCTTGTCCCCTTTGAGTTTACATTCTAACAGAGGGAGAAACAACAAATAAAAGATGGAAGTATGTCACACATGATATGTTCTGAAGTAAAATGAAGGGGGAGGGAGAAAGCACCAGGGTTAAGGGGCAGGGGGCGGGAGTGGAAGATTGTTGTCTTAAAGAGTGGTCAAGAAAGGCTTCCCTGATGAAGTCATATTTGAGCACAGAGGTAAGTCAGGCAGATGAGGGGAGAGGATTAGAAAAAAATGACAAGCAGAAAGGCCCAAAAGCATGATCGTGTTTGCAGTGCTTTTTAAATTGAAATATTTTACTGTTTATGCTATTACAGTTGTCCCAATTTGTTCCCCCTCTACCCAGCCTGCCCCCCACTCCCTACCCCATTGACTGTGCAAGTGGGAGGGAGGCTGGGGGGAGGGGGAACACATATACGTTCTTCGGCTAATCCATTCCTCTTCTTTCAGCCAGTCCCTACCACCTTCCTCCCCCATTATAGCCATCAGTCTGTTCCATGTTTCCATGCCTCTGGTTCTATTTTGCTCATCAGTTTGTTTTGTTCATTAGATTCCTTGTAGGTGAGATCATATGGTATCTGTCTCATTGACTGGCTCATTTCACTCTGCATAGTAGTAATCTCCAGTTCCATCCATGCTGTCTCAAAAGGTAAGAAGTTCCTTTTTCACTGCTGTGTAATATTCCATCGTGTAAATGCACCATAGTTTTTTTGATCCACTCATTTACTGATGGGCACGTAAAGCTGTTTCCAAATCTTGGCTCTTATAAATAGTGCTGTTATGAACATAGGGATGTATATATTCTTTTGAATTGATGTTTTGTGATTCTTAAGGTATATTCCCAGCAGTGGTATTACTGGGTCAAAAGTCAGTTCCATTTTTAATTTTTTTAAGGAAATTCCATACTGTTTTCCAGTGGCTGTACCAGTCTGCATTCCTACCAACAATGCAATAGGGTTACCTATTCTCCACATCCTCGCCAGCACTTGTTTATTTATCAATGATGGCCATTTTGGCAGGTATGAGGTGATATCTCACTGTGGCTTTAATTTGCATCTCTCTGATGGCTAATGATGTTGACCATTTTTTTCATATGTCTATGGGCCACCTGTATATCCTCCCCAGAGAAGTGTCTGTTCAAGTCCTTTGCCAATATTTTGATTGGATTGTTTTGTTCCTGGTAGTAAGTTATAAAGTATTTTATATCTCTTGAAGATTAAACTCTTATCTGATGTATCCCTGGTAAATACGTTCTCCCATACAGTGGGTTCCCTTTCAATTTTGATGATGTGGAGTGTTTTAGAAATATAAGGTGGTCACAATCGCAGAGTAAGGAAGTGAAAAGTATGAGATGTAAGAAGAAAAATGGGGGAGGGAGGTGGCATGAATTTTATATATAAAGCCTTGCAGGTGAAGGATGTTAAGATTTGTTCTGAGATGGGGAACCAATATGAGGTTTCGAGCAAAGATGTGACAAGGATCTAATACATGTTTTGAAGATAACCCTGCTGCTGAGCTGAGAATACACTGGGATAGGAATGACAAGGGTAAAGATGATGATGACAAAGAAAGAAACTACATTTAAAATATCAGTTTGAGAATCATCAGGAACACCATCAAGAGTCCCTGCCCATCATCATATTAGTCTCATTTTGCAAGCCAATCCATAGGCTAAAAATATTCCTATGTAGTCATCATATATAAAACCTATCCATCCTATATAGGGATGGTCCAATTATATTCACAAACACATAAAATAAGAAATGTGAAGTGAATCAGGCACCTAGCAGTGGGAACAGGAGCTGAAAGATCATGAAACATCAATAGGGGAGAAACGACAGTGAGCTACAGGTGAGAGAAAGTGATGAGTAAGAAGTTACACAGCTGAGAAAAGACACACAAAACAGATTATGAGGAAAGCCAGTAGAAGCAGAGAGAATGAGAACTTGCAAAGAGAAGGAAAGAGGAGCTGGGTTTACATTAAAATGGGTGAGCATTATAAATATTCGGGAACTCTTGCTTACCAGTCTCAAGAGCTGCTGTAGTAACCACTCTGCCTATTTCTTGTATAAACTAGCCTGAGCAAGTTTCTAATTCTTACAAGTAAAAAGACCTAACTATAAAAAGTATTCTATTATAGGCAAGAACAGAACTCAAAGATGTATCCTGCTGTGGGTAAGCCTGACCAGAAAAACACAGAGCTAATGTTTCTTTAGTCAAAAAGAATACAATAGATACTGAATATACATTATTTCTTGATAAATTTTTACTGACAAATGCATTAACTTAAGTACAGATCTTTCTCATATGCCTTCTTCTTTTCCCTCCTTCTAAGAAATTGAGACTCCTTATGCCGACACTAATATGTCACATATTTAACATTGTTTATTAAACAATTCTAACAGAACAAATTTTACCCATCAATGAATATAAAACCATCAGCCCTGGTAGTAAATGAATACCTGGAAGAACTTTTAATTCAGCTTCATCACTATACTTTGGCGGCCCACCACTTCCAACTATGCAGCGGTAAAGTCCCCCATCCCCTTCAGTCGCATTGCTGACAACCAGCGTCCCGCTTGGAAGTTTGATGACTCTGCCATCCAGAGGAAGAGGCTCCCTGTTCCGTTCCCATCTCACAAACGGGGCCAAATCTGCATTAACTTCACAATTGAGAACTGCACTGTTCCCAGCATAAACTGAAGAAGGTTCTGGTTGGCTGGCAAATCTTGGAAGACCTGGACAATAAAAGAGAAAATAAAATGTAGTTAAACACTATGTTAAAATGTAGTCATGGGGACCAGAAGCAAGTGGGCCCATGAGACCACAAGTATGACTGAACCAGGGTCAAGAAGGAGATTCATGAGTCAGGAAATTTGCTACACACAGGATTGCAAATCAAACTAGTAAATGTACTAAGGACACTTGGAGTCAGATTCCCCACCATGAGAGAAGCATGGCACAATTATGGAAAAGAAGAAGGGCTGGATAAACCCCAGGGTACTGGACTAGAACAGAGGTATCAGTGTAAATAAACTTAGGGTTTTATAGAATTATACACATACAAATATAAAGAGGTATATACATATGAAAAACATATACATTTTATATACATACACAGTACGTTCATCTGTTCAGAGTCCAGAATCAATGTCACTGCAGTGGAAATGAGTATATATGGTGACTCGATCTTGATTTTTAAATACCATTACCCAATACAAGTAACCAATGTCCCTTGGAGAAATGGCTGATTCTAGGACTGGAATGGGGAAAGTGCAAGATGAGCTTGGAATGTCTTGTGAGAAAAAAAGGAAGAAGTATCCAAAGAACAATATGGGTAAATCAGACTGAGGGGAGTTTTTCCTTTGCCTAAATCTGGGATAATGAATCATAAATGGATGCTAAAACTAGTAGGTGAAAGTTGAATGAGGAAGAGGATATTTATAGAATATCAAATTATCTCTTCCCCAAATTAATAAAAGTACTATTAAGTTTACAGTGGAGAAACATAGCATAGAGCACCTTGACTAAAAATGAAAGTCAGCATTACCAATAATGGAACATAACATGCTTCCTGATGAGATGCACCAAGAACAGAGCATCACTATGGTACTCCTCCCAGAGATGCAAGACCTGAAGCTATTCATAGAAGAAAACCAGAACAACCAAAATGAGACAAGGAAAAAGAACAATGGTCTGAAGTTGAAAGAGTCTAAAGAGACAACTAATTACTAAGTAAAATATGTAATCCTGGACCAGAAAGGTAAAGAAGTGGGGATAAGTTTCTGCTTTTGTTTTTTCCCTTGCTTTTTTGCTATTAAAAACAAGATAAGCAGTAAAATTTGAATGGCATCTATAGATTAAATGATAGTATTGTATTAATGTTAATTTCCTAAAAATCAATGGACTGTTATTTAGGAGAATGTCCTTATTTTATAAAAAGCTTCTGCACGGCTAAAGAAAACAGCATTAAAATGAAAAGAAAACCAACTGTATGCGAAAATATATTTGCCAATGACACTTCAGACAAGGGTTTGATCTCTAAAATATATAAGGAACTCACACGACTCCACTCCAGGAAGATAAACAACCCAATCAAAAAATGGGCAAAAGACCTGAACAGACACTTCTCCAAGGAGGACATACAAAGAGCCCAGAGACATATGAAAGGATGCTCAGCATCACTAGCTATCAGAGATGCAAATTAAAACCACAATGAGATACCATTTCACACCAGTCAGAATGGCCATCATAAACAAATCAACAAACAAGTGCTGGTGAGGATGTGGAGAAAAGGGGACCCTAGTTCACTGTTGGTAGGAATGCAGACTGGTGCAGCCACTGTGGAAAACAGTATGGAATTTCCTCAGAAAACTAAAAATGGAACTGCCTTTTGACCCAGGAATTCCACTGCTGGAATTATATCCTAAGAATCCTGAAAAACAAATCCAAAAGAACCTATGCACCCCAATGGTCATAGCAGCACAATTCACAATAGCTAAGTGCTGGAAACAGCCTGAGTTCCCATCAGTATATAAGTGGATTAAAATACTGTGGTACATTTACATGATGGAATACTATGCAGCAGAAAGAAAGAAGGAGCTCCTACCCTTTGTGACAGCATGGATGAACTGGAGAGCATTATGCTAAGTAAAATAAGCCACGTGGTGAAAGACAAATACCATATGATCTCACCTTTAAGTGGAACCTAATCAACAAAACAAACAGGCAAGCAAACTATAACCAGAGACATGGAAATTAAGAACAAACTGACAGTAACCAGAGAGGAGGTGGAAGGGGATAATAGAGGAAAAGGGGGAAGGGTTTTCAGGAACATGTATAAAAGACACATGGACAAAACCAAGGGTGGGGTAGGATCAGAGGAGGGAGGTGGGGATGGCTGGGGTGGGGGAAGTAGTGGGGGGAAAATGCAAACGACTGTACTTGAACAACAATTTTAAAAAAAGAAAATATATACATAAGTATTTAGGTACCTTCTGTAATTTACTCTTAATAGTTCAGAAAAAACACCCAGAAAAAATTTATTTGGGTATATGCATATTTGGGGGGTGTGATAAGGCAGATGTGGTAAAATGTTGACAATCAGGTAATCTGAGTGAAGACTAATGGGATTTCTTGGTTTCATTCTTGCAATGATTCCATAAGTTTGAAATTGCTTAGAAATAAAATATTAACAAAAAAATTAAGTCATAAATACCCTACACACGCCACAGAATGCAATGGTTGAGAGCATGAGTTGTAGAGTCATGTAACCTGCATTTGAATCCCAGCTGCACCGCCTCACTGGTGACTGTGTAGTGCTGGGAAGTCACTTAACCTCTAAGTCTGTTTCTTCATTAGTGAAGTGAGAAGAGTTACAGGCCTCAGAGTTGTTAAAAAGGTCGAACGCTTAACTAATTAAATACATGACAAATTCACGTGTAGCATACTGCCTGGCACATAATTACTCAACAAATGTAGCGACTATTACTAAAATTAATGTCTAAGAGTGACTGAAATGCTCAGAATATAACAAAATGTTTCTTTAAAGAATAACATATTAAATTATGAGAAACAAGTATATGTCTTCTAGTTTTATGATGGTTAATTAATCCACATGTAAAAATACACATTTATAGTTTGTCCAGCTGTGCTAAAAATATTTAAAATTTTTTGATTTAAGGGAATTTTTGAAGAAAGGAAATAAAGATAAAATTAACAAAATTCCCAGTTTTCAGAAACCAGAAAATTAAAAAGAAATTAACAAAAACACGCAGATATTAACAAAGAAGGGAAAAAAGGAATCTGGAATAAAATCAAGAGCTAGTTCCATTTTTTAAAAAGTCAAAAAATTCTTTCTACTTAAGTCTCATTAAAATGAGTAATTTAAAAAAACCTAAACCCACAACAACATATGGGGAGTCAGCAGACAGAAATTTCAGAAAGTTTCTGAGTCGAGAAAGCAGATGCAGGAACTAAAAACTGACACTGAGGCAGAAAGCGCTGCAGCTTCCCGTGCTCGGAAGCAGGCGGCCAGTTTGTCCTGCTGCCTTGGAAGAACTGTAGGGGAAAAGAGAGTGGGAAGGGGGCTGCCAAGAAAAAATTACAATGTCTCTATTTAGACCACCCAACTGCCCATCTAGCAGTTCAAAACACTCCCAGTCAGGGTAATGTCCAAGCAGTAAAACAAGATTTTCTGCTGTGGAGAAATGAGACAGCCCAGAGAAAAAGACCTCTTGTATTTAATTCTATGACCTGTCTACTTAGTGTTCTTTCAAAAATTCCCCTTCTTGATTGACTGACTGGCCATAATCTGTTTCTGTTGCTTTGCATCACAGACCTTTAAATGAATAGTCTTTTAGAATGGTAATTTGGCCGTATTCCTTTTTTTTAAAAAGCTGTACTGAGATACAATTTATACAGTATAAAATTTACCATTTAAAGTATACAATTCAATGGTTTTAGTATATGCACAGAGTTCTGCAACAATGACCATATTCTGATTTTTTAGAACATTTTCATCATATCCCCCCAAAAACCTTGAACTCACTTGCAGCATTCCCCATACCTTTTCTCCCTCGCCGCCCCCCAATATCCTTATCTCCCTTCATTCTTAGCCCTAGAAAACCACCAATCTACCTTTTGGCTCTGTATTTGCCTATTCTGGATTTCATACATATGAAGTCATTAACTAGGTAGTCCTTGGTGACTGGCTTCTTCAGGTCAGCATAATGTTTTTAAGACATCTATCTTGCAATATATATCAACTTCATTCCTTTTCATTGCCAAGTAATACTCCATGTACGAATACACCACATTTTGGTTACCCATTCTTCACTTGATAGACACGGTCATTGTTTTTACTTTCTAACTATTATGAACAAGCTGCTATAAACATTTATGCACAAACTGTTGTGTGAACATGCCTTTTCATTCTCTTGGGTACCAGATACCTAGAAATGGAACTGCTCAGTCATATGGTAACTCTATGGTTAACATTTTGAGGAAATGTCAAATGGTTCAGTGCTCTTTTTAAATTACACACTCTCACACACACACACCAAGTATCCCCTATGATACAGCAAGTAGCAGATTACTGTGTTCAGTGATCTATCCCACAGAAATAAATATTTGTAAAAGGCCATTCATTATAGAATTATCTGCCCTCTCAGTCTTTATCCATGTAAACTGTTCCTCAAAAGGAGAATCTTTAGATAATTCACAGTGTATCTATAAATGAATATGATATAACTACTAAAAAGAACTATTATTCTCTCAGTATTTTTCCTCCTGATACCCAGGCCAAAGAATTTATCATCTTGTATTAAAATTACCTGTTTACTTAAATATTAGGTAAAAAAAAAAAGTTAACAGGAAGAATGAACAAACTTAGCAGAGGAGAAGAAAGAGAGGAAAAGGTAGAAGACAGCCTTACTAGGCAGTGGGGAAGCCATGAGCAAAAGCCAGAGGCAGAGACGGAAGGGGATTGAAAACATTTGGTACTGCCAAAACTTAAAATGCTGTGATGGTGATGGAGGCAGAGGGTGAAGTGATAAGAAATAAAGTGGGAGAAGTGGAAGCCAGATCATGAAAGAGGCCTTAAGGAGTTTAGAGTCACCTCATGTCGCTACTAGAGTCACCAATGGGTGAGACACAGAGCTCTGACCAGTGTGGAGACGGACCGGTGGAGGAAAAGGGTTATGTAGCAGGCAGTTACAAGGCTGTGGTGAGGGATGATGAGTAGCCTCAGGAAGGATATATGAATCAAGTACAGAGAAAGCAGAATTCACTGGATTTGGTGATTGGATACAGGGTACAGCTGAAAGGAAGCAGTTCTGGTATATACTACAAAAATAGTAAAGGGTAAGAACATCAGTGATAAACAGGAGCATTATAGGGGCAGTCATGATGCCAACTTATTTATCAATAAGTTGGAGAAAGCTTGGCAAAAAGATTTTAAAAATAAGAAGAAAAGATAGGTTGTCTGAAGAACTGACTTTTAAAAAAATTCTTCCATTCTCAATGTTTAATTATGGAATAACTGCAGCAGCCTTACATCACATTCAAGTACAACTTTGAGTATTTTGCTCCGAAGAGGAAAAGAGCCATCCTGCTCTGAATGAACGAGCAAACACACCCCGGAGCGAGCACAGCACGGGGGCCAGGGGCTGCAGTGGGGAGGAGATGGGAAACTAGTCTCGGCCATTTTCCTTTTTCGCATGCCAGCATTTAACCAAGGTGACGATAAATATAAGACTTAAAGACAATACAATTTTTGTACAGTGTGAAATTTAACAAAAACTAAAAGTATTTCATCTGGTTTTCAGGTGAAGAAACCCTGATCTGAGGAATGCCAGTGTCTACTACAAAACAAGGATGACTTACGTGGGAACCACATCTTACTCTTCTGAAGTCTTAATTTTTCTTACATTTTCCATCATTCTTCAAATGAGAATGCTCTAAAGTAAATGTTTCTCTCCTTAAAACTTTGTTCTTTACCTTAATATAGATAGCCTACAGATTTTCCAATAATTTATCCAATTAAATCTCACTTCCTTGGTTAAGTCATCATTCTGGCTCTACTTTGAGTTTTATAAAGCCATACTAAATAGTTATGCTGAGCAGGACAAAAGTTAGCAACTAAAGTGACTCAATTTCCCCACATAAGCTCCTCTGTCACTTCCAAGTTACAAAGAAAAAAAACAAGAACTGGTTCAGCACTTCTGATAGCAACCTTAAGCCACCTAAATGGTTAGAATGTGGGGAAATGCTATAGTTTATTCTCTATAGCACTGAACATGTCCTATACCATACATGGTCAACTGACACTTGTTAAATAAGTGTATCGTCTGCTGTTAGCAGTTAAATGAAAAGTTTAGGATAATACTGCTTTTATTAAAATTTACCCTTTATAAAACTTTGAAAACACAAATAAATTACTTAACAAAACTTACCTGCTACTGTGAGCTTGGCTGTTCTACTGACAATAGTTCCAAGACTCTCAACGGTGGCCACGCACTGATAATAACCTTCATCAGGTTTATTGTGTTTGGAATGCACCACATTGCTGATAAATAAAGACCCGTCTGGGAGAAGCTGGCGTCGATCATCTGATACCAAGTTCAGAAATGTTCCATCTTTTTTCCACTCAATTTTTGGAGAGGATTCCGAATATGCTGAACAGTTTAATACAACAGAAGAGCCTCTAACTGACAGTGTGTCCACTGGCTCCGCCAGAAAATAAAATGGAGTGAATGTTCGAATGCTGGATCCTACAAAAATAAAAGAAAAAGAACAAAGTTATCCAAAACTTTCTTCTACTATTTCTGTTAAAAAAATGTCCAAAATTATTTATAAATAGTTATGCTTTTTAGGTGTGATACATAAATAGTCATTTCACTATGAATATCTAATAAATAAAATTCATTTTTCATTAGGAAATCAAAAATTGACACATTTAGAAGAATGATCCAAGATGGTGGCAGAGGCGGTGAATGTTACCACTCATCTCCTTCAGGGTCCAAACTGAAATTACAACTGAACTTTACAACAATCAAACTCAGTAACCAACTGAAGACTAGCTTTAAAAAGTCTTATAACCAAGGATCTAGAGAAGAAGCCACCCTGAGACTGGCAGGAAGGGCAGAGACGCACAAAGGGCTGGCCATCTCGGCTGCAAATGTCCCGCGTGAGGAGTGAGGGCTATCAACCCCAGGCTCCTCAGCCTGAGCACCAGGGCTGGAAAGGGGTTGTGGCCTGTGGTGAAAGCTTTCTTCAAAGACTCTTGAGGAGGTCCGGGTAGACTAGAGGAGAAACGGAGTTGTATGGCTCTGAAGTGGAGTCCCTTTCCCCTCTGCACATCTGATGGATGCCACTATTCCCATGCAAAACCCTCCCTCCACATGGCTAAATGTTCATCTGTCTGGACCTGAAAATCCTACTGCCCTCACCCTAATAACTTCGAGACCCTACCCACCACAAAGGTCCATGGGCACCCAATGGGTGGTGGCTGGCCTTAGAGCATCCTGAGATTTATGTTGAGTGGCCTCAGATCCAGCACTGATGCCAAGGTTGAATGTGTTATCAATGTCATGAATACCACCCGCTCCTACCTGGTGACTCACTGAGACCTACCTCACACAACTCGAATACCAGCAGAAGCTGCTTCATTGGTTGAGCCTACCAGACAGCCTGCAGGCGAAGGGTAATCTAAGCACTCTGACCTTTTGCTGACCTCTCCCTGGCTCTGTACTGGTGGAAGAAAACCTTGGTGTGCAGGGTGGCCCCTTTCATGCACATCCAGGCCCAGCAGAGGCACTCCCAAGAGTCCCTAGAACTAAACCCACTGGTAGGCTTCAGACCAACCACATCAGTGCATGATCCGATTAACTCCACAAGTGGCACACAAAGATCTCAGTAGGTACCAGGCACTGATGGGGCCAACTCCATTTCATGACGTTAGCCCCTGCACAGAAGCTTATACACAGTGGCAGGAATGGAGCCCCAGTCAGCCAGCCCAGGACCAACCCCCCAATGAATGGGCAAAGAGCAATCAAGACTAAACCTACAAAAGGAGAGCTCACATAACACACATGAGACATTTCTGGAGCACCTTGCTTGGGTGATCAGGGATACTGCACTACTTGGTATGCCCTCCATACCAAGACTGGAAGGCATAGCAGATCTACCTAATGTACAAAAACTAATTCAGAAAGGCAGCTAAAATGGGGAGATAAACAGACATATAAGATAAACAGACATATAAAAACAGATAAATAAAAAAAAACAAGATAAATCTCCAGAAAAAGACCTAAATAAAATAGGCAAGCAATCTACCAGAGTTAATAATAGTTATAAGGATGCTCAAGAAATGCAGGCAAATAATACATGAACTCAGTGAGAACTGAAATAAAGAGATAGTAAACATAAAAAATTATATGTACGAACCTTAAAAAAGAACCAGTAAGTAATAAAGAACACAATGATCTGAAATGAAGAATATACTAGAAAAAAACCAACAGCAGGTTAGATGAAGCAGAGGATAAAATCAATGATTTGGAAGATAAGATAGCAGAAAACATTGGATCAGAACAGCAAAAAGAAAAAGGAATTTAAAAAAAGCAAGGAAAGTCTAAGGGCCTCTGGGACAACATGAACCACAACAACATCTGCGTAAGAGGGGTACCAAAAGGAGAAGAGAAAGAGCAAGGGATTGAAAACCTACTTGAAGAGATGATTATTGGAAACTTCACTAAGCTGGTGAAGAAGAAAGACCCACAAGTCCAACAAGCACAGAGAGTCCTAAACAAGATGAACCCAAAGAGGCCACACCAAAAATACATCACAATTAAAATAGCAAAGGTTAAAGACAAAAAGAAAAATTGAAAAGCAACAAGAAAAGAGAGTTTACCTACAAAGGGAGCTCTAATAAGACCGTTAGCAAATTTCTCAACAAAACATTTCAGGCCAAAAGGGACTGGCACCAGAAATTTAAAGTGATGAAAGCCAAGAATGTGTGATTAAGACAACTCTATCCAACAAAGCCATTGTTTAAAATTGAAGGAGAAAGAAAGACCTTTCTAGACAAGAAAAAGCTAAAGAAGTTCACCACCAACAAACCAATATTACAAGAAATGTCAAAAGGACTTCCTGAAGGAGGATGAAGAGGAGGGGGAAGGAGCACAGAGAAGAAGTGCAAGAGGATGAGGGAGGGAAGAAGAGGGGAGAGAAGGAACATAATTATAAAGAATAAAGTGCAGCCAAGATGGAGGCATATGTAAATACACTTTGCCTCTTCACACAACCAAAAGGACAACAACAAATTAAAAAACAAATAACCAGAAATGACAGAACATCAAACTGTATGAAGTCCAACAACCAAAGAGTTAAAGAAGAAACATTCATCCAGACTGGTAGGAGGGGCAGAAAAGACTTGCAGCAAAGCGGCAGCTAGAGGACTGGGAAGGTGAGGCAGCAGCTAGTGGAATGGGCTGCCCCACATCTGCCAGAGGATAAAGCAAGAGGAACAACTGAGGAATGAGATACACCACGCAATCCAGGATTCCAATGTGGGGAACCCATGAGGGTTCCAGGGTGGGGAAATAAAGCCTCAAAACCTCTAATTGTAAAAACCTGTGGGGTTGTGGCAGAGGGAGAAATTCCCAGCCTCACAGGAGAGTTCAGTGGAGAGACCAATGGGGTCCTAGAATGTACACAAATCCACTCACCTGGGGATCAGCACCAGAAGGGCCCAACTTGCTTGTGGGTAGTGAGGGAAGTGACTGAAAGCCCACAGAGTCAAGCAAGCAGCATCGTTCCCTCTCAGACCCATCCCCCACATACAGCACCATAATGCAGGGACATGTGTTGCTCTGCCCTGGTGAAAACCTATGGCTCCACCCTTTAATACAGAACAGGTACATGGAGACAACAAAATATGGCCCAAATAAAAGAACAGATCAAAGCTCTAAAAATAGTACTAAGCAATGAAGAGATAGTCAACCTATCAGATGCAGAGTTCAAAACACTGGTAATCAGGATGCTCACAGAAATGGTTGAGTATAGTTGCAAAATTGAGGGAAAAGTGAATGCTATGCAAAGTGAAATAAAGGAAAATACACAGGGAAGCAACAGTGACAGGAAGGAAACTGGGACTTGAATCAATGGTTTAGAGAAGGAAGAAAGAAACATTCAACCAGAACAGAATGAACAAACAAGAATTCCAAAAAAAAAAAAAACAAATGAGGAGAGGCTTAGGAATCTCCAGGACATCTTTAAACGTTCCAACATCCGAATCAGAGGGGTGTCAGAAGGAGAAGAGGAAGAGCAAGAAATTAAAGACTTATTTGAACAAATAATGAAGGAGAACTTCCCCAAACTGGCAAAGGAAACAGGCTTCTAGAAAGTCCACAGAGTCCCAAAGAAGTTGGACCCAAGGATGAACACACCAAGGCACATCATAATTACATTACCCAAGGTTCAAGATAAGGAGAGAATCTCAAAAGCAGCAAGAGAAAAGGAGATAGTTACCTCCTTTGTAGGAGTTCCCATAAGGCCATCAGCTGATTTCTCAAAAGAAACTTTCCAGGCAAGAACGGTCTGGAAAGAAGTATTCCAAGTCATGAAAGGCAAAGACCTACATCCAAGATGACTCGATTCAGCAAAGTTCTCATTTAGAAGTGAAGGGCAGATAAAGTGCTTACAAGATAAGGTCAAGTTAAAGGAGTTCATCATCACCAAGCTCTTATCACAGGAAATGTTAAAGGGACATATCTAAGAAAAAGATGATGATCAAAACTATGAACAGTAAAGTGACAACAAACTCACCAAATAAACTTAAAAAAATAAAAACAAAAACAAACTAAGCAAACATCAGAATCACAGAAACAGGAACAGAATCCCAGAAATGGAGATCACATGGAGGGTTATCAGCATGGAGGGGGAGGGGAGCTAATGAGGAAAAAGGTACAGGGAATAAGAAGCATAAATGGTATGTCCAAAATAGACGGGGGGAAGTTAGGAATAGTATAGGAAGTAGAGAAGCCAAAGAAGTTATATGTACGACCCAGGGACATGAACTGTGGTGGGGGGTGGGGCGGGGAATGCTGGTGGGAGGAGGGGTGTAGGATGGAGGGGAATAAAAGGGAGAAAAAAATGAGACAACTGTCATAGCATAATCAATAAAATACATTTCAATAAAGTACAACATCAACATCATCCATTATTTTAGAATATGCAAAGAATTGATCTGAGATTACTATTTTGACATGGATAAACTACCAAAATTCTCTCATGCTTGCCTTTTCTTTCTTATATTCTTTTCCACTATGCCTTTCTCTAGACAAAATTTAGCTTCTATTGTGTCCAGTTGTTGGGGGTTTATACCACTCCTGTTACGAACCAAATTGTGTTCCCCAAAATACTCAAATTAAAGCCCTAGCCCTCAATGTATTTGGAGACAGAACCATTAAAAAGATAATTATGTTTGCCCTAGCTGGCGTAGCTCAGTGGATTGAGTGTGGGCTGCAAACCAAAGGGTCACCAGTTCAATTCCCAGTCAGGGCACATGCTTGGGTTGCAGGTCAGGTTCCAGGTAGAGGGCGTACGAGAGGCAACCACACACACAGATGTTTCTCTCCCTGTCTTTCTCCTTCCTTTCCCCGCTCTCTAAAAATAAATAAATAAAATCTTAAACAAAAAAAGAGATAATTATGCCTAAATGAGGACACAAAGGTAAAGATCCTAACTGAACAGGCTGGCTGTCCTTATAAAAAGAGAAAGAAATACCAGGGATACAAGTGCACAAAGGCCATGTGAAGACACAGCCAAGGAGAAGCCCCACGAGAATGGACAAATAAGTCTAAAAAAAAGGGAATTAAATGGAAATAAACACATACCTATCAATAATCACTTTAAATGAAAATGAATTAAATGCTTTTGATTAAATTAATCAAAAGACCTATAGGGTAGCTTAATGTATTTTATAAACACAAGACCCGTATAATGCTGTCTACAAGAGGCCAACCTCAGAACAAAAGATACACACAGACTGAGAGTAAAGGCATTGAAAAGGTATCTCGTACAAAGGGAAAGGAAAAAGAAACTGGCATAGCAATACTTTTAACAGACAAAATACACTTTAAAACAAAGGCTATAACAGGAGAAAAAGGAGGTGATACAAAATGATAAAGGAATCAATCCAACAAGAGGATATAACCCTTGCAAACATTTATGCACCCAACATAAAAGAACCGAAATATACAAAGTAAATATTGATGAATATAAAGGGAGAAACTGACAGCAATACAGGGGATTTTATAGCCGCACTGACATCAACAGATAGATCTTCCAGACAGAAAATCAACAATGAGACAGCGGCCTTAAATGAAACACTAGACCTAAAGATTTAATTGATTATCTTCAGAGCATTTTGCCTCAAAGCAGCATAATATACATTCTCTTCAAGTGCACATGAAGCATTTTCCAGAATAGACCACATGTTAGGACACAAAACAGTTCTCAATAAATTTAAGATTGAAATCATTTCAAACATCTTCTTTGAACACAATGGTATGAAACTACAAATCAATGACAAGAAAAAGAACTGAAATCACAAAAACAAATGGAAGCTAAATAACATGTTACTAAACAATGAATGGATTAACAATGAGATCAAGAAAAAATAAAAATATAACGAGACAAGTGAAACTAGAACCAAAATAAAAGTACAAAAATATCAATAAATCAAGATCTGGTTCTTTGAAATAGTAAATAAGATCGAAAAACCTTTATCCAGATTTATCAAAAACAAAAGAGTACCCAAAATATATACAATCTTCCAAAACTGAAATCATAAAGCAACAGAAAATCTGAACAGACTGATGATAACTAACCAAATCTGAGAAATCAAAACTTCTCAAGAAACAGAAGTCCTGCACCCAACGGTTTCATAGGTGAATTTTACCAAACATTCAAAGAACCGACACTTACCTGTCAGAAACTATTCTCAAAAATACAAGAGGAGGAAAGACTCCTAAGCTCATTCTACAAGGCCAACATTATCCTGATTCCAAAACCAGATAAAGACACTACGCAAAGAAAGAAACCTACAGGCCAATATGTCTCATGGACACAAATGCAAAATCTCCAACAAAATATTGATAAACCAAATTCAGCAATACATTAAAATGATTATACACCATGATCAAGTGGGACTTAATCCTGGAATGCAAGAATGGTTCAACATCTATAAATCCATTAACGTGATAAAGAAAAACATGATAAATGACATAAACAAAATGAAAGATAAAAATCATTATATCAGTAGATACAGTTAATTCATTTTACAAAATCCAGCACCTCTCTATAACAACTCTCAGCAAATTGGTTAGAGGGAACATATTTCAACATAATAAAGGCAATATAAGCAAACCCACAGCTAACATCATATTTAACAGCAGGATAAAAGCATTTCCCTCAAGATCAGAAACAAGACAGGGATGTTTACTCTCACCACTCTTACTGAACAACAAAGCTGGAGGTACCACACTACCTGATACTAAATTATACTAGAGTAAGCACAACAGCATGGTACTGGCATAGAAACAGACATAGAGATCAATGCACCAGAACAGAGAGCCCAGAAATAAACCCACACCTATGTAGCTCAATTAATTCAAGGCAAGTACATTCAAGAGAATAAAGATAGTTCATTCAATAAATGGTGCTGGGAAAACTGGACAGATACATACAAAAGAAAAATGAAACTAGACCACCTTGTTATATCATATACAAGAATGAACTCAAAATTGAAGACTTAAATGTATGACTCAAAATCATAGAACACCTAGAAGAAAATATAGGCAATCAAATCTGGCATTTCTTTTAGCAGTGTTTTTCCTGATAGATCTCCTCAGGCAAGAGAAACAAAACTAAAGAAATGGAACTACATCAATCTAAACAGTTTTTGCACAGCAGAGGAAACCATCAACAGAACAAAAAGACAACCTACTGAACAGCGTATTTGCCAATGATACATCCAATAAGGGGTTAATATCTAAAACTTATACAAAACTCATACAACTAAACACCAAAAAAACACAAACAATTCAATTGAAAATGGGCAGAGGACCTGAATAGACACTTCTCCGAGGAGGACATACAGATGGCCAACAGACATATGAAAAGATAATCAACATTACTAGCCACTAGAGAAATGCAAATATCAAAACCACTGAGATATCCCTTCACACCTGTCAGAATGGCTACCATCGATAAACCCACAAACAACACATGATGGAGAAGATGTGGAGAAAAGGGAACCCTAGTGCACTGCTGGTGGGAATGCAGACTGGTGCAGCCACTGTGGAAAGCAGTATGGAGGGCGAGTCCTCAAGAAATTATAGTTGAAACTACCTTATGACCCAGTGATTCCACGACTGAGTATACATCAAGAAACCCCAAACACTAATTTGAAACAATATATGCACCCCTATGTTATTTATAACAGCCAAGATATGTAAACAACCCAAGTGTCCACTAAGAAAGGAGTGAATAATAAAGAGGGGGTACATATATACAATGGATCTTACTTGTCCATCAAACACTATGAAATCTTCCCATTTGTTGACAGCATGCATGGACCTAGATGGTATTATACTAAATGGAGTCAGTCAGAGAAAGAAAAACACCATATATCTCACTTATATGGGGAATCTAAAGAACCAAATTAAACAACCAAAATTGAAACAGATCCAGAGAGAGCAGACTGATGGTTGTTAGAGGGGAGGGAGTTGGGGGACTAGGTGGAAAAGGTGAAGGAATTGATAGGTACAGATGGGTAGTTACAAATAGCCAGAGGGATCTCAAGTACAGCATAGAGAATGCAGTTGATAATATTGTAATAACTATCTCAGTTGCCTGGTGGCAACTGGGATACCAGGAGGAAATACTGGGAATACCAGGAGGAAAACTTTACACATATGATTGTCTTACCACTATGCTATACACCTAAAACTAACACAAAATGAAACTGAAGAAAAAAAAAGAACATTAGAAAAAAATACTGGGGTAGCTCAAAAAAATCAAACTTTGTTAGACAATAGGAAGATCTAATAAAAGTTTTATCTCAATCACTGCAATAGAATTTATAAATATTTAACATTATTATATTCAATGTGAAATTTCTTATGGCACATATAAGAGGCAGACAATAAATGGTTTTCTGTTAAGGTTATCTTTTTTATGCTTACTGGCTGCATTTTTTCATAAAGTCACTATACAGACACTCTGTCCATCCTATTAACTTAAAAGCTACCTCTCGGCTATCGTGTTTTGCAAATACTCCCCATTTGTATTTTGAGTTTATGATTTTTGTCGTAAGAAAAGAAATTTTAACTTCATGAAATTAAATCTCTTATACTTTAAAAGGCCTTTTTTGTCCTGGCTAGATTGTTCATTTGGTTGGAGCATTGTCCTGTACACCAAAAGATTGTGGGTTCAATCCCCCAGCAGAGCACACACTAAGGTTGGGGGTTCGATCCCCAGTCACTATGGGAGGCAACCAATTAATGCTTCTGTCTCACATCAATGTTTCCAGCTGTCTTCCTTCCTCCCTCTCTAAAAATCAATGAACATGTCCTTAGCTGAGATTTAAAAATTTTTTGAAAAGGCCTTCTTTATCACAAGACTGTCAAAACTTTATGCTAATATTTTTATAGTTTTATTTTCCATATTTAATCTTCATCTAGAATTCATTCTTATGTGAAGAGCACAGGAGAAATCAGTCAAAATTTTCTAAGTCCTTGGCCAGTTCTTTAAACCTGGGAAGAACATAACTTAAAGAAAACATTTGCTATAAACCTTGTATCTTCAGCCAGATACAGCTACTGACCAACAACATGGTAAACAACTCAAGTTGTAATCAGATTTCTTCATATAAACTATCAGTGAGGCTTGGGCCAATAAAAGAAACAAAGACTTTTAAAAATATATCTATACACCCCTTTATTTGTAACTTATTTACATTACAAATTTAAGGATGGCACTAATTCATTGTTACACAGTAAGAGAATCATTCTAAATAAATGCAAAACACACTGGCAGAGGAAAGGAAATTATATTTATTTGTTTTAATGTTTTCCCAACACTTAACAACGACAAGCAAACTGCAAACAGACTAACTGCCATTTCCCAAGCACCATGAGGGGGTCTCCATAGCCCCATTTGATGAATATGAAATTAATACTTCAAGTCTTACAACTCTTGAAAATGAACTTAGAAATTTTTTAGAAGCTGCATTAATTTGCTTATTACCATATAAATATTATTTTGCATTAATTTACTGGAAATACAGTAAAAAAGCAAAATATTACATTTCAGTGCAATATAAAATGATAGCTAAACTTTAAAAAATTACTTTTCTACCTCTGCTGTAAAACTACTAAATCTTTTTTTGTACCAACCAAATTTAAGTAACTCAGGAAAATTCCTGATATATAAAAATACTAGATTGACAGCCAGAATGTACAAATTAACAATTTGAAATATTTATTCTATATAAATAAAAAAACAAATTTAATTTTATAATTCAGAACAAGGTTATACCATTTGAAAAAAATCATACCAATGTAAATGTTTCACAGTGTATCTTACTTGTGAGTTCATCTATTTGTTTTTTATTTTTTTAAATCCTCACCTGGCAATATTTTTTATTATTGAGTTTTAGAGAGAGAGGAGGGGGGGATGGGGTGGAGGAGAGGGAGAGAAGGAGAGAGACACCCACAGGCTGCCTCCTGTACGCACCTGACCAAGGACCGAACCTGCACCCCGGTGTGTGCCTTGACTGGCGGTTGAAAACACAACCCTGGTTGGAGTGTCACCCCATCCACCAAAAGGCTGCATGTTCAACTTTCGGTCAGGGCACGCATGTAAATTTGCAGGTTCAATCCCTAGTCGGGGTACATAAGGGAGGCAGCCGATGGCTGTTTCTCCCTCACATCGATGTTTCTCTTTCTCCCTTTCTCTTTCTTTCCTAATTTTTCTCTCTCTTCCCCCATTCCTCTCTCTCTAAAATCAATAAACATATTCTCATGTGAGTATTAAAACAAAAAGTCCGTATCTACCAAGTTGAACAAAAGAGTGTATGTGTTCAAAAGAAATTAAAAGAAAAATTATACTCACAGGGAAGTTTACAAATGCCTTGGAACATCAAGGCACTGCAAAATTTTACCAAAAGTAAGCACTCTGTATCACTTAGAATACAGGAGAGTTAAATATTTATGTGTATCATCTTTGTATTTTATTCCCTCAGTAAACAGGCAGTGAGACATTCATTCCTCCTTCATTTAAAATCACTCTAAGGCTTGCCATTGCCTTTTACAAAAAACCTAACTGAACGCCTTATCGGGGCTCCCACGGCACTGGCCTGGCCTTCGCCTGCCTTCTAGCCCCTGCCCCTTGTATCCCTCCCCTCCCCACCTCCAAGGCACTGCTGTGAGCTTCAGCCCACATCACACAAGCTACTCCCACCACCAACCCTCTCTAAGAGTAACTCCTGGTCTTCCTTCCAGCTTGGCTTAAATACCATTTTCTTAACCATGCCATCTGTCCCAGGTGCCCAGACCAGATCGAGTCTCCCCTTATCAGCAGGTTTGACATGTAGTGCTCTGACTCGGTAGCACTTCCAATGTCCTTAACCTTTAAATATTCATAATAATTTGTTACAGCAAACCGTTCCTCAACTTCCTCAGCTCCCAGCACCCTTATTTTCTTGGTAGTTTTTCCCACAAACCTCCTACACTACAAGAAATGCCTAACAGTTAGTTCATTTAATAGTTAGGTTCAAACAAATTGAGTATTTATGTCCTAACGAGTTAGTATCCTTTTTTAATAAATAATATACACAGACTAAAAATATTCTAATGTCATTTTTAAATAACTACAATTACTCATGGGACGTGCGCACCTACTGCGCACTGCACCACTTCTCAAACCCTGGCGTTAGATTGTGCACTGCCATCATCATCTCCTTTTCCACCGTGAATTTTGCATGACACTTGCTTTTTATCACAGTGACTCACAGCAGCCACCAAAAACCCAACTTCACAAAGATATCACAGCACCGAAATGAAGGAAACACAGTCGAACATAGAAACTGAACTACCTTGACTTAGAAGTTTGCACAGTGTCCAACAGATGCTGTTATTTTTCCCTAAAATTTTTGAACTAAGCCTGGGAATTCTGAGGTGTCCTGAGGTATTTCAGGATGTAGTTAGGAACTGCAGGCTTACAATCCATCCTCTACAATGCTTTTGTTCACCATATTCCCAGGGCTCACCCAGCACAGTGGATGTTTTAACCTTTAGATTACACATCCTGACAACTTCTAAAAACTTCTACTTGAGACCACGGGCAGCTTCCATTCCAAAACCAGCCAATTAGCATCACTCTCTTCCATAATAAAACTTAGAGATTTTTTGTAAATTTGGATGAGCTTTTAAAAATTATATAGAAGAGCAAAAAAAAAAAAAGCCAAAAAAAATCAAAACAATTTAGAACAAAGTAAAAGGACTGCACTCATCAGTATTTATAAAGCTACAGTAATTACAGTAATTGCGGCTCTGGAGCAGGAACACACAGAACCACATAATAGAGGCTGCAGAGCCCCCAAATAGAGTTATGTATATTTGGAAACTTATACACAATAGAGATAGCATTTTACAGCAACTGGGGTAAAGGAGGGACTACTCAGTAAATGTTAGTAGGACAACTGGTTATCCACATGGAAGAACAATGAGGCGCCTGCCCACAGCACATAAATAATGGTAAATACTTACATGTTTGCATGTATCCAACACTGTTCTAAACACTCCCTGCATACCAACCATGCATTTAATCCTTACTGCTACCTTAAGAAACAGGTACTGTTAGCATTCCCAGGTAAGAGGAGAAAACTGTAAATTGTCCAAGGTCACAGGGGTAGTAAATAACAGAACCAGAGTCTTGACTTTAACTACACTGTACTGTAGTGACACTCTCATGTATTATACACATATTCCAGATCTATAAAATATTAAGTAATGAAGATTTTGGGAAAATATAGAGAAAATCTTGGAGTTAGGCAACCTTCTTAATCAACATAAGGAACCACAGAGCTAGAAAAGATAGATATGCTTCATTTCATTGCATTTAAATTAAAAAAAATAACTTTTATGGCAAAATATAACCAAAGACAAAACTGGGAGAAAATATACCACATACAACAGGTAAAGAATTTAAAAGGTAACACCACTCACTAGAAAAAGAGTCTGTGTTTCAATAAAACTTAATTTACAAACAGATATTAGGATGAATTTAATCCATCAACTGTAGTTTACTGATTCCTGCCTCAGAATATTTTGCCAGCAAAAAAACGAGTGAACTATGTTTCACTGATCTGGAATATATTCTGTGAAAAATTACAAGTGTAAATGACATAGTTTCCCAGGCATACGATTATATGAACATTGGAAAAGTGTGTAGCAGGTTGTTACCAAGGGTTACCGGGAAGGTAAGGATGGCAGAAAATGGGAGAAGGGGCTGGGGCAGGGGAGTGAATTTATAAGTATTATATATGCACATATATATGTATGTGGTAGGTGTGAGTATATGTTTACACTTGTGAATTCACACTTGTGTGAATACCTAACGGGGTACATTTTAAAAACTAGTCACCAACATGGGAATTATCTCAGGGTGGTGGGGTTTCAGTTGATTTTTATTTCTTTTTCCTTTTACCTCTGGTATTGTCTGAATATTTTATGTAAAAGCACTAATGCTTGTTTAAGCAGAAACAAAGCTGTTTTTTACAATTATATTTTATTGATTATGTTATTACATTCATCCAGATTTTTCCTCCTTTGTCCCCCTCCACTGAGCACCCCCCTACTCCCTCAGCCAATCCCCCCACTATTGTTCATGTCCATGGGTCATGCAGGTAAGTTCTTTGGCTACTTCATTTCCTATACTGTACTTTACACCCCCATGGCTACTTTGTAACTATCTGTGCTTCTTAATCCTCTCACTTGTTGCACCCATTCCCCCCACACCCACCTTCCAACCAGCAACCATCAAAACATTCTCCAGATCCATGATTCTGTTTCTGTTCTTCTTGTTTGCTCAGTTTTGTTTAGATTCAATTTTTGACAGGAATATATTTTTGCCATTTTATTGTTCATAGTTTTAATTTTCTTCTTCATCTTAAGTAAGTCCTTTTAACGTTTCATATAAAACATGGTTTGCTGATGATGAACTCCTTTGCTTTTTTCTTGTCTGGAAAGTTATTTACCTGCCCTTTGTTTCTAAACGATAGCTGTGCCGGATAGAGCAATCTTGGCTGTAGGTCCCTGCTTTTCATGACTTTGAATATTTCTTGCCAGTAGTCCCTTCTAGCCTGTAAAGTTTCTTTTGAGAAATGAGCTGAGAGTTTTATGGGAACTCCCCTGTAGGTAACTAACTGCTTTTCTTTTGCTGTTTTTAAAATTTTCACTTTATCTTTGACTTCCAGCATTTTAATTATGATGTAACTTGGAGTAGGCCTCTGGATCCATCATAATTGAGACTCTCTGTGCTTCCTGGACTTGCATGTCTATTTCCTTCATCAAATGAGGGAACTTTTCTTTCATTAGTTTTTCAAATAAATTTCCAATTTCTTGTTCTTCCTTTTCTCCTTCTGGCACCCCAATGATGCAAATGTTGGACCTCTTGAAGTTGTCCCAGAGGTGGCTTATACTATCCACATTTTTTTTTAGTTCTTTTTTTCCTTCTTGTTCTAATTGGTTGTTTTTTGCTTCCTTATGTTCCAAATCATTGATTTGATTCTTGGCTTCATCCACTCTATTGTGTTTCCCTGTAAATCGTTCTTTACTTCAGTTAATGTATCCTTAGTTTCTGATTGGATTTTTTAATGCAGCTGAGGTCCTAAGTTCCTTGAGTACCCCAATAACCAGTGTTTTGAATTCACATCTTACAGAGATTGCTTATCTCCATTTCATTTAGCTCTTTTTCTGGAGTTGTGATCTGTTCTTTCACCTGGGCCATGTTTTTGTCTCCCTGTATTAAGTAGAGCTGTTTTGGGTCCCTATCTTGGTAGTGTGGCCTAATGCAGTAGGTGTCCTGTAGGGTCTAGTGGCACAGCCTCCCCTATCACCCAAGCTGGGTACTCCAGGTGTGCCCTTCATATGGTCTGACTATACCCTCTCCTTATAGTTGAGCTTTGATTGCTGTTGGCAGATCAATAAGAGGGATTTACCCAGGCCAGTCAGCTGCAAGGACTGGCTGTGACCACTTACCACCAACCTCCCCCTCTATGGAGGATCAGCTGTGCAGGGGGAGGGTGGTGGTGCTCCGACATGGTCTACTGCGTGCAATGGCCCTGGGGTTTCCCTGGTGACATGGGCCAAGGTTAGCCCCCACCTGTATTTTTCCTGGGGCCACCCTGCCTGAGATATAAAGCAACCTGAGATGGCTGCTACTTGTGCTAGGCCTAGGGTTCACTGAGGCCAGCTGTTGCTTGTTTGAGAGGATTTAGGAAGTTGTGCAGTATGAGCCAAGACCAGCCATTCATATGGAAAAGCAGCTTGGGTGAGTCTGTAAGTTGGGTGGGGTGGAGTCTCTAGGGATCTCTAAGGCAGGTTGATGGGGTCTCAGATATGGAACCAGCTTGCTGGCTCTGTGGCTCTGTGGGGAGAGGGTTTAGCAAAGGGACAATGGCCTCTGCTAGCCTTGATGCCACACATTTCAGTTTCTCCTAGTATATATACTACTGGTGCCTTTCAAGCTGGCACCGTGGTCCTGGAGCTCAGAGGGAGTTGAGTCTGAGTAGGTGAGTCCATGTGTTGGTTCTTTGAGAGGAACTGCTTGGGGCTCTAGCAGTTTCTTCCACTGACTCAATCCCCACTGGTTTTTGTAGCCAGAAGTTGTGGGGGCTTTTCCTGGCACTAGAACCCTGGGCTGGGGGGCTGTGGTGTGGGTCTGGGACTCCTTACTCCCGAGATATCCCTCCCAAATTTTTATCCACCACACATGGGTGTGGGATCAGATAATTCCATGTCTACTCCCCTTCTACTAGCCTAAATGGGTGTGTTTTCTTTAATTCCATCCACAGCTGTCAGACTTCCATCAACTTGATTTCTGACAGTTCTGAGTGATGGTTTTTCCTGTATTTTAGTTATAATTTTGATGTGGTTATGCAAAGAGGTGACCCACATTTGCCTATGCTGCCATCTTGACCAGAAGTCCCCCTTGATTTTTATATACAGTCTACATAGGAGGGGACAATATGAAAAGTCTGGGGTATATCTATATACTGAGACTGAAAGACTATAAAAAATAAAAATATTATGTTACAGAAAATTTTTTCAAATTTCAAAAGGTGTAGTATGACTGGGCTTACATTGATATATTTATATACAATTGAATATATACACACAAATATGCATATATTTAAATACAAATATGTAGGGAAGAGTCTAGAAGAATGAACACGAAGCAGTTAATAGAGCTTCTTCCTGGGTTTGGGAGTGGGACTGAGCTTCTGGGAAAGCACAGGGGGTAAAAGCATTTCACTCCATGGGCTGCTTTATTTAAAACTTACATGTTTATTATGAATAGTTGCTTATGCATTCCTCTTGCCATCTTTTTATTTTTTAATAACAAAAACCCTTTTAGATGTTACAGGTGAATAATCCCTGTTGTAAAGAAAGGATTTTTTTAAAAGATCTACCACTGGCCCTAGCTAGGTAGTTCAGTTGGTTAGAGCATCATCCCGATTTGCCAAGGTGGCCAGTCTATCTGTAGTCAGGGCGCATACAAGAAGCAACCTATAAATGTATAGATATGCAAAATAACAAATCAATGTTTCTCTCTCTCTAAAAGCAATGACAAGTGTCTTCCGGTGAGGATAAAAAGGGGGGGGGGATATACTGTATCACCACTCCCGTAACCACGTTTCCTCTGTCACAGTAGAAGACCCATGGACACGCACTCCCTGGTTGACTTCATGTAGAAACTATCCCGACTTATCACCAGGGGCCTGAGTCCCTACCCAGTTACGTTTGCTTAATTTTAGTGTAGTCTCACCAGGGTCACTGTACAAATGATTTTGAAACAGGTTTAATGATCCCGTCTAATCTCCTCCACATTCCCAGGTCCCTGCAAATTTCTCACTTCTTAATGAAATACCTCTCACTTCTTGACGGACTATTCCTCAGTTTTTGATAGAATATTTCACACTTCTTGATAGAATTTCATCTTATGAAAGGAAAATATCTACAGGGAACTTATTTCAGTTGCCACCCCCCGCCACCCCTCCAAATATCAACAAATCATATCACTCACTGAACAACTTGTGTGGCAAATAGTCATTCGAAATTTTATTGTATCCTTCAGTAAAAAAATAACATACGGTATCTGAATACTGGCAGAAATAAAATGAAATGTCTTACTGATCAAAGAGGTTCAAAGTTTGCCAGTAGAAATGCAGGACAAAAGGATAAGCAAGCATTGTTATACATCTATGAATTTTAAGTGTTCTATAAAATGTTACTGATCCTAAGAAAATGATCTCTTCATTATAAGAATCTAATGTCAAATGACTTCATGTTTCTTTCACTCCTTAATAACGTTACTCTTGACCGTTCTATCCCATCCAGTGGGTCTCCAAATCCTGCATTTTACCCTTCCTGATCCATTGGTGCACACTATCACCATATAGTACAGTAAGTAGTTCAGGCTCTCTTGCTTTGAGTTCTTAATTTACAATTTATAAACAAAAAGTTAAAAAAAATAAAAGTTAAAATAATTTAACATTCTAAAGGCCCCACAAAATATATTCCTCTTATCAAATAGGAACAGGCAACACCTAAGAGCTGACGAATGTTCCCTACGCTGCTTTGCTACACTGCAGTCAGTGCTCAGACTCCAGAGCGCAGGCCCTCCCTCGGCCCTGCACAGCTAGTCCTCTGACCGCATCCAACCCAGCCTGCGAGAGACTCCTTCCCTGGGAAGGAGTTAGTTCATCTTAATCTTTAATTAAGGTTAAATGGTTAGTTTTCAACATTATAATGATTACTTTAATTGTCTGATATACATACACCTTTCAAAATTTTTGATGATACCAGAATACCACAAAATCAGTGAATGTCAACTTCTAATCAAAGCCGGATCTGAAATTCCTTTCCAGGATAACACCCTAATAGGGAAATTCAATTAGATTGTTCTAATTTACAGTATCTCCCTTCCCAACCACTTTCCTAACCAAGAAATATCTGCATTCATTTATTCAATAAGAGCACTTTCCTTTTCCTCAGCTTTCAGCCTTTCCTCCTCTCCCTCCTTCCCCCACAAGAAAGAACCATAGTGGAAAAAACCTTGGTAAAATAAACTGAAGCAGACATGGTTTTGAACCCTACCTCTGCTTTGCTAGTCCATTCCTCTCTGTGTCTAAACCTTTCTCCTCTATAAAATAGGAAAAACAATGCCTTCCTTTGAAAAAAACTTCTGTGAAGATATGTGAAAAGAACATACCTCATTGCTTGACAGACAACAGGGCCTCAATAAACAGTAAATATTCATAGTTTAAAAGCCTACGATATCCCCCCAAATCGCTAACATCTAGCACCTCAGTTTTCACCAACATTTTCAAAATTGTTATGCATAAAATAATATGAACTTTATATATTTTTTACTTTTAATCCCATTTTGACAATTATATGTAAAATAATATTAGGTGATCTTAAAACCAAAGTTTAATCATCTTGCTTCTCTGCCTAATCTTTCAACAGCCTCCCATTATTGCTAATATAAAATCCAAATTCATTACCATGGCATTCAAAACGGCGACAGCATCTGGTTCCAGCCTCTCTACAACCTAATCTCACATCACGCTCCCTCTAATTCAGTAAGTTCTGGCCGCACTGTTCAGCATGCTCAACAAGCATGTTGTTTCCCACACTGAAGTCTTCGCATTTTCTGTCCTTTCTGCCTGAACACTCACTCCGCACTCCCTCTTTGTCACATGGCTAGCTTCTTCCAATCCTTCATGGTTCAATCCAGCTGTCACTTCCACAGAAGCCTGTTCTGACAGCCAGCTCTGCAAAGGCCCTAGTCTCCTGTTCTGCCCATTAGGTGTGTGCTCTTCTCAGCAATTCACTTTCTGGTTCTCTGTAAGACCTATCCCCCCAACCCCCAATAGAAGACTAGACTACAGGGGAATATTAAAATGACCCAGCTTTGCCATGGCTACTTGCTATTTGCACACTGGTTTGTTTTTGTGTTTTGCTTGCTTACTTTTTTATCCTCTTCAGGATACTAGTGATTGGACAGGTGGCTGGATCAGAGTAGAATTAAGTACTAGTGATTCCTAGTGACAGCTAATTTCCACTGTTTTTTCTAAGATCAGCCTGTCTCAAAAATGTTATTTTCAAATGATTCCAAGTCTGTCCTTTGTAAAAATGGTTTAGTATCACTTTTGAAAGTGTCATAAATAATATTAATATTTTATAACTTCCACATGATCAGCAAAAAAAGTAAGTAAATCTGATTAAGCTACAAACAATACTACTGATGTTCCAAACAATTACCTGGAAATTCTCTAAAATGATCCTTAGAAAATGTTAGTAATAGTCTTGGTTAACATGCCAGCAAATTTATATTTCACCTTGAAACAGGGAGAAAATTTGAATTGGTCATTTTGATTCTGCTAGATGAGAAAAAAGTAAGAATTTTCATATTAACTATGTAGAACTTTCATGAAAACATCTTACAAGCACCTTTTTGTTATTTGTGGTCAGAAGATTCTTCTAAGAATAAGACATGTCACCCAATACACAATGCAAAGCCTTTTGAATTTCTAAGACAAGAGTATTTTTGTTCCACTTTTACAAATTACATTGATGAAAATATGGGCTCAATGATAACAACTGAGAGGTAAAGCCCAAAGACCTGAATGACACTGTTTTACACTGTAAGTCAATGCTTCTCTGATTGTTAAACTGTGTCATATTTTTCTGTCATAAGCAATAATGTACTAGTATTCTGAGTATAAAATGTTTCATCACAGTAAATTGTCAACTTCTTTTAAGAGAGTGTATCTTCTTTGCAATGCTTCTTTTCTAGTCATCCACAGTTACTTTGACATAATATAAAAATAGATACTTATCTAATCTGAAACATTCTAAATAACTCCGAAGTTGACATGACTACATTCATGAATATTCAAGATCACTTCTACTTCCCAAGCCAATGTTTTATTTTATTGCTACAATTACAGAGGCTTTTGTGGTGGAGAGGTATTGTGGGTTTGCGAAGAGAAAGGCATCAACCCAGCCTACTATAGCTAGCAATCTTTTGCAATCATCTGTGGTTTTTTAAAAATCATAACAATAAATATTTCATTACCTCATTCCCATCTGCAAAGTTGCTGGGTTTTCCCTTTCATTTCAGTGAATTACAGAAACAAGAGAAAGCTCTATGTCAACAATGACCTGTGTAATGTAATTGACCTTACTGGTTTGTAATGTCACCATAGCAAGAGACTGAGGGCAAGAAACAACAACTTACAAAATAGAAATTCAGAGATCCAAGATCTAGTCCTAGCTTCTTTAACACCATGCAAGGATACTTCTAAGACAGAATGGGTATTACAGGACCAAGTCCGAAGGTATAATAACAACAGTTAATATTACTGGACAGTTATTATGTGCCAGGCACTGTCCTAGGGCTTTACCTGTATTAATTTTTACTCCTCCAATCATAGTGATAGAAATTATTATTATCCCCATTTACGTTGAGAAAACTGAGCCAAAAATAAATAAATAAATCGCTCAAAGTTATGAAGCCAGCTATGGAAAAGACAAGATTTGAAACAAGTTAGTGTGGCTCCACTGTGCCCAGGATCATAATCGCCAAATTTGCACTGATACATTAGCCACTCAGAGACAAGGGGCTATTGGGAATCTGAAACGGCACTAATCTTAATTAAAATTTGCTTTAAGTATAAAATATATTACACACCAGTTTAGAAGACTGGGTACACACACACAGGATGTAAAATATATCTAACAATTTTAATACTGTTAGAAGTGACAAGTGAAAATATTTGGGATATATTTGTTTAATAAAAACATTATTAAAATTAAGTATACCTGTTTCTTTTTACTTTTCCAATGGAGTACCTAGAAAATTTCAAATTATGTATGTGGCTTGCACTGTACTTCTGTTGGACAGTACTGCATGGCACCGTGCTCCTACCCTTCATTAGTACACTTTAAAACAAACAAGCAGGTCCTTTCTAAATACAAAAAAAGTTTCGTTGTTTTCTTCAAAGGGTAAAAAATTATGAATCATGACAGCACACTTAAAGGACAAAAGCAAAGCTCTCCTGGCTGTCGAATATCACAACTGGTCTACCTGCTAAACAGTAACAAAGCATTTTAAGCCACTTATCAGCACTCTCCCTTTAACACCTACTCAGAAATGTTTTTTTAGAAACTAAACTTTTCAAAACTTTTCATTAAAAATGAAGTTATAATTAATTTATTATTGATGAATGTTCAAACCATTGGGAGAAAGGTTTCTGCAAAGCAGTTACACAATTTCAGAGTGTCATCCACAACAAATTACTTATAAATCACAGAGGAGGAAAGGACCTTCCTAACAGACAGAGCTGGTGGCCCCCGACTTAACTAAGTGATCAAATTCAGTACTACCAGCAGCGAGACAACCTGACCTCATATACATCCTAATAGGCTGCAGCAGTAAGAAGTATTGCAGTATTCTTACTAAAAGAGTTTAATCTAAATCTAAGACTGGAAAAATAATTGAACCAACTCAGAACGTGACACATTCTGTAAAACAACTGCCTGGACTTTCCGAAGAGGAGTCGGTGCTGGGAGAAACGGAGACACAGGGGCTGCTCCAGATGGAGAGAGACTTAAGAGACAAAAACAAACGCACAAGTGATGTTTTACTGGCTCCTGGGCTCAAACAAACAAAACACCATTTAGGGAATACTTGGGTGGATTTAAATTTTGAGTATATTCGATAATATTTTTGATTTTTCTTAGGTGTGATTAATAGCACTGTTATGTAGTGAAATGTCCTTATTCCTGGGTATTTTTGCAATATTAACTAAAACACTGAGATAAAAACATTGCATTGGGTTGTTGACTGTCCAAGCGATTACAACATACCAGCAACTATGTACATGTAGCATATGCCCTTACACATAAGGACTCCAGAAAATTCAGACCAGTGAAGCTAATTATATAACCCAGAAGAGTAACAGTTTACACTGGACATGTGTTGGTTCCTTAGCTTTCCATTGATCATTTAAGCTAACCCACACCATTTCAATAAATTCCTTTCACTGAAGTTAGTTAAAATGTGCAATGCCTGCAAAAAAAAAAAAAAGCAAAAAACCCATTCTGGGTATGTAAGATTTTAAAACAGATTTAACTATCACATTTTTATATAATCAGTTAAAAATTGATAAAGTACCACAGCACATTAATAAAGTTTTCCCAATATTGTGCCAATTTGAGGTAATTATTGACTGTCAAATCTATACTTCAGCTATTTGAGGAGAAATTTTTCTAATTTTAGAATCTAGGACCTGACCTTTATTTAAAAACAAAACAAAACATGAAAATAATATATCTTTCTTAATAACCTAATTTATTTTTTAATTTTTGAAGTTAAACATCATTTCTCATTTCTATTTTTATTGTTTTATTTAATTAAATTTTAAAATATATTTTGTTTGTGCTATTATAGTTGTCCCATTTTCCCCCCTTCATTCCCCTCCACCCTGCATACCCCCTCCCCTCCACATTCGCCACTTTAGTTCATGTCCATGTGTCATAAGTTATTTAGCTTCTACATTTCCCATACTATTCTTGCTCTCCCCCCATCTATTTTCTCCCCACCATCTATGCTACTTATCCTCTGTACCACCCCCAACTCCCCTGTTGCTAACCTTCCGTGTGATCTCCATTTCTGTGGTTCCGCTCCTGATCTAGCTGTCCTCTTAGTTTGCTTTTATTTTAGGTGTGGTTGTTAATAACTGTGAGTTTGCTGTCCTTTCACTGTCCATATTTTTTATCTTCTTTGTCCTAGAGAAGTCCCTTTAACATTTCATGTAATAAGGGCTTGGTGATGATAAACTCCTTGAACTTGACCTTATCTGAGAAGCACTTTATCTGTCCTTCCATTCTAAATGAAAACTTCACTAGATAGAGCAATCTTGGTTGTAGGTCTTTGGATTTCATAACTTGGAATACCTCTTTCCAGCCCCTTCTTGCCTGTAAGGTCTCTTTTGAGAAATCAGGGGACAGTCTGGTGGGAACTTCTTTGTAGGTCACTGTCCCCTTATTTCTTGCTGCTCCTAGAATTCTCTCCTTCATTTTAATCCTGGGTAATGTAATCATTATGTGCTTTGGGTGTGTTCCTCTTTGGATCCACCTTCTTTGGGACTCTCTCTAAGCTTTCTGGACTTCCTGGAAGTCTATTTCCTTTGCCAGATTGGGGAAGTTCTCCTTTATTATTTGTTCAAATAACTTTTCCACTTGTTGCTCTTTCTTTCCCCCTTCTGGTACCTTTATAATTCGGATGTTGGAACATTTAAAGATGTCCTGGAGGTTCCTAAGCCTCTCCTCATTTTTTTGAATTTTTGTTTCTTCCTTCTTTTCTGTTTGGTTTTTTCTTTCTTCCTTCTGGTCCACTCCCCATTGATTTGAGTCCCAGTTTTCTTCCCATCACTATTGGTTCCCTGTACATTTCCTTCATTTCTCTTACTGTAGCCTTCATTTTTTCATCTAATTTGTAACCAGAATCAACAAATTCTGTGAGCATCCTCATCACTGGTGCTTTGAATTGTGCATCTGATAGGTTGGCTCTCTCTTGGTCACTTAGATGTATTGGCTCTGGGGCTTTGATCTGTTCTTCCATTTGAGCCATTTTTGGGGGGTGGGGGGGGTCTGGTCGGGCCTGTTACTCACGAGGGGAGGAGCCTTAGGTGTTCACCAGGGCGGGGCAACCCAGTAGCTGGGTTGTGACACTGTATGTGGGGGCGGGGTCAGAGAGGGAGCAATGGCGCTTCTTCCGCTAGCTTGTGCTCGCACATGTTCTCGTTGTCTCTCTGATTTCGGTCCCCTCTGCCACTTCCCACAGCAAATTGGGGCCTTCTGGTGCTGGTTCACACATGGGTGGGCTTGTGTACATTCTAGGACCCTGTGAGTCTCTCCAACAAACTCTCCTGTGAGGCTGGGAGTCTCTCCCAGCACCTCAACCCCCACAAGTGTTTTCAATCTGTGCTTTGAGGCTTTATTTCCCGTTGCTGGGCCCTGGGTTGCATGGTCTGTCTTGCTCCCCATTTTCACCTGGTTTATCTGCTCCCCAAATGTGTGTCCACAGTCACACCTCACTGGGTCTGCCCATTGTCACCCCATGCTCGGGGTCTGCCAGCCACCACCTGTGCGACCGGGACCGTCAACCACCGCTTTTTCCTGCCACAACCCTCTCACCTCTATTTTTAAAGTGTGCTTCCAAAAACCTTTGATTCCCTTGCCTTTGTTCAAGGAAACTAAATAAAATAAAACTAAAATTAAAATGCTTTAAGATAAAAAAAATAGAGTAAAAAGCTCTGAATAATAACCTAATTACCATAGATCACTAGGTTCAAAATGATGTATTACATCTTTATTGTATTTTTTTACAATTTTATTTATTTTTAGAGAGAGGGAAGAGGAGGGAGGTAAAGAAGCATCAATGAGCTAGAGGAACACCAGTTGGTTACCTCTCATATGCCCCCACTGGGGATTGAACCTGCAACTAAGGTATGTGCCCTGACTGGAAATGAACTGGTGATCTTTCAGTCTGCAGGACGAGGCCCTACCCACTGAGCCACACCAGTCAGGGCAGTGTATTTATTACATTTTAAGAGAGCAGGGTTTCAAGAGTTTAAGTCAGTAACAATAACATCAAAGGTTTCTGGACTTCAAGGGCTCGTTAAAATAAATATTCACACATTAATTTTCTCAAAAATATTACTAAGAATCTATGTATGAGAACAAAAAAAATTTTTGTTCTTGTTTACTGATCCTCACTCCACCCTAGCCCACTCCTATCCCCACAATACAAATTTAATGAGAGCGGGAACTTGCCTGGCATCTATCTGGGTAGTCAATAAATGTTTATTGAATGAATGAAGATCCTAAGCACCTAAATTACAACAGTGAGACACAAGTATCTACCCCCAGACACACACAACACAGTCACAGCTCACATAAACACAACCAGAACAGTGTGGTGGGAGCCAAGAAAAGGTATGTATAAGGTGCACTCAGAGAGAACTGGCCTAACAGGGAAAACATTCCCGCAAAATGTGATTATGGACACAAAACTGAGGGGGGAGGAGGAGACAGCCAGCGAAGAAGAGCAGAATGCAGCCAAAGGAACAGAAGGTGCCAAGGCCTAGAAACCAGGTGGTAGTGGAAGAGGCAAAGGACTCAAGGAAATTTAGAATTGGGTGGGCAAGGACTAGATTGTGAGAAATTTTATATGCTACATTAAGAAGTTTGGCAAAGGTGCCCTGGCTGGTGTGGCTCAGTGGATTGAGTGCTGCTCTGCAAACCGAGGGTCACTGGTTCGATTCCCACTCAGGGTACAGGCCTGGGCTGCGGGCCATGTCTCCAGTAGGGGGCTCTCCAGAGGCAACTACACACTGATGTTTCTCTCCCTCTCCTCCTCCCTTCCCCTCTAAAAATAAATAAATAAAACCTGAAAAAAAAGTTTGCCAATGGCTTTAGATGAGAAGTGACGATAAGATTTCTTATTAAAAGGATCATTCCTGCTGCAAAATGAAGATTAACTTGAAGAGAACAAGGCTATCGTTGATAGGGAAACTGGTTAGAAAGCAACTACAGAAATCTCGGGTAAAACTTGATTAATTCCTATCAGGAAACTAGGAAGAGTTAAGAGAAATGGGTAATTTGGTTAATTTTTAGGGTGAACTCAATCAGCCTTGGAGAAAAATTAAATATGAAAGTGAGTGTAAGTTAATGTGGAATAAGGGCAATGGAGGAGTCAAAGACGACTGACAAGTTTCTGGCTTAAACAATGGCGAAACAGAGGTGCTAGTCACTGACAAAGAGCATACAGTAGGGGAAGTCCCAGTACCCTCTGCTGTAGACACAGAGAGTTTAAGATGATAATGGGATGTGGATGTGGAGGGCAACAAACTTGGAACTCAGCAGAGATTCAGAACGGAGATACCTGTGGCATCTGAAGTTACAAGATAAAATGAGATAGACTAGGAAGTGAAAAATCTGAGGAAAGCTGAGTACCAAATTCTGCAGAATACCAACACGTAAGAGAAAAAGCCTACAGAAAGTTACAGAGGTCAAAGAACAAAAGAACACGGAATCACCAGGAGCCAAAGAACTATTTCCAGGAGGGTTGATGGCTCAGAGTAAAAAAAAAAGATGGACACACATGACCTAGACAAGAACAGAGGCCAGACTACAGCAGGGCGCTCGGGAACAGACGGCACACAAGAAACAGGGCCTGTCAAATGCAAAGAGAGCTTATAAATTAATCATCTGGTTAAATCCTGTTAAAATTTGAGATTCTGTGTCAGTTGCAGGGTGAGGCCTGAGATTCCACATTTCTAATGCATATCCAGTCCACAAACAACACTTTTGAGAGGCAAGGATATAAGGACCACTTTTTAAAAGCATACAATGTAGAGAAGAGAGAAGTTGGTAAATAAAGATCTGAGTTTGTTCTTCTTTTTCAGTCTTTGTAATAGAGGAGAGCGTTGAAAGGTGGAAAGAACCAGAGAGGGTTAATTCAGACAAGAGGGAGGTAAGATCAGGGTCCAGGCTTCTGGCCGTAATGGAGGAATAGGGACTAGACTCATTACCCTCCCACCTCACAACTAGAAAACTAGACAAAACTCAATGAAATGCTGCTTTTCAGATGCTGGACAACAGGCTGCACAGGACTGTCACCCCTGAGAGAAAGGGCACAAACAAGTTACCCCGTGTCACACTAAAATGACCCCACATCACAGCTTGAAGACATCCCATCTGTCAAGGCCTCAGCATGAGGGAAGAGAAAAGCAAAGAGATCAACGAATCTCACATAGTTGAAGAGAAATCAGTTAAGGCCAAGGTGACGACAATTTTCAGGGCAGAGTACAAAAGAAGGAGCTGAGAGAGAGGCAGGGAGGGAGACAGAGAGACAAGCAGACACACAGACATGCGGGTGCACACAAACAAACTCTGGAATTTGGCAGAAGACTGCCCTTGAATCTTCGGATGCCTGTTCATGTGCCTGTGAGGGGCTGAAATTGTACAAAGTATGTTTTCTAACCACAAGATTCAATTAGAAATCAGTAACAGATATTTGGAAAATCCCCAAAATATTTGGAAATTAAGCAATATACAGGGTCTGGCAGAAGTAATGTCTGCTTGAGTGTGATTGTGTAATAGGGTAATAATATGGGTGTAAAAATCTATAGTTTTAATTTAAACATTTCACCTAAAATGTCATATGGTATGCTTGGGTGTGATATTGTTATGTTACAGAATTACATGCTTATGGTTTTGTAATAAAAGATTTTGTAATAAAAAAAATGGGCTGTTATTTGTGCCGGACTCTATATTTCCAAAGAACCAATAGATCAAAGAAGAAATCACACGAGAAATTACAAAACATTCTGAACTTAATGACAATGGACACACAGCAGGTCAGACCAGTGCGACGTAACTAAAGCAATGCTTAGAGAAAAATTTGAAGCATTAAACGTCTACATTAAAAAAAAACATGTAGGAGGACTGATTTTTGGATCAGAATACGGATCATTGTTTTGTTGTAACGAGAAGGAAGATGAGAAAATGGGTGAGCCTGGTGGTCGTTATGGGAGTCATGGTTAACCGCTTGTGCCCACTCTAAAGCAGGAGGCGAGCACAACTGTTGGTGGTGCAGCAGCCTGGGGATCGAATGGCTGCCGGTCATACCACGCATCTGAACAGCTGCAGGGACACAACATGAAAGGAAAAGCAAGAATTACTGGGCTGCACTGAGAGTCCAGTTACGTTGGTAACTGTATTTAAAGGATTTCAGATATGAGAACGTGATTTTGTAGAGTATAAAGGGAAAGGAAAATGGACATTTAAAACTGAATTTCCTTTAGCTGATGAGAGGAAAGTTAAAATGAAGTAAGAGAATTAAAAATATCAGCAAGTGCATGTCAATGGAATCTAAGAGAGGGAAGGAAATAAACAAGAGTGAAGTGAGATGGGCAAAGATGGTGCCCATATAATGTGAGAAACCCACGAGGACAGGAGACTGTGGGGAGACTGTTATATTATGTTAATATTTCAGCACCACAGAGTAACAACGAGGGGTGCAGTTATGGAAGCTGGTGCTTAAAAGATGCTTAAAGAGATGGTGCTTAAAGAGATGTCACTGAAGATGACGAAGTGAAAGAACTGGAGATGACAGTAGAAAAGGAAACCAAGCAGACACTCAGACTATCCAGAACAATGGCAGACTTGGAATGGAGAGGAGAACTGTAAAACAGGACCTTAAGTTTTCAATAAATGAAAGTGAATAGTAAGTACATAGGTGACAGTGAAGAAGAGAACCAGAGATAAAATTCAGTGGCCCACATCTTAAAACAGCAGAAAGTTTTATAATGATTTCACATTTTTGAAAGCTATTTTTGCGTTATTCTTCAGTAATCAGCTATGTTCTAGAGAACTGATGTTGTTCTACATATCGCTAATTGAGTACTTTTCTCATATGAAAAACAAGCATCACAGATTTTATTCAAATACACCACCACAGGTTTACAAATTGTTATCAAGTTCAGCTAAAAACAAATTCTGAGTAAAAATGCATTAATTCTTGAACACAGAAAACAAACAGCACATGAATAATTTATTAAAAGTCTTTGCTGTCAGCAGCTTTACTAACAGAAGTAATACTTATGAAATCCCACAGGACAATCCAGCAACTTAAATATATGCAAAAGAGAACAAAAGATGAAGAATGCTTAATAATGAATCCTACAATATCAAAGCTATGTTCTACAAATAAGGCCGCACATGCACAAGCTCCCACTGCAAGATAAACAGATGTTTCAGAAAAATCATGCCATGGTCTCACAAGGTCTGTGGACCACCTTCTAGAATTCTTCTGTTCAACTGCACATATAATGATGGAAATAAACTAAATTCAAAAGCTTGTTAAAACACAAGCCTGAATTAGTTAAGTCAGAGACAAATTCATATTTCATTCACTGATCTCTTAATCTCTTGATAACACACTTCTGATGTGAAATTACCTTGGGGGTGGGGGAAGAGAAGAGAGGAGGAGACTTCTAAAATCCAAGAAAGATGTTAATAATATGCAAAGGATAAGACACAAGCCCCAAAACACTCACAATAAAGCCATATATAATATAACCAAGCAGTTGTAAACACAGTTGTGGAAGTGACATAAGCCTTTTCCATACTACTGTAACTGCACATCTTTTTCACCCAGATGTAGAATTAGTCACTAAAATGAAATGCAAATGGTCCTTAAGCACTTTTAAAAGACCTCTACCTCGTTCATAATAAGAGAAATGCAAATTAAAACTACACTGAGATACAATTTCTCACCTATCATACTGGGCTCAGAATGTACAAACTTTCAATTATAAGATAAATAAGTCATAGGGAAGTAGTGGACAGCATGGTGGCTGTAGTTAACAATACTATATTGTACACCTGAAAACTGCTACGAGTAGAAAGTAACTGTTCTCATCACAACAAAATTACAAATATGTATAGTGATAGATGTTAATTAAACTTACCCTGGTGATTATTTTGCAATATATACATATTATATCAAATCATTATGTTGTGTACCTAAAACTATGAAATGTTACATGTCGATATCTAAATTAAAGAAGACAGGTATAGCAAGGTAAATAGTTTGAAATTCCCAGACACTCTTGAATTACTAAAAAATAGAACATAAAATTGCCTTTTCTCTGCATTTACTTTCTCAATTACTTTATTCATTCTCCAGGCTCCAACTATTCATTGTTAATGATGGTGTACAAGCCTGAAATCTCTTCCTTCATGTCAACTCGAACTCAACAAATTAAAACCCAATACCTTCTCCTTTCTTATTCCAAATCTTCCTAGGAAGTACTGGTATTTTTCTACTGTGATCTCAAAACTTTATTATCTTCTACCTCACCCCCTCTCAGGACCAATTATTTTGCCAAACTAGCTGTCGTGGCACCTCTCAAATATGCCCGCCCTCTCCATTCACAGTGCCTCCCCCTTAATCTTAGTGTCTTCACTATAGAGACCACTGTCTCTCAGCTCACCTTTGTGTCTGTCACTCTAGCTTCAGATTCCCCACAGTATATATTCCAAAGCTTGTTACGCTCTTTTTGCCCTGAGCCCATTCTATTTCATGGAGAAAATGCAATCCCTTTTATATAAACTAGACTTTTCTTTTTTATACTTCAAAATGTCTTCATTTTCATCTTTCCTCTTTATTTTCTGTCACAGGTTGAACCACTTGAAACTGCAATTTTTAAGCTAAAAATTGATCAAATAGATGGTGGTAGAGTAGGTGGAAGTTACACCTGTCTTCTCCCAGGACCATACCAGGGTAGCAGCTGAAGTACAGAACAATCAACCTGAATAATCACCTGAAGACTAGCTGAACAGAAGTCTTACAACTAAGGATCTCCAGAGGAACCCTCATCAAGACCAACAGAAAGTAGAGAAGAGAAAGGAGCGGGCCCTGCACCCACATGCAGTGGGAGAGAATCCAGAGGGATATTTTGGCTAAGAAGGTTCTCCCCACAGGAGCAAAGGGCTTTAACCCTAAGCTGGGCTCCCCAACAGGGAGCACCAGAGTGGAGAGGAGCCCACACAGTATCTGGCTGGGAAACTCTCGGCAAGGGTTCTGCCTAGTCTTGTGAGAAGGGGGAGGGCTCTCTTGAAGGGCCGGTGCACAGAATTTCAATTGCAGCACACACCCTGGGCTCTAGCAGAGGACAGTGGCCCGAAGTGGACCAGAGTGATAGAGAGAAGCCAAGTGGCTTGGCTGCAGGGAGAGGGCTGGAGTGACAGCAGAAAGAGCACTGTGCTGGGTCCCGCTCCCCCAAAGCCAAGAGACACCACTTTTTTCTGGGTCGAGCATCCCGCTCCATATAACAGCAGCTTCGGGAGAGAGAATAGCACCCCCCTGCCAACTCCTGGAGGCCCCACCCTTCAGGGTTCTCTGCAGGTAAGGAGGTTGCTGGCGGAACCCAGGCGGACCCCAGGTCCAGTCCTTACTCAGGAACTCTCAATGAAACTTCAGCAGGCTGGGACAGTGCCAGAATCACAAGGGAAGAGAATGATTTTTGGGACACAGGTGAGGGCCACTTTCCCCCATACACCTGACCAGCGTCTCCATCCTTATATAGAATTCTCCCTCCAACAGCCCAATTCAGGGCTGTTTTAGCTGGGTGAACTCTGCTGGTCTCATCCTGACAATGCTCTGAGACATCACCCCGCAACAGAGGTGCCCAGATCCCAGAGGGTGGCAGCTAGTCTTGGGATACCCTGAGACTTTTGCTAAGTGCCCTCAGACCCAGCACAGGCATAAAGGTAAATCTGCACCAACCTGGTGAACACAACTTGCCCCTCCCTGACTGGGACTCTATTTTAGGCAATTCACAGACTGCCAGAGGCTCTTCCACTGACTGGGCCTAACAGGCTGCCATGAGGAAAAGGCTAACTCGGGGAGCCTTGGGCCTTTTGCTGACCTGTCCCTGGACTCCATGTAGGTGGAAACCAGCCAAGGTACAAATCAAGGCCCCACCCATGCACACCCAGGCACAGCAGAGGCAACCACAAACTGCAGATCACTTTGTGGCTCCAAACAGGTAGCCCAAGGCCATTTCAGGCAGCATCAGACATTGACTAGCACCAGAGTCCCTCTCAAGAGGCATCGGAACCCACACCCCTGGTGGTGGAATTCTGAACACACCAGAGCACAACTCAGTTCCACAAGGTGCACACCCGAAGAGAGACCCTAGCAGGCACCACACCCCGCTGGGGCCAATTTCACATTATGAGATCAACCAGCACAAAGCGGCTCATACACTATGTCGGCAGGGGAGGCAGTCCATCCTCACAGTCAGTAACCTTAGGAGTCATCCCTACCCACAGAGAGGCCAACTGCAATGAAGACTCTGCTACAACAGGAGGTCTAACATAACCCACACGAGGAACACTCCTGGAGCGCCCAGCTCAGGTGATCAGGGAGACTGCACAATTGAACCCTACAAGACACCTACTACCTAAGGACAGCATACCAAGATTGGGAGTCACCACATATCTACCTAACACACAGAAACAAATACAGAGAAGCAGCCAAATAAGAAGACAAAGAAACATGCTCCAAGTGAGAAGAAATCCTCAGAAAAAGAACTAAGTGAAACCAAGCTACTAAATGCAGAGTTCAAAAATATGGTTATATGGACATTAAAGAAACTTAGGGGAAGAAGGCATGACTCAGTAAGAACTTCATCAAAGAAATAGTAAGCACAAAAAAGGACAAAGAAACCATACAAAGGAAAGACTCAGAAATGAAGAATACAGTACCTGAAAAGAAGATACTAGAAGGAACCAACAGGTCAGGCGAAGCAGATGACTGAATCAACGATTGGAGGACAAGATAGCGGAAAACACTCCAGCAGAGCAGCAAAAGAAAAAAGAATTTTAAAAAATGAGAAAAGTCTAAGGGACCTCTAGGACAGCATAAGAATAACAACATCCATATTACAGGGGGGCGGGAAGAAGGGAGCAGAGGATTGGGAGCCTATTTGAAGAAAAGATCAGGATACTGGTGAAGGAAAAAGACACCCAAGCCCAGGACGCACAGAGAGTCCCAAACAAGATGCACCCAAAGAGGCCCACACCAAGACACAGCATAATTAAAACAGCAAATGTTAAAGACAAAAAAGGTATTTTAAAATAGCAAGAGAAAGACAGTAACCTACAAGGGAGCTCCCATGAAACTGACAGCTGATTTCTCAACAAAAACATCTGACACCAGAAGGGAATGGCACCAAATATACAAAGTGACAAAAATCAAGGACCTACAACCAAGACTACTCCACCTAGCAAGGCTATCATTTAAAACCAGAGGAAAAATAAAGAGCTTCATAGAAAAGAAAAAGTTAAAGGAGTTCATCACCAACAAACCAGTATCACAAGACATGTTAAAAACTTGTATAAGGACAAAAAAATGAGACAGAAATATAATCATAAAAAATAAGTCCTGGCTGATCTGGTTCAGCTGGGTGGAGCATCATCCCATAACCAAAAGGTCACCAGTCCAATTACCAGTCAGGGTGCATGCAGGAGGCAACTAGTCAATGTTTCTTTCTCTCTCTCCCTCTCCCTCTGGGTGGCTCTCTTTTTCTCTTCCCCCTCTCTTGGATGAGAACAAAATAATTCTTTTGAAAAAAATAAAATGGAAATAAATATGTACCAATCAACAATCACTTTAAATGTACATGGCTTAAATGTTCCAATCAAATGACAAAGGGTAACTGAAGGGTATATGGTGTCTATAAAAGACATACCACAGAATGAAAGATTAAAAGTAAAAGGATGGAAAAAGATCCTTCACATAAATGGAAACAAAAGACAAGCTGCCATAGCAGTATATGTATCACGCAAAACAAACTTTAAAACAAAGGCTATAAAAACACACAGAGAAAGTCATTACATAATGAGAAAGGTATCAATCCAACGAGAGTACAGAACACTTGTAAAAATGTACACACCCACACCCTGGCTGGTGTAGCTCAGTGGGCTGAGCATGGACCTGCAAACCAAAGACTTGCCAGTTCCATTCCCAGTCAGGGCACATGCCTGGGTTGCAGGCCAGGTCCCCGGTAGGGGGTGCGTGACAGGCAAGCACACGCTGATGTCATCCTCCCTTTCTCCCTCCCTTCCCCTCTAAAAATAAATAAATAAAATCTTAAAAAAAAAAAGTATGTACCCAACATAGGAGTACCTAAATCTGTAAAGTAAAACTTTTAAAAAGATTTTATTTATTTATTTTTAGAAAGGAGAAGGGAGGGAAAGAAACATTAATGTGTGGTTGCCTCTAGTGGGCATCTGGCCTGCAAATAGACATGTTCCCTCAACTAGGAATTGAACCTGTGACCCTTTGGTTTGCAGGTCAGCACTCAATCCACTGAGCCACAACAGCCAGGGCTATGTAAAATAAATCTTGAGAGACACAAAGGGAGAAATTGACAGTAATACAGTCATAGTAGAAGATTTTAACATCCCATTGATATCAATGGATAAATCTTCCACACAGGAAATTAACAAGGAGATAGCAGCCTTAAATAACAGGCTAGACTGAATAGATTTAATTGATGTCATCAGAGTATTTCACCCCAAAAGCAAAACATACATTCTCTTCGAGTACAGATGGAACATTTTCTAGGATAAACCACATGTCCGGATAAAAACCAAATCTCAATAAATTTAATAAGATAAAGTCATATCAAGCACCTTCCCTGACCATAATGGTCTGAAACTAGTAATCAATCAAAGTAAAAAAAAAAACACAGAAAAACATGAAGGCTAAATAACACGTTACTAAACAATGAATGGGTTAACATGAGATCAAGGAAGAAATGTCTTGACACAAATGAAAATGAGACTACAACACCCCAAAATCTACTGGACACAAAAACAGTCTTAAGAGGAAAATTAGGAGCATTACAGGCCTATCTCAAGAAACAAGAAAAGTCTCAAATAAATCATCCAACCCTGAATCTAAAAGAACAGAAAAAGAACAACAAAGCCCACAGTCAGTAGAAAAAAAGAACATAGTAGAAATCAGAGCAGAAATAAACAAAATGCAGTCCAAAAATATATATACAAAAAAACCAATGAACCAGAGTTGGTTTGTTTAAAAGATAATTGAGATTGCCAAACCTTATCCACACCAAGAAAGAGAGAGGAACCAAATAAATAAAATGGGAAATGAAAGAGGAGAAGTAACAACTGACATCAAAGAAATACAAAGGATCATAAGAAAATATTATGAACTGGTCACCCTAGATGAAATGGATAAAATTCTAGAAAAATACAAACTTCCAAAGCTAAATGACGAAAAATCAGAGAATCTGAACAGAGAGAATACAACTCATGAAACTGAAGCAGTAATCAAAACACTCCCAACAAACAAAAGCTCTGGACCAGATGGCTTCACAGGGGAATTTTATCAAACATTCCGAGAACTATCACCTCTCCTCCTCAAACTATTTCAAAAAATTCAAGAGGAGGGAAGGGTCCCAAGATCATTTTACAAGGCCAGCATTATCCTAATTCCAAAACCAGATAAAGACAATACAAAAAAAGAGTATTATAGACAAATATCCTGGAAGAGCAGATGCTAAAATCCTCAACAAAATATTGGCAAACCAAACACAGCAATGCATCAAAAAGATCATACACCATGATCAGGTGGGATTTATTCTGGGAATGCAAGGTTGGTACACTTGCAAATCAATTAACGTGATTCACCACATAAACAAAATGACGGATAAAAACCACATGATCATACCAATAGATGCAGAAAAAGCATCTGATTAAATCTAGCACCCATTTATAATAAACTCTTAGCAAGTGGGAAACCCTCTGCTGGCATCGTACTCAAAGGGCAAAAACAACAAGCATTCCCCTTAGGATTAGGAACAAGACAGGGATGTCTGCTTCTCCTCTCACTCAACATAGTACGAAAACTCCTAGCCACAGCAATGACACAAGGAAAAGAAATCAAAGGCATCCAAACTGGAAAGGAAGTAGTTAAACTGTCTTACTTGCAGATGACACGATACTGTACACAGAGAACCCCAAAGATTCCACCAAGAAAATACTAGAATAAATGAATTCAGTAAAGTAGCAGGATACAATATTAATATCCGAAAATCAGCTGCATTTTGATATGCCAATAATGAACTAACAGAAATAAAAGTTAAGAAAACAATCCCATTCATGACTGCTTTAAAAAAGAATAAAATACACAGGAATAAACCTAACCAAGAATGTAAAAGACCTGTATTCAGGAAAGTATAAGAAATTGAAGATACAAATGACTGGAAGCACATACCATGTCCATTAATAGAAAGAAACAACATCATTAAAATGTCCATACTACCTATTGCAATCTACAGATTCAATGCAATTCTTACCAAGATTCTAATGACCTATTTCACACAACTAGAACAAATATTTCAAAAACTTATATGGAACCACAAATAAGTTCTCACATAGCAACAGAAATCCTTATAAAAAACCAAGGTTGGAGGAATCACATTACCTAATATGAAACTATACTACAATGTTATGGCAATCAAAACAGCATGGTACTGGCATAAAAACAGACACATAGATCGATGGAACAGAACAGAGTCCAGAAATAAACCACCACCTCTATAGTCAATTAATATTTGATAGAGGAAGCAAGCACACACAATGGGGTAAAGACAGTTTATTCAATAAATGGCGATGGGAAAATTGGGCAGATATATGCAGAAAAATGAAATTAGACCACCTTATTATACTATATATAAGAATAAACTCAGAATGGGTTAAAGACTTAAATATAAGATGAGAAACTATAAGACTTCTAGAAAAAAACATAGTGAAATTTCAGCCATTTCTCTCAGCAATATTGTTTGTGATAGAGCTCAGGCAAGGGAAACAAAAGAAAAAATAAATAAACGAGGCTACATCAAACTAAACAGTTTTTGCACAGCAAGAGAACCATCAAATGAAACAAAAAGACAACCTACTGAATGGGAAAACCTATCTGCCAAAGACACATCTAGTAACAGTTAACCTGTATTTAGCCAATATTTATAATAAATTTACACAACTGAAATAGAGATGAACGAAATGGAGGTAAGCAATTCCCAGATGCAGAGTTCAAAAACACTTCAGCAGCATAAAAAAGATCCAGTCAAAAACGAAGGATACACCAATTGAAATAAAAAACGGTTTACAGGGATACAACAGGAAAGTGGATGAAGCCGAGAAACACCATCAATAAGGAGTCAAAAAACAACAAATCGGAACAACAAGAAGAAAAAGAATCCCCCCAAGATGAGGATAGTACAGGTGAATATATAATTTATTATCCAAACCAGGGCATTCTGACAGAGGAAACACTAAAAATAATTATACTAAGAACAACAGGTATAAACTGTCCAAAGCAAATTAGAACTTAGGGTAACAAACACGTATGTTGCTTTGCTAAAATACACACACACACACACACACACACAAAAAACCGCCCAAGATTCCTGGCTACTTTTATTTTTGGAATCATGCATCTTTTTATACCAAAGAAATTTGTTCCAGTAACCCTGTAAATCAAAATGTATATTTGACACAACTGAAATACTTCCTATAAAAGTTTAAAGCACACATTTTCAAGGACAATTTCATTATACTGTGTAAACTGCACGAGATGACAAGCACAACCAATAGAGAACAAGCCCTGGCTGGGTGGCTCAGGTGGCTGGAGCATCATCAGTACACCAAGGTGTGCAAGTTCGATTCCTGGTCAGGGCACATACCTAGGGTGCCAGTTCAATCCGCAGTTGGGGAGCACATGGGAGGCAATTAATCGATGTATCTCTCTCTTTCTAAAATCAATAACTATATCCTCAGGTGAAGATTTTAAAAAGAGAATAAAGTTAAGGAGATTATGAATCACAGGTTACATTATCATCATAGTAACTTCTTACTGGCATTTTTGTACATTGATAGTTAAAAGCTTTAATTTCTATATCAAAACTATCTCCATAAGTGTGCATTGATAACATTCATCTAAAAAACTACCCTTTTAAGAATGATATACTCCACTCCTTATAAAAACTATGTATACACACAGAGACAGATATACACAGGGTGGGGTAAAAGTAGGTTGACAATTGCCCATATGGAAAATACAATAATAGATAACAATACAAGAGTAAACTCAGTGTTTCATTTTTTTATAAGGATTTCTGTTGCTATGTGAGTACTTATTTGTGGTTCCATATAAGTTTTTGAAATATTTGTTCTAGTTGTGTGAAATAGGTCATTAGAATCTTGATAAGAACTGCATACTCACTACTATAAACCTACTTCTGCCCACCCCTATATTAATAAATATTTACATGTACTTATATATGAGTATAAGCATATATAATATACATATATAAACACAAACTCTTTTCTAAAGTATCCATTAAGGATTTAAAATTTATACATCCTTTCTGGAAAGCAATTTGACAATGTGTATGAATAGCCTTAAATATGTTGAACCCTTTTTAGTTCCAGAAATAAATCTTAAGGAAATTGTCAGAGAAAAACACACACAAAAGATATTTCTTACACTTAAATATTCAACATTGGAATAATCTTTTTTGCAAAATTATGGCACACAATGAAATTAGATAGCCATAGTGGGTCCAGATATAAAATACTTGCAATATGATCCCAAGTTTTGTTTTAAATACAGACATGTGCATGAATGCATGCACTTACACAGTTTAAAATTTTGAACTACATTTTTAAATAGAAAGAATGCATGCATTTACACAGTGTAAAATTTTGAACTGTATTTTTAAATAGAAAGAAAACTCCAAAATGTTAATTATAATCATCTGAATTGTGAGATAAATGCTTTTAATTTTCTTTATTCATTTGCATAGTTTTCTAAATGTTAAACAATATTTTGTTTTCTACAGTACATTACTACTCTGATTATGAAAGTTTTTACAATTTAAAAGACCCATTTGTTTTCAGTATTGAATTGTACTGAATATTTAAAGAAAAAAAAAACAGCATTCTGCAAATCTCTTCCAGAAAACAGAAAAGCAAGGAACATGTCACAACTAATTTTATGAGGCCAACATTATCCTGATACTAAAATCTGACAAAAACAGCACAATCAAACTACAAACCAAAATTCCTCATGAATACAGGTGGACTAACCTTCAACAAAACATTAGGCAATGAGATCCAGCAATATATAAAAAGAACACCAAGTCACAATCAAGTGAGGGTTTATCCCCAGGAATGTACATCGATTCAACATTCACAGATCAATTAACGTAATCTACCTGAATGACAAACTAAAAAGAAAACCACATGATCACTGTAATCAAATGCAGAAAAGGCCTTGACAAATTCAACTCTCACTCATGATAAAAATTCTAATCAAAGTAGAAATAGAAAGAAACTACTTAACTCGATAAAGGACATCTTAAAAAACCTAAAGTTGACATCATACTTTAATGGTGCAAGACTGAGCTGCTTTCCTGCTAAGGTCAGGAACAAGGTGAGGACATGTGTGCTCATCACACTACCCTGCACTGTGAGAGCCTAACTGGTGTGATAAGGCACAGAAAATTCACGAAAGGCAAACAGATCAGCAAGAGAGAAACAGCACCACCACTTTTTGCAGACAACTGACTGTCTACTTTGAAAATCACAAGGAATCTACAAAAAAAAAGCTTCTAGAACTACTGAGTTAATAAGCAAGGTTGGTTGTAGGGAACAATGTCAAAATACAAGAATCAATCATATTTTTATATAATGGCAATAAATAACTGAAAATTAATATTAGAAAACAAAGCCATTTAAGACAGCTCCAAAAACATGAAGTACTTACGTATCTGAGAACTACAAAATGCTGATGAAAAAATCAAAGGTGATGTAAGTGAAAAGACAGATACATATCCGTGCACTGAAAGACCAATGTAGTTAAAATATCAGTTCTTCCAAAATTGCTTCTAGATTTAGTTCAATTCACAGCATAATCCTGAGCAGAATTTTTGTAGATAAAGACAGATCACTAAAATTTATATGGAAAGGCAAATTAAGTAGAATAAAGAATCTCAAAAAAGGAACAAAGTTGGAGAATTAAAAGTACTTGAAGACTCACAACACAGCGATAGTGAGGCGTGCAATTGATAAAAGCACAGACACTCAGATCATTCACTGGAAGCACACGGAGAACCCAGGGGTGGACCGCACACTGATTTTCAATACAGGTGCAAATACAATTCAATAGATAAAGAACAGTCTTCAACAACTAACTTTGGAACAACAGGACATCCACATGCTTGTGGGCAGGAGAACACTTCAAACTTTGTATTAAAATTAAACCAAAATGGATCATAAATATAAACAAATCAAATGTAAAATATAAAAATCAAATGCAAAATATAAAATCCATAAAAGAAATCAGAGAAATTTTCGGAAACCTGGATTAGACAAAGAGTTCTAAGACATGATACTAAAAGCATAATTCACAAAGGGATAAAACTGACAGTGTTAGCCTCACCAAAATTTAAAACTCTGCACTGAGTGTATGTGAAGATAAACAACAGACTGGGAGAAAATATTTACATACCATTAACAAAGGAAACTGTATACAGAATATATAAAGAACTAAAAACCCAACCATCAGAAAACAACCCAGTTTTTTTCTAAATGTGCAAAAGATTTAAAGGGACATTTCACCAATAATGGCAAGTAAGCACAAAAAAAAGATGTTCAATGTCATTAGAGAAATGCAAATTAAAACTACAAGACACCACTACATACCTATTAGAGTGGCAAAAACACAAAACAAAACTGACAATACCAAATACTGGTGAGGGGGGCACACAACTGGAATTCTACACTGCTGGAGGCAGTATAAAGTGGTGTGGTCACTCTGGAGGACAGTTTGTCAAACACTTATCACATGGCCCAGCTATCTCACGTGGGTATATTTACCCTAGATGAATGAAAACATGTTGACATACAAAAACCCCTGCACATACATGTTTATAGCAGTTTATTCATAATCCCCACAACATGAAGACAACCCAGCGGTCCTTCACTAGTTCTACTGGATAAACTGTGGCACCTCCATAAGATGGACTACTACTCAGCAATGAAAAGGAACAACTACCGATACGCACAACATGGATGAACTTCAAAGGCTTAATGAAAGCAGCTAGCCTCTAAAGGTTATATACACATGTATTTCCACTTATGTGGCCTTATGGAAAAGGGAAAAGGCAGGGATGGAGAGACCACTGGTTGCTGGGCATTAGGAGTGGAGGGAAGGTCTAACTACTACAGAGACCAGGACGAGGACATTTTTGGACACTTACATATCCTCATTACAGTAAGGGTTAAAAGAACCCACCATACATGTGGAGAATACTCATAAAACTGTGTGTACACACACAGAGTTAATTTTATATGTTAGTTTAAAATTTAAACTAAAGATCTTTATTCCACCCAACCCTCGCCCCTACCCCTAACTTCCTCATCACCCATGTTTCCTAAATCAGTAAATGATACCACCATCCATCCAGCTGCTCCATCACTCTCTTTCATGAGCTTCAGGGGCCAACTAACATATTCTGGTACATGTGGCTTACAGTCCGATTTCCAATGCCTGGAATATAGCAGGTATTCAGTAAATATTTGTTATCTAAATACAAAATTATTGCCCTGGCTGGTGTAGCTCAGTGGATTGAGTGCAGGCCTGCGAACCAAGGGATCAAGGTTCGATTCCCAGTCAGGCACATGCCTGGGTTGCAGGCCAGTTCCCAGCAGGGGCCACACAAGAGGCAACCATACACTGGTATTTCTCTCCCTCTTTCCTTCCCTTCCCCTCTAAAAGATAAATAAGTAAAATCTTTAAAAAAATTATTACGGAAGAAGAAAATGTAAAAGACCTATAGTCACTAACACAAAAAAAGCACAAGAGTAAGGTAAAAAAAATTTACATCAATACATTAAACATTAAAATTAAAGATTTCTATTAAAAGAACACCACAGGCAAAGGAAATCAACGGATGGCAGAAAAATAATTAGCAATGTCTAGAAACAACAGGAATACACAAAGAACTGCAAACCAACCAGAAAGACTCGAAACCTGCCACAAACATGAACACGGAATATAAACAGGAAAGCTACAGAGGCTGACCGAGCAGCTGCAGTCCCTGTAAGACTCATCAGTAATCAGGAAAACGCAAACTCACTCAGCACTGAAACGACTCTTTATACCCATGTCAAAATGCCAGGGCCTAGAAAAATGAGTCCTATGAAATGGTGGCAAAGCAGGAGATGGTCACTCCAATGTGTAGCTGGTGGGTGTACAAACTAGTGCAAACATGCTACAAAACAACGAGGCCGTGCTCAGTGTAACGGCAGTAGATGTGGCAGATGTACACTGTAATGATCCCACTCCAGTGCGTAGCTCAGAGAAATTCATGCGAAGGCCAGTAAGGAGGCAGGGGAAGGACGTTCACTGTGGCTGTACCCAGTGTAGGAACCGGGAGAGCAGTGTCATGGAGGCACCTACGAACACCACGCAGCAAGCAAAGGCAGTAACTGGGTGCACATATGATACCACAGACACATCCTTAAAGCACCATGTTGAACAGAAGAAGAAAAATAGTAAAAACCATAGGATATATTACAAAAATTAAGTCTTTAAATCCTCCCAACAACCTTATGATCTAAGTGATACATCAGTTCTCGAACATCTCAGTTCTGGAACAATTCAGTTCTCAACCAAGTTGTTCATGAAAAAATGTCTCAGCCATCAAACCAAACTTCAGTTTCCAATTCTCCACCCGACAACCCTTTCTCGCAGATACCTGTAAGATCAGTCATGCGTCTCTCGGGCGACAAAGGAGATCCAGTTTTCAAACAGATCGCTTATTGAACAGTTTTCCAGAACAAATAAAGTTCAAACACTGAGGTTCCACTGTCGTTTCCTCACTTTACAGATGAGGAAACTGAGATCCCAAAACCATTCATTATGTAATGCCCTGGCCTGCATGGCTCAGCTGGTTGGAATATTGTCCCATAAACTGAAAGGTTGTGGGTTCAATCCCCAGTCAGAGCACATACCTAGGTTGTGGGTTCGGTCCTCGTTGTTATGTATGTGGGAAGCAACAGATCAATATTTCTCTCACATCGCGCCCCCTCCCCCGCCGTCCCTGTATCTCTCTCGGTCTCTCTCCCTCTCCCCTGTCCTCTTCCTCTCTCTCTCTCTCTCTGGAATCAACAAGGTATCCCTAGATGAGGATTAAAAAGAGTCATTATATAACTTGCCTATGGTCACACAGCTAATAATCAGGAAAAAAGAACGGAATAACATGTACAGCACAGTACAAGTTAAAAACACACGAAAAAGTTGTATTTTACAGATTTTGATGCATACCCAAGAAAACATACTAAACCTATTGGAACAGGCACCTAAGGAGAGACAGGAAATCGGAGTGGGCGCGGCAGATGGAGGAGAAGAGAACAAACACAGTAAGAGATGCTGCACTGCCCAGTGATGACAATGTACTAGGAACTCAACACTGCAGTTACTCCACTGTCCACCCTGCAGGACTAAACCATGTAATATACACAGGGGTGGGCAAAAGCAGGTTTACAGTTGTTTGTATGGAAAAAGACATGCAGGTTATGATTATTACAACAGCTATTAACTCGGTGTTCATGTACTCGCAACTGTAAACCCACCTATGTCCACCCCTATATTTCTATATATTTACTGAATGACTAATGTCGGAAACCTGGACTCATCCTTCTTCTATTCCACTTCAAACACATTGTAAATGTCAGCCTCTCACTACGTCCACTAATACTCTCCGGTCCGAGCCAGAACTACCATAATGAGGGCTTTCTAAACAATCGCCCTCCCTCAGTCTTACCCTGTTCCAACTTATCCATCATTAATCTCGTCCTGGCAGCCCTTGCCTACACATTCCAACAGCTTCTAGTCTTAAATTCCAAGTCCTTAGCACACACAAGGCCCTGAAGTATTTACTCTTATCCTACCCTTCCCTGTCTTCTTTAATACCTCAATCCTCCTCTGTCACTACCCCCCAGCCACCCTGATCTTTCAGTTCCTCATACTCTTTCCCAATTCCAACCTCCTTCCCACTGAGCAGGCATAGTGCCCATATCTGACTGGGTCTGCTGCTATCAGATCTCAGCAGAACAATCACTTCCTCAGGAAAGCTTTCCCTAATACACTTAGCCTAAGTTAGGTTTCTAGTGGATCTCTCTGCTATGTACTTGTGCTTTACAGCATTTATCAACAGTGTAACTGATTATCTCAGTAAGTACTTGCTTATTATCTGCCTCCCTAGCTGGATTATAAACTCCCTAAGAACAACAACAAACCCACCCCCCAAAAAACAAAAAACCAATAAATGTTACTCACTACTTTCTCCTCTATACCTAACGCAATACCCAGAGTACAATACTTTTTGTATTAATAATCCAATTGAAGGCCATAAAATACTGTTAAACTTTCTATCTGCTAAAAAAAAAAGAGCTTTAAAGTACCTCTTGCTGTTTGCTAAAGTAAATAAACAGAATATAATATTTCTCTCCAAAAACTTTCCTTTGCCCTATGATCTTTGTTTTTTTCCTGAGTCAATGACTATACTAAAAGTTCTAGAAAAATTAACAACCATCTTCTCTTCTCAAAAGCTCCTATCTCTTTCACATGTAAGGGCAGTAGTCCATTCTCAAACTGATCAGAGTTGATTTCAACTCAGTAATATGCAAATTTCATAAGCAAGGAAGAATCCTCTACAATGCAGTAGATAGAAATACATCAGTCAAAATAGCCCCAGTCTGTCAAATTTAAGTAATATTTTCTCAATCAAAAAAAATCTGGGGAGGAAAATGTCATATATCTAAAGTGTCTAAGTAGACTCTTAATCTGACTAGGACACATACAAAGGCCAAGAATCGGCTATTCCATCTTTATCAAATATTTGGTGCTTGCTGTTAATATTTTACCACCAGGTGGCAGATCTATACAACTTTCTAGAAATGCTCTTGTCAGCCCTGAGAAGTAAGTACAATTAGAAAGAATTTCAGGAAAAGTTCTTACTAAATAATATTAAGCATATTTGGACCTGAGCCAATTTAGCACAAGCGTAGATAAAATTGCTTCTCAGAACCTTATACATGTGTTTAACTCTAAACTTGCCTTCAGGATGCAGAGCACGCAATAATCTTTAAAGAAAGCTGAACACTGAAATACAATTCTAAAATGTGGTTATTCAAAATCCTCAGACGTATAAGAGCAAGCTTTGAATCCAAAAGTACAGAAAACGAGATGTAAAGAAAGTATGGCAAAAAAAACATGACAAGAGAAGACAAAGAAACTACCACCAAACTGAGACGCTATCTAACTCCACGTTACAGCAACCCAAAGGAACCGGTGACACCTCTGTTTCTTCAGGAGAATATTCTAGTCAATCAAGACTTTCATCTCAAATCAATCAGTTGACTAAGAAACTGTCTTTTCAAATTTTTCAATAAAACCATTCTAGAACTCTAAAAATGTATTATTAATTTCAAGTAAAATGTACAATCTTGGGATGACTGTCCAGTTATTTTCAAATACTATCAAAACTCCTAAGGAGAGCACCTTCATCAGCTCCCCACGCCAGCTGTGGAACACCCTCTCCCCCACCGCCCCTCCCCCAGCCTGCCTCCTGCTCCCTTGCCTCTTCTGACCTGCGTCTCCAGAAGCAGCAGCCATTGGCTCCTGACACTCGGAATGAGACCAATGGTCACTACACACACCAGGCAATACACAGTTCTGCTTCCTCACTAATATTTCCTTCCTGGCATTAGTGAGGAAGGAAGGATTCCCTCAAAATCTCCCTCAGCCACAATTAGAAACCGACACCCAAACTGCCTCATGAACCAGGGCTGATCAGAGTTTTGTGGGGTTTGAAGAATAATTTATTTGGGGGTCCCTTTTAAGAAAAATAGTGGGTGGTGGTGGGGGGAATCTCAACTTTGCAGATTTTACAGAAACATGTAAGTACTGAATACATTGCTAAAGCCTCTTCCAGACCCTAGAAGGGGCCCCTGCATGTGAGGGGTCCAACTTAAGGGTAAATCCCTGCCATGAACACACTGGGGGGAAAAACAAGTCTGTAAACCCAATATGTTAAGTAAAACAACCAATCCCAGTCAGTAATAAAGGTTAACATAGTGCCACCCTGGCTGGTGTGGCACCCTAGCAGCTGGATTGAGCACTGGCCTGCAAACCAAAGGGTCGCTGGTATACAATTCCCAGTCAGGGCACGTGCCTAGGTTGCAGGCCAGGCCCCCAGTTGGGGGTGTAAGACGTAACCACACATCAAAGTTTCTCGCCTTCGTTCTCCCTCTCTTCCCCTCTGTCTAAAAATAAATAAGTATATTTTTAAGTTACAATAGTGCCTAAGAGTTACAGCGTTCACAGTTACTTTAGAACAAAGTGGCTAAAATTAAGGCAGAACTAAACCGTCTAACGATGACATGAGAGCAAAGCATAGAAGAAAAAACTTTAGCAGAACCAAGGTGGGGGACACGCAGGCATTCACTCCTGAAGCACCCGGCCACAGCCCCCCCAACAGCCTTCGCCACTGGGGTCTCATTCCTGTACTCCAGCTTCAGGAGGCACTCACTCTTCTTCCCTGACAGAAATACTCAAACAGAGAAAAACCACTTGATTTGAGAATCACTTTGGGAAACTTTTCTTTCAATTATGCATCGTAAGTCCAAGGTCCCTCACGCCATGAGAAGAAAGTTGCCAAATCTTTCATTCTTTCCTGTAATACAAACTGTCTGGACACACACAAAGGTCTCAGCAGCTTATCTGAGTGAACAAGAACACACGTTCTCATTTCCTAATAACTTCCTGAATATTTTATTATCGTTTCCTCCCAGGAAATTTATCCACCCTGTGTAGCTCCAATACTAACAACACATTTTTAAAGGGAAACAATTCAAGTTTCCCTCTAAAAGATTATCTCTACTACTGGGTTACTGTTTGTCAACATACCTGAGTAAAAAAGATATTAGTTGAAAAATGCATATGAGTTTTGTAACAAATACACGAAAAACAAAGTGAGAGAATTATTTTAAATCAAAATGTATTTTCACAAATTGAGGAAATACAAAATACATAAAATACTAACTTACTGAAACTGACTGAATAGTACGCTTAAGATCTACATCTACATTTCACTTATAACTCAGTAAAAATTTTAAATTTAAAAAGTCCAAGAGTCACATTGGGAAATTTTACCCATCAACAAGAAAAATTATTGGTACTCTTTTCTCTTATTTCAGGGGAAATAGATTTGTAGAAATTTTCTTGCATGTTTTAGCTCCAGGATATTGTTAATACATCATTTGTATTCCTAGGATCACAATTTTGGGCCTATTTTATCGCACAGCAGCACATAATACAGGACAACCTTCTCACGGTGAAACCAACCTCCCGCTCTTTATAGCAAAGGATCTGGAGTAGTAAATAACTAGTAACAACAGCAAGACCCCAGAGCAAAATCGATTTGGGGTCTCTCTTGGCCATATACACTTCTGAACAATTTAAAAAGAGCTGCTTTCCTTCTCGTCGGAGCAGGAGAAGTGGACCTGGCTACACAAGTGGGGTGGGTGGGTAGTGGGTGGGTGGGTGCGCATTAGAAAGGGGAAGAGCCAGCATTCCAGGAGGGAAAGCCCGCCCTGTTTGGTGTAGGTACTAGAACCAGCTGGTTAACAGCCAGGCCTGGATTCAAATTCCTGCTCATCACTTACTAGATTATATGACTCATTACATGAAACATACTTTTAAAAAAGTCTGGTACACAGTGCTCTCCCCATGAGAAAACTGAGGTCCCCCAAATCTTGGAAACACATAGCGTAGCTAGTGTGCAGGCATGAGGAAGAAATTTGCAGAAAGACACAGGAAAATACAGCCAACTGTTTCTTAAAACAGTAGAAACACAAGACCGACTATATCTGGGAAACCAGGGGCTCCCACGCCCTATTCCACAGTGTCCCTAAAACCTTTTAAGAACTTTTTACTCTGCACTGGACTTGTTATTCGGCAGAGAAATTTAAGTAGGAAGCACTGCCATTACCTAAATTAGACAGAACTCTCTGTGGAGTGAGACCAACCCAGTCAATGACGCTGCTGCTCTTCAATGGTCCTTCAAGACACCAACACAAGAAATGGAGGCTACTTTCACCTGCCAACACTGCATTTAATTTAGCAACACAACTGAATGCAGTGTATCACAGAAGTCATTCTCACTGATAAAATATCAGCATCATCCTCCCTCTCCTGCAGGGATTCTCTAAATTATTTGAATAAAAAACACTTTTTTCCCCATGATAACACTATTAACTACTAGACTAGAGGAACAATGGTTCACAAAACCCCTACTTTTGGAAAACAAACTAGATTCCAACCACCCCTCCAATTTACACCATCCCCCACTGCCAGATGAACTGCCCTTCTTTTCCAACCCTATCTTGGGCCACTTCACATTAACCTCAAACAAAGTAAATGGCTTTCTATTACCCATATGACCAATGCCTTCCTACTGGCACTGTTTCCTCTCCCCCTACCCATCTCCACAGGTCCGCACCCTCTATTCAGCCAACCTCCTGCACAAGCGCTCACCTCGACTGAGTTACTGTGTCTGCAAGCTGCCGGCTCCACTCTCAGAGCTGCCAAAGCGCCCGGTCTGCTCCTTTTCACGACAGACATCACCTTCTACACAGCATGGTGATTATTTTTACACACGATATGCCCTTTATTGAAATAACAATTATCTTCCCATCTTTCAGTACCTAGCACAGTGCCCCACACATGATAGCTACTCAATAAATGCTTACCGAATGCGTGAATGAGTCCGAGAATCTGCTTCCCATTAAAGAATCACAATCATTTTTTCACTAAGCACAGTTAAATAGATTGGACTTCCCCTCAGAGAACACAAACTATTTGAAGTTGCCAAAAACTACATCTTAAATCAGAGAAAGTTGCTGAGCTATACAGCAGAACTTCGTAACACAAGCTTCCTTGTACTTGCTTGTTTGTGTTCTTCTCTGTGAAACAGGCCTTTACACTGCAAAACTGAGCAAAGTGGAGAACATAACTAGTTCAATTTGTGTTTTAAAATACAGTCAATTACCATGTAGTTGTGACAGACTGAAATGTTATTATATCACCTGTCTCACAAAAGTTTCCTCTTAATAATCACAGAGGATGTTTCTGAACTTTTTCTTAACACTCAGGTCTTTCCCAGATACTGCCTCACCTCATCTTCGGGGGAAGAGGGAACCAGGGCCTAAGAAAATAGTCACCTTATAAACCAAAACATGATCCTTCTAAATCCTCGGAGATACGCAGCAATTACTTAGAAAGAGAAGAAAGAAAGTGTTAAGGCCAAAGTGTAGCAAAATAAAAGTTAAGAGAAGTCAGGATTTGAGGTTGCAGGGGGATAAAGTCTGAGGTCAGAAGGCATCAGAAACACAAAATCAGACAGAATGATATTACTTACCTTTCTCGCCTGTACAAGATCTCAAGCCAGGCCTTCTCCAACTACCAGGGCCTTCAGAGCCCCCCCCCCCCCGCCACGTTTAATGTCAGTACCTTCTATTTATCCATACAACCAACACTTACTGAAAATCAACTCTGTGCCTGGCACTGTTCTAGACACCGGGGAAAGACTAATGAGCATTCATTTAGCACAACGGACAAGAGAGATGGGGTTGCTTATTAGCTTCGTTAGGTCCTTTAACCCCCAACCACACTGGGAACCTTTTGAAGCCAGTTATCTCTCAACTAGATTAGATTACAAACACTTCAAGAGCAGGGTAAATATTACATGCTAAATGGCATTATCTTCTCATCTTCTTGTACCTAGATATATCACAGGATCTACTCATACTCCCCAGTTGCTACTGATAATGAAAGAAATATTCCTCATGGCTGTTTGCAAGCAAAGTTATATCAGCACAGCCCCAAAGCAGTCAAAAGGCAGAAGTTCCTGGTTCTCTGTACTGGAAGCAACATTATACACCATTTCCCACTGGATGTCCACTTCTTCTTCCACACTCAACTATTCCCCCAATTGGTGCAAATATATGAGACACTCACTTTACACCTGGGGAACTTTTTGCTAAATTTACCAAGAAAGGAAATTCACCAGCGAGAAAAATAAGCTACAACTTCCAAGAGGAAGTGCCATAGTGCTAGTTACAGCTCGCAACCGAATCAAGTGATGCCACCTCTCTGGACCAGAGAGCAATGATGGGGGAGGAAGCGGATATTAAAGGTCTCCTTCCAGTTAAAAAAAATTCTAGGATGCATCAATTCTCAGACATGATACACATATATGCGGATACAATAATTTTACAACAGGCCAGCACCATTCAACTTAATTAAATAGTCCAAATTCCTAAGCTGGTGACAAGGCATCACAGACACAAAATAAGCCACCAACTGGCTCCATCTCCACCTGGAGTTTACACTGAGAAACCTCCTTCCATCACCACTATTAAGTGGACAATGATCGTCAACATGTACTTCCAGACTCGGTGTTCTCCCAACCCAAATCCATTCCCACCTCTAGAAGAGCAACTGAAAATGCATGTCTTCCTGATGATGGATCATTGGCATTTTTTCATTTAATAAAGTTGGCATGTATCGGGGCATACCACTCATTTGACATTAATTGTATACTGCTCTGAGACATACTGATGGTATGTTGTCTCATGTTACAAGTTCCTTTAGGGCAAAAGCCACAGCAATGCAGCTCTGTGCCCACCGTAACACACTATGCAGCAAATAACAACTCCCAAAACAAGACAAACAAAAGAATACCACCACATCCTCCCCCACCCCCACCAAAAGAAAACAACTCTGCCATACAAATGGCTACGTGACTTTCTATCTGACTTGAGGTTCCTACAAGGCTGGAAATATGTACTACACTCAGTTACCTCTGTGTATGGTTTAAAGTACAACTAGCCATGTCACAGGGACATAAATAGCTGCTACTGAACCTAAGCCTCATTTTATCACCTATAAAAGCAGAAGGACAAATTAAGTAACTCATTCTATGACTCTGTCCTTTTGAAACAGTCTTTCATTCAAACATAAAGTATTTCTGCAGATATATTATATGCCGACTATTATATTAGGCCCTGGGGACACAGAGATAAAAGTTACAGTCACTATCTAAGAGGGGCATGGTCTAGTGATCATAATTTGAATCCCTCCATCTGGCCTCTGTGCCCTGCCTGACCTTGGTCACCAGATGCCAGCATTCACATGTCTGCAAAGCAACTGGTGTAAGCAGGGACGAGGAGGAGGAGGCTGGCTGACAGAAAGGAGAAGTCGCACTGAGGAGTGTGAAAATGGATACAGAGAAAAAGGACACCCCCTTGCCAAAAAAGGTCGGTACACTACTTCAAACGTAAAAAAAACATAATAGCAATTCTATCTGCCTGGAACTAATTGTCTCCATAATCTAAATAGCAGGGTTTCTCACACACTGAAAACCCACTTTATTACGCTGAATGCTACAGTCACTTCTGACAGCTTCCAATGAACCACACGAATGATGCGTGTGGGTGCGTGGGCACACACTCACACACCCCTAAGAAGCAAAAAAGCCTTTCATTTCAGCCATTACTTTATCTACACTCTCTGCTTTTCTTCTTCTTTTACTCGTGAGGTTAGAACGGTGACTTTCAACCAGCGTGCTGCAAGAATTTTTAAAATATGCAACACCTGACTATCTTGTCAGGCACACTGACCTCCTTTCCTTTACATCGTTAAATTAAAAAATGACAACAGCCAACATAACAAAAGCCATCTGGTGTGAATGACATTAATTGTACCTATTATACCTAGTTTTTGTCAGACCGGCAAAAATATGGTATTTTTTGACACGCCACATAATTTTATTAGTTTGTGCGTGCCATGAGATGAAAGTTGAAATCGCTGGCTTAGAGTAACAAAGTAGCCAGAGAAAAGGGGCAGGTTACAAGGGAGTCAGAAACAAGGGGATGGCCTAATCTTGGGGCAACTGAACGACATAATTAGCTTCTGAAGGGAGTTAGTTATAAAAAGTCAGACACAACAGATTTTTAGATAGATGTCTAAAATGAATTGCCCAGAGGTGAAATTCTGATTGCATTTAAACTGTATCTTAACTATGCCTGAGCTGTTACCTTTATCTGCTTACTCATGGACTGCAGCCTCAAAATAAGCAAAATCTGCTGTGTAAATCAGGTACTTAATTAAAGAGAAAAGTTTAGTAGGCTGCAGGGAGAAATTTGTTGAAATGGTGAATTAAACACTTATAGGAAAAGGCTTCCCTCATTTATGAATTCTATCATTAGCTACAAAATTTAAGTCACTCAAGAATCACTGTTTATGCATTTTTCACTTAAGACCTTAATTTACAGTAAATATTTACCAAGAATCTATTTCCAACATGCTCACAGACCCCCTCCTGCCCGGGGAACAAGGCACAGAGAACAATGTTACCCGGCCCGGCACAGTTAGCTGAAGCATCATCCCGTACACCAAAACGCTGCGGGTTAGGTCCCCTGCTGGGGCCTGTACAGGAGGCAGTCAAATGTCTCTCTTCCACAGAGATGTTTTTCTCTCTCTCTCAACACCCCCTTCCTCTCTCTAAAGTCAATGAACATATCCTTGGATTAGGGCTTTAAAAAATGCTGCCCCCATAGAATTTCCAATCTTGTTAAATTTTCTTGTATGGTATATTCTCATATTAGAACTTTTAAAAAGTACTGATAATCCTACTTCTCCAGTGAACTCACTCCCCAACTCTCCTGCAAACTATTCATGCACAGCCCTCTCTTCCTTATTAAGAATATTCACCTGATGGAACTGGAGAGCATTATGCTAAGTGAAATAAGCCAGGCCATGAAAGACAAATACCATATGATCTCACCTTCAAGTGGAACCTAATCAACAAAACAACTAAGCAAGCAAAACAGAACCAGAGACAGTGAAATAAGGAACAAACTGATAGTAACCAGACAGGTGGTGGGAGGGGGTAATGGGGTAAAGGGGGAAGGGTTTTCAGGAACATGTATAAAGGACACATGGACAAAACCAAAGGGGGGATGGAATCAGGGAAGGGATGTGGGGATGGCTGGGGTGCGGGAGGAGTGATGGGGGGAAATGGAGACAACTGTACTTGAACGACAATAAAAAGAATATTCACCTGTTCTTAAGCACTTTCCCTCCAGTTAAAGAGCAGCCTGGCCTCTCCTCCTCTCTAATCTAATACGAATATTTCTGTTTGTGCTCAGAACCAACCCCTTATTTCCACCACCTTCCCAGAAACCTTACACTACCGATTATTTCATTCCTCTTGTATATTCAAACTATCCATCTCAAATAGTCTCCCATTACCTTTTAAATGAGCTTAGTGGCTCATCTTGACCACTAAGCATGCATGCACGCACGCACACACACACACACACACACACACACACAGCACTCTTATTAGATCTGAACTTCTACATTCAGTCATCTGTTCACAGCTAAATTTTTGCAACTTTAATTTCCTCCCTTCTCACTTGTGCCTCAACCAGCTTCCAAATTCCACTTAAAGCTCCTAGCAAGGTCACCAATGACTTACAGGTAGCTAAATGCAAAAGACATTCTCCACACCTCATAATACTTAATCAGCCATCTGATGCCCCCATCTTTACCTCTGACACAGACCTCTCCTGGTCAGCCTCCTACTTCTCTCAGTCCTCTGTCCCGTGACGGCAGCCCATCCTTCTCAACTCAACCGCACTACAAGCACACGTCTCACAAATCTGGAGTATCTTCCGCTACTCTTCAGACTGTAACCAACTGCCCCCTGGATAACTCAAAGACATATAAAAATTCATTAAGTCCAAAATCAAACTCATGCTCTTTTTGCCCTCCGAAAACTTCTTTAACCAAAAAAGACACTACCATCCATCCTGCTATATAAACCCCAAAGAACCTTAGGGAATCATCTTTGACACCTCCATATCCAACCCATCACCCAGTTCTACTTTACCGACTAGTATCTACCCACTCCACACACTCTTTCCACCTCCAGCACCCTAATCCGAGTCGTCACCAGGGACTGCCTGGACTACCGCCGCAGCCTCCTGGTGCCACAGCACCACCACTGCCACCTCCAGTTATGCGCACACACTCTTTATTTTCTTGCATGTGTTATCTGGTAAGATTAGTTAACTGCCTTTATACTGAGGCTTCCAATTCTTTAAAGTCAGGCAAAGCACAAATTACTTGTTTCTATATATTCTTTTCCAAAACATTCCCACCAGAGTATGAACTTTACCAGGACAGGGTTTAAGTTCTAATCATCCTCACGGGCCTAACATAAAGCCTGGCATGTACTCAATAAAGTTTACTGAAGAAATTAGTCTGAAATTCGCTGTTTTGGAAAAAGATTTTTTAAATTTTATATACATAAGACTTTTGGTTAATTTTTATCTATATTCCTGCTTCCAAAAGTTGAAGCGGTTAATAAAGCAAAACTAATTTAAAAATGTATTGTAACTCTGAATCTTCCAGATTAGATTAATGGAATACAGTCCAAATCCTAATGACATTTCATAGTTGAAAAGTCATTAAAAACCATTAGAGATAATGTGATTATTTCCATGGAAAAACAACTAGAAGTCTTTCAGAGAAGTGGCAATTCTTTTCAATACTCTAAATGATCATAGCTATAAAAAGCCATTTCTTATACACAAGTGAGTAAATAGTAACTACCCAATCATGTCTGTTATATTTTACCTTGCAGAGGAAGTTCATTTTAAAACACTATTCCTTTTAAATTCAGATACAATATTCTGATGTTTTTGTAGTCAACATGTACAAAGTATTTCTCAAGTTCTGTGAATATGAAACCTCTCAGATGGTTCTTAAAATGCAGATTCCCAGGGTCCCGAACAACGGATGTTTACCTCTGCAGGTGTGCGCTGACACACTCTATCAGTCATTTAGGCATGCTGCCACTGGCTACAGCAACCAAGCCCCTGAAAAGGCCTCACACTAATCTTGAAAGATACTATAGACTACCAAGGTTTAAAAATCAAAAACTCTTCCATTATTAATTTTCATCGCAAATGAAATCTGTGGTACAAAACAAATGCTCATTAAATATTTCTTAAATTGAACTACTCAGTTAAATTACATTCATATAAGTCATATGTACAGCTTATAAAATCATACTTCATTGCTTAATGTAACTGAAGATATTAACAAACATGCCATCTCACAAAGCACACCACTAACTACTTCCAGGTGTTCTAATACCTGAATGAGTGTGAAAGCCACTGAAAACTGAAAACCTGGCAGCAAGTGCACTTTATCATATCAAGTTCATATTACATAAATAAAAGAATGCATTTAACCTAGAATGAACAAGACATGAAGAAACTTAACTTCTATTACAACAGAGCACTGGTCAGGAAAACCCAAGGTGATAGCTTTCCCTACATTGTACTATTCCCGTTGGACGTAAAAGGAAGGTAGCCAACTCTCCTTACAGTATAGTTTTTATCTATGACAGAAATACCCTTGTTCTTCCCAAAAGACCATAATGAACTAGCCATACTCTTTTCCAACCCACCCTCTGGCCTGCTCTTCCTAATTCCTTCTACTATATCCGATCTTTCAAACTTCACCCAAAGCATGAGTTCCAGACTAGAGGACTCTAGAGCAAGGGGTCCCCACCCCCTGGCCGTGGACTGGTACTGGTCAAGGTCTATTATGACCAGAGCCGTGCAGCTGGAGTTGAGCTTGAATGTAATGAATTATCCCAAAACATCCCCCAACCGGGGCCGTGGGGAAACTGTCTTCCATGAAACCCAGTCCCTGGTGTCAAAAGGCTGGGGACTGCTGCTCTAGAGTTAAGGCTGAAGCAGATTCCTAATTCTCCCCTCAAGCAGGAAGTTTCATAATGAACACATAACACTCCTATTTTTTCATATCCTACCTACCTTAGTAAACTCTGAATCTTCATTTAAAAAAAAGCTATGCCACCCCACATTCTATATATATGTGGGACAAATGAGTAAATACAATCATATACATATGTGACTATGGGATTATGTTTATGTGTAAATAAACATAATCCCTTATTATTTGATATGATCACCTGGACACAGGATAAACTGACATTTACTACATTAAAAAAAAAGAATTAACACAACCAAAATTATAAATAAGGTTTTGCCCTGGCTGGTGTGGCACAACCAAAGAGTCGCCAGTTCGATTCCCAGTCAGGGCCCATGCCTGAGCTGCAGGCCAGGTCCCTAGTATGGGGCACGCAAGAGGCAACCAGACATTGATGTTTTTCTTCCTCTCTCCCTCCCTTCCTATCTAAAAATAAATAAATAAAATCTTTGAAAAAAATAAGGTTTTAACTGTAACATTATTTTCTACATACATAAAAACTACTATTAACATCTTTATAAATATTCACTTATATTCAACAATGTAACTAATGAGTTAAAAAAATAAAATCTTAAATGAACATGGATGTTTTTGTTCTCTAAAAAAAAGTTTCTCAGCCTCAGAGAAAGGTATCTCTGCTTCAAGAGTAGAGATTCTTGAGATTAAGAGACTCGCACCTGTCTGTAATCCCCAAACCTAGTGCAGTCCTGAAAACAGTCAGCATTCACAAAAATGTTTGTGGAGTAAAATAAAAATAATAAAAAGAAAAAATTTAAAAGCTCCATTCTATGAAAGACATACTATCAGGCAAGAGTTAATTAGCCTATTAGAGTCCTTCAGTGATTGCTTAATTATAATCTATATGTACATAAAAGTAAAAAGGAAATAATAAAACTAAACCAATTGGAAAAGAGAAAACACACAGCGTAGATTGATCACTTCAAGATGGCAAAACTGAGCTCATAGATTTAACTAATGCTCACCCAATACTCCACCCCAATATCCACTGAAATAGTCAAAGGAATTAAAAAATACCTGGGTAAGAAAATGTGCAGCCCACTGAAAATCACAGTGGAGTGCCAGCTGTCTGTGGATCTAGGGAACCTCCAAGAAAACAAGGCTGCAAAGCATCTGGCTGAAGCATTAAACGCCACAGATAACATGCAAAGCAGAGTGTAGAGACAAGGAGCAAAAAGAGAAGAGGCTGCTGCTCCAGCTCCACAACCGTCAGCATCTGAATTGAAAATTTGTAATTTCAGCGCTGAAAATAAATGCTTTGGCAGCAAACCTCCATGCTTCATAGCAAATCTAAAAGTTTCCATCCTTCCATCTAGACCTGAAACATCAGAACAGTACCGCGCAGAAGTTCAAAAGAGCCTATCTCAACCAACAATGCAGAGCACACAGACACCATCCTGTCACTGCAATTACCGCACCAATAGATACTTCAAGACCCTGAGGCTAAAGGAGTGACTGTTTTTTCCAACTGAAATAAATTTTCCCCCTGGAAAATTTACTACGAGAGAGAGAGAACAGCTTTAAAATATGATTAGAATTCCCAACTGCAGAAATCTCAACCGTAGAAATCCTGAAAAAACTTGAGAGAACACCATGTATATGAATAGAGAGCAATATGAAATCAGGTAAGTCTACTAAGACTGCTTTCAGCTATAAAACAACTGAATGATTTTTCAAAGAAACGGAGTAGGAGCAGTAAATCGCACACTACACAACGAAAAGCCAGACAAGCTTGAAAATTTCTCATAGAATGCAAATAAGAGCAAAGATGAAAGGGGCATTGTGAGAGTTCACCTTCCAGGAATGATAGAATGGGTGGTTGAGACCACTCTTCCACTAAGAACTAAGGAAAGCAGAATCCAAGTATAAGGGCGGTCAACATGATGAGGAATGAAGGAACCAAGATCCAGAAAATGAAAAATATCTAAAGAGACAATTCTGGTATTAGAGCTGCTTTTGCCTAAAAGCATCTGCAGATTCTAAAGGCCACTACTACTAAAAAGGCTAAGATGAGCATAGCTTCTGACAGACTCAAGGGTCAATAACTGGAGTGAGGGCATGCGAAGAGGAGGGAAAAGCTCTTAGACTGTGAATTAGAGCCTCAAAGGGCTACTTGCAAGAAGTAAAGGTAAGTCCAAAACATTTTAGTTCATAGGGCCTGAAGGACAATTTTAAATCATCTCAATTTCCTGAATGCATTAAACTGACCTGGGATTGTTAGTACCTCTAGAATAACAACATACCAGAAGAGAAGCAAAGGTAAATCCTTTCTGGGAGAAGACAGTATCAATTCAGATTATCACCATAACTTTTCACACACATACCTGGTATTCAATAAGAAATAAATAAGCACACGAAAAGAAAAACCCCTACCCTGGCTGGTGTGGCTCAGTGGATTGAGCGCCAGAGTGCAAATCAAAGGGTTGCTAGTTTGATTCCCAGTCAGGGCACATGCCTAGGTTGCGGGCCAGGTACGCAGTAAGGGGCACATGAAAGGCAACCAACTACACAGTGATGTTTCTTTCCCTCTCTTTCTCCTTCTCTTACCCTCTATCTAAAAATAAGTAAATGAAGCCCTGGCTGGTGTAGCTCAGTGGATTGAGCATGGGCCTGCAAACCAGACAATCGCGGTTCGATTCCCAGTCAGGGCACATGCCTGGGTTGCAGACCAGTTCCCTGCAGGCCAGTTCCCAGCAGGGGACACACGAAAGGCAACCATACATTGATGTTTCTCTCCCTCTCTCCTTCCCTTCCCCTCTAAAGATAAATAAATAAAATCTTTAAAAAAATTTAAAAAAAATAAAAAATAAAAATAAGTAAATGAATCTTAAAATTAAAAAAAGGAAAAACCCAAATCAGGAGAAATAACACACAAAAGCAAACCCTCAGAGGAATACATACTATGGAATGGGTTGAAAGAACAGAGATACAAGATAGGGAATTGCATAAGAGGCCTAAAAACTATAAAATAAAACTGAATTAAAAATCTAGAACTGAAAATTAAAATAAATGAAATTTAAAAATCAGTAAATGGCATGTTGCCTCTGTTTAGAATGTTGAAAGTCACAAGAGACTGTTGCTTTTTCCCTCACAACCAAAACAGGGCAGATATAGTTTTTCTGAATCCAGCAGAGTAATGAGGATCAAAGAAGCCTAAGTGAACTAAATTCCAATAGGAAAAAGAAATATTTTAAGAAATAATGGAGAAGAACTTGCCAAAACTGATGGGAGTAATTATCCCACAGATACAAGAAGCTAAATAAGCAGGTAAGTAAAAAGAACATCACAGCTAGGCACATCACGGTCAGATTTCTGAAAAAGATAAGGAATACAACTGAAAAGGGGCCAGTGGGGAAAGGGGGAAGGAAAGCACATTTTCTGCAAAGAGGAAAAACAAAATGTACAGCTGACTTCTCATCAGAAATGATGGAGTTCAGGAGACAATGAAATAATGTACTTAAAGGACCTAAAGAGAAAACTGCCTTGTCTATTCAGAATTCTACATCCAAAAAAATAATCAAAATTGAAGGTGAAATAAAGATGTTTTCAGACAGACAATAACTGAATGAATTCACCTCCAGCAAATGTAACTAAATACTAAAGGATTCGCTCCAGACAGAAGAAAATGACTGATCTCAAAAAGAAGCTCAGAGATGCAGAAGGAAATGGAGGAGCGACTGAGAGAGAAAACCTAAATAAATAATGACTTATAAAATAGTGTCTGTGGACCTCCAATATGAGAACTAAAATACATAGCAATAATATAAAAAGTGGAAGTAAAGAATGAATGTAATTAACATGTTCTAAAGACCCGCATTGTCCAACAAATGGTCAAAGTAATGTCAAAGATGCATTTAGGACCGACTAAATGAACAGTAAAAGAATATATAACTGGTAAGCTAAAAAAGAGAGGAAAACTGAATAATTGAAAATAATCAAAAGAAAGCAAGAAAAGATTACAGAATAGGCAGAGTAAACAGAAATAAATAATAAAATGGAAAATTTAAAGTCCTATATGATATATACATACACACACAACAAATATGTATATATATAACTACACATACACATATATATGTATATATATGAGGTCTGTCTGGAAAAAGTCCAGCCATTGTTAATATAACAAGAATGGTTTGCATGACATCAATGTAACCTGGCAGCCAAGGAGTATGGACTACAATGCACATGTATGAACAATGACAACTTCACTGTACAAGTCAGTGGGAGTGGTACACACCACTGAGTGAGCATGTGCACTATGTGGCCATCGCATTCAAAATGACTGAGCAAAGAGAGCAATGAATCTGCATCAAATTTTACATCAAGCTTTAACATTCCTCTGTGGAAACTATTCAGATGATTCAGAAGGCCACGGCTATGGGCAACTGGTGATCGGCAGCTTTATTACAACAATGTGCCCACTCATGCATCACATCTTGTTCAGAATTTTTTGGCAAAACTTCAAATTACCCAGGTGGCGCACTCCTGCCTGCCCAATAGTCCAGATTTGGCACCCTGTGACTTCTAGCTTTTCCCCAAACTAAAATCACCTTTCAAAGGGAGGAGATTTCATTCCCTTGATGAGATTCAGGAGAATACAACAGGCCAACTGATGGTGATTAGGAGAACTGTGTGAGGTCCCAAGGTGTCTATTTTAAAGGGGACTAAGGTATCACTTCCTATGCACAACGTTTCTTGTATCTTACATCTTTCTCAATAAATGTCTCAAATTTTTCAAATCACATGGCTGGACAACATCTGGATGGACCTCATACATGCTGTCTACCAGAGACCCACCTCAGAACAAAAGATACGCACCAACTAAAAGGGATAAAAAAAAAGACATTTCATAAAAATGGAAATGAAAAAACATGGGGTATCGATGTGTACATTTGTTAAAACTGACTTTTAAACAAAGGCTGTATTAAGGGACAAAGGACATTAAATAATGAAAAGGGAGCCATCCAACAAGAGGATATAACCCTTATAAACAGTTATGCACCCAACATGGGAACACATAAATATATAAAGCAAATCTTGATGGACATAAAGGGAGAGACCGATGGTAATACATCCTAGTTGAGGATTTTAACAACCCACTGACATCAATATCGATGGATAGATCTTCCACACAGAAAATCAACAAGGAAATGGTGGCCTTCAATGACACACTAGATCAGATGGATGTAATTCATATCTACACAACATTTCATTCTAAAGCAGCAAAATATACATTCTTCCCAAGCGCACATGAAACATTTTCTAGAATAGACCACATTAGAACACAAAATAAATCTCAATAAATTAAAGACAACTGAAATCATATCCAGCATCTTCTATGACCATAATGGTATGAACTTACTAATCAATCACAAGAAAAAAAAAGAAAAACACACAAAGACATGGCAGCTAAGTACCATGTTACTAAACAATGAATGGGTTAATAGTAAGACCAAGGAAGAAAGCATATCTTGAAACAAATAAAAATGAGAATACAATATCCCAAAATCTATGGGACACAGAAAAAGCAGTCCTAAAAAGAAAATTCATAGCAGTACAGGCCTACCTCAACAAATGAGGAATTTCAAATAAACTAACTTTACACCTAAAGGAACTTGAAAAAGAGTACCAAAGCCCAGAGATAGTGGAAGAAAGGAAATAATAAAGATAAGAGCAGAAATAAATGAGATAGTCTTTAAAATATACAAAAGATCAATAAAATCAAAATCTGGTTCTTAGAAAAGATAAACAAAATTGACAAATCTTTAAAAAGACCCATCAAGAAAAAAGGGAAGAGAATGCAAATAAAATCAGAAAGAAGCAACAACTGACACCAAAGAAACATAAAGGACTGTAAGAAAATATTACGAACAACTATATGCCAACAAATTGGACGATCTGCAAGAAATGGATAAATTCCTGGAAATGTACAATCTTCCAGAGCTGAATCAGGCAGAATCAGAGAATCTGAATAGATAGATTAAAACTAGTTAAATTGAAGCAGTAATCAAAAAACTTCCAATAACAAAAAAGTCCTGGCAAGATGGCTTTACAGGTGAATTTTACTCATCATTCAAAAAACTAACACCTTTCTTTCTCAAATTATTTCAAAAATTCATGCGAATGGGAGACTTTGAGCTCATTTTAAGAGGCCAGAATTATCCTAATTCCAAAACTAGATAAAGATACTACAAAAAAATTATAGGCCTGTATCTCTGATGAACATGTACTAATTAGCAAACCAAATTCAGCAACACATTAAAAAGATCATACACCACGATCAACTGAGATTCTTGCAGGGATGCAAGTTTGTTATAAAATCCATAAATCAATAAATGTGATATACCACATAAACAAAATAAAGGATTAAAATCACATGATCTTATCAATAGATGCACAAAAAGCATTTGATAAAACCCAACAGCTATTTGATAAAAACTCCCAGCAAAGTGGGAATAGAGGGAACATACCCCAACTTAATAAAGGCCACAGATGATAAACCCACTGCCAGCATGATACTCAATGGGCAAAACCTACAAGCGTTCCTTTAATATGGGGAACAAGACAGGGATGTTTGCTTTTACCACTCGATTATTCGAGACAGTACTGGAAGTTTTAGCCATAGCAATTACACAAAAAGAAGTAGTAAAAGGCACCCAAATTGGAAAGGAGGAAGTAAAATTGTCATCAGTTGCAGATGACATGATACTATATATAGAGAACCCTAAAACTTCCAACAAAAAAAATACTAGAACTGATAAATAAATTCGGTAAAGTAGCAGGATACAAAATAAGTATCCAAAATCATTTGCATTTTTATGTAACAATAATAAACTATTAGGAAAGAAAATGAAGAAAATCCCTTTTACAATTACATCAAAAAAGAATACACCTAGGAATAAATTTAATCAAGGATGTGAAGAACCTGTACTTGAAAAATTATAAGATACTGAAGAAAGAAACTGAAGACGATACAAATAAGTTTAAGTATATAGTGCATTCAGGTACAAGAAGAATTAACATCATTAAAATGCCTATCAGTAAATGAGTAGATAAAACTATGGTATATTTACACAATGGAATAGTACTCAACCATAGAAAAGGAAATCTTACCCTTTGCAACAACATATACTGACCTGGAGAGCATTGTGCTAAATGAAATAAGCCAGTCACAGAGAAGTACCATATGACTTCACTTATATGTAGAATCTAGTGAACATAATAAACTAATAAACAAAATAGAAACAGACTCACAGATACAGAGAGCAGCTGTCAGAGGGGCAGGTGGGGTTGAGAGCTGGGTGAGAAGGGTGAAGGGGTTAAGTCAAAAAAAAAAAATCCTCAAGGACACAGACAACATTACAGCGATTACCAGAGGAAATCCCTTTTATAATTACATCAAAAAAGAATACACCTAGGAATAAATTTAATCAAGGATGTGAAGAACCTGTACTTGAAAAATTATAAGATACTGAAGAAAGAAACTGAAGACGATACAAATAAGTTTAAGTATATAGTGCATTCAGGTACAAGAAGAATTAACATCATTAAAATGCCTATCAGTAAATGAGTAGATAAAACTATGGTATATTTACACAATGGAATAGTACTCAACCATAGAAAAGGAAATCTTACCCTTTGCAACAACATATACTGACCTGGAGAGCATTGTGCTAAATGAAATAAGCCAGTCACAGAGAAGTACCATATGACTTCACTTATATGTAGAATCTAGTGAACATAATAAACTAATAAACAAAATAGAAACAGACTCACAGATACAGAGAGCAGCTGTCAGAGGGGCAGGTGGGGTTGAGAGCTGGGTGAGAAGGGGGAAGGGGTTAAGTCAAAAAAAAAAAATCCTCAAGGACACAGACAACAGTACAGCGATTACCAGAGGAAAGGGGGTGTAGGGGGAGGGTACTACAGGTTATAAGAGGGATAAATGGTGATAGGAGACTTGACTTGTGGTGGTGAACACACAATACAACATATAGATGATGTCATTATAGAATTGTATACCTGAAACCTATATAATTTTATTAACCAATGTCACCCCAATGAATTCAATAAAAAATAAAAATCAATAAAAGTTATACAATGCTCAATTCTTCTATTTCACTCTGCTGGTGTTTTGGTGTTCTGAGAAACATTTCTGTTCTATTGCAAATTTCAAATAAAAAATCCTGGAGTTTATTTTGAAAAAGAAATAAAAATAAAAAGCCTACTCATGCCTTCAAATATAGCTCGTATTCTATCCCCTCTTAAGAAACTTGAATACTCCAAACTAAGTCCTCAACATAAGCTCATTCATTTAACAATATAATTATACACAGCCATCATATAAAAATATAAGCCAAATTATATAAGCATTATCTAATTTTCATGTATTTTTAGCTAGCTTCTCCCTCTCATTTATAATAGTAATGAAAACAACAATTTATATTTAATGAGTGATTAAGATAAGCCAGGCTCTGTTCTAAGCGTGGATACACATGACCTCATTCACTGTTTACTTCAGCCCGATAGGATGGTAAGTTATTACGTGTTATTTAAAGGAAGGAATTATTCAGCGTTATCTTTGCAAGCCTCCCCTCTCCCTGCCTAGCACTGTGACCTACGGCATACATGCAGGGGGTAAGGGGAAAGAGGCAACAGTACTTTAGCACTACCCCACTTATTCAGATGTTTCTGAATAAGACAGCATAGATGAAATGAACTTTATCATTTTTCATAGCGCTGATTCTAGGTACTTAACTCTCTTCATCTGCAGACAGGGTAATATTTCCTTCCTTTGGACATATGGGTATATATGTTCAAGCCTTTGTCCTAAGCTTTCTTTTTCCTTTATCAGAGATATGATCTAGTTGCATGGCTTGAACTATCACCCTGATCCAGTAATTTCTAAAGCTACATTTCTAGCCAAAGATCTGGACAGATTTTCCATTTGAACCCTACAAGCAGTGGTTAGAAGTCAGATAAGTAAACTGACTCAATTACTCAGTTCACTTTTGTTAAGTTAAAAACTGTAAGCAGCCATGAAAATTCAGGCAGTTATAAAGTTTTAATTATTCCTGTTCTTAATTACATATTGCTTATATTAATTAATTAAGCACTGATTCAAGAAAGGATATAGCCATATTAAGAAAAGACACAGACAATTCTCAGAAACAATATAAACCATCAATAAAAATATAAAAAGATGCTGAACTCCATTTTAAAATATAAAATTTAAAAAGACACTTTTTTCATCTATCAAATTAGTAAAGACTAAGAAGCCTAAAATAACTAGTGTGCTGGCAAGAAGGTAAGGAAACAGGACTCTCACTCACTGTTGACAGAGTAAACTAGCTTTTCGGAGAACAATTTGGAAATACCGAAAATTTTCATACACATGCTCTTTTACCCCTCTATTCCATATTCACAAACTTATTCTACAGTGTATTTAAACACTGCACAAAGACACTTGTAAAAGTGGGTTCAATAAATACATCTGCAGTGAAAACTTTGGGAGCATGGAAAGAGAACTGGTTAAATAAGTTATGACACACCTATAAAATACCATATGGTTATCAAATCAGCTGAGATAAAGTTATATGTACTCACACAGAAAAATTTCCAAAAACAAGTTGGAAAACAGTATGCATGACCCAACTGGTTAGTTTTGTTACATATGTATCATATATCGTAAATATTTAATTATATACACACACAAAAAAAAACCATAGCTATTAATAGCTATTAAAAGGTTATCTCTGGAGAGACAGTTGGCATATATGATCTCACTTTTTATTTCACATATTGTTTGAACTTTGTAATTTTTTTTTAAAAAGTCAAACCAACAATTAACTTTACCAAAAAATTAAAAATAAACATACACATCAGGGTCAGAGATGCTGCTAACGAAGATAAATCCCACGGCTAGAGGAGAGGGGTGTACCCAGGCCACTTCACCTCCCTTCCTACTCACATCTCCTTTTGTCTCACCTCAGGTGTCAACCTGATCCAAACGAATCTGAGGTGAGGTGAGACTCCAGAGATCTCTGAGGGAAGATCCCAGACAGCAATTCTGTTCTAGTATGGGGGACAGAAGAAAGGGCCAGGGCAGGCAATGCCCATCAGCGGTGATGGAGAGGGCAACTCCTCGATCTGGCTGAGACAACTATGCCTGCTTAAGGGAAGATCTTTGTGTTGTGTTTATTTCAAATCTTCCTTTGTTGTTGTTAAGTATTGTTCCCGAGTGTCTACCCACCTCTCATCAGCTATGGGCTTAGAAAATCAGGTAATAACAAAGTCTATTATAACTGCTTATGAATTAAAGGTGCACAGGCTCTCAACAAGCACCTTTGGGACTCAGAAATTTCTTTATTTTGATGCACAGACTTTGAAAATTGTATCTTTTTTTCCACATTTTTGTATCGTTGTTCAAGGACAGTTGTCTCCATGTCCCCTCACCCCCCCCCCCCCGCCCCAGGCATCCCCACGCGCTACCCTGGGTCCCACCCCTCTTTGGTTTGGTCCACGTGTCCTTTCCAGTTGTTCCTGAAAACCCTTCCCCGTTTTCCCCAATCCATGCCCCCCCACCTCCCCTTGGTCACTGTCAGTTTGTTCTTCATTTCACTGTCTCTGGTTATACTCTGCTTGCTTGTTTTGTTGATTAGGCTCCACTTATATATAGGTGAGATGACGTGGTATCTGTCTTTCACTGCCTGGCTTATTTCACTTAGACTTTAAAAATTATGTCTTAATTTCCTAGTCTTCAGTTATAATCTGGAGGTGAGGGTGCAAAATTGTTGAGTTCTATGTAAGCAAAGTATTACTAATAAAGTAGTTATTGCCACCCAATCCCTTGAATATGTAATTATGTACATTTAAAACAATAAATAATCTCACAGCAAACTTCAAAAGCTTCATGAATTAACCAAGAAGAAAGACCCTCAAATTTTAGTCGTTACATCAAAAGTTATGCTGTGAATAAAAAGTAATAAATAAAACTTATAATTTGTTATTCTATGCCTGTATTGTAAATTATAATACTATTGTCCTAATTAGACCATATGTGTAAAGATTTATCTTAGTGATTTTTTTACTCACTCTACAGCTGAAAATCAATATTCTGCATTCAGTTCCTATGCAGTACCATTTTAAAACTTCACTCTGCTCAGGACTGCTCAGTAAGCTTCACTGGCTATTACCGACCAATAATAAATCCTGAAAACCAGTTCAATCAGTCTCCGGATCTCCCAAAGACATGGAGGCATCCGCACCCCCCATGGTTCCATTATCAGCGTTCTCATGTATTCAAACATTCCGGTAATCACTTCACGTAGAGGAAATGAAAAATAACTCCCTTGGAGAATTCAAGACTTTCTAGTCTACTAACTTGGTAAAACTAAGTAAGAATTACTCTAAAGGTACACAACCAATATTATAAGAGGAAGCAGTATTGCTTAACAGTAACATAATGATTCCAGAATTCGTTTGTCCACCTACAGCAGTAGTGACACTTTGCCCCTCTAACTGAAGCTTTCTGGTATTTAGGGGTATGGCTTATCTCTGCTATCACACCAAGACTTCCTGAAGGTAGAAAGCATATCCAGTTCTTCTTAGTATCTCCACAGTGCATAGCTGTATGCATAATCAGCAGACAACATATTTGCAACCAGCCAAAATTACCTAAAATTTTAGTTTTGGCTATAGAAGAACTGTCCAACTGACTGGGCAATCAAATTTTAAAATCCTCACTATAAAACAACTTTTAGCCCCGGCTGGTGAGGCTCAGTGGATTCAGTGACAGCCTGCAAATGGAAAAGGCCGTGGTTTGACTCCTGGTCAGGGCTCATGCCTAGGGTTGTGGGGCAGGACCCCAGTTGGTGTGCGAGAGGCAACCGGTCCATGTATCTCTTGCACATCAATGTTTCTCTCCCTCTCTTTCTCCCTCCCTTCCCCTCTCTCTGAAAACAAAATAAATAAATAACTTTTTTTCAAAAACAACTTCAAAGAAGGTTATTTCTCACGGTTCTTTTTAAGAGGAAAAGGAAAGATACAAACTGAATTTCAAGCTGCCCAACTGTTAACTTCTTAACAAGAATACAAATACTACTGACTTCAGTAAAATAAAACCTATATAAACCAAGACCTCTCTCCTTTACATCAGGAGGTCAAAGGGGAATCAAACTCTACTCATTTCAGCCAGATCTGCAACCTGGCTTTACATTCCTTACAAATCTAAGAATAAAGAACTAATATTTCAAGTGATACTGCAATTTAAAATATCTTACAATTGCTTAACATTTAACCTTTATTTCTTGAAATCAGCCTGAAAGCTATTTTTACACACATAATATAAAATCATACAATCATTTGCAAGCAACTTAAAAAGATTTTCCCAATCATACCCAACTTTACACCAGGAAAAAAAAAAAGTACAATCACTTGAACCTCAGAGAACAACAAAGGTAATTAATTCTTGCGTCCAGAACAGAAAAGATCAGTGTTCAGACACAAGAACTGAATGGAGAACATTTAACTGAGCTAAATCTCACCACTAGACTTCATAGATGTCAAGAGGTACAGAAGCTCAGAGGCTGAAAGGAACTTTGAGATTACCTATTAAATTCGATAATTAATTAACCCTCAGTTACCGATGAAACAGAAAAGCTATGGGGCCTGCATTTAAAATAATGGCCTACGTACCCAAAGTGCACAATTAAAGGTGAAAACACCTTGAAAAAGTAGCCCCCCGCATACACACAAAAATTATCTTTTTACTAATAATCCCATGTGTGGGAATCTAAAATATAGATAGAAAAGGTCACCTACAGGAAGATGTTCGTGACAGCATTCTTCATTATAGCAAAACAAAAGAATTTCGACATCCACGACAGGAGAACAGAGGCAGTATGCAGTATACTAGGCACAGGCTTTGGACCTGGAAAGACCTGGATTCAAACGCCAACTTCTCCACTTGAGAGCTGTGAGGCCTATAGCAAATCACTTATTATTTGAGACTCAGTTACCTCAACCGTAGAATGGGGGGATATTACCATCTTCTTCACAGGGTTGTGTAAGGATTGAACACATGTAAAAAGGGTTGGCACAGTACCTGGAGCTCAGCGAGTGTTCAATAAATACTACTTTTATTGGCAACTATTAATATCCATTCACTGGAAGACTATACATACCTTTTAAATAATGGTTATAGGAAAATCTATATATACAAAACGTATAGTTAAAAACAACAGTGGTATGATCCTACTCATGTGTAAAAAATAAAACTACACATATACTTGTAAATGTGGAGGGAAAAGTATGAAAAGGGGTTAGTTATGGGTAAAAAAAGAAATTTGTTGGTAGATGTGATAAAGCATTTTACTTTATGTACTTCTATATTGTTTTACTTCAAGCATGTATTTAAATATTTTAAGTAATTTTTAAAATGCACCATGATTACCATGTAAAATTAATGTGCCACTATGACAGTGACTAGAAAAAATACACCAAAATTATACCAGTGGATCTAAATAAATTTTGGGTCAAAAATCTCTTTTCATTCTAAATGAATCCAAACTTTGCGTTATATTTTAATACCATTTTGTACTGGCTTATGTTCCAGGATAAGTTCGACTTTTGAAAATCACAAACAGAAAACATCTTCCTCACCTCACTTAACTCACTAGTCAATATGAACTTAACATATAGTCACTTCCCTTGTCTGTTCTCCTATTGCTAATGCAACTTTACCTAGAAGCCAAAACACCTACCAATGGTATGGTAAATACCTCCCAACCACACAGAAGTCAATAATAAAATCAAGTGTTTGAAAATAAAAACTATTAAATAGATAAACAGAGCCCCACATAATGAGAATAATGTTACCCTAACATTTTTATTAGCAGAGGAAAACTCATGAAGAAACCAACAATGATCAATTAAACCAACAGAAAATATACATATATATACTTTCAAAAATTAATAGAATTAGAGTATATTTTTAAGTTCATAAAAAAACATTAAAACCATTCTACATCGGTACTGCACTTTACAGTTTAAAAGCAATTTTACATATCATTCTTCTGACAACCCCCAGCAGATGGGCAGGTACAGAGCCCTTCCATGGGAAGGTAAGTTATATCCCAAATACACTGCTTCCACATCATGTCTTCTTTCACTATCCCACATCACATTATTAACTTTAATATGGTTTTACTAAAAGCAATCACATTTCTGAACTCCCCTGAGCCTGTATCGTGGAAACCTACGAACTCTGTTATACCTCATCCTGTTAGGCAGGCAGAGGAGGGCATAAGTCCTTACGCACAGACAACTCAGCAAGAACACCAATCTTTCCAGAGATGTCAAAACTTACAAACACTAAAGTTGCAGCATACGCCAAGCAGCATAACCAAATTCATGATGAATGGGTCAGAAAACTAAGGAATGTAAAGAGTGGCTGAAGGAGTTAAAAGTTGATGAACTTAGAAAGAAGGGGAGAGTAAAACACGCACACACAAATTTTATCATCAGACACGTCAAGGGCCATCATATAAAGGAAAGAGATACCCAGTAAGGCCCAGTGGTTAAAAAAAAAAGGCAATTCAACATTTGTCCCACAGACATTAACTGGGTATTGACTCTGTGCCAGAAGCTTGTGCTCCACTAGGCAAGGCACACAGAGGTAAGAGAAGTCCTAAAATCTTCAAGAGGTTCAGACTAGTAGAGGAGACAAGAAAATTAGTAACACAGATGAAAAGTATTGAGAAAGCTATGGGAACACAGAGAATGAGGACTCTCATTGTTTGGGGGTGGGGCTAGCACAGAAAATTCACTGAACACATGAGTAGCAGTTTCAGAAGTAGACATGGTAGGGAATGGCAGTACTAGGAAGAGAGCAGCATGGAGACATGAAGCTCTGTAGCTGATCTGGAGTGGGTGGCTTTAAGCTGAGGGTAGAGAATGCCAGTGGTGAAGCACACAAGGGACCTCACAGTCTCCATGCCAGGAAGTGTAGGCTCTAACACTCAAGCTATGGAACTCTTAATTAGAGGCTATAGTAAGTAGGAGTAGCATGCTTAAAAAAAAAATACATAAAACTGCTCATTCCAGAAGGACAGACTCCTAAAGGATAACTGTGGAAATAAAGAGATTAATTATAGAGCCAATATTGTTAGTCTATCTAGGTGGAAACAATGATGAAAAGAGAGATTCAAGAAATATCTAGGAGGTTAAACATCTAATAGAACTACTGGGGAAGGAGAATGAGGGGAAGGAGAGGGGCCAGGATGACCTCCAGACTTCACCCTGGTTGGCTGGTGAATAGATGCCCAATGCAGGTAATACAGGAAGACAAATCCATGCAATTGCTCAAACAACAGTAGTGCTGAAGGCCAGGAATTGGTTTGTTATAGTCCGGAGAAAAGGGGTGTGGAAAGCAGGACGGAAGAAGAGCAAAGATGAATTTACCTCTGGTGTTGTGTAATGTAAGGTGGCTATTCAGTGAGGCTACTGAGTGGCAGGTGAAAAAAGAATGGACTAGGGGAGTAACTGAAGGCTAGCAGAGTGTGCAATGAGATCAACTTTAGATACCAACATTTAATGGGGAAGGGGGCTGAAAGAAAAACCTGAAAAACAAGTGAAAATTGATCAGAGTTGAATCAGGAGATAGGGTGTTGCCAAAATAGGCAAGAAAAAAAATTCAAGGAGGATGGGGAGGGTGAAAATTGAAGTTAAATGTACTACATAAAGCAAAGTTTACTAACAGAAGTTGTTGAAAAGAGAAATAGAGTACCTTGTGAGGTAACGAATGACATCATCAAGCAACTGATGAAGGCAGACAGAGTGTCTATGTAAGATCTTGACAAGAGAATTCTTACCTTAAATGAAAAGTATAGGTACATGACCTCTGCAGTATACCCTGCAATCCAGATCATGGCTAACCTCAACACCATAATGGCATTTCATCAAATACTCTTTTGCAATCCAACCAATAAATGGGATATTTGGTTATTCTAATAAAGGTTTTTTTTTTAAATGTCTACATACTTCATGTAACTCATAAGTAACCAATACTGAATTAAAACTTTTCACTAATTCTGCTCTTGGGGTATAAAATGTTGCTGCAGAAAGTGTGGAAATATCTGATCTGGTCTACTTCAAATTCAGATTGATTTCAAATGAACTCTTAACCTTCTTAACCTTCTCCACTCCTGCATCCCAATTCCCTTCATTACCATTCCCTTAACCCCTTCACTCTGATTAGAAAAAAAGACCTCATTACAAAGACTGCTCTGTCTCATCATCTTTCCCCAGATGCCTACATACCTTTTCAGCAGTCTGCCCTCCCTAAAACCATATTGTGCCTAATCATTTCAAATCCTCCCACCACTGCTGGCTATCTTCTATCACTAGCCCTTCCCTTCTGTTCTCCTCCATCTCCTCATGTCTACAGTCTACCCTAAAGTTGAAAAAACTTCACTTACTATTGTCCCACACTCCATTTTCCTCCTTTTACTACCAAATATCTCCATTCACCTACCACCCACAGAAAGGTTTCTGAGTCTACCCCTCTACAACAAAAATAAATAAATACAACCACTGACAAATGACATCTGATATACTGACAGCTTGTTCCCTAAGCTGCTTACTCAGTTCACTTACTCAGTTCTCAATTCCCTTGATCTCTCTGCAACTGACCAGAGAACTGACCAATGCCCTCCTTACTGCAGTTATTCTTTTAGCTTTTGTAACTAGGCAGGATGGTTTGTAGAAAATACTCTGGGTCCAAGAATCAGAAGACCTGTGTTCTAGACCCAACTATACTATTAATTAGCTGTCAGCCTCCCCACTTCTACTCTAACACCTCAGGTCTTCTGAAATACACTGACACCCAGTATAAACTTTCTCAAAACCTATTCTTCTCCTCCACAGTGCTTATCACAACTACTTAATTATATAATCAGCAATTGAATGGCCCACACACCTTTCCTACCCACACACCAGACTGTAAGCTTCATGAAGGCAGAGCGCAGGTTTCAGCAATGGCTTGCACCTCATCAGCGCACAATAAAAGCCCATCAACTGAATTAATGGTGGAATAAATGTTACAACCACTTCCTAAAAGACTGCTTATTGTTTTTACTATCCTAAGTAAAAAAAAAATTGTAGCATTTTATTTACTTTCAAAATTACTGACAAAATTTTAGACAGAAATCTCAGCTACCTAAAACACAGAGAATGATAAACAACATATACACATTTTACATGTAAAATTTAATTAAGAGAAAACTTGTCTTGCCCATCCTCAAGAATACAATGGGCTGGATAAGTTACCTACATTTCAGAACCAGAAGGTTTACTCTAAACTATGTTTAGGCAAATGTGTAAGTGCAAGTTTGACACTAAAACACTACTGTTTACATATCTGTTTAAATAATACCCACTGGTATTTCAGGTGTAAAACTTTAACATTGGCAAAAATGACGAGGTATATCACACTCTGCAAGAAAATCAAAAGAAAGTTTGTCAGCTAAGTTCATTTCAGTGTGATTTTAACTTTTACATGAATCAGGGGAAAACAAGTAATTGTTTAGTGACTAGAAGATGTCACTTTCAAATGCAAAATTTCAGATCAAGCAAGTAGGTGAAAGTTGTGTCAAGATTAATGACACACCACCTTGGTCAAACAATTTAAACAGATTACATGCTAATTTGCCTTTCAACTGCTGAGTGTGTCCTGTTCCTCAACCACACTGTAAGGTCTTTAGAGGCGACTTTGGTGTTAATTGTCCTATTTAAATATATAGAAATGCAGATGATTTCAATAATCTGTACTATGTTAAAACCCTGAAAAAGGCTTTTGAGGCTAAATGTATTTAAATAGTGCCACTTGAAAACAACGTACAAGTATTGAAAATCCCATGCTTCAACAATCCCTAGGTTAAGAGCCGTTAGGCTGTACAGTTGTAATCACCAGGAATGAAGCATTTCCTGGCGGAAACACTAACAGATACAATCACTTGAACCCTTTTCCAAGGCGCCCTCACCGTTAAATCACACCACTAGTTTCTGAGGGAGTAACTGTGCCCCCTGGCATCTTCTGTTCCGCCGCCTTGGGGCCCCGCACAAGTAGTCCCTGGAGAGCAACCAGCGCTTCTTAGGGACTTCGGCCGGGAAATCCCTGGCCAGGGAAGGCGGAGTTCAAGCGCCCCCCCCCCCGCCATCCCCCGCCGCCGCCCCTCCTTTCCTTGAAAATTAATGAATTGGCCGTACGATTGTTTATTTAATGAGGTGTGTAGTGGCCTCTACTGGTGCTTGTGCGAGCATAAGAATGTCCCACTCTTACAAGTGGGATGAGCCTGGGGGAGGGGAAGGAAGCTAGGGAGGCGAGAGGTGAACCTGCCTTCGGGTACAAAGCGCAGAACTACACTGGGTAGCCCCGGACTCATTCCCAGGCCGCCCCAACCCTGGAGGCGCCCCCGCCCGCCTACTTCATTCCCCACCCAGAGCGATCCGCTTTCCCTTCAGCAAGCCGAGACCAGTGGAGAAGTTCCTGCACGTTTCCTCCTGGATCCTAAACAAAAACACCGCAACCACAGCTGGTGCCGGTACAGCGTCCCAGCCCCCACCCGCCCGGCCCGCGCCCAGCGCCCGCCGCTTACCTGGGGACTGCGGCGAGGAATCACTCCTGGCGGCCGCAGCTCCCAGCGCCCAGTGCCCGAGCAGCAGCAAGCAACGAAGCCAAAAGGAGGGGGTGCTGAGGAGTCGCCGAGCTCCCCTCTCCGCCGCCATCTCTTGCCCGCGAGCGGCGGCGGCGGCTGTGCCGCGGAGCCCTTGCCTCCTTCCCTCCTGCACGCCTCAACCGGTCCTTCGCTGCAGGCTCGGCTCCGGAGACCGCCGCTGCTCCAGCCCGGCCCGACCCGGCCCGCGCGGCCTCTCTTCGCGGGAGGAGAGACTCGGGGGCGCCTCCCTCCTGCAGAGGGGAGGAGAGGGAGGAGAGGGGGGGAATCAGTACATTCCGGGCCGGGATGGGGGGGGCGGCAATCGGTCTCCAGGTTCCAGGCGCCGCCACCCGCCGCCGACTCCGGCTCCGCACACCAGCGCGAGGGGGGCGGAGACCGCGGAGTCCGGGGTTGTAGGCGGGGGCCTGGGGCGCACACCCCCGCGCACGCGCACGCGCGGCTCCCTCGCCAGCACCCCTCGGCTCCGCGCGCAGCCCGCCCCCGCTCCAATCCCGGTGGCCGCCTGGCAGGCCCGCTCCCCTCCCCCTTCTCCCCGGAGCTGCGACGGGGCGCGAGGCGTGCGCTGGCGTTCCCATTGGCTTCAGGAAAACCCCGGAGAAGCGGATCCTTCTCCTTCTCGCTTACACCCGCTTCGCGCAGCCACTCGGCCGAGGGAAGAAATTCACTTCGGTCACCTCCGGACGCCTCCGGGTGCAGAGGCCCAAGGACAAGAAGCACTCCAAATCCCAGCTTGTCAGGGAGGCCGGAGCGGACGCGCGCTCCTCTGCAGCGCGGGCCGGGGCCTCTATATAGGGCCTCAGAGGAAACCGAATGGCCTCCGGGAGGAAATCTGGGTGCACGGAGGTCGGAGCAGGGATTTATGTGCTCGCCAAAAACAATAGTGAGCCCGCCGGGCTCTGACTGGGACTTGGCGCGGTTCCCATAGGAGGGGACCACCGCGCCGCCACTGATCGTCTGCTTCCCGGCCGTGCCGCCCTTGCCGCGCGATTCCCCGGACAGTGCCCGGACCCGCCTGGACCGTGGTACCCGCGTGGCTCGGCCTCGAGCCAAAAAAGCCGGGTACGGACAAAGGTGCCCGGTGTCCACTTCTCCAGCTCGTGCGGGCGCCTGGGACGAGCCCCGGGACTCCCGGGGCTGATCCTCTTGACTGTTATTGAAACCGTTTACCTCTGTCTTTCTTTGCTGGGCACTTATTTTCCTACCTGGAAGTCATGTCTTTTGCCGGGAAACCAGAAGCAAGAGGGATATGATTTTAAAACACTTGGTAATCTGGAGGCAGTTTGGAGAAGGCAGCGTTAGTTACACTGCATGCAGATGAGAATAATTTTATAAGCTATACCCATAAAAAATAGTTTAAGACAATATCTTTGTATGGCTATGTACTTGGAGAATAATGTTTTCATTGTCACTGTGCGTTGGATTTTGATTCACTGTGTGGTCGATAAGTAAAATGTGTGACTCCCCACAAGAAGAGGGATGTTTCTCTGACTTCAACATTTCTGTGCCTTCTCGTAATTACTTTGTTCGGATAATTTCTTTTATTCTGAAGTGCCAAAATAACCAATAATGTAAGACTTGTGTTAACATTGAAAGGGAAGAGCTCAGAATTTTCTTCAAACCTCTTGAATTATCAAACGGTGGAGGAACTCTCATTCCAGTTCTTTCAAACAGTTGACTCCTAAAAGAACAAATACATGTTTATTGTTTTACACCAGAGAAATCACTTAAATATCTTTTTGTTTTTGATAGAGTTGTTAATCAGCAAAAATATTTCCTAAATACCCCGATTGACCTGTTAAATTGGGAATAGATTACCTTCCAATTACTTAACAAGTATTTGCTTAATTAACCTTTAGTAATCACATCATTATTCAGTTTTCTGAGATAATTAATGAGAAAAGCTCTTTGGGTACTATCAATTACCTTGCAAGTGTTAATATTCAGATACCTTTTTCTAAGCCTGAAAATTTTTCATTATATTAAAACTATAAAATACATAATATGACTTTTTTAAATGAAATTTATCTCCAAGTTTGAAAATTATGAGTTGTGGATAATAAAATAATCAGAATTCTTTCATGTATGACTTCTGTGAACTGTCTCATAATTTATCAACCTGTGGTGTATATCAGGGTTAAATAAAAATTTACAAAGCACGTTCTGTAAAATACAGTGACTCATATGTTTCTGACTTGTGACTAAATCACAAGTTTAATCAAACCCACTATAATAAACCACTAAGAGATGGAGCCCCAAATTAAAAGTTACAGATTTCATATGAGTTCAAGAGTAAAATAGTAAACCCAGGAATGCTCTTGAATTCAGATCCTTCACATTTCCTTTTTAAGATTTTTAAATTATTTGTTTATTTTTAGGGGCAGGGGAGGGAAGGAGAAAAGAGCCAGAGAGAAACATCAATGTGTGGTTGCCTCCAGTGCTCCCCTACTGGGGACCTTGCTGGAAACCCAGGCATGTGCCCTGACTGGAATTGGAACCAGCGACCCTTCAGTTTGCAGGCCAGCACTCAGTTCACTGAGCCACATCAGCCAGGGCCACATGCTTCACATTTCAACATAACTGACATTGTGAACATTACTTGTAAAAAAAATCATCGTTTGGAGTCATTAATCTTTCTTTGGTAAAGTATCTCTGAGAAAAGATGTTCTCAGCCTTTTTACTTATCATTTTTACTCACATAATTTTTCTACTAATACCTCACTCAGCCACATTATATTGCTCATCAATACATTTTAGGTAGTCTATTAATCTATGAAGAGACATTTAACCATTCATGAAATTAACACCTTTTTCATCTAAGTAAAGTTAGAACATAAAGCTCACATTCAAGAAGTAGTTCACAAAGAAACAGCAAAGACCCTGGCTGGTGTAGCTCAGTGGATTGAGCACGGGCCTGTGAAGCAAAGGGTTGCCAGTTCGATTCCCAGTCAGGGCACATGCCTGGGTTGCAGGCCAGGTTCCCAGTAGGGGACAGATGAGAGGCAACCACACACTAATGTTTCTCTCCCATTCTCCTTCCCTTCCCCTCTCTCTAAAAAAAGAAAAAAAGAAACAGCAAAGAAAACAAGCCATTATATGTAAGTGTATATTATCAAAGTGTAGGAGGGTGCATCCAGGGGGTCCCCAAAAGAAGGATTTGTAATGGGGTCCAGAACTCAGGGTGTCCAGGAAATATTAAAAAATATGGGATGTCCTCACCTCCCAAAGTCCGAGCTGGGGGGATGGGATACATGGAGCAGGGCCACTGAGTTGTTTTGTATAGCAACAGTTTCTCAGATAGAATGGTCATTTAACATGTCTATAACCTTTAACTGGTATGTTCAATAGCTGTGGCTGTGCTTTAAGCCAGGGAGAAGGGAGTGACTTCCACCCAAGATGTAATAACTGGGAGGCAACTCCCAGCCCCTGGTACAGCACCTGCGTGAGAGCTTGGAGATGATTGGCTCCACGCCATGGGGCCTCACCTGCCCAGACTCACTATGGCATCCCACTAAAGCTGGGAGGATCTGGGAGTCCCAGCCAGTATAGCTGATTGTGGGAGGAGTCGGAACTGGGACTGCAGAGGAAGATTGGAGCAGGGATTTAAACTCAGACATGGCAGCCATTGAAGAGAGAATCACGTGCTTTTGGCCAGAATGGGGACTTTTGCAGCCTGTGACAGAGAATCATCATGTAACTTTAGCAAAGAGAATGATTCGACTTTGGCTAGAGTGGGGGGACCACCCCCCCCCACCCGCAGCCATGAGAAGAATCATCACTCAGCTTTAGCAGAGAATCACCAGCACAACTTTAGCAGAGAACCATCATGCAGCTTTGGCAGAGAACCACCACCCAGCTTTCTATTTCTTTTCCTGAGATACGGTACCTTGTACTGGGCAAAGGGGGAAAGAAGGACTGTGTGTTTGTGGGTGTTTTAAGGGACTTTGGGATTTTGATGAAGACATTAAGTCATTACTCTTAAGTCTGTATAACTTGAATAAATAATTCCTTTCCTTTTCACCAATCTCTAACATGGAGAGCTATAATTCTCTGGCAAAGGGAAAGGTGAACCTAGTACAGCGGGACCCCAGGAGTAGGGGGGGGTCAACTAGGTAACATTGTGGGACCCCCTTCCCTGGCGGCCAATCCAGGAAAACCATGGGAGACCACATGTGCAGTAGCTTTACGACTACTTGTCACAGTAAAAGCCTGCCAAAACTAGCCAGGAAGAATCCGCCCTATAAGAATAGAGTCCCTCCAGCCCATGAGGTCAGTTTCTGCTTAGAGCTGGCCTGCTCCCACGTTCTCTGCTATAAACTCTGGGTGTTCAGTTCAAATCTTTGTCCTGATCACCAAGAACCTGGTTACCTGTGCCCACCTGTGACAAAAGCACAGGCCAAAAGTAACTAGAAATTAACTCTGAGTGCTCTTTGATATAAAATTATATGAAAAATATAGTAAATCCTATTAATGTAAAACTTGGCAAGAATCTTGTTCTCTATGGTAAAAAGATTATTTTCCAATTTTAGAGAGGCATTATAGTTCCATGCTTAGTTGCTGGCAGTAGATTCTACAGCTGATTCCTAACTGAAACCCAGTATTCAAGGTAGAAGAGCTAGTAGATCTCAGACAGAACACTTCCTAGTCACAGCAAATTTTTAACTAGAGTTTACCCATGTTGTAAAAACACAATTTTATTTTGCACAAATGTTGACATTCTTACATTTGCCCTTTACATTCCACTAGGCAAGAATTGTTATTCCTTTCTCTTTCAAAAGCCACCTGTTCTAGGAAGCCATCTCTGATTAAGCCTAATTAAGGATATGTGCTCCTTAAAGACAAAAGCCTACACAATATTTATTTTGCTTGTTACACGTTGCTTAATCACATATTCTTAGTTCAACAGCCTATTAATTCAACAAATATTATTGAGGACCTGTTATTTGCCAGGTATTGTATGGGGTACTGGGATAACAAAATTACTGGTTCATTTAATATTTATAAAGCACTATTTCTCAGGTCCTGCTCTGGTTGAGAACTCAGTGGTGAGCCAGATAGACAAGGTTCTCAGTCTGCCAGGAAAGAAACAATTATAACGAAAGGAGTGCGAAGAGTGTTTTGTAAGGAAAGATAAGCAATGTGGGAAAACATTCTAAGTGCATCTAACCTGTCTAAACGGGGGCAGGGGCAGAAAGGATGGATGGGGAACTAGAGAAGCAGGGATGGTCTCTTAACTGAGACTAATTTGCATTTTAGAAGAATCACTTGGGCTGCTTCCTGGAGTATAGATTGAAAGGAGACAAGACCAAGAAAAACAGTTCAGATTCTATTAAGAGTAGTCTGGAGAGGAGGGGCTGGTCGGCATAGAGCAGTGATTTTCACTGGTGTGCCAAAAGAATTTTTAAAACGTGCAATACCTGACTATGTAGTCAGAGGCACTGATCTCTTTCCCCTTAGACTGTCCAAAAAAATGAAAACAGACAATACAACAATAGCCTTCTGATGTCAATCAAAATTATATCTGTTTTTTGTCAGATCAGCAAAAAATACATTTTTGGTGTGCTGCAAAAAATACATTTTTTGGTGTGCTGCAAAATTTTAGTAATTAGTTTATGTGCGCCATGAGATAAAAGGCTGAAAACTGCTGGCCTAGAGTAAAACCGGATGTGGGGTGGGTGGTAAGAGGAGTGGATAAATAAGAGGGATTCAGGAGACAGGTGGAAACAACAAGGGTGTGTGAGAGAGAGGAGACATGGGTGACTTAGATTTCAGCTTACCCCACTGACTGGCGGTAGTAACAATCAACTGGGAAGAGAACAAGGAGGAGAAGATGGGAGGTGATGTGAGTTTAACTGTGGACAAGTTTAAAGTGCCTATGAAACATCTGAGTAGAAATATTAGTAATATGTTCATTACTTAGTTCTGGAGTTTAGCAGGGAGAACTGGGCTAGAGAGGTGTGCCATCAGCTTATACCATATACCTTATGCCCAAATATAAAGTACCTCTAAATACAAAGTAAGCCCCCATTTTCCCAAGTAAAATCTGCCCACTTCCAATGAAACTTTGTGGCCAACTTGAATTTTATCGAAACTCTTCACAGTCTTTTTTCTTTATCATGAGGGTCACCTTTTGAGTCTATCATCTTCATCTTCATTTCCACCAAAATTTTGACTATATATGATGTTCCTGGGAATTTTTCTGGGCCATAGAATCTAACCACACCACATCATTCATACTGCAATCATATATACTTGCATTGTTTTCTATATTGAATTTTAAAGACTTGTTTACAAGGCTATCCAAAACTTGCAAATGTGAATGTTTTTCCCTAGAAGTAATTTCTAAATCTGCATTAAATTTCTTTGTTTCCTTTCTTACCAATTCTGTCAGGTGGCTTCTATATGAACATTGAATAAGATCATTTCTTGCTAATGTACATTCCCCCAAAGAGCATTTTGTTGTTTGAATAGTTGAGAGAACATCCAGTTAATATTAAGGATTTTTTAAAGGTCAGACTATAAGGCAACTGCCTGTTTTCTAGGGATTATTATAGGAAGGGAAACTGGTTTTATATTCTGGTATACATGATAATGCCCAAAAAGTGGTTGAGATGCCCCAGGAAAGTTTAGGACTAAAGGGGAAGATCAAGGACTAGGGACAAACACAAACACAATTAAGGTACAGAATAGAAAAGGAACTTGCAAAGAAACAAGCAGGCATGTGTTTTTCTAGTCCAAAAGAGAACCAGAAGCATGCGGTATCACAGAAGTCAAGGATAGAAAGTGTTTCAGGAATGCAGGAGTGGTTAACAGTGTCATGTACTACTGAGAAGTCAAGTAAGGTAAGATCTGAAAAACATCCGTTGGAGTTAGTGAAAAAGTGGTCATGAATAATCTTAGTGCAGTTGCAGCCACAAGTAAGGCTTCTACCTCATTGCTCTGGCTTGTCACTGAGTATGAATGACTTCCTGAAAGAGTTTACCTGTGACAGGAAGAAAGAGTGGGGAAATCTAGAATGGATTTTGCTAAATGGACTTGAGGACTGATATAAAGAGCCAATAGAGAGGGAAGTGCTGAAGATTTCAGAAAAAAAGAAGTTAATTGATAGCTTTAGAAACACTGTGGTAGATAATTTGGCACTGTGATTCAGCAAGGCCCATGATTATCTGACCTCAGTAATCTCAGGAAGCTGGCAATAGGTGAAAAGGACCTTACAGAGAACAGAGTTACACCCTGGCCCTGTTGTTTCTACACAGTTTTCAGCTGTATTTGAACACATTCTGTTCTAATAACACCTTAATGAAGGCTGAAAATCAGAAACAACATTCTGACATTTGCTACCCAGTCCTTTATTTTCATAGGACACATGACTGGGTTCTGAATAGACAGCAATCACAAAACAAGGGGGTCTAGTTTTCCAGCAAGAATGACGGAGCCTTGCTTTTGCACAGAAACTGAACACAAAATACTATCTTAAGCAGAAAGAAATTTTATTGGAAGGATCCTGCACCTTCAAGACAAGGTTGCCACCAGACTGTGGGAATAGATCTAGAGACTGGAGCACCTGAAAGAAACAAAGTTCTCTTTTGGAGAGTCTGTTACCTGCACATCTTTCTGAATCTGCCTCAGCTATAGAACATCTCTCTCTCTCTGTCCTGGTCCACATAGCAGAAAATGGCCACTACTAACAACTTCCAAGTTATCTTGTTCTAGTGTAATTCTGACTGTCAGTCCCAATTACAAACTTCCCAGTGAAAGGATTAATTGCCAATCTTGGTTTAGATATCTACTCCATACCATTCATACTATTGCAGGTCCCCCTTTAACCAAGTAAATAAAAAAGGAATGGGCAATTCATGGAAAATAGGCACCACTCAAACAATTCCATAGGCATCTATTCCAAATGTGATGTGTTCCATTTGTCACTATATTCCAACTGCCCGGCCTGGTATCTGGTGCTTATAAATATTTGTCTAAGGCATAAATATTTGTGTTGATATAGAGATTTTTTAATTATGTAAAGGAATTTAGATATAGGTATTTGCTTGGGTGGGGAGAGCCAGAAAAGAAGGAGGCACAGATGGGTATGTGTCACAGGTTTGTAGGTAAGAGATTACAAAATCCATTTTTGAGAGTCTTAATATTCTCCATGAAGTGGGTGGCAAGGTCATTGCTGCAAGAAGAGATGGAGCATGATAGGCTGTTTAAGGAGAGTGGCAAATGTTTGTAAGAGTCACAGAAGGGATTAAGTAAGGGAAATATGGTTTCTTTTCTAGGACAACTGGCAAGATGGCAGAAGAGTGAGTGGAAGCCACACCGACCTTCTCCCAGGACCAATCTGGAATTACAACTAAATTGTGGAGATATTACCCAGAAAAAAAACAACTGTGCAATAGCAAGAGATAAGCTGTATAACCTCGGACAGATAGAAGAACCAGCTTTGGCACAACCCATCTGTACCTACACAACATACAAGATGTGGTGGGCAGAGTGATCCTCAGTCAACCAGCTGGAGAAAATGATGTACTGAAGAACAATCCAACAAGAATCAAAACCCAAGTACATCCAAGGAGCCAATACAAATGGCATCCCAAAAGCAGCAATCTCAGGAGATCAAGGAGAGTGCACCACTGAATCTCACAGGACTCCTACCATAAAAGTTCACACCGCAAACTCAGGGAATCAGAACAAATCAATTTAAAAAGAAGAGGCTAACAAGAAGAGTCTCACAAGCAATGGGAAGACAAAGAAACAAACCCTAAATGAAAGGAAAGGAAGAAGCCTCAGAAAGAATGCTAAATGAAATAGAGGCAAGTCAACTATCAAATACTGAGTTCAAAACAATGGCTATAATGAAGCTCAATGAGCTCACTGGGAATTAGCAAAAACTATGGGGAAAGTATGATGAACTCACTGCAAACTATATCAATATGAAAAAGGAAATAGAAACTATCAACAAGAGCCAAAAGGAAATGAGGAACACAATTTCTGAATTGTAGAACACAGTAGAAGGAATCAAAAGAAGACTAGATGAAGCAGGGGAGCAACTGAGCAAGCTGGAGGGCAAGGTTGCCCAGAAAGAGCAAGAAAAGGGAAAAAAGACTCAGAAAGAATGAAGAGGCATTGAGGGAACTGCAGAACAAAATGAAACATAATAATATGTGTATAATAGGGATACCAGAAGGAGAAAAAGAAAAGCAAGGGGTATAAAACCTATTTGAAAAAGTAATGAAGGAAAACTTCCATAATTTGATGAGAGAAAAAGTCACACAGATCCAGGAAGCTCAGAGGGTCCCAATCAAAAGTAACTCAAACAGGCCCACTCCAAGACACATCATGATTAAAATGGCAAAATTCCTAGACAAAGAGAATCTTAAAGGCATCAAGGGAGAAACAGAAGGTAATATACAAGAGAGCCCCGATAAGGCTTACAGCTGACTTTTCCATGGAAATGCTACAAGCCAGAAGGGAATGGCAAGAAATATTCCTAGTAATATTTCTTGGAAAATCAAAGGCCTGCAACCAAGGCTACTCTACCCAGCAAGGCTGTCAATTAAAATGGAAGGCCAAATAAGGAGTTCCTCAGACAAAAGAAGGATCAAAGAATACACTTCCACCAAACCAGCACTCCAAGATATGTTGAAGAAACTGCTTTAAGAAAAGAAAGAAAAAGAGTGAGAAAGGAACACAAGTACTAAGGAAGTAAAATGACAATAAGTACCTATCAATAATAACCTTAAATGTAGGTGGATTAAATGCTCCAATCAAAAGACACAGTAGCTGAATGGATAAAAAATCACGACCCACACATATGCTGCCTACAAGAGACCCATCTCAGGACAAAAGACCTACACAGATGGAAAGTAAAGGGCTGGAAACAAATATTCCAAGCAAATGGATAGGAAAAAAAATCCGAGTTAGCAATGCTCATATCAGAAAAAATAGACTTCAAAACAAAGGCCATAATTAGAGACTCAGAAGGACACTTCATAATACTCAAAGAAAGAATACATCAGGAAGACAAAAACATTGCAAATATATACGCACCCAACATAGGAGCACCCAAATATATAAGGACAATCTTGAAGGACTTCAAGAAAGATATTAACAGCAACACAATTATAGTAGGGATTTTAACACCCCACTGTCAAAAATGGATAGATCTTCACCTTGGCTGATATAGCTGAATGGATTGAACGCAGGCCCGCAAACCAAAGCATCGCTGGTTTGATTCCCAGTCAGGGCGCATGCCTGGGTTGCAGGCCATATTCCCAGTATGGGGTGTGCTAGAGGCAACCATACATTGGTGTTTCACTCCCTCTCTTTTCCCTCCCTTCCACATCTCTCTAAAATAAATAAATGAAATCTTTTAAAATGCATAGATCTTCCAAACATAATATCAACAAAGATAGTGTGACACTGAACAATGTCCTAGATCAAATGAACTTAACTGATATATCTAGAACCTTTCATACCAAAGAAGCAAAATACACACTTTTCAAATGCGCACGGAACATTTTCAATGATAAACCACATGATAGGACACAAAACAAGCCTCAACAAATAAAATAAAGTTGACATCACATCAAGCATTTTCTCCGACCACAAGAGACTGAAACTAGAAACCAACCTCAAGGAAAAAACTCAAGAACACTCAAATTCATGGAGATTGAATAACATGCTATTAAACAATGGGTTAAGAATAAGATCAAGGAACAAATCAAAAAGTTTCTGCAAACAAATGAATGAACTCACAACAGTCCAAAATTTATGGGACACAGTGAAGGCAGTTCTGAGAGGGAAGTTCATAGAAATACAAGCCTACTTAAAAAAAATAGATACATTTCAAGTAAATAACCTAACACTACATCTACAAGTACTGGAAGAACAACAACAAAGACAGCCCAGAGCAAGTGGAAGGAAGGAAATAACCAAGATCAGAGCAGAATCGAATGACATAGGGACTAAAAGAACAATTCTAAAGATCAATAACCCTGGAGTTGGTTCCTTGAAAAGATAACCACAGTCGACGAACCTTGAAGCTAACTCATCAAGAAAAAACCCAGAGAGAATGCAAATAAACACAATCTGTAATGATAGAGATTACAACTGATATCACAGAAATACGAAGAACTATATGCCAAAAAAATTTGAAAACCTAGGTGAAATGGAAAACTTTCTAGAAAAATATAATCTTCCAAAACTGAATAAAGAAAAGAAGAAGCAGAAAGCCTGAACATACTGATAATAGCTGATAAAATCAAGGCAGTAATAAAAACACTCCTGGAACACAAAAGCCCTTGAGGGACATTTCACAGGAGAATTCTATAACACATTTAAGGAAGAGCTAACACTTCATGGACTATTCCAACAAATCCAAGAGGATGGAAGACTCCCAAACTCTTTTTATGAAGCTAGCATCATCCTAATCCAAAAAGCAGATAAAGACATAACAAAGAAAGAAAACTACAGGCCAATATAACTGATGAACATAGAGGCTAAAATCCTCATCAAAAATATTGGCAAACAGCATCTAGCAATATATTAAGTGGGACTCATCCCAGGGATGCCAGGATGGTACAACATTCACAAATCAATAAATGTAATACATCACATAAACAAAACAAAAGACAAAAATCTCATGATCATATCAATAGATGCAGAAAAAACATTTGATAAGGTACAGCACCCACTTACAATGAAAACACTCAGCAAAGTGGAAATAGCGGGACCATTCCTCAACATAATAAAGGCCATATATGAGAGACCTACAACCAACATCATACTCAATGTGCAAACACTTAGAGCTTTCCCACTAAGATCAGGAACAGGACAAGGATGTCACTTTCCCCACTCCTATTCAACATAGTATTGGAAGTCCTAGCCACAGCAATCACACAAGAAAAAGAAATAAAAAGCATCCAAGTTGGAAAGGAGGAAGTAAAAGTGTCATTGTTTGCAGATGACATTATAGTGTACATAGAAAATCCTATAGACGCCACCAAAAAACTACTCGACCTAATAAGTGAATTTGGGAAAACAGCAGGATACAAAGTCAATATTCAGAAATCAAAGGCATTTTTGTACACCAACAATGAAATACCAGAAACAGAAATCAGGAAAAAATCCCATTTGATATAGGAAAAAGAAAAATAAAGTACCTAGGAATAAACCTGACCAAGAATGTAAGAGACCTGCACTCAGAAAATATACAACACTGAAGAAAGAAGTTAAGGAAGACTCAAACAAGTGGAAGCATATATTATGTTCATAGATTGGAAGAATTAACATAATCAAAATGTCCGTACTCCTCAAAGCAATTTATAGAATCAAAGCAATCCTTATTAAAGTACCAATGACATATTTCACAGATATAGAACAAACACTTCAGAAATTTATATGGAAGCATAAACAACCCCAAATAGCAGCAGCAATTTTGAGAAAGAAGAATAAAGTAGGAGGGATCACAATACCTGATATCAAAGTGTACTGCAAGGCCACTGTAATCAGAACAGCCTGGTACCAGCATAAGAACAGACATATAGACCAATGGAACAGATTAGAGAGCCCAGAAATAAACCCAACTCTCTATGGTCAAGTAATATTTGACAAATATTTTGACAATATTTGACAACTGTCCAGAAGCATAAAATGGAGTAAAAATAGCCTCTTCGACAAATGGTGTTGGGAGAACTGGACAGTTACCTGCAAAAAAATGAAACTCACACCAACTTATACTATACATAAAAATGAATTCAAGGTGGATGAAAGACTTAAATATAAGCCGTGACACCTTTAAAGTTCTAGAGTAGAACATAGGCAGGAAAATCTCATATACTCCGTGCAGCAATATTTTCACTGATATGTCCCCTACAGCAAGGGACATAAAGGAAAGAATAAACAAAGATCTCATCAAAATTAAAAGCTTCTGCATGGCTAAAGAAAACATCATCAAAGTGAAAAGAGAACAAACCATATGGGAAAACCTATTTGCCAATGATACCTTGGACAAGAGTTTAATCTCCGGAATATATGAAGAACTCACATGACTCCAGCCCAGGAAGACAAACAACCTAATTAAAAAAGGGGAAAATGACTTGAACAAACACTTCTCCAAGGACGGTATACGGAGGGCCGAGAAACATGAAAAAATGTTCAGCATCACTAGTCATTAGAAAGATGCAAATTAAAACCACAATGGGATACCACTTCACACCAGTGAGAATGGCCACCATAAACAAATCAACAAACAAGTGTTGGAGAGGATGTAGGGAAAAGGGAACCCTAGTGGCACTGTTGGTGGGAATGCAGACTGGTACAGACACTGTGGAAAATGGTATGGAATTTCCTCAGAAAACGAAAACGGAACTGCCTTTTGACCCAGCAATTCTGGGTCAAATTCTACTGCTGGAATTATGCCCTAAGAGCCCTGAAACACCGATCCAAAAGAACATATGCACCCCGATGTTCATAGCAGCACAATTTACAATAGCCAAGTGCTGGATACAACCTGAGTGCCCATCAGTAAATGAGTGGATCAAAAAACTGTGGTACATTTACACAATGGAATACTACACAGCAGAAAGAAAGAAGGAGCTCCTATCCTTTGTGACAGCATGGATGGAACTGAAGAGCATTATGCTAAGTGAAATAAGCCACCTGGTGAAAGACAAGTACCATATGACCTCACATATAAGTGGAACCTAATCAACAAAACAAGCAAGCAAACTATAACCAGAGACATTGAAATTAAGAACAAAGTGACAGTAACCAGAAAGAGGTGGGGAGGGATAATGGGGGGGGGGAAAGGGGAAGGGTTGTCAGGAACATCTATAAAGAACACATGGACAAAACCAAAGAGGGTTGGGATCGAGGGTGGGAATGGCTGGGGTTGGGGGTAGTGGTGGGGGGGAAATGGAGACAAACTTGAATAACAATAAAAAGAAGTTAAAAGAAACACACCAAAAAAAGGATACTATGTGTGGGCCCATCTGAAATTAAAAATTATACATTTGTGATTTTTCTCCATATAGTACTTTAAGGCAATGCATGGTAGGAGGAGACATGGTGGATAGTTGGATTGACCAGATTTTCTAAGAGTGAGTGTAAATGAACAAGGGGTTGAGACACTCAAGGATGCTGGTAGTGAATTATTAGAGTGGTTTCATATAGATAGGGTAGGAAATATACCTAGAATGGGCAAGATAACTAGGACAAAATGAGAATGTCAAAGAATTGGAGCACTTTAGAAGATCAAAGAGTAGATATACTATGTATAAGTAAGGAGCATAAAGATAGAAGATTGGGTATTTGAGACTATGAGTATACTGTCTCAAGAAAGTGCAGAAACCCAAGAGACTTTTAGGCAATATTATTTGGTGCATTACTGGTATGTTTGGAGATGTTGGGAGTTTCCTTCTCACTGCTCTGGACTCAGCTCTAGCCAGTTGCCTGCCAATAAGCTTGCATATGATACACACACACACACACACACACACACACACATCTGCTCATCACAGGGTATTTGAAGTGGTCAAAAAGAGATCACCAGAGGACAGCCGGGTTTCTTATTGCAAGTTACAACTCCTTCCACACACATACACACAATCTGCTCCCAGCACTAAGGAGCTGAATGAGATGACATGAAAACCTTAAGAAGCTCATTTATCCCTTAGTTTATGTCCTATATGAGAGCTACCTGTGTTTTGGTTTCTTTCTCTTAGGTGTCCTGGGCCATCCTGACCTGAGAAACTACCAGGCATAAGGCACCCCCAACCTTACCACTAATTGGGAAACAAAACAGAAAGTTGCCTCACTCCAGGGTCTGATGCAAAGGGAATGAATGGGAATGCTATTCTCTCTTGGCCTTTTTTCTGCTCTGTATGTTGCTATGCAGTCTCCTCCCAGGTGTTCAAGGTATTGGGGAGGGAGAGGGAGGAGGAGAGCAGAAGCAGTGCGGGTAATAGCTGGGTCATCAAGGCCAATGAAGTCACCCAATACGGCAGGAATAGAGTGGTTGGAGCAGAGAGAAAGAAAATAAGCCACTTTGCTCTTAAGATATCTGAGAAATGACTCAGAATTTGCTCATTGTGTGACAAAAAAAATAGAAACTGAGCTGGATGCCATGATTCTCAAAATCAAACAAAATTCTAGTTTTACTTTATTTTATTTTATTAATATATTTGCTTTAAAATGTAAGTGAAATCGTGGGCACTGGCAGTGGCGGCCCAGGTGAATATTAACAACACATAATGTTCACTTGAGAACAAATGAGGTCCACAGGAAAAGTGGCCTCAGGAGAGTGTCAGATTTCAAATAAAGCAGGAGGTGTAGTGGTTATGCAGAGGCTGGGGAAATGGAGGCGTTGGGTTGCAACTCAGTGGGGCTTCCATGGGAGCAGAAGAAGTGGTTGGAAGGAGGTTCACTGCTGAGCTTGCTTCAGTGGGGAGGAAGCACAGGACATTTTTAAATGAGCCTACAGGACAATGACAACTAGGATGAGGGGGGTTGTAACACTAAGCCAATGTATCATGTTGAGGACCGTGGACTGAGCTGCTGAGCCCAACCTGACACAGCCTTTGGTGTTTGGTTCAGTAGGTGGAGGCCCAAGAGCCAGAGGAAGGACAGTCTGTTGGCTCCTTGAATGAGGGTTCTAGAGTCTGCTTGCACACCCTCAAGTGGACAACCAAGAACTGTAGCAGCTACGGCAGAAGGGGGGAGTAGTAGTGACCCAAGTGCAGATAAGAGACAAGTCCTTCACCCCAGAAGTTCAATGATATTGCTCTCAGGAGGAAAAGCCTCTCTGCCACTTAGCCCAGGGATTCCCAAACATAGAAGCACCAAAGGACTATGTTTAAAAACACAGATTCCTAGGCCTCACCCTATCCTTTTTTTTAGAAATTTAATCTTTATAGTTTTTTCCCATTACCATTTAGTTTCTTTATACCTACTTCCCCTCAGCAACCCCACACTCTTGTCCATGTCCATGAGTCCTTTTTCCTTTTTGCTCAATCCCTCCACCCCTAACCTGCCCCTGACACGAGCTGTCATCTGCACTCCATCTATGAGTCTGTCCCCATTTTCCTTGTTAGTTCAGTTTGTTCATTAAGTTCCATATGAGTGAAATCATATGGTATTTGTCTTTCTCTGACCGGTTTATTCGACTTAGCATAATGTTCTCCAGGTCCATCCATACTTTTGCAAAGGGTAATATTTTCTTCTTTTTTATGTATTCAGCCTCAATCTTTTTCAATTAGAAATTCCCAAGGATAGGCCCCAGGAATATTTTTGAGGTCACTTGGAGGCTTCAAAATTTCTATGTAGGAGGAACTTATGAGGTCACTTGGAGGCTTCAAAATTTCTATGTAGGAGGAACTTATGAATGGTGATATAATTGGAAAACAAAAGCAGTGACTCAAAGAATAACCAGCTTTATAGATTTTCATATTCCTTTTTTGAATCTTCATTTAAGGATATGTTCATTGATCTCAGAGGGAGGGGCGAGAGGGGAGGAAGAGAGAAAGAAATATCAGTCAGTTGTGTCTCGTGCATGCCCTGACCAGGGAGTGAACCTGCAACCCACATATGTGCCCTGACTGGAGATCAAGCCCACAATCCTTCGGTGCACAAAACAGTGCTCCAACCAGCTGAACTACCAGGCCAGGGTGATTTTCGTCTTCTTAAGCCCACACTTAATCTAATTATACTAAAATTAACTAAAATACTATTTTAGTTAGTAGTACCTATAATTCCTTTAGTTACTATCATCTATAATTCCTTATTTTAGGACTTTTGCTGTTCCTTCTCTCTCTTTCCTACTTGTCATTATTTTAATTTGAAATTATTGAATTTAATCATCGGTGATTTTAAAAATTATCTCAATTGATGTTGCATTTATCAAATTGTTTTAATACTAAAGAAATGCATGTTATGGAACACCTGGAAAATGCCCAAAAGTAAATACAAGAGGTTTCCTCATTCTACACCATATTAACGTTTAGCTGTATCTCCTCTCATTTTTATTTCTCTTTTTTATTGTTAAATGTTTATCTATTAAATGGTAATCCATTCTAATATTTCTGTGCCCCCTTTTTTGCACACCTCCACCCAGCACTCCCACTCCCTCAGGCAATCCCCACACCATTGTTCATGTCTATGGGTTATGTGTGTAAGTTCTTTGGAAACTCCATTTTCTATGCTGTACTTTACATTCCCATGGATTTTATGTTACTATCTAGTTGTACTTCTTAATCCCCTCACCTCTTTGCCCATTTGCCCACACATGCCTCCCAAGTGGAGAACATCAAAACACTCTTCATATGCATGCTTCTGTCTCTGTTCTTGTTTGCTTAGATTGTTCTTTAGATTCAATTGTTGATAGATATATATTTATTGTAATTTTATTGTCCATAGTTTCAATCTTCTTCTTTTTCCTAAATTCATCTCTTTAACATCTCAGATAATAATGATTTGGTGATGATTAACTCCTTTATTATTTTTATTGTCTGGGAAGCTCTTTATCTGCCCTTCCATTCTAAATGATAGCTTTGCTGGGTAGAGCAATCTTGGCTCTAGGTCCCTGCTTTTCATGACTTTGAATATTTCTTGCCAATCCCTTCTAGACTGCAAAGTTTCTTTTGAGAAATCAGCTGACAGTTTTATGGGAACTCCCACATAGGTAATTAACTGCTTTTCTCTTACTTCTTTTAAGATTCTCACTGTATCTTTAACCTTTGGCATTTTATTTAGGATGTGTCTTGGAGTGGACCTCTTTGCATTCATCTTGTTTGGGACTCTCTGTGCTTCCTGGACTTGCATGTCTATTTTCTTTGCCAAATTAGGGAAGTTTTCTTTCAATATTTTCCCAAATAAATTTCCAATTTCTTGCCATTTCTCTTCTCATTCTGGTACCCCTATGATGAGAATGTTGGACCTCTCAAAGGAGTCCCAGAGGCTCCTTACATGATCCTCATTTTTGGATTTTTTTTTCTTTTTGTTGTTCTGATTGTTTTGTTTTGTTTCTTGCTTCCTTATGTTCCAAATCATTGATTTGATTCTCGGCTTCATCCAATCTACCATTGCTTCCCTGTGAATTGTTCTTCATTTCAATTAGTGTATCCTTCATTTCTGACTGGATCTTTTTCATGCTGTTGAGGTCTCCACTATTTTCCTTGAGCTGCTATCCTGGTGCTGGAACTCAAAGGGAGTAAGTTGAATAAGTCCTGTGTAAGGTCTATAAGAGGAACTGCTTGGGACTTCAGAAACTTCTTCCACCAACTCAATCCCCACTAGTTTTTGCAGCTAGAACTTAATTTTGATGTGGTTATGTGAGGAGATGAGCTGTGTTTACCTATGCCACCATCTTGACTGGAAGTTTGGATTCCATTTTTATTTCTCTGCATAATTTCTTTTTTTACAGTTATAACATATATGTAAAAATATATTCTGGTTTCTTAAACTTGATTATTTCATTATAAATATTTTCTCGTGTTATAAGTTGTTATTCTCTTTTTAACAGATTTTATTTATTTATTTTTAGAGTGAGGGGAAGGGAAGGAAAAAGAGAGGGAGAGAAACATCAATGTGTGGTTATCTCTCGCATGCCCCCTACTGGGGACCTGGCCTGCAACCCAGGCATGTGCCCTGAGTGGGAATTGAACTGGTGACCTTTTGGTTCATACGCCAGCACTCAATCTACTGAGCCACACGAGCCAGGGCTCTAAATTGTTATTCTTGATTTTATTTTTTATTTATTTATCTTTAGAGGGGAAGGGAAGGAGAGAGGGAGAGAAACATCAATGTATGGTTGCCTTTCATGCATCCCCTGCTGGGAACTGGCCTTCAGGGAACCAGCTTGCAACCCTGGTATGTGCCCTGACTGGGAATCGAACCGCAATTGTCTGGTTCGCAGGCCCGCGCTCGATCCACTGAGCTACACCAGCCAGGTTAAATTGTTATTCTTAAAAAATATGTCTAATGGCTTTTCAATATTATATTGAATAGATAAATAATTGTTTAAACCATTTCTTATTGATGGACTTTTAGAATTGTTCATTCATTCCACAAATATTTATCAGCTTTCTACCATGTGTGGGGCAGGGTTCTGGGGCCTAGGAATATAGTAGTGAAGAAAGTAGGCAAATTCTCATGGAGGTTACATTCTAGTAGGGGAAGACTAGCAATAAACAAATGCCAGATGATAATAAGTGCCATAAAAATTAAAAACAGGGGCCTGGGTGGTGTAGCTCAAAGGATTGAGCGTGGACCTGTGAACCAAATGTTTGCCACTTTGACCCAAGTCAGGGCACATGCCTAGGTTGTGGACCAGGTCCCTAGTAGGGGTTGCACAAGAGGCAACCACACATTGATGTTTCTCTCCCTTTCTCCTTTCCTCCCTTCACCTCTCTCTAAAAATAAATAAATAAAATCTTTGAAAAAATAAAAACAGAGAAAGAGGAGAAAGGGCAACAGGCAGCATGGTTAACACACAAAAAAGTGCTGTGATGAGTAGATTTGTCCATAATACTTTCACTTTTTCTAAATTATTTTGTTGAGATAGTTTACCAAAGAAAGAATTACTGAGTCCAGAAATGTGAATATTTTTTCACATGCTTGTCAAGGAATTATGTATTCTTAATTATACTTCAAAGAGTTGTATCAATTTATATCCCAGGTTTGAGGTGAAATCAAGGAGTATTTATACTATTTTGTAATCTTTGCTTATTTGAATTACTTATTTATTTGAATGAGATTTTAAAGAGTAGAGAGATTAACTTTGATCATATTTCCTGCAAATAACTTCTCCAGATTCTTGGTCAACTCCTAATTTTGGTGGTGTGCTGCTTTCTCTTTACATAACCACCAACCATCTCAACACTCTTTGCTGAATGAATTTTTTCCTCATATGTCATTTGTGCAGTTGTATTTGCCATGTCGTAACATATCAAGATCTATTTCAAGGTTATTTATCTTGTTCATTGATCTATTTTGCACTAATACCACATATTTTTATTATTCAAGTATAAGCCATTCTACTATTTGGTAGGGCTAATTCTCCCTAATTATGCTTACTTTTAACATTTATTCTTTGTTATTTTCATGTTTATTCTTCTAAATTAACTGCATACTAATTTGATTAAATATCCATCCCAGTATCCTCCCTACCATTTTTGTATTATTGGTGCTATTAGAAATGGGATTTCCTCCATCTCTCTGATATCTCAGTTCTGAGGGATTCAAAGCTGCTCCTGAAAGAGAAATAAGAGGAGCTAGATAAAACAAAAGAAAATATGTTCCTAATAAATTTGGTTTTCATCCTTTCTTAGACTGTGAAAATAAACAATTTGATAGTGAAAAAAAGGAATGGGATTTTCTTTTACATCACATTTTTAATGTTGTTGCTGTTACACAGACTAGCCATTGATTTTTATATATTTGTCTAATCTTACTATTTTATTGAACTTTTTATAAATTTAAATAGCTTTTTAATGGAATTTCTCTACCTTTACAGATACACAATTCATTTTCCCTTATATTTCTAATGGGTTTTAGTCTATACTTAGATAATAAGTTACTTGATGTTTTATGGTTTATTAATTATATTTTTATTTGAAATATGCCTAATATCAAAATAAGATTACTGTCTTTGCTGAATGGTTTTGGCCTTGAATTGTATTTTCTCTATGTGTCTAATATATTTTTGTTTTTAATTTTTAACCTTTTCCTTTTTGTTTTAGTTATGTGTAGTGGACACTGTAGGTATGCCTGTCATTCACCCCTTCTCTTCCAAGCATTTGGTTAACATTGAAGCTACCATGCGACCCCATCTCCTGACCACAGTTGACTGGACTTGGTATGGACACCAGACCTAAGATTGGCCAATCATGGTAACCTAATAGGTTGGCTACCTTCCATTGGAGTGTATACATATGTCTAACCTAAATTGAGCCCATAAGAGACTCTTTGACTTGGAGTACTACTCAGAGACTGAGACCAGCTTTATCCGGGTGGTTTAAGGTCTAAAATTTTAAAACCAAGAACTGTCTGAGACCTTGTTTTTCAGCTCACAGAGAAAACTAGCATCTAACAAAAGAGAATGAAGCTGACACACAGAATCTCAACAGTGATTAATGAGACAATATTTGAATGTCAGCCAAGTCTTCAGCTTCTGCTGTTCCTGAGGTACAGCTACAACTCTGCACCTATAGTTGTTTGACTATACTTTGGGTTTTGTGAAATGCCTCAGTCTCAGTCTAATAAATTTTCCTTTTCACTCAGACTGATTTGAATTGGTTATCTATCTCTAGCCACCAAAAGATTCCCAGCTAGTATAATATATATATTTGTGAACAGCTGAGATTTACTCTTGAGACAGGAATGCAAGTGAAATAGCTTTATAATTTCTAGAAATGGTAATTATAGGCGATGTTATATTGACCTGTTGAGTTCAGCAGGGAATTAACAGAAAGAGAATACAAAGCATTTATTTAGTTTATCTTGATCCCATTCTCCTCATCTCTTATTTGCATAATGCAAAACACCATATTTCCCACTGGAGTGAGGTCTGAAGTCATCCCAGTCACAGTGTGAGCACTTTTCCAAAGCACAGATCTGAGCAGCAGAAGATTGTTTTCACGGCCTCTGGATGAAGTGAGGGGAAAGAGAGCAGGTGGAGAGCCTTTGAGAAGAATGTTCTCTCCCTTTCTGAAACATGCCCTACAGTGCCGCCTTCAAAAAATGTCAGCCTGAACCTTTTGCTTGCTAAAGGCAGTTAAAGAAGAAAAACAATCACTTCAGGAAAAGGACTTTCCAAATGGGACATCTGTCTTGTCACCTCCCAGCATTCTTAGAGAACTGATGGTCAAAATCAGACTCCAACCATGTGACTCTGAGGGCACTGATCCTAGATAAAGAATGTGTCAGAGACCACCACATTTTCCTGACAACTATGCCACCAAGCAGGTCCAGAGCTGCACATCTGCTTTCAGGACATGGTGTTACTGTTTTGGATGATTTTTAGTCCCTTACCTGCAACCTAGAAATCAAATGACTCTGCTGAGTACCAGAGGCCCTAGCTCACTGACTGGACCACTAAATCAGACTAATTGAGGTAACAAATATGCCTGAATAGTGCTTCCTTGAGAAAAATGCAACATTCAGAGACATGACATTTACTTCTTACTTGGCTGGGCATATTAACAAGTAGGCATTTCTGAGACTGCTTTTGGTTTGTATTGATTAAAAGAAATATAGAAAGAATTTAAGAGTCTAATCTTACCTTTGCCCTGATTCAAATGCAAATGGAAACGCCAAATGGAAATTTATTAATAGAACACAAATTTAGCCCAAGTCATAACCACTGAGAGCTTTTATTACTTGACATCAACTTTCAGAATCATATGAAATGATTTGAGGAGTTTGGTGCAGTTCATAAGAAGTCAATGTCACAAATGGCTTCTGGAAGTTACTACAGCTGTTTGTCTACTGTGTTGTCAGTCTCAGCAGGACAACTAAGAAGTATAATGTTACCAACAGCATGCATTCTTTTCTTAGTCCTAGATGTGGTAGTTTGAATACAAAAATGAGGTGAGGATGAATAACTTTTACCATTTCTGCCAATGTGGCAGATACCTTCAGAACATTCAGGTTAACTCTTTTAATCACAATGATATAAACATTAAGGAAAAAAATAAGAAGGTTCCTTTAATAATGGGATTGTGAAGTTAATAGCAAGATGAAAATCTCATAATGTAATGCAATGTGATATAATGCAAAAGGAATCCACCAGAAGTGTGTAACTGCACAGGAAGGGAAGACATTATCCTGAAGATTGCTGTGCACTGTGTTGCTATGTTAAACAGTCTGATATTTTAATCAATGCTTTGAACCCCCAAATAAGCTAAAAAATATTGACATAAATGAATTATTTGTAGACCAAATAGCAACTTAAAGATAATATTATTGCATGTCCCTTTTTCACCAACACTAATGAGAAAGAAAGGGTAACAATGGGCTGCATTTGCAAGTAAGGCACTGTAGCCATAAACTGAAAGAGAAGGACTTTTCTGTTTCCAGGTTTACTACTCACCCAGTAGTTTATTTTCACAGATTATTTAAAATCCCTGTGACTACATGTGCCAGATTCCAGTCAATAATGTGGACTAATTTAATGTAGAATGTAATCTATGAACCACACTGATCATATTCTTTTATTCTCACCCAAAGACATATTTATTGACTCCTGAGAGAAGGGAAGGGAGGAAAAAAGAAAGGGAGAGTAACACTGATGTGAGAGAGAAACATCGGTCTGCTGTCTCTTGCATGCACCCTGCCTGGGGACCAAACCTGCAACCTAGGTACGTACCCTGACCTGGAATCAAACCTGCGACATTTCAGTTTACAGAACGATGCTCTAAGCAACTGAGCCACACCTGTCTGGGCCCACACTGTTCGTTTTTCTTCTGACTTTGATACCAAAAGATACAGGGTGGGGCAAATGTAGGTTTATAGTTGTTCATATGAAAAAAAAAGAATATAAGAATAAATCTGTTTGAATCACAGCTGTTAAACCTGCTTTTGCCCAACCCTGTATTTTATGAGAAGACATGATGATCTTCCAGTAGTTCATCCCTGGATACTCCCGGCTTCCTTGATTTGCCATTATGGACTATTTACCCATTTTCCTATACTCTGAGACAGTAATTCTTCTAAAACACAGCTTCGAGAGGCAGCGAGTTGAATTGGAAGAGAAAGACAATATAACTGGAGTCAGGAAGCCAAAGCTTGGCTTCAAGCTTTGCTCCACTTGAGCTTGTTTCCAGCAGTGAGTGCCACTGAGACGCAGGGGTTTATAGGTGAAACTGAGCCACTGATTCACTCCGCCCTTGGATTTGGCAGGGTAGCCATAAGCAGACTCAACTGCATGGTCAACTCTAGCATGCCATAAAAATATTATCTGTTTCTTGACATCCATGATATTTAAAACACTGGGATGCCTAATGTTGGCATTTTTCAGACTAGAAATACAAAGGCTGAAAAAGGATCCGAGCTTTGTAGAGGCAAGAGTGGGGACACAGTGACCACTTGCCCTCTTCTTGGTTTTCCTGTTCTGTTCTTACTTTTCTTCTATCCATTTTCCTTATAGCCATCATAGAGAGGATTCTAAATATTTCCTCCTGAAATCCCACTAGTGATATCCATTGCCTACAGGGAAATGTCTTAACATGGCTTGTGATAGCTGTCTTACTCTAGCCTGTGCCTACTTGTCCAGGCTCATCTCTAATATTTCCACACAAAACCCAGTAGCGATATCATGCAGCTTCCAGCTCTTTAGCTACTTTGTGCCTTTTCATGCCTTCATGCCTTTGCTCAAGCCGTGCCCTCTGATTAGAATGCACATGCCACGCAAATTCCAACTCCTCTTTCATATTTTAACTCTTCTAAGAAGCTTTCCTTGCCTAGGACCCTATACCCCTGCGTTCTCACCCTTATATAGCCAAGTGCTTCCTCCTTTTTGGTTATCTGTCCACCTGAAAAACAGTTCTGTGATTGCATGTATTTCTATATTATGATTTGCAGTTCTGCCTCTCCCTCTAGGGCAAGGACCATGTCTTATTTGTTTAGGTAATTCTGCAGGCTGGCACTGTAGACCCTGGGGTAACGTTTGCTGGGCAGATGGACACACTGACAGATGGCTGAATGGATGAATGAATTCAAGTTAATGTGGTCTTGGTCACAAAATCTCAAAATACTGCTAGAATAGCTTTTTGAATATAAAGAGGTACCATTTTACACAATGTACACTTGTTTGGCACTTAGCATGTCACAGTTTACCCTTTTATATTAATCTGTTTCTTTCAGGAGATCATAAATTGCAGAGAAGCATGCTGTATGTAACTTGAGACTTGATTCTTTAAGACTGTATATTGCAAGGATCTGGTCTCTAAAAGAAGTCAAGCTACTTAATTTTCCAGACACCCTCTTGGGAGCATCATTATTTAATCGGTGGCTAATTAGAACTGTGTGGAGCTTAAGATTTGCTGCAAAAGCCAAAGGACTGCCATCTTCTAATCTCTGGAGGCATTCATATGAATTAGGAAGAACCTTTCCTTATCTTTACTTCTGAACCCAGCACTTGGTGCAGTAAGTAGAGGTAGAATCAGATGACTGAGTTTCCTCTCTAATTCAAAGCATCATCCATTAGAATAATGGAGTTAAATTAGGGATTTGAATTTTTTAATTATTGCAAAAAATGTGGTTGCTACAGCAAAGAAAAATATCAGACCAAAATAGGACTCTGAAATCAAGTGTGATTTATCTTTCTGCTTCATTGTCTTCCTCTCCACCTTTTGGGATGCAAGGACTCTGGTGATTATGATGATCTTTTCCTACCATCATTTTTCTCATCTAATTCAAGGGCCCCAAATCATGGACTTTCTGCCACTAAGTAAAGCTCCTGGTGACACCTTAAGAAAGCCCTTGTAATGCCATGTTTCAAGAAATATTGGACTCTTCTAAGCTTATGGAGTTCCCGCTTTCAGGAGGCATTTTATTACTGCATAACTAGAAGAGTGTCTTTTTGAGTTTAGACTTCATAACATTAAGAAGGAGTTGATGTGCTTCTTCACTGAGTGTGAAATGAGCAGATGGTGTTGTTTCACTCCAATTTGTTTGGCATGGACTGGGGAGAAGCCTGTGGGGGAAGGGATAAATGTGCTCTATCCCTGATTGCTAAACACAACTTACTGGCACACATGCACACACACACAGAAAAGCCACTTTATTAACATTGGAATGTCTACTTCTTAAAAAGCAGTGTTGCTTTACTTTACTTCAGTCTGGAAATTATTACCACCATGTTTTCCTCTTTATCCAGAAAGAATTCTATTCTCAGTACAGCGAAAAACACCCTACTTAAATGACCCAAACTGATAATTGAAGGAGCCTACTGTGAGCCCTTTGAGATAATGAAAGTCACCTAATACTTTAAAAAACACCAGTTGCTCCTCTCCAGGATATTAACCTCATTTTCAACTCTGCATTCTGCTCACCAACACCCGAAGATACCCCCAGTAAATAGTAAATAAGGCAAGGAGACTGAATACTCTCATGGAAAAGCTAAATTTCCCAGCTCTCTCTTGGGACTGCTAGCAGGCATACAGGCCAGAAAAGTGGTTGCGAGACTTCATCTTTCTTATATCGGCAAACATTTGGATCTACTAGTCCAATTTCATCAAAGGAACAGGGCTCAGAGTCCTCAGAGAGGGCTCTCTACTCCGTCGAGCTGTTCACATGGGTGCCGTTTTCACCACACACTGCACTGATGCAGCTACAGCACTTTTTATGCCCTCTCTCATCCACTCATACAAAAACATCGGTAGATATAGACTTTAACAAAGATTTCACTAGGTAGAGGGAAGGAAGGGCGGAGAGAGTTAAAGTCCATACCACAGAGAAATTCCCCAAGATATCATCACCTACATAAGCACGTTTCCCTGGTTAGCAGTTCTCTACACCATTTCATCCACACCATTCTAACTTCAGTTCTGTTCCCAGATTTGCAGAGTCCCCTCAGTAAAAACCTTACAGTTAAAGACCTATCACCTTCTTTAGATGACTACTTAGTAGCTATCTGTTATTATTATTATTTTTAATCCCCACCCGAGGAAATGTCTCCTGGTTTGAGAGGGAGAGAAAGAGAAACATCAGTTGGTTGCCTCCTGTATTTGTCCTGACCAGGGATCAAACCTCGCAACATTTTGGTGTACGGGGACAACGCTCCAAGCAACTGAGCCACCGGGCCAGGACTAACCATCTATTGCTATGTAAGCCCACCCTCTGGGGGTTCTAGCACTGGCCACAAGAAACACTGAACAACATCCAATAGTCACCTGATGGGCTACAGTCTTATTTAACTCTTTCTATCAGCTCTGGTCCAGTTTCCAGAATTCACTTGAGGCTACTTCCTACTTTGCTAATTTAACCTGCTAATCGCTACTCCTGTTTCCTGTTTCTTTGACTCCCTTTGTTGCTGGACCCTGCCCTTGGAAACCAAAACTCACATTAGTCTTTCCTTGCTTTGGTAACCTGATTCGAACACCTTCTCCAACCAAGCGCAGCCATCTCCCTAAGACAAGGACCCATGCTCGGCTGCGTCTTTAGGGGAGAGATCTGGCCATTCTCATCTTGCCTGGGACTTGCTGAGAGTAGTGAGGTTGGTGATCCAACACTGTCCTTAAATGGATCCTATAACATAGTATATAATAAAAATGAACAAATGTGTTCATCATGTACCAATGCCTTTACATCCCAGGAATGGGCCTCTAGTGGCTTCAGGGAATAACAATAAAACTGGAGCTGGCTGATCACAACTCAGCTAGAATTCTTCCTGACCTGTGCTCTGTCTGTTCCTTTTTGAGTTTAACACTTGCAACTGCCTTCCTGGTTTGACAGCTGTCTGCTTGAACTTGGTGCTATCTTTGGAATGCGGACCCTCAGAATCGGGACATAGCCTCTGCCCTCGCCCTCAGGTTTGCACTACTTTGGGGCTCCCCTCTTTCGGTTCTGGTGGCCTGGCCTTACCACAGCTGTGGGAGGCCCCTGCCCGGGACTTGCTTGGTCAGCATCTGCCATTCTCCCACCCCCACAGTCACTAAGGTAGCACAAAACAAATCCCAAGTTTCTAGGGAAAGAGCTATATGAACTGACGTAGTTATAATAGGTTTGCCAGGCATCTGGTATTGAACCAGACAATCTGTTATTTTAACATCCTGTCTAGATTTTTTTAAAAGTTTTTTAAAGGAGGCACATATTTCTAAATAGTTATGAGGTAAAAGAAATGTGTCTAAAATATTATACATATATAATGCTATACAAATGATATACAAAACATTTTAAATAGGCAAATACATTACTTAAACAAAATTTTACATTACTCCCCCTTCTCCTGAACCTGACCCCAAATGCAGGTTTAGTACTTTTTAAAAAAAGGTTTTTTAAAGGCTGATTTTAAAAAGTTCTCAGGAGGATTTGTTAATCACTTGAGGATATATTTATTGCTTTTAGAGAGAGGAAGGGAGAGAGAGAGAGAAACATCTATGTGAGAGAGACACATTGATTCATTGCCTGCCCCCCACACCCCAACCAGGAATTGAACCCGAAACCTAGGTATGTGCCCTGATCAGGGATCAAACCCACAACCTTTGGGTGTGCGTAGACGATGCTCCATCCAACTGAGCCACCCAGCCAGCACAGGTTTGGTGATTTTACAGGAAAATACCCTAAAAACCTAAATTATTACTGTTCAATGCTAAAGCTCCTCCTTTTCTAATTTTAAAATATAGAGTAACTTGCTCTGTGATTTTTCAAGACCAAATATGTGTGTTAGGGAGATATATAGATGGCATAACTGTGTATCCAACCAACTATTTAGAAGTATTTTCAAATGTTTGATTCTTAACAGAATGCAAAACATAGTCTCCCTGGGATTTGTCTCCTAATCTTAAAAGCACAAAGGACCTTTAATCATGATTTTCATCCCTTTTCACTTAATAATGTAGTTTTAAAGTGCTATTTGATATCTGAGAGAAACTCATGAAATTTTTAAAATAATTTCCTCTGTTTTGAACTGAGAAACATTTTTGCCAAAAAGAGCTGAAACCTCCAAATCTTTGGGACTATATTAAATCGTACCAGTTCTCCACTTTGGAACGCTTGTCAGAAAATTATCTTCTCCAGTTTATAACTTTTTTTATTTCCCTCACCTATCAATTGAATAAAAGTTAAAAGGTCACATCTTTCTCCTCTTATTACCAAAGTAAACAGTTCTCCAGTTACCCATAAAGGGCAGATGTTACCAAGGAATTGTTCGTCGTTTATTTGCAAAAAGGCAAAAGCTGTAATAGAAGGTTCTGTGTCACACACACAAGTTCTTAGCAATAGCATTTTCACTTCCATCACCTAGAAAATAAAGAAGTTATGCCATATCAGCTATAGCTCTAAGAATTTGTTAATCATCTGCCTGCCCAAATGCATCTCTATTATGAATCTGAAGACTTTCTCCTTGTCTGTATCTTATTTACAATCCATTTGTTTCAGACATGTTTATAACCTGGACCCCTTTTACTCACCAGACATACAGCAGTGAGTGAAATAGAGAAAAATTCCTGCTCTTAACAACTGTGAGAAGATAGTCTCAGTTTCAGCCCATTACCAGCCCGTCAGTACCAGCCCATTAAAAGTAAATACAGTACATAAAACATTACTAGAATCCCAAGAAATTTAGGCTTTCATAGTCAGACTGTCCCCCCCTTTTTTTCTAGGTAGTACCTTCCTGGGAGGAAGGACTAAGAGGCATTCATCTGCAAACTTCTTTGCCCCGATTGGTGTCTGTTAAATCCATCAGTATTTGTTGCAGCCCTGAATTGTCCAGTTCTGGACGAAGAACCTCTGGATCCTTAGAATGTTTTCTTTATATAAATGATCAACAACTTATCAGGTTTACCTGATTGTCTACATGCAACAATCATTTTTTAAACATCTCTAGTCTAAGAAAAAGTGGTTTTAGTAATTGCAATTTAATCAAGTCAAGTAAAGAAATATACCTACAATGTCACACCTACATTGGTCTTATAAGTACAATGCTATTGAGGGAGTGTGTAATGGAATAAACTGGTAGAAGCCCAGGGAAGTTTCATGTACCCATATTCCCCTGTTCCCAACCCCAATTTGTCACTTCTACCCAAATGTCTTGCTGCAGGAAAAAATCCCTCATTGAACTGGTTACTACTGTACTGAATTGCCTTCCCTTGGTATCATTTTTAAAGTATGCAGACATTTCTTGGAGGATTATCATACTCTGCTAACAGTCACTACATCCAGAAAATTGAAGGAAATCAACACTTAAAGTGTTCAAACTGAATGCTAGGCACTTTACATGCCACACTGGTTTATTCCTACAATGATCTTTAAAAGTAGTTTTCTCATCTTTTTGATGAGCATTCTGGGCTCCAAAGAGGTTAAATGACAAACTCCCAGATCACACAGCCCTCAATGCTGAAGCGAGTAGTCAAACGTGACCTTTCTTTCCATTAGTCTGAACTCATTTATCGAATTCCTCTTCTCTGTGGTGCACAAAACCTAAGGACAGCCTTGAGAGCAATGGCTGCCTGGCAGGAGGGTTGAAAGTGAGAGAAAATAGCCGAGAAATGAAATGAGAGACAAAAGGAACATTTTGCTGACTCCAGTTTTCTCTGAGGTCAGATTCGGCACAGGGCTACATTCTTCCTGCTTTGATAAAATTCCTGATTCTCAGAAATACTGACTTGGCAGGGCCATAGAGGGCATCTCGTCCAACCCAGCGTTAAAAGCTTTAATCAGTCATTAACTCACTTTATGACTGCTGGTGATCTGGGAAGGAGTATCATTGACTTGGCAAGGGGGAACATTTCTCTGAACTATAATTTTCCACTATCTCATCGTTGGCTTGTATAAAGAAAATTGACTTTAAATAATATGAATACTTTAAATAATATGAATTCTTTACCTGTCTTTAGCTTTTCACGGCTGTCAAAACGCCTTCACATACACTATGTCCTTTAAACTCTTATTCTTGTGATACAGAGAGCGGGCTTGTTTGATTGTGGCAGGAGTCCAGACCTGGGCCAGGAAGATCTGGGCACAAATACCCACTTGGCTAGCCATGTGAACTTGGGGAGAACATTTAATCTCTTAAAACTTCCTTGAGAAAGTTGCTTTTCCTCTAAACCTCCAAGTCCTCATCTATAAAACGGGGACAGTAATATCTCCTCCATGAGGTCAAACTTAAGCGAAGCCACCTAAGTATTTGACGTAAAGTATTTGCGCAGGGTGGTGCTCAAGGTTGGCTGCTTTTCCCTTTCCCTCTCTTCTTTCTACTGCTGAGGAAGTGCTGGTGAGCACAAAAGTTGCTTATGAGACATAAAGCAACTTTTCCAAGATAAAAGGGTCAGCAATTGGTGAATGGAGGCCAAGTCCTTTGATTGCAATCCTAGGCTTTTTTCTATATATCATCCTGCTGGAATAAGTTTCTCTTCTTTCTCTGCCCCTCCCTTTTTATCCTCATCCGAGGATATGCTTATTGATTTTAGAGAGAGGGAAAGGTGGGGAGAAAGTGAGGGAGAGAAACATCAATATGAGAAAGAAACAGATCGGCTGCCATTTGTTAGCACCCCGACTGGGGTCGAACTCACAACCCAGGATCGTGCCCTGACCAGGAATCAAACCCGTGCATGACCTTTTGGCTCAGGGGATGACAGCCAACGAACTGAATCACACCAGCCGAGACCTTCTCTGCTCTTTTGATTTGTACACACCTCACATTTTTACCTCACTCTGGATTTCTTTGTAGTGCAAACTCTTCCTTTCTCCATACCAGCCTTCCGTTTTGCTGTTTTTGCTCCTTGAATTGCTATCTGCTAGTTTCTGTGCATACTGCCTCTTGCTAGTTTCCTGTGTATTTTATATGCTTTTTGGAAGTTTAGGACAAATGGACAGGGTGTTTTCAGCCTTGTCCCTCAAATGTGAAGTCTGGTTCTCATAGAGGAGACAGAGTAGTTATGGTGGCATCCAGGCAGGTGGGCTTCAAGTCCCCTGGCTTCTGGTGCCTGGGTGTGACGTTCTACCAGCTACCTTCTGGATTTTGATTACTGCTCCCATGCCCTTGCAACTTCCCCAGCCCTCCTCTAACAAACTGTGATTTAAATAGCCCTACACCCAGCCTTTCACATACCCTTGTAACACACAGGACTGGCGCAACCCAACGGGAGTCCCTCAGATAAATGGTTGCTAAAGCAGTGGGTGTATTCAAAGAGCTTTCTTCCATGGCTATACAGAAATCCATGCAAGTCTTAAAAACTTTAGGTCATTTGAAATGCATGGTCCCAGTGTTGTACCGGAATGAAAAATAAATGGGCAGGCAGGCAGATTTACAACACAGCATGTATACAAAATGCATGTATTTATGCAGAACACATGATACAAAGGTACTTGTCACTCATTTCCTTGACCATAAATGTAAGTAGTATAATTAAAGTATCCAAACAAAATATGGTATCATAGATCTGAGAGAATTCTAGAGAGTTCGTCTGTCAACCTACCCATCTCTCTGTAACCAGAGGAAACTAACTCTTCAGCCTGTCGAAACTAATCAGGCTGGAGACTTAATGTCCCCTTATTGAAAATTTTTATTCTGCTCTGAATCTTGTTTACCTACCTAAAAGTGTTTTCTTACCACCAACAAACAACGCCTTGGGTATTCCCAGGGAAATCTCTAGGAATACGATTTTACAAAACTTGTCAAGGAACTCAGCATCAGCCTCTGAAGTCCATGGGAAACTATCCCTGCAGCCCCCTCCCCACACTGGAGGGTCCCCTGGTGCTTGCCCACCTCAGCCTAACTTGTGAAAGGCTGATTGCCTACTGGATGCCTCTTGTCTATAAGACCATTGGCGATTTCCAGAGATCTTAGTTTTCCAGGAAGGCAAAACAAAAGTAAATTTAGCTGTTGGCAAGAGTCCTACACTTTTTTGGGTCCCAACTAGAACTCAGATTCTCACAGTGCATTGCAAGCTGGCTTCACTCATACTTTATCGTTTTCCCCAAAGCACTGGGAAGGACAAGCTGCACAGGGAGTGAAAAGGCTGGTCCTCTTGATCCCCACGTTCAGTCCAGCATGCTTCTCCCAGTGCCCTTGCAATTACTCACGCTGCTCTCTCCTCACGTTGAGCAAAGCAAGAAAATCAAATCAAGTCAGAGGGCTCTCCTCTTGGCTTTGCTCTAAAGCCAAGGAGCAGACCACGTGAGGAGCCTGGAAGACGCAAGGAGCCTCTTGTGCATCCTGCCTGGCGGTCCACTATGCTGGGCAAACTCTTAACTTCTTTACACAGTTCCCAGAATTCATGTGAAAGGGCAACTGAAGTTTATCCCCCTTTCCCTGGATTCCCATCTCTCTGGAAAAATCCAAAGCTTTGCAGAGAAACAAAATGTCAACATTCCCCCAAGCAGTTTTAAAATGTGGTTATAAATAGCACTGTAGAAAAAAGGGGAAAATATGTAGGCACAAATAGCTGCCTTCGCTGTTTTGTGAGCTGATTATAGAAAAAGATATCTAATTTTATGTATTTTTTTTCTGTGAGAACAGGGGAGAAGCAAATAGATGATATTCATCCTTAAAAATTGGAATCAACAACTGCACAAGGACAAGCCCTGTCCTCACCAGGAGCCATTATGCACCTCTGTCTGACAGAGAGATTTCAATTCAGGGACTCTCTTGGGGCCCCAGTGGCTGGAGACTCCAACATTCACTCTCTGTGAACCCAGCATGTAGGCTTGGTGCTGATTTTGGACACAAGTGCTTACTCCTAGTCTATAAGTCTAGTTAGAGCCCCATTAACATGCTAGAGTTTTTATAAAAATGAAAGCACATTTTTCAGTCTTTTACTTCCCTTGTTTCTATTTCATAGAGTGTCTCATCCTCCTGGTCAAGTTCTGGGATTTTGTCAGCTTCTGCCTAGCCCAGCCCAGCTCAGCCCAGCTCAGCCCAGCCCAGCCCAGCCCAGGTGTTCACCTAAGCTCATTACCAGCATTCTTGGCCTTGCCCCTCAGGAGCTTCTTGTTTATTAACCTGGGTCTATAAGATTTCAAGCAAGAGACACCTGACCTTTGAGGACGATTGATTGACAGTAGAGTTAAGAATGTGGGGTTATAGCAGCACAGTATTCTCAGCTGGAATTTCTGTCTAGATTCTAGTACTTCCAACTAGACTATGAATGATCCTGGCCTTGCACTTAATTTCCCCAAAAGGGAAAACTGAATTGAGTGCGTATTAGGGTGCTAGGGCTGCTACAACAAAAGACCACAGAATGGTGGCTTGAACCACAAAAATTTGTTTCCCCATAGTTCTGGAGGCTAGACATCCAAGATCAAGGTGTCAGCAGGGTTGGTTTCTGCTGAAGCCTCTGTGCTTGGCTTGTAGATGCCACCTCCCACTGTGTCCTCACATGGCCTTTCCTTTTTGTGTGCCCCCATGGTGTGTCTCTGTGTGTATGCAAATTTCCTCTTCTTGTAAGAACACCGGTCAGATTGGATTAGGGCACACTCTAACTACCTTGATTGAACTAGATCACCCCTTTAAAGGGACTATCTCCAAAGACAGTGACATTCTGAAACACTAGGGGATAAGCCTTCAAAATATGAGTGGGAAGGGCACAATTCATTCTGTAATAGGTGGGTTTGAGACCTTCTGATATGAAGTGACCTCACTGGGCAGATTTTATACCACACTACCTCAGAGGCAGTTGTCGTATGTGGCTCATGGGTGGCTCCATTTGGCTTGGCATCAGTGTCTGGTGAAGCCAATTATGGTGTGGGCACTGAACTGGTTTCACTCAAAACATGACATAAGCAATAGCAACTGACACAGGAAAGAACCGGTTTGGGCCACTTTCCTTAAAAGGTAATTTAGGTGTGGCAGGTGTGTCCTTGGACTTCTATAGCACAGGCTGAGAATCCATGGGGCTGCCAGCTGCTGGCAGCTTATCAGATGCTCCCTCCCTTCCCATCTGCCCAGGTCTCAGCCTCTGGGATCTGAAACCAGGACTGTGTCCTCCCTGCCCAACCTCACTTGGGCCGTCTCCAGCTTGGAACCAGTTTCTACATGGCTGGCTCACCTGGTTTGTCTATTATACACACACATACACACACACACACACACACACACACCAGAAAACAGCAGCTCTCTCTACCTTCTTTGTTACCCTAGACTCATCTTCCATGAACGCTTCTTCATAAACCATTTAGTTCTCTTTGTTTCTGACTTCAGTTCAGTTTTCTCATTACTGCATTCCAGTTTTCTTCCCAGAGCTCATGAATCTCATGACTCATTTTCCAGGTCACACTTGACCTGGCCCCCAGTACTCCTTTACCCATCTGGTCCCCTGAGGTGGCACCCTACCTGATCAGTCTATGACATGAACACAAGTCTGCACACAGCACCTTGAGCATGAAGGTGTGAAAACTTGGTTAACACAGAAAGGAGGTTTTAGCTTTTGGGAAATACAGTGGTATAGCTTCTGACACAGCTGGAAGGCTAACAACCCTAAACACTATGCAATTTTCAGGGTAACTGAATATTCTTTCAGTTTGGAAATTAGTTTGGAAATACATGTTTCTGGTCAGATTTTGTGGGGTCTGTTTAATCATTTTCCCTTCTCAATGTGACACCCCGGTGAGCTGATACCTCTATTATTTGGACCTCCCTACACTTGGGACACTGCAAACCTGGAACTTCAGTATTATGGACTAGGGCTGGTTGCAGGCACCCTCTTTCAAGGTCCAAGGATAACTGAATATTCTTTCAGTTACCCTGAATACCCTGAATATTCAGAAAGAATATTCATCAGAGTTCACCAGAGAAATAGGTCGATCTATCTGTCTATCTATCTATCTATCTATCTATCTATCTATCTATCTATCTATCTATCTATCTAAACAGATAATGCAGTTCTTTAATGATCTGGGTGTGAAATGCACAGGTCCACTTACACGTGTTTTTTTTTCAGTGAGTATCCCCTTGTTTTGCATCTGGGGATTCAACCAACCATGGATGGATGGAAAATAGTATTTTCAGTCTGTGCCTGGAAATCCACATATCTGGAGAGCTACTAAAATTATATGTGGATTTTTAACTGTGTCAGCATTCCCCCTGTTGTTCAAGGATCCACAGTGCGTGTGAATTTGTATATACATACATATATATTACATATGTAAAATGAGAGATTTGCTTATGTGATTACGGAGGTTGAGAAGTCCCATGATTTGCTGTCTGTGAGCTAGAGACCCAGGAAAGCCAGTAGGCTACTTCAGTGCAAGTCCAGAGGACCGAGAACCAGGGGATCCATGATGTAAATTCCAGCCCTTGGGCAGGAGAGGTTGAGATGAGATGTCCCAGCTCAAGCAGTGATGCAGGGCAAAAGGAACAAATTCTTCCTTCTGCCTTTTGTTTTTCTATCCAGGCTCCCAGTGGCCTGGACAATGCCCATTCACAATGGGGAAAGCCATCTGCTTTACTGAGGCCGTTGATTCCAGTGCTAATCTCTACCAGAAGCACCTTCACAGACACACCCAGAAAGAATGTTTGATCTGGGCACCCCATGGCCAGTCAAGTTGACACATACAATTAACCATCACAGCGGCCTTTCTGGGTTTCCACCTGCCTGGGGCTGGGGCTGGGGGTGGGGAATAAGACTGTGTCATTTGTGTGTGCAGCTATATAATGCCTACATTATATGTAGAGGCGTAGATAATTTATGTGGCAATCTGCTCCCTTAGGCTTACAAGAATTAGTCAAGCCCATGCCTGGGAGGGGGAGAGATATGGACAAATGAGACTCTTTCTAGAAGAACCTCCATCCACTGATCACATGGCTGCTTGTGACTAGGTAGAAGAGCTTGAGCCAAAAAGACCCTGGTCTCCTGCCATAGTAACCTGAACCTAGGCAGGCAACTGCCTTCTCTCCAGGGGGACCTCTTAGTTTGCTCCCCTCCTAGTGATCAGATGCTCCAGAAGCACACATTTTGCCCCCAGGGAGCTGAAAGCAAAGGAGCTGGGACCCCTCCCTTGGCTTTCAATGAGAGATTCCTGCCAAGCTTGGCCCTGGAACTCCTTTTGGCCTAAAGTTAGCTGCTCCTGGTAGGGTCCTGGGGCTGTTTGAAAGGGGGAAAAAGTGACCTGAGATCCTACCTGCTAATCAGGTCTGAATGCAGCACTTGGCGAGAGCTGATACCTATTCTCACTCATCCATTTGTCCAAGAAGCTCAGAATTCCCAAAGATGAATCTTTGAGGGGAGCAACAGGCCTCTCCCAGAGGAACTTGGTCCTGTGGGCTCCACTGTCCAGCAGAGGACATTAGGTTTGCCTTTCAGAACTCAGGAGTAGTGAGGGTATTTAGGTATTTAGGTTGGCTTTGAAAAACCCTGAAGAACCACTTTGATGACCCCTCCCTGGTTTCTCCTCAATCTATCAGGGTGACCCAAATCCTATAGTGGCATTTCCTTGAAGTTGCAAAGCCACCACCACTTTTATCACACATTTTTGAAGGAATATAGTTATTCCTATCTTTAATCTATGTTTTCAAAATATGCATTTCAAGTTGTTTTGTTTGGATCATGTTTTGCCTTTTAGTCATCCTTCCTTTTCGAGAATGCCATCCCTCATTCTATGTGATTTCAGGGAAAGCTACAAATCACGGACCTTGGCCCTTCAATCACAGTGCCCCATCAGACCATCTCTCCCAGGTATTTGAATTTATTTGAATTGGAGTGAGAATACAGAGTCATTGGGCTTTCCCACAAAGCTGTCGCACTGGAGGAAGGCAGTGCCTCCCTCGTGCCATAGAAAAGGAAACTGAGACTCAGAAGATTGAAAATCTTGCCTGAGTTGCCTTATTAGTTAATGGAAAGAAAAGTTCTGAACACAGGCCTGTGCAACCCCAAAGCCTATGATTGTTCTGCTCATCAAAATAGTCTCCATGTACAAAGTATGAATTTCCATTTTATACAACAGAGAAATTAGAGGAAATGGCTCTAGTGCCTTCCCTCTTTATTTCCTTAGTTAGGTGATGAAGCAAATATGAGATCCAGTTGTCTCATTTATTTGCACAGTATTGTGTTTCTTATCTCCCTCCCCTTGCTACAGTTCCTCTCATCAAATCATCACTGTGTCCCCATATATCCTCCTATTAGCTAATGAAGTGTTTTCAGTCTTTTTCTATGCATGCTATTCTCAGACCTGAGGTCTGCCGTCAATTCTCCCAAATCTTGCTTTTCTCAAACAATTATAGTGCTCCCTGAAGCCCCAACCCAACCCAACCCAACCCAACCCACCCCAACTGCCTATACAAGCTGACTGGAAGCCAGAGTGTCCCTGTAGATACTGAAACTGTCTTGCTTTTTTCATTAGAAGTCACACTTTAACCAAATAAAGCATGTTGGCTGAGGTTACTAGGATCTCTTCAGAGATGGTTTATTTTCATGCAGCCTGCGAGCTTCTTTCGTTCTGATGGATCAGCACTGCCGCTTTGCCCTCAGTGTTTCAGCAGTAACAAGGCATAGACTGTCAAGTCTCAGCCCATAAATGACTCTAAATGCACCTATTATTCCACTGCTGATGTCTCCTGAGTTCAATGCTCTGTTCCAGGCAGTTGTATACATCAGTATATCGTGCTGAAAGCTCACAGGATTCAAAAAACATTCGATTTCTTGTGTGTGTTGCCTGCCTTGGGAAAACCAAACCAAATCACACAAACAATTCTTATTTGAAAATCACACTCTTTTTATAATCCTCAAAGGGAAAACTTAAATACAGTGTCACCCTCATTCAATTAACCCAGAAACACATGTCAGGCTGTTTCTGTGAAGATAAACTCTAGAGAAAAAAGACCCGCTTGACACATGTCTCTTGGACTTGAAAAACACTTTCAGGGCTGTATAGCCACCAGCCTTGATGTACTTAGGAGCAACAGAAGTTGCACTGTGATTTAACATAACTTCAGCACAATTATTTCCTCCTTGGGGTCTAAGGGTCATGATCGGATGTGCTTTGGTTAATTCTTGCTGTCACTTGTCTGTTCCCGCTACAGGCTTCGTCAACTCCTCCCACCCCCCTTTTTGTACTAAGTGCCTGCCTTTCTGGTCACAGTGGGAGGAGAGACACAAGAAATAGCCCAATAGGTCCCTTTCAAGGGCCTCTCAATACCAGCAATGTAAGCAGATTGTATCACTGGTGGCTGGACCCTGAAGAGAATTTCAATTCTAGCAGAAGCAGACGGAAATAGGCTTTTAAAATCCTTTCTTGCCTGATTCTAACCTGCTTGGGAGCTGGCTGCCCACTTTTGCTTGTCTCCTAGCAACCGAGCCCCTTTCTCCCAGGCACTACTGCTGTCCACCAGGCCAGGCTTGGGAGAATCAGCCTCTCTCTGCTCTCCCCTGCACAGGGAAAAGGATGTCACCCAGGGAAAGGGTGTGAGCGCTTGGAGAAATTGCTAAATGGTCTGTAAATTCACGGTGAGGATGACAATCTAAATGGGGCCACCTCGTACATATTTTGCAGGGGATTTTGGGATTTAGATTCATCCTTCTGCTTCCTTTCAATAATAGCGTGCATGCATGGAATGCTTTTTATAAATTTATCTTTAGAGGGGAAGGGAAAGAGAGAGGGAGAGAAATATCAATGTATGGTTGACTCTCATGTGTCCACTGCTGGGAACTGGCCTGCAACCCAGGCATGTGCCCTGACTGGGAATCGAACTGCAATACTCTGGTTCGCAGGACCGTGCTCAATCCACTGAGCTACACCAGCCAGGGCCGGAATGCTTTTTATTTTACAAAACACCTTTGCACCCATTACCTCTTGCAATTCCCCACAAGAGCCTTGAGAGACCTCTCTACTGGGAAAAGGCATGGGAAAAACTTATCGGTTCGTTTTTACATGCTTTTAAAGGGTCCAAGAAGAAACTCCAGGTCATTCAATTAGTAGGGTTTTTAAAAAATGGAGAAAATTCCAAACACCCATCATCATCATCATCCTTATATCAGTAAGTTAGAGATCTGGCCAGCTAAACTTTGCCTCTGTGCCTGGAGTTTAAGTGGAACCTGGGAAATGTAAACTCTTTCTCCCTCCTGCTCAATCTTATCCCTTCCTCAGTAGCCTCCATTGGGATTAAAATTGTTGGAAGTCTCTTTGTTTATAATGGCCTTATTCTAAATTTTACCTATAATAGTTTTCCCTTCTGGTAAAAACAGGAAAAGCAAACTGGAGAAAAAGTTTTATATGTCTGCTCAGGCTTCCATAACAAAATACCATGATTGGATGGCTTAACCCATGAAATTTGTTTTTCACATTGCAGGCCGCTGGGAAGTCCTCGGTCAAGGTTCAGTTAGGTTAGGTTCTGATGAGGCCTCTCTTCCTGGCTCACAGATGGCCACATTCTATTATGTCCTCACATGGTGGAGAGAGAGCTCTGACATTTCTTCCTCTTCTTTTAAGGGCACCAGTTCTATCAAATCAGGGCTCCATCCTAATGACCTCACTTAATAAAAGTCACCTCTCCATCTCCAATACAGTCACATGGGAGTTAGGGCTTCACACATGAATTGGCGGAGGTATGGACAGTCCATACCAAGCTCTTCCAGTCTCCTGCAAAATGGAGAGAAGAAAAGCAAAATCTCACCTACTCAGAAACTCTGCAGTCTCCCTTAGCTGGAAATGGAGGCCAGTCTTTAAATTGTGAATCCGGAAATGTAGCCAAGTGAGAAAAATCTGTTTGTATTTCCATCTCTCACATGTGGATTGGAACCCATTGAAAGAAGTTATTGATTCTCTGTGGTTTACAGCATCTTTATCACTTTAATAGTGTTCAGACAACCAGCATGATTGTTCTAAATGGCTCTGCTGGTAAAGATTGGTAGGAAAGTTGCCACTGAAGAAGATGGCTCTGCCATCTCATTTATCGCAGCTCAGTGACCAGCAGTCTATGCTCGCTGGGAGAGGTGACAGCAGCTAGAGATCTCATCTTAGAGAGATAGTCACCGTCTTTAGAGAGCAGCAGCTGCAGCTATGGGATGCCAGTACTCCAGTAGCCAGGAGGCCCAGATACCGTCTCTCACTCTTGCTCTGGCTGTTAATATCATCTTCTCATCATTATTTCTGGTTGTCAGACTCGGAGGGAAAGAAGAACTCTGTTTCTGCAGCAGCAGTAGAAGCTTTTTCATCTTATCATACAAGGCTCTGAGTGAAGATAATCAGGCTAAAAAATGTCCTAACTTTGCTGCTTCATAGTTTTGAAAACAGAAACATAATTTTTAATTTTGGAGTAATTTTAGATTTACAGAAAGTTGCAAAGACAGTACAGGCAGTTCTGTGTACCCATCGGCTTGTTCGGTGTCCCCTAAGGTTATCTCACGTTGCTAAGGTGCATTTGCCAAATTAGAAAACTAACATCTCTGCATCCATATTAACTACATTTTAACTTTATTCAGATTTCACCAGGTTTTCTATTAATAATGCAGCAATTTTCAACTGGTGTGCCACCAGAATTTTTAAAACATGCAATACCAAGGCACTGGCCTCTTTTCCCTTAGATTGTCAAGTTTTAAAAAGTGACAACAGCCAACACAATAGCTATCCAATGTGAATGAATCGCATTGCATTTAATTGTCATATCTCTTTAGTCTTGTCTGTTACAGTTCCTTAGTCATTTCATGTCTTTCATGCCCTTGACACCTTTGAAAATTACCAGTCAGGTATTTTGTAGAATTTTTCTCAATTTGAGTTTGTCTGGTATACTTTCTCATGATTAGACTGGGGTTGTGTTTTTTTTTAGAGAGTACCACTGAGAACACGTGCCCTCCTCATCACACCACATCGGAGGGGACCTGATGGCCACATACCATCACTGATAATGTTGACCTTGATCATCTGGTTAAGGTGGTGTTAGCCAGGTTTCTCCACTGAAAGTCATATGGTTCCCTTTTTATACTCTGTTCTTTGGAAGTGAGTCACTAAATCCAGCCAATCCTGCATGGCGGGGGATGAGAGGAGATTCTATCTATATATGTTCCTCGTCTGAAACAAAGTAAGTACTTTCAGGCAAGAATATCATGAAGAGAATTTTTAAAAATAGCTTGCTTAGATCCCATTTCAAAATTATGAAATTTAGAAATTGATAATGAGGTTTGTTTATTTATTAATTAGTTTATTTGTTTGTTCTCACCTGAGGACATGCTTGTTGATTTTAGAGTGAGGGAAAGAGAGGGAAGAGGAAGAGGGAGAAAAACATCGATGTGAGAGAAACATCCACCGGTTGGCTCCCATACATGATCTGACCAGGGACCAAAGGCAACCTGCAACCCAGACATGTGCCCTAACCTGGAATTGAAACCACAACCTTTGGGTTTATGGGATGACACTCCAACAAAGTGAGCTACACTGGCCAAGGCATGGAGTCTTTTATTTTTAAAAAAAAGAGTTTTAAAATACATTTTATTTATTTATTTTCAGAGAGAGGGAAGGGAGGGAGAAAGAGAGGGAGAGAAACACATGCAAGAGAAACAGAGATGGATTGCCTTTCTCATACTCCCAACTGGTGCCCGCAACACAGGCATCTGCCCTGACTGGGAATACACCCAGTGACCTTTCAGTTTGCAGGGTGATGCCCAGTTCACTGAGTCACACCACAGAAAAACACATTCTTTAATTGCTTCGTAAAACATACAATAATTCCTCACTTAACATCATCAATAGGTTATTCAACTTTAAGCAAAGCAATGTAAAACAAAACCAGTTTTACGTAGGCTAATTGATTTAAGAGTTAAGTTTCACCCTGTCAGGGTAGCTCAGTTAATTGGAGCATTGCCCAGATGCACCAAGGTTGCAGGTTTAATCCCCAGTCAGTGCACATATGAGAATCAACCAATGAATGGATAAATAAGTGGAACAATACCTTGATGTTTCTCTCTCTCTCCCTTCCTCTTTTTCTCTAAAAATCAATCAGCAAAATTTCCTTTAAAAAATAGTTAAGTTTCTGTGGTATTTAATCAATGTTATAAAGGAACGATGTTATCTGAGGACCTGTTGTACTGTTATTGAAAGGCTATTGAACCATAAGGTGTTCTCTGCAACCAGTCTTGCAAAGGACTGGGGATTATTACTGAATCAAGACCATAAATAGGGCAAAAATGATATTATCCCTTGTAAAATGTCAGTGCTAATTTTCAGGGTTAACAAAGGAAAGAAAAGGAAGAGTATAAGCTCTTTCACAAACCAGACTGCAGAATCCCTGCAGGGAACGGCACTCATATCTTGTCTGGAAATGCAGAAATAAATGTAGCATTTGATATCGCAGGTGGCCTGGACTCTTTCTCAAAGAAAAAGTGCTTCTGTACAAAAACTTTACTTTGATGTAATCCCATTTGTTTATTTTTTCTTTTGTTTTCCTTGCCCAAGAAGATATATCGGAAAAAAATATTACTATGAGAAATGTCAAAATTTTTACCGCATAACTTTTCTTCCAGGATTTTTATGGTTTTGAGTCTTAAACTTAGGTCTTCAATCCATTTGAGTTCATTATTGTAGATGGTATAAGAAGGTGGTCTAGATTCATTTTTTTGCATGTATCTGTCCAATTTTTCCAACACCATTTCTTAAATAGACTGTCTTTACCTCACTGTATGTTTTTGCCTCCTTTGTCAAATATTTAATTGATCATGCCTATGTGGGTATATTTCTTGGCTCTCCATTCTCTTCCATTGATTTATGTGCGTGTTTTTATTGCCAGTACCATACTTTTTTTATTACTATGGCCTTGTAGTACAGTTTGATATCAGGTAGTGTGATTCCTCCAACTTTGTTCTTTTTTTCTCAAGATTGCTGCGGCTATTCAGGGTCTTTTGTGGTTCCATATAAATTTTTGAATTATTTATTCTAATTCTGTGAAATACACCATTGATATTTTGACTGGAATCGCATTGAATCTATAGACTGTTTTGAGTAGTATGGACATTCTTTTTTAAAAAATATATTTTATTGATAATGCTGTTAGAGTTGTCCCATTTTCTTCCTCCCCTTTATTCCTCTCCACCCTGTGCCCCATCCCCCTTATCATCATTCCCCCAGTTTAGCTCATGTCCATGGGTATACATATAAGTTCTTTGGCTTCTACATTTCTCATACTATTCTTAACCTCCATCTGTCTATTTTGTATCTACCATTTATGCTTCTTATTCCCTAGACCTTTCCCCCCATTCTTCCTTCTCTTCCTCTCCACTGATAACCATCCACATGATCCCCATTTCTGTAAGTCTGTTCATGTTCTAGTTTGCTTAGTTTGTTTTTGTTTTTTAGGTTCAGTTGTTGATAGTTGTGAGTTTGTGTCATTTTATTGTTCATAGTTTTTTATCTTCTTTTCCTTGGATAAGTCCCTTTAACATATCATATAATAAGGGCTTGGTGATGATGAACTCCTTGAACTTGGCCTTATCTGGAAGCACTTTATCTGCCCTTCCATTCTAAATGAAAGCTTTGCTAGATAGAGTAATCTTGGTGTAGGTCCTTACCTTTCATGACTTGGAATACTTCTTTCCAGCCCTTCTCACCTGCAAGGTTTCTTTTAAGAAATCATCTGACAGTCTTATGGGAACTCCTTTGTAGGGAACTGTCTCTTTTTCTTTTGCTGCTTTCAAGATTCTCTCCTTATTTTTAATCTTGGGTAATGTAATGATGATGTGCTTTGGTGTGTTCCTCCCTGGATCCAAATTCTTTGGGACTGTCTGAGCTTCCTGGACTTCCTAGAAGTCTATTTCTTTTGCCAGATTGGGGAAGATCTCCATTATTTTTTCAAATAAGTCTTTAATTTCTCACTCTTCCTCTTCTCCTTCTGGCACCCCTATGATTTGGATGTTGGAACATTTGAAGATGTCCTGGAGGTTCCTAAGCCTCTCCTCATTTTTTTGAATTCTTGTTTCTTCATTCTATTCTGGTTGAATGTTTACTTCTTCCTTCTGCTCCAAATTGTTAATTTGAATCCCAGTTTCCTTCCCATCACTGTTGGTTCTCTGTATATTCTTCTTTATGTAACTTTGCAGAGCCTTTACTTTTTCCTCTATTTTTCTCAACCAATTCTGTGAGCATCCTGATTAGCAGTATTTTGAGCTCTGCATCTGATAGATTAGCTATTTCTTCATTTCTCAATTCTAATTTTAAAGTTTGATCTGTGTTTTTCACTTGTGCCATATTTTTTTGTCTCTGCCTACCTATTACATTCTAAGGGATGGAGCCTTAGTTATTCACCAGGGCTGGGCAACCCACATTGCTGCGCTGTGGTACTGTATGTGGGTGAGGGGTCTGAGAGGAAACAATGCCACTTGCTTGGCTCTGAGCTGGCCTTTAGTCACTTCCTCTGCTACCCATAAGCAAATTGGGCCATTCTGGTGCTGATTCCAAGGTGGGTTGGTTTGTATATGTTCTAGGACCCTGTAGGTCTCTCCAATGAGCTGTCCTGTGAGGCTGGGAGTTTCTCCCAGTGCCACAAACCCCACAGATTTTTTTAATCAAGGGTTTTGAGGCTTTATTTTCCAGCACTGGAACACTGGGTTCTGTGGTCTGTCTCACTTCTCAGTTTTTCCTCCCAGTTTATCCACACACAAATGTGGTACCACCTGCTCCACCAGCCTCTGCCTCATCTGGTCACCAACTGCCACCTTGCCATGAGTATTTCCATCAGAGATGCCCATCTCCGCCCCTCCTACCAGTCTGGATGAATGTTTCTTCTTTAATTTCTTGTTTATCAGACTTCCAAACAGTTTAATTTTCTGGCAGTTCTGGATTATTTTTTTGTTTTTAAATTTGTTGTTGTTCTTCTTTTGGTTGTGTGAGGAGGCAAAGTGCATCTACCTACACCTCCATCTTGGCCAGAAGTCTGGGCATTCTAACAATATTAATTCTTCCTATCCATGAACACAGTATATGCTTTCATTTATTTGTATGTCCTTTGATTTCTTTTTTCAGTGCCTTATAGTTTTCCAAGTACAAGTCTTTTACCTCCTTCATTAAATTTATTCCTAGGTATTTTGTGTGTGTGTGCAATTGTAAGCAAACATTAAAAAAGATGAAGAAAAAACTAGTAATGGAAGAACAATATTCACCAATAATACATCTGATAAAGAATTAATATTCAAAATTTGTAAAGAAGTCATACAACTCAACATCAAAAGAACATGAACAATACAATTAAAAAATGGGCAGAGGATCTGAATAGACAAGTCTCCAAAGAGGAGATGGCTAACAGACATATGAAAAGATGCTCAACATCACTAATTGTCACAGAAATGCAAATTAAAAACACAAATTAAAGTGAGTTATTACCTCACAACTGTCAGAATGGCTATCATCAATAAATCCACAAATGACTAGTTTTACAGAATAGACCTGGGGGTGGTGGTGAATGATATACTATTACCAAATGGACCCACCCTTGTGCTCTGGGGGTCCCCCCTGACCTACTAGGTTTGCCTTACTTGCTGCTAGGGAAAGACATCTCTCAATGCCAGAGAGTGGTGAAAAGGAAAGGGATTATTTATTTTAAAAGCTATACAGACTTAGAGTAATGACTTAATGTCTTCATTAAAAATACTAAAGTCCCTTAGAGTACCCACAAATGCACAGTCCTTTCTTCTCTTCTCTGCCCGATCTAGGGTACCATATCTCAGGAAAAGAAGTAGAAGTCCACAGTTTAGGAAGCTCCTCAGGTTTTGGCACCATCTGCTGTGCCACCACCATGATCTCCAGTTAATCCAAGACCATGTGGCACCTTCTTGTGGCCTACCAGCAAGAATCCTTTTACCCCTTTTCTTCCAGGCAAAGTCTCTCCTTCTTCCTAAGACACATGGTTAAAAAAGGCACACCCTAATGCTGCATGGTCCCAGCTTTTGCCAAAGCTGCATGGTCCCAAACAGCCCCACATGGCTGCCTTGCCTGGGTTTAAATCCCAGCACCAATCTTCCTCTGTAGCACCATTTCTGGTGCTACAATCAGTTACACCTGTCAGCATTCCCATATTCCTCCCACAATCAGTTACACCTGTCAGCATTCCTATATTCTTCCAGCTTTACTGGACTGCCATAATAAGTCCAGACGAGCATGGCCCCATGGTGTGCAGCCAATCATCTCCAAGCTCTCATGCAGGTGCTATAACCTGAGGGAGTTGCCTCCCAGTTACATCATTGGTTGAAGTCACTTCTATCCCCCTGGCTCAGAGCATGGCCACAAGTATTTAACATATCTATGAACCCAGTTAAAAGTTATAGATATGTTAAACGACCATTCTAGATATTATCTGCAAAACTGTTGCTATTCAAAACAACTCTCAATGGCCCTACTCCATGTGTCCCAACCCCCAGCTCAAACTTGTAGAGGTGAGGGCATCCTATATATATATTTTTTCCTAATATTTCCTGGACACCGTGCGTTCTGGACCCCTTTACGAGTCCCCATTTGGGGACCCTCCTTGGCTGCACCCTGTTACACAAGTACTGACAAGAATGTGGAGAAAAGGGTACCCTGGTGCACTGCTGGTGAGAATGCAGATTGGTGCAGCTACTGTGGAAAACAGTAAGAATTTCCTCAAAATATTAAAAATGGACCAGAGTTACGACTCAGTGATTCCACTTCTGGGGATTTGTCCAAAGAAATCCAAAACACTAATTTGAAAGAATATATGCATTTCTCTGTTAATTGCAGTATTATTTACAATAGCCAAGCTATGGAAGCAACACAAATGTATATAAATGTATAAAGGAATACCATTCAGCCATAAAGAAGAATGAAATTTTACCATTTGTAACAGCATGGATGGACTTAGACAGTATTATGCTCAGTGAAATTAGTCAGTCAGAGAAAGACAAATACCACAAAGTTTCACTTATATGTGGGATCTAAAGAACAAAATAAATGAACAAACATAATTGAAACAGATTTATAAGTACAGAGACAGAACTAGTGATTGCCAGAGGGGAGGAGGAGTTGGGCCACTGGGTGAAAGAGGTGAAAGGACTAAGAAACACAAATTGGTAGCTGCAAAATAGTCATAGGGAAATGAGTAAATCATAAGAAATACACTCAATAATATTGTGATTGCTATGTATAGTACCAGCTGGGGTACTGGAAATATGTAAAGCATGTAATTATCTAACCACTAGACTATACACCTGAAACCAATATATAACTTTTAAAAAATGCTCTAGTATTTTTCTGACTTTGTGAATTTTAAACTTAAATTAAACATTTAAAAATGATTCTTATTTATTAATAAATTATAATGGAATAAATATTTTCACAGAAAGAAAAAGAAGTGCTTCTAGAAGAGAGTGCTCAGCTGTATTTACAGAAACCAGTCATCCATTGGGAAAGCCCAACAAACAAGGAACCGAACAACAGGGAACATGAGGCTTTCCAGGACAGAGCAGAGTGAGTGCAGGGGCCTAAGCTCAACAATCATTCAACAAGCAAGGCAAAACCCACAGTTACCAAACCAAACAAAATCCAAAAAAGTGTTTTTAACTATGCTTACTTTTAAATTTGAAAATACAAGTAGAGTAAAAATAAAAGTAAGTCCATTCATACAATGAATGGAAAGTCTCTTTTTCTCAAACTCTGGGCCCATTCTTGAGAGGTGACTTCTATTAATGCTTTTTTTTATGTTTCAAGATGCCTACTGCAGCATTATTTGTGATAACAATAAGGCTAGAAGTCAGCTAAGTGCACCGCTAATGAGCTAGTAAAATAAATTATGGTTCATCCATACAATGGGATGCTATGAAGATATTACAAAGAATGATATTATCTAGTTGGAAAAAAGTATAGTATGTAAAGCAGGACTTGTCTTTCTAGTTTAGGTCATACAAGCCTCAGTTGAAAGTAAATTGCCCAGAATTACCACAAGGGTTATTCTTAGAAATTCTTGGAGAGAAGTCACAGTATGTTCGAGAAGATTGTGCTTACCAAAATGATGTTACTACTGCATTGTACTGAATCCTAAATGTCACTAGAAATTTTGGCCTTGACATTACATGGTACTTTCTGCTATAACTCATGGCACTATAACTCATAATGATGATAACTTGTTATGAATACCATGCTTTATTGGTTCTAAAATACTCTTTTTGTCAGATTTTAACAATTCTGAAACCTGGAGGTATGTTAAAATCTCTCTGCCAGGTAGCAGTTGGTGAGGGGCTATGATTGCCCACACATGCACAAAAACATTTGTCAGGGACTCTGAAGAAAGTCCAGAAAATATTAGTGGAGAATTCTTTCTTTAAAAATGTTGCATCAGCAAGGACGTTAGTATATGTTGGGGGGAGGTGTATGAAAAGAGTAGTCTTCAATAATCTAATAAAAAATGATTCAGAGGAGCCAAATTTGAAATATGAAAATGTTTTAAGAACACTGCAATCAATTTATTTTGCTTAAATTTTCATTTCATGTATACACAAGAGTACTGTATGATAAAAATTTATGTCTAAATAAGTTTCAATAAGATAAAAATTCTAAGTGATAAAACAGCAGGATATCGAAATTTAATTGGCAGTCTTTTTTATTTCTTGGCAGACCATAAAGTAATGGTGTGTCTTACAAATAAGGGAGTTTTAGATTCAATGAAATACAGAGTGTGTTTTTTATATAAGAAAAAGAACCGCCTGCAGAGGGTTTCAGAGCACACAGCTCCCATCTCTGGTGGAATCTACTCTTAAATACTCTTAAATAAATTGGCTAATTTACAGGCACACTTTTACAACTATGAAAATCTTGGATCTGAATAACTCTTGTTTGGGAAAGGATAAAAGAGAGGTGTTAGTAAAAGTGTTCCTTATTACCCACAAATTGCCTTTTTCATTGCAACAAGAGTGTATTAATTATCATTTGTTAATTCTGTTTTTTGTAGCATAGGTTACCTGATGTCATTTCATCTTGTGGTTATATAGGAGGTCACTTTAATGATGATGATAATAATCTCTCTCCCTTTTTGGCTTAAATTGTTGTCATATTTTCAGTCCTCCTTACTGGTTAGGAATAGGCAATTGACTTAAATGAGCCAATCAAGGCTCTTCCCTAGGATTTTTGAACATGGGGAACTCTAGTGTCTAGAGCAGTAAATCTAGTGTGAATTTGAGAGCTGCTAGCAGCTACATTACTGGAACTGGTTTGAGACAGGAAAGCCAGCATGCCGAGAGAAGAAGAGACCTGGATTTCAGGCTCAGCTGTACTATTGCCCTTCCTGCAGTTTGGTTACATGACTTAAATTTGCTTCAGCTAGTTTTATTTGGGTTCCTGTCATTTGTAAACCAAAGTACACTTACCACACCCTGATACTTCTCCTTCAGTACTTACACCCATCCTTCTTCATACTTGAGTCCCTGGTGGGCTATGATGGGAGATAAACCCAGGTAATAGACACTACACTGAGCCACACCACCTCCACTGGCCAAACTGTGGTCTTGAGCTAAGCTGGCTCATGGTTCTTTTCTTGGCTAACTTCTCTACCTGACCATTCATGCCTGTACAACTCAAACCTTCCCCTTCCTTACTCAAACTTCACTTTCCCCTTCCATCTCAAGACCTCCTCTTTTCCTCTGTAGCTCCCATTCCTTAATTGCCTAATTCCTTTATATCTTCAACATTTTCACTGAACATTTCCTTCATCTTCAGTCTTAACTGGTACTAGGCACATTCCGTCTTCAGCTGCCTTGTTAATGGGAGGATGCTCCTTTTTGGTATGTTTCCTGTACGCTCCTTACTCTGTTGTGAAACTAAAAAGCCCATTTTTTATCCCTACTAGCCTTTCCTGACCTTGATACTGCTGTTTACTGTACTCCCAGGATCTCCCTTTCATTCACTGGTGACAATTGCCCCTGACTCGCTGGCTCCCTCTATATACCGACTCAGTCCATCAGCCTGGGGAAGTTGAAGCTCCTCACGAACAACCATCCAAAAGCTCAGTATCCCTGTCACTGACTTTCTCATTGCTGAATGCTTTCCCTCACGCATCCCTCCAGTCATCTCCTCAAACTGTCTCAACGTGGATCCTGTCATTTTTTTCAGAAACTACACTGATGACAATGCCACTACTTTCAACATGTTGCTATCCAACCACAACCCTCCATCCTGCTCATCAAATGACTTCCACTAAACCTGCCCTTCAACAATATTAGGGCCTCACTGGAGTGACTCCTTTGACCTTTCTGCTTCCTCCTTGCCTATCAGCTCCTTTAGCAGAAACAGCATTCGGTTTCCAGACATATCAGTGTCGGAAATGGAAGTGGTGTTCGGTATTAGAAGTGGCATGGTGTCTTCTCCAGCAGAGATGGCAGTAGAGCTCTCTTTGATTTCCCCACACCCTTGATCCACTGAGAAGTACTGTATTTAGTCTTCCCAGTCTTTGCCAGCATGATAGAAAATGCTCCCTCACTAATTATTTAATTTGTGTATCTGATTATTAGTTAAGCTGAATTCCTTTTTGTATGGGGGTCATTTGTAGTCTTTTATGAATTGCCTGTTAATGTCTTTTGACTATAGACACTCCTCAATTTATGATGGGGTTACATCACGATAAACCCATTGTAAGTTGAACATACCATAAATTGAAAATGCACTTAATTTACCTAACCTACTGAACATCATAGCCTAGCCTACCTTAAATGGCTCAGAACACTTACATGAACCAACAGTTGGGCAGAATCATCTAACACATATTCTGTTTTATAATAAAGTGTTGACTATCTCATGTGATTTATTGACGACAGTACTGAAAGTGAAAGCGGAGTGGGTGTGTGGGTCCTCACCATTCATGCTCACAGGTGAAAGCACCCTGGGCCCAGACAATGTCTGAGGCGCTGAACTAAACAGAAACACTGGCAACACAGTGCACTGCAGGGTACCGGCTGCTTCCCCTGGTAACCCCCTGGATGACTGGGAGCTGCGGCTCCTGCCACTAACTGGTGTCATGAGAAAGTATTAGACCTCGTATAGCCAGCTCGGGAAAAGAGCAAAATTCAGAATTCAAAGTATGGTTTTCACTGAATGTATATTGCTTTTACATCACTGTAATGTTGAAAAAAAAACTATGGATTGAACAATTGCAAGTTGAGAACTGTCTGTATTTATTTATATTTGTATGCTTATCTTTTCCTATCAATTCATAAGAATTTTATACTTTAAAGATACTAGTTCTTTGTTATGTATGTTGTAAGCACATATTTGTCTTTAAACTTTGATTTCAAAGAGCATATCCCCTTCTGTAGAAATTTTTTAATTTATTTTTCTTTTTAATTTTTTTACATTACCATTTATTCCCCTTATGCCCTCTACCCCCAGCAACCACCACACTGTTGTCCATGTCCATGAATCCATTTCCTTTTTTGCTCAATCCCTCCACCCTTTAACCTCCACCCCCACTAGCTGTCATCCTGCTCTCCATCTATAAGTCTGTCACCCTTTTCTTGTTCTGTTTGTTCATTAGAATCCATATATGAGTGACATCATGTGGTATTTGTCTTTCTCTGAGTGGCTTATTTCACTTAGAATAACGTTCTCCAGGTTTATCCACACTGTCTTAAAGGGTAAATTTTTCTTCTTTTTTTATAGCTGTGTAGTATTTCATCATGTAAATGTCCCATAATTGTTTTGCCCATTCATCTTTTAATGAAAACTTAGGCTGCTTCCATATCTTGAGAATTGTAAATAACACTGCAATGAACATAGGAGTGTTTATGTTCTTTTGAAGTAGTGTTTTGGGTTCCTTCAGATATTCCCAGAAGTAGAATTGCTGGATCAAAAGACAAATCCATTTTTAATTTTTTGAGTTATCTCCATACTGCTTTCCACAGTGCCTGCAACACTCTACATTCCCACCAACAGTGCAGAAGTGTTCCCATTTCTCCATATCCTCACCAGCACTTGTTGTTTGTTAATTTGTTGTTAATAGCCATTCTGACAAGTGTGAGGTGATATCTCATTGTCATTTTAATTCTCATTACTTTGATGATTAGTAATGTTGAGCATCTTTTCATATGTCTATTGGCCATCTGTATGTACTCATTGGAGAAGTGTCTATTCAGGTCCTTTGCCCATTTTGTAATTGGGTTGTTGGTTTTTTTGGTGTTGAGCTTTGTAAGTATTTTGTAAATTTTCAATATTAACCCCTTATCAAATGTATTGGCAAAGTATTCTTAAAGTGGGTTGTCTTTTATTTTGTTGAGGCCTTCCTTTGCTGTGCAAAAACTTTTTAGTTTGATGTAGTCCCATGTGTTTATTTTTTCTTTTGTTTCCCTTGCCTGAGGAGATATATCCGATAAAAGAAAATTACTATGAGCAGTGTCCCAGATTTTGCTGCCTATGTTTTCTCATAGCATTTTTGGTTTTATGTCTAATATTTAAGTCTTTTATCTATTTTGAATTTATTCTTGTGTGTGGTGTAAGAAGGTGGTCTAGTTTCATTTTTCTGCATGTAGCTGTCCAATTTTCCCAACACCATTTATTGAATAAACTATCTTTAGTCCATTGAATGGGCATGTTTTCTCTGCTGACTATTAATTGACCATATAGATGTGGGCTTATTTCTGGGCTCTCCTGTTCCACTGATCTATGTGTCTGCTTTTTTTGCCCAGTACCATGCTGTTTTGATTACTAAGGCTTTATACTACAGTTTGGTATTAGGTAGTGTGATTCTTCCAACTTTGTTCTTTTTTCTCAGGATCACTGTTGCTATGAGTGGCCTTTTGTGGTTCCAAATAAATTCTGAAATATTTGTTCTAGTTCTGTAAAATATGTCATTAGAATCTTGATAAGAATTGTATTGAATCTATAGATTGCTTTGGGTAGTATGGACATTTCAATGATGTTAATTCTTCCTATCCATGAACACGGTGTGTGCTTCCACACTTATTTGTATCTTCTTCAATTTCTTCAGTGTCTTAAAATTTTCTGAGTACAGGTGTTTTAGTCCCTGGTTAGGTCTATTCCTAGGTGTTTTATTCTTTTTGAAGCAATTGTGAATGGGATTGTATTCTTGATTTTCATTTTTGTTAGTTTGTTGTTGACATATAACAATGTAACTGATTTCTGGATATTAAATTTATGCTCTGCTACTTTGCTGAATTCATTGATTAGTTCTAGTAGTTTCTTGGTGGAATTTTCAGGGCTCTCTGTGTACACAATCATGCCAGCAATGAATAAAGGCAGTTTTACTTCTTCCTTTCCAAATTAGATGCTTTTTATTTCTTCTTGTCTGATTGCTATGGCCAGGACTTTCCATACTATGTTGAGTAAAAGAGGTAAAAGTGGACATTCCTGTCTTGTTCCTGATCTTAAGGGAAACACTTGTAGTTTTGCCCATTGAGTATGATGCTAGGAGCGGGCTTGTCATATATGGGCCTTAAAACCTTTAAGTATGTTCACTCTAATTCCAGTTTGCTGACAGTTTTTATCATAAATTGGTGCCGGATTTTATAAAATGTTTTTTCTGCATCTATTGATATCACATAGTTTTTATCCTCCATTTTGTTTATGTGGTGAATAATATTTAGTGATTTGCAAGTGTTATACCAACTTTGCATTCCTGGAATAAATCCCACTTGATCATGGTGTATGATCTTTTTGATGCATTGCTGTATTTGGTTTGTTTATATTTTGTTGAGGATTTTAGCATCTATGTTCATCAGAGATATTGGCCTGTAATTTTCTTTGTAGTGTCTTTATCTGGTTTTGGAATTAGGATAATTCCGGCCTCATAAAATGATCTTGGGACCTTTCCCTCCTCTTGAATTTTATGAAATAGTTTAAGAAGCAGAAGTGTTAGTTCTTCTCAGAATTTTGGTAAAATTCCCCTGTGAAACCATACAGTCCAGGGCTCTTGTTTGTTGGGAGTTTTTTGATTATTGCTTCAATATCACCAGATGTAGTCTGTCCATTCAGGTTCTCTGATTCTTCCTAATTTAGTTTTGGAGGATTTTATGCTTCTAGGAATTTAGCCATTTTGTCCAGGTTGTCCAGTTTGTTGTTATATAGTTGTTCATAATGTTTTCTTATACTACTGTGTATTTCTTTGGTGTCAGTTGTTATTTCTCCTCTTTCATTACTGCTTTTATTTATTTTGGTCCTTTCCATTTTTTTCCTTGATGAGTTTGGTTAAAAGTTTGTCAATCTTGTTTATCTTTTCAAAGAACCAGCTCTTGGATTCATTAATGTTTTGTGTTTTTTTACTCTATTTTGTTTATCTCTGCTCTGATCTTTATTATTTCCTTCCTTCTACTTACTTTGATCTTTGTTGTTATTTTTCAAGGTTTTTTTTAAGTCTTTTTACTGATTATGCTGTTACAGTTTTTCCCCCTTTATCCCCCCTCCACCCTGCACCCCCCACTCTCCAGTATCCCTCCACTTAGTTCATGTCCATGGGTTGCACATATAAGTTTTTGAGTCCTTTGTTTCTTATACTATTATTAACCCTCCCTGTCTATTTTATCCCTATGAATTATGTTTCTTCTTTTCTGTACCTTTTCCTCCCTTCCCCCTCCCCACTGAAGTCCCTCCATGTGATGTCCTTTTCTCTGATTTTCTTCCAGTTTGCTTACTTTTAGTTTTCATTGTTTTTCTTTTCTTTTATGTTCATTTGTTGATAGTTGAGAGTTTGTTGTCATTTTACTGTTTATATTTTTATCTTCTTTTTCTTAGATAAGTCCCTTTAACATTTCATATAATAACAGCTTGGTGATGAGGAACTACTTTAACTTGACCTTACCTGGGAAGCACTTTATCTGCCCTTCCATTTTAAATGAAAGCTTTGCTGGACAAAGTAATCTTGGATGTAGGTCCTAGCCTTTCATGACTTTGAATACTTCTTTCCAGCCCCTTCTTGCCTGCAAAGTTTTTTTGTTTGTTTGTTTGTTTTTGAGAAATCTACTGATAGTCTACTAGGTACCCCTTTGTAGGTAACTCTCTCCTTTCCACCTTGCTTCTTTTAGGATTTTCTCTTCGTCTTTAATCTTAGGTGACTTAATGATGATGTGCCTTGGTGTATTCATCTTTAGGTCCAACTTCTTTGTGCCTCTCTGGGATTCCTGGATTTCCTGAAAGTCTATTTCCTTCGCCAGATTGGGGAAGTTTTTCTTCATTATTTATTCAAATAAGTTTTCCATTTCTTGCTCTTCCTCTTCTCTTTTTGGTACCCCTATAATTTGGGTATTGGAACATTTCAGGTTGTCCCAGAGGTTTTTAAGATTCTCTTCACTTTTTTGAATTCTTGTTTCTTCATTCTGTTTGGTTAGATATTCATTTTTTCCTTTTGTCCAAAATCATTGCTTTGAGTTGTAGTTTCCTTCCTGTCACTGTTGGTTCCCTGAACATTCTGCTTTATTTCACTTTAGGTAGCCTTCATTTGTTCTTTCATTTTTTGACCGAGCTCAATCAGTTCTGTGAGCATTTTGATTACCAGGGCTTTAAATTCTCCATCACATAGGTTGGCAATGTCCTCATTGCTTAGTTCTGAGGCTTTGCCCTGTTCTTTCATTTGGGCCATACTTCTTTGTGTTGGTGCAGCTGATAGGTTGTCAGGGGGAGGGGCCTTAGGTATTCACCTGGGCAGGGCAACCCTCTTTGCTGCAGCTGTGGCACTGCCTGTGGGGGAGGGGCCAGAGAAGGAACAGCGAGGCTTGCCTGCTGCTCCCTGGCATGCTTTTCAACTCTCCTGTGAGACTGGGAGAAACTCCCACCCCAGCAACCCCAGCCATTGCCCACAGTCAGTTCTGAGTATCAGTTTTCCCCTTAAGTCAGTCCCTCAGGCAAAGCTGGCAGCCAGCCCTGCCCCTCAGCTGCCTCTGTACAGTTTTTCTGAGTTGGCCCTGGAGGTCTGCCCCCTTACTGGTCTAGTTGTTCTGGTTGATTTTTCTTTAATTCCTTGGCTGTTGGAGTTCCATGCAGTTTGATTTTCTGGCACTTTTGGTTGTTTATTGATTTCAAATTAGTTGTTATCCTTTTTTTGGTTGTGCAGTGAAGTGAAGGGTTTCTACCTATGCCTCTGTCTTGGACAGAACTTCTCAATTCTTTTGAGTGTGAATTTAGATTGTTTATTTGAGCTTCTTTTTTTTTTTTGAGATAGGCTTGTAATGCTATCAATTTCTCTGTTAGAATTGCTTTCTCAGGGTCCCACAAATTTATTAATTGTTTTGTCCTCATTTTCATTTGTTTCAAGGTATCTTTTTATTTCTTCTTTGATCTTGTTGTTGACCCATCCATTATTTAATAACATGTTATTTAGTTTTCATGTCTTTGCATGTTTTTCAGTGTTTTTGTGATTGTTTTCTAGTTTCATAGCATTGTGGTCAGAGGAGATGCTTGATATAATTTCAACCTTATTAAATTTATTGAGACTTGGTTTGTGTCCTACCATGTGATCTCTCCTAGAAAATGTTCCATGTGCACTTAAAAAGTATGTATATTCTGCTGCTGTGTGGTGAAGTGCTCTGAAGATATCAATTAAATCCATTTGATCTAGTGTGTCATTTAAAGTCACTGTCTCCTTGTTGATTTTCTTCCTGGTAGATCTATCCATTGAAGTCAGTGGTGTTTTAAAATCCCAACTATGACTCTACTTGTATAGTCTCTCCCTTTATGTCCATCAAGATTTCCTTTACATATTTAGGTACTCCTATGTTGGGTGCATAAATGTTTTCTAGGGTTATATGGTCTTATCAATGTGTTCCCTTTATCATTATATAGTGTCTTTCCTTGTCTTTTATTATAGAATTGGTTTTAAAGTTTATTTTGTTGGATATAAGTACTGCTACCTCAGCTTTTTTTCTTCACCATTTGCATGAAATATCTTTTTCCATCCCTTTACCTTTAGTCTGTGTGTATCTTTTGATCTGAGATGTGTCTCTTGGAGGCAGCATATGTATGGATCTTGTTTTCTTATCCATCCAGCTACCCCATGTCTCTTGGTTGGAACCTTTAAGCCATTTACATTTAACATGATTATTAATAATATGTATTTAGTGTTATTGTATTGTTAGACTATTTTCCTCTTTCTTCTCCTTCTTCTCCTTCTTCTCCTTCTTCTCCTTCTTCTCCTTCTTCTCCTTCTTCTCCTTCTCCTTCTCCTTCTCCTTCTCCTTCTCCTTCTCCTTCTCCTTCTCCTTCTCCTTCTCCTTCTCCTTCTCCTTCTCCTTCTCCTTCTTCTTCTTCTTCTTCTTCTTCTTCTTCTTCTTCTTCTTCTTCTTCTTCAACATTTGTTGAAGTACTGTTTTGATGTCAACAAACTCCTTTAGCTTTTTCTTGTTTGGGAAGCTCTTTATTTCTCCTTCAATTTTAAATGATAGCCTTACTGGGTAAAGTAGCCTTGGCTGTAGGTCCTTCCTTTTCATCATCTTGAATATTTCATGCCACTCCTTTTTGGCCTCAAATATTTCCAGTGAGCAATCATTTGGCAGTCTAGTTGGTGCTCCCTTGTAGGCAACTACCTGCTTTTCTCTTGCAGCTTTTAGGATTCTGTCCTTGTCTTTAAGCCTTGTCATTTTAATGGTGATTGTCTTGGTGTAGGCTTCTTTTGGTCCAACTTGTTTGGGACTCTCTGAGCTTCCTTGACTTGTGTATCTATTTTCTTCACCAGATTATGGAAGTTTTTGGTCATTATCTCTTCAATTAGGTTCTTGATCCCTTGAAACCCTTCTCCTTATGGCATTCCCATTATACGAATGTTGTTCTGCTTCATGTTTTCCAAAATGTCTCTTAAGCTCTCCTTATTTTTTAAAAAATTCTTTTTTTCTTTGCTCCTCTACCTGAGTGTTTTTTTTTCTACCATGTCTTCCAAATCACTCATGCAGTCCTCTGCTTCATCTAACCCACTGCTTATTCCTTCTAGTAAATTATTTATTTCAGATATTGCATTCCTTATTTCTGACTGGTCTTTTTTATGGTCTCTTTGTCTTTTGTTCATGCTTTTGAGTATCCTTATAACCATTACTCTAAACTCTCTATCTAATAAGTTGCTTGCCTCTATTTCACCTAGTACTTTTTCTAGAGAATTCTCTTGTTCTTCCCCTTGGGCTCTATTTCTTTGTCTTCCCATTTTGGCTGCTTCTTTGTATTTTCTGTCCCAGTAGTTAAACTAATCAGTCATTAAATGGCTCCTCTAGTAAGCTAATCAAGCTGTACTCAACAGCCCATCTTAAGCTCCACAGAGTGGGGCAGAGTAATTCCTGCTGATGGGGCTCTTGCTTCCCCTCAGGCTGATGTCACTTGGAGTGACTGCTCTGCCTGAGATAGATGCTGTCTGCAGTATGAGGGATGACTCAGCACAGGGAACCTGGCAGCTTTTCCTTCAGTTCACTCCCCAGAGCCATCAATCCCAGCCTCTCTTCAAACATCTCTAGTCCACTCTGCTCTCCCTCCACCAGAGCCTAGGGTAAGTAGCTACAAATGAAATTTTGTGTGTTGACCCTTTAAGAGGCTCTCTGAATCTCCAGCTGTCTCTCTCTGGTGGACAGAAGCCCTGCTGCTTTTCACAGCTGGATCTTATATGGGTTCCTTTCTGGCTCTGGTGCTGTGGGATAGGGAGCCCAGCTTGGGGTTTAGACCCTACACTTCTCAGGGTAGCCCCCTAGCTATTGAAATATGCCTCCAGGTCTTCAGCTGCCACCCATGGGAACCCAGTCAGCCCTCTCTCATCTCCACATTTCCTACCAGTCATGTTGTGGTGAAGTGGTTTCTTCTGTCTGTTCATAGTCGTAAGGCTTCTCTTCAGCTAGTTTCAGTTGGTTATTCAGGATTATTTCTCTATAATTTAGGTGTAATTCCAGACTGGTACTGGGAGGAGGTTAGTGCAGCTTCCACTTATTCCTTTGCCATCTTGGATCTCCCTGTAGAAATATTTAAGTTTAAGATAGCTACCCTAGTAGGGTGTTTTTTTTTTAATATGGTTCTTGCCTTTAGTGGAATGCTTCATAAAACACTTCCCCAGTTGTTCTCTAGATATCTTTAGGGTTAAAGTTTTCACATTCTTCTTTTGTAATCTCCCATGAAGTCACTTTGATATAAATAGGTACAGTGTAGGTCCATCCTTTTCTCCCACCCAGATGGCCAACAAGATATCTCAACCTCCTTTATTGAATATCATTGGATTTCCACTAATTTGAATCTATTCCATTCATTGGCCTGTCTTTCCTTCTGCCAGAACCAGACTGTTTTAATTTCTGTAGCTTTTTAAGCAGTATTAGTATTTTCTAAAGTAAGTTTCTCTCATCAGATAGTATGACTCTCCACTAGGCAAGTGTTTTCCCATTACCCCTGAGTAAAGTTTTTGTTGTTTTATTTACAGAAATTTAAATATATAAATTTATTTATGTCTTTTGTCAGAGATTGTTTTTTTGTCAATTTATGTTTTCTGCTTTTTGTGTTTTCTAGGTGTTTCCTTTGTTTTCTATGTTTTATTCCATATTCTATGTTGTTTTATTAGCTTGAATTCCCTGTGTTACTTTCTAATTCAGAATTCTATTTTTAATTAGGCTTAGAAAAGTAACTTTTAAGTATTTATCAATGGCAAAAATAGAAATTTTGCATAAACTTCATGTTATTTTTTTGTTTAGTTATGAATGAATGAAGTAAATAGATTAAAACTCAAGGTTTGCCAACAGATAAGATGTCTGGGGTTTTCTTGGCCACTTTAACCCAAATTCTATAGCTTGGGGTGATAGAGGAGCCCTTAACAGGCATTGTCTGGTGTATTCTTGCTGGACCCAGAAACATAGTTCAACCTGCAATCCATTCCAACCTGTAAATTTCCTATGCAAGAGAGTAAAACGCGGTTGGTGGCTTTCCTTTAAACAATGTCAGACACAAAGACTATATACCTGCAACAGTGTTCCTATTTCCTTCATGCCGATGATGTTGATGTGAACATCCAGGATGTGGTGCTTCTCAGATTGCTGCCTGACACTTCCTGTTCAACTGCATGATGGAAGGTTCAGTCTCCAAATTACTGTGGGCAGCAATGCTGATGCAGCCCAGCTCAGTCGGTACTTGGCTCCAGTGCAGTCAGGAAATGGCAGTTTGTTTTTCTAGATTGCCTGGTTTGCACCTGACTTATGTGTAGATAATGAAGACTCTCAATAATGCCTTCCCTCCCTAGAGTCATTTACTGTTCTCCTTCAGAGGGTGGAGCATGCAGGGGGCAAATCGAATCATCTGATTTTAATCCTTCTTCTTGTCTTCCCCACTGCAGGCCTACAACATTATCTTTTTTACTGTTTTCAATGTTGTTGCTAGTTCTGTATTTTGATCATGGCACTTTAACAGGAAGACAGAAGGCATTGTATCAGGAGCTGCATTCTGCAGCCATTGTGAACCCAGAAGCCATATGTACATATATGAATGGTGTTACTTAAAACCTACTCAATTCAGGAAATGCAAAATTTGTAGTTCTTGTGGGAATATTATATCACCATCTTTGCCTTCACTTAAGGTATTTCACTTAAGAGGCAGTAATCTAAGATATTTCCCTCTTTACATGTATTGACGCAATAGTCACAGGTTAATATTTCATTAGGATTGAATTAAGTATTTACAGACGCGCCTACTAGGGGTGACTCTCAATACTGGACTGATTCCAGGGGGAGGTTGACAGACCCATCCATTTCAAAATGACTTACACTAACCATAATGATGTCTCATCATAAGAAAGTACAGTATTGTATTGCTATGTTTCTCCAAGCAGGACATTGGGAACTTTACTCAAAGAAGTCCTGAGTAGTGCCTAAAAATGTGGGAAAGATTTTTTAAAGTTTTGATGAGGGGGGAGTGAATAAGATACTGAGACAACACAGAGAAAAGGAGAAAATTAAATTTTAATTTAATCTTAGCCCTTTTTTTGGCCCCAAGTTGATGATTCTTTGTTATGATGCAGCCCCATGCTCTGCTATTTTATCATTTGGTTTTATAACTCTGCCTCTACTAACTGTACAAACCCGAGCAAGCCCTGCACCTTAGTTCCATAAGCTGCAGAGTGAGGTAGGGAGGCATACCTGCAGGAAAGCAGGTCAGTTGCAAGCGCCAGCAGGTGTAGCTAAGAGCCAGAACCGGATGTTTCAGTGAAACCCTGGATCTTGGGGGTGAAGAATGGGAAGCAAACATTAATCTCTGTTAATAAACTCTGCTGTAAGAAACCTGTGATCCAGATCCTGCTTGGCCTGGTGCTTGGGGACCACAGCCGAGGCACCATGCTCACATCCAGGTACCTCATTTTAAGGCAGCTGCTACACTGAAAGAATGAAATGTGCCTGGGAAACAGTATGAGGTGGCAGAAATTAAAATGGAAGAAAACACACCCACAGCATGAATTGGAGAAGAAAGGATTGAGAAAGAGGCAGAATATTTTAGAATGAGAATATTTGAAATGGCAAGGTGGAGAATGTTACAATTTGCCTTTGTAGCTCTAGGGGGCAAGACCAGGGATAATGCCTGGAAGTCTAAGAGGGACAAATCTGATTCAATGTGAAGCAGGATTTTCTCACAAAGGTTGAGAAAGGGTTAGCTAGAAGAAAGGGTGCCTTCTGAGCAGTGGCACTTCTTAGCACGTAGAATTTATATGTTAAGTACAGAGTAGAATTCCTATGCAGAAGAACCAAACAATTAAGTGATCCCTAATGCTCCTTCTGACTCTAAGATTTCCACTTTCCTGTTTTATATTATGGGATCTATAACAGATACATTATAATACTCAAATTCATGCAATACTTTGATATATAGTCAGACCATGCTGCAATACACTGTGTTTCAAGGAGTGATCTGAATCACAAGGAAATCTCAAAGAGTCCTATCCTTTGTTCCAGAATTTCAGAGCTAAATTTTGTAACCTAATCTTTGGCCAGTTAAAACAAGTCCTAGTTTTTTTTCAATGTATAATAGTCTTTCAAATGCAAAGTACCTTTCAATTTAAGTTAACTTAAACCTCTCTCTTTTCTGCCCTCCCATTTTCTCTTTTTTTATTATTTTACTTTAATTGTTGTTCAAGTACAGTTTTCTGTCTTTTATTCCCATCTCAGCCCACCCCCCAGCCCTCCTCACCTCCCTTCCATTTCCACCCCTACCCCTAGTTTTTGTCCATGTGTCCTTTATACTTGTTCCTGTAAACCTTTCCCCTTTTCCTCTGAAATTTCCTCTCTTCTCCTCTCTGGTCACTGTCAGCCTGCTCTCTATTTGAGTGTCTTTGGTTATATTTTGCTTGTTAGTTTGTGTTGTTGTTTAGGTTCCTGTTAAAGGTGAGATCATGTGGTATTTGTCTTTCACCACCTGGCTTATTTCGCTTAGCATAATGCTTTCCAGTTCCATCCATGCTGTTGCAAAGGGTAGGGGCTCCTACTTTTTTTCTACTATATAGAATTCCATTGTGTAAATGTACCATAGTTTTCTGACCCATTCATTTACTGATGGACATCTGGGTTGCTTCGAACACTTGGCTATTGTAAATTGTGCTGCTATGAACAGTGGTGTGCATAGGTTCTTCTTCATTGATGTTTCAGGGTTCTTAGGATATAATCCTAGCAGTGGGGATTGCTAGGTCAAAAGGCAAATCCATTTTTAGCTTTCTGAGGAAATTCCATGCCATTTTCCACAGTGGCTGCACCAGTCTGCAATCCCACCAACAGTGCACTAGGGTTATCTTTTCTCCACAACCTCTCCAACACTTGTTGTTTGTTGCTTTGTTGATGATGGCCATTCTGACCGGTATGAAGTGGTAGCTCATTGTAGTTTTAATTTGCATCTAATTTTATTTTATTTTATTATTATAGTTAGCTCTTAAGATGTAGCCATAAGAGCGAAAAGGAAGAAACACACCAAGGAAGAGAATGCCCACTTCTCCTGTCCCAGGTTACTGAGCCAGAATCTGGGGCAAATGGGCAGGGGGAGTGAAATAAACAACTCTCCACTGGCCTAGAAAACTGGAAGGAAGAAGGGAGAGAAAAGCGGAACAAAGGGTATACCCCTCAAGTGGGGAGGAGTGAGCCACAGGGAATACTAGGAAAGCAGATGCTTGTTTTGCTTCATGTTTGGCAGTCCACAGGGAACTCATCTCAAAGGCTGTGCTGTTCTGGCCTGAAGGGACCACATCAGAGTACACTTGGTAGAGCAGCAGAATTTGAAGGGGAAGAACAGGAGTTTGGTTTTCCTGAATAGTTACTAGGTTTGGTGTGGCATGGGTAGGGCCTGGAAGTTTCCGGGTGCTACCCATGTACCCATGAGCAGGTACATGTTCAGGATGTAGCTGAGCTGAGATCTGGTGGGCCAGCAGTGGGGCCTGTGTGGTAAGGGCAAAGTGCCAGACCTACCCAGGGGTCGGGTAGAAGACAAGGCAGACAGAACCTCAGAGGGGTCTTCAAATCCCACAACAGCAGAAGGGACAGTCAGCCAGGCAGCATTAATGTGGCTCGGTGGGGCTAAGAGACCAAACCACAGACGACAACCACGGGAGGCTCACAGTGCTAAAGGAGGTGATTCAGAAAGATACACTATTGCCACAAAGGCCAGCAAGGACTCAGAAAACCACATAGCAGCACAGATTTTAATCTAAGACCCTTCCTCTGCCAAGGTAACTGAACCATCCACCTTCCTCTCACCCCTAGGCACCATCTTGTCAAGGAGCAAGGCAGATGGCTGGATATTGGAGAGGCAGAGCATTTTTACCTAAAAGGATTAAGAGTTTTCTTAGGAACACTGGGTTTTTTTTAAAGATTTTATTTATTTATGTTTAGAGGGGAAGGGAAGGGAAGGAGAGAGGGAGAGAAATATCAATGTATGGTTGCCTCTCCTGCATCCCCCTGCTGGGAACTGGCCTGCAACCCAGGTGTATACCCTGACTGGGAATCGAACCGTGATTGTTTGGTTTGCAGGCTTGTGCTCAATCCACTGAGCTACACCAGCCAGGACAGGAACACTGTTTAAAATGATTATACCACCTACCCTTTGCAGCAGCATGGGTGGAACTGGAAAGCATTATGCTAAGCAAAATAAGCCAAGTGGTGAAAGACAAATACCACATGATCTCACCTTTAACAGGAACCTAAATAACAAAACAAATAAACAAGCAAAATATAACCAAAGACACTCAAATAGAGAACAGACTGACGGTGACCAGAAGGGAGAGGGGAGGGAATTTCAGAGAAAAAGGGGAAGGGTTTGCAGGAACAAGTATAAAGGACACATGGACAAAAACAAGGGGGGGATGGGAAGGAGGTGGGGAGGGCTGGTGGGGTAGGCCGGGATGGGAGTAAAAGACATAAAACTGTACTTGAACAACAATTAAAATTAAAAAGTATATATATAAAAAATGATTATACCACCACATCAGGTTATAAGACTGGACTAAAATTTAGGAGTTTTCTGGCTTCCCAGAAGGTAGACCTGTTACAGACAACCTAAAGAAGCAATATTCTCTTTGTATGTCTGAATTGGAGTATAAAAACATTTTTGACTCTGTTACAAATGTCAACAGCATAAAAATTGTGACATTGACCTTGTGAACAAACACTTGTATTTCCATGCCTGGGGTGGTGCGTAGAAAGACCAGAGAATGTGCCAGATAATTTTTTGCTAAGTTAATGAATTAATTAATAGCCGATTTTCACCAATAGGGTAGAATAACATTTTACAAACTCAGACATATTATTGTGGAAATATCAGTCACTCCCTTGGTTCCATGCAGGCTCTCTGGGGAATCTATATAATCCAGTATCCATCTGAAAGAGGACCAGCAAGATAAAGTATCTCACTGGGGAGAAATTGAAAAGATGAAATGGAGTAGGCAGGACTAGCATCAGAGAGGACTGTGTAATAAAGGTCACCAAGAGGAGATGAAAGAAAAAAATCAATGAAGAGCTGCAAAACATAGGAAAAAAATTGTAATAGCCAAAGTTAATTTAAGGCCATGACAAATGGAGTTGGGTTTCGGTTATATATATTAGGCCCACCTTGTATAACCTACCTCATTCTTATGCAGTGTCCTTAACACTCCCTGTCATAAAGCACTTAACACACTCAATCAGAGAATTGATCACAAACTTGAAAATATATTAAAATAGTTAAAAACATTTTCACATTGCATTTTTATACCAACTGATTTGAAAATGAGTTGCTGGTTTGTTGATTTGCATATTTGCTATTGAACACAGGTTCTTTGCATCAGCATAGCCCAATGCATTCATGACATAGAATCCAAGGTCCTGGAGATAATGCTTTCCTAGTGTACTTAATGACAGAATTTCTGCAAGGTCAGAATGTTCTACTCATCCTAACCAGCTTTTTATTGTTTTCCTTATCCACCTCTCTCGAGTCTTTTTTATTTTACCAACACAATGTATGTCAGATCTGCCCCAGCTCAGACTTTCATCACCTCTTGTCTAAACCAGGGATAGAAGATACATTGAGCTCCTGTGCCAGCTTCAATGGACTGAGGTGCTGTTTTGAAAACGCATCATACAGGTACACAGGGAAAGAACATCAGGCTCATTTAATGATGTCTACTGTGGATATGCGAGGAGGGCCAGCATGTCAACTATGTATGTACCATCCCTGGACCAGATATTGTAACTGCTTCCATCTTGCTTCTCACCTTTAGTCTCTTCTTTGTATAATAACACCTTCCTAAAATTAAAAGTATTCACTTTGCCCTCATATACCTTTTGTGTCCCCTTACTTTTTGCTTAAGGAAGTCAAGTCTCCTCGGTATGGTGTCCAGGGCCCTCAGTCTGGCTTTACCTTTCAGTGTTGTGCTCCGCTACAGTCTTGCATTTCTTTACTCATTAGCCCACTTTCCATCCACCTGGACTATCAAATCGATTTCAGGAGTATGCCTATATTTACGTTTCCTCCTTACTTTGAAATACACCCCACTTTCCCATATGTATATTCTACACATTTTTCACACTTCATTTCAAATGCTCTCTCCTTTAGAAAACCTCACATTCCTCTCAGCTGCTCAGATTTAATTGATGATTCTTGTAATACATTGTGCACCCACATGAAAATGAGCTTGGCTAAGCATTCTGAACAAGAAGCTGCTCACCAGATTTTGCCAATTCTGGGTCATAGGACCTTTATTTTATTATTTTTTAAGATTTTAATTATTTATTTTTAGAGAAAGGAGGAGGGAAGGAGAAAGAGAGGGAGAGAAACACCCATGTGTGGTTGCCTGTCCTGTGCCCCCTGCTGTGAACCTGGCCCTCAACCCAGGCATGTGCCCTGACTGGGAATCAAACCAGTGACCCTTTGGTTAGAAGACCTGTGCTCAATCTGCTGAGCTACACCAGCCAGGGTCCAGAACCTTTATTGTGATAGAGTAATAGCCTCCAATTCAGGAATGTATGTATGTATTATAATACCTAGGGCTTTATAAAAGAAACAAAGGGTTAATTGAGAATCAATGAACCCACATTCTGGAATGAGATCATATACTATTACTTTTTAAGCTTAAATATATTTGGTGGGTTTTGAAGTTCTCGTTGCTCATCACAAATGAACTAATAGAAATTTTACTCAGACTGTTCTGATTCAACAGCAATGAATGTAAATGAGATAAAATTGCCTATTGAAAGTGAAAGACTCAACAAACTAAACTGAGTTTTTATTTTTTAAATGATATTATATAGGCTATTTATTTAAGACACTTTTACAACATAATGATTCTAAAAAGAGGAAAATACAAAGATGGGAAAAGATGTACTATGAATGTGAACAAAAAAAGAAAAACAGATTTAGATATTACTATCAGATAAGTTGAGTTTAAAGCAAAAAAAAAATCCCTCCCTGACAGGAAATATCTGCCCACAATGAAATACAATAGTAATGAATCATTTTGTACCAAATGAACATTGCTGCAAAATTAATGCATGGGCTATGCTAGTGAGAATGAGTGAAAATAGGAGTCTTTCTGGGAAGGCTTACACAGGAGGACATAGGTGACTTTTTATTTAAAATTTTTTCTGTATTTTATTGATTATGCCATTACAGTTGTCCCCTTCCCCCTTCATTCCCCTCCACCCTTCGCACCCCCTCCTACCCACATTCTCCTTTTTAGTTCACGTCCATGTGTCATAAGTTCTTTAGCTTCTACACTTTCCACACTACTTTTGCCCTCTCCATGTCTACCTACCATCATGCTACTTATTCTCTGTACCTTCTCCCCCTCTCTCCTCCTCCCACTCCCCTGTTGCTAACTCTCCATGAGATCTCCTTTTCTATATTTCCACTCCTGTTTTAGGTGTCTGCTTAGTTTGCTTTTGTTTTAGGTGTGGTTGTTAATGACTGTAAGTTTGCTGTCCTTTCACTGTTCACATTTTTTATGTTCTTTTCCTTAGATAAAAGTTCCTTTAACATTTCATGTAATAAGGGCTTGGTGACGGTGAACTCCTTTAACTTGACCTTATCTGGGAAGCGCTTTATCTGCTCTTCCATTCTAAATGAAAGCTTTGCAAGTTAGAGCAATCTTGGATGTAGGTCCTTGCATTTCATGACTTGGAATACTTCTTTCCAGCCCCTTCTTGCCTGTAAGGTCTCTTTTGAGAAATCAGCTGACAGTCTGATGGGAACTCCTTTGTAGGTGACTGTCCCCTTATCTCTTGCTGCTTCTAGAATTTTCTCCATTTTAATCTTGGGTAATGTAATTATAATGTGCCTTGGTATGTTCCTCCTTGAGTCCAACTTCTTTGGGACTCTCTGAGCTTCCTGGATTTCCTGGAAGTCTATTTCCTTTGCCAGATTGGGGAAGTTCTTCTTTATTATTTGTTCAGATAAGTTTTCCACTTGTTGCTCTTCCTCTTCCCCTTCTGGTACCCCTATAATTCAGATATTGGAACATTTAAAGATATCCTGGAGGTTTCTAAGCCTCTCCTCATTTTTTTGAATTCTTGTTTCTTTATTCTTTTCTGTTTCTTTCTGGTTGTTTCTTTCTTCCTTCTGGTTCACTTCATTGATTTGAGTCCCAGTTTTCTTTCCATTACTATTGGTTCCCTGTGTATTTTCCTCCATTTCACTTAGTGTAGCCTTCATTTTTTTCATCTAATTTGTGACCAAAATCAACCAGTTCTGTGAACACCCTCATCACCAGTGTTTCGAACTGTGCATCTGATAGGTTGGCTATCTCTTGGTCACTTAAAAGTATTGGCTCTGGGACTTTGATTTCTTCTTCTGTTTGAGCCATAATTTTTTGGTCAGGTTGAGCCTGTGACTTATGAGGAGCGGAGCCTTAGGTGTTCACCAGGGTGGGGCAACCCAGTAGCTGGGTTGTGATGCTGTATGTGGGGGCTCGGTCAGAGAGGGGACAATGGCACTTGCTCCACTCTCTCTTGGATTTCAGTCCCCTCTGCCACTTTCCACAAGCAAATTGGGCCCTTCTGATGCTGGTTCCTGGGTGGGTGGGCTTTTGTACATTCTAGGACCTTATGGATCACTCCAATGAATTCTCCTATGAGGCTAAGAGTCTCTCCCAGCACCTTTTCAATGGTGCTTTTAGGCTTTATTTCTCAATGCTGGAGCCCTGGGTTTCACGGTCTGTTTCACCGCCCATTTTTGCCTAGTTTATCTGTGTGTGAATGTGTGACTGGGGTCAGCCCTGCACTGCCTGCACTCCCGGGTCTGGCAGCCACCACCTTTTCCTGCTGCGACCCCACTCCACTGGCCACCCACTCCGCCTCTCTTACAGGTCTGGTTGAATGGTTGTTCGACTTCTGCATAGTTCAATTTTCTGTCTGCTCTGGTTGTGTTTTTGTTTCCGAATCTTTGTTGTGTGAGGAGGCACAATATTTCCACCTATGCCTCCATCTTGGCTGGAAGTCTCAGACACAGGTGACTTTTAGGAGACCCAGACTTCACTGAATGCCATGCTCCTTACTGACCATCTTCATTGGATATCTCATAGGTGTCTTAAATTTGGCTGTTCAAAAGGAAATCTCTCAGTTTTTCAGTCTCAGTAAATGGTAATCCCATTCTTCCAGTTGCTCAAGCAGAAAACCTTAAAGCTTTTCTTGACTCCTTTCATTCTTCTACACCTCACATTGATTCTTTGAATTCTGCTTTACCTTCAAAATAGCCCACATCTGATACTTTGTGTCACCTCTTCAGTCTATACCCTGCTCTAAGCCATCATTACCTTTCAGGCACATTACCGCAACACCTTTACAGCTGGCCTGTCTTGCCCTCACTAGAACAGCCAGAGTGGTGTTTCTAAAATGCAAGATTGTATCAACTCTCTGTGCAAAGCCCTTCTAGTACCTTCTGTCTGCTCAGAACAAAAGCCAAAGTTCTTACAGTGGCCTGCAACACACTACATAATCTTGCCCTCACCTACTTCACTTTGTCCCCTTGCACTTCCATCCCCCCCCCCCCGTCTCATTTTGTTACAGATACACTGGCCTCGTGCTGCTCATAAAATAAGCTAGGTGTGTCCCTGTCCTTGGGCCTCCGCCCCGCCCTTCTTTCAGACTGGAACACTCTTGCCTGGAGAGCAGCAGGATTCACTTCCTCGTCTCCTTCAGGTTTCTGCACAGGAGTTACCTATCAAAGGAGGTGTTCCTTATCACCCTCATTGAAATGGCAATTCCCTCATTTTCCTCCTCCCCCACTCACTTCCCATCTCCTTACCTGCTTCATTTTTCCATATAGTCCTTATCACCATTTAAACTATAGTATGTACTTGCTATTATCATTGTTTGTCTGATTTCTGCAACTTCTTCCCCCCCACCCAGAATGTAATTTCCATGTGGTCCATGGCCTTTTTTTCTGGTGGGAATGGGGGGTGTTAGTTGCTGCAACCCCATACACCGTAATAATACCTGGCCTGTGGCAGAAGGTTAATAGGTATCTGTTAAACAGATCGAATGATTGTGCCAGTTACTCAGCCACCCTTAGGTATCCCCTGAAGCTCAGAAAAGCCAGGGAGAGGTAAAGGTGGTTGGTTGAGCTGGCCAAAATGATGCCTCTAGGAAGAGAGACCTCAGCACTTAGCAGAGCAGATGCTGACAAAGTCTATGCCTTGTTGACATGACCTCTATTGTGTCTCTCTCAGCCTTTCCTGCTTTCACTTTCCTCCCTTTCCCCTCCCTACCGTCACCATCACCACAGTCAAAATGCCTTTCTGAAGGCTTTATGAAGCACTTTCTAGTTCTAGGGCATTTGCCATGAGCAGCTGTGGGGCTCCAGGGTGTGGACTGCCTGATATTTTTAGGCAAAGAGAGTGTTTAGCAATGAGCTCACCCATATGGACTGGAAGAGAACAGGGTCGAACCACCTGCCCCTGCTGTGTAATTGATGCCTCCAGGTGCTGTTAACAGGCTTGATTCAATTAGTTGTCCCAACTGAAGGCCAAATATAATCAGCTAATTAATGCAGAGCTTAACAGTATGGACTTCGACAGAACTGGATTCAAGGTCTGCTACTTAGTAGCTCTGAGACCTTGGGAAAGTCACTTAAACCATCTTGTCCTCAATTTCCTCATTCATGAAATGGGAATAATAATAGCACTTGCTTCTAGCAGGAGAACTGCTAGAAGGGTTAAATGAAAACTGAAGTCAAGTATTTAGCACATTAGCATGGTGTTTGGCCCACAACACGAGCTCAACTAGTGCTCACACTGCTTTACGATGACTGGTACTTCCACCCAAACTATGAAAAGCTCACACGCCCTGAGAGATTCCTGACAACAGGGAAAACACTTAACTCTCATCCTGCCCTCAGATGTTTAATGGACCATTTGGACTCTGAATTTTTAGTGATGGTGTTGTATCCTTGAAGTTGCTGAGTGGCTAAAACTGGAAAGAGTCAGTGAGACAAAGCCTGAGAGATTAAGAAACAGAGTAAATGTTTACCTGCATTTTATATGCTTGGTTTGTTAAATAGCTCTGTTTTCATTGACTTGGCCCAGGTGATCTGTGATTCACACACGACCTTGACTATGCTCTTCTATACATAAAGATCATTTAATTGTTTTTTTTAACTGGTTTGGTATTTTTGGACATTGAGTATCCCTTAACATTATTATCAACTGAAAAGTAATATGCTTTGCTCCTACATGGATTTCCAATTGTATGGCCATGACTGGAGGAAATGTGGCCATACCTGTGTTTGTGTATATCATGGGCTTGCTGCTACGGGGCATTCACTTCTGTTTTGCTTGATGCATCTTTGTAGTTTTTGTACACATGCCAAAATGGAAGCCATCTGAGTTCAAAACAACAACAGTAACAACACAACAGTGACTTCACTTTCTTTTGCTCCCTTTCACGCAATTCACTCTGGTCTGTGCAGTGTGGTCCTGAAGTGGGGGGTAGGTGGTTGGATATCTGAAGAGTGGGCTGCTGACCCACATCTACATTCTGTTATCTCAGTGCTTTTTGGAATTGCAGATGGCCTCTCTCTTTAATCCCTTGGGACTCATTCTGTCATGTTCTTAGATGCACAGATCTCTAGTTAGCATTCATTTATGTGTTGTGCATGTGTGTGTATGTGCATGCATATGTGTTGTGTGTGTGTCAGGGTGGGGGGTAAGCCTGGACCTCAGATAGGATTCAAACCTATCCAGGCACTTCTGACGAGTGAATTACAGATCCACAAGGAGGACTGATTTATATGAAGGTTTAATATGAAAGAAAGGCATTTATTAAAGCTTATGAAGGGGGAGCCTGGGTCAGTCTGAAAACTTGTTCCACAGCTTCTCTCCCAAGGACAGGCCTGAGGTCTGAGGAAAGAGGGGCTGGAAGAGGGAGCCATTTCCACTGAGGCTTGGAACACTACCCAGGGATCACTGGGCGGCCTAGACACGGTAAGCAACTCTGCTGGAATGGGCCTGCTTTTCTGAGTTCAGAAACAAAAGGAGTAAGGATTCGTGGTACAAACAGGAGCATTTCTCACAGAGGACCAGCAAAGAGGCCAAGAATGAGGCACCCCCTCCAGCAGCTTCTTAGATAATACACATCACCCACCATGATGAGTGAGAACACACCAACATCATTATCCTCATTGTTGATATTGAGCATATCCATGTGCCAGGCACAGTGTCAAACACATCTAACCCCATTTTACATAATGAGATAGTAAAGTCCTCATTCACACACACAGCATGTGATGTATTTGATTTTAATCTAGGCAGTTTTATTTTAAAACTTTTTCTCTTAATTACTCCTTAACATCTTTGAGATTGTATGAAACAGAAGAGAAAGTCCACACATAGACCCAATACATCATGTGAGTGTTTTATGTATGTTAGAGAGTATAGCTTTAACAGGTACAGGTAAAAATGGGTTTCTAAATAAATAGTATTGGGACAAATGCATAGCCTTCTGGAGAAAGGTGAAGTTGGACTCCTACCTCACTCACATTTAACACCAGGACAAACTCCGCTTGGATCAAATATATATCCCAACATATACATAAAATCATACATACACTAGATGGAAACATGGACAAATTCCTTGATAACACCAGGATAGGAAAAGCTTCCCTAACAATGAACTCATATCAGAAAAGGGGCTAATTTCTGATCATATAAAATGTTTTAAAAATTGGTAAGATAAAGACCAATTACTAGAAAATTCTGAAAAGGACACGTGTTGTTGACAGAGAATAATGCAAATGATTATTAAGTACACAAGATTCTCATCCTGACTCATAAGTATAGACATGCGATGAGATGCCACTTGAAATGATGTTGAGACACCATTTTTTACATATCTGATTGGCAAAAATTCAAACATTTGACAACATATTCTGTTGGTAAGTCTATGGGAAAACAGGCCTTCCTATCCCCCACCCTGCACTGTTGGTGGCCATCGACAGTTCTCCAACTGTGTGGGAGCAATTTGACAACATCTCTTTTAGAATTCTCACCTGAGGACATGCTTATTGATTTTCGAGAGAGGGGAAGGGAGGGATGGAGGGAGAGAGAGAGGAAGAGGAACACTGATGTGAGAGAGAAACATTGATTGGTTGCCTCTTGTATGCACCTCGACCAGCATGGAACCCACAACACTGGCATGTGTCCTAACTGAACTTTGAACCCATGACCTTTCAGGATAGAGGATGACACTCCAACCAACAGAGCCATGCTGGCCAGGGCTTGACAATATTTCTTAAAATATGAAAGCACTGACCTTCTAACCCAATATGTCCTTTTCTGGGACTTCATCCTACAGACCCACCTGTACATGTGGAAAATGACAGATGCTGACATTAAGTCACTGAAAGTTGTTTATCTTGGCAGATTGGAAATAATCCAAGTGTCCATCATTTAGAATCTGATTAAACTAGGGTAAATACATACAATGAAATACTGTGCATATGTAAAATGAGAGGAAAAATAGGGTTCTCTCGATCCAGTGATCTGTTAAAATACACAGGGCATATTGCCAAATGAAAAAAAAAAAGCAAGGCAAAGAAGAAGATACGTGGTTTGGTACCTGTCACGTAAAAAAAGGAGAAGTTCAGGCAGGGGAGCTCATTTGGTTAGAGCATCATCTCATGCACCAGAAGGTTGCAGATTCAATCTCCCCACCAGGACACATACCTAGTTTCAGGTTCCATCCCCAATCAGGGCACATGTGGAAGACTGGAGGCAACCAATTGATGTTTCTCTCTCACATCGATATTTCTCTGTCTCTCTCTCTCTCCCCCTCCTCTAAAATCAATAAAAAACATATCCTAAGGTGAGGATTTAAAAAAAAGAAAGGGAGAAAATAGAAATACATATATTTGCATTGGCATAAATAAAACTGGAGAGAAAGGTAAGACAGTTATAGTGATTGTTTCTTGGGGCAGAAGAGTGGAGAATGCGGTGAATGGGAAATGGGAGCAAAACCTTGAACTCTATACCTTTTTGTACTGTTTTGATTTTTAACCACAAGAATGTACTATCTAATATAAATTAAAAGAACTCAAAGAACTTACTTCTCTATATCTTTATGTTTGTCAGCTGCTTTCCTCAACGCCTTGTGCTGATTTTAGCCTCGGATAGCAGAGGCTGAACTAATAGTTTTGGTTTATTTTCCAAACAGTGAACTGACCCCAGAGCTATCAGCTGTGAAAATTAGAACAAGGTCAGTTGTATTTGGTCCAAGAGTACAGGCTGAGCATGACAGTTCCTTAAAGATTTTCCAAGAACCTTATAATCGAGTATTACTGGGGCAAAGAATGACAACACTCCAATTTAGAGTTATAAGTGGCCTACTCGAAAAGAAATGCAGTTCTCCAGACTATTCTCAAATCAAAATGCAGGTCAAAGTCAACATGGGGCTCTACTGCCTGCTCTGTGGCTGTCGGAAGCCCTCTGCATGTTTAACCCATCTGACAACAAGAGAGAAGTAAGTCTCAAAACTGAAGGCATGGTCAGGGACAAGGAAGGTCAGTGCATGCCTTCCGCCTCCATCATTCTTTGAAAGATAATAGAGGGAACTGAAGTTGAGGAAAGTCATACTTGAACGAAATGAGGAAATGAAGGTTAATCTGAATCAAGAAGGTTAAATGGGGAGAGGAGGAAGGAAGGAGAAGGAAACTAGTATTCTTTGAGCGCCCACTGTAGGTCAGTATTTTGTTGCTAAGAATTCCCAGCCCCCTGAGGTAGGCTTTATTATCTACATTTTAAAGATGAGACTCAAGTAGTCTAAGTCAAGTTCAGGAAAGTTGTAAGTGGTAAAGTCAGATTTCTTTGATGCCACAGTCCATGCTCTTTGTATTATAACTTTCCAGTTCATATTTAGCAACAGTTTCTTCTAGTCATCATCACCCTTTTCCAAATGAGTCTTGTTTTTCCTGGGGTCCCCAGCCTCAGCTTTCACCAATAAAAGAAACATTGAAATTTCCAAGACCTGGCCTCTGACTAGAGCTCCTGGGTCACACCTTCCCCTGCATTTTTCCTGCTAGTGCTTGATCTCTCTCTCCCCTGGCCCAGGTCTCATGTAGTCCAGTGTTACAAGTCTTATGGCTGCCTCTTGAAAAGATGACCATACTCTCCCCAGGTTTTTGTTTGTTTTTAGAGCTTTTTCTCTTGAGGAACTTGCTCTGGTACTGTTGGTTTCCAGTTCAAATGGTACCACCTTGTTTAAAAATTCAAGTTGTTCCTTCATGCCTAGCATCGCAGGTGCAGTGTAGATATCCCCATTCCCCTCCCATTGATTGGTCTCTGCTTACTGCTTCAGGAAATGCTAATGTGTTAGGAAGGAGCCAGGCCTTCTCTTTGATTTAGAGGCTTCATTTGGAGGTGAACTATCTTTCTGACTTCATCTGCTCGTCATGGAATTACGTGTCTTGATGCCAACCCTGAGGTGCCAGGTGTTATGACCAGATTTCCTTTTAGACCCTTGGAATTTCTATGTTCAGATAAGCCAGCGGCCTTGTTTGATCTATCCCTGCATGGTGGTGGCTAATTCAGGCCTTTTCCTTCAGGTCCAGCACTTGCCAGCCACCCAGAGAGACAGTACATCCTCCTCTTGCTTGTAAGCCACATCCTGCTTCCTGCCTGCCCCCTTTCATATGCCACCTCTTCTGAAATCCATAGAATCTCAAATACGAGTACATTCAGTCACTTAGACACCAGTTTTCTGTTGCTATTCATCTGACTGAGGTGTAAACATACATGTATATACATGCATAAAACACAGCACAAGCTGGTGTTTACCCAAGTCAATGCGGTGCTATCCAGAGGCATTTCCCACCATTTTTGTTTCTCACTGAATTTCTCAGTGACTTCCTAGTGACCTTTTGTCTGAAACAAGGCTGAACCTGTGAAGTTAGCTACCACTGCTGCTCACATTTTGACTTGTAAGCCATAAAGGGATGTCCACAAGTCCTGACTCTTTGTAGATAAATTCAACACATACATATGTATCATCCCCGGGCGCCTCAGATTAGAGGCCTTTGGAAGAACAGTGTTCATTTATATTCCTCTCATAGCTGGAAGCCGCATTAAGCAGTTACTTTTTTATTGATGAGCCTAGAGCCCTCAGGCCCAAGAGCTCTGTCTCCCGCTGGTCACTCCCCCAGCCAGCCCCTTTCAGGAGCCTGTGAAAGCTATTTCCCATCTCGGAATAGTTAAGAGTCTTGTGTAGAAGCATCTAGAAAAGATGCCACTGGCAGTTGCAGTCCCTGCTTGAACTCTGGGAAACACACCGCCCACTTTCCACACGGTTGCAATTTACTACAAGTCTTAGCATGAACAATCCCTGCTTCAGACTGGCACCCAAATGTCTGGAGTTTGGGAATTTACAATTGGTACTTGAAAGAGTCACCAAAACTTCTTGGAAAAAAAAGTTGAAAGACTTTCTTGCAAACGTGGGTACTTACACCTGCCAGGTAATTTATGATGCTAGTCCTCAGGCCTCTCCTGCCTGGATAAGAGTGAGCACCCAGTTTCTTGGGAAGACATTTGTGCCTCTCAGCAGCCTGGTGTCTTTGTGGCTTTGCTTCCCTTCACTCAGGAAATTGTGGGTGAACGCTAGAGATTCAGGTGGGAATGTTCAGTGGGTACAAATGAGTTCTGCCAGCCATGGGTGCACGTTCCTGTTCACATGCAAACATTCCCTAAGATGCAAAACTGTTGAAGTGAGAAGTATAAGTCAAATGATTCCTACCTTGTTCATTAAGGCTCAGTGCTGGAAACTTATGAAAATGGAGTTCTCTGCTTAAGGGATGACCCAAGCAAGGTCAAATGCATGCCCATGTCTCTATGCTTAAAGAGTCTGAGCCCTCCACATTTAAATAGTTGTTAAATAAACTTATTTTTATATTATGAAAGTTATAAGGTATCTGTAAAATTTTTGAAAAACCAGAAATAAAGATGGGGGGAAAATGCCAATCACCATCCTACCATTCAAAATTAAGTGCTGTAACATTTTGTTGTATTTTCTTCCAGGCTTTTCAAAGCTTTGGCTTTCAAGATTTTGGTCTATTTTTTCTCTTTTTAAGAAATTGATTGCCTTGCCAATATTTGCCTCACCAAATACAAAGCAAAGCTTACAAGAACTCAAAGTGGTGTGTCAAAGGAAAACAACACTTTTCTTGTTCATGACGGGGAGAGGCAGACAGCCCTGGGGCCTCTGTCTCCACGGTCCTTTGAAAAGATGGGGCCGAACCTCCTCACAGCTTGGGAAGTAACCTTCCCCCTCTCCTTCTGGAACCTATAAATTAAGGTTTCGAGGGAGTGGACCCTGGTTCCCTTTATTCAATTCTCTGGTGATTTAGCAAACAAGCTCCACCTCCCCTCCCACTGGTCACTGTCGATCAAACACCTCCTATCCCCCACCCCCACCCCAGGGGTGTTATTGATTCTCAGCCTGTCCTCCAAGATCAATCCTGGAACTTAGCAGCTTTCCTGCAGAGGAGACAGATGTCTCCTTAACAGCACCCTTGGTGAACAGCATGCCTGGGAGAGATGGCAGGGCCTGAACAGCCACTGCCAGGACATTTCTGGGGTCAGTTCTGTTTCAGGAGAACAAAGCTGAAACTCGACAAGATTAATGTAAAAGACATCTAAACACAGGCTGGAGGAGGGCCACAGGTATCATTAGCACATGAGCACACACAAACTTTTCTCTCCCCTCAAACTCCTTTTCACCATCGGATTCTAGATGAGAAGGCCACAGAAAGACAGGCTCTGGGGTATCTGTAGAAACAAGTACATAGTCGGCTGTGGGACACAGTGTAAAATGAAATGCCTGTCCATTGTCCAAAAATTACTAAGAATGTTGCAGTGGTCACACCAGGACATTAAATTAAAAAGGGGTCTGAGGAAGCATGGGTGCTGTGGGACCACACAGGCTGCACACCTGTGGAGCTGCAGGGGGCATCACACTGTTCTGTGGAAGCAGGTATACATCTGTACCTGTCTGGTTTGGGGGATCTGCTTTGCATGTAGAGAACTCTGCCTCACTTTCTTCAAAATAGGGGGGTTAGAGATGGCCTGTCATGCTGATATGCTGTCAGCTAAGATGAGTCACTAGCTTTATTTCTTCCCATAATTTTTAAAATTACGTTCCTTTTCTAAAGTTATCACACACTTTATACAAAAGACATTTATTCTGGTCAATCCTTGGGTGCAGGATCCATTCTGGTTTCCCTTCTAACTCCTCCAAGGCACTTAGCACAGTGCTTGGCATTGCAATGATGCTGTTGGCTGAATCAGTTCAGGAATGGCCAGAATGTCAGGTACTAGAGACCAAAGGGACAAATGAAGACCTAATGCCTTTTTTTCTTTTTCTTTTTTAAGGAGAAAGAAGAAGAAAGAAAAAGTCGAAAATACAGAAAATATTTCTTCGCTGTGCCTGGGCAAAGCAAAGAGAGACACACAATTGGACCGTGTACCAGCTTTGGTGGAGAAGAGTAAACAAGGGAGAGATTATACATAATTACAGACAATCACGTTTCAGGGGATAAACAGCAATCAAAAGCAAGGAGGTACTAGAGCCTGGCCCCTTTCCAGCTGCAGCCAGGACCCAGCAGAGGAGAGAAAGCCTGTTTCAGTTAGGGGATAGTGGAGCTGTTTTTTGTTGTTTGAATTTTACTTTTTCTGCCTGGGGTGGGGTGGCAGTTATGGAGTAGTTTTGGCTGTTCCTTTGGCAGTACCAAAAAAAACAGTATGAAAAAAAGAAATCAACTTTCCAAAGGACCACTGAAGCCAAAACCAAATCATTTCAAATGGTTGGCCAGCGCAGGGGAAGAGAGTTTCTGCACCAGAACCTCACTGTTTGTCTCACACAATACAGCACAACACATTAAAACAGCTCATATGCAAAATCAAACACCTGGAGACCTGCTTTCTGCCAGGGCCAAAACAAGAGACCAATGAGATTTTGGTCACTCAGGCCCCAGAATTAAATTTACAGAGAAAAACTACATTTCATTTGGCACATTTTGTGGCCAGTTATCTAAATAATTACACATAAGATCTCTGCTGGGTGTTGTCTACCGGGACTCGGCCATCTTTTTCTCTGAGCTCAGGCAAATTGGCAGCATTAAGACTTAAAAGGATACTATAAAGACTGACTTGGGAATTGGGGGAGCCTGAATCTTGAGCATGACGCTGGCACCCGATGGCTACGGCCTAAGCAGGGGAAGGAGCAACTCCTGTGCTCTGCTCAAAGTCTGCTCTGTACACCCCGAGGCCCCTGTGCATCAGCAGAGTGATCTTTGCCCCTGTGCTTAAATTAAATGTGTATTTCACACATAATTATAGGGTTCTATGGTACTTCCAAGATGGTATCCCCCTGAATTAATCACACTAATCTACACAAGTTAATTAACCAGGTAGAAATAGCCTGGGGCATTGAAATAACCAAAACTGCTTTGGTGTTGGGATGGTGAAACACCTTCAGAGGCCCAGCAAGGGTGAGGGACTGGAGATAGGACAGACACACCTTGGAGATATCACAGGTTCGCTTCCAGACCTCCACAGTAGACTATCTCAGTAAAGGTAGTCGTAATCAGTTTTTTGCTGGTGGATGGTCTTGCCTTCAATTTGTAAAAAAATGCAACATCTGTGAAGCACAATGAAGCAAAGCACAATAAAACAAGGTCTACATGTAGTTTGTAAGGTCAGCATGCAGCAGCATCACCTGGGAAGCTTGTAGAACATGCAGAATCCAGGCTATACCCTCTGAGAGTGTGACTGGGTAGATTGACTGGGTCCATCCACCTGCTATGAAGCCAGGTGATTCTGATGAAGGTGGTTAGAGGCTTGAAGAATGCTGTGGGTTTCAAACTTTAGCAAGCATCAGAATCACCAGGAAGGGGACTTCTGGCCAAGATGGAGGCGTAGGTGGAAATACTGTGCCTCCTCACACAACCAAGTTTAAAGACAACAAAGTTTTAGTAACAAAAATGCAACCAAAACACAGAAAATTAAACTGTACGGAAGTCTGACAACAATGAACCATTCAGCCAGACTGGTAAGAGGGGCGGTCAGCGGCTGAAGGAGCGGGTTGCGCAGGAAAAAGCAGCTGGACCAACCCAGGTGCTCAGGCAGCAGTTGGCAGATCCCAGGTGTGGAGTGGCAATGGGCGGACCCAGTAGGGGTGCAAGGTGACTGGCTGACCGAGGTCCCACATTCGTGCGCAGATAAACCAGGCAAAGGAGTGAGCAATGAGACTGTGCAAACCAGGGCCCCAGTGACGGGAATTAAAGCCTAAAAACACCAATTGGAAAAAACTTTGGGGCTGAGGTGCCGGGAGAAGCCCCCAGGCTCACAGAGAGTTTGTTGGAGAGACCCACAGAGTACTGGAGGGTGCACAAGCCCACACACCCAGGAACCAGCACAAGAAGGGCCCAGTTTGCTTACAGAAAGCAGCAGAGGGGACCGAAATCCAGAGAGAGCAGAACAAATGCCATTGCCCCTCTCCGACCCCGCCCCCACATACAGTATCACAACCCAGCTACTGGGTTGCCTCACCCTGGTGAACATCTAAGGCTCCTCTCCTCATATGTAATAGGTGAACACAGACCAAAACATTATGGCTCAGGAAGAGCAGCTCAAAGCCCCAGAGTCAATACTTCTAAGTGACCAAAGACAGCCAACCTATCAGATGCACAGTTCAAATCACTGGTGATCAGGATGCTCACAGAACTGGTTGATTAGTCACAAATTAGAGGAACAAATGAAGGCTAAACTAAGTGAAAAGAAGGAAACTGCACAGGAAACCAATAGTGATGAAAAGGAAACTGGGACTCAAATCAATGGAGTGGACCAGAAGGAAGAAAAAAATGACCAAACAGAAAAGAATGAAGAAAAAAATTCAAAAAAATGAGGAGAGGCTTAGGAACCTCCAGGACATCTTTAAACTTTCCAACATCTGAATTATAGAGGTACCAGAAGGGGAAGAGGAACAGCCACCAGTGGAAAACTTATGTGAACAAATAATAAAGAAGAACTTCCCCAATCTGGCAAAGGAAATAGACTTCCAGGAAATCCAGGAAGCTCAGAGAGTCCCAAAGAAGTTGGACCCAAGGAGGAACACACCAAGGCACATCGTAATTACATTACTCAAGATTAAAATGAAGGAGAGAATCCCAGAAGCAGCAAGAGATAAGAGGACAGTCACCTACAAAGAGTTCCCATCAGACTGTCAGTGGATTTCTCAAAAGACACCTTACAGGCAAGGGGGCTGGCAAGAAGTATTCAAAGTCATGAAAGGCAAGGACCTACATGCAAGATCGCTCTATCCAGCAAAGCTTTCATTTAGAATGGAAGGGCAGAAAAAGCGCTTCTCAGATAAGGTCAAGTTAAAGGAGTTCATCATCACCAAGCCCTTATTATATGCAACATTAAAGGGACTTATTTAAGAAAAAGAAGATAAAAATATGAACAGTAAAATGACAATAAACTCACAATTACCAACAGCTGAAACTAAAAACCAAAACAAACTAAACAAACAATAGAACAGGTATAGAACCACAGAAATGTAGATCACATGGAGGATTATCAGTGGGGTAGGGGAGAGGGGAGAATGGGGGTAAAGGTACAGGGAATAAAAAGCATAATTGGTAGGTACATAATAGACAGGAGGGAGTTAATAACAGTATAAGATATGTAGAAGCCAGAGAACTTATATGGGTGACCGATAGGCATGAACTAAAGAAAGGTATGTTGGGGGGACTTCCACCAAGATGGAGACGTAGGTGGAGGAACCACCTTGCCTCTGTGCACAACCAAATCTAAGAACAACTATTTTTAACAGCAGTCACAACCAAGCCACACGGAAAATCGACAATACGGAGTCCAAAGGACAACTAGATACTCAGCTGGACCAGTACGAGGAGCGAAGCCAGCAGCGGAGCAGGTTAGCAAGAAAAAATTCCCCGGTGGTGCCTGGTGCGCACGCAAGCAGCCAAAGGTGCGGATCGCGGATAGCGAGCGAGCTAGCTACGGGAGCTCGCACAGGGAAGAGGCGCGGCGGGTCGGTCGGTCGCGCATTTACGTGCGGAGAAACCAGTGAGAAGGGAAGCCTGCGTGGGGCAGCAGCCTCGCACAATTCCGATCGGATAAACAAGCCTGAGGTGTGTGGTGTGACTGGATGGGCTGGGCTAGCGGAGAGGACCGCCATTGCTCCCTCTCTGACCACACCCCCACACACAGCGTCACAAACCAGCGACCTGGGTCTCCCCGTCCTGGTAAACAACTAAGGCTTCGCTCCGCTCACTTAACAGCACGAATAGACCAAAAATGGCTCTAGGACAACTCAGAGCCCCAGAACCGATAGATCTAAGCGATGAAGAAATAGCCAGTCTTTCAGATGCACAGTTCAAAACACTGGTTATCAGGATCCTTACAGAACTGGTTGATTTTAGTCACAAATTAGAGAAACATATGGAAGCTAAACTAATTGAAATGAATGGTAATACAAAGGAAACCAATAGTAATGGAAAGAAAATTGGGACTCAAATCAAGGGAGTGGACCACAAGGAAGAAAAAAATGATCAAACAGAAAAGAATGAAGAAATAAGAATTCAGAAAAATGAGGAGAAGCTTAGGAACCTCCAGGACATCTTTAAACGTTCCAACATCCGAATTATAGGGGTACCAGAAGGGGGGAAAGGCACAGCCACCAGTGGAAAACTTATTTGAACAAATAATAAAGGAGAATTTCCCCAAGCTGGCAAAGGAAATAGATTTCCAAGAAATCCAGGAAGCTCAGAGAGTCCCAAAGAAGTTGGACCCAAGAAGGAACACACCAAGGCACATCATTATTACATTAGCCAAGATTAAAATGAAGGAGAGAATCCTAGAAGCAGCAAGAGAGAAGGGGACAGTCACCTACAAAGAGTTCCCATCAGACTGTCAGCGGATTTCTCAAAAGAGACCTTCCAGGCAAGAAAGGGGCTGGAAAGAGGTATTCCAAGTCATGAAAACCAAAGATCTACAACCAAGATTGCTCTACCCAGCAAAGTTTTCATTTAGAATGGAAGGACAGATAAAGTGCTTCTCAGATAAGACCAAATTCACGAACTTCATCATCACCAAGCCCTTATTATATGAAATGTTAAAGGGACTTACCTAAGAAAAAGAAGATAAAAAAGATGAACAGTGAAAGGACAGCAAACTCACAGTTATTAAGAACCACACCTAAAACAAAAGCAAACTAAGAGGACAGCTAGATCAGGAGCAGAACCATAGAAATGAAGGTCTCATGGAGGGTTAGCAACAGGGGAGTGGGAGGAGGGGAAGGGGGGAGAAGGTACAGAAAATAAGTAGCATAGACAATAGATAGAAAATAGATAGGGGGGAGGGTAAGAATAGTAGGGGAAATACAGAATCTAAGGAATTTGAGACACGTGTTCATGAACTAAAGGGGGAAATGGTGGGGGGAGGGGTATGCAGGGTGGAGGGGAATGGAGGGGGGAATAGAGCAAATGTAATGGCATAATCAATAAAAAAAGTTAAAAAAAAAAAGAAAGGTATGTTGGTGGGAGGTGTGCTGCGGTGCAGGGCAGAAGAGGATTAAAGGGGAGATAAAAATGGGATGCCTATGATAGCATAAGCAATAAAATATACTTCAAAATTAAAAGAATTTAAAAATTGAGATAAGCATTCCATAAAAGAATAACAGTTCAGCATTAGCATCAATTACCCACAATCCTTTCTTTCTGCTTTATCTTTCTCAGCTACGTGCTAAGATATCTCTTCAAAGGTACCTCATGGCCACAGTATGGCTTCTGCAACTCCAATAATCACATCCATGGGTCAGGCAGGAAGGATAAAGTAAAGTGGAAGGGCAGAAGGGTGCATGCTAACTAAGTCAACACTCTTTAAAAAGCATTGTCTGTAACCCATCTTATGACTTTTATTTTTGGTCAGAACTGCATCCTACTTGCAAGGAAGTCTCAGAAATGTTTTTGCCTGGGTGCACTGATTTCCAAAATAAAGTTGGAGGTTATTAGGTGCTGGGTGTGTTGCTGAACAGCAAGTGGAGTCTTGCTGCACACCATCCTTTGGGCAAAATTCCAGAGGCAAAAGTTTGTAATAAAGGAAAGGAGTCTTTATTCAAAAGCTACACAGTTTTGGAATAACAGCTTTCCACCTGCTTTAGTCACTTAAGCCTATCAATTAGGGCTAAACTTTTTAACTCTTTAGTTACAGCTTAATTACTTACTTACTTTCAATTAAAGCTAGACTCTAACTTTAGTTCTCCTGTCATTCCCCCTGTAAATTTTTAAATACCTTATTTCTATAGGATTAGTTTTAAAGCTAAAACAACATAAGATACAAAAGGTACGCAATTTGTGAAAAAATGGCATGCTTTTGCCTCAGAGCCCGTCCCCTCTAGAACACCCAAAGAATAACTCTGCCACTCCCTACCATGCCAGCCCAGCCTTGGCTGTGCCCAGAGTTCCTTCTCCATTCCAAAATATCATCCTTTGGGAAATATAGGCAGCTGCTGCTCAATCATCCAGGCATCCTCCAGGAAGAGAGGAAGAGAGTCAGAGAGTCGGAGAGACAGTCTCTGTCCTGGCTTTATTTTAAATCACCTGGCCCCCAATTCCAATTTCTCAGCCACTCCTGCCCTAGACTCTTTACCACTGCCTCAGGCAACCTCCTCCTACTGACCCTCCCTACTCCAGTGATCAGATCTGTCTGTATAGAGTAGACTAATAGCAGCCTCTGACACAGAATGTTTAAGCCTGTAAAAAGTGATTCTAAAGCAGCTGGTAGCCGTTGTGCTCAGCATATGGAGACAGCCTAACAAGAGCCGGAGAGACAGAAGTCCGACATCACTCAACTCCCTATTACAGCTGTGCCTTAATCTCCCAGTTACTTCTACCAGTACTTTGTTTCTTATAGATTACTTTGAGTTGTGTTTTTGTCAGAGTTCTGAGCAATGGAAGGATCATTAGAAAAGGATTGGTTAAATAAGTTATGGTATAGCCTTAGAATGAAATGCACGCATCTATTAAAATTAAATAATTTTACTGTAAAATTATTATATAATTAAATATATCTATATTATTTAAACATTATCTAAATATTGAAATATGTATATGAATAAATTTTTATTAAAGATACACGAAATATTTATGGTAATAGTTCTCTGAGTAATGGGACTTTCAGTTATATTCACTTTCTCCTTTGTATTTTCTCAATGCTGCATAGTGGACATGCATTACGTCTGGGGTTAGCAGTGGTGTTTCTAGGTGGTGGGTGTCCTGGTAGTTTTCATTACCTTACACTGTGTTTCTGGGTTGTCTAAATATTTTGTATAAACTCTACATTTATAAAGTGTAATGGTCCGTTTTATGTGTCAGTTTGGCTAGGCTGTAGTCCCCATTTACTCCATCAAACCCCAGTCAAGGGGCTGTGTGAAGGCACTTTAAGACTGGACTAATGTCCACAATCAGTCGACTAAAGCAGATTATCCCAGACAATCTGGAGGGCCTGATTCCATCAGTTGAAAGGCCCTAAGAGTAGAGCTGAGGTTTCCTGAAAAAGGGATTCCACAGTGGACTGCAGCTGCAGCTCAGGCCCAAGAGCCCCAGCCTGTCCTTCCCATCTCCTGACCTGTGGACGTCAGACTTGCCCTGCCAGCCCCATGGTTGCATAAGCCAATTCCTTGAAATTAATTAATCTCTCTCTCTCTCTCTCTCTCTCTTTCTTTCATAACTGGTTCTGTTTCTCTGGTGGCTCCCTGACTGATGCAGATTTTGGTACCTTGAAGTAGAGTGCTGTTGTAACAAATACCTTGAAGTATGGAAGTGGCTTTGAATTTGGTCATGTGCTTAGGCCGGTAGAATTTGGGACACTGATGGCCTTGAACAGACAGTTGGTAGAAATGTGGATGTTAAAGACTCTGCCAGTGAGGGCTCATAAGGAAGTAAGGAGCATGATGGAGAAAGCCTGTGTCATCTAGCATGCACATATCATCATAAATAGGACCTGGAAACATGAATGTGAAAGGCACTGCTGGCAAGAGCTCGGAAGGGAATGAGAAACATATTATTGGAACATGGAAGAAAAGAAAGCCTTCTTACACAGTGGCAGAAAGCCTAGCTGAACTGTGTGCCAGTCGTGTGGAAAGATGAACTTATAAGTGATGAATCTGGATGTTCAGCTGGGGAGATTTCCAAGCCAAGTGTTGAAGATGCAGCCTGATTCCTTCTTACTGCTTAAGTACAACGTGAGAGGAAAGACGCAAATTAAGGAAAGAATTGTTAGAAAGGAAACAACATTAATGATTTAGGAAATTGTCAGCCTATCCAGATTGCAAGAAATGCTAATATTAACAGATTCACTGTTAGAAAATTGCGCTTTGGAGAAAAAGCTAAGGTTGTGGCTCAACAACCTGTTGCTAGTGCTAAAGCAATGAAAGGATCTACTCAACAGAAGCCAATATTGGATGTGGATGTATCCAAGAATGATCTGTGGAGGATCCTCTTGTCTGATGGTATGAGTCCCTGTGAAATATAGGGGAGACTCACAAAGTTTTTGAGCATATTATGTCAGAAACACTGCTAATTTGGGCTGAAAGAGACAGGGAGAGGATGAAATAAAGGAAGGCTGTCAGACTCCCAAAATTCTACAGGCAAAAAAAGTACTCAGCTGCAAACACAAAGGGACAACTCAGAGGGCAGAGCCTTGGGCCTAGGAGCTGCTGAGGTGTAGGGAGAGGACCAGGGGCTAGAAGCACTGTGTCTTGAAAGGCAGAAGCCAGAGTCCTGGGTCCAGAAGGCAGAATCTTAAACTCTGGAGAGCTGTTCCAGGCCTTGAGACCCAATCTAATGTATCCTGCTGGATTTTGAAATTTCTTGGGAGCAGTGACCCCAATATTCCTCCCATTTTCTCCCTTAGAATGGAAATATTGACAACTATTACACTATGCCTATATTTTGGGGACAGAAAACTTGTTTTCTAGGTTCACAAGTGAACAAATAGTGAGGAATTTTGTCCCAGGATGGACTATACATCTACACCTTATAGAAATGGTGACATTTGGGCTTTAAAAACTTTTTAAAATTTATTTTTGGAGAGAGGGGAAGGGAACAAGAAAGAGAGAGGGAGAGGAACATAGATACATGAGAGAGAAACATTGATTGGTTGCCTCTTGTGTGTGCTGCAGCTGGAGACCAAATGCAACCTAAGCACGTACCCTGACTGGGAATCAATTGGTGACCTTTGGCTTTGCAGGATAACACCCAGTTAACTGAGCCACACTGGTCAGGGTGAGATTTTGGACTTTTGAGCTGATACGATCTTGGACTTGGGTTGATGCTATAATGGGTTGAAACTTTTGGGATGTGGAGACAAAGTATCTGATTTTCTATGTGTGACATGCAATAATCTTTCATAGCCAAAGGGACAAACTGTGGTAGGTTGAAAAATGTTGCCCGCAAAGATACCTATATCCTAATTTACTAAATATGGGAAGGAGAAAAGGTCTTTGTATATGTGATTAAATTAATGATCTTGAGATGGGAAGATTGTCCTGGATTATTCCAGTGGGCCCTAGTGCAGTCATGTGTTCCTACAAAAGGAGGTGGGAGAAGTTTGTGCACACAGAGAACGTGCAATGTGATGATCTCAGCAGAGAGAAAAAAAATTCGAACATACTCTGGGTTTTGAAGATGGAGAAAGGGGTCATCAGCCAAGGATACAGGCAGAAACTAGAATCTGAACAAGGCAAGGAAATGGCTTCTGTCCTAGAGCCTCTGGAATAAGCACAGTCCTACAGACACCTTGGTTTTGGCCCAGTGAAATGCAGACTTCTGGTGTCCAAAATTGTCAGAGAATAAATTTGTGTGTTTTTAAGTTATCAAGTGGATTGCAATTTGTTAATGCAGCAAAGGAAACTAATGTCCCATGTACTCAGAAACACAATAAAGCAATATTACTTTTATACATGCGCTATGTAAGTACCACTGAAGTTGAGTTCTAATCTTTTATTTGGAAGGTTTTCAACCTGTATTTCTAAGAGGGCTGGTCTGTACTTCTCTTTTATGTGTATCTCTGTCACGATGTGCCACTCTACTTCTGAAACTCTTTCAATAGTAGTGGAAGCAGTAAAACACTTTGCTTCCACTGTTCTGATTAGGGATGGCTCTTTGCTGACTTTCTTAATTTCTTCCATGACCTTTTTAAATTTTAATAATCACAGCAGTGTGCCAGACAAGCTGTTTACATATATCTCTTTAAATCTTTTAAATACCCACACTGTATTCCTATTGGTTAGTTTTTGTTGTCTGATTTTATAGATAGTGAAGCTGAGGCTGAGCGACGGAGTAACTTGATAAGGTCAGGCAGCTACCAAACGGCAGAGCTCAGACTCAAGTGAAGAGTAGCTGACTCCAAATACCACACTTTTTAACTTTGCTATAATAATGTTTTCGATTTCTTACATAATTTTAGTAATTTATATTTTTGTAGAAAATCTCTAATTTCATTTAGATAATTGAATATGTAACATGGTATAGAAAGTATTCTCTTACACACTTTTGAATTTCACCCACGTTTACAGTGGCGTCTCCTTTCTTAGTCTAAGTTTTGTGCGGCTGTGCTTTCTCTCTCCTGGAGGGAGTCCTGTTTCACTGCCCTCTCTTTCCCTGTCCAGCCATCTGGTTTAATTTTTCTGTTTTCCAACTAGCAATTAAGGTTTTTAAATGTTTCCCTTTACCCTATTTCCTTCGGCTTATTTTGTTGTTTTTCTCTAGTTTATTCAGTGTTTATTGGTTGCTTAATATGTGCCAGGCATATTCAGTAAGTTATTTAATTCATCGCTAATTTTTATCTTTTCTAATTTGGTAATTGAGGTGTTTAAGTTGATATATTTCCTTCCAAGGACAGCTTTGGCTACATCCTAAAAGTTTCAAAATATAGTATTCACAATATTAATATTTACCAAGTATTCTGTAATTGCATTTTTTGTTCCAAGTAGTTAGGAATTTCTGGTTATTTTCCTGTTGTCTATTTATGGTAGCACTGAATTATAGTAAGAGAATGTAGTGTGTTTTATTTGCACATTTTAGAATGTCTCATTACTAAGAGATCCAGTTTTGTAACTATTCCATGGGCATGAAACAACTGTGTATTCTCCAGTTACCTGACATAGAAATCAATGTTTGTGTTAATAATTAGCCAATATTAAATCATCTTAGTCTTTCAATTATTCAGCTCTTTTGGATTTCTCTATTTTTGCTGGTTTAACTGTTTGTGTCTGAAAGGAATATGCTAAGCACAGAGGATTTTTTGTCCAACAGGATTTGTTTCATGTATCGGTTTAACAGTGATGGTGCAGGCTGTCAGCCAGGATATAAAGACGGGTGTCACGAGGCTGGCAGACTCTGCGGAACATCTCTCCAGGGTGCTCTCCCAGTACGTTCCCTCTGGGTTCTTAACACCCAAGCTTCACTGAACACATGTATTTGTCAATGTATTTTTGGCCGGTGTCTACATGGGCAAAAATTGTATTTATACACCAAATTTTAACACGCAGAAAAGCCTTAACTTATTTTCTAAATGCAAACGATGGATTATCAGAATCACATGCAAGTGTTTTGAAGAACATGCTGGGTGTCCAAAAGGGTCATGGGAACTATACGTGCTACTGCGTACAAAGCAACGGACCTTTGTTTTGTTGCTGTTATTAAGGTATAATTTATATATGGTAAAATGTATGCTTTTAAAAAGTATACAGTTCTGTGGTTTTGACAAATAACCACGACCAGGATGAAGTAGCACTCCCAAGACCCTCCAGTGTCCCCTGTGGCGTCAGCTCTTCCCCCAACTCTGGTTCCTGAAACCTCCGAGCCCTTTTCTGTCCCTATAGTTTTGCCTTTTCAGAATGACAAATAAATTGAATCATACAGTCAGTAGACTTCTGAGTCTGGCTTCTTTTTTCAAAAAATATTTTACTTATTTTTAGAGAGAGGGAAATGGAGGGAGAAAGAGAGGGAGGGTAACATGGATGTATTGTCTCTCGTACACTCCCTGACTGGGGACCAAACCTGCAACCCATGCACGTGCCCTGACCCGGAATGGAACCAGCCGCCCTTCGCTATGTGGGACACCAGGCAACTGACCCACCCCTGTCAGGGTGTGAACATGTCAAGTAGTGAGTCTGGCTTTTTTACTTAACATAATGCATTTGAGATTCCCTTGTGTTACTGTGTGCATCATAATTTGTCCTTTTTATTGCTAATAAAATATGGATCATCCACAGCCCCTTTTTCCATCCCCCAGTTGAGGATCACTTGAGTAGTGTCCAGACTTCAATTCTTAGGACTAAAACCATTATAAGTAGTCACATACAAATCTTTGTGTGAACATAAATTTTTGTTTTCTTTGGATAAATATCTAGCAGACAGATTGTGGAGTCGTGTGATTATTGTATGTTTAACTTCATAAGCGACTATCAAACTGTCTTCCAAAGTGACTGTGCCACTTCAACCAACAATGAATGAGAATTTCTGTTGCTTCATATCCTCATCAGCACTTGGTATTCTCAACTTTATTTAATGTTAGCTGTTCTAATACGTGTGTACCGCATTTCCCTAGAAACTTATGAGGACACGCACCTTTTCGTGTGCTTATTTATTATCCACATATCTTCTTTGATGAAGTCTCTAAGTCTTTTGCCCATTGTTTTTAATTGGGTTCCTTTTTTTTAAATATTAAGTTCTAAAAATTCTGTGTATATTCCTAGCTCAAGCCCTTTATCAGATGTGGAAGTTGAAAATATTTTTTCTCTTTCTGTGGCTAGTCTTTTCATTCCCCTTACAGTGTATTTCTGAGAGCAGAAGTTTTTAATTTTTATGAAGCCCAATTTAGCAATCATTTTTCTCTTATAGATTGTGTTTTTCATGCTACGTCTGAGAAATCTTTATTTAATTAAATAATTAAATGTCACAAATATTTTCTTCTAGATATTTTATAGGTTTAGATTTTGCCTTTAAGTGTTAGGTCCATTTTGGTTTAAACTTTGTAATTTTTGATGATCAGAGAGTAATGTTTGAACTATTTTACAAGTAAAGGTGATAGTTGTTATATATAACCATTTGGGCATGTTTCAATTATATTTTAGGAAATTATCTTAGAGTTTGGGGTTTTTATGGAGTGATTTTTCCCATTTAAAATAATGATCAGTAATTTGGGGCAGAATTTCCGTGATTCAGGAACAGATTATTAATGTTAAGTGAGATATGTTTGCTTTTGTTAAAATGGGCTTTTAACCCTCTGGCTCTTGTCCACATGTTGCTTGATTGCAGTATTAACTCTAATTCTTTTTATAATTGTAATTTAATAGCAGGGTTGGAATAAATATAAGTGGCCGAAATTATATTCAAGTCACTAAAATATAAGTTTGCTTCACTTTAGTCCCACTAAATATCCTTGCTTACAAAATCATGCTACTTCTCTAAAAAAAATGAGTGAAATTTTAATAAGCCAGAGGAAACAGGTGCCCAGGGGAGGAAGGATGTGTTGCACTGTCAGAAAAACCCTCTGCCAGCGCAGCACACAAACAAAACACACACGGCCGAAGGATGAAAAGAATCAGCCGGCTAAGGAGAATCATGTTGATTGTGTTTGCACCTGCGAATCTGCGAGTGGGCAAAGCATAAAATTCTTTTTTGTATTCATTTGCTGTTGTGTTTGAATTTTTTACCGTATCTCAGCTTGATGTGTTTCTTGCTGGAGATTTTCAACAAATTATCAAGAACTATGTATATAATCAGATAATTCCTCATGATGTTTTTCACTCATTCATACACCTCCATTCACCTGGTATTTATTGATATCCACTACATGGTCAACATACAACAGTGCATAAGGAAGACACAGTGTGTTAGTTCAAAGGCCCCTAGCGATTTGAGAACGATGGGGAGTGGACAGAAGATTAATACTTGGAGCTTGAAGAATATCTACCATAATCACTCCTGGAATTGGGGTCTATGGACAAGCCACATAGTCAAAACACAGTTGCTAAGAACTCCAAGTGCTTCATTCAGTACATATTGTGCTCTAGCTTCGGTAATCTGGGAGGGCAGTCTTCTCAGAGTGTTCAAGAGCAGGAGTGGGTTTTCCATTGTGTATTAGTTTTCTACGGCTGCTATAACAAATTGGTACAAACTTAGTTGCCAAAAACAATACGAATCAATTATCTTACAATTCTGGAGGTCAGAAATCTGATTTCTAGCTCACTGAGCTAATATCAGAGTGTTGGCAGGGCTGTGCTTCTGGAGGCTCTGGGAGAGAATCTGTTCCCTTGACTTTTCCAATTTCTAGAAGCCACCAGCATTCCTTGACATGGCATGTTCTTCCTTTGTCTTCAAAGCCAGCAGCATAGCATCTTCAAAGCTCTCTCTGACGCTGATGTTCCTGCCTTTTTCTTTCACTTGTAAGGACCCATGTGATTACATTTGGTGCACCCAGACAATCCAGAATCAATAACTTAATCACATCTGTAGAGTTCCTTTTGTCATGTAAAGTAACACATACACACAGGTTCTGGGAGTAGAATATGGATATCTTCAGGGTAGAGGGCATGATTCTACCAACTATACCTTGGCTTCCTGGCCTGTGGATAGTGCAGGATTTCATTGGAAATGCTAGGTCTCAGAAGTCCAGGGAACTGTTCTTGGTATCTGAAGGAAGTCAGGCCAGAAAGTCTTTGAATGTGTCACTAAAATGGATAATTACTTCTGACCTAAGAAAACACACATGAGCTTACACCAGACCCTGGAACTTCAAGAAGGCTATCCACTCTGAAGGCCACCCTAGGTAGCCAATTTGCTCTAAGCATGTGTGATCTGTGTATCAGTCAGAATAGTCTAAGTTATGCTGTGGTAACAAATAATCCCCAAACCTTGGTAGTTTATAACAACCAAAGTTTGTTGAGTAATGCTACACATCCATCATGTGTCAGTATGGCTCTGCTCTGTGCTCTTACTGAGAGACCCAGGATGACTGAGCAAACAACCATTTTAAACATGGCCAGTTGTAATGGCAGAGGGATGGAGAGAGGCCATGGTGGAGACAGGAGTGTCTTGCCCACAAATTAAATACTTGTGCTTAGAAGTGACATACATCACTTCTGCTGTGAATTCATTAGTCATATCTAATCAAATGGTCACAATCAAATACAATGAGATTAAAAAAGGCAAAATTGTCATGTGTCCAGAAGGGGGAGAAACAAATAATATTTGGTGAATAGCATTGATGACTACTACACTTAGTGTTTTCTACTGGTTCCTGATGTAAATGATGCTGTGCTTCCGGCAAGACCGCTTTGTGAATCCTAGGAATGATCTGACCTGATGTAAAAGCAGTCATCAAGTAGAAGTAAATGGCAGCCTCATATTATCACATTAATTTTTAGCAGGAAGTTCATCCTGAGCTTCCCCCTGCAAGGAAAGCTCAGGGTGTGGAAAGGATCTAAATATGCTTTTGAACTCTAGCAGCCCTGGGTATGAGGCTTTAAAACCAGTGTGTCTCAGTACAGCTTAGAGGTTGCAAATTTGCTTGGTTCCTATGCCACTGAGTATTTGCCTGGTCTGTTGATATCAGGATACTGGAGTGAAGCTGGCAGGGCCATGGGATTTGTGCCAGCCACATTCATTAGCAGCAGGTAGCATGACCATAAGATGAACAACAATACTACTATCTTCTGTGTCCTTCTCATCTCAAACTCCACAGTGAAACTCAAAGCATCTTATAGGTGAGAGGTTCCATTCTTACACGCTGCTATTCTGCCTCTGTTGTGGGTGTTTGGCAGATACAACTACCTGGACTGAGACTAGCTTGCACCAGGTGGTTTATGGACCCTGTTGAACCAGAGTTCAGCTCACAAATTTGGAGTAGATGAGTTTTAACCAATATCTCTTTGCATTTTGGTGAGTAGTCAGAATACTCTCAGGACTAGAGAGAAACTTGAAGTGGTAGGTGAAAGGCTCGATTAGAAATTGTTAATTCCTCTCTCCACATTCCTCGTAGATGGACACAGGGCCCACCCAGCTGGGTCCCCAAGCACCAAATTTACTACGGAGGTCAGTCAGGGTGATAGCCAGTTCTACATCCCCATTACATTCTGTCTGCTTGGGACTAAGAATAGAGAACCTGCTGTAACCCAGGTAGGGCAAGGCTGATCCCAGCAGTGCGGGGTGCAGGAGAAGGGTGTGGGGCTGGATAGAGATGCAGCCCAGGGCCAACTGAGTTTCGAGCCTATGGCTGCAGTGCAGGCCATGTCAGACTATAGTTCACTCCTCAGAGATCCTATTGATACAGCTGACTAGCCTGACCCTGATGAAAGGCCTTGGGGCCTAAATGTTATCTTCTTGGGTGCATCTCTTGGGAATTCAAGAGCCCTTGAGTAGTCTGCTCACAGCGTGTGTGGGAGGACCCACCTCTTGGCTCCCCAGCCAGGTGTGGGCAGAAAAGCCTCTGTCGCTGTAATCTGATGAAAAACCACCCAGCAGCAGCCTCCAGATCTCTACAGTTGCAAAGAGACCTGGGTGGCAGGATTGTTTTTACAGAGTGCATGTGAGCACAGGGATCTCTGAGACTGGAGCCACCACGGTCAGTGGACAGGGCTGGTGGCATAATGTAAACAGCGGGGCTCTGGCCTCAGCTGGTGAAGGCCTTTCTGCATGGAGAAGTTTATGCTTTCTTCCTCTACGGAGTCTTCAAAACTGAGGCTAGACCTTTACCATGCAGCCAGCAGGCAGGGTCATCCTAGAAGTGAGGGTCCCTGGCTTGAACTTCATTTATGGTGGGTCACACTCTAGTCCACACTACACTCATTGTGAGGCCCTGCTCTGAACTGTGGAAGGGTGGACTTTAGTTTGGAAAAACTGAGTTGAGAAGATTTTTATTCTAATTATTGAAATTAATCTATAGTTCCCCATTGGTAAATGCAGAACTAACAGTTATTGAAGCAGGGCCAACCTCTTGACTGGCAAATGGATTCTGAAATATCTTTGAAAAACTATGGACATAGGTAGCCCAGGAAAAAAATCAATTTCTTTTTGTAGAATCTACCCCAAGGTCTGGGGACACTGGGCCTAAAGGACTTTATATTTTGGCTGTGTAACTTAAAATTTCCAAGGGATGAGTGAACTAAGGGTAACCAGATGGTTGATGAAGGGAATTTTTTAATAGCAGCATTCTAACTAGTGTAAACTGAATGTCAGATCAGAACGTGACCATTCTCCAACCCTTAATCAAATAGACCAAATAGCAGATCTAGATAATAACATTCAATGGCAGTTAATAGCACAAAAAGAAAAATTTTAAAAAGAACTATGTGCTCCCTGATGGAATGACACAACATCAATAAAGTAGTTTGTAAAGGAAAAAAATCAAATGCTGAACTTGATTAACCCCTTCATCGAACTATCAATTTAAGAAAATACAAGGGGCAGAGGAACATGCTAACCATCACCACAGGGATGAAGTCAGCAAAACCCAGGCAGTGGAAAAGTATGCAGTTCAAATAGCTCAGTTTCTTCAAGAAGGAGAGAGAGGTGGGGGAGAGAGAGAATAAAAAGAAACCAGTAACAGCATATGGACCTTATTTGGATTCTGAATTGAACAAATATAAAAATAAATTGAGACACCGGGGAAATTTTAACATTGGATATCTGGAGACAATAGAAATTATTGTTACTATTGTTAGATGGGATAACAAAATTACTTTTAAGTCCACATAGTCTTTATCTCTAGAGATATGTGGTATGTACTATTTACAGATTAAATGATATTTCAAATTTGCTTCAAAATTGTCCCAGATAAATGAGAGGTGAAGAGTGGGTGGGCGTGTGACTGAAACTAGATGGGCCACAAGCTGATGCTTGTTGAAGCTGGGTGATGGATTGTGGTATACGGAGGATCATTTTACTATTCTATTTTTGTATGTGTTTGAAATTTTCCAGGAGAAGGGAGACAGGGAGAGAGAGAACAAATCAGATAGCATTGCAGGGAGTTAAGCATTGGAGACTGGCAGCAGAGGTGGGCTAGGGGGTGGGGGTTGGCAAGTGGAGTCAGGGTCCTGAAGTCAGTGTCTGTGACCTTGCACACAGCTGGGTGGTACACAGGGACCCACAAGACTGAGGGCTCTCCCCCTGCCTTCTCCCATCCTTTACCCCAATAGCAATGCGGCTCCCAGTCTGTGTGAACAGTGGGAGCCTGCCATCTGTACTTCTAATTCGAATGAGAAATTACCAGCAAGACTCTCCCAGGTAAGGAATGGCTGGTTCTTCCTTTGGCCAAGGGCAGAATTCCCAGCACTGTTTTCTCGGAAGAGCTGATCATGAATCCAGAAAGATTCTCAGTAGGACTCCAGGCTGCTGGATAAAAACGATTTGAAATGCAGCATACTGAAAGAAGAAAACCGAAGCCTGAGACTGAACCAGCAATTACACTGACCATTGGGATATATTTAAGTGAAATCAGTCCATGAGGGAATTCCAGTTACAGCTCACTTTCTCTTGCCCACCGCCCACCACTGGAATCCTAGCCCTTCAGTCAAGAGCTCACCAGAAACATCCATCTTCTAAAATGCTTTATTACGATTTTGCAAAGGCCTAGGACATCCCCTTCCTTGTGGACTTATTTACATATTGATCTCTTTATTCCTCTCTACATGTCAGGCCTCTTGAGATTTATACTATTTTATTTACAAAGACATCGGGGTCAAGCAGCCAGACGATGGAGTCAGGCAGAAGGCCATCCTTGGATGTGCTGAGCCACATAGATCAACCTTGTCAAAGACAAAATGTGGGGGCAGGGGGTGTGTCTGAGGAGGCAGCCTTGAGCCAGGTGACTCCCTTGGTCATCTTGCCACAGAGCTTTGGGCTTGTGCTGGAGGGAAGTTCGGGGTAGGAAGGAAATGAGAATGAAGCAGCATGGGAGGCGACATAAAAACCAGGGAGTTCTGGGCATGACCTTGACAGGACCCCACCTGGCTGAGGCTTGGGGTCTCCCTACTGCATCCCAGTGTCCCCCCATCATCAGGGAGGCTGCCTCACCTTTTTCTAGGGCCTGTACAGGGCCTGCCACTCTGGCTCCCCACTATTGCTTTCCAGACAGGGAGGGCTCAGTTAAAAGAGGAAAGAAAGAAGAAAGAAAAAAAAAAACACACAAGGAAGGGGCCTGGAAGAAACTGAGATGAGGGAGAGAAATCTGTCCCCTGGCGAAAGCCAGGGGCTGCAAGAAAAAACCTTCCAGCGCTTTTTATAGATGCCTTTCATTATTTTTTTGCCAGCAAATCTAACCACTTAGCATTCCTTTTTTTAAAATTTTAATTGTTGTTCAAGTACAGTTTTCTGTCCTTTACCCCCAACTCAGCCCACCCACCTAGCCCTCCCCTCCTCCCTTCCATCTCCACCCCACCTTGCCACTTAGCATTCTCTTCACTGCATTTCCTCTTTCTTCTCCTGAGCACTTGTATTGTTAAAGGAAGGATTAGCTGAGACCCAGAGATGACAACTTCCCAGTGATTGATTATAAAGGAATTCTGCCTGGCATAGAGTTGGGCAAACCCAGCCTGCCACAGGAGCCGCTGCTCTGGCCCACTGACTGGTCAACTGCAGAAGCTGAGGGTGCCTGGAACTTGGCTTTCAACTTCCTTTTCAGGGTGGAGGCTTCAGTGTTTAAAAAGAGCTGTTTGTGTTTGCGTGGGATGGGTTTGAGGAGGACAGCCTCACAGGAGAGTCAGCTCCAGGCTGGGGCAGCTTTCTGGGCAGGACGTGTATGTTCAAATAGCAGTTTGAACTTCCAGCTGAGGTTTGGAGTTGGAACCAGAATTTGTCCACTTCTTAAAGGGCCAGTTCTTACACAGCACCATGGGGACAGACTGACTGATGGTCTCAACTGTCTTGGCTGACATCTCTGAGACCAAGTTTCCCCCAGGAGGTTGCATTCTTGAACCCGCTGCCTGAGAGGTTTAAAGAAAAAGTAACAAAACAAGGCTCGTCCGGGAAAAGTTCAAACTAATACGTCTTGGCAAACATAATGAAAAACACAGGCAGTTGCTTTAAGAGAAGAGCCCAGAAAGAGGTCAAGTTCTGCTGAGAGAGGCAGAGCAGCAATTAGATGGGAGCTTATGTTGCAGTGTGGCAACAAAGGGGTCACAGAGAGGATAGGATGAGCTGCGTCTGATTTCAGAAGGGTGCTCCACATTGCCTAGCCACGCTAAACTGGGATCTGGGGGAGCGAATCTAGAGACCCAGATGGCAGGGTGCTGAGAGGTGTGCAGGGGCTGGAGAAGCACTGAGCAGGACTGGGTTTGTGGGGCCCTGTTCAAGAACTCAAGGCAGCTGGTTTTGCCTGGCTAGGTGGGGAGTGGAGCTTTTAGGCTAACGGCTGGCCCAGCCACAGGCACATGGTATAGTCAGGGGAATAGAGAGGAGTTATTTACTCCAGTTTGAGGTTTTGGAATTGAGTTCTCTTTGGAATGTTTAAAATAACATTTTCAGCCAAAGAGAAAAATAAGTGACAGTACATCGCATCCGTGGAATATTTTTCTGAAGGAAGCGTTGGAAAAAAATCATATTATGAGATACCTTTCATTATAAAGGGAACATTAGTACCAAATTCATCAATTGCATAAGCAAGACCTGCTACCACACACTAGGTGCATATTATCTTGATTAAGTAGGAGCCAATGAGAGGGGGAGCCTGAGGAATAGAGGAGCTGAGATCAGAGATCTGATTTACAGCAAAGCAGACACGGCCACACTCCCCATTCCTCCAGTCCCTTCCCAGGCTAATGCTAAGTTAGTGGGACTCGCCAATTGAGAAAACCTTTCTACAAGCTTTGCTTTGACTCCAGTATTTAACATAGGTTGCTGTTTACCAATGACATTTTTTTTTTGCAAATTGTGTATTAAAGGGAAAGAATTCTCCATACATATCCAGTCTTTCCACTCGGAGCTGTAATTCAGAATAACTAGCCCCAGCTGACTAGGGAAAGTTCTGTTTTAAGAAGGATGCTAGCTAATAAATGAAGAAAGAATTACAGAATTGGAAAATTACCATTTCACAACTCCTATTGGGATAATTGATTCAGGTAAGAGTCATCAGTGAATTCTGTAACCATCTGCTCTGAAAGGTTGATAGTGAATTACAAATTTACAAGGCACCAATCAGCACTCCACAGTTTACTTGCTGGTTCCAAGCAAGAAACCCCTTACTTTGTAATGAACAGGTCCAGCCGTCCCCACTGTAACGCAGCGAGCAATCAGTCTCAGCGCTGTTGACAGCAGGCCAGCCTGACGTTGTGCTTCCTGGTGCGGTGTCCTGCTGAGTGCACAGCGTCATCTACAAGGTTTTCTGGGTAAAAACATTTAACCTGAGTCATATCTAGACGTTAGACTTAGCTTCCATCTCAAGAGAAATTCAGGGGAGGCAGGAACATGTTAGGTGTCACCTCAGTGAAGCACTCAGACAAATCCCAAAACGGGAATGTTCTACAGTGTCTTCGATGAGTCAATGTCATGGAAAACGAAGAGGAGTGGAAATGCTGGGTCAAAAGAGACTTCACAGAGCTACCTATCAGAGCTAATGTTGATCTTTATTTGGTCCCGGCATGACGAAATCAGCTGTAAAAAATATTTGAGCCAACAATTGAAGAAATCTGAATGCGGACTAGGTATTATGTGATATTTGGAAATTATGGCCAGTTTTGTTGGTACCAGACAATAGAGAAAATGATTGTTGGTTGTGATCATAATATCATGGTTGTGGAGGAAAATGCCCTTACTGTTTAGGGATGCATGCTATGATATTTAAGGTTTAAGTGTTATGATGTCTATAATGTATAAAACACTTGAGCAAAATAAAAGAAATAGAAGGCGCAAAATTTGTTTTAAAATCTTTTTTTGCTACTGACCATAGGGGACAACGAGAACAGGTAAATTCTTCCCTACAAATATTTACTGAAGCCCTGCCACATACCAGGCTCGCTGCATGTTGAGTCTACAGTAGTGAACCAGATCGGCACATGGGTCCTGTGCGTGTGAAACAGAGTTTAGAGGACAAGGTTGAGAAGACAGTAACAACAATATAAATAACCACCTTATGTAGCATTTATTTTGGGCAAATATAGGAGCATTTAAGTGCAAGATCTTAATTTGTCCTCCCAGTAGTCCTATGGGAATTAGCTCTGTGTTTCAGCAACTGAAGCTCAAGAAGGGATGTCTCCAGTCCTGTGTCACAGAGCGGGCAAGTGGCTGAGCCCAGTCCTAAATCTCAGATCTGTGTGCTGGTCTGGTCTTGGCTCCCCCTCAGGGGTGCGGCAGGAAGTCCCTGTGACCCAAGAATGTCTTAGTATGGATCAACACTGCCCTTTTTCCTCTGTTACTCCCTACTCTTTTTTCTCGTAATGGTTGTAAAATGACCTCAATCTTGACTCTCAACCATTTATATAAAGGATACGAAAAGTGAAATAAAAACCCAGAGCCTCTCATCTCTGAGCTCCTTGAAACTGCCTAGATTCCTCTGTGATCTCTGCCGAAGCTATAATTTCAAATTCTTCTGGCCAAGCCTGCTTTCTTCTCAACAAATACATTAAGAGGAACATATTTAGGACTAATCATTCATTTATTTAATGCTAAGGATGGTCTGTTATTTTAATGGCTAACATTAAGTAGAATTGTACCTAAATTGAAAAATATGCAGTTTTTGGCTACATTGGTTCAATATGCTTCTAAGGGGTAGAACTAGCCCTTCACCTCCAAATGACCATCACCATTCATCAGATATTTATTGAGTATGTATTATGTAATATACACACTATATTCATACCACGGTTTTCCTGACACTCCAGGCTCCTCAGGGTTGCTTTACAAACAAGGTGTAGGATTCTGGCTCATTTGCAAGCTGAGAAAGGCCCGAATACTAACCATATATGCCATTACAGCTAACATTCACTATCCACAGGAAAGTCTGGTTGTATGAGCCACTCACTACTGCATGAGGCATTGCCAAGAGGAGAGAGCTTTATGGCACCCTGGTAGCTTGCTCCCGCAGTAAGGCTCCTCCTCCCAGGAGTAGCAGTGGGTGTGGATAACTCATTCATTCCCAGGTTGCCTACCAGAGCAATGTTTGGACAAGAGAAATATGACATGGGACCCTGGGAAGATCCCCAACCAAGGATCTAGAGGCAGATGTGTATCCCTATGCACACTGAACTAGACATCTGTCTAAAGCCACTTTATTTGTGACTTTTATTCTATTCTACTTTTGCCTCTAGGTGTCGTATCAATATTCGTGGATTTCCATACCTGAGACGGACTTAAGGAGCTCCAATGGGTAATGGATTCATTGCTCGTTAACCAGGAAGTGCAAGGCAGAACCAGAAATGCACAGCTCAGCACTCATGCCCCCATCAGAGCCTGCCTTAGTGACACTCGGAGGATTCTGAGTCTGCCTGCCACGGAAGGAATCCTCAGGGCACCCATGTGTGAGACTTCACACCTCAAACATGGCACTTCCGTGTGTGTCCAGGCTGCTTTCTTACAGGTTAGGTTGTTAAAACGTGTAAATTAGTCTATACCAAGATCTTTGTAATAAGTTATTTAATTTCTTTTCCACAAAAACATTTCTCCATGCTGTTAATTACCTGATTAGTCATTAGAAGCCATTGCTGGGTCTTTTTTGAAAAGTATGTTGCATTTTCCCCTCTGATTACAGAAGTATTACATCTTTATTGTAAAAAATAAAGAAAAGGCGGAAAAACAAAAAATGCAAACTGCCTGTAATTTCATCACTCAGATATAACTACTGTGGACATTTTGTAAAATTTGCTTTTAGTCTTTTCTCTCTATACATCTATAATTTTATTATTATTTTTTAAGCTTGCTTGAGGATACATTTCTTGATTTTAGAGAGAGAGAGAGAAAAAAATGGATGTGTGAGAGAAACATCGACTGGTTGCCTCCTGTATGTGCCCCAATGGGGGGTCAAACCCACAACCTAGGTGTGCGCCCTGACTGGGAACCGGTGCGTGGGATGATGCTCCAGCCAACCAAGTCATCAGGCCAGGGCGCAGCTATAATTTTTAAACAAAACTGGAATCATACTACTTCCTATAATTTATACAGCTTGAATTCTATTTTACAGAGAAAAATCATATTGTGAGCAGAGTATTGTACTGTCAACTATTTTCAAAAATATCATTTTTAATGGTTGCATAATGTTTTAGCAAATGAATGAACCATAATCTACTTAACCAACCTCTGAAAATGTAGGTTGTGTGCAGTATCCTACTATCATGAAACATCCTGGACGTCATTGAACATCCTCTATGAAATTTTTCCTACTAGGATTATTTCCTTAGAATACTCGTTAGGGTCAAATTACTATATCTAGGGCATTAACTCTTTTTTAAAAAATATCCTTTATCCTCCAGAAGGATTGGCCAACTAACCTTTTTGTTAAAAGTATGAGTGTTCATTTGGTGACAACAGGCCAAATATTTACAAATATTTTTTAAAAAGCTTTCCCAGCTCTTTGCAATGTGCATAAGATGGTGTCTCTTTATTGTTTGAAGACTATTAGATTAATGCTGAAACCACACCTTGTCATACTGTAAGTTTCTGGACAGAAAAAAAAGTTCCTTTCAAGTTTTTATTCTATTTCATGGTTATGATTTATTCCAAGGTTATCTATGCAGAAGTTCCTTGTTATGAAAATGAGGACCTTGTCTAGCAACTATTACTTATGGAGTCAGAACTGTGGAGGGTTTGCAGAGGCTGCTAATTATGGTGCATGTGCTTAGCTTCATGCAGTGATAATTTTCATAGATAAGAAAACGCCCACAGTATTTTTGCAAAGACTATTACAGTTTTATTCTGAAAACATGTTCCCCGAAGACTCCTTTAGTGACCACTTGGCTTCAAGTGTTTCAAATATAGGTTTTCCCCAAGGTTCTGTACTCAGGCCTCTCCTCCCGTCTTAAAATTGAATTTAAGTAAGTAAGAGGTATTTACCTACGGCTTTGAGCTTCACCAGAACAGAACAAGACACAGGCCTTGGCTTATAAAGTTTTACAACTTTGATGCCTACACATGTAACTATATTAAAATGCCTATAGTACCAGTGTTGTTTCGGGGGTAGAAAATTCTAGAAGGCCACTGTGGACTGTGAGTTAGACCAACCATGAGATTTGGGGAAGCTTCTTACGCTGGGTTTTGGGAGGGAGGGCAGATTTTTTTTTCCTGTACAATGGCAGAAAGAAAATAAATCTGGTCTCACACACTCTTGTAGAAACTTTGCACTCGCCCATCAAGAGGTGCAATCTATATCCCCTCCACTGAAACAAAGCGGGCCTTTTACGACTACTCCGAGGAACAGAAGGTGCAGAAGCGATGCTCCTTGACTTCTGAAGCGAGGTATGCAGGGTGATGCAGCTTCCTCCTGGCCGTCTCTCACTTTTGTTTTCTATTCTTATTTTATTTTTCTGTTTTTGTGTTTTAATTTTTGTTAAACAAATGGAGTAGAGGAAGAGGGGTCTGTGGTCTCTCAGGCTGTGGAAGAGAGCTATGGGCCCTCGGCTGCCTCTTATCAAGGTGCATTACACAAAGGGCTTGAGGTGTAAGCTGGATGGGAATGCTTGGACAGGTCAGAAGTCAGAAACTGTGACCCATCCACACCTCCCAGGAAGACTCAGTGGGCAGGAAGGAAGCCTCCTGGACCTTGACTGGGGCTTCCTCTGAGGGCTAAAGTCTGGCAGGGCCAGGGCCTGTGCTCCAAGCCACAAGGTGAACCTTTGGAGCCACCGTGGGAGAAGTCTGTATACCTGAGCACCATGCTGGAGAGAGAAGAGAAGGAGAAAGAAGGAGAGAGAGAGCCAGAGAAGCCCCAGCTGTTTCAGACCCGACCTGTTGGGTTCTTCCCAGCCTGGGCTGGCCACATATGAGGGAGAAGCCTTTGATTATTTCGGTCCCAGTCACAGTCTGGTCACAACTACTTGAGATATCCTGAGCTACCCAACTAAGCCCAATCAATCGTCAGAACCATTAGAGCTAATCAGATCATGGCTGTTGTTGATTTAAGCCACAAAGTTTTGAGGTAGTTTGTTATGCAACAATAGATAACAGGAGCCCAGATCCATTTCAGTCAAAGCATTTTTTCCTTTCAGCACTCTTTGTTTTGTTTTCAAGTGTCCTTTCTATGCAGGTGACTTTGTGCTGTAACTACGGTCCTCCCAACTCCCAACCTCATGTGCAATACCCCCAACTGCTCATTAGACAGCTCTATCTCGGTGTCCAACCGAAACTGAAAAATCAGCATTTTTAATGGCATCACCAGTCCCAGTCACCTAGGCAGTTCCTCTTGGTGTTTTCATTGATTTTTCCCTCTCTCCAAATTTGATGTCAAGCCCCTTCCTACATCCTACAATTTTACTCCACAGTATTGTATCTGTTGTAAAAAAAATAACAAGAAAAACCCATTGCTGGTTTCCATACCCTCCTTCCACCTGGGTTTCGATCCCTCACATGGCCTAGGCAAACACCTCCAAATCTGGTCTCCAGTTTCTTCCATCCCCTACCACCACAACAGTTTCACCACAGAGCGACTCTGACCATGGCAATTTTCATTCGAAATCTCCCAGTAGCTGATGGCACCCCTCCCCCACTTTCCTACCTACATATGGTAAGAAATGTAGTACGTGTGTTTTTATCTATGTGGTAAAAAACAAACAAGAACATAAGATTTCCATTTGAGCAGATGATGGAATGATGCTCAGCTGGAGAGTAAGACAGGCAGGTTAAAAAGCACAAGTCCTTACGTGTTTATGTCAGTGTCTACTCACCCCAGTATATATCCTACCAGTAAGTGTCCTGGGGATTTGTCACCTGCCTGGACCATGTTCCTCCTGGTCACCCAGTCACTACTTATTCCATATGCATGACCAACTCAGGGTGACACTGGAAAGGGGCTCTGCAGAGGGCATGGGAGCAGCCTTGAATAGTGGCTGAAAGCTAGAGATGGAGGAATGGTCAGTGATGTGAACGCAAGGATCTGGCTGGCCCATTGAAATAAGATCAGTAACAGGAAGGCCTAGCAGAGAATAAGGAGCAAGATCCACAGAAAATATAGCTGTATCTGAGGCCAAAGACATATGGGCAGAGGGTAATATTATAGGCACAAGGTAGTTGCCTGGGGTGGAACAGAGGGTGTGGTGGCAGTGGGTATGGAGTCAGTGATATTCCATGAAGTAGTGAGGTGGGTAAGATTCACTGCCTGGGGCATCAGGCTTGGCTGTCTCCAGGGAACTTTTATATGATTTTTCTCCCTGCCTTTTTATTTTATTTTTTTAAGTATTTTTATTGATTATGCTATTACAGTTTTCCCAATTTCCCCCCCTTTATTCTCCTTCACCTTACCTCCCAACCCTCCAGCATTCTCCCCTCCTTAGTTCATGTCCATGGGTTGTACATATAAGTTCTTTGAGTCCTCTATTTCCTATGCCATTTTTCATCCCTCCCTATCTATTTTATGCCTACTAATTATGCTACTTCTTCCCTGTACCTTCCCCCCAATTTCTCCCTTCCCCCTCCCCACTGAACAAACTCCCTTTGTGTGATGTGTGTTTCTCTGATTTTGTTCCTGTTCTGGTTGTTTGCTTAGTTTTTGTTTTCATTGTTTTTCTCTTCTTTTAGTTTCATTTGTTGATAGTTGTGAGTTTGTTGTCATCTCACTGTTCATATTTTTTATCTTCTTTTTCTTAGATAAGTCCCTTAAACATTTCATATAATAGTAATGTGGTGATGATGAACTCTTTTAACTTGACCTTATCTGGGAAGCACTTTATCTGCCCTTCCATTCTAAATGAAAGAGTTGGTGAATAGAGCAATATTGGATGTAGGTCCCTGCCTTTCATGACTTCAAATACTTCTTTCCAGCCCCTTCTTGCCTTTTGGGAAATCAGATGACAGTCCTTTGGGAACTCCTTTGTAGGTAACTCTCTCCTTTCCTCTTGCTTCTTTTAGAATTCTCTCTTTATGTTTATTTTTTAAATATTTTAAAATATATTTTATTGATTATGCCATTACAGTTGTCCCATTTCCCCCTTCACTCCCCTGCACACCAACTCCCACCCACATTCCCCACCTTTAGTTCATGTCCATGGGTCATATATATAAGTTCTTTGGCTTCTACATTTCCTACAATATTCTTACCCTCCCCCTGTCTATTTTCTACCTACCATCCATGCTACTTATTCTCTATAACTTTTACCCCTCTCTCCCCCTCCCACTGCCCTGTTGCTAACCCTCCATGTGATCTTCATTTCTGTGGTTCTGTTCCTGTTCTAGTTGTTTGCTTAGTTTGCTTTTGTTTTTGTTTTAGGTGTGGTTGTTAATGATTGTGAGTTTGTTGTCATTTTACTGTTCATAGTTTATCTTCTTTTTCTTAGATAAGACCATTTAACATTTCATATAATAAGGGCTTGGTAATGATGAAATCCTTTAACTTGACCTCATCTGGGAAGCACTTTATTTGCCCCTCCATTCTAAATTAAAGCTTTGCTGGATAGAGTAATCTTGGATGTGGGTCCTTGCTTTTCATGACTACAAATACTTCATTCTAGCCCCTTCTTGACTGCAAAGTTGTTGGGGTTTTTTTTTTGAGAACTCAGCTGATAGTCTAATAGGTACCCATTTGTAGGTAACTCCTTTCCCCCTGCTTCTTTTAGAATTTTCTCTTTGTCTTTAATCTTAAGTAACTTAATGATGATGTGCCTTGGTGTGTTCCTCTTTGGATCCAACTTCTTTGAGATTCTCTGGGCTTCCTGGATTTCCTGGAAGTCTATTTCCTTTGCCAGATTGGGGAAGTTCTCCTTTATTATTTGTTCAAATACTTTTCCAGTTGTTGCTCTTCCTCTTCTCCTTCTGGTACCCCGATGATTCAGATGTTGGAACATTTAAAGTTGTCTTGGAGGTCCCTAAGCCACTCCTCATTTGTTTGAATTCTTGTTTCTTCATTCTTTTCTGGTCAAATGTTTCTTTCTTCCTTCTGTTCCACTCCATTGAGTTGAGTCCCAGTTTCCTTTCTACCACTGTTGGTTCCCTGTACATTTTCTTTTATTTCACTTTTCATAGCCTTCATTTTTCTTCTCATTTTGGACCAAATTCAACCTATTCTGTGAGCATCCTGATTATCAGTGTTTTGAATGTGCATTTTTGATAGGTTGGTTATCTCTTGGTCACTTAGTTGTATTATTTCTGAAGCTTTGATTTGTTATTTCATTTGGTCTCCTTTTTTTTCATCTTGATATGCCTGTTACATAGTAAGGGGTGGAACCTTAGGTGTTCACCTGGGTGGGGCAACCCACATTGCTGTATTGTAAGGCTATATGTGGGGAAGTGGTCCAAGAGGGAACAATGGTGCTTGCTCCACTCTCTGCTGGATTTCAGTCACTTCCCCCACTTCCCACAAGCAAACTGGGCCCTTCTGGTGCTGATTCCTGTGTGGGTGGGTTTGTGTATGTTCTAGGACCCTCTGGATTTCTCCAGAGGGTGGGAGTTTCTCTTCTGTGAGGCTGGGAGTTTCTCTTCTCCCATTGCCACCTCAACCCCCACAAATATTTTCAGTCAGTGGTTTGAAGCTTTATTTCCCCACACTGGGACCCTGGATTGTGTGGTGCATTCTGCTCCCCCAGTTGTTTCACCTGGTTTATCTGCACATGAATGTGTGACCACTCAGTTTATCAGCCGCTGCCTTGACAGTCAGCCGCAGCCTTGTGCACTCCCTTCCACTGCCTTGCTGGGTCCGTCAGCTGCTGCCTTGGTGCAAGTCCTCTCTGCCCAGTTGCCCATCTTCACCTCTCCTACTGGTCTGGATGAATGTTTCTTCAACTCCTTGATTGTTGGACTGCCATACAGTTTGATTTTCTGTCAGTTCTGATTGGTTTTTGTTTTTAAATTGTAGTTGTCCTTTTGGTTTTGTGAGGAGGCACAGTGTGTCTACCTATGCCTCCATCTTGGCCAGAAGTCTATCTCTCTTTATATTTAATCTTGGGTAACTTAATGATGATGTGCCTTGGTGTGCTCCTCCTTGGGTCCACCTTCTTTGGGACTCTCGAGCTTCCTGGACTTCCTGGAAGTCTGTTTCCTTCACCAAATTGGAGAAGTTTTCCTTTATTATTTGTTCAAATAAGTTTTCCATTTCTCACTCTTCTTTTTCTCTTTCTGGTACCCCTATAATTCGGGTATTGTAACATTTTAGGTTGTCCCAGAGGTTTTTAAGATTCTCTTCACTTTTTTGAATTCTTGTTTCTTCATTCTGTTCCGGTTGGATATTTATTTTTTCCTTTTGTTCCAAATTGTTGCTTTGAGTCATAGTTTCCTTCCTGTCACTGTTGGCTCCCTGAACATTCTGCTTTATTTCACTTTGGGTAGCCTTCATTTGTTCTTTCATTTTTTGACCAAGCTCAATCAGTTCTGTGAGCATTTTGATTACCAGGGCTTTAAATTCTCCATCACATAGGTTGGCAATGTCCTCATTGCTTAGTTCTGAGGCTTTGCCCTGTTCTTTCATTTGGGCCATACTTCTTTGTGTTGGTGCAGCTGATAGGTTGTCAGGGGGAGGGGCCTTAGGTATTCACCTGGGCAGGGCAACCCTCTTTGCTGCAGCTGTGGCACTGCCTGTGGGGGAGAGGCCAGAGAAGGAACAGTGAGGCTTGCCTGCTGCTCCCTGGCATACTTTTCAACTCTCCTGTGAGACTGGGAGAAAATCCCACCCCAGCAACCCCAACCATAGCCCACAGTCAGTTCTGAGTCTCAGTTTCCCCCTTAAGTCATTCCCTCAGGTGAAGCTTGCAGCCAGCTTTGCCCCTCAGTCGCCTCTCTGCAGTTTTTCTGAGTTGGCCCTGGAGGTCTGCCCCCTTACTGGTCTAGTTGTTCTGGTTGATTTTTCTTTAATTTCTTGGCTGTTGGAGTTCCATGCAGTTTGATTTTCTGGTGCTTTTGGTTGTTTGTTGATTTCAGATTGGTTGTTATCCTTTTTGGTTGTGCAATGAAGTGAAGGGTTTCTACCTATGCCTCTGTCTTGGCTGGAACTCCTCCCTGCCTTTTTAAAAGTAGAAGCTTGAAATCATCTGATCCCATTCTTATTCTTTCTTGAATCACAGGACTGAGTATTTGGCATCAGCAGCACAGGGCAAGGGGGTCAAGCAGATGGAATGGCAGCAAGATGCCAGGAAGACAGCTGACCAGAAGACTGGTCAGCATTACAACTTCTAAAATTAGACATCAGCCCCACAGTTCTGGTGTCTTCAACAATTTGAAGAAATGGCAAGAAATCTACCCCGTTTTGTGGAGTGGGTCCTAGGGAGTTCCCATAAGGAATAGCTGCTATAGATTATGACTGTGTCATATTATGTGAATCAAGGAAAGCTTGCAAAAGGTTCTCTGTACATGCCCTGGCCGGTGGCTCACTTGGTTTGAGTGTTGTCCCATACACCAAAAAGTTGTGGGTTTGATCCTTGGTCAGGTCACATACCTAGGTTATGGGTTTGGTCCCTGGCTGGGGCATGTGCTGGAGACACCCAATCGATGTTTCTCACCAATGTCTGTCTGTCTGTCTGTCTCTCTCTCTCTCTCTTTTTCTTTCTCTCCCTCTCACTAAAAAATCAGTAACCATATTCTCTGGTGAGGGCTTTTTAAAAAAGATTCTCTATACAGGTCATGACAAAGGTTGTCCTTCTGAAAAATGCTAAGCCTGGGGAGCTTGAGGTTGGTAATAGCTACATAGATGGTGATGATGGGTGTTTTAATCATTTAGTATTCATCAATAACTGTCATTAGCTAAGTCCCTCCTGTGTTACATGCTACACTAGGCTAGGGAAATAATACAGAAAAGGTCTAGTCCCTGGGCTCAAGGAATTTCATTTCTTAGGGGAGATGGATCAATAAAAGGTGGTTTAATACTAGGGAAGTACCAGATGGGACACCTGAACTTTGGCCTGGATATCAGTAAAAACTTTCTGTGGAGAATCTGGATGATTTGTTAAACATAGGAAACCATTTATGTTCCCAAAACCCCAGGACACAAAGATCTCAGCAAAAAAAAATGGTACAAAAGTCTGTATGCTCCTTTGAATCTTGGGAATTTAGAATGTCCTTGAAATTTCAGGGAGCAACTCATCCCACTATTAAAGACCTCCTGACTCTCCCATTGCAGATCTCTGGCTGAGCAGCTCTCTCTGGGACTTGTGTCCAACCACTGGTGGGTAGTCACCTAGGACTCACAGTGGCTAATCACCTGATTTTCAGGAACTTGGGCTCACAAACATGTGAGTCAACAAGCTCCCATACCCTCCATCCCCAGAAACCTAAGGGCACCACCAGGTTGAGACCAGAAGGACATTAAGGCAGGCCCTAGTGAAATACCCCACTGTTTACTGCTCACACACCAGCAAGCTCTTTCTAACTCCTAGCACAACCCTTGTCCCAAGGAAGAACAGATGTTAGTCTGACAGGTCAGAGTCCTCGATATTCATTGGGCCATACTTTACTGGCGAGCAGGGTTACTGTCCTTTAAAGCCACCCACCTCAGCTTCTACTCTCTCTTTCCTTTCTGTACCAGTCCTAGGATGGTCTTAATCTTTGGGGCCTTCTGGGCTTATGCTTCCTGCCTGCATGTAGTAAGTAGACACAGGCCATACTGCCATTTCAACTGAACCTGGCCATGTGTTTCTCTCCCAGACTATATAGTTAAGTAAGTTAGACTGTGCCTGTTTACTCTTTGGTACATGTACCTGAATTTCTCTCCCTAGATTTAGATTCATGAAAAGGGAAAGTGGGAGTTCTTGCTTAGACCTCAGCTGTCAGATACAATCATCATTTCATCAGCTGCATCGTTTGTGTGTCAGCTACTAAGAAAACTAATAGGAAATAGCATTTTTTAATTCTCATCCTGCTACTCTTCCTTATATGGGATCCCAAGGAGCAGACTGACTGGCATAACAGTATTTTAACCTCCCTGGGTCCCTGCCTGTAATGCCATTATAATATTTATAATGCCACTGAAACTTTAACCCCAGCCTTTAATGGTCTTCTGTTAAAGGGAAAGCAGAGCCTTCCACTTATGGGTACTTTGGCCTAAGGCCCAAAGTCCTTGAGATTGTCCCAGGCATATCGGCTTCAGGAAATAGCAGTGAGCAGAAAGATCAGGAGGCTTGGAGCCTAGTGTGAGAGTACCAGCCTTCCCCACTGCTCTCCAGAGGCAGTAAGCCGTGTTGGTGCTCAGCCATCACTTGAGCAGAATACATGGTGGCATGAATCTGGCAAGGTTTTCAGCTGGCAAGTATGGACCAACTGGTCCCAGAGAGGTGGGTATGTGTGGAGAAGTGGGTGGAGGGTCAGGAATCAAGCAATCTTTGCTAGACTCGTCTCTGAGGGGACTCTTACTCCTGGATGAATCCTGGCCCAAAAAAGGTCATGGTAGACTGAATAATGGCTCCCTAAAGATGTTTATGGTTTATCCCTGGAAGCTGCGAATGTGTTAAGTTACATGGAAAAGCAACTTTGCTAATATAATTAAGGCTATGGATCTTAAAATGAGAAGACTATTCTGGATTATCTGGGTGGCTGTAATCACATAATCCTGAAAACAGAACCTTTCCCAACTGACAAGAGAGGGATGCGACAGGAGAGAAGGGAAGGGAAGATAAAGCATGAGAAAAACTTGAACTTCTGTTGCTGGCTTTGTAAATAAAGGGGGCATAGAGCCAAGGATTGTGGGTGGCTTCTAAAACCTTAGAATATTCCTTGACCAACAGCTATGAAGGACACTCAGACCTCAGTTCTACAACCACAGGCAGTTGGATTCTGCCAACAAGAGGCACAAGCTTGAAGAGGCCCCCTCCCAGGGCCTCTGATGAGGAATACAGCCCCACTGACCCCTGGATTTTGGCCTGGTGAGACCCATGTCAAACTCCAGACCTACAAACTAGGAGATAATACATGGTTCTTCTTTGAAGCCCTTACATTTGTTATAATTTGTCATGGCAGCAACAGAAAACCAACACAGGTAAGAAGGTTGAGAGGTATTACTGAATTAGTCCATGACCTTGGTCCTGAGGTATACTTGGCCACCTAGACTTTCTAAAGGGCTGGTAAATGAGAGTCCTAAAACACAAACTGTGATTCTCACAGGGATGCGCTACAGGCCTCCTGGGGCTCTAGTTCTAAACAGAGAACTGTGCCTCTTGCTAACACACCACAATCATAAATGATATCTGGGCCCTCCTGTGGCAGTCCTGGTTCTATTCATCTGCTGATAGGTGACTTTCTGAATGAGGAGACCCCTCAGTTGCCCTGAGGCCTTTACAGCAGAAAAAGTGGTCCATGGGCAGGAATTAGGTATGTGTAGGCAGCCAGGGACATTATACTCAGTGCCCCGAAGAAGAGAGTTATGAGAATCAAGGGTAACATCATTTCTTGGCTGGTGCGACTCAGTTGGTTGGGTGTCATCCTGCAAACTGAAAGGTCATGGATTGGAGTCCCAGTTGGGGCACATGCCTAGGTTGTGGATTTGGTCCCCCCACTGGCTGCATACGGAAGGCAATCAGTCAATGTTTCTCTCTCACATTGATGTTCTCTCTTTCTCTTTACCCCTTCCTTGCCCTCTCAGAAAAGAAAAAAGGGGAGGGTAGCATCTTGTCTTTAAGGGTATAATTCTAGACCCTGAGGACAGAGACATCAACTGAGAAGTTTTTGAGTCCTCCTGGAAATGGGGTCAAGTGAAATTATGTCAACTCTGAGCAGTGGGATTAGCCCACAACAGGCCTAATCTTTCCTGAGAGGCCCCCAGAGCACAGTGCTTGGACCTCAGTGAGATAGATGGTGGCCTTTCTCAGGTAAGATACAATTAGCCAGGTGGATATTGGTATATCTGGGTCTCAATCAGTCCACTCTTCTTATTAACATGGAGCTTATCCATCTGGTGAGCCAGGGGGTATTACTCACCCACCTCTCCAAAAATGCTCAGTCTCTCCAACCCAAAGTTGACCAAGTGATCCAGGTAACAGGTGTAATGACAATTTTGGAGGAAAATCTGTCTCTATCCCATCATCAAATCTTTCTGGCAAATTAACAAACTAGAAGAAGATCAGGATTAAATTCTAGCCTTTAACTCAAATCCTAAAAGAAGATCCAAATGGTAACCAAAGTAACAGGAAATAGAGTCAAGGAGAAGTCGCTAATACTATTTTTCAGCAAATGGCAAGCCCTAATAGAACTGCCTTCAATTAAAGATCAATGAGCAGAAAAAAAATCAGCATGGAACCTACGCAAAAAAGCATCAGGAAAAGGAAAGCTCCACTATAGACAAAAGATGGATGAAGATAATTCTTCTGAAATTTTACTCATGGACACAGAAGAATGACACAGGCTTGGACTGGTGAAGGCACCGAGCACAGCCCTTTCCTGCACTGCTGGTGGTGTCGTAAACTGACCCAGCATTTCTGGAGTATGTGAAGGTCGGAAGAAGGTACTTTTTAAATGAGCGTTCCTTTGACCCAGCAATCCTCCTTCTTGTAATTTCCTCCAAAACAATAATTGCCAAAGACAAGGATTTCCATCCTGGCTTTGTTTGTAATAGTGAAACACCATAGAATATAAATATTAAATATTTATTGAAATGCTCATCAATGGGGTTAAATCATTGCTTAAAGAAATTATGGAACTTCCATGTAGATAATATCTGTATGATGATGTACCGCTCGATGCCATGGAAATTTTCCTGTGGCACATGTAGTTGAGTGCAAAAAAGGGACCACAGAACAGCATGATCCCATTTGTGTAATATTTTAACAAGTGCATGTAGAGGGATGTCTGAAAGGATATGTACCAGGTCAGTCGAATTTTACTTTATTCTTTGTATATTTTAATATTTATAATGAGCATGACTTTTAAAGAATAAAACTCTTTTTGAAATAAAGAAAGAACAAATATGGTGGGACCCTCCTTGACCAAAGGCTACGATGAGATCCTTGGATATCTAGCTGGAAAATATCAGTTCCATTGGGGAGCCATAAGAATGATGTGGACATGTGTTAAATGCTTTATTTTAATTTAAAGCATATAAATGAACACCCATTTACTGCTTTTTGATATAGTGAGAAGACATTTTATTTTTTATATGTCACAAAACTACAATCAGAGTACAGAATTCTTCTAGATTTTTCCCATAATATTTGCCTGTATTTAATTTGATACTGATTTTTAATTCACCTTTATCAAGTCAATACTTATTCCCATTATTCCTCTTCCTTGCTTGCTTCTAGATGAAGAACCAGCAGTTGAAAACTTGCTTTTCACCCCTACCTTTAGCAGGGGTGGCTACGTACCAAAATTCTGGTTGGCAAGGCATTAGTGGTACACGAAGGGTTTCCAGGCTGCATTAGCTTTCAGCTTTGCACCTAGCTGTCCCTTCAGCTACCAACATTTTGTTCCTTGGTTCATATTCTTCTAGCACTGGACCTGCTGCACCCACTAGGCTGGCTGTGCTGGACATCACTGTGGATTCTGTGGGACTCCTTCACTACACTGCATTAGCTGGAAACTGGTATGGCATCTGCTTAGACTCTGCTCCTCCTGAATGCTGCCACCTCTGCCACGTGTTGCTGCCTCCATCATAAACAATTGCCAATATCCCAGGCCACATGGTGTCAAAGCTCTAAATGGTCTGTAGCAAAGTGAGGAGGTAGCACTAATACCCTTGATATAACACACTCTGCTAGGGGATCCCAGGGAGAGCTGCTTATACCCCTCTGTCTCCTTGAGTATTCAGTAAAAGAGATGTTTCCATTTTAAATCACACTCTCCTGCTGTGACCTAAACACGGAATAATGGCTCAGTGATGGGCACCCAGTTATATTTGGAATTTCTTCGCCTCCCTGAAAACCAAGGCTCCATTAATGGGCCAACTTGGTACACTTGACTCCTGCACTGAGCAAGTTCTCTCCCAGCGCACTGACTCTCCAACCCGTCATACCGGTAAACCGCTCACAAGTTCTCGAGACATGTTGAGATTTCACTGGTACCTTTGCAGATTTGGGGGGTAGGGGTAGAGATGATGGAAGTGGATAAAAATTCTTATCTTTTTGCTTTTCATCAAATGCACGTTATTTTATGATCACAGTACTTAGAAATAATCACAAATAATGTTTTAATGGTTTTTATTTCTCCATTGTTTGACATTATTGAGATCACACTGTTTGTGTAACTTTATAGGCGGCTTTTAAAATGGCACACCATTATATCATACACACTCTTCCAGGACACAAAAATGTGTTTATAAGCAGACTACATAACAGCCAATGTTGTGTGCATTAGTTAGGAATCTTTTTTTTTAAGATTTTATTTATTCATCTTTAGAGGGGGAGAGGGAAGAAAAGGAGAGAGAGAGTGAAATATCAATGTAGAGTCACCTCTCATGCGTTCCCTGCTGGGAACTGGCCCGCAACCCAGGCATGTGCCCTGACTGGGAATCGAACTGTGATCCCTTGGTTTGCAGGCCCGCCCTCAATCCACTGAGCTATACCAGCCAGGGCAGTTAGGAATCTTTTGATTGAAAGTCATAGAAACCTACTCAAGCAAGTGTAATTTTTTTTAATGAAAAGGCTTTGTTGTAGGGAGCAGGAGCATTTCCTGGAAACTGAAGGCAGAGATGCAACTAGACCTCAGGGTGAGATTGGGAGCAGAGACTGGACTAGCTCCCCAGGAAGCCAGGTGCCCCCCCACCCATCCAGCTAACACCTGTTCTCTATGCTTCTCATTTTGTCTGTTTCTGTACATCAGCTTTAGCCACTAACTACTCCTGAGTGTATATGTCTAGGAACTCCATAGAGAAACTGATCTCTCTCAGCTCTAGTATCAATTATTTGGGGAGAAGCTGTGATTGGCCCAGTTCTGATCAGGTGCTGACCCTGGTCCCATCAACTATGAGGAGGGAAATAAGGTCATTGGTAGGAATCTGACTGCTCCTGTTGAAATGTGAGGATAAAGGGAGAGTGGTGAAGGAGAAGAGCTGGGACAGGCAGAGTTGGTCAGGTAGCCTATGGCAACATTCCATAGTTCACCAAACCATTTTTCTGTCATGCTAAACAGCACATGCAAGTAGATCTGAGTTGGGGGTAAGGGTTGATGTGTCATCTCACTCTGCTCCCCAGGCTCCCAGATCCTGCTTGGCTATGTACCAACTTGCACTTACAGACAGGTGTTAATGGAACTAATAGAGAGAGCTCTTCTGGGTTAGCAAACACTGTCGCTGGCCATCCCAGACCCAGGCAGGGAGCGTTCTGTGTGCAGCAACCCCCTCCTGGAAGAACTTCAACTTGTCCATAATATGAGAAGCCTCTCATTCAGCAGAGTTAATGATGGGTAAATTTTAACAGAGGAAAGGAAATACATCTTTTTATCATGTGTAACTGGTTTGCTGCAGAGGGTTACTGTGTCGGAAATAAAGCTTAGATTTCTGAAGGGGTTGGATGGTTTTATGATCATTAATAATATTCACTGTTATGCATGTATGGATTTTGTATTTCATTGTATTACCTGGTTGCCTGGAGGGGTCAAGAAGGCATATTTTCTAGGATTACATGGGTGGGTAGGTCTGTCATCAAAGACTTTTACCTTCTCCTGAAGCATTAATTATTGGTCACTGATGTGAGGAAACAATCGGAAATGAAGCAAACAAAGCTCTGTGTACTTATGTATTTCTCTCAGGCTTGTTCCTAAGGTCTCACTGACTTACCAAGAGCCAAGGGGGATGTTCAGGTTCAGTGGTCTAGCTCAAGTCTGGGAGGAGGCAGGCACTGGCATTAAGGTTGGTATCTATTGGTTCTGTTCTAATTTCCGCAGACGGAGAAAGAAGGAAATTTCTGCCCCTCGTAGGAAGAAATCTTTCCCGGATACCCTGCCCCGCATCGAAATTCTTTTCAGGCTCCAGTGACAGCAGCTGGCTCATGTATCTGTTGGTTCCCTTGCTGCATGGAAGTCTGGCAAATGCAGCTCTCAGGCTCCCTCCTGGGCACCCAGTTGCAGTGGGAGGCTGGCCTGGCTAGCAAGCAGCAGACACTGCTGTTGGCTGGGCAACTGTGAGTGTGCCCCAGCCCACTGTGCACACAGCTTGGTGCCAGGGTTTCATGGCAAGACACAAAACAAGTTCAGGCTATAGTTTCTATCCTTAAGAGCTCGGTACCAGTTCAATGCAATCAAATTAATGGTAACACTCTGAGTTAGAAAAGAAATGTTTATAAAAGGATAGGGGAGACTAGTACGTGCCAGAATAGTCTGAACTGACTTTTAGAAGTAGTGAGAACAGAGCAGGAGGCTTGAGCGGATGGCAGGATTTTAAAAATGGAGGCCAGTCCAAGCTGGGAAAAACTGTGGGCTGGACAGTGAGCCGAGGAGACCAGAGTGCAGCTCGCCGGGCACCGCGTGTGGGAGAAGCCTGGCTGGGGGGGCTCCCTGGGCCAGCCCAGGGAGAGGCTGCCTCCATAGAGTGTCTCTGGGTCTCAGGGCCCTGACAGGTGGGCAGAGAATTTACTGAGTGCAGAGGTATTATGAACCAGAGAATGTTCTTGAGCAAAAAGGTTAGTGGGCTAAAGGCAGGGCTCTTTAGGAAGATGAATGTTAGCGGAAAATGATATAGTGTGAGGGAAAGAGAGTTTGAGAAACAGGGCCCGGGTACGAGCTGGGTGAGAAAGGCCTGGTTGTGTGCTGGTACTGCCAGCTCAGGGCTTCGGGGGAGACACGTGGTTTCTGGGTGTGGTCAGGAGTAGGACGCTCAGCAAGGAGGCCAGAGGCTGAGATGATCAGCCTTTGGGGGAGCTGAGGGAAACCCCAGGATGCATCTTTAGCCCTGTAACTATCCTATGGGGCCAGAGAAATCTGTAGATCAGGAGAGAGTGATCCTTGATGTTGGGGGCAGCCTCAGCTGCTTTGCACTGTTCTGAACACAGGCTCCTCGAAGAACATTTGATGTGTCTTCTCCCTGGATCATCCAGGGGACTCAGCTGAGGGAGTGAATCTGGCCTGGCTGATGTCAAAGCAGGGCAGTGGCCTTGGACTCTGAGGTGAAAGGGTGGGTCAAGGCCATGTGGAGACATTCAGGACAGACACTAGGGCAGAACACAGACTTGCAGCCTCTCGAAAGGGAACCACCACTTATGCATTGGGCCTCAAAGTGAACACTATGCCAACCTCAAGAAAAGAATCTTAGGGACGGGTGGACTCACCCTTCGTTATATAGAAGGGGAAACAGACACAGAGAGCAGGGGACTTGCCAAAAGTCACAGATGAGTCCTACCACCCACCCCAGGTGAGGGGGACTCCGATTGGCAACCACCCAGAAAATAATTACTCTCCCTCCCCCTTTCCAGCACTCACCACCAACATGACGGCTGAAAGGCTGAGCCTATGTTTGCCAGCTCAGGCCCCATTCTGCCAAGACACTTGTTGGTCCCAGTAAGATAAGCAACTGGCTTCTCTTCCTCAGCTAAGTCCCACGTTGCTCTGAGCAGGCTTTCCCTTCTAGCTCAGGGACACCACCGCCTCCTCCCACTTGGCATCCTGCCAGGACTCTACACTGGGGCAGCCGGCATGAGGCCTCCCTGGGCCCACAGGAGGCATGGGTCACACTAAGAAGGCCGCAGCTGTGCTGACAGGGTGGCAACCAGGTCTCTGGCCTGTAAGTCCTTCGGGCTGTTGTTTCCCTCCCTTAGGAGCCAAGCCTGGTTCTTTGCCCGGGGTTGAACTGTGAGTGTCTAGAGACTCCACCGGGGGTCCAGGTGGCCTGCCCTTGGTGCAGCATTTGGGAGTGAAGGGGCTCAGACACAGCACCCCTTGGGCACACAGCTTACAACAGCGCTCAGCACTGCTGGGCTGGAACTTGGCATAATCAAGGTATTCATCAAGCACAGTTTTAATAATAAGACCAGGAAATTGGAGCTGGGGCTCTCAACCCTGGCTGCACATTGTAATCACCTGGTAAGACTTTCAACCTTCTGATCCTAGACCCCACCCCCAGGGATTCCGATTTCCTTGGTTAGGACATGGCCTGAGCATCAGTATTTTTAAGACGATTGTGTAGCCAACAGTGAGAACCCCTGAGAAAACAGAGACAACTGTATTCAAACAGCAATAAAAAATATATATTAAAAGTTTCATTTATATTGCAGGGAGTCAAAAGATCCCTTTTCATCATTCCACTTTTTATAGGTGCTACAGGTTCAGCCATCAGTTTCGCTCTAACTCCTGGTGATAGCGTATCACCTTTCCTTTGGGGAACCATCTTTCCTATTTCTGCCCACAGGCTCCCCACCCCTCCCCAGATTCTGGGGTGAGTGCTTGGCCCAGATGGACTCAGCACAGCTCAATGAGCTTTCTCTGAAGCTGTCAGAAAAGAGAAATTCTCTTTCTCCTGGACAGGAGAGTGATAGCCTCGGAAGCCTGGATTTTACCATTTTAGAGCCAATAAACTGCAAGTTTTGCTTAATTTATTTGATTTGAGTTTGTCTGTTTTGTCTACAAGAATCCTACCTAAGAATGCTTCTCGGAAACTTAAAATTAGCTCTGATGAATGTCAAGTTTTCTTTTCTCCCTTCAGTTAGTTCTGCCTAAATAGGTTAGTGATCAGAGCAAGGCAATATTTTGGACTTAAATAGATCTGGCTGTTCAATGCCTACCTCACAGTTTTATTATGGGGATCACATGAGATAAAACTTACTTAATGAGCCCGGGCCAGGCGGTTCAGTTGGTTTGAGTGTCATCCCATACACCTCAGGTGGCAAACACAAGGCCCGAGGGCTGAATCCGGCCCTCCACCTTGTTTTATCTGGCTCAGCACCCTCTTTCCCTGCCTGGCGGCAGTGCCGAGCTGTTGCTTAACTGTGAAGGAGTAGTTACATTTACACAGCCCTAAAATTACATTCGGCCTTTGAAGGTAAACTTGAGGCTGTTGCGGCCCCCGGTGAAAATGAGTTTGACACCCCTGCACACACCAAAAGGTTGCAGGTCCAGTCCCTGGTCAGGGCATGTATCTGAGTTACAGGTTTGATCCCTGGTCCAGGGTATATATAAGAAGCAGCCAATTGATGTTTCTCTCTCACATCAGTATCTCTTTCTCTCTCTGTTACTCTCTAAAATCAATAAATATCTATCCTCAAGTAAGGATTAAAAAAGAAAGCCTTATGTAATTAGTGGTCCAATAGGACTTACCAATATTTTATGTGTTTTTTTTGTTGTTATATTTTAATTTTTTGAGAAAAGCTGTCAGCTGCATCTCAGCTGGGTTGGAGCAGAATCTCCTCACCCACCCTTCTTAGTTATGCAAATTATCGGGTCAGCCCTGGAGAAAGGGTGTATGTTAACAGGACTTTTATTTGATGTGGCAAAGCCAGATAATCCCCTGAGTGTGCAGAACTTTGGAGAACAGGAGAATTAATTTGCTGAAAGCACCCAGAGACCCTTTCAGAAAGAAAGAACTATTAGTTCAACTCCTCTCTAAGACCTGGGGCTTGTCCCATGACCAAAGCCAGTTCCAGGGAAGAACAAGAAAGACACTGAAGCAAAGTTGCCATGAGAGTAGAAAGAAAGCAGCAGGCTGGTCTGCAGGAGTCATAAAGCAGGAATGAGAAAGACTGGTTCTGGGTTTAGGACACAGGCCTGCTGGAGCCTGTTGCGTACACCCCTTCTAGCAGAGACCTCCACTGTGCAGAAGCAGCTCTGTGTGAAAGAATCAGTCACTCCCCACACGGCAGCAGCCACACAACTGTGACAGTGGCAGCAATAGCAGCAGCAGTCATAGCTAGTGGTTATAAAAGGACTGTGCTAAGGACATTTACATCATCATCTCCTTTAATAAGCCCAACAATCCTAGCAACTTGGTACCATTATTATCCCAGTTTACAGATGGCAAAACTGGAGCAGGAAAGATTAAGCACTGTGCCCCAAGGTGTCTAACTCCAGAGTCCACTCCTTGGCCATAGGCTTACATGTGCTTCTTGCCCTTCACCTGTGACCTCCATGGCAGGCAGCCTTAATGGAACAAATTCTTACCCCAGCCAAGGCTAAGGAAATAAAAGGGCAGCACTGTGACTCTAAAGGCCTTGGATGTTTTGGGGTGGAGCCCTAACACTGGAGAAATAGAATCACCCATACGCCAAAGGGCCTATTCCATGATGGAAGTCAGAGAAGACCCATTACTGCTCTGCTTGAAAACAGTTCTTCTGACCCAGGCAGCTTATCCTCACCAGTTAAAGCTCCTCCCCTGTAAGACCTACTCTTTTCTCCCTATATCCCCTCTCCTTTCTTCCTTACTAAAAACAGAAATACCTCATCAAGAGTTAATAGTCTAGCCCTGGCTGGTGTGGCTCAGTGGACTGAGTGCTGGCCTGCGAACCAAAGAGTTGCTGGATTCACTCCCAGTTAGGGCACCTGCCAGGGTTGTAGACCTGGTCCCCAGTAGGGGATGGGTGAGAGGCAACCACACATTGCAGCTTTTCTCTCTCTCATTCTCTCTTCCTTTCCCTCTCTCTAAAAATAAGCAAATAAAATCTTTTTTTCAAAAAAAAGAGTTAACAGTCTAGGCAGTTCATTTTTCAAGCCTCTCTTGCAGCTAGGTACATCCCATGACTATGAGATGTGAATAGAAGGGATGTGTGCCATTCTGGCCTCTTAGCTTAAAAGGATAGGGTTTCCTTTACCAAATGCCTTCCAGCTTCTGTGTTGTGTGGGAAAGAGTAACAAGTGAGTCAGATGCCTTGTACCCAGACATGGAAGCCACATATTCAGGACATACCCCACCAATCCTGTATTGCTGGCATCCAGACTTTTACATGAAAGAGAAATAAGCATCTGAAGCTTTGATCCTAATTCATTATTTTTTGGATTTCTTTGTCTATACTCTAACTAATATAAAGTTCAAACTGACTAGAAAGTCCAACTTCCTAAGAAAGACAAACCCCAAACACATGGAAATTCCTAGACAAATAAATAGTTTAACAGGTGAAGGCATCCTAAGGGAGATACACTGGAGTTCCTGATAATACAAGCAGGTGGTTGGCCATGAACTACAATATAATAAGGGTTATTAGGATTGACTAGGTTATGATGTGTTAATAAGCAAGACCAAAAGCCCTATGGCTTAAGGTACAAATGCTTACTTCTCACTCCTGCAAAGCCACCTGGGTCCAGGCCTTTCCCATGTGGTGACCCACTGACCTGAGCCCCTGTCACTCTTTGGCTCTGCCATCTTCAAGAAGAACAAGGCCTTCTCTGAGGTCACCGCAGCAGGAAAGGAGAGCATCGGCAGTCTTATACCATCAATTATATGCTTCAGTCTAGAAGTGACATGTGTCACTTCCATTCACAACCAGTAAGTGACCAGAGCTGGCCATATGGTTCTAACTGCTGTGGGGAGGAGAAATATCATCCTCCTGGTGCTGAAAGAAGTGAACCGCTGAGTATGGGTGAGTGTGGGAAATCCCTCCCACAGGGGCCTCTCCAATTACACAGGGGCTTGGCGCTCGATAAATAGGGCAAAGTAGGGAGATGAGGTGAAAAGCCCCAAGTAGGGAAGAGGAGAGAAGAGAAAAAGAAAGGAGAGACACATGGAGAACACGCAGAGGAAGAACTCAGATCCAGAACACAAAGCCAGAAGGCCTCGGGGCCCGGCCAGTGGTGTGCTCGAACCTGCTCACTTACTCGCTCATGAGAGTCCATTGCCGGATTTTCAGGAATTTTGCAAGCCAGTTGTTAAGCATAGTGATTATTAAAAATTAAAGTATATAAGCTTATAATTAAACAAATTAGATCAAAGATAAAGGTGATAAATTACCCAAAATACTCTTCCCACCCCAACTCCATCCAGAGACATGATTTGGTAGCTGGTGGGAGTGTTTACTCTGTGGAAGTTGGCAAATGCTACAAGTCAGAGCTGTTGTTCCCTAGAGGCCTGGTTGTTAGACAATGTATCAGGCTGGGTTGGCCTTCCTGTCCCGGTGCTTCTGAACTGGGAATTTCAGTGAAGCCCGTAAGTGAGCCCTGAGCTCCCCAGAGCAGAAAATTCCCATTTGTCACCAGCAACTGGTTGAGAGCAGGGAGTTAAGGGAGTCCTGATGGGCGAGCATTCCCATTTGGAGTTCCTATGGGAATGGGCTGCAGGGTCAGCAACCCTAAATCATAGTATTTTGAGAATATAGACATTCCCTTCTATAACTGCAAAGCGTGGCCCTCACTCAGAAGCCTAAAGCATTGTTCGGTTCCCAGGAACCAAAGGCTGGTGCTGAATAATAATCATCACCTGCCAGGAGCCTATTGACCGAGCGGGCTGCCTGCTGCCTGTAACTCCTGGTAACAGGGAGCCCCTCTGAGAGCTATCCTTGCACTGGCTCCACAAAGAAGTGGTACCTCTTTCTCTCTGGAAGCCTGTTACTCGTTTCTGAGACAGGAGCTGTCAGAACTGAGCCAAGGCTGGCAACTCGCACCGCGAGAGGCCTGGGTGTATTTGGCCAACTAGGAATCTAGCTGTGAGTGGATGGGGCTTGTTTTTATAGCTGCTGTAAAAATTCTCCTTACACTTGCTACTTTACTTTCTCCTGAAGCCCTGAGCCCTCTCTCCTCCCCCTCTAAACCCAGCTCAGCCATTACTGGCCACTTCCCCCCAGTGCTCAGGCCCCTTTGAAAGCACTATTACATGTCTGGATGGTTTATGGATGTCTAAGCTTCTGACTCCATGCACTGCATTACTCTGAAAGCTGGACCATCAGATGCAATTGCACAGGGGAGAATTGGAGGGGGTTCCTTTTTAATGCATGAATGTGTTACACCAAATGGATAGAAATGCTACGCTGGCAGTTTTTACTTCTTTATAGTTTTCTGATATTTACAAATCAATTAGTATGTTTTTACTTATATTAAAGATTCCAGTCTTTCAGAATCACCACTATCCTAGTGGCCAATTAAACTTACTGAATCCTCCATCTCATGTACCGTGGAAAATTACTGCCCTTCCCAGGATTTCTGAGGGGTCCCAAGAGGTTTCATGGTCTCCTGGTGAACAAACTCAAACTCAAATTCCTGACCCTTCCTAATTCTTTTTTTTAAATCACTTTATTGTTGTTCACTTACAGTTGTCTGCATTTTCCCCACCACTCCCCTGCCCCCACCCCAGCCAATCCCACCGCCCTCCTTTGCTTCCACCCTCCCCCTTGGTTTTGTCCAACCCTTCCCCCAACTATCCCCTCCCCCCTCTCCTCTGGCTATTGTTAGATTGTTCTTCATTTCAATGTCTCTGATTATATTTTGTTTGCTTTTTTCTTTTGTCGATTACATTCCAGTTGAAGGTGAGATCATATGGTATTTGTCCCTCGCCACCTGGCTTATTTCACTTAATATAATGCTCTCCCAATTCTTGATCTTCTCTTGATGACTGCTTTTCAGTAACCATTTTACATTTTTTTTTATTTTCTAAAGTTCCACTAACATAAGGTTTTTACATATAACAGACTTTCTTCTAAAGGTATGGCGATAACTAAGGGGTCTCTAGTACGGTACTGAGCAGAAAGCAACCCACAGGAGAACTTTGGACCCCTGGGACCTTGGAAGGGAGGACCATACCTCCACGGCTCAGGGGCCTCGGCACTTGCCACCCCCCGGGCCTGCTCCCTCCCTTATTGTCTCCTTCTAGATCTTCTCCCCATTCCAGAGCCTTAGAGACTCTCAGCCTGGATGCCAGAACAAAACCGGGGACCTTTTCACAGTCATCTAGCGGGGTTGGGTTTTAAAGTTCCTCCATTTACACCGCCCCGTTCAGAGCCGCAGAGCCTGCTGAGGGCTGCCCCGGTGAGCAGGGCGGCCCACCCACCCCGCTGCCCTGAGCTGGCACCACCTGCAGCCCCGACAACAGGGAGAAGATTTGAAATGCTCAGTTTTTTTTAATTTACCTAAGAAATAACAGAAAAATATCCTTGTTGTGAAAAATTTAAACCACACTGACAGGCCAAGCACACTCCCTGCTGCCTCCTGCAACCCCACTCTCCCGGGAGGTAACCACTCCCAGGTCCAGGCACTGCCTTCCAGGCCCTTTTGTAGGTGTTTACATACATTTGGAAAGATATACGCATAATTTTGATTTGTGTGTGAGATATATTTATAAATTTATTATGTCTGTGTTGTTCTGCAAATTGGTTTTTTTATTGTTAACGATCCGTCTTTTAGATACTTTTACGCCAGCATCATTTGGAAACAGCAGTGTCCAGTTAAGAAACCACGACATGCCGACCAGTAGGGTGAATTGTGCTTTGTGAGTGAGCCCCTGGAACCTCTGTACAGAGGGGAGCTGGCCCTCGGCCCACAGCCCACAGGAAAAACTGAGGGACCAGGTAAGAACGGGCGTCGGAACCCACTACCTCACCCTGGATTTCTGTGCTGAGCCCCAGTGTCCTTCCTGAGACTCAGATCTGACTCTTCCAGCTTGGTCGGGAGTGACTGACGAACAAAGCCTCCCCTTCCTACTTCCTCACTGAATGAAAACAAGCCCAAGACCCCTTTGGATTAAAGAGTTTTGCTGCTGCTTGCTCTGGAGACCCAGATCTGGGACCTAAGCCCCCAGTGTGGGCAAATCCTCCTGGCCCTGGTCAGCACAGCTGACTCCCTCTGAGACCCGAGCTCCTGAGGCAGGGTTCGCCCCCACCCTGATCGTAGACTTTCTCTTCACAATCAGGCCCTGTCTCTGGTCAGCACACAGGTTCAAGTGGGCAGTTTGTGTGACTGAGCCATCCTAGGTCCCTTAGCCCAGTATGTTTTTCAGGGCCCTTTGAGCTCTGCCCTGGGGGCTAGGCTTAGTGCTAGATTTAAATTGCAATGGGTTGCCGGGCAGGAAACAGGAGCAACAGCCCAGTGTGTGGCTGGCCAGACTGGGAGGCCTGGGTGTGGAGAGCCCAGGGCCTATTCCTGACTTAGGGAGGTCTCTCCAGCTTTCTCCCTTGGGCTTGGGGAACGCCAGATAAGCACACCCCATAGAAAGCAGCACCAGGGTGGTGGCAGTGGGAGAGGGGGTGGTGACAGGCCTCTCAGAGCTGGTCAAATTTGGTGCTGTACGCAGGGCAGCCTAACCTTTGCTGAACAAGAGTAATTGTCAAGCGCAGCCAAGGCGATCGCTGGGACCGTCAAGGCTGAAGACGTCTGAGGACAAACAGGAGTGACCCAGCCTCCTGTGCAGCCCTCGCTGCACTGCACCTAGGACACTGGGTTATGGTTGTCTGTGTGGACAGTCTGCAGGTGAAGACCACCTCCCTTGCTGGACTGCAGTGATGAGTGGGTAGAGGCCTGTGGTTTAGTGTTGAGCTCGTTCCACTAGGACTGCATGCACAGGACCCACTGGCTGCCAGGGTGGGTGGCTATAATGACCAGTGCAGGTCTTGCTCCAGAACACGGCAACGGCTAACCTGCAGGATATCAGTAGCACCAGAGGCTACAGCTGAGGGACCTAGGGGTGGCAGGGTGAAGGGCGAAAAAATGCCTCCTTGCCTTCTTTTTCTACTTTCCTTTCTTGCCACAGACCCAGACATCTGACCACTCTCACTTGATGCTCAGCACATGACCCCTCAAGACTGGCTCTGTGTTACCTTGAGTTAACACGTCATCAGGAGGTCCCAAACCTAAATACCATGTTCTCTCTCAGACCTTTCCTGGTCAACCTAAGTAACACTTAGATCACCTCCTGGCTACTCTGTGTTACTCTAACCTGTTTCGTTGTTTTCATGTTACTTAGAACCACTTGAAATGATTGATTGATATGTTTGGTGTGTGTCCCTAACTAGGAGACAAACCCCATGGACACAGGAGGTCTGCCCCTCATTTCCTCTTGCAACCCCAGAGCTCGGCACACACTATGTGGGTAGAAAAGTGGGGAGCAAGTGTAGAGGAGTGAGGGGAACCAATAGCCCACACACTTTGCAAACCAGTGTTCACAAGGATCTTCTTCTCCCTTTTCCTGGCCTTGCCATTGGTGATGCCAGCATCAACCCCAGCTGGAAGCAGAACCTCACAGGCCTGGCCCAACTGGTGGGTTCCTAAATTCAGTGAAGGGAGAGGACTGGGTAGATGGACAGGGGGACCTAGAAAATTTCCTGTAGACTCCTGGAATTTTTTAAAAAATAAAAATAGTCACAAAAACTGAAGAAGAAATTCACTGTCTTTTTCTTCCTCGAGTCCCTACTTTCTTGAGGTTGGCCCTGCCGTGTTGTAAGGCGTCCAGCAGAGGCAGCCAGGAAGACTGGGGAATGCGCATGCCCTCAGCTAATGGGCATTTCAGCTCTTCTCTGATTTTACCAGGCCTTCTTCTAGGGCCAGCCCCTCCAGGGGCTCTGGGGGTTGCTCTGTAAAAAGCAAGGCTCTATTTCTGTTCCTAATTGCAGGCTGGCATTCAACCCAAAAGAAGGACGAATTAATCACCACAAATGCATGCAGATGGCTCTCCGGGTTTTGTGAGTTCCATACCATGTCTTGTTTCCCTGCTGGGCCTCAGTTTACGGTGTGCCCTGCCAGAAATGAAAACCTTTCACTGGTGGAGAAACAGGGCCTGGCTGCTGCTGTGTTTGGGCTGCAGAACTGAGGAGGAAAGTGTTATTTTAGGGCGTTGCCAAGAGTGAGAGCTGTGATTCGCGCAGTAAACTCAATGACAACTCACCTTTTCATATCTTGAAAGTAAGCAATAACATTTTAGCCCATATTTTATCCTGTTGGCATTTTACTTATTTATTTATTTGGGTCAGGAGAGGTAGTTTAAGTTAAAGTCATCCAGTGGACTTTGATTTATGGGAAAAGGAAAAATAAACTTTCTGTTTGCAGGAGGATTTCATGTGCACACACACACAGAGATGCACACACATACTATCACACACACACATCACTACGGCCAGTCACACAGAGATGTGTGCTAGTCATTCAGGATGAACACTCCACAAGCTGAAAGTTCTTTAAAGTAATAGAAATAGAAATCATTTAAATATAACATTTAAAATGTTTTTCTACAAGATAAACTCAAAGTATAACAAGGTGCTGTTATATATAGCCTTGACTGGGGTAGCTCAGTGGATTGAGCGCTGGCCTGGGAACCAAAATGTTGCTGGTTCAATTCCCCGCTGGGGCACATGCCTGCACTCAGGCCAGGTTGTGCAAGAGGCAGCTGATGATGTTTCTCTCACACACTGGTGTTTTTTTCCCTCTCTCTATAAGTAAAATCTGGTCATTGATTTAGCGGGCCCCCGCCCCTGCTCACTCCACCCCCAGATAACCCAGGATGATCTCCTCATCTCAAAATCCTTAACTTAGTAACATCTGCAAAGACGTTTTTTCCAATTGCGGGTTCTGGGGATTAGAACATGGACATATCTGGGGGCGGGGGTAGGCCCTATATACCCAACATCACAGAATTGTCCGCGGTGTTGGTGAACTCTTCAGAGAGGCTGGCTTTGAGGGGCTTCTGTAAGAAACTGGAGAGAACACAATGTAGCAAAGGTTCTCTGGAGACGGACTGGACAATGGTTCCAAATTTGAGAGCAACGTAGGGGCTATGCTTTAAAATGTATTTTCGCTTTTTCTCTCGGGCTTCCTGCGGGACTCTTTTAACCCTGCAAGTGCCTGTCTGCGAAAAGTCAGAACTCTGCTGGCTAAATTGAAAACCACATTCACTTGACTGAAACCGTTTCAGTTCCGCTCATGCAAACCTTCCGCCTTCTCTCCACCATTCCTATTCCATAGAGGGGAGGGTCTAGCAGCCTGTGTGTTTTTAAAATGTCAGAAGCTTCCTTTTCCTGCAGAGCAGGTGTCTAGTTGGCGGCGTGTGAAGGCACTTCATGCTGCATCGGGCATTGTGCACTAAAGAGAAGCTGATAGAAGAATAATTAATTACAGTATAACAGTAATAATAAAAAGCAAAACAAGACATTTAAATAAAATAGCTAAGGGGAAAATGGGTTTCCTGGAAGGGAAGAATGGTGTCTGTTCACCGTGGAGAATTTATATGTAGAGTAATGCTGGGAATGAGAACACAGCAGAGGCGGTCAGAGGTCTGAGGGGCTCCGGCAAGCTGGGGCTGCTTTTCATTGAATTGTCTCATTAGCTGGCTGAAGGTATAAATAAATTCCCCCAGTGTCTTTGTTGTCTGACAAGATGGAAAGCAGGATGAGTCCTGACGGGGCAGGGGGTGGGGTGAGAAGAGAGGGAGGGTGACTCCGGCAGCCCTTGAACCAAGGGAAGGGCCAGGAGGGAGTCTGCAGTGGAGAAGAGGCAGCGGGGAAGGGGTCTGCTGCCTTTCCGGCAAAGGCAGTGGCCCAGGCTGCACTGAGGGCCGGGAGGGCAGGACGCCCAGAGCCCAGTGCTTTGCCCCAAGGCCAGACAGCTGCTGGGTGTTACCATGGCAAACCCCACTGTACATCACCCCAGCTTACGCTGCAAGCAACACTCTGGAGCCACAAACCCGTCCTCAGGGTGCACTCAGCCACCCGCTCCAGCCACAGCTCCTGGACAGATTGCCCTGTTGTGAATGTTTGCAAGGAGTTTACAGGAAACTCATTACAATAAATAGAAGTGCCAACATTTTTAAAAATAAATACTTTTAAAAATAAGAAATTCTGGGAACATTGCAGTTGTGGCAACATAGTTGCTTTTTTACAATCAACAACAGTATGGTTCACATATTGTACTATGTGATTCCATCACCACAATCAATTCAGAACAGTTGCATACCCCGAAGTGAAACCCTGTCCCCATTAGCAGTCACTCTTCATTTCTATTCACACTCCCTAGTCCTAGACAACCACTAATATACTTCCTGTCTCTTTAGATTTGCCTGTTCTGAACATTTTGTATAAATAGAATCATGTAATATCTGCCTCTCATTTAGGATAATGTCTTCAGGGTTCATCCATGTTGTAGCATATGCCAGAGTTTTCTTCTGTGTAAGGCTAAATAATATTCCAATGCATGGATAGACCCCTTTTTGTTCATCTGTTCATCTGTTGATGGGCATTTGGGTTTTCTCATCTTTTGGCTATTGGGAATAATGCTACTATAAACATTTGTGTACAAGTTTTTGTGTGGACTTACGTTTTCATTTCTCTTACCCAGGAATAAAATTGCTGAGTCATAAGGTAACTCTAGGTTTAACATTGTGAGGAATTGTCAGATTGGTTTCCAAAGTGTCAGCAGCATAATTGTTTTTTTAGTTGTGAAAAGTGCTTTTTATTGTGCCTAAAATTTTCCAGCAAGGTGACATAAAAGATTCAAAATGGTTTCCTAATACATGGAAGATAAAATCTCATATTTATAGCATAGAGTTTGATTCTTTTGTATACATGATTAATCAAGATTGTCTTTAAATGACAACTCGCTATTTTCAAAAGTGTACTCAGAAACACTATTGTATGCCATTTATTTTAAGATTGATATTTGTAGGATAAGCTTTAACAGTAGGACATTTTCATCCCTCAATTTCATACTAGTTTTAATATTCACAATGTTTAAGTTCAAATAAACAAATATGCAAGACCATATGAGAAATGGATGAAGTTGAATTACCATTTTTATATAATTGGGTCAATTGTTTTTTAAGAGTAAAACATTAAATTGGGCTTTAAAAACCTAAACTTCCAATGTTACTGCTAATTCAAATGTATGTATTATACTTGAATAATGGCTACAAAACTGCCCATTAGCCTTTCTCGTCAAAGAATAATTAATCTCTTGAACCACTTTTCCTTGGCATCAGCTTTCTCAATAAATAAATTCAGATGAGCCAGGAAACTGTCATCTCGGTACTTGACAGCAGTAGGGATGCTGCTGGGGTCTGTCTACTTCTCATTACTTGGTGCATCAGAAACAAGCACCGCGGGCCCTGATGATGCAGTCGCGTGCTTCACTTCTCTGGTTCCACTTACTTTTTGACTTCTGTACTTGATCTGAATGTCTGCTGAACCAAAAAAAAAAAATCACTGTCTTTTTTTATTGTATTTTACAATAAATAAATCACTGTCTTCTTTGTATTTTATTTCATCTTTATCATATTTTTTCTATTACTCTTTAGTCCCCTAACACCCTCTGCCCTCAGCAATCACCAACACTTTTGTCTATGTCCATGAGTCCTTTTTCCTTTTTGTTCATTGAGAATCACCCCTACCCAATACCTCCACTAGCTATCATCCTGCTCTCTATCTCTATGAGTCCATCCCCATTTTCCTTGTTAGTTAAGTTAATTACTTAGAGTCCATATATGAGTGAAATCATACAGTATCTGTCTTTCTCTGACTGGCTTATTTCACTTGGCTAAATGTTCTCCAGGTCTATCCATACCATTGCAAAGGGTAAAATTTTCTTCTCTTATGGCTGACATTTTCATTGTGTAAATGTCCCATAGTTGTTTTATCCACTCATCTACTGAAGGACATATTTATCCATATCTTGGCTATTGTAGATAACACTGTAATGAACATAGGGGTGCTTATGTTTTTTTGAATTAGTGTTTTGGGTTCCTTCAGATATATTACCAGAAGTGAAATATCTGGGTCAACGGCAGATCCCTTTTTAATTTTTTTATGTATCTCCATACTGCTTTCCACAGTGGCTGTACCAGTCTGCATTCCCACCCCTTTCCAAATCCATCCTCACCAACACTTGTTTGCATGTTTACTGATGACAGCCGTTCTGATAGGTATGGAGAGAGAAAGAGAGGAAGAGAAATATCAATGTGGGCTGCTTCTCCTATGGCCCCAACACACCTGCAACCAGGGACCTGGCCTGCAAGCCAGGCATGTGCCCTGATAGGGAATCCAACTGATGATCTTTCAGTTTCTGGGACAATGCCCAACCCACTGAGCCATACCAGTCAGGGCAAAAAGAATCACTTTCAATGGCTTCAATTTCTTTTACTCTTTTTGCTTGTTCTACTAAGGTGGTTTGATCTTCCTCCTTTCTTCTTTTTGCTTTTTCTTCATTTCTTTCTTTGGCTTTCAATGCTTCATCAGCTTTCAGAGCAGCTTCAAGAACCAGCTGTAGTCTGGCTTCGACCTGTGCAGCTGGCAGTAGATGTTCTATTTTAGCTTTGATGTTTCCAGATTGCACATATTTGATGTTGCCTGATTCTTTGTCTTTGCCTTTATCATTCTTCTTTTCTCTTTTCTCCTTATCTCTGCTTTTATGTTGTTCTCTATCCTGAGATAGACTATGCGTTCTTCTATGACTAGACCTTTAACTGCTTCCACTATGGGAACATGGACGAGGTCTTGACCTAGACCTTCTTGTTCTGCTTTTTGACCTAAACCTCTGAATTGAATAGGTTTTCCCTTGACTTTGAATGACTTTGACTTCATTTTATTCTAGAGCCATTAGCAGAGCTACTGCTTGATTGATGCCTACGTCTTCTATCATAAGAATGTGAGTGAAATTGAAGATCTCTGGACCAAGTTCTTGACTTTGACCTTGATTTCGTTTCCTTTGGGTATATGTTCTACTATCTGAAGAACTACCTGGAAATGGCTGTTTACAGAGTTTCTTGCTTTCTCTCACTTCTGCTTTCTTCTTCAGATGAATGGTATCCCATTTCTGGCTCCCTGCCTTCAAGATCACAACTCCCCTTGACTTGAAAGCACCGCAAACCAAGAAACATTTCTTCAAATTAGGGTGCCACTGGTGCCATTCGAACTTTCTTCAGTTTAAGCTCACCGCCTTCCTGGTTCCCTCAGTAGCATAATTTTTTATCTCCTCAATTCCTCCATATAAATACACAAAACAATGAGGGTAACAAAACAAAAAGCTCACAAACATTAATAACAATGTTTCTAAAAGCAAGGTCTCCAAACCAGAAGTAACTCGCTGGAAATGTAGATCTCAGGGCCCACAGTAGACCTCTGAACCTATTTTAACAAGCCCTCCAGATGAGTCTGGTGATGCTGACTCTGAAGTTGCCAAACCACTGATCTATAACAAAACTAGGTGACTAGGTATCATAACAAGCTCCAAAGTCTGAGCAGGTGAGTTCAAGAAACTTGTGACTGTGAGACTGTGATTTTGGCAATTATGTGGGAGGGAGGGAAGAACCAGAAGTGAACTCCAGGAGCCCTGAGAACCAGAGAACCCACAAATGCCCTTGGAAATATTGGTAGCCCAATCCGAGAACATCAGCCAAAAGGTGGAGGAAGCTCCAATTTGTACTTGGGTGCAAGGGGATCCCAGGGGGTGGGAGAAGCTGTAACACTCAAGGTTTTCTAAATTTTTTAAACTAACAAACCAAACTTCACTGTAAGATAATGTCCTGTGTAGAAAAAAATACATGCTGGGATCAGAATTTAAATTGAGAATCGCAAGGGGTGGAGGGGGGAGAAAGAGAGAGAGGAGATTTGGCTAAAAATGAGACAGAGCAGTGGATAGACAACTTAGAAAATAATTGGAGATTTTATATGTATGTTATGTTTATATGTATACATAAATCATCTTGTGAAAATAGTGCAAGGAAAATTTCCAGGATAGTGAATAATCTAGGAAAGTTGTCCTAGCCTACTTTCTCCTCTTAAAAGTACAAACAATTTCTCCCATTAAAATGAGCAACAGAAAATGATCATGAGCAAATCCCACACAAAGTCATTCTAAGGAAATAAGGGACAGAATTTGTCTCTGGAGATAATGAGGGCATGCTAGAAGGACATGCCTACAAAACAGATAAAACTTGTAACCTAATATATTAAATGAACTAAAATAAATTTTAAAGTATGATGTTAAAAAGAATAGTTCTAACAAGATTATATTCTAATAAGCTTATAAAAACTTAGAAATAAAATCATTGATAAAAGAACGATTTGAAAATATAAGCGACAGAACTCAGAAAAGAATAAGAAATTACAATTTGATTTTATAAAGAGTAAAATGGAAGGGACGTGTTTTACCACTCTATTGCTATATAATGAATTAGCCCAGAATTTAGTGGAATAGAACAGCAAGGTACCAGGCTCATGGCTTCTGGCCTTAGCAGGACTGTGAGAGCTGGGGGTAGGCCTGTTTCCAAAATGGCTCCTTCACTGTCTGTCTGGCACGAGGGCTGGAGGGTGGGTTCAGCTAGGACTGATTACCGGAATGATGACAGGTGGCCTACCCAGCATATCATTCTCAGGGTAGTCGAGCTTTGTATGCAGCGGCTCAAGTTTCTAAGAGTGAGTCTTCCAAAGACCAATGCAGACCAACTTGGCCTTTTCTGACCTGGCCTTGGAACTCACATAACATCACTTCTGCTGCGCTCTGTTAGTCAAAGCTGTCACAGGCTCACAAAGATTTAAAGGAGGGGCGTGGGCTTTCTCATGTTAGGAGGCATGTCCAAGAGCTTTTGTCCATTTTCTCAACTTTATTAAAGTATAATTTGCATGCAATAAGTTCATCCAGTATAATTGCTCAGTTTAACGACTGTGGGTAATTGAATAGTCTCTTAACCACCAGCGCCGTCGATATATGGAACAATCCTCTCACCTTAAAATATTTTCTTATGCCTTTCTGTGGCCATGTTTTAAAACCACCACAGAACCTAAATATGAATGAACACCAGTTGCAAAGGATAAAATACTTTTAAATTAAACAAAAATAAAGTGAAAACTGATTTAAGAGAAAATGACACACACAGAGACACACATGCACACATGTTAGGTAAAGGTGACTCGATGTATGTGGGATGGAAATCCTGAAGATGAAAACCCAAACTGCACAAAACAAATATGAAAATACTTCAATTCAGACAATTTTCTGAAATAAACAGACTTGAAACTTCATAGTGAAAGGTACATCTCCTATCTGAGAATATCAACCCACAGCAGCCAATATTCTAGTAAAACTACTGGATTTGAAAAAATGCAAAACAGAAAAAGTTGTTTACAGAGAAAAGAAGTGAGAGTGTCATCAGACTTTGGACACAATGCAACATTACGCCAGAGGATGATGGAGCCACGCACTGATATTGCTCAAGGAAAGAAAATGAGGTAAGGATTTTACAGTGATCAAAGTGACCGTGTAGAAAGGCACAGGCTCACTGTTATGGACACACACACAAAAATACGGGGGAACAGTGTCCCCTGTGTCCTTCCTGAGGCACCTACTCGAGAATGAGTTTTTAAAAAACAGAATGACTAGAGAGGTACCTGCATACAGACTGGGGTGAGCATTGAAGACATCTTTTCCTGTAGAATTAAGACGAAATGATGGTTCTTGGGGAGAGAAAATGGTACTGATGGCTTTCTGTTCTGACCAACTAAACAGCACAACTGCCAAAAATGGAGGGGAAATGGAGAAAGCATATAAAAAGTTCAACAAGGACTTCCGCCAAGATGGAGGTTTAGGTGGATGTGCCGTGCCTCCTCACACAACCAAGTTTAGGGACAACTAAATTTAACATCAGAAAACACAACCAGAACACGGAAAACTGAACTTTTCGGAAGTCCGCTAACAACAAATTCTTCAGCCCGACCGGTAAGGGGCGAAACCAGCGTCGGGTGAGGAGTTACAAAGGAGGGCTTGGTCGGACCCGGGCGTGGAATCCAGACGCGCGAATCCAGTCGCACGGGTTCCAAACCCAGGACTGGACCTAGTGAGCGACCGAGCAACCCACCGGGTGAGCGACTGCAGAGGAGACAGTGGGGAGGCGGTGCAGCGTGTTGACTGTGGTTGCCTAATTGCGCGCGAGTGAGGGAGTGAGCAGTTGGACCGGCGGCGGCGGCGATACAGGGCGCCGCCATTTCCCCGCTCTGACCACGCCCCCACATACAGAGTCACAACCCAGCGACCTGGGACTCCAAGGCGCCGCTTCTCCCACTTAAAGGGCCAGAACAGACCAAAAATGTCGCAGGGAGACCTCAAAGCCCCAGAGATAAATCTAAGTGACGAAGAAATAGCAAAACTCTCAGACGCACAGTTTAAAACACTGGTCATCAGCTTCCTCACAGATCTGGTGGATTATAGCCACAAATTAGAGAAACATATAAAGGCTAAATTAAGGGAAATGAATGGAATTCCACAGGAAACCCATAGAGATGAAAAGGAAACTGGGACTCAAATCAATGGAGTGGACTAGAAGAAACCAAACAATGGCCAAACAGAAAAGAGTCAAGGAGCAAGAATTCAAAGAAATGAGGAGAGTCTTAGGAACCTCCAGGACATCTTTAAACGCTCCAATATCCGAATTATAGGGGTACCAGAAGGGGGAAAGACACAACCACCAGTGGAAGAACTATTTGAACAAATAATAAAAGAAAATTTCCCCAATCTGGCAAAGGAAATAGACTTCCAAGAAATCCAGGAAGCCCAGAGAGTACCAAAAAAGTTGGACTCAAGAAGAAACACACCAAGGCATATCATAATTACATTAGCCAAAATTAAAATGAAAGAGAGAATCCTGGAAGCAGCAAGAGCTAAGGGGACAATCACCTACAGGGGAGTCCCCATCAGGCTGTCAGCAGATTTCTCAAGAGAGACCTTACAGACAAGAAGGGGCTGGAAAGAAATATTCCAAGTCATGAAATCTAAAGACCTACAACCAAGATTGCTCTACCCAGCAAAGCTTTCATTTAGAACGGAAGGACAGATAAGGTGCTTCTCAGATAAGACCAAATTCAAGGAGTTCATCATCACCAAGCCCTTATTATATGAAATGTTAAAGGGACTTATCGAAGAAAAAGAAGTTAAAGAAACATGAACAGTGAAAGGACAACAAACTCACAGTTATTAACAACCACACCTAAAACGAAAGCAAACTAAAAGGACAACTAGATCAGGAGTGGAAACATAGAAATGAAGATCTCAAGGAGGGTTAGCAACAGGGGAGTGGGAGGAGGAGATGGGGGGAGAAGGTACAGAAAACAAGTAGCATAGACAGTAGATAGAAAATAGATGGGGGGGCAAGAATAGTATGGGAAATATAGAACCTAAAGGACTTGAGACACATGGACATAAACTAAAGGGGGGTAATGGTGGGGTTGGGGGGGCAGGGTGGAGGGGAATGAAGGGGGGAATAGAACAACTGTAACAGCATAATCAATTCAAAAAAATAAATTAATTAAAATAAAAAAAAAGTTCAACAAACTTGTGGATTGCCTTGTAGGTTTTAACTAACAGTAAAAGGATATTACTTCATATTAGAAGCTGTGGAGATGGTGTGGAGGAGATGGAGGAAGTTACTAGATAAATTCAAGATTGCACATGGTGGGGGGGGGACCAACAGACAATATCCTGAAAAAGAAGAGACTAGGAGTATACATTTTAGAATGAGTATAAAGGTAACCATTAGAAGGAAAATACAAACTTGCCTAAATTCAAAAGCTATAATCCCCAATACAAAAAAAACCCCACCAAATAAAATAAGCCATAAAGACAAATATTGAGTTGGTCAAAAGTTAATTTAGTTCTTTCCATAAAATAAAGACATTTTTCATTTTTCACCAATAACTTTATTGATGTGGATATTTTGAGTGTGTCAGCTATCTCCCACATGGTATAATGTTAACTGTTTTCAGTCGATGTCTTGATTTGATCACTATCAACTTCAACTGGTCCACCCAGCAGTGGAGCACCATCATCCAATGAGAAATCTTCAGCATGAAACTTCACAAACCACTTCTGACACATTTGATCAGTCACACACCTTCTCTACACACTGCACAGATCTTTTTTTGCATTTCAGTTGCATTTTTACCTTTCTTGAAATAATAAAGCATAATATGCCAGAAATGTTGCATATTTTCTTCCATCTTCAATATTAAAATGGTTATACAATGTTTCACCAATTTGGGTTTTTTAAATGCACACTGATAGGACAGCTGTCACAATACAATCTAAAAAAATTGTTTCAAATGAAGTTAAAGATGACTAAGTACTACTAGAGCCATCTTACACAAAAAACAGAATGAACTTTTTGGCTAACCCAGTATTATATTTCCGAAAGACATACCTAATATATAAAACAATATGACAAAACTTTTGAGGCCAACATATCAACAATGCCAACCGGTGTGAGGTGATATCTCACTGGTTTTGATTTGCATTTCTCTGATGATGAGTGACATTCAGCATCTTTTCCATCTGTGTGTCCTCTTCGAGAAATGTCTATTCAGTTCCTCTGTTTTTTAAGCAGATTGTTTGTTTTTTTGCTATTGAGTTATATGAGTTTTTAATATATTTTGGGTATTAAACCCTTTACAGATATGCAAATAATTTCTCTCATTCAGTAGATTGACTTTTGATTTTGTTATGGTTTTCTTTACTGTACAGATGATTTTTAGCCTCCTGTATTTTAATTTTTTTTTGAAATTTTTGGTAGTAAGTTACAAATATGTGTATGTGCGTACCTATGAAAAACAAGAGTGGATTGAAGGTTCTCCATAATAGTACTCAACCTGTTATTTGGGGTGTTTAAGAAAATGTCCCCAAGAAGATACATGACATGCAGCTATGCCATATATGTAAATGCCATCTGTTGCTTTTGAGATATTCTTGCACTTTTGCCATCTGATTTTTCTACCCACTTAACACAATACATTGTGGACATGTTTCCATTCCTGTACATAGACATCTAGGTCACAATTTTAATGGCGCCATCATCTTCCACTGCACGGAAGTGTCATAGTTATTTTAATTACTCCCCCAGTCACTGATATTTGGGCTGTTTCCAAATGCTCATTAATATAAATAAGTGTTGTGATGAACATTTTTCCTCACACATTTTTTCACACTATGTGGTTATTTCCTTAGGATAAGTTCCAAGAAGTGGGACTACTGGATGAAACGGTTACTAAAGACTTTTAGGGCAGACCTTGGAAAAGGTGGGGTACACTGCACCAGACCTGGCTGAGTGCCAAGGAGTCCCACGGTGGCTCCAGGCCCCAGAAATTTGGTCTCATGGCTACTGGCTGCCAAGCCCCCTCACTCTGGGCAGAGAACACCCCCACTCCAGATTCTGACTCTGGAGGTCTGGAGTGGTGTCTGGGAACATGAACTTTAAGCAAACTTTGGGCTGATGGTGATGCAGGTGGTTCAGGGTCACATCAGTAAATGAACACATCAATTCTGTCTCCTCGTCAGTATCTCCTGAGAAGCTCTGAAAACACTCAAGGCTTGTGTAATCCTGCAAAAATTTCTCAGCAGATCCGAGATAGCGCTGGTATGTGAACACACTGCCTATGTGGATGCATGCATGCGATCCTATCATACTACATGCTGATTTTTTTCTGTCGTGCAGTCTTATTTTTTCCCCTCGCTCAGTTTTTGCTTGCCTTCTTTCTATTCTTCTTCTTATCTTCACCTTAACCCTACCCCAGGCAACCTGTGCTAACAACTGTTATTGAACTTCATTGTTAATATGTTTTTCTCCATGCTAATTGGACATATGCAAAAACATTAGTCATTACGTAATGCATGTCACCCAATTCCCAGCAAGTAGCAGAAACCAGTTCTGGCTGATTTAAGTAGAAAGGACGTGTCTTAAAAAATACTGAGTAGTTCACAGACTCTCTGTGTGGGTTGGAGAAACAGCCTGCAGGCCATTCACCCGGAGCCGTGCCCCAAACCATGGCCAGGTCCAGGCACCATGGCACTGACCCATGGAGGCAAATGCTTCCCCACCCACAGCAAGATGGCAGTCTTCTAGGGAGGCTGGGTGGGTACTAGGTGCTCTTAATCTCCCAAACACACTTGTTTACAAATTCATTGGTGTCCTGACTTGACTCTTTTAACCCTTTCTGGCCTCTGTCAAAAGCACTGTGATTGCCCTGCCCCATTTCCTGGTCTACCTCTCTTCATTCTTACATTGGGCTGACTCTGGGACCCAGGCTATTTAAGGCCAGAGTTCTGAGCATGACTGGGAGGGCAACCTGCCACCAACTCTGTGTGGCCTCCTGAGATGTAGCCACATGTCTGCTACAGGCTCTGCGTGAGACTTTGTGGGGTGTGCTTTGTGGGGCACCAGAGGGAACCTAAGCCTTGCAGGCTGGGAGGAGCAGGTCTGTGTATTGGGAGCTACCTGACCTGGGACATATAGACCAGGCTTGAAAGTGGCAAAACTCAGAGTGCACCCTGACTCTGGCATCAGCAGTGTGGCTTCGGGCGTGCTTTCTGTAGTCGCGTTACACACTGCTTTGAGGCATGCAAGGATTCAAGGTTGTCAGGCCTTCATGTTTGTTAGCTGGCCTTTCTCAGTTGAGAAGTACGACAGGTCATGGACAGTGACCTTGCCAACATTATTAGCCTTTCTGAATCAGCACTAGGGGGTTGGGAGGTGGGCTTAAAGGAAGCAAATTTCAGGCACCAACAGTCAGAAAAGGAAGATAAAGGCATTTTGGTTTGTTTGTGAAAGTACTTGGGGGTCATCTGGGATAATAATTCCTTGCAAGAGGAGTGAGAGGAGGGTATTTTTATATAAAGAATGTAACAATCAAGTCCAAGTTTCCTATAACATGTCCAGAAACATGAAGGCATTGTGTTAGGTCCTCTAGGAAGCAGGCCTCAAGAAGTGTAAGATATTGTTGGCATGACGCCTGCAAAGAATAAGAGGGAGGAGCGGGAGGAGGCTGGGAAGCCTTCGGATTGCCAAGCAGGTCTAAGCCTGTGGAAGGAGAGGGGCAACAGAAGGAGTGGGTGCAAGAGCCTCAGACTCTGGGGCAGCTTGGAGAAAGCTGTCAGCCCAACATGGAGCTCCAGCACCAAGAACACCCAAGAGGGCTTGCACATGGGGCAGAGGGGTAGGATATGGCACCCCTTCCAGGACTGTCGTTGGCAGGCTGCCTGGGAAGAGCATCTTCTAGGCCCTGCCGCCCAGGGCGGTTCATGACCTGCTCTTCTCACAGCAACATCAAGTTCTTTCTTGAAGGTAGATCTAAGCAACTTACCTCTGTGGCTGCTATAACAGGCTTTAGCAACATTTCCATCAGTAAAGATTATAATTTTTTAAATTAAAGCAATACATTATTTCATAATTATTTTAAACATGTAGGAGATATAAAAAGAAAAGTGCTTCTATCCCACTAGAAATTTTCTATTTGTAATATATACAGATAAATATATTCTTTTTGTTTTAGAATAAGATCATGCTGTACATAATGTTTTAAACCCTTTTCACCGAAAATATATTATGAACATATGCATACTCCCTTTTAATGCACATAAAGCTATGTATTTTCTAATGACTGCACAGTGCTCCTGTAAGTGAATGTACCTTCCTCTGTGTGAGTGGTTTCCTGCGGGTGAGCCCTGAGGATGTTTCCCATCTCTGTTACTGTAGACGTCACGCAGTGACAATCCTGGTTCATGTGTTGTTCTTGGATGTCTCCAGGGATTCCAGAGCTGGCCTCGGTGACTCTCTGAGGCTATATCGTCTTGACAGTTAGGGTGTTGTTCTACCCTGGGGCTCCCCTGAAGTGTTGCCAAAGATGCAGGAGTACAAAAATAAGAACCCCAGAAGAAAAGCAACTGTGCCAGGTGGCTGTGAGGGTCCTTGTGGGACAAATAGCTGGGGTGGGCATCATGGCTCGGGGAAACCAAATTCCTTGCCTCCTGGTGCATTCCTGCCAGGGATTATGGCCCTATAGAGCTGTTTATTTTGTCCCGTGTCTTGTTTTATGCTCACTGCTGCTTTCTGAGATTTAACCTCCCAATTCCAATGAGAAGAATAAAGGGAAGAAAGTCCTCAGAGGTGGAGGGCCATAGGCAGAGTTACATCATGGTAAAGATAGCTTTCCTCCACCTTGTACTGGGAACATCCTCCACCTAAGCCTGGCACCAACAGTCACAGTTTCCATGTCCAGTTTCCATGGTGACCTGCAGGGGTAACTCCCATGGGGAGCCCAGAGAATTGTTGTTCTTTTCCTCAAACACTCTCAGGTACTAGGATTGAACCTGGTCCAGGTACTGGCAAAGAGACTGGTGGAAGAGTATCCCTGAAGCTGAAGACCAGAAGCCAAAGGGAGCTAGAAAGCAAATATAAAACTAGACTATGCCATTCTTGGTTTTGTCACTAATGAACTTAATTTCTAAATCAAGCACCATTCTATTGCTTTTACAACTTTCATCTCAATCATTCCAGGAGTTTCCCCTGCCCTTCTCCCTAGGGCTGGAACTATGTTCTCAGGCTTACATAGTGTTGAATGGAAGAGTTCTTAATGGTTCTCAGTCTTTGCAGTACGTCCCCCTGACATCTGCTGAGCTAAGCATCACCCCTGCTGACCCTGCACAGATGTCCACCGAGACCTGTGCATTCCCCATCTGCTATGTCAGCCACCGCCCATGCTGGTCACTGCCTCCTTTCTGCTTTCTTGGGCTTTCTAAGGTTTCTGTTTTAAACATATGCTACTTTTGATTAGAAACAAAAAGGTTATTAAAATATTGTTTTTAAATGTATTTCTAGTGTTGTTGTATGTTGCTTTTGTATCTTAAAAGTGTGGTTCTGGAGTGGGAAACAGGCAGGATTTGGAACAAGCTCTAGAAAAAGTTCATTACTTAAGTGCAAAGCTGGGACAGTTCGCCTGTAATAGATTCAAAGCAAAGTCACCTCAATATATGTTTATCAACTTGTTGCTGGGGATCCTTGGGAGACGCTCTGGCTCCACGGAGGAGCCCTGGATTTGTGTGTAGGAAGATGTGATGGGCATGTGAGCAGACAAAGCTGCCTGCCTTGTGGCAGTAGGGCCCACCTGGCTGGAGCAGGGCCATGTTACAGACAAAGGACTCCATGCAGGCTGGTCCTTACAGGAGAACTTGGACTACAAATATGCAAATATTCAAATGTGCTCACTCCAAACAGATTCCTAGTTTGGAGATTATGGTTTCTGGAGCCAAAACACTTGTATGCTGTGTCACTGACATTGTCCAGAGGAGAGGACAACCTGGCCAACCCACGTAAAGGTTCCGTTTCTGTGTGGAAACAGGTGTTTAGATTGATAGAGTTTAAGATAAGTCCACCTCTTACAAACCTTTCTAGAAAGTGTACGGTAATTTGTATCACGTCTTTAAAAAGTCCAGACCTTCTGATCCAGTAACTCCTCTTCTAATAATCTTCTGAAATTCACATGCAGATTTATGCATAGTGGTGTACATTATGATGTTAGCCAAAATGGTACAAAATGGAGACAACCTCAGGGTTTGATAATAAGGGAACAAGGTTAAATAATCATGGTGCACCCATGTGAGTCTAGTACAAAGCCATTAAAAATAATCTTCAAGAATTTTATTGACAATGGGAAATGTTCACAGTATAATAAATTTAAGATTAGGTTTTAGAACTGTATATACAGTGTTGTTTCAATTTTATAAAATTTTAACACACATATTCTTAAATAAACTATTAAAAATATATATTAACTCCTTTTTTTAAGATTTTATTTATTTATCTTTAGAGGGGAAGGGAAGGAGAAAGGGAGAGAAACATCAATGTATGGCTGCCTCTCGTGTGTCCCCTGCTGGGAATTGGCCTGCAACCCAGGCATGTGCCCTGACTGGGAATCGAAACACGACTGTGGGATTCGCAGGCCCGCGCTCAATCCACTGAGCTACACCAGCCAGGGCGTAAAAATATATATATTAACTCTTTAGGTGTTCATAGCTGGTGATTTTTAGGTCCTTTGTATCCACCACAGGATAGATTTTTTATTTGTTTGTGAAAATAATAAAAATCTATTTGTTATTTTACCAAGCTCACCAATCTATCTTATGACAGTAATTTGAGATTCAGACATACAGTAGCATAATCACATACCAGGCTAGCTCTGACTATTAGACAAGCTATTTCATTCCTCTGTACTTGAGTTTCCTCATCTATTGTATGTAATGAGAATAATAATATTTACCTCCCATAGTTACCATGGTGATTTAATAAGATAATAAATAGAAAGTGATGAGCTTGTAGTAAGTGTTCAATAATATTAGATTCTTTCCCCTGATTCCTTCTTCCCCATTCCCATTTTAGTTATACCTTTAGGAAATAAGAAGAACATGAGTATTGAGATCTATGTACCATTATATTATTTATTATTAGTTAATTTAATAGCCTGCTGGTTGTGGTCTTTAAAGGCAATTTCACAGAGAATGAAAATCCCTATGCTTGAGAAAGAAGTTATATAACAAGGGGAGGTTTCAGAGAGAATGCAGACATTCTTAACTACTCTTTTCATCTGTCTCCTATTAAGAATAAATGCTATCAAGCCAGAATGGAGGGAATTGAAGGTCAAGCTAGGAGAGAGATAGTAGAAAACTATGTTAAACAAATATATAAACTGGACTCTGCCTCACTTTTGGCCGCAACATGAAATTACATTCCATAGGAGGCCACTGTTCAAATATTGCATACATGTCTATGAACTCATGGAATTTCCCTTGAACTCCTCAAACCACAGTGAGAGCACTGAGGGTCAGGGGAGTGGGGATGGGGGAGGATTTGGGAGGAAGAGGTCTTTGGAGAGAATGGTTTGTGTGCTGCAGGTACTTCCCTTTCATCGAGAGAGAGAGGGGGCGGGGAGGAATGGGGGGAGAAGGAGGGAAGAAGGGAGGAAGGAAAGAAGTAAGGAGAAAGAGAGAGAGAGAGGGAGGGACAGAAGGAGGAAGGGAAAGAAAACCCAACACACACTTTCAGCCCCTGTGGACTTCCTGACTGCCTCAGGCCCTGGCTGATGAGGATGATTTAACATTAAACAAAGCTTACAGTTTTCCTCTTTATATAGGGCAAATTTTGAGTATCTGAATGGAGACTGTACTTGGAGACTGAAAGTGATTAGAGAACTATTATTAATCACAAGTGACCAGAAAAGTCACAGGGCTGATGAATTTTCATCCCCAAAGAGCAGAGGATATTCCTCACTGAATTTTAAGAGATAAATGGAGGCAAATGAAGTTGCTTTCTACTTACAGTCAAGAAAGGCACTTACACCAAATACACTACCTATCTTGCTTAAAGGAGTTTGTGGCAATTCTGAATAAAATCACTCTATCTCCATAAAGCATTTAAAATGCTGGATGACTCCTCCAATTTTACCTTTAAAGATATTTTATGAATTAGTATTTGAAGGCATTTCTACTTTGATTTCACATTTTTGTAAGTTATTTTTAAATTTACAGTATATTGTTTAGAAATTTCGAATAAAGTCCAACTCCTGCCCTAGAGAAACTGGTATATTTTTATATAAATATGAACAAAAAATTTATCCCAGTTTTACTTTTAAAATATATTTTAGTTATTATTCTATTATAGTTGTCTCATATTTTTTCTCCCTTTTATTCTCCTCCACCCTACATCCACCCTTCCCACCAACTTTCCCCCCTTTGCTCATGTCCGTGGATCGTACATATAAGTTCTTTGGCTTCTCCCCTTCCCATATGATTCTTAACTTCCCCTATTTTGTACCTACCATTTATACTTCTTATTCCCTGTACATTTTGCCCAATTCTCCCACTGCCCTTTCCCCATTAAAATTCTCCTTATGATCTTCATTTCTGTGATTCTGTTCCTGTTCTAGTTATTGGCTTAGTTTGTTTTTTGTTTTTTAGGATCGGTTGTTGATAGTTGTGAGTCTGTTGTCATTTTAATGTTCATAGTTTTGATCTTCTTTTTCTTACATAATTCTCTTATTAATAAGGAACTTATAATTCATATAATAAGGCTTTGGTGATGATGAACTCCTTGAATTTGATTTTATCTGAGAAGCACTTTATCTGTCCTTCCATTCTAAATGAAAGCTTTGCTGGATAGATCAATCTTGGATATAGGTCTTTGGATTTCATGACTTGGAATACTTCTTTCCAGTCCCTTCTTGCCTGTAAGGTGTCTTTTGAGAAATCAGCTGACAGTTTGATGGGAGCTCCTTTGTAGGTGACTGTCCCCTTATCTCTTGCTGCTTCCAGGAGTCTTTCCTTCATTTTAATCTTGGCTAATGTAATTATGATGTGCCTTGGTGTGTTCGTCCTTGGGTCCAACTCCTCTGGGACTCCGTGAGCTTCATGGATTTCATGGAATTCTATTTCCTTTGCCAGATTGGGTAAATTCTCTTTTATTATTTGTTCAGATAAGTTTTCCACTTGTTGCTGTTTCTCTTCCCCTTCTGGTACCCCTATAATTCGGATGTTGGAACATTTAAATATGTCCTGAAGGTTCCTAAGACTCTCCTCACTTTTTTGAATTCTTGTTTCTTCATTCTGTTCTTGTTGAATGTTTCTTTCTTCCTTCTGGTCCACTCCATTGATTTGAGTCCCAGTTTCCTTTCCATCACTATTGGTTTCCTGTGCATTTCCCTTCATTTCAATTAGTTTAGCCTTCATTTGTTCCTCTAATTTGTGACTAAAATCAAGCAGTTCTGTAAGCATCCTGATCACCAGTGATTTGAACTGTGCATCTGATAGGTTGGCTATTTCTTGGTCACTGAGAGTTATCGGCTCTGGGGCTTTGAGTTCTTCTTGAACCATAATGTTTTGATCTGTTTGTGCCTGTTACATATGAGGGGCAGAGCCCTAGGTGTTCACCAGGACGGGGCAACCCAGGTCTCTGGGTTGTGACACTGTATGTGGGGGAGGGGTCAAAGAGGGGCAATAGTGGTCCCCTCTGCTGCTGCCTGCCACTGGGACCTGCCCGGTTCATCTCACTGCTCACTCCCTCACCTGGTTCATCTGCTCACGAATGTGTGACCGCGGTCACCTTGCCACCTTGCCCCCTCCCTGGGTCTGCCTGCCACTGCCCATGCACCTGGGTTGGTCTGGCTGAATTTTCCTGTACAACCCCGCTCTGCCAGTCACTGGCTCTGCCCCTCTTACCAGCCTGGCTGAACAGTTCGTTGTTGTTGGATTTCCTTATAGTTCAATTTTCTGTGTTTTGGTTGCATTTTCTTTTTTACTAAAATTTTGTTGTGTTTAAACTTGGTTGTGCGAGGAGGCACAATATTTCCACCTATACCACCATCTTGGCCGGGAGTCTCAAGTAACTTTTTAAGTTCCTGCCCTTTCTCTTCTCCTTCTGGCAGCCCTATGATTCAGATGTTGGAATGTTTAAAGTTGTCCCAGAGGTTCCTAATCCTCTCCCCATTGTTTTTTTGTTTGTTTGTTTGTTTGTTTTTTAATTCTTGTTTCTTCATTCTGTTCTGGTTGAATGTTTACTTCTTCCTTCTGCTCCAGATTGTTGATTTGAGTCCCAGTTTCCTTCCTGTCACTGTTGGTTCCCTGTATATTTGTTTTATTGTACTTTGCATAGCCTTCACTTCTTTCTCTATTTTGCAACCATACTCAACCAATTCTGTGAGCATCCTGATTAGTAGTGTTTTAAATTCTGCATCTGATAGGTTAGGTATATCTTCATTGCTCAGTTTTATTTTTGGAGCTTTGATCTGGTCTTTCATTTGGGCTATATTTTTTGTCTGTGCCTACCTGTTACATTCTAAAGGGTGGAGCCTTAGGTATTCGCCAGAGCTGGGCAAACCACATCACTGCATTATGGCATTGTATGTGGGGGAAGGATCTGAAAGGGAATAATGCCACTTGCTGGGCTTCCTGCCAGCTTTCAGTCACTTCCCCTGCTTCCTGCAAGCAAATTGGGGCCCTTCTGATGCTGATTCCCAGGTGTGTGGACTTATATGCATTGCTAGGCCCTATGGATCTCTCCAACAAACTCTGATGTGAGGCTGGGAGTTTCTCCCACCACTGTAACCCCCACAGGTATTCCAGTCAGAGGCTTTGAGGCTTTATTGACCTTTTCTGGAACCTTGGGTTGTGTGGTCTATCTCGCCTCCCGGTTATTCTTCCCAGTTTATTCACATGCTAGTGGGATCATTCATTCTGCCGGTCACTACCTCATCTTCCCTGGTCCTCCAGCTACTGCCTTGCCATGTGTCCTCTCCACTCTGGCTGCCTGTCTCCACCCCTCCTACTGGTCTGAATGAATGTTTTTTCTTTAACTCCTTGGTTGTTGCACTTCCATACAGTTTGATTTTCTGGCAGTTCTGGTTGTTTTTTGTTTTTTGTTATTGTTCTTCTTTTGGTTGTGTGAGGAGGCAAAATGTATCTACCTATGCCTCCATCTTGGCTGGAAGTCCCAGTATTATTTATTTTTTATGGGACAAGCATCTGCATTTCATGTAGTAAATGTTACAATTATTTAAGCAAAGAGATTACAGTGGAATCTCATCTTATACAGAAACCAATAATCAACTTTTAATGTTCTATAACAGTAAAACATATTAATAATTACCTGTGAATATCTCCTACAATTTGATATTTTTGTAATTCAATGGACAAGAAATGCTCAAAAATCTCATTGTGCCTCTCTGATTAAACAGCTTTTCTCTGTGTGGTGTTGTTTATTATGTTAGTATGACTATTACTATAATGATTATTGTATTGGTCTCAGATACTTTGCTACATTTTATTGGGTCCTCCATCAAGTCACACTTTTCCTAACTATGTTTTACAAAGGATGTGAACAGCCAAGATACACGTGAAGAAGTAGACATGGCTCATAAACATCATAAATGCAGGTAAAGTTTTTCAACCTCACTCATAATTTTTTAAAAAATAAAACAAAATGCCACTTCTTTTTATCAGATTGGCAAAGATAAAGAACCAAATACTGGAAATCACACAAATGGCCATCAACAGATGAACAAACAAGTTTGTTATATCTGTACAATGGATCACTCAACAACAAACAGGATGTGACTACTGATACACGCAACAACATGGATCAACCTCAAAAATGTTACATTTAGCAAAATGATCCAGGGGACACATAGATATGATTCCATTTATATGAAGTTCAAGAATAAGCAAAACTTAAAATATGGTGAAAGAATCGGTATGGTCCTTATCCAGGAGTAGAGACTGATTGGGAAGAAGCACAGAGGAATTTCCTGGGGTAGGAGTGTTCTATGTCTTGATCTAGGAAGTGGCCACATGTTCCAAAAGTTATCCAACTCTACTCTTAAGATTTTTGCATTTTATTATATGTAAATTAAGCTCTTACCTAATTATTGTTTAACATTTTTTATAATTTACATAAGCGTCCACTCAGAAACACACTAAGTTTGAAAGCTTTTTACCTCTGGTTTGCAGTTCAGTTAAGTTTTTACACCTTTTGGGGGTATGTTTGAATTTTGAAGGAAAATTACCACATATTCAGGTTGGTACATATTTAAGGAGCTCACTTCATGCGAACAGCAGACGTGTGCTAAATCTCTCAGCAGGCTCTACTTCGTTAACATTGAATTTTCATAACATCTAATTGGTAAATTCACTCTGAGTGATGAATCCCAAATGCACATACATCAGCACATGGTGTCCTGGGTTCAGGTAATTGTGGATATTTGCATCTGGGCTTGAGCCACAAGCACTTTTCCCTAGGTTTTCCTCAGTCTCCATGCCTTTGCCAAAATGGATAGTTCTCATCCACCCACATGCTGATCCTAATGAATGATTGGAGCAATCATAGCTCCTTGGGCAAGCTTTGAGTAACTATAACTTCCTTTAGGTTGCCATGGTAATGTAGTGGTTGAATCCCTTGAATCATGTCTCAGATTGACTTGATTTGCTACTTGGCTTGATGAGCTGAGGGAGCAGGCTCTATAAGCCCTACCTCAATGCCCAGTCAGGTCACCTAACTTCTCCCAGGAGGAAAGAAACTTGTATAAGCAGCAGTCCAGTTCCCAGTTCTTCCTCCATAACCATAATGCCCAATGTAGCCCACATGTAAGTAAAATCAGAATATTCTTCTCTAAATATTCACTTGACACTTTGTTGATACATGTATAATATTGCTATGGATAGTGCCTGGTAAAATTCCCAACTGAAGCCTAGACCCCCCATTCTGGCCATGTAACATCTTTTTCTTGCTTAGGGGAAGGAAAGATATTACTATACTATGCCCATTGTTCTTGGGCAAGGTAGACTGAGTTACTGTACTCTCTGTAAGATATCTGTCTGGAAACCCCAAGGAGAATGAGCACTAATTCCTTCGTTAGAGACACTTTTATTAAGGAATCCTGTTTGCTTTCTCTTTTGCTCCATAGAGTAGGAAGAATCATGTTGCTTTGTGTCCTGAATGAGGCAGGCAAGAGGAATAAACAGATTTCCTCCTGGGCCATAGTATCTGTTCTAGAAAGAAAAATAAAAGAAATAAGTATTCTCTCTCCCTTTTCTGGAAGAGCTGCTCAGCTCAGAAAATGAAAAACAGTATGGATAATGCTTGTATTCGCTTTCTTCCTCCTCCTCTTCTTTCTTCTTCCTTTCCCTTCTTCCTTCTCCTTCTTCTTCTTCTGTCTTCAATGCTGCATTTGGTATAGATTAAAGGGCTTGCCCAGTCTCTCAAAGCTCAAAATTCATCTTGGCTTCAAGGAAGAAAGCCCCCAAATTTGGCAGGCCCTGAAATAGGTGTCTCTAGCATTTTAGCTAATAAAGCAACTAGGCTCTGGGTGAGCAAGATGGCATGTCACAAAGGTCAAAAGCACAGTGTGACTGACCAAGGATTGAATTCTGACAGCTGTTTTACCTCTGTAGGCCTCAGTGTCCTCATCAGAAACTAGAACTAGTAACTACTTCACCAGGTAAGAGTTGAATGAGATAATATGTGTAGTCTCTGGTACATAATAGTCTTTATGTTATTGTTACTCCCAGGATAAAAATACCCAAGAGGTACATCCTGTTGTGGGAGTTTAGGGTTTTAAGAGTAAATACATAGTGAGGAATAGTCAATAACAAAATTTCAGGACATGAGGAGGTGTTGAAATTTTGAACTATGAGTAATAGTTAAGGAAACTAAAGCTGTTTTACCTGGCAGAGAAAGAATTGTTGAATATTTGAAGAACTATATTGTATCCCAGTAGGGGCTAAAAAGCCACCTGACAGGGATTTCTTATGCTGGATGGTACCTTTCAACTCTAAATGAAATTCTGGGGCCCCAAGGGCTCTGCCCTGAAGGCAACAGAAATTGAAGGGTGAGGCCATGGCTCAGGATTGGTAGCTGATGACATCCAGGCACACTGTTCGGAGGATGCTGAGCAGACACAAGCCTGGCCCTCTGGCTGGGCGAGGAGGACCTGGAACCCAGAATATCCAGGGAAGTGAGCAGGTAGTGATTTATCCCAGCTGGACCATAGGAAGCTTTTGGACAGGTCCTAATGCTATTCCTAGTATTTTGTCCACTTAAGAGAGAGGACACCTCGGGTCACAGAAGCCCTCCTCCTGGGTGGAGTACAGTTTGTTTCCTTGTGGTCTAGCCAGGAAGCATCAAGCCGGGTGGTCAAGAGGCTGGCTGTCTTGGCTAGGAGGCTGAATAACTAGCCAACTGGTGCGTCTCCAGAGAACAGACTGGCTGGCTTTGGCAGGCCAGGTCTTCAGTGGCTGCTGCTGCCTGCAGAGCGTCCCCCTACTTCCAGCTGATTTTCTCATTGCTAGGCTCGTAAATGGCGTGATTTATGACTGTGCTTGTACATGCTTTCCCTTCCAGGCTGGAAAGCGAATAATGAATTAATCACTCTGCCTTGGGTTCAATACGGAGCTGAGTGTTTGCAGATCTTTATTGTCCTGTGCAAGCCAAGTCGAACTGCTCAATTTACACTCCTAATCCATCTGAGTTTATGCACTTTAGCCTGTTCTAGGGGAGCTGCAGCCTCACGGCTTCTTAGTCTCTGAGGAAGCCTCACTTGCCCCTCCCTCTAAGAGGGACAGCCAAAGGCTTCTGGGTACTCAGAGCAGCCAAGCCACTTCCTCAGAGACTGCTCTATGGGATGTCTCCTGTCTTGAACAGGAGCTGTGTAGAGCATTTCTCGGCAGCACAAGAACAGCTGAACTGCCTGATACCAGCCAATGTGTGTGGCACATAGAAGGCACATGGAAAATGTTTGTTGAGTGACGACCCTGGCTCTGCAGACACAGATGTTTATAAAAACTAGGGGTGTGCAGTCACGACTGCAGTGGCTTCTCTTTTCCCTTGTTCTGGTTAAGCAGGACTTTGGGAGAAGAGTTTTTACTAGGTTTCAGCTTTGATGAGATCTGAGCAATGAGACGGGGCAAATTTTTTCTCAGGTTCACTGGGAAACAGTGGGAGGTAAAGCCTGCATTTGAGGATTTGGAGCTTTCCCAGCTTGGCCATTTTTCTTCACCTCCCAAAACCTGAAGCCATAGCAGTTGCCTTTTACCTAGTCCTAGAATATGAAAAGCAATGGATTTCAGGGATGGATGGAGAAGGCTGACCCTGGCTCACCCTGATGGGCTCCAGGAAGGGGGCATCTCTAGTCTTGGGTATGTTCTCCTAGACCCAGAGAAGCTGAGATGCTGCCTTGCCCACCTCATAATCCAGCTTCCCTACAGCACAACTCTGGGCCTACGGTCCAGTAGGACCCCCACATCTGAGCCTCTCAAGTTCTCTTCACATCAAGTTCTGTTCTCTGAGACCTTGCTTCCAGCCTTGCTGCTTGCTGGGGTACCTCCTCCCCCCACTCTGTAAGACCTGCCACTAAAGCTGTCCCCCGTGAAACATTTCCAGGCCTCTTCACACTAGTGTAGTCTTCTCTGTCCATTTGGCCTCAGCCAAATATTGTCAGTACCTCATTTAACCCCTCTCTGACTTTGACCCTTTTCTTGTGTCCTGGTCAGCTGAATATGGCTTCTGCATTCTCACTCTAGTCACTGATGAAAATGTGAGTACAAGAAAAAGCTGAGGGCAGACCCCATACCTGCCATCAGGCACCTCTTTACGGACCAGATACAACTGCTTTCTTTTATCCACTAAACAAAAACATTTATAGAGCCCCTATTCTGCCAGGTACTGGGTTTGCAACAGTGAACATAACCTTACCTCTTCTTGTTTCTTTCCTCCATAATCCAGCCACATCAACTCTTCATAGTGCCCTCAAGCCCTCAAGCCCACCATGTTTCCTCCTGCCCAAGGGACTTGGTATATGTTCTTCTCTACTCCTGGAATATTCATACTTTCCTTCTCTTCTAGCTCATTCATTCTAATCTTTCAGAGCTCAACTTAAACACCAATTCTTCAAGGAGAGCTATCCTAGAACCATCACCAGCACCACTGCCCCATTCTTTTGCCCCTTGAGCTGACTGTTTTCTCTGAAATTCTAATCACAATTGTAATTACAATGATTAATTATGTAGTCAATTGTTTAATATTTATTCCACCCATAGATGTAACTTGACTGCCCTATTTTCATTGCCTAGGACAAAACTTTACTTGGCCTATCTCCTATATCAAATGTTTTTGTCAAATGTTCAGTGATTCTTCACTTGTTGCTCCAAACAGGTTGCCCAGGGCCAGTCACAGACAGCATCTGACACTGGTGTGAACTGGAGTCCCTTCCATGAGGCCCAGAACCAATACACTGAATGGCCAGCTTCAGACAAAAATGGAGCAGAATCAATAAGCTTCACAAGCAGCATATCCAAAGGGAGATCTGGGCAGACACCTAACCCTGCTGAGGCAAATTTCACTTCATGTGGTCAGCACCTGTACAGCATCTTTGCATGCCATAATTGGGGTTCAGCCTCATAGTCAGCTAGCCTGAGGGTCAATCCAATGAATAAGTGAGCCAATAGCAATTAAGACTCAGTGTAACAGGAGAGGACACATAACCCACACAAGGAACATTTCTGGAACACCCAGCTCAGGTGTTCAGGAGACTGCACTCTTGTACCCCTGCTTCACTGCTGAAACCTACTACACAAGGCCATTCCATGAAGACTGTGAGTCATAGCAGACCTATGTAACACATAGAAACAGACAAAAGGAGGCAGTCAAAATGGGGAAGGAAAGAAACAGGCTGAAAAGGAAAGAACAGGAGGAAGTATCAGAAAAAAAGAGCTAAATGGAGGCAAGCAATTTGTCAGATATAGAGTTCTAAGTAATGGTTATAATGATGCTCAAAAGTTTGAAGGGGAATAGAGAAAACATAAAAAAAGACCCATCAGAAATTAAGAACACAATATCTGAAGTAAAGAATGGCCTGAAAGGAATAAACAGCAAAGTTGATAAAGCAGAGGACTGAATCAGGAGTCTGGAAGACAAGGTCAAACAAACAAACAAACAAACATACGCACTTAATCAGAGAAGCAAAAATAAAATAATAATTTGTTAAATGAGGATACTTTAAGAATCCTTTGTGACAACATGAGGCATAACAACATCCACATCATAGGGATACCAGAAGGAGAAGAAAGAGAGCAAGAGATTGAGAATCTATTTTAAAAAATAATGACCAAAACCATCCTTAATATGTTAAAAGAAAAACACTCACAAGTCCAGGAAGCACAAAGTCCCAAACAAGATGGATCCAAAGAAACCCATACCAAGACACATCATAATTAAAATGGCAAAATGACCAGTTAAAAACAAAGAGAGAATCTTTGTTTTAAAGATTTTATTTATTTATTTTTAGAGATGGAGGAACAGAAGAAGAAAGAGAGGGAGAGAAACATCAATGTGTGGTTGCCTCTCACATGCTCTCCACTGGGTACCTGGCCCACAACCCAGGCTGTACCCTGACTGGGAATTGAACCAGAGACCCTTTGTTTCACAGGCCAGAGCTCAATCCACTGAGCTACACCAGCCAGGACAAAGAGAGAATCTTAAAAGCAGTGACTGAAATACAGTTAGTTACCTACAGGGGAGATCCCATATGATTGTCAGATGATTTCTCAACAGAAACATTTCAGGACAGAAGGGATTAGCATGAAACATTCAAAGTGATGAAAAGTAAGAACCTACAACCAAGATTATTTTACCCAGGAAGGCTATCATTTAAAATTAAAGGAGAAATAAACAGCTTCTGATACAAGAAAAAGGGAAAGAAGTTTGTTACCACCAAACTGGTATTACGAAAAATGTTAAAGAGCCTAGAAGAAAACAGAGAAGAAAGATAAAAAGAAGGAGAAAGAGAAGAAAAATCAAGGAAGAAATAAAAAAGTATCTGAAACCAGTGAAAATGAGGACAAAAATCTAAAATTAATGGGACACAGCAGAAACAGTCCTAAGAGGAAAATTCATAGTATTAAAAGGCTATCTCAAGAAACAAGAATATCTCAAATAAACAATATAACTTTACATTTAAAGGAACTCAAAAATAAAAATGAAGCCCAAAGTAAGAAGAAAGAAGGACATAATAAAAATGAGAGCAGAACTAAACAAAATAGAGTGTTTAAAAATACAAAAATATCAAGAAAGAGGAGGCAAAGTAAGCCCATCTCATATACACCTTAGCCCAGGCCCTTTGCCTGGTCTTTACTGTGAATGGGGGACATGGAAAAAATACAAAAGATCAATAAAATCAAAAGCTAGTTCTTACAAAATTGACATTTTTAACCAGACTCATCAAGAAAAATATGACCCAATTAAGTAAAATCAGAAGCAAAAGGTAAGGAATGATTGACACAAAATAATGCAAAGGACTGCAAGAAAATATACAAACAACAATTTGCAAACAAATTGGAAAATCTGGAAGAAATGAATAAATTCCTGTAAACATACAATTCTTCCAAAACTGAATCAATAAGAATCAGAGATTCTGAATAGACAGATAAAAACTAGTGAAATTCAAGCAGTAATCAAAAAAACTTTCATCAAAGTCCTAGACCGGATGACTGCACAGGTGAATTTTACCAAACATTCAAAAAGAGCTAGCACCTATCCTCAAAAAACTCAAGAGAAAGAAAAACTCCCAAGATTATTTTATGAAGCCATCATTATCCTAACTCCAAAACCAGGTAAAGATGCTACAAAGAAAGAAAACTATAGGCCAATATTCCCAATGAACATAGATGCTAAAATTCTCAACAAAATATTAGCAAACCAAATACAGCAATGAATAAAAAAGATCATACACCATGATTAAGTGGGATTTATTCTGGTAATGCAAGGTTGGTACAATATCCACAAATCAATAAGCATAATATGCAATATAAACAATATGAAGGATAAAACCACATGATCATATTAATAGATGCAGGAACAGCATTTGATAAAATCTACCACTCATTTATATAAAAACTCTCAGCTAAGTGGGAATAAAGGGACATACCTCAATGTAATAAAGGTTATATATGACAAGCCCAACATTATACTCAACTGGCAAGTACTGCAAGCATTTCCTTTAAGATCAGGAACAAGACAGGGATATCAACTTTTACCACTCTTGTTCAACATAGTACTGGAAGTCCTAGCCAAAGTAAACAGACAAGAAGAAATAAAAGGTATCAAAATTAGAAAGGAAGTAGTAAAACTATCATTATTTATAAACATGATACTGTGTATAGAGAACTCTAAAGATTCCAAGAAATTATGAGAACTGATAGATAAATTCAGCAAAGTAGCAGGATATAAAATAAATATTCAGAAATCAGTTGCATTTTATACACTAATAATAAACTATCAGAAAGGGAAACTGAGGAGACAATCCCATTTACAATTGCTGCAAAAAGAATAACATACCTAGGAATAAATTTAAACAAGGATGTAAAAGATTTGTACTTGGGAAATTATAAGACACTGAAGAAAGAAATTGAAGATAATACAAATAAGTGGAAGCATATGCTGCATTCAAAGATAGGAACAATTAACATCATTAAAATGTCTGCACTACTGAAAGCAATCTACAAACACAATTTCTATCAAGATACCAATAGTGTATTTCATAGAAGTAGAACAAATATTCCAAATATTTATATGTAACCACAAGAGATCCTGAATATCAACAATGATTATGAGAAATAAGAACAAAGTTGGAGGAATCATGCTACCTGATACCAAACTATACTACAAGGCAATGTAATCAAAACAGCATGGAACTGGCATAAACACAGGCATACAGATCAGTGTTATAGAACAGAGATCCCAGAAATAAACCCACACTTTTATGATCAGTTAATATTTGACAAATGAGGCAAGAACATACAATGGGTAAAAGACAGTCTCTTTAATAAATGGTGGTGAAAATATTAAACAAATATATGCAAAAAATAAAACTAGGCTACTTTTTTATACCATACACAAGAATAAACTCAAAATGGATTAAAAACTTAAATATTAGACTCGAAACCATAAAAATTCTAGAAAGCATAGGCAGTAAAATCTCAGACAGTTTTCATAGCAATATGTTTCCTGATATATTTCATTGGGGAAGGGAAACAAAAAAAGAATAAACAAATGGGGCTACATTAAACTAAAAGGTTTATGCACAGCAAAGGAAACTAACAACAAAATAAAAAGACAACCCATTGAATAAAATAACGTTTGCTGATACATATAATAATGAGTTAATATCCAAAATTTACAAAGAACTTGTAAAACTCACCACACACACACACACACACACACACACACACACACACACACAAAGAAAAACCATCAAACAATCCAATTTTAAAAAATGGGCAAAGGACCTAAATAGACACTTCTCCAAAGAGGTCATACAGATGGCCAATAGACATATGAAAAGATGCTCAATGTCACTAATCATCAGAGAAATACCAATTAAAACCACAATGAGATATCACCTCACCCCTGCCAAAATGGCTATCATTAATAAAATGAACAACAAGTGCTGGGGAGGATGTGGAGCAAAGGAAACCCACATGCACTGTTGGTGGGAATGCAGACTGGTACAGGCACTGTGGAAAACAGCATGGAATTTCCTCAAAAACTTAAAGAATGGAACTGCCTTATGATTCAGCGATTCCACCCTTGAGAATTTGTTTGAAAAAAACCCAAAAAATTAATTAGAAAGACTATATATATCTCTATGTTCATTGCAGCATTATTTACAATAACCAAAATTTGGAAGCAGTCCAGTGTCCATCAATAGGTAAGTGAATAAAAAAAGAAAACAAACTGTGGTACATTTACACAATGGAATACCACTTGACCATTAAAAAGGATAAAATCTTACCCTTTGCAATAGCATGGATGGATCTGGAGAGATTATGCTAAGTAAAATAAGCCAGCCAGAAAAAGACAAGTACCATGTGATTTAACTCATATGTGGAATCTAATGAACAAAATAAACTAACAAACAAAATAGAAACAGACTCATACATAAAGAACAGCTGATTGCTGTCAGAGAGAAGGAGAATTGGGAGGCTGGGAGAAAATGATGAAGGGATTAAGAGAAAAAATCTCATAGACACAGCCAACAGTATGGTGATTACCAGAGGGGAAGTGGTTGGAGGAGGTAGATGAGAGTAAAGGTGAAATAAATGGTGATAGAAGGAGGCTTGAATTAGGATGATGAACACAATGCAATAAACAGATGATGTATTATAGAATTGTGCACCCGAAAACTATATAATCTTATTAACCAATGTCATTCAACAAAGTCAATGGAAAAAAAACAAAAAAAGTTAAATAAAATAAACAAAAATTAAATTAAATTAAATAAATATGTTCAGTGATCCTTGGCTCTCTGCCAAGGATGATAAAGGCCATGGGAAACAGAGAAAATAAGTTAAAGGAAACAAAGACTGTGTATGGACAAAAATAACATTAAAAAATGAAAACTTACCATTAATATCCTCAGAGATAATTTTGCTTTTAAAAATGACATTTTATCTACAAAATAAGAAAGGTTGCTATAGTAAAAAACAAAAACAAAACAAAAAAGAGACCAAAAATGAACTCTTGTAAATTAAAGAGCAAAATGCTTTTACCTGACTAGAAATATTGAAAAATCTCCCAATAAGTGGAAAAGGGGAAACCTAAGTAGATGAAAAAGAAGAAAGAAAATAAATTAAGACTCAATTTAGAAGGTCCTCATGTGATTATAGGAGTTCCACCAAGAGAGTAGAAAGAAAACAGAGAGGAGGAAATCATCAAAGAAAGAATTCAAGAAAATTTTCCAGAACTAAAGGATAGGTATTTCCAGATCGAAAGACTCAATTGAGTGTCTAATGAATGAAAATAGACCCATGCCAAGGCATGTCATGGTGAACTTTAAAAAACTAAAAACAGATTTTCCAGAAAGGGGGAAAAAAGTTTTCATACAATCAAGAACAAGAATTGCTTTAGGCCTCTTGATTGCAACATTAGAAACTAAAAGGGAATAATTTTTTCAAAATTCTGAGGGAAAACTGTATCTGACCTCAATTTCTAAATCACATCAATTAATGATGAGGCTATAATAAAAGCATTTTCAGAAGGGCCAGGTCCTCCCATGTTTGGTTTTTTAGGCAAATACTAGAGGTTGTGATTCATCAAAAGAAAAGACTATTGATGGACACTTGGTCTACTTCCATATCTTGGCAATTGTAAATAATACTGCAATGAACATAGGGCGTTTGTGTTCTAAAACAGCTATGGGACATTTACACAAGAAATGCTACTTTTTCATAAAAAAAAGAAAATTTTACCCTTTGCAACAGTATAGATGGACCTGGAAAATATTATGCTAAGTGAAATAAGCCAATCAGAGAAAGACAAATACTGTATGACCTCACTCACATGTGGGCTCTAATGAATGAACTGAACTAACAAGGAAGGTGGAAACAGACTCATAGATGGAGAGCTGATGACAGCTAGTGGGGCAGGGAACTTTAGGGGGTAGAGGGATTGAGCAAAAAAGAGAAAGGACTCATGGACAACAGTGTGCTGATTGCTGGAGGGAGGGGAGTAAAGGGAAATAAATGCTAATAAAAATACAGTAAATACTAAATTTTAAAAAGGGAAAAGACTAAACATGGAAAGATATGGGAATGAGGGAACAGGGATCCAAGAAAGATGAGAGCACTCCCAAAGATGATGGTGAAGGAAAACCAAGATCACACCTGCATCACAACCAGCCCAAACTGCAGCAGGTCAGAATGTGTCAGGGGCAGATATTTCCAGAAAATGTAAAAGAATGCACCTCTGATGCATCTGAAATATTGTGAGCAGATTTAGAGAGCTGACAGAGGATTTGGGGGTTAAATTAGAGAAAATAATATACAACCACTAATCAAATGGGAAAATGCAGACAGTTAATTTCAGGCCAAATCAAACCTTATGTAGGAAAAGAAAAATATTCATATTTATAGGTCACTCATAGTTCAGCTATAAATAATATTTACATTATCATAACAATGTAAACATTGAATAATGATTTAACAAGATTTGTAAGTAAATTGAGAGCATGAGAAGATGGGAAATATGCATGCATGTGAAAAATCTTAAAGTAGCAGTAGAAGCATGTTATTTAGTAATTTAGAGGTGAATTTGCTTCTGGGAAAGAAGAAATTAACAGAATGAGGTGACGAGTTGCAATTTCTGTAATAAGCCTTATAAAACTCTTCAATCTAAGAACACAACACCTAGCTCCTCAGAGAAATGGCTAATTCCAGGGCTCAGACAGGGTAGGTACAAGATGAGCTTGTTATGAAATAAAGGAAGGAAATAATTGAAGAATGAAAGAACATGTCACCAAGACACAGGAGCCAGCTTGAAGAGGCTCCCACTGGCCACTTCTGGAACAATCTTAACACCAGAATAAACAGGTAGACTAATGTGTTATAAACCATGGAAATTAAAGAGTTTATGAGCCTATACTGAAAAATTGATAAATAACAAATCTTAAATACATAAATGAGGAAGAATGGAGGTTACTTCAATGCCGAAAGCCAACTGTTGAATGTGGGGAGAGTTCTAGAGTTATAAAATCATCATTATATAGTTATCATTATAAGATTCAACCAGGCAATAATCATTGATGGATACCAATTCTAGGAGAAATTTTTGATAAGAAGCAGGATATTTATGTGGCCATAACATGTCTGTCCACAGGCTGCTTATTAGTCATGGAGGTGGAGGAAGGAACTAACGCTATAGTGGGAGGAATATGGCAACACCTTGATAGAGTAATTAAAATTAACAACAGCTATGAGGGACAGGTGAACAGTATGGGCTTCCAGATGTGAGACCCTGAAAAGGACACAGATCTCCAGTATGGTAGTCTGGTCATGTAGGTATAACCTCAATTTAATCAAAATGAACAATAAGAAAATAGATATGTGAAAAGTACTATATTCTTAAGAAATAAGACTTCTGGCCAAGATGGAGGCAAGATACACTTTGCCTCCTCACATAACCAAATGAAGGACAACAACAAATTTAAAAACAAAAAACAACCAGAACTGACAGAAAATTGAACTCTATGGAAGTCTGACAACCAAGGAGTTAAAGAAGAAACATTCATCCAGACAAGACAGGAAGAAATGGGCAGCTGGGGTGGAGAGGACTCACAGTCCCACATTTGCATGTGGATAAACTGGGAGGAACAACTGGAGAGTGAGACAGCCCACAGAACCCAGGGTTCTAGTGCAGAGCAATAAAGCCTCAAAACCTCTGACTAAAAAAACCTGTAGGGGTTGAGGTGGCAGGAGAAACTCACAGCATCACAGGAGAGTGTGTTGGAAAGATCCACAGGGTCCAACAATGTACACACACACACACACACACACACACACTTGGAAATCAGCACCAGAAGGGCCCACTTTGCTTGCGGGTAGCAGAGAAAGTGACTGAAAGCCAGCTGTGACCCAAGCAAGTGGCAATGTTCCCTCTCGAACCCCTCTCTCACATACAGCACAATAACACAATGATGTGGTTTACCCAGCCCTGGTGAATACCTAAGGCTCCACCCTTTACTACATAACAGGTGTGCTGAGACAAAAAAAAAATTACGGCCCAAATAAAAGAACAGATCGAAGCTAAAAAAAAAAAAAAAAAAAACCAACTAAGTGATGAAGAGAAAGCTAACCTATCAGATGCAGAGTTCAAAACACTGGTAATCAGGATGCTCACGGAAATGGTTGAGTATGGTCGCACAATACAGGAAAAAGTGAAGGTTACGAAAAGTGAAATAAAGAAAAATGTACGGGGAACCAACAATGAAGGGGAAAAAAATGGGACTCATATCAATGGTTTGGAGCAGGAAGAATAAATAAGCATTCAATCAGAACAGAATGAAGAAACAAGAATTCAAAAAAAAAAAAGGAGAGGTTTAGGAACCTCTAGGACAACTTTAAACATTCCGACATCTGAATCATAGGGGTACCAGAAGGAGAAGAGGAAGAGCAAGAAATTGGAAACTTGCTTAAACAAATAATGAAGGAGAACTTCCCCAATCTGGTGAAGAAAATGGACTTCCAGGAAATCCAGGAAGCTCAGAGAGTCCCAAAGAACTTGGACCCAAGGAAGCACACACCAAGGCACACCATAATTACATTACCCAAGATTAAAGATAAGGAGAGAAAGCAGCAAGAGGAAAGGAGGCAGTTACCTACAAAGGAGTATCCATAAGACTATCAGGTGATTTCTCAGAAGAAACCTTACAGGCAAGAAGGGTCTGGAAAGAAGTATTCAAAGCCAGGAAAGGCAAGGACCTACATCCAATATTACTCTGTCTGGCAAAGCTAATCATTTAGAACGAAAGGGCAGATAAAGTGCTTCCCAGGTAAGATCAAGTTAAAGGAGTTCATCATCACCAAGCTCTTATCATATCAAATGTTAAAGGGACATATCTAAGAAAAAGATGATGATCAAAAACATAAACAGTAAAATGACAACAAAGTCACAACTATCAACAACTGAACCTAAAAAACAAAAACAAAAACAAAACAAACTAAGCAAACATCAGAATCACAGAAACAGGAACAGAATCACAGAAATAGAGATCACATGGAGGGTTAGCAGCATGGGGGGTGGAGAATGGGGAAAAAGGTACAGGGAATAAGAAGCATAAATGGTAGGTACAAAATACACGGGGGGAAGAGGAGGAATGCTGGTGGGAGGGGAGTACAGGGCGGAGGAGCATAAAGGCAAGAGAAAAAATGGGACAACTGTAATAGCAAATCAATAAAATATATTATAAAAAGAAATGTCAATGTCATAAAAATCAAAGAATGACTATGAAATATTCTAAATTAAAAGACACTAAAGAAATATAACAGCTAAAGGCAATACCTGAGCCTACACTGGATTCTGCACTGGAGGGGAAATGCCATAAAGGACATTATCAGATCAACTGATAAAATCAGAATATGGACAGTAGATCAGATAAAATTACTGTATCAGTGTAATTTGTAAATGTGTGATGTTGATAACTGTCCTGCAGTTATATAAGAGAGTACGTCTATTCTCATGAAATACCAAAGTATTTAGGGGTAAAGAATCATGATGTCTATAGCTGACCATCAAATAGTTCAGGAGAGAGGGAGAAAGAGTAAAAAGGAGAACGTGGTTTAAAATAAATAGGTTTAAAATGTTACCAATAAGTCCATCTATGTATATGGATGTTGCTTATTCTATTTTTATATATTGGAAAATATTTCCAGATAATAGGTTAAAAGAAACTAAACATATTTTGATGCCTACCATTTTTAAATTTAAAAAATAACACAACCAACACTATGTATTCACCTTAAGAAATAGAACGTTGCTAATGTAGTTGAAAATCATATTGAGTAACCTGAGTATTGAATATGTTATTTGGGGAAAACTAATAAAGCACAGATTCCATAGAAATAGATAAAATGTAGATCAGCTACATATATAAATACAGTTCAGTGTCCCTCTTTATATTATTTTCTACCTGGAGCCTGCTAATATGTGTTCACAATGCTTGGCCCCAGTGATGTAAAAAACATAAAAGTATAGTTACAAATATTATGTTATTACTATAAGGAAATATACAAGACTGAATTTTATTTTCTGCTATATAAATTCTTATATTTTCCAAACTTTCTCAAATGAGCATATATTTACTATCCAAATAGTTGCAATTATAAAAATTAGCCTATGTAATTTTGCATGTATCATATCACCACCATCGATAAAACTGTAGACAAGAGAATGAAAAGGAATATACTAAAAATGATTATTTCTGAGAGGTGAGACCAATGTTTATTTTCTTCTTTCAATGCTTCCATGTTTTTCTAACAAGTGATATAATAATAAAACACCAATTTATTTTTTCATTAATAAGAGAGTTATAGATTATTTTCTAAATCAGGTCCTTAGACAGATTGAGCAAAAAGGAAAAAGGACTCATGGACATGGATAACAGTGCGGTGATTGCTGGGGGGAGGGGATGTAAGAGGACTAAATGGTAATGGAAAAAATACTATAAAGATAAAAAAATCATAAATGAGGTCCTCACCTCTATGTTCCAAAATCAATTCCAGAAATTTTGAAGAGTTAAACAAAACTCGAAGAATATAAAAATTAAATCTCTTGAAAGGGATAGTTTTCTAAACTTAAAAATACTAAGAGAAATACTAAAAGAAATCACACAAAGACATTGCTATATTAAAATTTCATAAAGCACAAAGTCAGAATAGTATCTCAAGTCAAGGATGCAACTCACACTCTGAAAATGCTAACAGCAATTCTTCAGCCACTTTGACTTAATCTGCCACCAGCCCCCTTTTTTTTTTTTTTTGGTGGCTCAGATTGGCCCCTGGTTATTCGTTTCCATTGCCACCTTTTCTGTGAGACAATCTGAAGTGTTCTAGTACAACAGCCACCTTTCTTAACCTTGACATAAAGCAATTATAATTCTTAACATTTTCCCCCCACCCACCTTTTCTTCCTGACTCTCCAGAAGTGAAAGCCAGAGAATGACATTATCCCCCTTTATTCCTCTGCCTGACAGAAGGCAAGAGGCTTCTCCATCCAGCTTGGCCAAGAACTCCTACAGAAGGACCAGTGTGGCTGCCCCCTCTCCAGGATGGTGTCTTTGTCTGTGGTTGCTTCTTCATCCCCAGCAGCAAGGCAGACCATCTGTTGATGCCTACCACCAGCTGCCATCTCATCTTGGCTTTCTCTTCTCCCCTGAGAATTCCTGACTTTCAGACACATGGTATTCTCTCCTGTCCTTGCTCAGCTTGGGTCCTTATCTTGAGGGAGCTGTCACAATCTCTCCCCTACACTTAGCATCACCCTGGTTTTCCCAAGGGGACTGAGGTCTGTAGCTCTCCTTAAATGAGTTTCCTACTGTCATATATGCCATCACATAGGCCTATAGAAAAGAGAGTGCATCCTGGAAAGCATCTGAGACAGCTCACTAGGGACATACAGCTTCCAGCAGGAGGAAAACAGATCTTAGGACTGTAAGTCCCAGGAGATCTTTATTTCAATTCCCCACATAGAGTCTCAAACATGTGAATCATGCCCAAGGTGGAAATTTTACCTTGATATAGTTTCCTGGAGAGAAAAAATACACACATACACAAACACATAATTCTCTGTGAATTGCTTCTAGCTGGCTGGCTGAATAACATTCCTACCCAGACCACACAGCTCTGTTGTCCAGAGCTCTCAGTGCCCTGCATCTCTGCTCTCTCCATCATGATGGCCTGCACCAGGCCCAGAACATGTGAGCCTGGCATGGTTCTTATAACATGAGAGGGTCAGGTCCCTAGGAGTAGAATCTAAGATGGGGATTCTTGGGCAAGTGATGCTCTCAAGAAATGCTCTCAAGAGAAACTTGAGAGTGAGAAGTATGAAAAGCAGGAGAGAGCAGGGCAAGAAGTTCAGCAAGGATGTCAGGGAAATCTCACCAAAATTCAATAGCTGGGGAGCCCTGGGGCATCAAGCACCCAGAGGCAAAGGGGCTAGGCTGTTAGCCTCCCCCATTGGTTAGCCTTTGGCCAAGATACCCCCTCAGGGGCAGGACTTGTAATCTCCCACACCTCCAGCTTCCAGCAATCAAGGGCCCACCTCCCGGCAAGAGTACAGGGGGGAGCTGTTAACAGCCAGCACCCACAGCACTTAAGAGATGAGTGCACCATCCAGTATAGGGGATCTGAGTAAGATACCAACAACATCTGTCACACCCCCGGCTACAGAGTGACTGTTTGTGTACCCCAATTCATGTTAAGGTCCTAATCACCAATGTGATGGTGTTTGGAGATGGAGCCTTTGAGAGGTACTTGGGTTTGAATGAAGTCATGGGATCGCAGCCCTCATTATGGGACTGGTGCCCTTATAATTCTCTTGGCAATGTGAGCATACAGTGAGCAGACAGCTATCTACAAACTAGGACCTGGGTCCTCGCCACCACCTCACCATGCTGGCACCTGGATCTCAGACTTCCAGCCTCCAGAAATGTGAGAAATCAGTGTCTCTTGTTTAAGACATCCAGTCTATAGAACCTTGTTATGGCAGCCCTAACTGATTAGAACATCCCTTTTTTTCTCTACAGCACATATTTTTTAACAGGTCCTTCACTAGTCCACTTTCACTTTTTTCTAAATCCGTCATAGTTGGACATGAACACAATAATTTAATTTCAGTTTTGATCAACCATGTTGAACACCTAGACTACTTGCTTCCATGATTAGGCAAGGGTTATTTTGAATTTTCACCACAAAATTTCAGAGACCACATACTCTTGTTTCTTTATTTTATAAATGAGGAAACTAAGGCACCAATAGGACTTACTTTTTCCAGCAAATTTTGAAGCAAAAAAAAGGCTGAGACTGCCTAATTTTCAGGCAAGAGCTCTTCTGCCATCCTTCTATTCCTCCTTATGTCATTGCATTATAACTATTTTGCTAAGATTTTCTAATTAATCATTATTGGAAGTGATCATTAAATTCAATGCTTGGAAAAAAGTTGCATGCCAGGAATAGTATTCCCTCCTGTGGTTTATGTCTTAGATGAGGACATGGAGTTAAGCCAGATATAGAACCTACTTAAGCCTTACAAAGTTTTAAACCAAACTTGAACCTTCTGGAGTTCATTTATTTATTCTTGGCAACTAGCAGCTTCCTGATTCTTGGAAAGTTGCTGGCTCACTTAAAAGAAAATCTCAAGAGATTTTTTGTGCATTGAGTAGATCCTACAAAACAATTTTTTGAAGTATAAAGTATAAATAAATAAGAAACCAAAGACTAGAGTTCTAAAATACATGTGGATGTGATCATTAAGGGAACAACACACTAGGCAAAATGCATAACTGTTTCTTGTGCCCTAAACACTGCAGATAGTCTTGAGCTCAGCAAAACCCAAACATATGGAATTTTCCCTTTGTCTGGAACTTTCCTTAACTATGTAATGACTTAGGCTAGTGGCAAAGGGCACCAGAGTGAGCCTAGCTCAAGATCAACCCATTCCACTCTATCCTCAAGTATTTATCTTGCAATATGAGCTATAAGTGAAGTTTCTTTCTGCTTTCAAATCCAAACTGGTCCAAAAAACCTGTCATGAAATCAGAGTGAAAATGTTGTCATCCAGTCTCATGACCATTGAGGGCCAATTAGGAAAACTGCTTTTCCTAAAGGCATAATACTCTGAAGATTAAACGCCATGGAAGAGGGGACTCCTTAGAATACAGGTGATTTCCTTTGACAAAGATAAAACATTTTTGCTTCTTATTTGGCCTTCAGTCATCTAGATGGCCAGTTGGTCTCTACCTTGGTCCACACTGCCCTCTCTCCTAACCCAGGTTCAGCTCAAGGCTTTTTAAGATTTCTCACCTCTCTGCTGTATAGTATTGGGGTGGCCAAAAAGTTCATTTGGCCATTTCCTTAAGCTGGTTTTAGAAGTGCTTAATTGTCTTAACTTTATTAGAAAGAGTTTTGTTAGATTGTATTGTGACAGCTGTCACATCAGTGTGTATTAAAAAAACTTATCAAAATTGGTGAATCTTTGTGTAGCCACTTTAATATTGAAGATGGAAGAAAATTAGAAACATTTTTGGCATATTATGCTTTATTATTTCAAGAAAGGTAAAAATGCAACTGAAACACAAACACAAAAAGATTTGTGCAGTGTATGGAGAAGCTTCTGTGACTGATTGAATATGTCAAAACTGGTTTGTGAATTTCTGTGCTGGAGATTTCTCTCTGGACAATGCTTCATGATTGGGTAGACAAGTTGAAGTAGATAGTGATCAAATCGAGACATGAATTGAGAACAATCAACGTTATACCATGCAGGACATAGTCGACTTACTCAAAATATTGAAATCAAGCATTGGAAATAGTTTTCACCAGATTAGTTATGTTAATCGCTTTGATGTTTGGGTTCCACAGAAGTTAAGTGAAAAAACCTTCCTGACCATATTTCTGCACGCAATTCTCTACTGAAATGTCACAAAAATGTTCAATTTTAAAAACAAACTGCAATGGGCAATGAAAAATGGGTACTTTACAATAATGTGGAACAGAGGAGATGGTGGCACAAGCAAAATGAATGACACTAAAAGCCAGTCTTCATCCAAGGAAGATGATGATGAGGGTATAATGGGACTGGAAGAGAATCCTCTATTATGAGCTATTTTTTGAAAACCAAATGATGAAATCCAACAAGTACTCCTCCCCATTAGGCCACTGAAAGCAGCACTTGATGAAAAGCATCCAGAATTAGTCAACAGAAAACACATAATCTTCAATCAGGATAATGCAAAACCACATGTTTCTTTGATGGCCAGACAAAAACAGTTACTATTTGGATGGGAAGTTCTGATTCATCCTCCGTATTCACTAGGCATTGCACCTTCAGATTCCCATTTATTTCAGTCTTTAAGCATCGTCTTAATGGTAAAAAATATCAATTCCCTGGAAGACTGCAAAAGGCACCTGGAACAGTTCTTTGCTCAAAAAAAGAAAAAAAGTTTTAGAAAGATGGAATTATGATGTTGCCTGAAAAATGGCAGGAAATAATGGAACAAAATGATGAATATGTTGCTCAATAAAGTTATTGGTGAAAACTTCCAGACAAGATGGGAGATACGCTTCACTTTTTTGCACAACCAAAAGAAGGATAAAAACCAATTTAAAAACAAAAATCAATCAGAACTTCCAGAAAATCAAACCATAGAGAGTCCAACAACCAAAGAGTTAAAGAAGAAACATTCATCCAGAGACTGGAAACCAGTGTGAAGAGGACAAGCAGCAAAGTAGTGGCTGGCAGACTGGGTGGTCCCACATTCATGTGCAGGTAAGCTTGGAGAACAACTGGGGAACAAGACAGATCATGCAACCCAGGATTCCAGTGCAGGAAACTAAAGCTTTAAAACCTCTGGATGTAAAAACCTGTAGGGGTTGTGGTAGTGGGAGAAACTCCAAGTCTCACAGAAGAGTCTGTTGGAGGGACCTACAGGATCCTAGAATATACACAAGCCCACCTACCCATGAATAAGCACCAGGGAAGCACTTTAAAGGGCACAATCTGCTTGTAGGAAGCAGGGGAAGTGACTGAAAGCAAGGGTGAGAGCCAAGCAAGCAGCATTGTTCCCTCTCTGACCCCTCCCCCACATACAGCACCGCAACGCAGTACAACATGGGTTATCCCACCCTGGCAAATACCAAAGCCTCCCCCCCTTACAAAATTACAGGTGCATCAAGACAAAGAAATAGGGCCCAAATGAAAGAACAGATCAAAACTCCGGAAAAAAGCCCTGACTGGCATAGCTCAGTGGATTGAGCGTGGGCCTGTGAACCAGAGTATCGCGGTTCGATTCCCAGTCAGGGCACATGCCTGGGTTGCAGGCCAGTTCCCAGCAGGGAACACATGAGAGGCAACCATACATTGATATTTCTTTCCCATTCTTTCTCCTTCCCTTCCCCTCTCTCAAAAAAATAAATAAATAAAATATTTATTAAAAAATAAATAAAATTTTTTAAAAACTCCAGAAAAAGAACTAAGCAATGAGGAGTAGCCAGCCTATCAGATGCAGAGTTCAAAACATTGGTAATCAGGATGCTCACAGAAATGATTGAGTATGAACACAAAATAAAGGAAGACATGAAGGCTATGCAAAGTGAAATAAAGAAAAATATACAGAAAACCAACAATGAAGGGAAGAAAACTGGGACTCAAAGCAACGATTTGGAACAAATGGAAGAGATAGACATTCAATCAGAACAGAATAAAGAAAGAAGAATTTAAAAAAATGAGGAGAGGCTTAGGAACTTCTGGGACAATTTTAAATGTTTCAACATCTGAATAATAGGGATGTCAGAAGGAGAAGAGAAAGAGAAAGAAATCGAAAACTTATTTGAAAAATAATGAAAGAAAATTTCCCTAATTTGGTGAAGCAAATAGACATGCAAGTCCAGGAAGCACAAACAGTCCCAAATAAGTTGGAACCAAAGAGGGCCACACCAAGACACATTATAATTAAAATGCCAAAGGTTAAAGATAAAAGACAGAATCTTAAAAGCAGCAAGAGAAAAGCAGAGAGTTACCTACAAAGGAGTCCCCATAAGACTATAAGCTGATTTCTCAAAAGGAACTTTGCAGGCAAGGAGGAACTGGAAAGATATATTCATGTAATAAAAAGAAAGGATATACATCCAAGATTACTCTATCCAGTAAACCTATCATTTAGAATTGAGGGGCAGATACAGTGCTTCCCAGACAAGGTAAAGTTAAAGGAATTCATCACCACCAAGCCCTTATCATATGAAATGTTAAAAGGACTAATGAAAAAGAGAAGATCAAAACTATGAATAGTAAAATGACAACACTCATAACTGTCAACAACTGAATCTAAAAACAAGAACATACTAAGCAAACAACCAGAACAGGAACAGAATCATAAATATGGAAGTCATATGGAGGCTTATCAGCTGGGAGGGGAATAGAGGAGAATGAGTAAAAAGGTACAGGGATTAAGAAGCATGAATTGGTAGTACAAATAGACAGGGCGAGGTTAGGAACGGTAAAGGAAACAGACAAGCCAAAGAATTTGGCTTGACCCACGAGAATATGCATGACCTACGGACATGAACTAAAAGACGGGATTGCTGGAGGAGAGGGTACTGGGCAGAGGTGGGCAAAGGGGAAAAATTAGGACAACTGTAATATCATAATCAATAAAATATACTTTTAAAAAGAAGCTGGCAGATCTGGTGTCAGGTGAGAGTTCAATTCCTGGCTTGTAGAGAGCTATCTTCTCTCTGTATCCTCACATGGCAGACAGAGGTAGGCTAACTCTATTCCACATTTTACAAAGACAATAATCTTATCAGGGGATCCATTTTTATGGCCCAACTACCTCCCAAAGGCCTCACCTCCTAATTTATCACATTAGAGCTTCCCCATATGAATTTGGGAGAGACATATTCAGTCCATAGCAGATATCCTCCACCTGAGCTGTTAACTGAACACTTGGGTGTGGATGTAGCCTCTGAGATGAGCATAGCGCTAATAGGTCATATGTAATATGCAATAGGATATAATAGTATGTAGTATCCAAGAAAACTTTGAAAAAGAACAATAGCAAGGGAGGAGTTCACTCTAGAAGATGTAAAAACATACTGTAAAACTAGTTCAAAAAATTCTAGTATAGTTCCTAATAAAACAAAATAAGTAGCATAGACATAAATAACAACTTCATTTGTGATCAGTAAATGGCACCAGGTCATATAATGGGATAGTTATTTGAAAAATCTAATTAAGTACTGAGGTAGAAGCAGTTAGTGCTTGCTAAATATTCTAGAGGGTCTGGCCCCCAGTTGGAAGTGAAAGACTGCGGTGGTGAAACTACAGGCAAAGCAGCCTGGGTCCCTGAGTCACCACTTGGAGGTGTATAACTCAGGAATGATCCTGACCCGCACTGGGCTTAATGTCTGTGAGAATTAAGACTTTGTTGCATTGAGGCATTGAGATTTCAGGGTTTGACAGTTGTAGTAGCCAATGTTAATTATCTGAGATACAACACCTTCACACTTTATAGCACATATCAAAATCAAAATAAATTCTAATAAGAATAAAATAAGATATTAAAACCTGGAAGAAAATCAAAATAAATGTTTTTTAATTGCTGGGTGGGGTTTTTATAGGCCTACAAGCAATAAAAGAGATTATAGAAGGAAAAAAATACATAGTTTAACTGCATAAAAATTTTTAAATTCTGTTTAAAACATATTTGAATTGAAAAACAGAATTGAAAAACAAATGAGAAGAGAATACTTGCAGCAAATATGATAAAGGGTTAATATCCTTAATATACTGTATAAAGAGGCCAGGGAAGAGACAAAGGATTATCTGAAGCAAGGCTTTAATCATAGCTGTCTTGTCCTGATACCGAAAATGTTTCTGAATTCCATTTCTGCCAATTGGTGTGCGATCTGTACATGCAAACTGTATTTAACATTGGCTCAAACCCAACCTCATTAGTAGAGACAATCTGCCACAAAGAAAAGATCATTATAATGCTTCATGCAGCCAAATGTCCGTGATGTTTCTAGTATGTGCTATTGGAAGTTCTCCATGTGGTTTTTCCCTTCTATTGGTGCAAGAAATTTAGAGCTGGTTATGCTCCAGCCCCACTCCTTGGGAGCCCAAGGGTAATGGCCGGATTGTCCACAGGAATAGAGCTGGAGCAGACAATGAGGAAATTTGAGGCCACTTTTAAAAAACAATTCTGCTGGTATTCATTTGGTCATTAAAGTATATTATTGAGCCTATGACCTGGTGCTAGTCACTTTCTATGCATTACCTTATTTAATCCTTGCAACAACCTTACATTTAGGTATTTTTAGCCTCTTTTTCAAATAATGAAACTGAGGTAAAATTGGTGAAATAATTTGGCCAGAATTATTTGAGGAACTGACAAAGCCAGGATCTGAAGCACAGTGTGTCTGATTGGAAGGTCACGTACCTGACTCCTGCTTACACTGCAGTGGACAGATACTGAGGTAAGGATAGGACTTCTGCTGCCAGCTATGTTCTGTCCTAAAACAACTAAGAAAAACCCAGATAAAAATGAAATAATAGTTACAAGATACTGGATATCGAAAAGAAAAAAAACAGCGATCCCTGTGAGAATGGACACAAGTCCTGTGATTGTTCCACCTAAATTCCCAGAGAGATCCCAGGATACATAGCAGGCAAGGGGAACCCGGGGAGCACCCAGAAGCAATCACCTGGCAGGCATGCCAAAGTCACAAGAATTCCCAGGCCAGAGACTGGAAAATAGAGGGCTACCCATAGAAACAGAGCTCTGGAGATCAGTAGAAAGTCCTCTTTGAGTCTTTAGCTAAGTTCTGATCAGTATATCCATGTGGAAAAAATCCGAGACCAAGGAAAAAAATCAGAGGAAAAAATTCCTGGAACTCACACAAGGACAATTGAAAAACAACTCTTGTTTTCAGCTGCCAGATTTGAAAACCTCAGAATTCATGGGCATTGGGTGAAGTACTAAGAAAGGTTTTGTCTAATTTGGGAGACAGAATTAGCCCTAAAGTAAATCTGTTCTGGTTCAGCCTTAGAGAGCTTAAAAGTAAGACCTGAAAAAAATCAAACTCTTCCTAAGTAACTTAGCTGCATCTTAGAATAAAGTTTGAGAATTTTATAGAAATGAAAAATACATACGCAGCACCCAACAAGGTAAAATCTACAATGTCTGACATCTAATAAAAAATTAGGTATGAAAGTTGTAGGAGAATACAATGCATGAGGAAAAAACTAATCAATTAAAACTGACCCAGAAATGACACAGATGATAGAATAGACAAGGATATTAATTATTATAACAGCATTCTACATGTTCAAGTAGTTAAGGGAAAGATTGAACATGTTTAATAGATATAAGGAATTTATTTTAAAAATTACCCAAACCATATATCTAGAGATAAAAGGAAACCACAATGTCTGGTGTGAAAAATAAACTGGATAGGATTAGACACTGTAGAGAAAAGAATAATGAACTCAAAGACACAGCAATAGAAACTATCCAAAATAAAATACTTGGAGAAAAAATGACTGGAAAAAGAAACCCAGAACGTCAGTGAGCTGTGAGATAACTTCAAGAAGCCTAATATGAAGGTAATTGAAATCCCCCCAAAAGGAAAAGACAAAAATAATAATAAATAAAAACTTGATGATAATTATAACCTCACATATCCAAAAATCTCAACAAACTCCAAGTACAAAAAACATGAAAAAATACACCAAGACACATCATAATTGATTGGTTAAAACAGTACAGCTAATAATTCTACAAAGGACACAAAATTTAAAATGTACAACTAATTTAAAACAAGGCAGGAAAAGAATACACATAGCAAATGTTAGATGTAAACCCAACCATGTTTTAAAAATCACATTAAATGTATATGGTCTAAATTCCCCTAGAAAAGGGCAGAGGTTTTTAGATTTGGTAAATAATAGCGAACTCCAATGATCTGCCAACAAGAAACCCACTTGAAATATAAAGACACAAATAGATTTAAAAAGAAATTAATAGTAAAGGACATACTATGCTGCAATAGATTCCTAGGGCTGCCCTAACAAATTACCACAAACTTGGTAACTGAAAACAACATAACTTTATTTTGGAGGCTAGAAGTCTTAAATCAAAGTGTTGGCAGGGCCATGAGCCCTCTGAAGGCTCTAATGAAGAATTCTTTTTTGTTCTTCCAGCTTCTGTGGCTCTTGGTAGTTCCTTGGCTTGTATGAGCATCACTCTAATGTCTGCTCCCACCTCAGGTGACCTTCTCCTTGTGTCTCTGTGTCCTTTTCTGTCTCTTATAAGCTCACTGTCATTGGATGTAGGGACCACCCTAATCCATATGATGACATCTCAATCCTTACCTTAATTATTTCTGCATAGACCCTATTTCCAAATAAGTTCACATTCTGAGATCCCAGATAGTCATGAATTTGCAGCAGAGGAGCACTATTCAACTGGCCACACATGCTGACACTAATAAAAAAAAAAAAGCCTGGGGTAGCTGTACACATACCAGACAAAATAGATTTCACAGCAGCACATATGTCCAGAGATTAAGAATATCATTTCAGCCCTGGCTGGTGTGGCTCAGTGGATCGAGCACCAGCCTGCAAATCAAAGGGTCACTGGTTTAATTCCTGGCCTAAGGCACATGCCTGGGTTGCATGGCAGATCCCCAGTAGGCGGTGGGTGAGAGGCAATCACTCATTGATGTTTCTCTCCTTCTCTTTCTCACTCTCTTTTTCTCTGCCTAAATAAATAAAATCTTTTTTATAAAGAATATCATTACATATTGATACAGAAACCAATTAATCAAAACGTATAATTGTTCTGAACATTTATACACTTAATAATAGAACTTCAAAGTGTGTGAAGCAAAAACAGAACTACAATGACGAACATACAAATTCACAATTATAGCTGTATATTTCAACACCCTATTTCAATAATTGAGAAAACAAGTAGAAAAATAATCTGTGTAACATATAAGCCCTGTAAAACAGTATAAAAAACTTGATTTAATTAATATTTGTGGAACAACATTCCACCCAACAACAGAAGCATGTACATTCTTCTCAAGTGTCTGTAGAAAATCCACCAAGATAGACTATATCTGGGCTACAAAATAAGTTTTAATCACTTTAAAAAGAGTCAGTTCCTACAAGGTATATTCTCTGATTTTAACAGATTAAATTAGAAATCAGTAACAAATATTTCTGGAAAATCTCCAAATATTTGGAAACTACATAATACACTTCTAAATAGCACAAAGGCTAAAGAAGAAATCAGAGGAAATTAGAGAGTATTTTGAACTAAACGAAATAAAAACAAAATATATTGAAATTTGTGGGGTCCAATCAAAGCACTAGTTAGAGAGAAATTTATAACACTAAATGCCCATGTTAGTAAAGAAGAATCTCAAGTCAGAGACCTGAGCCTTTACTTGAAAAGCTAGGGGAAAAAAAGCAAGATGGACCAAAAAAAGTATATGTCATTAAATTAATAACAAAAGAAAAAGAAAAATCAATGGCACCAAATGGTCAATATTTAAAAGATCCATAATATTTGTAACCCTCTAGCTAGACTGACCAGGAAAAATAAGAGAACAAATTGCCAATATTAAGAATGAGAAAGAGGGACTTCTGCCAAGATGGAGGTGTAGGTGGAAACACTGCACCTTCTCACACAACCAAGTTTAAAGACAACAAAATTTTAGTAGCAGAAAACGCAGCCAAAACACAGAAAATTGAACTATTCGGAAGTCTGACAACAACGAATTCTTCAGCCAGACTGATAAACCAGCGAAGGAGTGAGCAGTGAGACAGATTGCCCAGGCCCCAGCAGCAGAAAGCAGCAGAGGGGACCTCCATTGCCTCTCTTTCACCCCACCCCCACATACAGTGTCACAACCCAGCCACCTGGGCAGCCCCGCCCTGGTGAACATATAAGGCTCCGCTCCTCATACTTAACAGGCACGAACAGACGGAAAATGGCTCAAGAAGAACTCAAAGCTCCAGAGTCCATAACTCTAACCAACAAAGAAATAGCAAAACTTTCAGATGCACAGTTCAAAACACTGGTGATCAGGATGCTCACAGAACTGGTTGATTTTAGTCACAAATTAGAGGAACATATGAAGGCTAAACTAATTGAAATGAAGGGAAATGCACAGGAAACCAATAGTGATGGAAAGGAAACTGGGACTCAAATCAAGGGAGTGAACCAGAAGAAAGAAAAAAATGACCAAACAGAAAAATATGAAGAAACAAGAATTCAAAAAAATGAGGAGAGGCTTAGGAACCTCCAGGACATCTTTAAACGCTCCAACATCTGAATTATAGGGGTACCAGAAGGGGAAGAGGAACAGCCACCAGTGGAAAACTTATTTGAACAAATAATAAAGGAGAATTTCCCCAATCCAGCAAAGGAAATAGACTTCCAGGAAATCCAGGAAGCTCAGAGAGTCCCAAAGAAATTGGACCCAAGAAGGAACACACCAAGGCACATCATTATTACATTAGCCAAGATTAAAATGAAGGAGAGAATCCTAGAAGCAGCAAGAGATAAGGGGACAGTCACCTACAAAGGAGTTCCCATCAGACTGTCAGCTGATTTCTCAAAAGAGACCTTACAGGCAAGAAGGGGCTGGAAAGAGGTATTCCAAGTCATGAAATCCAAAGACCTACATCCAAGATTACTCTATCCAGCAAAGCTTTCATTTAGAATGGAAGGGCAGCTAAAGTGCTTCTCAGATAAGATCAAATTCAAGGAGTTCATCATCACCAAGCCCTTATTATATGAAATGTTAAAGGGACTTATCTAAGAAAAAGAAGATAAAAAAGATGAACAGTGAAAGGACAGCAAATTCACAGTTATTAACAACTACATCTAAAACAAAAGCAAACTAAGAGGACAGCTAGATCAGGAGTGGAAACATAGAAATGAAGATCTCATGGAGGGTTAGCAACAGGGGAGTGGGAGGAGGATAAGGGGGGAGAAGGTACAGAAAATAAGTAGCATAGACGGTAGGTAGAAAATAGACAAGGGGGAGGGCAAAAATAGTATGGGAAATATAGAATCTAAAGAACTTGAGACACGTGGTCATAAACTAAAGGGGGAGAATAGTGGGAGTGAGGGTGTGCAGGGTGGAGGGGAATGAAGGGGGGAATAGAACAACTGTAATGACATAATCAATAAAATTTTTTAAAAAGAATGAGAAAGAGGACTTTCAGCCAACATGGACGCATAGGTAATACAGTGTGCCTCCTCACACAACCAAAATAAAGACAATAAAAATTTAGAAATTAAAAAAAAACAACCAGAACTGACAGAAACTTGAATTGTACGGAAGTCCAACAATGGAAATATGCATTGGTACTTTAACACGTATTGCACTGAATCTATAAATTGCTTTGGGTAGTATGGACATTTTGACAATGCTAATTCTTCCAATCCATAAACACGGTAAATGTCTCCATTTGTTTGTGTCTTCCTTGATTTCTTTCTTCAGTGTTGCGTAGTTTTCTGCATACAGGTCTTTTACCTCCTTGGTTAGGTTTATTCTAGGTATTTTATTATTCTTTCTGCTATATCGAATGGAATTTTTTCTTGATTTCTGCTTCTACTGTTTCATTGTTGGTATACAAAAATGCCTTTGATATCTGGATATTGACTTTGTAATCCGCTGTTTTGCCAAATTCATTTATTACATCAAGCAGTTTTTGGGTAGAGTCTATAGGATTTTCCATGTACACTATCATGTCATTTGCAAACAGTGACAGTTTTGTTTCCTCTTTTCCGATTTGGATGCCTTTTATTTCCTTTTCTTGTCTGATCGCTGTGGCTAAAACTTCCAATACTATATTGAATAGAAGTGGTGAAAGTGGGCAACCTTGTCTTGTTCCTGATCTAAGTGGGAAAGCTATTAGTTTTTGCCAGTTGAGCATGATGTTGGCTATAGGTTTCTCGCATATGGCCTTTATTATATTGAGGAATGCTCCCTCTATTCCCACTTTGCTGAGTGTTTTTTTATCACAAATGGGTGCTGTACCTTATCAAATGCTTTTTCTGCATGTATTGATGTGTTTTTTGTCTTTGCTTTTGTTTATGTGGTGTATTACATTTACTGATTTGTGAATGTTGAACCATCCTTGCATCCCTGAGATTAATCCCACTTGGTCATGGTGTATGATCTTTTTAATATATTATTAATGTGGTTTGCCAATATTTTGTTGAGGATTTTAGCATCTATGTTCATGAGCAATATTGACCTGAAGTTTTCTTTTTTTTTGTGATGTCTTTATCTGGTTTTGGGGTTAGGATGATGCTGGCTTCATAAAAAGAGTTTGTGAGTCTTCCATCATTTCGAATTTTTTTAATAGTCTTTGAAGGATAGGGGTTAGCTCTTCCTTAAATGTGTTGTAGCATTCTCCTGTGAAACCATATGATCCAGCGCTTTTGTGTGTCACGATTTTTTTTTATTATTATTGCTTCAATTTCTTCTGCTGTTTTTTCTCCTGCTTCTTCTTCATTCAATTTTGGAAGATTATATTTTTCTAGAAATTTGTTCATTTCGCCTAGGTTTTCAAATTTCTTGGCATACAGTTCTTCATAGTACTTTCTTACAATCCTTTGTATTTCTGTGGTGTCAATTTTAATCTCTTGTCTTTCATTTCTGATTGTGTTTATTTGGGTCCTCTCTTTTTTTCTTGATGAGCCTGCTTAAAGGCTTGTCAATTTTGTTTATCTTTTTGAAGAACCAGCTCCTGGATTCATTGATCCTTCAAATTGTGCTTTTCATCTCTGTATCACTTAATTCTGCTCTGATATTGGTTATTTTCTTTCTTCTACTAGCTCTGGGCTGTCTTTGTTGTTGTTCCTCGAGTTCTTGTAGGGTTAGGGTTAGGTTGTTTGCTTGAAATGGTTCTATCTTTTTTTAGGTAGGCCTGTATTGCAATGAACTTCCCTCTCAGGACTGCCTTCACTGTTTCCCATAAATTTTCAGTTGTTGAAAGTTCATTTTCATTTGTTTCCAGTAACTTTTTGATTTCTTCTCTAACTTCATTCTTGACCCATTCATTGTTTAATAGCATGCTATTCAATCTCCATGATTTTGATTGTTTGAGGTTTGTTTCCTTTGGGGTTGGTTTCTAGTTTCAATTCCTTGTGGTCAGAGAAAATGCTTGGTATGATTTCAATTTTCTTGAAATTGTTGAGGCTTGTTTCATGTCCTGTTGTGTGGTCTATCTTTGAAAATGTTCCATGTGTACTTGAAAAGAATGTGTATTTAGCTTCTTTGGGATGAAGGGCTCTATATATCTCAGTTAAGTCTATTTCATCTAGGGCTTTGTTCAATGCCACAATATCTTTGTTGATATTTTATTTGGAAGATCTGTCCATTTTTGACAGTGGGGTATTAAAATCCCCTACTATAATTGTGTTACTGTCAATACCTTTCTTGAAATCCTCTAAATTTTTTTAATGTATTTGGGTGGTACTATGTTGGGTGCATATATATTCACAATGTTTATGTCTTATTGGTGGATTCTTCCCTTGAATATTATGAAGTGGCCTTCTGGATCTCTCTTTATCACCCTTTTTTGGAAGTGTGTTTTGTCTGATATGAGTATTGCTACCCTGGCTCTTTTTTCCTGTCCATTGGCTTGGAAAATTTGTTTCCAGCCCTTTACTTTTAATCTGTGTAGGTATTTTTGTCCTGAGGTGGGTCTCTTGTAGGCAGCATATGTGTGGGTAATGCTTTCTTATTCATTCAGCTATTCTTTGTTATTGCATTGGAGCATTTAATCCATTTACATTTAAGGTTATTACTGATAGGTACTTACTCATTGCCATTTTTGTACCTGTGTTTCTCTCTCTCTCTTTCTCTCTTCCTTCCTTTCCTTAAAGCAGTCACTTTAGCATGTCTTGCAGAGCTGATTTGGTGGAGGTGTATTCTTTTAGACTTCTTTTGTCTGGAAAGCTCCTTATTTGGCCTTCTATCTTGATTGAGAGCCTTGCTGGATAAAGCAGCTTTGGTTGTAGTCCTCTGGTTCTCATTACTTGGAATATTTCTTGCCATTCTCTTCTGGCTTGGAGGATTTCCATTGAGAAGTCAGTTGCTAACCTTATCGGGGCTCCCTTGTATGTTATTTTGTTTTTCTCCCTTGCTTCCTTTAAGATTCTCTCTTTGTCTTGGAATTTTATCATTTTTATTAAGATGTGTCTTAAAGTGGGCCTCTTTGGGTTCCTCTTGATTGGGACTCTCTGTGTTTCCTGGATTTGTGTGACTTTTTCTCTCAACAAGTTAGGGAAGTTTTCCATCATTACTTTTTCAAATAGGTTTTCTATCCCTTTCTCTTCTTCTTCTCCTTCTGGTATTCCTATTATTCGGATATTATTACATTTCATATTGTCCTGTATTTCTCTTAATCCCGCTTCATTCTTTCTGAGCCTCTTTTCCTTTTCTTGCTCTTTCTGAGTGTTTTTTTCTACTTTGTCCTCCAACTAATGGATCCAATCTTATGCTTCATCTACCCTGCTTTTGATTCCTTCTACCATGTTCTTCAGTTCAGATACTGTGTTCTTCATTTCCTCTTGTCCCTTGTTGATAGTTTCTATTTCCTTTTTCATGTTAATATAGTTTGCAGCAAGTTCATTGCCATTTCCCTGTAGTTTTTGGTAATTTGCTGTGAGCTCATGGAGCTTTCTGATAATCACTGCTTTGAACTCAATATCTGATAGTTGAGTTGCTTCTATTTCATTTAGCATTCTTTCTGAGGTTTCCTCCTTTTCTTTCATTTGTGGTTTGTTTCTTTGTCTTCCCATTGTTTGTGAGATTCTTCTTGTTAGCCTAAGCTTCTTAAATTGATTTGTTCTGACTCCCTGGGTTTATGGTGTAAACTTATGTGGTAGAGTACCTATGAGATTCAGTGGTGCAGACTCCTTTGGGTATCCTGGTGTTCACCACTTCCACCTACTCTTCTTTGTGATCATTTGGAGGGGAAGGCAAAATGGTTTAAGACAGCAAGGGAGTATTCTATGCTATTTACAGAAGTAGCCAGTAAAGAAGAGATAGAAGATCCTTTGGCTATGTATAGTGTTAACTGTGATATTCCACCCAATTAGCCACTTTTTAGAAAGGATGGAAAGAAGATAAGACTCTTGTTGGGGAGAAAAGGATTGTGAGTTGGATCTAGAAAGCAGTGAGGTTGTGGGAGGTCAGATTCTGAGGTAAGGTGAGAGTAAAGGATAGTAAATAGGTGTAGTGTGTGAGAGAATAGAGTTCATCACTACCGTAATAGATGTCAGGAAACTGAAGTGGGCTAAGATCTGGGAGGGGTGTTGTGAAGTATTCACAACAGTATGGGACAGCTATTATTTACAATAATATTAGAGCAACAATCATATGACAGAGTCTATGAGATCTAGATACCAAGAATAGGGAGTATTGAACCTTCAGTAGTGTGCTAATGGAACACAGGTGAAGTGAAGGACAGTAAATTAGCAATATACACTATGAATGAGAGAATAGAGGAATCCTGTCAAGTGATGCAATATAACCAGCCAAGCAAAGAAGATTAAACAGAAAGAAGAGAAATACAAAAAATATTATTCAGATAAAATATGTAAGAATAATGAAAAATAATAATACAAATATGCGATATCTTGCCAGTTCTCTGTGATAGCAAAGTGAAATTTGTCTCTCTATCTCAGCTGTTGGGATGCCCCTTCTTTGGATCCAGCTCTTCCTCTTTTCACAGTATGGGGGTTTTTTTGTCTCCTTTGTGGGTATTTCAAAAAAAAAAAAAAGCAGACTAAGGAAGGTAGAAGAGATAAAATTGGAAAGAAAGGAAGAAGGAATAAAACAAGAAAGAAGGAATGAGAAGCAAAAGGAATTGAGAGATAAAAATAAAAATTAAAAATAACTTCCAAAAAATCAAACAAACAAACAAACACCCCCCCCCCAAAAAAAAAATTTCTTGCTGGTTTCAAACTGGCCAAAACTGGTTTTTATCTTCTTGCTGGCTGTAGCAGGCTGAGGGTCGGGCTTACAGATGTGGTCTCCAGGTCTCCTGAGGCACACACACACACTGACTCCAGGTTTACCGGTGCAGGCTTCCAGGATGTCTTATTGGGCCTGGAAGGGCCTTGAAAGAACCAGAAGAGAGAGAAGCAATAAAGCCTCAGGGTCCTTTGCCAGAGGAACCAGATACCAAAGAGTGCTGAGGTTTTATTACATCAGTGTGGCTGGCAGAGCTGGGACCTCCTCCACAGCTGGCTATCAGGTGCAGAGAATACATGTACCCTCACTCGTGGCTGTCACAAGTCAGGACATGGCCATTCCCAGCCTGGAACTGCAGGGAACTCACCTGTGATCAAAAAGTCTGAGATGGTCACACTTTAGAGGAACTAGGGAGGGGCCTGTCAGTTTTCTTGACAATAAAATCAAGGGCCAGGGGATTGTTATCATTGTGTCACCTTCTCTTTCTGCTGCTGATGGTAGCTCAGTCCTGTATTTCATCAATAATTCCCCTTAGGGTAACTGCACTGGAAAAATTAAAGGGAATTCCTACCACCTCCCCCTTTCTAATCTCCCCTTACCCCCCTATTTTAGTTTCATATAGATGCTGTAACAAATCACCCCAAACCTAGTGACTTTCAAATTTATTATCTTGTAGCCTGAGGTCAAAAGTCTGAAATGCTCTGACTAGGCTAAAAGGAAGTGTTGGCGGAGAGTGGCTTTCCTTCTGGAGGCTCTGGGGGCAAATGGGTTTTATTGCCTTTTCAAGCTTCTAGAGGCCTCCACATTCCTTGGCTCATGCACATCTCATCTTCAAAACCAGCCTTTTTCCAGTCGAAAAATCTTTCTCACATCATATCACTCTGACTCTGATTCTGACTCTTCTGCCTCTCTCTTTCCCTTCTGAGGATACTTGTGATCATACTGGGACCTCCTGGATCATCCAGCACAATCTCCCCATTTTAAGGTCAGCTAATTAGCATCTTCAATTCCATCTTCAACCTTAATTCCCTTCCCCATATCCTCCAACATGTTCACAGGTCTCAGGGATTAGGACATAGGCATCTTTGGGGAGCCATTATTCTGCCTATTCCCCCACTCACAACCTCACCATCATGTCTTGTTAATTGCAAGGATTAAACAAATCTTATGTTTTCAAGAATATTTTTTAAAAGGTGCATCATCAGAGGCTCCCCAAATTTGCTTTGGTTAAGAAAGTTAGTGACCAGGAGAAATGTTGCTTTAATTGTTGGCATAAAACATTGCCAGTGACACTCCATGGCTCTCTCCCTGCTGAAAACATCTCGGAAGCCATTCAGGTAAGGCTTGACTTTGAAAAGATACTCATAGGCTTCCCATCATGAAGAGAAGGATGCCAAAGCTCAGAATAAGTCAGATGCCAAAGTCAGAATAAGCAGCTAATGGCAAAGGGATTTTAGAAAATTCTTCCCAGCAACATAGACCATCTTTACTTAATCATGAAAAGGTTGCTCCCAATTGGGTAGCCAATTGGTTACCTTTCTACAAGCACATGTCTATTATGGATGCCATGTCCCCTGTGTTAAGCAATACAAACATATGTCACAGCCCCTCTCTGGATTGCAATACTTTGTGTTGCCACTCATGGAGCCATGCTGGATCCTGCTGTGTACCTGCGGGTGTGCATTAGTATCCTGTGGCTACTGTAAAGTCTTATCACTAACTGATGGCTTCAAAATTTTTGTTTTCTCACAGTTCTGTGGGGCCAGAAGTCCAAGATCACTGTGTCAGCAAGGTTTGATCTTTCTGGAGGCTCTGAAGAAGACTTTGTTCCATACCTCTCTTCTAGCTTCTGGTTGCTGTCAGTAGACTCTGGCATGCCTTATCTTGTGGTTACATAACTACAATCTCTGCCTCCATCTCCACATGGCATCTCTCCTATGTTTCTTCTCTTTTGTGTGTGTCTTCTCCTCTTCTTGTAAGGACACTTGTTATTGACTTTAGGGTGCACCCAGTTAATCCAGGATGATCTGATCTCTACATCCTTAATTCAGTTACATCTACAAAGATCCTTTTTCCAAATAAGGTCATATTCACCGGTACAATGAGTTAGAACTTGGATACCTTCTGGAAGGTCACAAGTCAACATACTACAGAGTAGAATCTGGCCCCCAAGTGGCATTGGGTGTAATCCAGCCCCTGAGCCCAAACACCATCCGTTCAGGTGCAGTAAACTATTCAAGACCACCCCAAAACATCACTACATTTCACACCCTTTACCAATGCATACAATCTTTTCTCGCCAGAAATGCCTCTCATGTTCCTAGAAAACTCCTGGTTATCCTTCAAAATCTATCTCAAGAATCTCCTCCTTTATCAGATCTTCCCTATCCAAATTCCACAAGTAATACTTGTCTAACCATGTTTGTGTTTCTCTTTCTCCAACAAATCTTATATGTACCTCTATATAGAACCTATTACTATGATCTGTTTCTTCTACTAGACCATGAACAACATAAGAATCCAAAGATCCTAGGTCCCCATGCATCCATTCATTCAACAAATATTTACCAAGAGTCTGCTATGAATTAGGTACATAAGAGCAGCTGAAGAGAAGCACATACAACTAAGACATTTTATAATGTGGGAAACCAACCAAATCCAGGTCTGGAAGACCAGAGAAATTTCCTGAGAATGTAGTATCCTTTGAGTCAAAGGATAGAGAATATAGTGGCATTTAACTGGAAAAAGAATGGAAGAGTATTCCAGGCAGAAGCAATAATGTGGAGAAAGATACAGTAGTGAGAGTAAGCTCAAGTTCAAGGGCCTAGAAAAAGTCAAGTGTGGCTGGTTCAGGGTTGGAAGTTCCTGTGGTTGTGAAATGAGGCTGGTGGTATAGGCAAGGGTCAGAGAATACAGGATCTATAGCACACAGTACACAGGGCTTGTTAAAGTGTTTGGTCATTTTTCTTCTTTATGTCCCTGCTTAATCAATGTTGAATCAATGAATGAAAATTGACTGTCAGAGGTTGCCAAATGGAGGGGGGCTAGGGGGATGCATGAAAAAGATGAAGGGATTAAGATGTAAAAATTGCCAATTATTAAAACAGTCACAGAGATGTGAAGTGTAGGGAATACAGTCAATAGTATTGTAATATCATAAAACATAAGGAATATAGTAAATAATACTGTAATTACTATGTATGGTATCAGGTAGATGCTAGACTAATTGGGGAGATCACTTAATAAGTTATATAAATGTCTAATCACTATGTTGTACACCTGAAACTAATATAATATTTTATATAAACTGTAACTGAAAAATAAAAAGTATAGTAAAAAGTAAGAACCTAGAATAATTATATTATATAATATATAAAATAATTAAATAGCTGTTTTTAAAATAGAAAATTGAGAGAATTTTCTTAGGTGGCCGAAGAGGTGGAAACCAAGCCCATTTGCTCATGTCCCTAACACAGATTTTCATCTGATCTTTCAACAAGTGACCTGAGCAATCAACAGAATCTTAGCTGATACACCAGCTAAAGAGTACAGAGGAAGGTTTGTACCACCCACTAAGAGATTTTATAAGTTGAAGGGGAAGTACCCTGCACGAGGTGCCTGTAGCAGAGGAGAGAAAACACATCTTAGTAGCTCCTGCCCCTCCTGGAGGAGAGGGGCCCTGTACTGCACAGGAAATCCCAACCCTAAACAGGAGAGATTTGGGAGGACATGTGGAGTCTGGGAGACTCAGGTTGCACACACACAGCGAGTGTCACGTCCATAGCTGCAGCACCAACTGGGAGAGTTCAAGAGAGAAATTTTATCTCCTTAAACTGTTGGATGCACTGGCAGGCTATGGCCATCCCTGATGGAGAAAGACTTTTTACCTTTGAGAAAGTGGAGTGGGCAGAGAGCTGGGCAGTGGCTAGGTACTGCAGTGTGGGTGCCACATAAGGACTTTTTTAAAGAGGGGAGCAGAGGCATAGCTGCACAGGGACCTCATGCACATGTGCATCTGCCCTGCCCTCAAAGATGTCACACTGAAAGAGCAGTTCATGCCCACTGAGTCCAGCCAGCCAGGAAGAGTAGAAGGCTGTGGAGTGAAGGGATTTCAGGGCCCCAAACAGTGCAGCTTGCAAGTGGAGGGCTGCATGCAGAATGGAGGGCTGTGTGGTTTGGGTCTGAGCCTCCTGCAAGAGCAGTGACCTAGGAGCTGGATGGGCAAGAGTTGAGCACCTGAGATTCTTTGCAGGCAGGCAGGGCAACTCACACTGCACAGTACAAACCACTGGAAGAGGAAGGCATACCCAACCAACACCTGCAGGATCGCAAACTCTGCAGAACAGTAAGGCCAGGCTCAAGAACACCCTGCCAGGCACATATCCACAGGGGAAAGAAAAAGAATCTCCAAAGGAGCCCTTTGTGAACTTTTATGAGACACTATGGTGGTTCTTCCTCAAGCCCTATTCCACTGAAAACACAGAGCAGAGAGATTAGAAATTGGTGCAGCAAAAGATATTCAGGGCCTTTCCCAGCTTTTGCTCTCACACAGAGATGCCAACAGTGCCAAAAAGAAAAGAGCAGACCCTTTTACACAGACTGGCCCCTAAAGTGAACCAGACAGCTAATTCATCAGAACCTACACATTATTGGAAATAATCTTGGACAGAACAAGATGTGTGACACAGGGGTGGGGGAACGTGTCCACCATCCTCTCTGAAGACTGAAAAACTCCTTCTAGAGGGTGATCCAATAAGCCCATCCACCCAACTGCACTGGAGGCAGGTGGAAATGGCACACGTGGTGCTATCAGATGTTAGATGAACCACCTCTGGGTCTTGTACTGATAAAAAGGGAGAACAGCAAGGAACAGCCAAGCCTGAAGGAGAGAGCCACAGACTGGATCACTTAAAGCCTCACACAAGCTTCCTAAAGCTAGACTGGGACACTAGCTTACATTACCAGGAACAAAAGCTAAAGGAGAAGATGGTAGGCAAACAGACACTAGACTCTGCTAAGATGAATTCCACCTCCTTCTTTTTCATTATTTGTATTACTTTTTCTCCTGCATAGCTTCTTAACATTGTTTTTTTGTCTTTGACTTTGTCCCTATTATTTCACTAATTTTTTAAATTTTATTTATTTATCTTTAGAAGGGGCGGGAAGGAGAGAGGGAGAGAAATATCAATGTATGGTTGCTTCTGGTGCATCTCCTGCTGGGAACTGGCCTGCAACCCAGGCATGTGCCCTGACAGGGAATCGAACCGCAATCTTTTGGTTCCCAGGCTCATGCTCAATCCACTGAGCTACACCAGCCAGGGCTTATTTCACTATTTTTATATATTTTTTACTCTTATTATTTTATTTTAGTTTTAATTCAAACCTCAAATTTACTCTTCCCTTCTCTTACTTCATTTTTCTTCATCCTTCTCTTTCTTAGTTTTGTTTTAAATTTTATTTCTCTCCCTTTCTATGTCTTGTTTCTATTACTCACTCTTACAATTTCTCCTTTGTCCATCATCTCAAAACCATCTTTCTTTTTCAATTATCCATCTCACATTCTTTTTCCTTTTCTTATAACATCCTTATTCTCATTCCACCTTTATTCGCATTTGGTTGACTGTCAATGATATTGGGGTTGTCACATTTCTTCAAATTTATTCCTAGTTGTTCACAATTTTTTAAATTTTAAATCTCATATTATACTGTTTCCCTGTCCTACTTCATTTTGCCTTTCTCTTGCCCTGTGTTATTTTTGTTTTAAATGTTATTTTATACCTTTCTTAGCCAGGTTTCTAACCCATACACTTATTATTTCTTTTCCCCCATCCTCTCAAAATTATTTTTGTTCCTTTAGACATCTCACAATCTCTTTATATTTTTTCCTTTCTTATAATATTATTCTCTTCCCATCTTTATTAACTATTGCTCATTTGTCATGAATATTGCCATACTGATTGTTTTTTTTTAATTTGGTTCCTATTTTTTCACTTAATTTTTGCTTTCTTATTTTCTCCAAACTCATATTGTACTCTTCACTTTTCTTACTCCATTTTGCCCTATTCCATCCCTATTTTATTTACATCGAAAATATTATTTTTTCTTTTCTTCTCTTTCTTCCTATCACCTACTCTTACTATTTCTCTTCCTCCTACCTTGTCAAAATCATTCTTCTTTCCATTTATCACCTCATATTTTTTCTTATGTATAATATTCTTATTCCCTTTCCACCTTTATTCATCTTAGCTCATTTGTTGTTGATATTGCAGTAGTGGCTGGGGGTATTTTTGCTGGTGTGGGTTTTATTTGCTGAGTTGTTTCATTTTGTTCTGGCACCTCCTATACAACAGCATACAAGCCATGGTGGGGGTTCTAACTCTCAGTCATCCAGCTGGAGCGAAGAACCCACCAATGAACATGCCAACAACAACCTAAACTCCATCACAACAAGATAGACCACATATTGCATAAAGGGGATCCCTAGAGCATCCAGCTGAGGAGTTGAATGAGACTGCAACACTGAGTCCCACGGGACTCTTACCACAGAAGGCCAACCCTCAAACACAAGGACTCAAAGCAGATCAATCTAATACACAGACACAAACAAAAAGAGTCACCTAAAATAGGGAGACAAAGAAAAAACCCTTAATTGAAAGAAAGGGAGAAATTCCCAGAAAGAGTTCTAAATAAAATTGAGGGAAGGAATTTGTAACACACAGAGTGCAAAGTAATGGTTATAAGGATAGTAAAGGAACTCAGTGAGAAATATAAGGAACTAAGTGGGAATTACATTAGTATGAAAAATGACATAAAAACTATGAGTAAGAACCAGGAGTAAATGAAGATACAATATCTGAAATGAGGTACACTAAATGGAATTAAAAGCAGGCTAGATGAAGCAGAGGATCAAATCAGCAAGGAAGACAAGGTAGAAAAAATACCCAGTCAAGCAACAGAATGAAAAAAAACTCAAAAACAATGAAGATAGTTTTAGAGAGTTGCAGGACAACATGAAAACTAACAATATTTGCATTATAGAAATACCAGGAAAAGAAGAAAAGGAGCAAAGGATAGAAAACCTGTTGGAAAAACAATGACAGCAAACTTCCTTAACTTAGTGAGGAAAAAAGTCCCACAAGTTCAGGAAGCACAGAGATCTCCAATCAAAATGAACCCAAAGAGAGCCACTCAAAGATACATCATAATTAAAATGGCAAAATTTAAAGACAAAGAGAGAATCTTAAGGGCAGCAAGGGAGAAACAAGAAGTAACATACAAGGGAGCTCTGACAAAGCTATCAACTGATTTCTCAACAGAAACACTACAGGGAATGGCACAAAATATTCCATGTAATGAAAAGCAAAATCCTGTATCCAAGACTACTATACCCAGCAAGGCTCTTGTTTAAAATGGACAGTGAAATAAAGAGCATCCCAGACTACAAAAGGCTAAAGGAGTGGGTCTCCACCAAGCCAGTGTTGCAAGAGATGCTAAAGGGAATGCTTTATGAAGATTAAGAAAAGAGAGAGAGGAACACAGGCACAAAGGGGAAAGTGGCAGTGAATACCTATCAATAATAACATTAAATGTAAGTGTATTAAATGCCCCAATCAAAAGATGTAGGGTAGCTGACTGGATTAAAAAACATGACCCACATTTATGCTGTCTACAACAGACCCACCACAGAACAAAAGATCTACACAGGCTGAAAGTAAAAAGATGGAAAAAAGTATTCAAAGCAAATGAACATAAAAAGGGCTGGGGTACTCCACTCCAGGAAGATAAGCAGCCCAAATTAAAAATGGGCAAAGGACCTGAACAGACACTTCTCCAAGGAGGACATACAAGAGGACCCAGAGTCATATGAAAGGATGCTCAGTATCACTAGCCATCAGAGAGATGCAAATTAAAACCACAAAGAGATACCACTTCACACTGGTCAGAATGGTCATCATTAACAAATCAAGAAACAATGAGTGCTGGCACGGTTGTGGAGAAAAGGGAACACTAGTACCTTGTTGGTGGGAATGCAGACTGGGTGCAGCCACTGTGGAAAACAGTATAGAATTTCCTCAGAACACTAAAAATGAAACTGCCTTTTGACCCGGCAATTCTGCTATGGGGACTATACCCTAAGAATCCTGAAACACCTATTCAAAAGAACCTCAATATTCATAGCAGCACCATTTACAATAACCAAGTGCTGGAAGCAACTGAAGTGCCCATCAGTAAATGAGTGGATCAAAAAACTGCTATGTTTACATGTTGGCATACTCTGCAGCAGAAAGAAAGAAGGAGCTCCTACCCTTTGGAACAGCTTTGATGGATTTTATTTCATTTAGCATTATGCTAAATAAAATAAACCAGGTGGTGAAAGACAAATACCATATGATCTCACCTATAAGTGGAACCTAATCAACAAAACAAAAATGCGAGCCAAATATAACCAGAGATATTGAAATTAAGAACAAACTAACAGTAACCAGAGGGGAGGTGGGAGAGGATATTAGCAAGATTATGGAGAAGGATTGTCAGGGAACATGTATAAAGGGCATGTGGACAAAGCCAAAGGAGGGTAGGATTGATGGTGAGAGGTGGAGATGGCTTGGGTGGAAGGGAGTGTGTGGCGGGGTGGGGGGCGGAATGGAGACAACCGTACTTGAACAACAATACATTTTTTTTAATTTTTAAAAATTTAAGCTGGGGTAGCCCTGGCTGGTGTGATTCAGTGGATTGAGCATTGGCCTACAAACTGAAGGGTCACCAGTTCAATACAAAGTCAGGGCACATGCTTGAATTGTGGGCCAGGTTCCCAATGGGGGACATGTGAGAGGCAGCCACACACTAATGTTCCTCTCCTTCTCTTTCTCCCTCCCTTCTCCTCTCTAAAAATAAATAAATAAAATATTTTTTTAAAGTTGGGGTAGACCATTTAAACTGATGTTGTTCCAGATTAAGTCAGACCACTCTACCAGTGACAAAATGCTGCTGGCTTTTACAACCTGCCCTGATTGAACTAGAAAATGAGAGTTTCCTAGTGGGATACGGACAGCTCCAGGCAAGAACACCACATGTTGATGCCAACCTTACTCAAAATTCAGTAGTTCTCATAAATGAAAACACTTCTCAACATGTTGCATGCCTCCAGTCAATTTACAGAGTGCTAAAATGGCTGTTTTTAATGGTTTCAACCAAGCATTATAGTTGCTTTTTTGGGGAAAAAAATGGTTTATTAACCTTTCAACATGCTCATGCTGGGAATTAGACTCTGTGAGCATCAGATTTTCAAAGTGTCCTTCTCAAGCCTGGAGAGGTGATGTGAAAAGAGGGTAAGAGCTCTGGGGGAAAACTTTCTAGTCTAGATTCTACTACTGACTAGCTCTTCCCTTTGCAGTTTCCTTGGCAGAAAAGCAATGGGGGTTATACAGGCTAATTTCTAAAGCTGCTTCCATCTTGAAAATGCTAAGTTTCTAATAGAATTCAGAACTCAGCTAATAAATTAACACAGTGGACCTAAAAAAATGGGGTAGTAATACTTATATCCAACAAAGTAAAATTCGAAACAAAAGCTATAACAACAGACAAATAAGGTCACTACATAATACTTAAGGGAGTTGTCCAACAGGAGGATAAAACCCTTGTAAACATACATGCACCCAACATAGGAGCACCTAAATATACAGAGAAAACATTGCAGGACTTTAACAAGGAGATTGACAGCAATATAGTTATCATAGGAGATTTTAACAACCAGCTGTCAATAATGGATAGATCATTCAAACAAAAAATCAACTAGGATAGTGTAGCATTGAGCAAAACCCTGGAACAAATGGACTTAATTGATACTTATAGAACATTTTAGAGACTTCCGCTAAGATGGAGGCAAAGTGGAGATGCCGTGCTTTCTCACACAACCAAGCTTAGAGACAACAAAATATTAGCAACAGAAAACACAACCAGAACACAGAAAATTGAACTTTTCAGAAGTCTGATAACAACGAATTATTCAGCCTGACTGGTAAGAGGGGCGAAGCCAGCAGCTGGTGGAGCAGGGTTGCACAGGAAAACTCGGTCAGACAGACTCAGGCGCTCAAATCCCAGGCATGGGGTTGCATGGGGCAGACCCAGTAAGCGACCCAGTGAGCAACCGGCAACCTAGCCAGGGCCCAGGGCGGCAGGTTGACTGTGGCTGCACATTCCTGCGCAGATAGATCAGCGAGGGAGTGGGCAGTGAGACGGGACTGAGCAAGCCCCAGTGGCAGGAGGCAGCAGAGAAGGCCGCCATTTCCCCACTCTGACCCCGCCCCCACATACAGCATCACAACCCAACCACCTGAGTGCCCCCCCCCCCGGTGAACACCTAAGGCTATGCTCCTCATACTTAATGGGCATGAAGAGACCAAAAATGGCTCAGGAATATCTCAAAGCCCCAGAGCCCATAACTCTAACCAACAAAGAAATAGCAAAACTCTCAGATGCACAGTTCAAAACACTGGTGATCAGGATGCTCACAGAACTGGTTGATTTTAGTCACAAATTAGAGGAACATATGAAGGCTAAACTAATTGAAATGAAGGAAATTGCACAGGAAACCAATAGTGATGAAAAGGAAATTGGGACTCAAATCAAGGGAGTGAACCAGAAGGAAGGAAAAAATGACCAAACAGAAAAATATGAAGAAACAAGAATTCAAAAAAATGAGGAGAGACTTAGGAACCTCCAGGACATCTTTAAACACTCCAACATCTGAATTATAGGGGTAGCAGAAGGGGGAAAGGAACAGCACCAGTGGAAAACTTATTTGAACAAATAATAAAGGAGAATTTCCCCAATCCGGCAAAGGAAATAGACTTCCAGGAAATCCAGGAAGCTCAGAGAGTCCCAAAGAAATTGGACCCAAGAAGGAACACACCAAGGCACATCGTAATTACATTAGCCAAGATGAAAATGAAGGAGAGAATCCTAGAAGCAGCAAGAGATAAGGGGACAGTCACCTACAAAGGAGTTCCCATCAGACTGTCAGTGGATTTCCCAAAAGACACCTTACAGGTAAGAAGGGGCTGGAAAGAGGTATTCCAAGTCATGAAATCTGAAGACCTACAACCAAGATTACTCTATCCAGCAAAACTTTCATTTAGAATGGAAGGACAGATAAGGTGCTTCTCAGATAAGATCAAATTCAAGGAGTTCATCATCACCAAGCCCTTATTATATGAAATGTTAAAGGGACTTACCTAAGAAAAAGAAGATAGAAATATCAACAGTGAAAGAACAGCAAACTCACAGTTATTAACAACCACACCTAAAACAAAAGCAAACTAAGAGGACAGCTAGATCAGGAGTGGAAACATAGAAATGAAGATCTCATGAAGGGTTAGCAACAGGGGGAGTGGGAGTAGGAGAAGAGGGGAGAAGGTACAGAAAATAAGTAGCATAAACGGTAGGTAGAAAATAGACAAGGGGGAGGGCAAGAATAGTATGGGAAATAGTATGTGGAGACACATGGTCATAAACTAAAGGGGGGAATGGTGGGGGTGGGGTGTGCAGGGTGGAGGGGAATGAAGGGGGGAATAGAACAACTGTAATGGCATAATCAATAAAATAAAAATTAAAAATAAATAAATAAATCATGATAAAAAAATAAAATTTGTTAGACCATCAGCAAAAAAAAAGAAAAGAACATTTTACCCCAAAGAAGTAAAATAGACATTCTTCTTAAGTGCACATGGATCATTCTCAAAGATAGACCACATGGTAGGACACAAAACAAGGCTCAACGAATTAAAGAAAATTGAAATGATATCAAGCATCTTATTGGATCACACAGCTTGAAACTACAAACCAACCTCATGGAAAAAACTAAAAAACATTCAAATACATGGAGACTGAATATCATGTTATTAAATAATAAATGGGTTAACAATGAGATCAAGGAAGAAATTTAAAAACACATGGAAATAAATTAAAATGAACACACAACAAACAAAAACCTATGGGACACAGCAAAGACAGCCCTGAGCAGAAAGTGCATAGCAATACAGGCCTACCTAAAAAAGATAGAAACATTTCAAATAAATAACCTGACTCTACATCTACAAGAACTGGAGGAACAACAACAAACAACGCCCAGAGCAAGTAGAAGGAAGGAAATAATCAAAATCACACAGAACTGAATCACATAGAGGCTAAAAAGAGAGTACAAAAGGTCAATGAATCCAGGAGCTGGTTCTCTGAAAACATAAACAAAATTGACAAACCTTTAACCAGACCCATCAATAAAAAAAGAAAGAGAACCCAAATAAGTAAAATATGAAATAAAAGAGGAGAAATAAAAACCAGTACCACAGAAATACAAAGGATTGTAAGAAATTACTGTGAACTACTATGTGCCAAGATATTAAACAACCTGGGAAAATGGATAATTTCAAGAAATGTACAGTCTTTCAAAACTGAATCAAGAAGAAGCAGAAAGCCTGAATAGACCAATAAAAACAAATGAAATTAAAACAATAATAAAAAACTCCCAGCACACAAAATTCCTGGACCCAATGGCTTCACAGGCAAATTTTATCAGAGATTCAAAGAATAACTAACTCCTATCCTTCTCAAACTATTCCAAAAAATTCAAGAAGAGTGAAGACTGCCAAACTGTTTGTATGTGGCCAGTATTACCCTAATTCCAAAATGAGGTTAAGACACAACAAAGAATGAAAATTACAGGCCAATATCTCTGATGAAGATAGATACTGGAATCCTCAACAAAATACATAATGGCAGTTGGGGCCCAGCAATACATTAAAAAGATCATATACCATGATCAAGTGAGATTTATCACTGGGATGCAAGTATGGCACAATATTCTCAAGTCAATAAATATAATATTGCATATAAACAAAATGAAGGACAAAAACCACATTATCAACTTCCAGTGAACATGGAGGAATAGGTAAATATGGCTTGCCTCCTCACAAAACCACAGCAAAAATTACGACTAGACTCCATAATAAATATCACCCAGAATGAACAGAAATTGAGCTGTATAAAAGTCTGACAACCTAGGAATTAAAAAAGCTACATCCAGATGGGTAGGTGGGGCAGAGACACAGAGGGGTACAGAGAGGCATAGAGACTTAAAGAGGCATGGAGTGGAGCAGAGACCTGGAATGGGCAGTACCACATTCAAGTGTGGCAGATAAAAATTGGGAGGGATACCTTGCAAGCAAGGGATCCCAACCCCACGCTAGAAAACACAGCCCAGGGTTTCAAGCACAAGGAAGATAAATCCCCTTAACTTCTGTCTGTAAAAACCATTGTGCTTTGGGGCAGTGGAAGAAACTGCAGGATTCTCATGAGTCTCCTCTTAAAGGGCCCATGATGGACTTAGGACTTATGTAAACTCAGTCTCTCTGGGCTTCTCCATCAGGGCAACAGCTGGAAGGGCGCCAGTGGCAGATGGGTGGAAATTGAAGTGACTGGTATCTGAACAAGTACCAAGAGACAAGTTTCTCCCAGACAAAACTCCACAGGGCAGGCAGCAGCATTTACCCATCTCTGAGCCCTCCTCCACACAGAGCCAGAGAGCAGCTACTAGGGTTTCCCTGTCCTGGTGATGACAAAAGATTCTGCCCTATCCAACTTACTGGTGTGCTTTTCTATAACAGCCCATGCTACTAAGACAGGGAGTCAAAGCAGCTCTATCTAATAGACATAAACAAAAACAGAGAGGCTGCCAAAATGAGGATATAAAGCAATATGGTCCAAAATAAAGAACAGAACAAAACTCCAGAAAAAGGAACTAAATGAAATGGAGGCAAGCAATCTATCAGATGCAGAGTTCAAAACACTGGTTATTAGAATGCTCAAGGAAATCATTGTGTACTTCAACAGCATAAAAAAAACCTATGCAGAAATGAAGGTAACACTAAGTGAAATAAAGAAAAATTTACAGGGAACCAACCATGGAGGGGATGAAGCCAAGAATCAAATCAATGATCTGGAACATAAGGAAAAAAACATTCAATCGGATCAGCAAGAAGAAAAATGAATCCAAAATAACAAGGGTAGACTATAAGAAGCTTATGGGACAACTTCAAACATACCACCATACAAATCATAAGGGTGTCAGAAGGAGAAGAGAAAGAGCAAGAAATTGAAAACTTATCTGAAAAATAATGAAAGAAAATTTCTCTAATTTGGTGAAGAAAACTTAGGAAAATTTTCAGTCCACGGCTGATTTCTCAACAGAAACTTTGCAGGATAGAAAGGAGTGGCAAGAAGTTTTCAAAGTGATGAAAAGCAAGGACTTACAACCAAGATTAACCTACCCAGCAATGCTATCATTTAGAATCAAAAGACATATAAAGAGCTTCCCAGACAAGGAAAAAAAATAAGGAGTTCATCATCACCTAACCAGTATTATATGAAATGTTATAGAGTTTTCTTTAGGAGGAGAAGAAAATAAAAATATGAACAATAAATTGACAATACATACAACAAATGAATCTAAAAACATAAAAAATTAGGACAGAAACAGAATCATAGGTACAGGAAACATGTTGATGGTTGCCAGATGGGAGGGGGTTAGGCAATGGGTGAAAAAGGCAAAAGGATTAAGAAGTACATGTCATAATTATGTATGGTACTATATGTGTACTAGATTTATTGGAATGATCACTTAATAAGTTATGTAATGTCTAACCACTGGCATGTATATCTGAAAATGATATAATAGTGTATGTCAACTGTAATTGAAAAATTGTACAAGTGATTTAAATTTTTTTAAAGAAATAGCAGGTTTGGGATTGGGGGCATGGGTGATGATGAATACAGTTTGAACAACATACTAGGCACTGTTATATACACACCCCCAATATTTGCTCATCCCCACCTTCCCCCAAACCTTAGTCACATGTTCAGTGGGGATCCCCAGCTGCAATCATTACTGCCTACTTGCCTCATCCCACATTGGGTTGGTCTCAGAGCAAGTCTCTTTGGCAATCTGAACTGCTTCTAGTGCAGCCAAAGCAAGGGCACAGACTCCACATGGCAGACAGGTGATTGACTTGGGTCGCAACAGTACCTTCTCCACATGTTCCATGGGCAGCTGTCACTAATCATTTATTGCTCCATTCTAGGTCCTGGCAGCCTTTTCAGCAGGTTCCTAAGTGAAGCTCTATCTCCAGTTCTGGAATTCCATGATGCACCATATCTTCTCTGCCTCATTCCACTCTATCTGCATTAATAGCTCCTTCAAGCTCCAGTCCTCCTTGAGATTGGCTGGACATATTAGAGGCTACAGCTTCTCTGATCAATTTTAGGTTCAATGGAAGCACAAAATGGGAAGTTTGTGGTTTGGCTTCTCCAGCACTTGCCTGGAGGGGTCAGTAAACAAACCCAGAAATGCATGATCATTAATGTTCATGAAACAGATCTGATCTGGGAGATACAAGACAAAGGAAGAAGCCACCAGATAAATTATTTTCCCTATGCCTCCCACCCTAAAGGAATATTTCAAGACATGGTTTTCCTGTAAGTCCTGTCTAGATGACATTCTACATGGCCAAACAACTGGCTGCATTTTTCAATGAAACTATAGCTAGTTTGGTGTAGTAGTTTCCTAAGGCTGCTATAACAAAGTACCACAAACTGGGTAGTTTAAAACAACAGAAATTTATTCTCTCAGATTTATGAGGACCAGAAGTCTGAATCAAGGTATTGACAGGGCTATGTCACCTCTGAAGTCTCTAGGGGAGGACCCTTTTTTGCCTCATTCAATGTCTGGTGGCCCTAGGTCTTTCTTTGCGAATGGCTGCACCACTCCACTCTCTGCCTCTGTCTTCACAAGGTCTGTCCCCACTGTGTCTGTGTCTTTGTGTGTCCTTTCTTCTTATAAGGAGCCCAAACACATTGCATTTAAGGCCCACACTAATCTAGTAAAACTTCCTCTTAACTGGTTACATCCTCAAAGACCCTATTTCCAAATAAGGTTACATCCATAGGTACAGGGATTAGGACTCAGCATATATTTTAGAGGAACACAGTTCAACCCACAGCACTTGGTAACATACAACCTTATATTTGTTTCCTGCTTTCCAAGCTTCATTTACAATCATCTTTCACTCTTTATTATCCTAAAATAGCACTTACACATTTTGACTCAGGATATGTTTCCTAGGATATCTATGCAAATGAAAATTTGTTCAATTTAGAACATCCAAGTGGAAAGCTATTTATTAGCTGGTTAAAACTGAAGAACCTGGGAAAAGTACAGACAGAAAAAATAAATTATAGTAAGTATCTGTTTTGTTCATCCTGAATTCCTTGCTCTTCTTCTGATAACATTACCTCACTTTTCCTTTAGAAAGCTATCCTTTTAATTCACTGTAGTCCTGCAAGACTGGCAATTACAGACCATCATTACCACCTACAATTCATTGAGTAGGCATGTGACTCCAGTTGGATCGACCAGACCCCTTTCTTGGGAATGAAATAGTGATTATGGAGGAGAGAAGTTCTTTTTTTCCTCCAGAGTGATTATCTAGGGTGATAAAACCTTGATTTATCACAACCACTGCTATGCCTCCACTCCATGCATGAAGAAGGCTGTAATAGAAGAGAATGAGGACAACACAGACAGAGAACCAGAACCAGAGAAGAAAATGGAGGGAGAGAAAGGCCTGAAAACATGGTCTGAGTCCCCAGATCCAGAAGTGCTTGATCCAGAAACTGATGCCTCTAAACTAACCTGTATGCTGGCCAAAATGCCTTTCTATTTATCTCTTGAGCTGGTGTGAATTGAGCTTCTATCATTTGAATCCGAAATTCCTCACTATATAAATGTCATCATGATTAGATACTAACAAAATAGATTAGATGCAAAAGTATGTAGCCTGACAAGAGCAGGGACTAGGGCAGAGTCCCACAGAGCTGCAAAATCTGAGCAGCAGTCAGAGAAAGCATAGTGGCCAGAAACATGGGGAGGGAACAAGGAGAATGAGGTCTCAGAAGACAAAAGAAGACTTGTGTCGAGGGAGTTCTTAACAGTGTTTGATCGATGCTGCTGAGAGATCAAATGAAAAGGAAATGGAAAATATCTGTTGGATTTAGCAGTAGAATGTCCTGGTGAGCTTGACAAATGCAGCCTGAGTGGACCAGAGAGGGCAGAAATTTGGTGACCAAGGGTTAAGGAGTAAGTAAAGAAGAAAGTAGACACAATGAGTGTAGAAAACACTCAAGAAATGGGATTGTGAAAGGGAAGAAGGAGATGGAAGAAGAACTGGAGAGCAGGCACATGGGAGATGTCAGTGAAGGTTGTTTATTTTGTTGTTGTTTTTTAAGATAATGAAGAATGAAGCATATTTAAATGTTTGTTGGAAGAGGCCAATAGGGAAGTAAAAATTGCAGCTATAAATGAGGGAGAAAAAAGAATAGTCCCTTGGAAGGTGATGGTCTAGAATATAGAGTAGCAGTGTGCCTCAAGAATTTTTAAAACATGCGATACCTGATTATTTAGTCAGGGGCATTGACCTCTTTTTCCTTGGATTGTCAAATAAGAAAATTACAACAGCCAATACAACTATGGGTGTCTGGTATAAATGAATTAAAATCGTACCTATTTTTTTTATCAGAATGGCAAAAAATACATTTTAGTAATTTGTGTGTGCCATAAGATGAAAAAGGTTGAAAATTCCTGGCTTAGAGCATAGCCTTCCATGGTAACAGGAGAGTAGGAAGGAAATATAGGTGAAAGATCAGACATGTTTAAGGTTTGATGGCAGGAAGTTTGGGGATTTTATCTGTGAAGTAGCAGCGAGGGTATTGCTGGTGGGGGTAAGGAGCTGAGAGGTAACAGGCAGGGGAACGGTAGAGCTGGAGGTTTGAAGAGAAGGACTGGAATGGCCTGTATATAAAATAGAAGCCCCAAAAGAAACATAAATGAATTACTAGACATGTGGAGGGACCAGGTGACTGCAGCCCATGTATAGCAGCCCCAGGGCACATGGCTGTGAAAAACTTGTGAGCGACACTCAGCAGTGTCAGCACAAGCAAATGGTTGTGGCCAAACAGGGTTGAGTTTTCCAGAAATATAGAACAGTGGAATAGAAGCTCTTGGAAAGTTGGATAAGGAGGGCAGGGAAGACAGGAGGAGGTGGAGAGAGGGGCTCAAAGTGGAAAGAAAGTCTAGGACCTGGAAATCCTTCAGTGGTTGAAGGACAGGTGTAGAGGGCATATGTTTGGGCATAAGTCACTCATATAGCCCCTATATGATACCAACCAGAGACCACCACCTGCCCCATTGCCACTCATTTGTGATTTTGGCCTCCTTAAATACAGTATGAGTTTCTTCATATGCAGGGCTACCTGGCCAATGATGATACACAGATGATGATTGGCGGGTACAGATGATAGATGGTAGATATATAGATGATAGATAGATAGATAGATATCTGCACTGGAGAAAATTTTCAACTCCTTGCCTCATGAGGACTTTGCAGGTAGGAGTCCCCACTTTTATCACCATTGCATATAAGCACACGCAGACACAGGAATACACAGTGTGCATGGTACCAGTGTCTGCAGACATATGGACTGAAGCCAGTGCAAGGGTCCACCATTAATAATTCTAAAGCATCTCAAATATGCTTTTCAACCCTGATTTCAGTCCCACCTGACTCCTCTCTCCAGTCAGGGCCCATGACTGCTAGTGCCAGTAACAGCTTCTCAGTTGAGAGGCTGCTGCCCACCCTCTGGGGACTGAAGCAGCAGGCTCTACAGAGGTGACAGGCAAGGTCAACAGCTGAGCCTGTTGCTCTGGACCTGCACCAGGAAGCATTAGCCCATAGAACACCAGCTGGCCTTGTTCACAGCCTGGGGACTAAACAGGAACCCCAGTGGACAGTCAGTTAAGATGATTCAGTTCTTTAACCTGCCTATAGTGTTCATTTTTCCTGACAGAAAAGCTCCAATTTTCCCACATTTTGCTCACTAAAAGAAGGACTAAGAAGAATAAGGTGTGAGAGAACAAGAAGCAGATGCCTGCAGATGTTTCTTGACCATCCTTCCCACAGAAATCAGTGCTGGATCCCAAATACCTTTATTAGACCCAGAGCAAGACCCAGGTGGCCCTGAGTTGACAGTAGGATACTGGGGAGAGAGGAGCAAGACTTGTTGGCTTTCTGGACCTCTTCTCACCAACCAATAAATAATACTCATGCACTGTTAGCAAAGCTGCCTCGAATAGAAGTCTCCAAGTCTCCAAAAACCAGCCCTCCACAGCACCAGAAACATGGGCTTCTTTCACTGGCAGTTTCAAATGGTGATCTGATCTGGAGAAGCAACTCCCAGAGAGGGGTCCTATGAGTCCTAGGCTTCCCTTCAGGGCCTTGGGAAGGCTGGGACACAGCAAGTGAGGAGAAAGGGGATTCCTGTTTGCTGTGTTCTTGCCGCCTCTCTCTCCGCCAGCTATCAGCCTGAGTGAATGCTACCACTGCCCATTGCTGCCCCAAGGAAGGCTCCAGGCTGAGAACAGTGCCCTTTGTTACCTCCATGCTAGCCAGGCCAGGTCTGCCTTCAGCAGGAGTGCCAGCAGGCCTTCTGTGGGGCAGAGGAAGGAGCATGGGGGGCTTGAGGGAAAACTTCCCCTGCAAGGGTCCTTTTCTCGGGCTGGAGCTTCAGCCTTCACACTGAGCTCCACTCACAAGAGTGCTGGGCAGTTGGAACTCTGGCCTCAGGGGTGATACAGAGCTGGACAGGGGGTCTGCAAGGATGAGAGGCTCAGCAGCGTGGAAAATGGGTGGCTTCCAGGTGGGTCTGGGGTTCCAGCCTGACACAGCAGGGCTATTGGGCAGAGAGTTGTGTGGTAGCCAAAGTAGATAAAGGGCTCTCAGAGTTCTAGTGCATGTGCATGTACGTGTGAACACTGCTCATGTGTGTTGAAATAAGGGCTGAGTTATGGGAAGGGGAGACTCTAAGAAGGGTATGCTTCAGTGTGGAATAAGCTATTGATATTGTGTTTCTCAGTCATGTGTTCTATGCCCCTGACTCTGTCCCTACCCCAGCCTGGGAGGCTTCATTCTGCAAATCAGCAGTTCCCTTGCTAAAGACACAATCTATTGATTGCAGCCAAAGTGACTTTTTATGGATCCGGAGACAGGAAGGCAGGGTCCTTGTTGGAGAGAGGCGGGGGAAGTCCCATAGCCCACTGGAAGCATACTGTTGGGGGCCAGGGTGAAGAGGTCTGGGAGAGCCCCTGGCCAGGACAGGGCTCCTCTGGGTGTCAAGACAGCCAAATATTGGAGGGGACTGGGGCCAAAGCAGGATGCAGTGTGACACCTGGCCCAGCCCCACACCCCTGTCCCAGGCTGATGTGGCCTATGCACTTGCACGGTCATGTGCAAGCCCAGACCTGCACCAACTGACAAAACTGAGGAGAAGCATGTGTGGTCCCAACCCTCGGGACAGCCAAGGCAGAGGACATCTCTCCCTCCTTCCAACAGCACCTTTTTGGGCAATGCAAGCAGAGCCCGTGTCTGGAATCCAGCCCCAGGCTAGGGGGGCATGGCTCACACTCAGTCATGTCTTCATTCATCAACAAATCTTCACTCCTGAATGCTAGGCACCATATTAGGGACATGGTTCCTAATATTAGGGATATGGTTCCTGCCTTCATCGACTCTACAGTTTAAATAGCACATAATTTCCCTGACTGATGTGGCTCAGTAAGTTGGGCATCATCACACAGAGCCAAAGTTCACCAGTTCAGTTCCCAGTCAGGGCACATGCTTGGGTTGCAGGCCAGAACCCTAGTTAGGGGCATGTGAGAGGCAACTGATAGATGTTTGCCGCACACATTGATGTTTCTCTGCATCCTTCTCCCTCTTGTACCCTCTCTCTGAAATAAATGAATAAAATGATTTTTGAACAATTATTCACATCACCATGTAACAATAATTGTGAAAGTGACATGAAGGAAAAACACAAGGAGCGAGCCCGGTTTGGAAGATTTCATAGTTGGGAAAAAGGTTCCTAGTCTATGTTGTTCTATGGTCCTTGCCGAGTCCTGCAGAAGTGACCTGGCCCATGTGGGGCCAGCCTTGGCCCCCGCTACATTCCTGCCACAGTGCCATTGCTGGTGTGCCATTTTCTCAGCAGAGTAAGTGTGCAGTGGTCTACTCCCTCTGACTTACCACCCGTCTGTGCTATGGCTGGTCCTGTCGCTCCTCTGAGACTGAACTTGTGCTGGCCTGGGGCGGTCCTTCCCACTGCTTGTACCCTGGTGTTCCCGTGCCAAACAACACAACAGTCTCCTGGCAGCCATGTGAGCTCCCCAGCACTAGCCATCTCCTCAGCCCCTCTTCGGGGTCCAGGAGCCTGTTCTTATCCCCATCCCAAACCCCTGGGGGTGTCTCCAGATGAGGTGACATAAGAGGCTAATTCTGGTTCTCCCTGCCAAAATGTTCCACTCTTTATATCCCCAGGGCTCTAGAAGAAATGAGATGAAAGGTTCCTCTGCCTTTATATCCCCAAACATATCCATGGTCCCAGCCATGATGTGGGGCCTGAGGTGCCACCCCCAACACGACCACGGGTCTGCATCTCTGCCACCCAACTCCTTCCATGTCAAACTCTGCTTTCTTCCCTATCCAAACACAAGGCCTCTGAGCTCGGGATCATCACAGCCCACAGGTGCTGCCTTCACCACAAAGCCTGACCTTCACAAAAAAAAATCTTGCTTTTATGACCATTATAATTTCTATCATTTTAAAGCAGCAGTTCTTAACTGGGCTTCACTTTGTAGGGACCTGAAAAGTAGTTATTCCGGGAACTTATTTAATTGGTCTGCAGCTTAGTCTGGGCAACAGACTGGGAGTGTTCTTAAACCTCCCAGATGACTTTTGGGTGCAGCCAGGGTCAAGATCCACTTTAAAAAGTCCAATTTATAAAGAGCAATGACTTCTTTCGTTTCTATCAGTCCTGCCTCCCCATGAAGAAATCAAAGCCTCAGCATCATTCATTGATTCAACATATGGCAGTGAAGCTCCTTCTTCCTGCACTGTTCTGGGTGCAGGGACACGGCAGAGAACAACAGACCAAAGTTCCTGCCCTCTGGGAGCTGACATTCTAATCAGAGAAAGGCCAGAAACAATCATGGTAATATGTAGTGAATGTCATAGAACATTCACAAGTGTAAGTGTAAAGGGCGAGGGGAAAACAGGGTAGAGGATCTGGGGTGGGGAAGAGCATCAGGCTAGACCCTGTGGAGCAGGTGACATTTGAGAAAAGACTTGAAGGAGATGAGAGAGTGGGTCAACACGAAGTCCCAGAATAAGAAACACAGCAGACAATTCACAACGATTTGCTGCTAGATATATTTAGCAGGGAAAATTGACAGGACGTGGCAATCGGACATGGTGGGCAGAGAGGAATAAGAAAGAAATGACCCATTGTGGGTGATTCTCAGATTTCTTACATGAGTGTCCTCAAGTGGGCAGAGGACACTGGGACCTGGAGGTGCAAGTCCAGAGTCCCAGGTGCACATGCTGATGGGAGGCATCTGTGGGACGTCCCAGTGAACCGACACCTGGACCAGGGGGACCAAATGCAACCACAGGCCACATTTGGCTTGCCATTGGGTTTTTATCCTTTTACCTTGTTGAGGAAAAATCAGAAGAATAAATATATTTCTTGACATGTGAAAATTATATAAAATTCTAATTTGTGGAAGTCAAAAAGTCGAAAGGAGAAGAATATTTGCTGACATATGAGAATTATGTAGAATTCTAATTTTGGAGTCCATGAACAAAGTTTTATTGGAACACAGCCATACCCATTTGTCGTCACTGTCTGTAGTTGACTGTGCCCTATAATGAGTAGTTGGTATGACACCATTCAGCCCACAAAGCCTAAAATATTCACTATCTGGCCTATTATCCAAAAAAAAATTGCTGAGCCCTTACACAGATATTTGGACCCATAGATTTGGAACTCAGGAGGAACATCTAGATGGATGATGTAAGAGTAGGCATCATTAGCATCCAGAGTACTGAAGCTATGGCAGTCGGTGGGATTGGAGAGACAGTGTGGAGGGAGAGGAGAAGAGGCTGAGGCTGGGCCCAGAAAACTTGGGTATTTGAAAGTTGGCTAAAGGAGGTGAAAATCTTTCTTTTCATCTCCTTTGAAAAGGAGATGGAGAAGCAGTAGTCAAGAGATTGGAGGAAAATTTGGAGAATATATTTTCATGGGGAAAGAAAGAAAGAAAGAAAGAAAGAAAGAAAGAAAGAAAGAAAGAAAGAAAGAAAGAAAGAAAGAAAGAAAGAAAGAAAGAAAGAAGAAAAAAGAAAGAAAGAAGAAGAAAGAAAGAAAGAAAGAAAGAAAGAAAGAAAGAAAGAAAGAAAGAAAGAAAGAAAGAAAGAAAGAAAGAGGTTGTAAGAGAAACTGAGAAGTCAAAACGTCAATGCTGCTGAGAAGTCAAATAATATGATAATAAAAGAATTAGTTTCTAATGAATTTAGCAACAAGAAAGTAATTAGTGGCCACAGGGGTGGACAATTTCAGTGGAGCAGTGAGGGAGGAGGCCAGGTTGGAAAGGAACGAGGAGAGGACGGCAAGGAAGTGGGGCCATGTCCGAGGGTAACTTTTTCAAGAAGCTCAGCCGAGATGGGGAGTGTATCAGCCTGCAGAGATAAAATCGTGGCTGGAAGCAGAGAAAGGTCAAGGGGGGTTCATTTTTTTGGCACAGTTGTTTATTTAACTTCAGATTGATTGGAAGGTACTTGATTGGCAAATGGAGAAGCTAAAGACAAAGGAGTGTGGTCTGGCTTTGGGCACACTCACTTGCGGAAGCTGAAGAGCCATAGTCCCTGCCTGGGCCTCTTCTCTACTGTGAGCCCTTAGAAGTCAGGGAAACAGGTGTTGACAAGAGAGCCTCCATCTTACCTCTCTCTGATCATAGGTGAGTGGAAAAGGTAGGCCCTCTGGAACCAGACTGTAGCTTAAAACCCTGGCTCTGCCTCTTACGAACTGGATGACCTTCAAGAGTGATTTTGCAGAGTCTCAGTTTCCTCATCTGTAAAGTGGGGCAAAAAGCTTCCCTAGTTCACAAGACTGGTGAGGATCAGATGCACTGACACCAGCCACCATCTCAGAAACACTGGAGACACTCAGCAATATTAGATCCCTTTCTCCCTGTCCCAAACCACTCCCAGCCCAGCTACTGTCCAGACTTTGTCTTGGAAAAAAGAGAAAAGAATCTGGGACACAAACTTGACCTACATTCAGTGCCAAGTCTCTTGTCTTTCAGGAAGGGAAGAGACAAAGTCCCAGGGATGTACTCAGCCAGCTGACCCGGACTCAGCCAGATGTGTTGCTTCAAAAGCTCCTAGTTAAAGACGGATCCTGAAATCCTTCCTTCCAATCAGATGTTGGTGTGAGCCCTCTGGCCACCCGAACTCTGGAAGCTTTTGTCAAAACAGGAATTTCTGGCCTGCTATGTCAGTTCTAGTTTTGTAGGGGGTGGTGCATTCTGGGGTTGTCTGGGATTATTGCCAACCCTTCACCTGTGGAGATCTTGATGGAGACAGGGCCAGTAGGAGATGATCATTTCTCTTTTGACTGCTGAGAGCCCACAGAGATCAACAGGGCCCCGCACGAAGGAAGGTGTGGCCAAGATCAGGAGACTTGGCCAGTCTAGAGGGAGGGAGAGTGGGAGGCAGTGCTCACCATTAACAAACTTGTGAGAGTGTCTGCACAGATCACCTGACTCTTCCAGCCTGCGACTGTGAGTCGGACTGTGACTCAAGTGCATGCTGTTCAAAGCATCGTCTCTCCACCCTACTGTTTGAAAAGATAAAATGGATCTATTTCCCTGGCATTTTCTTTTCAAAGTGGGCAACATGGTTGCAACCCATGCTTTATACTCAGTCAGGGAAGCATTTCATCACTTTCTAAGACAAAAATCCTATGAAAAGAACAGACCACGTTGGTCTTTCATCATAAGAGTTCAGCTCAGCAAGCCAGGGAGAGAAAACATCTGTTCAAGGAAGTGAATCAAAGGATCAAAGTTGCCTCCTGCAATTATTTAAACTAAATATAACATTTCATGAAATGTAGGATATATAATTAATAAAGGCTCCCCACCTTTTTTAAAGTCTTACTGAGCTGCAAAGGGATCCTCATCAGAACAAACCTGTCCCACAGTGCCCCAGTGATGGGTACGTTTTCGTGAGCTGAGATGTGCACATGAACTAGAATGTGTGCCTGAATGTTTCTGAGAACTTGTGCCGTAGGAGTCAAAAAGCCCACTGTAGCCAACGCAAGTAAAAGGGAATTGATGATAAGGAACTGGGAACATTTCACTGTAACAGACAAGTTGGTCAGTTTCTCTACCCTGTCAGTGCCTGCACCTCTGGACCAGACCCCCCACTCACTGGCAGCCACAGCCCTTTGGACCAGGACGTTTGACACATGCTGCATCAGTTGGCTTCTCACTTTCGGAAATTTGAGATTGGGACACAGGCTGTGAATTAGTTAGTTGTTGGTGGTGTAGGCAGGAGGATATGCGTCCAAGACATGTCAGTGTTGGAATTCTGTAGTGTGGCAGTGCAATTGTTCTCAGACTCCCGCGCCACTGCCACCAGACCACCTGGAGAGTTTGTTACAAATGTGGCTATCTTGGCTCCATCCCCAGGGACCCAGAGCTTTGAATTGTCACTAAATGCTACAAATGATTGGAATGCAGGGATTTCAGCAAGAGAGAAAAAAGAAGCAAATGAGGGAAGAAAGACCTTTGCTGCCGCTGCCTTGGTTGAAGATGGCTCTTCCATCTTCCGTTCCAGTTCTTCAGAAGTCCCTTGGGTCTTTCCTGCCCTGTGTTCTTTGGGCACCTTTGAGTCATAAGATACCCCTAAGTTTCTTAGGGGCTTCTTTTTCTTGCTACCAAAGAATCCCCAAAAGCATTTGTGTTCACAGAAACCAAGGGTAAGTAAGTAACCATCAGTCAAATTAGCCATAGCTGGTGGGAGAGTGTGGCAAGAGTGCCTGCTACAAACACAGCCTCCTTGACCCACCTCTTCAACAGGTACAACAGTAGGTCCTTCCTAGGAATGGGTGTTGTCTGGGAAGACACTCATCACACATCTATTTCTGAGAAGGTGCGAGGGCCAGCCATTTGTGTGCCTGTGTGTATGCATGTGCATAGCGCTGGTCTGCTGCCTGTGAGGCCTGGGTATGGTATTTTCTCAGAGACAGGAATATAACTGTGAGTGGGTGTGTTCCTGAATCAGTCTGTTCACTTGAGTGGGAGAGAACTAAGCCAAGCTGTATTCTAAGTTATAATTGTCCACATTGGAGACTCATTAACTGTATCAGTACATCTACCCATAATACACCAGGATTATATTTAGAAATTAGCTTCTTAAAGAGATAGAACAGAGCCCTGTTTATTTGGGGCATGGTGGGGAGGAGATACCACCTGAAAAAGTCAAAGGTGGTAGGGAGTGCACCCAGAATACCTGGGGACTGGGCAGAGACAGGCACCAGGGGTCTGAGGGTTGCTCCGCAAGCAGGCAGCACATTCAGTCTCCATGCCTGGGAATGTGCCCCCAGGGCCAGGAGATAACAAGGTCACAGTGTGTCTGGTGCAATCACTGAGGAGCTGAGAGGCCACTCATGATCAGAAGATGAATTCTGGTACCATCTGAACAGGATTATTTTTATCTGCCTTTAAGAGACTCCCATGTACCATTTTAAGGGCACTTCTACTTGTACATTTCTGGTAGTCACCACAGTAATTTTCTCATCCTACAACAGAACAAAGAAGAGAACACCTCTTCTCCCTACAATCCATCCCCAGCACTTTATCTGTGTCTCTCTAATGCCACGTATTACTTTCTATTTCGTCCCACATGGTGTGCATGTCCATGGAACAGGTCCATCACCATCTCCCCACCCACAGACATTTTGGGGAAGGCCCTCAGTTCCCCACTCAGATCCCGTTTCACATGGCAATGTGCCCACCCCCAACTTCTATGTGCTGTGCTACCAACTGTTTGCAGCTTTGACCTTTGCAGGCTTGCCCTTGGGCTATTGGAACTGCCACACACATATCCAGATGTATAAGTTAAGTGGTGCCTTCAAGTGAGTTTACTCCCCATCCCCTTCCCACCCTCCAGCAAGGACTGGCTGGCACAGCGTTAAAAAGCCCACCTCTCTTGCCTGAGTAGTTGCAAACCCCCCAGATGCAAGAGCCCCAAAGTGGTCAGGCAGGGTTTAAGATTTCAACGGAAATCCCTGAATTTATTAACTTCTTTCCCTTCTGATACTGCCAAACTCCACACGCACACAGTCAAAATCCACATATAACATTTGACTCCCCCCAAATTTAACTACTAATAGATTACTGTGGACTGGAAGCCTTACAAATTAACACATACTTTGTATGTTGTATGTATTATATACTGTGTTCTTACAATAAAGTAAGCTAGAAAAAATAAAAATATTAAGAAAATCATAAGAAAAATACATTTACAATATTTACTGGAAAAAATCCACAAATAAGTGCATCTGTGCAGTTCAAGTCCTGTTGTTCAAGGGTCAGCTATAAATCATTTGCACTCAACTCCTTGCCTCAGAGGCTGCTTCTGGAAAAATCCTCTTCCAGGTGTCCCAGTGTTGCCCACAACCCCAGAAGAGAAGGCAGTTCTGTGTACCATGGCACCTTACCTCTCTGGCCACAGCTAATTACACCAGGTGAATTCCTAATCCAAATGGATAATAATCCCAAATATAAAAGCTAAAACTACAAAACTCTTAGAAGAAAATGGAGGAGAAAAATTTTTTTACCTTGAATTAGGCATGGTTTCTTGATGCATTAGTCTTCTCAGGATGCTACAATGAAATATAGACTGGGTGCCTTAAACAATAGACTTTGAATTCTCAAGTTCTGGAGAGTGGGAAACCAAGATCAAAGTGCTGGATGATTCGGTTCATGGCTATAGACCTCCAATTTCTCACTGTGTCCTGACAGGGCAGAAAGGAGAGCAAGTTGTTGGGACTCTTCTTATAAGGGCACTAATCCCATCATGAAGACACCACCCTTATGACCTTATCTCCTAAATACCATCACATTACGAGTGAGGGATTCAACATATTAATTTTGGAAGACAAAATTCATGTGCCAATAAGCACATGAAAAGATAGTTGCCATCAATAATCATTAGACAAGTACAAATCAAAACCACAGGATACCATACCGCCTTACACCCATTAGCATGACTAGTGGGTATCAAAAAGTCAGGCATCAGATTATGGAGAAACTAGGATCCTTATACATTGCTTGTGGGGATGTAAAATAGTACAGCCTCTTTGGAAAACATTTTGACAGTTCCTCAAAATATTAAACATAGAGTTACCATGTGACAAGCAATTGCACTCCTAGGAATACGAAGTCTGCCTGAAAAATTCCAGCCATTGTTAGTATAATGAAATGGTCTGTGTGATATTGATGTAACCTGGCAGGCAAGGACTGGAATGTGCATGCATGAACAATGATGACTTCATGGTACTAGTCAGTGGGGGTGGTAGACACTGTTGAGTGAGCTTGTATACGCTTGTGTACTTTAGATGTGATTACATCACCTCTAAAATGACTGAGCGAGTATACCAACAAATCTGCATCAAATTTTGTTTTAAGCTTGAAAAATCCCTCTGCAGAAACTATTTGGATCATTCAGAAGGCTTTCAGGGACAACATAATGAATACAGCACAAATGAAAGTGTGGCAAAAACACTTCAGAAATGGTTGAAAATCTGTTGAAAGTGATCCACATTCTGGAAGGCCTGCAACAAGCAGAACACCTGAGAATGTTGAATGTACACAGGCTGCAATCAACAAAGGTCACCAACTGACAGTGCGAGAACTAGAAGCTGATGTGAGGATTCTAAACACTACTGTGTCTGAGATTTTGATGCAGGATCTTGGCATGAAATATATTGTGGCAAAATTTGTTCTGTGGCTTCTGCTACCAGAGCACAAGAAACATCATGCTGCAGTTCCTAATGATTTGATTCAAACTGCTGAAACCAATGAACCAGATTCCTCAAGATGGTCATAACTAGAGATGAATGGTGGGTCTACCGCTATATCCAGAAACAAAGGCCCAGCCTTCCCAGTGGAAGTTGACTGGTTCTCCATGCCTAATAAAGGTATAGCAAAGTCACAGCAAGATCAAGACCATGTTAACTTTGTTTTTTTATTGGGAAGGTGTTGTCCATCATGAGCATGCTCCTCTAGGCCAAACAATTAATGAGTACTACCTAAATATTCCTCATTGGTTGAGAAATGCAACAAAATGAAAACAGCCTTAGCTACAGGCAACTGGTGATTGGTAACTTTACCACAACAACATACCAGCTCTTGAATCACATCTTGCACAGAGCATTTTGGTGAAACATCAAATCACTCACATAACTCAGACCCCTATAGCCCAGATTTGGTGCCCTGCAACTTCAGGCTTTTCCCCAAACTAAAATCACCTTTAAGTGGGGAAAGACTTCAGACCATTGATGAGATTCAGGAAAATACAACAGGGCAGCTTGTGAAAATTAGAACAAAGGATTTTGCCCTGGCTGGTGTAGCTCAGTGGATTGAGCACGGGCTTGCAAACCAGACAATCGCAGTTCGATTCCCAGTCAGGGCACATTCCTCAGTTGCAGGCCAGTTCCCAGCAGGGGATGCACCAGAGGCAAACACACATTGATATTTTCTCTCCCTCTCTCCTTCCCTTTCCCTCTAAAGATAAATAAATAAAATCTTTTTTTTAAAAAAACAAGGATTTTGCAGAGGGTTTTAACAGTGGAAGAGATGCTGAGAGAACTGTGTGAAGTCCCAAAGTGCCTACTTTGAAGGGAATTCAGCCATCATTGTCCTGTATACAATGTTTCTTGTATCTTCTTTAATAAACGTCCCTATTTTTCATATTATCTGGCTGGATACTTTTTGGATGGACCTCATATACCCAAGAAAAATTAAACATAATCTGCTTAAAAATATATGCACAAATGTTCACAACAGCATTACTTACAGTAACTATTTACAAAATTAACTGAAAATGAGTCATAGATTTGAATGTAAAACTAAAGCTATAAAATTTGCAGAATAATCCTGACCAGTGTAGTTAATTTGGTTGGGCATCATTCTGCAAAGTGAAAGGTTGCCAGTTCGATTCCTTTTCAGATTATATGCCTAGGTTGCAGTTTCGGTCTCCAGTCAGGGCACATACAAGAGGCAGCCAATGGATGTTTCTCTCTCACATCAATGTTTTTCTTCCTCTCTTTCTCTCTCCTTCCCCCCCTCTGAAAAAAGAAAAATAAAAATCTTTTAGAAGAAAACATATGAGAAAGTCTTTGTGACCTTAGGTGATAAAAAAAAAACCCAAAATTTTTAGATATGACACCAAAAGTACAATATAAAAGAAAATTAGTAAATTGTACTTCAACAAAATTAAAAATGTCTTCTCTTTGACAGGCACTAAGCAAATAAATGACAACCAACAGACTGAAAGAAAATATCTACAAATCATTTACCTACTAAAGAACATGTAATCCAGAATATACAAATTACTTTCAAAATTAATAAGAAAATAACCTAATTAAAAATGTGCAAAAGATTTTTATATACATATCACCAAAGGATGCATATACATATAAAATAAGCACATGGAGACTTTAAACATTAATCATTAGGGAAATGCAAATTAAGTTTATAATGAGATGCTACTATACAGCTATTAAAAGGGCTAAAATAAAAAAGTCTGACCACACCAAGTTTTGATGATGAAGTGGGGAAACTGGAAGTCTCATAACTGCCAATAAGAATGTGAAATCAGCCCTGGCTGGTGTAGCTCACTGGATTGAGTGCGGGCCTGCAAACCAAAGGGTCACCAGTTCGATTCCCAGTCGGGGCACATGCCTGGGTTGCAGGCCAGGTCTCCAGTACTGGGGCATGTGGGAGGCAACCACACATTGATGTTTCTCTTCCTCTCTATCCCTTTCCCTTCCTCTCTCTCTCAAGATAAATAAATGAAAATTTAAAAAAAAAGAATGTGAAATCATTCAACCACTTTGAAAAATTTTGTCAGGTTTTTTAATTTTAATATATTTTATTGACTATGCTATTAGAGTTGTCCCATTTTTTTTTCTCCCAAAGGGAAATTTTTATCCTCTGTCCTGTGCCACCCCCCACCATCATTCCCCAACTTAGTTCATGTCCATGGGTGGTACATATAAGTTCTTTGGCTTCTCCATTTCCCATACTATTCTTAACCTCCCCCTGACTATTTTGTACCTACCAATTATGCTTCTTATTCCCTGTACCTTTTACCCCATGCCTCCCTTCCCCTCCCTGCTGATAACCCTCTATGTGATCTGTATTTCTGTGAATCTGTTCCTGTTCTAGTTGTTTGTTCAGTTTATTTTTGCTTTTGTTTTTGTTTTTTTAGGTTCAGTTGTTGATAGTTGTGAGTTTGTTGTCATTTTACTGTCCATAGTTTTGATCTTCTTCTTTTTTTAGATAAGTCCCTTTAACATTTCATATAATAAGGGCTTGATGTTGATGAACTCCTTTAACTTGACTTTATCTGGGAAGCACTTTATCTGTCCTTCCATTTTAAATCGTAGCTTTGCTGGATAGGGTAATCTTGGATGCAGGTCCTTGCCTTTCATGACTTCAAATAGTTCTTTCCTTGCCTTCAAGGTTTTTTTTGAGAAATCAGCTGGTAGTCTTATGGGAATTAATTTGTAGGGAACTATCTCCTTTTCTCTTGCTGTTTTTAAGATCTTCTCCTTACCTTTAATCTTGGGTAATGTAATTATGATGTGCCTTGGTGTGTGCTTCCTTGAGTCCAACTTCTTTGGGACTCTCTGCGCTTCTTGGACTTCTTGGAAGTCCATTTCCTTCACCATAGTCACCCTTATGATTCGGATGTTGGAATGTTTGAAGTTGTCTCAGAGGTTCCGAAGCCTCTCCTCACATTTTTTAATTCTTTTTTCTTCATTCCGTTCTGGTTGTATGTTTATTTCTTCCTTCTACTCCAAACCATTAGTTTGAGTCCCAGTTTCCTTGCCACAGGTCCTACTCACTCCAGCTGCCCATCTCTGCTCCTCCTACCATTCTGGATGAATGTTCTTTCTTTTACTCCTTGGTTGACAAATTTCCATACAGTTCAATTTTCTGGCAGTTCTGGTTACTTTTTGTTTTTAAATGTATTGTTGTCCTTCTTTTGGTTGTGTGGGGAGGCAAAGTGTATCTACCTATACCTCCATCTTGGCCAGAAGTCAGTTTGTCAGTTTTTTTAAAGGTAAATATACAGCTAGCATATGTTCTAGCCCTCCACTTCTGAATATTTACCCAAGAAAATAAAAGCATATATAAGGGGACCTTAAAAAGCTGGAATTATCTTCTGGAGGTTGGGCTTCTTTTAGTACAGGGTTTCCCTGCTACATGAGTGTTCTAGGAACCCATAACTAATATACCTGTAGATTGGAGGTTGGGGCAGATGTGAGAAGCAGGAGAAAGAGATTTCAGATGGGCATAAAAAACTTTTCAGGTGATGGATTTGTTCATCATCTTGCAACTGAAATACAGCTTAGATTGCCTGCAGCAATAAAAGTAAAACTAATGATAGGAGTGGTGAAAAAGGAAAGAGGTTTTTTCAGGTATTGCATCCTGGGAGGATGGTGGACTCTCATGTCAAAGACCATCCCTGTTTCCTGCTCAAGCCCATGGTTGTTACAAGGAAGGAAAGGGCTTTTTTTTTTTTCTATCCAATTATCTTGCTAATTTTGGTGCACTCGGGCCCTGTGCATTCATATTCCTAGTTTTTGGTGCGCTCAGTGAAAGAAACTCCACCTGCACCACCTAGGCCAATGAGGGAGACTCCCTGGTACTCCCTGAATGTCTATGGTAACAATTCCCATCTTCAAAACTCTGGACACTTGCAATCTTACAAGGGTAAATGGATAGAGGTCAAATCTTCAGTAGTTTCTTCCTGCTATCAAGAGGCATTCAAGTTTTGTCCAGAAGGTATCCAGCCATGTAATATGAAAAATAGAGACATTTATTGAAGAAGATACAAGAAACAATGTACATAAGACCATGACGCCTTAGTCCTCTTTGAAGTAGGCACCTTGTGACCTCACACAGTTCTCCCAATTACCATCAGCTGCCCCTTCCTATTTTCCTCAATTTCATCAGTGTTCTGAAATATTTCCCCTTTCAAAGGTGATTTTAGTTTTGGGAAAAGCCAGAAGTCACAGGGCACCAAATCTGGGCAGTAAGGGGGCTGAGTCACCTGGATGATTTGATATTTTACCAAAAAACTCTGTATAAGATGTGATACACGAATGTGTGCATTGTCATGGTGAAGCTGCCAATCACCAGTTGCCTATAGCCAAAATCTTCTGAATCATCTGAATAGTTTCAGCAGAGGAATGTTTGAGCTTAAAGCAAAATTTGGTGCAGACTCATTGCTCTACTCACTCAATCATTTTGAATGTGATGGCCACACAGTACACATGCTCACTCAGTGGTGTCTACCACAACCACTGACTAGTACTGTGAATTTGTCATTGTTCACACATATGCATTCAAATCCACCCTCCTTGGCTGACAAGTTACATTGATGTCACATAGACCATTCTCATTATATTAACAATGGTTGGACTTTTTCTGAACAGACCTCATAACCTTACCTTTCCCTAGGTCCAGAGATTCTTGCTATGTACTAAAGGAAGAAAGCAGTCAAGAATGGAGGGAAGACTTAACACAAGGGAGAAGAATTGTTGTCTTCAGAAGGCGGCATAGCGGTGTCCAAAGGATGGCACTGCTGAACAAGCAAAACTGGTAGACTGCATTGTATTTCAAGAGGTGGTCTTAGAGATGGGCTTCCAAGGCAAGATCTATCTTGTAGACAAGCAAAAGCAATCAAGTACTTAGTGAGGGGTATGCTTAGTAGTGCAGGGGAAATTATAATGTAATCAGAAATTGGAGAAACTAAAAGATCCCCATGAGCTGATCCTGAGCAGGGCTTTGGCTAGCACGCCCAACTAAGGGATAAGTTTTCTGAGGAAGCCACTACCTTGGAAATGCAGACAAAAGTGTTATCGGTCCAAGCATGGGCAGAAAATATAGCAATTATAAAATAATAATGATAAAATAAAAAGTAACATTGTCACTTAGCTTTGGGAGGTAGTGTCCCTTTCCTAAAGAGGAGTCTTAAATCTCCTTCAGGAGTGCAGGGCTAGCTTTCCCTTTCAGTATCAACACCAGCAGCAAGATCCAAGTTCTCTTCAGGCAGCACCTGCTTTGTCCATGTGTAGTAGATCTACAGCTTGATTCCTATGAGCTTTAGGAAAGAGTGTGTTATCAGCAGGATGTCATAGGGACTGGTCTATTGCTTGGTTAACTTGTTCAGGACCTTGAGTTTTCCATGTCTTTAGTAAGACTTAGTCTACCAGCTAGAATGGGTGTAAGGGCTTGTCAGACATGTCAATAGACCTACAATGAGCAAACTTGTGCAAAGCCGTTAGTGTTTGCCCTAAATGTACATACTGTTTCATTTTTTATTCATGCTCTAGATCTAAAGACTGTGTTCCTAAAACTGAAACTTGGAAGGTTTCCCAGAAAACTATTTCAAAAAGGCTTAATTTAAACCCACTTTGGGGTGCTATCCTAATCCAGAGCAAGGCAATAGGGAGTGCCTAATTGCATTTCAAATGCATTTTCTGGCACAGTTTCACCAGGGTCTTCTTTATTGTGTGGTTCATTTCTCAGTCTCCCCTGTAGATTGGGGTCTCCAAAATGCACGTAGTTTCCACTGAATCTGTAGTGCCTGTCCCATCTTCAGGGAGATTTCTGAAGTGAACAATGGTTTATTGTTTCTTTGAATGCTGTAAGGAAGTTCAAATATGTGGACTATTTCTTTGAGTAGAAGTTTTGCTACCTCAGTTGCCTTTTTAATTCTAGTGAAATATGCCTCTACCCATCCAGAAAAGTTGTCTCCAAAAACTAATAAAAATTTAAAGTTTCCTATGGTTATAAGCATCTGTGTAAAATCAACTTGCCAGTCCTCAAATGGGCATATCTCTTTGTATTATACTCCCTTTCCTGTTGGGGTGCATTCTGTCTGAGTATTGTTTTTGATGCATATCTGACATGCATAGATAATCTTCTGAATGGTTCTTCATAAATGGGGGCCCTTTGAATGTGGTCTAATGAGGTCCATTAAAGCATCCCTTCCATAAGGGTCCCTTCATGAGGGTGTTTGAAGTTGGGATACATTAGAACTTCAGCCAGTAAGTGTACCAACACTCATACCATGAATGTTGATCTTCCATATAGAATTACAGTCAGTGATAGAGAATCCCCATGCATGGGCCCATTCCCCATTTTGTTCTGTGTAAATGGGGTTTAAATTCTGACAAGCCCAGGTGAGAAATTAAAGCCCCAAGAAGTGGCAGCCTTTGGGCAGCTTGTCTTCCTACTTTATCAGCAGTTTGGCTTCCCAGCTTGTTTGGAAACTGTTCTCCTGGTGTCCTGGGCTGTACACTATGGCAATCTGGTTCAGTAGAATAACTGCTTCTAGCAATTGTACAATCTCTTTTGCATGTTTGATGTCCTTATTCCATGAGGTTAAGAGCCCTCCCCTCTTTCTTTCAATATTGTCTTATAGGATAATTCTAAGGCTCTCTTGAGGGCTATCAGTTCAGCATTTTGTGCTGAAGTTCCTAAGGCAAAGGCCTGGGCTTCTATTACCTTGTCTATGGTGACTACTGCATGCCTGGCTCATCTTTGACCATTCTCCATAAAGCGGCTTCCATTTATATATAATTTCCAGTTGGGGTTTGTCAGCACCTGGTCCAATAGATCCAGTCTGGGGTTCCATACGTCCAAAGAGCTCAGTTGACCTGCTTACTGATCTCGAGTAGAAAGGGTTCACTTCTAGGTCCTTCTGAAAAAGTCAGGAGCACGTGGAGCTGGAGAGCACGTTCCAGCAGGACTCCTAAACATAACTGCTGCTTCTCAGGAAGAAAAGTTATTTGTGCATGCAATTTACAGTGTAAATCTTGACCCAACAATGGAATGGAGCAGTTTAGCATATAGAGAAAACTGAGTAAGTTTTTGATCCCCAAGCTGGCATTCTAGAGGTTGAATGAACACCTGTTTTTGTAATTGTCCAGTCACTCCAGTAACTGACACCACAGCTGAACTTTTCATGGTTGATTTTGTATTTAGCATTGAGTGTGTAACTCCAGTATCTATGAGAAAGTCAATTAGCTTGTTCCCCACTGTCAATTGTACCCTGTACTCCTGTGAGAAAATAGTAATATGTCGGAAGGTATCTGGGGGAGCACCTAGACCTCCTCATTTGTCATAAGATTTGTTATTCATTTTTTATATTTTTCAACAAGGGTTTCTATCCTCTTTATTTCTTTTTTTTTTTTATTTCAGGCAGTCCTTTTTCCAATGGACTTCCTCTTTACAATAGGTGCTTTGATTGACGTCTAGTGGGTCTTTCTCTTTCCTTCTGGGCCCCACTTTCTTTCTGGTTTCTCTGAACTGTTTCTAAGAAAACAATAGCCTGCTTTAATTTCCTTGTTTCCCAGGCCTGGTGAACTCTAAAACCTATGTCCACTAACTGATAGGAATTCATTTCCAATGCCCCATCTAAACATTGGAGCTTCCTTCTGATATGTGGGGCACAGTGCCAAATAAAAGTCATGTTTACCATTCACACTTTTTCTAGTGCCTGTGGGTCAACATCAGTGTGCTTTCCATAGGCCAAAAAAATACTTTCTAAAATTTCAGAAGGATCTTCATTTGGTTTCTGTTGAATGGCCTGTATCATATTGAAGCTCTTCTGTTAAGTCACCGCTTTTCTAAGCCATTCTAGTCTGCACATTTTGTAATGTTCTAGGGAGGCTAGGTCTCTGTCATTTGGGTCCCAGTTGGGCTCTGTCAAGGGAATCACCCTGGCTGGGTTGGGAGTCCCATTTGTATTCTCTTGATGGAGGCACTGAGCCTCTTCATTAGTCCTATCAATAACTAACCACCTCTCATCTGCAATTAGCAGGATGTTAAGGGGAGCCTGCACATCTGTCCAGTCTGGATGGTGAGTGGCAAAAATGGAGGTGATAAGATGAGCCATTTTGTGAAGATCTTTCCTACATGAGGGGTTGGAATTTTTCTAATTCAGTATACCTAAAGTGGAAAATGGAATATGGGCCCAGTAGTGACCAGAAGGCTGTCCTTCATGGTTTGTTCCTTCTATAGGGTATCACCCCAAAGGAAATTGTCTTATTCCAGATAAAAATGCTCCCTGGCCAAATTATGTCTCCTTCCCTGAGCCCTGTTTCTGGGGAATCTAGCAGCAGGAGCAGTGGCAGGGGGAACCTTACTGCTTCTATTTGTGAATCCCCCAAGTTCAAGATACTAAAGAAATTCATCCCCTCATTTTCCTTTTCTTCATGTGTCTTACTACCAAGAAGTGGTTTTGAAGCCAATTTCCTTCTCTAAATCATTAGTCTGTTCCTTTTCTTTGTGTAGTCCTTTATTGTATAAATACATAAATGCCCAGATATAAAAGTTTTGCCTCATTTTTCCTGGCAAAAACAATTCCAACTGTATGATGGTATAGTAACTTAAGGAACAATTTGGGAACCATTTTTTTCTCATAGTCTAAAGTATAGGCCAAGCAGTGTTAGTCTAGAAAGTCAACTGTTTCTTAGTCACTGGATCATAGCTATACATGAACCAATCTGCTAAAATTTGGCCCAATGGACTTCATTGAAGAGTTGAAACAGAACAGCCCCAATGGCACAAAAGTACAAGCCTAAAACCATAACCATAAAAAGACCCCAGGAAAGTGGGAACATGAACAAAACTTGGGTTCATAATTCCATTTGTCCAAATGAGCACTCGCAAACAAGTCTTAGAATCTTATCTCCTGCCAACTGACATTACAAGCAGTTCTAAATGAACCCAAATGGCATGAAGCCCAAATGGCACAAAGCCCAAGTGACACGAAGTTCAAGTGGCAGGGATACCTGCCAACCATACCACAAATGGTTCTATCCAGAACCAAGTAGCACAAAGCACAAAAAGCATGAAGCCCAAGTGACACAAAGACCAAGAAGCAGGGATAGAGGACCTCTGGTGTGCATGTCACTTCAATTTGCCCTGTCTTGGAGTTCATCTGCTTCCCCAAAAACCCATTTATTTTCAACAGCCAAGTGTTTCAGGTGGCTGATGTGCTGAGGAGTGCAGGGAAATGCCCTGAGGAAAGCTCTTGGCAGCTGCTGGGAAGTCCCCACAATCCCACTCCTGGGGTCAGCCTGCCATAGGCCACTAGGACCACAGCCTAGGCCCTCCAAGGCTTATGGCAATTAATCCATACTATTTCATTACAGTTGCCAAAAACTGTAACCAAAAATGCAGGTACAGCTAGCAACCTGACACAACAAAAGCCAAATTCATAAGGCAGTTGCTGATGCAAAAGGAAAGAGGTTTTTTCAGGTACTGTGGCCTGGAAGAATGGGGAACTCCCATCTCAAAAACCATCTGCCCTTCCTGCTCATTTCTGGTACTTATAGGGATAGAAAAGAGAGGGCTTCTTTTCCTATCCAATTATCTTACTAGCTTTTGGCTGCTCAGTGCAAGAACCTCTTCATGCACCATCTTCGCCAATCAGGGAGACTCCCCAATGATCCTTAACTGTTTACAGTAACAATCTGGATTGCTGTGGTGGTTGCATGGATGTATAAATATGTAAAAACATTCATTTTTGCATTCAAATATATGCAGTATATTGTATGTAAATTACAAGGTATGTCCAGAAAGTGTCCAGCCACATACTATGAAAAATAGAGACATTTATCAAAGAAGATACAAGATACAAGAAACATTGTACACAGGACAATAACACCTCAGTCCCCTTCAAACTAGGCACCTTGGGACCTCACACAATTCTCCCAATTGCCATCAGCTAGCTGCCCCATCGTGTTTTTCTGAATCATAACAGTCTGGAATCTCTTCCCTTTCAAAGGTGATTTTAGTTTGGGAAAAAGCCAGAAGTCTCAGGGTGTCAAATCTTGGCTGTAGAGGGGCTGAGTCACCTGGGTGATTTGATGTTTTACCAAAAAACTCTACATGAGATGTGATTCATGTGTGGGTGCATTGTCCTGATAAAGCTGCCATTTACCAGTTGACCATAGCTACGGCCTCCGGAATCATCTGAATAGTTTTGGTGGAGGAATGTTCAAGCTTAATGCAAAATCTGATGCAGACTTTTTCTACTCACTCAGTTATTTTGAATGTGGCAGCCACATAGTACCCATGCTCACTCAGTGGCATCTACCACCCCTACTGACTAGTATGGTGAAGTCATCTTTCATGAGTGCGCATTCCAGTCCACTCTCCTTGGCTGCCAGGTTACATCAATGTCACGATGGTCTGATTATAGTAGTAATGGCTGGACTTTTTCAGGACAGACCTTGTATATCTAAATGAAAGGGTTTTTGTTGTTTGTTTGTTTGTTTTTTAAGTTGCAAAAAGGACTTCATTCGTGGATTCGGCAATGTGAAGGTCATCAATCTAGGGTGATTTACTGTCCAGATTCACCCAGGACTGAGGCAGTTCCTGGAATTCAAGCAAGACTTTTTGTTTTTAAAACCTGAGAAAGTCCCAGTCACATAGGGATGAGCTGGTTCGCTTACTGTTGACATGAACAGAATAAGGACATCTATTGTTGAAATCAATGATCTTTTAGAATAGTTCAACACAAATATGAAAAGAATTGGGGACACTGATTCTTTTGAATCAGTGGGGACTGATTCAAAAGACTTGGGGACACAAGTCTTTTGAAACATTTTGTTGCAACAGCAAGGAAACCATTGTAGTGGTAGTTGCAGGGGATATGAAGTCAAGAAGGTAAATTTTAAGGTGGGATTCATCGTAGCTTGTTGGTGTGCTAAGGGGAATAATGTAGTAGAGAGAAAATATTTCATAATATGGAAAAGAAATAAAGAGGAAAGACATTGAATAGGTAAAACAACTTCTCAAAGCAGTTTCCTCAAGTGGCCTGAGGTTCCTTCCCAGGCCATTGCAATGGGTCTTGAGGACCCAAATATGCATGTTCTTTCTTCAGTTTGTATAGTCAAGTGATTGATACTTCCATAGATGCTAAGGGTTAGTTACTGATAACCTAGCGAGGTTACTAAAATGATGTTCAGTTTCATAAACTGAAATGACCCAGGACCCTGATCGTATTCTTTGCTCAGCAATCTGCCTGCACACGACACTTACCAATGTTGTCAAACTCCTACCCTGAACACACTTTTGCAGGTGGTTAGTATTTGGGGAAAGTATTTGGTCACAATTTGGGGAAAGAAGATGTGGTCAGTGTTACCCTGAACTGGCTGTGGGGGGGGGGGGGTATTGTACTTATTCTTATAAAAATCTTTTTTAGTTCATTTAACATTATTATTTTAGCTTTTTGTGGGTCGTTTAATTTCACAGTAAATAGTGATCCAAATTTACATTAATAATATTTAACCTACAATTTTCCTATAATAGACCTCAAGACCATGTGAGTTTGGTGCTCAGCTGTGAGTCATCCGCATTGTCTATGACGATCATGTCATATGTGCTGGACTGCTTCTAAATATTGGCTACCTTAATGAATAAAATAAAATTATTGTGTGTTTTTTAAGTTTTTAGGAAATTATTTTTAAATTATATTTTACTGTTTATGCTGTTACAGCTGCCCCAGTTTTTTCCCCTTTGTCCCCCTCCAACCAGTGCCCCCACTCCCTCAGGCAATCTCCACACCATTGTTCATGTCCATGGGTCATGTGTATAAGTTCTTTGGCTACTCTATTCCTTACGTGGTACTTCACAACCCCATGACTGTTCTGTAGCTACCAATTTGTACTTCTTAATCCCTTCATCTTTTTGCTCATCCTCATGACCCGCCTCCCTTCTGGCAACCATCACAACAGTCTCTATATCTATGATTCTGTTTTCTGCTTGTTTGTTTATTTTGTTATTTAAGATTTTGTTGTTGATAGATATGTACTTATTGCATTTTATTGTTTACATTTTTATCTTCTCCTTAAAGAAGACCCTTTAACATTTCATATAGTACAGGTTTGGTGGTGATGAACTCCTTCTGCTTATTGTCTAGGAAGTTCTTTATCTGTCCATCAATTCTAAATGATACCTTTTATGGGTAGAGCAATCTTAGATGTTGGTTCTTCCTTTTCATCACTTTGAGTATTTCTCGCCAATCTATTCTAGCCTGCAAAGTTTCTGATAAGAAATCACCAGACAGTCTTATGAGAGCTACCTTGTAGATAAGTAACTATTTTTCTCTTGTTGCTTTTAAGATTCTCTCTTTGTCTTTAACCTTTGGCATTTTAATTATGATGTGTCTTGGAGTGGTCCTCTTTAAGTTCATCTTGTTTGAGACCCTGTGCTTCCTAAAGTTGTACATCTATTTCCTTCACCAAGTTAGAGAAGTTTTCTGTCATTATTTTTTCAAATAGTTTTCCAATTTCTTGCTCTCTCTTCTCCTTCTGGCACCACCATCATGCAAATGTTGGTTCACTTGATGTTGCCCCAGAGGCTGCTTATACTATCTTCAATTCGTTTTTATTTTGTTTTCATTCTTTTTGCTTCTTGCTGTTCTAAGCTATTGGTTTTTTTTTTTTAACCAAATCATTGACTTGATTCTTGGCTTCACCTACTCTACTGTTAATTTCCCATAAATTGGTTGTTTTATTTTCAGTTAGTGTATCCTTCCTTTCTGACTGGATATTTTTATGCTGTTGAGGTCCCACTAAGTTCCTTGAGCATCCTTATAAACAGTGTTTTGAACTCTGCATCCAGTAGGTTGTTTGCCTCCATTTTGTTTAGTTCTTTATCTGGAGTTTTATTTTGTTCTTTCATTTGGACCACATTTCTTTGCCTTCTCATTTTTGCTGCCTCCCTATGTTTTTCTCTATGTATTAGATAAAGCTGCTACATCTCTCAGGCTTGGTAGTATGGCCTAATGTAGTAGGTGTCCTGTAGAACCCAGTGGCACAGCCTCCTGTATCACACAGTTTGGGTACTCAAGATGCACCCACCATGTGAGCTGTGTACACCCTCCTGTTGTAGTTAAGCCTTGATTGCTATTGGCACATCCACAGTGAGCCACCAGTTGTGTTCTATAGGAGGTCACACAGCATAAGCTACAAAACAATTTGCAGATAGCTGTTACTTATACTAGGCTTAGAGGTGCCCAGGTGAGGCCAAGCTGTGAACCAAGGCTGGCTGCTGCTAGTGCCAAGTCTGGGGCAACTTAACAAGAAGTAAGGGTATCACTGAGCCAGATGCTGCTTGTTTGAGAAAATTTAGGAAAATCTGAAGCATGGACCAAGACAAGCCATTCATATGGAAAAGCTACAGGAAACAGCTGGGATGGGCCTGAATGTTAGGTGGAACCAGGCCTCGGGGAATCATCAGGGTGGGGCAAACAGTGTAAGCCAAGTTGATGGAGACTCAGGTATGGTGCCCACCTGAGTGGCTAGCTCTGTGGTTCTGTCAGAGAAGGGCTCAGAAAAGGAATAGCCTCTGTCAGCACTTCTGACTGGGAGAAGCCATTCCCCAGCTCTCACCCTGATGCAGGACAGTTCAGTTGCCTCCCACATATTTCTGATGCCTTTCAATGTGCTGCCCCCATGCTGAAGTTCAGAGGGAGTGAGTCCAAGTAAGTCTACGTGTGGACCCTTTAAGAAGAACTTCATGAGACTCGAGCAGTTTCTGTCTTCCACAGCTTCAAACACCACTGGTTTTTATAGCCTGAAGTTATAGTGACTTCTCTTCCCGACACTGGAAACCCTGAGCTGGAGGGCCTGGTTGGGGGCTGGGACCCCTCACTCTAGAGATATCCCTCCTGATTTTTATCTGCCATACCTGGGTGTGGGACCAGCCTGTTTCTCATCTCTTCTCCTCAATGTAGTCTCAATGTGGTTTCTTCTTTAATTCCATAGTTTAGAGCTTCCATTCATCTTGATTTCTGACAGTTCTGAATGATGGTTGTCCTATAGTTTAGTTGTAATTTTGATGTGGTTGTACAAGGAGGCAAGCCATGTTTACCTATGCTGCCATCTTGACTGGAAGTCAGGAAACTTTTTATAATGCAAAAACCAATTAGTTATGTTTAAAGTAACCAATAAGGGACTTATTTATATTGCTGGCAACATAATACATTTAACTTGTTTATTTCTTCCCTATCTTTAAAATCCTTGAGTTTCTCCCCCTAGTGGAAACTTAAGACAAGGGAGAGCAAAAGCCTTATATCCTGCCTGTGTGCACCACAGTCAAAATGTTCAGGAGCCCCAACTGTAGAAGAGCTTTCTAGGGCTTCTCAGGATAAACCTTGCACCAGTACAGGCAGAGTGGACAGCTCATGAATCATGTCATCCACAGTTTTCCTAATTCCACTGGTCCTACAGTCATTCATTCCTTCTTCTTAAAGACCAGCCCAGAGAATGCTGCAGCTTTGCTGCAGAGAATAACATCCTATATTCTGGGATGCATCTTTCCTTTTTATCTCTTATCCTTTAGCTTCTTTCTTTCTTGACCCAAGATTTTCTGTTCTAACTATAGTTTCTAACAGGTGTGCAGCCATGGCAGGGACACTGTGGCCCAGCTGTCCCCAGACATGTGGATTCTCTCCAACTAACTTGTGTAATCATAAGCACACTAACTGAATGAGGAAAGCCCTTCCTGGTCATGGCAGAGGCAGGACAAAGACAGGGAAAGCATCTCATTCACAGAGCAAAGTGGAGCCCAAAACAATGTGCAAGCAATCTCCAGATCTTGGAGGACTGCTCTGGTTCATCAAAGAATCAAGAATTAGGTCTTATTTTCCATTCATGGCATAGACTACCAGTTGTGTACTCAATATCAATCCTCTTCTCCTTGTTTCTTATTACTATGACCCTCATTTGAGCCTCGCCTGGCTCAGAGTAAGCACCCCCTGTGAGTGAGTTACTGCTGTATCACTTAATCCTTGCAACAACCCATTGCACAGAAGAATTTGTACTTATTCTTTGTTATTTACTTGAGATCTCACATGTAGCAGGTGGCAGAGCTGGTATTCATACCCAGGTCTGTCAGACTTAGAGATGTATCCTCCTCCCTTGCTACCTCCTATCTTCCTAAGAAGAGAAAGAGGTGTTAACCTTAGACAGCACCCATGAGCTCCAGGTTTATCTCTGGGGATAAGATCATCATACACAATAGGTGACAAGTTCTCCACAAAACACCTGAATTTTCACTGCCCTCTCCAATTGCATGGTGGGGAAGGAAGAAATGGAAGACTGGAGAGACAAATGAAAAAAAAAAAAAGACAGAAGGAAGGACGATATCAAATAGGCATGTAGTCAGTTAACTGCCCATGCCTGGGTAAATGCAAGTTATCACTTAGGACATACATCAGTTGATAATATCAGAGATGGAACTTAAACATATAAGGGTGGATTACTGTTTTTCTCATACACAATCAGAGAGTTAGGTGCTGTATTAGTGCTTCAAATTAGTGGGTCTGCACCTCTGCTTCTCTTGGCCTTTTTCTTTATGGTCACAAGATGGCTGCTACAGCTCTAATTACTATGACCTAGGTAGAAAGAAAAGAAAGCAAATATTTCTTAGAAACCTTTCATTTATGTCTTATTGGCCAGAATTGTCTGGGAAGTGTAATATTTTAGTGGTTTGCTTTCCCTTTTTAAAATTTATTAAATAACATTGGTTAATAACATTATATAATTTTCATGCATACAGATTATAAATCAACAACCGTGTACTCTGTTTCATACTCCCCACCTGAGTCTAGTTTCCTTCTGTTACCATGTACTTGACACCTCTCCTGTTCCCTTCTCCTTTGGTAACCCCATTCTGCTCTCTATGTCTGTTTATCTTGCTTTGTTTTGCATGTTTGTTACTTTTGCTTTGTTTTCAGCAAGGCTTCTTTGTTCTGTCATCTCCTCCCCTTCTTCCTTCACTCCTCAGTCCTAGGAAATGATCTCTAAAGTACAAAGGTGCCTCAGCTCAAGCATAAACCTTAGGAAAAAGGAAAAAGCAGGCCCTGCTGAAATTATGAAGACTTCTAGAAAATGGATCCAAACTCCAGAAGTTTCAGACTTGACTTCCAGAGCACAGCTCTGCCCCCACATGCCCCATGTGATATTTGTAACTAGATGGCTTCTCTGGGAAACCCCTGGTCCACAGACACATACATAAACAAGGCAGGAATTGACTACAACCATCAAGGACCAAAGAGGATGTTTTCAGCAACAAGTACAGAAAGCCTCTAGTCAAAGTATTTTTATTAATTTATTGGGGTGACATTGCTTAATAAGATTTTATAGAGTTCAAGTCTAAATTTCTTATTTTAAATATGTTTTATTGATTATGCTATTAGAGTTATCTCATTTTCCCCCTTTTATTCCCCTCCACCCTGCACACCCCACCCCTTCCACCCTCATCCCCCCTTCCCTTTAGTTCATGTCTATGGGTCGTACATATAAGTTCTTTGGCTTCTCCATTTCCTATACTATTCTTAACTTCCCCTATCTATTTTCTACTACTATTTATGCTTCTTATTCTCTGTACCTTTTCCCCCTCTCTCCCCCTCCCACACCCCAGTGAGAACCCTCCATGTGATCTCCATTTCTGTAATTCTGTTCCTGTTCTAGTTATTTTCTCAGTTTGTTTTGTTTTGTTTTTTTTTTTTTTAGGTTCAGTTGTTAATAGGTCTGAGTTCATTGTCATTTTACTATTCATAATTTTGGTATTCTTCTTCTTAGATAAATCCCATTAACATTTCATATAATAAAAGTTGGGTGATGATGAACTCCTTTAACTCCACCTTATCTGGGAAATACTTTATCTGCCCTTCTATTCAAAATAAGAGCTTTGCTGGATAGTCATCTTGGATATAGCCCCTTGCCTTTCATGACTTGGAATACTTCTTTCCAGACTGTTCTTGCCAAAAAGGTTTCTTTTGAAGAATCAGCTGACAGTCTTATGGGAACTCCTTGGTAGGTAACTGTCTCCTTTTCTCTTGCTGCTTTTAAGATTCTCTCCCTATCTTTAATCTTGGCTACTGTAATTATGACGTCCCTTGGTGTGTTCCTCCTTGGGTCTAACTTCTTTGGGACTCTCTGAGCATCCTAGACTTCCTGAAAGTCTATTTCCTTTGCCAGGTTGGGGAAATTCTTATTCATTATTTGATCGAACAAGTTTACAATTTCTTGCTCTTTCTATTCTCCTTCTGGCACCCGTATGATTCAGATGTTGGAACATTTAAAGTTGTCCTGGAGGTTCGTTCCTAAGCCACTTCTCATTTTTTTAAATTCCTGATTCTTCATTTAGTTCTGGTTGAATGTTTATTTCTTCCTTCTGCTCCAAACCATTGATTTGAGTCCTGGTTTCCCTTCCATCACTATTGGTTCCCTGTACATTTTCTTTTATTTCACTTTCCATAGCCTTCCTTTTTTCTCTAATTTGTGACTACATTCAACCAATTCTGTGAGCATCCTGATTACCAGTGTTTTGAACTGTGCATCTGATAAGGTTCGCTATCTTTTCATCACTCGGTTGTATTTTTTCTGGAGCTTTGATTTCTTCTTTCATTTGGCCTATTTTTTTTTTTTGGTCTAGGCTTGCCTTTTAAGCAGTAAGGGGCAGAGCCTTAGGTGTTCACCAGGGCAGGACAGCCATGTGGCTGCATTGTGACGTTGTATATAGGGGAGGGGCCCAAGAGGGAACAGTGATGTTTGCTCCGCTCCTTGACAGTTTTCAGTCACTTCTGATACTCACAAGCAAATTGGGCCATTCTGGTGCTGATTCCCAGGTGGGTTGGCTTGTGTACATTCTATACCCCATGGGTCTTTCCAACAAACTCTCCTGTGAGACTGGGAGTTTCTCCTTCTGCTACCTTAACCACTGTTTTCAGTCAGAAGCTTTGAGGCTTTATTTCCTTGTGCTGGGACCCTGTGTTGTGCAGTCCATCTTGCTCCCCAGTTGTTCCTCCCAGTTTATCTGCATCTGAATGTGGAACTGTCTGCTCTGCTAGCTGCTGCCTTGCTTCGAGTCCTCTCCACCCTGCTGCCTGTCTCCACCCCTCTACTGGTCTGGATGAATGTTCCTTCTTTAACTCCTAGGTTGTTGGACTTCCATACAGTTCAATTGTGTCAGTTCTGGTTGTTTTTTTTAATTTGTACTTGTCCCTCTTTTTGTTGTGCAAGAGAGTCAAGTCTAAATTTCTGTGATGCATGATTTGTATATTGCATTGTGTGCCCACCACTCAAAGTCAAAACATCTTCTGTCATCATATATTATGTTAAGCCCCCTTTACCTTTTACTATCCCCTCATTTACCTTCCCTCTGTTAACCACCATACTGTTTTGTCTGTGTTTTTAAGTTTTGGTTTTATACCCTACATATGAATGAAATCATATGGTTCTTAGCATTTTCTGACTGACTTATTTTGCTTGGCATAATACCCCCAAGGTCCATGCACATTGTCACAAATGTATTTCAACTTTTCCTACGGCTGAGTAGTATGCCATAGTGTGTGTGTGTGTGTGTGTGTGTGTATGTGTGTGTATGTGTGTATATATATATATATATATATATATATATATATATATATGCCACATCTTATTTAGTCCTCTATCAAAGGACACTTTAGTTGTCTCTATATCTTGGCCACCAAGAATAGTGCTGCAATAAACATAGGGGTGTGAATATCTTTGTGAATAAATGTTTTTGAGTTTTTCAGGTAGATGCCCAGAAGAGGGATTCCTCGGTCATGTGGTAACTCTATTCTTAATTTTTTGGGCCACCTCCATACTGTTTTCCACCGTGGCTCTGCCAGTTAACATTCCCATCAGCAGTAAATGAAGGTTCCTTTTCCTCTGCAACCTTTCCAACATTTGTTATTAACTGTCTTGTTGATAATAGCCATTCTAACAGGTGTGAGGTGGTATCTCAATGTAATTTTAATTTTCATTTTCCTAGTAGCTAGTGATGTTGAGCATATTTTCATATATCTGTTGGCCATTTGTTTGTATTCCTGGGAGAATTGTCTGTTCAGTTCCTCTGCCCATTTTTAATTTGATTGTTTGTTTGTTTGATGTTGATTTGAATGCGTTCTTTATATATTTGAGATATTAACCCCTTGTTGGAACTGTTGTTTGCAAATATCTTCTGCCATTCGGTTGATAGTTTTTTTGGTTTGTTGGTGGTTTCTTTTCCTGTGAAGAAGCTTTTTAGTTTGATGCATTTCATGTATTCATTTAGTTTTGCCTTTAGTTCCCTTGACTTTGGGGTGAAATTCAAAATTTCCCTCTAAGACCAAGGTCCATAAGTTTAGTGCCTATGTTTTCTTGTCTTCAATTTATTGTTTCAAATCTTATATTAAAATCTCTTATCCACTTTTGGATTAATTTTTATACATGGGGGAAAACTGTAGTCTAGTTTCATTATTTTGCATGTGGCTTTCCAATTCTCACAGCACCATTTATTTGAAAGACTTTCTTGAACTTCTTGTCAAAGTTGCAGTGTAGGTAAACACAGTTCACCACCTTGCACAACCACATCAAAATTACAACTAAACTATAGGACAACCATCATTCAGAACTGTCAGAAATCAAGCTGAGTGAAAGCCCTGAACTATGGAATTAAAGAAGAAACCACATTGAGACCAGTAGGAGGAGCAGAGATGAGGAACAGGCTGGTCCCAGCCTTGGAAATGGACTCTAACTCTTGATGAGGTTGTGGCAGATTCTGGAAGAGCACTTGAGAACCAATAGATTATAGCCACCTTTGTAAAACACAAGCTGTTGCATGAGAAAATCCAGTGGCTCTTCACACAGGTGGCCCCATCCCCACCTCTGCACACATTGCTCACTTCCATATACAGGTCTTACCTGCCAGGATCTAGAACCTTACTACAAGGGAGTCTGGGAAGTGTTCCTAGATTTCCAACCTCTATAGCACTGGAGGGTATACTAGAAGGGAGTTGTAATGAGTGATGAATGAATTAGGTTACAGTGTCTGCCAGAGCTAAGAAATATGAAAGAGGAAATAAATATATAATTGGGAAATAGTGAACTGGGTCTGGTACAGCTCCTTACTTTTCATCATTTCTACTACCTAATTCTTTCCTTTGAACAAATACTTGTGAGCATCTCCAATATTCCATGCAAGCTAGACTTTAAACAGAACAGACAAGGTTTTTTTTTAGCCCATAGCAAGTAAAAGGAAGGAAATAATCAAAATCAGAGCAGAATTAAATGGCATAAAAACTAAAAGAACGATTCAAAGGATCAATAAATCCAGGAGCTGCTTCTTTGGCTAGATAAGCAAAATTGACAAACCTTTCTTTACTCAGACTCATAAAGAAAAAAAGAAGGACCCAATAAATAAAATCAGAAATGAAAAAGAAGTAACAACTGATACCACAGAAATGCAAAGGATTGTAAGAAATTACTATCAACAACTATATGCCAAGATATTAAACAACATGGGTGAAATGGACAAATTTCTAGAAATATATGGTCTTCCAAAACTGAATCAAGAATCAAGAAGAAGCAGAAAGCATGAATAGACCAATAAGTACGAGTGAAATGAAGCAGTAATAATAAAAAAAACACTCCTTGCATACAAAAGCCCTGGAACAGATGGCTTCACAGGTAAATTTTTAGCAAATATTTAAGAAAGAACTAACTCCTATTTTTATCAAACTATTCCAAAATATCCAAGAAGAGGGAAGACTCCTAAACTCTTTTTATGAAACCAGTATCATCCTAATTCCAAAATCAGATAAAGACATCACAAAGAAAGAAAACTACAGGCCAATATCTCTGATGAACATAGATGCTAAAATCCTTAACAAAATACATTAGTGGCAATCCAGATTCAGCAATACATTAAAAAGATCACACACCATGATCAAGTGGGATTCATTCCAGGGGTGCAAGGATGGTACAATATTTGCAAATCAATAAACATAATACATCACATAAAAAAGGAAGGACGACCCTGGCTGGTGTAGCTCAGTGGATTAAGCACAGGCCTGTGAAGCAAAGGGTCACTGGTTCGATTCCCAGTCAGGGCACATGCCTGGGTTGTGGGCCAGGTCCCCAGTAGGGAACACATGAGAGGCAACCACACATTGATGTTTCTCTCCCACTCTTTCTCCTTCGCTTCCCCTCTCTCTAAAAATAAATTTAAAAAATATTTTTTTAAAAAAAGGAAGGACGAAATTCACATGATCATATCAATAGATGCTGAAAAAGCATTTGATAAAATTCAGCACCCATTTATGGTAAAAAAAATTCAGAAAAGTGAGAATAGAGAAAGCATACCTCAACATAATTAAAGCCATATACAAGAAATCTACAGACAACATTATACTCAATTGGCAAAAACTAAAACCCTTCCCACTAACATCAAGAAAAAGACAAGGGTGTCCACTCTCACCACTCTTATTCTATATAGTACTGGAAGCTCTTGCCACAGAGATAAGAAGAAAAATGGTAAAAAAGCATTTTTTAGGAAGTAATGACAGTAAATAGGAAGTAATGACAGTAAAACTGTCATTATTTGCAGGCAACATGATAATATAAACAGAAAACCCTATAGTCTACACCAAAACTACTCAACCTAATAAGTATATTTGGCGAAATAGCAGAATACAAAGTCAATATTCAGAAATTGATAACATTTTTGTAAACCAACAATGAAATATCAAAAAGAAAAACTGGGGGGGGGGAGCCATTTACTATAACAACAAGAAAAATAAAGTACTTAGGAATAAATTTAACTAAGGAGGTAAAAGACCTGTACTCGTAAAATACACAACACTGAAGAAAGAAATCAAGGAAGATACAAATACATGGAAGCACATATTGTGTTCATGGATTGGAATAATTCACATCATTAAAATGTCCATTCTACTCAAAGTAATCTATAGATTCAATGTAATTCCTGTTAAAATACCAATGGCCTATTTCACAGATCTGGAACAAATATTTCAAAAAATTATGTAGAACAAAAAAGACCCCACATAGCCTTAGCAATCTTGAGAAATCAGAACAAAGTAGGAGGGATCACAACACCCAATATCAAACTATACTACAAGGCCATTGTAATTAAAACAGTCTGGTACTGGCATAAGAACAGACACATACATCAATGGAACAGAATAGAGAACCCAGAAATAAACCCAAGTATCTATGGTCAATTAGCATTTGACAAAGGGGACATGAGTGTACAATGGAGTAAAAATAACATCTTCAATAAATGATGTTGGGAGAAATGTACATGAAAAAAAAGAAACTGAACCACAACTTACACCATCAACCAGTATAAACTCAAAATGGATAAAAGACTTAAATATAAGCTGTGATACTATAAAAGTTGTAGCACAAAACATATGCAGTAAAGTCTCAGATATCCTATACAGCAATATTTTTGCCAATATTATCTCCTAAGGTAAAGGAAATAAAGGAAAAAGTAAATAAATGGGACTATATCAAACTAAAAAGAAGCTTCTGCATTGCTAAACAAACCATCATCAAAATGAAAAGGGAACCAACAATATGGAAGAATATATTTGCCCATGATACATTGGACAAGGGTTTGATTTCCAAAATATATGAAGAACTCATATGACTTCATACCAGGAAGACAAACAATCCAATTAAAAAATGGGCCAAGGACCTGAACAGACACTTCTCCAAGAAGGACATACAGATGGTCCATAGGCATATGAAGAGAAACTCAACATCACTAGCCATCAGAGAGATGCAAATTAAAACCACAATGAGATATCACCTCACATCTGTCAGAATGGCTGTCATCATTAATAAATCAACAAACAATTCCTGGTGAGGTCGTGGAGAAAAGGGAACCTACCTAGTGCAATGTTGGTGGGAATGCAGACTGGTGCAGTCACTGTGGAAAACAGTATGGAATTTCCTCAAAAAACTGAAAATGAAACTGCCTTTTGACCTGAAAATTCTACTGCTGGGAATGTACCCTAAGAATCTCAAATCACCAATTCAAAAGAACTTATGCAGCCCTATGTTCATAGTGGTGCTATTTACAATAGCCAACTGCTTGAAACAACCTAAGTGCCCAGTGAATGAGTAAATTAAGAAACTGTGGTACATTTACACAATGGAATATTACTCAGCACAAAGAAAGAAGGAACTCCTACCTTTTGTGACAGCATGGATGAAACTGGAGAATATTATGCTAAGTGAAATAAGCCAGTCAGTGAAAGACAAATACCTTATAATCTCATTTTTAAGAGGAGACCACATTTTAAAACCACAGACATAGAAATAGGGAACAGACTAATAGTGACCACCAGGGAGGTGGGAGGAAAATAATGGTGGAAAGAAAGAAAGAAATAAGTCAAAGAAAGTGTATGAATGACCCACAGACATAAACAACAGTGTGGGTATTGACTGTGGGAGCGGGGAATGGGATGGGTGGAGGAGGGCAAAGGGGGAAAAACTGGGACAACTGTAATGGAAAAAGTTTTAAAATTATTTAAAAAACAGGACTTCTGGCCAAGATGGAGGTGTAGGTGGAAATACTGTACCTCCTTGCACAACCAAATTTAAGGACAACAAAAATTTAAAAACAAAAACACAACCAGAACAGACAGAAAATTGAACTGTACCGTAGTCCAACAACAACGAACCATTCATCCAGACTGGTAAGAGCAGCAGAGTCAGCAGCCAGCAGAGAGGGGTCTGGGCAGGAAGAGGTGGTAGTTAGCAGAACCAGGTGCAGGGGGGAAATGAACAAACACAGTAAGGCATGCAAGGCGGTTGCCTGACCGCAGACACATATTCTTGCGTAGATAAACCAGGCAAAAAAAAAAAAAGGGCAGTGAGACAGACCACACAACCCAGGGACCCAGCTATGGGATATAAAGCCTTAAAGCACCAACTGTAAAACTTTTGGGGTTGAGGTGCCACGAGAGGCTCCCAGGTTTACAGGAGAGTCTGTTGGAAAGGGCCACAGGGTCCTAGAACATACACAAGCCCACTCACCCAGGAACCAGCACCAGAAAGGCCAAATTTGCTTGTGGAAAGAGGCAGAGGGGACCAAAAAGACAGAGAGGGGAGAAAAATGTCATCGCTCCCTCTCTGACCCCGCCCCCATATACAGCGTCACAACCCAGCTACTGGGTTGCCCTGCCCTGGTGATCACCTAAGGCTCTACTCCTCATAAGTAGCAACAGGTGATTGGGAGGGTTAGCAACAGGGGATTGGGAGGAGGAGAGAGGGGGAAAAGGTATAGAGAATAAATAAGTAGCATAGATGGTAAGTAGAAAATAGAGGGAAGGTAAGAATAGTATGGGAAATGTAGAAGCTAAAGAACTTATGACACACACTTCCACCAAGATGGAGGCATAGGTGGATACACTGTGCTTTCTCACACAACCAAGTTTAGAGGCAACAAAATATTAGCAACATAAAACACAGCCAGAACACAGAAAATTGAACTTTTCGGAAGTCTGATAACAACAAATTATTCAGCCTGACCGGTAAGAGGGGCGAAGCCAGCAGCTGGTGGAGCAGGGTTGCACAGGAAAACTCGATCAGACGAACTCAGGAGCGTGGATCCCAGGTGTGGGATTGCAACGAGCAGACCCAGTGAGCGACCCAGTGAGAGACTGGAGGACCCAGCGACAGTGCAGGGTGGCAGGTTGAATTGTGGTCACGCATTCCTGCGCAGATAGACCAGCAAGGGAGTGGGAGGTGAGACGGGATGGAGCAGACCCCAGCAGCTGGAGGCAGCAGAGGAGGCCGCCATTTCCCTGCTCTGACCCCGCCCCCACATATAGCGTCACAACCCAGCGACCTGAGTGGCCCCACCCTGGTGAACACCTAAGGCTCCTCCTCATACCTAACAGGCTCGAATAGACCAAAAATGGTTCAGGAAGATCTCAAAGCCCCAGAACCCATAACTCTAAGCGACGAAGAAATAGCAAAACTTTCAGATGCACAGTTCAAAATACTGGTGATCAGGATGCTCACAGAACTGGTTGATTTTAGTCACAAATTACAGGAACATATGAAGGCTAAACTAATTGAAATGAAGGGAATTGCACAGGAAACCAATAGTGATGAAAAGGAAACTGGGACTCAAATCAAGGGAGTGAACCAGAAGGAAGAAAAAAATGGCCAAACAGAAAAATATGAAGAAACAAGGATTCAAAAAAAATGAGGAAAGGCTTAGGAACCTCCAGGACATCTTTAAACGTTCCAACATTCGAATTATAGGGGTACCAGAAAGGGGAAAGGAACAGCCACCAGTGGAAAACTTATTTGAACAAATAATAAAGGAGAATTTCCCCAATCCAGCAAAGGAAATAGACTTCCAGGAAATCCAGGAAGCTCAGAGAGTCCCAAAGAAGTTGGACCTAAGAAGGAACACACCAAGGCACATCATCATTACATTAGCCAAAATTAAAATGAAGGAGAGAATCCTAGACACAGCAAGAGATAAGGGGACAGTCACCTACAAAGGAATTCCCATCAGACTGTCAGTGGATTTCTCAAATGAGACCTTACAGGCAAGAAGGGGCTGGAAAGAAGTATTCCAAGTCATGAAATCCAAAGACCTACAACCAAGATTACTCTATCCAGCAAAACTTTCATTTAGAATGGAAGGACAGATAAAGTGCTTCTCAGATAAGGTCAAATTCAAGGAGTTCATCATCACCAAGCCCTTATTATATGAAATGTTAAAGGGACTTACCTAAGAAAAAGAAGATAAAAAATATGAACAGTGAAAGAACAGCAAACTCACAGTTATTAACAACCACACCTAAAACAAAAGAAAACTAAAAGGACAACTAGATCAGGAGCGGAAACATAGAAATGAAGATCACATGGAGGGTTAGCAACAGGGGAGTGGGAGGAGGAGAAGAGGGAAGAAGGTACAGAAAATAAGTAGCATAGACAGTGGGTAGAAAATAGATAGGGGGGCAAGAATAGTATGGGAAGTATAGAATCTAAAGAACTTGAGACTCGTGGACATAAACTAAAGGGGAGGGATGGTGAGGGAGGGGTGTGCAGGGTGGAGGGGAATGAAGGGGGGCATAGAACAACTGTAATGGCATAATCAGTAAAATAAAAAAAAACTTATGACACATGGAATGAACTAAAGGTGGGGAATGTGGGTGGGAGAAGGTGTGCAGGGTGGAGGGGAATGAAGGGGGTGGAAATGGGACAACTGTAATGGCATAATCAATAAAATAAAATTAATTAATTAAAAAATTATTTTAAAAACACAGTTTTTTAATCTGTGAAAGGCAGTCTTAAGCAAAGAGTTATTGTAATTAATTATGCATTTATAATTGTAAAAAGCCTTTATAAAGAAGTAGATACTCTGTGCTTCCTCTTTTCACATATTTATCTTGTTAGTCAGCCTGATGGGAAACTTCGCCCATTAGAGCCTGTACTGTGCCTTTTGCCAGAAATTCTTTGTAGTCATTAAAGGACCAAGCTCATCTTGGTGCTAAGATGTTAATCATAGTGGTAACTACTCAGAGTTAAGCAGTAGAGATTCGTAAGGGTAAGTAAATTGTTTACATAAATGTAAAATTCTTAATTAGGCTGGAATTAACAAGTATCAGGGTAAACTTGTTAGGCTTTGGCTTCAAAGATGAGAAAACCTCAGATCCAATTACATTTCAGACACTGACTATGAGCTCAGCTCCGGACAGAAGTGTGAGCCCAGCACCAGGGCCTACATTAGCCACGAGTTTCAGATGATGGAAGCAGTAGATTTCCTCAACATCGACCATGACTGGGACTTTAACTCCAGAGGACAACCTGCCATTTATTGTAGGGAAATGTGGGTGCTGACGAAGGGAGGGATGATCATTATTGGATTGTGTGTCTGGAAACAATTGCACTCATATTGACTGATAACTGAAGATTCTCTTATGACCTGTGGTTCAGTGACCCCAGCAAATTTTTATTTTAGGAATGTTAAAATAGACTCTTCATTATGGGCTCACTACACTGGGCTCTTTTAGCAGCTAAAGCAAGTAGTAGCTGTGTTGACATTATAATACACATTAAATTATACATTTTGTCCCTCAATTAAAAGAATGAAGTTATCAGGATAAACAACAGAGCCTCACGCCCATGCTTTTCTTCTCTGATGTTTTCTTCTTAAGAAACAACATAGCTTCATTACCAACAAGCTCAGAATACATTAATAGGAACTGAAGTCCATGAAATTAGATTCACTTTTCTAATTAGCAGGAGAGTTCACAAATAGTGGGCGGTCTTTCTCACAGGCTCTCTTCTCCAGAAGGGGACAGCCATTTGTGATCTCAGACAACGGAACCCTCCCCTCTTACATTCTACAAAGGAATTTCTGATTGAAGTGTAAATGTAAATTTCCTTTAGCCATCTGGATGCTGTTTTGAAGTTGTGACTCTTTAGCAAATGCTTCCTTAATTCCATCCAGTGGCTGGGAGATTGTGTGATCCAGCAATTTCCATTTTCAAAGGAATTGTCTCTTTACTAATAATTCCCTCAACTTAGTTTGCACCCTCCTCTGTGGAGTTCGAAGTGATTTTAACACTTTTGTCTTCAATTCTCACATCCCAGACAGAAGAGACAGGGGCCGGGAGAGAAAGCAACTGCTTTCCTAACAGACAAGTAAAGGACACTGAGTTTTGGAGCCAGTGAGACAAGGAGACATAAAGCGAAGTTCTCAAAATGACCCAAAGGGTCAGTGGCTTTCCAACTCATTTTATTATTTGCTCCCAGCCAAGCAACCATCACAATTACCTCCCAAGAGTCTAAAACTGTCAAATAGACCTGGGAGGCTCTAAGTGAGAACTCTGGAGACCTGACACTAAGAGACTTAAACGGGCAAAATTTGCCCAGTGCTGGAATGGTCTCCCTCCCCACAGCACCTGGATGCCTACTGTCCAGAATTTCTTCATCCATCCATTCATTCAGTTTCTTGACAAATGTTAACTGAGCAAAGTACCTACTATGCACCAGATATTATTTTTGGTGCTGGGGATATCTAGCAATGAATAAAATGAACAAAAATTGTGGCTTTCACAGAGGTTATTCTTGTGAGGAAGAAAAACGATCAACAATAAATAAGCAAAATATAAGGTTTTGAAGTAGTGATAAATGTTAGGGAGAAAATGAAGCAAGGACATGGGATTTAAAATGTCAGGGTGTTTGGAAGCTTGAATTTTTATTGGGAATCGCCAGAGAATTTAACACTAAAAGAGCTCAGAAGGAAATGAAAGACCACAGTGAATGCTGTGGGTGGAACCTAAGACCAGATGTTTTCTATAGTCTCTTTTGAAGTAAATTCATTCTTCCTCCTTTTGAATTTGTGAACATGATCAACATCTGTTCTTTAGAGGATTGTAGGAGTTAAAAATTAATTAATAAGTACTGAGTAATTCAACTGTACTGAGTTGAATATTGCCCCTCTAAATTCATGTCTACCTAGAACCTCAAAATATGACTTGATTGGAAATAAAATCTTTGCAGATGTAATTGGTTAAAATGGGTTCATCTTCAATTAGGGTAGGCCCTAGACTCAATGACTGGTGTCCTTATAAGAAGGCCATACACAGCCCTGGCTGGTGTGGCTCAGTGGATTGAATGCTTGCCTGTGAACCAAAAGGTCACTGGTTTGATTCCCAGTCAGGGCACATGCCTGGGTTGTGGGCCAGGTGCTCAGTAGAGTATGTGCAATAGGCAACCACACAGTGATGTTTCTCTCCCTCTCCTTCTCTCTCCCTTCCACTCTGTCTAAAAATGAAATCTTTAAAGCCATACAGAGACACAAAGGACACATGGGGTAAGAGAGCCATGTGAAGATGGAGGCAGAAATTATAGTGATGGAGCTGCAAGCCAGGGAATGCCAAGGACCTCCAGCATCCTTCACATCCTAAGAAAGAGGCTTGGAACACCCTCCAGAAGGAACCAACCCTGCCTACACCTTGATTTTAGGCTTCTGTACTCTTGAACCATGAGAAAATGAATTTCTGTCATTTCAAGCCACCCAGTTTGTGGTAATTTGTTACAATAGCCTTAAGAAACCAATTCAGATTTTGGTACCTGGAGGTGGTGGTGCCATAACAAATTCCTAAATTGAGGCAAGGTTTTGGAATTGGGTCATGAGTAGAGGCTGGAACAGCATTGAGGTGAATGATAAAAAAATAAAATAAATAAAAAGAAGCCCATTTGGCCTTGAAGAGATTGTTGGGGAATATATTGTTAGCAGTGGGCAAGTCCATACCCTCAGCCTACCCTCTTTCTCAATGAGCCAAGGCACTCGATGCTCAGCAGACTGTGCTGAGCTGCAGAGAGGAGGGGGTGCCCTTCTGTAGGTGGGGCGAGGAACCTGGAGGCTCAGCTGATCTTGGCCTCTTGGCTGCATGACTGCCCACCTCAGAGGCAGTGGAACTCTGGCAAACACTGCAAGTGCTTGGCTGTCTCCTCCCCACAGTGGGAGCAGTGGTTGGGCCCTGCTGCCGCAGAGCCTTCACCTGGAGATGGCTGAGCCATCAAGGCTGTAAGACACACCCTCAGGCCCCAAGAGCAGGGAAGCTAGACAGTCTCACCCACAGTGGAATCAGAGGAGTCTCCCCCACCAGCCAGATGGCAGGCAGCAGGGGGAGACTGAGCATGCTGAAAGCTGGAAATATGAATATACAAGGCCAACCACATGCAGAAAGCTGGAAAAATAAATGAATGGTGCTCCCAGAGTACTAAGAGCTAGAGGGATGAATGAATAGGGTTCAAGCCTGCCAAAAGCTGGAAAGATGAATGAATAGGCCTCCCAGCACACCAAAAGTTAGAAAGATAATTGGATAAGGGGGAAAGCCCTTGCCCAGGCCCTTGTGCTACCAGCTGGGGATGGGACCAGGGGGAAGGCAGGTAAATGTGTCATCAAGTCAGAAAGACAGTAGTGGCAGGTACTAGACCAAAGAGGCATGACAGTCTAGCCTGGGAAAAGAAGTAATTGGTTGGAAGGTGGACCCATCCAAACCATGTGAAAGTTTAGGATGTTAATTCATCTTTCTGAGAAAGTACCTGACCCTTCCCAGACCCCAAACAGGTATAGCCCCAAGGGAGTAAACACTTTCTCTCTTGCTCATCACTTGCTGCTCAGGACTTGCACTTGGCCAGTGTACTGGCCTGTCCTTTTTGTTGGCCATGTGACCTTAGCAGTCACATGGCCCATGGCTTCCAGGAGGGAGTCTCTCTCCTGCTGACCTGGTGAAATATTCACTGGTGTTTTTGCATTTGCTCCCATCTGGGAGCATGCAAACTTGTGGCCCTAGCAGTATCATGGCCATGGCTGCGCGGGTTCCATGTGCAGCCTCCAGGAGGGAGTCTGAAGCTGGATAGCAGCTGGGAACAAGCTAAGCTACTTGGGTGAGCAGGAACTCTGAGCACTTTCTTTAGTTCTGGTCTTGCTGAGCATGGCTGGGTTTTGTCTGGGTTTTGTGGAGGAGACAGGGAGTCCCCCATTCTCCAAGATGGCACAGCATCTGAATAAAACCTTTTTCTTTTTGGCATCAGCACCCACCTCACAAGTTTGGTTTTTGTGGTGACAAACAGCCAAGCCCCCCCCCCTTTTTTTGTTCAGTAACAGTTTGAACATTAAAAGAGATTCTGGTGAGAGCTCAGAAGAAAGCTGAGATGTTAGAGAAAGCTTCTATCACCTTAGAGAAAACATCATGAAAATATTATTGATAGAAAAATGAACATTAAAGATTTCTATGGTGAGATCTCAGATGAAAATGAGAGCATGTTATCTGAAAACAGATCTCTGGTTTCTTATGATCTTTGTTTTAAAGTGGAGAACTGGGCTGAATTGTGTTCTAGTGCAGGGTGGAAAGTAGGACTTGCAAGAGATAAATGTGGAGATTTAGCTGAGGAGATTCCCCAACAGAATATGGAAGGTGCCGCCTGGTGTCTCCTTTCAGCTTATAGTAAAATGTGAGAGGAGAAAGATATTGAGAAGAAACTCTTGGGCAAATAGGAACCAGAACTGGATGATTTGGAAAATTAGCCTACCAATATCATGAAAGATGCTTAAGGCATGCTCTAGAGAGAGCAACAAGGCTGTGGCTGGATGGACAACCTTCTGCTCTAGAGATTAGGTATGTAATTCATGGATCCAACTAACCATCTCTGCAGAAGCCAGGAGTATATATGGGGTTATCCAGGAAGGATCTATAGAGAACTCTCATGTCTCATGATATAAGTCCTCTTGACATACACGGAAGACTCACAAGAATTCTGAGATAGTTATAACACCAAAAACACTGCCAGCTTGGACTGAAAGGAACAGAGACAGGACAAAATGAAGGAAATCTATCAATATCTGGGATTCTACAGGCAGGAAACCAGTCAATAGAGCTACTGAGATATGAATATGGGTTATCCTTTAAGGAAAGAGAATAATGACTTTGGGGTGGAGTGGGGGAGGCTCAAGGCCATTGGGACGGTCTGTGATTTTCCTAAAGAAAGTGGCTCCTGAGACATGAGGGCTCCTTCAGCAAAAATTGTTGTTCTCCACACATTGCACAGAAGCTGAAGATTATTAGGGGACCACAGGAGCAGAGGTTAAAGGGCTTAAGTATCAGTAGCAATTCGACAGACTCTTATTTTTCAGGTCCCACATCAACCTCCATATGTGGAAGGCCCTGAGAGGGGAAGGAGGGGTCAATAATTACTGAAATAAAATTTTCCATTACCCTTGCAGGATGAAGACATTGTGTTAAAGGATATGAAGAATGTGTACATTTCTTATACAGCTGGGTGCTTAGACTAAAATTTACGTTTATCCAAATGTTTCTAATTGTCCTTACAAAAAAGCATTAAGACAAATAACACTCTTATACTGTATGAATTTAGTGGTTTTCTTAGATTCATGAATACTAAATGTATCTGTCATCTATTGCTGCTAACACACTACCCATAATATGTTATGCACATTACACATTGATGTGACTTAATTTAGTGACTTAAAGCAACAATGATTTAATTTTTTATGATTTTATTGATTGGCTGAGAAATTCCTCTCCTGGCTTGTCCTGGGCTCACTCATGTGGCTGCATTCAGCTAGAGGATCAGCTGGGCTGAAAGGCCCTTGACAGCCTCGGTTGCATATTTAGTGCTGGGTGTCAGCTGGTGCACTTTGGTTTCCTCCATGTGACCCTCTCATCTTCCAGTAGGCTAGACTGGCTTTCTTACATGCGCAGCTCAGGACAGCATTCCAAGGGATGGAGATTAGAAGCTTCAAAAGCCTTGCTCTAGAACTCACACACAGCATCATCTGCATCACAGTCTATTGAAAAAAGCAAGTCATTACATCAGCCCCAGATTCAAGAGGGCAGAGAATTAATTCTACCTCTTGATGAAAGAAAAGGCAATATCAGTTGTAAAGATGTATGAACATGAGAAGACAGGATCCACTGAGGTCCATTGTTTAAAGACTTACAATAATCTGCCCTCTGGTGCCGATGATTCACATCTCTCCCACGTGCAAAATACATTTCTCCCCTCACCAGAACCCCAAATTTTCAACCAATTTTAGCATCAGATTCTGAGTCTGAGATTTCATCATCTAAATCAAATTCAGATGTAGATGGGGCTCCTTGGGTACAGTTCCTTGGATAGTGCTCATGTTGATCCAGTGACCTATAAATTAAAAAGACAAGTTATTTGACCTTAATGCATTTAATAGAAAATAGTGGGGCAGGGATTGGCTAGCCCCCAAGGAACACCTCCATTTAAAAAGGGAGTAGTGCTGGCCAATATGGCTCAATTGATTGGAGCATCCTCCTGTACAACAAAAGGTTGGTGGTTTAATTTCCAGTCTGGGCTCATACTTAAGTTGAAGTTTTGATCCCCAGTCAGGGAACATACAGGAAGGCAAACAATCAATGTTTCTTTCTCACATCTCTTTCTCTCTCTTTCTCTCCCTCTCTCCCGCTTCCTCTCTCTCTCTAAAATCAACAAACGTGCATAAAATTTTTAAATAAAAAGGGAATAAATGGGAGGCACATTGTAGGCACTGTTCTATTGCATTTTTTAAATCTAGCTGGGCACATATCAGCAGTTCCCCCAACTTTTGGGGCAAAGAGTCTTCCTTAATTAGCGCTTATTTTCTGCTTCCTGGGAGGGGTTCTCTAGTCATTGTTCTCCTTGGTTCTTGGCTCCACACTCCAGGCTCTGAGCTTCATCATCTGAGACATCTTTCACTTTGGACCATATTCACAGCCAGATGGCTGCCTCTACCTGCTTTCTGCTGTACGATGTTGGGAGGCCAGAGACCTTTTTATTTTTCTGTTTCTTTTTCTTTTAATCCAAATAGTAGTATTTTTGCCAGGATAATTCTTTTTAAAATTGTGTGGGTTTCCCATAAATCTGTCTGGGAGTCACTACATGCTTCAAAAGCCACATTCATAACACCTTCCACATTATGTCTCTTTTTACTTTGTGTAGGTGTCAGTGTTGCATTGGAAACTCTTTAGTCTAGCTGAAAGGATCTACTGAGAACTACGTTAAATCTTTCTAAGATCTAAACAAAGAGTCTTACAGTTACAATCTCGATTCACTCTATGCCCTGAGACCATTTCTTCCTTTGACAATCTTTTTCTGGAAAGACTGTCTTGAATTATCTATATTGCCTCTAAATTCTTCTGCAAGTCAAACACTTCCTTCTTGAGTTCCTCTTTCTAATAAAATATCTTATCATGTGCTGCTTAAAGAAACCAGTGGGCACTTTCAATATTCTTCCTGCAAATCTCTTTGGCCAGATCCACAGGTTCATTAGCTACATTATCTGTTCTCCAATATATAATTGCCCCACCACAATATAACACAGGTTGCCCTTTCTCCAGCCTCCAAGAGCAGTTTCCTCACTTCTGTTCCAGCATTCATATTCTCATCATCCTTCCAGCCTCTAGCTGCCACTCAGCCCCACAGTCAATCTATATGTTTTAAATTTCTGTTACAGTAGCACCTCTAGTCCTATGCATAAATTTCTGTTTCAATAAGCCTCTATCACATTTTTTAAAATAACCACAAACCATAGTGTCCTAAAATCAGCAACGTGAGCTGTGCTCAATGGGACAATTTGTCTCTGCAACAGATGGTTTCAGCTGACTCGTGCATGCATTTGCATCCAGCTGGTACTTCAACTGGAGCTGAAGGAAACAAGATGGTCTCATTCGCATGCCTAGCACTCAGTTGGTATGACTGACACAGCTGAGGATGTCCTGGGCCTCTGTCTCTCTCCACACGTTTCTTATCTTCAAGAACATTATTGTGTACTCTTTTACAGGGAACCACAGAGCAACATAAAAGGCCCCTAAAGGACCAGACCAGAACTTCCACATTGACCCTTTCAATGCATTCTCTTTGCCCAAGACTGTCACAAGGCCCGTTCCAATTCAATGTGGGGGAGAACCAAAGAGGACACAAATTCAGCACCTTGGTTTCTCAATATACCGGGATCTTAAAAGACCGGAAGTGGTCTGGGTCCCTCTAGGCCAAGGGAGAGGCTCTGGCCCAGAATAAGTGCTCAACGTCTGACAAATGAGCAAATAAACATATGCAACCTGCTGCATATGTTTGGCCCTCACTGGCCAAGAGCCATGTGTACCAGGAGAAAGAAATCACTCAGCCCTGCCCTTTGCCACATCCCCACCCCTTCACTATGAACTCTGGCTCTGGCTCCCACTTCTCCCAAATGTACAGCCAACCCCAGAAGAACACTCTGAGTGTCTACATGTTCCTGCTCCCCCACCATGTAGGGGCATCATGCCTGAGCTACCATGAATGGACTCTCTCCTGAGACCCAGCGGCACAGAAGTTTCCTGCTGGGGCCAGAGACAGACTAGTGGCGAAGGATAGAAAGGGGAGTGTGAGGAAGAACATGCACAGGAGTGTCTGTCCCCACCACTGTGACCTCTGGCTGCTGAAAGGGACTTACCCGCCATAGGACCCTAAATGGCCAGACTGTGAAGAGCCATCGCCACTGCACAGGGGGAAATGGAGGCCCAGAGAAGAGCCTCTGGTCAGTAGCAGAGCTGTACCTCAGGCCTGGGGCCCTGGCCTCTAGTAGTCCATTAATTTCTCTCAGGAAGTCACTTAGCAGACAGTGACACAGATGGGAAGATTGCCAAAACATGCCCCAGGCACTGACAATAGGGTAGGGAGAAAAGAGAGAAGCCTGCCCATCCTCAGGAAACACCCCAACAGAACCCTCCCTCCACCAGAGGCCTCCCGTCAGCAGGGCCCTGGGAAGCAGGGCCAAGTGCCTCTAGGTCCTAAGGTAGCCATGTTCTTCCTGGTCTATCAAGAGGGGATGCTGCTCCCACCCTACTCCCAGTACTCACCCAGGATCCCCAGTGGACACAGCCTTGACCAGGCCCCATTCCCTCAGCCCTCACTTCTCCTAACCCTTCCACCTCCTGCAGACTGCCCCCCACCCCCACCAGGCAGCCCACCTGTGTCAGCTCCCAGAGTGCACAGCCTGTGCATCTCCTGAGCTCAGCAGTCAGTCACTCACTGCCCCTGCCCCTACTCTGTGCTGGGCCCAGGAGACAGTGATGACTCAGAACCAGCCCTGCCCTTGGGCCCTTCCAGAGTTAGACAAATAGCCATTTCCCTCTGACAAGCAGATTGATGATTTTCTCTCAGGAGAGGTGATTAGGGCCTGGGCAGTGACGGCCCCTCTGGCTCCAGAGCAACTCTGAGGGCAAAGAGACACACATCTGAGGTCTACCCTCCTCAGCCACCACCTCCTCCCTGAGACTTCCCATAAATCCTCTGGTGACAGGGTGAGAAGGACTAAGAGGAATGAAGGAAGACTGGAGAGAGGCGCACACAGACACAGGGGCCACACAGCCCATTCAGACATAGGCACACACCCCCACGCACAAAGATGCATGCACACACATGCAGATTTAGACACACAGAGGCCTGCATGAAATCTCACCCAGGTAAATGCACAAATAAACACACTGACTTCCACAGAGTTCCCACAGGCACTCACATCCTCAGGCAGGGTCACGTGCAAACACTAAGACAATATGCAGGCACATATATGCTGCAGCCACAGCTCACAGACACACAGGCACGCACATGCAGACAAGTTCACACGCAGTCCCCAAGCCTCATGACCACAATGGGCACATGCATCATGCTGGTTCTACCCCAGGACTGGACAGTGCCCTTCCCTGCAACTAGAGCTTTGTGGCAGCCGCTGCCTGGTGAGCTGCGGCCTCTAAAGAAAGAGGGGAAATGGATATCTGGGGGCATCTCCCAGGGGAGGAAGATGCTCTTGGAGAAAGTCCTCAGACAGGCTCAGGGGTGTACCCAGTGGTCCTGGGACAGGGTAGGTCCCAAGAAAAGTGTCAGGTGGCCTTGCAAACCCAGAGATGTACAGCTAGCCACACTCCCCGCACTTCAGACCAGGAAACTTTAACCCAGTGCCCAAACTAACAGTCTGCTCCCCTGGGATGGGGGGCAGGAGATGAGGGGGACTTTAGCCTCTTACCACCAGCCTCTGCTGCAAGGGAACCAAAGGGCACTGCCCTTGACCTCCTCTCACCCCACTAGGAATTCCAGACAAAGACCTGCATCTGCAGCAGATTTCCAGGGCTGGGAACAGAAGACTCCCTGATGCTCAGAGTACGTACAGCAAGGGGCGGAGCAGGGTGGGGAGCTGCCCCAGGCCTCCCTGACACCAGAAATAAATGACTTCACCAACAGAAACCCATTCAGATGCACTGGAATGACTGCTGGAGAGTGCTTTCACACTGAGGAATTGCTGGTGCTGGTAGCAGCTGCTGCTGGGAGCACTGTCTGTGCAGTACTGGGTCCAGTCACACAGCAACTGGGCCCTAAGGCCCAACAACAGTCCACACCACAGCCACCAATAGCTCTGTCGGGCAGCCTCCCAGTCCTGAGCACACTCAAGGCAGGAAGCTGGAGGTCCAGCCTTGTAGCCAGCAGATGCTTGGAAGTGTCTGTGGACAAAAATTGGGAGGAAAAAAATGGAAGAAAAAAACTCCTTTCCCTTCTCACATAACTCTAGGCTGCTGACACCTTTACCAGGAAGAAGCCAGTAGGCAAGCAAGTTCCCTGGCTCAAGTAGGACTCCACTGCCTGCTTAATCCTCCAAGTGTTTCTAGGAGTCCCAGGAGGTGACTCACGTGCTCACAGATGAAGCTGAGCAGTTGCTGGACAACGGCTGAGGATTTACTCCTCTTCTGCTAGGGGTTGAGTCTGCCTAACACTACCACTTCGGCTGGGTACCACTGGGGCCTTCTGACATCCTTGTGGGGCCAAATCCTGTCTCCAGATGCAAAGCTTCTCCACAGGGGGCAAAGTGGGGGCTAAACCTCTCTCCTTCCGTGCCAGGCTCCATCAGAGGGGTACAGAGCAGGGCTGTCTTACAGGACTTTCGGGAGACAAAGTTTGCAGTTCTGATTGATCCAGCCATCCTTCATCTTTTAGCATCCATACATGAGGCCATGAAGGCTGGTGATGGAAAAAGAGGCCAGAACTATTTCGCCCTTAATGCCTCCACTGGGCAAACCCATTGGCCTGGCTACACTTTCCCAAAGATAAGGACTTTTCCCCAAGGACCACAGTCTACACAAAAGAGGATGCTGTCTCAATAGGTGCCAGAAATATTTAGCCTAGTCTGAATTCTGGAGATGGACAGTGATTTGGCTCAAGCAAGCAGCCCTGTTACAACAGACACATGCTGAGCCTGCAAAAGTAATGACAGCACCTTGATAATGTCAGAGGCGGGCCTGGCTTAGCATAGCTCACCAACTTCATTTGAAAATGCCCAAGGGGCATGAACATTGTCCCCCATGGGTGGATCTTCGTGCTCTGCAGAGGACTCAGACCTGACCACCACCTCTCTTCTAGTATAATGAGCAAGAGGGAGTGATCCAGACTCAAAGCTTCCCACTCCCATGCCTCTCTCCTCCTTGCTTCTTCTCCAGATAAAATGAAGACTGTTGGTCTAGAAGACAGGAGGGATTGCTGACCTGTGCTGGAAACCGTTGTTCCCCAAAGAGCCCTCTCCCCATGCTTCTAGCTCTGGCTTTCAGGACCTTTGCTGGATCTCCTCAGCTCACCCTTCTGCTCTGAGACCACCTCTGAGGACTGATGATGATACAGGTAGATTTAGCCAAGTCACTAGACAGAGGGGAAGGGCCTAAGCCAGCAAGGAGAGGCTGCATTCCCCACAGAAAGAAGCTAGTGTGGCAGCGCCACACTGCCCCAGTGACCAACCTAGCGTGTTACATGATGACAGATTTTCCTGCCCCAGGCAGAGACGTGGCAGAAGGAAGGCTTGCACAGAGTCTGTGCAAGGCTAGAGCACAATGGAAGAAGAGAAAAGTCCTTCTACCCACTTCTAACTCCTGACAGGTCACAATGGCACATATACCATAAAGGTTAACATGGCAGCAGAGGAAGGTGCTGAACTGCCAGTCTAGACTGGGAAAAGAATAAAAGAATGAGAATGGCTGGGGAAGCTGAAGCTATCAGTGCACATGAAAGCTGGGACTGGGAGATTTAAATGAAAGGAGAGCAGAGACTCACCACTTCTCTTCCTCTGGGATCCACACACAGGCATGTGGGCCAGATCACTCACAGGACCCACAGAGCCCTGAAAACCACGTGGCCAGGTGATGGGCACCAGACCTGGCAGGTGGAGCCCCTGAGCAGCTAACTGCAGTGGATGGCAGTGGCCTAGGGTCCCTGGTGTGGGAAGCTGTGGTGTTGTGATGGCAGTACAGGCCACAGGCACAGACTCCAGGGAACCTGAAGCCAGAGAGCCATCCACTTAGTGGCCTCATGCTCCAGAAGGACAGATAAGGATGGAGCGGGACTTCTGGGCATGGTTTTGGGTTTTAGTCTTTTGGGGAACAAATGTTTTTTTCTGTATTGCAGAAAATAAAGGAACCTGGAGCTGGGGCAACCCCACTTCCCCCACATAGCACAACACTTTAATAAAGACCTTTTGGTCTCCAAGCAGCCTTCCTCTTATGCCTGTTTCAGCAGCAGACAGACAAAACCCACTTTTGTTTGGTAATAATGGCACTGATACCTGACCTCCCCAGGGACTCTGCTCGTGCCCCAGCCTCATTTCCCCTTCAGTTTGGCCCTGAAGTGCTTTTCCAGGTTACCTTTGTAACATGTTAGATGTAGGGTTTGCCTCTGGCTGAACATCACCCAAATATCCACACACTGCTCAAAGGTTATACTAACAACACCATCGCTGTGTCTTCTTGGGCTCATCCTGCCTGAAGAGGTCTCTTGGGAGACCAGAGGCCCCTGGAAGAGCAGATTGGTGTCACAGCCAGCACAGAGTGACAGGAAGTTCTCACAGCCAACAGGACCCAGTCCTGAGGACTGCAAGCACTAGCTAGGGCTATAATCCCTCCTGGGGGCAGTAACAGGAGTAAAAAGGGTAAGAACATGCCACCCCAAAATATGCTGCTTTGGCATATTGGTTATTTAGAGTTTAAGACACTTGAGAAACAGCAAGCACAGGAAAGCTCTCTCCCCTCTCCTTTCCATTTCAAAGCAGGGCATAACTTTCTGCTGAGAAAGCTGCATCCCTGCACCAGGGAGAGGAGAACATTGTTATCTAGAGCCAGGGAGTTGACTCAAAATGGAACCATACAAACAGACGTATTAACATAACTCTTATCTTCCCCTAGTTTTGCCAGTATGTTTCCTACTTGCTGTCCTACAGTTGAGTGTCCCTGGCCTAAACCCCTTTGTCTTGTCACATCCCCACAGTTTGTTTTTCTTTGTGTAATAAAGGTACCTCAGATTTTGGGCCCAACAACTTCTTCTTCAGGTCTTCATTTCCCTCTGAGGATTCCCATGTACATGTGAAAATATAAGTAAATTGGCATGTTTTTCTCCTGTTAATCTGTCTTATGCCAGTTTAATTCTTTTTTATATATATTTTATTGATGATGCTATTACAGTTGTCCCATTCCCCCCTTCATTCCCCTCCACCCTACACACCCCTCCCCCACCATTCCCCCCCTTTAGTTCATGAACACGTGTCTCAAGTTCTTTAGATTCTGTATTTCCCCTGCTATTCTTACCCTCCCCCTATCTATTTTCTATCTATTGTCTATGCTACTTAGTCTCTGTACCTTCTCCCACCCCTCCTTCTCCCACTCCCCTGTTACTAACCCTCCGTGTGATCTTCATTTCTATGGTTCTGCTCCTGATCTAGTTGTCCTCTTAGTTTGCTTTTGTTTTAGGTGTGGTTGTTAATAACTGTGAGTTTTCTGTCCTTTCACTGTTCATATTTTTAACTCCTTTTTCTTAGGTCAGTCCCTTTCACATTTCATATAAGGGCTTGGTGATTGATGAACTCCTTGAATTTGATCTTATCTGAGAAGCACTTTATCTGTCCTTCCATTCTAAATGAAAGCTTTGCTGGATAGAACAATCTTGAATGTAGGTCCTTGCCTTTCATGACTTGGAATACTTCTTGCCAGCCCCTGCTTGCCTGTAAGGTCTCTTTTGAGAAATCCACTGACAGTCTGATGGGAACTCCTTTGAAGGTGACAGTCCCCTTATCTTTTGCTGCTTCTAGAATTCTCTCCCTCATTTTAATCTTGGGTAATGTAATAATGATGTGCCTTGGTGTGTTCCTTCTTGGGTCCAACTTCTTTGGGACTCTCTGAGCTTCCTGGATTTCCTGGAAGTCTATTTCCTTTGCCAGATTGGGGAAGTTCTCCTTTATTATTTGATCGAATAAGTTTTCCACTGGTGGCTGTTCCTCTTCCCCTTCTGGTACCCCTATAATTCGGATGTTGGAATGTTTAAAGATGTTCTGAAGGTTCCTAAGCCTCTCCTCATTTTTTTGAATTCTTGTTTTTTCATTGTTTTCTGTTTGGCCATTTTTTTCTTCCTTCTTGTCCACTCCCTTAATCTGATCCCAGTTTCCTTTCCATCACTATTGGTTTCTTGTGCACTTGCCTTCATTTCACTTAGTTTAGCCTTCATTTGTTCCTCTAATTTGTGACTAAAATCAACCAGTTCTGTGAGCATCCTGATCACCAGTGTTTTGAACTGCGCATCTGATATATTTGAACTGTGCATCTCTTGGTTGCTTAAAAGTATTGGCTCTGGGGCTTTGAGCTGTTCTTCTTGAGCCATAATGTTTTGGTCTGTTCACACCTGTTCTGTATGGGGGGCGGAGCCTTAGGTGTTCACCAGGGCGGGTCAACCCAGTAGCTGGGTTGTGATGCTGTATGTGGGGACAGGGTCAGAGAGGGGCAATGGCATTTGTTCCACTCTCTCTCGGATTTTGGCCCCTCTGCTGCTTCCCACAAGCAAACCACCCCCCTGGTGCTGGCTCCCAAGTGTGTGGGCTTATGCACACTCCAGGACCCTGTGGGTCTCTGCAACAAACTCTCTGTGAGCCTGGGAGCTTCTCCCGGCACCTCGACCCCCAAAGTTTTTCCAATTGGTGGTTTTAGGCTTTAATTCCCATCGCTGGGGCCCTGGCCTGAGTGGTCTGTCTCACTGCTTGCTACTTCGCCTGGTTTATCTGTGTGCGAATGTGTGACCACGGTCAGCCAGCCGCCTTGTGCCCTCACTGGGTCTGCCTGTTGTCACCTCACACCTGGGATCTGACAACCACCGCCTGCACTCTTGGGTCATCGGCCAATTTTTCCTGCCAGACCTGGCTCCACCAGCCGCTGACTCCACCCCTCTTACCAATCTGGCTGAATGGTTCATTGTTGTTGGACTTCTGTACAGTTCAATTTTCTGTGTTTTGGTTGTATTTTTGTAACTAAAACTTTGTTGTCTTTAAATGTTTCTACCTACGCCTCCATCTTGGCTGGAAGTCTCCCCAGTTTAATTCTTAGGCCAGCTGAGAACATAAGAAGGTAGAAGGAAGTTTTTCCTCTGATCTCAGAACCTGGTAGTCTCAGGAAATGTGCAAGTTGGGCTGGTCATTTAGTTACTCCCAAACTTTAATGAATCCCTTAGACTCCAAAATTTCAGCATGCATGTCGGATGCCTTTAGGTGTAATGTGGGGTGTTGGGCTGTCGGCACTTAGCTGCTCCAATGAGGCACCAACAACTTAGTTCAGCTATGAGACAAGCTCGACAAGATGGTAGACAGTCTCCAAACATAAGAACAACACCCCAGGACAGGGTATCACCACATAACTTGCAACAAGGCACTGACATGCCTTTTGGTCAATCCCAAAGAGAACTAGGAAAGGGTTCCAAAAAGGAACACAAGAACCAGGAGGGGCATAGAGGGAGGTGATGGCAGGGCCATGTAAACTGTTTGGGAAAATAAAGACACCTTGTTCATGGTCTTGAGGATTTGTGTGTGAGGATGAAGGCAGGGGTTGGGAGCAGGCCAGGAGCACATCCAGTCCTGAGGTAAAACATCTCTAATGCTGGGGTGGAAGCACCAGATATTCTGCTCACCTGACATATGCTTCTTTCTGCCTACAGACGCAGAAGGTGCTGGCCTCGTGTTCTTCCCAATGAATTCTGGAAAGTTCAGTCCAGCAGCTTCTGGTAATGATTTGTTTCACCTATACATTGACCATAGGGTAAAGATGCCCCAATACCCCTCTCTCTCTCTCTCTCTTCCTCTCCCTCTCTCTTGTTATTACTACTTTAAAACAAAATCTGACTGCAGTCACAGACATGGTCCTCAGACAATGACAGAATTCCTAAGGGATGGCTTGGATGAAGAAGAGTGGAGGGGGGAAATGGAGACAACTGTACTTGAACAACAATAAAAAATGTATATTCAGGTGGGACTTCCAGCCAAGATGGAGGCCTAGGTAGACACATCTAGCACAACAAAAAGAAGGACAAGAACAAATTTACAAACAAAAACAACCAGAATTGGGAGAGAATAAAACTGTATGTAAGTCTGACAATTAAGGAGTTAAACAAGCAATATTCATCCAGACTGGTAGGAGGGGTGGAGATGAGCAGCTGGGTGGAGAGGACTTCTGGCAAGGTGGTGACTGGAGGACCCAGAGAGGCAGCAGCTGGCAGAGCAAGCAGTCCCACATTCAGATGCAGATAAACTGGGAGGAACAACTAGGGAGTGAGACAGACTGCAAAACCTGGGGTCCCAATGCAGGGAAATAAAGCCTCAAAGCCTCTGACTGAAAACACCTGCCGAGTTTGAGGTGGCAGAAGGAGAAACTCCCAGCCTCACAGGAGAGTTTGTTGAAGAGACCCACAAGGTCCTAGAATGTACACAAACCCACCCACCCAGAAATCAGCACCAGAAGGGCCCAATTTTCTTGTGGGTATTGGGGGAAGTGACTGAAAACTGGCAGGGAGCAGAGCAAGTGGCACTGTTCCCTCTCGGATGCCTTCCCTACATACAGCATCACAACACAGCCACATGGGTTACCCCGCCCTGGTGAACACCTAAAGCTCTGCCCTGTACTACTTAACAGGCAAGACTAGACCAAAAGAAAAAAAAAGCCCAAACGAAAGAACAAATCAAAGCTCCAGAAAAAAAATACAGCTAAGTGATGAAGACATAACCAACCTCTCAGATGCACAGTTCAAAACACTGGTAATTGGGATGCTCACAGAACTGGTGGAGTATGGTCAAAAAATAGAGGAAAAAGTAAAGGCTATGAAAAGTGAAATAAAAGAAAGTGTACAGGGAACCAACAGTGAAGGGAAGGAAACTAGGACTCAAATCAATGGTTTGGACCAGAAGGAAGAAATAAACACTCAACCAGAACAGAATGAAGAATCAAGAATTCAAAAGAATGAGAAGCGGCTTAGGAACCTCCAGGACAACTTTAAATGTTCCAACATCCTAATCACAGAGGGGCCAGAAGTAGAAAAGGAAGAACAACAAATTGAAAACTTTTTGAACAAATAATGTAGGAGAACTTCCCCAATCTGGCAAAGAACATAGATTTTCAGGAAGTCTGGACACTCAAAGAGTCTCAAAAAATTGGACCCAAGGTAGCACACACCAAGGCACATCAAAAGTATGTTAGCCAACATTAAAGATCAGGAGAGAATCTTAAAAGCAGCAAAAGAAAAGGAGAGAGTTACCTACGATGAGTTCCCATAAGACTATCAGCTGATTTCTGAGAAGAAACCTTGAAGGCAAGAAGGGGCTGGAAAGAAGTATTCCAAGTCATGAAAGGCAAGGACCTACACCCAAGATGACTCTATCCAGCAAAGCTATCATTTATAATGGAAGGGCAGGTAAAGTGCTTCCCAGATAAGGTCAAGCTAAAAGAGTTCATCCTCACCCAACCTTTATTATATGAAATGTTAAAGGGTCTTATCTAAGGAAAATGAAGATCAAAACTATGAACAGTAAAATGACAACAAACACAGCTATTAACAACCGAACCTAAAACAAAAAAAAGTGAAAACAAAAACAAACTAAGCAAACTAGAACAGGAACAGAACCACAGAAATGAAGATCACATGGAGGGTTAACAACAGGGGAGTGGGAGGAGGAGAGAGGGGAAAAGGCACAGAGAATAAGTAGCATATATGATAGGTAGAAAATAGACAGAGGGAGGTTAAGAACAGCACAGGAAATGTAGAAGCTACAGAACATATACATATGACACATGGACATGAACTAAAGGGGGGAATGCTGGTGGGAAGGGATGTGCAGAGTGAAGGGGAATAATAAAGCAGGGGAATGAGACAACTTAACAGCATAATCAATAAGATATATTAAAACATATTCAAAAGAAAAAGAAGAATTCCTCTGAGAAAGAGACCTGCTTTTTTGTTTTCGAAAATACCTTAATGGATCTTTTAAGTCTGCAAAACAAGACCCCAGGCCTGCTGTGCATGAGAAGGACCAGACAGAGGGGAAGCTAATTCCACTACCTAATAAACCAACAAAAATTTTGGAAATATCCCAGGAGATAGCCTTTGGAAGGTGGCCCCAGCAAGAAAGAAGAGGTTAAGGGCCTAAGGAAAAAAGCAGCCAGAGAGAAGGTGGCCTTTTCCCACCAGTCCCTCCTGGCATTGACACTCTGGGGGACAGCACTGGTTTTTCCAGAACCCGTTGGAGTCATCTTACCTAAATGGTAATGGATAGGGTAGTGCAGCACTGGAATGCTGAGGCATCTGGGTTACAGATTTCAACTCTTTTATTTCCTGGGTCTGCAAACTTTTAGCATAAATCAATAAATTGGCATGTTGGTGCCTACTTCAAACTTTCTGGGGGTCAGAGAACGGTGGAAGCAGAGGAGAATGATGAGATGGAGATGTGGCAACTGGCCACCAGCAACTCAGGAGCAGCAGAGGCAACAAAGGGCTGTATGAATTCGGTTATTCTGCAGTTCACAAGGGCATCTTCTGTCTCATTGCTTTGCCAAATGAGTCACCAGGACAATTTGCATCACTCGCCATGATGATCAAATGCTGAATCCTGCTTCAGTGTGGGCACAGCGGTAGCAGAGGCTAGGTCACCCCTGGTTCCACCTAAGCTGAATGTGTTCCATTTGAAGGGCTAGCCTTTATTCTCAGATAATGTCCTTCTTATATTTCATGAAATTATGGGAATTTTTTCCCATGACCTTACTTGTCAGTTAAAATTTCAACCTACTATTACGTCCTTTTTTTTTAAAACACTATTTCACTGGCCCTTGAAATCCTGAATTCTGACAAGAAGCCCCACTGGGAAGGTCCTGTGCCGGGAGTGAATCTCAGCCATTCTGAAGTGCAGAGCCCTTGTGAAGAAGCAAGGACAGCCCCTCCTTTCCTGAGTTCTCTGCGCCTCCACTTCAGCGTGTGTGGCTCTGCCACTCACCATCCGTCAAGAAGATGCACACTACCTTTCCCAGTGAAACCTGCCCTTACAAAGCAACCAGTTGATGAGGGACTCAAGAATTGGAAATTTTTAGTTTAAGCTAAATAGTTAATAAACCTACTAAGTAATGCATATATTAAAGCTATTGTTTCAGGAGCTGAAGGTACAGCCTACCCTGGCTCCCAGGAGAGACGATGACCTCCTGGGGCACACCTAAAGGCCACTGCCCAGGGCACAGTGAGGGGTATCCGGGCCATTGTGCTCCTGGGAGAGACAGACAGCTAACTGCCCTGGGTAAGCATGCTGCAGTTTTTTAAAATATAATTTTCCCTGAATTTCAAATTCCCTCATCACACTTTGTTATCTGTTATAAAAACACTGGCTTGGAAAAAAATGTAGGATGGTCTGTTAGGGTACAAACCCACTGTCTTCTCAGATTGCCAGCCATCTGAATAAAGCGCCCATAAAGATTGAATCCCTGTCTCTGCTTATTGGGTCTGGTAGGTGACAGGCAGCACGAATGCTGGTTTCATATTCTGGCGACTCTGTTCTGGGACAGATCTGGGGACTCTCTGGTAAGTCTGGGTATTGGTGGGGAGTCCTGATTGCTACCTGGACTGGGGGCGGGGCCAGAGGTGCAGACTTGAGACTCTCTACTAGCTTCCTGAGGACTCTCCTTCTCTCTCAGCACTCCCTGTTGTTTTTCATATTTGGTTGAATCATTGCTCTTTCTGGTTCAGGTTACAATCCCAGGTCATGACTTAGACCATCTATAATTAAGGTACCTTCCGGTTTACAGAGTTCTGTCTGGTAGAACAGGGTGAAAAGCCTCCATTCTGGAAAACATCCCTTTGGGGTGAGTTTTGGCTAATTGGTCAACCTATGCTTATAAACCAATGACTAAAAAGAAAATGGTTTTTTACTACAACAATGGGTCTTTGAATTACTGTACCATACTGTAGCTAGAGTTGTTTTGTCAAAGATAAGGGAAGTTGGATGAAATGCCTTACACAGAAGCTTTCATGAGATTACATGAGATGCAGAATTAAAAGGAAACAGGTTAATGGCCCAGAGAAAAGGGAATTCACCTGTGAAAGATAGCAGGAGCTCAGAAGGGAGGGACCAGGAAGATCTGGATATCATGGCTGCTATGAGCATGGTCAGGGTTCCCATGGCCCCTCCAGCCCTGGGGGATCTTCCTCCTTACTCGTCTGAGGGAAGTGAGCCTGAACTGGTCTCATCATCTTGAACCTGTCAGGGAACCAAACTCAGTGCAGGAAAAACCCCTACAAGGTCAGGAAAATACCCTTTGTGAAAACTTCCAGGGGGAGTAGGGCCAGAGGGCCAGCCCACTGTATATTACTGGGTACATACTCCATTTTCTACATCAGATCTGTTAAACTGGAAAAACTCTGAAAGGACCAGAGTATATACCCCTTTAGAATGGACGAAGGAGTGCACCAGATCCTTGAGTCCCTGAAGCTGCACCTGGCTTCTGCACCAGCCCAGGGGCTTCCAAACCTACTAAAGGCCTCTCAGTTATACCTTCATGAAAGGCAGGGCATTGCCCTAGGAGTCCTCACCCAAATGCTTAGTGACATGCTGCAACCCATCGCTTACTTGTCAAGGAAAACTAGATCACACTGTCCAGCGGTGGCCAGCCTGCCTGAGAGCTGTGGCAGCCACCTGTGAGCTCTTATAGGAAGCTGAAAATTTTCCCTGGGACAGCCTATCACCATTTATGCACCCCAACAAGTGTTGAGCCTGCTGGAGCAAGAGGGAAATTTGTGGCTCACTGCTGGAAGAAGGGGCAGATGCAAAGCAATTCTTGACAATTTCAACATCTCCCTCAAAACTGTAAGCTAAATCCTGCCTCACTTCTCCCAAACTCTGGCATGGCTGTGCTAATGCATGACTGTTCTGAAATAATTGATGAAGTGTATTCTAGCAGAATTGAGTTACAGGACTATCCTTCTGAAGAGGCAGGCTGCACTCTATGCAGATGGAAACAGCTATATGGACAAAGGACACAGAAAGGCTGGGTATGCAGTTGTGAGTCTGGAAGGAGCAGTAGAAGCAAGGCCTTGCCACCAGAACCCTCTGCTCAAAAAGCTGAACTGATTGTAGTAATGAGGACACTAGAATTGTCGCACAAAAAGAAAGTGAATGTGTATACTGACTTGAGGTGCTCTTTCCTAATTTTGCCTACACATGGTTCCATCTGGGAGGAAAGAGGACTACTAATCTCCAATAAATAGAAAATTAAGCATGCAGCAGAAAATTTAAAATTATTAGAAGCTGTTCAGGAACCTTTACAGGGGGCAGTTATGCACAGGCTGAAGCACCAGAAAGAGGACACTGAAGTGGCTGGAGGAGACAATCTGATCAATCAAGCAGCAAAAGAGGCTGCTAAAGGGACGTTTATAATGCCTTTGGTGCCTGTTACAGACTTGTCACATTTCAACCCTGAATATTTGACCGCAGACTTAGAGAAAGCTGAGAGTTGAAGTTTTGGTGAAGAAGGTCCTGATAATGGATGGAAAAAGAATAAGAAAGGAGCTGTATTGCCTCCTGAACATTTAGTAGAGCCAGTCATGAAGCATGTGCATGAGGCCACTCACTATGGAAGAGACTCATTAACCACCTATGTCAAACCATGGCTCACAGGTCCTGGAATTGCTAAAACCATATGAAAAATAATTGTTAGATGTGTTTTGTGCCAGAATAATCCCAAGACAGGTCCCCATCCAAAGAAAGAAGGGAAACAATACCAAGGACAGAGCCCCCTTGAAGACTGGCCAATAGAATTTACTCAGATGCCAAGGGTCTGAGAGTGGAAATATTTGTTAGTCTTTGTTGACACTTTTCAGGATGGGTAGGAGCCTATCCCACTAGAATGGAGAAATCTTCGAGGTAGTGAAAAGCTTACTGAAGGAAGTAATTCCTCGCTTTGGCCTACCCAGCAGCATCCAGAGCGATAATGGACCTGCTTTTGCTTCAGAAATCACACAAAAGGTTAGTAAATTTTTAGGAATCAAGTGGAGACTCCACATGGCATGGAGACCTCAGGCTTCTGGGAAGGTAGAGAAGATGAACCTTGAAGAAAAATATAGCCAAGCTGTGTCAGGAAACTCATCTCCATTAGGATCAAGCTTTGCCTATTGCCCTGTTCAGGATAAAGCTGGGTCCTCAAAGTGGGATTCAGCTGTGTCCTTAAGAAATTGTGTATGGGCAACAATTTCAGGCTGTGATTGGGGTGGGAGATACGTATATAGATCAAGAAGTGAAAGTAAAGAAATATGTACAACACTTAAGTCAGACTTCAAGTGTAACTGATGACCTTGCCTGTATCAGAGACCTCTCTCCTACAGGTTCACTGTATTCTTTTGAGCTTACGGAGAAGATGCTCCTCGAGACTTGGACAATAGCATCTCCAGAAAGCCCACTAGAAGAAAAGTGGACTGATCCTTGGGACTTACTCCTCCTCACCCCCACCATGGTAAAGTTAGCAGGAGTAAAACCTTGGATTCATCACCCCAGAGTAAAGAAAGCACTGGAGGAACAATGGACCGCTGAACCCCAAGAAGACCTGAAAGTCATCTTTCAAAATCAACGACTTATGTTCTTTTCATTATCTCTTACTTAACCCCCTATTAATGGACAACTTATTCCTTTCAAATGAGATGAAAACATTTGGGTATATTTAGCAAAAAAGTTCTAAATATTTATGACTTTTGTCTTGCAGGAGGAACTTACATTGAACAAACTTTCACTTCATGTCTTGTAGGTGTGTGTACTCTCTTGCAAAGCCTTAGAAATTACACTGTGTTTGAGCATATCAAAAAGAAAATGACCTAGTCTGATGCTTACAATTGGGGACCAGTGGTAACTATAAAGGACAGGGAAAGGACAGGTCACTCATGTAGCCCCATCTGGAGAGTGTGCAACTTTTGTCAACTGTAATAAAAACTGTTCTGTGCTCTCAGCAGGTGTGGAGGTGAATTGCATCACCGCCACTGATATATCTTATGTTTTTGCTCATGTTAAATTGCCTGCAGGATGGTTTCTAATATGTGGAAGGACTGTCTATTCCTGTGTTCCAGCAAATAGTTCTGGGGGACCATGCTCTCTGGGACACTGATGGTGTTTATACCTCAGAAGTCCCACCCAACCCGGGATCGAATGGACCTCTCCCTTGCACCTGATTGTAACAGTGATTTACATCTTTTTAGCCTTGCTGAATATGTGTCTTTAACCATATTTGTAATGCCAGCCATGGTAACCTATTTGAATATAGAAATAAGTGGATTAGCCTGTGCTATGGCAAAAGCTTTGAACGCCACCTCACAAGCCATCAGTGCCATTAGTCAATAATTAGGACAAGTTAGAGAAGTGGTATAGAGAATTAAGCAGCTATAAACTACCTCATCTAAGACATAACTATAGATGCAGAGAATTGAAAGGACTCTGCTGTTTCAACCTAACTGACAGTTCACAGCTCATAGACCATGAAGTTAAAGCAAGCAAATGATGTAGTGTCCAGTATAAATCAAAGAGAGGAATCCTTTGGTATTGATTTTTCTAAACTAACCTACTGGCTGCCTAATATCACTGGTCTTCGAGAGGCATTTAGTGCTTTTATTCTTGTCATTTTATTTCAGCATCATAGCTTGTTGTTGCACACAATATGCCCTCTTATGTGATCTGCAGTTAAATGTATTCCTAAGCCCCCTACCAGACAGTCTAATGCTAAGTTACATGCTCAACAGCAAAATGAGAACTTCCATATGAAACTGATCTCACAGAAATAAAATATTTAAAAACTAACAGTGGGGAATGATGGGGGACTCAAGAGTTGGAAAATTTTAGTTTAAGGTAAATAGTTAATAAGCCTAGTAGTAATGCATGTGTTACAGTTATTGTTTCAGAAACTGCAGATAAGGCCCATCCTGGCTCCCAGGAGAGAGAGCTGACCTCCTGGGGCACTGGCTAGAAATTACCACCTGGGGACAAGTTGGAGGCATCCAGGCCTTTGTGTCCCAGGGAGAGACAGATGACCACCAGCCCCTAACTGCCCAGGGCAAGAATACTGTGGGGAGAGGGCAGGTATCTAATTTTCCCTGAATTTCAAAATCCCACACCACACTTTGTTCTCTGTTATTTAAGGCTGGTTTGAGAGGAAATGTAGGATGGTCAGTTAGGGTACAAACCCTTAGGACACAAACCCACAGTCTTTTCAGATCACTAACCATCTGAATAAAACACCCTTAAACATTCAATCCCTGTCTCTACTTATTGGATCTGGTAGGTGACAGGCAGCCTTAACACCAGCTTTTCCAGTTTCACAGTGAAGGATTTTGGACACTTTCTGGCCTTGGATAAACTTACTGGTTTTTCCCTGAATGAGTCTCAGACTTAGAAACACATGTATTTTAGTGGGATGTTCAGTTCACAACATCAGAATTTTTCTTCTCCTCAGACACACCTGAATACTGGTTAGCCTTTAAGAGGAAAAACACCGTTTCATGATCTCTTGCAGTCTCTCTTTGCCCTTGTCATGAAGCAAATGGCCCTCTCTCACCCATCATCTCCATTTCTTGGCTTGCCAGGCTCCTGGACCTGTGCCTCCTTTCAGGGGCTCCCCTTCCCCTCTGAACACATGCACCTGAAGTTCTTCCTCCATGCTCTGCCCTTGGTTCTCTCCTCCCTGCACACCAGTGCTTTTCAAACTCATCTGGACATGCATTCAAATCATGTGTCAGTCTGGTGAGTACCTGGCTGCCTGCTGCAGGCCTCTGGGGGCTGATGATCAGCCAGAGTTTGAGTTCAAGAGTCCCTTAAGTTATGCAGAGCCACCTGGTGACCACTCTCCCACCCCCAGGGCAGACAGAGACTCAGTGTGTCACTTGGGGCAGGGCTGCTCATGGCACATCAGTTCTAAGTTTCCCATGACAGATTTGGGAAGGCTCCTTCCATTCAGGATGTGCAGTACTCTCCCTTCTCCCACCTCCAAAGTCTGGGAGGGCACCTCGGCAGTTCTGGCCTAGACCTTCACAGCTCTTGGCTATTCAGGCCCAGGCACCTCAAAGGCCACTAGGAGGGAAGTTGTGGCCAGCACCTTCTCTCCCTGTCTGTGGGCAGAGTGAGCTTGGAGTCAGGTGGTGACCATTCCCACAACCCTGCAGACACTTGCTATTTACTCAAATCCATCCTTCCTTCCTTCCTTCCTTCCTTCCTTCCTTCCTTCCTTCCTTCCTTCCTTCCTTCCTTCCTTCCTTCCTTTTTTGCCAGTAACACATAACAATCTTTCATTACTGTGTTAATCTGCATTTCTTTAATCAATAGTGCAGTTTGAGCATCTTTTCAAATAGTCCTTAGTCTTTCAAGTTCCTTAGTCCCTTGTCTGATTGTAATTCTTTGCCCATTGCTCTACAGGGGTTGCTTCTCAGCTGCCTGGCTTTTCCCACAGGCTCTTGGGTATTATCCAGAGTTATCTTCACCTGAAAAAACAACTTCCATTGTTTGGAGCTGCAGTGTCCTGAATTATATCACCCACATGTGCTTAGAAAAGTAAGTGGCCCTAAGACAGGGTGAAGAAGGTACAAGACCCAGAAGCTCAGTGACTAGATGCTGCATTAGGGAACAACCATCTGGTAGGCAGGCTTCTTGGGAGTAAGGAGGCCAAATTCCAGAGGTTTGTTTAGCTGAAGAATCCTTCTGGTAGGCACCAAGTTGGGAATGGAGAGGGTTGGAGCAAAGCCCAATCTCCCTGTGCCTGCACAAGACCCTGGCCTGTGGAATGAGAATATTACCGTACTGCAGAATACAGGCCCACTTCCCTCATACATACTGGCAGACTGAAAGGTCAAAGATGGAGCTGCCAGCCCAGGGAGGCTCAAATACTGCTGTGGCCTTTCACACTGAACTCAAAATCATCCCCCAGCCTTCGGAAGCAAACACAATACGTGTGAATCACTATGTGGAGCCAGGCGTATGTGTGCAGCATCATGTACATTTGGGGGACACAATATTAATGGCAATGTGTGTGTGCTTGTATACTTGTGTGTGGGTGTGTAGGGTCTATGTGGGTCAGCTGATATACAATGCTCATATGAACACAACTGGGTACAAGGGGTGTGTATTCAGCTCCTACAAAGCACAAGGCAGTGAGAGGTGCCATACTGTGGAAATGGAGAATCTGGAGGATAAGGAAAAAAAAAGAAAGAGGCCGAATTTGTGTGTCCCAAAATTCATATGTTGAAATGCTAACCCCCAATGAGATGACTTTAGGAGGTGGGGGTCTCTGGGGGTAATTAGGTCATGAGAGTGGAGTCTTTATGAATAGCGTTAGTTCCTTTATAACAGAGACCCCAGAGAGCTTTCTGTCCATCTCCATTGCATGAAGATACAGAGAAAAATGGTTACCTATGAACCACGAAGAGGGTTTTCAACAGACACAGAATCTGCCGGTACCTTGATCTTGGCCTTCCCAGCTCCAGAACTGGGGGAAATAAATGTTTGATGCTTAAACCCCTCAGTGAATGGTATTCTGTTGTAGCCGCCCTAGAAAACTAAAAGAGAAACTGAAGCAATTGACATTGTTTCTCCCTTATTCTCCTCTTCTATGATTCCTTCTCTGTCATTCAGCACATGATGATTCACAAACATTCTGAAAAATTCTCACAGTTGGACAGAACCATCTAACACTTGAAACCCTCCTGCAGTAGCCACTCAAGGAACCATGTGCTGTTTTGACGTGCCTGACACCATCCAAGGCGCTCACTGCCACCCTAGGTGGCTCTGATCACTGCAGATGCCATCTTTATATTATCTGGAATCAGTGTCCTTGCAAACTCCATTCACTGATACACTCTTATCTTTTGTGACCCTATGATAGAGTCACAAACCAAGTTTCTCTTCTCTGTGCCAGCCTTGTTGTATCTCTTGAACTATGACTCCCAGGATAAAACATGATTCTCCAGACTGTCAGATCAGAGTGTACAGGACAGTTGAGAAGTATTTTCCATGTTCAAAACAAGGTGGAATAGGAACTGATATCTAGACAATTCTGAGACTCCTGCAAATCCAAGCAGACACAACAATAGAACAATAGGAAAAAATAACAACCAGACAATAATGAGGAAGAAACTCAACAAGCTAAGGAGGATTAGAAAAGATGGTCAAACCAAACCAGTAACCAAAGAAATTCAAATTAAAATAATTTTTAAAAGGATTACTTTATACATGTTAGACTGGCAAAAAGAAAAGTGGAGTGATAGCAAACGTTGGCAGGGACGTCGGAACAGTAGAACTCTAACCACTGGTGAAAATGTCAAATGCAGCAACTGCACAAGACAGCAGCCTGGATGGAAAAGGATGCACTGCCCTCTGACCCAGCAGATCCTCGCCTGGGTATACATCCAAATGCTTTCCCATATGTGTCCATAAGGGACATGTACAAGGATGTTCATTGCAGTTGTCTGTGATTGCAGGTATTTGAAAACAATCTGAGTACCTAATGACCAGGGGAGTCACTAGGTGAAATGTTGGGGGATTCAGCATTTAGAAGCATTTAGAAACAATGAACTTCATGTACTCATGGCAACACCAATAAAAATTGAACAGCAAAGTGCTAAGTGGGCAAAATAAGACAATATGAGCTCAATGACATCATGTCATTATAAAATTTAAAACAACAGCAATACACACTTTATAAGAAGACATACAAACAAGAAGAATGTGTCCTAGGCAAGCAAGGAATGGAGAGAGAAAAAAGTAAATTTTAAAAAATCAAACAAAATAAGGAAGGAGACTGGTGTGTACCAATATTAGTGATATGCCAAGAATCAGAGGTGGAGCAATTCATATATTTCCCATAACATGGCCTAAAGTCATATTAGCATTTTTAAGCAGCCACACAAAGAATACTAGGTATCTTTTCCTGATATTCCTACTACTCCCACCCAATCCCCAAACAAATGTTTTTTTTAAACCAAAATACAGGACTCCACACTTAGTGCTATTTCAGTTCTTCTCAGTATATTTGATCTATTTTTTCAGGCTATAAAGCACTTTATAGACCCTGATTCTGTTATCCACGATGCTAGCTATTCTTCTTTTCTTAATGGTACACAGAATGAAGGTCCATCTGCATTCTCCTTAAAGCTTCTCTCATTTAACTCTTATCAGGCAGACACTGTAGGCCAGACCCTATACCAGGTACAAGTGTGTAGAAAGAACAGGGTCTCAAGGTCTGAGCAGCTCTAAATGTTATCCTTGTTGAATATTAAAATGCTCAGTATTTTTTAAACATTTTTTATTTAATTATTTTTTCAAGTGCAGTTTTCTATTACTCCCATCCCAGCCCACCCTCCCCGTGCTCCCCACCTCCCTCCCATTTCCATCCCCCTTAGTTGTTGTCCCTGTGTCCTTTATACTTGTTCCTCTAAATCCCTCCCCTATTTCCCCTGAAATTCCCTCAGTATTTTGCAGACTAGCTGTATATAGGATGAGCATGACAGGAATTCAATAGGATAAATGAAGCCAACTGAAAAGAAGAAATAAAAGTGTAATTAAGCAAACAGTGTATACAAGCAATAGCTAAGCCTGCCTTCTGGAAGACAGAGTTTTGGATATGAATCCACTGCCTCTTTTACTTGCTGCAAGTAAATAAAACTACCTTGTGACAACCACGTCTCATTCTTGAATGCAGCACCCCAAATGGTGAGCCCCTTGAGGTCAGTAACACAAGCAATACCAAAATGTAAAGAAAGGGTCCCTGTCCTCAAGGAGCTCACTGTCTAGAGACATGAACATCCAAGGTTGCAATGTGCCAGCACTACTGCTATAATTGAAGGGGCATAGGGACAGAGGAAAGAAAAGCAGCGGAATCTCTCTGGGAATTAGATTAGGTAAAATGTCCTAGAAGGGCAGAACTTAGGTGGCAAGTTGATAGGAAAGGAGTCGAGAAGGGAGAGCTGAAAAGAGAGATAGCAGGAGGAGTGGACCTTCAAGGCATGGAGTGAGCTTGCACAGCTCTGTTGGCCTGCCCGATCTGCATTCCAGCTTCTCCCAGAGTCGTTCTCCATTTTCCCTCTGTAAAGCTGCCCTCCCACTGTTATTCCATGTGCTTCAGGAAACGCTGATTCTAAACTCTGCTCCAGGATTGTAGAGACATCTCAAGAGCTGGACTGTCAGAGCAGTGCCTGCTCCTGGTTGCTCTGATAGGTTAATGGGTGGGCACCTTACCCAAGGCAAGCCAATCAAATGCAACCAGAGTCAATCTTGGGATTTTGCTTCAATCCCAATGTGAAAAGGATGCTCTTTCTGCTGGATTTGTTCCTGTGAAGAAGCAGCAGTCTGGAGCTGTGGCAGCTATCTTGCCTCAATGTGAAGAGAAGCCTGCCACAGAAAGAAATCAATAAAGAAAAGAGCGAGCTGAGAGAGAGAAACAGCTTTCTAACAACATTGTTTGAGCCCTTGGACCCAGCCATGCCCAAAGCTGAGCCATATCTATCCTTGGACATTCAGTTATATGAACCAATAAATCTCCTTTTTTGCTTACATTAATTTGAATTGGGATTTTTTTCCTTGCAATTCAAAGAGTTCTGACTGGTCCAAAATGACAGAAGATAAAATTACACAAATAGACAAGAACCAGATGGGAGTTTATATTACATTCAGTAAGATAGGGGTTGTAGAAACTGAAGAATCCAGAGCAGGAACTAAAATTGCATGATTCACATCAGAGATCACTATGGTGGTCATGGTTGAAGACAAGACCAGAGATGGGATGCCAGTTAGGAGACTAATGCAGTCTACAAACAAAATTAGCACCCCAAACTAAGACTCTTTGTTCAGTGTGCTATAGCAAACTACCATGCACTGGCCAGCTTAAATCACACTTATTTCTCACAATTCTGGAGTCTAGAAGTCCAAGATCAGAGTACCAGCATGATTAGGTTCTCAGTGAAGTCCATCTTCCTGGCTTAAGGATGGCTATCTTCTCATTGTATTCTCACATGGTGAAGAACAGAAAGAAAAGTAAGTTCTCACATGTTCTTCTTATAAGGACATTCATCCTATTCACGAGGGCTCTACCCTCACAACCTAATTACCTCCCAAAAGTCCTGTCACCAAATATTATCACATTGGGGATTAGGGTTTCAACACATAAACTTCAAAAGGACATAAACATTTCATCCATAACAGAAAAAAAACAGAAAGAATAGATCTATGAGAAACTTAAGGGATGGGATCCATTGGATGTAAAAACAAAGTAGAATTGAGAGAGACATAGAAATAAGGGAAAGAGAAGATTCTGGAATAATTCTTGGGTTTCTGGTGTTGATGACTTTATGGCCCAGAGTGCCCTACCTGACACAGAACATTGGAGAAGAAGCAGGTTTAGGGGGAAGAGAAGGAAGCAGGAAGGACAAAGCAATAATGCCTTCAATTTAGGATACATTCATTTGAGGTGCCTATGAGATATTGAATGAAATGTCCAATGCTAATGATTCCACAGGTCTGGAGTTCAGAAGATAGGTTCATGGCTATGGATGTACACATAGGGTCAGAGAAGACTTCCCAGAGGAAGTGATAGATGAACTAAGAACCCAAGAATGACTTGGAGAGAGCCAGGTAAAGAGGAAGGGGACGGGAGTGTTGCAGGTAAACGACATTGCATGCATGAAGTCCCCAAGGCCTGAGAGAGCTCGCTATCTGCTCTGAATGTCATTTGAAAGATCATGACGAACATGGAAACTCCCGACAAATTCAGCCCAGACACCTCTGCCTGTATCTGCTGTGAGTCCCCAGGAGCCATGGTACAGGGAGAGCGTGGTTGGCACACGTGTGACCAACCATGGGAACTAACAAAAGCCGGAGGCATTTTCTTGTCTGCCTTGAGCAGCAGGGAGACAGATATAAGCAAAGAATACCTAAAGCTGCTGCAGATATAAATTTCTTTTGAAACAACACAAATGAAAACCAAAATCCTCTTAACCTAGTGACGGTCCTGATGGAATAAAGCACTTTTTCCGAAACTAGCCCCAAATTAACAAAACCATAATTAGGATTACTAAATGAGCAGATCAGAATTCCACAGAGAAACTATTTACTTAGGCAGAACCTCCTCGATTCAATAGCTCTTTCAATTAATTTTTTTCTGAAGTTTTGGATTTCCACTGACTAATCTGCTGGCATTTAGGAGGATTTGTAAACCACTTGCTAAGTAGTTAAGAAATGTGCAATGTCTTTGCCAGGAAGCTCCTCGGGGACCTCTGTAAGAACACACAGAGAGGAATAAGGTGTCTGAAGTGCCTCATTACAGCCAACAGGACACTACTCTCCCAGAGCCAGATCACCTCCCACTGGAGTGTGCCTGACCAACTGTCCCAGGCAGCCTGGAGTTGTCCCATGCCTTGGCCAAGCCCAAAAGTGGTAGCTGCACCTGCAGGAGGGATAGAACACGGGTGGCAGCCTTGCTCTGTAGAACTGCAGGCTTTGTTTGGACAGCTGGAGCTGATAGGGATTTTACACAATAGGAGTGGACTGCGTCACTTTGAATGTGATACTAATCAAGCCTGGGCCACATGGAACACTAAAGTCTGTGTGGATTACCCTAAGATTTTGACTGGTAAGACACATGGGAGAATTCCTGATGTGGAAGAACCCTTGATGTGCAAGGCCCTATCCACAGCCCTAACCCACCTACTACCACCATCTCCAGCTGCTCTGATCCTCAGCCCTCCTCCCTATATGCTCACACGCATTCCCACCTGTATGGGACACTTCTGCCCTCTTCACACTCACTTTTGTCCTGGTTGTGCCCTCTACATTAATTGTTCTTTTCCTTAAAGAAGGGACTTGGTTCCCGGTGTTTCCGGTGTAGAGGGCAGAGGTTCTCGGTGTTTTGTGTTGCCCAGGCCTGGTTCTCTTCCAGCGGGAGCCTCGCATCTCCCCATCACCAACCCTGAAGCAAGACTCAGCACCCTTCTTTTTCCCCCAAAGAAAATCCAGCACACAGAGTAAGAAATTGATTTTGTTCCGAAGTTTTAACAGGGGAAACGTAGTGGAGGTTCACATCACGGAGCACACAGCACACTCCACAGAAATTCTAGTTAGACAGCTGCACTCTCCCTGCAGAGTTGCTCCTCTGCCACGGTGTTCTCCCATTTGACCTTTCTCCACAAAGCTTCGGTCTCCGTTCCCATCCACCCCGATCCCATACATGTTCCTCTCTTTCTGCAGAGCAGTGCTAACTCTGCCCTGCCTTGCTTCCAATTTTGCAGTCTCCCCTCCCATGACCCCCACTCAACTAACAGTCTGAGCTCCATCTTCTCCAGATGGCAGTGGGGAACAGTAAATAGCAAACACAGTTTTTCCACATCCCACTCTTTCCCCTCATGAATGAGCACCAGAGCTCCTGAGGAGCTCAGTGCAAGGTCTAGCTGAAGGTGAGTGAACAGTCCTAGTGGTCACGGTGGCTGCAGGAGCCTTCGGAAGCCACCTCGCTCCTGTTGAGGCAGCCTGTGATGCCCTTGAGGCTGCCCCCAGAGGTCTGTCTAAAGACCCTAGCAGAGGCAGCTCCACCCAGAGACAGACTCGGGTCCTGCATGTGCACAGGACTCACCAGACCACAAGAAACTGAGGCCCAGACTAAAGCAAGAAAGTGGAAGAATTCATCTTTACAGGAAAAAAATGTCCATGCTTCAATTGTGCAAAGGGCAGTTTCTGTAAACTATAAAATCTAAAGTCACAGGCCCTTTTTATTCGGTGGTCACTGGGTTTCCCATGTGCCTTGGGAAAACGAAACAACCACATCCTCTCTCTCTTCTTCAAGCCTCACCCACACATTGCCACCAGGGAAAGCGGCTGTCAATGTAGCTCCTCCCACGGGGTAGGCTTGGACACTGCTGGCAGTCGCCTGTTTGTGCCCACACATTGCTCTGGGGAAAAAATGATTATCACTCTTACTCCTTGGAGGAGGAGAGAAAAATGTACCTAATTGACTTGGGCAGCTCCAAACAGACGTCTCATTTTAAGACTCTTTGGAGGGGTTCTAAAAGAGTTCCCACTTTCTAAAAGAGTGGTTCTAAGAGGGGTTCTCAAAGAGTTCTAAAGTGTACCCACTTTAATGGGGCGCACTCGAATCTAAGGTTGTGACTTTGAGTCACCAAGGGCAGGGATGAGGGTGGGGAGCAGAGGTTTGGAATCCTGGCTGGTAGGGAGTATCTGAACTTCTGATACGCCAGCAGGGGAGCACCAAAGAGCAAAAACCAAAGCAGTGTGTAGAGGACCTTCTGTGTGACAGTAGTCCCTGTGCATCTATGTAAAATGTTTCAAGACCCCCAGTAAATGCCTGAAACCATGGATAATCCTGAACCCTATATATATTGCACTGTGTTTTTTCCTATACATACCATTCTACCTAAAGGAAGCACTGTACAGTTTCTCTATGACATATCCAAATTGCCAGCATCGCTACTCCTGTGCTTTGGGGTCATCGTTAAGTAAAATAAGGGTGACTTGAACACAAGCACTGTGATACTGCGACAGCTGACGTGATAACCCAGATGGCTGCTAAGTGACTAATGAGTGGAGAGTATACACAGTGTGGACACACCGGACAAAGGGATGAGTCAGGTCCCAGTTTGGACAGAATGGGACAGCACAAGATTTCATCACACTATTAGAGGTGGTATACAATTTAAAACCTATGCATTGTTTATTTCTGAAATTCTTCATTTAATATTTTGGACCACAGTTGACTGCAGGTAATTGAAACCTTGGAAAGTGAAGCCACAGATTAGGGGGACACTGCCCCGGAAACTCTGGAAACCCTGACAATGGAAACTCTTGGAAGGACTGGACTTCCTGCTGTTCATATTGGTGTGGTTGCAGAGCCTTCACACACCGAAATATTTTGGTCTGGAGCATTTTACCTGGAATCTACCAAGTTGAATGCTGTCAGATGTTTCCATTGGTTAAGATATGCATCCGACAGATGATACTTTCCGAAGACGGCCACTGCAACATCACCCACCCCGCGTGTCCCCTGTGATATAACCTGCCACATCCTATCAAGAGGTAGGGTTTATTTGCCCTTTGTTTCTGAGGCATGCAATGTCTGCTTCAACCAGCAGAATACAGCAGAAGTGATATTGTGCCAGTTCTGGCCATAGCTTTTAACCGTCCTGGAGGCTTCTGCTTCCTGACCCTTGGAATGCTCGCCCTTGGCATGTCCTTTCAGAACCCAGCTACTTTATTGACTATATTTCCTTATTTTCTTGATACTCTGATGTTTGGGACCTTGATCCTCCAAGGGTTAGCTAATTTGTTGGCTAATCCTCCAAGGGTTAGCCTCTCTTATGAATGCACCATTGATGCACAAATCAACCAATCCAGCTTCCAACCATCTCCTTTATCATATTCTCCCACATCAAGCCAATATTCCCCCTGCTGTAATCACCTCAGTTACCAGACAGTGAAGGACCATCCCTATAGCCAAAGCCTGCCAAAATTATTCAAATTATCCAATCCTACACTTACTCAGCCTACCTACCCTGCCTCACCCTTTCCTCCCTGCAAAAACTCCAGTAAAGCGCATCTTCTCCTCCCCACTCTTTCCACCTCCTGAATGACTCTGGTGCTTCCTCGTGTGGCTCTGCGTGACATTTCTAAGCATCTAGAGAGAGTGTAAACATCTTCCCCGCTGACAGTCATTTCCATGTCTGTGTGCCTGACAATACCTGATTAAAACAAAGCCTGGTACGGCTACCATGCTATGAGAGGCTCAAGCCATGTGGAGAGGCCACGTGAAGGTATGACAGTTGGTAGCCCCACCTGAGTGCCCGGACAACAGCCTGTGTCAGCTGCCAGCCATGCGAGTGAACCCCCTTGGACATTCCACACAGAAGACCGCAGCTCCAGTCAACTTCTTATTGCAACTGCATTAGAGCCCTCCAGTAAGAATAGCTGAATACTACATGGTGTTTTTAACAGCCCTCTCTGGGGTGGTTTGGTACACTACAGTAGATAACAAGAACCTGCATGTTCTTCCACTGGAGGGTCAGTTCCTGTAATATGTAGCTCCCTTGGATGGTACGGTATCTCCTTGCTATCAGAGATTGAACATCACCTGGAAGCTTGAAATGCAGAATTTCAGCCCCATCTCACACTTACTAAGTCAGAGTCTTCATTTTAATAAGACCCTCTGATAACTGAGTGCAAATTAAAGTTTAAGAAGCACTGCTCTATCAAATATTGACTATACTCTGTCCAGCTCCCCCAAGGACCCTTGAAATGGCTCTCTGTGCTCCCCCTGACCCCAGCTCCTGTCCTGCTGCTTTACTTCTGAGAGCTTGTACCTGTGATCTTCTTCCGGCATTGCCCTTGGCTTCCTGGAGCTGCTTTGCCTGTACATGCAGACAGTCAAAGTGTCTGGGAGTTAATGTGCCCCCATGCAGCCCACACAATGACTGATTAGATGGCGGTATGAATACCCAGCTCTCTTGCCTAGAGGTGGAACAAACTTTAAAGCATGATTTTCTCCAGCGCTATCCAGGATCCGTTTGAAAGTTGGACTTTGCCTGAAATCCCACCCTTGGTTCACTTCCTCCTCCTCCCTGTCCTGCTTCCCCCACCCTCTTTCCAATTTCCAGTAGGAGATCTTTCTTAATAAATCTCATGCACATGAACCCTTGATGCAGGGTATGCAACAGTACAAAAGACAGATAACATAGAAACATTTCACTTAATCAAAATTCAGCATTGCCCTGTCACATTTTAATCACACAGGTTGTAGACATGGGCTAACGCACTAAGACAGATAGAATTGAGTGGGGAAAAGGGAAGTAAATGGAGATGATGAGACTAGACAATGTTTTTGAAGAGCTTTGCAATAGACAGAAACTAAAATATGGTACAGTAATTGGAGAGAAATAAATTGTGTTAATTATATTGCAGTATAACCCATTACTCTAAAACTTAGCAGCTTAACACAACAAACACTTATTATCTCACACAGCTTCTGGATGTCTGGAACTCCTCAGGGTGGTCCTGACTATGGTCTCCCATGAGGTTGCAGTCAAGAGGTCAGCCAGGGCTACAGTCTCACCTGAAGGCTTGAGTGGGACCTGGTTCCAAACTCACTCACACGGCTGCTGGCCAGAAGCTTCAATTCCTCTCCACTTGGCTCTCCATAAAGTTACTCATGAGAGTGCCTCCCCTGGAGTGCGTGGTGAGAGAGACAGGTGCTTGTCAATGTGGAGACAGGAACTGGGAAGGTCATACTATTGATAGCTGGTAAAAATCCCTCACTCATGGGAGTGGGATTGAGGAACACAGACATAGGATGTTGAAGACAGACTTTCACTTTATATATTTCTGAATTCCTTCTGTAATTTTAAAACACTAAAGGAGAAAGCTGAAATGAATTGCCAATAGTAATGAATAAAGCTAAGTCCCCTGCAAGAATATCTAGGAAGAGAAATGAAAAGAATAAAAAATTTAGAGTTCTGGCCAAGATGGAGGCATAGGTAGAAACTCTCTTCGCTTCCTTGAACAACCAAAAGGTGGATAACAACCAATCTAAAATCAATAAACAACCAGATGTGCCAGAAAAATCAAACTGCATGGAACTCTGACAACCAAGGAATTAAAGAAAAAAATCAACCAGAACAACCAGATTGGTAAGGCAGCAGACCTGGTGGGGCAGGCCGAGAAAAACCCCAGTGAGTCACAGACCAGGTGGGTGGAGCTGGCTGCAGTGAGGTGGTGAGCTGCGTGGGTGGGGCTGACTTAAGGAGAAACTGAGACTTGGAGCTGACTGTGGACTATGGTGAGTGCCATGGTGGTAGATACTTCCAGTCTGACACAAGATTCTGTTGAAAAGTGCACTACAGACAGGCAGGCGAGCTGCACTGTTCCCTCTCTGGACCCTCCCCCACAGGCAGTGCCACAGTGCTGCAAAGAGGGTTGTCCTGCCCAGGTAAATCCCTAAGGCCCCGCCCCCTTACAACTTCTCAGGTGCACCCAGACAAAGAAATACGGCCCAAATGAAAGAACAGAGCAAAACCTCAGAAAGAGAACTAAGCGATGAGGAGATCGCCAACCTATCTGATGGAGAATTTAAAGCCCTGGTAATAAAAATGCTCACAGAACTGATTGAACTTGGTTGAAAAATAAAAAAAACAAATGAAAGATACCCCAAGTGAAATAAAGCAAAATATTCAGGGAACCAACAGTGACAGGAAGGAAATCAGGACTCAAAGCAACGATTTGGAACAAAAGGAAAAAATAAACATTCAACCAGAACAAAATGAAGAGTCTTACAAACCTCTGAGACAACCTGAAACATTCCAATACCCAAATTATAGGGGTACCATGGGTTCCAATACCCAAATTAAGAAGAACAACAGCAAGAAATTGGAAACTTAATTTAACAAATAATGAAGGAGAACTTTCCCAATCTGGTGAAGGAAATAGACTTCCAGGAAGTCCAGGAAGCCCAGAGAGTCCCAAAGAAGTTGGACCCAAAGAAGAACACACCAAGGCACATCATCATTAAGTTACTCAAGATTAAAGATAAAGGAGAATCCTAAAAGAAGCAAGAGGAAAGCAAAGAGTTACCTACAAAGGAGTTCCCATAAGACTGTCAGCTGATTTCTCAAAAGAAACCTTGTAGGCAAGAAGGGGCTGCAAAAAAGTATTCAAAGCCATGAAAGGCAAGGACCTACATCCAAAATGACTCTATCCAGCAAAGCTTTCATTTAGAATGGAAGGGCAGATAAAGTGCTTCCCAGATATGGTCAAGTTAAAGGAGTTCATCATCACCAAGCCATTATCATATGAAATATTAAAGGGACTTATCTAAAAAAAAGGAGATAAAAAACATGAACAGTAAAATGACATCAAACCCACAACTATTAACAAATGACCCTAAAACAAAAGAAAAACAATGAAAACAAAAACTAAGCAAACAACTAGAACAGAAACAGAATCAGAGAAATGGACATCACATGGATGGATTTCAGTGGGGAGGGGAAAGATAGAAATGGGGGAAAAGGTACAGGGAAGAAGAAGCATGGTTAGGCATAAAATAGACAGGGAGAGATTAAAAATGGTACAGGAAATAGAGGACTCAAAGAACTTACATGTACAACCCATGGGCATGAACTAAGGAGGGGAAATGCTGGAGGGTTGGGGGCAGAGTGGAGAGGGAATAAAGGGAGAAAAAATGGAAAAACTGTAATAGCATAATCAATAAAAATACTTTAAATTTTTTTAAAGAAAATTTAAATTGGGTCATAAAAAATAATGTGGGTGATAAAAAATATCTGAATGGTCTTAAAGGCATGCCTCTACCCCATGCAGGAGTTCCGGAAGCACATTGTGAGCTCTGGAATTGCTGCTGACCCCACCCAGGGTGCAAGTCCTGCCTCCACCGAGAAAGCCCCACGTATTCTGGGACCTTCTTCCCCCTTCTGTTTGTTCTCCCTCCACAGGGAAACATCAGCTCTTACAAGCTGTGCATGCCTTTTTCTTTTACCATCTGCCTGTCTGGGACCTGACTATAGGCTTTCTGCTCTGATCTTCATGAATAGCTCAAATTCCTGCTTCCTGTGATGTGGCATGGACATTTGCACTGGATGTAGGGTCCTGACTTGTCCAGCAGAGAGAACTGAAACAATTCAGCTCCAGGTTCCAGCACCAACCCCCAACAGTAAGGCCAGGTGAGAGTATTAGTCTTAGTTGCAGAAATGCACATGTCCTCTACAGGTGGCCCTGCTAGAGAAATAGCTACATTCCCCAAGTTTAAGGGGCAAAAGAACCATCTTGAACCTGACCCCCTCTCCCAACAATGTCTGGAGCTGACTGGGAAGTGGTCCTGGTTGTGTCAAAGGCAACATCACTCTCAGCATGACCCATGGCTCCAAAGTCTCCTCCCTAGGCATGACAGACACTCAAGGCCCCTCGCTGTGTATGGATAGGGTATGACTCAGGGAGAAGCAAGGACTGCAGAGGTTTGCGGTGATGACAGCACCATAGAGATCTGCATCTGTGTCAGGATGGAGAGAGAACAGAGGACTTGGTGGTCTGAAATGAGAACCACATGACATAGGAAAAGCACTCACATATTGAAGAAACCATCAGGTAGGATTCAGCCTGGGCAGTTCGGGTGCCTCCCCAGGGCTCTGTGGTCTGAGGAGCAGTGCCAGTCCATCAACGGTCTGCACTGGTTCTTGACAAGTTACGTGCAGAAACTGAGAATGAGTTTACATCTGTTGAATCTGTATTTTATCTTATTTTAAATTGTTCAAGTACAGTTTTCTGTCTTTTACTGCCATCCCAGCCCACCCCCCCCAAGTGCTCCCCACCTCCTCCCATTTCCACACCCCTCCCCTAGTTTTTGCCCATGTGTCCTTTATACTTGTTCCCGAAAACCCTTCCCCTTTTCCCCTGAAATTCCTTCCCCTTCCCCCTCTGGTCACTGTCAGCCTGTTCTCAATTTCAGTGTCTTTGGTTATATTTTGCTTGTTTGTTTTGTTTTTTAGGTTCCTGTTAAAGGTGTTGAATCTTTAAAAATCTAGCCTTATATTTTATGTAGATTGTTAAATTTCATTTTTCTAGTGATTTATTTTTATTGGATTTTTACGAAAGGAATTGGTTTGTTTCAGAATTGGGAAATTGCAAACCAATCCTACACCACAGAAAGTTTCTGAAGCCCTCCTTTAGAAGTTTCCATGTCACAAATACACAGAAAATAAACAATTACAAGCACATGTGACCTGGTGCTCAGCCAGCAGCGTGCAGCCTGCAGGTAACAGCACCATTAGGCCCCAAGGACACCACTCTGCAGCTTCTGCCCAAGGTCCTCAACACAAAAAGCAACTGTGCCTGAATATCACAAAGGCTTTTGGGTTGCATTTCTGCCAGGATCGGAGACAGACACTGCTTCAGATAAGAGGAAGAGCTGAGGGGTAGAAGCACTTAGGTAAGAAAAAAGGCAAATGAAGTTAACTTGTCAAAGCCTTTCTCTCGGGTAGCACGAATGCAGTTTCTTGCAGAATGAGGTATCACCTCGCAGTAGGGCCACACGTCCAGTCTAACACCTCCCTTTGTGTCCCAGTTTGTGGTCCGGGGGAACTCATGAAGCAGTGTGAATTGCACATGATGGCTAAGAAACATTGTGCAATATTAACACTTTATTTTACCTCTAAATCTCCACATACGTAAGTATAGAAAAACATACACGATGCTAATTCTTCCCATCACTGCACGAATCTAGATATTACTTTAAGAGATGATGAAATTTGCAGGGTAAGAGGTAAATATTTATATTGTAAAACTGAAATATTTTGTAGTATTTTCTGCAGTTAATTCATCTCATACAACTCCGTTAAAATATTTGAACAGGATATGTACAATTCATGCTTCAATTCCAAGTTTAAATATTCTTTTTAAGACTTTGATGACAATCCACTTATTACTGAAACTTTCCCCAAGTTAAAATTAATTTTAAAAATTATCTAAGAATTACATTGACTCAAAAAAGTCTAAATCGTCATCAACAGAACATAAAGTGCAAAATGCTGATTGTAAAACATTATTAAATAAGTTTGCAGTAGGAAAGTCAAGAAAAAAGTTAATGAAAAACATGTAATAGTTTATTATTTTTGTGTATCTTGATTTTATTACTTGTCTAAACATCCCCAGCCAATCAACAGAATATCCAAATGTGTGCAAAAATAATTCAATTCTGTTATCTTTACAGAATTTTCCATTTCCATTCATATAAAAACCATATACAATTTCCCAAAACATTTGATATTATGAAAGTATATTTTTAAGGTCGGAAGATAAGAATACTTGTACCTAAGAGTTGATTGACTGCATTTATGACTTTAAACATTGACGCATTCGCCATGTGGGGCTCCATTTCATGTAGGCCCTGCTTAGAGCTGCCTCCCTGAGCTTGGCCAGGGCTGCCTACAGTTGGCCCAACGTGAGTGAGTTCACTCCACATTTTAATTCACCAAGAGAAAGAGTGTCGAGTGGACAGGGACGTGGTTTGAATACAAACATCAGAAGGGAGACATGGTTTTTAAAAATAACAGACATGATGTTTTTAATTTGTAGCTGATCCCATGTCTCATTTATCCCTCAATTAGCAGAGAATTTTTTTTGCCTGGCTTTGGCTTAAGTAAGCCACCGTCTGTGTGACCAACAATGGGTGTCTGTGAGAGCCACCTCCATGATCCTCCTCTGCTGGTGTCCTTTCTTTGATCCTGGAGGGACAGGATCCGAACCTCGCTGAGAGGCATTACCTCCGTCCTAGGCGCTAGGGCTGTCCTCCAGATCCTGCTCTGTGATCACTGCTGCTGGCCAAGGGCAGGAGGCAGAGAGCTTCCAGTCATCCGCTTTGTCCACCCTGCCCCATGCTTGAGGCGGAAAGCACCACGGCTTCCCACAGGGCCTCTGGACTGTGAGCCTCAGGGAGCGCTCCGTCACCTATACCATTTCTCGGCTGAGAGACATTTGTTTTGTTTCCAGGGTGTGTGCACATGTGTGTGCATGTCTGGACACACACAAGGTACCATGCTTGCTTGCACCTCCACGATCAATGCTGCAGTAAACACCCTGGTACAGGGGCTTTATGTGGGATGCTTTTATTTCCCGGGAATATTTTCCCAGGAGTACAATTGCTAGGTCAAAAACCATATGTGTTTTTAATTTTAACGGATTTTTCCAGATTGATTTCCAAAAAGATCATAATAATTTATACCCCCACCAGCAACAACTCAGAGCATACTTTTCCCCCATATGTAGTAAGTGTAGGCGTTCTTTTTAACATTGCCAGCCTGAAGGGTCTGTGCCAGTATCTTATTATTTTAATTTGCATTTCCCTTAATTCTAATGAGTTTGAGCATCTTGCCATACAATTGGATATTTTTCTTCTCTGAACTGCCTATTCATATTATTTTGTCTATTTCTCCATTGGGTTTTTTGTCTTAGCAATTGATAAGAGCTCTTTGCATATTATAACTATCAACCTTTGTCTATCAGCTGCACAACAAATATTATTTTCCAAATCTAATGCTTGTCATTTGACATTGCTTCCAGTATCTTTTGCCATAGAACTGTTTATATATATATATACGCAAAAATATCTCCTAGGTTTCCAAACTTGGTTGAGTAGGTCTTCTAACCTCTTATGTATATGAGGCCTCCTTGCCAAAATTTTTATTGAAAATTATTATATGAAATAGTGTACATATTTTTATAAAACCATGAGTTTTCACAAGAACACACTCAAGTAACTGGGATCTAGATCAAGAAACAAAACATCCCCAGCACCGTAGAAGCTCTCTCATGTCTCCTGCCATCGCTGTCCCTTCTAAAGATTAACCTCTACCCTGACTTCTAACATCATAGGTTAGTGTTTGAATTTCATTTAAACGAATCCCTAGCCTTGGATGGGTCGCTCGGTTGGCTGGTGTATCATCCCTACACCAAAAGGCTGCAGGTTTGATTCTACTCAGGGCACATACCTAGATTGCGGGTTTGATCCTGGATCAGGGCATGTAGGAGGAGCCAATGTTTCTTTCACATCGATGTTTCTCTCTCTCCTCCTTACCCTCTCTCTAAAATCAATAAACATATCCTCCTCAGGTAAAAATTTTAAAAAAACGATCATATGTACTCTTTTGTATGTAGCTTCTTTAACTCAACATTACGTTTACGAGATTCACTCATTAGTAACGAGTGTACTATAGTTCACTCGTTATTGTTGTATGGTATTCCTTCATACAAATTACCACACTTTCTTTATCTGTTCTACTGTTGATGGACATTTGGGTTGCTTCCACCTTGGGGCTATTACAAACTGTGCTGCTATAAATATTCTTGTACTTATTTTTGGTGAATTTATGGCTGCATTTCTGTTGGATATTTACCTGAATATAAATTTGGGGTCATAGTATATGTATGTTCATTTTTTGTAGATACTGCCAGTTTTCCACAGTGGATGTACCAATTCCACCCTTGCTAGTAATGTAAGAGATGTCTTGGTTCTACATTTGCCCAACCCTTGGTTTCATCCGACTTTTTCATTTTAGCCATTCTAGTGGGTAATTGCTACAGTTGCACTGTGATTTGTCTTATAATATTTTTAATATTTTATTTTTTTACACTGAAAGCCTTTAATCTACCTGGAATTTTATTTTTGTATATGGTAAGACAGAAGTCCGCTTTGACTCTATTCCAGATGGACAGCCAGATGTGCCAGATGAAAGAATCTGTCTTTCGCCCTGATGCATCTTGAGGCATCAGCAGACACTGGCCAGGGGGAGTGGGGTGGAGGGGAGCGCTCCGGGCTGACCTGACGGAGCTGCCTGAGCCAGGGCGGAGGCATGACGCAGCAGGCTGCGGCTGAAATTAAAAGTGCGCAGCAGCAGGAGGCACAGGAGGGCTGGCAGTGCCAGATCTTGCCATTCTTGCAGGATGACACGGGCTCATGGCTACTGTTAAATGTGAGCACCAAGGGAAGAAGGACCCTCTCCTCTTTGGATATTTGGGAATATATTTTTGAGACCCTCATTTTGAAAGGGGTGATTATCAAAATGTTACTCATAGGGGAGTGTTGACAGAAGCACTTACATATATTACTTGATTTCATTCTCACCATGACTTCATGGAGGAGGCATAATTAACCTGGATCCACAGTTGAGGGCGTAAGGCTCAGAGAAATCGGGAGGCTTGTCCTTGGTCACGGAGCTAGTACGAGCCGAGACTGGAGCCAGGTCTGCCCCCCTCCTGAGTTCCTGCTCCTCCTTCCCGATGTGCTGTGGGCACCGCAGTGGACTGAATGGAGCTTCAGCACTTCCCAAATCCTGGAGCACGGGATGAAGCAGAGACATAATCATTATCTCAGCACCCGCAAGAGAACCTGCTGGTGGCTATTTTCTCTCCCCCAGTCACACTGAGGGGTTGGTTTCTTAAGAAACAGCCACTGTTCTAGACAGAGATCACCTCTTCAGCAGAAACGCATGTGGAGTCGGACTGGGGTGAATGCTCTTGGGCCCGTGGGAAGTTTCATGGGTCTGTGGAGAGCAGGACGCAGCTCGCTGGAAGCAGCAGAGTATGGTGAGAGAGACAGCATGCAGTTGCCTCTGTCCTCCACGCCTTTCCCATTCACAGTTCTAAGTGGCAAAGGTCCAGCTGCTCTTCTGTTCTCGACTGGGAGACCTCTCTGTGCCCTACAGGACAGCCCTGGGAACCTGTGCTGTTGTGAGCAGTTCTCTGTCCCCACAGCCTGGGAGATGGGACTACCCACTGACATGCGCACTGGCACTCAGAGGTGACCCAGTCCCCACGCTGACACAGAGCAGAGCCCAACACCCACCCGCACAGAACCTGCCTCCTGGAACAGGAGACCCCAGAGAATTAATCCAGTTCAGGGTCTTCAAGTTATGCATGTGAGTTATTTTGCAGAGGGAAGTCACACAAATAATGGAGCAATTTTCCACCAAAGGGAAGATTTTAACTGCTGGAGATAATTGTAGAAAAGTACACTGAAATTATGAGGTATCATTTTCCTCTATCAGATTGGCAAAGATTTAAAAGTTTGATAATATCCAGTGTTGGTGGGAATATAAAGATATGCCATTTGGCAGAAAAAAATAAATAAATCATTACAACTTCTGGGTCAGGTAACTTGGCAATATATGTGAAAGTATTCCATGCAGCTAACCCTAAACCTAGTGATTCCACTTGTAAAACTTTACAATATATGTAGATATAGATATCCACAAATGACAAAACAAAAAGTGATTAAGAAAGCTCATTGCAGCATTTGTTTATAATACAGTAAAATTAGAAACAACTAAAAACTATTCATTAATAGAAAACTAATCAAATATCCAATTCTGTGGAATATTAGCCATTTAACATGATGACGTGAACCTCTATGTTCTGACATGGAAATGTGTCCACAGTACATTTTTTAACTGGGAGAAAAGTAAGGTATAGAAGAGCAAGTTGTTTTCACCCCAGTTGTGTTTTTAAAAGCATGTTTGTATGTGCATAGAGGGTATCCATGACGTATACAAGAAACAGTTACAGGACATAGCTCTGGAATGGAAAGAGAGGGAAGGAGGGAAAGAGAAGGGAGACAAATTTTTTACTTAATAACCTTCTGTACTATTTGTTATTTTTACAATGAGCATGTGTTAACTGTATAATGTTATTTTAACTGAGATTTTAAAAAATATATTAGGATTTCCTGTAACATTTCGCTTAGAAAAAGAGTTCTGCCCCTAGAATCTTTGAAAAAACGTATGCAAACCAGCCTTAGTGTACAAACTGCCAGGAAAATTTGTGAAAGACTTTGGAAACATGAAGGAAAAGCACCTTATGGGATGCTGGGCTAGTGCATACTTCCAGGTTCTCTGATTCTATAGTAGTTTCCACCTTTCGCTGTCCTTGAGTCAGTAAGTAGTAGAAAACTGAAACTAGTACAAGTAATTCCTGTCCATAGCAGTGCAAATGAATTGTGTGTGTGGCGGTCCAGCGGCGGTGGGGGTGTGAAGATGGGGGAGTTGTCGCTGATTTCCCCCACTGTGGAAGAGGCCAATTTTAATCAATTAACAAATTCGCTGCATTATTCCTGATTGCCAACACGTGTGTCTGGTCTTTGCCCCGCCCCTTGAACAGATTTTTAACACTTCACTGGTTCGCTAATACATTAAATAAAATATGACACGTGTTCATTTTATATTTTTATGAGTTCTAATGTTTCCGTTTAAATAGTTACCTTCTAACAAAGTGGAGACAACGAAGCCCAGTTGAGGAAGAGATCTGCTTATGGTTGTAAACGTAGTACTACTAATCCCCAGCCCTCAGATTTCTTGGCTAATTTTACCTACATCGTCAAGTAACACGGATTGAAATCCTTTCCAATTTGCCTGGAACACTTCTTCCATATAGGCATACTGTTCATTTACAAGATGCTTTCTCACAAATACACATGCCGCACAACCTGCCATAGTAATGCAGACCCTCCCCCCTCCCCCACCCCAACCACCACCACCAAACTGGGACCCGCACTCTTACAGCAAAGCGGCTGAAGGGTTAGGGTTGGAGCGTGGCCTCTTCCTACCGACTCGTGCAGGCAGAAGAGGTGGGCGAAAGGCAGAGTGGCGCTCAGGTGCTGTGATAAAGGGCCCAAGTTCAGGGAGGGAGGAAAGCATCCTCAGAGACAGCCTAACTGGGAAGTGGGCCGCACACCCGCGGAACCAGGCGCCGCCGGGGTGCCATGGCCCTGAGTCCGCGGAGAGTCCAGGGAGGCTTCCCAGAGGCCGTAGCCTTTGTGCCGAGGTTTGAAAACCCTGGAAGGCAGACACAAAGCCCACAGGCTGCGTGGCGGCCTCTACACGGACCCCGGAAGGTAAAAAGCCAAAGCCTCTAAGCTCCGACTCATTCAGTGTTTTTGTCGCTCGGGAAAAGAAATCCCAGGAGATGAGGACCCGGCTTGTCCGGAGCAGCATGGTCTCCGCCTAGCTGCCCCGCAGTTCCTGCGGTGGACTCGCGGCGCCCCCTGCGGGCGCCGAACCACTCTTGGCGCCGATGCGCAGAGAGAGGCGTCGTTGGATTCGAAAGGGCGCTCCCAGGATGCCAGCCAGGCTGTCTGATCTTCCGTCCCCTCTGTGCGCCGCGGGCGCCCCTCCAGGCTGGGCTCCACTCTGTACACCCGCGAAGGCACCACATCCACGTATCTCCGTCACCAAGAGATCCCATCGCCATTCCGCAGATGAGAAAACCGAGCCTCAGAAATGGAGCCTGACCCAAATAAGCACTAAGAAGGATTTCCAGGACCACAAGGCCCACCCTCACCCGTGTTAGGCTCTCTACCTGGGGACTCTTTTCTTTGCCCTAGAGGGCCTAGGTGTGACCACAGACTCAGTGGTCTGAGGTGCATCCAGGTGCCCTCCCTCCCCTGTTTCTCAGAGTCAGAGCATCCATGGTGTGGACAGGCCTGCGTGTGCATTGGGGTCACTCCTGTCCACTACCGAAGGCAGGCAGATCAGCTTAACTGGAGTGAAATCTGAGAACAGCATCGGCAGTGCCCTTGGACCTTGCAGTTCCACTGTGCAACCCTATCCTAAGGAGAGAGTTAAGAAAGAGCAAAGATTTGGTACGATAATGGTCATCCCTCATTGTTCATAATAACTCTCTGCCAGTAGGTTCAATACATAGAAGTCTATGCAGCCATGAAAAAGCATGTTGGATAAAAAACTTTTGGTGCTATATAAAAACGTTCATTTTATTGTTAAGAAAAAAGTTACAATACAACATATATAATAAAATTCAATTTCTGTGAAGATATATGTCCTCGTGCACACAATAAAAAAAGTCTGCAAAGATATACATAAAGAAATTTACATTTACCACTGGGGATTAAGGATGATTTTAAAAGTATTTGTACCTCTCTGTATTTTCTAAATAATACACACTGAATGCAAATTGGTTTTGTGATTTATTTTTAAGCAGAAAAAGCCTAGTGTTCTCTTACCACCCCAGGAAGAACAGAGCAGCTGAAAGAGTTGGGTCAAGGACATAGGAAAGGGACAGCCAGAGGAATCATGGTCACCAAGAGCTGCTCCTTTTAAAGAATATGACAGCGATGACACATTTTCCAAACTGTCGGTTCTCACAGAGTTCTCAACATGCCCCAAAGGGTGGGTCACACATTTGCCCACAGATAAGGAGCTTTGCAAGGAAAACTGCTACGGGTTACCTACTCCAGTTGTAAAGTAACTGACTGATGTGCCACATTTCTGATCCAGAAAGTGGACAAACATGCCTCAAGTAACGCAGTTCCCTTATTGTAGTAGCTCTATACAAACTGACTGGAGCACACAGAGCGACCCCTGAAGCCCACAGCTCCACTGATGTGGCAGGCGGTTAGCTGCTCCAACCCACACGTGCAGCTCATGCTGGAGTCCGCTGTGAGTGGGATCAGGTGAGACAGGCAGGCTGTCGGAAAGGAGCAAGCCCTCTAGAGTCTCCTGGCGAGGAGGCAACACTGGAGGCTACGGCAGGCTCTTGCCTTTTGAAACCTGGTAAAGCGGAATTTGCTGAAAAGTCTTTTACATTTCATTTCTCAAGAAAACACAGCTAATTTTCATCATGACGTTTTAACCTTGTTATCTTTTTGGAAATTAACTTCTTAAATATAACCTTACCTGAAAATATGTAGATTTTTGGTGTGAAAATAAAATCTGTTAGACTATTTTCCCAATGAAGCACTATCCACTTTTTCATTTAAAAGTTATTCTCCATTGTTCTAAACAGTAAATAGTGCCAAAAACTAAGAAAAACATGTATCATGGTCTCCACATCAGGATTGACTTGTTGAAAGAAATCTTTTTTGTATCCTGGCCGGTGTGGTTCACTGGAATGAGTACCAGGCCCAAAAGACTGCCGGTTCGATTCCCAGTCGGGGCACATGTAGGGCACAGGCCTGGATTGTGAGCCTAGACCTCAGCTGGAGGCATGTGACAGGCAACTGATTGATGTTTTTTGCCCTCTCTTTCTCTCTCTCTTCCCCTCTCTCTAAAAATAAATAAATAAAATCTGAAAGAAAGAAATTTGTTTACAATAAATTACAATGAACTGCAATACCCCTTTAAAGAAAGGTTTAGAAATGAATTGCTAGAAATATTAAATCATTAAAAAATAACCATAATCATGAACGGAAATGGGGAGAATGAAATCACCTGCTCTGTCCGGGATGCAGAGGAGCAACATCCACACGGGGACCAGCAGGCCCTGCCACCACTGCCTGAGACCAGGGACTCCGAGGGGTGACCACCTGGTCGGGGTGCTGCAGCCGGAGTCTGGGGTAAAAGGGGACCACTGCCATAGAAGGGCAGGAGCAACCAGCTTCGTTCTGCCCTGCTCCCTGCCTCCGAATTTAGACAAGGGAGTGTCATATGTCTTCAGAAGTCAGGGATTCAAATCTAAGCACCCAACGTCCCCAGCATCACTACCACAAACTGTGGTTGGAGGCAAGTCAATGTTTCCCAACTCAGTTTCTCATCTGTAAAATGGACAGAGCAAGAGGACAATATCCATATTTTTGCAGTTGCTGGAGGGTTTATTATTTTATTATTCAACAATTATTTATTGAGTGCCAGGTACTAGGACAGACAAGGTCCCTATTTTTGTAGAATTCATATGCTAATTGGATGAGATCACAGTAAACAAATAAATGACTAAGCAAATGAGAAAATCATACATTAATAAGTTCTAGACAGAAAATAAAAGGAGAGGTGGTAGAGACCTGGAGGCTGATGATATTCTGCTGGTGGGTCAGGAAAGCTCTGAGCAGATCGCATTTGATCAGAGATGTGAATGACAGAACGCAGCCTGGATTACAAAGATCAGGGAGAAACTGGGTAAAGAGTACAGGGGACCTCTCTGTATTAGATTCGCAGCTTCCTCTGAATCTAAAACTATTTGAAAATAAAAAGTGTTTTTAATCTATTAACTATTGATATGCACTACGACCCAGATGAATTTCAAAATAATTATGCTGAGTGAAAGAAGCCAGATCCCAAAAAGTACTTTCTGTACGATTTCATCTACAGAAAGCTCTGAAACGTGTAAAGTGATGTACAGTGACAGAAAACACATCACTGATTGTCTGGGCCCAGAGTAGTGGGGGGAGATATTGGGGCAGAAAGGAGGGGAAGAGAAGGGTGACAAAGGGACGTGACTATTCTTTTGGGGTGATGGATAGGTTTATTATGTGGATCGTAGTGATGGTTTCAGGGTATATACATATGATAAACTTATCACATTATTCACTTTACACACTGTGAAATTCATTATATGTTAATTTTACCTCAGTAAAGGTACTAAAAATATTAAGTGTCTAGAAATAAACCATGCTAAAAGATGTGCAAAGCTTTTACATATAAAAGTCTAACATGTCGGATTTTTGGAACTTCCGGCCAAGATGAAGGTGTGGGTAGACACACGGTGCCTCCTCGCACAACCACAATAAGGACAACAATTTAGAAACAAAGTACCAACCAGAACTGACAGAAGACTGAACTGTGTGGAAGTCCAACAACCAAGGAGTTAAAATAGAAACATTCATCTAGATAGGCAGGCGGGGCAGAATTGGGCAGCCAAGTGGAGAGGGGTCGAGGCACAAAAAGCGGTGGCACCAGGTGTACAAGGCACCCCGGGCTCGCAAGATGGCAGCAGGCAGACTCTAGGCCCGCAGGTGGTGACTGGCAGACCCGGGGCACGGGATGGCAACAGGCAGACCCAGTGAGGCGGTGATTGTGAAGCCGGGCACTATGCGCAAGGCGCCTGGCTGACCAGGTGGTCCCACATTCGCACACAGATAAACCTGGTGAAACTGGGGAGCGAGACAGACCTCATAACCCAGGATCCCAGCACTGGGAAATAAAGCCTCAAAACACTGACTGAAAACACCTGTGGGGGTTGAGGCACAGGAAGAGACTCCCAGCCTCACAGGAGAGTTTGTTGGGGAGATACCCACAGGCTCCTAGAATGTACACAAACCCACCCACACGGGAATCAGCACCAAAAAGGCCCAATTTGCTTGTGGGAAGTGGCAGAAGGGACTGAAATCCGACCGAGAACAGAGCAAGTGCCATTGTTCCCTTTTAGACCCCTCACCCACAAACAGCGTCACAACTCAGCCACTGGGTTGCCCTTCCCTGGTGAACATGTAAGGCTCCACCCCTCATAAGTAACAGACGCGACAATACAAAAAAAAAATAGCTCAAACAGAAGAACAGATCAAAGCTCCACAGCAAATACAATTAAGCGACGAAGAGATAGCCCACCTATCAGATACACAGTTCAAAGCACTGTTGATGAGGATGCTCACAGAACTGGTTGAATTTGGTCACAAATTAGATGAAAAAAAAATGAGGGCTACGCTAAGTGAAATGAAGGGAAATGCACGTCGGGAAACCAATAGTGATGGGAAGAAAACTGGAACTCAAATCAATGGAGTGGATCGATGAAGGAAGATCAATGAAGGAAGAAAGAAACAACCAAACAGAAAAGAATGAAGAAACAAGAATTCAAAAAAATGAAGAGAGGCTTAGGAACCTCCAGGACATCTTTAAATGCTCCAACATCCGAATTATAGGGGTACCAGAAGGGGAAGAGGAACAGCCACCAGTGGAAAACTTATGTGAACAAATAGTAAAGGAGAACTTCTCCAATCTGACAAAGGAAATAGACTTCCAGGAAGTCAAGGAAGCTCAGAGAGTCCCATAGAAGTTGGACCCAAGGAGGAACACACCAAAGCACATCATCATTACATTAGCCAAGACTAAAATGAAGGAGAGAATCCTAGAAGCAGCAAGAGATAAGGGGACAGTCACCTACAAAGGAGCTCCCATCAGACTGTCAGAGGATTTCTCAAAAGAGACCTTACAGGCAAGAAGGGGCTGGCAAGAAGTATTCCAAGTCATGAAGGCAAGGACCCACATCCAAGATTGCTCTATCCAGCAAAGCTTTCATTTAGAATGGAAGGGCAGATAAAGTGCTTCTCAGATAAGGTCAAGTTAAAGGAGTTCATCATCATCAAGCCCTTATTGTATAAAATGTTAAAGGGACTAGTCTAAGAAAGAGAAGATAAAAATATGAAGTGAAAGGACAGCAAACTGACAGTTATTAACAACCACACTTAAAACAAAAGCAAATTAAGCTGACAGCTAGAACAGGAATAGAACCATAGAAATGGAGATCACACGGAGGGTCAGCAACAGGGGAGTTGGAGGAGGAGAGAAGGGGAGAAGGTACATAGAATAAGTAGCATAGACGGTGGGGAGAAAATATATGGGGAGGGTAAGAATGGTATGGGAAATGTAGAAGCTAAAGAATTTATAACACATGGACATGAACTAAAGGGGGGGAATATGGGTGGGAGGGCGTGTGCGGGGTGGAGTGGAATGAAGGCAGGGAAAGGGACAACTGTAATGGCATAATCAATAAAATACATTATTTTAAAAAAGAACACAGGCACATGCTTCAGTGGGCATACCACTTCGGAAAGATGTCTGGTACTAGGAAATGAAGCTGAGGAAAGGTGCATCATATGACCCAGAAAGTTTACCCGTAGTTTATGCCCTAGAAGAAGTTCCATACATATGTATCACAGTGTGTACATAGAAATATTGCATATAATAGTAAAAAAAAGAGAAAATTTTGTACATTCTATTTATAGTAAAATGGACAAATAAATTTTAGGTTTTTCACTCAATCGAATATCATGCAGATGCTGAGCAGCCAAAAAATAGAAAAAGCCACTGCACATCTATATAGAGATATTTGTCCTTAGAGTGTGAGAGTGACAGATCAGTGGGCTGAGAAGAAAATGACAAATATTCTCAGGAACCGACCGTGGCAGTGGCAGTGAGTGTTCAGGCGTGTGCTAACGTGTAGCAGGCACTGTGCTAGCCTCTTTTAATATGCCTCTACTTCCCACAACCATTTGGTAAAGCAGGAATTATTTTGTGGATTAGGAAAATGAGGGACAAAAAGGTTAAGTGACTTGGTCACACAGTAGGGGATGGCAGAAGTGGAGTTTAAAATCAGGCATCAAATCCCACATTCTTTCCATTGAAGTAAAAACTGTTGGTTGCCTTCCAGCAACCATTTACCCCTCCCTTTATTTCAGAGCCCTGATTTCGCATACTGACGCACCCTTCCTCTGTGCTGTTCCCCTAGAGGTAACAGAGCAAAAGGAGGAACAGGCCCGGGTCCCTAATGACTCTGGAGCAACACAGTTAGATGTTTTTGCTTCCCTTTATTATTTTTTCCTTAAATTTCATTTGGAGAACAACTCTTAGGCTAAGTGGTTGTTGAACCGTTAAGCTTCTTTAATCAAGAAGAAATGCAGTTAGAAGGCAAATTTCCCATTTCTTTCCAAATGTACATTGCAGGTATTATAGAACGCAAATCAGACATGCCCACCAAATGCTGCAGGGTAAGCCCCGGCTGGGGTGTGGTTGACACGGGCCGCCAAACGAGCAATCCGGCTTGGTTTCAAGGCAACGTTGTACATCGCTGCGCCGCTCCCAGGGAGAAGGAAAGGAATATGTCCCCCCTCCCCAAAAAAAAAAAAATGCTGCAGGGTCTGTCACAGGGCTGATTTACTCAGCCTGCATAGGAGCGCCATGCAGGGGGACTGTGAGTGTGAAGGGACTGCACAGGCAGTGTGATAGCAGTGCTCTGCACTGAGACATGCAAGAGAGCACTGCAGGCCAGACCCATGCTTCACCCTGTCTGCTTACTCATGAGCCCTGTAAAGTTCATAGGCCCTGCAGACAGAAGCCCAAACAGCTCCACCCCTTCCACTTTCTCATGCTCAGCCCTTCTTCCTAGTCCACAGCAGATAATCCCAAAGTGGAAATCCAGGGCCACCACACTGTTACATCCCCACAAGCTAAAAAGTTGCCTGCCCCCAATCTGTGTAGGAAGTCCTAGGAAAAAAACCATCACACCATCCTCAATGCTTTGATGCTAATGTTCTCTCATCACCTGGTCCCTATGCCTTCAATACCTCTCCCTCTCCCCATTCAGCCAGCAATCCAACTTGCTGGCTCTTCTAGTGCCTTCCTAAGGGCAGGTTAGGGAAAAGGGTGTCTGATTGTTCAGGGCTGTGCCTGTCAACACAAAGCTCTCTCTTTTCAAATCCTGGGATTCTCTTTTGTTTCCTGGGTGCTGTCTCCGACCATCAAGGCTGTGCTCTCACTCTGGCCTTTGGGTGAGGCCTGTGCTGGGCTGAGTCCCTGGCATCAGCAAAGGCCTGACACAGTGTGGACTGAAGAGAGAGCAGCCCGGATGAATGCCAGAGGCCTGGAACTGTGGGAACAGTGGGCTAGCCCAGCTTTCATAAGAATTATTCGGTCTCGTTTTAGTTTCAGTTCCAATGCAGGAACACAGTTGTTCCTTAAACACTTTAGATCACACAGGTGGCATTGACCAGTGTACCTGTCAAAAACAAAGCCTTAGGCTAATTTGGGAACAAAAGGGACTCTGTTAATTGCTTGCATAAATACGAGATCTGCTACTTGGCCTTCCAGGTCAGGGTCTTCATTGGGACTCCTGGAGCCTCAGTTGGCCTCTGAAATTCTGAAACTGAATTGGTGCGTGCTCCCTCTCTCAATTCAAGGTTCTAGGAGAGAGACCCAATAGCAAAAGCAATGTCTGGAGGCAATGTGGGTGGGGAAGGGCTGTCTTGAGGCCCACCCAGCCCTTTTGCCTTTGTTTAGCCTAGGCAATGGAGCCACAGCTGCTCACGGAGGCTATTTTGTATGATTGCCCCAGAAATCTCACTTCTGAAAAAATAATTGGTTTGCAAAGCATTCCAGGCTCATTACACAGATATATGATTGGAATCTGACATGACTATTTTTCATTAACAAAATATATCAAGCGGGACTGTAGTACCAAAAGAGCTGAATGCCTGCCCCTGAGATCCTGGTGAGGAGTAAGAAGGAACAGAAGTCACCATGTGTGTATGTGACCAGAAGCCACACCAGGCTCCACCGTGACTGGCAACTGTCCCTGGTGTTCCTCACTTCCTGCAGCTCCTGCCTCTTTAGTTTTCAATCTAAATAAAGTTTGGTTCTGGGCACCTTGTCTGGCCTTGCCATCACCCACAATGCAAACCCACCCTGAGTACCCAACAAACGGGAGCCCCAGAACACCCGTGTAATAAACCAGATGGGACTCCTTGGCTATTGCAGCCCACAAAGTGCCAGCACCCCATTTGGACTTTTATATGAGAAATAAGCTTCCATTTTGGTCAAGCTGATTTTGTTTTGTTTCTATGGCTAAATCAAAAGTTCTGGTATTGTATATTAGAAAGTAGCTAAGAAAGTAAGAGTTAGCTCTCAACACACAAAAAAATTGTAACTATGTGAGTTAATGTATGTTAACTAGACTTATGGTGGTGATCATCATGCAACACATATGTAGATCAAATTGTTATGTTATATACCTTACGCATATACAATGATCTATATCAATTATATCTCAGTTAAACTGGAGGGCAGGGTCAGGCAAGCCTGGAAAGAAGCGGAAGAAGTGCTATCAGCTCAGCAGCTCTCCGGGGAGCCAGAAGGGTAGGCCCCAGGCACTTTCTCTCCACATCAGTTTGGTGTGAAACACTTCCCTGCTCCTCTAGGCCTGTCTGCTCCATGACCTTCCCACAGTTTGTCTTCCTTCTCTCTCCCCAAAATTTCACCTTGAAAATATATTTAACTGGCCCTATCTGATCTTCAACCCAAAGTGAAATTGCAGGTCCAGAACCAAAACCAACTAGCTAATGTGTACCCCAACAAGAAAGATTTATTAAATGTGAATCCTGAGAAGAAATTTATCTGCTGAGATGGAATCACTATGCTCAACTGAGGGACCAAATTTTATGAATAAAAGAATTTCATAAAAATTTTATGAGAACCTACTAGCCATTTGTCGACAGAGAGTGTCCAAGCACTCATGTGCCCTGCTCCTTTAGCTATGAGTCAACTATTATAAGGGAGTCAGTTCATCTTTCTGTGAATGGACCAAGCTCTACCCTGTCAAATCAGAACCGCTCCATAATGACCAATCAGGATGCATAATGCCAACCAATCAGGACTATGAGATTTGGACCAATCAGAGGTGTACAAATTTGGATCCCTCATTTACATAAAATGGACCTAGTTGAGAACATGGCAGAAGCTTTTGCTATAAAAACAACATCCCCTTTGTCTGGTGGTACACAATTTAGGTTGCTACCTGAATGTGCATGTCCTGGGATGCAGCTTCTTTAGCTCAAATAAATGTTTTTTATTCTTTATTACAATCTAGAATTAATTTTGGTTTACATTATAGGCTGTTGACTCTTTCTTGGTTCATATTCCCATTAGAGAAAAATGGTCTCTGGCCAATCAGTGGATTCACTGCTTTAAAAAAAAACAAAGATTTTATGCATATTTAGACAGAGGGAAAGGGAAAGAGAAAGAGAGGGAGACAACCATCAATGTGTGGTTGCTTCTGACGTGCCCCCTACTGGGGACCTGGCCAGCAACTCAGGCATGTGCCCTGACTGGGAATCGAATTGGTGACCTTTTGGTTCTCAGGTGAGAGCTCAGTCAACTGAGCCACATCAGCCAGGGTGATTCACTGCTTTTGAGTTACTTTCTGGTTCAGTTACTTCTGGGGTGATAGGGAAACCTGCCCACTGGGAGTTGAGAGAGGGAGGAGCAGTTTCTCCCAGAATTGATTGCCATATCTGTCTGAGGACAGAGAAGGGACACGAAACTTTAGGGAAGACAGCTTCATGGCACCTCAGAGATCTCATTGGCTCCTTGGCTTTACTCTTTTCCATAGTAGCCTGAGTCTCTTCCTGTGTTGGTGGGGACACCCACCCACAGTGTCCTCAGCATTATGGATGAAATAAGATAAATTCACAGGGACTACGGAGTCCTGTGGAGGAAAAGGGATAGCGCAGCCACTTTCTCAAGGTGAGAGCACCTCTGAGTGGCCTAGTCACTCTCTCAAGAGAGAGTGCCCCAACCCTTGCCGTGACAAGCTTTTATTGGCTTTCTAATAGCATACATCAAAGAATGTTTTCATTCATTATACTTAGAATTTGCTTTAGGTAATTACTTTTTACAGATAGCAATGGAAGGGATGTTACTGATTACTTCTTTAACAAGAGCAAGTCACAAAGCAGCCTAGGTATAATGTAGGCCTGATTTCCCATGGGAGAACTTCTTCTGGGGTGTGGTTATGTCTGCGGACTCACCCCCCACTGGTTTTCCACATGGATGTTGAGCTACCTTTCCAGGTCTCTCCAAGCAGTTCCCTACACTGTGTGAACTTCTCCTTTGAAATGGATGCTATGGTCAGGTGGGCTGGGGGCAGCAGGGTTGGGGCCAGGAGTGATGTGAACTAGGACAGGGTGGATGACCAGGATGGGATGGGTAGGTGCTGTACAGTGGTGTTAGGGGGAATGAAGCCAAATGCCCAAGATCAAAGCTAGGGAAATAAAGTTTCACTGCCAAGTCCAAAGGTCAGGCACAGAGTGCAAAATCTGACACAGAGCCAAGTCAGGAGCCAGCAGGACTGGAAAAATGGAAACAGTCCAGGGAACAAGAGAAGGCCTGGCGTAGTGGTTACTGAGATTGAGCTGCCAGTAAGCCTAGCTTCACTAGTTCTCAACCTAGGCTCACACACAAGGGTCACAACAAGGACGACAGGGCCTGCCGGTATCACGAGGGAGGAGAAAACAAGGGTTTCATAATGAAGGTCCATAACCTCCCTGTGTTGTACACAAGATTGTGTGGATTTGTACATGTTCCTGAGATTGTTACAGGGAACAGCGCCCCAAAAGGATTATTTTAGGTTTGAATTTGGTCATCCAGAGATGGCTGTGGGCTCTCCTCAGTCTTGGCTTAGGCCGCGACTTGGCTTGGCTGAAGGTCCTGGCTACCTTCCTAAGGGGCAGACTCCCTGCCACCTGTCCCCAGGGGCTTGCTGCAGCTCTGCTGCCATTCCTCTCGGGAAAGCCCAGCCCGGGGACTGAAACAGGATAGGCTTAGTGAACGTTGGAGCACACAGGGGCGGAGGGACCGATTAAAAGTGGGGGTGGGGGGAGTGTGATTCGTGACGCTCAGAGGAACTACAGACACAGCTCAAATGGGGACACTGACTGGCTCGGAGTAACGTAAGGTTTGCAAACTTCCTCATGATCCCTCCGCTTCGTTTTACTGGGGGGAGAACAATGGTACCCTCGCCCCTCTATTTTAGGGTACAGTTGGAGTTCCGAGAAGGAATGCAGCGTATCCGCCTTTGTCTAACTGACTTGAGGGCCGCGAAACCGCGCGCGGAAGTGCCCGGATTTGAAAGCTGGAAAAGGGATCCCCGCCAGCACCCTGGCCCATAGCCCCGCCCCCTACGGGGCCTGGGGCGCGCTGGCGTGACGCAACGCTCGTGTCGACAGCCTCGCGCTCCGAGCCCGGAAGAGGCCCGGCCGAGAAAGGAGTCGGGCGTTTACCTTTGAGCGTCTCCGTCCCCATGGCGCTGTGGCGCGGCTCTGCGTGCGCGGGCTTCTTAGCGTTGGCGGTGGGCTGCGTCTTCTTACTGGAGCCGCAGCTGCCGAACTCGGCGCTGCGCTTGTTGTGGAGCTCGTTGCCGTTGGGGCCCGCGTCTCCAGGACCGGGCTCCCCTGAGGGCCGGTTGGCGGCCGCCTGGGACGCACTCATCGTGCGGCCGGTCCGGCGCTGGCGCCGCGTGGCCGTGGGGTGAGTGCCTTCGGGGCCTGCGTCTTTGGGCCAGTCCAGGAGGTGAGGGCGCCCGGGACCTCCAAGGGCTGCCTTGGCGGAGGTCGGGCGGTTTGGGAGCTGGGAAGTTGGAGCCCGCGTGAAACGGGTTCCCAGATGTCCCCAGAAGGCCGCTTGGCGTAAATGTCCACGCTGCTGCCTCCTGGGCGAGAAGCGTTGCACGTCTTCGTCACTGTTGCAGGCACTCACGAGACCACTTTTTTTCTTTTGGCTGGACCCTGCGCCCTTCCCTCATCTCCACAGTTCCAACCTTGTCACCTCTTGGAAGTCCCGCTCAGAAGGACACCTTACTATTCGAGCCACCTTCGTTCCACTTTCACCTCCTCCTGTTCCTCTGGCGACTGCTCTTTTGCTGTCTAAATTTTTGGTGTTTCCCGCTTTGACGGTACTCTTCTTCCTCTGGCTTCTGAACTTGAAGCAGTGGGGTGTGAGTGGTAGGTGCCTTGAGCTGCCAACGCATTGCTTCCACTTCCTTAACGCCTTAGTTTGGAGCCCACCACTCCACTGAAACTCCTGCCTCAAAGCTCACCGGTGCCTTGTTGATGTTCAAATTCAGTCTCCATTTAGTCTCTGCAGTCTTCCATGCGTTACACATGCCTTTGTCCTTGAAACTGCATGTTTAGGGTGCTCCCAAGTCACAGTGCCTCCTCTCTTTGTATTCCTCTGAGAATGTAATTATTTCCTTGACATTAACTAGTTCCTGTCTCAGTTTGACTCTAATATCTTACCAGCACCTCTAAAGCACCATATAAAATCAGGCCTTCCGCCAAGCGGTCTGTTAGTTTCTGTGATTGTTGGGGCTGAGAAGGGTAAACTAAAGCGAAGATACCGTGAAGATTATGAATTATCCGTGTAATAGAGCATGGTGTCTGCTTTCAAGAGCACTCAGATGTTAGCTAGTGTTTTTTATATCAGCACATTTATTGTTTCTTTAGATGTATCTCCTTTTACCTCTTTTTTCAAAGTTGGGCCCTTCCACTCACTTCCTTATCAGCTTCATTGGCCTCTCTGGCTTTATGCACATTCACTCAACAGTATTCATCAACTACCTGGTTTGTGCCAGGTCCACACTAGGTTCTGAGGGACAGGGATGTAAGGAGCAAGGTCCATGCCTCATTTGTTGGAAACACACATATGTGTCAGTCTGCTTGGATCACAATACCACAGACTGGAAGCTTAAACAGACATTTATTTTCTCACAGTTCTGGAGGCTGATGGGCTATGGTTGGTTTCTGATGAGCCCTCTCTTTTTGACTTGCAGATGGCCTCCTCCTTGCTGTGTACTTACGTGGCCTTTCCCCTGTGCATGGGCACTCCTGATGTCTCCTCTTAATATGGACACTAGTCTTGTTGAATTGTGGCCTCATTTAACCTTAATTGTTTCCTCAATAGTTTCTCCAAATACAGTCACATTTGTGGTTAGGGCTTCAACATATGAATGGGGGTGGGAGGGGGAATACAATGCTGTCCGTAAGGATTATGAAAAGTCCTTGGACGAACTAGTAGTATAAACAAGGTAGCCTGTGTCACAAATAAGGATAACTAATTCTTTGTAGGATGAGGTTCCAGAAGGAAACTCCATCTGAGAAGGTGATGTTCCATTTATTATTGCTACGTCACAAATTACCCCATAACTTAGTAGCTTAAAGCATGGTCTTTCTATTATTATTTCTCATGATTCTGAGATTTGATCAGGCTCAGCCAAGCTCTCACTTGGGGTCTTGTGCAGTTTCGGTCAGATAATGACTAGGGTTTGTACCTGAATACCACAGGTTCTCTGTGTAGCTGTTTGACTTTCTCACAGACGATGAGTTGGATAGGAGACAGAATAGCTCAACAGGACCAGGCAGAGCCTTAATGCCTTTTATGATATAACTTAGAAGCACTTCTATCATAATCACAGGTCCAACTGGCTTTAAGGGGAGGGAACATAGAATATGTATTGATGGCAAGAGTGTAGGCAGAATGTGAAAAAAAAAACATAAGATGGGCCAGCTTTTTTTCTCCCTTAATTAAAGCATTCTTTATAGTAGCAAAAATTTAATAACTACTTCTTTCTCTTGGCTAGAAATAGGAAAATGCATAAACAAACTGGTACAGTCACACAGTGGAATATTATATCGCAGTTAAATTTAAAAAGAGCTTTATTTATTATGGAAAAAAGTAAACTACCGAAGGCTGTGCATCATGACACACTGTGGCCATCTTAGAAAATATATTCTGCTGTAGTGACTTGCGTGGGATAGGCCCTAGGGAAGAAACGGCATTTCTCCACAGGAAGGCGGGAGGGTCAATCCACTTGGGCAGGGAGAACAGATTGTGAACAAGTACGTAGTTTGGGAATGCTAAGTTGTCCCTGTGTTTAGAGCAAGGAAGGACCGTATGGTAGAGAGATGTCAAGAAATGATGTCAAGAAAGGCCTGTAATATCAGGGTAGGTGATGAATTTTTTTATAATTAGGTAAATTATGCAAAGTTCTTGGTTGAGAATAACACAGAGATGTGAAAGGTAGGTTTTAAGCATTGGTTCTAACTTGTTTGACTGCTTCATGTCATTTTTTGTGGGTAACATCCATTGGTAACATTTCCCATTTCCCATTACCCAAAGGGATTTTTAGCCTAAAGATGGGCATGTGCAAGGGGTAGTAGGTGGGAGAAGGTGCAGTACCTGTACCAGAATCCCGTTTGGGGGGTGTGCATATTGTAGTTCACGTCCCAGGAGAATGTACATACAGAGACGTCCTCATAACACAACACAAAATTTCATGTGATTTATAAGGAGGAAATGACTGAGACCTTGATGCTAGTGAAGAGGCCACCGTGGGGTCTATGTGAAGGGAAAAAAAAGAGCCTTCTCTTGCTTGGAAATGGTGCCAAATGTGAGATTTGATAGGTTGAAAGTGTTAAAGGATGTTAAAAATTTGGGATCTTATAACAACCTTCAGTAGGGAGATACAGGTATTGTCATCCAGTTTTCACAGATGAGTAAACTGGGGCTTAGAAACATTGATTTGCCCCAGACTAGTGACCAAGTGTCAGAGGCCCAACTCTTACTGATTCCTGGCTCCGCCATGTTCATGCCACATTGTTGCCATTAAGAGTGATTAAGAAAAAGGAACACGTTTGTGGTAGAAGGTCCAGTTTGATTTCAGAGGAGGGGAAATGCACCTGCTGTGGGATTTCAAATGAAACTCAGCCACAGCTGCTGACTGATTATAAAAGGCTGGAGTAGGAGGAGCGTATTGGGGAGCAGGGTTGCAAATTTGGGAGACACCAGCACTTAGGTTGAAGCCAGACAGTAGATAGCTTCACCCGGGGAGAGAACCAGAAGGGAAGGTAAATGAAATGGGGGGCATTTGGGGAGGCACCAGCATTTCAGGGGTTGGTGGATAGGGGCCAGAGACGTAAAACGTAGGAGTTTCAAGAAGATGCTGAGCCCACTATCACGTCTTTCTAGAATGTGTCCCACCTCCCCACTTGAAAGTGGACCCTGGTATCTAAGCCTCACTGGGTGAATGATAAGCCCCCCCTTTTGGGGAACAATCAGCTTATATCCCCCCATACCTGGCTTCACCCCAACCTTTGAAGCCTATCTTGCTCATCTCCCCTGTTCAGACTCTGTTCTAACTCAATCAGCATTCCTCTTGTCTCCAAACACAAGGTTAATCCCTTCATTCACATCTTTTCTTGTGCATGCTCCCTGCATGGGCTTTAGTGTCAGATAAATCAGCATTTGAAATGCACTCTAGCCATGGCCTTTGGAATGTTAGAGGACTCAACCTTTCTCAGCTGAAAATGGTGATGACTACTTTCCTCTCTCAGGATGTTTTGTGAATTGGTGTGATCTATCTGAAAATGCCTGCCTTTATTTCTTCAGAGCACTATCCAGGATTCACCCCAGGGGCCCTTTTGGATTTCTGCTGTTTCATATCTTGTAGTGATCATCATTAGCTCTTGTAATATCTTGGTGTGGTGTTACAGCTAAAAAATAACCCTAGGAAACATCTTACAGATGGTGAAACAGAAGGGAAGTGGTAAGAACCACTGTTCTTGCCTTTAGGGAACTGAAAGTCTAGAAGGGAGAACTGTGCCCCCTTCCCCTCCCCCAGCCCATCTCTAGTAATAGAAAGGACCCTCCAGCTCCCAGCTTCCTCTATGCTCACCCCATTAGCCTCTCGATTGAGATTTCAGCATCTGTTGCCTTGCTTTATTTTCCGGTTAGGTCATCCATATTTGTGTTTTCTCCAAACTCATGTTGTAATCCTTTACACATTTCTTACCAAAGTGTGAAACTCTGCCTGTCACATGAGGCTAATTTTTTCTTCTGATCCTTTTGCCCCCTCCTTCCCTTAATTTTCCCTGATAATGCAGCACCTTAACCTGTAAACAATGTGCTTGTTTATATTTTAGTACACTGTTGAATGAGGTAAGTGGAGAGGTGGTTTCTTGCTCTGGTTAAAGTTTAATAAAATATAACTAGAAAGCACATGTAAAAATACTGAGATTGGTATCTGGCACCTAGTAGATGTTCAGTGATCTTTTCATAAGCTACCAAAGGTGAAGCTTTCCTCTGTATGATTGTTCCCCCAGCCCAAGTATTCACCACGTGATTGGGGGTGGGTGAAAAATGGTAGTTACATATTTTTAACTCCAAGTTAGTCCTGTTGTGTTTTGTCTTGTGTTGCAGAATATGCTGAATGTTGTTTTTTCAGTTTTGTTGTTTTCGTAACCTCCATTATCATCTTTCAAGAATCAAACTTTGTTTAAGATCTCAGCGGAACTAGATATGAAGGTGATGTGTTTACTGAAGTCATTATTTCCAAATATGGGTATTGCTCAGTGTTTGAATTTTTGCTGCCCAGACACAGGGCCCAAATCTATTTGGACACATTTTCTAAATAGAGCCATTTGGTGGAAAAGGTATCTGTCACTCTCCAAGCTATCACTGTCTGAAACTTGGGAACCTACTAGAGCCAGGGAGACCTGTATTCCTATTAAGATTCTCCCTTTGTACACCTTATGTTGCATTCCACAGAAATATAGGACAGTGTATGAGACGTGGAGTTGGGATGAGTGTACAGTGTCCTTTGGTTTATTATCACATAAGGCTGTGAAAGGAATGTGTTTTAAACCCATTGTTCAGCATCTGCCATATGCGCATCACTGTGCTTTACACTCAAAGGCATGCTACGGTTAGAGCCTTTCCAGTTGTCCAGAGTAATTATGTGCCTTTGACTTTAAAAGAGTAAGAAAATGGGTATTTAAATGTTTGTAGGCAAAAATCTTTTCAAGAACATGGGACCCATGGAGGGAGAATTAATAAATCTTATGATGAGAATGCAATCAGTTTGTGTCATGAGGAGGGATGTTTCTCTTCATTATGTGTATAAGCCTTACTTGCATGTTGTAATAATATCTAGCCTAAATATGAACCTTTAAAACTGTTATTAAGTTATAAAAGTAATGCATGTTTGTAAACATTAGAAATACATCTAATGAAAAATAAAATTCCTCTCCCTTAACAATCTCATTCCTCTTCTTAGAGTTTGCAACCATTAATGACTTGGTGTGTTAATTTCCAGATCAAGAGATTTTTTTAGAACAACCAGAAAAGAAACATAGCTATTTATTTCATCCTAAAATTCAATCCATTGAGCCTTCTTTATTGATGAGTTTACCTTCTGGTTTCAAAGCTGCCCGGAATTACTGGGAGCCCAGCTAACCTTATTACCAGGAACTGTTTCGGTTGGCCTGCTGTGAGACTTGCGCTTTCGAGAGGCTGGGATCTGCCTGTGTGGTCATCCAGCCCCACTGCCAGGAATGACATTTCCGGTGGGCAGAGGCAGGGTTAGTGACCAGGGGCGGGCAGGAAGACTGCACCTAGCTACCCAGATTATTCGGCCTTTCTTTTTTAAGGGACAACTTTTAGCAAAGAAACACTGACAATATGAGCCAGAGCTGTCCATGCACATATAACAGAGGCCATGCCAGACCACCTCAATACTTTGTAGTTTCCGTGGAGCCAGCCTGGTGATGCAGCACTTGCCTCTCACTTTGCACTGTTCCTAAGTGTATATTAACCTATTTAATCTTCACAACAGCTCCATGAGTTAAGTATTATGCCATTTTGTAGATGAGGAAACCAAGACAGAAAAATTAAAAGTGACTTGCCTAGTCACAGAGCCAGTAGAATCTAGACAGTTTGGCTCCACCGGCATTTTCTCAGCTATATTTGTGTTACCATGGTAGCTCTATTCTGAAATGCTGAGCACCCATCTTCTCTCTTTGTAACTAGTGTAGAAGTTCGCCAAACTATTGAAGAGAGTCCTGTGTCCTACTCCTAAGACATACATTCAGATAAAGTCTTCCCTCTGCTATGTGTACTTTGCAGTTCAGGTTTCAGATCCATTTCATCTGTTTTTCTGTTTGAATACAGTTCTCTGAAACATTTTCAGTTGTGAAATACAAAGCAGCTGTCCCCTAGGGCTTCTGCTCATTTCTTTCACATCTCTGTCCTCCTTCCTTCCAGAGTCAATGCATGTGTGGATGTGGTGCTCTCAGGGGTGAAGCTCTTGCAGGCACTTGGCCTGAATCCTGGGGATGGGAAAGATCACTCCATCCTGCATTCAAGGAATGATCTGGAAGATGCCTTCACTCACTTCATGGGGAAGGGAGCAGCTGCAGAGCGCTTCTTCAGTGATAAGGAAACTTTCCATGACATTGCCCAAGTTGCATCCAAGTTCCCAGGAGCCCAGGTCTGTTTGGTCAACCCGTAGTAAGTTAAGATAGGGTGGGAGCCCTGACTGGTTTGGCTGAGTTGGTTGGGCATCGTCCCACCAAGTGAAAGGTCACCTGTTCGATTCCAGGTCAGAATATATTCCTAGGCTGTGGGTTTGGTCCCTCGTTGGGGCACATACAAGAGTACCAATCAGTGTTTCTCACATGGATGTTTCTCTTCCTCTGTCTCTCCCTCTCTCTAAAAATAAATAAAATCTTTAAAAAGGGGAAGTGTTGGGAAAAGATACCTAATTTACATGGTTCCTAGAAGCAACCAAGCAGCTTTTTCCTCATTTGCCCCAAGGGGATGATTGTTGGGAATCCAATTCTGTAATGTTTTCTCCTTTGTAAAACTGTATATCTGACCCTTCATTAACTCTGCTGTTTTCAGTCAGATCCATTCAGCCAGCATTTATGAAACATACTTACTAAAATTTTGGTTCTGGTTCATCCATTTAAATTGCATATTACCGAAGTTTAAGGTGGGAATGACATCTGCTAACTGGTTTGGGTACTGCTTGTGGCTGGTCACTTGTAGTAATCTTAACATGGCCTAGTCCTTCCTGAGCAGAAGGCAAGGCCAAATCCACAGGGAAAGTTCCAGCCTTGCCTGGGGAAGGGGCAGCTGGGGCCTCACTCTGGTCTGCTGGTCCAGATCAGGGTTTCTGCACCTCAGCACTATTTGACATTTTGGGCTAGACATTTCTTTGGTGTGGGGGTTTTCCTGCACATTTTACGATGTTTAGCAGCCTCCCTGGTCTCTATCCACTCGATGACAGTAGCACTCCTTCTTTCCCCAATCGTGGCAGTTAAAACCGTCGCCAGGGTCGGGGAGAGGAGGAAGTAAAATCTCCCCGGTTGAGAACCACGTGGTTGGTGATTCTCCAACTAGGTTGGAGTTAAGCACGTGCACCAGGATCTCCTGGAAGGGGTATTGAAAACATTCCTGGGCCGCTCCCAGAGCTTCTGATTCAGCATATGTGGATAGGACCCAAGAATCTTACCCTTCCGGCAAGTTTCCTGGTTATATTGATGATTTTGTTCTGAGTACCCGTTTACAGGGTTCCAACCTGTCAGAGATAGAACTAGAGGACCCCAAGCCCATGTGGTGATCTTAAACAAAGCTCTGGGGCCTGCATGGTCCCGACAACTTCCCCCAAGCTCCCACAGAGTGAGAGCAGTGCCTGGACAGGAGATCAGCCACAGCTTCTTCCCTGGGCCCAGCACACCTGCTGAGACAAGTGCCCTCAAGCTCCTTGGAGTCGAGTTTTTGTTTTTTGCATAGTACAAAGTGCTTATTTTTATTAGTCACATGTCATTGTTATTGTACTCCCCCCAAATAAGACTTCAACCTTTAATCAGAAACTAAACTCACCATTTTTTCTTTACGAGTGTTCTTTCTGTGTTTTTACCTTCCGGTTAATTTCAGCACCAGATCCTAGTCAAACAGCTTAGCCAGTCTAATTCAGTCTTCTCCTGGCCGTTTCTTGAGGTTGAGTTTTGGTAGTTTGTTTAAACATCTCTCCACCCCACCCCTAATTCTTCTTACCTAAAATCTTCCTTTGGCTCATCCCTTAAGTCTGGGTATGACTCTTACTAGGGAAGCTCTTAATACCATTTCTAATTTGTACCTTTTACAGGCTATTCTTTATAACCACTTTTATTTTGATAATATTTAAGACTTTCAAGGGGTTTTTTTTTCCCTTTGAAGCTGCCCATTTGAACATTTGAAATGGGCATGGGCATTACCCAACTGAGTTCCTGAAGGAGACAGCAGCTGTTAAAATTTCAGTTACAATCATTTTGCAGCTGAACTCAGTAATGAGATTCTGGACTCTCGTTAAGAAATCCTGATAGTTTCAACATGATGACGTGTCTCCTGCTTAAAGGTCTTTGCGATGGTAGATTGAAACCACCAGCTTGACTTCCACTATATTCTGTCTAACTTGATCCTGACTTTTGTTTCATAACAAAAAAGTTTTTTTCTACAGAACTTTACCTAGCTTTTAGGTCATTCAAATTATTTCTTAACATTGTAAAACCTAAAATGTGTTATTTATCTTCCACTAGGGTGGCACTTTATTAAGTGCCTTTTCAAACTCTCTTGAAGTATGTTGACTGATAAACAGCAGTTAATAACTATTACATGAAAACTCTAAAATCTACCTCACAGAATCTTAATGTTACCCCTAAGATATTTAGTGCAATCTAGCCATCATAGTTAAATAAAAAATTAAGGTAATATGTTAAAAGTCCAAATTTCAGCCCGTATATCACAGAAAGTTTTTAATTTATCCATAGAAAGGTGTTACTGCCCCACCTGAACCCAGTAGTTGGTTGACAAAACCTGGGATCAAGTGATGTCAAGCATCAAGAATTGAATCATTTATTTAGTCTATGCCTCTGTGTGGGACTGAGGACTAGGAAGATGAGGTGGTCACATTCTGTTGATGTGGCCTCTCAGCTTTCATAGTAGAACATCAGCTTTATCTCCCACTTGTCAGTTTTCCAAAGCACATGGACTCACCCTTAGTCAGCATGAAACAGCAGCTTTGAATTATCTGTTCTCTAGCCCTGGATCCTTGGCTGAGAGATGTGGTATTTAGGAGACAACATTTTCTTCTAGAAAAGCTTTTGTGTTTCCTAACACATCAGTGTGTTTCTTCTTCCTTTCTCAAAATTTAGCACCAAACATTTGTTGAGCACTTATTGTGAGAAAAAGACAGTCCCTGCCCCAAAGGAGCTAGACATGTACCCAAATGATAATAGCCCAAGTGGACAAGGGCTGGAGTAGGGTTTGTTTGGAGTGTAGGGTTAGCAAGGGCTCTATAATCCTGTCTGGGAGGGGTTTGTGGAAGCTGATTAGGGAGTAGGGAAAAGGGACTAGAAGGCACTGCAGAAGAGGTGATACTTTGCATAGTACAAAGTGCTTATTTTTATTAGTCACATGTCATTGTTATTGTACTCCCCCCAAATAAGATCTCAACCTTTAATCAGAAAGCTGATTCTTGAGAAATGATCCAGAATTTACTAGTACATGAGGAGGACTGGTGTCATCAAACCAAAAGTATGTTCTAAAGGCAGAGAGAGGGGAAGACAGACTTGCAGAAGCACAAGCACAGTGTGGAAGGGAAGGGCAGGAGATGAAGGTGGAAGGAGAGCAGGGACAGTTAGAGGCCTAGTGTGCCTTATGTAGGATTTGGATTTCAGTTCATTGCAGTATTTATAGATGACTATCAAGGGGAGAGTAACAGAATCATATACTCATTTTAGAAGGATTACAGTGTAGAATACAAGATCAGTGAACACTTTTTATGTTTGCTTAATCTGTTCTGGCTGCCTGGAAGCTCAAGGCCAAATTTGATCCACAGTTAAAGCAATTATACTAATTTCCATGGTTAGTGTATTTGTTTTCTTCCTCTTTCCTTCTAACTCAGTCAATTAACCTATGGGTTTAATGGTTTATTAACCTCATATGTGTGTCCTTGTGAAGTCACCTAAAATTTTTTTTGGAAAAAATAGACTAAATTAATTGAAAAAAATTTTAATTCTTAAGCTTGGGTAACTTAGTTGTGCTTAAAATACTGTCTAATAACCTTGAACTATCTTACAGCACTATGTAGGAGGAAATGCAGCTTTAATTGGACAGAAATTTGCAGCCAACTCAGATTTAAAGGTAGGTCAAATTCCCAAGTTAAAACCTGTCCCTTTCTCTAATTTCCAATAATTTTAGAGCAGGAATGAGTATCTGTTCCCGATTCAATGTGTGGGCCACCTACTATGTGCCAGATCCTACTATGTGCATTATTACTCTTGTTAGTGTAATAATAGTGGGAGAGTTGTAGCAACTAGTGCTTCCTGAGTGCCTACTTTGTGCCCGACATTTCTTTGTCTTATATTGCTTTTAGTGATTTATGTAGATTATATCATGTAATTCTTGCAACAAACTCTAAGGCTAGTTGATACTGTTGTTGGTACTATTCCTTGTCTTTCCACATGAAGTTTGAGGCGTAGACAACACAGCTAACAAGAAATGAAGCCATTCTAACCTAGTACCCTGAGTCCATGTTCTTAAGTACTGGATCAAGTAATGGTTAAGAGTCAGTGCCTAGGACCAGGGATTATACAGTGATGAGAGCAAACTTAGTTGGTTGTATTTCTGACCCTAGCGTTGAAAAATGAAGTCCACCAGATGGAGGTCGGTAGTGGGGGCATCTTTAAGTCTTCAACCATTGGTTTAATAGAATTCAAAGTTACTGCTGTTCAGAATAACATGTGAGTAAGAAGGTTCTTTTGCTATGAGTGGAATAGGTTGGAGTGGGGAGGCCAGCAAGGAAGTTATTGCTGTTGCCTACTATAAAATGATTAAGGTTTGGATTAGAGTGGCCAGCAGAGGAGAAACTCATCTGCCTAAAGCCTACTAAAATGGAAATACATGGTGCTAGACCATACTTAAGGTGAAGATAAATTTAACAAAGATGACTTCAGAGTAAACAAACTTGTATGGAAGAGAAACTTGTATTCAGAGAATACAAACTTGTATGTATTCAGAGTATGGAATAGATGTGACTTCTGACAATAGAGAAAAGGAACTATAAACAGTTTTCGGGAACCAGCCTAAAAATAGAAATATGGGACCTGGTGTGGCTCAGAGGATTGAGCGCCAGCCTGCGAACCAAAAGGTCGCTGGTTTGATTCCCAGTCAGGACACATGTCTGGGATGCAGGCCAGGTTCCCAACAAGGAGCACAGGAGAGGCAACCACACATTGATGTTTCTCTTCCTCTCTTTCTCCCTCCCTTCCCCTCTCTAAAATAAGCAAATAAGAATCTTTTGGAAGGAAGGAAGGAAGGAAGGAAGGAAGGAAGGAAGGAAGGAAGGAAGGAAGGAAGGAAGATAGGAAGGAAGGTAGGAAGGAAGATAGGAAGATAATGTAGGTCTGGACAGAGAATCAGAAGCCCAGAGGTAGGCCCAGTGTACAGACAGATGAGCTGTTTGAGGGGAAAGTTCATGTGGAGCCGCACTGTACAGCAGGAAATGCACATGCTTAGATGTGGAGAGCATATTAAAATGTGCACATTCAAATTTTTTTTAATTCTCATGAAGTATTAGGATGGAAAATACAGATTTATTTGCAGTCATTATCTTTATAGATAGTAATTAACTCCCAAGAAGAGAAGATTAGAAATTGCAGGGCTAACCTTCACAAATATTACCAGTTAATAGAAAAAAAGAAAAGATTAATCATGAGCTTATTAGAGCCTGTGCTCTTCCCATCAGAACCCTGGGTGTTTGCGTGGGTCTTCAATAGGCCACCCTCCTGACGCTGAGAAGTGATTCTGGCCTGTGGGAGGACAGCACCCTGCAGGTCTTGGGTTAGCACAAGATTGACCTCCCATTGAGGGAGCATTTGCTGCTGTTTTCTGCAGAAGCCTGGCCTGGGACCAGTCTCATTGGCAAGCATTCTAGTGAAATGAGTCTGGCCTTGGTAGGAGATTAAGGAAAGAAAAGAGATATATGTTACTTGATCCTCTCAACAATCTGATGAAGTAAGATATTGTCACCCTTTTAAAGGTGAAAGACTAGGTCCAGAGATGTTAAGTAATGTGCCCAAGGTCACCTAGCCAGAAATGTTACAGCTGGGATTTAAAGGCCAGGTTCTGCCTTGACCTCACCACCTCACAGCTGCTCTCATTCAGTTTAACTTGCCAGAATGTGATCATCTGAGAACTACCAGAGGTTAAGAACTAGGTATTTGCAAAGGTGGTAATAATAGTAATAGGCTAACATTTACATAGTTCTTACTTTATGCCAGGCACTCTTTCCAGTGTTATGTACGAAAGAGTGCCTGGCATATACTCATTTAATCTTCAGAGTAGCCAGTAAGGAAAGTCATATTATCCCCAGTTTGTGTATAGGAAAAATGAGGCTTGGAAAACTTAAAACTGTTCAAGGTCACATACTTAATAAGGGGTACAGCTGGGATTTGAACCCAAGCAATCTAGCTCTAGTGTCCATACTTTTAATGACTCCTATAGATTGTGTCTCACAAGTAGACCCTGGTGAACGCAGCAATGGCAGATCTAGTGGAATGGCGGGATAGAGGCCAGGTGGTAGGAGGGGAGAATGCCTTAGAAAATATATTTGTGAAGCATTTGATAAAATCCAGCACCCACTTAGGATAAAAACTTGAAGCAAAGTGGGAATAGAGGGAACACACCTCAACATAATAAAGGCCATACATGACAAACCCACAGGCAACATCATACTCAATGGGCAAAAACTATAAACGTTACCCTTAATATGCGGAACAAGACAGACTGTCTGCTTTAAACGGGGGGCAGGGAGGAAGAGAAGGAGAAAAAGAAACATATTTGTGGAACTTAACAAATAGGAATAGAATGATGTTAGATTTCGTCAAATGCTGCTTCTGCATCTAAGAAGATGATTGTGGGGGGGTGTTGTTGTTTGGTGTGTGGTAATTACATTGATTTTCAAATGTTAACCAATTTTACATCCCTGAGATAAACCCCATTTGGTCCTGATAAATTTGTTGTCTATTTTATATGTTGTTGGATTCAGTTTACTAAAATTTTGTTTTAAATATTTATGTCAGTTTCCAAGAGGGATGTAGATCTATATTTTTCTTGTATGTCTGATTTTGACATCAGGGTAATACTGACCTTGGAATGAGTTGGGATGTATTTCAACTTTTTTAAAAAAGATACTGTGTAGAATTGATATTATACCATCCTTAAATGTTTGTAGAATTCACCAGTGAAGCCTCTCTAGACCTGGGGGTTTTGATGGAGGTTTTTAACAATTTTGATTTTTTTTTTTTCCAAAAAAACAGGTATAGAAAAATTCAGATTTCTTTTTTGAGTGAGCTTCAGTAGTTTTGTCCTTCAAGAAATTTGTCTACTTCATCTAAATTGTTGAGCTTATTGGCATAAAACTAATGATAATATTCTGTTACCCTTTTAAGATCTTTAGAATTGGTGGTGATGTTTGTTATCGCTCATTTCTAGTGTTGGTAAATTATGGGTTTTTTCCTTGATCAATTTGGCTAGAGGTTTATCAGTTTTATTAATCTGATCAATAAATGAGTTTTTTGCTTCATTGATTTTTCTATGTTGTTTTTCTCTTTTCTGTTTTATTCATGTCTGTTTACTTTGACTTTAACTTCCTCTTTTTTCTTAAGACAAAAGCTGAAGCCGTTGATTTGAGACCTTGTTTTCTGATGTAGAATGTTCAGTGCAGTAAATTTCTCCTCAAGAACTGAGCAGCATGCACAAGTTTTGATGCATTTTATTTTCCTTTGGTTCATATGTTTTCTAATTTCCCTTTGATTTCTGGAAATGGGCTATTTAATAGCCCATCCATAGACTACTTAGTTTCTTAGTGTATTTAGTTTCTAAATGTTTGGGGATTTTCTAGATACATTTCTGTTACTGAGTTCTATTTTAATTCCATTGTGGTCAGAGAATATGCTTCTCTGACTCCATTTATTGAGACTTTTTTGATGGCCCAGAATATGGCTTATCATGCTATATTCTGTTGTTGGGTAGAATGTTCTATAAATGCCAGTTAGACTGCGTTGGTTGAAATTGTTGTTGTAGCTTCTGTAGTCTTACTGATTTTCTATCTACTTGATTTATTAATTATTGAGAGAGGGATATTGACATCTTCGGCTATAATCGTGGACTTAGATATCTATTTCCATTGCATTTCTATAACTTTATGCATTGTGTACAATGTTTTTTAAAAGATTTTATTTATTTATTTTCAGGGAGAGGGGAAGAGAGGGAGAAAGAGAGGAAGAGAAACATCGATGTGTGAGGGATACATTACCTCTCATATGCCCCTAACTGGAGACTTGGCCTGTAACCCAGGCATGTGCCCTGACTGGGAGTCAGACTGGCGACCTTTCAGTTTGAAGGCCAGCACTCAGTCCCCTGAGCCACAGCAGCCGTCAGCCAGGGCTGACGTGCAGTATTTTTAAGCTCCATAATTAGGTGCTCAAGTGTTTGGAATTGTTACAATTCCATGAATTGGCCCCTTTATCATTACCAAGGATAAAGAAAATTATTTTATACTATTCTTTGCTCTGACATCTGTTTTCTTTGAAATAGCCATTCCAGCTTTCTTTTGATTATGTTAGTATGATACATCTTTTTTCATCCTTCTGCCTTTAACCTATTTGTGTCTTTATATTTAAAACGTACTTCTTGTAGACAGCATATAGAGTTGGGGCTTGCTTTTTAATACATTTTGACAATCTCTGTTTTTTATTTGGATTGTTAGACCATTTATGTTTAATGCGATTGTTGCTGTATCAGGTTAGGTTTAAATCTGACATCTTGGCATTTGTATTCTATTTGTCCCATCTCTTTATCTTCACTTTTTCCCTCCTTTTCTACACTCTTCCGATTATTTTCAGTGATTTCATATTATCTTCTCTGGCTTATTTTAATCATTACTTTAGGATTTATTATGTACATTAGCTATCACAGTCTGATTGCAAGCAATATTAGCATACCACCGAATGTAGGTTACCTGTAGATCATACAGATCTCACAGTATGTTCCTAATATCTTTAAGTATTCATTATCTTGAAGATACTTAGATAAAAAGATACTACTTACTCAGATGTTGCTCATCCAGCCCGTTCCTGGTGCTCTTCACTCCTTTGTGTAGAGCTGTATTTCCGTGGGCAGGTGTCGTTTTCCTTCTGCCTGAGGGGTTTCCTCTCACATTTCTTGCGCAGGTCTGCTGGTAATGAATTCTCGTAGATGTGTGTACCTGAAAACTCTTTTAAGGTAATTCGCTAAAGCATTTGTAGGGCTTACTTAGGCTTTCTGTTTTTAAGGAATCACTGTCCTTTGTTGCCCAATGTGCAAATGTTTTGAAAACCATTGTTTCCTATATTGTATCTGGTTTCCATTGATATTTCAGATAGGAGGGTAAACTGGCTCTTGTCATTTCATCTTAGAAGCTGAAGCTGTAGCCAAGAATTAGAGAAAATAAGATAAAATGGTAGGGGCAAGACTTCTCAGAACTGACAGATAATGGACACATATCAAGGCATAAAGGAGTAGGTGAAGGGGTATATTTTTATGCAGAAGCTGGTATTTCTCAGACACATGAAAATCCCTCTGTGCAAATAAGCAGTTAATTAGCAAGTAAAAGTACCTCTGAAGCTCCTGGGTGGAGCGTACTAGATCTGAGAGTGGTGTTGTCTCTGGGCACTCCTCTGTGAGTTCTCGGCCGAGCCCTCATCGTTCAGTGGTGCTGAGTCTGTTGGCCTGGCTCCGAGTGGTGTCTGGAGCGGCATGGCAAAAAACCACAGCAGTGCAAAATGGGTCCTAAAACAACAGCCCAGGAGAGACCCAGGTCAGAATGGAAAAGGTTTTGGAAAAGTTGCAGAGTACCTTCGTCCAAACTGTATGAAGTACTTTTTAATTCTCATTTGGAAGGGTATTCTGTTCTCATAACAGCTAAGTATAGGAGGGAGTCTGATCTCACTTATCAGGTCACCTGGTTGTGGGAGTGTATTGAGATCCTTGAGGATGGGTCTTTTCTGTACTGCCTAAAATTTTAATTGTTTCAGTATCCTGTATCTATTTGCCTACAACAGTACCTGAGTGAGTAAAGGAAAAGAGAAAGTAGGGTAAGGTGTGTTAGTCTGTCATAATAACAAAATGACATAGACTGGGTGGCTTAACCAATAAAAATTTATTCTGTCACAGCTCTGGAGGCTGGAAAGTCCAAGATCAAGGTTCCCGCAGGGTTCGGTCTCTGGTGAGGGCCCACTTCCTGGCCTGCGGATGGCTGCCTTTCAGCTGTGATCGCATATAGCCTTTCTTCAGTGTGTGTGGTGGGGGGAGAGAAGAAATCTCTTTTTTATAAAGCTACCAACCCTACTGGATTAGGACCTTACTCATACGACCTCATTTTGCCTTAATTTCCTTCTAAAAGCTCTATCTCCAAATACTATCACCTTGGTAATTAGACTTTAACCTGTGAATTTTGGGGGGGACACAAATGTTCAGTCTCTAACAGGGTATATGGGGTACAGCAGCTGCGTAGGTGCCTAAGGCGTGGTGTGGGTCTTTGGTCAGCCTCTCGTCTCTGGCCACACTGTGGCCATATGCTCAACACCTAAACCCCGGTAATAGTGCCCTGCTGTGTGCCCCCAAACCAGAAGCTTCCAGACTTCAATTGGAATCCTAGTATTTTGTTAAAATGAGAAGTGGCCTGGATGTACCTTTTCAGTTACTATACAGATTTCATGGGAAGAGGGACAGGTCTGATAGACTTCATATTTCTTGTCTCCAGGTTCTTCTTTGTGGTCCAGTGGGTCCCAAACTGCATGAACTTCTTGATGACAATGTATTTGTTCCACCAGAGTCGCTGCAGGAAGTGGATGAGTTCCACCTCATTTTAGAGTATCAAGCAGGTGAGAGAAATGAGTAAGTAATGGTGTAAGACTCATCAGAGGAGTCTTGTTTTGTTAGTTTGAGGTGTGATTATGCTAAAAATTTATCTGTGTGAATTAGGACCCTGTTCACCAACAAAGGTTTCTGTGCTGATACTGGCCATTGTCTCAAGGGAGAGTGCTAGAGTATCGCAGCAGTGAAGAAAGTTCCCAGGTATACAAACAGAATTGATCTAAACTCAGGAGAAATCAGGCATCTTGAGTAATTGGAAATGCATTAAACGTACACCTATAAAGTTTTTCTTTATTGCTAAGGAAAGAGAAGGGCACATAACATCTGTCCAACTCTGTGCTGGATTCTGCCTAGACATTTCTGGCCAACTGTTTCAGGCTGCTTAGCATTGATTCTAGGCCTCTGGCAAGCTTCCTGGGAGGCATTTTGTTTTGCCTTGGGTGTGTAACAGCCTGTATCTTTTCCCATTGTATAATGTTTCAGTGTTTATCACTCCAAACCACCCCATCCAGCCCTCCCCCAGTAGTGTTTATGTTACACACTGCAGATCTGATTTCTGAAAGAATCCTAAATACCTGAACATAATGTTTATGTGATTCTGTGTACTTTGCTGTGGTATCTTTCCTCTCTTCAGAAGTCAGCCTCTTCAATTTCTGAGTCAACGCATTAATCAAGTTAAAGACTCAGGCATCAAAACGGACTAATTGGTACCTTAAAGCAGTACTTACTTAATGTGCTTCAGTGAACTGCTTCCAAGTCAGACAATTAAAAGAACCTCACCTACTAGAGTAATCATAATTAACTTTAATGTAAGAGAAATATAGTGCTTCTTGAAAATTATGCCTTTCTCCAAGAACAAAAAGAGAATTGTTCCTTGTTTTTGGTTGTCTTTTGGGTGTTTACTAGAATCAGTCAAGAAGTTAGGAAAGGCAGGGTCTGAAAATTAGGGACAGAATGTTGGGGGAGGCAGTTCACATTTAACAATATACAAGTTTTGAGTTTCAGTTTTAGTTTCGCCCTACTGCCCGAAGGTTGTGCTGAGGATTAAGAGGTTAGTGTGTTTAAAGCTCTGTGAGCTGCCTAAATGAAAGGCAAGAATGAGACTGTTGATGACAAGGGCCAGGATAACTGAAGTTGTGCCTTTGACGTGCTGCTGATGCTGCTGCCAGTTCTTTATTCTTCTCACTTTCATTTCTGTCTGCACTCACGTCATGGACTCGGGACTTTTCTGGTTCCCGGTTTCTGTCATATACCTTGGAGACAACAGAGTGGAGAGACGGCTTTCCTCACCAAGACTGCCGTTGTATTTGACAGGTGCGCCTTGTATGTAATTCAGAGGATGGCACGGCTTATCTTAACAGGAGATTGTCTTTATCCTTGGGATTATAAACTTCACATTTTAGTTTTTAGTTTTCTTAGCCATATTTTCTTAGCACAAAGCAGTGACCTTTTATGAAACTTTATGTGAAGTTGCACTTCTATCAGCCCCTGGAGGAAACTTAGCCCCTGGTGGTCAGCTCTCTAATCAGAAATGCACCCATTGCTTCTCTCTAACCTGGATGAATAAATTCCCAGAGGGATTTGTCAACTTTTTCCTTCCTCCTCTCCTGCCAGACTCCTGCAGAGAAGCTTATTTTCAGGCTTTGGGCTGGGGATCCAGTGAGTCATTACAGGGGTTTTTGCTGACTTACTGGCTCAAGGACAGATTGATAAATTGAGAGAAATAATCACTTAAATAAATTCAAAGTTTTGTGAGAAGAGAGGGGCATTCACTATTATTAGGGGCTCACCCTGTTTGAATTCCGGTCACTTTGCTTCTCAGGCCACTCCATCAGTCCTGTGTCCTTTGGAAACAGCCAGTGAACATCCCTCCTTGTCTTCACCTTGCGGAAGCCTGTTTATTTTTGCCTCTCTCACTTTTTTCCTGAAGGAATTGATTTATTTTGAGTGCTGTGTACCTCTTTTTCCTAGGTTAAATTAGGCTGTGCTTCTTGGCAGCTTCACTCTTTAAGGGCCAGTTCCAGGTCTTACCCTCTGGAGAATACTAATGTCATGTCTTTCCCCCTTGTATAGTGTCCCATTATTTGGGGAAATAATTGGACTTGGAGTTCATACCCATATTTCTTGTCGTTGTAAGCATTAGAGTCATCAGTCTGTTCTCTCATTTGTGTATCTTGCTGTTTGTCCACGTGGCTCTGTGCCAGGGGCAGTGTGAGGCAGTATGAGTGTGATGATGGTAGAAGACCCTGCTCTGCCCTCTGCTCACTGCAGGAGATGGGCTCCTGAGCAGATGATTGCCAAGTCCTGTAACTGGGTGTAGCTCTGGCCCAGGAAAGGAAGTGATTGGTCTTCTTAGGGTAGCAGAGTTAGGAAAGGCTTCACGGGAGGTCACCCTTGTGTCTGATCTTTAAATGAAGCGGAGCTGGAACACTACACTCAGCTCTGCAGACCACCATTGGGTATTTTTTTTGAAGCTGGGCCAGGAGCTAAGAAAGGAATTCAGTTTTAACAAATATAACCATTGTATTGGGGGTTAGTAAATAGGTACTGTCTTTTATTTTTATTTTCATAGATTTTTATATAAGTGTCCCACATATAAAATGTTTCTCAGAGGAATGGATGCAAGAAAGCTGAACTCAAAGCAAAGGAAGGATGAGTCTCCAGCTTTGACACTTGCTCTAGAGTAAGCCGTACACATGTGCGTGCACACGTATTTACCACCGAGAGGGAGGGCTGCTGTTTGGAGATGCCCGTTGCAGAAAGGAGGAAGGAGGTTGCCAACTGCATATCAACTACAAGATGAAGAAAAACTTTCTAAAGGAATATCCAGTAAATGTATTGGGTTGGCTAAAAAGTCTCTTATTTTTTCCCCGCTGCTCTAGTAGTGTCTTTAACTTCATTTGAGACAATTTTGTTAGATTGTTCTGTGTGATAGCTGTCATAACAGTGTGCATTTAAAAAAAAACTTATCAAAATTGGTGAATTTTTGTGCAGCTGTTTTAATATTGAAGGTGAAAGAAATAATGCAACATTTTTAGCCTAATATATTATGCTTTATTATTTCAAGAAGTATAAAAACTCAATTGAAACTCAAAAAAAGATTTGTGCAGTGTATGGAAAAGGCGCTATGACTGATTGAATGTAGCAAAAGTGGTTTACAAAGTTTCTTGGTACTATTGACATTTTGTCAAGTAATTCTGTGCTGTGGGGATTCCAATTCTTACACATTGGAAGATATTTAGCAGCACCCCTGGCCTCTATCCACAAGAAGCCAATAGCAGGAGATGGCCAATATATTCAAAATATCCAAATCAATAAAGTTATTGGTGAAAATGAAAAACATGTCTTTTTTTTTTAACAGAAAAATTGTAACAGACTTTCTGGCCAATCCAATAATAGGAACCTAATTTTTCTACTAGGTTTCAGTGTATGAACTTGGATTTTATAAATGGGATGAATCCCTCATGTGGAGGGAAAACATGTAAACCTGCGATGTAAGTCCTTGCCCCAGAGTGCCCATGCTGGTGGTAACCTGCTTCTCCCAACCCCATTATGGACAAGAAGGTGAGCTCCGTGTGGTAAAGCCTCTGATCGAAAAGCTTCACCAAGTGAGCTCAGAGGGAGCCTCTTTCATCTTCCCTGCTTGGGACTCATACTGCTCTCAGGTCCTGGCCAGCTTGCGGAGTCTTAGTCCGTTAGTTCCCCACCTATTGCACATCAGAATCCTCAGCAGTGGGACATTGCCGCCTACACTTTGAAAATTTTTTTGTATTTATTGATTTTAGAGAGAGGGAAGAAGAGAAACACTGGTTTTTATTCTACCTATTGATGTACTCATTGGTTGCTTTTTATTTGTTTTGTTTTAAAGATTTTATTTAATTTTTAGAGAGGGGAGAAGGGAGGGAGAAAGAGGGAGAGAAACATAAATGTGTGGTTGCCTCTTGCACGCCCCCTAATGGGGACCTGGCACAACCCAGGCATGTGCCCCGACTGGGAATCGAACCATTGACCCTTTGGTTCACAGGCTGGCACTCAGTCCACTGAACTACACTGGCCAGGGCCAAACACCTGCACATTTAAAGCTAGGTTTCCTAGGGCGTTCTGATGCATGGCCAGTGCTGAGAGCCAGTCCTGTAGATGAGCCCAGAATCCTCCTCCTGCCAGGAGACCCACCTGAGAATGGATTAACTCCCTGTGTGGAGGCTGTGACACATGCTATGGGAACCAGACACGGAGTGTTCCTTTGAAAGAGCTGGCAGTCTGTTCGGGGATATGGCCCAAATGTGTGAAAAGTTAAGTCACGATATATAGGTTCAACTAGTTCAGAATAGAGGTATAATTCAAAGCATAATGATTGTCACAAACCATGGAAAGGAAAATCTCTGTGGATGCTTAGAGTGGTGCAAGTGTACCTCAGGCTGAAGCAGTCAGAAACCATTCAGGAAGGAAGTAGCACTTAAACTTGGTCTTGAACAGTCATTATTCCACAGTAGCTCACTCAGAGGATGTTATTTAGAGTAGTCAGATGCCCTTGTCTTCTGGACTAGGTGCCTGGGAAACACTGGGAGGGAGGAGGGAGTGCAGTCAGCTCAACTGTTGAAATTTCAGCCCCCTTAGGCCCCACCTAAGTGGAAGGTGTTCCAGGCGCTGCTGTCAGGTGAAGACAGAGAAAGGCAGCATTGCTGTAATGGGGACACACTTGTATGCACTCTGTGCTGGTATTTGGAAGTCATGCTGCTGCTTTGTAACTGGGAAAGGACACAAGTATCCTGTGATTGAAAAGCTCAGTGGTCAGCAGAGCTTTCCTGAGACTTGGCGGGAGCTAATTGCCAGCCCTTTGATAAGGGCATATAGCACCCATACTGTGTTTCTGTGTTTTTGTTGGTTTGGGGTTTGGATTTTCTTTGGTGTATTTCATTACTGATAACTGTCTCCCTGGATGTAGTGTGGTGCTTACCTGAGGCCATTGTAGTGAGGGTCTGCTCAGCCAGAAGCTAGCCTGCCCAGAGCAAAGGCTCCACTGGGGCCCCTGCAAGCCCCCTATAGCTAGGAGACTTAAAGCCTCTTCCTTTTCTTTCCATTGTGTTGACTTTTCTAGGGGAGGAGTGGGGCCAGTTTAAAGCTCCCCATGCCAACCGATTCATCTTTTCCCACGACCTCTCCAATGGGGCCATGAGTATGCTGGAGGTGTTTGTGTCTAGCCTGGAGGAGTTTCAACCAGACCTGGTGGTCCTCTCTGGATTGCACATGATGGAGGGACAAAGCAAGGAGCTCCAGAGGAAGAGACTCTTGGAGGTAACAGCACTGTTAAAGAATTGTGCAGATCTCAGCTAGTGGGTTTCTTCAGAATCCTGCCTTCTGCCCTCTGCAACTGATGCTACCTTGTCCTCAGTCCTGACCTCCCCAATTAATGGCATGGCAGCTGGCTCTGAACCTGCCTTCTGCTCCAGAGGCACCTCACGGTATTCTTGCAGACACAGGCAGCAGCTTTAGTGGAACAGGTCAGAACATCTTTCTGCCTGAGCCTCTGTGTATGGTGCTAAACTGAATGACTGAAAGCTGCAGTGTCTGTAGTTTGTGTCTTTGTGTTATTTGTGTCATCTCACTTATTATCAGCTGCAGATTCAAACAGCATTTGAAGCCATCTGCTCACTTTAGATCCCCAGGACCAGGTTGACTACATGAACATACAGGGGCAGCCCTTTGTACTCTCTGAGTCTGTACCACAGTGCCTCTCTGTGTCAGTAATGAAATACACAGAGCCTAGGTGTCTCTCTTGGGAAAAGCATCCCTCATCCACAGAAGCTTTGGAAGCCTACCTGGCTGGGAGCTTTCATGAGGATGCAAAGAAGACAGCAACACTACACATTGCCTGTTAGGGCCTGATCATTTTTTCCTCTTGCCTGACTTCTTATCTAATGCAATGCTATCCTCTTCTTGCAGGTTGTGACCTCCATTTCTGACATCCCAGCTGGTATTCCAATTCACCTAGAACTGGCCAGTATGACTAATAGGGAGCTCATGAGCAGCATTGTGCATCAGGTAACCATGTGGGGGGCGCATGGGGCCCTCTTTGGCCCTGACTGTCATGGGGACTTGCAGAGACATGTGTTTGTCCAGCAGGACCAGCTCTTTGGGCTCAGGGCCCAGCTTACTGAGGTGCCGCTGACATGCCACTCAGACCTATGTCCTTAGAGATTGAAATAAGAAACCAGAACTGTTCTGAAGCAAAGTCTTCTAGGTTAGATATATGGCAGTGTATCAGTGGGTTCATGGGCTGTTTCTTCTTCTGGAATGGGGAAGTTGGTAGTGAGTGGTCTACAGTGGAACTCAAAGGGGAAAACTGAAAGCCCTGCTCAGCTGCTTTCAACTGAACATCAAGAGTTCAGCCCTGGCTGGTGTAGCTCAGTGGATAGAGCACGGGCCTGTGAATCAAAGGATCGCGGTTCGATTCCCAGTCAGGGTACATGCCTGGGTTGCAGACTGCTACCCTGCAGGCCAGTTTCCAGCAGGGGATGCACAAAAGGCAACCATACATTGATGTTTCTCTCCCTCTCTCCTTCCCCTCTATAAGTAAATAAATAAAATCATTTAAAAAAAAAAGTTCAGAGAAAGGAAACTGGGAGAGCTTCAGTCCCACACCACCAGGCATCCCATGTTCAGCTCCTGCCTTGGGGCAGCAGCAGTGGTGAGCTGAATCAGGGAGGGTGATGCTTTGGAACACAGACCTGTGGAACCTGGGTTGGAATGCTGGCTTTGCTTCTGGCTAGCTTTGTGAAATTAGACAAGCTAATTAACTTTTCATTTTATTATTATTTAATCTTCTTAATGGGTAATATTCATATTAAAAGCTATACAGTGAAGTCACTCTCCCTTTTTCCTGCCACCTGTACCTACCATTAGTAATCTTAGTTTCATCTGTATCCCTCCAGTGTTACTGTGTACATATATGTGCAAATATAGGAACTTCCAGCCAAGATGGAGGCATAGGTAGATACACTTTGCCTCCTCGCACAACCAAAAGAAGGACAACAACAAATTTAAAAATACCAAACAACCAGAAGTGCCAGAAAATTGAACTGTATGGAAGTCTGACAACCAAGGAGTTAAAGCAGAAACATTCATTCAGACTGATAGGTGATAGGAGGAGTGGAGACAGGCAGCCAGGGCAAAGAGGACATGCAGCAAGGCTATGACTAGCAGATCAGACAGTCCCACATTTGCATGCAGATAAACTCCCAGGAGTTATGCAGCAGAACTCCCAGGCTCACAGGAGAGACCTACAAGGTGCTATAACATAACAAACCCACCCACCCGGGAATCAACATCTGGTCGGCCCAATTTGCTTGTGGGTAGTGGGGCAACTGACTGAAAGCCAGCTGAGAGCTGAGCAAGCAGCATAACTCCCTCTCAGACACCTCCTTCATATACAGCATGACAATGCAGCAATGAGGGTTGCTCTGCCCTGGTGAATACCTAAGGCTCTGCCCCTTGCAATGTAACAGGTGTGCTGAGACAAAGAAATATGGCCCAAACAAAAGAACAGATCAAAACTCCAAAAATAGAACTAAGTGATGAAGAGATAGCCAACCTATCAGATGCAGAGTTTAAAACACTAGTAATCAGGGTGCTCACAGAAATGGTTGAGTATGGTCACAAGATAAAGGAAAAAGTGAAGGCTATGCAAAATAGAGGAAAAAGGAAAATATTCAGGGAACCAACAGTAAAGGGAAGGAAACTGGGACTCAAATCAGTGGTTTGGAGCAGAAGGAAGAAACATTCAACCAGAACAGAATGAAGAAACAAGAATTCAAAAAAAATGAAAAGAGGCTTAGGAACTTCTGGGACAACTTTAAACGTTCCAACATCAGAATCACAGAGGTACCAGAAGGAGAACAGGAAAAGCAAGAAATTGAAAACATATTTGAAAAAATAACGAAGGAAAACTTCCCCAATCTGGCAAAGGAAATAGACTTCCAGGAAGCTCAGAGAGTCCCAAGTATATTGAATATACTGTTCTGCATTTTGCTGTTTTTCACTAAGTGCACTTTTTTTTTTAATAAGGGTCTATTTAAGCCAAATGGATAGCATGTGCTAGGGAGTGAGATTTCAAATGCTCCTAAGTGGATTTTGGAGATCTTTTTATGTCATCACTTGGAAAGCACCCTCTATCATTTCATAGCCATGTGGTTAAAAGGAACATGGACATCTTGGTTTACTGGACCTAAATCCTCTTGATGGGCATTTGGCATGATGTCCCTTTGCTGTTCCATGCAGTGCTGCCACCAATAACTGACCATGACTTTATTTTTCCTATTAGCAAGTACATGTGTATGATAAATTCTCAGAAGTAAAAGTAGCTGGATTGGAGCAGAAAAAGCATTTGTAAGATTGAGATGGACAAATTGTCCTCCATCAGAATTATACCAATTTACTTCTGCTAGATTTCTTTACAAGTGCTTATTGTTTCCTCATTTCCTTGAAACCAGAATGATTTAAAAACATGCGTTGTAAGCATTCTGACAGGTGAAAAATGGTATTACAGAAGAGTTTTATTTACTTATTTTTCTAATTCTAATAATATGAAATATTCTTTTAAAAATATTTTATTGTTTATGCTATTACAGCTGTCCCAATTTTTCCCTCCTTTACCCCCCTCCACCCAGTCCTCCTCACTCCCTCAGGCAATCCACACCATTGTCCATATCCATGGGTTATGCGTATATGTTCTTTAGCTACTCCCTTCACCTTCTTACAACCAGTTCCCACTTCTCCATTAAAACTGTCAGTCTGTTCCATGTCTCTATGCCTCTGATACTATTTTGTTAGTTTATTTTGTTTGTTAGATTCCACATATAAGTGAGATCATTTGGTATTTGTCTTTCACCAACTGGCTTATTTCACATAGCATAATACTTTCCAGGTCCATCCATGCTGTCTCAAAAGGTAAGAGCTCTTTTTTTTTTTCTTTTTCTGCTGTGTACTATTCTATTGTGTAAAAGTACCACAGCTTTTTGATCTACTCATCTACTGATGGACACTTAGGCTGTTTCTAGCCCTTGGCTATTGAAAATAACACTGCTACGAACGTAGGGGTGTATATATTTTTTGAATTGGTGTTTCAGGATTTTTAGGATATAGTCCCAAAAGTGGAATTGCTGGTCAAAAGGAAGTTCCATTTTTAGTTTTTTGAGGAAGTTCCATACTGTTTTCCACAGTGGCTGCACCAGTCTGCATTCCTACCAACAGTGCACTAGGGTTCCCTTTTCTCCACATCTTCACCAGCACTTGTTGTTTGTTGATTTATTAATGATGGTCAGTGTGACCGGGGATATCTCATTGTGGTTTTCATTTGCATCTCTCTGATGGCTAGTGATGTTGAGCATTTTTTCATATGTTTATGCGCCCTCCGTATGTCCTCCTTGGAGAAATATTCAGATTGTCTGCTCATTTTTTAACTGGGTTGTTTGTCTTCCTGGTGTTGAATTGTATGAGTTCTTTATGTATTTTGGAAATTAAATTCTTACATAATCTATCATTAACAGATATGTTCTCGCATACAGTAGGATACCTTTTCATTTTGATGCCTTCTTTAGCTGCGCAGAATCTTTTTAATCTGATGTAGTCCCACTTGTTTATCTTTCCTTTGTTTCCAAAAATATGGAATGCTTTAAAAACTTGCATGTCATCCTTGCACAGGGGCCATGCTAATCTTCTCTGTATCATTCCATTTTTAGCATATGTGCTGCCAAAGTGAGCACTGGAATAATTTTTTTTAAGACTTTACTTTTTAGGGCAGTTTTAGGTTCACAGCAAAATGAGTAGAATGTAGAGAGTTCCCACCCACCTTCTATCCACAGGCCCACAGACCCCCCCCCCACTATCACACCTGCTGCACCACAGTGGACACTGGGTACAGTCAGTGAACCTCCACTGAACACAGTTACCACCCAGAATGCATGTTTCACTTTAGGGTTCACTCTTGGTGCTTTTCAGTATAGTTTTTACTTGCATTTCTGTTTGGGAGGTTCTCTTTTCACTTTTTAAAAGAAGCCATTTTTATTTCATTTTCTCTGTAACTGTCTACTTAACTTCTCCTCAGACACCTTATCAGTAAAATGGAGGCAGTCCCTGAGACCCTCCCTCCCTCAAGGGATACAGTAAGAACCAAATGAAATAAAGCCAATAGTTCAATATCCAGCAAAGAATGTGCAGTAAATGGAAGTGTTGTTATATTAGCAAAGGAACAGGCTACTGATTTTTTAATTAAATATAATTCCATACATGTGTGCGGGCACCTACCTGCGCCTGCATGCCCACACACATACAGGGGCTCACCTCTTGCACTAACATTCACCTTATGTGCACTTCTCTAGCTCTAAGGAGGACAGTGCTAAGAAAGAAGGATGACGAGGTGGACGTAGTGGTTCCCTTTAAACCTTTGTGCAGAAAACAGGCTTCCCAGGGAGGTCCAGTCACGATCACTTTGTAAGTCATCACATTACTGAGAACCACCCACAACCACATCAGAATTAGAACTAAATTACAGAACATCCATCATTCAGAACCACCTGAAATTTGGCGGAATGGAAGTCGTATAACCAAGGATATAAAGAAGAAGCCACATTGAGACAGATGGGAGGACAGATGGAAGGTGGTACAGGCTTGTCCCACATCCACATGTGGCTTAAATATTGGGAGGGATATCTTGGCCAAGGAGGGCCCCCTAAGGGGAGTGAGGGGTCCCAGTCCCACATCAGAACCCCCAGTCCAGGGCTCGAATGCCAGGAAAGGAAGTCCCCATAACTTCTGGCTGTAAAGACCAGTGGGAATTGTGGTTGAGTGAGATGGAGGGCTTCTGAGTCCCGAGTGCTCCTCTTTAGGGCCCACAAACACGAAGTTACTCAGACTCACTCACTATGAGCTCCAGTGCTGAGGTAGCACCTTGAAATGCACCAGGGACATACGAGGAGTGACAGCTTTCTCTCAGAGGTGCTGGTAAGCACCATTGTTCCTTTGACGAGCCCTCCCCTCAGAGCTGGCATGTGGGCACTGTATCTGTCTCTATGAACCTGGCTAAGACTGGTAGCCTCACTTGGTGATTTCCTGAGTCCTTGCCCCACCAAACTTTCAGACCTACCCAAGCTGTTCCCAGTAGCTTGTCCATACAGACAGCCTCTCTTGGCTCATGCTTCAGACTTTTCTAAAATTTCTCAAACAAGCAGTATTTGGCCTGTGCATACCCATATCTCATGCCAAGTGGCCCTGGACCTGGCACTAGCAGGAGCCAACCGTAGCAGCTTGGCCTCGTCTGAGCACTTCCGGCCCAGCACAAGTAGCTGCCATTTGCACATTGCTCTGCAACTCATGCTAGGTGGCCCTGGGCAGGGCACAGGAAGTGGCTGACCTTGCACCTCCCAGGAGACCCCAGAGCCAGTGCATCTGGTGAACAGCTTCAGACCACAGTGGATTACAACCCAGCCACCTCCATGAGTGACACACTCAAGGGGGGCAGGCTTGGCAGGCACCAAAGCCCCAGTGAAGTGAGTTCAACTCCATGCGGTTGGACCCCTGCACAGCAGTTCCTCTGCTGTAATTACAGCTGGTCCTTGCAACCAGTCAGCCTAGGGAGTAATCCCTCCCAGTGACATGCTAATAATAAGACAGTATACACAGCTCATGTGGGGCATACCCAGAACACCTAGCTCAGTGGTCAGGGAGGTTGTGCCACTGGGCCCTGTAGGACAGCAACTACTGTCTGGGAGACATAGCAGCTCTACCTGTTACTTAAAGACAAACAGGGAAGCAGCCAAAATTAGGAGACAAAGAAACAGGCCCCAAATGAAAGACCAGGAGAAACCTCCAGAAAAAACCTAAATGAAATGGAGGCAAGCAAACTACCAGATACAGAGTTCAAAATGATAATAAGGACTTTCTAGGAACTTAGAACTTCAACAGCATAAAAAATGACATGAAACCCATAAAAAAGAACCAGTCAGAAATGAAGGATACAGTAACTAAAATGAACACTATCTTACTGGGAATCAATGGTGGAGTAAATGATGCCAAGAATCAAATCTGCAATTTGGAGTATAAGGAACCAGAAAACATCCAGTTAGAACAGCTAAAGGAAAAAGAATTTTAAAAATTAGAATAGTTTAAAGGACCTCTGGGACAACATTAAGTGTAACAACATTTACATTATTGAGGTTCCAGAACGGAAAGAGAAAGCAAGGGATCGAAAACCTATTTGAAGAAATAATGACAGAAAACTTCTCTAATTTTGCAAAGGAAATACACATACCAGCCCAGGAAAGCACAGAAAGTCCCAAACAAGATGAACCCAAAGAGGACCACTCCTAGACACATCATAATTAAAATGCCAAAGGTTTAAGACAGAATCTTAAAAGCCGCAAGAGAAAAGCAGTTCATTGCCTACATAGGAGTTCCTATAAGACTGTCAGCTCAATTTCTTAACATAAACTGCAAAGCCAGAAGGAGTGGCAAGAAATTTTCAAAGTGGTGAAAAGCAAGGACCTTACTTAGCAAAGCTATCATTTAGAATCAAAGGACAGATAAAGAGCTTTCCCAGATAAGAAAAAGGTAAAGGAGTTCATTACCCCCAAACCAGTATTATAAGAAATGTTAAAGGGTCTTATTTAAGAAGAAGAAACGTCAACAATGTGAATAACGAGTGGACAATAAATTCATATCAACAATTGCTTTAAATGCAAGTGGATTAAATGCTCCAGTCAAAAGACAGGGTGACTGAATGAATAACAAAACAGCATCCTTATTTATGCTGTCTATGACAGACTACAGATCAAAAGACAGACTGAAAGTGAAGGGATAGAAAAAGATACTTCATTAAAATGGAAGCAAACAAACAGCTGAGGTAGCAGTACTTATACCAGACAAAATAGACTCTAAAACAAAGGCTATAACAACAGACAAACAAACCAGTAGCTCCACTTCTGGGTATTTACCCAAAGAAAACAAAAACACTAAATCAAAAAAATATATATACCCATATGTTTGTTGCAGCATTATTTAAAGTAGCCATGATGTGGAAGCAACCTAAGTGTCCCTCAGTAGGTGAGTGGGTAAAGAAGAAGAAGCAGTGATTCATGTATACAACGGAATATGGTTCAACCATAAGACAGGAAGTCTTGTCATCTGCAACAACATGGATGGACATAGAGGGTATTGTGCCAAGTAAAATTAGTCAGAAAGAGAAAGACAAATGTCAGATGATTTACTTATATGTGGAATCTAAAAAAAAATAAAGAAGCAGAACAGCCCTGGCTGGGTAGCTCAGCTGGTTATATCATCACCACAGTAAGTCAGGGTTGAGGCACATGTGGAAGTCAGCACATAAATGAGTGGAGCAGCAGGTTGGCGTTTGTCTCTCCCTCCCTCTCCTCCTGTCCTCTGTCCCTCTCTCCCCCTTCCTCCCCCCCTCCCTCTCTTTCTCTAAAATTAATAAGAAAAAGTAATTTTTAAAGCATAATAAGAAACAGACTCAGAACATTTTTGTGGTTGCCAAATGGAAGGGTGGTTGGTGGGATGGGTGAAAAGGAAGACGGGATTAAGTACGAATCGGTAGTTAGAATATTCACAGGGATGTAAAGTACAGCATAGAAAATATGGTCAATGCTGTTCTCATAACTACAGTGTCAGATGGGTATTAGATTTATTGAGGTGATCATTTAGTAAGTTATATAATGCCAAACCATGTGGTTATATAGCTGAAACTAATAAAATGTACGTCAACTGTAATTTACAAGTAAAAAAAATTTTAATTAAAAGAAAGAAAACAAGCTCAATGGCTCTTGTGTAGTTCTCTTTTTCATACAGTGTTATTGTTAAATGTTTTCCTCACCCACACCTGCCTAAAAGTGTAGCTCTAACCTGAAACTCTTCTTGTCACACACACAGCCACTGTGGCCCTGACTGTGTGCTGCTAGGGCCTTCTGTACTTTACTGGTGTGACACCTGCCAACATTCAGGAGCTGAGAGTCACATCTGATCAATGGCAAGAGAGTCTGCTGTGTGTGCAGACACTCATTTCCTAAATATCGTTACATAGGCACCATAGGAAGAAATACAGCACAGGTGCACCTCCGCCCTTCGTCTTGTAATGGCAGATAGCAAAAGACTGGATCTAAGACAGTGTGACTGCCACTTCGCTGTTTATCCTGGGTGATAGTGAAAGTGCAGGTGGAGTTAATAGTGAAAACAGTGACCTTTGATCTATTACTTCCCCACCACAGACTTCAAGGGCAGGGAGTCTTGTAAGCAAGAAATCATCCATCTTGCCTTCCTTCTCTGACTTTAGTCATTGGCCATGTCCTAAGATACCTTCCTGATATGAATCAGAAAGATGTCATTTTGTTTTCGTTAGCAGGTTTTTCATGCGGTGACTTCCCTTGGGCTGAATGAACAGGAGCTGTTGTTTCTTAGCCAGTCGGCAGCTGGACCTCACTCTTCTCTGTCTTCTTGGAATGGTGTTCCTGACGTGGGCGTGGTCAGTGACATCCTGTTTTGGATCTTGAAGGAACATGGGAAGAGTAAAAGCAGAGCTTCAGACCTCACCAGGATCCACTTCCACACGCTGGTCTACCACATCCTGGTCACTGTGGATGGACACTGGGCCAACCAGCAGGCTGCCGTGGCTGCGGGAGCTCGTGTGGCAGGGACACAGGCCTGCGCAACAGAAGCCATAGACACCAGCCAAGTGTCCTTGCGGGCACCGCAGGAGTTCCTGACTTCCCGTTCAGAGGCAGGCTCCAGGATCACACTCAACCCCGACGAGCCGGTGGTCGAGTGGCACAGGGAGGGTGTGTCCTTCCACTTCACGCCGGTACTGGTGTGTAACGATCCTGTTCGAACTGTGGGCCTCGGAGACGCCATTTCAGCTGAAGGTCTCTTCTACTCAGAAATGCACCTTCACTATTAGGAAGATTATTGTGAATAATTTTTCCAAAGGAGAATTAGCGAATTTAAGAATACAGGAATTAAGTGGTTTGGAAAATAGGATCAAGGCATCAGAACAGTTTCTAGATTTAAATCAAAGACAGCCAAAGACACAACAGCAGATTAAACTATATCAGATACATTCCAGCCTGTTGACAATTACACAAAAACATTTCAGGTTTTAATCAAAATTTATCTACTAATGAAACTGGATTATGGATTTTTATGTTGTGTGTTACAGGGCTAAAAACCTGATTCCCATATCCCCAGTTTATGCAGCATTCTCAAGTATTTTAGGCCAAACTTCTTCACCCTGGAGTGCATGCCAGCTGGAAAAAGCCCCTCCCTCCGCCCCCTTCAGGAATGCATGCTCGCTCACCATGTCTAGTGAAGGCCAGTGTGAGTTTCTCCAGTTCTCTGTCCACTCCGTGCTTGTGGTCAGGGTCATGAGTTCCATTCAGTGCTGTAAGGAAAACACTGAGTGTATCTTCTCAGTCTTGTCTCAAACGTAAGACAGAGCCACAAGTAAGGACAAAATCCTTCCCCCCGTGCTTCATGGTTGCAGTGAGGTGGGAGCCTGGGCCCAGTGAGGGAATCAGCCATTCTGCATGGGTTTAGAAGCCTGGCTGACCTGCAGGGCGGCCCTGTGAGCTGAAGGGCTGTGCCCTCCTGCCCTGACTCCCAGATTGTGTGCCAGCTCCTCAGAGACTACCGTGCCTGCCCAGCCCCATTGCCCAGTTCCGGACATACTTTCTCCGGCAGAAGGCTGCTCTTTGTTCGTGCTGGTCTGTGGAGGAATCTGCCTTTACAACTGGAATGTGCCTCTGTGCGTGTGACTGGCTGTGTGTGTTTTACGTGGACACGTCACATCCATTACAGAGTTTGACCTCATAAGAGCCCCAGGATCATGAAGATATTGCTCATGTTATGTATTTATTTTTTATAAATCAAGGAGACTTCTATGTGCTTTTAAATATATTAAAAACAATTACATTTCAGGAATCCTAAGTCTGTTTGCAGTTGATTTTGTTCCCACCACCACTGTGGAGCCAGATACAGTAGAAGTAATTCCAGCATTGACTCGTGAGTTCTGTGTTACTCTGCTCTTGAGAGGTGTTTTATCATCTTGCCTTCCCCGTCACTGGCTAGACAATCCCTCACCCTGAGCCTGAACTACAGGTCTGTCCTCTGTGTTTTAAAGTGAAAGAAGATACTAGTATCAAGTAGCTAATCCAGCATGAAACAGCAGTTGGAAAGGATAGTGAGCCTTCTGGGTTTGTTCAAAGAGTGGTCTTGGCAGCTGGTGGCAGGGCAGTGGTTTCGCACCCAGCTCACAGCAACAGCTTCTGGAATCTCATCTGTAGCTCAAGTTCTTCATTTATGGCCGCTCCTCTCCTACTTTGGGTAAGAAGAAATGGCTTGATTACTCCTTCAAAGAAAACTTAAATCTAGCCCTGGCCAGTGTGGCTCAATTGGTTGGCCATCATCCCACAAACCAAAAGGTCACTGACTCAATTCCAGGTCAGAGCACACACCTGGGCTGCAAGAGCAGTCCCAGCTGGGTTGCAGTTGGTGTCCCTGCCTCACACCATTGTTCCCCTCTGTGTATCAAAAGCAATTTTTTTAAATCATTTAAGCCTAGAGAACCTATGCAGCTTGAAATTCAAAAGTTTTTTAAAAGAAATCTCTGGCTGCTACCTCAGGATCTGCCCCCAACCTCAATTAAAAATCATTAAATACCAACATTCTAGCCTATTTTTATTAGAATTAAATGAGGTTTTTATAATCCCAAGAAGAACTGGGACAAGCCATCATTTATGTTCCAAACCTGAGAACACTTGGAGAGGCCTGCAGTGTTCTCCGTGGGACCTTGTTCCCAGGTGGCCTCTAGGTTGTGTCTGCTCAGGCCCCAAAATCAGTACATTTCCAGCAAGTTCTCCAGTTTTCACTGATGATATAAGTAAAGACTAATCAAGCGAGTATAGTCAGCACACCCGTAGAGCAGTGTTTTTCAAAAGATGGGTTTTGAACTTTTAATAGTTGCTAAGTCAGTTTGGTGGTTATCACAGAAAGTATCAAAATGTCCCGTACAGGCTGTTACGAATGTTGTGTAGTAGAACCTCATCTCTGCCTGCGTGAGCGCGTGTGTACGAGAGTGACCGTCACCTGGGGTGGCCCTTGCAGAAGTGAGTGGGAAAGGCAGGGTGTCCAGCCCCTCGGCTCTTTGCTTTGAACTACGTTTTACAAAAGTTTTCACGTATGATTTGATGTGAAGAAAAGTTTGAAAATTCACTGGACTAGGAAGAATAGCTGCTGAAAACTGAGCCTTCCTAAAAATGTTCTAACACTTCTGTTCTCTTGAAGTTCACTTAACACTGAGTGGGGCAGGGGTGGGGGAGAAGCTGCAACACAAAAAAACATTTTCAGGAGATGAGAAAAATCAGTAAAGTCTTGTTACACAGATTCAGTTTGCAGTTTCTCTGTCAAGTTGAGTGGGGGCGAGGGTAATTGTTCATCAGTAGAAATCCAAATTCTGTGCAGGGTTTTGAGATGCTAAATATTGTATGACATTGGAGCCGTTCGCCTTACTGAGCTTCACTTTCCTCATCTGTAAAACGGGTGAATAGTGGTCCCTACCCTCATAGTGTTCTTGATGACTGAAGGAGAACGAAGTGCAAAATAATTACCATGGCACATGACACATAACTAAAGTTTGATCACTGTCATTTACTATTATTAAACAGAACAGGGAATTCCCTAGAACTCCAGAAGTACTTTAAATTATTGAAAGGCTGCCACAATGATAATTTCACTTTATTTTTTTTGGTCTTTTTTCAGGCAAAAATTTTTATGACAGTGAAACAACATACATTTTAAGTACCATTTGCTAAGTTTTTTTTTTTTAAGATTTTATTATTTTTTTAGAGAGAGAAAGGGAGAGAAACACCAATGTATAAGAGAAACATCATTTAGCTGCCTTTCACATATGTCCCCCAGGGACCTGGCCTGCAACCTGGGCATGCGCCCTGACTGGGATTCGAACCAGTGACCTCTGGTTTGCAGGCCAGCACTCAATCCACTGAGCCACACCAGCCAGGGCCACCATTTGCTAAGTTTTGAAAAGTGCATGTACCTATCTAACCCAAATGCCTGTCAGATAATATTTCTGTCACCTTTTGCCACTTTCAAGTTATCCCTAGCCCCACTCCTAACCCCCAAAGAAATGCATTATTTACTTTTTCACCATAAATTAGTTCTGTTTTGGAACTTCATAGAAATGGAATCAAAGTATTTGGTCCTCTATATAAAGCTCTGTTCATTCAGCATAAAGTTTGTGATACTAATCTGTTGTTGTTCCAAGTAGTTTGTTGCTTTTTGTAGCTAACTAGTATTCTACCGTGAATACAGTGTTTTCCACTCTGGGGCCTTTATGAATAATGGTATCAATAAGTCTTTGTAGACATTCTCATTTCTCTTGTGTAAAAATTCATAGGCATGGAATTACTGGGATAAATACATATTTTGGGATAAGTGATGGACTGGCCCTTTCTCAAAAGTAGTTGGACCATTTTACTCCTACCACTGATCTGTGATAGTTGAGGTGCTTCTCATTTGTGCCAACATTTGGAGTTTTCCATGATTAATTTCAGCCATACGATGGGTGCATTAGTGGTATTTCATTGTGGTTTTACTTTGCATTTCCCTGATGATGAATGATGAACACATTTTTACATGTTTGTTGGCCATTTGGCTGTTTTTATGAAGTGCCCCAATTTTTTGCCTACTTTTTTTTTCAATGGGGTCATTTTATATATGTTGTTGTCTTAGTGTTTTTATTCTTGAATCGTGGGAGTTTATTATATATTATGGCTATAAATCCTTTGTCATACATGTCTTGTGACCATAGCCTCCCAGAATGTGTTCCCAGTTTGTAGATTGATACTAACTTTCTTTGTTTTATTGGTCTTCTGTGTCCTAAGAAATTCCTTGTCATGCATACAGTCTCATACTTCCTTCTAGAACTTTATAATGTCAGGTTGTACCTTCAGGTCTACAATCCACTCGAGTTATTTTGTACATGGTGTTAGTCTTGGGTCAGATTCATTTTTTTCTACACAGGTATCCAGTTGTTTCAGCCCCATTGTTTAAAAATAAAAACAACTTTCCTTTTCCTATTGTGTTGCTTTGATGCCTTTATCAAAAATCAAATGACTTTGTAAGTATGGAGTGTATTCCATTTTATTGATCTATGTGTCTATCCTAATGCCAGTACCACATAATTACTATTATGTTTAAGTCTTCTATAAAGTTTTTTGTTTATCCATTTTTAGAGAGAGAGAAAAGGGGAGAGAGAAAAACATTGATTTTGTTATTCCACTTATTGATGCATTCATTGGTTGATTCTTACATGTGCCCTGACTGGACGCTGTAACCAGGTGAGCTACCCAGCCAGGGCCTGGGTAAGTCTTGAATTGAGGTAGTTAGTATAAGTCCAATTTTGTTCAAGATTGCCTTGGATGTTCCAGGTCCTTTTGTATTTCCATGACATCTTAGAACCGGCTTGTTCATTTCTACCCCAAAACCTACTGGGATAATGATAGGAGTTTATGCTCGTACACCAGTTTGGGAAGAATTTTCACCTTAACAATATTTAGTCTTCCAGTGCACGAGCCCAGCTTATCTCCCTGGGGATATTCGCTCCTAACTGTCCTTATTAAAGCTTACGATAAGTTCAATTCCCAGTCAGGGCACATACCTGGGTTGCGGACCAGGCCTCAAGTAGGGGCCGTGCGAGGGGCAACCACACATTGATGTTTCTCTCCATCTCTTTTCTCACTCCCCTCCCCCTCTCTAAAGATAAAAGTAAATTTAAAATATTTAAAAAATTAAAGTCACAGTTAAAACAATTCATAGGACTCTATTTCATTAGCTCCCCCATCAGTCTTCATTTTCCCTTTGTTCATGTTTCAGACAAGTCTGCACTTCATCAGTTTTAAAAGCAAGGAATAAGATCAAAATAAGAAAACAGTAAGTTTATTTGAATCATAAAAATATTTGCAATGTCTCTGACAAACTCAATTTTGTTTTATCGTGTGTGATGCTGTCTCTAATCTCTTCCATGATTACTATATATGATGCTATACCGGGTCTCCCTCTTCTTTTTCTTTCTTTTTTTAAAAAAGATTTTATGTATTTCTCTTTAGAGGAGAAGGGGAGGAGACAGAGAGAGAAATATCAATGTATGGTTGCCTCTCATGCATCCCCTGCCAGGAACTGGCCTGCAACCCAGGCATGTGCCCTGACTGGGAATCGAACTGAGATCCCTTGGCTCGCAGGCCCGCACTCAATCCACCGAGCCACACCAGCCAGGGCTCCCTCTTCTTTTTCATTGTAAAGTTCACCCATCTCTCACCCTGCTCCCCTCTGGCATCTGTAAGTTTGTTCTCTATTTCTATGGGGGGTTTTCTGTTTTGTTTATTCATCTGTTTTGGGTTTTTTAAGATTTTACAAATAAAATCAGATACTTTATCTGACTTAATTGTAATACCCTCTAGGTCCACCTATGTTGCTGCAGATGGCAAACTTCTGTCCTTTTTGTTGCTGGGTAATGTCCCATTGTGTTTATCAACCACATCTCCTTTGCCCGCTCATCTGCTGATGGGCACCGAGGCTGCTTCTGTATCTCCGCTGTTGTAAATAATGCTGCAGTGAACATAGGGGTGCATATGTCTTACTGAGTTAGTGTTTTTGTTACTGCAGATAAATACCTGGAAGTGGAATTGCTGGGTGGTGTGACAGCTCCTATTTCTATTTTTTTTTTGAGAAATCTCCATACTGATTTCCATAGTGGCTGCACTAATTTATAATCCTACCAACAGCATATGGGGATTCCCTTTCTCCACATCCTCGCCAGCACTAGTTATTTCTGATGGTAGCCATTCTGACAGGTGACATTTCACTGTCGGTTTTGATTTGTATTTCCCCAATGATTGGTGATGATGAGCATTTTTTCATATGTCTACTGACCATCTGTATGTCTTTGGAGAAATGTGTGTGCAGGTAATCAGCCCATTTTTAATGGTATTGTTTGTGGGGGTGGAAGGGTTGGTGTTTATGTTGATGAGTTCCTTATATATTTAGTATTAACCTCTTATCAGATATATAATTTGTTAATAACTTCTCCACTTCAGTGTTATTTTTTCATGTTGTTGATGGTTTCCTTTGCTTTGCAACAACTCTAGTTTGATGTAGTCCCATTTGTTTATTTCTTCTTTAGTTGCCCTTGTCCAAGGAAACGTCCAAAAAGGTGTAAGACCTGTGTCAGAGAGTTTACTGCCCATGTTTTCTTCTAATTTCAGGTCTTACATTTAAGTCTTTAAACCAGTGTGTTTCTATTTGGGGTAAGGAAGTGTTCCAGCTTCTTTATTTTTTACATGTATCTGTTCAGCTTTCCCAACACCACTTACTGAAGAAACTGTCTTTTACCCCATTGTACACCCTGCCTCCTTTGTTGTAAATTGACTGTGTAAGTGAGGATCTGTTTCTGGGCTCTCTCTTCTCTTATGTTGATCTATGTATCTGGCTCTTTCTTTTTTTTTTTCCAGTACCTACTGATTATTGTAGCTTTGTAGTCTAGCTTCAAATCAGGAAGTATGGTACCTCCCATTTTATTCTTTCTCAAGGTTTCTTTGGCTATTCAGGGTCTTTTGTGGTTCCATATAAATTTTAGGATTAGTTTTCGTTCTGAGAACAATGCCATTGGTATTTTAATAGGGATTGCATTGATTTGTAAATTACTTTTGGTACTAAGGACATTTAAATATTAATCCTTATAACCTATGAGTAAGGTATATTCTTCCATTTATTTGTTTTCTCTTTCTTCAGTGTCTGTTTTCAGAATACAGTTCTTTCAACTCTTTGATTAAATTTATTTCTAGGTATTTTATTTTTTAATGCAATTGTAAATGGGATTATTTCCTTAATTTCTGGTGATTTATTGTTGGTTTATAGAAACATAGCAGATTTCTGTATATTGACTTTGTATCCTGTAACTTTATTGAGTTCATTCTAATAGTTTTTCGGTGGAGTCTTTAGGGGTTTTTATATATGATATTACATCATCTGCAAACAGTGAGAGTTTTCTTCCTCTTTGATTTGGATGCCTTTTATTTCTTTTTATCTGATTTCTATGGCTAGGACTTCCAATACTATGTTAAATAATAGTGGTGATAGTAGGCATCCTTGTCTTATTCCTGATATTTGAGGAAAATCCATTTCCACCATTCAGCGCAGTATGATATTAGCTATGGATTTGCTATATATGGCCTTTGTTACGTTGAGTTATGCTCCTTCTATTCCCATTTGGTTGAGGATTTTTATCGTGAAAGTATGTTGAATTTTGTTAAATGCTTTTTCTGCATCAGTTAAGGTGATCATATGATTTTTCCTTCATTGTGTTAATGTGATGAATATTAATCGATTTGTAGATAGGACCCATCCCTGGGAGAAATCCCACTTGGTTATGGTGTATAATCCTTTTAATGTGCTGTTGAATTGCATTTGCTAATATTTTGTTGAGAATTTTTAAATCTATGTTCATCAGGAATATTGGCCTATAATTTTCTTTTTATGTAATGTCTTTGTCCAGTTTTGGTATTAGGGTAATAATGACATTGTAGAATGAATTTGGAAGTATTTTTTCTCTTTGGTTTTTTGAGATAGTGTAAGAAGGATAGGCATTAATTCTTTGTTTGGTAGAATTAACCTGTGAAGTCTTCTGGTCCCTGACTTTTATGTGTTGGGAGTTTTTTGTTTTTGTTTTGTTTTTTCTACTTCAATTTCATTGCTAATAATCAGTCTGGGTTTTTTTAAAATTTATTTTTATTGATTATGCCATTATAGTTGTTCTATTCCCCCCTTCATTCCCCTCCACCCTACCCCCCCCGTCCCCACCATTACCCCCCCTTTAGTTTATGACCATGTGTCTCAAGTTCTTTAGATTCTATATTTCCCATACTATTCTTGCCCCCCCTATCTATTTTCTACCTACTGTCTATGCTACTTATTTTCTGTACTTTCTCCCCCCTTCTCCTTCTCCCACTCCCCTGTTGCTAACCCTCCTTGAGATCTTTTAAATTTTATTTAGTTATTTTTCAAGTACAGTTTTCTATTTTTTTTTTAAATTTTATTTAGTTATTTTTCAAGTACAGTTTTTTGTCTATTTTTCCCATCCCAGCCTCCCCCGCCCCTTGCTCCCCACCTCCCTCCCATTTCCACCCCCCTTAGTTCTCGTCCCTGTGTCCTCCTATTTGTTCCTCCAAATCCCTCCCCCTTTTTCCCCTTAACTTCTCTTCCTTCTCCCCTCTGGTCACTATCCCCTTGTTCTCTATTTCAGTGTCTTTGTTTTTTGGGTTTTTTTTTCTGCTTGCTTGTTTGTTGTTTAGCTTCCTGTTAAAGGTGAGATCATATGGTATTTGTCTTTCAACACCTGGCCTATTTCACTCAGCATAATGCTTTCCAGTTCCATCCATGCTGTTGCAAAGGGTAGTAGCTCCTTCTTTCTCTCTGCTGCTTAGAATTCCATTGTGTATATGTACCACAATTTTTTGATCCATTCATTTACTGATGGGCACCTAGATTGCTTCCAACTCTTAGCTATTGTAAATTGTGCTGCTATGAACAGTGTGGTGCATAGGTTCTTTGAAATTGATGTTTTAGGATTCTTAAGATATAATCCTAGCAGTGGAATTGCTGGGTCAAAAGGCAGGTCGATTTTTATTTTTCTGAGAAAATTCTATTCTGTTTTCCATAATGGTTGAACCGGTTTGCAATCCCACCAACAGTGAACTAGGGTCCCCTTTTCCCCACAACCTCTCCAACATTTGTTGTTTGTTGCTTTGTTTATTAATCAGTCTGTTTTGATTTTCTGTTTCTATCTAGTTCAGTCTTGGAAGGTTATGTGCTTCTGGAAATTTAACAGTTTCTTCTAGATTATTGAATTTGTTGGCATATAATTGTTGATAATATTATTTAGTAATCCTTTGTATTTCTGTGGTGTCAGTATAACTTTTTTCATTTATGATTTTATTTGGGCTTTTTCCTTGATGAGTTTGCTAAAGGTTTGTCAATTTCGTTTATCTTTTCAAGGAACCAGCTTAGTTTCACTGAACTTTTGTATTGTTTTTAATCTCTATTTGGTTTATTCCTGCTCTGATCTTAATTATTTCCTTCCTCCTATTTACTTTGGGTTTTGTTTTTTTGGTTCTTTTTCTAGTTCCTTAGGCATAAAGTTATATTTGTTTACTTGGAATTTTTCTTTTCTTTCATTTCTTTCTTACCCTCTCTTTTTTGAGGTAGGCCTGTATGGCTGTGAACTTCCCCTTCAGAACTGCCTTGGCTGCACCCATAAATTTGGAAAACTTGTGTTTTCATTTTCATTTGTCTCAAGGTAGTTCTTAATGTCCTTTTGATTTCCTCTTTCATCCAATGGTTGGTTAGTAGCATGTTGTTCAATCTCCACATATTTCTTATTTACAGTTTTCTTCCTATGGTTGATTTCTAGTTTCATGCCTTTGTGGTCAGAAAAAATGCTTGATATGATTTGAATCTTCATGAATTTATTGAAGCACATTTTATAACCTAATATGCTATTTATCCTGGAAAATGGTCCATGTGTACCTGACAAAAAAAATGTAGTATTATGCAGTTTGGGGATGCAGTGTTGTATAAATGTCTTTGAAGTCGATCTAGTCTTACGTGGCATTTAAGGCCATTATTTCCTTATCAGTTTTCTGTCTGAATGATCTATCCATCAATGTGAGTTACTAAAATTCCTTATTTTTGTATTACTATGAATTTCTGCCTTTATGTCCACTAATATTTGCTTTATATATTTAAGTGCTCCTGTATTGAGTGCATAGATATTTATGAGTTATACCCTCTTCTTAGATGGACCCCTTTATAACTATATAGTGTTCTTTTTTTTTTTACATTGTTTTAAAGTATATTTTGTCTGATATGAGTTTTGCTCCCCAGCTTTCTTTTCATTTGTTTGCATGAAATACCTTTTTCCATTCCTTCATTTTCAGTCTTGCACATCTCAGGTTGAAGTGAGTCTCTTGTAAGCAGCATACAAACGGGTCATGTTTTTTCAATCCATTCAGTAAGCCCATGTCTTTGTACTGCCTTTAACCCTAAAGTAATTATTGAGTAAAGTAAAAATTTTTAAAGAGCCTGTTCAGGCAGCTCAGTTTGTTAATGTCACCCCCCCCCCCCATTGGCCAAGGTTGTGGATTCAGTTCCCCATCAGGAAACTTACAAGACTCAACCAGTGAATGCATAAATAAGTGCAACAACAAATTGAGGTCTCTTTCTCTCTCTTAAAATCAATAAAAATAAAAATTAAAAAAATAAAGCAATGACTAAGTATATACTTATTGCTATTTGGTTGTGTTTTGGTTGTTTTTGTAGTTTGCTTCTGTTCCTTTCTTAGTGTTTTGTTTGGGTTGCTCTCTATTGTTTATGTATCTTTTGTAGGTTTTTGGTTTGTGGTTACTATAAGTTTTGTATGTATTGTTCTGTACCTGTAGCAGTCTATTTTAAGCTGATAGGCATTTAAGTTCAAATAAGCTCAAATATATTATATGAGGACTACATTGTTACTCCCTCCTCCACACTTTATATGTCTGATATCATATTTTAGATCTTTGTTTTGGGTGTCTCCTAACTACTTATTATACTTTGGATTTGGTTTGGTACTTTTGTCTTTTAACATTGGTAGGAGCTTTTTATTCATTCCTTTTTTAAAGATTTTGTCTGTTCTTTTTTTAGAGAGAGGGGAAGGGAAGAAGAAAGAGAGGGAGAGAAACATCATTGTCAGGTTGCCTCCCACACACTCGGCACTGGGGACCTGGCCTGCAACCCAGCCACATGCCCCAACTGGGAATCAAACCAGTGACCTCTTGGTTCATTGGCCAGTGCTTAAGCTATTAAGCCACACCAGCCAGGGTTGGTAGGAGCTTTTCAAATGTCTTATTTGTTCCTGGCTGGTGTGGCTCATTTGGTTGGAGCATCATCCTATGGACTCCAAGACTGCAGGTTTGATTCCTGGTCAAGGTACATACCAGTTGCGGGTTCAGTGCCTTGTTGGGGAACGTGCAAGAAGGTATCAATGTTTCTCTCTCTCTCTCCCCTCCCCATCCCCCTTCCTGTGTCCAAAAACAATGAAAATATGTCTTCAGCTGAGGCAAAAAATAGAATGTCTGATTCACTGTATTGATTGGCTTTACTTGTGAGATGTTTTCCTTTTTCATATTTTCTTATTTCTGGTATGGCCTTACATTTTCTGCTTAACATTTCTTGTGAATGTTGAAATGTTATGATGATGAAATCCCTCAGTTTTTGCTTGTCTGGGAAACTTTTAATATCTATCCTTCTTCAATTCTGAATGATAACCTTGCCAGGTAAATTATTCCGAGTTGTAGGTTCCTTTCAGCACTTTAAAGATGTCCTGCTAGCAGTACCACTGCTGGGATTCCGCTCTAAAAATCCTGAGATACCGATTCAGGAGATCCTTACGCACCCCACTGTTCATAGCAGCACATTTACAATAGCCAAGTGCTGGAAGCAACCTAAGGGCCCACCACTGAATGAGTGGATCAAAAAACTGTGGTACATTTACACAGTGGAATACTAGGCAGCAGAAAGAAAGGAGCTCCTACCCTTGTGACAGCATGGATGGAACTGGAAAGAATTATGCTACGTGAAAGAAACCAGGTGGTGAAAGACAAATATATGATCTCACCTGTAAGTGGAACCTAATCAACAAAACGAGCAAGCAAAATATAACCAGAGACATTGAAATAAAGAACAAACTGACAGTAACCAGAGGGGAGGGGAACGGGGTTAATGGGGGAAAGTAGGAGAAGGGCTGTCAAGGAACATGTATAAATGACATGGACAAAGGCAAAGGGAGTAGGTTCAAGGGGGGGAGGTGGGAATGGTGGGGTAGGGGGATGTCATGGGGTGAAAATGGAACTGTACTTGAACAATAAAAAACAAAAAAATAAGTAATTTATTGGGAGTGAAATGCAGAACCATGTTAAATTAAAACTTAAGAAAAAGCCCTGGCTGGTATAGCTCAGTGGATTGAGTGCGGGCCTGCAAACCAAAGGATCGCAGTTCGATTCCCAGTCGGGGCACATGCCTGGGTTGCAGGCCAGTTCCCATAGGGAATGTACGGGAGGCAACCATACACTGATATTTCTCTCCCTCTCTCCTTCACTTCCACTCTAAAGATAAATAAAATCTTAGAAAAGACTGCTCAGATAAGAGTTTGCCGTTTTTTATATACTTAAGCTACATTATAAAGTGAATAGTCTGATTCCATATTTAAAAAAGAAAAAAGATGTTCTGCCACTCTCTTTTGGCCTGTAAAGTTGCTGCTGAGAAATCAGCTGATGGCCTTATGGTCTTTACTTTGCACGTAACTTGTTTTCCTTTGCTGTGTTGAAAATTATCTAACTTTCCCCATTTTAATTAGTGTGTCTTGGTGTGTATTCGAGTTCTTTTCTGGGGGGTGCGGGGGGAAACTGTGCTTCCTGGATGTAAAAGTCTGTTTCCTCTCCCAGGTTTGGAAAGTTTTCAGTCATTTCTTCAAATAAGGTTTCGTGATCATGGTATCTCCCCTGCCAGGTAAGTATCAAATAAGGTTTCTTTTCCTCTCTCTCAATTCACTTTGCAAATGTTTGTGTGCTTCTTGTTGCCCCCGAGATCTCTTAAACTATCCTTACGGGTGTTTTTTTCACTGTTCTGACTGGGTGATGTCCACTAGTCTATCGTCTAGGTTGCTGATCCATTCTTCTGTGTTGATTCCTAATCTGATGATTCCTTCTGGTGTTTTTCATTTCGGTTATTCTTTGTCTACTGCTTGGTTCTTTTTTATACTTTCTAACTCCTTGTTGAAGTTCTCCCTGAGTTCCTGTATTCCTTTCTTGTTTTGTGTGCGTCCTTTTGACTGTTTCTTTGAATTCTCTATCAGGCAAATTACTCTGTATTTCTAGTGTACTCCTCGTTTTGAAGTTTATAGCTGACAGTACAGCGCTCTGGGACTCCTTATGCCTGTAGTTTGCGTGGTCTACCTTTTCCCATCCTTTTCTTTCAATGGCAGATAAATAGGTTTTATTTTTTTTAATTCTTTTTTTTTTTAACTATTTACTTTTTTTTATTGATTATGCTGTTACAGTTGTTCTATTCCCCCTTTATTCCCCTCCACCCTACCCCCCATCCCCACCATCACCCCCCTTTAGTTTATGACCATGTGTCTCAAGTCCTTTAGATTCTATATTTCCCATGCTATTCTTGCCCCCCCTCTATTTTATATCTACTGTCTATGCTACTTATTTTCTGTACCTTCTCCCCTCTTCTCCTCCTCCCACTCCCCTGTTGCTAACCCTCCTTGAGATCTTCATTTCTATGTTTCCACTCCAGATCTAGCTGTCCTTTTAGTTTGCTTTCTTTTTAGGTGTGGTTGTTAATAACTGTGAGTTTGTTGTCCTTTCACTGTTCATGTTTCTTTAACTTCTTTTTCTTCGATAAGTCCCTTTAACATTTCATATAATAAGGGCTTGGTGATGATGAACTCCTTGAATTTGATCTTATCTGAGAAGCACCTTATCTGTCCTTCCATTCTAAATGAAAGTTTTGCTGGATAGAGCAATCTTGGTTGTAGGTCTTTAGATTTCATGACTTGGAATACCTCTTTCCAGCCCCTTCTTGCCTGTAAGGTGTCTTTTGAGAAATCCGCTGACAGTCTGATGGGGACTCCTTTGTAGGTGACTGTCCCCTTAGCTCTTGCTGCTTCTAGGATTCTCTCCTTCATTTTAATCTTGGCTAATGTAATTACGATGTGCCTTGGTGTGTTCCTTCTTGGGTCCAACTTCTTTGGTACTCTCTGAGCTTCCTGGATTTCCTGGAAGTCTATTTCCTTTGCCAGATTGGGGAAATTCTCCTTTATTATTTGTTCAAATAAGTTTTCCACTGGTGGCTGTGCCTTTCCCCCTTCTGGTACCCCTATAATTCGGATGTTGGAGCGTTTAAAGATGTCCTGGAGGTTCCTAAGACTCTCCTCATTTCTTTGAATTCTTGCTTCTTGACTCTTTTCTGTTTGGCCATTATTTGCTTTCTTCTGGTCCACTCCATTGATTTGAGTCCCAGTTTCCTTTTCATTGCTATTGGTGTCCTGTGCAATTCCATTCATTTCAATGAGTTTCGCCTTCATATATTTGTCTAATTTGTCCGTATAATCAACCAGTTCTGTGAGGATCCTGATCACCAATTTTTTAAACTGTGCGTCTGTGAGTTTTGCTATTTCTTCATCGCTTAGATTTATTTCTGGGGCTCTGAGATCCTCCTGCGCCATTCTTGGTCTGTTCGGGCCCTTTAAGTGTGAGAAGCGGTGGCTTGGATTCCCAGGTCGCTGGGTTGTGACGCTGTATGTGAGGGCGTGGCCAGAGCGGGGAAATGGCGACCCCCTCTGCCGCTTCTCACAGCTGGGTGCGGAGGAGCAGTGCCTTAGGTGGTTCACCTGGGCCGGGCCACTCAGAGTCGCTGGGTTATGACGCTGTATGTGGAGGTGGGGTCAGAGCAGGGAAATGGCGGCGCCCTCCACTGCCACTTGCCGTGGGGACCTGCCGGCCCGGTCCAACCGCCCACTTCCTCGCCTGTCCACCCTCGCACAAATGCGCGACCTCAGTCAACACGCAGCCCCGGGCCCGGCTGTCTCCCCCCGAGGTCGCTCGCCTGGTTGCTCGCTGGGTCGCTCACTAGGTCTGACCCTGCGTCTGGATTCCACGGGCCTGAGTGTGTCTGGCCGAGTCCTCCTGTGCAACCCTGCTCCGCCAGCTGCTGGTTTCGCCCCTTACCGGTCAGGCTGAAGAATTTGTTGTTAACGGACTTCCGAAAAGTTCAATTTTCCGTGTTCTGGCTGTGTTTTCTGTTGCTAATATTTAGTTTTCTCTAATCTTGGTTGTGTGAGAAGGCACGGCACATCCACCTATGCCTCCATCTTGGCGGAAGTCTATTTTTTTTAATTCTTTATCTGCTTTGTAATTGGAATGTTTAGTCCAATTACATTTTTTAGGTTGGTTACATTTTATGTAATTATTGATATGATTGAATTTACATTTAATATTTGCTATTTCCTTTTTTTTCCATCTTTTTCTTTTTCCTTCATTCTTTTTTCCTGTCCTTTTAGGGGAGGAGGGTGCTAGTTGAGTATTTTTTAGAATTTCTTTTTAATTTAGTATCTTTTTAGTTACATTTATTTGCATCTTTTTAATGGTTGCTCTAGGGGTTATAGTATGCATTCTTAACTCTGCACAGACTAATCAGAACTAGTTTTGTACCACGTGATTACCACATTGTGCTCATACCACATTGTATGAACTCTCCCCAGCAGTGGGTATCCATCCTAGTCTGTTCTTACCTGCCAGTCTCAGTCAGGCCCCGGTTTGTGCTGATTTTACCCCCTAAATCTCTCTGACACCTCCTTCCTCTCCATCTGTCTTATTTTATACCCTAAATATCACCAAGACCTTTTCATTCACAAGCACACCAGACGCCACAATAATAGAGAGGTGAGTTTTCTTGGTGCTCAGGGTACAAATCCCAGTTCTGCCACATACCAGCTGCATGGATAAGGGCATCACTTCTGTCACCTTACTATTTATTTCTGACATGAGAACTACCGAGTTTTCTGCTCAGATAGCTGCTATTCGATGTTAAAACAGACTCAGTCATAATATAAAGAACTCCAAACATAGTTTGATAATAGCTCAGTCCACCTTCAAATTATGATTAAAGGGCACTTCAAGTACAAAGTGGGGACTGGCCCTGAAGCAAATTGCTGACATACCACCCTTCAGGGTTGCAGCAGAGGCTGGGCTGGCACCAAGCAGGAACTTGGCATGAGATTCCTTCTCCAGTTTCAAACTCTGTTTCAAAATAGGTAAGGGAAAACTATGATCATAGCTTCTTTTAAAAAGTTTTTATTGTGATCTTATTTTTATACCTGAATAACAACTCTCCAAAAAGGGATGATGATACATAATCTTTATTCTAAAAAGGACATAGATAGTACGTTGATAGCATTTCATCAGTGGTACCATTGATGGTCTTAGAATTCCTTGGTTAAGCCCTGACTGGTATGGCTCAGTTGGCTGGGCTTCATCCCACAAAGCAAAAGGCTGCCAGTTTGATTCCTGGTCAGGACACATGCTTGGGTTGTGGGTTCAGTCCTTGGTCACAGCATGTGCAGGAGGCAACCAATCAATGTTTGTCTCACACATCGATGTTTCTCTCTTCTTTCTCCCTCCTTTCCCCTCTCTCTAAAAGCAAAAAATAAAAAATAAATTTCTCGGTTAAGTTCTTCCTTTTATTTTCATCCTTGGTAACGATACCAGAGCAGCCCTTCTCTTCCACTTCTTGTCATCCTGCCATGTTCTGGCTCTATCCTCTGATCTCTCTCAAGAACAAGATACAGGGACTTGTTCTGGATTCCCTTGGACAAGTACAACTAGGATACTCAGTAAGCTAGGCTTCAATTTACAGAGCTTTTTTTCATCACTTTTTTAAAAAATTAGGACTAATAGAGCTAAATTGTAAGTGCAAGACTTGTGTTTGTCTTGGGGACTGACATGCCCCACAGCCTGAGGGCCACCTCAGCTAAGCCAAGGCTTCATCATGACGAGGCTACTGAGCAAAGCTCTGTCTCCAACTTTCCTCCAACAAAGGAAGGGGTCAGTCAGCCAGGAGGTAAAAGTCCTTTCAAAAGCAAAGAGCATCAGGTAGTCTGCTGACTCGTGAAGCCACGTGTGGAGAGCCATGAGCCTTGCTCTCAATTCTTAAAGGACCTGTCTGGGATGGTTTCTCTTTACTTCCTGGGCCACTGGGGGGCTGTCGAGGCTTCAGACTCCTCATGACAATCACTACATACCCTGTCCTGTGCTCTGTGGTGCCCAAGAAATGTGCTGGCCTCCACTCTATTTGTGTCTTGTGACCTTTCTTAATTCGGTATATCCTCACCAGAAAAACCCTTACTCTGGGGTCATCCTACTCCTTTTTCTCATTGGTGCTGGTGCTTCACTGGATGGATGTGCTTCCATAGGGGGCGCCGGCTCCAGAGGAGGGGACAGTGGCTAGAGTTCTCGGTTCCACAATTCCAAAATAAATCATTATTTTCACTGTTAAATTTCAAGAAACCCCATATATTCTGGGACCAGTGGGACTGCAGTATATCTTTGCAGCGGTGAAGTTATGCCCTAACTAAAGAAATAAAGCAACAGTTGAGTTTGCCTTCAGTGACTCACTAACAGAAATCTTTAATTACCTGCACCATGCCAATTGACAGTAGGTCAATGAGGATTAAGGCAAGACTACATAACTAAAAATACTGATATCTATCTCTAAACTTGAAAATTATAAAGTTTCAGTGTATGAACCATCCAACTGAGCCAGTAAGTATTAGCTAATACACAGCTTGCCTTAGAGAAGAGCCAGTTTGGCCACCCTGTGGCTTTCCCCCCTTGGAGGCAACATTACACTGGACATGCTCTGAGTCTGAAAAGTGCAGGCTTCACCCAAATCAGTAACCGCTGCTGGCACACGTGGCTGTACCCAAGAGATCGTCATGTTGCTGTGTGACCTCCTACCTGAGGGGAGCTTCCTGTATGCAGCCGCTGAAGACATGGCCTGTCCTAGGGCCTGATTGGAGCCCAGGGGCTGCTGGAAACAGGCGGCTTTGCTGGTTGAGGCGGTCCGGTGCTGTGATCTGGGATCTTTAGCTGGTTTAGTCCAAACCAGGGTCTCCCCAACGTGGAGAGCAGCTCCCAGCTTCTGAGCCACCTCCACCATCTTGTACCCACATGGGAAGAAATAAAGAATCCAGGTGTGAGCAGCAGAGACAAGCCCACCCACCTCTTCCTAGACCTTCCTCCCAGGGGGTTTTCAGTCAAAATACATCTGACTACTGGTACTAGCATTTGAAGGAAGAAGTACTTATTGCAAGGAAATCTTTCTCAAACAGCAGAAAACACAGGCTGCCCTTAGTGGATGGCAAGGAAGTGCATCTAGGATCTCAAACAACGATTCAAGTTTGGTGTGTTATTGGGCTCAAGCCCGCCTTTCCTCCAGGATAAGTGGAGGAAGCTGCAATAAGACATAGGCCTCAACGCAGATGAGTTGTTTTATCAATAACAGATTCAGTAAGCTTGGATTTCCCCTTACTATTTTCCTCCAGGGAAGGTTTTCTTTGGCTGTTACTAGTCGAATAATTCTTGCTGCCAGGAACACCAAAGACAAAACAAGCATGAGTTTAGAACAGGTTATATTTGGGTTATTTGGGCTTGAATCAAAAGTTTCCTGACAGCTTACTTATAACTCCTGGGAGCTAAGAAAAGACCTACCTCAGAGTCAAATTCCAGAGAGCTGCTGTCCTTGAGTAGGCTGACTTTCTTCTCCATCTCCTGATACTGGGCCAGGGCGTCCCTCTTCCTGCCCTGGTTGTACAGCAGCACAGCGTAGTTGAGGTTCACTAAAGGGTTACACCTGTGGCAACCAGAAAGGAACTCGATGGAGCTTAGGGTTTGCAACAAATGGTCATTTGGAGATCCTCGTGACACAAGAACAAAACAAAACTGATTATAAGATTTTTCCATTGTGCAGCAAGGTAGAAACACCCATGCTGTGTGGACTTGTGGGGAAAAATCAAGGAATAACTGCCCAACAAGCAAAGCAGGTACTTAATTACCTGCACCACACCAACTCACGTTAAGACAGTGAGAATTAAAGCAAGACTACGTAACAAAGTACTATTAGTATATTTCTAAACATGATTATTGTAAAGTCCCATTGTATTAACCATCCAATCAAGCCAGTAACTCTTACCTAATACACAGCTAGCCATAAAGAAACAAGAGCCAACTGGGCCACCCTTAGCAGAGACCACCAAGGTGGGTTGAAGAAGGGGCCCCTACCCTGCTGCCTGGCTGATGAAGGTGGAATAAATCCCAAGAGAGTCAAAGATTTAACTAAGCCCAGAGTCGCATCTTGTATTCCAGCTAGTCCTTGGACTGCATTAGCAGTCCAAGTCCACTGCCAGCTGACTTTCTCTGGCCTCCTGACTACTAACCTTGAGGCTGGAAACACTTTCTCAGAAAGCGCCAGTGTCAGTTCCTGCTGAGCCACTGCACGCTTAGCATCACATCCACACAGGCCTTGTGCGCACAGGCCATGGAGAGCAAGCATCTGGCGCCACCTTGTGGCTCTGGAGACTCTAGCCCTCCCAAATACCATTTCCTAGGGAGCAGCTTACTTATCCAGGTGGACTGCTTCTGCGTAGGCTCTCTTGGCATTCTCAGTATCTTCGAGATTGGTCAGAGCCACTGCAGCAACAACAACAAAAGAACAGAACTGCAGCTGGAAAGCCCAGCTTAGAAGGCAAAAGGAGTATTTCAAGACCACAGTTCATTCAGCCCCCAAACTTAACTGCTCCTTTGCCCCCTCAGCTCCTGATACCATCTTCTCCTCACTCAGTTGCCAAGTTCCCTAAATCCCATTTTTTTGCAGTTCCTTTTTCTGACATTGCACAAATTCTTTCAGGCTGTGGCAGCGTCCCCCTCCGCCTCCATCCACCTGCCACAGTGCTGCCAGCTTTCTCACGGACTTACAAACAAATCTGAACATGTCATTGTCCCACTTAAGAATCCTCACGAATCCTCGATCATCTATGACCATGATATTTAAACTCTGTTTAGCACCAGGTCACTCTCACCTTTTTAATGAGTATTTTCTGGAAGCCTCACCTACAAAACAGTAACAGAGCTGCTCTGGAAGCCCCGTGCTCACCACCTCCCCACCAATGTGCACGCACTTCTGGAAGACACTGCAGAGGAGAGCTAGGAATAGAGCTGGAAGAGCGGGGCCTCACGGGTAAAGTCTGAAGTCCTTGCACTACACTGTGGCCCTCCATCAGGTGACCTCCAAATGTTCCCGACTCACCTCCCCACGCCCTTCTGTAACACCGCGGCCTGCTGTGGCAGGGTCCTCGTGCCACTGAATTCCAGCTTATCCTCGAGAACAGTGTGAAAGCCCTCTCTACTCTGTAACTAAGGCAATTTGTTTACATTCTTATCCTTATTACGACTAGGCTAGTTTTGTGTCCAGACAACCCCCAAATAAATACTCGATTTGCTTTTGCAACCTTTCTCTTATAAATAAGAACTTTGCAATAATGCCCCCCAAAGGACCTGGAGACCAGTGTCAATGAAAACATGCAAATTGCTTTGGGGCTTACACTAAGTTCAGTATGTGGAAAACTATCCCCTAGAAAGAATATTCAGTCAATACTTTTGTATTATAGTAGCTAACAATAAAACCAATAGTTAATATTCACTTGCTATTTAATCATGTAATCCCCTCATCAACCCTGTAAGATATATCTCTCTACATTTCATGAAATCTGGAACTTATATATAAATGAATTGTCAAGCCGAGGGAAAACATTTGGTAAAAGATAAACTAAGGGTGATCTGGATTCAACCTGTTGGTCTCTGAGTGAATTTCCCCCAAGTTAGACGCAACCTAGCACTTTGTCATCATTCTCTTCATTGTTTTCCAAGCTCTGGCACTGTAATCCAGACTCCTATTGATGGGGGATTCAAGAGTTGGAAAATTTTAGTTTTAGGTAATAGTGAGCCTAGTAGTTAACGCATGTGAAAAGCTACTGTTTCAGGAACTGCAAGTATGGCCCACCCTGACTCCAGGAGACCACAAGCGATTGGCCTTTGTGCTCCAGGAGAGACTATAAGCAGCCAGGGTGGTGTCCGAGCTACTGTGTTCCAGGGAGAGACAGTCTGCCCCCCAGGACACAGATAAAGAAAAGTGCCCAGGACACAGATAAAGAAAATCATGGGGAGAAAATGGAGACAACTACACTTGAACAACAATAAATAAAAATAAAAATAAATAAATCACCAATCAGCAGATGAAAGGATGTTAGGGACATTGCCAGACTGCAGCTTTTAACCATCTGATTAACCTCTTTCCTGAGTCCCAAATGCCTTACCTATACTTTTTTCCCCTTACAAAGGCTGGCTTGAAAAGGAAAATAAGATAGTCTGTTAGGGCACAAACCCACCGTGTTCTCAGATCACCAACCATCTGAATAAAACGCCCATGAAGACTCAATCCCTGTCTCTGCTTATTGGGTCTGGTAGTGACAGGCTGCCCAAACCCCAGCTTTTCTGGCTTCACTATGGAATCCAAATGGGAATGGTTTCTACGGGACACTTAGCCACTGGCCTCCAATGATTCTAATTCATTCTCCCCTAATTACAGATTGTGGAGAGGGTTCTCCACTTGTCTCTTACCAGCCAAGAGCATGTAGAGCTCCCCCATCTTTGGCTGGAAGTTGATGGCTGCACTGAGAAAATGGAAAGCTGATGCATACTGCTGCATGGTCAAGTGGACGAGGCCCAGATTATAGAGAATCTTCCAATCAAAGGGTGCCAAGTAGTTGGCTCGTTTCAGGCAGCTGATAGCCTGCAGGAGAGAGAGGCATTCAGTGAGGGTGGGGCAAGCTGGGCAGACCCAGCAATGGCATGCGCAGACACAAAAAAGGAAGGCAAGAAGACACTCACTGCTACGTATTTCTTCTTGCCAAAGAAACACATTCCAATGTTATTCCAGAGTGGAGGGCTTTCTGGAACAGCACAAGCTACAACTCTGTATTTGGTGAGGGCAACATCAAAATCTCCATGGGTCTGCATCATGCTGCCTGCTGCCAAGATGGCCTGAAAACACAGGACGCGGACAGCTGATAATTCAGTCACTCCCAAAAGGCTGTAGCAGTGAGGGAGCCTTCCTGCGTGTTGCAGAGCGTGACCTGAAAAGTTCCAGGGACATAATGCCGTATTTTGCTGTGTATAATGTGCACTTTTTTGCCCAAATTTTTAAGGGAAAAACAAGGATGCACATTATACGTGGATATAATGATTACATACCATGGGTATAATAACCCCGTGTATAATTTGCACAAAAACATGGGTGTGTATTATATATGGCAAAATATGGTTTGATGTATTCAAGCAATTGAGATAAATGATCGTAAGAAATGTCCCTGCACCCCACACTGTGGCTCTTTTTGGCACAGTGCAGAAAAAGAAAAGATAAAATGTCACTAACATTACCCAGCTAGTTTGTATCCTACTTCTCACCAGACAAGTCAGTATTTCCGAGCCTCGGAGCCCTTTAAGTACATACTGCCTCAATCTGTTCCCTGCAGCCCCTATACACCAGGTGCTGCTCCAGACAACTCAGATACTCCTGTCTGTGCAACCTAAGGTACAGCTCCTTCTGCCACAGGACGAAGGGTGACTCAGTCTGGGTGTCAGGTGGGGAGCTGACGACAGTCAGGCTGACGAGAGTCTGAGACGGGACTGTGTCTGTGTCCTTCACAGCCTGCCTGCTGCATCTCCCACAGTGGTACTCGTCCAGCTGATGATCTTCTCATCCCTAAAGGCACATCTGGACAACTGTTCTCACAGGAAATTCATTAAGATTCGGGAAGTCATGTCACCAGAAGTTATTTTTAACAGCAGTTGTGAAAGCTGTGTTAATTTTGTAAATACAGTACATAAAACTTTACCGGCACTACAATGTCACTTTCTGTATAAGACACAGGCCTAACAAATATGCTCTTTTTTAAAAAAATGATTTTATCTATCTATCTATCTATCTATCTATCTATCTATCTATCTATCTATCGGGAAAAGAGGAGAGAAATATAGATTGGTTGCCCCTTGCACACCCCCCACTGAGGACCTGGCCCACAACCCAGGCATGCACCCTGTCTAGGAATCAAACTGGCAACCCTTTGGTTTGCAAGCTGGTGCTCAATCCACTGAGCCATGCTACCCAGGGCACAAATGTAGTTACTGATTTGAGAGAAACATCGATCTGTTGTGCCACTTATTTAGGGGATCGAACCCCCAAACTTGGAGTATTTGGGATGACACTCCAACCTACTAAGGTACCTTTTTTTTTTTGAACGTTTAAAGATTTTATTTATTTATTTATCTTTAGAGGGGAAGGAGAGAGGGAAAGAAACATCAATGTACGGTTGCCTTTCATGCATCCCCTGCTGGGAACTGGCCTGCAGGGAACTGGCCTGCAACCCAGGCATGTGTCCTGACTGGGAATCGAACCTTGATCCTCTGGTTCACAGGCCCGCGCTCAATCCACTGAGCTACACCAGCCAGGGCAGACAAATGTGCTCTTTTGAAAAATAAGAAACACAGCACCAACACTTTACAATATTTTCAAATAAGAAGAGCCTTGTTTATAATTATTCTAAGAACAAGGTCATTTCTCAGGTATTCAAAATGCTTTCCTGGGCCCGATCTCTAGGAGCAGAGGGACCATCGTGTGTGAGGGCTCCGGGGCGCGGCAGCCGCGGTACCTTGTAGTTGGTGGGGTCATACGTCAGTGCGTTTCCAAGGTGTTCAAATGCCTTCTGGTAGAGGCCAAGCTTGAAGAAAAGGCAGAGAATTGTGTCAGCGGGGAGACGAGAGTTAAGGAGTCTGGCCAAACACACCCTGAAACATCCTGACTTTCCTGAGTTCTCTTGATGAAAAGAGGGCTACAAATACCAGACAGAAAAAGAAAACTAAAAAGCCCACATTTGTCTGTCCCCTGATAATATCCAAGTATCTGCTTGCCAGGAACCACCCCCGCCACCTGGAGCCGCTGCACACTAACGTCTCTAGGCAGGAAATAGGCTGCTTGGCCTCGTCTCCCCTGAGGCCAGCCTCCTGAGACAAAGCAGAAGGCCCAGGGTTAAACTCCAACTCCTTTTAAAGATGAACAGACAGAAAGGCTACCAAAGGGGCAGAGCTGGAGGCAAGATCAGCTGGACAGGGAACTAGGGGAGTAAATGGGGAAATGGGGCGGGTAGAAGCCCCTCCGGGACACCCAGGCCCAGTTCTCAGGCTGAGGAGGGGAACTGATGGAGCTAAAATGACTTCATTCACACTCAGGAAAGTGGAGAGGAGAGGAGACTGATTTCTTACTCTAGACCATGTTTTGCTTTCTCTCTCCCATAGGACCTGGCTGGGAAGAAGGAACAACAGAAATGGCCTCAGCCCGAAGCCCTGGCAGCACTAACTTGTATCACAAAATGATAGTCCCCCGCAACAAAATGACAGTTCCCATGACCAGACAGTTATTTCTCACATATGCTCTTCCCTTTAAAAGTTGTAATTGCAGTTTTGATTTGAATGCAGAAAACTAAGTTAATTCCTTTAACATATAAGGTTCATGTGCTTCGTATGAGCTTTAGTGAAATGGGTTAATCAAAATTGCAAGGGAACCACAATACACATAAATCCAAAAGCATTTCCACCACCAGTGCATGAAAGAGTAAAGAGTCCTCCTTACCTGTAAGTAGAGTAATCCTAGAGTTGTAAGAAGTTCTGTATTTTCCGGTGAGAATCTGCAACACGAAGGTCAATCAGAGACACTCGGAGGGAGACATACGGATGAGACCCTGAGGCACACGCACAGTCACACGCCCGTGTGGGTGACACCTGAGACTCCACCGCGTGCCCCACACCCCGCAGAAAGCCCCCCAGGTGCCTGGGAACTGCCCTCAATCGTAGGTCGCCCCCGCCCTGGCTACGGGAAGGACTGCGGAATGAGAAAGAAACGGGGCCTAGAATCCAGACGCCCTTTCAGGACCTTTTCTTTGGGTCAAAGACCTAAGAAAGAACCTATGGAATATTTTGTGTGACTGTCTTCAATACACTGATAGAATTAAAGAACAATGCTTTATAAACTGAGTACGTCTAGAACACACAGGGTTTTAGCCAGTTCTCTTCAGGTGGGATTTTTTTTCTGTTCTCACTCTACTTGCAGTGGTAGTCTGTATAATTTTCCTTGTAATTTAGGATCCCAAAGGTCCTAATACTCTGCCCTCCACATTAAATAAAAGGCCATACTAAATAGCCATATTGAACAAAAGAAAGAAGACATACCAGTTCTAGGGAAGAATTAGCTACTGGATTTGGGGAGTCAACATTGATATTTATCCCTTACTGATATTTATCTTCGTTATAAAACCAAAGCAACACTGAGCTGAGTTGATCTGGCTATAGGATCATCAGACAGTTTCAACAGTAAAAATGCCAAAAGCAATGAACAATGTCTCATGCTTCTAAGGAATGACATAGGGCTCTGGTTACGTATGGGAAGAACAGATCAGATGGGCCAAAGCCCCTGCCAGGGACGCCTGAGTTGGCTAAACAGAGCTTACTCAGTTCAGCTATTTGCCCTTCACTCTGTGCTATAGTAAATATCCATTTTGATCACCTCCTTCCCCAAACTAATTAACTTCCATGATTCTAGTGGCATCCATCCCCCCACCAAAGCGTAACTGCCATCTCCAAGCTGTGGGTCTCCAAATTCTCAGTGAGACTCCAAATGCTCAGCTGCCCCCTTTTCTGCCTTGAAAATTTTTGTGACTTAAGTCCTCTACTAGCCTCTGCATGAATATCACCTTCATATTTATGTGAGCTAATCATTTAGAAGTCAGGGGTCACAGGTCAGCACTCCTTCCTACTTACCCACATAAACTTATCCTCTTGATGACAAAAATCTCTCTTGTAAGTTAACAAACCAAAGGATTTTTAGATCCTTTTAGACACAAAATATGAATAAAATTCAGAAAGCTGTACTGTGGTTGATATAACCAGAAGTTACAACATTACAACTGTGGTAGAAGGCAAAAGTAATCAACAAATTAATTTAACAAAGGAAGTCTGAGTTCATAGCCTAATACCAGAAATAGCAGACTCTGACCAGGCATTCTGTTCAGTGACCGAACAAACGAGACGCTAAAGCACTTTGCTACAACTATCCCACTTAAGACCCTACACAGAAAAGGCAAGATAACATGTGTATCTAGAGGGAAGATGGAACGCCATCCTGGGAAAGTCAGTTCCATCATTAATAGGGGTTTGGCCTCCTCTAATGCTGTTTTAAAAAAAAAAAAAGATACTGGTCTCATGCTAATAATCCATCCTCCTCTCAAGCACATGTGCCCACTGCCCTTGTAGCTGGTTGTGGCCACCTCACTAATTTTGAACCAAGGAATGACAGCGGGAACCCTGTGTGCAACTTCTGGGCCATTTGAAACACTATTACCTGTTTATTCAGTACTTGGTTTTCTATACCACCTCCCCCCCTCCACAACCTGAACACGGATGCCACAGCAAGTCAGGTTCAACCATGCAGGGGAAGACAACCTAAGGAATGGTAGGTCAGTAAGGAGGGGGCCTGGGTCCCTGACTGACCTTGCAGAATAGAGCTGCCCAGCTAGGCCAAACCAGCCATATTAGTAAGTGAGAAAGAAACACAAGTGTTCGTTATTTAAGCCATTGGGCACTCTTAACCTTAGCTTAACATTTACTGTAATTCATACAACTAGTTATCAGTTACATATTCTGTCTTAGGCTTGGGAGTTCATATACCAGCTCCCATTTTTTTTTAAAGTTGTTCCTTGCTCGACAGGAATCAGACACACTTACTCCACAGCTTTCTTGTAGATTTCAATGGCTTTGTCCAAGTTTCCCTCCAGCAAGTGAATCTTCCCCAACATTATGTAAGTCAGATCATGCCTGTTTAGATGTAGGGCATGGTGCAACTGCTCTCGTGCCTAACAAGGTTGATGAGATAAAGAGAACCAAATCACTGCCATGAAAAGGGAGTGGCTAAGTTGAGAACAGAGCTGCTTGTACTAACGCAGGAATCTCACCTTTCAAAACCCAGCCCTCACTGCCCCCAGACACCACCACATACCAAAACTGTACGTGCTCACAGGACAGCTGCAAACATGGAGTATCTGCTTCTGGAGCCACTTGGAAAAGTTTATGCAAAATGATTAACCTTTCTGAGTGTTTCCCGCTTCTTGCTTCTTGATAATCATACCCGTGACTCATAGTTTGCAGGTCAAAAGGGACATCATAATACAGTATACAGTGCTGCCCAGCTGTACCAGTGACCAACCTTTCCCAGAGTGGACCTCATTTTCCTCCCTAATATTGTGATAAATGAACGGTTTGTTCTCCTTTACTAACTCAACATGTATTCACTGAGTGCCTATTCAAGGTGCACGCTATACTAGAGCTTACAAACTCCATGCTCTCAAAGAGATTATTCCTACTAGTAGACAGTCCAAAGGGCTTTTTTTCAGTCGCTCACTAATCCAGTGAGTATTTGCATAAATGCGAGTATTGTGTTTGCTCCGTTAGCTTTATAGTAAAATCTAAATATAATCTTATTCTCTTTATAGGTCTGACCAAAGACCAACTCTGCTTCTTCCTTAGCTCAGAATCATTGTGTTAACAGAAATGTACTTGCTTAGAATATCCTCTGAAGAGAACAGTCTCCTAACCAAGTATATAACACTGTAAGATCTGCCCAAAAACCTAAGAGACACACTAAATATATATATTTAAATATATATTAGTTATTTATTATATATTTCAGAAGAGTAAAAGTCACTCTTACATCAACTGCTTGTGTACAGATTTTTTCTTTTTAACTCCTGAGGGACAGATTAAATACTGTCAGATGGATATTAACCAACTCAGATTCTCAGTCCTATTGGCACTGGAGAGAAGAGAATAAAACTTATGAATCACTCCAGAACCACAGCAGAAGCTTCATGAAGGAAATTCTGGCCAACCCCAGTACCATTAACTTTCAGAGCTCTCAGTAATTTAGTCTCCCCCTCATTTAAGGTACATACATATTTTTTCTCATATCTGAGTACAAAGGTAAGCTCAAATGTTTTATCTTATATAAAGCCTAGAGCCTACAGCTTAATCACAATGAAATATAAATTCTCACATGGAACATAACCTTAAAAACTGAAACTCTTTAAAAATCATATCCACTTATAACTTAAAATTCATGTCTAATGAACTTAAAAACTAAAACCAGTTGCTGTAGAGCATAAGAGAGCTCACATGGTCTCTTATTACACTTTTTGATATCTAAGTTTTATTAAACATTTGTTTCTATACTGGAAAATTAAACTGGGTTTACAGAAAAAGAGAGGACAAAGTAATTAGAATACCATTCCCTCTTATCTCTAGAATGTCTCATTTTCTTGTTAAAAGCAAGGAGGAAAAGGGGTGGATAAAAGCCCTGGCTGGTGTGGCTCAGTGGACTGTGTTGGCCTGCAAACCAAGGGGTCACTGCTTTGATTCGCAGTCAGGGCACCTGCCTGGGTTGTGGGCTGGGTCCCTGGTTGAAGGTGTGTGAGAGACAACTGGTTGATGCATCCCTCACACACTGATGTTTCTCTCCCTCTCTTTCTCCCTCCCTTCCCATTTCTTTAAAAATTAAGAAATAAAATTTTCTTTTTTTTTAAAGGTGGATAATGACAAATAAGAAAATGGGGATAAATGCATGTGGCACTTTCAATTTTTACTTCCCAAAGTCTCTGCAAGCACTAGGAACAATATACAGTAGCAATGGCACCTTTGTAACAAATGTACCCTTGGTGAGATTTCACTGAGGCATCTGCTGGACTGCCCCCAACACTTCTATAAATTACCTTGTTGAACTGTTTCAGGTAAATGTAGCAAACTCCTAGGTTATGACAGATCTCCTACATGCAAAAGAAAAGAAAATGGCTGAGGTTCCACAGTACATATTAGAGTGAAAAAACAAACACCGAGAGATCATTACTGTTCGTCAAAGTTTAAACTGTACATTACGCACTACAGTTAGTTTTTGACGATATTTCAAAATATATTTAATACTGAAACATGGGTTCCTCAATATTAAAAAAACCCACAGATTAAAAGAGAAAAGCAGGACAAGCAGAAGGTTTCGGATCTGTGTGGTATAGTGGGGTACATCCCCAGCCCATCCCCAAACTTCCTCTCAGAGATGCCCACTGCCCATACCCTTCGCGCTCTCATCTCAGAAGAGGCCACCCACAGCCCCTGCCTCACCGCAGAGACATGTACACATTTATGTGTCTGTTAGATTCCCTTTCCTAGGAAGCTAAGAATTCACTAGACAATATGGACTTGGGGACCGACAGCACCATCTGCAGGGCACTGTGACGGAACATCCATATTTGGAGTAAGTCTGCAGATGTACACAGCAAGGTAAGCAAACTGACAATCACGGACCAAATCTGTCTCTGCCTTTTTTTGTAAATAAAGTTTTATTGGTATTGTCTATGACTCTTTCACACTAGAACCTCAGAGTTTAGTAGTTGCAACAGAGACCATATGAAGCCACAAAGCTTAAAATATTGATTAGCTGGCCCTTTACAAAAAATGTTTGCCAACTGCTGATTTATAAAAAGAAAAATGAAACAAATGCAGAGTAGCTACCCTGGATGCTGACAGCTTTCCTTTCTAGTTCACTCCAAGATCAAGTTATATTTCCTGACCTTGACTTCTACAGGATCTCCTGAACTACCCTTATTAAACCTCCCTACATTCAACCCTGACCAGTGTGGCTCAGTTGGTTGGGCATCATTCCATAAAGTGAGAGGTCACCGGTTTGATTCCTGGTCAGAGGATGGGCATGGGTTGCAGGTTTGTCCCCAAATGGGGCATGTACGAGAGGCAACCGATCAATGTTTCACTCTCTCTCTTTCCCCCTCTTTTTCCCTCTCTCTGAAAATTTAAATAAAACATTAAAAATCTTAAAAGGAAGCCTCCCTTAATTTAAAATAGCTTAGAGAAAGGAGAATGCCCCTAGAAGGAAAGCGGGGTTATCAACAGGAATCGGACTAACAGCCAACTGCTCAGCAGCACCACTCGCTGCCAGAAAACCACGCAGCAACGTCTACCAAGTTAGACAGACACGTGACCTCTGACCGTACACCTAGCTCAATCACCAACCTGGTATCAGCAGAAAGGCATTTGGGGGCACGTAAGAATTCAGTAATAACAACAAAAGACAGCCACATGAAAAACGGAACCATCAGCATGTTACCCATAACAAAGAACTCCGTTTCCTACTTACCCAATCTTTCTGGTTAAGTTTAGCTGCTTCGTTATATACTTCAGTGGCAGCTTTATGTTTTCCCAAAAGAAATCTGTGGAAGAAATACATTTTCCATAATAATTTTCTTAAATCCTCACCTGAGGATATGTTTTCATTTTAGAAAGAAAAACGTTGATGTGAGAAACAAACACTGACCGGCTGTCTCCTACACAACTTGGGTATTCCTGACCAGGAATCGAACCCGCGAACTCTCGGTGTACACTATACACGGTGGAGGATGACACTGACCAACTGAACCACTTGGTCGGGGCTACATTTTCCATTATTATTAACTCAAAGCTTTTCTAACCCTAACCCCTCTAGCCCCACATTTGACTCATAGTCCACCCAGCACAGAGTCTGGAAGCTTCTCCCTGTGAACTCTGTGCTAGCTTGGCCAGCGAGGCTGCTGTGTAGCAAGAGCAGAACTTTCCCGCTAGGGACTACACTGGTAGCGGTCCCAGGGCCTTGGTCCCTTCCTGTACCAATGTTAGTGGGTCTTCTATAATTTACTTTCCACAGTGCACTACAAATGTAGACCCAAAAAGGAACAAGCTAAATAATACAGCACGTTAAGCAAGAGTTGCCATCATTTACCACCATCGTCTCTGAGGGACGCGGCTGCCCTCCCAAGCCTAAGTGTGTCCCCGATGTTGGATAATGGTTCCGGAGAAACAGGAAAATGGGCTCTACGCGAAGGTAGAGCAGGTATAAACCACAATGTAGGTAAGAAAGCAATGACGGGAACCGCACAGAACACTTGACTGCTACTGGAGCACTTTACTGGTGTAGTAAAGCCATTAGTGTACCTAACAGCTTAGAAAGACTTTGGAAGTCGCTTGCATTCAGAAAACATCAGGGCAGCCACTAACAAACACTAAAAACCTACTGAGGTTCAACAGAGCATTACACTAGTGTTGGTGAGAAAATTACCAAGGGTGGCAATAAAATTAGGGGCCTGAGGGCACAAAGTGTCACTATTTGTATGATGACCAATATCAGTGTTCCTGTCAAACTAGAACAATATGGTGTTTGCAACACTGTTTCTTTATATGAGTTATTTTGTCAAATTTTAAAGTTAAACCTACACTCTTCAAGTGTATCTTTAGAGATCCCTTCCTCTAGGTGTCAGGCAGATCAGGCAGCCAGAAGCAGCCTCTGCCTGAGAATGCTCAGCACACTGTGAGCGCCCCGGGGTCCATAGGCTGCCCTTACTCACAGAGATCTGGCCACCTGCTTGAGGTTATCAGCGCACTGAGGGCTGAGAACAGCACATGTCTGAAAGAGTTCTAGCGAGTCTTGGATATTTCCTTCCAGGCGAAATATCAATGCTGCCAAGAAACAAATCAAAGAAAAGAAAATCATGTTCTGGGAAGAATGGAACCTGGTATCAGAAAATTAAAGAAGTGGAGGTGGGGAATCATAACAAATTCTTTGGATAGTTGTATCTTTAATACAACCACATATGACTTCATGTGGGTTGAAACATGTAGCAAAGTTACCGACATTTTAAAACCTTTCTATCTCTTTTGGAGACCTGTATGTTTTATTGTAAGAAATACCCTTACTTTGACTCAGTTAACCAAGGAGCTTTCAATATGATGAGTTCTTCACTTTTTGTTTTCATTAAGGGAATAAATATGGCCATGTTTAAAAGAGAAGGGAGAAAACATTTAAATATTTGGCAATAAGATTATCTTTCAGAGACTGAAGGGGAAGGAGGAATATATCTTCCTCAAGTCTGTCACTCAATAACATTAGCACATCTTTCAGTGATGGCTGGAAGATGTGCGGTGGCTTATCCTTCCCAGTAGTGACAGTGTTTATAAGCTGACTGACTTCACAGGCACTGTCAGGCTTGGCAGAAATAGTTTTCCATAGTACTCTAGTGGCCCACTGCTTGTGTCACCTCCTGCTCAGAGGCAAGACAGTAGGGATCTCCTTAGAGGTCCTATCAGGCTCTTCATGACCTTCATTCGCTACTTGAATCTCAATTTTTCTTCTCTCCTTTTCCTTGTTGAATGATGCCTATTGTCTTTAATAAGGAATCTGGTTACCATTTCTACCTTTGACTCAACAATGCTTGAGTCTAGTAGAACTTTATTGAGATCGTTTAAACTTTTCTGATGATTCTTGACCTTTATGAGCAAGAGCATGTCTATAGCAGGCTTTCACATTCCTATTATCTGAAGCACCTGGTCACAATCCTGCTTTGCCTCTTCAAAGTGGCACAGCTTCAAGTAACAGAGAGCTCTGTTTGTATACATGGCATATTCCTTATTGTGACTCTTTAAGCATTTATGTTATTTACCAAGGACATCTTTATAATTTTGGTCCTTTACACATTGATTTCCCTGTTTAAGTAAACATTTTAAATGTTTTTTCATTTGTGATGCCCAGCTGACGATGATGGCTCCAGGAATCTCCCACCTGGTCTGGGGGCATCTTCGCCACAGGCTGCCAAGCTTACAGTCGCACGGAAGTGAGCATGGAAGGAATGGGTAACAGCTTTCCTACCAGCTCAGTCTATCCAGACCCATTAAAATTCTTGTTCTCCTGTTAATACTGTCATTTGCTTTCTGGATTCTGTAGTCTATTTGCAAAATACTGTTTTATAATCCATGTAAGCATTCTGATACTGCTCTCAAGTTTCATAGGCATTGCACCTTTTCAGAAGAGGTTTGATTGAAAATGATGTTCCAGAGCCCTGTTACAATCTTAAATAGTCACTTCAGTTTCCTTCCTTTAGGTAACATGCAGTTCTATCTGAATAGAAGATACTTAGATCTTCACTTCCACTTCCCGCAGGCTCCAGCTACACCTTTTTAAACTGCCTGGTTTTGAACAGCTAGGAGGCAGTGGGAGTGGCAGCAAAGGAGCAGAGGTGGCCCTCCCCAGCTGCTAGCCACCATCACTGCTGCCCATCAGCTTCAGATGTTGCTCCTGTCGGCTGGAAGACCTCAGTGGGAAGTGGATGCGGGAAGTGGGAATCAGGAATTTGCATCTCCAGGAGAAATTACCCTGGCAGCTATAGGATACCTGCCCAGAGCAGAGGTGCAGCCAAGCAAAAACCTTTTAAAATAAGGTGTCTCTGCTTTATCCTGTATATCTCTAGGCTTCTTTCATCCTGACTTACTTACTAAAAATCCTCACGCCTTTCCTCATAGCTTTTAGCCTGACTACAAGGAACCCTTTCAAAAGCCTCTTCTGGGCCTGAAACTGCTGCATGACAAAGGGACCTTAATATCCATTCTGAAAAACATCAACCAGAAACTAGAAAATGGGTGAAGTATGGTAACAATTTTATTTAAACAAATTAGTCATTTCTGAGGTCAAATCTAGCACAGGAATTATGTTGATTTCAAAAATAATACTGAAAAAGACCTTCATATCACACTTACTTGGATTTAACCATTTCATAAGTTTTCTGATCTTTTTCCAGAAGAAAGGCAATGTGTGCATTCCTCTAGTCAGAAGGAAAGACAGATCTACAATATGTCTTACCTTGGACATAGAGAGCATATTCACATAACCCCTGGGTCTCCCAAAGCTGTTCTTTGATAACAGCCTGAAAAAGAAAGAAAAATACTTCTGAGGAATGGTTAAGTGTCTTCAAGTGTCAAGTGTTTTTAAGAAAAGGCAGATACGGGCAAAAAAAAAAATATGTAAGACTCCAGATACTAATAATTACTAACAAAGTAGTTCATTCCTATTTGTTTTAAGTCTCAACTCTCTTGTTACGAGCATTTATTCTAGACACAGGGGTTGGCAAACGATAGCCCCTGGGTCAAATCTAGCCTGCAGAACCTACTTTTGTACAGCTCTCAAGCTAGAAGCATTTTTCATAGTTTTAAAGGGTTATAAAACAGTAAGCCCTGACTAGGTGCCTCAGTTAGTTGGAGCATAATTCTGTGCACCCAAAGGATAAGGGTTCAATCCCCGGTCAGGACACAAACCTAGGTTGTGAGTTTGATCCCCAGTCAGGGCATGTGTGGGAAGCAACCAATTGATGTTTCTCTCTCGTGTCAATGTTTCTCCCTCTGTCTTTAAAATCAATAAAGCATATCCTTGGATGAGGATGTAAAAACTAAAATAAAGGAGTAATAAGCTTATGAAACAGAGATAGCATGTGGCCTGCAAAGCTAAAATATTTACCATCTGGCCCACTGCAGGAAAAAGTTGCCAACCTCTATCTAGAATCTACCTAGTCAAGCTAAGAAAAAGATGAAAAGATGTCCAAGCACCATTATAAATGCTAGGGACTCTCTGATGAGCAAAACACAGGCTCTACCTTTCTACCACGATAGGCTACACTGCAGGTGCTACGGGAGCTCACAGGGCAAGCATCTGATTCTAACTCTGAAGATCAGGTAAAGCTTTCCAGAATCACCAGCTTTAAATCCTGTGTTGGCAGGGGGTGGAGAAGCTGGGGAGACTGAGAGAGAGAAAGGCTTCAAATGCTATGCTAAAAGGCTGAGAGCAATGGGAAAACACTGATAAGTTTTAAGCAGTAAGTAACCTGATTCTATTTGCTTTATTAAATTAAAAAAAACATTTTTAGATAAGGGGCAAAATTAGAGGCAAGGTTGATATAAGAATTTGTGGTCATTTAAATTAAAATAAATGGGATTGACTAAGGCATGGAGAGTAGGGGAAAGTGGACAATTTCAGGAGACAGTAAGAGAAGGATCTCCAAAATGTGATGATTATCTAAATTATATCAGGGAGGGGAGGAAATGGGAGGGAGGTGGGGAGCACGGGGGGGGGGGGGGGGGTCTGGGATGGGAGAAATAGACAAAAAACTGTACTTGAAAAATAACTAAATAAAATTTTTAAAAAATTATATCAGGGAAAGTGGCTCAGGGGATTCTGACACAGACAGCTGGGTGAATGATGGCACCTATCTTTAAGACAGGAAGCAGGTGAAGGAATAGGTTTGGAAAGAAGCAAATAAATTCAGCTACAGAAAGATGAATTTGAAATGCTTATGAAGTATTTGATAGGTGTTAGGTTGGTCTGGAGATCAATAGGAAGGGTGTAGAATGAGCAGATAGAGTTCAAGGATAGGACATAGGAATAGCCCCAATTCTTCAGAAATAGGCAGAGAAAGAGAAGCCAAAACAAGGAAATGGAGAGAGTGGTCAAATAAGAAAAGGAAAACAAAGAGAAGATAACACCATAAAAAGAAACCTTTCAAGATTCAGACTGGTGCTAACCATTGCTAGTTCTGTGCATTGCTATACGTATAAATGCCACAGGTATAAATTAAAAACCACAGCCTCAAAAACATCACAAATCTCTAAATACCAAGGATGTATCTTGTATGTTTACACTACTGTTTGCCAGCAAATATGTAACATATAGTATGTTATATAAAGATACAGTTTAGAGAAAAGGAAATACAGATGGTTTTAAAATATATAAATAATGATAAAGCGCCCTGGCTGGTGAAGTTCAGTGGATTGAGTGCGGGCCTGCAAACCAAAGGATTGCAGTTCTATTCCCAGTCAGGGCACATGCCTGGGTTGCAGGCCAGTGCCCAGCAGGGGACACATGAGAGGCAACCATACATTGATATTTCTCTCCCGCTCTCCTTCCCTTTCCCTCTGAAGATAAATAAATAAAATTTTTAATAAAAAATAATAATGATTGCCCTGGCTGGTGTGGCTCAGTGGATTGAGTGCAGGCCTGCGAACCACGCGATCGCGGTTCAATTCCCAGTCAGGGTACATGCCTGGGTTGCGGGCCAGTTCCCAGCAGGGGACTCATGAGAGGCAACCACGCATTGATGTTTCTCTCCTTCCCTTCCCATCTAAAGATAAATAAATAAAATCTTAAAAAAAAAATAATAATGATAAAGCTTACCAGAACAAGAGAATTGTAAAACAAAACTAAATCAAATACCATTTTTCACTTACCCAAGGATCAAAAAGTGAAATACTACGCTGTGTTAAACATCTGCCCTCCACCATGTGATTAACAGGTCCCAGAGAACAACTGCCCCTTCACCCTGGTCTTTAAATGAGAGGACACATGGAACATACCTGATCCTGACCCACAACTTGTACTGAAACCCAGCCAACCCATAGTCAATATGAAGGCCCATGAGCAATAAACTTCTATTGTTGGAGGCCACTGAACTATTGAGGTTGTTAAGCACCATGATCATAGAAAAAGCTAACGAATACCACCAAGTGTGGGGAAACAGTAACTCATAATACATTACTAATGGGATAGACACTGCGACAAACTGTGTGACAGACACAGTTAGCTGCCTAACCAAAGTTTTCACTATCATTGCAGTCTCTCACCTTGCATGTTTCATAATCCTTCCGGATATAGTGGAGATGTATCAACCAGTTCTGCTTCTCCAAAACAGGAAACTCTAGAGCTGGGCAGCATATTGCGACAAAACAAAGAATGCAGTCATTGTCAGGTTTTCTCCTTTGTCACTGTTCCTCACATCTAAACGAACCACAAGCATTTTGCAATATCAAATTAAATTCTTCATGATGCTGACCATAAGAATACCTGTACATCAAAAGTACATAGGCTATTAAGTGATACGTGTCTACTAGTACACATTAAATATATGCTTCTGCCCTGACCGGTGTGGCTCAGGGGGTTGGGTGCTGCTCTGCAGCCCGAAAGGTCACCCATTAAGATTCCTAGTGAGGACACATGCCTGGGTTGATGGCCAGGTCCCTGACTGGGGACATGCAAGAGGCAACCTATTGGTGTTTCTCTCCCTTCCTCTCTTTTAAAAAATAAATATTTAAATATATGCTTCCTTCACTTTTTGTAGATTATAATGTTAGTTTTTCAAGTGAAACTTAGCCAGAAAAAAACTAAAATCAGTTTTAGTCTCTTCTCCTCACTCTCTCCTAGATATAAAAGGTAAATATGAAGACTGTCTAAAAAATATTTCAGGAATGTTACTAACAAAATATATATACTCTCGTATGTAACACGGTTAATGTCACATCTGATCAGAGGACCAAAAAAATTTTATATATTTAAAAACAGCACTAGCAATAGCTCAAATGTGAAAACTATTGCACAGGAGTGGAAATAAACTCTATTTGAGTCACTGAAAATGATTCATGATGGACAAACAATAAAATTAGTTAATTGTGTCCTGACTGGTTAGATCAGTTGGTCAGAGCATCATCATCTCAATATGCCAGGATTGCAGGTTCAGAGACTTCTGGCCAAGATAGAGGCAAAGGTAAATATACTGTGCCTCCCCCCATAACCAAAAGAAGGACAACAAATTTAAAACAAAAAATAACCACATTGCCAGGAAATCGAACTGTATGGAAGTCGAACCACCAAGTTTTTAAAGAAGAAACATTCATCCAGACTGGTAGGAGGGGCGCATACAGGCAGCAGGGTGAAGAGGACTCACGGCAAGATAGTGGCTCAGATGGGCAAGGTGATGGCTGGAGTGGGTGGTCCCACATTCATGTGAAGATAAACCAGAAGGAACAACTAGGGAGTGAGATGGACCAAGCAAACCAGGGTTCCAGAGCAGGGAAATGAAGCCTCAAAACCTCTGACTGAAAACACCTTTGGGGGTGTTGAGGCAGCAGTGGGAGAAACTCCCAGCCTCACAGGAAAGTTGTTGGAGAGAACCAGAGGGTCCTAGAATGTACACAAACCCACCCACCCAAGAATCAGCACCAGAAGGGCCCAATTTGCTTGTGGGTAGCAGAGAAAGTGACTGAAAGCTAGCCGAGACCCAAGCAAGAAACACTGTTACCTTTTGTGCCCCTTCCCCACCTACAGCACCAGAACATGGGTTGACCCCAATGGTGATTAACTAAGGCTCTGCCCCTTACTACAGAACTGGCATGCCTAAACAAAAAAGTGGCCCACATGAAAGAACAGATAAAAGCTCCAGAAAAAAAAATACAACTAAGCAATGAAGAGATAGCCAACCTAACAGATGCACAATTCAAAACACTGGTAATCAGGTTGCTCACATAAATGGTTGAGAATGGTCACAAAAGAGAGAAAAAAGTAAAGGCTATAAAAAGTGAAATAAAGGAAAATGTACAGTGAACCAACAGTGAAGGGAAGGAAACCAGGACTCAAATCAATGGTTTGGACCAGAAGAAAAAAATAAACACTCAACCAGAACAGAATGAAGAAACAAGAATTCAAAAATATGAAGAGAGGCCTAGAAACCTCTGGCTCAACTTTAAATTTTCCAACATCCGAATCATATGGGTGCCAGAAGGAGGAGAGGAAGAGCAGAAAATTGAAAACTTACTTGAAAAAATAATGAAGAACTTCCCTAATCTCGGATAGGAAATAGACTTTCAGGAAGTCCTCCAGGAAGCTCAGAGAGTCCCAAAGCAGGTGAACCCAAGGAAGCACACACCAAGGCACATCATAATTACATTACCCAAGATTAAAGATAAAGCGAGAATCTTAAAAGCAGCAAGAGAAAAGGAGACGGTAGTTACCCACAAAGGAGTTCCCATAAGACTATCAGCTGATTTCTCAAAAGAAACCTTGCAGGCAAGAAGGGGCTGGAAAGAAGTATTCCAAGTCATGAAAGGCAAAGACCTACATCCAAGATTACTCTATCCAGCAAAGCTATCATTTAGAATGGAAGGGCAGATAAAGTGCTTCCCAGATAAGTCAAATTAAAGGAGTTCATCATCACCAAGCCCTTAATATATGAAATGTTAAAAGGACTTATCTAAGAAAAAGAAGATAATCATAAATACAAACTTTAAAATGACAACAAACTATGAACAACTCAACCTAAAAAAAAAAGCAAAACAAACTAAGCAAACAACTAGAACAGGAACAGATTCCCTGAACTAAAGATCACATAGAGGGTTATCAGTGGGGAGGGGGTAGAGGAAGAATGGGGAAAAAGGTACAGAGACTAAGAAGCATAAATGGTAAGTACAAAATACACAGGGGGAGATTACACTAAGAATAGTATGGGATATGGAGAGCCAAAGAACTTATATGTATGATTCATGGACATGAACTAAGGTGGAGAAAGGATGGTGGGAAGCAGGGTACAGGGTGGAGGGGAATAAGGAGAAAAAAATGGGATAACTGTAATAGCATAATCAATAAAATATATTTTTAAATATATATAAAAAAGAAAAAATAAGAAAAGAACACATTTTTAAGGAGCATATTACTTATACACTTCAACAAAGAAAATATAGGGATTGTGGATAAGGACATGAAAAGATGTTCAATATCAACAGTCATTAGGAAAATGCAAATGGATCAGAGGTACCACTGCATACGTACTAGAAAGGCTTTAAAAAAACCTGAAAATACCAAGTGCTATCATGGATGTGGACAAACTAGGGCTTTCATACTTTGCAGAAGGAAATATAACTACTTTGGAAAACATTTTCACTATTTCTAATAAAGTTAAAAATATATTCACAACACTGTCCAGCAATCTCACTCCAAAGTACTTACACAAATGAAATGAAAATTTCACACAAATGTTTATAGCTTTATTTGTAAGATTAAAAAAAAACAAAAAACAACCCAAATGTCCTTCAACTGGTGAATGGATAAATAAAGTATGGCAAAAATATAGAATATAAATTTTCAAATAATTTTCAAAAAGAAATTAGACACAGATAACTCAAAAACATTATCCTGATTTAAAAAAAGGCCACTCAGATTTTAGATAATGTACGACTCCATTTCTATGAATTCTGGGAGAGGCAACAGTATAAGAAGAAAAAAAAAGATTAATGGTTGCAAGTAATAGGAAGTGAAAGAAGTGGTTTCTACAAGTCAAAATGAATTTTGGAAAGTGATTAATTAACCTGTTCTAATTCTTGATTGTGGTAGTAGTTACATGATCATTTTCATTTGTCAAAATTCCCAGAACTCTACACTAAAAAAAAAAAAAGTGAATTTTGCCCTGGCTGGTGTGGCTCAGTGGATTGAGCAGGGCCTGCAAACCAAAGGATTGCTGGTTTGATTCCCAGTCTAGGGCGCATGCCTAGGTTGCAGGCCAGGTCTCCAGTAGGCAACCGCATACTGATATTTCTCTCCCTCTCTTTCTCCTTCCCTTCCCTCCTCTCTAAAATTATATAAATAAAACCTTTTAAAATAAATAAATAGATTTTAAAAAGGTGAATTTTAATGTATGTAAACTATGTATCAATTAATGCACAAATACTAGTGAAAACAAAACTGGAACTACATTATTATCAAACAGGGAATTGTATCAGGAATAGAAGAGGAATATTACATAATGATAAAAGGGTCAATTCACCAAGAAGTCAAATAATCCTAAATGCATATGCAATCCATCAACAGATCTTCAAATATACAAAGTAAAATTTGATAGAACTGAAATTAGAAGACAAATCCATAATTACATTTGCATACTTCCACACTCTTCTCTCATTAGAGAAATCAGCATCTAATTTTAGTAAGGATATAAATAACTGTATCAGCAAGTACATAGAACAACAACATTCTCAAACAAACCGACTTAATTGATTATACCATTCAATAAGAATACACATTTGCGGCACATTGAACATTTTCTAACACAGACCACATTCAGGGCCCTAACACAAACCATAGAAAGTATGTTCCACCTTGGCTGGTGTGGCTCAGTGGATTGAGTGTGGGCCTGTGAACCAAAAGGTCACTAGTTTGATTCCAGTCAGGGCCCATGCCTGGGTTGCAGACCAGGTCCCCAAGTGAGGGGTGCACAAGAGACAACCACACACTGATGTTTCTCTCCCTCTACTTCTCCCTTCCTTTCTCTCTCTATAAATAAATAAAATCTTTAAAAAAGAAGAAAGTATGTTCCTTGTGGAAGGCTGGAGTGGGTGGGGGTGGTGGAAAAACAAAACCAAAATGAGGTAATGGATGTTTAACTAGACTTACTGTGATGACCATTCTGTAATATAGACAAATATTGAATCATTATGTTGTATACCTGAAACTAATATAATATGCTAATTATACCTCAATAAAAATAATTTAGAATGTATACATATACATATATACATACGTGTGTGTGTGTATATATTTACATAAAATTACAAAAGAAAAAGAAAGTACGTTCTAAGCCCTAGCCAGTGTGGCTCGGATGAGCATTATCCCACAAACCAGAAGGTTGCCAGTTTGATTCTGGTTAAGGCACAAGCCTGAGTTGTGGTTTCAGTCCCTGGTCAGAGTGTGTATTGAAAGCAACCCACCCATCAATGTTTCTCTCCCTTTCTCCCTCCTTTCCCATGTTTCTATAAAAATAAAAATATCTTAAAAAAAAAGAAAGTATGCTTTGTAACCACAATAGAAGTAAACTAGAAACCAATAACAAAAGATATCTGGAAACATCTCCAAATATATGGAAATTAATCAATACTTTTCTTAGTAATGCATAGTCAAAGGGGAACACAAAGGAAAATTTTAAATATTAGGAACTGTACATTTAATTTAAGAGACAATCAAGAAATGTGAACAATGACAATTTAGTGACATTAAAAAATGTATTATTAATTTAAAAATAAAGAGTTGAGCACTGGCCGGTATGGCTCAGTTGGTTGGAGCATCGTCTGGTAATCAAAGGGTTGCAATTCGGTTCTGGTCAGGGCACATACCTAGGTTGTGGGTTAGATCCCTGGTCTGGGGCATGTAGGATCCCCAGTCCAGGTGCATACAAGAGGCAACCAATTCTCTAAGTTTCTACCTTAACAAACTGAATAAAGGCCCTAGCTAGTGTGGCTCAGTGGATTGAACGCCAGACTGCAAAGCAAAGGGTCACCAGTTCAATTCCCAATCTAGGGCACATGCCCGGGTTGTGGGCCCGGTCCCCATTAAGGGGCGCACAAGAAGTTAACCACACACTAATGTTTCCCTCCAGGAGTACTGTACATATAATGCCAATAAATTTGATAACTGAGATGAAACTGACCAATTTCTTTGAAAGAAAATCATTATCAGAGCTCTCTCTAAAGAAATATATAACCTTAATAGTCCCATATCTATTAAAGAAATTGAGTTTGTACTTTAAAATGTTCCAATCGAGAAAAATCCAGGCCTAGATTGCTTCACAGTCACATTCTAGAAAAAATTTAAGAAAGAAATAACACGGAGCCCTGACCAGTGTAGCTTATTCGGCTGGGTGTCACCTGCAGGGTGAAAGGTGGCAGGCTGATTCCCCTGGCTTGCAGCCCCGTCCCTGGTCAGGATGTGTGAGACGGGCAACCGAGCGATGTTTCTTTGCACATTGGTGTTTCTTTCCCTTTCCTTCTCCCTCTCTTCCCCTCGCTTCAAAAATAAATAAATAAAATGTTTAAAACAAAAAAATAAATAACACCTATTCTATATAAATTCTTCCAGGATTTCCAATAGAAGAGGGAATAGTTCCCAACTTGTTTGAGGCCAGCATAACCCTGACATCAGGGACAAAAGTATCAGAAAAGAAGAAAACTATAGACCAACATCTTTCATGAACACAAACACAAAAACCCTTAACAAAATATTAGCAAAGCCTTGGCTGGTGTGGCTCAATGAATTAAACACTGGCCTGCGAACCAAAAGGTCCCTGGTTTGAGTCCCAGTCAGGACACACGCCTGGGCTGCAGACCAGGTCCCCAGATGGGGACGTGTGAGAGCCAACTGATCGATGTTTCTCTCCCTCCCATCTCCTCTCTCTAAAAATAAATAAATAAAATCCCAAAAAATATATCAGCAAATTCAATCAAGCCATATATAAAAAAGGTTAATACATGATTACCATGTGAGATGTATCCCAGGAATGCAAGATTGATACAACATTCCAAAATTCAATGTAATCTACCATATTAATAGATAAAATTATAGATTATGGAAGGCAGAAATTAAGTACACATTAAGAGCATGTTATATCCTCAACATTTTAGGGGACTGTGTCACCACCACAACTCCAAAGGCAAATCATTTTTATTGCAATCACTGTGTTCTACACGAATGATACTCCCACCACTGTACAATACACTTCTATGGCGAATGTATAAAATGAGTGCCCAAAAGGCAATGCAACCTTGAGCTGGACTAACAGAAATAAAAGATCCAGATGAAGAGATTTTATCTTCCAGATGTTCCATATAGCCTTGTTCACACCACACCTGGAATACTCTATTTAGTCCTGAATTCTGTACTTCCAAGAGGGCCAACACATTCACCACAGGACCAAAGCAGTAATAGCAGAGTTCTAAACATCTCATTTGAAGATTACTGAAGAAACTGAAAGTATTTAACCTTCCAAAGAAAGGACCTAGGGAATATACACTGCACTCTAATTATCTGCTTATACTCGATACACCCTGAAGACTGTCAATTCCCTGAGGGCAGAATCCAAACACCTGTCACTGGTTCTGGAACCTGGCAAATACTCGTATTTATGAGGGCTTCAAGAACAGGAAAATTTAAACTTTAATAACAGAAATCAAAAAGTAGTTGCTCTGCAGTGGGGAAGGGAGAAAGAACTGATTCCAAGGGGCACTGTTAACAGCAGTTAAATTTTATAAAATAAAATGTAAATGTGTCCCTTTTCCCCATAGCTATAAACTTTGTATCTCATTAGCCTGGATTAGGCATGGGCCAATTCTTGATTGGTGTATACTAATTACAGTTCTCCTGATCTGGCAATCAGTGGAACCTCTGAGTTTGACTCTAATGGAAGTGTGGAAAGAATACTGGTGATACATCCACAATACCCACTAGCTCCACCTAACTAGTCAAATCACCATGGTGATTAAATGAAGTGACAGATATCATAGGAAGATGACTCTCATGCCCAGAAATGGTGTAAAAAATATCAGCAATTATGTTAAATATTGGCAAATTACATCTAAACTTCACAAATAATCTAAATTATAGATGTACTGATCTTTCAGTGAAAGATGTTTTCTTGAAAAACTCTTTGAAAATAAATTTCTGAGAGGCAATCACATTTTCCTACAACTTGCATTACAATTTCAAATAGTATCAGAAATGCCCCAAGTAAACTAAACAATTTATTAACAGAATCAACTTTAAACTCTTAGCAGACAACAGGAAAGCACATGCTGCAAAGGAAGTACAGCCTGATGACTCAAACTCAGATATGCAGACAAGAGTAACACATAAGACTGTGGCCAAGACACCTCTTCCATTCAGCCTTGGTTTACCTAGACAATAACGAATAAATGAATAAATAACAAAATAGATGGTCTCTTCCACTAAATAAAAAGTTCAGGTGTTGGAGAAGACCCAATATATGTAGTCACCTACATCAGACGCAAACCCTCCTAAGACTAGGTTACCAAATGAAGGAATTCTGTTCCTCTAAATAAAGTGTACATCAGACCTCTATCAGGGTATAAAATGCAGTTCTTTACAGTATAGGTCCTTATCAAGTTAGGCTTCCCAGATTCATTATTTATAAAATTTCACACTTACTTAACATATACATGAAATTATTTGAGGCCTGATACATACTTATGGGAATTTTTGAGTAGTTTTCCACAAGTACAAAATTAATACATACATAATAATAAAACTCTACTTGAAAACACTTATAGGTAAAATCAACACCCTAATATCTAACGACTCCATAAAATAAAAATTAAATATGGCAAAACATTTACACTAATAATGCATTTCTCAACACATTTTTAAAAGCTCTAATGCATATAGAATAGAACAAAATAATAATAAAAAAAATGCAAACATACACATACAATGAAATTGCATACAGACCTTTTTTTAGCTGGGGGTTCTGAGATTCAGCAGATGCAGGAAGTTGAGTTCTCTGAAATGAAATAAGTCTGTGTTAAAGCACCACCATTCCAGTAACAATCATCAATAACTAGCTCTCTAATCATGCAATTAATCCATTAACTGCATACAGGTATAAATAACTATTTTGAATATAGTTTACAAAACAAATGTCAAACTGTTAATAATGTAAAATGCTATTTTAATATATACTTACATGTATTTATATGTATAATTATGATCCATGATAAAATGTGTGCAAATAAATGTATGAAGTTTTTAAGACACTACATATTATTAGTATTATACCTAATGCTACACTTCTCGAGCAGCTAAACCAAAAAATGTGTTAACTTTAATAAAAAGAAGCTTATGAGTTAAAGCAGCAGCCTTTAGAGCAGACAAGGATATACCTTCTCAGAAGCTTCACAGCAGGGAAAGCAGTGACAATGAAGTTCTCATTCTTTGCACGAAACTGGATGGCTGCTACAGGAGCCAGGTGTCTGATATAGACAAGATTTTTGTATTCTTCAGTGATGGTGCCCCTGCCTCCACCAACAAAAAGCCCAGGAAGCTGCTTCCAAGATTAAAAAATCAGAAGCCTTAGGAACTTATGTCAGTGACTGGAATGCCAATTAATGTTGCAGCTGTACCTCAGGTTCCCAGCCTGAAATTCTAGAACCAGGTTAGTTAATTCAGGCTAATTCAGGCCTTACTGGATGCTGCCACTGAATTTGATCTTCTAGAAGATGAAGAGACACCCTGACTGTTGTAGCTCAGTGGACTGAGTGTTGGCCTGCGAACCGAGAGGTTCCCAGTTGGATTCCGAGTCAGTCACATGCCTGGGTTGTGGGCCAGGTCCCTAGTTAGGGCCATGACAACTGACTGATGATTAATGTATCTCTCACACATCAATATTTCTCTCCCTCTTTCTCCCTCCCTTCCCCTCTAAAAATAAATAAAAATAGATGAGGAGAGCAAAAAAAAAAATTCAGAAATATCTCAATGAAGACAAGAATCTTGTTCATGTTGCCCATGACTTTTACCAGAAACTCACTCCTCGTACTAGTAATGTTCAAGCCATATTTTTCAAGGACTGTTTATTTTTATTTTTTAAAGATTTCATTTATTCATTTTTAGAGACGAGGGAAGGGAGGGAGACAGAGAGGGAGAAAAACATCATTGCGTGAGAGAAACACTGATCGGTTCCCTCTCACACGCCGCAACCAGCAACCTGGCCTACAATCCAGGCATGAGCCCTGACTGGGAATCGAACTGGTGACCTTTCAGTTTGCAGGTGGGCACTCAATCTACTGAGACACACCAGCCTTCAAAGACTGCTTGTATAAAGTATCTGATGATTTGGAGTCAAAGATAGAAGACTCTGGAAAACAGCTATTTAGTCAGTTCTCCACCTGACAGAAAATGGAGACCTGGTCTTGATTACAAATTTCAACAATCAAATCCCTTGATCTTACTGGTGAAAAAAAGGTCCTTGAGTGGGCTCAAGAGAAGCAGAAGCTGACCATGTTACACACCCATGGGGTCTACACGAACCGAGTGGCACATCCTCCATACAGCTGGGTATCAGAATGTGCTCAGGAACGCTCAAGTTACAAGAGATTCAGAAACTCTATAAAAACAAGTAATTTCTTTTCCTGGATTGTGACTGGACTGTTAATGACATCACTTTCCAAGTCCTTTTTCTGGAGGCCATCAAGCATAAATCTGACTTAGAACATTTCATATCGGTTCAGAAAGGAGACGTAGATAAGTTCAAGAAGCTTTGGGAAAGCATGCTGGACAAAGGATTAAGGCCATCTGCTATTGAAATGAATATGCTGATCTTCCAGAACATTTCAAGCGACTGACTGTGAGATCTCCATAAGGGGCAGATCAGCAGGGATAGTGAGAGAAGGTCAGCTAAATGCCTCATCGGTAGCATACAGTGAAATGAGAGACTGCAGCACATGAGAGCACTTCAGAAGTCACCCCCATCAAACCAAGCTGTAAGGCCCTACTGTGAACAGTGTTTATGTCAACTTACAAGAACCCAACACAGTTCCTGGGAAGAACCAAAACCCAGAAGTTAAAAGTTGGGGTAGAGTGGCAGGAAGAGAATGTTTCAACTTGATCCTTCATGCCAGCTGGCTCTTGGTCTTCTGTGGCCTGTTGCAGGCTGAGAATACCCACACAACAACAGGACCCAGATGCAGCTCCCCTCCCCACCCCACCCCACCCCACCCCACCCCTAGGCTGCACGTGCCTGTGTCCACACAGCAGAGCAGCGTGATACCCATGGACTGAGGCCGCTCCTCTGTGTGAAGGACTTGGGAGGTAGATGGCATGGAATCGCCATGGTCCTTTATTGCAGTTTTGTACTCTGTACTTGGTTTTTCTTAAGCTTAATGGCTTTTTAAAAACAAGACTTGAAGCTCTAGTTTTCTAGATCTTTTACAGTAGATAGTAAAAGTTAAAAAAAAAAAGGGGAGCTTTTGAGGTTATCTACACAGAAACTGTCTAGCACTTAATACTATAAGGGAGTTTTTTAAAGGGATACACCATATTAAATAATATAATAACATCTTACATTATAACTCTGCTGAAAATCTTCAAATGTATTTTTCCACCTCCTGTGTTTAATGTGATATGAGCAAAAAATAATGAAAATTTCCAGAAGTAATGAGAGACACTAATCTTTATTTGCTGGATACTCAACCAATTTTGACCAGGTTAAATGAAAATAAATCCACCCTTATATACATTACAGGGACCCGCACCACAGATAATAAGTGTCTGTTTTAATTCATAGCCTTAAAAAAATCTTTGCATTGGGCCTCCTGCTCTGTACACTGAGTTTCCTGATTACACTAAAATAATTTGATTTCTCAGTGTTAAGTGTTTCTGCAGCCAATATGAACTACCTAGCTGAGTTACTTGAGAGACTGTATGGCCCACAAATTTCAAAATACTTATTTTGAAATTTAAAAACACTTCACCCTTTAAAAAATACTTTGCCAACCTCTGTTCTTTTAAACACTTAGACCAATCTACCTAACTTTCAAGAACGGCAAATTAAAATGACTGTCAGACAAGTAAAATCTGAGAGTTTTTAAACTCATCAAATAAGCTTTTAAAGGCTATACATTAGGAAAAAGGAAAATAACTCCAGAATGAAGGAGTGAACAAGCAAAGGAATTGGTAAAATATGGAACTATTCTAAGTATCTACTGACTGTATAAAACAGAGATTAGAAGGTATAATTTGTGGTGTTAAATTGAAAGATATAAAAACTACAAAAATGAACAACAATGGCATGAACTGGCAGAAGGCAATGGGCAATAAAGCATTCAAGGATCCCTGTATTATTCAAATTTAAGTCTGAACTTTAAGCATGTACTATTTAAAAACTGGAGTACTCACTAAAGGAAGACCAAAGAATAGAATATATAACTTCTAACAGAAGGAAGAGAATAAGAAACTCAGCCCAAAAGTGGAGGGGCAGTGGGGGTGGGGGGTGGTGGTGAACAGAAGAAAAAAACGAAATTCCCCAATAAAAAGACAGATTATGAGGATGAATTTTTTTAATTATAGATTTATGCTATTTGTATAAAGACAAACCTAAAATACAAGGAATAAGAAACACAAAGTAAAAAAATGACAAAAGATACACCACAGAAATAGAAACAAAATGAAAACAAAAGTAGCAATATTAACATTAGACAAAACGGACTTCAAGAGAAAAAACTTTATCAGAGAAGTGAAAATGAAGTAAAATATTGAAGACTAAAATGGAAAAGGCAGATTTTAAAACCTTTAAAATATATAAGGTAGGGAAGGATTACTTCTACAAGATAGAAAAGTACAAACCAATCAGAAAAGATCTAACAGAAAAAAAATTAAGAAAACAACCCCAGTTACATTGCATTGAATGAATGAACGAATGAATGAATGAATAAAACACCTAGCCATGGATGGAGTGGCTCCGTGGATTGAGTGCTGGCCTGAGAATCAAAAGGTTGCTGGTTCGATTCCCAATCAGGGCTGGCCTGCAGGCCAGGTCCCCAGTTGGGGGCATGTGATAGGCAGCTGATCAATGTCTTTCACTCCCACACTGATCTTTCTCTCCCTCTCTTCCTTCTTCCCTTCCCCTCTCTAAAAATAAATAAATAAAATCTTTAAAATATATCCCTCCCCACCTGGCTCAGTTGGTTAGAGCATCATCCCATGCACCAAAGACTGTGGGTTTAATTCTGTGTCGGGGCACATGCCTAGGTTGTGGTGTGACCCCCATATGGGAGACAACGGATCAAGGTTTCTCTCTCTCCCTCCCCCATCCTTCCCCACTCTGTAAAATCAATAAACATATCCTCGGGTGAGGATATCTGTCCCCTCTTCCATTTTGAAAAAAAATATTAAAAAAAGAAAGAAAATACTCCAGAATAAATTTAACCAAGGAAGTAAAAGGCCTATACCTGACAAACTATAAGACAATGAAGAAAGAAACTGAAGAAGATACAAATAAGTGGAAGCATATACCATGTTCATGGACAGGAAGAATTAACATCCCTAAAATGTCCATAGTAACCATAGCAATCTAGAAATTCAACATAATCCTATAAAAATACCAATGGTGCTTTTCACAAAATTAGAACAAATCATCCTAAAACTTATATAAAACCACAAAAGACCCTGAACATCTAAAGAAATCTTGAGGAAAGCCCTGGCTGGTGTAGCTGAGTGGACTGAGCACGGGCCTGCGAACCAGACAATCGCGGTTCGATTCCCAGTCAGGGCACATACCTGGGTTGCAAACCAGTTCCCTGCAGGCCAATTCCCAGCAGGGGACGCATGAAAGGCAACCATACATTGATGTTTCTCTCCCTCTCTCCTTCCCTTCCCCTCTAAAGATAAATAAATAAAATCTTAAAAAAAAAAAAAAAAGAAATCTTGAGGAAAAAAGAGCAAAGTTGGAGGCGTCGTGCGACTGGATATCAAACTATACTACAAGGCTTGAGTAATCAAAGCAGCATGGTACTGCCATGAAAACTAAAACACAGATCAATGAAACAGAACAGAGAACCCAGTTATAAACCCCCGCCATCACAGAGGCAAGAACATACAATGGGACAGTCTCTTCAATGCATGGTGTTGGGAAAAATAAAACTAGATCATTTTCTTCCACCATATACAAAAATAAAACTCAAAATGGATTAAAGACATAAATGTAAGATATGAAGTCATAAAATTCCTAGAAGAAAATACAGGCAGTAAACCCTTTGAAATTACTCTTAGCAATATTTTTTTTTGGATATGCATCCTTGTGCAAGGAAAAGGACAGAAAAAATAAACCAATGAAACTCCATTAAAATAACAAGCTTGTGTACAGCAAAGGAAGCCATTAACAAAACAAAAAGACAATGTACTAAATGGAAGAATGATACACACTATAAGGGTTAATATCCAAAATACATAAAGAACTCTTAAAACTTCACACACACACACACACACACACACACACACACATCCAAATAAAAAATGGGCAGAGGACCTGCACAGACACTTCTCCAAAGAGGACATACAGATGGCCAAAAGACATGAGAAGATGCTCAATGTCACTAATCATCAGAGAAATACAAATTAAAACCACAGTGAGATACCACAGCACACCTCAGAATGGTTATCATTAATAAATCAATAAACAATATGGAGATGAGAAAACTCATGCACTGTCGGTGCAGCCACTGTGGAAAACAGTATGAAGGTTGCTCAAAAAATTAAAAATAGAACTACCATATGATCCTGCAATTCCACTTCTGGTTATTTATCCAAAGAAATCTAAAACACTAATTCAAAAAATACATGCTCCCCTATGTTTACTGCAGCATCATTTATGGTAGCCCAGATATAGAAACAACTACATGTGTAATGATAAACGAATAGATAAAGAAGATGTGGTACATATATACAATGAAATATTAGCCATGAAAAAAGGGAAATGTTACTATTTGTGACAACGTAGATGGGCCTAGAGAATATTATGCTAAGTAAAATACATCAGACAGAGAAAGAAATATGATTTCACTTACATGCAAAATCTAAACAAGAAAAATAAACAAAATAGAAACAAACTCACAGATACAAAGAACAAATTGATAGTCATCAGATGAGAGGTGGTTGGGGGGATAGATGGCAAAGATGAAACGGATTAAGGAGTTCAAATTGCCAGTTATTAAAAACAATCATGGAGACATAAAGTGCAGCATAGGAAATGTAGCCAATAACATTTTGATAATTATGTATGGTGTCAGATGGGCACTAAACTGATCAGGATAATCACTTTATAGGATGTATAAATGTCTAGCCACTATGCTGTAGACCAGAAGTTAATACATTATTTTATGTCAACTGTGATTGAAAAATAAATTTAAAAAGAAAAATACCTAAATATTCAACTACATTAAAATTAGTAACTTCTGTTCCAAAAAGGAAGACAGAAAACCAAAAGATACTTGCACTACAGAACACAACCAAAAAAAAAAAAAGGCCAGAAATGATAAATAACTATAAATCAATAAGAAAAACAGCAAATAGAAAGCTAAGCAAAACATGAACCAGGCACTGCAGAGAATAGAAAAAGTAACAACCTATTATGTTCTACCTCACTAATAATCAAGGAACTATAAACTAATATAACATAAAACATTTCATTTCATACCCATCATATTGACAAAAGCTTAAATTATAACAATATCAAGGACATAAGCAACGGGAACTGGTGGTAGCAGCATAAATTGTTGTAACCACCTTAGAGTTTCCTATAAGTAATAAAGTTGAACCTGTACATATCCCATGGTCCAGCATTCCACTTGTAGAAATACCCTAGAGAAACTCTTCTATAAGGATAGATATACAAGGTCTGTCCAGAAGTCCAGCCATGGTTAATATAATGAGAATGGTCTGCACAACATTGAGGTAACCTGGCAGCCAAGGAGAGTGGACCAGAATGCTCATCCATGAAAAATGATGATTTCACCATACTAGTCAGTGGAGGTGGTAGATGCCATGGAGTGAGCATGTGTACTGTGTGGCCATTCCATTCCAAATGACTGAGAGAGTAGAGCGATGAAACTGTATGAAATTTTGTATTGAGCTTGAACATTCCTCAGAAGAAACTATTCAGATGATTCAGAAGGCTTTCAGGGACAATGCATTAAATGCAGCACAAGTAAAAGTGTGGCACAAACACTTCAAAGATGGTTCAGAATCTGTTGAAAAGTGATCCATATTCTGGAAGACCTGCAACAAGCATAACACCTGAGAATGCTGAATGTGTAGGGGCTGCAATCAACAAAGATCAGTGACTGACAATGAGAGAACTAAAAGCTGATCTGGGGATTCCAAAAACTACTGTGTCCAAGATTTTGGTGCTGGATCCTGAAATGAAACATGTTGTGGCAAAATTCATCCCGTGACTTCTGCTACCACAGCAGAAGAAACATCTGCTGCAGTTGCTAATGACTTGATTCAAACCACTACCAATGAACTAGATTTCCTCAAGAAGGTCATAACTGGAGACGAACTGTGGGTCTACAGCTATGATCCAGACACAAAGGCCCAGTCATCCCAATGAAAGCTGCCTAGTTCTCCATGTTTGAAGAAAATGCGGCAAAGTTGCAGCAAAATCAAGACCATGTTAACTGTGTTTTTTTATTGGAAAGGTGTTGTCCATCACAAGTACTCCCCCTCCAGGACAAATAATTAATAAGTACTACCTCTATGTTCTTTGTCAGTTGAGAGATGCAATACCATTGAAAACAGTTGCAGCTATGGGCAACTGGAGATTGGCGACTTCATTACGATAATGCACCCACTCATGCACCACGTCTTGTGCAAAGATTTTTAGCAAGACATCAAATCACCCACGTGACTCCACCCCCCTACAGCCCAGATTTGGTGCCCTGCCAACTGCTGACTTTTCCCAAAACTAAAATCACCTTTGAAAGGAAAGAGACTTCAGACCATCAGTGAGATTCAGGAAAATACAAGGCACCCAATGGTGATTCCAACAAAGGATGGTGCAGAGTGTTTTGAACAGTGGAAGAGATGCTGGCAGAACTGTGTGAGGTTCCAAGGTGCCTACTTGCAAGAGGACTGAGACATCATTGTCCTATGTACAATGTTTCTTGTATCTTCTTTATGAATGTCTCCATTTTTCATATTACGTGGCAGGATACTTTCTGGGCAGACCTCATAAAAGAATGTTCATAGCTACGTCTGAGAAACTCTTCTCAAATTTTGCCTTACCCTAGTCCTAGCCCTGTTCAAAGCAGCATTCTTTTTAATAACTAAAAATCAGATGGGGAGTGGATGGCGGAACTAATAGGGAGTAAAGAAGCGGTTCCCAGGAGTTGAAAGACATAGGAAGAGGTTGGTATAAGAGTACAAAGTTTCAGCTATAGGATGAATAAAGTCTAAGGCTGTAATGTATAGCACGGTGATTATACTTAACAATAATGTGCTGTATTGTATAATTGGAATTTGCTGAGAGTAGAACTTAACTGTTCTCACAAAAAAATGGGGTTGGGGTAATAGCTATGTTAATTAAATTAATGGTGGGAATCCTTTCAAAATGTATCAATATATGTATATCAGATCACCACATACACTTTAAATATCTTACAACTCTGTCGATTATACCTCAATAAAGCTTCAAAAAATGTCAGAAATACCCCAAATCTCTATTTGGTAAAATGGATAAATTAACTGTATTTTCCTATACTGGGATACTATACAGCATTAAAAAGTGAAATAAACTTTAATTTTTAAAGACCAATATAGGCCCCTGGCAGGTAGCTCAGCTGGTTAGAGCATTGTCTTCATATGCCAAGGTTGGGGATTCCATCTCTGGTCAGGGTACATAACAAGAAGCAACCAATGAATGCATCAATAAGTGGAACAACGTATCAATGTTTCTCTTTCCCTCTCTAAAAAAAAAAATGAAAACAATATATTATTTAGGGCTTTTAAATATGGTAAGAACTACTTTTAAAAAGCAAAATAACATAAAATCATAAAATTGAGGAAACAGATTACTTCTAGTGGGGAAGGAGAAAAATGCAGCAGGGGAGAGATTCTTAGGAGATTCCAAAGTTATTGTTAATGACATTTCTCAATTTGTGTGGTAGGAACACAGCTCTGATTATACTGTTCTTTAAAACCTACATATTACCTTTTTATTCACTCTTTTAGAAGATGTATTTCATAACAAGAAAAATTAATCCTCAAAACACAAGAGAACAATTTGTTCTTTTAACTAATTGTCTTGATTTAACAAACAGAAAACTTATTACTAAAACAAATAACCCATTTAAAAATGGGCAAAAACATGAAAAAATATAAAACTAAAAATTGGCAAAAAACTTGTAGACACTTCACCAAGAGGTATAGATGAATAAGCACATAAAAAAAAAGTACTCAGTATCATTTTCCATTACAGAAATACCAATTAAAACCAAAATAACCATGAGTACACATCCAGTATAATGGCTTAAAAAAAAAAAAACACTGACAATACCAAGTGTTAACAAAGATGTGGAAAAACTAAAACGCTCATGCACTGCTCATGGAATGTAAAATGGTAGAGCCACTTTGGAAAACAGTTTGGCAGGTTTTATTTAAAATATACATTTACGCCCTGACTGGTGTAGCTCAGTGGATTGAGCGCGGGCCTGCGACCCAGAGGATTGCGGTTTGATTCCCAGTCAGGGCACATGCCTGGGTTGCAGGCCAGTTCCCTGCAGGGGATGCACAAGAGGCAACCACACATTGATGTTTCTCTCCCTCTCTCCTTCCCTTCCCCTCTAAAGATAAATAAATAAAAATCTTTAAAAAAATAAAATAAAATAAAATATACATTTACCACACAACCCAGCAATCTCACTCCTAGAGAAACAAAAACATACCCATGCATAAACTTGTATGCCACTACTCAAAACATTATTCAAAAGCCAAAACCAAGAAACAATTCAAATGCCCAGCAATTTGTGGATAAATAAAATGTATATATTTATACAATGGAATACTGCTTAGAAATAAAAACAAACTACTGTCACATATAATATGAACTTCATAAAACATGCTAAATTAAAATCAGACACATAAAACTACATATTATGATTCCATTATGTGAAATTGCAAGAAAAGGCAAAACTATAGAGGCAGAAAGCAAATCAACAGTGGGCTGGGTTTGTAAGTACAGGCCGGCTTGCAAATTGATGCAAGGAAACTGTTTGGAGTGATGGACATAAGTTGTGGTAATGGTTGTACAACTACATAAAGTTACTAAAATTAATAAAACTTCATGTTTAAAATGGGTAAATTTGCCCTGGCTGGTATAACTCAGTGGATTGAGCACTGGCCTGTAAACCACACAGTCGCTGGTTCAACTCCCAGTCAGGGCACATGCCTGCGTTTCAGACCAGGTCCCTAGTGGGAGAGTGCTCAAGGCAACAGATCGATGTTTCTATCCCTATTTTTCTCCCTCTCTTCCCATCTCTCTAAAAATAAAATCTTAAAAAAAATAAAAAGTAAATAAAATGGGTAAATTTTATGGTATGTATAATTATACCCCAAAGAACTATACTGTTTTTGGTTTGAACTTCGGGGAACATACTAAGTAAATAATTTTAATGGTTCAAAAAGCATCTTCATGAATCAGCAACCCTTCTTCCTATACAAAGTAGAAGTAAATTATATATTTTTTGATGTGCCTTCAAAAGACTTTCCAGAACATTCCAGGATTCTATTAACCTATTTGATCTCATTTATAGCTGGGATATAATGTAGAATAAAATCTTTTTGGGGGGAGAGAGGTCTTCATTTTTACATAGTCTGTGATCATTTGTGCATCTAACAAATATTTAGGTCATGCTTGACAAGAGGTAGGTACTGTATTTGAACCAAAAATCAATTAGTGCAGTAGTGATTTTTACTACATTCTGAAGAAAGTTGTTTATACAAATACATCAAATAATGGGAACTAGGGACTCACAAAAAATGTTGTAAGTCAGGGATACCAGTTATTTGCTCAGTTTTTTCAAAAAGATCTCTGAACCATTTATTATATTTTTAAATAAAATATAAATGTCAGCCCCCATTTTCCCTCCCTAAGGAACTAGTAGTAATCTAAATAATGTGGGTAGTAAATTAGAATTTCTGTGTGTCCCACACTGGACTAGTTTCACTCTATTTTGCTGGGATGTCACCTGTCCTCAAGGCCGTTAGCACAGCATTTGTAGACTTTTATTTGTGTTTGTTCAAAGTTCTCTCTGTGAGTGTTAAGTCTGTCTTCTCCACATCTACATACCCAAATCTACAGATCTATGTGTTTTTCTCCTTTGTGTCACAAAATTAAGACTACAGAATGTACCCCACTTCACATCCAGCTTTTATTTAAATACATACCATGGAAATCCTTCCAGGTCAACATATATAGTTCTAACATTTTTTTTTTTTTTTAAGAATTTATGCCCTAGCTGGTGTGGCTCAGTGGATTGAGTGCCAGCCTGTGAACTAAACGGTTGCCAGTTCAATTCCCAATCGGGGCACATGCCTGGGTTGCAGGCCAGGTACCCAGGATGGTGCACATGAAGAGTTCACAGACCCACGCTCAACCTACTGAGCCACACCAGCCAGGGCCTAACATTCTTTTAAATGGCTGCATAATCTTCTTACACATGGAAATATCGTAAGTCATCCACTACTTCACCAATGGGCGTTTACCGTTTCCAGCTTTTTGCAACCGTAAGCAGTACTGCAATAAATAAATATCCTCGTACTATATGCATATGTTTTACTTCTATTTTGATAGGATACTGGTCTAAAAGGACTGTTGGGTCATTTTATTAAAAGATGACAAACAATTTCCCAAAAAAAACCACAGAAACTCAAATTTCCGTGCAGTGGTAACTTGAAAAAATATTACTGTAAATATAACACTGCAAGCAATAAATTTGACGATAATTAAAGTAATTAAACTTCAGGCTCAAGTGCTAAAATCATATCAAAATAAAAAAGCCATTCCATTTAAAACATTATTAGAGCCCTGGCTGGGGTGGTTTAGTGGATTGAGCGCCAGCCTGTGCTCCATTCCCAATCAGGGCACATGCCTGGTTTGTGAGCCAGGTGTCCAGTTGGGGGCGTGTGAGAGACAACCAATCAGTATCTCTCTCACACATCCCTGTTTCTTTCCCTCTCTTACTCCCTCCTATCCCCTCTCTCTAAAAAAATAAAGTCTTTTTAAAAAATCACTTTCTCTTAAAAAAAATAAAACCCTATTCGGGACTGAAAAGTACAAGACAATTCTGCCATCACAGAAATCTAGTTCACATACAGTACGTGAACATATTTCAATACTGCAATGAGCACTAAAGTATAAACTATATTTGTAGCAAATGCCATGTTACCATCTTACATTTAAGATTATGTAGGCGAAGCATTTTTTGGTATGTTTCCAATATTAAAACCTGGTAACACTAATCATCTTTTTTTTTTTTAATTCATAGCTTTAAAAAATATCTTTGCGTTGGGCATCCTCCTCTGTACTCCTAGTTTCCTGATTACACTAAAATAACTTGACTTCTCTGCTAACATAAAGAGAATAGAAAACAAATGGCCCCTCTGAGAGATAACAATGGCCTTGCTCTTTAACAGCCAAAATTTTTCTATGCTTTCCAGGAGCTTTTCAAATGGCAATAAATTCCGAATGAATAACTAAAGTCATTCTAACAAATGCGTAGAACAAGCTCTGAAACCCAATACTAAAAAAGGCAAAGTTTCACGCTTGGGGCTTTATAAAGTATACCCAATTATGAACGTACAGCTCAAAAATGAGTACTATTAGGTCACCCCGAATTCACCTGGACTACTTTCTGATGGCAACTCCGTGGAGTTTAATCCCTGAAGAGTCCTTTCCTAAACTTAATCACATGAGAGAAAACCCGGCCCCGCCCCACCGGCTGAAGACAGTGATGCTAAACGCTCGCAGGTTGTCTCATTCAATTCCTAATCCAAGGGATTAACAGAAACTGCCTGCCTTGCAGATTGCCTTTCCAAACCCAATGAAACAGAAAAGATGGGACTAGGAAAAAGCTATTTTTGATGAAAAGCTGCCTTTTCCGGCCAGTGGGCCTCAAAGGGAGCCAGGGACCCAGCATTGCAAAGAATTCAGCCCTGCTCCCAGGCGGACCACTTCCCGGGAGCTGGCCCGTGGCGCCCGTGGCGCCCGTGGCGGCCCTCCCCCCCCCCACCGCCCCGCCCCAAATCGGTCGCAGGAAGCCGCTCGCCCGGGGCACTAGTCTGCACTAGAACAAGGGCAGAGGCCACCTGACATCCTGCCTTGTGCTCCACTCCGCTTCGCCCCGAACAGTACGGCCTTGCCCAGACCAGTCCCGCCTTGCGAGGAGCTATACATGACCTGCGCTCACCATCACAGTTCTCTCCTCAGCCATCTTGGCTCCGCCCACGACTGCGCGGCCGGAAGTAAGCTGTTTCCCAGGCAACTATGCGGAAGTTGTAGGCCTAGGGGGAGTGGGAGGGGCCTAAGCCGAGAAGGGAGTAGTTGGAAGTCTGAGGGTTTCACCCGTCCCACTTGATGGTTTTCTGGAAGCTGGGGAAGGGTAAGGTACTGCTCCACAGATAGTTTTGACTGATGAGGGAAATGTGCAGCCAGTCATCCCTGGGCAACCCCTACCACTGCCTACCCTTTTAAGGGTGGTGCTGGAGAAGCACGGGACCCCGATGACTAGAGGGACCAGCCACACTTGGGAGAGCCAGAGCAACCCTCCTGCCACATGACTTTGGTTTTACAGTCACAACACAGCATAGGGTACCTCATTGTGGCCAATGACGAAACCTAAGATTGAAATGGAGCTAAAAAATTCCTATCACCTAGTGACATCAGAGCCGTCCTAATGTGATGCAAGGCATTACATGTTTGTGGTGATAAATCTGCTGCACCGCCAGTCATAAAAATATAGTACATACTGCCCTGGCTGGTGTGGCTCAGTGGATTGATTGCTGGCCTGAGAAACAAAGTGTCGCTGGTTTGATTCCCAGTCAGAGCACATGCCTGGGCTGTGTGCCAGGTCCCCAGTAGGGGAGTGTGCAAGAGGCAACCACACATTGATATATCTCTCCCTCTCTCCTTCCCTTCCTCTCTCTAAAAAAAATAAATACAATCTTAAAAAAAAAAAAGAATAGCACATACAATTATATACAGAACATAACACTTGATAATGAACAAATATGTTGCTGGCTTATGTACTTACCATAGTATTGTTATAGTGTACTCTTTCTCCTTATGAAAAATTATGCTGTTACACCAGCAGCAGCCTCCTGCATCTTGTGCTTACTGCCACTCTTAATTGCATAATATTCTCTCGTGCTTGACTTAATCTCGTGTTGTTTTGTAAATTTGGTGTGGCCTAACTGTACAGTGTTTATAAAGTTTATAGTAGTGTACAGTAATGTCTTAGGCCTTCAGTCACTTACTGTTCTCTCACTGACTCTCCAAGCAACTTCCAGTGCCGCGACATCCATTCATGGTAAGTGCCCTTTATAGTGTATCCTTTCTTATTTTTGAAAACATTGTTCATTCATTCATTCATTCATTCATTCTTAGAGAGTGGAGAAGGAGAAAGAGAGGGAAACATCAGTGTGTGAGATACATCCATCGGTTGCCTCTCGCAAGCCCCCAACCAGGGACCAGGCCTGCAACCCAGGCATGTGCCCTGACTGGGAATCAAACCGGTGACCTTTTCGTTCACAGTGTAAGAAATGTGCTTACCCCGTCCACAAACAAAGGATTCAGAGGCTTGGAGTACAGCGAAAGCGAGCCATTTATTTACGTAATCTTGCGAGAACAAGTGTCCTGACAGCAGGCACACGTGGGTGGTGCAAAGCAGATGGTCTTATCCCTAATGTAATTGGCCCCTCCCCATTTCTCCATTGGCTGAATACTCTGGATTTACAATCTGGCGCGATTTCCTTTAATTCTAATTGGTTCTCTTTGCGGTTTTGAATTTAGTTATCTTCCGGGAAGATTCCACCAGACCTCAGGATTGAGTCACTTTAACTTGGAGTTTCTCACAACAGGCCACTGCTCAATCCACTGAGCCACACCAGCCAGGGCCCCTTTTTTATTTTTTATATCATATTTTTACTGCACCTTTCCTGTATTTAGATATGCTTAGATATACAAATACCATTGTGTTATAATTACCTACAGCATTCAGTAGAATAACATACTGAACAGGCTTGTAACCTAAGAGCAATAAGCTGTATCAGTGATTTTCAACCAGTGTGCCACATGGAGTTTTAAGACATGCAGTACCTGACTGTTTAGTCAGGGGGCATTGACCTCTTTTCCCTTAGATTGATTGCCAAATTAAAAAACAACAACAATCAATACGATAGCTGTCCTGTGTGCTGAATCAAAATCATACCTATTTTTTCATAAGGTTGGCAGAAAAAAAATTTGGGGGGTACACCACAGAATTTTAGTAATTAGTTTAAGTGAGCCATAAGATGAAACATGTTAAAAATCACTACACTGTACCACATAGCACAGGTGTGTGGTAGGCTGTACCATTCAGGTTTGTGTTAAGTATGTGCTTTCATATTCACACAATGACAAATTCATATAATGATGCATTTCTCAGAACAATCCTCCTCATTAAAGGGTGCATAACTGTATTTCAATTCTTCCTCCTGGGAGTCCCCAGCCCCCAAACCCAGAGCATTCTCACCTTAGGTAAATAACCTCCTTGTTTCTTGGTTGTCATATCCACCTGAGGTACTCACCTCATCAGCCTTCCATTCTTGTTTGTGCCAGAGTCTGCAAACCTGCTGCTGGCGGGCTGCATTTCAGCACAGTCTCCTTTTGATTGGGAGTATTTTTAATGTGGATGAAAAGGGGGTTCTAGGAAAAGTAACCTCATGGGGTGATCTGATCATAAACTGCTACCTGGGCAGGTCATGAAGGGTAGTCACACATCAGGCACAAAATGCTTTTAGTGAAAGGTTTGGCTTTGCCTTAAGCAAGCCCTGTGCATTGTTTCTGTGCATTGTTTCTGGGCACATACATCAACACACCTTTGAAACGCCACTGTTCAGGAGAGAGCACATAATCTTGTTAACTGTACTGTAATTCAATCCCCGCCTTGCTTTCTCCCACCTTTATGTAATCTTCCTACTGCCCTCAATTCCAAATGCATAAAAAAGAAACTGCCAACTCTCATTCTGAGAATTTTCTCAGTCTGTCGAGATGTTGCTTCTAGTTGTATTCTGTTTAGCTCAAGTAATTTTTATAAAAATTTTCTACAAGTTTGGGCATTCTTACAATGGACAAAAGTCACATTTCACAAGAAAGCCAGAAACCCAGCCTCAGGATAAATGAAGAACCAATAATGGGCCTTTCTCCAAGGCAGTATGGAGGAATGGGCAGTCCTTCAAGGCAGTATAATAGACCTAAAAACTATATAGGCATTTCTTCACCTTTTTGCCAGTCCTCACTTCCCAGCATACTTCACACATTATACATTACTTATCTGGCCTCTGGTGTGGTGAATTACACGCTAGGTCTTTCCACTGGATGATCGTGAATATGTGTGAGCTTTGGCATCAAACATGAGTTCTGAATTTGACTACTGCATGACGTGAGCCAGTCATTTTGTGAGCATGATTCGTTTCAGCAACTATGTGATGGATGAAACATAACAGGATCCCTCTACCTGAAGGACCAACCTTCGAGAGTAGCAACATTAAATAGTAATGTAAGCAAAGTTTATGAAGAAACAGTTCACGAAGAAATACAAGTGGTTGTTAAACATATGAAAATATAACTTTGCAAAGAAGAAAACATGCAAATTAGCGTTTCCAAGGAATACTTTCGACCTCAAATACTGACAAAGAACAAAAATTTTCACTGGCACAGTTCTGAGGAAACACCCATTCTTCATCCGTGGTTAGTGAAAATGTGAGTCGGTACACCCTCCACTGGGTGCAGTTTGGCAGTAACTACTGAAAATAAAAACACACATAAACTTTAACTCAATTAGTGCAATTCTAGGAATTTATTCTACAGGTATAAATGTGGGAAATGACTTTACAAAGTTATTCAGTGCAGCATTGTTTGTAATAACCAACACTTAAAAACAACCTAAGTACTCAATAATTGAGGTTAAATAATGATCATAAGCCCATAGTATATGGTACATGAAAAAGAAAAAGGCAACTATTTACATATTGATACAGAAGAATTGTCAATACATAACAACAGATAAAAATAAAGAGCAGAAAAATGTATGCAGTATCTGTGTTAACCAAACAGAAGGAAAAATAAAGAGGAATATTATGTACATAATTGCTTGTATACTTAGAAAATATCTCTGGAAGGATATTCAAAGCCAAACGTGGTTACTTGTAAGGAGAGCGGGGCAATAGAGGGACAGGGAAGGAAGAGACTTTGTACTTTGTGTGCAGCCTGAACTTTGTACTATATGGATGTACCATACGGAACAACATAAATATATACTTACAATTGTGGTGAGTGCTAGGGAGAAATAATAGAATAATGGGAGCATATAATAGGGAGATCCAATCTAGGCTTGTTTGGACAGGGAAATTTCCCTCGGTGCTTAAAATGAGATGCTTAAAATGACACTTAAAGAAGAAAGCATTAGCTTGGGGAACAGGGATGAGGAAGTGAGCAGGATGGGGAAGAATTCTAAGGCAAAGGAAGAGCTTGTGAAAGGTACTGAGGATAGAAAATCTGACCAATTTGCAGCACAGAAATACCAGTGTAGCTGGAAAGAAGTTATCGAGGAAAGTGCTGGTTGCAATAGGCGGAGAGGTAGGGGGACTGGTCGTGCACATCCACAGAGGCCACGTGAGCAATTTTCTTCTAAGGACATTGGGAAGGGACTAAGTGTTTCAAGCAAGGAATAACATGTTCAGAATAAACACTGAAGGAGTTAGTGTTAGATAAGGAGAGAATGAGCTGGGGTGGGGACAAGAATCGACCATCTAGGGGAAACTTAAAGGTACTGCAAACAAATGAGCTGAGCAAGCAGTTCCTTGGACTAAAGTGATGGGAAAAGAAAAAGTGAATGGATTCTCGAAAAATTTAGGAGGCAAAATAAGCCTCCTATGGTGAAGCTTTGGATATGGGAGAATGAGGTTAAGGGAGATAGATATCACAAAAAATTACTAGATTTCTAACTTTAAAAACAGTTAAATGAATAGTACAGTCAATGACTGAAATGGGGAGCCCTAGGGAAGAAGGTGTTGTTTGTTGGTGGGAAAGCTTATGAGCATGCTTCCCAATATATAAAATCTCCCTGAAAGAAGTCCTGTGAGGAGTAAATGACATTATTTACACCTGCGTTATTAAATAAAAGCTATTGCTATTATTATTAATCATGTTTGAAAATCTCTCCTTTGACCCCAGATTTCAAGGGCCTTTTTCATAAGAAAGTATGCTGGTTTCTCAAACTACAATAGGTAATTAGAAAAATCCCCTCAAAAAAAAACATAACATCTTCACAGAAAAATCCCAGAATCACATAGACAATGTTTCTTGTGTGACACCATGAGTCTTCATTTCCCTTTGAAATCCTTGCTTATCAGGATCATTCAAGTCATACAGCTGGGTAAGGCATTCCAAATAATAGGGTATTTATCTTTCCCCCCCATGGTAGGAGCTGAGAAAACATGAGAAAAATTAGGCACTAGTAACTTTTTAACACCCTCAACATATATAAAGAAGTTTTCATTGAGATTCTACAATTTTAAATATTTTTCAATGTCATTCCTACTGTGCTCATGTCTACAGCCAGCTCTGTTCTGATCAACCTGCCAGGCAACTCTCCAGCCCCGTCCGCCTCTTTGTGGTGACCAGCCCCTCCCCACCCCCAAAGCCCAAACCACCAACTCCTCGGGAAACAGCTTAAAAATAATATGAAGCTTTAGGGGCCTTCATGAAACACGTAAAACACGCCCATTTCCAATACTATAGCTATAGTCAACAGTGAATGTGGGCAAACACATATCTACTGCATTGTTTGTGAGAAAAGAAAAAAACTGGAAACAACCCAAATGTTCATCACCAGGGATTGTTTAAATAAACCAAATTGACTTCCAAATTGACTCAGGACTTCCATCCTGTAGTCCATTTTGTAGTCTTTAAAAAACTTTTTAAATTTTTATATGTTTTTTGAGGGGGAGGATGGAGGAAGAGAGAGAGAGAGAGAGAGAGAGAGAGAAACATTAACTACCATCTCACACATCCATGCATTTATGCATGTGCCCTGACCGGGGGTCGAACCTACAACCTTATGTTGGGACAATGCTCCAACTGAGCAACCTAGCCAGGGCTAAAAAAGGCTTTCTTTTCAAGGTGATGAAGGTTGTATGAGAAAAGTAAAGTATAGAAAATATAATATCCTTATATCTGTGTTAAAAAAATTAAGAGGAAGACACAAATAAGCAAAATCTCTAAAAAATTAAAAACACAAAAAATTAGAAGGAACATAGTCACGTTTTACAAATAAAATTTTGAGAAGAAATTGCAGGAAACTGGTAATGATGTTTGTCACTATAAAGTAGAAAGAATAAGGTGACTTACTTTTCACAGGTTAATATACTATCAAATTTAACTTTGTATTATCCTTGTATTTGTAATTTAAAAAACTAATAAAATACATAAATGAAATGATTTTTAAACTCTCATTCTGAGAATTCATTTCTGATCTGGATATAGAAAAGAACACTCACAAACAAAGGAAAGGACAGATTAGCTAGAAAACAAAAAATATTTTTAACTCGTTAGAAAGCTGAGGTCATAAGGAAATCTGATGGAACCATCTCCAGAAGTGCTAAGTAGCCCTTCATAGGATAAAAGATACTGACGGCTGTTCCAAGTTCTAGCTGAAAGAGGAATCCAATATAGGGGAATAAAGAGAAATCAGTTGAAATTTAACAAAATTTTAACAGTCTTATCGAGGCTGGCATGACATTATAATCTAGAGGACCCTAATTCACAGAAAAGCCAGTACCTACCCACCAATCTTACCTTTAGGATTGTAATCAAATAAATGCAGTGAGGTAATAAATCAAAAGTGGAAGGAGGATGGGTCATAGAAGAAGAGTTGAGACAGATCACCCCTGCCTGTGAGGTGAGTAGAACCTCTCTGAAGGGCAAGATACTCGTTCAAAATCAGGGGTCAAGGCAGGATGCTGAGTAATCCATCAGAAGTACTCTTGAAGGCTACGAATGGAGCAGGAGGGTGGAGAGACCCATCCCCCAGGCACTGTGGGCATTCATCCTCAAAAGACTAAGGGTAGGGCACACATGAGAACTGCGATACCTCCGCACTCCTCCACACCACTCACAAAAAGACAACCGCTCCCCACAAAAACAAGACAAAACAAACCTTGGGAGCTAGGTTGTAAAGTAGAGAGAGATCTCCCACATTTCCCAAAGCTGATGGCTTGGCTAAGAAGCAAAGTCATTACTCGGACATCAAGCCAATGCCCCAAACCCAGGCCCTAGTGAAGAGAAAATTCTGATTCTGCCTTCAAAATATCTGAAGCTAGTGGTTAACTGAACCACACTAAAGCTGCAGTAGGGCCCGCATACAGGTCCAATATACATACAGCACATTGACTGAGCCACTACTCAAGTATCTGAAAGAAAAATGGGCATGCCCCATTTTAAAGGTAATATTTACATCAGCCAGTCTCTCCTGCTTTTTTAAAATATAAAATGTCCAGTATACAATCAGATATACAAGACACGTGCAAAAGCAAGAAAATGAGATCCATGGTCACAGAGGAAGGGTTCAATAGAAGCAGAACTTGAGATTCCCCAGATAGTGATTGAATTTTCAGTCAGGATTGTTAAAATAACTTTGCTAAAAAATCTTGTGGAAAATGTGGACAACATGCAGAAAGAAATGGGACATCTTAGCAGAAGCATAGTAACTATACAAACATAATGAAATGTCAGAATGAAAAATACAATATCAGAAATAAATAATTCATTAGATGGATTTAACAGAAACGCATCAGGGAACTTGAGCACAGCTAAATGGCAAGTATCCAAATTGAAAATAAAAAGAGAAAAGAATGGGAGAAAATTATCTGAGATCTGTAGGATAATATCAAATGACCTAATATATGTGCGGTTAAAGTCCCAAAAGGAGAGGGGACAGAGTATGGAACAAAGAAATACTTGAAGAGATAATGACCAGGAAACACCCAATATTAATGAAAGACATCAACATAGATCCCAAAGGTTCAGTAAACTCCACACAAATTAAAACATACCTACACATATCATAGCCAATCAGCTGGAGACCAAAGGTAAATCAACTGCATTACAGACAAGTAAACCAATAAAAATAATGAATTCCTTTTTCACCAGAAACAAACAAGACCTGAGAACAAATAAATGGCTTCTTTAAAGCACTAGAAGAAATAAAAGGTCAACATAAACTTCTATACCCAACTAAAATACACCTCAAAAATAAAAGTAAAATACATTCTCTGACAGGGTACAGCTAAAAATTTTACCTCTGAAAAAACTGCAATAGAAGAAATGCTAAAAGAATTTCTTTGGAGTTGAATTTATACCAGATGAAACCTTAGATTTGCTGAAAAAATATGAAGAACAATAATAATGAAGTATTGTGGGGAACAGAATAGAGAGTCTGGAAATAACTACACACACATATGATCCATTGATTTTCAACCAAGCCGCTAGTCAGTCTACTGGACGAAGGAAACTTTTTAAACAAATGTTGCTGAAACAACTGGATATTCATGTTCAAATAAAATAAACCTCATTCTGTACACAAAAATTAATTTGAGATGTATCATATACCTAAAACTCTAAACCATATATATCAAACCTAAAAGCACTGAGATAAATCATAGGCCATCTATGACCCATAGTCATAAAATTTCAATCCACAACATTTCTAGAAGAAAATATGTCCTTTGTGACCTTGGGGTCGTAAAACCATAAAAGAAAAAATTGATAAGGTGGATTTTATCAAAATAAAAATTCCTGTTTATCCAAAAATCCTCATGAAAAAAGCAAATGGAGAAAATAAAGTGAACAGAGGTCCTGGCTAGGTAGCTCGTTGGCCAGAGTGGTGTCCCAGTCTGCGGGGGTTGCCCATCAACCTCCCAGTCCCTGGCTGGGTTGCATGCAGGGGCCAGCCAATAGACGTGTGGATGAGTGGAACAATAAACCGATGTTTCTAAAAATCTATTTTAAATAATTTTCAAAAGTAAACTACAGTCTAACAAAAAAGAAATCACAGTATGTATATTTGTCAAAGGACTCATATCCAGAAGTCACAGAATAACCACAATAAAAAAGACAATCCAATTTTTCAATGGGAAAAGATGTGAAAGACACTTCAGGAAAGGAATACAAACATAAAATAAGCATATGAAAAGTACTCGACATCACTAATCATCAGGGAAATGTAATTAAAATCACAGTGTTTATTTAACCTACCAAAATGACTAATATAAAAGGCACGGACAACAGCAGCAAATGCTGACAAGAACATGGAAAAACTGGAACTCTCATACCTCATTGGTGAGAGTACGAAATGGTAAACCACTTCAGAGAACGGAAAGGCAGTTGCTTAGAAAGTTAAATGCACACTTACCCTATTGACCCTATGACTCAGTAATTTTCTGCTCTTAGGTAACCAAGAGAAATGAAAATATGTCTCCACAAAACAAGAACAAAAAAATCTTGTAAGAATTTTATAGCAGTCTTAAGTCACAATCGCCCCAAACTGGAAGAAACCTAAAAGTCTATCCATAGGGGAATGTCTAGGCAAATTGTAGTATATTTATAAAATGATCTGCTACTCAGCAATTAAGAATTTACCAATACATAAAGAGTGGATGTCTTTAAAGCATTATATGAAAGAAGCCAGACATGAAGGACTACTTATTATATGATTCCATTTATGTGAAGTCCAAAAGCAGACAAAATAGATCTTTAATAATAAAAATCAGGAAATGATCATTGGAGTAGGGAAGGGAGCAGGAATAATTTGAAACATGCACGAGAACTTGGTTTGTGATGATACTGTTTTACATCTTCTTTTGGGCAGTTATCAACAGTGTGTATACAATTATCAAAACATCTTGATTTCTATAATCAACTTTAAAATGAGCGGAGCGCTTCTATTTCAGGAGCATCTTTCCCCAAGCCTATACTGATCTTTTCTCAGTGGGACCTTTGGGCTCTAATCTTGTCAGGGTTAGGACCTCGACTGTGGAACTTATCTTAAAAAGCACACAATTCCCGCTGAACACACAATTCAGTGTCCCGCTGAAACAGTTTAGAAATCTGTGAAGCAACTTTATTTCCATTGCTTAGTGAGCAACATGTTTGACCATGTGTAAGGCACTGACTTGTACTAATGTTGAACTTAACATGAAAAAACAAAACTTACTTCATTGCAAACTAGTCAAAATAATGGAGTATATATTCATTCTTCACAGGTATGTAGCACACTGTAACTTTTCATTCTCTGGTACTTACTGCTATGACCTTTATAATACTCCAAACCAGTCAGAGGATTTTGAGATACAAAAATCATTTCTTATGCATGCAGGCATCTTTTCCAAAGAGAAGGGTGGGGGAGGGTCTTACCTCCTTTGTTAGCAAACACTTTAGTATTTGCCCTAGTTATGCAGAAATGGACCACAACTCAGGATCATACGGTAGGAATTTATTAAGCAAACAATTTTGTTCATACCAGGAGGACCAGCAATTAGGTTATAAATGAGAGCAGGTGCAAGAACTTACAATTTTAGAGCATTCCATTAGAATGTCTACTGCCCAAATAGGCCCACAAGCGGTGCTCCATAATGCTGGTTATCATTTTATGCTGCACTCCCTCTGAGAAAATGATGTGACCTGCAGAGGTGGGAATGCACAGAGGGAGTCTCCTTCCAAGAGGAAGCTGGGAAATTCAATCCTGCTGTGTATGTTTGTTCGCTCCTCAGGAATCCCAGCTTGGCCAGTTGATTCCAGAGAGCCAGCTTCTCACTGCACAAGCCTGATTCCCAATGACAAGAAACAGCCATTTAATGTGCACAGAAGTGGCTTTGGGACACTGCTTTGTTATTATGCATACAGAAACCAATTTTAGCCATGAAAAGAAAATCTAAAATCTGTACAAGCAAGTTTTCAGAACTTCCTGGAGAACTAATATAGAGAATAATTTTCCATTTCTATAACCATCTTCCAAATTCCCACCATGAGTGCTCCATGGCAAAAGGCAGGCAGCTTGAAAAGTGAAGACCAAACTTTTACACAGATGTAGTCAGTGAGGAGGGATGCACAGGTGCCAAATAAAAGAACAAGTCAGGAACTGTTACTTTGTGCATAACATGAAGTCAAGTCATTAGGTCAAAATAGGCAGGACTGACCTTCTGAAGAGGCTTGGAAATGTGGGACTTGCTTAACTCTCATTAAAATGCTAGGGTAGCTCTCAAATGTGAAGGAGAAAAGGCATAAGTTGGGTCCTTCTTAGTACACCATGAGGTCAACAAGAGACCTGTTTTGAACAGCTAAGAGCCAAAAATAAAAATTGGTCATTGAGTTCTAAGGCAATCTAAGGCTTAGGTCCCTCTAAGAATCTCTGTAACTTTAGCAGGTACTGTTGGAAAGGCTGTTTCAAAATCAGCACAGTGCCAGGAAAAGAATATAGCCTCATGGTCAAAATGTGCCTCCAGCTCTGCCTGACATTAACTAGCTGGGTGACCTTGGTCAATCCATGGGTCTTGATGTAGAACCAGGGTTGTTAAGGGCTTCCAGACAAACCAAAGGGTCCTCTTCATTGCTGTACCTCCAGTGTCTAGAACAGTGCCTGGCACTTGTGAGTGTTGACTGAAGGAACCTAGGTTTGAATCTTCATTCTGTCACTTACAAAAGGAGGACCTCAGGAACTTTTATGAAATGAAGATGGTAACTGCCTCATGAGATTGCTTTAAAAAGATGGACATGAAGCATTAAGACTAAGTTAGCTCATAATTATTATATAGTATTCCTTACATTTATCTCCTTTCAGGACATTTCAGTTTTGTTGAAGACACCTTTTGTGGTGTGCAGCCAGCAAACCGTGGTGTCCACAAGATCTGACTACCAACCCACAGGCGTAAGCCCCCAAGAGCCACATTTCTACCAATGGGCTGGTCCCATGACTCTGTTTGGTTCTGTCTACATGTGTCTGGAACAGTTAACATGTAACACCTAGAGTTATGGGGTAGCTACAGGAAGAGCAAAGCTGTTAGGACGATGTGGATGTACTGATAGGAAACAATACCAAAGCAGGAGTTGAAAATGGCTTTCTAGTTCCTGGATCCAATCTCATTCTGCCTTTGAGAGTCTGTGAGAGCATTCTGTATCCTTATTTTTTGCTCGTTAGTACTGTATGCTTATTATTTATAAGGCTTTGTTTTCCTATTTTCTCTGATCCTCACAATATTCCTATAAAAGATGATATAGCATAAGAATGAACACAAGAAATCATACAAGCATGACCCTGCCATATATTTTCCTGTTAACTTTTGAGTTAATGAACCTGTTTTCTCATAAATTAGGGGAGAAACGCCTTTGTTTTAGGCCTGCTTAGAAGACACAGATAATTAAAGTAGGGCATCTAACAAAAAGTACTCAACAAATTATAGCTCCTATTACTACCCCATTTTACAAAGGAAAACTGTGGCTGAGAAATATTGATATCCTTTCCACTACACCACACTGGGAACAGAAACAGGAACATTCATTGTCTTAACACAGAAGATCATTGAAAGAAACAGTGGTAAACTTGTGACTTGTTAATGCTCTGAACTTTGATTAAGTGGAATTGTGCACTGACTTGATGCAAATACTTAATGACAGCTTTGCTCATAACCTTTCAAGTACCTTGGCTCAGACTACACTAAGTTACTTTCCCAGATCTCTCTCCCCCCTTGGGCAGAAAATATATTACCACTTCATGTGTACATTCTATCCTGCTTGTCAGTTTTACATTTCTTCTGGTTTTTGTGAATAATTTTCTCCAAGGTGGACCATGTATTGGGCATGTCACACTAGCTCCTTAGGAGGCACCATTCCACAAAGCCCACGCAGCAGGGGCCTACGATGTGACCTTTCCTGAGCTTGTGAATTTGTCATTGTCTTATTATCCCTTATGTCCTAGAAATGTGCACCTGTAACTCTTTGGAACTACAGAAGTGTCTAGGTCAATGGCCTCAACCGTGTCTGCAGGTCTCAAACTGCATTGTACAATCATCAGGGATGCAGGCGGGGATAGGGCTGTAAAAAATTAACGCCCGGGACACAAGCCAAAGCAAGTAAGTCATAATCCCTATGGGGTGGGACTCAGGCATTAGTTTGTTTTCTCTTGAAGCCTCTCAGTGATTCTAATGTGTGTCAGATGGACAGTGGCACAAAACTGCAAGCCAAGACTGATTGCTAGCATTTCAAACTTGAAAAAATTCACCCAAGTGTTATTTCACAGGCTCCTCTCAGGGCCCACTTGGCTGAGGATAGTCTATCAAAATATTTACCTGGCTCTTGTAGACATCTGGGTTTGAGACTTCTGAATTCCTGTGGTAATGAAGTTATGCTTTTGATATCGTTATAGCTGCTAGATATCACTGCTTGGTTAATTTATTTACTAATTGGCCCCCACTCTAAAAATGACTCTAAAATGCATCTCTATGGTTTAATCATATTCTGAAAACTGCTTTTCAAAAAAATCTATTATTTTTCCCCAGCCTAAATGCTATTAACTACTAGAAAGACCAACAGCTGTCTTGAAAATTGGATTTAATTACACAAAAAAGCAGTAACGTGAAGCTCAGTTGCCTCACTGTTTACTCCTACAGTAGGAACAGTTGCATTATGTCCAGTTGAGCACTCCCAAATTAGCTATTTCATCTTGGGTGATTAAGTGGAAAAATAAATTCCCTAAAATAAATCAGAAACACACAAACTTTATCCCCAAGGACCTGAAAAAAAAAAAAACAAAAAACCTGAAGGGCCCATACTTTTTCCTGTGGCTGAAGGAGCCAAGATTTCCCCAAAATGCTCACTACTTCTGTTCTTAAAGTCCCACAGGAGAAATGCTGAGAACAAATGGATTTCAGCTGTTCTGTGTTTCACTAGTTACAAAATAATCCTGTAACAAGTTGCAAACGATTATTCAAAATTCTTTACATTGGATATTTATTTGAACAAATAACTAGACCAACAACTGCAAATTTCTTGGCCACTATTTATCAAATCAATCGATGCTGAACAATTTCCTCTCAACTATCACATGTGACAGTTTTCTAATGAGCATTCTTCCAATTGGCAAAATGGGAAGGGCTATATTCATCTTGCATGCCTAGTTTCTTTTGACTAGGCAAAACAGAGCCACATCAGTTGCAAACTCTGAACCAAATTAAAGATCAGAGATAGTATATAGCATTCCTCTAACATTAGCAGCAATAGGCATATGTATACATATATGTAGTCTTTGATGTAGTTTAATAGTACAACACCATAGCAAAGAACCACCTTCCCTGGTACTGAATGCTAGGCCATTCTGAGACCAGATTACGAAAATATGATACAAAGAGGTAGTACAATGTTGATTGAATCCCAGACAGAATAAATTGTGAAATCTTGGGCAAGTTACTTAACCTCATTAAGCCTTATTTTCTTCTTTTGTAAAAAAGAGCAATTCCTATCCCACTTGCTTAAGCTGGTAATATAAGATAAAGTGCTTTGAAGATAAAAGTGATAAGTGAACTCATAATTATAGATCCAAATAAGACCAAATTAAGTTGTCCTAAAATCTGGACTTGGCTAGAATATCATAACAAAAATCTCCAACCCGAGACCTTGTTTAAGAAAATTCTCTCCATTCCCTTTAGGAGGTATCAGCTTATAAGAGTGAATAAATCTAAGTAATCAGAATTTAAGTTGAGAATGACTTAAAATATTTTATCTTTAAAAAATTGACAAAGATCTACTAAGCATCTAATATGTATCACTGTTGCAACACGAACAGCAAATTAAATTCAATGGTCAAGTCAGAGAAATTGGAAAGCTTTCAGAAAATGCTCTGAAGGCTACATTGACCAAGTTAATGATTAACTGTTGGGGATGGTCTCATTCACGGTTCCCCGCAAAGAAACTGAACCAAATCTTAACATCTTATATTAAGTAGGAACAGTGAATAAGGCACATAATACAGGTGATTGTTAGGTCACCAGTTATGTTTTTTTAACTATAAAAATAAACATAGGTAACTAATGGAATAACAAAATAAAAGTTTATTTTATTAGAATTAGGAATGTTCTTTCCCTCTGGGCAACCTGAACAGTCCAGTTACAATGAAAATCTAAGAACAGTTATTTCCACAGCACAGGGCGCTCTATGCACAAAATTACAGGGTTAGGAGCATTTAATAAATTTACCAATCTGATTGTCTCACCAACCCACCCCCTCCCACCCCCAAGTGCTCTATACCCAGGATTTGCAACTAAAAGAATTTGTTACATCAAGTTCTTTTCTGTCTTGTACTAAATTTCAGTTCCTAATTACGGCTGAATCACATTGTACACTGCAGATTCAACCATTTCAAATCAAGTCAGTCAGTTTTGGATCTGTTATATATGTGTTTATGTATACACATGTGTATTTAATTATTTATTTAAACACACATAAAACACATACAATCTGGGTCGCAGCAAATTACACAGAATTTAGTCTGATAATATTATATGCTACTCAGTTTACCACTGTGGTTTGTGTCCTGAGCTTTGGATCAAAATTTTACTATAAATCATTTAAAGTCCATCTACTGCTCAATGAATTGTTCAAATGAAGCATGCACTTTTCAAAAGACAATGTAACTGCCCTCAAGAAGACAGGGAGACCCTGGTGCTTACCACGAATAGAGCCCTCTTGATAGACTTAGGTAAGTGAAATGGGGAAGCTGTCATTCAATATGGCTTGCCTGTATCTCAGCTGGGGGTCACTGAAGCTACTAACAATGAAAGCATTGAGCTCAGGGAATACTGTCAAATATGGAGATAGTTGTTAAAAGATTGGAATTAAAAACGGTCAGTTCACCTTGATTCACACAAGTTAGGGAACGCACCCACAACTGCAATACCCTCAGATAATATGCTGAGGCAAACTAGAAAGCATCTCTAAAAAGCACTGCTCCTCCACGGGTAGGGGCTGATACTCTGAAGCGCACACACTGTATTTGGATACTTGTTACAGGGGAGTGCGTAATGACACAAACCTAGATACTGCAGTTAACTGGTTAAAATTTTCTTAAAAACACCACACATACACAAAACATTCTGATTAAGGGAGCCACATATATCTTGATAGCAACTCTGGCTGCTTTTCAAAGTTACCAGGGAAAGGAACTTATTCAAGCTTTCTTCAAAAAAAAAAAAAAAATCCTTAGTTTGATAAATGCCTTTTAAGATTGATACAGTCATTTAAAATAAAGTTAAATGGATGTCAGGGGAGAGGAGGACATGGAAGAAGCAGACGTTGAGTTCTGATCTGCACCTGAGGTGACAAGGGGGAAAGGATTAAAGGTACAGGTGAAGTTGATCCTAAAGCGACAAGAGGTTTAAGGAAGCAGCATAATATACTCAGGAAACATTCACTAATTTTTGATGGGGAAAAGAACAGTTGCAAGTACATCTCATGTAACAACCTTTTCTAAAAGGAAAAGTGGGTTGATTCAGGAAAGCCTAACTTAGGCAAAAGGCCAGAGGAAAGTGAACCTACTTCCCAATGGAGTAATACGATGTACACTGCAAGAGCAGGCAAAGCCGCCTCAGAACAGGTAAACCCTCCCTAGGCGCAAGACAGTAAAAGGAAGACAAAGAGGTCCTCAACCCAAACTGGTATTTAATAGTAAGACCTCTTAATCTGGTTGCCGATTCACCCTGCACTCCTGTATAAAACTGACAGATTGAGGGATGCTGACCTGTTGAAAAATACCACAGCCAGAATGGCCTAAACAGGTATATAATTAATAAAACCACCACCATCCTTTACTTTTAACATAGCTCTTAGTAGAAATTTCATAAAAATGGACATCACAGCTAAAATGCATCATTAATTTTCCTATCTGTTGACAATGAAAAGAAGCAAAGTCAGTGATTTCTGTGCACTAGATGGGAATATCATGTTCTAGGGATGTCTGTCTTCAAACTGAACCCACAGCAACACACAAGCAATTTTAATATCTGCCATATTAAATTCACAATCTGAAACTAAGTGAATGGTTATTTATTTATATTTATATTTAAAGCAAAAACATTCTATTTGATACCCTAATGTAAAGAAAGGGTGAGAGAAGAGCCATAACCAAAATCTTAAAAGGCTCAAAGCAGCAATTAAAGGAAAAAAAACGAAATGTTTCCTCTGGATGGATAGGGAGCACAGGAAAGCCTTCACCTGTGCATGACATGTGCACACAAAGGCTTGAGTAAGATACATGAGGCCATGAAGGGGAATGAAGCGGGGACTAGGTTACTCTTGCACTGTGGCAACTAAGCTCCCTGTTGCAATCCTTAACCAGGCCATAGTGTTGTTGGGGCTTGAACTCCCTTGCCCTGATCAAGCACTGGGCATGAGGCCCATGGCCAGCAACAGACATGTAAAAACCAGAGGGCAAAGTAATCTCAGGAAAGGGAAATCAAAGAGTTCTTATGTCTTCCAGAGGTACTAAACCAACAGTTTTTTTTTTAATCCCAACCTTCAACCGTGGAAAGTTAAAGAAAACGGAAAGAAAATGCACAGCAAATAGACATAATGTTGAAGATTTTTAAAGAATAAATATTTTCTGTAATTAAACATTATGCAAACACGTGCCACGCTTGCTTTGTCCATGCATATGCGCTATATACAATTTTGAAAAATACTGTGTTGTCCTCTTGTTTTAAAAGTCATATACAAAGTTTTTTTTTTTTTTTTTGTTTAATTCTTGCTGCCTACCCACTTCCCGCCCCAAGAATTTTCTTTACAAGGAACTAAACATCATTCACTCATGACCTTGGGGTGTGAGAGAGAGACTCAATCTCTGCGTGTGGGTGTATGCGTGAGTAGAGGAAGGGGAAGAGGTCCTTTACCAAAGTACAACGAAATGGCTGGTTTGGGCATGAAAAGCAGTGTCAAAGACCTGTTTTAGATTTTAACTGTACTACACTCAGGAAAAAGAAAAGAAAAGAAGTCAGCTTTGAGAATGAAGCTACGTTACAAGTTAAAGTTGGAGGGCTTTTAGTGTGTCTGTCACACTTTGGCGGCCTAGAATACTGTTGTACAATGGTTTATCTACCTTTTTTTTTATTACAATATAATTTACTTAAACTTTCTGTTAACAAAACAGAATTCTGGTACTACAGACCAGCAGTATCAGAATGGGCTTAGTGCCTCCTTGTTTGTGTTTGTTTTAATTGCATGAGCACTCTAGATGGTAAAATTTTCAGAGTTCATTTTATGCAGGGTCATTTTCAGTCCTCAATGTACTCCCACAGATCTTTTTCATAGCCTTCATGAACATGCTGTAACAAAACCCTTCGTCGACTCTCACAGTATCTGTAATCAAAGAAAAAAAAGAAAATGTCAGCCTCCAATTAAAAAAAAATCATTTACTTATTTTTAGGGCACCCCTACATTAAGATTTGGAACTAAGCACCTGTTTTTAATAACACATTTGCAAATAACACATTTGCAGGTCTACTATTTCTAATTTTTTTAAAATATTTTATTTATTTTTCAAGAGAGAGGAAGGGAAGGAGAAAGAGTGGGAGAGAAATATCAATGTATGGTTGCCTCTCATGCGTCCCCTGCTGGGAAGTGGCCTGCAACCCAGGCATGTGCCCTGACTGGGAATGGAACTGCGATACTCTGGTTCACAGGCCCGCGCTCAATCCACTGAGCTACGTCAGCCAGGGCTACTATTTCTAATTTTAAAAAGGTGTTCTTTAAAAGCCATGATTCCCAGGTTTGGGCAATTTTAGAGTAATAAAATGTTAGAAATTCCTAAAGGCCTTAGAAATTACTTGATTCAATCCTGTCATTATTGTACCATAAGTAAACAGTTTCAGGAAAAAATAATTCCCAGGGTTATTTATTCACATTCATAAAATCTTTGTTAACTGTGAAATTACCATAAACACAATGTAGCTGGCTAAGGGATGTAAAAATATTACTCAGGACTAACTCTCCAAGATTTCCAAATTCCCAAAGGTTTCTACCACTATTAAAAAGATTAGTATTAGTATTTCCCAGGAAACAACTTTGGAGGAAAGATCTCCATGCTGAGAAAGCAAACATTTTGCATTCTTAGCTTAAGAAGTAGCGTATCTTGCTGGTGTATCATCTCTCCACACCATGCCCCTTTCCTTTCTTGGAGAATGAATAAAAACTTTATTCTCTACACTTCTCTTTGTGATTCTTTCACATCTCACGTCACCAACCACCCTAACATTTTGGTGACCTGTAAGGGGACATTTTCTATTTCTCCCTCTCCTCCAGCCTCCTGAGACTTGAGACTAGGGGGGAGCAGTGGGGAGCAGAAGCTCAACCTGAGCTAACCCCCAACCCTGTCTCTGTGAGGTTCAGAGAGAGGATTCTAATCATTCTCCATCTCTCCAGACTCTGCAGACAGCCTCCTCCTCATCCATCTTCACGGCCAGTGAATGATGTAAGAAAACTTGTTTTCTCCCTAGGACAATTTGTAAATTATACCCTCATAAGCAATACTGAAACATTTACATTTTTTTCCCTACCGAATCCCTCCAGAATTACTGAAAAGCAAGAACAGAACCACTCCCTAGAGCCAAAGGCACAATATAACACTGGAACAAACTGCAGCCTCATGATACAATGACCCCAACAGCCAGTTCCCTACTCCTTTTTAATCCAATTATAATCCAATAAAAACTCCAAGTTCCCACCCCTCAATGTTGGAGTATCTCTCCACACCACGCCCCTCACCTTTCTTGGAGAGTGAATAAAAACTTTTTTTTCTACCAAAGAAAAAAAGTAGTAGTAGTATATCTTGAAATACCATCTATCTTTAGGGTAAAGTAAATCTCTCCTGGGGGGGAAGGGGGAGACCTAGTAAAAACTCTACAATAAGCCTGAGTAGTTCACTCGTCAATAGCCATGACTGCAGGACCCCCTGGCTGTGTCCAGCATGCTAATCTCAGCCAGCATCCTAACAGCCACCTGCCCTTTTTAGGCTTTTGCAGGGCAACAGGTAAACAGCTAAGGTTGAAAGGAAGAAGCTGGCGGGATACATAGCAGATTTCCTCTGCTATGTTTAAATAGCAGTATCCTATCTGCAAATTGTAGCCCAAAGGACAGAAGTAATCTATGAGAAGCATAGCAGCAGCTCAGTTACTGGATATACTAAACCCAAGTTTCACTATTACCTGACTTCACCACTAAGGCATACCAGACTACAATGGCAGAATCTTTTGCTCAAAAATTATTTAAAAAAAAAAAAAAAAAAAAACAACTCACCTGTACTTATCTTGTACTTTCTGCTTTATATCCTGTAGAGAATCTTGGGAAATATCTCGTTCAAGGTAGCCCGAAAGTACCTCTGTGGCATTCTCTAGATCTGCTTGGTTATTCTGCAAGAGGAGGAAGATACATAGTAAATTTTGGCTTCAAAAGAAAGCTGAAAGATAAAACATCTTAGCTGCTTCCTTGCCTAGACTGCTTTCAACAGATTCCATAATTTCCACAGGTTGTTTTCACTATATCTGTAAAGCTATTGTTTTTGCCTCTAACCACTTGTTCTCTTTTCAAGGACAATTTGTTAAATGTTAAAAAAACTGAAGATTCACTGATTACCTCTGAAAGAATATCAAGGACAATTTGAAAGGACTTAAAATTAAAAGTCTTTAGGAATCTTTTAGTTCTGAGAACTGCTATTTGCTAAAACTAAAAGGGAAACTTGAGAAATAAACTGAAATCCATTTTTTCTTACATCAGGATGCACCTACTTCTTAAAAGAGAACACTGGATGGGAGATTAAAATTTTATCTTTTACTACTAAGGGCTAGTTCTGTACGTTTACCCATCTAAATTCCCACATGCTGGTCAGTATTACTGTCTAGTCATCTGTTGACGTTAATGTTTCATGCCTCAATTTTAAATGAACATATCTACTTGAAAACCTTTACTGCTTAATGCCCACTTTAGCCATTACATAACCACCATATTAACTTCTAACATCTTATGTCAGTTTACCTTAAAAAAGGCTTTTATTAAGATTATTAAGAACTGTAATGTGCCAGGTGCTATATGTATGAGCAATATACATGGACTGGCTCACTCAAACTTCATAATGTCCGAGAAAAGTATTATCTCCATTTTAAAACAGATATAGAAGAGGTTAAGTAATTTGCTCCAAGTCAACAGAGCTAACAAGTGATGAAATCAAGATACAAATTCAGGGCTGCCTGCAGAGAACCTGCACACTCAATCACTAGCTGTCTAATACGTATCAATTTGAATGTAGTTTAGGACAAGAAATTTAAATTTATTTTCCCAATAAATACTGTATTTCCAATCCACATTTTCTGAGCAGATAGGAACCTTTAAAACAATGTATCTTCTCTATGAAAGACCAAGAACTCCTATGGCACAAGGTGGGCCTTTTCCCACTCAGTACTATTCCTACCTCAAAGATAATGGACTGGTTATTCTTTTTGAGGTAGAAAGCGAAGACATAAGTGTACATGAGTGTGGCACGACACTGGCAGAGGACATCAACTGCTTTCTTCAGGAACTGCACCTCAATCCAGGACATGTTGTGCTGTTGCATCTCCTCCATTTTCTGCTTCACCTGAGCATACAGTTTGTGCTCAAAGCGCAGACTTTGCATGTGGTTCATGTAACGGTTACAGTAGAACAGGTACCTCTGCAGGGCTGCCCTAGATCGCTGTCCATTAAGAAAAATTAAGGTTACATAATTATGACAAATGTATTATATATATGAACAAAGCTGATACCATGTTTGCTGATGAAACGGTACAGGAATTTGGCTAAAATCATGAATAAACAGATATCTACTGCTAGCTTTATTATTTAACACTGCTTTGAATGTCCCATAGCTATACTTTCCAAAATGGCAGCCACTATAATCATGTGGCTATTTAAAATAAAAAATTCTGACTTCCAGCCAAGATGGAGGCATAGGTAGACACACTGTGCCTCCTCGAACAACCAAAATAAGGACCATAATTCAGAAACAGGCGCCCGCTCGTCCGCAGGGCACCGCGCTGCCCGCGCTCCCGCTAGCTGGCACTCAGGCCGGCGTCCCTGCGCCACCCGGACCGGATCCGGGGCAAAGGAGCAGGGCGCCGGCAGGGGGCGCCTCACCCCGGCGCCTCCAGAGCGTCCCGGGCCCGCCTCCTGGACGCCCCCGCTCGATAGAAGCCTCTCCCCATCCCGCCCCTCCTTCCCTGCCCCACCCCAACCCCAGGATGAGCGGCCCGACGGCGCTGTGAGACTCCGGCTGAGTGTCCGCCAGCACCTGGGCGTTGAAACCCAAGAGGTGCTATGTTGCTTCAAGTGCCCCTTGGCCCTTGATCATGAAAATTCATCCACGTGGGATTACAAGGGTTTAAAGTAAGAATCTGCTACTTTTGGACTTCCGCCAAGATGGAGAAGTAGGTGGAGGGTCCACCTCGCCTCTGTGCACAACCAAATCTAAGAACAACTATTTTTAACAGCAGTCACAACCAAGCCACACGGAAAATCGACAATACGGAGTCCAAAGGACAACTAGATACTCGGCTGGACCGGTACGAGGAGCGAGGCCAGAAGCAGAGCAGGTTAGCAAGAAAAAATTCCCGGGGCGTGGGGCGCGCAGGCAACCGAGGGCTGATCGCCAGCGAGCTGGCTGCCGGAGCGCACAGGGAATAGGCGCGGTGGGTCGCTCAGTCGCGCGCATTTACGTGCGGAGAAACCAGTGAGAAGGGAAACCCGTGCGGTGCAGCAGGCTCGCAAAATTAGGATCGGATAAGCAAGCCCGAGGCGTTTGAGTGACTGGATGCGCTGGGCTAGCGGAGAGGAACGCCATTGCTCCCTCTCTGACCCCGCCCCCACACACAGCGTCACAAACCAGCGACCTGGGTCGCCCCGTCCTGGTAAACAACTAAGGCTTCGCTCCGCTCACTAAACAGCACGAATAAACCAAAAATGGCTCTAGAACAACTCAGAGCCCCAGAACCGATAGACCTAAGTGATGAAGAAATAGCCAGTCTTTCAGATGCACAGTTCAAAACACTGGTTATAAAGATCCTTACAGAACTGGTGGATTTTAGTCACAAATTAGAGAAACATATGGAAGCTAAATTAATTGAAATGAATGCTGATACAAAAGATACCAATAGTGATGGAAAGAAAATTGGGACTCAAATCAAGGGAGAGGACCAGACAGAAGAAAAAGATGATCAAGCAGAAAGGAATGAAGAAATAAGAATTCAGAAAAATGAGGAGAGGCTTGGGAAACTCCAGGACATCTTTAAACGTTCCAACATCCGAATTATAGGGGTACCAGAAGGGGGAAAGGCACAACCACCAGTTGAAACATTATTTGAACAAATAATAAAGGAGAATTTCCCCAAGATGGCAAAGGAAATAGACTTCCGAGAGATCCAGGAAGCTCGGAGAGTCCCGAGGAAGTTGGACCCGGGAAGGAACACACCAAGGCACATCATAATTACATTAGCCAAGATTAAAATGAAGGAGAGAATCCTAGAAGCAGCAAGAGCTAAGGGGACAGTCACCTACAAAGGAGTTCCCATCAGACTGTCAGCTGATTTCTCAAAGAGACCTTACAGGCAAGAAGGGGCTGGAAAGAGGTATTCCAAGTCATGAAAACCAAAGATCTACAACCAAGATTGCTCTACCCAGCAAAACTTTCATTTAGAATGGAAGGTCAGATAAAGTGCTTCTCAGATAAGACCAAATTCAAGGAGTTCATCATCACCAAGCCCTTATTATATGAAATGTTAAAGGGACTTACCTAAGAAAAAGAAGATAAAAAAGATGAACAGTGAAAGGACAGCAAACTCACAGTTATTAAGAACCACACCTAAAACAAAAGCAAACTAAGAGGATAGCTAGATCAGGAGCAGAACCATAGAAATGAAGACCACAGGGAGGGTTAGCAACAGGGGAGTGGGAGGAGGGGAAGGGGGGAGAAGGTACAGAAAATAAGTAGTATAGACAGTAGATAGAAAATAGATAGGGGGGAGGGGTAAGAATAGTAGGGGGAAATACAGAATCTAAAGAATTTGAGACACATGTTCATGAACTAAAGGGGGAAATGGTGGGGGAGGGTTATGCAGGGTGGAGGGGAAGGGAGGGGGGAATAGAGCAAATGTAATGGCATAATCAATTAAAAAAAAAAAAAACAGAAACAAAGTAACAACCAAAACTGAAAGAAAATTAAACTCCATGGAAGTCCAACAACCAAGGAGTTAAAATAGACACATTCATCCAGACCAGTAGGCCCGGCACAGTCTGGCAGTTGAGCAGAGAGGGGTCTCCGCACAGGAAGTGGTGACACCAGGCACGCAAGGAGGTACCGAGCAGACCCTGGGCACACAGGTGGCAGCTGGCAGACGCTGGCAGACCCTAGGCATGGGGTGGCAATGGGTAGACCCAGCAAGGCAGCAATGGAGAAGTGGGGCACCATGTGCAAGGTGGCTGGCTGACCGTGCAGCAGTCCCACATTCGCACATAGATAACTGGGGAGAGAGACAGAACGCACAACCCAGGGTCCTAGCGCCTGGAAATAAAGCCTCGAAACACCAATTGGAAACACTTGTGGGGGTTGAGGCACAGGGAGAGACTCCCAACCTCACAGAAAAGTTCACTGGAGAAACCCACAGGGTCCTAGAATGCACACAAGTCCACACACAAGGGAATCAGCATCAGAAAGGCCCAATTTGCTTGGGGGAAGGGGCGGAAGAGACTGAGATGCAACAGAGAGCGGAGCAAAGCACCATTTGTTTTCCCTCTCTGACCCCGCCCCCACATACAGCATCACAAACCAGCGACTTGGGTTGCCCCACCCTGGTGAACAACAAAGGCTCTGCCCCTCATACTTAAGGGGTGTGAACAGATCAAAGCATTATGGCTCAAGCAGAAAAAAAGCTCAAAGCCCCAGAGCCAATACTTCTAAGCAACAAAGAGATAGCCAACCTATCAGATGCACAGTTCAAAACACTGGTGATCAGGATGCTCACAGAACTGTTTGATTTTAGTCACAAATCAGATGAACAAATGAAGGCTAAACTAAGTGAAATGAAGGGAAATGCACAGGGAACCAATAGTGATGGAAAGGAAACTGGGACTCAAATCAATGGAGTGGACCAGAAGGAAGAAACAACCAAACAGAAAAGGATGAAGAAACAAGAATTCAAAAAAATTAGGAGAGGCTTAGGAACCTCCAGGACATCTTGAAATGTTACAACATCCGAATTATAGGGGTACCAGAAGGGGAAGAGGAACAGCAACAAGTGGAAAACTTATTTGAACAAATAGTGAAGGAGAACTTCCCCACTTTGGCAAAGAAAATACACTTCCAGGAAGCTCAGAGAGTCCCAAAGAAGATGAACCCAAGAAGGAACACACCAAGGCACATCATAATTATATTACCCAAGATTAAAGTGAAGGAGAGAATCCTTGAAGCAGCAAGAGATAAGGGGACAGTTACCTACAAAGGAGTTCCCATCAGACTGTCAGCTGATTTCTCAAAAGAGACCTTCCAGGCAAGAAGGGGCTGGAAAGAAGTATTCCAAGTCATGAAAGGCAAGGACCTACATCCAAGATTGCTCTATCTAGTAAAGCTTTCATTTAGAATGGAAGGGCACATAAAGTGCTTCTCAGATAATGTCAAGTTCAAGGAGTTCATCATCACTAAGCCCTTATTTTATGAAATCTTAAAGGGACTTATCTAAGAAAAAGAAGATAAAAAACTTGTATACTAAAATGACAGTAAACTCACAATTACTAACAACCACACCCAAAATAAAAACAAACTAAGGAAACAACTAGAACAGAAACAGAACCACAGAAATGGAGATCACATGGAGGGTTAGCAACAGGGAAGTGGGAAAAGGAAGGGGGGAGGTAAGGTACAGAGAATAAGTAGCATAGATGGCAGGTAGAAAATAGACAGGGAGAGGGCAAGAATAGTATGGGCAATGTAAAAACTAAAGAACTTAAGACACATGGACATGAACTAAAGGAGGGGAATGAAGGAGGGGAATGAAGGAGGGGAATGGGACAACTGTAATAACAATCAATAAAATATATTAAAAAATACAAAAAAAAAAAAAAAAAAGGAAACCTGCTTTTTGTCTTGGTGGAGCACACTTTCAGTTTCCACCCGAGGCTCTGCCTCCTGGGTTTGCAAACTGTTCAGCGGAATAAAGTCTCTTAGTTGAATAACAAATAAATAAATAAAATAAAATAGAAAATTCAGTTACTCAGTACTCAATAACTGTATGTAGTCAGCAGGTACCAAACTGGATGGTGGTAATAAAGCACATTCCATCATTACAGAAAGTTCTATTGGATATCACTGTTCTACAGTATGCAATAAAGTATTAAATAGGTAAGAAGCACCAGTATTTTGAAGCAGAAAATAGAAACGCAACCCAGGTATCATGTAACTCCTGATATACTGTGGAACCATTTCACCAGCTAAGAGTTTTGTGGCCCTTCCATATCCTTCCCACCTCAACCTCCCACCAAATGAGTCTCAACTTAGGTATCTAGAATTAACTATCAGTTTCAGGAAATATCCCAGGAAATACTGGGATATAACAGCCTATTAAATGACACCAGAAGCTGCGATTAGCAAAATGTAAAATATAGAAAATCTTATATGACAAAATAATTTAGTTTCCTCAATAAATAAACGGCAAGGAGAGAAAAAAAGAAAGGAAGAAAAGGAAGGACTTAAAGATTAGAGGAGACTCAAGAGATATCAATCAAACCCATTTTGTGGACTTGGGTGAATCCTGATTTAAAGCAATTATTTAAAAAAAATTTGAGTAAGTAGGTTGAACACTAGAGAGTCGATGACATTAAGAAAGTACTGACTTCAAAAAATATATATAATAAAATAATGTGTTACAATATATAATAAATACATACACAAACACAATGTTGGTACTGCAGTTATATTTAAGAAAATTCAAGATACATGAAGCATTACCAAAGAAATATTATATTATGATATCTGGTCTAGATTCGTTTTACATTATTTATCACACTGAAAAATAATTTACATAGATCTTTCCTATTATACTGTAAATCTCCAGGGGAGCCAGACTTTTTAAAAGTAATCTTGTTATGTTTACTTAATATATGGAAAATGACTAATAAATGCTTGTTAAATGCCGCCACTATGAAAGGGTTTCTTTCCATACACGTTTTTCTTTTACTATCACCTTTTCTTCTTCTCATGTCTTAAAGCCAACATACAGCACAAACACTACTAGGCCCTGTGGTTGGTCTCTCGGTTAGAAATACTAACTCTGAACCACAGAAATAGCCGATCATATGATCCAGTATCATACAACATTGGAACATCTTTAAAAACCTAGACAAGCCATGTTACTTCGAGAGTCAGGTAGATATCAAAACCAATGCTTATACACTGGAAAATTATGCCAATTATATCTACTTACTATTAAACATATTAATATTATATATTAATCTAAAAATTACTACAATCATATTATATATACATATACATATACATATACATGAGGAAAATAATCTGCTTGGAATTTTATTCTGTCCCCAAAGCACTAATATTTTCAAGCCTATCATATTCCCAAGATGAAATAGAAAACCTAAATTACCATATTAAAATGTATAATATTAGAGGACTTTATTTGATATGACCAACAATTTGAAACAGCTTCTTATTAAAAGCCTCTAAAAGTCAGTATGAAAGAAAACCCCATACCATCACTGCCATATGACTAACTTAAATCAAAAACCAGATTCTGGATTGAGAAATGCAATCAGTGACCAAAAAAACACTCCGGAAAACAAACAACCTGTCTGCTTAGAACAGGGGTAGGTGAACTCTAGCCTGCAAGCTAAATCCAGCTGCTGCCTGTTTTTGTAAAGTCAAGTCTGTGTTCCCAACATAATTTAAGTTTTTTACACAAAGAACTCTATATTCTCTAAGTTTTTCCTATACTATTCTTATTGAAACTTGAGAATAATAAGTGGCTTAAGTAATGAACTCTGTGTCCTTAACTTTTGCTTTCCTGAATCACAATACAATTACTGAAAGGTAATAAACTATTCATATACTTGCAAAAGAAAACAAAAAGCCAGCCACACATAGCAGTCTACCAAGAACAATTTTATTTTAGGAAACAACATCTGTCAAATTAATCTGAACTTGAGTTTCACTGGTTTTATAGTTCTCTTGGTTTGATTGTATAGTTGTATAAAAGCATAAGGTTTATAGCTGGTTTATGTTTGAACATATTTAAATAAATTATAATGAATATAATCTAAATCAACACTGGAATTTGTGGGGCTTTTTTCCCTTTAAAGGGACTACAAATATTGTTAAAGTCTTGAAACACCCCTCATCATTTATAAATACAAAATATAATTTCCCAATCTTAAAAAAAAAGACAGAGAACTTTCACTTCTAACAACGACATTGTAGGTTATGTACATTCTTCTGTATTTATGGTATTTTTAATTAATAAATTTCAAGGGGATGTTTAAAAAGTGAAACAAGAAGAAACAGATCATGATTTGGATTACATCTGGCAAAGAAAACCATTTGGAAATATTTTTGGGACAACTGGCAAATTTCAATATGGAATGGATAACATATAAGGAATTTCAAGAGTCTACAAAAATGATAGAAATCACTGGCTGAAAGGCACTCAAAATGTTGAATCTAAATCTAGTACTTGAATCCCTTCTGTAATAGTGGTTGTGTTCCCCATCCGGTGATAGGAAATTTCCTACCCCCCTCGAGTAGCCTATAATCAAGCGTTTAAGAGGTTCTTGATGAACAATGAGGTTAAAAATAATAATACAGAATTTAAAATAAGTGAGACTGAATAAAAATAGCAGTGGAGTTACTTAATAATTACTGTTCTCTAGTCTCCTTGCTGAGAAGAGAAAATCTTGACATAACTTCTGAAACCTGGAACTGTGTTATATGTCTAGATTAGTTAAAATAAAACAAATAAACCTATAAATAGGAATATTCCTGATACGCATTTCAGAAGAGATTCTCTTGTTAAATGTACAGATACCCAGTATTTACTAGAGTATATTTCCACAAATCTTTCAAAATTGAAAACTCCTGCTAACTTATTCCCTAATAAACACACAAAGCATATCCTGTTCAACTGTTACCCCAAAATAAATGCACTCACCTCCTGTGCATCTCTTGCCGCCTTTGCATCATCCTCATTATAGCGGTTACAGTTGTACCTTAAAGTAAAGTAAGAGGATTCCATAAAGCCATAAATCAGTGAAAAGAGAACCAATCATAGAATGTTAGCCTGGATTTAGAGATAATCTAGAACCAATATTCTGCTTTGTACAGATAAAATGAAGTTAAAATAAGCAGGGTTCTATCAGTATAATGATAGTTTACCATACTGAAAGGCACTCAGTGTTGTTAAACCTAATCCACACCTAGTGCTCGCATCCTCTCTGTAAGAGAGTATCAGTCCTCTATTCAGCAATAGGGAATTTCCCACTTTCTAACTTAGTCCATTCCAAATCAGTTCACCTATACTCATTAGAAAACACTGTCATTCTAGAACTTCCATTTACTGACTATAGTTTGAACTTCTAATTCAACTTTTGAAGAAAGAGATCATCTGATGTCCTAGGTTGACTGTTATTTAAGGTCAACTATTCCCAATTTTCCCACAGTTACTCACCTTCTTATCTTTTCTTTTATAAACCAATGAATCAATGATTGATGGACTATTATATAATATTGGGTTTGCCAAAAAGTCCATTTAGTGTTTTCCATAAAATGAAAGACATATTTCTCATTTTCACCAATAACTATATTGATTTGGATATTGTGAGTATGTCAGCTATCTCCCGTGTGGTATATTGTTGGTGTCAATTAATGTCTTGATTTGATCACTATCAACTTCAACTGATCTACCCTACTACAGAGCATTGTCCGGCAAGAAATCTCTAGTATGCAGCTTCGCAAACTACTTTCTACATGTTCAATTAGTCACAGCACCCTCTCCACACACTGAACAAGTTTTTTTTTGCGTTTCAGTTGTGTTTTCACCTTTTTTGAAATAATAAAGCATAATAAGCCAAAAATGTTGCTTATTTTCTTCCATCTTCAATACCAAAATGGCTACACAAAAATTTACCAATTTTGTTAAGTTTTTAAAAAATGTACACTGATCTGACAGCTGTTACAACATAGTCTAACAAAACTGTTTTAAATGAAGTTAAAGACAAACTAAGTGCTACTAGAGCCATCTTATAAAAAAACCCAACAAACTTTTTGGTCAACCCAACAGATGCTATGCTACGTGCTCTACACACTACTTTAGTTTACAAGAGTCACTCAAAACTGAGCGATATACTAAGTGAGGAGCTGGGAGAAACCTGCCCGGAGAAGTCAGTTCAGAGTGGAGATGAATGAGACTGGCACTTCCCGTCCTCACTCTCTACTTCTTCTTTTATGGTAGCCTAATTATGGAAGCAGCTGGTATTTACTGAGTACTTACTATACATACTCACTTACTGACTTCTTTAAGTATACTATCACATTTAATCTCCTCAACCATCTTATGAAATGTGTATTATTATTATCCTCATTGAGCAGATGAAGAACTAGGTTTCGAGGTTAAAAAACTAGGGTTTCAGAGCTGGGGATTAAACTCATGCTTATCTCCCAAATGAAGTCCCTGCTCTTACTTAACCAGTGAGCACACTGTTCACAAGCTGATGTCTCCAGAATCTCTTAACAGTGATCTTTGTAAAACTAACAAGGAATTTCAAATTTAAATCCTGTTAAACTGGACCATTGTTTCAGCTTGTCAAGTTCTTTAGGATTTTAATGATCTACATAGTCAGTATTTCTCTTTGATATTACTTACAATGTATGTAAGATTCTTATATTAGGTCAAGAACAGCATCAATAAAACTGACCAGAAAAGCAGTATACAGTGTTTATGGGGTGGGACAGGGAATAAAAGATAAAGACAAAGCCTTTAAGCAAACCAATAAAGCATCCAATACTGTTAGTAAGACACAAATTCATTATCTGTATGTACTCCAATAAATTATTCAATTAATCGAAAATATACCTCCCCCCTCTGTATTCACAACCTAGGTCATAAATGTCTTAGTCCACATTGAAATACCTTGCTGAGATCTGTAAAACATTCCCTAATCCATCTTCCTAACATCATCACTGGACTCTAGGATTTCATATAAGAGAAAAATTAAGCTATGTGGATCATATATAGTTTGTGGAATCACAAAATTTAGAAATATATTTTGTCTGTTTCCAGTCGTTGATGCCTCTTTACTTTCAAAAAATTACTCAGAAATAATCAACAATGACTTACTAATCTCATCTTCAAGCTTTTAAAAAAACCCAGACTACAATTCTTCCAGGTCAGGAGATTAATTTAATTTCCCCCAAACTTGGGTTATAATCCTCTTTTACCAAGTTACTCTACTCAGTTTAACCCAAAGATGACCCCTCCTTGTCCTCTACTGGTCAAATATTAACAACTCTTCTTATCTGATAATTCTTAAAATATTTCCTTTTGATTTTTTTTTTTTAGATATTTATAAGCCTCAAATCATTCTGGCCTTTACTCTGCTAACATTTAAATCAAGACTTTTAAAGAAGAAAAGCAAATAGGACTCATCTGTACTTCTAATTCAGGTGACTGATAGTGTTACTTGGAATGCTATTTTGAAGATTCTGGGGCATTTTCAGATTTAAATAAGAAGCAGATTCAAGTCACAGGCAACATTTCTGACATCCCTGATCTAGGCCACTGTTCATTCTTTTGTATCTACCATTTGTTTTGTATCCTTTTCAGTTTTCAATATAGCTCCTTTAAGATTTAAGTTGTGATCACAGATTACCTTACACACAAAAATCTAACTCTTCTGCATTCCCTCCCCCCTTCACGTGGCTTGTTTAAATATAGTAGAGTGAATTTAGTTTCTGGGAACACTCTAATACTGCAGTTTGCCTTCGTAAAATCTAGAGGATCTGTCCAGCTAAAACCCAAAACACCCTTTCTTGGATCTGACAGTGGCAAAATCACTTTCTTTACTTCCAACTAGTTTTTACCTGTCTCAGAATTAATTTTAGACAAGTAATCCCTCATATTATTCCTCTAGCTAATGAAACTAATGAAAGTTCCAACAAAACAAAAAGGGAAGACTAGCCACTTTTTAAGTTCAGATCTTCCTTATCTTGTTTTGAACCTGCAATTTACTAACCTCCTACCCACTCTCTACAAAGCAGCCACAATTATGGGACAATGTATATAAAGTATAAACAAAAACAACCTTCTTGTCATCTAAGTAACAGATCTAATCATGTCACTCACTTAAAATCCTTCTGATAATGTCCAAACTACTGTAGGTCTCAGTCTATGTTCTCTGTTTCTATTCCCCACAACTTAGGAGGGCCCACAAACTCAAAGGCCAATAGGGCACAGGCAAGTAACTCAAATCAGTAAAACAGGCCATTTGCAGATAATAACACACAGAAATATTATCACCTTTACTAAGAGATGTGCTAGCTCTGATTTTCCTCAAAATTCAAGGCATCATCAGTCTAATTTGCATTTTCCCTAATGGATAAGAAATACGCATTGAGCACAGGTATATATTTTACTAAATGGGATTAGTACCATCATGACATATGCAAATGCCATTAAGTTTCAGTCTTTGGGGGAACATAACTAGAAAGGAAAGGTTAGTAATCAATTCCAGGTGATTGCTGCCAAGAAAAAATGCAGGTCTGTTCCTATGTTTCAAAGGGAAACTAAAAATCTGGACTGCACTGGGTAATTTTCCAATTATCAAAATTTGGGACAAATTTTTGTCAAATGATGGAGAGGGTAAGTAAAACACAACTGCATGCTGGGTTTTGTCTACTGCCTAGAGAGACATATTAGACAATGCAACTCTTCTCTGAATAAGTCATATACATTCACATCATTCTACCTTTGTTCATGCTGCTCCTTTTGCCCTGTATGTTTTTCCCAACACTTTTTCAACCAGTGAACTCTTAGTCCTCGTCTGTGAAATATTCCCAAGTAATCCCTCTCTATCGATATCTTGCATATATACATCTAACACTAATCACACAGTACTTATTTAGCAAGCTCCCAAGATAAAAGGTGATTTCCATGAGACAGAAACCTTACTCAAAATATGCGGCACATTATCACATACTTTTGTGAACATATTCTTCCCTTCATTTCCATTTCCCCAACCTACCAGGCAGATCCATGTGGTTCCCAAGGGCCAAGACACACCCAGCAAAACTCTGCTTTACAGTTCTGGTTACGACAGACCATGTGATTACAACCGCCATCCTTCTCAATTGTGACATGGCATTTGGGACATTCCTATGAAGAGAAACTATAAAGTTGGTGTCAATGCTACACTAGATTGTATTACTACCACTGAGGAGAAGCCAATTCTCGATTTGGTTTATTTTAAAATACCACATTCACTGTCATTAATACATATAAAGCACTTAGAACAGTGTCAAGTTCTTAATAAGTACTACCAAAAATGAGCCACTGTCATTACTACTGGCTTTTGAAATGTACAATTTAAGGATTTTTTTTTTTAGTAGGGCTGGGGGACAAGAATACTTTTAAGTACTTTTAGCCATGCATATAGTAATAATACTTTACTCATGAAGGTAAAATATCTTGTTCATGTAAATATAATAATTGAAGTCATCTAAAAATGATTAATGGTTACTTCCTATATTTCACACTGTTCTCAGTGTTTTAGATGCATTAATTTATAATCTTTATAGTACACCTATTCCTATTTCCACTTTTCAGATGAATAAACTAAGGGAGAGGAAATTTAGAAAAATTAGTCCACAGTCACAAAGGTAGCAAAGGGTAGAGTAGGGATTCAAATCCAAGCAATTTGGCCTCAAGATTCAGGAAAGTGAGACTGGTAAATTCTTTTTGTGGATTCTGAGTTTCCCAAATTCCTTCTGCCAAATTCCTTCTTCCTTTTTATTTACATATTTTTATTTATAGAATTTAGAGGGAGAGACAAAGGAAGATGGGGTGGGAAGAGCGAGAAACATCAATTTGTTGTTCCACTTATTTATGCTATTCATTGGTTGATTCTTGTATGCGCACCATAACTGAGGGTGGGCCACCTTGGTGTGTCCAATGCAAGTGCACTGTCCCGATACACTGTATCAGGACAACGCTCTAACCAACTAAGTTACCTGACCAGGCCTAAATACCTTTGTTTTAAATTCTTCTCATTGTGGTTCATGTGCACCTGTGCTACAGAGAACAGGATTCCCCACTCTCCCATCTGTATCATTTTCTTGGTTACTAGTGAGGCAAAGTTACTACACTGCAGGCCAATTGTTTTTCTCTTTTGAAAAACCTCAAAAAAATCAAACTTACTCATTATTTTTAATAAAATGATGAGATAGAAAGCTTGTTTTTGCTGTATCTGTGTTTGATGTCTGTAACCACCACAAGGGAGAAGTAGTACCCATTATATTATTTGCACAAATAAGCCTACACTACAATGCCCATAAACCACAGTAATTTTAAATAGGTCAATATGGTGATTTTTAAAAGTTATCTATCTATCTATCTATCTATCTATCTATCTATCTATCTATCTATCTATCTATCTATCTATCGAAGGGAAGGAGAGAGGGAGAGAAATATCAGTGTATGGTTGCCTCTCATGTGTCCCCTGCTGGGAACTGGCCTGCAACCCAGGCACGTACCCTGGCTGGGAATCGAACTGTGATCTTTTGGTTTGTAGGCCTGTGCTCAATCCACTGAGCTACACAAGCCAGGGCCTAATATGGTGATTTTAATTATACATTTTAAATCAAAATTTTTTTAAGTGACATGCATAAGAAATTTTACCTTTTCTCAAAGAAGTGAGTTCCAGACCTAAAATATCTGTTTTACTCTACACTTCTTGATAATTAACCGAATAGTATTAAGCTCTCAATAAGTTAGGATACCATCAATAATCTGCAAATCGGTTTAAGGAACTAATAACAATAATGAACAAAAAGTTTCTGAAACCACTCAAGAGAAAAAGTCTTCAGTCTCACCTTAAAACTAACAAATAGACAACTTTTTTATTAAAAATTGCCATTTTCCTCAATAATCTACTTTCTAGACAAAGTCAAACATTTTAAGATTGTATTCCCTATTTTAAACATCTTTGAGGTTTAGAGTAGCTGTGATTTCTCTAGATGCATAAAGAGAATGAGAGTTTAATCAAACTACTTTGTGAAAACAGAGCTGCCCTATTCTAAATACTAGTTTTACAAAACATATTTAAGATTCTGGTGGAGAAATCTTCAATTTTCAAAAAAGGCCAGGCTAGGAATTTTTCTCAAACAAAAGTAAACATACTTCCTGACATTACAGCAAGGTTTTTATGAGTGACATGACTATGTTTATCATATCATGATGGATTTAGAGAGCACAAAAATATTTCAACCATATATTCCTCAAAACTGTGGGCATTGTACTATGTGGTAAGACTCACTGTTTCCCTGCTAATGCTTTCTGAAAAACAGAAATAAATACGTATTTTTTAATTTTGAGGGGTAGAGGAGGGTACTGACAGTGTAAAATCGTGTGTTAGTCTTCATCATTCAAGAACTCCACATTCTTTCTGTCTTGTGATTGAGTGATGGAACAGCACAAAGCTATAACTAACACTGGTCAAACAATTCTATTATTTAAAAAGAATAAATAAAGCATCATCTTCACACATGAAGAACTAAAAACGAATGGCCCAATAGTAACCCTATCATTCATCACCCAAGTCACTTCTTATTTGGATGGGATAGAAGATTGAATTGAATAAAAAACTGGATATTTGTACAATTATCTATTAAGAAACTGAGTGATATATACTGGGATTCTAACGCTTGTCATTACTCAGTGATAGACAAGGGTGTTTAAGACTGCTTTCATCAGGAGAATTTTATCTAATGTTAAAGAAGTGGTTCAGGACTGTAAAGAAACTGAATTTTAAAACTCATATTTTAAGTAATGCCATTCAAAAATACAACAAAAACCAAAGTATACCCATATTACCCCCAAACTTCTATTTCTCAGAACCAAATCTCTTAACAAATCATATTATATAAGTTTAGCATGCTAAAGACGTTACATGATAAAAAAAAATTACTCATTTACTCTGATTGATTGAATGGTGCCCTAAAATCTCTTAAAAGTTAAATGCAGAAATGCTAATTAGCCCAATAAAACCAAGCTAGGTGGAGCAAACCAACACTTGTATACTAAAGGCAGCCAAGGACAATACAGGCATTATAGCAAACATCAGGGTAGAAAAATTATCAGCCTTGTCTTCTAGAGAAAAGTAATGCTTTCCAATAAAAGAAAATTTCTTAAGTACAGCAACGTGCATATTACAGTATACTACTCTGTAAAACAAACTCAAATGCTAAACTAAAGAGAAATTATTAATAGGCGATCATTCTAGATAAAAATGAAAGCACACCTTACTTAACCAGGTAAATTTACTACTTTTGCTAATGTTGATGTATCTGTCCTTATCAGCTCTCATTACCACAGTTTATCAAAGAAAAACACCAACCTTTGTGTTGGCTGCAATCCAATTAGAGGTTTCACTGTCATCGTCACACTTTTTAATCCATTTCTTCAACCACTGTTTGGGAAAAAAAAACCCACAACTGTTAGGGTATAACAAAAGATTTAAGAAATAAGAAAAGCAAATTACTTCAATATGTAAATTCACTCAAGCTTAAATAGAAAAGCCAAACGACAAGATTATCACTAGATTTACTTCCTTTCAAATCAAGGAAATCCTGCAGGCCCCCTGTCCAGTACATACAAAAATCAACCAAAGGAGGACTTTCTCTGGCTGAAGTGAGTGGAGAATCTACCACCTGACTAGAATTCCAGCTCCAAGCTATGTCATTGTCCTTAGACCATTACAAAGCCTACTGAGCAAGGTGCCTTAACCGTGATGATCCTGATAGTATCAGGAGCTGACTTATTCCTAAGGAATGTTCTCTAAATACTGGCAATGATCATCTGAAATAAAAAAGATAAAATAAAATCTTTTATCTACTAAAGGAAAAGTAACAAAATTGTGGGCTGTAATTTTCAGTCACCAAGTCTTAGAAGTGCTCTTCATTATTCAAAAATGAAAATGTCAGACAAACTTACCTTACATTTAACTGGATCATGCCAATTTTCTCCACAGTTGAAGCTGTTAAGTGACATAAGAGTGAAAAAGAATTCAGTCCTGCCTACTATGAAGTATGCAAACAAACATTTATAGTTCCTCAGTGTTATCACCAGTGTCTAGTGGCTGGTAAATACAAAGACAGAAACCATGTCTATTTTATTCTACAGTGAATTATTTAGAATTTAGTATTATGATCAGTGTGCAATGGGTGTGTGTATGTGTGTGTGTGAATGAAAAATGACTATAAGCATGAAGATATGCTTAGATGACAATTTCATAACAAATGATTATCTAAACAGTTATAAAACTAGTTAGATCTGTATTTTTTCTGATAGTTTTAAGATTGTTCCTTAATATAACCACTCTCTAATTAAAGCATAGCTGAAACCATTAGCTGAAGCATTGCTTGTCACTAATTTGAACTTAAATTTCAATCATGCTTCATTAGAATATATTAAATATTTAATTTACACTCTAAATAAAGAGTAAAAGTCTAACTTTGTAGGGTCCTATATGATTCAGTACTAATGTGCAGTCAGCAATGCATGGGAAACAAAACAGGCCACGTCTTTGCATGATCCAAATGAATCTCAGTCTAGTAGAGATAAACTATATCGAACAAGGTCTGCAACAAAAGTGTGACTAAATATTTTCTAAGAACATAGTAATTGCTAATGCCTTTCTGTTTTCTAGGCAAATGGTATATTTATTTGTGAAAAACGTATAAATTAAGGATAAACACAAATTTCATGAAAAAGTAACCAAGGAATGGCTAATAAATTAGCTAATCAAGTAATCTAGGAATGCCAAAAATCCTTTACAAATGAGAGTAACAAAGTGCTATTAATTTAAATAAATTCAGGATAATGGTTACTTCTGAAAAAGATGGTAAAGAATGGGATGGAGAAGGAAACCAAGGGGTTTCAATCATGTCTGTCATGTTTTATTGCTTAATAAAAACTAACACCTGGCTGGTATAGCTCAGTGGATTGAGCACGGGCCTGCGAACCAAAAGATCACAGTTTGATTCCCAGTCAGGGCACGTGCCTGGGTTGCAGGCCAGTTCCTAGCAGGGGCTAGTTCTCAGTAGGGGACACATGACAGGCAACCATACATTGATATTTCTCTTCCTCTCTCTTTCCCTTCCCTTCTAAAGATAAATAAATAAAAATAATTTTAAAAACTAACAAAATGCTGATTTTGATTAAGCTGGGTTGCAGCTGAGTAAGCACTCATTTCTGTTATTCCTATACTTCGGTTTGTATTCAAAATATTTCATAGTAAAAATATATTTGAAAATAGATATGGGATCAGAATTCACTCCCTAACTACCTGGTAAATTTTGAAACAATAATGTATATTTAATAATTACCAAAACAGTATATATTTTACACATATTTAATGTCTGTGGGTTTACCTGCTTTTTTTGAAAATATTTAACATTAATGATGTATAATCCTAATTGACATGTAAGTCTAATATTAATGATGTGTAAGGCTTGACTGGCTTCTTGTTCCTAACAGATCCACAAAGGAATGGAAGATCATTTTAGCTCCCTAATATGTGATATTACTGGGAATTCCCTGGTAAGTTGCATTTAGAATTCAGAGGCTGAAGAATATGTAACAGAACTCCAAGAACTCATGTTATCAAGAAAGCTGGGGCCAGAGAGCCAAATCTAAATCAACCATATACTGTCTTTCCAAATTTACCTGTACAATTTTTTCCTAGAAGGAGGATTAAATTTGTCAGAGCAAAGGAAATTTTTAAGAACTCTAACTGTGCATTTTATTCCTAAGAGATAACTAACTTGAAAACAGAGCAAGAGCCATAAAGGAACCAAACAGAATTTGACAAAATGAGCAATCAGAGGAATTAAGATCTGTAAGTTTGCTCCCAATTAAGCTGTACTGCAGCACACGAGAAAATGTGATTATAACTGCACTTTTTCCCATAAAAAATATGTTACTTCAAGGTTAAAAAAAAAACAGGAAAGTTATTTTAGACGTGACTTTTAAATCTACTTCTTACTTAAAAGAAATACAGTTTTAATCATTATTTACCTGAGGTAAAATTTTTTTCTATTTTACTACTAAGAATAAATTTAAAAGCTGTGTGCATGATTCCAATGTAAGAAATTACTTGCTTACCAAAACTGGCGCCCACATTTGCAGCGAACAGGTTTAGCATCAGGATATTGTACTTTAACGACATGGTGGCAGTCTGGGGCAGGACACCACTTTAATAGTCGATTGCACTGAAACACAAGTTAGTAAATAAAAAACGACAGTAAATTGAATCACAATGCAAGATTTCCTAGCGCACCAAGTAATTATTTGTACTACTTCCCTAGTATAAGGGGCACAGGGGGATCAGTGACATAAGCATATAAAAACCTGCCACCAATACTTACTCTTCTACAGCAATGCTTATGGGTGCACTGCTTTGCTAAGATTATATAGGTCCCTTGAAAGGCTGGTTTTATAAAACACAAAGTCTGTCCAGAACGTATCCAGCCATGTACTATGAAAAAGAGATGTTCATTGAAAATATGAGAATCATTGTACACAAGACAATGACACATGAGTCTCCTTCCAAGTAGGCAGCTTGGGACCTCACACAGTTCTCCCAGTCACCGTCAGCTGCCCTGTTGTATTTTCCTGAATCTCATCAATGGTCTGAAATCTCTTTCCTTTCAAAGGTGGTTTTAGTTTAGGGAAAAGCCAGAAGCCACAGGGCACCAAATATGGGCTGGAGGGGGGCTGAGTCACCTGGATGATTTGATGCTTCGCCAAAAACTCTACATGAGACGGGATGCCATTAGTGGGCACATTTTTTGTGATGAAGCTGCCAATCACCAGTTGCTCACAGCTGCGGCCTCCTGAACCATCCTAATAGTTTTTGAGGAGGACTGTTCAAGCATAATGAAAAATTTGTAGAACAGATTCCTTATTCTACTCTCTCAGTCATTTTGAATGTGATGGCCACACGGTACACATGCTCACCCAATGGGGTCTACCACCCCCACTGACTAGTACAGTGAAGTCATCATTGTTCACTCATGCACATTCCAATCCACTCTCAACTGCCAGGTTTCATCGATGTTGTGCAAACCATTCTCATTATATTAACAATGGCTGGGCTTGTTCTGGACAGACCTAATACACGAAGTATCACTGAGAAATTTGAAATAGGACTTTTGTAACATTGCTATAAAATAAAACATGGCAAAACACTCTGCACCAGAAGTTTACTGACCATTAAAAAAAAAAAAAGAATATTCCTAAAATGCTATTCTCTACAAGATCTGACTGATAATCTAATCACCAACAGAAATAAAAATTACTAGAAAATAGTTTAACTCTAGAAAGAGTTAAAATACCTAGTTACACTGATGCTCCTAAACAGTGGCTGGCAAACTTCTTCCATGAAGAGCCAGGAAGTAAAGACTTTTGGCTTTGTGAGCCATAGTGGCTTCTCTAGTAACTACTCAACTCTGCCACTGTAGCACAAAAGTGATAGAGAACAAATGAGTACATTTAAGTATATCATTATTTTAGAAAAACAGGCATGCTATACTTGACAGACCTCTGTTCTAATAAAAGAAGGACATTCAATAAAAAACACATAACCAAAGCATTCTTTACTAACAAAGCTTACTGGTAATGGAAGCTAAAACAAGAAGAGATATATAGCAGAGTTGGAGTACCAAACATGATTAAACATGACATCAATAATACTTAGCTAAAATTTTCTTCTACAGATCAAGAGGTATAAAGGAAGAACACTATAAAAATAATTTTACTATCAAAGCTCAAGATGTAGCCCCGGCTGGTGTGGCTCAGTTAGAGCATAATTCCATATACCAAAAGGATGCGGGTTCAATTCCCAGTGAGGGCAGCACATGGGAAGACTGGCATCTCTCTCTGTGTCTCTGGCTCCCCACCCCACACCTCCTTCCCTCTCTGAAAACAATGAAAAGATGTCTTCAGGTGAAGATAAAACAAAAACAAAAACATACCCTCAAGATTTATAAAGAGACACCTAACTTACTGGTTTGTCACATTCCTTTGAGAAAAAAGGTGTTTTGGTGTGCTTCATAAATAAAGTCCATAACCCATGTGATGACAAAGGTGTCTCTTACTGTCCAGAGTATTTATGTAAAAAACTAATGTTTATTAATAAACATAATTTCTTTTATTTAAAAAGAAAAAGTTAAGAGAAATCACTTACCTCTACGAAGCTATTTGTTATTAAATGCTGATATTTTAATTTAACTTTTGAATCTGTGATTAGGCGCCTGAAAAGAAGAATAAAAATAGTTTATTAGGAAGTTTCAGCCCAAAGTATTTTCCATATTTATAAAATAAAACTTCAATGCAATGGCTATAAAACTGCCTTAAATTGAAAATACTAAAATGCACATAGACTATAAAAAAATGTTAACAGTAGTAATCCAAACAGTAATTCCAAAGTTACTGTAGTTTCACTTTGGGAGATGCTTCCACATTTCTTATATTCTAAATATTCTATTTTTTCCCAGATTGTATTATAATCTTGCGATTTACCAAGAACTGCCAAATTTAGGACTCTTCCAGAATTCTTTTGATCCTTGACATCTTGCCTTGAAACTATAATTCTCTGCCATCGTCTCTCAGGCTCCCTCCCAAAAATCAGTGTGTGAAATGTGAAATAAGAGATATTGACAGAAATGGTAAAAAATGAATCTAGGCTTTATTATAAATAGTTTTAAGGTCCTTCTTCAGATTTTTTTTTTGTTAATTTACCACAAATATTTACTGGCTGCAACCTGGCTTCTCTTGTCCACCTAGAAAACTCTATAATTCACAACAATTTCTAGAAAACACAGGAACCTATGAAAGTGAAGAACACTGAAGCTTAAGTTTCATTAGTTTTAATGGTAAAAACTATTGTGTGTGTTATAAGGAAATGTGTTATAAGCAGAAAAAGATGAAGCACTAACAAAGCCATTAAGAACTGTAAATCAAACAAGTATATAGCTCAACCTCATTAAAACCTTTTAAATGGACAAATGTTTGTAAAATACTGCGTCATCTAATTTCCAAGCTTGTTATCCCCCTGCTCTGCCACCCTGTCCTGTGCCAGTTTCAGTGTACACCTGTCACGTCTGTGTTTTTTCAAAACAGTAAGCACCATCCTTCCTCAGAGGAAATCTGCTAGGAAAGGAAATGGAAGAATATGATGATGGGAGGACCACCTAGATTTGAATACTGGCTTCAAAATTTACTAGCAATGAACTGAGGGTAAGTTCTTTGACCTCTACATTTTTCAGTTCACTAATCTGTCATACAGATAGCAAAAATAGACTTGTGAGACTAGAACAGTGCCTGGCAAATAGTAAGCACTCAATAAGTATTAAATGCTGCTATTTTTTTTTCTTCAAGGAGGCCTTTTCTGGCAATTCCTTATCCCCACTGTAGATATAGAACCACCCTCAGTTCTCATGGCACCTTATACAACTCTCCTTTATAGGGTTTGTCATAATTTTCATTAGATTGTTACTGTACAATAATGTGTTTAATATTGCCCTTCCTGCTCCCCTGTCCCCAACTAAACAGTGAGTTCCATGAAAAGATCCCTTGTGTCCTGGCACAGTGCTGGACCTGTAGAAAGCGTTCAATAAATATTTTTAAGTGACTAAACGTTCACATTTCACAGATGTTGAAACTGAGGTCCAAATACATTTGGTGATCCTCAAAAAGTTAAACACAGAATCACCCTACGATCTAGCAAGTCCATTTCTAGTACATATATCCAAGAGAATTTTAAAAGGGTGGTCAATGAAAAGCTTGCACACAGATGTTCATATAATAATATGAATGTTTCCACAAAAAGTGAAAATAACCCAAATATCCAAGAACTGATGAGTGGAAAAAATATGAAATATCCCTATAATGAAATATTATTTAGCCATAAAAAGAAATAAAGCATTGATACATGCTACAACATGAACCCTGAAAACATATTGATAGGTGATAGAAGCCAGAAACAAAAAATCACATTAAATACCTCATTTAAATACAATGCCAAGAATAAACAAATCTGTACAGACAGAAAATAGGTAAGTGGTTGTAAGGGCCTTGGGGAGGAGGGACTGGGGAAGGACTAATGGATATGGAATTTCTTTCTTTCCTTCTTTCTTTTTAAAGATTGTATTTATGGAACTTCTTTTGGGGATGGCAAAAATGTTCTGCAATTACACAGTGGTGATGGCTGCATGTTATGAATGTACTAAAAGCTGCTGAACTGTATACTTTAAACAGTTAAATGTGAACTATACATTAATTTTTAAAAAGTTAAGGAAAGAATTCCTCGGCGTGGCTGGCTGGGGCCAGGCTAGCTTGGGTGCCAGAAGCTGGCAGTGGCGGGCATCTGCTGAGCAACAGGAGCCTAAAGAAAGAGGAAGCAGCAGCAGCAGCAGCGGAGAGAACGCGGGGAAAAGGCCAGGAGTAAGGAAGGGTCTCCAAAGCCCGCGTCCTTCTACGGAGCGCTGGGTGGGCATGACCGGTGGGCAAGGTTTCAATGTAGCCGCCAAGATGGAGACGTAGATGGAGGATCCACCTCGCCTCTGTGCACAACCAAATCTAAGAACAACTATTTTTAACAGCAGTCACAACCAAGCCACACGGAAAATCGACAATACGGAGTCCAAAGGACAACTAGATACTCGGCTGGACCAGTACGAGGAGCGAGGCCAGCAGCGGAGCAGGTTAGCAAGAAAAAATTCCCGGGGCGGTGCGCGGGGCGCGCAGGCAACCGAGGGCACTGATCGCCAGCCAGCTGGCTGCCGGAGCGCACAGGCAAGAGGCGCGGCGATCGGTCGGTCGGTCGCGCGCATTTACGTGGGGAGAAGCCAGTGAGAAGGGAAGCCAGCGCGGGGCAGCAGGCTCGCGCAATTCCGATCGGATAAACCCCAGGCGTGCGGAGTGACTGGAAACGCTGGGCTAGCGGAGAGGAACGCCATTGCTCCCTCTCTGACCCCGCCCCCACACACAGCGTCACAAACCAGCGACCTGGGTCCCCCCGTCCTGGTAAACAACTAAGGCTTCACTCCGCTCACTTAACAGCGCGAACAGACCAAAAATGGCTCTAGGACAACTCAGAGCCCCAGAACCGATAGACCTAAGTGATGAAGAAATAGCCAGTCTTTCAGATGCACAGTTCAAAACACTGGTTATAAGGATCCTTACAGAACTGGTTGACTTTAGCCACAAATTAGAGAAACATATGGAAGCTAAATTAATTGAAATGAATGGGGATACAAAAGATTCCAATAGTAATGGAAAGAAAATTGGGACTCAAATCAAGGGAGAGAACCAGAAGGAAGAAAAAAATGGTCAAACAGAAAGGAATGAAGAAATAAGAATTCAGAAAAATGAGGAGAAGATTAGGAACCTCCAGGACATCTTTAAACGTTCCAACATCCGAATTATAGGGGTACCAGAAGGGGGAAAGGCACAACCACCAGTTGAAAAATTATTTGAACAAATAATAAAGGAGAATTTCCCCAAGATGGCAAAGGAAATAGACTTCCGAGAAATCCAGGAAGCTCAGAGAGTCCCAAAGAAGTTGGACTCAAGAAGGAACACACCAAGGCACATCATAATTACATTAGCCAAGATTAAAATGAAGGAGAGAATCTTAGAAGCAGCAAGAGCTAAGGGGACAGTCACCTACAAAGGAGTTCCCATCAGACTGTCAGCTGATTTCTCAAAAGAGACCTTACAGGCAAGAAGGGGCTGGAAAGAGGTATTCCAAGTCATGAAAACCAAAGATCTACAACCAAGATTGCTCTACCCAGCAAAACTTTCATTTAGAATGGAAGGACAGATAAAGTGCTTCTCAGATAAGACCAAATTCAAGGAGTTCATCATCACCAAGCCCTTATTATAGGAAATGTTAAAGGGACTTACCTAAGAAAAAGAAGATAAAAAAAGATGAACAGTGAAAGGACAGCAAACTCACAGTTATTAAGAACCACACCTAAAACAAAAGCAAACTAAGAGGATAGCTAGATCAGGAGCAGAACCATAGAAATGAAGATCTCAGGGAGGGTTAGCAATAGGGGAGTGGGAGGAGGGGAAGGGGGGGAGAAGGTACAGAAAATAAGTAGCATAGACAGTAGATAGAAAATACATAGGGGGAGGGTAAGAATAGTAGGGGGAAATACAGAATCTAAAGAAATTGAGACACATGTTCATGAACTAAAGGGGGAAATGGTGGGGGAGGGGTATGCAGGGTGGAGGGGAAGGGAGGGGGGAATAGAGCAAATGTAATGGCATAATCAATAAAAAAATAAAAATTAAAAAAAAAAATAAAATAAAAAATAAAAAAATAAAAAGTTAAGGAAAGAACCAGACTCACGGTCAAATGCTTTGATTTCCAAACAGGTCTTATACTTCTATTACTCATTAACACTTTTCTGATGTGATGAGCCCTAATGATTTCTTACAGCTGACTCTAGCCTAGGCATCTGTCTAAGCCTTGCTTTGCCCATCAGGACTGGTGAGAATAAGTCAGCTATAGGTCTATGGCCAAGGTTATTCTGTGGCCATTCAAAAAAGGGCAAATGTCACCCTGGCCATGTTAATAAGCTAATTCTCGACAAAGACCTGTTGCCATCACTATGTTGAAAGTAGTTATTGTACCAACTCTCAGAGGGAAGGCAGCTCTTTATAAAGATGGACAAAATAACTTCTACTGAATGTCTACTATATATTGAGTTCAGGGTCACATGCATTTAACCAACCTTGTATTTAGAGATAATTCTCCATGTTTACAACTGAGATAACTGGAGAGCTAGAATTTGAAACCAAGTGATTTTTTAAAAAAAGGATTTTTAAATTTTTATTGAATGTATTGGGGTGACATTGGTTAATAAAATTATACAGGTTTCAAGCATACAATACTATAATACACCATCTGTATGTTGTATTCCGTATTCACTACCCCAAGTCAAGTGTCAAGGATTTACTTCTTAGAATGCGAGGTACTAAACCATGTTTTCTCTGCTCGTGTGGCACCTTGAATAAATCAACATTATGCTTTAATTTAGGAGTAATAATAAAATATCTCTATTTTATAAGTTTTCCCTCAACATACCAATTGTAATCAAGCATAAAGAAGGAAATAAAAATCACCTGTAACTCTTATCACCCAAGAGGAATAACAATACTCAACATTTTTATGAATCTGGACTTTTCTCTCTTTTTTGTAAATGTATGGTATTTAAACCTTTGCTCAAATTTCTGATCATTAAAAATGAATACAGCCTCTTGCCTCATTGCATCTGAGAGAGCAAGATGAGTCACCAGCAGCTCTACTGGAGCCATCTGAGAAAATTCAGCCAGGGTTCTTGCTACATCTACTGAAACCGGTAAGGTGTAATCTGGAAATACAGCCTCAATGTGTGCTGCCAGTTATTTCCAACAGTACACCAAGGATACAAGCTTCATTAAGTTCAACTAAGTAAACTTCCTTGAATGAGTCATTCAAGACATCTACCTTGCCACAGAAATAATGCTAGGTCTTTGTACATTAAAAAAACAAACTGTAATTAAATTTACTACCATCTGAATTCATCTAATCATAATAAAGGTCAAAATGATCTCACAGTCATGTCTTTCTCTGATACCCCATTACCTAACTCTGACTCTACCTACCATCATCATCTCTAACCATGACTCATAACAGTCTCAGTCTTCCTGCTTCATTACCCATGGTATCCTTTTAACACCAGCCACCAGAGAAACTCTCTCTGACCAAGTTACTCCTCTGCTCAAAATCCTCTCATGGCTCTATCTTGGAATAAAAGCCAAAAACCTAAAAAGGCCTATAAGGCCCTACACTACTTCATGTATCCTTCCCATACCCTCATCTGCCTCCCTTCAATCTATAAGTTTACATTTACAGTTTGAAAACATTTTTAAAGTTTAAACTAGTAATTATCGGTAATTTACTGTCTACTATGTATCTCATTAACCACTAAAACTGAATAATTTCATTTTTCACTTCAATAACACTAGAAAATTATTTCAATATACACCTGAGCTCTGATGCCTTAAGCATGTATTTTAAGACAGTATTCTACAGCTTCTGTGCTAAATTTCCTACCTAGAATACTAAAGTAGTGCTTTTCTCTTTCAACGCAGAGAGAGGATTGGGCATTCAATTTACTCCACTATGAGACTCAGAACTCTAAAGTCATGTTGTTGAAGCATTCTCCACAAAATCTCAATGGACTGCCTTAAAAATACAACCTTGAAGGAAGCAAAAATTTCTTAAGTAGCAATACTCATAAATGGAGAAAACTGATAAATTAGATGCCATTTTTAAAAAGATTTCATTTATTTTAGACAGAGGGGAAGGGAGAGAGAAAGAGAAGGAGAGAAACATTAATGTGTGGTTGCCTCCTGTGTACCCCCTACCAGGGACCTGGCCCGCAACCCAGGCAGGTACCCTGACACAGAATTGAACCACTGACCCTTTGGTTCACAGGCTTGCACTCAATCCACTGAGCCATACCAGCCAGGCAATTAGATGCCATTTAAATGAAAACTTTTATATATCAAAAAACTTTGAGAAAAGGGAAGCCACACATTGGGAAAAACGGTTGTGATACATATACCTAACAAAAGACTCATTATCAGAATATTTAAAGAATTCTTACAAAGTACAAAGTTCACAAAATTTTAAGAATGGGCAAATGTCCTGAATGCTCATTCTTAAAAAGGAATGCACTTCATAAAAAAGAATACTCAAAATGCTAATGGAAAGGTGTTTGACATAATTATCCATCAGGGAACTGCAAACTAAAACCACAATGAGATATTCCTACACATTCATCAGAATGGCTAAAATAAAAAAGAAAGTGATACAGGAGTGAACAAGGACTAGAGAAAGCAGTCACACATAACTAGAAGTGAAGGCACAATTACTTTGGAAAGCCATGTGGCTGTATCTAATAAATCTAAAAATCTTACTTATATGAGTATACACATAAAAGAAATCAGTGCATATCTATCTAAAGACACATATAGGAATATTCTTTGTAGCTTTTGCACAGTAGCCAAAAACAAATTTTAAAACTTCAAATGTCTATTATCAGGAAAATGAAATAGCTATAGTAACAACCACAAAATATAAACCTATAAATATACAGAGATATTTGGCAACATGCACATATCTCACTCAAGGCATTAATTAACTAACTGAAGCAGATACTCATTAAAAAAAAGAGTACATGCTACATGATTCCATTTAAATGAGATTCAAGAACCAGCAAAACTAACTGACAGTGACAGAGGTCAGGATAGGTAGCAGATAGTTAGGTAGATTTTTTTAATACTGAAAGTTTAATCTGGGTGGTTAGTAAAACATACATGCAAAGTAAAAAATCAATAAATAGGAAATTAAGCCTATTATAATTAAATAAAAATGTTGTTTCTCTATTGTAAAAGATGAGTTGCTCTACTACACTGTGATTAACACACATATTGAAGTTTAGGTTTGTTTCTTGCCTCAGATGGTTGGTACAGACCACAGGACTTCACTAAAGGTCTAAGCCAGGAGTGTCAAACTCATTTTCATGGGGGGGGGGGCGCCACATCAGGCTTGAGTTTGCCTTCAAAGGGCTGAAATAATTTTAGTATAAATGTAACTACTCCTTAACTGTTAAGGAGTTGAAATTACATTCAGCCCTTTGAAGGCAACTGTGAGGTGATGGGACCCCTGGTGAAACATTTTCATGAGTTTGATACCCCTGATCTAGAAAGCTTCACAACCCTATTCATGATTTTTAAGATACCAACAGAATGTTAAGATACCAACAAATAAACATCTGACTTGGATGTTTGGAATACCCTTCTTGGAGCAGCACAGACTTAACCTCTTTTTAGATACATTCAACTAGTTGATTTTATGAAATATTTAGTTATACTATGAAAGTACTAGCCTATTCTGTGAATAGGTCTATTGACAAAACATAAAAGAAACTTCTTTTTCTTTTGAAAAATAATATATTGAGTTGGCAAAAAAGTCCATTTATTATCTGTTACTAAGGAATAAAAAGGCAAATCCACTGACACACTAATCTTAAGGTTTTAAGTCTAAGAAGCACTGAGAGTGAACGAAGACTTTCAGTGGTATTTCCAAGGTTAGAGCCACACATCCTAAATGAAAATAAACAACGAATTCAGTCAACATAAATAGTGTACCTGGGGTTACATAGCTTATAGCCTAAGAGGGAATACAGACAAGAATATGGGAAATCAAAGAAATATACGGTAAGGAAAATATGGGGGAGCTAAGGAGCACATAGTATGTCTGCCCAAACCAAAATGAAAATCTAAATTTAGGCCTGAAGAATGACTACGAAGATGAGTAGGTTAAGATAACTTAAAACAGAGAGTATTGCATGTAAGAAAGTCAGGAGACAGTAGAGAAAAAGTAAACAAATTCAAACAACACCAAATACAAATGAAATGCAAAGTACTTTCAATCAACCATGTTCTACATGGCTAGAAGAGAGAACATGAGAAAATGTGAGGCAAAAGATGAAGCTGCACAGGTGAGTAATATAAAACCATGGAAGTCATTTCTGGGAGGTGATTCAAGTGGGTATAAGGAAATCAATTAGAGGTCACTTGAAGATTCCCACATAAAACATGATATGACCTGAATCAAATTAATGGCAGAAGGAACAAGAAATGATGGGTTTAAGGGTAATTAGGATGTGGAATTAACAGAATTTGGTGCAAGAATGACTGGGAAATGCAAGAAACGATGAAATCAGGGATATCATCAAGGTTTCCTATTTAGGCAAGTCTCAAAACCCAGTGGTTCCGTGGAGAGTAGTATCTCAGTGATTTGTGTGTTATCTCACAAAGCAAAAGGCACCAGTTCAATTTCCAGTCACATGCCTGGGTTGCAGGCCAGGTCCCCAGATTGGGGTATGTGAAAGGCAAATGATCAAAGTTTCTCTTGCGTTGATGTTTTTCTCTCCCTCTTTTCCTAAAAATAAATAAAATCTTAAACAAAAAAAACTATAAAAAACAAAAAACAAAACAATGGTGCCATTCTGAGACCGAAAAGCAAGAAAAATGATTTTGGTGGTGGTGGAAGTAATAGGAGGATTAGTCAAATAAAGCCGGAGGAATAAACAAAGATGCCTGAATGGCAGAGAGATATTTGGATCCCAAGCTCAAGAGAGGTGATCTAAACATATAAATATGTGAATTTCCAGGGTATGCTTAGGAATTGTGTATACAATGAGAAGAAACAGTGGGCTGAACAGAACCCCGAAGAACAGTATTTTAGGAAGAGGTAGAAAAAGGTGATTTTGCAAAGATCTTCTCCAATAGACTAGACCTGGAGTTGGCCTACAGTGGTGGGTTTACAGGTAGGTGGCTGGGATGAAGACGATTTTATTGGAAATGAGTAGATTATAGAAATTAAAGGCTATGACAGTGATTCTCCAACTTAAGTATGCATCAGAAACACACAGGACAGAGTACTGGGCTCCATCCCAGATTTTCTGATTCAGTTAAGTTTGGAGTTAGGCCTGAAAAATGTAGATTCTTTCTTCTTCTTTTTTTTTTTAATGAGGTCAGTGGGTGGGGGCAGGGTAGAGAGAGAGAAGTATAGTCAATGGAGAATAACACACAAGAGAGATACAGATGCAATCCGGAAATAACTTGTGCCTCCTATTCCCTGCTTGCAGGAACAGGTGGACACCAAGGAAAGAGGGCAGGGTTGCCTTAAAAGGAGAAAGAACGAACACCTGGGGAAACTTCAGATGAACAAGGCCCAGAATCATGAAGGGGACCCATGATTCGGGTACTGGCCTGCTCACCAAGCACTCCTGTTTGCAGGATTCTTGGTCTCCTGGGTGTGACACAAATTGAGTGAGAGAAGGAGAAGAATCCCCTGGATCATTGGCAGGTCAGTGTGAGGGTTCATCTGTCCAGGTCCCTTGGGGTGGAGGTGGGAGTGTGGATAACACCAAAGCTCATCTTAGGGTCCCACAGCAGCCTTACCCCAGAGAATGTGCATTCTTAACAAGTTCCTAGGCGATGCTGATGCTGTTGGTCACAGAACTCTACTTTGAGAACTAGCAGGCCCTTGTACTACAAAGTGATGTAGATTAGAAAATCTCCTCAGACTTCAGAAATCCCACCTCCTTTGAGGTACTGAGCAAAAATTAATTTGGTTGAATCAACTAATCAATATTTAACATGCAGAATCTATCATAAATACTTACATAACTGTGTTGTCATCCACTAAGATATCACAACCATGAGCAGGACACGAAATAGTCTGAAAAAGATTGAAATTTAAACTGTCTTCATTCAACAAATATTTACTGAATGCTTACCATTGCCAGGCACTTTGCTAGGTTATGAGATACCTCAACATTTACAGGATCTTAATTGTCCCCTTTCTATTAAAGGAAATGTATGTGCATGAATGTGTTTTATCACCATAAAGTAACAACTACTGACCTAAATTGATTTTTCAATATAAAACTTGAAAAGCAAAAGATCTGACAAAATTGCTCAACAAGTTTAGCCTGATATACACAAATGTTAATGTCCACTGAGAAAAAAAGTATCTGAACTGGACTCTTTAACTGGAATGTCAAATTATAAATAGGAAAAAAGCCTCAATTTTCTTTTAGTTGTTTAAATCTAGAAAAAAGTTCTCACTCAATTCATAATGCAGAATGCTTCACCTGTTTACATTTGTACAAGAGTCAAAACACTGTAGGAAATGCAACAAAAATTAAAATTTGAAAAATGGCATCTTTACCTGTCCCATGCCTTCCTCCATTATCTTGGTAGTTAAATATTCACTCCAACACTGCATACAAAACTTATGTCCACATTCAAGGCCAGTGAAATACTGCAACAAAAATAATATATTGACTTTTAAAAGATATTATCAGAAAAATCACTGTATTACATAGTGACTTAAAATATTAGGTCACATTTCTCACAGTGGCTGAAATGTCTGATTTGACAAGACTAGACAGGCTCCTAAATGAACTTCTATGTGCTAAGTCTAAACAAGCATATACACTGAACACAAAACAATGAGAAATGTATCTATAGTACATATTTATAAATTAAATTTTTTGAAAGACAGGTAAGTTTGTATTCAATATAATATGCCATGCATCAATAAACATGTGAAAAGATGCTCAATATCCTTAGCAACTAGCGAAATGAAAAGCAAAACCACAATGAGGCACCTGTTCATACCTACTGGGACAGGTACAATAAAAAAGACAGATAATAACAAGTGTTAATAAGCATGTGGAGAAATTGGAACCCTCATACACTGTGGTGGGAATGTAAAATGGTGCAGGAACTTTGGAAAACACTTGTGCAGTTTCTCAAATTGAACACAGAGTTACCACACGACCGAGCATTTCCACTCCTAAATCATAACCAAGAGAAACATGTCCATACAAAAACCTAAACACAAATGTTCATAGCAACAAAATATGGAACATCTATATAATGGAATGCTATTCAGTCATAAAAAGAAATAAAGTACTGATGAATACTATATAACACAAATAGACCTTGAAAATATTACAGTAAGTCAGAGAGGCCAGGCACAAAGACCACATATTGTTTGATCTCATTTATATGAAGGGTACAGAATGAGTAAATTCATAGAAAAAAAAAAGATTAGTGGTTGCCTAGGACTGAGAGGTGGGGAGAAAAAGGGAAGTGACTATAAAAGAATACATGTTTTTTTCTGGGGGTTATGAAATGTTCTAAAATTAACTGTGGCAATGGCTACACAACAGTGACTATACTTTAAATAGGGAAATTGTATGATGTGTGAATTATCTCAATAAAGCTGTTATAAAAAAACATGCCACCCTCACCACTGTGGCTTGGTTGCAGCATCATCCCCTACACTGTAAAGTTGTGGGTTCAATCCCAGCTGCAGGCCTATAGAAGCAACCAACTGATGTTTCTTCCCCATCCCACCTTCCTCTCCCTCTAAAATTAATGAAAAAATGTCCTCAGGTGAGGACAAAAATAAGCAAATAAAATACCAAATAAATATACAACAATAAATAATGCAGCTGCGTGACATGCAGCTAACTTAGAAAATAAATAAAATATTATAGAAACCAAAGGGTTTATTCAGATAAGCTAAGAAAAATAATAACATTTGGTCTAATATTATGATTTTAAATATTATTATTTGAAGGATGGCTAAATAAAGCACACTATATTTTGTAATGGGATATGAAACAAGTACTTTAGTACTAGGGTCTAGAGGACAATATTTTTAAAAGATAATTAATGGTCACCATATTTTAAGAATATTGTATGATATTTACTACTAAATCATTTAAAAATAAGTAATACAGGCTCATGGTTAAAAAAATTATTTAAGAGTATAAGTTTATTTTGAAAAATAAGTCTCCCTTATCCCATTCTTGTCCTCCTTCTCTACCCAGAAGTAATCACTATTTCCAATACTTTACATCATCTTCCAGAGATGTTCTAATGCCTACAGGTATACACAGTAAAGTACCACACTCTATTCCACATCTTAGTTTTTTTTTTAATTATTATTTAATAGATCTAATGGAGAGTTAAACTATTTTCTGCCTACTACACTAATGCATTGGTAAATATATACATCTTTTAAATCATATGACTCTATGTTAGCACAAATTTGTACAAATAAAATAAAAGGTATACACTTACAATTTGATAGATTATTACCAGGCTTCATTCAAAGAGGTTGTAGCAATTTTTAAGACAACTTGTAGCAATGTTTAAGACAACTTGGTTTCTCCCGCACATCAACAAAGTATACTAGTGCCTCCTTAATCTTTGCCAATGGAACAGATAAAAATGAATCAACTTCATTAAACTTTAATTTAGTTATGATAAAGTTTAAACATTTGAAAAGAGATTTAAAGTTATTTTTTTCTGTGCCCTCTCTTTAGCTATTTTGTCCATTTTTCTATGAGGTTTTTCTTAATGATTTGGTGGGGATTTTTACTGATTGAGAAAACTGACCATTTATAAGCATGGAAAAGTTGTTTTCTTCCAGTTTCAATTCTGAATATTCATATTTTCTTGCCATGCAAAAACTCTTTATTTTGTAGCAAAATGTATTTGTTTTAAAATTTATGGCTTCTAAATTAATTAACTGTGATATCAGGAGTCAAGTAGAAATCTAAGTTTCCACCCTAGATATCTATTGAATTATTCCTATACACCACTCACTGAATAATCCATGTGATCTGAAATGTCTTCTCTATAATACACTAAATTCTTTCTATTAAATAATGCATATTTAACTCTGTACTTTCCACTGCACTATCTACTCTTGCATTTGGTAAGGCTAATTTTCCCCCATCCCCATCAATCTCTCTTCCTTTCCAATATTTTACTATTATTACATCTTTCCAAATTTTCAAGTCATCCTTTTATTTCCCATAGTATTTAGTTTTCTTCATATGGAGTTTTCACATTTCTTGCCATGTTTATTTCTAGCTTTTATTCTTTCTGTGGCTCTTATAAGTGGTATTTTTTATTCCATTCCATTTTTTAACCCTTTGTCCAATTTATTTGTTGACAATCTCCATCACACATTTTCTAATTAGCTATTATTTGAACTATGATTATGAAATTTTCTGATGTTGCTTATATTAGATGCAAATAATCAGAATATGAAATTCTGTATTATACAGCACATCAACTACATAAAAAATGCCTGGAAGCAACTGTGGAAGAAAATGTACACAAGTCCTGAGACTGGTTTTATAGACTGAAGGAAATGAAAAGTATTTAACATGTTTAAAATACAGTGCTATTCAGACTGACAATGATCTAACTCATTCAAAAACCAAGTGAAGGCAGTTCTTTTGGTCATTTGTTTTCGTGCTGCCACAGTGTCCTGGCTGATGCTCCCCCAAGAAAATAAACAAAAGTCCCCCCCTGCCCTCCACCCCTCAAAAAGAGGCAAACACCAGGTTCTTATTAGATCATGCTCCAAAGTCATCTTCTGGTTTCTAGCCATGATGATAGCAAGGTTACGTTGGTGAATTTGAAATCACTGATGATCACGGAGCTGGGAAAACTGCTGTGAACCTCATGGGCAGGCTCAACAAGTGTCTAGTGATCAGCTCCTGATTTGATGTGTAACTCGAAGATTTAGAAAAACAGCAGAACAAACTGCTCCCATCTAGTCAGTGTGGTTTCATTGTACTGAGAACCTCAGCAGACATCATGGATCATGAAGAAGCGAGAAAAAAACACACAGGAGAGAAAATTCTGGGATTCTTTTTCTAGAGATGTAATACGTGCATGTAAATAAAATACTTCAATGGATAAAAAAAACAAGTGAAGGTATATACTTGGGAAATCAATGTTCTCATCTATACAAAAAAGATCTGGGAAATAAAAGAATATATTCTTATTACTCTCCATCAGTGAAGGAGATCTAGCACTAACTTGTTAGCAGATCAGATGAAAAGTATTTGATTTTCAAGACTATAATGAGAAAGGGTATTCTGTAAAGGACAAAATAAGTAGGGTAATATTATTAACAAATTTAAAATGTTTTATTCACAATTTTAAAACATACACATTCTCATGTGCTTTATTCTCTTTTTCAAATAAGAATTCTTAAGACTTTGTGAGATTAAAGGTCACAGTGTTTACTAAGTGATAACTACAAAGTGATAACTACAGGCAGTATTTCTACCTTTGGGACTTCATACCAGGGCCCATATAAGATCAAAAGATACAAAGAAAGCTTTTTATTCTTTAAAGACATCGTTCCAAAACTTTTCTAGTTACATAGGTAAGACTAAGATAAATATGAAAAATAAATCACATACACACATCTAAAGGTAAAACAAAAGCTAAATTGTGGTATAAAGATATATTCATTGTGCTCAAGAGTTATATCATTATCATGGGTATATCTGAGTATCCTCCTGTCTGTCTCATTACTCTTTCCCTCCTAACCCTTTGACACACTAGTCCCTTACTAATTTATCCTTACTTACGTAATTCCCTGGGCCTTTCTGTAACTCTGGGGATCAATAATTTTTTTTTTAAATTTTATTTAGTTACTTTTCAAGTACATTTTTTTTCTCTTCCCCCCCCCCGCCCGGTCTCCCCCCTCCCTCCCATTCCCCCCCCCCAGTCCTCATCTCTGTGTCTTTCATACTTGTTCCTCAAAATCCCTCCCCCTTTTTCCCCTTAAGTTCCCTTCCCTCTCCCCTCTGGTCGCTGCCCACTTGTTCTCTATGTCAGCGTCTTTGTTTTTATTCTGTTTGCTTGTTTGTTTTATTCTTTAGCTTCCTGTCAAAGGTGAGATCATATGGTATTTGTCCTTCAATGCCTGGCCTATTTAGGGGATCAATAATTTTTTTAAATCAACCTTATCTCTGTTTATTTCTTAAATAAATATTTCCAAGAATACAGTAAAAATATATGAATATATGAAATATTGCCTACCACAAAAATGAATGGTCCTGAAGAAAAAGAACTAAAGAACAATACACACTCTTAAAGGTTTCATTTATCTCCATCATTTCATACACAGCAACTAATATCAAACCACCTTAAGAACATTAAGAATTATTTTCCTAAAGTTGAGGCCGTTTTCTTTCTGAAAACAGAGCAAATAATCGGAATATTAGTTCCTTCTTCTATAAAATGGAATGAGTTCAAAGGAAGATAGGGTTGGACTTAGATCACATGTTTTCAGTGTACTCAGGAGAAAAAGAACCAGAAGTGCTCAGGTGGGGGGGGTGGAGGGTAGGTTACCCTCACAATCTTCAACTTTGCCTTTATCTAACAAATCTTATTTTTAGAAAAAGAATGAGATACTGTAATCCAAGTTATCTATTGAATATATTTTCTAGTAGAATGAGGGATTAGTACAGCTAGATTTTACTGAATTGATTTATTATAAAGTTGCCATGCAGGGTGGGGGAGTTGGGGTGGGAAGAGAGAATCCATCAACTTCATAGGTGCTCCACAGTCTCAGGTAATTGTTTTGACTACCCAAGAGAGTTACCTCCAAAGTGTTATATATAAATCAAGCTATCAGAAGCATTTAGTTTTGTCACATGTTTTTATGTGATGAAGTCACATAAAATTGCTTTCTAGACAGATAAATGGGAAGACATACATTAATAAAATGCAAGTATTGGTGTTTGAACACAGTAGTGGAAATGGAAACATGAAGAGCTATACAAGAAAAGAAATTGCCCACCCAATTAATAAAGCTTGGAAGAAGAATCTCAGGTGACATTTCATTCTAAAATTGAAGAGGTTAAAATTATCCTTCTATAGTAGTCTAAAAACTATGAGAAAAGAAGCCCTAGTTTTACCATGATTATTATATTTTTATAATGCTAGCAGCTTCCATAACTCTTTAACTTACTTTCCAACCATGTTGCTATTGGCTTTCTTGTCCTGCCACTTAATAGCCAAACTTTCTTTAAAAGAATAACTTGCTATATTTACCACCTCTACTTCCTTTCCAACCTTCAAGTCAATGACCCTTCAGTCAATGCGGTATGGTTTTACATCTTACCACATTACTAAAAATAACTTCCCAAACTCATCAGTAAGTTTCATGTTAATTTCAAATTTACTTTTTAGTTATTTCACTGAAGCGTTTAGCACTGTTTACTATTCTTGGAAGTATATTCTCTTCCTGGCTTCTGTATTGCTTGCTGCCTTTTCCTAACTACCAGAGGCATTGGTGGTATAGTGATGAACGTGACTGCCTTCCTAACTACCACAACTTCAGAGCTTAGTTCAAATGTCATCCCTTTGTGAAGTCTTCTGTGATCCAAAATGAGATCAGGGGGCTCTCTCCAACTTGTTCCCACAGTAGCATGCCTTATTAAAGCGCTTATCATTCTTTCTAATATAGCGTTTTACTTATCTGCCCAACTAAACTTTATATCATCTGAAACAGGCATAACTGTATCCTCCACTGCGTTTATACACTAGAATAGATCGGTAGGTAGGTAGGTAGGAAGGAAGGCAGGCTGAGTTCTCAGTTATCGGTTACAAGTGGAGGTGAAATTTACATTGCAAATCTCCAGCCATGATTTTCAGTTGTAATTGTCTGACAGTGTTAGACAATACCAAAGGCACCAAGAAAGTTAAAATGGATATTTATAAGCACATACCTTCAATACTCACATTCCATTAAAGATTTAAACTAAGGAGAAACTGGCTATAATAGAGTAAAAGGACAAATGCCAAGGAGTAAGGAAACTTTGTATAACCTGGGACAAATTATTTGAGTGTGTTACTCCACAGACACTTTTAAACTTTAAACAGTATATAAATGTCAACTGGCAAAGAGAATCTGTTAAAGAAGGATGATAAAATGGTCAAAACATAAATTTAATATATTTTTAATAGTAGTGCTAAGTGCTTTTAATATTCAAGGTAGGGTTGTGATTTAAGAAAAGGGAATACATATTCCTTAAAGGGAAAAGAATATCTTATTCAACTCATTTGAAAGATAAAACTGAACCTCAATGAGACTAAACAACTTTCTACTCAAAGTCAAATACCTACTGTCAGAACTATGGTCAAAATTTTGAACTTGGAAATTCAATTCAGCACTTTATCAACGAAATTATTTTAACACATGAGTTCTCAATTTTCTAAAAGTTCTCAATTAATTTTCTTTTAAAACCTCTTTTCTAAACATTTGTAAAGAAAACAAAACAAAACACTGGTTCCCTACAAATGAGCCTCCTCATAAACATATAAAACTCTATACAATATTAGAAATGCTTCTCTATTAAAGCAGAGAATATAAACAAAATAGTTATAATTATTGTAGAATTAAGTGATTTTTTAGATATCTTCAAAAACCTTAACAGGTAAATTCCAAGTAACTAAATATATCTTTGCCACAATCCTATTTTCCCAAGGTTATTAATAAAGTACAACCTTCATAGGAAGATTATGTTTATTTAAGCTTAAAACTACTATATGCTCTAAAGTCAATCATCTAAATTCAACAGATTTTAAGCATATTTTTACTTAGGAGAAACATCAATTACTTAGTCCTAATATGGCTCCAACTCTGTCACCCCTTGCTTTATTTAAGAGCCTCCATTAGAATGGATCTGCATAAGTGAAAATCTTTTGTTATGAAAGCTCCTTAGTGAAATAGCATTAGAGACATTTTATATGTGTTCTGGATATATATTTTATTTTATTTACTTTGTTTATTTTTTTACTGACTGATTTGAGAGAGAGTGAGAGAGGCAGTGAAGGAGGGAAAGAGGGAGGGAGAAGGAGAGCGAGAAACATCTATTCGTTATTTCATTTATTTATGCATTCATTGGTTGATTCTTGTATGTGCTCTGAGGATCAAACCTGCAACCTTGGGCATATCTGGTCTGGAAGATGCTCTAACCGACTGAGCTACTCGACCAAGGCTGGATATATATTTTTTTAAAAATTTAGTTTTAAATCTGTTTTAATTTGGATGAAAAATAATTCTTACTGCCTATCTATTACACAATTCTTCCATGGTAGTAAAATAAATTCAGAAAAGATTCAGATGTACAATGATAACTTAAATAAATTGCTGCTTTAAAAAACAAAGGGAGAGATGGGGGCTAAAACTCCTATTCTTCCTCTTTCTTTCCTCATCCCTAATGTATTAATAGGTTACTGCTTGATACAATCCCAGACTCCCATATCCTTCTTTGTTTAAGTTATAAAAGCTGATTTACCCTCTGAAATACAGTCAGTGCTAGCCTTAAACTACCAGATACTCACCGAGTTAGGGTAGTTCAAGTAGCAGATCTGACAAGGCATATCCTGTGCTGATGACCTTGTATTCATCTGGCGTGTTCGAGACTTTTTACTTGGATTAATTACATGACACTCAGCAAAGAGCTTCTCCAGGTTTCCATCAAAGTACCTGCATTATTTAAACAGAAAGGATGAGAGCCCAGCAATAGCACACTGTTAGAGCTCTCCAAAAACCTGATTTTCTACAGGGAAAACCAATGAACTAAATTAAAGTAAACCAAGATTATAATCTTTTCTGCTCAGAGGAAATGAGCTATGTGGCTACTGTAGCAAATGGAGGAATGTAAGTATGAAAGCAGATTGAGTTTTTGTTGCTATTTGGTATTTCTTTGCATTTATCCTGGGAAGTTAAGCTATTAGTATTTTAACAATACTACAACTAAAACTTAAGCATGAATGTTGTACTATCTTTAGTGATACCTTACAAGAAGTAATGCTATTTTATTTTAAAAGGCTAGGATATATTTTTTACAAATCATTTTATTAATAATCTTAATTATACCAACTTAAATATATTTGCAAGTAAAACACCAAGCACAGCTTCCCCAACAAATTTAAAAAATGAAATTTTTTACAGGACTGTCATTTTATAAAAGACTTGCTTTCTAAATACTTATTGAAATGCTTTTTAACCTACTAGAAAAGGGGAGAAAATAAGTATATCTTAAAATGTTTCTCTATCAAATAATCTATATATCAGCTTTTCATAAAACACATATCTAAATGTACAGAGGTAGTTCACTATTTAAGATATCAAGAAGCATGACACGCCAAGTACTACCTACAGTTTCAAGTAAACTACAGCTGACTGGACAGAAGATAGTGATAAATACTTAGCACAATATGTCCCATTAAATCAGCCAGGACGTGGTCTCTGTTCTCCTTAGTATTTTAATATTCTAAAGGGAATGCAACAGGATAAAAAACAACCACCACCACCTTTCAATCTGTAAATGAATATAACCAACAAAACTATTAACATGGAATCTGGTCATATTTTTTAACTTGTAAAAATTAGGTTTCAATAACTACAATGTTTCTTACAAACAGAAAGTTCTGAGGTTTAAAAAAAAAATCAATGCTCAAGAGATTTCCAATACTTTTAATAAAGATCTTGTTCAGGGTTTGTGTCAAAACACTTACTATGTCTCCAGAAAAGAAATCATTCAAATGGGAACACTCCTAAGACTAATACATATATATTTTTTTTAATTTTATTTATTTATCTTTAGAGGGGAAGGGAAGGAGAGAGGGAGAAAAATATCAATGTATGGTTGTCTCTCATGCATCCCCTGCTGGGAACTGGCCTGTAACCCAGGCATGTGCCCTGAATGGGAAGTGAACTGCAATCCTTGGGTTCCGCAGGCCGGCTCAATCCACTGAGCTACACCAGCCAGGGTTCTAATACATATCTTTTTATAAATACATACTTTGACTACAGTATGTTTCAATAAAATGATCAAGTTATCAATCAAGATGTCAACATTATAAAAGGGGCACTCATATATAGTTAAAGTTGTTTCTGATGATTCAACTAATCAAAGTATACAGAGCAGCACTGACTGGTGTGGCATAGTCCTGCAAAGCGAAAGATCACTAATTCAATTCCCAGTCCGGGCACATGTCTGAGTTGCAGGTTCAATCCCTGGTTAGGGAAAGGCAACCAATTGATGTCCCTCACACCCATGTTTCTCTTCCTCTCTTTCTCCCTCCCTTCCCCTCTCTCTAAAAACAAATAATCTTAAAAAAAAAAAAAAAGGAACAGAATGTCAATGCTTTCCTACAAATTTCATCTCTGAGAAAGCCTAAGATGCTTCATTTTATTTAAATAGATAGCATATGAAGCTAACACTAAATATAAATATGTAAACAAATTAAACACCTTAAAGAAAAATACTCATGCTCACAAGTCAAGACAAACTTCTGTCATGTCAAAACTTGACTATACAAAATCAGTGGCTCTTAATAATTTAGTAAAAATTCTAGACAGCAATCCATGCATACATAGCAAAATAGACACGTGCCCAGAATTTTGTAAAAAACAATGCTGTCTTCTAGATTTATAACTTACTTTCTTTACTAAACAATATTAATGGGCATCTTTGTTAATGAACACTGGTCCACATTGTTTTTCATTGTTGCATAATATTTTATGGTAATATACTACGTACTTTAATTCCATGTACTATAATTTACTTAAACATTATACTGAGGGACATTCAGCTGTTCCACATATAAACAACCCAAGATTAGAATCTTGGCCCATCTAATGGGGGAAAACACATATAGACTTAACTTGCATTTCTTTATTAGTGAGGCTGAACATACTTTTTTTGGTGAAGATCATACTAGTATTTTAGGAGTTCAGTATGTAAAATAGGAAGAGTAACCCTTTGTCTTATAGTTTGCTTTCATCCCTGTCTACTAGACAGTTTCTAACCTGTCTACTTTTTTAAAGGTGCTTAATTGGCACATAACTTTTATATAGATAAATTATCTTGTGACCCATTATGATTTCTGAGTTTTATATCAAGCTTTAAAAGATTTCTAAACCCAAAGATTATAAAATTTTATCCATGGTTTAGGCCTTTCCTTTGTTTCTATTAAAACTACTGGTTCATATGGAAATTTCTTTTGTGTAGTAAGGAGCAAAGCAAGGATTATATTTCATTTTAATCTAAACAGCTAACAATTTTACTCAAACGTGTTTCTTCTACCTGTAGTTCTCAGCTTAAACTTCACATAAATCTTCTTTGACAGTGCTTCCTAACCCCCCAACCCCCAATTAGGTAAGGTTCCCTAGTGTTACATTTTCTTGGTACTTTGTACTTCTGCCAACGCATTACTAACTCTGCGGTCACTATTTATTCTAAGCTTTCTCTGCTAGAATGTAAACCTCATAGGAGCTATTTTATTATTGTTATAGTCATAGGTCTAGGAGAATATTATATAAGCATTCAATTTCTTTTTAGAAAGTAATAAGAGTAACTTCTTAAAGATATGATAGCAATAAATCTGAATTCCTTTGTTTTAGACATATTTCTTAAAGACAGTATACATTGGAGTTTACAACTTTTTGATCCATTCTAGAAGCTACCAAAGAATTTTCTAATACTGTCCTGATAAACAGAATGGGGAGTTTGAAATCCACTCATATTACTAGGCATAGCAGGCCTACAAATCTTTTTTATTAGAGTAAGTACCATTTTTACAAGAAATATAACATTTAAAAATTTTTTTGTTTTGCTTTTATTTTTACTACATGATCTGTCCATCAATGACTCTGTAATAGTTATATGGAAGATAATGAAACCTAATGTATTTTTATGAAACATAATACAATCAATACTTAAACCTATTTCTTGGTTTGTCAACTTTAAATAATACACTGATTGTCCTTGTAGTAAATGACCATACAGTTAACCCTAGAGTTTTGAATGAAAACTACCTGGACCTTTTCCCAGTTGATTATAATTTTATATAATTTTTTCACTAATTACATTACTGATTATCTTAATTAGACACAATTCGAACGTTTAAATGTACTGAAACACTCACTTTGCCCAACCCCCTACCCCCACCACCATGTCCTCCCATCAATATTCTCTGTGTTCACAGCATCCATTTTCTTGTGGTACCTGCTGTTACTGAAGTTTGCGGTCAAAATAATTTCCATCTATAATTCAAATCCTTTTTCAACTGGCACATATATAGGTTTCTTTCTTCATTCTTGAAGTTTTTAGTAGTTTCATAGGGCCTATCTTAGCATTTAGCTTTCTCTTTTGAAATGCCATTCAGATCTTAATTGCTTCAAGATCCTTTAGTTATTAAGACTGTATCCTGTTTGACTTATACCCAACGAAGTCTTTGTTAATTTGTCCTATGCGTCTCCCATCTGCTAATTCTTTGTCCTTTTCCTGTCTTACATGTCTGTTTTTCGTATTATCTGTTCTATTTCTTGATGGTGCCAATGTGGTTTTAGGTTCTGTGAGATTATTTCTTGTTCCTTCAATCTTTTTTTTTTAAGTTCTGTGAACTTAAAAAAAGTGAACTTTCTTTTTGACAGTCCTGTGTTATCAGTTCATCTTTAATCCCTCATCTCTACTGTCTCTGTTTAATTTCCTTAAGAGAACAAGAAGCACCCCCTCCTCAATTATGATAGTGTTATTAAGGACTACTACTACGCTCAAGAACACGAGTGGATTCTTAACTTTCCATACATTGTTTACCTTGTCACTATTTGAAGTTCTTTCAGTTTGCTGGCTTTTATGTATAACCTTGCTTCTGAAAAACAGGCCAAAATGAAGAGACTGGACTGATTCAGTGTGAAACACTACAGTTTAAGTATCTTGTCTAAAGAGCTAACACACTTTTTTCTCTGCTTCACTGACTTTGGTATACAGCAGCAAAACATATACTGGGACATTGCTTCCCTCATTTCCTGCAACCCTTGCCCATTCTTCTGAGAAAACCATATTGATGAAAATAAAAAATAACACTTTTTTCCTTCAATCCAGTTATTAATCAGTGGGGCATGGGCACCATTAGAATTTCCTCACCCTAGTTCTCAGATGGCCTACATATCACAGCAGAGATTATAAATACTCTTTTCTAAGATTCTTTCTGTTCAGTTAGCATGTTTACAGAGATATAGTTAAACAAACTAGCACTTAATCAGCGAACTCTGAAGATTATCTAGAACTTAACTTTTCATTTTTTGACTGCTAGACAGATATATACCAAATAATATACATTAAATTTCAAGGCATGAACAGTTAGTTACAGTCTAGAAACTATGTTTGTGGGGAGGGAAAAGTGGTTGAAATGATACATCACTGGCTAGTATTTCTTTTTTTTTTTTAATTCTGAATGATTGTAGAATCCCTGTTTGCATGGAAATCAAAAGTTACTTTTGCCATGAGGAAAAAAAATTTTTTTAGAGGGAGTACAGGGAGGGAGAGAGAGAAACATCAATTGGTTGTCTCTCACACAAGCCCCAAATGGGGACTGGGCCACAACCCCAGGCATGTGCCCTGATTGCCAATGGAATCAGTGACCTTTGCTTTGTAGTAGTAGAATGCCCAACCAACTGAGCCACATTGTTCAGGGCAGGAATTTATCTTAAAGGCACTAGGCCTTCATCCTTCATAGAAAGACCACTGTTGAAGTACTTATTTTCACAACAGAATCATAAAGCAAAAATGTTAAGCTAATTTAAAGTTATATGGTGGGCTTTTCTCCGGGGTATTCTTCAGAATCAGAGTTCAATTCTCCTTATAGGTCTTTAACACTCCCATTATATATTTATAACAAGTCAATAGTCTATTGCTCTAAGTCTGACAGGGAGCAAAACCACACATATAAATAAAAAAATTTAAGAATACCTTACATACTATAGATAGATAGATATCACAGTGTATAAACATGCAGATATACATACTTTTACTTCTAAATGACCGAATAATTTTTATTTCAGTATTTTCATGTGGCACTTTATGGGTACCAGACTTCAATTTCAAAAGATAACAAAACAGTAACAATTATTCTATACCTTAATTATCCTTTTGACAAAGCACTAAAAGATAAAAGAGGTCTGTGACACCAACATCTATTCCGGGAACTGCCATTTCAAATATCCTTTGGCCCCATTAACCTGCTTCTAATGATGTATTTTTTTCCACTTTTGGAAAAGATATTATTTAAGGGAAATGTCAGAGGAGCAAAGGAACAGATTAAGTGATTTAAACCATATGACTGAATGAATGAGAGTTTCCATCATATCGATTAGAACAAAATAACAGATATGGTTTGAAAACGACCATCTGAAAATATAGCAAAAAATAGAACGGTGGAAAGACACACAAGGATTTTCCCCAGTCTTTACATATAAACATTAGTTTCACAGTTTAATCCTCATTTTATAGAAAGAAATTAGTAGACATAGTATATAGATGGCAGTATAAGCAAGTTATTAAGAAATAGTAAGCAGCTCTTTCTGTTGTGGAGAAAGACTGAAACTCAGGGTTTGAAACACTATTTTTCACTTATAATCCTTGTAAAACTGTTAGACTCTAAAAAATAAATAAATAAATAAATGCATTACTCTGATAAAAATTTAACAAGGGCTCCTGAAGTAGAATGTAAATTTTCATAAAAATTACAAGATTCACTAAATCCTTTGTCATTTTTTAAAGCAATTCTTTCAAAAGAAGGACTAAAACTATTATTTAGGATGATCAGCACACACATAAACTACAGAATTCCACAGAACTAAAAATAAGGACTTAGGAATGGAAAATATTTTTTCTTATTTTTCCCCTAAGAAAGATTGTTGGCCTTCCTTAAAAAAAATTTAATGAGAACTTATACAAGGCTACTAAAACTTGCTTTTAAAAGTTTTGGGTTTTTCTCAAAATGGACCAAAGACTTAAAACTCCTGGAAGAAAGTATAGGTAGTAAAACTTCTGACATTTCTCTTAACAGTATTTTTTTTGATATCTCCTCCAGCAATGAGAACAAAAGAATAAATTAATGGCACTACATTAAATTAAAAAGATGCTAAACAGCAAAGGAAACCATCAACAACAACAAAAAAAAGATGACCAACTGACGGGAGATGGTATTTGCCAATGATATATTTGGTAAAGGTTAATATCCAAAATTTATTAAAAACTCACACGTACAACACCCCCACACACAAATAATCAAATTAAAAAATGGGCAGAGAACAATTCTCCAAAGAAGACATACGGATGGCAAATAAACAGATGAAAAGTTGCTCAAAGTAACTAATTACCAGAGAAATGCAAATTAATACAATGACATACCATCTCACACCTATCAAAATGGCTATCATCAGTAAATCCATAAACAAGTATCAGAGGATGTGGAGAAAAGGAAAGCCTTGTGCACTGTTGGTGAGAATGCAGACTGGTGCAGCCACCGTGAAGAACAGTATGGAGGGTCCTCAGAAAATTAAAAATGGAACAGCCTTTTGATTCAGTGATTCTACTTCTGGGTATACAATATAGCTGAAGAAACGTAAAACACTAACTTAAATGAGTATATATGCCCCTAAGTTCAGTGTAAGTTTACTTACAATAGCCAAGATATGGAAGCAACCAAAGTGCCCATCAATGGACCAGTGAATAAAAAAGCTGTGGTATGTCTACAGAATGAATTATTACTCGGTCATAAAAAAGAATAAAATCTTACTATTTGCTCCAGCATGAATGGACCTAGACGGTATTAAGCTAAGTAAAGTAAGTCAGTCAGAGAAAGACAAATACCATATAATTTCACTTATATGCAGAACCTAAAGAACAATATAAACAAACAAAAATGAAACAGACTCATAGATATAGAAAACAAGACTGACTGTTGCCAGAGAGGAGCTGGTTGGTGGACTGGGTGAAAAAGGTAAAGGGATTGATAAGTACAGACTGCTAATTACAAAATAGACATGGGGATGTTTTAGTATAGGGAATATAGTCAATAATGTTGTAGTAACTATGTATGGTTCCAGGTGGGTACTTCAAATACTGAGGGAATAACTTTTGTAAAGTATGTGACTGTCTAACCACTATGGTGTACACCTGAAACTAACAGTAAATATAAACTTTAATTGAAAAATAAAAAAGTTAAATTTGACTTTTACAGAGATGAAAATAGTGAAATATCAATAATTTATTGTGGTTCATCATGGTTCAACCAAAAATAAATTAACACTCATCTTTTGACTGCAGGCCTGCAAACTAAAGGGTTGCTGGTTCAATTCCTAGTCAGGGCACATGCCTGGGTTGAGGGCCAGGTCCCCAGTAAGGGGCACGTGAGAGGCAACCACACACTGATGTTTCTCTCCCTCTTTTTCTCTTCCCTTCTCTCTAAAAAGAAATAAAACCTTTAAAAAAAATCCCCTGAGCTTCTAAAGCAAGAGACTTAGACAAAGAAGTTATTAAATAATAGTACTTTCAAGTTGCAGTACAAAAATCTTACAGCATAATTTAAGAAACCTTCTGCCATTTGTTCCTTCATTCTTTATCCTTTTTCGTTCTGAGCCATGATGAAGGCGAATGTATAAAGAAACTAACCACAGTGAAACAGAAGTATGATGATAACTCCTTCTAGGTCTAAATTAATAGAATTATACCATCTCCCATCTCCCATGCCCATTTAGTACAGAAAATTTTAAAAAACAGTCATCCCTCACTATCTGTGTGTTGGGGGGGGGGGGGGGGGATTGAGTCCAGGACCTTCCATGGATATCAAAATCCCCAGACACTCGAGTCCCTCATATAAAATGGTGTATTTGCACACAACCTACACACATCCTCTTGTATACTTTAAATCCTTTATAATACCTAATACAATGTAAATGCAATTGAAAGAGTTGTTATACTGTATTGTTTAGTGGGTAATGACAAGAAAAATAGTCACTACATATGTAGCCATCTTAGGTCTAACTACACAGCACACATAAGCAACATAACATGTTTCTTCTAAATATTTTCAACCCACATATGGTTGAATCATGGATACAAAGCTCACGAACCCATAGGGCCAGCGGTACACATACTGTTCTTTCGTCTCTCTCGAGAACAGTATATTGAACTCCCATACACTTATCTACAATCCAGCTTTTACCGTGATCAACATTTTGCTAATCAAAAGGTTGTTTTGAAGAGTAAGATTTTACTTCATATGAACTTTCAATGTAAACCTAAAACTATGCTAGACATTTTAAGAAAAAGGTAATGACTATTTCCTTCATAACAAAGAAGAAACTCCGTACTAGAGTCTCCAGAAGACACAAACACTGGTTCCATAAGTGTTTCAGCCACACTTACAGACAAATGTGTTAGGTAGCTGCCCATGTTCTATGGCTTGATTATGATTACCTCATTTTACTGAATTCTAACCTGAAGTCCCTGGAACTTCAACAAGTGTATAGTGTCTAAAACTTGTAACCTATTTACAACTGTTTATCCTCCTGCCCCCCAGAGAAACTCCAAAGCTTTTACTTCCGCCAGAGACTATAACCCCCAAAATAACAAGAACAAATATTATTTTTTACTTCAAAGAAAATTAAGAGAGTGGCTTCTATACCCTCTAAGTATGCGCATGCAAAGGAAGTCTACACCTTCTGCTCTGCTCAGTGGTATTTTTCCCACAGATGAGTAGCACACTTAGTAAATAAAATGATACAAACTACTTGTTTGTTGGATTCACCTAACAGTGGATGTGACCCAAAGAGAAAAATAGTTTCTTCAAGTTCATGAGTGGAAGCATCCTTTTATTCTTCTAATAATGATGTTTCAATATATTTAATGGATTTCCTCACATTGCAAAGGCTCAGAGCCTTAAAGTATATTTAATCTAGCTATGCTAAAATTAAGAATAAGCAATCAAAATATAAGGCAGTTTATAATTAAAACCCATCTTTACATAGTTCCCTCACAAAGTAATGGAATATGTGGAAAACATGCTAATTAGTGGCAATATTAATTGCTTTCAAGGAAAGAGAGGGATAACTACTTGCAATATGATATGCTAAGCATGCAGCACATGGGAGGAAAATGCTAGGGAAATAATAGAAAATGCAACTAACTTCAGTAAGTCAAAATGACAACAGCAAATGTGATAAGAATTCAGAGACTAAAGAGATCCAGAGGGTGTCACACAAGCTGAGTCACACAAGCTGAATATGAGGTACAGAATTGTACATAATGTCTGTGAGCACAACCCCAGAATGAAATATTATTATACTCTTTGAATCTGAGGAAGAGATACTACTCTTGAAGAGACTGGGGGATGAACAGCCAAGGGCATCCCAAAAGAGTGTAAAAGAATATGTTACAGACATACAAAAATGGAGTAAAAGTATGTAAGGATTTCAAAAGTTAGATAGTATACTTCTGATATGGTAGATTACTTCTACCAATATTTACTACCAAAGGTAGTAAATATTGACAAAGGTAGTAAATATTGATAAAATGAATTGACATGATCAAAGTTAAGTTTAGGAGAGATGTGATACTAGAGCCTAGCAAACAGCAAAGAAACTGTCTTGGCAAAATGTTATGATCTACTTGCAAGATACCAAAGTTACTACTAATCCTACATGTCAAAACATAAGCTGAACCTTACATTTTAAGGTTGTTCCTTTTCCTGTGTCTGTGTAGTCTGAAATTATTTTTATTGTGAAATAACACAATCCTAGAAAAGTTCATAAACATAAATGAGCAGCTTATATATTATTATTAAGCAAACACATGTGTATAATCATAATCCAGGGCAAGAACACTGCTAGTATATCCTTTTACAGTAAGAAGTTACTCTTTCCCCAAGAGATAATCACCACCATATTTTTATTTACAGTTTCACCACCTAAATATGCATCCTTAAGCAATAAAGCTTAGTTTTGCTTTTTTATGAATTTCATACTAGAGAACCATATATTATGGTTTTTAATCTTTTAGTATGATGGTTTTTAAGATTCACCTATGTTACCACTTATAGCTCTAGTTAATGTGTTTTTTGGGGGGGTGCTGAATAGATATTACATAAATATACCATAATTATCTATCTGTAGATATTTTGGTTATTAGTAGGTTGGAGTTATTATGAATAATGCTGCTGTGAACACACTTATGGTATATGACTCTTTCGAGTTAGATAAGCCTATTTCTTTCTGTTGGGTACATAGGCATGTAAATGTTGAGACAGAAAAAAAGATTTTTATATTTCTTTCTAACATCATGTATTTAAAAACCTACAGACTCCTTTGAATTTTCTATGTATACAATTCATAACATCAGAGAATATTTACTGATTAGCATCTCCCTTGTAACACCTGTACTTTATTTTTCCTTTTTGGCATACTAATGACTAAGATCAACTTTGCTATAATGTTGAACAGAAGTGAATATGTTCATGTCCTGAGCTCCATATAAAAGGGAAATCTTCAACATTTCAGCATAAGCTGTAATATCTCCTACAGATATTTTTCAGATTAGATTACAAAGTTCTGTTTTGTGCCTCCTTTGTTAATGGTTTCTTTTTAAAATCATGAATGGCCACTGATTTTTAGTAACTTACTTTCCTATGAATCTACTGAAATGTTTTTTCATTAATTTGTTTAAGTGATGAACAATACTGAACTGTTTCAGGTTAAATCAACTGAACATTCTGGTGATAAGTCTAAGTTGGCCACGCTGGGTTATTATCCTTTCTTTGCATCACTGAATTCAACCTGCCAGTATTTTAGGTTTTTCTTCATTTGTATCTATGTAATTTTTATTTGGGTTTTGGTATCCAGGTTATAATAAGCTTCACACAAGTGGGGGATACTCTTTTACTATTTTCTAAAAGAATATTAGGATTAGAGACTATAAGGCTGGGGTTATTATCTCATTAAATGTTGGTAGAACTTTCCAATAAACTAATCTGGGCATTTAACACTTTTTTTTAGGTGTATTTTATTGATTATGCTATTACAGTTGTCCCATTTTTTCTCCCCTTTATTGTCCTCTATACTGCACACCCCCTCCCACTGGCATCCCCCATTTTAGTTCATGTCCAGGGACAGTACACTTAAGTTCTTTGGCTTCTCCATTTCCCACACTATTCTTAACCTACTGCTGCCTATTTTGTACCTACTATTTATGCTCCTTATTCCCTGTACCTTTTCTCCCATTCCCCACCCAGCACCACCTCACCCACTGATAATCCTTCATGTGATCTCCATTTCTGTGGTCTGTTCCTATTACAGTTGTTTGCTTAGTTTTGGGCTTTTTTTTTTTTTTTTTTTTTTTTTTAGGTTTAGCTGCTGATAGTTGAGTTGACTGTCCTTTTACTGTCCATAGTTCTGATCATCTTCTTTTTCTTAGATAAGTCCCTTTATAACATTTCATGTAATAAGGACTTGGTGATGATGAACTCCTTTAATTTGACCTTACCTGGGTAGCACTTTATCTGCCCTTCCATTCTAAATGATAGCTTTGCTGTACAGAGTAATCTAGGTTGTAGGTCCTTGCCTTTCATGACTTTGAATACTTCTTTCCAGCCTCTTCTTGACTGCAAGATTTCTTTTGAGAAATCAGCTGATAGTCTGATGGGAACTCCTTTGTAGATAACTGTCTCCTTTTCTCTAGATGCTTCTCCTTATTTATAATCCTAGGTAATGTAATTATGATGTGTCTCTCCTTGGGTCCAACTTCTTTGGGACTCACTGAGTTTCCTGGACTTGCTCGAAGTCTTTTTCCTTTGCCAGATTGGGAAAATTCTCCTTTATTATGTTTTCAATTTCTTGCTCTTCCTTTTCTCCTTCTGCCCACTCCCAACCCATGATTTGGATGTTCAAACATTTAAAGTTGTCCTAAAGTTGAGGAGGTTCCTAAGCTTCTCCTCACTTTTATGAATTCTTGTTTCTTTATTCTGTTCTGGTTGATTTTTTATTTCTTCCTTCTGCTCCAAATCATTGATGTGAGTCCTGGTTTCCTTCCCTTTACTGTTGGTTCCCTTTATATTTTGCTTTATTTCACTTTGCATAGCCTTCACTTTTTACTCAATTTGGTGACCATACTCAAGCATTTCTATGAGCACCTGATTATCAGTGTTTTGAACTGTGCATCTGATAGGTTGTCTATCTCTTCATCACTTAGTTCTATTTTTTTGGAGTTCATTATGACCACATTTATCTCGTAGTGTTTCTTATGTATCAAGGGGCAGAGCCTTAGGTATTCACCAGGGTGGGGCAGCCCACGTCACTGATTTGTGATGCTGTGAGATCTGAGAGGAAACAGTGCCACTTACTTGGCTCTTGGCTGGCTTTCAGTCACTTCTCCTACTATCCACAAGCAAACTGGGCCTTTCTGGTGCTGATTCCCAGGTGGGTGGGTTTAGTACATTCTATTACCCTCTGGGTCTCTCCAACGAACTCTCCTGTGGTGCTGGGGGTTTCTCCCACTGCCACAACCTCCATACATTATTACAGCTACAGGTCTTGAGGCTTTATTTCCCATGCTGGAGCCCTGGGTTGCATGGTATCACTCTCCTGTTGTGCTGGTTTATCCGCACACAAATGTGGGATTGCCCAGTCCACCAGCCTCTACCCTCGCTGTGTGTCCTCTCTGCCAGGCTGCCCATCTTCGCCCCTACTACCAGTCTGGATGAATGTTTCTTCTTTAACTTCTTGGTTGTCAGATTTCCACACAGTTAGATTTTCTGGCAATCTGGTTATTTATTGTTTTTAAACTTGTTGTCCTTCTTTTGATTGTTCAAGGAGGAAAAAAGTGTATCTATGCCTCCATCTTGACTGGAAGTCAACTTTTTTTTAAATAGGAAAATTTCACCTTATAGTTACAGGCCCATACAGATTTTTCTATTTCTATATCAATTTTCATAAATTGCAAGTTTCTAAGAATTTATCTATTTCATTTAAAACTTCAAATTTTGACAGTTATCCACAATACCTCCTAAGTTTTTAAAAAATATCTGCAGGATTCAAAATGACCCACCCCATCCCTGATCCTAGTTATTTGTGCTTTCCTTCTACTCTCACCCATACGTCAATGTTATCAGTATAAAAATTTTTTTTGGCTTCTTGATGGCCCCCTCTACTGTATACTTATTTTTTAAATTTTATTAAACTCTGCTCTACTATCTCTTCTTGTATTTTCTCGGCATTTATTTTGTAGCTCTTTTTCTATCTTGACACATCTACCTCATTACTTGAGACTCTAAGGTGAACTCTTAGTTCATTACTTTCCATATATATTCATTTAAGGTTATAAACTCTCTTATTAAGCACAACTTATTCTGCCCTTAACATTCGCCCTGCTCTCCCAATAACACCCCAATACTTGCTTAAATAATTCCGAACACTTGAAACATCAATTAACACTGTTAGCATGTACCATAAAGCCATTTATATTAATTAAAAGATAGCACTGTTTGTGAATGCATTTCCACAAACACAGTACTCTAGCTTTGTGTTTATTTTCCCTCAACCTATTGAGGTACAATCTATACTATAGAGGTATACTATACTCTATAGTATAGAGTATGAGAGGCAATCTATACTATATGAGGTACTAACTATAAGGTGAAATTTTGCTATTTAAAAAAAAGTTGACTTCCAGTCAAGATGGAGGCATAGATACACTTTTTTCCTCCTTGAACAATCAAAAGAAGGACAACAAGTTTAAAAACAATAAATAACCAGATTGCCAGAAAATCTAACTGTGTGGAAATCTGACAACCAAGAAGTTAAAGAAGAAACATTCATCCAGCTATCACGTCCACTGTTGCTGTTGAGGAATCAGCCATTCTCTATTTTTTTAATATACATTATTATATATACGCATATACTTTCACTCTGAAAGTAATCTCTTGTATCCTACTGACTTTAAGGTTTTCTCTATATCTTTATTTTTGCTCGTTTTTATACTTTTACTATGATTAGAAATGTAGAGTTCTTGTGGAAAATTTTCTTCCTAAGTTAAAATTTCAATCTTGTTGGACTACCGAGTTGTCACTACTTGAAAGATGCATTCAGACTTCATACATGTCAAAATGTGAAAAACCACAGCTTAAGATCAACAAAATCATATTTATTATAATGCAAGGGTACTGTTTGGCTTCTTGAATTTGTGGTACATTTGTCTTTTATCAATCTGGAAAATTATCAGCCATTATATTCTTCAAATGTTGCCTCTGCCTCATTCTCTCCTAAGATGCAATGAAATCTTCTTGTTGGGTCCTCTTTATTTTTTAACTTCTGTGTATTTTCTACCTTTTAGTATACGTACTTAATTCGGAATGGCGTTTGCTCTTCTAATATACTAAACCTCTCTTAGCTGTCCAATATGCTGTAAAACTAATTCACCGATTGTGCTTATTTTGTTAAGTTATAAAAATTGTTCCCCTCCCCAAATCTATATAACAGCTCATACTTTCTAGTTTCCCGCTGATGGCATATCCATTTTAGACTATGTCTGGTAATTCTAATAGCCAGACTCTCAAGTTATTATGTTTTAATTAGAAACTAATTTGAGGCCTTAATGTTCTGTAGAAAAGATATGCATTTGCTTCCGTTAAGTGCCTAGATACATTAAAGTGTGTGACCATCTTAATCCAAGTTCAAGGCTTGAGGTTTTCTGGGCCACCTATCTTCAGTCTTTAGAAGAGCTAACTGGTTTACCTAATTCTCATTCTTGGTGGGCACAAGATTCCAACTTTTCTTCTCACTAACCAAAAGGTCTACCCCCCCCTCAAAAAAAAATCACCAGTTAGTCTCTTCTGGATAAGCATATACTTCCAGGGCAAAGCAGAGTAGAATGCCTGGCTCATTACTTTAGATTTCCAGATTCTCTCAGGCCTTAATCCCCTAATTCCTGTTTTACTAATTCTTTCATGTCTTGATTGTTAAAAACATGTTTCAATATTCCATCTGTTTAGTGCATGGAATGGTCCAAATTATGAGAAGCTTCCCCAGAGTCTCCTGTATTTTCTCTTTGTTAAATTTCTAACTTCGCATCTCTCCCATCTACACTCTGCCCTTAATTAGTTATCATCATCCTAAATCAGGCCAACATTTTTTTAAAACCTGGATTATTAAGATACTTTTTCAATTAGTCTTCCTGCTTCCACTCAGCTCATATTGTTACTAGACTTTCCTCCTCCAATCATTATTGTTCTTACATCATATTTCTCCACAAAGCAACCTTCAATGGCTTTCCACTTAACAAGAACCAAGTCCAAATTCATATGCTTAGAATTCAAGGTCTTCCATACTTCCATTCAAGGTCTTCCAACAACTATACTGTAGAAGAATAAGTGATGAGTGCCATCACAAAAGCCAACTTTATGTCAATCAAATTTACGTGCACATCTAAGAAGTTAATCTGTGAAACAATATATTACTACCGTGGTAAGAAAAGCTCCATACTAGCAAAACAACACACAAGTACTAACTCCAGAACCTATTCATTAAATGGGTATTAATGCTTCAGAATTAAAAATGAAAGCTGTTTGCAAACATAGTCTGGGAAAGATTGAAATCAAGCTTCAACATTCTTTGATTACACCTGTCTATTAAAAGTAGTGAGTCACTGACCAACTATATTTCTCTGTACCTCTAACATGCTGGTTAAGTCATTAACATCACCTTATATATTATCAACTGAGTTTTAAAAATTTATTGAAATAGGCCCATACAAAAAGAAATCTGACTTGTAATAGAGAAGACACTGACTTTTTACTTGTTCCCAACATGAACAGCCAAAATGGGGGGGGGGGGGGGAGGGGTGGGGGTCGAGTTTATCTCTAACTCTTGCCAAGCCAAAATCTAATTTATAATCATGTTATGTGATTTCAATAAAAGTTCTATTATAGAAAAGATAACATAGAAATGGCTGAACATAATAAAAGTGGTGAAACTGCAAATCAAATAGTACATAATAAGATGCAAAGGAGTGAGTATAACTTTGAGAAATAAGAGAAGCCATATTAGAAGTAATCTTAAATTGGGGTTTGAAGAATAATTAGGAAAAAGAACCTTAATAAAGAAGGTATGACAGGCATAGGCCAATGATAGTACAATTCCAAAGGTACTTCCTACATCAATAGAAAAGAAGCCCTGTATCAATCAGACAAAGGAAACATTTCCAAAGTTGAGGTGACACAAAAATGAATCTGGTGATCACCTTAAAGTTTTCTACTACTAAAGTGTAATATGGGAACAGAAATAAAGATATAAAGATAAAATGATAGAAAGGCAGCCCTGGCCAGTGTGACTCAGTGGATTGAGCACCAGCCTGTGAACCAAAGGGTTGCCAGTTAGATTCCCAGTCAGGGCACACGTTTCAGTTGTAGGCCAGGTTGCCAGTGAGAGGCAACCACACATTGATGTTCTCTCCCTCTTTCTCCTCACTTCCCGTCTGCCTAAAAGCAAATAAATAAAATCTTCACCCCCCCAAAAAATGCTAGAAAGACAGAGTTAGATTTTTTTGAGTCTTATAAAAAAAGGGAAGAGAAGAAGGGACAACTCACTTTCCCTGTTGGAAGGATTCATGCCTAGCAGCAGCAGCGGGGTGACCAACAATTTATGAAAAGCATAGTACTTAAAGAAGGTTCAGTGAGGAATCACTCTACCCAAGTGGTAAGGAGGTATTCAATTTTCAGAGGCTGAAATAGAATTATTAGTCCTGGTGTCATGTGCATAATGGCAGCAGCAACAGTGCTTCCACTAAAATAGTTTGACACTGTGATTTTGGCATTTTGCTAGCTGCACAGTATACACGGCGGATTCTCCAGTTTAAAGTCCTTTTCACTCAACCCTATAAAATTAGTCTACAACTAAAAATCCTCCCATCCAAGTACTAACCAGGCCTGACCTGGTTTGCTTAGCTTCCGAGATCAGATGAGATTGGGCGTGTTCAGGGTGGTATGGCCATAGACTACAAATACTGACTGATATACCAGGAAAGAAAAGGGTTCAAGATATGACAGGTGAAATAATCATATTTCATCTGTCTGGTGTTAAACAGCACTGGCTGGTGTGGCTCAGTGGATTCAGTGCCGGCCTGAGAACCAAAGGGTCATCAGTTCAATTCCCAGTCAGGGCACATGCATCAGTTGCAAGCCAGATCCCCAGGAGGGAGCGTGAAAGAGGCAAACCACACATTAATATTTCTTTCCCTTTCTTTCTCCCTCCCTTCCTCTCTCTCTAAAAGTAAATAAATAAAATTTTATTTAAAAAAATAATAGAAACATCCCACAAAAATTATGATAGGATCAAAACTCAAATGTAAAGGTTGGCCATAAAATGTGGACCAGATATAGTCATTGCTGCAGTTCTAATTTTCTGATTTGTTCTGTTTTGCTTAATCTGAAGGAGCATGGGAAGAATCTAATAAGTGGAGAAAATTCTACTTAATTTGTAAACCTGAAGAGAAATTAATCTACAGAGTAAAAAAAGCGTAAGGCTGGGTAAGAATGAAAACAGCAAAAGCGTGGCAAGCTGCTTATAAGACATGAGACCAAAAAGTTCAAATGGTCCCTTCTCCACCAGTCCCTCATCTCCCTACCTCCCCCCAAATTTATTTTTAAAAACAACAAATCAATTATATTTAGGATCACAATGACCATGTAAACTGTGTGGACTAGAAGTTTGGGGGCACATAAAAGAGATTATTGGCAGGAATTTATTTACCCCTCTATTATCCTCACCGGACCAGGAACAACTCCCTCCAGGGGAGGGCCAATGGCTCCCTAGTGTGTAAATTAAAATACCATATATTGATATGCCTGACATATGGAAATTAACAAAAAAAAAGTAGAGGGGACAAAATCTAAAATACTTCACAATTCTGATGAGATAAGATTTATATTTTAAGTACATCAAAATAAATAGAAGCGATACTTGAATACATCCTGTATTACCAAGTTGGAAGAAGACTTTTTTTCTTTGCATGCTACGTAACAGAACTTATTGACCAAACTGTCTACTTTTTGTTGTGACTCCTAGTACTTAAGAATTTACAAATTTCTATACTTCATTTTATTTTTATACATTATCCTTCATTTCTATACTCAAGAATTGGGATATGTACAGTGTCGCTGAAACTTAAGCCTCCTTTCTTCTTTAAAAAAAAATCCTCACCCAAGGACATATTGATTGATTTTAGGGGGTAGAGAGGGGACATGGACCAGGTGCCTCCCATACACATGTCAAACGGGGATGGAACCTGAAACATAGACATGCACCCTGACTGTGATCAAACCTGCAGCCTTTTGCTTCATGGCACTATATTCCAATCAACTGAGCCACCGGCCAGGGCAAGCAAGCCCCCTTTTATTCCATGTTTCTTTTCATTTGCCAAGGGTATTTAATGGGGGCTGGGGAAGGATCAACAGGGAGGGCATGTGCATTGGTATTTTCCCATAGTTCTCACTTTAATAGTTTACTGGTTGACTGACTCCCTCAGGTACCCTACGTAGATGATTATACTATCCATATAAAATTTCTCCTCCTTTTTTATTTTAATGGGCATGCCTCTAATGTTTCAACATTAAGTATAATTTTGCTGTGGATTATAGTTGATACATTTACTCGGTTGAGAAATTTCCTTCTTGGCTTACTAAAAAATTTTTTTTTTCTAAATCATGGATAATGCAGAATATATTAAATGCATTACTGACACTTACTTTGATTGATTACCTTTTGGTCTCTCATGAATTAATGTGTTAAAGTAGTAAATGCTCTAGGTAAGTTTTACCCCCAATGGTGACCTCTTCTTCCATTCTTAGGAGAAATCCTACTAGGTTTTCAATTCAATTAAATATTGGGAAGGAAAAAGTGTGTTTAGTTTTTTTCCTGTAAAATAAGACACATTTTTTTCCTATTTGCCAATAAGTTTATTGATCTGGATATTTCAGAATGTTGGCTTTCTCTCATTGTCGGCTTCTAGTGGGTAGAGGCCCGGGGGGCTGCTATACATCTTCCAATGCATAACACAGCCTGACAGGAAAGAATTGTTTGGTCAAAATGTCAACAATACCAAGAAATATCGCAAACCACTTTTGAGAAGGTCGACCAGTGACACCACCAATTCTTTTTTGCATTTCAGTTACATTTTTAACTTTCATAACATAATAAAGCATAATACGCTGAAAATATTGCGTATCTCCTATCTTCAATATTAAAAGAGCTGAAAATTTACCAATTTAAGTTTTCTCACTGCATGCTGACATCTGTCATAATACAACCTAAGAAAATGATTTTTAAAATTTTATTTTATTGGTTATGCTATTACAGTAGTCCCAATTTTTCTCCCTTTGCTCCTGTCTACTCACCAATCCCCCACTTCCTCAGGCAATCCCCCCACTACTGTTCATGTCCGTGGGTCATACATATAGGTTCCTTAGCTACTCCACTTCCTATACTGTACTATACCTCCACATGGCTATTCTGAAACTACCAGTGTGTACTTGTTACTTCTTTCACCTCTTCACCCCACCCCCCTACACCCTCTCCCATGTGACAACCATCAAAACACTCTGTATCCATGATTTTGTCTCTGTTCTTGTTTGTTTTCTTTGTTTTTTAGATGCAATTACTGATGTGTATTTTTGCCATTCTATTGTTCATAGTTTTTTTTTTTAAAGATTTTATTCATTTATCTTTAGAGGGGAAAGAAAGGAAAAAGGGAGAGAAATATCAACGTATGGTTGCCTCTCACGTGTCCCACCGCTGGGAACTGGCCTACAACCCAGGCATGTGCCCTGACTGGGAATCGAACTGCGATCCCTTAGTTCGCAGGCCCATGTGTTGTTCATAGTTTTGATGTTCTATTTTTTAAATAATGAAGTCCCTTTAGAATTTCATATAATAATATTTGGTGATGATGAACTCTTTAGCTTTTTCTTGTCTGGGAAACTTTTTATCTGCCCTTTGACTCTAGCTGGGTAGGACAATCTTGGCTGTAGGTCCCTGCTTTTCATGACTTTAAATATTTCTTGCCAATTCCTTCTCGCTGGCACAGTTTCTTTGGAGAAATCAGCTGACAGTCTTATGAGAACTCCTATAAGTAACTAACTGCTTTTCTCTTGCTGCTTTTAAGATTCTTGCTTTATCATTAACCTTTGACATTTTAATCATTACGAATCTTGGAGTGGGCCTATTTCCATCCATATTGTTTGGGACTCTGTGCTTCCTATATTTGCATGTCTGTTTCTTCACCAAATTAGGGAAGTTCATAATTTTTTTAAGAAGATTTTTAATTTCTTGCTCTTTCTCTTCTCCTTCTGGTACCCTATGATGCAAATGCTGAATTGCTTAAAGTTGTCCCAGAAGCTCCTTACAATTTCCTCTTTTTTGGATTCATTTTCCTTCTTCTTGCTCTGATTTGGTTTTTTTGTTCCCTTGTATTACAAATCATTGATATGATTCTCATCTTTATCCACTATACTACGATTTCCCTGTAAATTGTTCTTTATTTCAATTACTGTATCCTCCATTTCTGACTGGATCTTTTCTATGCTGTTGAAGTCCTCACTAAGTTCTTCGAGCATCCTATAACCACTGTTTTGAACTCTACATCAAATAGATTGCTTATCACCATTTGTTTAGCTCTTTTTTAGGAGTTTTGATCTATTCTCTTATTTGGGCCCATTTTTCTTTGTCTTCTCATTTTTGAATCCTCTCTGTGTTTGTTTCTGTGTATGAGGTAGACCTGCTATGGCTCCCCATCTTGGTAATGTGACCTAATGTAGTAGGTGTCCTGCAGGGTCCAGTGGCACAGCCTCCCCTTATCACCTATGCCGAGTACTCGAGGTGTACACCCTTCTCTTGTAGTTGAGGCTTGACTGCTGTTGGCAGGTCAATGGGAGGAATTTACCCAGGCCAGTTAGCTGGAAGTGTGACCACTGACCACAAACCTCCACCTGCCATGGAGGATCAGCTGTGCAGGGATAATGTGTTAGTGCTCCAACACAGTCTGTAGTTGTTCACTGGGTGCACAGGGTCTGCATTTTCCTGGGTGGTGCAGGCCAAGGGCAGCCCTGACCTGTGTTTTCCCAGGGCCAACCTGCTTGAGCTATAAAGCAATCTGAGATGGTTGCTATGTATGCTGGGCTTTAGACTGCCAAACAAAACCAAGCTGTGAATCCACGCTGGCTGCTGCTCATGCTGGGCCCAAGTCCAATTAGCAAGTCCATGCGTGGGTTCTTTAGAAGAACTGCTTGGGATTCCAGAAGTTTCTTCCATTGACCCAATCCCTGCTGGTTTTTGCAGTCAGAAGTAATGGCAGCGTATCCTCCTGTCATTGGAAACCACGGCTGAGAGGCCTGGTGTAGGGCTCAGACTCTTCACTTCCGAGATATCCCTCCTGAATTTTTAGCTACCACACGTGGATGTGGAACTAGCCTTTTCTACATCTCCACACATCGTACCAGTCTGGATGGATATGGTTTCTTTAATTCTGTGGTTGTCACACTTGCATTCAACTTGAATTCTGATGGTTCTGAGTGATGGTTGTTTTACATTTTCATTGTAATTTTTATATGGTTGTGTGAGGAGGTGAGCCATGTTTACCTGTGCTACCACCTGTATCAAAATTCCCCCAAACAAAATTGTTTTGAATTAAGTTAAAGTCAATTAAGGAGCACCAGCCAAGATGGAGGTGTAGGTAGAAACCCTTCCCTTCCTTGCACAACCCCCCAAAAGGACAACAACCAATCTGAAATCAATAAACTCTAAGTGCCAGAAAATCAGACTTCGTGGAACTCCTACAACCAAGAAAGTAAAGAAAAAGTCAAGCAGAACCACCAGACCAGTAAAAACCCATGGTGGGCAGCAGACTGCAGGGGAGTGGCCAGCTGAAGGTGAAACTGACACTCAAAGTTGACTGTGGACTGCTGCAGTGGGAGAAACTCCCAGTCTCACACTCTCATCGAAAAGTGGGCTAGAGCTGAGCAGGCGAGCTGCTGTGTTTCCTCTCTGGCCCCTCCCCCACAGGCAGCACCACAGCACAGCAGAGAGGGTTGGTTGCACTTCCCTGGAGAATACCTAAGGCCCTTCCCCCTTGCAACTTAACAGGTACACCAAGACAAAGAACTATGGCCCAAGTGAAAGAAAGAACAGAGCAAAACTTCAGAAAGAGAACTAAGCAGTGAGGAGATAGCCAACCTAGCTGATGGAGAATTTAAAGCCCTGGTAATCAAAATGCTCACAGAACTGATTGAACTAGGTCAAAAAATGGGAAAAAAAAAACCAAAAAACAAAACAAATGAAAGATACCTAAAGTGAAATAAAGCAAAATATTCAGGGAACCAATAGTGACAGGAAGGAAACCAGGACTAACACCAACGATTTGGAACAAAAGAGAAAAGTAATCATCCAACAATGACAGAATGAAGAAACAAGAAATCAAGTGAAGAGAGACTTACAAACATCTGGAACAGCCTAAAACATTCCAATATGCAAAGTATAGGGATGCCAGAAAGAGAAGAACAGCAGCAAGAAACTGAAAACTTGTTTGAACAAATAAAGAAAACTTCCCCAATCTGGTGAAGGAAACAGACTTCCAGGAAGTCCAGGTAGCCCAGAGAGTCCCAAAGAAGTTGGACCCAAAGAGGAACACACTAAGGCACATCATCATTAAGTTAGCCGAGATTAAAGATAAAGAGAGAATCTTAAAAGATGCAAGAGGAAAGGGGACAGTTACCCTCAAAGGAGTTCCCATAAGGCTATCACGGCTGATTTCTCCAAAGAAACCCCAAGAAGGGGCTGGAAAGAAGTATTTGAAGTCATGAAAGAAAGGCAAGGACTTCAAAGTGATGAAAAGCAAAGACCTACAACTAAGATTACTCTATGGAACAAAGCTTTCATTCAGAAGGAAGAGCAGATAAAGTGCTTCCCAGATAAGGTCAAGTTAAAGGAGTTAATCATCACCAAGTCCTTATTATATGAAACATTAAAGGGACTTATTTAAGAAAAAGATAAAAAATACAAAGAGTAAAATGACAACAAACTCACAACTATTAACAAATGTACCTAAAAGAAAAGAAAAACTACAAAAACAAAACGAAGCAAACAACCAGAAAAGGAATAGAATCAGAGAAATGGACATCGCATAGAGGGACAGTGGGGAGGGGGAAGGGAGGAGTAGGGTGGGAAAGGTAGAGGGAAGAAGAAGCATAATTACTAGGCATAAATTAGATGGGGAGAGATAGAAATGGTTATAGGAAACAGAGAACGCAAAGAACTTTTATGTGTAACTCATGGACATGAACTAAGGCAGGGAATGCTGGAGGGGTGCGGGGTGCAGGTCAGATGGGGGATAAAGAAGGAAAAATTTGGAAAACAGTAATAGCATAATCAATAAAAAATATTTTAAAAAAGTTAAAGTCAAATAAGCATTACTAGAGACATTGTACATTAAACACTAAGTGAACTTTTTGGCTAACACAATATTATTTTATGAATTCAATAGCCAAATTCATAACAACAATAATTTTCTTATGCTTTAATCTTTGTCAAATCTTGTAAACAAAGCTATTTAATTCACTAACATATATATTGTTATTTCTTTTTTTTAAATTAATTTATTTCTTTTAAATTGACTATGCTGTTACAGTTGTTCTATTCCCCCCTTCCTTCCCCTCCACCCTACCCCCCCATCCCCACCATTACCCCCCTTTAGTTTATGACCATGTGTCTCAGGTCCTTTAGATTCTGTATTTCCCATGCTATTCTTGCCCCCCCCCCATCTATTTTCTATCTACTGTCTATGCTACTTATTTTCTGTACCTTCTCCCCCCATCTCCTCCTCCCACTCCCCTGTTGCTAACGCTCCTTGAGATCTTCATTTCTATGTTTCCACTCCTGATCTAGCTGTCCTTTTAGTTTGCTTTCGTTTTAGGTGTGGTTGTTAATAACTGTGAGTTTGTTGTCCTTTCACTGTTCATGTTTCTTTAACTTCTTTTTCTTAGATAAGTCCCTTTAACATTTCATATAATAAGGGCTTGGTGATGATGAACTCCTTGAATTTGATCTTATCTGAGAAGCACCTTATCTGTCCTTCCATTCTACATGAAAGTTTTGCTGGATAGAGCAATCTTGGTTGTAGGTCTTTGGATTTCATGACTTGGAATACCTCATTCCAGCCCCTTCTTGCCTGTAAGGTCTCTTTTGAGAAATCTGCTGACAGTCTGATGGGGACTCCTTTGTAGGTGACTGTCCCCTTAGCTCTTGCTGCTTCTAGGATTCTCTCCTTCATTTTAATTTTGGCTAATGTAATGATGATGTGCCTTGGTGTGTTCCTTCTTGGGTCCAACTTTTTTGGTACTCTCTGAGCTTTCTGGATTTCCTGGAAGTCTATTTCCTTTGCCAGATTGGGGAAATTTTCCTTTATTATTTGTTCAAATAAGTTTTCCACTGGTGGCTGTGCCTTTCCCCCTTCTGGTACCCCTATAATTCGGATGTTGGAGCGTTTAAAGATGTCCTGGAGGTTCCTAAGACTCTCCTCATTTCTTTGAATTCTTGCTTCCTGACTCTTTTCTGTTTGGCCATTATTTGCTTTCTTCTGGTCCACTCCATTGATTTGAGTCCCAGTTTCCTTTTCATTGCTATTGGTTTCCTGTGCAATTCCATTCATTTCAATTAGTTTCGCCTTCATATGTTTCTCTAATTTGTGGCTATAATCAACCAGTTCTGTGAGGATCCTGATGAGCAGTGTTTTAAACTGTGCGTCTGAGAGTTTTACTATTTCTTCATTGCTTAGATCTATGGGCTCAGGGACTTTGAGAATTTGCGACATTTTTGGTCTGTTCTGGCCCTTTAAGTGTGAGAAGAGGCGCCTTGGACTCCCAGGTCGCTGGGTTGTGACACTGTATGTGGGGGCGTGGTCAGAGCGGGGAAATGGCGGCGCCCTCCACTGCTGCCTGTCGCGGGGACACCAGGCCCCGGTCCAACTGCCCACTCCCTCGCCTGTCCGCTCGCGCACAAACAGGCGACCACAGTCAACACGCAGCACCGCTTCCCCGCTGTCTCCTCTGCAGTCGCTCACCTGGTGGCCTGCTCGGTCACTCACTAGGTCCAACCCTGCGTCTGGATTCGCGTGTCTGGATTCCGCACCTGAGTCCGCCCAACCGAGTCCTCCTGTGCAACCCCTCACCAGCCACTGGTCTCGCACCCTACCGGTCAGGCTGAAGAATTTGTTGTTAACGGACTTCCGAAAAGTTCAATTTTCCGTGTTCTGGTTGCGTTTTCTGTTGCTAATATTTAGTTGTCCCTAAACTTGGTTGTATGAGAAGGCACGGCACATCCACCTATACCTCCATCTTGGCGGAAGTAGATATTGTTATTTCTATATTCTGAAATAACTTTCAATACAACTGGCAGTCCCTTGAAGGTTTATTAGACAGAACCTGCCCGTAAAATCACCTAGTAATTTTGGGGGAAGACAGTTATGTACTTTTTAGTGTATTTACTACATTTTTCCATGGTTATTTTCTACTTCTTGGGGGAGCAGGGGTGGAGGGTTTAGATAAATTAATTTTTAAAAAGATTTTACATATTCATTATTTTAAAAGCTTTTACTTATTTTTAGACAGCAGGGAAAGAAAGGAGGAAGAAGGAAAGAAACATCAATGTGCAGTTGCCTTCTGCGTGTCCCACACTGGGGACCTGGCCCCCAACCCAGGCATGTGCCCTGACTGGAAATTGAACCAGTGACCCTTTGGTCCACAGGCTGGGGCTCAATCCACTGAGCCATACCAGCCAGAGCTATTAATTTATTTTTAGAGAGAGAGGGAGGGAGGCAGAAAGGGCAAGAGAGAAACATCAGTGCGTGAGAGACATATCTATTGATTCCCTCCGGCACACCCCCAACTGGGGATCTGGCCCAAAACAAAGGTAGGTGCCTCAACTGTGAACCGAACCAACGATCTTTTGGTTTGCAGGCGGGCACTCAATCCACTAAGCCACACCAGCCAGGGTAGTAATTTACAACTTCAAGCTTTGAAGTATATTGGTAAAAGTGATACACAGTATTCATTTACAACTTTGAAGTATTTTTCCCACCCATAGTTACGCATTATCCCCAATATTGTTTATTTGTGCTTTTTTCCCATCTCATTTGCCAACAGTTTACTTCCTGTTTTTCAAAATAAAATTAACCTTTTTAAAGAACAGTTTTAAGTTCACAGTAAAATAGCAGAAAGTAGAGGGTTCCCATATACCCCTGGCTTTCACATGCACACAACCTTCTCCATAGCCACATCATCCAATAGGGTGGTTCATCTGATTCAATCAATGAACCTATCTTGATACATCATTCCCACCTAAAGGCCATCATTTACATTAGGGTTCACTTTTGGTACTGTACATTGTATGGCATTAGACAAATGCATTGTGACACTTTTCTACCATAACAATTTTATACAGGATATTTTCACTGACTGAGCCACACAAACCAGGGCTGTATATTTTCTTTGGTGAGACATCTATTCAGATATTTCACCATTTTAAGAATTGAACTACTTTCCTATTATTGAGTTTTATGATTTCTGTACATATTCATCAAATGTCTTGTTCAAGTATTTTATCCCAGTCTCTGTAACTTATTTTCTCATTCCCTTGTTAATTCCTTTTTAATATCTATTTTAAAGAGCTATCTTTTGGTTTTATTTAGTTATGTTCTCAGTTCCATTAATATTGCTTTATCACAAGTACCTACCTACATTGCTCCATTTGGGTTTATTTTGCATTTTTGTAACTTCCTGTTTCAAAGGCTTAGTTTGTTTCCTACTTTTTTTTATAAGGACACTAACACTAAATTTCCCTGTACTTCTTAGCCACATTCCTATTGTAGGCACTCTCATTATTTAGCTCTAATTATTTCAGTAATTTCATTTTTGGTTTATAAAAATTTTGGAAATGTGAAAATACAACTCATATAAACTTTTCTTAAAATTTAGTACAGCCTAGGATTTGACCAATTTGAAAATAATACCAGTACATAATTTAAATTTTCTGTTTGTTTATTCATAAACAGTCTAAAAGAAGACAGTGTAAGAACAGTTGTATGCCAAGAGGGATAAGAGAGGGCTAGCACCCAGAAAACAAGGGTAAAGTTATTAAAATAAAGTTGGATACTGTAGAAATGAAAAATTTAAGAAGGCTAAATAGCCAAATGGATGCGGGAAAAAAAGCAAGTTAGTAATAAAAATAATTCAGCCAAAGTTTTAAAATTTCATCTGTAAAATGGTGCATTTGTATCAGAATAAAATTTTGGATAAGTTAAAAAAAGTGAGTAAATTAAAGGTAAACCACAGTAGAAAAACAAAGGTGACAAGTGAAAAGAAGTAATCTGAAAAAAAAAGAACAAGTGACATCAGAGGGATGGCAGCATGAGAGATCCCTTTGGTGTCTTCCTATTGATCTTTCAACAATCTGGACAGCTGTAATTCAACAAAGGATTCCCTGCTCAATACACAAACACATTTGAGAGATCTGTATACATTGAAACATCCACAGGTGACCATGTTTTAGCGAACTAGGGAGGCGAGTAGTAAGTAGAGCTCAAAGGAGTCAGGTCACAACCCTGCAGCCTGGAGCAGAGTAATCCAGTTGTAGATGGCACTCCCTTTGGCTGGAGGGAGTAAATAGATTTACAGAGCATTCTTACAGGAGTAGGTAGTAAGAACTGCGGCTGAGCACAGTGATCTAGGCTGGGATGAAACACAGAGTTATGGCCATGGCTGTCTGCTAATCAAGCATTCCAGACACAAAAATAAAGCTATAGAGCCTGGCCACCTTCTCTTAACCTCCCAGACCTCACCTCCTCTCACCTTTCTGTCAGGTCACAGAACACATTACCTGCAAACCTGAGAACTCGTACTACAGAAACCAGGGAAAGGTTGCCACTGCTGGAAGTGCAGAGCAACAAAAAAGATGGGTGGGTTCCTACAGCTCATTCCACCTCCACATAACAGCATTTGGCTGCAGATGATAGCATCAGGATGTCACAAATTTGGAGCACCACTGCTCTCCTCATTTCTCAGCAGGGTTGGTCCCCTGAAATACAAGCAACCAGTTCATAAGAGAAGTGCCCATCTCCCCAGGGAACACAGTCCATTTTCCACCACCCCATGGAGAGCTAAAAAGCCAGAGAACTATAAGAGAGCTAAAAACACTTGTGATTCAGCACCACCTCCTGGAAAACAGCAGAAAGACTTCTTATTAATCTACTAGAGAAGTGCCACTCATACATAAATGCCCATACAAAATAGCAATCCATGAAATACCATGAATTTAACTACAGTAATAAGGCAGTTTAGAAGGAAATGAAAAATCTCCAGAAATAAACTTAAAGACATAGAAATATATAATGGAATTGAAAGAATTAAACACTGTAGTTCTGGAAAAAAAAAAATGCATGAAAACACACATAGGCAGTTTAATGAACCCAGAAACCAAAATCAACAAACAAAACAAGTGCTTTACCAAAAAGATTAAAACTTTAAAAAAGAAACAAATAAAAATTTGGGAGACAAAGAACTGAATAAAAGAGATCAAGAATGAAGGCCTGACCAGATGGAGGAAAGATTTAGTGGTATTGAATACAGAAATCTAGAAATGACTGAGGGAAGAGAGACTTGAGCATTAAAAAAAGAAAGAAAGGAAAGAAGGACAGGACAGGACAGGACAGGACAGGACAGGACAGGACAGGAAAGGAAAGGAAAGGAAAGGAAAGGAAAGGAAAGGAAAGGAAAGGAAAGGAAAGGAAAGGAAAGGAAAGGAAAGGAAAGGAAAGGAAAGGAATTCCGTGAGAACTGACTCCATCAGAAAGAGAAATATAAGAATAATAGGCATGCCAGAAGAAGAAAATGACCGAGAGGGAATGGAGAGCTTGTTCAAACAAATAGTTGACTAGAACTTCCCAACCCTATGCAAAGAGCTAAATCCTCAAATCCAATAAGCAAACGGAACACCTAATCATGTCTGAAAAGGCTTTCTCCAAGGCACATTGCAGTACAACTGTTAAAAAATAAATGAAAAAGAAAGATTCTCAAGGCATCAAGTTAAAAGAAAGTAACCTATGATGGCAAGAACATTACGTTATTGTTAAGGCTTCTCAGCAGAAACTCTTATAAACTAGGAGACAAAGGAACCAAATATTCAAACTACTGAAGAGGGAAATTACCAGCCAAGAATAATATAGCCAGCAAAGCTATCCTTGTGACATGAAGGAGAAATAAAGGTTTTCCCAGGCATACATAAGCTGAGAAAACTTATCACTAGAAGATCTTCACTTCAGTAACTACTCAAGACCTTCACTTCAGTAACTACTCAAGGGGAGTAATTTTACCTAAAACAAAGAACAAATGGTCACAAAATATGAATAAAATCACCAACAGATTTATAGCATAAATAGGGATAATTTGTTACAATAAAAACATGAAAGAACAGGTAAAAGTTTGAATTTGCAAAGGAGGATGGAGATCAGATGCAGTCAAAAGAAAAAGAACTACTGTTTATATATAAAACTTTGCTTTTTATAAACCTAATGGTAACCACACACACACCCCAAAACTAAGACACGTAACTCAAAAAAAAAAAAAAAAAAAAGAGGAAGAAAGTATGGAGTATCACTGAACAAAAATAACAGAAAGAAGACTAAAGGAAAAGAAGACTAAAGGAAGGCTACCAGAAAACAAAAGATAAAATGACTAGAGAAAATCCACATACCATATTTTGCTTTGTATAATACATACATTTTGCCCAAATTTTTAAGGTAAAATTAAGGATGCACATTATACACAAGTAGTGCAAAAATTTAGGTGTGTAATATACACAGCAAAATACAGTGCATCAATAATTACCCTAAATGTAAATGGACTAAATAGCAGATTGGATCAAAAATACTCGCTCATAGGCTGCCTTCAGGAGACATGTGTAGTTACAAAGACATAATTAATTTACAAAACTCCACTACATTTGTATGTACTAAGATGAAATTTCAGAACAAAACAAAACAAAACACAATTCCTCAATTCCTTTCGCAACTGTAACCAAAAGAATAAAATACCTAGGAATAAACTTAACACAGGATGTGAAGGATCTATTGACTGAAAACTACAAAGCATTATTAAAAGAGAGTGAAAAAGACACAATAAAATAGGGAAATCCATGTTCATGAACTGGAAGAATCAAAGTAATTAAATTATCCATATTAGCAAAAGCAATATGCAGATTTAATGCAATTCCCATCAAAATCCCAGTGATATTTTTGTAAAGCACCAGAGCAAAAAATGATCAGATTTGTGTGGAATCACAAAATACCTCAGCCAAAGCAATCCTAAAAACAAAACAAAACAAAAAACAAACAAACAAAAGAACAAACAACAGGACTAGAGGTTTCTAACTAACAGACTTCAAATTATACTACAAAATGATGATAATCAAAACAGCATGGTATTGGCAGAAAAACAGACACATAGTCCAACAGAACAGAATTGAGAGCCCAGAAATAAAATCACATGTATACAGGCAAATAATTTTTGACAAAGGAGCCAATAACAGACTGGAGAAAAGAAAGCTTCTTCAATAAATGGTACTGGAAGAACTGCAAATCCACATGTGACACAATGAAATTAACTACAGTTTGTCCTTATGTACAAAAATTAATTCAAAATGCATCAAAGACCTAAATATTAGAGGAGAAACAATAAATAACATAGAAGAAAACAAAGGTACTGAAGTTATAGACCTTGGTCTTTGAGAAAATTTTATGAATCTGACCCCAAGGGCAAAGGAAATAAAACAAAAATAAATGAAGGGAAGGGACTACATCAAACTAAAAACCTTCAGGTTAGCAAAAGAAACCACCAGCAAAACAAAAAGTCAACCACTGACTGGGAGAACATATTTGCAAACAGCTATGACAAGGCATTAATATCCAAACTATACACAACTCAACACACCAAACAAACAAACAAAAATCTAGTTAACAAACTGGCAGAGGCTAAAAGCTCTACATTCAAATACCATTACAGTGAAGATTGACTTGGAAACAAATTTGGGGGCTAGAAAGTGGAAGCTACACTAATCTGCTCCTAGGACCAATCTGGAATTATAACTAAATTGAAGAGAAATCACACTAACTGAACACTAGCTGGAGAGAAGAAGCCTTATAAGCAAGGACAGACAGTGGAAACCATATCACCACCACAAGACTGGTAGGTAGTATGGAGGAGGCGTGAGAGGGCTGCCTGGGCTCCCACAGGCAGAAGCTGAAGCAGCAGCCTGTGGGTAACCCCTGAGAAGTGTGGGATCCTAAGCCCAAGCTGGCCTCCCCACTTACAGCACCAGAGCCAGAAAGGAATACAGTTAATGTCCAACTGTGAACAGCAGCAGGGTTTCTGTCTGCCAGGGAGAAACAGCTGGAGAAACAGAGAGCCCCTTCAAGGGCCAATGCATAAAATTGAGTTTACAGTCACTTACCCTGGGCACCATCAGAGGGAGGGCAGAGTGAACTAGATGCTTGAGGAAAGTCTGGGGCTGGTGGCTCTAGGGAGAGAACAGAAGGGAACAGCTGCCAGTATCCCAGTCCTGAGTCATTCCCCATAATGCAGAAGCCATCTTTCTCAGGCAAAGCATTCCTCTCCATGCCGACATCAGCCTGAGGGGAACTAATAACCTCACCTGCAACAATTACTCTGCAGCACACTGTAGTGCTTAAACCAGGCTGTTGATTACTGTTTGAGGAGATATCAGAGATTAATCTTACAACTAAGGTAGAAAATACAAAGACACCACCAAAATGGGAAACAAAGACACAAATCCCAAATGAAAGAACAAGAGAATTCTCCTTAAGAACTAGATGAAATGGAGACAAGCAATTTATCAGACAGAATTTAGAGTAATGAGGATAAGGATATACACGAGTACGAAAAAAAGAGAGAAACCATAAAAAAAGGATCAGTCAGAAATAAAGAATCCAATACTTGAAATAAGTAATATACTGGAAGAAATAAAGAGTAGGTTAGATGAAGCAGAGGATCAAATCAGTAATTTGGAAGACAAGGTAGGAAAAAAAACACCCAAGCAGAACAGCAAAAAGAAAAAAATAATTTTTAACAACGAGAAGAGCTTAAGAAATGTTTTGGACAACATGATGAATACCAATACCTACATCATGGGAATACCAGAAGGAGATGTCAGTAAGCCACTTCTTCTTGTTGAATGGGTCAACAATGACATCAAGAACCTATGTGAAAAAACAATCACCAAAAACTTCCCTAATCTGGTGAAGGAAAAAGACGCGCAAGTCCAGGAAGCTCAGAGAGTCCCAATCAAGTTGGACCCAAAGAGGCCTACACCCGGACAAGTCATAATTAAAATGACAAGGCTTAAAGACAAAGAGAGAAAAGCTGGTAGTTATATACAAGGGAGCACAATTAGACTGTCATCTGACTGCTCAATGAAAACACAACAGAGGCTAGAATGCAGTGACATGAAATATTCAAGGACCTATAACCAAAGCTATTTTACCCAGCAAGGCTATCATTTAAAATTGAAGGAGAAATAAGGAGCTTCCCAGACGGAAGCAAGAAGGAAGGAGGAGGAGAAAAAGAAGGAGAAGGACAAGAAAAAGAACATGGGGGAAGAGGAGAAAAAGAAAAAGGAGAAGGAAGAGGAAAGAAGGAAGGAAGGAAGGAGAAAAAACCCAAAGGAAAACAGTCTAACAATAAAAACGGCATTACATTAATATCTATCAACAATCACCTTAAATGTAAATGGCTTAAATGTTCCAACCAAAACACAGAGAGTACTTGAATGAATAAGCAAATAAGATCCATATATATGATGCCTCCATGAGACTCATCTCTCATCTAAAGATACACATAGACTAAAAGTAAATGGATGGAAAAGTTATTTCATGCAAACAAAAAGGAAAAAAGCTGGGGCAGCGATACTTATATCAAACAAAATAGACTAAAACCAAAACTATAAGAGAATAAGTAAGGTACTACATTAGATTAAGCAAACAGTCAAACAAGAGGATATAACCTCAGTAAACATTTATGCATCCAACACAGGAGCACCTAAATATATGAAGCAAATCTTGATGGACATAAAGGCAGAGATGGAAACACAGTTATAGTAAGGGACTTTAACATCCAACTGACTTCAATGCATAGATCTTCCAGCCAGAAAATCAACAAGGAAACAGTGGCCTCAAACACATTCGATCAAGAGCATTCCATTCCAAAGCAGCAGCATATGTATACTTTTCAAGTGCACATTGAACATTTTCTGGGATAGACCACATGGCAGGACACAAAACAAGTCTCAATAAATTTAATAAGAGTGAAATCCTATCAAGTATCTCCTCTGACTACAATGCTATGAAACTAGAAATTAATCACAAGAACACTGGAAAACGTGCTAAGACAGGGAAACTAAACAATGTGATATTAAACAAAGAATGGGTTAACAACAAGATCAAGGAAGAAATCAAAAGATACCTTGAAAATGAGGATACAACAATCCAAAATCTGTGGGACAATGGGAAACCATTCAAAATAGAAAAATTCATAAGCATTAAAGACCTATAAACAATCTAACATCACACTTATAAGAACCTGAAAAAGAACAACAAAGCCCAAAGTGAGTACAAGGAAGGAAATAATAAAGATCAAAGCAGAAATAAACAAACTAGAGTCTAAAAAGAATTATACAAAAGTTCAATGAATCCAAGAGCTGGTTTTTCGAAAAGATAAACAACATGCACGAAACGTTAACCATATACAACAAGTTAAAAAGAGAAAGGACCCAAATGATTAAAATAAAAAAAAACAAGAGGAAAAACAACAACAAACACCAAAGTATAAGAGTTGTAAGAAAATATTATCAACAACTATATGCCAACAAACTGGACAACCTGGATAAAATGGATGAACTCCCAGAAACATACAACTTTCCAAAACTAAATCAGGAAGAATCAGAGAATCTGAAGAGACAGATCACACGTAGTGAAAGTGAAGCAGTAATGGAAAAAACTGCCAACAAACAAAAGGACCAGACAGCTTCACAGATGAATTTTACCAAACATTCTGAGAAGAACTAACTAACACCTTTCCTCAAACTATTTCATAAAATTCAAGACAAGGGAAGACTCTCAAACACATTTTAGGAGAGTGGCACTATCCTAATTCGAAAACCAGTTAAAGACACTATAAAAACAGAAAATTATAGGCCAATTTCCCTGATGAACATAGATGCTAAAATCCTCCACAAAATATTAGCAAACTAAATATACCATTGTATCAAAAAGATCACATATCATGATCAAGTGAGATTTATTCTGGGAACACAAGGTTGGTACAACATTTGCAAATCAATAAATGGGATTCACCATATAAACAAAATGAAGGATATAAACCACACAATCATATCAAGAGATGCAGAAAAAGTTTTTGATAAAATCCAGCACTGACTTATAAGAAAAACTCTCAGGTGGGAATAAAGGGAACATACCTAAACACAATAAAAGCCACATATGACAAATCCAGTGCCAGGATCGTACTTAATGAGTGAAAACTGCAAGTGTTCCCCTTAAGATCAGAACAAGAAAGGGATGTAATGTTCACTTTTACCTCTCCTATTCAACATAGTACTGGAAGTTCTAGCCACAGCATTCAGACAAAAAGAAGAAATAAAAGGCATCCAAATTTGAAAGGAAGAAGTAAAACTGTCATTAATTACATATGACATGACATTGTACATAAAGTACCCCAAAGATTCCACCAAGAAACTACTAGAACTGTTAAATGAATTCTGCAAAGAAACATGACACAAAATATTCAGAAATCAGTTGCATTTTTATATGCCAATAATGAACCAATAGAAAAGGAAATTAAGAAAACACTCCCATTCACAATAGCTTAAAAAAAAAACAAGGAAAAAAACTAATCAATGATATAAAAGATCTGTACTCAGAAAATCATAAAACACCAAAAAAAGAAACAAGAAGATACAAATAAGTGGAAGCACATACTGTATTCATGGATAGGACAAATTAACATCATTAAAATATCCATATTACCCAAAGCAATCTCTAGATTCAGTGCAATTCCTATCAAGATTCCAAGGATGTGTTTGCAGACTCAGACAAATATTTGAAAAATTTATAAGGAACTACAAAAGGCCCCGCATGGCAACAGTATTCCTGAGAGAGAAGAACAAAGCTGAAGGAATCATGTTGCCTAATATCAAACTATACTATAAGGCCATAGTAATCAAAACAGCATGGTACTGGAATAAAAACACATATAGATCAACGGAAAAGAATAGAGGACCCAGAAACAAATCCACATCTTTACAGTCAATACTGGACAGAGGAAGAAAGCACATATGATGGTCAAAAGATAGTTTATTCAATAAATGGTGTTGGGAAAACTGGACAGGTATATGTAAAAAATGAAACTAGACCACCTTCTTACACCACACACAAGCTCAAAATGGATGAGAAAGTTAAATGTTAGACCCCAAACCATAAAAACTGTACAAGAAAATAGGCAGCAAAATATCAGACGTATCTCATAGCAATATTTTATTAGGTATAGCTCCCCAGGCAAGGGAAACAAATGAAAAAATAAAGAAATGGTACTTCATCAAAGTAAAAAGTTTTTCTACAGCAAAGGAAATCATCAACGAAATAAAAACAAAACCCACAGATTGGGAAACTGTATTTGCCAATACATCTGATAAGAGGTTAATATCCAAAATTTATAAAGTACTTACAAAACTCAACACCAAAAAACCAAACAGCCAAATTTAAAAAATGGGCAAAGGACATGAATAGACATTTCTCATTAGGGGAAGTGTCCAGGCATGTGGATCTGCCTTTTAACCCAGTGATCCCACTTCTGGGAATATATCCAAAGGAACCCCAAACACTTAGTTTGAAAGAACATAAGCGCCCCTACATTCCTTGCAGCATTACTTAAAATTGCCAAAATATGAAAACAGTCTTAAGCATTTCTCAGTAGATGAGTGTATAAAACTATGGGGCATTTACATAATGTAATACTCGGCCGAAAAAAAGAAGAAAATTCTACCCTTTGCATCAGCATAGATGAACCTGGAGAATATTATACTAAGTGAAATCAGCTGGTCAGAGAAAGACAAATACTATCTGATTTCCCTCATGTGTGGAATCTAATGAATAAACTGAACTAACAAGGAAAGTGGGGACAGACTCACACATGTAGAGGAGGATGACAGCTGGTGAGGGGATGTGTAGCAGTAAGGAGAGGTAAGGAAAGGGAGGGTTGAGTAAAAAGGAGAAAGGACTCATGCACAAGGACAACAGTGTGGTAATTGCTGGGGGAAGGCGAGTATGAGGGGACTAAATGGTAATGGGAAAAAATACAATAAAGATTAAATTAAAACAAACAAACAAACAAACAAAAAAACATTGGCAAAGGACCTGAACAGACACTTCCCCCAAGAATACATATAAATGGCAAAAAAATATGTGAAAAATGCTCAACTCCACTGGCTATTGTAGAAATGCAATTCAAAACTACACTGAGATACCACCTCACACCTGTCCAGAATGGTTATCAACAACAAGACAGGTAATAACAAGTGTTGGAGAGGTTGTCAAGAAAAAGAACCTTCACTGGTGGAAATGTAAACTGCTACAGCTATTATAGAAATCAGTATGGTAGTTCCTCAAAAAATGATGAATAGAGTTACTATATGACACAGCAATCCCTCTTCTAGGTATGTACCCCAAAACTTGAAAACATTTGCAAAAGATATACCCTTATTTTCATTGCAGCATTATTCACAGTGGCAAGCATGGAGACAACCAAATTTCCCTTTGATAGATGACTAGATAAAGAAGATGTGGCATATATATACAATGGACTATTATTCCACCATAAGAAAAGATAAAGTACTGTCATGTGTGGTAACTTGGATGGAACTTCAGAATATTATGCTAAACAAAATAAGTCAATCTGAAAAAGCTAACCACCATATGGTTTCACTCCTATGTGGGGTTTAAAACTGAAACTCATAGACACGTGGACAGGGACAAAGCCGGGAGGGAAGAGAATTGTAAAGGGTAAAGGTGGCCAAATCCATGGCAATGGAAGATGATTCGACTTTGGGTGGTGGGCCAATGCAACATACAGATCATGTTTCATAGGCATGTATACTTTAAACCTATATAATATTATTAACCAATATAACGCAATAAATTTGCTTCAAAAATAAAAAGCCATTAGAAGACTTAGAAAAGAGATCTAGAAGTTTCAACATGTGAATAATGGTAATTTCTGAAAGCATTAAGAGAACGGAGAGAAAGTACAGTAATACTGAAGAAATAACAGCTAAGAATTTTGCCAAACCAAAAACATGGGTCCACAGATTTAAAGGGCCCAAAGGTGATGTCTTCAAAACTCATCCCCACTAACTAAAATTATTAAGGGTTTCTCATAGCACATGCATAATTATCACATACAAAATTTGATTTAAATCACTAAAAATATACTCTAGAGGATAAAAGGTTAATTTGGAGAGAAAAGAGTGAGATTCAAGAAACACATCAGAAAAAAGTAAAAACATATTGAATAAAAATGTTTAATATCAAATGAAAAATTCAAGTACCTATTTACCAAGATCAGAGGAGAAAAAACAATAGGACAGAGAAGTATTCCTTGCACAATGTTTTTCTTGTGCAAGGCACAGATATAAATACTGAATTATACCTTGTTGCAAATTATAATTTTAAGTATACACATACAAATCTTAAGGGTGGCCACTAAAAACACGAAAATAAAATATATAACTTTAAAATTATTGGGTGGAAAAGAAAGAGAAAATTACCAAGAGAGGAAGAAATTTTGATGAAGGCAATAAAATAACCAAAGAAATGATATGGTAAATATAAAGCACAACTTACAATGTCAGTAGTTCAACCTAAGCATATTAGTAATCATAAAATTTGGCAGTGATGATATAACATAGGACATAATGTGAAACTCATTAAATGAGATAAAAACAGTGCATATTGATTTTTAAAACAGTACATAAAAGATTTATAGATAACCAATAACATAGGTTTAGAATATATATGACAAAAATTCAAATTAACAAGGAGAAACTGAAAAGTTCACACACTCAGAAGTTTCCCAGAAGCAACCTACTTTTTAATTTATACTTACCACACTTAATCACAAAATTTATTTGAAATGTCTTTAAAGAAATATTGGGTTGGCCAAAAAGTCCATTTAGTGTTTTCTGTAAAATAAAAGACACATTTTTCATTTTCACCAATAACTTTATTGATTTGGATATTTTGAGTATGTTGGCTGTCTCCCACATGGTATAATGTTGATTGTTCTCACTTAGTGTCTAGATTTAATTGCTATCAACTTCAACTGGTCTGCCCGACCTGGAGTATCATCCAGCAAGAAATCTCCCCCATTGAGGATTCGTAAACCACTTTTGACACGTTCAGTCACAACACCTGCTCCATACCCTGCACAAATCTTTTTTTAAATTTCAGCTGCGTTTACACCCTCCTTGAAATAACAAAGCATAATACACTAAAAATTGTCTTCCATCTTCAATATTAAAATGGCTAACCAAAAATTCACCAATTTTGAGAAATTTTTTTTAAATGCAGGCTTATATGACAGCTGTCACAATAAAATCTAACGGAATTGTTTTGAATTAAGTTAAAGACAATTGAACCATCTTATGGAAAAAAACAAATGAGCTTTTTGGCCAACCCAATGCATTAATAAGAAACAAATTGTAAATACATCTAAGTTCACTAGAAAGGTATCAGATATAAACAATGAAAATTCCTTTTCATAACAGAGGTACCATAAAATAAATGTTACCAATTTAAGAAATATTACTGGCTTCAAAAAAGGTGAGATCCATGAAGGAAAGGAACAAACAAATCACACTCGTCAAGGAGCATTTTGTACTTCATGAAATCATGGGAAAGATGTATAGTATGTGATTGAGGACATAAGCTTTGGAGTCCAACACACCTGGATGAGTGATACCTCATTTGTTACAAAACTGAGGTAAATGTATTAAGTTCTAAGTCTTAGTTTCCACATCAATTAAATGGGTATAATTGTTTCTAGCACCCTAAATCTATCAAGATGATAAAATAAAATAATACCTGGCACAGAGGGCTCAAAATTGATAGGTAGTGTCACTATTAAATTATATTGGGGTGCAAGGTGTGAGAAATGGGGTAATATTCTTGGTATTATCTAATTAATATGTGTTTTACAAGTGCTTTTAAAATCAAATGGGAAATGTTTTTCATTTATTTTCCACAATTTGGGTTCTCAGTTCTCAAAAACTAGCTGCATTTTTTTTATTAAAATAAGGATTGCTTATTTTATACTGAGAGAGTAAGGCTGGGAGAATACATGTTGTTACCCTACATCACCTTAACAAGTGCTCCAAATTTCCAATCTATTGAAGAGAAAAAGATTAAAAATGCCATCATTATTGTCATTCTCCGGTCCCAGTAATTTCTTCCCTTTTTGAACTAGAAACATTTTCTAAAGAAAATACTTTAAAAATCTCCAATGGAATATAATCTTGCAGTGAAACCACAGAAGCAGCTCACATAGCTATATCCTGGTGTCCCGAGTACCCTAAGCAACTCCTTTATTTTCTAGCTTTTACTGAATAAACAAATGTCTTTAACATAGCTAAAAAGGTTTACAGACAAAAAAATTTTAAGTAATTAAAAAGATCTTACTCATATGGTCCAAAGCTATAAAGCATTTTTGAAAATGTACTTTTAGTTCCCAGTACTCAAAAGGATATATATGTAGAAGACACTTAGGCAGAAACCCCGATCTCACCTCCAAAATGAAATAAGAACATTGAGCCAGAGTTCCCTTAATACGAAATTTATTGCAATATTTACAGATGGGGAATGTAAGAAATTAAAGCAAAACTACTGCACATTGGTTTCTTCACATACAGGTATAAAAACCAACTCCTTACTTGCTGCTTGTAAATTCTGTTCAACAGGCTTTTCGTGTTACTTTTAAATACAAGCTGACATGATATTTTCTTACCTTTCCATTAGCTTCTCTTTATCCCAATTGAAGTGGCTAAGGAGTATTCTTGTGATAGTTGCTGGATTCTAAAAAAAAAGGGGGAAAAAGTCACTTTAAGGTAACAGCACTTCATTGACATTTAGTGAATTTTTAGGTTGAATTTGCAATATCCCACCCAAATCTTCTTTCCTCTAAGACATTTCTTTCTCCCTCTAAAAAAATACAAAATTTTAATTATAATAAGATCAAGACTATTTAAAAATACTAAGCCACATCAATAAGGCAAGTCTTTATAGGATTCTAACACAAAAATTCAAAATAAGCCAAAAAGGCATTAAATGAAAAATTACTGTGCTAAATGAAGCAATAATTTAAATGAACCTTTTTATCATTTTAATATCTGCCAATCAGCACACTATTAATCAATAAAATTTCTAACACCTTATGTATTGACTAGTTCAAATAATCCCAAAACATTTTCAAGTCAGAAGGTCCTTCAAAGACACTTAGTGAAAAATGACAAAAAAAATCTGTTCCACATAATAACCTATTGAATATAATTTTAAATTTGTTTCTCATTTCTAGAAGGCAAATGCCATGAAATAAACACTTACTGCCCTATCATTCAATGCTGTCACAAATGTTTCCATTTCCCATAAATTAGTGATGTTAGTATCTGGGTACCGAATTTTAACTTAAAATGCAACGGCTCCCTCCTAAAAGATGAGATAAGCCCGACTGGTTCAAAGATACTAGAGCTAGTTGCAATATCAGACTCTGCTTATTTGTATTTCACATATAATTTTATTACATCAAATAGCATTTCAAAACAGATCTTTGTACATAAAACTACTTTTATTTCACCATAGTCAGGCTACAGTATTATAGTTAACTACTGAATTAGTTAAAAAGTAGTCCTCTATAAAAATGATGTCATAAAAGATCTCTCCCTCTTCTTCTCAACAATACCATCTATACAGGAAAATACATGCATATTCATACCTCACAAAAACCAAAGATGCAGACATGGTAACACTCATCCACCCACCACTTCAGGCACATTTTACATTTATAGTCCATCTAAGTACTCCTTACTTCTAGGACCCAGACTTCCCGAAGAATCCTCCTTTAGCCCTGGTTGGCTGGTTCAGTTGATTGGATTGTAATCCTTTACACCAAAAGGTTGTGGGTTTGATTCCTGGTCAGGGAATATGCCTCGTTTGTGCATTTGATTCCCACTCAGGGTGTGTATGGGAGGCAACCAATCCATGTCTATCTGTCTGTCTGTCAGTCTCTCTCTTTCCCCCACCCTCTCAAAATCAATAAACATAACCTCAGGGGAGGATTTGAAAAAAAATCCTCCTTTAACACAGCATGCCAGATGGACATCACCAATCTGTAAGAGTTCTTTAATATGTGAAAAGATGTATTAACTGATCCTCAATTATGTGTTCATTTGTATAGACTATATAGACATTGTCATGCACCCAACTTTTTCTTAGAAATGTGATCCGACAGTTTATTTTTAAAAAGAAAACCTCTCAAGAGTTTGGTAACAGATTTCCACAACAGGATTGGCCTACTATTTAAATAAAGTTACTTTAGATTCATTCATATGTAAAATAAGGGCAATAATCCTATCAATTGGCAGAACTAAGTCCAGTAGTATTCACTGGAATTGTGTGACTAATTTTATGGCATCCAATACATTATATTCTGTGCTACTAGACAGAGTGACTGGGGGAAAAATGTTTCGGGAATTAAGTCTCAACTTACAAAGAGAAATATGGGAAGAGGAAGGCAAATGCCTTCTCTGACTTTATGTTGCTGGTGCCTTTCTTGTTTGAGTTCCAGTCATCAAAAATTGATCCCATCCACGTGGAAATTATTATGGAAAGTTCTATTAAAACAGATTCCTAGGATCCACCCCCATATATTTATTTATTAGGTTTGAAGCAGGGCCTCTCCAGTACCAAAGGAATTCATAAAATCAGATCAGTGTTCTTTTTTCCTATTTTTAGCTCATCCTTAAAAAATACGTTTGCTTAATAATGTACATACTATATTGGAGGTACATGCTCAAAAGTTTTCCCAACAGAATGTTACTGAAAAAAATTTTCTAAACCACAGTGGCATGAAAATGACAAAATATATTCTGTCAGGGCTCTAAGTTATGGAGCAGGGAATATTTTGCAATACTAACCAAATATATTTGGGTCACTATTCCAGTGCAGCTGGTCATTTATGTGCATTACATATATGAAAAGATTATGGGAGAATAATGTTTATTGTGCATCTACTATATGCTAGGCCCTGCACAAGCTACTTTATGTTGGAGCCCAAGAGGCCTGTGAGGGGTCGAGGATAGGGTCTAGTACTGCGCAATAAACTTGCCTTATGCCAGCAGAGCATCTGGTCCTCTCCTTTATTTCAGTCCCTCGCTCAGCCTCACGACCACCCTTGCCGCAGCGGGCTGCGGCAACTTTATACACCTCATTTAATTCTCAAAATACTCAGTAAGGTATACTGACCTTCCATTTTAAAATATGAGAAAATTATGACTAGGTTTCAAAACGTTATAAAAATCTCCCAATGTCATTCAACTAATTAAGTGAAATAGTTGTGAAATCTAGCCTAGGGCACTCTGGATCTAATATTCCCTTTAATTATTCCATGTAGTAGAACCTAAAGGAATATTAAATATCTCATTTAACCACTAGTCAAATGTTAAAAATCCTTTACATCCTCCACCAAAGGGTAATTCAGGGCAGGATGAAAAGGAAATGGCAGAATGCTAAGAGGCACAAGGAAACTTCTGAGAGACTGAAAATGTTCTATTTTTTGAATGTGATGATTGATTAGATTAGGAAAAACATTTATCAAAATGCAAACTATACACTTAAAATGCATACATTCGGTCATATAAAAATTATACATCAATAATGTTGACTTATTTAAAAAACTAAACAACTTGACTTCTGATGCTGGCCAAGTGTCTCTCTCGTCCACTGATAGTAACTAAAACTCTAGACAAAATACAACTAACAAAGTACTCTGAAAATTAAATAACAGCAAGCAGATTAGGGAGAGAACTGAAGAACAACCAATAAGGTGGCAATGAGTATCCTGGGGTTTTTTTCTTCTCCTTTATTTCCTGGCTTTGATCCAAGGGTTGGTTAAACAGGGAAAATGTAGTAGGTATGACTGGCAAAAACTAAGAGCAATGTATCTTTTTGGCCAGAGGACTAAGGCAAAAAGTTCCTGGAGGAGAGTTGTTTGGTTTTTTTCCTTTCTCTTCTCTGGTCTCTCTCTGCCAGCCCCAGCCATGAAACTACACTGCTGCAGAGTGACCACTGAAAACCACAAGAGAAAAAACACTGCTCACAATAATCAGGAAGAGCATACCTGTTGTGAAAAGAAGAATGTGAAGAAGTCCCCTATTCTTTTTTTCCTTGCCTCTTCACCTAAAGATATGACCATAGGCAGGAAACTAAAACAGAGAGAACTCCATACTTCTGGTTCTAAGAATGAAGAAAAGGACCTCTTGGAGCCAGAGAGTGCAGGGAAATCACTGAGAGAGAGAAAGAGAGCTGGAGAAGTAGAGACCTAATTCTGCATGTGAACCTAGTTCTGGGCTCACTTATAAACTGTGCATGAGTCAAACACAGCCAAAGAAGTACAAGAGAGGCTTTCAGTTACAGAACTGTAATATAAATCACTGCCCATGTCCTAGACAGCCTAAATGGGAATGGAAGGGGCAAAATCAACATAGCAAAGTCTTTGAAAACTGAACAGATAAAGGAACCACTGCCTCTGTAAAGTGAGAAATAACATGAACTTAGAACCTCACAGGGTTGGCTTGTTTACTAAAACAATAAAAAGTCCTCACCATTCTCAAAAGGATTTTAACAGGACGGAGAATCTTACAACACAATATTCAAAATGTCCAAGACAGAATCCAAAATTATCAGACACAGCAAGAACTAAAACTCCAACCAATTCTCAAGGGAGAAGACAATAAATGTTGACCCCTAGATGACCCAGATGTTAGAATTATCAAAGGTTTTAAAAGCAATTATTAAAAACATGATCGATTAGGTAAGAGTGAAAACCTTAAAAATAAATTTTAAAATTTCTTAGGGAAGAAAAAATATATAAAAAACAGAAATTTTAGAACTAAAAATCATATAAGTTCACTGGATGGGCTCAACAGCAAAAAGGAGTCTACAGAAATTATCCAACCCTAACAACAGAAATTATTTATTCAAAGAACAGTTTCTCAGGGTCTTGCCAGCAGAGAATTCTGCTGCAAGTGCAAGTACAGTTCAGGAATGAAGACAAAGATATTCCCAGACAAAAGAGAACTAGGAGAGCTCACTGCCAGCAGACCTGCTCTAAGGAAATACTAAAAGAAGTTCTTTAGGTAGAAAAGAAAGGATACCAGAGGGAAACTTGGATCTTCAGGACAGGAAAAACAACAGCAGAAGAGTTAAACAGGTAAATATTATATACTATTCCTCTGAAGTTCTTGAAAACATACATAAAACTGCTGACACCAAAAATTATAACATGTCATGGTGGGGAAGGGGTTAAATGTGTATAGCTGTAACACATATGACACATACAAAGGGACTGAGAGAAAAATCATCTATATAGTTGTAAGTATAGAAATGCTAAACAGTAACTTGGAGTGGCAAAATATTAACTTTAAGTAGAATATGAAGTATTTTATTATAATTCCTAGAGCAATCACTAAAAAGACCAAAAGATACAGCTTAAAAAGCCAATATGTGAAGTGAACTATTTAAAATATTTCAATCCAAAAGAAGGAAAGGAGAAACAGAAATAATTAGAAGTTCTAAATCCAGCTACATCAATAATTAAACTAAAATGTAAATAGTAAAAAAATTTTAAAAGACGTACTGATATAAATATTGAATTATATTGTACACCTGAAATTTGTCAATTACACCTCATGTAAAAAAAAAAAAAGGAAATACTGCTGAATAAAATACAGAGACAGTTTAGTGTTTTTCAAAATGGCAAAACTATGTTGCCCACAACAAACCATTTTACGATGTAATAATATGTAGATTTAAAAAGTCAATTCAGGCCCTGGCTGGTGTAGCTCAGTGGATTGAGCTCGGGCCTGTGAATCAGACAATCGCGGTTGGATTCCCAGTCAGGGCACATGGCTGGGCTGCAGGCCAGTTCCCTGCAGGCCAGTTCCCAGCAGGGGATGTGCAAAGGGCAACCATACATTGATATTTCTTTCCCTTTCTCCTTCCCTTCCTCTCTAAAGATAAATAAATAAATTTAAACTTAAAAAAATAATAAATAAATAAAAGGTCAATTCACCAAGAAAATATAATCTTAAATGTATGCACCAACAAAAAAGCCTAATAAACAAACCAGTAACTGACAGAAATGGAAGAAAAATAGACAAACCCATAATTATGCTTGGAGATTTCAACACTACTTCTTAGTAATCCAATGATCAAGCAGACAGACTATTTGAAAATTAAATCATCTTCTAATAACCCAAGAAGATCAAGGAGGAAGTCTTGAAGGGAATTACAAAACATCTTGAACTGCGGAAAATAATACAACATATCAAAATTTGGGGAATGTAGCTATTATTGTTTGGGGGGGGAATTTATTGCATTAAATGGTTATGTTTTAAAAAGTTACAAATGCTTTTTCAAAGGGGCAAGCAAAAACTGCAACAAGCAGAAGAAAAAAAAAGAGAAGTCAATGAAACTGGAAACAGAAAAACAAGAGAAAAACCAAAAGCCAGTGCTGAAATCAATAGAACTCTAGCAAAGAGTAATCAAGATAAAAAAGAAAAACACAAATGGCCAATATCATAAATTAAAGGAAAAAGTTATCAGTACAGATCCTATAGACATTGAAAGGATAAGCCCTGTATGGCTCAGTGAATTGAGCGCTGGCCTGTGGGCCAGCAAATCAAAAGGTAGCTGGTTTAATTGCTGGTCTTCTGCACACGTGAACACTGCACATGCCTGAGTTGCAGGCCAGGTTCCTGACTGAGGGCCTGTGAGAGGCAACCAATAGATGTATCTCTGGTACACTGCACATGGATGTTTCCCTGACTCTCTTTGTCCTTCCCTTCCCCTCTCTAAAACAAATAAACAAACAAACAAACAAATAAATAATAAAAGAACACTACAAACAACTTTTTGTTCATTAATTCACAACTTAGATAAAACAGACCAATTTCCTTAAGAGATACTATTAAAATTCCTTGAAGAGGAAACAGACAACACAAATATTTCTATATCTGTATAACAAACCAAATGTGTAGTTAAATCTTTTCACAAAGAAAACTCAAGACTCAAATGGTATCAGTCATGGTAAAGTCATTTAATGAACCAAAATATCAATTCTACAAAAATCTCCATGGGGGAGGGGATATAGAAGGGAACACTTCCCAATTACTATTTTCAAACCTGCATCAACCCTCATCAACCCTGCATCAGTGGACTGAGCGCCAGCCTACAAATCGAAAGGTCACTGGCTCAATTCCCAATCAGGGCAAAAGATCTGAAACAAGACAGGGATGTCCACTTTCACTCCTCCTGTTCGACAGAGTAAAAGAAGTCCTTGCCACAGTAATCAGACAAAAAAGGAACAAAGGGCATTCAAATTTGAAAGGAAGAAGTAAACCTATATTTGCAGATCACATGACATTATACATAAAGAACCTCAAAGATTCCACCAAGAAACTACTAGAACTGATAAATGAATTCAGTAAAGTAGCAGAACATAAAATTAATATTCAGAAATCAGTTGCATTTTTATATGCCAATAATGCACTAACAGAAAGGGAAATCAAGAAAATAATCCTATTCATGATAGCTTCAAAAAGAGCAAAATAACTAGGAACAAAACAAATCAATGATGTAAAAGACCAGTACTCAGAAAATTATAAGACACTGAAGAAAGAAACTGAACAAGATACAAATAAGTGGAAGCACATACTATGTTCAAGGTTAGGATGAATTAACATCATTAAAATGTTCCCACTACTGAAAGCAATTTATAGATTCCAATGATGTATTTCACAGAACTAGAACAAACATTTCGAAAATTTATATGGAACCACAAAAAGCCCTGCAAGCAACAGAGATCCTGAAAGAGAAGAACAAAGTTGGAAGAATCATGCTACCTAATATCAAACTATACTATAATGTTATAGTAATCAAAATGACCTAATACTGGCATAAAAAAACAGACACACAGATCAGTGGAATAGCATAGAGAGCCCGGAAACAAACCAACACCTTTATAAGTAATATTGGACAGAGAAAACTGACACATACAATGGGCTAAGGATAGTTTATTCCATAAACAATGTTAGGAAAATAGGACAGATACGTGCATAAAAATGAAACTACACCACCTTCTTACACCACACACAACAAAAGATTCAAAATGGATCAGAGACTTCACAGCAGAAGACACAGACAGCAAAATATCGAACAGTGCTTGTAGAAATTTTTTATAGGATGTATCTCCCCAGGCAAAAGAAAAAATAAACAAATGGGACTTCATCAAACTAAAAGGCTTTTGTACAGCAAAGGATATCCTTGACAAAAGAAGCAAACAACCCACAGAAAGGGAGAACATATGCACCCATACACCTGATAAGTGATTAATATCCAAAATTTATAAAGTACTTACAAAACTCAACATCAATAACACAAAAAAACCCAACTAAAAAACAGGCAAAGGATATGAATAGGGTCTTCTCTGAAGAGGACATACAGAAGACCAACAGACTTATGAAAAGATGTTCAGTGTCACTAATCATCAGAAATGCAAATTAAAACCACAATGAGATACCACCTTAATGGTCAGAATGGCCATCATCAATAAGTCCACGAACAGCAGGTGCAGGCAAGGAGGTGGAGAAAGGGGAACCCTTTTGCACTGTTGGTGGGAATGCAGATTGGTACAGCCACTGTGGAAAGCAGTATGGAGTTACTTCCAAAAATTAAAAATGGACCTGCCTTTTGGCCCAGCGATCCCACTTCTGGGACTATATCTGAAAGAACCCAAAACACTAATTCAGAAGAACACAAAAATCCCTATGTTCACTTCAGTGTTATTTACAATCACCAAGATATGGAAGCAGCCCACATATCCATTGTAGATAAGTAAATAAAACAACTCTGGGGCATTTACGCAATGGAATTCTACTCTGCTGCAAAAAAAAGAAAATTTTACCCTTTGCAACAGTATGGAAGAACCTGGAGAACATTATACTAAATAAAGTAAGAAAAAGACAAATACCATATGATTTCACTTATATGTGGAATCTAATGAACAAACTGAACAAGCAAAATAGAGATAGACTCACAGATGGAGAACAGATGACAGCTAGTTAAGGGTCATGGGAGGTTAGGGGATGGAGGTAATGAGCAAAAAAGACCTGGCTGATGTGCTTCAGTGCACTGAGTGCTGGCATGTGAGTGAAGGGGTCGCTGATTAGATTTCCAGTCAGGGCACATGCTGGGGTTGCAGGCCAGGTTCCAGGCAGGGGGCACAAAAGAGGCAACCACACACTGATGTTTCTCTCCTTCTCTTTCTCCCTTCCTTCTCCTCTCTAAAAATAAATAATATATATATATTTTTTTAAAGTAAAAATGGTATAGGAAACAGAGGACTCAAAGAACTTATATGTACCACCCATGGACATGAACTAAGGGGGGGGGATGCTGGAGGGCTGGGGGGGCAGGGTGTAGGGGGAATAAGGGGGGAAAGTTGGGAAAACTGTAATAGCATTATCAATAAAAAGTTCTTAAAAAAAAAAAAAAAGAAAAAGGGCTCATGGACATAAGACAACATGGTGGTGATTCCTGGGGGGAGGTTTGTATAAAGGGAACTAAATGGTAATGGAAAAAATATAGTAAAAAATTATAGATTTTTTAAAAAGTGTGCCTGAATATGCCAAATGTCCCAGCTGAGACAATTGGCATATTAACGCCCTATCCTTTGATCAAGTAGTTCTTAACTTTGATAGCATGTTAAAATCATCTGCAGAAACTTTTAAAAAACGTCTGCAGGGTATACTCCAAGTCGTATCAGAATACAGGAGAGAGGGATTTTTTTAAAACTCCAATTAACATAAAGAGAAAAGCCTCCAAAGCCTAGCTTTTTATTCATATCAGAATTTGACCTGAAATAGAATTAAATAAGTTACAGACTCCATCTAAAAAGTGTTTAACGATTTTCCTGCATAAGAATGGACTCGACTTCTGGCCAAGATGGAAGCATAGGTAGACATACTGTGCCTCCTCACACAACCAAAAGAACCACCAGAAATGACAGAAAACTGAACTGTATGGAAGTCTGACAACCAAGGAGTAAAAGAGACACATTCATCCAGACCGGTAGGAGGGGTGGAGTTGGGCAGCCAGGGCAGAGAGGACTCTAGGCAAGGCAGCAGCTGGTGGACGCAGTAAGGCAGTAGATTGTGGAATGGGGAGTGCATGGCTGCAGCTGGCCCGCAAGGCAGCCACTGGTGGACCGGGTGCCCCACATTTGTGTGCAGATAAACCAGGCAAAAAAATGGGGGAGCAGGACAGATGGCACAACCCAGAGTCCTAGTGCTGGGAACTAAAGTCCTAAACCTGTGGCTGAAAACACCTGTGAGGGTTGAAGCAGCAACAGGAGAAACTCCCAGCCTCACAGGAGAGTCTGTTGGAGAGACCCACAGGGTCCTAGAATGTACAAAAACCCACCCACACGGGAATCAGAACCAGAAGGACCCACATTGCTTGTGGGAAGCAGGGGAAGTGACTGAAATCCGGCAGAGAGCAGAGCAAGCACCATTGTTCCCTCTCGGACCCCCACCCCACAAAGAGCATCACAACCAACTAACTGACTAGGTTGCCCTTTCCTAGTGAACACCTAAGGCTCTGCCCGTCACTGCATAACATGTGCGCTGAGACCCGCCCCCCCCAAAAAGGCCCAAATAAAAGAACAGATCAAAGCTCCAGAAAAAATACAACTAAGCTACAGAGATAGCCAGCCTATCAGATGCACAGTACAAAACACTGGTAATCAGGATGATCACAGAATTGGTTGAATTTGGTCGCAAATTGGATGAAAAAATGAAGGTTATGCTAAGTGAAATGCCCTATTTCTATAAATACTTAAATTCATACAAATGGCTAAAAAATAAAAAATATTTATTCTCCTTAAAAACCGAAAATATCCAGGGATAAAGGTGTAGGGAAGTGGCCCATAACATGTAAGATAGTTGGTATCTTTGATAAAAATGTTTGTGAGAAACCTGGCAGAACTAATTAAAATTTAAAATGCACATGACTTAAACCCAGAGATTCTACTTCTAAGAATCTACCCAACAAAAATATGCAAGTCTAGGTTGGTAAGAATAAGAAATTGTACACACAAATTACATGGAAATACAATTAAGCAAAATCATACATTATCCCAGGACTAGACTGCCTATAAATTATGCTATACTCATAGCTTAGTACAATATAGGCACATCACTTTATTGAGCTTTACAGATACAGCATTTGTTACAAAATTGAAGGTTTGTAGCAAGCCTGTGTCGAGCCAGTCAATTGGTGCCATTTTCCCAATAGTGTTCATTCACTTTGTGTCTCTATGTCACATTTTGGTAATTCTTAACAATATTTCAAACTTTTAAATTATAACAATTTGTTCAGGTGAACTGTGACCAGTGATCTTTGAAATAACTACTGTAATTAAGATGAAAGAACTGTTCCCAAATAAGATGGTAAAGTTTAATAAATGTGTGTGTTCTGACTGCTCCACCAATAGGCCTTTTTCCCCTCTGCCCCTCCTTCCCAGGTTTTCTTCCTCTCCCTACCACTGGATACTCAACAATTTTAAAATTAGGCCACCCCTGGTCAGGTGGCTCAGTTGGTTGGAGTGTCATCCTGAGTACAAAATGTTGCAGGTTGGATGCCCAGTTGGGCTGCATGTGGGAGGCAACCAATCCAAGTTTCTCTCTCACATTATTTTTTTCCTCTCTCCCTCTCTTTACAAAAAGCAATTAAAAAACAAAACATATCCTCGAGAGAGGATTAAAGAAAACAAAAACCAAACAATCTCCTATACAACTGCATCAAAAAATTTAAAAAATAAAAATTAGGCCAATTAATAACTCTGCAATTACCTCTAAAGTATTCAAGTGAAAGAGTCACTGGTCTTTCATTTAAATCAAAGCTAGAAATAATAAAGTTTAGTGAGGAAGACATGTCAAAATCCGAGACAGGCCAAATCTAGGACTTGTGCTAAACAGCCAAGTTACAAAAGCAAAAGTTCTTAAAAAAAATTAAAAGTGCTACTAAAGTTTTAGTGATCTAGATAGATGCTACAGCATTCCCTTAAGCCAAAGCTGTATCCAGAAAAGGCCGTAACTCGCATCAATTCTATGAAGGCTGAGAGAGGTGAGGACTTTGCAGAAAAAAAGTTGGAAACAGCAGACACTGTTCGTGAAGTTTAAGAAAAACAAAACCACCTCCATAACATAAAGTGCTATGTGAAGTAAAAAGTGATGTACAAGCTGCAGCAAGTTATCCAGAAAACCTAGCTCAGAAAATTAATGATGGTGGCTAACAGATTTTCAATGTAAACAGAACAGCCTTATATTAGAAGATTCTATCTACAGTTTCCTAGCTATAAAGGAGAGGTCAATGCCTCGCTTCAAGGCTTCAGAGGATAGGTTGACTCTTGTTAGGGACTAATGCAGCTCATGAAGTCAGTGTTCATTCACCATTCCAAAAAATCTTAGGGCCCTTCATTGTACTAAATCTACTCTACCTGTGCTCTATAAATGGAATAACAAAGTTGGATAAGAGCATAATATGGTTTATTGAATATTTTAAGCGCACTATGGAGACCTACTGCTCAGAAAATAAAGATTCCTTTCGAAATATTACTGCTTGATGACAGTGCACCTGGTCACTCAAGAGCTCTGATGGAGATGTACAATGAGATTTATGTTATTGTTTTCATGCTTGCTAACACATCTACTCTGAAGCCATGGATAAAGAAGTAATTTTGACTTTCACGTCTTATTATTTGTAAGTAATACATTTTGTAAGGCTATAGCTGTCATAGACAGTGACTGCTCGGTAAATCTAGCAAAGTAAATTAAAAGCCTTCTAGAAATGGCTGGCTGGTGTGGCTCAATGGACTGAGCGCCGAATTGCAAAGCAAAGGGTCACCAGTTCAATTCCCAGCCAGGGCACATACCTGGGTTGCAGGACAGTTCCCCTTCAGGGGGGTGTGTGAGAGGCAACCACACAATAGTGTTTCTCTTCCTCTCTTTTGCTTTCCCTTCCCCTTTCTCTAAAAATAAATAAGTAAAATCTTTTTTAAAAAGTCCTTCTGGAAAGGATTCACCATGCTAAGAACATTCACGTTTCACAGAAAAAGGTCAAAATATCAACATTAGCAATAGTTTGGAAGAAGATAATTCCAGCCCTCATAAATGACTTTGAGGAGTTCAAGACTTCAGTGGATGAAGTACCACATTTTAGGACTATAAGATGTACCCATGTTTTAGAGGAGGAAAATAGGAAGAAAAAAATTTTTGAAGTAAAACATGTGGTAAAATATTTAATAACCTGTGACCCCGCTCTACCACCCCCCGCCAAAATGAGCCAGGTAAGCTACTTTCAGACTGTAAGACACATCCCCTTTCCTCCCAAATTTGGGGTGTACATCTTATAGTCCGAAAAATACAGTAACTATAGATGTGGTAGAAATAGCAAGAAAATGAAAACTACAAATGGAGCCTGAAGATATGACTGAATTGCTGCAATTTTATGATAAAACTAACGGATAAGAAGTTGCTCAGCCACCCAACTTCAACAACTACCACCCTGACCAGACAGCAGCCATCAACACTGAGGCAAGAACCACCACCAGCAAAGATTATAACTCAATCAGGGCTTAGATAGTGACTAGCATTTTTTAGCAACAAATACTTTTTAATTTCTTATTGTTATTTTTCCATTACCATTTATCTTCCTTATACCCTTTTCTACAGTCACCAAACAACACTGTTTTCCACAACTAAGTCCTTTTTTCTTTTTGCTAGATCCCCCTACCCACTAACTACGCCCTATAATAATAGCTGCCGATTTACTATGAGTCTGTCTCTGTTTTGCTTGTAAGTTCAGCTTGTTCATTAGATTCCACATATGAGTGAAAACATATGGTATTTGTTTTTCTCTGATTGGCTTATTTCACTTAGCATAGTGTTTTTCCAGGTCCATGCCTACTGCTGTAAAGGATAAAATTTTCTGTTCTTTTTTTATGGGCAACTAGTATTCCATTGTATAAATGTCCCATAGTTGTTTTACCCACTCATCTACAAAGAGACACTTTGGCTGCTTTCAAACAATCCAATTAAAAAATGGGCAAAAGATATAAATAAGACACTTCTCTGAAGAGGACATATAGATGGCTAACAGACATACGAAAACATGCTCAATGTCACTAATCATCAGAGAAATGAACATTAAAACCACAATGAGATAACTACCTCACACAGATCAGCATGGCTATCATCAATAAATTTTTAAAAACCACAAAAACAAAAAAGTAAGTGCTAGCGAGGATGTGGAGAAAGGGGAACCTTTTGTACTGTTGGTGGGAATGCAGACTGGTACAGCCACTGTGGAAAGCAGTGTGGCAATACCTCAAAAAATTAAAAATGGGCCTACCTTTGGACCCAGTGATTCACCTCTGGGAATATATCTGAAGAAACTCAAAACACTGATTCAAAATAACATAAGTACCCCTATGTTCATTGCAGTGTTATTTACAAAGTATTTTTATTTTTATTTTTTGCGGCAACATATTTTTTTAAGTAAGGTATGTACTTTGTGTTTTTTTTTTAGACACATGCTATTACATACTTAATGGACTACAGCACAGTATGAAAGGTAACTGAAAAATAGCAGGATTCGTTTATAAAAAATTTTACATTCTTACATGTTTAAACTTCGGTCACATTCAAAGTACTCTTCATCTGATGCAATATACCTATCGAGATATTTTTTCCTAGTGCTCAAAACAATTTTCAAGCTCACTGACTTTGATGCCTTTTAGTGTTTTACTGTTTTTTGTTTCATCTCTTCCACATTGGCAAAATGCTTCCCTTTGAAGACTTTATTCATCCAGGGAAACCAAAAAACAGTCGCTTAGGGAGAGATCTGGTGATTAGGTGTTTTACCCCTTAGGGGTCATGCCATTTTTGGTCAAAAACTGCTGAATACTCAGCTCACAGTGTGGACAGGTACACTCAAATCACCAATTGCAAAATGAGAAAATGTGTTGGAAGAGTCTTCAAAAAAAAAATCACTTAAGCGAAATGCAGCCTCTCACAACAATGCCAGCTGGTACACTGATACAGATGGGTTCCAAGAAAACTCACCTAGCAAGGGAAGCCTAAATCTTGCACTACAAGGAACCCAGAAGATAATTAAAGATTTTTTTGGAGGGGGGTTCCACTGCATATAAATATAACTTTTATATGCTCCAGAAAAACAAAAATTCATTTGACTTGCTTTATTGCAATATTCACTGTGGTGGTCTATAACAGAAGAGTATCTGAGGTGCCCTATGTTATGCAGTAATTAAAAAATGAAGAAGAAAATTGATCTATATGCACTACCATGGAAATATATACATGATACGACTTAGTTAAGAAAAAAAAAAAGCAACCTATCAAGCAGTGTACAGTATTCCACTTATGTGTCAAATATTTTTAGAAGTAAAATATCTATGATATATAGAATGTGCAAAAAAAATTTTTAGAAGGATGTAGAACTTGTTGAGAATTATCCCTAGGGACTGGATTGGGTGTAGGATAAAAACACATTTCTTTTTTTCTATATAATATATGAATAAAAATTTAAAACATTACTTCTATAATAATTTACTATAAACAGTATAGGCCTTACTAATCAAAGTATGGTCCATAAAATCACAATCGAGTGAATTTGTTACAAATGAAAAATCCTAGGTCCCTGCACAAATCCTTCTGCCATCAAGTTCCAGAGGTGATCTGTATCCACATTCAAGTTTGAGTGAGAAGCACAGGCTACATGAAATGGCATTCTGAATTAGTTACACTACCTGTAAAGTGTTTCATTTCCAAATTCTCAGATTTTTAAAAAACTATATTTTGATTATGCTATTACAGTTGTCCCAACTTTTCTACCTTTGCCCACCTCCACCCAGTCCTCCTACTCCCTCAGGCAATCCCCACACCACTGTCCATGACTCTCATGTATGTAAGTGTTCCTTAGCTACACTATTTCCTGTGCTGTACTTTAGACCCCCATGACTATTCTGTAACTATGTATTTGTACTTCTTCTCTTTTTTAAATTTTATTTACTTATTTTTAGAGAAAGGGGAAGGGAGAGAGAAAGAGAGGGAAGAAAACATCAATGTACGGTTGTCTCTTGTACCCCTCACCCCCTGCCCCCACCACCAGGGGACCTGGCCTGCAACCCAGGCATGTGCCCTGACTGGGAATCAAACTGACAACCCTTTGGTTCACAGGCCAGCACTCAGTCCATTGAGCCACACCAGCCGGGCCCCCTATTTGTACTTCTTAATCCCTTCACCTTCTTCGCCCATCCCCTAACCCCACCTCCCATTAAAACATTCTCTATAATTCTGTTTCTGTTCTGCTTATTTGTTTCATTTTTTAGATTAAATTGTTGATAGAGGTGTAGTTTTACTGCCATTTTATTGTTCATTTTTTTTCCTGTCTTCTTAAAAAAGGCCCTTTAACATTTCATATAATGGTTTGGTGGTCATGAACTCCTTTAGTTTTTTCTTGTCAAGGAAGCTCTTTACCTTTCCTTTAATTCTAAATGAGAGCTTTGCTGGGTACAGTAATGTTAGCTATATGGCTTGCTCTTCATCACTTTGAATATTTCTTGCCAATCCTGTTTGGCCTGCAAAGTTTCCTTTGAGAAGTCAGCTCTCAGTCTTAAGGGGGCACCCTTGTAGGCAACTAACTGCTTTCCAGTTGCTCTTTTAAGAGTCTCTCTCTGTCTTTAACCTTCAGCATTTTAATTATGCTGTGTCTTGGTGTGGACCTCTCTGACCTATTGTTTGGGACTCTCTGAGCTTCCTGGACTTGTACGTCTTTTTTCCTTCACCAAATTAGGGAATTTTTCTTTCACTATTTCATCAAATAACTTTTCAATTCTTTGCTATTTCTTCTCTTCTCTTTCTGGCACCCCTATGGTTCAAATGTTGATGTTTGAAATTGTCCCAGATTCTCTATACACCATCCTCATTGCTTTTATTCTTCTTTTTTCTTGCTGTTCTGATCAAATGTTTTTTTCTTCCTTATGTTCCAGATCATTGATTCGATTCTTGGTTTCATCCACTCACAGTTGATTCCATTTACGTTTTTCTTTATTTCACTTACTGTAACCTTCATTTCTGCCTGGGTCTTTTTTTATGTGTTGAAGTACCCAATGAGTTTCTTGAAGATTTTAATAACCTATGTTTTCAACTCTGTAGCTGGTAAGATTGTTTATCTCCATTTCACATAGTTCTTTTTCTAGAGTTTTGTTCTGTTCTTTCATTTGGGCCATGTTTCTTTGTCTCGTTTTGATACCCTCTCTGTGCTTATTTCTATGAATTGGGTAGAGCTTCTTTGTCTCCCTCTCTTAGTAGTATGCCCTAATGTTAAAAGTGCACCCGTAAGTTGGATGGAAAGGAGCCTTAAGCAATCACCAGGGTGGAATAACCATAGAACCAGGGTGATGAAGTCTTAGATATGGTGCTACTGCTCTAGGCTTTGTGTGTGGGTAGACTCAGAAAAGGAACAATCATCACTGTATGGCCTCTAAAGTTTTATCCAGGAAGCTGTCCCTAGCACTCACCCTGATGTCAGACATTTCACTTTCTTCCTATATGCAACTGATGCACTTCCAGCTGCTGCCCAGTGGTGGTGCTCCAAAGGAGTGAGTCTGAGTAAGTTTTATATCCGTTGAGGGCCCTTTAAGAAGAGATGCCTGAGAAGTTGCAGTTTCTCTAACCACCCCAACCCCACTGGTTTTTACAGACAGAAGTTATGGGGGCTTATCTTCTTGGCACTGGAACCCTGGGCTGGATTGGATGGTCTGGTGTGGTGCTGGAATCCCTCACTCCTGAGATATCCCTCCCAATGTCTATCCACCAAATGTGGGTTTGGGGCTGGCCCATTCTGCATCTCCATGTCTCCATCCTTTCTAACCATCAGAATGAATGTGACTTCTTTAATTCCTTGGTTGCTGGCCTTCCATACAGCTCAATCTCCTGATGGTTCTGGGTGATAGTTGTCTTGTAGTCTAGTTGCAATTTTTGCTGTGGTTTGGCTAGGACGTGAGTCGTGTTTACCAGCTCCTCCATCACCTGATCTTTAAATCCTTTATTGTGCCCGCAAAAAGAACCAAGCCTCCCAAAACATTTCTGTGCAGTGACTCGGATTGTACCCTTTGTCTCCAGCCATTTGGAACAGAGAGAGTACAACCCCACCAGCAATGCTGCCTTTCTCACCTTCAGGGTAAAAGAGATGAAGGAGGGGTATTCAAACATGCTAGGCCTGTGTTTGGAGGCTGAAAATAAAGATAAAATCTAAAATGAGTGCTCAGGTTTCACACAAGATTCAAACACCTAAGAGGCATTTCCGTTCTCTGGTCCAAGTTCTTGGGTGTCCCTATATGACTGGGGGCCTTGCATGGGTGTCTGGGGTCAATCCCTAAAACATGCAGGGTCCTCATAGGGGTGTAATGTAAATCCAGCTTGCCTGGGGACATGTAAAATAAGGGGTTGTCACCCTGCACTCTGATCCACCCTGGCTGTCTATATCAGCTAGACATGGAGAACATGGGAATGACCAAAGGGGTAACAGCCTTTAGGAGCCCCACTCACAAGCAGTACACTTGGACCCACTACACAAATTCTTCAGTCTTTTCTGCCTCTAAACATGCCCAAGAGAGAAATCAGTTTAAATCAGGTTTAGTTCTTAAGAGGAGAAGGCAAGTATTTAACCTTCTTCAGAGATTTCCAGCCTTTCAAGCTTCTTTCTTTTAACTATGCCATTTTGTTTAAATCTACCACACTCGTAACACTTTGACCTTCCTTTTCTGGATACTCTATTTACATCTCTACCACCCCTGTGTCTATCCCACTACAAAGTAATTGCTGTGTTTGTTTTTATGCTGGGTGCTCTTTTTGATCACTATTGCCTAGCAGAGGATAATGCTAATACCAGCAGACCGGGAGGTGGAGGAACAAAGGGCTTGCATGAGCCCATTAGCCCTCTATAATTTCCTACCCCTGGCCAAGCCTTTTTTGGGCACCCCAAGCAGCACTGGAACTACCAAGACTTTTTTCAACCCCCCAAAATACAGAAAATGGGTGGGATAGGCTTGCCACTGTCTTGTGAGTTAGGGGAGTCTTGCTACTTACTACCAAGCCTCCCAGGGCAACTCCCCTCAGCCCAGCACTCAGTGTTTCTGGGATGCCAGAACTAGCAGAGCACTGGACTCCCTAATCTTACAATGTTTTTCCCTATTCTAGATGGGGAATTAAGAGCCCATTCCCACTGGCACCCCCCTGAGATACATCCTTTGTAATTGGTCATAGTTTGATCCTCAAAATTTAAACAAAAGATGACTGATCTTTTGTAACATAGCCTGGTCCCAATACCAACTAGGGGACAGGGAGGTTTGGCTCCTTAATGAGACCCTAAACTATAACATAATCCTACAACTCAGCCTCTTTTGTAAACATCTTGGAAAATGGTCAGCGATTCCTTATGCATAAGCATTTCTGTTTGAGGGGCTGTGGAGATTTATGTTAAAAAGTATAGAAGCAGCCCTACTAATGGAGTGCTTACTGATCCCCAAATGCTCACTGAACCAATCCCAGTCCCAGAGGCTCCAGAGAAGGCACTTTTGCTGCCTTCTTCACTATCCCCGTACCTGGAATCACCAGCACAACCTATGGCCCCTGCTTCTCCTGACTAAAACTGCTCTAACAACTGAGCTCTTGCCCCAAAAGAAATGGCAGGAGAATTCAGCCCCCAAGTAATACAACAAACCCTTCTTCCTTGTTGAGCTCAAGCAAATCAAAATTGACTGTGGGAACTATTTGGACAACCCAGACAAACACACAGATACTTTCCAGCACCTTACTTTAGCATATGAACTACTTTTGAAAGATGTGACGGTAATTCTGGGACAAATTATGTCAAACATTGAGCAGGAAAAGTAATTAAAGAGGGCAGAAAATCTGCTGACAATTTACATCAGTCTGACAACAAATACCCTACAGGAGAAACAGCAGTCCCACCCATGGACCCTGAGTGAGATTACTATGAGTAGCAATTCCCAAAAGTGGGAAAAGAACCGCTTCTTACTCTGTATTAAGGCAGGACTCAAGGCAGACTGCCAAAAGGTCATTAATTGTTCTAAGGTGTCTGCCATTAGCCAAGGCCTGGATGAAAATCCTATTACTACCTCCCTGCATAAGCTGAGGGAAGCTCTCATTAAAAATACTAATGTAGATCTAGTCTTACAAGGGACAAGTAATATTAAAGTATAAATTTTTAACCCAATTTATGCTTCTGAGATTAGGAGAAAGGTTACGAGAGCTTCTCAAAGAACCTGGGATGAAATGCTGACCACAATGCAGTCTTTTACAAGTGCGACCAGGAAAGGGAGGCGAGGGCTCAGAAGGAGAAATGGAAGGAGACTAGCATGACCAAGTTTTTGTGGCACTTGTGGGACATTAACAGTCACATCCTGTAGGCCCTGCATAGTTTGCTCCAAAAGACACTATTTGTCACATGTGCTGAAAGGCAGGCCACTGGGCAAAGGAGTATCCTAACAAACCTCCTCAAATACCCTGCTACAAAATGCAGGACTGCAGGCCATTGGGCAACCCTCTGTCCTTTCAGCCAAAGGGCCCCTGGGCTTGAGGCTGTGAATGCCTTGCAGATGGGAACTCAGGACTGAAGCTACCCTCTCCGCAGTCAGCCCCACCTCAAGAAGTCACCATTACCCGACTGGAGCCTAAAGGATGCATGGATGTGCCAGGTAGGACAATAACCTTTTTACTCGATAATGGGGCCACCTCCTCTGTCCTTATAGCCGTCTCCAGACCCCTTTTCTCCCAGACTTACACTGTCCTGGGTTTAGCAGGAAAGCCAACACTAAGAATTTCACTTTTCCTTGGGCTGTCTCTGGGATGGATATTATTTCATTCATTCTTTTTTTTGCTCAACTCCTCTCCTTGGCAAGGATCTTCTCCAATTGTTAGGAACCAAAATAGTTCCTGTCCTAATACCACCCCTCCAAATGTTAGTTATGCAAACTGAAGACCATCTGAAATACTCTCATCCCTACATTAGAGTCAAAATAACCCAGCTGTCTGGGACACCAGCGTTTCTGGCTGGGCTAAAAACACTACCCCAGTTCTCATTAGTCTTAAAGATCCCTCAAAATCTCCCCACCAGAAGAAGTACCCCCCACAAGGCCTGAGGCAAGGGCTGGGCTTCAGCCTATAATTTCTAGGTTCCTTTTTCATGGGCTTCTTAAACCCACTAGTTTCCCCCTGTAACACCCTTGTATTAGCAGTCAGGAAAAAGGGTAACTCCTATAGATAGACTTGTCCAAGATTTAAGCTTATTAATGAAGCAATAATTCCTCTACACCCTGTTACCCCCCATCCATATACCCGTTTGGGAACAATTCCTGTGGATTCTACATAATTTACTGTGTTAGATCTAAAGGATGTGTTCTTTTGCATCCCACTGCACATAGAGTCCTAATTTCCTTTTCTCTTTGAATGGACATTCTCTGAAGGGCGATCTCAACAACTAACTTGGATTGTCCTACCACAGGGATTCAGAGACAGCCTCCATCTATTAGGTCAGGCCCTGGCTAAGGACTTTACTTACAGCTAAAAGATGGGGCACTGCTTCAGTATGTAGATGATTTACTTAACTGGTCCCCTAATCAGAAACTGTCTTCCATACTATTCAGATATTAAATTTCTTGGTTGCATGGGGGCATAAGGTTTCCTAGTCTAAGCCTCAGCTAGTCAAACAAGAACTACATTATTGGGCTTGGTCCTTACTGCTGGGAAACAGGGCCTTTCCCCAGGCAGAGTCCAGGCTATCACTCAGCTCCCAGAAACCAGCACCTGAAAACAACTGAGGGTCTTTCTTGACCTAAATGGGTAGAGCTAGAGCAGAATCTGGATATCTAATCATGGCCTCACTACACAAGTCCTTCAAGATAGCCTCAAAAACTGGGAAGACTGCCCCCTTTAAAACAGGGGCAAAATCAACAAAAAGCTTTCCATTAACTTAAGACTCTAGTCACTCAGGCCCCACACAGCCTTAGGACTCTCCTCAACCTGGCCTACATATAAGAGGCTAGACATCACAGCCAGCAGGTGGCCATCCAGTTTTTAAGCTAAAAGGCTTCTTTTATTTTTTTTATATATTTTATTATGTCATTACAGTTGTCCCATTTCCCCCCTCATTCCTTCAACCGTACACCCTCCCTCCCCACCTCCCCCCTTTAGTTTATGTCCATATGTTACAACTTCTTTACATTTCCCACGCTATTCTTGTCCTCCACCCTATTTTCTACCTACCATCTATGCTACTTTGTACCTTCTCCCCCTTCTCCTCCTCCTCCTCCCACTCCCCTGTTGCTAACCCTCCTTGTGATCTCCATTTCTGTGGTTCTGCTCCTGATCTAGGTGTCTGCTTAGTTTGCTTTTGTTTTAGGTGTGGTTCTTAATAACTGTAAGTTTGCTGTCTTTTTACTGTTCATATTGTTCATATTTTTTTCTTTTTCTTAGATAAGTCCCTTTTATATTTCATATAATAAGGGCTGGGTGACGATGAACTCCTTGAACTTGACCTTATCTGAGAAGCGTTTTATCTGCCCTTCCATTCTAAATGAAAGCTTTGCTGGATAGAGCAATCTTGGATGTAGGTTCTTGCTTTTCATGACTTGAAATATTTCTTTCCAGACCCTTCTTGCCTGGAAGGTCTCTTTTGAGAAATCAGTCTGATGGGAACTCCTTTGTAGGTGACTGTCCCCTTACCTCTTGCTGCTTCTAGGATTCTCTCCTTCATTTTAATCTTGGCTAATGTAATGATGATGTGCCCTGGTATGGTCCTCCTTGGGTCCAACTTCTTTGGGACTCTATGAGCTTCCTGGATTTCCTGAAAGTCTATTTACTTTGCCAGATTAGGGAAGTTCTCCTTTATTATTTGTTCAAATCAGTTTTCCACTTGTTGCTCTTCCTCTTCCCCTTCTGGTACCCTATAATTTGGATATTGGAATGTTTAAGAATTCCTGGAGGTTCCTAAGCCTCTCTTCATTTTTTTTGAATTCTTATTTCTCCATTCTTTCCTGGTTGAATGTTTCTTTCTTCCTTCTGGTCCACTCTATCGATTTTAGTCCCAGTTTTGTTTCCATCACTATTGGTTTCCTATGCATTTTGCTTCATTTCACTTAGTGTAGCCTTCATTTGTTCCTCTAATTTGCGACTAAAATCAACCAATTCTGTGAGCATCCTGATCATCAGTGTCTTGAACTGTACATCTGATAGGTTGGTTCTCTTGGTTGCTTAGAAGTATTGGCTCTGGGACTTTGAGCTGTTCTGCTTGAGCCATAATGTTTTGATCAGGTCACACATGCTACATATGAGGGGCAAAGCCTTAGATGTTCACTAGTGTGGGGCAACCCAGTTGCTGGGTTGTGACGCTGTATGTGGGGGCAGGGTGAGAGAGGGAACAATGGGGCTTGCTCTGCTTTCTGCCAGATTTCAGTCACTTTCCCCATTCCCCACCAGCAAATTGGGCCCCTTCTGGTGCTGATTCCCGGGTGGGTGGGCTTGTGTACGTTCTAGGACCCTGTGGGCCTCTCCAACGAATTCTCCCATGAGGCTGGGAGCCTCTCCTGGCACCTCAACCCCCACAAGTGTTTTCAATTGGTGCTTTTAGGCTTTATTTCTAGGCACTGGGGGCCCTGGGTTGCACACTCAGTCTCACTGCTCGTTCCTTTACCTGGTTTATTTGTGTGTGAATGTGTGACCGCAGTCAGCCAGCCGCCTTGCGCCCTCACTGGCTCTGCCCATTGCCACCCCACACCTGGGATCTGCTAACCGCAGCCTGCGTGCCTAGGTCCTTCCCACCGCTTTTTCCTGCCACTCCGCCCCTCTTACTGGTCTGGATGAATGGTTTGTTGTTGCCGCATACAGTTCAATTTTCTATCTGTTTTGGTTGTGTTTTTGTTTCTAAATCTTTGTTGTCCTTAAACTTGGTTGTGTGAGAAGATATACAGTGTTTCCACCTACGCCTCCACCTTGGCCAGAAGTTTAAAAAGGTTTCTTTTAAAAGAAGCCTTTAAACTGACTCTTGGGGCTCCAATGGAGGCATATACTAGTCATTGTATATGCATCCTACAGCATTCCTACAACTTTTCTGATAACCAACTGGTTTTCTGATAACCAACTTTCACTCTACCAGATCCTACTTTTAGAAAACCATGATGTTACTATTTCTGTGGGACCTTATATCCCGCCACCCTCCTTCCAATTTAGTGAGGAACTTGTGATTCATTCCATTCCTGCTCTGAATTTCTATGCATCTCCTCTAACCCTCACCCTAATCTCTCTGACCGGCCTAGAAACAATCCAGATGTTATTTGGTTCTTCACAGATGGCAGCTGTTTTGTCCTAGAGGGAAAGGGAAAGGCAGGGTACGCAGTAGTTTTGCTCCACCAGACGGAATAGGGATGAGCACTACCTACCAATTCCTTGGCTCCATTACTAGAATCAATGGCTCTTAATCCATGCACTTACACTAACAGAGGGGGGGAAAAGGCAAATATTTTTACAGATTCTAAATATGCTTTTCTAGTCCTACATGCTCACAGAGCAATCTGGAAGAAAAGGGGCTTCTTCACCACCAGAAACAGCCTTATCAAATACAGGCCCCAAATCTTAAGACCTCCTCAAGGCTCTTCAGAGGTCTCAGCAAATAGCAGTCATTCATTATAAGAGACATCAAAAGGGGATTCTAAGGTTGCCAAGGTTAACCACCCAGAAAACAATGCTGCCAGACAAGCAGCCCTTTAGGATATACAAACTCCCAATAGCCCAGTTACTGCAGGAGCTCTCGTCCTTGAGGCATCCCTACCCACTCCATCCTTTACTCCTTTCAGGATGGCTTAGCAGAACAATTTCAATTCTCCCGCAAAATATGCAATGAAAAATCATAATCCTTCCACAAAACTGACTCACTTGGGAAGCAAATCTATAACTGCCCTTATTAAACAGGGTATTTCAGGGAAAGGGGCCATCCAAGACCAAGGACACCAAGGACACCATCGATCAAGTAGTGTCCTCCTGTCCCACCTGCCTTCTTAATAACCCCAGGAAGCAATTAATCTATCACCAGCTCAGCCTCCCCAATGTAAGGGATCCTACCCAGGGGTCGCTACCCAGGGGTCGAAATGGATTTCACCCAAATGCCCCCTAGACAAAGACACAAATACCTATTAGTCTTTGTAGACACCTTTACCAGATAAGGTGGACAGATACCCTTTCCAACCTGAAATCAGAGGGCCCAACCCTGGCTGGTATAGCTCAGTGGACTGAGCGTGGGCTGCGAACCAACGTGTCATGGGTATGATTTCCAGGCAGGGCAATGTGAGAGGCAACCACAAACTGATGTTTCTCTCCCTCCCTGTCCCCCTCTCTAAAAATAAATAAATAAAATCTCAAAACAAACAAACCAACCCACAAAGGGCCCGGGAAGTAGCTAAAAAGCTTCTACATGAAATTATTCCTAGATTTGGGGTTACCCTGTTCACTTCAGAGTGGTAAAAGGGTAGTCTTTATTTCCACCACAGGCCAAACAATCTCCAAGGCCCTGGGAATACACTATAAACTTTTCTGTCTTAACTGGAAAGAAGCCTTGCTAATTGCTTTGCTCCAGACCAGGGTGGTCCCCAAAGCCTGCTTGACAGTCAGTTCCTTTGAGCCACTGTATGGCCAACCTTTTCTATATTCAAAACTCCTGTGAGACATTTCTTCTTGTTAGGTACTTCCTCCCTAGCAGCCTATGAAAAAACAGAGGCTGTTTCAGGTCATCCTTAGGGAATTTGGCCTACACCAAAAAAACAGAGTCAGGATGCAAATGTCCCTCTCTAGCCCCCAGGGGCGCATGTTTTAATAAAAGTTGGAATAATGGTTCCCCTAGTTCTCATCTACAAACCTTGTGGAACGGACCCCTCTCTGTTCTCATGTCTTCTCCAACAGCCATCAAGGTCCCTGGCATCTCCAGCTGGACAAGCCACTTTAGAGTCATCCATGGAAGAAATTAACTAAACTTTCAGAATTTTCAGAACTTTAAAAACAGCAGCACAATGCAACCTACTCCTTCCTGTGAAATGGTGAAGGACCTCAAATTCCTTTTTTGGAGAAATACTTGAGTCTGGTAAATAGCCTACCACTTACACCTTTTAGAATACACTAGGTCTCTGCCTGAAAACTGCCTATGAATTAACCAATCACACTGCCCAATTTTCAAAATTAAATTTTTGTTGGCTTTGACTTTCTACCCATAGTTGGCACCATGTTCAGCCATTAGCTCCAGAACAGTGGGGAAATGTGTCTGTGACCCTAGATAAAAAGACTCTACATTCCAGCCCATAGGGTACCATACCTACTCAAAACTTTGCTGAACTGTTGCCTAAGACTTCCTCCACTAGCATTCAACACTCCCTTAGAGGGCCTCTATTCCCTCACGTAATAATAAACCATCTTCAGCTCAGCTATCCCCCTTCTGCATTATTAGTAACACTCCAAGCGGCACATCTGTAGGAAGGCTTGCTAATAGCCACTGCCACCAGAATTTTCTAACCCCAAATCATTACTTGTGGAAGTTTCCTCACTGCAATACCCTGTATTTCTGGAGAAATTCCTAATCTGGAGGACAAAACAAATTTCATACATACCTGTTTTCAAAGGCCAACTATTCCTACCCGGCCTCTAAACAAAAGCTTACCAAAAACAGCTTACTTTCAAGGTCCTATCAAGTTAATGAATTCCTCCCACAAGAAAGGGAATACAGTATCACTCTGTACTGCAGCTCTCAAGTTGCCATACATTTTGGACTAAAGAGGTGCTTTATCTTAACTGAATTAAAGAAGATCCCACAATCACACAACAGACCCTCTGCTGCAGCCTCACTATTGGTACAAGGTACTAAATACCCAAAAACTAAACAACTAGTCTATGGAAAGATATCTCTCAGTAGAAAGTCAGCCACTTAAACTTACAGATACTGCTTTGGTGGCAGAAATAGACAGGACTCTACTGGATTTGTGGATCCCAGGTATAGTGGACCCTCCCCCCCTCTGCAATGGAAAGGAATCTGTATATTCTTCCTGACATCTCCATAGCAGGGAAAAATGCCACCCTCCCATTCCCAACAAGGACATCTTTTCACAAGGACCAGTTCTCTTGTTCCTCTAATATCACTCATTGTTATTCTCTCTGCCATGGCAACAGCAGTAGTGGGTGCTTCTTTAGGAATCCACCAATGCCTATCACACAAAACAGCTGAATCATTATCTAGAAAGGGGAAAATACTTGCAATGGTCCAAGAACAACTGGGCTCATTAGCTGGTGTTGCCCTCCAAAACTGAAGGACAGCAGACCTCATTACATGCCTACACCTTAAGAAAGTTTTGCTTTTATGTTAACAAATCACTACAAGCCCAGCAAAATATCTGAAGCATCCTTGAATCCACGTCTAGCATCAAAACTTCAACCTCTGCCCTGGCTGGTATGGCTCATTGGATTGGGTGTCAGCCTGCTAACAAGAAGTTGCTGGTTTGATTCCTAGCCAGGGCACATGCTGATGTTGTGGGCCAGATCCCCAAAAAGAGGTGTCTAAGAGACAACCATACATTGATGTTTCTCTCCCTCTCTTTCTCTCTCCCTTCCCCTCTAAAAACAAATAAATAAAATAAAATCTTACAAAACACAACAAAAAACTTCAGCCTCTTTCTGGAATTCAAATTCACAGTTCATGTCTTTACTTCTTTCCTTTGCAGCCCCATTACCAGTTCTATTAGCATAATTATTACTATTACACCAATGATAATCAACTATTAGACCAATGATAATCAACTAACTAAATTTATCTGTTCTAGAATAGAGGCTATAAAGCTACAAATGATCATCATGAACAACTATGTCTCCAGGAACCCCAGCCTCCAGGCCCCTATCATGGGCCGATGGATGGACACTTTCCTCCGCCTCCTCCTCCAACAGATGGAACCCAAAGAAGTCTGAATGTCCCTTTACAGGAGGAAGTAGCCACAGCAGTAGTTGCTCCAAAGTCCCCAGAGATTTGGGTTCCTAATGCTTGAGGAGGCAAAATGTTAGGTAGAAGTCAGAAAATGTAGGACAAGGAGGGGGGATGTGAGAGGGTCCATAGTGCTTAGAGTAAAATCTCATAGATAACTGATTAAGTGCCTCCTGCCACATATGTTTTTAAAACAGAGGACAAGAGGTGGTCTGGAGCAAGACAAGGATTGAGTTAACAGACCTCCAGCCATACCTATGCTTAGAAGTATGAACCACATTTTCTCGCCAAATTGACATCTAACTCCCTTACTCTACCTTGCAAATTATGTGTGTGAGTCCTCAGGACAAACAGACCAAGCACCTATGCTGCCACTCTTACCCTCCTCAGCTAGGCCTGTTCTCTCCCCTGAGAACACATTACTAATAAACTCTGCCTGTGTGCTCACCAGCTTCTTGATCTTTAATTCTTTACTGCATCAGTGAGAAGAGCCAAAGCCTCCCACAACATATCATTTCTAACTGGTTCCTTTTTTATGGTTTCTATGTCCTTTTTTAATGCTGTTAAAGTTTTCACTTAGGTTCACTGAGCATCCTTATAACCACAGTTTGAACTCTGCATCTAATAGCTTGCTTATCTCCATTTTGTTTAGTTCTTTTTCTGGAGTTTTTCCCACTTGGCCCATGTTTCTTCTGTCTCCTCATTTTGGCAGCCTCTCTGTGTTTGTCTCTGTGTATTAGGTAGAGCTGCTTTGACTCCATGTCTTGGTAGTGTGGTCTAACATAGTAGGTGTCCTGTAAGGTCCAGTGGCACAGCCTCCCCTATCACCCAAGCTGGGAACTCAAGGTGTGCCAACTGTGTGAGCTGTGGACACCCTCCTGTTGTAGTTAAGCCTCGAATGATGTTCAGACATCTAAGCTCAGCCACCACCTGTGTTCTGTCTGGGGTCAATCAGCATAAACTATAAAGTGATCTGCAGGTGGCTGCTACTTGTACTGGGCTTGGAGGTGAACCAAGCTGTGAACCAAGACCAGCTGCTGCTATTGCCAGGCCTGGAGCCACTTAACAATAGGCAAATGGCACACTGAGGCCAGATACTGCTTGTTTGAGAGAATTTAGGAAAATCTAGCATGAGCCAAGAAAAGCCATTTGTATGGAAAAGCCACTGGAAACAACTTGGATGGGTGTGAGTGCTGGGTGGGGTAGGGCCCCAGGGGATTACCAGAGTAGGGCAAACAATGTGAACCCGGATGATGGAGTCCCAGATATGACGCCAACCCGCCGGCTTTATAGGGAAAGGGCTCAGAAAAGGAACAGTGGCCTCTACCAGCACTTTTGTCTGGGAGAAAGTGCCTTCCAGCTCTCACCCTGATGATGGACAATTAAGTTCTTTCCCATATATCTCTGCTGACTTTCAATCTGCTGCCCCTGTGGTGCTGGAGCTTAGAGAAAGTGAGTCTAAGTAAGTCTGTGCATGGGGCCTTTAAGAGGATCTGCAAGAGAATCCAGCAGTTTTTATCTTCCACAGCCTCAATTACTGCTGGTTTTTACAGCCATAAGTTATAGTGACTTCTCTTCCTGGCACTGGATCCCTGGGCTGGGAAGATCTGTTGTGGGGCTGGGGTCCTTAGCTTCTTAGATATTCCTCCCTACCCCAACTTTTATCTACCACACATGGGTGTGAGACCAGCCTGTTCTGTGCCTACCAGTCTTCATGTGGTTTCTTCTTTAACTCCATAGTTGTAGCACTTCCATCAGCTCTATTTCTGATGGTTGTTCTATAGCTTAGTTGTAATTCTGATGTGGTTGTGTGAGATGTGAGCCATGTTTATGCTGCCATCTTGATTGCAACTCTCCTCAAATTTAATACTTCATGTCCTTTTAAGAAATTATATGTAACTCAGGTATAACTTTTATTCCCTCTAAAAGTATATAAATATGTCGAGAGCTTTATACTAATGGTTACTAAAGGCTGCAATATAATTAATGCTTGGTCAATGACATACAGTAGAACAAATTCTTAATGCAGCTAAAGTTCATACAGTACCATGTGCAAAATGGAAGAGTAGTATCTTGTCACCAAAAGATGCTCTTGACTTTGATCAAGATTTGGTACAGGTGATAGAAACCACTACCTAGATAAAAAGTCATAATTAATGAAAGGAATTAGGTGCTTAACTGTTAGAAGGACTGAGGAGTAGGACTATACAGCTATGTCTACAAGAAATGACACCACAATACTATGAGACCAAATTATAAGGAGCTCTCCCCACTTAAGTCACCAATGGAAGCAGTAAATTCAAGAAGAAGAAAAAAAAAAAAAAAACAGAATATAACTGTGATCTAAGGATAAAAAAGCTGGAATCAGGAAGTCACTACTGCCACTGCCGTGAAGCTGGGTGATGTACACAACAGAAAACTCTAGCTGCTGCGTTTGCCTTTATCTGTCTCCCCTTGATAAAACAGAAAGATGAAGAATGGACAGACAATGCAATGCTACAAGTCTGCTACTGCAGGAAAATCTTACATCTTCACAACCCAGTAAAAAGCGGTAAGGGCAGAAAAGGGAAGAAAGAAATATCTCCTTTCAAACCACACACACATGCCAGCTACTATTTAACATCCAAAACTCTTAAATGCAAATAGTTTGAGAAGTTATATTTTTCACTTTCTAGCCCATCAGTACAGAGAGGTGCTTAAGTGGGCTGAGGAAGATAATCACAGAAATTCCATATAGTTTAAAAGCCATATGCCTTCCAGTTTTGAATATTTACTCCTAAGCTACCCTTAGGAGAACAAAGGTAAAAAAGAAAGAAAAAGCACTGAGGGTAATGTTCTTGAGAGATGTTCCCACTGAAGATCCTTCCTGGAAGATTCAGCAAAAATTTCACACTTATACTCACTATACTTGAAGATTATTTAAAACATGTATTAACTATGATGTACCAAAACTTGTTAAAGAATACACCTGGCTTCACTGTTCTTCACTTGCCCTTGTACATGTATTTTCTGAAGGAAATTACTTCTATGTCATCTCAGACTTGGAGTGTCAAAGACTTCACCTCTAGCAAATATCAAGTGTTTAACAGAATCTAATAAAATAAATTAAATGTTTCCATAAATGGAAAGGATGCTATCACTGTGCACAATCATTTGATTTAGCCAAGTGCAAACCAATGGGGGCAGGTGATAGAAGGGACATATTTATATAAACGGTAGAAACAATAAGTAAGGTAAAACCTCTATTTTACATCAGAAAAACAAAGTCAAGACTTTAAACAGCACTACATGCTTTAGTATCTACTAGATCAAAAGCCAAGCTATCTCCAACAAATATAACCCTCGTTTTAAATCATTTACCATTACACAAGGCCCTGGTTCAGGCAAAATTCTCTCCTGTCTATTCCTTGAAGGGGGGAGGGGCAATCCTATAGATAAAAAGGTAAGAAATAAAAGGGTAAGGGCAAGGACCAACTTCAGTTCCAATGTACCTTGGCATAATGGAGCTAAACTACAAATGAAGAGTCTACTAATAAATATATAGGATCATCTCATGCCATTTGTAGTAGTTCAGAACTACGACAGGTAATTACGGTTATTTATCTGTCTCAGATAGCTATTCACTTTCTCACCTCTTGAGTTCCAATTGTCAAGCCCAAAGTATTAGCATTCTATACAGATACAATGGCACATGCTAAAAAATTCCACCAATCACACAACATTTGGGTGGCTTCAATGTATTGCCATTTCACTTAACCACCAGCTACCTCCAACCACCTACAGATGGCATACAAAAATCAGTTCTCTAAAGTGAACTGCATACCATTAAGAAGTCTTATATGTAGTGAACTACCTCTTCCTCTGAAGGCACTTAGGAAAAAAAAAGATATATATACATTCTCAACTACTTCTTAATAATAAATTTTAGCAACAATTAAACTAAGTAGCACTCTTTCAAACTGTTTCTTTTTAACTAATACCTGTACCTTCCCATCATAGCAAATCAAAATGCCTATCAGTGTGTGGTAGGATTTCTGATTAGCAATTCACTGACTATTATCTCCATGGATGTTTATACAGTACACAAAATTTTGAATCTCGGACAGTGAGATTATTTGAAAAGCATAGCGCTTATTTAAAAAGACTGTCAAGGTTTTAAGTAAATTTGCATCTTACTAGCTATTTTTCTAAGAAAAACCCTATAAGAAAACTATTGTAAATTATTTAAAGCTCAAAATTTATTCATAAATCCAAATTATCTTGAAACAGACACAAATATACTCCTGTACCAATTAAAGAAAGTTTTACAACCAAGCTGTAACAGGCTGTGTACATCTCCAGTACATTCACTTGTCAATTATTCTTAAAATACACAGCTCAGTGATTAAGAGTCATGAAAAAGGAACATGTGACATACACAACTGGAATCTACCTTCATGAAAGCTTTTAATGAAGTCCTGGGCTAAGAACACTTCTACATATATTTGACGAGGGAACTGAACCACTGTTTTAATGTTTTTAATTTAATGTGTGTACATAAGTTTAAGAAATTAATAATAACCTGCAAATTTAACAATCTTCTTTGCCCCATCTCCGTCAGTCACTTCTAATTTCAAATTTTTTGAGGCAAACATTTTAAATGCTTTTAACTGTTTCTGTGGTATTTATTTTTATCATAAATATTTATGCTCAGATAATGATTATCTTTCCACTTGGGATATTATCTATCACCTTCCTAATGTGAAAGTGAAAATGTAATACTACTACATGCTCCTCCCCCAATCTTTCTTGTATAATTTTATTACCACTTTTATTTAAGCCACTATCCTCAGTTTTTCACACTCAACCAACAAGAATTCCAGAAACACAAGGAAACAAAAAAAAACTACCAACACAGTATTAAGAGTTAATTTCCCAAGTTTTAAAATGGCACAAGTTTTTCAGCTTAAAGGATCTATTCAGGGCCCAAGAATAATAAGAAAATTATCACACATCTCTCCAGAATACCAAGGATAAACAGAAAATGCTAAAACTTAAAAAGAGAACCAGAGGGGTATTAGATTTAGTAACAATGTGTACAAAAGTCAAAATCTTTCACACACATTTCATTCTTGAGTTTCCCAGCTAGCCAATCTAGCAATGAAATGTAAAGGCAATGTGCAATATCCTAAGAAAAGTTATATGGGAGAGCATATGTGCTTTCGAATTCTGGCCAAGATGGAGGTATAGGCAAATAAATACCCTTTGCCTCAATACAACCAAAAGACAACAACAAATTTAAAAACAAAAAATAACTAGAAATGCCAGAAAATCAAACTGTATGGAAGTCTGACAACCAGGAATAAAAAAGAAACATTCATGCACACTGGTAGGAGAGGTAGAGATGGGCATCCGTGGCAGGGTAAAGAGGACGCGCAGCATAGGATGGCTGGAGGACAACCAGTCTCACATTTGCTTGTGGATAAACTGGGAGGAACAACAGGGGAGCGAGACAGGCTGAGCAACACAGGGTTCCAGCCCAGGAAACTAAAGCCTTCAAACCTTAGGCTGTAAAAACCTATGCAGGTTTCAGCGGTGGAAGAAACTCCCTGCCTATGGGAGAGCTCACTGGAGAAACCCGCAGGGTCCTAGAATGCACACAAGCCCACCTGCCCAGGAACCAGCACCAGAAGGGACCAATTTGCTTATGGGTAGTAGGGAAAGTGTCTGAAAGCCTGCCAAGGGCTGAGCAAGAGGCACTGTTCTTTCTCCTACCGTTCCCCCACATTCAAAGCCACAACACAGAAGTGGATTGCCCCAGCGTGGCAAAAACCTAAGGCTCTGCCCCTTAATACATTAACAGGTGCATCAATGCAAAAAAAAAAAATACATACATACGTATACATACATACATATACGTACATATATATATATATCCCAAATAAAAAAATAGGTCAAAGCTCCAAAAATAGAACTAAGCAATGCAGAAATAGCCAACCTATCAGATGCACAGTTCAAAACACTGGTAATCAGGATGCTCACAGAACTAGTTGAATATGATCACAAATTAGAGGAAAAAATGAAGGCTATGAAAAGTGAAATAAAGGAAAATGCACGGGGAACTCAAAATCAACAATTTGGAGTAGGAGGAAGAAATAAACATTCAACCAGAAAAGAATGAAGAAACAAGAACGCGAAAAATGAGGAGAGGCTTAGGAACCTCTGAGACAACTTTATAAATGTTCCAATATCCAAATCATAGAAGTACCAGAAGGAGAAGAGGAAGAGCAAGAAATCGAAAACTTATTTGAAAAAATAATGAAGGAGAACTTCTCTAATCTGGCAAAGGAAACAGACTGCCAGGAAGTCCAAGAAGTTCAGAATCCCAAAGAAGTTGGACCCAAAGAAGCACACACCAAGGCACATCATAACTACATTACCCAAGATTAAAAATAAAGAGAGAATCTTCAGCAAGAGAAAGGAGACAGGTTACCTACAAAGGAGTTCCCCATAAGACTATCACCTGATTTCTCAAAAGAACCCCCGCAGGCAAGAAGAGGCTGGAAAGAAGTATTAGAAATCATGAAAGGCAAGGGCCTACATCCAAGATTACTTTAACTAGCAAAGCTAGCATTTAGAATGGAAGGGCAGATAAAGTCCTTCCCACATATAATCAAAATAAAGGAGTTCACCATCACCAAGCCCTTATCATATGGAATGTTAAAGGGATTTACCTAAGAAGATGATCAAAACTATGAATAGTAAAACAACAACAAACTCATAACTATCAACAACTAAAAAACAAAAACTAAGCAAACAACTACAACAGGAACAGAATCACAGAAAGGGAGATCACATGGAGGGTTATTTAGCAAGGAGCAGGCAGGGCAGGGGGAAATGAGAAAAAGGTACTGGGAATAAGCAGTATAAATGGTAGGTACAAATTACACAGGGGGAGGTTAAAATAGCATGGGAAATGGAGAAGCCAAAGAACTTATATGTATGGCCCATGGACATGAAGTAAAGGGGCAGGGGTTGGGGGAATGCTGGCAGAAGGGAGGACGCAAGTTAGAGGGATATAAAGAAGAGAAAAAAAATAGGACAACTGTAATATAGCATAATCAATAAAATATATCTTTTAAAATGTTATATGGGACTTAAGGATATAGTCTAGCAACATGAGATTAAATGAAAACAAAGAGAGAGACATACCTAAGAAACAGGTTCTGACCCGGTAGTAATGGTTGGTAGCCGGCTATACAAGAAACTTTGTGGGAAGAGCTTCTGATTAGAGAAGAGCAGGAAAGAGGGCTCCAGGGGAATAAACACACTATTCTTAGGAAGGCCCAGAGCTTTTCACATTAGGCCCACTAGAAAAGATACTAGTAATCTTAATGTAGTACTTAAGACTGTCAATGAATGACATTATAACCCTAAACACAAACATTATTCAATGTCACTTAAAACAGAGCTGGCATAAAGTTGGAATCTCAGGTGATTTTTTTAAAAAGTAGATGAAAGCAATATATATAATCATTTTAAGACATAATAGCTCTTTTCATTTGTTACCAACCACATGAATGTATTACTCTTAAAAAAAAGTAACAGACTGCAGAAAGGAGCTACAATAACCATTATACATTAAGAATTCATTAAGAAAAGGTACAAAGGGCCCTGGCTGGTGTGGCTCAGTGGATTTGAGTACCCGCCTGCAAACGAAAATGTCACAGGTTCGATTGGGCTTAAGTTGCCAGCAAGGTCAACTCAAGGTATTTGAGAGGTAACAACACATTGATGTTGCTTTCCCTCTCTTTCTCCCTCCTTCCCCTCTCTCTAAAAATAAGTAAAAAAAAAAAAAAGTACACTTAAAAAAAAAATTGTTTGATTTATTTAAATATTTTTTTTAATTTACAAAAGGATTAAAAAGGAAATTCAGAGAAATGTTAACCAAATAATATTTTCTTTTTCAGACTAATGAAAAACTTAAGTTTCATAATAGTATCAGCAAGGGTGTAGAGAAAAATTATAATTCAAACACTGCTGATGTAAAGATAAACTCAAAAATCCTTTTTGAAAACATCAAGTCTTATTTATAAAAAACTGTGTCTCTACCCAAAACCTAGCACAAGCCCACTTCCAAGATTAAGTTAGGTCAAGTAAGGGAAGGGAAAGGAGACACCATATAGAATGAACAAAATGCCTAACAATAGGGAAAATGATAAAAACTGTGGCTGCATAAGAAAATACTGTACAATTGTTCAATCAACAGTACACTGTTTAAGGAAAAAATAACAACTTGCAGAATAAAGTGGAATTGGAGAAGGAAAAGGCACAAATATAACCCTTTTTTCTTCTAAAATAATTAATTTCAGTTGTATATTATTTATTGACATGAGAAAGCATTCTTGAAAAAAAATCAAATCTTAGCAATGATCTACTTAAACAGTTCCCATATTAACCAATTTCATAAAGATATCACCAACATGCAATTTAAAAAGGAGAAACTGAAAAATACAAGTTATTTTGAAATGTCAATAGTGGCAGAGTCAGGATTAGAAAAATGCATGTCTAAAATTCAGAACTACTGTGCTTTACATTGAGTTGGAGGGCTAGATCTGACAATTTTGAATAAATTACAGATTCATGACATTTACTCATTTTGACACTGTCACACTATGAAAGGTTAAAATTTAGACTATGAAATACCTAAAATACATTTGGAGGAAGGTGCTAAATATAAAAGAGGAAAGTAAAAAATGTTAACCAAAGATTTTCCAGACAAAAGAGGGGTGAAGGGGCTATTTAATCTTAAAATGCACCAAAACATCTTGTTTTAACACTGCTGAATCACAATACCTCTACTACAAAACACCATGAAACTTCACTTTAAAATGCTTCCACATTCAAGAGACAGCAGACTAGATCACCCCAACATAGTAAGTATATAGTGATTATTAAAGTGTTAACTACTAACATCAGCCTTTTCAGCCAGAATTTAGACTGTGGATACTTAAAATCTTAGGTTTTACACTCATTTGGAAAACCCAGCCATCTTCAATGAAAACCAAATACAAACTTCCTGCCTTTTCAATCGGAAAGTCTTGAAAAGCACAGTACTAATTTATTTAGACAAATGTAGCTCCTTCCTTTTGAAAGCCTAACAGCACAGAAAATGAAACAAATATCTGTATTATTTGGCTATCCTTATAATCCCTCACTTTACAACCAATACTAGAGTAATATAAATAAGCAGCCTACCAGTTCATACCTTATATAAAGGCCTTCCATTACAATTTCTTCAAAAACCTGCATTGTAGTGCCTAAACTCTTACAACCTGCCTTAGGATTCTACATAAAATGCTGTTGCTCTCATTCTAACGTGGTAGAAAGAAAACAGAAAGGAAAGAAGCCAGGAATTGCTATTATAATTGCTATCACTTACCAAGTAAATGGATACAAGTATCTAAGTAAATGGTACCAATAATTTAAATAGAAATCTTTAAGCTTCCTTATAGAAAGGTAAAGAACCACCTTAAAATTTTAGAGTATATGCATCAAAATATTTCAGAATATTTCAGAATTGGATATATAAAAATATTAATATAATATACACCGCACACTGATGTTTCCCTCTTTCTCCTTCCCTTCCCCTCCATCTAAAAATAAATAAAATCTTTAAAAAATTTTAAATGTAGTATACATACATAAAATAATAAAACCGTGCCCTTTATAATTACATATCAGAACAGACTTTCCACAAAGATTTACATGATACACAATGTAATCTTAAATAATTAAGTACTTGCTGCCAATATATGCACGTGCATATGTGTTTAATGGTTCTTTAGTGACTTGTCTTTGGAATGATTCTGTCCTACCTTTGCTGCTGCAGCCCGCCTGTCCTTTGCATCACTGAATTCATACTTCTGGAAGTACCCAATATGCACTGTAACAGACAGATGGACAGATCAATGGGCCACAGCGGCAAAGGCCAGACAGACAGATTTGATAAAAATTAAAATCAAGGTATATATGGGGGAGGGGGAAATCAGAAGTAAACATATGTACCTATATTCTATAGTAAATTACCTGAACTTCACATCTGCAACATTCCCACATATATACACACCCAAATAAACTATTCTTGATTTCCGTACTATTCCCTTCTTTCAAATAGAAATAGTACCACTGCAACAAAGAAAATCAGTATTTTTAATATCATCAACAGTTACAGATATAGCAGCCACGCCACAGAATTTCTGCAAATAGATGTTGTTTGCAGAAATTTCTTCTTATACAAGAAACTGTCACATCCAAAGAATTTCCATGCCAAAAATTAAAATGGCAATTATTACATGAGGAAATTTTCTACTGTATTGTCAAGGTCTATGTGATTAGAGTACACTTGAAATCACTAAATAAAAATCGTATTTCAGCATTTACCATTCTATACTTTTCTATGCAAAAATGGTTACTAGCACCACATCTAGATAACTTTGGAGTCTTAAAAGAATATATTATAATGCCATTTAGGCCAATTTGCCAAGATCTAGTAAAGTCCTGTTAGCTCAAATCCTCAATAAATATTCGAGTAGCTTCTAAAAGTTATTTTTTTTAAAGCACCCAAATATCTCAAATTACTGGTTTGGCTTAAGCTTCATCAAAGGCATACACTCATGGGAAAGCCATTTTAATTTAATCAAATATTTTATTTTGCATGTGTCTAAATATAGATCCATGCATTCTTACTTAAGACTGAGGGAAAATGTTTCCTCTTTGGTTTCCAGGGGGTCTACAATTTATTGTAACTCCTCAAAAACATGAGAAGGTAATAAGACATGATAATCAAATGTCATGCATGATCCTTGACTGAATTCTAGACTGAAAGAAGAAAAGCTCTAAAATATACAGGGTCCAGCTCAAATAATGTCCCTTTTTTATTACAAAACCATAAGCATATAATTCTGTAACACACCAATATCACACACGAGCATACCATATGACATTTTAGATGAAATGTTCAAATTAAAACTATAAATTATCACATCTATATTATTATCCTACCAACCACACTAAGTGAGCCTTACTTCTGCTAGATCCTGTAATAAGGGCAAAACTGGGGAAGAAATTTGAATGTGTTAAGTATATTAGATTTTTTGTTCCCTACAACTTGGTCAGACATAATTTATATATTGAATTGTGATACACAGTTGTGTCAACCATTAATTTTAGAACATTTTATCACCCAAAAAGAAATCCCAAACCTATCAGCAGCCACTCCCTATAATCTCTTTACCCAATCAACCCAGCCTCTGACGACCGCTGATCTATTTTTTGTCTCTATTGATTTGCCTACTCTGGATCCTTCATATAAATGGTATCACAGAGTATGAGACCTACTGCGACAGCTAATTTCATTGTTTAGTTTTACTTATCACGAAAGGCCAACAAGCTGAGAGCCTGCCATGGGCATCATATAGGTCTGTTTTACTGAGGGAATGAAAAAGAGGAACTTTTAGTCCAGGAACTTAGTTAAATGAAGGCTGCTTAAAACTTCAACTACACGATTATAACATTTATTTTGAATATGAGGAAAAATAATTTATTAAAATTAAAAAAACTAATCCCGGGCTGGTGTAGCTCAGTGGATTGAGAACAAGCCTGGGAAGCAAAGGGTTGCTGGATCAATTCCCAGTCAGGGCACATGCCTGGGTTGCAGGCCTAGTCCCCTGTTGGGGGCATGCAAAAGGCAACCACACTTTGATGTTTCTCTCCCCTATCCTCTCTCTAAAAGTAAATAAATAATGTTTAAAAAATTAAAAACTGATACAAAGACACAGAACTGATAAAAGGCGAAGCTGAAACTGAACTTAGTTCTATATAATGCCAAAGACTTAACCACTAAGCTATTGTTGTCTCCTAATACAATCATTTACCAGTTCTCACTGATTCTACAACCTAAAATCTAGAACACCACTCCCTCCTTTCCATTCCAGACTTGCTAACCTTATCATATACTGGTTTGGCCAGAAAATCTGTTTAGTTTTTCCCATAAAGTAAAAGACACATTGTTCATTTTTGCCAATAACTTTACTGATTTGTATACGTTGAGTGTGCCGCTTTCTCGCTTTCTCCTGCCATTGGCTTCGAGTAAGTAGAAGCCAGGGGTCCTGCTAAACATTTTCCAATGCGTAAGACAGCCCCACAGCAAAGTATTATTTGACCAGAATGTCAATAGTACCAAGAAACTTTGGAAACGACTTATGACACATCCAATCAGTCACAGCACCTTCTCCATACACTGCACAAACCTTTTTTCCCCATTTCAGTTGTGTTTTTACCTTTCTTGAAATAATAAAGAATATATCTTCTTCCCTCTTCAACATTAAAATGGCTGCACAAAAATTCAATTTTGATGAGTTTTTTAAAAAACTCATGCTGATATGACAGCTGCCATTATACAATCTAACAAAATTGTTTCAAATGAAATTAAAGACAACTAAGCACTACTAGAGCAATCATACTAAAAAAAAACAACTTTTTAGCCAACTCAATATTAATAATATTAATATCAAAATAAGTTACTGGCCTGACTAGTGTGGCTCAATGGGTTGGGCATCAGCCTACAAACCAAAAGGTTGCCAGTTTGATTCCTGGTCAGGGCACATGCCTGGGTTGCAGGCCAGGTCCTCAGTTGAGGGGCATGCGAGATGGAACCAATAGCTATATCTCTCCCTCTTTCTCCCCGCCTTCCTCTCTTTCTAAAAATAAGTAAATAAAATATAACTAAATAAATAAATCCTGCCCGTGTCTGCAATGAGAGTATAAACAAACATACTTCGGCTTCTCTGCCACTTCTTTAACTGAACAGGGTAAACATGTGCCGCTGTAGTGTCAGTCCTTATGTAACTTCACTTTACACAGGTCTAGATCCAAAATGCCAGTACATAACAATCTCCCTAACTGACAATCCATAAGTAAAGCAGAAACTTTATTCTGGATTCTACACTGAGAAATGTTAGCCTGGATATAGTTTAATGCATTGCTAGTCTCCAAAATGTTAAATAGGTCTAAAGACACAGAAAGGCTATCATGGAGAAGGGTTAATACCAGCAAGTTCAAGTAAAAAGCTACAGACAGGCAGTAACATGGAAGAACTCAGAATCAGTATGAGAGCTGTTTAATATGAAACACACACATTTCTATAAGCAGCAGTGGGGGGTTTAACTCACTGAAGTTTTAAGAACAGGCTTATGGACCACTTAACAGGGAGGTAGTAGTTGGTTAGCTGTTGGCCAGGATACCTTTTAAGATCCCTCTCATTCACATTAACCTGACTTTATGTGAACTGAAAATTGAGATAACTCCGAATTAAACAAAGATTAGACAAGTTTACTGTCATGCTTAATTCTTTTAGCTAATATTTTACTTTCATTTCTAAGGGTGACTAGAGGATTTTGTGAATTCTGAAGTCCTATCTTCGCCCCTTTGGCTTTACAGCTGGATAGAGTATAAAAATATAAATCAAGCTTCATGCACTCATATATTCCAAGAATCCAGCTATAACTATCAACTATTATAATACTAATAATATTCAAAGGAATATATGTTAAATAATAATAATCTCAGGCCCACTCTAAATTTTTGCTTCATAAAAACTGAAGCAATGAACGATAGTTAAAAGCTAAAGACATTTCCTTACATTTGAGTTTAAATGATGAGTATCAACAATAAGCTCCTCTGAGAATTTCATTAAAGGATGATTTTTCTCATTATTTAGCAAAATAAGTGAGCCATTCTCCCTTTAAACATATAAAGCATTTGTTACCTAGCACCTCCACAACAATTTCACAAGGCTATTCTTCTAGAATCTCTTAATGCATCTGTGTCAGAAGAATGCTGGGGTCTGTGGACCACTGATGTCAGTTATCATTTCATACATAAATCATGAAAAAATTTTACATAATATACATACAAATTATAACATAGGTCAAGTGGCAGAATTATTTTATGTTAAAATGTTGTGCTTTTTAAATTTTTAAAAGACTTTATTTATTTTAAGGAGAGGGAAAGGCAGAGAGAAAGAGAGGGAGAGAAGCATCAAAGCTAGAGATAAACAATGATCGTTGCCTCTCACATATGCCCTAACTCGGACCATGCCAGAACCCGGGCATGTGCCTGACCAACAGGAATTGCACTGGGGAACCTTTCACTCTCAGGAATGATGTCCAACTAACTGAGCCACGCTGGCCAAGGCAAAACTTTATTTTTAAATGCTTGCATTGGAGTAGAGGATAGTAAATGTCGTAATAGAAATTTTGGCTTAAAATCTTCTTGTGGTTGATATATATATATATATAATATATATATATATATATTATATACACACACACACACACACACACACATAGGCTCAAAAGTATAAGTATGGCCTGTATTAGACTTCTGACTCTATTCCACTCTTGTTATTTATTTGAATTCATAGGTCATAGCAATGAAGTCACAAGTCAAAGCATATTGACTCAGTCTGCAGAAGTCAATCTCCTAGGGCACAGAGCTGGATGGAAAAAGGTAGCGTGGATCTGAAGAGACAAACAAAAAATATCCAGCACAAAAACAGTAACATTCACATATGGTTTATTTATATTTAATGATATAAAATACTGAATTATAACTCCAGCTATGAAAATCTGAGCAAGTCACTTAATTCTTCTTAGTCTCAATTTCCTCATCCATAAAATAGTAAAAATGCCATCTACTTCAGAGAATAGTTGTGATGACTAACATTTCTTTAAATAATTGATTAAAACCCCTGGCTGGTGTTGCTCAGTAGACTGAGTGCTGGCATGCAGGCTGGCAAATGGAAAGGCAGCTGGCTTGACTACCCGCCAGGGCGCATGCCTACCTGGGTTGCAGACCAGGCCCCCAGTTGAGGGCATGTGAGAGGCAACAGATTGATGTTTCTCTTACACATCAATGTTTCTCTCTTCTTTCTCCCTCCATCCTCTCTCTCTAAAAGTAAATAAAATCTTAAAAAAATACTAACTGATTAAGAACAAAACACGAAATATGTATTAGAGAATGAAAGAAGTTAATCCAGTGAAGTCAACAGGGGGAATGTGAACAATTCACAAATAATAAAAACAGGGATGGTATCAAGATTTATTTCCATCAATAATAACATCAATAAGAAAATTCGCTCATATTTAATTTTGACTATTCAAAGTCTGTTTATCAGCTATGTTCCAAGAACTGTCCTGGTCAATGGGAATACCAAAATTAATACACTGATCCTACCCTTAAGGATTTCAGAGCCTATTTAGTGGAAGAATAAGAGATAAGAATTTTTTAAAATAAAAGTATGTATAAAATTTTGAGACTCACTCCTAGGAAAGAATCCAAAGAAGAAATGATGTTTAAGGTGGATCTTGCAGTAAAAATAAGTTTACCAGTAGAAAGGCACTGAAGCAAAGGAAAAAAGCCTACAGAAGCACAGAGGAAAAATTCTACAGGTTAAAACATCATTAATTTGCTATGCCAGGCTGAGTGTGCAGAAATGTCAGACAAGGCAGACAGGACTTATCATGGTAAGGTAGCTTTCCAAATCGGCATCCTCTTGTTGCCTAGTTATCGGGACACCTAAGCTCCTTGTAAGCACCACTTCCTATCCCATTCCCACCCAATGCTTATCAAGAATGGTAAACTTTCTCAAGCATAAATTTAAATCAAGCATAAACATTTCTTTACATTGTCACAAAGTGAACAGGATGATCATTCTGTAAGGAAAAAAAAAGATATTCTGCATTCCCTGAAAAATCTGTCATGGCTATACTACACTACTCACAAGGCTCCACTTTTCATGTTCTTTTGATTTTTCAGATTTCACCAATGAGAGCCTTCTAATAATTTCTAATAGCTTCTAACAAGACTACTTATCCATGCAAAGGTTACATTTTTCTTCTTTCCTAAATACCAACTAGGCGCCATAAAGGGCAGGGCTTTCCTTAAACAAGCAGCAAAGAGGGACCAACATACAACAAAAGTGAAACAACACTTCAAAAGGCAGACTAGTAGGTGCAGAACTTCTGAGTAATGACAACACATACACTACCACTTTTAAAACCAGGCCAGGACAAATCCAGAAACAGGAAAATACTGAGATCAGGCTATACCTGAATAAAACTAGACATAATGAGTCCTGAGTTATGGCCTTTATAATCAAGTATTTACTTACATGCCTGCTCCTCCTACAATAGGAGCCCTGGAAAGGAATGTTCTCCACTCATCTCTATACTCCTATTGCCAAGCACATGTACCAAGGGTGGCATATAGCTATAAAGACTGAGTACAGATTTGGCACAACATGGTAATAGGAAGATGTACAGTCATTTTAGGAATAGAAAATTCAACAGGACCAAGTTTAAGATGGACAGTGACATTAGATCAGATGGAAATGAGGCTTTGGTCTTTTAGCTTATCTTGAAGGCATTTACACTATTTTTTGTCATGCCATGAATTTTACTGGAAAGCAATTTGAAAATCATCAAGTCAAAACACTTTCTTCTGCAAGGGCAGATTCAAACTAGATATTGATTTACTAAGGTCACACATTTGGTATTATAGATGAGACTAGACTCTAGTCCTAAACTGTAATGTACAAGAGTTTTGTGAAATTTATCAAATGTGGATTAAATAGACAAAGTGACTGTTATATACCTCAGAGCTTTACAAATACTGCTGTGCTATACATATGGAAGAAAAATTTTTAAATTTTATTTTATTTTTCAAAAGAGGGGAAGAGACAGAAAAAGAGAGGGAGAGAAACATCAATTGGTTGCCTCTCACACACCCCTACCAGATACCTGACTAGCAATCAAGGCATTCAGGTGCCCTGACTAAGAATTAAACGAGCTACCTTTCAATTTGCAGGCCAGCACTCAATCTACTGAGCCACACCAGCCAGGGCCCTATGAAAGAAATTTCTAAATACTGATTTTGATAAACCTACTGTCGTATGTAAAAGGAAGCTGACCTACACTCACTTTAGAGGACTTAATGAGTAATAAGTCCTCCATTATGCTCACTAAGCATAACATCATTTTTAAAAATCTCATACCTCCGGAACGAAAATCTAGACTTATAGCTATATCCCTGCATCCTACCCTTCTTTTCACATGGTGTCTGTAGTAGCAGGCCTCCAGATGGTCCCAAGTAGTCCTTGGCTTCTGATATTTGTGTAAGCCCCTCTCACAGTGAACAGGGCCGAGCTGTGTCACCAATAGGACACTGCAGGAATCACAAAGCATGACTTCCAAACTCTAGGTCATAAAAAACATTATTATATCTGTCATGCTTTTTTTAAAAAAAATTTTATTGTAATGTTTCCATTTCTATTTAACTGGCCAGGCAAAAAGTTGCCGGCTCAATTCCTGGTCAAGGCACCCATTCCTGGGTGGCAACCGACTGATGTTTCCCTCCATCACTTTAAAAATAAACAATAAATAATTTTTTTTTAAGTCCTCAACATTGAATATAAACTGTAATTGAAAAATAAAATTTAAATTAAAAAAATAAAACCCTTTCTAGGAGAAATCTATCATTATCCAGAGTCTCTAAAAATATTTTAAACACAATGTATGGCATGCAATAAAAAGTATGCCAAATGACAGGAACATATAACTGAGAAGAGAAAAAATATGAAGGCACTAAGATAATTTGAATATTGGAGTTTGCTGACAAAACTTTTAAGAATAAATGGTTAATGTGCTGGAGAAAATAGAGCAAAAGATAGAAAACATAAAAAGATATCAAAGTATCAGCATCTATAAAAAAATTACATGGACACTCAATAATGAAATACACTATATCTGAAATTAAAACTAAGGTATTCAACAGCAGATCAGACACAGAAGACAGATTTGGAAACCCATGGGATAAATCAATAGAAATTACACATAATGAAGCACATAGAAGATGGAAGACATACAAAAGAGCATGGACTAACATGGAACAGATTAACACGGAATATAAAAAGCCCTAATAGATGTATAACTAGAGTTTCAGAAGAAATGGGGATAAAGAAATGGGGGCAGAACTGAGAGCTTCCAAAATTGATAAAACACACCATTCCCACATATTCACAAAAGGATCTGAAAACTCAAAATAAGACAAACAGAAAGAACACCATGACTAGGCATAATAATAGTTTTCTATCAATCTTTCAAAGACAAAGTAAAAAATCTCATAAGCACTGTTAAAGACTCACTAGTTTCTTCCCATCACAGCAATGGAAGCCAGTAAACAATGTAATCTTTAAAGTGCTGGGGGAAAAAAACAACTACAACTAACTAAAATCAAAATATTCTTCAAAAATGGGAGGGAAAAATACTTACACAAAAAATGTCTACTAAGTGCCTACTACGTGCCAGGTACTGTTCTGGGAGAACAGCAATGAATAAAACAAGGCCTCTGCTCTCATGGAGCTTTCATCTTAATGTAATAAGTCTGAATATAAACAAAATAATAAATGGCATATGTCAGGTGGTATCTCTGTTGCTCCTCCTCAAAAAAAAAAAATAAATAAGCATCCCTGTTATTTCCAATCATCTTTCCCCAACTAGTCATACGTTATGATTTTACTTCTGATTTCGTACTTCTGATTTTATTTTTAAGTATATTCCTGTCAAGACCATCTATACCATTAAACATTGCTTATACATAACTTTCTGATTAATAATCAGTAATACCTCTTAATTTGTAGTTTATAACTTACTGCAAATGTATAGTAAACTCATATAGTGTAAATGGTTTAGAATATCAGAGCAGCAATCTCAACCTATTTGGTCTCAGAACCCCAGCCCCCTTTAAAAAAAAAGATTTTATTTGTTTATTTTTAGAGAGAGGGGAAGGGAGGGAGAAAGAGTGAGATAAACATCAATCAGTTGCCTCTCCTGTGCCCCCAACAAGGGGCCTGGCTGGCAACCAAGGTATGTTTCCTGACCTGACACTGAACTGAAGCCTTTTTGGTTTGCAGGATGACAACCAACCCACTGAGCCACAACAGTCACGGCTCAGAACCCCTTTTTATACTTTAAAAATTATTGAGTATGGCAAAAAGTTTTGTTTATATGAGTTATAACTATTAAAATTTATCATTAGATATTAAAACTGAAATATTTAAATATATTTATCCAGTCATTAAAATTAAGAGTAATAAATCCCATTATATGCCAAAACCAAAATACTTTTATGAAAATAAATGTTCCAAAGCAAAAATTTGTGAGAAGAGTGTTTTATTTCACATAACTGAAAGTCTTTGATATCTAGCTAACTAGAAAACAGCAGTATTCTCATATCTGCTTCTGTATTCAATCTCTTGGATATGTTGTTTTGTTTGAAGGATAAAGAGAATGTGGCCTCACAAAGATATGTATTTGGAAAAAGGAGGAACACTTTCATAGCCTTTTCAGTTAATTATCGACCAAAATGCAAAAAGGGGTAGTTCCTTAAAAGCTAGCTGCAAGGTAGTCTGAGACCATACCAAAAACCTCTTATTCTCCCCACCCCCACTTTCCCAAATTTGTTAAAGAAAAAGCAATAATGGTAAACCTCTAGAACATAGTCAATTTTCTGGGATTCTTTCCTTGGAAATGTGACTTTTGATTCCAAACACATGCCAGAGCATACATAACATGGTTCCCAATCGTACAAAGATGAGAGGCTGAAATCCTAAAATATTTTTCTTTCGGCATTCCCCAGTCTGTGGCTTCTGTCTTTGGATCAGCAACAATTGCCTGAACCATTACTACAGCTTCATTAATTTTTGTCTGCAGTTCTCTGAGCTCTTCTATACACAGCAACTGAAGTATTTGAGCAGCTTCATTAAGAACTGAATCTCCTACTTCCCACTAAGATGAGGAGTGGTAGGCATGCTCCGCATCCTCACACAACCAAAAGGTTCACAACTAACCTCAAAAACAGAATGCAATCAGAACTGCCAGAAAATGTAAATGCATGAAAGTCAGACAACCAAGGATTTAAAGACATACTCATCCCGATGGGTCTGAGCACCAGAGTTGAGGAACCGGGTAGAGAGGACGCAGTGTGGTATTGGGCCAGCAAGACAGGCAATCTCACATTCATGTGGGGTGGATAAAACCTGGGAAGAACACTTGGGGAGCCAGCCATCCCACACTCAGGTGAGACTGCAGAACCCAGGGTTTCATAACCAAAAAAATAAACCCTCATAACTTCTGGCTGTAAAAACTAGTGGGGGTTGGGGTGATAGAAGGAACTGGTGGTCTCTCATGATGGTCTATTAAAAGGACCCACAGCACTCTAAAATGTACAAAAATCCACCCATTCTGGGATTCAGCACCAGGGCAGCAACTAGAAATGTGCAAGTCACATACAGGAAGTGGGGGAAATGACTGGAAACCAGGTAGAGCAGAGCAAGCAACATGGTTCCCTCTCCAACCTCTCCCCCACTTACAGCACCACAAAGCCAGCGAATGGGTTGCCCTCCACCCCCAATACCTAAGGCTCTGCCCCTTACAACTTACAGGTACACCAAACCAGAGTAAAAGCAGCTCTACCTAATACATAGATACAAACATAGGGAGCCTGACAAATTGAGAAGACAAAGAAATATGGCCCAAAAGAAAGGACGGATCAAAACTCCAGAAAAAGAACTAAACAAAATAGAGATAACCCCCTTATCAGATGCAGAGTTCAAAACACTTGTGATAAGGATGCTTAGAAATCTCATTGAGTATAGCAAACACTTAAGAGAAGAACTGAAGGCTACACTAAGGGAAATAAAGAAAAATCCACAGGGAACCAACAGTGAAGGGAAGGAAGCCAGCACTCAAATCAATGAATCAATGATTCGGAACATAAAGAAGAAATAAACAGTCAACCAGTACAGAATGAAAAAAACAAGAATTCAAAAAAAATGAGAGAATAAGATGACTCTGGGACTTTTCCAAATATGACAACATCCGAATCATAGACATGCCAGAAGAAGAGGAAGAGCAAGAAATTGAAAACTTATTTGAAAAACTAATTAAAGGAAACTTCCCTAATTTGGTGAAGGAAACAGACATGCAAGTCCAGGAAGTATAGACAGTCCCCAACCAGATGGATGCTAAGAGGCCCACTCCAAGACACATCATAATTAAAATGTCAAAGGTTAAAGATAAAGAGAAAATCTTAAAAGCGGCAAGAGAAAAGCAGAGTTATCTACAAAGGAGTTCCCATAAGACTGCCAGCTGATTTCTCAAAAGAAACTTTGCAGGCTAGAAGGGACTGGCAAGAAGTACTCAAAGTAATGAAAAGCGAAGACCTACATCCCAGATTACTCTATCCAGTAAAGCAATCATTTAGAATCAAAGGACAGATAAAGTGCTTCCCAGATAAGGTAAAGTTAAAGGAGTTCATCATCACCAAGACCTTAATATATGAAATGTTAGGGATTTACCTAAGAAAAAGAAGATAAAAACTATGAACAGTAAAATGACAACAAATTCACAACCATCAACAACTGAATCTAAAAATTAAAAAAGAAATTAAAAAACATACTAAACAAACAACTAGAGCAGGAACAGAATCAAAGAAATGGAGATCACATGGGAGAGTTATCAGCACGGAGGGGTAAGGGGGACAATGGGGGAAAAGGTACAGGGAATAAGTAACATAAATGGTAGGTACAAGATAGACACGGGAGGTTAAGAATAATACAGGAAATGGAGAAGCCAAAGAAGTTACATGTGCAACCCATGGACCTGAACTAAATAAAGGGGAGGATTGATGGAGGGAAGGGGAGTACCAGACAGAGGGGGACAAAAGGCAGAAAAAAAATTGGGACAACTGTAAATGGCATAATCAATAAATATACTTAAAAAAAAAAAAAAAGAAGTGAATCTCCTGTGTCAAAAACCAAGAATATGTTCATCTAAAGCAACAGGCTTTAGTTTTGATTTGCTCGTTTGATTTGCTTTAGTAAATGCATATGTCAGGCACTCCTGGACCAAAATTCAAATTGCTTTAAGCATTACCAGGTAATAATGATGACACTGAATCTGAAGGTTAACCAAAACTCTTACACCAGCCTTAAAAAAAAATCAAGATTATTTACACCCAAATTGATCAATGTCTCTGCATTTTTAGCAGCAGTAATAGCATCTTTTGTGTAATAAGGTACCAAGTCCTTATAGACTTACAGCTAAATCAAGAAGCCAATCAATTGTTTCATGTGGATCTTGAATCTTGAAAAAACATACATTTCAAAGAACTTGGGTCAGTCACTGCTATGGGTGTTTTTCTTAAATTACATCTTCAAGCTTGTAATGTCTAATTTTCTGGTCTTCAAGCCAAGTAACAAAATTTCTAAACTGTTTGATCTTTGCAGTTGAAACCAGCAGGGTTTAGGGCTGTCAGCCTGTCCAGACTTCCCACTCTGGTCCCTCCAGGTTTGTCCAGGAGAGGTGAGGCAAGGAGGTACAAGGGGAAAAGCACTGGTAACAGCTTATATTCTTGTTATACTAAAATCCAATGTCTTATTTAGAATTTTGAATGGATCATTTATTTATGCATGACTGTGAAATACCACAAGTGGTCATTGGAAAATTGGTCATTTGGAAAATGTTGGTTCATTCTGTCATGTAGATTTTCTAAATGTTGATACAGTTTACCACAATATTTCATCAGAAGTTTTTAAATACTAAAAAGCTGTCAGTCTCACACTGATCTGGATACAAGATTTCTAAAATTCTAGTTTTCGCTTTAAAACTTCAACTACTGAGAGGAGTTTTGCTTGAAATGACAGGCACATTTCATTCATTTGAAGAAACATTTACCATGTGTTTATTTGCCATTCATCTAAATAGTTTGTCAATCATTTTCTCAAGTAAAAGTGGTATTACAACACACAAACAGCTTGTTCAGGTCACAAATCAAACAAATGTCTTTGAAATCACCACTGTATTTTACAACAGTGCTCCATGCATACCTCCAATTTTGCCACATAAGCTATTAAGATGTGCACTTAACAGATAGATGTAAACCTAGTAAGTTTTAGCTTCATCCAGGGCAGTAAGTACAACTAGTACTTATTACTGTGCAGCAGTAAATACAATTAATTCTGGGATAGTCTGGGGTCACTGATTTGATCTGTGCTAAAACTCCTGTGGCTTTATCACCCATTGCTTCTCTACCACCAGTACAAATGTCAGCACATTTTAAAAGGAAAATAATTGCTTAGTATTATCATAAAACAGGTTTTCTTTCATGGACCATACTTTGCAAACTACTGTATTAAAGTGACTCAACTGTCTTCAACATCGCTGGTGGTTTATATAAAATATGAGACAACTATATGCAAATAATAGTTTATAAAAGAGTCACCATTTGCTTGGAGGCCTTAAAAAAGCTTGTCCTCTTGGAATTTAAAACACTTTTTCTTGCCATCTTTTTATACTATTACAGCAACATTATTTAGAAATCATAAGATAACTTAGTAGTGCAAGAACATCATGTCTACCTCACTTTTGTGTACAGGTAAGGAAACCAAGACAGCAAGCATTTACTAGATGACTAACTCCAACAAGTATTTACTGAATTTCTACATCAGAAGACTGTGTCAGTGTGCTGCATGCTATGAAGGACACTCATTTCCACCCCTCACAATTCTCACATCTAGCTAGCCAGAAACACTTAGGTAGTAGAATAAACTACATTACAACCTCATGTAAGCTACATCAAACTTCATTTGAAGTGCTATGCAAACCTAGACAAGGGAGCATTGGAAAGGTAGAGGAGAGGGACCCAGAAAATCTGAGCAGGGTCCTAATAGGAGTACATAAGGCAGTTAGGAAGAGAAAAAATATCACAAGGAACCAGCTTGAACAAAAATAGGAAAATATAAAGGTGTATTGTATTGTAGTATTACACAATTAGATGTAGTGCAATGGAGGTAGTAGGAGAATCAGGAACAAGAGCAGATGAGATTGAAAAAATTAGCTGAAATCAAGATGGGGAAGTTGTGAATGCCCTACTAAGGAATCTAGACTAGACTCATAATAGTAGGATGGGGGGTAGGGGGGAGCAATGAAGTCTTTTTAGCAGGAAAATTACTACTATATTTGTATTTGGTAGTATGACTGGAAGCTAGAGGCAAGAAGGCAAAATCTCTCATGGCAGAGATTAGGATTACAGTAGTTAGTAGAAAGGTAAGGGACAACAAACAAGTATTTCAGAGGTAATTTAATCAGAGCTAACTGAACGTGGGAAATTCAGGGAGAAAAAAAGAAGACGATTTTAAATTTCAAGAATGGTTAACTGGTAAGTTAATCAAAGGTAGAAAAACCTTTAGGAGAGAAGGCAGTAAATTTGGGTTTCAAATGGGTTTCAGAGAAGAAGTGCCTGTCCAAATGTCTCAAATTTCAATGTGTCCACATTGCAGGCTTTTACTTACAAGTACCTGCTAAGACTCAGAAAATACTTAACAGTCTCTGGATTACTTAACCCTTAAAAAAAATGTACTACTGTGATTAAGAGAGTGTATTATCAAAAAATTGGAGTCAATTAATACTTGAATTATAATGATTTCAAAGGAGACAGCAAAGCAAGCTTGAGGAGAAGTGACTGGGATTATAGCTATGCTTAGCATTATCTAAATAAATGTCTTAGTACTACAGAAATGTTACCTAATACTTCATTAGCTGCTCTGCTTTCTGCCAAAATGTACTACTGTCAGGTCAATTGTGACACTTCTTTCAAATGGAACACAGCAAACAAACAAAAAAAAAATGCTACTGAACATAGTTTACATTTTTATTAAAAAGTTACATGAGAAAACTCCTGGCACAGTAGTTGGCATTTCTCGTTTATGTTGTTACAACCTTAAGGCCTTAATACCAGCATTCTCATTAAAAAAAAAAAAAGTAGAGCTCTAAAAAGTTAATCTGCCAGAACTGCTGCTAGCTCAGTAAGAATTTTGTAAACTGCTTGCTGAGGTACCAAACTACCAATGAGGCATCTACTGTGCACCAAGATACATCAAGAAATGAGACTTTATACCCAAGATCAAGCCAGATGACCACTGGGTGAATGAGAATTTGGGAAGAAAGCAAAATTTTAGGAAGAAATTTAAGTTGTATATGACTGTAGAAACATACTGACTAAAAAAGTGCTGTTCTTTTGGAAATTGAAAATTCAGGCCCTGGCTGGTGTGGCTCAGTGAATTGAGCACTGGCCCAGGAACCAAAGGGTCGCTGGTTTGATTCCCAGTCAGGGCACGTGCCTAGGTTGTGGGCCAGGTCCCCAGATGGGGGCACAGTATAGGCAACCACACACTGATGTTTCTCTCCCTCTCTTTCTCCCTCCCTTCCCCTCTATCTAAAAATAAATAAAATATTAAAAATAAAAAAGTCAACATCGGCCCACATTTTAATTAGCTAGGGCAGTTCTGTTTTGCTTTGTTTTGAATACTGTTTGGCTTTTAAAAATACTAAAAGCAAGGACTTATGGGCCCCAAGGATCCTGTCTGTCATCCTGGGTTAAAAGTCTGATCATTCTTTCACCTAATAACAAATGATCATCAACTGTCAGCCTAAATAAATTTTCCTCCTTCTATTTATATCATTTAATGGGAATGATTAAGCTATTTATAAACTTACATAGTAACAGTGTCAAGATCAAAGGTTGACCTGTACACAAGGTCTGTCCAGAAGGAATCCATCTACGTAATAAGAAAAATAGAGACGTTGATTGACAAGAATACAAGAAAAACACTACACAGGACAATGACGCCTCAGTCCCCTTTAAAGGAGGCACTTTGGGACCTCACACAGTTCTCCCAATCGCCATCAGATGTCCCATCATATATTCCTGAATATCATGGCTGGTCTGAAATCTCTTCCCTTTCAAAGGTGATTTTAGTTTTGGGAAAAGAAGGAAGTCACAGGGTACCAAATTTGGACTATAGGGGGACTGAATCACCTGGGTGATTTGCTGTTTTATTAAAACACTCTGACCAAGCAAAAGCATGGTGCACGAGCAGTCACGCTGTCGTGATGAAGCTGCTGATCACTAGTTGCCCATAGCTGTGTCCTTCTGAATCATCTGAATTGTTTCCACAGAAGAAATGTTTAAGCTTAATGCAAAATCTAATGCAGATTCATTGCTCTACTCCCTATTTTGAATGTGATGGCCACACAGTACACACTCACTCAGTGGTGTCTACTGCCCCCACTGACTAGTACAGTGAAGTCATCATGTGCATCCATACATGTGCATTCCAGTCCACTTCCCTTGGCTTCCGGGTTACATCTATGTCAGGCAAACCCAAACTCATCTTGTTATATTAACAATGGCTACACTTTTTCCAGACAGACTTTTTATATATTGTCATGGTCTTAGCAAAATTGTGGACTGTGATATGTTGCCCAGTAGAAGAAAAACAGTATGTATCTACTGTTAAATAAAGTAGGCAACATGCATAATTTTAAGTTCAATGTCATAAAAGAAATGAAGACAGACTAACTGTAGGAAGAAAAGTTTTTCCTTCAAGCTTCTAAAGCAATAGTTATATATTTTTAAGTGGTTTTTTTTTCATCCAAAGGGCTACCCTAGGAACAATGCATGAGTAAACACGAAAGCAAATTTTAATTCCATTTTTTAAAAAATCAAGTGTTAAGTATTAGAATGAGCCATATCATAAAACAGCTCAGTCATTTATTTGTACTTAAGCAGACAGTGGAATATTACACAGAGAATTCTTTAGGGACATCAAGCAGTAACAGAGGCTCTCAATCCTGGATATGCATTAAAATAATCCAGGGAAGGGAACTGTTTAATGACAATCCATCCCTATTCCCAAGTCCCAAGACCCATTTTTAGTCTGTGATGGGGCCTGAGTGCCTGTCTTTTAAAAATCATCAGGTAAAGAAATCTTAATAAGATAAGCAGATTGCATCAATGTCAACATATTAGTTTTAATATTATGCTATAGTTTTGCGAGATGTTACTGCTGCAGTAAAAGGTATGTGGGATCCCTCTGTATTACTTTTTGTAAGCGCATGTGAATCTATAATTATTTCAAAATGAAAAGTGTAATAAAAAAAAATCCCCAGATGATTCTGCTATGTAGCTGAAGTTAAACAAACAAACAAACAAACAAACAAACAAAAAAAAAAAACCAGTGGACTGGAGAATCTCAAATTCCACTCAGATCTAAGACACTGCAAATGATTCTTTTAGTCTTAGTCACTGAAAGGTAATTTGGAATGCTTATCATTTTAAGGTATAACAATGCTCTGCAAAGCCAAATACAAATATTTAAGGTTAATCCAAACTTTAAAAAAAACCCCAAAACTACTATGCCCTCTTATTGGTATATAAAGTGAACAGATAAACATTATACATAGTTGTCATTCCTCTTTTGATTGAGCCAGATATAGATAGACAGATAGACAGACAGATAGATAGATAATAGGAGCCTCTAAGACCTCACTCTTACATATAATCCGATCCTCTTGTTTATGGCCTGGATTTAGTTACTCACTTAAAACAAGTAGCAAAGTGGCGAAGTGATGGGATGTCACTTCTGACTGAAGATATAAAAAGACTAGTCTCCACCTTGGGGTTCTGCCCCACACACTTTGCTCAGGAGGGAAGAAGCTACTGTGTTGTAAGCTGTACTTTATGGAGAGCCCACATGGCCAGGAACTTATATCTCTGGCCAACACCAGCCCATGAAAATCCAAGACCTGCCAACAGACACATAAATGACCTTGGAAGGGGATCCTCTCCCAATCAAGCCTCGAGACCTGCAATCCTGCTTGACACTTTGGTTGCAGTCTTATAAGAATAGACACTGAGGGGTAGAAGGGGAGATGTAAGAGTATTTAAGGGGAATAAATGGTAATGGAAAAAAATGCAGTAAAAAAAAACCTAATTTTTTTTAAAAAAGGGAAGACATACTCAGCCAAGCTGAATCCAGAATGTAGACCCATAGAAAACTCTTAAGATAATAAATGTTGTTTTTAAGACATTAAGTTTTGGGGTAATATAGGGCTAAAGAGCAGTAGTGGTAAAACCCCCCAAAAAAGAAATCTACTGTGATGACTTGTGCCTGCCTACCTTACTTCATGCTATTAAACTTTCAAGCTTCTACTCTACAACACTATTGTCATCAATTTACAAACTCTTCCACTTTGGCTGACTTCACGTTCCTAATTCTCATTTCATTCAATTTCTCAGTATGCCTTCCTATTCCTCTTTTCTATCCATCCAAATCCTAGCAATCTTCCAGATTTGAATACCTGTTACTATTCACTTAACACTTGACTAAACTACTTAACTGACCAAACAACTTAGATAGTCTAATTCAGAGATCATGAACTCCTTCAAAAGAAGTCTTCTCAGTCTCTTCAACATTTAGTACAGTACCGAGTAGCCTTTACGGTATCCAAGACCTTATATCCCTTCCAGTGTATTAAATAAAGAAGCTCAACTATTTCAGTTTAAAAAAACCAAAAATCAAAAACAAACAAAAAAACCCCAAGCAACGGGGAAGGGTGGAAAGAAAACCAAGTGCTCCAACCTAAAATGTGAATTGTCACTAGCTTGGTTTGCATATTTAAAAGAACTGAGTAAAGAATACTATTTGAAGGATAGCCTAGTAGCGTTGTCCAGGCTCTTGAAATTTTCCTTCCATCAGCTGCTTAAACAACTTGTCTACCACCATTAACTCATCTCTGTAGTAATTTGCAACTCGTTACAACAAGGAGAAACACCGCTGTTAAATTTCAACTATATTTTTGCAGAAAAGAACACCATACAGACTTTTTGGCCAACTCAATACATCAGTGTATTGAGAAATGCTAAGCAGTACTTTAACTTGCATTAGCATCACTGCTTGTTAAAAGACTGCTGGACCCTACCCCTAAGCAGCTTCTTATTCAACAATAACTAATGTAATTTAAAGCTTCTAGCTCAAAGAGATCAGTTAGGAAAAGATGAACTCGTTCAAGAGGGGTAAACCATACCCAACACCCTATGACTTTCAAACCACACACCACACCCACTCTCATACACTTTCTCCCCTTCCTTTCCCTCTCTTACCCCACACACTCCACCCAAACAAGTTAGCTAATTTAAGTTCATTTGATGTGCATACTAGAGTTCAACTTTTTGGAAATAATGGGCATCTCCAATTAAGGATGTTAAATAAAACATTAATGTAAAAAAAGATCAATCTAGTAGTTCAACTCTCTGGTTTTAACTTCCCAGATTTAAAAGAAAAAAAAAGCAAAAACAAAAACAAAACTAGATACGTAACAGGTGTGACCTGACCAAAAACTTATGGCTCAAACAGAAGAACAAATCAAAGCCCCAGAGCCCATACTTTTAAGCGACCAAGAGATAGGCAACCTATCAGATCCACAGTTCAAAACACTGGTGATCAGGATGCTCTCAGAACTGGTTGATTTAGGTTGCAAATTAGATGAAAAAATGAAGGGTACACTAAGTGAAATGAAGCAAAATGCACAGGGAACCAATAGTGATAGAAACAAAACTGGGACTAAAATCAATGGAGTGGACCAAAAGGAAGAAAGAAACATCCAACCAGAAAAGAATGAAGAAATAAGAATTTTAAAAAATGAGAAGAGGCTTAGGAACCTCCAGGACATCTTTAAACGTTCCAACATCCGAATTATAGGGGTACCAGAAGGGGAAGAGGAACAGCCACCAGTGGAAAACTTATTTGAACCAATAATAAGGGAACTTCCCCAATCTGGCAAAGGAAATAGACTTCCAGGAAGTCCAGGAAGCTCAGAGGGTCCCAAAGAAGTTGGACCCAAGAAGGAACATACTAAGGCACATCATAATTACATTATCCAAGATTAAAATGAAGGACAGAATCCTGGAAGCAGCAGGAGGTAAGGGGACAGTCACCTACAAAGGAGTTCCCATCAGACTGTCAGCTGATTTCTCAAAAGACCTTCCAGGCAAGAAGGGGCTGGAAAGAAGTATTCCTAGTCATGAAATCCAAAGACCTACATCCAAGATTACTCTATCCAGCAAAGCTTTTATTTAGAACGGAAGGGCAGATAAAACGCTTCTCAGATAAGGTCAAGTTCAAGGAGTTCATCATCATCAAGCCCTTATTATATGAAATGTTAAAGGGACTTATCTAAGAAAAAGAAGATAAAAAATATGAACAGTAAAAAGACAGCAAACTCACAGTTACTAACAACCACACCTAAAACAAAAGCAAACAAAGGGGACACCTAAAATAGGAGCGGAGCCACAGAAATGGAGATCGCATGGAAGGTTAGCAACAAGGGAGGGGGAGAGAAGGAACGGAGTATAAGTAGCATAGCTGGTGGGGAAAAAATAGAGAGGGGCAGGGCAAGAGTAGTGTGGGAATTGTAGAAGCTAAAGAACTTAAGACACATGGACATGAACTAAAGGGAGGAATGTGGGTGGGAGGGAGTGTGAAGGGTGGAGGGGAATGAAGGGGGGGAGGGAACAACTATAATGGCATAATCAGTAAAATACATTATTTTTAAAAAGCTAAAAAAAAACCCTAAATTAACTTGCCATTTAGAAGAAAAGCCAGGGCTAGAACTGACTCCCAGTCTGTGCAAAATACTCTACAGTATCTCTCAATTTACACTTGAAACTTCACCTTAGAAGTTCTTTAAATTAAATTTTTTAATTAAATAAAAGGGGTTAAATATCAAGAACCAACAGAAAATTCTCCCACCAAGCATTAGGTTATTACTGTGGTTTTTTCAAAACAAGTTATTTAGCATAATAAATCTTGGAATAGCACCTCTCTATACCTCCTCTCTGACCACTCACATTTGAACAGCCCCATGCCCCTCTACCTCAGTATATACACTCTTTAAATGTGGCATTTCTAAGGGTTACTCTACTACTGCCCTTCTCACTCTACTCATTCCGAGAGTCAAAATCACGACAGTGCATGAACGGTGACTATTCTAGTAGTTTACAACTGTCACTGAAGTTAATAAAAATATATGTATGTTCAGGCTCCAAGACAGACTTAACTAATGAATAACAATCTCTGGCAATAGGGCCCAAGGACCTCTACATGTTCCTGAGGCAAAAACTATAACATGGTAATTGGAACACAAGCACAACCAACATTTGCTGAACACTGTTGTGAAAACAGGACATGCCAGAATTGTGTAGTCTTTAATAAACTATCTAGCTAATTAGAAAATTACACTTAAAAAATCCTTACTTTTTAATATTATCAATACTAGTTAGTTAATATAGTTGAGTACATTAAGGGCTTTAAGCATTTCTCTACCACTGGTTCATGTTAAAGATAGAAGAAAATCCCTGATCTTTTCTGAAAAGTTCAAAAGGTAAGGTACCATATTTTGTTGTGTATAGTAAATTCCCGTGTATAATGAGTGCCCACATTTTTGCCCAAACTTTCATGAAAAACCACTTTCGTTTTAATGTTTAAATTCAATTTCTTATTACATTTAGATACATTTTGTATTATAAAGAAATCTTGCCCTGGCTGGTGTAGCTCAGTGGATTGAGCACAGGCCTGCGAACCAGAGGACTGTGGTTCGATTCCCAGTCAGGGCACATGCCTGGGTTGCAGGCCAGTTTTCAGCAGGGGACACATGAGAGGCAACCATACATTGATATTTCTCTCCCTCTCTCCTTCCCTCCCCTTCTGAAGATACATAAAATCTTTTTTAGAAAACCTTAGCATTTATTTTTCAACATATTATGGTACAAGAAATTTCATATAACAAATAATTACAAAACACAAGAACAGGTATAACATGCATCCTCATTTTTCCCTCAAAAATTTGGGCAAAAAAGTGTGCATTACACACAACAAAATACGGGAGGTAGCCACAAAGAATTTAAATAAAACAAGACCAAATTAAACTGTAACAAGAGTTACAGAAAGCCAAAAAACCAAGTTTGCTAAAAGAAAGTGTTGACTTATTTCACTGAAGACTAGAACTAACCAGCAGATATAAACAAATAAAAGTATTTGTTGTTGCCCAGAACTACTCCCCCAGGAAAAGTAATCAAATTCCCAAGGGACGATCAACTTGGCAATCTTTTTTACATTTCAATCTTTTTCTCCCAAAAGTGTATTTTCAAATTCACTAATAAGATACCTAATTTCATATGGAAACGTATGCACCACAGGGGTGGGGGGAGGAGCAAGGCATTTAAATTTTTTACAACTAACAGCAAGCTAAGCTGAACTATTTGATAAACTTAAAACTTATTCTCACATTAAAGCAACATTAGTTTTTTTTAAACTAAAAAACTTAAACTGATATTTAAGGACTCTATGAATATAAAGTCTTATAAATCAATAAAAGATAAATATCCCAAAAGGGGGTAAAGTGAGCAAATGCAAAGAGTAATTTATAAAAGACACACCAATGCCCAATACACTTGTTCAAAGTTCAACCTCATCAGTTCTACTTTAGAAAAGTAAGAATGATCATTTTATCCCAAACAAGCACCAACTGATTTGAAGGAAGGAGCAGTGGGGTAACTACCATAACCTTTTCTGAAAGCAATAAGGTACTGTTTCGAATGCCTTGAAAATAAGCAAATCCTTTGACTCAGCAATTTAATTTATCCTAAGAAAACATTCAAAGATTTATCTATGAGGATATTCCCAATGAGGTTTATAAAAGCCAGAAAGTAAACAGAAAGTCAATAATAACAGACAGTTTAGATCTGTGATCACATAAGCACTTGAAAAATATTTACTGACAGGAAAGAGCTGAGATGCCTTCTGCTTTTTTCCTACTGAAAACATAAACAGGACAGTATCATTCTGTTATTAGAAAATATGTATACCTTACTTGGAGTTTCTGGAAAGAGCCACAATTACAAATTTTGGTGTGTCTCTCTGGGTGGCAGCTTATTTTGACTCTTTTTTCTCCTTGCCCAGTTTTTTTCTTAGAATGTGCATATATAACCTGTGTAACTTTTAAAGTTTAAATCTATTAACATAAATAACCTATAACATAACCACAGCATAGTTTACATCTAGTAAGTATACCATCTGGAGAAAAGATGGTCTGGGATAAAAATCCTATCCTTTGATTTACTGATATTTCTAAACACGAACTTTCAGCAAGGGATAAATATTTTATATTTAGGAGCTCTACTTAAAAGCATCCTTAACATAAAGTAGACTAGAAAGAAGTTGTTTTCAAAAACTCAAGCATGGAAACATGGTAAAAGTAGGACACCTAAAAAATCAAGTGTTTTGTAGGTCTTTTTAGTTCGGTTGTTTGCTCTCTCTCCTCTAAAATAATCAAGAATGAATGATGTGGAGTGCATTTCCTATATGTCTGTTTCAGAAGTAGCATAAAGAACCTGTAAGGTCTGACCTCAGTGATTAAGACACACCTAAGAGCTGAGAAAACTAGATGAGATTTAACTATGTGAAAAGAAATCATAAGTTAGTCTTGACTTCTTTTAAGCTAACTGAAATGCCAATAACCTAGATAAAAAGTTTGAAAACATCAGATTTTACACAGTTGTAAAAAATTTAGAGTATTTAATGTTTTACTGTGAATTCCTTTGATAAAGAGTCCTCAAAAAATTTTCTTAATTAATGGTCTAGTAAGTCAACTGTCATATTTTGGGGATTAAATAAAGAATAAAACTTATCCTTCTTCTACAACCCTTCAGTTTCCTCCTTACACCACATTATTTGTATAAAAGTTTGAGATTTCCACTCTTTAGTAATAGCACCAGATATCAGATTTCTTTTACCAGTACTCAAAACACTGCTTTCAAATGGGCCTAAATAGATGGTTTAATTTTCAAAAAAAAGTACTGCTTACTAGACAATACTGTAAAAATCTGTTAATCATGCAAACTCAACAAGTAGGCAGTGACATACTGCTAATTTGCCAATGGATATTAGCCAATCAATTTTAAGGGAAAAAATGTAATGACTGACACACAAGAAAGCACAGTAACTTACTATATATAGTCTCCTTCCATGAAACTTGTGTTGTCTGAAAGTTGCACTAAATCAAGACTTCCTTCTTATTCTTCAATCGTATACCTGACCCCTCATAACTATTTTCAAGTGGAAATTTCTTATTTCCTAAATCTCAAAGATGCAAAATCTGACCAAGAAGGTTAAATAAAATGTGGTTATCTATTTAAACCAAGCTTAACATACTGACCACGAAATAAAATTTACCAGAAACGAGAGTCAGGAAGCAAAAAGTCTTTACTTTCTAAATCACAATAAAGTCCTGTCCAATGTCAAACAATAACACTGCGTTTTAGCTGAGAGTCTGGGTATGCAATTTGCAATAACGCTTCCAATAGCTTCAAGTAAGTTATAAGCTACTACTGGGGAAAGCAGCAGTTAGGCCCCAAACAACAAAGACGTTAAAAAAAAAAAAAGGCAAACAGAAGCCTCACCATCGGAAAAGAAGGGCCACCAGCACCTCTTCCGAGAAATAGTTCCCTTCCCCCACCTTTAAGTAGGCACTTAAGACTGCCAAGCAGATCCATTTCTTTATTAACTGATGCCCGCTTGGGGCAACCGTACACCAAGCTGCTCTTAGGCCTTCTCTAACCCCTTCCAAAAGTGCTCAAGTGAGACTGAAGGCCCGGGGATTCCTCTTCTCCTCCACCATCCTTCTCCGCCCCGCCCCTGTGGTCGCTTCTGGTGCCAGAGGAACACCGGACCCAGAGACAGCCAGGAATTGCCAGCCCGAGAAGTCCCAGGCGGCCAGAGGCCTCCGCCATAGCAGGACCTGGAAAGCACCGCCCCCAGCGCACCTCCCTACACCCGGCTGGCTAACCGGCGAATGTCTGCTTTCGACACTCTCTGTCCCCAGCAGAGGCAGGGAGAAGACAAGGGCGGAGCGGGTTGGGCTGCGCACCAGGCCCAGGCCTGCCCCTCGGGGCCGCGCGGGCCCCTAGACTCTGCTCCCTGGTCAAGCCCGGTGAAGCCAAACGCGGCGGCCACCCTCACCTGGATGACCTCGTTGACCTCCCGGATACATTCCACCATGTGTTGCAGTATCTGCTCGGCCGTGAGCACCTCGTAGCGGTAATCCTCCTCCTGCTCGTGACCCGGCCCGCCACCGCCACCACCACCACCGCTGCCGCCGCCGGGTCCCAAGGCGCTGCCACCGCCGCCGCCCGTCACCCCGCACAGCAGTCCGTCTCGCTCCCCGCCGACGCCCAGCCCGGGCTCTACCAGCTCCACCTCGCCCAGATCCAGGTTATCATCGTCCGGCTCGTCCTCGTCCTCCTCCTCCTCCTCAGCGCCGCTGTCCTCCTCGCTGCACTCTTCGTCCTCGTCGAACTCGTAGTTATAGCCCTCGTCCGAGTCCATGGCGCGACGCGCGGGAGCCCAGCGGACGCGGGTCCTGAGGTGGGGAGAGGGCGGGGACGCCCAGGCTCCGGGTCTCGCTCCGGCTCCGGCTAATGTCCGGACGCAGGCCTGGCTCCGGCCCCGCGGGCCGCGGCTCCTCCCCAAGCGCGGCGGTTGGCAGTTGCCGGCTGGAGGCGGCGGCGGGCGCGGGGGGGGGGGACGCGGAGGAGGGAGGGAGCAAGGGGGCCGCTCGGCTCCCGCCTCAGTCAGACGGGGTTCCACTCCGGCCTCCGAGAGAAAAGAGTCCCCAGCGCCACCTCCACGGGCCGCTGCTACCGCTACTGAGCCAACAAAGGGGCAAGCGTCACAGCGTCGCGCTGCGTAACGCGTCACTATTCTTGGCGTCACCGCGCCCCGCCCCGGCGCCCCTGCGTGGAGTGCGGGGAGACCCCACGGCTCTGCCTGAGACTGGGAGCGCGCCACAGCTAGACTGGTCTCGGTTCCGGCTGTAGTCGCTACGAAGGCGGAGACTGTTAGACCCTGTTCTTGAGGAAGCGGTGACTTCCCCGTCACTGCGAGAGGGCCTTGTCCCCCCAACTCCGCCCCGGACCGCCCAGGGGGTGATTTTGCCACAGGTCTTAGAGATCCGCACCCCTCCCACGAGCGGATGGGAAGCGGCCTTCTAGTCCACCCAGGAGTTATTCTGGGAAGATCTTGGATGTTGAGCCAAAATTCCTGTTCAGGCTACTAAATGGAAGTCTGTTTTATGCAGAACCTCTAAACGTGTGACAGATGAACCTCATCTTAAGTAATTTGTTTCTGTACACTGCCACAAACGAACAGTGGTTTTCAAGTCGCCTATAGCGACGTCATTTTAAAGAAGCTTTTCTTGAGCTCTGCTCAGCAAGCACCCAATTCACGGGGCTCTGTATAAGGGTTTTACCTATTATTTCTCATATTCATGAAGCCACAGTATCCAATCTCCTTAGAAAAGGAACTCAACCAAAACGAGAGAACTCTTCCCCTATTAGCCTCTGCGTGGGTCCCCCCCCCTTTTTTTCTTTGAGTTTTTAAATAATCAGATTTCCTAAACAGAATTTGCACATTAAAGCTTTTAACATCAGTGCTGGTACTGTAGGTTTGGTTCTTGGATTCTGTTTCCACTTACTAACTGTGTTGTTGCCACAACTGGGGCAAGCTAAGGACACTAGCAACTCTTCTCTCCACCTCATCCCCATTGCTAGATACCTACAGGAAAAAAAAATCAGTAGCACCCAGCGGTACCCTAAACTCCTTTGCCCTATCTTTTTTTTTCCCATCATACCCCTACTTTGAATTAACCCTACCATTCATATCCTCCCCTTTGGGACTAGAACAGCTGACCACTACTGCAGAAATCTGTATAACAACATGCATTCTATTACTAAGTTCAAGTGACCAAGCACAAGCAAATCCTCAATACCAGCCCACAATCCTGTTAAACTTTTCTGAATTGTTTCTTCCACCTTAGGCAACTCTTTCAAACCTTCACCAGTTTTCTCCCCCCACCCAACCTTGCTTTTCTAAATCCTCTCAAAGTAGACAGTCACAGAGAATTTTTAAGTCATAAGGACCAATGTAACCGAAGCATGCTAAGCAAAGACAAGATTGTTAAGGGTTATAGTGAGAGAAGGCAAATCAAGGCAGGGGGTCATCAGGGTCTTGTAGACCATCTTAAGTTTTACATCATTGCAGTGTGAAGCATTGAAGTGTTTTAAGCAGAATAATAAAATAATATGATCTGTGTTTTTTAAACATAACCGTGGCTGCTTTATGGAATATGGACTATGAAAGCAGAGACCAATAACAACACTATCTCAGTAGTCCAGGTGAATAACGATAATAGCTTGGGCTAGGGTTGTGATAATAGCGATGATGATAAGTGGTCAGATTCAGGTATAATTTGAGAGTAGAGCCAATAGATTTGCTGATGGCTCGACTGTGGGGTTGTTAGAAGAATCACGAATGACTTCTAGATTTGGGGCTCAAACAAGTGAGTGAATGGTGGTTCCATTTACTAAAACATGTTATATTTGAGATGGTTTTTGGACACCGAGGTAGAAGTGTTGAATAGGCAGTTCTATGTACTAATGTACAAGAGAAGTTAGAATTGAAGATAGAATTTCACCAGGGTTTATGTCAACAATGTTGAGAAGTAGCATAGGCTAAAGGTTAAAGCTTAGGCTCTGAAGAAAACATTTGAATTTGCCTCTGCTCTTCCAGTTGCTGTCTGTAACTTTGAGCAAATTATTGAACCTCACTTTGGAGGCTTATAATTTCTATTCTCATATGATTCTTTGTGAGAAATAAGTGAAATAATGTATCTAAAGCACTTGCCACAGTGCTTGGCACATAGTTAACTGCCAAAAAACCCTAGAACTTTTAAAAAGTGTCATATATCACCTTGCATATTGTGGGGAACACTATAGCCAAGTGGATTTATAACCTTTTAATTGTTTTTATTTTAATTATGTATGTATGTATGTACAAGGCCTGTGTTATCCCCATTATCTAGGTAAGAAAATGGATTTGCTTTCTTCTCAGAAAAATGTTCCATCATCTCATGACTTTTTTTTTTTGTCAATGACATGGGAGATATTATAGTGCTCCTGAATTTTGGGGTCTCCTATTCATGCACAAACCTCCATAACCAGATTTTTTCAGCAACACTCATTCCATTGATACTTTAGAAATTATCTTAGAAACAGGTTAGGTTATAGTGCTATTTAAGGAAACCTGTATAACAACTTCTCTCTGACCCCAACTTCTCTCTATTGGCCTAGGACTGACCCACATACAATGTTTTTCCAAATGACTTGACTATAAAGATCCTGACTGTGTTATTGTTTTCTCAGCTATGGTGATTACTGGGTACAAGTACAGTAGTCTGTAAACAACAACAGACTACAGTCCTTGAAAAACAGAATAAACAAGTTAATATTTCCTTGGTGCCAAAAGAATCATTGTTGGTAATTAGTTACTTCCATTGTGCCCCATATCCTAATAAGGTAAAAAATATTAGTATATGTTAATTAAATATCTGCTCATGGAGTAAAACTCCATAAATATTTATATGCTCACCAAATGGTTATGAACAAAATTCCAACAGGAAGAATATGAAAGTGCTTTTCAGATAAATAGAAATTAAAATAGCACTGGAATTTTTCTAAGGTGAGATAATAGAATTGTAAGCTATGGAAAAGCCTCTAGCAATGACAGGGTTCAGAGTGACCAACCATCTCAGGTGGCACAGAACAGGGATTTCCAGGGATGTGGAATTCAGTGCTAAAACTGGGAAGTTCACAGGCACACTGGAACGGCTGGTCACCATACAGGGTGCCCCCTCCAAAATTCTTCTATGAGGTAATTAACACACTGTATCCAAAACTATGTGGAAAGAAATTGCTTTTTTGTCACTTTGTGTATAAATTTGTTTTAATGCAGCCTTTTTTGTGTGTTTGTTTTTAAATGTTTCCATTGTTTTTACGAGGCATAAAATAAGAAAATTTAATTTTAGTTTTAATGTAATTTTAATTTGAAGTTAAATTTTAGCAGAAGTACAGAGAGATACTAATAAGCTAATTGAGTATTTTGCATTTCTTTAAAAATATGTGTGTGTGCTTCAAATGTTGCAAATAACAATTGTTACACCATTGTTGAGAAGCAGATCTTATCACACCAGCTCTATGCAGTAAATAATAAAGCTTAGAGAAACTGAGGTTTTATATCTCATTACAAGTCTGATAGGAAAAGAAAGAAGTCTGATAGAGATAGGATAACTAAAAATAGAACCCAAGATTCCCGACTGAAGCCCTTTCTCTAAATCTTTCTTGTAGAATACAGGCCCTGTAAGACTTTACTACTGAACTTGAGATTCCAAGTAATTATTTATATTATGTGGTAAATTAATGTTGGGACTAGAAGTAGAGTACATGCCCTCAATTAGTCAAAGGTACAAAACTTATTGTGTCTATTTTCCATAAATTGCAAGACACATTTGGCCTAAAAGTGCCCTTTTGCCCCAAGCAAAAACTAGCAAATGATCACCTCCCCAAAAATGACCATGTGTTTGTTCTAACAACTCAGCCACTTGAAGAAAAAAAAAAGTTTTTTTTAAAAACAAACATCTGCAAAACAAATACTTCTCTGTATTTCACAGTATCGCTAGTTTATCCTATTGCCTTATGGATGTATTTGAATGAGGGGGCAAAAAGTGAGCAAACTTATTACTAAGTCTCTCCTCCACGCCAAAGGAGGTGCATGGACATTTAATTTACTTCTTAGGATCTTATGAAGTTGGAATTCTTAACCTCATTTTATAGATGAGGAAAAAAACTCAAAGGTGAGTAGTAATTTGCCAAAGGCCACAACAGGTGGCAGAGCCTTAATAGAAATCTATGTGTTTAGAGTTCAACTCTGCCGTTTTTAGCATACAACTTTAGGAATTATAATAAAATCTTATTCCTATTCTAATATATGCTTTTGTTATTTGTTATAATGGAGTAATTGCTACCCAGCCTACTATTGTCCAGATTGGCAGCATAAATTGCAATATTTTTTTCTTCCTGGAAATAGGTAATAAAATAGAATAATGAATAGATGTCTTATCCTTTATTCACACCATCCTGCTTTATTCTTATAGATACATTCTTAGCATTTTAATGAAAACCTAAAATATATAAGTCACAATTTTTGTTGGTCAACCAATCAATAGTTATTTATTAGTTTCTACTCAGTGCAAAGAACCTTTCTGGGCATCTTGAAAAGGTAGAAAAGAAGAACTCTGGCATCTAATCAATCATTATTTATTTAAGAAGAAGAGACTTAAATAAAAAGGAAAGGTTAGCTCTAAAAATGGTAACTGTGCATTGAAGGCATGTCACGAGTCAAGAAGAGCGGCACACATGGTAGGGGCTGAAAAAGCTTAAAGAAGACAGAAGTCACTAGACTGGGGTATTCTAAGAAGTCATATGCTGGACTTTCTCATACCTCCAAGCCTTCGTGTCAGTCGTTTCTTCTGCCTGACATCCTTCCCAACCTCTCTCTTCCTCTCAAATAATCTGTATGCTTCAAGACTTTCTTTTTTTCAAGCCATTCCAAACCTGGCACTTGATACCTAGAAAATGAGTTATTCCCGTATGTCCCATTCCTAACCAACTCCCAAGATTTGGTAATGTTGGAATGAATTAATATAAACCTAAAGATGTAAACCAATAGACATTTATTCACTTCTTTCCTCAAAGTGTGTTGAATTTTGCCAACAGTAGATCAATATTGGTGTTCTTACCTGTTAATTCTTCTAGGTCTCCATGAAACTTGAAGGTTGTGAGGAGAAGGACGAAGGGTTCTGATGTGCATGCCTTCCATGCACCCCTTACCTCTAGGATTTCTGTAGGGTTTCTATAGGAAAAATGCCCATCTCACCTCTCACATCCTCAGTGGTGCCTCGGCTTTTAATACTTCATGGCAAGAGTGCATTGATGTTGGAATTCAACGGATCGGACACAACTTTTATGGTCCAGACTGGTTATGAATGAGAAAAGGCCTGCAGTACAGAGGAAAGAAGAAGTGCCTTAAGGACCCGAAGGTAGAGTAACTACGGCAACCAAGAAACAGCAGTACCTGACGGGTCTACCTAGCCCCAAAGTTTTCAGAAATGAAAAGGCTTTTCACTTTCAAATTTTTCTTTTTTCCTTTGTGTCTCTCTTGGGTATTTTATTCCACTTGTTTTGTGTGAAACAACACCATGATGTAAAAGGCATAGTCACCTCTTCCAGCTCCAGGAACCAGATGCCACTCCTTACAGTTATTTTGCAATATAGCAAGAACTGGTTTTTCCATTGTGTCTCTCCTACTGTACCTTCAGAGATATCACCAGTAAAGTAATAATGAAGGAGTTGTGATACATGACATCTTGCCCGGAATTTTTTATGAGCTGCTTCACATTTGGCTTTTATGTAAAGATACTTTAACATATTGGATGTGTGGTTTGACACACTCAAATGCTAAAGCGCTGAACGGAGTTCTCATTTTAAAGAGTTTTAAAGGTCAATAAAATAATTAAAGTCATTATATTGTGGCTAAATGGCATTAAAAGGGAATAGTACCAAAGGGTTATACCATATTGATTAGTTTTTTAAAAATCAAGCATAGCCAGGTTTATGCCGCCATATTTTTATGTGTGTGTGAATCATAAACTGTATTATGAGCTATGAGCCTTTGTTTTCTTCTCAGTGAGTGAATGTGGGAGGTTGCAGTTCAGGCAGAGGTGTGCAAAAGTGAATATTCTTACCCGGCTAATTTTGAGAGGTAGTACGGCATGCTAGCACCACCGGTTCCAGAGCTAAAAGCCCCACTTATTAAATACAATATTATATGAATTTAAGCAAGTTATGTAACCTCTTAAGACCATATTTGCCATCTAAAAAATAAAGAATAATAACAGGATTTTCCTTATTGCATTGTAACAATTAATTGGCTTCATGTAAAGGACTCATTACATTATTACTATTAGACACAGAAAATGTACAATATTTAGACTTAGCCCTGAGAATGTACAAAGATGATTATTCAGTCACCTTTAAAGCAGTGGCCTTTGAAGAATGCAGAGCATTATTTATTTGTCAAATTGTTGATAATGTTGCTGAGCTCTTCTTGTATGCCTGATTTTTTTACTGGTTAATTCAATAAGCCAATTATTTACCGAAAGTATGTCAGGCATTGTGCTAGATGTTGAGAATGAGAAGAAAAATAAAAAACATTTCATCTCTCAAGAGGTTCAGAGACTGATGAGGGAAACAGCCATGTAAACCATTAATTATATTATAATATGATAAGTACTATAATGAAGTATGATATGAATGTGAGGGGAGAAGAAAGATAGGCATCTCCACGTGGGAGGCAGACAAGGGTGTCATGGAAGGCTTCCTGGGGGAGGGGTGGCCTAAGCTGAGTATTGGAGGAAAAACAAATGATGTTCTGGAAAGAGGGAGTATGTATATGTGTAGAAGTATGAAAGGATATGGCATATTTGAACCATGACCTGTTTGGAGGATTGCCAGCAAGTCAACATGCATGAAGTTTAGGGTGTATATAAGACTATTATAAATGCCCTTGTCCCTTCTCTGTGCCTTTCCCATAATCCTTTCCCTCTCTGGTTCTTTTTTATATTCTCTTCCCCTCCTCCTCGGCTAAAGTTTCCATAGCTTTCAAATAGTAGAACTAGAAATCAAAGCCATGATTCATCCCTCTGTCTCCAGAGTCTATGCTTCTGCTATGCTACTTTGAAGATTTTTCACTTTTTAATTAAAGTTTGTCATTATTTTCCTAGAATTTTTGTGAGAGAGATGATATCGTGTTGCTTGCTTTACCAAACTAATTTTGATTATTGCATTTGGTTTATATGGGACAATACAATAGGTGCAAGGAGGGGAAGATGTGTTCTACCTTAATTCAATTGAACATACATTTACTGAATGCAAATGGAATTGGACGTAAACCATTGTACTGGGTATTACTGAAAATACAAAACAAGTTACATTTCCTATCCTTAGGAAGCTTATAATTTGATATAGGAAATAATACTTACAGGAAAAAAGTTAATGCAAAACAGCTCATCTAACAGCTGTCTGTTAGGTTTCACACTAGGGTAGTGGTTCTCAACTTTTTTTTTCATTATTGGCCTCTAAGGAACATTTTTAGAGCTTTTATTCCTAGCCATTTCCCACCCCCCTCATGAAAATTTATTGCCATAGATATACTGCATATATATTTATGTATTATATGTAGATTTGTGTTTTATACATAAAAAAGAGAATATACTTTTTCTCACACACACCCCCAAGAAAGAATTCTTGTCCCTCCAGGGGCAATAATACCCATGTTGAAAATGTTTACACTAAGCTAGGCTATCACTTTCAAAATCTAAGATTGGCAATCAAATTCTAGTTTCAGAATTTTGGTAAGTATGTACCAAGGACTAAGTACGATTTAAAAACTAAATTTCCTGGGTTAAAAAAAATGACATTAGGTGAAAAAGTAAAATAATTGTGTATATTCATAACTGTGTGGCTGAGCTTAGGGCTGCCACACTGTGTAACTCTGGGGGAGTATAGTCACAGTATAGCCTGTAATGGGAAGGGGAGAATGGAAAATAATTTGAAACTATAACCATGTTGTGGATGAAAGAGAAACTCAAGTTCATAAATTATTTCACCTTCAGCCCACTCTAATCATCTTAAACTTTTCCCAATATTCTTATTCTGTACAGAATTATTTGTTTGTCCTCTGCAATATGTAATTAATTATCTGTGAATGCATGCCTTATTCACTCACATATTAATTTATTTAAAGGCCAGAAGTATATACCAACCAGAAAATTCACAGGGTATGTACATTCATTTTAGTCCTCAGTCTAGAGCTAAGATTACTAGTGCTATGCTAATGTTTACTCCATATAAACATTCCTTACAAATCAGTTTCTCAAAGCTAAAGAATTCTCCCCAGGACAAAAATTCTCCTGGCCTATACACCAGGGAATTGAAGGAAGTCTCCAGCCAACCCCCTATGAGGAGCTAAATCTTTAGCAAGGAACTGAAAGCCTTGGTTCAAAAGCCTAGAGGAGCTAAGTCTTGCCAACAACCATGTGAGCAAGCATGAAGTAACTCTTCCAGCAGTCAACTGCTCAGATGAGATTGCAGCCCCAGCTAACACCTCGTTTGCATCCTTGTGAAAAAACTTGAGATACAGAGGACACAGCTAAACCACGCCCAGATTCTGACCTACAGATCCTCTGAGATAATGTTTGTTGTTTTTATTTTTTTTTTTTAAGATTTTTGTTTATTTATGTTTAGAGAGAGGGAAAGGGAGGGAAAAAGAAAACATCAATGTGCAGTTGCCTCTCTCATGCCCTCTACTGGGCACCTGGTCTGAAACCCAGGCATGTGCCCTGACTGAGAATCAAACTGGTGACGCGTTGGTTCACAGGTCAGTGCTCAATCCACTGAGCCACACCAGACAGGGCTACTTTTTAAAATTGAACTCTCTTTCACTTTAACAAAAATAAGTTCCTTTAAGTGCACATTAACATAGACTGAGATACAAATGTTCAATAAATGACCAAAAAAGGTCAACTCTATTTCCGTAATTGAAATGGAAATTAATAAGATTCCATTTTTACCTGTCTAAATGGTAGGGATTTTATACAATGCTAATACTAATTTTGATGGGGAAGAAGCAGGGACAGAAGGACAAATTGTAGGAGTACAAACTGGTACAGCTTTTCGAGAGGGCAGTTTGTAAGTAAGAAAAATCTTAAAATGAGCATACCCAGTGATTCAAAATTAATTCTAACTAGTAACTTAACCTAAGGAAATCTGCACCAAGATCTAGCTGCAACATGTTCAAGGAATGAGTTGGTTAAACAAATTATAATATAAAAATAAAATAAACTATGCTACCACTTAAAATCATATTATAGAAACATATGAATAAGTCTGGAAAGATGGTCATGATATGTGGTGTAATGGGAAAAAAGAGGCCGTTACAAAGCAGTGTTAGAGGGTGGTCTTATGGAGTATGTATGCATCTGTATGAACGAGTTAAGGGGATTTTAAAAACTTTACTAAGTTTTAATTTACATATCATAAGATATACACATTTAAAGTATACAATTCAATGATTTTAAATAAGCTTACAGAGTTGTGCAATTGCCGTATTTCAGTTACAGGGATTTTTTTCTCATTTACCTATATTTTCTTGTACATCTGTGGTAGGTGTGTATAACTGGTAATTTTTAAAGTTAGATCCATTTTTTTACTACTGACTTGTTTAAAAAAAAAAAAAGAGGCAAAATCCGAAGTGGCAAAATAATTATGTCAGCTGAAACATATTTCCAAAGAACAAAAGAGTTAGCAAGAGTGTACATGTTAATTCTCACAGAAGGATTGAAGACTCACAGAGACTGACAGACCTGCTTTTGGTCTGTATGTGTGCCTATTTGCAAAAGGGGTTTCCTCTTCTACCTCCACCTGCCCTCCTTTTCTCTGACTGTGTTGATCCTCTCGACATATTTCAGCTTAAAAAAATACGGGATTTTAGTTCGGGAGCCATTTAAATTTCTAATTCAACTTTAATTCTGAAAAGTAAGTGAAATTAGCCTTGATAAACATAAGGACAATGAGTTCAAGAAATAAATGTAAACATCGAATCAGAAAAAGTAATGGAATGGATTGTTTTTTGAAAGATCAACTCGTAACAAACAGTTGTTATAGCTATGGAAACCATAGGGTCTGTACCAGGTAAATACTGAATTGTTGGGCGAAACCACAATTTTCCACCTTTAAACATTTTATGCCATCATTGAGAAATCAGGCCTAAAAATGACCTAAAATAAAGATGAGATTTGAAGTTTTCTAAAGTTTTATCCTACCCAAACACATTTTGCTTTACAGAAATAGAAGTAGAACATACACCTCTGTTTCACTGTTAACATGTAAGCTAGTGCTGGAATAAATATGAACATATTTGAGAGGAGGGTGAAATGCCAAAGCCCTTCCATGTCAGAAAAAAAATCCAAAGTTACATTTTTCACGCAGTGGGGTCACAGAATATTGTGAAATGAGATACCAGTTTTCTCTACTTCAATCTTTTTATTTTAGGAGTGAAAACATTAGAAAGATTATGTTTTGCCCTGGTAGTTTTATTAGCTAGGTAGAGTCAAAATGCTTAAATCAAATCTTTCATTCTCTTCTTAATCGCCTCCTTTTTTTCTTTTAATCCTTGCTCATATTGGAGGCAATAAAATAGCCTTTTGGAACCGAAGTGTTTGGTTTCTAATCCTGAATTGCCACCTAACTAGTTATGTAATTTTGAGTAAGTCAGTTATTAATCTTTCTGGTTCTTAGGGGAAGAACTAACAAAATTTACTTCTTCGCAGTTTGTAATGGTTGAGATATTAATATGCAAACTGCTTAATACAATGCCTGGCACATAGTAAGCATTTGATAAGCAGTGTAAATAAAGTTTTGAAGTAGTAACATGATAGGCAGGAATGTGACTAAAAAATTATGCACCAAGGGGTCAAAGAAGTTGAATTTGCATGTGGAAGCTGGAAAGAGAGAAAGGGAGCATGGGGTGACCATGGTGGAATTGGTAGCCTTAGAGTGTTAGTAGTAGTAAGTTTCAAAATCCATATTCCCTGAGCCAAGGTGAGAAGGAGAGGGACAGCCATCTTTCTATACTTGTCTGCCCAGGACAACAAATAAAAGAGCTGAAACCTGAAGTGTAGCTAGAAATAGCAAGGGATTAAGAAGTTGTGAAATAAGCCAGATAGTGAAAGAAAAATACCATACTAGCTCTCACCTTAAGTGGAACCTAATCAACAAAACAAACAGGCAAACAGCAGACAATGAAATTAACAATCTGACAGTAGGGGAGGTGGGAAGGGATAATGGGGGGAAAGAGGGAAGGGTTTTCAGGAACAACTATAAAGGACACACAGACAAAACCAAGGGGGCGTGGAATCAGTGGAGGAAGGTGGGGATGGCTCATGTGGTGGGTGGGGGAGGGTGGGGGGAAATGCAGACAACTGTACTTGAACAACAATAAAATTAAAAAAACAATTTTAATTACAAAAAGAGAAGATGTGTTTGGCTTCCTTGGGAAAACCTAGGTAGATGAGAGACTGACCAGTGCACAGAAGGAAAGAAGGAAATTTATAGGAATATTTGTCTTACTTAACAAAATAAGTGGAGAACTAAAAAATACTCTTAACACAAATATTCCTATAAAATTATTTTAAAACACAATTCTTCATACACTTAAAAGTCTGGCCTAGCCCTGGCTGGTGTGTCTTAGTGGGTTGAGTGCTGGCCTGTGAACCAACAAGTCTCTGGTTCGATTCCCCATTGGGGCACATGCCTGGGTTTCTGGCCAGGTTCCCAGTTGGGGGCATGTGAGAGGCAACCAACCAATTGATGTTTCTCTTCTTCTCCCTCCCTTCCCCTCTCTCTGAAAATAAATAAAATCTTTAAAAAAGAGGCTGGCCTAAGTATGATGTGGTTTATAATGCCCTATTAAACAGTTGAAGACCAGAGTGTTTGGTTCTGGACTCAGAGCCGCAAGTTTCTGTGGGTAGCTGCAGGCATCCCTGTTCACCATTGGTGAATAAAGAGGCCTTTGTCTAAGTGTTTATGGCATTTTGTCACTTTTTTCAAATTTTTCCAAAGTTAGCATAACCGTGACAGCACTTCCTAAGAGTTCTATGGACCCCTTCTTCTGAGATGACTGTGTTTCATATGCATAATCTCTCTTAAGCAGAAGAGACTATTGGAAATTAGAATTTTTATGCTATGCTCTTGGTCCCTCAGAATATCCAAACAGAGTTGACTGGATTTAGAGCTGGAAGGGAGTTTAGAAGTTCGTCATTTTACAAAAGGAAAAACTGAGACTCAAGAAGTAAACTGGTTTGCCCAGGGCACAGTGTTTACATTAGTATATACTTAGCAACAGGTAGTCGATCTGCATAGAAGATTCATTTATTTAGCACTTGCTATGCAAGGACTGAAAGGTGAGGCCTTTGATGTACAAAGAAACTTCCAGGAAGTAGGAGGAAACACTTTTTGAGAAGGAAACAGTTTTTAATCAGCCATTCAAGTGTTGTTAAAAGCTCTCTTGGGATGTAGGTAAGATACTTACACTATAAAACAGAGGCATATTATAACACTACGTTGCATATAGTAAACGTCATGTGGATTCAAGGCCTGTACGTTATAGGTCTTTGCTACTCAATCTGTGGTCCATGGAACAGCAACAAAGGAAAACACCTGGGAGCTGTTAAAATGGCAGAACTTCTAATATTCAAAATTTATAAAGAAATACAACTTGACACAAAAATGCCTCAAACAATCCAATTAAAAAATAAGCAGAGGACCTGAATAGATATTTTTCCCAAGAAGACATATAAAAAGATGCCCAATGCCACCAGTCATCAGAAAAATGCATATTAAACCCCAATGAGATACTACTGACAACTGGCGGAATGGCTATCCTGAATAAATCAACAAAAAAAATAGAATAATTCAGACAGAAAAAGAGAAATACCTATGAAGTTGCTTATATGTAGACTATAAAGAACAATGTCAACAAACAAACAAAAAAGGAATAGACTCACAGAGAACAAACTGACAGTTGCCAGAGGGAAGGGAGGTTTGGGAGACTCGGGTGAAAATGGAGAAGTGATTACGAAGAACAAATTGGTAGTTACAAAATAGTCACAGGGATATAAAGCACAGTATAGGGAATATGGTCAATAATATTGTAATAACCATATGTGGTGCCAGGTGGGTACTAGATTTATTGGGAGATCGCTTTGTAAATTATATAAATGTCTAACCACTATGCTGTACTCATGAAACTAATAAATAAGATTGAATGTTAACTATAACTGAAAAATAAAAAGTAAAGTAAGAATCCTATATACTTACACACAAAAAAATGCAAAACCTCATATCCCCAGAATCTACTGAATCAGGATTTTTCATTTTAATAAAGTGATGAAGGGTGGCATTTAGAAATTTGACCTAAGGGTGTGCAGTAAGAATAAGGGAAAACAGAGTCTGAAGTAAGAACATAGGTTTGATTGTTTACCACTTCTCCTTCCCTTTTAATTGAAAACTTTTATGCATATATAATTCACTTTATATTATATCATTTATTTTAATCTTTAATTGTTTACATATAGAGAACTTATACATGTACAATTCTTTATACCTTGACAGTTTTTCTTAAATTCTCTCAATAATTTGATTCCTTTTTTTTAAAGTATATTTTACTGATTATACTGTTACATTTGTCCCATTTTTTTCTCCCTTTAATTTCCCTCTGCCATGCACTGCTCATCCCACCAGCATTACCCCACCCACCTTAGTTCATATCCATGGGTTGTATAGGTAATTTCCTTAGCTCCTGCACTTTCTATACTATTCTTAACCTCCCCCTGTCTATTTTGTACCTACTATTTATGCTGCTTATTTCCTATACGATTTCCCTGTTCATCCCTCTCTCCTCCCCATGGATAACGCTCCCTGTGATCTACATTTCTGTGGTTTTGTTCCTGTTCTAGTTGTTTGCTTAGTTTGTCTGTGTTTTTATTTTTGTTTTAAGTTCAGTTGTTGGTAGCTGTGAATCTGTTGTCATTTTACTGTTCACAGTTTTGATCTTCTTTTTCTTAGACAAGTCCCTTTAACATTTCACATAATAAGGGCTTGGTGATTATGAATTCCTTTAACTTGACCTTCTCTGGGAAGCACTTATCTGCCTTTCTATGCTAAATGATAGCTATACTGGATAGAATCATCTTGGGTTTATGTCCTTGCCTTTAATACCTTGGAATACTTCTTTCCAGCCCCTTCTTGCCAGTAAGGTTTCTTTTGAGAAATCAGCTGATAGTCTTATGGGAACTCCATTGAAGGTAACTGTGTCTTTTTCTCTTCCTGCTTTAAAATTCTCTCCTTATCTTTAATCTTGAGTAACTTAATTATGATGTGCCTTGGTGTGTGCTTCCTTGGGTCCAACTTCTTTGGGATTCTCTGAGCTTCCTGGACTTCCTGGCAGTCTATTTCCTTTGTCAGATTAGGAAAGTTCTCCTTCATTATTTTTTCAAATAAGTTTTCAATCTCTTGCCCTTCCTCTTCTCCTTCCGGCACCCCTATGATATGGGTGCCAGAGCATTTAAAGTTGTCCCAGAGGTCCTTAAGCCTCTCCTCAATTTTGTTGCCACTTCTGGCCAAGATGGAGGCATGCCTCCTCGCACAACCAAAACAAGGACCACGACAATTTAAAAACAAAAACAACAAGAACTGACAGAAAATCAAACTGTATGGAAGTCTGAAAAACAAGGAGTTAAAGAAGACACACTCATCCAGACCAGTAGGAGGGGAGGAGATGGCGTGTGGGGAGGACTCACAGCAAAGCTGCGATGGGACAAGCAAGGCAGTGGCTGGCAGCGGCACAAATGTGGGACCCAGCGCCAAATGGTGGAGTGGAGCACACAAGGCTGAGCTGGCTGGCAAGACTATGGTGGTGACTGGTGGAGTAGGCAGTCCCACATTTGTGCACAGGTAAACTGGGAGGAACAACTGGGGGCGAGACAGAAAGAGCAACCCAGAGCTCCATCGCAGGGAAATCAAGCCTCAAACCACTGATTAGAAACACTTGTGGAGGTTGAGGAAGCAGAGGGAGAAACTCCCAGCCTCACATGAAAGTCCACTGGAGGGACCCACAGGGTCCTAGAATGTACACAAGCCCACCCACCCAGGAACCAGCACCAGAAGGGCCCAATTTGCTGTGGGAAGCAGGGGAAGTGACTGCAAGCTGGCAGAGAGCAGAGCAAGCAACATTGTGCCTTCTAGGACCACCGCCTCTGTTGAGGTCCAAAACAGATGTTGAAAAGGGACAATCCCGAACGAGCCCTGGATAAAGTTAGGCTGACCAGGAACAGGGAAATTTTTACTTCCTAAAAGGGCTAACCGCCAACTACACAAAGAGCCTTTTGAATTTCCCTAATAAGCCAATGGCAATCAGCTGTTTAGAGCTAGCCAATAGCTAACAGCCACATCCCTAATAAGCCAATGGCAATCAGCTGTATAGAGCTAGCCAATAGCTAACAGCCACATCTGCTTCTGTTCAAAGCTTGCTTGCATACCCCTATATAAGGACATAGCTGTAAGCACCGGGTGCGGTTCTCATCTGCAGCTCTCCTGAGCATAGTGTCCTCGGACACTCAGAGAGCTCGCCCCTGCGCAGGTAAAACTTGGCCAATAAAGTAACATCTTGAAAATTCTGAAAGTCTCTGAACCTCTGTTTCTCGTGATGGCGAATGCAACACCTCATATACAGCATTACAACCCAGTGATGTAGCTTACCTCGCCCTGGTGAACACCTAAGGCACAGCCCTTCACTATGTAATAGGTACATCAAGACCAAAAAAAAAAATGGCCCAAATGAAAGAACAGATCAAAGCTCCAGAAAAAATATAACTAAGCGACAAAGAGATAGCCAACCTATCAGATGCACAGTTCAAAACACTGGTAATCAGGAAGCTCACAGAATAATTTGAATTTGGTCATTCTTAAATTAAAAAATGAGAGCTACACTAAGTGAAATAAAGGAAAATGTATAGGAAGTCAGTAGTGATGAGAAGGAAACTGGGACTTAAATCAATGGATTGGACCAGAAGGAAGAAAGAAACATCCAATCAGAAAATAATGAAGAAATAAGAATTCAAAAAAAAATGAGGAGAGGCTTAGGAACCTCCAGGACATCTTTAAATGTTCCGACATCTGAATTATAGGGGTACCAGAAGGAGATGAGTAAAAGCAACAAGTGGAAAAAATATTTGAACAAATAATAAAGGAGAACTTCCCCAATCTGGCAATAGAAATAGATTTTCAGGAAGTCCAGGAAGCTCTCAGAGTCCCAAAGAAGTTGGACCCAAGGAGGAACACACCAAGGCACATCATCATTACATTAGCCAAGATTAAAATGAAGGAGAGAATCCTGGAAGCAGCAAGAGAAAAGGAGACAATTACCTTCAAAGGAGTTCCCATCAGACTGTCAGCTGATTTCTCAAAAAAGACCTTACAGGCAAGAAGGAGCTGGAAAGAAGTATTCCAAGTTATGAAAGGCAGGGACCTACATCCAAGATTGTTCTATCCAGCAAAGCTTTTGTTTAGAATGGAAGGGCAGAAAAAGTGCTTCTCAGATAAGGTCAAATTAAAGGAGTTCATCATCACCCAGCCCTTTTATATGAAATGTTAAAGTAACGTATCTAAAAAAAAAGAAGATAAAAAATATGAACAGTAAAATGACAGCAAACTCGCAATTATTAACAACCACACCTAAAACAAAAACAAAACAAAACTAAGCAAACAACTAGAACAGGAGCAGAACCACAGAAATGGAGATCACATGGAGGGTTATCAACAGGCAATTGGGAGGGGGAGAGCGGGAGAAAAGGTACAGAGAATAAGTAGCATAGATGGTAGGTGGAAAATAGAGGGAGGGTAAGAACATATAGGAAATGTAGAAGCCAAAGAACTCATATGTATGACCCATGGACATGAACTAAAGGGGGGAATGTGGGTGGGAAGGGGTGTGCAGGGTGGAGGGGCATGAAGGAGGGAAATGGGACAACTGTAATAGCATAATAGATAAAATATATTATAAATAAATAAATAAATATATTGTAGTCCTCTTGGTTGTATGAGGAGGGAAAATGTATCTACCTATGCCTCCATATTGGCGGAAAGTCCTGATGTATTTTGGAGATCAAAGCCTTGTCCAAGTTATCATTAGCAAATATTTTTTCCAGTATAGTTGGTTGCCTTTTCATTTTGCTGATGTTTTCTTTAGCTGTGCAGAAAGTTTTTATTTTGATGAAGTAGCATTTGTATATTCTTTCCTTTATGTTCCTTGCTCTAGGGTATATATTGGTGAAAATATTGCTGTGCAGAATATCTGAAATTTTCCTGCCTTTGTTCTCTTCTCTGGCTTTTATGGTGTCATGACAAATATTTAACTTTTTAATCTACTTTGAATTTATTTTTGTGTATGGTATAAGTTGGTTATTGAGTTTCATTTTTTTTTTTTTTTGCATATAGCTGTCCAGATGTCCCAACATCATTTGTTGAAGAGGCTACTTTTACTCCATTTTATGCTTCTGTCCACTTTGTCAAATATTAATTGACCATAGAGACTTGGGTTTATTTCTGGGCTCTCTGTTCCATTGGTCTATGTGTCTGTTCTTATGACAGTACCATGCTGTTTTGATTACAGTGGCCTTGTTATAGTTTGATGTCAGGTGATCCCTCCTACTTTGTTTGTCTTTCTCAAAATTGCTGCAGTTATTCAGGGTCATTTATGGTTCCATATAAATTTTTGAAGTGTTTGTTCTATATCTGTGAAATATGTAATTGGTATTTTAATAGAGATTGCATTGAATCTATAAATTGCTTTGGGTAATATGACATTTTGATGATGTTAATTGTTTCAATCCATGAACATGGTATATGCTTCCATTTATTTGTGTTTTCCTTAATTTCTTTCTTCAGTGTTGTGTATTTTTCTGAGTATAGTTCTTGTACCTCCTTGGTAAGGTTTATTCCTAGGTATTTTATTTTTCTTGTTGCTATAGCAAATAGGATTTTTTCCTGGTCTGATTCTGATATTTCATTGTTGGTATATAAAAATGCCTTCAGTTTCTGAATATTGACTTTGAATCTGGCTGTTTTGCCAAATTCACTTATTAGGTCAAGTAGTTCTTTCAAATTCATGGATATCAAAAGCATACTATTTAACAATGAATGGGTTGATAATGAGATGAAAGAAGAAATCAAAAGTCTCTGGAAACAAATGAAAATGAACTCACAAAAGTCCAAAACCTAAGGGACACAGTGAAGTCAGTCCCAGGAGGGAAGCTCATAGCAATACAGGCCTACCTAAAAAAAGATAGAAACATTTCAAATAAATGACCTAACACTACCTCTACCAGAAATGGAGGAATAACAACAAACACAGCCCAGAGAGAGTTGAAGGAAGGAAATAACGAAGATTAGAGCAGAATTAAATGACATAGAGAGTAAAAAAAAATTCAAAAGATCAATAAATCCAGAAACTTGTTCTTTGAAAAGATAAAATTGTCAAGCCTTTAACCAGACTCATCAAGATAAAAAGAGGACCCAAATAAATAAAATCAGAAATGAAAGAGGAGAAATTACAGCTGATACCACAGAAGTACAAAGTATTGGAAGAAATTACTACAAACAACTATATGTCAAGACATTTGAAAACCTGAGTGAAATGGACAAATTTCTAGAAAATTATAATCTTCCAAAACTGAATGAATAATAATAAGAAAGCCTGAGCTGACTAATAACATCTAGTGTAATTGAAGAAGTAATTTAAAAAAACCCAGTACACAAAAGCCCTGGACCAGATGGTTTCACAGGAGAATTTTACAAAACATTAAGGAAGAGCTAACCCCTATCCTTCTCAGACTATTTCAAAAAATCTAAGAAGCGGGAGGACTTCCAAACCCTTTTTATGAGGCCAGCATCATCCTAATCCCAAAACCAGATAAAGACACAGCAAAGAAAGGAAACTACAGGCCAATGTTGCTGATAAACATAGATGCTAAAATCCTCAACAAAATATCAACAAACTCCATCCAGCAATACATTAAAAAGATCATACACCATAATCAAGTGGGTTTCATTCCAGGGATGCAAGGATGGCACAATATTTGCAAGTCAATAAATGTTATACATCATATAAACAAAAGGAAAGAAAAAATCACATGATCATATCAATAGATTAGTAAAAAGCATTTGATAAGGTACATCACCCATTTATGATAAAAACACTCAGCAAAGTGGGATTAGAGGGAGCATACCTCAACATAATGAAGGCCATATACAGGAAACCTACAGCCAGTATCATACTCAATGGGCAAAAACTAAAAGCTTTCCTACTAAGATCAGAAACAAAACAAGAATGTCTGCTTTCACATCTATTCAGCATAGTATTGGAAGTCCTAGCCACAGGTATCAGACAAGAAAAAGAAATAAAAGGCATCCAAACTGTAAAGGAGGAAGTAAAACTATCATTGTTGCAGATGACATGATAGTGTACATAGAAAACCCTGTAGACTCCACCAAAAAACTACTCAACCTAATAAGTTAATTTGATTTCTATGTCCTTTTAAATTCTTACTATCTCTTTGTTTAACTTCTCACTGGGACCTGGCTGCTGTGGCTCAGTTGGTTGGAGCATCATCCTGTGCACTGGAAGTTGTGGGGTTGATTTCTGGTCAGGGCACGCACCTACATTTCAGGTTCTATCTCCTGTTGGGGCGTGTACCAGAGGCAACTGATTGATGTCTCTCTCTCACATAGATGTTTCTCTCTCTCTCTTCCTCCCCCTCCCTCCCTCTCTTTCTTTCTCTAAAATCAATAAGCATGTCCTTGGGTGAGGATTAAAAAATAGTTGTCACTGAGATAATCTATTCTTCCCCCTATGCTCTGTGAGCATTCTTATGACCCTTTTTTAAAACTTCGTACCTGGTATTTTGGTTGCTTCCATTTCATTTAACTATTTTTCTAGGGATGCCACTTGTTCTTTCATTTGAGGCACATCTCTTTGTCTCAGTGTATTAAGTAGATTTTATGACTCCCAAACTTGTTATGATGGCTTTATGATGTTGGGCTCAGTGGCGCAATATTCCAGATCACATGAGCTCAGTGCTCCAGGAATGTTTCTTGTGGGTTATGTGCACATTCCTATTGTTGTTGAATCTTGAGTTCAGTTGGCCCTTTCATGGGTGGAGTTAACCCTTCAGGCTGGCTGACTGTAATGATAAACCTTAATCACTGTGTGTGAACTGCTGTGCAGGGGCTTCTCCCAGATGTGGAATTGTTCCCAGCAGGGTCTTGTGCCTGCCAGACTCCCCCACTGGGTGTGCCACTTGTGTGGCTAGTTGGGTCGAGTTCTCATGGTCTGAAGCCCACAACTCATTGTGTTGTTTCTGGGTCCACTTGGGTGGGATTTAGGTACAGGTCAATATCTGACGTTGTGTGTAACTGGCCTTGGGCTAGCTGTCTGAAGCTACTGCACATTCACTGTTTGTGAGTGCATCTACTGGCCCTATGTATATGTGGCAGAGGCCAGACTGTGTACAAGGGTCAGCTTCCTCCAGCTTAAAGCTGAGGTAGATTTGTTGAAGGACTGAGGCTCCCTGAGGTCCATCTGTAACTGTCAGCTACTCTGCCTCCCCCTGAGTTTCCTGGTCTTCCTCCAGAGCCTCCTGAAGAAAGACTGTAGAGTGGACCCATGCTGACCACACACACAGACCCTTCCACAGTTCACAAGCTCAGTAGGGCTGGTGATCTGGGTCTGGAGAACAGGGTGCCCAAGTAGTGGGTGCCCTACTTGGGGCCCATGGTGTCAGGTCCTCAGTGAGAAGAAAGTGGCTTCTACTCCAAAGACATACCACTTAGGCTCTGTCCACGTCTCCAACTCTAGCTCCTCCAGGAGGAGCATGCTGCAGGTTTTGATTGGGTATAGCCAGCTGTCCCTTCTGCAGGAGCTAGCTCAGAGGGGCAGAGCCACTGGGACTCTGGGGGACAGCTCTAAAGAGTCTCTCATTGGGGTAGTGCCAGCCAAACCCACAGGAGGAGGCCAACCACTTCATCTCAATCCCAGACAATAACCTCCAAGGGAGACACTCCAAATGTGCCAGTTCTGAGCAGCATCCCCTTCCTCCACAGAACTGAGCTCAGCAGGTGAGGGCTACTAGGACTTGGTAGGGCAGATCCATTATAGTCTCTTACTAGCAGTGGTACCAGAAAGCTTGTAGGAGGAGAACACTTCTTCCCCTTCCTGGGCAAAGCTTCCAACATCAACTGAAGTTTGCATAGCTGAACAGCTCTCTAACCCCCCACCCCGTGGGACAGAGCTCAGCAGGGTGGGGCCCGCAGGTGTCAGAAAGGCAGGCCAAATGATTCTCCTGTTGGGGACATAGTGCAGACTGAGTTTGCAAGGGGGTTAGGAATAGGCCCTGATCCTGTGATATAGCTACACAAACCAGCTCTTACCTGTCTGATTCCTGGACAAAAGCCTTCCCAGGAAACATGCTCCAAAGGTCCCAGCTCTGCATGTCACTCGATCCCCCTGTGGGACTGAACTCAGCAGGGTGGGGCTAGAGGGAGTGGGAGGTCAGGCCAAGTGATTCAACAGGTGGGGGTGCCAGATGTGCGTTTGAGGTGGAGAAGAATGGTCCCCTTTTCAAAGCTACACAGTTCAATCACTATCTGAGTCTCTGTCAAGAGTTTCTCCAGAAAAAGAGTTCCCCAAATGTCCCCACTGGATGCAGCAGCCAACAGATCCCTCTGCAGGGCCTGAGCATGGCAGACTGGTGTCACCAGTAGTTGGAAGACTGGTCTGTGCACTCCCCAAAGGTCCAATCTGGGTCTTTAGCAGACTTCCTTCTCTCCCAGATGTTCTGAATCCACACTAATTTTCACCACCAGAAGCTACATGGCCTCTTCTTCCCATCTCTGTTGATCTGGGTTGGGGATTCCTCTGTGGGGTTGAGAGCTCATGCTCCTGGCGCGGGGGTGGGGGGAGGAGTTTTGCAGCAACTTTCAAATATACAAAACAGTATTAACTATAGTTACCATGCTTTACATTATATCCTCCAGACTTATTTATTTTTATAACTGGAAGTTTATACCTTTTGATTACCTTCACCCATTTCTCCCACCTCCTATCCTCTGGCAACCATCAATCAGTAAGCTGGGTTTTAAAAAAATTCTACATATGTGAGATCATTCAGTATTTGTCTCTCTGTGTCTGATTTATTTTACTTAGCTTTCAAGGTACATTCAAGTTGCCAAAAGTGCCATAACTTTCTTTTTTAGACTTGAATAATATTTTATCCTACCTTTTTAAATACAGTCATTCATCATTGGATAATTATGTTGTTTCCATGTTTTAGATATTGTAAATAGTGCTGCAATAAATGTGGGGGTGTAATGACATCTTTAAAGAGTTAAAAGATAAAACTATCAACCAAGAATTCTATGTCCAGCAAAATAATCCTTCAACAGTTAAAGTGAAATAAACGTATTCCCAGATAGATAAAAACTGAGAGAATACATTACCAGTAGGCCACCAATACAAAAAAATACTAAAAGAAATTCTTTAGGCTGAGGAGACATATCACCAAGTGATAACTCAGATCTATATGGATAAATGAATATAACTAGAAGTTGACATGGTTAATATAATTTAAAACTTATAGTCATTAAATTACACTATTAGGAAAATGAACAGGTAAACCACAAATTGGAAGAAAAGATTTGCAAAACATAAATGACAAAAGACTTGTATCCAAAATACATAAAGATGCCAGAGAGGGGGTTTGGAGACTGGGCAAAAAATGTGTAGTGATTAAGATGTACAAATTGGCAATTACAAATAGTCAAAGGGCTATAAAATACAGCATAGGGAATATAGTCAATAATATTGTTATAACCACGTATGGTGCCAGGTGACTACTGGAAATAGCAGGGGTGGGGACACTTTGCAAAGTATATAATTGACAGACAAAAAAATTGAAAGAACCCAAAACACATAAACAACTCCTGCAACTAATAATAAAAATAAACAACATCATTTGAAAAACTAACAAGAATTAATGACACTTTACTTAGTAAGATATACAGATGGCTGTGAAAAAAGTACTTTTAAACCAGTTAACATGAGGGAAATACAAATTAAAATAACACTGCAACACTATGTTATGCCTACTAGAATGGCTAAATTGTAAAGTATTGAAAACTAATGTTGGCGAAGATGTGGAGCAACTAAAACTCTAAATGTTGCTGGTGAGAGTGTAAAATGGTACAACTTTGGAGATCAATTGGCGATTTCTTTTAGAACTAAACATACATGTATACCCCATGACTTGTAGTTCTTCTTTTGGGTATTTACCCAAGAGAATTGTAAACTTAGGTACAGAAAAGCACTTTTTCAAGAATGTTCATTGCAGCTTCATTCATAATATACAAAACTGGAAACAACCCAAGGTTCATCAGTAGGAAAATGGTTAAAGAACCTGTGGTATATTCACATAAGTGAATAACTACTCAGCAATAAAAAAGAAACCAACTACTATACATATTGCATGAATGACTTTGATAGATATTATGTTTAGTGAAAAATACTGGACATGAGACAGTATATATTTCCATTTACATAAATTTCTAGAACAGGAAAAATTTGATCTTGATGTTCCTCTACCCCAACCTTCAAAAGTCTTCTTCTTTACATGAACTGGCTCTTCCTACTAGTATGTCTCATCATACACTACATTACTCTGTGAATAATGCTCTCCACATATACTTATGGACTTTATTTTAGTCTCAGAAATGTCCTAAATGCTGTTTTTAAGATGCTTTTTCTTCTCATGGTCAAACTCTACCCTTCAAGTCTTGGATTCAATATTATTTTCTCAGTGAAGATTTTCTTGATACTCTAATTTAGCCTAGATTAAGTAATCTCTCAGTTATATAGTTACAATATTCTATAGTTTTCTTTATTAGCTTTTAAAAAATAATTAAGTATTTATTTGTTGTATAATATACCTCTTCTACTAAGTTATAAGCTTCAGAGAACAAGATATGTATTTGTCTAGTTTATCTGCCATATTGTAGCCAATCAATAAATATTTCTTAAATGAATGAGGGAAAGAGAAATGAAGTCAAAGGAAGATAAACTGGAACTAAGTTCTCAGTGGTGAACCTAATGTGGACATCATATGTAGATGGGTGGAGTTCTCTCCTTGTTCCAAGGACGAGGCAGGCTCCCTTCTTGCAGGAAATAGCAAAGCTTCCCTCGATTTTCCTGGCAGAATTTTTTCAGGGGTTATTGAGGTAGTAGGCAGGATCATATTCTTTTGGCTTCTTTTCTTCCCACTACCATTGATGGAAACTGAATTTAGGCCCCAAATGGCATCAAAACTTTCATTCTACACTTTTTTCATTTTAGGATATTAGGACTTATCACCAGATTGGGGGGGGAAGGAACATTTGGGACCAGATCTTGTACAATGTGATAGAAAATAAATTAATCTTTATGTATAGAGTGGTTGCAGGTAGAATGTCAATCCCTATGTAGCAGTATTCTAGTTTCAACCTAGGTAGATGGTGTCTATTTGTCAAGAGAAAAACTATATAGCATCTTGGTGTCTATTCATCAAGAGAAGAACTATGTAGCATCTTTAACTTAGATTGCTCTTCTGCGTGAGTGATAGTTAGTCCCTTGGATCACTAGTAGGTGTTCTACAGACCTTCTTAGGTCCAGTAACAGATGATGTTAGTACACCGCCTATATCCCTTGGGCATAACAATTTAGTGTTTTCTGGCAGACTTCCAATAACCAACCTCTGCTCCTCTGCCTAACTTCTCTCCTAAGCTGGCTTAGCTATTCTTTGATATTACCACTGAGTTGTGAATAGCTTTCAACTAGCTCCTACCCCTGTGTATGGGAAGTACAACACTAAAGCATGAGTTTTATACTGTTTTCTTTGCAGGCTTAAGCTCCCATTGACCATAGTGATAGCTTGCTTTAAAATACACCCTTTATTGACTGCCTTCTTTCCCTTTTCTCACTTCCTTTCTCTCTCCTCATTCCCACTTTATATGTAGCCTAACATCCTGAGATAGATACCAAAGTATGAAATGGAAGAAGTATTGATGCCAGTTAGAACATCAGCTCCTCTTGACAATCCATTCACATCTTCCAGGTGACCTACTTACACTTGAATCTTTGTCTAAGATTGACTTCTGGAAGAATTCAAACTAACACAGGTGGCAGACTAGGCAGAATCTACTGTAATCTCCAAACTGCAATGGGTCACAATCTCGACACATTTGAGGAAGATGACAAACTTCCAAGAAAAATGTTATGATGGATCCTCAAGACACGTCCATTAATGGATATATATATGTGTATATATACACACAGATACATATAAACATATATGATCATATATATATAACATATGAACCCATGATGCAAAAGAAGGTCATCCCAGTAGGAGGCAGCAAGCATGTGGCCATTCTGGCAATGTGTTCCATTGTCCAATATAAATAATGAGACAATGGCTACCTAAGTCATTCAAGACCACAAAAGTTATTCATATTTTCTTTTGATTATTCATATTTTCTTATTTATTTATTTTTTAAATCTATTGATTATGCCATTACAGTTTTTCTATTCCCCCTTCATTCCCCTCCACCCTGCACCCCCCACCCCCACCATTCCCCCCCCTTTAGTTTATGACCATGTGTCTCAAGTTCTTTAGATTCTGTATTTCCCATACTATTCTTGCCCCCCCATCTATTTTCTACCTACCGTCTATGCTACTTATTTTCTGTACCTTCTCCCCCTTCTCCCCCTCCCATCCCCCTGTTGCTAACCCTCCATGAGATCTTCATTTCTATGTTTCAACTAGTTTGCTTTTGTTTTAGGTGTGGTTGTTAATAACTGTGAGTTTGCTGTCCTTTCACTGTTCATCTTTTTTTATCTTCTTTTTCTTAGATAAGTCCCTTTAACATTTCATATAATAAGGCCTTGATGATGATGAACTCCTTGAACTTGACCTTATCTGAGAAGCACTTTATCTGCCCTTCCATTCTAAATGAAAGCTTTGCTGGATAGAGCAATCTTGGATGTAGGTCCTTGCCTTTCATGACTTGGAATACCTCTTTCCAGCCCCTTCTTGCCTGTAAGGTCTCTTTTGAGAAATCTGCTGACAGTCTGATGGGGACTCCTTTGTAGGTGACTGTCCCCTTAGCTCTTGCTGCTTCTAGGATTCTCTCCTTCATTTTAATTTTGGCTAATATAATTATGATGTGCCTTGGTGTGTTCCTTCTTGGGTCCAACTTCTTTGGTACTCTCTGGGCTTCCTGGATTTTCTGGAAGTCTATTTCCTTTGCCAGATTGGGGAAATTCTCCCTTATTATTTGTTCAAATAAGTTTTCCACTGGTGGCTGTGCCTTTCCCCCTTCTGGTACCCCTATAATTCAGATGTTGGAGCATTTAAAGATGTCCTGGAGGTTCCTAAGACTCTCCTCATTTCTTTGAATTCTTGATTCTTGACTCTTTTCTGGTTGGCCATTATTTGCTTCCTTCTGGTCCACTCCATTGATTTGAGTCCCAGTTTCCTTTTCATTGCTATTGGTGTCCTGTGCAATTCCATTCATTTCAATTAGTTTCGCCTTCATATATTTGTCTAATTTGTCAGTATAATCAACCAGTTCTGTGAGGATCCTGATGACCAGTGTTTTAAACTGTGCGTCTGAGAGTTTTGCTATTTCTTCATCGCTTAGATCTATGGGCTCTGGGGCTTTGAGATCTTCTTGCAACATTTTTGATCTGTTCATGCCCTTTAAGTGTGAGAAGCGGCGCCTTGGACTCCCAGGTCACTGGGTTGTGACACTGTATGTGGGGGCGTGGTCAGAGTGGGGAAATGGTGACCCCCTCTGCTGTTTCTCACAGCTGGGTGAGGATCAGCACCATAGGTGGTTCACCTGGGCCAGGCCACTCAGAGTCGCTGGGTTATGACGCTGTATGTGGAGGTGGGGTCAGAGCAGGGAAATGGCGGCGCTCTCTGCTGCCGCTTGCCACGGGGACCCGCCCAGCCCCGGTCCAACCGCCCACTCCCTTGCCTGTCCACCCCCGCACAAATGCGCGACCACAGTCAACACGCAGCACCGCTCTCCCGCTGTCTCCCCCGCAGTCGCTCGCCTGGTGGCTCGCTCGGGCGCTCACTAGGTCCAACCCTGCGCCTGGATTCCGCGCATCTGGATTCCGCGCCTGAGTTCGTCTGACCGAGTTTTCCTGTGCAACCCCGCTTCACCAGCCACTGGTTTCGCCCCTTACCGGTCAGGCTGAAGAATTTGTTGTTTACGGACTTCCGAAAAGTTCAATTTTCCGTGTTCTGGCTATGTTTTCTATTGCTAGTATTTAGTTGTCTCTAAACTTGGTTGTGTGAGAAGGCACGGCACATCCACCTATGCCTCCATCTTGGTGGAAGTCCTCGTTTTTTTTTAAAAGAATCAGAGTTTAGGTTATTGTTTGAGTCTAAAGACTTTTTCAGATTTACTAATGTTTAATTTAAAAAATTTCTTTCTTTTTCAGGTTCATTAGTTAAATGCATAATCATTTATTTTAAACTATTTTTATTTTGTTTTAAATAAATTTGCCTATGGTTTTTTCTTTTTTAAATATTTTTTATTGATTATGCTATTAGTTTTCCCAATTTTCCCCCTCTATGCCCCCTCCACTTTGCCCTCCTCAACATCCCCCCGACCTTAGTTCACATCCATAGGTTGTACATATAAGTTCTTTGAGTCCTGTTTCCCATGACATTTTTTAATCTCTCCCTGTCTATTTTATGCCTACTAACCATGCTTCTTCTTCCCTGTACCTTTCCCCCCCATTCCTCCCTTTCCCCTCCCCACTGAAATCTGTCTGTGTGATGTTCATTTCTCTGATTCTGTTCCTGTTTTGGTTATTTGCTTAGTTTTTGTTTTTGTTGTTTTTCTTCTCTTTTGGGCTCATTCATTAATAGCTGTGAGTTTGTTTTTATTTTATCATTCATATTTTTTTATCTTCTTTTTCTTAGATAAGTCCTTTTAACATTTCATATAATAAGGGCTTGGTGATGATGAACTCCTTGAACTTGACCTTATGTGGGAAGCACTTTATCTGCCCTTCTGTTTTAAATGAAAGCTTTGCTGGATAGAATAATCTTGTATATAGGTACTTGCCTTTCATGACTTGGAATACTTCTTTCCAGCCCTTTCTTGCCTGCAGGGCTTCTTTTGAGAAATCAGCTGATAACCTTATGGGCACTCCTTTGTAGGTGACTGTCTCCTTTCCTCTTGCTTCTTTTAAGATTCTCTCTTTATCTTTAATTTTGGGTAACTTAATGATGATGTGTCTTGGTTTGTTCCTCTTTGGGTCCAACTTCTTTGGGACTCTCTAGGTGTCCTGGACTTCCTGAAAGTCTATTTCCTTCACCAGATTGGGGAAATTTTCCTTCATTATTTATTCAAATAAGTTTTCAATTTCTTGTGCTTCCTCTTCTCCTTCTGGGGCACCTATAATTTGGATATTGGAATATTTCAGGTTGTCCCACAGGTTTTTAAGAGTCTTCTTCACTTTTTTGAAGTCTTGTTTCTTCATTTTGTTCTGGATAGATATTTATTTTTTCTTTTTGTTCTAAATCATTGATTTTAGTCCTGTTTTCCTTCCTGTCACTGTTGGTTTCCTGAACATTTTGCTTTATTTCGCTTTAGGTATCCTTCATTTGTTTTTTCATTTTTTGACCAGACTCAATCAGCTCTGTGAGCATTTTGATTACCAGAGCTTTAAATTCTCCATCAGATAGGTTGGCGATCTGCTCCTCGCTTAGTTCTCTTTCTGAGGCTTTTCTCTGTTCTTTCGTTTGGGCCATATTTCTTTGTCTTGACACATCTGTTAAATTGTAGGCAGGCAGGCCCTTAGGTATTCCCCTGGGGAAGGGCAACCCTATCTGAGGTGCTATGACACTGCCTGTGGGGGAGGGGCCAGAGAGGGAACAGTGGAGCTCATCTGCTCCTCTCTAGTGCACTTTTCCATGAACTCTTGTGTGAGACTGGGAGTTTCTCCCGCTGCCACAATTGCCTGTAACCCACAGCCACCTCTGAATCCCCTTAAGTCAGCCCCTCCCACACAGTGAAGGATCTGGGCAGCCAGCCCCGCCTCCCAGCAAGCCCCACCCCCAAGGTTCGCTGGGTCTCGAGGTTTTTCTGAGTCACCTGTTGGCCTCTTGCCTTACCAGTCTGGTTGTTCTGATCGATTTTTTCTTTAATTCCTTTGTTGTCAGAGTTCAATGCAGTTTGATTTTCTGCTGTTTTTGGTTGTTTATTGATTTCAGATTGGCTGTTATCCTCCTTTTGGTTGGGTGAGAAAGCCAAGTGTCTCTACCTATGCCTTCATCTTGGCCTGAACTCCTGTATCTCGCCTGTGGGTTTTGATTGTAGCAATTCTTTCATTGTTGTCCACTTCTAGATATTTATTTCCACTATGAGTTTCTTTTTCAACTTAAAAAAGTACATTTATTGATTTAGAGTGAGAGAAAGGAGGAGAGTGAGGGAAACATTGATGTGAGCAAGAAACATTGATTGGTTGCCTCCCCATATTTGTCTCAGTCCAAGATGAACCCACAACCTAGGTATGTGCCCTGATCAGGAGTCAAACAGCCTAACTTTTGGTGTAGGGACAATGCTCCAACCAACTGAGCCACACCAGCCAAGGCTTTATTGAGATTTTCTGTTTACCCATGAATATTAGGGAGCATTTTTAACCTCAAGAGTAAAAAAAAGTTTTATAGATTCTTTACTTTTTATTGAATTCTACTTTAATTTCCTTGTGTCAGAAAACATGAGTTGATTGGTAGTCTGAAATTTATTGGAACTTTCTTTAGACATAGTATTTGATCATTTTAAAAATTTTTTGCAAATACTGTAGATGTATCTGAATATAAAACATTTTCTCATTTTGTTGTGTGTACTATCTAGATTTTACCCTATCTAATGCTTTTTAATCTCAATGACCATATGAGGTCTGTCCAGAAAGTATCCAGCCATGTAATATGAAAAATAGAGACAATTATTGAAGAAGATACAAGATACAAGATTATTGTACATAGGTTAATGACACTTCAGTCCCCTTCAAAGTAGGCACCTTGGGACCTCACACAGTTCTCCCAATTGCCATCGGCTGTCCTGTTGTATTTTTCTGAATCTCATCCACAGTCTGAAATCTCTTCCCTTTGAAAGGTGATTTTAGTTTTGGGGAAAAACAGAAGTTGTAGGACACCAAATCTGGGCTACAGTGGGGCTGAGTCACCTGGGCTGACTCACCAAATCTGGGCTATAGTGGGACTGGATGATTTCATGTTTTGTCAAAAAACTCTGCACCAAACCTGATGCATTGGTTTTTTTTTTTTTTTTAAGATTTTATTTATTTATCTTTAGAGGAGAAGGGAAGGAGAGAGGGAGAGAAACATCAATGTATGGTTGCGTTTGTGCGTCCCCTGCTGGAAACTGGCCTGCAGGGAACCTGCCTGCAACCTCGGCATGTGCCCTGACTGGGAATCGAACCGTGATTATCTGGTTCGCAGGCCCGCGCTCAATCCACTGAGCTACACCAGCCAGGGCTGATGCATTGGTTTTGATGCAGTGGTTTTGTTGTTGTGATGAAGCTGCCAATCACCAGTTGCCCATAGCCGTGGGCTTCTGAATCACCTGAATAGTTTCCATGAAAGAATGTTCAAGCTTAATGCAAAATTTGATGCAGATTCATTGCTCTACTCTCTCAGTCTTGAATGTGACAACCACCCCAGTACACATGCTCACTCAATGGCACTACCACTTCCAATGACTAGTACAATGAAGTCATCTTTGTTCACATGTGCACATTCCAGTCTACTCTTCTTAGTTGCTGGGTTACATCAATGTCACACAAACTGTTCTTGTTATATTAACAATTGCTGGGCTTTTTCCAAAGACCTCATATATGTATAAATATATATGTATATGTGTGTGTGTGTGTATATATTTATTTATTTATTTATTTATTTATTTATATATAATTGTTGTTAGAGTACAGTTCTCCATTTTCACCCCATCATGCTACCCCATGCCTCCCATTCCCACCCCCCCAAACCTACCCCCTTTGGCTTTGTCCATGTGTCCTTTATACATGTTCTTTGATGGCCCTTCCCCTATTTTCCCTCTCCCCCCTCCTCTCTAGTTACCATCAGTTTTTCTTTATTTTGATGTCTCTGGTTATATTTTGCTCAATTGTTGATTTTGTTGATTAGGTTCCACTAGGCGAGATCATATGGTATTTGTCTTTCACTGCCTGGCTTATTTACCTCACATAATGTTCTCCAGTAGTTCCATCCATGCTGTCACATAAGGTAGGAGCTCCTTCTTTCTTTCTGTTGCATAGCATTCCATTTTGTAAATGTACCACTCAGTTTTTTGATCCACTCATTTACTGATGGGCACTTAGGTTGCTTCCAGCACTTACATATTGTAAATTGAACTGCTATGAAAACTGGGGTGCATATGTTCTTTTGAATTGGCTTTTCAGAATTCTTAAGGTATAATCCCAGCAGTGGAATTGCTGGAGACCTCATATATTTTGAAATATATTTTTTTAATTTTTAAATTACAGTTGACATATGATATTCTATTAGTTTCAAGAGTACAACATAGTAATTAGACATTTATATAGCTTATGATCACCCCAATAAGTCTAGTGTCTGTCTGACACCATACATACCTATTACAATATTACTGACTATATTTCCTATGACAAGGGCTATATATTTTTATTTCTGTGATTTCTACTTGGTCTTTTTTATTTAGTTCTGATCTTGTTGTATTTCTATATTTGTTTCATAGTTTTTGGTCTTTTTTTGTAATCCATAGTTCCATCATAGCTACTTGTGTGTCCTAAGAATACTTGAAGTCTTTATCAATTTATCCTAAAAATCTGAAAGAAATTTATATTCTGATTGTTGAAATTGAGTTTTTTTGTGAAAAATATTTTTTACATGTTTGGTGTTCCTATTTGCAGGCACAACATTTTTGTTGTTGTTGCCCTTTTTGTTTCTTTCTCTCCCTCTATGCTTACTCCATCAGTAGTTTGGGGGTTTTCTTACTTAGGCCAAAGGCCCTAGTTTAGGGTCAGGTCTCATAATATGGTATTTTAGGTTTCCTGTTTTGTTATGCTATCAGGAAAGATCACAGTCTAGTTAATGAATCAATGGGCTGCTTGGTCAAACAAGGTTGTATTTGTCTCCTTTTACCTCTTTGGGTCTGTGGCTCCAAATAAGTTACAGCCCCAGTCAGTGTTTGGCAGTAGTTTGTGTTCGTTTTTTTCCATAGGTCCCTAGTTTGACCTAGTTTGACCTAGAGCTGAGCTAGAGCTATGAGCCTGGCTTTAGTCCATGCCGGTGACTAGATGCACTGATAGTCCTTTTTACTGCACAGTTGTCTTCCTGTTTACCTCTGCTTACCTTTTAACTTAGAGCCCATTAGGTCTATGGCTTAACTTGAATTAATAGCCTTGTGTTTTCTTATGTTTCTGGTCAGTGAAACTGCTTGTCTTGTTTTGACCTGAATTAATATAATCTCTCTCCCTATTCCTTCCTCTGTCATGCAATATGTTTGGAGCAGAGGGGATGTATTAAAGGGTCATTTACTGAGCTATCTTATTGAAAATCCACTTAGGGTTTTAAAGTAATTCTCTACAAGCAAAGAAAGAAAGAAAGAAGAAAATAGAGCATTCAGTTTATAAAGGAGCAATGAAAGGTTGTCTCTGCTTATAAGATCGGATCATTCTCTGCTAGCAAAGCAGAAATGTAGTTATAATTACTGCTTATTCTCCCCTAGTAGCCAGGGTCTTTAGCACTACTTTCTTATTATCTAGCATCTTCCACTTTCAGACCTGCTTCCTTCTCTTCACTTCACTTAAAATTTCCATTCCCTGGAGAGTAATCAGTACCCAGCTCTTTGTCAATTTAGCCATATAATGAAGTATTTGAGCTGAATTATAAATAAAGTTTGTGTGCTCATTGAGTCCTTAATTTGTCAACCTGTGGGATATACTTTGTGTGTGAGTGGTGATGGGAGGAAGAAGAGTTAGACTTGACTGCATGTCTATTCTCACAACAAGACAATGACCCAGAAACAGACTCAAGAGCCTCTGAAATGAGGCCAGTTAGAATGAGGAGGCAGCAGTTATTCTGACCTAAGTTCACCTGCTACAAGGAGAAGCCAACATGGGGAAAAGGGTTTTCTAAAGCAAAATCAAAACAAGGTGCGTGCATATACATGTATTTGTATGTGTGTCTCTATGTGTGGGTACGCACATGCATGTGCTGCTGAACTCCTTCCCTTCAAAATGAACGCAGAAGTACTCATCAACTGGGCTTCCAGTTACCACCTGGAAGTGTGGGAATTATGATCAGGGACCGGGATTATAAGAACTACGTAATTGCTCCATTTCTATTTTGTCTTCTACAAAAGTTACTGGTGATTCTCTATTTAACAAAAAAGACCCTAGGGCTTAACTTTAAGAACAGCAAGGGGAGAAGCTGGGCACTGTAGTCCATTCAATTGTCAGGCTTGGGAAGGAGAAGAATGGACCTCAATCAACAGAATAGTAGTGCCAGTTACTAAAGAACAAAATGAATGTCAAGAACCTTCTGCATGGAATCTGGTCAGGGTTTCAAAGGGTTATTTAACCATTAAAAGTTCTGTATGATTGTTAGAACCCTCCCCTTGCCCCCACTTACTTAATCTTACAGAATATATAAAACATGGTAAAAATCCTTCAATTTTGTCCATATATGTACTTAGGCTGAGGAAAGACCTTCATCCTCATTGGAACCAGTGAAACATTTGATGCCTAAGGAATTAAAAGACCCACACACAGGCTTGTCAAGGATCTGATGGAGGCTGTGGCTCTCTTTACAGAAATGTGTAAACATGAGTTTTATATAGAATTTCAGAGAGTTTGTGGATGTCTGGTTAAGGTATTTCCCAGTCTAAGAAGAAGCAAATGAATTTACAAAATATGCCGTAAGGGTTTCAAATTACCAATTCTCATAGGAAATGGGACCTCATGGATTTCCCAGAATCCCCCCAGCACCTTTGGGTGATAGGCATTATTTCTATCAGTGTTCACCCCATCACTGGTAATGATCTCTTATTCAGATTCAACAATATTGTCCAAGTACCTCCCTCCAGATTGTACCCACAGACACACGTAATAAATTTTTCAAACAGAATTAGATGACATTTTTCTCCATGGACCTTTTTGGTGCATGAGCTCCCTGATGCCAGAAGAGATTTCTGATCCACATACCACATCTATTGCTAATTTCTTTCATTCATGACCCTAGAAACACTGATGTTTTCTTACAGAATTTTTTCATAAGTGAGATTTCATTACTTTTTCATGATTATCGTACATATTTTAGATCCAACACACACCAAGGACACTTCATCAGCTTTAATGCTGTCTCCTTCAACAATATGGACATGATATCAGAAGAGTGTTTTAAAAGAATCTGCACAATCATTTCCAACTCAGTTAGCTTCTCCCCCATCTTTAAGACAGACAGTAGTTGAATTTTCTTATCACCATCACATTTCTGTATTTGGTAGATCTGCATTTGGTAGTTTTTCCTCTCCATCACTTGAAGATTCCATCTCAGACCTTGTCCCTTCATTTTCAGCAGATGATAGTGTAGTCACTGGACCAATTCCTAGCCTTGACTTCTCTGTGGGAATCACAGTGACATTTTGATCAAGGGGAGGAGATCTGAAAGTTAAGTAATTGAGGAAGGAGATGATCCCTAGGAGAAGAGAAAAATTTGAGGTGTTTCTTTTTTTAAAATTTATTTATGTATTTTTATTTTAATTGTTGTTCAAGTACAGTTTTCTGTCTTTTACTCCCATCCCAGCCCACCCCTCCCAGTCCTCCCCACCTCCCTCTCATTTCCACTCCCCCCACTCCAGGTTTTTGTCCATGTGTCCTCTGTACTTGTTCCTGTAAACCCTTCCTCTTTTCCCCTGAAATTCCCTCCCCTCTCCCCTCCGGTCACTGTCAGCCTGTTCTCTAGTTCAGTCTTTTGGCTTTTAAAATTCTTACTTATCCTTTAAATACTCAGTTCAAAAGGCCTCTTTTCAGTGAAGCCAACCCATCTCTCCCCGAGCAGTTACTTTCTTTACCCTTGTGTGCTCCTATTTCATTATAGTATTTCTCACATGGTTAGGACAAAGCTTGAACTGCCTGGGTTCAAATCACAGATCCGCTACTTTCTATGTGGTCTTAAGCAAGTCACTCAACCTGTCTATGGGTCAATTAGTGGCACAAAAGATTACTAATTCTGAGTTTTCTGTTTCATACCATAATGCCTCTCAATGTATAAATGCTCTAAACAGGAACAGTCAGTACTTATATTTCTCCTAGATTCTACCTCTATTTCAAGAAGTGCTCTCCCCTTCCATCCTTCTAGGATAGGCAGGACTCACCAGAAGACATGTATAAGAAGTCACTCCACCAATTAAGATAATAGGCCCAGAGGAGATCTGACTCCATGGCATCCCTGGTGTGCCAGTGAACCTGTGCCAGAAATAGGATGAGGCAGAAGAGCAAGCAGATGGCTAGGACCAGAAGAAAAGATGTCACAACCCATCAGTGTCTTTAGTCTGTCATGACTACCACCCCCACCTCTTCTGCTTCCAGATGCCATATATAAGGCAGGATCAAATTTAGAAATTCACCAAGGTAGGGAAGAAATGGGGGCTTATACCTTTCCCTTAACAAAGGTGACCTAAAATGTATTTTATACAATAAGACAGGATAGGTACCCAACAACTTGATGTCATATTGGAAGAGAAAAGGGGTAAAAAAAGAATATGAAAGCCCCACAGAGAAAGTTTGTTCCCTTGACAATTTTACCCCAGCAATACCCTGAGAGTCTGCATTTGTACCTGAGATGAAGCTGAGCATGGATACCTTCAGATCCAAGTTGGTGATCATGCTTCCTCTTCTAGGGAGGCAAGAGCTTAAGAGCCAGCCAAGACCAATTAGTATGGTGAGGACAGAGATTAAGAAGAAGGCCCTGGAATATTGGAGATAATCTGTCAAAGAGAAGGAGAAAGAAAAGCCTTGGTTAGTCCAGTGGGGAACCTCTCTCAAGAGAACCAGATAGAGTCTCTGAAAAGGGAGTGAGGACTAAGGAGATGAAGATGAGCTTGCTATGTGGCATCCAGAGAAACAATAGAGATCTTTCTTCTCAGCTCTTTATTGATACTTGGCATTTCTTTACTATGAAGAAGGCAAAGCCATCCTTGCAAAACTAAAGATGATAGACAAATAGTTCTGGTTATGTTAACACATTAACTTAGATGTAAAATAGCTAATAAGAGGTATGAGTTTAACATTATAACACAGATTAAATTTTTTTCTTGTTCCTAATTCTAATTCTAAAAGTAAAAAATGTTCAAAATAAGGGTTGGAAAGACTACAAAACTACCAAAAAGAAAGAAGACAATGAGCCATAATCCCACTTCCCAGAGATAACCTTTGGTAGTATTTTATTTCTTTCTAGTATTTTCTATCCTCTATGCATAGTAGATATAATACTCCATATCATGTGATTTTTTACTTTATATTATATGATAACAATTTTCCCAGATCACACTGTAAATATCATTTTAACGGCTACAAAATAGCATGTTATATTTTGTTTCATGAATAAACCATTGTTAGAGTTTGTTTCTCTTTTTTCTCTTTCAAATGTATCTGATATGTATAAGCCTCGTCATCCTGTGACTACAAAATGAAGTCACTTTTACTTTAACTCCTATTTTGTAATAATTTCATACCCTCAATTTACTGGATTGCAGGGATTTAAAACCCCCCAAATATCTCCCATTCTTTTGAAATTTCCTTAAGGTCCTATCTCCTGTTTGTTTAAAGAGACGTCTGCTAAAGTTCTTTTGCTCCAAAGCCCTTACCCAAGTTCTATACACTCCTCTCCCCACTCCTCTTGGCTCCAGATCACTGGTCTCTTTGGTTCTGCCATTCACTTCAAATGGGATGTTGGTGAGAGAGAAGGAGGAGCATGCTAAACCTCACTTCTTTGTTACCATATCCCTGATATGGAACAGATCCTTCCTGGCTTCTCAAAAAATATTTTAAGAAACACAGCCTAACCTTTTCATCCTAGGCCTGGAAGAATAGCTCCAACAAAAAGTATGGTAAGAAGAAGGACTGTTCTGCCATCAGTGAGGTTGTGATCAGAGAATGCACCATCAACATTCACAAGTATAACCATGGAGTGAGTTCCAGGAAGCATGCCCTCTGGGCACTCAGATCTGGAAATTTGCCATGAAGAAAATGGGAACTCCAGATGTGCACTTTGACATCAGCCAGGCTCAACAAAGCTATCTGGGCCAAAGGAATAAAGAATGTCCCATACTGTTTCTGGGTGTGGTTGTCTAGAAAATGTAGTGAGAATGAAGATACACCAAACAAGCTCTATACATTGGTTACCTACATACCTGTCACCACTTTAAAAAAACTTACAAACAGTTAATGTGATAAAAACTAACTTCTGGTTTTTGAATAAAGTTATAAAACTGCAAAAAAATAGAAGCTAACTTACAATTGTAAGATGATATAGCTTTCCTGAGATACCACAGACTCAGAGATTTCTTCAATATCCTTTGCAGGGTGCCTCCTTGTCTAGCTTCTTTCCAGTCTCAGTGGAGCAGGAGCCAGTTAATCTCCACCACAGAAAGTCCTCTAAGCACTTCTATGCCTAAGAATCACAATCTAGCTTCCAAGTAACCCAGAGACACAAAATTATGTATGCGAGATTATCCCACTCTAAGACCAGCATCTAAAATTTCATTTACTTTTTTAGAATTTACCAGTTACTAACACCATCAATAATAATGTCCATAAAAAGAAACTATACCCCAAGTCACAGATGTGAGTTGCTCTTCAATTTAGCTACATTTAAACATAATAACCCAAGAGTAGCACATTTTCTAAAAACTGGGTCACACAGAATTAGCAGTATATGTAGCCAGTCAGAACCACCAGTCTAGACTAATCTGCATGAAGCTCAGTGACAGGCATCCTTTGAAGTATTTAGCACACAATCTCCCATGGGCCTTAGTAGCCCGTGTTTATAGACTGGGAGCCTTACCAATAGCCCCCTTGAGTACAGCTAATTGAACTAAGGAAGGGATCTGACCCAGGTTGGATGGATTTGATTCTTCTGTTTAGAAATTTGGATTTGGGAATGATTAATGCTAATTTCCTCTTTTGCTATCTTGAACCAAGAATATATAAAGCTAGACTAGGATATTACTTTTGGGGCACTTACACACCAATAAATAGGAAAAACTGAGCTATAAAGGTAAAACAAAGCATAAACAAAATTGGGTGACACAGCAACTCTAGAGACACTGAGTGACTGGTGGGCTTGATCCAGTCTCCTCTAGAATCCCCTAATTCCAATTCCCAGCAAACTTTCTGACTTGGGAGTCTATGAGATTCTTCTGAATCCTTACAAATATGTTTGCTCTTTAGCTTATGCTAGTTCAAATTAGTTCTGATATTTAAAACATAAAGCACACGGTATAAGATATTCAGTTGAACTCCGGTATAAAATATGTTACAGTCCAGCTTTATTCTACCTTGAGGGGAAGACTGTGCTTTCATGCTTTGTTACAATTTTCTATGTCATAGCTCCTCATCTCTGAAAAGTAAATAAACATGTGAAAAGATGCTCAGGATCATTAGCCATCAGAGAGATGCAAATTAAAACCACAATGAGATACCACTTTACACCAGTAGGCCATCATAAACAAATCAACAAACAAAAAGTACTGATCAGGTTGTGGAGAAAAGGGAACTTTAATACACTGTTCATGTGCAGACTGGTGCAGCCAATATGGAAAACAGTGTGGAATTTCCTCAGAAAACTAAAAATGGAACTGTCTTTTTACCCTACTGGGATTATACCCTAAGAATTCTGAAAGACCATTTCAAAAGAACCTATGCAATCCAATGTTCATAGCAGCACAATTTACAATAGCCAAGTGCTGGAAGCAACCTAAGTGCCCATCAGTAAATGAGTGGATCAAAAAACTATGGTATATTGTCCTGGCTCATGTGGCTTAGTGGATTGAGTGCCAGTCAGTGAACGAAAGGATCACTGGTTCAATTCCCAGTCAGGGCGCAGGCCTGGGTTGCACACCAGGTCCCTGGTAGGGGGTACACAAGAGGCAACCACACACTGATGTTTCTCTCTCTCTCTTTCTCCCTCCCTTCCCCTATAAAAATAAATAAATAACATCTTTTAAAAAACTGCAGTATATTTACACAATGGAATACTACACAACAGAAAGAAAAAAGGAACTCCTACCCTTCATGACAGCATGGATAGAACTGGAGAGCATTATTCTACGTGAAATAATCCAGGCAGTGAAAGACAAATACCATATGATCTCACCTATAAGTGAAACCTAATCAACAAAACAAACAAATGAGCAACACAGAATCAGAGGCATGGAAACAACAAACTGAGAGTGACCAGAAGGGAGTGGCGAGGGGGATGACAGGAGAAAGAAGGGGAAGGGGCAAGCCAAGGAACGTGAGTAGAGGACTCATGGGTATGGACAATGAGGGGAAGAATTGAATGTGGGAGTATTGGGTGTGAGGCATGGAAGGGCAATGGGGAAAAAGGCAGGACAACTGTAAATGAACACCAATTAAAAAAAAAGAGTCTAATCAAATTTACAATGACCTTACAGTGAAGGATTCTGGTGTTCTGATATAAGTCAGGGTTAGCCCCAGTCCAAAGGAAGTTATATCTCTAGCAGGTCATTGTGCAAAATTTTAAAAATCACAAAAATATTTCTGTTAAAATATGTGAACAATGAACTCAAAATTGGTAAAACAGAAAATGGCAAGTATTGGGCTGCTTTCCATATTGGTCTTTTAATAACAATAGGAGTGGAGGGAGTGGTGGAGTACAAATGGAGACAACTGTACTTGAACAATAAAAATAATATAAATAAATAAAAATTTAAAAAGAACAAAAAACCAATAATATGAAAAATATAATTATATGCCAATTTTGTTCTTGTACCCAGACATAAAAAGTAACTAAGTTTAAAAAAGATTCAATGCAATTCCTATCAAGATTTCACAACATATTTCAGAGAACTAGAAAAATATTCCAAAAGTTTATATGGAACCACAGAAAACACTAAATAGCAACAGTGATCCTGAGGGAAAAAAAATTGGTAGACTCATGCTACATAATGCCAAACTATACTATAAAGCCACAATTAGCAAAACAGCATGGTACTGACATGAAAACACACATAGGTCAGTGGAATAGAATAGAGAGCCAAGAAATAAAACCACAGATTTCTGGCTAATTAATATTTGACAAAGGATGCAAAAACATACAATGGCTAAAGACAGTTTATTCAATAATATGATATTGAAAAATTGAACAGATATGGACAGAAATATGAAACTAGATCACCCTTTTATGCCACACATAAGAAAAATTCAAAATGGATTAAAGAATTAAGTGTTACTCTTGAAACCATAAAAAATCTTGTAACAAAACTTAGGCAGTAAAATCTTTGACATTGGTTGTAGTAATATTTTTTCTCCCTTCCTTAAGCAAGGGAAACAAAAGAAAAAAATAAACAACTGGAGCACATCACCTAAAAAGGTTTTGCAAGGTCAAACAGAGCATCAAAAATGAAAATGTACACATTCACTGATACATCTGATAAGGTGTATAATATACAAATTTATTAAAACTTATAAAACTCGAACCAAAACCAAACAATTCAATTTAAAAATGTAGAAAGGACCTGAAACACACTATCCAAAGAGGACGAATATATGGCCAATAGGCATTTGAAAAGATGCTCAATGTCAAACCATCAGCAAAATGCCCATTAAATCCACAATGAGATATCATATGACACCCCTCAGAATGGGATCATCAATAAATCAATAAGCAACATGTGCTGGTGAGGATGTGGAGAAAGGGGAACTCTTCTGGAATGTAGATTGGTGCAGCCACTTTAAAATCTCTTTAAAAAGGTTCTATTTTATTTATTCTTAGAGAGAGGGGAAGGGAGGGAGAAAGAGAGGGGGAGAAACATCAATGTATGGTTGCTTCTCACACCACGTGGCCCTCACTAGGGACCTGGCCCACAACCCAGGCATGTGCCCTGGCTGGGAATTAAACTGGCAACCCTTTGGTTCACAGCCTGCACTCAATCCACTGAGCTACAGCAGCCAGGGCTGGTGCAGCCACTTTAGAAAACAGTATGGATTTACCTAAAAAAATTAAAAACAGAACTCCCTTTTGACTCAGCAATTCTGTTCTGGGGGTTTATCCAAAGAAACCTGAAACACTAATTCAAAAGAATATAGGCACCCCTATGTTCACTGCTGTGTTATTTACAATAGCCAGATTTGGAAGCAGGCTTAGTGTCCATCAGTAGAATGGAATACTATTTGGCTGTAAAAAAGAAAAAGAAAAGAAAAGAAAATTTTGTCATTTGTGACAGCCTGGATGGGCCTGGAGAATATTATGCTAGGTAAAATAAACCAGTGACAGAGAGAGATAAATATCATATGATTTCATTGATATGTGAAATCAAATGAAGAAACTTAACTAACAAGCAAAAGAGAGACAAAATCATAGAGAGCAGGCTGACAGTTCTAGGTAGGGGATGCATTGCAGTGTGGTGGGATCAAACAAACAAATCAAGAACTCACAGACCTGGAGAACAACGTAGTGTTTGTGGGGGGAGTGTGTCGGGGGAGGTGGAAGAGGGTAAGGGGGATAAATGGTAATGGAAAAAATACAATGAATGAATGACAGTTTTCACAAAGCTTAGCCAGCAAAATTTCAAAATCTTAGAAATTCTTCCTGTCAAGATGGTGGCATAGGTAAACATGGCTCACTTCCTCATGAAACCACATCAAAATGACAACTAAAATATAGAACATCCATCACTCAGAACTGTCAGAAATTTAGTTGAATAGAAGTCTGACAACTATGAATTAAAGAAACCACATCCATCCAGACTGGTAGGAGGGCCAGAGATGTGGAACAAGATGATCCCACAACCGTGTATGGTAGATGAAAATTCAGGAGGGATATCTCAGGAGTGAAGAGTCCCAGCCCCACACCAGGCCCTCAGGCCTGGATTGCACGCCAGGAAAATAAGTCCCCATAACTTCAGGCTGCAAAAATCAGTGGGGACTGAGTCAATGGAAAACACTTTTGCAGTCACTGGCAGTTCACCTCAAAGAACCCATAAACAGACTTTCTCAGACTTATGCCCTCTAAGCTCCAGGACCAGGGTAGCAGCTTGAAAGGCACCAGTGGCATACAGGAAAGAACTGAAGTGATTGGCAGGCATCAAGGTGAGAGCTGAGGGACAGCTTTATCCCAGACAGAAAGATAGACAGAGGCCATTGTCTCTTTTCTGAACCCTCCCATCATAGAGCCACAGAGATGCCAGGCAGGTGCCATATTTGAGACTTCATCAACCTGGCTAACACTGTTCACCTACTCTGAAGATCTCTAGAGACTCTGGCCCACCCAACCTATGAGTCCACCCAAACTGCTTTTCCTTATTAACGTCTGGACTTGACTCAGGCTTCACAACTTTCTGAATCACCTCAAACAAGCAACAACAAGCCTTAGTGAGCCTCTACCCCCCATACTTCTTCCTAAGTGGCTGCAGTAACAGCAGCCAGCCTAGAAGCACAGCTTGCCTTTGTCTGGGAATCTCCAAGCCCAGCACAAGTAGAAGCCATCTCAGATAGCTTTATAGCTCAAGCAGGGTGACCCTGGGCAGAGCACAGGCAGAGACTGACCTTGGCCTGCACCACCTGGCATACCCCAGAGCCTGCGCATGCAGTGAACAGCTACAGACCACATTAGAGCACCATCACCATCCCCCTACACAACTGATCCTCCATGCAGGGTGACAGTTGGTAGTCAGTGGCCACAGCCAGTCCTTGCAACTGACTGCGGAGTTTTCCTTGTAAAGAACTTCCCCAATCTGGCAAAGGAAATAGACTTCCAGGAAGTCCAGGTAGCTCAAAGAGTCCCAAAGAAGTTGGACCCAAGGAGGAACACACCAAGGCACATCATCATTATATTACCCAAGATTAAAATGAAGGAGAGAATCCTAGAAGCAGCAAGAGATAAGGGGACAGTTACCTACAAAGGAGCTCCCATCAGACTGTCAGCTGATTTCTCAAAAGAGACCTTCCAGGCAAGAAGGGGCTGGAAAGAAGTATTCCAAGTCATAAAAGGCAAGAACCTACATCCAAGATTGCTCTATCCAGCAAAGCTTTCATTTAGAATGGAAGGACAGATAAAGTGCTTCCCAGATAAGGTCAAGTTAAAGGAGTTCATCACACTAAGTCTTATTATATGAAATGTTAAAGGGACTTATCTAAGAAAAAGAAGATAAAAAACATGTACAGTAAAATCACAGCAAACTTGCAATTATTAACAACCACACCTAAACAAAAACAAAAACAAACTAAGCAAACAACTAGAACAGGAACAGAAACACAGAAATGGAGATCACATGGAGGATTATCAACAGGGAAGTGGGAGGAGGAGAGAGGGGGAAAAGGTACAGAGAATAAGTAGCATAGACGGTAGGTAGAAAATAGATGGGGGGAGGTTAAGAATAGTATGGGAAATGTAGATGCTAAAGAACTTATATGTATGACATATGGACATGAACTAAAGAAGGGGAATGTGGGTGGAGGGGCGTAAAGGAGGGGCAATGGGACAACTATAATAGCATAATTGATAAAATATATTTTTTTAAAAGAGAGAAAAGCAGTTTGGTACCTACAGGGGAGTTCCCATAAGACTGTCAGCTGATTTCTCAAAAGAAATTTTGCAGGCTAGAAGGGATTGACAAGATACCCCTTCAGAATCATGACAAGCAGGGACAAAGTCATGACTATTCAAAGTCATGAAAAGCAGGGACCTACAGCCAAGACTGGTCTTCCTGGCAAAGATATTTAGAACCTAAGGGCAGATAAAGAGCTCCCCAGCCAAAAAAAAAAAAAGCTAAATGAGTTCACCATCACCAAATCATTATTATATGAAATGTTAAAGGGATTTATTAAAGAAAAGAAGATCAAAACTATGAACAATAAAATGGCAATAAAAAACATATCTATCAACAATTGAATCTAAAAAACAAACTAAGCAAACAAGAACAGAGACAGAATCATGGATACAGAGAAAAATTTGATGGTTTCCAGACAGGTGGGCATGTGGGGAAATTGGTGAAGAGGTGAGGGGATTAAGAAGTACAAACAGGACACCTGGCTGGTGTAGCTCAGTGGATTGAGCGCATGCTGCGAATCAAAGGGTCGCCAGTTCCATTCCCAGTGAGGGCACATGCCCAGGTTGCAGGCGAAGTCCCCAGTGAGGGCCATGTGAGATGAAACCACACAGTGATGTTTCTCTCCCTCTCTTTCTCCCTCCCTTCCCCTCTCTCTAAAAATAAATTTAAAAAAAAAAGAAGTACAAATAGGTCCTTACAGAATAGCCATGCTAATGTAAAGTACAATACAGGAAATGGAGTAGCCAAAGAACTTATACACATGACCCATGGACATTAACAATTGTGGGCTACTCCCTCAACTGCCTGAGGGATTAGGGGTGCTGGGTGAAGAAGGGCAGAGAGGGAAAAATTGGGACAACTGTAATAGCATAATCAATAAAATATAATTTAAAAAAATCTTAGAACCTAAGTTACAAAAGATCGTATTTGTACACGAGAGTAAGAAATGTGGTCCAGGGAGAGGAGTGCCCCAGATAGACAGAACATTCCTGTGGGTCACCTGTATCCAAACATTTCTGAAGCTTTCCTTAATGATACATTGTGATGTGGACTTAGGTTGAAGGAGTAGCAAGGCAAGCCTCCCAGTGTTCTGAAGACAATGGATCTAATACCCTGGGAAGAGAGGTGATGTCACTTTTAATTTGGAGAGAGAGAAGTCCAAATCACTTGAAAAACTTGGTAAGGTCCTTGCTGGTGTTCTCAGGATCATCCCAGTCAGTGATTCTGCACTTCAAAGTACCATCAGGTAGGATATAAAAGCTACCAAGCCTGGAAGAGACACTAATCAACCTAAAAGCAGTAGTGTATTTCAATTGGCAGTTTGTGACTGATGGGCAGTATCTTCTTCTACTGTTGTGAAAGTAAAGCTTGCCTGGGAGGTTTTGGAAAGTGGGAGAGGCAAGGCTATAAAGCCACCAGCTCTTGTGAACAAACAGGCTCGGTTAACAGTATACATTCGAGCTATCAACCCCCTGAAAGGAAGCAGTGGGAAAGCCAAGATGACATTAGAAGAAAGAATCAGAGGAGAGAAGCCAGCACCTGCGACTCAGCAGTTCCAAAGAGATTTGGTGGCAGGCTCCCTCACCGCACCCTGTGTTCTTCAGCAAAGGGTAGACAGGCAGAGTTTCAGTAAGATCTAGCCCTTTTTAAACTGTGAAGGAGCTAGACTTAGTAGTGGATGGATGTGGGGTGTGAATGTTAATTATGAGGATGAAGGTGGTACTATTGGAGACAAAGCAGGGGATTAGCCTATTTATTTAGGCAAATCTAACCTGCACACTGCTGCTATTGTGTCTTCATTCCAGGTTCACAGGCCGAGACAAAACTTCCTCAGCGGAAGTGCACACAGGAGGTGGTCTAGAAAAGATCCTGGATGGAGACATAGCACCCTGTAGAGGAAGCTGTAAAATCTTGACAGAATAAAGCTTCTCCAACAACCTGGTGGTATTTAATGTATAGTGGTTCCTGGGGCCCTGGCCTGTGGCGCCCAGTGCCTTTACTAAAACAGCTACGTTATCTTCCCTACCCTCTGCAGAACAGTTAAAGTTACTCTCTGCGGCAATGCAGTCTTGACATTCTGATCTCACCTACAATCCAAGGGAATTAACAGAGGAGTCTATTCCACACTTCAGACCAAATACTAAATGTGAAGGATGGTGTCCTTCTGCATCCCATCAGCAATGGCTGCAGCAGAGTCTAACAGGCATCAAAGTTCTTGAATTTGGGTAATCATGGATTTAGGTAATAATAATGTATTGTCACAGACTGATGAAGCCTTGGCATATGAATTATATTTTGGGAATTCCTTATGAGAGCTGTATTACAGACTGAACCTAGAATTAGGACTAGTTAACACTGGAAATAGTGGGGTGGGACTTGTAGTTCTGTATATAGAGGACTTAGTTGACTTTCTCTAAACCACAGGTAGCAAACACACAGCCCTCCACCTCGTTTTATCTGGTCCGGCACCTTGTTTCTACCTGACTGCAGCACTGAGGTGTTGCTTAACTGTTAGAGAATAGTTACATTTATACAGTTGTGAAATAACATTTGGCCCTTTGAAGGCAACTGCGAGGCTGATGTGGCCACCCCCCCCCCACTCCCCTGGTGAAAATGAATTTGACACCCCTGCTCTATACCATCAACATTTGGCTTCAGGTGAATTCAAGGCTCTAAAAATAAACTATTTGCTATTTTGAATGACAAAATATCAAGATTCTGACTCATTAAAAATTTAAACAATAATCTCAAATCCTGAGTTTTAGCCTGGGAACAGTTGCACATTTGAATACTAGTCACATTGCTTCACAGTAGCAGCTTGTAAATGACAAAAGAGTTCTTCCCCAGAGAGTAAAGAGAATATCAGCTCATTGTTTGGGAAAAGAAACATCCTGAGATAGAAGAGAGAGGGGCACACTGAGGACACCAAAGATAGGATGCTACAGTCACAATAGCCATCCACTAGTGGGAAGATCCACTCTGAACTTAGAGACGTGAGGGCCAAACGATCTTGGAGGAAGAAAGATGAAGGACAGTATGGCAGGAAGCTCTGAAACTGTGGGACCCGTGGCATTAAACTTAGTGGCACTCACAGGGTGGCTTGGGTGTGTGGCTCCAGCACAGCTCATGGTTGCATGAGATCCAGAGTCCTGAGTAGAGCTGAAGGCCATTCTTGATCACCAGGAACTGTACCCAGTTCAGTGGGCACACGCAGATCAGCATCAGGAGGCTAAAACCACAGAGGCTGCCACAGAACATTCGGATGTAGGTGTGTGTCTGATCCACATGCTGCTGCCGCCTCTGGGGTGGCATCGAGGCACTCGGATGTTTGTTGGTGGGGAGGGTAGGCTACAAGGATGAGGGAAATATTGCCTACCCAAAAAGGTAAGCCTTGATCCCCAGGGTCACCTACTCTTCTCTACCTTGAGTGTCCCCATGTGTGTTTGATTTGTGGATATCTACCCCATCCCTTCTATAAAAAACAAAAGGGTAATCTTTTCTCTGTTTTTAGGATGCTCTACCTAGGTCCACCTTTAAGCAAGTCCTCTTCCTTCCATCTGACCTGTAATTAGGTACCTCCTCACCCTTTGGTATTTCCGGTTTCCCTTAAGTTTGGGAACCTCAGGACTGTAGAAGGTCAAGACTAATTGTTCCCTCCTCTCCATCTTGGCAGCCAGTTTACTTTCTAACTGTCACGGAATTTGTGTCAGCACCTCCTGACAAATGCTGGCAGAATCAAAAGGGGTCGGAATCCACAGTCCATATCCCACCCACCCTTCCCTGACTCCTTCCAACTACTTTATTAAATAAATCCGCAAGTATTTTGTCAGCAGTTGCTGCATCTCAGGCTTTGTGTTAGGTCCTAGGACGTAAAGAAGAATCAGGCAGTTTTCTTTTTTTCAATAATTTTTAAAATTGTTGTTTAAGTACAGATGTCTCCATTTCCTCTCAAGACACAGTTTTCTAATAGCAAATAAAAAAGTGTAACTCACACATCTCTAGGACTCAGCTTGTGGTTATAATTAAGATTATACATATGGGTTTAATATGCTGACATGCTCATATACTAGCGGTCCAGAATCCATGCTCTTGTCCAGCTCCAAGAGGAAAGTCCCAGGTGTATGACAGAAGGCTCATGAACTAGTTTGTCAGCCACAATTCTTCACGGAGCTTCCACCCTTTTCTTCCCCTTGCTCTGGTTCCCTCTCTTTAATGCCCTCTGTTCATGAAGTCATTTAAGGGTGCTACCCACCCTGCCACTGCTACTGCTGATAGGGCCCACTGTGAAAAGGCCAGGATTCCTATCCCAGGGGCTACCAGCCAATGTGCTGAAAGCTGCCATCAAGATGCTGCAGCCGTGTGGATTCTATGTGGAAGGGAGGAGAATGACCTTCCCTGGGTCCATAGTCAGCATGACATGTGGCCCAGAGTACCGCAAAATATCCTTTTCAAACAACTCAGAGTTGGTCCTAACTCCTTTCCCTACAGGAGCTCAAAATCACTCCAAGATGCTGAATGGATGGCACCCTGTTCTACAGTATAGACACTGATTCAAATAAATACCCACTTGGATCACCAGCTCATATTTTCCACAAACAGATCAACTTTGATTCCTAAGTTGGGGCTGAATCAGAATGCCCTTTCACACTGTGCTAGCATACCCTTATCCCTGCCCTCCCCTGGTGGTGGGAACTACTGGCAGTAGCCTATATTATGTCTATGCTTTGGTACATAGTCCTGCTCCTGCAAAACTGGTATTTGACTTTCTGTCTCTTATACTTAGCCTAGTGCCTGGAAGAAATAGTGTTCGATGTTGAATGAATGAGTCAACAATACATTTATATGTAAAGTACAAAGGTTAATGCCGAGTACAGAATGGTTAATATTGTCAGAAGAAAGTTGTGGAAAGTTTACTGGGTGGAGTGCTGTACTAGCTGGATTTTAAAGGAATTTGCCAGTTAAACAAAGTAGAAGGACTTCTGAAGCAAAGAGAATAGTAGGTCTTGGCAGGAATCCACGTACAGCATGTAGTTCTGAGGGCAAAAGAAGCAGTGTGGTTCTACTAAGCACAAAAATCAAAGGTAAGTGTTGAAGGTTGCTGATACAGTCAAGGACTAGACCACAAAGAGTCTTTTATGCCATGCTATGTGATTACACGGATGTTCCCCCCCCCCCAAAAAAAAAAGAGAATGATCTTCTGGAGGGCAGACCTCTTGCAGTACAGGTTTCCCCTACTAGGTGAGTGTTCTAGGAACCCATCTTTATCAGTGTACATGCTGGTGTTGTTCTGAGAGGCTGCGTTCAGCTTCAGTGAATTTTTTTGGAAGACTCTTTCGATGTGTTTCCCCATTTCATGATGGGTGATTTACAAGCGCACCTGCCCACAGAGTGTTCTGAAGCTTTTGACCAAGAACAGTAGGACCCCCTTGCCCCACCCTCCCTATTCACCCAATCTCACCTTGATGAAAAAAGTTTCCCTGGATGAAAAAAGTCCTCAAAGGGAAACATTTTTGCTGATGGGGAAGAGGTGAAATAAAAAAAAGGCAGAAGCACTAAAACCATCAAAATTAATGGGTTCAAAACTGTGTTGAGCATTGGAAAAAACATCTCAATAGGTGCATTGCATCAAATCGAGAGTATTTTAAAGATGACTGAAGCTCAAACATGTAAGAATAAATGCAAATTTTATAAGTAAATTCTGAGGTTTGGGGGGTCCTCCCATATATTGTGATATCCCAAATCTTGGAATACTCTAGCCTTACTGACATGATTATAGGAAAGACTTTTCCACCTACAGCCAACTGGTTTGTACACCATAACTATTAGATACACATGTTGGCTAGAGAGCTAGATATAAAGTTTGCATTAAGAGGCCTGTATTTTAATCCTGGCTCTAATATTTACTTAGTCCCAACACTTACTGTCTAGGTTCCTTTGAGAAATTTCCTTAATCTCACTGGCCTTTGGTTTCTTCATTCCTAAAACCGGGATAACAATCATTCCTATCTCATAGAAGTTTTGTGAAGATTAAATGAGATAATACACATAAAGCTCTTTACACAGTGCCTTAGGTACTCAATCAACTCTATTCTTGATGGATATTGATATTATTGATAAGTATATTATCTGTGTCAAACAATTATTAGTGCTCAGTAAACACTATTCTTACTTTTAAAACTTTCTTTGCAAGTTTGCTCAAGCCTGGCTTTGGCACAGACTATGCTGAGGCAGATGAAACACTGAAGTTAATGGAAAAAATGTCAACCCTTAGCCCTTCACTAGTAACAATAAACAAGTACATTACCAAAGAGATGATTTTGACATCAGGGGGGCGGGTAATGGGTATTTTATAAATAGTATCTGCTTTGGTAAATGATGCAGCTCTCTAGCTATTAAAGGAACAGGTCAGGCACCATTCAACTCCTAGACCTACTTCAGGCCTACCAAGGCAGGAAGAATCTTTGGCCACTGGAAATCTGCTAGGACCTTTGATGCATATGACAAAACAAGCATTTCTTTATACCTGGTGGTTGTGTATATTGCCATTTTCCCATTTTCAAAAGCAATTTTGGGTCCCTGGCTTGTGTGGAAGCATTGCCCCTGAGCCTGTGGGCAAGCACAGTGGACCCTGGAACCCATGGGGTCAGCTGGAGCATGGCCAAGAACAGACTCACAGCCACCAGCAGACCCAGAGCCATGAGGACTGACCCAACATTACCTGGATCTGCTGCTGAAAGACTGTGGGGACTATTTATGTTCCCTGCTGCTTCTGGTGGAAGACTATGCTCCCTGCTGCTTCTGGAAGAATCCCAGAGCTATGCTTCTGCCCTGAGGCCATTCAATGTGGATCATGTCCTAGGCAGGTTAAGGACTCACTTGGGTCTTTGAGAAAACAACTCGAGACAGGGACTTCTGGCCAAGATTGAGGTATAGGTAGACATACTGTGCCTCCTTGCACAACCAAAAGAAAGAAAACAACAACAAATTTAAACAAAAAACAACCAGAGCTGACAAAAAAATCAAACTGTATGTGAGTCCAACAACCAAGGAGTTAAAGAATAAACATTCATTCAGATTGGTAAAAGGGGAAGAGATGGGCAGCTGGGCAGAGAGGACTTGTGGCAAGGCAGTGGCTGGCAGACAGGGCAGTCCCACATTTGTGTGCGTAGAAACAACTGGGGAGTGAGACAGACCATGCAACCCAGAGTTTCAGCATGGGGGAATAAAACCTCAAACCTCTGACTAAAAAAAAAACCTGTGGGGGTTGAGGCAGCAGCAGGAGAAACTCCCAGCCTCACAGTAGAGTTCATTGGAGAGACCAACAGGGTCCCAGAATGTACACAAATCCACCCAACCAGGAGTCAGCAGCGGAAGGGCCCAATTTGCTTGTGGGAAGCAGGGGAAGTGATTGAAATCCTGCAGAGAGTGGAGCAAGTAGCATTATTCCCTCTTGGACCCTTTCCCCACATACAGTGTCACAACACAGCAAAATGGGTGGCCCCACTCTGGTGAACACCTAAGGCTCTACCCCTTACTACATAATAGGTATGTCAAGACCAAAAAAAAAAAAAAAAGGCCCAAATGAAAGAACAGATCCGAGCTCCAGAAAAAATACAACTAAGTGATGAAGAGATAGCCAACCTATCAGATGCAGAGTTCAAAACAGTAGTATTCGGGTTGCTCACAGAAATGGTTGGATATGGTCACAAATTAGAGGGGAAAAAATGAAGGCTATGCTAAGTGAAATAAAGGAAAATGTACAGGGAACCAATAGTAATGAGAAGGAAACCAAGACTCAAATCAACAGTGTGGACCAGCAGGAAGAAAGAAACATTCAACCAGAACAAAATGAAGAAACGAATTCAGAACAATGAGGAGAGGCTTAGGAACCTCCAGGACATCTTTAAATGTTCCAACATCCAAATTATAGGGGTGCCAGAAGGGGAAGAGGAAGAGCCACCAGTGGAAAACTTATTTGAACAAATAATAAGGGAGAATTTCCCCAATCTGGCAAAGGAAATAGACTTCCAGGAAATCCAGGAAGCTCAGAGAGTCCCAAAGAAGTTGGACCCAAGGAGGAACACACCAAGGCACATCATAATTACATTACCCAAGATTAAAATGAAGGAGAGAATTCTAGAAGCAGCAAGAGATAAGGGGACAGTCACCTACAAAGGAGTTCCCATCAGACTGTCAGCTGATTGCTCAAAAGAGACCTTCCAGGCAAGAAGGGGCTGGAAAGAAGTATTCCAAGTCATGAAAGGCAAGGACCTCCATCCAAGATTGCTCTACCCAGCAAAGCTTTCATTTAGAATGGAAGGACAGATAAAGTGCTTCTCGGATAAGGTCAAGTTAAAGGAGTTCATCACCACCAAGCCCTTATTATATGAAATGTTAAAGGGACTTACCTAAGAAAAAGAAGATAAAAAAGATGAACAGTGAAAGGACAGCAAACTTACAGTTATTAACAACCACACCTAAAACAAAAGCAAACTAAGAGGATAACTAGATCAGGAGCAGAACCATAGAAATGGAGATCACATGGAGGGTTAGCAACAGGGGAGTGGGAGGAGGAGAAGGGGGGAGAAGGTACAGAGAATAAGCACATAGACGGTAGGTAGAAAATAGATAGGGGGGAGGGCAAGAATAGTAGGGGAGATATAGAATCTAAAGAACTTGAAACACGTGGTCATAAACTAAAGGAGGGAATGGTGGGGGAGTGGTGCGCAGGGTGGAGGGGAATGAAGGGCGGAATATAACAACTGTAATGGCATAATCAATAAAATATATTTTGAAAAAATAAAAAACCCTAAATACTGATAAATAATAAACATAAAATAAAATAAAATAAAATAAAATAAAATAAAAATAAATAAACTGATAAGATAAAATATCATCCTTTTGGAAACACAGGTGTCTGCAGCATGATCATCCAGGTGGCTTAGCTGGTTCCTGCTCCCAGTCTGACTTCAGGCATCTCTATCGGGAGTCTGTGTGCACCAGCTGGGCATCACCCTTTCCTCCTCTCTGCCTGTGCCCCATCCTTCTGGCCATGGGCTGCTGGTGTCCTTGTGCCCAGAACCATGCAGTGTCAGCTTCCTGAGCCACCACTACTTCCTGTGCCAGGAGGGACCTGAGGCTTGTTGCCTGGCCCCGTGGCTTCAGCCTGAGTTTCTCCCCTTCAACCGTTTAAAAATCCAGGTTCCAAACTTCCCAGAGCTGCAGAAGCATCCCATTTCCCAGCCACCCAGGCTATGGGGGCAGGTCTGCATCTCCTCCTGATTTCTGAGGAGGGCTTTTCCTTTCATCCATCATGCTTGTCGGTCAGCCAGTTCAGTGTCTCTACCCAGGGTGGGCTTCCTGGGCTTTGCTAGCTCAGTTGCCAGGGCAACACAACGCTAGGATGCTGGTTTCTTCACCCTTTACCCTAGGGTATGGAAATCTTCCTCCCCCAGCCCTGCCGCCTCTGGCATTTTTCCTAGCTCTTCCTTCTACTACAACACAGGATCTGCTATGTCACCTTGAGGTCCCTACCTTCCGTCCAAGGATCTTGTCAGATCCCTCTGTAAAAATCATTTTGCAATATATACAAGGATCATATGCAAGGATCAAATCATTCCATTTTACACCTGAGACTAATACAATAATAGTATATGACAATTATATAACTCAGAAAAAATTTTAAAGGTTTTTACTTTTTGGAATTTATGAATATTTGTCTCTTTGGCAGTTTTTTTCAATGTCCCAGGGGCATTTTAAAAAATGTACAAGAGCTGTGTAGCTCAGTGGTTAGGCACAGGCCTATGCACCAAAATGTCACTGGTTTAATTACTAGTCAGGGCACATGCCTGGGTTGCAGGCCAGGTCCCCACTTTTGGGCAGGCCAGAGGCAACTGACTGATGTTTCTACTGCACATCGATGTATAAGATATAAAGTTTTAAATCTATTTGTGTAGGATATAAGATTCTTAATCTATTATATTTAAATTATTAATGATGTTATACAAGATGTTCTTGTTCTTATTTTTTTTGTACTTGATATTCTCAGAAAAATGTTGATTTTACACTATGATTGTAATTTTGTATTTTTCCTTACATTTCTTCTGATTTTTGTTTTATATACATTTGTTTCTTGGCTTTTAGATGGATAATAGTTTATGATCTCTAGCTTCTTTGTGAATTGCACCTTTTATCATTTGAAATATTCACCTTTGTTCCACTTAGTTTTTTTTGCCTCAGGTTCTGGCAGATATTAGTAAATGCTTCTCTTGCTCTATTTTTGTTTGCATCCTCCTGGTATATCTTTGATATACCATTCTTTTATTGCCATTGTTTGGTATTACTTTAAATGTCTTTGTCTTTTAATGGGGGAATTGAACTTATTTACATTAGTGTGATACTTAGATAGATTGGGCTTGTTCCTGTCCTAATCTTTGTATTTTCTGTTAATTACATGTTCTAGTTGCTTTCTTCCCTTGCTATTTTGCCAGAATGATCCAGTTTTCTCTGGTCCGTTTTTTTTAATAATGATGCAAAAGTCATGTATTCTATTTCTGACTTGTGAGAGATTATCAATTGTATTAGTTGTGTGTTTTTAAAAAATAATTTCAATGCATCAATAGTAGCAATGAAAGGATAATACAAGTGTTGGAGGAAAGTAATAAAATGGACATTTTCACACATTATTGTTGTGAATGTAAATTTTCATCCCATGTTTTCAAGTGTTAAGCTGAGGGATGAGGAAAGTAGCTCTGATCACACAGCTTAAGTGAGGATAAAAATGGAGCTGTGTTCAACCTCATCCAAGCTGCAAAACTAACGGATGAAACTTCAAGGCACCAATGGTGAAAAGGGATAAAAATAGATGCTCTCATAACCAATACCCTCTATAATGGTCACTGTAGTTTTATTTAAAACTGAGAAAATGTGGAAGCAACCTAAATGAATTATTATGGAATTGGTAAAATAAATGGTGGAATATCCATACTGTTGCAAGTCTCTGGGTAAGCGTGGGCAAGTTATTTAACCTCTCAATTTCAATTTCCTTACCTATAAAATGGAAATAATAAGAGCACCTACATCCATCATGAAGTTATAGTAAGGCTTAAATAAATTAACACATGTTGAGTTTTTCTAATAGTGCCTGGCACACGATAAGTGCACCGTAAATGTCAGCTGCTATTATTATTATCATTATTATTATTATTATTTTTTTTTTAAAACAATATTATGAGGATAGTGAGAAGGAGAACAGAAGAAAGGTGGTCAAAAGGCACAAACTTCCAGTTATAAGGTAAGTACTAGAGATATAACGTTATAGCATGGTGACTAGTTAACATTGATGTGTGATGTATATGAAAATCATTAAAAGAGTAAATCCTAATAATTATCAACAGAAAGAAAAATATATTTGCATATATTTTTGTGTCTATATGAAATGATGGGTGTTACCTAAACTTATTGTGGTAATCACTGCATGCTCTCTGTAAGCCAAATCAGTATGAATCATTTTGCTGTACAACCTAAATGTATACAGTGCTGTAAGTGAATTGTATCTCTACAAAACTGGGGAAAAATGGAATATTAGTTATTTTACATATTTATTGTTAACTGAAAAATTTACAGAATAGTGGTTATGCTCTAATTTTGCTGTTAAAAATGGAAGAGGTACCATGATTCCCAGAGGATAAGTTGGGACACATTTGTTTCTCTCCCTCTCTCCTTCTCCCCTTCCCCTCTAAAGATAAATAAAAAAAAAATTATGGAAGTGTTTATATACTGAAAGTAGCCACACACAGAAATGAACATACATACAATGTCATATATATATATATATATACACACACACACACAAAAAAAAAAAAAAAAAACAAAAATATGTGCCAACACGCCAACATTCATATCTTTCTGGTTTTTATGTGTCCCTGGGCACTAGAAAAAAACTCAAAGGTGGGAAGTAATGCCAAGGAAGGTGTAAACATCAGGAAGGATTGTAGCCACATCTCCTTGTAAACCCAGCAGATCAGGGGCTTGGGTCATGAAGGCAGAAAATAAATTATTCTGGAAAACATAGTTGTAATTCCTATACAGCCAAATTTATGAACTGAGAGTCATACCTTCTACACACAAAGTTGTACTGTTTGAATTTTTAAAATGAAACCTATGTTGCTTTTATAATAAAGAAATGGTTGTCATTGCCTCCCCACATGTTCACTTCCAAGTGAATCTGTAACTGGACAAAAATGGAGGCTCAGCTGCCTATCACAACAAAAGCCAAACTCATGAGGCAGGTGCTGGCATAAAAGAAAGAGGTTTTTATTCAGGTGTTTGCCCTAGATGTTGTACATGTTCTAAATTTAAAGGGTGTGTTCCTAAAACAGAAACTTGGCAGGGTCTCCTGTAAACTATTTCCAAAGGACTTGATTTAAGCCCACTTCAGTGTACTATACCCTCATCCAGAGCGAAGCAATAGGGAGTGCCTGGTGCATTTCAAATGCATTTCCTGGCATATTTTCTCCAGGATCTTCTTTATCGTGTGGTTCATTTTCTCAGTTTTCACCATAGACTGGGGGCTCCAAGATGCATGTAGTCTCCACTGAATCTGTAGTGTCTCTCCCATCTCCTGGGAGATTTCTGAATGATGGTCCCTTGTCACTTTGAATACTCTAAGGCAGTCCAACTAGCAGTGCAGCTAAGGCAATCTGGTTTGGTAGACTCACTGCCTCTAGCAATTGTAAAATCTCTTTTGCATGTTTGATGTCCTTCTTCCCAGAGGTTAAGAGCCCTTCTCTTTTTCTTTCCATATTGCCCATGGGCATGGGCTACCATGAAGGCATATTTAGTAATCAGTGTAGATGTTAACATTCTTTCCTCGGGATAATTCTAAGGCTCCGACATCTGTGCTGAGGTTTCTATGGCAGGGACTTGGTATTCCACTACCTTGTCTGGGGAGACTACTGCATACCCTGCTTGTTGTTGACCATTCTCCATGAAGCTGCTCCCATCTGTATATAATTACCAGTCAGGTTCTGTCAGCAGCTGGTCCAATAGATCCTGTCTGCTGGTTCAACACATCTGCTTAATGATTTCCAAGAAATCATGCTAGAGGTCTGAGCCTTCCTGAGTCCAGGAGTAGGGTGGTCAGGTTTAAGGTAGTGATGATTTGCAAAGCAACATTTGGGCTGTCTAATAAAATGGCTTGATTTTTCCCCGTGCATCCTGCCATCGGCCAAAACCTTCCTCTCCAACATTTCTTGGTGAGGGTTTCTATTCTTTCTATTTTTCCTTTTGAGTTTCAAGCAGTCCTTTTTCCAGTGGCCCTCCTCCTTGTAATAGGCACATGGTTGTCACCTAGTGGGTTTTTCCTCCAAGGGAATTGTCTGTTCTGGATACGGATGCTCCCTGGCCAAATTGGGTGCCCAGATCTTTGAAGGAAAGAGCATTCCTTCATCATACAGGGGTGGGCCTGTCACCTCTCTGGGCCCTCTTTCAGCAAGGGTGGTGATGGGGGAATTCTTCCTACTGCTTATCCTGCATTTCCTGGTTCAGGGCATTAAAGAGACTCATTTCCTCATTTTCCTTTTTTTCCTGTCTTACTATCAGGGAGGGGTTTTTGAAGCCATTTCCATTCTTGCCATCATTAGCTTGTTCCCTTTCTTTTCCAAATCTTTATTATGTAAAGACATAAACAACTGAACATAATGAATTTCATCCCAGTTCTCTGACCACTGACAAAAACAGTTACAATTATATGCTGGTGTAGTAATTTAGGGAATCATTTAGGGGCCATTTTCCTCCACAGTCTAAAGTATATATAGGCCAAGCAGTGTTACACTAGAAAACCAGTTCCTTCTTAGACATTGGATGATAGCTGTACTTGGGTCAATCTGCTAAAATTAGGTCCAGTAACTCCCTCCAGTAGTTGAAACAGAACGACCCCTGATGGCTTAAAAGTACAAACTTAAAACCATAACCATAAGAAGACCCCAAAGTGGGAAGATAGAAACAAAACTTGAATCAACAATTTCATTATTCTAAACAAGCTCTCACAAGCAAGTCTTGGCGTCTCATCTCCTGCCAGCTGGTACTGCATGGTCCTGACCAAACCCAAATGGCACAAAGTCCAAGTGGTACAAAGCCTAACTGGCAGGGTGACCTGCCAACTGGTACCACAAATGGTCCTAAGTGGACCCAAATGGCACAAAGCCCAAGTGACACAAATCCAAAGTGGCTGGGTTAGAGGATCCCTGGTGTGCACACTGGTCCAACTTACTCAGTATTGGAGTCCATCTTTTCCCTGGACCCATTTTCTTTCACCATCCAGGAATTTCAGGTGGCTGATGCCTTGAGCAGGAGTGCAGAAAAATCCCCTGAGAAATGCTCCTGGTAGTCGCCGGAAAATCCCCACAGTACCACTCTCAGGCTTGGCCTGCCACAGGTAGTTGGGACTTGATCCCAGGGCCTCCAGCACTTACCAAGGTCCCCGCCAGAGTCCCCAGACTGTAACCAAACAAAAACAGAGGTTCAGTTGTCTGTCGCCACAAAAGCCAAATTCATGACTCAGATGCTGGTGCAAGGGAAAGAGGCATTATTCAGATACTGTGTGGTCTGGGAGAATGGTGAGCTTCTGTCTCAAAGCCTGTCTCCTCAGCAAGAAGACAAAACCTAGTCCAGAGTTCCTGTTCCAATTTAAGGTTGCTGCTATGTGGTCATAGTCCCTATCCAGCTTGCTTAGCTTGTTCTCAGCTCCTGTTAATTTCAGGCTCCCTTGTAGACCCTGCATGTGGAGCCTGCATAGCTATGCACCATTTGGCTGCTAGGACCATAAGGTCTTGTACTCCTAGGAGAGTATGTGAACCCACAGGACAGTGAATCACCAGGTGGGCAAGAGAGCAAGAGAGGTTCCTTCCTGGAGGTCATGGGCTACATGGCCCATGCAGAGACCAGGCAAGTGCCCCTTGCCAGTGCAGGTCATAAGAAAGTGAGTCATGAGCAAGAGTGAGCCTCTTTGTTCCTCTGTGATTATATTAGCTTGGGTGTGGTACAGGCTGGGTGCTTTCCCAGGGTGACCAATCGACTTCCCAAACTTTTGCATGCTTCAGGTGGGTCCACCTCCCAACCAATCCCTCCTTTCTTTAGGCTAGACGGACAGGCCTCTTTGGTCCGGAACCTTCCCATGTGCCATTTTGATTTCTATGGTGCCTTAGGCCTGCCTTCCCCTGGTCCTACCCGCAATCTGGCACCAAAAGATATAGGGAGGGTTTTTCCTATCCAATTACCCATTGATATGTCTAGCTTTCCGTGTGTCCAGTGTAAGAACCTCCCACTGCTGCCATCTTTGCCAATGGGGAAGAATCCTCAGCACTCTGGACAGTCTACTGGTAATAAATCTATACCCTCACTAGCACCCGTTCCATCTCTTCTTAGCTGGGTACTCATATTCTCTCTCTGGAGAATTCAAAACTGGAATACTGAAGGAATACATTAGGAAGAGCAAGAGAATGATGCAGACACAGGGGTGTCACCCCTTAGGGATGACAGAATGGCCCTAGGGGACCAAGAGGTAACCCTTGATTCCTAGTAGATATTCCAGACCATTTGACCCTCACTATGATTAGCTTCTTATGTCTAGATGCTGATGAGGATGATAAATTCACCACTGTTGACCTAGTGGGGGTGCTCTTCCTAGTAACTAAAAGATCTCTGGTGAGAATATCAAGTGTTTAACCTTTTGTGCCTAGAACATAAAGAATTTTTTTAATTTCTGAAGTATTCTTATATTACATATCATCACTCATAGTATTGGGAAAGATCACTTTTGCCCTTGTCTCCAGGGTTAGAGTTCTAATTACCCATAATTACCTACATGTTCACTTGTTGGCTCCTAACAATTCTTTATCCCTCTACTGGCTTTTTGCCACTATCTAGCTAATATGGACTCAGGGAAGGTTAACAGATTTCAATATTTTTAAAAGCAAACTTTCCTTAGGAAGATAAGTCAGCTACTGTCAAGGGAGAAAAGCATTGGCCAAACACAATGACTTTTAGATTATTTGCATCATTGCTTCTTTTTAGTTCTAAAGTGAATTGTAAGTTGCTCATACACATTTAAATCCAATGATCATTCATTTCTAGAATATGACAGTAGACTAAGAACAGGATTTAGGCACAATGAGCTCCATGATCAAACTGCATCAATTTCAAGGAGACAAGACAACTTCAGGTATTCCCAGAGGCACAATCCAGTGAAGTAGGGAGAGCCCCAATCAGAAAGGCTGCACATACGTGGTCTATTTCCAGCCATACCTCTCTCTGAGTATGGTCACACTTGGTTGAATAACTTCAATATAAACATTTATTAGTGTACCCACTGCATGCAAAGCATTGACCTATGTGCAGCAAGGAATGAATTTAGTCATTTGACAAGCATTTTCTGAGCACCCACTGTGTACTTGGCACTTCGTTCAGTGCTGGAGGTATTACTATGAATAATATGCTATTCCTGCTTTTGAGGAACAGTATTTCACTTCCCTGGTCCTCAGTACTCTTAAGTGAGAGAAGTGAACTAGATAATTTCTAAGATCACATCTAGGTCTACACCTTTATAATTCTTAAAAATTTCCCGTAGATCTTTGTACTCCTTTTTGGTGGGAAGAGGTGTCTTGTTATTGTTTTAGTTCAAAAAGAAGTTTACAGTGGAGGATTAAATAAAGTTTTCAAACATACATTACAAACACATATGGCATATGTTGATTGGCATTCAGAAGCACAATGCTTCTTCCTACATTTTTGTTAAAAGTTAATTCTTTCTATATGGAATTTTTACGGATGCATGGTCTTTATTCAAGATAGTATGAAGCCAGAAGTAGAATCATAAACCCATTGAATTCTGACCAACTGCCTAATTGGCAATAACCCTGCCAGGTTTCTATGGGAGAAACATGCTGAGGACACTTCATGTCAAGTAGCACTACAGCTGGGGCCTTTACCTAGATCACTACTGAACAGTCTATACAGATGAGCCAGGCATCAGCACCCTGGCAAAGACAGGGACTCCTTCTGTCTTGACTACACCCTGCTCCAGGCTCAGGGGATTTTCTGCGACAACCACATGGGAAACAGATTTTAAGAGGGATAGTGAATCCTAAATGAAGAAAAGGAATCCAAGAGAAAGATCCAAAAGTTGTTCCCAACAGAAGTAAGGCATTTTATCTGGTGCTTTTAGCACCAAGACGTCCACCTGTAGCATCAGTGAAATTGGACATTCTGGAAACGTGTATCACAGTAATGTGGTACTAATTTTTTCTGAAGCCAAATGTTAACAGATGGCCAAATGACAGACAACTTGAAGGGATTTGTTCTCTAGAGTGCCTGGAGGCTGTAGCCTGGATCTCACTCAAGGAAGGAAAATAATTATGGAGGACTCAGGCAGGAGGAGAATGGGAGTAAAGTAAGGAATGAGTGATCTTTCAGGGCCAACTGGGGAGTTCCACTGGCTAATAACGTCGGTTTGAATAAGTCCTTTCTGTAAGGGACTTACAGGCTCAGGTTAAGATTTCATTGACATCCCACCTCCCCTAAGAGGTTTCAGGTTATTTCTGTGGATTTGGCCAGGATGAACATCTGTAACAACTGAGGCTATAGGCACTAAGGCCTAAGGATCTAGAGCCAGGATAATCTAGTCCAGAGCAGCCACCAGGATTCTTGAAGCATGATGTAGTTTAAGCAAAAGGAGCCCCTATTTAAAGGGCCTTAAATACAATATCACTGTCTTAACTATAGAAATTTTCTTTTTTGATCTAAAAATCTTAAAATAGTCTAATTCTGGATAGGATTTCTGATTTTTTCCATAAGTTTATCTGATTTAGTTGTAATCTTAAAGTGGGCAAGAGCCTGAATTATATGGCTTCTATGGTAGAGGGGATACTAACATTATTTCTGTCAGTATTTCTCTTCAAACACTATTGTTTCTAGACAAGCAGAATTGCTCCAGATTCTTCAGAGATCTCTTGCAAGGTTCATTTGCCATTTCATTCTATTCATTTCAAAAGATTCATTAAGTGCCTGAGTGACAGACACTGTTTTAGAAGGTGGATTGCAAAGTGACCAAGTTGGAATTTTCAACTTCTGATTTGTAGTCCTTCTCCATGGACTGCTCTTTTCTTCCACACATTGATATTCTGACTGTCTTTAAAACTGTAATACAAGTGCTTCCTCATCCATGCTTTTGTTCAACAAGCATTTGTTAAACTTGTTTACAGGGTGGTAAAATATAATCTTAGACCTTCAGGTGGGTGGTGGGAGTTGAAGTGGGAAGTGGGAAAGGCATTCCAGGGAGAAGGGAGTATGGTAGAAGTGTCATGATTATCTCCTCTTGCTATCCCATAAGCTCCATGCTCAGTATGCCATCTTCTTTCGCAGCTGTGTGCTTTGCCCATGATCCCTCTCCCTGAGTGGTTAACTCATGCTTTGGGAGTTAGCTGAAAAAATCACCTCCTTTGTGAAAGGCACTTGGTTGGGTGTCTTTCACAAACCAAACTTACCCAGGCAAATTTGTCTTTCACAAACCAAAGACTTACCCAGGCAAAACCAACCATTTCCTCTTCTCGCATCTACAGTGATGACTGTTTTATGAATCAAAAATCTGGACACATTACCTGATGGTGAATTACTTTTCTGATATGTAAACTAATTTATTAGAAGCTATAGGTATGGAAATTAATTCATGTTTTATTCATTTAATAAGATGTCTTTAATCAAAGGAAAAATAGAGAAAATAGCCAACTACTATATTACCTGTCATTATTTTTGTTATTTGTCTACTCTCAAAATTGATGGTAATATTGTATAGAATTCATATTTTTTACCATTTTATTTAACTTTTCAGTTAGTTTACTTTCAGCATCACATTGTTAAATAACTATTTAATTTTAAAATTTGCTACTATCACTATGCTAGTCTCTGAACATTAGGATTATGATAACTTTGAAACTTTTAATGGTTATTCATTATTTTTCTGATTACCTTATATACTAGTCAGAGACAGAATAATTAGAATAGTATGTTTGGAATAGTCTCCCATCAAAAACTTCTAAGAATTTTCATTAGTAATTACAATTTATTTATTTGGGTCCAGCTCATTCATTTTGTGACTTATGTAAATTACTTTTCTTCCCTGGTGTTGGGAACCACTCTGCCTGGTTTCAGAAATTGTAACTACCCCCATGGCTAAGTGAGCAACCTCCAGAATTCGAGCCACAGGAGACAAAAGCTTGTCTCTCCTAGGAAATGCTGCCTCAGTTTACTCCCCCTCTCCCCAAATATTGGTGATGGGTAAGACTCCTCACAGTGAGGGGCAACCTAAGTCAGACTCAATCACTTGGGAGGCCATCATGGAAGGACTGGGGGGGGCTGCGACAAAGAGGGAGCAATGGACTCTCGCCCCCCAGCTATGTGACATAGCCTGAGTCCCCATGTCCTCTGGGAGAAGCGCTTCCTGGCTCTAATCCACTTAAGCCTGAAAACATGATGGAGAGGGGTGCAGCTCCTTGCCTTGCTAGAGCGGTATCAGGGTAAATCTGGCATAAGAAAGAATTCCTAAAAATCCTGTAAAACCTGCTTTGCTAGGAGTGCTTTCATTCATATGTTAAGGGTCCGAGCAGGAAATGAGTATGTCTTCCAAAGTTTCTGCATACCCCCTTCCCTGATAGACACTGACTCAGACTAACCCCTCAGATTTCTTTGAAATGTTATCTACTGTTTGATCCTTGCTGCCCTGTATTACAACCCAATAAAAGTCCCTAGAGGAAGGGGCTCCTGGTCTCTTTCCTCTGAGAAACTGGCCACCTCTCCTCCCCAAGTAGATCACATCTTGGTAGTATTTACTTCCATCTGTGGTGGACGAGAGGACTTGAGGGCAAAGTCACTCCCACACCCTGGTACAAGTTAAGTATCACATGAAGGGCTGCCTTGGCACATGCTCCATCCTGAGACCATACTTAGACCTGCTGCTCTAATCTTTGAACATGCACCAAACCCTCCAAGAACTTACTGGTCTTGTGGAACAGAAGACTGGTTATTAACTTGGCTCTGCTGACAATGATTCTGGGGTCCTCTCCCTTGGTACCCTGGGTAATGTATCTCCTGATTAGTGAGTGGAGTAACCAGAAACTTATTAGTGCTGATGAAAATTTAGGTTTAAGCAATGTAGGAAATATGCAATCTGAGGATCCAAAACTGTGATTAAGATTGAATTCCCACCTTTTTTTTGGCTACAAGCTCCATCCTACAAGCTAGTATAGTCAACCTTCTAAGAGAAATCTGATGAATACTAGAAAGTTACAGAAGTGAGAAATGATATTTATCTGAGTTTCTGTTGAGTGATTATACACACACACACTAAATTAGGTAGCCAAAACCTAAATACAGAGTGGGGCAAAAGTAGTTTTATGATTGTGAGTATGGAAAACAGAGTTTATTCTTTTATTATTATTTACTAATTATTGTATTATTTTCCATATGAGCAACTGTCCACCTACTTTTGCCCCACCCTGTATAAATTACCACGATTTTAAGAGCTCTTTATTTAAAATTTTTTATTTTCTTGATCTTCACACTTATTCAAATTCTAAAATGAAATTTTATGATTTAAAAAAGTATATACTAGCCAAATAATTTGTATCTCCTTTTGCAGTCAGGCATTCAACTACTCTTTGATAATACAGTGGTGAGCAAGGGAGACAGGGTCCCTGACTGGAGTATCTGTGGCATTCTCATTGATTAGCCCTCAAGCCTCTCTTGTATTAACTAACCCCTGTATTTCTGGATACCCACTATTTTCTGGATCTATAGCTCTCTTCCTTTCCCATTGCTTCAGTTGGAGTTCTCATTATATTCCATGTCCAATAAAAAGGTGTGTGTGTTGGGGGTTACTGGTTTCTTATTCATTTAACTATTCAACATGAGATTTCTAAAATGCATACATTTGAGGTGATTTCTCAATTGCACACCAAGTCCTGACCTTGGACTTCTTCGTAAGCTTCTGCAGGACCAGGCCTCTGTCTTATGCCTGGGCATTCTCCATCTTGCACTCAAAGTTCAACCACCGTCCTACTAAGTAGTAACATTCAGTACATACCCCAGTTTGAGAAACTGGGGCCAGGAATTTGGGGGCAGTAACTAGATCATCAACCATCAAGAGCTCTGATTCCATACCAGAGGCAGGAATTAGGACAACTGAAGTTTACTCTGAAAGCGTACTTCCTTCTTTAAGTCCCCACTCCCCACACACACAACCCATAAGTAGATCACATTCTTAAGCTCTCGTGATCCCCTCTCTAGAAAGACATTCATAGAACTTAATACCAGCTCTACAGCATTTTATCAGTAGTTTCATTATTTTTAATTTTTTTAAAATTTATTGATCTGAGAGAGACTTTTTGTTCCACTTATTTATGCATCCATTGGTTGATTGTTTTATGGGCCCTCACAACCCACAACCTTGGCCTGTGGGAAAGACCGCTCTAACCAACTGAGCTAAGGCCAGGGATTTTTTTTTTTTCAAGTTTAAAGTAAAGGAGAGTTTGTTAGTGAAGCAATGGGACACAGAGCAGAGACCTGTGGTTTTAATTCTCTTTCCTGCTTCTGAAATTCCTGACAAACTCATTCCTTCCTGAAGATTCAGCCAAGAAGTCTCCAGTCTGGGGTCTCCTCTTTCCCACTCCCCCCGTGGCCCTTCTAAAGTCTCGGGGCGCTCACAGTTCTGCGCTGGGAGGCACGGCATCTACGCTGTACACTAGCGACTGCGCCACCGGGCTCTCCAGTCGTCCGCACCAAGGCCACCCAGGGTGGCCAGCACCCTCGGCGCCACACCACAGGAGCGCCAGCGTCACTCCAGGAGAAGAGGCAGACGGTCTGTGCTCCGTGATCACGGGGAAGAGCTGTCACGTGACCTCCGGTTGTCACGCGGGCGCCGCTCACCTGACCAGGGGGTCACGTGGCCGGGCCCGCTGGGGCAGGGGAGACCGGAGGGCCATGGCGGGCTCCAGGCTCTGGTTTTTGCTGCTGCTGGCGGCAGCGTTCGCTGGGCCGGCCGCGACCTTGTGGCCTTGGCCCCAGTACATCCAGACCTCCGACTCTCACTACACCATCTTCCCGCACAGCTTCCAATTCAAGTACGACTTCAGGTCGGCCGCGCAGTCGGGCTGTTCCGTCCTCGACGAGGCCTTCCAGCGCTACCGTGACCTGCTCTTCGGTTCCGAGTCTTGGCCCCGGCCTGCCGCCACAGGTGAGCCGGGCGTGCCCCCCCGGGCGTGCCCCGCCTCGTTGCTGGCGCTGAGACTGCTGGTCTGGGGGACAACGCCCGTCCCCCAAGACTTCCTGAGACTCCGTTCTTTGAGATCTCGCCCTGCCCGCTGATCACCACTCTCTAGCTTCCACTTCGTCTTGCTCTTCCCCAGGTTTAGTCCCTTAACTTCATTCACATCCTGACTTCTGGGGCCAGGATTTATCTGGAATCCTGCCCTGGGCTGTTATTTCACCCAAAGTGCCTGCTATCAGACTACAGTTCAAGCAAGATACCAAGTTTCTGAACATAACTGTGCCGGTAGACATAAGGTGTTCAAGTGTCACGGGGTCCTAGTGAAGCTGTGACCAGGGCTGGGTAGAGGAGGCCGGAGCTGACATCCAAAATTTATATGACAGAATGTGACAAATGTAGTGACCTACGTAAAATTATATGGAAATGTCTGACACGTAACATATTCAGTAAATGTTTAAACTGTAAGAGAAATCATAGAACACTTCCGTAGGGAAATGAGTTTTGAGCAGCCACCTTTAGTGAGGCGGTGAATATAATGGGCCAGAACTGAAAGGAGGGTATTCCAGGAAAGGCAAAAGGCTTGATCAGGGGCACAAAGGATTATGATTGAACTCAAAAGTGCTGGCCTGGTGTGCGTGTGAGGAGGGCAGCTGCTGGGAGTGGGGAGGGATGATGTGTGGGGAGGGTGAAGTGTGGATTGGGTGAAACGTCAGGAGTGCTTTGGATATTCGTTTCATCTAAATTAGCAGGAATTAGTAATTTTCAAGGCAGCTGCTGAAAATTGTTTGAGGATTATTAGTTCAAAGTACATTGTTGGGTTCAGTCAGCAATTGCAAAGGAATGAAGATTTGTTGTTCCACTCATGGATGTAAAATTTAGAGTTTTCTCAAAAACCCCCTGGAATCTTGTTCTCTGGTTATGACATGTAGGTGTTTATGGTTGGGCCATATGGTAACATCATTTCGAATGGTGGTTCAACTGTGCTTAATTACTTCAGAAATGTACTCATTTGATATATAGTATTAAAAGCATTTAATTAAACAGATGGCAATCAGAGAGTGACAGAGAGTCTCAGCATCAAGGTAGTTCCTAACTGGTAAAAGGCATTAGTCTGGGAGGATAAAAGGCCTGCCATTGTGTGTGTGGTAGGTCACATATTTCTCCAACTCTTCATGACAAATAATAGAATGCCTTACACAGGATTGGCGCTCAGCATATGTTTATTTTGATACAGAACTGTTAAGGCTTGTGCCAAAAAAAATTTGCCATGTAAATTGATCTGCCATGTACTTGGTATGTGCTTATCCCTGGGCTGGGCACTCCAGACGTTACAAGAAAAGTAGACGTAGGCCCAAGCTTTGCAGTCCGAGTGGGGAAATAATGAAGCACAAGGACACATGCATTAGAAACGTCTCAAGAGATAGAAAATTAGAATGCATGCCCCTACCTGGGGGCCTGGTCTGCAACCCTGGCATGTGCCCTGACGGGGAGTCAAACTGGCAACCTTTCAGTTTGGAGGATGACACCCAGCCCACTGAGCCACATCAGTCAGGGGAGCCTCCCCTTCTTTTGTAAAGCTTTGGAATGGAAACAAGGGACATAGCTTACCAGGAACACCAGATGGAAATTTAAAATTCTGTCTTGTTCCACCTTATCCTTGTGGCAACTAATTACTAGGATCTCACATTAGTGGCTGATTTTTTGACTGAGGCCACAGTTGTAATTTGAGGCAGATTCAGAGTGCTAAGCTGATGTTCCTTTTATTTGTTGGAGTGCCAGCCTGTTTTCCATACCGGATGTTTTCACACAGTAGTGGAGCCTTCAGGCTTCTGTAAGAAGCTCCTGAAAAGCCCTCTGGGAAGCTGCTATTATGATATTGTTATCCCATAAAGTACCTAGGCCCTGGGCTCCTCCAACCAAGCGGAAAACTGACATCAGGAAAAGAGAAGTAGAAAATGGGAAGGAATGCATATGTTGAATATTTATCACTTGCTGTATGTTATGCCCTTTGATCTTCATAACAGCTCTGTGAGGCAGGTGTTATCATCATCTTTCAGAACTGAGACTCTCAGAGACTAAGTAACATGTTCAGGGTTACACAGCTGGTGGGGGTGGAGCAGAAATTCAAGTCAGTCTCTGTCTGCAAAGATTGTTCTCTTTTCACTGTGCAATTTTGGGGGTAATCTACACATAAGTGTCTTCATCAAGCATTATACTAATTAGTGACTTGGAAAAACTACTGGCCTCTGGTAGAATTAAGCCTTGATTAAGTTACTTCAGTTAGTAACTTCTAACATCTGATTGCTTAGTCAGTAGCACTCAGGTTATGAATATTTTGTTACCTGGCCTATCGGTATCAGATTCCAGTAGTATTTCTGGCTGGTTTTCTTCCTTAGTACAAGTAGGATTTCAAGCAACTATAGCTGGTCAGTAGCTCTGGTCCAAAGAATATTAATTTAACTGCCCCCATCCCTGAAGAATTTACAGTCTCTGGAAATGGGAATACAGACATACAGTCAAGTGTGATTTTTGCTGATAATTGAAGTCCAAGGTGCTTGGGGAGCACCTGGCCCAAGTGTGTGTGGGTATGTAGTTGCATTTTGAGAGGCTTCCATAACAGCTGGCTAATCAGATATGAAAGTAGGAGTTGATAGGGGTGGAGGTATTAATCCACATAGAAAGAACTGCACATGAGAAAGGTCTTCAGGAAAGAAGCCTTCAGGCAACTTTCAGGGAACTCAAGGTCAGTGTGGTTGAAGCACACAGCTCCAGGAAGGATCAGCAATGTCAGAAGCTGGAGAAACAATAGACCCAAACCATCTGAGATGACTCCAGATTTCTGATGTAGCAATTTGAATGTATTCTGCTGCTCTTCATAAAGATAGGGAACACAGAAGGAAGGGAAGGGAAGGGAAGGGAAGGAGGATGGAGTGAAAAGAGGAACAGAGAGAACGAGATTGGACCTGCTGAGAAGGAGGTGAGTAGTATCCCGCGAACAGCAGTATGGTACTGAAGCTTGCGAGAATGAGTTGAAACACTTCCAGAGGACAAGAAGCTCCAAGAGGTGACCGTGGAGGGTGTTGAGGAGGAAGAAGATGTTGCTGGATAACTGCTAAGGCAGAACATGCATTAGTTCTTCCTTCTGAGTATTGAAATCATCTAGGATGATAGCCAGCCTTGGAATGGAGAGGAAGACTGGGGACCAGGATCCAAATTCTTGGGTAAACAAAGAAGCGACCAGGAAGTTAAAGAGTGTTGTGATAAAGAGAGGTTCAAGATTCTACAGCCAGGTGACATGAGCCAGGAAGAGAGGTTTTTTTTTTCACTTGATGCTAGAGGGCCTGACAGCAGCCCCAGATCCCAACCTGAGGATACGAGAAGGAGCTGCCTTTCAAAAAGGCTTATAGAAGAGGTAGCATTTCTGGGGAGAGCCAGCTTCAGATAAGGAGGAAGTAGAACAGACTGGGGATTTTGGTGATGAAATAACCATGGAACAAGATTCCAAAGGGTTTGTGGGGGTGGGAGACGTGTATGCAGTACAGATGGTTTATGGAGGGGAGCAAACAACACTGACAGGAATGGGAGTGTAGGTCCAGAAATGAGCCAGGCCAATTAATTATATATTGGGCAGAGTGAGAAAAGATTATAGAAATATGACATGGTAGATTTCCCTGACTGTAAGATTGCCAAGAAAATAAATTCCAGAGATAAGCAAGAGTTTGGGTATACATGGTAATTCAACATGTGATAAAGGAAGCAGTCCCAATCAAAAGTGAAAAGATAGAACAGGTAGATTAGTCAGTAAGTGAGTAGGGATGGCTTATTATCCATTTGGGAAAATTTTTAAATTAAATCTTTACCTCATATCAATCACAAAGGTAAACTACAGTTGGATTAAAGATCTAAAGATAAAAGATACATCATAACAATATTAGAAGGAAATAAAGGAAGAAACCAGCAGATTTCAATGGCATCAAAGCAAACCAAAATAACACAGAAGGTTAAAAAATAAAGAGCAAATTCAGGCAAATATTTGTAGTCTTAAAATTAAGACAAGTTTAAAATGTAGAAAGATCTCTACAAATCAATGAAAGAAAATTAACAAAAAGATACAAAGAATATGGCCAATAAATGCAAAGCAGTACTCAAATTCATTCATTATTAAAGAAATACAAATTTTAAAATGATGTATTTCTTTATCTCGAGCTGACACTGATAAAAAAAGAATTGAGACGGTCTAGTTTGGAAGGATGTGAAGAGATGGGCCCATGTATGTTGATAAATCAACACAGTAACTTGGTAAGAGTAATTGGGTAGTGTCAAAACCAAAAAATTTCATATCTTTGGCTTAACATTTTTACCTCTAAGAATTTTTCTACAGAAATCTCGCAACTGCTTAAAAAAAAAGGATACACATGACAATTTACTAGACATTGTTTATAATATCAAAAAACTTAGAAGTATTCCCAAAATGTCAACAAAGAGGAAGAAGGTAGGACTTTAACTCTTTAAAGTATATGTCAAGGGCCAAGATGGAGGTGTAGGTAGACACACTGTGCCTCCTCACACAACCAAAATTAAGGACAACAAAAATTTAGAAACAAAAAAAACAACTGACAGAAAATTGATCTGTACAGAAGACCGACAACCATTCATCCAGACTGGTAAGGGGCAGAGTCAGCAGCAGTGTGAGGAGAGGGGTCGCAGCAGGAAAAAGTGGTGGCTGGCAGACCCCAGGTGCGGGGAAGCAACAAGCAGACCTAGTGAGGCGTGCGAGGCAGCTAGCTGACCATAGGCACACATTTGCGTGCAGATAAACCAGAAAAAAATGTACAGTGAGACAAATTGTGCAATCCAGGGCCCCAAAGCCAGGAAATAAAGCCTAAAAGCACCAATTGAAAACACATGTGGGGGTTGAGGTGCTGGGAGAGACTCACAGCCTCATAGGAGAGTTCGTTGGAAGAACCCACAGAGTGCTAGAATGTACACAAGCCCACACACCCAGGAACTAGCACCAGAAAGGCCCAATTTGCTTGTGGGAAGCGGCAGAGGGGACTGAAATCTGAGAGAGAGCAGAGCAAGAGCCATTGTAACCTCTCTGACCCTGCCCCCACATAGTGTCACAACCAGCAACTGGGTTGCCCCGCCCTGGTGAACACCTAAGGCCTTGTCCCTCATAAGTAACAGGCAGACCTGACCAAAAAAAAAAAAAAAAACAACCAAAATGGTTCAAACGGAAGAACAGATCAAAGCCCCAGAGCCAATACTTTTAAGCAACCAAGAGATAGACAACCTATCAGATGCACAATTCAAAGCACTGGTGATCAGGATGCTCACAGAATTGGTTGATTTTGGTCGCAAATTAGATGAAAAAATGAAGGCTACACTAAGTGAAATGAAGGAAAATGCACAGGGAACTAATAGTGATGGGAAGAAAACTGGGACTCAAATCAATGGAGTGGACCAGAGGGAAGAAAGCAACATTCAACTAGAAAAGAATGAAGAAACAATAATTCAGAAAAATGAGGAGAGACTTAGGAACCTTCAGGACATCTTTAAACGTTCCAACATCCAAATTATACCAGAAGGGGAAGAGGAAGAGCAACAAGTGGAAAAGTTATTTGAGCAAATAATAAAGGAGAACTTCCCCAATTTGGCAAAAGCAATAGATTTCCAGGAAGTTCAGGAAGCTCAGAGAGTCCCAAAAAAGTTGGACACAAGAAGGAACACACCAAGGCACGGCATCATTACATTAGCCAAGATTAAAATGAAGGAGAGAATTCTAGAAGCAGCAAGAGATAAGGAGACAGTTACCTACAAAAGAGTTCCCATCAGACTGTCAGCTGATTTCTCAAAAGAGACCTTCCAGGCAAGAAGGGGCTGAAAATCAGTATTTCAAATCATGAAAGGCAAGGACCTACATCTAAGATTACTCTATCCAGCAAAGCTTTCATTTAGAATGGAAGGGCAGATAAAGTGCTTCTCAGATAAGGTCAAGTTAAAGGAGTTCATCATCACTAAGACCTTATTATATGAAATGTTGAAGGGACTTATCTAAGAAAAAGAAGATAAAAAATACAAACAGTGAGAGGACAGCAAACTCACAGTTATTAACAACCACACCTAAAATAAAAGCAAACAACTAGAACAGAAACAGAACCACAGAAATGGAGATCACATGGAGGGATAGCAACAGGAGTGGGAGGAAGAGAGAGGGGGAAAAGATACAGAAAATAAGATGGTAGGTAGAAAAGAGACGGGGGCGGCAAGAATAGTATGGGAAATGTAGAAGCTGAAGAACTTGTGACACATGGACATGAACTAAAGGGGGGGAGTGTGGATGGGAGGGGGTATGCAGGGTATAGGGGAATGAAGGGGGGAAATGGGACAACTAATAGTATAATCAATAAAATATATTTCAAAAAAGTATTTCTCAAAAATGGGATTCTATTCAGTACATACAAACAATGTAGATTTATATATACTGACTTAAAAGATCTGCAGATTATTTTGGTAAATGGGAAAAAAGTTGCAAACTAATGCGTTAGGATCTCATTTCTGTTTTAAAAATTAATAAGCAATGTTTTTTATAAAAAATTGAAAGGCTGCAAAATGTTAACCAAGGTTAAGATAACCAAGGTTATCTCTTGGGATCTCTAATTATAGAGACATGTTTTCTTTTTAGTGGGCTTACAAACAGAGAGGAAGAGAGTAAATCGAGTTTTAAAAGTAGGGGGAAAAAGACTTCAACATTTACAAAACATGGAAGGAGGAACATCCAGGATTCATCTGTGGGCTGGATCTAATGCACTTCTGAATGAATGGGTATTAGACGTCTCTGGAGGATAAAAAATCCTGGGGCTCATGGGAGGAGGCACCATGGTCCCCACTGAATTCAGCAGCACAACAGAGGGGTTCCAGGGTCAGGGCAGCTCTTGCCCTGATCAGCCTTTTGTTTTACTGTGATAAGCAGTTGGCAGAGTGGCTTTGCCCCTTCCCCTAAGCGTATCAGTGTACTTTGCATTAACTGCTTCCCAGGCTTTAGAGTACCTCATCCCCTCTTGTTATGATAGCCTGGCAAGCACCAAGTCCTCAGGATTCAAGGTTCCTGCCCAGAGGTCCCCTCCAAGGTTAAGCCTGCTTCCCTTTTTGGAGATAGTGATAATATCTACTGTAGCCCTTATCGCGCTGCTTTGTAATTGTTGTTTGTATTTGTCTCTCCTACTAGACTGTGAGCTCCTCAAGGGCAGGGACCAGGGCTTGTTTTTCTATTTTACTGCTCCAGCACCTAGCACAGTTCCTGATGCACAGTAAGTGCTGAATATATTTTGGTTGGAATGAAGAAATGAGTGGGAAATGAATGATTTCAAGGGTTTTTATTGGGCTGAGTATGGGGAAAGGAAACCTATGTGTTATGTATATAAAGGTAGGGAGGGGAGGGGAACAAAGTGGGTGTGGAGACCCAACAGCATTGGCACTAGCCTAGGAGAGTGCCAGGACATACGGGGCAGGGTAGACCTGAAAGAGGGGGAAGATGCCAAAGGTTGGGTTGAATTTCCTAGTTTCCGCTTCAGAAACCAAACCAAATGCTACTTTATAACCAATATGAATGTGTTTCCTCCATGCTGCTAAGGTTCTGTGAATTAAATACATTGATATGACAGAAATGTTTTGATTGTGGGAGGAGCAGGGCTGGTAGAAGAAGAGGCTATTGTGCACTGAGGTGAGGCAGTTTCCAAGTATCCTAATACAGGAGTGAGTAGTCCCTTCCAGAGAAGGGGAAAGTCCTAAATCTTTAGATTTATGGACCCTTGGGTCTTCAGAGCAGTGCCTAAAAAGGTACTTTCTGTATGCCTGGGTATCTTATCAACCCTCACCCCAATCCCAGAAATACTAGGTTTGGGTATATAAAACATTAACTGTTTCTGTTTGCCATTTATGCCTATCATGCAGTACAATCATTATGCATACATAGCATTAAATATGCATTTGTAAAATTCTAGTAGCATCATTCGTTATTTTCAGCAAATATTTATCAAATGGCTACTGTTGTCAGGCACTGGGAATACAAAGCTACTGAGATTGGTCCCTGCTGTTGAGGAACTCGGAGCCTCAGTGAGGAGATAGCAAACAGTGTATATTAAGATAAATGTTATGGAAAATGTACGTATATGTTGCTTCATAATCACACAGCAATGTCTCTTAGGAAAGGGTTGGGGCATAACAGCAAAGCTTTATAAAAGGAAAACCAGAGCTGTGTCTTAATCAGGTGAGATGTGGAAGCAACGAAAAGTTTGTTTCAATTGGGGGAAGCGTTATGTGCAAAGAAAAGTATGAAGAAAATGTAGAATTTTCAGGGTTCTATAAAGAGTTTATTGTGCTATTGTGAGAGTTGCTACACAGGAGCAGAGAAAGACAAAGTTGAAGCTCCTGGAACCACTCAGTGGGTTCTGGACTTTATCCTGAAAGCTGTGGGGAGCCATGGAGGACACTGAGCGGAGATTGTCATAATATGATTTTCATATTAAAAGATCACAAAGAATAGTTGATTGAAATGGGGTATGTGAGGGGGGACCCCAAAAATGGAATTTACTTATTAAAAATTGTATGTTTATTCTTACTTGCGTAAATGTCAGTTATCTTCAAAGTACTCTCCATTTGATACAGTAGACCTGTTGAGATTTTTTTTTTCCCACTGCTCAAAGCATTTTTGAACTTGTTGATTTGGTGCCTTTTAGTGCTTCTGCCTCTAACCATCACCTCTTCACACTTGTGCCACATCAGCAAAATGATTCCCTTTGAGGACTTTTTCATCTGGGGAAACAAAAATAAAAGTCATTTGGGGTGATAGGGAGGGTGGGGCAGGGGGAGCATGCTGATTTTGGTCAAAAACATCATAAATCAGCCATCATGAAATAGGCAAACAAGATGAAAGAGTCTTCAAAAAAATTCACTGAAGCTGAACACGGCCTCTCACGACAATGCCAGCTGGTGCACTGATACAGAGGGTTCCTACAACACTCACCTAGCAGTGGAAGCCTGTACAGCAAGGGGCCTGCCATCCAGAAGATAATTTTGGGGATTTAGGGTGTGTCTCCTAGTATAAAGAGGCAGGAAGAGACCAACTGGGAGATATTTTTACAGTCATCTAGGTGACAGTATATGAGAGGTTGAATTAAGGATTGACCAATGGAATGGGGAAGATGGTGATGTTAAGAGAAAATTGGGATTTGTAGTTATAAGACTCAATTTTTAAAAAGACTTAATTGGCTCTTTTTTAACTGTTGTAATATCAGTGCTTAGCACAGTGATTGACACATAGTAGACAGTAAATATTGAATGAGTTAATTTGTGATTTATTAAGACGGGTGGGGGGAAAAGATTTATAGTTTGGATAAATCAGTGGATGGTGCTGTTATCACACAGAGAAACAGTCAGCCGGAAAAGGAATGAAGAGTTGGTTCAGTTTTATATTTAGGCTTTGCGCTGCTTTTGAGACAGTTGAGCAGAGGTATATGAGTTTAGACCTCCAAAAGTGATGGCATGCAAGGTTGGGTTGGAGAATCATCAGCCTATGTGAGAGTGGATGGCACTGTCCAGGGAGAGCATAAGTGAGGGAAAAAAGTTAGTTTGAGACTCTGGGGAACACCAGGACATAGGGGTTGGTGAAGGAAAAGAAGAATGAGGAAGCATATTCAAGGAGTTAGAGGAAAAACCGAGACAGCAGTATTCCCTCAGCCAAAGGAGTTAAGATCTGGGGTGTCTGACGGTGCTAAGAGTTCTCAGGAGTGAGTGTTCACTAGAATATTAGTTCTATGACAGCAGGGTTTTTTCTCTGTTTTGATCACTGCTGTATCCCCCTCACTTAGAACAATCTAGCACATAGCAAGTGCTCAGTAAATAACTGGTGAATGAATGAATGAATTGAAAAAGGTCTGTTGGATTTAGTCACAGAACCACAGGACCTTAGTTAAGGCATTTTCAGAGGAGCAATGAAAGAGTGCCCAATTATAGTAAACTGAGGAGTGGATAAGAAGACAGGAAATGGCTACAAAGATAGGATTTAGAATAGCCATCTCCATTTAGGATAGCTATCATGTACTAAGCACTTTACATGCATTAATTCTTAATCTTACCAACAGCCCAGTAAGTAGGTACTACCACGATCCCCATTTTACAGATGAGGAAACTGTAACTCAGAGAGGGAAAATTGTATGCCCAGGATTTCACAGCTAGAACCAAGTGTTAAAACCAAGACTTTAGTCCAGATCTGTCTAACTTTGTCAACACCTAACTGATCAAGCTACATTTCCTGCAGAGTTTCTTTGTAAAGGGCAGGTGAGAGTGACTGAGGAAACAGAGTTTAGACTTGCAAATATTTTAAAGCTGAAGGGAAAGAATCATCAGAGAGATTTCTGGTCAAGATGGTGACATAGGTAAACACAGTTTACCTCCTTACACAACCACATCAAATTTACAAATAAAATATAGAACAACCATCACTCAGAACCATCAGAAATCAAGTTGAATGGAAGTCTGATAACTGAATTAAGAACCCCGCCGCAGTACGTTGAGAAGGCAACCATACATTATTTCTCCCTCTCTCCTTCCCTTCCCCTCTAAAATAAATAAAAAAATCTTAAAAAAAAAAAAAAAAAAGAAACCACATCCATCTGGACTGGTCAAGGAGACAGAGATGCAGAATGGGCGGGACCCACATCCACATGTGGTGGATAAAAATTTCGGAGGGATATCTCAGGAGTGAGGAGTTCCAGCCCTACACCAGGCCCCCCTCCCATCCCAGGGTGCCATGTTGGAAAGATAAGTCCTCATAACTTCTGGATGCAAAAACCAGTTGGGATTGAGTTAGGGGAAAAAACTTCTGGAGTCCCAAGAAGATCCTCTAAAAGAACCCACAAACAGACTTACTCAGACTTACTCCCTCTGAGCTCCAGTGCTGGTATAGCAGCTTGAAAGGCACCAGTGGCATATAGGGAGGAACTGAAATGTCTGGCATCAAGGCAAGAGCTGAGGGACAGCTTTCTCCCAGACAGAAAGGTGGGTAGAGGCCATTGTCCGTTTTCTGAACCCTCTACCTACAGAGCCACAGAGCCAACAGTCAGGTACCATATCTGAGACTCCAACAACTTGGCTAATACTGCCACACCCTGGAGATTCCCTAAGACTTTGTCCCGACCCACCCAAACTGTTAACTGTGACTCTTCCATATGAATACTGACTGGTCTTGGCTCATGCTTCACAAATTTCTAAATCCTATCAAACAAGCAACAGTGGCCCCAGGTCCAGCATTAGCAGCAGCCAGCTTAGATTCACAGCTTGGCTTCACCTGGCAATCTCCAAGCCCATCTCATATTGGGCTTTCCATCTCATACTGCTCTATCACTGATGTAAGGTGGCCCCTGGGCAGAACACAGGTTGGGGCTGGCCTTGGCCTGTACCACCCAGGGGAGCCCAGAGCATGTGCACCCAGTGGACAGCTACAGACAACATCAGAGCACCCCCACCGTGCCTCTGCACAGCTGTTCCTCCATGGAAGGCACAGGTTGGTTGTCTGTATTCACAGCCAGTCCTTGTAGCTGACTGGCCTGGGGAAATATCTTCTGTTCACCTGCCAACAGCAATCAAGGCTCAACTACAAGAGGAAGGTGTACTCAGCCCACATGCAGGACTCACCTTGAGCACCCATCTTGAGTGGTAGGGGAGGCTGTACCACTGGATTCTACAGGACACCTACTCCATTAGACCATGCTACCAGGACAGAGTCATAGCAGCTCTACCTAATACAAACAAACGAACAAACACAGGGAAGCTGCCAAAATGAGGAGACAAAGGAACATGGCCTAAATGGAAGAACAGATCAAAACTCCAGAAAAATAGCTAAATGAAATAGAGGTAAGTAATGTATCAGATGCAGAGTTCAAAACACTGGCTATAAAAATGCTCAAGGAACTTAGTGGGGACCTCAACAGCACAAAAAAGATCCAGTCAGAGTGATACACCTAACTGAAATAAACAACAATTTACAGAGAAACAACAGTAGAGTTGTTGAAACCGAGAATCAAACCAGTGATTCGGAACATAAGGAAGCAAAAAAACAACCAGTCAAAACAACAAGAAGAAAAAAGAATCCAGAAAAATGAGGACAGTGTAAGCAGCCTCTTTAACAACTTCAAACTTTTGCATCATAGTGGGGCTAGAAGAGGAAGGGAACAGCAAGAAGTTGGAAATCTATTTGAAAAATAGTGAAAGGAAACTTCCCTAATTTGGTGAAGGAAATAGACATACAAGTCCAGGAAGCACAGAGTCCAAAACAAGGTGCACTGAAAGAAGCCCACTCTAAGACACATCATAATTAAAATGCCCAAGGTTAAAGATAAAGAGAGAATCTTAAAAAGCAGCAAGAGAAAAGCAGTTTAGTACCTACAGGGGACTTCCCATAAGACTTCCAGCTTATATCTCAAAAGAAACTTTGCAGGCTAGAAGGGACTGGCAAGAAATATTCAAAGTCATGGAAAGCAGAGACCTACAGCCATAATGATCTACCTGGCAAAGCTATCATGTAGAATCAGAGGGCAGATAAAGAGCTTCCTAGACATGAAAAAGCTAAAGGAGTTCATCATCACCAAACCATTTAATACAAAATGTTAAAGGCACTTATTTAAGAAAAAGAAGATCAAAACTATAAACAATAAAATAGAAATAAGTACATACCAGCAATTGAATCTAAAAAACAAACTAAGACAGAATCATGGATATGAAGAGCGTTTTGAATGGTTGCCAGATGAGAGGGTGGTATATAGGGAGAATGGGTGAAGAGGTGAGAGTATTAAGAAGTACAAATAGGTAGTTACAGAATAGCCATTGGGGTGTAAAGTACAAAATAGGAAATGGAGTAGCCAAAGAACTTATACACATACCCATGTAAATGCAGTGGGGGGGGATTGCCTGAGGGAGTAGGGGGTGCTGTGTGGAGGTTGGAAAAGGGGGGAAAACTGGGACAACTGTATTAGCATAATCAATTAAATATAATTTAAAAAATAATCACCAGAAAAAAAATAAATCGAAGACTTTGGAAGAAGAGGAAACGACTTATACAAGAGGGAGCCTGAGTAGAGACCCAGAGCATAGATGAAAGGAAACCCTTTCCACCGAAGTAGGAGGAGGAGAAGATGAAGACCAGGAGTATGTTGCAGATATTTTTGTCAGGGAAGAGTGGGTAAGGTAGGGGTAGGTGAGAGTTCTGATTGTCCGCTGGGAGTAAGGGAGGTGGCAGTCAAGCTATAGACTTGAAGAAAGTGGTATTTTGTTAACAGCAAATGGCACCATATGTTGGACCTCTGTCCTTGAGTTTCGGGCCAAGAGAATTCAAAGGCAAGACTCAAATGCAAGAAAAAGTTTATTGAGAAAGTCAAAGATGTACAAGAAGTAAGCCAGCTGGGCTGCATGGTTTCAGGAAACAAGTTACAGAGACAAAAGAAGGGCTCTTGGAACTTTGGAGAAAGAAACCAAAGTTCTGCACCTTGATGAAAGAAAGGAGGAGGAAAGGCTCAGGTGTCCTAGAGAGAGAGGAGGAAGGGGGGTGGAGAGAGAGAGACGCTGGGTTCTAGTCTGAGGGGCTTTATTGTATTTTAATTTAATTTTAACTTTAATTATTTAACACCCTTATCCCCTCTCCCCCTTGCAAGCACCACAGTGTTGTCTGGGTCCATGAGTCCTTTTTCCTGTTTGCTTGATCCTTCCACCCCCTAACCTCCCCTCTGTATAGCTGTTATCGTGCTTTCTATCTATGAATCTATCTCTATTTAGCTTGTTCAGAGAAAGACAAATACTATATGATTTCACTTACATGTGGAATCTAATGAACAAGCTGAAGGATTTTAAAGATGAGAATTTTAGGGGATGTCTCAGGGGAGGATCTCAACAGAATATTCATCACTTTTTCCAGGTGTGTCCTGTTAGGGTCTTAGTCTCCACTGATTGGTTGGCACCAGGGAAGGGGGTCAGGTCAGCCATGGTGTTGCCCTGCCCGGCCTGTCTGCTTTTCTGGGCCTAGAGCTGAAACACAACTGAGGCCTATAATTTCTAGCTTGACCAAACTTCTATCTCTGTAGACCTGAAGCTTTGTTCCTAAGAGTATTTGATGTGGGTCAGAACCTCATTATCCTAAGGTCTAGTGGTTGAGCAAAGGCTTATATGGGAATTTATGGGGCTGTTCTCTGGCCCCCTTGTTTTTTTTATAATGGGGTCTACCACATGACTAGTGACATGCCAGGGGAGGGTCCAAAAGGTATGACCAGCAATATGAAGGATCGGGGGTCCGAACCACATGAACAGCGCTGTGCTAGGGGAGGAAATGTCACCCTGAGGGTATAGTTTCACCCCACAATTGTCTATTGCTGGGAACCCTGGTTTTCTGCCCTGGTGACCTTCTGTACCTGGCCTAACATTCCTACTCTGCTCCTGCCTATCTAACTGCCTATCCTATCAGTGTAAGTGTGAAATAGCTGTTGCAGAGAATAGAAAACACAGCAGTAGCCCAGACAGATTTTCAGGGCTGCCTCAAGGGCCCAGCCACGATGAGAGACCATGATTTTATCAGTGACCCAGTCTAGCTGATAGATGATTTATAGGGTCAAGAGTTTTGTCCAGTGGTTGCAGCGGAAGATTAAAGAGATAGGTTGTTGAGAGCACTGGCTAGAAACTGAGGTGACAGCCCACCACGTCTAGGGCAGGAGGGAAGGAAGTGGCGGGAGGATTGACAACGGAGGAGTTGGAAGGGTCTAGGGCCAGCGTCTGGAGATGGTTCACCACCAGCACATTGGGGATAGAAGGGTCTCAAGAATTCCATGTCCAGCGCCCTGTCCGTGGTGAATAAAGAAATTATTATGTTTAAAAAGGAGACACAGGGAAGAAAACTAACAGTGGCTATCTCTTCAGAGAGGGGACAAAAGAGGGGTACCAAAGATAATTTATTGTTTTGTTGTGAACACTGTACTGTTTGAATTTTTCAACCTTTTAAATTAAAAAGAAACATAACAAACTTTTCAGTGAACCCTAAAAGAGCAAGTTCACATGAGAGCAGGGGGATGAGGGAGCGCGGAGGTGAGGAGGCAGCGCACGTCATCTGGTCCCACCCTTCCATTGTTTTCGTGGGAGGAAATGGGAGCCTGAGGCTGGCTCAGCTTGGCACCAGCAGAACCAGAACTAGAACCATCCTTTCCTGATTCCCCAGCTCAATGCTCTGTTTTCCGGGCTGCTTCCTGAGCACTAAAGGCTTCAGAATTTCCTGCTGTCCTCCCCACCCCACCCCTCCAGTGGACTGTGAATGAGCCTACGAGATTGCTGGCTGGTGGGTTGCTTCCTGTCCTGTGCTGCCCACACCTCGATGCTTTTCTATGTAGCGTGTGTGGGTGTGTGCAGAGGTGGCTGGCCTGTCCCCTGCCTATTTCCTGCTCTGTTCAGAGTAGCAAGTTGGAGGTGGAAAACTACAATGATACTCTTTACATTCTTTGAAGTGACCAGTGTCCTTCCATTTTGCTAGCTCTCACATCACCACCTCCCCCCAGTTTTTCTCCTCAGCTTGTTGAAGCAACAGCCCAAACCCAGATGAGTCACTGAGAACACTTAGGACAGGGATTTTTTTACCATGAGATTGGTGGCAGGGGTGAAGGGATGAGGCCTTGAGTTAGGAGCATTGTTCTAGGGGGGGAAATCCATTCATTTTCATTAGACCTTCAAAGGAATTCCCCTAAAAGACTGTGGATTAGAGAGCAGAGTGCAGGTGTGTTTCAGAAAAATAAGATGTAACAGCAACAACAACAACAATTAGTTGTCTTCTTCTATTTAATAATTAAGATAAACCTGGTATTTGCGCAGCCTCTCTTGTTATCCAGACAGTGACTATGGCAGTTGCATACAGATTAGCTGTGATTTCTCCCCAGTTTGGTAGACTGAGGTTCAGAGGATTAACACTAAACTCAGGACTTTCGCCCTCTTTTGGCTGGCTGCCTGGGTGAATACACAGACGACTCTTCATACAGTGAAACAGGTTCTGCGATACGCGACAGAGTAGGGACAAGGAGGTAGAGGTGAAGGCATAGTGTGACTAGGGGAATTCTTTTACAGTTTTCTTCACCCACCTTCCAGTTAAGCCCTCCTTGGTTTTCATTGTAGGGACGGCTTGGGGAGCTTGGGGTGACCCTAGAGGTTCTGCTTTGGAAGAGGTCCCTGCAAGCCTGATTGTCCTGTGTTTACAGGGATGAGTTTTTAGGGTTTAGAATGCAGTTGTGAAGTGACCTGGCCCAGAGGAGCCTCAAATTCCCTTTTCCCTGCATGGTTTAGGTGGGTATTAGAGTGAGGACACAGGCTATTTACTGAGAGGAGAAGCAGTGGACCCTTACTGTTCCTGCTCAGCAGACCTGAGAGCTGCAGTGCTGCCAGGCAGTCATGTTCAGGAGGGGTGAGCATTCTTCCTTGAGATGGTTCAAGGCTCTTGGGTTCTTTCTGCCTGGAGATGGATAACGTTCGGGATTCTAGCGTGGTTCTGAATTCTCTCTCCCTGCCTTCTGCCACACCATTCTGTCCCTGACTTAGTACTCTTGTAGGAAGTCATGGATGTTGTGCCCACAGGAATGCGTGCCAGAAAGAATAGAGAGAAGGAAATCACTGAGGTTCAGGCTTGGGACAGTACAATCACAACTACCCTGAAGGTCACGGAGAAGAACCAGCAGAAGGGTGGGAAGAGATAGCGTTGATATTTTGGTGCTTTTTTTTCTAGCATATATTGGGCTCTATAAAACTATATTAACTCTGGCTGGTGTGGCTCAGTGGATTGAGCACCGGCTTGCTAACCAAAGGGTTGCTGGTTCAATTCCCAGTCAGGATACATGATGGGGTTGTGGGCCAGGTCTGCAGTTGTGGGCACGTGGGACACAACCAATTGATGTGTCTCTCACATGTTGATGTTTCTCTCCCTCTTTCCCTCTCCCCATCTCTCTCAAAATAAATAAGTAATTTTTTTAAAAGACTATATCAGATAGTATGTTGGCTCAGATTGTTGGCTTTCCACTGTTGGGAGAATTCTACCTTGGACAGAGGACCTGTCTGGGGACAGGAGGGAAGGATGCAGGATGGGGTGATGATCATATGTCTTTGCTGAGACACCAGCTGGATCATCCGAGGCCTCCTGTGCATAGCAGATTATCTGTCCTCCTCTTCATCTGCTCACGTTAGCTCTGGCCTTTTACAAGGTTGGAAAGCCTCATGCGGAGCCCTGAAGAGCAGTGCTATGTCGAGTGCTAGTCTGCAGTGAGGTGAGAAGTGTATGCACCAGAATGTAAAACTGTTCCCTTCCCTAAGACCTCACTAGGAAAAAAAATGTCAGAACTACACAATGTTTTATTCTGACATAATTGATTTACATTCTTGCATCATATAAGCTTCTTGTCTGGTGACAAACCAGTAAGTCACTTTACAAATCTGCAGCTAATTCGCAGGCCACACTTTGAGTAGCAATGCTCTGGAATTGCCTGTAGTTTCAAAACAGCTGCTGAGGTCTTGGAGTTATGTGCTTGGACTGTACCAAGACAGAAATAATAAAAGTCTCAGTTACGAGGGGCTGGTGCCAGATCATTGGTGCATGGTCAAGGCTGGTGACTGGGGAGAGGAGGGAACACAACTGAAATGAAGAAGTTGAACAGATGACTAGGTGGCACATGTGCCAAGGGTACATGCCTGTCCTCCCTTCCTTCTTGCCACAGGCACATAAGCTGAAGGGACTAGAGCTGGGGACCCTCCCGTAGGGCTTTGGTTTTGCCTGTTGCCTCTGGTGACCGGTCAGCCACACTAAGTTTACACCGTCTTGCAGGAAAACACCATACATTGGAGATGCATTCGTTGGTTGTCCTCGTGGTCACTCCTGGATGTGAGCAGCTTCCTTCTTTGGAGTCCCTGGAGAACTGTAAGTGTCACTCTGTCCCCATTCTAGAAGAGCAAGTACTTGTCTGGACCTATAGCTCTGGTGGCCTGGCCTAAGCTGCTGGTGCTAGGCCTACAGCCCTCTGTAACTGCGGGGACCAAGGGCCACCAAGTGCCAGGAGCCACAGAAGGTGAGTTTTTCCTATGGGCTCTAACCAGTGTCCGCAAACTGACTAGGGACTGACACACTGGCTGTTCAGTGAGTCCCACAGACACCTGCCTTCTGGACTGAGCATAATTCTGTTGCCATTTTAGGAATGTGAATACACTTGGCTGATTTTCTCTAAGAGATCCTACACAGGGAAGAGGAGTTTTTGGCCATTTGAACTGAGATGAGGTCAAGTCCAGTGACTGCCTCCTGTCTTCCCTGATCAGCATTTGGGGACTTTTCACTCTCCAAAGTGAAATTCAATTCTTGACTTCTTCCTCACATTCCTGGAAAGGGTAGCTGAGGCCTGGGGACAGAGGGAAAGGGGGGTGGTTACAAAGGCTTTGGGAACGTTGGAACCTGGACTCACCCTCCAAGCATCGCTATTCCCTTTGCCACTAGGAGACTTCATACTTTCCACTAGCGGCTGTTGGGAGCTCATACTTGGAGGAAAAACTGACCCACAAGATGAGTAGTGGTTTACGGAGGATTCTGCTCCAGCATGATCCTCATCATGCGTCACCTCCTAGGGCCTGCAGGGTCCCTAGGTGACCGCCCTCCTGCTCTGGCCCCAGGCCTGCACTGATCCGGGGATGTGTCTTCTATGAAAGAAAAACAAATGTGATCTTGCTGTTGTTTTTTAATCTAAGGATTTTTACAGAATATGGGGTCTGCACTCTGAGAGTAGAAATCCTTAACCGCATGGAGTCATTTCTGTCATTGCAGATACCCTGACCATAAACAATGAGCAGAGTTTCCTCCTGTCTGAGACTGTCTGGGGAGCTCTCCGAGGTAATGAGGGGGGGCTGAGGGCTGAGGGCTGGTGCTGGGAGAGTGACCAAGGGATGGTGCCAGATGGCCAGAGTCGGTGGGGTGGGGGACGTGACCGAAGGCTCAGCGAATACTCGCATTGGAGGGATTTTCTTTGTGGGGAGCAAGTAGAATGTTTCCCCATGCCCCTGAAGGGGTGTTCTCCTCACAGCTTTCCTAGAGGTGGACAGGTTTCACCTGTGCACCTGAGCAGGCGCTCTGGGGCAGCAGTGGGAGACCCTGCAGGCTGCCACTCTGGGGCCGGCGGGGACAGGGAGCTGGGGGGAGGGGCGACTCTGCCACACACACTGCCTGTTTAGTGCTCACTAAAGAGACACAGTTGTCCAGGTTCTTTAAAGAGGAAAACTGTATCAAAAAAATAACATAAATGTCAACAAAAAAAGAGGTAAATAGTAATAAAACATGTAGGATTATACTATTTGGGGAGAAAATTGGGGCTTTCTTAGCTAACAGGTGACAGGCCCATGCCCTTCCTCTTAGTTTACTGAAAGGGAATGTGGTCCCTAGATACAGATTTAGCCACGTACCTCTACTACCTTTGGTAAAACATCCGCTAGTACAGGATGAGGGACGTTCCCAGAGTTCCACACCTTGGTTTGGTTTGTCTTCATTCCCTTGCCCCTCCTCTCCCCTCCTCTATGTTTTGGAGAAATAGCATTTCTGCCTTCTTGTATCCTTTGTGCAAGTGCTAATGATCAGTTGGGTTGGGTGAGATAAAATCTGGGACTCCGGAATGCCAGCTGTCAGAGTCAGAGTGGGGAAAAACCAAAACTCTCCTGGCAGTTTACCTCAAATTGGGTGCTGAGTGACCATGGAGTCTTTGATTTTGAGAATCCGAGGCTTTGGGATTCCTTTGTGGGGCTTCTGCTAGGTTTTCAGAGGTGAGGCTCCAGAACGTACAATGCTCTGGACCCCACGTGCCTGCCTTGGACCTAGTCGGGATCTAGGAGTCTGTGCCCTACGGACTGGGACAGTCCTGGGCAGCAGCTGCCTGCTCCACTGCAGATCCACATGATTGGGTTTCTTCTCAAAATCTGAAGAGAAAAAGGGGGTGACTCTTTGTCTTCTAGTCCACTTGTTGACCCAGGCACCTTGGAAACTCAGGCTTATGATCTCTTTTTCACAGTTCAGTCTGGGGGAAGTTCTGGGCAGCACACTGGGGATTCTTCTCAGCTCCCTCAGCTCCAATGAGTATTATCCTTAAAAAGCCTAAACTCCTTGCAGGCTGTCTGTCCCAGCATCTGTCCTTACAAGCACACATCTTCTTAATGTTCTTGTGTGTTCAGGCCTTTGGAAACATGGGTTAGAGGTGTGTGGGTTTTGAGGGTTAATGTGTTCCTAGAAGGGATGCTAAAAACCCCTTACACTGATATCTTCCAAAATAAAATAGAGTAAAAATTGATACCAGCTTCCTAACGTCCTCTGTCATAGTGTCTCGACCCATCAAGCCTGCGTTACACCCACTTCCACTGGGTACCCAGGCATTGTCCTCTGTCACACTGGGCACCTCCCAGATGGGTGCATCTTTCCTACCTCCTACGTCTTTATTCTGCCTCTCTTCTCTCCTGCAGGTCTGGAGACTTTTAGTCAGCTTGTTTGGAGATCTCCTGAGGGCACGGTGAGTGTGGGACCTCAATGGACAGCTCCTTTTAAATCTCGGGTTTGCTTCCAGTGTCCAGAGTGATGGAAATATCTTATTTTGCTTTCAGACCAAGTCCTAGTGGCTTGAGATGGCCTCAACGATAGTATATAGGCAGACATGGGTGGAGACTGGTCTGGTACACTTGGCCTGTTTGGAATCACTGTGATTTAGTTCCTGAGTCATTATTCATTAATGCCCTTGAGACCACACTTCTTTGAAGAAAACACCATCTTACCAGTCAGTGAAAATGCAGACTCTGTAGGCTGAGTGGCATGTGGGGTGGCTGTATTTGGTAGCCTGGGACAGATGCTGTCTGGTTGGGTTCCTGCTTGTGGGCCCTGGAGTAGAGGTTTGACAGGGCGTTTGGGGAGATGGTTTCCCTGCCAAACAGTCACAGAGCGGCTTTTCAGGGGTCTCAGAAGACTTTTTACCTCCCCCTCCCCCACGGTAATTTCTCTTTGAATTCTAACAAGTTTAATGTTTGGTCCCCACAGTTCTTCATCAACGAGACGGAGATTGAGGACTTTCCCCGCTTCCCTCACCGGGGGTTGTTGTTGGACACATCTCGGCATTACCTCCCACTGACCACCATCTTGGACACTCTGGTACCCGGTCCTTAAAGACTTGTTTGGGGTAACGGGGCAAGGGATATCCCAGGTGCCGTAGTCCTAAAGAGTTACAGAGAGAATATAAGTAACTTTATGAGCTCCTAGGAAAAATGGAAAGGATAATCCACTCAGAAAAAAATATCAAGAGTGACTTACAGTTTAAATCCACTCCACTGGCAACTATGGACCAATGTCCAGGCTGTCTCCAAGGATGTAGAAGGTGGTTCTAGGTTTTGGCATCTTTAACCAGTGGAGCTAACTTTAGCATAGTCAGGACAAGGTTGTAGGGAGATGTTCCAAAGCCTTAACTGGTCTCATTCCTGACTAGCTTGATTGAGTCTGATGGGCAATCTTGTGTGTCTGATCCAACTTGAGTGTCCGCCTTTTCCTTCACTCTGGTAGAACCAAAGGAGTGGGGACATCCATCAGTCATAGCTTCTGAGATTTATGGGTTATGGGGCTACTAAATTCATAACAGACCTCACAATTTGGATAAATACTAGTCAGACTACCCAAAACAAATGGCAGGAGGAAGTGTTAGTTTTCAGGGCATTTGGGGGCTTTTGGAAGACTCTAGAGCACCGTATAGCTGTGACTCCGGTGTGGCTGCAGCTCATCTCATAGAGGACACACTGCTTTGTCGTCAGCCACCTTTGGTATGCCTTGGGGAGGGACATGCTGATGAGAAGGTTTGATAGAACCTAGGCACTGACAGGATGCTGGGGCAGCTTGAAAGTCTGCCTGGATTCCCAGGCTTCAGGCTGTACAGGAAAGTCCGTGATGAGTTTACAGTGTGTACTCTGACTTACAGGATGTCATGGCCTACAATAAATTCAATGTGTTCCACTGGCATCTGGTTGATGACCCTTCCTTCCCATATGAAAGTTTCACTTTTCCAGAGCTCGCCAGAGAGGTATGTCTTGATTTCACCTTGACCAAGCTTATAGGATGGTGTTTGAGCCTAGCTGTGGCGCTGCTGGAGAGCAGGGCGCCAGCTGTCCTCCTATCCAGCCAGTTTTAGGGACAAACTGGCTCAGAAAGGGAACGGTATTTGGAGTTAGGAGACCTGGGTTGAAAGGTCACAGGAGATCATCTTTCCTGGTCTCATTTACTTTTTATTTGTTTGTTTATTTCCTGTCAGGTGGGTATAATACCTCCTTTGTTCATCTCACTGGCATTGTGACAGGGAGACAAAACCATAGATATGATAGCTTATAGGAAATGTGAATAAGTCCCATAAACATAGCCCCTGATACCCTGATACCAAAATCTACCAAAGGACTGTGGGTAGATTTTTTGATATCCAGGGAGTCTTGGAGGCATTTTTAGTATTTTCTAATCTGCTAGCCTTCAGGAAATGAGATCCTTAAGGGTGTGTGTGTGCACGCCTTTCAGGGGTCCTACAACCCTGCCACCCACATCTACACAGCGCAGGATGTGAAGACAGTGATTGAATATGCACGGCTTCGGGGTATCCGTGTGTTGGCAGAATTTGACACTCCTGGCCACACTCTGTCCTGGGGAAGAGGTAAGAGTAATGCCAGGGGTTGGAGGAAATCTACTGCTCCTCCTCTCCTTAGGGCTTTAGGACATTAGCACTCGGGTGTGGCATGCCCTGCCCTCCGTCACTGGAAGAATGTTTTCCACCAACCTCTTCCACCTGGGAATTTAGATAGGCAGAACTTATTTGGGCAAAGGAGGCCACTTCTTACTATTGAAATATGGACAAATTCTCCTCAGAGGTCCTTGTCTTTTTTTTCTTCTGTTAAAATTATATTTTATTGGTTATACAGTTGTCCCAATTTTTTCTCCCCGCTCTGCCCCACTCCATCCAGCACCCCCTACTCCCCCAGGCGGTTCCCACACCATTGTTCATATCCATGGGTCATGCTTAATGTTGCCCCTGCAGGTTGTCACACCCCTGAGGGAAAGATTTTGCCAGTTTGCTGAACTGGCTCTGCCTTTCTGTCCAAAGGCAGTAGGAGAGCAGCCTTTGGGAGTGTGGGTGACCCCTGCTGGAAGCAGCCTGTCAAGGCAAGAGTGTGTGTGCTGGCAGTTGTCTGGCTACAAACTCACCCTTGATTGTGGCTATATTTGTATGTCTTTGTGGGTTTTTTTTCATCTTTAGAGGGGAAGGGAAGGAGAAAGGGAGAGAAATATCAATGTGTGGTTGCGCCTCGTGCGTCCCCTGCTGGGAACTGGCCCACAACCCAGGCATATGCCCTGACTGGGAATCGAACCGCGGTTGTTTGTTCAGCAGGCTCGCGCTCAATCCTCTGAGCCACACCTGCCAGGGCATGTTTTTTTAAGAATTTATTTATTTATTTATTTGAGCGGAAGCAAAGGAGAAAGAGAGGGAGAGAAATACTTATGTGCAAAACAAACATGGATCAGTTGCCTCCCACATGCCCCCATCCCGGGGCCTGGCCCCCAGCCCAGGCATGTGCCCTGATTGGGAATTGAACCAGCGATCTTTCAGTTCTTAGGATGATGCCCAACCCACTGGGCCACACCAGTCAGGGCTATTTGTATCTTTTTGACTGACTAAACATTCATGATTACCGGTGCCTTTGAGTCCCTGAGTGCTTCTACGTGTGTGAGCATGACGTTTATGAATGTGATTGTGTTCGGACAGGGCTGTCAACCTCACTTTCCCCGGGGGCCACATCAGCCTCCAGGTTGCCCTTCTAAGGGCTGAAATAATTTTAGGACTGTATAAATGTAACTACTCCTTAACAGTGAAGGAGTTGAAATTACACTGGGCCCTTTGAAGGCAACCATGAGGCTGAGGTGGCCCCCAGTGAAAATGAGTTTGATACCCCTGTCTTAGGGTGACTTTATGTCCTTATGTATATGACTGTCCATGGGGGTCTATGTATTTGTGATACTTGTGTGGGTTCTCTACTGGCCTAGGTGTCTCTGGATTATTGACTCCTTGTTACTCTGGGTCTCAACCCTCTGGCACCTTTGGACCAGTGAATCCCATTCTCAACAGTACCTATGAGTTCATGAACACATTTTTCTTGGAGGTCAGTTCTGTCTTCCCGGATTTTTATCTTCACCTTGGAGGAGATGAGGTTAACTTCGCCTGCTGGTATGAGCCCTTTGATCTTCCCACCCTGGCCTCATGAACTGCTTGCTCAGAATAGAGCTTGGCCCCTGACAGGCCCCCTGTCTCGGGTGTTTCTCAGGGACTGACCCGGATACAGCATTCTGTCTCCGTGCAGACGGCTCAGGACTTGGGCCTTTCCTCTCCAGCTATAGAGAGGTCCTGCCTGATTTCGGCAAGGCTGTGAATGTGAAACCCCCCTTCCTCTTAAGGAGATTTCCCATAAATATCCTTGAGATATTTGTGGGAAAACCAGCTCTAGGCACAGAATTGTCTTGTTAAAATCCAGGAGAGGGAAGAATAATCTATGCTTTTGAAGGTTTAAAACAGCCTAATGAAGAGTCAAGACACAGAGGAACTTGAGACTGATAGACGGCAATGTCTGGTTAGTGTTAAACTGTGAGTCCCAAATCCTCAGGTCTACTGAGCTCAAAAGAGGTTGAGGGGCTTCTTTGAGAAATGGGCACTAGAACTGGATCTGGGAAAGTAGTTTGGCTTTTTCAAGACATAGAAGAGGGGAAGCACATTCCAGGAGAAAATGGGATCAGAATTTGGACTTGTGGGGTGAGGGAGTGGCCGCAACACTTGTACCCAACTGAACAGAGAGTAAATATTAAGGGAAAGACAGAATATGCCTAGGGTGGGGCCTAGAATGTGCCAGAGCCCCAGGTCTCAAGACCTTGGAGCCACATGTCATCACCCAGAGAGATCAATGTGTGTTCCCTCTGAGAATTGGAACTTGAAGCTCTTCAGGTCCAGGCTCAGACTTCCCCAGCCTATGTCAGTGGCCCCTTTATAGTTTGTTCGTCCACACCTTCCATATTTGTGGATCTGAGATCCTCAGCTGATTGTTATTTCAGGTGAAAAGGGAAGTTGTAAGAAGCCAGGTGACTAATCCCCAAACTTTGGGCTTTTAGAATGTCGAAAGAACTCATCTGTGTTTTCTCTTGGGATTTAGGAGGTCCAACCCAGACATCCAGGCCTTTATGAAGAAGAAAGGCTTCGGTAATGACTTCAAACAGCTGGAGTCCTTCTACATCCAGACGTGAGGAAGGAAGGAGGGTGGGCAGGGTCCCTTGGGCCACCTCCTGTGGGGGACCATACTGCTTGACCACTCTCTGAGCCCCTTAAAAAATCCCTTGTCCTCTATTTTCAGGTTTGGAGTGGTCAGTTCCAAATGGGGGAAGACACTGCTTAATCAGGAGCGGGCCCCTAGCTAGGCTCAACCCCTAGAGCACTGGCACCGACAGCCCGCAGCCTGAGCTGAGCAGGTGCTCTCTTTACTCTCCAGGCTGCTCGACATCGTCTCTGCCTATGGCAAGGGCTACGTGGTGTGGCAGGAGGTGTTTGATAATAAAGTAAAGGTGAGCCAGAGGCCGAGAGAGAAGGAGCCACCTTCAGTGCCTCCCTCTGGGCTCCCAGCCCCTACCTGCCTCTGCACAGACTGATCCTCCCGATTTGGATTAGGCTCTGATGTTCAGAGCACTTGCAGCTGTCTCTCCTTTCCCCATTAGGAAGGTCGCAGAGGTCTGGGTGTGGGTTTTGGAGCCTCTGTCTGTCTTCCCTCACTACAGATTGATCGAGTTCTTTCTGCTGCTAAGTTACTTGGGATTCCTGAACCTGGCATAGCGGGTTGGGTATTCTTTTCTGAGTCATAGACTAGGGTCTTGCAGGTCTACGAAAGCAAGGTTTTCTTCTTCATTGCTGATCAGTAAGATCCCAGCCTCCTGCCACACGCAGGGCTCTGCAGGAACCTTGTCCCATCCTCAGAAACATCTGGAGACTTTTGACATGGTAGCTTCTGATGAGTCTCCCTGGCCCCACTGCTTGTCTCCCTTACCTACAGCCAGCATTACCGTCTCAGTGTGGAGAAAAACCGGTGAAACAGCAGGGAGCTCTCCTGCAGCCTGTGGAACCCTTGACCTCCACTCTGGGCTAGTAGCTCCATGGTCAGGGGCTGCTGGAGAGCGGAAGGGTCCACATCCCCTGGCCTGGTGGTATGCATAAGAATGTGGCCCAGGAATCTCCTCGGCTATGTGTCATTGTACCATTTGACCTTTGTGACAGGTTCGACCAGACACAATCATCCAGGTGTGGCGAGTAGAGGTACCAGTAAGCTATCTGAAGGAGCTAGCACTGATCACCCAGGCCGGTTTCCGGGCCCTGCTCTCTGCCCCCTGGTACCTGAACCGAATAACCTATGGTCCTGACTGGGAGGACTTTTACATGGTGGATCCCCTGTCATTTGAAGGTAAAAGCAGGGCACTCTCCTTGCTGACCAGAGAAGGCTGGGCTGGGGCACAGTGGGGAGGTGGAGGGTCTGGGCTGGTGTATCAGGGTGGGAGATGAAACAGTCTGAGGAGAAAGTGGCAGCGGGGAAACCCTTTCTGTCACTGTGGTTCTCCCATAGGTAGCCCTGAGCAGAAGGCTCTGGTGATTGGTGGAGAGGCCTGTATGTGGGGAGAGTATGTGGACAGCACAAACCTGGTCCCCAGGCTCTGGTAAGGGTTTTCTGGGGACATTGACGGTTGGGTCTGTGGGCATGCGGTCTCCCTTATAGACTAGTCCCTTCCTTTGAGGCCTCAGAGAAAAGGGGCGTTGCAGTGATCCTTCTGCTGTATGTGAGACCCACCGCTCACCTGGCTTGCATTTCTGCTTCTCCAACAACCTGTTAGGTTATGTAGGGTAGAGGCAGAGTGATGAGGCCTGAGAGACCAGGTGACTTGCTCAAGGTCCAACCCGGAGACCACGATTCTTGTAGTGAGACTTCCCTGGGTTCTCTCCTCAGCAGCCTCACCGAGCCTGAGGGGTGTGGAGTTGACATTTTCACCCCCACCACTGCCACCAGCCAGTAAGAATTCAGGATGTCTTGAAGACTTACTATGGTTTCCACATCTGTGGGAGAGAAGAGTGGGATCACTATCCACATTTAACAAAATCCGAGCTGAGCTTTGAGATCCCTGGGAGCCCTTCAGCCAGCCTGTTGCTCTGAACAAGGTGTTGGTCACATCCCTTGGCCCTGAGCCTAAACAAGAGCCAGTAGCCTGTGGGTGTCCCACCCCTTTGCAGAGAATCCAGGGTCCAACTGGTGCACGCCCTCTTTCCTCCAGGCCCAGAGCAGGGGCTGTTGCGGAGAGGCTGTGGAGCAACAAGGTGGTGACTGACCCAGACTTTGCCTTTAAACGTTTGGCACGCTTCCGCTGTGAGCTGCTGAGGTAAGCAGGCTGCGGGGCCTCGCCAAGGAGGTGGGAAGGTCAGGGGATTGGCACTCCTTACTGGTGGGGAAAGAATGCTCAGTGATAGCTAACACTTACAGAGGCCCGCCATGCAGTAAGCCCTGTGATGAGCCCTTTACAGGCATTATTTTGTTGAACCTTAACCACAGCCCCATACACTATTAGATATAGTTTTATCCCCCTTTTAGAGAGAGGCATTTGAGGCACAGAGAAATGAAGTAACTTGCTGAAAGTCACTTAGAGGCAGGGTTTGAACAAGGCCAACTTTATGCTCAGCCATGCTTTTATGGGCTCTCACAACTATATACGATGGCACTTTCCTGATTGATTCATCAACTGGGTCTGAGGACCTGGAGGATACAGTGTGGTACAGAGCAGAGCCCCAGGCTGAGAGCCAAGCACCGTGGGATTCCCTTGCATCTCTAAGCACATTGCTCATTTGGATAATGAAGGAGGCACGCCTAGAGGTGAGGCTGAGACCTAAGGACAGGTTTTCATGCTCAGGGGGATTGGCAGCACCTAAGTCCCTCATGGTGGTGCCACACTCATGACATTGTAGAGTCTTTGTGGCAGGGGATGGGGGGCTTACTGGGCCGAGAATACAGGGTACCCTTCAGGCATCTCCCTCTTTTCTAAAGGAACTGAGTATCTGGGACTAGGGTACAGAGACAGGCAGGTTAGAAATAGGGAGGTGCTCCCCAAAGTTCCTGGGTGTTCCTGTATGAGAATTTTACATGGAGCACGTGTTCAGCGTGCGAGATTCTTGCCAACTCTTGGCCCCACACCTAGTGAGAATCTCTGGAAGTGAGTTCTGAGCAGATTGGTGTACAGGGACAGTTTGCCACCTGCTGAAATGGGGGGAGAAAGGGAAAACTGTTGGTTGTGGTGAAGGTGTTACTAGGGCCTAAGTCTGACCCCCATCTGAGTGGCGCTTCTTGCCCTGTTCCCACACATTTTCTTGCAGGCGAGGTGTCCAGGCCCAGCCCATCAGTGTAGGCTACTGTGAGCAGGAGTTTGAACGGACCTGACCGAGCAGTGCTGGGCACCGAGGAGGGCGCTGGGCACCGAGGAGGGCGCTGGCCCTGGAAGAGTGGTGGTGGGGCTGGGCTCCCACCGCATCCCAGCTGGGGGTTGGAGCCCTTGCCCACGCGCCACTGTGCCTGAGAGAAGGGGACTGCTGCTGGTGTCCAATAAAGAGTGATGTGGCATATTTCTACAATGACCATGGATTACCTGGGTTAAAAAAAAAGTGAGTGACCCTGGGGTAGGGGAGCTGCCAGGACTGGCCTTCTGCTCTGAGAGAGGTGAGGCTCAGTGTCAGCCCCTGGAGGCATCTTGTAAACTGAGGGCTGAGAGGCCTCTGTGCTGTCCTGTCCCTTCCACTCTCACACATGGTCCAGATGCATACTCCCCACTGGTAGTCACTTCCCTCCAAGTGGGGAGGTCACTTAGACCTCCCAGGCTTCTATATATGGAGGAATATATAGGGACTCAAGGAAGTCCTAGGCAGGGACAAGAGCTCCAGACCTAGCCTCGTCTGGAACACCCACTCCCCCGTGCATGTTCACATTTCCTCCCCAAAGAAGAGCTTTCCTTCTGCTTTGGGTTTCTTGTTACTTCAGTTTCATGCAACCATTATTTAAATGTTATAGGATACATATGATCTTGGCACTGTGATGGGTGTTGAGTGTGAAGGACTTGGCCCCAAGAGGCCCTGGTCAGCTTCCCAAAAAGCCGGCAACTTCCATCTTCCCACCCATGTTCAGCCCAGTGACATTACTTCAGAGAATCGATGGCACAGCGAAGACCATGGGAAGAAAGCCCTGGGTCTAGGAGGTGGGTGCGTGGCCCTGGAAGAGAGCCTTTGCAGGAGCGACTGTTTTTTTTCCCTAGGAGGAAGTGGCTCGTGGTGGACCCAGGCTGCCCCCTGGTGGTTTCATGTTCAGAGGTGTCAGTGCAGCCCATGCTCATTCAATCGTGGGCAGCATCTGTTTACATGAGGGTTTCTTTCACCATTATTTAGGTTCTTTTTCCTGGTCCTGAGATGGAAAGACAATGGAGAGGTTCTTGGGCATTTCTTTCATAAAGTTTCCAGGCTTGTGGACTCAGAAACTTGCAGAAGGCAGGCCTGAGAAAGGATCTAAGTAAAATTTGGCCTGTAAACAGCATCCTTCAGTCCCTCTCCTTTGAGGACCTGGCTGGCGTAACTCTTTTGAGGACCTAGCTGGAGGGACACCCAGCCCTGCCTTCTTGCACTGTTTCTGTGAGGACCGTCTGGGCACATTCTACCTACGTAGCCCTTTTGAGGACGGGGTTTCCACACAGCCCAGAGGAACCACGCCCAGGGCTCTGGCCTAGAGAGACACCACCTGTACCCACCAAAGGAGCCCCTTACCTCCATCACCCGGAGAATCTGTGGGATCGTCCCAGGCAAGGGCCCTGCAGGAGTGCTGCTGTACCTCGGTTTGCCCCTGCGTCCTTCTTGATCATAACTGTCGCATTACTGTTGTTTGGGGTGATGGTAAATGAAAAGATCAGCCATGAAGTCATGTCAAGTCAATGAAGCAACCAGCCATAAAATCGTTTGTGTTGAAGTAGGCTCTATGATTTCTTATTCCTGTTGTAAATATTTTGCTTAATGTTATTATTTTTATAATTAAAAAACACTCACTGTGGCCCAATCAAGCACTTCAGTGATGGGATGTGCTGTTTCCAGCCTTCACCTCTACTCCCATGAGCCCAAAGATCATCAGAGCTTGAACTGCTGACCTCAGCAGCAGCCCATTCTGCCCCAGTGCTTCCCCACCTCAGCTCCCTTCCCCTGGACTGTGGATTTCGTGCCCCGCCCTGCCCACAGCCACACTGCACCAGGCTGCCTGTGTTCTCTGGGCACCACCAGGGGGCGGAGAAGTACCCAGACTCGTTTCCTCCTTCCAGTAATAGGGCACAGTCTGCGCTGCTCTCCTGTACATCTCCCGAGGATGCAAAGCAGACCTAGTGGGAATAAAAGTAAAGGCATAAATGGAGGCCAGGAGGACATTCAGCCCTCCTCCTTGGTAGGAGTTGAGGCCATGTGCTGGTACCCTTTCCTTCTTGGAATCTGGCGTTTTCAGCTGCATCTCAGTGGACTGGCACAGGGACGGGTGGCAGAGGACTTAGGTACAGGCGCTCCACGACACTCGAGTGGGGTCAGCGAGGGAGTGATGGGAGCCAAGGGATACTGGGAAAGGGCAGAGAGAAGATGATGTGGCGTACACTCACGTATACGAGTGTAGATGTGCACGCCTGCTGACAACATTATCAGCACTCTGAAGTTTAGATTTTTATGCTTTTTGTCAGTGTCATCTGTAAGATTAGGCCATAACAATTGTGTGCCTAAAGAATACAACTTCTTTTTCCACTAAGAAAGAAAAGTAAGAATTGGGCGCTTTGTCTGTTAAAATCATTCTGTATTTTTTCCTTTATAAATAAATAAACTCTGAAGGTTTAAAAATTAATATCTTTTTATATAAGCTGCTAATATATGTATAACAAAAGTCTATATTAACTCATTTCAATAAAATGTTTATTTGTTTAGTTTTTTCATTAGTTTTATCTCTATATATAAATTTTCAGTCCCCACAATTGTTTTTCAAAATCCTTTCTGAAGCAAATGTGTATGTATGTGAGCATGTGGGTTCCTGCACTTTGTCACTATACCTACCTTATTTTGACGGTAATTATTGTACTCTAACCACATCCATGTTATGTCTTCCCTACCACAGTATGTTTTATTAATTTATTTTTTATTGTTAGTTACAGTTCTCATTTTTCCCCATCACTCGCCCCCTCCCTACCCTTCCCCATCATCCACATTCAATCCTCCCCTCCTCCCCTATCGTTGTCTTTGTCCATAGGTCCTTTATACGTGTTCCTTGATTCTTCCCCTTCTTTCCCACATTGTCCCCTTCCCCCTTCCCCTCTGGTCAGTCAGTTTGTTCTTTATTTCCATGTCTCTGTTTCTATTTTGCTTGTATGTTTGTTTTGCTGATTAGGTTCCACTTATAGGTGAGATCATATGGTATTTGTCTTCTACTGCCTGGCACTTAGCATAATGCTCTCCAGTTCCATCCATGCTGTCACTAATGGTAGGAGTTCTTTCATTCTGCTGTGTAGTATTCCATTGTATAAATGTACCACAGTTTTTTTATTCATTCATTTACTGATGGGTATTTAGGCTGTTTCCAGCACTTGGCTATTGTAAATAATGCTGCTGTGAACATTGGGGTGCATAGGTTCTTCCGAGTATGTTTATTTTTTAATCACTTCACATATTTCAAACATAAAAATGTAGCAAATGTCAAACACAGTATAACCACCACCAACTTTATCACATCTTAATAGTCATGTTTCCTTCAGAATTTTTAGATGAAATATTATTTATATCCCTAGTTCCAGTCCCTTCCCAAAATAACCACTTCCGAGAATTCATTTCCTCCGGATATCTGATACTTAGCTGTGATTTTTCTTCATTGTTAATAATTCTTTATGGCTTACTTTATAGCAAATTAGAAAGAGATGTCTTGGGAGCCACTCAAAAAAGGTATGTGAGAGGAGACAGACCAGCTGGCAGGCAGATGTAGGCAGGGAAGTGGGTGCATCCGTGCAGTGCTGGCGTGCTGCTGAACACGAGGAGAAGCGTAGTGGGGGTATCTGTAATCTGCGAAAGAATTCAAACCTGCAAATTCAGAGAAAACTGTGGATATCTATCTAGACTCACATAAGTCAGAAATTTGAACAAAGATACTTGTGGAGATACATCCAGCAGAACAAAAGCACTTTGACGTTTTTATGTGCTCACTGTTTCAGGCACTAATGTTAACTTCTTTAAACCTCTTCCCAACCAGGTAGGTATCAGCATTTTCTTCATTTGCTAAAATGACTTGTTCATGGTTACACAGCTAGGCTGAGTCAGGACTTGTATTTAAGGAATATGGATCCAAGCTTGCCTAGTTAATTCTACCCTACACAGCACGGAGCTGTCGGCCGCTGCCCAACGCTGCACGCAGGCATGCTATGAAGCTGGGTTCTGAGCTACATTTGTGTTTTGAGTCCATTACCTACCAAACCACTTCTTTGTGGATGGCTCTTTCTCTCAGCGTAGAGATGGACACAATTTCCCCTGTCTTTACATAGATTAAACACTCTCCGTCCTGCTTTTTCTCAGTCAAGTTGCCTGAAACAACTGCAAGTTTATCTCCTCATCCAGTACTTATGAAAGTGCCCACTGAGGCCAACAATAATTGATGTGTTGTCAAATCAAGGGATATTTCTCAATAAGAGTGTAAAACACTACTTGGCCTTTCCTTGTATTTTGAGATTTTGATCACTCCTCCCAGAGTTTCTTCCTACATCTTTCATGCTTCTCAACCTGCATCACAACTCCTGTAGCAAACTACCATCCAACAGCCAATCATTATGAAGGGTTTATTTTCTTTCCTCTTCTATGTGTTTTTCTCAGTGATCTCATTTGCACTCAATCTGCAGAATGTAAGTCATGCCCACTCTATGTGAATAACTCTTAGATCCATTTACACCTCTCATCTGCACTGCCACTGTCTTTGTATACACCTAGCACGTTTCTTCTGAACCTACAATAGGATCCTGGTACACATGCCTCGAGTCTTCGAGAGTTATCTTTCTAAAACTGCAAGTCAGATATGTCCATTTCCTACTTTTCATTTTTCAAAATTGCCCTACTGTCCAATGCCCTGGTATTCTAGTCTTCTCCAAGATGGTATGTCTTTTGAGCCTCCAGTCACCATTTCATGACACTTTATCTGTATTAGACAAGACTTTGGTAGTTGCAAGGAAACAACCCCAGCCAAAAAGATAACATTGCCTTGTGTGAAGGCATGCTTCATCTAATAGGGGTCAACAAGTACATGATCCTAGGAACAAACCCAATAGAAAACATACAAGAACTTCATACAGAAAACTATTAAATTTTTGAAAGATACAAGAAGAACCAGATGTAAATATGCAATGTTCATGAGTAGCAAGACTCAATATTATAAGGATTTTTTAAACAATCTGTAGATTCAGTGTGATTCCAATTAAAATGTAAATTTTATTTTTTTACTCTTTTTTTTAATCCTCACCCAAGAATAAGTTTATTGATTTTTAGAGAGAGGAAGAGAGGGAGAAATCCCAATGTGGGAGAGAAATACTAATCAATTGCCTCTCAAATGTGCCGTGTTGGGAATTGAACCTGTACCTGATATGTGTACCCTGACTGGGGCTGGAACCTGCAACATTTTGGTGTAAAGGATGATGCTCCAACCAACCAAGCCCACCTGGCCAGAGCTATTTTTTTTAATTCCCAATCTAACAAACAATAGTTTGTTCAATATAGTATCAACGATGTATTTGGTTACGGATAAGTGAAATAAATGACAGCAATGTTATAAAAGATGTGAGGAAAGAGTTGGAAATACTCTGTTATAAGGCTCTTTTACTGCTCATGAAGTATAGTGTTATTTGAAAGTGGACTTGAATTAGCTGTAAATGTATTTTATAAACCTTATGGAAAGCCCTGAAAACTAAAAAAAGTGTAAATGATATATTAAGAAAGGGGAAAAATAGAGTCATATAAAATGTTCAAGGAGAATTCTGGTCAAGATGGTAGTGAAGGTAAACATGGTACTCGCCTCCTCCTGCAACTACATCCAAATTACAACTAAACTACAGAATAACCACCATTAAGAACTCCCTAAAATCTGGCTGAATGGAAATCTTACAACTAGGGATTTAAAGAAGAAGCTACATTGAGAATGATAGAAGGGGCAAAGATGTGGAAGAGGATCACTCCACACCCATGTGTGGCAGATACAAATTGGAGGGTATCTCAGCTGTGGAGATTCCACCTAAAGAGTGAGGGGTCCCAGCCCCACACTGGAAATCCCAGCCTAGGGTTACAGTGCCAGAAAGAGAAGTCCCATAACTTGTCTGTAAAAACCAGCAGGGATTGAGGCTGAGGGAGACCAGCAGCTGGAGTGACAGGCAGTTCCTCTTAAAAGACATGTACAGGCTTACTTAGACTTGGTCTCTCTTAGCTCTAGTGCTGGGGCAGCAGCTTAAAAGGCACCAGAGACACACAAGGAGAACTAAATTGTCTGACATAGGGCAAGAGCTTGGGGGGCAGCTTTCAGAACTGCTGGCAGAGGCCATTAATCCTTTTCTGAGCTATTCCCCCCCTCCCCCCCCACTACACAGAGCCAGCAGGCAAGCACCATATCCGATACGCCATCAGTCTGGGTCACATTGTTTTCCCCACCCTGGTGATTCCTTGAGTCTTGGACCCACCCAACTTTCAAGCCCACCCAAGCTATTTCCAGTGGCTTTTCCATACATACATATAATCTGTCCTGGCTCATCCTTCAGATTTTCCTAGCATCTCTCGAACAAGCAGCATCTGGTTTCAGCATACCCCATGCCTCTCACAAATTGGCCCCTGGCTAGGCAGCAGCAGCAGCAAGCCTTAATTCATAGCTTGGCCTCATATGGGTACCTTTAAATTCAACACAAATAGCAGTTACCCGTAGATTGCTTTGCATCTTGTGCTGGGGAGCCCCAGGCAGAACACACATGGCACCTGACCTTGGCCTGCATGTCCTGGGGAGGCCCCAGAGTCAGTGCCCATGGTGGACAGCTTCAGACCATGCTGAAGTACCATTACCTAACTACCTCCACAAACTACACACTCAAGGGTCAGACTTAGTGGGCACCAGAGCCCTGTTGTAAATTCTGCTTTGTGAGGTACACTCCTGCACTGTTAATCCTCCTGGGTGGCTGGCGTTTGCAGCAAGTCTTTGCAGCAGATTGGCCTGGGGTAAATACTTCCCATTTATGTGCCAAGAGCAATCAAGAAAACAACTATAAAGGGAGAGTGTACTCAACCCACATGGTGGGCAGACCTGTACTCAACCCATACGGGGGGTACAACTTGGGCCATCAGAGAGGCAGTGCCATTGGGCCCTATAGGACACCTACTACATAAGGCGCATTACCAAGCCCAGGAAATGTAGCAGATCTAACTAATAATAGGAACAAATGAAGGGAGGCTGCCAAAATGAGGAGACAAAGAAACATGTTATAAATGAAAGAGCAGAACAAAACTCCAGAAAAAGAACTAAACAAAAAGGAGATAAGCAATCTGCTAGATGAAGCATTCAAAACACTAATTATAAGGATGCTCAATGAACTTAGTGTGAACTTCAACAGCATAAAAAAGGACCAGTCAAAAATAAAAGGTGCATTAACTAAAATGAAAAATAATTTACAGGAAATCTACAGTAGAGTATAAGAAGATAAGAATCAAATCAGTGATTTGGAAATAAGGAATCAAAAAATGTTTTATTTTTATCATTTTATCATAAAATTTTATCATTTTATTAAAACAATAAAAAAACAAAAAAATAGGATAATGTAAGGAACCCCTGCAGTAACTTCATGTGTTCTAACATTTGCATCATGGAGGTGCCAGAAAAAGAAAAGAGAGCAAAAAATTGAAAATTATTTGGGAAAAAAAAAACCTTCCCTAATCTGGTGAAGGAAATAGACATAGAATTCCAGGAAATGGCCCTGACTGGCGTAGCTTAGTGGATTGAGTGCGGGCCTGCGAACCACATGATCACGGTTCGATTCCCAGTTGGGGCACAAGCCTGGGTTGCAGGCCAGTCCCCAGCAGGGGACTCACGAGAGGCAACCATACATTGATATTTCTCTCTCTCTCCTTCCCTTCCCCTCTAAAGATAAATAAAATCTTTAAAAAAATAAGAATTCCAGGAAAGGCAGAGTCCCAAATAAGATGAACCCAAAGGGGCCCACACAAAGGCACATCATAATTAAAATGCACCAGTTTACAGACAAAAAGGGACTCTTAAAAGCAGCAAGAGAAAATCAAGTCATTACATACAAGGGAATTTCTGTAAGACTGTCAGCTGATTTCTCAGCAGAAACTTTACAGGCCAGAAAAGATTGGCAATAAATATTGAAAGTGATGAAAAGCAACAATGTACAAATAAGATAACTCTACCTGGAAATGCTATCATTTAGATTCACGGGACAGATAAAGAGCTTCCCAGACGAGAATTAGCAAAAGGTATTCATCACCCCCATACCAGTAGTATATGAAATATCAAAGGGTCTTCTTTAAGAAGAAGAAAACAAAAATAAATAAATAAATAAATTGGCAGTAAATATATGTCTATGAACAATTTAATCTAAAAAACAAACTTTCAGCCAAGATGGACACATAGGTAAAAACTGTTCACTTCTTCACACAACCAAAAGGAGCATAACAACCAATGCAAAAACAATAAACAACCAGAAGTGCCAGAAAATCAAATTGCATGAAACTCTAACAACCATGGAATTAAAGAAACAGTCAACCAGACCAACCAGAGCACCCAGACCAACTAGACTGGTAGGAGAGAGACAGGCAGATGGGCAAACGTAGAGAAACTGGGGCAAGGGGGCAGACTGTGCGGGCAGGTCTGACTGAATGGGAAACTGAGACTCACAGCCGACTGTGGACTATGGCAGGGGTTTCCATGGTGGGTGAAAACCCCAGTCTCACACAAGTTTATTGGAAAGTGGGGGTAGAGGCCAGCAAGTGAGCTGCATTGTTCCCTCTCTGACCCCTCTTCTGCAGACAGCACCACAATGCAACAAAGAGGATTGCCCTGCCCTGGCAAATACCTAAGGCCCTGTCCCCTTACAATTTAACAGGTGCTCTGAGACAAGGAAATATGGCCCAAATGAAAGAACAGAGCAAAACTCCAGAGAAAGAGCTAAGCAATGAGGAGATAGCCAACCTACCTGATGTGGAATTCAAAACACTGATAATCAAGATACTCAAGAAACTGATTGAGAGACTTTCGCCAAGATGGAGGCATAGGTGGAAGCACTGCACCTCCTCCCACAACCAAGTTTAAAAACAACAAAGTTTTAGCAACAAAAACACAGCCAAAAACATAGAAAATTGAACTTCACGGAAGTCTGACAACAACGAACCCTTCAGCCAAACTGGTAAGAGGGGCAGAGCCAGCAGCAGAGCGGGGTCGGGCAGGAAAGATCCACCAGACAAACCCAGGCTAGCGACCTGGGCACGCGACCCAAGCACAATAGCAGCTGTAGGCGGATCCCAGGTGTGGAGAAGTGGGTGGACCCACTGAGGGCACAAGGCGGTGGACTCACTGAGGGCTGACCACAGTCACACATTTGTGTGCAGATAAACCAGTGAAGGAGGGAACGGTGAGACAGACCGTACAGGCCCCAGTGGCAGGAAGCGGCAGAGGGGACCGCCATTGTCCCTCTCTGACCCCACCCCCACATACAGCATCACAAACCAGCAACCTGGGTAGCCCTGCCCTGGTGAACAGCTAAGCTCTGCTCCTCATACCTAACAGGCACAAACAGATCAAAACATGGCTCAAGAAGAACTTAGAGTCCCAGAGCTGATAAATCTAAGCAATGAAGAAATAGCCAAACTTTCAGATGCACAGTTCAAAACACTGGTGATCAGGATGCTCACAGAACTGGCTGACTTTAGTCACAAATTAGAGGAACATATGAAGGCTAAACTAATTGAAATGAATGGAAATGCACAGGAAACCAATAGTAATGGAAAGAAAACTGGGGCTCAAATCAAAGGAGTGGACCAGAAGAGGAAAAAAATGACCAAACAAAAAGAATGTAGAAACAAGAATTTAAAAAAATGAGGAGAGGCTTAGGAACCTCCAGGACATCTTTAAATGCTCCAACATCAGAATTATAGGGGTGCCAGAAGGGGAAGAGGAACAGCCACCAGTGGAAAACTTATTTGAACAAATAATAAGGGAGAATTTCCCCAATCTGGCAAAGGAAATAGACTTTCAGGAAATCCAGGAAGCTCAGAGAGTCCCAAAGAAGTTGGACCCAAGAAGGAACACACCAAGGCACATCATCATTATATTAGCCAAGATTAAAATGAAGAAGAGAATCCTAGACGAAGCAAGAGGTAAGGGGACAGTCACCTACAAAGGAGTTCCCATCAGACTGTCAGCTGACTTCTCAAAAGAGACCTTACAGGCAAGAAGGGGCTGGAAAGAAGTATTCCAAGTCATGAAATCCAAAGACCTACAACCAAGATTGCTCTATCCAGCAAAGCTTTCATTTAGAATGGAAGGGCAGATAAAATGCTTCTCAGATAAGATCAAATTCAAGGAGTTCATCATCACCAAGCCCTTATTATATGAAATGTTAAAGGGACTTACCTAAGAAAAAGAAGTTAAAAAAAGATGAACAGTGAAAGGACAGCAAACTTACAGTTATTAACAACCACACCTAAAACAAAAGCAAACTAAGAGGATAGCTAGATCAGGAGCAGAACCATAGAAATGAAGATCACATGGAGGGTTAGCAACAGGGGAGTGGGAGGAGGAGAAGGGGGGAGAAGGTACAGAGAATAAGCACATAGACGGTAGGTAGAAAATAGATAGGGGGGAGGGCAAGAATAGTAGGGGAGATATAGAATCTAAAGAACTTGAGACACGTGGTAATAAACTGAAGGGGGAGCGGTGGAGGGGAATGAAGGGGGAGAATAGAACAACTGCAATGGCATAATCAATAAAATATATATTTTTAAAAACTGATTGAGCTTGGTCAAAAATGAAAGAACAAATGAAGGCTACCCAAAGTGAAATAAAGCAAAATATTCAGGGAACCAACAGTGACAGGAAGGAAACCAGGACTCACATCAATGATCTGAAGTAAAAGAAAGACATAAAATTAAATATTTAAGAATAATAAATATGTACAAGGTGTATATGAGGAAAAGTACAAAATTCTGATGAAGAAATCAAAGAATCTAAATACGTCAAGAGATATTACATGTTTGTGAATAGAAAGATTCAGTATTACCAGTTCTACTCAATGCAATCCATAGATTCAATGCAATCCCAGTTGAAATCTCAGCAAGTTATTTTATGAGTATGAACAAATTGATTCTAAAGTTTATATGTAAAGGCAAGAAACTAAGAGTAGCCAATACAGTGTTAAAAAAGAAGAACAAAGTTTAAAGACTGACAATATCCGATTTACAAACTTACTATAAAGCCACTATAATCAAAATGATGCAATGAAAATTTTGGTTTTCTAAGCCCTGGCTGGTGTAGCTCAGTGGATTGAGCACAGGCCTGCAAAACCAAAATTTTGGTTTTCTAGATAAATTGACTTTCTAAAATATTTAAATTATTAAATATAGTTTTTCTAATACTTATATTTTCAACTCTCATTAGACATGTGCCATACATAATGTAAATATATTTGATAATACCACTAATTTTTTCCATAATTTAAACTATATTTACTAATAATTCCACTTAATAAACATTAAAAAATTAAAGTATTTAAAAAACCACTATAATCAAGAAAATTTAGTATTTGGTGAAAGGATAGACAAATAGGTCAATGAAACAAAGTAGAGAACCCAGAAATAGACCAATACAATTGATCTTTACCAAAGAACAAAGACAATTCAATGGAGAAAGCATATTCTATTAAACAAATAGTGCTGAAACAACTGGACACACGCATAAAAAGTGAACATCCAAAATCAATTAATATAACACAGTGTATCAATAAAGATGAAGGACAAAACCCACATTCTTATCTAAATATTCACAAAGAAAACATTTAACAAATAGAAAACCAATTCATAATAAAAATTCTCAAGAATGTAGGGATACAAAGGAATTTTCACAACCTAATAAAGGGTATCTACAAAAATAATCTCCAGTTGATATCATATTTTTAAATATATTTCATTGATTATGCAATTATAGTTGTCCAATTTTCCCCCTTTCCCTCCCCTCCACCCTGCACACCCTGTCCCACCCACATTCCCCCCCTTTAGTTCATGTCCATGTGTCATACTTATAGGTTTTTGGCCTCTACATTTCCCATACTATTCTTATCCTCCTCTTATCCATTTTCTATCTGCCATCTATGCTACTTATTCTCTGTACATTTCCCCACTCTCTCTTCCTCCAATTGCCCTGTTGCTAATCCTCCATGTGATCTCTATTTCTGTGGTTCTGTTCCTGTTCTAGTTGTTTGCTTAGTTTGTTTTGTTTTTGTTTTAGGTGTGGTTGTTAATATCTGTGAGTTTGCTGTCATTTTACTATAAATGTTTTTTGTCTTCTTTTTCTTAGATAAGTCCCTTTAACATTTCATATAATAAGGGCTTGGTGGTGATGAACTCCTTGAACTTTACCTTATCTGAGAAGCACTTTATCTGCCCTTCCATTCTAAATGAAAGCTTTGCTGGATAGAGCAATCTTGGATGCAGGTCCTTGCCTTTCATGACTTGGAATACTTCTTTCCAGTTCCTTCTTGCCTGTAAGGTCTCTTGAGAAATCAACTGACAGTCTGATGGGAACTCCTTGTAGGTAACTGTCTCCTTTTTCTCTTGCTGCTTTTAAGATTCTCTCCTTATCTTTCATTTGGCTAATATAATTATGATGTGCCTTGGTGTGTTCCTCCTTGGGTCCAATTTCTTCGGGACTGTCTGAGCTTCCTGGATTTTCTGGAAATCTATTTCCTTTGCCAGATTGGGGAAGTTATCCTTTATTATTTGCTCAAATAACTTTTCCACTTGTTGCTCTTCCTCTTTCCCTTCTGGTATCCCTATAATTCAGATATTGAAACATTTAAAGATGTCGTGGAGGTCTCTAAGCCTCTCCTCATTTTTTTGAATTCTTTTTTTTTCCCATTCTTTTCTGATTGGATGTTTCTTTCTTCCTTCTGGTCCACTCCATTGATTTGAGCCCCAGTTTTCTTCCCATCACTATTGGTTCCCTATACATTTTTCTTTATTTCACTTAGCATAGCCTTCATTTTTTCATCTAATTTGTGACAAAATTCAACCAATTCTATGAGCATCTGATTACCAGTGTTTGAACTGTGCATCTGATAGATTGGCTATCTCTTCGTTGCTTAGTTGTACTTGTTCTGAAGCTTTGATCTGTTCTTTCTTTGGGCCATTTTTTTTTTGTCTCAGCACACCTGTTACACAGTGAGGGGCAAAGCCTTAGGTGTTCACTAGTTTGGGGCAGTAGCTGGGTTGTGACGCTGTTTGTGGGGGCGGGGTCAAAGAGGGAATAATCGTGCTTGCTCTACTCTCTGCCAGATTTCAGTCACTTCCCCCATTTCCTGAAAGCAAATTGGGCCCTTATGGTGCTGATTCTCATGTAGGTGGGTTTGTGTGTGTCCTGGGACCCTGTGGGTCTTTCCAACAAACTCCTGTGAAGGTAGGAGTTTTTCTCAGCACCTTGACCCCCACAGGTGTTTTCAATCAGTGGTTTTGAGGCTTTATTTTTCCACACTGGAATCCTGGGTTGCCTGGTCTGTCTTGCTCCCCAGTTTCACCTGGTTTATCTGTGCGCAAATGTGGAACCAGATGTGTTGTGCTCCTCTACAATCTGCTGCCTTGCTGGGTCTACTAGCCACCCTGCCATGAGCCCTCTTTGTCCCGGCTCCCGACTCTGCCCCTCCTACCAGTCTGGATGAATGTTTCTACTTTAACCCCTTGGTTTTCAGACTTCCATACGGTTCAATTTTCTGTCTGTACTTGTTGGTTTTGGTTTTTAAATTGTTTTTGTCCTTATTTTGGTTGTGTGAGGAGGCACAGTGTGTCTACCTATGCCTCCATCTTGGCCAGAAGTCCAGTTGATATCATATTTAATGGTGAAAGACTAAACGTTTTTCCCTAATATTGGAAACAAGGAGTTCCGTCCTCACCTCTCTTATTCAATACAGTACTGGAGGAGAATAAGTTCCAGATTTCTAGGTTTGATGAATTTAACCTTGGTATTACTTAATGAAGATATATGTTAAAAATATTTATGTAATAATTAATGATATGACATATAACAGAAACAAGTAAAAGTGCCTAAGGTAGGCACTCAATATAAATGATCATTATAAGATGAAATTGTGAAGATAATTTTATGTTGAAAGGGAAAATTCTCAATAAAGATATAACTTATATAAATGATAAAACATCATAACTTATGCATATATGACAAAATAGAGACATACAGTTTTCAGGAGAGTTGTTGGAAGAATGTAACCCACCTCTCTTACAATGATACCGCATGTAAAGAATGTAGAATGTAGAGGATATGCAAATTATAACTAAATCAATATATATCTGTAAAACATTACATCCTAGAATGTTTTATCAGGTTGACAAACTAAACACAGCTTTGCTCTTCTGTCCCAAATCATAGAACTACTATTCCATATATTCTGTAACAGGAGATTGATGAAGTAGATTTTTAAATTATGAGTAATTTTCTATGACAGAATTAAATAGGTCAGGATTAAATATGAACCCTCAACACCAAAAACATTATTACAATAGGAAAGAATGGCTTCAAGATGTATCTTGAAGAGTAAATACAAGGTGGGACAAAAGTAGGTTTACAGTTGTTCATGTGGAAAATACAATAAATGGTAAGTATTGACACAAGAATAAATTGTATTACACATACTAACACTGTAAACCTAATTTTTTCTCCACCTGGTGTATCTATAGGGTAAAATCAGCATAGTATCATATATACCAGTAAAATCAGACTAGCTGCAAGTAGTTGCTTCAGAGAACCCTTCCCTAACTTGTACCAAGCAGTAAGTAGTAAAAGACACAATAGATAGATGTAGAAATTGATCAAACAAAAAAATGTAACAGAGTGAATCAATAACACAGTAAAATGGCTGTTTAGAAAATCCAATCTTTTTAGGACTTCTGGTCAAGATGTGGGTATAGGAAAACATGACTTGGCTCCTCGCACAACCACATCAAGATTACAACTAAACTATAGCACAACCATCACTCAGAACTGTCAGAAATCTAGTTGAATAGAAGTCTGATAAGTACAGAATTAAAGAAACCACATCCATCCAGACTGGTAGGAGGGGTGAAGATGCAGAGATGCAGAACAACCTGGTCCCACACTCATGAGTGATAGATAAAAATTGGGGGGGAATTCTCAGGAGTGAGGACTCCCAGCCCAGGATTCCAGTGCCAGGAAGATAAGTCCCCATAACTTCTGGCTGCAAAAACTAGCAGGGATTAAGTCAGTGGAAGAAACCCCTAGAGTCCCAAGCCACTGCCATTAAAGAGCTCACAAACAAACTTACCCAAACTCACTTGCTCTGAGCACCAGCACAGCACAGGGTACAGCAGATTGAAAGCCTCCAGTGGCATATGGGAAGGACCTTAAGTATCTGGCATCAGGGAAAGAGCTGGGGTACAGCTTTCTCCCAGACAGAGCTAAAGGCAGAGGCCACTGTTCTTTTTATGAGCCCTTCCCCTACAGACTCACAGAGCTGGAAGTTGGTGCCATATCTGAGACTCCATCAACCTGACACTGCTTGCCTTACCTGGTGATTCCCTGAGGTTCCACTGCACCCACTTACAGGCTCACCCAAGCTGTTAACAGTGGCTTTTCAATATAAGTGACTTGTCTTGGCTCATGATTCAGATCTTTCTCAATCCCCTCAAACAGCAGCAACTGGCTTCAGCAAGCACCCATACCTCTTGCTAAGTAACCCATGGCCTTGCACTAGCAGCAGCTGGGCTCAGTTCACAGCCTAGCCTACTTGGGCACCTCCAAACCCAGCACAGTAGCAGTCATTTGCAAATCACTTTATAGCTTATACCAAGTAGCCCTATACAAAACACAGGTGAAGGCTGACCTTGACCTGTACCACCCAGGAAACCCCAGAGCCCACACACCCAGTGGACAGCTACAGACTATGTTAGAGCACCACCAACCAATTACCTCCACAAGCAATATGCTCAAGGAGCAGACTAAGCAGGTTACATATTCCTGCTGAAGTAAGTCATGGTGTGTGGAGTGGGCCCCTGCACAGCTGATCCTCCATGGAGGGCAGATGTTGCTGCTAAGTGGTCACAGCCAATCCTTGCAGCTGAATGACCTGGGTAAATCCCTCCAATTGACCTTCCAACAGCAATCAAGGATCAACTACAACAGGAGGGTGTACTCAGCCCACACAAATGGCACATGTTGAGTACACAGCTTGGGTAATAAGGGAGGCTCTGCCACTGGCCCCTACAGGACACCTACTATATAAGGCCATGCTTCCCAGACAGTGAGTCACAGCAGCTCTACCTAATACATAAAAAACCACCACAGTGAGGCTGCCAAAATGAGGAGACAAAATATGGCTCAAATTAAAGAACAGATTAAAACTCCAGAAAAAGAGCTAGAGGAAATGGAGATAAGCAATGTCAGATACAGAGTTCAAAACACTGGTTATAAGGATGCTCAGAGAACTTATGCTCAATAGCATAAAAAAGATCCAGTCAGAAATGAAAGATACACTAACTGAAATTAAGAACAATTTACAGGGAAACAACAGTACAGTGGATGAAGCCAAGAATCAAATCAATGATTTGGAACACAAGGAAAAAATATCAGCTAACCAGAACAACAATAAGATAAAAGAATCCAAAAAATAATGAGTATAGTATAAAGAGCCCTGGGACAACTTCAAGCATTCCAACATTTGCATCATACGGGTCCCAGAAGGAGAAGAGGAAGAGCAAGAAATAAAAAATTTTATTTGAAAAAATAATGAAAGAAAACTTCCTTAATTTGGTGAAGGAAACAAACATGCAAGTACAGGAAGCACAGAGAATCCCAAACAAGATGGATGCTAAGAGGCCCAAAGACACATAATAATTAAAAAGCCAAAGATTAAAGATAAAGTAAGAATCTTAAATCTCTTTCTGGAAAGAGAAAAGCAGTTAGTTACCTACAGGGGAGTTCCCATAAGACTTCCAGCTAATAGAAATCAGTTTCAAAAGAAACTTTGCAGACTGGAAGGGATTGGCAAGAAAGATTCAAAGGCATGAAAAGCAGGGACCTACACCCAAGATTGCTCTACCCAGCAAAGGTGTCATTTAGATTCAAAGGACAGATAAAGAGATTCCCAGACAAGAAAAATCTAAAGGAGTTAATCATCACCAACCCATTATTATATGAAATATTAAAGGAACTTATTTAAGAAAAAGATCAAAACTATGACAACACAATGGCAATGAATACATATCCATCAACAATTGAATCTAAAAACAAACTAAGCAAACAAGGACAGAATTGTGGATACAGTGAGCATTTTGATGGTTGCCAAATGGAAGAGAGGTGTGTGGGAATGAGTAAAGAGGTGAGGGGATTAAGAAGTTATAGAATAATCATGGAGATTTAAAAAGTACAGTATAGGAAATGAAGTAGCCAAAGAATTTACATGCATAATCCATGATGAACATAAATAAAGTTGTGATGATTGCATGAGGGAGTGAGAATTGCTGGGTGGAGGGGGACAAAAGGGGGTATCGGGACAAGTGTAATAGCATAATCAACAAAATATAATTTAAGAAGAAAAGAATATCCAATCTTTAGTCAGCCATGATCAAGAAAAAGAAAGAAGAAAAAATTATAAATGAAAAATAAAATTTAGCTACAGCAACTGAAGTGGTAAAAAATTGGGAGAAATGTTAGGCGAAATATTGTGATAATACATTTAATGATGCAATACATTAGTTTTTAAAGAAATATATTAGTTACCAAAACTGGCTCAATGATAAGTATGACAATATTTGTGTGATAACAAATATTTGTGTGGAAGAAATGCATCAAACCTTCAAGGAAAGATTCACAAACTTTCAAAAATAGAATTTTACAGTACATCTAGGACTTCCAGTGTAGACACACTGCCTTATTGCACAACCACAAGAAGGAACACAACTAACTTAAAAACAAAAAACACCCACAACTGTATGGAAGTCCAACAACCAAGGATTCAAAGCTATATTCAGCCACACATGTAGGAGGGGAGTCAGGGCTAAGAGGACTCAGTGTGGCAACTCCCAGCCAGAAGCAGAGAGACAGAGAGGCATTGAGCCTGTGAGGTGGCAGCAGCCATTAGAATGGGCAGCCCCCACTTTCAGATATGGTGGGTAAAAGTCAGAGAGACACTTTGTTAGTGAGTGAGCCCAGTCCCAGGCCAGACTGTGCAGCCCAGGGCTCCAACACCAGAAAAAGAAAGCCTCATAACTTCTGGTTAAACCCAGTGGGGGTTGGGGCGGAGGGAGAAACTGCCAGTTTCTCAAGAGAGCTGGGACCATTAGCAAACCCACCCACCTTGGGAACCACAACCAGGGCAGCAGCTGAAGGGGCACCAGTTGCACACAGGAAGTGGATGAAGTGACTGGAAATGGGGTAAGGGCCAGGCAGCTTACAGAAGTCAGCCAGTAGCGGCATTGTCCCTTCTTCGACCTCTCCCCAGCACACAAAGTCATGGTTGCCCTGCCCTGGCAAATACCCAAGGCTCCATCCCATATGACTTAACAGGCACACTAAAATGGAATCAAAGTGGCTCTACCAAAAACCCAGACACATGGAGGCTGCCAAAATCAAGAGGCAAAGAAAAATGGCCCAAATGAAGGAACAGAACAAAACCTCAGAAAAAGAACTAAGTGAGGTACACAACCTATCATTATGTAGAGTTCAAAACACTGGTGGTCAGTATGCTCAAAGATTTCATCAAATGAAGCAAAAGCATAGGGGAAGAAATGAAGGCTCTACTAAGGGAAATAAAGAAAAATTCACAGGAAACCAACAGTGAAGGCAAGGAAGCTGAGATTCAAATGAATGATTTAGAAGATAAGGGACAAATTAACATTCAACCAGAACAAAATGAAGAAATAAGAATTCAAAAAAAACAAAAAGAGTTTAAGAAGACTCATGGATGTTGCCATGTTTGCCATCTCCAAACATGGCAACATCCGAATCATAGGGATGCCAGAAGGAGAAGAGAAAGAGCAAGAAATTGAAAATTTATTTGAAAAAATAATGAAAGTAAACTTCCCTAATTTGGCAAAGGAAATAGACATAAAAGTCCAGGAAGCACAGAGAGAGTCCAAAACACGTTGGATCCAAAGAGGTCCACACCAAAATACGTCATAATTAAAATGCCAAAGTTTAGTGATAAGGAGAGAATCTTAAAAGCAACAAGAGAAAGGCAGAGAGTTACCTACAAAGGAGTTCCCATAAGACTATCAGCTGATTTGTTAAAAGAAACTTTGCAGGCTAGAAGGGACTGGAAAAAATGTTGACAGTGATGAAAAGCAAGGACCTGCAACCTAGATTACTCTATCCAGCAAAGCTATCAATTAGAATTGAAAGATAAATAAAGTGCTTCCCAGACAAGGTAAAGCTAAAAAAGTTCATCATCACCAAGCCGTATTATATGAAATGTTAAAGGGACTTATTTAAGAAAAAGAAGAAGATTAAAACTCTGAATATTAAAATGACAACAAACTCACAACTACCAACAGCTGAATCTAAAAATCGATAACAAAAACAAACTAAGCAAACAACTAGAACAGGAACAGAATCATAGATATGGAGATCATTTGGAGGGTTATCAGCTGGGAGGGCAAAGGGGGAGAATGGGGGAGAAGGTATACCTATTTAGAAGCATAATTGGGTAAGTACAGAATAGACAAGAGGCTGTTAAGAATAGTATTGGCAATGGAGAAGCTAAAGAACTTACATGTACAAAGCATGGACATGAACTAAGGGGGGGATTGCAGGAGGGACGGGGGGAATCTGGTGGAGAGAGGTAAAGGGGGAAAATTGGGATAACTGCCATAGCATAATCAATAAAATATAATTTACAAAAGTAAAAATATAAAAAATAAAAATAGAACTTTAATATTTTTCTAGAATATGTTTTATTAAATTTTTCCAAAGCAATGTGGTGCTTTGAAATTTTATAAAGTAATGTCTTAAAATAAAAATTCATAATAAAAGTAGTTATGATTAGTGAGCAATCATAAAGTGGTACTCTAAAGAGGTAATTCTTAGGAAATTACCCAGAATGTATCAAAGAAAGTTGGGTGATGGAAACTGTGAAAGAGTAGAGACAGGGAGACAGACAAACTGACATATCTAATCAGAATCTCTGTAGTGTCTAGAAAGAATGAGACACTGCAGGTTTGGTTTCTTAGGAAGCTCTGTCTTAGACAAAGTGTAGCAGGTAAGGTGTTTATTAAGGAGAGCCTTTGAAATCAATTCTTACAAAAGTGAGAGAGAGGAAGCAGGAATAGATAGAGGGAGAAGATGAGCCCTGATTCAGGGGGGAAAAAAACAGCTACAGCTGACCCCACAGGGAGCTATACTGGCTTTCAGAATCATTCTGATTAGGGCTTAGATAGTCCTTCATAATTGGATATTGATCAGTCATTGCATGTGGGCCACTCTTGGAAGGATGACATTGAGGTAATTTCTGAAGGGGCTGAAAGCTAAAGGCTGTCTGTCCACAGCACTCCCAGAAATTATAACAGACCCTTCTCCAAAGAGGAGGGATTTCTTATCAGAAACTATGAAGGCCACAAAGAAGGAGTGCATTTTTCAAATGCTGAAATAAAGCAACAGTCAGATAAGAATTCTGTCTAGCAAAAAAAATATATTCTTCAGGAATGAAGGGGAAATTAACATGTTCAAGTAAAGAAATACTTAGAGAATTTGTCATCAGCAGAACTACCTTAAAAGAATGACCACAGAAGTTCTTAAAATGTAAAGGAAATGATAAAAGATGGAATCTGGGACTATTCTGGAGGGAGGAAAGGACAATGTAAAGAATAAAACTATGGATAAATATTGTAGGTTTTATTCCTTCTCTACGTTTTCCAAATTGTTTTTATAACATTCTCTGAATTAGTTCTCAATGTATACAAAGGACATATTTAAGACAATTATATTATAAATCAGGGAAGATAAATGGAGTTACAAGTAGGTAACTTTTCTACACTTCACTTGAAATGATAAAATATCAACACCAGTAGACGGTGATATGTATGTTTTATGTACCTAAAATGAAAAACAAGTAAGTCGACAGAGATGTGAAGAGCAGAGAGAACAAAAAGAAAATGTAAAAGTGGCAGATTTAAAGCCCTAACACTTAGATAATTACATTAAACGTAAATGATCTAAATACATCAGTTAAAAGACAAAGATTGGTGGCCTGATTTTTATATAATGACCCATTGTATGCTGTCTACCAGAAACTCACTTCAAATATAGCAGTTTGGGTAAGTTGAAAATAAAAAAGATGAAAATAATATGCTTTGCAGAGATTAACCAAAAGAAATCATGACTGGCGATATTAATATCAGAAAAAGTAGATCTCAGAGCAAGATGATTATCAAGAACACAGAGTTACATTATACAATGATAAAAAAAAAGACATAGCAATCCTAAATGAGTATGTACTGATTAACAGCTAAGAAATATGTGAAAAACTAATATAACTGAAAGGAGAAACAGATAAATGCACAATTATAAATTCATAATTACAGACTTCAAAATACCTCTATCAACAGTTGACAAAACAACTAGACACAAAGTCAACAAGGATAAAGAACTCAACAACACCATCAACCCACAGGATCTAATCAGTATTTATAGAATACCCCTTTCCACAGCAGAATATACATTCTTTTCCAGTACCAACAAAACATTTATCAAGATAGTTCATATCCTGAGGGTCAAAAAACCTAAACAAATTTAAAATAACTGAAATTATACAGAATATGTCCTATGACCATACTGGACTCAAACTAGAAGTCAATAACAGAAGGATAACAGGAAAATCTCTAAACATTTTTAAACTACAAATACATTCATAAATAATCTGTGGGTCGAAAGAAATTTTAAAATACATTGAACTGAATGAAAGTGAAATGTCCTGGCAACCCATTTCATAAGCAGATAATTATAAGAACTAACTTTCTTAAAAGTTTTAAAATAACTTTTTAATGCCCTGGCTGGTGCAGCTCAGTGGATTGAGTGCGGGCTGAGAGTCAAAAGGTTGCCAGTTTGATTCCTGGTCAGAGCACATGCCTTGGTTACGGGCCAGGTCCCCAGTGGGGCCATATGAGAGGCAACCACACATTTGATGTTTTTCTCCCTCTCTTTCTTCCTCCCGTCCCCCACCTCTAAACATAAATAAATAAATAAATAAATAAATAAATAAATAAATAACTTTGAAAAAATCACAATTTATTTCTGTATTTGAGTTTTGCTGCAATAATAGTTTGTTGGCTCCAATACCTAATGCTGCTCTTGAGAAGTTTCTTAGGGAATTTGCTTGTGGGAAGCAGCAGAGGGGACTGAAATCATACAGAGAGTGAAACAAACACCACTGCTCCCTCTCTGACCCCACCCCCAATCACAACCCAGCTACTGGGCTGCCCTGCCCTGGTGAACACCTAGGCTTTCACCCCTAATACGTAACAGGTGCAAATAGACCAAAACATCATGGCTCAAGCAGAGGAACAGCACAAAGCCCCAGAGCCAATACTTCTAAGCAACAAAGAGATAGCCAACCTATCAGATGCACAGTTCAAAACACTGATGATCAGGATGCTCACTGAACTGGTTGATTTTACTCACAAATTAGATGGAAAAATGAAGGCTACACTAAGTGAAATGAAGCAAATTGCACAGGGAACCAATACTGATGGAAACAAATCTGGGACTAAAATCAATGGAAGTGGACCAGAAGGAAGAAAGATATGACCAAACAGAAAAGAATGAAGAAGCAAGAATTCAAAAAAAAATGAGGAGAGGCTTAGGAACCTCCAGGACATCTTTAAACTTTCCAACATCCAAATTATAGGGTTACCAGAAAAGGAAGAGGAAGAGCAACAAGTGGAAAACTTATTTGAACAAATAGTAAAGGAGAACTTTCCCAATCTGGCAAAGGAAATAGACTTCCAGGAAATCCAGGAAGCTCAGAGAGTTGGACCCAAGGAGGAACACACCAAGGCACATCATCATTACACTAGCCAAGGTGAAAGATAAGGAGAGAATCTTAAAAGCAGCAAGAGAAAAGGAGATAGTCACCTACAAAGGAGTTCCCATCAGACTGTCAGCTGATTTCTCAAAAGAGACCTTGCAGCCAAGAAGGGGCTGGAAAGAAGTATTCCAAGTCATGAAAGGCAAGGACCTACATCCAAAATTGCTCTATCTAGCAAAGATTTCATTTAGAATGGAAGGGCAGATAAATCATTTCTCAGATAAAGTCAAGTTCAAGGAGTTCATCACCACCAAGCCCTTATTATATGAAATGTTAAAGGGACTTTTCTAAGAAAAAGAAGATAAAAAATGTGAAAAGTAAAAGGACAGAAAACTCACTTTAGGTGTGGTTATTAACAACCACACCTAAAACAAAAGCAAAGTAAGTGGACAACTAGATCAGGAGCGGAACCATAGAAATGGAGATCACAAGGAGGGTTAACAAGAGGGGAGTGGGAGGAGGAGAAGGGGAGAGAAGGTACAGAGAATAAACAGCATAGATGGTAGGTAGAAAATAGACAGGGGGAGGGCAAGAATAATATGGGAAACATAGAAGCTAAAGAACCTGTGACTCATGGACATGAACTAAAGGGGGGAGTGGGTGTTCAGGGTGGAGGTTAATGAGGGGGAGAAAATGGGACAATTGTAATGGCATAATCGATAAAATATATTTAAAAAGAAGTTTCTTAGAATAGTGGACACGGTATAGCAGTTTTACTTGAAAAAAGGCAAGCAAATATTTTATAAAATAAGTATATGATTTATGAATTATTTATCTTTATTGTATTATTCCTCTGCCCAAACATCACTGGCCCATGAAGAGAATACTAAGACATGAACAAGAGTAGTAAATTTTCATTAGTTCTGATATTTTGCCAACTTTCAGTCATACAAAAACAGCTTTACATATATTTTTTATTTTTATTATGAACGTGTATTTGTGAAAAGAAGAGGAAAACATTTTATTTAACAAATTTTAACTTGATATACAGACACACAGTTTTTCTATTTCCATTTCTGCTCTTGCCCTGGGCCCAGCAGATATTATGGGCAGGCTCCATCCTCACCTACTTGACTCTCAGGTCCTTAGCTTCCTTGTTCAGAAAAGGTAGATAACACTCCGAGTTCACAGAATTGGGATGAACTAGGTAAATGTGTTAAGTATGGCTAGTATGAATTCCCTCACTCTCCTGAGGAGGAATCCGTGTTCAAGGAGTGTTGCAGTTTTTGTTTTATTTTATTATTTTCTTTCTTAAAAAAAAAATGGGTGTGTTGATAGGGACGGGGGCAATGCGAGGAAAAAGAACGAGTATGAGGCTTGTTCGTTAGCAAATAGTTGAAGACACTGAAGAGAGAGATGTGTGATGGGCTGGGGTAGGATGGCTCAGAGGAACTGGCTTTGGCAGTGGGGATGAAGAGGGAACCCCATTCACCCCCGCAGGAAAAGCCTCTGTGATTGGAGGTGTGTGTGCCTGTGTGTGAGGAAGGGGTAACTACGACTCCCACAGACATCACCACGTATGACGAAGCTACTTCCCCTCATGCGGTCCAAGGCGCACACGCGCGATTCACGGCCACGCCCGCACACATTAGACACACACAGGGCATCCGAAGGTCCGGTTGCCATGGCGAGCAGGAGCGCGTGAGCCCAGCCTCCCCTCCGCCCGCGGCAGAACCCGGTCAACTCCAGCGCTGATTGGCCGCTTTTTCCTTATTATGCAAATTATTTGCGTAGACTCCAAGGCCAGCTCCCTGACGTCATCAAGCACGGGGTCTGGAGCTCAAGGCTCGGCTCTGGGAGGGCTCGGGAGGGAGCCCAGAAAGCGCTGCGCGGGGACTTCAAGACAGACCCCAGTGTCCCGCCGGCTCTGTCCGGGCCTGCCACGCCCACGGCCCCGCCCCTTTCTAGTCTGCCCCACCCTCTATACTCCCCACCACCAGGGACCCCGCCCTCTGTGCAGCCCCCCCACCCTCCCCGCCGGGGCCCCGCCCCCTTCTTCTTGGCCCTCGCCCACTGGTCCAGGGAGGGGTCGGCAGGACCTTCGGGACCTGTGGGACTGGGGGAGGGCGGACCGGGCGGGGGATATGGCTGCTGCCCCTGGAGGGTCTGCGCCGCCCGTCGGCCCTGGCCCACGCCTGGGTTTCAGCACCGCGGACAGCGGCGTCAGCATGAGCGGGCTAAACCCAGGTCCTGCTGTGCCCATGAAGGACCACGACGCCATCAAGCTCTTCGTGGGGCAGATCCCGCGGGGCTTGGACGAGCAGGACCTCAAGCCGCTGTTCGAGGAGTTCGGCCGCATCTACGAACTGACGGTGCTGAAGGACCGGCTCACCGGCCTCCACAAAGGTGCGCGGGGTCAACCCAGCCCAGCCCAGCCCAACCCTACCCAACCCTGCCCAACCCTGCCCAGCCTTACCCAGCCCCAGTTGGATTAGAGTTCAGCTCAGCCCAAACTCCAGCCTCAACTGCAACCCCAATCCTAGCCCTACCAGTCCAACACCAGTCCGATACCAGCCTCACTTCAACCCAGTGTCATCCAAGATCACAGACCCCCAACCCAGAATTTCCTCTGACATGCTCCCTCTCATCATCACTCTGGTCCCCTATCATGTTCTGCACTCTAACCTCCACTTCTTACCCTTCATCTCTTACATGCCAGTGTTCCCACCTTTCAGTTGGACCTCCCCCCCCCATCCCTCCCATCAGACATCCAAATCCTGAAATTCGGAAACTTATTCCACCTTCTAGGTGTCTAACACCCTCAATCTTCCAAATGCTAGACCTAATAATTCCTGAACATCCCCATCTTGTGCCACCCCACTCAGGCCTAACCACCCACACACATATCTTGGACTCTCACCCCTCATTCTGGCCCCCAAGCCCAGCCAATCTCCAGGGCCTTCTTTCGACTCAGACTGCCAACCCAAAATGTCACAGATCCAAACTCTCCCTTCCCAACCCAGGCCTAATTAACTCACAAAGGTCCAATTTCCTTCCCAGGAAGCTCTCAGCTCCAAATTCCACCCTCAGATTTAACACTAAATCTCTCTCACCCTCTGCCAGAATCCCAACATTGTCTGCCTCTTTTGATTTGAGTTCAGAACTCTGACCTCAGCTCAAAACTCCCACCACCTTGTGCCCCCTCATCCCAGATTTCGCCTCAGCTGAACCCACATTTCTTTCATCTTCTAATATCCACAATCTTATGCCTCACCTTGGATTGGGGCTTCTAATATCCCCAACCTCCTATGGCTTCTCACTTTCACTTCTTCACAGGCAACCCCTCAACCAGGGCCTGTGGACCAAAGCCTTAGGGTGGGTCAGGTTGAAGAGGCAGAAAGGGATCTTCTGCCTGCCATTGCTAGAGAGACAGAGACACCATAGTCCTGGCCAGCCACACCCCTTTCTTCCTGTAGAGAGAGGGAGGAGGCTTGTTTACATGCAGAAAAGTCTGTCCAGGCTAGCTGGAGTAAGAGAGCCAGAGTCATATGTCATACATGGGTGGGGGAAGGAAATTATTTGAGAAGAAACACCTTTATTTCTCCTTACCTTCACCATACTGCAGTTTCAAGATTTGGCTGGGAGTGGGGCAGGCTTACTTCCTCCATGATCTTTCTAGGAGAGAAGTGGTGGGCCCTGGGTAACAGCTAAAAGTCCTTTTCTAGGGGCTGAGAGCTGTAATCAGGATGCCACATCTTTTCAACTGGGAGGTATTGGAGGAGTTTCTAGGCACATCAATGTAGGGGCTTTAGAAAAATAAATGCTCATAGAAGATCTAGGACCAAATAGGTCACAGTGCATCTTCTACCATTTGGTCTGAAGTAGTCTAGTCACTTGGCTGTTCATTCATCCAAAGAAATTTATTTTCTCATTTTCTAGACATTTATTTTAGTATGTAAATACAAGCTAATCTCTTTGGGCCATCTTTACAATAAGGGAAGTGTGTAGCATATCTTTAATCCCCACTCTTCTCACCATCAGTCTCTGAACTGTTTCCTCATGCCCCCCTCCCTCATTTCCTTTATCCTTCTTCCTCCATTTAGTTCTAATTCTTCCTGTTTTTTCATTCCTCTGTCTTTACATGCTTCTCTGTCTTTCCATCCCTCCATTCTTCCACCCCCATCCCAAGTAATCTACACAGGCTCCTTTAGGCATCAACTGGGCCCCTGAACCCTTGAGAGAGGACCCCAGCCCCTGCCCAGTTCTGGTGTTAGCTGATGCAGCATGGTGGCAGAGGATGGGAGCAAATACGTAAGCAAAACCAGATGTTTGGTGATTTAGCTCCAAACCAACTCCCCACTCTCCAAAGCAGTGTTGCCTTACATGATCAGGGAGGATCTCCAAGTCAATATCTTCTCCACCCTCTCCCTAACAACAGTGATGTCCGAAAGCCAGAGTGACTCAATTTTCCTTTGGGTGGCTAGGTACAGAGGGAGGCAGCCACAGTGCTTTGAAAACAACCTCAATCTAGGAGTTAAGAGACCTCAGCCCTATTCTGCCACTGACACTCTCTGAGCTTCAGGTTTTCCTATTGATACAATAAGTGTTTTTCCCAAGAGTTTTCTAATGTCCCTTTCACTCAACAGATGGCAGCTATCCACCCACCTTAAAAAGTCATCGACATAGAGGTACTAGGAGAATATGTTCCCATTTGCCTTTCTAGTCTACTGAGGTCTAACTGGAAAACTGTGCCAAGCTCCTTCCCACATTCACTTTCTCTTCCTTCGGTCTTCCTACTTTCTACACTCAAAGGCTCTTTTTAGAAACAGATCTTATATTGCATCTCTACTTAAAACCTTTCAGAGGTTCTCTACTGCTCTTAGGAAAAAGTTCAAAATTCACACCGAGGTGTACAAGGCTATAGAGGACCTGATCCCTGCATATCTAACTGGCTACTCTGCTCCCATTACCAATTTCCAGCCATAATAACCTTCCATCCCCAACACAGTGAACTGTTTTTCTAAATTTACTTTTTATTTTTTAAATATTTTATTTATTTATTTTTAGGGAGAGGGGACAGGAGGGAAAAAGAGAGGGAGAGAAATGTCAGTGTGTGGTTGCCTCTTGCATACCCCCTACTGGGGACCTGGCCCACAACCCAGGCATGTGCCCTGACTGGGAATCAAACTGGCAGTCCTTTGGTTCACAGGCCTGCACTCAATCCACTGAGCTACACCAGCCAGGGCCCAACATGCTGAATTCTTGACTGAGTCTTAATATGTGCTATTCCCTCTGCTTGAAATAAGCATCACCCTCCTTGTCACTTGGTTAAGCTCTATTTATTACTGAGAACTCAGTATGCTCTTTAAGACGTTGCTCAACTCCTGGGACCCAGTTGCATATCCCTTATGATCCTTTATATAATCCCCATGAGGGCAGAGAATGTGTTTATCTTGTTGCCACTTTATTCCCAAGCCCATCATAATACCCCACCAAAATAAGTAAGTAATATCAATAAATATTCTCTGAATAAGGAGTGCTCAGTGCCTGTTGGAAAGAAAGAGATCTCTGTCTCAGTGCTTCATAGCAGGCTACAGATTCTGTGGCTGAACAAAGAGGTATAGGATTGACCCTTCAGTTCAATCCAGACCCCTCTGCCCTATATATACTGGCTTTTTAAAAGAAGTCAGATTTGGGCCCTGGCTGGTGTGGCTCAGTGGATTGAGGGCCAGCCTGTGAACCAAAGGATCCCCAGTTCTATTTCCAGTCAGGGCACATGTCTGGGTTGTAGGACAAGTGCCCAGTAGGGGGTGCATGAGAGGCAACCACACATTGATGTTCTCTCCCTCTCTTTCTCTCTCTAGTCCCCTCTCTCTAAAGATAAATAAAATCTTTCTTTTTGAAATAAAGAAGTCAGATTTGGGGCACAATAACCCTTCAAGAGGCCCTATTTTGAAGCCTTGAGAGAGTTGACCAATCAAGCTTCTTGGGTAGGACTGGAGGTCACTGGAAATTCCCACCTGCAAAAGGCCTTTAAGCCAGCCTCATCTTCCAAGCCTCATATTAACTCATTCATCAGCTTCAAACTTAGTGGAAGAAAGTGTTAAGAAATTGTGGGGGGTCCTGGGCTTGGATCTCAACTCTCCTCCTCCTCTTATGCCTCCTCCCACTGAAAGTGAGTTGAGAAAAAATCAAGGCTGATTCTGGGAGACTCTGTCAATATAAATCCAAAAAGGAAGAAGGCTGGGGTTAATGATGAAGACAAAGCAATTTAGGAAGGTTTAATCCCAACAGGATTTATAGCTGGAGTGGTGAGGAGAGATGTGGGATTGTATGAGCATGTGACTAGGTGTAAATACATGTGTTCCCTAGGTAGGAGGCCAAGAGCAAATGAAAAGGAGTCAGAGCCTGAAACATGGGCATCTCTTCCTTCAGAGAAGGTAGCAGTAGCCTTGAGTTGGTCAACTTAATGTGGTCTTTCCAGGAAGGGTATTCAGGAGTTTCAGGAAACTCCCTGAGCCAGCCTCTTCCTCCCCAGGCTGTGCCTTCCTCACCTACTGCGCCCGGGACTCTGCTCTCAAGGCCCAGAGTGCACTGCACGAGCAGAAGACCCTGCCAGGGGTAAGTCCACCAGTGTTGGGGGGTGGGCATCACCTCAGGCTGGGAACATGCCCTACATGCATGATAAAGCAGCATGTAGGAGCTGGATGGGAATCAGAAACTAGCAGTAGAATAATCTTTGTAGGTTTACTTATGCCATGAACAGCTACAGGTTCTTTATTATATGCAGTCATCTGGCTCAAAGAAATGGGCTCCAGGCCCCTGGGCCAAGTGTGGCTATACAATTTGTCCACCTTGGCTAAAATCATGGCTTCAGGTGTCATTTTTCACTGGTGTGAGCATGTACGCAGATACACAAGTTAGGGGCTCTGCTGGCCTTTGTATCCCATTTTCTCCATTACTAGGGTCCTTGATAGCACGTTCCTCTGGTTCTCTTCCTGTAATGTTTTTTGGGATGCCTTGGCTCACCAAGATTGCCTTTCCTCTACATCTCAAACACTTGGCTAAAGTTAAGAGAGAGCTGATTCTACAAGCAGCTAGACCACTATGGATTAATGGCACCTAATATGGCCTTGATTAAAGGCTAATCACAGAACAAAAGACAAAGCGGGATCTACTGACCATGTGGCGGGAAGAAAGTGGTGACTGTTAGGAACCTAGCATAAGTTCACCAAGAACCAATCATACTACCTATCCTCATTTTCTCTTGTCCAAGGAGTGACGTGTCTAGAACAAAAGCACTACTGAAATTCCCTGGGCAGGCCAAACTTAGTATATCCAGTTGCAAGCCTCAGATTTAAGAGGGTCATTGGCCTATGATAAAGAAACTGATGGGACATAAAATATACACAAGATGATAGCTTGAAGAAATTGGAGACATTTAGCTGGAAGGGCTAAAACCTTCCTCATAAGGTGTAGTGGGGGGGGGGTTGATGGGAAGGCATCATAACATAATCATTAAGAGTACTAGTTTTTGAGTCTCACAGACCTAGATTTGAATCCCAGCTCTGCCATTTACCAATTCTGTAACCCTGGATACATTAGCTTCTTGAACTTCAATTTCTCATCTCTAAGGAGTAGGTTATACTAACACTTAACTCACTATGCTATCATGAGGATTAACTGAGGCTTAGCAAGTGCCTGTCACAAAGTAAGATCTCAATAAACATTACTGTTCAGGGTGGGGGTAACCACATTCAGATTCTAAAGAAGAATTTGGTTTTCCATGGGTGGCCCCAGGGGGCAGGATCAGGATCAGTGGGTAAAAAGGACAGACACACTAATTTCAGCTCAGTATAAGGTAGTCATCCCTTTGAATCACAGATGTCCAGCAATAGGATGAGCTTTGCCTAGAGCTGATCAAGCTGTTAAATGGAGTGTCAGATCCTAGAACCAATCCTAGTAGTTGAAGCAGTTTGAAACTAGCTCTTGAAGATTCAGTGTCAAGTGATGCCAACTTATCACCCTCCCAATCCTCTGCACACAGGCAGGCGCTGGAGTCAGACAGATCTGGGTGTGGATCAGACCCCACCACTCATTAACTCTGTGACTCAGAGCAAGTCTTTATCTCTTCAAGCCTAAGCTTCCTCCTCTGTAAAACTGAAAATATAGACTGTTATAATAATTAAGTGTGCTCCACACAGTAATTGGTAAACAATAAGCACTGTGTGAATCAATAGTTAGCTGGTGGTGGTAGTAGTAATAATACTAACAGCATTAGTATTAATAATAGAAGGAGTAGAAGTCATTATTCATCCAACCACGGGAGTAAATGACTTCTGCTGGTCAAGTTAGAATTGTCACTGAGACAAACTGTAACATTTCTTATAAGAAACAGCATGGTAAAAGTGCAGAGACAGAAGGAACGGGATGGGTGTACAATGAAGTGAGAAGTGTGGGAAGGGCCCGTGTGAGCTGGAGCACGGGTCAAGCTGGAGAGAAGATACATAGAGGGCAGTGGTGGAAGAGGAAACTAGATGCCAGGCTAAGGAGTTTGGACTTTATCCTGAAAGCAAACAAAAGGCACTGAAAAAAATTAAGATGAACTTTGGGAGAACAAAACCCCTCTTCAACCAACCACAGAGCTCCACAGATATAGAGTACCTAGAGAATTCTATGAGGCTGAGGGTGCCTGATATAAGGAGTTTTAAGCCCTAGACCACTGGGATCATTTCTAAGATATAAAAGAGGAATAATAAGAAGAAACATTTATGGATTCTAAAACTTCACATATTCAAAATCATTTAATCCTCTATGAAGAAGGTTTTGTTATTGCCATTCCCATTTACAGATGAAGAAACTGAGTCATAGAAAACAAGTGACTTGCCCAAGTTCATGTAGCTACTAAAGGGAAGAAGATCTAGGCACTGAGGCCAGGTAGTTTGGCTCTAGAACTCATTCACTGTTACCTGAGCCAACCTGGTAGCAGACAGGGCTCTTAAGTTCTGGAAGGGTTGGTGACTAGATACATCTGTCCCCTCCCACCCTTTCATCTGCAGTCTTCCAACATAGCCTGGCTTGCTCTGGTACTGCCAGGATTGGCTTTATTCACCCTTCCCAGTTTAACAAAGTGAAAATTAATATTTAATTCTCCTAAATGAAAATCAATGACTGTTGGCCAGCCCCAGCAATGTCCTTGCCATCAATCTTTCCTCTGGGCCTGCCAGGGGCAGCAGCAGCTTTAGTCACCTGGCCTCATGCCCACCAGCATGGAGGGAGGTGGGTGTCCAGCTCTCTGCAAGCACTGAGTCTTGGGCACAGCTACCAGCTGCTGGAGAAGCGGGAATAAGATGAATCTGGGCTCCAGGAGACAGGCAGGACTATCATTGGGAGTCCGGGAAATGTTGGGTCAACTCCAAAGAGAAAGCCTCAACCCCTAGGAGAACTTTCATGGTAACTGCTGGACTGGGACCTCCCCTTGGTTCCTTTCCATCTGCCCCTATCAAAGCTTGGCTCCCTACTCAAGACTTTCTTCAGCTTTCAGTGGTTTGTCCCATCTTCTGCAGCTTCTTCCCCATGAAGCTGGAACCACTTCTTTCAGCCTCAATTTAGGCTCCAGAATGTACCCTGAAGAAAGTGAAGCCCAACCTCAGCCCCATCTTCAGAAGGTGCCCTCTTATCTCTCTCCTTTCTTAAAACCTCCTTTCTCGCCCTGGCCTGTGTAGCTCAGTGGATTGAGCACAGGCTGTGAAACAAAGGGTCACGGTTCAATTTCCAGTCAGGGCATATACCTGGGTTGCGGGCCCAGCCTCCAGTGGGGGCCATTTGAGAGGCAACCACATATTGATGTTTCTCTCCCTCTTTTTCTCATTCCCTTCTCCTCTCTCTAAAAATTAAAAAAAAAAGAAATAAAACATTTTTTTAAAACTTCTTTCTCTTGGGTATCCACCCCTTCAAACACTGTGAAAGAGACAGACATAACTGTGTATACTTGCTTCTGTAGGTTGTACCCTACACAAAACAGCTTGAGTGGAAAAGGGAAGTAGGGGCTAAAATCCAACCATACTCTATTTACCAAGCCATGAACATTAGTGCAGGAATGCATCAAGCCAGAGGATGGGGCACAGTTTTTCTAACTCACACAAAAGTATTCATGTGCTAGCAGCCATCCAGTGAGCGAGTCAGAGCCTTCACCCTCAAGGAGTTTCCAGCGCAGAAATAACTCATTGCATATCAGTGGGGTTTTCATCTGAGTGTGTAAAAGCAGCATCAGGAGTGAAGGGGGAAGAGAAGCTTCATGAAGGACATGCTATCAGAGCTCAATCATGATCATATGTCATCATATGATGATGATGACAAAGGGTCTAGAAACTTAAAAGACAAAGAGCATTTCTGGAATTCTGGGGACAGCTAAGGCTCTTTGTGAATAGAGAGTGTTGTGTTGTGGGGCAACAGGGAAGGCAGAACTCAAGTCTTGCTATTAAGATCTTGGGCTTTACTGGGAGGCTTGCAATGAAAACCATTGGCAGATATGATCACTCAGGCCACAGTGTGAAGGTTGGGTTGGAGAGGAAGTAACACTGGAGGCAAGATGACCCTTAAAACACTGTTCCTTTAGTGCAGATCAATGATGACACTGATTTAGAGCTGGAAATAGGACAGGAATGGGGAGAAGATGATGCCCATGAGGATGTCTATATAGATTCTAGAAACAATGGGACTTGGCAGTAGATTGAATTAGAGGAGGGGGTGAGGTAAAACAAAGTGCTGAAAATGAATTTTACTTTCTATCTGCTTCATTCTTCTCTGCATCCACGACACCTCTCTTAGACTCATCAGTAGTCCCTACTTTGGAATCGTTCTGATAAACACTCTTCCCATGGTGGGGGAAGGGGCTGAGGGCATGAGTGCTGAGTGGAAGGAAGGGTTGTCATTAGGATGTAAGAGTCTGAAGGGGGAAGTGCTGAGCTTAAATGCAAGAATTTTAGCTAGGCCAAAGGGAGAAGGGGTAGGGTCTCGCCTTCCTTTTGCTGATGGAGGCAGAAGGACCAGGACTTTGAGTGTATCTGTGCTGCCTCCAACCTTCTCCACTCTACTGCCCGGAATAGCTTGTTCCTTTCTCTGACCTTCTCTCTCTTGATTTCCCCTCCAGGGCTGGGCTCTGAAGGAGACATGAGCCTGGACTCCACCTAGGAAACTTTCGAGGGAATAGGTGCTCAACTAAGGCAAGAGGTCACCTGAGAACCCATGACAAGTTCTTGGCCAAGGAGACAATGCCTTCTTTTCTCCAAAGGAGAACACTGATACTTCACCCCACTCCCACGTCTGTCCCCTGGCTGTGGCAGGAACAACAGAGGGTAGGGTTGCCCAAGCAGCTCTGTGTAAGACACACAGAATATACCTAAGTCCAAGTGTCCTCCCTAACCGCTTTCCAGTGGAAACTGAAGGCCCAGAGCTCAATTCCATCCTCATCCTCTTGGGCTCCTCCCCTGTGAACTTACCCTCCATCTCCAGACTCCCAAACTTCCAACTTCCCCAACACCTAAGCCATAAACCTGTAAATCAGTCAACATTCCCTCCTCTCCCTCAGTCCCCACAACCACTAGAACTTTAGACCAGTTCATTCTTCCTAAACACATGTTGAAGCTGTCTATTTCCTTCTGCCCTGCTCCAGGTCACTTTTACCCCTTACCTGTGTCACTGTTTCTAATCTTCCCCTTTCCAATCTTTTCTCTGCATGGTGACAGTTGTTGGGCTCTTTCATAAGACTATTCTCCTACTTAAAATTCTTCCCTGGATTCTTATTGCCTTGAAATACAACAAAGTCAAAATCTTTATCATGGTTTGGTTTTTATAACCCGCCCCCTGCCTTTGTTTAATATCCTTCCATTAAAAAAAAAGACCCCATATTATATCTGGTACACATACCAAGATCTGATTCTCCTTTTTACCAAAGTGGGTACAGAGTCTCAGAAACCTTAGAGTTGCCAGTGATGTAGCCAGAATTTAAATCCACATCTATCTGACTCAGAAGTAATTTGTTCTACCCTGGCTACCCCCATGCCAGGTGCCTGCCACAACCCTTGCTCCTTATTCGGACAAGGCATCTGGGGTGCTCAGCTCCCAGCCCTACCTCTTTTTCCATTATCTCCACAAGATTCAATGACTCTAGTCCTGCAAATGACCCCCCCCCCACAGCAAGTCTGCCTCCTCCATGAAGCTTTCCCTGAGTCAATCTTTCCCCCTGGAGTCAGCTTTTCCAGAGCACATTACCTTGCACTCCTCCTAAGGCTTTGGTCCCTCTGTGCCCCATTACTTGTGTTCATGACTTAAGAACAGAGTCAAGCAACACAAACAAAAATCACAGACTTCAGTGTCAGGCAGAACTGGGGGCAAATTCCAATTCAACCACTGAGCCACTACGTGACCCTGGACAAGTGATTATTTTCCCTCAGCCTCAGCTTTCTTTCTTTCTTTTTTAAATAATATGGGGACAAGGGTATTACCTGGTGGAGTAGTTGGAAAAAAATTCAAGACAATGTATGTAAAGTGTCCCTGGAAGAGCCTGGCACATACTAGGCTCTCAGCAAATGGTGGCATTATCTTCCCCTCTGAGACTTCAAGGACAGGGTTCTCATCATCATCCATGTCTCCCCTGAAGGGCCCAGCTGAGGGATCTTCACAGAGTTCAGGAAATGCTGGCAGCATGCCCAAGTGCTGGAAAGGCTAGATGCCCAGCCTCTGACTTCCCGACTCTGCCAGGTCCATGTGAGACATGTGCATACTAACTAATGTCCACTCTCCAATAGAGTGGTAGGGTGGGGGAGTGGGGGGAGGGTGTCTTCACAGAATCCCAGCCAGGGAGGCAGCCGTGGTGGAAATCATTGCTGTCACATGTGCCCTTCACCCTAAGCTCCAGAGAGAAATTCTCAGGATTTATTTAAGAACTAACAAAATAATGATGGTCTTCCTCACCCTCATTGCTCCCAACTCCAAGCTACTCCTCTTTCCTTTTCTCCCACCATTCTCCACCCTGTCTTTCATACATGACCCCATTATTCCCTTGTTTTCATCCCATCTCCACCAGGATTTCTCTCTCCTTGCCCCTTCCTAGGTCTGTCTCTTACTCTTTCTCATCATTTCTGTCTTCCCATGTCTCTTCATCTTGCCCTTTGTCTCTGATCTTCGTGGCTCTATCTCTCAGTCTCTCCTCCTCAGTTACAGGTAGCCAGACCCAGGGAGGGGTCCTTTTTCCCTGGTTCCTGGTCCAGGCCAATCCAGACCAGTCCAGCTCACCCTGATCTTAGATTGACCTCTCAATCCCTCTCTAGACTGTGGCTTGAGTCCTGCCAGTGTCTCAGCCCCCACCCACAGACTGGTACATTGTGGATACTCCACCACCAGTGGGTGGGTGTGTCAGAGCAGATAAGAACCTGAGCCTTAGGTGGGAAAAAAATTGCACTAGTTCAGGTTTGGCCTGTTTTCCTTTCCTTTTATTTATTTATTTTTTTTTTAAATAAGCCCTCCCCACTCCTCAGCCCCGAATTTGATCCAAAGGAAATTGCTCAACTGTGACTGCCAGGGCGTTGCCATGGTTACTGGGTAGCACTTGTGCCTATGGTAACAGGAAGCTGCTTGTTGTCTCGGCAACGACCACATTGGTAGAGGATGGAGTGACCCCTGATTGATGCAGAAACAGTGCATTTTCTAAGGGGAGGAGGTTAGATCATCACCTTCTCAGGCCAGATGGGCATCAGTACCCCTTTTCCATGACCAGGAAGGCTGCTGTTTTTTCCTCCTGGCACTCAACTCTGTCCCCAACAATAACTCCTCAGATCCTACGCACCCAGCCCTTAGCAGTTTACAAAGACCTTTTGCGTCCCCATTATCTCATGTGATCCCCACAACACCCATGAGAGGAAGGTGAGATGGGGATTCAATCATGAATTTTCTCAGGTGGTTGGGGGATGGAGATATGTGGGGTGTGCAGGGTAGGGCAAAAGTAGGTTTACAATTGTAATGCAAATAAGTAATACAATAACTAATAAATAAGAGTACAAGAATAAACTCTGTGCTTTACATACTCTCAACTGTAAACCTACTTTTGCTCCACACTGTATATTTACATCACCTAGGAGCTTTTACAAATTATACAACTCCCGCAGTTTGAGAGTGTCATATGCTCCCCAGATGGTTCTTATCCACCACTGATTAGGGAAACCCTGAATTGGAAGGTAAATTAGTTGGTGGAGGATGGGATGAAAGAAGGAATCGAGCTGTTATTCAAGTTTATAGCTTAGATGACTAGAAGAATCAGGGTTGGGTGAAAAGGTGAACTCTGGTTTGGGTGTGTCAAATGGAAGGTGCTAGTGGGACTTTCTAGTGGGGACGTTCAGCAAGCAGCTGTACACATGGGTCTTAAGCTCAAAAGGGAGGTGGGCTGGATGTGCAGAGCTCTGAGTCATCCCTGTGGGGACAGCAGCTGAGGCTGTAGGTGTACATGAGATTATCTAGGAAGAATGAGAGTAGCAGAATGATCAGGGCTGAGGATGATGGCCTGGAGAACTCCAATATCCCCAGGAGAAGGGGACCCAGGGAGGGGACTGTGGGGTGGAAACTATGGAGACACAGAGCTTGGGGAAGGTTTTCCCCATTCAACAAGTTGAATAAGAGAGGGTGGCTTGATGGAGGTCATACAACCATTAAATGGCAGAGTTGGGGATAGATAGCCCTGAGTCTGATTCCTGGATTGTTTAATCTAAATAACACAGAATTATATCCCATCTGAGCACAAACTACAAAGTTGCAATATAAATTCTACTCTCCCACTCAAAGCCCTTAATGATGTCCAGGAGCCAGAGGGACAGGCTTCATGTGGTCCCTGCCCAGAGCCCAAAACAAGAGAATCTCATAGCCTCCACAGTGTCTTGTTCTTGCCACTGAACTTTCTATCACCCAACCTTTAGGCTTCAGCACCTTCTAAATTCCTATGTTTAAGGAAGGAATCTGTGAAAATCTATAAACCCGATATGAGAGGGATGGAGTACAGAGTTCAAAAGAGCCAGAGTTTAGATCCTGAGTGGTCCAAAGATGGAGAAGTCAGAGGCCTGAGGGGCAGGCAGTCATGCTGACTGGGTGTATTGGTCCAATGTTTTTCAGATGAATCGTCCAATCCAAGTGAAGCCGGCTGCCAGTGAGGGCCGAGGAGGTAACTTCCCTGCCTGACAAACCTCAGGGTATCACCCATGTAGGGGATGGTGGGTCACTCCTGGAGTCAGTCCTATTCATGGTTTATTACTAGAACCTCCTTGGGTCAGGGATCTAGAATTGGGGTCCAGAGTTACTTAGTATCAGAAACAGCTAAGCCATACCAGCTGACTAAGAAGGATGAGGTCCCAGGATCCCTATACTCAAAAGAGGCAGGAAAAGCCTAAGCAGATGCTGGAGATAGCGGAAGGGAGCTCCTGTTACCTTGCCTATGAAGAGAATTCATTCCTGTTTTCCCATGTTCTTCATTGTTTGAAGAAAAAGGTTGAAGTTATTCTTTTTTCCAGATTCTTCTGATTGCAGAGAACCTTGATCACTCTAGGTTGGGGCCACGCATGCCTTCATTGCAATTGCCTGGCTATTTATGGTTATAGAAGAGTCTGGTATAACAGACTTTGTAGCCATATTAAGAAATTTGACTTGATGCTAAAGATCATGGAATGAATTTGAAAGTTTTTTTTAGCTGCACTGCTTCCTGGTGTACAAAGGCCAATGCTTCTTAAGGACAGGAGGGGTTGAGAGCTTGTGCTTTTTGACAACCAGCTTCATTCTGGTCAGCTTCCGTGCTAGAAAAGCAATGCTAGCATCTGGTGCCAGTTCTTGGTGTCTTTCTTGCCCTTGGGCCTTATGCCTACCTGTAGCCCTCCCTAATGTCTGCTGACTCTCCCTTAGATAGACTCTGCTTACCTTACCCAAGATCAGCTATGGCTTTGTTAGGTGAAAGAAGCTGCCAAAAGTCAGGGAGAGAATGGATAAACATTTATTGACCCCTCCTGCCTCTGCACACCCTCTCAGACTTCATGCTTAATACAAGGAGCCCTAGTAGCTCCATGGTTCCATTGTGAGTTAGTTCTTCCAAGAAATCCTTCTTTCATCCTTTAAGATGATCTGATCTCTGGTCTTCATTCTCAGTTTTCTGTCAAGATGTTATCACACCTTCTTTGCCTTGAAGAGATATTTCCAAGCTTCCTCCCTTCTCTCCACACATATATCCTCCTTTCTCATCTCATTCTTTTCAGAAAGGTGTTTGAAAAGTTCCAGACTGCATACCAAAGCCCTGGTTTACTTGTCCCAAGAATTTCTGCTCGAATCTGTGTTAGGCATCAAGGCCATTTTTAGCCATTTTCTGTGCCCTGCCCACAAACACTAGACAGTCCCAATAGCCGAGAGGCTACCTTAGAGTACCAGAGTGAGCTAAGAAGCAGACAGATTGGGATTCAACTTATTCAACCATCCAACCAACATCTTCTGAGTAATGTACACCACATTAGAAATAAAGGTGTGAGCAAAGCAGACCTGGCACTTGGCCTCATGGAGCTCTGGAATGATGCAAGGATACAGACAAGTAAACAAGGGGTTACAATTCAATGTGATCAATGCTTTTCAAGTCCTGGGTACACAAACAAAGGGTGACTAGTTTAGTCTGGGAGATCAAGGTGGACTACCAGAAGGAGAAATATTTAAGCTAAAATCTCAAGGATGAACAAGAAGTAGTCAATAGAAAAAGGAGGAGGGAAGAACAAGTATTTCAGGCAAAGAGAATAGCATGTACAGAGCTCAAAAGAACATGATGCAACTTAGAATCTGGTTCAGGAACTACATCTACAGTGCTGGAGGCTCTCCTGTTGTTTGGAGTCTAACACAGCTTATCCAAAGGGAGGGCAGATTCACAAAGGAAGCCTCTATGCTGATTGATAACGCTTCTGCTTGTCTGGCACATGTGTCCTGGTCACTGGCCCCAACTAGTGGCATCAGCCTGAATTTTATCATTTTTCTTCCTTTTTGATCAGGTTTTTCAGGTGTCACAACATTGACAAAGTCTGCGCGTGTGGCACCCCATCTCAATACCTGTTTATATTCAAAGCAGCTCAAGAGAGCAAGAAAAGCACATCTGGCTGAAAAGAGATTTGCCTCTTTTCATGGCAGTAGAATTCATAATTTCAGTGGTTGCGTATTACACAGGTATTTCTTGACAAGTGTTGGGTCTCAAGGAGCATATACTTCAGATGCATCATGGATAATTCTTCTTGCAGGTTCAAATAACAAGATCTCTCGATTCCTTTCTGCACCCACTTTGAGTCTCCAAGTGTTTCCTGCTACATATTTAAGAGAGGGGAGGCATATGTACTAAGTCTTGGGTCTTTACAATTTATAAGTATTTTACTGCCAACTGATCTGTGTTAGATAATATTGTTACTAATCAAAATGTGTTCCTTTTCTCCAATGTTACCATATATCTCTTCTAAAGTGAGTTCAGTTCTATGCTGAATTTTAACAAAAATTAATGCTTTAGAAACCCAACTTTTAAAATGGTATTGAATTTTGCTTTTGAAATATAACATTTCACACCAGTGTGGGACAACTTTTGCCATTCAAGTCTTGTCTCTGTGATTCCAAACATTCTATAAACCTTCAGAGTTAGTGGCCACAGCTGTCCTGATATATTGGAGCCTATGCACCTACATACTTTTTAATATTCCTGAAATTAAAGTCCTTAGTTTACAGTTGAATAATAATGATTTATATATCTGATAAGAATACTGGTATTAAAACAGACATAACCCAAAGAGTACCAAGGCAAATATAACCTTCCAAAATTCTGCTGTCTTCTTCTAGAAGGGATTATTAGGGTTTTCTTCCTGTAAAACAGGGTCATGAACTCAAATGTTACAGGAGTCAAGTAAGTAACCCTAAATGGGAAAGATCATCATGATTTAATGAAAGTTTATATTTTAATTATATTAAACATTGGCAACTAACTCAATTTTTTAAGTGGACTGGCACTATGAGAGTCTAGCCAAGCCTTTCAGGTTTGCTTCTTTGACTCAAAGGCTTCCATTTTTCTTCCATCTGCCACACAGTAGTATTCTATTATACACACATATGTTTTTAGACAAAAATGGTTACTTTAGCATTCTGTCTCTTGAATTTTGATGCCAATTCAACAGAGTAGTGTTTCTCTTATTTTTAGTGAATAGACATGAGGTTTGTGGTTGAAATAACCTGTATTTTAAGCACATTGTAATTGCATTACTTTTAGAAGTCATCGGTGACATGCTCATTTCACGCTTACAATGCAGTAATAGTAGCAACACAACAGGATTTGCCTAATAAAAGGTGCTGGGTCCTCTTCTTCCATAGTTACCCAGGCAGCCTTGGTGGCACTTGGAGTGCCAGATGGTCATCCAGGTCCCCATGGACTATACTGTAGCACCCTTTTAATATATCCCACCCAGTTCCCAATAAATTCTGCAGCTAAATTTATGCTGTTCATATACTCCAAACTCCATGCTTATATATTACATCCTGGGGCATATTCTTTAAAGTAATGCATCTAATTTTCCTAAATAAAATTATCTCCTAATATACTAACAGCACCCATTTCTACAGTAAACATGTATAATGCCAAAAACGTTCCCCTTGGCATTTGGATTATTTGAATGTAAACATTAAAATGTTGATCTGCATAAAAATTCAAGGTTTACATATTTCAAAATGTTAACCTCAAATTGTATAAGGCCAGAGTTAGAGATCTCCAAATCTCTCAAACAATAGTAACTAAATAGGTCTATTTTATTTGCTCTTCAGCATAAAGACTGGTTGACTTTTCCTAACTGACAGTGTTTCTACTATGGAAGCACTAAAAAAAAAATTAAATTATAAGTACCAATCTTATAAGAAAAAGCATTTTTTAGTCCTAAGGCAAAATCATCAAACTCCTGTATATTCTTTGCTCTCTTTCAAGTTTCATAGCATTAAATTAATGAAGTCATAAATCACAATAGTTACTGCTCTGCTTGTTCAGTTCCCCAACTTTGCTGTACTTTTTCACTTAGCAAATATTTCTGTTTCTAAGATTCTTAAGGTACAGAAATAGGTTAAGTAATCAATCCATGCACTCCTTTTACTTTATTTTTTAACTAAAATTTTAAACATTCTCTGAGGTGAGGCATCTGTTTTTTAATCTTGAAATTTAATTTAACTCAAAATCTCATGATCTGTTTTTGTATCACCTTTCCTATCACTATCCTGTAATTGTTTAAATAATTTCTCCCTGTACTCACAGAGCTTGTTTAAATATCATCTTGTATTTTTGAGTAATAAATATATATTTTTTATAACTAAGTGAGCTATCTTTTCCAAATTTTTTTCTAAGATTTTTTCCCAGTCTCTAACAACCAAACTTTGAGTTCAAGTTAAATTTTGAGCTAGAATTTTTAGAATATCATAATAGTGGGTCATGTCCTCTCATGGAAATCAAATATAGACCTTAGCAGCTACTGTTCTGTCAGTCAGTTGACATTCATATCTGTCTGACACCCTTATACTTATTTAATTTTTTTTTTAAGTATTCTTTTGACTAAGACCTGACTGGATGAGTTTCACAGTACTGCTTAAGACTTTACTCAAGTTAATGCTTCTTTTCCTGAAATGCATTCTACCCCCAAAGGTAAAAAGAAGTGCATTCCTGCTCCTGTCAGGTGGCTCAGGTGGTTGGAGCATCAACACATACACTAAAAGGTTGCCAATTCTATTCCTTGTCAAAACACTACCTAGGTTGTGGGTTTGATCCCTGGTGAGGGTACATTCAGGTGGGATTTAATGTTTTTCTTTCATCTTTCTCTCTCTCTCTCTCAAATCAATATAAACATATCCTTGAGTGAGGATTTAACAAAAATTAAAATTAAAAAAAAAAGTGCTTTCCTTTAGCTTGGTTCAGAGCAGATCGCTCAAAGCTCATTGTTTTAACACTTTTAGGTCATAGGCATAGCTGAATCTCTTACAAGCCCTTCAGATACAAATATACAGCCTACAAAAGTAAAAGGCATCTTGGGAGGCTAAGGTTCGTCTCTGTAAATGGAACCTAGAAGCCGTGCTGGGTTTACCTTTCTTACTCACCTCCTGTCTCTCCTGGAATAGGATGATGACAGTTCTTTCTTGGTCTAAGTCCCTGTTTTCAACTACACTTAAAGCCTTGCTTAACTTTACTTTTTTAAAAAAATTGTGGTAAAACAGAGACAACAAATCTTACTATCTTTACCATTTTTTAGTGTACAGTTCTGTAGCATTAACTATATTAACATTGTGTGCAACCAATCTCCAAAACTTTTTCATATCACAAAACAAACTTTGTACCCATCAAACAATAACCTTCTATTCATCCTCCCTCAGTTTCCTGGTACCACTCATTCCACTTTCTGTTTTTATTAGTTTGACTACTCTGGATACTTTATATAAGTGGAATCATGCAGTATTTATCTTTGTAACTGGCTTATTTCACTTATAATGTCCTCAGTGTTTACCTATGTTGTTACATGTGTCAGAATTTCCTTCCTTTAAAAGGCTGAATAATATTTCATTGTATGTATGAACCACATTTTGTTTATGCATTCATTGGTTTGGGTTGTATCAACCCAATACATTTAGGTTGCTTCTTATTTTGGGTAATGCTACTGCAAACATAAACGCACGAATATGTCTTTGAGACCCTGTTTTCAATTCTTTTGGATATATGCTCAGAACTTGTATTGCTAGATCACATGATAATTCTTTTTTTTTTTTAACCATCATACTGGTTTCCATAGTGGCTATATCATTTTACATTCCCACGAACCCACGAACAGTGCAGAAGTGGTCCAATTTCTCTATATCCTTCCCAACAACACTAGTTATTTTTGTTTGTTTGTTTTTTATAGCAGTCATCCCAATGGGTGTGAGTTACTAGGTCATTGTGATTTTGATTTGCATTTCCTTAATGCTTAGTGTTGTTGAGCATTTTTTCATGTTTCTTAGCCATTTGTATCTCTTGTTTGCAAAAATTTCTATTTAAGTCTTTTGTTTATTTTAAAGTCAGATTATTTGGTTTATTGTTGTGACTGAGTTGTAGGAGCTTTCTATATATTCTGCATATAAACCCCTTATCAAATATATGATTTGCAAATATTTTCTCCTATTTTGTAGATTGCCTTTCACTCTGACTTTATCCTTTGATGCATAATTTTTAAAAAATTTTGTTGTCCAATTGATCTATTTTTATTTTCGTTGCCTATGTTTTTGGTGTCATATCCAAGAAATCGTTGCCAAATTCAAGGCCATGAAGCTTTTCCCCTATGTTTACTTCTAAGGGTTTTATAGTTTTAGCACTTATATTGAGTCTTTGATCTACCAACATGGAGATGAATGGGTGCAAGGGACCTAGAAGCCAGCACCTCAGGAATTTCTCTGGGACAACTTGAGGAAGGACCTTTTTTCTTGAATAACATTTGAAGAAGATGGAATGGACTGACTCTGGGGTCTCAACACCATCATTTGCTGTGTTAGAATCCTTGACCAGCTGCACAAGGCATCTTCATGGAGATGGGCCTCTTGGGCCCAAACAACTTGGTTTGGGTTCAAAAAGCATTTGGTAGAAGAGCAAGGAGTATAAATTGGTTGCCAACAGGAAAATGCAATTATACCATTCAGTTGTGTGTCTTTCCAACTACATCTCAATTTCACACTAATGCTATCTTTCAACTCCTCCCACTTCAGGAAGGTTGAACCTTGCTGTTTGATATTCCCACTCATCACCCATGGAATATTTTTATTCAAATATTTCTGACCTATCTCTTATAGATTCTTCTTTTTTACCACACTGCTACAGTTGGACTTGGAGAAAAATTGAATTATCTGGACTAAATCACATCATCATGTCTCTCTGGGGGCATTGATTATCCCTCTAAATCTTGAGGATTGTGGATTTGGGGGCTATTTTCAGAGGTCTGGCCTGTATTTCTCTTTCACCAGTTCTCTTAAGACATGAATCCCACCATTTCAGAGTCACCTAAGGCACTGTGACTTAGATCATCTTCTTATCAAACATCATTAAGGTCCCTAAAAGATGGCAAAGAGGATACCAGGATTCAAGGTGATACCCAGGTAACAGGCAGCACAGAGCCCAGCCTATACCCTAGCCTCATTTTAATTTCAAATTCTATGCAGCCAGTAGCCCAGAACCATAGTGTCCATTTGTTGTCATGAAAGTGAAAATTTGACCTTGACTGGTGAAGCTCAGTGGGTTAGGCATTGTCTCACAAACTAAAAGGTCACCGGTTTGATTCCTAGTTGGGGCACATGCCTGGGTTTGTGGGCTGGGTCTCTGGTTGGGGGCATGTGAGAGGCTGATCGATGTTTCTCTCCCTTCCCATCTTTCTAAAAATAAATAAATAAAATATTTTTTAAAAAAGGAAATGAAAAATGTGTAACCTGGGAGACTCTCACTAGAAAAGAAGGATCATAGAATTTCATGATCTATGACATCACCTTGAACTAACAACCACCCTCAAAAAAATCAACAAGAAGAAGAACAGATGAAAGATCAGAATACTTTCTACACAACCCTTTTTCCATCTTGGGGACTCTACTTTAGCCTTGACATCTCTTTTCCTACCTATGGCTGCCACGATGCTGTTCCATGTGGCATGACATCTTACCTAGGTACCATCACCATCTTGTAGACCCTTCCCAATGACACAGGTGTGGTATAAATTAGGGCATCATTAAGCCCCTTTAATCTTGGGACTCCAGTTCCTCTGGGCCTTTGGCAGCCACATGGACATACTTAAGTGTCCCAGCTCAGAACAGTGGCACAGTCTTCTGGAGTTTCATTCCCTGACCAAGTGAGACCTGTCCTCCTATGTTAAGGCAAAGCCAGCATCATTATATTGGCCAAGAGATTCAAAAGACCTTTCCTGTTTTCTCAGGTTCCTGAATAGATCAGAGGTCCCTCTTCATACACCCACTGGAACTCTATTCTCTTTTAGGTCAGTGGTTTTCAAAGAACTGTCCTTGGAGAGCCTCCAGGGGGTAATAGGGGAGAATGAATGGAGAACAACTCCAGTGTGTATGCACACACACATATTTTTCTACCTTCAGTCAGAGTAGTGTTTGCTTTTCTCTTATATTTTGAACTTCATCCTAATATTTTTTTTATCAGAAAAATGGATTCCACAGCTTCTTAAAATAAAAGCTAGAGAGCCGGTGTGTTCCAGTGGCACTGTTCCGAGGCACACTCCCAGAAGCACACTTACCAGATTGCACTCTCACCATAGAAGATTAGCACTTTTTCTAGAATTCTGGCCACAAGTACATTATACATCTCTTTTCCTTCAGGATCACTGGGCAGTAATCCACTGAGCAGATTCTGCTGAAACACACTGTTCCTATCCCACATATACTGTAGCCCCTGTCTTTCACACAGACACAGCATTGGCAGAGAGACAGACAGACAGACATCTCAGGATACCTAGATGGTAACCTCAGGGAAGCCTAGGCTGGACCCCATACCATAGCCTAGTTGGAGGTTCCCTCCACTGCTAACTTTGGGCAGTGCGTTCTTCTTTTTGACCTCCACCAGCTTTCCTCTTTTGCACACAAGATCCAAGGACACCCATCAGCCTAGCCAAGCTTGTCAAGAAGTAAAGGAGTTTGGGATGGGTTTTCTTGAGCTCCAGGACCTTGAAAGTGGAGCCTGAAGCCAGATTCCCACCCACTTCTCTCTCAACTTGTATCACCTGGAGAAAGCCCCATATTAAATTCAGAGACTTACCTTGGTGCAGGAAGGAGCAGGGCTCTGACAGAAGGCCCTGAGGACTAAACCCCTCTACTCCAGGCTCCTAAATAGCAGTCCTGAGGCCTGGCTTGCTGGATGTGAAGCTAAGCCCTGGTCTCCAGCCCCAGCTCTCCAACTTTCTCCAGGGGACACAGGCCCAGCTTGCAGTTCCTTTCCTGGCATTTTTGCCACTCCCAGAGGAAGGGTGGATACAGGGAGGAATCAGAGTTGTTCTCAGTTAGCCATCCAGGTCAACAGGCAGAACTTGTTCTCCCTAGAGAGGGATCAGGGTAGGAGGATGGGGGGAGTCAGAAAGGAGGCAGCAGGCTTAGTGAGGGCCCTGGCAGCTCAGTGAGGGAGGGTGGTGGTGGAGGTGGGAGGTAAGGAATGGGGTCAGGAGTTCAGCAAGTGTAATAGGGAAGATGCTAATGCTGGAGACGCAAGAACCCAAGCTTCCCCCTCTCTTTAGGTCTTTTGGGACACCCAAGTTGAGTTTGATGCTGGGGTTGGAGAGCATTTCAGAGTCTGGGGATGAGGATGTATGATGAGACTATTGCTTCTGGTGCTGCGTTTTGATCCAGAATCCTCCTTGATTTTGAGCAGGAAGGGACCTTGATTCTATCCATGGCCATCAGGCTAACCCTCACAGGTGTACTTCTCTTCCCCAGACCCAAAGGCCTCCTCTGAGGCCTTCCTCACTTAACAGGGCTGAAATGGCCCAAAGTAGCCAGCCTTTCTCAAACTTTAAGGACAGAAAGGTCAAACATACAAAAGATGCATACAGGGTTCTACCTAACCAAAGATACGAACTAAACCACTTTTCACAGGAGCAGCAGTGAGACTTCCTCAGTTTTCCCAGGACCCAGGGTTTGCTGATGGAAATCTGGGTCAAATTCCTTTCCTCCAGATCTGTCTGTAGGTCAACCTGCCCCACAAAGAAACCCCTCCTTGTAGCCTAGAACCTTCTCACTCCCTGCAGCTCCCCAAGCTAAACTGTTGCCAGCTACCTCCCTAGGTTCCTCTGGCTACTCTGAGGAGTCGGAGAGGGTCCCTAAGTCACTCCTGGGTTTGTCCCCAGAGGACCGAAAGCTGTTTGTGGGGATGCTGGGGAAGCAGCAGGGTGAGGAAGACGTCAGACGCCTGTTCCAGCCTTTTGGCCATATTGAGGAGTGCACCGTCTTGCGGAGCCCGGATGGTACCAGTAAAGGTGACTTAAGCCGATCTCGAGATTTCCTGGTGATCCTGCCTCACTCTAGGCCACAGGACCTTTTTGCCCCTTTGACCCAATCCTTCTATCTTGATCCAGGCTGTGCCTTTGTAAAATTTGGGAGTCAGGGGGAAGCTCAGGCGGCCATCCAGAGTCTGCACGGCAGCCGGACCATGGCGGTGAGGGCGGGCTCGGGCCCAGGGTGAGGCCGGTGGGGTGGGGACGGGCTCCTCCTCTCCACAGGCGATCAGTGCCCCACCCAGGAAAGGGCCTGATGAGCGAGGCACTCGGCCCAAGGCCAGGGCTGGGGTCTGGACCAGCCACCGCGGCCTCCCCTGCCCTACCCAGGGCGCCTCATCCAGCCTCGTAGTCAAGCTGGCAGACACGGACCGGGAGCGCGCGCTGCGTCGGATGCAGCAGATGGCAGGCCAGCTGGGCGCCTTCCACCCCGCGCCGTTGCCTCTTGGGGCCTGCGGTGCATACACCACTGCGGTAGGTGCAGGGCCTCTGGAGAACTGGTGGGTGGGGCGTTGCCGGAGGTCCGAAGCAGGGACAGCGGCCCGCTGCTGGGCCATCCACATCCTTCCCTCTTCCCTCCCAAAGATCCTGCAGCACCAGGCGGCCCTGCTGGCGGCGGCACAGGGCCCGGGTTTAGGCCAGGTGGCCGCAGTGGCCGCACAGATGCAGCACGTGGCGGCCTTCAGCCTGGTTGCCACACCGCTGCTGCCAGCAGCAGGTACAGAGAACAGGGGGCTGGGCCCTGCGGGGAGGGGCGTATGGGAGGCGGTGGCCTAAGTCTGCGACCTCCTCCGCCACCTGCAGCCAGCTCCCCTCCAGGAGGCAGCCAGGGCACACTCCCGGGTCTCCCGGCGCCCATCGGAGTCAATGGATTCGGCCCCTTGACCCCCCAGACCAACGGGCAGCCAGTCTCTGACACTCTCTACAATAACGGGCTCTCCCCTTATCCAGGTGGGCCCCCCAACTCCACCAAAATCTCCCTGAAATGGAGTGGGGAGCGGGGAGGAGGGCAGGGCGGACTCCCCGGGAAGGGATTTCTCTCCTTCTCTGCTGCTTTTCACTCGACCCTGCCCGCCAGCCTGCCTTCACTGTGGCCTTGCACGTCTCTCTCCCCAGCCCAGAGCCCCGGCGTGGCTGACCCCCTGCAGCAGGCCTACACTGGGATGCACCACTACGCAGGTTTCACTGGGCTCTACGCTGCCTGGGTGGAGGGGGCGGTTTGAAGGGTCCCAGAAAGGAGTAGGGAAATGTGGGGCATGCTCTCTTTTGAGGGGTCTACTCTCCCAAACCCGACCCCTGAATGACCTAAGGGTGAGAGTTACTGTGGACTGGGCTGAATTGGTCGAGGTGGCCGGACAGATGGTGCCCTTCTCGGGAGACGGCTCCTGGAGTTCACTGCCCACTCCCACCTCTGTCTCCAGCAGCCTATCCATCGGCCTACACCCCAATGAGCACAGCTTTTCCCCAGCAGCCTTCAGCCCTGCCCCAGCAGCAAAGAGAAGGTGAGGGATGGGGCTGGATAACAGAGCCTGGTGGGACTGGACTCAGAGCCCCTCCCCTGGACCAGCCTACTACTGTTCCTGCAGGCCCAGAAGGCTGTAACCTCTTCATCTATCACCTGCCTCAGGAGTTTGGTGATGCAGAACTCATACAGACATTTCTGCCCTTTGGGGCGGTCGTCTCTGCCAAAGTATTTGTGGATCGAGCCACCAACCAGAGCAAGTGTTTCGGTAAGCTGAGCCCCATCCCTAGGCCTCTCCCACTCGCAACTATCGGATTTCTCACAGAGCCTAAGATTGTTCCCACATAAGTCAATGATTCCCAAAGGCTGAGTATACAGCACAAAGCACGGTCACAGACCAGTGATGAGGCTAAGCCCAGACCAGGAACAAGTCTAGTTCAGGTTTATCTGGGAAGGACAGGTGTCTGGAAGATGTTTGATAAGGTCAGGCTTTAGGGTCTAGCCAGGAGAGGAGGTATTGGGCTGGGACCCAGGGATCCCTTCCAATTGCGACTGCAGTTCAGAGGACCAGAGTGGGAGCTGTGGAGGGGGAGAGTCAGCCCATGCTAGGAAAAGACAGGGAAACACCCCAACCAAGAGGAGTGCTGCCTGTCCTTCCAGGGATCACATTTGTATGAAATTCAGGCTGTTTGCCCATGTAAGTATGAAGTATGAGTATATGTACCTGTATGTGCAAACAATGGGGTGTGTGTTTGATGGAACTGGTCCGAGGGCAGAGAGAAGATGGGGCTGGTCAAAGACAAAGGAGGCCCTGCCGGGCAGAGTTCCCAGCTAACCCCTGTGCCCAAACCCCCAGGGTTTGTTAGCTTTGACAATCCAACCAGTGCCCAGACAGCTATTCAAGCCATGAATGGCTTTCAAATTGGCATGAAGAGGCTCAAGGTCCAGCTAAAGAGGCCCAAGGATGCCAACAGGCCTTACTGATCTGCTCTCACTGACCAGCCACAGAAAGGTGAGTCCTTGTGGACCCTTGGCAGATGGGGCCTGAATGATGGAGACCCTCTCAGCTTTAATATTCTCTTTGGGATGTTGGGGTACCCATCTCTGAAAAAGTCTGGGAGAGAAGAGCCAGCAGTTAGGAGGAATCCTTAGTTGGAGACTGTGTTTTTCCTTCAATCCAAGGACTGAAATAAATTAGACAATGTTCCTGTTCCCATCATCTGAGAAAGACAATTAACAGCAAGATCAACCAGTTACTTCTACTCCAGAGATAGCCACAGTGGGGCACGGGAGTGGAGAGTTCATGTTGGGACAGGGCAGGGGGGTGGAGAATGAGACTAGGAAAGTAGGTTCGGGCCAGCATGTAAAGGGCCTTGAAGGCCAAGTTTGGACTTTATGCTGGTAGAGAAGATGATAGAGAACCATGAAGAGTTTAGGCAAAGAAGGAACATAATGTAAGGGGTGGGGAAATGGCAATTAACATGGAGATGAGGAGAGAGGCAAGTACGCTGAAGAAGCAGGACCTGCAGGGCCTGGTGGGTGATGGACAGGGAGATGACAGGCTCTGTTAGGTTTTTGTCAGGACCAGCTGCCTGTGACTTTTAGAGACTATCTCGGAAGGTCCCCATGGCCCTGCCTCACTTGAGCTACCCCAGGGAGCCCTTCGGGGGTGGGTGCTAGGCTGGGGTCATCTGCCTCAGACCCAGGGTCTGGCTTCAGTGGATCAGGCTGCTGCCTTGGCCCTGCTACAGCTCTGCTCCTCTGGAAGAGAGACCCGGGCACTTGCCTAAGCTGTAGCTGATGGGGCAAGCTGCTCTTATCTCGCCCTCCAGACTGATTTTTGCCTCCCTCCCCCCCCCCGCCCCTTATCAATTAATACCAACAACAGATACTGAAGAGTGAGAAGAAAGGAGAGGAAAAGCACAGAAGCACTTAAGCAGCCCTTCTTGAAGGAGCAGCCGCAGACAGAAGTGGATTGGACCCAAGGCCAGAGCCTCGGGCTCAGGCCACTTTTAAGGATTGTCTTCATCAAGTGGGTTGCTCTACGCCTGTGGCATAGAGCTCAGGCTGGCAGGGCAGCTGGGGCTGGCTGCGGGTGCACTGACGAGGGGGACCAGCAGAGGGCCCTGGGGGTGCCAAGGGCTTCTCCGTAAGGGAAGCCCAGATTTACTTTTGAAATCTTATCATTCCTTAGAGTTTAGGGACCAAAGGACTATTGCTTTTTTAAGAATATATATATATATAGATATATACATATATATCTATATATGTGTGTATATATATTCACAAAGAAGAAACTAAACAAAACCACACAAGAGAAACACAAAAGACAGTATAGAGTCTTATAAAAGCTGCCTTTAAATATCCGCAGGAGACAGGGTGAAGGAGACCTTTAAAAGTCCCAGCCTAGTCAGAGGGAGGCTGTGGAAAGATTGTTCTGTGTCTCATATTCTCTTAAAACATCTCCCCACCCTGCCTTTTTAAAATAATTAAGGACTTGAGGTCTAGGCTCAGATGCAGGTAATGAAACTTATGGAAGCAGTGAGCCCGCAATCCCCAAATGCACAGGGCACCACTGAAGAGGCCTTGAGAGGAGCTCTGGCCTGCCCGGCCTTTGCCACCCAGAGGGGCCCCTGAGGCAGCAAGAGTGGGAACCTGCCTTTCTTTCCTGACAGCTGCTTCCTCAGGCAGGAAGGAAGAGGGCATTTTGGCTTGTCCCTCCCAGCTCCAGAGAGACAGAGGCCCTGCCTTTGGCTGAGCCGAGATACCTCCTGTTTCCCCTCACCTTGAGCCAGCCCCAGTGTCCCCTTGCCGCCTGGGCCACCTTCTGGCTCTAAGTCTAAGTTTGCCCTCCTATAGAGTAGATTCAGGATACATATAGAGGGCTGTGACAACAGGCTTCAAAGGTTTGCTACTGTATATATACTGCCATTGAGAAGGGGATAATTTTCAATATGTAGAAGCTTCAGAGTTTAGAGGTCCCTCTCTACCCAGGACCTGAGAGAGAAGTAGATGTTTTACCAAAATACTTCTTCATTCCTTTAAAAAGTACATCTTTCCTATGCAAAGAGTGTCTCACGTGCTTATCCGAGGTGCTTCTGGGTGGTGAGCAGTGTTCAGCTTAGAAGTGGTGTGTGCTCTGTCTCTCTGTCTTTGTCTGTCTGTTGTGTATAGTGGGTGCCATATAAAGCTGATCAATGGTGGTGTTTCCTGCCTGCTTCTGTGAGATGGGCAAAAGATCTCAGCTTAGAACACCCCGACTCACCTTGCCTTTGTCAGCCTTTCCTGGGCCTGCATGGCCTTGTGCATATTTTTGTCGGGAGGATAATTTCCGCTCTGCCCAGTAGACATGGATCAAACTGGTCTGTGGCCCAGCTGTATGGTGGGCACTCTGACCGCCAGATGTTGCTAAGGCTGGAGGTCTCTAATCATGTAGCACATCAGACAGTAAAGAATGTGGGGATGGGGTCAGAGGGTTCCTCCATAACAGTTTCTAAGAAAACGTGTTCCTACCTGTTTCTCTGTCTTTGACTCATTTTTGGAGGGAATGGGATGAAAAATAGGCCCGCTAATAACATTGCCAGGTAAGGTGTGGTGTATATCAACTAAAATTTTCCAACTGATAGAAGAACCAGTATTGAGGATATCTGTACATCAGCACAAGGCTAACACTTAGACTGGCCACCCTGGATGCTGCTGGAGATAGGTAGCACCTACACATTCAAACGGATTTCACCTAGAAGTAAGGAGGCCCCATCAGCACTAGGAGTGGAGCACTGTGCTAGGAGCTGGGGCTCAGGCACATTCTTAGTACTCAAGGTTAGAAGGGAAGACAGACCCATAGTGTAGTTACAATGGAAGGCCACACAGGGTCTGTGATACCAAGAAGAGTACCTAGTTCAAACTTGACTGGAGATTAGAAAAAGTTTTCCTGAAGGAGATAAAAGAAGGGAAAACAGTCTCTGAGGATGAACTGGGACATCTGAGCAAAGACATTTGGACAGCTGTATCATTTTGGTAAGTTACCTTTACCAAGAAATACTAACGATTACATTTAATTCAGTGCCTATTATGTGACAGACAGTGGGCACCAAGACCCTCTTCCCATTCCTAACTCTACCTGAACTCATTACCAAGTCGTGTCAAGACACTTGAACCAAAATGGCATTTAGAAGTATTTTGCTTCCTAGTTCAGGAGCGGTAAATTGTGTGCCAATGCTGCAGGGGCTACTGAGGTTTGAACCAAAGGTCAGCAAACTGTATAGGGCCTGCAGGCAGATCTGGCCTGCAGCCTGGTTTTGTATGATCTACAAACTAACCATTGTTTTCACCTTTTTAAAAAATGTAAAAATAAAAAGGAATTTGAGACAGAGACCATATGTGGCCCACAAACCCTAAAATATTTATCTGACCCTTCAGGTAAAAAGTTTGCTGGCTCCCATAGGATCATGGAAGACATAAGTCTTCCATATAATAATTCCATATAATAATATATAAGGTCTAATGAGTTTGAACAACATGGTGTTTCTGTCTCTGTTGTGTGTGTATCTAATAGTCTGAACCCTTTCAGCTGCAAGTGTCGAAAACCCAACTCAAATATGTTTAAGCCAATAGGAAATTAGTTGACATATATAAGTGGTAAATCAAAGGATGTATCTGCCTTCTGGCATGGCTGGACCTAGGGGTTCAAATGATGATGTTCCATCTCTTGGCTTGGCCTCACTGGTTTCAGCTGTAAAGTCCTAGGAAGAACTTTGGCCAGAATGGACATGTGCTTACCTCTAGGGTAGAAGGACAACCACTATAATTGACAACTTCACCAAAACTGCATGAAGGGGAGAAATGTGTTCCCAAAGGAAGAGATGATAGGCAGGAAAGCCATATGCATTTAGTATTCCACCCCTTTATTGCTCAGCATCCACCTATACTTTTCTTGCCAAATATCAATTTCAAGGGTGCTTGACTAACAATGCAATAATGATCCTAGGCCCAATAATAACAAAACACACCCACTGCACCAGCCCATGCAGCTCAGTTTGTTGGACATTGTCCTGAAAACCAAAAGGTTGCCAGTTCAATTCCCGGTCAAGGCACATGCCTGGGTTGCTGGTTTGTTCCCTGGTCAGGGCATATACACAAGGCAACTAATCGATGCTTCTCTCTCATATCAATGTATCCCTCTCTTCCTAACTCCCCCTATAAAAATAAAATAAATAAATAAATAAATAAATAAATAGACCCACTTTCCAATGGAAGACAAAACAAAACCATGTCCAGCTGCTTTACTGAACCTTCAGTCCAGTGTCCCATCGTGCTGTGCAATTCTTGTTCAGGTCTGGGTATAACTTCTTATGATTTTGTCATCTGTGGCTAAAAGATACATTTAGCTACCCCTGCATAAGCAATATGAAATACTGGCAGAAAATAGGATAACAAGTTTTAAAGAAGAAAAACCTTCCCTTTGGAATAGGGGAGAAGAGAAAACAATGGTCACTAATCTGTAGCACACAGCATATCCTTCTAGACAGTGGAGAGAGTTTCTTGTTCAACAAAACTGATTGTTCTTGGTCCTTTTATTTGATTCTTTATCTATTGTCTTTTATGGACATCCCAGAGGGGATGCCTCTTCTGGAATTGAAGTCTCCCTCTTCCTCTGGACATGATTTGGGGACCCAAAGATTGCATTAGAGATTATACATTTCCAGATCCCTATTTCCCAGGCATGAGAATTTTCTGGTGATACAATTTCTTTCAAACTGATTGATTTGATTCTTGGGCTCTCTGTGGGCTAAGAACCATCATCAAGAATCTTGCTGACTCTTTGTCCTTGAGTCTGGATCTGGCCCTTGGAATTTCTGTCTCTTAGCAACAGGACACACTTTGCCCATTTCCTTCCCCCCTTAACTTCATGGTTTCCATAATGGTCTGTCTGCTCAATGCCCCCAGAGAAAGATGACCTATTCACACTTGGCTAGTTCATGCCACCGCTATCTGGTGGTCTTACCAGATAGTCAGATATCCCTGAGTTGACCTGACTGCTGAGCCTCCGCCCCAAGGAAATGCTTAGGACAGGAGTGGGGCAGCCACACAAGCACTCATTCTGGCCAACCTGCAGGCTGCTCCACTCCTCACCCTCTGGCCATGGTCCATTATTACACTGAAGCTGCATCACCACAACACTCCTGAGGGGAGTCTGTCAGTGGACACCCAATTTGGGGACCTTCTGAGAACTTGTATAACTTGGACAGAGTCTTCAGCCTTTAGCAGGGTCTTTATAATTTCTCTGTCTGGGAGTCTCAAATGTAGTGAGAAAAGACCTTTGGTCTGAGATAGGACTAATCTGGCATAGGACCTCTTACTTTGGCAGCAGCTCTGGATTGGCTGTGTGCTCTGACCAGACCTGGAGACTGGCCTGTACCTCAGTGGAATAGAACATGCATGCAATACTCTGCAAAAGAGTGTGCTAAGGACGTGGAGATCACAGGATTTCTCTTGATCCTTTGCCAGTTTGGATATAATCTTTTGGCAACCACTTTCCTGATTGTACCTGCCTACATGGTGACAAGAGCAAATTCAGAAGACACTCAGGCTATTTTGGGACTCTGGGCCCCCCTTCACAGCCGGTATATTTGCACAGTTATGTTACACAGCCCTGTGTTCTTTGGAAGAGCCAACAAAGAAAGCAACCTCATGGGCTCAGGGAGTTCAGAGCCAATGGAGGCTATTTAGCTATCCTTCCAGCCTGAGCCACGTGTAGCCTGCAAAGAGGTGACTAAATCTGTGCCAAGTGCCACTCCTTTTCTCCCCAGCCCTGGCTTCGGAAATTGCTCTCACAATGTTCTCCAGCCTCTAAGCAGACTGGGCTGATCAGAGCCTTTGACTGGCCATCTGTAGAGGGGACTTTGAAATTCCAGGCCCTGGCCACCTGCCTTCTAGTTGCCTAAGAGCACAGAGACCCAGAAGGCAGAGCAGACTGCAAATCTAGGTCTGATTTTTTCGAAGAAAAGTCTTAGGTTCCCAGGAGAAAATTCAGGGAATAGTGAAGACAGCCTGTGAAATGAGTTTCATTTTCTCCTGGAGAGCAGGCCAGAAATGGCCTGACCCGGCAACCTTGGCACCAGGTCCCTTACAGAAAGCCAGCAGTCTGAGCTAGGTTCCCTGTTTTTTCCTTTAATTAAATTTATTGGGGTGACTGGTTAATAACAGTCTCTGTTTTTAAGCAGGAAAGATCAGTTTGTCCTCAGGACCTTCTTGTTACTATTGACACCAATGTTGGGCTTTGATGGTAGCCCTGTGTCTTAACCTAAGCACTCTAGAAATCAGACTTTAGAATGAGGATTAAAGTGCTCAAACTTTTTTGGGGAAGATGAAAGCCCAGGATGGTGAATGGGGAGAAGAAAATGTGAGTCTAGGAAGGATGGAAAGGAATATAAGAAAAGGAACTACTGTGCTGGCCACTGCTTTACATGAACCAGGAGGAGAAAGAAGGTCATCTGCCAGCATTGTTTGCTAAGCACGAGGTGTCTGCAAGGAGAAACCACACCTTGGAGCAGTTCACCAAGAAGAAAATTGAGAGGAAATTTATCAATCCATTCCCTTCTTGTCTCCTGTTTTCCATTGGCCAACGTGCACCCCACAGAGTGCTAACTCCATTGCACCTCTGAATTGCATCACTGCCTTATTGAGTGTCTGCTTGGGGAGTCAGATCCCATGGCCTGCTGTGTGGCATTTCTACTATGCATGTGGAAGTGGAGGGGATACTCAGCATATAGGTGGGGTGCCAACTAAGATAGAGAAAGAAGGTGGTGGCCTGGGAGTCCAAGAATGAGTATGAAGTTTATGACCCACAGGATTCACAGCCAAGTTCCCAGACACCAAAACCCTTGGCATGGTCTGAATGCTGAGTGAAAGAAATACTATTTAATTTGGGAGAAAAAAATAAGCATTCAGGTGTAGCTTGGAGAATCAGTCTTTTACTCTGGAACTTCCCAGGCACCAGTATTTCAGTTGAGCGTCCTACCTCTGTGCCTTTGTTTTCACTCACTTGAGCTGGAAGAAGAGGGACTGGCTTCTATTATCTATGAGACACATGATTATCAGACCCTTGCCAGTCTAGTTTGCTAGACACTGGTAGAAAAGGCAACTCTAAACAAAGCTGTGTATAATACTGGTTCTGCCAGTATGGAAGAAAGCTAAACTACAGAACCTTATTGAAAATCTTGAGAAGAGGCCAGTGTACTCCAACATCCAGACATCTTCTCGGTGTTGTTACTGAAATATCTAGGGTGGATGCATGACCCAAATCTCAAGATAAAATAGATCACTTAACCAGCTGACTTGATACCCGATAACAAGGATTTTCAAATTCTCAGCCAAGGGTCATCAGGTTCCCAGTGACTCTATTTCACTTCAGTTCTGACAATTCCATATTCTGGAGTCTGTTGTTTGCATACTCCCTCCCATTTGTGTATGAGAGCTGGTTTAATTATAAATGATAGGACCAACACAAACTAGCTTAAGCAAGAAGGGAACTGGGTAGTGGTATTATTGACTCAGGTAGGGCTGAATTCAAGGCCCAAAGAGGGCTCTGCTATACTTTGTGCCTTGCTCCTGCTGTAGACACATTTTCTCCAAGAGAGAAAGGGTGAGAAAGTGCTTTGAGGGGAAGACTGTGATTGGCTCCACTTAGGTCACAAACTTATATATAAACATCACTTTTGTCAGGGTGATGGAGTCCCCTGCTTGGCCTGATGGCTCAGGTACCCATCTCTGTGGAATGGAAGGGGGAGGGTCAAAGGTGGCATTGTGACTGTTGGGCCCTCCAAGCACAATGGAGTATGAAAATGTGTACTGGATGGTCCGGGAAAACATGTAATTTTTCCTGCATGGAGAACAGGATGCAAGTGAGTAAGTGGTAAAAGTCAAGTAGGAGGCAGTTCCAAAGAAAAGGGCAAAAGTTTTATCCTAGGGGCAGTAGGGAGCCATGGAAGGATTTTCATAGAGTAGTGACATGATTACTTTAGGGTTTTAGAAAGATTCCCTCGGGCAGCTAAGTAGAGACTAGGTCAGAGGGGTAGATAGTGGGACAAGGGGTCTAGTTTGGAGGCTCAAACAATGGTTGTGGTGCAGAGACTTAGGAATATAAAGGAGGAGTTGATTTGAAATGTATAAAGAGGTAAAACTTAAGATGTTTATGAGGTAAAATTGGTTCATTTTAAATGAGGGCAGAAGAAGTCTAAGATGCTTCCCTGTCAGGATTCAGACTGAACAAGTCATAGGTGCTATTTATCAAGCTAGGAATATGGAGGAGATGCAGATTAAGAAGGAGACGAGGCCAAGATGGAGGCATAGGTGGAAACACTCTGCCTTCTCTCACAACCAAGTTTAAAAACAACAAAGTTTTAGCAACAAAAACTCAGCCAAACCACAGAAAATTGAACTATACTGAAGTCTGACAACAACAAACCACTCAGCCAAACCGGTAAGAGGGGCAGAGCCAGCAGCAGAGCGGGGTTGGGCAGGAAAGATCTACTGGACCAACCCGGGCACATGACTCAGGCGTGCAGGCAGTGGGCAGATCCCAGGTGTGGAGTAGCCGGCGGACCCACTGAGGGTGAAAGGCGGTGGACCCACTGGGGGCTGACCGTAGTCACACATTTGCATGCAGATAGCCAGTGAAGGAGTGAGCAGTGAGACTGAGAAAGACCGCGCAGGACCCAGCAGCGGGAAGCGACAGAGGGGACCACTATTGTCCCTCTCTGACCCCGCCCCCACATACAGCATCACAAACCAGCGACCTGGGTGGCCCCATCCTGGTGAACACTTAAGGCTCCGCTCCTCATACCTAACAGGCGTGAACAGAGCAAAACATTATGGCTCAAGAAGAACAGCTCAAAGCCCCAGAGCCAATAACTCTAAGCAACAAAGAAATAGCCAAACTTTCAGATGCACAGTTTAAAACACTGGTGATCAGGATGCTCGCAGAACTGGTTGATTTTAGTCACAAATTAGAGGAACATATGAAGGCTAAACTAATTGGAATGAAGGAAAATGCACAGGAAACCAATAGTAATGGAAAGGAAACTGGGACTCAAATCAAGGGAGCGGACCAGAAGGAAGAAAAAAATGACCAAAGAGAAAAGGATGAAGAAACAAGAATTCAAAAAAAAAATGAGGAGAGACTTAGGAACCTCCAGGACATCTTTAAACGTCCCAACATCTGAATTATAGGGGTACCAGAAGGGGAAGAGGAAAAGCCACCAGTGGAAAACTTATTTGAACAAATAATAAGGGAGAACTTCCCCAATCTGGTGAAGGAAATAGACTTCCAGGAAATCCAGAAAGCTCAGAGAGTCCCAAAGAAGTTTGATCCAAGAAGCAACACACCAAGGCACATCATCATTACATTACCCAAGATAAAAATGAAGAAGAGAATCCTAGAAGCAGCAAGAGATAAGGGGACAGTCACCTACAAAGGAATTTCCATCAGACTGTCAGTGGATTTCTCAAAAGAGACCTTACAGGCAAGAAGGGGCTGGAAAGAAGTATTCCAAGTCATGAAATCCAAAGACCTACAACCAAGATTGCTCTATCCAGCAAAGCTTTCATTTAGAATGGAAGGGCAGATAAAGTGCTTCTCAGATAAGGTCAAGTTAAAGGAGTTCATCACCACCAAGCCCTTATTATATGAAATGTTAAAGGGACTTACCTAAGAAAAAGAAGATAAAAAAGATGAACAGTGAAAAAACAGCAAACTCACAGTTATTAACAACCACACCTAAAACAAAAGCAAACTAAGAGGATAGCTAAATCAGGAGCAGAACCATAGAAATGAAGATCACCTGGAGGGTTAGCAACAGGGGAGTGGGAGAAGGAAAAGGGGGGAGAAGGTACAGAAAATAAGTAGCATAGATGGTAGGTAGAAAATAGATAGGGGGGAGGGCAAGAATAGTAGGGGAAATATAGAATCTAAACTTGAGACACGTGGTCATAAACTAAAGGGGGGAATGGTGGGGGAGGGGTGTACAGGGTCGAGGGGAATGAAGGGAGAGAAATAGAACAACTGTAATGGTATAGTCAATAAAAATTTTTTTTTTAAAAAGGAGAGAAGTTTGCCTGTGAGGCATACAAATAGTGTTTTCTTAAAAGGCAAATTATCCAAAAGGCAACTTGAAACTCAAGAGATAAAGGGTAGGGATATAGATTTGGGAGTCCTAGTAACTTACAGCCAGTGGTCACATGGGCTGATTTAAACAGAAAAGCCATTTGTTAAAAGGACATTGGGTGGGACATGGGATTGCCAAGCAGGAAACACAAGCTTAGAAAACAAGCAGGAACGATGGGAAGCCAATCAACCAGAGCAAAAGCCAAAATCAGATGCCAGAGAGAGCCTACTGACAATACTGCCACTATCCTCGTCACTAGACATTGAGTGTCACCATGACCTGTATCCACACCACTACAGCCCCCTAGCATGGGATAAAGCTGACCCTACTGTGGCCACTGTCACCAGAATGAATTATCTATTTTTCTTGTGCTCTAAATCAACTTATTCCAGGATCTACATTTCTGGGGACTACTTGGCCAGGACTAGATCATGTGCCTCTGTTTTAGTTGCCAAAAAGCTGGGAAAGAAAAGACCAAACCTTTTTGATGTCAGTCATGGAGGATGGGCCCTGCTTACCTCCAAGACCTGTAACATAGAAAGGGGATTCAGATTCTGGGCACCCTCAAATTACCAAGGTCTGCTTTAGATAGGCACTAATGCAATCACTGAACAGAATGATAAAGGTAGAAATGAGTGTTAATTTCTATTTAAATAGCAAATGACAGAAGAAGAGTCTATTAAGGATGCTGTGAAGAAGCTGTATGAGGTGCAGGAATAACTTGGAGAGCACAACCTACAGGAGCCAGCAGAGGAACGGATGCAGGAATAGGGTGGCCAACAATGCCAAGTAACATCAATTGGTCAAATAAGCCTGAAATTTCCCAGTGAATTTAGTAGTTTGGAAGTCATTTGTGACTTTAGTGAAAGTATTTTCAGCAGAGATTTTGGGGAGAGGTCAGAGGGCACTAGATCCAAGGAATAAATGGGAGGTGAGGATGTGGAGATGGAGGGTGGTGTAGACCATGTCCCAAGAGGCTGGGTTGAAGACAACAAAAAGTGTGTAATAGACAGGAGTGTATGGGATTAAAATTGGATTTTTTAAATAAAATTGGACTTTTAAAGAAGGTTTGGTGAGTGGTCAAGTTTATATGCTAAGATCAAAGAGTAGTGGAGAAGAAAAAGTTGAATATCCATGAAGGAAAGGAGTAAGTGAGGGAGGAAAGGGAACAATAAACATATTACAGTGAAAGGGCTAACCTTGGATTTGAAGGGAGACATCTCTACCTCTGAGAAAGAAAGAGTGGGAGAGATTCCAATATTTGGAGGGTGCCGAAAATTGAGAGATTTCCCCCATAGCATTTCTTTTCTCTGTAGGGGTTGGAAAGACTATTTTGCCACAACGGGGGATGGTGGCAAAAGTGTGGAAAGACTGCTGGGTACTCCAAGGGCCCATCTGAAGACACCAAATTTGTAGTACTCTGTGTTGGGTAAAGTTAAGCAATTTATTGTAGATAAAGGTGACTCAGAGACCCCAAGGTCAGAGAGCCTTAGGAAAGACCTAGGAAACTTTCAGAAACCAAAGAGCAGTCTTGCTACTCTGGTCTCTGCCTTTTCAAAAGCTGTTGTGCGGCCCTTGCTGGTGAGTTGCTTTAGGTAACAGAACCAATGCCTTTCCCAAACCCTCTGAACTTCTGCCCTCTGAGACTAAGGCTGTAAGTCCTGTTATTTTATATCCCTCAATTTTTCAGGTATTATAAGCAATGGGTATAACAAACTAATACTGAGACAGTGTTGTGTCCCACACTGAGTGGCAAGGGGAGAAGAGCAGGCATCAAAAAGGAGAGGGAGTCAGAAAGGAGAAGCTGATGTAATTAGGGATTACATCCCTAATGTAAAAACATCATTGGGGAAATTATGACTGAGGCTGGTTCAGGAGGGATAGAGATGGCATGTTATCACTCAAGGCCAAAGCCTTCCTGTGTGTGCTGTGTCCAGCTAGAGAGAGAGAGTGAGGAAGAAGGTAGATCAAAGATAAGCCTTGCCCTGTCAGTGCCAATGGAAAAGAGGGGCATGTAGGTGCCAAGACACCCATTTCATACAGATGAAGATAGTCCGACCATATCTAAGGTTAGTGACCATATTAACCAGTTATAACTTTCATTTGTGAACTACAGTAAGTCCTCACTTAATGTCATCAATAGGTTCTTAAAAACTGTCATTTTAAGCTAAACAACATATAAGAGCCTGTGAACCAAAGGACCGAGGTTCGATCCCCATTCAGGGCACATGCCTGGGTTGTAGGCCAGTTCCCAGCAGGGGACGCACAAGAGGGGATGCAATATCAAACATACATTGATATTTCTCCTCCTCTCTTTTTCCCTTTTCCTCTAAAAATAAATAAATAAATATCTTTTAAAAAACATATAAGAAAACCACTTTTATCACAGTCTAATTTACATAAACAAGAATTAAGTTCCTATGGTATATCTTTGGTCACAAACCATTATCCAACTTCTAAATAAAGACCCCAAACACCCAACTTCTAAATAAAGACCCCAAACACAATGTCTAATATTAGACATTGATATAAATGTGAGCTATATATACATTTAAGAAAGATGAATGAAAATAAGTAACAGAATGATTATTTAACCCACTTGTTCCAGCTCAGAGTTGAGGAGGGGCTGGAGCCTCTCCCAGCTCCTCAGGGTACAAGATAGGACCCACTGTGGACAGGACACCTTTCTGTGGCAAAGGCATTCACGTGCACCCACACTCAGACTGAGGCAATGGACACAAGCCAGTTCACTGTGTATGCACATCTTTGGAATGTGGAAGGAAACCAGAATTTCTGGAGAAAACCCAGACAGACAAAGGGAAGAATGTTCCAACTACACATAGATAGTGAGTGGCCTGATTGGGAGTAAAAATTATTTTCCCTCATCAATGTTATAATGAAACAACATGGAACAAAATGTCATTTGAGAACCTGCTATTCTTCCCAGTCCCAGGTACTCTGCTGGTTACTTTACACATACAGTTGACTCTTCTTTTTTCTATAATCAATAATAGTATTGATTATACTATTACAGTTGTTCCATTTTTTTCTCCCCTTTCTTCCCCTCCACCCTGTATTCCCCATGCTGGCAGCATTCCTCCCCCCTAGTTTATATCCATGGGTCATACATACAAGTTCTTTGCTTTCTCCATTTCTGACCTCCCCCTGTATTCTTAACCTCCCCCTGTCTATTTTGTACCTATCATTTATGCTCTTTATTCCCTGTATCTTTTTCCCCATTCTCCCCTTCCACCTCCCTGCTGATAACCCTCTCTGTGACCTCCACTTCTGTGATTCTGTTCCTGTTCTAGTTGTTTGCTTAGTTAGTTTTTTTTTTGTTTTAGATTCAGTTGTTGATAGTTGTGAGTTGTCATTTTACTTTTCATATTTTTGATCATCATCTTTATCTTAGATAAGTCCCTTTAACATTTCATATAATAAGGGCTTAGTGATGATGAACTCCTTTAACTTTACCTTATCTAGGACGTGCTTTACCTGCTCTTTCATTCTAAATGAAAGCTTTGCTAGATAGAGCTAATTTTGGATATGAGTCCTTGCCTTTCATGACTTCAAATACTTCTTTCCAGCCTCTTCTTGCCTGCAAGGTTTCTTCTGAGAAATCGACTCATAGTCTTATGGGAACTCCTTTGTAGGTAACTCCTTTCCTCTTGCTGCTTTGATGATTCTCTTCTTATTTTTAGTCTTGAGTAATATAATTATCATGTGCCTTGGTGTGTGCTTCCTTGGGTCCAATTTCTTTGGGACTCTCTGAAAGTCTGAACTTCCTGAAAGGACTTCCTGAACTTCCCCTGGACTTCCTGAAAGTCTATTTCCTTCACCAGATTGGAGAAGTTCTCCTTCATTATTTTTTCACATAAGTGTCCAATTTCTTGCTCTTCTCCTTCTGGCACCCCTATGATTCAGATGCTGGAAAGTTTAAAGTTGTCCCAGAGGTTCCTAAGCCTCTCCTCATTTTTAAAAAAATTCTTGCTCCTTCATTCTTCTCTGGTTAAATGTTGAATGTTTATTCCTTCCTCCTGATGCAAATTGTTGATTCAAGTCCTGGTTTCCTTCCTTTTACTGTTGGTTCCCGGTATAGTTTTCATTATTTCACTTTGCATAGTCTTCACTTCCTCCTCTGTTTTATGACCATACTCAACCATTTCTGTGAGCATCCTGATTACCAGTGTTTTGAACTCTTCATCTGATCAGTTGGCTATCTCTTCATCACTTAGTTCTATTTTTGAAGCTTTGATCTGTTCATTTGGACCATATTGTTGGCCTCCTCTGGCCTGTTATGTAATAAGGGGTGGAGTTTAGGTATTCACCAGGGCAGGGCAACTCACCTTGCTGAGTTGTGGCACTCTAGGTGGGGGAGGGATCCCCCAGAGGGAACAATGCCACTTGCTGGGCTCTCACATGGCTTTCAGTCACTTCCCCCACTATCCATAAGCAACTTGGGCCATTCTGGTGCTGATTTCCAGGTGGGTGAGTTTATGTACATTATAGGATCCTGTGGGTCTCTCCAATGAACTGTCTTGTGGGGTTGGGAATTTCTCCCACCTCCTCAACCTCCACAGGTTCTTATAGCCAGAGGTTTTGAGGCCTTATTTCCCCACCCTGGAACCATGGGTTACATGGTTCATCTTGCTCCCCAGTTGTTCCTTCTGGTTTATCTGCATGCAAATGTGGGACCACCCAGTCCACCAGCTGCCACCTCACCAGGTCCACCAGCCACTGCCTCGCCCACCCCAGTCCTCCACCCCCACCTTGCCACAAGTCTTCTACATCCCAGCTGCCAGTCTCGACCCCTCCTGCCAGTCTAGATGAATGTTTCTTCTTTAACTCCTTCATTGTCAGACTTCCATACAGTTCAATTTCCTGGCAGGCCTGGTTATTTTTTGTTTTTATTTTGTTGTTGTCCTTCTTTTGGTTGTGGAGAGAGGCAAAGTGTATCTGCCTATGCTTCCATCTTGGCTGGAAGTTGGTACAGTTGACTCTTGAACAACACAGGTTTGAACTACTCAAGTTCACTTATATGCATATTTTTTTCCAAAAAAAAATACATAGTCAACCCTCTGCATCCCCAAGTTTTGCCCTGGATGTAAAACAGCTTTTGATTTGCATTTGGGAATCTGCAGATGCAAAGGGCTGACTGTATACATTCTTCTATGCCCTTTTATATAAAGGACTTGAACACCTAGGGATTTTAATATCATGGGCAATCCTGAAACCAATCCTCATGGGTATTGAGGGATAAGGGACTACTGTAAAGTTTTCTGGAAGTCAAATGTTACATGTGAATTTTTGACTGGAGGTGGAACAGGTTGGTAAGAAGCTAGGAAAATTCTTTGGCAAGTGGAATGGGGAAACAGAGATGGACAGCTGAACAAACTGGTCGAGCAATCTACAGCCAGATAATGAACTACAAGGTCATATCTTCCCTGACCAAAGACACTTAGGAGCAAATGTTTTACACATTCCAGACTGTGCTGAGGCAGACCTGCCTCAGTCCCAGTCCCTTTCCAGTGACATACTTTTTAACATCCTAGATGGGACCTGGAGTTGTATTCTCTCCTTTACTCTCCAGTTCATCTTTTCTGTCACTCATTTCCTGTTGGTGTGGCAAATCTGTCAGCAGCAGAGTAAAACCTTCATGAAGACACACCTCACCAATACTAAGGCCACAGGTAAGTCTGCCCTCTGGACACAGAGTAACCTGCCCACATGACTATCCTTAAGTGACAGAGTTTGGTGAGTCAGGGGCTGATCACTCCTGATGTTCTAACTGATCCACTCCCACCCCCACCACCTTTTGCCTGTGTGGAGTTAAGTCCTCTGTCTCAGCAGAGTAAACCCAACCTCAAAGTGTCTGGCCACTGCAATGACCATTGGTAATTCAGCCCAGAGAACCTGGGGTAAATATGTCCATAGGCCTCCCTCTATTAGGAACCCAACTTACTTGACTTGGCTCAAGGTGCATTAATGGGGCTCCTGGACAATGCTACTATTGTGACTCATACTGTAACTCCTCAACCTCTATTTGGAGCATTTATTATACTGACTTTGAAAACCTTACTCTTGTCATGTCACACCTGTCACTAGGTTTCTCTTTCTGGTTTTAGTCCTTACAACATGCACTTTAGGCAAGATCAGCTGCATTCAGAGTGGTATGGCCGTAGACTATGCACTTGTTATACCTGGTCAGAGGGTAAACTCATACTCCTCTAGGAAATTCTCCAGAGCCCCTATCTGGCCACTGTTTGCTAAACCCCCTCTCTAATCACTTCCTGCACCCTTTCCATATTTCCCTTTCTTGTCAATCAGGCTGCTTTTCACTGGGGCCGATCTCTTAACTGGACTGACACTTCATCCTGGGGCCCTACATCCTGGTACTGGAGGTCTCATAATCAGTCATCAGCTGTATTGACCAGGTTGAAAAAAAAAGACAAAGTGGGGGATGCAAAAATCACTCCTGGAGATTCCTCTTTAGAATGAGATCTCAACAACTGGGCCACATTTAAGGGTGATGATTGTTGTAGACCGCTCTGCCTGGTTTTAGGAGTTGTATCTCTACCCCTTGTGGCTAAGGGTGAGAGATGACCTTTGGAGTGCCAGCCACAGGAGACAAAGCTTGTCTCTGGTAGCAAACTCTGCCTCAGTTTCCTCTCCCTGCCCCCAAAGCTTGGTCGGAAGTCAATAACGGGAAAGACCCCTCACAGCAGGTGGCAACCTAAGCCAGACTCAATCATTTGGAAGGCCTTCATGAAAAGACTCAGGGGACTGCAACGAAGTGGGAGCAATGGACTCTCACCCCCTGGCTTTGACATAGCCCGAGTCCCCATGTTCTCTGGGAGAAGCGCTTCCTGGCTCTAATCCCCTTAAGCCTGAATACCTGATGGGGAGAGGTGCAGCTCCTTGCCTTGCTAGAGCGTGTCCTGGGGAAAAATCTGGCATCACAAAGACTTCCTGATAAACCTGTGAAATCTGCTATGCTAAGAGTGCTTTCATTCATATGATAAGGATTTGAGCAGGAAACCCTAAAACTCTGTTCCTGACAGACTCTGACTCATATACTAAGCCCTCAGACCTCTTTGTAATGTTATCTACTGTTTGATCCTTGACGCCCTGTATTCCTGTGTATTACAACCCAATAAAAGCTCTGGAGCAGGGGGCTCAGGGCCTTTTTCTCCTCTGAGAAACTGGCCACTGCCCACTTCTCCTGCCCAAGCAGATCACATCATGTCTCGGTCATATTCACCCTCATCCGTGGTGCTTGGGGGGACTCATGAGAAAGTTGCCCCCACAGATGATCAAAAGAATAAGCACCACATTTTCTTTTGTAATATTGTCTGGCCCCAATACAAACTCAGGGATGGGGAAGTCTGGCCTGTAAATAGATATCTGAATTATAACGCTATTTTCCAGTTAGATTTGTTTTGCAAAAATGAAGGCAAGTGGAGTGAAATACCTTATATTCAGATGTTTATGGCTCTTTACCAAGATAGGGACTTAAGAAAGCCTTCTAGGGTGTGTATTGCCACAATGTCTATGTCAGATGAATTAGAAGACACCTCCCTTTCAGTCCCAGCAAGACAGAGACCTCTGTCCCTAGCAGATAGAACCCATCCTGAGGGCGGAGCAGCCTGTCCCCCAGCTCATTCCCCTGTCATCCCCTAAAGTACAACTGCCACCTTATAACCCTTCTGCCACTAGAGACCACTGGCACTTGCCCCTGCTTGTAGTCCTACCACTACCAGAAGCAGAACTCATTATCACCCAAACCCTAACATGTTATCACTTATGGAAGCAGCAAGTGGGGAGCCTTATAGGGACCATGTTCCCTTGTCTATGTATGACCAGGCCCTCTGTAAAGGAAAACTCCATCAGTTATCTGAGGATCCTGGTAAATTCACATAGGGTTTTAGTCACTTGACACTGACTTATAACCTAACTTGGAGTAATTTACATATTGTTCTCCCCCACTGCTGCCCTATAGATGAAAAGCAGTGCATAACAGAGCCTGTGCTGATGAATTAGCTAGTCATCATGCTCTACATTGCATATATTGACCAGGGAGAGATTCAATCCCAGAGCAGAACCCTAACTGGGCCTGTCAAACTGGGTCAGATAGAAGGACAAGAGGGAAGAGATGCTGGTTCCACATAATTAATTGCCTCATAGAGGGGATGAAAAGATGCACTGTTAAGCATGTTAATCATGATAATTATGATAAAGAGAAGGTACTCAGAAAAAAATTGAAAACCCCACCCTTTTTCACAGCAATTAACAGCAGCTTTATGAAAATACACAAACATTGACCCTGAGTCTGCTGAGGGCCCTGCACTTTTATCCAGCAAGCAGCCCCAAATACCAGGAGAAAGTTATAAAAACTAGCCTTGGGACCCCAATCACTGCTGAGCAACTGGTATGGACTGCTTTCAATGTTTTTTAACAACCAAGACAAGGCACAAGGGGAACAAAATATCACCCATGGAAACAAAAATCTCACCTGTTAGCCGTAGCTTTAAGTCCTAGGCACCTCAGGGTTACCCAGTCCCCAGACGACAACAGACATCAAAGGGGCAACACTATTTCTGTGGACAAGAAGGGACCTGGAAGAGGGAGTGCCCACAACTGACTCTGGCTCGACTGCCTTGAGGACCATGTCCCCTCTGTGAGAAGAGTCATTGGAAGAATGAGTGTCCTAGGCTCCAAAGAGAACCTAGTACCTCTAAACCAACGATGGTCCAAACACCAAAGAATTGACAGTGTCTGAGGCCTCCCATCATCCCCACCGACCATCTGACCATCATGCCAGAGGAGCTTCGAGTAACTCTTTTTTTTTCTTTTCTTTTCTTTCTTTCTTTCTTTCTTTCTGTCTTTATTTTTTTTATTCAATTGTTGTTCAAATACAGTTTTCTGTTTGAGTAGCTCTTGACATGGCAGGTAAGTTATTAGATTTTTATTAGACAGGGGACTGCTTAATCTGCTCTGATTTACTCATCTGGACCACTTTCTCCCCAAACCTGTTTGATCACAGCCGGGCAGCACAGCCTCAGAAATCTCACTTAAAAATACTTTATTTATTTATTTTTAGAGAGAGGGGAAGGGAGGGAGACAAAGAAGGAGAAAGACATCAAGGTGTGGTTGCCTCTCACACGCCCCCAACCAGGCACCTGGCCTGCAACCCAGGCATGTGCCCTGACTGGGATTGGAACCGGTGACCCTTTGGTTCACAGGCTGGCACACAATCCACTGAACCACACCAGCCAGGGCACAGAAATCTCACTTTTAATCATACTTTTTTCTTTGTAGTTCCAAGGTACCTCGTCCCTTTTTTAGGGAGGAACGTCTTGTCCACTCTAGGAACTACCATTATCCTGGGAACATTGGCCATAGAAGATAATGAATCCTCATTGTTATACCTGATGGCCAATTTAATTTTTCACTCTGAACCAGAAATTAATAATGTTGCAGAATGTATCCTCGTCCAAGTCAACCCCAAGGTATGAGAAACTGAAATACCAGGCAGGGCAACAAACGTACCTCCCAACAAGATATTTCTGCCCTGGCCAGGTGGCTCAGTTGGTTGGAGCACTGTCTTGTACACCAAAAATTTGTGGGTTTGATTACCAATCAGGGCACATACCTAGGTTGTGGGTTTGATGCCCAGTTGGGGTGTGTACAAGAGGCAATTGATCAATGTTTCTCTCTCACATAAATGTTTCCCTCCACTCCCCTTTCTCTCCCACATTTTCTCTCTAAAATCAATAAACATATCCTGGGGTGAAGATTGAAAAAAAAAAGAGAGATCTCTAAAACCAGCAGTACCTTCCTTCTAAAACCTGAGGCCAAAACAGGGATTGAACCTCTCACTGAAAAATGTTTAAGGCATAGGCTTCTCAAGCCCTGCCAGTCCCCATACAATACCCTTAATTCTCCCAGTAAAAACCCAAAAGTATAAGACCCCTTGGTACTGTACATCCTATAGTTCTAAACCCCTACACCATCTTAAATCCCAGGAGAAGCCAAATGTTTTACTATATTAGATTTAAAGGATGCTCTTTTTAAAAGATTTTGTTTTTTTTTTTAGAGAGGGGAAGGGAGAAAGAAAGAGAGGGAGAGAAAAATCAGTGTGTGGTTGCCTCTCGCATACCCCCTACTGGGGACCTGGCCCACAACCCAGGAATGTGCCCTGACTGGGAATCAAACTAGCAACCTCTGGCTCGCAGGCCAGCACTCAATCCACTGAACCACACCAGCCAGGGCCAAAGGGTGCTTTTCTTCTGTCCCCCACTTCAGCCTGACTCCTAGTACCTGTCTGTATTTAAATGGACTAACCCCCAAACTAGGAAGATTTGTCAATATTTGTGGACTACGCTCCCTCAGGGTTTTAGGGACAATCCCCATTTGATTGGAAATGTGGGCAAACAGCTGGAGGATGGCCGCACTTGCAGACTACAACATTCAGAAAGAGTCCACTCTGCACTTGGTGCTTGGATTGCAGGGTGGCATCATCAAGCCCTCCCTCTGCAAGGTGGCCCAGAACTACGACTGTAACAAGATGATTTGCTGCAAGTGTTACACCCACCAGAACCTCTGCACTGTCAACTGCAAAAAGTGCGGCCATACCAACAACCTGCACCACAAGAAGAAGGTTAAATAAGGCCTTTCCACCACCTCTTTGGGTGGCAGAACGGCCTCCTGCCTGAACCCCTTGACCCCGGGGCCTCAATAAAGTTTCCCTTTTACTGACTGGGGGAAAAAAGGTGGGAATACTATTGTCTGTCTTCAGTAAACAAGAGGCAAAATCTTTGCCCCCCCGCCACTACTTTGGCTTAAAAAAGCTAAACTCATAGTACCCGCTAGGACCTTACAATTAGGAAAAAACCTCTGAGTTAATATCTATACTGACTCAAATGTAGGCATATGTAAACACATCTAGCCTCCTCACACAATTACAACAAAAATTACAACTAGACTATGAAACAAATATCACCCAGAAAAGTCAGAAAATTGAGCTGTGTGGAAGCCCAACAACCAAGGATTTAAAGAAGCCATTCATCCAGACAAGTAGGAGGGGTGGGGATGTGGAGATGCACGGAAAGGTGTGGAGATGCAGAGTATTGCAGAGGCATGAATGTGGATCAGACAGTCACACATCCACATGTAGTGGATAAAACTTGGGAGGGACACCTCAGGACTGAGGGATTGAAGCCCCAGACCAGACCACCCAGCCCAGGGTTCCCATGCCAGGAAGATAAGTCCCTGTAACTTATAACTGTAAAAATGAATGGGAGTGAGGCATTGGGGAAAAAAACTGTGGGACTCTTAGGAGACTCCTCTTCCAGGGCACAGAGTGGACTTAGGACTTATGCAGACTAACCACCCTATGAGATTCAACACCACAGCAACAGCTGGAAGGGCACTGGTCGAATACAGGGATAAACTGAAGTGACTGGCAACAGGATGAGTGCTGGGAAACAGCTTCCTTCTGGGCAAGACTCCAGAGGCCAGGCAACTGCATTGTCCCCTCTCTGAGCCCTCCCTCACCCAGAGCCACACAGTGGTGACATGAGTTACCCTGCCCTGGCAATTACCTAAGGGCTCCACCCCATTCAACTTACAGGTACACTGTTCTACATTAGGCCATGTTACTAAGATAGGGAATCCAAGAAGCTCTACCTAATGCACATAAACAAACACAGAGAGGCTGCCAAGTGAGGAGACAAAGAAATATGACCCAAATTAAAGAACAGAACAAAACTCCAGAAAAAAAAAACTTAAATGAAATGGAGATAAGCAACCTATCAGAGCAGAGTTCAAAACACTGGCTATAAGGATGCTTCAGAAATTCATTGGGTAGTTCAACAGCATACATAAAAAAAAAAAAAAAAGACCAGGCAGAAATGAAGGTTACATTAGGTGAAATAGAGAAAAAATTAAAGTGAACCAACAATGGAGGGGATAAAGTTGAGAATCAAATCAATGATTTGGAAAACAAGTATTAAAAAAGCATTCAATCAGAATAGAAAGAAGAGGAAAGAATTTGCCCCAGCTGGTGTGGCTTCATGGTTGAGTGCTGGCCTGAGAACCAAAGGGCCACTAGTTTGAATCCAGATCAGGGCACATGTCTGGCTTGTGGGCCAGGTCCCCAGTAGGGAACGTGTGAGGGGCAACCACACATTGATGTTTCTCTCCCTCGTTTTCTCCTTTCCTTCCCCTCTCTCTAAAAAGAAATAAATAAAATCTTTGAAAAACTAAAAATAATTAAAAAAAGAATTCAAAGATGGAGGCGCAGTTAGATATGTTTTGCTTCTTTGCACAACCAAAAGAAGGATAACAACAAATTTAACCAGAACTCCCAGAAAATCGAACTGTATGGAAGCCTAACAACCAAGGAGTTAAAGAAGAAACATTCATCCAGACTGGTAGGAGGGGCAGGAGGACATGCAGCAAGGAGTCAGCTAGAGGATCAAGCAGCCAAGGCAGCGGCTGGTGAACCAAGTGGTCCCACGTTGCATGCAGATAACTGGGAAGAACAACTGGGGAGTGAGACAGACCATGAAACCCAGGGATCCAGTCTGGGGAAATAGAGCCTCAAAACTTCTGGCTATAAAAACCTGTGGAGGTTGAGGAGGTGGGAGAAATTCCCAACCTCACAAGACAGTTCATTGGAGAGACCCACAGAATCCTAGAATGTACATAAACCCACCCACCTGGAAATCAGCACCAGAATGGCCCAAGTTGCTTATGGATAGTGGGGGAAGTGACTGAAAGCCATCTGAGAGCCCAGCAAGTGGCACTGTTCCCTCTGGGGGATCCCTCCCCCACCTAGAGTGCCACAACTCAGCAAGGTGAGTTGCCCTGCCCTGATGAATACCTAAACTCCACCCCTTACTACATAACAGGCCAGAGGAGGCCAACAATATGGTCCAAATGAACAGATCAAAGCTCCAAAAATAGAACTAAGTGATGAAGAGATAGCCAACTGATCAGATGAAGAGTTCAAAACACTGGTAATCAGGATGCTCACAGAAATGGTTGAGTATGGTCATAAAACAGAGGAGGAAGTGAAGACTATGCAAAGTGAAATAATGAAAACTATACCGGGAACCAACAGTAAAAGGAAGGAAACCAGGACTTGAATCAATGATTTGCATCAGGAGGAAGAAATAAACATTCAACATTCAACCAGAGAAGAATGAAGGAACAAGAATTTTTTTAAAAATGAGGAGAGGCTTAGGAACCTCTGGGACAACTTTAAACTTTCCAGCATCTGAATCATAGGGGTGCCAGAAGGAGATGAGCAAGAAATTGGACACTTATGTGAAAAAAATAATGAAGGAGAACTTCCCCAATCTGGTGAAGGAAATAGACTTTCAGGAAGTCCAGGAAGCTCAGAGAATCCCAAAGAAATTGGACCCAAGGAAGCATACACCAAGGAACATCATAATTATATTACTCCAAATTAAAAAATGAAAGAATCATCAAAGCAACAAGAGAAAAGGAGACAGTTACCTACAAAGGAGTTCCCATAAGACTATTAGTTGATTTCTCAAAAGAAACCTTGCAGGCAAGAAGAGGCTGGAAAGAAGTATTTGAAGTCAGGAAAGGCAAGGACCTGCATCCAAGATTACTCTATCCAGCAAAGCTATCATTTAGAATGGAAGGGCAGATAAAATGCTTCCCAGATTAGATAAAGTTAAAGGAGTTCATCATCACCAAGCCCTTATTATATGAAATGTTAAAGAGATTTATCTAAGAAAAAGAAGATTGAAAGTATGAACAGTAAATGATAAAAAACTCATAACTATCAACAACTGAACTTAAAACAAAAACAAAAACTAACTAAGCAAACAACTAGAACAGGAACAGAATCACAGAAATGGAAATCACATGGAAAATTATCAGTGAGGATGGGAGGGGGTGAATGGGGGAAAAGTATAGAGAATAAGAAACATAATTGGTAGGCACAAAATAGATAGGGGGAGGTTAAGAAAATTATAGGAAATGGAGAGGGCAAAGAACTTATATGTATGACCCATGGACATGAACTAAGGTGGAGAATGCTAGAGTGAGGGATGGGTACAGAGCAGAGGGGGATAAAAGGGAGAAAAAAATTGGACTACTGTAATAGCATAATCAGTAGAATATACCTAAAAAATAAAACTTCTCTAATTTGGTAAAGGAAATAGATGTACAAGTCCAGGAAGCACAGAGAGTCCCAAACAAGATGCACCAAAAGAGGACCACACCAAGACACACAATTAAAATGCCAAAGGTTTGCCCCGGCTGGTATGGCTCAGTGGATTGAGTGCTGGCCTGCAAACCAAAGAGTTGCTGCTCTGATTCCCAGTCTGGGTGCATGCCTGGGTGCAGGCTGGGTCCCCAGTGGGGGGGGGGGGCATATGAGAAGCAACCACGCATTGATGTTTCTCTCCCTCTCTTTCTGCCTTCCTGCTCTTCTCTAACAAATAAATAAAATCTTTAAATTTAAAATATTTTTAAATGCCAAAAGTTAAAGAGAAAGAGGGAATCTTTAAAGCTGCAAGAGAAATGCAGAGCATTACCTACAAAGGAGTTCCCATAAGACTGTCAGCTGACTTCTCAAAAGAAGTTTTGCAAGCTGTAAGGGACTGATAAGAAGCATTCAGAGTGATGCAAAGTAAGGACTTACAATCTACATTACTCTAGGCAGTAAAGCTATCATTTAGAATTGAAGGACAGATAAAGTTCTTCCAGGACAAGGTAAAACTAAAGAAGTTCAGCATCACCATTACTATATGAAATGTTAAAGGGAATTATATAAAAAAAGAAAAAGATCAAAATTATGAACATTAAAATGGCAATAAATTCCCAACCATCAACAAATCTGCAAAGCAAACAAGCAGAGCAGGATTAGAAGGATAGATATGGAGATCTTTGGAGGGTTATCAGTCAGAGGGGAGAGCAAAGAATTGGGGGGAAATATGCAGGGATTAACAAGTACAAATCGGTAGGTACAAAATAGATTGGGGGGGGTGTTAAGAACAGTATAGGAAATGAATAGCCAAAGAACTTATATGCATAACTCATGGACATGAACTAAGGGTGGTATTGCTGGAGGGAATAGGGGTACCAGGCAGAGGTGGGCAAAGGGGGAAAATTGGGACAACTGTAATGGCATAATCAATAAAATGTATTTTTAAAATTCTACCTGCTCCCAATAAGGACTACCAACACCAACAACCAAAAACAGGGATGTGGTCTAGGAGAGACAACTCTCCTGAGTCCCAAGTACAACCCAGATGGAAGGGCCCACTTTAGGTACTACTAAGCAACCCGACTGCAGTAAAGCTTATAGGGATGGCCAGTTAGGTTCACATACCTCAAATTAAACCTGTTTCTTGTGAGTCCCCAGAAGAACCACAACCTGAGACTTACTCTTTGAACCCATCGAGGACCTCAAGTTCCTCTTCAAGAAACAAAAACCTGTTACAGATAAGTAATGTGGTGACTGGGCTTTACTATAATTGTCTATACACAAACACACACACACGCAGGTACATGTTGTCTGTCTGGGAAAAATTAGCCATTGTTAATAAAATAACAACAGTTTTCATGACATTGATGTAACCTGGCAACCAAGGAGAGTGGACTGGGATGCACATGTGTGAACAATGATGACTTCACTGTACTGGTCAGTGGAGGCTGTAGATGCCACTGAGTCGGCATGTGTACTGTGTGGCTGTCACATTCAAAATTACTGAGCAAGTAGAGCAACGAATCTGCATCAAATTTTGCATTAAGCTTGAACATTTCCTCGCAGAAACTATTGGAATGATTCAGAAGGCCACAGCTCCAGGCAACCACTGATTGGCAGCTTCATCATGACAACATGCCCGCTTATGCACGTCTTGTGCAGAGTTTTTTTGTGAAACATCAAACACCCAGGTGACTCGGCCTCCCTACAGCCCATATTTGGCACCCTGTGATGTGTGGCTTTTCCCAAAACTAAAATTGCCTCTGAAAGATGACTTTGCCTTTCAAAGAATGTTGATGAGATTCAGGAAAATACAATGGGGCAGCTGATGGCAATTGGAAGAACTGTGTGAGATCCCAAGGTGTCTACTTTGAAGGAGACTGAGGTGTCATTGTTCCATGTACAATGTTTCTTGTATCTTGTATCTTCTTCAATGAATGTGTCTATTTTTCATATTACATGGCTGGATACCTTCTTCCTCACTCAAGAATATTTTTTCCCATTGTTTTGAGAGAGAAAGAGAAAGTCAAGTGTCAATGTGAGAGAGAAACATCAATTGGTTGCCCTTCATACATGCCCAGACTGGGAATCAAACCAGGCTGGGGATGCCCTAAAGAACTTACAATGGTCCCTAGATTCCCTTGTTAACATGCAAGATAACAGATTAGCTTTTGATTACCTACTAGCAATAGAGGAAGTGGTATGCACAGTCATAAACAAAACATCCTGCATTTACATGAACTTTTCAAGTAAAGTAAGGGACAACATAAAAAAAAAACACATGGCCAGGCTCCATGGCTTTATAAATTTGGAAAAGGGAACCTCTGCCAGCTCAATCTGTGATTCTGTAAAGTCTGCTCTCCCCTCAATTACCTGGTTTTTAGCCCTACTTGGGCCTCTAGTAATTATAGTTCTCCTCCTCATCTATGGACCATGTCTTTTTAATCTTCTTATCGAATTTGTCACTTCTTAAATATAGTAATTTCACACCAAGATGATGATGCTTCAGGGATTCCAGCCTACTTCTCAGCTGTGAGCTGAGAAGAATCAGCTCATAGCCTCTCCATTCCAGTCTTGGATTTCATTCCCTTGCCTCCCTTAGATCAGGCGGGGAGAGACTTCCATACCCTGCACAGGCGGGGAACATGACCCTTGTCAGCAGGAAGCAGTTAATGAAAATATATCCTTCTCCCTTATCACCCCTAAAAGATTTCAGGGATGGAAACCTCTGAGGGGAAAATGAGGCAGGTTGGTAAGAAGCTAGGAAAATTCCTTGGCAAGTGGAATGGGGACACTGAGATGGACAACTGAACAAACTCTTTGAGTAATCTACAGCCAGATAATAAATCACAAGATCTTCTCTTCCCTAACTGAGGATACTTAGGAGAAAATGGTTTACATACTGCAGATCATACTAGGACAGACCTGCCTCAGTCCTGGTCCCTTTTCAGTGATATTCTTTGATGGTGAAACTGACCACAGAATGACCCTGACCTCTCTATACGCTTATTTTGATGAATCAGCATATTGAAGCACACACCTGGAACACTGATGAATATTCTATTGGAATCCTCCCCTAAAATTCTCCCCTTTGGAAAACAAACAAACAAAAAACCCCTCAAGATAAAGCAAGCCCACATACTCTCTCTCCAGAGCAAGCCTATATCCCCCTCTTCCTCAGACATGTACCCTTGCTTTCTTTCTCATAAGCTCTAAGTATTCCAATGAGGCTGGCCACCAGGGTAGCAGCAGGCAGCAGCCCCTCCTCATGGACTAACCCCCTGAACCTGTCTCTAAGCACCTTTCTTTTGTCTAACTTTACAGTAAGCCAAAAAAAGCAGTCCAGCCTAGGCTCACTCCTATCACTGTGATCTTGCCTCTTTGTTAAGCTCTTCCTTTGTTCTACTTTCCTGAGCTTTAACACACACTCTAATATCACCTAGCCTTGGGTTGTGGCATCTTTCCTGTACAAAGTCAAGAACCCATACATTCCAGACCACGCCAAGGGAGATCCACCTCAGTCCTGGTCCCGTTCTGGTGACAGTAGTACACCCCTAAACCCCATGTTATTCTAGGGTCAACTGTATTAGGTTAAACCCTATGAAATTGTAGGCATTTGACTTTATATCCAACAAAATGGCACTACCATATGGTTCAACCAAGTATCTAATTTCATTCTCACCATGTGAGCCCCATTAATTAGGTATTATTGTCCCCACTTTACAGGTGCGAAAACTAAGACTCAGAAATGAGGCCTAACAGTCGATGAGTACTGCAACAAAGATTTAAACCCTGTCAATACTTCCTGAAGAAAACTTTACTTGAGTCAAACTTTTAAAAAAGACTTTATTTATTTATTTAGAGAGAAAGAGAGGGAGAGAACCATTAATGTGTGGTTGCCTCTCAGGTGGCCCCCACTTGGGACCTGGCCTGCAACCCAGGCATGTGCCCTGACTGGGAATCAAACTGGCGACCCTTTGGTTCATAGGCTGTGCTCAATTCACTGAGCTACACTAGCCAGGGCTATAAGCCAGACTTTTAAGGACACTCCCAGAGGCAAGTTTTCAACAGACTGAGAAAATATTCTGGCAAATAACAATTTTACAGTTTATTTTATACATTTGGAATCAAGGGAGAAAACACAAGGAAGGTTACATGAAATCTAGTGATAGATTAGGGAAGCAGGAGAAAGCAAAGTGATTAAATGTTTAGGATTGGATAAAAAGTAAAATGGAGAGAGATTGGTGGGTACAGGATAGTTAGTATTTAACATTTACAGGGAATAGTTATGGTATGTGGGCAATAAGGTAACAAAGGAATTTCACAGTCTTCACGTTCTAGTGTTCTCGCGCTCTGGTGCCAGCAGTTATGTGTCCTGGGGGTCTGGGAAAGAAAATTACTCTGACATTTCAAGGGTATGTTATCCTAGATGCCTAAGAACAATGGACAGGGTTCACTTAAGATAATGAGTGACCTGCCACGACCCACCCAGTTAGGTGTTCATGATCACACCACCCTGTGTAACCAGGTCACTGAGTTTGCCTAGCCAGCCACGTAGCCTCCTGAACTTGTCCCATCTACTATGTTGCCCCCTTTCTTCACAAACCTATTGTCTGAATTGTAAGGTCAGAGTGATTTCCAGCAAACCGCAGTTGCAAGGGGAGTAAATGTATTAATCTTAAGATTTAAAAAAACCCGAGTTGTTTGACTTCCATTACAAACCAGAGATACTTAGAAACAGCAGAGCCTCAGGAGGACCTTATCTATCTCCCTCTGCTCACCTGACTTCCCTCGCCCAGAAACAAGCCTTCCTTTTTCATTCTTCCCAACCGCAAGGGGCGCCAAATGCCAACGTCTCTTCTGGAAGGACCTCCGCTCACTCGCAAGGTCCCTCTTGTTTCTCCACGCACCCGCCCAGATCCGCGACGCAGAAACCCCGCCGATCTAATCGCACCCCTCCCCCCAGCACAGCCCGGCCACCCACCCAACCGGCCAGCACCGCGCAGGCGCCGCGAGGCCGGCGTACGGAGCAGTGGCACGCCCAGGAGCCAGCCGGGTGACTGTTGGTCCGGAGCGGGCCACGTGGCCACAGTATCACCGAAAGCGCGTGCGCAGAGTGGTTCCGCGCGCCCGTGACGGAACGGCGAGGCGTGGGGAAGTGCGACCTCGCCCTCCGAGCCCGGCCCCCGCCCCTTGGCTTGCCGCTCCGCCCCCGCGGGGCGTCCCGGGCCGCCAGTTCCCTCGGCGGTGGCCTCGCGCGGCCCGGGGTCGCCGTAAGTACTCGCGAGGCCTGCCTGTGAAGCGGCGGCCACGGGGTGGGGAGGGGTGGGGCGCGCAAGGCCTGCCCCGCCAGCCGGGGTGAATGAAGTGAGGGCTTTGGACCTGGTGGCCCTGAGGGGCCGTGGTACTACTCTGGACAGGCTTCGCTCGAGGCCGGGCGGCGGGCGACACAGACCGGGCACGGAGGTTCTTCCCCCGGAAGCAGGTGTGGGGTGTTTTGGGGTCTTCGAAGGAGGTGAGAGAAGAGCTCTAATTGCTCCCCGAAGGGAGGCCTAGGAGCCCGACCTGGAATCGCGGGAGGCAGCTAGTGTTTTGGGGGGAGGGGTGCAGGCCCCGTCCTCCCCCTCCGCTGAGTAGCTGGTCTGCGAGAATCGCCCCTCTCGGGTTCTTCGCCGCACTCTTTGTTCTTTCGGAGAAAGGAGCACTCGACGTGGAGCGGACTAACCTGCTTTCCCAGGAAGGCAAAGCTGGGAGCCAAACCCGGAGTATAAACGTGCAGTCTTTGACTAGGTGTAAAGTCCACCGAGAAGCCCCTGTGGACCAGGGAAAGACCCTTGTGACCCAGACTTGAGACTTACTTACGTTCGGCCTATTCCTCTGAAAATTCGTAAGGCATCGTATGTTAGCTGTCATCATCCAAACTAAACTCTGAGCTGGACACTCTTCTCTGGGCACTGTTCGCACAGTCTGTGTAGCCCAGCTTCTTTGCAAAGGTCTTTTAGATAAGTCAGGTCTTTCTTGTTTAATTCATTAAGAACTCCTTAAATTAGTTAAAACCACATCACATGAAGATTGGATGTAATTAAGACCTGTCAAATATACTTAAGTCCCAGTTCTTCTGTATTTAAGCAAATTGCTTGACCTCCCTACACCTGAGTATGTATAACATGAAAACTTTGAAATAGGTTATTTTTCAATAGGTATTCCTCTTGAAAAATGTCTGTGAATTTTATTACTGCTCCCATTTCCCTCCTCTTCACCTTTTAAGCCTGTCTCCATCTGCTGAGAGGAATGGGCAGTGGCAGTAGAAGGTGGGAGTACCTTTCACCGAAACAGCCTAGTTTGAAAAAGATGGTAGTCTCTGAATTATCTCTTTCCTGGACAAGAAAAATTCTCTCTGAACTACCTTTTTCTCCTTGTGTTAACAGCAGAAATCAAGCAACAGCAGCTCTTGGAGAGAGGCTAAGTGTTTCTTGACTTCCATAGTGACAAAGACCTGGAGAAAGTTGGTACTTCTGGCCTGCTCTGCCATCATCCCACCACCCAGTCCAAGACAGCCTAGGCTGGACACCAGTGCCTCCATTGTTCTCTGTGATCATCTAGATTAGCACTTGACTGTTGATTTGCAAGTCTCACAAACCCAGCCCTCAGATCCTCATATTCTGGTTCTCAGCTGCTCTTGAAGGTGAATAGAGTCTTGCTTTTTAAAATCTTTTTTTGTATGATTTTTGTCTATGCATAGGTGCATTTAGTTGCTGGTATGTATTTGCCCTTTGGCTTAGGTATCCAACAGACAGTTCATTTATTCATTCATTCATTCATTCATTCATTTAATGAATATGTGTTGAGAGACTGGCAGTAGAGGCAGTGAAAATAGTCAAAGCCTATGCCACCACAGACCTTACCTTCTGGTGGGAGAGAAATACAACCAACAAACATTTTGTATGTCAGAGCACGGTAAATGCTGTGAGACAAAATAAAGCAGGGAGGGGAGGTAGAGTGTGCTATTGTGCATGTGTTGGAGTTCTGCTGCTTTATATAGGATGGTCAAGGTGACCTTAGAGCAGAGATCTGAAAGAGGGAATGAACAAGCCATGTGGATGTCTGGATGAAAAGCATTCCAAGAAGGGGGAACAGCAGGGAAAAAGGCCCTGTGGTGAGAATATGCTTGGTATGTTTGAAGAATAACAAGGAGACAGTTGTGGAATCTTAGAGGTAATCTTCCTGTTTACATTTAGAGTTGACTTTTTAGGGCGAGATCTTGCAAGAGTCCAAGAGTAACCTCTGATTTTTAAAAAAAAACTTTTTATTATGAAATTTTCCCACTATACATGAAAGTTGAGACCATAAGAAACTCATGTACCCTTTACCCAGCTTCATCCATAATTGGTATTTTGCCACATTTATTTCAGATATCCTTCCCCTCCCTGGTTTTTGTGTTGGAGTAGTATTTTAAAGCAGATCTCAGATATCAGGCTGTTTCATCTCTGAACACTTCACTTACAATTTCCTTTTGCATATTGGTTTTGACAGGTCAGGCAGCAGGTCCCCCAGCTGTTGGCTGAGGGACTGCCATGCTGTTTGCCCTGACATTGTGCCTTACGCCCCCATCCTGGGTCAGTTACCAGATTCAAGTTGGTACCTGAGGAACTGACCACAGGCTGTTGGAACACACAAGGACTTAGAACCATGCTTCTCAAGTTTTATGTATCAGACTAACTTGGAGGGCTTGCTAGAACACCAGTTATTTGACTCCATTTCTGGAGTTTCTAATTCAGTGTATCTTAGTAGGGGTCCTCAAATTTGCATTTTAAATCAGTCCCTGGGTGTGCTGATGCTGAAGATCTGCAAAGCCTACTCAAGAACCGCTGGTCCAGAAACCTAAGGTCCAACAGAAACATATTAGAGACCAAGAGTCTGTTTAGAGACCAAGAGTCATATTAGAGAACACCTCTGTTTAATGTTGGAGTGGGCGGGACTGAGATATATGCAGAGCCAGGAAGTCCTAGAACAGTGGTTCTTTTTTAAAGGACTAAGAGTTCTTGTTTTTTTCGAACATTTGTTGATATCATTGTATTTTTAATTTGGGGAGTAGGTTCCAAGATGAGTCCAGGGCATTATTTTGGCCATAACAGGTCAAACTGTGTCTACCAGAGGGTGTCCAGCATTGTTGAAGACTTTTTAAAGTTAGGTATGATTGTCATATAAAGTCTTCTAGTGATACTTATGTTTAGTAAGAGATAATGACTCGACTTGGGGAGTTATTAGGGGTTAAAAACTGCCCCCCAAACCTGATTCTGATGGATGTTAGTACTGTGAAAAATGTTCTAAATGAACTGCTGTGGTAGAGTAGCATAAGCATCTGGTCCTGCCACCGTTGCTTTTGGCTTCAGCATTGATACAGCATTCTGAACTGGAACAGGGACTTGCTCCAATCCCAACTCTTGAGCTTAAATGAAACAGTAGTGTCTTATGGTTCATTATCTTTAAAGAACTATGTGTATAAGTGTGTGTACATGCATGCAAGTATGTCTTTATGTACAAGTGTCTATACATATGTATAATAAAATTATCTATAAACGTGTGTGTCTGTGTATAAACCACCAGCTTTTCAGTGGTGATGAGATCAATTGTTGTCTACTTTCCACAGGACAGTGACTTGTTGCCACTACCACAGCAGAACCTGCCATCCCCAACAGATCTCCAGTCAGCCCCTGACATCATCCCCCTCCCTCGCCTCCCTTCGTGGCCTCCTAAATGTCCATCTCGTTGGCCTGGGTTCAGCTGGTGGTATGGAGGGGTGCTGCCTAGCACTGACCTGGGAGTGTGTGTGACCCACTGACCCAATGGTGAGGACTGACTGCTCACCTCTGCAACTGATCATCCAGAGGGTAGATGGGATAAAGCAAACCTCATTTTTTCCTGGTGTTTTCCCTCCCACCCTTTTGGGAGGTAGAGTGGCTCTTTGAGGTTACAGGAAGGAGAAGGGGCATGGAAACAGTATTATTTGGTATAGGTATAGGTGGATTTTCTTGGGAAGGAAAGGGATAGAAAGGGAGTGAAGAAGCAAGGGAGTTTAGGTATGCTTTGGAAGTGCCTGGGGTCCCTAGATGATCCTAGAAGGGCTAGCTTATACTAGACCCTAGATATGCCTAGGAATCAACTTTGACATTGAATTCTTCTTCATCCCTTCCCTCTCTGGCTACCAGATCCTCAGTTATACTTGACATTTACGAAGGCCAAGTTCTCTACTGGTTTTCTCCATCCCACCAAGTCAGAGGTAGGCCACGGATATGACCAGATTTAGGAGGAGATTCAGATGCTTCCAAAGGGTGAGGTGAAGGAAATAAAGGGATTAGGGACTCGATTATTGCTATCCCAAGGGACCTCCCCTTCTTTGTGGGGATCTATTTCCCACCCTATCACCCCACTCCGTTCCATGGGGAAACAGATCAATGAAGGATTGTGTTGTTATTTCTCATTATTAGGACATCAAAGGCCAGTTTTGGAATGATGATGATTCAGAGGGAGATAATGAATCAGAGGAATTTCTCTATGGAGTTCAGGTGAGATTACACCCCCTAAGATCCATGTTGGATAATTGAAATGAACTTCTCTCTGGATGTATCAAGAGTGAAAGCAGTTATTCCGGACCAGAGACACAGTGTTGGTGTGGTCTCAGCATTATCTTGTCAGAGCTGATATATCCTTGTTCTTGCCTGGGCTTCATGCCTTTCCCAGTGTAAACTACATCCTCTATATAGGGGGCTACCCATACATTCTTATTTGGAAGTAATTATTTTCTGATTTTTCACTAACTAGCCAGAGAGGTCATTTCAATAATTAGGGTAAATTTTTGTTAAAAATTACCCTGCCAGTGATTGCTTAATGCCATCACCACCCAAGGCACAATCCTGAGCAGGAATGTTAGTCTCTTAAGGCAGTTAAATTCTGAGTTAAAATCTGAGTTAAATTCTGTTCTCTTCAGTCTGTTGTAAGTTCCCATAGAAGGGACACCTAAGTACTCTGGTCAAAATCTGAGAGGAAAAGCTGAGACTTAAGGATGTGAACTTCAACAAAACCTGCAGTTGATCTACTGAAACTTCTTAGGGTAGTGATGGGGGGAGACCGATCTGTCAGTGAAATCCCCAGCTAGGGCTGCTTCCAAGAGCCCCTTTGTAAACACAGCCTTTTGCTGTGTGTACTGTTGCTGCTTGATTTTTCTGTTCCTGGTGTTTCTTTTTATTTTTTACCTCTCTTTAACCCTCTGTCTTCCTCCCCACCCCCTATTGTTTTGGCCGCTGATTCAGGGGAGCTGTGCAGCTGACCTATATCGACACCCACAACTTGATGCAGACATTGAAGCTGTGAAGGAGATCTACAGTGAGAACTCTGTATCCATCAGGTGGGACTTCACTTCAGGGGTGCCAGGGGAGCAAGCCACTTTTTTCTGAGCTGTTAAAGGGCTAGAGGTTTTTTCTTCTTATGGTATGTTAGGGGATCTTTGGACACTAATAAATTAATTATGCGCTTAATGATACTGAGAGTTGCTCAGAGCACTTAAGCATGGCTAACAGGAGAAAGTAGGGAAGTATAGCCACTTTTCTTAGAAATTCCCTTTTATCCCCCCTAGACCCCTTTAGACTGATAGTTTCACCTTTAAGGTAAGAAAGGCCTCTGTCCTGGAGAAAGCCATGATTATTAGGTGGCTTGAGGCTGTAGCTAAGAACCTAGGTCCAGAGTTACCTTTTACCATTCCCTGTCCCCTGGCCTCAGGCTTAGTTCTCCCTGCACCTCAGCTGCTGTTCCCTTCTTTCTCCCTTAATGAGTCTCACCTGTGGTCGCCTGTATCTCTGTAGAGAATATGGAACTATCGATGACGTGGACATTGACCTCAACATTAACATCAGCTTCCTCGATGTAAGTGGTACTAGTGCCTGCCAATAGCATATCTAGTTGGACTTGCACATTTTGTTGTGTTGGCCAGGAGTCTTGTTTTCTGAGTGCTGTATTTGGAGCACATACTCTCCATCCCTGTCTTTTAGATCATAAGCAGACAATGGTGTGTACTGCCGTGTGCATGTGTGTGTCGTATAGGGAAAACATCCAGCCTATTTCTCTTTGTTGCTAAACTGGAAACTATTTCCTTTACACTTTTAGGAGGAAGTCTCTACAGCTTGGAAGGTCCTCCGGACAGAACCTATTGTGTTGAGGCTGCGATTTTCTCTTTCTCAGTACCTTGATGGACCAGGTAAGGGCAGTGACTTTGGACAAGTGTGTTCTCTGTGAGCAAATCCAAAGTCCTAAATTAAGTGAGACAGAAAAACTAGAAACAAGGACCTTCGGCATAATCTGCAGGCCATCGGTAGGGGCTTTTCAGTCTCCTCTTACTGCTTTCTTCATTTCCTCTCACCTGATAGCAATCCCCGCAAATCCTGGGTCAATGAAAATGTTTTCTTTGGTTCCCAGGTATTATTTATTTCTCCCCTTCCCCTCAACTTCCTCATAGAAGTTGAGAATATTTGAATTGGTCAGTCAGCTCCCAGAATCTACCCTTTGCCACAAATGTTTTCCTTCTCTACCACTATTGTTTAGAGTACCGTTAGAATCTGAAGAAGCTAGTCCACTGAGCTAGAGCTTTGGACTCCCAAGAGGATAGAGACATGTACATGCTAGGAACTTTCTCTTCTCTTTGCAGAACCATCAATTGAGGTTTTCCAGCCATCGAATAAGGAAGGGTTTGGGCTGGGTCTTCAGTTGAAAAAGTAAGAACTTTGATCTTTCTGGATATGGACATATGTGATGGACGGGCAGATGGAATGTTTTCTTTTTTTTTTCCAAAAATGTCTTTCTGAGATATGCCCAAGTAAAACTAAAATAAATTTGGAGAGCCAAATTTATGGTTAGGCAGTGGAGCCTGTGGTTCTGGGGTGCTGACCTTGAGACATCTTGAAGGTAAAAAGATAGGTTCTTCCTGGCTGGTGTGGCTCAGTGGATTGAGCACTAGCCTCCAGCCAAAGGGTCACTGGTTCGATTCCTGCTCAGGGCACATGCCTGGGCTGCAGGCCAGGTACCCTGCTAGGGGCATGCTAGAGGCAACCAATTGATGTTTCTCTCTCTCTCTCTCTTTCTCCTTCCCCTTTTCTCTAGAAAATAATAAATAAAAAAAATTTTAACAAAGAGAGAAAAGAATATAGGTTCATTAATACTTAATATTAAGGAAAAGTACAACCCTGGAATTAAAGCCATGCTCTTCACATTTCTTCTTATAGTTTTCTTAGAGTGGGGCCTAGGAGCTCACATAGTTTCAGTTTATTGAATGTGTTGAGCACCTTGCTAAGTATTTGGTATACAAAGAAAAATGAGCTGCAGATTCTACTCAGTGAATTCCAAATAGAATCCAGTGGATACATGTTCTAATACAAGGGAATACGTAAGTTTTAGAAAGAACAGAGGAAGAGTGACTCAGTTTGCTGGCAGGTGGAAAACGAATGAATGAATGAATGAATGAATGAAAGGGAGATGATTAATGGTTTTCAAGGATAGATAAAAATTGCCTGTGCGGACAGACTCTAAGAGTGAATAACATTTGCTAGGGTACAGTAACATGAAGAAACATATATGTAGGAAGCTTCAAGTAGTTAAAATAGTGCAATTAAAATGCAAGGGAAGAGTCGTAGGAACTGAAGCCAGAGAAGTAGGAAGGGTCCAAATCAGGAAGGATCTTGCCCTTTTATATTGTAGGCAGTGGGAACACTGAAGGATTTTAGGCAAAGTGAAGATATAATTGGTTTAGTTTTAAAAACATTATTGTGGTAGCATTGTGCAAACAGATATGGAGGATGTTAGACAAGAGAACTAGTTTAGCAGGAGGCTTTTGTAAAAGTCCACACATGACATGATGAGGACCTGCACCAAAGTGTGGCTCTAGGTAAGAATAGAGATGAAACACACTGGAGAGATTTATGAGATATAAAACCAATATAAGACTTGTCTTTGGCTCTCTGAGCAGCACCATGGCAGTGGAAAAGAATAAGTGCCTCATAAAAGACAGCAAAGGAGGAGCCAAGAGGAAAGTGATTGATCCATTTTCTAAGAAAGATTGGTGTGATGTGAAAGTACCACTGATGTTGAATGTTAAGAAATATTGGAACTCAAGGATCCAAAATCACAACTGATGGTCTCAAAAGGTTGTGTTTTTGAAATGAACCTAGTTGATCTGCAGAATGACAAAGTTGCATTTAGAAAATTCAAACTAATTACTGAGGATGTTTAGGTCAGAAACTGCCTGACTGATTTCCATGGCACGGATCTTCCATGACAAAATGTGCTCCATTGCCAAAAATGGCAGCCCATCACTGAAGCTCATGTTGATGTCAAGACTACTGATGGTTATTTGCTTCATCTATTCTGTGTTTGTTTTACTTAAAAATGCAACAATCAGATGCAGAAGACCATGTATTCTCAACATCAGCTGGTCCACCAAATCCAGAAGAGGATGATAGAAATCATGACCCAAGAGGTGCAGACAAATGACTTGAAAGAAGTCAATAAATTGATTCCAGATAGCATTGGAAAAGATAGAAAAGGCTTGCCAATTTATTTATTCTATGACATCTTTTTTATTTTTTAATTCTCACCCAAAGATGTGTGTATTGATTTTAGAGAGGGGGGGAAGGAGAGAGAGAAACATCACTCAGTTGCATCCCATAAAGCTCCCTGACCAGGCATTGAACCTGCAACTTAAGTATGTACTCTCACCAAGGATGGAACCCACAACCTTTTGCTATACAGGATATCACTCCAACCAGCTGAGCCACCCAGCCAGGGCACTCCATGATGTCTTTATCACAAAAGTCAAATGTTGGAGAAACCCAAGTTTGCATCGGAAAAACTCATGGAGCTTTGTGGTGAAGGTAGCAGTTATGGAAAAACTACTGGGGATGAGACAGTTACTAAAGTTGAATAAGCTGCTGGATATGAGCCCCCAATGACAAAAAAAAATCCTATTGGTGATATTTTTAAAAATTAGTAAGACTTGACGATTGATTTGGATATGTTGTATATGATCTTAAGCCAAGGAATAGTAGAAAGTTACTCCTAGGTTTGCATCCCAGATGCCTGGCTAAATTGTAATACTACCAATATAAATAGGGATTTAAGAAGAAGAGCATGGGGACTTCTAGCCAAGATTGAGGTATAGGTAGACACACTGTGCCTTCTCACACAACCAAAAGAAGGATAACAACAATTTAAAAACAAAACACAACCAGAACTGACAGAAAAATTGAACTGTATGGAAGTCTGACAACCAAGGAGTTAAAGAAGACACACTCATCCAGACCAGTAGGAGGGGTGGAGATGGGCAGGTGGGCCAAGAGGACTTGCAGCAAGGCAGTGGCTGGCGGACCCAGTGCCGGATTGTGGAGCAGGGCAAGCAAGGCTGCAGCTGGCTGGCAAGACTGTGGTGGCAGCTGGTGGAGCAGGCAGCCCCACATTCATGCACAGGTAAACCGGGAGGAACAACTGGGGAGTAAGACAGACCATTGCAACCCAGAGCTCCAGCAAGGGGAAATAAAGCCTCAAAACCACTGATTGAAAATACCTGTTGGGGTTGAGGTGGCAGCAGGAGAAACTCCCAGCCTCAGAGCAGAGTTGTTGGAGAGACCCACAGGGTCCTAAAATGTACACAAGCCCACCCACCTGGGAATCAGCACCAGAAGGGCCCAATTTGCTTGTGGGTAGTGGAGGAAGTGACTGAAAGCTGGCGGAGAGCAGAGCAGGCACTATCGTTCCCTCTCAGACCCCTTCCCCACGTACAGCATTACAACACTGGTGATCAGGATGCTCACAGAATTGGTTGAATTTGGTTGCAAATTAGATGAAAAAATGAAGGCTATGCTAAGTGAAATAAAGGAAAATGTACAGGGAACCAATAGTGATGGGAAGGAAACTGGTACTCAGATCAATGGAGTGGACCAGAAGGAAGAAAGAAACATCCAATCAGAAAAGAATGAAGAAACAAGAATTCAAAAAAATAAGGAGAGGCTTAGGGACCTCCAGGACATCTTTAAATTTTCCAACATCTGAATTATAGGGGTACCAGAAGGAGATGAGTAAAATCAACGAGTGGAAAAATATTTGAAAAAATAATAAAGGAGAGCTTCCCTGATATGGCAATAGAAATAGACTTCCAGGAAGTCCAGGAAGCTCTCAGAGTCCCAAAGAAGTTGAACCCAAGAAGGAACACACCAAGGCACATCATAATTACGTTATCTAAGATTAAAATGAAGGAGAGAGTCCTAGAAGCAGCAAGAGAAAAGGAGACAAGTACTTACAAAGGAGGTCCCATAAAATTGTGAGCTGATTTCTCATAAGAAACCTTACAGGCAAGGAGGGGCTGGAAAGAAGTATTCCAAGTCATGAAAGGCAAGGACCTCCATCCAAGATTGCTCTATCCAGCAAAGCTTTTGTTTAGAATGGAAGGGCAGATAAAGTGCTTCTCAGATAAGGTCAAGTTCAAGGAGTTCATCATCGCCAAGCCCTTATTATATGAAATGTTAAAGGGACTTGTCTAAGAAAAAGAAGATTAAAAAATATGTACAGTAAAATGACAACCAACTCACAATTACTAACAACGACACCTAAAACAAACAAAAGCAAGCAACTAAGACAGGAACAGAAAGACAGAAATGGAGATCACATGGAGGATTATCAACAGCGGAGTGGGAGGGAGAGAGGGGGAAAAGGTACAGAGAATAACTAGCATAGATGGTAGATAGAAAATAGACAGGGGGAGGGTAAGAACAGTATAGGAGATGTAGAAGCCAAAGAATGTACATGTACACCCTATGGACATGAACTAAAGGGGGGAATGGGGGTGGGAGGGGGTGTGCAGGACTGAGGAGAGTGAAGGGAAAAAAATGGGACAACTGTAATAGCATAGTCAATAAAATATATTTTTAAAACAGATTTGTGGAATGAGCATAATTCTTTTAAACATGTTTAAAGGTAACCTTGGGATATTTAAGTGGACATGCTTAGTAAATACATGTGTAAATTGTGTACTTACAGGAGACTTTAGGGTGATAGATATATCAGTGTATGGGTGGAAATTATGAGTGTAGAATTTGAGATTGCTAAAGGAGAGTGTGATGGAGTGAAAAGATCAAAGGTAAAATACCCCTTAACACCAAGGCAAAGTACCCAAGAAATTAACAGGGTAGCCAGAGGAAGAAGCACTGAGGGTGGTAGGTCAGGGAAGTTAGAGAAGAATAGGAAGAGAAAGGTGATACAGAATGCAAGGTGGAGTGTTTGTACAAGGAGGGCCAGGTGCCAGAGAGGATAATAGGGGAATTTAGGAGTTTCTGTTGGATTTAGCATCACCAAGAGAGCAATTGTGGTAATGTAGTGAAGGTGGAATATGTTGAGAAATTAGTGATTGGCAACAAAGTATAAACAATAGCTATGGATTGAGAAATCTGGGTGAGGGTAGGAGGGAAAAAGGGAGAGGTAGCTGACTGAGGGACAGAAACTTGAAACTTTGTAGACTTTGGGCAAGGAATTGACAGGAGAGAGGGATGGTTGATGGATCAAGGCCTCTATAGAGTCAAGAAAAGACTGAATCTAGAGCACAGATAGAGGAATTGATACTTCATAAAAGGGTTACCTTGTCTCCAGAGAATGGAGGGATCAAAGTAAGGGTGGAAATGGAAAATGATTTGGTAGTAGGGATAGAAGTTTAAGAAAGCTGGTATCTGATGGCTTAGATTTTCTCTATTGAGAAGGAAGAGAGGTCATTTGTTGTAATTGAAGTTAGTTGCTTTAAAAAGATGATAAATATTTGGATAATAGCTTAGAGCAGCAATTTTCAACCTTTTTCATTTCATGGCACACATAGTTACTAAAATTCTATGGCACACCAAAAAATACATTTTTTGTCAAATTGACAAAAAAAAAGTATAAATTTAATTCAGTCACACCAGATAGCTAGTGCTGTGTTGGCTGTTGTCTTTTTTTTTTTAATTTGACAATCTAAAGGAAAAGAGGTCACTACCCCTGACTAAATAGTCAGGTACTGCATGGTTTAAAAATTCTTACAGCACACTGGTTGAAAATCGCTGGCTTTGAGTAATGCTAGAGAGAACCCATCAAGGATAAATGACAGAATTGATAAGACTAGCTGAGGGCCCAGCTCATGTTGGAAACCACAAATCTGGAGATGTAATTTTTAATCTAACAATGTTAGTACTTCTCATATATCACAAGGCAAGGGTGATACTCACCTCTCTCCCACTACTTTTGTTTCACTGTCAGTATGTAGTCATTCTTGGCTACATAATAATGAATTTCAAGGCTCATAACTTTTGAAGGCTCACATCTGAGATCTCCCTCTAAAGGCAAAGAATCTCAGAATTAATTTTGGTCCCTTAGACCAGGTAATGGGAGTGGGTGTTAATCCCCTAGGGTAAATAGGTACTTGAGCACAGTGCATTTTCACTTGCTAAGATTGTGTGTGGCGGGGCAGGGTTCAGACACATTCCCCCACCACAACTACCTATGCAGTGCCTGGGTCAAAATTTTAGATTAGTTGCCTTTCATACTCCTATTTCTGGAATAATTCCCTTGCCTGAGCTTTCCTAAGCCTGTTTTCTTTGATTCTTTAGGATCCTGGGTATGTTCACATCCCAACAATGGAAACATCTCAGCAACGATTTCTTGAAGTCCCAGCAGGAGAAGAGGCACAGTTGGTTCAAGGCAACTGGTACCATCAAGAAGTTCCGAGCTGGCCTCAGCATCTTTTCACCCATTCCCAAGTAAGGGCTCCTCCAGGAGCTGATCATCTCTAATCACTTACTCTTGTCTAAGCTCCTATACCACCTCCTCAATTACCAATATTTATTTATTCTGTTCTCTCCTTGGGTCCTCTGAATTCTGTACCTTTTACTATTAAAAGTACCCACATGGCCCAGTCCCCTATGTGTGCTAATTCCACTGCTGACCCCAATTTTTATGCTTTGTCCTTTATGTAAAACACAGTTCTTAACTCATGGTGTATATTTGGAGAAATCTCTCCATTCTTCCCTTATTTGACCCTCATCCTATTCCTTATCCTAGGGAGGCAGAGTCAGAGAATAGGCACCAACTCCTTGCTCTTATGTAAGCGTATATCGATTTATAGTCAAACCTCAGTTCTCAAACGTCTTGGTTCTCAAACAATTTGGTTCTTGACTGAGTTGCTCGTGGAAAAAAATGTCTCCATTTGCTAATAAAACTTGTGGTCTTGATTCTCTACCCTACACCCTTTCATGCTGATACCTGTATGATCAGTCACAAGGCAAAGGAGATTCCGTTTTTGAACAAATCGCTTCCTGAACAGTTCTCTGGAATGAATTAAGTTGGAGAAGTGAGGTTGCTCTCTATTATCTAGTTCTGTTTCCATAACTAGATAATCAGTGATCTGATAAATAATGAATAATAAATAATAAATAATAAACGAATCAGTGATCTGATAAATAAAGCACACATACACCCCATCCCATGCTTTCTGATCATCTTAGAAGCAAATACAGATCCAGATTTGTAACTTCCTAGGTACTGTTGTTGACAGTCAGACATCAGGCTCTTTGGAATAAAACTACTTGCCTAGTCCAGTGTTCAGCACTTAATCATATGTATATAAATACACACACATTGAGTAAATGAAACAGGCATCCTTTTCAAGGGAGCATTCCATACCTGGCTTAGATGCCATAGAATGACCTAAGCTTGGCTTCTGCCTAACCTCCATGTTCCAGCCAGGAAAACACACAGATAATGACATAAAAATCAATTTAGATGTGTGATATACACATTTGTTTTAACAGTGTTGAGATCCAATACAATTTTCCTCATATGTTCTTTTTGGTGTTAGCAAGTCAGTCACTTCCCTCATGCTGGCCTAGGACCCAGGCCTTTTCCAGGGCTCATACTGAATTCTCAGTTTCATCACTTCTCCTTGCTCTCTCTCCAGGTCTCCCAGTTTCCCTATCATACAGGACTCCATGCTGAAAGGCAAACTTGCTGTACCAGAGCTTCGGGTTGGGCGCCTCATGAACCGTTCCATTTCCTGCACCATGAAGAATCCCAAAGTGGAGGTGTTTGGCTACCCACCCAGCCCCCAGGCAGGTCTCCTGTGCTCCCAGCACGTGGGCTTCCCTCCCCCAGCACGGACCTCTCCTTTGGTACATGAGCTAGGGAGGGTTTGACTTGGGTGCCAGGGTGGGAGTAGAAATGTGAGAGTATAGCTTATCAAAGTGGGGTGGGAGTATGGTTTTCTAGGTATCATAAATCAAACCTGGGCAGGTAACATGAGTAGGTAGAATGGAATACATTTTTTAATAGCTGAAAACTTATATCTGAACTATTCGCCTCCGGGCTGGGTAGTTCATTTGGTTATAGCATCATCCCAATATGCCAAGGTTGCAGGTTTGATCCGTAGTCAGGGCATGTACAAAAATCAATGAATGAATGCATAACATTTTGAACAAGAAATCAATGTTTTTTCTTTCTCCTTAAAAAAAATCAATAAATAACTATTTGGCAAGCTTCTCTGATAGTAGGCTATGGAGCAGAGAGTCTGGGATTGGACATCCCAGTGAAATGTTGATTTTGTTAGGTTATGGTTAAGACTTGATAATCAGCTGCTATACTAACCTAGTCCACCCACCTTTAAGAATGTTAAGGATAGGTGAGCTCTTTTCAAGAATCCTTGGCAAAAATGTCTGACGGTCTCTCTGGCTTTGGAAGTGCTTAGGCTGATTGGAGCTAGGGCTTAGCTACTTTGTTATTGGGCATGAATGAGGTCTTATCTAGGCGCCAGCTTCATAGGAGGCTCATGGGGTCTTTTTACTCTTAATCAGGTCAGTGGTCACTGTAAGAACATCCCTACTCTGGAATATGGATTCCTTGTCCAGGTAAATCAAGTTCAAAGTTTCATTCCAAAGTCTTTTCCCTGTCGTCTGACCCATTTGATCGCCTAATATCTCCTATCTCCTTAGTCTATTAAATATTTCCTGAGTTGCTCTGCTCCCATAACTATACTAAGTGTTAATGGGATAGGAGAAAAGAAGCATAGTTCCCATTCCCAGGAAGCTCACAGCATTACTGGGAAGAATGTTTACAGAGCACTTATGATCAAGTGCCAAATGATGCACTGTAAGTTTTAAGCGCCTTGCTGTTGAGATGGGAAAGTAATTGACTGATTTCCCTATAATCCCCAACATTCTCACGCAAATACTCTTCAGTTTTCCTTCTAGACTTCTTTTACTGCTCAGCCACTATTGGTCATTTCTTCTTTTTTAAACCTTTTTATTCCCTGGAAATGCTTTCATTTTTGCATCCCCGTTACCTTTGTTCTTGTCATTTCTTCCACTGGATTTCCTCCCCTATATCTGCCTATTGCAGTCAAGGCTCAGTGTCACCTTTTCCATTAAATATTCTCCGTTACTCCAATACGTATATTAATTGATTAGCTGGAAGTTCTAGCTCCTCTCTCTCAGCTGTCATGTTGCTTTTGGTTTTATATGGCACCTATGTGTCGTGTACCATATGCTACATTGAACTGTAATTTGTATACATACCACACCTCCCTATTGGAGTATAGGGTCTGAGAAGACAGTCTTTTATATTGTTGCATAATCAAGGAGACTTTTCACTGAGTTGGGTACATAGTAGGCATTCAGTAAATCTGAATGAATAAAAGCCCTTGTATGTCCCTTTACTAGTCCCAAAGAATGTTAAATGGGAACAACTTGTTTTATACACAAAGTGTATCTGGTTGAAAAAGCCATGTGAAGGCAATGTTTAAAAAAATACCTTAGAATATTGCTCCATGAGCACAGGATTTGTTCTTTCTTCCCAGCACAAAGTTGTATCTGTGGTTGTGACCAGTGGATAGGCCGATCGTTCTAGGTAGTTGAAATGCCTTCTCATCATGGACTCAACACTCACCTATCCCAGGGGGACAATTTGTAATTACTACAACTAATATTAACAGTTTGATTAATGTTAATGTTAAATGTTAATAGCTGATTAATGTTTAAAAATACTTTCACAGAAATCATGTCATTACTCTTAATACTTCTGTAAGGTGAATAATGTTCAATTTTATACATGAAAAAACCAAGGCCTATGTTAATCGACTTGTCTGAAGTTACTTGTGGTAGTGAGTAGTAAAGAGGAGAGTCTTAACACAGGTCGTCTATCATGGGCTGGTCTTGTTTTTACCCTTCATATTTGGTCTTAGCTCTAGAGTCAGGCCATAGAGTCAGGCCATTAGTTTAACTAAGTTTAGGGTCAGGAAGAGATTCTGTTGTAGGCTTGGGGCTGAGAGGGAGAAGACTACCTTGAAAAGAAGCTCAAATTAGTTCCCATATCTGGGCCTGTACTTCCAAAAGGCTGAGTAGAATCTCTTCTCTCCCTAGATTATGAAGTATGCAGAGCAGAGGATTCCAACACTGAATGAGTACTGTGTGGTGTGCGATGAGCAGCATGTCTTCCAGAATGGGTCCATGCTCAAGGTATAAGCCCTTGTTCTGTGACCCTCATCCTTTGCCCTTTAGCCAAGGCCCCTTGACTTCTCATTTGTCCTTTATTCCTTTCATTCTGGAATATGTTACATCTGGAAGAAAGGTATATTCCTGTCTTAAGGAAATATACCTTTGGTAAAGGTAAGGTAAAAAGTAAAATCCTGTCCTTATTCTTTGAGACTCTAGAAATAATTGTTTTTTCTTAAACAAATGTCAATAGTCCTGCTAGGAAGGATGTAGGTATATGAATATTTTTGAAGCTATAATACCCACCCAACATTTAAAAATAGTTATCAGTTATTAACCAAAATGATTGGATGTGATGCTGTCCTTAAAGACTCCAAATCTAGGTGAGTAGACAGATACTTTACTGTAAGTATATAAAAGAGATATGAGCAGTGTTGTGATGCTCAGAAGGGAGAGCATATAGCTACCTAGGTAGGTCATGGAATGCTTTGTAGAGGAGACAGCATTAATTCTCAGACTTATCAGTAAGGCATTTTTAATTAAGGCTTTACTTATTTACAGTTTTCTCTTGACATAAACGGCCCCAAATTCCTACCTCATTCTAGAATTGTCTGTGGTCAGGATTGTCGCTCCCTCCCTACAACACCCTTTTGCTGCACCTCCCCTACCACCACCGTGTGTTTAATATGTCCATTCAGCCAGCCGTCTGCACTCGTGAACTGTGCGTTTTCTCCTTCTACACACTGGGCGTCATGTCTGGAGCTGCAGAGGAGGTGGCCACTGGAGCAGAGGTATGGGAGAGGGAAAAGTTGCTGGGAGCCAGGTCAAGAAAGACTGGGGATCCCAGCAATTTCATTCCTTTGAACTTAACCTCCAGAAAAGCTTCCACTTGTGAGGATGTTCAAGATAATATTATTTGTAATAGTAAAAAAAATAAACATGGGTACAACTGCATCTATAGTGTGTCCAGTTAAATTATGGTATGTCCTTACAGTGGAAATACTATACAGCTATTACTTGTGGATAGAAAATTATAATACATAAGCCCTGACCAGTGTGGCTTGGTTGGTTGGGCATTGTCCCGCAAAATCAAAGGTCTCCAGGTCAGGGCACATGCCTCGGTTGTGAGTTCGTTTCCCAGTCAGGGCATGTGAAAGGGGAACCCATCAATGTATCTCACATCAGTGTTTCTCTCCCTCTCTTTTTTCTTCCCTTCCCCCTCTCTAAAAATAAATAAATCATTGTTTAGAAAAGGAAATTATAACATTGAAAAACACAACAGTATGTATAGTGCAATTCTTTTTTTTTTAATTGACTATCTAATAAAATAAGTATTTCTGTAGAGAAAATATCTGGAAGGATATATATTAAGTTTAGCAGCTTACCTGTGAGAAATGAGATTTGTTTGGAGTCAGGAGGATAAATTTTATCTTTAAGCACTTTTTAAATCATTGTTACTTGAATTTTTATAATGAGCTTATATTTTCTAATGAAAAAACCATAAACATACTTGCTTTTAGAAAGAAGAGCAGGGAGAAATGCTGAGACTCCAAAAGTTAGACCTATCCTGGACACGATGTGACATGCAGCACTGGAAATCATTTAGCACTCTGGCAGCATGGCTCGGTCGGATCGTGCCCCATAACTGAAAGATTGCCATTTGATTCTGGTCAAGGCACATACCTAGGTTCCAAGTTCCATTCCTGGTCCGGGCACGTGTGATCTCTAGTCTACACATTTGACGATCCCCAGTCCATGTGGGAGGGCAACCAATTGACGCTTCTCCCTGACATGATGTTTCTCTCTCTCCCTTCCTCTTGGTCTAAAAAGCAATGAAAAAATATCCTTAGGTAAGGATTTATAAAAACTCATTTAGCTTCTGCTGAACCCTTTCTCCTTTCCCCTAAGGTGGTGGATCTGCTGGTGGCCATGTGTAGGGCAGCTTTGGAGTCCCCTAGAAAGAGCATCATCTTTGAGCCTTATCCCTCTGTGGTGGACCCCACTGATCCCAAGACTCTGGCCTTTAACCCTAAGGTACAATTGCTTGGGAATAAAGTTAGGGCTAAGGAGCAAAACAGTAGAAGACTGGGAGACTATGGGCTGTCATTCTAGTTAAACAACATCTTGAAATAAGAATCGGAAGAAATGAAACACTTGTTTCTTGGCAACTCTTGAACCCTGAGCTTTGGCTGTTTTGGTGAATAAATAACTGAGTTTGTCAGAAGGGGAAAATAATTAATATTTGTTATGCCATGAAAGGGAAGAATACAGACTTTGGAGCCAAACAGACCTGGACCCCACTTGAGACTCTGCTGTTTCCTAGCCGAATGGTATTAGGCAAGTCAGTTAACCTTAATGAGCCTCCCTTTCCTTATCTGCACAAGGGGACAATATCTCCCTTGTGGATTGTTATAAAAATGAGGGATAATATAAGGGAAGTACTGCATTAGTTAGCATTCTCCACAGAAGCATAACTATTATTATAAGGAATTGGTTTATATGATAATAAGGGCTAAGAAGTCCCAGGATCAGCAGTCAGCAAGCTGGAGGCTCAGGAGAGCCAGTTGTTTAAGTTCTAATCCAAAAGCTAGCAGTCTCCAGATCCAAGTTTACAGACAAGAAAAGACCAGTGTCCCAGCTTCAGAAAGTCAGGCAGCAGGAGCCTTTTACTTGGTCTCTTTGTTCTATTCAGGCCTTTGACTGATTGGATGAGGCCCACACAAATTAGAGGGGAGCAATGTGCTTTACACAGTGCTCTGATGTAAGGGTTAATCTCATCTAGAAATCCCCTCACAGACACACCCCAAAGCAACATTTGACCAAATGTTGGGCACTCCATGGACCTGTCAACTTGACCCAATTAACCATCACAGTGCCTGGCTATTGCTATGTATCACACACTGTACCAGGTTCTTTATATGTGTTATTTGAAAACATTGATATTGGGGTAGTGAGAATTTTTATCTTAACTTACCCTATTACTCTCAGCAGATAAAGGAACTAGCACATGATTTCAGAACTGCCCGACATTAAATCTGTTTTCTTTCCATGACATACTACACCCTTTCCCTAGGGCCTAGACATTTTTTGTACATCTGGTCCTCCTTTTCATCACATCTTACTATCCTCTATTTTTCATCTGCTTCTCTTTCTGTTGATTCCCCACAGAAGAAGAATTATGAGCGACTTCAGAAAGCTCTGGATAGTGTGATGTCCATCCGTGAGATGACCCAGGTACTCTGCCCTGTGCCTCTCCCTGCCTGTGCCACCCAGTGTCATATTCTGTATGGGATTCATGGGAGTGCAGTGAATATTTAGAGATCCTACTCAGATTCCTTACTGTATTTGCTTTAGTCTTCCCTCCTGTTCTGCTGTTAGTGCTGTTACTCTTCTCTCTCAACCTTTACCTTTGCTGCTAATTCCTTAACAGGTTGTTCATATTTAATGTTTTCCCTATAATTATTAGGGAATTAGAGAAGTGAGGGAAAGACCTCTGCTCAGGGTTGGGCGGTTGAGGTGGCGGGGGGCTTGGAGTTAAGGAACTAGACCCAGGGGCCTGCATCTTCTATCCTTCTAGTGGTGGGGCAGCCACATGGAGCAGTGACCGTCCTTTGACTCAAGGCTGTCCCTCATCAGACTTCCCCACCCCTCGTCTGCAGTCTCTGCATGAATAGACATTCATTTGTGCTCATTTACAGGTGGGCCTCTTCTCAGCAAATCCTATATATTACAGTTCAGATTAACACATAAGAAACACCAAGGAGGGATGATGTACTTGTCAGGAGGACTCTGCTTTATGTAAAGTTTTACCACAGGATTCCTTAGCTTATTTTTCTGGACATTGATTTTATTTATTTTTTGATATACAATCAACTTTGTAAGGCTGTAGGAATTGCACAAAATGAGGGAGACCCACCTGCATGTTGTTTTGTAAGCATCTTCAGTCATTTTCATATTTATTTATGAGTTTTCCCAGGCTCCTTGTGGGTGGGAACCCCATCTTCTCTTGCCTTTAGTGGCCATCGCTGCCTACTTTGCCCTGGGCCCTAATAGTCTGTGGAAAGTGGGAGGGTTCCCACCACTCCAGGAAGTTAAACTTATGGCTGTTGTCTTACAGGGCTCATATCTGGAAATCAAGAAGCAGATGGACAAGCTGGATCCCCTGGCCCATCCTCTCCTGCAGTGGTATGGATAGAAGTTGATTCTTCCCAGAGTGGGGCAGGGACATGGTGTTAGACATGGAGCCTGCACCTTCTCTTCAAGACAGTTTCAGCTTCTTCTTTCCCGAAGTTGTGTATATCATGGCTGCATTTTCTTGGGGTTATCATTGACATGTCTGACTTTGACAAGAGCTCAGGTCCTACAGAGAGCCCATAAATTCTGCAATGTCGCAACTTCTTTTCAGGGGTTTCTTATTTCCCTATAGGTTTTTGAGTGCCCCTTGTAGGGGCACATGTAGGAATTAACACTGTTCATTTCAAATAAGTTTCTGTGCATCCAGAGAGGTATATCTCCCCGGTCTACTCCCTTTCCCTGTCTTGAGGTCCACCCTGTTGAGGTAGACTGTCCAGAGCCTTGACAGTCCACCATTTTTACCTTCTAGTGAAGATTCTGACCATTCTCTGTTGCCCTCAGTCCCCACCATCCCTCTCTGATCTTGATTTCTGTTCTGTTTTTTGGGGGGTGGGGGTAGGAGAAAGAGGGAGAGAAACAGTGATTTTCAGGAGAAATATCAATTGGTTCCTTGTCCCTCACTCCCAACCAACCAGGGACCTGGCCCACAACCTGGCTTGTACCCTGACTGGGAATGGAACCCGTGACCTTTTGGTTTGCAGGACTACACCCAACCCACTAAGCCACACCAGTCAGGACTTCTGTTCTATTTTCTTGACATAGCTTTTCCCTTTCTTCATAGTCAGCCTTTGACAGCAGTACTTTCTCAGTGCAGCATGCTCCCTCTTAGCATGAGGGATGACCAGGCGTAGGTCCTCCAGGTGGCATCACAAGTTCATGGGTGAAAGCATTAAAAAAAAACAAGTCATCCACTGTAGGAGATAATGCTCCTTTGCTGAGGCTCCAGTGTTTTATGCCTTTGTTCTCTCCTGTCCTCTGAGTTCAGCCTACCTACAGCTCAGTCTACCCCTGAATCCTCAGGAATTTTGTTCTAGTTTCTTCTGTTTCTTTCTCCAGCCTAAGCAGTAACTTTTTATCCGTTCTTTGCCGTCCCTCAGAGCCATCAGGCTTCCTCTGAGCTCAGGTGGGACAACTCCTGAGCCTAGTTTTGAGTTTCTAAATCTCAAGGGTGAGTGTCACCACCCTAATACAGACCCTCCCTTCTGATTTTTTTTTTTAGCTGACCTCTTGTGCTCTTCTTTTGTTCTTTTCTCTCCCTGGATGCAGTAGCTCACCTCCCACCTCTCTCTTTTTTTCATCCATTATCTAACTACCAGTAACTAGCTTTCCTTTTACATTTTTATATACAAGCATTACTATCCAAGAGAATATCCAGAGAGTGACCTGGAAATTTCACAGAATTCAGACAACTCTGGAATTCTTGCCTGTTCTCTGAGGGGCACAGCGAGGCAGCTGCTTTGTTCAGGATGGCCTAACCACACATTGGTTCTCTCCTTTCCCCCTTTCCTCTGTTCTAGGATCATCTCTAGCAACAGGTCACACATTGTCAAACTACCTCTCAGCAGGGTAAGTGATCTTTCCCTCTTTAAACTCTAAATTTCTGATGAGAGGCAGAGAAGGCTCCAGACCAGCCAACCACATTGGTAGACTTGCCTGGTTGCTTCTGTCCATCAACAGTAGTCTTTGGGCCTAAGCATATTTCCCTTATTTGGGGTCAAAACACACCTGATTTGCTCCTTATCCCCAGCCTTTCCCTCCCTGATCTCCATTTCTACTCTGTTTGTCTGACCCCACCCCCACCCTGGGCAGCAGCTGAAGTTCATGCACACCTCACACCAGTTCCTCCTGCTGAGCAGTCCTCCTGCCAAGGAGGCACGGTTCCGGACCGCCAAGAAGCTCTACGGCAGCACTTTTGCCTTCCAGTAAGGAGTGTGGAGCTTGGGGGCAGGGGAACAAATGATGTAGTGTGATGGGAGAGCAAGTTCCCTAGAGATGAATGAGTTTGTGTTACCTATGTCCATCAACCAAGCAATCAGTCAACAGTTAGTTATTAAGTGCTATCGTAGCAGGTGTTTTAGAGGACTAAAAAGAAAAATATGAGCCCTTTGTCCCTGTAGCTGAAAGGTTGCAGATTCAATCTCCAGTCCAGGAGTATATAATCCCCAGTCCAGGCATGTGCGGGAGGCAACAGATCGATGTTTTCTCTTGCTTGCATGAATGTTTCTCTCCTTCTATAAAAAGCAATAAGCCCTGGCTGGTGTGGCTCAGTGGATTGAGTGCTGGTCCATGAACCAAAGGGTTGCTCCCAGTTTGACTCCCAGTCAGGGCACATGCCTGGGTTGTGAGCCAGGTCCCCAGCTGGGAGCACATGAGAGGTAACCACACACTAATGTTTCCCTGTCTTTCTCCTTCTCTTCCTCTCTCTCTAAAAATAAATAAAATCTTTTTTTAAGAAAGCAATGAAAAAAATGTCCTCAGGTGAGGATTAAAAAAAAGATACATATGATTTGATCTTTACTGTTAGTTGAGGAGAAATGGCATTTACATATAAAAAGATGGCTGAAGACACAGGCTGGAGGGATTAGATTTGAAAGCTACTTTGAGGAAATTGGTACCTAACTGTGGGAGGAGAGAAAGAAAGAGCGAGCCATATTAAAGGTGATGCGAAGGAAGTGGTGGTACACTTTTCTCGAAACAGACATGAATTCAGGACTGGGAGCCATAGTTGGATTCAGCAATAAGTTTATTGAGTTTGAGAATTTAATTTGAAATATAGGAAAATAGGCCAATGAGAATACTGAATCAATAGTCGAGGATTTATGATGAGACTTGCTAAAACACAGAAGGGAGAATGGGACTGGAAATTAAAATATAGGAGTTAGCAACACACACACATCTTGCATGCCCGTGACTGTGTCCATGTACACGTCTGTTGCTAGGTATTCGTGTTCATCTTCATGTCCTGTATGGATGAGAAGGGGTGGGAGTGGCAGTCTTGGAAGTGCTCCTGGGAAGCTCACTGTAAGGAGACATGTATTCTACCCTCCCTTACAGTGGGTCCCACATTGAGAATTGGCATTCGATTCTGCGCAATGGGCTGGTGAATGCATCCTACACCAAGCTGCAGGTGAGGCTGTGACCCTTTTTTTCTTTCTCTGTGCACCTTTTCTTCCCCACTCAGTTTTGGGGAAGTCTGTTCTAGAGTACTCAGTGGTTTTTTCCTCAGCATCCTCAAATCTAGCCCGCCATGTGACTTCACTAGGGAGGAAGTTGGAACTGTTTATATAGAATGAAAGAGGCTGGTGTGTATTTTACCCCAGGCTGTTTTTCGGTGGTGTTTGGAATGGGAATGTAGCTATAAGCAGACATATGAATTGCTGATTGCAGCCATTAGATGAATTAAGTTATGAGAACTTTTCACTATGTGTGATGATTCCTTCAGAGAGTTGATATAGGAGACTTATTTCTTTGCCCTGTGAGACTCCAAGGAACAGTTATTGTCCTTCCTCCTGGCTACCTGTTCTGTGGTTCCTTTTTTTAGAATGTGCATATGTACCAAGGCCTGGGGACAGGCGCATGGATTCTGAGGGGCTGACTCAGTGGAGCCGCTATTCCTCACTCTCCAAGGCTTTAATATCTAGTATTTCATAGACAACGGGGTTAACCAGCATCCATTTGTCAGCCAATCAGCTTTTTGCTATTTGGTGCCTGGAGATATCTGAATGAGAGAGATAATGGAGGTACAGGGGACTAGATAAGCCTTGTGGCTGCCTAATATACAGCCTTGGGAGGGCCCAGGCTCATATTGCTCATCCTGGTGTTTCCCTGCAAGCTGCATGGAGCAGCCTATGGCAAAGGCATCTACCTGAGCCCCATCTCCAGTATTTCCTTTGGATACTCAGGTAAGAAATACTCTCTGGCCATCTTGACTCTGTATTGCATCCAGTTTGTGAATACATGGTCTGTGCTGTCTCTTCCTCCTCCATCATGGATACTTGGTCTATGTCACCTCTCTCCCCAGTCATGGATATAGTCTGTCTTTCTCAACTTTATTTCATTAGAAATTTGTATTCTTCACAAGGTGAGGCCATTTATCTCTCTCATAGGTAATCCTTTTCTCCATGGGGATGGTTCTATTCATTATAGAGGCTTGGCCCTGGGAACTGGTTAGAGAATAACTGGAAATGGAACTAGGCTTTTTGTAGACCACATTTATGGTGTTGGCAATAGCCTGTCATAAATTGTATGTGCACACATATGCATGTGAGTTTATGTGTGAATACACTTGAAAGTTTGAGTCCTTTCCATTGGCTTACATTTCAGGACACATTGTTCTTCTCCCTGTCAACCATCTTTTCAACTGTGTTTAGTTACATACTATGATATTAGTCACAGTGAACGCAAGAAAAAGCATTTTATTTCCAAGGTAAGGCATGAAGGAGGTTCAGATTCTACTCGGAAGATCAGTCCAGCTTTGTCCTGCTCATAAAGTGATTCTGACTTAGAATTCTCTCAGTGTTCCATGTTCATATCTTAATTTCTTTTCTGCCCTCTTTTGTTCTTTTTCTGGTCTCTGTATATAAAGAAGAGCCATGATTATTTGACTGTCTACCACATGAAGGGGACAGTGCTAGAGTTTTATTAGACTATTATTTTGTATCCTCCAGTAATCATAACTGTTATAAAGTTTAGAAAACTTAAGCCCAGAGGCTCAGAACTAGAAAAGTCTCTAACAACAGAATAAACCAAACAAAGTAGAAGAGATAATATAGGTAAGAAACCAAATCAACCAAGTAAAAAAAGGTACAATAGAGAGAACCCAAGAGCCAAAAAGTTGGTTCTTGCTCTACCTAGTGTGACTCGGTGGATTGAGTGCCAGCCTACAAACTGAAAGTTCGCCAGTTCAATTCCCAGTCAGGACACATGCCTGGGTTGCAAAGCAGATCCCCAGTTGGGGGAGTGTGAGAGGCAACTGATCATTTTATCTTTCACAGATTGATGTCTCTCTCCTTCTTCCCTTCCCCTCTCTCTAAAAATAAATATATAACATTAAAAAAATAAATAAATTTATTTATATTTTTGTTAAAGGTTTCATTTATTTATTTTTAGAGAGGGGAAGGGAGGGAGAAAGAGAACATCAATGTGTGGTTGCCTCTCATGTGCCCCCTGCTGGCCTGCGACCCAGGCATGTGCCCTGACTGGAAATCAGACCAGCAACCCTTTGGTTCAAAGGCCCATGCTCAATCCACTGAACTACACCAGCCAGGGCAAAATAAAGTAATTTTTTTTAAGTTGATTCTTTTAAGACTAAAAACAAACAAAAAACACATAAATCTGGGTAGACTGATTAAGAAGATAAAGAGCATAATTAAATAAATGAAAAAGGGAACATAATTACAGATAATAGCAAATTTAAAAAGTTAATGGGAGAGTTTTGTCAGCTTTATTCCAGTACTTTGAAAACTTTGACAAAATGGATAAATTCCTAGAAAAATATAACTAAAAACTGATTCAAAAAGAAATAGCCTTAATAGCCCTACAACCATAAAAGGCATTGAAATAGTAATTTAAATTATATGTACACCCCTTCCTTCCCATATACACACACACAACCCAAAAAACTCACCGAGCTCAGATAGTTTTCAAGTCAATTTTAAACCAGACTTTCAAGGAAAAGATTATTATATAATTTTATACAAAATCATCCAGAGAGTAGAAAAAGATGGAATTATACATCATAAAAGATTGGTATATTTGACTATTAAAAATAAAAAAATACAAAACAGAAGACATTTGCAACACATATAACCACAAAAGATTAGTACTAAAAATACATTTTAAAAACTCTTACAAATCAGTAAGAAAAAGATAATAAAAAATAAGAAAAAGTAGGCAGGTGGTATGATCAGACTTGTCACTGAAGAAATGCCCAACCACTATTAGGAAGTAAAGTCAAGACCAAATGACTTACCATTTTAGCACCCATATGGATTAGCAAAAATTAAGAAATCTGATAATATATCTGATTTACCAGAGGTTGTATATCATCAGGATCTTTTTTATTGCTTATGGGGTATGAATTGATACACAATCACCTGATGTTAAATTGAAGCTGAATTTTATCCCAGTGACCCAGCATTTTGATTCCTGCATATGAGCACCCAAAGGTGTATACATAGATGTTCAAAGCAGTACTGTTACTGTTTGCAACAGCAAATCTTGGAAACAACTCAAGTGCTCATCATCAGAAGAATGGATAAATATATTTTAATATATCCTTACAATTACTATTCAGTGATGAAAATGAATGAACAGTGGCATTCAATAACATGGAAAAATCTTAGTGGAAAAAGCGTAAGTGTGACTGATGTGGCTCAGTTGGTTGGGCTCAGTTGGTTGGTTGGGCAAATTGAAAGGTACGCAGTTCAATTCCTGGTCAGGGCTGCGTGTTCAGTCCCTGGTTGGTGCACATATGAGAGGCAGCTGATTGATGTTTCTGCGATTGATGTTTCTATTCTTCCTTCTCTCTCCCTTCCCCATTCTCTAAAAATCAACTCTTTTTTAAAACAGCAAGCCCAGAAGACTAGTATACACTGCTTTTTTAATATTGTTCAAAAGCAAATAAAATTAAACATTATTTTGGGGGTGTGAGAGAGAGAGAAAACTAAAGAAATTTCAGGATGGTGGTTACCTTCCAAAGGGAGGCAGATAATTGGGATAGAGTAAGAGCATGTAGTTAAATCTAAGTCACTGGTAATGTTTTAGTTCTTGGCTTTAGTTCTTAGGTATTCTCTGTCCTATTAAATAACCAACAGTGTGCATGAACCAAACATTAGGGTTAATCCAAACAGGGTAAGGGCCCAATAAATGTTTATTGAATGTATGCATGGGTCTCATTCTGTGGGCCTGGGGTCTAAAGTAGAGTGGGGTTGGTGCAGTCTTTTTGGCTTCTTTGAGTAGGTTCCTCAGTTTTTGCCTCTGTCCCAGCCCGAGCTTGCCTCTAATAAAGCTCCTATTATTTTCCAAGTGGTGAAATTCTCCCCATTCTCAGTGCCCACAAGATTCTTTCTTCCTATTTTCTCCCCTTGTCACTGTCCTTTGTTTACCACTAAAGTGCCAAAATACCATTAGTTATCAGGTGGAATCAGGAATCTACACTGACTTCTTATATTTTGTCATCACTTTACTGACTACTGAAAAACATCATGTTATGATATTCTTCTTCTCCAAAGGACTTTATTAGAGTTATAGATCATCTTGTCCAATCCCATACTATGTAAATAAGAAAGCTGAAACTCAGAGAAGTTAAATGACTTTAGGGTCACACAGTTGTGAGTAGCAGAGCTAAGACTGGAATACAGATCTCCTGCGTTCTAGGACAGTGTTCTTACTATTGTGTTGGACTGACTCAAATACCTATGGGACCCCGTAGGTATTTGAGTCTCTAAAACAGTAGGTAGAGTGTGTGCAACTGTCTAACTTAACTGTAGTTACTCTAGCATTTGGTCAGCTTTATCTTGTATGTTTTCTTCAACCCTGTTCTGGTCTCCTTTTCTCTGATCTTCCTCAAGGTTGCCTAGTGGCATTGGGTGCCCTCTGGGAGCAGTGTAGAGAGCATCCCTTTGACTGGTGGAGCCTCCAATGACTTAGCCAGAGTATTATACAGGTTAAAATGAGGGCCAATGAGAAAGGAGATGGTGAAGTCCATTTGTTTAGAGATTTGGAGTAAGTATATACTCCAGACACAAACATCCGGGGATTTCTAGCCATCATGTTCTCAGGGTCTAGTCTGGGGAAACTGACTGAAGACCACTTGGGGCAGTGTGGACAGGACAGTGGACAACAGAATTGGGATGGGACAAGTAAGGGCCATCTCTGAGAGCAGCTATAGAAATCAGATTGTTCTTTCCTATCCTCTGGGATAGAACCTGAATGAGAATTTCACTAAGAATCTTGCACTGAAATGCCCGGGTTGAGAAGGTCATGTTTGGAATGCAGAGCTAAACCGAGTTCAGGGTACTGGAGAAGGCGGAAACGGACAGTGAATGTCCATAGGAGAAGAAATTAGCAGTTCAAGTCTTGAAGCTCTCATTGCCTCAGTTTCGTCTCAGTTTTGGTCAGGCCATAAACCTATCATGAGACTTTAGTGTGAGTGCATGATGAATTGACAGCCTGAGCAGTGAAGAACATCAGTCCAGTGGTCATCATCCCTACAGCTACAACATGGCTATAAGAAGGCCAAACATTGAAGCAGGGTAAAGTTAGTAATAATAGAAAGTTCCAGGGTGGAGTGGTTGATAAAAACCCTGCTTATGGCCTGTAATGATAGCATCATTTTCCATCTCCTTCATCTTCCTCTCAGTCTCATACACACACACGGCTATGATAAGGCTGAGCCTGTGCTAAAGCAGAGCACAGAGACTGAAGTCCTAATCACAAGCCAGAAGGAGTTGGGAGTAGGGGCACACAAGCACTGTTTTGTATCTGAATAAGAAAAATCCAGAAAGAGTCTGTACATGTCATAAACAGGACTATTCACTGGGCACCTAGGATAGGGGAGGATTTATGGATTTAGATAGAGTGGAATCTGGACGGAATTGGCACCACTCCCTACAGTGTGGGAAGACTTTCCCAAGGAAGCAGGATTCCTCAAGGTGTTTGCCATTGTGGTTATCTGTGGAAAATTACATATTACCTAACTGCTGTGCTTTCTCCCTTTGCTCTTGAATGACTGTAGTCACGGTATTTCTTGTTACTTTGAGATTAGAACATATCTAACCTGCTCTGCTTTCTTCTGTGCACATTCACTCAGCCTGGCATTTAATCCGAAGTGTTAATGCCACACCCTCTTAGGCCCTCATTCTTGTCTCATTTCATGCGTTATTCCCCTATCTCTGAACCCTTCGGTGATTCCCTGATGTTCTCAGGATGAACCCTAGTTGCTTTCACATAGCCTACAAGGCCTGCTTTACCTGATCCTAGCTCACCTCTTAGACATCATCTCTCGCCATTCCTCTGCCATCGACCATGCTCTGTACAAACTAAGGCTGCTTTTTTCCTCCAGGCCTTCTGCATCCTGCTACCACTGCCTGCTCTCCGTATAACTAAGTCTTTCCAATCCTAGGTTCTCAGCCAGGCTGTCACCGGGAAGCCTTCTTGAAACCCCTAGGCTAGGTTCCTTCTCTGCCTCTGGCTTACACAGTGCTCTCTATTCTCCCCATCACAGCACTTACATACTGTGTCGTAATTGCTTGCTCTTTGTACTCTCTAGCAGACTAAATTTTATGAGGAAAGGTATCTTGTTTGTTTTATTCACTGCTGTATTGACAAGTATCTAGCTCAGTGCCTGGTATCTAGTAGGCACTTGAGTAAATGTTTGATTAAGGAATAGATAAATGAACTCCGGTTTGTTGTCTCGTGACAGGAATGGGGAAAGGACAGCACAGGATGCCCTCCAAGGATGAGCTGGTCCAGAGATATAACAGGATGAATACCATCCCCCAGGTATTATTGGTTGGCCCTGCTCCAGTGAGGCAAGACCCTTCTCCTGAGATCAGTTTTAGCTACAGAGATGGTTGGGGAAACAATGGTGGGGGTGGTGGGTAATTTGAAGATCATTTGAAGGAATCGATTATATTCTAAGATGAACACACTCCCAGAGTCATAAGTAGCCTCAGTCACAATGGTGAAAATAGAGACTGGGTTTATGGAAAAATGCAGTGACATGAAAATGTACAGATGTGGACTCATTCAGATTGGTTGTGGGAAAGTAAAATGTGTGTGTGTAGGGGGGTTGCTGGCTGGGAGTCCAGGATATCCCTGATCCCTACCCATCACCAGCTAACCAGCCTCTATAGGGAAAACTGTAATAGTCGACCTGGCTCTGCTTTCTTTCTCTTCCAGACCCGATCCATTCAGTCGAGGTTTCTGCAGAGTCGAAATCTAAACTGTATAGCACTTTGTGAAGGTAGGTAGCTCACCCAGCCCCTGTTTTTCTGGGTCCCCAACCTTTCTCTTTGGTGTAGCTATGGCACACGAGTCAACCAGGGGTGATGTTGAAACATCATGTCTTCCCTCCCCTGTGGACTCTGACCTAAGCATTATATTTGTAACTTCTGGCCCCTTCTTCTCAGTGATTACATCTAAAGACCTCCAGAAGCATGGGAACATCTGGGTGTGCCCTGTGTCCGACCATGTCTGCACACGGTTCTTCTTTGTGTAAGTCTAGGAGGGTATTTGGGGGTGCGCTGGTATATGAATGACTACTGAAGAGTCTGTTTCTGCTACTTGAGACTTACCTGAGTGCAGCTGGCACTGGAACTTTAACTTTGGAGGTTGGCAATGCCTATAGATCAGGGTCTGTTTACAGGAAACCAGATAAATTGAATCTTTTCCACTCTAAGGAGAACCACAAAAGGGTTTTTACTTCTGGGATGGGGTAGTCCACCTCCAAATACAGTTCTACCGGTTGACATTATTTCTGATACTATTCTCCCTCTTATGTTCACACTTGCCCTATCTTTGGCAGATATGAGGATGGTCAGGTGGGCGATGCCAACATTAATACTCAGGACCCCAAGATACAGAAGGAAATCATGCGTGTGATCGGAACTCAGGTTTACACAAACTGAGGGGGCCCCAGCCCTCGTACCACCCCTGTTCCCCCAGGATCGATCTGCCCTTACTAAAGGACTCAGGAGGAGCAGGCAAGGCTGCTCTGAGAAATCAAGGGGCCATTACCAAGGGGCAGGAAAAGAATAGAAGAGGCAGCCTTCATGGTGGAGATTGACCCAAGAACCACTCCACATTTGGATGGACCAGACTGATCCCCTGTCCCTGATTTTCCCAGTTGACTTTACCCTGTTTGTAAATAAAACAATAAAATGGAAGGTGCTGTGGACTGGATATGATCACTGTGGACTGACTGGCTTTGGACCAGCATCTACCCCAAGTCCCCAAATGGGGGTGGGGGTGGAGCTGGGGTGAGTGGAGTATCATGAGAGTTGGGACTATTTTAAGTTGAGAGGAGTCAAAGCTGAGTCCATCTAGTGCAGTGTACTACAGATCTGTCAACATTTTTAATCAGTGGATTAGATTAAGAAGGGAAATTAACAGCTATGCAGATGACACCAACTGAGATGGATTTAGAATCCAATTTCACTGATTAACTGTTTCTCAAGATTTAAAAGGGCCATTGAGGCAAATTAGCTCAGATTTTCTACCTCTGAAATGAGATCACATTAGGACCCCTGCTTTCTTCACAAAAACCTATCCATTCTTCCTTGCTCTGTTCCTCAGGGCTGGGTCCTTACTCTCTTCCTCCTCCCAGCTACTTCTTTGGGATAGGGAGGTGGGGAGTGAACTGACAGGTACAGGAAGTTGGGTCCGTCTCTAACTGGGAATCTATAAAAAGATCATAAGGAAATGCAGCCTCCCATAATGAAACAAAATCCAGATTCTCCAAGACCAGCCAGCAAGGTGAGGGAAGACAGCAGTTTCTAGATCTAATTGTTTCAATGAAATTTCTTTTTTGAAATTCCTGCTGCCGACCTCTGCTGGTCTTCCAGGCTGTGCTCCCTGTACAATACCTAAAACCCTAAGTTAGTTGTGAGAAAGAGGTTGGGCTTTGCCAAATAGTTTGAAATGTTAATGAAGAAAACAGGAACATAAGCACAGAAATTTTTTTTAAGTAAAAACATTTAAATAAGCCTGGCTCTTCGAGTACAGGCACACCTTGGAGACAGAACAGGTTCCATTCCAGACCATTGCAGTAAAGCAAGTATCACAATGGAGCAAGTCATAATCTTTTTGCTGATGGAGGGTATTGCCTTCAATTTGTAAAAAATGCAATATCTGTGAAGTGCCATAAAGCAAAGTGCAATAAAATGAGATCTGCCTCCCAATAAATTTTTTTTCATTTATATCTGCCTATATAGGTTAATTGTTATATCTTCTTGATTTACAAAGCCCGTGCTACATCAGCTGTTTTCTCATTACCTTTACCCTACTTTGAAGATCACCTTCTTTGCCTGGGTTCCTTACCTGCTTTGTGGTTGCTGATTTGCCTTCAGTTGGAAGTACCGTTCTTAAGGTCCATCCCCCAGGAGCTGTTTCTTTAACTTCTTTACCTGTTCTTGTTCAAGACTACTGCTTGTTCAAGACTACTGTATTCTGACTCTACAAGTCTCTTAAGGCTCTCTTCCCATTCAGCTTTAAGATCTAGCAGAAATCCTCTTCACTAAGTAAATGACTCCATCAGGGAGCCCACCCTAATTGATGTTCCTGCCTCCTGGGAGGACCCTTGCAGCTTAATTTGTAAAGTACCAGGGACCGCTAACATCTTTTAGTTTTTACTTGGTAGGTGCTACGCATTAGGCTAATCAATTTCATACTTTGCTAACACTTTGGCTTACTATGTGCTTGGCATTATTATAAGCTGTCAACATGTATTGACTAATACAATTCTCACAATAAACCTATGATACAGTAAGTAGGTGCCATTATTTTTGTAGATGAGAAAACAGAGGCACAGAAGATAAGGGGTTTGTCCATGTTCCACAGCTCGCGAATGACTGACTCCAGAACTGCTGTTCTGGGTCTATACTAGGTAGCCTTTCAAATTTTACAAATGTTTTCATTTAGTCTCGACAACAAAAGCTGGAAGACAGGTTTTCTCTCGAGATTTTAATGTGTCCGAGGCCTCACAGCTGGTTAGTGGTAATGCAGGGTTTAGCCAGGTCTGCCCAGCTCCCGGGCCTGAGCTCTTCGTCATCTTCCACATCACCAGAGGTTCTCACGCCGTTCTCACTAGTGTTCCAGCAGCTCAGCCTAGGTGCTTGACTACTCACAAGGTACAACATTTTGCTCTATTTTCAGAAATTGTCAGTAGATTTTTCTCAGATGTAAGCATTTCTTATAGTTTTTCTTTGATCAGTGGCAGATGACATGGTAAGTACAAGTAAATGAGAGAAGAAGAAGTAATGAACATAGGGTCTATTACCAGAAAAACTCAAATACCCAAGCTAGTCTCATGGATGTCACGGTTTTTTAGAACATATGCATGATGATGGTCCCTTTTTAATGCCCCCCAAAAACGGTAAAGAAGTTAAATACAGCAGGTTCTCAAATAACATGTCTTTATAACATTAATGGAACTTAACTCTTGTTTATATCAATTAGCCTTCGGTAAAATTGATCTAGTTGCATGCTGTTTCACTTACAGTCATAGAAAGCTATCGATGACATTAGGTGAGGACTTACTGAACCCCATTCTATAGTTTTCCTTATAAAAGTAACAGGACTCTGAATCTGAAGTGTCTGAAAGCCAGAGGCCAAGGCTGTTACAAATACTGCCCAGAGTGGCCTCCTACCCTTTGTATATAGTCTGGGCTCAAGCAGCCCTACTCACTGAGACCTGGTCATGCTTAGGGCTAGGGCAGGGGTGTCTTTTCACCGGGGGCCACATCAGCCTCAAGGTTGCCTTCAAAGGGCCTAATGTAATTTTAGGACTGTATAAATGTAACTACTCCTTAACTGTTAAGGAGTTGAAATTACATTGGCCCTGTTTTTACCTGGCAGCAGCGCCAAGCTCTCGCTTAATTGTTAAGGAATAGTTACATTTATACAGTCCTAAAATTACATTAGGCCCTTTGAAGGCAGCCTCGAGGCTGATGTGGCCCCAGGTGAAAAGACACCCCTGGGCTAGGGACAAGGAAAAAAAGAACTATTTTCCTTATTTAGTTCCAGGTGGAGGGTAGATGCTTGTGATTTCTGGATTGAGAACTCAAAAACCCTCGGAGCCTAACTTTTTCCTTCCCTATGATGGTAATTTTCCATCTGTGTAGGGTGTGGCCATGACTCAGTTTGTGGTGAGGATGTAGCCATTCAAAGGGGAGGAGCCTCCTGCTGGATTCTGCCCTTCATTCTGGCCAGTGGGGAGAAGAAGGAAGCGTTTGGTGCTGAGTCATAACTAGGTTACTTAATAGCTTCTCACAGGATATATTCTAAGACAGAGGTTTGAAAGATGTCTCAGCTTCCTGGCCCAACTTGCGAGTGGTGGGGAGGAATTCATGGGTCACAGATTTCCCCCAGAGCCCTCCTCCCAGAGGGGTGGGAAAAAAGGAGGCTTCAATTCATTTGAAGGGACATCATTCTCTCTGGAGTGTAGGACTTTATATAATATTTCAGAACTCTCCTGCAACGAGACAAAAGATCCTACCCTAAGTTAACGTATTGCCCACCCAAATCATTTTATCTAAGAGAGAGACCAAGGTCTCCTTAGTTCTAGCTGTCATCATTGGGATAAATGGGTCAGGGAAGGGGGTAGCCAGTGAGTAGGGAGGTGGATACTACAAGCATGGTGCCAAGGAAAAAGCAGGCTCGGACTGAACTGCAGCAGGAGGGCTTCCTGGGGAAGGGGACACTTGATCCCTTGTTCTCTAATGCCTTTCCTGGTCTTCCAAATCCTGATTACTTTTGGGATATAGGATCTGCTTCCATCTGCATCTTGGGGAACCTGAGTTCTGGCTCTATTTGTAGGAAAAAGGCAGAGAGCACAGGGCCTCTAAAGGAGCAGTTTCCTGGGCTAGACGAAGACCACTGGAAGTTACCTATGCTGACAGGGTCATCTTGGCTGAGGCAGGCCTCTGCTGCTTCCTCTTGCTTCTAAGTACTGACAGGGCATTTCTTCAAGGGCTTGGCGGTACCTAGATACACAGTTGCATTCAGAAAACATTCTTTACTGTTCCTTTCCCCTCGAATGGCCTTCCTCTACTCATCTCTACCCTAACCAAGCCTCCATCTCTTCCTCTCTGAAACCTTCTCTTTCCCCAACAACCTGTTCTCTCTTTATTCTTAACTCCAAAAAGCCAACTTTCTCTTCCATCTAGAATTTTTCTGGAGAGAACTCTGGAATTAAGATTTTGTGCCACCCTGGTAGGCCTGAAGAGCTCTTGGGAGTCTGAAGGAAGGCATAGAATAAACCTAAGTCAACTTGGTCTGGCTCTGGAAAGGCCATACATATAAAGTCCAAAGTAATGAGCACTTCTGCTTTAAACCTGACATTCAGGGCCTATGTGCTGCCCTGGAAATTCGTATTGTCCTAAGAGAAATAACACTGTTGTTTCAGCCAGAGGCCAAAAGGTCACATAAGAGTAAAGCCTGTAACCAGGGCCAGAGCTCATCTTTGGGCTCCAAGATTGGGTCCAGTATCTTTGCTGACACGCCTACTCCACCAGAGATTCCAAATGGCTTTCAAGAGTTAAATCATTAAACTCCAGATTCTTGGTTCTGTGGCCCAGAATCCAAACAGGTAACATAGCAATCTACATCCTCACTCACACCCCTGCCCAGTGAACCTAGCAGCTGCCCCTACTATCCCACCAAGTCACTGAGCACTGTGGAAGGGCCGGCTCTGGGGTGAGGAGCCTGGTCTCTAAGTAGGGCAGTCTGGCCTTTCTTAGCTTTCCAGTTTCCTGTAGTCCTGGGGTTACTTGTTGCTGAGTCAGGGGAGTAAAGATTCAGGAAGATGGCCAATAGAAAGTTACCTAGATTACCTGGATTCGGAAAGATGTCCTGGCACCAGTCACAAGGACACCCCTCAGGACTAGTCAATTCCCAAGGGAAGAGGGTGCTTATTGGGAACTGTGCTATACTCATTCACACACATCATCTGATTAAATCCCACCCTATGAAGCCGGAATTGTCTTCAGTTTACTTTTAGGAACTGGACTCGTCACACATTAAATCAGAGGATAGAGTCATGCGGCTAGTGAGTGGAATTGGAACTAAGATACAGTGGAACCTAAGCTTTCATCTACACTATGCTGCTTTTCAGCAAAATGACAGTCACCTTAAACTCAATAGGACAAATTTTCACTGTGCATCTAATGTGAGCAAAGATATGCTGGATTTGTCTCTGCCAGAGTTTCATGGACAGCATTTTTATAACTGTTGGATGATGAACATCTGTAACCAAAGGGCAATAGTTTGCCCCCAACTCTCCAGTTTAATAGGTGTACCTTTCAATCTTGGAAATACATCTAGATTTAGAGCTTTGAAGTGCAGCATAGTACAGCATTGGCCAGGTCACTGCCCCTGTCTGACCACCATTCCTCCAGTACTGTCCACCTCTGTACCTAGTTTATCTTTAGCTCAGGGGCCAGAGAGGGCCATTTTATGCCATTCCTCTTTCTCTAGACAGGAAGAAATATGATTCTCCTTGGTGGAGCATGGATTTTTTTTTCTCTAGCAACTTCATGTGCTCTCACCACTTCAATAAATAAGCATTTACTTCCTATCTTTAATTAAGGGGCCCAAATAGGCTCACAGAAGAAATTAAAAGATTTTATCTCAAACAGAAATTTACTCTCAGGCTCACTTTCTCTTGCCAGCTTATCTAAGCTAAAGGCAAGCATAATGAAGGCCTGTGATTCAGCTGCCCCAGGGTGTCTGCTTGAGTGGGACACACCCATTGCTCTCATTTTCCAGGAAAAGCAAAGAACCTAAAACAGTCTTCATGATTTTTAATGAAGCAACATTGTATCTGCTCTTAAAACTTGGCTGAATAAAAGCAAGGGTTACCAGCTGTTTCATTGATAACCACTTTTATCACTGGTTCTTGGCTAATTACTGAAACTGGAAATGCCTTGGAGAAAATGTAAGAAAAACAACAATACTGATGTAAATACACAAGGTTGAAAACAGTGCCGACTTCTGCAAAGATCATCGGCTCTCACATTCTGCCTTGGTATTTCCTGATGGTCAGTTCTATACTAATACCTTTGATATGTTTTCTACTCTCAGGGACTCCAGTCCCTACTCAAGTATTCACATGCCCCAATTTGCCCTTTCTTGCTTTAGTTCTGAGAACACAAGAGCCTCGAGCTCCTGTTCCTTGTACATTCCGCCCTCTCTAGTTCTCCCTACCCCCACTCCCAAACCCGCGCGCCCCGAAGACCCGCCCGACCTCTAACCATCCCACATGGTTATCTGCATCTTTCTCCATCCTCCTTTTCGGCTCAGTCACTGTGGTGTGCGCAGGAGCGGAGCTGCACTGGGGACAGCTGCTGGGGACCCATCAATCTGGGCACCGCTCCAATAGGCCAAGGCACCTGGGGTGGCTCGGGCCGAGGGTCGAGAGAAGAGTTCTCCAACGTGCCAACTGGCGGCAACAGGTGGCCCAAGCTCCGAGGGGGCTGGGAGGAAGGTCTACCCGGCTCCAAGGGCGGGTCCTACCGCCTCGCCGCTAGTCCATTGGCCTCTACTGAGCTAGGTCTAAAGTTTTAGATGTCGTGTCCTTCCGCCGTAGAATGTAGTCCTCTCCCAACAAGGGCAATGTGACAGCCGGTTCCAGCCTCGAGAATTGACTGCTCCCCGGGAGCAGGCAGAGGGGCGGGCCCGGCGAGCGGGGAGCCAGGATTGGGTGGAGGGCGGGGCGGCGGAGGGATTGCAGCTCCCTGCAGCGGAGATAACCTTGAGGCTGGGACGGCCTATTCGGCACTGGAGCGACGTCCCGGTAGCCTCCGAACCTGTCCGCCGCAGCTCGAGCAGGACCAAGCCGCAGGTGAGCGGGGTACGGAAGCTGGCTGGCTGTCCTTGCCCTCCTGGGCTCCAGCGCCCGGGCTAAGGGGGCACCTCGGCGCCCACTCCGCGAAGGCGCAGCATCCTGGGCATCTTGGACCTGGTCTGGTCGGGAGAGAGAAGGAGCTGCACGCGCCCTGGGCCTGTTTTTTCCGAAGTCACATGGGTCGGCCAGCACCCTCTACTGCCGCAATCCCTATCCCCATTCTGGTCCCATCTTCGCCTCCCTGTATTCCCTCCTGATCTGCTCCCTTCTCCCTCCCCGCCCGCCTCCCTCTCTTGCCCCTTAATCCTTTTCTATTCTTCCCCTTGTCTTCAACCTGCCTGCGTTCCCCTTGTTCAGATGCTTTGCGTGTAATCTCTCCATGACACTCCTCCAGCTTGCAACTCCTCCCGCCCCCGTCTCACCGCGTTCAGGTTCGGGCACCCCGTGCGTGCACACCAGTACCCCATTTATGCTCGGGCTTCCGCCCCTCCCTCCATTCCGGTCACGTTCTCTGCATCCTCGCGCTCCGCGCCGCGCGGTCCTCGCCCCTCCCACTCCGTTCTGGTCACGTCCGCCTGCTCCCCCGCCCCCATCTCTGTCCTGTTCCTTTTCCATCACGCCTTCCAGACTAGGGTTCTCCTGGAGCCTGTGGGCCCGTGGTCTTAAGTGCAGCGGTCTGCGTAGGGCAGGGCTGGCCCAGGTGCGGCCAGGATGCAGCGGCGGCCCGGGTTACGTAACCCTTGGCCTTTCCTGCAGCAGCGGGAGAAAGGGTGGGCGCTCCCGGGACGCCCCAGATTCGATGCGGTGGCCGCGGCGCTGCGCCTGCCCCTAAAGCGTCGCCAGACTCCATCCCGCCGTGGTGGGCCCGCACGTAGCTACCCGCGCCTGGGACCCGCCCCGCGGGACGACTAGCCTGCGGCCCGTTACCACGGAGCCGCAGGTGAGGGTGGCTCCACCAGCTGTGCCTGCGGCCCCGCGGCGTCGCCTCTGCTTCTCGTTACTTAACGGATGCGCCTCGGTTGTAGAGCGCTGAATGGCATAGAGCAGGTGTGGATTTAGCGCCAAGACCGCATTCGTTCAATAAAACTGTATGCTAGGAGCTCTGAGGGGAAAGGGATAGAGGCCGGGATAACTAGATCGACCATGGCCCACGGGGCTCACAATCTCATTAGAAAACGAACATAGAAGTTATCATTGGTTAGTGTGGTGAGGAGGGTGCATGCTTTCTGCTTGGGGAAGAGGGGCGGCAGCAGGCCTCACAAGGTGGCATCACACTGGATCTTGAAGATGCAGGAAATCAGTTCTCGTTCTGAAGGTTATTTAAAGACCAGGTCATGGAAAGACACGCTTGGTTTCTCATCCCTGTTGTTCAAACCCAGAACATCGATCCTCTCCTGTTCGAGGGATCCTGATGTGTGACGTCCAGACGTGATGGGTAGAGGCATTGGGAAGTTGTCAACAGGCTTTTAAAATCAGGTTTAACTCATTAATACCCCGGTAAGGAGGGAATTCAGCCTCGCGACCTCAGTTTTCTAAGTGCAACCTGAGATAACATTTTTCTCATGATTATTGAAAAGATTGGTTTCTATGTATGCACCTACATGTATATGTGTTGAATAGGCAGAGTGCAGTGTCTAATCTCTGATGGAATCAGTTAAGAACTGATTCCAAATTTATTCTCTTAGTTACTGAGCAAATTAATACATAATTGAGCATGAGGGCTCATCTTCATGCTATCCCTACACACATACTCACAGCTAATCTTTGGGAGTCTAAATACTAAGTATCTCCTGGAAACCAATTCCCTCAGGGATACCCTACACTGTTTACAAAGTAACTAGTAATGTTACTTTGAAGCTCTCCACTTGCAACAGGGTTTCTTTGGTCCCCTGAGAAAGGGTAAACCTCTGCCAGAGATGTCTAACCTGTGTTTTTTGGGCCCATGAAGCCTAGGATGGCTATGAATGTGGCCCAAAACAAAATCGTAAATTTACTTAGAATATTGTGAGACTGTGTGTGTGTGTGTGTGTGTGTGTGTGTGAGAAAGAGATTGCGTGTCCCAATTACTTAATGTGTGGTTCAAAGCAACTTTTCCATTGTGGCCCAGAGATGCCAAAAGTTTGGACCCAGAAAGACAAGGGGGTATTATTTCAATCTTCAGTGTTTGTAAGAGTAGAAACAAAACTTGCAATCCCAAGACTGAAATCTTTACATTCCATCCCCACCTGTCTTGAGTTCCTTCTAGGATTTGCTCAGCCTGCAGCTAAGTGTGAAATCAGGAGGCGGGGGCAGTAGGCCCCTCCTGGCTGTACTGGGGGTGTGGCCACTCCCTAGGGTAACTGGAGGGCTTAAGTCAGGACTCCCGCCCTGCAGCATTGTTAGCAAATAATTTGCCCTCTGGTTATTTGCAGGTGCTGCTGGGAATACAGTAGGACTGTTGGGAGAGGCTGGGTATTTAAGCCATTGCCAGGTCTGTGTGTGAGGGCAGGGGAGGCTCTGTGGGGAAGATGACTCAACCTTTCAATTTATCTGCTTTTGAGAGAGTTCTCTTCATTGGGTGAGTGGAAAACTCCATTGTGATCTTTGCAGATTTAAAAAGTCCCTTCACCCCCTGTGAGTCAAATAATGAAGCATGCATTTCCCTCAGTTAAAAATGTCTCAACTAAGTAAAAAATGGTTGGTCCAGGTCCCCAGGCTCTCTCTACTGCTTAAAGAGCAGAAGTGCAGGGCAGAGCCCTACACCCAGTCTGGGCACCTGCATTCCCAAGCCTGCAGTGGGCATGGCAGCCTTTGGGGATCAGGGCTGTTAGTGGACATGAATAATGCCTGAAAGAATGTCTTTGAACTCATTTCTGAGTTACTGGACTTAAACCAGTAATATGGACATTATAGTCTCTTCCTGTTTATTACAGCTGCTTTCATTTTAAGCACTGCATTAGAAGTAAATAATGTTAATGTTAAATTTATAGTTTAACCAAGAGTATTAGTGGGTTTTTAAGAAATGCACCCCCCCAATTTGGCAAATTTGGTAGCTGTGGTTAAACAGCAAGCACCTTACCAGAGTTACTTCTGTGCTTTGAATGTTGTGACATCAATGTGGGGGGGGGTGACAGGAAAAGCTATTTCATTTCTTAAGGCTGTTTATTTCTTAATAGCTTGCAATGGAAGAAAGAAGAAAATGTAAGCAGGAAGGTAGAAAAATGTAACTCTTGTATTATAAATTCACACTACATGGGTTTTAATTAATTTTGCTTCATCTTTTATGAAGGCATACCAAGAGGTATTATTTTGACCATGAACGGAGCTCAAGAAAGGGGAAAGTGATTTATTGACATTATCATTTCTGAATTATTCCAAGGATCCACATTCAAATCCCAATTAACTGGTGAGGATCCGTATTCAATCTGAGTTAACTGGCACACCACAGGAATGAGTTACCCATGCAAGCAGAGTTTTCTTGCAAACTTGTGGAGGATCTTGTGAGATGTGTAAGTGAGATTGTTTGGTAAAAGGTCTAGCACCTTGAGTCATTACTGTAAGCATCAAAGTCTGGTAATGACAGGGATGGAGCTTAATGCAGCCCATTCTTAATGCCACCGTACTCTCTGGGAACTTGCATTTTTTTCACCAAGAGCCAGCTTTAGACTAGATAAATGAATAATCTTACTCTTCAGAGCTTTGTCAAAGAAGCTGTTTGGGGAAAGGTGAGCCAAGGTGGGTGATGGATGGTGGTGTGCAGCCTCTGCCAGACCGTGTGGCCTTCTGATTTGACTGCTCAGCTTAAAGAGGTTGGCTGGGCCACCAAGCCGTGCTGCCCCGCCCCTGCTGTGGTTTGTGCCCGCCTGCACGTAGGAGAGGGAGGCTGCAGTACCGCTGGCGGCCTCTGAGACTAGCCTCCCCCAATTTTGGCCATGGGCAAAGCTCCTGGGGGAGCTCTAAGCCTCCATTTCCTGATGTCAGCAAACTGTTTGGAAGGCAGACGGGGGCCCTGGGGGGGAGGGGTGCCTAGACCACCGCGATGGGCAGTGAGGCTACTGGTCATAGAGTCGCAGAGTATGGGGCAGCTTCGGTGATGCAGTCCACACATTTTTGTTTGTTATTTTAGACAGCGGACTCAATAAAAGTTACCATCAGATAGGCAAACATTTTTAAAACCTGAAAGTATAAAGTGTTTTCAACGGGGTGCTAAGGCAAGAACCGACATTACCGATTAGTTGTAAGTGGGCTTAGCCACTTTGGGGAGCAATTCAGCAATATTTAGTAAAATAGAATATATATAAGCACACCTTGTGGCCCAGAAATTTCATCTCTGGATGTCTAGACGCTCACACAAGAAGACGTGTAATAGGAGAGTTGTTAAGGTATTGAACATTGGGGGGGGAATTGATTTAATCAGGGGAAATGGCCAATCAGTGAGGGAACACATAAATAAAGCAATAGAACAGTATAGGGGTTCATTTGAACTAACTAGATCTAACTTATCAGCTGGATAGGTGTTAAAAGTGCTGAATGAAAAAGCAAGGTTAGTGATATTTGTACAGTATACTACCTAGGGCATTTTACAGGACCTTGGTATTAGCGGGGCTCAGTATAGATGTGGGCACTTAAATGAACTAGAAGGACACAAAATGCATGACAGTGGTAGGTGTCAGTGTATTTGATGGGGGGTGTGAAGGGGTCTGGAGATGGAGGAAAAAATAAACCATAAAATTGTAAAAAAAATTTTAACATCTAAAAAAATCTAGTTAAATGTTAATGGTCAGTTCTGGGTGGTAGAAATTCAGATGTTATTGTTTCTTTAGTTCAAAACAAAACAGAAGCAAACCTGTGAGACCACTGTGGGAGGACCAGTCACACTGTCCAGGTCAGTGCTCTTAGTGAGCTGGCATTACCCTCCGTTCGTGCCTCCTTTTTCTCCCAACAGCTACGATGCAGGGGCTCCCCCTTTAAATACTGAGGGCACTGCCTCATTGCCTTAAGGCTGGTAAAAAAGACACCATAACACAGCACAGTGAAAGCTTCACCCAAACTTCCTCCTTTAGGCTGAAACTGTTCTCTTTGAGCATCTGCCATCAAACAAGGAAATCCTTGACATCTGTAGTTCTAGCCCCGAATAAATAAAAGCAAGGGCATTTTACTTGAATCCACAGGCAGGTTCATTTTGTTTTGTGTAACCAGGTAAAGTAGACTGCTTTCTGTTACGGGGCCTACTGAGTGTAGCATGGACTTCATATCTCTCAGCTAAAAATTGCTTAACTTACAGAACCCGCTCTTTATGCAAATACACTGTTGTCATGATTCTAACTGTTTATTGGGATTCAATTCATGCCCATTCACTCCAGACCTCACCAGGTTCTGTGGCTGGTGCAGCACCCGTTTGGATCTTCTCGTGGCCACAGTCAGATGAGGGCCAGTCCTGGGAATTCTGTTTCCCTGCTCCATCATCTGGGGAGAGAGCTTCTGGGGAGCAGGGCTGGCACGAATGCCTTGTCCACTATATTGTGATGCAGACTTTCTTATGGATGCGGACCTGCTCAAGATTTGGGAACTGAAAGGCCTTCATGCTGACATGGAGGCCTAAATAACAAACTGATGCCCTGGCGGGGAGCTCTGTTGGTTAGAGCATCATCCCAATATGCCAAGGTTGCAGGGTGCTTCCCCGGTCAGGGAATATAACAGGAATCAACTAATGAATGTGTCAACAAATGGAACAACAACCGCGTTGTTGTCCCCTCCCTCCCCCCTCCCTCCTCCTTCCCCCTCTCCTCTCCCTCCCTCCCTTCCTATCTCTTTCTAAAAATCAATGAATAACTTTTAAAACTTGATGTCATAGCAAGGAAGACAATTGGCAGGCATTGGGGGCCATCATTATTGGGTTAGTCTGTGTGGTGAGGTTGGCATCAAAGCAAAATTGATGAAGAGATTCCTCTCTGGTTAAAGATTGCCTGTGCACATACAGGCTCATAGGCCAGGCCAGTTTACTAGGGCAGAATGATTCGAGCCTTTGTGAAAGAATTGGTGGAGTGAAGTGTGAATCTCTCAGAACAGCTTTGCCAACAGTACTGGTTCTAAGAAGTGGCATGTCGGGTATTTTTTTTTTAACGAGCCCCCCCTACCCCCTGCTGGTTTTTTGAAGAGTAGCGCAGATGAAACTCTAGTTTTAGAGAACCAGAAAGCATCCTGAGATGAGAAAGGAAAGGTGGGGGCAGGAGCACCTGGAGCTGAGCCAGCTCCATCCTGTCAGCCCACACTAAGGCCTCTGACGGTGTCTCATTTCTCGCAGAGGAGAAATGGCTCTGAGGAAGATCCTACTGCAGGGGCTCAGGCTCAAGAACGAGGCTCCTGTACCTGGGCGCAGCACCTCCCTCCATCAGTGGCTGTGCTGGGCTTCCGCTGCTGGCCGGAGGTTGGCTCTGCATGTCTGTGCCTCCCAAGGAGGAGGATGCACACTAGTCTAGAGTCAAGACTGGCGCAGGCTGGGCTGCATGTCCTGGCAAGCACTGTGCAGGCAGTAGCATGAGGAAGGGGAGCTTTTCCCTGAGACCGGCCTGGAGAAACCAGGATGGGCTGGGAGAGTCCAGAGAGTGTTTTAGGAGAACTCTAGGTGGTTAGTGGGATTGCCAGCTTGTGCACCAGAGAAGAGGCCGGCAGGAGAGACCAGTTGGTGGCCCAGGGATGAGACATGAGGTCTCCGGTTTGGTAGAGGGCCTTAAGGACAGGCTGAGACCCTGTGGGAGTCGGGACCCACTTGCTGAGAAGCAAGTTTTTTTTTTTTTTTAATTTTTTGAGGGAAGGGGAGGGGAACAAATTGGCGGAGGCGAGAAACCCGACACCCAACAACCCCCCCCGGAGCAAACGGCCTTGGTCCGCGGCCGCCCCCTCACACCCACCAGGAATTTTTTTTTTTATTGCAGGTGTGTATTTCCACCCAGATACCAAACAAAATTTATTTGTTATTTTTGCACCTAGTAGCCTAGGTGAACAAAACATCAGAGCTTGTAAGCCTCAGATTCAATTCATAATAGCGAAATAGGCTGGTGTTTGAGCCCAATACAGTTGTTTCTGCGAAAGGCATTGCCTGGCCCTGAAGGCAGGCCTTCTGCACCAGAGCAGCCTGGCACAAAGGCTTTGCTGTGAGGCCTGAGGACAGACTAGATGGGAAGAGACGTCTGCTGGGTTTGGGCATGTACTTTAACAAGTTTTTGGCGTTGAATTTTCCCATGAACTACAGTAACTTTTCTTTTTTTGCTCTGAGGTTCTGAATGCGTCAAGGTTGATTTTAAGTCAGTGAAGCCGTCTGACCTAGGATGGGCCTAAGATGGGTTATCTTACCTTCCACATTTAAACAGTATTTCTGAAGTAGGTAAAACAGCAGTTGCTTAATAGAACTGGGAGCTTCCCATTTGTTTTAATTCCAACACTTACCAGGATGCGTTTTTGTTTTTTGGAAGAGCTATATTGTAATTTTTCTTATTATAAGCATATTTCATATTAGTAAATGTATTAGTAAGGACTAAATTTCACTGGACTCCTACCACCCAGATGGCATGTTAACATTTTGGCAGCTACCCTGCCCGTCCTTTCCTGTGTGTTTAATTTAGTATCCCTTACATCTAAACAGTGGGGGGGGGGGGGACCAGGTTCTTGTATAGAATAGGGAAATGTTAGTAAACCACACAATGAGAGAGACTTTGCAGGGGAAGAGATCTTTGGGTAATGAGGGGAGGGGATAAAGCATCACAGAGGAGCCAGGAAGAATTTTCTGCTATCGACTTCTTGGTATTTTATTGGGAGGCTTCTGTGCTCCTCTGTGGGGCTCTGGGAGCAGCTACCTACTACCTGGACACCTGGTTATTAAGGTAATTTTTCTGTTACCCAGAAGAGCTTTAGTTACACTCAGCTTTACCTTAATCCTTGTACAGCTCCCCAGGGAAAACCTTACTCAGCTCCGAGCAGTGTTTGCAAGTGGGGCCAAGGAGCCACCCTGAGCCAAAAAAGCAATATGTCACCGGAAGCCCAAGCCCAGAGAACACAAGGTATGACCTGATGATTGGTGGCCCCAGCCAGGTCTTAGAAAGGAGACAGTAATGTCTCCGGTCTAGTGAAGAGCCCGCTGGTGCTTTTTAAGAAGAGTGGGGTTAGTTACTCCAACCTGGTCATTCAGAATGTGTTTTATTTACAGCAGAGTCTTCAGACTGGATGGCTCCTCCCCCTTGGAGGGAGGCCCCAGCAGGGCCCCTGTGTTCCACTTGGCTCCGTGTGCCACCTGGTACCACCCCCTCACCAGACTTACCAAATCCCAGCTGGGTGTTCTGAAGGGTTCATAGCCCTGCTTCAACCGAGAGTACAAGTACAGCGACCTTGGCTGCCCAGGCCATCCTCCCCAGAATTCAGAAGTTCCTCAGATTTGGGCTTGGGGAAATAGCAGTGTAACTTTGATTTTGACAGAGAGGCATTAAGATACATGAAAAGGTACTTAGCAAACACTGGGATACGTCCAAGTGCTAGAGGTAGAGAACCAAGTAGGTTATAAAGGAGAGGGTTGATGTTGATTCCGGGGCCTGGTACGTATGTATTATGGAGTTGGGAAATGCCGTGTGGAATAGTTAACTGGTATCTTATTTCCCTATTTTAAAAGTTTTCGATTCTATAGTTGTGGACTTGTAGCCATCAGTTTCCAATAGCTGATAGGTTTGCCCTCAACGGGTCACAAAGATCTCTTGAGAATGGAAGAGATGAGTTTAGATGCCAGAGCCACCCAGGGGCCCACCAAGTCAGGGAAGGAGAAGGAGTAAGGGCTGTACGTATGCGGGGCGGGGGTGGGGGGCACAGGAGGCTTTCATTTGGAGCCCTGAGATTCAGGAGCGTGTGAGACAGGGCTAAAGAGGGATTTATATCTGAGCCTGAGCTAAGGCATGGAGGCTTGAGGGTTTTAGAAGGAGTAGTAGCCCGAGGTCCGAGAACTTGAGAGAGGGGACAGCTCTCTGATGAGGAGTGTCATGCTTATACTCATAAACTTCCCTCACAGCTCCTGAAAGCACTGGCCAGACGCTTCTGACTTCTTTGTCTCAAGTCAGCTAACTACCTGGCTGGGTTTAGTTGTAATAAAGAAAAGCAAAGGTTAGGAAGGTTGTCGGGATTGTAACCGGGCTGGTTAATTACCTGGAACAGATGGTCTTTGTTACTGGGAGTGGTACGCTTATTGGCCTTCACAAGGATATTGGGTTGGTGTGTCAGAACATCAGTTGGGGAAAGATTCGACAAGCAACTTTAGTCTCCTCATGTTGCAGATGTAGTTGTAATAATTTTAGAACTAGGCCAGGGCCGTTGCAGTTATCATTAATTTTGGTTTTGGTTTTCAAAGAGTGATTTGAGGCTTTCTTTTTAAAGATTTTTTAAAATTGTATTTTTAGAGAGAAGTGAGATCAGTTGCCTCTCACACACCCACAGTTGGGAACCTGGCCTGCAACCCAGCATGTGACCTGACTGGGAATTGAACTGGTGACCTTTAGGTTCACAGTCTGGTCCTCACCAGCCAGGCCTATCCTTGGTTTTATTTATGCAAATGGCGTTGCACATCATGAAGTCCTTCTGATCAAAAGTAGATGTGGTTTTTAGGTACAAACTCCTGGGATGAAAAAAATTGCATTCAGGGTTCCAGTGGGACTTTGCTTCGTGTCCAGGGACTAGATTTTACTGCTCATCAGTAGGCTAGGACCTACTTGGAAGAACGAATTTATGTGGTGCTTTGGGTTGGTGAAAAGCTGGGACTCCAGAGCTAAGAGGAGAGGACTGCCTGAGTGGTGGTTGTCTTCACAGCCAGGAACTCCACTTTGTGTTCGGGTCGGCGTTGTTACGAGGCAGTGTGGGTGCCCCACCTTAGAGCGGATGTTTGTAGCTTTGAGACAACTCTTCATGCAAAGATTTGGATTTACTTAGGTTCTAAACTAGGAGTCAGTTCTTTATATCACTGAAAGATGGTTACGATTTTCTTTTTAGGAAGCTCTTTCAGTGCAGGTAACATGATGTTATTTATAGGATTAAGCAGGAAAGCTGTCAAGGTAGAAACTAGCCCGTGGGAGGGAGGTCTGCCTACACTGGGTGCCTGGTGCCTGGCAAATACGTGCACCGAGGACGAGGTTTTAACTCGCTCGCAGCCCCGTGAGCCCTTAGCCTAACTGGAGCAGCACCCACATAGCCAGCACGTGCAGGCTTTCCTGTGGTTTGTGCACCCACCGTGCTTTATTGAGTTAATGTGTAAGCAGGAAACAGTCTCCTGTGCCAAGCAGTGTATTAGAGACCCAGGCTGCTCAGACTGATTGTGCTCTTCAATTCCCCTGGGCCCAGGACTTCAGAAGCCATGTCGAAGCCCCACAGCGACGTCGGGACTGCCTTCATTCAGACCCAGCAACTGCACGCGGCCATGGCCGACACGTTCCTGGAGCACATGTGCCGCCTGGACATTGACTCCCCGCCCATCAGGGCCCGGAACACTGGCATTATCTGTACCATCGGTGAGTGGGTGTGCCTCTCCCTCCAAACAAGCCTTCGTGAGACAGGACTTTTCTCTCCTGAAAAGGTTAAATGTAGCAAACCTGGGTGCTGAGCACGATTCTCTATGTAGAATCTTATGGGAATTTAGATCATAGAAAGTTGCAGTAAAGAATGAGTACGCTTTCTGCTAAAGGTGAACTTTAGAGGGCACCTTCCTTAGCACATCTGCATAGGAGCATCACGAAGACCTAAGAAGGATCTTTTTGCCATTCTCTGTGCAACCAAGGTTCTGTGGTTGGACATCTGGCCGGGCTTCAGGGAGAGCAAAAAGGGAGCTGGTCAGGTCTTCTAGGCTTTCCTGCCCATAGATGGGAGCTGCAGAATTTGAAGGAAATGGAAGTGTCTCCCTAAATCAAGAAAGTGGACTAACACAATAACAGACATGAATGTGGCTTTTTAAAAGAATTTTGAGCTGTTTAGGGGAGGAAAAGTATATGGGGGGAAAATATCAAGAGTTCTTTATACCTAAGCAAGTTTAAGGTATTAAGACTTACGTCTTTAAAACGTTTTTACCAGGCCCAGCTTCCCGATCGGTGGAGATGTTGAAGGAGATGATTAAATCTGGGATGAATGTGGCTCGTCTGAACTTTTCTCATGGAACTCATGAGGTGAGGCTCAGCTGGACCATCCGGCCACTGGGATGGCTGGAGGAAACAGGGTGGGGATGCGGTGTGTGTTTAGCCACAGCGGACCAGGCAAAAACGAGACTGGGAGTTAACAGCCAGTGGAAAGATTGCCTTCACCAACCTGTCCCTACTCTCCTTTCCCCTTCTGCTACCATCTCAAGTGGCCACGTCTCCTTAAACAAAGATGACCTTCTTTGTCATTAGCCATGGTTCTCCCATACACCCATGCTACCATTAGTCCTCACAAAGGAAAGTAGAGGGTTCTACTGGAAACCTCTTTAAGCCATTAGGTTCTGGGCCACAGAGCTTGACACTCCCACCCCAGGATTTCTGTAGTAGCTCCTGTTGCAGTGACAAACCAAAAGATCACCATGCAGATTGATTCTGGCCTAGTTTAGACCCAGCTCACTGGGCAGGTCCAGGAGAAGGGTCTTCACTTGGCAAGTTAAGGACTGAGTCTAACGCACTAACACTGTCTGGCATTTCATACACTCATCAGCATTGTGTCCCCAGCCTCCCCCTTCCCAGGGGTTCTGGTGCATTAAGATAAAACTAAGTCATAACGCTTCCCCAAGAGACTGGTAGGATTGTATTAGTGCTTGGGCTATTGATGAGCTCACCTAACCTGTGGACAGAGACCTTTCCCAGGGACCAGGTGGAAGGTATCGCAAAAGTCCTCATTCCTGCTCGTGCCCCGACATCCATAACAAACTCATTTGGGGAGTATAGGGGCTCCATGAGGGACAGTGCCTTTTAAAAACCTTCCGGCTCAACTCTAGGCCCTGGGATTTCACGCTGCATTGATAAAGGAGTAATGGATGAGGCAAATTTTTCCCACTCTTGACTTTCGCACTTCCTGTTCAGAATAAAATGCTGCCCTATAACGGCAGGCAGTGAGGGGTTGCCCTCTGGCATTTGGAAGTTGGTATTAAGTTTAGACTAAAAATAAAGCCTCAGGAAGAGCAATTCAAGAAGTGAATTTCTTCTTTCTGGAAACATGAGACTCTGCATGATAGGTTCCCTAACCCATGTTCCATAAACAGCCTATGGCCTGGCAGGTAGCTGGCCTCTAAATGTCATGGGGGCCTGACCAAGTTCAGAGGAACTGCTCAGCACGCACCTCAGGCAGGTTTAAGACACATCTGCAATGGCATTATGTAATTTCCCAAAGGTGTGGGTCCTTAGCAGGGGTTAAATTACCACAAATAGCCCAGAGAGCCAAAGACATCAGTGAAGGTGAGTTCACTATTGATCCCTGCTGCTGGATCAGGGATCCGGGGTCTTCTGCATTCAGGGGAAGGAGCAGAAATAGATTTTAAGAAGTTGACCTTTTAAGTAGGCTTCATAGCCTCTCCCGTCCAGTAAAACAACACCGCACGCCCTGAAATGGCAAAGGCAAGTGCTGTCTGCTGCACCTGCTGTGGGATTTGGGGTTTGTTTTTAACTACGAGAGGCTTTTGGAGATAATGTGCTGTAAACTCTTATTCACAGATTAAAATTAGGATTTTTTTTTTAAAGACCAGCCCCTCTTGTGAGTTTATTTTAGGTTTCTGACCAGGATGAGGCTGTCCCAGGGATCTGGGTTTTGGAAGCTGGTCTGACATTGTTCTGATATTACATGACATAATGTAAGCAAGTTTTAGTTTGACACTTTAGCTTTCAGTCGAACAGTAATGGCAAATGGAAAAAGAGGAAGGGCTTAAGAGAGAAGATTAAAGTCGGGATTTGTTTCGAAGGGCACCTTCCCGCCTCTCCCTATGCCACTTCTGCCTCTAATCAGACTCTAGAAAGTAACTGTGGAAACAGGCCTGTGTGACCTTAGCAATAGGCCACTGTTTGTTTAGCTCGGGTTACTGCTGGCTTACTTAAATGACTTTGAGTTTGAGTTGTAGCTGAAATCAATAGAGAAAAGGCTCAGAATTACCAAGTCTATTTATCTGTCATTGACTGATAGACCAGTACTGTCCAAACAAAGCCTGGGCCACTCCTGTTGTCTGCTTTTTTTTTTTTTAATGAGTTTTGAGGAAAAGAGGATCGCTGAGGGGACACAGGCTTCTCTTGTGTTAAGATATGTTTACACCCATGCCTCTAATGGGTTTCTAAGATTTGCCCTCAAGTGAGTGCGTGCTGTGATAGAAGTGGGCGGAAGCCCAGAAGGCTGAACTTTGCACTCGGCAGGGAAAGGGGACTTGACGCGTGGATGGGCTGACGCTGGGCAGTGGTGGGGAAGGTCTGAGCATCCCTAGGTCTTTCCTGAGCAGTCAGCTCCAGCCCAGTGCTGGATCCCCGTGTGTGGGAGCACGCTTACCATTTCTCCTCCATTCCCCAGTACCATGCAGAGACCATCAAGAATGTGCGCACAGCCACAGAGAGCTTTGCTTCTGATCCCATTCTCTACCGGCCAGTTGCGGTGGCCCTGGACACTAAAGGACCTGAGATCCGAACTGGACTCATCAAGGGCGTGAGTATCCTGGGCAGAGGCGAGAGGGAAGGTGCAGGAGTCGGGAAGCCAGGGATGTCCTTGGCCATCTCTGCCCTGCTGGAAGCCGCATTCCTTAGACTTTAGGTCTATGAATGAGGGTTTTATTCATCACTGTAAAAAAAAATGTTGATTTAATCTACTTGGCTAAGAAACAATACCAAAAAGGAACCTTTTTTACTCTAAAACGCTGCTTCCAAACTTACTGCCTACGAGGAGTAATTTATCTCTTTTCCCCTATCATTAAATAGCATAACTAAACATTGTAGGTTTTTCTGGGGTTCTTTCCTTGGGATATGCTAAGTTAGATAATGTGATTATTTATTCTCAAGGGGAAAGCCTTTATTGTTACTACGACTCGAGATCTGAGCATTGTTCCCGGGAGGAAAGCGTTCCTTTTCCTGCCCGGAGGGCCTGGTCTCTCAAGGTCGGACTCATGGCCTATCCTCTCCTCTGCAGAGCGGCACTGCGGAGGTGGAGCTGAAGAAAGGGGCCACTCTCAAGATCACTCTGGATGATGCCTACATGGAAAAGTGTGACGAAAACACCCTGTGGCTGGACTACAAGAACATTTGCAAGGTGGTGGAAGTGGGCAGCAAGATCTACGTGGATGATGGTCTCATTTCTCTGCAGGTGAAGGAGAAAGGTATGTTTGAACCCAGCTCTAATCTCTAAATATTCTGGATACCAGGAAGAGAGGAAGCTTGTTTGGCAAGATAGAGTCTGTATTCTCAGGAATTCCCTTTATAATTAATTCCTTATCCTCAGAAACTGACTTCAGTTCTGTGTAGTCTTGCTTTGGGGGAGCATATACGATTTCTTATGCCCCCTCATTAACTCTGGGCTTTTTGCTTCCTTTTCCTGTCCCTCGGTGTGGTATACGCAGGACTCCAGCGTGTGGGAATGACAGCTCGCATTTTAAGTTTCAGGCACCGTTCTAAGCATTTTAAATGATAATTTGTTTAAATTTACGAGTGGGTATTATTCATATTTAACAGGTGAGGAAACTGAGGCACAGAGCGGTTAATTGATCTCCCCAAGGTTGCACAGTTAGTGGAGTTGGGATTTGAACGCTGGCATTATGGCTACGCAGCCCTCAAGGTGCTGCTTCCCAGTTCACTGTCCTGGGGACCAGGCAGCAGCTTTTCTCTTCTTCCTTCCTGGGGAGGACGTGCCCTCATTGATCTGCCTCTCCACCTACTCCACTTCACACAGGTGCTAACTTCCTGGTAACGGAGGTAGAGAACGGTGGCTCTCTGGGCAGTAAGAAGGGTGTGAACCTCCCTGGGGCTGCTGTGGACCTGCCTGCCGTGTCAGCAAAGGACATCCAGGATCTGAAGTTCGGGGTAGAGCAGGATGTAGATATGGTGTTCGCATCTTTCATCCGCAAGGCATCTGATGTCCATGAAGTCAGGAAGGTCCTGGGAGAAAAAGGAAAGAACATCAAGATAATCAGCAAAATCGAGAATCACGAGGGGGTTCGGAGGTAAGTGCCCACCATCTGTCCCCCGTGCCATAGCCCCAGACCAGCTCTCCAGGACCCAGATGCACCCTGTGAATTACCTGGCTGCCTGTGCCTCAGAACGCAGATTGCTGAGCATGTTCCAGACCCTCCGAACCACACTTTCTGAAGGGGAGAAATGGAAAGCATCGGTATTTAAAAAAATAAAACAAACAAAAAAATGTTCTCCAGGTGATTAGGATGCCAGCATCCTGACATTGTTCCAGAGGTCCAGGCACTGGTCTTGGAGGGACAAGGTCACTGCTTGCGGGGTCAGGGGCCATCGCACTGTACTCCTGCTCAGGAGCACTGCCGTGTCTGCTGAAATGTGGGGACCCAGAGGGAGGCAGCAAGCTTCTGGGAAGGGACTGCGTGGGAGGAAGCTCAGGGCCCGGTGTTGATGCTAAAGGTTACGGAGCCTCCGAATCTTCCCCGAGAAAGCAGCTGGCTCCATGACCAGGCTGTATCCTGGTATCAGCTTCCCGGAGGGCACATGTGATTCTCTTTTAGGCTTAGATTGTCCCAGCCCAGTCCACCGTCTTCCCAGTGCTCACCAGCTAGAGCCAAATGACTGTGGCCAGCTTGGTGACATCTGTTCTTTGGCTTCCTACTAGAAACACAAGTCAGTGCAGCTAAAACCCTACCAAGAGTGTCCAGCCTTTTGGCGTCTCTGAGCCACACTGGAGAAAGAGTTGTCTTGGGCCACACATTAAATACATTGCAACAAGTAATCACCAAAAAAAAACCTCATTGTGTTTTAAGTGACTTTAGGATTTGTACTGGACCACATTCACAGCCATCCGGGGCTGCACGCTGTGCAGACCTGAGACTTTCTCCTGTGGATTAGACGTGGGCTTGTGGAGAGTGGAAGGAGCAGCCCTACTCACTGTTACATAACTCACTGTTACGACCTTGCCGTCCTTGTATATGTCCTTTGTGTATATGTCCTTTGTAACAGGCCGTTTGGGGCCCTTCCTCTGCCATCCTGATAAACCAGCTGACCTTGGCCTTAGGCTAGGCAGACTCATATGTCCGCTTCCCTTCAGCACGTTGGAGGGGGCTGCCTCACAGAGCAGGCCTCAGGTGTCTTTGGCTGGAAGAGGCCATTGGATCCTTGTATTGGGAGCTATACACAGACAGGCCTTAGTGTTTCTTTCTGCCATGGAAATGCTGATTGGAGTGGAGATGGCAGAGAGACCTCAGGAGGGGCTCAAAGGTGCAGATGGAGAAGAAGTGAGCCCATGGGGCTTGAGGAGGGAACCTTGCCTTCTCCCCTCAGTGAAGTATCCATACTACTGTTGAAGAAACTCGGCAGACTGTTGAGCCCCTTTGGGGTACTAAGGTAGCTGACACACACTACCACCTCCAATCATCTGTAGTGACATCATGGATGGTCGTCCTGCAAGGGCAGCTAGATCGAAGCCTCAGAAAAAATTCTTTGCCTCACCATATTGGTGGCTCCTGTTCACATGATCTGTCTCTTTTCATCTTTCCCTGTCAGGTTTGATGAGATCTTGGAAGCCAGTGATGGGATCATGGTGGCTCGTGGTGATCTGGGCATTGAGATTCCTGCAGAGAAGGTGTTTCTTGCTCAAAAGATGATGATTGGGCGGTGCAACCGAGCTGGGAAGCCTGTCATCTGTGCCACGCAGGTATGTTCCGCTCCTCACTACACATGCTTGCCCTGGTCTCTTCCACAGACCCGTCCCCATGTCACAGGCACGTACACGCATATCCCCTTCCCCCGTGCACCTACACAAAGCCGTCCTGTGTACGTCCACACTATCCAGGGGTTCAGTTTTGCAGTCTTTCGTCTCTGATGCTCTGTCTTCTCTCAGATGCTGGAGAGCATGATCAAGAAGCCCCGTCCCACCCGGGCGGAGGGCAGTGATGTGGCCAATGCCGTCCTGGATGGAGCTGACTGCATCATGCTATCGGGGGAGACAGCCAAAGGGGACTACCCCCTGGAGGCTGTGCGCATGCAGCACCTGGTGAGTTGGTAGGGCTTGCCCATCTCCCGGGCTGGGGCTGGGGCACACAGCCTTGTAGGCTCCTGCACCCACATCTGTTACCTTTCAAATTGCAATAAGAGTGAGGAGGTGTGTGTTGGGGGCATGTGTATTTGGTTTGGTTTTGGTTTTTTCCGTTCTACCTTCCCTGCCCACAGCCCCCTTCATTTCCTTTTGTTTTGGAGGCTTCTCTCTCATTAGACACAGCCCAGTCACTCTGGCTCCTTCCGTTGGCTCACATATTGGGATAATCGTGCCTCTTCCTCTGAACAGCCCAGAGGACCTGAGTTCCTCTACCCTGCTCTGGAAAAGGCCAAGGACTCCCACTCCTAGCTATCCTCTTCATTTGGCTTCTATTTTGACTCCCCACCTGTTTCACAGACAGGTGTCTCCCCCCACAGGGTCCTCTGGGCCTGCTCTGGAGCCCACTGTCCACACTGATTGAGTTCACTGTGAGCTGGCTTTGCATGGTGCCTGCAGCTGGACCTGCTGTGCTGAGCTGTTGCACTCATCCAGACTGCAAAGCGGGCTTTGACAGGTGGCAGGTCCACAAATGGTGACAGGTGGAAGGATGGCTGATCCCGGCTGGCCTTGTAGTGAGAGCGTGTGGAGGTGTCCTGGGGGTGACTTTCCTTTTTCCCCCAGGAAACCAGGCAGTCTGCTCTGTGCTGCCACTGCCTGGCTGCTTCTTGCAGCTCAGTGCTCAGATCCTCCCCCCCGTCTGCTGCAGCTCTAGAGCTTACTAAAGAGTTAACGTGGGGATCCACTATCAGGGTTACTCATGCCTGGGAACATGAGTGCTGCAAATCAACCTCCTCACAGTAGTCCTAGGTCAGTGTTTATAATGTGTAGCTCGGTAACCTTGTCTCTTATCCTGAAATGTTTTTTCTTTAACCTTCCTGTTCCCCTTCGGTCAACCAAGGACCCCATGCCCTTTGTGTGACACTTCCTCTCCTGCATTCCCCCAAATTTAAAACAACCCCCAGGAAAGAACATCTGGATTAGATGTCTCCCTTTCCTCCTCCATTTTCTGTGTCCAATTATTATGCATAACTGTCTTCTGGAGACTTGTCATTTACAGTTTAACACCTTTTCAGTGGTGAACCAAGACATCTTGACTGAAGTTGTCTTTTGGGCTGTCTTCCCAGATGTCCCCAGGAGCCCTGAGCTCCTTCACAGGCCTGCCCCAGTGCTGGGAAAGTGCTTTCCCTCTCCCAGGAGACAGTGGGCCTTGACCCCGCCACGTCTAGAGTGCCTGCTGGTGTATCATGGTTTCTCCACCTGTGCCCTCTCTCTAATTACCTTGCCTAGATGCACAGCCTCAGAGGTAGAAGAGTGATCTAATGTACTGAGCCATAGGACCATGCTGGGGCTTTCATGTGTCCGCGGGCAAATCATGTAGCCTTCAGGGCCTTATCTGTAAAATGAACTAGTTGGGATGTGTTTAATTATATACTTGGTGTTAAATATTCACTGCAGTTATTAAATGCCTGATAAGTACCTGTGTAGATTGAGGCGATGTTTATAACCCCCGGGAGAAACAGGTGTCACCCCAATTTATAGATGAGGGCTACATGATAATAAAGCCTGAGTTTGGACCCAGATCGTGTCCTGTAACAGCACTTCATCTCACAGGAGACCAGGCCTGGTCTGGGGCCAGAGACTGAGAATCAGGCACTGTGCTCTGACTTCCCTGCCCATGTTTCCCAGACTCCAATCTTTTCTTATAATAGATGGACATCGTAGAACTGCAGGGCTTGGATTACATGGCCCTGCTTGAAAGATAAGTTAATGGGGTCCAGGCCGGGTGGGGCCAGCCTCTCCTTTCCACGTCCCAAGTTAACACTGGCTGACAGCTTCTCTCAACTGTCCACTGCTTTCTCCTCTGTCCACCTGATGCAGTTAACGACCTGCAGCTAAGGGCTGGGCAGGGCCAGGTATGGTTCAGTTTCCGCCCCTGTTCTGTCCTGCCTTTCGGGCTGCGTGCATTCATTCTTGCAGAGAGAAATCCTTTAATGCAGCGAACCCTGTCACTCGTCTGCTCACACTGTCAAATTAATGAGATGATGTTGCTGATTCTTCCCTCACCTGTTATACATTCTCTTAAGATGCTGGTGATTGCATCATAATCCTCTAAAACTTAAATTTTCTTTCTAATTCTGGGTACTATCCGAGTAGGTGGTCTGTAAATAACTCAGTGGCTTTCTCATGACTTAATCATTAGATTTTAATCAGATGTCTTGTTACCCTTGCCCGCGTGCTTCCACAGGCATCCGTCTCCACATGGCTGTTCTGTGTACCCTCCCAGGTGCACCAGTGTTCCACCCTCCTGCTTAGAGTGCAGCTGGGCTGCACGGTTCCGGCCGTGCGTCAGCCCAGCTTCCCAGCACCACTTTGTGCGTTTCTGTGGCGCACGAAGAGCCATTGGAAGGCTCTGCAGCCTGGTCAAGTGCTCCACGTGTGCATGGGAGCTGGGCAGCGATCTCTGGGGAACCAGACAGCCACGTGAGGAGAGGGCCTGCCTGTTCCTCCCTGTAAGCTGCGTCATAAGGCAGAGTGGTCCAGTCCTGCCAGGGTGCGGCCTGGGCCCGGCTGGGGCATGTTGCCATACTGAGGTGCTAGAGCCTGCCCGCCTTCTGTCTCCCTCCACTCCCCCCACTTCAACAGTTCCTTCAGGCCCTGGCTGGCGTAGCTCAGTGGATAGAGCGCGGGCCTGTGAACCAGACGATCGTAGTTCGATTCCCAGTCAGGGCACATGCCTGGGTTGCAGGCCAGTTCCCAGCAGGGGACAAATGAGAGGCAACCATACATTGATATTTCTCTCCCTCTCTCCTTCCCTTCCCCTCTGAAGAGAAATAAAATCTTTTAAATAAATTTTTTTTAAATGTGAGTAAATAAATTTAAAAAAAAAAAGTTCCTTCCGAATGAAGGACCAGTCCCCCTCCCCATGGAGGGGAGACCCAGCGGTTGAGCTGGAGATTCTCCGCACACCCTGAGCAGGTTTGTACCACGCTGCCTCTTTGCATCTGCCTAAAGGGTAGATTTAGCCAATTAACCCAAGGTTACCTTCTTCTCTGATTAATTCCCCATCTGTATTTCCGTGTTGTCTCTCTTTTTCCCCCTCTCCTTCTTCCCTCTTCCTTGCCTCCCCTTCCCTCTGAACCTTACAGATAGCTCGGGAGGCTGAGGCAGCCATGTTCCACCGCAAGCTGTTTGAAGAACTTGTGCGAGCCTCAAGTTACTCCACAGACCTCATGGAAGCCATGGCCATGGGCAGCGTGGAGGCTTCTTATAAGTGTTTAGCGGCAGCTTTGATAGTTCTGACGGAGTCTGGCAGGTAGGGCCTTCACGGCAGGTGACCCTGTAGGATAACCAGCCTCTCGCTGCAGCTGCTCTAGAAGACAGCCAGGGCCCTGGGCTCAGAGCCTCTCTTCTTGTCTGCAGGAAGCCGGCCAGGGAGCTCAGGGCAGTGCAGAGCTGAAGGGTCTTTCAGCTCAGTAGGCACAGGCGGTGTCACAGGCACCTGGTGAGGGACTGGTTCCTGTGAGTCTTGATCTTGCTCAGCTCAGGACCTGAGCTGTAGTGATTGGGCTTGTCTTAGCCTTTGCACCCAGGGACATGTTCCTCGTCAGCTGTCTGTGGGACTCTTTCCCCTCCCTCTCCCATTGCAACACAGCTCTGACAAAGCTCTGTCCCCCTCTCGTCCCTCTGGACGAATGTTGCTCCCCTAGATTGCCCGTGAGGCAGAGGCCGCCATCTACCACTTGCAATTATTTGAGGAGCTCCGCCGCCTGGCGCCCATTACCAGTGACCCCACAGAAGCTGCCGCCGTGGGCGCCGTGGAGGCCTCCTTCAAGTGCTGCAGTGGGGCCATAATCGTCCTCACCAAGTCTGGCAGGTAGGACGTGGCAGCGGCTCCTGGAAATGCCCTGCTCGGTGGCACATTTCCATGGGGGTCCTGGGAGCAGCACATTGAACAATGCTCAGGTAGCACTGAGCCAAGGTAAGACCCTACTCCCTGCCACCTGGACCCTGTAAGGAAGGAGCTCCTTTCGCCTCCCTCCAGGGTCCAGGAACAAGCAGCACCCATTCCCTGGGCTCCAAGGACCCCAGGCAGCACTTGTAAAGTATGAGGGATTTGGACCCAAAGCAAAGTTACAGGTTAAGATGAACTAGAGATTTCACTCCATAACTGCAGATAGACAACTGATTACTTGGTATTTAAAGGCTGATCCTAAAGTAGTAGACCACCAGCTTTGATTATCTCAGTTACTGTGCACTCTTTAAAAATTCATTTTGGAAAAACAGTGCTGTTCACTGACATGCCGTTTGGTTAGTGCATGACCGCCTCTCTGTTTGAACTCGGAAGACATTTCTGGCTCAGGAAGTTCACCGTGTTGTCATACGGCCAAGCTGAGGCCTATGTTTGGCCACTGACTCGGGACCCTTCCTAGTCCTGGACATTGAGTTATCGTCCTTCATGCCCCCGGTCTCGGTCCCTCGTCCCTCCCCACGGTCAGCTGGGGTTTCATGGGAGACGAGCCGGGCAGGCAGTCCCCATGCACCTGGCGGCAGCAGGGGAGCCGCCTGCAGAGTTCAGATCTGTGCCGCTTCCCTCAGCAGAGCGCTTAGGATAGGCAGCTCCAGAGACTGGGGTTGACCTTTATGAAAAGGTCCAGCCTTCGCCATTTGACTATTTTTAGCTCTAGTCTCCTGGGATTTCACACTTAGCCCATCCTGACTTCAGCAGTTACTTCCTTCTGAAAGTCTCGCATGGAGGCCAGGCTGTAAGCAGGGCATTCTCTGCTGTAACATGACTTAAGTTTCCTTGACACCTGTCGAGTGTCCGCATGGCTTGCCTTCTGGGCCCAGTCCCTCCTTCGTTCTCTTCCCGACTCCTGAGACACATCTGTGAGTGCAAGTGTACAGGAAGTAAGTGCCCAGCACCAGGGCGGAGACGCCTGCCTCCCAAGGAAACCTGCATAGGCAGAGCCTCCCCCACCAGCACTTCCAGCTCCCGGTCTTGCCCTCTGGATAGCGCCCAGATTTCTCAGCCTCACTTAAGATACTCAGGTTTGACTCGATCTCTAGAACTCAGTTGCTGGGACTGTTTCAGGGACCTGGAGGACGTGCAGGGTGGGGACGGGGACCACTGATAGGGAAGGCGGCTCGTGGTGCAGATTCCCGGGGGGTGGTGGGCCCTGTTTCTGTTCTTTGCAGATGTCAAGGGTCACATGCTATTCACATGCTGCGCTTGGCTTATAGGAGTTACTGGCCTCCAGAGAAGTGGGTGCTGGGAGGCTGGGCCGGGGCTGCCTCCCTGTGCCAGAATGGAAAAATTCGGACGGGGCGTTCTGCCAGCTATGGGCCATGTGGGGAAAGTGGGTGAGACTGACCATGCTGGGTCAGTAGGATCATGGGGCTCTGGTCTGTAGGGAGGGGTGGAGGACAGATGAATCACACAGCTCTGGAGAAAAGTGATACGCTGTGGAGGGTATAGGAAGAGACTGCCCTAGCCATGGGAGCCAGTTCCTGGCTCCCACAACAGGGCCCAGGGAGTAGATGTTGAAATGGCCAGAGCCTCAGGCTGGCATAGTGAGTTGCATTTCGGGGTGAGCTGTAGAAGCCCCTGAGGGGTTTCCTGGGAGGCTTCCGGGACAGTTTAAAGATCTCTTCCCCCTGTCTTTATCCCATCTTAGGTCTGCTCACCAGGTGGCCAGGTACCGCCCCCGTGCCCCCATTATTGCTGTGACTCGTAATCACCAGACAGCTCGCCAGGCCCACCTGTACCGTGGCATCTTCCCCGTGGTGTGTAAGGACCCAGTGCAGGAGGCCTGGGCTGAGGACGTGGACCTCCGGGTGAACTTGGCCATGAATGTTGGTATGTGGCTGGGAGCAAGGGCTAGAGCCTGGGGTGGGGCTGCTTGCACACGGGCTCCCTGGGGCAGTGGAAGGGGGGATGTGCAGACTGTGGGCTGCAAGAGCCCTGGCTGCTCTCACTGGGAAAGTTCTCTTTGATTCCTCCATCCCCTTCCTTGGTGTCTTGGGCTGAGCCCAGGAGGGGAGAGAAGGACTTGGCGCTGTGGAGCTGAGCAGCCCACTTTGTGTCTCCTCACTCTTCCAGTCTAGGGGCCCAAGCCAAAGGGCCCCAGGTAACTGGGATTGTTTGTTCTTTGGCATCTTATTACTCAGATTTTTAAATAAAATTGGTCAGAGCTCCTGCACTTGTACTGTTGGGTACTGATGTGGACTCTGTCCCTGTGTGAGTATAGGATGCCATGGGATGAGAGGAAGCAGCTAGCTCTGACCTTAGGCAAGGCTCTCCACCCCTAGAGTATAAAATGAATGATGTCCAAAGGTCCCTGGCAATTCTGCCATCGGAATGATACGGAAATCTCAGGGCTGCCCTCACCCCTTTGCTTGGGCTCTGAGGCTGGTGCCACCTTGTGGTGTAAAAAAGTAATAGCCAGCCCTGCTTGCTATTTCTGGGTTGTGGGGCAATGTGCCAGGTTCATACCTGCCTCACTTAGCAGTGACTCACATGCTTCCCTTCTCTTCCTTCAGGCAAGGCCCGAGGCTTCTTCAAGAAGGGAGACGTGGTCATTGTGCTGACTGGGTGGCGTCCTGGCTCTGGCTTCACCAACACCATGCGTGTAGTGCCTGTGCCATGATGGGCCCCAGAGCCCTTCCAACCCCTGCCCCGTCCCTTTCCCCCAACCCATCTATTAGGCCAGCAATGCTTGTAGTGAGTGCTCACTTAGGGCTGTGGTGTGGCACTGGTGGGCTGGGACACCAGGGAGGAAGGTTAATGCCTCTGTATAACATGGCTACTTTTAAGACCCTGCTCTGGTGAGGTAGCCCAGAGCTAGGCTACCGATCTTTTGGCCCCACCCAAGCAAGAGAGGCAGGGGTGCAGGACTGGAGGCTCTAGAGCTTAACATAGAGGGCAACAGCTCCTGCTTCTCCGTCGTGCAGTCTGTCCAGTTCCTGTAGAAATGTACACTCAGAGCACCCCCAAGCCTCGCCTGGGTCAGGAGATAGCCAGCTAGAGAAGGCATTGGTTCCGGTGTCAGCAGACTCTGGCCCTGGCCTTCACTTGCTTCTCCAACCCCGTCAGCCTTCCCCACTCCCACCTTCCGGGGCACCTCTGTTCCTGCACTCGACTCAGCTGTGACTGCAGACAAACACTCCACCCTCCACCTTCATTTTCCCCACTCCAGCTGCCTCCAGGCCTGTTGCTATAGAGCCTACCTGTATGTCAATAAACAGCAGCTGAAGCACCTATACTGCCTCTCTTTTCTGATGGGGGTGGGGGCTGGTCCCTGCCCTCTGAATAGGGTGAGAATGGCATGGGCCTCAGGCTCCTGTTGGAGGCTCCCAAACAGCTCAGGCCACCTGTTGTCCTGTCCGTCTCCACAGTGCAGAAGTGCAGGGAAGCAGCAGCTGACTCTCGCATAGGTTACTCGCTTCAGGACTCTGGGAAGGGGTGCTGGCTGTGTAAAAGCTGCAGCTGATGCCCTGGCTGGTTTAGCTCAGTGGAGTGAGTACCTGCCTGCAAACCAAAGGGTCACTGGTTTGATTCCCAGTCATGGCACATACCTGAGGTGGGGGGCGGTGCACAAGAGCCAACCACACACTGATGTGTCTCTTCCTCTCTAAAATAAACAAAACACCTTGCAGCTGGACATTTTAATGGCTTGCTTGAACCAAAGATGAGAGGACAGTGACAAGGGACCCTCTCCTGCTCTGATGGGCAAACTGGGAGTGAAGTGGCCCTTACCCTGCTCTCTTAGGCCTTCAGGCAGTAGAGGCCCCTGGTGGGAGCTGTAGGGTGAGACCTGGCTCCTGAGACCGGCTTCTGCTCCCAGTTCCCAGCACAATCTCAGACCTGGTCTGCGCCCCTTCTGTTTGCTATGCCCTCCCTCCATGGCGCAGCTGGGTCAGGGAGAGTTTGGGGAGTAGAAATGAATCTGACGTGGACCTTCCCCCTCGCCTGACCTACCTTGTGAGTTTGGTGGGTGGGGATACTCGGAAGGGGCCGCTAGGCCAGAAGAGTTGGGGAGATCTGAGTGTGAGCCCAGTCTTAGGGCCCAGTTCGTTGGCACCCCGCCAGCACCACCAATCAGCCCTTCTGCTTCCACAGGCTTCCCCCACTCTTCGTCGGGGCACTTTCATTCTTTCCCAGGCTCCTTGAACAGCGTTTCGCCTGGGCAACACTGAAGTTTCCAATTCTGGGGGAAGTGCATGGAAGCATTCTAGCTCCATGTTTGTCGACTGTCATGTTCAACATGCCTCTGGTGTGGAAAGAAGTTGAAAGCTACCCTGGAGTTCAGTGCTGGGAGGGTTTGGAGGAGGGCTGGAACCAGAGCCGAGACTGGGAGGGCTGGAGAGGAAGAACGTGGGGCCAACCCAAGGCCCTCGCTGTGAAGGGTGAGAGGTACAAACCCAAGGAGTCGTAGGATCCTTGCGGCGCTGGAGTCTGGAGAGGGGAAGGACCAGCCAGTGGGCAGGGCTCGTCCCGTTAATGGCAGCCAATGGGCGGGAGGAGGCAGGCCCTCTGGCGGGCGGGGGTCGGGCCAGCCGGGTCAGGCAGCTCGGTCCTCGGGGCGCTTGCTGGAGGCGCCGTGATGACTGCTCTGAGCAGGGTTGAGGCTGCGGAGGCCGGCAGGTAAGGGGCTGCAACCCTCACCCTGGGCTCGGGGCCCCGAGGCTGCTGCGAGAGGCCGGGCGGGAGCCGCCGTGCTGGGTGCCTTCTGCCCAGAGGGCAGGCACTTCCCGGCCACCAGAGCGCAGGCTCGGCTCCAGAACTTCCCCGCGCCCACCCTGGTGCTTCTCGGGCTGCTGGGTGTTCATGCCAGGGCGCACGTTGTTGGGCTTGTCTGCGCTCAGCGAGAGGTGTCGGGACGTCGGGATGAGGGACCTCGGGGCAGCATCAGGGCTGCGGAGGGCACCCCCTTTGGGACTCCCCCCGTAGTCCACCACCACCACCACCCTCTGCCATCATCACTATTCATTCATACACGCACCCATTCATTCACTCATTCCCCAGCCATGTCGACCCCCAGCCCTGAGTGCTCCCCACCCGAAGGCTGGTGCTTCCCTGCCGCCCCCTTGGTGGGGGTGTCAGCCTGTCTGCCTTCCCAGCCAGGTGTGCGATTGTAGTGCCCTGCGGATGCCCAGGAGGCAAACCGGAGCTGTAGTGGCATGACTGGGCCGCACCCGCGCGTCGGGCCCATCCTGGTCGGGCGGGCTGGGGCCGGTCTCTCAGCCTCCAGATCTGATCCAAAGTCTCTCTGGGAGGAAGAAAAGTTCTTGCAGCGGGGGAAGGGGCAAGGAGGCAGGGGAAGGGGGCAGGTGGTATTTCAGATGATATTGAGAATTGTGGCCTCTGCCCCTTGGGGGATGGGATTATTTGGAGGAAGGCAGAGCCAGTGGATGAGGCTTGTTCAGGTCCCAGGCACCACAGTCTGAGCTCTGGGGCCCCGGGGTTGGGGGGGGCAGCCTGGAAACCCTAGCCCTCTAGCACTGAGACAGAAGGCATGGATGTGAGTCCTGTGCCCACGCCACACAGGTATTTGGAGCTGTGGGAATGCTTCAGGGCTCCCTCTGTCCTGTCCTCAAAGAGGCTGGTGGGGCCCTACCCAGCCGCCCCTACCCCGTAATTGTTTAAAGGGGGCGTCGTTGTAGGGATTGGGCTCCTAGAGAAAGAGTACCCTGACCATCTGTGACGTCTTTGCGCCATGTATACCTCCAGCTGGCTCTGAGGTTCAGCTCTTTTCAGAGCAAAGACTTCTGGAGTTGCCAGGAGAGGTGGATAGAGGGTGTTCCTCCCTCTCTGCAGTGGGGTGGGGGTCAGTATGCCCCTCCACAGTCCTCTGATCACACTGGCTGGAGTCCAGTCCAGTCCATGCTGGCAGACACACTCAGATGTGAGGCTGCAGTTTGACCAGGCCAGTGAAGCAGTGAGCATCTCTGGAGCAAATGGGCAGTCTGCAGGGTGCAGCTGACAGAGGCTGGCACTGAGCTTCCAGGGCAGTTTCCGCTGGAGACAAATCAAAGCTCTCCTTCCTGACTTACCTTTGAGAGAACGTTCTGAATATCCTAGAGGGGAAAGCCCAGGCCCTATCTATGTCTTGTTGTTACTAGTTGCTACTAGTTGCTTTCAAATTAAAAAAAAAAAAAAATTAGTTTAGGCAAGTCCTCAAAGTCTTAATGCAGGCCAGAGAGACCTGGGTGCCTATTCATCCACCTGGGATGCCCCCCGAGGCTGAGGTGGGCAGTACTAGGTATGGCTTTATGGCAGCCAGCCTCTCTGCAGCTTTTCTGCCCACCTGCTCTGGTGGTTCCTCCCAGTCCTTAACCTGGTGAAGCTGTGGCTTTGGTCCTTGAATGCTACATACATACCATATTTATCAGAGCAATGTGAAGAGCCTTGTTCAGGGAATCAGGAGTTCTCAGCCAAATGCTGTTCCTGTTTTGCTGTGACTTGAAGACGAGGCAGGTCTTCTCTCTGGGCCTGCTTTGCCCCACGTACACCTCCAGCCAGCTCCGAAGTCCAGCTCCTTTCAGAGCACAGACTTTCATGGTTGCAGGGAGGGGCGTAAAGGGTGTCCCTCTACCTGCCAGTGAGGCGATTGGACTGTAGACCCCCTAAAGCCCTTCTCCATGTAGTCATCCAGTGATTCTGCTGCCTAGCACATTTCTCCTCAATTTCCGAAGGCATTTGATTTCTTCACATTATTTCCTCTTTGCTATGACTACCTATAGAAAGCCCATGCATTTGAGAACAGTGCAGCACTCCACTTCGGTGTCCAGTGTCTGCATCCGGGACACCAGAAAATCACTTGTTTTGCTCTTTTCTGAGAAGTGAAAATCGTTCTTTGGCGTGAGGTCCATCTTGGCCACGATGCTGCTCTTCACCTGGGCTGCAGGGCATGGATCTGTCACCGCCTGTTATCACCAACCTTTGAAGCTTTGATTAATTCCTCAGCTGTTTACTAAGGTAGGAAAAGGAGAAGGGGAGGGCACAGAAGCCCCTGGACCTGGAGCTTTCTGTGTGATTCAGAAGGAAGTGCCTCCCCAGGGAGGAACTGCCTGTTACTGAGTGGATCCCAGAAGGAGGAAACTAAGCCCCCGCAGGGCAAACGTGTCCCTCCTCCCTCCCCAGCACAACTGCACCTTTTTATTGGTCTGGAGATGCTCTGGTCTCGTAATTTAGGACTGGAGTGTTTTAACAGCTTGTGATGGTTAATCCAAGTCCTTGTCCTAAATCAGTGTTTCCCTCAGGTTTAAACTACACCACAAAATCACATCGTTAATTTTTTAAATAGACATTTGCTTTTGGCAGCCACTGTGGTTTTTTTTTTTAATATGAAATAAAAAGCATGTAAAGAACTAGTTCTGATCAAACATGAATTGCTTTTCCTCCTGATGTGTTGACATGACAGGACAGTGATATTCAATGATTGTCAGAGTCCTGCCGGCATCTCATTTTGTCAGTGTCCCTGTGTTTTATCTGACTTACGGTCAGAGCAGCAGTGTGGATGGTCCGGGTGAGCCCGCCGCCGTGACGGGCAGCAAGACTGGTTTCCTCTCTCTTCTATAGAAAAAAATGAAATATTTCTGATATGCTTTAACATGAATCAAATTCCTTGAAATTTGCCCATGATCACCAGGGCCACGCAAAATGCTATTTTAAAATAAGTTTTGAAGTTTGAATTTTGAAGGTCTGCTCAGAATGTTATTTTAAAATAACCTAGTCACAATACCTCAGAATTGATATGCATATAGGGCTTCCTTGATTACAGGCGGAAAATGCTTATATTATTTAAATTAAAACTCCAATAGCATTTTCACACCTAAAAAAATAACAGTAACTCCTTAAAATCATCACATATCTAGTTATCATTTAAAGTTCCCCCACCAACTCATAAATGTTTTTGTACCACTTATTTATTTCAGTAAGGATACCAGTGAGGACTTACAAGTGGTCGGCACATCACATGTCTATGTCTATTTCTCTGTCGTCTTTTGTAAGCTGTAGGTTCCCTTCCGTTTCTTTGTTGTTACAATTTCTTTGTTGAAGAAACAGTATTATTTGTCCTATACTATTTCCCAGTTTGTTGGTGTTGTTTAAAATATTCCTCTGACTCCTGTATTTTTTAAAAGATTTTATTTATTTATCTTTAGAGGGGAAGGGAAGGAGAAAGGGAAAGAAACATCAATGTATGGTTGCTTCTCATGCATCCCCTGCTGGGAACTGGCCTGCAACCCAGGCATGTACCCTGACTGGGAATCGAACTGCGATTCTTTGGTTCGCAGGCCTGCGCTCAACGCACTGAGCTACACCAGTCAGGGCTGACTCCTGTATTTTTTATAAATAGAGAGTTGGATCTAGAAGTTGCTCAGATGCAAGAGGTGTTAAGCTCTTGAGGAAGCACATCTGGCTGTTTCTATTTGAATGATGTTAGCGGCCATTGATGATTATTTCATTCAGACCCATTATTCATTAGAGATTGTAAAATGGTATTGCTCTAATTCTGTCACTCTTTCATCATTTATTAGCTTGAATCTATCCATAAAAAGAAGTGTTTCCTCTTTATTTGGTTACCCTGAGGTATAGCTAGTACTAGAAAGGCAAAATTTAACTCTTTATTTTTATTAACAATTTTTCAAAATAATGAAATGAGTCCCTAGTACTTGCTAAAGGTGACTAATTTTTAAATTATTATAACCTTGTGGATTTAAACTGAGTTGAGGTGTCTCAGTCCATCTTAGACATCATTCTTACTGACATGCAAATTGCCCCAGCTTCTGCCATTTCCAAAGGCTCCTGAGTCCTTGTGCCATGACCGAGTCTTTGCCGGCTTCCTTGTGTGATTAGATATTTCATGCTCATTTGTGCATTTCCTACCCAAATCTGGAGTCAGCCATTTCTCCAAGGAGTGTAGATTCCTTTTAGTAGGAAATGGTATTTAGAGACCATAATCTAAGCACCAAGGGTGTTTATTACTAGCTGAATACTTATTTTTTATGGTAATCAGTTTTGGAGTTTATATTCTAAATCCATTTTGTTGCCGATCAAATTGAAGTTGTATTTCCTATCATTTGGGGAGTCATAGGCTGCATTAAAAATCGCATACAAGTGAAATTCTCTCTTTCCAGAGGCATGCCTCTTTGCTCAGACACAACAGTTTTGCCATCATTTCAGGAGTCCGCTGACCCACCCTGACCCTTTGCCTGAACTCTGGGGTCTATTAGACTGTCAGCTGTGGGGCATGAAAGTGGAGGAGGACTTGGGAAAACTAGGCTGTAGGGTCTTCCAGTATCAGATCCAGGAGAAGAGAGGCTCTGAGTGGCCACAGACCAGACTCTGCACTGGTCACAGCAACAGTGGGGATCCAATTTTATTAAGGAAGGAACATGATGACAAAGATTTGTTCCTGGTGAAAGATCAGTAGAGTACAGTCCATCTGGGTGTTGGAAAGAATTTTGTAACAATCAGGCTACAGCGATATACGTGATGGGTGATATTCACATGTAGGCACATACTTTGAAATTATGCACGCCCAGTTACAAATCTACCTTTTTTTTTCACCCACTCGAATATTTATTTCCTTATACCAAGTTCCTTGATGTGGATAACAGTGGACAAGTTCTTTTTTCTTTTCCTTTATTCATTCTCAGATGTAGTCATTGTGGAATAATTCAGGAAAAGCTCGGGCATCAGAAGGACCTGGTCACACATCCTTGCTCCACAAATTAATGCTGAGCGACTGCTGGTCCAAGCCTCCCTTTCTTCATCTCTACAGTTACATCTGGCCCACCTAAAGGTTCTCAGGCTGTGTAATGGTCTGGCCACCAAAAGTTAGGTCCCCTGCAGTACCTCTAGCTTTGAGAATCTGAGACCAGGACTCTGATAATTTAGCCCTGGCTGTAGGAAGAGCCTGATCTGTTTTCCTTTTCAAGGTGCAAAGTTCATTTTTAAAAAATATACACTGTTTTTTTTAATTAGGTAAGGTGTTTATTTTAACATTTTTTATTTTAATTGTTGTTCAAGTACAGTTTTCTTTTACTCCCATTAGCCCATACAAATACACTCTTTATTTGGAGATAATGGTGGATTCACATGCAATTGTATAAAATAATGCAGAGATCCCATGTACATTTCACTCAATTTCTCCCAGGGGTGACATCCTGCATGACAATAGTACAATTAGCACAACCAGAAAATTGACATTGATGTAATTCATCGACATTGCTCAGATTTCACCACCTTTCCATGCACGTGTGTGTGTGTGTGTGTGTGTGTGTGTGTAGTTTTGTGCAGTTTTTATTACATGTGAGGATTTGGCAAAGTTCATTTTTAAAATCAAGGTTTCTTTTCCTGTTGGATGCTGAGGGTTTCCATGTAAGAAGAATGGGGTGTTAGGAATTTGGAACTTCAGAGGGTCGTGCTGGTGAATACTGTTGTGCCCCAGGGGACAAGGCGTTAGTTCGGGGTTTTATTCCTTGCTGTGTCCTTCTCCCTCTTCCTTTGAATTCTTTTCTCCAAATGAAAATAGTTTGTTTGTTGTAGTCATTAAAATTAAAGCAAAGTATATGAAAAAGTAAATAGAAGAAAATTTTTTAAAAAAAGCACCTACAATCCCAACTAAGGGAAAAATATTGTTAGAATTTTGGTGAGGATCCTTTCCATATACATTTTATTATGCATGCTGTTCTGTATAACACCTTTTCCAGCGTTACAGAAAGCTATCTGTCCGTGTTAACAGACTTTTTTTTAATAAATAAGTTTTAATAAATAACTGGATAAATATTTTAATAGTTACATAGCCTTTCATCCTATGAATAAACCATAATTTGTTCATGCCCTATGGTTTCTTCTCTTCTAACTACACTTCAGTGAACGCTCTTATGCATTTAAATTTGTGTCCAATTAGTTTCTAAGAATAAACTGTCAGACGTGAAATTGATGAGTCTGAGGGGCATCCACATGCGGGGTGTGCCTGTCCTGCTCCCAGCAGCATGTGAGGCTGCTCATTTAGCAACATGTTGACTAGCAGTGGATACTATTAAACTTTTTATTTTATTTTAATTTTTTTGTCTTTAGAGGGGAAGGGAAGGAGAGAGGGAGAGAAATATCAATGTATGGTTGCCTCTTGCACATCCCCCTGCTGGGAACTGGCCTGCAACTCAGGCATGTGCCCTGACTGGGAATCGAACCATGGTTTTTTGGCTCACAGGCCCACGTTCAATCCACTGAGCCACACCAGCCAGGGCTATACTATTAAACTTTTAAGCCTTTGGAATTTAATAAGTAAAAAAAAGATGTTTATTTTATGTTATTTTTAAGTATTTTTTTTTTGCTGTTTTTAGGATTGCATGCCTACTATATAAATTTAAACAAAACAAAAATTTTAGAGTGAAAATCACCCCTTAATTCTAAGATATAATCACTGTTGTTTGAGATACATCCTTAAGTAAAGATTTTTTAATCTTATCAATAGATTATATGTTACTTACTAATTCGTACCTCCTTTTCACTAAAGAACACATTTTGGACTTTCTTCCATAATAGTACATACAGCTGTACTCCATCCTTTGAGTCCATTGCATAGGAATTCAGTATGTTGATAAAATATTACTTTGGTATTTCCATTTCTCCCATAATTGTTAACCATATGAATATACGTATTTGGCTACTTCTCCATTCATTTTTTAATATCAAGTTCTGTGAAATTGAGTTGTCGAGTCAAAAGATTTGTATTTCTTAAGGCATTTGAAACATGTCAGAACAGTTAACTCAGTTTTCAATCTCGTCATGGGGTATGAAGAATGCTTATTTCCACATTTTTGGTAATGTTGAGCACTATAATTTTTTTAAAAGGTTTATGAACAAGATAGGTAAGGGACTTCTTTTATGACTGGAATGTTTATATTCTTTATTCACTTTTCTACTAGATTGTTTACCTTTTTCTTATTGACTTGGATGAGCTCATTATATGTTCAAAAATACTAGTTCTTCATCAGTTTAAATTTTGATGTACAAAGGTTTTTAATTTTTATGTGATTGATTTTTTTCTGTTCTGAGTTTTATAGTTTGCTTAGACTTTTCCTGGTATTTTAATAATGTCCTCCATTTTATTTTATGTTTTTATGGATTTAGAAACTATTTGGATATTTACCCTACCTGGCATTTATTTTTGTGAATGATGTGAGGTAGCCATTACCATGGATTGGACAATCGATTCTTTTCCTACTTATTTGAAATATTTTCTTAATTATATATACTAAATTCTCAGATACCTATTGATCTTATCCTGGACTTACATTCTCTCTCCCCTGCTTTATAATTATATATATATATATATATTTCATATATAGTATATATGTTATGTACATGACTTATTTTATACACATATACATATAATTTTTTTATCCTCACCCAAGCACCGAATGGTACCAGGGAGCACAGGCACCCACAAGGGGACCAAACCCACAGCCCAGGTGTGTGCCCTGACAGGAACTCCCCCTAAAATTAGTCTTCAGCTCCAGCCAAGTGAGCCACGCTGGCCGGGGCTATGGCTCTATTAATCTTTCCTAAATCAGTGCATACTGTGTTATTTTAGTTGACCTAGCTTTGTCGTTTGTTCTGACATCTGGTAGGGCAAAACTCTCCCATTTAATTTGGCAGAAATGAGCCCTGGCTGGTGTGGCTCGGTTGGTGGGGTGTCTTCCCACAAAGCAAACCAGAAGCTCAGAGGCTGCGGTTTGGTTCCCTGTCGGGTCGCCCATGAAAGGCCTGTTTGTCTCTCACGTGGACGTTTCTCTCCCGCTCTCTCCCTGCCTTCCCTTCTCTCGAAAATCAGTCAGCATGTCCTCGGGTGAGGATTAAAAATATTGGGGATACATTTGCTGCTGTAAAATGTTAGATCTTCCCACTCAAGAACAGAGTTTATCTCTCCGTTTATCCAAGCCTCCTTTCATGTCATTTTTAAATGTCTGTGTGGTTTTCTTCTCATATATTTTTACATTTTTAATGTTTATTCTTGGGTACCTCAAATGTGTCATTCCCCAAAATATACTTTACAACTGTTTATTGAAGGTTTACAGAGAAACTACTGATTTTTATATTGACCTTGTCTGTACCAAGTAATAATTAACTCCATAACAGTTCATTATGTTTCTGTTCCAATCAAAACTTTGCCTAGACCAGTGCCCAAATAAATATAAAACTATCCGGACCACGTCCTTTCTTACGGTTTTTCAATTGATTAATTATATGTCCTCCAGGTAGTTTATCATACCATCTTTCAAATAATAAGTGTCTTTTTAGTATATAAACCTTTCCTTTTTCTGGTCCTTGTGCAAAGGCTAGAGCCTCCAGAACAATGTTGAATAGCGGTGACGAGAGCAGGCATTCCTAGGGGGTTTCATCATTTAGACAACAGGGTCCTTGCCGCAGGAAAAGGTCTCAGCAAGCTCCTTAAAACTAGTATAGGTCGTCGGTCAGGAATCTGAACCATTAGCCAGAGCACTGCTTCGGGCAGCAGAGCTGGCCGGAGCCCGCTGCAGGGCGCGGAGCTGGGCCTGCTTGGGGCGCCTCAAATCCGGCCCGCTGCCAGGTTTGGTGCTGGGCACCCACCGGGGAGCGGTTCCCGGATGGGGCGCGGCCTCCCTTTGCAGGGAGGTCAGGAGGTACCGGCGAGCAGACGCGCCCTCCACAGCGCCCCCAGGCTGCCCCAGCTTTTACTCTCATGCCTGAGCAGCCCTGAGCCTCAGCGGCGGAGCGGGAGGGATCTTGGGCGTCCCGCGAAGTGCCGCGCTGGAATTCTGGGCGCGGCTGCCCTCTTGGCGCAGAAAATGGACTTGTGGTTTGAGGGCTAGTCGGCCTGAGGGTGGATTAGTGCAGGGCGGATGGCTGGGGAAGGGTGGGCCGGGCAGTGGGGCTGAGGGCCAAGAACAGTGCCTTCTCCCTCCGGACCCCAAACATGCCCCTCAGGGAATCAGGGGGGCACAGACCATGGCTTCTCCTTCTCCTGCCCCAGGGGAGGGGTCGCCGTGGTTTCGCTGGGAGGAAAGCCAAATGCAGGGGTGGGGTGGTGCTGAGCTGCTGACCCGAATTTTCAGCTGTGCTCAGCAGCACCGTCACCCGTGGTCGCAGGCTCGGCCTCACCGTGCATCCCTGGGATGCAGTCGCGGGTGGGGAAGCGGACAGGGTGGCGGGGCCTTTAGCGCCCAGTCCGGATTATGACGGCCTTTAGGTCTCCTCGTCCTGGACCTCGGGCGACTGCACTGCCTTCCCATTCCTCCTTTTTGAAACACTCCTTGGGATTTCACAACCGCCTGTACACCTGATATTTCTTCTACCTCTTGGGCCCCTCTCTCCTAAGCTCCTTGAGGGACTCCTTTTCCCCTCACAGCCTGTAAGTGTTGCGCTTCTTGAGGTCCCAGACTTCTCTCTCTACCCCCCTCCTCAGACACTGTTGGCCGTGGGTATATCCTCCGGTTTCGCATCCCTGGATTCAATCAACCAGGGGTCGAAATATATTTGGGGGTGGGAGGAAATCCCAGAAAATTCCACACTGAATCCCCACGAGCGAAGTGATTATATGTAGGCGAACCCCGCTGTAGCCCACATGACGATATGGGGGATAGGCAGTACAACCACCATTTCATAAGGGACTTGAGCATCCTGTAATCCACAGGATTGAGGGGGGAGGTGCTGGAACCAACCCCCCTGTGTATAGTGAAGGACAACTTCACAATTCACATACCATAAAATTCACCCTTTTAAAATGTACAATGCAGTGGCTTTTGGTACAGTCACAAAGTTGTACAACCATTATCACTAAGTCCTGAACAGTTTCATCACCCTGAACGAAATCCTGTGTCCACCTGTCACTTCCTAGGTGCCCCTCCCTCAGCCCCTGGCAATTACTAATCTATTTTTTCTCTATCTATGTTTGCCAATTCTGGGTGTTTCCTGTACCTGGGATCACAAAATGTGTGGTATTTTGTGACTAGCTTCTTTCACTTAGTGTAATGTTTTTAAGGTTCATTCATATTGTAGCAGATATCAGTACTTATGTTTTTTAACGGCCGAATAATATTCCACTGTATGGCTATACCACATTTCCTTTATCCGTTCATCAGTTGATGGATATCAGGGTCTGCGTTTTGGGGCTATTATGATAATAATCATTATAATGCTATGAGCATCCTTGTATAGAACTTTACGTGGACATGTATTCAGTCCTCTTGGAGGGCTGAGAGTACACCTGGGAGTGGAACCGCAGGGCCACACGCGAACCCTGTGTATAGCCATTTGAGGCACCACTGCACTGTTCTGCAAAGCACTTGCACCAGCGGGGTCTGAGGGCTCCAGTTTCTCCACACCCTCACCAGGACCTGGTATCAATCACGGTCTCCTAGTGACCGTAGCTCCTCCTGGTTTTGATTCGCATTTCCCCCATGACTAATGATGTTGAGCATCTTTTCATGCACCGATTGGTCTTTGATATATTCTTTAGAAAAATGTTTGTTTATTCAAACATTTGTCCATTTTAGTTGGGTTATTTGTCTTTTTATTGTTCAGTTTTAAGGGTCCCTTTTTAAAAGAAGTTTTAAATTGTGGTTAAGAAGAACGTGTAACATAAAAACCACCATGTTAACCATCTCTGTGTTCATTGGTGCGGTTGCAGCAGTGCCAAGTATATTTATATCGTTGCGAACTCCATTTCCAGAATTTTTCATCTTGCGAAACTGAAACTCTATACCCTTTCAACAATTCCTCATGTTCCCCTCCCCCAGCCCCTGGCAGCCGAATTCTACTTTCTGTCTCTCTGAGCGTGACTTGTCCAGAGACTTCCTGTGGGTGGGCTCCCACGGTGTCTGTCTTTTTGCCGCAGGCTTCCTTCACTCAGCATAATTATCTTCAAGGTTGTGAGAGTGCTTTGTGTATTCTGGACACTAGTCTCTTATTAGATATCTGATCTGCAGTTGTTCTCTCCAGTCCGTGGGGTTTTCTTTTCGCTTTCTTGAAGACGGCAGCAGCAGCAGCAGGAGTTTCTAAGTTTGATGAAGTTTAATTGATCTACTTTTTCTTGTTTCTTTTGTGGTTTTGATGTATCTTAAGAGACCATTGTCTAATCGACGGTCACAAAGATTTACACCTATGTTTTCTTCCTCTGACATTTTAAAAAAAAATTTTGTATGTGGTGAGAGATAGGGTCCAACCGAATTCTTTTCCCATGCCTATCCAGATGTCCCAGCGCCTTTGCTGAAAAACTGTTTTTTCCCTCATGGACTGGGTCTTGGCACCTCTGTCGGTAGCTTCCCTTCTTTAGGGACACGCTCTCCCCGGGGCGTCTTTCCGCTCCTGCGCCGCCAGGGGCGAACAAACAACTCCCGAAAGGAGTCCCTCCACCTGGACCCTTCTCCTGAGCTTCTCGGCCAGATAGGGCCTGACGCCGTCCCTTCAATGCTTCTCACACAAGTTCCAGACTGAACTCACCATTGTTGCCTTCGAAGATGTTCTGTTTCTAACACAAAAACATTCCCCCCTGTTTTTGTCTCAGCAATACGGAGCAGCATCATACTCGATTGAACCAAAAATCAACTGTCACATTTGATTTTTTTCCCCTTACACCCCATATCTAATGAATTGATCACCAAGTGAGGGTGGTTCCACTTGGAAACATATCTCCTGAATCCATCTCTGGCCCTCCATCATCACTGCCACCAAGTCTGGGACATTATTTCTCTGCTGGAATATAGTCTCCTAACCAATCTGCCCTCGTGGAAGATTTTGAACACACAGGGGAGGAGCCAGTAGTAGGGTGGCCCCCGACGTGCCCGTCAGCCAGGTCCGATAAGCACCAACGTGAGGTTGGCCCCGTTTGGTCAGTATCCACCCTCTGCCCCGCCTCCTCCGATTAACTGTGAAGCACATCTATGTATCAGTCATCTCTCTTAAAATTTTAATTTCTTTCCATTTTACTATTAAAATACATTTAACATACAATATTATGTTACTTTCAGGTGTGTAATATAGTTATTCAACACTTACATACCTAACAAAGTGATCACAGTAAGCCTAGTAACCATCTGATACCATACAAGGTTATTACAATATTATTGATTATATTCTCTGTTCTGTACAGTATATCTCTGTGACTTATTTATATTATGGCTGGATTTGTGCACCTCTTTACACCCCTTCACCTTTTTCACCCTTCCCACTCACCCCCTTCCCTCTGGCCACCATCAGGTTTTCTCTCTGCATCTGTGAGTCCGTGTCTGTTCTGTTTGTGCACTTGTTTAGGTTCCACATGTAAGTGGCGTCATATGGTATTTGTCCTCCTCTGCCTGACTTACTTCACTTAGCATCATACCCTCTAAAGGTCCATCCATGTTGTCAAAAATGTAAGACTGTTGGCTGAGTAATATTCCACTGTGTATATATACCTCACCTAATTTACACATTCATCCATCAATAAACATTTAGGCTGCTTCCAAATCTTAGCTATTGTAAACAATGCTGCGATGAACATGTGTCCCTTGGAGTTAACATCTCTTATTTTCTTCAGGTAGATAGCCAGAGACAGAAATTCTGGGTCATAGAATTCTGCTTTTAATTTTTTTGAAGAACCTCCATACCACTTTCCATAGTGGCTGCAGCAATTTGCAATCCCACCAACAGTGTATGAAAGATTTTTTTAATGACATGTTTACAGATAAAAAAAATAAAATATCTAAGATAAAAAATACATTGCAAAAGATTAAGAAGAAAAAAACATGGAACGCTTCACAAATACACATGTCATCCTTGCGTATGAATCTCCTTTGTACGTGTGAATCTTTTCACACGTGGGGGGCCGAGTGAATCTCCTTTGTACGGTTCCAACTTCAGCACGCCTGCCACGGCAGCAAGCCCTCAGAGTCCTCTCTTTAGCGTGCAAAGTTGATAGTGTATTTCTTTGTTTAATTCCCTTCATCGATTCCCCGTTGCTTTTAAGAGAATGATGAAAACCCTTACTGGTGCCAGGACCCTGCATGATTTAACCCTGCTGACCGCTCCAGCCTCACTGCTCACTGCTTTCCTGTTCATTTCTACCCTCCAGACACAAAGGCTCTGTTTGTGTTCCTCATACATGCTACACACCTCTGGCCACAGGACCTTTGCACATCCCAGTCTCTCTACAATGACCCTTCTCCAACTTTCTCCAGCAACCCCCAACCCCATCTGATTAGCAGTCATTGGTTATCAGCTCAAATGCAGCTGCTGCTTCAAAAAGTCTTCCCAGCTCTCCACGGCTGACTGAGGACTCCCTGATAGAGGTCCTCCTAGGACGTTGTGCTCTTCCTTCACAGAATATATTCCACAGCTGTACTTATGTATTGATTTGTATAAATATTTGTTTCATGTCTGCCTTTCCCACCAGGCGTTTCGGGGATAGTAGCTTGCCCTGTCTCCCTCAGTGCACACAACACTTACACAGAGCTGAGCAAATAGCAGGCCTTCAGGTGGTGTTTGTAGGAGGAAGGGAGAGAGGCTGGCAGCCCTGGAGGACTGTGCTCCTGCCAGTCTCTTGCAGGATTGGGCTTTTCCTCACCACGAAGGACCAGTGGCCATCTGCAGTGCACCCAGTGCTGGGCTCTGGCTTGTTTTTCCCTTGGGCGTTTACTTTCCCTCCTGGGCTGAGAGCTTCTTGCCTCGTTACGGAGGAGTAACTGTGGCCCAGAAAGAGAGAGTAGCTTCCCCGAGGCCCCTCAGCAGTGGGAGCCCCTTCCGGGCCCACCTCCTGTCTTCTGGTCCCCACACTCAGACTCTTCCAGGCCCTGAGACCCCTCCCATCTGCCTGAGCCCTGTGAAGAGCCTGGTGGGTCCGCAAGGTCAGGATGATTCTAAGGGCGTATGGTAGGTGGAGCGGGGTGTGCTGGATGGTATCCATGAACGGACAGAGCTGACTTGTCCCAAGAGTAGCCCCACTGCCTGGCAGCCTCAAGTGGGGGTGTCTGAGCCACGGAGACTGTCTGTGAGCCCTCCCCTCACAGGTCCGCCAGAGGGTGGCCCCTGGAGCACAGGGGTGCTCTGTTCCTTAATGAATGCAAGTCTGTTTTTAGACCTGAATGACCAGCTTCTTGTCTGAGAACGGCCAGGCCCCAAGCGGCCTGCCAAGAAAAAGTGGTCCGTGCCCAGGTCCAGGGGTGCCAGCTCAAAGAGATGCTGCTCCGGGAACAGGCAGATCTCTCTCCGCAGATCCAGCTGCCTGCTCACGATGTGGCCTGGGCTTCCTAGGAAATCCTGGATGCTCCTATAAGCAAAGCTCCTGGGTTTCAGCATTTCTGCTGTTTATTCTACCTGTCTCCCTGGGGACAATTTTCCCTCTGCAGGCCAGGAAGGGGGCAGCAATCGCTGGCCTCAAACTTCTGGTGGAGGGAGGAGAAGAGAGGGCGGTGTCCTGAGCAGGGCCGGGCCTGTGCTGTGGGAGTGCCTCTGGGCTCTAGAGGTGAGGGAGGCAGTGACTCCGTGTGGCCCAGGTGTGGAGAAGGCCCTGCTCCCCGCTGCTCTTCCTGCCTGTAGTCTAGGGGAAAGACTCAGTTGTTCAGGATGTGTATGCAGTTTGTAGGTGCAGTTTGGGGCTCAATCTCTACTTTCCATGGAGAGCTGCACCTCTATGCATCCTTCAAGGGACATGATGGACTCAGGGCCCACTCAGCTCTCACTGGGGCTGGCAGGGGTGAGGCTCAATGAGTAAGGCTGTGAGAACTGGCTCCTTCCCCAGGACTGGGCTGTGATCTCTCGGATTCTCCCCGCAGCCCTGAAGATCGGCAGGTCAAAGAGGAGCAAACTCAGAGGGAGGAGGGGCCACCCAGAGGGTTGGGGGAAACCAGAAGCAAACTCCAGTGGGTTGCTCTTGCTCCAGGCCTTATGTTTGTGTTCTAAAGCCCTACTGCTACCAAACAAACACAGAGCGGCTTTTCATGGGGAAGCATTCGTTTACTCAGTAAACAGTTATTGAGCACTTACTATATGCCTAAAGTCGTGTGAGGTCCTGGGGCAAGAGATGAATACACAGTCTAGTGGGGAGACGGCCATGTAAACAAGCGATGCAGCAAAGGAAGGTAGCTGAGTGGACTGGATGTGGACACAGGCAGGAAGAGAGCTACTCTCCCTGCAGGTACGAGCCAGCCAGGCTTCAGGGAAGAGAGGTACTGGGGGATGAGAACAAAAAGGACTCCATCTTGGGCAGGGTTAGGGTAGTGAAGCAGGGCCCAGGCAGAGCTGGGAGGGGTGCCTCGTTAGCCCACTTCCCAAGTGGAGAGGCAGCATCAGCCTGAGCATTTGCTCCTGAATTTCATCTTCATGAGGAGCTAGGCCTTTCCGGTGTGCTGAGAGAGCTCAGGCCCGGGTGGGAGGTCAGGGAGCAGGGGGAAAGGGAATTGGGGTCCTCCTTTAAGCATCTGAGGGCAACCTGGGCAGCAGGCAGTATCTTGGCTGCTGAGAGCAGGTGATGGAGCCAACCTTGATCTTGGCCCTCCCAGCTCCCACTGGATGGAGAATCCAGGGTTTCTGAGAGCCCCGTAGGTAGAAGGAGCTCTTGTTAGCACCAGAGGGGTCCTTGTTCTAGATGGATCTGGCTACCCGCAGGGGGCTGGGCCAGCCCACATCTCCTGAACAAGTAGCTCTGTTTGTATGGTTCTGAATAGAGGAGATAAAAGCTGGGGGGAGAGGGCTTGATCTAAGGAACCCCACTCCCCAGAGGGCACCTGCACAGTCCTCTCAGCCCAAGAGACCCCCCCTCCTGCGTCTTCCAATCCCCCTGCACTGGGGCTTTTGGGGAGAGCCTGGGACTGGCCCCGCCCCGCAGCTGGGAAAGCCGCAGGAGACAGCAGAAGGCCAAGGCCCTTGTGCTCCCCCAGCCCTGTGCTGTGGTAGAAAGAGTGCGCACTTTCAGCCAGACTGGAGTTTATATTTAACCTCCACTACTTTCCAGTTATGTCGTCAAGAGCAAGATGCTTTGCCTCTCTGGGCCTCAGTTTCCTCATTTGTACAATGGGGATGGCGCCGTCTCCCTTGCGACACTAGAGCTGAACTGAGGATGAGAGGAGGCGAAGAGCCAGATCGGTCACCTCCCTTCTCCCAGGGGCTCCCTCAGCCAGTAGGGTTTGACGTTGCTGGAGCACGTCGAGAGTCCTTTCCCTTCCTGGCCCTGACGCCTTGTGGGGCACATGGTATAACCCAGGCTTGGGTGTCGGACACACCTCCACGGGGTCCTGGCTCCACTGAGGCCCGTGTGCACAGTCACCGAACCCCACCCAGCCTCCGCTCTCCACCTGGGGAAAGGACGTGGTGTCCCCTGTCTAGGAGGTGGTGTGTGTGCCCTGGTGTGTGATCTTCGGGCACACTGAGAGTGGGGGCTTCTTGTCTGGCTGCAAGTGCTGGGGCACTGGAAGCAGAGTTCAAAGTTAATGGGCAGCAAAGGTTGTCTTTGCTGTCCCCAGACCGGGAGCTTGGCCCATAGCCCCTGCTGCTCCCCCCTGCGCCCACTTCCCTCGTTCCTGACCCAGGCTCAGGTGCACAGGGAGGTTCTGCTCCAGCATTGCCTGTTCGCTGTCTCTGGCTGTGCACCTCGTAGGGGCTCAGAAGGGGAGTCTGATGGGGCTGCTCCTCTCATCGCTCTGATGAGGCTGCTGGTCAGCTTGCGAGAGCTGTGCTTGGGGACGGAGCACACCTGCAGCTCTGCCGGCTGTGGCCAGGGCCTTCAGGACAGACCATGATGTCGGGAAGCAGAGCCTCTGGCACTCCGCATCTCCCCCATTTCAAAGATGCCTCAGGTAGTGGAGGGAAACCAAGCACCTTCCTGGCCCAGGTGTTCTCAGGTCAGCTCCTGAGAAGGATGCCTGTGCCTGTGCTGAGGGCCCCCCATCCCCGAGTCCTTTGCCACAGTTGCCAAGCAGGGCAGTTGGATTGGGATCCACCCTGTGGCCCCAACTCCCTGAGCCCTACTCCTTACACTCAGCGTGGAATTCCATCATGGAATTCCTCCCCTTTTCTACTCAGCAGAAAGGGCAAAGCAGTTAGTTGTCCTAGATATAAAATAGCAGCTTAGAAAATAAAAAGTGAGGGGCAGCTTCTGGGCAAGTGTGTAAATGCAGCTTCTGTGTTAGAAATGTAGAATTATTTTTTGCAGCAGGAGGACATTATCTTTTATCTTCACGTTTTGGCACACTGGTGATGAGCCTGACTCTATCCATAGTTCCACTTTCCCTCTGGGAGAGGTCGGGCTGCGGGCCGCGGCCCTTCCGCAAGGTCACGGCGTGGCTCCAAGCTGGCCTCGGCCACACGGGGAGGCTGCTGGCCTTCTTACTTGTTTCTTGGCACAACTTAGCAAATGTGCTCTATGACCTTAATGGATGGAGGAAATCTCTACTAACAGTGCGATTCCCTGTCCTGCCAAGGATGTTCCTGGAACTCCAGAGGGGCAGGGTGAAGGCACAGGAAGGTCAGGGCCCTGGGTCCAGAGGCCAGGTAGAAGGACTGACCCTGGAGGTTTCTGGAGGCCAGAAACCACAAAGGAAGTAGGAGTGAGGCAAGATTCATCAGGTGGTTTCATAACCCCGGCTGTGAGTTGGACATCACCCGAGAGCCTTCTGAGGCTGAACATACACCTGCTTTATGACCCAGCAATGCCAATGCCCAGCGTTCGCCCATACAAATGAATCCTTGTGTCTATAAGACAGGTACTGGAATGTTCACAGCAGCACTTTTGGGACAGGCAAAAACAGACACTGCCCAGATGCCTAACAGTAATAAAATGAATAAATCAATTGGCATAGGTCCATTGAACAGAATTCTAAACACTAGCAAAAACTCATAGTTTAAAACTACATGGAACACTGGGTGAATGTCACTAGTGCATTGCCAAGTAAAAGGAGCCACATAAAAGAACACATGAGACATGATTCCATTCCAAGAACATCCCCAAGAAGCAAATGAGCCGAGCGGTCAACCTTCCTTCCAGGACAGATGTCCACCCAGCGCCCTGTCCCTAGATGGCTGTTTTCCTGGTCCTTGGGTTTGTGATCTCGGATACCTGCTGCTAAGGTGGCTTTGTTGTTTGGAAGGGAAGGTCTCTTCTTGTAGTTCCCTGAGGCACAGGTCCCTGCCAGGCTGCAGGAGAGGGTGGAGCTATCCCTGGGCCCAGCTTTGAGAAGAGCTGGCAAGACCCACGGGGATGCTCTGGTATCTCCCACGTCCGCAAGAAGTTCCGGGGAGAGTGTGCACTTCTCCCTGGAGCAGGAGACACTGAAGGGGACCCACTTGTGACCACGAAGGCCCAGCCGGGTCAGGCAGTGAGGCCTGGCCATGCTTTTTGCCTCAGCATTGGCGGTGGCACTGCTTCTATGGAGATGTGGGGGAGCCCTGCAGGGACGCCTGCCTTGCCATCAGGACTCTGCAGGGGAAAGGGGGCGGGGTCACTGGAGGAGTGTCGCCTAGACAAGCCACAGCCCAGGGGGGGGCTGTAGTCAAGGGAATAGTGCAATGGGGGCAGCAGGGGCCCAGCTTGTGCTTTCCTGAGCAGCCCATCCCATCCTGTCTGGGCCACTTTATCCTTTTCCATACGTTGTCTGCCTCTTTTCATCAGTCAACCGCGTGGATTGAACCAAGTGCCTACTTGTGCTGGGCCAGGGCTGCCTGCCCACCCTGCAGGCCAGGGTTCCTAGAGGTAAGGGCCCATTTGTGGGTGACCTACCAGCTCCTGTCCAGCCCCCTCCTTCCCCTCCTGCTGGGCATCAGGCATTCTCTTTGTCCCTTCAGTCTGATCGCCTTGCTTTTTTTTGTCCCCTGCTCCTTCTTGGTATGTCATCATCTCCTTTCTCTGTCTCTCATTCGCTCATTCATTTAGCAAACACTGGGTGCCTGCTGTGTCCCAGGGATCAGGGATGTTTCACACACCCCCCCCCCGGGGGGAGCCCATAGTTGATGGGGGGATGGATATAAAAAGACAAACATAGCCTATTGTGCTAAGTGCTGGTGCAGCAGAATAAAAGAAGGCACAAGGGACCACAGAGGATAAGGGACCACATCTCTACTGTAGGGAAACCAGGGAAGGCTTCACAGAGGAGGTGACCTTTGAACTGGGGCTTATAAGATGATCAGGTAGATAAGCATAGGAAGGAATTCCAAGTACAGTGAACGTGGAGGTATGAAAGGCTGCTGTGGTGAGGAAGTAAAGGGGCTCAACGGAGCTGCAGGGCAGTCTGGAAAAGGAAGCCGAGAATCAGGAAGACCAGCTGAGGAGGCAAGAGGGAACTAAAGAAGGAAAAGTCAGCAGGAGAGGGGCCAGATCAGATCTGGGCCCCAGATGGCCCTTTGGCAGTGTGCATGCAGCAGAGGGCCAGGTAAGGAAGGACAAGCCTGGGGCAGGTTCTGTTAGGAAGCTGTTGCCAAGTATCCAGGAAAAAGACAGTGGTGGCCTGGGCTTGCATGGTGCAGCATGAATGGAGGAAGTGGATGATACCTTGGGTTAAGTAGTGGTAAGGCTCTCAGGGCCTTGGGGATTGATTGGTTGAACGGTGGGGCGAAGAATGACTAGAGGACTCTGTCTATGGTCACTGTGGAGGACAGAGTCTTTCAGGGACACTGGGTGCTCAGAAGTGAGCAGGGCTGGGGCATGGGACTGAGTTCCTTTTGATGGTGGATATGCCTAGATGGCCGGGCAGAGGTGCGGGGTTAGAGGTATAAATGTGGGAGTGGGTGCCTGGGGGAGGCATTCAGAGCAGAGTGCATGGGCCGGGTGTCCCGTGAGGCCATGTCCATGAGATCTGCGGGCAGAAGCTTGACTCTCCCCATCTCTGGGTACCCTGCTCATTGCCTCTCTCCCTCCCCTACCTTCTTAGTGTCTCACCTTGCTTGATGGGTCTAGCTCCCCAACTGACATCTGGTGCTAACTGCCCATCCCTGCCATCTTGGCAGACCCCATTCCATCCTCCTGCTATGATAAGCTCAGTAAGTATTTGCAGAAGGAATGAAGGTATGGGCAGGTGACCTGAGTTCCCTCACTAGCCAATGAGGCTGGAGGGCAGAGCAGGCACCTGCTGTGTCTTCTGCACAGGTGTCCTGCCTTCCAAGCAGGCTCAGCAGGGTAAAAGGACCTCGTCTGAGGACTTCCCCAACCTTTTCAACCCCTTCGGTGTACAAAATACTGGTCTCCCCCTGCTCCATAACCCTCATAACAATAGTATTATTTGTGGCTTTGATTGAAAAAATAAATATGGATTTAAGAAACCCTGATTTTTTTCAATTATAGTTTACTTTTATTGTTATTTGGTCAATGCCAAATAACATTTGGTGTGTACAGCATAGTTGTTAGACAACCAGATATTTACAAAGTGTTCCCCTTGATATTTCCAGTACCAACCTGGCACCATACACTGATTACAATATTATTGGCTGTATTTCTTGTGCTGTAATTTACATCCCCATGATGGTTTTGTAACTGCCAATTTGTACTTAATCCCTTCACCTTGTTCACCCAGCTCCTCAATCCCTTTCTCCATGGTACTCTCTGCTTTGATGAGTCTGGTTTAATTTTACTTGTTTATTTTGTTCCTTAGATTCCATATATAAGCAATATTATATAAATTGTCTTCCTCTCTCTGGCTTATTTTACTGAGCACAATACCCTCAGGGTCCATCCATGCTGTCATAAATATTAAGATTTCATTATTTTTTAGGTTGTATTTTATTGATTGTGCTATTACAGCTGTCTCTACTCTCCCCCCTTTGCCCCCCTCCACCCAACAACCCCCACTCCCTTAGGCAATCCCCACATCACTGTTCATGTCTACGGATCATACGTATAAATTCTTTGACTACTCCATTTCCTATGCTGTTCCTGCCACCCCCGCTGGCTATTCTGCAACTATTTGTACTTTTAATCACCTAACTCTTCATCCTTCCCCCCACATCCTCCTCCCCTTTGGCAACCATCAAAACCCTCTCTGTATCCATGATTCTGTCTCTGTTCTTCTTGTTTGCTTGCTTTGTTTTTTAGAGTCAATTGTTCATGGATATGTATTTATTGCCATTTATTGTTCATAGTTTTGATCTTGTTTTTCTTAAATAAGTCCCTTTAAAATTTTGTATAATAGTGGTTCAATTGATGATGAACTTCTTTAGTTTTTTCTTCTGGGAAGCTCTTTACCTTCAATTCTAAATGATATCTTTGGTGGGTAGAGCAATCTTGGCTGTAAGTCCCTGCTTTTCATGACTTTGAATATTTCTTACCAATCCCTTCTAGCCTTCAAAGTTTCTTTTGAGGAATCAGCTGACAGTCTTATGGGGACTCCCCTGTAGGTAACTAAGTGCTTTTATCTTGCTGCTTTTAAGATTCTCTCTTTATCTTTAACATTTGGCATTTTAATTATGATGTGTCTTGAAGTGGGCCTCTTTGTATTCATCTCGTGTGGGAGTCTTTGTACTTCTTGGACTTGCATGTCTGTTTCCTTCACTAAATTGAGGGAATTTTCTTTCATTATTTTTTCAAAAAGATTTCCAATTTTTTGCTCTTTCTCTTCTCCTTCTGGCACCCCTGTCGTGTGAATGTTGGGCCCCTTGAAGTTGTCCCAGAGGCTGCTTATACCATCCTCATTGTTTTTGGATTCTTTTTACTTCCTGTTGTTCTGATTCATGGTTTTTTGCTTCCTTATGTTTTTGATTCTTGGCTTCATCCACTTTACTGTTTTTCCCCATAAATTGTTCTTTATTTCAATTAGTGAAGCCTTCATTTTTACTGGATCTTTTTATGCTATTGAGGTCCTCACTAAGTTCCTTGTACATCTTTACAACCAGTGTCTTGAACTCTGAATCTGATAGATTGCTCATCTCCATTTTGTTTAGTTCTTTCTATGGAGTTTTGATCTGTTTTTTCATTTGGACCATGTTTCTTTGTTTCCTCTTTTTGGCAGGCTCTTTGTATTTGTATTTGGCAGGCTCTTTGTTTCTATGTATTAGGTAAAGCTGCTTTGACTCTGTGTCTTGGTGGTGTGGCCTAATATGTAGTAGGTGTCCTGTATGGTCCAATGGCACAGCCTCCCCTTTCACCCAAGCTGGGTACTCAAGGTGTGTTTTTTGTGTGGGCTGAGTACACCCTCCCCTTGTAGATGAGCATTGGTTGCTGTTGGCAGGTCAATGGGAGGGATTTACCCAGGCCAGTCAGTTACAGGGACTGGCTGTGACCACTGATCACCAACCTGCACCCTCTGTGGAGGATCATCTGGACGGGGGCAGGGTGGTGGTGCTACAACATGGTCTGTAGCTGTGCACTGGGTGCGCAGGCTCTGGGGTTTCCTGGGTGGTGCAGGTCAAGGTCAGCCCCACCTGTCTTTGCCCAGGGCCACCTGGCCTGGGCTCTAAAGCAATAAGATTGTTGTTACTTGTGCTGATTGTGCTATTGTGTTGCTACTTGTGATGATTGTGCTATTACAGCTGTCTCAACTCAATTCCCAGGCAAAGCCAAACTGTGAATCTAGGCTAGCTGCTACCAGTGCCATACCTGGGACCACTTAGAAAAGGGTACGGGGGCTCAGGGCTCACTGAGATTGGCTGTTGCTTTTTTGAGAAGATTTAGGAAGTTGTGAAGCGCAAGCCAAGACCAGCCATTCTTATGAAAAAGCAGCTTGGGTCGGCCCATATGTTGGGTGGAACAGAGTCTCAGGGAGTCTCCAGGGTGGGGCAAACAGTGTTAGCAAGGTTATTGGAGTCTCAGATATGGCACTCACCTGCCTTCTCTGTGGCTCGGTCTGGAATGATGTGGTTTCTTCAAATCCATGGATGTCAGACTTCCATTCAACTCAATTTCTGACAGTTCTCAGTGATGATTGTTCTATACTTTAGTTGTAATTTTGATTTGATTGTGCGATGAGGTGAGCCGTGTTTACGTATGCCACTATCTTGACTGGAAGGAAAAGAATTCCATTTTTTATGGCTAAGTAATATTCCATTGTATATATGTACCACCTTTTCTTTATGTAATCATCTGTTGATAGGCACTTGGGTTGCTTCCATATATTGTAAATAACACTGCAATAAACACAGGGGTGCATATATTCTTTGAAATTAGTGTTTAGGTTTCTTTGGATATAGACCCAGAAGTAGAACTGCTGGGTCATAAGACATGTCCACTTTTCATCTTTTGAGAACCCTCTATCTTGTTTCCAGAGTGGCTGCACTGATCTACATTCCCATCAAGAGTTCACGAGGGTTCCCTTTTCGCCACATCCTTGTCAACAATTGCTTGTTGATTTATTAATGATAACCACTCTGACAGGTGTGAGGTGATATCTCATTGTGGTATTTCTCTGATTAGTGACATTGAGTATTTTTTCATGTCTATTGGCCACCTGCATGTCCTCTTTGAAGATGTGTCTATTCAGGTCTTCTGCCCATTTCTTAATTGGATTGTTGACTTTAAGTAGTGTGAGTTCTTTATAAATTTTGGATATTATCCCCTTGATGGGTGTATCATTGACAAATCTCATTCAGCAGGTTGTCTTTTGTTTTGTTGAACAAAACATGGTTTCTTTTGCTGAGCAAAAACTTTTTAGTTTGATGTGATCCCATTTATTTATTTTTTTATGTTCCTTCCCAAAAAGATATATCAGAAAAAAATTGCTAAGAGAAATGTCAGACATTTTTTTATTTACTCTTTTTTTTATCCTCACCCAAGGACATTGTTTTCATTGCTTTGAGAGAGAGAGAGACAGACAGACACTGATTGGTAGCTTCCCATACGTGCCCCAACCAGGAATTGAACTCACAACCTGGGTATGTACCCCTACCAAGAATTGAACCCTCAACGCCTTTTGGTCTGCAGGTTGATTCTCCAACCAAATGAGCCATACACCAGCCAGGGCAAAAAATCTCAGAGATTTTACTGTCTGTTTTCTTCTAGGAGTTTTATGGTTTTGAGTCTTACATTTAAGTTTTTAATCCATTTTTGAGTTTATTCTTGGATATGGTGTAAGAAGGTGATCTAGTTTCATTTTTTTTGTGTGTGTGTATATCCGTCCAATTTTTCCAGCACCAGGTATTTAATAGACTGTGTTTGCCCCATCGCATGTTCTAACCTCCTTTGTCAAATATTAATTGACCACGTAGACATGGGTTTGTTTCTGGGCTCTCTGTTCTATTCCACTGAGCTATATATCTGTTTTTATGCCACTACTATTCTACTTTTATTACTATAGCCTTGTAGTATAGTTTGAGTATCACGTAGTGTATACTTCTAATTTTTTCTTCTTTCTCAGTATTCCTGAGGCTATTTGGTCTTTGCGGTTCCATATAAATTTTTGGATTTTTCATTCTAGTTCTGTGAAATATGCCATTGGGCCCTGGTTGAGTGGCTCAGTTGGTGAGAGCATTGTCCAAGGTGTTGGGTTTGATCCCCAGTGATGGTACATACAAGGGGCAATCAATGAATAGATGAACAGGTGGAGCAATGGGTCAATGTTTCTCTCTCTCCCCCCACCTCTCTCTCTTGCCAAGATCAACAAAAATAAAATATTATTGGTAGCCCTGGCTGGTGTGGCTCAGTGGATTGAGTCCTGGCCTGTGAACCTAAAGGCCACCAGTTCGGTTCCCACTCAGGGCACATATCTGGGTTGCGGGCCAGGTCCCCAGTAGGGGGCGCAGGAGGGGCAATTGACCAATGTAACTCTGTCATGTCAATGTTTCTCTCCTTCTCCTTCCCTTTCCTTCTCTCTAAAAATAAACAAAATCTTTAAAAATATATTATTGGTATTTAAATAAAAATATTATTGGTATTTTTATAGGAATTGGGTTGAAGCTATAGATTGCTTTGGGTAGTACGGACATTTTAATGATGTTAATTCTTCCTATCCATGAACACAGTATATGCTTCCATTTATATGAAGCTTCTTTAGTTTCCTCGGTGTCTTATAATTCTCTGCGTATAGGTCTTTGACCTTCTTGGAGAACCTGTAATATGGTTAACCCCACAGTTCGCACGTGGAGGTGGGTGGACATGGGTGGGCAGGGGGTGTAATTCACAGGGCACAGAGTAAGAGCAGCTCCCTTGGAAAAGTCTGTGCGGGAATGGATGGAGGCTGTCAGCAGTGTGGGGGGACCACAGTAGCTGCCCCTCCTCCCGGCTCCCTGCTCTCGAAGCCTCCTTCCTGGCCTCTGGGTGGAACCCAGTTAGCCTCTGGGTACCCACTCACCTGCCTAGTTCTGCTGCTGAATGTTCAGTGATCACTTCACCCTAGATCTTTGCTCTCCTTTCTTCATTTTAACTTATCTAAACAAACACAGTAGGGGTAAAGACTGATTAGTAGAACACCTGAGTTGAAGGCAATTTTGAAAGCAGTGTATTTTGGCCACAGGGCAGTCTCCTCGTCAGGACAGCCAGGAGAGCTGGCTCATGAATGGACATGAAGGAAGGACTCGTAGCCATCCTACTGACCACAAGTAAAGGGGTCGCTTTTAGTTTGAAGATGTTTGGAAGTTGCGTGTTCCCAAACGACACCATTTATTACTGTGATTTTCTTCATGGAGATGCAGTGGGAATGTGCACAGCCCTCTTCTGTTATCCTCACGGTCTGTAGCTCCTCCAGCCTCTGCTCTTTATCCTGCTTACGCTGTCTTCTCCCAGTCATTCCTCAAACATGTGCCTGTGTGTACCCTGGGGTTCAGGCTCAGAGGGTCAGTGTGGAGCAGGCAGAGTCCCGAAGGTCTAGAGCCCTGGAGAAGAACAGTGAGAGCACACCAATAGCAGGAAGGGAGTGACCTGGATGTTGGGAGGGCCCCAGCAGAGCCTCTGCCCTGGGCTTCGGAGAGCCGAGGGAAGCCTCTCCTCCCTGGGAAAGTCACATTTAAACCTAAAGATGAGCGGTTTAGAACCCACCCATGCAAGGGCATGACTATCCAGCCACAGTTAGGTTAGCAAGGCCATAGTCCTACCCCGTGGGACTTCCTTTTCTCTCGAGCCCCCCTGTAACTTTCACTCAACCATCTTCATGTCCTCTGAGTTCCAGAAGCCCCTCCAGCTCAAATCACACTGTCCAGTGCCTGAGGGACAGTCTTCCTGCCTCTGAAACCACGAGCCAAGCTGCATCTCCTTCTCCTTGGGGTCCTGTTTTATCCCCTGGTCTTCGGGCTCAAGTGCTTGTTCCTGAGAGTGGAGCCCATGCCCTCCTCATCCCTGGTGGCCCAGTGGGGCCATTGGCTGCCCAGCTAATGCTCTCTGAGGGCTCAGTGGTTTGACCTGGACTTGTGCCACATCAGGGGCCACTCTTGTCAAAGCACTCGAACCAAATAAGGGACAGAGAGATGAGACGGATAGAGTTTACCACACAAAAATTACACACAAGTATAGCAACAATACCAGACAAAACTAACAGGCAAATGACTAACTTGGGGAAATATTTGCAAAAACGATAAGCCAAGGATTAATATTTTCAATAAAGAGTTTGTACAAATCTAAGAAAAATAGGAAGATTCTTTACAGACAATTCACATTTCAGTAGTTAATAAATATTTAGGAAAAATGTTCAACCTACCAGTAAGTAGAAATGGAAATACAAACAATACATTCTCACCTATGACATTTGCAAAAGGTGAGAAAAAGACAATGCCCAGTGTAGAGCTTGGACGTAAGGATGCGGGCACCCAGAGTCGGTGCCAAGTCCCCGTCAACTGGTAAAGCGCCTGGAAAGCATTTTGGAAGTGGGTCTAGTAACCCTGAGAAATGTTTACTCTCAGTCTGCTCACTTCACTTCTGAGACGCTTCTCTTACTTAGGACAGTGACAGTGATCTGGAGAATTTCTCATGATCTTAGGTTAAGAAAGAAAAATAGGACATACAAATTATATGATATATAATCCCACTCACATAAATTATAAATTTATGCATAAATGTATCTTTGGGTGATTTGGGGGGATATTTTTCTTAGGGGTGATTTTGATCATTATATTTATCTATTTTCTATAATTAGCATTACAAAACCAATGGGGGCCCTGGTGGTATGGCACCCTTAGTTGGGTATCATCCTGCAAACCCAAAGGCCACGGGTTTGATTCTGGGCGCGTGCCAGGGTTGCGGGTCTCTCACACTGATGCTTCTCTCCCTCTTTTTCTCCTGTCCTCCCCCCTCTCTCTAGAATCAATAAAAGAAAAAAAAATTTAAATCAAGGGGGAAAAAGCCTCTGTGAAATCTGAAATGATGGAACAAAATAAATTCTGAAGTTAACTTTGGGAGTCAAAGTGTCAAATCACTACAATCTGTCACTTTGCAAGATTTAAGAAATATATGTTGATGTGTATATCAAAACCCTCCATAAGGCTGAGGCGGAGGCCACCAGGTCACAGAGCTGTGGCTGGGCCGATTTTGCAGGTGAGGTCACTGGGTTGTGATGTGTGTATAGCCTGTGCCCTGCTTGGTGTCAGTTTCCTAATCTTGTACAAGGGTCTGGTGGGGAGGGGGCGGAAATCAGACTAAATACTCTCTGAGAATCCTGGCAGATCTCTGCTGAGTCTGTAGCTCTGTTCTTGAAGGACAGAACTTGGATTTGCCTGAGTCACAGACTGAGAGCAACTGAGCACTGTGATTGGCAGGCTCCAGGTTCCCGCTCCTCACCTGGGAGAGACCACTGCACGGGGCCTGTCACCAGTTCCTGCCACTGCACTGTCCTGCCTCGGCTCTGCATGTTGGCCACCCTCTTCCCATCAGCCGTGGGCCCAATTTGACTGCTCAGGCTTTGTTATTTCCAGCCTGTCTTCCTGGAGGGGCAGAAAGCGGGGAACCCTATTATTTGGAGCCATTTAGTGGAGGCATGAACTCAAAGGCAATTGAGGAGCTCCCTCTTCCCAGGGAGAGGTGTCTCCACCGTCCAGGGCCTTCAGTCTGGGACATTTCTGAGATGGACTGGCTCTCAGCCTGCACTACCCTGATTGTCCAAAGGCAGCCAGTGGTGACTCCACTGTGGGAGCGTGGAGCCGGTGTGGGGCAGCCCCTCCCCTCCTGGCCCACATTTACCTGTGGGCTCTCTGGAATCCACTCCCACACCCTAGGCCGCCTCAGTTCCTCAGCTTTGAAGAGGGCTTCTGTGTCCAGCGTCCCTTCCCAGAAACCAACGGTTCACAGTAAAGCTCGGAACTGGCTCTCAGCCTTGAGCGAGTCTCAGAGTCCTCCCTCCTAGTGTGCATTCTAAAAGGCGGGACCAGAGGCCTAATTCTGCCTGGCATCCGCATGAGGTGGATTGATTTTCTTCTGGCCAACTGATAAACTGAACTCCGACTTCTAGGAAAGACGACTAGTGAGACTCCCTCCTCTGTTGGCTGCTCCAGAACACCTGCCTGAGCAGCAACCTGAGGGCTGCAGTGTCTTCACAGCCTCACCCCGAAGAGCAGGGCCAGTCTGGGGCAGCGAGCAGAGGCAGCTGCCCCGGGTATGGTGGAGCTCGTGGGGGAAGGTGTTCCCATGAAGCCCCCTTCCCAACGTGGGCCTGTTTCTTCTTAGCAACCAACAGATGCATGGGAAGACGCCTTCTCTGAAGAGCCCTGTGTTCTGCACAGAGAAAGTGGACAGGGTTCCGACACCCCAGGACTCCAGGTGAGGCCCCGCTAAGTCGGATAGGCATGTAGACTGGGGGTGGGAAGCCCTCGGGAGGTGACTTGTTGGAGATGGGACTGTCAGGCTGAGTGAGAATGTTAGGTGGAGCCTCGGTTGCCCAGGGCCTCTTCCGCCCACTCCCAGGCCTGACCCAGTGCACTGGGACCTAGCAGAGTCCCGGCTTCTCAGGTTACCAGCCTCCTCCCCTGCCCACCTGTCCTCAGGCCAACTTGGCTAGGACAAAGGTTTGCGGTTCAGCACCTCCCCATTCTCCCCCAACCTTGGTAGCCTCTGTGAGGTCAGGTGAGTCTGCCAAACACCTCACTGCAGAGCTCCAGGCCACCAGGAGGAGGCTGCTGGGAGGGCAGCCCAGCTGGGATCATGGCCCATGGTCAGGCCCCGGAGCTGTGAGTCTGACACCACCATCTCACCCACTCCCCAGGCTGATTCTCTTCCCTTTCTGTGCCTCCTACTCCTTTATTCTTGAGTCTGTTCCTCTGCTTCCCCCTTGGCCAGAGAAATAGGAGAGGGTTTTTGACGCCCAGGGGTGGATGGCTCCTAAACATCTCTGGGAGATCTAAGCTCAGGCCAGAAAATGGGGGGGGGGGGGGGGCGGGGCATGCTCACAACGGTCTGGAGGGAGGGGTCATTGGGACTCCTTTGTGCCACCCCTCTGTGCAAACAGGAGCGTCCTTCCCCAGGATCAGCTTACTTGGCTGCTGTGCTTATCGCTGTGCTGTAGTCCCTAGAGAAGGGCCCTCCTCCAATCTCTGCCCCAAGCTTCTGGCTTGAAGCCAGGGCAGCACTGGCACTGAGGATGAACGGGTAGGGCTGGAGGGTTCCTTGCCGCTGGAATGGAATGTCTCCTTTGCAGTCTGCACTGGCCAGAAGGCCTGAAGAGTCAAGAGATAAAGAAGTACAGTCGAGAAGGGGTAAGTGTGTGAAGACTGACTTCTTGCTGACCAGCAAGGGAGGGGCCCTGGAGCATCTGAATTCAGTGACTGCTGGCTCCCTGGCCACCAGTGCACCTGAATGGTGTCCCCTCCTGGGTGGGAGTGGTACATTTCCCTTCCAGGCATAGGCTGCCTGTCGGGACCCAGCGTGACCAGGGGACAAGCTGTGCTCGGAACTCAGCCCTCTGCACCAACTGGCTGTTCACCGGCCTCTTCATGCTCCGTCCCTGGGGGGCCTGTGGCATGACCTGGTGGCTGGAGCGGGGCCCCTTTGATGTGTGATCTCCCAGGACTTCTCAGCCCCAGCCTGTGTGTTTGCAGACACTGCTGAATAAATACAACCAGCAATACCACAAGCTGTTCAAGGACATCCCCTTGGAGGAGGTGGTTCTCAAAGGTGAGCTGTCTCCCCTGCATGCCTGGGCAGGCGCCTGCGGTGCCCGAGGCCCGGGTACTGGCCTCGCAATTTAGAAATGGGAACTGGCTGCCCTTTGGATGTGGTTGGTCTGTTTTTCTTCAAAAGTGTGAGAAGACTAGGTTGGTATGGGTCATGAAGTTGAACTTATGAAAGTTTTCTTGAGGAACTGTCAGGACTTCCAAATCTTTTTTATCTGTTCTGCTCTTATCAGTGACTGTTCTTTCCTGCTCAGGCCCCTCCCTGAGCCTGGGAGCCCTCTCTGCAGGCAGGGCAGGCAGGGCAGGGGGTTCTCCCTGAGGGAGTGAGAATCCAGGCTCAGGGCAGAAACCTGCTCAGGCCCTTTGGGGTGTGGATGGAGAGAGAGGAAACATCTAGCAGTCTGCTGGCATGGGGTGGGGGCAGTCAGGACTCCTGGGGACAGGTTGTTTGGGAAGTGGGGGGTCTGAGAAGACCATTCCTGAGGCTGGATTCTGGACTCTCAAGTATGAGGACTGGGGTCCTGGGGCTTCCTGACTGACCCTCCTCATGGCAGTCTTCTCTCCTGTGACTCCCCAGTGTGCTCCTGCGCTCTCCAGAGGGACCTCCTTCTCCAGGGCCGGCTCTATATCTCCCCCAACTGGCTCTGCTTCCATGCCAGCCTCTTTGGCAAGGATATCAAGGTAGTAAAGAATGGCAAGGTCTGCTGTAGTCCAGTGAGGGTCCAGCCCCAGCCCAGGGAAGAGGTAGCCCCCGCCCCTGGGCACACCTTTTCTCACGCCTGTCTTGCCGCTTGCTGGTTGGATGAGCAGTGGTGCAGTGTCCTGCCTGGAGTCAGTGCTGCCCCTTCCAAAACAGGGACCCCAAATCGAGACTCTGTATCTGGCCTGAGTTGGCCTGAACAGTTCTCCGCCGAATTGTTCTGCCTTGGAAATGCCTGCGGAATCAGAGTAGGGGGAGCCATAACTGTGGTCAGGAAGTAGCTCAGGGAAGTCCACCCCTAGGGTACAGGTTCCACAGAGCCGCCATCCTTGGCCTCTTGGACAAGAGGGCAAAAGCCTGGGATGACGTGCTGCCAGGGCTGGGCACGGTGGGGGGTACCTGGAAGGAAAGCCTGCATGGGAAGGGGAAGCCCCAGGTACTCTCTGCCACATGGGGCCAGGCTTCTCCTTGGTACCCGCGCTTGGCTCACTGCCAGCTGGGGCCCTGTGCCAGAAGCAAAGGGACAGTGTCCTTGGGAATGGGTCCTGAGAACAGCGAGTTTCTCCCCTCGCAGGTGGTCATTCCCGTGGTGTCTGTGCAAACGATCAAAAAACACAAGATGGCACGGCTCCTCCCCAACGGCCTGGTCATCACCACCAACACGAGCCAGAAGGTCTGTGCGACCTCCGAGCCACACTCCCGCCGGTCTCCCCCTGCCCCTCCCCACCCCCGAGTCTTTACTCACGCCGCCCCTTTGTTTCCTTTCCTTGTCCCAGTATGTTTTTGTGTCCCTGCTCTCCCGGGACAGCGTGTATGACATGCTGAGGAGGGTCTGCACTCACCTACAGGTACGGAGATCAGGAGCAGGAGTGAGGCAGGGAGGCCACTCAGGCCTGGGCTGAGGTCTTGGGAACAAGGCTGTTGGGGAGATCGGCCCATTTCTTCAGCCCAGGGAACAGGGCGGGGAGAGGGGAGTAACGGGCTCAGCCTCTGTATCAGAGGCCACCCTGGGACTGTCTGTATTTGTGAGCATGTCTCTGAGGCCAGTGGGACTTGGTGTGTCCCCACATACATGCCCTCCCTTGGGCTTCCTCAGTGTACAAGCAGACGGCAGCATGGGCTGCTTCCCCGGATGCCTGTAGCTCCCTCTGGCCTAAGGTGTGGAAGGGGGAGGGGTGGCAGCAGCTGGGCAGCAGTTGCCTTGGACTCGCCCCTGTGCTCCAGCATTAAATCGGGCACCCCTGCAAATGCTGGGAGCTAGGCTCCATCTGATCCAGAACGGAGGTAGAGTTCTCTTAAGGCGTGCTAATGCCGCCCCATGCCTGACCGTGGCTGTTCCAGATGGACGAGTCACCCCTATTCTCTTTCCTCCTCAGCCTTCCAGCAAGAAGAGTCTGAGTGTAAGAGAATTTCCAGAGGAACCTGAGTGCGAGTCCCTGGTGAGAGCCAAAGCTGGGAGCAACCGCTGCTGGCTGGGGATTGCCTGTGGCTTTGAGGCTCAGGCCTTCCAGGCAGGGAGGGGCCGCAATGCACAACTGAGGCACCAAGCTCGAGAGCCAGCAATCATGCGGTGTCAGGAGTCTCCTAGACCCACCACACCCCAGACCACGCAGAGCCACGGGTCCTGGCCAGACCCACTGGCTTTGTGAGCCGAACAGATTCCTACCTCAGAACAGTCCAGATCGGATCCCACACCTTTACAGGGACAGAACCAGTGACCCATCCTTTTTCTTTTAATGAAGTCAGAAGGGCCTTTCAGAGGATAGAGACATCCCTGGAGAACATCGAAGGCTATTACTGCAAAACTGAGACTCATTTTAGACTTGCTGAGATCCCAGCAGTTTCCTTTGCCAGCTGGGGCTCTGGGTGGGCAGAGCTGAGTTTTCAGAGCAGGGGTGGGAGGTGGAAGTGGCCCCATGGTGTTTGAAGCCTCCTTCAACAACTAGGAAGCAGCCAGCCAAGCATGCAGTATGCACAATGCCACGCAGGGAGATAGAAGGTGATGTTCCCAGTTTTGTTGACGGGGACCTTAAGTGCCCACTGCCAAGATCAGTGACGTGCTCAGGCCGAGAGCCCAGATGAGCAGTCGTTCGTGACTTACCCCACCTGGGACGGGTTGTGCTGAGCCTTCTCCGACTCAGCCGGCCTGAGTGCGTACTTGGGTGGTCTCGCGTCTTGGATCCTGCGGTGGCTCTACCCTAGCAGTGTGCAAAGACGTTGTTCCCTGGAAGAGCAGCTGGTCACAGCAAGGGAGCAGGCAGGAGAGACTGCGGTTGCCCTGGCAATGGTCCCCCTCCTGGGTACCTGCTCCCATGCCGTGCTGGGCATCTGTGTTGGCAATATGTGAAGAACGCATTGATAAAGCTGGTATGGGCCCTTCAGGGCAAGTCAGATCCCAAGGGCCCTGATGGGACAGCTTCTCCTGCTTCCCCTGCAGGAAGTCCTCATCCCTGAGATGAAATGGAGGAAAATGTGCCCTGCCTCGAGGTCCCTGTCCCTCCCAGACAGCATCCCCTGCGTCCCTCAGGCACCCATGGACTCCCCGGACAGCCTGTTCCCCTCCAGGAAACCCCCGCGGTCTGGTGAGTTCAGGGGGCTTGTCCACGGCAGCAAAGACCAGGCTTCTCCTCCTCTCACTTCTGTGACAAGGGGTCATCGCAGCCAGCAGGGCTTCTGAGAGCTGTTCCTTTCTTCCTCCAAGCGCATAGGGCAAGCCAAGAATCCCAGTCGCTTCAGAGGACGGCCGAACGTGGGCGTGCCCGTGCTGAGCTGGGGCCCCGCCTGTCCCAGGGAGGTGACTAACTGCTCTCTCACTGCAGAAAATGCCGTCTGTGCACAGGAGGCACTGGAGGAGGAGACCAGGAGCAACGAGGAACTGAGGCTCTGGAATTACCGGCTCCTCAAGGTCTTCTTTGTGTTGTAGGTGACTGTATTGGGGGGGCGGGTAGACCCACCTGGCTGTCTGGGTGTTTGGAACAGGGGCCCTGGTGTGTGGGCCCCTGTTCCAAACAGGTGTCAAGAGCGAGGGGAAGATGCTGAGTCAACTGGAGGCTCCTGGGTGGTGTCTGGAGGTCACCTGGCAGGCCCTTGTGTGGTGAGACAGAGTATCTAGTTTTTATTTTTATAACCCTGTAATTTAGGGTTAGGGCTGGGCGCAGTGCGGAGGGCAGGGTATGAAACTGTTGGGAAAAGGACAAGCTGCGCAGAACCGGGGAGGGCCGGCACCAGACAGACTAGGGGAAAGCCGCCATTAGGGCAGTTTCTGGCACCCCCGACTTGTCTGTGACTGCCGAAGGACCAGCGGGCAGCGGGCTAGGTGGGCCGTGTCATGGACAGCGGTCCCTGGCTTCCTCTCCTCTAGCCTCATCTCCTTCCCCTGGCTGAGCTGGGTAGGGCCTGCCCCCTTAGAGGGTGATTTCCCTCTCCCAGAGGAGGTGCCGGGCCAAGGTGGCTGGTTAGAGGGAAGGCGGGAACAGATGAAGAACCGAACTCCTGCTGGGCCCTGAGGACACCTCCAGAGACACGGGCCTCGGCAGGCCCAGGTGGTCGCAGGCTCGACTGCGGCTGTGGGGCCGAGGGTTCTGTAATTCTTCCAGTTGCCGGAGTAGCTCGGTCCCACTCCTACTTCCGGTGAGCCTCTAAAGATGCCCCTCTTCTAGAAGAGAGACTCAGCCCCCCCGCCCCTTCCCTCCAGGATCTGCTGCTTGGTCCTGTCCTCATCCTACCTGGCGTTCCGCATCTCCCGGCTGGAACAGCAGCTGTGCTCCCTGAACTGGGACGGCCCAGTCCCTGGGCACAGGTGACGCCCCTTTCTCTTCCCAGTGCCTCTGGGATTCAGGGCTAAGGACAGGGACCACGAGCTGAGCTGCTCATGCCCCTCACTGGGCTGGCTCTGCCCTCAACATGATGGCCCCAAGCAGGGTTGGGCAGAGTGCGCAGGGTGGGCAGGGTATGCAGACCCCACCCGACCCACTTTACAAGGGCGGCAGGGGAGGCTTCGTCGGCCTGTCTGCTGTCCAGGCCCGTTCTCTGATCTGGGCGTCTCTCCTGTGTGCAGGTAACAGCCTCTCGGCCTCTGTCCTCACTCCGCCCAGAAGAATGCCTGGGTGCTAAGGGTCCATCCGTGGCCCCCTTGGGCCCATGACGCTGCTGTCGTGCTGGGACTGACTGTGAAGGAAAACAGCCCGAATCCCTCCTCTTCCCCTGACTCTTCTGCTTCCTTTACTGAGTGAACTGGAGTATCTGTTTAAAAAGCTCCTACAGTTTTTAAACTCAGACAAAAAGCCAGATTTTTAGAACCAGCTGAGGAATCCTATACACTAAGCTTCAGCGACCAGTTCAGTGAAACAAAACAAAACAAAACAAAAACTCACCTTGCTCCTCAGAAACAGTTCTGGCACACAGGAGGGGACCAGGGGCCACACCAAGGGACAGGCCATGTTCTGACAAGCGAGAGGCAGCTCTTTGTCACGTGCTCAGTCCAGTGCTGGGACAGAGGCCAGTACCCAAACTGTTCTCGCCCCACGTACAGAGAGGGGCCCTGCTCTTTGGCTCACAGGACTTCTCTGCAGGGGCCCAGGCACCTACCCATCAGGCCTGGGGCAGGCTGGAGGGAGGTGGGGGCAACTTATGAAAAAGGAGAGGGAAGGGCCTGTGGCCAGGACTCCATCAAGAAAGGAATATTTGCCCGGGCTGGTGTGGCTCAGTTGGTTGGAGCATCATCTCGGAAACCAAAAGGTTGCGAGTTCTATTCTGGGTTTGGGCACGTGCCTGGGTTGCAGGTCCAGTCCCAGTTAGCCCCGTGTGGGAGGCAACCGATCGACGTTTCCCTGTCACATCAGGACAGCTCTCCCTCTCTCTCCCTCCCTTCTCCTCACACTAGAGTCAATAAGCATGTCCTTGGTGGACATTTAAAAAAAAAAGTGTGCTGAGGCTCCACATGAGGAGGCTGGCCAACCCTGCAAGGACGCTGCAGGGGCAGGGGCAGGGGCCAGGCTGGGAAGGAGAACAGAGGTCCGGCGTTCCATTCCTTTGATCGCAGACCGGAACCAGATCTCCCCCTGGTGCGCACACACATTTCCAAAGTGCTGCAGGTGGAGAGCAGGCATGACGCAGGTGGCGGCTTTGATCCGAGGTATTGCTTTGTTCTCTCTGCCTGACTGCCTGCACCTTTGGCATGGCCAGGAGCAGCCCGTTGCGGGGCATGGCTGGGGCCCGGACGTGATGCCCGCATTACCTGTAGCCACTCCATAGCCTTTGTTGTCCATGCAAAAGGTGGAGGTGTCCACAGTGGTTCTGGTACAGTGAAGGGACCAAGGCAGTCAGTTTGATACCTTTGGGAACAAGAGAGGGAGGGGATGGAAAGTGTAAACAGGTGTGGCTCTGATTTAGAGATTCCTCCCTCTCTGTCAAGGTCTTCTCTAGTCTGCAAAGCTGCTCTGTGCCTCAGACTCTGGCCTGCTGTCCCTAGGGGCCACACACACTACCATGGTGACTTGGGAAGCTCTGTAAGGGCTGCGGTGAGGCCAGCAGGATCAGAGAAAGTCACCGGTGGTGAGGGGAGTGGTGTCAGAAATGGCCACTGTTTCCCACTGTCAGACACCTGAGAGGTTAACTGGGGAGAAGCCCGAGTGGGAGCCATGATCATCTGTCCTGCTCATGACAAACCCCAGTGAGGCCTGGAGGGACTGACAGTATGACTCGCTAAGCTCGGTCTGCAGGTCTCTAGGGTCTGGGGTCTAGGGTTAAGTTGGAGCCTGGCCTTGTGGGTTGCTTGCACCCAATCTGTGTGTCTCAGGTGACACTCACCACCCCGTTTCCCTACGGTGCCACACTGGATGAATACTCACCCTTTTCGGGAAACCAGCCCCCTTCATCACTCCTTTTCTCCTGTTTTGGGGGACATAATGCTACGTTCCCTAGAGTCTCCCCTCCCTGGTGCTTGCTGAAAAGTGGGGAGAGCAGACCCATTCTCTGAGCTGTGATGGCGGCTGTGATGCTGGTGAACACGGCCATGTCCCGGGCTCAGGAGGCAAGAGGCATGCCGTAGGGTAGACAGTTTGGAGGCGCTCTAGGGTCCAGGGCTCTGAGTGGTATGGTTGTGCCTGCCCCTCTGGAGGGTCCTTTCTCTGTCTCTCCCTCTTGTCCCCCATCCTGGTTCTCTGGGGCCAGAGTACCTTTTCTTGTGCTCATGTATAAATTGTGTGTATTTATCCAGACCGCCTTGCATTGGCTGATGTTCCTCTAATTCCCTGAGAGTCTGGTTCAACTATTCTCAGGTTGTTTCACTCTGGCATTAGCCTTTGAAAATAGTTTTAAATAAAAAAATTCTGATTTTGCCAGTGTCCGGTAATATGGAAAGTTCATCTTTATCTTTTGACTGCTCACTAAAGGTGCTCTCACTGATACATCCGGCACCAGGGAGAGTGAAAGAGCCCAAGTCGTTCCTAGAATCCCAAGTACTCTGGGAACCTCACGGGACTGTAGCTGAGCTAACTCATACTTCAGGCACATGCAAAGGGTAAGGGTGGCCACAGTGAACCACCACGGTCTGTCTCTGTTGCGGGGACACGGAGGAGGCCTCCCCATTTCTCCGGGGAGACTCTAAAGCAATGTCCGTGGTTCGAATAGTGCTGTGCTCCTCAGTACTCAGGCACTGAGTCCTCGGGAATTAAATCCCTGAACTGGGCACTAGAAAATTCCTGTGATCTTTTCTGTGATATCAAGCCTAGCTTTGGCAGGTTAAACTCCAGCTGGGGCCACACGTCACCTTGCTTTCTCCCCGGACGTCCCTCCAGTAGGAATTCATTTATTCTGTCAACATCGAGCCCAGAGTATGTGCCGGCTGCTATGCAGAGCCCTAGACTGTCGCCGTGACCCAGTTAGGCAGTGTCTCTGCACCTCCTTGGCACTTGTGTTCCATGTAAATGTTAAGTCCCAAGTAAATATGTAAACAGATGAGGTAATTGCAGGTTCTGATTAAGTTCCAGGAGGAAAGAAACAGTGATGTGAGGTTAAATTAGCAAGATGGGTTTAGACAGGTGGTCAGGAAAGACTCTCTAAAGTGCCATTTAAGCTGGTTCTTAAAGAACGAGGAGCCGGCCACGGGTGGAGCTGAAACATGAGCATTCCTGGGAAATGGATCAGCAACCACGAAAGGTAGGAAAGAGTGTAAATGTCTTTGAGAAAGAGACCATCTACATGTCTCTAGGATACTAATTAAGTGGGACTGTGACGTGAAAAGAGGTTGAAGAGGTCAACTCAATGACCGCAACCAACAACCCTATTTGAAAATGGGTAAAAGGCCTTGGCTTGTGTGGCTCAGTGGATTGAGTGTGGGCCTGTGAACCAAAGGGTCCCTGGTTCGATTCTCAGTCAGGGCACATGCCTGGGTTGTGGGCCAGGTCCCCAGTAGGGGGGCACATGAGAGGCAACCATACATTGATGTTTCTCTCCCACTCTTTCTCCTTCCCTTCCCCTCTCTCTAAAAATAAATTAATTAATTTAAAAAATAAATAAATAATTAAAAATAGAACTATTTTGTGACCTAGTAATACTACTTCTAGGTGTATACCCAAAAGAACTGAAAACAGGGTCTCAAACAGCTACCTGTACATAAATGTTCTTAGCATCATTCCCACAATAGTCAAAAGACAGAAGCAACAAGGTCCATCAAAATGAGTGGGTGAGCAAAATGTGGTGTACACATACAATGTTATTCAGCTTTAAAATGGAAGGGCATTCTGACACAAACTACAACACAGGTGAACACCGAGGACATGATGCTCAGTGCAATAAGCCAGACACACACAAATACTGTGTGATTCTACTTATGTGAAGTACCTGGGGTGGGCAAATCCACAGAGACAGGAAGGAGAGTGGTGGTTGCCCAGGGCTGCAGGGAGGGGCGTGGAGAGCTACTGTTTAATGGGCATGGAGTTTCAGTTTTGCAAGATGAGAAGAGTTCTGGAGATCGGCGGCAGTGATTGTTGCATAGTAATATGAATGTGCTTTGAACTATGAAACTATGCATTTAAAATGGTTAAGACAGAAAACTTTATGTGTATTTTACAATAAAAAAAAGAGGTTGGAGGGTAGACAGGAGAAGGAAGTTTGGGGCAGCTCAGATCTGGAAGTTTGGAGCTGGTAGGATCAGTGGGTGCAGAAACCAAGTGCTTTTGCTAAAGGAGATAAACCTGTGGGTGTAAAGTGCAGGAAAACACGGCTGATAATCTACACATACCCCCCTTTCACCTTTCCCAAGGACTGGTTTATAGTAGCAGTGTCACAGGCTGGACATTCAATTTTATGTTTATATTTTTAGGTTGAAATGAGCTAACTATAAGGGAGACAACTGCCTTAAATTTGGAGAAAGGGAGAGAAAGAATTCATCTACCTATACATTGCAGGAGCTTCAGTCTTGCAACAAGGGCTGAGGCCAGGTGTGAGGAGGCGCAGGCATTCTAGTGAGAAGGGTGTCCAGGAATGAGGGCAGCTGGGGAAACGGTGCCTCCGGAGCAACACACCACTCCGCCCAGGCAGGCGCCCAGCCACGCCAGCCCTGGTCCTCCTACTTGCTGGCCACGGCATTAGGACACTGTGGAGCTGGGTGAGGTCGTGCTGCTCCTCTGTCCTAGCTGATGGGCCACAGAATCAGGGCGTGCTAGGGTAGAGAAACTCTCAGAAAAGGCTCCCTGGTTTGCCTGGGGCAGGACATAGGCCATATCCCTAGGCTGGGCTCCGAGAAAAGGCAATGCCAATCTGGCCACTAGGTGGCAGCAAAGTCCAACAGGAACTGGAACCCAGGTGTGGAGGAACAGACCTCATTTCTTTTTCAAAGAAACCCCCCTTCTGTCCTCTTTTGGGGTGAAAATGGGCCCAGGCCTGGTCCAGGGCCACCACACTGCCAATTCTCCCCTGTCCCCTTTGGTCCTTTCTCTTCTCCGCTTCTCTCTTCTTTCACACAGCCTGGAGAAAGGCCCCAGGTGATTCTGAAAGGAACACATTGCCCTGGACCCTCCAGACCTGCTGAAGGACAGGCCCAGGGGAAGGAGGAACCAGTGGTCCTGAGGAACAAAGGTGTGTGTTTGTGCCCGAGCACGTGAAGTCCGCAGGGGGCGGCCGAGAGCTCCACTTCTCTTCCAACAAGGGCACAGAAATCTTGGGCTTTCACCCCCCTCGTCAGTAGCATCTCCTTTCACTCAGCACAGACTGACAGAAACCTGGCTCTCACACAGTGTCATTTCAGGAGGCAACAACACCCTTTCCCCTCCTTCTTCATTTAGCGATAAGGGGCTGGACCCCAGAGCAGATTCCAACTGAACAGTATATATGCTCTGTCCTCTGACTGCAGAGAGGGAGGGGGGTGGTTAAGCCTCTGAGGTGACAATCCAGAGAAACCCAAGTCCATCCCCGTGCACCTGACCTCCACAGAGCGCAGGAGCACCTGGCGCCCGGCAGGCCCTTCTCGTTGGGCTGCCTGCGCGTTGGCAGGGCTCCTTGCCTTCCTGGAATGTGTTCCTTCTTGTTTGCCACTCATTGCCTGGCCCAAAGCCAAACCTGGGCTGCTCGGAATACCGTGCCCCACTCTCTTCTCTCCCAGGATCTGACACAAGGCTGTCTCTTCCACGTGGGGAAAGGTCAGGCCCTCAACGGCCACCTCAACCCACCGTCAGACCCTCCACTGGTCAAGAGTGAAAGCACTCAGGGAGGACACAGCTGGGACCCCAGCACAGCTGAGCATAGCATAGTCACGTCTGCCTGTACAGGGAGCCTTCTAGACTGGGTCAGAGTGGGCAAAGCGTCGCTCACAAGCTGTTCATTAACTTGTTAAATGCAAAGATGTTGGCTTCGGTACCACTTTGGGACGTGGCACCACTGCTCCCAGACTCACTCCAGCATGAAGGTGTGTTCATTGCTACAGGGTTTCTGATGGACGGTTTTCTTTGCTCTCAGTTCCAAATACCAAATACCAGGGTAGTCTGAATGCACACTCTCTCCAGTATGTGACTACATTTAAGAGATTTATTAAGCACTTTCTATGGGCTCTGGAATGTATGCATCTATAGATGCTACGACACTGTAATTTTCTGAGCATTTCACTGAGTACCAGGCCCTATACAAAGTGCTTTTCATACTTGTCTCATTTGACTCTCAATACAAGAAACTCTTAATACAACAGTATAGTTCGCACACCTTAGTTTGTAGTGATTGAGACCAATTGGCCAGAAATACAATACGGACTCTTTCAAGTTTATTCAGGGGACAAGATAAAAGGAATAGCTATGTAACAGTGTAAGTGCAAAAGAGAGAGGTACAGACTGACTCGGTAGCAGAGGGGTGTGCAGAGCACGTGGGTTTCAAAGAGTGAGTAAGATCTGGGTAGGAGGAGAGATGTGGGAAGGATCCTTACAAGGTATGTGTTTCGAGGGGAACATTGGTGAAAGGGCGGTGGTGTGGAGGACGGTGCAGATGAAAGCTTGGGAGAAGCAGAGTTCCTGCTGGGGAACAGGTATGTCCGTGGGCAAAATCCCTCAGGGTCTAAATGCCGGGATGAGAAGAGGAGACTTGATCTTTCAGGCACTGAGGAGCGATTAGAGATCATGAGTGATGGATAAATTTGATGGTTTAAGAATATTGGTTTGGCAGTGGTGTACAAGGTAGATTCAAAGTCCAGCAGAATAGTCTAGATACATTTCTCGACCTCAGTTGTACCTGACTTTCTGGCCTGCATTCTTTGTTATGGGCGGTGACCCTCTGCCTCGTAGGGTGCTTAGCCACATCCCAGGCCTCTGCTCACCTGATGCCAACAGCACCTTCTACCCCTGCTGTGGTGACCCAAGCCATCTCCAGACGTTGCCAAATGTCCCCTGGAGGGGGAGAATGTCCCTGACTGAGAATCACTAGTTTAGATGGCAAGAGATCAGGGCCTGGGCCTCAGAGTATTAGCAACTGCCTTCCATAACCAACTGTATCAATCTGTTGACTTTTAGAATAGCTGACGAAAGTAAAAATGGTTTCCTTGCCACAGGAAATCCATCATCAGTGCCAAAGAACTTAATGGCATGGAGGCAAGAGGCTTTAGAAGCAGATCATTCTGTGTATTAGAAGCCTCTAGAGGATACTCCAAAGCTACAGATAATGTGCTCCAGATGGCTCAGTAGCAAGGTGGCTGGCAACAGGATTTCCTCTGTCCCCACCCCACCCCCAAGTCGCATCTTACTCAGTGGCCACTTTGAATAAGGAATGCCCAATCTGTTTTGGGCAGAGAAGCTACTGATCTGTAATTCTGCTAGATTTGCATTCACCTATCTAAGATTTGGTTTTTCCCTGGATGCATGTTGGTCTAAATCAGTGAAGTACTGCTTGCTGGCAGCCTGCTTGTTTTTGTAAACAGTTTCCCTGGAGCACAGCCACGCCCACTTGTTTCTGCTGGGTCTTGGGCTGCCCTGGAGGTCCAAAGGCAGCACCCGGTAGTCACAACAGAGACCCTTGAACCACCAACCTGTACCATTTACTGTCTGGCCTGTTAAGGAAAAGTTTGCTGCTCCCTGGTCTGAAGGAAAAATGCCTGTTGTACAAAATTGTGGACTCAGAGTTTCATTCTGTACAAAGGACAGATTTCCACTTTCCCTCATTCTAATAATTAAGTGCCTACTGTGGACTAGATGCTGAACTACATGCTTAGGGTATATTAATGAACAAAGCAGGTAAAGATCTTTGTCCTCATGGGGGTTATATATTCTAGAGGTGAGGGGAGTGAGGTAAGATGATAAGCAATAAAGATAAATTATGTAGTATGTTAGAAGGTGATGAGTACTAAGGGTGAAAGAAAAATGTAGAGCAAAAAAAAGGGGGAATTGGAAATGCTGATGAGAAATCACAGTGGGAAGAGGATGGTCAGGGAAGGTCTGACTGAGGAGTTAATATTTTACAAAGTGAGAGAATAACTTTGTGGGGCATTCCAGAATGTGTAAGTAGCCAAAACCACAGATCTAAGGCGGGAGGGCGCCTGGCTCATTTGAGAGCAGCAAAGACGCAGGTGGAGCTGAAGACAGAGAACAAGGGGGCGGAACTAGGAAGTGAGGTCACAGAGGCAGCAGTGGGCAGCACAGGGTTGTGGGGAGGGGGCGATAATATAAGATGACTCTAAGAACTTCCGTTTTTATTTTGAATGAAATGGGAGGCAGGAGAGTGAACAGTGCACTTAAAATTATACAGGTTTTTTAGGGTTCACCTTTGGCTGCTAGGGAGGGAAAGGGGGAAGCGGAAAGGTCAGTTTTGGAAGAGTTTGGTGGCAATCCAGGTGAGGGTCAATGGTGGTGGCTCTGACTAAGGTGGTAGAAGCAGAGATGGTGGAAATGGAAACATTCTGGATGTATTCTCCATGTAAACAGGATAGAGCCTCCTGTCAAATGAAAGCCAGAGTATATCAATCAGAAAGAGTCATATATGGTAACTCCCTGTTTTTTGGCTTGAAAGAATGCACAGAGTTCCGTTGCCACGGACTGAAATGAAGAAAGCCATGAGGGGTGCCGTTGTGGAGGGAAGATCAGAAATGCAGTGTTGGATATGTTCCGTGTGAGACGCGTTTTAGACGCCTAAGTGGGGATGTCAAATGAACAACAGACTGCGGGTTTGGTGTTCAGGAGAGAAGTCTGAGAGATATAAATTTGGGGACCTGTTGACATATGGATGGATTTAAAAACATGAGACTTGATTAGGTCATTAGTGGACCGAGTGTGGATGGGGGGGAGGATGGAGGCCTGAGCCCTGTGGCGCCTGCTGACAAGAGACCCGCAAGGACAAGCCCTCGCCAAGGACACCGGGGAGCGCCCGATGAGGTGGGCGGAAAAACAGAAGAGTCTGGGGTTCTGAAAGCTAATTACCATATGTCAAAGAGGAGACTGATAAATGCTGCTAATAAATCACATCTCTTTCATCGTGACTCAACAAAAGTTCTTTCTTACTTGACTGTAACCTAGAAGTTTCCCACTGAAACAACTCCAAACAATTCAAGTTTAAGGGTCATTCTTTCTTCTTCTTCTTCTTTTTTAAATATGGCTGAAAATTTTTAAATTTATTGATTTTAGAGAGAGAGAAGAAGGGGGGGGAGAGAGAAACACTGATTTGTTTTTCCACTTATTTATGCATTCATTGGTTGATTCTTGTATGTGCCCTGACTCAGGACTGAGCCCACAACCTTGGTGTAACCGGACAACGTTCTAACCAACTGAACTACCTGGTCAGGGCCAGAAGCCATTTCTTCAACACGAAATGACCTGAACCCCATTTCAAACCATTGTGGGAGGTCCTGAGACCTCAATTTCCCCAAGGGTTTCCAAGGTTGCTTCAGTATATTCTGGGTCTGACTATGATGCAGTCTACTTGTCTTCTGTCTCCTGCTCTTTTTGGCTGTTTACCTTCTTGCTCATGCTATGCAACTCTCCATTCTTCATCCCTCCAAATAGTCCACCACCAAGATGGTTGGATGTATCCAAATTGCACAGAAGATTCAGAGTTAATGGAAGGCTATAACACAAAGCAGAAAACAACTTCAAATTCAAAGCATACACGGCTGCTTATAGAAATCGAACAGCCCTTCTCTCCTATCTCAGGAAATTTTATCAGCCACGCCCTCTGGGAGGCCTGCCTCCCGCCGTGGTTCTGGCATTCATTCCATCTCAGTTCTTTTCACCAGCTTCTCTCCACTTCTTTCTTTCCCAGGCTCATTCTTTTCTAGGATATCCAATGAACATTTAAATTTCTCTAATTTTATTTTGTGGAGTAACTGATCTTTCCTTGCACTGCCCTGGCCCTTGCAGGCTAAACCCAGGGAGTTGGCCTTTCCCAGCCAAAAGGTCCATCCAGATACTTACCTCAACAACACAGCCACCTTTCCAGCAATAAATTATCCCACACTCCTGACATCACGAAGGCTACATTCAGCTTTTGTTTTAACAGTAATTTTTTCCTTTTGGGAAAATAAAACAAACAAAAAAACACCCCACTACCAGCGACAACCAGGGGCAGTACCTTATAGTGGCTAAGAGTACAGGTTCTGGATTCATCTACATTTAAACTTCATCAGTTTACTTATCCTGGGCAACTCAAAGCTTCAGTGTTCCCATCTCTAAAAGGGGGATGATAAGAGTATCTATCTCACAGGTTTATGGTGATTATTAAATGGGAAAATTCATGTCAAATCTTTAGAAGTCCCTGGCACATAGAAAGAGCTCAATATTAGTTATTCTCTACTAAACTTCAAGAAATAAATTTAAACTAGTATAAAACCCAATGTTGATAGGTCTCCATGGAATTGGATATAGATCTATATTATACATTTTTATGGCATTACACATTGATTCTTTCCTCTGAGAACTCTCTGGCTATCTATATGAAGAGATATATATTGATCCTATGCTTTGATGTCTCAATTCCACTTTTATATTCCTCAAGGAGATAATCTGAAATGTAAAGTTATTTATGAAGAGTTTTTTGCCGTGGCCAGGTAGTTCAGTTGGCTGGAGCATTGTCCTGCTATGCCAAGACTGCGGGTTTGATCCTGTCAGGACACATATAGGAATCAACCAATGAATCCATAAGTGGAAAAACAAATCAGTGTTTCTCTCTCTCAAATCAATTTTTAACAGAGTTGTTGCAGCATTATTATTCAAAATATGAGAACCAAAAAGTCTAACGATTGGAAAATGGCTAAGAAAATTATGATCTATTAACTTGGTGTAACCCCATATTCAAATATAACAAGCGATGGTTAAGTGTGGGAAGTCATAAAAAGCAGAATTAAAAGTGCTTACACATGGATTACAGCTATGTAAAATGTACAAAAAATCTCTAAGAAATCAGCAGATAAGTTGCAGAGATGTCCATGATTAGAGCTTACACGTTGAGTGAGTTCCTTATTTCCTGTCAGGTTGCTTAAGTTCATTAAATCCTCCCCTACATAGCTTGCTCTTATGCAAGCATAAAGTACTATGCTGATTAACATGGTATTTTGATTTCTGCTGCAATGCCTTGGAAGGATGGGGGACTGTATTTTTAAAAAAATAAATTACTTCTACATTTGCAATTATTCATTCAACAAATAACCTGTGTCTACATGCCAGGTGCTATAATAAGCAGCAGGATTCAATGGTGAACAAATCAGAGATGGTGCCTGGCCCCCAGAGCTTTTATAGTTCAGAGGTAAGACAGACTCACCACCAAACATTAGGTGATTTGGGCACATGGAAATGATTCATGGTTCTAGGAAATTGTTTAAACAAGGAAAACAAACCAGCCTGGAGCCATCAGGGATTATTCACTTGAGGGAGAGACTGCATAGGGGTTTCCCTGATGAGCAGAGTGGGAGGGTGGGGGGGGAATGACAAGAGGAAGGCGTAACAGGGAGAAAAGAACGTGCATGTTAGAGGAAATGAAAGAGGCTCTGCAGAGTTGCCACGCAGAAAACTAGGGTGAGAGTGGTCTAGCTTGTACAGAGGCAGGAGAAGCGGGAAGGGCCCACATTATGCAGAGCTTTGTTAAAGGTGTTAGCAGTGTGTAAAATGGATTTGAGGATGAAGAGCATGTGTGAATCTGGAAGACCACTTTAGAAGCTATCGTAGTGGTCTGCGTGAGAGACGCTGGTTGTCTGATCTCGTGTGGTGGCATTGGCAATAGAAATCCTTGTGGATTTAAAGGACATTTAAGATGCAGAGTAACATGATTTGCAGATTGAGAGATGTGTGAAAGAGAGACAATTCCAGGATGGCTCCTAGATTTCTGGCTAGAACTGGGTGAGGCAGTGGAGCCACTTCCTGTGGGGGGGGGGGACTGCCGCTAGAGCCGTTCTGATGGGTAGGTGCTTTGAGCTTTAGAATTCGTTGGGTTTGAGTTGCCTATGAAATATACTGGGGAAGATGTCTAGGAGGCTGGTAAATGATAGCGAGGTAATTTGAGAGAGTTCAGGAGAGGAAATACTGGTCTTAAGTGCACAAAACTATGGTTGGCTGGGAAATGGACGGGAGAAACTAGGAAGTTTGTACACAATGAGAAGACGGCTTTTGGGACAAAACCCTGAAAATTCACAGCAAGTAGGGAAGTAACTGGCAAATAAGAAAGAGTGGTCAGAGAAGTATGAGGAAAACTAGGTATAAAGGAAGACGGGGTTAAAAAGGAGGCTTTAATGTTGCTAGGAGGTCTACTAAAAATAAGATCATTAGTGATCTGAGAATTGTAGAATGGTGAGAGTAGACTATGGATTGAAGAGCGGCTGCAGTGTGAACGGGGGTGAGGGACTGTGTCACGTCAGGTCTGTCCAGGAAGAGGAGGAAAGCGGTCCTGCTTCTTTATTGTTAAACATGGGGAGGTTCAATACATCTACACAACTGGATGCTGATGGGAAGGAGCCAGCAGACTGAGGATGGTGAGGAGGAAGAGGATGTGAAGGAATTGTTTGTGAGAAGTCCCTGTGCCCAGTTGAAGGGATTAGCTTCGGCTTTGAGCGTCACTGCAGTAGGAGTGAGGAAGGCTCACAGCTGGGCACTGGTCCTGGGAGGTTGTAGGTTTGGTGTCTGGAAAATTGGAAAAGTCCCTGGTGCTCTCTATTTTCTCTCTGAAGTCAGAAAGTGCAGTTGGAGATGAGGGCTTTGCCGGATTTCGAATGAAGACAAGGAAACAGCTGTTGAGAGCTGGAGTGTAAGCTGGCTAGGGAAGCAGAGCCTGGCGAGGAAAAATGTGTCCCAGTCTGTGTTGTGGGGAAACGGCTTTCCTCCAAGCACACAGGGCTTCGTCTGGGTACAAGGAAGGAAAAGAGCCAAGAAAAAAATTTTTTTTTCTCTTTGAATACAGACTGCAGGATATAAAATTAAAGTTTGTCCAGAGTAATGATAACTTCCTAGTACCGACAGTGAAGTCAGCTAACACTTCCTTTGACACTGTAACATGTTAGTTTTTCCTGACATAAGACAAATCAAGCCCTGGCCAGGTAGCTCAGTTGGTGAGAGCATTGTCCCGGTACACCAAGGTTGTGGGTTCTATCCCCAGTCAGACTTTTATACGAGAATCAACCAGTGAAGGCATACATAAGTAGAAAAACAAATCACTGTTTCTCTCTCCCTTCCTCCCCCTCTCTCTCGAATCAAAGAAAAAATGAATTTAGAAAACTTCATTTAACTTCCGGCCAAGATGGAGGCATAGGTAGAAATACTGTACCTCCTCCCACAACCAAATTTAAGGACAACAGAGATTTAGAAACAAAAACACAACCAAAACAGATAGAATATTGAACTGTATCAAAGTCCGACAACAACGAACCATTCATCCAGAATGGTAAGAGGGGCAGAGTTGGCAGCCAGCAGAGAGGGGTCCCCGTCAGGAAAAGATGGTAGTTACCGGACCAGGCAGGCACGAAGACAAAAACCCAGTAAGGCTTGCAAGGCAGCTGGCTGACCTCGGTCACACTTCGTGCGCAGATAAACCAGGTGAAAAAATGGACAGTGAGACAGACCGTGCAACACAGGGCCCCAGCGCTGGGAAATAAAGCCTAAAAGCACCCACTGAAAAAACTTTGGGGGGTTGAGGTGACAGGAGAGGCTCTCAGACTCACAGGAGAGTTCGTTGGAGAGACCCACAGGGTCCTAGAACGTACACAAGCTGACCCACCCGGGAACCAGCACCAGAAGGGCCCAATTTGCTTGTGGTAAGTGACAGAGTGGACCAAAATCTGAGAGAGAGCAGAACAAATGCGACTGCTCCCTCTCTGATCCCACCCCCAATCACAACCCAGCAACTGGGCTGACCCACCCTGGTGAACACTTAACCTTTTGCCCCTCATATGTAATAGGCACGAACTTACCAAAACATTATGGCTCAAGCAGAAGAACAGCTCAAAGCTCCAGAGCCAATACTTCTAAGCAACCAATAGATAGCCAACCTATCAGATGCACAGTTCAAAACACTGGTGATCAGGATGCTTGCTGAACTGGTTGATTTTAGTCACAAATTAGATGAAAAAATGAAGGCTACACTAAGTGACATGAACCAAATTGCACAGGAAACTAACAGTGATGCAAACAAATATGGGACTAAAATCAATGGAGTGGACCAGAAGGGAGAAAGAAGTGACCAAACAGAAAAGGATAAAGAAACAAGAATCCAAAAAAATGAAGAGAGGCTTAGGAACCTCCAGGACATCTTTAAACGTTCCAACATCTGAATTATAGGGGTACCAGAAGGGGAAGAGATAGAGCAACAAGTGGAAAACTTATTTGAACAAATAATAAAAGAGAACTTCCCCAATCTGGCAAAGGAAATAGACTTCCAGGAAGTCCAGGAAGCTCAGAGAGTTCCAAAGAAGTTGGACTCAAGAAGGAACACACCAAGGCACATCATAATTGTATTAGCCAAGATTAAAATGAAGCAGAGAATTCTAGAAGCAGCAAGAGTAAGGGGACAGTCACCTACAAAGGAGTTCCCATCAGACTGTCAGCTGATTTCTCAAAAGAGACCTTACAGGCAAGAAGGGGCTGGAAAGAAGTATTTCAAGTCATGAAATCCAAAGACCTACAACCAAGATTGGTCTATCCAGCAAAGCTTTCATTTAGAATGGAAGGGCAGATAAGTGCTTCTCAGATAATGTCAGGTTCAAGGAGTTCATCATCACCAAGCCCTTATATGAAATGTTAAAGGGAGTTACCTAAGAAAAAGAAGATAAAAAAGATGAACAGTGAAAGGACAGCAAACTCACAGTTATTAACAACCACACCTAAAACAAAAGCAAACTAAGTGGACAGCTAGATCAGGAGTGAAACTATAGAAATGAAGATCACATGGAGGGTAAGCAAAAGGAGAGTGGGAGGAGGAGAGGTGGGGAGAAGGTACAGAAAATAAGTAGCATAGACAGTAGGTAGAAAATAGACAGGGGGAGGGCAAGAATAGTATGAGAAATGTAGAAGCTAAAGAACTTGTGACACATGGACATAAACTAAAGGGGGGGAATTGGAGGGAAGGAGGAGGTGTGCAGGGTGGAGGGGAATGAAAGGGGGGAAATGGGACAACCGTAATGGCATAATCAATAAAATATATATTTTTAAAAAGCAGGTACATCTTTGACCATGTTTGTAAGAATATACATTAAATATAAGAATGTTCTGTCAGCATGATTTGAAACAGACATTTAATGAAAGCAACCTTATACGTTCATCAATCAGAAAAAAAGATTAAAATAAATGATAGTACAACAACAATAACAACAACAAAAAGAATACTTCATTTAAACGCTGTTGGCACTTGATTTTTCCTTAGTGGAATTTCACTGGCATTAGTTTGGAATTTAGTGATTAACCTTCCCACCCCTGTTGAGAATGCCTCGTTTTTGCTTAGTTCCATTTATTTAGCCCAGTCCTTGTGGGCCCTCTCTATTTTGTTTTTAATGAGACTCCCCAGGTCACTGTTCTGGTTCTACTTCCCGTTTTTCATACAATACACATGGCAGCTGAAAGGAAGTACAATGTATGGCTTTTAAAACGCCTTAGGTCAATAGATGACGTCAGGAGCTGATCCAAATATGACCGAACGTATAACACAAGGCCAGTTTTTATACAAGTTCTGTTATCTAGCAGTTGATAAAAATGACAATTTTTCACTATTGATTTCTGTAATATACCAGCTGAATTTATGAAATTTACAAAGTGAGGTGAGATGACACTTAAAATGCTCAAGCAAGGAGCTTCCTGCTAGCACTTTCTGAAGAGGGAGAAAGTAGGCGGAGAGAGAGTGAGAAGACCACGCTGAGGCCCTGCATTTGGGTCCTGGCCTCGGCGCTTTTAATCAAGTGATTCTGCTTCTCTGAGTTTGTTTCTATTCATAACGTTAGAACACCTGAAAAACATGACAATTGAAGAGATTGTAATTGACCCTGGAACTGGCTTAGGGGTCTGGATCCCCCTCCCCCACATCCAGTTGAAAGTCTGGATATAACTCCAGACTTATCTACCGTTGTCCCTCATTACCCATACGCAGGGGACTGGTTCCAGGATGCCCCAGCAGGTACAGATCTGCAGATGGAAAATACTGTTTGTGATTGGTGGTTGGTTGAGCCTGTGGATGCGAAACCCAGGCATCTGGAGGACCCAGGGATATTTACTGAGAAAAATCCATGTATAAGTGGACCTATGGATGCAGTTTAAACCCCTGCTGTGTTGTTCAAGGGTAGACTGTATATGTAATATTATAATTAGGAGTGGTGAACACACAATATAGTGTTCAGATGATGATGTTTGTGGAGTTGTGCACCTGAAACCTGTATAATTTTTGTTAACCAGTGTCACCCCACCACAGTCAGTGAAAAAAAAAGAGAAATGATCTAATTTTAAAATTATTTTGTTTTCAAGAAGTGTTATAATTACATATAATATATATGAAGTATCTTGCACATATAGAATGATACAAAGATTACTTGTCATGTACCATTGCTGAATGTTTTCTTTTGTACATATAACAGCATTATCAGGCTTTATTTATGCAACTATTCAGCTGCTATACAAAACTAAGTTTTCAAACTTGCTGCTAGTCTTAAAATGGAACTGGAAATAGTACAGGTGGGGAATAGGTGTATTTTACTATCTATCGTATGATTGACACAATGGTATTCACTTGGTTAAAGACTATCTTTCCTTTGCTGATAAGGCTACTGAATCTCAGTCCTGCCTGAGGCAGTAATTTTGTAACCCACAGGGCTTTGATTTTATTAAAACATTCATGCTCCTTCCCACACCACAGCATGTAGATTTCTGTAACTATTTTCCCTTTTTCTATTTTAAATGATGAAAATAAAAAAACTTTCATTATCAGTAAACAATCACGTGACTGAGAAATCCTACTTTGCCTTTTTAATGGAATACCTATTATTAGGACATACGGTCAAATGAAGACAGTGAAAATTACAGCGTAGTAAAAATAGTAAGGTACATGTCTGAAATATAGTCCACTTGTGATTTTTATAATTGTTTTGATCCATTTAGGACTAGTGCTTACGGACTTCAACAGCTACCTCGCCAAAGGGCAGATATATTTATGTTGAATAATTTAGACAATATTAAACAAAAAAGCCACTGGTACTTTTTGACTACCATCTACAGCTAAATTTAATGGCAACCTTTCTGAATTCCATGTTCAGAAAGGCTGGACAAATGTAAGTACACTTGTGGGTCAATGCAACAGGATATTTGACAGCAAGGTGGTTCAGTGCTCAACCCAGTTTTGAATAACCTGCTTTCCTTTTGCACACTTTGAAGTTGAATTTTGCACACTGAATCCTTTTGACTTTAAGAGGAAAGGGAACACAATACCAGCAAAAGATCTTTTTTCTACTTTGTAGCATGCATTGTCAACCAAGCAGGTGCATAACTATAGGCTTTTATAGTATCTAGTGAAATATTAGAAGTAAACTCTTAAACACTTATAAATACTCAAAGTTTTTTAGGAGACTAAGCTGTGGTACAGTTCAATCATGTTATGAATTTGGAAAAAGAAACTTTTATCTTAAAAAAAACTCACTAGTTCATTTTAAAAAATGATGTAATTCTGGGACAAATCTCAGGGAGTTTGAAAATATTGCTTTGGTATATATTAAACTCTTGAGAGAGACAATATAACATCTAAACAAACGTGTCAACTGATGCCAAAAACCCCTGTCAATTTGTGGCAGTGAAGAAGAAAACTTTAGGACTTCCAGACAAACTGGTTGGCATAGGTAAACACAGCTTGCCTCCTCACACAATCACAACAAGAACACAACTGAACTATAGAACAACCATCACTCAGAACTGCCAGAAATAGAGCTGAATGGAAGTCCTACAACTACAGAATGAAAGAGGAAACCATACTGAGACTGGCAGAGATGCAAGACAGGCTGGTTCTACACCCACATGTGGCAGATAAAAATGGGAATAGTTCAGGAGTGAGGGGTCCCAGCCCCACACCATGCCCCCCCAGCCTGTGGTTCCAGTGCCAGGAAGATAAGTCTCCATAACTTCTAGCTGTAAAAACCTGTAGGCATTGAGGTTGTGGAAGACAGAAACTGCTGGACTCCCAGGCAGTTCCTCTTAAAGGGCACACACAGAGACTTACTTGGACTTGCTCCCTCTGAGCTCCGGTGTGGGTGCAGAAGATTGAAAGGCATCAGGAATGTATGGGGAGGACCTGAATTGTCCAGCATCAGGGCAAAAGCAGGGGGGCAGCTTTCTCCCAGGCACATGTGCTGGAGGCCATCGATCCTTTCTGAGCCTTCCCCACACAGAACCAGCAGGTGGGTGGCATATCTGGGACTCCATCCTGGCTCACACTGCCCCACTCTGGTGATTACCTGAGGCCCTGCCCCACCCAAATTTCAGGCCCACCAAGGATGATTCCAGTGGCTTTTCCACACATACGGCTTGTCTTGGCCCATGCTTCAGATTTTCCTAAATTCTCTCAAACAAGCAGCATCTGGCTTAGTGTACCCTGTACCTCTCACTAAGTTGCCCCATGCCTGGCACTAGCAGCAACTGGCCTTGGTTCACAGCTTGGCCTTACCTGGGCACCTCCAAGCCCAGCACAAATAACTATCTGCAGACTGCTATGTAGCTAATGCTGTGTGACCCAAGACAGAACACAGGTGGTGGCTGACCTTGTACATGCCAAAGCAATCAAGGCTCAACTACAAGAGGAGGGTGTACACAGCCCACACAGTGGATGCACGCTGAGTACACAGCTTAGGTAATAGGGGAGGCTGTGCCACTGGACCCTACAGGACATTTACTACAATAAGCCACTCTGTCAAGCCTAGGAGACACAGTAGCTCTACCTCATACATAAAAACAAACACAAGGAGGTGGCCAAAGTGAGGAGACAAAGAAACATGGCCCAAATGAAAGAACAGAACTAAAAAAAAAAAAACCTAAGCAAAATGGAGAAAAGCAATCTATCAGAAGCAGTGTTCAAAACATTGGTTATAAGGTTGCTGAAGGAACTTAGGAAGGATTGCAACAGGATAAAAAACATCCAGTCAGAAATGAAGGATACATAATTGAAATAAAGAACAATTTACAAGGTACTGACAGTGGAGTAGAAGCAAAAAACAGCCAATCAGAACAGCAAAGAAAAAAAAAAGAACCTAAAAAAATGAAGATAGTGTAAGGAGCCCTGGGACAATTTCAAGCATAGCAACATTTGAATCACAGGGGTGCTAGATGGAGAAGAGAAAGAGCTAGAAATTGGAAATCTATTTGAAAAAATAATGACAAAAAACTTACCTACTTGGTGAAGAAAATAGACAAACAAGTCCAGGAAGCACAGAGTCCCAAATAAATGGACCCAAAAAGGACCACACCAAGACAAATCATAATTAAAATGCTAAAGATTAGAACTTCTGGTCGAGCTGGCAGCATAGGCAGATATGGCTCACCTCTTTGCACAACCACATCAAATTACAAAATATAGAACAACCATCACTCAGAACTGTCAGAAATCGAGTTGAACAAAGTCTGACAACTACAGAATTAAAGCAACCACATCCATCCAGACTGATAGGAGGGGTGCAGATGGGGAATAGGCTGGTTACACACTCACATGTGATGGATAAAAATTTGGGAGGAATATCTTGGGAGCATGGAGTCCCAGTCCCACACCAGGCCTCCTAGCCCAGGGTTCCAGTGCCGGGAAGATAAGTCCCCACAACTTCTGGCTGCAAAAACCAGCAGGGATTGAGTTGTTGGAAGAAACTGCTAGAGGCTTAAGCAGTTCCTCTTTAAAAACCCACACATGGACTCACCTACTCAGACTTGCTCTGTCTGAGCTCTGGTACTAGGGTATTGGCTTGAAAGGCATGAGTGGCATAGAGGGATAAACTGATGTGTCTGACATCAAGGTGAGCAGAGGCCACTGTCTCTTTGCTAAAATCCTCCCCCACCAAAGCCACAGAGCCAGCAGCTGGTATCACATCTGAGACTCCCTCAACCTGGCTTAATACTGTGTGACCTGCCTTGGAGATTCCCATACTCTGCCCCACCCAATTTATGGGCCCACCCAAGCTGCTTTTCCATATGATTGGAAAAAGCAGCTGGTCTTGGCTCATGCTTCACAACTTCCTAAGTTCTCTTAAATAAGCAACAGCTGGCTTCAGTGAGCCCCAGGCCAGGCACTAGCAGCAGCCAGCTTTGATTCACAACTTGGCTTTGCCTGGGAATCTCCAAGCCCAGCACAAGTAGCAGCCATCTCAGAATGCTTTATAGCTCAGGCAGGGTGGCCCTGGGCAAAGCACAAGTGGGGGCTGATCTTGGCTTGCAGCATCCAGGAAACACCAGGGTCAGCGCACCCAATGGACAGCTGCAGACCATATTGGAGCACCACCACCCTGCCCCTGTAGAGCTGATACTCCAGAGGGTGGAGGTTGGTGGTATGTGGTTACAGCCAATCCCTGTAGCTGACTGGCCTGGGTAAATCCCTCCCATTGACCTGCCAACAGCAACCAAGGCTCAACTACAAGAGGAGGGTATAGTTAGCCCACATGAAGTATGCACCTTAAGTACCCAACTTTGGTGATAAGGGTGGCTGTGTTACTGGAACCTACAGGACACTTACTATATTTCCACACTACAAAGACAGAGTCAGAGCAGCTTTACCTAATATGTAGAAACAATCATATAGCAACTGCCAAAAGAGGAGATAAAGAAGCATCGCCCTAATGAAAGAATTCATCAACACTCCGGAAAAAGAGCAAAACGAAATGGAGATAAGCAATCTATTGGTTGCAGAGTCCAAAACACTGGTTATAATGATACTTAAGGAATTTAGTGAGGACAACAGCATAAAAAGATCTAGTCAGAAATGAAGGATATATTAACTGAAATAAAGAACAATTTATAGGGAAACAATGCTAGAGTGGATGAACCTGAGATTCAAATCAATGATATGGAACATAAGGAAGCAAAAATCAACCAATAAGAACAGGAAGAAAAAAAATGAGGATAGTATAAGCTGCCTCTGGGATAACTTCAAGTATACCAACATTCACACCACAGGGGTGCCAGAAAGAGAAGAGCAAGAAATTGGGACTTTGAAAAATAATGAAAGAAATAAATGACCCTGAATAGCTGCAGCAATTCTGAGAAGGAAGAACAAGGTAGGAGGGATCATGATACCTGATATGAAACTGTATTACAAGGCCACTGTAATCAAAACAGCCTGGTACTGGCATAAAAACAGACACATAGACCAATGGAACAGAACAGAGAGCCCAGAAATAAACCCATCTCTCTATGGTCAATTGATATTTGACAAAGGGGGCAGCAGCATAAGATAGAGTAAAAATAAGCCTCTTTAACAAATGGTATTGGGAGATCTGGAAAGCTACATGCAAAAAATGAAACTCGATCACCAACTTACACCATACACAAAAATAAATTCAAGGTGGGTAAAAGACTTAAATATAAGTCATGACACCATAAAATTCCTAAAGGAAAACACTGGCAGGAAAATCTCAGATATTCCATGCAGCAATATCTTCACCGGTATGTCCCCTAAAGCAAGGGACATAAAGGAAAGAATAAACAAATGGGACCTCATCAAGTTAAAATCCTTCTGCATGGCTAAAGAAAACAGCATTAAAATGAAGAGAGAACCAACTATATGGAAAAACATATTTGTCCATGATACCTTGGACAAGGGTTTGATCTCCAAAATATATAAAGAACTCAAACTCCACCCCAGGAAGACAAAAAACAAAACAAAACAAACAAAAAAAACCCAATTAAAAATGGGCAAAAGATTTGAACAAACATTTCTCCAAGAAGGACCCAGAGGGCCCAGAGACATATGAAAAGATGCTCAGCACCACTAGCCATCAGAGAGATGCAAATTAAAACCACAATAAGATACCATTTTACACTGGTCAGAATGGCCATCATAAATCTATGATGCACCCCAATGTTCACAACAGCACAATTTACAATAGCCAAATGCTGGCAGCAACCTAGGTGCCCAGGAGTAAATGAATGGATCCAAAAACTATGGTACATTTACACGATGGAATGCTACACAGTAGAAAGAAAGAAGGAGCCCCTACCCTTCATGTCAGCATGGATGGAACTGGAGAGCATTATGCTAAGTGAAATAAGCCAGGTGGTGAGGGACAAATACCATATGATCTCACCTTTAACTGGAACCTAAGTGAAAAGAAAAAAGCAAGCTAAATATAACCAGAGACATTGAAATTAAGAACTGATGATAACCAGAGGGGAAAATGGGGGGAAGGGTTTTCAGGAACAACTATAAAGGACACATGGATAAAACCAAGAGGAGGAAGGTGGGTTTCATTGGGGTGGGGGGCAGTGGTGGTGGGTAGATGCAGACAACTGTAACTGAACAATAAAATAAGTAAAATAAATAATATATTTAGAATACATGGGGAAAAAAGAAAAATAATGAAAGAAAACTTACCTATTTTGGTGAAGGAAATAGACATGCAAGTCCAAGAAGCAGAGTCCCAAACAAGGTGGATACAAAGAGGCCCACTCTGAGACACATCAAAATTAAAATGCCAAAGGTTAAAGATAAATGGAGAATGTTAAAAGTGCAAGAGAAAAGCTGTTAGTTGCCTACAAGAGTGCCCCATAAAACTGTGACCTAATTTCTCAAAAGAAACTTTGCTGGCTAGAAGGAGTTGACAAGAAATATTCAAAGTGATGCAAAGTTGCAAGGACCTACAACTAAGATTGCTCTACCAGGCAAATCTATCATTTAGAATCGAAGGACATTTAAAGGGCCTTCCAGACAAGAAAAATCTAAAGTAGTTCATTATCACCAAATGACTATTATAAAAGGCCTTCATTAAGATCAAAATATGAGTGGCAATACTTGAAAATACCTACCAATCAACAACTGAATCTAAAAAACAAAACAACAAACAAGCTGAACCAAAACAGAATCATAGATACAGAGAACATTTTGATGGTGACAGATGGGAGGGGAGGTTGGGAACATGGGTGAAAAGAGATGAAGGGTTTAAAAGTACAAATTGGTTGTTACAGAATAGCCATGGAATATAAAGTACAGCATAGATAGGATAGAGCAGCCAAAGAACAAATATACATGACCCATGGACATATATAATGGTGTGGGGATGGCCTGAGGGACAGGGCAGGAAGGCTGGTTGGTGGGGGACAAGAGAAAATTTGGGACTACTGTAATAGCATAAACAATAAAATATAATTAACAAGAAGAAAAAGGAAAAAGAAGAGCCCTGGTTGTATGGCTTAGTTTATTGAGTGCTGGCCCGAGAACTGCAAGGTTACCATGATTCCTGGTCAGGGTACATGCCTCGGTTGAGGGCCAAGTCTCCAGTTAGTTGGGGGGGGTGTGTGTGAGGCAACCAATGGATGTTTCTCTCCCTCTCTCCTCCCTTCCCCGCTCTCTAGAAATAAATAAAATCCTTTTTTTTTAATAAAAGAATAAAACTTTATTCAGTGCAAAACAGCTCAATTGTGATACAGCATGGCTGTGACAAAAAACACAGCTTGAGGGGGAGCCTGGGGCGAGGCCCCTCTCTGGCTAGACAATTCTGCTCTGCTCCTCGCTGGTCAGCTCTGCACCAGGGAGACCTTCACACTTCAGCTCCAACCAGGAAAACACATTCTTGGCTGGAATGGGAGCTCTCAGTCAGATGGAAGCTGACTTATGTAGACGTTAGTTCCCATCCCTGGTTCCTAAGTGCCCTGTTCTCATGCAAATGAAGACTCCAAATCCTCAACTCGATTGGTCTAAAAGGCACTGTCCTAACTGATCAGAATGGTCCCACTTTGATTGGCCTGGGAAGAAGCTGATAGGGAATATAGCTGCAGAGCTGTGATTAGATGGGGAAAGTGTCAGTCCTACTGGTTGAAATAGGACTCCAGGGACTCCTCCGTAAGGGCCGGCTCAGGTGGCAGAAACACTGCAGGCAGGCAGTTCAGTGCAGGCTTCTCCCTGAGGTGAAGTTTGTGTGAGAGGCCCCTGTGTAGAAATAGCTTCCACGCTCTGTTTTTGTTTTAGTTTATTTTGAGCACAGCTAAGTCAACAGGAGTCCTTCTCAGTAGGTACCTGCTTTTTCAGGTACCTACTGAAAAAGGTAGAGTTTACAAACACTTTGCATTATCAGAAAGATGACAATCCTTCCCAAAGAGGATTTTACTAAACAGTTACTGAAATACTGCTCTTATTATCATTAGCTATACTCATGGCCTCAACAACTTATGTCCCTTCTCTTGCTGTCCTTTCCTCCCTACTTCACCTCTATGGCTGCCAGTTCCTAATCTTTTTTTTCTGCCCCCCCGCCCCATTTTCCATTGTCCTTTTTATCCAAAACATATCGCTTTGAAATGGAAACTTTTATAGCTTTCTCTTCGACTTTTAGTTTCAGCTAATGTTCACTCAGGCCTGCTATGTAACCAGTACTTATTTACACTGTGTTTTCCCTCCGTGATGAAAAGGAACTGAGTTACTGCCTCTGTGGTCACTGGGTAGTGAGGTTATTTTGGGCCATGAGGGCTGGGGGCAGGGTTAGGCTGGGGAGGTAGCTGAAATCAGTTTCACGTCTGAAGCTAATCTTTGGTTTTCAAGTGTTATAATCATTGAAATCCAATTCTCATTAGGAACAGAATTAATATGTATACCCAACATATCATCTATCTGGTTGTTAATTATAAGAAAAAAATCAGTAATTTAGAAGGGACAGGATTTCTTTTTTACCCTTGGTTCCACATTTTAAAAATTAAATTGTCTGCATTTTGAATTCAGCAAAAAGGTTGAGAAAGGTCACTTCTTCTCCTTTGTATCTTGAAAACAAACCAATTTTTGTCTGTAAATATCAGATATTATAGTCCTGAAATCATCATGATATAACTGAAAACAATTCTGCCAGATCAATGTTAGAGAGGAGAGAGGAAAAAAAACACAACTATGACTATCAGAAAGCAGAAATACTTATCTGAAATAACAGATAACTTTGGGCAGTTTTTAGCTATGAGTTTTAACACCACAGAACTTTGGATATAAAGAAGGAGAGAGTGCATGGCTAATACACAAGGTTAAGGAAAGCATCTATCAATTCAGAGTAGCAAATTGACCGCTCACGGAGCACAAATTAAGAGGTCTACCAGAGCCATTTAATTTAATGAAGTTACTCAAGACGCCCCCTTTCTTAAAGCATCTAGGAATCAGATGGAGGAAGATGGGTTAACATCATCTTTATCAAATCTTTGCAAAGGGTATGCTGATAGGAAAGCTTTGCATGGTGAATGGTAGAGATGCCACAGAAGTTAACTTATTCTTATAATACTTAGATCTTGAATTAAGTTAGGTCTTGATCCGCTTCCAGCCAGTGTACTATGCAATAATTTTTTTTGTTCTGCTATCATTTTTTCTTGCATTCCTCTAGATTTCACATATTCTTAATTTGTTTTATAGGTTACTGTTTTTCCTGTGGAAGAAGCAATGGAATAAGCAAAGGGAGACCAAAAAGGAATTAATAAATGTTAAAATAGCTTGGCTTTAAGGTTTTGGTGTCTACCTTCAAGACATTTTCATAGAACATAGTGTTCTTAAATTAGGGTTAGAGTGAAACTTTCCATTAGGATAATGCAGAGAAGGACAGACATTCTTTCAGAAAAAGAAAGAACCCTAAGCTTGCCTCTACCAGGCATCTTCTCTCAGGCACTGAGATGTCGACCATCCAACAAATGGGGACAGGCAGAAAGAGACTTCAAAAATCACAAATATATGATAGCTAATTTTTAGCAAGTCTGGCAATGAGATCTTTCCATTCTCCCCTCTTCTTTGTGATGTATGTAGGAGTGAGTAGTTGCAATAGTGATTCTGGCTGTTGTCTAAAAAAGTTCTGACACAAGGCCTCAGTGTTACATATCACGTACATCCCACAGTCATAGCTGTTTTGTTGAGCAGGGGCTTTCTCTTCCACAAAGGCCAGTTTGTTCCCTTTTCTGCCTAAGAAAGCCTCCAATTTCTCAGCTACCTGCTTTGCATGGACTGAGTTGCTCCTGCTATGGGAATCATAATGAAAAAAGCTATTTTTATCTTGGAGATAAACCAGCAAACTCCAGTGGGTTCCCCCAGCAGCCTGGTTGGAATTATCATTGATAGCTAAAAATACAACTTGCTTGTGGGGGAGGCCCAGGGGTTCAAGGAACATGGCGATCTCTGCTGGGTTGCTAGTGCACTTGATGAACTGGGTGACTTCAGGACTGATGAAGCAGACTCTGTCAGAGCAGTCATGAAACTGACTGTTGGCAAAGTACTCGAAGGCAAACCCAATGATACGGTCATTGAGCCAGCTTGGAGGATCTAATAGTGAGACATCTGATTGCCGCAGTAGACTGTCCATGTAACTCAAGACTACAGGGTCCATCTTGTATTGACCGGGGCTGCTCAGAAATCCCAGAAGCTGAAAGAGAGGCAGAAGACAACATTTATTGTTGAATATGATACCTGGCTATCAAATGGGGATCATATGTTAATACCTACCCTCACAGGGTTTTGGTAAAGATTAAATACAGTTATAAACTGTTTGACAACAATGACTGGCTAAGAGTAAACTTTCAGGAAACTAGGATAAGTGCTTTATGTTAACAATTAGGTAGAATAAAAACTTTGGAAATTTTCCATGCTGAAACGGTAAGCATGGATTTTTAATTTCCTTTTTAAGTATAGAGATTGGTTAAAATTACAACTAATGTTTCACCAAACTTTGTGGCATTAACCATATATTTGGCCCTGAAATGAATATGCATGATAACAATGGCAAATTACTTTTATATTAATGATGAATTTTCAGAGTTTAAAAAAATGTTACTAATTACCAAGGGAAATAGTTTCCATTTCAACATTAATTTTCAAGAGATAAGATAAAATACTGCCTCCTCATTCCATAATGTAAAGCGACAGTGATTAGAGTTGTAGTTAAAAGGAACTGTAATTTCAAGAAGAGAAAATCATGAGACTAACAGAAATGCAATTAATTCCTGATTTTGCCCAGCCAAGTGCATGAGTGGTAAAGGTTTGCCCATTTCCCATCTTTAACCTGAAGGGGTAAGATGATGATTATGTAATTCTTATAATGTAAGTTACAGCTTCTTTTGTTGCTGATAGGCACTGTGGCACAGGAACCAGGAGACCTGGGTTTAGCCCTGTTTCTACCACTGATTTGCTGGTATCATTTGAGCAAGTCTTTTAAGTGATTTGTCTTTGTTTTTGTTATCGGTAAAAAGGGCATATATCTGCTTTGCATGTTTCAGAGTGTTTGTAGAAAAGGCCAAATAATTTTGTTTGAAGATATTAAAAGAGCACAAAATGTTGTACAAATAATATTTATGTCATTAATTGTTTTATTAGTAAGATGATCAGACAATCTGGATAGCGCTCCAAACCAATGAAAGCGAATGAAGTTTAGAAACAAATATGCATTCATACAAGGGTGGGCAAAAGTAGGTTTATAGTTGTTGACAGTAGGTTTATTTGTTAAATTATTGTATTATATTATTTCCATATGAAAAACCGTAAACCTACTTTTGCCTACCCTGTGTTATCTTGTCCAAACAAAAGCATGACTTATAGTAAGTGCAATACAAGTTGTATGATAAGATTAATATGCTCATGATCACCTGAGGTAAGGTGCTAATAAAGACATTAAGTCTGGTAGGTGATAAGGTAACAATATTTGAGCCTAACAGAGAATAACACTGCTGTTTACTGACTTGGCAGCATAACAAAATCATGAAGCAATAAACTGTCACAAGCAGATTGAGACTACACAGCAATACATATTGTTAGAAAATAATACTGCTGAGAAAGACTGAGTTAAAATTATGACATCAATTAAATCAATTCTGGCTATTAGGCCAGTTATTTTACCACTTGCTTACACTATTAAAACAATAAAATTCTGTGGCACAACCATTTTCATGTAATCAAAACCCTGCAAAAACCTATATAAAATTAAACATACAGTATAAAAAGTAAATGAACTAAGAAGGACCACAGAGGGTTTAATGTGCACACAGTATGTCACAATGTGAAGTACTTCAGAAACAATACAAGGTCATGTATGAGTTATCTATCTGTCTATAACTTGAGATGGCATGAACTACGATTTTCTTAAGAAGAAAGAATAGTTTCAACAGAGACGTAACCTGGAGCCAGGAACAAAGTTAATGAGGCACGGAGCCCATTTATGATGGGTGGGTCATGAATTTGGCTCTAAGGTGTCTGGCAGAGAACCAGAGAGCATTAAGTTAAATATTCACAATGACCGTAAAGTAAAAACAAAGCAATGACTCAGGAGAGCTAAAAGCTTTAGGTCAGTTTTCTCTCAAGAAATTTTCATCGAAGATATGGTGTATTATAATGAATAATGTCCTCCAATATCCTTATAATAGATGACATAGTTTCAGAGGATTGTTTTTTCTAAGGATCCTTAATACTAGCATGATGGCAAATGAGAAAAGAGCAATCTATGTGGACAGTAGGTACTCAGCTTGCCGCTGATCTGACTTAAGAGTACATGAACATGGAAAGGGAATGACTGCACGGGTACCAAGCAAGGTTTGCTCTCGCAATCACTCTCCTATGCCATTAATGGACACTGTGTAGTGGCAGTGCCAGGTTGTACTGCCCAGCGAACACCTAGACCTGCTCTCTAATGCTGCCAGCTGAAATCAGATCCACATCTTAACAGCCAGCCCAACCAGGGATAGGAGTCTACAAGGAGAAGAATGCCTGAATAGATAGGCACCTTATTTTGGAGGGAGTATCCAGAGTCAGAATCATGATTTTCTTCGAGAAATTATTGTGTTTTATCTGTTTAATTTTGAAAACACCCAACACATAGGCAATGATTCAATACAGGACCTAATTCTATTCCACATTGTATGGCTGCGATAGTTTAACCCCAACAATTCTAAAGCAAATAGAACTAAAATAACCTTTGGAAAACCACCACTGGTCAAGAAAAAGAACTCTGAACGTCACATGTGAAGACTTGAATTTTAGACTCAGTTCTGTTACTCACACAATTCTGTGTGATTATAAACTATTTAATTTCTTTAAACCTCAGTTTCCTCTTCTGAAAAGTGAGACTATGAATTACAAATACATAGGTTGTCGACGGAAAATGAAGAAACACAGGTTAAGTAAAATAAAAAAAATGTATTATTTCCAGATATCTATTGTGCCATCAGGAAATTCATATCACAATAACTGATAAGTGTAATAAATTTAATACACTGTTATTGAATGTTTCCTTTGTGCCTAGGGGCTGGAAAATCAGAATGAGAATAAAATAGTCATAGGTCCTACCTTTATGAGTTTAAGCTTATTATGAATACATAATTGACATATATGTACCTCTTTTAGTCTATAAACACCTCCTGTATACCTAACATTAGGTATTGCGGGAGATACAAAGATGTATAAGGTGGCTGACACACAATGAGAGAAGAAACTCCAAAGGTACAAAGGAGTGCTCATTCCTGGCAAAGAGGGTAAAGGGAAGGAGAGCTCAGATCAGGAAAGACTTCAAGGAGAAAGCGGCATAAAAGTGGGCTCTTGGAAGGTGGGCAGAGTTAGATGCAGGAAGGTTGGTATTAAGACAGAGAAGCACGGGAAGTGCCTGTAACGGTGTAGTACCGTCTGTCTGCAATAAAGTGTGAATACAAGTGAAGGTGAGGGTTAAAGGAAGATTATTAGAAGCTAAGTGGTGATAGACTGAATCCCAGGTGACTTTGGAATTTATCTTCTCTGTATTGTTCCAATTTTAGTATATGTGCTGCCGAAGTGAGCACTGAGTTTGGAATTTATACTGGAGGAAAAGATGAGCCATGAATGACTAGGCCAGTGCTTTAGAAGATTAACGATCCAGCTACGGCACACAGGATTAAGTGTTTGGGAGAGAAATTGGAGGTAGAGATCAGTTAGATTTTTATTAAGAGTAAAAATAGGAAGACATGACCTAAGCCAGGGAAAATGGTAGTAGGAATGAAGAAACAAGGAATAAAAGATATTGTAGACAGAGAATCAATAAGTCAGAGTAGGGCAGACTGGATAGGAGAAAAAAATTAAGAAATGATCATTCTAGGGGTTCTACTTGTGGTGACTGGGAGGATGATCTCATTCCCCTCTCCCCCACTCCCCTGAAGAAGGTCAACACATCAGACCCCTTTTTCAAAACACAGATTTTCAGAGGGAGAGGGTAAGGGAGGAGAGAGGGGGGAGACAGAAATAGAAACACTGCTGTGAAAAACACGCACTGGTTGCCTCCCAGGGGCTCCCCAACTAGGGGTCTAACCTGCCACCTTCTGGTGCACAGGACCGATGCCCCTAACAACCGAACCACTGGACCAGGGTGATGAGCTCTTTGTTAATGAGGGAGGGAAAAGGAGATGGAAGGGGATCTAGCAAGAGAGCCAAGAACTGACCATTTAAAACCAGCCCAGGGATACTTCCTATCTATAGAGTGAGCACTGTGCTTGAAATATCTGAGGTAGAATAAATGTTTGCCAGAGAAGTGAAACATTTTAAAAAGGGAATCAGAAAATACAGAGTAAAAAAGAGAAATAAGCCCGCTTAAGATTTTTATACGGTCTGTAACAGCCCATTTTTGTTCTGTTTTCGTCTGTTTCCCTCTGTTGATTAACAGCAAACTCCTTCAGAATTAAAAGACCGATGCACTTGGTTTTGGTGGATGGTAAGGAATATTGGGAGAGTGAACTGGGGAGACAATGGCCTCCCCAGAGTTCTATTTGTAAAATCCTACAAAATATATTACAGTTTTGTGTTTCGAGGCAGGGAAGCTTTGGATCCAGGCTCTAACTTTGCCACTTGCTGTCTATATGACCTTGGGCAAGTTATTCATCTTCTTTCTGGGCCCTGTTCTCCTCATCTGTAAAATGAGGTAATAAAACCTGCCTCACAGGGTTAAGTGAATTAAAAATAAGGGAAAACAGTCTGCACAATATCTAGTATGTAGCAGGCTCTCCAAAAAGTCAGTTTCCTTCCTTGTTCCCTATATTTGGGGTAATAATAGTAGATCTTATAAACTTCTTGAAAATAAAGCATTTTTTGTTTCCATAAAGCCGCTGTCATATCAAGGATAGATCTGGCCAGGGCACAACTCCATGTTCTTGTGTTTTACCTCTGGCATAAAAAGAGTGGATGCTAAACTGCAGAGAAAATGGTTCTCTCCACCTCCGAGTTAAGCAGGGATGTTAATGTGTTGTCAGTGTGCACAGCCTGTGATTCCCGGGTTTAGTTTATACCTTCCTACTTCTGTCACGAAGTGAAGCTAATATTAAATCCACAGTGTAGAACACTTCCTAAACAAAAGTTTAACAAAAGAGACTATTTTTTTCATATTAATCTTAACATTCTTAAAATGCATACTACTTGAATATTTGTTATAAAAACAGGAGAATTAAGTAAAAAATGGTAAAAACTAACTTAAAGGGGAAATTTACAACTACATAGGAGCCACTGTGATTTCCTGCTGATGTATGGGAAGAAGCTGCTGGTTCAGCAGAAAAAACACTAGGTTGGCAGTCAGAAACCTTGATATTGGCTCAGACCTTCAATTCACCTGTTGCTTGACTCTGGAGAAGTCATTAAACTTCTGGGTTTCTGGTTCATCACCTGGGGTATGGAGCAGATAAACAGTGATTCCAGCTGGGGGTACACATCAGAATCATACATGGGAATTTTAGAGAGCACATATGATCTATACCTGGGGTAGGATCTTGGCACCTATATTTTTAATATGTTTCCAAGTTGATCTGCCAATTTCAAAGTTTGTTATCCTCTTTAAAAAATCTTAAAAAAAAATCCTAGTTTTCTTGTCCAAGGGTCAATAAACTACAGCCCACAAGACCAAGTCCAGCCCACTGCCTGTTTTGTAAATGAAGCTTGACTGAAACAAAGTCATGTTCATTCTTCCACACAGTGGCCATGGCTGCTTTTGAGCTACAAAAACTGTTTAACCTGCAAAATGTAAAATATTTACTGTTTGGCCTCTTAAAGAAAAACTGTGCCAATCCCTATTATAGAGCACTCACATGTAATCCGTTGTAAATTTCTATGTTGAATCAACTTTAAGATTTTTAAAGGTCTAATAAAGCATTGGGGCTATTTATCAAAATATCTTAAAGACATTTTCCAGGTAGAATAACTAACCTTTAACTAGAGGTGTTACTGTTGGCTCTTTCAATCTGAATTTTTGATAAGAAAATGTAAAAAAATATTAATTATAGAGGGTATAAATAATAATTGTCTAGTTTATAGATGTATAACTAAATATTTATAAGATCAAAAATAGACATGAGGCCCTGCCTGGTGTAGATCAGTGGACTGAGTGCAGGCCTACAAACCAAAGGGTCGCTGGTTTGATTCTCAGTCAGGGCACATACCTGGGTTTCGGGCCAGGTCCCCAGCAGGGGGTGCTCAAGAGGCAACCACACATTGCTGTTTCTCTCCCTCTCTTTCTCCTTCCCTTTCCATCTCTCTAAAATAAATAAAATCTTTAAAAAAATACACAAGGATATTAATTAACAAGCATTTCATAAGGTGTCAATGTAAGAAATGTCCAAACCTGTAGAGAATAGAATGTTTATGAGTTTATTTGAGCCAAAATGACAACAACTGCCAGGAACCAAAATCTCAAGGGATTGAGAAAATGCTCTGGAGAAGGGCAATTTTGCATCTTATTTTATATATTAAAATCAAAGGAGAAGACTTTAGAGGGTTACAGGAAATCCACTGGTGATTAGAGAGGTCAGAGAAAGCAGAGCAGGGTGGGGGGGGACTTCTGGGATTGGATAAAAAGTAAATGATAGACACATACTTCTTTTATATTGGTATGAACAGGACAGTTAACAGTAACAGTATAACAATAACGAGGGATTTTGTGGTCTCTACTCTAGTGCAGTGATTGTGCCCCAAGGGGTCTGAGAAAAGTAAATTACCCTGACTTTCCAAAGGCGTGTTGTTGTAGATGCAAAAAGACAACAGGCTCAGATAAGCTAAAGACAGACCTTTGTCAGGGAAGATACCTAGTTTTAATTTCAGACCAACCTATGTGGTTACTTTTGGTAATCCTACTACTGGCCAGTAGTAGGATTATTGGGTGTGGGGTGGGGAGGGAATAAACAATAAAGGGGAAATTCCTCTGCTGGGCACATGTGCAGTAGAAACCAAGATGATGGAGGCAAAACTTTGAGGAGTGCACAGTAGGAGCGGAAATAGCAACATAAAGAGACAAGAGTCCAGCCTGGAAAACCTGAAAAAAGACAGGATTTGATAGTGGGAGGACCCAGCACAACACTGCAAAGGACTGGGAGACTGGTTAGTTTGAAAGAAAGCCTGTCTTTCCCCAAACCTAAAAAGATATAAAGTTAACAAAGGCCCATTTCAGTAGCACGGGTTTGTACATTCGTTCATTTGTTCGTGCAGTCTCTTGCTCTGTAGCAGCCACGAAGGTCACCAGTCCAAGCTTGGGCCTGGGTGCAGCAGTGCAGAACTGGCCAGAGCACAGCCAGGAGCAGAGACTATGCTGGACTACTGGTGCCCAGGGTGATGGCATCGCAGTTCTGGATCCTGACCCTGCTAATAGGCACTTATGCTCACCAGGCCTAGGACTTCTGAAGACAGAGCTAAGCCACCTAGTTGTGGTGACATATTGGGCACCTAGGGGCAGTCCTTTTGTTTTTGCTCCAATAAATCTTGCTACTACCTCATCCTGCTATACGTGGGACCCTGAAATGCTTTTCTTGTGACTGTATGGAAGAACCCTGCCTATTTCCACCAGCAACACCTCCTGACAGCTGGTATACTACTTAAGCTGCGACCTTTGAGTGCAGCTTTGGCTCTTTCTGTTGGGTAGATTTTAGTTTAAATGCTACTTAGTCAGAGATCTCTTGTGACCAGCCAAAATATGCCACCACTCATTCTCTTATTACTCTAATTTCAGTTCCTTATATAGCACTCATGTCTATCTGATAGTTTTTAAAACTTACTTCTTTTGCCCTGGCTGGTGTGGCTCAGTGGCCTGAGTGCCGGCCTGTGAACCAAAAGGCTGCTGGTTTGATTCCCAGTCAGGACACATGCCTGGGCTGCAGGCCAGGTCCTCAGTTGGGCATGTGCGAGAGGCAATCGATCCATGTAGATCTCGCACACTGATGTTTTTCTCCCTCCTTTCCCCTCTCTCTAAAAATAAATAAATAAAATCTTTTAAAAAGTTATTTGTTTCTTGGTTAATTTTCTCCCTCTCCCTAAAAAGAATGCAAACTCCACGAGAGTAAGCGAGCTGAGGAATCTTTTCTGCCTAAACTCGTTTACTATTCTAGTCTCTGGATCTAAAACAGAGCTGGTCAGGCAGACACTCAATACATAATTATAGAATAAACTAATGAATAATGGAGTATGGATATCGATGTGACAGAAATCAAATTCCACAGGAAAATATTTGTATTTACAGAGTCTCAAAAGTGTAAAGGCCTTTACTATCCCTTTTAGTCTATCTTCTTAATTCATGCAAGAATTCATTTCTGCTCTCAAATAAAGATGCTAAAGCTTGACTCACAACTAACCATGTGATATTGGAGCAGAAAAACCCATGCATTATTAGAAATTTTAAATATGATGATGGAGACATTAGAAATCAATGGAGAAATTATGGATTATTCCATGTTTTCAATGAATACTATGTTACATAGCAGCACTGTCCAACAGGGCTTTCTGCAATAATCGACATGTTTTTCAACTGCAATGTCCAAACAGTAGCCACTAGCCACATGAGACTATTGAGCATGTGGAATGTGGCTAGTTTGACTGAGGAACTGAATATTTAATTTAATTTGAATTAATTTAAACTTAAAGTTAAATAGCCATATGTGGCTAGTGCCTACTATTCTGAATAGCACAGTCCCATAGGATTTCATAGTTATGACTTGAAAGAAAAAAAAGATTACATGGTTAACTAAGTTAGGGAAATGCTGTATCTTAAAACTCCTTGTTGGAGATTCTTAATGCATACAACAAGCATATTAAAGGCTGGAAGAAGTTCTGCAATAAAGAAATTTAACTTTTTATGGTCTATTTTTTTCCCCCAAACTCATTTGACTGTGAAACACTTTTTGCTTTTGTTGTTTTATAGAGTATCCATCAGCACCTCACTGTCTGTGTGGTGAAGTTTGAGATGCACTTGCTGAGTCATTTGATGGCAGTGGAATAACTTGTTAATCATTTGATTTAAAAATAAAAGAAGTTAGGTCTCTATCTCATACCTTTTATCAAATTACTATGTTTTACATATAGTAAAATTTAAATGTAAAAAATGAAGCAGTATTATTAAGAGAAAATGAAGCTTAATACACTTGTACAACTGACCAAAAGACAGATGGAAAGACACTAAACACATAACCAGGAATCAAAGAAATACAAGTTAAAGTAAGATTTCATTTTTCTACTATCAAATTAGTAAAGATAAGGAGAACTGATAATAACCAGCATTACTGACAGACTGTGGGAAAACAGGCGTTCTCATTGTTGAAAGGAGTGTAAACAAATGGGAGCTGTTGGAAGAGTAATTTGCCATTATATTTTTAATTCTTAGGAAATATGTACGTGTAGGTATTACATTTTCAGAAATTTATCTTAGGGACTTTCACCAAGATGGAGGCATAGGTGGGAACACTTTGCGTCCTCGTACAACCAAATCTAAAAACAACAAAGTTTTAACAACAACAAAGCAACCAAACCACACAGAAAATCGAATACAGAGTCCAAAAACAGCGAACTGCTCAGCTAAACTGGTGAGAGGGGCGAAGCCAGCGGCAGAGCAGGTTGAGCAAAAAAGATCTCCCGAGCAGTGCACAGGCAGCCGAGGGCACGGATTCCAGGCGTGGGCTAGCTACGGGTGGAACCCAGGGAAGAGGCTCGGCTGGCTGTCTGCACTCGGTTGCGCATTTGCACGCAGATAAACCAGTGAAGAGGCGAGCGTTGAGACAGATTGCACAGGCCCCGGTGGCTGGCGCAGGGCAGCAGGCTCCCACATTTGCGCTCGGATCAGCAGGTGGGGGGCGAGCGGTGAGGTGGACTGGGCTAACGGAGAGGACCGCCATTGCTCCCTCTCTGACCCCGCACCCACATACAGCGTCACAAACTAGCGACCTGGGTAGCCCTGCCCTGGTGAATACCTAAAGCGCCTCTCCTCATACATAACAGATCAAAACACGGCTCGAGAACAACTTGGAGCCCCAGAGCCCATAAATCTAAGCGATGAGGAAATAGTCAAACTTTCAGATGCACAGTTCAAAACATTGGTGATCAGGATGCTCACAGAACTGGTTGATTTTAGTCACAAATTAGAGGAACATATGAAGGCTAAACTAATTGAAATGAAGGGAAATGCACAGGAAACCAATAGTAATGGAAAGGAAACTGGGACTCAAATCAAAGGAGTGGACCAGAAGGAAGAAAAAAAGGACCAAACAGAAAAGGATGAAGAAACAAGAATTCAAAAAAATGAGGAGAGGCTTAGGAACCTCCAGGACATCTTTAAACGCTCCAACATCTGAATTACAGGGGTACCAGAAGGGGAAGAGGAACAGTTATGAGTGGAAACCTTATTTGAACAAATAATAAAAGAGAACTTTCCCAATCTGGCAAAGGAAATAGACTTCCAGGAAATCCAAGAAGCTCAGAGAGTCCCAAAGAAGTTGGACACAAGAAGGAACACACCAAGGCACATCATCATTACATTAGCCAAGATTAAAATGAAGGAGAGAATCCTAGAAGCAGCAAGAGCTAAGGGGACAGTCACCTACAAAGGAGTTCCCATCAGATTATCAGCTGATTTCTCAAAACAGAGCTTACAGGCAAGAAAGGGCTGGAAAGAAGTATTCCAAGTCATGAAATCCAAAGACCTACATCTAAGATTGCTCTATCCAGCAAAGCTTTCATTTAGAATGGAAGGACAGATAAAGTGCTTCTTAGATAAGACCAAATTCAAGGAGTTCATCATCACCAAGCCTTTATTATATGAAATGTTAAAGGGACTTACCTAAGAAAAAGAGGATAAAAAAGATGAACAGTGAAAGGACAGCAAACTCACAGTGATTAACAACCACACCTAAAACAAAAGCAAATTAAGAGGACAGCTAGATCAGGAGCAGAACCATAGAAATGAAGATCACATGGAGGGTTAGCAACAGGGGAGTGGGAGAAGGAGAAGGGGGGAGAAGGTACAGAAAATAAGTAGCATAGATGGTAGATAGAAAATAGATAGGGGGAGGGTAAGAATAGTAGGGGAATATAGAATCCAAAGAACTTGAGACACATGTTCATGAACTAAAGGGAGGAATGGTGGGGGAGGGGTGTGCAGGATGGAGGGGAAAGGGGGGAGGGGAATAGAACAAATGTAAAGGAATAATCAGTAAAATAAAAAATATTTAAAAAAAGAAATTTATCTTCAAAGAAATGTTAAAGATGTGTGCAAAAATTTAACAAAAATGTTCACTACAATATTTATAACAGAACAACTGGAAGTGATCTGGAAATTCGTAAGAGGACTGGTAAATTTGAAAAATAGGGTCTCCGTACAATGGAATATTTTTTAGTCATTAAAAATAATGTTGTAGCCCTGGCCAGTGTGACTCAGTTGTTTGAAGCATCGTCTTGTAAACTGAAAGGGCATTTGTTCCATTCCCAGGAGGGGCACACACCCAGGCTGCGGGTTTGGTCCCCAGTTGGGGTGCTTATGAGAGGCAACTAACTGGGAGGCAACTGATTGATATTTCTTTCCCACTGATGTTTCTCCCTCTTACTTGGAATCAATAAATATATCCTTGGGTGAGGATTAAAAAAAGTAATGTTGTAGATATAATTTTACTGACATAGAAAATGTTCATAATGTTATAAAAAAGTTATATAAAAATTTGTACAAGAAAAATATACATAAAATAATCAATAATGATAGCTATCAAAAGTTTAGAGTTTTCTTTAAAAGGATTATTTAAACTTAACTTTTTCCTTCTGTGTTTTGATAATGTCTGCTCCCCCCCTTTCTTTTAATAATGAGCACATATATAATAGTTACTTCTCATTAGAAAAAATATATATACCACCTTCCACTCTTTTTTTTTTACAGTTTACCTTCAGTATAATTTTTTATTAGTTTCAGGTGTATGGCATAGTGGTTAGACAATCATATACTTTACACAGTGTTCCTCCCAGTATTTCAATTATCCACCTGGTACTACACATAGTTATTGCAATGTTATTAACTATATTTCCTATGCTGTACTTTGTATCCCTATGACTATTTTGTAACTATCAATTTGTATTTCTTAATCCCTTTACCTTTCACCCAGTCCCCCAGCCCCCTCCTCCCACTGATGAATATCAGTTCACTGTGTTTCAATTTTGTTTTTCATTTATTTTGTTCTTCAGATTCGACATATAAGTAAAATCGTATAGTATTTGCCTTTCTCTGACTGACTTATTTTACTTAGCACAATACCTTCTAGGTCTATGCTGTGACAAATGATAAGATTTTATTCTTGTACTAGAAAATTTTACAACGCTGAAGAATGAAATTGAAGAAGATACAAATAAATGGAAGCATATACCATGCCCATAGATAGAAAGAACTAACATTACCAAAATGTCCAAACTATCCAAATCAATTTATAGATTCAATGCAATTCCTGTCAAAACACCAATGGCATATTTCACAGAACTAGAATAATCCAAAAATTTATATGGACTCACAAAAGACCTGGAATAGCTCTAGAAATCTTACGAAAAAAGAAAAAAATAAAGTTGGAGGTATCATGCTACCTGATATCAAACTATGCTACAAGGCTATAGTAATTAAAATAGCATGGTGTTGGTATAAACACTGACATATAGCTCAATGGAACTGAATAGTGAGCCCAGAAAGAAACTCATGTCTACATGATCAATTAATATTTGACAAAGCAGGCAAGAATATACAATGGGGTAAACACAGTCTATATGATAAATGGTGTTGGGAAAATTGGACAGAAAGTTGTCTTCCACTGACCTAAAATGTCTGTTCCTTCAGTTCATTGGTCTCACTTCTGTTCTAGTCTCTCTTCTATAAATCTTCAACACAGAGGTCTAAAAATAATTTGATATTTACTAAAATTCAATTATGTCCTACTTTTAAGTATGATTTTATCTACAATTTCACAAAAAGCATCACTTACAATGCAGAGCAAATGTGCTTTTCATGGCAGCATAAGTAGAAACATTTTCAGGAAGTTCAAGACTGTTGTTTCAATTTCCTCCAATTAAAAAATTTCCTTTTAATGTAGCCTAAGTCATTCAATGATTTGTATAAAGAGGCATGTGAAAATTACCAAGATGTATATTATAAATCCTTCAAGAGAAAGCAGAGATTAGATAGTACGCATCTTTTCAGTGCTTGACAAACTGGAGAAGTTTTAATAAATGAATTTTTCTAGAAAAAAAACAATTGAAATACATTTTGAAAAACTAAAAACATGAAATTGTTATATAGATTTTTAAATTTTGTGAGCTATTTGTAAATTTGGACAGTATTCCTTTATCATTAACCTTTTAGAAACAGAAGAATTCAGCTCTCAAAGTAGAAAAGCCACTTGGTATGATGATGACGCCTGATAACTCTATTGCCCTAGATTTCATTTTGTCCTGCCTGGGCCTCAGGAGACAGACTGGGTGAACTTTTGGGATTTCTTCTAGTCCCAAGACTTCATTTATTGCTCTGTTACTAGGCATAGCTATCAATGGCTAAGGTGTCATTGACCATAAAGACAACTTTATTCTCAGTCTACCAATGCTATTTCAAGGGTTCTATCTATAATTGTGTCACATTTCCTCTTTTTGCTTACTAGAAACTTGGTGTTAACACCAGCCTTTTCTTAAACTGAACTTGTTTTGCTTAACATTTTCTGAGAAATAATTTTACACAATTGCAAAATTGAAATGAACAGGGTTGTAAAGACAGTATGTGTGGAGGCCATTCAATTTAATGACAGGTCTAAGATAATATTTAATAAAGTGACCAGAATTGTATTTTAGTATATATAGTAATGAGTAAAAGCTGACAAGTTGTGGGTGAGCTGAAGTTATAAAGTGCCAGATTTCACAGACGATCACTGTATTCAGCACATATTAGCTAAAGGCAAACACAGACTGAAAGAATATGAAAAAGCCATGACCCTTTTAATCTTTTTTGTCTTGAAGATTTCAAAGCCTGGTAAATTACTTTTCACAGATAGTTAAGAGGTAAATTATTACAAAGGACTTAAAAAATGTGCTTGGAACATAGTGGGGCTCAATAAATATTTAATGAATGAATTAAAGAAATAATGAATTTGTTTATTGTAGTGTGCTGATAGGAAAACAGGGACCCAATTATGATACATAGAATTTTCTATCTTGCAATTTGTCTTTAAATGTTAATTAACATGAATACTTGTGAGTTATCTGATCAAGTCTGAATTATGCTATACATTAAGTCACGCTAAACATTTCCAGCAACTACTTTTTCTAGCTGTTAAAAGTGTCAAGTTGCTGCAATAATCAGTAGTGAGAAAATTAGAGCCAAATAAGGTCAGAAATCCCCAAGCTATTGTTTTGATGGAATTTAGCCTAACACACTAACCTGAGAGAGTATTTATAGCTGGCTCTTAGGGAAGGAAGGCCTAAGGTTTTTCAACTTATAGATGTTCAAAGATAATAATTATAACCAGGACAATTTTTAGTATCAGGACTGTGTTCTGTGCTTTCATAGCAGATGAATGTGTGAAGGGATAGCCACTTAATTGGAAGCAAGAGAAAGAAACTTCTACAGATTTCCTGTAATAACCCTCATAAATTTCAAGCATTATCTCTGTTTTAAGATAGACCCATTCTTCCTCTTCTACCCCAAAGGGGTCGGATAGATGAACCGCACCCTCTGCATAAACCTGATTTTTAGTCTATATTGAACCATAACACTACTCATATGATCTCTAGAAGTTAGATGGGTAGAAAGTTAATAATATAGGCCGGTCATGCCAAAGAAAGTAGTCTCTTAGAGAATCTGGTTCAGAAAGTTAAGTAACTTTACATTACTCATATGGTTTAGTAATACTTGGACCCCAAATTGAATTTGTTGATTAATATGTTTTAAAAAGTGCACAATTTGGGGACTAGCTGGGATTTGGGCAGTAAGTTTTATATATATAGTCTGATATTCATGAGTTTCCAAAGAGATAGGTTATCTGGGCCTTGAGGAATTTCTTTTTGTTTTCTAACACATTGTATTCATCTAGGAGGTTTAAGGGATTGTCAAGGAAAGAAGTCTTGACCTTAACAAGTTAGAAATGGAGGATCTGCAGGCGTAGATTAAATTTAATCCAGGAAGCTTTAGGAATATCTGGAAACTGATATATGTAGTAAAGCCATTGCTTATCGGAAGTGCCAACATCATTTTATAACACAAAAGAACAGAACAGCTTCTTGACCATGTAAAATGTTAACTGACCTTCATACTGGTATACATTCCTGTTGAACAGTATGCTATCCATTTCAATCCATGTTTCTTTAGACTAGCCAGTCACACAAAGGAAATAAAGTAATTTAGCAGACTCTTTGAGATCACTTTATAATAAAACTTAGTCTCAAAAGAAACAATTATTTACTTAGTGGTATAGTCTCTTTATTCCTATCTTCTCTTTTGATGATTTAAGCTGTATATACATTACTGCTAGATTAACTTTTCACACAGAATTCTAATTACATTATTCTACTCCCAAAATTTTCACACCTATCCATTATCTGCCAAAGCAAGTAAGAGTATAACTTGGCATTCAATGATTTCCACAAAAATAGCCCCAACATATTTTTCCCAATTTACTTCCTAGCAGTGCTCCTTTCAATACATAGATAGCTACAAGCTCAGTCTTCCAGCATGCCTAACTTATTAGGCAACTGTGGCCCCTTAAAGTATTGGAGAAGAAAATAGTCAGTTGCCAACTTGAGCTCTAACAGAGAGAACAATACTCTAGTACCTCTCTGAAACACCAATTTGATCTATTATGCTCTTGTTTAAAATCATTAGAGTGAGCTTTTACTAAATCTAGGATCCATGGGCCAGGATGTGGCTAGAATTTAAGGGGTCCACGGTCTTAGATTGGGAAATAAAATTTTATTTTTATTTTCAATAATCGCTAGCTGCAATTTGGCATTTTCTTCAATAAATATAGGCAATAATTCAGAATAATATCAGCAATTCATCTTCTGTCAACAATAGAAATAGGATATTTTCGCATCATATTAAAGTTATTGCAGGTACCCTGAAATAAAATTTATACTCATCCTTATTTTGGAATTACACAATTAAACCTGCTGCCAGATGGTATTTATTGCACAAAGAAGAAACATGCATAACTACATCACATGCTTGTTTTAATATTTTTAAAAATTTGAAAAAATTGGTTTCATTCATTTCCATGTATTTTATTATATGCATTTAAAAACATTCAGAGATAGGGGTCACAGGCCAGGCTATCAAAGAGTACATAGCATGAAAGAGGCCATTTTCTTTTTATCTTAGTTATTTATACCTATTAATTGATTACAGAATATAAATATTTTAGCTTGGGATTCAAGGCTACATTTTATCATCTTTATCTCTGCCCCACCCCTTTTCTCCATATTATGCTCTAGTCATACCAAGTGACAGTGACTCTCTTATCTGGAGGCTGAAAGACAGGTTTTTGGATTAACCCTAGTTAGAAGATTGTAGCCCTGCACTGGCTTGGGCTTTGCCTTTACATCCTTTCTCTGTCAGTCAAGTGAATTCTTCTTCTAAAGGTTTGTTTTCCCTATTACTATAAAAGCCTAGTGGGGCTTTATCTTAAATATCTTTTAAAAATACAAAAAAATATGTTTACTGATTTTAGTAGAAGGGAAAGAGAGAGGGAGAAAAACATTGATGTGAGAGAGGAACATCAGTTAGTGGACTCCCCATATACACTCTGATGGGGAACTGAACTTGTAACCTAGGTATGTGCCCTGACCAGGGATCTAACCTGTGACTTTTTGGTTTACAGGAATACGCTCCAACCAACTGAACCATACTGCCCAGGGCCTTCACTATCTTTATATCTCATTCCTAACTAAAATGATTGGTGAAATGTATAACTGGCAAGGCACTGTGTGTAGTTGTCTCCAGGGCAGCCAAGTTAGTCTTTGCATTTCATAAACTGGCTCAGCTCTGACTTTGTTAGGGATAAAAATGAGGATGTTCTTGAGCTCTAAGGCTGGATCCCCAGCTAATAAATCCTGAATGGAAGGAAAAGGGAGAGGAATAGAAGGGCTGTAACCGAGGGGACCTGATTAAAATTAAGTGATGGAACTGTGCGGAAGGGAAAGGCAGGAAGGACTGCTTCTTCCCTTTCCTAGAGCAGTTATTCTACACTTTCATCACTGTTGAAGCTTCTTATTCCATCCTCAACTCGCTCTTATCAAATGAGTCCCACTCTCATGTCACAGAGCCAATTCCATACCTTTCTGTCCTTCCCTACTTCCCAACCTTTTCTTTTCTCTAGCTTAGTGGTTCTCAACCCTCGGCATCAGTTACCTCAGAAGAGAACACTGATGTATGGCCAGATGTATGTATGTTTAATTGGTTTTGGGTGGAGCAACAACATTGGTTTTATTTTTTATTTTTAAAAATTGATTTAAGAGAGAGACAGCAAAACACCACTTTGCTGTTCCACTTAGTGATGCATTCATTGGTTGCTTCCTGGGATCGAATTCACAACCCTGGCAAATGGTTGGACAACGCTCTAATCCACTGAGTTACTTGGCCAAGGCCTGATTTTATTTTTTAAAGCTTCCCAGATGATTCTAATACGTTACAAGGCTGAGTTCCATTGGTTCTCTTGATCCTATAGATTAGACATCCTCAACCCATTAAGTCTCCACTTCTTGCTTTCAGGGTACAGTAAGTCTCCTATCTTTAAAGAAAATATACTTGCAGCCCATATTCTCAGCCCTCATCCTTTTTACCCTTTACAATAATGCTTCCTTAAAGTGAAGGCTGCACCAGTATAGTTTCCACCAGCTATTCCTCTTTTTACTGTTCCGGACCAGTACTATCATAAGCTTTTGTGCCTGTCACTTTTTCTCCTTTTCTCTCCTATTTCTTTGATCAGGTACTGCTCACTATCATTCTAACACGTTAAGAGTGGCTTAAAGGTCGCCCTGGAAAGGGTTTCTTCGTGTCCTTTTACACAACTGATGGCCTCCCTTCTATGAATATCCTATGCTTTTTCCCCCTATTATAATTTTACTTTACTACCACTGCGGATTCTCTCATCGTCTTCCCCATTACACAGCATTTCAGGAAGCTGAGTGAAAAGTCGGAAGAATGAATGGAAAGGAGGACTAAGAAACGCAGATCGAGAGTGGGGAGGGGAGAAGGGGCGTGGTGTGAAAAGGGGCGGGGACTAAGAAGGGCCGCGCTGAGAACCTGGCGTCAGAATTGGGCAGGGGGCATGAATACCCTAACTCTGAGTGGGCAGCGAAACGGTTCCCTGCCGGAATACACCGACCTACAAACCGAAGTCTGCAGGCGGGCGATTTCTTACCTGCCTGGTGCCCCACCACCTCCACCAGCCTTCAGGAACCTCAGTATTGGCCGGAAAGCGAGAGCTATGGTCGCAAACCCTGAGTTTTCTACCCCAGCCTTGCGACATTACTCCCCAGTAGAGGGAGAATCTAAGGCAGAGCTCCCAGCTCTGCCGTACGGTGAGGAAAAAAGTTTGGGCGGGGCGGCCTGGGGCGGACGGAATGGGGTGTGCCCACGCAAGCGCACACTCCACTCACTGGGAACGTCACGTGCAGGCGGGCGGACTCCAGTCGGCGGTAGGGGGCGTGGGAGGTAAGTGCGCGCGCGCCTGCTCCTCTGAGTCCCGCGGGGCGGGGCCGCGTGCGCCGGGTCGGGGGCGCGCGGGCGGGGAGCCGACTAAGGACTCGGCGGCGGTGGTTGATAGCTGCTTAGAGTCCAACCGGGACCTTGAGGGTTGGTGGCGCAGGCATCGGCGACACCGGTAGAGGCGGCTACAGCGGTGGAGGCAGAGATCCAACGCGTGCTCTCTGGGCGGGGTGCGGCGGGGGATGTGCCTACTCAGGCCGGGCGGAGTCTCTCTGACAGGGCGGGGGATGCGCGGCGCCCGCTCTCCTGGACCCTGAAGCTGCTGGGCCCACCCTTGCGGAACAGTCGGACCCTTGCTGGCTTTGGCCTCTCCTCTCTCCTCTGGCCTCACCCTGGGGCCGACGGTGGGAGGCGTCTTCCGCCAGAGAGTAGGGGCTGTGGTGGCCACCGCGGCGGAGCCGGAGGTAAGACCAGCCCTAGCCGCCCAGCGGCCCCGCCGTCCGGCCCACGTCTCGGTCTCGCTTTCGGGGCCGCCCGGCTCCGCCCCAGCGGAGACGCCCCATGAACGGGTCTGTCCTGGAGCCTCCCAGACTCCGGATCACTGCTTCGGGTCCCCAGTAGACCCCACCCATCGTATCTCCATTGGCCAGACACCATTTCGGCCTTCCAGCCGCCCGGGCCGTTGTCATGGGGGCTCCCCACCCCAGCACACCCCCTTAGAACCCTCCGCGGACTTTTAGGACTCTAATGGAGCCTACAGACTACGTTACATTCTCCCGTGAGCTTACTGGATCACAGTTCCTCTGAGACCCAGTAACGCCTGCCCCTAACCCATTGCAACCCCCTAGCTCCAAGGCAGATCCGTTGCTGTCCACCCTGTTTCGCCGAGGACCTCCCCTTCCCAGGTCGCTCACCTCCAAGCCAGCTAGCTATTTACCTAGGCAGCTGTGCTTTCAGACGGTCTCTTTCGTGATGCTCTTACCTCCCAGCAGATCTGGTGTCAGCCCCGCTTTAGACACTCCCCTTCCCCACTCCTCTCCCACAGCCCTCTGTTTAGGCAGATCTTGTAATCTTTTTTCTTGGTCGTGATTCTTTCTTTGGTTGAAAGGACTTTGCCATGAACTGGTGAAGGGATGTTTGCTTATCCTACTGATGTATTCTCCCCAGTTGGTTTAAGGGGACCAGCTGACACCCACATTTGAAGGGTTTAGTCTGGTGGCTATGGAAGGCAGGTAGAGGGAAGAGTGTGCAAGTCCAGGGCAGGGGGTGTGTGCTTTATAGGGTCACACAGCCTGCTTCTCATCCTGTGTCTTCTGTAGAACGTGTGAGATTGTCCAGGTCTGATATTTTAGGGACCACTATAAGGATTAAATCACATACCACAAAGTGGATGTCACCGTGTCTCAATGTAGTAGCATTTGCTTCCCCTTGCAGATTTTACCGGTCTTTTTGCACTGCTTTTGAAGGATACCGGAGACTATTTTTTTGATTTGCTCTTTTTGAATTTGCTGGAAAAATAAGATTTGTAGCTTTCCTTAATCCCTAAAGATTTAACTTCGGTTTAGTAAATTTATGCTACTTGGTGCTGCTGTCTTGCTTTTCCAAGGAGCAAGTATGATTATCATGCAGTGTTCACTGGTGCTCACCAACCTCCTTCTCAGCAGTAGTAAAATATTGAATAAAATGGTTCTGAGCTGTCAGTAAGGAAAGGTAATGTTATACACCAAATGATCAGTGCGTAATTTTAACATTGTTACAAGAATAAAGTATAAAGAGGTTTTAGTAGTCAGCACATTTAAAATTTTTATTTTGTGTGGAACTGAAGAGAGGAAAAATCATATTTAAAACTATAGGTAATAACTAGACATAATATAGGTGTCAGAGGGGTCAAAATAATATGCAGTAAAAAGTTTCTCTTTATCTTCCAACCACCCACTTTCACTCTTTAGAGACAATCACTACTTCCATATTGGTGTGTGCCCTTCCTGTGATATTTCTAGCATATACAAGCCTACACGTTTTTATTCTTAAAACACACTAAAACTCTTTTTTATAGCTTTTTATCCCTAGTTAACAATAGATCCTATAGGTCATTCAACATTACGTATGGTAGTACCTTATTTACTGGCTGGATGGTAGTGTTCCATTTTGGTGGTCTTGAGGTAGTTTCAATTTTTGCTTTTACAAACAGTGCTGCATGTTTTGCTTTTAAATGTATCATCTGTTATATGTATGCTTTAAGTCTATTTCAGGATTTGAAAACATTTTCTGATGATTTTTTTTGAGCTGAACCTACAAAAAAAGATGTAACTAAAGTAAATGTCATTGATCTGAACTTCTATGGAGTGACTAGCTTTGATGGTGATTATAATATTTATCAAATAAGTTATTAAAGGATTTAAAGTAGGGGACTGAAATGATCAGAATTGTATTTTTAAAAGGTCACTGGCTGCAGGGAAGAGGGTATATTAAAGTATAGATTAAGGCTAAAGTCTGGAATATCAGGAGGGCAGTCCAGGCAAATGAAGATAGTGGGTCTGGATTTGGGTATTAAGAGCAGACAAGACTGGATGATTTCAGTGGGTTTGGGATTAGGGAGAGGGTTCTTTGAAGATAAGATCTAGATTCTAGCTTGTGCCTTACTCTGTGGTAGAGGAGATCGATGTGAAGAAGGAGTAGAATTTTTATTTTTGTCAAGAAAGAGGAATTCAATTTGTGTCTTGTTGAGTTTGAGTGATTATACTTTTGTCAGATGTAGATGGCCAGTAGGCAGCTGGTTTTGTGGGTTAAGCATTTTATCAACTTCTGAGTGCACAGTAATAGATTTTGGGAGCAAAGGGTATAGATGAGAGGAGAAAAGATTGTAGGATGGAAACCCAACGTTTACAGTACAGGTAAAGTTGAATATCTGAGTAGTAAATTATGTGGTTAAGTTTAAAAAAAAAATCTTTTTATAGCTTAAGTATCAGTAGTGAAGTTCACTGCCTAACGCGATTTACTAATGTTTTTCCCCCTTTGTTAACATTAGTGTGTATGATTCATGAGGGAAATGGAGTAAACTTAGATTTCTTTCTCTTAATTTATAAATTTATTTTTAAGTAGACTTTTTACATTTAATTTATTTTTAAAATTTCATTTTTCAATTATAGTTGATATTCAGACAATCATATTATTTACAAAGTGATTCCCCCTGATAAGCCTAGTACCTACCTGGCACCATACATAGTTATTACAGTATTATTGACTTTATTCCCTATGCTGTATTTCACAGCTCCTTGACTATTTTGTAACTACCTATTTGAAGTTCTTAATCCCTTCACCCTTTTCACTCATCCTCCCAACCACTCTCCCTGCTGGCAACCATCAGTTTGTTCTCTGTATCTGCGAGTCTGTTTTTGTTTTGTTAGTTTATTTTGCTATTTAGATTCCACATGTAAGTGACATCAAATGGTGTTTGTCTTTCTCTGTCTGACTTATTTCACTTAGTGTAGTACTAGGTCTATCTATGCTGTCATAAATGGTAAGATTTCATTCTTTTTTATGGTGAAGTAATATTCCATTGTGTATATGTACTGCCACATATTTATCCACATCTTGGCTATGATAAATAACACTGCATTGAACATACGGGAGCATAGAGCTTTTCAAACTAGTGTTTTGGGTTTCTTTGGATATATGTACCCAGAAGTGGAATTGCTGGGTCATAAGGCAGTTCCATTTTAAATTTTTTTGAGGACCCTCCATATTGTTTTACCTTGTGGCTGTGCCAGTCTGCATCTCTACCAACAGTGCAGGAGGATTCCCTTTTATCCACTTTTTCACCAACACTTGTTTGCTGATTTATTGCTCATAGCCATTCTGATAGGTGTGAGGTTATATCTCATTGTAGTTTTAATTTGCATTTCTCTGAAGATTAGTGACATTGAGTATCTTTTCATGAAACTAGATTTTTTTAGTAAGAGAAAACCTCACTAGGAATTAGTAATATAAACTCCATCTTTCCTGATCATTTGGATTATACTGTTTTACAGAAGTTTGTTCGGCCTTCAGAGAAGTGCAGGAGGTTTGAAATGTCATTTGCCAAGATGATTTTTTAGTTTGCATGATTTTTAGTAATATTAATTTAATTTAAAATAAATATTAGTCAAAGAGTTTTCGGTCATGTTTCAAAACTAACACCAACTTAATGTATTGCTTCTAAGTCTAGAACTGTTGTGTAGAGCTCTTGCCTCTACTCTAGACCCCTATAAATCACTGCTAATGGACATCTCCACTAGGATTCACAGTTCACAGCACTTCACACATGTACAGTATAAAACTGTTCTCTGCCTCTTTTCTCCCCCAAAAAAGTGGGTAAGAGGGAGACAAAGTGCAACAGATTTTTTTCTTTTGATTTCCTGTCTTTATGAGCAGCGCCACTCTTTTCTTATGAAGCCTCAGGAACCTGGGAATTGTCTTTCACTACCAGTGTCATAAGTCCCGCACATTCTCCCTTGTGATATTTTATATCATTCCTAATTGCTATACTTGTCATCTCTACTTTATTTTAACCCAAAATATCTGTTGGACTTCTGTAAAGCTTTCTAAGTGGCTGTCTTGCCTTCTCTCTTCTGCAGTTCATTCTCTGCTTTGCTAACTAAGTATTCTAAAATGCTTTTTTCGTTAGGCTTTTTCAGTTGCAAAGAAGAGACTCAAAGTACCTTAAGTAGTGGAGTGCTTATTGAAATAAAGCCCAGGAAACGGGAACCCAGGATAAATTAAAGAACTTGGTCTCAAGAACAGGAGCTTAATAAATAAAACTAGAAACAGATTTGACTCTTTGCTGTATTTACTGTTTACTTGTCTTCACTATCCTTTCTATTTCTTTTTGGACTATATTTTTCTCTCTATTCCAGTGCTACCCCTCCCCCCCCAATCCCATAGCTCCCATTTTTTCCTAATTTCTACCTCCTTATAACTGCCATCTCTTCCACACTCCCATCTTTCCTCCTGGCTGCTATTTTTTTTTTTAAAAACTTGAGCTCCTGTTGTAAACTTCTCTCTTCTCCCTAGGATTTTCTGGTCTGAATTCCCAAGAAACAGTCTCTGGCTTAGCTTCTTTTCTCATGGACTGCTACCAAGCGTGTGTATTTGTCATGTGACTACTCCTGGCCATTTAGTGTTGGCTGTGTGTTTATTTGTGCATATGGTAGTGGAGCAGGATCATAATGGTGAAAAGCATGGGGCAGTGTACAGGCTAATTCCTTACAAAATGGGGTTGCAAGCATGGCAGGCACCATGATTGAATTTATAGTAGAAATATAAATTTAATCATGTCCTTTCCTGTTGAAAGGTTGTCAATGTTTTGTTATTGCTTTCAGGGTAAAGCTTAAACTGTAGCATGGCATGTGTATAACAACCTTAATGATCTGACTCTTAATTCCCTGGACTTTCCTTCCTTGGCTCTCTTCCTTAAATACTTTGTTCACTCTTAACGAGTGTAGGCTTCTTCTCTCCTTTCTTTTCATTCTCTGTTCTCATTCCTGTCTTTCTCTTCCCTCTTTCTTTGCTTGCTTAACTCCTGTTTCAACTTCAGGCCTCAGTTCACTGTTTCTTTAGGAAGCTTTTCCTTTACTGCTACCATGTTAAGTTAGGTGCCATTCCTGTGGGCTCCTGTACACAGTGCTTACTTCTGTCATAGTTCTGTAGTGAAATTCCTAATTACTTAATTTTCTTCACCATCTTTAACTTCTTTGGTATCAGTGCAATATAATTAAGGAGATTTTTAGACTGAAGATTTAAAATATATATAAGCTTTTTATAAATTACACATAAAAGTACATAGCTCAGTGAATTTTTACCAAGCAAACACACCAATGTAACCAACAGTCACCTCAAGATACAGAATAGCCCTGATCAGTGTGGCTCACTGGGTTGGGTATCATCCCGCAAACCAAAGGTTCCTGGTTTGATTCCCAGTCAGGGCACATGCCTGGGTTGTGGGTTCAGTCCTGCTGATCCCATTCCCAGTTGGGACACATACCTGGGTTGCACGTCAGTCCCCTCTCTGGGTGCATATGGCGGGCAACCAGTTGATGTTTGTCTCTCACATTGATGTTTCTCTCCCTCTCTTTCTCCCTCCCTTTCCTGCTCTCTAAAATGAATTATTAAAAATTGGAAAAAGATGAATATTACAACTCTATAAGCCACCTCATGCCCTCTAGGAGTCATTAATCCAGTTCAAAGAGGATTTAATTTTAAATGAGAAAACTCTAACATGAAGATTTCTCTATATATTTTGTATGTATCTTTAGATGTACAAAAGACATAGGTATTGCCATTTTGATCCTATGGAAAGAACCTACATGCCCTGGCTGGTGTGGCTCAGTGGATTGAGTGCCAACCTGCAAACCAAAGGGTTGCCCGTTCAATTCCCTGGGTTGCAGCCCAAGTCCCCAGTAGGGGATTTGCAAGAGGCAACCACTCATTGATGTTTCTCTCTCTAAAAATAAATAAATGAAATCTTAAAAAAAAAGAACCTACATAATTTAGATTATGTTATAGAAATGTAATTTTGGTATATTTTTATGCAGCAGACAAATTTAAAACTATGTAATACTGACATTCTAATATTTAGTAAATGTCTTATTTAAGTAGATTTTCTTGCTTATTAGTTTAATATTTTAGTGTCAGAAAAGAATATGATCAAAGAATATTTGCTGAAAATAGCTTATTAATTTTGACTGGAGAATATGCTTGAGATGAGTATAGAAAACAAATAAAGCACTTTCCAAATGGTGATTGGCTTCTGGGTTTTAATATGAATTGTGTTGCTAGCATATTTTGGCATTGGGGTCATCCAACGGGCAACTGGAGTGTAATTTTACATGTATGGTGAGGAAAGGACTAACTATCCTATGTCATAGACAGACAGCTGGCTTGCTAAGAATTGTTCTTTTTGCAACTAGCAATTTTACCATGTACTTTTTCTTTTCCTCAGTTTTAATTTTTTAAATTTAAATTTAAAGTTTTCAGTTATAGTTTACTTTCAATATTATTATCAGATGTACAGCATGCTGGTTAAACAGTCTTATACTTCACAAAGTGTTCCCACCAAGCACCCTACATAGTTATGACAATATTATTGACTCTCTTCCCTGTGTTGTACTTTATAGCTCTGATTTTTCTTAAACTTTAAGATTATATAATTTTTTGACTGTGAATGTATTCTTTTAAATATACTTTTTCCTTAGATAGGGTTTTCTGTCTGTAAATATTAAAATTATTAAGGCCAATTAGTTGGAAAGCATGTAACTTTCAAACCTGGATTTCCAATAGACCTTCATTTAATTTCCAGCCTCATTTATGAGTTGTCATTTGTGGCCAAGTCACTAAACATTTCTGATGTCAAGAATGTTCATCTCTCAAATGAGAATATTTACCTCATAAGATAATGATTAAAGAAAGCACTTTATGTAAAGCACCAAGCACATAGTTGTTACTCAACGTCTCCTTTTTCCTCCTTGAATATGTCTGTTTCTTGGTATGTTTAAGTATGAGATCAAGAATTTCAAGAATTTTCCTTGGCTGGTGTGGCTCAGTGGATTGAGTGCTGGCCTGTGAACCAAAGGGTTGCTGGTTCCATTCCCAGTCAGGGCACATGCCTGGGTTGTGGGCCAAGTCCCCAGTAGGGGGTGTGCGAGAGGCAACTACACATTGATGTTTCTCACCCTTTCTTTCTCCCTCCCTTCCCCACTCTCTAAAAATAAATAAAAATAAAAATCTTAAAAGAATTTAAAGAATGTCATTGTATGACATTTAGAATAAATGGTTAATCAAAGTTTGTTGCCAGCAGAAGTAAATTTTAGATGGATCATCTGCTAGCTCTCTTTCAAGTGTAAAGATATTTTTCAATATAAAAAATTTCAGAGAAATACTTTTTTAATGTCTTAGTATATAATATGAATGGATGTCAGAATGTATTTTGACTCAGTGTGAAGTACCATAACAAAGTGTTCTGTTTGCCAATGACAAACATTCCTTAAATCATTGATAGATTGTAGTGCTATTGCTGTTTGTAGTGTGTAAGTATTTGTTGAAATCTGTTTACTTATATTGATTAGGTGATAGTTGTCTGAGTAACCCCCTCTTTTTTTTAATATAAGGTTGAAAGGTCTTCAGATGACTGTGTGGATATGTGTTTATAAATGATTTTTAGCCCATATTTTTTTCTTACATACTTTTGTAGATCTACTTTCTTTTAATTCTCTTTCTGCCAACCCCCTGCTGTTTTATAATTAAAAACTTAGAACATGTTAAAAGGTTCATTGACTAGAACAAAAAATATTGTTATATTTGCTCCCTGGGTTCAAAAGTTAGCAGAATGCCATCTATATCTTTATGGGTCTGTAGGTATGTGTGTGTGATATACTTTCACTGAATCTTTTTAAATTTTTAAATTTATTTTATTATTAAAAAATTATATTTCTTTATTTTTAGAGAGAGGGGAAAGGAGGGAGAAAGCAAGGGAGAGAAACATCGATGTGAGAGAGAAATGTCTATTGGTTGCCTCCAGCAAGTTCCCAACTGGGGATCTGGCCTGCAATCCAGGCATGTGCCTTGGCTGGGAATCACATTAGCTACCTTTTGCTTTGAGGGTGATGCCCAACCAACTCAGCCACACCGGCCAGGAGGAAACTTTGTTTAAATTCCTTCACTTTTTTCACCCAGCCTCCCATGAGCCTTTTTTTGAAAGTTTCAAATATTCTGACATTTATCTCAAAATACTTTAGCATATGATGCCTAAGAAAATAGATATTCTATATAGCACTGCAGTGCCATTACTAATACCATTACTAATTTACTAATACCATTTCATGTATACTCTATATTTAAATGTTCCTAATTGTACTATAAAATGATTTTTTAAAACCAGGATTCAATCAAGATTTGGCATGGCATTTGATTATGATTTTAGTTTCTTTTAATCACACAAAAGTTCTTTTCTCTATCCCCTTTCTTAGGATATTGAAATTCATTTTGCAAGGCCAGATCTTGTACGATACAAGAGTTTTCTAAGAGTTATCTGTTTCTTTGTGCTTTTGTTTAACTTGTTCCTCTGTTCTCTGTATATCCTGTAAACTGGAAGTTATATTTTAAAGCAGCGGTGATAAACTTACTTTCACCGGAGGCCACATCAGCCTTGCAGTTGCCTTCAAAGGGCCCAGTGTAATTTCAACTCCTTCACTGTTAAGGAGTAGTTACATTTATACAGTCCTAAAATTATTTCCACCCTTTGAAGGCAATCACGTGGCTGATGTGGCCCCCCCAGTGAAAATGAGTTTGACACCCCTGTTTTAAAGGCTTGCTTAGATCCATGTTAAAAAGTTTTGGCAAGAATACTTCATAGGTGACATTATATTTTGTGTTATATACTATGGGAGACATATAATGTGACTATTAGTGATTTCAGTTTTATGACGTTTAGGGTGGTTTTTGTTGTATCTTACTTTGTAAAAGCATACTTTTTTTCTTCATGTGTTCATCAAGTACAGTAATCTGTGTAGGTAGTACTTTGTTACCATACTTTGGTACCATTCTATCCTTCAATATTTTTTATCTAATAATTTTAGCATTCTTCATTGAGCCTTAGGCAAATCAGTTGTTTAACCGAAGTTTGAAAAATGGTGATTTTCCTAACTCTGTAATTCATTTACATATATTAGCTATCATTTTTCAATTAATAAGAGCTTTACAACCTTCATCAGTTGGGAGTGAACTTGCAGTTTCTCCAAAAAGGGCGGATAGTAAATACTTAATTCTTTTCCGTCTAATTTTCATAGTGAGGAGTTGGTCTAATAGTCTTCTACAGTGATGACAATTGAGTTTTTAATGGTCTCAGATTTTATGTTGTATAATATTACAAGTAGTTATAGATATTGCTCTTTTTGATGCTTAAATTGTTTCAAATAAGGAGATTGGGAGCCCTGTCAAGCTGTCCCCTGAGTTCTTTCTGTACAAACCCATTATTAGTATTTAAATGATTTCCTTACTTTTGTATACAAGTTATCTTGGCTCACCATGACATTTGCAGCTTTAGAGGAATCAGCAATTTCAGCACTGAGTTCTGGCTCCTTATTGTAGAAGATGATATTTAGAAACCAATACCTGGATGCTAAGTGTGCTCCTTGTTGAGGGGCTGTCATTGCTTTTATGCCTTTTAGGAGGGGGGAAAAGCATGAGATAATATTGATAATTTTAAATCAAATTTAACATTGATATATAAAATATATCAAATATAATTTTATTTGATATGTATTTATATATTTATTTTGTATTGATATATATATTTATATAAAATATAAAATCGATATAGTTTTTATTTACCTAAAGTAGTTTCAAAATAAATAAAACTACTCGGTGAAGTTTAAGGGTTTTTTTGCATTTATATTTGGAATGTATGCCACTAAAGATATACTTACTGTTATTGCTGTATTCAGAAGTTATTTAATAACCCTGACCGGCATGGCTCAGTTGGTTGAATGTCCTCCTACAAAGAAGAAGGTTGCTGGTTCAATTCCAGGTCACAGCATGTGCCTGGACTGTGTCCAGGTCCCCGGTTGGGGCATGTGTGAGAGGTAACCAATTGATGTTTCTCTAACACATCCATGTTTCTCTCCCTCTCTTTCTCCCTCCTGTCCTCTCTCTCTAAACATAAATAATCTTTTTTAAAAAAGTTAATAATTTTTTCAGTGTGATTTTTAGCAATTTGATACATAGCTAGGTCCATTTATGTTTCATTTTAGGGTTTGCTTTCCCTGGTTGTTGATTTAATGTTACCCATTAAATATATAAAATGTTGAAAAGGACAAACCAAATGAAAAGGTGTATGTAAAAATCTCATTTTCATCCCCATCCCTTCTACTCTGTTTCCTCCTTACTTCCCTATATATAAGTATTTTTGTAAGTTTCTGATCAGTCATTACAGTATTTTTATTTCTTTTAAAAATAAGATGTATATTTATGTGTGTGTACTCCTTTCATTCACCAAAGATAACATACTGTATATGCTTTTCTGTACCTCCTCTCTCTCACTCTTTCTTCTTTTTCTCTTACCTGTGTATTCTGGGTGGTATTCCATATTAGTACATAGAGATCTTGGTACATACAGATCTTTTTCATTCTTTTTTACAGAGGCATGATACTCTGTTGTGTTGATATACTGTGATTTCACTAGTGGCCTGGATCTGCTATATATTTGTGTTTAATCTTTTGAACTATGAATAAGTAATACATGTTGAATAAATAATTAAAAAATGAAATTTCTTCTTCAAGTAATTGAGAATGAGTTGATTTGTTCCAGAGCGACTTATACTATAGTCTGAAGGAGCTTAGTTGTTGTGTTTTTTGATGTTGCTATTTTTGGTAAGAGAATCTCAGGCGAAGTAGATGTGTTTTGGGACATAGGCACACCTTTTTGCCCCTAAGTATTAGGTGATTGATATCAATGAATGTTAATCTATTTTAATTATTTTATGTACCAGTGTCAGAGGGTCAGCACGTGATTTACCTGCAGTCTCTCCCTGTGCTTCCTGGCTCCTTGAATTATTGGAAATCAAAACTTAATGACTTGGGTGTTTTCATGCAAGAATAACTCAAATTCTGTTCTGACTGTTCCCCCCCCCCACACACACTTACCCTCTCCTTAACTGTAGCTTTTCTTTTTCATCTTTACTGCCTTAACTGTCTCAGATTATATAGGATTCCAAGCATTCATTGGACAGCTATTTACAATCTAGTAAGGCAGATAAAATGTGTATAGTAAGAGTGTTAGGAGTAATAAATAAACCAGGAATACTAATGAATGAGAGAGGGAAGGGTACTTGTTAGGATATAAGGAATTCAAGCTCCAGGCTTGTGAAATGGAAATTAGAGGTTAGGGAACCTAACCATTCAGATCTAAATTGTCTTTTACTCCAGTGATTGAAAGGAATTTGTTTCATTTATTGAACGAAATATTTGGTCATTTACCATGAGCAACTTGTGGTGGTGGGCACTTTGGAAAATGCAAAACATTTATGTAATGTAGCTTTAAAAAAAATGCACACTATGTACCAGACTACCTAGGTTACTTTATTGCATTAAAATCATAGCAATCATGAAGTTGCTACTTTTCTTTTTTACTCATATATACAGGATAGTGAATAAAATCTGCAGTTTAAAGAAAATTATGATTATTTGTGTTGTCCAGGCCAACAAACTAGAATTGCCTCCCCCTTACCTCACTATCCCCTTGCCCTTGGGAGCATATCCTCCACTGTGGAGGTAGCCGTTATCCTGACCCTTGTGACTATCATTTTCTTTGCTTCATAATTTTAAATTCCAGGTTATATATTTTTAAACAATGTAGTTTAGTTTTCCTTGTTTTTTAAACTTCATATGAGTATTTTATGTGAGTTCAAAAATTTAGTTCAGCATTTGTGAAATTAATTCCAGATTGTTGTAGTTAGCCATAATAGTTCATTAGATTTCATTTTGGGAAAGTATTTCATTGTGTGGTTATATTACAGTTTACTCATTCTAGTTTTGATGGACATTTGAATTGATTTCAATTTCTTGCTGTTACACAAACAACTCGGTGGTGAGTGCTCTTGTACCTGTTTCATGTTTGCAAGTATGCAAATGTTTCTCTAGGATTCCTAGGAATGGAATTGCTGGGTTGCAAGGTATGCATATATTAAATTTGATAATAGCAAAGTGTTCTTCAAAATTATTTCAATTTATACTTCCATTAACACAATGTATTACAGTTCCTATTGCTTTACTTTCTCAATATTGGGTATTGTCAGACTGTAATTGTTGCCAATCTGAAGGTATGTATCTCATGATTTTAATTTGCATTTCCATGATTGTTAGTGAAGCTGAGCATCTTTTCACAGTCATTGAATTTTTTCTTATACTCTGTTTAAGTTGGTTGTCCAGTTTTTTTTTTCTTTGAGGTGGTCTGTGCTTTTTTACTGATTTTTAGAAATTCTGTATGTGTTTTGGATACTGGCCTCTCAGTTCCACCTGTTACAAGTATCTTGTTTTAGGATTATTTCACTTTCTATTGTGCCTGTTGATGAACAGAATTTCTCATTTTTAATGTAGTTTTCTGAATCTTTTTAAAGAAAGCCTTTCCTAGTCTGAAGTAAAGAGATGTTCTCCCACATTATTTTCTAAGAGCTTTTAAGTTTTAATCTTTTACGAATTTGGTCTTTACCTGAAATAGATCTTGTGAATAGTTTGAGGTCCAGTTTCATTCTGTCTCACTTCAGATGGATACCTGAGAGTGTCAGCATCAATTTTGAAAAGTTCATCTTTTGTCTACTGATCTGCAATGACACATATATTAAGTATTCATATTTGTGTAATTCTTCTTCTGAACTTGCTCCTCTGTCCTATTGATCTTTTTGTTTTTTCCTGTCCTAGTAACACCATCTACTTAAAGTTTTATAAGTTATGATATCTGATAAGGCAGGTCTTTTCACCTTGTGTTGTTCTTCAAGAGAGTCTGCTGTTTTTTTCCCCATTGCACTTTCATGTATATGTTTCAGAATTACTGCGTCAGATTCTGCAGAAAGAACCCAGATAGTCCAACATAAAAAAAGCAATATTTGGGGTTTTTTATAGGAATTGAATTGATTCTAGATTAATATGGGGAGAACTGACATTTTTCCAACATTGAGTCTTTCCGTCTGTGAACATGGGTATCTTTCCATTTCTGTAATGATTGATTATGTCTTATTTTTTCAGTAGAGGTTTTGTACATTATTTGTTAGCTGTATTTTGAGCACTTTGTATTTTATGATACAGTTTTAAGTAGTGATATTTTTAAAAGATTATTTTCTAATTGTTGCTGATATATACAGATATAAAATTTACCAACTTATATTGTTAAATTATAGAATTATTAAAAGATTATCTGTATATTTTTCTTTTTCTGTTTTCATGATTATGTCATATGCAAAAAACACTTGTTTCTTGTTTCTAATTCTTATACTTATTGTTTTTTCTTGTTTTTCTGTACTGCCTGGTATCTGCAGTATAATGTTGATAGAAGTGGGTAGGGGCTATGCTTGTCTTGTTCTTTATCTCAGGAGAAAATGTTCAGCACTTCTCCATTAAGCAATCTTTAGGCTTTTGTAAATACCTTTTATTGATTAAAGAAATTTCCTTCTGTTCCTAGTTTGCTAAGATTCCTTTAGAGACATTAACAAACATTGAATTTTATGGCTTTCTTAAATACGTTTGATTATATTAATTGACTTTTTGATTATTATCAGATTTATCTTTGCTTTCTTGAGCTATTCCTAACTTGATTATAGTACATCATACTTATATTGCTGGATTTTATTTGTTAATACTGGTTTGGAATATTTGCATTCAATTTCAGGAGTAAGATTAGTTTATGATTTGTCTTTGTTGTATGATCTCTGCCAAATTTATTTGTTTTCAGAGATATGCCAGCCTCATAAAAATAATTGGAAGGAATTTACTTAAGATTGGATTATTTATTTCTTGAATATTTGGGAGAACTTGCTGATGGTAAAGCAGTGTGGATCTGTAGTTTTCTTTGTGGGGAAGATATTTTCTAGAGTTAAGTGTTTTTTAAATAGGGCCATTCAGGTTTTCTGTGTGTTCTTGAGTAAGTTTTGCTAAGTTGTGTAGTAATTTTTAGGTTTCTTTTCTGACTTCATCTAAATTAAACAGTCCTATTAATCATTGTAATATTTTCATCATTGGTAGTGTTTACCCTCTTTTTAATTCTTGATATCTTTTTTCCCCTTATCATCTTGACAGAAGTTTGCCAGTTTATGGTTTTTTCAAAGACCCACCTTCTGGCTTTTTTGGCCCTTTCTATTATGTATTTTCTTTTTATATCTCATTTCTATTATTTCCTTTTACCACAGTGTATTTTGCTATTTTTCTATCTTGAATAGACAGTTTCCTAATTTTTGTTTTTTTTCTATTATACCCATTTAGATATAAATTTTCCTATAAAGCATTGCTTTAGCTGCATCTCTCAAGTTTTGAAATGTAGTGGCAAACCACAAGGTTGCCAGTTCGATTCCCAGTCAGGGCACATGCCTGGGTTGTGGGCCAGGTCCCCAGTAGTGGGCATGCAAGAGGCACCCACACATTGATGTTTCTTTCCCTTCCCCCCCCCCCACCCTCCACCCCATTCCCCTCTAAAAATAAATCTTAAAAAAAAAAAGAAGAAAGAAATCACTGGTCTAGATAGTTACAAAGGTCCATCCAAGTTCAAGGGGGAGAGAACTTAGGGAAAAGTGATTAGGTGATTGATATCAATGAATGATATTGTCACATTGTAGAAGGGTATGTAGGATGGTATATGTAGGTGTGAAAGATACCATTTGTTATTTTTAGTTACCTTTTGTTACTGGTTTCTGTTTATTTTCACAGAAAATGATATTATGACTTCAGTGCTCTGTTGTGTTTTTTTTTCCTGGATTTCTGATTTACATACATATTACATGTATTACAATGTTTCTTTTCTTGTTTTCTATTTTCTTGTTTATAATGGGTATTTTTTCAGATGTTTCTTAATTCACTAATTTCTAAACTATTCCACTTTGTTTTGAATTTCAATTGTTGTGTTTTACAATTTTATAAATTCTTTCTAGTTCTTTTTCAAATCTTCCAAGTATTTTTTGTGGTTCTTGTCCCTTTCAGGTATTTTAAGGCATGTTTATTTCTTTAATATTGATAAACAAATATTTTATGTATGACCATTTCCTTTATCTGAGGTTTTTGTGTATTTATTTCTATCTTTTCATGATGTTTTGTTTCCTTTTTGTTCTAAACATGCCTTTTCTTGGTACATTTTTTGTGACATTTGTGCATGTATCTTCTAGATGTAATAACCTGTTTTTTTTTTTTTATTAATCCTCACCCAAGGACACTTTTTCAATGCTTTGAGAGAGAGAGAGAGAGAGAGAGAGAGAAAGAAAGAAACATCCATGTGACAGAGAAGCATTGATTGGTTGCCTCCCTATGTGCCCCAACCGTGGACCGAACCTGCAACCTAGGTGTGTGCCCTGACATGGGGGATTGAAGTGGCAACCCTTCAGTCCATGGGGCTATAACCTGGGCTTTTTGTGTTACTCGGGCGATGTGAATTAAGATCATAGATTTGTATGTGTGTGTAGAATAGTGGTAGCTAAGGTGGTGGTATGTGTCATGTGACCTGTACTGCCTGTTTTTGTAAGATCACAAGTTAATCATGGTTTTTACATGTTTAAATAATTGGATAATAGGGATAATATTTTGTGACATGAAACTCAAATTTTAGTAGCCTTAGTTTTATTGGAACCCTTGTTTCTTTTGTGTCATCTGTGGCTCTTTTCATGCTACAATGACAGAGTTAAGTGGTTGCAACAGAGATCATATGGCCTCCAAACCCTAAAGTATTTATATCTGGCCTGTTACAGAAAAAGCAGTAACTTGCCAGGAACTCTTCTTTCCATTTTATTTACAGCTGAGTGCTAAAGAACTTTCTTTGCAGTTCTTAGGGGGTAGGTTAAAGTGGATCACATCTGCTTTGGTTCATTTTGTGGGTTCCAGTTGTATGGTATAGGGTCTCCAAAGAGACTTACTACCTAGAGTGGGCCCTTGGCTTGGCTTTTATCTTTATGAGACTGTGAAAATCAAAGCCCAATTTGGGCTTTGGTCAGGGGCTAACTAGGCTTCAGCACTCTGCTTACCTCTTAGAATTCCTGCCTGCTCATGTGTCTTACAATTCCTTACTGTCATTTCAGCCCTTTGATACTTTTAAGAATATGTATTTTCTATTTTATTTAGTTTTAAAAATTTCAGTGGGTATTCTGTTCTAGTTAATTGGCCATATTATTGGAGATTGATAATCTTTTTTGAATATGAGGAAGTTAAGACTCAGAGTAGCTTGCTTCAAAGTTATTGGTAAGTAGCACACAGAGATTTTGACTTTAGGGAGCTTATTTATGATCTAAGAATGTGAGCAATTAGTATTGCACACTTTTTTCCATGTTCACAGTATAGTCTTAAGGATTTCTGCTGCTTGGGTCATGCAGGAGAAATATCTCAGTTACAGAGGACAAAAAAGGCATAAAATACTCAAAAGCTATTTGGCAGGGAAAACATATATAGATACTAAGAAGTAAAAAATGTTGAAAAAACAATGGAAAGTTATGTTGATTGTTTAAAAGACAGTAAAATTCAGTATATTTGCCATTTTAATATGTAAATGAAATATAAAAGTACACCTTTATTGTGGGCCTATTTGGTAGCAATCATTGTTTTTTATATACAGTATCACTTTTAACTTCATAGCAACTGTGAGTTAGGAAATGATGGTAATTTCTTACAGTAAATATGCAAACATTTAGGGAAGATGGATTATTATTGTCCAGGATTACACAGCTAAGTGTTAAAAGGGGGAATCTGAACCCCTGTATGACTATAAAGCCCATGTTTTTTCCCCATAAGATTGTGTTGCAAAAAAAAAAGTTCTCTAAATGGTTAATGGAGATTTTATGAAAATATATGGTTAACATTTCTGTACTCATATAAGAATCCCTCAGGCTTTTCATTTAGAGGTTAGTCTTATTTTAGACAATTCAAATAAGTATTTGATTTTTAAGATCACATGGAACAGAGGCAGCAGTGAAACAGAGGAGCATTTGTAGGTTGTTAACTGACAGCAGGAAAAGCTTTTCTGTGAACTTAAAAGAAAACCAATCTCGTGATTCTAAGGATAGGGGCAGACCATCTTGCTCATATACATCAGTAGTTTCTATGAATGTCACTGTCATACAAAAATTGACATTTGTTGCAATTTTCCAAATTCTTAAGAAAAGCATACATTATATTCAGTATACCCTACTTAAAAAGATACAAACTTTGAAATACATTGTAGAAATAATTTCATCCAGAGTATTTAAAAATAACTTCTAATGCTTAAAGAGCTGAAATTCCGGTTCATTGGAAAACTTATATTTCTATAATGACTTCTAAAAGTTTTGAATATCTGAAATTTTACTAGTAAGTAAATGTGTGCTAATAAGTAATTCGTGACTTGCTATCTGATTCTATGCAGTAAAATAATGATTACTAAGTTGCAAAATAAACATTAATTACTTTTACATAAAACTAATAACTTTTCATGAATACTCAGTCTTCATTAGTTATTAATTCGGCATCATTATCTCACAATTTAACAAAACAGAGGTAAGATTGTACTCCCACTCGAAGCCATTGGCATAATTAGTTTTAGACATATAGTGAATAATGACCTTTGTAGAAGAAATAAAACCCAAGAAAACTTTCAGGATTGAATTTTTCTGAACGTGGTCTGGCAATATTTCTGTTAAGATCAAGATCTCAAAGGAATAAAAATGTTTCATTTGCCATATTTTGACTCTTCAGGCAGTAAGGCATTATTTGACGAATATTTTGAAGCATAACTTAGCTGTTCTCATTCTAATGAGAACAGAATTTTAGGCTTTATTCTTGAGTGAATTGGTAAGGGATAATACTCTGTTCTTTGGAAGGCTGTTGCTTTGCAAAATGAACATTATTGGTCAGAGAAAGGAGGCTGGTGACTGGATAGATGAACACAGATTTATCAGTATAAGTAGAAAAATCAACTCTTAGCTCATGTTTTGTTGATGGTAGTCAGTGAAGCTGTACTCTCTTGATATATTTGAAGAGAAGTGTTTTTCACTTCAATAATCTATGTAGAGTTAACGTTTGAATTTTCCCAACTCATGGGATAGCTGCAGTAATAAAAAAAAAAACACAACAGAAAACACCCTTCTGGTGTGAGTAATAAGATAATCAACAGAAACCAGCATGTTAATGGTTTGTTCACTAACCAGAAGTGCTTTCATTGATTGTTGATGTTTTTGAATGCCTAATTGTCAACACTGCCAAGGCTGAGAAGTATATATGAGGCAGCTGATAAAGGAGTGAGTGGGGGGGGGAAGGTGTCAGTGGCAAGTTGACAAATATGTCAGATTACAAGTTGGATAGTGTGTTGGAAAATAGACCTCTTGACAATGGTGGTAAATACTAAGTGAACAGATGATTACAGTTGAGGGGATGGAAGAGGAAGGAACTTGAGTATATTTGAATCTGTTGGAAAAACAAAACAAAGCCATGTATATATGACACTAGGCACAGAGGATATTGTATTTCTTAGACAATGGCTAGAAACTAGAGTTTGTATCCTGTGGATTCCATTATAATACAGTGTCAATTAAGATGTATTAAGGATTGTGTACTGAAGACTGGTAGGTAGCTGTATTAGTTTGCTAGGGCTGTCATACCAAAATAACAGACTGGGTGGCTTAAACAACAGAAATTTACTTTTTCACTGTGCTAGAGGCTGAAAGTGCAAGATCAAGGTAATGGCAGGTTTGGATTCTCCTGGGGCTTCTCCTTGGCTGTGTCCTCACATGGCCTTTTCTCTGTGTGTTTGCATTCCTGGTATTTCTTCATCTTTTTATAAGGACACTAGGCTTGTTGAATTAGGATTTTTACCTTTGTGATCTCATTTAAGCATAATTATCATTTTAATGGTTCTTTTTCCAAATACATTGAGGGCTAGGGCTTCAACATGTGTATTTTGGGGAAACACAATTTGGTCTATAACAGCAGTAGTGTAAATACCAACAACTGGACACAAGCTAAAATTTTGTTTAGAGAAAGGTGCAGTGGAAAAGAATATAAGAAAGAAAAGGCACTCATAAGAGCATTTTGGTAGTTTATCCGTGTCAATATAGTAATCTCAGACCAATTCTTTGCATATTCTGAAATAAGGGATGCTGTTGAATGTTGTATTCATCAGGGTGTTAGACTCTACACCAGATTTTTTTGTGTTTTTTTGGGGGGGAGGAAGGGAGTCTAGGAGTCAGCTACATAATGAAAGAAAAGGGTGAAATAGAAATACCATAATCATTGTAAGGATGGAGTTATTGATAAAGTGGGAACCAGCAAGTAGTACTTGTTCCTTTCCTGGTCATTCGCAATTGAGTGATTTAAAATTCCTTATAGATGTGGAAATATTTACAGATAAAGATCTATGCCAAGAATGTTTATTCTTAAAGGCCTAGAATACGTTTTGTGAAATTCTTCAAAATCTGAAGGGTGGTGTTTTTCTATACTGTTACCTTCTTAGTGCTGCCCTTTTGAGGGAAGGGAGGGAGAAAGAGGGAGAGAAACATCAGTGTGTGGTTGCCTGTTGCATGCCCACTACTGGGGGGGACATGCAACCCAGGCATGTGCCCTGACTGGGAATTGAACTGATGACGCTTTGGTTTGCAGACCAGCACTCAGTCCACTGAGCCACACCAGCCAGGGCATCCTCTTTCAAAATAACAAACTTCTGTCTTTTTTTTTTTTTATATTCATTTTCAAATACAAGGTTTAAAGAACCATTTAGTATTTTATTTTTTGAAAGTTCAGGTATGTTTTACATATCGTTAACCTAAATCTTCGAGTGTATAGGTTGATAACTTTATAAAAATGTAAAAAAATATTTTTAATTAATGGATTTTTTAAAAAGGCAGTTTTGTTTACAGAAAAGTTAAGCAGAAAGTACTGAGAGATATACTTTTTTACCCTACCCCTCCAGTTTTCTCTGTTAACATCTTGCATTAGTGTTGTCTATTTGTTACAAATGGTGAGCCAATATTAATACATTATTAACTAGGGTTCACTGTTTGTGTTGTACATCTTGTAGGACTCGACAAATATATAAAGACATGTCTCCACCATTATGGTGTCCTACTAATGCGTTTCATTTTCTTAAAATCTTCTGTGCTTCACCTATTCATCCTTCTGTCCCTCCTCTGAACCCCTGCTAAACTGATCTTTTTACTGTCTTCATATTTTTGCCTTTCCAAAATAGATAATTGGGGGAAAAACAGTATGAAGGCTTTTCAGATTGGATTCTGGATTCTTTCATGTAGTAGTTATACATTTAAGATTTCTCCATATGTTTTAATGGCTTGATAGCTCATTTTTCTTTGTTGCTGACTAATGATTATACTGTATATATCATTATATAATGATTATATCCATGCAGTATATAATACACTGTACATACATATTATATATAATATCCATCCAGTATATAATATGATATACTGTAGCTTGTTTATCCATTCACCCTTTGAAGAACACCTTGGTTGCTTCTAAGTTTTGGCAGTTATGAATAAAGCTGCTGTGAACATTGGTGTACATATTTTTGCATGGTTATAAGTTTTCACCTCATTTGGGCAAATATCAAGGAGTAAGATTGCTGGATTGTGTTTAGTTTTGTAATAAAACTGCCAAATTGTCTTCCAAAGTGGTTTATTTTGCATTTCTACCAGCAGTGAATGAGAATTCTTCTTGCTTTAGATCCTCACCAGCATTTGATGTTGGTATTATTTTGGATTTTTGCCATTTTAATAGCTATGTAGTAACAGCTCACTGTTTTAATTTTCAACTCTCTAATAACATAATATTGAGCATCTTTTCTTATGCTTATTTGCCATCTATATATCTTCTTTGGTGAGGCATCCGGACCTTTTTTCTCATTTTGCCCATTTTAATTGGGCTTGTTTTTTCCTTGTCCTCCAAACTGTTGATTTGAGTCCCAGTTTCCTTCCCATCACTCTTGGTTCCCTGTACATTTTCCTTTATTTCACTTTTTTATAGCCTTTATTTTACTTTTCATACCCTTCATTTTTTCCTCTAATTTGTGACCATATTCAACCATTTCTGTGAGCATCCTGATTACCAGTGCTTTGAACTATGCGTCTGATAGGTTGGCTATTGCTTTGTGCCTTAGTTGTATTTTATCTGGAGCTTTGTTGTTTCATTTGGACCTTTTTTCTTTTTTGACTTATCTAGCCTGATACGTGTTAAGGGGTGGAGCCTGAGGCGTTCACCTGGGCAGGGTAACCCACATTGATGCATTATGATGCTGTATATGGGGGAGGGGTCTGAGAGAGAACAGTGCTGCTTACTCTGCTCTCTGCCTGTTTTCAGTCACTTCTTCCCCCACAACCCACAATCAAATTGGGCCCTTTTTGTGGTGATTTCTGGGCGTGTGGGTTTGTGTATGTTCTAGGACTCTGTAGGCCTGTCCAGTGAACTCCCCTTTGAGGCTAGGGATTTCTCCTGCTTCCTCCTCAACCCCCACAGATGTTTTCAATTGGTGTTTTGAAGCTGTATTTGTCTGTAGTTTTTGAGGAACCCTGGGTTGTGCAGTCTGTCTTGCTCCCTAGTTTTTCCTCCTGGTTTATCTGCATGCGAATGTGGGACTGCCCAGTCCGCCAGCTGCTGTCTTGCCCACCCCCATCCTCCAGCTGCTGCCTTGCTGTGAGTCCCCTCTGCCCTGCTGCCCATCTCCATCCCTCCTACTGGTCTGGATGAATGTTTCTTCTGAATCCCCTTGGTTGTCAGATTTCCATACAGTTTGATTTTCTGTCCTGGTTGTTTTTTGTTTTTAAATTGTTGTCCTCCTTTTGCTTGTGCAAGGAGGCACAGTGTGTCTACTATGCCTCCATCTTGGCCAGCAGTCTTTTTACAAAATCTTTTATTACAAAATCACAAACATGTAATTTGTAACATAACAATATCATTCTCAAGCACCCCATATGACATTTTAGGTGAAATGTTCAAGTTTATAAATTATTACATCCATATTATTCCCTTGCCAACCATACTCAAGCAGGTGTTACGTCTACTGAACCCTGTATATATATATATATATATATATATATATATATATATATATATATATATATATTTATTTATTTATTTTTAAATTTTTGTTTTATTGATTATGCCATTACAGTTGTTCTATTCCCCCCTTCATTCCCCTCCACCCTGCACCCCCCCCACCCCTACCATTCCCCCCCCCTTTAGTTTATGACCATGTGTCTCAAGTTCTTTGGATTCTATATTTCCCATACTATTGTTGCCCTCCCCCTATCTATTTTCTGCCTACCGTCTATGCTGCTTATTTTCTGTACCTTCTCCCCCCTTCTCCTCCCACTCCCCTGTTGCTAACCCTCCATGAGATCTTCATTTCTATGGTTCTGCTCCTGATCTAGCTGTCCTTTTAGTTAGCTTTTGTTTTTGTTTTAGGTGTGGTTGTTAATAACTGTGAGTTTGCTGTCCTTTCACTGTTCATCTTTTTTTAACTTCTTTTTCTTAGGTAAGTCTCTTTAACATTTCATATAATAAGGGCTTGGTGATGATGACCTCCTTGAATTTGATCTTATCTGAGAAGCACTTTATCTGTCCTTCCATTCTAAATGAAAGCTTTGCTGGATAGAGCAATCTTAGATGTAGGTCTTTGGATTTCATGACTTGGAATACTTCTTTCCAGCCCTTTCTTGCCTGTAAGCTCTGTTTTGAGAAATCAGCTGATAATCTGATGGGAACTCCTTTGTAGGTGACTGTCCCCTTATCTCTAGCTGCTTCTAGGATTCTTTCCTTCATTTTAATCTTGGCTAATGTAATGATGATGTGCCTTGGTGTGTTCCTTCTTGTGTCCAACTTCTTTGGGACTCTCTGAGCTTCCTGGATTTCCTGGAGGTCTATTGCCTTTGCCAGATTGGGGAAATTCTTCTTTACTATTTGTTCAAATAAGTTTTCTACTGGTGGCTGTTCCTTTCCCCCTTCTGGTACCCCTATAATTCGGATGTTGGAGCATTTCAAGATGTCGTGGAGGTTCCTAAGTCTCTCCTCATTTTATTGAATTCTTGTTTCTTCATTCTTTTCTGGTTGGTCATTTTTATCCTCCTTCTGGTCCACTCCTTTGATTTGAGTCCCAGTTTCCTTTCCATTACTATTGGTTTCCTTTGTATTACCATTCATTTCAATTAGTTTAGCCTTCATATGTTCCTCTAATTTGTGACTAAAATTAGCCAGTTCTGTGAGCATCCTGATATCACCAGTGTTTTGAACTGTGCATCTGAAAGTTTTGCTATTTCTTTGTCACTTAGATTTATGGGCTCTGGGGCTTTGAGATCTTCTTGAGCCATTTTTGGTCTGTTCAAGCCCATTAAGTATGAGGAACGGAGCCTTAAGGGTGGGGCGGGGCCTCCAGGGTGGGGTCCCTGGTTTGTGACGCTGTGTGTGGGGGCAGGGTCAGAGTGGGGAAGTGGCGGCCGTCTCTGCTGCCTCCGCTTGGTTGGTAGGGCCTCACTGCCCACTCCCTTGTTGGTCTATCTGCGCAGGAATGTGCCAGCACAGTCAGCCTGCTGCCCTTCACCCTCGCTGGATCCGCCCATTGCTCTCTGGGTCGAGCTCACTAGGTCGCTCAGTGGGTTGGCCCTTTGCAACCCCACACCTGCGATCCGCGTGCCTGAGTCCGTCTGACCGAGTTTTCCTATGCAACCCCGCTCTGCCAGCTGCTGACTTCACCCCTCTTACCGGTCAGGCTGAAAAATTCGTTGTTATTGGACTTCTGAAAAGTTCAATTTTCTGTGTTCTGGCTGTGTTTTCTGTTGCTAATATTTTGTTGTCTCTAAACTTGGTTGTGTGAGAAGGCACGGCATCTCCACCTATGCCTCCATCTTGGTGGAAGTCCCTGAACCCTGTATATTAAATCAATATTTTTCTCAGAAATTTTTAATAAGATTTTTTTTGTTTTTTTAAAACTTTTTAATTAATTATGCCATTACATTTGTTCTATTTCCCCCTCCATTCCCCTCCACCCTACATACCCCTCCCCCACCATTTCCCCCTTTAGTTCATGAACACGTGTCTCAAATTCTTTAGATTCTGTATTTCCCCTACTATTCTTACCCTCCCCCCTATCTATTTTCTATCTACTGTCTATGCTACTTATTTTCTGTACCTTCTCCCCCTTCTCCTCCTCCCACTCCCCTGTTGCTAACCCTCCATGTGATCTTCATTTCTATGGTTCTGCTCCTGATCTAGCTGTCCTCTTAGTTTGCTTTTGTTTTAGGTGTGGTTGTTACTAACTGTGAGTTTGCTGTCCTTTCACCGTTCATCTTTTTTATCTTCTTTTTCTTAGGTAAGTCCCTTTAACATTTCATATAATAAGGGCTTGGTGATGATGAACTCCTTGAATTTGGTCTTATCTGAGAAGCACTTTATCTGTCCTTCCATTCTAAATGAAAACTTTGCTGGATAGAGCAATCTTGGTTGTAGGTCTTTGGATTTCATGACTTGGAATACCTCTTTCCAGCCCCTTCTTGCCTGTAAGGTCTCTTTTGAGAAATCAGCTGACAGTCTGATGGGAACTCCTTTGTAGGTGACTGTCCCCTTATCTCTTGCTGCTTGTAGGATTCTCTCCTTCATTTTAATCTTGGCTAATGTAATGATAATGTGCCTTGGTGTGTGTCTTCTTGGGTCCAACTTCTTTGGGACTCTCTGAGCTTCCTGGATTTCCTGGAAGTCTATTTCCTTTGCCAGCTTGGGGACATTCTCCTTTATTATTTGTTTAAATAAGTTTTCCGCTGGTGACTGTGCCTTTCCCCCTTCTGGTACCCCATAATTCGGATGTTGGAACGTTGAAAGATGTCCTGGAGGTTCCTAAGCTTCTCCTCATTTTTCTGAATTCTTATTTCTTCATTCTTTTCTGTTTGATCATTTTTTTCTTCCTCTGGTCCACTCCCTTGATTTGAGTCCCAATTTCCTTTCCATTACTATTGGTTTCCTTTGTATTACCATTCATTTCAATTAGTTTAGCTTCCATATGTTTCTCTAATTTGTGACTAAAATCCACCAGTTCTGTAAGGATCCTGATAACCAGTATTTTGAACTGTGCATCTGAAAGACTGGCTATTTCTTCATCGCTGAGATCTATCGGTTCTGGGGCTCTGAGTTGTCCTAGAGCCATTTTTGGTCTATTCGTGCCGTTAAGTAAGCGGAGCAAAGCCTTAGTTGTTTACCAGGACGGGGCGACCCATGTCGCTGGTTTGTGACGCTGTGTGTGGAGGCGTGGTCAGAGAGGGAGCAATTGCGGTCCTCTCCGCTAACCCAGTCCGTCCAGTCACACCACTCACCCCGGGCCTGTTTATCCGATCGGAATTGTGCGAGCCTGCTGCCCCGCGCAGGCTTCCCTTCTCACTGGTTTATCTGCACGCAGATGCGTGACTGACCGACCGCAGACAGCCAGCCGCGCCTCTTCCCTGTGCGCTCACGTAGCTAGCCCGCGATCTGCGCCTTCGGCTGCTTGCGCACCGCGCACCAGGGGATTTTTTCTTGCCAACCTGCTCCGCTGCTGGCTTCGCTTCTCTTACCGGTTTAGCTGAGCATTTAGTTGTCTTTGGACTCCGTATTGTCGATTTTCTGTGTGGCTTGGTTGTGTTTATTGTTGTTAAAAATAGTTGTTCTTAGATTTGGTTGTGCACAGAGGCAAGGTGGTTCCACCTACATCTCCATCTTGGCAGAAGTCTCTTTTAATAAGATTTTTAATAAAGTTCTCATTAATTCTCGTATCTGGGTCATGAGTTGGCTTCATTTTGACTTTTTTTTCTCTTGCCTGCTGGTCACATTTTTATGGTTCTGTGAATATCTTATAATTTTTATTTTATATGTGTACATATAAATAACAGTGAGAATGAAGTATTGCTGCTTCCTCCTGTAAAAATACATGCTGACTCCTTGGAGAAAAGGGTTAGGGGCTAATGTCTTCATTATGATACAAAATTAAATCATGACTGGGCTGGGTTACACCTATAGTTAATTTTGGTTTCCTGTGTTTTGAGTATTGATTTGGTCTCCACCCTACCATAGAGCTTGGGATTTAAGTACAGGTAGATCATAGAGAGTTCTTGGTTTTTCACTCTCCAGAAGATCCCACTTTGCCTCCCTAGTCTGCTTCTATATTTATGTACACTGATGCAGACTTGATGAAAGTTGATTAGGGAAGAAATTTTAGATTGTATTGATTAGCTTTACGTCTGGGACTCCTTTGGATTTTAGTCCATCATATTGGTTGAAAGAGTCATTTTAACCCTTTGTTCACAATGACTTTAGAATTGAAAGTGGTCACTCTACCCAGACAGAGTATGTCCTTGAGTTTATTTGAGTATGTATTTGAGTTTATTTAGACTTGTGTTCTCAGCTGTCTAGTGGGTTAAAAATTGATTTTGTAGTTTGTCCAGGTTTTTCTTGTTTTTATAGTGGAGTGACTGTCTCTTGTGACCTTCTGTATTCTAACTGGAAGGAAAATCTTCAACATGACATTATTTTATTAGTTCAGTTAAAAATTAGTTAAGAATTGTTGCCTTGGCTGGTGTGGCTCAGTGGATTAAGCGCCTGCCTGCAAACCAAAGGGTTACTCTTTCTATTCCCAGTCCGGGCACATGCTTAGGTTTTAGGCAAGGTCCACAGTGGGGGGGGGGGGGCGCAGGAGAGGCAACTTCATGCTTGATACTTATTTTCTTCTCTTTTTCCCTCAGTCTAAAAATAAGTAGATAAAATCTTTAAAAAATTAGTTTAAAAATTGTATTAGTTTCTTTATTTGTATAGATTAAAAACATGGTGTCCTCTGAATTCTTTAATAGCCTTAACAAATTTGCTGGCATGCTCAAGTGATTTAAACTTTGCTTTCCTTCCCATTTCCAGTGAAGGTGATATAGGAAGGTGTCCCCCTCCTAAAAGAAACAATGGAATTATTTTCCAGATGGTGGGCTCCTTATAGTATAGGCTTCTCCCACTAGGTGAGTATTTTGGGAACCCATCTGTATCTGTGTACCAGCAGTCGTCATTGTGAGAGGCTGCATTTGGCTTCGGTGAATTTTTTTGAAGACTTTTTAAAGTAAGATTTTATTTATTATTTTTAAATAGAGGGGAAGGGTGGGGGGGAGAGAGAGGGAGAGAAACATCAAATGTGTGGTTGCCTCTTGTGTGCCCCCTCCTGGGGACCTGGCACACAACCCAGGCATGAGCCTTAGAGTGAGTGTCAAACCAGCAACCCTTTGGTTCACAGGCTGGCGCTCAATCCACTGAGCCACACCAGCCATGGATATACTCTTTCAACACATTTTTCTCATTTCATTTTGGTTGATTTATGAGCGTACCTGCCCACACTGCGCTGAATATTCAACAGTTTTTGACCAAAAATGGCATGGACCCTATGCCCCATGCCTCCTTATTCACCCAGTCTCACCCTGAACAATTTTTTTTTGCTCCCCCTGGATGAAAAAAAGTCCTCAAAGGGAAACAGTTTGCTGATGTGGAAGAGGTGAAAAAAACCCCAGCAGAAGCACTAAAAGGCATAAAAATTGACAAGTTCAAAAACTGTTTTGAGCTGTGGAAAAAACATCTCCGTAGGTGTATTGCATCAAATGGAGAGCACTTTGAACATGACTAAAGTTTAAACATGTAAGAATACATACACAATTTTTTATGAATAAATTTTGTTTTTTGGGACTCCTTGTAAATTATAGTATGATTACTTATTATTATAGCACAGGAATGCTTAGTTAAATTTAATTATCCATCAATTATTTTTTTCCTGGATTTTAGCTTTTATGAATAAAAGGCAAGTGCTGCGAGGATAGGTTTTAGTTAACTGCTCTTTTTCTATTACAAGGACTGAGTCAAGCAGTTGGAAAAGAGTCCATATGGCCTGCAGAGTCTAACATATTTACTGTCTGTCCCATTACAGAAAAAGTTGGCTGACTCTGCACTAGACCATGGTTAAGAGCCTGTTCTAGGTCATACAAGCACTTCCGCTTTACCTGGATTTTTTTCCGTAACTTTGTGGATAGTCTTTTAATTTTAGCAGACTGTGGTACCAAATTTACATATTAATTGTCATTGTTGGCATTTCCTGTTGGTTGCTTTTTGTTAGCAGTCACCTTAATCCCATGTGTCAAAGTTATCCAAATACTTGATTACTGTTTTTTTTTCTTTTAAACATGAAGGGGTCTTTTGCTATAAAATCATTGCCAGGGTGAACCATTGCTAAACAGCTAATCCCAGCTGTAGTTTATGTAGTTTTTTGTTATAACAGTGTGGCCTTCCTAATCTAAATTTCTTCTGTTAGTTGTTATAACACTGTTATTGATATTTTAATTTAGATTCCCTTGAGATGTGAACAAATGTGATAGGTTGGCTCTATGAGTAATTTACTAGGACAGGGGGTATGCCTGGATCTAGTGGCTGTTGCCAGGTGAATTCCTTGGCTATGGTATTATGATATTTCATTGGTCTTGATAATTGCATTAGTAGTTGCTTGAGGTACGTTCACCTTTTGATTCATCTTAGTTACAGGAGCTGCTTAAATGATATGTAAGTATTTGAAGCAAGTATTGCAAGTTGTTGGTCATGGTATAGGTATTATGATATTTAGAGATAAATACTTGGATTAAAAAAAATATTTTATTTATTTATTTTAGAGCAATGGGAAGGGAGAGAGAAGGAGAGGGAAAGAAACACTGACGTGAGAGATACTTGATTTGTTGCCTCTTGCACACCCCAAACCAGGAACCTGGCTGCAACACAGGCACATGCCCTGATGGGGCATTGAACCAGCGACGTTTTGGTTCGCAGACCAGCACTCAATCCACTGAGCCTCACCAGGGCAGTGTGGATTATGTTAAATCCAATAAATAATGTTAGGTCACACTTGATGGGTAGTAGGTAGCAGTGCCTTAATTTTAACTTCTGGGAACAAATGGTTTGCTGTATTTCTACAATGTCCTAAATATTCATATTATTAGAGGATAATACTATGAAATAGTAAAATAGATGACTAGCCATGACTGATTTATAATAGGAAAGGTAAGATATCTGGTCATAGGTAGGTAATGGAATACTCTATTGTTATTATTGTTATTATATTAATAAAACTTGCCAATATATAGTGGGCTGCTTACTGTGTGCCAGATACTATGTGCCACATTCTTTATATGTGTTAGCTTATTTATCTCTCATACTAACCCCATGAGGAAATTGAGGTACGTGCCTGTAGTCAGCCAGCTACAATCATAAATCAAGCACAGAATGGTCACATGATTTCCATAGTTAAAAATCTATAGGTCATTTCTCTATTCTTATCTGACTACATTTACCACTTCTTGAAATACTTCATGACCCTTTAGGCTGTTTATCCTCTTCTTCAGTTTCCTTTGGGAATGGTGATAAGAATGCTTACCTTCCAAAGTTGTTCTGAGATTTAATGACTTAAGTGAATAGTTTGGCATATAATAAGTATTGTAAGAGTTAACCATTATTACTGTTACTACCCGTCTTACTACTATATGCTTTTAAGTCATTAGCTGCTCTATATTTGACTCTCCTTTCTTTCTCTCCTGGACCACTTTTATATTGGCAATGAACAGGGCTTGGTCATAGTTCTGTCTGCAGTCTCTGAGAGTTCATCTAGTCTGATTGCTTAAAATGCCAACCACATGTGGGTGATTACCAGATGTGCATTATCTGTAGCCTTTTCCTCATTTGGTTTTCAGACCATATATCCAATTGTTTGCATGATATTTCTATTTGCATATTCTGTAGGAATTTTAGACTTACTATTATTAAAGCCACAGTAAGTCATTTCCTTCTCCCTCCCAAACAATAGTAAAAACACAAATTAACATAAACCAGTTTTTTCTCTTCCCTGTATTAGTAAATAGAATCACTATTTACCCAGTTGCTTTTAGTGAAATAAACCTAGGTGTTGTGTTTGTTTCTTCCTCTAATCTAAGTTGGCTATATGGAATAAATTTACTAGAATGTTTCAGTGAGTTCGGAATACATGCCCAATCTGTCCACTTCTTTCTGTCTCCATTACTACTCTCTATCCAACAACCCTTGTCTTTGCCTGGACTACTGCAACAACCTCCTAATTGGTCTTCCTGCTTCTACTTCTCCCTCCCTCTAATCCATTCTCTTTCAAGCAATTGGAGTAATATCTTAAAAATATAAATTAGGTCATATTACTCCTTGTATCCCAAAGCAAACAAAATACCCAGAGTCTTTCTATTACTTTTAGAATAAAATCCCAGATTACAAGGTAGCACACAGTCTAACCCCTTCCTATCTCTGACTAATTTTACCATATTCCTCTTTGAATACTTTGCTTCAGACACACTGACCTCCTTTTTGTTTCTTATTTTGTCATTTTGTACTATTTACTCCTGTTAGCTTCAAGCATTTCACCCATATGTTAGCAGTTTATTCCTTCGGGTTATATAGGCTTCTTGCTGCCTTGAAGAGGCTTCCCTGAGTGTTACTGATAACTAAAATAAGCATACCTAAGCCCTCTAGTATAATGATAGATGAGCTGCTTCCCACAGGCCAGCTTTGGCAGGTGGCCTGTTTTTGTACTGTCTGGGAGCTAAAAATGGTTTTTAGATTTTTTTAAACATTTAAAAGAGTAAAAGAAAACATGCACAAAAAAAACTTTGACTATGTGACGAGGCCTTATGTGACCCACAAAACCTAAAATACTTACTGTCTGGTTCTTTACAGAAAGAGAACTTAACAGATATCCAAAATGACTTTGTTCATTTGTTTCCTTGGTATTTTTTTGTTCTTAGAATGCTTAATTGTTGAAAAGTTTTGGAATGTTGGTTAAGATCTCTCTATTGAAGGAATTGAGCAACAACAGTTAATAAGATGAACATTAGAATCATTGTTCAAAGGGTAGAAAGGCAGCACAGATAAAAAAATGTTGTAGGGACAAAGTCTAAAGAGTCTGTGGGGCTTCTCCCAAAGTAGACAAGAACGGATGGTCTGTTAAAAGGATCTACTGTTCTCATGACTTTGAAAGCCCCTCAGAATCATTCATGTAGAGGCTTCAAATCTTGAGTTTCAAGTATGCCTGTGAAACTATTCAGGTGATTAAGATGTGCATATATGAGAAGCTACTAAGTACCTGAAATGTGGCACATTGTGGAAGCATGTGTGCCCTAGGTAAAGTAGTAGTGAAAGATATTCCTAGGGTTTAAGAATATGGAAAGTGATGTTAAATCTCACAGCATTTTGATGGTCACTGTACAGTCACTGAGTATCTATCTTATCAACAAGACCTCCAAAATACATGTTTATGGAGCTCATAAATAGATCAACCCATAGATGAACTTCCCTAATCTTTTATTCTTATGGAATCAAAGCAAGAGATGCTCAAATGAATGGTAGCTTGAAAAAACTTAAGGAGTAAAAATTTATGAATATGTAAATTAAGAAAAAGATGTCTTTTTCCATATTTACTGCTGAGTTTGATGTATGTCTCTCCTGTCTGTCACTTTTCATATTCTCCTGTCTACTTCACCAGCCTGATAGGTGGTTCATGATAAGTTATATGATTGCTTATGAATCTCTTATATATTGATAGTAGGGATTGTGAGGTATCACCCTTTGAAATAAGGGTTTCACATATTTATTCAGCAAACATTTTTTTCTTTTTTATCCTCACCTGAGGATACTGCTTTGTGGGTGCGGGGGTGGAGACAGACATTGATGTGAGAAACATCAATTAATTGTGTTCTGGTATGTGCCCTGACTGGGGATCGAACTCATAACCTGGGTATGTGCCCTGACTGGGAATTGAATCTGCAACCTTTTGGTCTACAGGATGATACTCCAAACAACTGACCCACACTAGCGTTCAGCAAATACTTTTTGAATTTTTACTGGGTACAGATATTGTGTAGCAGATAGAAAGACAAAGAAATTGCCCTAAAAATGCTGTAGACTAGTAAGGGAGAGCAGCAAATATGCACTAAACAGTTAGATATGCAGTTTTGGAGTTTAGTGGCAAGGCAAAACTCAAACATTACTAATGCATAGAAGCCTTTCTTAGGGCCACAGTGTACTTCCTGGTCCCCTTTATTACGTACTAGCCCTTATGCTAGAGAAAAACCTAATGTGAGGTATAGTGGGGTCAGACTTGATCTCTACTCTCTAAAAGCTTTTGATTTCATAAGGTAAATACGACATTTGCCTTATAAAATGTAATATAAGGCAGTTTATATAAAGGCAAGGTAAATGGTGGTTAAGAATCCCAAATATAGGACCAGACCTAGAAATGTCCTAGCTGTGACATTTACTGGCCTGTGACCTTAAACATGTGCCAACCTCCATGTGCTTCAATTTCTTGATTTGTAAAATGGGGATGATAATAGTCTACATTTAATTAGGGTTGTTATGAGAGTTAAATGATGTAAGCACATAATAAATGCTATATGAGTGTTTGTTGCTATTCTTTTTAACTACTGTCATGTTTCTCATTTATGTGCTAGGTGTATATTGGTTAAGAATTTGGGATATGCTTCCGAACCCCAGATCATCCACATACTAGTTATATTATCTTGGGATCATCATATAACCTCTCTGGAATTGGTTTCTTCATCCGTAAATGAGTATAATAGCACACATTTCTTATTAAATGAGGTAATATAAAGCACACAGCACAGTTCTAATTATCTGCTCAATAAAGATATGATATTTTTCTTCAAGCTATAAATGAAATAAAATGTTACAGAATTTCAGAAAATTGAAGTACCACTTAATACATGTATTTAGACTATGGAAGCTGAGGGAGAGAGTTCTTTGAAGTACAGTTTCCTTTTCATGAGTACTGTGGAAGGGTGTTTGATAGTGTTGTAGGCATATATCATTGAGATAGCAAAAGGAACCTCAGACTAAATGACCTAGGAAAAATCACTTATAATTTCAAATTAAAATAGAATTTTTGTATTTTCATTAAGAATTGTAAGGAATTGTAGAATTGTTAGCTTTTCTCTCAAATAATTCATCGTATTATAATTATGAGTAAATGCAGCTTCAACCTGGGTCTCGGCTTCTCATCTTCCTCTCTGAACAACATGAGCTTCAGCACACGGTTCAGCTTTTCCACAAGCTATAATGGACCCTAGGCTCTGTACAGTGGCCCAGCTACTAGGTCTGGCTGGCCAGCAGCATGGCCAGTGTCTATGCAGGTGCCAGGGGCTCGGGATCCCAGATCTCCATGTCCCGCTTCACCAGCATGCAGGGCAGCTGGGGATCTGGGGGCCTGGCTGCAGGGATGGCTGGGAGTTTGGTGGGCATAGGGGGTACCCAGAGTGAGAAGGAGACTATGCGGAACCCGAATGACTGCCTGGCCTCCTGCCTGGAGAGGGTGAGAAGCCTGGAGGTTGATAATTGGAGACCGGAGATCAAAATCTGGGAACATTTAGAGAAGAAGGGACCCCAGGTCGGAGACTGGGGGCATTATTTTAATACCATTGAGGACCTGAGGGCTCAGATCTTTGCAAATTCTGTGGATAGTGCCCGCATCGTGCTACAGATTGACAGTGCCCGTCTTGCTGCTGATGACTTCAGAGTCAAGTATGAGATGGAGCTGGCCATGTGCCAGTCTGTGGAGAATGATATCAGTGGGCTCTGAAAGATCATTGATGACACCAACACCACTCGGCTGCAGCTGGAAACAGAGATCGAGGGTGTCAAATAGGAGCTGCTCTTCATGAAGAAGAACCACGAGGAGGAAGTAAATGGTCTACAAAACCAGATTGCCAATTCTGGGTTGACCATGCAGTTAGATGCCCCCAAATCTCAGGACCTTGGCAAAACCATGGCCGACATCTTGGCCCAGTGTGACGAGCTGGCTCGGAAGAACTGAGAGGAGCTGGACAAATACTAGTCCCATCACACTGAAGAGAGTACCACAGTGGTCACCTCTCAGACCGCTGAGATAGGCGCTGCTGAGACGACACTCATGGAGCTGAGATGTATGGTCCAGTCATTGGAAATTGACCTGGACTCAGTGAGGAATCTGAAGGCCAGTTTGGAGAAGAGCCCGAGGGAGGCGGAGACGCGCTATGCCATGCAGATGGAGCAGCTCAGCAGGATCCTGCTGCACCTGGAGTCAGGGCTGGCTCAGACCCAGGCAGAGGGGCAGCGCCAGGCCCAGGAGTATGAGGTCCTGCTGAACATCAAGGTAAAGCTGGAGGCTGAGATTGCCACCTACCACAGCCTGTTGGAAGAAGGGGAGGACTTCAGTCTTGCCGATGCCCGGAACAAGAGCCCCTCTTTACAAACCATCCAGAAGACCATGACTCGCAGGACTGTGGATGGCAGAGTGGTGTCTAAGGTCAACACATCACAGTTTTGAGGCATTAAAGTCAGCAGAAGGCCAATAAAAAGTTTATTGAAAGATAAAAATAATAATTATGAGTAAATGTTAGTGGGTTACTACAGAGTAGAACATTTGTTGAGTAAAACAATATAAACATTTTTTATAGTCTATTAGAATGAGTAAACATGTTGAAGCTTCTGGAATTTTATTAATTATAAATGGATACAAGCACAGGAGTTTCATAAGCATTCCATCCATATTGGTAAATTAAGAAAAAAATCTCATTTTAAAAACAGTGGAAATATAGCTTGAAGAGGGGGAGTTTTTAACTTATTTTAAGCATCATGTTTTGGCTATAGTCTATATGGTGGACTACATCCTAGTAGAATGGCGAAAGATCAGTTTATTTGGAAATTATGAAAATAATGTAATATTTTAAACATAAATCTTTAGAATAATATTTAAACTAGATATTTCGTACTTAGTGATTAAAGTGTAATTTTGAGACATTAAAATATTTTTCAATTACAGTTTACATTGAATATTATTCTGTATTAGTTTCAGATGTACAGCATAGTAGTTAGAAAATCGTGCACTTTATAGAGTTGTCCTCCCAATATTTCAAGTATCCACCTGGCCTCGTACGTAGTTATTATGGTATTATTGACTATATTCCCCATGCTATAATCTATGTCTTCATGACCATTCTGTAACTACCAATTCGTACCTTTTAACCCTTTCACCCCTCCACTCAGTCCCCTAACCCACCTCCCCTTTGATATATTCTTAAGTTACACAGGAATAATTTCAATCAACATGTAGATTGATAATCAACATTTATTACATAAATACCATTTTAACATCAAATAACATTAGTTATGCCAAAGTTTTTCCTTTTTGTGTTGAGATACACAGTAAAGTGTGCAAGTCTTCAGTGTTCATAATTTAAAAATTATGTGTATATATCAGCTTATCCACCTTCTAGATCAAGATATAAAATGTTCAGTCCGGCTCGAAGGACCAAAAAAAAAATGTTCATGAAACTCCATACCACTCTTTTTGTGCTATGCCTCACCTTCTCAGAAGGGAACCATGCTTCTGAAGTTTATAGATCATAGATTTATTTGTTGTTTGTGAATTTCATATAAATGGGATAATACCACATGTGTCTTTTTGTATCTGGCTTTTATCACTCTATCATGTTTGTGAAATTTATATTGTTGTATCATCAGGTTTTAAAAAAGATTTTATCTATCTATCTATCTATCTATCTATCTATCTATCTATTTTAGAGAGAGGAGGAGGGAGAGAAACATCAACTGGTTGCCTTTTACATGCAGCCAACCAGGGACCTGGCCTATAACCCAGGCATGTGCCCTGACCAGGAATCAAACTGGCAACCCTTGGTTTGTGGACAATGCCCAATGCACTGTCCCCACACCAGTCAGGGAAGTTTGTTATTTTTTAATGCTTTATTACTGTATGTATGTATTCCATTTATTAACTTTATTGTTGATGGACATTTTGATTGTTTTCCATTTTGGGCTATTTTTTGAACGATATGGCAGTGAACATCTTTGTACATATATTTTAATGGACATAAACTATTTTGGAGGAGGTTTGATAGTAGCTCATTGTAATTTTGATTTGCATTTTGTTGATGACTAATATTATTAGTTAACTGTTACTGCTTAATGAACAACTTGAAAATTGCCAGTGATGTACGGTAGTATATATTTGTTGGTCATGATTTTGTGGGTCAGCTGGGATAGCCCTGCTCTATATAGCTCATATACTGAGGACTAGTACGCTAGATTGAAGCATGTTCTCATGGTGGCAACACAGTGCAAAGAGGCATACCTAGCTGGCTAAGCATATTTCAAGACCTTGTTTACATCATGTATGCTGACTTCCCACTCTTCAAACTAAGTCATGTGGCTTAGCCCAAATTCAAGGGGTTGGAGGTATACTTCTCCAACAGACATTAGGAGGTACTGAATATTTTTGAATAATCTAATCTGTAACAGATGTTGAGTTCTTTTTCATCATACCCTATTGGTCATTTAGATATCCTCTTTTCTTCAGAGCCACTCTTCCATATATATTTCTTGGCATGCTTACTGTATCAGTGATCTTAATTACCTCCATAGAAAGAACTTTGATTACTTGCTCATTTTCAAATTATTGTTGAAAATAGCACTTATAGGAAGTCAAATAATGAAAAATTGATGAGAAAGTCAGTTGCAATTCTATTAACCAATGTCACCCCAATAAATTTAAAAAAAAAGGAAAAAAAAAAGAAAGTCAGTTGCAAAAGGAAAAAAGCTGTGGATACCTCTGATGAAAAAGATTGCTACTCTTTAGTGGGGAAGTCAGACAATAAACAAAAACCAAATCTATGTAGTGCATCAAACTCTTGAGACAGACTCATAGATAGCAGGGTGACAGGTAAGGGGGTGGAGGGATTGAGTAAAAAGGAAAAAGGACTCATGGACATGGACAACAGTGTGATGATTGTGGGGGGCAGGAGGGTGTAAGGGGACCAAGCTAATAAAGAAATACAGTAAGGAATTATCAAATAAAAATAACAACAAAAAATAGGATTAGGAAGGTAGAGTCATGAAAGAGGGTTATTTTAGATACGGTAGTAAAGAAAAGCCTCACTGAACAGTTGGCATTTGAAAAGAGACCTGAGTGTTATAAAAGAAGGTCCAGGCAGAGGGAGCAGGAAGTGTGAAGGGTCTTGAAGCAGGAATAAGCTTTAACACAGATACAAAAGACCAGTGAGGCTGGATACGTAGTGAGGGAAAGATGAAGTTAGGTCACAGTAAGAGGTTTCACTTTTACTGTATTTTTCAAACTATAAGATGTACTTCCTCCCAAATCTGGGAGGAGGGGAGGGTGCATTTTATAGTCCAAATGTAGCTCACCTGGCTTGCTGTGGGAGGACGTGGTGGCAGTGGAGCTGGGTCACTACTGCAGGAAGTCAGCAGCATCAGGAGTGGGGTGATGCTGTGGGCCCTGGTCTGGGAGGAGAGGGTGTCCCAGTGGTGCAAAGCAAGGGAAGCAGGAGTGGAGTCCCCGCTGTGGCATATTATAGTGCTAGGGAGGAGGGTACAGGTGGTGCAGGCATGTTAGGAGAAGAAAGCCTGCAATTCCGTATGTGCCTCCATCATGTGACTGGTGTGTCCCCCATTAACATTAACTTAGGCAAATTCCACTGTAGGGTCAGGCCCTGCAGCTGTTGCAAAACTACAACTCCCATCATGCTTGGACAGGTTGGGATGATTGGAGCTGTAATTTGGCAATAGCTGCAGAGCCACACAGGTTGTGCAGAAGTGCTGTCCCCATGCAAGAGTGTTGCACAACCCGTGGCCCTCCAGCAGCAGATCCCCCCATAACAGTGCGTCATCCACTGATGGTCACAGCTACAGTGCCCCCATAACTATGAAGTACACAGTGCTAATAGATCTGTCATTACTGTATTTGTTGTAGAAAGATATGATAGTGTACCATGGTCTCCTGCTGAATCTACCGTAATTGTGGAAAGATGTCAAAGCAGAAAGGGATTTCATATAAAATTGCTTTTAAACTGGAGGTAGTGAAGTACGCCAAAGAACATGGGAATAGCAGCGGAGAGACACTTTGGGCCACCTCCAACTGAAAAAGTGATATGGAATGGAGGAAACAGGAGGATCAACTGCAGAAAACAGGCAAAACAAAACAATGTTTTCGTTGGCATGCTGCAAAATGGCCACAGTTAGTAGTGGATATGAAAGAGTGAATCATACGTCATAGGAACAGTGGCTTTTCGGTATCTACACAAATGATCATATATGAAGCCAAATGTCTTGCTGCAGAGAAAGACATTGAGGACTTCACTGGATCACCCTCATGGTGCCACAGGTTTATGAAGAGATGTGGCCTTGCTATGTGCACTAAAACTAGGATTGCACAAAAAATGCCTGTAGAATATGAATCCAAGATTGTGTCTTTTCACAAATTTGTACTGGATGCAGGAAAGAAAAATGGATTTGAAATAAGCCAAATTGGGAACATGGATGAAGTCCCGTTAACCTCTGATGTTCCATCAGACAAGACTGTTGATGTGAAAGATGCCAAAACCTTAACTGTGAAAACCTCAGGGCATGATAAAACCCATTACACAGTTGTGTTGTTCTGCTGTTCAGATGGCACCAAACTGCCACCAATGCTGATTTTTAAGAGAAAAACATGCCAAAAGAGGCAGTCCCAAGAGGAGTTGTTGCTCATGTTCATGACAAAGGATAGATGGACAAAAATGGCATGAAGACATGGATAGAAAAGGTGTGGTCAAAACGTCCTGGAGGGCTTCTGAAAAAACCTGTTCTATTAGTGCTTGACCAGTTTAGGTCACATATCAATGAAGCCACAAAAAAGAGATTTAAAGAAGAGAAAACCCATCTAGCCATAATTCCCGGGGGGCTTACCAGCCAGTTGCAAACTTTGGGTGTTTTCATCAACAAGCCATTTAAAGTTTTTATGAGAGAAGAGTGGAACAAATGGATGGCTGGTGGAGACCGTGACCTGACACCAACTGGACAAATGAAGAGGCCCACTATTACCCAAGTTTGTGAGTGGGTGAAAACCTCATGGCAGTCAGTTAAGGATGAATCCGTTGTGAGGTCCTTCAAAAAATGTGGCAGATGCCTTAGATGGCTCTGAAGATGACATCCTCTATGAACAGAGTGAAGACAGTGATACTAGTGATTCTGAGGAACTGAACTTCATAAATGTGGACAGTAGTGATGAGGAGTGCTTGGGGTTCCCCGATGATTAGGGGAGTTTCTGTACTTAAACCTCAAAGTCAGTAATAATGGTTGTTGATGCTGCTCTTGAGTTCTGGTTGCATCTACATTGGTGGAATATTATGTTATTTATGTTATTAAATATTTCCCACATTTTTTGCTTCAAAATTTTTTTCCTGTTTTCTTCCTCTAAAATCTAGGTGTGTCTTATGATCCAAAAAATACGGTAATTTGTGTTATGGAGAACAGCTGAAGGTTGTGGCGTGTTTCGATTTAGAAGGCTGTTAGAAGGTGACACTGTCAGTAGTGGAGCCATGATAGAAGCACGTTCTTTCACTAATTCAGATGAGAGGACAGTGGTAGAGATGGGAATGTTTAAAAAAAGGGTTAGATTCAGGATATATTTTAAGGGCAGACCAATTATTATTTACTGATGGATTGAATATAAGGAGAATGTCCTTACAGAATTTCTTACAGAGGAGGGGATGGGAAAATTTTATAGTAAAGCATTAGTCAGGGTAGACTAACTGCTGTAACTCAACAACTCCCAAGTATCAATGGTGCTGCACAATAAAATTTTATTTTTTGTTTACATCACAGTCCAAAGTAAGTGAATGGAAGTGGATGATGGGTAGGCGTTCTTCTCCATGTGGTCATTTTGGGCCCAGGGTCCTTCCATCTAGTGGCTCTGTATTCCTTAGGGCCTTAGAGCTTTCCCCTGGATCCTCGCCATTGTTTCAACAGAGAAAAGCAGCTCCCTTTTTAGGGGCTTTTACTGGCTCAGCCTGAGAGGGCTGTTCATCACCCCTGTGCATATATTATTGACTTAGGACTTGGTTACATGACCACATGTAACTTAAGTGCAAGGAAGCTTGGAAAATATAGTCTAGCTGTGTACCTAGAAGAGGAGGAAATGGGTTTGTAAGACTATTTGGGGACTTTTGAAAAACAATCATTACAAAACACACAGTTTATAGTGTTTAAAAATATAAATATTTACATATGTAAGTTGCACATACTTAAAAAAGTTTTTTTTAATCCTCACCTGAGGACAATTTTTTCATTGCTTTTCAGAGAGAGAGAGGAAGGGAGAAAGAGAAGTACCAATTGGTTGCCTTCCATACGTGCCTGAACTGGGGACTGAACCTGCAATCTAGGTATGTGCCCTGACTGGGAATTGAACCCACAACCTTTTGGTTATGGGATGGCACTCCAGCCAACTGAGCCACACTGGCTAGGGCAATAAGTTGCATATATATTTATATATGTGATTATATGTCATTATGGTAATAACTATATTTATTTGTAGAACATTTAAATTGTAAGTATTAAAATAGTGAAGAAAAGTGAATATTAGCTCTCGAACACCACTTTCCGAGAGTTGTTTTATAAAGTAAGTTCAAAGTGTTTAATAGCTCTCTCCCCATGAAATTTATAGCTGTAATGAAATCACTATTGTCTTCCATAGGTGGATGTTGTTTCATCCTTTTAACTGAATTTCTAATTTAAAGGAAACTGTAATTTCCAACTTTGTTTTCTTTCTTCACCATAGTTTTCCTCTATAATTAGCCTCTTCTAACTTAGTCCAGTGAATAACATCATGAGCTGACCTATTCTGAACCACACCCTACTGACCACAGCAACTGTCCACCACATTGTTTCTCTCTGTTAACATGTACTTTTGAAATAACTACTTTGGGATAGAGAATAAAAGGAATAATTTTCTTCATAAAAGCTTCAGGAATGTCTGATTATTATGTAAGTGCCAGTAATGTGCTAATTCTTTGCATGCATAGTTTTGTTTTCACATTTATTGCCATATTATTATTGAATAATTTCCCTGTTGATTTGAAATGCCACCTTTTATCATAAATTTCATAGATTTTTTTGTTCTTTAAGCCTTAGTATTCTGACTGGAAAGGTAATGTTCCCTCTCTTAGAGAGTTGATGTTCAACTCAAATGAGATAATGCACTTCAAACTTACTTTTGGTGAAAACTGTAAAAGGAAATTTTGAAGATTTCTCAAAAGCCTAATATTTTTTTTTGTGTGTGTATATATATGTGTATGTGTGTATACACACATACACACACATACACACACCATTTCGTATTTTGTGGTTTTACACTTGGCATTATATTGCACATTCCTTGCCACATTTCTTCCTAGTTGGCTATCTAACTCTGTTTAATTCTTTAGTTTAAATAGTGAATTTGGATGTCATGGAGGTACTGCCTTATTTGAATCTGTTTGATTTTTCATGTTTGGATAGCAAATAGCATGATAATGAAGGGAGTATGTACAAGTTTATTCAATATATTTGGTTCCTGAGTTTAGAGTGAGATTTTTTGATATCATAAATTTGGATAACAAAGGATACCTATAGTCTCAAAGGGTATGGTGCTGAAATGGTATCTATTGTAGTGGGTTCTTTTTTTTTTTTAAAGACTTTATTTATTTTTAGACAGAGGGGAGGGGAGGGAGAAAGAGAGGGAAAGAAACATCAATGAGTGGTTGCCTCTCGCTTGCCCTCCACTGGGAACCAGGCCCATAACCCAGGCACGTGCCCTGACTGGGAATTGAACTGCAGACCCTTTGGTTTGCAGGCGGGCAGCACTCAATCCACTGAGCCACATCAGCCAGGGCTGTAGTGGGTTCTTTTGATTACAGAGGGCAGAAACCAAACTGACAGTGGCTCAGGGCATAAAAGGGAATTGTTTGGTACATTTAACAAGGAAGTTCAGTGGTTGAGTGTATTTGAGGCATAGCTGCTCTCAGTGGCTCAAACAGTTTTGATAAGGTTTTGCCACATGTTCATTCTCTTTTATTGCAGAGAAGCTTTTTAAATGCATTCAGGGAAGATAGCTGCCAACAAATCCTAAGTTTACAGTAGGTCCCCCTTATCTATGGGGCATATGTTTCAAGACCCCCCAGTGGATGCCTTTAAACCACTTTACTCGTCCTTTGTATGATGATGTAAAATGATATGTTGCTTATATGATGAGATGAAGTGAGATGAATGATGTAGGCATTATGACATAGTGTTAGGCTTTTTTAACTTTATGTCAGAAAAAGGATTATCTGCTTTTGGGTAATCCTGGGAAATTGAGTCCTGAGCTACTAAGTAACTAATGGTTGAGCAGCTTATATAGTGGGAATACACTGGACAAAAGGATGATTAATGACCTGGGCCAGACAGAGTGGGACGGTATAAACTTTCATCACACTACTCAGAATGACACACAATTTAAAACTTAAGAATTATTTCCTTTGGAATTTTCCATTTGATAGTTTTGGACAGTGGTTGACTGTGGTAACTAAAACCTCAGAAAATGAAACCATTTAAGGAGTGGGGTTACAAATGTACATGTTTTTAGATTAGCAGCTCACCTAGAAAAAAAATTCCTTTCCTAATAGTTGCAGCAAAGTTCTAGTATAGTGAGTGCCACCATTGCTAGGGGGAATGGAATAAACTGACTAGGCCTGGGTCACAACTAGTATGACCCTTCTACCCTAACTGGGGCATGAGTTTAATACAAATAACAAGGGAGGAGAAATAGTTCTTCAAAGGAAAACACAGAAGGTATAGATTACCTACTGGGCAGACTAAATTGATAGTCGTTCATGTACCTGTGCTACAGTGTGTCATATGGTAACTTATTTCTTCCGTCACCTTTTCTTTAGTTGAAATACTACAAAATGTTTTTTCTTTCTGCCCCTTTGGCTTTGGCATAGTACATGTAAAAGGGGGCTCTTATATCGTATCCAGTGATGATCAGCTGATGTGTACTCTTGTCACATCTGACCTGAAAAACTGTTTTTCAACACATTATTTTTTTCCACAAGAAGAGATAGTGAAAGGTACTACCTGTCTACTTTTTTTTTTTAAATCTTCATTTGAGGACTTTTCTTTTTCCATCACTTTTTAGAGAGAGAGGAAGCAGGGGTTGGGGGAAAGAGAGAAAGAAACATCAGTATGAGAGAGAAACTCGATTGGTAACCTTCTCATATTTGCTCTGACTAGGGATTGAACCCACAATCTGGGTATGTGCCTTGACTGGGAATCAAATTTATGACTCTTTGGTCTACGGGATGACACTCCAACCAACTGAGCATACTGGCCAGGGCTTGTCTACTTTTGACTTAAATCTCATTTAGTCTTGCTTACCAAACAACCTTGGATTATAAGTTAGACTTTTCCTTCCTTAAGTTTTCAGTATCTACTTCCATGCTTAATTCTTGTTTATAGCCCTAAAGATGTGTTCCCAAGCTCCTAACATTTTACTCATATGTCTCTTTCATTTATAGAATATTTACTCAATACTGGCTAGTCTACTTACTTGTCAATCTATCACTTTCCTTAATTTATAGTCTTTTTCTGTTTCCTACTTTTCAGGGTCACCAGTGATATCCAGAGACCTTTCTCTCAGATCTAAACCTAGAATTACAATACATAAGAGCTAAAAGGGACCTAATAGATATTTAACTCAATTTTCTTTTTCTACTTTGCTTGATGTTATGTTGGATTATACTGACGTTTGGCTAGAATTTATATGGTATTTCTTCTCTTTTTTTTCTTTCTGATTCTCTTTCTTCATATTACAGATGTGTGTCTGCTGACAACAGCATATAAATTAAAAAAACCTGGTCTGATGATCTCTGTCTTTTAATGGGAGTATTTACACTTAATACAGTAACATAATATTTTGTTTGCTTTCCACTTGTTCTATTTTTCTAACTCTCCCCTTTCTTGCTTTGTTTTTTGAATTGATTATCATTCTACTTTTTCGCTGTATTGGGAAGTTATACTTTTTTTTCCTATTTTTAGTAGTTACCCTGGAATAGGGGTTGGCAAACTTTCAAAGCTACATCGTAAATATTTTTGGCTCTGTGAACCATATGGTCTCTGACCCAACTACTCATTTCTGCCATTGTAATGCAGAATATCTATAGATATAGGTAACTATAATTATAGATAAAGGACTAGGTAAAATAATTCAGATAGAAGACCACTGAACTTCTGGCTAAGATGGAGGTGTAGGTGGAAATACTGTACCTCCTCACACAACCAAACTTAAGGACAACAAAGATTTAGAAACAAAAACACAACCAAAACAGACAGAAAAATTGAACTGTACCAAAGTCCGACAACAATGAACCATTCATCCAGACTGGTAAGAGGGGTGAGTTGGCGGCCAGCAGAGAGGGGTCCCAAGGAAAAAGTGGTGGTTAGCGGACCTGGGCGCAGGGATGAAACTAGCAAACCCAGTAAGGCTCGCAAGGCGGCTGGCTGACTGGATACACATTTGTGAGCAGATAAACCAGGCAAAGAAAAAAAACAAAACAAAACAGGCAGTGAGACTGTGCAACCCATGGCCCCAGCAATGGGAAATAAAGCCTAAAAGCACCGATTGGAAAAATTTCTGAGGGTCGAGGTGCTGGGAGAGGCTCCCAGCCTCAAAGGAGAGTTCGTTGGAGAGACCCACAGGGTCCTAGAATGTACACAAGCTCACACATCCAGGAACCAGCACCAGAAGGGCCCAGTTTGCTTGTGGGAAGCAGCAAAAGGGACTGAGGTCCGAGGGAGAACGGAACAAACTCCATTGCTTTCTCTCTGACCCTGTCCCCAATCACAACCCAGCTACTGAGCTGGCCTGCCCTGGTAAACACCTAAGGCTCCGCCCCTCATACATAACAGGTGCAAACAGACCAAAACATGGCTCAAGCAGAAGAACAGCTCAAAGCCCCAGAGCCAATACTTCTAAGCGATGAAGAAATAGCCAACCTATTGGATGCATAGTTCAAAACACTGGTGATCAGGATGCTCACAGAACTGGTTGATTTTGGTCACAAATTAGATGAAAAAATGAAGGGTACAATAAGTGAAATGAAGGAAAATGCATAGGGAACCAATAGTGATGGAAAGAAAACTGGGACTCAAATCAATGAGGTGGACCAGAAGGAAGAAAGAAACAAACAACCAACCAGAAAAGAATGAAGAAACAAGAATTCAAAAAAATGAGGAGATGCTTAGGAACCTCCAGGACATCTTTAAATGTTCCAACATCCAAATTATAGGGGCACCAGAAGGAGAAGAGGAAGAGCAACAAGTGGAAAACTTACTTGAACAAATAGCAAAGGAGAACTTCCCCAATCTGGCAAAGGAAATAGACTTCCAGGAAGTCCAAGAAGCTCAGAGGGTCCCAGAGAAGTTGGACCCAAGGAGGAACACACCAAGGCACATCGTAATTACATTACCCAAGATTAAAATGAAGGACAGAATTCTAGAAGCAGCAAGAGATAAGGGGACAGTCCACCTACAAAGGGGTTCCCATCAGACTGTCAGCTGATTTCTCAAAAGAGACCTTAACAGGCAAGAAAGGGCTGGAAAGAGGTATTCCAAGTCATGAAATCCAAAGACCTACATCCAAGATTGATCTATCCAGCAAAGCTTTCATTTAGAATGGAAGGGCAGATAGAGTGCTTCTCAGATAAGATCAAGTTCAAGGAGTTCATCATCACTAAGTCCTTATTATATGAAATGTTAAAGGGACTTATCTAAGGAAAAGATAAAAAACTATGAACAGTGAAAGGACAGCAAACTCACAGTTATTAACAACCACACCTAAAACAAACTAAGCAGACACCTAAAACAGGAGGGGAGCCACAGAAATGGAGATCACATGGAGGGTTAGCAACAGGGGAGGGGAGGAGGAGAAGTGGGGAGAAGGTACAGAGAATAAAAAGCATAAATGGTAGGTAGAAAATAGACGGGGAGGGCAAGAATAGTATGGGAAATGTAGAAGCTAAAGCACTCTGACACATGGACATGAACTAAAGGGGAATGTGAGGGGAGGGGGTGTTCAGGTTGGAGGGGAATGAAGGGGGGAAGATGGGACAACTGTAATGGCATAATCAATAAAATATATTTAAAAAAGAGCACTGGTTTGAGCTTAGAAACAGGGAGAGTATTTTTATTTTTAAAATGAGGTATTGGAAAAGGAGTTGTAAGAGTGAATCAGAAAGAATAAGTCTACCAGGAATATTAACAAGAAAAATACTGTGACAGGGCAATTTCAAGAATGAGGAGATGACCACTTTAATTAAATGTTATAGTGTGGTGTGTTAGGATGAGGATTAAGAAGAGTCTATTGGTTTGGCAACTCTGTGGTAATTGACATTTTCAAAGAACATTGGCAGTAGCTTACTATGTGGGAAGAGTACTAATGGAGTGCAGAAATAGACCATTGGTTCCCCAATACCATGCTCTGGATGAGCAACAGCAAAATTGCCTAGATTTCCCGACCTCAGAAACATTGGACTTAGAAATGTGTATTTTAAAAATGTTTCCCAAGCCCTGGCTGGTGTAGCTCAGTGTATTGAGCGCAGGCCTGTGAACCAGAGGATCGAGGTTTGATTCCCAGTCAGGACACATGCCTGGGTTGCAGGCCAGTTCCCAGCAGGGGACGCAGGACAGGCAACCATACATTGATATTTCTTTCCCTCTGTCCTTTCCTTACTTTCTAAAGATAAATAAATAAAATCTTAAAAAAAAAGTTTCTCAAGTGATTCTGATAAACGCTCATGGCTTGCTATCAAGATGTATTTGTGAGTGATATTTTGAAGTAACCTTTTTTTCCAAACACAAAGCAATAATTGATAGAGTAACAAAAAGAGAAAACCAAATGCACATAAAGGGAGCTCATAAAAGATAAACATTTTTATGTTTCAGAAAGGGACTAGAATGCAAAGCAGTGAGTGGGGCTATGGCTGGGAGCTTGCAGGTAAAAGCAGCTGAGGTTTTGTCTAATTTGAGGTAAATGGAGATGTGCTGTTGCAGTTGGTCTCATTGTTGAAAACCATGGGCTAGGATCAGTAGACTTTTCTGTTGAAAAAGATATTCCCTGAATTTAGTGCTAGGGCTGTCATATCGTCCACCTTTAGAGGGCAGACCGTAGTTTTGCAGTGCATCTTCTGGAGTGTTGCAGGGCACAGCTTGCTTGACTGGAAGGAGCCGCTTTGCTGCCGACTGGTGCCATAGGCCACCGTTTATATGAAGCCATGTACCTAGGGGCTTAGGAGAACACAAATACAGCTTCACAACTAGAACCTGCCAGCCCAGAGCGTAGCCTTACTGTTACTTCAGGACAGATCTGATTTGAATGGAGTAAGGGTAAGAAAAATATTTATGACCTAACTGGGGAAATTGAACACTGACTAGGAATATTAAAATTGTTAATTTTTGAAGATACAATTAATGATATTGTAATTGTGTTTTTAAAAAGTAGTAAATAGTGGGTTCTCGGTAAATGTATGAAAGACAAAAATTCTTCTATGAAAATGTGCTCCTGTAAAGCTGAATTCTCAAACAAATTAAGCCATCTGATGCTGAGAAAGATACAAAATAAAATCAACAGTCAGGAGAATAGTTTAGTCTAGATGACATTAGCATATTAGCTTGGAAAATATCAAATTGTATAGTTAAGATTATCAAGGAGATGAGTGAATAAGTAATATGTCTTAAATTAAAACAATTATAGAATTTGAATAGGGAGAAAAAAGATCAGGTAACTGTGAAAAATGACAGAAACCTCAAAAGTGAAAAATAGTATAATTCAAAAAAATTACATCGTGTTCATGAATGGGAAGTCAGTAGGACGTCTGTTTTTTCCCAATATTAATCTAAAAAAATCAATGCAGTATCAAACTGCCAAATGGTTATTTCATGGTAATTGACATGTTGCTTTTAAAATTGTTATGGCAGAGTAAACAGTGAAAGTAACATTAAAGAAGAACAGATAGAGGCAACTTGCCCTCTAGATTTCAAAACTTATTATATGGCTATAATAATTAAGCTATATAGTGGACACATAGATGCTGTGAAACAGAATACAGAACCAGAATAGATTGCTATTTTTGTGGAATTTGCCTCATGACAAAGATGGCACATTAATATAAATCAGTGGTGAAATGTTAGATCCTTCATTGTGGTGCTGGTCTAGTTACTAATCTGAATGGATGTGAAAATAATTTTAAGTGCCCTGTCTCATACCATACATGAAAATAAATTGTCTGGATTAGAGACCTAAATGAGAAAAGTAAAATGTAGACTTTTTATAAGAAAATACAGGATAATAACTATGTTTTTAGGATAAGGAAGGATTTTTTAAAAGTATACAAGGCGATCGATCACATTAGGTAGGCTTTAGAGTCAGACTGAATGATTCAAATCTCAACTTTATCACATTCTATTTATGATGTTGAGCAAATTATGTCATCTTTCTGTGTTTTCTCATTTGTAAAATGATGATGTTGATCACAATGATAAAAACAAACCTGGAGGAATTGTGAGGATTAAATTAAACAATCCATATGAAACATTTAGAAAAAATGACTGGTACAATTAAGAAATGACTGTAATTGTTAATATTGTTTATTAAAAAAGAAACAAATCATACCTGTAAAGAAAAGATAGAGTTGACTATTAAAAATAAAATCCAATAGATAGGAGATATTTGTCACACATGCAACTGAAAAGTGTCTAATACTCAGGATGTATGGAAAACTCATTCAAACTAGTAAGGAACAGGCGACTCAAAAAAAGGAAAGATGGAAAACCAACAGAGCCCAAATGGCAAGTGATAAGATAAGTATTGTCCTTCTACACTAGTAATGAGGGAAATGTAAACTAAAGTAATGAGATAGCTTTTTACACTTAATATCTTGGCTGAAACTCAAGTCTGACAATACTTTTACTAGTAAGGGGGCAGAGAATCCTGAGTTCTTTCTATGCTGGCTGTGAAATAGTTGATACATTTTGGAGAATGTTTTTTTTAATATCTAGTAAGGTTGAAGATGCTTAAAGTCCATTAGTTCTGCTTTTAGGTATGAAGCCCAGAGAAGTTCTGTCAAAGGCACGTGAAGAGACATGTATGAGAATGGCAACATAGTTTTAATAGTGTAATATTGGAAATCTTCTAAGTATTCACTAGAAAGAGTGATAAATTGTGGCATAATCATATAATGGGATTTAAAAAACTTCATTTTTAGAGTAGTTTTAGGTTGACAGTGTAATTGAACAGAAGGCACAGTGATTTCCCATATATCCCATCGGCCTGTACACATGCATAGCCTTCCCCATTATCAACAGCCCCCTCCAGAGTGGAACTTTGCTACAGTTAATGAACCTATATATACAATGGCTTATTATTTGACAATTAATGTACTTTACATGTATCCACATTTATAAATAGAAAAGGTATTATTTAAAGTGAGATACAGATTATTCGGTATGACACCATTTTTTAAACCTCTAAATCTGAAACAGTACTGTCTATAATTTATGGAGATGTACATATATTTTCAAAACATAAAAATATGTATGTGAATAATACCAACCTCAGGATAGTGGTTGCTTCTGCAGAGCAAAGGAAGGAACTGTAACTGTATCTTTAATACTGTATTTATAAATGATATAGAGCAATTATAGCAATTTTCAAACTTGTGGAAATTGAGTGGTAGATTTGTGGCTGTTTTTAATATGTTCTATAATATTCTGCATTTGAAAAATCATCTAAGAAAAAGATAAAAAAGAAATTTCTAAGTTAGAGGATTTTACAAGTATGTAAGAGTATGAGAAGTAACTGAAGGTACTTTAAAAAATAACATAGCATCTTTATATGATGAATGGAATATGTCAAAAGAGAGGTTGGTAACACAGGAAAGTGGTTTGTGATGGCACTAGTTACTGATGGAGATATTAAGAAATGGATTTTGTGAGTTCTGGAAAGGATGTGGCACATATTCTCTCTGTAGACCGAAATGGAATAACAGATGAAATGAAAAGAGGAATGCATTTTGAGTTGGAGAGTCATTTAAAGGAAATCACTGTTTCCTTAGGTGTAAAAGTTGAATTCATTTTTCTAGAGGTATGATATATGAGAAAGTTGGAAGGATATGCAGAATACTTGTAAGGAATGAAATAGGGTTAGATAAAAAAAGTAGTATTAAAGGAAAAGGGAAGATTGAATAAAATTTGTAATGGTATCTAATTGTATACTTTTGTCAGTTTTGTTTGGCAAACCAGGGGCAAGAGGCTTTTGTCGCCCCCTTCACCTCTCTGCCTTTGGGAAGGTGGAGAGTCAAGAGTGTAGAAGTCCTTGAAAATACATCTCTTCTACAGCAAGCAGGTTTTTGTCATCTCTGGATTAATTAAAATAGTTTAGATTCTCTCTGATGTTATCTTACTCTTTTAATTTCTCTAAAGTTTTGCTCCATCAATGGCAGTTTTTGTGGTTTTTGCTTTATTTATAAGAGCTTTTCAGTGTAGGGTGATGAGATTAGTGTGATTATTCTGTCCATTTTAGTCTTCAGAGAGGCTCTTCAGATGTAAAGAAAAGAGCTTGATTCGAATCTCGGGTATCTTAGAAACATTTGTGATAGTAGAAGATAAAATAATTTTTATTCATACTCCTTGGATTTGGAATTATTAGTATAGTAAAATATTGAAATAATTTTTGACAGGTTACTGTTTTAGAAAGCGCCTGCCTTTGGGTAATAAAATAACGTGGTCTCAGTGAGACCATTTGAAGACCGTTCCTCCTGAGCACCCTTCTAGTTGCTAGGTGGGATGCTGCCCAATTAATGAATGACTTAATAAAGCCCAGTAGATCTTAAAAAAACAATACTGAGATTTTCCATACTGAGATTTAGGATTTTATGTTCTGCAAGATGTAATCAACACAGTTATTAAGACTTTCTTGAGCATCAGAAAGCAGTGATTGTGTAATATGACTTCTAAGTGTTTCACATATTTTATGTTACAGTTCTTTTACCACGAAAATGGTGTGGACAGTCTTGAACATGTACCATTCATGCTGATGGGACAAGATCCAATATGAATATAAATGATGGAGGAAGACGACGCTTTGAGGATAATGAACACACATTACGTATATATCCTGGGACAATCTCAGAAGGGACAATCTACTGTCCAATTCCTGCCAGAAAAAATTCCACAGCTGCTGAGGTGATTGACTCTCTTATAAACAGACTTCATCTTGACAAAACAAAATGCTATGTTCTAGCAGAGGTAAAGGAATTTGGTGGAGAAGAATGGATACTCAATCCAACAGACTGTCCAGTTCAACGAATGATGTTGTGGCCTCGAATGGCTCTGGAAAATCGCCTAAGTGGAGAGGACTACCGCTTTCTTCTGAGAGAAAAAAACCTTGATGGGTCAATCCATTATGGTAGTCTTCAGTCATGGCTACGGGTGACAGAAGAACGTCGCAGGATGATGGAACGGGGTTTTCTTCCACAGCCTCAACAGAAAGACTTTGACGATTTATGTAGCTTACCTGATCTGAATGAGAAAACTCTCTTAGAAAACCTACGAAATCGCTTTAAGCATGAAAAAATTTATACCTATGTTGGCAGTATTCTAATAGTGATTAACCCATTCAAGTTTCTTCCTATTTATAACCCCAAATATGTCAAAATGTATGATAACCACCAGTTGGGAAAACTTGAGCCTCACATTTATGCTGTGGCTGATGTAGCTTATCATACTATGCTTCAGCGAAGAAAGAATCAGTGCATTGTGATTTCAGGAGAGAGTGGTTCCGGCAAGACTCAAAGCACAAACTTTCTTATTCACCACCTTACTGCTCTCAGTCAGAAAGGATTTGCCAGTGGAGTGGAACAAATTATTCTTGGAGCTGGACCAGTACTTGAGGTATGTAGAAATACTTTTCTTCTAAACATGTCTTAAAAAAAATTTTTTTAAAGAGTGGTAAATGTGAGAAAATGAAATGAAACTAAATAGAAGTAACCAAGGAAAACTGGAAGATGGAACAGCAGAAAAAGGCAGTGTGGAAGATTGAAGAGTGTGATAGTGGCAATATTTTTTTCTAAGGGTCTCTTTAGGTCATAGCGATGTAAAATAAAGAGGCGATTGGAATCATATATTTATTTCCTCGAAAAGGGAGATAGCAGGGGAAAAAACTCCTGTTTGTAATAGGGTTGTGGAAGTTGGTGGCTGGGGAAAATATTCTTGTTAATATATCTGTGTGTTGGCGACCTTAACATCTGAGCCTAACATTAAAATTTTAAGGGTTCATTTTTGAAAATGTAGAGAATATGGGGAAATTTGTTGTAGTTCTGTAATTCTTTAGAAGTAATACTATCATGGATTGAAAGGAAAGAAAATACCCTATTTTTGTTTTAGGACTGAAAGGGAAAGGTAATATTAATTGGTTTTTAAAGAGAGATTTTGTGAGGTACAGTGAATTGAATATATTTAAAGTGTATAATTTGGTAACTTACGGCATAGTATTTATCCATTAAACCACTACCACAGTCAAGAAACTGACCGTATCTATTATCCTTCATGTTTTCTCTATCTTTTAATAATACCTCTTATAAAAATTACTCATCTACAAAAAACCACTAATGTAGTTTCTGTTACTATAGATTAGTTTGTATTTTCTACAATTTTATATAAATGGAATTATATAATTATATATACTACATATGCTCCTTTATGTTTGACTTCTCTCACTCAATGTAATTATTTTAAGATTCATCCATCTAGTGGGTGTGTCAATAATTTGTTCCCTTGATAAGGTAGTATTTCGTTGTGTGGGCACACCACACTTTGTTTATTTGTTCACCTGTCGATAGACATTTATGTTGTTTCCAGTTTTTGGCTTTTACACATAAAGCTGTGTATAACATCTTTGTATGGGCGTATAGCTGTCTTTCTCTTGGTTGAATACCTAAGAGTGGAATGACTGGGTCATATGATAGATATGAAATAATCAACAAATATAATTATTTGTTGATAGTTTCCTTTACTGTGCAGAAGCTTTTGATTTGGTGTAGTCTCACTCATTTATTTTTACTTTTGGTGTCAAATCCAATAAATCTTTGCCAAGACCCATGTCTTATCCCCATGTTTTGTTATAGAAGTTTTATGGTTTTAGGCCTTATATACATTCAGGTCTTTAATCCATTTTAAGTTGATTTTTGTGTATGATGTTACATAGTGCTTTAGTTCCAGTCTTTTTCAAGAGGCTGTTCAGTTTCCCCAGCACCTTTTTCCCCATTGTATATTCTTGGCTCTTCTGTTAAAATTAGTTGACTCTACATGAATGGATTTATTTCTGGGCTCTCTGTTTGTTTCACTGATCTATATGTCTGTATTTATGCCAGTACCATATTGTTCTGATTATTATAGCTTTATAATATAATTTGAAACTATGATGAGTGTGATGGTGGCAATATTTTTATCTAAGACATGTGAAGTCTTCATCTTTGTTCTTCTTTCTCAAGATTGTGTTTTTTATTCAGGGTCTTTTGTGACATACAAATTTTAGAAATTTTTGCCTGTTTCTGTGAAAAATGCCTCTGAATTTTGATGGGAATTGCAGTGAACCTGTATACTGTTTTGGGTAGTATGCACTTTTAACAATACTAATTCTTTAAGTCATGAGCATGGAATATATTTCCTTTTTATTTGTCTGCTTCAGTTTCTTTCATTAATGCCTTAGAGTTTTTTTTTTCTTTAAGATTTTTTATTTATTTATCTTTAGAGGGGAAGGGAAGGAGAGAGGGAGAGAAATATCAATGTATGGTTGCCTGTTGTGCGTCCCCTGCTGGGAACTGGCCTACAACCCAGGCATGTGCCCTGACTGGGAATCGAACCGTGATCCTTTGATTTGCAGGCCTGAGCTTAATACACTGAGCTATGCCAGCCAGGGTTAATGCCTTAGAGTTTTAATTGTACAGATCTTTCACCTCCTTGGTGAAATTTCTCCCAGATTTAATCCTCTTTTAATGGTACCTTTTGAAGAGCAGAATTTTAAATTTTGATGAGGTCCAATTTAGCCACTTTTTCTTTCTTTTTTAAAAAAAGTATATTGTATTCATTATGCTATTACAGTCTTCTCAATTCCCCCCCTTTATCTCCCTCTCCCCCTGCCCTGCACCCCTCAACCCTTAGCCTTCCCCCACCTTAGTTCATGTCCATGGGTTGTACATATAAGTTCTCTGACTTCTCTGTTTCCTATACCATTCTTAACCTCTCCCCATCTATTTTATGCCTACCAGTTATGCTTCTTATTCCCTGTACCTTTACCCCATTCTCCCCTACCCTTTCCCCACTTTGAAAACCCTCCATGTGATCTCCATTTCTCTGATTCTGTTCCTGTTCTAGTTGTTTGCTTAGTTTTTCTTTTTTAGATTTAGTTGTTGATAGTTGTGAGTTGATGGCGTGTTCCCCAATCACTAGTTTCATTTTATATTTTAGAATAATTTTTGAAATTAAATAGTTTTTTTTGTATGTGCTGCCTAAGTGAGCACATGCCTGTTTTTTTTCTTTTGAAGAGTTGTTTGACTAAAATAGCTTCCTTGCATTTTCATATGAATTTTAGAAATAAATCATCAATTTCCCCATAAAAGCCTTTTGGGATTTTCATTGGGACAACATTGAATCTTTAGTTCGGTTTGGGGAGATTGCACATGGTAATATTAAGTCATCTGACCCATGGAGAAATTTATTTCCCCATTTACTAAGATCTTTTATAATTTCTCTCATCAGTTTTGTTGTCTTTTACGTCTTTGGTAATCTGTATCTTAATTTTCCATGAATTAAAAAAATTGCAATTGTTATTACCTGGCATATAGAAAAGTTGATACTGGTATATTGATATTCTACAACTTGATGAGATACAAATATTAGTTCTTTTTAAAAAAATATATTTTATTATGCCATTTCAGTTGTTCTATTTCCACCCTTCATTACCCTCCACCCTGCACACCCCCTCCCGCACCATTCCCCCCTTTAGTTTATGACCACGTGTCTCAAGTTCTTTAGATTGTATGTTTCCCATACTATTCTTGCCCTCCCCCTATCTATTTTCTACCTACCATCTATGCTACTTATTTTCTGTACCTTCTCCCCCTTCTCCTCCCACTCCCCTGTTGCTAACCCTCCATGTGATCTTCATTTCTATGGTTCTGCTCCTGATCTAGCTGTCCTCTTAGTTTGCTTTTGTTTTAGGCGTGGTTCTTAATAACTGTGAGTTTGCTGTCCTTTCACTGTTCATCTTTTTTATCTTCTTTTTCTTAGATAAGTCCCTTCAACATTTCATATAATAAGGGCTTGGTGATGATGATCTTATCTGAGAAGCACTTTATCTGTCCTTCCATTCTAAATGAAAGCTTTGCTGGATAGAGCAATCTTGGATGTAGGTCTTTAGATTTCATGACTTGGAATACTTCTTTCTAGCCCCTTCTTGCCTGTATGGTAGCTGTTGGTTTTTTGTAGATACTCATTATTAGATTGAGGTCATTCCCTTTAATTTCTACTTTGATGTTTGATTTTTGATTTTTTTTTTTTTTTTTGTCAAATGCTTTTTCTGTGTCTGTTGAGGTGGTCATATGGTTTTAATTTTTTAAAATTTAATCTTTTTTTTTTTTGGCTGATAAGTAGCTTTTTTTTTTTAATTTATTTTTTTAAATTGATTTTGCTGTTACAGTTGTTCTATTCCCCCCTTCATTCCCCTCCACCCTGCCCCCCCATCCCCACCATTACCCCCCTTTAGTTTATGTCCATGTGTCTCAAGTCCTTTAGGTTCTATATTTCCCATGCTATTCTTGCCCCCCCCCCATCTATTTTCTATCTACTGTCTATGCTAGTTATTTTCTGTACCTTCTCCCCCCATCTCCTCCTCCCACTCCCCTGTTGCTAACCCTCCTTGAGATCTTCATTTCTATATTTCCACTCCTGATCTAGCTGTTCTTTTAGTTTGCTTTCGTTTTAGGTGTGGTTGTTAATAACTGTGAGCTTGTTGTTCTTTCACTGTTCATGTTTCTTTAACTTCTTTTTCTTAGATAAGTCCCTTTAACATTTCATATAATAAGGGCTTGGTGATGATGAACTCCTTGAATTTGATCTTATCTGAGAAGCACCTTATCTGTCCTTCCATTCTAAATGAAAGTTTTGCTGGATAGAGCAATGTTGGTTGTAGGTCTTTAGATTTCATGACTTGGAATATTTCTTTCCAGCCCCTTCTTGCCTGTAAGGTCTCTTTTGAGAAATCTGCTGACAGTCTGATGGGGACTCCTTTGTAGGTGATTGTCCCCTTAGCTCTTGCTGCTTCGAGGATTCTCTCCTTCATTTTAATTTTGGCTAATGTAATTATGATATGCCTTGGTGTGTTTCTTCTTGAGTCCAACTTTTTTGGTACTCTCTGGGCTTCTTGGATTTCTTGGAAGTCTATTTCCTTTGCCAGATTGGGGAAATTTTCTTTTATTATTTGTTCAAATAGTTTTTCCACTGGTGGTTGTGTCTTTCCCCCTTCTGGTACCCCTATAATTCGGATATTGGAGCGTTTAAAGATGTCCTGGAGGTTCCTTAGACTCTCCTCATTTCTTTGAATTCTTGCTCCTTGACTCTTTTCTGTTTGGCCATTATTTGGTTTCTTCTGGTCCACTCCATTGATTTGAGTCCCAGTTTCCTTTTCATCTCTACGGGTTTCCTGTGCAATTCCATTCATTTCCCTTAGTTTAGCCTTCATATGTTTCTCTAATTTGTGGCTATAATCCACCAGATCTGTGAGGATCCTGATGACCAGTGTTTTAAACTGTGCGTCTGAGAGTTTTGCTATTTCTTCGTCGCTTAGATTTATCTCTGGGGCTTTGAGGTCTTCCTGCGACATTTTTGGTCTGTTCTGGCCCTTTAAATGTGAGAAGCGGCACCTTGGACTCCCAGGTCGCTGGGTTGTGACGCTGTATGTGGGGGCGTGGTCAGAGCGGGGAAATGGCGGCGCCGGGCGCCACGGGGACCGCCGGGCCCCGGTCCAACCGCCTACTCCCTCGCCTTTCCGCTCGCCCGCAGACAGGCAACCGCAGTCAACACGCAGCACCGCCTCCCTACTGTCTCCTCAGCAGTCGCTCACCCGGTGGGTTGCTTGGTCGCTCACTAGGTCCAATCCTGCGTTTGGAACCCGCGTCTGGATTCGCGCTCTGGATTCCACGCCTGGGTCCGTCCGACTGGGGACCTCCTGTGCAACCCCTCACGAGACGCCGGTTTCGCCCCTTACCGGTCGGGCTGAAGAATTTGTTGTTAGCGGACTTCCGAAAAGTTCAATTTTCCGTGTTCTGGTTGTGTTTTCTGATGCTAATATTTAGTTGTCCCTAAACTTGGTTGTGTGAGAAGGCATGGCACATCCACCTAAATCTCCATCTTGGCGGAAGTCCTACATTGCATTAAAATTTTAAAATTATTTTTAGAGAGAGAGGAAGGGAGGGAGAAAGAGAGGCAGAGAAAGCATCCATGTGAATGTGAAACATTGATCATTTTGCCTCTCCTTTCATGACCTGGAACTGATCCGGCAACCATGACATGTGCCCAGACTGGGAATCAAATTGGCGACATTCACTTCGCTGAACAAAGACCACTCACTGACTGAGTTATACCAGTCAGGGCAGTTTACTTTTTAGAAAGATGGGAAGGGAGAGAAAAAGACAGGGGGAGAAAGTTCAACATGAGGAAGACATTGATTAGTTGTCTCTTGCATGCCCCCACTGGGCGCCTGGCTGGCAACCGAGGCTTTTTGGTTTGCAGGCCTGCACTCAGTCCACCGACCCACCCAGCTAGGGCACTCTTTTTTAATTTCTTAGTGTGGTATCTGAGCTCATTGATTTGAGACCTTCCATTTCTTTTCTGATAAAGTCATTTAGTGCTAGAAGGTCTTTTCTAAGTACTGCTTCAGTGGCTCCCCCCAGATTCTATGTTGTGTTTTCATTTTCATTTAGTTTAAAATATTTGGTAATTTCCCTTTTGATTTTTACTTTACCAATATTTAGATCCTGTTATTTATTTATTTATAATTTATTTATCTTGTGGTTAGATAACATTACATTGTTCGACTGGAATGTTTTAAAATTTACTGGATAGAGTCTTCCTTGGTAAATGTTCTGTGTGCACTTACTATAAATATAAAGAATATGTATTCTGCCGTTACCAGGAGTGTGTTTTGTGTCAGTCTTGTTAATTTGGTTGATAGTGTTGTTGAAGCCTAGCACAATCTTTGATGATTTTTTCCCCGTTTATTTTGGCAGTTCTTGAGAGAGAGGTCTGGAATATCTCCAGCTATACTTGTAGATTTGTCCATTACTCTTAAGTTGTGAAGTTTTGCATCTTGTATGTGACCTCTTTTGTTGGTGTATAAACATTTATGATTCTAGGTGCTTGTTTCTGATTGATTGGCCCTTTACTGTTATGAAATAACTCTCTTTTTCTTGGTAATATTCTTTACTCTGAAATTACTTTGTCTGATATTAATGGAGCCCTCTTTTTTTGACTTATATTAGCAAAATATCTTTTTTGTTCTATTAGTTTATTTCTTTAACTTAAAGAACTATATGTAGAAAGTTTATGTTGGGTCTTTTTTTCTTTAAGAATTTTTATTTTTATTCTTTTTTGATTTTTATTTATTTAGAGTGAGGGGAAGGGAGGGACCAAGAGAGAAAGATGAACATCGATGTGAGAATGAAACACCTATTGGTTGCTTCTCTCACACCTCAACCAGGAACTAGGCCGACAGCCCAAGCAGGCGCTCCTACTGGGAATCAAATGGGTGACCTCACGCTCTTATGACACGAAGCCAACTTAGCCATGCTGGCCAGGGCAGTGTCTTGCTTTTTAATGTGATGTGGCCATCTCTGGCTTTTAACTGGGCTGTTTATATATTTACATTTAATGAGATTCATGATATGGTTAACTTTGGCTCTATCTTCTTGTATTTTTTACCATTAATCCCTTATTTTCCTTTGTGCCCTTTATCTTTTTCTGCCTTCTTTCTTTGTATTTTTACTTTTTTCAGGTGGAATTCATGTAACATAAAATTAACTGTTTGCAGGGGTGTCCAACCTGTGGCCCTCGGGCTGCATGTGGCTCAGGATGGCTATGAATGCAGCCCAACGCAAAATCGTAAATTTACTTAAAACATTATAAGATCTTTTTTGTGATTACGTGTCACAGTGTATTTAACATGCGCCCCAAGACAACTCTTCTTCTTCCAATGTGGCCCAGAGACATGAAAAGGTTGGACACCCATGAAAGTGTATAATTTAGTGACATTTAGTACATTCACATTATTACTCAGACACTATCTTTGCCTAGTTTCAACCTATTTTCCTTCTTTTTAGTATATTTTATTGATTATGCTATTACAGTTGTCCCATTTCCCCCTCCCTTTTATCCTCCTCAACCCTGTAACTCCCTTTTCTCCAGCATCCCTGCCCTTTAGTTCATGTCCATAAGTAATTTATATAAGTTCTTTGACCTCTCCATTTCCTATACTATTCTTTACCTCTCCCCATCCATTTTGTGCATACCAATTATGTTTCTTATTCCCTGTACCTTTTCCCCTATTCTCCCCCTCCCTGCTGATATCCCTCTGTGTGATCTCCATTTCTGTGATTTTCTTCCTGTTCTAGTTGTTTGCTTAGTTAGGTTTTTTTTTGTGTTTTAGGTTCAGTTGTTGATAGTTATGAATTTGTTGTCATTTTACTGTTCATAGTTTTGATCTTCTTGTTCTTAGATGACATTTCATATAATAAGGGCTTGGTGATAGTGAACTCCTTTAACTTCACCTTCTCTGGGAAGCATTTTATCTGCTCTTCCATTCTAAATGATAGCTTTGCTGGGTAGAGCAATCTTGGATGTAGGTCCTTGCTTTTCATGACTTTGAATACTTCTTGCCAGCCCCCTTTTGCCTGTGAGGTTTCTTTTGAAACATCAGCTGATAGTCTTATGGGCCCTCCTTTGTAGGGAACTGTGTCCTCTTGCTGCTTTTAATATTCTCTCCTTATTTTTAATCTTGAGTAATGTAGTTACGATGTGCCTTTGTGTGTTCCTTCTTGGGTCCAGTTTCTTTGGGATTCTGAGCTTCCTGGACTTCCTGGAAGTCTGTTTCCTTTGCCAGATTGGGGAAGTTCTCCTTCATTATTTTTTCAAATAAGTTTTCAATTTGTTGCTCTTCCTTTTCTCCTTCTGGCACCCCTATGATTCAAATATTAAAATGTTTAAAATTATCCTGGAGGTTCCTAAGCCTCACCTCATTTTTTTGTTTTTTTAATTCTTGTTTCTTCATCCTGTTCTGGTAGAATGTTTATTTCTTCCTTTTATTCCCAAATTGTTGATTTGAATCCTGGTTTCCTTGTCGGTTCCCTGGATATTTTTCTTTATTTCACTTTGTGTAGGCTTCACTTCTTTATTTTTGGCTGTACTCAATTATTTCTTTGATCACCCTGGTTATCAGTGTTTGAACTCTGTATCTAATAGGTTGGGCATCTCCTTTTTGTTTAGTTCTTTTTTTGGTGCTTTGATCTATTCTTTCATTTGGGTTGTATTTCTTTGTCTTGGCACACCTGTTATGTTGTAAGGGGCAGAGCCTTAAGTGTTCACCAGGGCAGATAACTCACTTCACTGCATTGTGGTGCTATATATGGGGGAGGGATCAGAAAGGGAACAATGCCTCTCGCTCTGCTCTTGCCCCACTTTCAGTCACTTTCACCTCTACCTGCAAGGGGATGGTGCCCTCTGGTGCTGATTCCCAGTCGGGTGGCTTGTGTACATTCTAGGACCATATGTCCCCTCTAATGGACTCTTCTGTGAGACTAGCAGTTTCTCCCACCACCACAACACCCACAGTTTTTTACAGCCAGAGGTTTTTGAAGCTTTCTGTTCCATGCTGGAACCCTGGGTTGAGTGGTCTGTCTTGCTCCTCAGTTGTTCCTCCTGGTTTATCCACATGCAAATGTGGGATCACCCCATCTACTATCTGTTACCTCATTTGCCTGGTCTGGCAGCTTTTGGCCTGCCACATGTCCTCTCCACCCTTGCAACCAGTCTGGATGAATGTTTCTTCTTTAACTCCTTGGTTGTTGGACTTTTATACAGTTTCATTTTCTGGCAGTTCTGGTTATTTCTTGTTTTAAAATGGTTTGTTATCCTTCTTTTGGTAGTACAAGGAAGTGAAGCGTATCTACCTATGCCACCTTCTTGGCTGGAAACTCAAAAACATTCAAAACACTTTCATGTTTTCATTTTAAAAGAAAACATTATGACCATTAAACAGGCACTTCCTATTCTGCTCTCTCCCAAGTCCCTGGAAACCGAGAGTCTGCTTTCTGTTTCTGTGGAATTATCTATTTTGAGGTTCTCATATAAATGGAATTATACAATATGTGTCTTTTGTGTTTGACGGTCTTTCACTTAGAATAGTGTTATAAAGATACATTCATGTTCTAGCATGTATCAATACTTTATTTTTATGGCTGGATTATATTTCTTTGTGTAGATATATTGTTTTTGTTTATTCAGTAATACACTGATGGAGATTTGGGTTGTTTCCACTTTTTGGCGATATGAATAATAATAAGACCAATCATGTACAACACATTGTGGGTCATATGTTTCAGTTCTCTTTAGTGTGTAGGAGTGGGATTGATGTGTCATGTCACAGCTATGTTTAACTGAATGAGGAACTTTTGAACTGTTTTCTGAAATGACTACACTGTTTTACTTTCCTACCAATAATTTACGAGTGTTCTGTATTCTCCACATCCTCACCAATGCTTCTTATTGATTATAATCATATTATTTTATGGGGAGTCGTATCTCATTTGTGGTTTTGATTTGCATTTTTCTAATAACGAATGATGTTGAACATATTTTCCATGTGCTTGTGGGCTTTTGTTATTGTCTGTAGAGAAATGTTTACTCAAATTGTATGGCCCTTTTAAAATTGGATTACTTGTCTTTTTAGTATTGAGTTGTAAGAATTCCTTATATATTCTGGATGTGGATCAGATACGTGGTTTGCAGATTCTCTATATATTTGTTTTTTAAAGATTTTATTTATTTAGTTTTAGAAGTGGGGAAGAGAGAGAGAAACATCAATGTGAGAGAGAAACATTGATCAGTTGCTTCTTGTATACCCACCACTGAGGATCGAACACACACCCAGGCATATGCCCTGACTGGGAATCAAACAGCCCACATTTTGGTTTGTAGGACAGTGTACAAAAAACTAAGCTACACTTCCACCAAGATGGAGGCGTAGGTGGAAGTACTGCACCTCCTCACACAACCAAGTTTAAAAACAACAAAGTTTTAGCAACAAAAATGCAGCCAAAACCACAGAAAATTGAACTACACAGAAGTCTGACAACAATGAACCCTTCAGCCAAACCGGTAAGAGGGGCAGAGCCAGCAGCAGAGCGGGGTCAGGCAGGAAAGATCCACCAGACCGACCGGGGCCCCTGACCCAGGTGCGCTGGCAGCCGTAGGGGGATCCCAGGTGTGGAGAAGTGGGTAGACCAGGGCAAGCTCAAGTAACCACCCAGCCCAGAACCGGTAAACGTAGATGGATCGTGCAGGCCCCAGTGGCAGGAAGCAGCAGAGGGAATCGCCACTGTCCCTCTCTGACCCCGCCCCCACATACAGCGTCACAAACCAGTGACCTGGGTGGCCCCGCCCTGGTGAACAACTAAGGTTCTGCTCCTCATACATAACAGGCACCAACAGATCCAAACATGGCTCAAGAACAACTCAGAACCCCAGAGCTGATAAATCTAAGCAATGAAGAAATAGCCAAACTTTCAGATGCACAGTTCAAACAAAACACTGGTGATCAGGATGCTCACCGAACTGGTTGATTTTACTCACAAATTACAGGAACATATGAAGGCTAAACTAATTGAAATGAATGGAAATGCACGTGAAACCAATAGTAATGGAAAGGAAACTGGGACTCAAATCAAAGGAGTGGACCAGAAAGAGGAAAAAAACAGAAAAGGATAGAGAAAATAGAATTCAAAAAAATGAGGAGAGCCTTAGGAACCTTCAGGACATCTTTAAACGTTCCAACATGCGAATTATAGGCTTACCAGAAGGGGAAGAGGAACAACCACAAGTGGAAACCTTATCTGAACAAATAACAAAGGAGAACTTCCCAGCCTGGCAAAGGAAATAGACTTCCAGGAAATCCAGAAAGCTCAGAGAGTCCCAAAGAAGTTGGACACAAGAAGGAACACACCAAGGCACATCACCATTACATTAGCCAAGATTAAAATGAAGGAGAGAATCCTACAAGCAGCAAGAGATAAGGGGACAGTCACCTACAAAGGAGTTCCCATCAGACTGCCAGCTGATTTCTCAAAAGAGACCTTTCAGGCAGGAAGGGGCTGGAAAGAGGTATTCCAAGTCATGAAATCCAAAGACCTACAACCAAGATTGCTCTATCCAGCAAAGCTTTCATTTAGAATGGAAGGACAGATAAAGTGCTTCTCAGATAAGATAAAATTCAAGGAGTTCATCATCACCAAGCCTTTATTATATGAAATGTTAAAGGGACTCATCTAAGAAAAAGAAGATGAAAAAGATGAACAGTGAAAGGAAAGCAAACTCACAGTTATTAAGAACCATACCTAAAGCAAAAGCAAACTAAGAGGACAGCTAAATCAGGAGCACAACCATAGAAATTAAGATCACATGAAGGGTTAGCAACAGGGGAGTGGAAGAAGGAGAAGGGGGGAGAAGGTTCATAAAATAAGTAGCATAGATGATAGGTAGAAAATAGATAGGGGGGAGGGCAAGAATAGTAGGGGAAATATAGAATCTAAAGAACTTGAGACTCAGGGTCAAACTAAAGGGGGGGAATGGTGAGGGAGGGGGTGTGCAGGGCGGAGGGCAATGAAGGGGGGAAATAGAACAGCTGTAATGGCATAATCAATAAAATATATTATTATTATTATTATTTTAGATACTTTTAGATTTCATTTTTCTTTTTTTTAATAAATTTATTTATTTTTTTTGAATTGATTATGCTGTTACAGTTGTTCTATTCCCCCTTCATTCCCCTCCACCCTGCCCCCCCAACCCCACCATTACCCCCCCTTTAGTTTATGTCCATGTGTCTCAAGTCCTTCAGGTTCTATATTTCCCATACTATTCTTGCCCCCCATCTATTTTCTATCTACTGTCTATGCTACTTGTTTTCTGTACCTTCTCCCCCCCGTCTCCTCCTCCCACTCCCCTGTTGCTAACCTTCCTTGAGATCTTCATTTCTATGTTTCCACTCCTGATCTAGCTGTCCTTTTAGTTTGCTTTCGTTTTAGGTGTGGTTGTTAATAACTGTGAGTTTGTTGTCCTTTCACTGTTCATGTTTCTTTAACTTCTTTTTCTTTTTTTTTTAAAATAAATTTATTTATTTTTTTTAATTGTTTATGCTGTTACAGTTGTTCTATTCCCCCCTTCATTCCCCTCCACCCTGTCCCCCCCAACCCCACCATTACCCCCCTTTAGCTTATGTCCATGTGTCTCAAGTCCTTTAGGTTCTATATTTCCCATACTATTCTTGCCCCCCCATCTATTTTCTATCTACTGTCTATGCTACTTGTTTTCTGTACCTTCTCCCCCCATCTCCTCCTCCCACTCCCCTGTTGCTAACCCTCCTTGAGATCTTCATTTCTATGTTTCCACTCCTGATCTAGCTGTCCTTTTAGTTTGCTTTCGTTTTAGGTGTGGTTGTTAATAACTGTGAGTTTGTTGTCCTTTCACTGTTCATGTTTTTTTAACTTCTTTTTCTTAGATAAGTCCCTTTAACATTTCATATAATAAGGGCTTGGTGATGATGAACTCCTTGAATTTGGTCTTATCTGAGAAGCACCTTATCTGTCCTTCCGTTCTAAATGAAAGTTTTGCTGGATAGAGCAATCTTGGTTGTAGGTCTTTAGATTTCATGACTTGGAATATTTCTTTCCAGCCCCTTCTTGCCTGTAAGGTCTCTTTTGAGAAATCTGCTGACAGCCTGATGGGGACTCCTTTGTAGGTGATTGTCCCCTTACCTCTTGCTGCTTCCAGGATTCTTTCCTTCATTTTAATCTTGGCTAATGTAATTATGATATGCCTTGGTGTGTTTCTTCTTGAGTCCAACTTTTTTGGTACTCTCTGGGCTTCTTGGATTTCTTGGAAGTCCATTTCCTTTGCCAGATTGTGGAAATTTTCTTTTATTATTTGTTCAAATAGTTTTTCCACTGGTGGTTGTGTCTTTCCCTCTTCTGGTACCCCTATAATTCGGATATTGGAGCATTTATAGATGTCCTGGAGGTTCCTAAGCTTCTCCTCATTTTTCTGAATTCTTATTTCTTCATTCCTTTCTGTTTGATCATTTCCCTCTTCCTTCTGGTCCACTCCATTGATTTGAGTCCCAGTTTTTTTTTCATCTCTATGGGTTTCCTGTGGAATTCCATTCATTTCCCTTAATTTAGCCTTCATATGTTTCTCTAATTTGTGGCTATAGTCCACCAGATCTGTGAGGAAGCTGACGACCAGTGTTTTAAACTGTGCGTCTGAGAGATTTGCTATTTCTTCGTCACGTAGATTTATCTCTGGGGCTTTGAGGTCTCCCTGCGACATTTTTGGTCTGTTCTGGCCCTTTAAGTGGGAGAAGCGGCGCCTTGGAGTCCCAGGTCGCTGGGTTGTGACGCTGTATGTGGGGGCGTGGTCATAGCGGGGAAATGGCGCCGCCACCGCCGGTGGTCCAACTGCTCACTCCCTCACCCGCACGCAACCAGGCAACCACAGTCAACTCGCTGCCACCGCCTTCCCACTGTCTCCTCCGTAGTCGCTCACCTGGTGGGCTGCTTGGTCGCTCACTAGGTCCAATCCTGGGTTTGGAACCCGTGCGACTGGATTCGCGCGTCTGGATTCCGTGCCCGGGTCGATCGAGCCCTCCTTTGTAACTCCTCACCCGACGCTGGTTTCGCCCCTTACCGGTCTTCCGAAGTTTGTGGGTGTCTGGTTTTGTTGACCTTGGCTTTTAGCACAATAAAATATATTAAAAAAACCACAAAAACTAAGCCACACTCACTGGTCAGGGCTATTTTCTTTTTTTAAAATTATGTTTATACTATTATTATTTGTTAAAGTGTATTTTATTGATTATGCTTTGTAGTCCCAATTTTTTTCCTCTACCTGGTACCGATATTCCCTCTAGCAATCCCCCTTGGTTCATGTCCATGGATCATGCATGTAAGTTCTTTGGCTACTCCATTCCCTGTACTGTTCTTAACATCCATCCATCTATTTTGTACCTATGAACTTATGCTTCTTAATCTGTGTAAATTTTCTCCCATTCTTTGTCTTTCCCCTTTCAACTGATAACCCTGCAAATGATCTCCATATCTATAGTTTTGTTTCTGTTCTGCTTCTTTGGTTTGTTTTTTAGATTCAGCTGTCGATAGTTGTTAATTTATTGCCATTTTAATGTTCATATGTTTGGAATTCTTCTTTTCCTTATATAATTTCCTTAACATGTCATATCATAATGGCTTGGTGATAATGAACTTTTTTAGTTTTACCTTGTCTGGGAATCACTTTATCTGCCCTTCCTTTTTAAATGATAGCTCTTCTGTATAGAGTAATGTCGGCTGTAGGCCCTTGCTTTTCATCACTGAATATTGCTTCCCAGTCCCTTCTTGCCTGCAAAGTTCCTTTTGCGAAATCAGCTGACAGTCTTATGTGAACTCCTTTGTAGGTAACTAACTGCTTTTTCTATTGCTGATTTAAAGATTCTGTTTATCTTTAACCTTTATCATTTTAATTATGATGTATCTTGGAGTAGATCTCTGCATCAATCTTGTTTGAGACTCTCTGTGCTTCCTAAACTTTTATGTCTGTTTCCTTCACCAAACGAGAAAGTTTTCTTTCATTATTTTTTCAGATAGATTTCCAATTTCTTGCTCTTTCTCTTGTTCTGGTACATCGTATGATGTGAATATTGGAGAGCTTGAAGTTTTCTTTGTCCCAGAGGCTCATTAATTACACTGTCGCCTTTTTTTAAGTTTCTTTTTTCTTCTTGTTATTCTGATTGGTTTTCTTCTTCCTTATTTTCCAAATCATTGATTTGAATTTTGGCTTCTTCCACTCCACTGTTGATTCCTTGTAAATTTTTCTTTATTTCACTTTCACATTTCATGTCTGACTGTGTCTTTCTTATGCTGTTGAAGTACCTAGTGAGTTCCTTGGGCATCCTAATAGTGTTTTAAACTCTACATCTGAGAGATTTCTTATCTCCATTTTACTTACTGAATTTTTCGGACATAAGACTTACCTAGGTTTTAGAGGAGGAAAATAGGAAAAAATTTGAAGCAAAAAGTTTAGTAAAATATTTAATAACATAAATAATATAGGCCATCCCCCCTCCCCCCATGAGCCAGGCAAGCTACATTTGGACTATAAGATGCCCCCCCCCTTTTTCTTCCCAAATTTTTTTTGGGGGGTGCGTCTTTATAGTTCAAAAAATATGGTAGTACTTTTTCTGAAGTGTTGTTCTGCTCCTTCATTTGGGCCATATATTTTTGTTTCCTCAATTTGGCAGCCTTCTCGTGCTTGTTTCTGTATATTATGTAGAGTTGATTTGACTCTCTGTCTTAGTAGTGCGGTCTGTTGTAGAAAAGTGCACCAGTATGTTGGACAGGGCTGGACAAGCCTTACGTAGTTGCTGGAGTGGGCAAACCTGTGTTGCTGCTCTGTGGGTCTGTGTGATGGCTCAGAGAGGGCAGAATACTGCTGCCTAGCCTCTGGAGTTTTGTCTGGGTGGAAGCTGTGTCCCAGCATTCGCTTTCATGCCAGACACTACTGTTTTTCCCTGTATGCTTCTGGTACTCCGTGTCCCTGGTGGTGAAGCCCAGAGGTAGTGAGTCTGCATTAGTCCTAAGTCCACTGTGGTTCCTTTAAGTGGAGACTCTTGAGAACCACCCCCCCCCAATTTCTTCTGCTGCCACAAACCCCACTTGTTTTTACAGCCAGAAGTTACGGGGACTTATGATCTTGGTGGTGGAACCCTGGGCTGAGTAGTTTGGTGTAGGCTGCTGCGATTCCTCCCTGCTGAGGTCTCTTTCCCAATTTTTATCCACCATACATGGATGTGGGACAGCCCATTCTGTGTTTCTGCATTTCTCCATGTGTCCTTGCATCTCTGCACCTCTCTGTGTCTCCTTCCCTCCTACCTCTGTGGATGAGTGTGGCTACTTTAATTCCTTGGTTGGTGGACTTCTATACAACTTCATTTTCTGGTGGTTCTGGGTGATATTTTTTGGTAATCTAGTTGTAAGTTTTGCTGTGGTTGCATGTAGAGGCGAGCCATGTTTACCTACGCCTCCATGTTGACCATTTTTGGTCCAGATAGCCCATTTTTGTCTTTTTATTTTCTTTTTTGTTTCCTTTGAAGCACAAAAATTTAAAATTTAATGAAGTACAATTTATTTTTTCTTAAATTACTTGTATTTTGGCTTCTTTTAAAGAAACCATTGCCAAATCCATGATGATGAGGTTTTATAACTATGCTTTCTCTAAAAGTTTTATACATTTATTTATTGATTAAGATTTTATTAAGGTTTTTAGAGAGAGGGTAAGGGATGGGTAACGAGAGGGAGGGAAACATTGATGTGAAAGAGAAACATTGTTGTGTTTCCTTTTGTCTGTGCCTTGTTGGGAGTCCAAACTTGCAACCCAGGCATGATCCCTGATTGGGAATTGAACGTGTGACCTTTCTGTTTTCAGGACTACACCCAACCTACCCAATGAACTGCACCATACCAGTCAGGGCAAGTTTTATACTTTTAATGCTGACATTTAGTTCAGTTTTTTTTTTGAATTATTTTTTTATATGGTATGAGGTAGGAGTCCAACTCCATTATTTTGAATGTGGATATTCGTATGTTGAAAAGACTAATTGTCCCCATTGAATTGTCTTGGCATTCTTGTTGAAACTCAGCTGACCACTAATGCAAGGGTTTATTTCTTACTGTCAGTTTCAACCCATTGATCGATATGTTTATCTGTATGGAAGTCCGGCCTCATTTTTATTACTATATTACCATTTGTGGTAATTTTTAAAATCAGGAAGTATGAATCCTCCAAGTTTCTTCTTTTTGAAGATTGTTTTGGGCATTTTGAGTCCCTTGACTTTACGTGTTATTGTTATAATTGGCTTGTTAGTGTCTTTGAAAATGGTAGATTAAATTTAATAGGTATTGTCTTAAATCTGTAGATATGAACAATATTAAGTCTTCTAGCCCATGAACACAGGATGTCTTTTCATTTTTGTAGGTATTCTTTAATTTTCTTCAAAAACATTTAGTGTAGAAGTATTATACCTCTTTATCGAATTATTCCAAGTAATACAGTTTTTTTTATGCTACTATATGTGGCATTATTTCTTAATTTTTGTTTTTTCATTGCAAGTATATAGGATACAGATATTTTTGTGTATTGCTTTTTTACCCCGCAGTTTTTTAAAATTTTTAATTAGATCTAATGGTTTATTTTTGCTTCATTCATGTTTTCTATGTATAAGGTCATATCATGTATGAATTTAGTTCACTCCTTTTTATAAAATTGGATTCTTTTTCTTTTGTTTTCAAATTGCCTAATTCCCATTGTTTTTTTAATATACAATTCCCCTGTCTTTTATCCTTAATCATTCTGTTGAAAAATTGGGTATTCTTATTGAGAATCCTTTGCATGGCATGTGTTCCTTCTTGTTGCTTATAAGATTTATTTTTATCTTTCAGCAGTTTGATCATGATTTGTTTAGGTACTGATCTTATTTAGTTTATTTGAGTGTATTGAGTTTCTTGGATGTATAAATTAATGTTTTTCATGAAATTTGTGAAGTTCTTGACTATTGTTTGTTGAAATATTTTTTCTGTCCTTTTAGTTCTTATTTTTTAATATATTTTATTGATTATGCCATTACAGTTGTCCTATTCCTCCCCTTCATTCCCCTGCACCCTGCACACTTCCTCCCCCACCACTCCCCCCCTTTAGTTTATGACTACCTGCCTCAAGTTCTTTAGATTCTATATTTTCCATATTATTCTTACCCTCCCCCCTATCTATTTTCTACCTACCATCTGTGCTACTTATTTTCTGTACCTTCTCCTTCTCCCACTCCTGTTGCTAACCCTCCACGTGATTTTTACTTCTATGGTTCACTCCTGATCTAGCTGTCCTCTTAATTTGCTTTTCTTTTAGGTGTGGTTGTTAATCACTGTGAGTTTGCTGTCCTTTCACTGTTCATCTTTTTTACCTTCTTTTTCTTAGGTAAGTCCCTTCAACATTTCATATAATAAAGGCTTGGTGATGATGAACTCCTTGAATTTGATCTTATCTGAGAAGCACTTTATCTGTCCTTCCATTCTAAATGAAAGCTTTGCTGGATAGAGCAATCTTAGTTGTAGGTCTTTGGTTTTCATGACTTGGAATGCCTCTTTCCAGCCCCTTCTTGCCTGTAAGGTCTCTTTTGAGAAATCAGCTGACAGTCTGATGGGAATTCCTTTGTAGGTATCCCCTTATCTCTTGCTGCTTGTAGGATTCTCTCCTTCATTTTAATCTTGGCTAATGTAATGATGATGTGCCTTGGTGTGTTCCTTCTTGTGTCCAACTTCTTTGGGACTCTCTGAGCTTCCTGGATTTCCTGGAAGTCTATTTCCTTTGCCAGGCTGGGAAGTTCTCCTTTGTTATTTGTTCAAATAAGGTTTCCACTTGTGGCTGTTCCTCTTCCCCTTCTGGTACCCCTATAATTCAGATGTTGGAGTGTTTAAAGATGACCTGGAGGTTCCTAAGTCTCTCCTCATTTTTTTGAATTCTTGTTTTTTCATATTTTTCTGTCTGGTCATTTTTTTCTTCCTTCTGGTCCACTCCCTTGATTTGGGTCCCAGTTTCCTTTCTATCACTATTGGTTTCCTGTGCATTTCCCTTCATTTCCTTCAGTTTATCTTTATATGTTCCTCTAATTTGTGAGTAAAATCAACCAGTTCTGTGAGCATCCTGATCACCAGTGTTTTAAACTGTGCATCTGATAGGTTGGCTACTTCTTGGTCGCTTAGAGTTATTGACTCTGGGGCTCTTGAGCCATAATGTTTTTATCTTTTTGTGCCTGTTGTGTATGAGGGGCAGAGTCTTAGGTGTTCACCAGGGTGGGGCCACTCAGTTGCTGGTTATGACGCTCTATGTGGGGGCGGGATCAAAGAGGGGCAATAGGGGTCCCCTCTGCTGCTTTCCGTGCCACTGGGGACTGTGTGGTCTGTGTCACTGCTCGCTCCTTCGCCTGGTTTATCTGTGAGCGAATGTGTGACCGCGGTCAGCCTGCTGCCTTTTGCCCTCACTGGGTCCACCCGTTGTTACCCCACACCTGGGATCTGCCAAGGGCTGCCAGGGTGCCTGGGTTGGTCCAGCAGATCTTTCCTGCCAGACCCCTCTCCATTGCTGGCTCCGTCCCTCTTACCCGTTTGGCTGAATGGTTCGTTGTTGTCAGACTTCCATATAGTTCAATTTTCTGTGTTTTGGTTGCGCTTTTGTTACTAAATCTTTTTTGTCTTTAAACTTGGTTGTGTGAGGAGGCATAGTGTTTCCACCTACGCCTCCATCTTGGCTGGAAGTCTGTCCTTTTAGTTCTATTCTGTCCTTTCATTCCTATTATATAAATATATTGATATGTTTGATGGTGGTTCCCCAGACAGGTATCAGAAGCTTTGTTTAATTTTTTTTCCTGTTCCTTAGATTGGATCATGTCAAATGATCATTCTTCAAGTTTGCTGATTCTTCTACTTACGTCTTTACTTGAACCCCTCTAAGGAATTTTTCATTTAAATTAATGTACACCAACATTTTTATAATTTTTAAATTTCTACCTCTTTACTGATATTTCTGTTGTTAAGGCCTCTTTATCATACTGTCCTTTAGTTGTCTGGAAATATTTTAAATGGCTGATAAACATCTCCGCCAACATTAACATTTTGACAGGGACAGTTTGCATTTATTGCTTTTTTATTTTTTCTGTGTCCATATTTTCTTACTTCTTTGCATATCTTATAATTTTTTTTTAGTGAAAACTGGGCATTTTTATTTATACAGTGTGGTAGTTCTGGAAATAAGATTTTTCCCTCTTCTAGGCTTTGTCGTGATTGTTTTGTTATTGCTGTTTGGTTTCACTTTATAATAATTCTGCAAAGTCTGTAATTTTTTTTTGTGTGTTTGGCTTTCAAATGCTCTACTCAGCTTAGTGGTCAGATAATGATTGCACAGGGATTTCTTTGAATGTTCTAAAACAATAAGGTTCCAGTCTTTTCTACACAGTCCTGTGTACTTGTTGGGATAACCCTCAATGCTCAACCAGGCGGTTGTCAACTCTTTCTTACCTTTTCCTTCTGTTTACATAGATTGTGAGTGGCAGCCAGAGGTCCCAACTCTTTGCGAGCATGCACACATTCATGGGCATGAGATGCACTGTCCTAAATAATGTGCAACACCTACATTTTCTGTAATATTTCAGATCTTTTCAAAACCCCTTTTATACATGTTATTCAGGAGCTTTTCTTTTGAAATCATTGCACTTTTTGCCCCATCTGTAGACAGTTGCAGTGTTTAAACAATTACCTCTGATTGTTTTTCACAAACACATGTGAGGGAAAGGGTTTTCCTCAGTGAGTGGTCTCCAAATCAGATGAAATAAATATAGCCACTTGAGTGAGGTTTTCCAGGGAAATACCGTATAGGTCAAATTATGTCAGTGATCTGTGATACAGGGCATTGGCTTATCTCTAGTCTGATCCTTTCAATTATTTTAAGGCTGCTTTTTAAAATAATTAATTGTAGGGTTTCTTTTCTCTTCTATGAGGATCTAGGAAGAGGGAGATGGTAATTGGGTTAACTTAAAATGCCACAATGCCTGTTTGTCTTACCAAGATTAAGTTATTTTCCATGATGTGAAATGTTCTACTACACAGGATTATTCTAAGTCTTTGGTTAATTTCCATAGTCAAAACAGTTGATTTTAAAAGTTTTTGTTAGTCTTATTTCTTTCATGTATGGGAAAGGATTTTCAGAGATATTTATTATTTTTTCCAACCTCACTTTCAATGATTTTTTTAAGAAAGTTAAGTAATGAAAAGTATTTTATAGATGTACTCATGTGGCTGCCATTTCTGCTGCTCTCCATTCCCTACCTACGCTGATAAATATTTGAATATATCATTTTCCCTCTACATGAAGGGACTTTCTTTAATTAATGTTTCCTTTAGTATGGGTTGACTTATGATGAATATTTTCAGGTTTGTATATCTGAAATTGTAATTATTTGGGCCTTCATTTAGTAGTGATGTACTTTTAAAAACAAATTTTAAAAGAATAACCTTACAGAAAAATTCCGTGAATTTTAAAACATACTCATTTGAATAAACACTTATATATAGTCTGAATACAGAATAGGTCACTATCCCATGACGGTCACTCACCATATTTCTCATCTTTGTACCTTCTGCCCTCCTATACATTTCCATTTTCTATGGAAAGCACTTGTCTTTTCTCCCTTGATGTTGCTTTTCAAAATGTCATATAAATGGAATCATATATGTAAAGTTTTGAGTCTGGCTTGTTTCATACAGTAGTATGTTTAAGAGAATCAAGTAGTTAAATATGTGAGTTCCAACAGTGGATTTTTCTTGTAAATTTTGATTTTAATTAATTTTACTGAGATATAACTTAAAAGATAGCTTAAAAGATAGTTCATGATATTTTTTTATTTTCACCTCAGGATATGCTTATTGAGGTTTAGAGAGAAGGGAAAGGAGGGGCAGAGAGAGGGAGAGAGAAACATCCATGTGAGACAGAAACATCAACTGGTTGCCTCTTGTACATGCCCCAACCAGGGACTGAACTGCAGTCTAGGTATGTGCCATGACTGGGAATCACACATGTGACTTTCTGGTTTATGAGATGATGGTCCAACCTACTGAGCCACACACAGGCCAGCTTAAAGTGTATAGTTCATTAAATTTTTAATAAATTTGTATACTCATGTAACCACATTCATAGCTATTCTATTTTTATTATCCCTTATGTGCCCATTTATAGACATTTTTCAACCCCGCCTGCATTCCCCATCAACCTCTGATCTGTTCCTGTTACTTTTGTTTTGCCATTTCTAGAATTTTATATCACAATATGTGCTCTTGCGCCTGGTTTCTTCCTGTGGCATAATGTTTCATACTTACAATGTTGATGTCTGTACCGATAGTTTATGTTTATTGCTGGGTAATATTTCATTGCATGGTATATACTGTAGGTAATAATTTAGGAAGTCTGATGTTTTTATTCTTTTAAAAATAGTACTGTAGTTTTAAGTAGGTATAATAAACTCTAGTACCTTATGTAATGGAGCTTTATTTCATTGGTACTATTCTAAAATTATAATTATTTTGATGTAATTATTTTTACCTAGCTCTTTTTTCTTACAGTTTAGCAAGATTTAAAAAAATACATATATAAATATACTAAGAAAATTTGCCAACACTAGAATGTGAAATTTAAATCTAAATTTTAAAAAACATTAAGTTTTTAAAATTAAGTTTTATTTTACTGAATAGCATAAAATGCTGCTTACCTGGTTTTATTTCAATTATTAGTTGCTTTCTTTCACCTAAACTATGGTAAGTCTGAAAGTATTAAGAGAATTGTTTTTATGCTATCCATCTCTGAGCTGACCCAAGCAGGACTTTTTATTTTTTGAATATGAAATTAATGATATCTATTTATTTTGACAGGCTTTTGGAAATGCAAAGACAGCTCATAATAACAATTCAAGTCGTTTTGGCAAGTTTATTCAAGTAAATTACCAAGAAACAGGCACTGTACTTGGGTAAGTGGCAATGTCAGACTTTGGAGCATGTTTTGTATTTTTGTTATTGTCCCTTTATAAACCATAGATTATTCATTTACTCTTTAATGAGAATAGTGACATTGGTATCTGCATTACATTTATTCTTTTCAACTGTTTTTGTTTTGGAAAAGTTTAAATGTGATAAAAATTCTAAGAATAATATAACATTTACCTTTTACTTAGATTATTGCTAACAATTTGCTGCGTTTGCTTTCTTTCCGTATTATGCATACATTTATTCTTAAAAAATGTTTTTGAGTAAGTTGGGCATATAACTTGACCCTGTTATTACTGTATTTCCTAAAGCAACCACAACCACATTTACCTACATAGTACTGTTATTATACTGAAGAAATTTCATTTTGTTACACTATATGATCTGCAATCAGAGTCTTCTGGTTGTGCCAGCATATATTTTATAACTTTTATTTTTAATTAATAGATTTTATTTTTAGAGCAGTTTTAGGTTCATGACAAAAATGAGTAGAAAGTAGAGTGTCCATATAACTCTTCATCCTATCCCCCAGTTTCCCCTGTTAATGTCTTGCATTAATGTGCTCTATTTATATTGTATATTCTATAGGCTTTGAAAAACATATAAAGACATGCGTTCCTTATTTATAGTATCATACGGGATAGTGTCACTTCCCACCAAATTCTCTATGTTTCATCTATTTATCCTTCTTTCACCCAGTAACCTTTGGTAACCACTAATATTTTGCATAGTTTCTATAGTTTTGCTTTTTCTGGAATGCATTGTAGTTGGGATCATATAGTATATAACCTCTACAGATTGCATTATTTTTCTTAGAAGTATGTATTTTCATGGCTAGATTTTATTGTATTAATGTTAAAGGTATATATTGATTTGGGGATAATTGACATCTTTGTAGTTTTAGAAATGTTAAGTTTTTTGTATTTTTTTGTTAGCAGATTGATTTTATTGATTTTTTAAATTATATGTTATTGATAATGCTATTACATTTGTCCCAATTTTTCCTTCTCTGCCTCACTCTACCTAGCACCCCTCACTTTCTCAGGCAATCCCCACACCATTGTTCATGTCTATGGGTCATGTGTATAAGTTCTTAGACTACTGTATTTCCTATACCATACTTTATATCCCTGTGGCTGTTCTCTGACTACCTTTTTGTACTTCTTAATCCCCTCACATCTTCACCCATTCTCTCATACCCTTGTCCATTCTTGCAACAATCAAATGCTTTCTGTAGCCATAATTCTGTCTCTGTTCTTCTTGTTTGCTTAGTTTGTTTGTCAAATTCACTTGTTGATAGATCTGTTTTTATTCTTCCCAGTTTTGATCTTCTTTTTCTTAAATAAGTCCTTTTAACATTTCATATAATAATGGTTTGGTGATGATGAACTCCTTTAGTTTTTTCTTATGTGGGAGGATCTTTATCTGCCCTTCAATTGTAAATGGAATTTTTACTGGCTAGAACAATCTTTGGTGTAGGTCCTTACTTTTCATGACTTTGAATATTTCTTGCCAATCCCTTTTAGCCTGCAAAGTTTGTTTTGAGGAATCAGCTGACAGTCTTATGGGAACTCCCACTTAGGTAACTGCTTTTCTCTTGCTTCTTTTAAGATTCTTACTTTGTCTTTAACCTTTAGTATTTTAATTATGATGTGTCTTGAAATGGGCCAATTTCTATCCATCTTGTTTGGCACTCTCTGTGCTTCCTGGATCTGGATGTCTATTTACTTCATCAAGTCAGGGAAGTTTTCTTTCATTATTTCTTGCTCTTTCTTTTCTTCTTCCGGCACCCCTACGATGCTAATGTTGGAACACTTGAACTTGTCACAGGGGCTCTTTACACTATCTTTGTTTTTTTTGGATTCTTTTTTGTTCTTGTTATGATTGGCTATTCTTTGCTTCTTTATATTTCAAGTCATTGGTTTAATTCTGGCTTTGTTCACTTCACTGTCATTTCCCTGTAAATTGTTCTTTATTTCATTAGTGTATTCCTTATTTCTGCTTGGATCATTTTTTTATGTTGTTGAGCTTTCTCACTAAGTTCGTTGAGCATCCTTATAACTAGTATTTTGAACTCTGCATCTGATAGATTGCTTATCACCATTTTGTTTATCTGTGGTTTTTGGAGTTATGTTCTGTTCTTTCATTTGGGCCGTTTTTTTGTCTCCTCCTTTGGCGGCCTCCCTGTGTCTCTTTTTATGTCTCTGTCCCTCCTGCCTGTCTGGATGGATGTGGTTTCTTTAATTCTGTAGTTGTTGGACTCCCATTCAACTCAATTTCTGATAATCGTAAGTGATGCTTGTTCTGTAGTTCAGTTGTAATTTTGGTATGGTTGTGCAAGGAGGCACGCCACGTTTACCTTCGTTGCCATCTGACTGTAAGTCCAGCTTTTTGTATTTTTTGTTGCATTTATTTCTGAGTATTTAAAAAATGTTTAATTATTAAAAGTGTGATTTTTCTTTTGTAGTATATCTGCAAATTACATGTTGTTTTTATCTGTGAAGGCTATTGAGTTTTATATTTTATACTTAGTTATTTTGTTGTATGAGTTTTAAATACTTTTGTTTCTTTTACCTTTTCTAGGTATATAATTATATCTACAAAAATAAATACATTTACTTTTTCTTTGTTCTTATATCTCTGGTTATTTTCTACCTTGTCTGATTGTAAACTTCCCATACTGTGATAATATTGTTTCAGACTTTTACGTGAATGCCTTTATTGTTTTCCCACTAAGTGAAATTCTGGGTTTAGGGGATTTTATTATGTTAATGAGTTATGGGTCAGCTTAAAATTTTTTTGTCAGTAATGTTTATTTCATTTTACTAAAGGCCTTTTTGTCATCTATGGACATTAGCATGATCTTCATTCTGAGATATATTAATATTATGATTATTCTAATGTTGAATAATTTCTGTATACTAGGGAATAGCATCCCATTTGGTCATTACAGAGACACACACTCACATGCTACATACACAGACATATTTATATGCACATGTATTTACAATGTTGTGATCTGTTTGTTGTTATGTATGATTTTTTAAAAAATTGTTTATTTATTTTTAGACAGAGGGGAAGGGAGGGAGAAAGAGAGGGAAACATCAATGTGTGGTTGCTTCTCGTGCGCCCCACACCAGGGAACCTGGCCTGCAATCCAGGCATGTTCCCTGACTAGGAATTGAACCAGCGATCTTTGGTTCTTAGGCTGGTGCTCAGTACATTGAGCCACACTAGCCAGGGTTATTTATGATTTTTTGCATGCATATTAATAAGCGAGATTGATATGTATTTTTATGCTATTTTACTCATGCTTAACTCTTACCACTTTAATTTTGTATGTATGTGTGTATATATGTATTTATGTATATGAGTTTATTTAAGCCAAACTGACAACATACACTGGGGCGCGAGATATGAAATGCTTCTGTATGTAGATTTAAAAATTTTGACCTAGACCTGGCTGGTGTAGCTCAGTGGATTGAGTGCAGGCCTGTGAACCACACGATTGTGGTTTGATTCCCAGTCAGGGCACATGCCTGGGTTGCAGGCCAGTTCCCAGCAGGGGACTCATGAGAGGCAACCATACATTGATATTTCTCTCCTTCTCTCCTTCCCTTCCTCTCTAAAGATAAATAAATAAAATCTTTATAAATGAATAAATAAATAAATAAACAAAATGTTAAAGCAAGCAAGCAAGCAAACAAACAAACAAACAATTTTGACCTAAACTATGTGTTTTTTTCTCCTCCCAACCTCCAAGGAAACAAAAACAAGTATACATCCTTCTTTTTTGATTTGCAGAATGTTAGTTTCCAAAGGTACAGTTGATACTTTTACTCGTAAAAGCAGGATGCAGTCAAATCAGGCTGGTCTTTCTCAGTATTTATGATTGTGCTTCACGAGAGTTTGTTAGTAGATAAAGTGTTTGTATTGCTTTTTAACCTACAAAGTACCATTACACACACACACACACACACACACACACACGCGCACACACACACACACACATTCATAAGACAGTTTCATGACTTAGGAATGGCAGATGTGTATTTTTCCATTTTATGAATGAACTCAGGCTTGTCTATGTCAAGTAATTACCTAAAAATTAGTTAATAAACAAACATTTATGGAGTTCATTGTAAGTATCAGGCACTGGGCTAACTTTGAGGATGTAAAAACATGTAGACATGTTCTCTGCCATTAAAGTTCTCATAGTCTCTTTGGGAAGGTAGATATTTATATAAGATAATTACAGAAAATGACGTAAATGCAGTGATTGTATGTGTCTAGAGGACTTCACAAGAAAAGGTGATTTTCATCTTGGGTCTTAAATATTTGCCAAGCAGGAAAAGTGGGAAATCACATTATTGATTGAGGAACTTGCACTAGCAAATGAATGGAATTAGGACAAAGCCCCTGGTGTACTTGAGGATGTTAGTTCATTGGCTAATGTTTATGGACACTGTGGTCAGTTGGTTTCATATTGTAACAAAAGCTCTAATGCTTGTAATTTATTGTCTGTCACTGGGAAGCAGATTTTGAAAATTTTATTAAAAATTACAAACATAGCAAAAATAAAATAGTACAAGGAGGTCCCACTCAGGTTCAGCAGTGATCAAATTTTACAATATTTTCTTCATCCTTTTTTTCTTTATGTTGATATATTTAAAAAACAATCTCAGATGGGCATACCATTAATTCACTTCTACATACTGTAATATAAGGAGCAAATGAAAGTAGAGGAATAACATGATGAGATCTCATTAATAGATAAAGAGCTCTTGTAGATAACTCATGGATTGAAGGGGTGGGTGGAAAGATGTCCAGGAGTATGTTAGTGTAGTTATAAGAGGGAGCCTTTATAGTTAAAATTGACTTGGGCTCAAATCACAGTTCTGCTTTTTACTAGCTGTATGATCTTAATATCTTTGAGTATCAGTTTCTCCACTTGTAAAATAGAGGCAGTAGTAGTATTTTCCATGCAGGATGGGTGTTAAGAATTTAACATGCTAGTTTATGTTAGTTTTCTTTCTCCCATTTTAGAACAGTAAGATCCCATTTCAGTAGTTTAGAATAGCGGTGATAATGGTAATTCAGAAGTGACAAATTTTAATTACTGGTGGTTCTAGTGAATTTGCGAAGAAGGCACATTTGAGCTTCATTTTAATGAATGAATGAATGGAATCTACTGGACAGAGTGGGAATAGTCGACAGAATTAGAATTGGAAGGAAGACCATGAACAATATATTCAGGAGCGAATATCATGCTTGAGGGAATAGTCTGTCTTTGGGAGGGACTGAAATACAGAACATGCAGTGGGAGGGAACTGAGGAAAATAAGAGATCAAGTCAGATTTTGACCCCAAAGAGGATCATGATAAGTAATTTGGATTCAGTAGTCTAAAGCTTTTAAATTTAAGGACCCCTTTTTCTTGTTAGAGCTTAATTGATTGCTCCACTTTGGGTAAGAGGATTGAAGACTTGAGGTATCCAGGCTGGATAAGGAGAGTAACATCAATAATACAATTCAGCCCTGGCTGGTGTAGCTCAGTGGATTGAGCGCAGGCCTGCGAACCAGAGGATCGCAGTTCGATTCCCGGTCAGGGCACATGCCTGGGTTGTAGGCCAGTTCCCTGCAGGCTATTTCCCAGCAGGGGAAGCACTAGAGGCAACCACACAGTGATGTTTCTCTCCCTCTCTCCTTCCCCTCTAAAGATAAATAAATAAAATCTTAAAAAAAATAATACAATTTACATTTAAGTTCCTCATACATTCAGGGTAAATTCCATTCTTCTGGCACATGGTATATTGGTCCTTCTTGATCTAGTCTACTTGCCTATTTCCTTCTTTAGCCGTGTTAACTATCTTTCCTGAAGTTGATAGGTACCTTACTTCTTTTATGCCTTTACATGAAGGAAGTTGTCCTTGCCTTATTCCGGGCACTCTGTTAGATTTCAGAGTCATGTAGTCATTTACTAGATATATTTAATGAATGTTTATTATGCACTGTGTAGTCATCCTTTGTGGGAATTCTTCCTGACATCTTTTTCCCTTCTTGGATTGAATCTCCAGGTTCACATAATAATTGTATTTTAATCACTTCGTAATAAACCCAGTCAACTCATGATAGCTACTAGTTTACTTATTTCCTCCACTAGCTTGTAATCCTCTTGAGAACAGGTAATGTATCACTTATTTCTCTATTTGAATAATGCTTAGCACAGTGCACAATTAATGGATACTAACTGAATAAATCAGTAAATAATAAATATATCAATTCCAGAATGTAGCAGTAGCTTGAATATATAAAGAAAGTGTATCTTTGAGCCCTATTTAGTAAAGTATATTATTTGAAAGAATGTATAGTGTATATATGAGCCTGGAAAGAAAGTAAAGTCTGTGTCATAGGAGGTTCTTGTGTGCTATGTTTTGAACTTCTGAGTTTATTTAGTTTTATTGAAAGCAAGAAAAAAACCCCATAACATACACAAAAAAAAAGATTTATGAGTTTAGGAATCTAACATGGATAACACTGTAACAGTGTCCATAACAAAATAATGGTAAATGTACTGAAATGATCTGGATAGACTTCTTTATACTTTTTCATCTTCTCTGAAAAAATATTTGCCTACCTTATATTGATTGTATTAACCAATTTTATTTTTCTTCTAGAGCCTATGTTGAAAAATATCTACTGGAGAAGTCTAGACTTGTTTATCAAGAGCATAATGAACGGTATGTACTTTTGCTTGTGTAATTAGATCAAGTTAACATTTGTATAATGCAGATTGACTTTTAGGATCTTCGTATATCATGACCTTTAATTCTGTTTTTTTTCCTTAATTAATTAATTTATTTTATTGATTATGCCATTACAGTTGTTCTATTCCCCCCTTCATTCCTCTCCATCCTATCCCCCCGTCCCCACCATTACCCCCCTTTAGTTTATGACCATGTGTCTCAAGTTCTTTAGATTCTATATTTCCCATGCTATTCTTGCCCCCCCAATCTATTTTCTATCTACTGTCTATGCTACTTATTTTCTGTACCTTCGCCCCCCTTCTCCTCCTCCCACTCCCCTGTTGCTAACCACTCCTTGAGATCTTCATTTCTATGTTTTCACTCCTGATCTAGCTGTCCTTTTAGTTAGCTTTTGTTTTTGTTTTAGGTGTGGTTGTTAATAACTGTGAGTTTGCTGTCCTTTCACTGTTCATGTTTTTTTTAACTTCTTTTTCTTAGGTAAGTCCCTTTAACATTTCATATACTAAGGGCTTGGTGATGATGAACTCCTTGAATTTGATCTTATCTGACAAGCACTTTATCTGTTCTTCCATTCTAAATGAAAGTTTTGCTGGGTCTTTGCTGGGTCTTTGGATTTCATGACTTGGAATACCTCTTTCCAGCCCCTTCTTGCCTGTAAGGTCTCTTTTGAGAAATCTGCTGACAGTCTGATGGGGACTCCTTTGTAGGTGACTGTCCCTTTAGCTCTCGCTGCTTCTAGGATTCTCTCCTTCATTTTAATCTTGGCTAATGTAATTATGATGTGCCTTGGTGTGTTTCTTCTTGGGTCCAACTTCTTTGGGACTCTCTGAGCTTCCTGGATTTCCTGGAAGTCTATTTCCTTTGCCAGATTGGGGAAATTCTCCTTTATTATTTGTTCAAATAAGTTTTCCACAGGTGGCTGTTCCTTTCCCCCCTCTGGTACCCCTATAATTCGGATATTGGAGCGTTTAAAGATGTCCTGGAGGTTCCTAAGACTCTCCTCATTTTTTTGAATTCTTGCTTCTTGACTCTTTTCTGTTTGGCCATTATTTGCTTTCTTCTGGTCCACTCCATTGATTTGAGTCCCAGTTTCCTTTTCATCGCTATTGGTTTCCTGTGCATTTCCATTCATTTCAATTAGTTTCACCTTCATATGTTTCTCTAATTTGTGGCTATAATCAACCAGTTCTGTGGGGATCCTGATCACCAGTGTTTTAAACTGTGTGTCTGAGAGTTTTGCTATTTCTTCATCGCTTAGATTTATAGGCTCTGGGGCTTTGAGATCTTCTTGAGCCATTTTTGTTCTGTTTGTGCCCGTTGAGTACGAGGAGCGGAGCCTTGGACTCCCAGGTCACTGGGCTATGACGCTATATGTGGGGGCGTGGTCAGAGCAGGGAAATGGCGGCCCCCTCTGCTGTTTCGCACAGCTGGCTGAGGAGCAGTGCCTTAGGTGGTTCACCAGGGCAGGGCCACTCAGAGTCGCTGGGTTATGATGCTGTATGTGGAGGCGGGGTCAGAGTGGGGAAATGGCGGTGCCCTCCGCTGCCACTTGCCACTGGGGCCTGCTGGCTCTCGTCCAATCGCCCACTCCCTCGCTTGTCTATCCACGCATGAATGCACGACCACAGTCAATGTGCAGCCCTGCTCCCTCGCTGTTTCCCCATGGACGCTTGCTGAGTTGCCCACCAGGTCCAACCCTGTGCCTGCATTCTGCACGCCTGAGTCCGTCTGACCGAGTTTTCCTGTGCAACCCCGCTCCGCCAGCTGCTGGTTTCACCCCTCTTACCAGTCAGGCTGAAGAATTTGTTGTTATCAGACTTCCGAAAAGTTCAATTTTCTTTGTTCTGGCTGTGTTTTCTATTGCTAATATTTGGTTGTCTATAAACTTGGTTGTGTGAGGAAGCACGGCGTGTCCACCTATGCCTCCATCTTGGCAGAAGTCCTAATTCTGTTCATAGCACGCATAGCTTTACATATGATAACTCCTGCTTTCGTGGACAGAACATTGCAGTTTTTCTAAGGCTGCTAGATTTTTTTGGTGGGTATATAGAACTCTTGCCCTTTCTAAATTCACGCAAACTATCAGGCCAGGAAAACAGTGGTATCTTTGTTCTCTTGGTAAGATTATGCCTTTTGACTGTTTTCTGTGTCTAATGTTCTTTCTCTAACTTGAGAAAAGTTTTTAATAAAGCTGTTAATTTCATTATAATATTTGAGGTATATGGGACTTCAGTGATGAAGGAACCAAATATTAGATATATAAATGATTTGCTTTGTGTAACAATGAGACAAAATTAAGAGTCCGAGTTTGATGATAAACAGACCTACACATTCAAATACTAGATATGCCTTTGGCATCTAATTAACTTCTCTGATTCTTAGACACTTATTTTCATTTTACAAATAGAAAACTATTCTAGAGTCATTTAGGGGATTGAATGAAATAATATTTATAAGATGTTATATATAACAAAAGTTCAGTAATTAGTAGCCAATATTATCGTAATGAATTACCTGCAAGGTTAGAACTAGAACTCAGAGTTTTCTGTTATTTATTTATATTTTTTGTGGCCAGCACATAAGAAAATCTGAATTAGAGGTGTTTCAAAATAAAGGGAAGAGAGTTTCAGGAAGAGAATAACTTCATAAACACTTGCAGAGCTAATAGGTACTGCTACTAGAAGGCTATTAGTAACTTTTTGGAACACATTTTAATGGGAATGGTAGGGATATATGTCTGGTTTCTGTAATTTTGAAGAAGAATCAATGGTAGGTGGAGATCCAGAGCTTATAAACTGATTCTCTGGTATTTTACTGGATTTGATTTGCAGAGGTATTTATAATCCTTATTATGTGTTACTGGATTTGGCTTGGTAGTATTTTGTTGAAGATTTTTTTGTGTCTGTATTCGTAAAAGATGTCTTTGTCTGGTTTTGATATAAGGATCCTACTGGCTTATAAATAAGATGGGGCGAGTTTGTGAAGGATTGGATTAATTTTTCTTGTTCAGTAGAATGTACCAGTAAAGCTATCTGGTTCTGGGTTTTTATTTGTGGGAAATTTTGATTACTAGTCTGTTTAGATATTCAGTTTTCTACTTGAGTCAGATTTTGGTAGTTTATATTTTTTCTGGGAATTTCATCTAGATTATCTAATTTTTGGCAAAAATGTTGTTTATAGTACTCTCTTACAACATGTTTTAAATTTCCATAAGGTTGTTAGTAATGTCCCCACTTTCATTCCTGTCTTAGCTCATTTCAGGCAGATATAACAAAGTAGTAGAGACTGTGTAGCCTATAAACCACAGAAATTTATTTCTCACAGTCCTGGAGACTGGGAAGTTTAAGGTCAAGGTGCCAACATGGTAGCATTCTGGTGAGAACCCTCTTCCTGGGTCCTTATATAGTAGAAGGGGATAGAGAACTCTTTGGGGATTCTTTTGTAAGAGCACTAATCCCATTCGTGTGGGCTCCACACTTACGACCTAATCACCTCCCAAAGGCCCTGCCCACTTCCACCTCCTCATCCATCACTATTTGGAGTTACAATGTCACCATAGGAATTTGAAGAGTACACCTTCAGACCATAGCAACCTACTCCCTCTTTTTAAAGGACCAAGCTTGGTTCCATTGATTTTTTATTTTTCTTGCTGTCACTTTTTTCTCCTGTCTTCAATTTTCTGCTCTCATGCTTATTACTTCCTTTTGTTTGCTCTGGCTTTAGTTTGCTTCCTTTTTTTTCTTTCTGGTTTCTTCAAGTAGATGGTCAGGTTATAGATTTGAGATTTAAAGTTCCACTGAACACTGTTTCTCATGTTTAGTATGTTGTATTTTTATTTTCATGCATCTCAATACATTTTCTATTCCTATGTGATTTCTTCTTTGACCTGTTGGTTATTTAGGAGTGTGTTGCTGAATTTCCACATAGTTCTGAATTTTGGAAATTTGTGTTACTGACTTTTAAGATGGTCAAAGAATATACTTTGTATGATTTCAGTCTCCTTAAATTTTATTGAGACTTATTGTTTTATAGTCTAATATTTTCTATTCTGGAGATTTTTCCATGGATGCTTAAGAAAATGCGTACTGCTCTTCTTGTATGGAGTATTCTGTAGATGTTTATTAGGTTTAGGTGGAATATAGTATTTTTCCAAGTCCTTTTCTTCCTAGTTGATCTTCTGTTGTCTGTTCAATATTGAAAGGGGTGTGTGCGAGAGATATCTCAGTACTGTTATTGAATTGTTTATTCAGTGATAAAGGGGACTTACAACCAAGATTACTCTACCTAGTAAGGCTATCATTTAAAATTGAAGGAGAAAAAAATTGAAGAGATAAAGAGCTTCTCATATAAGAAAAAGGTAAGAAGTTTCCCACCATTAAACCAGTATTAAAAGAAAAGTTAAACGTACTTCTTTAAGAAGAAGAAGGTAATAGAGACTTCCGCCAAGATGGAGGTATAGGTGGATGTGCCGTGCCTTCTCACACAACCAAGTTTAGGGACAACTAAATATTAGCATCAGAAAACACAACCAGAACACGGAAAATTGAACTTTTCGGAAGTCCGTTAACAACAAATTCTTCAGCCCGACCGGTAAGGGGCGAAACCGGCGTCTGGTGAGGGGTTGCACAGGAGGACTCGGTCGGACGGACCCAGGCGCGGAATCCAGACGCGCGAATCCAGACGCACGGGTTCCAAACGCAGGATTGGACCTAGTGAGCGACCGAGCAACCCACCAGGTGAGCGACTACAGAGGAGACAGTGGGGAGGCAGTGCTGTGTGTTGACTGCGGTCGCCTATTTGCGCGCGAGCTGACAGGCGAGGGAGTGGGCGGTTGGACCGGCCGCGGCACAGACGGCGCCACCATTTCCCCACTCTGACCACGCCTCCACATACAGCGTCACAACCCAGCGACCTGGGAGTCCAAGGCGCCGCTTCTCACACTTAAAAGGGCCAGAACAGACCAAAAATGTCGCAGGAAGACCTCAAAGCCCCAGAGATAAATCTAAGCGACGAAGAAATAGCAAAACTCTCAGACGCACAGTTTAAAACACTGGTCATCAGGATCCTCACAGATCTGGTTGATTATAGCCACAAATTAGAGAAACATATGAAGGCTAAACTAATGGAAATGAGTGGAATTCCACAGGGAACCAATAGAGATGAAAAGGAAACTGGGACTCAAATCAATGGAGTGGATCAGAAGAAAGCAAATAATGGCCAAACAGAAAAGAGTCAAGGAGAAAGAATTCAAAGAAATGAGGAGAGTCTTAGGAACCTCCAGGACATCTTTAAACGCTCCAATATCCAAATTATAGGGGTACCAGAAGGGGGAAAGGCACAGCCACCAGTGGAAAACTTATTTGAACAAATAATAAAAGAAAATTTCCCCAATCTGGCAAAGGAAATAGACTTCCAAGAAATCCAAGAAGCTCAGAGAGTACCAAAAAAGTTGGACTCAAGAAGAAACACACCAAGGCACATCATAATTACATTAGCCAGAATTAAAATGAAGGAGAGAATCCTAGAAGCAGCGAGAGCTAAAGGGACAGTCACCTACAAAGGAGTCCCCATCAGACTGTCAGCAGATTTCTCAAAAGAGACCTTACAGGCAAGAAGGGGCTGGAAAGAAATATTCCAAGTCATGAAATCTAAAGACCTACAACCAAGATTGCTCTATCCAGCAAAACTTTCATTTAGAATGGAAGGACAGATAAGGTGCTTCTCAGATAAGATCAAATTCAAGGAGTTCATCATCACCAAGCCCTTATTATATGAAATGTTAAAGGGACTTATCTAAGAAAAAGAAGTTAAAGAAACATGAACAGTGAATGGACAACAAGCTCACAGTTATTAACAACTACACCTGAAACAAAAGCAAACTAAAAGGACAGCTAGATCAGGAGTGGAAACATAGAAATGAAGATCTCAAGGAGGGTTAGCAACAGGGGAGTGGGAGGAGGAGATGGGGGGAGAAGGTACAGAAAATAAGTAGCATAGACAGTAGATAGAAAATAGATGGGGGGGGCAAGAATAGCATGGGAAATATAGAACCTAAAGGACTTGAGACACATGGTCATAAACTAAAGGGGGGTAATGGTCGGGATGCGGGGGCAGGGTGGAGGGGAATGAAAGGGGGAATAGAACAACTGTAACAGCATAATCAATTTATAAATAAATAAATAAAATATCAAAAAAATAAAAAAAGAAGGTAATAAAAGAATATAAACATGAATAATAAAAAGGTAATAACTATAGCTATCAGTAATCATTTAAAAAATAAATGGATTAAACCCTCTAATCAAAAGTCATTGAGTAGCTGGATAAGAAAGCAAGGCCATACATATGCTGTCTACAAGAGGCCCAGTTTAGATTAAAAGACACAAACAGACTATGAAAAAGGATGGAAAAAGATACTTCATGCAAATGGAAATAAGTAGAAAGCTGGGGTAGCAATACTTGTATCTGATAAAGTGGACTTTAAAACAATGGCTATAGTGAGACAAGGACACTATATAATGGAAAAAAGATCAATCCAACAAAAGGATTAGCCCTTATAAACATTTGTACACCCAACATAAGGGGACCTAAATATGTAAAGCAAATTTTGATGGACATAATGGGAGAGAGACACAGTAATATAGTCAGAGTGTGGGACATTAACACCCCACTGACATCAGCAAATGGATCTTCTATACAAAATCAACACAGAAACCATGGCCTTAAAAGACACATTAGACTAAAAGGATTTAGTTGTTATTTTAGATTTTGAGCATATCAAGTCTATTCTCCAACCACAGTGGTATGAAACTAAAAATCAATTACATGAATAAAACTGAAAAGCACAGAAACACATGAAGGCTAAATAACATGCTACTAAAGAAAGAATGGGTTCATTGAAATCGAGGAAGAAATCAAAGGATACCTGAGACAAATGAAAATGAAAATACAGCAAGCCAAAAACTATGGGACACAAAAAAGCAGTCCTAAGAGGAAATGCATGCATAGCAATAAGGCCTACCTCAAGAAAAAGAAATCTCAATAAACACTTTAACTTTACACCTAATGGGATTGGAAAAAGAACAACAATGTTCAAAGGAAGGAAATAATACAGGTCAGAGCGGAAATAAATGAGAGTCTTAAAAATCAGTACAAAAGATCAGTGAAATCAAGAGCTGGTTCTTTGCAAGATAAACAAGACTGATAAAGCTTCAATGAGACTCATCAAGAGAAAAAGAGAGGATTCAAATAAATAAAATCAGAAATAAAAGGGGAAAATTGACAATGACCAGAGAAATGCAAAGGATTATAAAAAATACTGTGAACAAACTATATGCTAATTGGACAATTTTGAAGGTAAGGATACATTTCTAGAGACACACAATTTTCTAAGACAAAATCAAGAAGAAACAGAATCTAAACAGAATAGTTACTACTCCTCAAATAATTCCAAACAAACAAAAGTTTTGGACTGGATGGCTTCTCAAGTGAATTTTACCAGACATTCAAGGAAGAATGAACTGCAGTCCTCCATAAGTGATTCCAAAAAATTCAAGAGGAGGGAAGGCTCCCTAACTCAGTTTGAGTCCAGCATTGCCCTGATTTCAGTGATGTTACAAAAAATAAGAAAATTACAGGCCAATATCTGTGATGAACATAGATGCAAAAATTCTCAACAACATATTAGTGAACAATTCGGCAGTACTTTAAAAAGATTATACACCATAGACAAGTGGGATTTATTCCTGGCCTGCAATGTTGGTTTAATATCCTCAATCAGTTAATGTCAAAAATCACATAAATGAAATGAGGGATTAAAATTATATGATCGTATCAATAGATCGAAAAAAGCATTTAGTAAAATCCAGCATCCATTTATGAAAAAACAAACCTCAGCAAAGCAGAAATAGAGGGAATCTATCTCACCATTATAAATGCCATATACGACACCCATGGCTTATATCATACTCGCTTTTGAAACCCTAGATGGTTCTTAAGATCAGGAACAAAACAAGGATTTCCACTTTCACTACTTTTATTTAACATAGTAATACTGCCATAACAATCAACCAGTAAAAAAAAAAAAATGTAAAATGCATTCAAACTGGAAAGGAAGAAGTAAAACTGCATTTATTTCCAGATAACATGATATTATATAGAGAGAACTCTAAAGACTACTAATAAATAATTAGAAGTAGTAAATTGAATTTAGTAATGTAGCAGGATACAAAATTAATATTCAGAAATTGGTTGTACCTGTACATAACTGTAATGTAGTATCAGAGAAATTAAGAAAACAATCTCATGTACAGTTGCCTCAAAAAATTAGGAAAAAATTTAAGTGAGGAGGTAAAAGATAATGTACTTGGACAATTACAAGACTTTAAAGGAAGAAAGTGGCAATATTATAAATAAATGGAAGCATATACTATTCAAATGGTTAGGAAGAATGAACACTTAACCCTGGCTGGTGTAGCTCAGTGGATTGAGCACGGGCCTGTGAAGCAGAGGGTCACCGGTTTGATTCCCAGTCAGGGCACATACCTGGGTTGCAGGCCAGGTCCCCAGTAGGGGACACATGAGAGGCAACCACTCATTGATGTTTCTCTTCCACTCTTTCTCCGTCCCTTCCCCTCTCTCTAAAAATAATTAAAAAAATTTTTTTAAAAAGGAAGTCTCCTTCTTAAAAAAAGAATGAACATTGTTAAAATGTATGTACTACGCACAGAATTCTATAGATTGAATGCAATCTCTATCAGAATACCTGTGGCATTTTTTCACAGAACTAGAACAAATAATTCTAAAATTTATGTGGAACCACAAAAGTCCCCTGATAGCTACACTGCTCTTGAGAAAGAAGAACAAAGTTGCAAGTATCATGTTACCTGATATCAAACTATACCACAATGGTATAGTAATTAAAACAGCATAGTACTGGTATGGAAACCAACACATAGATCAATGGAAGAGAATAAAGAGACCAAAATAAACCCATGCTTATGTGGTCAATTACCACTGACAAAGGAGTCTAGAACATGCAGTGGTGTAAAGACAGTCTATTTAATAATGATGTTGGGAAAACTGAACAGGTAAGTTCAAAAGAATGAAACTGGATCACCTTCTTATAACATGTTGGAATAAACTCAAAATGAATTAAAAACTTAAATATAAGTCTCAAAACCATATAAGTACTAGAAGAAAACATAGGTGTAAACATAAACTCTGACATTTCTCTTACTGATTTTTTTTTTGGATATGTATCCTTGGGCAAAGGAAACAAAAAAGAAAAAATAACACATATGGGACTACATAAAACTAAAGAATTTTTGCACAGTGAAGGAAACCACAAATAAAACGAAAATACAGCCTACTGAATGGGAGATGATACTCACCAGTGATACATGTGAAAAGAGGTTAATGTACAAAAATATATAAGGAACTCATACAACTGAACACCAAAAAACAATCTCATTAAAAATGGGTAGAGGACTGGAATAAAAATGGGTAGAGGATTGGAATAGACATTTTTTCTAAATAAGACTTACAGGTGGCTAATAGACATTTGGAAAGATGCTCAATGTCACTAATCATCAGAGAAATGCAAATTATAACTCCACTGATGTATCACCTCACACTTGTCAGAATAGCTGTATCAGTAAAGAACAAGAGTTGGCCATGATGTAGAGAAAAGGGTACTCTGAAGCGCTGTTGGTGGGATTACAAATCAGTGCAGCTACTATGTAAAACAGTATGGAGATTGTTAAAATTAAAAAAATATACCCATTGTATGACTCAGCAATTCCACTTCTGGGTATTTATTTGATGCAATCTAAAACACTAATTTGAAAAGGTATATGTACCCTTGGCTCTTTTGTGTTCGTTGCAGCATTATTTACAATGACCAAAATGTGCAAGCAACCTAAAATGCCCATCAGTAGTTGATTTGATACTTAAGAGGTGGTATGTATATACAAGGGAATATTACTCAGCCATAAAAAGAATTAAATATTATCTTTTGTGATTGAGCACATGGATGGACCTAGAAGGTATTATGCTTAGTGAAATAAGTCAGAGAGAAAAAGACAAATACCATATGATTTCACTTATATGTGGAATCTAAAGAACCAAATATTTCAGAGTTTTTTTTGTTTGTTTTTAAATTTAAAAAAAATTGTTGTTCAAGTACAGTTTTCTGCCTTTTACCCCCATCCCAGCCCACCCCCCAGCCCTCGCCACCTCCCTCCCACTTACATCCCCCCCTTGTTATTGTCCATGTGTCCTTTATACTTGTTCCCGCAAAGCCTTCCCCTTCCCCCTGAAATTCCCTCCCCTCTCCCCTCTGGTCACTGTCAGTGTGTTCTCAATTTCAGCGTCTTTAGTTATATTTTGCTCATTTGTTTGTTTTGTTGATTAGATTTCTGTTAAAGGTGAGATCATATGGTATTTGTCTTTCACCACCTGGCTTATTTTGCTTAGGATAATGCTCTCCAGTTCCATCTATGAGATGCAAAGGGTAGGAGCTCCTTCTTTCTTTCTGCTGCATAGAATTCCATTGTGTAAATGGACAATAACAAGGGGGTGTGGGCTGGGATGGGGGTAAAAGGCAGAAAACTGTACTTGAGCAACAATTAAAATATAAAAAACCCCGAAAGAACAGACTCTTAATATAAAAATACCACTGTACTTAACCCAAAATAACGTTAATATTTCTGAAGAGATGAATATAACTCAATTCAGGGAATATTCAAATGAAATTTCCATCACTGGCCATATAAAGCAGTATTTTATAGATCCTTTTGAAAAATAAAAAACTGGTATGATGAAAATAAAATAAAATAAAATGATCACATAATTCTTAAATTACCAGAAAAAAAGAACCAAATAAATGAAAAAAAAATGGAAACAGACTCCTAAATACAGAGAACAAACATTGTTTCTGGATGAGGGTGGGGTTGGGGGGTTGAGTGAAAAAGGTGAAGGAATTAAGAAGTACAAATAGGTAGTTATAATATAGTCTTGGGAATGTGAAATATGGCATAGGGGATATGGTTAATAATATTGTAATAGCTATGTATGGTGCTAGGTGGGTACTAGACTTGCTAGGCGAATTCATAAATTATGTAAACGCTTAATTACTGTGCTGTACATATGAAACTAATATCAAACAATATTGAATGCCAATTGTAATTGAAATATTACAAAAAACTTTAAAATATTTTATTTATTTATTTTTAGAGAGACAGGAAGGGAGGGAGAAAGGGAGAGAAACACCGTTTGGTTGGCTCTTGTACAACCCTAACTAGGGACCCTGCCTGCACCCCATGTATGTGCCCTGACCAGGAATTGAACCAGCGAACTTGTGTTTTGCAGGACAATGCTCAATCCGCTGAGCCATACCAGTCAGGGCCAAAAAAAAACCATAATTTTTTTTTTTACTTTCATCAGTCTTGATTGGTTCACGTTTGGCTCTCTTTGATCCCCCTACCTCCCAGAATTTGTTGAGTTTCTTTCTTTTTTTTTTGATTTGCACATTATGGTTATTCACCAAATTTTGAGTTACTTTTGGTCACTTTTTCAAATATTCTTTAACACCTTTTCTTTTCTCTTTTGGACTCCCATTTTCCATATATTGGTGCCCCGCTTTATGCGAGTGTTGTTGTCTACTTAATGGTGTCCCACAGATCTCTGAGACTGTATTCAGTTTTCTTTATTCATTTATCTTTATGTTTCTTAGGCTAGTCTCAATTGACTTAAAGTTCACTGATTCATTCTTTATGTTTGGATTGATGCTGACCTCCTTTAGCTTTTTTTGTTTTTTAGAAAATCTATAATTAAAGAATATTTTCAACTTTAAAGTTTTTTTGATAAGTTCTATATAATTATTGATGGTTTATTTAATGAGACATCATTCTCATATTCCTGTAGTTGTTTAAACCTAGTTTCTTTTAGGTCTTCGGACATATTTAAAACAGTTGATTAAAAGTGTTATAAGTAATGCCTGGGCTTCCTCAGGGACAGTTACTAGAGATTAGTTTTTCTTTTTTGTTTGTATGTGCTATACTTTGTTTCTTTGTATGCCTCAAACATTTTTTTGAAAATGGGAACTTTTAAATAATCGTATGACAGCTCTGGAGATGAGCTTCTCCCTCTTCCAGGATTTGGAGTGGTGATACTTGTTTTTGCTGTTTGTTTCTTGACTTTTCTGAGCTAACTTTGTGAGGTATGTATTTTTTTCCAAGTATGGGCATTGAAATACTTGTATATCTGCTTGGTTATATAGTGGATTAAACAGAGATTTCCTTAAATGCTTGAAAATAGTAAATTTGATTAAGGACTCTGTGTATTGGATCATGCCTTTTACACTCAGGTAGGCATTTTATAATTCTTTCTTCAAATTTACTTACTGCTTGTACAGACCTTCCAGGTTAACCAGAAGTGAGAGTTTACTACCTTTTCTGGTGTGTGCAGAGTTGGCATGTGGCTTTGAACATGTGTATATAGCTACCTAAATACTCAGGAATATATTGGAGCTTTCCAAAGACTGTGTGGAGAGTCTCAGTTTTCCTTTAAACGTTGTTTGCCCCAACATTTATCTACTGTTTCAGACAGCAACAAGTTAAATAATCGCCTGTAATTGTTTTCTACAAATGCCTCTGGGGAAAGGATTTTCACAATGGGCTTACTTTGGATCAGGTCAAATAAAGACAATTTGAAACATGGCTTCCACCAGAGTTCAAATAATCATGGAATAAGGCTCTAACAAGCTCCAACCCAGTTGTGCCCCTTTTGGAATCTGCCAGAGTTCTGCTGTTGATCAGGATTGCAAAGTCTTTGTTTTGAAGGCTACCATGGATCTGGCGATCAGCAGATGGAACAGGACAAGTTAAAAGGGCAGAAGTTTATAGGTTTTACTGAGATTCGCCTGTGTGTAGTTTGTAAACACACCCTGCATTGTGGTAAACTTTTAATTTCCAGAGTTCTAAAAAGTTGATTTTGACAAATTTGCTAGTGTTTTTTAAAAATTTTTTTGTTGATTGATTTTTGAGAAAGAAGAAGTGAGAAGAAACATCTATTTGTTCTTCCACTTAGTTATGTATTCATTGTTTGATTCTTTACGTGCCTTGACTGAGAATAGAATCTGTAAATCTTGGCATATGGAGACGACACTCCAACCAACTGAGCTACCTGGCCAGGACCACAAATTTGCTACTGTTTTCATTGGCTTTATGGAAGAAAGAATTTTCAGAGGTTCTAACTTGGCCATATTGCTGCCTTAATTCTTCTGGTTTGAATTCAGCATTCAAAACATTTTATTTTATAGTACTTAAACATTGAGTTTGTCATCTTTGTATTAAAAAATAAAGCAAGCCTGAAACATTAATGTATATTTTCTTTCTTTTCCATGTAAATGATAATCATAGATCATGCTAATTATAAAGCCATATTTCTTTGTTTTCAACAGGAACTATCATGTATTCTATTACCTTCTGGCAGGAGCAAGTGAAGAAGAGAGATTAGCATTCCATCTTAAACAACCAGAAGAATATCATTACCTTAATCAGGTAAGTGTTAATGAAAAACATTTTCAAATGTAGGGCATTATTAAATTGTAGCTCTTGATAACAGTTTATTACTTTATTTATTTATTCTTTTGGCACTTGGTTTTCCAAATCTGGTCATGGATATGAACTAGCATTTCCCAACATGCAATTTAAATATTTGTGTGATGCACTTCTCAAATTTAAAAATTATTATTACTCATGTGTTTTAAGGGACTATATATGTGCCTTTTGCTTTTTTGTGAGACTCTTAAAGAGAATAACAAACTGTTTATAGTTATCTCCATGTTAGAAAAATAATTTATGCTTACCAAAGCAATTTACCTTTTGCAGACCACGCATGTCAAATGTTACTAATGCTTAATGCTTGCTCCTTGCAAGGGATTACTTGAACCCTTATTTGCATGTTTTAAAGTCTAATACATATTACCTCTTTGCATGATACTGTGATACTGAGAGTATTGTTATTTTTATAATTTAGGAACAATCCTATTAAAGCTTAATATGAAATGCATCAAAGGAAATGACTTAGAAAATTTTGTGTCTTCCCATGAAACTCATGTTATACTCCTAAACTTCTATAATAAGTAGTAATTATCACAACTTTTCATTACATTGGTTTCCCTAAGTATATTATTCTTCATATTAGCAAAAAATCTAGGACCAATATTAATGGAATTTGTATGACAGTACCTCATTTTAATAACCAATAGTTTTTCTCATTTTAATTTTTGAAGGCAAGATGTAATATATATGGAAAGACAGCCTTTTCTAGTTATTTAAAAAAAATCCTTAAAAGTTTTTATAAGCAAATTGACACTTTGATAATGGCTCAAAGATTATTGTGTTTTAGGGTTATGAAAGTCACATCTTAGACTTTTCCCAAGGTATATATAGCATGCTGTATAACTGACATATGAAGTGGCATATTTATATAAACAAAATCATTTTGTATTGATATATTGATAATTTCAAAGTTATTTAAAACATCACTTCTTTATATAATACTAGGCATTTGTACTATATAGACTTAAGTATATTTTTTAACAAAAAGGTTGATGTGGTTTTTGAGTTTTTTCCCTCCCGTTTAAACTATTTTCATTATATTTGGGTGATTAAATATTTTCTTTTAAAAAAGTAGTCATTGCCCATAAATGAGCTGATAGTTATTAGTAATAGAGAATTTCAGAGTTTACTGTTCTTTCAGATCTTTTTGTAATCAGTGGCCATGCGTTACATATTTTTGTTGTAAGGTGAGATTCATAACATATGTGACTCAGCAGTTAATAAGAATCTTAGAGTCACTGGATAACAGAAAGCATGGATTGGTTAAAATAATATATGATCTCCCAGATTTGGAATGTTTACATAGTTGTTTCTTGTTTTATGCTGCTATACAAAATAATTTTCTTTGGACAGCAGCAGTGACACCCGAACACTCTTAAGACATGATTAGAGAAGTGTGATAACCATTATTTCTACCTAACTAATCTGCCTTACTTTCAGATAACAAAGAAACCTCTCAGACAGAGCTGGGATGATTATTGCTATGACTCTGAGCCGGTCAGTACAAGTACCTAAAAACCATGTGTTCCTGTTAAGGGGCACTTACCTTGCACATTTGCATCTATTTTGACTTAGAAAGAAATCAGCTGACATACAAACAATTTAGGAATGAAGATAGATCAGTGTTTAATTTCTTTTGATTGATTTGTGTGTGTGAGTGTATAGTTGTTTAAAAAACAGATAATGTAATTTTGGGGATTTTTTTTCCTTGCCAACATTTACTCTATATTCATTATTTATTTTGAATAATGGATTTCATTTTATTTATTTATTATTCAAATAATAAACTGATTGCATTCCTGATGTCAGCATTGATATAGATCCTTATGAGCTACAGAGGTTTTTTTCTTTGACATTCATTTTTTTTAATAATTTTTTAGTGCTTTCATTACTCACATGAGTAGTAGTATTGTTTATTTTTAAAAGTTACATCCTTCCTGGTTTATGTGTCAGTTAACAGCCTTTTTACATAATAAATGTGTATATAATTTTTCTGACTTCTTAATAACAAGACACTGTATTTACACTTTATGTTTTATATTTATGTTTTAAATTGAGTGATTAAGGGCATATGTGATATAAAATGATGAGGTAAATGTAGCCTTATTTGTTATAGGACAAGTATATAATCATAAGAAGCACAAAACTCTTTTTTCTTCCCTTTAGTTTACAGTCAAGTCAGGTATAATGGTTTGAAAATACACACTGATCTATATGTAACTAATGAACTACTAATTTATTAACTATTCCTTCTGAAAACATAAAATGTCTTAGTTCTTGTGTTAAATAACCGTGGCTTTGATTCTTACTGCATGTGATAACAAACTCCACTAATTAAAAAACTAGCCTCTTTCAGAGTTGATTATTAATTATGGACATTAATTTTTCTCTCAAAGTTTAATTGCATTACCATTTTATAATAAAACAAGTAATTTATGGTTTTTGATTGAATATTTTGGAAAATAAATTTCAGACATTTAAATTTATAGATTCTGATAAATTTTAGTAGAAAAACTTTACGCTGTTTTGCTACTCTTGAGAGGTTTTCATCTTTCACTTACTATACCAGGTGAGTGTGCCTCGTTGGGAAGGCGGCAGGACACCTGGAAACTCATGGCAAATACAAGACTTTATTGCTTGTACAGAGCTTACAGTGAAATTGTGAACCAACCTGCTGTTCCTTAGACAGTTTAAGTAATGCCTTAGAATTTGGGCTCTGAAGTACATGGACTTGGCTTGTATGCTGGTTCATCCAATTACTAGTTTTGAGAACTTGAGCAGGTCACTTAATTCTTTTGTCTCTATTGCCTATTTAAGGGGGGTCTTTATTGTGAAAATTTGTATTAAATTAGTGCATCTAAGCAGTTTGATAGAGTGCATACTTAGTAAGTGTTCAATAAATATTTTTACTGTTGCTGTCTCCATTAGAATCATTGTTATCCTTTTTTTTTCTTTTGGAAGGACTTTTGTAGCCATATTCTTTTGCTCCTTTAACATCGCTTTTATCACCACCCTCCTGCTTATTGTCTTTTCAAGTCTATTATAGTTTGAATTTTAGTTGTAATTTCTATTGCTCCCCCCCCTTACAAGTTAATTAATGACAGCAAGCAGTGAGTCTGAGGATCTTTTAGTTTGTTCTTTCCTTATAGCTCCTCCTTAGAGTATATTTTGGGGCAAACTGAACTTTGTTTCCCTCTGAGTTATTAGACCTTACATGACTAGCACTATAGAAAGAGAGGATTGTTAAGGACTGTTCACACACTTGTACTGTATTACCATACACTATGCAATAGTATAAATGATCCCAAGGGATACCAGTGAGAACATTGGTTTTAACAGGGGTCCTGGTGTTACCCATTAGATGGTGATTTAAGTCCTTTAAGGAATATTCTATTAAATAAGCTCAAGCAAATAGGGTTACATAGGATAGAGCAGAGAATTTAGAATGGGATAGATTTTGGTTTGGCCAATCATGTCATTTAGGTGAGTTATTTAACCTCTGAGTATCCTCCTGTGCAAATGTACATACAATTATATATATACATACCCATAATTATCTTTTTTTGTGTTTTGAGGATTTAGTGAGATTATCTATGTCAGGTGACTCTCATAGTAACTCCTACATGTGGAAGACATTTGGTAAATGTTAATTTCTCTTCTTTAAATAGTAATCATCTACCCAAATAATTTTACTTTAGAGCTGGTTTTGAATAACTTCAATGCAAAGGTTTAGTGTCACCTAATTTTTAAAAAAACATTTTTTGAAACAATCTTTGAATGATTTAGGGTCCAACTAACTATCAGGCAGAGTTTTAATGAGAATTGTCATCATAAAATCTCAGGATACTTTCATTATCACCGTGCTGCAGAAGAATTAGAATTTACTGTCCATTGAGAACAAGCTTACATCTGGTCATTACTACCTTTATAGGAATTCAAACATCTTTATAATACCTGGCAGCCTATTTTTCCATGAGGAAGACCTACTGCAGTGCAGGTAGATCCTTATGCAGTTTGGGTTCAAAATCTTTTGAATCTATAATCTTTGCATTTTTAGTGTTTCTACAGCATAAAGACTCCTATTGCCATTTGCTGTCTGGCATTTTATAAGTTTGTGGTTGTTCCCTCTGGTTTCCTTTCTGGCTTTACTCCTCACCCTGTGCCAGTCTCTTCCAGGTAGCTCAGTTGGTTAGAGTGTCGTCCCAGTATGTCAAGGTTGTGGGCTTGATACCCAGGCAGAGCTCATACAAAAATTAACCAATGAGTGTATAAATAAGGAGAGCCACAAATTGCTGTCTTTCTTTCCCTCTGTCTTTCTCTCCCTTTCCCTCTCCTTCCTCTCTCTTTCTAAAGAATAAGTAAAATTTAATAAATAAATTTCAGAAGTAAAATAAATAAAAACCACATTAACATCCATATTATATTTGATCATTATAAAACCCTTGGTTGTAGTTAGTAAGATTGCCTTTCACCTAAGTAGCAGTGGTAACTGAATTTAAGTGACTTCCCCCATGGTAGTGAAGGAAGTTAGTATTGATTGTAATTGGGTTCGAGTCAGGCTATGTTCCAGTAGCTTTACTAACTCTCAAAGTCAGATATTCTGATTTATGTTCTGCATTATCAACTGGTACGTATGAAAAAGTATGATTTCCAAATCCATTCTAAAAAATATTAACAGCATTAAAAAATGTCTTAATGACTGTACACTTCACTTTCTCTTCCTCATACCTCTATTAAATGCCTACTACATGCCATGCTTATTGTGGGCACTTCTAAATGAGAAAGGGTTGTTATCATCCCATACAAAGGGAAAAAAGGCTAATAGCATGAAAGAACAATTTGCTGTGTTTATGGCATGTTACCAAGTAAGACCAGAGCTTGAGCTGAGCTCAAGAGGAATCATCTATCTTCTTTTAGTTGAAAGGGTTTTAACAGTTGTGGTTTAGTTCCCTGCCTTATTGTTTGAATCCTACCAGATCACTGGTCTCTCCATGACCTGCAGCAGTCAGTATTTCCATCTTGGCACCTGAAGGCTTTTCCCAGAACCCTGACCTTTGTGCTCTGTGCTCTGCAGGCCTAGGAATTGACAGCATCTCCCCCCCCCCCCCGCCAAGAAGTCTTGAACTAGTGACTGATGGGAGATGGGCATATAAATGCTTCAGCTCCCTCACTTCTGATAATTCTGATGCCAGACACTTTAGTTCCTCCTCTTATGCTTCTGGTGCCTTTCAAGCTGCTGCCCCAGTGCTGGAGCTAGTGTGTCTGAGTAAGTCTGTTCACAGGCTTTTTAAGAGGAACTGCCCGGGACTCCAGAAGCCCTCTGTTTCCCTCAGCCTTAATCCCTGCTGGTTTTTACAGCCAGAAGTAATAAGGACTTCTCTTCCTAGCACTGGAACCCTGGGATAGGAGATGGGGTGTGGGCCTGGGACCTCTCACTCTTCAGGGAGGGTCTCTATAGCTGAGATACTTCTGTTCTTTAACCCCCAGTTCATGGGTGCGGGACCAGCCAATTCCATGTCTCTGCCACTCCTACCAATTTTGATGTGGTTTCTTTAATTCCCTGGTTGTAGGACTTTAATTCAGCCAGATTCCAGGTAGTTTTGAACACTGGTGGTTCAGTAGTTTTGTTGTAATTTTGATGTAGTTGTGCGAGGAGGCTAGTACTGTGTTTGCCTGTGCTGTTGCCATCTTTCCCCGAAGTGTGATACATTTGGAGTTATGGAGGGAACTCAATGCTTGATACTTTTAAAAAAGTCAGTGAACACTGTGTGTCTCAAAGAGGAATATTTTATTCAACGCAGTTCAATATTTGTTGAATAAATAGCACTTGTTTGTTCATTTGGGCTCTGTTGAATGCTTTGGGTCTCTAAAACTCTTCAGAACCTCTCAAAATCACAGTTGGTATCATAAGTTACTTTTGAAGTTTTTGCCTTGGAGATTGTAAAAGGGAGAAGCAAGATAACTTAATGGTAATTTGGTAAGTATGTTTTTAGTTTGCATAAGATAAGTCTAATGAATTTGACAATGTCTAAATATTTCACTAGCTCTAATTTTTATGTATAGTGTACTTATCTAAAATTACTTGATTTCTAAGTGGCTTATGTTAGTTTTCAATAGGTAATCTTGATTTCCCCCTTTTTCCCTTAAATAAACAGGATTGCTTTACCACAGAGGGCGAAGATTTGAGACATGACTTTGAACGTTTACAACTGGCCATGGAAATGGTAGGATTTCTTCCCAAGACACGAAGACAGTGAGTTTATTTATTGTATTTTTATACCTTCATTAGGGAACAAATTATGATGTGTGTTTCAAAAATTTCTCTCTTGGTTCTTTGAAACAGTTTTTTTTTATTTTTCTGATTTAGTGCCTCTTCCATCTTAGGCATGGCTTAGAAAATTTATTTTTCTAACAGACTTGTTTTGAATTGCTTTTTTTGTCATAAATTCCTTGAGATACTTTGAAATTTAGTTGAAAGCAGGAGCTCTTCTTTCTGTAAAATTCACTTTCATAAGCCTTTGCATATAATTATAAGACTTTCTGGTGCCCATGAAGCTGTTTCATGGATCTTAAACACTGTTGCTTTATAAAACTGTTTTTTACCTCCTTGTTTTCTATGTCATTGATACATAATCTTATGAAAGCATGCATACCTATCAGTAAAACATGATTTTCCGTGTATTTCCTCTGTAACTTTATGTCTTTACTATTGTATTAAACATGTTTTGTTAACTGTAGCAGATATAAACAAAATAGTAATGTAAAAAGGTTGAAATAAAGATAAAGTAAGTTATATTTAAAATAAAACAATGTATTTAAGATTAAAGATACAAATAACCTTGATTCTCCTCAGGGAAAAATTGTAAAACTTAAAACTATTTTTTGAGGAGGGAATTAGTATAAATATGTTAGATCCGTTTATATTGTTAACTTTTAATCTCATAGTAGGAGTAGAAAAGTACCAGCTTTACCATTTTTTGTGTTTGTGATTGCATTATTGGAACGGATCTTCAGTTAGCAGATAATTTGCCAGAATTTTTTTAATGCAAGATAAAACTAAATAATATGTAAATATGCAAACCCACTAATGGGGCATAAACTGCAATTCCCTTGAAAGTTACTAAATAAATGAGAGTACCCTGTCAATTACTCCATGCTGTATTACTTCATACTCTTCTCTCAGGATACCGAATTTACCTCATCTAATACCTGGCTGACATGTGAACTGAAGTCTCAATCTATCTACTAAATAATAGTGAAGCTTAATTTCATTTTTTAAAGATAATGTAAGATAGAAATACAGTATTTACTTCTCAGACACAAAGGGTTGTCTTTTACACTTTGATGTGACAGTGTATAATACTGGAAACCACTGAAAATTCTGTTCTTAGTGGCCCGACATTCAGTGTGATCTTTCTCTATGGCTCAGATATTATCTTTAGATATTTCGTAACACAAACTTTGCATTTTAACTAGATTGATAATGTCTAAGACATTATGTTTTATTCCGAACATTCATTATTTTATACATTCCATGAAGTAATGATATTCCATCTCTTTTTCACTCATTCAAATACTTTTTATTTTTTGGGCAGAGGGCATATCATGGGTACTGCTCTTCCCCTCTGTTGTGACAGTGATTGTATCTGCTAATAAACCACAACATCCTTTTCTGTTGCACTCAGGTCCATCAAAAAATTCCTCTTAATACCACTTTGCAGGCAGCCTAAATTTTGGCATTGAATCAAAATCTATTTGCTTTAGAATATGTTCATGCACTATGTTTTTAATGAAATTTTCTTTAACTGTATGTTGTTTCTGCCTTCTGTATTTGAAGATATCCTGTTGCATAGTATGGTTATATATTGTTACTTCCTAATTCAAGAATATAAGCTTATTGAGAACAGGGATTATTATTTATATTCATTAATCTTTTTATATTGAATTATAGTATATTGATTTTCTTATATATTTCTTATTGCTGGAGTCTATATCCATTATGTATTTGTGTGTGAGAAAACATTAATGTGCTGATTTTTGAACCTGAAATTCTGAAACAGTGTAATTAGCAACCATAGAAACTACTGCTAAAAATAGTTTTTTAAATCCTCACCCTTTCATAAACCTTTGCATATAATTATAAGACTTTCTGGTGCCCATGAAGCTGTTTCATGGATCTTAAACACTGTTGCTTTATAAAACTGTTTTTTACCTTCTCGTTTTCTATATCATTGGTACATAATCGTCTGAAAGCATGCATACCTAGGGTGAGCAAGGATATGTTAGTTGATTTTTAGAGAGAGAGGAAGGGGAGGTGGGGAGGGAGAGAAAGAGCGGGAGAGACACATACACACATCAATAGGAGAAACATTAATGGGTCACCCTCCCTGTGTACCCTGACTGGGGATCAAATTCCCAACCTTCTGGTGTGTGGGAACGACACTCCAACCAACTGAACCACCAGCCAGGGGGCTAAAAATAGTTTAAAAAAATGGCTCAGGAATTAGTGTTTCTGTGTTAGTTGGCTTCTAGTTTTTATAATGTTTAAGTTGACACTTTTCTCTTTAATTTAACCCAGACTAATTTTATGATTTATTCCTTTATATTTGACTTGTATTTTGTTTGAATCACAATAAAATATTTAATTATTTGAGAAGTTAGACCTATAAATTAAGGCGTTGATTCAGGACCTCTAAAAGTATAGCTGTTAGGTCCCTAAATCAGTATCTTTGTTTTGTTTAGAATAATTCCTAATTTTAGGAAAACATAGAGTTACAATTTCACAAACAGAATAAATTTATCCTGAGGAAATAAACTGGTCAAGGCACAAAAATATGTGTATAAATGGATTTCCAGGAATGGCTTTTAGATAGAGTTTTAATACACTTTTCTTAGTTAAATGGAAATCCTTGGTAACCTCTCAGAAATTTTAGGTGTCAGAATATGCTAGTAAATAAGGAATGACAAAGGGAAGACAAGGATATAAGTTAATGCTGTATGAGAAGGGAAAGAAAAGATAAAGGATCTGGGATGGGTTTTTCTAAAGTAAGAGAAGTGAACATGAGATTATTTTGATAGAAAGTTCTTGTGGGTTCAGATGAGACGGGGGGGGGGGGGGGATGAGTGATAAAAAATGTACTTGAAAGTAACTAAATAAAATTTAATATTTAAAAAAAAAAGGAAAAAGGAATAATAACTTTTCTGAGTAAACTGGAGTTCATGGTGGGGGTAGCATGAGAGGAGGAATTGGTCGTTGACTGGAAAGAGGAGCATACATTCTTTAGAGACAGGAGGGAATGATTGGTTGTCCAGGAGGGAAGGACAAAAAGGAGGGTCCAGATGTAGATGTTTCACAGAGGTAGCCTGATATTAGGTAATATACCCCAATGATCTCAGGCTTTTGTAAAAAAACATTTATCAAGGGTACCATAATATGATGTAAGAAAGCTTTTCTTAAATAATACTACTAGTAAAAAAATAACCTAGGCTACTTGGTTAATAGATTCGAAAGGCCTGAGAGATTCTGATTTAGTAGATCTGAAATAGACAGTGTAGGGAGAGGACATTCCAGTCAGGATGAAAAGCATTTAGAAAGGCATGGGCTTTTGTAACACTACAGCAGATGCAGATAAGTTATTATCTGAAGTCTCCTTCAAACAACTTTTCTGACAATTGGTAGGTACAGTCCTGAAGTTAAGGTTTTGTAAAGTACTTTGCACAGTGCCTGACATACTAAATACTCAATACATTTTAGTTATAATTATTATTCCCATATATTGTATTTTCTGAAGACTACTACACATTTATACTAGTTAATTTGCTTGATTAGAACTTAGGGGATGAAATAAGCCTAGAGAATGCACACAAGCAAGCTGTAATTTTTCGTTTTAATTTTGCAGGATTTTCTCTCTTCTCTCAGCAATACTACATTTGGGTAATATTCGTTATAAAAAGAAGACATACCGGGACGACTCCATAGATATCTGTAATCCTGAAGTTCTGCCTGTTGTCTCAGATTTGTTAGAAGTGAGTGATTACATTCTCAATTGTCATTTTAAATTCTGAGTAACTTCTCAGTTTTTATTTTGTGTGACTATTTTGTAGGGATAAATAGATTAATGCTTTTTTATTAATAGTATTTCTCCAAAAGATGGAAATTTTGCTATTTCATGTGCCACAACCTTGAGTTATCTCCCCTGCCTCCCCTTGCTCCACATATCCATAAACCCTCAGTTTGCTGGGTGGGATGAATATTTCACTCTAGTCTGTATAATGGGCCTTTGCTAGTTTTTCTTCTGTATTTAAGATTTCCACTCATGCTAAGGTTTTGGTTAGATTTTATTTGAAGATGGGGTATCTGGATGGGTGGGGAGAAAAGGAGTTTTTCTTTATAATTTTACAGGAACCAAAGGTCGTGATCTCCTACTGTCTCCTACTATCTTTCCGTATCAAGTTCTTTATTATCTTATGTTTTTTTTTCTGGAGTGATTTCTCATGTTTTCCCTGCTAACTTCTCATCTTGCCTGATTTATTTTAAAAGGGGTATCTTTTTTTTATAGGCTCTCTTCTCTGATAGAGCAAGGAAATATATATATGTGTGTATGCTAATCTGGATATACCAACAAATATTTTTGAGTAGCTGTCTATATGTAATGATGAAGTCATGCTGATGTTTCTTATTAATCCTTTATTACAAGTATCATTCCAGCCTTCTCCTCTCACTCATCTGTAAACTCCCACTCTAACAGTGAGGAACCTTTCTCCCATTATCTTTCATTCATTTAGTTAATTATTTAGTTCTAGTATACATGTATAACAGTATTAGAATTGTAAACCCATATCCCTATGGGAATGACTTTATCAGCTAGAGTGCTTATGTATATTTCCTTCTGTCTTTAATTTGATAGACTTCCTTCATTTTCAGAGTTAGTTAGGTCAGTACCTTTTCTTCCCACCCACTTCTTTGAGCATTGACATTGTTTCATATGTTTGTCATACAGTTAGATTTTCTTATCATGGTTTGAATTCTTTCCTAAGATCCCCCAGTATCTTAAATAATTTTCTAAAACTTTGTGTGCATTAAGATTCACTCTTTGTGGTCTATGGGTTCTGACAAAGAGGTAATATCATGTATCCTGTGTTATAAGGTATCATACAAAATAGTTTCCCTGCCCTAAAAATCCCTTTGACCTATTCAACCTCTCTCCTCTAATGCCTGGCAACCACTCATCTTGGTTTTACTAACTGTAGATTTGCCTTTTCTAGAATGTAACATATTTGGAATCATACAGTATATAGCCTTTTCAGACTGACTTGTTTCACTCAGCAATGTGCATTTAAGAATAGCTCGTTTCTCTTTACTGCTGTGAGTATTCCATTGTATGGATATACAATAGTTTGTTTATCCATTCACCTATTAAAGGACATCTTAGTTGTTTCCATTTTTTGGGCAGTTATGAATAGCTTGTTTTTTTTTCTATTAAAATGTTACTCATCTTTCAAATATTGGCTCATGTGCCAGTTCCTGAGGCTTAACCTTATCAAATGGTCTAAACTGACTCCATCAGTTTCTACTTAGCATAGTTTATTTTTGGTTTTGTAGCAGAAAGTTAAGTGCTTGCTAATTTGTGTCCATTGTATCTGCTTTTTGAGAAAAATGGATGCCTCTTTCTTGCTTATCTAACCATCTAACCTTAGAGTGATGATGATTTTGTACCTGTCTGGGGTGTCCCTTATTAACTTTAATGGAACGAGTTAGCCTGGCAACCAGAACAGGAGAAGGGAGGAATACCTTAAATTGAAACTAAACTCACTCACTGGGAAAAAGTTGTAGTAGGATGTTGAGTGTGGCATCTAAAAGTTGTGATTTTGAAGATCATGAAGGTCAGAGAACAGATGGTGTTTCAGTCAGGCATTTCAGGTGATATTTTAGTCAAACATTTGGAATTGTGGTAATATATAGATTACGGCTGGTGGGTTTATTAAATTCAGGCATTCAACAACTACCAAGGCTTCTGGTTCTAGTACAGTATTCCTTCTTTGGTGAGAGACTGGTAAGGGCAATTTTAGCCAACTCAAAGAGGAACTCGGGTATTGGTAAAAAAAAAGGGAAATCCAATCCTGAGAATGTAGGTTAACAGCAAATATGATTTGATATATAGTTTGGACTGGTTCCAGGAATATACAGGGTCCGGCAGAAGTAATGCTTGCTTCATTGTGGTTGGGGGAGTAATAATATGGTTGTAATAATCTATAGTTTTAATTTGAACATTTCACCTATGTTGTGCTTGAGTGTTACAGAATTACATGCTTATGATTTGGTAATAAAAGACTTTACAATAAAAAAGGCGTTATTTGTGCTGGACCCTGTAGGTTTGATAATAAGTAGAAAGAAGTTATCTTCAGAGTTGAGGAGCTAGGGAAGATATGACAGGACCTACCATGGTATCCTGCTTATAGTTAGTTCTCAGCAATTATTTTTAAAAATTATCTCCTATTGGTTACAGTTGATAATAATAATTGCAATCTTAAGGATTTTGTTGAGATAAAATTGAAAGGTAGGTATAGTAACTGGTTTAATCAAAATATAAAACTCTTTAGTTAAGATTTAACTTAATTTCCCCCATTTCCAAGTGATTCAATTCAATGATAAATATATTTTGTTTATAAGAACAAATATGTTTTTAAATAATGGGTTAATTTTATTTATTTTTCAAATTACTTTTTGTAGTTACCCAAGGCAACAGTGAATATTTTGAATCTTTTGTTTACTAAGTTCTTTTTGGGATGGATAATTGTGAAATTATTTTTTTAAAGATTTTATTTATTTGTTTTTAGAGGGGAAGGGAGAGAAAAAGAGAGAGTGAAACATCAGTGTGTGGTTGCCTCTTGTACACCCTGTGCTGGGGACCTGGTCCGCAGTGCAGGCATGTGCCCTGATGGGTATTGAACCAGCGACTTCTTGCTTCGCAGGCTGGCACTCAGTCCACTGAGCCATACCAACCAGGGCTAATTGTGAAATTATTAAGGCAAACAAGATCCAGTAGATTAGCTGTGGGTAACTGTGGATCGTATTTTCACTGTGAGATATTAGAACTATTACCATTACCAAAAACTTTAGTTTTCAGCACATTTATGTTTTTTTAAAAAAGATTTTATTTATTTACCATTTTTTTTAGAGAGAGGGGAAGGGAGGGATAAAGAGGGGGAGAGAAACATCAGTGTGTGAGAGATACATCAGTTGGTTGCCTTTCACATGCCTCCAACTAGGGACCTGACCCACAGCCCAGGCATATGCCCTGACAGGGAATCGAACCAGCAACCTTTTGGTTTGCAGGCCTGCACTCAATCCACTGAGCCACACCAGCTAGGACTCTTTTTTTTAATATATTTTATTAATACCTGTTGAAACAATATAAATAATGTTTTTTAAAAAAACTCTCACCCAAGGACAAGCTTATTGATTTTTAGAGAGAATTAGAAGAGAGAGAGAAACATCGATTGGCTGTCTCATACATTAGTTGGTTGCTTCATCAGTGCTCTGACCAGGGATCAAACCTGTAACCTAGGTGTGTGCCCTCAGAAGGAATCAAACCCTCAACCTTTCAGTTTATAGGACACCATTCCAACCAAGTGTGCCACACCAGCCGGGGCTAAATAATGGTTATTTAACATATGTATCAGTTTCTCAGCCAGGTGATTGTGAGAAATACAGATCAGATATCGAGCCCATTGCTCATTATTTTGTTTCGAAGTTTTTTTTTATATTAAAAATTTTAGCCCTGGCTGGTGTCGCTCAGTGGATTGAGGTCGGGCCTGGGAACCAGACAATCGAGGTTTGATTCCCAGCCAGGGCACATGCTTGGGTTGCAGGCCGGTTCCCTGCAGGCCACTTCCCATCAGGGGATGCACGAAAGGCAACCATACATTGACGTTTCTCTCCCTCTTGCCTTCCCTTCCCCTCTAAAGATAAATAAATAAAATCTTTAAAAAAATTTTTACATACAACTAAGAATATTTAGAAAGTTATATATCATGAATTCAGTTGTATTTTCCTTAGGATGTTCATCAAATAGAAGCAAAATTAGTTGTGTTTTGTGTGATTGTGCATAGTGTGTAAATCTGTGTGTGATCATTATCAGGTTTTAGTGCCAATATTAAGCCAACACCTTAAATTGAGTTGGGTATTCTTCATCCTTTTATAATTTTTTCTGCAGTTAAGAAAAGAATCTGGACCTAGAGGGTATTATGCTAGGTAAAATAAGTCAGAGAAAGACGAGTACCATATGATTTTACTTATATGTGGAATCTAAACAACAATATAGGTAAACAAACAAAGCAGAAGCAGACTCCTAGATACAGAAAACAGCCCATGGGGAGGGGGCTGGGGGGACTGGGCGAAAAGGGGAAGGGATTGAGAAGTACAATTTGGCAGTTACAAAATAGTCACGGGGAGGTAAAATACGGCATAGGGGATATGGAGTCAATAATAATATTTCCAGTAGGGTACTGGAAATATCAGGGGAAACACTTTGTAAAGTATGTGATTGTCTAACCACTATGCTGTATGCCTGAAACTGATAAACAGTGATACTGAATGTAAACTGTAATTGAAAAAAATTTTTAAAAGATAAAAACAAATAAAAAAGATTTTTTAGTCCTTGCCTATGTAGCTCATTTGGTTAAAAGTGTCATCCTGTACACCAAAAAGTTGGGGGTTTGATTCCCTGGTCAGGGCACATACCTAAGTTATGGGTTCGATCCCCTATGGAAAGCAAGAAATCCATGATTCTCTTTCACGTCGATGTTTCTCTCCTCCCTCCACCCCCCTTATTCTTGCTCTAGAATCAGTAAACATATATATATATATATAATTAGCAGTGAATATTATGTTCCACAAAGATTGGAGAAATATCAGCCTGTAACCATATTTGGTGCTTTTTCAGTTCATCTTCTGTTAACTAATTTTTTAGGATTTTCAAGTCTGACTTGAATTAATATTGACAATTCATGTTTTTATAGGAAGTCATGTACTGATTAAATGTTTATGATGTGCTATTTTGTGTTCTTTGTAAATATTTTGTTACTATTAAATTTTTTTTCTATGGTGTTAGCTTTCTGTTTGTGTTATTTTCAAATAATGGGCCTTTAGATTTATCAATTCTACCATTTTATGTATTAATTTCTCTTTTAACATCTTTTCTTTTTTCTCTGTTAGATTATGAAATGTTTCCAGCACATAATACATAGAAAACAATATATTTAACACCTATATACTTATACTCCCACAGAAGTAATAAATTATTGCATATAATTGAAGCCCACTCTCTGTTCTGTCCCTACCAGAAATAAACACTATTATGAATTTGGTGTTCATCATTCCCATTCTTGTTTTTATATTTTCAGAATAGATAGATGTTTCTACAAAGAATATATGGTTTTTTACCTGCATGTTTTCAGACTTTATATAAATATCATACTATATCATTCTAAAACTTGACTTTTTCATTCCATATTGTTTTTGAAATTTTTCAGTGCTGATTTATATATTCTAGATACTTATTTTTAGCTGCTGTTTAAAATTCTATTATATGAAGAAAATACAACAATTTATGTTTTTGTGGTGATTGAAGTTGTTTTTAATTTTCTATTTATAGATAGCACTATGATAGGCATTCTTGTACATGTCTTTTTGTTAACGTGTGAGAATTATTTTAGGGCAGTGATTTTCAATGCTTTTCATCTCATGACACACACAAACTAATTGCTAAAATTCTTTGGCACACCAAAAAATATGTTCTTTGCTGATCCGACCACACAAAAAAAATAGGTGTAATTTTGATTCATTCACACCAGATAGCTATTGTCGGGTTGGCTGTTGTCATTTTTTTATTTGACAGTCTAAGGGAAGAGAGCTAAGTACTCCTAACATTATAATAAATAGGTATCGCATGCTTGTGAAAATTCTTGTGGCACACTGGTTGAAAATCGCTGTTCTAGGGTATAATTTAAAAAGTAGACTTTCGTGTTAGAGTATATACACATGTGGAGGTTTACTGATATTGGCAAATGACCCTGCAGTGGTTGTACCAGTATATACAAGTGTATGGAAGTAACCTTTGCTCCACATTGTTGCCATTTGTTTGTTCTTATAGAAAAATTTCTTGATACTACTGCATTGAGCATTTATTTTTTAAACGTCCACTTTTAATAATAATTGCTTAAGTTGGGAATATACCTTCCAATATAACAATAATGGTTTTTAATCATATGTTTTTTATTTTTGTGTAATTTATTAATATATTTTGTCAAAATGTTTAAAATATATAATATAAAAGGTTCAGGTTTTATTTTTAATTGTACACATTTAGTTTTACTACATTTTGTGAAAGTAATGTGCCTCAAATTGTTTTTATTTTTTAGAATTTGAGGGTTGGTCAGAAGAAGGTATATTTTCTTTAGGGTGCAGTCATATTTTAAAAGATGATAGATCTGTCATGAATTGCTGATGTCAGGGACTCTCCTGACTAGTACCTCACTTTCTTGTTTTGTAACCCATTTTTTCCTTGTAGTCTTATGTTTTTTGAAATACTTTACATTACCTACATAAAATTTTATGAAAAAATTTATTATGTATAGATGCTTTTATAAAATACCCTTGTTTTACCATGCTCACCAGAGTGGCAAAAATCAAAAATCCGAGAATACCAGGTATAGTCACAGTTTGAAGAAATAGGAAACTCGGTGCTGCTGCTGAGGCAGCTGATTGGCAAAAACTATGTACAGGAGTTTGGCAATATTCCTATAAAGCTGAAAACATGTACACTACAACCTGGTAATTCCACTTTTATGTATGCTACTTCAGAGGAAGTCTCGAAATCATATGCAGGAATATTTACTGCAGTTTATTTTCAAAAAGTGCAAAATCGTAAATTACAGTAGTGCCTAAAAGTAGAATGGATCACACACTGTGGTAATGAAATAATATAGTGAGATGCTGTATAAGTTAAAATGAATACACTTGATCTAAGTTATCAGTGTAGATTTCAGAAACATAGGAATATGATACCATATAGATAAGAGTTAAATACACTTGACAGTATAATACAAAATTTATGAATACATCTAACATGTATGTATATATGTATAAATATATGAACTGGAATGATGCTGAATTTATGATAGTATTGGCCTCTAGAGAGTGAGAACAAAGGAAGCATCACCTTTATCTTAAAGTTTAACATCTGTAAATAAAAATAAACATCTGAAACATTAAATAGTACTCATTGCAATTTTCCTGGAATTCAAGATGTACTGTCACTGTTCATTCCTTTTGTCCAGGTTGTGGCATTATGGTTGATCATCTTAAAAATGCTTTCTGTACTAGTCTGTATTTTCCATGTTCTGCACAACGAAACATTTTTTTAAAAAAATTATAACCAGAGAAAACTCTGATTTAAAAAGACCCATCTGTCTTATTTACCCCTTGTTTTGTTTTGGGGGAGTGGGGGGAGTGGAGTGTGTGGGGCACTTAACATTCCCCTGTGGCCAGTATTTATAATTCCCAGTGTATTCTTTTCGTTTTTCTCTATATTTGCTGCTCTCGTTTTTTCTCTATGTGGCTTAATTCAAACCATTGTCATGTATCACATATTGAATTTACTTTTCTGCTCTGTAGGTTAAAGAAGAGATGCTATTTGAAGCATTAGTTACGAGGAAGACTGTGACAGTGGGAGAGAAGCTTATTTTACCATACAAGCTGGCAGAGGTATGAATAGGTTTTCTTTGGATTGAAATACTCTGAACATTTTTAGAAGTTTGGGTTTGTGTTGTTTCTCTTAATAGAATGAAAATAACAACCAGAAAGAAGTATTGACTGAAATATTTCTGGGGTCTTGAAATTTGATTGTGAACTTAGATTCAACTTGGAAACTTAAAGTTGAATGTGATAGTAAGCAATAGGCTTTCATTTTTTAAAAAGATCTTAATCCGTTCACCATTCTTAGGTTTCATGTTATTAATATGGGGTGCATTGATGGTAGGTGGAATTATAAATGAGTAGTATTTGACCTAACTGATTACAGTTTCTTGAGGCAGTTTTGTTTCTCTTGGCAAATCGTACTCGCCTGGTTTACTTTTTCAGTTTTCCTGTTCAGTCTTTCTTTCCTTCTGACCTTTGAAGGATGGGGTGCCCTACAACAGTCTTTGTCTTTCCTTCTTATATTCCTTATTTAGATTACTTTACCTAGTCTCATGGTGTTAAATATTATCTGTATAAGGTGAGGTGGTTTTTTTTGCTATAGTGAGCCATTATTCTTACTGTACTAATCAGGTATATAGAAATAGGAATCTATTTTATACAGTAATTTTATTAAAGTGGTAAGAAATCGAACTATGACAGTTATAAGAACAGGATAGCAATATGAGATTAGAATACACAGGGGTGGGAAAACAGTGATTGAACTGTAGGGAATGCTTTGTGGGCTGACATTGATTTATTTATCCTACTTTTTTGGGTCCCCCCTAACTGCCTACAAATCTGCATTTCTTCCTTATGTCAGGTATCTTATGTCATATTTAATAGTCTCCAATTTTGAGAGCCCCTTTCTAAATAATGGAAAAAACCCAAGTTTTTTTAATGTAAATGGTCACTGTTTTTCTATTTTCTTTAATAGCGTTTTTCATTATAAAATATTTATTTACATTTTTTACTTCAAACTTTCTAAGATTGTTTTTATAGTCTCCGATTTATTTTTATTTACATTTGTGTAGTGTATTTATTTGTTTAGAAATATTTGGAAACCTTTGTGCTCAGTAATGTGCTAGGCATTAGGTATAAAATGAGGATTTTAGTATTTCACTTGAAGAGCAATGAAATCTCTTAAAATGTTTTAAACAAAAAAGATGTGTAAAGAGTCATTTGGAAGAGCATATATTTGTTTTCTATGAGTATGTAATAGGCTTAGACACTTGATAGAATACATTTTTATTATCTGACAGTTGCCATGGATTACTAAATCTGGGCATGGGTTAGCTAGGCGTTAGGCTCAGGGTTCCCAGGTGAAGCCAAGTTGTCTGTCAAGGCTGTGATCTCATCCGACATTTAACATCCTCTTCCAAGTTCACAGATCGTCCACAGGATTCAGTTTCTTGCAGTTGTAACATTGAGAATCTACTTTCTATGGAATGTCTGGGACCATTCCTAGCAGTTAGAGTTTACTTGCCATTTCTTGCCATGTGGTCCTGTTGACAACATGGCAGTTTGCTTGTTCAAGACCAGCAGAATCTCAGATGAAGAACTCAATTTTTAAAAAATTTTTTTATTTACTGATTTTTTGTGTGTGAGAGAGAGAAGAAGGTGGGTGGTGGGAGAGAGAGAGAGAGAAACACTGATTTATTGTTCCATTTATTTATGCATTCATTGGTTGATTCTTGTATGCGCCCTGACCAGGGATTGAACCCACAACCTTGGTGTATTGGGGTGATGCTCTAACCAACTGAGCTACCCAGTTGGGGCAAATCATTTTTTTTAAAGAACTTTTCTCTAAGTCAGCTCTACCCAGGATAATCTTCCTATGATTAACTAAAAATATCAACTGATATTGGGCCATAATTAAATCTTTAAATTGTAATCTTCACTTTTTTGTAATATAACATGAGACAATGTGGAGAGTGAAATCCATCATATTTATAGTCCTGCCCGCATTTCAGTTCTGTACATGTGATACAGAATATGTACCCCAGGAGGTGGGAGTCTTGAGGGTCATCTTAGGATTCGAAAACACAGGACAAGAGTGAATGTGGAGGCTGTAGTGGTACTGAGGAGAAGGATGTTTCCTGCTTTGTCTAGAATGGTGAAATATTGATAGAAATGAATATATTTAAAATGAGAAAATTTTATATGCTAAAATCAATAAAATCCAGCAGCAATTTGCTTACTGGGAAGTAAGGAGGAAGAAGTAATGTCAAGGATCCATCCTAATTTTCTGGATCGTACAATTGTAATTATATTGGTACTGTTTTTATTGAGATAGGAGACACTAATGAGGTCTTATTTCCGTGGGAAAATATTAATTTGGGCTTATTGAGATTTAAGGTGTGATAGGCAGGACTGCATTTCAGAGAACAGAGGCTGAAAGTATATAATATTGGGAGTTATGGGATAAATAGGTATTGGCATACTTTGGTAAATGTGGATTCTATTTGACTATGTTTTAAGAAAATAGTACTTAACTATAAGCCACAAAGACGTGGGTTTTAGTTTTTAATTTAATGTGAAGGTCTGTCTTTTAGCTAAAAATATTCAACCCATCTAAATTGTGATAACCAATGTGTTTTCTTATTCTTGTTATTTTTGTATCTTATGCTTATTTATTTAGTTTTAAAGTGTTTTACTTTTGCTGAATATGATTAGATTATCTTTATTCCCCCTTTTTCTCTCTGGGAGAAATAGAATGGAAATTCTTTCTATATATTCTGTGATTTTACTGATATTTTAAAGACAGCTTTGTTGTAACTTGCCTAAATTCAGAATTCTAGGGCCACATTTCTTTTTCAGAACTTGTAAACATTTTAAAATTATTTTTGAGTTGATAATGTTAAAGGTGAAAAATTGATACCTGTCTTCTCTTTGGTAGTTGTTTAGCTAGTATTTGTGTGTGCATAAATTTAAATTTAAATTTAAACCTAAGCTGTAGCCTAAGAGTTTGAGTAATTTGACTAAGGTCACACAGAGTAAGGGGAGAAACTGGGATTGTAAAATAGTCAACTTGTTAATCTTCATTCTCTACTTCCTATAAACTTTAGAACTGAATATAAATATGTACCTGAATATACAAACTTTCAAATAAGTCCTTAGGTGATAAATTTATAAATTATTGTATCCTCAGTGCTAAGACAAAATTTTCTAAGATACATGCTCCACTTTTAGGTTGTGGTACTTCTTTTTTTAAAAACATTTAAAAAAAGATTTTGTTTATTTATCTTTAGAGGGGAAGGGAAGGAGAAAGGGAGAGAAACATCAATGTATGGTTGCCCCTTGTGTGTCCCTTGCTGGAAAGTGGCCTGCAACCCAGGCATGTGCCCTGACTGGGAATCAAACTGTGATCCTTTAGTTCACAGGCCTGCACCCAATCCACTGAGCTACACCAGCCAGGGCAGGTTGTAGTACTTTTTAAATGTTGAATTTTCTTCAGTAGAATTTATGTTTTAAAACAATTTCAGGTTTACAGAAAAATTTAGCAGATAGTACAGAGTTTACATAAACTGGGAAAAGTTTGAAATGAGGGGAAAATAAATTGCATAACTCTATAATGAAAGAATTGTTATTTTGTGTAGGGATGGAGAAATTCTAGAGGTTATTATTAATGACAAGCTGAAGACAATCAGGAATATAATTGTGGTGCTAGTATGATAATATTTTAAGAGTCTGACTAGGATTCTGCAGGTAGCTGATATCTTTTTGCTAACAGATTTATTGCTTTGCCTGTTAATAGTCTTCCCCACATTAACTGGCAAGGTTCATTTGTTTGTAAACTTTCTAGTATACCTTCTTTACTAGGTGAAATATACACATTTTCAGTAAAACTGTTTTGAACTGAGTGACCTGCATTTCCCCTTATCTTTCAATTAGTTTTAGCCTAGATTCTTTGGGTTGAACCAAGTTAATGAGTGTATATAGAAAACTTTAATTATAGGCTATTGAGAGCAAAATCAATTTATAATTTGAGATAGTGAGCTTTCTTTTTTGAATGAAAGCAAAACACACTTTGTTATATCTTAGTCAAATTATTGCCATTTTCACTTGTACTCCTAACCCTTTCTTTTTTTTCAGGCTGTGACAGTGAGGAACTCCATGGCTAAGTCTTTATATAGCGCCCTATTTGACTGGATAGTTTTTCGGATTAATCATGCACTTCTGAATAGTAAAGATTTGGAGCAAAATACCAAGGTACACATCCATATATATATTTTTCCAGAAAATGGTGTCAATAAAATGGTTAATAGATTAAACTTAAAAAGATAGAATTATATAAAAGTCATAAGAATCATCTTTTATCTGTATTCCCTGCTGTTTCCGTCCTTATTTCTGTTATTACTACCCTATCCAGAGGAACTGTTCTTTGCAGTCTGTGTCTTTCCAGATATTTTTTTTCTTATGTACTTATATTTCTATAGATGTGCATGTAGTGTTGCTTTTAAACATAAAGATACAATTATGCTGTTGTCAAGGTAAGAAATGTGCAAACCTGTGGAGAATTTTTATGGGATCATTTGAGCCAAACTGGCAGCATATGCCCGGGAACAACGGGATCTCAAATGCTGAGGAGTATAGCATTTTTGGGGTATCTTTTATGCATTTGAAATTAGAAGGGAAATAAGAAAGATGACATGAAGGTGGGAGGAGGCAGCGGGATGGTTGAGATTATATGCTTTCTTGAGGGTTAACACCCCTTGGAGGGGTATTACTTACGGTATTTCAAAGGTATCTTAACCTAAGTGCGCAAGAACAGTGGACAGGCTGGCTTAAAGCTTTTCACTAAAGAGGTGCTAGGCCTGGGGCATGAGTACTCAGCCATGACCTGCCCAGTTAGGAATTTTCGAGCAGATCACCTTGTTAGGTTACTTTCCACAGAACCCCTTTCGTCCACACTATCTGTATTGTGTCTACAACTTGTAAACTTGTAATTTTTTAAAGATTTATTTATTTATCTTTAGAGGGGAAGTGAAAGAGAGAGGGAGAGAAATATCAATGTATGGTTGCCTCTTGTGTGTCCCCTGCTGGGAACTGGCCTGCAACCCAGGCATGTGCCCTGACTGGGAATCGAACCTCGGTTGTTTGGTTCACACGCCCGTGCTCAATCCACTGAGCTATACCAGCCAGGGCTATAACTTGTAATTTTTTTTACCTAGTATGTCTTGAAAAGTATTTCTAACTTACTATTTTTCTTATTATTATACTTTTAGAATATTATGTTTTATATTCAGTTGTTTTAAATTGAATTTATTGGAGTGATTGTTAAGAAAATTATATAGGTTTAAAGTATACAGTTCTATAATACATCATCTGTATATTGTATTGTGTCACCACCTCTAGTCAAGTCTCCTTCCATCACTATTTATCCTCCCTTTACCTCTCTTCTACCTCTTCTCACCCCCATTTCCCTCTGGTGATCACCATACTATTGTCTGTGTCTTTGCAGTGGGTTTTTATTGTTTTTTTTGTTTTTTGCTCAGTCCCTTTACCTTTTTTACCCAGTCCCCAACCCCCTTCCCTTCAGCCAGCTGTCTCTCTCTTCCCTGTATCTATGTGTGCCTCATTATTTTTAACAAGTAATATATAGTTTAGATGTGTAACCATAGGTTCACCCATTAAAAATATATTCCATTTGTTTTATTGTTAAAATGATAATGTAACAAATATTCTTTATGTACATTTCTCTAGGACAAAAATCCTTAAAATGAATTGATGGATTTAAGAATATATAGGTTTAAAAATTTTGGTAGCTGCTGCTAATTTGCCTTTTTAAAAAAATATTTTACTTCTTTTTTTATTTTTAGAGAGAGGGGAAGGGAAGGCGGAAGAGAGGGAGAGAAACATCAATGTGTGGTTGCCTCTCACGTGGCTCCCCCACTGGGGACCGGGCCCGCAACCCAGGCATGTGCCCTGACTGGGAATCAAACAGTGACCCTATGGTTTGCAGCCCGGCTCAATCCACTGAGCTACACCAGCCAGTGCCTAATTTGCCTTTTCAAAAAACATTGTGGCTTTTCAAAAAACACTGTACACTTTTACTAGTAGTGTATGAAAGTCCCTATTTCCTTTCCTCACATCGGATGTTACCGGTATTTTCATCTAATCTGATATGGAGGACTAGCCTGTTTTGTTGCTAGTGTTTGTTTTTTTTAATCCTCACCTGAGGACATGCTTATTGATTTTAGAGAGAGGGGAAGGGAGGAAGAGAGAAAGGAAGAGAAACTTCATTGTGAGAGAGAAACATCAATTGGTTGCCTCTTGCACATGCCCCCACAGGAGACTGAGCCACAATTCAGGGTTGATCCTGTGGCTTTTTGTCTTACTGGATGATGCTCCAAGCAGCTGAACTACACCAGCCAAGGTGCCCAGGTTTTTAATGATAGATGAAAATTGAGCATCTTCTCATGTTTTCTCTATTTTATTTCTTTTATTTATATGTTTTTCCTATTTTTATATTCATTTTTTTGTTATTCCTCTTTAAGTGTCATTGTGGATATTGTAGAGACTTAAGTTTGACATACATTACATATATTTCCTCTTGATTGCAAAGATTTGTTCATGTGTTTTTTAACCCCATATGTTTTAAACTTCTGTAATAGTGAATTCTGATATTCTCTTTATTTATTGTCCTGGGCTGATTTATTTATTTTTCTTATGTAGGAAGGCCTCTTCAGCCCAAGATGATACAATATTTATTCTCATGCTTTTAGAATATAATTTTTTTGTTTTGTTTCTTCTTAAGATTTTATTTATTTTTAGACAGAGGGGAAGAGAGGGAGAAAGAGATGGAAACATCAATGTGTGGTTGCCTCTTACCCCCCCCTCCCGCCCCCACCCACTAGGGACCTGGCTTGCAACCCAGGCATGTGACCTGACTGGGAATTGAACCAGTGACCCTTTGGTTCACAGGCTGGTGTTCAATCCACTGAGTCACACCAGCCAGGAGAATGTAATGTTTTATATTCAGTAATTTTTTCCAATTGGAATTTGTTTTTAATATGGTAGATTTTATAATTTAATTTTAATTATTTAAAGATTATTTTCATTTATATTTCCTGAGAACTTTCATGGAATAGTCTGCCTTTTCAGGCTGTTTAGAAAGATCATCTTTTAAAAAAATTTAGATATAAAAAAAATTTTAACATTGAAAAAACCTGATTTTAGAGGGGCGTGGGAGAGAGAGGAACAGACAGGGACAGAGAGAAATCAACTTGTTGCTCCACTTATTTATGCATTCATTTGTTGATTCTTATATGTTCCCTGCCTGGGAATCCAATTCACAACCCTGGCTTATCTGGGTGACGCTCTAACCAACTGAGCTACCTGGCCAAGGCCTAGAAATGTCATCTCTAATCTTCCTCTTTGCGGTGGGGATCCTGTGTACTGTCCTGGTTCCTGTAATGTACTGAGGACAAGGGAAAGGGCTCTGGCCCTTGTGGTGTTGGTGGCTTCCAGTCTGTCAGTTCTGTCATCAAGTGCTGGGACATGGAGAAAAGGAAAAAATAAAAAGAAGAAATGTCATCTTTATTACTTAATTTAAATGTAAAATTGCATTTATCTGAACTTTTCATGCTTTGTTGTAAGCCTATAGTTACAGTATTAATTTTAATTGTAATCTAATTTACCAAATTGACTGATTTTTGAAGGCTATTATTTTCATAAGGGCTTAGAATTTAGTCAGCAGAATTCAATAAAATACTTTTTTGGGGTGAGGGATAGTAGGAAATAGAACTCAATTTTATAGATTTAGATACTTATGGGAAACAAATTACTTTTAATGGAGACTTTTAAAAATGTCTTACTATTTATAACTCATTCCATCAGTTTGCCTAGTATCTGTCTTAGCACCAGTGGAGAAAAATTGTTTTCATTTAACCAAAATTGTCATTCAACTATATTTAAAAAATGAGGTAGAGTGGTGAGAAGAATGTTGGTTTTGGTATATTTGAGTTAAATCCTTGTCATCCACAGTAGAAGTTAGAAGATAATTTCTACACGTGAAATATCAAGAAAGAGAAGAGTAAACATTTTGGCCCTGGCCAAGGGTCAGTTAGGTCATTTGGTTACAGCTTCATCCTTATATGTCAGGAGTGTCAAACTTATTTTCACCAGGGGCCACATCAGCCTCGCGGTTGCTTTCAAAGGGCTGTATGTAATTTTAGGACTGTATAAGTGTAACTGCTCCTTAACTGGGGGCAAGGAGCTTGACACTGCCGCTGAGTAGAAACAAGGTGCCAGGTTGGATAAAACGAGGTGGAGGGCTGGATTCGGCCTGTGGGCCTTGTGTTTGCCACCTGCGCTATATGCCAAGGTTGTACATTAGATCTCCTGTCAGGGCACATATAAGAATCAACCGATGAATGCATGAGTAAGTGGAGCAGCAAATCAATGTCTCTGTCTCTCTGTCTCTTTCCCTCTCTTTCTCCCTCTCTCTTTCTTCCTCTCTCTTTCCCTTTCTCCCTTCCTTTCCCCTAAAATCAATAAATAAAACAAAGTTACAAGAAAAAAGAATAAGCATTTGTATACTATACTATACTACACTATACTATACTATACTATACTATACTATACTATACTATACTATACTATACTATACTATACTATTCCATGCCAAAAAGCTAGATGATTTGACTTTAGTTGACTCTAGGGTGCAGAAATTGAGGATGAAGAAGAGATTGCTGTTTTTTAAAAATAATTCTTTTAGAACTATTTAACATTACAAACCTTGTGCAGTTTTTTAAAAAACATTTAGAAAATTTATTTATTTTAGCAAGGGGGGAAGAGAGAGAGAGAGTAGATTGATGTGAGAGAGATACATAGATTGGTTGCCTCTGGCACGTGCCCCAACCAGGGACCGAATCTGCAACCTAGGCATGTGCCCTTACCAGGAATTGAGCCAGTGACCCTTCGTTTCATGGGATGAGGCCCAACCAACTGAGCCACACTGGCCAGGGCCAGTTTTTAAAAAGAAATATAAAAATTTTAACTTCAAGAAACCATATATTCTGATAATCAGTGTTGTTTCTGGCTTGCACAAGGCTGGTTGTGCATTCTTGTCAGCTTGGTTTTTAAAGCAGAAATCTATTGGGATATGGAAGTCAAAGTAGAAGAAATCGAATGGTCCTCTTGATTAATAACAAGGTATAGATAGGAGTGACCTAATTTTACTGAAGCAACTTTTGTCTTCTCATAGCCTGTTGTTTCCAATCCTTTTCTCCTGGAGTTCAGGGATTTCTGAGATTGAGATAACAGGCTGCTAACTCTGCTTTGTCCATTTATGTAGAATAGTCAATGGATCATATGTGTTAAATTTTTGGATTTATAAAATAGGACAAAAAGAAAAGATGAAGATGATGAGAACTAAAATGCTTTAAAAAATTAATGTATTTACTTTTAGAGCAAGGGGAAGGGTGGGAGAAAGAGGGAGAGAAAGAAACGTCAGTGTGGGATTGCCTCTTGCTGCTCCCTACTGGGGACCTGGCCTGCAACCCAGGCATGTGCCCTGACTGGGAATTGAACAGGCAACCCTTTGCTTCACAGCCTGGCGATCAGTCCATTGAGCTACACCAGCCAGGGCTAAAATGCTTTTTATTTGTGCTAGTTTGGTTCAACATTAGCCACTCCCAAACCTCAATCTTGTCCACTGCTATAGAACTTTGGAGCATTTTGTTCCTTTTATTGTAGATATTATTCATGAACTAAAATTGAGCATCATTTTTTAACTATAATTGTTTCCTGTTTTACAGACTTTGTCTATTGGTGTTCTTGATATTTTTGGGTTTGAAGATTATGAAAATAACAGCTTTGAACAGTTCTGTATTAATTTTGCTAATGAACGTTTACAGCACTACTTTAATCAGCACATCTTTAAATTGGAACAAGTAAGTACCTAAATGTGTGTCTCCTTGCCCCTCTGACACTCTTTCAGCCCCCACCTTCTTACATACGTACATGTAACATTTTGAGTCATAGTCACCATAAGCGTTTTAAATCTTGGATTTCAATATAGATATTGTAGTTTTCATATTAGTGTAAGCAAATGATAGGTTTTGAGCTATATCATACTGGGTTGTTGTTGTTTTTTAATAGGCCCCAAGTAGATTCAATAATATGTGCTTGTTCAATTGTACCTTGGAATGAAAAATGGGTGGGTTTGTTGTGGGTTTCTGTTCTTGTTGATTTTTAATTGATGACATGAGCTTGGTCACTGTGTAATACTAAGGATGCTTGTTTGATTGCTTTGGCCTCTTAGTTCCAGAGTGGGATAGAGGAGCTTATAATGCAATCCCTAATCAACTCAGAGTGCAGCTATAGTAAACAAAATAGTATAGAGAGACCAAAATTGGTAACTAGATATTTCTTGTAAGCTCAAATTGATTTAGGATAGGAAGAGCCAACAGTTTCCATGAGAATTCTTAGATTAAATATAGAGTAAAAGAAAATGTAGAGTTTTTCTCCAAGCCAAATTTGAAGTCAGTAACAAGTTAGGTTGTAGCACAGTATTTCAGTTTATGTATGAGGACATAAGCAGAAGCAGGGTTTACATGGTGACTCAACGGAAATGGTGAACAAATGAAATGAACAGAAAGACCATAACAGGTTTACAAAACAGAAAACAAAATATCTTCCCTGTCATTGCCTTCTGTCCTACCTCAGTTTTGTTTAGAGGGTAATGAGAACTGAGTATAGTAGCACAGGCAACATAGGTCTGCTCATCTTGATGAATGCTTAAAGATTTTAACACATGACTTTTTAATTAGACTCTTCCATAGAGCTGTTCAAAGATAGTATTATTTGCTATATTATTAGCTAGCATTATGTACTGCCTGCTGTTTCATAGGCAGGTACTATTGTTTTTATTCTAGTTTTAGAGATGATGCCTAAAGCAAATATTCAAGCCTTAACACTCTGGTTCTATAATTTTTGTTTTTCATTAAAAGTGGAGCTGGGATTGATCTCTTGACTTAGTCCAGTGTTCTTTTAACTAGTTCATGCCATATTAGAATTTTTATCTCTTGAAAATGAATACGTGTTGGAGGGTAATGGAATGCATTTTGTTGACTGTGTTCTGTATTTTACAAAGGAAAGCATCACCTGTTCTGTAGATCATTAAACAGAGATTGCTTAAATTACTTTTGAGGAACAAATGCATTTTGTTTATTGTGAACTGAAATTATTCTTACCTTTTCTAGAAGTCTAGCTTAGACATGGAGGATCTACAAGAAGTGCCTTATTTACCTAAAAACATCTACAAAAATAAAACCGTTTATACAAATGTGTTCATAACTACTTGGGTGTGGTTGACTCTCATTGTTTTTCTACTGTAAATACTATAATTTTAGGCAATGTAGAATTACAGGATCTGAAAACAGAAACTAATGCGTATCTATTTTTTCTTTTGCATCTTAGTTTTCTGTAATTTGTGATGTAATGCATATGGTTGTGAGGTACTTTTTGGGGAGTTTAGAAACCTTATACCTGTTTATTATCTATTTTATTCTTTCTCTGCTCATGTTATTTCTCTTGAAGTGGATTTGCTGGGAATAAGAGATTTAAAGCATTTTAAATATTGTGTTATTTATTTATCAGTGGTACCTGGTATGAGATAGGTATTCAGTGATTGTTAAAATTAATTTGAATGCAATATCAGTTTAGATGATAAAAATTTTTGAAAATGGAGATAGAAATAGAAAATTGGCAAAGATTCTTTGATTGAAAACGTCTTGAAGATATTATTGAAGTACACCTTTACAATTTGTTCAAAAGTAGTACTTAAGCACATAGGATGTAATAATTGCAATGTAGGATAGTAAGTGCTATAATTAGACATAAGTAAAGTAGCAATATAAAGGATGAAGTTGATTAGGCCTTCATGAAGGTTTGCAAAAATTTCCCAGGGATGAATCAGGAGTATAATTTTGAATAGTAGGTTGAGTTTACCAGATTGTCAGTGAGGAAAAGATATTTTAAACAAAGGTAACAATATCCTTAAAACTATGAGACATAAGCTGGCACAGCACTTTTTTTTTTAAACTTTTTTATTGATTATGCCATTACATTTGTTCTATTCCCCACCTCCATTCCCCTCCACCCTGCATACCCCTCCCCCACCATTTCCCCCTTTAGTTCATGAACAAGTGTCTCAAATTCTTTAGATTCTGTATTTCCCCTACTATTCTTACCCTCCCCCCTATCTATTTTCTATCTACTGTCTATGCTACTTATTTTCTGTACCTTCTCCCCCCTTCTCCTTCTCCCACTCCCCCTGTTGCTAACCCTCCATGTGATCTTCATTTCTATGGTTCTGCTCCTGATCTAGCTGTCCTCTTAGTTTGCTTTTGTTTTAGGTGTGGTTCTTAATAACTGTGAGTTTGCTGTCCTTTCACTGTTCATCTTTTTTATCTTCTTTTTCTTAGGTAAGTCCCTTTAACATTTCATATAATAAGGGCTTAATGATGATGAACTCCTTGGATTTGATCTTATCTAAGAAGCACTTTATCTGCCCTTCCATTCTAAATGAAAACTTTGCTGGATAGAGCAATCTTGGTTGTAGGTCTTTGGATTTCATGACTTGGAATACCTCTTTCCAGCCCCTTTTTGCCTGTAAGGTCTCTTTTGAGAAATCAGCTGACAGTCTGATGGGAACTCCTTTGTAGGTGACTGTCCCCTTATCTCTTGCTGCTTCTAGGATTCTCTCCTTCATTTTAATTTTGGCTAATGTAATGATGATGTGCCTTGGTGTGTGTCTTCTTGGGTCCAACTTCTTTGGGACTCTCTGAGCTTCCTGGATTTCCTGGAAGTCTATTTCCTCTGCCAGAATGGGGAAGTTCTCTTTTATTATTTGTTCAAATAAGGTTTCCACTCGTGACTCTTCCCCTTCTGGTACCCCTATAATTCGAATGTTGGAACGTTTAAAATGTCCTGAAGGTTCCTAAGCTTCTCCTCATTTTATTGAATTCTTGTTTCTTCATTCTTTTCTGTTTGATCATTTTTTTCTTCCTTCTGGTCCACTCCATTGATTTGAGCCCCAATCTCCTTTCCATTACTATTGGTTTCCTTTGTATTACCATTCATTTCAATTATTTTAGCTTCCATATGTTTCTCTAATTTGTGACTAAAATCAACCAGTTCTGTGAGGATCCTGATCACCAGTGTTTTGAACTGTGCATCTAAAAGATTGGCTATTTCTTTATCACTTAGACTGATTGGCTCTGGGGCTCTGAGTTGTTCTTGAGCCATTTTTGGTCTGTTCATGCCGTTAAGTAAGCTGAGTGAAGCCTTAGTTGTTTACCTGGACGGGACCACCCAGGTCGCTGGTTTGTGACGCTGTGTGTGGGGGCGTCGTCCGAGAGGGAACAATGGCGGTCCTTTCCGCTAGCCCAGTCCGTGCAGTCCCACCATTTGCCCCGGCCTGTTTATCCGATCGGAATTGTGCGATCCTGCTGCCCCGCACCTGCTCCCCTCTTCACTGGTTTATCTGCACGCAGATGCGGGACCGACGGCAGACAGCCAGCCGGGCCTCTTCCCTGTGTGCTTCTGTAGCTAGCTTGCTCTTTGCGCTTTCGGCTGCTCGCGCACTACCCGTTTGGGGATTTTTCTTGCCAACCTGCTCCGCTGCTGGCTTCGCTCCTCTTACCGGTTTAGCTGAGCATTTCGTTGTCTTTGGACTCCGTATTGTCAATTTTCTGTGTGGCTTGGTTGTGTTTTTTGTTGTTAAAAATAGTTGTTCTTAGATTTGGTTGTGCACGGAAGCAAGGTGGTTCCACCTATGCCTCCATCTTGGGGGAAGTCCTGGCACAGCACTTTTGATGAAATGGAAATAGTTCTGTGTAACCAAAATATGGGATACAAAATGTAGAATGCAGGCAGGAAGAAAGGTAAGTTTCATGAGAGAGCCTAAGGTCAGATAGTTTTGTGTCTTATATACTGTAAGGAGAAGATTAGAATTTTTCGTTTAGAAATGAGGAGGCATTTGAAGTATCTTAAGCAGAGGATTTGACTTGGAACTGTGGAAGATGGACTGAAGAGAAGTGAACTAGAGGGAAGGGCGTAATCTATGAGCCAAATGAGATAGCAGTGTGGGCGAGTGAGTGAATCCTGAATCAGGGTTTCGTTAGAGAGAATGTGGAATAAGAGACAGACCAAAAGAGGATTCTGTGATTTGAAAGTCTATTTATTGTTCTTATTTTTAATAGTACTGTCTTCTTAGTTCCTTTACTTGCTTAGAATTATCCTTCAGGTCACTGATTCATCACTCAGTGGAGTAATAATAGTGTCAGGCACTGTCTTGATATTGAAGATAGAAAATTTGAGCACAGGGATCTTATTTGAGGAGTTTATAATCTAGTGAATTTTTCTTTAGTCTATTTCACTTCTGGGGATGTCAGACTAGGACATTTTGATCAAACTTGCCTTGAAAAAAACTGAACAAAATATATTTGAAGGTATTGGAGTACCTTCAAACAAGTAAAGTTTTACAGCTCTTAGATCTGTAAGAAGGAAGCTCAGGGAGATGAGCCCCACACTTGTGGACTTCTCTAGTCTGGTAGGGAGCTACTGACTCTCAGAGAGTCAAGACTTGAGAATCTGAGAGGCTGAACAGGGTTTTCTCCAGATGAAACAGCAAAGAGGAGCCCCCCTGGCAACCTCCATAAGCCTTAGGTTAAGACCCCATTATTTAAAACAACTTTATGTGTTTATAAGTAGACTTACGAAAAAATACTTTTCAAAACTGACATATAGGCAATACAAATTTAAAATCTAAATTTCAATTAAGAAATTGAAAATGTAATTAAAAATCTTTCCATAAAGAACATTGTAAGCTAAGACGGCTTCACCAGTGAAACATGAGAGAAGAAATAATACCAGTGTGACATAAATTATAATGTGAAATAGTGAAAAAGGGACAATTTTCAACTCATTTTAGGGAGCGAAGAGAACATTTGATATTCAAATCTGTCAAGGATATTAGAAGTGGAAATTAAAGTCAACTTTACTCATAAACAAAGATTCAAAAATTTTAAACAAATATTAGCAAACTAATTTCAGCAAGCTTTAATATAAAAGGGTAATATGTCAGAACCAAGTGGAGGATTTTCTTGGTGAGATTTAACATTTAACCTTTAATCAATTTAATTCATCTATTACCCAAATGGAAAAAAACCCTCCTGGTGATTTCAGTAGAAGTATAAAATGCATTTGATTAACTTACGTGTATATTCATGTTAAAAGAAAGAAATCCCTTAGTAAACTAGGAATAGAAGGCAATGTCTTGATAAAAGATATTCACAAAAAAACTTACAGGTAATGTCATAGTTAATTGAGACAGGCTGAATACTTTCCCCCTAAGATTGAGAACAAGTCAAGGCTGTTTCCTAAAGAGTTTTTATCATGAACATAGGCATGTGAGGACATCCAAATGGGTAGTGAACATGGAGAAGATTTCTTATTTATTAGTCACCAGGGAAATAAAAATTAAAACCACAACGATACACCCCTAGGCATTCACCAGAATGACTAAAATGAAAAAGACACAAGCAGAATTAGGGAGATACTGTGCATGAGGAAGTCCCATACACTGGTGGTGAGTGCATAGATTGGTATAACCATTTTAGAAAGTCATTAGGAAGTATCTCCTGAGGTTATACAGGTGTAGATTATAAGCTGGTGTTTTCACTCTCAGAGTGCATATAAACATACACCAAAAGTTTTGTGCAGAAATCATCAAAATGGCATTATTTTTAATGGCCCCAAATTAGGAATAAGTGTAATGTCTGTCGACAGTACAGTGGGGAATAAATTGCATTTAAATACTATACAGCATTGGTTCTCAAAGTTTTTTCTTCCTTTACCCCTGTATATATGTTCTTTGGCTACTCTGTTCCCTGTGCTGTTCTAAGCATCCCAGTGACTATTCCTGGAACTAGTGGTGTAGCATCAGCATCAACAAGGAACTTGTTAGAAATGCAAATATTGGACTCCACCCTATATCTAGTCAGAAATTCTGGGCTTAGGGCCCAGCAGTCTGTTTTAACAAGCCCTGTATGTGATTCTGTTGCACATTAAAGTTTGAGAACTAATGCTGTGTAGCAGATTTTGGCATGCTTTTCCTATAAAGGAACAGCTAAATAAGTCTTGGGATTTTAGGGGGGGTATATGGTCTCAACTTTGCTGTTATATTGGGACAGCAGCCATAGGTAATGTATAAATGAGCAAATGTGATATTTAACAACCTCTGCCCTATAGCAGTTAAAATGAATGAATCCTATAACATGGATGTGTCTCTGAAACATAATGTTGAGGAAAAAAAGCCAGATGAAAAAATATGTATGTACAATTTTATTTACATAATATTTTTTAAAAGGTGAATCTTGTCACTGCTACCAGAAGTTAGGATAATGTTAACATTGGGCAAGATTCATCATCATCGGGGAAGAGATGAGTTGGAATTTTGGACTGCTAGTAATGTCTATAAAAGTCCACGTGTTTGTACTACCTAGTACACTTGTTAGTTGTGCTGTGTAAAAGAAGAAAGAGGAAAAAACTTTCTTAGTGCCATTTGGAGATGACCATTATATAGCAATACTTGTGAAAAAAGTTTTAAAATAATTTTTTAATTTTTCAATTATAGTTGACATATAATACTATATTAATTTCAGGTGTACAACATAGTAATTAGACATTTTTTAGATGTGATTCATCTTTTATTCTTTTTCTAGCAAACATAATATGAACAAAACTATATTGCTCACTATAATTTTACGCATTCTTTTTTGCTTTATACAAGTTTTAAACATATGTAATGGGTAAAATTTTTGACTTAACACATATTCCAGGACTCCAACATAATTTCTTTTATTTTTACTTTTATTTTATTTTTAAAATTACATTGTTTATGCATTACAGTTGTCCCAGTATTTCCCCCTTCCTTCCCCTCCACCCAGCTCCCCCCACCCTAGGCAGTCCCCACACCATTGTCCATGTCTATGGGTCATGTATATATATGTTCTTTGGCTAACTCTGTTCCCTGTGCTGTTGTAAGCATCCCTGTGACCATTCCTGGAACTACCAATTTGTACTTAATCTTTTCACCTTTTTCATCCATCCCCTCCACCCCGCTTCATCTGGCAACCATCAAGAAATTCTCTGTACCTGTGACTCCGTTTCTGTTCTGCTTGTTTCTTGATTTTGTTTTTTAGATTCAATTGTTGATACATATGTATTTTTTACCATTTTATTCATATTTTTTATCTTCTTAAAGAAGACCCTTTAACATTTTATATAATACTGTTTTAATGGTGGTGAACTCTTGTAGCTTTTTCTTGTCTGGGAAGCTCTTTATCCTCACTGAAGGTACATTTATTGATGAGAGACAGACAGACAGACATATTGATGTGAGAGTAAAACATCAGTCAGTTGTCTGGTCTGCCATACATGCCCTGACTGGGGATCGAACCTGAAACCTAGCCATGCATGTCCCTGACTGGGAATCTAGGCACGTGACCTTTGGGTTATGGGATGATGCTCCAACCAACTGAGCCACATTGGCCAGGGCCCGGTATACTTTTTGAGTTAGGACAAAAGAAAGGTCGTGAAGCTTTTGTTAGGCTATCATCATACAACAAAGTGAATTAGTATATCTTCTTTTTAAGTTAACATCTGCCATTTAGGTTACAGCTGAAGTGATTTTTATATGAAGTATTATGAAAGAACAGAGGCTAACTACACAAATATTGTTCATAACCATATTGACTATTTAAAAATTCAAAATATTTTAAAAATCATATAATCAAGAAAATGCCACTTGTTAGAAAAAAATAACACCAAGAAAGTATTTCCTAATACTTTAAGTATAGATGGAGTTTGTTAATAACTGAGTTTTATGATAACTTGTTTTACTACTTTTTTAAAAAGTATATTTTAGCCCTGGCTGGTATGGCTCAGTGGACTGAGAGCTGGCCTACGAACAAAGGGTTGGTGGTTCCATTCCCACTCAGGGCACATGCCTGGGTTGTGGGCCAGGTCAGGTCCCCAGTAGGGGGCAGGTAGAAGGCAACTATACATTGATGTTTCTCTCCCTCTCTTTCTCCCTTCCCTTCTGTCTAAAATAAATAAATAAAATCTTTATGAAAAAGAATATTTTATTGTTTATGCTATTACCAGGTTGTCCCCATTTTCCTCCCTTGGCCCCTCTCCACTTGGTACCCTGCTTCCCTCTAAGTCCTCCCTCCTTAGTTCCTGTCCATGAGTTGTGCATATAAGTTCTTTGGCTACTCCATTTCATATACTATTCTTAACCTCCCCCTATTTTGTACCTACCATTTATGCTTCTTATTCCCTGTGCCTTTTCCCCCATTCTCCCCACTTCCTCTTCTGCTGATAACCCTCCATGTGATCTCCATACCTGTGATTCTGTTTCTCTTCTAGTTGTTTGCTTAGTTCATTTTTGCTTTTTAGATTTAGTTTTTGATAGTTGTGAGCATCGTCATTTTAATATTCATAGTTTTGCTTTTCTTTTTCTTAAATAAGTCCATTTAATATTTCATGCAATAAGGGCTTGGTGATAATGAACTCCTTTAGCTTTACCTTGTCTGGGAAGCAGTTTATCTGCCCTTCCATTCTAAGTGATAGCTTTGCTGGGTAGAGCAATCTTGGATGTAGGTCCTTGCTTTTCATCACTTTGAATACTTTTTGCCAGTCTGTTCTTGCCTGCAAAGTTTCTTTTGAGAAATCAGCTGATAGTCTCATGGGAAATCCTTTGTAGGTAACTTCTTTTCTCTTGCTGCTTGTAAGATCCTCTCTTTATCTTTAACCTTTGGCATTTCAATTATGATGTGTCTTAGCGTGGTCCTCTTTGGGTTCAACTTGTTTGGGACTCTCAGTGCCTCCTGGACATGTATGTCTATTTCCTTTACCAAATTGGGGAAGTTTTCTTTTGTTTTCAGTAAGTTGTCATTTTTTTCAAATAAGTTTTCAATTTCTTGCTCTTCCTTTTCTCTTTCTGGAACCCTGTGATTCAGATTTTGGAACATTTAAAGTTGCCTTAGAGGTTCCTAAGCCTCTCCTCATTTTTTGGAATGCTTGTTTCTTCTTTCTGTTCTAGGTGAATGTTTATTTCTTTCTTTTGTACCAAGTCATTTATTTGAGTCTGTTTCCTTCCCTTCACTGTTGGTTCCCTGTACGTTTTTCATATTTCACTCCATGTAGCATTCGTTTCTTTCTTTATTTTGTATCCATACTCAGTCATTTCTGTGAGCATCCTGATTACCAGTGTTTTGAACTCCCCATCTGATAGGTTGGCCCTCTCCTTGTTGCTGAGTTCTTTTCCTGTTGTTTTGATCTGTTCTTTCATTTGGGTCATATTTCTTTGCCTCCTTAATTTATCAGCATACCTGTTATGTCATTAGGAGTGGGGCCTTAGGAATTCACCAGGGTGGGGCAACCTGCTTTGCCACTTTGTGTTGACATCTAGATGAGTATTTCTTCTTTAACTGTTTGGTTGTTGGACATCCATACAGTTAGATTTTCTGGCATTTCTGGTCGTTTTTTTTGTTATTAGAATGGTTGTTATCCTTATGGTTGTGTGAGGAAGTGAAGTGTGTCTACCTATGCCTCCATCTTGACAGGAAATCCAATATTTTATTCTTTTTTAAAGCTGAGTCATATTCCATTTTATTTATTCATTTGTCTATCAATGGATACTTAGATACTCCCATATCTTGATTGTTGTAAATAATGCTACAATGAATATAGGAAGGTATATGCATTTTTGAATTAGTGTTTTGGGTTTCTTAGGATAAATACCCAGGAGTGGAATTGCTAGGTCCTTCTTTGTTTCTTGTTATAGCCTTTGTTTAAAAGTTTATTTTGTCTGATATAAATATTGCTACCCCAACTTTTGTTTGTTAGTTTGTTTGTTTCCATTTGCATGAAATATCTTTTTCCATTCTTACACTTTCAGTCTTCATGTGTCTTACTGACCTAAATTGGGTCTCTTATAGGCAGCATAAGTATAGGTCTTGTATTTTTATCCATTTGTTCCCCTATGCTTTTGATTAGACCATTTAATTTACTAACATTTAAAGTAATTATTGATAAATGTTCAGTTATTACTATTTTATTATTCATATTATTTATTTTTTGTAATACTGGGTTGGTGGTGATGAACACCTATAGTTTTTTCTTGTCTAGGAAGCTCTGTCCTTCGATTGTAAATGATAGCCTTGCTGAGTAGAGTAATCTTGGTTCTCTTTTTTTTTTTTCCATTTTGTAAAATGACTTTATGGGTGTTCAGTTACAGTTGTCTGCATTTTCATCCCACCACTGCCCTTCACCCCAGCCAAACCCACCTCCCTCCCTTGCTTACACTCTTCCCCTTGGTTTTGTCCATGTGTCCTTTATAGTAGTTCCTGAAAACCCTTTCCTGCACTGTCCCCTCTCTCTTTCCCTTCTGGCTATTGTTAGATTGTTCTTAATTTCAATGTCTCTGGTTATATTTTGTTTGCTTTTTTCTTTTATTTATTATGTTCCAGTTAAAGGTGAGATCATCTGGTATTTGTCCCTTACTGCTTGGCTTATTTCACTTAGCTTAATGCTCTCCAGTTCCATCCATGCTGTCACAAAGGGTAGGAGCTCCTTCTTTTTTTCTTCTGCATAGAATTCCATTGTGTAAATGTACCATAGTTTTCTGATGCACTCATTTACTGATGGGCACTTAGGTTGCTTCCAGCATTTGCTATTGTAAATTGTGCTGCTATGAACATTGGGGTGCATATGTTCTTTTGGATTGGTGTTTCAGGGTTCTTAGGATACAGTCCTAGCAGTGGAATTGTGGGTCAAAAGATAGGTCCATTTATGTTTTCTAAGGTAATTCCATACTGTTTTCTCCAGTGGCTGCACCGGTCTGCATTCCCACCAGCAGTGCACTAGGGTTCCCTTTTCTCCACATTCTCACCGGTACTTGTTTGTTGATTTGTTTTTGGTGGCCATTCTGACCAATGTAAAGTGGTATCTTACTGTGGTTTTAATTTGCATCTCTCTGATGGCTAGTGATGCTGAGCATCTTTTCATATGTCTCTGGGCCCTCTGTATGTCCTTCTTGGAGAAGTGTCTGTTCAAGTCTTTTGTTCATTAAAAAAATTTTTTTTTTGTCTTCCTGGAGTGGAGTTGTGTGAATTCTTTATATATTTTGGAGATCAAACCCTTGTCTGAGGTATCACTGGCAAATATATTTTCCCATATAGTTGGTTCTCCTTTCATTTTAATGCAGCTTTCAGTTGGTTCTCTTTACATTTTAATGCAGTTTTCTTTAGCCATGCAGAAGCTTTTTAACTTGATGAGGTCCCATTTGTTTATTCTTTCCTTTATGTCCCTTGCTTTAGGGGACATAACAGTGAAGATGTTGCTGTGTGGGATGTCTGAGATTTTCCTGCTGATATTTTCCTTTGGAACTTTAATGGTGTCACAACTTATATTTAAGTCTTTTATCCACCTTGAATTTATATTTGTGTATGGTATAAGTTGGTGGTCAAGTTTCATTTTTTTTGCATGTGTCTGTCCAGATCTCCCAACATTTATTGAAGAGGCTATCTTTACTCCATTTTATGCTTCTTCCTGCTTTGTCAAATATTAATTGACCGTAGAAAGTTGGGTTTATTTCTGGGGTCTGTGTTTTGTTCCATTGGTCTATGTGTCTCTTTTTATGCCAGTACGAGGCTGTTTTGATTACAGTAGCCTTGTAATACAGTTTGGTATCAGGTATTGTGATCCCTCCTGCTTTGTTCTTTTTTCTCAGAATTGCTGCAGCTATTCAGGGTTGTTTATAGTTCCTTATGAATTTCTGAAATGTTTGTTCTGTATCTGTGAAATACGTCATTGGTACTTTAATAGGAATTGCATTGAATCTATAAATCGCTTTGTGCAGTATGATCCTTTTGATGATAATTCTTCCAATCCATGAGCATGGTACATGCTTCATTTGTTTGTGTCTTCCTTAATTTCTTTCTTCAGTGTTGTATTGTTTCTGAGTACAGTTCTTCTACCTCCTTTGTTAGGTTTATTCCTAGGTACTTTATTTTTCTTGTTGCTATATCAAATGGTTTTTTTTTCTGATTTCTATATCTGATATTTCACTGTTGGTGTACAAAAATGCCTTTGATTTCTGAATATTGACTTTGTATTTTGCTGTTTTGCCAAATTCATTTATTAGGTCAAGTAGTTTTTTTTACTTGTAAAATTTTTAATTAAAAGGAAAAATAATTATAATTATGTGCTATAATAATTTTTATAATTATTATAAAAGCATTTACTTTTCCCAGTGAGAATAATTATAATTTATATTAGGGTCATTTTTCTTTACAGGATGATAATAATATAGAAAGTATGATGAAATGCCCAAGTCACCATTTCACAAAACCACCATGTTTGCAGAGAAGTGTGCAAGTGTTTTCAGTGAATACTAAAACCATCATGTGAACATAATATTTTCCTGATGCCCAGATATCCCTGTAATATGGAAACTTGTCTTCTTAGATTCTCAGGGGTATCTTTCTGGAAAAGAGTTGAAAAGTAAAAGCATCACAGTGATGAATAAAAAATGTTTTTCAGTACAGAGAAGTAATAAAGAATAATGGGGGGCATTGTAAGAGGGTTTTGGGTAGTTGCTGAAGGCCTGAGATTTTAGTTTGTAAATCATGGAATTTGAAACCTTGTTTTTTGGAAAATATTCTAGGGGTTTTATTTGGCCTAAAGTTTAAATGAAGTCTACATGGTTTATATCGGTGGTCACTGGAGGTCATGGTTTTCTCCTTTCCCCAGACTTTGTTTTATTAAATTCACTGTTGATAATGCAAGAAATACCTGTTTCATTTTGATGATTTAGAGTTGCATGGGAGAAATTAGACTTCTTCAGTTTATATTTTTCTTTAGTGGAGTCATGAGATAGATTGGCTAAGGGAACAAATTCAATCCTAAATTTTGATCTGAGTGGTATCACAAGTAGGACTCTAACCAGAAATGTTTGGTTTTATGTATTTTCTAAAGGAAACAGATATATACTGTATCAAGATATTATGCAAGTGAAATTATAGTCTTTGTGTATTTTAGTGATTTAAAAGACAAAACCTCAGATTGTTTTCAAGCCTGTTAAAAGTTTTTTCAGCTGTTATTATCATAAGATAATAAGAACTTATTATTTTCTCCAAGATGAATAAATTGTTAATTTGTTATTTCCTAGGAAGAATATAGAGCTGAAGGTATCAGCTGGCACAATATAGATTATATTGATAATACCTGTTGTATAAATCTTATTAGCAAGAAACCAACAGGACTCCTCCATCTTTTAGATGAAGAAAGCAAGTGAGTATGATGTTTTTCAATTTTGTTATAGGCCATTTGGGCTTTTTATGTCTCAGTCCTTGGCTTTCTTCTAACATTGTCAAATAAAAAGCCAAAGTTTTTTTTTTAATGCATTTTATGTGTATGTGTGTGTATTTTGTGTTTCTAGGAAATTTGGATGGGACTTCACTAACTCATTAAAATTTTTTTTGTCTCGCGTTCTTCTACGGAGTTACTTTGATGTTAAATTTGTTGGCATTAATGCGTTTTGTGTTTGTTCTTTTCTTGAATTGAGTTTGTACATGAGATGTGTTTGCTCTTTTCATGTTTAGCACAAACATAGCATGATAGATTAGTGATGCTGCCACAACTGACATATGCCAATATTTACCATCCTTTATTAATACAATTTAATATACCAAACTTATCTCTAAGCTTCAGAAATAAAGTTTCACTTAACATCCTCCAGAGTGTTGTGAGTTCACTGTAAAGTACTATGTATAGTTAAATTATCCTAATAGATAGAACATTTAGAATTGAAGAAACTGAAGTCATGGAGAGTGTGTGTGTTTTCTGTGATTTTTTAGTAAAATATTTAGAAATCCAATGAGATCACCTGATATCTAGGCTAATATATTATACCCATTAAACTAGGATATAAATAAAATATTGGGGTTTGCTATAATAGGTAGAATTTTCATACATCATGTTTGTATGGGGCAATCTAAAGTTAATGACTGGATTCTAGACTTCTGGTCAAGGTGGAGGTGTTGGCAAACACTTCTTGTTTCTTTTCACAACCACATCAAAATTACAAGTAACTATAGAACAACCATCACACAAAACCATCAGATATTGAGTTGAATGGAAGGTTGACAACCTCATCCAGAATTAAAGAAACCACATTCTTCCAGACTGGTAGGAGGGGTGAAGACGTGGAACAGGCTGGTCACACATCCATGTGTCATGGATAAAAGTTCAGGAGGGCTATCTTGGGAGCAAGGAGTCCCAACTCCACTCCAGGCCCTGTAGCCCAGGGTTCCAAGGCCAAGAAGACAGGTCTCCATGACTTCTGGCTGTAAAAACCAGTGGGGATTGAGTAGGTAGAAGAAACTTCTTGAGTCCTGAGCAGTGCCTCTTAAAGAACCCACTCATGGACTTACTCAGACTGTCTCCCTCTGAACTCCAGCACTGGGGTAGCAACTTGAAAGGCACTAGGGGCATATAGGGAGGAACTGAAGTACCTGGCTTAATGGTAAGAGTTGGGGGACAGCATTACACAGATTCCAGTATGAGAGAAAAAGAGAAAGAGCAAGAAATTGGAAATGTTTTTGAAAAAATAGTGAAAGAAAACTTCCCTGATTTGGTGAAGGAAATAGACATGCAAGTGCAGGAAGCACAGAGAGTTCCCAATAAGATGGATGCAAAGAGGCCCACTCCAAGACACATTATAATTAAAATGCCAAGGGTAAAAATAAAAAGAGAATCTTAAGAGCATTAAGAGAAAAAAACAGTTATTTACCTACAGGGGAACTTCCATAAGACTGTCAGCTGATTTCTCAAAAGAAACTTTGTAGTCTGGAGGAGATTAGTAAGAAATATTCCAAGTCATGAAAAGCAGGGACCTACAGCCAAGACTGCTCTACTCAGCAAAGCTATCATTTAGAGTAGAAGGACGGATAATGTGCTTCCCAGACAAGAAGAAGCTGACGGAGTTCATCATCACTAAATCATTATTATATGCCTGGGTTGTAGGTTCTGTCCCCAGTTGTGTCAAGTGTGAGAGGCAACAGATATATGTTTCACACGTCAATGTTTGTCTCCTTCTGTCTTACTCTCCCTCCCTCTAAAATCAATAAAATGTCCTCAGGGTAAGATTAAAAGAAAAAGAGAGAAAAAGAAATGTTAATTCAAGAAACAGATTATTTAGGTCATAAATGGTAGACTTAAGATTTATACCCTTCAGGTATTTTTGACTAGTAATCTTGTGCTTTAATGTATGTCCTGTGTTGCTTCCCAGTAATACTTAGACTGTACAGTTAGAATTTCATCTCTGTTAACTGGAAAATCTCTTTAATATCCTTGTTTCTCAGTGTTATGGCATAGAAAAAGGAAATGATGATGATGATAAGTGGCAATGTTGTTTGCTATATATCTTAAGTTGGTTATGAACAGCAGTTGAGATTGTCAATACATAATTGTAAAGCAAAGGTGTCCTGTCTGTCCTGTCATTCTTTAAGTGAAATTTTATTAAGTGAATGTCTTTTATATGAAGACTGTGTTCCCCTAGACAGATGGTACCTTACATAGATAGAAGTATTGCCCAGTGAAGAGAATATCACCTCTTTATTATTACCTAAAAGCTTGTGGGGTTAAAGCCATGGCTAGAAATTACAGGGAGACATTTTAACTCAGTATAAGGAATAGGTTTCTAATCATTAAGGCTGATTAGCAGCTGCTTTATAAAATAATAAAATTACCTGTTATAATAATTATTTTGCATCATCTATCAGGATATTGTTGTAGGTGGGAGACTAGACTAAATAACCTCTTGATAGATATCCCTTCAATTATATTTCTATATTTAGTCCTCCATAAAATTTTTTTAACAACCTCAATTTATGAATCATTCCTGTGCTTTAATATCTCAGAATATGCAAAGGCATGATATATTTTCCCTCTGCCATATACCTTTAAGGAGGGGTTGACAATAAATTAGTCACATGTAGGGAGAGCCATTTTGGGAATCATTAAACTGAGTATTTTATCTTAAAATATTTTGTTATGTAGGGAATATATTGCATGAAATATATCCTCAGGGTGTTCCTTCTTCATTTGGTGTGTTTATAGTGTGCTTTAGGTGCATGGGTTTGAAGTCAGAAGTCTTGTTTAATCATGTCTAACTTAATACTGGCTATTTAATCTTGGACAGTTTTTAAAGCTCTGTGATAAAGGATGCGTGCAGTATGGAATTCAGAGAGGAGTAATAGTGTAAGCAAAGTCAGATAGGAGTAGGGTGTTGGGAGTGTTTTCAGTTTTTCCTATAGTACTCAAAATGTGATCTGCTGACAGCAACAGTGGTAAATACTTGAAGCTTGTTAGAAAATGCAGAATCTCTCACTTATACCCCAGACTTTGTGAATCAGAATCTGAATTTTAACAAGCTGAAGGTAAAGAGCAGAGCATTCATTTAGAACAGTGTGTTGTCAATCCTGCCTGCTCATAAAATTACCTGGGGCGGCACTTGTAAGTAATGCTGATAGGGCACTACTTAGCTTCATTTCTGCACAGCCACAGAATGGGGTCCAGGCATTGGTAGTTTTAAAAGCTCCAGGGGTACTTTCTACAATATGTGGATAGAAACATTAAGGCTGCCATTGCAGATAGCCTTTGAAGAAATTCTGGATGAAGAGCTTTGGAATGAGCAATAATGTCTGATTTGTTTCTGTTTCAAGTTCTTTTGCTTGATAATGTAGTATGCATCCACAGATGTTCGTTGAGTGTGGGACACGTGAACAACTTTCCTTTGGAATAAATCTTCTCATGTCTGTCTTTCTTTCTTTGAATATTTCTTTCCTCCATTTAACAGTAGCAGAGAAATAAATCACTAGCATTTTGATTATCAGAGTATGAGAAGGTAAATAAATCCTTACCTAGAGAAAATTAGGTGAGCATCTTTCCAGAAGAGAGGAGTTGTGTTACTGGTACTCAGTTCTTGTCACTGATGCAGTAAAGAATTACAGATCAGTGAGACAAAAGTGGATGAGTAAGATTTATTAGTACATCCCCACAGCCTCAAGGGAGAGAACAGGCCTGCTGAAAGTGGCAAGAAAGACTTAGCATGGAAGAAGTAACAGGAGAGCCAAGGCTACGCTGCTAGCTCACTGGAAAGTCAGAGAAAATGGGCCATAGGGACTTGTTTGGGGGATAAACCTGGAATGAATTGCTAGCTGCCCATTGCCTTAGAGTGTAGTAAACCTTACCTGTGAAGAAAGGAGGGTGTGGAGGAGAAGGGAGGAAAGGGAAGGGCGGGAACTGCTCCCCCAGTCCTTTGTCTTGAGTCTTTTATCTCTTTCTTGAAGTCGGGAATCTTAGAGCAGGTCTTGGGAGGGTTTCAAAAGAATATTCACAGTTCTCCAGGGTTGCCCTTTTAGGGTTGTGGACTCCACTGATTGTTCAGTGACAGGGCAGGGGGTCTCTAGTTATTGCAATTGGTTCTGGTGTTCCCCACCTGGTTTTGCTGCTTTTCTGAGTCTGCATCTGAAACACAACTGAGGTCTTGATGTTATGTCCAGGGAGGAAAGTTCAAGGGAGTAATGTTTACCCTGGAGGTGGTGTCCTTGTTTTCCCAGTTTTGCCCCCTGCCAGACACCGGGGGCCTTCTGTCCTGGAGACCCTCTGCAACTGGCCATAAATTGCTGGGCCATTGTGTTCAGCTATCTGTCTCAGCTTTCCTATTCCACTTGCCAAAGAATTTTTCCAGCTTCTTACTATCTTGTCTCAGTAGTGAGGCATAGGTTTGCAGAGGTTGGGGTGGTCTAGACTTAGGAGCCTGGATTCCATCTGTGTGCCTTTGTGATCCTTAAATTTTCCTGAGTAGGGGAGGCACGTGATTAAAGTACTATTGTAAGGAAATTTGTTTTGCATCTTGATGTGTTGTCTTGAAATAAGATTAAAATCCACTGGAACTACTATTGAGGCTGTTGCTATAGTGTTTGAAATTCGGAGTGTAATTCATTCTAGAAGGGCTTTAAAGTTCTAAAATGGAAAGGAAGAGCTAGATGGTGATGTTTTGAAGAATTGATAGTATTTGAGTATAAAAGCAGGCCAATGTGACTAAGAAAATGGCAATGTTGACAAAATAAGTAGATAACATTTACATCATCCTTATATGATACCAGCCAGAGTTAGATATTTGACTAGTGTTATTTAATTCTAATAGCACTGTGATACCTCATTGTACTCATTTTATGGATTAGGAAACAACTCTTAAAGGTTACCTCCCAGCTTGCCCAAGGATACAGACAGCTGGTAACCTATATCACAACTTATGACTGACACCAAAGGCCATTTTCCTTCCTGATTCCAATATGTACTACATAGTTAACCATTTCTGTTGTAATTTTGGGATCATTTTTACACATTAGGTTTCATATTCAGCATCTTTACTCATGTCACATTACTTCTCGTTTTTTTTCAGTCAGCTGCTATTAAATGAAACTATTTTCTGAAAGATACTTGTTCTCTCCTTACTCAGTACTTGTTTCTCTGTTTTCAGCTCCTACCCAGCCTTTAACATGTAGCTCATACTTGACTCCTGTTACCTCTGTGAACCTTTTCTATTATTCCCAATGATTAGTGATGTTTTTGTCTTCTGACCTTTTATATTTTTGTATTTGCTATTATGTAATTACTTTGTAATAAGTATTATTTGATTCCTGGATGCGAAATGCTCATCAGTGAGTACAACCCCATTGATATTTGAAATACTAGCTATAGTATAAAAATACATAGTAACTTGTATGGGTAAGAAATTTCTACTTTATATATGAAGCAATAAGAAAACAAAAGTGGCTGTGGATATAAAGGACTTATTCAAATTGAGACATCATTTCCTTTTTGGACACTCTTCGCCCCAAACAACATGTGATGTGGTTTTTATTGTCCTCTAGGTTTAATAGCAGTGGAGCACAATGCAGCTGAAGCTAAATACCTAAGGACCTGAGTTAATTTTTTTAGTTCTTCTTTCAAAGTATGAGTTTGGACAAATGACAACTTTTGATCCCTCATCTATAAAATAGGGAAACTAATTCTTGTTGTACTCACTTTTGTTGAGAATTAATTTAGATCGTATAAGAGAAAACTCTTTGTAATTTGCTAAGTTTTCAGGATGGCAATGTAATTATAATGTATTTTCTTAAAAAAGATTGTATTAACTGCAGCATCTTACATAAGTATCTTTGCTTGTATTTTTAATTCAGCTTTCCACAGGCTACAAATCAGACATTGCTAGACAAATTTAAGCATCAACATGAAGAGAATTCTTACATTGAATTTCCAGCTGTGATGGAGCCTGCTTTCACCATAAAGCATTATGCCGGGAAAGTAAAATATGGGGTAAAGGTCAGTAAATTTCACATTGCATATGCTGTTAGGGGAGAGTTTTGTTCTTAACTATGTCACACTATCTGTCCTCTTTGTAGATGTGGAGGTTCTTCATCAGTAACAATTGGAGACATCATTATAAGGATAATACTAAAATTCAGGTTCTACCTCGTAATATATTATTATCTTTGGTGGTGTTTTTGTTGATTTTTTCATACAGATATACTTGATGTCAGTCCATTCTAGTTGCCTTTGGAGATGTGAAAGAATAGATAGCATCATTATACCTTAAACCCACTAGCTGATTTGTGTAGTTGAGTTTTTCTCTTCTCTACATCCACGAGGCCTCTTAGAGGCGTCATGTCTTCACGCACTATTAGGTATCTGTGCATTTGGACTTGTAATGAATATTGTAATGGACTTGAAATGAATATTGAACTCCTGTGGAAGGAAATCTTCATAATCTTTTGTCCATTCTTGTTTGTAATTAGTGAGCTGTTAACTTTCAACCACTTGATGTTTAAGCCTGTCATTTAAGACACTTTCCCAGGCGAGGCAATGGCAGTATGGAGCCTAGTCGAGCAATATGTTTTCCCCTGGGTCTTGAGGTGAGAGTCAGAATTTAGTCACTTATTCAGGAACTATTTACTAAACACAGAGCCTGTGCTTGGTGTTTCAGATGATCCAGTGATAAAATAGGCAAAAAGTTCATGGCTTTCTATATGTATATACATACATAGACCATATGTACATATAGGTGCATGTGTTTGTGTATTATATAGATAAATGGGGCTATGTGCTATAAATAAATGAATGGGTTCTTTGAAAGAAGCTAGTGAAATACTGGATTTTGAATTTGTAGATCCATGAATACCTCTCTGAGAAACTCAGATTTTGAGAGATGACCTGAAATAAATGAAGTAAATGATGAATATTCTAGGCCATGAGATGGAAAAGAACTTAGTATGTTAAAATAATTAAAAACAGGTCAATGTTTCTAGATTATAGTACGAATGGATCCAGTGGCATAAAATGAATTCAGATAATGGAACACAAGTTAATTCTTCAGGGCTTCTAGATGATGTTAAATGAGTTTAGCTTTTGTTGAAATTGTTATGGGGAGCAATGAAAATATTTTAAAGCTGAGGATGTTTTTAAAAGATTGCTTCGATTCTTATGAGGAGAAAGAACGATGGAGGATGGAAATGGAAGCTGGGAAATCAAATTAGGTAACTTTTTAAAGCTGCTGAGGTGAAATGTTAAGGTAAATTGAACTACAGGGGTGGCAGTAGAGTTGGAGGACATCTAGATGGTTACGAAATATATTTCAGAGGTATAATCAGTAGACCTTACTGATAGATTCTAGGTAAGTAAGTGACTTTTGGCTATAGTTGATGGGTGAATTTGAGTTGCCATTTTTTTTTAGAGCAAACATTAAGAATAACAGAATGGTGGTTACTAGGGGCAAGAGGGTGGAGGAATTGAGATATTGGTCAAAGAATTCAAACTTGTAGTTAGAAGATGAATAAGTTCTGGAGATATGCAATACACAGCATTATGATTATGGTTAACATTATAACGCAGTGTTCAAAGTTCTTTAGAGACTAGATCTTAAATGTTCTCACCACAAAAAAGAAATAGTAATTATCTGATTTGATGGAGATGTTAACACTACTACAGTGGTAATCATTTTGCAACATATAAATGTATCAAGTCAACATGTATAAATTATACAATGTTATATGCCAGTAATACCTCAATTTTAAAAATATTTTAAAATATGGTTTAAAACAAATAAAAAAAGATTGAGTTCTAAAATTATATAGTGAGGTGCATAGTATATAAACTTAAAGTATATGGATTTCTTGCATGCCTCTTCCTATTCATTTTCCCCTGCTGAGAAGTAACCACTGTCCTAACTTTTTGTCCTTAGTTTTACCTGTTATTAAATTTTAGATAAATGGAAACATATAGAGTGTACATTTATATCTGCGATTATTCATTCCTCCATATTATCACATAGGTTGAAACTGAAAGGATGGGAAAAAGATACACTATGCAAACCCTTACTAAAAGAGATGGTGTATTTACATTATTAGACAAAGCAGACTGTAAGGCAAGAAGTATTATAAAAGTGACACATTTCATAACCATAGAAGGGGCTAGTCCAATAGGAATGCATAATCATCAAAGTTGTATTACCTAATGATTTCATTTCAGTACATATAAAACAAAGTAGAGCAGAAGTAGAGCAAGTCCTTCATCACAGCTGTAGATTTTAAGGAATATCTCTTGGAATCTAACAAAATAAGCAGGCATGAAATAAAAAACAAAAAAATTGAACAGCATTCTCAAACAACTGACCTAATTGGCATATCATAAGGATAAGTAGATGGTCTTTGGGTGTTTAGAAATTAAGCACAGTTCTTTTATATAACTATGAGTCAAACAAGAAATCACAATAAAGTCATAATTTAAATTGAACATTAATGAAAACACAAGTTATGAAAATTGTAGGATGCATTTAAAGCAGTTATATCTGACTTTAAATGCATATATTAGAAAAAAGAATGATTGAAGAGTAATTATTTAAGCTTCCATCTCAAGAAACTAGGTAAAGAACAGCAAAGGACCCAGGAATTCCATCTGGGTTTTTATCCAAAGAAACCCAAAACACTAATTAAAAAGGACATATGTACCCCTGTGTTTATTGTGGCATTGTTTACAATACCCAAGATATGGAAGCAACCTAAGTGTCCATTGATACACAAATGGATAAAGAAGATGTTGCATATATATATATATATATATAGACTGTCCAGAAGTATCCAGACATATAATATGAAAAATTTATTGAAGAGACATTTATTGAAGAAGGTACAAGAAACATACATAGTATGATGACGCCTCGGTCCCCTTCGAAGTAGGCTCCTTGGGACCTGACACAGTTCTTCTGGTTGCTATCAGGTGCCCTGTTGTATTTTCCTGAATTCATGATTCAGTCTGAAATCTGTTCCCTTTCAAAGGTGATTTTAGTTTGGGGAAAAGTCTCAAGTCGCAGAGTGCCAAATCTGGGCTGTGGTGGATCTGAGTCACCTGGCTAACTTGATGTTTCACCAAAAAATTCTGCATGAGATGTGGTGCATTAGTGGGCGCATTTTCATGATCAAGCTGCCAATCACCAGTTGCCCATAGCTGCAGACTTCTGAGTCATCCACATAGTTTCTAAGCTAATGTTCAAGTTTAATGCAAATTCTTTTTTGCAAATTTTCATATTCAACCTTTTGTTTTTTTCATTGTTATTTCAGTTATAGTCGTCACGCCTTTTTCCCCACAGCTCTCCCCTTCCCTGTTCATCCCCATTCCCACAGTAAATTGCCCCCAACTGTCCATGCCCATGGGTCCTCTGTTCATTTTCCTTGGCTTGCCTGTTTCCCTTCTTTTCCCCCTCCCCACTCCCTCTGGTAACTGTTAGTTTGTTCTTTATTTCCAAGTCTCTGGTTCTGTTTTGCTCATTTGTTTCTTTTGTTGATTAGGTTCCACTTATAGGTGAGATCATATGGTGTTTGTCTTTCACCACCTGGCTTATTTCACTTAGCATAATACTCTCCAGTTTCATCCATGCTATTGCAAAGGCTAGAGGCTTCTTTTTTTCTGATGTGTAGTATTCCATTGTGTAAATGTACCACTGTTTTTTGATCCACTCATTTATTGATGGGGAGTTAAGCTGTTTCCAGCACTTTGCTATTATAAATAATGCTGCTATGAACATAGGGATGCATAGGTTCTTTTGAATTGGTGATTCAGGATTCTTAATATATAATCCCAGCATTGGGATCATTGAATCGAAAGGCAGTTCCATCTCTAGTTTTTTGAGGAAATTCCATACTGTTTTCTACAGTGGCTGGAGCAGTCTGCATTCCTCCCAACAGTGTACTACGGATCCCTTTTTTTCACAACCTCATCAGAATTTTGTATTTGTTGATTTATTAATGATGGCTATTCTGACCAGTGTGAAGTGGTTGTAATTTGCATTTCTCTAATGTCTAGTGGTGTTGAATGTTTTTTCATGCGACTCCAGGCCCTCTGTCCTCTTTGGAGAACTGTCCATTCAGGTCCTTTGCCCATTTTTTAATTTGATTGTTTGTCTTCTTGGTATGGAGTCATGTGAGTTCTTTATATATTTCAAAGACCAAAACCTTGTCTGAAGTATCATGGGCAAATATATTTTCCCATACTGTTGATTCCCTTCCTGTTCTGTTGATGTTTTCTTTAGCCATGCAGAAATTTATTAGTTTTATGTAGTCCCAATTGTTTATTCTATCCTTTGTATACCTTGTCCTAGAGGATTTCTTACTAAAAATATTGCTGCATGGTATATCTGAAATTTTCCTGCTTATGTTTTTCTCTAGGACTTTTATGGCATCATGACTTTTATTTAAGTTTTTTATTAATTTAGAGTTCACTTTTTATATGGTGTAATTTGGTGGTGTAGCTTAATCTTTTTGCATGTACTTGCCCAGATTTTCTAATGCCATTATTGAAGAGGCTATTTTTACTCCATTTAATGTTCCTGCCCCTTTGTCAAATAATAACTGATCATATTGACGTGGGTTTATTTTTTGGCTCTCTGTTCTGTTCCATTGGTCTGTGTGTCTGTTCTTATGCCAGTACCAGGCTGTTTTGATTACAGTGGCCTTATAATACAGTTTGATATCAGACATTGTGATCCTTCCTACTTTGTTGTTCTTCCTCAAAATTACTGAGGCTATTAGGGGTTATTTATGGTTCCATAGAAAAAATTTTTTTAATTTTATTTATTTATTTTCAGAGAGAGGGGAAGGGAAGGAGAGAGAGAGAGAAGTATCACTGTGTGGTTGCCTCTCATGTGTTCCCCACTGGGAACTGGCCTGCAACCCAGGCATTTGCCCTGACTGGGAATCAAACCAGGATCCTTTGCTTCACAGGCCTGTGCTCAATCCACTGAGCTACACCAGCCAGGGCGGTTCCATAGAAATTTTTGAAATGTTCTATATCTATGAAATATGTCATGGGTATTTTGATAGGGATTGCATTGAACCTATAGATAGATTGCTTTGGGTAGTATGGACATTTTGATGATGTTAATTCTTCCAATCCATGAATGTGGTGTTATGCTTTCATTTATTTGTGTCTTCCTTAATTTCTTTCTTCAGTGTTGTGTAGTTTTCTCAGTACAGCTCAGTTATGTCCTTGGTTAAGTTTATTCCTAAATATTTTATTTTTCTTGTTGCTATTGTAAGTGGGATTTGTTTTCCTAATTTCTGTTCCTGATATTTCATTTTTGGTATATAAAAATGCCTTTGATTTCTTAATGTTCATGTTACATCCTGCTGTCTTGCCAAATTCATTTATTAGGTCAAATAGATTTTTGTTGGAGTCTGTAGGGTCTTCTATGTACACTATAATGTCATCTGTGAAAAGTGGCAGCTTTACTTCCTCCTTCCCATTTTGTGTGCCTTTTATTTCTTTTTCTTGTCATCTCTGTGGCTAGAACTTCTAATACTATGTTGAATAGAAGTGGTGAAAGTAGACACCCTTGTCTTGTGCCTGTTCTTAGTGAGAATGCTTTTAGGTTTTGCCCGTTGAGTATGATGTTGGCTGTAGGTTTCTTGTATATGGCCTTTATTATGTTGAGATATAATCTGTCTATTCTCATTTTGCTGAGTGTTTTTATCATAAATGGGGGCTCTACTTTATCAAACACTTTTTCAGCATCTATTGATACGATCATGTGTTTTTTTGTCTTTTGTTCATGTGATGTATTACATTTATTGATTTGTTAACATAAAATTCGATTCAGATCCATTCATTGCTTTACTCAGTCATTTTTAATGTGACATCCACATTGTACACATGCTCATTCAATGGCAATTACCGCCCCCACTGATTAGTACAGTGAAGTCATCATTGTTCATGTATGTGCATTTCAGTCCACTGTCCTTGGCTGCCAGGTTACATTGATGTTGTGGAGACCATTCTCATTATGTTAATAATGGCTGGACTTTTTCCAGACAGACTCATATGTATAATGGAATCTATGACTCATCATAAAAAGAACGAAATCTTGCCCTCTACAATAAAGAATGGACCTAGAGGGTGTAATTCTAATTGAAATGGGTCAGCTAGAGAAAGACAGATTCCATGTGGTTTCACTTTTGTGTAGAATCTAAAAAATAAAATTAATGAACAAACCAAACAGACTCATAGATACAGAGAATATTTTGATGGTTTCCAAAAGGGAGAGGCACTGGGCTATATCGGTGAAAAATAGGAAGGTATTGAGATGTAGAAATCATTAGTTATACAAACATACAGAAGTTATAAAGAATAGTATTGAGAATATAGTTTTTAAAAATATATTTTATTGATTATGCCATTACAGTTGTCCCATTTCCCCCCCTTCATGAGAACATAGTTAGTAATATTGTAATAACTATATGTGGTGTCATATGGGTACTAGACTTGCTGGTGTGATTATTTGTAAGTTATATTGATGTTTAATCACTATTTTGCACACCTGAACCTAACTGTATGTTAACTATAATTGAAAAGTAAAAAATTATTTTAAAAAACATCAGCAAATTAAATCCCCCCAAATTTAGAAGAAGAAAGTAATAAAGGGAAGGACAGAGCTCAGTGCATTAGGGTGAAGACATGCAATAGAGAAATTGACAAAGGCAAACATCAGTTCCTTGAGAAGATAACAGAAAATGATATAAGTAAAGGGAGTAGAAAATAACTAATAATTGAAAGAAAGGGGTTCACAAATTACAGATATCAGAAATGAAAAAGGAAACTTTACTATACATACCCAATGGATATTAACAGAATATGAACATATTTTGCTAACAAATTTGACAACATAGATAAAATGGAAAATTCTGTGTAAAATACACATTAGTATAAATGATACCAGAAAATATAGGAAAATCTGAATATCTCATGTTTGTTAAAATAATTTGAATCAGTAGTTTTATACTTTCTGTCAAAGGAAATTCCAGGCCCACCTCATCTCACTGGTGAATGCATTCTTTCAAGTTTGCAATACTTTTAAGATGTGTAAATGGATCTCAGATTTAATAAGAAAGATCTGAGCTGGGTGTTAGTATATGGATAGTGCTTATGCTATCATTATAGTTGAGATTGATGAGGTCACCTGATATAAGCTAATTGAGTTAAAAATATGAGACAACATAGGATCAGACTCTAAGAGATTCTAATATGGGATCAGCAGAGGAGACTGAGAGGGGTAGTACAAGATGTAAGTAGTAAATCACAGAGTGTTGTTATAGAAACCAAGAGAAAAGAGTTTCAAGAAAAATGATGTGACTAGTATAGGAAATGTAGTTAGAAATCTAGAACTATGTAGACAAAGAGACAAGACCATTACGTTTGGAAAATGAAGGTCTCTGTCAACACTTGACAGTCATCATAGAAAAGAATTCTAGAATTTTAGATTATACAGTATAGTACAGGATGGGATGGTGTTGGGGTAGGGCAGACTGATGTTTTAATTCTTGCAGTGGTCCCTACTGTGTTTGGCCTTTGGCAAGTTTCTATGTTTACTTATCAGTGAAGTATGGCTTTTAATTGATTCTACTTTATTGAGTAATGGATAGAATTGAGTAAGTTATGTATAGTGCTTAAAACAGTGCCTGGCATCATGTGTGCTGTTGGTAAGTATTAGCTTATGACAATAATGGTAGTGGCAGTGGTGGTGATCTGGATTAGAAAATTCTTAACTTAGTTTCACTGACTTTTATCATTTATGCTGGGTGGAGCAAAAGTAGTTTTTACAGTTGTGAGTTTGCAAAACAGAGTTTATTCTTGTTTTGTTATTATTTTCTCTATAAGCAACTGTAAACCTGTTTTTGCCCCCACTTTCACCCTGTACTTTTATTTTGAATAAAATTTAGGGTATTTAGGGACAAGCCAAGAACCTAGACATCTGGCTTGTTTTCCCTTTTTCCTTATTCTCCAAGCAAAGAAAGAGGAATTAGGAAAGGAAAGCCCTGAAGCTAATTGGATGAGTCCAGCTGACTTCTGGATGTGAGGGTGGATGACATTATTCTAGGCATGCTTCTCATAGTATAATTTGGAGTTAGAGCTATTTTGTAAAGCTGCATGAACTTGAAGTGATTTACTCACCAAGTTTCAGTTCTTCCATCTGGGTGTGGTTATAGCAAAATATCTAGACTGTACATATCATTCTGGGACCTTCTGGTAAGCTTTTTGTCCTCCCTATCTTTCTGTGGAGTATTTTAATCTCTTTTCCTGTGTTCTGTTCCCTCCAACCTCATTCCATGTTTTGGCAGGGTTTTTTTCTGCGTATTTCTGGTCCTTTCATAATCTTAGCCAGCTATTAAAATGCAGATGATATTCATATGTATTTTCTAGAATTTCTGTAGGACTCCAGCCACATATATCCATCTACCTACTTGATGTCTATAGTAGTTATGAGTGGTTGTGTTTGAACCTCTTTTCTTCCAGTTACTGTATCACAGGGGCCGAGATAACCTACCTCTCTGTGACTCAGTTTCCTCATTTATGACTTAGGAATAATATCTATTTTAAGGAATAGTTTGAAGAATGAAATGAGCTTAAATGAGATAATTCATATAAAATGTGTAGAAGAGTACCAACACACATAGTAACATCTTCATAAATGTTACTTGTTATTATGATATCCTCACCATCTCAAACCAGAACTGATCTCTTAATCCTCATTTCCTATCTCCAAACCTTCTCTTTTCTCTAGCCTTCTCCATATTAGTGTATTGCACCTCCATTCACCTAGTTACTCAAACCCCAAATACAGATGTTAACCTAATTCCATCATTCTCTCACCATACCCTAATCCACCAACTAGTCCTTTGCCTTACCTCCATAACATACACATATGATCACTATTCTCCCTTTCTATTCTTACCACCAGCATAGTTCCAGTCACTGTCAGCTCTTATTTGGAATATTGCAATAGCTGATCTCCCTCTCTATTCCCTTCACAACAACCAGTGGTGTTTAGAAAACACCGTTTAGCTCATGTCATTATCCTTGCAATGACTTTCCTTTACACTTGAATAAAATCCAGGCTCTTAACTCAGGTTTATATAGTCTACCTAGCCTTTTTGTCTTAGTCTTCCAGTACACTTACTCTTTCCCAGAATGTTCCAGTCCTTGCTCTTAATGCTTTTCTCTTAATTTGATCAATTCATCACTACCTAGCAAAGATGTTCCATTTTCTTGGAATGCTGTTCCTGACCTTCTTGTGCCTAGTTCCTTCTAGTTATTCAGCTTTCTTGTTATTTTGTATGCTACCCCTTCAGAGAGGCTTTCTCTCACTAGTGTTTAACGAGTTGCAATAATATTATGGAATATTATTTCTAATTCGCATGTACTATAGAATCTAATAGTTTTAGGCTTGGGTGGGACTTTATAGGAGATATTTTGTCCAGTTAACTACCTAGAACAGAAATCACTTTGATAGTCCTTGTTCAACCACTGTTCAAACATGCCACCCATTATTTTCTTGGTTTAGTAATTTTTTTCATGAATGACACTGATACTTTTTTCATCTAGGATTTTCGGGAAAAAAATACAGATCATATGCGCCCTGACATTGTAGCTCTTCTGAGAAGTAGCAAGAATGCATTTATCTCTGGGATGATTGGAATTGATCCTGTAGCTGTTTTCCGATGGGCAGTTCTTCGAGCTTTTTTCAGAGCTGTGGTTGCTTTCAGGGAAGCTGGGAAAAGACACATTCAGAGCAAAACTGGTAAGCAGCAGTATTAGTATTCTACCATGCTTCATCTTTAATTTTCTGACCTCTCTAGGGAGTAGAGACATAATAATTTTACTCTGTTCTGTTTCTTACCATACCCTAGCATCATGTTTCAAATGTAATTTGTTCTACTGAACTTCATGTGATTGAATGGAATAGATATATGGTGTGTGTGTGTGTGTGTGTGTGTGTGTGTGTACTTTTTATTAATAAATACAGAGAGGAATAACAAGTATAAAGCTCCTGGTATTTAGTAGGTACTCAGTAAGGCATTGATGTTTTAGGGAGATGATTTAAAACCTTTCTTTGTTTCTAATATATAAGCATTTAAAGGTATACATTTCTCTTTTATGGCCTTAGTTATATTTCACACAGCTTAATATACAATCATTATTTTAATTCAATTGAAATATTTAAAATATACCTTGTGATTTCTTCTTTGATCCATTGGTTATTTTTAAGTATGCCATTTAAATTTTAATTTTTTTCTAAATATCACATTGTTACTACTTTCAAATTGGTTACTAGTGTCTAGTTTGTTTCTGCTGTAGTCAGAGAACATATCCTGTAAGATTTAAATCTTCTGAAATTGTGGAGACTTATTTTATGACCTAGTTTACAGTGAACATTGATAAATGTTTCATGTAAATTTGAAATGAATGTGTATTCTGTAGTTGTTGGTTATAGCGTTCTATAAATATCAATAAGGTTAAAGTGATTGGTAGTTTTGTTAATGTCATTTCTATCCTTATAAGTTTTAAAATGTTTTTATTCTTTAATTACTGAGAAAGGAGTATTAAAATATGTTAGTTCCATCAGTTTTTGCTTCATGTCTTTTGAAGCTCAGTTACTAGATATATATTTATTTAGAATTATTATATATTCCTGATAAGTTGATACTTTGTGATTATAAAATGCCTTTTTAATCTTTTGTAATATTTTTGTCTTTATGTTCATTTTCTATGATATTAACATAGCTACATAAGGTTTCTTACACTTATTGTTTGCCAGGTATATATTTTTTCTGTTACTTAAAACCTATTTGAGTCTTTTTATAGGAAAGAACTTTTCTTATAAACTGGGAAAAATAATAAAAAGTAAATGTAATTGTTGTTTAATTATATAGAACTTAATATTGATAGTCTTTTCTGCTTTTTTGATAGTTTTTACTAAAAATAAATTAATTGAATGTGGAAGCATATCTCAGGACACAGAAAAGTTATGATGGGAGATAGAGTAGTATAGTGGAGATAACCTGACTTCAGTAGTCATCCAAGTGTCATCTCTTCACTTCACTGATTCTGCAACTATTACTCCAAGTCTTAACACTTGGAGTGTTAGTACTGCCTTCAAAATTATGACGGTAAAAAAGTACCTGTGAACTATCAGTTTATGAAGTATTAATTTTTTCTTTCTTACCCTTAACTGAGCTTGTTGAATTTTACTTTGAAATTTAGAAATAGTAAAAACAGGTTACTTTTTCTCTATGCCTTCTCCTTAAATCATAAAATATCCCATTTCACATTCTGTGGCAGGACATCTTTGTAAGCAGTTGTCAGCAGTCACACTGTTGCTTGCTATAGTTCTAGTCTCAGACCATTGCTGCATAGTGAGCATTTTATAATGTATATGCATTCGTTTACAATCCATTTTCTGCCCAGAGATGCTGCAGTGGAAGTGTGCTAGGGTACACTTGTGTTTTTAGGACTCTGAGACTTACTTACGTGGCTTTTTGGCATATGCACTTTTTATTAGTAAATACTGAGAGGAATAACAAGTATAAGTAAACTTTAATTTCAGCTTTGATATATTGCAAATGGATAACTTTATTTGGGAGGTTTTATTTCTAAAATGAGAAACAAAATCTAATTGAATTTAATTTCTGTTTTTCAGATTTTAATGTGTGCAAAATGCCCTTTGTAGATAAGGGAGAATTGTAGTTTAAAAGGAGTATCTTAAACTTGCTTGCCTTTTGCAAAGCTATTTCTGAGAAACTATCTTTGCCAAAGTTGTAAGGAAAAGTTTTTATCTTTTTTATTAATAATTGTTATTTTTACTGCAATGGACTTACCAGCTTTGAAAATTTTGAAATTGATAAGTATCCTGCTAAGATGTAACTAAGCAAAACAATTTTTCTTGTATTTACTAAGAAATATATTCTATTTTATAAATATTATTTGCATTTGCATCCACCTTTGGCACTTAAAATGTTTGTAGAAATTGGTTATATGTATATAATAGTCAATTTATATAAAAAATTCACTGTTAATAATGATCAACAAATTGAACCTATGTTATATCTGCTATAATAATTTCTGAATTCTTCTTGTTTTGTAATCTGGTTTTTCTTCCCATCTCACATAGAGGTTTTATACGATATAAATTATTTTTGGATACTCTTTTACTCTGGGATATAACAGGCGTAAAGAAACATGCACAAAACAAAAAATGTGTAGTTCAGTGGATGATCACAAAGTGAAAACACTCTTGTTATCACCACCTAGGTTAAGAAAAAGAATATTTCCAACACCCTAGAAGTCCCCTTTGGATAAAGTTTATGGATTTTACTTTTTATAAAGGAAAAGGAAAACTATAGTTTATTTGCATTTTAAGGCAATGAGTGAGCAGATATGTTGCTAAGAATAATTGTTACTGTATACCATTGTCAGTGCCAGCATTTAGTATTTTTGCTCCCTCCATATCACTCACCGCCTATTATTTTCTGATGGTTTTGGGATAAAAAGATACAATAAAGGTAGAAATTATAGCACTGTAAAATAAAAACTAATGGAATAACTGAAAATGGATTAAGCAGTAGATTCAGAATTTTTTTAATGATTGTAAATGTGTGCAAACATATCAAAGTAAAACAGCAATTAGATATTATTTTAAAAGAAGCAGAATATATGGAAGGCAGAATAAAATTAAGTTCAGATCTTGAATGAGAATAAGAGGTCAAAGATCATACTTCTAATGAAGATAGAAGATGTAGACTGCAGAAATGCAATATCACATCTTTTGTGATATCACTATCTTTACAAAAATTTCAGTGGACTCTTAATTTATTGTCAGCAAATATCCTTACAATGGTAAAAAAAAATCTTGGAGTTTTGTTAAGAAATTTCCTGACTTTTTTTTTTCATGAAGCCAGCTGAACACAAATGAGAATATCAACTTAAAATCTACATTTAACTGTCATTTTTTTACAGACTTTCAAATTAAAAAACACAGTGCCATTTTAAGCTTCTTAAATCAAAATTAAGTCAATTTATTTTTTTAAAGAATAAATTTGTTACAGGTCTGGAATTTGTATTATGGTGATCAGGAAACCACAAAGTGTTCTTAGTGGTGTCATATGTCGGCAATCTGAGTGAAACCTGCATGTTGGCTTTGCTGCACGGTAGAATGAGAAATGGTAATGGTTTGTCTGGTCAGCAGTGAGGTATTGGAGAACAGATATTCCATTGGTATCATCTACCTTGCCTCTGACTTAATCCCCCTGAGTAAGAAAAGTCTGGATTAGAGCATACAGGGGAGATCATAATTCGGCCCTGAATTATACAGAATGTAGAAGTGAGTACAGTAATGCTTTATTTTGTTCTTTTGGAGTTACCATAAACATATAGCCAAAGAGGATTTTAGTCACTTTAAAAAGACTAGACAGAGATGGGGAATTAAGCTGTGGGAAGACAAATGGTTCAAAATGTCATTCAGTTTCTTTATCTACGGGGAGAGAAGCTAAAGTCATTCATATAGTGTCTGCAGATAGTTTTTTTTAACTTTTTTTATTGTTGTTCAACTACAACTGTCTCCATTTCTCCCCCACCACCAGATAAAACTCCCTCCCAGATAGAGTTTTAATGGTTCCCATTTAACGTGTTCTTTTTCTACACCTCACTCATTGGACTGTTTGGCTCCAATGTGCTCCCATTTGTTTCTGCAAGTAATGGAAGTGTTTCAGTGACCCTGTATTTCCACAAATGACTGCACACTAAAACTGATTGGGGTATCACCAGTGAGCTAGGATTTCTATGCAGGACTCTGTCCACAATTCTACTCAATACTGAAGACAGTTAAATGGATTTAAAAAACAAAACAAGGCAAAAATCCCTGACCTTTATTTATAAATCACTCTTGCATCAGGCACTGTAGTGTGGCAGTTAAAGAGTAAAGGTTTTATTTTGAACTCAGTGAATGATGGAGTAAGGACCTCAGAAAATTCCCTCTTCCATAAAAGCAACGAAAACACTTGTAAAAAGTGTCAGAATTCAGGAAATTCATCCAAGGCTCGCAGTAATTTCAAAACTGTTTATACAAACAAAAAGAGCTAGATATTGGTAAAGATGGTGCACTTTGGAGCATTTTAATTTGCATTATTTCTTTCATGGCTCCATGGTAGCCTTGAAACTAAAACCCTGAAGCACAAGGAAAAGCAGGACTGTGGCAACCATGAGGGAGAGTAGAAGAGTGTTGGAGCTCCTTCCAAGCCCCATTTCCAGAGAATTTTCATTATTTAATCTATTGGGCCTTTAACCTGACTCAGTGCTTGTCCAGTGTTAATACACCATTTTACCTAGGGGTGTTGTCTAGAAACAACCAGAAGCAATTGTTGAACATTACATCTGCCTGATGCAGTAGACAATAGTTGGGGTAAAAAGTAACCAAAATGCTTAAAAGGAAAAGGTAGAGAATGAAGTCTCCATTGTGGCTTTGAAAAGTTCCCACATATGTATGGGAATCTTAAATAGGCATGGGCATACATAGGGCAATGTACATGGCCTGGGCTATGTGCAAGCTCAGAAAAGACCTGAGAAGTTCCTGATTTCTCACCTCTGGATAGCCTCCAGACACTGTGCAGGCGAGTAGTGAAGGACGAGGCAGAGTTGTAAGTAGCCTAGCTGAGCATTGAATGTGTGCCAAACACATACACAGTGACCCCTCACAAAGACTGGAGATTAATTGGTTTCAGGCATGTAAAGATATCTGTCTGCAATTATTAGCTGACCACTATGCTAATTGAGCAGAGATTTCCATGGTCACATGCAACAAAGAATACAAACTTTACAGAATTAGTTCAGGTAAATCCTAAACAAATAGCAACAACTACAAGAAGCTGTCCTTAAGGACAGCCAGACACTGAACTTACTAGAGAAGCCATAAAGCTATTTTAAATATGTTCAAAGACCTAGGGCAACAATATCTGAAGAACTAAAGGAAAGTTTGAGAGTAATGTCTCATCAAATAGAGACTATCAAGTGTATATGTATATCTATATTGAAGTGGGAGAAAAAGTACACTAACTGACATAAAATTTTTACTGTATGAGAGTTCAACAGAATATCTGAATAGACAGAATTCAGAATTGCTGAACTTGAAGACTGATCAGTTGCACTTATCAGGTCTAAGGAACAGAAAGAAAATATTCAGAAAAATGAACAGAGCTCCTAGACCTGTGGGACACCAGTAAAGCATACCAACATCTGGGAGCCCAAAAGGAAGGGAGAGAAAGGGGCAGAAATAATATTTATTTCCAGAAATAATAGCAAAAGGTCCTCTTTTAAAAAAGATTTTATTTATTTGCCCTGGCTGGTGTAGCTCAGTGGATTGAGCGTGGGCCTGCGAACCAGAGGATCACAGTTCGATTCCCAGTCAGGGCACATGCCTGGGTTGCAGGCCAGTTCCCAGCAGGGGACCCATGAGAGGCAACCACACATTGATGTTTTTCTCCCTCTTTCCTTCCCTTCCCCTCTAAAGATAAATAAATGAAATCTTTTAAAAAAGGATTTCATTTATATATTTTTAGACAGAGGGGGAGGGAGGAAGAAAGAGAAGGAGAGAAACATCAATGTGTGGTTGGTTGCCTTTGAAGCGTGCACTACTGGGGACCTGGCCTACAACCCAGGCCTGTGCCCTGACTGGGAATCGAACTGATGACTCTTTTGCAGTCCAGTGCTCAATTCATTGAGCCATTTGGGTTTTTTTTTATAACCTGGCTCTTGTAGTGCTCAGTTGTCATTAATTTCATTTGAAATAATTTTGTTAGATTGTATTGTGACATCTGTCATGTCAGAGTGCATTTAAAAAAACTTACAAAATCAGTGAATTTTAATATTGAAGCAGGAAGAATATACACAACATTTTTGGCATGTTATACTTTATCATTTCAAGAAAGGTAAAAACACAACCGAAATACAAAAAAAAAAAAAGATTTGTGCAGTGTATGGAGAAGGTGCTGTGACCAATTGAATGTGTCCAAAGTGGTTTGTGAAGTTTCTTGCTGAATGCTGCTCCATTGTCCTGTAGACTAGTTGAAGTTGGTAGCAGTCAAATCGAAACATCAATTGAGAACAGTCAATGTTATGCCATGTGGGAGATAGCCGACATACTCCAAATACCCAAATCAGTAAAGTTGTTGTTGAAAAGGAAAAATGTCTTTTATTTTACGGAAAAAACTAATCAGACTTTTTGGCCAACCCAATATAAATCATAATTTGATTGCCTCTGGGAGGGAGCATGGGTGGTCCTGGAAGGGCATAAAGTAACTTGATGAAATGATAAAAACATTTTATATCTTGATTGAGGATTACATGGGTACAAATATTTGTTTAAGCCCATCAAACAGTATATTTGAGATTGTTGGATTTTATTGTGTGTGAAATATACCTTTAAGTCCTCGAGTCAGCAGCACATACACTGAAATACAACTTTAAGAAATGGCCCAAGTCCTGGAAGATGGCATTATAGAACCTATTACAGGACTGAAGACAAAGTTTCAGGTTTGAATGATATAGTGGACCTTGTATTAAACCTCTTTTATGTGGTTAGGAGCTTCAAAAGATTTAAGTCACTGAAAAGATAATTGAAAAATTATTACTGATGCTTTTGTGTAGAGAAAGAACATTAGCAATATGTATTATGCGTTAGATAAGTTTTTTAAGCTACTTTTAAAAAATCAGTGCCTCACATTTTCACCATGCGTGCATATGGGGTATGAATATGTGCTGTGTGTTTGGTGAATATTCTTAAATTAAGAAATTATTGGGCCTCCAGGTGACTGCTCTTGGGTCCCAAGGCAGCTCAGGAACTGCACTGAAGCAGCTCGGCAGCCACTCTGTTTTGGGGTCCTCACTGCCCTTCTACATCTTCCAGAAGAGTAGTAGGGCCCTGACAGGGCCATGGCGGGTATGAGAGGAAGTTTCTCAGCCTGGGTCTTCTCCCAGCCAACTGCTGAGTGAGGCAGCCCAGGGGTGTCAGTTCTGTGGTATAGCTTCTCCAGCACCCTCTGGTTTGCATATAGGATTTTTCTGTTGCCATCTAGTCTTGGTTTGTCGATCTTGCTGGAAATGGAAACGATATTTTAAACCAAGTACATTAAGGGGCTGCAATAGCTTTCAGTAGAAAAGAGACCACCAGCAGCATCATGTGTAGCAAAAATACTGACTATCCTGAACTTCACCAGCAAAATACAGACTTGACTTTACTAGACTGGATTTAGAGCTAATTACATTTCCTGAGCAGCTGATAACATTAGAAATAAAAAATCTACCATCTTAGCTGGCACCACAAATGTGAAAGCAGGGCCTGGGACATCAGTGGAAGCCTCCCATCATGTTGCAACACATCTGTTCCTAGGCTTTCATCCCAGTTTGGTTGGAAATTTAAAAAAAAGAAAAAGGGCAGCAAAGGGGGAAAAATTGGGACAACTGTAATAGTATAAACAATAAAATATTTTAAAAAGAAAAAAGAACCTGGTGATGATCTGCTGTTTGATTTTCTTAAGTTCACAGAAGGAGCCTACCAGAGAGTGGAAAAAAATGGGATGGGGGGCAAGACACCTGTCCTTCATGTTCCTGGACAAATATCAGTGTTACAAACACCAGCAAAATCACCATTAAAACCACCTAAGAAAAGCCATGAAACCTCTAATAATTCAGATCCTGGTCATGAAGTACAAGAGAGTTCTTTAAAGAAAACTGTATCATCAAATGCTTCCTGCACTTAACATAAACTCAATACCTAGTGGATCTACCTGAATGCAGGTCCAGCTGTGTGCCACTTCAAAAGCCAATACTCAAAAGACAGGTGCTGATGTAAAGGAAAGTGGTTTATTCAGATGCCGGCCATCTGGAAGATGGGGGACTCATGTCTCAAAGCCCATCTTAACATCACAGTGCAGGCAGAGGTTTTTATAAGGAGGAAGAGGGGAAGCAGAACAAAGAGATCAAGGGAGAGAGTTGAAAAGTTCTGTAAGTGCACAGACAAGCAACAGTCCATTCCAATAAGGTAAGTGATGGTGTGGTATGTGTCATCCTGGCTTCAAGTCATCACAGACGAAGGTCAGCAAACTTTACAGAGCTTGGATGCCTGAAGGTTGGAGTTGGTATCTTTTGAAATTAGTTCCTAGGATTCTTATACAAGCATGCTGTTTATGTATACATCACATGTAGTCAGAATCAGCATTTACAGAAACAATGTCAAAAGAATGTTGAGGTGGGTTAGAAATCCCCACTGTTAAAATTTCCCATTGTTGTGCTGATGATGGCAAATTATATGAACTCTCCAACTGGTGAATTAGCTACTGAGGAATGAAGTTTGGTCTTGAACAAGAAATGACCTCATTATGTCAGAGAGCCAAGGAAACTCAAGAAGAATTAAACTAACAGCATGAGTTGAGAAGTGGAATGTTGACCATTCGAAGAGTGGAGAACTGAGGTATTTTAAGCCCAAATAGATGACCGACTGATGTGGTGGCTGGAATGGATTCCCAGCTAGCTGTCCTGAAAGTGAGACTCTTAAGAAGCTGACCAGCTACTGAATTTGCACACAGACACATTAGAAGCCTTACGGAGTGAAAAATCGCAAGAGACTGCATGAAGTGGATGCCACTCAGAGCCAGGAGAGCTATAAACAAATGCAGAATCAGTGTGCTGCGTGCCTGAATAAAATAGAAGTGAAAGATCAGAATTTGGCAGAAGCAGTTACTCTGGCAGAAAATTCTCAGATGAGGAGAAAGTCGATGAGCTACAGCAGCACATCAAAATGTATAAGTTCAGCTTGGATTCCTTTAAACAGTAATTCATTGATTAGAAGTATAAAGCTACTAGAACACTTCAATCTAAAGAGAAACTGATTAACAGCTTAAAAGAAGGATCTGGTTTTGAAGGCCTAGAGAGCAATATTGCTAAATAGCGTGGAGCTAAAAAAAACTGCGTGAAAAAGAGGTGCAAAGGGAAGAAATACAGAAGCTGATGGGTCAGATACATCAGCTGAGATCTGAATTACAGGATATGGTGGCTCAGCAGGTTAATGAAGGAGAATAACGAGACAACTCTTAACAAGATCTGCAAGACCAAATACCTGGACATAAAACATCTAAGAAGCTAAAGGCAGAATAGAAGATTTATGTCAAACAACACATTGCAAAACAGAATTAAAGATAGAGGAGAAGAAGAAATTTTAAAAATGAGGCATTGGCTTACCAATAAAACCTTAAGCCAGTGGTTTTCAACTGGTGTCACACAAGAATTTTTAAAACATGTAGTACTTGACTAATTAGTCAGGGGCACTGACCTCTTTTCCCTTAGATTGTCAAACAACAACAACAACAACAACAAAAAACCCAACAGTAAACAATAATCATCTGGTGTGAATGAATAACAATTATACCTTTTTTCCCAGATTGGCAATATATATATATTTTGGTGTGCCACAGAATTTTAGTAATTAGTTTATGGTGTGCCATGAGATAAAAAAAAAGGTTGGAAAATCACTGTCTTAGGCAATAGCTGTCAACATTAGAAAGTTGACTCCATCCACTGACTGAGACTCTCATCCAGAAGCACATCATGCTGGAGAGTCTCAACATACTAACAGACTCTAGTTTTCCAGCTGGAGCACATTGAGCAGCAGATGAAATCTGCCACTGGAAATGGTAGTAATGGGTCTTCTGTTAATATGTCTGGAATTGACAATGGCAAAGGCACACATCTGTAAAATGTTCCTGTTTCTTTTAATGACACAGAAACTAATCTGGCAAGAATGTTTAGAAAAGTCTGTGAAGTTCTAGTGCAATTGACCAATTTAGTGTCTGGGAATTTTTCTCTCAAGATTCTCTATAGCACGAATTTTTGTAATTATATATATGGCTTTGCTTCACCTCTGAGTCATGATTGCTCTATTGACTTACACACTAGAAATGCATAACCAACCACATGTCAAATGAACTGAACCCAGTAGTTTCAGTGATTGGTTGTCTTTTTCCAGACTTGGGTCAGCAAAAGGGTCAGTTGCCTAACATTGCTGAAGAGGGTACACAAGATTATTTCATCAGTAAAAAAAAAGAAAAGAAAAATGATTAAAACTAGACCAGGAACTAGCATAAGCAAATACTGAATAATCCTGTTTTATGAATTTCTGAGATTTCTTTAGAAAACCCCTACCAAAAATGTACTTACAAACTATCCAAGAAAACCAAACTACTTAGGTGGGGAGTTGGTACACACAGCAAATAAAAGGATATCACTTTAAGGTTTGGAGGTAGTTATTATAGCCTGTAAAATAAGGATTTAAAATAGTTAAAGAGTTAGAAGCAGGGATAGAAAGCAGGATGAGAGAACAGAATGGAAGTTAAACAAGGCATGATAGTGAGACCAAAACAGTCATGGATAAGAAATTTACCCATATCCAAATAGCACTTCCACAACTTACTGGATAAAATAGAGTACAGTGGCTATGGTAATGTTGAGTGATTTCTTAAAACTAGATGATAGTATATCTAATATCCTGAACTTTTATATAAAACACTTTAATACCATAACCATACTTCTAACTATCAGATTATCAAGTAACTTTTGAAGGGCCTGAGAGTCTGGTGATAACTTTTTAAAATTACAGTTTGGATGGAGTATGAGTAGAACTCACCAAGTATTTTTGTTCTCAGCTTATCCCCTCACTTGGTATCTCCCCTCTCTCCTAACTAACCAAGTGCAGACTAGTCTGATTGTAGGCATTCTTAATGCAAGCAGCCTACCAAGGGAGGGATTATTGATAATAACGAGAACAATATTTTTACTGCAGTATAAGTTGGTAATAGTTATGTCTTTTAGAAACATTGAACATTTGCAACTATGGCCTCTCCAAATTGGGTAAATGAGATTGTGCCTTAATGGCTTACGTTTTTTTATTATTGGATATGAAAGTTTTTTCAAAATCATTTTTAAAAGTTTGGTATTTATATGTGTATTATTATCTGATATTATGGTGTCATAAAACTCCATCTCCTTAGCTGATTGTGTGTTTTCTGGATATAGAAATACAGTTTAAGGAATTATAGTTAGACTAAACTATGTTTTGCAGACCTCTTTGAATTCTGTGCCTCTGTTTAACTTCTTAAAAGGTTCTTCCTTGAGAACTGTTCATTGATAGTATTTAATTTGTAATTATACAGTAAATATGCACCACTGGAACTTAAGTTCATTAATTTGCCTCTCTCCGTTAAGTATTCACTTTTGTATTTTAAAGGCAAATGTACATAAATTAGAACTTAATGTCCTAAGTCTAGAGATGTTCTTTGAGTAAATGATACTTAAGTCCCCCCAAATCTAGAAAACCTATATTCTCTTTTAAGTCCATTTATTGCTGATATTTATGGTACTAAAATCCTTCCCCTGCTTCCCTCTACGTTATTCCTTGAGTGATTCACTCTTTTAGTAGCACTAATAAGGAGCTTTGGCACTTGGAAGTGCTCTTCTTTCCCACCAATAGTTGATCTGTCTCTGGTGAGGCACAGATTTTTCTGCTTGTTTTTTGATTTATAAATACAGAAGTGCTGCTGGGCTTTCCTGCTCTATGGTGCTTTCTTCTCACTCTTTCAACATTGACACACTTGTTGAAATTCCTACAAGTGTTGTTCATTGCAAGATTTGTGATAGCATTGTTCAACTTTTGGTAAATTGTTTTGGGTAAATTCCTCTTTGGGATTCATCAGTGTTTCTCTCATTGTTGCCAACTATATGCTAATTATATTTCAGACCTGATAAAAATGAGTCAATTAAAAAAACTGAATTATACCAATTGTTTTTGAAACTTCCCTAGTATTTTAAATTAGAAATTTTTAGTATAGTGTTAACTCATAACACTTTGAGTACTGAAAAGCATATTTTGAATACCTAAAAAGGACCTTTAGCTTTTTCTGTTATTGTGTAATTTCCTCAAATTGGAAAAATCATTCACCTTTAACCCTTAACAGTATAACATTTGATATATTTTTATATACTCTTTAAGATAGTTGGCAGCATTGTCCTTGATTCTCTGTTGGTTTGGGCTTATAATGTCTTTTTCTTTTCTCCATTTTTTGTTTTGCTTCCTAAGGACATGATGATACAGCGCCATGTGCGATTTTGAAAAGTATGGATAGTTTTAGCTTTCTCCAACATCCAGTCCACCAGAGGAGCTTAGAGATTCTGCAGAGGTGCAAGGAAGAGAAGTACAGTAAGGCTGCAAATCCTGATAAACTCTGTGTCATCACATACCATTTGGAAATGGAAACCAAGAGCTTTCTACACCAGGGCGGGACATAAATTATGGAGGCAATGTGACCTCCAGAATCCTTTGACACATTGGTCTCAGGGTATTTTCATTGAAACTTCATTCTTTTTCTCTTAAAAAAGTTGATATCCCTGTTCTTTTAATTTGAATGGCTATGTGCCTTTTATCCTTGAGATGTTAATCACACTTGGTTACAGACTCTGAATTGGTTTTCATTTTTGGTGTTAAAGTAGCTGAGTAATGGATAAAAATGAATAGTGATTTTTTTCTTGCTGACTTTTGTTTTAAAGCTTTATCAAAATTTTATTGAGGTAAAATCAACTGCACGTAAAACCATAGAGTCTGCCAAGTTTTTACATATATATGCACCTGTAAAATCATCATCATAATCAAGATGATCAATGTATGCAACAACACTGCCTAAGGTTTCCTCTGCAACTTTCTGATTCCAGCTGATATTTGTGCTTGCTTATGCTTCAATTTCAGCATCAACAGTGTTGCTTTTATGTATAATAGGTAAATCAGTTTGATTGCAGACCTCCTATCAGACTTAACTATGTCTGGTTTAGAGCAAAGCTATGGCAATGTTTTGGCTTAAGGAAGAAAACCAGAATCATAGTGGGTGTTTTTGTTTTTTTAAATAAAATAGGTGTAAAAAGATGCTCTTGGTCTCCATTTCCTCTTTTTCTATTTGTTATACTCATTCTGCATGAAAATGGGTGTGTTCTTTTTTTTTCTTGCTTATTGTGGGATTATAGTTATTTGGCTATTGATATAGTGAAAATAACAGGATACTACAAAATACTTAAAGCTTAATGCAAAAATTTGCATATGATGGACCTAAATTACTTACATATTCTGTTCTGAGCTTTTTACAATTCACTACACATTCTTTGCTAATTTCAAGATTCTGTGATTGAAATTTCATGAAATTTTAGTATTCAGTTACCAATGAGTAGAATTCCTAAAAGCAAATGTTATGGGTGTATTTTTTGTTTTTTATTTTTATTTTTTAGTTCTTAGTTTTTCAGTTTTGGTATAAGAAAATATGTAATGCATTTTGAAAAATATTATTTAATATATTTTCTCACTTTAGAAAGAATAAAGGTAAGTATTTCATTTTTAGAAAGCCATCTTTAAATGTCACTCTTTTTACTGCTTTTATTTCTAAAAGGTATACAAATCCTAATTCCATTTATTTATCTTCCTTTTTAAAATATTTTAGTCCACGGAACATTGTTTAAGACAGTCTGTAGATCTTTTGGGGGAGCTTAAATCAATTGTTTTTAAGTTTTAATATGTAATTGCAAGCAATTTGTTTGCTTTGTTGATTTTCATGTCTCTTAGCCTGAAAACCTAGGCTTGACTGTATTCCAGTTTAGTGTATATGGGTCCAGAATAGGAAGGTGCTAAGTTTAGAATAGGCTGCATGAGGAAATTGTACATTTATCTATGTTCACATGCAAATTTATTTCTATATTTCTGGAAGTTGCAGCTTTTTCATTCTTGATAGTTTATTTCATTTTCTTGTATATTACTACCAATAATTAAAAATTTATAATAAATAAAATTATAAATTTAAGTTTGGGATATTTTTTAAAAAATCAGGACTACCAGTTTCCAGCTTTAGCTAATGGTAAATCAGTGAGGTGAATCCTTAGGTAAAAATGGTAACACCTGGAAAAAATGTAAAAGTAACTTTTTGAAAGCACTGGAAAAAGACCCAAAAGACTAGAAAACCAAAGAATACCAAAAAGAAGAAGAAACCAGAGGAGAGTCACTTTTTAAAAAAACATTTTATTTATTTATTTTTAGAGAGAGGGGAAGGGAAGGAAAAAGAGTGGGAGAGAAACATCAATGTGTTGCTTCTCATTTGTCCCCTACTGGGGACCTGGTCTGCAATCCAGGCATGTGCCCTGACTGGGAATTGAATTGGTGACCATTTGCCTCACAGGCCCGTGCTCAGTCCACTGAGCTACACCAGCCAGGGCTGAGAGTCATTCTTTAAGCATAGTGGTGGGTAAGAACTGTGAGTGTATGGCATTTTGCACAAAGTGCTTCCCAGCTCCCATAGCTTCAGGGTCAGAAACCATAATCATGCTGTCTTAAAGTGTCAAAGGACAAACTTGAGGACTAGCAAGCAGCTTGGAACTTAGGAGGAAATTCCTGGAACTGAGAGAGCTGCCAAAAAGTTTGAGGAGAAATTATAAACATTTATGACGATAAATTCAAGTAGATGAAATGAACAAATTCATGCAGTATCAGATAGTAAGTCATCTAAATAGACCCAAGGCAAAATAGAAAATCTGATTAGTCCATATCTATTAACAATATTGGATTCATAAGTAAAGTCTTCACATAGAAACAGAAAAGAGTTCAGACCCAGATAGCTTCAATAATAAATTTTATTTAAGAAACATTTAAGAAAGGAGTAATAACCAGTTCTCAAGTCTTTCAGAAAATAGAGAAGTAAGGAACATTTTACAAATCATATCAATAGGCCAGCGTTATTACTCAAATACCAAAATCAGACACAAACATGGGAACTGAACTACAGCCCAACATACCTTACAATGATACAGGTAAAAATCCTGAATAAGAACATACTGAATTCGGAAATATATTAAAGGAAAATGCAATGAAAACTAAGCAGAATTTGTTCTAGGAATGAAAGGTTGGTTTGATAATAGAAAAATCTATCAACATAACTTGCCATATTAATCATTTTATAAAATGCATGATTATCTCAGTAGATGGATAAAAGAGTTTATCATAATTCTCTACCCATTCTGATTTTAAAACTTTTAGCAGCCTAGTAATAGAAGGCAAATTTTTCAACTTTACGAAGACTACACATGAAAATCCTACAGCAGACATCTTACTTAATGGTGAAAAATTGAGTAGTTCTTCCCTGACACTGACAACAAAGCAAAGAAATTTGCTTTTGCCACTCAATTAAACATTGTACTAAAAGTCATATAAATAGTGCAATAAAGCAACAAAAAGAAATAAAAGGTACATAGAATGAAGAAGTTGTAGACAGTATGATCATCTATATAGAAAGTGCTAGTGAGTTTAAAAAATGCTTTTTGTTCTGAAAAGAGAATTTAACAATCTCATAGGATACTAGGTAAATATATGAAATTAAATGATAACACACTAGCCATGTGAATACTTGGAAAATGAAATTTGTAAATTCTGTTTGTACATCTGTGGAAGCCAGCCTTCTAGATATGTTTGAGTTATCTCCATTTTCTGGTATTCACAACCTCATGTAATCTTCTCCCGTCTTTTATTAGTGTTGGTCTGTGTGAGCTATAGGACATGGAAAAAGAGATAGTATGTCACTTCTAAAATTAAATTATAGAAAGAAGATTGCAGTTTCTGTCTTAGGTAATTTATGTCTTTCTAGCTCCCTCTTTCTTCACTGTCTCTAAGAGAAGCAAACTTCCATTTATGAGTAGCCCTATTAAAAATCTCACTGAAGCCTCCAGTTGGCAAGTACTGAGGCCTGCTACCAACTACAGGAGTGACCTTAGAAGTGGATCCTTCAGTTCTATTCCAGTGTTGAGATGATGGCAGCCTTGGTCAACAGCTCGAATACAAACACATGAGAGACCTTCTCAGAACCACTGGCTAAGCATATGTTGAAACCTGTTCGTCTGGAAACTCTGATATAATTGTTTATAGTTTTAAAGCATTTTACTGTGTTATGGACAATAATATAACGTACCAAAATATGAAATACTTAGAGATAAATTTAACAAAATATGTGTTAGACCAGTGTACAACTGACAGAAAATGTATAAAACCTAAATAGATGAAGATAGATACATTTTTGTTTTCCTGAGATGCCAGTTCTTCTTTGAATGGATCTGTGTATTGAATGTGTAATCCCAATGAATGTCAGCAGAATTTTGGGTAGAAATTCATAAGCTGGTAAAAATTTATATAGAAATATAGAATAGCTAGAATGGGCAAAATAAGTTTGAAAAAGAAAAAAGCTGGAGAACTTATTCTATGATTTCAAGATTAAAATGATGATGATCTTGTCAGTGTAAGGATCATAAAATCAATGGTACCAAGTAGAGAGTTCATGAGTAGATATATACATACATGGTCAATTGATTTTCCCAAAGGTGCTGACATAATTCAGTGGGGTAAAGTATATAGTTTTTTAAACAAATGTCACTGGAACAACTGGATATCCGAAATTAACTCAAAATTGGCCATACACCTCTTTGTAAAGAGTAAAACTAGTAAATTGTGGAATAAAACCCGAGAGAAGATGTTTGCAATTTTGGGACAGGCAAAGGTTTCTTAGATGGGACATAAGAGCAATTAATTGCAGTTCAATGAAATAGAAAACTTCTGCTTTTAAAAATGTATTAAGAAAACAAAAAGCATAGCACAGCTGGAAAAGAATATTTGTAATAATTTATAATATTGAAAACTGATAATGGACTTGAAAAAATATTTTTAAAATCCTGCAGTGGTAAGATAAAGTTAACAATGACTAAAGGTTTGAATATATGTTTTCAAAAAGAAGATATGTGAATTGTCCATAGACTCAGGAAAGATTATTGGTTTCATTAGTCACTGGGGAAATGAAAATTATAGTAACAATGAGGTCACATTAACACCCTGTATTATGGCCAAAATTTAAGAAAATGACTAAACTAACTGACAATGAGGATGTGGAACAATGGAATGTTTATTTATACTCTGCTGGCAATGTAAAATACTACAATTACTTTGGAAAACAGTGTCAGCTTTCATAATGGTAGGTATATATTTTCAATATGCTCTACTAGTTTCAATTTTATTTTTATTTATTTTTCTATTGTTCAGTTGTAGTTGTTCCCATTCTTCCCCCCCCCCCGCCTTACTCTCCCCTGACCTACCTTCCCACTTCCCTCATTCAGTCCTCCCCCTCAACACCCCACCCCATGGTCTTTGTCCATGGGTCCTTTATACATGTTTGTTAACTTTACCCTTCTCCTTCTTTCCTGCATTAACCCCTCCACCCAGGTTACTGTCAGTTTGTCCTTGATTTCCATGTCTCTAGTTCTGTTTTGCTCATTCGTTTCTTTTCTTGATTAGAATCCATTTATAGGTGACATCATATGGTATTTGTCTTTCACCACCTGGCTTATTTTATTTAGCATAATGCTCTAAGCAAAGGGTAGGATTTTATTATTTCTGCTGCGTAGAATTCCATTGTGTAAAATTACCAAAGTTTTTGATCCACTTATTTGCCTATGGGCACTTAGGCTGCTTCCAGCACTTGGCTAGTGTAAATAGTGCAGCTATGAACAGTGGGGTGCATAGATTCTCTTGAATTGGTGTTTCAGGATACTTAGGGTATAGTCCCAGCAGTGGAATTGCTGGGTCAAAAGGCAGTTCCATTTTTAGTTTTTTGATGAAATTCCATACTATTTTCCACAGTGTCTGCACCAGTCTGCATTCCCACCAGCAGTGTAATAGGGTTCTCTTTTCTCCACAACCTCACCATCACTTGCTAGTTGATTTGCTTATGGTGGCCATTATGATGGGTGTGAAGTAGTATCTCATTGTGGTTTTAATTTACATCTCTTTGATAGCTATCGATGCTGAGTGGATATCCTTTCATATGGCTGTGGGCCCTCTGTATGTCCTCCTTGGAGAAGTGTCTGTTCAGGTCTTTTGCCATTTAATTGGGTTGTCTTCCTGGAGTGGAGTTGTGCGAGTTCTGAATATATTTTGGAGATCACACCCTCGTCTGCAGTATCATTGGCAAATATATTTTGCCATAAGGTTTATTCCCTTTCTATTTTACTGATGTTTTCTTTAGCCATGCAGAAGCTTTTTAATTTGATGAGGTCCCATTTGTTTATTCTTTCCTTTATATCCCTTGCCCTAGGGGATTTATTGGTGAAAATATTGCTGCGTGGTATATCTCAAATTTTCCTGCCCATGTTTTTTTCTAGGACTTTTATGGTGTTGTGACTTATATTTAAGTCTTTTATCCATCTTAACTTTATTTTTGTGTACGGTGTAAATTGATGGTCAAGTTTCATTTTTTTGCATGTAGCTGTCCAGATTTTCAATCATTGTTTGTTGAAGAAGCTATTTTTACTCCATTTTATGCTCCTGCCTGCTTTGTTGAATATTAATTGACCTTAGAGACCTGGGTTTATTTCTGGGCTCTCTGTTCTGTTCCATTGGTCTATGTGTCTGTTCTTAGGCCAGTACCAGGCTGTTTTGATTACAGTGGCCTTGTAATACAGTTTGATATCAGGTATTCTGATCTCTCCTACTTTGTTCTTCTTTCTTAAAATTGCTGAAGCTATTCAGGGTCATATGGTTCCATATAAATTTTTGAAATGTTTGCTCTATATTTGTGAAATATGTCACTGGCATTCTGATAGAGATTGTGTCGAACCTATACATTGCTTTGGGTAGTATGGACATTTTGATGATGTTAATTCTTCCAGTCCATAAAGATGGTGTATGCTTCCATTTATTTATGTCTTCCTTAATTTCTTTCTTCAGTGTTCTGTAGTTTTCTCAGTACAGCTCTTTTATTTTTCTGGTTAGGTTTATTCCTAGGTACTTTATTTATTTATTTTTGTTGCTATAGTAAATGGGACTTATTTTCCTAACTTATGTTTCTGATATTTCATCGTTGGTATATAAATATGACTTTCTTGTGTGAATATTGACTTTGTATCCCACTGTTTTGCCAAATTCACTTACTAGGTTGAATAGTTTCTTGTTGGAGTCTGTAGGGTTTTCTGTGTACACTGTCATGTCATCTGCAAATAATGGCAATTTAATCCTGGGTTGCATGGTCTGTCTCGTCCCCCAGTTCTTTCTCCCAGTTATCTGCACAGAAATGTGGGACTGCTTGCTCTGCCTGCCACTGCCTCACCCACCCCCGTCCTTCAGCCTCTGCCTTGCTGCGGGTCATCTCCTCTCTGGTTGCCTGTCTCCACCCCTCCTACCAGTGTGGATGAATGTTTCTTCTTCAACTCCTTGATTGTCGGACTTTCATACAGTTCATTTTTTTCTGGCATTTCTGGTTATTTTTTATTTTTAAATATTTTGTTGTCCTTTTGGTTGCGTAAGGAGGCAGAGTATATTTACCTATGCCTCGATCTTGGCCAGAAGTCCTGGTTTTATTTATTTGGGTTTCCTCCCTCCCTCCCTCCCTCCCTCCCTCCCTCCCTTCCTTCCTTCCTTCCTTCCTTTTTCTTTCTTTCTTTGATTCTGGTTAAAAACTTGTCTATTTTGTTTATCTTTTCAAAGAATCACCTCCTGGATTTATTGATCCTTTGCATTGTTCTTTTAGTCTCTATGTTGTTTAATTCTGCTCTGATCTTGGTTATTTTCTTCCTTTTTACTTGCTCTGGGTTTTGTTTGTTAATGTTTTTTTGCTTCTTCTAGATGTTGGGTTTGGTTGTTTATTTGAAATGTTTCTATGATTTTTAAAAGGTACTGCCTGTATTGCTATAAACTTCCCTCTCAGGACTTTCTGCTCTGTGTCCCATAGATTTTGGACTGTTGTGTGTTCATTTTCATTTGTTTCCATAAACTTTTTGATTTCTCCCTTGATCTTATTCTTGACCCATTCATTGTGTAATAGCATGCAATTCAGTCTTCATGAGTTTGACTGTTCTTGAGTTTTTTCTTTGAGGATGATATTTAGTTTCAAGCCCTTGTGGTTGAGAAAAAGCTTGATATGATTTCAATTTTCTTGAATTTGTTGAGGCTGGAGATATGTTCTGTCATGTGGTCTGTCTTTGAAAATATTCCATGTGCATTTGAAAAGAATGTGTATTTTGCCTGTTTGGGATGACAGGTTCTATATATATCAATGAAGTCCCTTTGATCTAGTGTGTTGTTCAGTGCCACAATGTTATTGTTCATTCTTTGTTTAGAATATCTATCCATTGTTGACAGTGGGGTGTTAAAATCCCCTAGTATACAAGTGTGTTGCTGTTTATCTCTTTCTTGATATCCTGCAAGGTTTTCATTATGTATTTGTGTGCTCCTATGTTGCGTGCATTTATTTTTATAATGTTTATATCTTCTTGATGGGTTCTTGCCTTGAGTATTATGAAGTGTCTTTCTTTGTCTCTTTTTATGGCCTTTGGTTTGAAGTTTATTTTGTCCGATATAAGTATTGCTACCCCAGCTTGTTTTTCTCTCCATTTGCTTAGAATATTTTTTTCCAATCCTTGTTCTGAGGTGAGCCTCCTGTAGGCAGCATACATGCGGGTCATGTTTTCTTATCCATTCAGCTACCCTGTGTTTTTTATTGGATATTTAATCCATTTATGTTCAACTTTATTATTGATAGGTCCTTATTCATTGCCATTTCCCACTTTTATACCTCCTCTCTCCCTCACTCTTTTTCTTCTTCTTAAAGCAGTCCCTTTAGCATCTCTTGTAGGGCTGGTTTGATGGAGGTATATTCTTTTGGCTTTCTTTTGTCTGGGAAACTCCTTATTTCACCTTCCATTTTAAATGAGATCTTAGTAGAGTAGTCTTGGATGCAAGTCTTTACTTTTCATTACTTAGAGTATTTCTACCCATCCCCTTCTGGCTTATAATGTTTCTGTGGAAAACTCAACTACTAGCCTTATTGGGGCTCCCATGTATGTTACTCTTTCTCCCTTGCTGCTTTTAATATTCTCTCTTTGTCTTTAAAATTTGAAATTTAATTATGATGTGTCTTGGAGTAGGCCTTTTTGGCTTTATCTTGATTGGGACCCTCTGTGCTTCCTGAACTTGCATGGCTTTTCCCCCTCTCCAGGTTATGGAAGTATTCTGTCATTATTTTTTCAAACAGGTTTTCTCTCCCTTGCTGCTTTTCTTTTCCTTCTGGTATTCCTATGATTCAAATATTGTTGCATTTCACATTGTCTTGAAGTTCCTTTAAGCTATCCTCAAACTTTTTGAGTTTTTTTTATGCTACTGCTCTACCTGGGTATTTATTTCTACCTTGTCTTCCAGCTGACTAGTTCAGTCCTCGGCTTCATTCAGTCTGCTTGTGATTCCTTCTAGTATATTTTTTATTTCAGATATTGTATTCTTTACTTCTTTCTGGTTCTCGTTCATAGTTTCTATTTTTCATGCTGTTCTAGTTCCCACTGAGTTCTTTGTAGTTGTCAGTGAGTTCCTTGAGCATCCTTTTAACCTTTTTTTTTTTTTTTAAATTCTGTGTTTGATAGTTCGCTTGCCTCAATTTCATTTAGCTCCTTCACTGGAGATTCTTACATCCATTTTGATTGGGGGGGTTCTTTTTCGTCTCTTCATTTAAGTGAGTCTTTTTGTTTGTTTGTGTCTGCATTTCGGGATGTTCTGCTTTGCCAGCTGTCTTTGTGGGGTGGACTCCTGTGGTAGGAGTTCTGTGGGGGTCAGTGGTACGGTCTCTGTGATCTCCTTGTCTGGATGCTCTAGGGTTGCCCTTGCTTCAGTTTCTGTGTGCTCTCTTTTTGTATTTGGGCTCCACTTATCGGTGACTTCTTTATTGGTGGGTTCTCCCCTCCAGCGGGCTTACTGGTAGTCATAGCTCCCACCTTGTCTTGTTTGCTGTTGTTCAGATGTCCGTTAACAAAGCAGTATTATCAGACAGTCAAACCTACAACAGCAAAAAGAACCTGCATACCATATCAGCAATCTTAAATGCTACTTAGCAAAATTAATAAAGGTGAAGAGAGATTACAGGTATTATAAGATATGACAAAGGGAATACGAGATGACTAAGAGTGGGGGAAATGTTGAATGGTAGGAGGGAGGAGACTTGATGAGAGTGGGGATAGAACTGAGGTGAAGAAAGAGAGAAAAAAATTTCAAATGTAATTAAAACATGAAAGGACAATAGGAACAATGGGGTAACAAGAGGGACAGTATACTGTGAGGTTTAGAGTAAAATTGAAAAGGTATTGTACCAATGAAACAAAATTGCAGAGAAACCATAGCAGGGTCAATAGCAAAAACAGCTGAATGAAATTTAATTAAAAAAACTGGTGGAATGGGAATAAGAATATTATACAAAAATGAAAAGTGAATGAGATGTTTACTGTAAAGAAAAGTGATTTTGAGAGGATGGGGGAAGCAAACCATTAAGAGTGAGGAGGAAAGCCCAGATTGAGAGAGGGGAAGAAAAGAAAATGAAATAAAATTCCTCACTCAACTGATCAGGGGAGGAGGAAGGTGAAATGGAGTGAGACAGGGGGAGAGTATTCTATGGGATTTAAAGTACAAACAATTAGGAATTCTGTTGGAGAAGTACAGCAATGACCATGGTATTTCACCCAACTAACCACTATTTATAAAGGTGGAGAAGAAATAAGACTCTTATACGAAGGGGAAAAGAATATGAGCTGACTTAAGAACAAAGAGCGCTTATTCGAGGTTAGATGGAGGAGAAAGTGAGAGTGAGGGGTAGGAACATGGTGTGGTGTGAGAGAATATGAAGTTTACCACAACAGTAAGAAAGCTCAGGAAGATGGCAAAATAAAAAGTAAAAGACCAAAAGTAACGAGTTATTTGCAATATGAGTGAAATGAAAGAAGGAAAGTTAAAATGCAATATGAAAAGGAACAAAAAAAAAACCCCTGAAAATGGTAAAAAGTGAAATTTTAAAAAATATGCAAGTTCTCATAAAGAGCAAGGGGAAATTTGTGTCAGCTCTTGGTGTTATCACTTCTTTCTGGATCTGTCCCTGGTTTTCTCGTAGTTACCCTTGGTGGGGGGGGGGGCCCTTCTGGTGGTTATTAAGTGTATTCAGTTGGCATTGCGGATATTCCTCGCTCTTGCATGCAGTGGAGAAGTGGTCTCTGTTTTTCCTTTCTAGTGATTAGGCAAGGAAGGGGGCTCAGTCTAGGCTACAGCAATCACAGGTGCCCAGTTTCCAGCCCACACCCTAAGCACAGTGTTCACCCCTCATTCTCCCCTCTGTGCAGTTGCTCCAGGCTGGTGCAGATTAGCCACCTTGCTTTGAACTTCTTTGATCAATCCATGAGATGCACTAAGTGAAAGCAAATCCCTGTCACAATCCTCCCTCTTTGTTGGCTAGCCTCTGGACACGCAAGGACCCTGCCCAGTGCCACTCCCCTCCCCTTTGTAAAAAGTCTCTTTGGCTGCTGTTGTTGCTCTGAGCCACTGCCCAACTTTCTACCCACTCCAACTCTCTGGCAAGTCCAGAGGCTATCTCAGACACAGCCAGTTGCGGCCCTTCTCTTCTCCCAGTTCCAGGTGCCACCGGAATCACCACCACTCTTTGGCACTGTCCCATCTGACAAGCACTGCCCTGGCTGCGGTATCCCCCCACCCCCTGCGTGCCCCCACATCCTCCCCCACAAGACTTTGTTCAAGTCTCTCCTGGCTTGATTCTTTCCCTGTGGCCAATGGGATTTCTGTCGCTTACTAGGGACTTTCCCTGTCCACCTATAAAACCTCTTTTTACTGCCCATTTTGAAGCGTCCTCTGCTCACTTTGGCTTCCAAACTTTCTATCAGCTAAGATTCTGTTGGCTGTTCACTCTGTGCTTCAGAACATCAGCTAAGTGTCCCAGTTGGGTGCATGAGCAAGTAGGTTCAGCTCCCACCTACTTTGCTGTCATCTTCTCTCTCCTCAATTTTAGGTATGGGTAAATACACATGAATTTTAACTTACAGTTCATCAGAATGATACAAAAGTAGCATCTTTACTGTCTCATAAGAAGCCTTTATTTATGAAATGAGAACTAGGAAAAGGAAAAATGAGTTTAAGTGATAAAATGGGAAACATGAAATAAAATACAAATACTATTTTAAATTACTAAAAATAGATTAACTTCACCAATTAAAATCTCAAAATAGATATTTCAAAATATTTAATTAAATATCTATAAAGTTCTTTAAATGATGAGAATAAAAGGATGGACAAAGATGTACCAGGCAAAGATGAACAATAGCTATAAATAAATGTAGCCATCTCTACAGTTCTTTCCCAGTACAACTTATGAAAAGGCTTAGTACAGAAAAGCTGAACTAACTCACTAGAAAGTTTTCTTATCTGATAAAACTTAGTAGTAATTTCTGATTTGAAAACAAGGTTAAAATAAGTACTGGGTGACATCATCTATTACAGAAATGGAATGACTATAATCAAGGCATTAGAAAGTTCTTGTACTCTTTAGAAAAAGTAAATTAGAAAATTTTAGATTAGAATTCTAGAAATAGATTAGAATTCATAAATGTTAAAAAATTAAAGATAATCAAAGAGGAGGGTATATATAACTTACAAAAGAAAGAAATCATAATGTAAAGAAAATACTTCAGTAGATACCTGGGCAGAACTACAATAATTAGAGTAAATACAAAGCATAAAATAGAGAGTCAGAAAAAGCTCCAAATAGTAACACCAGTAAATTAAATACACCAAACCAAACAGTTAAAAAATAGATTATGAGTTATAAAAAATAAAATAAAATTTAAGTATAAAATAAGAAACAAACTTAAAACATGAACACAGTATTAAAAATAAAATGTTAGAATAAAATTGTATCGAAAAATTTATTTTTGCTATCATACATTTTCCTAGGTCTTTCAGGCAACTCTTATTAAGATTTCCCATCCAAAATATTTTTTCCATTGCTATAAATTAGTTTTACCTTCTTTAAAAGGTTTGTAGATATGTATTCTTTGGTATTTTGATTATGCAACATATTCACCTATGTTTCATATATCAGGAATTTTCCACCTGTACTTCACATATCAGGAATTTTTCCCATTGTGTACACACACACAGAATTGTGACTACAACTTTGTGTTTACCTCATTTATTGGTGAATATAAGGGTTGTGTACTGTTTTAAACTCTTGTGAGGAATCCAGCTATCCCAAGCATTCTTGTTTGTGTAATTTTTTATACATATATTTTTATTCTTTGGGTAAAACTTATCAGTGTAGTTACTGTGTCACAAAGTAGATATGTCTAACATCATTAGGAATTATCAAACTTTTGGCACTTTAAAAAAATGTATCATTTTTTTCCTGCGTTATTTGTGATGATAAACTCAGATGTCATCCTATTGTTATTCCTTCATATTTAATGTACTTTTTTTCCACTGGCTGCTTCAAGATTGTCTGTCTCTCTTTTTTTTTTTTTTTGGTCTAGCAGTTTGACTATGATGTTCCTAAATATTTATATTAATCCTGTTTGGGATTTTCTGCACCTTTGGGCCTGTGTTTCATTGTTCTTTATCAAATTTAGGAAATTTTTGGCCAGTACTTTTTCAAAAAAATTTTGTGCTGCAATTTCCCTTTTTCTTTTGAGATACCAATTATATGTTCTTGAATATTTGATATCGTCTCATGGATTCCTCATACTGTGTTCAGGTTTTTTTCTATTTTCTTTCTGTTCTTCAGTTTGGATCATTTTTATTTATCTGATTTTAAGTTTTTTATGTCATTTCACAGTTTCTCTTAAGCCCATATGAATGTTTTATTTCGGAAAATTTCAGTTTTTAGTTCCAGAATATCTATTTGATTCCTTTTTAGTTTCCATTTCTTTCCTGAGATTTCCTGTTGGTTAACTCAGTAAGATCATCTCCTACTTTAAGTCATTGACCATTATGATATCTTTTTAAAATTTTTATTTTATTTTAGTTTTTACATTAGCTTTTAGTCCCCTTATACTCCCTGCTCCCAGGAATCACTGCACTGTTTTTAATGTCCATGAGCCTTTTTCTTTTCTATTCAACCCTCCCTCCCCTTACCCTCCCTCCACCAGCTAGCCATCATCCTGCTCTCCATCTTTGAGTCTGTTCCCACTTTCCTTGTTAGTTCAGTTTGTTCATTAGATTCCACATATGAGTGAAATCATACGGTATTTGTCTTTCTGTCACTGGCTTATTTCACTTACCATAATTTTCTCCAGATCCATCTACTCTGTCACAAAGGGTAAAACTTTTTTTTTTTACAGCCAAGTAGTATTCCATTGTGTAAATGCCCCACAGTTGTTTTATCCATTCATTTACTGATGGACACTTGGGCTGCTTCCATATCTTGGTGGTTGTAAATAACACTGCAGTGAACACAGGGATGCTTATATTCTTTCGAGTTAGTGTTTTATGGATATATTCCCAGAAGTGGGATTGCTTTTGTGATAATTCCCACAAGTGGACAGTATTGGAATCTGATGCTGTTGGAATGGATCAGAGTTGTTGAGCTCAGGGCTTCATTTTCCAATCTGACTGATCAGTTGCAAATGTTCAGTATACTATTTTTATGTCTTTTTAATGTTTAAAATATTTAATAATTGTTGTTAAAATCATTCCATAGAGGGAAATAAAGAAGTTATAACATGTATAAAAGAGCCATTTTGTTTGCAGGGGAGATGCTCCCCAAAAAGAGAAGAAAGTTCCCTGTGAGCATTTTACAGTGTAGAAGAATTTAAGAACACGAATCCCATAAAGCAATACCATACATTTGAGAATATAAAATATCAGTATGATATTGGAAATAGGTATTGAACTATGAAAATAGTAGAGGTATAAAACAACACACGTATGAGCTCAAGAAGTAGAGGCAAGAGCTGAAAATTGAGTTACTAATGTTGAGGAAAGGCTTGAGATGATTGTTTCAATATGCAGAAGAAAAGAATGGGTATAGAAGATAGAAAATGATAATTTGTCATAGGGAAATTGGAGTCCATGACTTAGGAACTTAATAAATGAAATTCTATTTCACTGAATGTCTTAGCACCTTTGTCAAAATTTAGTTGCTTATAAATGTAAAGGTTTGTTTCTGTACTCTTAGTTTCTTTCCATTGATCCATTTATCTATCATTATGCTCATACCATATTGTCTCAGTTACTGTTTCTTTGTAGTAAGTTTTGAACTCAGGAATTGTGAGTCCTCCCACCATCTGCCTCTTTTTCAGTGTTGTTTTGGCTATTAAGGGTCTCTTGCATATACATATTAATTATAGGATGAGTCTATTCATTTCTGCAAATATAGGGCAGCTGGAATATTAAAAGAGGTTGCATAGATCTGTAAGTCAGTTTTGGAATCATTGCTATATCAACCTTCATTAAGTTTTCCAATCCATGAGTGTGGATGGCATCCCATTTACTTATATTAAATTTCTTTTAATGATGTTTGTAGTTTTCATTATAGACATTTTATATGTTTCTGTTAAATTTATTTCTTTTATATTGATGTTAATGGAATCATTTTCTTAATTTCATTTTTGATTGTTTATTGCTATAGTATAGAAGTACAATTGAATATTGATCTTATATCTTGTAATTTTACTGAACTCACTTATTACTCCTAATAGTTTTTTTGTGGGTTACTTAGGATTTTCTACATACAAGGTTGTTATATTGAATAAGTATGCTTTCACTTTTTCCTCCCAGTGTGTCTTACCGACAATAAATGGTTTTTTGTGTGTGTATGTGTGCTATGAAAATTGATAGCCATATGCATATACTGCTTCAATGTTTATTGGATGATTTGAAGAAAATTATAACTTGAAAATATTGGCCATTCTTAAGGAAGCAATTTTTCATCTTTGATTTTCAGTGGGTTTTTAAAAAAGATTTTATTTATTTATCTCCAGGGGGAAGGGAAGGAGAAATGGAGAGAAATATCAATGTATGGTTGCCTCTCCTGTGTCCCCTGCTGGGAAGTGGCCTGCAACCCAGGCATGTGCTTTGACTGGGAACTGCAGTTGTTTGGTTTGCAGGCCTGCGCTCAATCCACTGAGCCACACCAGCCAGGGCTGATTTTCAGTGTTTTTCTATGTAAGATTAATTGATCTCTAAAATCTGTAGTCCATGTTAATATATTTATTGCTGAAACATGATACAAAGGAACCATTAGGACTGTTTGAATGTTAAGCTAAGTTACAAGCTTCTATACTTCTAGACCTTCAGCTCAGTAACCCTTGTATTACCTGATAATGTTTAAATGAGAGAAGAAAGAAAATAATTTATTATTAAATTCCCAAGTGGGTTGATTATTGGTTAAGTCAGATTTGTAAGTAACAGACATGGGACTTGGTTCATATTATTATTTAGATGTTTCTGACATGTTTAGCAAATATTGACTATCAAAATACATTAATTTCATGTCTTTAGAAATTGTTTCATGGTTAGTTTTTCTTAGCATTGATAATGAAATTTTGCTTTTTATAATGCTAGGTATAACCCGGAAAAACCCCAGAACACCTCTTTCTGACCTCCAGGGCATGAATACCTTAAATGACAAAAACCAGCAGTAAGTATGTTTGGATTATGTTTTCAAGTGGGTATAAAAGAAATAACAAATTCTTATAAATACTTTTGTGGCTTAAAGAAAAGCAGGTTTAGTTTGCCTTATATTTCTTAAAGGTTTTATAAATGATTCTATAAATTAATAAGGTTAGAGTTAAAAAAACTATTAGGACTAAATTATTTAAGATTACCTCTGGTAAAATGGTTTTATAATTAAAAGCAGGTTTTCCCAGAATACTTTAAAATGACCACATATGTTTTGATTTCTGAGACCCTTCTTGCATTCTATGTCTGGTTATTCTGCTGCTCTCTGTGGAGAATCTTATTGGTAAGTAATTATCGAGTAGTTTGACTTACATTAAACCATTGAATACCTTTTCTTGCTGAGTGTGATAATCAAGGTTTATCTTTTAATCAATTTTAATGAATTCCTGAGTAGAATTTGAAAATAAATAACAAGTATAATTTTCTCGGTTTATAAATAATGTCATTTGTTCTTGCCACATATTCTTTCATAAAGATTATCATTTATATGAGCAAAAGATCAGTTTTTAGTGTCTAGCTAGAATCTGCTTTCCTATGTTTAATCATCAAGTACATTGAGCTTTTTGGTACCTTGGTTATAAGGATGGTCTCTCATTAAAATTAAAGGATAATTTTATTGATTTTTTCTAATATGTGTTACTATATTTTTCCTTTTTAAAAAATTTTTAAAACAATATTTTATTGATTATGCTATTGCAGTTGTCCCAGTTTTTTCCCTTTTGCCTCCCCCCTCTACCTAGCACCCTGTACTCCCTCAGTCAGTCCTCCCACCATTTTTCATGTCCATGGGTCACACATATGAGTTCTTTGGCTACTTCATTTCCTGTACAATACTTTACATCCCCATGGCTATACTCTAACTACCGATTTGTTCTTTATAATGTCCTCATCTCTTCACCCATTCCCTGACATGTACCTCCTATATGACAGCCCACAAAATGCTCTCCATATCCATGATTCAGTCTCTGTTCTTGTTTGCTTAGGCAATTGTTGATAGATTTGCATTTTTGCCATTTTGTTTTTCATAGTTTTTACCTTCTTTTAAATAAGTCCCAATAACATTTCATATAATAATGATTTGGTAATGATGAACTCCTTTAGTTTTTTCTTGTCTGGGAAACTCTATCTGCCCTTCGATTAAAATGATAGCTTTGCTGAGTAGAGCAATCTTAGCTGTTCTCTGCTTTTCATGACTTTGAATAATTACTGTCAAACAGCAAAGCCTGCAAAGTTTCTTTTGAGAAATCATATGATAGTTTAATGGGACCTCCCCTGTAGGTAATTAACAGGTTTTCTTTCTCTGCTTTTAAGACTCTCTCTATATATTTAACCTTTGGCATTTTAATTATATGTCTTGGAGTGGGCCTCTTTGCATCCATCTTGTTTGGGACTCTGTGCTTCCTGGATCTGTATGTCTGTTTTCTTCACCAAATTAGAATAGCTTTCTTTCATTATTTTTCCAAATAGAATTCTTTCTTTTTCTCTTCTTTTTCTTCTTCTGGCACCCATATGATGTGAATGTTTTTACGCTTGAAGTTGTCCCAGAGGCTACTTACACTATCCTCAGTATTTTTTAATTTCTTTTTTCTTCTTGTTGTTCTAATTAGTTGGTTTTTTTGCTTTCTTATGTTCCAAATCATTAATTTGATTCTCATCTTCATCCACTCTACTGTTGTTTCCCTGTAAATTGGTCTTTATTTCAATTAGTGTACCCTTTGTTTCTGACTGGATTTTTTTTTTTTTTTTTATGCTTCTGAGGTCCTTACTAAGTTCTCTGAGCATCCTATAACCAGTGTTTTGAACTCTGCATCTGATGGATTGTTCATCTCCATTTTTTATAGGTTTTTTTCTGGAGTTTTGTTCTGTTCTTTTATTTGGGCTATGCTTTTTTGTTTCCTCATTTTGGCAGCCTCCCTGTGTTTGTTTCTATGTGTTAGGTAGATCTGCTGTGACTCAGTGTCTTGGTAGTATGGCCTAATGTAATATGTGTCCTGTAGGATCCAGTGGCACAGCTTCACCTGTCGCCGAAGCTGGGTACTTGAGGTGCACCCTCTTGCACATTGAATACATCCTCTTCTTGTAGTTGAGCCTTGGTTGCTGTTAGCAGATCCATGGAAGGGATTTACTAGGGCCAATTTTTTCTTGTCTGGGAAGCTCTTTATCTGCTTTCAGTTCTATATGACACCTTTGCTGGGTAGAGCCTTCTTGGCTGTAGATCCCTGCTTTTTATGAATTTGAATATTTCTTGCCAGTCACTTCTGCAAGGATTGGCTATGACCACTTACCACCAACCTCTGCCCTTCATGGAGGATCAGCTGTTCAGGGTCTGGGTGCCTTGGCTCTGGATTTTCCTTGGTGATGCAGGCCAAGGTCAGCCCCCACCTGTGTTTTCCTAGGGGTGATCCTTCCTGAGCTGTAAAGCTATGTGAGGTGGTTGTTCCTTCTGCTGGGCTTGGAGATTCTCAGGGGAAGCCAAGCTGTGAGTCTAAGCTGGCTGCTGCTAGTGCTGGTCCTGGGGCTCACTGAGACTACCTGGGGCTTGCTTGATAGGGTTGAAGTTGTGAAGCTTGAGCTGAGATCAGCCATTCATATGGAAAAGCAGCTTGGTTGGGCCCATCAGTTGGGTGGGGAGTCATGTCTGGGGATATCCAAGGTGTGTCAAACAGTGTTCGCCAGGTTGATGGAGTCTCAGATATGGCACCAGCACATTGGCTATTTGATTCTCTAGGGAGAGATTTTAGAAAAGGGACAATGGCTTCTGCTTGCCTTGATGCCAGACATTTCAGTTTCTCCCTGTATGTCACTGGTACCTTTCAAGCTGTTACTCTGCTGCTAGAGTTCATAGGAAGAGAGTCTGAGTGAGTCTGTGTTTGTGTTCTTTAAGAGGAACTCCTTAGGGCTCCAGCAGTTTCTTCCAATGAGTCAATCCCTGGTGGTTTTTGCAGTCAGAAGTTGTGGGGTCTTACCTTCCTGGCCCTGAAACCTTGGGCTGTGGGCCCTGGTGTGGGGCTGGGACTCCTCATTCCTGAAATATCCCTCTTGAATTTGTATCCAACACATATGGTTGTGAGACCAGCCTGTCTGCACCTGCGTTCTTCCTACTAGTCTGGATGGATGTGGTTGCTTTAATTCTGTTATTGTCAGACTTTCACTGAACTCGATTTCTGATGGTTCTGAGTGAGGGTTGTTCTGTATTTCAGTTGTCATTTTGATATGGTTGGGCCAAGTGTCTAGCCATGTCAGTTTTCACTGCCACCTTGACTGGAGGTTCGGTATATTAGTATATTTTTCTAATGTATGTAGTCACTTCCTTGCTCAATAACTTTTTTATAACTCTTTGTTGCTTGTTTAAAGACATCTAGGTTCACCCGTCTCACATGTAAGACTGGTCACAGCCCAAGTATCCAATCTCGACTATTTTATCATAAATTCCACCAAATTGAACTACTTGTTCTTTTTATAGTATATGCATTTTCTTAACAGTGATACTTGACTAACAGTGAAATTCATCTTATATTTTTGTGTTATATTTTACACAAGAACAAATTAGATCATTAATCTGGTGACCTGTGTACCTTCAGTGCAGTTTGTTGGCAGTCTGTTGACAGGCAAACCATGCAGTGTTGGTTCCACACTACTGCAATAAAGCAAATATTGTAATAAAGTGAGTCACATAAATTTATTGATCTCCCAGTGCATATAAAAGTTATATTTAGCTCTGGTTGGTGGGGCTCAGTGGATTGAGTGCCGCTTGTGAACCAAAGCGTCACTGGTGTGATTCCCAGGGAGTGCACATGCCTGGGATGCAGGCCAGGTACCCAGGTCTTGCAGGCTGGGCACATGAGAGGTAACCACACAGTGATGTTTCTCTCCCTTTCTTTCTCCCTACTTTCCCCCCTTCCCTAAAAGTAAATAAATAAAAATATTTTTAAAGAAGTTATGTCTATACTATGCTTAGTCTATTTAGTGTTCAGTAGCATTATTTCTAAAAACAATGCACATACCTTAATTTAAAATTTGCTTTGTTGCTAAAACATGGTAACCATCATCTGAGCTTTTAGTGAGTCATAATCTATTTGATGGTGGAGGGACTTACCTTCAATTTGTTAAAAATGTAATATTTATAACAATGAAGTGAGATATGCTTGTATTTTCACCATGGTCATTAGAGATTCTTAAGTTAAGGAACCTATTTTTTTGATTTGGTTTAAAAAACAAAAGGATACTATGGCTTAATAACCATTTCCCAAAGCAATTTAATGGTTATAATTCTCTTAATTCCTAGCTTGTGTCTTTTTATACTTTACATTTTGGATACCTGAAGTAATACAGGCTTTCTGTGTTTATACATAGTTGGAATAGTCTAATATGAGTATTTTGGTTTAAGATTGATTGTGTTAGTCTGGACTCGTATGAGACCCTTCTTTATAGAGAACTCGATCAAATCAGCCTGATTATTTTTCTTTGTGTACAACAAGGAAAGATCTGTGTCTCATTGAAGTACTGTTATTTGGAAAAGGCTAGCTGGCAGCCTTAACAAGAGGATTCTTCCAGATGTATTTATTGTATTGATGAATTTATTTTATACATATTCTAGAGAAAATTGGTGAGAAGGGGAAGAGAATGGGGTATTAGATACTTATAAGATCAGGTCATCCATGAAGTCATTAGCTACCAAGTGAAATCTCTTGTGTCTTCCCTATATAATTCTCCTAGTAAGTGACTCTTAAATAATAAAAGAGTGAAGCGTCTAGTTTGGTGGTGATCTAGGACTAATAATTAATGCAGTCCATATAAAAACAATGACATGCAAATAGTAAAATTGATTTTAGTTAGTGCAAATATTCCTCAGGTGAAAGAGAAAACTTTCATTAATGTTGAGAGGGCAGGGTTGATGTTGTTGGTTTTTTTTGTAGAGTATAAACTGAAAATAAATGTATTTATATCAAAGAAAGATTTGATAAAAAGTACAGAGCTTTTTCTTACATACCATAAAGCAGAAATAGTAAATGTACTATAAAGGCTGCTGGACTCACCCTTGATATGAACAAAAAGACTGCCTCAGTAGCCAAAAACACCTATAGTCTTGGGTGGAAAAAGCTCTTGTAAGTGAATAGTTCTAGAGCAGAATATGTGAAGACTAAAATACACCAGCTTATATTGGAAAGAAATGAGTTCGGAAATTTGTTATCTAGTAGGAAACAAGGGTGTATGTCATCAGAATTTATTATCGACAAATACATAGTGAATTTTGTACATTGTAGAAATATATGGAAGGTTTTATAATTAAATGTTATCTGGTGTACTGTCCTGTTAATTCCAGGGCATTAAGGAACAAGAATAAGTCTCATTAAAACTCTTGGGTTATGGCACCAATCTTTAGGACTTTGTGCTACATTGATATCTACATATTTGAGGACTGACATAGACCTAACCTCTAAGAGTTAACTGTGTGTGTAGCATGTTGTGCATCCTGATTTCTGTTCTTAATACAAGTAAAAACTCATTTTCTAAAGCATTATTGCTGTTTAAATTCAACTTCTTTATGATCTGGGCATATGATTACATCTGAGATATTCTATTATAAAATGCAACAATGAGGATGAAAGTAAATACTTTTGAAAAAATTTTGATGAAAATTTAAAAATTTTTATTACTGCCATTGTTTTAGAAATGATCACATTGAGCATTTATAAAGATGGGTAGATTTCAAGTTTTCTGGAACCAATATGACTTGATGCCACAAAGAGTTTGGGAGGAGTATGTGACAGCTAGGTATATCTCATGCATTTTTTTATGTCTCTTAGTATGTATTTTGTTTACCATATTTTCTGGGAAAAACACTAAACTTGAATAGTAATGTAAGTAGGTGTATGTAGTTAGCAAATCATATAATAATAGCAGTTTATAAGTATTAGGAGATCATACTTATATTTTACTGTAAATTTAAAATGTTAAATATAGTCATTTAAAAATTTTTGTGTATGTGCTTTTATATAGTTTGTTGGTCCTTTGTTTTATATAAAAATTAGTGACTTTCTTTACTCAGGCATCATTTGCATGTTACATCCATTCCTAAAAAGATAAATGAAGACAATTACAATGTAAAGTTCCGGGAGATCATTTGTTTATTTGACAAGTGCTCAGTTTATTTAAGGTGCTCAGTCATGTGGTGGGGACTAGGGATTCAGTACTTTGTAAAATAGGTGTTTTATATTGATGGTACTTTTAAAGAATTGGATATGGGGGTAGGTGTATCAGAAATGTTTTTCAGAAAAAGAATATTTTAAAAGAGGATAATGATGTATTCCAGGCAGAGGAGCAACCTGTGTGAAGGTCCAGGAACAAAAACAGAGGCGGGGGAAGGAGGGAGAGAGAATTACAGAAATAAAGAATTAGAAGAATATGAATACGAAGAGAGAAGTGTTGAGAGTTAACTCCACAAAGAATAGTCACAGGCTAGTTCATGTAGGGCAGTTACTATGAGACATTATTTAATGCTTTTAAACATAAAATGGGACTGGTATGTTAGAAGAACCTCTCTAGTTGATTTATCATGAATGGTTTGGAGAGGCAGTAGGCTAGATACAGGGAAACTAATAGTTCTGGCAAGAGATTGAATGTGTCTCTCACCTTATTTCATGAGGACTCAGTGTATGAGAAGTGTATATTGGACCTTCTCTACTTTATGGAAATAATTTTTATATGTATGCAATAAATACATAGTCGTGATCTGATATGTATGAGGATTAAGTACACATAGAGAACAAAGACATTGTATATACCATCAGTCTTAGTAGCAGTGTGCTAAGGGAGACTCTGAAATACTTGACTCTGAAAAATCTGAAACAAATATTTCTATCAAACCATTTTGTTAAAACAACCAACTGGCTGTTTTAAGTTAACAGACTTAAAACAAAGACTTTTAAGTCAACACAGAGGTTCTGTGTTCTCCATAGCATTCCATTTATTGCCCTTTCTTTTTATGATGTAGCCAGGATTGTTTTCTTTTATTTCCAGTGTTCTACTTTACTACTGAGCCTGCCATTCTAATGCTGGGACCCTTCCTTCCTGTTCTTTAATGTGTAAAATACCAGTAAAACTTGTCTGTTTCACCTTAGATCTTTTAATAACATGTAGGAAGAAGAGAACTGGTTTGGGAGTCACCAAAAATTTGTTCTTGGCCAGACTTATCTTCTTAATCTCTGATTGCAGCCGTGGTGTACTTGTTTCTTATGTGCACCCTAACTGGGGATCATACCCACAAGCTTGGCATATTGGGATGATGATGTAACCGAGTTACCTGGTCAGGGCTACCTCTCTTTCTAAGAGAGACAGGGAGAGGGAGGGAGAAGGAGGGAGAGAGGGGATGAATGAGAGTATATATCTGTGTATCTCTATAAAATTTTTCTAACGTATTGGCTTAGGAGAGGGAGTGATTGAGGATAGTTTCTAGATTTCTATCTGTAGAGCATTTAAGAGGGGCAATAGTTTTGAGGAAGGAATGAAAGTTTCAGCATGGACCTGTTACCTTGAGGTTCCTGAGAGTCATTCATCATGACAGAGAGAATAAATCTTTGGATACACAGATACACCCAAATGAGATTTGGGCTAGAGATGTATTTTGTAACTGATGGGGAGCCTGCCATTTAGTTGGTGATTTCCGAATATCTGTATCTCAAGATTGTTTCTCTTGAGTTAGTCTGTTTTTTCTGGTGTCCAATTATAAATCTTGCTCCTAATGTTATGGACTTGTGGTTGAGCTTCTAATGGTTCCATATGCATACTTCCACTTAATTTTTTGTATTTTGTTTAGTTGAAGTATAATTGACATACAATATTATATTGGTTTCAGCTATACAACATAATGATTCAACATTAGCATACATTGTGCAGTGATTACCACAGTTAGCCTAGCTATCTTCTGTAACCATACAAAGTTAATATAATATTATTGACTGTAGTCCCCATGCTATACATTACACCCCCATGACTTATTTTAAAAGTGTAAGAACTTTGTATTTCTTTCACCTGTTTCTCCCACCCCTTTCCCCTTTGGCAGTTGCTGGTCTGTTCTGGGTATCTATAAGTCTAGTTTTGTTTTTTGTTTTCTGTTTTCTTTTTTAGATTCTAAATATAAGTGAAATCATGAAGTGTTTGTCTTTATTTGGCTCTTTCACTTAGCGTAATGCACTCAAGGTCCATTCATGTTGTTGCGAATGGCAAGATTCTATTCCTTTTTATGACTGAGTAGTATGTATAGCACATCTTTTTATCCACCTGTCCATCTTTGGACACATAGATTGTTTCCATATCTTGGCTGTTAGAAATAATGTTGCAGTGAACATAGTGGTACACATACCTTTTCAAATCAGTGGTTTCTTTATTTTTTTAAGATTTTATTTATTTTTAGAGAGAGGGTAAAGGAGGGAGAAAGAGAGGGAGAGAAACATGATGTGTGAGAGAAACAATGATTGATTGTCTCTCTCACACCCCCATTTGGGGACCTGGCCTGCAACCCAGGCATGTGCCCTGACTAGGGATTGAACCGGCAACCTTTTGGTCTACAGGTTCTTTGGATAAATTCTTGAGTGGAATTCCTGAATCATATGGTAGTTCTTTTTTTTTTAATCTTTACCCAAGGACATTATTTTATTTTATTTTTTTTAGAGAGAGGAAGGGAGAGAGGGAAAAACATCGATGTGAGAGAGAAGCATCAATTGGGTGCCTCCTGTATATTCCCAGACCAGGGATTGTGTGCTCCCAGACTGCAAATTGAACCCACAGCCTAGGTACGTGCCCTGACCTGGAATCGAACCCACATCCCTTTGCTTAAGGGACAACATTCCAACCATTTGAGCCACACTGGCCAGGGTGGTAGTTCTAATTTTAATTTTTTGGAGAACCCTTACTGTTTTTATTTTTTTAGTAGTTGCACTAATTTACATTCCCATCAGCAGTGTACAAGGGTTGGCTTTTATTCCCATCCTTGCCTATGGTTCTCCTAGGCATAAGCCCTGTTTTTTTTAAGAGTTTGTTTATTTATTTTTAGAGAGAGGGGAAGGGAAGGAGAGAGAGGGAGAGAAACATCAATGTGTGGTTGCCTCTCGCACACCCCCCACTGGGGACCTGGCCTGCAACCCAGGCATGTGCCCTGACTGGGAATTGAATTGCAGCTTCTTGGTTCACAGGCCTGCGCTCAATCCACTGAGCCACACCAGCCAGGGCCCCTGTTGGTTTTTAAAGGCCAGCATGTTGGGGGTTGTCTCCCTAGTGCAGTTTCCAAGGGTAGGAAACTACCCGTGTTTTTTGTTTTCCAAAAATGGTACAATTTTTGGAACATTTTGTTTTCCAAATGGTACTGAGCAATGGGGCACAGTACTATTGCTCTTCAGGAAGGAGTTTCATGTTTATGAGATTCCCTCCCACTGTGGTTTGCCATGCTGGCTGTGGGGTTTGGGGTGAGACCGTGTCTGCCATTCCTGTTAGTTTCAGTGTGGTCCTTTTACCCTTTATTGTGGAGGAGCTTATCAGCTAGTTGTAAGGTCTTTCTCAAAGGGACTTGTTCCACATATAGCTGTAGAGTTATTTTATCTGTGGGATAAGGGGAGTTCAGGATCTTCCTGCCATGTTACACTCCCTCTTAATTCCTCCTCTTTTCAATGTAATCTTGCCTTTACCTTTTGCTCTGCTTGATGTCCCCAACTTCTGCTGAGATTATATGGTTCCAACTTCTGTATAAAGTAAATATTCCATCTTCTGTAAGTGTGAGGAAGGGATTGTTACTTAACTATATAGGATAAGGGTTTAACTTATTTTAAATACATTAGGCCTATCTTCTTAGTTTTGGCCTCACTCAGCACCACCATTGTAGTAGTACCAGTTATCTCTGAAACCTAAACCTTTGCAGAGTTCTCGGTGAGAATGCATCTTCATTTCGTTGTGCTAATCTTTCTCACATTCCCAACCCCAGCTTCTGCACACATCCACACGCAAGCACATATATAGGTATATACTGTATGTGTGTATATATTCTCAATCACATATATACATATGCCCCCCTCTTCTGTGATTCGCACATACATAGAAACTCAGGTTTTAACTTTCCCTGATCTACTCAGTATTTTATTACATGTCCATCACATAGTCTTTCTTCCTAGTCTTTGTTCTTGTAAATTTATGACTACTATTTGTCATTTTAGTGATATTTCTGCTTGGGGCTGAGATATGCAATTGAGTTCGGTATGACATGGAGACTTCTCACAGGTTTCCCGTAAGTGGAGACCAAGTAGCTTATTGAAGGATAAGAGCAGGGATGGGGATATAGGAGTAAAAAGGCGAGGGCAGGAAACCCATTTAGGAATGCGTTAATGAGAAGATACACATGCAGATGGCCAGTAGACATGTGAAAAGATGCTTCACATCACTAATCATTAGAGAGAAGCAAATTAAAATGACAATGAGATATCACCTCACCCCTGTCAGAATGGCTATCATCAATAAATCAGTAAACCACAAGTGCTGGTGAGGATGTGGAGAAAAGTGAGGCCTAGTGCATTGCTGGTGGGAATGCAGACTGGTGCAGCCACTGTGGAAAACAGTATCGAAGGGCCTCAAAAAGTTAAAAATGGAGCTGCCTTATGAACCAGCAATTCCACTTCTGGGCATATAACTGAAGAAACCTGAAACACTAATTGAAGAGAATATATGCACTCCTGTGTTCATTGCAGCATTATTTATAGTAGCCAAGATATGGAAGTAACCCAAGTGGCCATTGGGTTTATCATCAGATAATGAGGAAGTGGTACATATATTCTATGAAATATTACTTGGCCATAAAAATCAATGAAATACTACCATTTGCCAACAGCATGAATAGACCTGGAGGGTATTAGGCTAACTGAAATAAGTCAGTCAGAGAAAGACAAATATCATATGATTTCACTTATATGTAGAATCTAAACAATATAAACAAACAAAAGAGAAAGACACTCATAGATACAGGCAACAGACTGATGGTTGCCAGAGGGGAAGGTGGTTGGGAGAATGGGTTGAAAAGGGTAAAGGGAATAAGAAGTACAAATTGGTAGATAGAAAATTGTTATGGGGATGTAAAGTAGAGCACAGGGAATATAGTCAGTAATGTTGTAATAACTGTGTATGGTGCCAGGTGGGTGCTGGAAATATCAGGGAGAACACTTGTGAAGTAGATATATGATCGTCTAACCACTGTGCTGTACACTTGAAACTAATACAAAATTATATTGAATGTAAACTGTAATTGAAAAATAAAACTAAAAATAAAATGAAAAGAAAAACTTAGGCTTTCCTGGATTTTTTAGAGATGCTATGTGATCTGCCTGAGAGGAAAAGTAATGCTGAAACTAATTAAAAAATTAAAAAGAATGCATTAATGAGTTGGCCACTGCTTGCTCAGCCTTGTGGGGCCAACTGAATAAACTGATTTGTGCCTCGGGAAAATCTGTTTGCCTTGGAAAAGAAAGGAGTAAGGTTTTATTCATTGCTCTGATGGTTGCTTGTCCCACACAATTTATGGATTTGTAAGTGCAGAGCAGAAACCTATATGAAATAAGAGGCAAGGACTTGGAGTCTAAAACCAGGTGCTATTATAGCATCTCTTTGAATTGTACAAAATATGTGTGTTTAACCCATCATAGTACTGATCACAACAGCAGTAGATAGAATAAGAGGTAAGACTAAGGATTTTAAGTCATATATGTATATATATGAAGTGTTCCATATACCTGTTTAATGGGGAGTGCCTATTGTCTTTATATGTTAATGAAGAGACTACACAAAACACATGTACATTAGGAAGCATACCAGCAAAATAAATCCATTGCCCAAGATCAGAACCAGAGGATCATTAATATAGCCACCTTTATATTACTTTCTGATTGTTCCCCTCCTGTCCGACAGGTAACCACTCTTCAGAATTTTATGTATATTATTTCTGTGCTCTAAAAAATTAGTTTTATAATAAATGCATATTTTCTAAGCAATAGATTGTTTAGCTTTGCTAGATTTTGAGTTTTACAGAAACACTAACATACAATATGTAGTCTTCTGTGGTTTTTTTCCCCCTCAACACTTGCCTTTCACATGAGCCCAGACCAGGGACCAAACACACTACCTAGGTATGTGCTGTGACCAGAAATTGAGCCCATGGCCATTAGGTTTATGGTATGGTGCTCCAACCAACTGAGCCACACTGGCCAGGGCCCAGATTCAGTGTTTAAAACAATAGTTTATAAGGATGCTCAAGGACCTGAGGGGAAGAAGGGATGATCTCAGTGAGAACTTAAAGAGATCGTAAGCAAGGACATAGAAACTGTATAAAAGAACCTAGCTATTTAAAAAGTATTATAGAATATTACAGTTTAAAGAACAAATGGGAAAAGAATTTTTAAGGTTTTATTTTATTTTTCAAAGCAGGAAGATTAAAAAATAGTACAAAGGAAAAAGTAGTTCATTGAATCTTATGTACTCTTTACTCAGCTTTTTTTCAGTGACATCTTACATAGCAGTACTACATGATCAAAACTAGGAAATTTATATTAATCTATTAATAGTAACTAAACTTCAGTTTTCACCATTAAAATAGCTGCATATATGTATATGTAGTTTTTTGCAATCAAGATACAGAACTCTTGAAGGACTTCCGCCAAGATGGAGACGTAGGTGGAGGAACCACCTTGCCTCTGTGCACAACCAAATCTAAGAACAACTATTTTTAACAACAATAAACACAACCAAGCCACACGGAAAATCGACAATACAGAGTCCAAAGACAACTAAATGCTCAGCTAAACCAGTAAGAGAAGCGAAGCCAGCAGCGGAGCAGGTTAGCAAGAAAAAATTCCCGGGTGGTGCGCGGTGCACAAGCAGCCAAAGGCGCTGATCCCGAGCTAGCTACGGGAGCACACAGGGAAGAGGCGTGGTGGGCTGTCTGCGGTTGGTCGCGCATCTGCGTGCGGAGAAACCAGTGAGAAGGGAAGCCTGCGCAGGGCAGCAGGCTCGCACAATTCCGATCGGATAAACAAGCCCGGGGCGAGTGGTGTGACTGGATGGGCTGGGGTAGCGGAGAGGACTGCCATTGCTCCCTCTCTGACCACGCCCCCACACACAGCGTCACAAACCAGCGACATGGGTCGCCCCGTCCTGGTAAACAACTAAGGCTTCGCTCCGCTTACTTAACAGCAGGAATAGACCAAAAATGGCTCTAGGACAACTCAGAGCCCCAGAACCGATAGATCTAAGCGATGAAGAAATAGCCAGTCTTTCAGATGCACAGTTCAAAACACTGGTTATCAGGATCCTTACAGAACTGGTTGATTTTAGTCACAAATTAGAGAAACATATGGAAGCTAAACTAATTGAAATGAATGGTAATACAAAGGAAACCAATAGTAATGGAAAGAAAATTGGGACTCAAATCAAGGGAGTGGACCAGAAGGAAGAAAAAAATGATCAAACAGAAAAGAATGAAGAAATAAGAATTCAGAAAAATGAGGAGAAGCTTGGGAACCTCCAGGACATCTTTAAACGTTCCAACATCTGAATTATAGAGGTACCAGAAGGGGGAAAGGCACAGCCACCAGTGGAAAACTTATTTGAACAAATAATAAAGGAAAATTTCCCCAATCGGGCAAAGGAAATAGACTTCCAGGAAATCCAGGAAGCTCAGAGAGTCCCAAAGAAGTTGGACCCAAGAAGGAACACACCAAGGCACGTCATCATTACATTAGCCAAGATGAAAATGAAGGAGAGAATCCTAGAAGCAGCAAGAGCTAAGGGGACAGTCACCTACAAAGGAGTTCCCATCAGACTGTCAGCTGATTTCTCAAAAGAGACCTTATAGGCAAGAATGGGCTGGAAAGAGGTATTCCAAGTCATGAAAACCAAAGACCTACAACCAAGATTGCTCTATCCAGCAAAGCTTTCATTTAAAATGGAAGGACAGTTAAAGTGCTTCTCAGATAAGATCAAATTCAAGGAGTTCATCATCACCAAGCCCCTATTATATGAAATGTTAAAGGGACTTACCTAAGAAAAAGAAGATAAAAAAGATGAACAGTGAAAGGACAGCAAACTCACAGTTATTAAGAACCACACCTAAAACAAAAGCAAACTAAGAGGACAGCTAGATCAGGAGCAGAACCATAGAAATGGAGATCACATGGAGGATTAGCAACAGGGGAGTGGGAGAGGAGAAGGGGGGAGAAGGTACAGAAAATAAGTAGCATAGACAGTAGATAGAAAATAGATAGGGGGAGGGCAAGAATAGTAGGGGAAATACAGAATCTAAAGAATTTGAGACACGTGTTCATGAACTAAAGGGGGAAATGGTGGGGGAGGGGTATGCAGGGTGGAGGGGAAATGGAGGGGGGGAATAGAGCAAATGTAATGGCATAATCAATAAAAAAAAAAAGGTACAGAACTCTTTATCACAAAAGAATCCATTCATGCTGTTTATTTGTATTCACTCTGTCCCTGTCCCATTTTCTAGTAACCACTAGTGTGTTCTTCATTTTTATAGTTTTGTTATTTTTGAGACTGTTATGTAAAGAGAATCATATGGCATAAAACTGTTAGGGTACACAAACTTTTTCCTCTATTTTCTTAGGATCAGTGGCAGGGGGCTTATGAATTAAACTACTGAGAGATTTACAAGAATAAAAGTGTATGACTTTTATTAATATATTACATGCATAAGTATTCTCAAAAAAGTGAAGCTCAAAGCAACTATACTATGGGGTTTGTATTCTTTTTACAAAGGAAAGGTTATTTAGGCTTCAGGAAATGATTAAAAAGTGGGCAAGTGGGGACTTCCACCAAGATGAAGGCGTAGGTGGAAGCACTGAGCCTTCTCGCACAACTAAGTTTCAAAACAACAAAGTTTTAGCAACAAAAACGCAGCCAAACCACAGAAAATTGAACTACATGGAAGTCTGACAACAATGAACCCTTCAGCCAAAACGGTAAGAAGGGCAGAGCTTGCAGCAGAGTGGGGTCGGGCAGGAAAGATCCACTAGACAGACCGGGGTGCTCGAGGTGCACCAGCAGCTGTGGGCAGATCCCAAGTGTGGAATAGCGGGCGGACCCACTGAGGGCTGACCGGGGTCACACATTCATTCAGGCGCAGATAAACTGGTGAAGGAGTGAGCAGTGAGACAGACCGCGCAGGCCCCAGTGGCAGAAAGCGGCAGAGGGAACCCCCATTGTCCCTCTCTGACCCCGCCCCCACATACAGCATCACAAACCAGCTACCTGGGTGGCCCCGCCCTGGTGAACATGTAAGACTCCGCTCCTCATATGTAACAGGCACAAACAGATCAAAACATGGCTCAAGAACAACTCAGAGCCCCAGAGCAGATAAATCTAAGCAATGAAGAAACAGCCAAACTTTCAGATGCATAGTTCAAAACACTGATGATCAGGATACTCGCAGAATTGGTTGATTTTAGTCACAAATTAGAGCAACGTATGGAAGCTAAACTAATTAAAATGAAGGGAAATACACAGGAAACCAATAGTAATGGAAAGAAAATTGGGACTCAAATCAAAGGAGTGGACCAGAAGGAGGAAAAAAATGACCAAACAGAAAAGGATGAAGAAACAAGAATTCAAAACAATGAGGAGAGGCTTAGGAACCTTCAGGACATCTTTAAAGTTTCCAGCATCCGAATTATAGGGGTACCAGAAGGGGAAGAGGAACAGCCATGAGTGGAAAAGCTATTTGAACAAATAATAAAAGAGAACTTCCCCAGTCTGGCAAAGGAAATAGACTTCCAGAAAATCCAGGAAGCTCAGAGAGTCCCAAAGAAGTTGGACCCAAGAAGGAACACACCAAGGCACATCATCATTACATTAGCCAAGATTAAAATGGAGAGAATCCTAGAAGCAGCAAGAGCTAAGGGGACAGTCACCTACAAAGGAGTTCCCATCAGACTGTCAGCTGATTTCTCAAAAGAGACCTTATAGGCAAGAATGGGCTGGAAAGAGGTATTCCAAGTCATGAAAACCAAAGACCTACAACCAAGATTGCTCTATCCAGCAAAGCTTTCATTTAGAATGGAAGGACAGTTAAAGTGCTTCTCAGATAAGACCAAATTCAAGGAGTTCATCATCACCAAGCCCCTATTATATGAAATGTTAAAGGGACTTACCTAAGAAAAAGAAGATAAAAAAGATGAACAGTGAAAGGACAGCAAACTCACAGTTATTAACAACCACACCTAAAACAAAAGCAAACTAAGAGGACAGCTAGATCAGGAGCACAACCATAGAAATGGAGATCTCATGGAGGGTTAGCAACGGGAGTGGGAGAAGGAGAAGGGGGGAGAAGGTACAGAAAATAAGTAGCATAGATGGTAGGTAGAAAATAGGGGGGAGGGCAAGAATAGTATGGGAAATATAGAATCTAAAGAACTTGAGACACGTGGTTATAAACTAAAGGGGGGAACGGTGCGGGAGGAGTGTGCAGGGTGGAGGGGAATGAAGGGGGAAATAGAACAAGTGTAACGGCATAATTAATAAAATATATTTTTTTAAAAAGTGGGCAAGCGACTAGAAAATATATGGGGAGCCTAATTCTAAGTTATTTTCGTAAGATTTTTTATGCAAATTAATCTCAATGCCTATTCTGTGTCTCAGGCGAGAAGAGCTGCTCTCCTTTTCCTTGTAAGGGAGACGGGGGCACTTTCAGAAAGGGAAATTTATGCCCTGCTTTTGGGGATTTAAAGGAAAGGCAAAGAGCTAACTCTTGCTGTTATGCATTGATACCTCAGTTCCCTTCAGCTGATATTTTGGGGTTACATACCCTAACCCCCTCAATAACTTTTTGAGATCATTTTTATTAAACACAATTCTTAGTCTGTCATGTTCTTACAAAATCAGTAGTTCATTTCTTTTATTTCTGAGTAAATTTTCTTACTTTTAAATAAAGTCCTATTATTCTTTAAAATATATTTTATTGATTTTGCTGTTACAGTTCTTCCATTTTTTTCCACCCCTTTATTCCCCTCTGCCCTGCACTCCTCTCCCAGCAGCATCCCCACCCTCCTTAGTTCATGTCCATGGGTCGTATATATAAGTTCTTTGGCTTCTTCATTTCATATACTATTCTTAATCTCCCTCTGTCTATTACTTCTTCCTTCTGCTCCAAGTTGTTGATTTTAGTCCCGGTTTTCTTCCATTCACTGTTGGTTCTCTATATATTTTGCTTTATTTCACTTTGGATAACCTTCACATCTTCCTCTATTTTGCGACCATACTCAACCATTTCTGTGAGCATCCTGATTACCAGTATTTTGAACTCTGCATCTTATAAGTTAGCTATCTCTTCATTGTTTAGTTCTATTTTTGAAGTTTTGACTTGTTCTTTCATTTGGGCCATATTTCTTTGTCTTTGCGTACCTGTTATGTTTTAAGGGCAGAGCCTTAGGTATTCACCAGGGTGGGGCAACATGTCCCTGCATTGTGGCACTGTATTTGTGGGTAGAGTCTGAAAGGGAACAGTGCCACTTGCTTGGCCCTCACCCCACTTTCAGTCACTTCCCCTGCTTCCCACAAAGAAATTGGGCCCTTCTGGTACTGATTCCCAGGTGGGTGGGTTTATGTACATTCTATGACCCTGTGGGTCTCTCCAGCAAACTCTCTTACAGAGGCTGAGAGTTTCTCCCACTACCACAATTCCCACAGGTTTTGACAGCCAGAGATTTTGAGACTTTATTTCCAGGCACTGGAACCCTGGGTTGTGCAATGTCTTGGTCTCCAGTTGTTCTTCTGGTTTATCCTCATGTGAATGTGGGACTGCCTGTCTGCCAGCTGCTGCCTCACTCACCTGTATCTCCAACCTTGGCCTTGTCATGCATCTTTTCCCTCTGGCTGCCCTGATCTCCCCTCCTACCATTCTGGATGAATGTTTCTTCTTTAACTCCTTAGTTGTCAGACTTCCATACAGTTCAATTTTATGGCAGTTCTGGTTGTTTTTTGTTTTAAAATTTGTTGTTGTCCTTCTTTTGGCTGTGCGAGCAGACAAAACATATCCACCTACACCTTCATCTTGGCCGGAAGTCCTGTTCTATTATTTTTGAGTGGTATATTTATATATTCTATATACAGTTCTGTTATTAGATATATAATTTGAAATTATTTTCTCTTAATCTGAGTCAGTTGTCCTTTCACTTTTTTACAGTTTTTGTAAGTGAAGAAATTTAAAATTTTGTTGAAGTCTAGTTTATCTATTTTTCTTTTCTGCTATACTTTATTGTCATAATTAAGAAATCATCTCCTAACCCCATTTCACAAAGCTTATATTTTTTTCCAAGAATTTTATAGTTTTAGCTCTTAAATTTATATATATGATCCATTTTGAGTTGATTTTTAGTAACGGCTGTGAGAAGTTCAACCTCATCCTTTTGTGTGTAGAGATCTAGTTATCTCAGCACCACTTGTTGAAAATACTTTTCTTTCCCCATTGGATTGTTGACACCTTTCGAAAACACAATTGACCATAACCAATAGTTTATTTCTAGATTCTCAATCCTGTTCCACTGATCTATATATCTTTTCTTTTACCAGTACCATGTGGTTTATTCTTTTATTTCTTAAAAAAATTAAGTATATTTTATTGATTATGCTATTATTTGTTCCATTATTTTTTCTCCCTGTTTTTGCCTTCTACCATGCATCCCCCTCCCTCTAGCATCACCCCCCCTTAGTTCATGTCTGTGGATCGTACATATAAATCACTTGACTTCTCCATTTCTTATATCATTCTTAACAACCTCCGGTCTATTTTGTACCTACTAATTATGATTCTTAATCCCTGCACCATTTCTCCCATTCTCCCCCATCCTCCTCCCTTCTGATAACCCTCCGTGTGGTCTGCATTTCTGTATTTTTGTTTCTGTTCTAGTTGTTTGCTTAGTTTGCTTTTGTTTTAGGTGTGGCTGTTAATATCTGTGAGTTTGCTGTCTTTTCACTGTTCATATTTTTTTATCTTCTTTTTCTTAGATAAGTTCCTTTAACATTTCATATAATAAGGGCTTGGTGGTGATGAACTCCTTTAACTTGACCTTATCTGGGAAGTACTTTATCTGCCCTTCCATTGTAAATGATAGCTTTGCTGGATAGAGTCATCTGGAATTCAGATCCATCCATTCATGACTTTGAATACTTCTTTCTAGCCCCTTCTTGCCTGCAAGGTCTCTTTTGAGAAATCAGCTGATAGTCATATGGGAACTCTGTGGTAGATAACTCCCTCCTTTCCTTTTGCTGCTTTTAAGATTCTCTTCTAGTCTTTAAACTTGGGTAATTTAATTATGATGAGTCTTGGTGTGTTCCTCCTTAGGTACAACTTGTTTGGGACTCTCTGAGCTTCCTGGATTTGCATGTCTAGTTCCTTCCCTAGACTGGGGAAGTTTTCCTTCATTATTTTTTAAATAAGTTTTCAGTTTCTTGCTCTTCTTTTTCTCCTTCTGGCATCCCTATGATTCAGATGTTGGAACATTTAAAGTTGTCCAGAGGTTTCTAAGCCTCTTCTCATTTTTTGAATTCTTGTTTCTTCATTCTCTTAATGGTTGAGTGTTTATTTCTTGTTTCTTTTCCAAATTGTTGATTTGAGTCCCAGTTTCTTTCCCTTCACTGTTGGTTCCCTGTATATTTTTCTTTATGTCACTACATATAGTCTTTGTTTCTACTCTTATTTTCTGTCCATACTCAACTATTTCTGTGAGCATCCTGGTAACCAGTGTTTTGAACTTTGCATCTGATAGATTGGCAATCTTCTTGTCATTTAGTTCTTTTCCTGGTATTTTGATCTGTTCTTTCATTTGGGCCATATTTTTGTTGTTGTTGTTCCAGCATGCCTGTTACATAGTAAGGGCTCAGCCTTAGGTATTCACCAGGACGGGCAACCTACTTCACTGCACTGTGGCACTGTATGTGGGGGAGGGGTTTGAGAGGGAACAATGCCAATTGCTTGGCTCTCACCCCACTTTCAGTCACTTTCCCTGCTACCTACAAGCGAATTGGGCTCCTCTGGTGCTGGTTCTTGGGTGGGTGGGCTGCTGTATGTTCTAGGATCCTGTGGGCCCCTCCAATGGACTCTCCTCTGAGACTAGGAGTTTCTCCCACCCCTGCACCTCCCATAGGTTTTTACAGCCAGAGGTTTTGAAACTTTATTTTCCCTGCACTGCAATCCTGGGTTGCGTGGCCTATCTTGATCTCCAGTTGTTCCTCCTGGTTTTATCTGCACATGATTGTGGAACCACCAGGTCTACTAGCCTCCTTCTCCACCTCCTCACCGAGCCGGTCCACCAGTTGCAGCTTTGCCACACATCTTCTCTTCCCTGCCTGCCCATCTCTGCCCCTCCTACAAGTGTGGACACATGTTTATTCTTTTTTTTTGTTTTTTTAATTTTAATTTTTTATTTTTTTAAAATTTATTTAGTTATTTTTCAAGTACAGTTTTTTTTTTGTCAATTTCTCCCATCCCAGCACCCCCTCCGCCCCGTCTCCCCACCTCCCTCCCTTCACCCCCCCCCCCCACAGTCCTCATCCCTGTGTCTTTCACACTTGTTCTTCAAAATCCCTCCTCGTTTTTCCCCTTAAATTCCCTTCCCTCTCCCCTCTGGTCGCTGCCCACTTGTTCTCTATTTTAGTGTCTTTGTTTTTATTCTATTTGCTTGTTTATTTTGTTATTTAGCTTCCTGTTAAAGGTGAGATCATATGGTATTTGTCCTTCAATGCCTGGCCTATTTCACTCAGCATAATGCTTTCCAGTTCCATCCATGTTGTTGCAAAGGGTAGTAGCTCCCTTCTTTCTCTCTGCTGCATAGAATTCCATCGTGTATATGTACCACAATTTTTTGATCCATTCATTTACTGACGGGCACCTAGGTTGCTTCCAACTCTTGGCTATTGTAAATTGTGCTGCTATGAACATTGTGGTGCATAGGTTATTTGATATTGATGTTTTAGGATTCTTGGGATATAATTCTAGCAGCGGAATTGCTGGGTCAAAAGGCAGGTCGATTTTTATTTTTCTGAGAAAATTCCATACTGTTTTCCATAATGGTTGTACCAGTCTGCAATCCCACCAACAGTGAACTACGGACCCCTTTTCCCCACAACCTCTCCAACATTTGTTGTTTGTTGCTTTGTTTATGATAGCCATCCTGACTGGTGTAAAGTGGTATCTCATTGTGGTTTTAATTTGCATCTCTCTGATAGCTAACGATATTGAGCACCTCTTCATGTGTCTCTGGATATTCTGTATGTCCTCTTTGGAGAAGTGTCTGTTCAAGTCCTTTTCCCATTTTTTAATTGGGTTCGATGTCTTCCTAGAGTGGAGTCGTGTAAGTTCTTTGTATATTTTGGAGATTAAACCTTTGTCTGAGGTATCATTGGCAAATATGTTTTCCCATACAGTTGGTTGTCTTTTTAATTTAATACTGTTTTCTTTGGCCATGCAGAAGCTTTTTATTTTGATGAGATCCCATTTGTTTATTCTTTCCTGTATATTCCTTGCTCTAGGGGACATGGACACATGTTTATTCTTTAACTCCTTGATTGTTGGACTTCCATGAAGTTCGATTTTCTTGCAGTTTTGGTTGTTTTTTGTTTTTAAATTGGTTGTCCTTCTTTTGGTTTTGCGAGGAAGCAAAGTGTATCTACCTATGCCTTCAACTTTTCCAGAAGTCTCAATTTTTTAAAAAAATTTTATGTTATGTTATGTTGTGTTATTTTCTTGTTTAGAGAGAGGGGAAGGGAGAGAGAAAGATAGGGAGAGAAACATGATTTGTTGCCTCTTCCACACACCCCCAGCTGATGCCCTAGCCTGCAACCCAGGCGTGTGCCCTGACTGGGAATCTGACTGGTTACCTTTCAGTTCACAGGCCAATAATCAATCTACTGAGCCACCGCAGCCAGGGCCCAGTACCATGTTGCCTTGATTACTCTTGCTTTGTAATATATTTACACATCAGGAACTATTATTCTTCTAGCTTTGGGTTTTTTCAGCATCGTTTTGGCTGTTCTGGGATTTTTTTCATTTCCATATGCATTTTAGGATGAGCTTGTCGATTTCTTTTCTTTTTTTTTTTAAATTTTATTTAGTTATTTTTCAAGTACAATTTTTTGTCTATTTCTCCCATCCCAGCACCCCCTGCCCCATCTCCCCACCTCCCATCCATTTCCTCCCCCCTAGTCCTCATCCCTGTGTCTTTCACACTTGATCCTCAAAATCCCTCCCCTTTTTCCCCTTTAAATTCATTTCCCTCTCCCCTCTGGTCACTGCCCACTTGTTCTCTATTTCAGAGTCTTTGTTTTTATTTTGTTTGCTTGTTTGTTTTGTTGTTTAGCTTCCTGTTAAAGGTGAGATCATATGGTATTTGTCTTTCAATGCCTGGCCTATTTCACTCAGCATAATGCTTTCCAGTTCCATCCATGTTGTTGCAAAGGGTAGTAGATTTCTTAAAAAAATAAGAAGGTGGGTTTTTGCTAGAGGTTGTTGAATCTGTAGATTAGTTAGGGAGTATTATCAGCAAAGCCGAAATAGAGTAAGCAGGGAAAGAGTGGTAGGAAGTCAAGTTGGAGAGGGAGAAGGCCATGTTACCTATATCTTTTAGGTAATGTTAAAAATTTTGGTCTTGTAATGGGAATGAGAGAGAAAGACACAGGAGGGCTTTTAGCAAAACACTGACCTGATTCATTTTGTATATTAAATGATCTGGCTGACTTCTTAATATATCTCAGGCTCGTTAACATTTCTGCCCCTGGAACTTTGATATTTTCTTCTGTCTAGGGGAATACTCTTCCCCTAGATAACTGCTTGATTCGTTTTGGGGGGAATTTTTGTTTTTTTGGTTTTTTTTTTAGTCTCCTTCACTTCTCTGTTTAAATGGAACCTACTGATGACTAAATGCCCTATTAAAAAGCCTAACATTCTGACATTTTTAAAAAGATTTTGTTTATTTATCTTTAGAGGGGAAGGGAAGGAGAGAGGGAGAGAAATACCAATGTATGGTTGCTTCTCGTGCCTCCCCTGCTGGGAACTGGCCTGCAACCCAGGCATGTGCCCTGACTGGGAATCAAACCTCGATCCTTTGTTTCATAGTCCCACGCTCAGTCCACTGAGCTACACCAGCCAGGGCTGTTGTGACATTTTTTTTCCTTCTTCACTGTTTAAAATTTCTCCTTAGTGCCTGTTACCTAGCGTATAGTGTATTCTCTTACTTGTTTATTATTTATCTCTTTCCACATGAATTTAAACCTCATGAGAGTAGAGCGTTTACTTTGTTAATTGGTATATGCCCAGTGCTAGAAAAACAATTGGTTCTTGTTGATGCTCAGTAAATGCTTTTGAATGAGTGAATGAGCATATTCTACTGCATTTTCTTCAGTTTCACAATTTTAGTTCCCAGGAGTTTTTTATTACTAATTTTATCTTCTCAATGCTTACTTTTTATAGCATCTTGTTCTTATTTTATATATAAAATATTTCCTTCTCAAGATATAAATGATAGGTTTTTTAAAGTTTTCTTTTTCCGGTCTAGTCTTTTTTTTTTTTTTTTACTTCAAGTTATTTGTGTCATGATTCTCTTAGTTTATATATTTAATGCCACAGACTTCCATCTGATGTCTAGTGAACCATGGTCAACTGTTCATATTTAGAATTCAGACACGAAAAAACTAATTGGAATCTGATTAATTGGGTGTGTTGTCAGTTTCTGGACCATATTAGTATCTTGGGGTGTTTCCTTTTGGGCGAATCAGATTTCACAGGAAAATTTATTCTAATTTTCTGCTTGTAGAATATGTAGTTGACTTTTGAACAACACAGCAGTTAGGGGTGCTGACCTCCTGCCTAGTCAAAACTCTGCATGTAATTTTTAACTTTTTAAAAACGTAACTACTGTTGACTAGAATCTTTACTGTTACAGATGGGGGAAGAGAGACCCCAGTCAAGAGTCTCTCTACCCTGCCTTGGTTCTTGTTTCACCTGCAAGAGAATAATTCAAGTGAGAGACAAGTATGTTTAGTGGAAATGAGATAGGAAGTTTAATTATACTCTTGAGCAAAAAGCTACAAGTGGGCACTTGACTAATCCAAGTGCCCCAGCTCTTTGGTTTCAGGGGGTATATTATATACCTCAGTTGGTTTTTAGATTCCCTCTCCTTCTCCCACCTTGACAATAATGTGTAGCTATAAAGGCTTCCTTGTTCAGTTAGCAAAGACTCTTTCTCTTAGTGAAGTTGTTACAGTAGCTCCCTTTCCCAGTCATAGAAACTCAAGGACTTACTCCCCTTCCTGTACGATTCCTGCTTGTGGCTTGTGACATTCAGGATACCCGACAATCTTACCAAACCAAGCACAGGACTACTGAGTTAATTGGTGAGACGCAACTTTCTTTTGCTTCCGGCCTCCTGTATTAAGTAAACTCTTGTTTAGATTATAATGGTGAGGTCCCTGACTTTATTTCCCCTCTGGCTGCTCATTCCTAGCTGCTGCCTAACATTATCACTAACATAAACAGTCTATTAACACATTTTATATGTTACATATATTATTACTGTATTCTTACAATAAATTAAGCTAGAGAAAAGCAAATGTTATTAAGAAAATCATAAGGAAGAAAAAATACATTTGCAGTATTTATTGAAAAAAAATGTTTATAAGTGGAACTGTGCAGTTCAAATTCGTGTGGTTGAAGGGTTAATTGAATCCCAGCTACCAGCATTCTGGAGCCAGCTGGGTAAGAGAACTGAGAATCTCTATTTTCAGTGCTTCCTTTGACTTCTGTATACCATACCCATCCTCAGTTGTGCATGGTGCTGCCCAGTCCACAGATTTTCTTTTGTCCTCTTGCTTTGGTAAAGGAGGGGTGGTTATTAGGCTGCATGGAGTTCTAAGTGCTTTTTAAACCAACTTTCAACTAGTGCTCCTGTTTTTAACCAATGTTTCCCATCACTTCCAGAGGTACCGGTACTAGGTGCCTCTTGTTCTGGAGCCTTTGGGGAGTACTGCAGAGTAAAGAGGGATACTTCTTAACTTTCCCCACAGCCAATTTAAGGTTTACTACCAAGTTCTACAATTTCTATATCTGCTTTCCATATTTCACAAATGTGTTACTGTTGTGTATTAGAATAGTCTCTTAAGTGTTTATTCATTTAAAATGTTTCTATGGGTTTTTGGAGGAATCCAAATATTGTTGTAATCTTTATCTAGAAAGTCCCCTATTACCTGTTTACATTATAATCACTGATAATTTTATCTGTTTTGTTAATTTTTTTATGTTCAGTGCCTAGAATAGTGCTCAGGCCATAGAAGGAGCTTAGTAACTTTGGTGGGCATGTACGTAAATATTCCACAGAATGGGGTGGCCTAATAGGATTCGAAATGCCTTCAGTAGTATTTGGAAGTTCTAAAATCTAACAAAGACAAAAGCCTTTACATTACAGTAAAATGCACAGTATTACAGTAAAATGCATTGTATTATTTACTGATTGTTAAATGGTTAACAGTATATTTAAAGACATTAGCAGTATGATATGTTAATCTGCATGCATACTTGTATGTAAATGTGGCAGAATCCATAGACATGTTTTGTTTTGAATGAGTAAAAGGTTTATCTAAATTGATGGATAATCTTTCTGATGAAACCTGCTGCTGGTTCAGCATTTTTTCTAAATTTTTAGTGTTTAAAGTTTTATTTTACTTTCTAAGGCAGTTTAGAGAATGTTGGAGATGTCTCAATTAACTAAAGCAAATTGTACTATACTTAATTTTTACAGTGATATATTTGATAATGCCTGGAATGGCAGAACTGGGATTCGCCAGACCAGACTATCAAGTGGCACCTCCTTGCTTGACAAAGATGGGATATTCGCTAATTCAGCTAGCAGCAAACTCTTGGAAAGAGCCCATGGAATTCTCACGTAAGTATTAATCAGTGATGTGGATTGTTTTTTATGACAGGTTTAAAGTCTTGGGTGAAAAAAGAGGGAGCGATGGTGGCATTATTTCATTAGTAAAATTTTGAGTGAAACAAGATTCAAAAATATTCAGCATTTAGAGATCTGAATCTTAGGCAGTATTAAGCTGGTGGATGTTTGTTTTCATCTCACCAAGAGAATCATGATTGAATATACTCATTATAGAAATGATTCTTTATTGCTCTTTAATGGACCCTACATCAAGAGAAAGGAAAAAGTATTAGCTCTTTAGAATTCCCAGTTGTTAACTGCAGTTGTCTCTCAATTCTGGCAGTCCTAACAAACTGGGCAGGAAAATTTCGTGTGAACTGGTGAATGGCACCATATATAGTGATATTTAACACTTACACAAGCCTGCTGTTTCTCATTGCATGGCGGACCAGTAAACAGTTCTAGTTACCTATATCAACATATTTCAAATAATTCCAAAACATATTTTTGGACCACTAGCTAGAGATGTGGCTGAATTGGATTCCTTAGTGCCTAAGTTACTGCTTCACAGTGTCCTAGACTCAGTTTATGTAAATCTTTCTGTACTTCGGAATTGTAAATTAACTAATTTAATTCTCACAACAACTCTAAGAGAGAGGCTGGTGGTGTTATCATCTTCATTTTACATTATCAGGTAAGGAAACCAAGGCCTAGAGATGTTGAAATCATACCTTAGTAGGTGAGAGAGCTTAGAGTCAAGCCCAGGTGTTTTGAGTTCCCAACCCATGTTCACAGTATCAGCTTTTATTCCCTTTCTGTTGCCATAATTTAAAAAAGACCTCAGTGTAAGTATGATTTTGAGTTATGAATAAGAAAAAATAGAACAAGAGAATTTTTAATTTCAAAAAATAGAAAATCATAAGTTTTGGTGAAAAGTACATTTTAAAATTCATGAAATTAAGCATTTATTTAAAGTCTTGAAGTGACAGAAACAAAACTACTGTAGTCATAAGAAATTAGAGCCCTATTAATATCCAAAAGAAAATGAAACCTTAGTTTTGAATGTGCAACATTATGTTATTGATCATTAGGCATAAGCCTTTTTATACCTATATTTCAGAGCAAGCATCTCTTTTTTTTGTTCTCTTTTCCTTGCTTACCTTTCTTCCTAATGGTGTCTGCGTAGTTGAATCAGACAATGTTTTCATATACATGATCTGTATCTTACAAATGGATATATAATCTCTTGTTTCGATAGAGACCTTGAAATCATCCGTCTCTACAGTAGTGTTTTGCTAATGTATAATTTGTCTCTTTAGGAGAAACAAAAACTTCAAATTGAAGCCTGGCCTTCCAAAGGTAGGTATTATGGAAAATCTTTTTTCCATTGGTGTTCTACTTCATAATTATTTTTTTATGACTCATGCAAAAATGTTTAGAAATGAAAGACAGGAAATACCTTATTTGTAACCAAAATGGGGATTGTGTGCATTCACTTAATTCCATTTTAGAAGTAAGACTGGATGTTATAAAATGGCCAAAGTTAATGGTTCAGGTAGATTCTTATTTGTGAGATAACCTACTTCCTAGTGTTTGAAAAGCTTCTGAATAAAATACATTTTTTTAGTAATCGCCTCTTTACATGAAATGTTTTTATTTCTCCTTGAGCCAGAATAAGATCAAGTTCTAAATTTTACTTGATTTTTAAATAATTTCTAATTAGTGCTTTTCTAGTTCTTATCATTAGCAGTGGTTAGTCAGGTTTTTCTGTTAAGGTTCATTTAAGCTTACAGGCCTGTGGTCTTTGTTGGAACTACTTCCTTAGTTCTGCTATTGTAGCACAAATGCAGCTGTATAAAATATATAATCGAATGAATGTGATGGTATTCAAATAAAAATTTATGGACACTGAAGTTCGAATTTCATATAATTTTTTACATGCCACTAAATATTGTTTTAATTTTTTCAACTGTCTAAACCCTATGAAAAATAGTGGCCAGGATTTGGCCCTCAAGCTATAATTTGCCTACTCTGATCTACATTGTTAAGGCAGAGATGGCATTCCCAAAGTATGTACTGAATTTACTAAAGAAAGAAAAGTCCTCTTGTACCCTCCCAAAGAAGAAATTTTGCCTCTTATAACCTTGTTAATGAATGTAATTTAAAAATTTTTAAAGAACTGGAAAAAGAGCTATTTATTCTTATGATTCCCTAGTTTAAGAAAAACAAAATGAATCTGCCTTTATTATTCCTTCTACCTAAGTTACCTTAGGTTTCCAAGAAAACTGAATGCACTGCTGGTGTGGTTTCAGGGTGTGGTAAATATAGTTTTAAACTACAAAACAGAGAAAATTTATGTAACTGGTTTATGATACTCTTATCACAAAATCTTATCCTGATAACTTTAGGACCCATCTGACACCATACCTAGTTATTACAATATTACTGACTATATTTCCTATGCTGCACCTTTACGTCCCTGTGACTGCTTTTATAACTGGCAATTTGTATATCTTAATCCCTTCTTTTTCATCCATTCTCCCATCCACCTTTTGTCAGCCATCAAAATGTTCTCTGTATATAGAGTTTGTTTCTGTTTTGTTTATTCACTATTTTAGTTTTTATGATTTTACATATGAGTGAAATCCTATAGTATTCATCTTTCTTTGTCTAGACTTATTTCACTTAGCATAATACCCTCCAGATCCATCCAAATTTTTGCATATGGCAAAATTTCATTCTTCTTTATGGCTGAGTAATGTTCTGTCGTATTTATGTATCATGTCTTCTTTATCCATTTATCTATTGATGAGCACTTGGGTTGCTTCTATATGTTGGCTTTTGTTAAAAATCTTTAATCTTTGTTTCTCTAACACCTTGCACAGCAAGCAGTATATAGTAGTTTGTTAAAAATGAGCTGATTAATTTAGTGGAATAAACTAAACAATGAAAATGAAATTAAGAAAGGAATAAAGTAGGTAATGAACAGAAGACCTAAGAAAGCAATGAACTCTGTTTTCCTTTTCTGCTAGACCTCTGTTCCGCAGTCCAGTTCATGGTTCTTTCACATCATGCCGGGCTGTTGTAGCTGCCATGCAACTGGATTCATCTTTCTCTTGCCCTCTTAGCCTTCTGCCCTCACCTTGTTCCATTTTGCCGTGTCTCTCTCTTTTCCCTTGCCCTATTTTGTCTTCTTCATAAGTCTTAATAACCTTCAAGTTATTTATTTTTTAATGTTTTGTAGCCTGTTTCTCTGTACTTGAATGCACTGTGTTCCTAGTCCATAATTAGAACAGTGCCTGATCTGTAGTAATTACTCTACAGAGTATTTGTGATGGGTCTGATCATGGTGGTTTTATGGGCAGAAATTTGGTTTCCAGCTGCTGAGGAAACATTATTCAGAATAATTAGTTGCTAACTATTCATTCATTCAACAAAACTAGTATTTATTGAAGACCTACTCTGTACCAAACACTGTTTTAGGCATTAGGGGTAAAGGGATGAACAGTCTGATCAGAGTCCTTGCTTTCCTTTAGTGTTATCTTCTAGAGAAAAAAAAATCCAAGTAAACAAATAAGTGAAAAGATAATTAGACGATATTATGTGCAAAGGGGAAAATGAAATGACCTGTTGACGTAGAGGTAGGCTACAACCCAAGCCAGTGTGGCTCAGTTGGGTGGGTGTCATCCTGCAAACCAAAAGGTGTATGGGTTGTTTGCTGGTCAGGGCACATACCTGGGTTACAGATTCAGTCCCCAGTTGGGGCATATACGGAAGGCAGCCAGTTGATGTTTTTCTCTCATAACAGTGTTTCTCTCATCTCTTTCTCCTTATCTTCCCCCCTCTCTAAAATCAAAAACTTAAAAAAGAAATTAAAGGTGGGCTACTTTGGGTAGTTCTTTTACAAGAACTTCATGAGAAAGTTTTGGACATTTAAGCTATAAGTTGAATGCTAAGAAAAATCAAGCCATATAAAAAGATCTAGCTATAGAGTATTTTAAGCAAATGAAAAATTTAGAGTTTTATGTAATAATACAAGTGGTGTTTTTAAAAATACTTTTCCACTTAAACTTCTTGAAGGAAAGGACTTTTTAAAAAATAGTTATTTGTATTTTCCACGGTCAATGTGATGCTTTTCACATAGTGACAAATGTTTATTAATTAATTTTACTATCACTTTAGATATGGTTTACAAAATGAAACCATTATTTCCAAGGACTTTTTCTTAGAAGTATCTTAAATGTTTGGGGTAATTATGTTAGGTTTCAGTGCTAATTTGTTTTTACTGATGGGTAAACTGTAGAATTATTTCAATTAGTCTTACTATGTAAAATTATTTTTTCTTAATATACAATGAATTTTTTGTAAGAGTTTAAAAATACCAATAAAAATCCCTCTAAAATTCAATATGCACACACCATTTTACATATATGTTATTATTTTACATTTTTTTTGTCAGTAATATTTGTAAATGTCCATGTCAGGAAGTACAGATTTATGGTGGTTTTTTAAAAATTTAATTTATTGGGATAACTTTGGTTAATAAAATTATATATGTCTCCAGTTTATAATTCTATAATACATCAATTACATATTGCCCCCAAGTCAAGTCTCCTTCCATTACCATTTATCCCTTCATACTCTCTTCTACTTCCCCCTACTTTCTTCTCTCTGGTTACAGTTGTTTTATGAGCAACATGGTACTGAGTGGTGTGGATGAAGCATCCTTTATGGAAAGAAGTCCATGTAAATGCATCTCTCTGTTCACAGTTTGTTTGTTTTTCAGTTTTTTAAGTACTTTGTCACAATGAGCATGCAGATCTTATTTGGCAATTTCCTTAAATAAGTATCTAAAAGTAACAGTGCTAAAAAATGAAATTAAAAAAATAAAAATAAAAATGACACTCATTATTAGTAAGGTTATACTGATTTGCATTCTGAAGAACAGTACATACAAATGCCTGTTTGCCCAAATCCTCATGCATGTTGGATTTTGTCTGTCTTTGTTGTATTCGTCAATCTGATGTGCAGGAAATCTCTTTAAAAGAAAATGTTTCTTTGCTTCCAAGTGAGATTGATTGATTGTCATTATGTTGTCATTTATGCTTTATTTACAAATTGCATATTCAGGCCTCATTTTTTTTTTATCAAGGGATGTATTTTGTAAAAGCATTTCTTACTGTTCTTATATACGGGTAATGAGTCATTATCATTGTTGGAGATGTTTTTTCTTAGTTTCATTTATTTAAATATTATATTTATTGCTACTTTAAAGTTTTTATTTTTTAATGTTTATATTGTCAAAATTAATACTTTTAGACTTTACTTTGCCTTTAACTCAATCTTGTGCTTCTCGTATAGTAAAACTTTTACTACTTTTTCAATAACTATGTAAGTTGTACATCTCTATAGATATATATATTTTTATTGAATACTCACTGCCAGTGATTGGCTAAAAACACTCCCACAAGAATTTCCATTAAAGACAGTGTCACAGGTAAACAGGGCTTGCATCCTTGCACAACCACATCAAAATTACAACTAAACCGTAGAACAGCCATCATTCAGAACTGTCAGAAAGTCACCTGCATGGAAGTCCTACAACTGTGGAATTAAAGAAGAAATCACATTGAGACTGGCAGGAGGGGTGCAGATGAAGAATGGGCTGGTCCCACACTCATGTGTGGTGAATAAAAATCAGTAGGGATATCTCAGAAGCAAGGGGTCCAAGCCCCACAACACGCCACCCAGCCCAGGGTTCTAGTGAAGGGAGATAAGTTTCCACAACTTCTTTCTATAAAAACCAGTTAAAATTGTGGAAGACAGAAACTGCTGGACCCCCTGGCAGTTTCTCTTACAGGGCATGCTCACAGACATACTCAGTTTCACTTCTTCTGAGCTCCAGTGCTAGAGCAACAGATTGAAAGGCATCAGAGACATATGGCGAGAAACTGAACATTGTCTTCCATCCTGATGAGAGCTGGAGGGACAGCTTTCTCTCAGATGGAAGTGCTGGCAGAAGCTGTTGTGCTTTTTCTGGGTCCTCCCCCACCAGAGCCACAGACCTGGCACCCTATCTGAGGGCACCATATCTGAGACCCTATCAGCCTGGCTCACACTCTTTGCCCCACTCAGCATTCAGGCCCACCCAAGCTGTTTCCAGTGGCTTTTCCATATGAATGGCTTGTCTCGGCCCATGATTCAGATTTTTAAAAATTCTCTTAACAAGCAGCATCTAGCATCACCATGCCCTGTACCTCCCTTTAAGATGCCCCAGGCTTGGCACTTGCAGCCTCCAGCCTTGGTTCACAGCTTGGCCTCTCCTGGGTACCTCTAAGCCCAGTACAAGTAGCAGCCATCTGCAGATTGCCTTGTAGCTAATTCTGCGTAATCCTGGACAGAGCACAGATGGTGGCTGACTTTGTATTTACCACCAGCAATCAAGGGCCAACTGCAAGAGGAGGGTGTACACAGCCCTCACAGTGGGTGCCACTTGAGGATCCGTCTTGGGTAAGAGGGGAGGCTGTGACCTGGACCCAACAGAACACCTCTTATATTAAGCAACTCTTTCAAGCCTGGGAGACATAACCATGCTACCTAATACATAAAACACACACAGGGAAGCTGCCAAAATGAGGGGACAAACATGGCCTGCCCAAATGAAAGAACAGAAAAAAACCCAGAGAAGAACTAAACAAAATGGAGACAAGCAATCTGTCAGATGCGGAGTTGAAAACACTGGTTATAAGGATGCTTACGGAACTTAGTGAAGACCTCAGCAGCATAAAAAAGATCCAGTTAGGAACAAAGGATACACTAATTAAAATAAAAATTTACAAGGAAGCCACAGTAGAGTGAACGAAGCCCAGAATCAAATCAGCAATTTTGAACATAAGGGGACCAAATCAGCAATTTTGAACATAAGGGGACCAAAAACAACCAATCAGAACAACAAGAAGAAAAAAGAATTTTAAAAAATGAGGAGAGTAAAGGGAGAATGTTGGATGACTTCACGTGTTTCAACATTCATGTCATAGGGGTGCCAGAGGAGAAGAGAAAGAGCAAAAATTGGAATCATATTTGAAAAAATGATGATAGAAAACTTCCCTAACCTGGTGAAGGAAATAGACATGTAAGTCCAAGGAGCACAGAGAGTCCCAAACAAGATGGATCTCAAGAGGCCTACACCAAGACATCATAATTAAAAATGCCAAAGGTTAAAGACAAAGTAAGGATCTTAAAAGCAGCAGGAGAAAAACAGTTATTTGCAAGGGAGTTCCCATAAGGCTGTCAGCTGATTTCTCAAAATCAGCTAACTTTGCAAGTTAGAAGGGATTGGCAAGAAGTATTGAAAATGATGAAAAGCAGGGACCTACAACCAGGATTAACCTACTCAGCAAAGCTGTCATGTAGAATCTAAGGGAAGATAAAGAGCTTCCCAGACCAGAGAAAGCTAAAGGAGTTCATCATCAATAAACCATTATTATATGAAATATTAAAGGGTCTTCTTTAAGGAGAAGTTCAAATTATAAACAATAAAATGGCAAAAAATACATATCTGTCAGCAGTTGAATCTTTAATAAAATAAGCAGAACAGGAACAGAATCATAGATTATTTTGATGGTTGTCAGATGGGAGGGGGTCGGGGTGATGGGCAAAAATGGTGAAGGGATTAGAGTACAAATTGGTAGTTAGAGAATAGTAATGGGGTTGTAAAGTACAGCATAGGGAATAGAGTAGCCAAAGTACATTATATGTAGGCCCCATGGGTGTGAGGATTGTCTGAGGGAGTGGGGGTGTTGGGTGGAGGTGGACAAAGGGGGAACATTTGAGAAAATTATAATAGCATAAACAATAAACTAGAATTTTTAAAAAGCTGCCACACACTTCATTAATATTTTATATTCTTTTGTTGCTTTATGTATAACTTTTATTATTAAGATTATTAGCACATCAGGATGAGGGTTGATAGGGACTGTATTTTCTTTTTTCTGTGTTTATGGCATATCTGATACAGCTCTGGGGTTGAATTTAATTTGTCTCCATGAGTTAAGATTTAGTTACAGATAACAGTAGTTACTGTAGATATTTTTATGTAGAAAGGGGATTAATTCAGAGAGGTGCTTACAAAATTGTTAGAAGTGTTAGAGTTTCAAAGCATTAAAATAACAATGCAGAACTGACCAGAGCTGTAATCAGCAAGTTGTAGCTGCTGATTCCAGGTTAATTCAGGATTCAGAATGAAGCTGCTGCAACTGTTGGCCCCAGAGCTAAAGTGCCTTTTAGTAGAGTAGCAGTGACAGCACAAATGCCCTGCACTCTTTCTCTGAGCACTCGAAAAGGTACTATTTGGATAGAAAACTAGCCCATAAGTGAAGTACTTTTGCTTACTTGCTTGCCAGCAGAAACAAAAGCTACTAGCCAAAGCCTCTGCCTCATTATACCTTCCTCGTTTTGTGTGTGGGAATTTAATTGATAAACTTAAATCACTTCCAGAGCCTGAGGTTCATGAGAGTTTGGGGGAAAGTAGTTTTCTTTTTAGCTGGAGAGCTTCTGCAGGAAAGCAGAAGGAGGGTAGAATGGATGTTGAATATCAATCTCCCACATTTGCCACAGTCATTACACATAGGAAATAATGAAACTTGGCTTGCAGTTTTGTTTTTCCTAGTCCTAGTTTAATTTATGTGAAGAATTTGGTTTTCCCCCTCTTTTTTTCCAGCACTTGCTAGAGGTAAATTCTTTAAAGCACCTGACAAGACTGACCCTGCAGGATCGAATTACCAAGTCACTTCTTCATTTGCACAAGAAGAAGAAACCTCCCAGCATCAGTGCTCAGTTTCAGGTTATTTCCTATTTTACCTTTAACAAAGAGGAATCTGTTTGGTTCAGATTGACATTGAAATGTCAGATAATTGGCAAGATACCTGAATGGCATATGATTCATCTGACTAAAAGCCATAGCCATTTTGCTTTTCAGAAATAAACCTATTCATGTGTATACTACTCATTTTTGCATATTTTGACATTGTTTATATTTATAAATTGTTACCAATTTGCAATGGAAGAAAATGCTCATTATATTGCTTTGTATCGCAGGCCTCGTTAAACAAGCTGATGGAGACACTTGGTCAAGCAGAACCATATTTTGTAAAATGCATTCGCTCTAATGCAGAAAAGGTAAAAATGTCCTGTACATGAGCTTCTCAGCTTACTTCAAACAAAGCTTTAAATTCTTTCTAAGGAGAGTAAGTGGACAGGAAGAGTTCATCTATAATCTTTTTTAGGGAAACAGTATTTTATATTTTCTATGGATACTTTATTATTGTTGATTTAGCATCTACTAGAATTTGAGAAGTAAATACCTCTTGAAATTCCATCATAAAAAAAAGAGTTTTATGCAACTGTTGTTACCCTGAGATTAATTCCTCTTGTTTGTATATATACTGCCACTCCTAAAGAACTTGCTTGTCATTTTTCATGTGTATAGATTCTTAGCTTTATAAAGTAGGGAAGATGCTACGGATATTCTTGATTCCTTCTGTTTTTTATGACAGTTCCTCTAGAGATTTGCAGAATGTAGCTAATAAGTGTAAACAGTTGTCATCTTTATATTCATCATAGGAAAATAGTTCCTAGCCTGAGTAGCTAAAATGTGTAGAAATTATGTTCAGCTTTCTTAATTCTTAAGAAGCAGTTTCCAACTCTGCTGTCTATAAGCTTTGTGACTTTAGACAAGTTAACCTTTCTGTAGCTTAAGTATTTTCATTCATTTAAGATCATATGTGTTTATAGGACCTTATAGTGTTTTGTGAGTATATATGAGCTAATACCTGTAACATATGTAGAATGTTCCTAGCCCATGCTGATTAGTAAATGTACCTATTCTTTTAAGTGACTAAAAGGAAATCATTTTATTTATAGTTAAAAAGAAATTTGAGTCCCTATTATTAATTGAGACCTTGCCATACAAAGAGTTCAATTAATGAAGTATTTCAGAGTACAGAATAAATAATAAATAAATGTCAACTATTATTATTATTTAACATAAGGGGTTAAAGTTGCCCATTAACATTTTTTCCTTGACAGTTAGCGGGTATGCCCCATCTGTTTGCAGGAAAATGTTTGGGATTGCCTTAGGGAATCATTGAAAATAGTATTTAGAGTAAATAGGGAGGAATATCTGAAGCTCCAGATACATCTCTTTTTGGATGTCTGAAAACATGCCTACTAAGATACTTAGTGACTATCTCCCATTAGCTTCTTCCCTATCAGTGCCTATACAATGAAATCATCAATTGTCAGGGACCATAGGAATTTTTTGTTTTTCAGCATGTCCTACAAGTATCATCAGCAGACAGTATTTAGGGAAATAACCTACTCTTAACCTTGAACTAGTCATTAAAAGAAGAATCTGGCAGCTCTCAGTTTACTAAGGCATCTGGTAAAGTGGGGCAGGTGGTTTCTGAGTGAGACTAGAGATAAAATTGTAACTAAAAACAAAAATACAGACACTCTTGACCACATGTAAGTGGGTTAGTCTTGTTACTTATTTTATAGCGACTACTACGTGGCGTTCTCTTTTGGCAGCTACATTTCCTTTTGAGCTTTGAAGGTCCTTTCCTTCTATAATTAGAGAAGCCTGAAAACTTGGTTTCTCTTTTTCCCCCAGGGTCAGGTAGTCAGATCTTTTCTGAAAGCTACCAGCTGGGGAAGTAAGATTGTCCTGTCATCTCTACTATATCTTAACCAGACACCCTTCAGTCAATTCCTACATAGTCAAAAGTTAATTATACTTACAAGACAAACATTAATTTGGAGATCTGTTCTTCTTGGTTAATTTTTTTCCTGTATGCTTTGTTTTAGCTGCCATTAAGGTTCAATGATGCCTTGGTACTTAGACAACTTCGGTATACTGGGATGCTGGAGACAGTTCGAATTCGCCAATCAGGATACAGCTGTAAATACTCCTTCCAGGTATACTTTTATATTGATCTTTAATATATATATGCACATCAGGTAAATTATTCCTGTCTTATATTCTGTTTGGGGCTCACTTTTTATTTGTCTTAATTCTTCCTTTCATTCCCATCTTTTGGATATAGAATTACAGAGATAGAGAGTACTTATTTCTATTGAATGGCACCAGTCTCATTAAGCTTGTGTTGTAATAGTATCTAGTACTTGGCTATTCTCATTTGACCTGAATGTTTCCTAATACTAAATTTACTCATCACACAGCAATTCTTCATGCTAATTACTTCAATAATTGAAATAGTTCAATCAGAACTGTCTAGTTCAAAAGAAATTATTCCATTTGGCTTTTCACTCAAGTTTTCTAGCAGGATTTTCTTTTATAGGAAGCTGCCAGCAAGGCTCATAGTTTTCATGAGTACTGCCGCTATGCGTATAGAAATTATATTGAAGCTTTTCAGTAGCTGAGCAGGTCTTTGAAACTATTACTAAGAGGGGAAGTCTCATTCTCAGTTATATCCTGTAATGAGTTCCTCCTTTGCTTATTTTTCTGCTAAAAATTTCTGATTCTTGTTAAATAACTTTTTCTTTGGTTTTTAATACAGCTTTCTCAAAAGCGATGATTAGTTTCTGCCTCTTTTCTTCTCCCATTCCCTTTTGATAACAAGATGCTATGTAGAACTCAGTATCCCCCTCCCCATTTTACAAATTAACGTTTTGTAATATTTTAAGTTAACAAGTACTTCCTTGGTTCATCCTGTGTCAAAGAATGAGGAAAGGATTAGTAAAAGGATCATTAGCTAGCATTTAGGACCTTGTTTATATATCATGCTCTTTTGACTTGTAACATTTTCTTTTCATTTTTCAGGATTTTGTGAGCCACTTCCATGTACTTCTTCCTCGAAATACTATTCCATCCAAATTTAACATTCAGGATTTCTTCAGGAAAACAAATATTAATCCAGACAATTATCAAGTTGGAAAATCCATGGTGAATATATGTATAGCCCTTGTCTAAATTGCATATATTTTTATATTTAAATAATAATGACAATCTGCCTATCAGAATGTTTTATAAAAATATAGTGTACCAGCTGTCATAAGAAAAAATAATCAATATTAAAGAGCTTCTGGTAAATTCTCTAGTTCTACCTAAATTATTAACTGCTTAAAAACCATCTCTCCCTAGTGTTCTGTAATCTCAAACTCTATTACCTTTTCCTAATTTACCTGCTTTCCTTAATTTGTTACTTATTCTTTCTGTCATCCTTTTTCTAGTTTCTTAGGCTAGAAACCATATTTGGCTTACCCTTCCATTTAAGTCTCTTAGAAAGTTCTGGGGTTTGGAGGGGGTTTTTCCTTACAAATGATTCTCACGTCTCTCCTTTTCTCATTGATACATCTTCCATATTAATTCTGTTTCTTTACCTCACTTATATTACCCTTACAATAAACAGATTTCTCATCTGGTTCCAGTCTATTTGTTGTTGTATTTAACTCACTCTACCCATTGTATCAAAATTATCATCTTAATATATTTCTTTCTTTATGTTGGTTTCCTGCTCAATAATAATCCCCTGATAACCTCACTAAATTCAAATATCTTTCTTTTTTTCAAAAGCCTCCTTATTGTCATTTTAATCTATTTAATATCTTCGTTGTGAAAGTTAAGTGTTTCATTGTCTCCTGTGTGTGCTTTTATCATTATTTTCAACTCCTTGTTTTGCTCAGGTGGGGTCCTCTGTCTCTTATCCTTATTAGTTTGCTGTTTTCCTCTTTGGGTACCAAATACCTGTTTGCTCATTTAAAAAATATTTTATTTTTGACAAAAGATAGGTAATAGGTTAATTAGTTTGATTGTGGTAATCATTTCAAAATGTATACATACATCAAAACATATTATATACCTTAAGTTTATACAGTTTTTCATATCTATCTGCTCTTAAAGGTGAGTGCCAATTCTATTTTCTAAGGGACCATGTCTAAGTTACCTAAGTCCCTTCCCTAAGGGACCATGTCTAAGTTAAGTTACCTCCTAGGTTCCCACAGATTTTTTAATGGAATGGAGTAAATAAATAAACTGATTAATAGTTTTTGGCATCTAGAAGCCTTTGATGCATACTGGATTAAAGAAAGACTTATCATTGGTTTATTCATGTTGTGATCAAACTTTGAAGACACGTGATTCTCTACTTTTCTTCACCCTACTCCAACATCCTTGAAAAATATGACATACTACCAGTAGTGCATCGGCTTATGACGGTGGTGTATTTCCCAAAGGAATAATGTATCCTAATCTTTGACACTGGGATTTTTGTACACGTGTCCCTTAGCATATCTCCTTCTATATTCTAATGTCTTTCCATTTTGAAAATGACTGCTTTAGGTAAATTGATAGAAATATTTTTAAGTACTGCTTTTACACATCTGATACTATATTTGTCTTTTCTAAAAATGTTGATTACAGAAGGTATGATTCATGAAATAAATTTCTCATTTCTTTAAAAAATATTTGTTTTTATTAATTGATTTTAGAGAGGGGGGAGGAAGGGAGAGTAGGAGGGACAGAGAGAAACCTCAATTTATTATTCCACTTATGTAGGCATTCATTGGTTGCTTCTTGTATGTGCTCTGAGTGGGGATCAAACCTGCAACCTTGACATATTTGGATGGTACTCTAACCAACTGAGTTACTTGGCCAGGGCTTATTTCTTCTTAAATTGTGTTTTTCATCTTCTTCCTCCTGGTAGGTGTTCCTAAAGGAGCAGGAACGACAGCACCTACAAGATCTGCTTCACCAAGAGGTGCTCCACAGAATCATATTGTTACAACGATGGTTTAGGGTCTTGCTGTGCAGGCAGCATTTCCTCCATCTGAGACAAGCATCAGTTATCATCCAGGTGGGAGGCAAAGGATTCCTTGCATAAGATTGGCTAGTTTATTTGGCTTTTTTTTTTTTTTAAGTAACCAGAACTATTTTACTATGAAATAAGAATGTAAACTTCTTCAGAGATATGAATGTGTCCTACTCATTTTTGAAATGTTGATAGCACTGAAAATATTATCTGGCTTATAATAATAAACTATTAATAAATATCAATGGAAGTGAATTTAAATTAAATCAGATTTATAATGGCTTGTGAGTTATGATTAGGGGCAAAGGATTATTTGCCTTAATTTTTGTTGACATCGTTATATTTAATAATTTTCTGAATGATTTTTGAGTTATACTTATATTGTTATACTCATCTTGGTCTACAGGTACCTTATTTTATATTTATCTGTTTTATTTTCTCCATCATCAATTTATATGATAGCTGTTTCCATAGGGCTTTTTGTGTTTGCATGAAAATCTGTAATACCTTATTTTCTGTAATGTGTATATATTGAACTTAAACCTGATTAATATTGACATCCTGTAGTATGAGAATAATTTGTGATTTGTTAAAATTAATTTGTAGGACATGAAAGCATCAAATATTTTTCTATAATTAATTTTATTGAGGTTATATTATCTAAAATATTTGTTTTAACCAAGCATATCAAGAAAAGAAAAAATTTTAATTACCCTCTCTTTAGCCGCTTACCTTTTAATTAAGACATAAGAAATTTATTCTTTTTTCCTTTTTCTGTGAAAATGTGGTATAAGATATGACAAGTTTCTGTTACTACTTTGTCTTTACCATAGCGTTTCTGGAGAAATTACCTAAATCAGAAGCAAGTCATCAGAGATGCAGCTGTGCAGAAAGATGCTTTAGTTATAGCTAATGCAGCTACTCTCCTTCAAGCTTCTTGGCGTGCTCACTTAGAGAGGCAGCGGTATTTGGAGCTCCGGACTGCAGCCGTCATCATCCAGCAGAGATGGAGGGAGCACTACAGGCGGAAGCAAAGGGCTGCTATTTGTATACAGGCGCAGTGGAAAGGTTATAGGGAAAGTAAAAGGTATCATGAACAAAGGAACAAAATTATCCATTTGCAATCAATATGTAGAGGATTCAGAGTAAGACAGAGGTAATCTTTGTTGTTATAATAATTCTCTCTGCTGAAATACATATATACCTCTGCTCTAATATTTACCTAACTTATATTAGAATGGTTACATGCAGAGTGTCTTCTCTGCTGAACTGTGATACTCCTAGCAATTTTAACCGCCTTTGCGTGGTATATAGTAGATGCTAAATAAGTGTTTATTGAATTAAATTGGATTGAAAACCTGTGGTCTACAGTTATAACTGCTAAGAGTCGACTTTTACACTAGGTTGAATCTTTAAAAATTGGCAATATTCAACTGTTTTTACTTTTAGAAACTTTAATTTTAATTTTAAGGTTTACCTTAAAATAAGAATATTATTAAATGAGAGCTTTACTTCTGATTTTATTTATTTTTTTAGTAGAATACTTAAGTAGGAGTAATTCACTTAAAGAAATATAATCTCACTAAGGGAAACAGAATTATGAAATGTGCAACCAAGTTAGTTTGAGAAATACTTAGATGTAATAAAAAATTTTTGAGACTGTTCTCTCCAGTGGTAACCAAGACATAGATCTAATGTACTTCTTTTTAATTTTTATATAGATTTAAAGCTTTAAAAGAACAAAGACTAAGAGAAACAAAAATAGAGCTTGGATTGATAAATATTGAACCATATGGTTCTGTGAAAATTCATGGTTCAGACCCTTCAGAATGGGAGGATTGTTCCTTTGATAACAGAGTAAAAGCCGTAGAAGAATGTAAATCTGTGATAGAGAGCAATCAAAATAATTTAGTGGACTGCTGGAAGGAGTCCCCAAACAAGCGACAGGAGAGAGCCAGAAGCCAGAGTGGTGTGGACTTGCAGGAAGATGTAGTTGTAAGAGAGAGACCCAAGTCCTTGGAGGATCTCCACCAGAAAAAAGTAGGACGTGCCAAAAGAGAAAGTCGGAGAATGAGAGAACTAGAACAAGCTATATTTAGCTTAGAATTGCTGAAAGTTCGTTCTCTTGGTGGCGTGTCTCCTTCAGAAGAACGCAGATGGTCTACGGAACTGATGCCTGAGGGTCTTCAATCCTTTCAGGGTACACCTGAAAGTGAAAGCTCTCAAGGAAGCTTGGAACTTCTCAGCTGTGAGGAAAGCCAGAAGTGCAAACTGGAGTCTGTAATTTTAGATGAAGGAAACTTGCAGTTTCAATCACCTGAGATATCTAGAAGTCAAAAATTTGATTCACAGGACAATGCCCTCAGTGCCTCAAGTGAGACTAATTGTACAGTGATTCAAAAGGGGGCACCCTCTGAATCAGTGCATTTGAAGAATGGGACTATGAAGGAAAAACTGGTTTGCAGTTCTGAATCTATTACCTATAAGCCACCCCTGAGAGACCCCTTTATTTCCAGTAGTCTGCCTACATTTTTTTATATTCCTCACCAAGACCCACTGAAAACAAGTTCCCAACTAGACACAAGTATCCAGAGAAACAAACTAATGGAAAGTGAAGAAACACTTCCAGTTCTTACTTTAGATACAAACAGGGAAGCCAGAAAGTACCACTTCTCAGGAGAAAATCAAGTTGTTGCTTCTTGGAATACAGATTCTTCTAATACTGTACTTAAAAAGTTGGAAAAGCTCAACACTGAGAAGGAAAAAAGGCAAAAGCAGTTGCAGCAACAGAATGAAAAAGAGATGATGGAACAGATTCGCCAGCAAACAGATATTTTAGAGAGGGAGCGTAAAGCTTTCAAGACAATTGAAAAACCAAGAATTGGGGAGTCTTTCCCAGTATCATCTTCCCATCAGTCAAAGCAAAAAATAGAGAGGCCATCCTCTCTCCTCATCCTCAATACCCCAAATAAGGAAGAATCCGGTGTACTAGGGCCTCCAACAGTAACTGTAAAAGATGCAGCTTTTGCCCGGAAAGACAGTCCATCTGCTCACTTACCCGTGCAGGATCAGAGCGTCTTCCTGTGCTTTGAAAGAAAAGGAGGCCTGTGTCAATCTAGTACTGTTGATGAATTGTCCAAGACACACAGAATGTGCACCCAACTGAATGTAGCCTGTAACCTCTCTAATAATCACGTTTCAAAAAAAGAACACTTTAGACCAACTCAGGCTTATGGCCACAGATCTAATGACCCTCCCAGAGACGGAACTACTAGGGCCATTTTCTACACACCAAAGGAAAATATGAGTATTCCCCTGTAAGTGATATGTTTATTTTGTGTGTGTGTATGTATAAATGGAAAACTTTTTGGAAAATTTTATAGGCATATCTCAGAGATATTGAGGGTTCAGTTCCAGATCACTGCAGCAAAGTTAGTATCACAATAAAATGAGTCATAATCTGTTTTCTGATGGAAAGTCTTAACTTTAATTTTAAAAATTGCCTGTGTTAAGGTACCTTAACACAGCCTCAACTCTTTGTATGGGTGCTGTTCAAATTAGCCATTTTCTCTGCATGAAAAATATTTGTAATTGTTGACTTTACCAGCCACTTGAAATTGAATATAATTATACCCTAAGAATTGACTAAGCACAGAAAGCAATTTTTGGTCCCTTCCCATTAAATGAGAAGGTAATACAGTGCCAGTAAGCATAGGAGGTTTTCAGGAAATGCTGATTGTCCTACAACTGTTACATGTAGCAGTCCAAACTCGTTAGTTTCAGGCTTTAAAGTTAATGTGCTTCATTACAGCTGATGGCCTATATTTTGTTCTTTATTAAGTTATACTTTTTTTGTTGTAAACGTAATTTAACATCGTAACTATTTTAAATGTACAGTATAGTAGTGTTAATTATATGCACATTGTTGTGCAGCAGGTCTCTAGAACTTTCTCATTTTGCAAAAACAAGCTCAGTTACCCATTGTACAACTCCCCTTTTTCCATTTACCCCAAACCCCTACTAACAACAGCTCTCCTTTCTGTTTCTAAGAGTTTGACTATATTAGATACCTCATATAAGTGGAAAACCTTTATATTTCATTAACTAGTTATAGCCACAGGAAAAGCTTCTGTTGTTGTCTTTCCACTTTTTAAATTATTGTTCAAGTACAGTTGTCCCCATTTTAAGAAAAGCATTTAAGTAGTACATAAAATATTTGATTAAGTTTAAGATATTTGTATTAAGTCTTTATATACAGTGGATTCTTTCAATTCTTGTGGGAGAATATCACTGTTTAAGTGAAAGGTGAGGGCTATATTTTAGGGCTAAAAAATTAAACTTCATAGTAACTATGAAATAACTTTTTTCTCTTATCTCCTAAGTTTTTAATCTTTCTGTCTTTAATACTATACAGATATTAGAGAAACCCTTTGTAAATTTGGGCAAGATATCATTCATATATTTTTCTACTAATGATTTCTATACAGTACTATGAAATATAGTTGGACTAAATGATAGATTGAGGTCCTATTTCTGCCAGTAGCCTAGAGATTACTCAGAAGTTCAAAGACTCTGTATGGCATTTTAAGCCCTTCAGAGTTTTAAAAAAAATATTATTTCCTATCACTTTAAGTTTAGTGGTGTACAGTGTGGAGTTGTTGGATCCAAGAGTCTGCTTTGTTAGAAGTCTTACTTGTACATTTAAAAAAAATATTAATCATCTTTGGGAATTGCTTTTTTAAATCAATTTTTCAAGATAATCAAGTCTACTTGATTTAGTTTGCTTTACCTCATTAGGATCTGTTTATCTTCAAAATGATTATATATTAGATTGTTTATGTGAAAGCTTAAGTAAAAGTCATACTTCAAGTCTCCTCTCATTCTGTAAGTACTACTAGAAACTTTAGCATTTTATAGAATTATAAATGTTGGTGTTCCTAAGTTTATCTAGTCCCATTCTTACATATTAGAAATAAGCTCATTGACTCCACTAGAGATGAAATGATTTAAGGTCACATTAAATAGCTGGGTCTAGAACCTGAGTTCATCATTAGAAATCAGCATTGGGTTTCAGGATTAGGAAGTATCACCAGGTTAGCATTCTTTGTGTGCCATAGTGGTAATAAGTCTGCAGTTGTCTTCATCTGATTCATGAGGGAGAACAAAAAGAAATGCAGAGATCTAAAGAAAATACTGTAAGTTTAAAAGTTAGGGTGGTCACGTGCCGTCAAAGGTCCTACTAGTTGATTCTCTTTTTGGAGGACGAATCAAGGCCAATAGGCTCAACTGTGGCAGGAGAGATTTTAATGGCCTAAAGGAAATCTTTAGGACCAACTCGGATTGCTAGGGTTGATCATACACTGGTCAAAAAGGGAGATCTCTGAAATGCCATCAGCAAGGAAAGATTGCTGTTTCTTTAGGTTCATTTAGGGTTTATCATCACATAGGGCAGAGGACAAAGTAACCTCTTATAGCCCCTAGTTCTTTATTTATAAAATGAAATGGAAGATTTTGAGTGGTAGAGAAATTACTCTGCCAACTCATATTCTAAGTTAGTGTCTACTTTAAACTTATGCTAGAAAGTAAGATATGATTCTCAATGAGCTTATAGTCCTGCTAAGGAGAGATTAGCAACATGTTGTTGGTAAATTTTTAAGACTTGTGGCACCGAGTAAACGTAGGTAATTGAAACCATGAAAAATGCAGGTTCTATTTAGATTTTCCTCAGACCCTGACATCCATTTCTACACAGAATGAAATGATAAAACAATTACATCATATGGTTATTCAAGCAAAATTAAGTTTTCACAGAGTAACACTATACTATCTGTATGGTTGAGGGCACACTTCTTTTAGCTTGGTAACAACTTCTATACTGCTAGTGTTGATTTTATTCTGCACAATCTCAAGTTTTAAAACAAAGACAGCAGATGAAAACTACAGAGAGGTTTCAGAAAGAAAATCTGCTAACCAATAGGAATCATCTCTATAAAGTAATGAGGTCCTTATCGCTGGGTGGCTACTTATCAGGTACTTTATAATGATTACAGTTAAAGGCCCATTCTAGGTCTAATTCTAAGCATTTGCAGATTTGATACTTTCCCTTTCTCATCATTAAATCCACATCATTTCATGAACTAATTTTGCTACTACTGTATTAAACATATGTCATCATAGTGGAATATGCCCAGTGGTTACCAGGGCAGGGTCTCTAGTAATTTATTCATACATGTAAATGTTTGGTAATAATATCAGTTAGGTAAGCAAAAAGTTTGGGGGTGTGTGTATTATTTTAGGAATTGAATAAGTTCTGGATATATGTGTGGAATTGGCTATAATTCTTTGATGTAGCTTGTCAAACCATATTTCATACTATACTTTGATACTTCTGCCATTAGATGTCTGCTAGGAATTGAAATGTAATCCTGATTTTTTATTCTAAGCATCAGCAAGGAATCCTTAAACAGTGGAAATCTTCAACTCCGTAAACAAGATGAACCAGCTCTGAAACCTGTAAAGTTAACTGGGCCGGGCCAAGGAGAGGTAAGTATGAAATTTTGTTTATCTATATTCTATGCAAAATAGATGCATACTATTTCGGAAATTACTATTCTTGTAGATATAGCATCTCATCTACCCATTATTCCCAAGAGTTTTATAGAGAAAGAAGCCGTGAGTTAAGTCTGTTATACTTAAGGGAGGTATACTTCAGGCAGGGAATGATGCCTAATGATACCAGACTGGATTTATAAAAAAGAAGTTGTTAAGAAAAAAGGCAATTTATGCAAGTGACTTTGGTGACTTATTATGGCAGTGAAAGATGACTTCCGTGGCTATGTAGATTTAGCTTCCATTCTCATCCTTTGTCCAGAGTAAAGTGTATGGATTGCTTTTGGTTATCTCTGTCACTTCTAGTGGAAAGGGCATGGTGGGGTGGTGGGATGTTACAAGAAATTCATGAGCGCGCTGATGTCTTTCATTGGCATCATCTCCCCCTCCCAAAGCCAAAAAACAAAACATTGTTGTGTTATTTGTTTTATCATTTGGTCAAGCAGGTTGCCAGACCGGCCCATAAAAAGAAAGCTCGAATGGCGCGGACGCGCTCCGATTTCTTGACTAGAGGTACTTTTGCTGATGGGGAGGGGGATACAGAGGAAGATGATTACGATGACATTGAGCCCCTTCTCTCCCTTGACCAACCTTCTCACTCTGAGCTAGGGCCAGCACCCAGCCTGGGTCAGGCCTCTCACAGTGACTCCGAAATGGTAATTTTACATCAATATAAGAAAAATAGGCAACAAGCAAATCTGATGGGAATAGTCTTTGCTAATCTAAAGCTAACTTTCACAGCTTCTTCCCCATATAATGGTTTGTACATGGGAAACCTCAGTAAACACAGCAAATAAGCTAAACTTTAACAGGACTAAGATAAAGGACACTTTGTAACAGGGCATGTCGAACCATAAATTAGACAACATTGAGGTTAACTTGGCACTAATGTAGAAATTTTCTGTGTTATATCTCGAAAGGTGTAGAGCAGGAACCTTCAAATATGTTTTTCAGTAAAGGGCCATATGATAAACATGTTAGACTTTGTGGGACATACAGTCTCCTTTGCAACTACTTTAGTCTGCCACCATAGAGTGAAAACAACCATAGACAATAAGTTAACAAGTGGGCATGGCTATGTTCTAATAAAATCACTTACAGAAATAGGCAATGGATTCTATTTGACTTGTCGGCCATAGTTTTCTGACCCCTCCCTGATCTAGTGACTAGGGTATGTGTTAAACAGTCCAGTAGCTTTTCATTGAAATGGTGTTTTCTTTGTCTTTAAACTTGCTTTCTCCTCCCTAATTTTTTAGTAATAAAAAATTAACATTAATTTTTAAACATTTAATTTAACGAGCAGTACCAAAAATCCCTAGACCAACCTGGCAAAGTAGAAGGTTTTGTATGTAATTTAAGTTTGTATTAGTCACAGGTTATAATGATGGGGTTATGTTTGAATAAAACTGTACTGTTTTGACTAAGAATATAACCTTATCTTTATATTTAAACAAAAATTAGGTACACATGCAGTTTAACAAGTATGAATGTATTTGTGGATATAAAGTGTTTGATTTTGGAATTGTCCTGGAAAATACACAATATCAGGACCCTGTATGTTTGATACATACTAAAACTTTACTGCTGATGAAGTAGAGTGATGCGCAGGTTATTTCTATCCATATTCTTAACTAATTGGATCACATTCTTTTTTAATGGGAGAAAAGTTTTAGGATGGTCTGATGGTCTTCTTTTGACTCATTAAATATTTTATCTTTGAACTGTTTTAAGCTGGATTGTGCCAAAGAGCTAGTTAATTAAAAATTTTGCTAATTTCTAGAATACTCTCATTTTCTTTATCTTTTGTTGAGGATAAACCCAGGTTTTAAATGACAATATTGACATTGTAAGAAAGAGAAAACAATATCACAGAAAAATGCACTGCCAGTTCTCTAACTAGACAAGTGGGTCATTGCCCCAAGCCAAACCGTAGGATTATAAAAGTTGGGAACAGTCTGTATATCCATGAATAGAGTCAAAGCCCCTCTCTTCAGATAGGATAAAACAACTTCACTTTCGAGGTGCCCTGTTTTTGAGTAAAAAATAACACATATTCTTATATGATTATTAGTTAAAGATGAAACTGTGTAATGAATCAAAGTAATATTAATGAGAAGTACTACTAGATATATTTTTAGTGTGAATAGAGAGCATACTGAATTTGTTCTCTATAGCATAAGTAAATGTTTCACTTGTGGAAGAACTTAGCATTTATAATTGCTGCTTTGTTCCTGAGAGTTTCCTTTGTTACAAACCTTAGTCCTTTTGGTGGTAGATTTCTTTCTCACTGAGAACTCTACTGAGATGAGCCAGGAAGTTGGGCTTTGTGCTTGGAGCATTCAGCCCCTTGAAGGCTTCTAGCTGGTAGCCTCTGCCTATGATCCTGTTCACCTGCTTGACAGTCACTGCATGCCAGTAGTTGTAGAACACCCGCCCTGCAGTGTGTTAGTCAGTCACCTCTCCCGCTTTCTCACTGCCCTTCTGTTTCATCACTAGCTATTTTAGGAACAGGTGGTGGTGGTGGTTTCTGGTGGATACTTGCATGGAGAAGCTTTGCTTTCTAGAATATGCTGACACTTAGTGGGATTGGGGGTGGGAATGGTAGGGACAGTTTTAAAGTGTGTTTCTGTTTATATTGAAAATATTCCATGTTCTAATGTTGTCTGATATTGTGAAGATGAAGACCAATTGTTTGTAAATGGAATCTACTGAATTCTCATGATTGAGATATCTTCAGATTTTAAATGGGCTTGATTTTCTGAGTACATGTATTTTAAAAAGAGGACAATTTGGGGGAATTTTATTTTTCCTGGACAAAGTGATCCTATCACTGACTTCTGCTAAGAAGTGTGTCATTCACTGTTGGATAAAGCCCTCTGACCCTTCCAGTTGTGAAAAATCTAATGAGATAGAGACAGTTACAAATGAATTATGTGAAGGGAGTTTGATAAGGATTACCTCCTGAGTTGATGAATTGTTCATCATTTTTTAACTGCTTTTGTAGGAGTAGAGAAAAGAATAGTATATTCCTTCCTCAAGATTTTGATATTTTGTTTTTTAATTTTCTACTTTTAACTTTGCCATTTGAATAACTGTTCAGTTTCTATTTACTGCTCTCAGTTCCTATATCCACTCTGTTGGCTTTTACCCAAGAAGAATGACCCATTCTACTAAGCAGGATTTTTAAGGTGGCTTTTATATAGTAATTTAGTCTGTCAGTCTTCTGAATGCTGAATTAATAGGATGATTTCTGTCCCTTATTTGTAGGATTGGTATAGGTAACATTACAGTTTTCTCTGTATAGTTTTTTCTGCCAGTTACCAGAGTTAAACCAATCATTTCTATGGGTATGATTCCCAAGTAACTCTCCAGAATTTGTCTTCTTTATCTCCAGTATGATAAAGCTAAATTTCTCATCCCCTGGGAAAAACTGCTGTCACTTTTCATATTCCTTTTTCTGTTTATTATTCTCTGAGATACTGTCTAGTATCTTAAGCTGTATTGAATTTTCTTTCATTCTGCTATCCATTCCACCAAAAAACTGCCAGAAAAATGTGTTGATTAAACCTAAATTTATTAGCTTATTTTATAGTAGGTGAAAATCCACCTTGACTAGGTCTTAGTAATTTTTCAGAAAGGGGAAGTCAAGGCAGGATGTTTAGAGGATCTTAGAACATAGACTAGTGATTTTGAAGTGGGCATTGAAAACTCATTGGTAGTGAACGAAGCCGATGACAGAAAAAAGGTTTAGATGGCTGGCCCCTAGATAACAGCCACACTGTTGAGTATACTTGGTTCTTATATGTGTACTTTATTCTCACCCAAAAGTTAGACACAGTTTATAGCATTGTGACTCTGCTTTTTGAAGATTTTACAGAATTTCTCTATGAAACTGTCTGGAATTGGTACTGTTTTGTGACATAATTTCTTTATAAGTTTCTCTATTCTAGTAAAATTAGTCATTTAAGCTTTCTACCTAATGGGTCCAATTTTGGTAAATAGTTTTTTCTTATGAAATTATCTATTTCATCCAACTTTTCAGTTTGTTTGCATAAAAGCTTAGAAAGTAAGTAGTCTCTTAAGATTTAAAAAAATTCTTTGTTTCAGTGGTTATTCCCCCTTTGTTATTTCTTATTTTGTAGATTTGTGTTTTTTCTTTTTTTAACCTAACATGTCATTTGTTAATGTTTTTCAAAATAACAGGATTTTAATTTATTTATTATACCTGCTTCCCCCCATTCTCTTCTGATTCTGCTTTTGCCTTTGTTATTATTTGTTTGCTATCTTCCAGTTATGTTTTTTACTTTTATAGCTTTTGATTTGGGGGTTTGGAATAATGTATTTATTTTTACTGATACAAATTTTTAAGGCTACAAATTCTCCTCTGAGCAGTGCTTCAGATGTATCTTATTTATTCTAATGTATAAAGGTTTTTTTAGAAAAATGTAATTTCAGTTCATATTACAATTTTTTTGTTGAGAGCTTGTATAATAAATTTTTTTTTAGTTTTCAAAGGAAGAGTCATTTTGTTTTTTTATGTGTTGGTTTCTAGTTTTATGACATGATCAAAGAATATTTGTAATGTTTCTGTTTGATCAGATTTATCAGTATTATTTTTTACTTCATACATATATGATCAGTTTTTGTGACTGTACTATGTATATTTGATAAGATGTATTTTCTATATAGAGTGTACAGTTTCAGTACATATTCATAATCTCTACCTTATTGACTATGTTGTTTTATACATTTTTAATCTGTCTTACACAGAGAGAATGCTGTGTTAAAGTCTCCTATTATTTATTATGAGTTGTGGCTTTTAGTATTTAAAAAATGTCTTTTGTGCCCTAGCCATTGTGCCTCAGTTGGTTGGAGCATTGTCCCATAAACCAAAAGGTGATAGGTTCAATTCCCAGTCCAGGCCAGTCCAGGCACATGCCTACATTGCGAGTTCAGTTTGGTCAGGACATGAGGCAACCAATCAGTGTTTCTCTCTCACATCGATGTTTCTCTCTGTCTCTTCCTTCCTCTCTCTCTAAAATCAATAAGCATGTCCTTGGGTAAGGATTTAAAAAATATCTTTTGTCACATTCAGGACTTTTTGCTTGAATCCTACTCAATAGTAATATCATAGCCTCTTGTTTTCTTAGTATTTCTATTTTCTCAGAATACTTTTGGTCATACTCTTATTTTTAGCCATTCTGCATCTTTTGGTTTTAGAAGTGTGTTTTCTACACAATTTAGTTTGGTTGTCCTGCTTTGTGAGCCAAATTAAAATTTTCTTCCCTTGATAGGTGAGTTAAATCTATTCATATTTATTAATATAACTGATAGATTTAGCCTCAACTTTTAAAATTTTCTATTTTAACAGCTCAAGATGGTTTCTGTTGATAAGGCCATAGTCAAGCAGGCTAAGGACTTAGAAATATTGTAATTTAGAAAAAGGAAATACTGAAAAATAACTTGAATAAGTAATAAGAAATTCTGTCCTTCAAATTGCATTGTCTTTAAAAGGGCATATTGTAAACAAATGGCACAGGAATTGCCAATTGAAAATCAGGTCTCAGTTGGATAGCCATGTGACTTGTTTATAATTTAGACTGTTATTTGTGATAATGATTTTTTATTCTGTGGTCCTTTGGTTTTTCATATATTTCTGTGTACTTGCTCTCTTAAATCCTTTAGTGTATATAACAAGAATCTATAATAGCGACTTAAGCCATAAAAATGAGGTATGAAAGACTGTACTTAGCATTCCATATTCATCAGATTCTTGATCTTTTGTCTGTCTCTTTAGGAGTTTTGACTTCTTTCTTTCCTTTTCATTTGATATTCTTTGTTAAACTGTCAGAAAACAGGAGCTCAAAGGTCCTATTTAGCATCTTCATTGACTTAAGTTCTCTTCACTTCAGATTGTTCTAGGCATTTAATAGAGTTTTTAATAGGTTCTTTTATGTCAATAAATCTCTGAATAATATTAATGTATTTTTGTATGTTTTTAATAGGTGTAATTCTCAAAAAATTCTATAACCTGAGTTTTAATTAGACTGCTATGATATAGTTACTTGATTTTAAAGTCTTTCATGTATATAATTATTACAGACGTCACAGCGATTTTCTTCAATTGATGAAGAAACAAAGCTTCATAAGACTATGTCTCAAGGAGAGATTACGAAATTGGCAGTGAGACAGAAGGCTTCAGATGTGGATATAAGGTATAAAGTATACACTGAAAGTTAATAGGGATAATATTCTTTTCCCTAATTGACTATAGTTGAATACTGAGCCTCTTTTCAAAACCATAATTGATAGAGCAGTTAGTTTATATTTTCAACAAGTATTAAGTGCTTACTGTGTGATAGACACATAATAATTCAGATGTATAAAATGAGCTTTATCTTTGTGTGATTTGGGCAAAGTCTTTAAATCATTATACTACTTGTGATTCTTATTGTTGTTGTAAAAGAGTACTCCAGAATGACATTGAAAGTCTGGCTTTGGACTTAGATTCTCTTATAAGTGTTTTACAACTGGAACTGGAAAAATCTTTTGGGAAGTAATGCTATTTTCTTGAAGAGAGTATGTGGGATTTTCATTTGTCGAATATATTTGGAATGTGGAGAAAAGGGAACTTTAATCTTAGTGCACTGTTTGTAGAAATGCAGATTGGTACAACCACTATGGAAAACAATGTGTGGAGGTCCCTCAAAAAAATTTAAAGTGGACCCTGGCTAGTGTGGCTCAGTGGATTAAGCATCAGTGTGTGAACCAAAGGGTTGCTGGTTCTGTTCCCAGTCGGGGCACATGCCTGGGTTGCTGGCCAAGTCCCCAGTAGGGGGCAGTCAAGAAACAACCACACATTAATGTTTCTCTCCCATTTTCCCTCCTTTCCTCTCTCTAAAAATAAATAAGTAAAATTTAAAAAAATTAAAAATGGACTTGTCCTATGACCCAGCAATTTCACTTCTGGGAATATATCTGAAGAAACCTGAAACACTAATGCAGAAGACTATATACATCCCTATGGTCATCGTATCATTATTTACAATAGCCAAGCTATGGAAGCAATCCAGGTGCATGCCCATCAGTGGATTAAAAAAAGCTGTGGTACATTTACACAATGGAATACTGCCATTCATCACAGTATGATTGGACCTAAAGCGTATTATGCTAAGTTAAATAAATTAGCAAGAGAAAGACAAATACCATATAATTTCACTTATGTGTGGAATCTAATGAACAAAATAAAAAAAATAGAAATAGACTCATAGGTACAGAGAACAGACTGACAGCTGTCAGAGGGGAAGGGCGCCGGGGGGGCAGAGTAAAAAATGTGAAGGTCTTAAACAGTACAAATTGGTATTCATGTAACAGCCTCAGAAATGTAGATTACAGCATAGGGAATATAGTCAATAATGTTTAGATAAATATGTATGGAGCAAAGTGGGCACTTGGAGCAGCAGGCGGATCACTCTGTAGGGTATGTGATTTTTCTGGCCACTTTGCTGTACATCTGGGTCTAGTGCAGAATGGTGTTGGGTATGGACTGTGGTTGAAAATTTTTTAAAAATTAGAAAAATAAAAACAGCAAAGTCACAATTTAACCCCCCCCCACAATTTTTTATTAATTGATGATGAAGAAATTATTGCAGGTACAGAAGATATTTTAGAATAATTTTACATTTTTAAAAATGAATTTAAAGTACAAATACAATTGATCTGTTTCAGGAAAAATACTTATCACCAAAACTGATTCTGCAAAATATTTAAAGAAAAATAAGGCAGACTAAATAAATAAATATTTTTGTTCCTTATTATGTTATATAAGGCAATTGGGCCCGCACTGAATACTTGAAATCTATCTGGTTCATAACCCTATTAAAGACTATCTCCTTAATAATTGCCAAGGCATAATCCTAGGTACCATATTTTGTTGTGCATAATGGGCCCTTTTTGTGCAAATTTTTGAGGGAAAAATAAGTATGCACATTATACATGGGTAGTACTAATTTCATATCTATATGGATGTTTTTAACTTTTTTATTTATGTGTATGCATTCAAAGTGTAACTCTAGAAAGCAGTAAAAGTGTCTGTATGCAAAATAATACCCTGGAATATGATGATCAGTTTTGTTTCTAAATATAAATAAATAAATAATTGAATTAAAAATAAAAAGGGAAGATATTTTCCCTGCAGGTTTGGGCCAAAAATGTGGGTATGCATTATACACGGCAAAATATAGTAACCTAAATCCAGAGCAGATCATTTTGGAGATCAAGTTTTGGCAAACTAGAAGGAGCATCTAGCTGGGGACAGCAGATCAAGTATATAAATTTAATTTCTACTTCCTCCTCCAAAATTACCAAAATGACAAAACGTATGCAGAAGCAAAAACAAAAACAAAAGGAAACAACAATAATAAAACTAGTATTCAAAAGTAAATAGACAAATTTTAAATGTATTCATAGGGGAAATTTGAACCCTAAACCAACTGGATAAACCTGAGAAAGAAGCCTCAGGTTGATTGGTCTTCCCCTATCCAACAGAAAACAGGAGATTTATTCCCTGGAGAGGATAAAAACAGAAGATCTCTGGCTCGGGGTTACATATTTGGCACAGGGAATTTAATGACTGTCCACATAGTGAATGTTAAGATTGCCCAGCTTTTTCCCTGATATAGTTTCCATATTTAATCGACCATCTAAGCAGATGGTTCAAAGAGTCTTTGGGACATTTTGTCCAACCCTTTAGGAAAGACCTAGAGGTACTGGTATCGGGCTCTCCCTCCCTACAAAGTAGACCAACCAGTTAACCCTACAAGGAAGACCACAGTTTGGAAGCCCCATGGAACAGCTTTTTTTTTTTTTTTACCCCATTTTTGATTGTCACACATTTGAGGAAACATATTAAAGAAACTAAAACTAATGGATAAAATACAACTTGAGAGAAATAAACTATGTAGGGCAGGGAGTGTGTGGAACTCAAGACAGATAAGTACAACTATCAACAGGCCTGCATAAATAAATATGACTATTCAATACATCCATGAAACAAAACAGTGCATGAAAGAAAAACATTGAGGTTTAAAAATAGCATATAGAAACAACTCAGAAGTGTTACAAAGTTGAGGACATATCTCAGAAAGTTGAGCAAATAGACAAAGAGATGAAGAGGCAAGAAAAAATAAGAAAGTTAAGAGGAGCTAGTTTTTTAGTAGATCCAATGACCCAGTGATAGGGGCTTTGAAAAGGTAGAACAGGGGGACTTCCACCAAGATGGAGGCGTAGGTAGAAATACTTTGCTTCCTCGCACAACCGAATCTAAAAACAACAAAGTTTTTAACAATAATAAATGCAACCAAACCACAGAAAATCGAACAATACGGAGTCCAAAAACAACGACCCACTCAGCTAAACCCGTGAGAGGGGTGAAGCCAGTAGCAGAGCGGGTCAGGCAAAAAAGATCCGCTAACCTGGGAGGCCCAGGCAGCTGGGCAGCGCGCAGGCAGCCAAGGGTGCGGATCCTAGGTGCTGGGTAGCTATGAGCAGACCCAGGGAAGGTGCGGCCCTGGCTAGCTGTCTGTGGTCGCACATTTGCGAGCAGATAAACCAGTGAAGAGACACGCATTGAGACAGACCGAGCAGGCCCCAGTGCAGGGCGGTGGGCTTGCACATTTCTGCTCAGATAAACAGGCAGAGGAGAGCGGTGAGGCGGACCAAGTGAGCGGAGAGGACCGCCATTGCTCCCTCTCTGACCCTGCCACCACATACAGCATCACAAACCAGCGACCTGGGTGGCCCTGCCCTGGTGAACACCTAAAGCGCCTCTCCTCATACGTAACAGGCACAAATAGATCAAAACATGCTCAAGAACAACTCAGAGTCCAAGAGCCAATAAATCTAAGCAATGAAGAAATAGCCAAACTTTCAGATGCACAGTTCAAAACACTGGTGATCAGGATGCTCACAGAACTGGTTGATTTTAGTCACCAATTAGAGGAACATATGAAGGCTAAACTAATTGAAATTAATGGAAATGCACAGGAAACCAATAGTAATGGAAAGGAAACTGGGACTGAAATCAAGGGAGCAGACCAGAAGGAAGGAAAAAATGACCAAACAGAAAAATACAAAGAAACGATAATTCAAAAAAATGAGGACAGGCCTAGGAACCTCCAGGACATCTTTAAACGCTCCAACATCTGAATTATAGTGGTACCAGAAGGGGAAGAGGAACAGTTACTCGTAGAAACCTTATTTGAACAAATAATAAAAGAGAACTTCCCCAATCTGGCAAAGGAAATAGACTTCCAGGAAATCCAGGAAGCTCAGAGAGTCCCAAAGAAGTTGGACCCAAGAAGGAACACACCAAGGCACATCATCATTACATTAGCCAAGATTCAAATAAAGGAGAGAATCCTAGAAGCAGCAAGAGATAAGGGGACAGTCACCTACAAATGAGTTTCCATCAGACTGTCCGTGGATTTCTCAAAAGAGACCTTATAGGCAAGAAGGGGCTGGAAAGAGGTATTCCAAGTCATGAAAACCAAAGACCTACAACTAAGATTGCTCTATCCAGCAAAACTTTCATTTAGAATGGAAGGACAGTTAAAGTGCTTCTCAGATAAGACCAAATTCAAGGAGTTCATCATCACCAAGCCCTTATTATATGAAATGTTAAAGGGACTTACCTAAGAAAAAGAAGGTAAAAAAGATGAACAGTGAAAGGACAGCAAACTCACAGTGATTAACAACCACACCTAAAAGAAAATCAAATTAAGAGGACAGCTAGATCAGGAGTGAACCATAGAAATGGAGATCACCTGGAGGGTTAGCAACAGGGAGTGGGAGAAGGATAAGGGGGAAGAAGGTACAGAAAATAAGTAGCATAGACAGTAGATAGAAAGTAGATAGGGGGGAGGGTAAGAATAGTATGGGAAATATAGAATCTAAAGAACTTGAGACACGTGTGCATGAACTAAAGGGGGGAATGGTGGGGGGGTGTGCAGGGTGCAGGGGAATGAAGGGGGTGAAATAGAACAAATATAATGGCATAATCAATAAAATAAATATATTTAAAAAGTAGAACAAAGAAAATGGAAGGGATAAAATCATTAATAAAATAATTCAAATAATTTTATAGAATTGAAGGACATGAGTTTCTAGATAGAAAGGGCCTACTGAGGGCCCAACATGGAAATAGACCCATGCCAAAAGACATGTCATCATAAAACAATAGTGACAAAAGGAATCTCTATTATGATGGTGAAAGTAGCTTTTAAATGATAGTTGTACAGCAAGCACTGAAAGAAACCACGCTGGATTAGAGGAGGATAGAAGGCTCTGGGAGAGATTTCAAGAACATGAAACTTGATGGAGTGCCTGCTATGTTTGAGTGTGTTGAGAAGAGATACAAATGAGGAAACCCTTGGAGGTGAATTGTACATAGAAAAGTAAGCAAATATGAAGCAAAATATTTATTAACTGTAGGAAAATGTAGATTTTGCTGTGAACTACATGTCTCAATTGTGAATATTATTTAGATAATAAAATAGTGAATATTACTAAAAGAAAATATTCCATATTAATCTAACTAAAATTACAATATGAATCTATTGGGGGCACATCTGTGTTTGTGGAAGGTGTAGAACAGAAATGGTGAAACATGCTTAATTATAATCTGTGGTGATGGGTATGATAGCAATGTAAGTATAGTAAATATTAAAAGAATCAAATTAATTCAAAAGGGTTATCTCTAGGGAGCAGAAAAGAATAGAATGGCAGAAGAGCACTGTCATTTGTAATAAGCCTTGTAGAAAATTTCTCTTTACACTATATAGACATATAAGTTTAGGGGGAATCTTTAAAAAAAAACAGAACAGAGGAAAAAAGATCACATGCTTCAAAACCAGATAGACCACATTTTAACTTCAGCTAAAGTTCCATCAGCCCTCTGAGCCTAATTTGCTCATGTGTAAAGGAAGGACAATACCTATTTATCACACGTATCACCCTTAAATAACATGAGTTTGAACTACTTGGGTTCACTTACAGATTTTTTTGTAACAAATACATACAATATTGTTGATATATTTTCTTTCTTGATGATTTTCTTAATGACATTTTCTTTCCTCTAGCTTTATTGTAAGAATACAGTATACAAATCCATAAAACATACAAAATGTGTGTTAATTGTTTATGTCATTAGTAAAACTTCAAGTCAGAAGTGGACTATTGGTAGTTAACCTTTGAGGGAGTCAAAAGTTATATATGTATTTTCAACTGTGCATAGGGTCAGTGCCCCTAATCCCCATGTTGTGCAAAGTCAGCTGTACTTGTGAAAATTAGGTATATCATACATAAGGCATATTAACTGGCTTCTAGTAGATGCTCAAAAAATTTTTATTGACTAAGTGAACCTGTGAAGGAACTAACTGATGTATAAGGAAGTCTCCTAGTATGGGGTTAAGTTATCTGATACGTGGTCTGTAAACGTGAGCTTTTGTTGTTATCTCTAGGTGTTGCCTTGATTGATGTGATAAGAGTATATTAAGCACCTAAGAATGAGGCAGTATAGCATAGTAAGTGCGGTTCTCAACTTTGTCACTCATTGGCTATGGGTCCTTGGGAAAAGTGCCTAATAATTAAGTCTCCAATTTTTCACCTGTAAAACTGTTACAATAGTTTGGAAGTAAACATGTTGTTATAATTATCAAGTAATCCTACACAAGTACTTAGTACTGTGCCTGGAGCAAAATAGCAAGTTAAGTGGTGGCCTTTGTTAATTAATATTGATGGCTCATGAATATAGAGTACCACTAAAACTTTTGTTACGTAATGGTAAGTGGAAATATTTAAAATTCTATCTCCATCATGATTATAAGGTATGAAAACAGGGATGCTTATGGGTAAAGACTAGCAGAAAATTACCCCCAAAATATAAACTAATAGATTTCAGAGTGATGGGATATCAGTGATTTTTTTACAGTATTTTTTTCTTGTTAAATTGTCTGCACACTAAGTCCAAGCTAGAAGGAGGACCAGAATGAAAAGGTACCAGTTTAAGGCTTAGGAAACCTCAGTTGGAATCCTACTTCCACTGCTTTGTATCTGTTTATTTTAGGGAATTATTTAATGTCTCTGGATCTTACTATTTCTCTATTCAAGTTAAGGAAATTCAGATGAAATTTAAATGTGAAACTGAAAATTAAATATGATTAAACTTAGGTGAAAATGTTAAATGAACTAATATATACATGAAAGGTCTTTGTAATATAACTTAAAGTGGTATACAAATATTATCACTGGGGTGTGCTGATTTCCATTTTTACCTTTATTATTATTTTTTTTCTAAATAGACCCCAGAGAGCTAGGATGAAGTTCTGGGCCAAAGGGAAACAAGGGGAGAAGAAGACCACCAGAGTGAAACCTGCCACCCAGTCAGAGGTTTCAGCACTCTTTGCTGGCTCAGATCCGATTCCAGCCCATCAGTTTCCAGATGGTAAAAAATGGACAAAGGGTGGAGATTGTCTTTGTAATTCCTGTTCACTATTTGTGAAAGTAAACTGTTGTTCTGGCGTTTGTAATGGCAATCCTGTTGCTAGATATCTAATGAGCTAGGACCAGGATTATTACATCCTTCCTTAATTAAAAAATAATTATAAAAAATACATTGTACCCATAATAGAAGTTCCAAGGAAGTGTGGCACAAAGCAGTGAAGTAACAACTACTTTAAGAATGGTGGTGAATCTTTAGTCAGCCTCATTTTTCTGAAGTGTTAAAATTTAGCCATCATGTACTCATAGGCGAATATGTATTAGTAGTAAAAATAAGAGGATAGCAGCTAATACTTGAGTGTTCACTATGTACAAGGCATTGTAGTAAGCATGTGTGCTTTAACTCAGTTGATACAACTTTTTGAGGCATATTATTATTCCCACTTTCTAGATGAAAAAACTGAGATACAGAGAAGTTATTTCCTTATAAACATATAGTAATTGGCAGAGCTGAGATTTGAATCCAAGCAGTCTACCTCCAGAGTCCACATTCTTAACCACCCATGCTACATATTAAGTGCCTGCCATATGCTAGTGCCTGGAACTTTATAATGGTAGTTGTTATTCTAACTTTTTGAGCATCAGTCATAACACATTTGAAAATACCCAATGGTTAGTTAATCTGTTGAGAAAACTGGTTTTTCTAAATGCTGGAATCACTAACTCTCCAAGGATTTCAGTAATCACTCTATTAGATAACCCCATTCTTCCCAAGCCCTTTGCATGTTTTTAAGTACTATGTAAAGATGTCAGCTTTCTTCCATATGAATATACATGAAAGGTGGACATGTGGTAATGAGTGTGTGAAATACCAGTGGATGGGTGATAAAATGGAAAGAGGTTCTAGGAAGAAAGTTTTCTCTTAAAGAAAAATATAACAGACCCAGTTGCCATAAGTAAACAAAACTTCTCATATCTAGGATAAGCTAAAGGACCAAAGAGGAAAGATGGAAAGATCATCCTTCCACCCAGGAAAGGATGGGTCAGAGGTACCTCTGTGTCACAAGAAAAAAATGGTAGAAATACAGTTTGAACCTTGTTTTTGTGTGTTGTGGCTTTGATCCTATCAGTTGGCAAACTGATAAGGATAAAACTAAACATTAATTAAGTGATACTACAAGTTTAGTTAGGAGGACTTGGAGTTCCTTACCATTATATAGGATCAGTTTCTAATATCTCATCTGGTTTACAGTAGTCATTCTGATTTTCTCACTTTTCACAGTTACATTCTCCATTGCTAATTCCCGAGAAGAAAGGTTAAAGGTTTTTAGTTGGAGCATATATTATTAGCCATCTTCATTGGGTATTTGCTCCATAAGGATACATATATAAAAGTTAAGGTTGTAGCCTTTTAATTATAGTTGGGTAAATTTATTAAGGTTGCCCTTGTTTCTAATGATGAAATAAGATTATAAACAGTTTCTCTAGTAATTATTTCTTTATTATAAGAAAGATATTGACTTTGCTAAATGAAAAACATATCTATCTAGGTTTATAATAGAATTAAAATCAGTTGACAGCAATGTGAATGTATTTGTATCCTGTGTCTTTATAGTTTTTATTCTGGTGCCTTATTTGAGATTGGGTTAGCCTCGCTTCTGCCTGAGGTGGAATTACGCATTTAGGGGAGGCTGCTTTTTTCCCCAGTATCAGAATTAGCTTTTTGATGGATGAGGATATACCATTGGAGAGAGGTAAGGTGAATACATGTGGGGGAAACAAGCACGTATGTGAAATGAGAAGGGGCCAATATTCTCAATATTCTCAAGAAGACCCAGGCAGGGTTTTAGCAAACCCAGTGTAGTTCTAGATTGTAATGGATTACATGTAGTCCAATTTCCCGGGTGTAAACAATTGTAGAGAAAATTTATTGTGCTTTCTAATAGTGTATACAAGGTCAGTTCACTCCAGGAATTCTCTGGGAAATGCAGTTATTTGGAAAGTACATAAGAAAATCCTAAATACAAAAGAGACTGAAGCAGACATGAGCCATTTGTTACCTGGCTCCCTAAACAGGTTGCCAAACTACGTCCAGATATTATTACTGAAGCATTTATGGCCGTAGCCACTAGTAAGGAAATAGTAATAATTACCAAACCTCATTGGTTTGATAATTATGTATATTTATAATTAAGGCCATAAAAATTGTTGAATAGTATCAGTTTGGAGTTTCCAGTTACATAGAACACTGAGAATTACTCATTGCTCTTCCAGAAGCTTCCTCACTTTTGCTCTGGCATAAGATTGGAGCAAGAGGCTAGGTTGCCTCTTAATTATAAAATTTTATAAAATTTTATAATTATATAATTATATATAGCTGGATGATTATATAATTTTATGTAGCTGGATGTTCTTTCAAACAGGAGTAGTTAGACTGACTGGGTTAACATGCTAGTGTGGTTCTGTACTCTTGTTTCTTTTCTTTGGGATGGAGGCCTCTGAGATCCAGGCTTCCCATCTGTCACACACTTCTATCCAGATTTGTAGTAGCAGACCTTAAGAAGACATGAGTATTTTCCATTGAAAAGTGGTATAATTCTTAACTACATGTTCTGTACAAATGTGCAATCTGGGTTATTGTTTAACTATCTGGCTTCAAACATTAATGTTACTTTGCTTTTTAGATATTTACACGTGTTTCTTACAGTGAATTACTAAAGGAACTTATACTTAAAAAGAGGGATTTGGAGATTTCAGTATTTTTACTGAATATCTTTTCTTCTTGGCTACTCTATCTTGAATTGTAGAATCAGCTCTCTACCATCCAACACCTCCTTTGAGCCCAGAATTGCCTGGTAGTTCCCAGAAGGAGTTCAAAGAGAACAAAGAGCCCTCTCCAAAGGCAAAGCGCAAGCGAAGTGTGAAGATCAGCAGCGTGGCTTTGGAATCTATGCACTGGCAAAATGACTCTGTCCAGATCATAGCAAGTGCTAGTGATTTAAAAAGCATGGATGAATTTCTTCTGAAAAAGGTACACTTTGAATGCTGAGTTAGGCCCATGAACAGCTTTGACTCTGGAATACTTTTATGTATCAGAATATGGCCCTTAGAGATGAAGGTGACATACACTTCATTAAGTTAGATGGTCTGTTCTTTGTCAGGAAGATGCAAGTATGATACTCATTAGTCAGTCTGGGTAAACAGAATTGAATGTTTTAGGTTTTACTCTAGACTTCCATTTTACTATAACTGCCATGTTATAGTAAACATAACTATATGTGTGAAGGTGAGGCTTGTCATTGTACACTTGAAGTTTTTCTGGTAGCACTATAGAATCATAAATGTTAGAAGGGACATTAGAAATCACCCAGTAGTAATAAAACTGTGCCTGGTTAGTCGTGCTTTTACCTGGGTCCCTTAATAGCAGTGGCTTGCACTTTGCAGGCAGTCATTGTTGAAGTGCCAGTATGTGTCCACAGTTGCATTCACTTCTTTTCATTTACTTGATTCTCTACAAAAAAAAAAAAAAAACCTCTGTCTCTTGCCCGCAGGTGAATGACCTAGATAATGAAGACAGCAAGAAAGACACACTCGTGGATGTTGTATTTAAAAAAGCCCTGAAAGAATTCCGGCAGAATATCTTCAACTTTTATTCATCTGCATTGGCGGTGAGTTGGGCATTGTTAGGATATATTTGGTAGTTCAACATACAAAAAATTTGTCAGTACTATAGAAGATAATAGAAAGGCCATGTTTAACTAGAAATTTCTCCAGTTCCTTGGTTTTGTTTTATGTACAGATAGGGAAAAAGCATACTGACTGACTTCAGATCAATAGCTTCCTTGAATTTCCTTGAGTAGTTTTCTTTTTCCTCTTCCTGGTTATATTTTCATTTCCTTAAGATACTGAATTTAGATATTCTGGGTATGATTCTATTTCACCCAGTGGCTCCTTACTCTCTTGACTTCTCATAATCCTTTCAGTCAAGCTTCAAATTCTTACATGTGTGGAATTATCATACAGTTTTTTTTTCCAGTGGAATTAGAACAGCTTTATTCACTGATTTCTACCTATCATTTTATATCACTGTCAAATTTATTCTTTCATATGATACTAGTTCTCTTAGAAAATTTGTTTTTGATGCTTAACTACATAATAATTAATGCCTGACTTATGAGAGAAATTCCCAGGGCTTTTTAAAATTACTACATTTTTAAGCTGTTAGGTATTTACCAAAATTTAGCAAGTTTCACTCAGCCAATATTTTACAGTAGAATGGGAATTTACATCCACAAGTACCACATGGCATCATGGGTGTGCCCATTAGGAAGTATATCAGGTTCCTAATTCGTATTCTGAGTACTACCCAGTGCAAGTTGAATCAGTCTTCTATATTTAAAGAATTTCTTCAAAAACTTTAAAGTTCTTCTTTTATTGCTTATTAGGTGGATGATGGCAAAAGCATACGATATAAAGACCTCTATGCACTCTTTGAGCAGATTCTGGAAAAGACCATGAGGCTTGAGCAACGTGATTGGAGAGAATCTCCAGTCAGAGTTTGGGTGAACACTTTTAAAGTGTTTTTAGATGAATATATGAATGAATTCAAGACTTTGGATTGTATGCCCCCAAAGGTAAATATGATATATTTTGGTTTCTAAAAGGATTCAGTTATGAACTCTGCTTAAGCATCTGTTTGGGACAGCTGGTATTTGAGAAAAACATTATAGTGAACATGTCACTTCAGCATTACTTGAAATTTAACAAACTCTATTCTATCTTAGAAGTTCACCAGACCATATTTTGTAAACCTTTTGCAGTTAATACATTCTTCACTTAGGTAAAATATAATGTGCATTCAAGATTATACCCTCAGCTTTGATGGAGGTCAATACATGAATTTTCTTTTGTTACAACAATAGTTGAAGATATGATTTACTGTATCTATCATCTAGTGACCTTTATGTGAGGACCCACAAATTATATTTTTATTTAAATTAGGCTTTTGGAAAATGTGTATTTCTAGAAATCTGTGTAACAGTAATAATCTTTATTTTATTAAGTGCTAGGACTTGAACTTGGTGTTTGCTATTTTATGTGATTCTTGCTTCAGTCCTATTGAATAACTATTATGAAATCTATGTTACAGAAGAGTAGCATTTATATACAGAGTTACCAGTGTGGTTCTTTTTTTAGTACTCTAGCTGAAATAGTTATCTTATTACTAGGTATTAAGAACATGATTAATCCTTTTTGTTGATATGTTCCATTTAAATTTAAGTTATTCTAGTTTCTATGTGTTGAGATTTACAAGTCATCTTAAATCATTTTTGAAGTAGTCAGAAATAAATCCTTAAAAGTTCTTCTGTTCTAGATCTTTATGTTATGCAGAAGAAGATTCTTACTAAGTTTATACTGCCTTTTTTTATAATTTTAAAGGTTAGCCTTGGAGTGTTCTGTACTGTGGTTAGCAGGAAATACATGTAGAAAAGCTTTTTTATATCCAGATGATAGCTTCTAATTTTTAATTTTATTTATTGTTTAATCCTCACCTGGGAACATGTTTATTGATTTTTTTTTAGAGAGAAAGGAGGGAAGGAAGAAAAAAAGGGAGGGAGGGAGTATAGGGGGAGAGAGAGAGGAAGAGAAACATTGATCAGTTGCCTCTCATATGTGTCTCGACCAGGGATTGAACTTGCAACCTTTTGATGTATGGGACAGTGCTCAATCAACTGAGCCACTTGGACAGGGCAATAGTTTTTTATATTTAGCTATGGGATAGAGAGTTTTCTAGAGCCAAAATAGGGAAAGTGCAGTCTTTAAAATTAGTAATCATTTAATTAATGGGTAAAACAAAATGATCATTTTAGTTAATATGGTGTGGTTTCTGGACAGAATTGAGGTTTAAAAAGACAATAATCTCTAAAACGTTCTTTCATTCTCTTTTCTTTATGAGCACTGTTGCACCAAATTTCAGAATTTCTCACATTTACTTATTCTTTTGCCTTTTGAGCAAAAATCTCAGCATTTGCAAATAAGTAAGAAAGTATTTTGGTTTTTTTTTACATCACAATTTTTGTGTTTATTTCCCACCAGGTGCCAAAAACAGAAAGAAAGAAAAGAAGGAAAAAAGAAACTGATTTAGTAAGTTATAATCTTTTCTGTTACAAAAAAATTAATTTTTAGGCCAGTAGTCTGAAGAATATTATACAGTATTCATGTGGAGATATTTAAGGAATAAGTTAATCAGCTGCCTAGGGTACTTACTTACAGTTTTGAAAATTATTTGGAATGATAAATGTGACTTTGTCTCTTGTGATTTGCCTTGTAATGGCTGAGTTCTGGTCTACAAAACTGTGTGATAATTAGTAGATGTTTTAAGCTGCTAAATTTTTGGTTATTTGTTTCAGTAGTAATGGAAAATATCTAATAGCTTTGCACAGAAATCTGTTTTACAGCCGTCTTGATAGTCATTGCTGGGCCATTGGGTTGTTTCTACTCTTCTCCATTATTGACAATAATGGCACAGTCAATAAGAGTGTGTGTACATGTAAGTGAGTGGAGGGGGTTTACTAGAATTGGAATTATTGGGTCATAAGTAAAATGCATCTGTCATTTTGATAAATAATGCTTCATTTCCTCATATGGGTAATCTCATTCTTGCATTTTAACAGTAATGTATCAATGTGGGTGGTTAGACTTTTGCCAGTTTGATAAATAAGGAAAAATCTGAGTAGTTTCTTTCTGTAGTTTTAATTTTCTTTTATTATCAATGAATATCTCTTTTTATGCTCAAGTACTATTTACATTTTCCCCCATGGCCTATGTGTTTATGTTCATTGCCCATTTTTCTGTCTTTTATATCCCTTTCCATTAGTTGATCCGAATATTCATGAGTTAATTTCACACTTTTCAAATTATCAAACTGTTATTATATATAATAATTCGCAGGGCTAAATCCTCCTTATTTACTTTTCTTTTTTAGAACTTTTCTGGCTATTCTTGTTTTTGTTCATGAACTTTGAATTTATTTGTCTAATTTGATTAAGCAAAAATCTATTAATATCTTTTATTAACTTTGCTTATAAATTAGTATAGAATGGACATCTTTATAATATTGAATCTTTAATTTTGAATCTTTTCATGTTTTTAAGTCTATTTTTGTGTCTTTTAGGAAAGGTTTTAAAGTTTTTCACATATAGATTTTTGTTATTTCATGTGACATCTATTTTTGGGTATTTTATTTTAGCAGAGAGAATCACTATAGTTAATAGTATGGTATATATTCTTCTGTACTTTTTCTCAACTTATATAAACTCTTTAATCTGGTTGTTCTCAAAGTGTTATTTTCAGGGGTTTCTGGGACACTTCCAAGGATTTTGCAAGATCAAAACTATTTTAACAATAACAATTGTAGTAACATTATTTTTATTCTTCACTAAGCCGCCACAGAAACAGTGATGGGTAAAACTGCTAACAACTTAGCATAAACTAAGTCGGTTGCAATAGCTGCAAATGATGCTTATCTAAAAGAATCATTTGTACAATTGAATTGTAAATTGGTCTAGCCTTTAAAAAAATGTGACAAAATCCACATGACAAAATTTACTATTTTAAGCATTTAAAGTATATAGTTTATAGAGGTGTAGTATATAGTTATTTGCTGCATAAGGACATTTTATTCAATCACAAACCTCATAAACGATGGTGGTCCCCTAAGATTAAATGAAGCTGAAAGATTTCGATTGCCTAGTGAGGTCCGAGCTTTCATAATGTCAGAGCAAAACTCTACTCTTGTGTTTGTGGTGATTCTGGTCAACAAAGCTACTGTGCTGCCAGTTGTATGAAAGTATAGAACATGCAATTGTATACAGTACCTAGTATTGACAATAATAAGTGACTCTAAAATAACAATAAAGAGCCCTGGCTGGATTGAGCACGGGCCTGTGAAGCAAAGGGTCGCCAGTTCAATTCCCAGTCAGGACACATGCCTGTGTTGTAGGCCAGGACCCCAGTGGGGACACATGAGAGGCAACCATACATTGATGTTTCTCTCCCTCTCTTCCCCTCTCTAAAAATAAAGAAAATCTTAAATAAATAAATAAATAAATAAATAAATAAAATAACAATAAAGAATATAGTATAGTAAATATTCTTTATTTTGTTTTAGAGTAAATACTCTCTACTCATGCAGAAAAATGTTTGCTGTGAAACAGTATGCTGTGATTCTTACACTTGTGTTTCCCATGTGTCTTGATTGCATCATGTCCTTCATGCTTGACTGATCTCATGATGTTTTATAAATTCGGTGCAGCCTACGTGTACAGGGTTTATAAAGTCTATGGTAGTACACAGTAGAGTCCTAGGTTTTCACATCACTCACCACTCACTCACTGATTCACCTAGAAAACTTCTCGTCCAGCAAGCTCCATTCATGGTAAGTGCCTTATACAGGTGTACTATTTCTTCTTCTTTTTTAATTCTCACCGGAGGATGTGTTTATTGATTCTTTTTAGAGAGAGAGGAACTGGAGGGTGGGGAGAGAGACAGAGAGAGAAACATTGATTGGTTGCCTCCCATACGTACCCCAACTGGGGATCGAACTCACATAGGTGCCCTGACCGGGAATCAAACCTGCAACTTTTGGTGTATGGTACGACACTCCAACCAACTGAGCAACCCCGCCAAAATGTTATACCATTTCTTATCTTTTATACTATATTATTACAATGCCTTTTCCATATTTATGTATGTTCATGTATGTAAATATTTAACATTGTGTAACAATAGCATACAGTATTCAGTACAGTAACATGCTGAATAGGTTTGTAGCCTAGGAGCAGTAAGCTGTATCATATAGCCTATGCATGTAGTATTCTGTTCCATTTAGGTTTGCATAAGTGCATTCTATGATGTTCACTCAATGACAAAATCACCCAACAATGCGTTTCTCAGAATGCATCTCTATCTTAAGCAGCACATGATATGTTCACTATGTTGTGTAACTATCACCACTGGGAAGTCACTCCCCATTCTGTCTTCCCCCAACTCTGGCAAGCACTAATTTACTTTCTGTGGATTTGCCTATTGTGGACATTTCATATTGATTAAAAAAATCATACAGTATTGGCCTTTTGTGTCCACCTTTCACTTAGTGTAGTATTTTCAATATTCATGGATATTGTAGCATGTATGGTATTTGATTCCTTCTCATAGCCAAATTATATTCCATTGTATAGATTATACTACATTTTATTTATCCATTCATCAGTTTATGGACTTTTAGATTTTTCCACTTTGTACTTAGTATGAGTAATGCTACTAGAAACATCTGTGTACAACTTTTTATGTCAACATGTGTCTCCAGATACTATTTTTTTAGAGAAATCACTTTTACTTTATTAACAAACTGTGCCTAGGTAGACTTAATTTGGCAGACATTTTCTGAAAATGAACAAAGTGACCCTGTCACTTCAAAGAAAACACCTGACAGTATTATCAGTGGTAAAGTTTGAGCTTTCAAGCAAAAATTAGAATTGTGGAAAACTTTATTTGCCATTGTGAGTATGACAGTTTTCCAGTAAAGAATTTTCTAATGAAATTGTTGATAGTATGAAGAAATATGACTTTTGATAGTGTGTAATAAGATGTGTCAACATTCAGGAGGGCTGCACAACTCCGTGAATCAACATTCTCCACATCACTGGGGCATAGTACTAGAGAATCACGTGTAGGTAGAATGTCCATCTAAAGTGCAGGATAGAGCAAAATGTTTTTTAAAAGAGCTTTTTGAGGTAAATTTAATTACAATGTAATTTATTCCTTCAGAGTTCAGTGATTTTCAGTAAATTTATGTAGCTGTAACCATGACCTCAATCCGATTTTAGAACATTTACATTACCCCAAGAGGATTATTATGCCAATTTGCAGTCATTGTCCTTTACCATTCCCAGTTCCAGGAAATCACTAATATATTTTTAGTTTTTATGTAATATTTTCTGGACATTTCAAATAAATGGAATCATACAGTGTACGACTTAGCATAATGTTTTTTGGGTTCATTCAAGTTATGCATATCAATAGTTTGGTGGTTTTTAGTGCTGAAATACTATTCTATTGTATGGATATACAACACTGTATTTATCCTTTTATCATTTGTTGGTTATTTGGGTTGTTTCTGCTTTGGGAGTATTATGAATAATGCTGCTGTGACTATTTGTGTACAGGTTTTTGTGTGAACATACGTTTTCAGTTCTCTTGGGTATAAATGTAAGAGTAGAATTTCTAGGTCATATGAAAACTCTGTGTTGAATATTTTTAAAAATTGCCAAACCGTTTCCAAGTGACTGTACCATTTTCTAGTCCCAACCGAAATATCTGAGGGTTTCAGTTGCTCCACATCCTTACTAACAGTTGTTTCTGTCTTCTTAACTGGTAGCCATCCTAGTGAGGGCAAAGCAGTATCTCACTGTGGCTTTAATTTGCATTTCCCTGATGACTAATGATTTTAATCATCTTTTCATGTGCCTATTGGCCATTCGTATTTCTTTAATGGACTGTTTATTCAGTATTTTGCCCATTTTTAAATTGAATCATTTTCTTACCGAGTTGTAACAGTACTTCATATATTCTAGATAGAAGTCCTTTATCAGATATGCAATTTGCAAATACCGTATTTTCTACAAGTCTGTGGCTGATCTTTTTATTTTCTTAATGGTACTTTTAAGTAAAAGTTATAAATTTTAATGAAGCCCAGGAAAATGCATTTTAATATTACAAAGCATAAAGAGTTCATTGGTGTGGTTTTAGATTCTTATTTCAATTAACCCCTGAGTTGTCATTTGTAGAGATTTGATATAGTACCATCTGAAAAGGCAAATTATTCTTCCATCTTTTTCAGTTTCATATCTGTGTGAACCTGAATTTTCTTCATACCTTTCAAAATAAACTACACCTGTTAACAGGTTGAATAAAGAAGGGACTATGAGAATTCAGGTGTCTTTCATGAAGCCAGACATTAAAGACATCTACAAAAAGTTGAAACAATACCCCTTTGTCATTACTTTTTTTTGTTTTAAAGATACAGTTGTTTTTCGTTAAAAAATGTTACCACATAATATGTTTAGTGTTAATTTTAAATCAATTGGATAAATACTTAAAATTTTTTCAGTTTTAATTTTAATATAGCAAATGTCAGTAAGTACAACTTATATTAAAAGCTCTTTGAGGTCATTAATAATTTTCAAAAGTGTAAAAGGTTTTTGGAGTTGACAAAAAGATTTAGGAACTGTTTTTAATTTAACATGCACATTAGACTCACATAAGGCCACTCTTAATGTGTTTGTAGCATTGTTCTCTGGCTTTCATATAACTTGGTCTTGTTTCTCCCCTAAATTGTTAGCTTTTTGAAAGCAGGGAACACATATTTTATTTTTATTTTATTCCTTAGGAGATCATAATTTTCCTTCTGGAATAAGCACTCAAAAGGACTTAACAAGTGATCGAAGTATTTCCCATTGGCTGACCATGTTAGGGCACCATTTCCTGTTGGTGTTAACATAAATAGCCATATTTTTTTTCATTCAGGTGGAAGAGCACAATGGTCACATCTTTAAGGCCACTCAGTATAGCATTCCTACATACTGTGAATACTGTTCTTCTTTGATATGGATAATGGACCGAGCCTCTGTTTGCAAATGTAAGTATAAGAGATCTTTGAGGATTTTTTAAATTACTTGACATTTCTATTTCTCTAAGTTTTCTTATTTCTTCTTTAATATAAAGGATAAATACTTCCTAATTCTTTAACCTCACCTCTCACTACTTTCTTTCACCTACTCCTGGTAGTCAAACCAGATATTTTGATGTTTTTTAGTCACTGTGTTTGCATCTCACTCTATCCGAAATGCTTTTCTTCCACATGTTGGTAGGACTTACTATTTCAGTTTATTCATGTCTCTACTCAAATGTTACTTCTTAGAGAACTCTTTTCTTACTCTCCTACACAAAATGCCATCCTTTCCTCTAATTCTCTGTCATCCCTACTCAGCTTTAAAAGTCTTCATAGCACTTACTAACCACTCAAGTATTCATTTGTCTTCTTGTTAGTAAGTTTGTCCCAGTAGGATGTATGCTCTATAAGGTTGGGAAACTTACCTGTCTTTTCTGTATCACCAGTGCCTAGAACTGTTCTGGAAATGTAAGTTTTAATAACTATTTGTCGGGTAGATGGACCCGTAGATGAATGAATTAATTTTCTTAAATTGTATTTATTTATTTTTAAAGAGGGGAAGGAAGGGAGAAAGAGAGGGAAAGAAACATCAATGTGTAGTTGCCTCTTGTACACCTCCTACTGGGTACTTGGCCTACAACCCAGGCATGTGCCCTAGATGGGGAATAACCAGCAACCATCTGGTTTACAGGCTGGCACTCAAGCCACTGAGCCACACCAGCTAGGGCTTAATGGGTTAATTAACGAATGAATTCTTAGATTAAAACCAAAAAGGTACCTTTTTGACCCTGTTGTAATCCTTTCATCAGAATCATATAAATCCTAGAATGAGATTAGCGACTTCTTGCAAGTCAACTTGGTTCTGGTTTACAGAGGAACTTTTTCCATTCCTGTCATCCCATGGATCTCCTCTGGTGCTGTCAGTCATTCTGTCAGGGCCTATTTGCTGGTGGGCTAGAACTGAATGATGAAACATTAGGGAGAGCTGGACCTACTATGGCAAGAAGAAAAGTCCTGTTCACCATAGCCAAATCACCACTGTTGCTGGATAAGCTCACTTATTCAATTGTTTTTCTTTTGTTATCAGCAGTTTAAAATGTTATAATGACCGTTTAATGTTAGTTTGACTCCTGTTAGTTTGGTGTAATTTTCTTTGTGATTTGAAACTGAAAATGTAAAGAATCTGCTTTTTTATTACTTTGGTGGGTTGGTTTGATTTTTTTTTTTTGGTCCTACTATGATTTAATGTATAATCTGTTTTTCTCTTTTTTTAGGTTTGATTTCTTAGTAGAATTACTAACTTTCTTTGTGCCTGTACTGGTGATTTCATCAGTACAGTGATAGCCTCCTCTACTTGATCTTGGCCTTGAAAACCCCTTAGGTTTACTATAGAAGGGCAAGGATACTCACTTGTTGATATGCGGGCACCAGATCTTATATAGCAAAATGACATAGTCCAGTGTGTTCTCAATACCTCCTCTTAGAGTGCCTCTTCCCAACTGCCTGGGCACCCTGTTATCATCTGCTCTAAGACTTTATTTCTTCTGTGAACCTTTTATCTTATCTTCCCAAACACATACTATGTTTTGGTTCTTTAGAGCTCTGTTCTGGACCTTCTATAAAAATAAATAAGACCTTTCTTATAACTTAATGTACTGTTTAACTTTTTATTTCATTAAGGCTCTTTGGTAGTAATGCCTTTCTTGCCCATTGGAATGATTCCTAAAAGGTATTTCTGGCATTTTAGCAGATGGTAGAGCAAGTGTATGAGGGGAACATGAACACTAATTTGTGAATCAAACCACAAATATAAATAAATATTCTACTGGAATATGAAGGAGTAGGGAGAAAGGTTGAGCAGTCTTGAAAAAATAAAAAATATTTATAAACATTGGTTAGAAATTTTAGGCATGTTTTTCAACTTTATATTTCCAGGTAGAATAGGTCAAATAAGTAAATTAAATTGATAAAGAATGGGTTAAATTTTTTTCTTTCTGGTATTGTACAAAGTATATATATGTCATTATAGCAGTCTTAGATTTAAAGAAAATTATACACAAAATAAACAAACTTTTAAATTTCTTATCATTGATGTATAGACTTCTATAAATTCTACATTTTAATCTGTTTTTCAGTGTGCAAGTATGCTTGCCATAAGAAATGCTGTCTGAAAACCACAGCCAAGTGTTCTAAAAAGGTAAGAAATTAATTACCAATGAGTAATAATTAACATATATTGTTGGGTTTTTTTGTGCCTCATGGAAAGAAATCAAGGACTCTTTGATAGTTTTATAGAGCAGTGGTTTTCAAACATTTGACCACAAATCTCATTAAGAAATACATTTTATGTCATGAACTAGTATGTACATATAAAGAGATGTACATGTACATCTGTCTATGCAGCTGGATTGATTTTCCTAGAACTGTATTTACCTTTATTACATGGAAGCTACTAAACTGTTTCCCCAACAATTTATTAAAATACTACTTTGAAAGGTTTCCTACTTCATTAAATACTCATAAGTCTTCCTAGGAACTATCTTGAAAGTGAAATCTTTACAATTAAAGATTTTAACCTAAACATCAAGATTTACCACATAGTTGGTATTTTTACATACTTTCTACTTGTGAATCACAGAGAACTAAAAGACACTACATGTACTTTGGTATTTCATGCTTAAGGATGCAACCATTTTTGAAAGATTTCAGGCTTTTATTGATGTATAATCACATTTTCACACTTATTAGTCACATACAGATGACTGTAACAGTACTATGAAAATCTGAACTATAAATGTGTGTGCATGTTGTTTGTAATGTATGCATAGAATTTGCAGCTGTTCCAAATTCATAGACAAATCATGGCAAAGGACAAAGGAAAATTTCATTCGAGGATTAAAATACAATGTAGGTGGGACATTTGCTTCCAGCTGAGATGGAGTAGCTTGTGGCACACTAATGTCCATGCTGAGAACAACTGAAAACATCTGTTGTGAAACATCAGAAAACTGCTCAGGCAAACTGGACTTTAGGGGCCTAGATCCTGGAGAGAAGAGAGTTGTGGAGTGGTAAATCTGTACCTACGAGGTGTTTTTCTCTTCATAGGCATAGGGCCATATTTAAGAATCAGAGAAGTGAGCAAAGTTTTTAGAAATGTCATAGGGCTATAAAAACAAAATTTGGAGTCTTGGATTGTCAGAAGTTGAAGGACCATGATCCAGACAGAGAAGTGAGCCTGAAAATCAGTTTTCTCTCAAGGTATTTTCTAAATTAAGTTGCATAGGACAAAGGGCTAAGGAGCTAAATAGAAGAGCAGATTAGAGGGGGTTTTCCAGTCGAAGAAAAGAAAAATTGAGGTTTTATTATCCACCTTCAAAGTGGGAACCTAGTCAATACTCTAAAACTTTCACTAACATCTCTGAAGAGCTATACTCTAGGAAAGGGGGGTAGACCATTGATAGACTGAACTTTATAAAAGCTGAAAACAAGTTTTTTAAAAAAATTTCAACTAAGGACATTATTTTCATTGCTTTTAGAGAGAGGGGAAGGGAGAAAGAGAGAAATATTGATGTGAGAGAGAAACATCAATTGGTTGCTTTCTTGTGTACACCCTGACTTGCTATCAGACCCAGTGGGAATTGAACCACAACCTTGTGGTCTGCAAGATGATGAGCCATACCAATCAGGGCCATGCTATTCTTGATTGGATGAAGATGATCTGATCTGTTCCTTATTCTAACTACCTACCAGAGTGAATTTTCTCCAGAGATAATATCATCCAAGCCTTTGCAATTTGTTCATAAATAATATGAGACTAAGAACAAAACAAATAGGCAATATCAGTAGACTCATAGATGATCCAATTACTGAAGTGTCAGACATGTACCTAAATTTTTTTGATTAGTATGTTCAGATAATACATTAAAAGATTTAAAAAATTTATTGTCTATTAGAAAATGAAAAAATTCATGTAAATGTATATTTATTCAAATGGAAATTCTAAAAATAAAAAATGCAACCCAATTTATAAAACTCAAAAGATAGGTTTAAAAGCATGTTGGCTGATTTAAGGAAATCAACTCCAAGATGGTGGCATAGGCAGGCATGGCTCACCTATGCAAATAACCACATCAAAATTGTAACTAAATGTAGAGCAATCATAACTCAGAAGCATCAGAAGTCGAGTGGAAGTCTGATAAATATGAAATGAAAGAAACCATCCATCCAGACTGGTATAGGAGGGATGAAGATTTGGAATGGGCTGTTCCCATACCTACATGTGGTGGATAAAAATTTGGGAGGGGTATTTTGGGAATAAGGAGTCCCGGCCACATACCAGGTCCCCCAGCCTAGGATTCCAGTGCCAGGAAGATAAGTCCCCACAACTTCTGGCAGCACCAGTGGTATACACACAGCAACTGAAGTGTCTGTCATCAAAGGGAGCAGAGGCCATTGTCCTTTTTCTAAACCAACCCCCCCTCCCCCCAAACAGACCTGATAAGGTGGAGATCTGTTTGGCTCACCTTGGAGCTGCCCAGGGACTCTGCCCCACCCAACTTACCAGCCTACCCAAGCTGCTTTGCCTTATGAATGGCTGGTTTGGCTCATGCTCCACAGCTTCCTAAATTCTATCAAACAAGCAACAGCACTAGCAGCAGTCAGTGTAGATTCACAGTTTGGCTTTACCTGGGAATCCCTAAGCCCAGCACAAGTAACAGCCATCTCAGATTGTGTTATAACTCAGATTTTGTTATAGCCATGGGCAAAATAGAGGTGAGATCTGACATTGGCCTGTACAGCTGATCCTCCCCAGAGGCCAGGGGTTGGTGGTCAGTGGTCATTGCCAGTCCTGGCTTGCAGGACTGCTAACTGCTAACTGGCCTGCAGGTTAGTAAACCCCTTCCATTGATGTGCCAACAGCAACCAAGGCTCATCTTCAAGAGGAAAGTGTATTCAGACCACACTAAGGGCACAGCTCGAGTACCAGTTTGGGTAATAGGGGAGGCTGTGCCACTGGGCCCCACAGGACACCTACTACTTTAGGCTACACTACCAAGACATGAAGTCAGAGCAGCTCTAACTAATACATAGAAACAAACACAGGGAGGCTGCCAAAATGAGGAGACAAACATGGCCCAAATGAAAGGACAGATCCAAACTCCGGAAAAACATCTAAGCAAAATGGAGATAAGCAATCTATCTGATGCCAAATTCAAAACACTAGTTATAAGGATGCTCACGGAACTAAGTGAGGATCTCAGCAGCATAAAAAAAGATCCAGTCAAAAATGAGGATACACTGATTGATATAAAGAACAATTTACAGGGAAATAGTAGTAGAATGGATGAAGCCAAGAATCAAATTAATGATTTGGTACTTAAGGAAGCAAAAAACCACCAATTAGAACAACAAGAAGGAAAAAGAATCCCCCCAAATGAGGATAGTATAAGCAGCCTCTGGGACAACTTCAAGCATAACAACATTTGCATCATAGGGGTGCCAGAAGAAGAGGAGAAAGAACATGAAATTGGAAATCTATTTGAAAAAATAATGAAAGAAAACTTCCCAATTTTGCTGAAGGAATTAGACATGCAAGTTCAGGAAGCACAGAGTACCAAACAAGACAGATGCAAAGAGGCCCACTCTAAGATATATCATTAAAGTGTCAAAGGTTAAAGATAGAATGTTAAAAACAGCAAGCGAAAAGAAGTTAGTTATCTGCAGGGGAGTTCCCATAAGACTGTCAGCTGGTTTCTTGAAAAAAATTGCAGGCTAGAAGGGATTGGTAAGAAATATTCAAAGTCATGAAAAGCATGGACCTACTGCCAAGATTGCTCTGCCCAGCAAAAATATCATTTAGAATCAAAGGGCAGATAAAAACCTTCCCAGACAAGGGAAAAACTAAAGGAGTTTATCATCATGAAACCATTATTATATGAATTGTTAAAGGGACTTATTTAAGGAAAAGAAGATCAAAACTGTGAACGATAAAATGGCAAAAAATACGTATTTATCAACAATTGAATCTAAAAAAAACAAACTAAGCAAATAAGAAGAACAGAGACAGAATCATGGATATGGAGAACTTTTTGATGGTTGCCCTATGTTAGTGGGGTGGGGGATTAAGAAGTACAAATAGTGACCTCCTGGCACAGTGGCAGCACATCTCACTCCAAGAAGTACAAATAGATAGTTACAGAACAGCCCTGGGGAAATAAAGTACAGTATAGGAAATGGAGTAGCCAAAGAACTTACACACATGACCCATGGATCTGAACAGTGGTAGGGGGCTTGCCTGAGGAAGTGTGGTATGCGGGGTGGAGGGAAGCTAAGGGGGAAAATTTGGGAAAACTGTAATAGCATAATCAATAAAATATTATTTTAAAAAGTAGAAAAATAAAAGCATGTTAGCCATAGGAGAAGAAAAGGTAAAAAAACTGATAGGTAGGTCAGTAGAACTATCCAAGCATGGAGGGCAAGAAGGATGGGTAAATATGGAAATCAAAACCAAAGATGTGGGGAAGGGTGAAAGGTTCTTAAATGTCTGATTTCAGTCCAGGAAGAAAGGGATAATGTGCAACACATCAAATCAGAGGTCTGTGAACCATTTTCAACCTAAATTGGAATAAATATAAAGAAAACCATACCAGATGCCCAGTGCTGTAAGTGAAAGAAAGAGAAAATTTCTTAAAAGCAGTAAGAGGGGGAAAAAATAAACATTACCCAATTGAGCAATGAAAAGACTGACAACTGACTTCTCAACTAACATAATGGAAGCCAAAGACTTAGCATATTTTAAGTGTTACAAGAAAACAAAGGTAACCCAAAATTCTGTACCCAGTGACAGTGATCTTCAAAAGTGAAAATGATGTGAAGACATTTCTAGATGAACAAAAACTGAGAATTTGTCACCAGCAGACCTGCACTAAAAGATATACTAAAGGCGGTTCTCCAGGTAGAAGGGAAGTTATCTCAGCTGGAAACAGAAATACAGGAAGGAATGAAGAGCAATGGAAGTAGGAAATAATAAATGTAATATAAATGAATATTACTAAAAACACAATAATAATATCTTGTGGGGCTTAAAATATAAAGAGAATTAAAGTGCCTGAAAACAACAGAAATGTTGTTGGGTAAATGGACTTAAACTATTCTGGGCTCCCTGGGTTATCTGGAAAGTGGTAAAAGTCCTAAAAATATATTAGGCTTGAATGTTATGGATATTTTTTGTAGTCTTTTAAGTAGCCACCTAAAGAATAGCAAATGAATATACAGCTTAAAAACAGAGATGATAAAATACAAAAATAAAAGGTACTTGATCAATTTTAAAAAGACCAGAAATGAGAGAAACAGAAATATAGATCAGGTCAGACAAAGAAAAAAATTGTGGATAGGCAGAGATGAGTCCAAGTATGTTGGCGATTACATTAAATATTAATAGACCAAGGAGACTTCTGGTTAAGATGGTAGAGAAGGTGAATGGTGTGCTCACCTCCTCCCATGATCATCATAATTACAGCTGAATTCTAGAACAGTTATTACTGAGAACTGCCTGAAGTCTAACTAAACAGAATTCCCCTAAGGTATAAAGAAGAAGCTATATCAAGACTGATAGGCATGGACATGTCTTATACCTGTGGTGTTGCAGTTAGGAAATGAGAGGGATATCTTGGCTGTAGAGGTCCAACTCTAGCCCCACATCCAGTTCCCCAGCCCAGGGCTCCAGTGCCAGAAGGAGGAGTCATCGTAACTTTTGGCTGTGAAACCAATGGGTATTGCAGCTCTGAGTAAGATTGAGAGCTCAGCATCGTAGGACTTAAAGGGACCACACACAGACTGTCACTCACAAACTCGCTCATTCTGAGCTCCAGCACAGGGGCATCAGCTTGAAAAGTGCCAGGGAAACTCAGAAAGGAACTGAATTGACTAACTTCAGAGTGAGGGTTGATAAGGCAGTTGTCTCTAAGATTGAGTGTTGGATAGTAGTCACCACTGTCCCTTTGTTGAGCCCTCTCCCCCGTACCCAGCCTGCAGGTGCTGGCAGGTGCCATGTGAATGCTCCATTAACCTGCCTAACACCATTCACTTCACCCTTGCAGTGCAATACTCCAACCACCAACTAAAGGAACTATTAGAACCTCTTTTAGCCATGACCCACGCAAACAGCCTGTCTGGCTAGCACTGTGGACTTCCATAAAATCTCTGAAAGGTTTATAGACCCCAAAGAAGGAGCATTTGGCCTCAGTGTGCCCATACCTCTTGCTAAACAGCTCCAAGTCTGGCACTAGTGGCAGCCTGTCTCACTTTGCAGCTTAGCCTCTCAGAGGCACCTCCAAGCTAAGCACAAGTGGCAACCAAACACAGAACACTTTGTAGCTCCTACCAGGAGACACTGGGCTGGGCATAAGCAGTGGCTGATCTTGGCCTGCACCAGGGCCCTCCTAAGAGGCCCCAGAACCAATATACTCAGTGGCTAGCTTCAGACCACACAACAGCACTGTCCAACCACCTTTACAAACAACACACTCAAAGGGTGGACTAGTCAACCTATCTCAAGCTAATCCCATTCTGTGAGGTTAGCCCCTCCACAACAGCTCCTCCACTGTAGTCAAGGCCATTCCTCACAGCCATTCAAACTGAGGGTTAATCCCTCCCATTGTTGTCACAGCGGTAATCAAGACTCAAATGCAAAAGGAGGGCACATGGACCACCCCTGGAACATCCAGCTAAGGTGACCAGGGAGACTGCACCACTGGGATCCACAGGACACTCTGCCAAGACTAAGAGACATAGCAGATCTATCTAATATATAGAAAGAAACATCGTAAGGCAGCCAAAATCAGCACACAAGAAAACATATCCCAGGTGACAGAACAGGACAGGAAAAAGCAGAAAAAAGTAAATGAAATGCAGCAAGCATTCTACCAGATACAGAGTTCAAAATACTGTTTATGATGCTCAGTGAGCACAGGGGAAGAGTATGTGAACAACTAGAGAACAACAGAGAGATAAGAAACATAAAGATGAATAGAAAACATAAAGTACCAGAAATGAAGAATATAATAACTAAAATGAATATATTAGAGAGAATCAACATTAGATTACATGAAGCAGAGGATTGAATTAGTGATTAGAAAATGGGATAGCAGAAAACACCAAAGCAGAACAGCAAAAAGGAAAAATAAATTTAAAATATGAGGTTAGATGAGGGACCTGTGGGACAATTGGTCCAATATTTAACAAAAGAAGAGAGCAAGGAAGAGAGAACCTATTTGAAGTAATAATGTTGGAAAACTTCACTGTCCTGGTGAAGGAAATAGACAAAGAAGTCTAGGAAGCACAGAAAACCCCAAACAAGATGAACCCAAAGAGGCCCACACCAGGACACATATAGTTAAAATGCCAAAGGTAATGACAAAGAGAATCTTAAAAGCAGCAAGGAAAACTAGTTACCTATAAGAGAGTTCACATAAGACTGTCAGCTTATTTCTCAACAAAACGATGCAGGACAGAAAGGATTAGCATGAAATATTCAAAATGATGAAAAGCAAGACTTTACAACTAAGATTACTCTACCAAGCGAAGCTATCATTTAGTATCAAAGGAGATGGAGAGAAGACCTTCCAGATATGAAAAAGCTGAGGGAATTCATTACCACCAAGCCATTATTACTAGACATGTTAAAGGGACTTCTTTAAGAACTTAAGAAATATGAATAAAATGATAATAATAACTCTATACCTATCAGTAATCACTTTAAATATAAATGGATTAAATGCTCTAATCAGGAGGCAGGTGAATGGATACGAAAACAGAATCGATATATACACTGTCTATAAGAGATCCATTAAATATCAAAAGACACACACAAAGTACAGGGATGGAGGAAGAGATTTCATGCAAATGGAAATGACAGAATAGCTGGGGTAGTTGTTGGTACTACCTGGGCCATGGTAGGCAGCTTTGGCTTCCCACCCTTCTATTCCAAGACAGTGGGCAGTATCTCATCTTTGGATTCCACAATACTCACATGGTCAGTCAGGGGCTAGGGCAGATCTTACCACTTGAGTTCCAGGCAAACATTTCTAAGAGGGAAATTCATAGTCATGCAGGCCTACCTCAAGAAACAAAACAAGTTTCAGCCCCAGCTGGTGTGGCTCAGTGGATTGAGCACGGGCCTGTGAAGCAAAGAGTCATGGGTTTGATTCCCAGTTGGGGCACATGCCTGGGTTGCAGGCCGGGTTCCCCAATGGGGGCTGTGCAGGAGGCAACCACACATTGATGTTTCTCTCCCTCTCTTCCTGTATGTCTAAAAATAAATACATAAAATCTTTAAAAAAAAAACAAAAGAAGTTTCAAATAAACAATATAACCTTATACTTAAAAAAATTAGGAAAAGGAGAATAAACAAACCCCAAAGTGAGTAGAAAGGAATGAAGTAATAAAGATCAGAATGGAAATAAACAGGAAAGAGTCTAATAAGACAATAGGTAAAAACAGTGAAACCAAGAGCTTCTTCTTTGAAAAGATAAACAAACCTGATAATCCCTTAATTAGACTTATCAAAAAAAAAAAAGATGACTGAGAACTTCCACCAAGATGGAGGTGTAGGTGGAAGCACTGTGTCTCCTCACACAACCAAGTTTAAAACCAACAAAGTTTTAGCAACAAAAACACAGCCAAAATACAGAAAATTGAACTACACGGAAGTCTGACAACAATGAACCCTTCAGCCAAACTGATAAACCGGTGAAGGAGTGAGTGGTGAGATGGATCGGGCAGGCCCCAGTGGCGGAAAGCGGCAGAGGGAACCGCCATTGTCCCTCTCTGACCCGCCCCCACATACAGCATCACAAACCAGCGACCTGGGTGGCCCCACCCCGGTGAACACCTAGGGCTCCGCTCCCTATACGTAACAGGCACGAACAGATCAAAACAACTCAGGGCTCAAAAACAACTCAGAGCCCCAGAGCCAATAAATCTAAGAGATGAAGAAATAGCCAAGCTTTCAGATGCACAGTTCAAAACACTGGTGATCAGGATGCTCACAGAACTGGTTGATTTTAGTCACAAATTACAGGAACATATGAAGGCTAAACTAATTGAAATGATTGGAAATGCACAGGAAACCAATAGTAATGGAGTGAACCAGAAAGAGGAAAGAAATGACCAAACAGAAAAGGATGAAGAAACAAGAATTCAAAAAAATGAGGACAGGCCTAGGAACCTCCAGGACATCTTTAACACTCCAAAGTCCGAATTATATGGGGTACCAGAAGGGGAAGAAGAACAGCCATGAGTGTAAAACTTATTTGAACAAATAATAAAAAGAATTCCCCCAATCTGGCAAAGGAAATAGACTTCCAGGAAATCCAGGAAGCTCAGAGAGTTCCAGAGGAGTTGGACCCAAGAAGAAACACACCAAGGCACATCATCATTACATTAGCCAAGATTAAAATGAAGGAGAGAATTCTAGAAGCAGCAAGAGATAAGGGGACAGTCACCTACAAAGGAGTTCCCATCAGACTGTCAGCAGATTTCTCAAAAGAGACCTTATAGGCAAGAAGGGGCTGGAAAGAAGTATTCCAAGTCATGAAATCCAAAGACCTACATCCAAGATTGATCTATCCAGCAAAGCTTTCATTTAGAATGGAAGGACAGATAAAGTGCTTCTCAGATAAGATCAAATTCAAGGAGTTCATCATCACCAAGCCCTTATTATATGAAATGTTAAAGGGACTTACCTAAGAAAAAGAAGGTAAAAAAAGATGAACAGTGAAAGGACAGCAAACTCACAGTTATTAAGAACCACACCTAAAACAAAAGCAGATTAAGAGGACAGCTAGATCAGGAGTGAACCATAGAAATGAAAATCACATGGAGGGTTAGCAACAAGGGAGTGGGAGAAGGAGAAGGGGGGAGAAGGTACAGAAAATAAGTAGCATAGATGGTAGGTAGAAAATAGATAGGGGGGAGGGTAAGAATAGTATGGGAAGTATAGAATCTAAAGAACTTGAGATAGGTAGTCATAAACTAAAGGGGGGAGTGGTGGGGGAGGGAGTGTGCAGGGTGGAGGGGAATGAAGGGGGGAATGGAACAACTGTAATGGCATAATCAATAAAATATATTAAAAAACGAAAAAAAGATGACTCAAAATTTAAATAAAGGAATAGACAACACAAAAATACAAAGGATCATATGAATGTACTACAAACAATTATGTGCTAATGAATTGGACAACCAGGAAGGAATGGATAAAGTGCTAGAAATGAACAGTCTTTCAAGAACAGAAACGCTGAGCAGACCTATTACAAATAATGAAATAAAATCAGTAATCAAAAAAATCTCAACAAACAAAAGTTCTTGTCCAAGTGACTTCATAGGTGAATTTTGTCAAACATTCAAGAAGAATTTATGCCTATCCTTCTCAAACTATTCCAAAATCTTGGAAAAGGAGGAAGGCTCCCAAGCTCATTTTATGTGGTCTGCATTACCCTGATTCCAAAACCAAAGACATTACAAAAAAAAGAAAATGTCAGGTCAGTATCCCCAATTAACATAGATGCAGAAATCCTCAAGAAAATATTAGCAAGCATACTGAATTCACCAGTACATTGAAAAAATCATACACCATAATCAAGTGGGATTTATTCCTAGGATGCAAGCTTGGTTCAGTATCTACAAATCAATTAATATGATATGTATCACATAAATAAAGTGAAGGATAAAAATCATGTTGTATCATTGAGAGGACTTCCGCCAAGATGGAGGCGTTGGTGGAAACATTGTGCCTTCTTGCACAACCAAGTTTAAAGACAACAAAGTTTTAGTAACAAAAAATGCAGCCAAAACACAGAGAATTGAACTATGCGGAAGTCCAAGAACAACGAACCTTTCAGCCAGACTGGTAAGAGGGGTGGAGCCAGCAGCAGGGTGGGGTCGGGCAGGAAAGATCCCCCAACCTAGGCGCGCAGGCAGCTGTTGGCAGATCCCAGGTGTGGGGTAGCAACAGGCAGACCCAGTGAGGGCGCAAGGCGGCAGGCTGACTGGTCACACATTTGCATGTGCAAATAAACCAGCGATGGAGCTAGCAGTGAGAGTGAGAGAGACTGCACAGGCCCCAGCGGTGGGAAGCAGCACTGGGGACCACCATTGCCCTCTTCGACCCTGCCCCCACACACAGCATCACAACCCAGTGACCTGGGTGGCCCTGCCCTTATGAACACCTAGGGCTCTGCTCCTCATACGTAACAGGCACGAACAGACCAAAACAGGGCTCAAGAAAAACTCAAAGCCCCAGAGCTGATAACTCAAAATGACCAAGAAATAGCCAAGCTTTCAGATGCACAGTTCAAAACACTGATGATCAGGATGCTCACAGAACTGATTGATGTTAGTCACAAATTAGAGGAACAGATGAAGGCTACACTAAGTAAAATGAAGCAAAATGCACAGGAAACCAATAGTGATGGAAAGGGAACTGGGACTCAAATCAAGGGAGTGGAGCAGAAGGAAGAAAAAAAATGACCAAACAGAAAAATGTGAAGAAACAAGAATTCAAAAAAATGAGGACAGGCTTAGGGACCTCCAGGGCATCTTTAACACTCCAGCATCCGAATTATATGGGGTACCAGAAGAGGAAAAGAAAAAGCAAGTGGAAAACTTATTTGAACAAATAATAAAGGAGAACTTCCCTAATCTGGCAAAGGCAATAGACTTCCAGGAAATCCAGGAAGCTCAGAGAGTCCCAAAGAAGTTGGACCCAAGGAGGAACACACCAAGGCACGTCATAATTACATTAGGCAAGATTAAAATGAAGGAGAGAATTCTAGAAGCAGCAAGAGATAAGGGGACAGTCACCTACAAAGGAGTTCCCATCAGACTGTCAGCAGATTTCTCAAAAGAGACCTTATAGGCAAGAAGGGGCTGGAAAGAAGTATTCCAAGTCATGAAATCCAAAGACCTACATCCAAGATTGATCTATCCAGCAAAGCTTTCATTTAGAATGGAAGGACAGATAAAGTGCTTCTCAGATAAGATCAAATTCAAGGAGTTCATCATCACCAAGCCCTTATTATATGAAATGTTAAAGGGACTTATCTAAGAAGAAGAAGGTAAAAAAGATGAACAGTGAAAGGACAGCAAACTCACAGTTACTAAGAACCACACCTAAAACAAAAGCAAACTGAGAGGACAGGTAGATCAGGAGTGGAACCATAGAAATGGAGATCACATGGAGGGTTAGCAACAGGGGAGTGGGAGAAGGAGAAGGGGGAGAAGGTACAGAAAATAAGTAGCATAGACGGTAGGTAGAAAATAGATAGGGGGGAGGGCAAGAATAGTAGGGGAAATATAGAATCTAAAGAACTTGAGATACGTGGTCATAAACTAAAGGGAGGGAGTGTGCAGGGTGGAGGGGAGTGAAGGGGGAAATGGAACAACTGTAATGGCATAATCAATAAAATATATTTTAAAAAATCATGTTATATCAGTAGATGCAAGAAAAGCATTTGGGAAAATGCAAGAGAGAACTTTAACCCAGGAGGTATAAGACATTGAAGGAAGAAATGAAAGAAAATACAAATAAATGGATGGATATACAATGCTCATGGATAGGAAGAATTAACATCATTAAAATATACATACAAACCAAAGCAATCTATAGATGCAATGTAACTATAGATGCTATCAAAAACACTAGTGGCATTTTTCACAGAATTAAAACAAATAATCCTAAAATTCATACGGAACCACAAAAGACCCTGGATAGCCAAAGCAATCTTAAGAAACAAGAAGAAAGTTGGAGGTATTATGCTGCCTGTAACAAACTATGCACAAGACTGTAGTAATTATAAAAGCATGGTACTGCCATAAAAACAGACACATAGATCAATGGAACAGATTAGAGGACCCAGAAATAAACCCACACTTGAATGGTCAGTTAATATTTGACAAAGGAGGCAAGAATGTACAATGGGATAAAGACAGTTAATTCAGAGTTGTGGCCAAGATGGAGGCATAGTGAGAAATGCTTCATTCCCTCACACAACAAAAAACAAAGAGATAAGAACCCATTTAAAAACAAAGAACAATCAGAACTGCCAGGAAAACATTCTCATGGAAGTCCAACAGTCAGGAGTTAAAGAAACATTCACCCACACTGTAGGAGGGGCAGAGACAGGCGCCCAGAGGGAGAGGACAAGTGGCAAGGCAGCAGCTGGAGGACCAGGTGGGCAAGGCAGCAGCTGGTGGACTGTGTGGTCAATCCCACATTCTTACGCATAAAAGCCCAGGGAAACAACAGGGAAGTGAGACAGACCGCAAAACCAGGGGTGTCAGCCTGGAATACTAAAGACTCAAAACCCAAGGCTATAAAAAAATCTGTAGAGGTTGTGGCTGCAGGAGAAACCCCCAGCCTCACAAGACAGTGTTTAGGACCCACAGGATCCTAAAATGTACACCAACCCTCCTACCTGCGAATCAGCATTTGAAGGAGCACAACCCACTTGTGGGAAGTGAGGGAAGTAACAGAAAGTGGGACAAGAGCAGAGCAAGTGGCATTGCTCCCTCTCTGACCCCTCTCCCACAGACAGCACCACGACACAGCAAAGAGGGTTGCCCCGACCTGGTGAATACTTAAGGCTCTGTCCTTTATCATAGCATAATTAATAAAATATACTTTAAAAATGACAGTCTGTTAATTAATGGTGCAGGGAAAAGTGGACAGATAGATGCAAAATAAAACTAGACCATCTTTTTACACCATGTACAAGAATAAACCCAAAAACTGATTAAAGACTTACATGTAAGACTGAAAACCATAAAACTCCTAGAAGAAAACATAGGCAGTAAAATGTCTGACATTTCTCTTAGCAATTTTTTTTCCTGATAAATCTTTTTGGTCAAGGGAGACAGAAGAAAAAACAAATGGGACCACAGCTATCTTAAACATTTTTGCACAGCAAAGGAAGTCATCAGCAAAATGAAAAGATAACCTACTGAGTGGGAGAAGATATTTTCCAGTGATCTGTCTGACTAGGGGGTTATTATCCAAACTATATAAGGAACTCATAAAAATTAACACCAAAATAAAAACAATCTAATTAAAGAATGAGCAGGGAAACTGAATAGACATTTTTCTAATGAAGTCATACAGATAGCCAGTAGATGCACAAAAAGATAGTAAGCATCACTAACCATTAGGTGTTGATAAAACAAATGAATAAACAAAACAAAAACTCATGGATACAAAGAACATTCTAATGGCTGCCAGATGGGAGGGAGGTTGGTTGATGGATGAAAAGGGAAAGGGAATATATTGTACAAATAGCCAATTATAAAAACAGTCATGGGTATGTAACCGTAATCATAGGGAGTATAGTCAATATTGTAATAACTATGTGTAGTGTCAGGTAGATACTAGACTTCATAGATGGTATAAATGTCTAAATATTATGTTATATACCTAAAACTAATATAATATTATGTGTCACCTATAATTGAAAAAAACTTTTACAAAGAGAGGGAAACTTTTACAAGGCTATAATAAACAGCATGTTGAAAAGAGAAATTGTTAATGGAGCACATACTTTGGGGTGGGGTTTTTTTTTTGACCACATACTTTGAATTGAAACACTAGGTTAAAACCTACTGAAAGATTTCAATGCTACCTTGTTTGTGAGAGAAAGTGTGCTTTAGGACAGAGACATTATGTCAGATAAAGATGTTTTGTAATGAGAAAATGTCATCCCTTCAAGGAGCTATGTAAAAATGTCATCTTTAAAATTATTGTAGCTTTAACACCTGACAGGTCTTAAAATTCACTAAAGATGCAAGCAATATAAAAAACAAGATTAAAAAACTTGACATAGTTCTCATGTATAAACCTCACATTCTACAACTGCCTGACTATACAGTCTTATTAAGAGCACATGGAATAAGATGGTGAACAAGAGAGGGATGTACACTTTCACCAATCTTACTCAACATACTGGAAGTCCTAGTCACAGCAATCCCACAAGAAGAATAAACAAAAGATTAGAAAGGAAGAAAAACTGTTATTTGCAGATGACAAGAGACTGCATTGAGACAGGCCCTAAAATGCCACCAAAAAAACTGCTAGAACTGATCAGTGAATTCAGTAAAGTAGCAGGATACACAGTAAACATCCAGAGATCTGTTGCATTCTTATACAACAATAATGAAGTATCAGAAAGAGAAACTAAGAAAAAAGCCTGTATTCACAATTGCTTCAAAAAGAATAAAATCCCTAGGAATAAATTTAACCAAGTATATAAAAAAAGACCTGTACTTGGAAAATTACAAGGTATTGAAGAAGATACAAGTAAGTGGAAGTATATACTATGTTCACAGATAGGAAGAATTAGCATCATTAAAATGTATTGGGCATACTGCCCAATATAGATTTAATGCAGTTCCTATCAAGATACCAATGCATATTTCACAGAACTATCACAAACATTCGAAAATTTTAAATGGATCTACAAAAGACCCTGAATAGCCACAGCTATCTTGAAAAAGAACAAAGTCGGAGGAATTATGCTAATATCAAACTATACTACAAAGCCATAGTAATCAAAACAGCATAGTACTAGCATAAAAACAGACGTACATATCAATAAAACAGAATAAAAAGCCCTGAGATAAACTTATGTCTTTATAGTAAATATTTGACAAAGGAGGCAAAAACATACATGGAATAAAGATAGTCTAATCAATATATAGTATTGGGAAGATTGGACAAATACATGTAAAAAATGAAACTAGACAATCTTATTACACCATATACAAAAATAAATTCAAAATCAATTAAAGGCTTAAATGTTAGACTCAAAACTATAAAAATCTATGAAAACATAGGCAGTAAACCTCATTTGTTACAGCAATATTTCCTTCTGATATACCTTCTCACGCAAGGGTAAACAAAACAAAACAAAATAAACAAATAGGACAATATCAAATTATTGTAAAATGTTCTTCACAGCAAAGGAAAGCATGAACAAAACAAAAAGACAACTTTCTGATTGGGAGGACATATTTGCCAATGATAACATCCATTAAGGGTCTAATAACCAAAATTTATAAAGAGCTTAAAAAGCTCAACACCAAAACAACAAACAATATAATCTTAAAATTAGCAAAGGGCGTGAGTAGACACCAAAGAAGACATACTGATGTCCAATAGATATATGAAAAGATATTCTGTGAAATCATCAGAGAAATGCAAGTTAAAAACCATAGTGAGATATCACTTCACACCTGTCAAAATGGCTTTTGTCAATAAATAAATAAATGAGTGTTGGCAAGAATGTGGAGATAGGGGAACCCTCTTTGTCCACTGTGGGTGGGAATGTACTTTCTTGCAGCCACTGTGGAGAGCAGTATGGAGTTGTCTCATAAAATTAAAAATGGAACTGCCTTGTGACCCAGCAATTCCACTTCTGGGAATTTATACAAAGAAACCTGAAGCACTAATTCAGAAGAATACATGCACCACTGTGTTCACTGCAGTGTTATTTATGAGAGGAAGATTTGGAAGCAGCCCATGTGTCCATTAGTAGATGAGTGGATAAAAATGTTGTGGTACATTTGTACAGTGGAATACTACTTGGCCATAAAAAGAAAGAAATCTTCTCTTTTGCAGCACCATGGATGGACCTGTAGAGCATTATGCTACATGAAGTAAGCCAATCCAAGAAATACGTATGATTTCACTCATATGAAGAGTCCAATGAACAAAATGCACTAATAAGCAAAATAGAGACAGACTCAGAGAGAGTAGAATGACAACTGTTGGGAGTGGGGTTAGGGGCGTGGATTAGGGGAGGGGGGGGTAGAGGGATTGAATGAAAAAAAATAAAAGATAGAATTCCTGGACACAAACAACAGTGTGATGATAGCCTTGGGAGGGGTATGGGAGGGGAGGGTGGGGTGTGATTGGGGAGAGAGGTCGAGGAGATAAATGGTGATGGAAGGAGACTTGACTTAGGATGGTGAACACCCAATACAGTGTTCACATGATGTGTTATGGAACTGTGCACCCGAAACCTATATAATATTTGTTGACCAGTGTCACCCCACTAAATTAAACAAAAAAGAAAAAATAAACCAGAAATAAATCAACTTTTTAAAGACTAAAAAAAAAATATTGAGTACATTTTCTGAGCAGAATTGAATTTATGTAAAACTCAATATAAATATAAGTAGACAATCCTCATATGTTTGGAAATTAAGCAGTATACTTCTAAATTACTGATATAATATAAATGAAAAATATTTTGAGTTCAATGATAACAAACTTATGACATAGCAGAAGTATGGCTGTAGCTAAAGTTGTAATTAGAGGAATATTTAATGCTTTAAATCATACATTAGAAAAGATAAAATCATAGAAATGATCTCAACTGTCATCTTTAGAAACTAGAAACAATATTAAACCCAAAGACAGCAAAGGGTAGATAATAAAGAGAAATAAATGGAATCAAAAGCTTTTGTGCGAGATAAAAATGTATAAAGACACATTGTAGGTCTTTGAAAAGCCTAAAACACTAAACTCTTAGCAAGTGATAACTTTTTTAACAGGAAGTGTTATTATTTAAGAATAAAAATGCTCATGTCACTGCAGATACTGCACATATTATAAAGAAAATAAAAGGCTGTTATAAATACCTTGTTAACAATAAATTTGACAGTTTAGACTAATGGAGCAAATTTCCACAAAAGCACAGCTTAACTAAACTAAGCCAAGAAAAAATAGAAAGTCTGGAGTCATATTTATTAAAGTAGAATCTATAATTGAAAATCATCCCACAAAGAGCTCTCTAGGTCCATATGGTTTTGAAAATTCTATTTAAATAAAGGAACATTACAAATCAGTATACATGGTTTGTCCAGAAGGTATCTAGCCATGTAATATTGAGAATAGAGACATTTATTGATGAAGATACAAGAAACATTGTACATAGGACAATGACACCTCAGTTCTCTTCAAAGTAGACACCTTGGGACCTCACACAGTTCTCTCAATAACCATAAGCTGCCCTGTTGTATTTTCCTCAATTTCATGGATGGTCTGAAATCTTTTCCCTTTCAAGGGTGATTTTAGTTTTGGGAAAAGCCAGAAATCTCAGGGCACCAAGTCTGGGTTGTAGGGGGCAGAGTCACCTGGTTGATTTGTTGTTTTGCAAAAAAAACTTTTTGTAGTAATATGTGAGCAGGCCTATTCTCATGATGAAGCTGCCAAACACCAGTTGCCCGTGGCTGTGGCTTTCTGAATCATCCAAATAGTTGCCCAGTCCTTCCTGATGTAGCTGTTTCACTTCTGTAGTTCCCTAATACCAAACGAATCTGTTGTTTGTGTTTTACCTATCTCCACTCACTGAAACTACTAGTCTTAGCATTAGTTGTAGGGTTAATGACTATTTCTTATTTGATTTTGTTTTCGTTATCTAGCACATAAGTGACAAATGTATTAACATAAGACTAAAAGGAGAAATTAAGATACACTCATGTAATAATATCTTAAATGTTAGATTCACCAGTGTTTGCACCTTTTATTTAATATGTAGTGATTAGACACTGAAGGTTTTAGAGGATAATAAAGTAGAATATATACACTCTTCAGTATATTAAGTAAAGAGAAAATGGATGTAGGGATTGATCACGAAGCTGCTGGAATAGTCCAAGTGGTCAGTACTACAGGTTTGAATTAGGGTAATGGCACTGAGAACAGGAGAAAAAGCACGGAGTGTACTGCAGGGGTGTCAAACTAATTTTCACCGGGGGCCACATCAACTTCATGGTTGCCTTCAAAGGGCTGAAATAATTTTACACTGTATAAATGTAACTACTCCTTAACTGTTAAGGAGTTGAAATTACATTCAACCTTTTGAAGGCGGCTGCAAGGCCCAGGTGGCCCCCAGTGACAATGAGTTTGACATGTCACCCTGATGTACTGCTTGACTAAAAGAACTTGGCACTTGATTGGGTACAGAGAGGAAGAGAGTGGGGTGCACAGCGTTGGATTAGTGAAGGAGAATGAATGGTACAGGAGAAGAAGGAAAGGGCAAAAAAAATTATTAAAAAGGTTTTTGTCTCAAATAATCCCTGGTGTTTTTCTTTTCTGAGAATTCAAATAATCTTAAGGATAAGCTATTCTTTTACAGTCACATAAACTATAGTTAGTAAAGTATAATAGATACAGTATTAAGGTAAATTTTGTTTTTTAAGAGTTTTAAAATTATTTTTTTATTTTATTTGTTTATTTTTAGAGAGAGGGGATAGGAAGGAGAAAGAGAGGGAGAGAAATATTGATGTCCCCACCCGGGGACCTGGTCTGAAACCGAGGCATGTGCCCTGACTGGGAATCGAAATGGCAACCTCTCAGTTCACAGGCTGGCCCTCAGTACACTGAGCTACTCCAGCCCAGGCTTACAGTAAATTTTAAAAAGACCTAGACTACTAACCTTGGGACAATTTGTGTGTGCCTCTGTTTTTAACTGTGCCCTCAGTGTTTAGTTGAACTTCCCAAAGGTTTACATAAACATAGAAACATTCTGTGTGTGTGTGTGTGTGTGTGTGTGTGTGTAAAGCTTTTATTTAAGCCAAGTTCAGTGGAAAAGTGGGAATGACAATGGATTGAAACTTAAAATTCTGGTTGGTTTTTTTAAATATATTTTTTAGTGTTGTACAATTATAATTTGTTCCCAATTCCCCACATCAAAACATTCCTATGCTTTATAAGTTACTATATATCCTAACTCCTATCAAATTAGTAAATTTTTTAATGGTACCTGTTAAATGTTTAGAATACATTTAAATAATTCGATCCCTTCTGTATTGCCCACATCCCACCTTTACATGAAGAGATTTTTAACAGAAAGGGAAACAGCAGCCTGCTGCCACCACCTTCATTCTTCACCCCGGCATGTTTGGGGTATATTCCTAGTGGGAGAGGATGGAAGCAAACATCTTGCTTATTTATACTGTCAGCTTTAACCATGATTCCCTTTTCTCCTAACTCTCAATTATGCTCATAAAACTTCAGGGAAACAAAAAGTAACTCCTCTTAAAGAATTGGTTAAACATGTTTAAAGGCGTTTGAACATATTTGAAAACAAAAATTCTCTCCCATTTAGTATGATCCAGAGCTGTCATCTCGACAGTTTGGGGTTGAACTGTCCCGTTTGACAAGCGAAGACCGAACTGTTCCTTTAGTGGTGGAAAAGCTTATAAACTACATTGAAATGCATGGACTGTATACAGAAGGTATTTATCGAAAGTCTGGTTCAACTAATAAAATCAAGGAGCTTCGACAAGGTCTAGATACAGGTAAGATGGTGCCCTCCAAGTCAAGACCAAATACTTTTATTTAAATAGGTCATTTTGTGTTCTTAGAATTTTCATTACATGTTGATCATTTTCTTGTAGCCAGAAGAATGTAGGGTTGTTTTTTTTTGTGTGGTGCTTGTTTATCATTTCGTGGCTTCCTAAAGAGACTTCTTTTTATGTGGTCAATTCAGCAAACATATATTTGAGTGTGTTATTGAGACAAGGCATTATTAGGTACCTCAGGCATATCTCATTTAATCTTAACAGTCTAGTAAGATCATGATATCTGTAATTTGCAAAGAAAAAAATTTAGGTTCAGGGAATTAAACAATGAGCTGTTGATTATGATGCAGGGCACTGAGTTAATGTTTTTATAATAATCTTCATGGCAATCCCTATGAATTAGGGATTATTGTCCCCATTACAGATAAAGAAACAGAGGTTTACAGAGGATTTTGTCCAAAGACTCATCACCGATAAGTGATCAAGCTGGAATTTAACCCCACATCTTCTGATTTAGAATCTAAACTATAGCCTGTTAGTCTCTGTTATTCTGACTCCAAGTGCTGGTTCCAGTGCATCTTCCTGCCTCCCTACACTGAGGACATAGTTATTTAAAGTGATACTAGTGTATTGAACATGTATCTGTATACAGCTCTAGCCACAGCCCTGGAATATATCCAGGGGGTTGACTTGGGTTTCATTATCAACTTACACTCTTTACCACTATTGGAAAGGAATAGGTCTTTTTTCTTTGAAGATTTTATTTATTATTTTTAGAGAGAGGGTAACAGAGGGAGAAGGAGAGGGAGAGAAACATCGACATGAGAGAGAAACATTGATTAGTTGCTTCTCGTATGAACCCTGATTGGGGACCAAACTTGTAGTGTAGGTATGTGCCCTGACCCAGAATCAAACTGGCAACCTTTCACTTTGTGGAGTGGCTTCCAATCAACTAAGCCACACTGGTCAGGTTAGAATAGGTCTTTTTGGATCACGGTTCTGTACAAAGCCAGTCTCTGCATAGCTAAGAATCTAACCACATACCTTACCTCTCTGGGGTTTTTTGGGGTTTTTTTAGTGAACAAATCAGTGAGAACTGAATCAAGTATGAAAATAATAATAGAAAATGCCTAATAAAACTCAAGCAGAAGGTTCTGTCTACAGAAACTTGGTTTACTCCAGTTGAAAGGATATTGCCATCTTGTTTCTTGTATCTTGAGTCAGCACAAGTGAAAAAATCAGTTGTTCTTTATCCTTCCAGTCTAGTCTCATCAATAAACCTCCTCTGTGTAAACTCCGTAGAGAGTTTGTAAGTGAAACAAAGTAAAGGTGTTTCCTTTACATTTCCTAAGCTCAATTATTACACTCCTTTCATTTCTAAGAATGACTTAAAATCAGCTTTACTTTAAAAAATGTCCTCTGGGCTTTTTTTGCCATTTGTCATCTAAAGCATTGTCAGTGTGGGGTTCAGGACTAATCCACAGCAGGCTCAGTACAGAAGTTGAGAGCAAGCATTTAGAAACTTGTAGAGCAGTTTAATAGTGCTTTGATATGAAAACATAATTTTTTATTTTACACACAGATCAATCTATGACAGATTTGGAAAATAAAAAAAACCTGTTCCTTTACTATGGTTAGAAGCACTGTTCTAAAGGATGGGATTAGATTGTAGAAGATATTAAGTTAGTCAATCTAATTAACAACATGAAACCTTTTGGTGATGATAGTTTGTAAAGTGAATCATTTGAACCTCTTTGCATATTTTATCTTTGTTATCTAACTCTTGTTTATAAATAGATGCTGAGAGTGTAAACCTGGATGACTATAACATACATGTCATTGCAAGTGTATTCAAACAATGGCTTCGTGATTTGCCCAATCCACTCATGACCTTTGAGCTCTACGAGGAATTTCTTCGAGCTATGGGTAAGCATGGCTTCCTGGGTTTGAGGGAAGGCCCAGGCTTGGGAAAGGAACGCCATCTTCATTATCATTTATTTAGCCATATTCTAGTGGTTCAGTCCATATAGATCAAAAAGTAAACTTCTGATAATTAATATAAAACTTTCAGTAAATGTTAACTTTTTTAGAGACTCATTAACATTTTAGTGTCCAAAAGGTTTTCTGAGTAAGTCACTTACTTAGTTGCTTCTTAAATAGGATATTTAAGGGTTAGCTTATGATCATTTACATTGTGAATGTAGGCAAGAATTCTGTGTAAAGCTGGCTATTTTATGCCAGGCCTAGCAGGTAGTGGAGTTTAGTTTTTTAGTACTATAGATGTGTAGACTATGAATGAAGGCCTAGAAGTATATAGGCCTTGAGGCATGCTTCTCAAAGTCCCATCAGACTGATTTATAAATTATATGGCAGTCGATTACTTTTACTGGGGGATCAGTTAGCCACCAAATGCTTGAAAAACTAGGGTATCTCTTTCTCCTTGCTATAATTATCTCAAGGATTACTGGAATATGAATTAAAACTCAGCAGATTCCTTAGTGAACATAGAACTCAAGCAATGAGAGATTAGTAGTAAATGTGAGTTACCTGCCACACAGGTATAGTTGCATCTCCCAAAACTCTCAAGCCAGTCTCCCCTGCCACCCGTTGTCTGTAAGGAGGAATATATAGAATATAAGAAGGGATAGTCAGTCTTATTTGCTGCTCCTACTGTTTTTAGGCCTTCAGGAGAGGAAAGAGACAATCCGTGGTGTATATTCTGTGATTGACCAGCTCTCCCGAACTCATCTCAATACACTGGAACGCCTCATCTTTCATTTAGTCAGGTAACTTCAAGAAGCAAGGGAATGCTTAACAGTTTTCCTTGGATTCTTCTAAGTAAGTGAAGAGCTCCTCTATTTGGAAAACTAGACAGATATTTTCTTTCCTTGGGTATAGAGTCAGTGCCTCAAATAGGTAGTTAATTATTCCTTGGAGCAGAAATCCTTAGGCTAGTTGTACTGTATGGCAGCTGCTTCTCTTCCCTATTTGAGCCAAGTAAGAACTTCAGCCTCAGGGTGGCACTGTGTAGCCTAACCTGTTATTTAAATCCTGAAGTTTGTGTATCTGTAGACATAACCTTCGTAGGAGGTGGGTTCAGGTGGTACTTAGGAATTGACTAACTGGCCAAAGAGACTTCAGTAGTCTCTCTTCCCGAGTGTAAATATCAGCAGTAGTAGGAAGAACACCAGGTTTCTTTTTGGATAAATATGACTCTGAAAATGCTTTAATGTCTCCACTCCACATGCTTCAGACATACCCTTCTAGTGATGGTAACTTTGAGCCATGGGTCATAGATTTCCCTCGATAAGCTACCTAGTGGCCTGCATTTCTTCAAGGAAATAGCAGTGAAAATGTATTTTCCAAAGGCAAAGAAACAGCTTTGGGAAAAGCCTGCAGTGTCTCCCTTCAGCTGTTACGAATATCCTTCAGTACTATGCATTTAATGTCATTCATCTTCTTTCTCTCATCTCTTCTACATACCTCCTTACTGTTTTCCATTTGTATCCTTATTTCACTTGGGTGTTCCGTTTTGTTTTGTTTTTGTTTTCTTAGGATTGCTCTACAAGAAAACACTAATCGAATGTCTGCTAATGCTTTGGCCATTGTGTTTGCACCCTGCATTCTCCGCTGCCCTGACACCATAGACCCACTGCAAAGCGTGCAGGACATCAGTAAGACTACCACGTAAGGCCAGTCACTGTCACCTCTATAAGACCCCAGGGACTTGAGTCAGTATAGTAACTATCTAGATAGTAAACACAGTGAATGATTTTATAAGCTCAGATTATTTTAAAAAGATTGCTGGATACCTTGAGGCTTTTTATGCTGGAGATGAAAAAAGTTCTTTAGTGTCTGTTCAACTGAGCATCATTGCATCATTTGTTTTGAAGAAATTTATTTTTAAAATTTGGCTTTTCTTTAGGAATGCTATAGTTTCTAAATATATTTTTAAATCCCAATTTACCAAATTGTGTACACTTGTATCTTTCTTTAATATAGTCTAACTATGGTCTTATGGCTCTGAATCCCTTTGTTCTTAGTACTTAATATTCCTGTATTTCACCTAAGGCCTCCTTTTTTGTTGGTTTTTTTTTTTGTGAACCTCTGCTTTCCTTCTGGAGTTGTGGTTTTTAACTTTGATTGCAAAAGGACCTTTAAAAATATACTGCTGTTTGTGTCCTATTTTCAGAGAGTCTAGTCTGATTTAATTGTTCTGGTGTGTGGCCAGAACAATTGTCCTAGTGTGTGGCACTGGGACTTAAAACTACTCCTCAGATGGGTACTAAAGTGCAGCCAGAGTTCTAAACCATCATTCCAAAACATCTCTGAGCTCACAAAATAAGGGATGTTGATTTTTCTTTCATCCTCCTACCATCTACCACACTTAGCTGAAAAACAGTCTGTGGGTGCTACTATTTATTTGATTTACTTCATCTCTTTAACAGTTTTCTCTCTTTCCTCCTGTTTCAGCTGTGTGGAGCTGATTGTTGTGGAACAAATGAATAAATATAAGGCTCGTCTCAAAGACATTAGCAGCCTGGAATTTGCTGAGAATAAGGCAAAGACCAGGTTGTCACTGATTCGTAGATCAATGGTAAGATGCACAACATGGAATCATGGGCAAGCGGGAGCCTTCCTGGGGTTTAAGTGCGTTTGTGGTGGAGAGAAAGATTATTCTCTGAATCTTTTTCACAGAGAACAAGTAAAAAAATATATATCAAATCTCAGGGCACTGTGGATGCTTCATGTTTGATCTTTTAGCTCTCTTTATTTGTGTATACAGAATGTATGTGCAGTTAAATGTGTAGAATTTTAAAAATCAAGTACAGGGATTTGAATAAAATGTTGGTGGTTTAATAATCTGCCCTGTTTTCTTTTCCTGTCCTTTCTATGAAAACTTAACCCATCTTAACTTTTTTCTCTACTTCCTTCCACCATCTGGTCCTACCCTCAACCATGTCCCTAGGGTGGTCCTGCTAGACTCCTAGGATGTAGAGAACTTAACCAATTGCAAAAATATTATTTATAAGGAAATGGAATTCCATCTATGAGCCTACTGCTATCAAATAAAGATCGTTTAAGGGTTTATTGTTAGGTTTTGGAAAAATTATTTCCTCCATTTGCCCACTTTTGTTTAATATTTTCCTTTGCTACCAGTGGCCTATATGTAGATAATTCCAGTTCTCACTGACCAATAATCAGTAGAATCTGGGTAACTGGAAAACTACTGTGAATGAAATTTAATTATTGCCCATTTGCTCTTCTCCTTAATTGTAAAACAAAATGGTAGTGATGAACTTCCACTCAGATCCCCAGTAAATCTCTAAAGAGAAGCAGGGACCCAGCAATACTAATTCATACCTTCATAGTTAATATTTAGATTAGTAATAAAGTAACTTTGTTCTTTATTCACTATTGAAACTTTCTGGCACAGAACAAGTGCTCACCAAATGTTTGTTGATTAAATTAGCAAAGGGTCTTTTCTAAAAACAAATCTAAACATAGACTGTTACCAGGCAGTAAAGGTTTTAAATAAAACCCATCACAGGACACTATCTACATTGTTTCCCCAGAAAATGAAAAAAAGAAACCCATTTAAAAGTGAAACTCTTAAAGAAAAAAAAAGTGAAACTCTTTCTGTAGTATCAGTTTTCAGGAATTCACTTCCGAGAGGCCCAGTTTAGCGGTGCTCAGCCAGGGAGGAAGGGAAGAGACCTTTTCCTAAAAAGCTACTTTTCTTTTTTTTTTTAATTTTACTTTTTTCACTACCATTTGTCCCCCTTAAACCCTCCCCCCGGCCTCCTGCAGTCACCACACTATTGTCCACGTCCATGAGTCCTTTTTCCTTGTTGCCTGATTCTTCCACCCCCAACCAACCTCCCCTCACAAATTTTCAAAGCAGGTAGACCAGCTGTGCTTTTTTTGCTGGTGCTGCAGACAGAAGTCCATTTAAAGATTAAACCTTCTCTTTTAATGGGGCAATGACATGTACATTCTAACCTTCTGCTTTCCTTTTCATGTCCTTCCTAATCCAGAAACCTGTACTAATTGCAGTTAGATTTATGAGCATTACCCGCAATTCAGTCTCGGTATGTATTAATATTGCAATGTGTCACAGCCACTTTACATCATTGTCTCTCATCCATCCAGGAATTGTTCTCCTCTGTCTATCACCCATGCTGATCCATCCTCCATGTGCAGCCCCAGTTCTGGTCCTCCTTCCTGACCGGCCTTTACTTGCTTTTCTCTTCCTCTCTTTCTTTAGAACCTTCATTTTCCTTCCTCTGAATCATGTGGTTGAACAATCTCCATTTACAGTACATTCATTTTTCCTTTGTCAGATAAGCCTCTTGTGGTTTCTTCTTTGGTTGGATCATTAAAAGGTGATTATTGAAAGCATTGAGTTGTCAAAGTAATTTCTGCTTTCTGAGCTTTGTTTTCATAAGTCTCCTTCACTTTATTCCTTGAAGTACCTATTGCTACTTCCAACATCCTCCATTATTAGTAAGGCTTATATATCCATTCGTATCTGTGACTTTGGTGGTATCTTTCCATATATAGAAGGATGGCTGTTATCCACTTAGTATTTTTCAGATAGAACAGCAAATAGTAGTGAGCAAGTAGATGGACATGTTCTAGACTTAAATATCACAATATCATAGAGCTCATACCAGGATTTCATTCATTATACAAAAAAGAAATGGAGAGTTGGAACGCCAATATATAGGGAAACTAATTTTAGAGACTATTTGTGTGTAACCAGTTCTTTGAAGATCTCAACTTGCTGGTATATAAATGTGTATCAGTTTTACTTTTTATATAGTGACTGCTTTCTACCTCTTCCATGCCACACTCTCCTTTCCTACCTTAACAGCATCGTGTCACTGTTACATAATATTTACATTCTGTAGTCTCACTTCAGTTTTTAAGACTTAGTTTTTTTTCATGTAACTCCAATCGAGGGCTTGATGTGGTACTCTTATCACTTTATCCCAGGACAAACTGACCTTAATATGGGGATGAAAACTTAGGAGGTGGGCGAGCAGGGTTTTTGGTCACACACTTCTGTCCTCTCGTTTTCTTGTGCTTTTTCTTTCTCTGGTGTTAAAGCTGGGAAGGGGGGCGGGCAGAATTCTGCATGGTGTCCCAGTGTTGAGGTGGCAGTCCTCCTCCTTAGTTGTTGAACAGTAATCTCCAGCTTATTGTCAACAGGCTAAATGAAGATGATAGCTACCACTATCATCTGAGTGGTAGCTCCAATGTACTCTGCTGACAGTGAGCTCATTCCTGTCCCATTTCAATAGGCATTGGCTATCCCTTGCAAGATGTGGCAACATCTTCTGGCTAAACCTGGCTGATGGCATTCATACCATGTGACTCTGCTATTTTTCTTTTTGTGGGGTGGAAGGGTGAAGACTTTATCCAATAAGATCTACCTCCTGTGGCCAGTTCTAGGGTCTACAAGCACATTGGGGAAAAGCTTACATTTTTTTTATACCTGTTGGGAACCAATGACTCAAGGTGGGCAGTAGTCTTGCCTGTCTATCTATCCATTGCTTCCTTACCACACTCTCCATTTCTCTTCTCCCCTGTACATATAATGGGGAAATTCAGCAAATCTTTGTCCTATACAGATAACCAAACAGGGGAATGAAATACTAGTGTGCCTTTCTTTTAAATGACCTCAAACTTTGATTCTTACCTGGAATCACATATGACAACTGCTTTTCTCCGCAAAGAGGGGGTGGAATATCATCTTTTCATAATTCTCTGTTCCCCTAAAAATCCAGTAAACCCCTCTTTCTTTTCAGCCTCTTTAGATTCACATTGAGGGAAGGTATTACAATATTGACAATAGGGCAGGTTCAGTAAACCAGTGACTCTCAGTAAGCTCTAAGAAAAAAGGATGTTACCAACTGCTGTTAACTCCTTGAAGCTAAAAGAAGAGATACTAATTATTCTCAGCTTTGGATTTTAGCCACAATTTTGAAGTAAGAGGAAGAATTCCACTTAACTTCCTATTGCATATGCATTTAGCTGTAGAGAAGACTTCAGGCCCAGTCTTAGTAAGACTGTGTGTCTAGGACATAATTTGGTTTTCAGTAAGCATCTGTGGGATTGAATCTGAGAATGGAATGTAGAAGAGATGGCAGTAAGTTTTAAGGATATCCACTGAAAATATCCTGACCACTAATCAAAATCAGTAATCTTCATGTATTCATAGATTTTAAAACATGCCATTTCAAATACATAATGGCTTTTCTGAAATGCAGAGTGAACTGCATTTATAAAGAAATACGGTTTTTACTGCTACTGTGAAAAGTCATATGAGTTGGGGGTTGAAAGGTGTAGTAATTTAACTAATGAAGGAAGGAAAGAGGGGAAGATAATTTCAAAGTCAAGGAAGCATGAAACAGCCATCTATCGATACAACCTTATATGGCTACAACACGTGTGGAAGTGGCAGGAGAATTTGGAAAGTAGATTAGAACCAGATGGACAAAATTAAGGCTTGAATTTTCTACTTCAAAGCATTTGGGAGCTATAGAAAGATTTTTAAGTAAGGGAATATCACTATCAATGTGTCTATTAGAAGATAACTGGTAGCATTCTGAAAAAAAATGATTAGAGATGGACAGGACTGACAGCTACATATTATTTAGGAGGCTTTTGACTTGTAAACATCTTTGCCATCACTAAAATAGGTTGAATCCTGATGTTTCATTTTGAAATGATTTTGAAAATAAAGGTGAAACTTGAACAATGTGGATTTGAACTGCACAGGGTAGGGCCACTTATATTTTGGTTTTCTTTTCAATAAATATTCAGTGAGCCCTCCATCTCACCAGGCTGGGAGTCCATGCATGTGGAGGGCTGTTTGCATGCATTGTACTATGCCATTTTACACATGGGACTTGAGCATCCATTGATGTGGGGCAGGAGGTTCCTCATGGAATCTAGGGGAGAACTATAAGATTTTGGGGAAGTCAAAAGTTACACGCGCATTTTGGACTGAGTGACTGGTTGGTACCCCTTACCCCCATGCTGTTCAAGGGTTAAATGTACCTGTTTCTCCTACCATGCAGAAAGAATAATTAGATTTATGGTACATAATCTAGCTAGGCTATTCTCAGTCTAAGATTGCAGAATATGATATCTGTACAGTTCATCCAATTATACCTTTTCTATAGCAAATCTTTTTTTATTACTTATTTATGCTATAATTCCAAGCATAATTATTGATTTAGCACTGTTTAGGCTAATATATGAAGAACATAATTTAAAATAAAGTTTACTATTATACAAGACCCTCACAAATTATTTTTTTAAAAGATGCTCTACCAAAGGTTTTCATAGCCAAATAAATTGGGGATATATATATGTGTTACACTTCTAAAACTTTGATGGAGTGTTTATTTTTTCATAATATATCTAGTTGAACAGGGGCTCTAAGAAAGAATTTAGAAACAACATTCTTATTTCTTTTTTTTTTACTTTTTAAAATTTTTAAAATTTTATTGATTACGCCATTACATTTGTTCTATTCCACCCCTTCATTCCCCTCCACCCTGCACACCCCTCCCCCACCATTCCCCCCTTTACTTCATGCACACGTGTCTCAAGTTCTTTAGATTCTGTATTTCCCATACTATTCTTACCCTCCCCCCTATCTATTTTCTGTCTACTGTCTATGCTACTTATTTTCTGTACCTTCTCCCCCCTTCTGCTCCCACTCCTCTGTTGCTAACCCTCCAGATGATCTCCATTTCTATGGTTCACTCCTGATCTAGCTGTCCTCTTAATTTGCTTTTGTTTTAGGTGTGGTTCTTAATAACTGTGAGTTTGCTGTCCTTTCACTGTTCATCTTTTTTATCTTCTTTTTCTTAGGTAAGTCCCTTTAACATTTCATATAATAAGGGCTTGGTGATGATGAACTCCTTGAATTTGATCTTATCTGAGAAGCACTTTAACTGTCCTTCCATTTTAAATGAAAGCTTTGCTGGATAGAGCAATCTTGGTTGTAGGTCTTTGGTTTTCATGACTTGGAATACCTCTTTCCAGCCCCTTCTTGCCTGCAAGGTCTCTTTTGAGAAATCAGCTGACAGTCTGATGGGGACTCCTTTGTAGGTGACTGTCCCCTTAGCTCTTGCTGCTTGTAGGATTCTCTCCTTCATTTTCATCTTGGCTAATGTAATTATAATGTGCCTTGGTGTGTTCCTTCTTGGGTCCAACTTCTTTGGGACTCTCTGAGCTTCCTGGATTTTCCGGAAGTCTATTTAATTTGCCAGAATGGGGAAGTTCTCTTTTATTATTTGTTCAAATAAGTTTTCTACTAGCGACTGTTCCTCTTCCCCTTCTGGTACCCCTATAATTCCCTATAATTCGGATGTTGAAGCATTTAAAGATGTCCCAGAAGTTCCTAAACCTCTCCTCATTTTTCGGAATTATCGTTTCTTTGTATTTTTCTGGTTGGTCATTTTTATCCTCCTTCTGGTTCACTCCCTTGATTTGAGTCCCAGTTTCCTTTCCATTACTATTGGTTTCCTGTGCATTTCCATTCATTTCAATTAGTTTAGCCTTCATATGTTCCTCTAATTGGTGACTAAAATCAACCAGTTCTGTGAGCATCCTGATCACCAGTGTTTTGAACTGTGCATCTGAAACCTTGGCTCTTTCTTCATCACTTAGATTTATTGGCTCTTGGACTCTGAGTTGTTCTTGAGCATGTTTTGATTTGTTTGTGCCTGTTACATATGAGGAGAGGCGCTTTAGGTATTCACCAGGGCAGGGCCACCCAGGTCGCTAGTTTGTGATGCTGTATGTGGAGTCAGGGTCAGAGAGGGAGCAATGGTGGTCCTCTCTGCTTGCCCGGTCCGCCTCACCACTTGCTCCCAGCTGTTTATCTGAGCGCAAATGTGCGAGCCCCCCGCCCTGAGGCGGGGCCTGCTCGATCTGTCTCAACGCGCGTCTCTTCACTGGTTTATCTGCGTGCAAATGCGCGACCTCAGACCGCCAGCCGTGCTGTGCCTTCCCATGGCTACCCCACACTAGGGATCCGCGCCCTCAGCTGCTTGCGCGCCGTCTGGGTTGGGGGGAGATCGTTTTTTGCCTGACCCACTCCACTGCTGGCTTCGCCCCTCTCACTGGTTTAGCGTTTATTGTTGTTAAACCTTTGTTGTTTTCAGATTTGGTTGTGCGAGGAAGCAAAGTGTTTCCACCTACACCTCCATCTTGGCGGAAGTCTAGAAACAACATTCTTATTTCTTAAAAGAGTGTCAATTGCTATATTTACTTAGTTTGGAATTTTAAAATTGCTTTAAGCCTTTTCAGGATTTTCCTACTGGTTGGCAGTATTGGTTAATTTTGTATATTCTCAACTTACTAAAGAACTTCCTGCATGTCTGTTAGAAATTTGCCTACATTTCTCTGTTAATGTGGATAAGTGTGGTTAAGATAATGTAGATCTGTGGGGTTAAGCTTTGAAATGTACACTAAAAGAAGCAAGAAATACCCCCTCCAAAAGTTTAGTATTAATAATTTGAAAGCCAGCAATCAATTGAAAAGTAGCAGCCCTAAGGAACTCCAAAGGAAAGAGATATTTTAAGTGTGGGCTTAGACTTAATTGACTCTAGCAAAGGATTCTGCCATTTTCTTTTTTTTTTATAAACAGATTTTTAAAAATCTTCATGAGAGGATATTTTTATTGCTTTTAGACAGACAGAGAGAGAGAAAAAGAAATATCGATCAGTTGCCTCTCATATGCACCCCAGTCCAGCACCAAACCTGCAACCGTCGTCCTTTTTTTAAAAAAAAAAGTACAAGATGATGCTCCTGCCAACTGAGCCACATGACCAGGGCTGCTGTTTTCTTGTGTATATCAGTGCATGATATGTAAGTCTGCTGGTCACAGTCAGGGGACTTGGCATAATAAGAATCAGATTCAGAGAATGAAGATTCTCTCAGAATATAGAGGCATTCTTACCATTTCTGGTATTGACCAGCAGGTATTTTTATGGTGTTATCTTTTTTAAAAAATATATAATCGACATATAACATTGTAATAGTTTAAGGTATACAGCATAATTTGATATATGTATGTATTGTGAAATGATTACCACATTCAGTTTAGTTAACATCCATCAGTTCATATAGTTGCAAGTTTTTTTCCTTTGTTGAGAACTGGTAATGTTATCTTTGATAACACTGCAACCAGAAGATTCCTCCTGTTTTTTCCTAATTCAGGAATCATGCAAGGGCCAGTGCTGAGGAAGATCAGGCATGGGATCTTTTCAGAGAATAGGCAAAAGGAGAACAATATTAGGGTTCTTTTTTTGAAAAAGAAGCACCTCTTATAAAGCCTTGGAATCTTTTTCTCTCAGATGGGGGCAAACAGAGAAATTATGTAGGGAATTTTTTTGTGGATGAGAGGAAGAACTACAGTAATATCTGGCTAAGAAACTTGACTCTCTTCAGGAGCCCTGCTAGTTAGGCTTGGGGGAATAGAAGGCAGAGGGTAGGAAGAGACAGTAATATAAGGACTACTGTGGTCTTGAGATGATAGCATTGTATGTAAGAGAAGAGGAGGTAAAGAGTTCACAAAGAGTACAGTGACCTAGACGGGTTATGTGTTCAGAGAATGGGAAGTACAGAGTACTAGACAAGGATGAATTCTATTGGCCCCTTGTGTAATTTTTGCTGCTAGAAGTTACCTACAGGTCTATCATTTATATTCTTAAAAAGTCTCAGTTTACCCATATCTTCTTTTTTTATGGAATTCTAATTTTAAGCTTCATACTGGCTTTTTTTTAAAAACATATTATCATACTTAGTGCTTTTAAGGAAACTTTTCTAATTTCTCACAGGACTTGAAAGATAAACTATTTTACATTTATCAATTACTGAATTACTTTCTCATATAATATATATTTTAATATTAGCTATCTGATAAATCTAAGATCTTATAGTTGTATATAAAAGATACATTCACATACTAGTTTCATGTTCATTGTAGAAAAGTTTGAACAATAAGGTAAAGTGTAAAAGGGAAGAAGAAAATCACCATTGTCTATTAATATTTTTGAATGTCTATATTTTCCATGAAATTTTTTCTTATGCATGTTATTTATTTATTAAAATTCTCACCTGAGGATATGCATTGAGAGAGGGGGAGGGAGAAAGAAGAGAGAGAGAGAAATGTCAGTGTGAGAGAAAAAGATATCAGCTGCTTCCCGTACATACCCTAAATGGGGATCGAACCCTCAACATTTTGGTGTATGGGACTCCAGCCAACTGACCCACCAGGTGATAGCCTTATATATGTTTAATGAAGTTATGATAGCATTATGGTATTCATAATTTTATATTTCTGTTATTGTAGGAAGATTTTTAGAGATAAAACATGAACTCAATTTAGTATCATAAATCCATTTAATATTTTTAAACTTTTACAGTTTTACTAAGGAAAAGTGAGATTACTTTTAATGTTTCTTAAAAGCACTTCTTTTTGTAGACTGCACCTGCACATTCCACACATCTTTTTTTCTTTTCATATTCTCAATTTTATTTAATCTCATTCCTTTCTCTTTTTTCAGCAAAAAGTCATGTTTCAGGTGCTGGATATATAGAAAGGACAAGCTCTCTGCCCTAGATAAATTCATAGTCTAGTAAACAAAGATGTAAATCACTGTAGTTCATTTTACTTATCTCATCTGTGCAGAAGCTATGGTTTTGTATAGTCTTTTGGCGTGTCTGGGCCATACCAGAAGAGTTGTCTTGGGCCACACATTAAATACACGAACACCAATGAAAATTGAGGAGCAAAAAAAAAGATTTTGAATAAGTTTACAGTTTTGTGTTGGGCAGCATTCATAGCCATCTAGGGCCACATGTGGCCTGTGTGTGGGCTGCGGGTTGGGCACCTGGGGAAGGGCTGGGTGACTAGAACTACCTGAGATGATTGAGTAAACTGCAGTGGCTAGGATATACGCTTTTTTGGTAAGAATGAAGGAAGAAAAGATTGATAGTAATGTTTCAGGTTTTTAAATTCCGGGACCAGTAGTTCAGATTTGATCCTTTCAGGCCTTGAGAAGCAATCATCAAAAGATTTCTAAACCAGGGAATAATACTACCAAACCTTTCCCCATCTCCAAAGTCTTCCAGACATTTAGGGGAAAACAATGGGTTTACTCAAGTGGTAGCTTCCAGAATGTGCATAGGATAGATATTTTCATGATAATCTTACCTAAGAAAATACCCCAAAACTCATCGGCTTAATGCAATAATCATGTGTTTATCACTTGTACATGTGTGAATTGGCTGGGGTTCAGCCGATGTAGGGTGAGCTGCAGGTTGCACAACAGGTTGCAGCTCTGTTCCGCACATCTCTTACTCTTCTTGAACCAGTGACCTTTCTGGGGTGGGTACAGTTTTCTCATGGCAGTGTCTGCACCACATACATAGTTAACTTCAACTGTGCATGCTTCTACTCTCATAGTGTCTGCTAATATCCAACTAGCCACGAGCAAATCACATGACCAAAGCCCAAATCAAGGAGTGGAGAATATACTTAACCTACCTCAAGGCCATGGCAAGGATGTAGATTTATAATTCTATTACAGAAGATGGAGAAGGGAACCAACAATTTGTGACAGACAATCATGATCTGTCACATGATCTTTGCTCTATCTGACAATGCCAGGGAGATAGCTCAGGAAAATTTTTATTTACAGAGGAAGAATTTTTTCCTCATATATCCCCTGAAACAACTTAGTTCTTTCTCCCACCTTATGTGCCTGCTGAGCCTCTGCTTATGTTCCAAAGCTGAGTTTCTTCTCCCTCGTAGAATGTTGGCCTTTTAGATGAAAAGACCCTCAGTTCTTTTATTGAAAGGGATCATCTTGTAGCTCCTTTAAAGATGCCATTAAGAGATTCAGACTCATTCCTGTTAAAATGGATTCAGGGAGCTGTGTGGGATCTCGAGTGAGAGAAGTGGTCCATGTGGTTTTGATCTGGTCAATCACATAATTTGGATGCTCTTTGGGCCTACACCCAAAATCAACAGTTTTTAGCTTCTAGAAAGTTGGTTGCAGTATATACTATGAAGCTATAATATATCAATATTTCATATTCTGTGACATTACAATCTATTGATTATTTCAGACTTTGAATAGGTTTTGTTTTACTTATATATGACCTTGTAATGTCATGGGGGATCATTTGGAAAATACTGGTTCACTGAGTTATGCAGATCTTCCAAATGTTTCATTATGCAATATCAAAAATCACATTTGTTTAATATCACCACCAATCTCTTCAGAAAAATCTTTAAGTACTGGGAAGTCGTCAAACTCACAGGGCAATTGGAAGTTTTACAAAATTCTCATTTGTTTGAAAACTTGAAATTTTGTCATTGGTCATATATTTATTTCATTTGAAATGATGAGCTCCCTTCATACATTTTTAAAGACAATGTCTGCTGCATACCTGAGTAATCATACTTGTCGATTATTTTAAGTAGCATTTCATGAATAAAGCAGTTAATTCAGCATACATTTCAAACAATTGTACATATACTTTTTCTTAAGATAACCAATCAGTGTATGATAAGGTTTGATTATGTATGAAACCTTTCTAATTTTGTCATACAGAAAATCAAAAATAGTGAACTCAGGGGTTAAGAGTAAAATTAATTTATATTTCTTGATAGAAGATGGGAAATGAAAGTGACTTTTTTTAACTATGCATGATAGCAAAGAATACATTGATTACCAGTGTAGTTTGTTACCACTGCCTTGATTTATGCAAAGATGCCAACAGTTTGTTAGTACAATGTCAAGTGGAAGGGCATCTAGCGTCTTAGTATCATTGTAAAAATAATTTTGACATCTCCGTGGGCTTGGAGGCACCGCCCAATCTCTCCTAGGGATCCATGGACTACACTCCAAGAACCACTGCTCTGTGGAGCCTGCAGTGCTGCTGGCTGCTGCGTTACGCAGTACTTGGTGAGGATAGTTCCTTCTCATGTGTAAGAAGTAAATGCAAGTGACAGAAGTGTCTTAAGTGTTCACTAACCCTCACTGTCTGGTGAATCATAACTACAAGTATTGGGATTTTGAACAAGCGTGGTTACCTAGTTAAAACATGCAAAACAGCCAGTTTTCTAGACCTCTCCTTACCAGGAAAGCGGACTCCTCGGGATATGGTCTGATAATTCAATTCCTTACTCCCTATTTTTGTGTTAACAGAAGACACTCGTGGTAATAGTCCATCTTGGTCCAAAGTGCTATTTGGGGATATGATTCCTTCATTTAGGAGTCTGAGATTTGTGCTTTAGCTACCTATATATAATCTTAATGTAGGTGGTGCAGTTTCTCCTTATATATTCAACCCGTGGTCAAACCCCAGTTACGTATACTTTTCTTGGGTCTTCCTAAAGTATCATGACTCCCTGGTGTAGGTAATAGATGTCTTTCCCTATATAGTCATCAAGTTTTTTAAGGGCTGTGCAATCTACTCCCTAATCATTACCACAAGTATCTCTCCAAGTTCATCTGTCTTTAACTCTTTGGGCTTGATTTGACTCATAGTTTTGAATTCCTTTGTGTCCCATCCACCATGCCTTGCCATTCCTTGTTATATGTTTTCTGCATCGTGGGCCTTATAGCATTTTCTGAGAAATCAACACTCTCCTCATAGGTTTTATTCATTTTAACACTTTGGTGTACTTTCTACGTGTTTCGATTATTTACTTCTTTAAGCCTTACAAGAAAATGGAAATGTTGGGCTCAATTGAGGATTACCTCAAAGAGGGTATCTTTACTTAGATCCTCCACATTAAAGCATTTGGTTCCTAGTATTTTTGTTACAGTAGGTAAGCTTAATATAGACTGGTCTCACAGAAATCTGACCCAGCCAAACAATTAACAATTCTCAATTAATGATATTCTCAGAATATCATTCTTAGAAGAAGTAGATAGTAGAATAATATATAGACCTTCTCAAACAAAAGATGGCAAATCTACACTATTAGATGGCTGAATCTGTGGGTTTGAGCAAGAACGTTCTGAAAGGAGGAACAGAGGGATCAGACAGGACAGTGTGTTGTGTGGTGAGACACTAAGGAAGAAGTGCTTGATTCTGCCGGGGGCACTGGGAGAGGCTTTAGGAAAGGTGACGTGTGCTAGATTTGAAGGGATAAATCTGAACCAACCAGATAGAGAAAGGCATGTCGGTACAAAGCAAAAGCATACAAGGTTTAATTCTGGGAAAAACTATGTAATTAAGAATCTCTGGAAACTTGAACATGTAATTGTGCAGAAGGGAGACCTTAAGTTAGAACAAAAATAGGCCTTGTTCTGAAGCCTACTGAGACATGAGCACTGTGGGCCGCAGGAGTGGGCCAGGACTCACAAGGTCTGATAGTTTAGGTGAAATACGAATTTCATTTTTTAACAGAATTTTCTCATTTTTAGGGACTAATTGGTACCTGAAAAACATTATTTCAAGTTCGTGTACTTAAGTACTGTAATTAATGATTAGTATAATATATGTACACATGTAATTCTGTACCGTCAGAGAAAAAAATACATACTTTTTTAGCTGCCCGTGGAATATTCTCAAAGTCAGGCCACAACACCTTAATGATACTGGTGGCTTGGTACAACCAGTCCTGGGTGGTGTTGGTTTTACTATTACAGATGTTTGTTTTATTATTGTAATTATTATTATTTTATTTTATTTTTACTTATATTTAGAGAGAGAGGAAGGGAAGGAGAGAAACATCAATGTGTGGTTGCCTCTTGTGTGTTCCCAAGTGGGGACTTGGCCTGCAACCTAGGCAGGTGCTTGGACTGGGAATCGAACCAGCAACACTTTGGTTCTAAACCCGCACCCAGTCCACCGAGCTATGCCAGCCAGGGCTTGTTTTATTATTTTTTGAAACTGTACTTACAAGCATATTATCTTTAAGTATAAAGTGTTTCATAATAGCCCTGCCTGGTGTGGCTCAGGTGGTTGGAGCATCATCTTGTAACAGAAAGATTGCGGGTTCGATTCCTGGTCAGAGCATGTACTAGGTTGCAGGTTCCATCCCTGGTTCCAGCACATAAGGTCTAGGGGGAAAATTAGGCTAAAACCTCAAAGACAGGAAATCAAAACTGAAATTATTGAGTAGTTTAAAAATTACAATAAGGCACTATGTTTGAGCCTATGGGATATATAACTAAAGCAGTTTTTAGAGAAACAAGAAAAATGAAACACCCAAAGAAGTTAAAAATAGAAAAAAAAAATTGAGAGTAGTAGGAAGGAAATAATGAAGGTAAGAGCAGAAAATAAATTAGAAAACAATAAAAATTGTAAAAGTAATTTAAAAAATTTAATTTAAAAACAAAAACTAAATCATTAACTAATTAAAATGGAATAGGCACAAATTCACAAGTAAGAAATAAGGAAGGAGTTATGATAGATAACAGTGAAAATTAAGAGGCATATAAGACTACTATTGTTTTAGCTCTCTATTGCTATGTAACAATTATCCAAAAACCTAATGACTTAAACAAAAATACACATTTATTTCTCACACGTACACTTTTGTGGGTCGGGAATTCAGGAGCAGCTTATCTGTGTGGCTCGGTGTGGCTCTCTCTCATGAGCTTGTGGTCAGAACCCAGGGCTGCAGTTATCTAAAAGCTTGACAGGGGATGTAGCATTTGCATTCCTTTTCTAAAAAAATATTTTTCTTAATTGTATTTTATCGATTATGCTATTACAGTTGTCCCAATTTCCCCCTTTCTCCCCCTCCGTGCAGCACCCCCCCACTGCCTCAGGCAATCCCCACACCTTTGTTCCTGCCCGTGGGTCATGTACAGAAGTTCTTTGGCTCCTCCATTTTCTATCCTGTGTTTTATATCCCCATGGCTGTTCTGTAGCTGTTTGTACTTCTTAATCCCCTCACCGCTTCACCCATTTGGCAACCATCAAAACACTCTTCATGTCCATGATTCTGTCTCTGTTTTTCTTGTTTGCTTAGTTTTTTAAAAAACAAAACTAAAAAACAAACTCAGCATTTGCTTTCAAGATGTCTTATGCATATTGCTAGTTTATTAATGCTGCTGGTAGAATGCCTTAGTTCTTTGTCACATGGACTTCTCCATAGGGCTACTTGAGTGTATGAATGACTTTTTCCAGAGCAAATGATCCAAGAAAGAGCTAGGTGGATTCCCACAATGTGTTTTATACCCTAGCCTCAAGTTACACTCTGTGATTCCTACAGTGATCACACAGATCAGCCCTATTCAGTGTGGAAGGGATTAAAGAAGGACATGAATATCAAATATGACAGTGATCGGCCCCATCTTGAAGGAGAGGGACTTGCAACCTCATTCAGCTGTGAAATAAGTTTGAAAATGGAACGTTTTCTAGGAAAGCACAATTTACCAAAACTGCCTCTAAAAGAAAGGCCATCAACAGGCCAATTACTAAAGAAGAGAGCAAATCATCTAAGAGTTTCCTTCTATTAAAACACCAGACATGAACAATTTCACAGAGAAATTTTATTAACCCTTCCAGAAAAGAGGAGGAAGGTCTTTTTTTTTCAAAGATTTCTTTTTTTTTTTTAACGATTTTATTTATTTATTTAGAGACAGGGGAAGAGAGGGAGAAAGAAAGGGAGAGTAACATCAATGTGTGGTTGCCTCTCACACGGCCCCCACTGGGGACCTGGCCTGCAACCCAGGCATGTGCCCTGACTGGGAATCGAACATGCAGCCCTCTGGTTCGCAGCCCGACCCCAATCCACTGAGCTACACCAGCCAGGGCGAGGAAGGTCTTTTTTATAAAAAGAATGTAACATTGATACTCTTTCCCATCCCCTTCCCCCAAATGGTTAAAATTGCCACAAAAGTGTTATAGCCAGCAGAATACAGGATAGGCTCAGGACTAGACTTTTGTGTTTAAATCCCAGCTCCAGTTGACTAGCAAGTGTGACGTGGACAAGTTGTTTAATTTCCATGCCTCAGTTTTCTCCTCTGTAAACTGGGGTTAGTAGTACCACACTCAAAAGATTAACAGTTTTATTTATTTGTTTTTACAGTTAAACATTATAAAGAACTGGTGATTTCACCCTCAGAGCCATTGAGAAAATACCCAGTAATTCCTTTCAAAATTCCACAAGTTTTCCCCCACCTCCTATGAGTTAATATTTTTAAAGCCATAGGAACAGCATTGGATACATAGATATATATATATGTGTGTTTATATATCAATAAAACATTTGATATATACAGAGCTGCATCATCTATGAATATTACTCCAGAATCACTATTTTATAAATGCAATTCTTTCAGAGCTCTAAAAACTTATTTTTCTACCCTGCCCCAGCTTTATTGAGATATAATTGACAACAGTATGTAAGTTTTCAGTGTGTGACATGATGGTTTAATATGTGTGTATATTGTGAAATAATCACCACATAAGGTTAATTAACATTCGTCCCCTCTTGTTTTCAGTGGTGAGAGCATATAAGATCTACTCTTTCAGCGACTTTCCTGTGTTCAGTAGTATCAGCTATGTGATCAGTATGCTGTGCTTCACCTCCCCAGAATGTACTCCTCTTATAACTGAAAATGTGTACCTTTCTGACCACCGTCACCTATTCTCCCGACCCCCAGCCCCTGGCAACCACCAATCTTCTGTTTCTCTGAGTTTGGTTTAAAAAAAAAACAACACTTTTTTTTTAAAAGAGGGGAATCTCACCTCCTCCCATTTAGAAAGGATAAAATCGAGTGCCAATTTCTTTTTCTATACAAACTGAAAATAGTTAGCTCACTGTAGGCATGAGAAACTCAGACTGCTCTGTGACCGTGGCTCTGTATCAGAATTGTGTTGTCTTTGTCATCTTTGGTGGTGGTAATCCACCTTCCTAGTCACTTTGTTAGTGTGATGTGAGGGATCGGGGAATTTGAATCATGGATTAGTGGGATTTTAGACCTAATACTATCAGCATTTGAAAATAATTGTAGTTGATATCCTGATTTTAGGAATAATTCGTCTCTAAAGATCAAGCTGGAAAATCACTGGAGTAACTGTGCAGAAAAGGGTTACAAATACGGCTCTGTCAGCTTTTCAGTACTTAAAGTAAGAATTGGGTACAAGTTATTCATAAAGTATGTGATCAATTCAAATCAGTAAAATCTCTTATCTGATAGAAAATATATTATAATATTAGAGTGGAGGAGGTTTTAGCTATTACATAAAACTATTTTTATGTAATTACTTTTAAAGTTTTTAAAAACTGATGGGCTCATTAGCATAAATATCAAGTATTATTACATGATAAAAATGACGTTAAGCAAAGCAAAAGTAAAGTGACACACAGAAATACAACTCATATCACAAAGTCTGTTGTTTTTCTTAATGAATAAGGAGATGCTCCTATATAAAGAGGAGAAAGATCAGCTACCTAGTGAGAAATCAACAAAAGATACCACAAAGTACTCAAAGTGTTAACTGCTGGCTCTTTACAGGGAGGCTAAGAGGCCACATTTATTTGTATTGTATTATATCGTCATGAAAATATTTGCCATTTTTACTTTGTTGGCTCTGTGTACTGATGGTAGAACAACAGTTATGGGTAAAAACACTGAAAGAATACACAGTGGTCTAAAACACTCCATTTGGGGGAAAAAAAAACTAATTCATGCTTATTATTGGAAAGTACAGAAAAGTATAGAGAATGAAGGATATTGTTCCTCTCGGGAAATCGGTGTTAATAACTGGATGTATTTTCATATTCTTTTAAAAATCTGTGGTAAACAAGTTTGTGTCCAGTTGTTAACACAATATTAGCATTTTTTCATATTTCTAAAAGCTCTAAGGAATCAACCTCAAAAATTATTTTTTTAACCTCGTAAGAGAACTCTAGGCTGTAGGGGTTTCAGGTTTTCCTTTGTCTTTGTCTAACGCTGCCTCAAAAGAGCTCACACCTGTAGAGCTTGTTTGATTTTCTTTAGCTCTGGTAAGTAATGCTTAGCTACTCCATGGTAAAACACTCAGGGAGGTGACGGTGTGAACACTGAACAAAGGCACCTTTTCAATTGAATATTGGCAAGTGTATACTACGAATAAACTAAGATCCAGCTCCCTGAGGCTTTTATGTCACATTAAATATGTTATTCATTTGGCTTCATTAAACTAGTCAAAATGGAATGAGAAGAGGTCCTGGAATTTATAGTGTGATTCTGACCCATCACAGTGGACTTGAACGCTGTGTTGATACTGACTGCATACCCTGGTGTCTGCCTCCATTCCACAGCGCTTTCTTCTTCTGAGTCATTTTTTTGCTAAGTTTGTAGACTGATCATGTGTCTTTCTTAATATTTTCTTTACTTCTTGCTCTCAGAACTAAAAGTGGAATAGCAATCTGTAATCCTCTTGACTTTCGTCCCATGGCCTGTTTTAGAACACATGCATTTGGAAGGGTCAGCCTGAACGCGCTCAGAACTTGCCCTCCATGTCTATCACCACTAGGCTGTAGGCGAGATCAGCAGTCTCTGTTTCTGAGACAGCTTGTCTTCCTTCTTTCTTCCCAATGTCAGCTGAGAAATCTGTCAGTTTATTGTCTCATGCTGTTCAAAAGATAATAGTGTATTTACATAAATAGGTAACTTGGAAAAGCTTTAGAATACCTTTTTTATTGTAAAATACAATACATACAGAAAAGCACAGAAATATGCATAAATATCTTAATGAATTATAAAGTGAACATCCACATGCCTCTCACGGTCAAGAAATAGAACATTGCCAGTGCTCCCAGGGCACTCTTTTTCTTTCCAACTGCAATTCCTTCCTCTCCCCTAGAAGGGAACAGTAGAGAACTTGAGTTTTATGCTGATCACTGTCTTTTCTTGATTGTTTTCCCACTAACGTATATATCCCCGAGTACATAGTGTTATGTTTTTGAGCTCTGTATAAATGGAATAATATACATGTATTATTTTATATCTTATTTCAGTCTTATTGTGCATAAGACTTAACCCGTATTGTGTTTAGTTGCAGTTCACTTTGTTACTGTGTAGTATTCCACTGTGTATGTATACTACAATGTAACCATTTTCATGTTGGTGGACACTGGCTTGTGTTTCAGGGAATTATGAATATTGCTACTATGAACATTCTGATTCATGTATTTTTGATGGACATGTGCATGTATTTTCGGGAGTGGAATTACTGGGTCACAAGGTTATATGTATCAACTTTAGTACCTAAAGTTGTGCTCGAACTCTTTAGTACCTAAAGAGTTCCACCTCCTCCTCAGCTCTTAGATTGCCAGGTTTCTTCATTTTAGCCACTCTAATGGTGTATGAGTGTGGTTTTAATTTGCATTTCTGGGCTTTGACTGTAGGTGCTTAAGTAAGTACCTTTCATAAGAATATTGGCCATTGAGATACCCTTTTTTGAAGGACCTGCTCAGAGCTCTCACCCGTTTTTCTAGTTGGCTTGTCTGTCTCTTTGTGATCTGTAGGAGTTCTTTATGAATTCTGGATGCAAGTCCTTTGCTGGTTCCTTCTGCTGCACATTTCTTCTTCTGCTTACAGGTGTCATTTGATGAACCAGGAGTTCTTAATTTTAATGTAGTCTAAATTTTATCAGCCTTTTCCTTTAGGCTAGTACATTTTGAGTCATGTTTAAGACTTTTTTTTACTACCTGATGTTATGAAGATAATGTTTCTAAAAAGCTTAATTGTTTTGTCTTTCATATTAAGTATATAGACCACCTGTAGACAATTTTATGTGGTTTAATGTAGGGAGTAGTCTTTATATTTGCACACATGCCAAGTTTTTCCAGCACCATTTATTTAGAAATGTTTTTTTCCCTATTCCCCCAAAGTCCTTTGTTGTAAATCAAGAGTCTATATACACATGGGTCTATTTTTAGGCTATTTTGGCTGTTCTTTGTACCAATACCACTATTTTAATTACCGTAGCTTTCTGAAAATATCTGCCAGAACAAATCATCATACCTTCTTCTTCAATAGTGTTTGGACTCTTCTCGGCTCTTTATACTGCCATATAACTTACAGAATGAAACCCAGGCCAGTGTGGGTCCGTTGGCTGGAGCATCATCCCATACACTGAAAGGTCCAGGCTTCAGTTTCTGGTTGGGCACATATATATCTGTCTCTGTCTGTCTGTCCCTCTCTCTTTCTTCCACTGTGCTCCCTCCCTCCCTCTCTCTCTTTCTCTAAAATGAATAAACGCCCTGACTGGTGTGGCTCGGTTGGATGTCTTCCTGCAGAGTGAAAGGTCATTGGCTTGATCCCTGGTCAGGGCACATGCCTGGGTTGTGGGATTGGTCCCCAGACATGAGCGTACCAAGACGCAACCGATCGATGTTTCTCTCCCACATTGATGTTTCCCTCTCCTCCCCCCTTCCTCACTCTCTAAAAAAGAATAAATAATTAAAATCTAAAATCAATAAACATTCTTTAAAATTACAGAATCACTAAACTATAGAATTTACAAAAAGTTTTGGGGGATTACAAAAAGTTTGGGGGATTTACAAAAAGTTTTATTGAGATTACATTAAATTTATAAATCACTTTAGGGAATGTTGACATTTTTACAATATTGATTCTTTCCATCCGTGAACATGATACCTCTCTCCATTTGTGTAGATCATTAATTCCTCTCAAAGTGTTTTATGTGTAGAGATCTTACACATCTTTAGTTTGAATTATTACCAGGATTTTAATATTTTAATGCAATTATAAATGTTATTTGAAAATTTTTATATTCTCTTTATTGCTCCTTAAATAAAAATACATTTGATTTTGGTGTTTTTCACCTTGAATCCAGCAACTTTGCTGAACTCACTTATATGAATAAGTTTTCTGTGATTCCTTCATACTTCCTGTTTTCTAGCTGTACTGTATATGGGTAGTAATAGTTTCAGTTGTTCTTCTGTCAGCCTTAGGCAATTGATTTCTTTTTCTTACGCCAGCTAGAACCTCCCGTACAGTGTTGGAAGGAAGTGGTGTGATGTTGGTGGGGTCATCCTTTGCATTGCCCAGTCTCAGAGGGAAAGCTTTGAACCTTTTACTGTTAAATACAATGTTTACTATAGAATTTGTGTCACTGCTTTGTGAAATTTAAGTATGTTCGCTTCTGTTCCTAGTTTTCTGTGAATTGTGATAATTTATTGTTGAATGTTATGAAGTGCCTTTACTGCATGCATTGAGATATTCATGAGACTTATTTTATTGTTATGACATATTACACCAGATGATTTTCTAATGTTTAACTATCACTATACTACTGCAGTAAATCCAACTTAGTCATGAGGTGACACCCTTGTTACATGATGCTTACAAGTTGTTTAGGATTTTTTTGCACCTGTGTTTATGCACATGTTATTCCTTGATATCAAGGTTATGTTGGTTTCTAGAAATGAAGTGGGGAATAGCCCTTTTATTAATTCTGTGGAAGAATTTGTGTGATTTCTGTGTTGTTTCTTGTTTGCTAGTGAAGTCATACCTAGAGTTTCCTCTCTGGAAGGTTTGCAGTTATGGATTCAAGATTATTCACTTTTTTGTATTTCTTTTTTTGATTGTATTACTTACTTGGATTTCTGTAGATATTTCTGCACTTTGTATAAAATTTCAGATTTATTGACATAGTAGCCTCATCCTTTTTATGTCTACAAGATTTGTGGTGATGGTCCTTATTTCATATCTGCTGTTGGTTACTAGTGAATTCTCTCTTTTAATCCTCATCAGTCTTGCCAGGGTTTTAATTTTTTTATCAGTCTTTTCAAAGAACCACATTTTGAATTTAATTTTCTCTTTTCTAATGTTTATGTACTCTGTGTGTATTTCATTTTCTTTCCTTGGCTTTATTGTATTGTGTCTTATTTAGTTTCCTGAAAAAAATTTTACTTTAATTTTTAACCTTTTCTACTATATACACATAAAGCTGTAACTTTAGGGTAGGCAGAGTTAAACTGTATCCCACAGACTTTGATATTGTTGTTTAGTTCAAAATGTTTTCTAATTTCCATTGTGATTTCTTCTTTAGCCGTGAGTGTGTTAGAAGTCTGTTTCTTAATTTCTTAATGTTTAGTTGTTTGTGTTTTCTCTTTGTAACTGCACTGTCAGTAAACTTACTTTAAATTACTTGAAAGGTCAGATCAATTACTTCAGCCCTAGGAAATGTATTATCTTTGCTCTCTGTGCTTTAAAATAATGAGTGTTCTGTAGTTGTTAGACACTGAATTCTGTATATGTCTGTTATTATCAGTTATGTTTAAGTTGTTCAGCTTCATGGCTTTACTGATTTGTCTGCGTACACAGTTGTTTTCTCTGCTGGTTATAGTTTTGTCTACTTTGAGTAGTTTACTTTAAATTTCTGAAGCCATTTCTTAGGTACTTACAGATTTGAAAATGTTATACCTTCTTCATAATTTGAACTGTTATCTTTGTGAAATACCTCTCTTCAACCAGTCTAACACTCCTGACCTAAAGTTTACTTTGTCTAGGATTAATATAACTATCCCAGTTCTCTTTTGACTAGACATGGTATATATCCTTTATTCCTATCCTTTTACTCTCTCTCTGCCTTTCTGAATTTTTATTTTTTATATGCATCCCTTATAGACTTCAGTATAGTTTTTTAAGTCTTTTTTTAGAAAACTTTATTGATTTTAGAGTGACAGAAGGGGGAGAGAGAAACATGGATTTGTTGTTCCATTTATATATTCATTGGATGATTCTTTTTATTTTTTTAAATGTTTTATTTATTTATTTTTAGAGAGAGGGGAAGGGAGGGAGAAAGAAGGAAAGAAACATGGGACAGACTCATCTATCTGTTGCCTCTTGCACGCCCCCACCTGGGGACCTGGCCCACAACCCAGACATGTGACCTGACTGGGAATCGAACTGGTGACCCTTTGGTTCCCAGGGCAGTCAGGGACTTTTCTGAATTATTTCAGAAAATTTTTTGTTTTGTTTGTTTTCCCTGCTTGATTCTTATATTTTCTTCTGACCTAACTTCTGGTCCACTAATTCAACAGTATCTTTCTGTCTCCTTCAGAATGGTTATATTAAGCCTGTCTTATAGCCACAGTGTCTAGGGTTTCTGGTTTCTGTTGTTTTTACTGATTTTCATTTACATTGTCTTGTCTCCTTTTGTGCTTGGTCACCTTTGTTTGTATTCAGACACAGTATTTGAAAAAATATTTGTAAAAATATTTTGAGGCCTGAGACAATGTTACTTTCCTCCAAAGAATATTTTTCATTTTTCAGGTAGGTCCTAGGGTACTAGCCATCTGGGATTACTTTAATCCAATTCTAAGGATTACAGTTTTCTGTACCATTCAGATGCTAGGCTACAGAGTCTGCAAGGACTATTATAATTTCAGTTTAGCCTTAAGTGTAGGATACAAACCTTGGAGATCCTAGCGTCAGGCATGGAAGTTTTGCCAGGCCGCAGCCCACACCCTTGTATTGGTCTGGACTCCCACTTGTATTCTCTACCCCAGAGGTTAGCCAACTCTTTCTGTAAAGGGCAAGAGAGTAAATATTTTAAGCTTTGTAGACCATACAGTCTTGGTTGCAACAATTAACGCTACCATTGTTCTACAGAAGACCCGTAGACAATGCGTGAATTAATGAGCATGAATGTATTCCAGTAAAACTTTATTTACAAGGCCAGATTTGGCTTATGAGCCATAGTTTGCTGACCCCTGATAAAGTCTGTGAGAAGCTCTGCTCAGACTCTCAGCAACCTCTTAAATTTAGATCAGCCCTCAGTGCTGGCCTAGCCTCCTTGTTAGCTTTCTAGTGCCTTTAAGTATCTATTGTTTTTTTTATGTTTGTTCTAGTTGTTCTCAGCAGGAGGTTTGATCTGAAATACCTAGTCTGCATTATCAGAAACTAAAGTTATACATAGTCAATTTAAAAGCAGTAAGATTTTTTCCCCTCTGATCTCAAGAAAGTTTCTTGAGTTGTTCTCAGAGAATATCTTTCACTAGCACCTGTGATATAGACATGTTTTCTTTTTTAACTTTTTTAAGGAAACTGAGTTTCAGGGCATCTATCTGTACTCTTCCTAGAGAGATTGTGTTCTTTAAAGACCAGTGTTGTCTGTCAGAACTTTGTGTGATAATAGAAATGTTTTGTTTGCACTGTTCAATATGGTAGCTGCTAGCCAACTGTGACTATTGCGAACTTGAAATATGGCTACTGCGAATGCAGAACTAAAATTTTACTTATTTAACTTTAGTTGGTTTAAATTTAAATAGCCATGTGTGCATATTTAGTTTGGAGTGGATGCAGTTTAGAGGAAAAGAAGAATTTCATCCTCGTACACAGTGTGTCCTTTTCACTCCAACCCACTGAAGTGCCTATTTCCCAGTGCTCTTGCCAGAAATAATCAACCTAAATATATTTGCTGGATGATACCGCACTAAATGTCTTAGGCCTGGCAGAATGTTTCCATTTACTTCTACCATTCATCTGGTGTGATGGAAGGACTCTTATTACCCTAAATGGGCCATGTAAAAACTGATACAGTCACACAATATACTTTATAACATGTGTTTTTCTTTGCAGGGAAAGGGGCGTCTTCGTCGAGGAAACTGTCCAAGTCCATCCTCTCCTGTTGCCGTGGGGTTGCCCCCCGTGTCCGATGCCCCAGAAGAGGCCTTGACTGGTGATGCAGCCACGGAGACGGACGTGACGGAGCAGCAGCGTGCGGCCATGCAGCAGGAGGAGAGGGTGCTCGCTGAGCAGATTGAGAGCCTGCAGAAGGAGAAGTGAGTGCACCCGACCTCTCCCGTGTGTCAGGCGGCACAGGGGATGTAGAGGGGACACGTTGGCACCTCAGGGAAGGAAGCTCGGTTAGCAGGGAGACCTGAAGCTGCTACGGTGATGACTCTAAACAGGTTGACTGGAACAGGGTGGATCAAGGAAATCTCGGCCAGGATTCCTAACAGACAGATCAGAGACCAGCTACATGGAACAGATTTGTCTTAAAAAAGAGTAATAAGGATTCCCAGGCTAAGACAAAGTCCCTTCCAAGAATGGGCGTTATTCAGAACTCCATGAAGGAAGGATATTATCTGAGGATCAGTATACCCTCGGGACCAGCAACTAGATGGTCAGAGTAGGGTAGCAACTCTAATGGGTGCTAGGATGATGGGTAGGAAAGTGGTTGTAATTCAGGATACGGGCAGATAAGCAGCAAAGGTGGGTAACCTTTACCATAACTAGAGCAGAGGTAGGTAACAAACATCTTGGGGGGAACGTGAGCATCACATTGTTCTTTCTGAAGGTACCATATACTGATTCTAATTGACGATGATGATGACTCTAAATTTCGTGGGGGTTTCTGTTCCTCAGTTCCAGGATCCCAGATCTGAGAGCTCGATTCATGTGGGGATATGAGCCTGTGAAAGTACTGTTTGCCTGTCAGGATTGATTCTAGAATTTAGGCAAGCTGAAAAAAAAAAGCAACTGGAGCTCACAGTGAGGCAGAAGTGGCAGGTGCACGTGGACTGTGTTATTTGATAGAAAATTACCCAAAAAGAGCACCTAACTCAGCTCTGATGAAAATGGTATTAGAGGCATTGAAGGAAGAATTTGTAGGAAGGGGGAAATCTTTCTAAAGAAAGGAAAAGCCATGAACAGCCTCGGAGTTGTTAATACACATGGCTTATGACAGTGGTAATTGCAGCAATGAGCTTCTCTGACATTATCTTTGAAAAGATTGTCTAAGCTAGGTTGTGGAAGTGAAGCTTAGAGGGGTTGGAAAGGGAGGAGACAACAAAGGGAGGAAGAATTGGATGAGGAAGTTGTGGGCAGGTAGAGTATTGGATTCAGAACTGGTATATTTCCAGGTAATGATGCACCCTAGGATCTGCTCATTGGAGAAAGTTGCCTGTATAAAGTGGAGGAAAGGTTATTAGAAGTTGCAGACATAAAGGAACTCTGGTGTTAGGGTACTGAGGTGAGCTGTTAAAAAGATATTGATTGAAATAGATTAGGGTGATGTCAGGCACTAGCGAGAAAAGCAAAATAGGAACCAAGTACCGAAGACTGAAGGGAGTAAGGGGCATGACTGAAGTAGCCGGCTGATTGAGGAGGAGGAGTAGAACATTCAGTAAGTGGAGATGGCATGAGTTTCAAGGGCAGAAGAGCTCAATCTGTGTTACTTCATCCAGAGGTCTCCCTGTGGTCAAGGCAGAGAATATAGTCTGTAGCCAGTTAGTCAAGTTTCATGGAGAATAGTTGAAGAGTTGGAAGGAATCTTAGAGATTATCTAGGCTAATCTCTTTGTTTTGTGGATGAGGAAGCTGAGGTCCATAGAGAGGAAGGTTCCTTCCAGAGACTTCTGAATGAGAGTGGGTTTAGAACACCAATCTGATTAGCCCAGAATTCATTTTACCAAAATACCTTACAGCTTTGGCCTCTTTCCCACCCTCACCCTTGGCCCTTCTGTAGGCCCAGCCTTTGTTGTCATTTTGTCTTTAGTACACAGGTGACAAACACAAGGCCTGCAGGCCAAATCTGGCCCTCCAGCTTGTTTTTTATCCGGCCTAGCACTTTGTTTCTACCCAGTGGTGGCACTGAGCTCTTGCTTAGCTGTTAAGGAGCAGTTACATTTATACAGCCCTAAAATTATATTCAGCCCTTTGAAGGCCGAGAGGCTGATGTGGCCCCCGGTGAAACCGAGTTTGACAGCCCTGCCCTAGTACATGCAGTGTCAGCCTTCAGCATCACTGTAGTGTGCGGGTCCTTGCCGCCACCCCGCAGGGGACTGCTAACAGTGGGACTTTTTGCTACTTCAGTTTCTGACTTTTGTGGAAGGTCTTTTCCCCTCTTGGCTTCCCTCCACTTATCAAATACTAATGGATTTCTTAATTGTATCTTACAGGGAGGAGCTAACATTTGAGATGCTTGTACTGGAACCCCGTGCTTCTGATGATGAAACCCTTGAGTCTGAGGCCTCCATTGGGACTGCCGATAGCTCAGAGAACTTGAACATTGAGTCTGAAGGTGCAGTCCCTGAGAAATCAGGTAAATGAACACGTTAGTACAAAGGAGGATTAAGGATTCCCAAACTAAGACAAAGTCCCTTTCCAGAATGCCTTGACCTTACGTGAAAAGGTGACAGGGTCCTAAGGAGTTCAAATATACTGATCTTGTGAGGCTTTCATGTAAATTGTTTATTAGATGAAACCTTCAATGCGGCTTTTTAGTAACTTAATGTTTTCTCATACATTCACTTTACCACAGAGAAAAGCCTATGATCACAGTAATATTGTCTTACTGGCCCACGACCCATTTTCTAAGGGTGGGTAGTTTTTCATGTGACAGCGACAGCTGCGGGCCTCTCCTAACGGCACAGCCAAACTCCAGGCCCCGTGGGCTGGCTCTGAATTGGTATACGTAGAAATGGGTGGTGAGCTCTTCTCAAGCTGTGCGTGTGCACCTCCAAATCCTATTCTATTTAATTTCACATGTAAATAGTGACACTCCTTAGATGAAAATTTGCTTCAGAGGGAACTGCCATTTACAGCTTTGGTCTCTTTTCTGTGTTAGAGAGAAGCTTAACCCTTAGCACCCTGAAGGCAGCTGGCAAGCCTGAGCCTTCTGGCAAGTTGAGAAAGCAGCTAAGAAAGCAGCACGACTCTTTAGATTCAGTGGACTCTTCGGTGTCTTCTTTCTGTTCATCTAACACCGCATCTTCTCACGGGACCAGAAAACGATTCCAGATTTATTCCAAATCTCCGTTCTACCGAGCTGCCTCTGCTGGGGAGGCCGTGGGAGTGGAGGGCCCACTGGGCCAGACCAAAACCCTGGAAGACAAGCCTCAGTTCATCAGCAGAGGAACCTTCAACCCTGAAAAGGGCAAACAAAAATTAAAGAATGTGAAAAGCTCACCTCAGAAAACCAAAGAGACCCCAGAGGGGACAGCGGTGTCCAGCCGCAGGAAGACTGCGGACCTGGACTGCAGCTCCGCCCAACAGCCAGCTCTCTTTGGAAATAATGAGTTCATGGTCTGAACTGGCAGACACGTGTCCCTTCATGGCCGCAGAGTGGTGAACACATCTCATCTTTAGGGTCCCTGCGCATCACCTCGTCCACAAGAGTCCACCCTGAACGAGGCCCTGCCTCTCGCCCAAGCATGCCAGTGAGACCTGGTGCGCTGAGTTCCTGGGCCTCACGGTGAAGTGGAAAGGCCTCTCGGAAGCCTGCTGGGGATGGAGCCAACCGTGCCTTGGCTGCTGTATTAGACTAGAGATTCCACTAATGAAGCCCCTTGGCCCGGGCCCGAGGATTTGGGTCAGTTGTGGAGGCCTGTGTAGTCACCTCTCTTCCATCCTCTCTTCCCTTTCCAGAGGTGGGTGTGGAACTGGGGCACACACTGTGGGCCTGAGGGACCCACTGATTTCTGACATATGAAGAAAACATACAAATCTTTCTTAACCATGAAAGCAAAAGCTGTTGGGTTTATTTTGGGATAGTGAGGAGCTGGGGTAGAATATACTTCTTTTCCAAGAATTTATAAACAAAAAGCCTGAGCCTTCTATTTTAAGATGTTTGAATAACACTTCATGTTCTATTCTGGGGAAAGTGGAAAAAAAAACCAGTTGTTTCCATCCGAGCTCGTCCCAGACCTCTGGTTACAGTGAGGAAGAGAGTAATGTTTTGTTCTTTGGTGATGTTGTAATAATAATCGACGCTGGTTGAACTCCTCGTTAGTTTCTGCCAAATATATTGCATGGGCTGAAGTTCCAGTAGCCACACTGTTCTCTACTCCCTGGTCCCAGGATCAGGTTTCTCTATTTTTTTCAAATGTCCCAGAGACAGGGTGATCCCTAAACATGAGGGTTTCACCCTAATCCATCCAAGGCTTTTCTCTTTGTATAGATTAAACTGAAGATCACATATCCAGCTGCTGGTAGATTTCAACCACAAACTCAAGACAAATGAGTTGACCATTTAAGCACTTCTCCCAGAACATTCGCACACAATACTGCATGCATAAGTGTTACAGAAAAGCTGCCAAAAAAGAAGAGAAAAGGTTTTCAGATGATCCAACTAACTTCTGTCTTCTTTTCCTCAGACCATCAGTATTAGATTTTTTTTAAATATCAAGGACTACTTGAAGCTACTTTTGTTAATATTCTGGTTACTGAAGTTTAATGTAAATATTTATGTACAATATGCATATTTCTTTTTAACCTTATGCTTCCCCCCTCCCACGGAATTTCTTACCCCAGATTAGGGATCGTTGAGCAGGGAGGTGAGAGCCACGCGTCCCTGGGTTGAGGGATAAGTCAGACCATCTTTCACCACTAGGTGTCTCCACACACCTGAGCTGTAATAGCATTTTAAGCTTCTTAGCATCTGGGGGATTAGAAATCTGTTTTTGCTATTTATAATATATGGAAAATGAAACATGATACCCTTTCTTGACATATGTATGTGAAAATGTTTATTTTTAAAGTTACTAAATGCATCTTGTCTAACTACCACGTGCACTGTTCTAAAAAAGAGCCTTTACCATCTGTAACCTGAATTTTGGTTATTCATGCTTCTTTGATTAGAAATTATGGAAATACTAAGATTTATGTCAAGGCGGAGTCTCTTCCTGTTACACAACACTGAACCTCATGCCACTGCTTAAGTGGTTGTCGAGCCCCGGAGCTGAGACTTAGGACATCGTTCTGAGTGGCAGCTAAAGGTGTAGCAGGAAGGAGTCTTACCTGTCCTGGGTTTGGGTTCCAAAATGTGCTGGGGAAAGGAATCTTTATACATCTCCGGAATGATGATAGTGAGTAAATATTTCATTTTAAATCCTGCAAATGTCTGCCACCTTGCATGCCGTCCTAAGGAGTGTAAATGTAAAGCCTTTAAAAATCTGACTTTGGGAAAATCTGGAGGAAAACCCAGTCCCTCAGCATGGTTGCGTCAAGGAGGGGTTGCTGCTGCCCCAGCCCTGCCATCCGCCGTCTGGCCCGGTGTCTCTGGGGGTTCAGTGCTCCGCTGCTGCTGGGCACCGGTCAGTGCCGCACGAGGAGGGGGCACCCTGGTGGCCGACTGGCTTGGAGGACACGTCCTGGCATGTGTTCTCCTTCTAAACCTTTGTGGGTCCTTCTGTCGTTACTGTTTGCAGAATAAGTTTTTGGCAGTCAAAAAAAACTACTCATATAGGACACTTTATAGAACTCGGCAACGGATGTTAAGATGTTAAGAGACTTTATAATTTTTCTCAGGGACCTGAAACCTGATTTTCGATAAAATTAAATAAAAAAATACATGTTTTTCAGTTACTAGATTTGTGGATTTCTAGTCATTTAACAAGCTGCCAGAGTGGGGGGCGATGGGGAGGAGAGATGTGGGCAGTGGCAGGCATGGGGACGAGTGTGGGGCCCTCCCTCTGAAGGAAGGACAGCCATGTCTTGTGAGGCGATAGGTATTGTTGGCCTGAGAAAGAGGTGACACCGTAAGTCTTAAAAACTGTCAGAGTCGAGTGCTGCGTCTCCTTCCACTCGATCTGCACCGATCCTCTTCCTGGTTCGGGTTATGTCACCACAAAGTGAGCTGCGTGCATTGCAGTCACTTACGACTGAGCTGTTTGACCTCAGTGTGTGTCACCTCTGTACTTCCACGGCTCCTCCTTTGCCTGTTCTCTTTGATCTCAGACAAACGCCTGTACAGCAGCAGCTGGGCAGCCCCACACTCGGAGCTCATCTTCCAAAATGAAGCCCATTCTGTTCCTATCACACCTTCCCAGTCCCAGACAAAGCCCGGATTTCAATTCTCCCCATTTAAAGCCACCACGCTCCTCATCATGAAAAATGTGATGGCAGCAGAGAAGTCTAATTTGGGGTCACATTGGGTATCACAAAATGAAGCGAATGACTTTAACAGCAGATACAGGGAGGGTTCAGGGAGGTGACGTGCTTAGTTTGTAATGTACTTTGTACTTCCGCCAGTTGAATGTTTTTGCTACTCGGGGCTTCTGAAAGCACAAAGGGAGATACCACCTTTCCTGCAGGAGCCTCGCAGAGGCAGTGGGACCTGAGGTCAGGGAATGGGGTGCTGGATCCCCGCCGCCTTCTCACTCCTAAGAAACCAGCCGCAGCTCTTCACTAACCTCTGCTGGAAGGTGAGCGGAGACTTCTTCGTTCTATCACGATGGGGTTGCTTTCACGGTCACAGACAGAGGATCCCAGAGACTTGCTGAAAAGAGGAGGTCCAGCCAGGAGCCACAGGCCCACTTCAGGGCCTGTGGGTCTTGGTTTTTTAAACTCAAAACTAATGAATGTGTACATTTCTAGTTCACTTTGGTGAACTAGAGAGAAGAAAATGTTCTCAGTATGCGTTCAAAGCTATGAGAGTTTTAATTTAAAAAAGAAACACAGTCCAGACTGCTTTTCTCATCCTTCTCTCCCCTCCTTTTTTTCCCTGGATGGGGAGCTGGACGTGGGCATGCATCCTTCTGTGTTGACAAACACGTCACGTCACCCGTAATTTTGTGACAGCTCTCCTACACTGCCCCTCAGCGCCACACTACCCTGGTGGTAAAATTTCTTGGTATTTATGGGAGTCCTCTTTCTACGCCCCTAAAACACTTTTAACCACTTTTCTCTGGAACCACTCCCACATTTGATCTGGTATGAAATGGTGACAGCGGAATGATGAGTGTGGGCATGATCTACTTGGTTTTATTGGTCTCCTGGTTGAAACTTTTCAAAAAAATCTCCACTGAGGGGCCGTCACCTTGCTGTCCATCCACATTGAATCCCTGTTTCTTAGCCTTCTTAGGCCATGTTAAAGTTGCACCTTTTGAACACGTATTTACTAGGGCAAAGAAAGGTGTGTACTACAGATTAGTGTTATTTTAATGGATTTAAATAATTTATAAGTATGCTGAGTGTAAATTTTTAAATGACTATGTATTGTAAAAGGACATATCCTGTGAAATACAATATTTTACTGTTCAACAGAATAATTCTCAAAGAAGAATGATTTATCTCACCCATGGAACTGATTACTTCCTGGTAACAACCAACAGGCACTTTGTAATTTCTTTTTGTTTTTTGGGGGGGGCTGTCGGGAAGCAAGACATCGTCTGTATAAAGTCCCGTCTGTATCACTCACAGTATGCACTGTATGGTTACACAAGCAGCTTGAACAAATCACTCCAATGGCTCATTAAAGAACAAAAGCTTCCAGAAGCCGCAATACGTGTGGTTTATTTTCTGACTAGCCTGGCTCCCACCCCGGGGCGCTGCAGCCTGATCCCAAGGAACAACAATGATTTTTACTGGTTAAGCTGATTTTTTTACAGGAAAGGACTGAGCCCACAATGGGCAAAGTGCAGGAGTAGTAGTTATTGGAGTTCAGTTGAGTTCAAGGAAAGGTGAGATTTAAGCTGTCAGTTTTCCGTACTGGATGCTACCTGTTAGCGGTCGAGGCTTCACTGGATGCACTTAGAGCTGGCTGGCCAGGGAAGGCAGTGTACATTAGGGTCCTAACCAAAAAGGCCATGAGGAAGTAGCAATGTCTGCTAATAGAGGGCCCAGGAATTCAAGCCTCATTTGCCGTTTTTGTTCTGCCACGACCTCCCGTCCCTTTGGCAAAGTCATTCGCCCTTCCTAGAGGTTAGTTTTCCTAGATGGAAGTGAGTTCTCCTCCCCAGGTTTACTTCTCTGGATAACTCCTACTGACTCTCAGGTCTGCTTGGAAATGTATTCCTCCCCCTTGAATCTGGTTAGATGTCTTGTGTTCTCAACAACTCCAAGTATTCATGGCATCAGAAAGCCTTCATGTAAGCTGCTCAGGGCAAGAACCACGACTCAGTGCTGTGCAGACCCTTGGATCACCAGCACTTAACGAAAGGGGCCAGCACTTGGATATCGGATGAGTGTGAGGTCAGGGGTTCCCAAGTGCCAAACCAAGTCTAAGGTGCAATTGAAAACAACAACAACTCTGCATTTTGCCCTACCAGTATACTCATTCAGTTTTTAGACTCTGAAGATTATCCTTTGTAAAGTTTTAATTTACATTTTTGCATTAAATTACATCAAAATAGGCATATAGTGAATTGTTTCTTTAAATATCCTTAATTTGCCAAATAAGACCTAGAAATGCCATTTTTAAAACTTGTTTCTGTGATACCTGAATTTACAACAAACCCTTCTGTGAAGACAAGCACATGAAGGTGTAAGGAGCTACAAGTTATAAAGAGACCAGGAAAAAAACACAGGGACCAGAGCTTTGATGTTTTAAAAATTGTTCTTTCTCACATATGGGGCAGCAGCACAGTGCCTTAGACCAGGGCCATAACTGTGAGAGGAGGCGAGGCCCCTGTGACAGCTGTTCAGTCCTGTAGGCGTCTCGCATGCCTGGTCAAGGACTGTGTCACTTCCCAGTACTGTGTTGCCATTTATGCATTTATTCAAGAAATGCTGAGCACCCACAGGTCCTGGTGGGTACGCTGGTGACCAGAATGTAACTCCCTGGCCCTGTGGTGCTTGCATTCAAGTGGGGGAATGATGTCTGCCACCTGGAGACTGGTCGTCCCTGACGTCTGGGTTCCACTCTCGGGCTGTTGATTAGTTTGAGGGGTGTTTCCTGGCAGCCCTTGAGTCTTTCTCCGCCCTTTGGACCTTTAAATACTCCTTTACGGATGGAGGAGAAGCAGGTCACGAATCTGAAAACTGCAACGGAAAGGAAAGGCCCAGATGGGCCCCCAAAGACTCCCTCTTGCTTACTTCATCACCAAAGACATTTTGGGCATTGAGGGGAAAAAGAAAGGTTTCACAGTACCCTCTCTCCTAGGGTACAGCAAGGGCCTTAAATGCAGTGAGAGCTGTTACCCATCCGCATGTCAGTGGGGCCAGTCTGCGGTGAAATGTTGAATAAATCCTGGGGTCCACTGAGAGCTGCATTGTATTAGGAAAACAGAGGCCTCTCCATATAGTCCAAGTGAGAAGGACTTAACATAGGAATTAGGGACTTAACATAAACATTGGAAGAACTGGGAAAGCACAGGTCAAGAATGACAACACAGATCTCAGCCGAAAGTTCCAAAGTTCCCAGAAGCTTGCCTGGAGGCCACTGCAGTTCCTGAGAAGGCCCCCCCACACACACACACACCCCCGCAGTCTCTTCCCACACACTCAGCTGTATCTGCCTCAGATGAATAAGGGCGTCTGCCTCCCCTTAGCAGTCGTGGGGAAAGGGATCCTGGGAAATGTAGTTCTTGGAGTCTACAGTGAACACAGCACTGTAGAAGAGGGTGGTACTGACACCAGGTTGACCGCAGGCAATCCAACCTATACCTCCTCTAACTCTCCCAGACTTCCTCCTGGAGGTCCCAGACAATCTCTCTCATGACACACACCTGCTGTGCCACACCCCCCACACACACCCTTTGTGGATTTCAGCAGGTGGCTTTTGCAGTCTTAAGTTCTCAAAAGCGAGGCTGTAGGATAAATGTGCCTATCTGGCGACATCTCAGCCATGCTTCTTGCTGAAGTTCCTTTGCTCAGGCTTTCTATACATAGGTCTTCAGTGTAATGGTATAGACATTAAATGACCCAAGTAACTGAGGCAAGTCTCATGCTTTTAGATGAAGAGTCTCAAGTATTTGAGTGTTTAGTCGGGAAGGACTTAAACTAGATGGGATTTGCCATACTCTCTCCCCTCTGGGCAACGACCTCGCTATTGTCATTTCCAAAGCAGAGTGTTCTGTCTTCCTCTGTCAGGGCAGGCTATCTCTGCCAGCCAGGAGAATCCGTACACAGGCTACAGGGCAGGGGAACCCCAAGGATTTCACAGACTTCTCACATGACCTTTTCCTTCTTGCCTTCGAACATTTCTTCTTTGAAGACAGAAAATGCAGCAGACCATTTGGTGGATTCCAGGGGTAGGGGGGCACGGCGGGGAGGCAGTGCCAGAGTTGAGCTAGTTAGGTAGGGTGGCAGCAGGGTTTCAGTCCTCTCTAAGGTCCCAGTTTTTTCATTTATAAATGGGGATGATTGGCCCCTCCCCCAGAGCGGATGGGAGGATTAAGTAACAGTGCATGATCAGCACTCCCTTCATTGGAGCCCATGCATGAAGTGCCTGATACATGTTAACTTTTTATTACTGTTCTTTCCAAGTCTCCTGGGTCTGTCCTTGAAAAGGGTATGAGATTCGTCTGAACTTCACCCTTCATAAGGAATTAAGAAATGATGGCGATTCCCTTTCACAAAAAGTGCCTATGCCTGCCTTGTGTTGAGATGGATGGTTCTCACCTTTGTTTATGGAGCAGTGAGGAAGGGTAAGAAGGAGAAAGAGAAGCCATGGGAGGGCGAGAGGCCATCGGGGGGCAGCTGGGCTGTTGGATCCTGTGGGGGATTTTTCTCGGGCCTTGAGCTCGCCACACCTGGGCGCTGACTCGGGCCGGGAGCCTCCCTGTGTGGAAGCCTCAAAGGGAGGGGGCCCTGGCCACATTCCTTTTCCGTGCTTGTGTTTTCACTTTTTCTTTGAGGTCCAATATAAAACAGTGATGTCCACAGATCTTAAGGGCACAGCTTAAATAATTTTTACAAAGGAATAGATCTGTGAAACCACCTCCCAGACCAAAATAAAGACCACCTCTAACACACCAGAAGCCGCCCATCCCAGGGTACCGCCCTTGCGGCCGTGGGCTCTGCCAGTCAGCCTCACCGGTCCTGGAACTGGAGCGGGACTTCTTCCTGGCTGCTTCTGTTCCGCTCTTACGTCTGTGAAACTTATCCATGTTTTCACATGTATTGGTGGCTTATTCTTTTTTATTTCTGTTTTCCATTATACGACTATACTACAATTTGCTAATCCATTCTACAGGCAATGTACAGTTTGGGCTACTACGAATAAAGCTGCCATAGCTATCCTTAGATTTCGGTGGACAGTTCTGCTGGGTGCAGGTGGAATTACCGAGTCACAGGGCAGGCAAAGGTTTTGCTTCGGTAGATGGTTTTCCAAAGTGGCTGTACCCATATAGCTCCACCTGCATTAGTTTTTGAACATGTCACAAAGGAGCTTCTCCATCGGAGTGTTCCCTATGGTCTTGCGGAAAAAGAGGAGCTCCACGCGTTCGGAGGTGATAAACCTCAGAGATGGGAGGAGGAGGAGCAATTTCCCAAACCTGAACGGGAGAGAGGGCACCGTCAGTTCTGTCGGCAGCGTCTGAGCTCCGGTGCCTCCTAGCAATGGGGTGGGGAGGCGAGGAGGGGGGTGGGAGGGCCAGGGGTGGGTAAGGGGAATTCGGGGAAAGGCCCCCTTCACTGGAGAGGTTGCCTCGCCCTGCCCCTGGCCCAGGTGGCCCCCTCCAATATATTTAGTTGAGGAGTGTGGTGGAAATAGTTTGTTATGTGTAAAGATTATAAAGTGATACATTCCTCACGTTAATAATATGTGCAATTCCGATCATTAATACTACATATATTTGAAAAGAATGTAAGCTCCCTGCTGTAAGCCACCTAGGATGATATGCCATTAGTGAAAATGTTCTGAAAGAATCATTTGTGGCTGAGATACTCATCCAGAAAACAAGTAATCATAGTCTTAAATAAGAGCCTTTTGCCAAGCAGGGAAGAAACAGTGCAGAGATGGTGGGGGGTGAAAGCCCCAAGGGACAGATGGAGGGATGGGCTGGACCCTCGTTGGGTTGGTGCCTGTGATAAGGCCACTCCCAAGCCAGGCCACTGCACGCTCAGCTTCCTCTGTGGGGCCTGCGGGAAGGCTCCCCGCCTCCCGGTCGTCCAAGTGGCCCTGAGCGGTCGTCCCCTCCCGGTGCCTTCCCACTTCTGTGTTTCTGAGCTAAGGAGGGTCAGGGCGAAGTAACCGTGAGGCCAAGTAGAGAAGCTTTTCACACTGCAGGAATTCGCCGGCTCACTGGTGGGTCACAACCAGTCTTTTAAAAACACACGCACACGAATATCAGAGTAAATTACACAAGCTAAGGGCAGGTGCGACGCGGTGGAACTTTGTTCACTGTCAGTGTGCATCTTGGGTGATGGTGGAAACTCTCTCTTCCCGGGTGTTGCTTTAAAAAGCGGCAGTGCGGTCGCCGTGCCGCAGCTCAGAGAGAACTCCAGTGTCTCTCTCAACAGTTCTGCCCGCAGTTGGTACTGAACTGCCATAGAAATGATGTTGGGAATCACAACCAGAATTTTGAAATTTGATAGCAAGCCAACAGGCCCAGACTTTTCTGGAAGCTGACCCCAACAGAACCGCAGCCGAGGAGAGCTGCTGCTGTCTGCTCTGTGTGATGGTCATCGCAGGCTGCTAGGTCGGGCCTCGAAACCGTGCTCTTCCTGTGCGCATAAGCAGCGGAAAGCTTTCTGTGCAATGCAGCATGTGCCTAGTACACTTTGGTTCTTCTCTGAGGGAAATTACCTCTCTTTGTGACCATTTTTCAGAGTGGAGGTGATTCGAGGGTGTGCATGTTAGCTTACTTCTTTGAGAGAACTGTTGGGAGCCCCGAGAGAATCAGGTAACATGGTCTGAAATGGCCGGGAGATTCCTGGAGGCCCAGCGCTCCTGCCCCCCACACTCACCCAGCCACACTCGGCCTGCAGGCCCGGTGCCCAGACCAGCCGGGGCAGGGCTGTGCCTGTGCACAGCCCTGTGCACGGGACCCCAGGAGATGTCCCTCCATCAGAACTGGTCATGCTCCCTCAGAACTACCTTTGCCTCCTCGCTTCCCTTTCTGTTCCACGACCACCTCCTCTGCCACAGCTCCTCTGCCCTTCCAACACCCAAGTGCTGAGTCTGACTCACTCCTGGAGGCACTCGCTCCTGCTGTTTTCTGTCCACCCCCAGAAGCAGACTCCATGGGCTCCCCTGGGGGATGGCAGTGTCCTCTGCCCATGCCACCACGCTGTTCGCATGAAGTCCAGCTCTGTGAGGTCACCCCTGCAGGCTCCCCTCTGCCTACCAGTCGGATGTGGCCTGGCTGGCCTCTCAAGCCCTGAAGAGGCTGGTCCGCAGCGCTGTTTTTGCCTGATCTCCCAATTTCTCCTGGGAAGCAACCCGTTGCCCCTTCCAAACTGGGCTCTTAGCCTCAGAACACATCCTAGTTTGCCCCTCTCTCTCCCTCTGTAAACGATGATTTCTCTTTTTTGAGACCCTAGCCCGCCTTGCAAGCCCAGCTCTTCCTCTACAAAGTTCCAGGCAGTTCTGCTGCACAACCTTGCTCCCCGTGGGTCTCTGCCTCCTGCAGATCCATTCACCCCCCAACGCCTGACCAAGTCGGTCCCCACCTTCAGTATGGTCACTGTGCCCAACATCCCTGGAAGGTAGCACCTTTGTCTCATGCACATTTTGGTCCCCAGTCGTGGGGCCTTGCACTGTGCCTGGCACACAGTAGATGCTGGCTGAACTGGGACCCTTGTCCTGTCTAATTAGTGCAGACCTGATGAGATGGAGCCCGACAGGTGGGCGGTGAGCGAAGAGGTGAAGGGACAGACAGGCGGGGAGGCAGGTGCTTGAGTCACCTCACAGGTTGGCAAGGGTGATGGGCCTCACAGTGCTGGCTCAGCATCACCTGGGACTGGTCCTGCAAGGCCTCCACGTGCTCAGGATCCTTCAGGCCCTGTGTTTCTGGAGAGGAGCAGCCGCAGTGAACTCCAGTCCTGGCCTGCCCTGCCCCTCACAGTCAGCCGGGCCCTCGGGAGGGGTGCACTCAGGCCTGCGCCTCTCTCCTCCTGCCCCCGAGGGGAGCAGTCTGCACAAATCGGGGTCTGTGTGGGTTGTTGGAGGACAAGTGAGAGGCAGAAGGAAGTCACCGCAATTCTCATCCTTCATTCCCAACTACTTCTCCGGTTGGGCAAAGACTCAGCTACCTGGTTTGAAGAGGACCAGGGCCTTCATGCAGGCAAACTCCGTGGGGTCCACCGCCAATGCCCGGAACCGTGAGATAGTTTCCTGCAGGAAGCGCATCTCCCCACTGGCCAGCGCCAGCCGGCCCTGGGAGCTGCCCGCAGCCACAGCCTCAGGTGGGGCCAGCAGGGGGCAGCTGTCCAGAGGCAGAGACCACTGTATGGCTCCGAGGAGGAAGAGTTCGCTCCAGGCCTCCTCCAGCAGGATCACCTGTGCTCAGAGAGGGCAGGGGGGAGGGCGAGGGCTGATCCCCAGCATCTCAGGCTCGGCCTGCAACTTCTGCCACCTTCTCAGGTGCCCTAGGACAGGAAGGGCTGGTCTAGGGTGCCCAGAATGTTCTCCTGGACTCCTGATGTTAGCCAGAGTCCCAGAGCTCCGGGATTTGGTGCCATCTGGCCCGGTGGCCTGGGTTCCATCCAGAGCCCCACCTGGAACATTTAGGGAAGTCTAGGGCCAGGGGGAAGGTGGGCGGCCTTGGCGACACTCCTGACGAGCACCTCACATGGAGTGTACTTGGGAGACGCGGCCTGACTTCTGATCCAGACCCTGGCACAATCGGACCCTCCGCGTGCCTCTCTCCAGGTTTGTCACGACAGGTTGGTCAGCTTGCCCGTGGGAAGCCCAGGGAGCATCCCAGAGTTGAAACGGTTGGGCTGCAACTCAGGTGCTGAAGTCAGAGGCCTTTATGCTCCAGGGGAGCCCACAGCTGCCCACTCTGCTTCTCGGGGTTTGCTGACCACCCTGTCACACACAGTGTCCGCAGGACATGCGGTTTTGTCTAGCAGGAGAGCCTTCAAATTCCTGGTCCCTATGTGTCCTTGGCCATCCTCGCCTCCTAGGTTCTTGCCCCAGCCATAACCTCTGCCCAAAGATGTGACCACTAAGAGTCACACCCCTGAGACACACAATCCTGACATAACTGACTCAGAGGCACGTGCCACCCCCGTCCCCAAGGCTCCAGGGGCTCCCTGAGGGGCGCACCTGATCCCGGAAGGGCAGCTTGGAGAACACAGGCAGGCTCTTGGCCCACTTGACGGCCAGGAAGAGCAGGCGAGCTGATGTCTCGTGGATGCTGTCCAGACCGTGGGGGGAGGGCGATGAATATGGGGACGAGGGGCACTCGGGGTCATTGCTGGTGACATCGATGTTCTCATCAGCTGTTGGAGGAGGCTGTGACGTAAGCCGCTACTCCTCGGCAGGACGCGGTGGAGGGGGTCTGGTGTGCAGGGGGGTGGGGGGCGGGGCTGGTGTGCACAGGGTCCTGAGTGTGGGGATAGAGGCTCTTCTCCCACTCACCGTCCTCTGGCTCCAGCTTAGCGCAGGTTTCAGCCTTTATCAGGCTTGCCAGGAAGTGGTGGTGGCCTGGGGGTGTGAGGGTCCCAGGCCCCGGGGCTCTGGCTGCAGTCACAGGGGTGGTGCCCCCTGGGCTGGGCCTTGCCGGGGCCAGGGGAGCCGCCAGCGTCTCCGCCTGGGACTCCCTGTTAGACTCCGTGCCGTCAGGGCGGACCTGGGATGTGCTGCGGGGCTGACGCTCATTCTGCACAGCTGGGGGGGCAGGAGGGGTCAGGACACCCCACCAGCCACGCGCCCCCACCTCTCTGCCATCCCTCTTCGGTCGACTACCGGCTCACCGTCCTGGTTCATGCCGGCCTGCAAACACTTCCTCAGCCGGCAGGCCTGGCACTGGTTCCGGTGGGCCTTGTCCACGGGGCACATCCCTGCGCCCACCTGGCACCTGCAGGCAGAGGGGAGCCCAGGCGTCGGTGTCCGGCTCAGGCGCTGGACCGTGGGCTTTGCCCGTGTTCGCTCTGGCCACTTCTTCCCTGAACACCCCTGCCCTCCGGGACCCCCCTGGCAGAGCCCAGCCCCCCACCTGTAGATAAGCCTGCGCCTCACACTCCTCTTGAAGAAGCCGCTGCAGCCGTTGCAGGCGTAGATGCCGTAGTGCTTCCCGCTGCTGCTGTCCCCGCACACGCGGCACTGCAGGGGCCGGCTGGCGCCTGGGGGTGGGGGGCAGGCTGGGCCGGGGCAGCTCTCACACCCCTTCCTCCTGTTCAGGGACCCTCTGGACCCCTTTCCCACCTGGATGGAAAGGTGTCTCCCCTCTCCTAGTACCCCTGCCCCACCGCACCCACCCAGCTTCTGCCCTCACACCGCCCCGCCCCCCGGGCTCCTCCTCCCCCGGCCACTTTTCAACAGGCCTGTGGGCTCTGCCCCCACGCCCCGCCTGCCATTCCCTCTTTCTGCGGGCGGCATCCGGCCCCACTATCCCATAGAAACGTTCCTGACAACACCACTGGGACCTCTGCTGACGAACCCTAAGCTTGCTTCTCTCTTCTTGTCAGCTCGGTCGTCCTGTCCGGCCTCTGCTGACCCCCATGTTTCTAGGATTCTGGGTTCGCCAGCGGATTCCGGTGAGGCTGGTCCTGAGTCGCTCTGGCTCTATTCATGGTGCAGCTTTGCTCCCCGAGGGCCGAGATCTTACCTGCAGGAAAGCCGTACCTGTCTGCTCCTCTCCCAGGTCCCATCTGCCCGGAGACTCCTTCTTGGAGGCAGCCGCAGCCATGTGGGAGCTTGTGGGAGCCCAGCCCGCAGGGCCTCGGGCAGCCTCCGCCTTCCCGCCCGAGGGCGGCCTGCCGGGACTTCTCCCTTTGCCTGGTCCCGGAGATCCCCCTGGTCTCCACTCTCTGTCTTCCCGCCTCCCTTCCCCTCCCTCTGACTCAGGAGCTGCCCCACCGTCCCCTCACGGCAGCGGCTTTGGCTCGGGGAGATTTCTTTCAGGGCAGTGCTGGACGCAGCTTATGATCCTCTTAATCTTTACCGTCTCCCCAGAGGATCACCGGCCACACCTGCAGCATGACCAAGGTGTGGCTGGAGCGGTCAGTCCTGCTGGCCCCACACCAGCCCCCCGGGCCGCCCAGTCAGTGTCCCTGGGTCCCTTCGTTCCAGTGTCCAGTGCCAAGTCTTGAACGGAGGTGTGGACTCCACTTTCTCCAGGACTTTATTCTTTTTGAGATGCTCAGTCAGCTTCTGGGCACAAGCGTGTGGCCGAGGCGTGTGTGTCTCCATGTGGCCCTGTGCATGAGGTGGCGGCTGTGGGTCTGGGCTGGGCCAGCTCTTTGCCCCAGTGGTTCTCCCCCACTCCCTTGATACAGGACTGCTGAGGGGTCGGGACTAGAGGGTCCTGGCCCCCCTAAAAGACTAGCGCTCCCCAGAAACCCGGCACAGGCCCCGCAGCATCACACCGGGAATGGGCCCGGTGTAGGGTCTGAGGACGGCTCGGAGGCGGGGACGCCTGGGGCCCAATGCGGAGGGTCGCCTTCAGGCCTGCAGGGCGGCAGAAGAGGAGTTCGCAGTTGGTTTTCCTCCCCACCTGGGGAGCCGGGCTCCAGGACAAGAGGGGGTGAGGACACGGCCCCCGAGCCTGACCACAGGCTCCTAGGCGGCCTCCCCTTCCTTCCCTGACTTGGCCTCGCCGCCCCAGGCGGGCCGGCCCCTCGGCGGTCCCCGGGCCCAGTCTTCCCAGCCAGAGTCAGGAGCCCAGTGATGGTTACGAGAGGAGGAGGCAGAAGGAATTTGCCTCCTTGGACAAAGCACCAGACCCCAGAGGGAGGGTGGAGAGAACAGAGACAGACCCAAGTTCAAATCCCTGCCCCCTCCCAGGCCAGCCGTGCATCCCTGAGCAAGTGGTTTAACCCGTCTGTAAAGAGGGGTAACGAAAGTACCCGTCCTGCAGTGTAGTCAGAGGCCCTCAGTATGAGTATAAACAATGATGGGTGCTATTATGGGATGTTGTTATTGTTATTACTTCTCCAGGGCATTGAGAGGATCATGGAGCAATCCTCAGAAAACGAACTTTTCTTTCCCTGCCCCACCCCTCCCCCACTCCTGCCCCCGAGCCCAGGCTGGAGCAGAAGTCCCCATGTTGGGCTGGAGGGGACCCCCATCCGCAGCAGACTGGAGCTCACCTCTGGGGTGAGCCAGGGGAAGGGGGTGGCTCAGCCTTGGGGCCCAGGTAGGAGGGGGCACAGTGGGAAGCTTCTGGGAGGGTGGCGGAGCTAAGGGGACAGACGGGTGGGCCAGGGCCTCACGTACGTGGCGTTAATCCTCACTGTGACAGAGGAGTGCTACCGGGGACTCAGGGAGTCAGCCCGAAGGGCCTCACAGGGTAATCTGCTCTCTGAGGCCTTCAAAGGTTGAGGCCCCTGGGCTGAGGCCTCTCACCGGCCTCTGCGTCTGTGATCACCCCTCCACCTACCCCTCCTGCCAGGCAGCCGCTCGGGACCCTCCGCTACAGGGTCTCCAGCTCCACCTCACCTCCCAGGCCAAGGCCAAGGGCATTTCCCTTGAACTTGGCTGACCAGTCTTTCCTTCCCAAAGCTCCTCTCTCCCTCTTCTTTGGGAACTCAGATCTTCACCCTCTTCCTCCCAACTCAGAGCTTGTCACCTCCTCCCTGTGGCCCCAGCAGACCTCCTTCCCTCCTTGGGCGACCCTGCGCATATTCCTGGCTTCCTTGCTGACTTCACACCACACTCCTGCCTGGGCTCTGCCCGGGCTCTGCCCCGAGCTTCCAGCGCCTGGAGCCTGGTGGGGGGACCATCCACAGGCCCCAACAAACCCTGCACGCCTTGCCCGCACAGAGATGGGCAGCAGGGCAGGCCTGGGGCCCCCTGGAGCACGTGTGTGTCGGGAGGAGAGCACCGAAGTCTCCGTGAGGGCCTCTGCTCCTGCAGCTCTGGGCCCAGGAAGAGCCCCTGGCAAAGGAGCTGAGAGGGGAAATTAGGACAGCGTGGGCCACCGCAGGACAGGAAGGGGAGGATTCAACCCGGCCCAGTGTCCTGCGTGGTCTTTTGTATCGTGAGTAAAAGCTGTCAGGAAGAGTTCACACACAAACACTTGCAGTATCATGTTCAAAACTCACAGAAACCTTCTAAAGAATTTATCCTCATTGGCCTCAACTCACAGATGAGGAAACTGAGTTGCAGAGAGGGGAAGCTTCAGGGCCACACAGCTGCTGAGCGGGACTGGGGCTGGAGACAGGGTTCAAACATGCGTCTGATCCCCAAGCCCCTGCTTTCGACCAAGGAGCCCTCCGCGGGCGGGCACTCTGACATCTCTGGCCTGAGCAGAGGAGTCAGGCGCCCTTGGCAGTGGCTCTGAGGAGGAGGGGAGCCTGGGTGGGGGGGTGGGGGGGCTGGAAGCAGAGACTCACTGAGAAGGAAGGAGACAGAGCTAAGGGCTTTGTAGGAAGGGAGGCATTGAGGAAACGGTTTTTTTTTTTTTAAATCAAAGGAGACATTTAAAAACTATTTAGGAAGAGGAATTCCTTTAAACATTGCGAGATGAAAAGGAGTCACAGAGGGCACGGATACAGCTGGTGGGGGAGCAGCTGCCTGCCACCTGGGCAGCCAGGGCGTGGCCGCGTGCTCAGAGGGGCTGGCTTTGGCCTGGAGAGGGGCTTTGGTGTTTTGAAGACTCTTGCTAATTTGAAACCAATGTGAGCAATGATAGGAATAATAGGAAATATTTATTAAGAAATGGTTATGTGCCGGGCACAGTTCCAAGTGTCCGTACACTGGAACTCCATTCGTCTCCACTCGGCACCACCTTCCTGCCCTGTGAACCTGGGAGAGCCCTGCCTCTCTGCGTTTCACTTCCATCATCTCCAAACTGGGTCAACCAGTGTCCCCTTGGGGCTGTGCTGGGATTAAAGGAGATGGCACTGAAGGCATGACCCCGTCCCAGCTGAGAGGGAGGAGGCGGGTGGAAGCAGGTCAGAGGGCAGAGGTCGGGAGTGAGCGCTGCGGAGAGGAGCCTCGGGGCGGGGCTTCGGGCCTGCTGTGTGTGTGTGTGTGTGTGTGTGTGTGTGTGTGTGTGTGTGTGTGGGCATCCGGTTTCCCTGACATCCTCCGCAGGGAGGCAAAGACTGGGAGAAGATAGGCACCAGGACTGCTCCCCACTTCATTCCTCCCGGCAAGTGCATGGGAGAACCACGGGGCAGGAGCTGAAGGCATCGGAGAAGACCTTCCAGGCGGAGAAGGAGGGTCCTCGGTTCCCCCAGGTCTTCTCTCCGCAGCTCTGCTACCGACTGGCGTGCCCAGCCCCTCCCACCCTCCAGGCCTGTCCAGGGCTCCTCTTCCCTGGCCGCCTGCCTGGACTCCTCAGTGCCCTGCTTTCCTTCCAGAGGCCCCTTCAGGGCCAAATTTGAGTACTGAACTTCACTCCAGGTCAACTTCTACACAGTCTAGTTGGAAGATTCCAGGGACCGGGCTCAGAGTTTCAGGTCACCTTTACTTTTAGATAACAAGGCACTCAATGGACAAGAACCTTTTGTAACTTGTCTAAATTTTCTGAATGTTCTATAGTGGGTGCGTATTATGATAGAATGGCCAAAAATTTTTTAAATTCATTGAAAATAAAGGCACCCACATGGTTTGCCCTGCCCGGGCTTACTCTGTTTATTTTAGCTTCATTCTGCTGCCCCCTCGATCATTCCGAGCCGAGACTGTGCGACAGGAAAGGATGACGGCCCAGCAGGACAGGGGTGGGAGCGTCTCCCGATCTGTGGCCACCAGCTGCTGGGGCAGACGCCAAAGGCTTACTCGGCCCAAAGCTTTGAATCTGCTGATGAAGCTGCCAGAGGCTACCTTGTCACTAATGCTATTATTCTCTCAGGGGACAGGTCAGCAACTTCCTTCTGACCCCCTGAGGTTCTGGGTGGCGGGGTGGGCGGGTGCTCGGGCTGGGTGAGGGCCGCAGGGCCACTTCCCTCTGGACACTGGAGACCCTGCCAGCTAAAGCCCCATATGCCCAGGCTGTCTCGGGTCTGTCACACCCTGGGTCACAGGCCCCAGGTCTGAGGGACAACCTGAGTTCTGCAGAGGGAGGAGGGACTGGCTGGCTGGGCTTGCGGGCCAGGGTACCCGTCCCAGCCGCTGTGGGCTTCGGGTTTGGGGCAAGCCTCATTCACCGCACCCGGTCCCAGAAACGTGTCTTCTGAGATTTCTTAACACCCTCCTTCCTCACTGTCTCTGAGAAAGGACGGCTAGTGGCGAGTGGTCTGGCCGTGGGGCTCGGGACCCAGCAACTCCACTTCCGGGAAACTGTTTCTCGGAAACAGTCACGAAGCTTTAATTATCGGCTGTTTCCTGCAGCAGTTCAGGGAACCCCATCCACAGACACCGCCCTGCCGCTCCGCCCTGTGCGGCCTCGGCTGCCGGGTTTCTGCCCGTGGCCACGTGGCCCCGGCCCCAGTGCTTCAGCTTCAAAGCCAGCGGAGGGAACAGCATGGATGGTGGGATGCCAAGTGTCTCCTTGGCAAGACCTAAACGAATGAATCGTTTCTGTTTCTAGAGCAATGAGTGGAAGGTTCGGTGTTCCACAGACACACACCAGCAGGAAAGTTTCTCAATGAAGCCTCTTTATTTTCTTTTCAAGATCACACATTGAGAAACAGCAGATATCCCACCCACAGTTTTCCCAGCCCTCGTCTAGTGCAGTCCTTCTGGAATGGTTTCAAAAGTCCCGAGCGAACTGTGCAGGCTCCTGGCCCCACCCTGGCACCAGCAGACCAAGGCCGTCGCCCAGGGGGCCTCTCACCTGCTGGGCCGACCCCTTCCCTCCTGTGCCTCGGGACAACTGAGGGAACAGTGTCTGTTTTTTGAATGAAAACAATAAAATATTTTTATTTTTATTTACTTTTTGTATCTTTTATTATTTTTTAAAATTACTTTGTTGTTGTTCAGTTACAGTGGTCTGTATTCCCTCCCACTCCCCCCCACCCCGGCCAAACCCACCTTTCTCCCTTGCTTCCACCCTTGCTTTTGTCCGCTTTTTGTCCCTTGCTTTTTGTCTGCTCCTTCTCCCCCACCACCGGCTCTGACAGGTGGCTTTTCCACTCCCCAGCTGAGCTATCGTATCCTTAGGCCTCCACCTTAGGCCGCAGAAATTGTTGCCACAAACGAGGTTTTGTGTTTTGCTTGAATGTTAAATAATGAACATGTTACCATTGCAATCAGGATAAAACAAAGTTCTTTTCAACGTTAAAAAAGAAAATGGCTAATTTGAAATACAATTTTCCAATAATAATAATAATAGGAAATATGGATGAAGAAGGTGTTAAGTGTTCACAGGTGTGAGAATGAAAAGCTTCTCATGCTCTCCAGGTCTCTCCCGCACAACTCCCAGGGGAGGGGGTGGCCAGGCCCGGCCTGGTCCCGGGGGCACCCTTCCTACGCCAGGTCCCGGCCCTTCCGTGCCAGACCCTGGGAAGTTCTGGGGGATTGGGGGAGGCGAAGTGGGTGCAGGGTGGGGGCTGTGCTCCTTGAAGACCAGTACAGAGTACGATAAAAGCTTAACGGCTGCAGCCATACCAGTGTGTTGCAGCTGACCACCCTCCTGGTTACATGTATTACCTAGAAGTGAAACAGCCCGAGGCAGGGGCTTTCAACTCGGGCACTATTGGCATTTCGAGCCGGATGATTCTCTGTGGTGAGAACATCCTATGTGTTGTAGGACGTTCAGCAGCATTCCTGGCCCTCTACACACTGGTTTTCAGTAGTGTCCCCTTCTGCCCAACTGTGACAACAAAAATGTCTCCAGACATTGCCAAATGCCCCCCTGAGGGGCACAAGTCGCCCTTGGTTGAGAACTGCTAAGCCAGGTTATTCCCTGCTGTCCCGGAGACAGCTCCGCAAGCCTGTTTTCACAGGCGCAGGGCACTGCATCTTGGATGTAGGTCCTTGCTTGTCATGACTTGGAATACTTCTTTCCAGCCCCTTCTTGCCTGCAAGATCTCTTTTGAGAAATCAGCTGACAGTCTTATGGGAACTCCTTTGTAGGTAACTCTGCTTTTCTGTTGCTGCTTTTAAGATTCTCTCTTTATCGTTAACCTTTAACATTTTAATTATGATGTGTCTTGGTGTGTTCCTCCTTGGGTCCAACTTGTTTGGGACTCTCTGTGCTTCCTGGATTTGTATGTCTATTTCCTTTGCCAAAACAGGGGAAGTTTTCTTGCATTATTTTTTCAAATAAGTTTTCAATTTCTTGCTCTTCCTCTTCTCCTTCTGGCATCTGACTTGGATATTGGTATGTTTGGAGATGTCCCAGTCTTCTTATACTCTCCTCATTTTTTTTTAAATTCTTGTTTCTTCTTTCTGTTCTGGTCTAATGTTTATTCTTCCTTATGTTCCAATTCATTGATTTGAATCCTGGCTTCCTTCACTTCACTGTTGGTTCCCTGTGGATTTTTCTTTATTTCACTTAGTGTAAACTTTATATCTTCTTTTTTTTTTAATTTTTTTTAAAGATATTTATCTTAGAGGGAAGGAAGAGAGAGGGAGAGAAAATCAATGTATGGTTCCTTTCCATCCCCTCTGCCTAAATCCACTACTACAGAGGGCTATATCTTCTTTTTTTAAAAAAATTTTAAAAACTAATTGGAGTAACTTAGTAATAGTATTATATTGCGTGTTTTTTTTAAAGATTGTATTTATTTATCTTTAGAGGGGAAGGGAAGGAGAGAGGGAGAGAAACATCAATGTGTGGTTGCTTCTGGTGCATCCCCTGCAGGGAACTGGCATGTGCCCTGACTGGGAATTGAACTGTGATCGTCTGGTTCGCAGGCCTGCACTCATCCCACTGAGCTACACCAGCCAGGGGTTTATATCTTCTTTTATGTTGTTGCCATACTCAGTGAGTTCTCTGAGCACCCTGAGCACCATGGTTTTGAACTCTGCATCTGATAGGTTGGCTATCTCCGTTTCATTTAGTTCTTTTTCTGGGGATTTGTTCTATTCTTTCATTTGGGCCATATTTCTTTGTCTCCTCAACTTGGCAGCCCCTCTGTGTTTGTTTCTGTGTATTAGGTGGAGCTGCTTTGGCTCCCTGTCTTAGGGCACCTGTTAAGTTGTGCCTGTTAAGGAGACTTAGGCATTTGCCAGGGCAGAGCAATCCGCTTCACTGCCTTGTGACTCTGTGTAGGGGGAGAGCTCAGGGGAGGGAGAGGGCTGCTGCCCGGCTTCTGGAAGTTTGCCCAGCACTTGCTCCATTTCCAGGCACTTCACCCACTTTCTGTATGTGACTGGCACCCTTCCAGCTGTTGTCCTGGTGATGAATCCCAGAGTGGGTGGGTTTGTGTACATTCTAAGTCCGTGTGGGCCCTTTAAATGGACTCTCCTGAGAAACTAGCAGCTTCTTTTGCTGCCCCAACACCCACTGGTTTTTACTTCCAGAAGTTATGGGGATTTATCTTCCTGGTGCTGGACCCCTGGGCTGTGCGTTCTGGTCTGGGTCTGGGGATGCTTGCTCCCAAGGTCTCCCTCCCAATTTTTCCCCACCAATGTGAGTGTGGGACCGCCCATTCTGTTGTCCCTGCCTCTCTGTGCTACAAGGAATCTCCTTGCCTTTCTGCCCTGACTCTGCCTCTTTGCCCCTCCTACCCGTGTGGATGAATGTGTCTTCTTTGTATCCTTGATTGTCAGATTCCAAACACTTTGATTTTCTGGCAGTTAGTCGTTTTGAGGTTAGTAGTCACTCTTTTTGTGGTTGCATGAGGAGGTGGAGGAAACGTGTCCACCTACACCTCCATCTTGACCGGAAGTCTATATTGAATACATTTAAAAACAAACGAGTATGTAAGATTCAGTAGAATATACTTAAATATTAAGTGAGCAGATATTTTATATTTTAAAATACTTTTATTTAAAAAAATCTGTTGTATTCTTCCCTTATTGCTTTATAGTTTTTCTTACTCATTTTACTGTGTAAGGTGTAAATAGACCTTTCTCTGGCCATGATGAATACCTCGTGCTGATTTACACAGGTGCTACCATCTGTATGTGTCCTGTAGCATTGTTGGTTTGTTTGTTTGTTTATTCAAGTTACTGGGGTTACATTGGTTAATAAAATTACATAGGTTCCAAGGGTACAGTTCTGTAACACATCATCTGTATGTTGTACTGTGTGTTCACCACCCCAAGTCATTTCTCTTTCTATCACCATTTATTCCCCTTTACACTCTTCTACCATCCACCCGCCCCTATTTCCCTCTGGTATTCACTATACTATTGTCTGTCTACAGGTTGGTGGTTTTTTTGCTTAATCCCTTCACTTTTTCATCCAGCACGGCTACCCATTCCCCTCTGACAGTTATGAGTCTATTTTTATTGGTTAGTTTATTTTGCCATCAGATTCCACATATACATAAAATCATATGGTATTTGTCTTTCTCTGACTGGTTTATTTCACTTAGCATAATGCTGTCTGGGTTCACACATGTTGTCATAAAAGGTGAGATTCCCTTTTTTTTTTTTTTTTACAGCTGAGTAGTTTTCCATTGTGTAAATGTACCACTACTTTTTATCCACTCACCTACAAATGAGCACTTGGGCAGCTTCTAGATCTTGGCTCTTGTAAATAACACTGCAGTGAATATAGGGGTGGGTACATTCTTTCAAATGAGTGTTTCAGGTTTTTTTCAGCTAAATTCCCAGAGGTGGAATCACTGAGCCTTAAGACAGTTTCATTTTTAATTTTTAAAGGTAACTCCACACTTCTTTCCACAGTGGCTGCATCAGTCCACATTCCCATCAACAGTGAATGAAGGTTCCCTTTCTCCACATCCTCTCCAGTACTTGTTTGTTGACTTATTAATGATAGTCATTCTGACAGGTGTGAGGTGATATCTCATTGTGGTTTCAATGTGCATCTCTCTGATGATTAGTGATAGTGAGCACCTTTTCACATGTCTTTGCCATCTGTATGTCCTCTTTGGAGAAGAGCCTATTCAGGTCCTTTGCCAATTTTTAAATGGGATTGGTTTTTTTGGTGTTGAGTTTTATAAGTCCTTCATAAAGTTTGGATATTAACCTCTTATCAGATGTATGGGCCAATATGTTCTCTGATTCAGTGAGTCCTTTTCATTTTTTGATATATTGCCATGAGCAAAGTCTGAGATTTTACTTCCTATGTTCTCCTCTAGGGTTTTTATGGTTTTGAGTCTAATATTTAAGTCCTTAATCTACTAAATGAGCTTTCAGTTATTGACAGCTCATAGAGTATCCCAGATGAAGGGATTTGGAGATCATGCACCCCAATCTCCGACCTTCACAGGCGACTGAAGCACAGGAGGAGAAGGAAAGACAAGGTTCACACAGGAGCATCAGACAGCCGTCCACTGGGACAGCTCCGGCTCCCAGTTCCACACTCCTAAAACAAACAAAAAAAATTCTTCTTTACACTAAGTTATAGCTTAGTAAAATTAATGTAAAACTGAATTAATGTCATTCAATGTACATTTTCTGGTCTTTTTCATTGCATCAAGAATAGTGCCACATGATAGGCAATAAAACACATCCTGAGGTCTCACGATAGTATAGCAGGCAGGATGTGTAATTTACAGCTCAGTGAGAAGAGACTAGAGATTCACATACAGGAAGTAAAGGCATCTATAAAGTGCTTCTACCTTTATTACAACACAGATGTTTTGCACTCAGATGTCCCCAGCTGGAGCCCTGTGACGGCCACGTCCAAGGACACCAGGTCACCAGGCGCAGTTGCTGACCGTCTTTGGTGCGCATCATCAGTAGGTGCCCGTGTCCCCCCAATGGTTTTGACGATGCGAACTTGACCTGAGGACGTTGTTAGACATCGTGAGTCGGACAAAGGGCTTGACCTGCCTGTCACTGGAGAGGGGCTGAAGTGTTGCCTCTATTTTTCTTTACGATTGAAATTTTATGTAACAAATAAACTTAAGATAAATATGCAAAGATGCGGGCGACATAAAAGACAAAACAAAAAATATGGTTGATGACTTTGGACATACTTTCTAATCTAGTATTTTTCCCTTTGCTTCAACATACCCTCTCACCCCATCTTAAATGTCTTCACTGAAATTTTATCTTACTACGTAGTTCCCTTCCCCCTCCCCTTTCCCCTCCCCTTCCCCTTTCCCCTCCCCTTCCCCTTCCCCCTCCCCTCCCCTCCCCCTCCCCTTCCCCTCCCCCTTCCCCTCCCCCTCCCCTTCCCCTTCCCCTCCCCCTCCCCCTCCCCTTCCCCTTCTCCTTCCCTTCCGCTTCCCTCCTACCGCACTATGCAGTTGTGGGCGAGCTAAGGTGAAGGGGGCGATGCAGGAGTGAGGAAAACTCTAGGCTCCGGTTTGGATTGGGTTGGCTAGTCCGTGCAGCAGCGCCCCCTCGTGGACGGAGAAAAAGGCTGAGCACGGGGATGAGCTTTCTCTCTGAGTAAGAGTGCCTGGTTCTCTCTCTCTCTTTTTTCATGGTATTACTTTGAGAACTTAGTATAATTTGTTCCCCAGCTTTATTTGGATATGATGGATATATAACAGTGTGCACGTTTAAAGTATAGAACATGTTGTTTTGATACATTTATATCGCAATCAATTGGCATCATGTTAGCTAACACCTCCGTTATGCCACGTAATTATCATTTAGGTTTTTAATTTTTTAATTTTAGTTTTTTAAATATTTTATTTATTTATTTTTAGAGAGGGGCAGGGAGAGAGGGAGGGAAACATGAATGTGTGGTTGGTTGCCTCTCGTGCACCCCCTACTGGGGACCTGGGCCGCAACCCAGGCATGTGCGACTCTTTGGTTCTCAGGCTGGCACTCAATCCACTGAGCCACACCAGCCAGGGCAGGTTTTTATTTTTTGCGGTGAGAACATTTAAGATCTACTCTCCGAGTAACTTTAAAGTATGTAACAGTGTTATTAACTATAATCACCATGCTGTTCATTTGATCCTCAGATTTATTTAACTTACGACTGTAAGTTTGTGCCCTTCAAGTACCATCTCGCCTCCCCGCCTCCCCCCCTCAGCCCCCACAGCTCCAGGTAACCCCCACCAGGTCGGCTGTTCTCGATCCCACCTGCGTGACGTCAGGCAGCACTTGTCTCCCTCTGACTCGCTGCACTTTGCACACTTTTGTCTCTGCGCTTCCCTCCTAGTGTTTGTTTCTCCTCAGACGGCACAGTCTGTCCTTTCGTCCCACCTCTCAGGCACGGTCGGAAACTACCTTACTCCTCCGTCTGTTTAGGTGTTATTGCCTGTCTCCTTTACTGGAAGGTAGGCCTCGTGAGACCACACATCTTGTCTACCTTGTATAAGAGTTTGACACACAGAAGAAGCCTGCTAATGATTTTTTGGACAACTAGCTAAATGAGTAGAAAGCTCCCCCAGTTTCCCAGCAGAGTTTGCTTCTCTTTCATCTTGCTTTGGTCTCTGCTGTTTCCTTCAGTAGAACCCTTTCTCTGCTTCAGAACACCTCGCTCATGTGCCAGAGCCTGGCACAGGGACCGACATGGGACAAGGCCCTACCAGTTCCTGCTGCCCTCCCCCCATGGCCAATGGCATTGATTCTGGCATAGGGGGTTTACAACATTTACTTGCTAATGAAAACAAATCAACTTAGAGATTGTCTGGAAAGTGATGTCAAAATAAAAGGGTTGCTGATAACTGTGATAGAAAGAGAACGTGTTTTAATAAAAGGCCAGAACAGAAAAATGGTCAGGTAGTTAACCACTTCAGAATGGAATGATATTTTCCTAGAGGTCTTTTCTAGGGGTCTTTCCTCGGTTCCCACAATGGTGCTCCCACATTGGGTTAGCAGGGAAAGCAGCCCCTGGTATAAGACAGACGATGGGTCTCCAGGAGGGGCTGAGTACAGGGGCTGGCAAAGGTGGGCCCATCTGTTGCTTCAACTAGAACACCTGTGCATTTGTCTGTTTTATAATTGATAGGATCTTATTTGAAGAAAGTTTTTCTCTTCCTAAAAAGTAATAAGAAAATTGTAGGAGCCTCAGCTAAGACACTGTACTTATTAGCTGTGTGACTTCGCATGAGTATCTTAACCTCTCTGGGATCTTGCAATGAAGAAATAGTGAAGTTAATAAACCTCACCTGAGTGAAGACAGCGACCTGCATTAGAACTCGAGTCCTTTTTTCAGATCTAGGACCCATAATTGCACCAGTAGGTATCAACATAAAATTAGAGCTCAATCTCCTTGCAGTATCCAGAAGAACCACAAGGTGGCGCTACAACTCCATGAGAAAAGCTTTGCCTGCTCCATGGACTGTTTTGCTCCCCAAATTCTAGTAGATTTGGGTTTTTAGGTTTTGTTTTTAAGTAGCAGAAAAGAAAACAATTCCACTTGTACTCACAAATTTGGGCAGATGATTCAAACTTTCAGTGATGAATTCTGGTAAAGTGACCCAGCGTTTAATGCAGTTTTGTTTTTTTCTACCATAGAACCAAAGAGGAGCTTATGTGATGGAGTAACGGGACCCACTGAGGCGGCATCTTCATCCATGAGAACACCTGCTAGATTTATTATATTATAACATATTCTAATGAAATATAGTATTCTATAAAGAAGATTTCCTATGTCCCCATAAGCACAGTTGAGATGATTTGTCAAAATGGCTAGAAACAAAGTTTGATTAGAATTCAGGTCTTCTGTGCTTCAAGAACCAGACTACCAGGAGTTAGGGGCATAGAGCCGGGCGGACGCGCTCACTGCGCTGAGCCTGGGAGTGGCTGCCGTGGCTGCCGAGCTCTGGCTGGGAAGCCTGCCCGGCCCAGGGCCTGCGGTACAAGGAGGAAACCCCGCGGTTGTGGGGCATCGCGGCTGTGTTATACTCCACCGTGAGGAGAGAAAGCACGAAAGGAACAAGGTTAGGCACATACAGATTGGTCTGGGAGGACGTGTTCCACTCCGCAGACAGTTGGAACAGGGCAGGATGAAGCAGAGGAGACGTCTTGATTCCAAGAGAGACGGGGAGGCCGAGCAGGGCTGGAGGCGGTTCCACTGCGGGAGGACCCTGAGAGCGCCGAGGAGAGCCCGGGTGCCTGGGAGCCCAGCGCTTTCTGGACGCGGGCCTGCCTCTGGTTTCCCCCGGAGTGTGTGGTCACCACCAGAAGAAATGACCTGCCCAGTCCGGAGTCCGTGCAAGACCAACAGGCCGGCGCCTGCCCCCGTGGCGGCCCGCTGTGTCCTGTCCTTCCTGGGCCCCGAGTCAGGGAATCGGCACCAGAGAAAGATGCTCACGAGGCCACTTGTTCCAGTGTGGCTCTGAACTGGCTACTGTTTGGGCAACTTTTAAAGGAAAACAATCGTGTCATTCACACCCAATGCTGAATAAAATAATTTAATGTTTATTGATAACGTTACAAAAATAAAACTAAGTAGAGAAGTTATCACTGTTATGGAACAATATAATCTAAATGAAATTGCCGATCAGGTCAAAACCTCATTTCAAAACGACAGTAAAAGCAACACATGGGTGAGACAGAGAACGTTTTGCTGAAACTCAGCTGCTGCTCTCAGCATGGATTTAGGGACCTGCTGGACGGTGCAAGCTCCTTCTGGGTTTGGCACACAGAGGCCGGTACCTCCCACTCTTACCTTCACCTCACGCAACGGGTCGCGCCGGACTCGGCCTGCGCTGGTCAGCAACGCCCCCTCCAGTGCTTAGTGGGCCCTGTTCTGCTTCTGACAAGCAGGCTGCCTGGTCCCGGGCCGGGACCACGGAGGTGACGGGCCGTGGGGCCGCCAGCCGGAAAATGGAGTGTAAATACTCATGTCTACTGTAACAAGATGATGATGATGATGATGATTATGATGATGATTATTAACATACAGAATGAAAAATATTCCAAAAATCCTCCTAAAAGACACTGTTTTATTAAATTCTATGCCCAGGATGAATTCCCAGGCATGGGATTATTAAGTGGAAGGATGTATTTAGCTTTATGGCTCTTGTTACATTGTGCTAAGTGGATTTTCATAAATCAACGTTTTCACTGAGATGCTGTTTCTCAGCCCGAGTCCGCTGCTAAGGGTCTGCCTGCGGAAAACAGGGGCTCTGGCCTCAGCTACTGCAAGTGCAGCTCACGCCGGGCTACTGGCTTCACTCCAAGGCCATCTGTCCTCTGACCAAACGCCTGACAGGCCTCACCCCTCTCCCAGCTGAAGCCAAAGTCTTTCCCGGCTCCGCTCGGAAGGCATCTGACTCGTCCCCTCCTACACTCCCTGCTCCCTGCTCTCTCAGGACTCAACGCTGTGCCGGCTCCAGTCACCGCTGGACTCCGTCGCCTTCCTCCACCTGAATCACACTCATCCAGACACACATGTGGCTGTTTCGTTCCCATGCCCCCCCCAGCCCTTTGTGTCTTTACTGTTTGTCTCCGCATTGGAACGTACGCTCCCCTCGGCACTCTGGTCCATATTTGGTGCCGGATGAGGGTCAGGTGCAGAGCAGGCGCTCAGTGAATATTTGTGGAATGAGTGAGTGAGCGACTGTCACATCTGGGGAGGCAGGAAGGTGCGTGAGGGAAAGTGAATCCCAAGGGAGAAAGCCCCAGTCCCAAGGGCACAGACCAGGGGCAGGGGCGGGGGCAGGCGTAGGGGCTGCTTATCTCCCTCCCCTCCGATCTGGGAGGCCTGTGTTCGGCCTTGACCAATAGGATGAGGCGCAAATGGTGTCTGGGATTCCCAGCCAGGTTTTGAGACATCTGGCAGCTTCCCCTCTCTTTCTCTTGTGTGACCTCCCTCCTACAGTCACAGTGTGGGGGGAGGCCCGAGGAGAGGACCCGTGGAGGTGGGGAGGCCCCCAGGCCAGACCGGGGAGAAGCCAGGGCTCCTGCAACAGGGAGAACTGAGGCCCTGGGCAAGGACTCTGGGCAGGCAGAGCAGCCACCCCAGCTGAGGCATCAGGCAGCGAGAGAAGGAGCCGTCTTGCAGGGCTGGTCCCAGTGGATGTCATGTGGAGAGGAAGCAAGCTGTGCCCTGTGTGCCCTGACTGAATTTCTGATCCACAGAATCATAAAGAATAACAAATCGGTTGTTGTTTTAAGCCACTACACTGGGCGGGGGCGTGGTTTGTGATACGGTGGTTTGTAAGACAAACGGGGGCATTACCTGAGAATGAAATGGGGTGTGAGGGGGCGTGGGTCTGAGCTCTCAAAAGCCACAAGGCAAAGGTGAAAGTAAATGCTGGGAAGACCACCCAGGGCTCAGGTGGAGCCAGGAGCCAAGAACCTCCTCATCAGGGGGACAAGGTCGAGGCTGATGTTGGTATCAAGTTCAAGCAAGTCTGGACCTTTGAGTCCTTCTTGCACCCTGGCCAGCGGTCACATCAGATGGACTCTGGGCTTAGAAGGACACATTTTTGGAAGTCACATGGAAAAGCAGGGCACGGAAGTAAAGGTGGCTCCCTGAAGCATTTTTCCCGGAGACAGTAGAGTGTGTGTGTGGTGTGTGTGTGTGTGTGTGTGTGTGTGTGTGTGAACGCCACAGAAGAGCTGCCCGCCGGCCGCAGGCTTTCCATCCAGAGCCGGGTAGTCTTCACGACACCGCAACGGCATCTGCCGCGGTGTGCCGCATGCTCAGGAGTGAGTTCTGGTTAAGTTTAGTTTTAAAGGGGTCGTTGCTTTGCACGAGGATTATTCCTTTGGTGAGTCAGTGTGTTGAAGAGGAGCAGGCGCAAGCTTTGAAACGAGACGTGGGTTTGACTTCCTCGGCCACTTACGCCCCGTGTGACCACAAGCTTCCCGGTCCGGCGGAGACGTGGCTTTCCGCGCTAGAAAGCGGGGAGGAGGGTGCCCGGCCGCGCAGGGGGCGGCACGAGCGCCAGGGGACGTCCTGTGCCGCTGTGTGCAGGACGCGCGTGGGCGTGCGTTCCCGGCCCGCCTGGTCGTAAATGAAGTCTCAGAGCGCTGCCCACCCACCGGTCAGACGGTGGAGAGGCAAATACGACGTCCACTTATTTGGCATTCATTTCAGAAGCTCGGTGGCGTCCATCCGTCTGGCCTCTTTAGGCAGGGAGGGGGAGGGGCCTCCTTATCCGCAAATGTTTTAGTTTGCACAGCATTTTGTGGCGTCTGCTGGATTTGGGTAACCCCAGTGCCCCAGACTGCTTGGCACATGGTGTGTGCTCAGTAAATGTTTGTGGAATAAAGGGAGATGTGCGGCCAGAAACCGTTTCAGGGGTAGCTCCCCGACAGGCCGGTCACAGGAGACGCCAGCGCACTGCTTGGACTCTGCTGCTCCGGTCTAGAGCCTGCGCCCTCCGCGGGCGGGGCGATCTGGCAGCGTGGCTCCTCTCACCCATCGTGCCGGTGCAGCTGCACCTCCATCACCTGGCCATGGACCCTGATTGCCACAGTTGGTCACGAGGAGCCTTTCTCTGGTTTGCAGCTGAGGCGGCCATGGAACCCATTTTGACCAGTGTGATCTGAGTGGACGTTTGTTGGCCAGGCAAAGGGTGCTGGGAACATGTTTGCTTTCTTAGCGGGTGGAGACCAATGAGGTGCAATTGCCCTTCCTCCTTCTTGCCCTGAAGATGATGCAAGAGCTGGAGCCGAAGCAGCTGTTTTGCAACCATGAGGAAGAGACTGCCAAGGAGCTGGGCTGGCGACTAAGTTGCTGAACCCGCGCCGGCAGCAGCTTCCCTCTAGGCTTCTCATTACAGCAGGAAAACAAATTCCTGTTCAGCACAGTCAGATTTTCTTTTAAGTGTTGCCAAGTGAAGACCTGAATGATACACGGATTATCTGGATAAGAAAATAAATCGTGCGTGACATGAGTACGAAGATGTCAGTTTTAGAGTCTGTTTCATTGACTGAAGGGATAAACAGGTAGCTTAAGTCTAAGAATTTTAACTTTGTAGAAGACTATTTAATAAAGAATCCCAGCAATCATTTGCTGTACTTCCTAATACAACCCCACCTCTCCCCCAAACAAAAAAACAAAAAACAAAAAAAATCCCTGCAACTTTTTTAAAGGCTCATTTAAGTGCCTCATTTTCAAAGCACCAGCTTCACCTGAGAGCTTGCATGACCTGCAGAACCTCAGGCTGCCTCCTGGAGTCGCCCAGTCAGAAAGCGAAGTTTAACAAGACCCAGGTGACTCGCACACCTTTTCCAGGGCCTCCCAGCCCGAGAACTTCCTGACGGTGCCAGGCCCTGGTCTCCACGCTCAGGAACCAAAGACTAGACACGGTGTCAACCTGTGGCCCGTGGGCCGCATGTGGCCCAGGGCTGCTGTGAACGCAGCCCAACACAAAATCATGCATTTACTTAAAACATTATGAGATCTTTCTTATGATTGTGTGTCAAAATGTATTATTTAATGTGTGGCCCAGAGACACCAAAGGTTGGACACCCCTGGTAGAAAATCTGAGAGGTGGGGGCTCCAACATTACTTAAAATTTTTTTCAGTTGATTTCATTACACAGTGAAGCTGAATGAAAACCCAAGGTAGGCCCTGCCACTCAACAGTCCTGTCCTTGGGCAAGTTACTTCTTCTTTTTGAGCCTCAATTTATCTTTAAATGGTCACCAAACGAAGTGCTTATTTGTTAAGGGCTGTGAAGATTAAACTAAATTATGTAAAGAACCCAGGGGATACCTGGCACATAGTAGGTGCTCCATAAGTTATCCACGCTGAGAAACACCTGGGGCCGGAGACGGCCGCACAGCCGCCACGCTCTCCTCTGCGGCAGGTGCGCACGGTCCCGGCCCGGCCGCGGCTGCGCGAAGCGCAGGCGGGAGCGAAGCCAAGCCGTTGGATCCCTGCGCCCTCAGCACCGAGGGCTGATGCGCACTCTGGGGTGCTCATCGTTAGACAAACGTGAAAAACACTGCAGAACACATTAGTTCTCTTAATCCCTATCCTCTTACTTTATCCCCCCTATTTTTTACTTTGGAAAGTGTCAGACCTCAGAAAAATAAAGAATAGTTTAATGAACACACATACCCTTTACTGGTGTTCGCTGCAGTGTGTTTTGTCTTATTCGCTTGTATTCTGTCGCTACTCACATGTGCGTGCGGGCACAGTCTGCTGACCCACGTGGGACTAAATTGCGGACATGGTGACCTTGGTGCCTGGCTGCTGCCACGGGCGCGCACTCCTGCCTGACCAGCTCCGACCCGCGCGTCCAAGGAGCTCCAACAGGGATTCCACTGTTGTCTTCAGTACACGCGGTGTTCGAAGCTTCCCTCTGCCCAGGGTTCGCAATCAGTTCCGTTTGATGGTCTCGAAATCCCACCAAGCCTGCCACAGGATGTCTTATTTTGAACCAAGTTCTGACTCTGTCCCTTTTCTTCGCTGGTCTGCTGCAGGTCTCCAGGTTCTTGTCACGTCCCTGGTAGCTCCTGAGATGGCTGAAGACAGTTTCCTCTCCAGCCCTGTCCCCACCCCAGTCACCATCCTGGTCACCTCCTCTGGGCTTTTTCCTGGTGGTCAACCAGCCTGCCTGGTGTGTGGCCCCTGGAACTGGATCTCAAGGGTTCCCGCTGGCTCTGGTCCCCACCTCGGAGAAGCCCGATGCCTCCCTCTGGGTGGTGGTCATATGTCTTCAAATGCAGCAGATGAATGGATCGGTCACACCGAGCCCGGGCAAACTAAACGGCTCCTGACGCGTCATTGACGGCCAAGCTCCCCCCCGTCCGGTCCTTGCGCGGCTGTCATTATTGACTGGTGTTGATGTGGAGACAGAGGCTGGAGCTGACCTGCGCTGGGCCCAGAGCGTGCGAGGCCCCGGGCAGACGGGGGCGGGAAGCCGCTGCGGAGGCCTGGTGCCACCCGGTGAACCTCTCTGAGGGTCAAGGTTCTCGTTTATCGAAGGGGATAATATTCCTACTTCCTAACCTGCTGTGAAGATGCAAAGCGATGAAGTCCGAGTGCTCGGCCGATGTGAGTAAACGGGATTGGGGGGCGACGGGAATGGTGTGGGGCTGGTCAGGAAACCTGCGACACACACCACTGGACTGAATACTCTAAGGTGATTAAAATGATACATTTTATGTTGGGTGAATTTTACCACAATTCAAAGTAGAATAAATGGAGGTTTTTCCAGGCAGGAAAGGTGGCGGGTGGGGTGGGAAGTACACCTCAGGCACAAGGATGAATTTCCGAGTCACTGAGGAGGTGCTGCGAGCTCAGGGCAGAGACCAGGGTGCCACCGGCTCTCTCTCTGGTCCAGGGTAACTTTCAGTAGGTATCACCGCCTGGGTCATATCCCACTTCAGTGTGCACCAAGGTGACCTAAACCCAAGGCCAAGGTGTGAAGTCAGCTCAGGGAGCACTGGAGGAAATTTTAGTCCAGTTGAGAGGGAGCCACGCTGAATCGGCACAGTGGGTCCCAACCTTCTCTCCCACCAGGGGGAGGTTTAAAGAAACCCCTGGTAGGATGGCTGGGGTGGGGGGAAGAGGCGGGGGTAAAGGTAGGCAACTGTACCTGAACAACAATACATTTTTTTAATAAAAAAAAAAAGGGAAATCCCTGGAAAAGGGCGATCCTGGGCATGTCCGACATTCCTGAATGTTCTCTTAGGCTCCTCTGAGGACTCACACAGAGTCAAGGCTGGGACCCGCGTCATCAGCAGGCTGGCACCCTTGGTGTCTGAGGTGGCCCCTGTTCCCCAGGTAGCCCAGCCGCCCACCCGCAGGGCGCCCGGAGCCCCAGTCCCACGAGCCAGCCCACCCACTGCTAGAGGGCTCCGTTCTTCTTTACAGATGGCCCGGTTTTGAAGCAACTTAAGTAGAAATGCAATAAGGCCCAAGAAAGCACAAATGTGGTAAGAAAGCCGATCTTTTAATCAGTTTATTATATTTTTACAATAAAAATAAATTAGTCACACACAAAAATAGTCGTCATTTTTGCTGAAGAGAAAAGCAGACTGTTTACTCATATGATTCTCCTCCCACTCTCCACCTCCTTAAACAGTAAGGCTGCACCACAGGGGGACCCGGAGTCGCTGGAGTACTCGGTGGGTTCCCTGCTCCTGACCGTGCAGTTAGCCGACAGGACAACCCAGAGCCCCCACTGCAGCCCCACCTGCCCCGGGAGTGGACTTGGCCTCGTCCGCAGCACTACTCCAGCCTCCAGCAACCTCGTGCTGGTGGTCCTACCGAAGGGGGCCAGACAGAGAGAAGAGACGGAGCCGACCGTCATCTCTCCTTCTCCAGGTGTTTGGGTCACGATGAAGAGAGGGCCGGTTATGTGACCTAATACACTGTGTAAGATGGGAAGGTGGCGTTCTAGACAGGCCTGTTTCAGGTGTAATGCCAGGGTTTGCAAAAGCCCCTGAGCAAGTCAAAAGCAGAGTAATTTATATTTGATCTTAAAACCCAAGGAGTCTGACTAGTCAGTATACTAAGTTGTAACTATGGACTTAGGATAAGACATTGCGTGGCAACTTTCTGGGAGGCTGGGTTAGTAAGATCAAATGATTTTACATGAATGTGGTTGCGTATGTAAATAAATACCTATAAGAACCCTTTAAAATTAACATACTCTAAATAATAGAACTATTTTGGTGTAGTGACTCATTTTGCCAAGAGTTCAGAATACAAATTTCCTATAAACATCTTGTATTTACAAAGGACAAATAATAAGTTATAACAAAGTATATCCTTCTGTCAAGCTGAACGGTGGGGCTCTGGGAGTCAGGGCAGGTGGGGGTCAGCGTCTGCAACAGACTGGCCTTCCTGTCACCGCGACCAGTGCTCACTGCCTGGAGGAGGCTGAGAGAGTCGGCCGGAAGTCCCCCACCTCCCCATGGCCACTTTTCCTTAGCGTGTGGCTGTCTCCACGGCAACCCTCTGAATAGAGCCGGGACTGTGGGGTGGTTCAGGGAGGAGAGGGTTACTTTGCTCCAGCAAAGGAGCAGGAAAGCAAGGTGAGCTGAGAAAGAGAGATGGTATTAGAGGCTTCTCGTCTACTTGAAGCTCTGCCACCACCCAGGTGTGTGGCCCTGGGCAAGGAACCGGCCTTCGGGACACTGGGTTAGCTACAAAGAAGGACTGGTCAGGGCAGCTCTGACCGATTTGCTAGTGGTTCTCTCATGGCCACATGTAGCCTGGGGCAGGGTGCGACCCTGGATTCCAAAGGGCAGGCACAGAAGCAGGAGGTACGTGTGCCCGCACTTGCCCCCGCGGACCTGGCGAATCACTGAAAGCTGTTCTACTTACGGAGCCACCATAACCCAGACTTCGAAGGCGCACCGCCCCAGCTGGCTGCGGGACCCCTCTCCAGCATCCCTGACAAATGGCCCCTCACCCTCTGCTGGGACCTCAGTGACAGGTCGGTTGCCACCCACCAGAGAGGCCTCTACTGTCAGAATGTTCTAACTCGTAGAAAGGTGGTTCTTCTGCAAGTGTTCAAATCTGCCTCCCCATAGCTTAGCTCCTGGTTCTAGGACAGCCAGCCCAAGGTCTCTTCTTCTGCAGGCCAAACATTCTCACGGAGTCCTTTGCCCTGTTTCTAACTGCCTGCACCCTCATCAGGACCGGGTTCACCTGAACGTCACACCTGAACGTCACACCTGAACGTCACACCTGAACGTCTTCCGCAGCTCCCCCCAGTTGTAAGCAATGTGGCGTGACTCTCACCGCTGCTTTCTCCTTATGGAGCCTAAATATTTTGTGTTTTCTTTTGTTTTGGTTCATTCCACTCTCCTGGTTCACACTGAGCTTAGCTGAAACTCTTATATCTTCCCCACCTTGTATAGTTTTTTTAAAAAATAAAGGTAGGGCTTTACGTTGCTCCCTGGTGCATAGTCCCCCAGGTCTTTTTGGACCCAGAACCTGCTGCCTAAGCTGGTGGCTCTCTGATGTGCTGCTGTCTGGGGCTTCGGTCACTAAGGCCCCGGTCCCCAATGTGGGGGTGCAGCCCCCGCCAAGCCTTGGTCCCTCCTGCCACCCTGACCTCAGCGCCTTCAGGTTAGATGATTAGGTCTAAGGTAGGTCCTCTTTCTTTGTACCACTTTCATTTGTGTCTTTTTCCACATCAGAAAACCAATATTTAAGCTCTAAAATGGCCATATTAAAAAAAAAGACTTTGGTTTAGAAAGGTACTAGTAATATCTGGATATCTTTGACTGCCACACGACTTGATGAAAACAAATTAAGCTTGTGTTTCCAAATTTTTATCCATCCATAAGGTCATTTGTTTCAAAGGAAAAAGTGCTGAATGCTAAACACTTTGAGGATCAGTAAATGATACAATACGTGTGCAAGGAAATTAAAAAGGACAACTCAGAAGAACCCTGGACCAGACGAGTAAGCAAAGGGACAGCTCAGAGAGCCCCTGCGCAGGGCAGTGTCTGCGCGGAGGCGACCTTGCTCGTCTGGGTTCTCCACTCGCTGGTCAGAGGCACTCAAGATGCCTTCATGGAGCGGAGCTGACTCCCCCTAGCGGTGGGGCCTTACAGCGTTTTCTGTAGCGTGGTGTGTCGCTCTATTCACTTTTTCTATGGGGAGAAATGCAAGTCAACGTGAGAACGAGAAAAACTGACCGCGTTAAATGGCCTTTGCTTAGGCCAGGAGGGGCACAATTTCCTTTTCCAATAAGTAAAAGCGAAAAAGCAAACTTCTGTTTGGAGCTTTGGTGATGTTTGTGAGAAAAACATACAACAGCTTAAATTCAGGGCAGGGAATGAGGCAATCCAGTACACGGAAGAGATAAAGTGGAGGCAGAGGAAAAGCTGTTTTGCACTGTGGCCAGTGAAGGGGCACGGAGAAGCCTGAGAAGAGGTGGCAGGTAGTGGAGAGGAGAGGGCAAAATAACAGGGTGCAGGAAAGGGAGGGGGAGCCGTGGCTGCAGGGAGCGGTTAGCGGGAGGTAAGCTTTCCTCAGACCCCGCCCCCAGGAAAGTCATCACCGGAAACAGCAAAGGGCTTTATCAGATGTGTTGTGCTAAGGACAAAGGCATTTAGGTGTCCACAGGAGAAGCTAGGATGCTAGTAAAAATTGGATTTCTAAGATAAATAAGTTGGTAAAACCAGTTCTAGTAATTTATGACCCTTCCATACATACGTGACTTCCGAGACCGGCGTGACTACCTGTTGGATGAGAAACACCCCCTGCTTTAGGCTTCCCACCCCTCGCTGCCCCTCGATGGCCACGAGGCTGGGCCACTTGCTCCTGCCCAATTCTACAACTGGCAGGATGGCCGATCTTGTGGGAGGGTCACTGTGCTTTTAAAGAACTCGTAGGTGACATTTGGGAGCCACGGGACACTGTCAGACGTCAGAGAGACGAGCCACCGTCAGCCAGCCCGCCCAGATGATCCTGAGGGGGAAGGACCTGGGACGCCCACCTGCTGTGTGGCAGAGAAGTCCCGTCTAGGACGGGGAACACGGTCACAAATGGTGGCCTCATCTGGACTGTCAGCTTGAGTGACTACAAAGTTTCTTCTTAAGAAACTTTGAGCTGAACTCAGCTTTCCTGCGCCCTACCCAGGGACCCTGCTCTGTCCTCCCCCAGGCAAAGACCGCCTCTTCCACGGACCCCTCCGAGTGACTGGCTTGCTCAGTGGGATCTGAGAGCAGCTGCCCACGGGACAAGCTCCCCTGTGACTAGAAGCAAAAGCTGGCAGTGAAGGGAGGAGGAGTGTGGGCACTGGATGGAGTCACCCACACGCTTGGTGGGAGCAGGCGGCCGGGCCTCTTCCTGCCTGTGTCTCTGCACGGGTCCCGAGTGACCAGGAGACACGGGGGTGCCTCTGAGGAGTGCTGGCTGGGGGTCCCAGGAAGAGGACAGCCACAGAGCGGCCACGGAGGATTTCTGAAAGCTCGAGGACAGTGGGGACCTAACAGTGTGTCAGGCCTGGCTGGCGATCCTGGCTCCAAGAGGTGCACGTGATCATCTAAGTAGCAGATTTCCCGCAGGGGCGTCCCACCTTTCGGGTCTCTGGGCCACTCTGGACGAAGAAGAGTTGTCTTGGGCCCCACGGACCAAAGGCAGATTCTCTCTCCTATAAACATGAGGCTTTTGCCGAGATGGGTTAGGTGGACTTTCCACGGGGTGATGTGTGGGAAACAGCCCGAGGAGTGGGGTGCTGGCTGAGGAAGGGGCAGCCGCCCACAGCTCTGGGAATCTGTGCAGGGGCCAAAGGGAAGCTGACCTGCGGTTCCAGGGGAAAGTAACTCCCTGGGGAATGAAATCAGCATACAGGTGATCGATCCCCTTGATACCCAATGGCTTTATGGTGTCACGGGACAGCTCCTTCCAGACAGGGTTTAACAGCCTGCAGGAGGCCCGTGGCCAGGCTCCGTGACTTGGTGGGGGAGGGGATGCCAGGAAGCGGACTTCCGAAACTCCTGCTGCTGGGCGGACACTTTGGCCTTTGGCTGGGGCAAAGGTCAAATGCAAAGGCCTGGGTTTTCTGATTGGGAAACTTGTCAGCCTCTAGGTCTGAAATGAAGCCGCATCCTGCAGACCCGAGACTTCTGGACTAGCCTTGGGGTGAGGGTTTGTGGTCAGTAAACCTGATGGGGGATGGGACTCAGCTCTGCCACTGACCAGTGACTGTGCTTGGCAGGTCACTGAGTCTCAGTTGCCTTGTCAATAAAATGAGGAAGGTGACTGATTCCCTGTCCCCCATTCTGGGATGCGGTGAGCCACTTATGGGATTAACAGGACTGTGAATATGGCTGTGAAACAATAAAGCACGCCAGTGAGGAGAGATACCTGGTCATCAGGCAGGAAAACAGCCTAATGTCTTTGAGACTGAAGACAGGCACAGCCGGGCTGAGGTAACAGAGAGACGCTGTGTGGGGCCCCGGGGTAGGGGCGCTGCCTCCTCTGACTCCAGGGGCCGCTGACCGCGGAGAGGCCAGCAGCACCGGAGAGGAGGCAGCGCCCGCCCAGTGAGGGCGATCACCGACTTAGAAAGTGCCAGGAGGGAGTTGGCTGAGAGCTGCCGCAGGTCCGCCCCACTGCTTGGTTTCCGCAGAGCGCCGTTAGCGGGCGCCAGGCTTCCCGCAGAGGGGTCGTCCGTTGGCAGCGATGCTCACAGCAAGGCTCTGCTTCGGGCCCTGCGCACACACTTTAGGAAGGCAGGGCCGGTGACCCGCGGCTGGCAGCGCCCTGGGCCAGGGCGCCCCGGGGGGAGCAGCAGCCCCCGGTCACCCTGCTCCCAGACTTGCTGCTCGGCGGCGGGTGGGTGCAGGGTGTTATCTGCTTCCCAGGAAGCCCGGGTGCCTGTTGGCCACTCGGGTGCAGGAGGCGCAGCAGGCGGTCTTGTAGTAGTTGTAGACGCAGAGGCGGGCCTGCACCACCACGTTGCAGTTGTAGTACCTGTCCTTGCAGCTTTCGTCTGGAGCAGGGAGAACAAGACGCTGTGAGCACTGGGTCGGCAACCCCGGGGAAGGCAGAGCACCGCGAGGTCGCGGCCAGGCCCTGCTACCCATCCCCCACTACCCGCTAGACTGGAGCTTGTGTTTCTCTCTGTTCTTTAAACGCGACGCTGACATCTCACTGCTCCGACCTGAGGGGGATGGAACCAAGTCTCTGAATGCATTCCCATTGTAATGAACTCACATCCAACTTTATCTTTTGTGAGTGGCGATCCAAGCCACCCACAAAATGCATCATCCCCAAAGTACTTTGACCCCTGAACTCTGTGACTATGCACAAGGTCGCAGAGACACCCAGGTGGGTGCGGCATTTCCACACTGGAGAACTTGACTGAGCTGAACAAAGATGAGTCTTTACTCCAAGGTGGGGCTGCCCTGCTTACCGACTTCAGGGACACAGTCCTGAGGGTTGCACGATTCTTTCTCTTCTGGTTTCAGCTGAGGGTCACAGAGATTACTGAGGGTCATGTCGTCTGACAGGCAGCGCACCTCACGGACCCGGAAGCCACCCTGGCAGCTCTTGGAGCACTGCGTTGGGGACACAGGGAGAGAGTGAGATTTCTTGGCAGCCTACTGGCCCAGCATACTGCAGAGGGCAGACACGGGAAATGTTCAAACATCTCCAAAAAGAGACAGAATATTCAAACAGACTCTCATGCAGCTATCAGCCAGTTTCAACACCCATCAACTCGTGGCAAGTCATGTCCCACCTACACCCTGCCCAAGTCTGCCCCTCGAATTCTTGCTGTTATTTCTGATCCTTGCCCTGGGACATACTTACTGATTTTGTAGAGAAGGCAGGGAGGGAGAGAGAGGAAGAGAAACATCAGTTGGTTGCCTCTCATACACACCCCTATCAGAGACAATCAAACCCGTAACCCAGGCATGTTCCCTGACGGGGAATCAAACCCGTGTTCTTTTGGTTACAGGACGATGCTCCAGCCAACTGAGCCACACCAGCCAAGGCTCCCCTTGGACTGTCGTGAAGCAAATCTAGACACCATATCATGTCTTCCACAGTATTTCAGTTTGTGGTTCTAAAACACAAGGACCTTATAAAAATTACCACGATACCATTATTACGTCTAGAAATGAACCATACACAGTTCTGTGTTGTTTTTAAATACAGAGGTGGGCAAAAGTAGGTTTACAGTTGTTTGCATAGAAAATAATGCAGTAATTAATAAATAATAATACAAGGAAAAACTCTTCACGTGCCCACCCCTATAGATATTCAGTGTTCCTATTTTCACTTGTCTTGTGAATCTCATAGATTTTTTTAAATACAGTTTTTAAAAAAACTAGGATCCATATCAGGTCTGCATACATGACCTTTAACCCATACATCCCCCCTCTTCGCTGCTTCCTGCCCCTGCCGAGTTATGTGTCCAGGAGAGCGTCCCACAGTCAGGATTTTGCTGACTGCGTCCCTGTGGTACAGTTGAGTGTGGTCCTCTGCAAATTGGAAATCGGGGCCAGAAGAGGCCTTGACAGGTGCAGGTTTGACTTGTTTGTGGTGAGGCCACTTCATAGGGTGTGCATGACTCTCTGGGGACGTCAGCAGGGCCCAGATGCTTTAGTTCACTCAGGGTTGAGAAATCAGAGTAACGTTGTATCAAATCTCCTTTTCTTCGATCCCCCACCCTCGGCCACGCCCTACACACTCTGCACTGACCTAGAGGAGGATAATGAGTCGGTTTCCACTACGTCCTCCAATCATACAGAGCACGATCATACTGGGTGGATCGACCATGTGTGCTGTGTCTCCGTCTGTGCCAGTTGTTATTCTCCCTGCTGCTCACTGATGCCCATCAGGGGCTGGCAGGAGCCTCTAAAAGTTGGTTCTTGAGTCCTCTGCCCAGAAACTCAGGTGCCTTTGAGAACGTCTTTGTTGCCGTTCTAAAAAGGTATCTAATTTATATATACATGGTCCCAGACCTGGAGCCAGCCATTGACCTAATTCCCGGTCCCTCTCGTGGAGGGGGCTGCACTGGAATCACACTCTGGCTGGTAGGGTGCCTTGTGCTGCTGGGCTGCTTGTGTTTCCAGGCTCTCTCAGTGGCTACAACTAGGAAAGTAAGAGTGTGAATTTATGAGTTCACACTGATATTTCCAATTCAGATTCAGGGCAACAGGATTTTCACTTAAACTGCATCTGCCTTTCTTATCTGTATCTTTTCTCACCTTAGGTTCAAACTTATAAAACAAGGCACATTCAGAGACATCCAGGTTCCCTCACAGTCTTTGTTAGCATTCACATCCAAGTCCCGCCACACACGCCAGACCCCTGGTGCTGTTGTTTGCAGTGAGACTCGGCCCACCGCGTCCCCTGGCACTCATCGGTCTGGCGTCTGTCCCTACACTTCGGCCTTTTACAGAACATTACATAAAGGAAATCATACGATTTGCAGCTTTTGGGGTCTTTCCCTCATTTAGCAGAATGCATGTGGGGTTCGCCCATGGCGTTTAGGTGCCAAGTGCTCATTTGTTTTCGCCGCTGAGCAGCGTTCTGCCGTCCGAGGCGCCGCCTTGACCTGCGGAGGGACATCCGGGCTGTTTCCCGCCAGGCGTTTTCGGAGTTTGTCCCCTGCGATGTGACCTGCTGTGTCTGGCCCTTTCTAGACTCTCCAAACCAAGTGGTGGAAGAAAGCAGTGATCTGTTTGTTTGTGTATTCTCAAAGGCCTCGGCTGACATCAAAGTAGTTCAGCCCCATTTTCCGGAAATTGGCAGCACGGCCCTGAACCTGGGCACCTCCGTCCTTCCTTCTGCCTCTGGGGTGTGGCTCTCCACACTCCCGAATGGCTGTCCTCACTCGTGCTGACATACAGTCTTTGGAAACAGAATTCTCAGTGTTTATTCACATATTTTATAAGCAAAACCCCTTTTATCACCTTTGAGTGATTTTGAGAAGGGCTCTGGTCTCCACCCCGGACTCACCGACAGCCACACAGGGGGATCTTCTACCCCACGACCCACAGTGTGTCCAAGGCCACCACGGCACTGATGCCCCAAGGATGCTTTCTGTTTTAGGATGTTTCTCGAAAATAAACTCTCTTCTACTTGAAAAAAGGGGGTGGTGGTTCATCACTGTTTCCATCCTTGCCCACTTCACCCCTAACAACCTATCACTGCTGCGTTTGCTGTCTCTTGGGCGCCCTCCCTGCCTCTCGCCACCTCCACACGGCCCTCTGCCTTGCAAAAAGGCTCTGAGATGGCCTCAGAAATGCTTCGAGGGCTACAAGGTATAAAAAAAAAAGTGGGAAAACTGGGGTAAAAAGAGGACACACGTAGGAAAAATCCATTTTGTAAGGTCTGATAAACTCTGTCTTAGAGGTGGTCCACATTTTAGCTCTGAGTTTCTCCGCAGCCAATTCAAAGAGAGAAACAGGACCAGTCCCAAAGTGGCCCTGGGACGCCTTCATCCAACTCTCCTGAGGAGCTCATTAGAAATGCAGGCTCCTCCTTGCTGCACCCGGAGTTGATCTTTTCTAGCAAGATCCCAGCGGATTCTTCTGTGCCCTGAAACGTGAGAGTCACTGCTTCTTGGCTCCGCAGTCTAGAGATCAGGATGGTCTCCGCCTCAGGCTGCACCCACCGAGTGGGCTGTGTCTGGGGCGCCCTGACCGTGACCGGGGATTGATCACTGTAGGGAATGCACCTGAGGGCTGAGCCCAGTGCCTGGCGCCTGGTAGGTGGCCCAGGTGCGTGTGAGGGAGGGAGGAAAGCAGGAGACCGATGTCGAATGCAATCTGGCTCAACAGCCCCCTGACTTACCATGCTCCATTCTGTGTTAAACCACTTGGCCCCGCAAGGCTTGAGGTGGCAGGACTGCTGGCTGGGGGGTCTGTCCAGGAAAGAACATTCATAGGAGTCCAGCACTTCGAAGGTGTCTGCACTCTTCCTAACACAAATCACCTCCCGCTGTTGGGTCCCGCTCCCACACTCCACGGAGCACTGAAGAAAGAAGCAGAGAAAGATGGTGTCATGCCATGGGAAGGACAGGAGAAGTACTGTCTGTCGAGGTATGTTTGTGCGTGCTTTCTGTCACCCATTCAGTGAGGCAGAGCCCCAGGCCACCAGAAACATCGCCAGAGCAGACACGGCCCGGGCACCCCAATGTTCCTAACGGTTGTGTGTCTGGAGTGAAGAGCAGGTGCCCCGAGCTGTCACAGCTTCAGGCTCTTGGCTGAAGAGACCCTGGTGCCCTCTGTGCTGAGAGTGAAACGGCCCCCCAGAGGTTCCCCACAGGAGCCCCCCTCTGACTGTGAAGCACTGAGCTAACGCCCTGGGTTTCCCACTGGCCCCTGTGGGTGGACACAGGGCACGAACTGTCTCCCAGAGGCTCCACACCTGTGCATGAAGGACCAAGTTAAGCTGAGTAGAAGGTTCTAGACTTGGGACGATACTGTCAATTCTCCCCTCCCAGCAGGGTGGCCAGCAGGAAGGCTGTCACGGCAGAAGGCAGCTCCCTGACCTGGTGCCGGCGCTCGTGGGGCTCTGAGCGTGGAGGCCAGTCAGGCACAGATGCACCTCGGAGCCTCCCGTCAGGCATATAATCACCCACAAACCTACTGCTTTGTAAAATGTTTTTTGTTCCTGTGTACTTTACTCAATATTTCTTGATTAAAAAATTTTAAAGCTGTGGTTCATGGGCCTTTAGAGACTTTAAAGAATCCACTGCCTCAATGAGGAGTTTTAAACAATGTCCACAGCTGAAACGCTTAACACAGCCTTGCTTGTGCAGGCAGGCACAGGGTCAAACAAAAACAGGGAAACCCACATCTGTACAGGAAAAAGGAGACCAACAGACTGTGAACTGGCCGCCCCGGGCATAACGGGCATTGCCACCGGCAGTTTCTGCCTCGTGCCTTCTTTCCCGCCGTCCTCACGTGCACCCGGAGAACCTCCTCAGCTTGCCTGTCCTTTCTCTTCCGTGTTAGTTAGTTAGTTAATTTACTGGCTGGAGTTCAGTCCAGTCCCAGCCTCACAGGCAGACTGCATTTTATCTGTGATGTGTACAGTGAGGATTAATGAGGTTTCGGACCTGGGATTTATTTCCCTGGACGTGGTCTCTCTCGTCCGTAACAGTGCTCATTGTAACATGTTAGCTGACCATTGACTTGGCGTATATTCAGTGTGTTCACGTTTTGTCCTTTTCTTTCAAGCACGACAGACAATGGAAGAATCGGAGGCAGGCGAGGAGCAGGGGCTGCCCGGCGGAGGAGGAGTGAAGGTCATGTGTGAGGTTCCCGGGGCGGCAGGAGCGGAGCCCTGGACTGAGGGCAGGAGGAGACGCGGAAACCAGTCTAGACATCGTCACTGAGTAGTTTTGTGTTTTTGGCCAAGACTCAGCACTTTCCTGGGTCTCACCGCCACACCTGCAAACTGGAGGCGTCTGGAAACCGAATCTGAAAGACCGGTGACGGCTCGGAGAGGCTTGGAAGAATAGCAGCCTATGAACCCTAACCAACGCCTGAAGTTATTTTGTACCCTGCTTGTAAATTCCCTGGAGACATTAGGTGGCCGAGGGAGAACGAGCACACATCTCACACCCAGAAAAGGCAGCGTGTATGTGTGGGGGACAAATGAATGGAACGGTGTCTGTGTGCGTGAGAGACGGTGTTTGAGACAGGACAGGGCCCTCATCCCCGCTGGGCTGGGAATTATGGAGAGTCTCAGACGGGCGAAGGTTGATGAGATGGTAGAAGAAGAGGGTCAGAGTCCAGAGTGGCACAGAGGAGGGCCCCTGACCAAGAGGAGCCGCCCAGGTGCTCTGTGTGAGAACGGCGGCGGCCGTGTGGCTGGGAGGACGGAGGGAGCGAGGCCGCAGGACCATGAGATCGCGGTCAGCCAGGATCCGACCAGGAACCTGACTGTGCCAAGGTGCCTGCCCATCCTGGGAGCATTCAAGTCAAAGGGCAGAGTGAGGACATTTCCAGATATTCGAGGGCTCAGAACACATGGCTTATGAATCCCATTACAAAGAATTACTGGTCTCCCACAAAATTAAAAAGAGTTAGGGGGAAGACCCAGGACACCACAGCAGAAGTCGGCAAAGACACCAGCACACGCTGTTGTCAGTAATAGATGTGGGTTCCCTCTGGGGGACGAAAATGTTCTGGAATTGGGTAGTGGTGAAGGTTGCACAGCCTTGTGGACATGCTAAAACCCCTGAATTGTACTGTAAAAGGCTGGATCTTATGATGTGTGAATTATATTTCAATGAAAATAACCTTCGAATGGGAGGAAGCTATTTTAAAATCTAGATTAGTATTTTATATAAGTTAATCAACATTGAAATGGGGCTAAACCCAGATGGTCTTGACCTCTTTTTGGAGGTATTATTGATTGAGAGAATGTGGTTACTGAACTTGACACTGATAGAAACATAAAAGTTTAAAACTAGGTGCTAAATCTTTTTTTCTTTTGTTATCACTAGATGAATAGAAAGAGGATTTATAACTTCCATAAGTTAGAGGGGAAAAAGTGGAATTAAGGAAGCCTAACCAATATAAATGTGTGGAGAGGAAAGAGGAAAAAACAATGCCAAGAAAGCATGACAATACAAATGAAATAGAAAACACAAAATAAGGTGGCAGGAAAAAGTCCCAACAAGTAAGTAAGTACGATAAATGTGAATAGTTAAAATTTAACTCTTAAAAAATAGAGATTTGCAGATTGGGTAAAAATAAAGACAAAAATAGTCTTGCACATATAAGACACGCTTTAAAAACACATAGGAAGTTGACAAAGGTAGACCAGGTGAAAATCAATAGTAAGAAATAAGAGACAGTGATACAAATATCAGATAAAATACAATTCCTGAAGAAAAGCATAGAAGAGAAAAATGACATTTAATAAGGATAAATGCTCCCACTGAGGGCGACAGCAGTTCTGCACTCCTCACCTGAAGGCCAGGTGAGTGTGAGTGGGGGTGTCTGTTCCAGAGCCAGTGAGAGTAAATACGGTCCAGACACACACGCAGACCAGCAGCTGTGAGACAGACCTCAGAGCTCAGATGATCTAAAGGTGAAATAAACCCGGGAAACATCTGGGCACGAGTGACAGACTTGCTGGAACACCCTGTGAATAAGAGTTGGGCCACTAACACCTCGCCTCTGGAGTGGAAAAGATTCCCCAGGTTCTACAGGTCTCGTTCTCTTGGGCCGGCTTTCTCCACACGCCACTGCTGGCACCTGGGCTCGCTGCTTGCCAGGGGGTCTCTTTCTGGAAGTCCATCAAAGTCTCAGGGAAGGACTCTGCTCCACGTGGCTCAGGTCACCCGTCCATCACCGAGACCAGGCTGGGGGTGTTCAAGATGCCGACTCTCATTCAGAGCACATGGCAGAAAGGACATATTTATTTTTACATTCTCAAGTCAAATGTTTAAGACTTAGCCTTCAATAAATAAGCGTTATCTATTTTCTTTTCTTTGGGGAGGACGTCAAATTTCCCAGGCAGCGGGGTGCCAGCAGACTCCACCATTTTTACAGATCTAGAGCTCAAACGCTGCCCACATCCAACCACGTTCTGATCCTTTTGGACAACAGGGCAACGAATTCCACGTGTCTCATCTTAGCAGCATCTTCTAATCTTTACAACACAGGCTGCTTTGACCTGGATTCACCTGTTTTCTGAGCTCAGGTCTAGAGTCAAAAGGAGGCCCACAGGCAAAGAAGACCCTGAACCCTGCTCTCCCCCCTCTCCTGAGACTGGTGGGAGTTGGAGTGCACCCCATCCTCTCAGCGCCTGGTGTTATCATTTCGGGTGGGACGCTTCCTATTGCCTCAGTTTCCACAGACATTTGGCATCCTGTAGGTAACATTCCACTTCTGAATTACCCTTGGGGTTTAGGTCCTAGGTCTCCCGTGACCAGTGCAGAGATAGAAATAGCCAGCAGCAACAGCAATAAACGCGGAAGGAGGAGAACCAGTATTTGTTAAGTACCTCCCATGTCCCAAGCAACGGGCAACCCCTGTCTGCATAGCATCTCATGAAATCCCAGTAACCTCCTTAGGAAGTTGGCGTTATCATCCCCACATTTGGATGAGGAAGCAGGCTCGGAGAGGTTAAATTAGTGGCCCCACGTCAGAGAACTAAGGAGACGTAGAGCTGGGGTCAGTTGTTAAGTAAGTAAGTATTATGAGTACAGGGTACTTTGGGCATATTTGATTTTGCTTTCTTAATTTTCTATATTTTATAGTTTGTATTATAGATCATTAAAGGAAATTTGAGAAAAAAAAACATTTCCTGGTGTTGTTTTCTATGATTTGAAGTGGTTGAGACCATAGGATTCATAGATTTCCATGTTTTTCCACTGGTCACTGTATCAATGCACTTTCTACGTCTTCCTAGTGATCGTGGTTGTTACATGATATTTTAACGCGGTTTGATATACCATAATACCCTTCACCGCCCTGCTGTCATGGACATCTCTGTTGAGAAACCTTTTTTCTTCTGTTAATTATTTCCTTAGAATGAATCCCCAGCAGTGGGGTGACTGGGTTAAGGCAAATGAACATTCTTATGGTTCTTGACTTTTATTGCCAGAGGGGTTGTATCAATTTACAAGGACAAGGCAGCCCGTTTTTTTCAGGGTCTGTGTTTAAAGCTACTTAAAAGAAGTAAAATTCTATATGGAGCCAGAGGTCCTGATAAAGTGTAAATCATGACCAAAAGCCAAAAAGTTTTTGGAGGAGCAGCCAGCCCTGGGAGCCAAGTGCTAAGTGGTCCAAGAACTCAAAATACTGATGGTAATCATAACAAAACAAACAAACAAACAAAAAAAAACAGATGGAATGATCTTTTCCACTATTTCTTTATTTTAAAAAAGGGTTATTTATTTATTTATTTATAGGCAGAGGGGAAGGGAGAGAGAAAGAGAAGGAGAGAAACATCAGTGTGTGGTTGCCTCTTGCACGCCCCCACCCTGGGGACCTGGCCCATAACCCAGACATGCGCACTGACTGGGAATCAAACCGGCGACCCTTTGATTCACAGGCTGGCACCCAATCCACTGAGCCACACCAACCAGGGCCTTTTCCACATTTTCTTAGTGAGTTCATGTTCATTTTAAAACAGCAAAAAAAAAAAATTAATTGATCAATTAAGTCACTTTATTAAAGTATTCAGTATTAACTGTTTTTTTATAATGAACAACCTCACTTTTTCTATTTTTGCTTCTTTATTTCCCCAGCTTTATTGATGTATAATTGACAAATAAAATTATAACGTATTTAAATTAATGATTTGGCGTATGTATGTCAGGGATGACCCAAAAGACTCAGAATTTATTTATAAAAATTTGTGTACTTATTCTTCCACGTTTAAATTTCAAAGTGCTCTCCATTTGATGCAATACACCTACTGAGATGTTTCTTTCACTTCTCAAAACAGTTTTTGAACTTGTCAATTCTGATGCCTTTCAGTGCTTCTCTCACTTTTTGCTTCACCATTTCCACATCAGCAAAACTTTCTCTTTGAGGGCATTTTTCATGGGGAAACAAAAAAAAGTTGCTTAGGGCAAGATCGGGTGAACAGGGAGGGTGGGACATAGGATCATGCCTTTTTGGGTCAAAAACTGCTGAACACTCAGCACAATGTGGGCAGATGTGCTCACAAACTTCATTCATCATGAAGTGGGCAAACACATTGAGTCTTCAAAAAAAATTCACTGAAGCCAAATGCAGCCTCTCACAACAGCGCCAGCTGGCACACTGATACAGACGGGTTCCTAGAACACTTGCCCAGTGGGGGAATCTATAACAAGGGACCCACCCTCCAGAACATAATTCTGGTTTTTGTGGGTCCTCCCTCATGCGTAGTAAAAGGATTCCCACCATTGAGTTAATGTGTGCTTACCTTTCTTTCGGTGTGACCATTTAAGTTCTACTCTAATAGCAAATTTCAGTTGTTCAGTATAGCTTTATGAACTACAGTCACCATGGTATATATTAGATCTTCAAACCTTATTCATTTTATAAGTGTAAGTTTTACCCACCTCTCCCCATTCTCCCCACCCCAGCCCCTGGAAGTTATCATTCTCCTCTCTGAGTCTGGCTTATTTAGACAAGTAATTCAATCCATGCAGTATTTCTCTTTCTCTGGCTTATTTCACTTGGTGAAATAGCATTCCTCCTCGGATGAGGTTCCTCCAGGTTGTTGTAAAAGGCAGGATTTACCTTTTTTAAAGGTTGAATAATATTCCTATACATATTTTCTTATCCACTCATCTGTCGATGGACACTGAGATTGTTTCCATACTGTGGCTAAGTGTGAATAATGCGGCTTTGAACATAGGGGAGCAGAAATGCCTTTGAGATAATGATTTCGTTTCCTTTGGCTATGTATCCAGGAGCAGGATTGCTGGCTCATATCTATTTCTGCTTCTGACACTCAGATACAAACTGGCTTTACTAACAATAATGATAGCATTAGCTATGATTTATTGTGTATTTATTGTATGTCAGGTACTGTGTTACATACAGAAGATACATGACTTCATTTCTTCTAAAATAACTACTAAGGTGCTGTCACTACCAATATTCTGTAGACAAGGAAACCACGCTGGACCACGAGCATCCCTGAGGACAGAGATATTTGTTTTGCTTATTGACGTATCCCAAGCACTTAGAAGAGAACACAGGAACTTCAGGTCAAAAGAAGGACAACGACAAATTTAAAAACAAAAAACAACCAGAACTGATAGAAAATTGAACTGTATGGAAGTCTGACAACCAAGGAGTTAAAGAAGAAACATTCATCCAGACTGGGAGGAGGGCGGGAGAACTGGGTGGAGAGGACTCGCGGTGAGGCAGTAGATTGTGTATTGGGAGGTTCCACATTCACGTGCAGATAAACTGGTTGGAACAACTGGGGAGTGAGACAGACTGTGCAATCTAGGGTTCCAATGTGGGAATATAAAGCCCCAAACCTCTGACTGAAAACACCTGTAGGGGTTGAGGCAGCAGGAGAAACTCCCAGCCTCACAAGAGAGTTTGTTGGAGAGACCCACAGGGTCCTAGAATGTGCACAAACCCACCCACCTGGGAATCAGCACCAGAAGGGCCCAATTTGCTTGTGGGAACTGGGGGAAGTGACTGAAAACTGGCAGGGAGTGGAGCAAGCGCCATTGTTCCCTCCTGGACCTCTGCCCCACCTATGGTGTCACAACACAGCGACGTAGGTTACCCCACCCTGGTGAACACCAAGGCTCCGCCCCTTAATACATAACAGGCGTGTTGAGACAAAAAAAAAAAAAAAAAAAAAAAGGCCCAAATGAATGAACAGATCAAAGCTTCAGAAAAAATACAACTAAGAAACAAAGAGATAGACAACCTATCATCTGATAGGTAGATAAAGTACTTCTCAGATAATGTCAAGTAAAGGAGATGCACAGTTCAAAACTCTAGTAATCAGGATGCTCACAGAATTGGTTGAGTATGGTTGCAAAATAGAGGAAAAAGTGAAGGCTATGAAAGTGAAATAAAGGAAAATGTACAGGAAACCAACAGTAAAGGGAAGAAAATCAGGACTCAAATTAACAATTTGGAGCAAAAGGAAGAAAAAAACATTCAACCAGAACAGAATGAAGTAACAAGAATTCAGAAAAATGAGGAGAGGCTGAGGAATCACCAGGACAATTTTAAACATTCCAACGTCCTAATCATGGGGGCACCAGAGGAGAAGAGGAAGATCAAGAAACTGAAAATTTATTTGAAAACATAATGAAGGAGAACCTCCCCAATCTGGCAAAGGAAATAGACTTCCAGGAAGTCCAGGAAGCTCAGAGAGGTCCAAAGAAGTTGGACTCAAGAAAGAACACACCAAGGCACATCATCATAATTACATGAGCCAAGATTAAAGATAAGGAGAGAATCTTAAAAGGGCATGAGAAAAGGAGACAGTTACTTACAACAAAAGAGTTCCCATCAGACTGTCAGCTGATTTCTCAAAAGAAACCTTGCAGGCAAGGGGGAGCTGGAAAGAAGTATTTGAAGTCATGAAAGGCAAGGACCTATATCCAAGATGACTCTATCCAGCAAAGTTCTCATTTAGAATGGAAGGGTAGATAAAGTACTTCTCAGATAATGTCAAGTTAAAGGAGTTCATCATCACCTGGCCCTTATTATATGAAATGTTCAAGGGACTTATCTAAGAAAAAGAAGATAAAAAATATGAACAGTAAAATGATAACAAACTCATAACTACTAACAACCAAATCTAAAAAAAATACACAATCATAAACAAACTAAGCAAACAACTAGAACAGGAACAGAATCACAGAAATGGAGATCACATGGAGGGTCATCAGCAGGAGAGTGGGAGGGAGAGAGATGGGGAAAAGGTACAGAGAATAAGTAGCATAAATGGTAGGTACAGAATAGACAGGGGGAGGTTAAGAATAGTATAGGAAATGGAGAAGCCAACGAATGTATATGTACGATCCATGGACATGAACTAAAGGCTGGGAATACAGGTGGGAGGGGATGTGCAGGGTGGAGGGGAATAAAGGGGGGAAATGGGACAACTGTAATACCATAATCAATAAAATATATTTTAAAAAGAGCATAGTAGGTGCTCAGTAAATACTGTTGTCTGAATGAGGCTCTCAAAACATAAGAAACTTCTTCAGGGTGATGGGTAACACAGCTGGAATTCAAACCCAGCACACACCAGGTCCCGGTTCGTCACCTCTCTGCCATGCTGCCTCTTACCAGGGGCAGGCAGATACACCCAGTTTGGCCACTCACCTGACTCCAGCTCCCAGCAAACCACTCCACTTTGCCAGTGCAGGGCCCATTGTCACACGGGGTGGCTTCTGCTGGCCGGTTGTTCCCACAGCCCTCCAGGGGCAGGCTGCTGACGTGGTGGGTCATGCACACCACCGAGCGCGTCCGCACTCCAGCCCCGCACTCTGCTGAGCACTGCGAGACAGAAGATGGGCATGTTAGAGGGAAGCCCTCACCGAGCAGGTCCTGAAGTCATTTTCAAATGACGCGAAGGAGGATCAAACACCTTGCTTCCCCACCACTTCTTTCCCCTAGAAATCTCTGACCACCTCTCGTGCATGGCCCACTCCACCACGAGATATCAGTCTGGCAGATCCCCTGGCCTTAGATTTTCTGGGACTGTGTATGTTCCTAATACTCTGTCTCATTAGTGATTCACATGCTTACATTCGTCAAACCACAGGTCCTTCCTGGCTTTTGCTTTTGAAAGTAAATCCACAAGAAGGATGAGAACAGGAAAATATGGGCACACATTTGCTTGCTGCCAGTAAGTCCGGGCTGGCCTGGGAAGGAGGGAAACTGGCGTGACAGTGAAGGACCGACAACTCAACATTGCTGCCTAATATTTAAGCACAGGGCTCCAGTCCCCGAAGGCCACAGCTGTGATAGTAGATCAGAAGGCTCTCCCTGGTATAAAGGGAGAGCCTGGCCTGGGAACCAGCATAGTAGTGTTAACATCCCCACCAGCTGTGTGGCCTGGGGTAGGTGATCCAGATCCTCTCACTTGTGGCCAGTGTACCCGACAGCTGGCGTGGGAACACGCTCCAGTCCGGATTACGGGGGATGAATGGCACGCGGAGAGCAGGTGTTCAGTGAGTGCCCACAGCAGTTACTCAATATTGGTATGAGGGGCCTCAAAGGGCCAGCGCCAACATCCGAACTCTAAGATACAGAAAACCACGGCTCACAGGACCTGCCTTCACTTGGAGCCATGTAACCTGTAGTGATTTCATTATAACAATCTCTCTCCATCCACACTCAGGGCCCGGTCCGCATTCCCCCGAGTCGCCCCCTGCAGCTCCGCGAGCATTTTCCGTCTGTCCTGAAACACTTTGGAGAGCTGCCTCATTTTCAGGGCGTCCTCATGTGGGTGCCCCTCAGACGCCTCACGTTCAGCAGGTGAAATGATGGGACACCACCTTCATCACTGTTCCCCTTCTCTGGGTTTTCCAGCTTGTGTTCAGAGGTGCATCTGGATTCAAAATCTACTGCTCTTCTGCCTCTGGCTTCCCACATCTGGCCGGCTAGCAGGTCCCAGAGATTCTAGCTTAAGCCCATTTTCCTGTCTCGTCCCTTCTGCCCATGTTCCCAGCACGGCTGACGTTCTTCCCCTGGACTGTGGCTGCAGCTCCTCACTCGGCATCTGCAGCTCTTCTAAGTCACTGGCTTCCAGGTGCTGGGACAGCCACGCTGGCCTCCCTCTGCTGCTGCTCCGTTTCCAGTGACACTTACTTATGGACTGCCCCAGTGGCATTAAAGGTTTCCTACAGCACAGCCCCGGTCAACCCGCCCTTCCAGGCTAATCCTCTGTTACACATCGGGAACACTCTAGCTTCCGGATAGGGGTTTCCACATTTTAAAAAATCGCATGAGCCAAAAAAACCTTCGGGGCTGACCGGTTTGATGTAATACGCGAGGACCACCGCCTGTCCTGGACAGAGCCAGGGTTCACGGTTCCCGGGTGGCGGGAAATGCTCCCCGGCCTCCCTGGCGCGCCTTCTGCGCTTCCCCAGAACAGCCCGGAGCTGCCCGGGCTTAGCTCCAATGCCGTCTCCTCTGTGAAAACTGTCTTGACGCCCAATTTAACATACCCTTCCCATCTTCAGAATCCTCATGACATCTGTGTTCCGCTGTTGGCCTTGCATTGTGGTTACTTGTCCTGTCTTTTTTTCTTTTTTTTCATTGAAGAAGCAGGCTTGGGTAAGCAGAGACTTTTACGTCATCTCTGATTCACTCTCAGTCAGCACCTCCCCTCTGGGTGTGTCCCTGAACGTCAGCTGAACAAATAAATACCAACTTTGGCCCACCCTCGTTCATTTCTCTTCTTTTATCAGCAGCTTTCAGTTCTGGAAGTGCCTGTGTGTGATGGCCGACGCCCTGCCAGGGGGTTCTGCTGGATCTTTTCTTAAAAACAGAGTCAATGTTTGGTTTCTATCAACATTACTGTTTTTAAAAGTAAATGAAAGCGATATAATTTTAAATAAAGTTGGGAAAAGGAAAAATACTAACAACCTTGTTTCCCTATCAAAATTTCTACTTTTGCTTTTGTAGCTGGCTGCCTCACCTTGTAACAAATATCGCAGCCCAGGAAGGGTGATCAGACCCTGATGCGGCCCTGCTGCTGAGCTGGGCCTGGCCCCGTAGGGAGGCGCCCTCTGGGGCAGAGAGCGGGGCAGCTAGAACGTGCCCCAAACATGCTGCTTTGCCATATTAGTTATTTTGAGCTGAAGGCAATTAAGAAACAGCAGATGCAAGAAGAACTCTCCGCCCGCCCCTTTCTTGCCTAAAGCAGGGCGTACTTTTCCCATGAGACAGGTACCTCCCGGTTCCAGGAAGAAGAGTTCATTCTTATTGGTGATGGGGAACCAAGATGATTTGCACAAACAAACTTTACTAAAATAGCCTCTATCTTCCACTGGTTTCTCCCACATATCTCTCAGCCACTTTCCTACAGTTCACTGCCCCCAGCCACCCAAACCCTTACCCTTTGTCTAGTCACTTCATAACTTACTACCATTTGTTAAAATGGTGCACAGTCCCTCAAGTCTAACTACTTCTTTGGGATTTTCACTGCTTTCCTGTGAAGCTCCTCCTGACCCCATGATGCCATGTAAAAAAAAAAAATAACATCAAATAAAGTTTGCATTCTTTTCTCTAGTGAATCTGGTTACAGTCAGCTCGGTTTGCAGGCCTCCGTTGCAGAACCTAAGAGGGTAAAGGAAGAGTTTTCCTCCCTCACAGGTTCACAAATGCTTTTCATGATTTTTGTTTTATCTGCATTCTTATTAGAAGTCTCCTTTCTGAATCAAGTAATGCCCATGCACCTTGGGAGAGTTTCCCCAGATCCCCACGTACTTAATTTAAAAGAAAAGTGTTCCGGGGGACGTCGGTATCCAGGGAGAGAACATCAGAAGGATGAGCCCCCAGAGGCCGCGGTGAAAAGGAGGGCACCATTTCCATCTAAAAGGAGCTGCTCACAGGCCCTGGCCCGGGAAGCCTCCCAGAAGGAGGGGTCCCTCCCAGGCAGCAGGGACTGAAGTTCAAAGTGAGGCACCGAGACAAACCCCCTTCATTGTCTCTAAAGGACGTGTGTAAAAGAAGGACCAAATCCACTTCAGAAAAGAACCTGATTTCTGAAGAACGTCAGGACAGATGGAACACAGAGTCACACGAAACTCCTCAGCCACACTCTGGTGAGGGCTGTCTTCTCGCTCTCTCTCGACAGCAAAACTCGGACCACGGCGCAGCTGGCCCCGAGGGACTGTCGGGCCCTGACGATTCTACTCCTGAACTGCAGTTACATGAATCATCTTCCACAATTTAAAACACTCAATATCTTGACTTATTTTTTCTCTTGGAAAATGTCCTTAGAAATTAGGTGTTACAGAATTGAGCTTGGTGATTTCCTAAAAGTTTTTTTTGTGTGTGTGTTATGATTAAAAATTGCATGAGTGTTTAAACCTGCCATTTATTTGCAGAACTAAAAAGCAAATGATGCCAATGTCTGATATGGCCCGCCCTTGATTAAAAGTAGCTACAAGGATGTTTTTAAGGTGAGTCATGTAGTCAGAAAAAGTGACACATATAACCCTAGAAGTTTAAGAGAAAATCCAGATTGAGTTTATAACCTCAGTTCATTTAGGCAGAGATCAATGAACTTTAAATCAGGCCAGAGGATACTCTTAGTATTCTGGGGCCGATTTTGGTGTGTGTATGTTGTGGGGGCAGCCACACCGACCAGCAATCCTCAGGTGACCAGCTGGGTGTCCCACCGCTCAGCTCAACGCCCACACAGCTGACCCGGAGACAGCATCAGGTTCCACAGGTGAAGCCTCAGTCCTACACGACTGTCCCCACCCGAGGTTCAGCAGCCAACCCCAGCTCAGGTTGTTCCTACACTCCTGACCAACTGGCTGAATATCCGAGGTTCCTAAGACACCCCTCTCCGTTCCATTGCTTTGCTAGAGCCGCTCACAGAAATCAGAGAAACGTTCTACCAGTTTATGATACACAGACACAATTCGGGAACAGCCAGGTAGAAGACAGGCCTATGGGAAGGAGCGTGGGAAGGGGGCTGAGCTTCCAGGGTGACCAGCCTCCCCCATCTCCCTGTCTTCGCTACCCGCAGGCTCTCTGAGCCCCGTCATTCTGGGCTGGACAGAGCCTTCACACATGGGCAACCTGGATCCCATCAATTACTGATGACTGATTAACCCCCAGACCCCAGCCCTTCCCTCCAGGTCCGAGGGTGGGACTGAAAATTCCAACCCTTTCAACACATACTTGGCACTTTGCGGAGCCAACCCCTGCCCTTAAGTCATCTCATTAACGTAACAGAAGACTCGTTTATCACTTTCAACACCACTGAAATTCGAGGGTCTGGGGGGCTGCGAACCAGGGACTGTGCATGAAGACCAAAGAGGTTCGGTCATCTCAATGACCACATCTGTATTTCTTGTAAATTACAATATTGCAGACACACTCTGGATCCTTAAGTATAAACTTTAATCTCATTTTTTTCTCCTCTCTCCCACTTGAGCTCCTTAAAGGAAGCTGTGTCTCAGTCATGCCTAGCTTATAATAGGTACTCAATATGTGTTTATGCTAAAAACTGCGTAGTTCAGACTAAAGCTTAACAAGGTTGGTTTTTTTTTATTTTTAAATTTTTTATTTGTCAATTTTGGAAAGAAAGAAAAAAGAGGAACACAGAGACAGAAACATTGATTTATTATTGTGCATTCATTGGTTGATTCTTATTTGTGCCCTGACTAGAGATTGAACCTGCAATCTTGGTGTATTAGGACAATGCACTAACCATCTGAGATAACTGGCTAGGGCAAGACCAGGTGGATTTTTATACACAGCCACTATCCACATGTGGAAGACGGCCATCAGCTGCTTATTCTCAGGGGCCGAACCTTTCCTAAGGCCAGCTGGTGGCTGGGAGGTCCAGTGTTCCTGTGAAGCCAAAGAAGAATGAAGCAGCCCCCAGGGAGCCCTCCCCAGGTTGCGGGCTCATCTGGGTCCTGGTGTCAAATGGTTTCCCTTAATGCGCACTCAGTAGTGTTACAGATGAGGAAACCGAGGCTTGGAGAGTCAAGAGCCTGCTCAAGGTCTAGTAAGAAAGAAGTCCTTGGGGAAAGGGTACCAAAGGCAATGCCTCTCCTTAAACCCAATAGTATCCCCTCCCATTCATTTGCTCCAAAATAATCGTGAACGTTCAGGAATAGTGATCTATTCTGGGGGCAGATAAAGCAAAATCACTTAGATTATAGCACCAAAATTACACGGATTAAAATGCCTTTTTCAAAGCAAAAGTTCTCTGAGTGGAAGAATCAAAGAGCTCATCTTTTGCTGTATTTGAGATTTTGCAACGCGGGTTAGGCTCAGCAAGTACTTGTTGAAGCGCAGAGCAGAGCGCTCACTGGAGGGGGGGCAGCTCGTGTGGGGTTCCCTGTCAATCACTCCGATGTTACTGTCCCAAATAAATGCGGGAGGCACACGGAGGAGCCAAGCACCGCAGTTTCATCCACCACATAGCTGCTTTCTTCTCTGTACACAGGGCATTCTGAGCCCAGCGCCTTTTTCAGAGTGTGGCAAATGTAGAGATGGAATTAAAGATGGAAAGAATCAGTGCAATAAAAGGATTATGAAAGTGATCTCAGTTGCTTTTTGGGAGACTCTAAGTAGAAATAATCTCTCTGGAGAGAAATATGCCAGAATATGTCAAGAGTTCTAGGAGAGTTCACAGCATTTGATCAATTAATTCTACTTCCTAAACATTATTTTAGGGAAACAAGTGTTATAGAGGAATGAGTGGCCAGATGGGGAGTAAAGGCAGGGCCCTCACCATTGCAATCTAACAAAGAACTCCATACAGGAGGCTGGCAGCAAAGGAAGACGTGTCTCACCCAGTGACCCAGTCGTCCTGAGCCTGGTTGGGTAAGGCTTCCAGGCATATTCCGAACAGCAAGATAGTGCAGGGGGAGGCCCTCGAAAGTCTGTGTGTATCGTCTCCACTAACTGGGGAAGGAAAACCTTGAGACTGTGTATTCATCCCAAGGTCTGGAAGGGGGAGAAAGGGGAGGGTCTATAGTGCCCAAAGAAAAAGCCTGTGAAACAACTTTGGTTAATCACCTGCCCCCTGTCACATATACAAAATGAACAAATGGGGTCTGGAGCAAGATAAGGATTCGGGCTAACAGACTCCCACACATACCTATATTTGGGTAGCCGTGCCCCCCTGGGAAAGCTGGAACCACCTTTACCCATCAATCAACATGTAACTTCTTCACCCCCATCCCACCAACTACATAAGTCCTTGGAACAAAGAGCTCACTCACTTTCTGGCCACCTGGCTTCTAGCCACTTGACCTCTCACCACCCAGCCTCTGGCCACCCCTGCTTTGCTTCCTATTAGAACTTAGCACTAATAAACTTTGTTGCAGGCTAGTAGGCTTGCTGATCTGTAATTCTTTACTACGTTGGCAAGAGGAACAGTTTCTGGGAGTTTGTCCCATAACACAAGGAAAGGTGCATATAAAGATTTATGGCTAAGAATATTTATGAAATATTATTTAAGGTAGTAAAAGATTAGAAAAATGCTCCTAAACATTTAGAAATAGGGTAGTGGTTCAATTATAATAGTCATGCAATAACTTATTTTAATTAAAAATCATGCTTTATAGGTTTTAATCCCATTAAAACGCTTATAATACATAAGTGAAAAATCAGGTTAACAAATTGATCATCTATTCTGATTTATATTTTTAAAATATACATAAATACAAAACATTATGTATGCAGAGTATGTATGAGTAGAAAACTGGTTGGCAGTGTAGCTTAAAAATCTTAAATTGTTATCTTCTAGTGAAGAGATTACAGGAATACTTTCACATTCTTTTCATATACCACATTTTTGGACCATAAGACACACCTAGGTTCTAGAGGAGGAAAACAGAAAACGAAATTGAAGCAAAAATGTAGTAAAATATTTAATAACATAAATAACATAACATTTCACCAGTGTAAATGCAAACAGAACTCGGCAGCAGCATTAACAACCATTATTCCTTCCAAATTTGGGAGGGTGCATCTTATAGTCCAAAAATATGGTACTTTATAATAATGTATATTACTGTATGAGCAGAAAATTAAACTATTAAAAAAAAACATCTTTCCAGTATAAGAGGAAAAGCCAGCATCACTGTTTTCATCCATTTGCTTACATGTTAAGTTTGGCAAGTTTACTGTGAATACAGATTCTGGCTAGAAATCCAGAAAGACAAAGAGTCAGTTGAAGGAACTAGGAATTTTTAACCTGAGAGAAGGGGAAGGGGCTCTGCACCCCTGAGGGTCTGCAGAGTAAGCAGCGTGTGCACGTCTCCTGCAGCACGGGCTGACAGTCGGCAAGCAAGACTTCAGCTCAATGGGAGAGAAAACCTCCCCGCACTGTGGGCTGTACAAGAAACAGACGCCACTGTCTTGGCACCTCGGCAGGCAGGGGGCTCCTGACGAGTGGATCAGACCTGCATCAGGGTCGCTGTCCAGGACTCCTCCTGCCCCCAGGGAGGCGGCCCCAGTGCCCTGGGACGCTCCTTCCTGTACGGCTTCTGCAAGGCCCAGGAGCTCTGTCCTTGCCGGGAGGCCCGGACAGGGGCCAACACATGCACAGGACTGGGTGAGCCCTGCTGCACCCAGCTTCAGGGGCAAACCCCTTAAAGGGGTTGGCTCTGTCCGAGCCAACAGACCCCTTTAGACCAGCACCCACTTCCCTTCGTGTCCCTTTGTCTAGCACCTCCCTGGTGACTATCGGAGCCCAGGACAGTCCACTCCTGCGACCGGGGGCACAGGAGCTGCTCACCCTAGGAGTTCTGTGCTTTGGCCAAAGACTCTCCCTCGGGGGACCCAGGGGCAGGGACTGTTTGCCACGAGGTGTCGGAAACCGTGAGGAGATAAAATCACTGGAGAGACTCCCCAGGAGGGTCTCTGAATGTGGGCCGAAGGCTGCATTTGCGGGTGTGTTTCTGTCCTTTCTTTCCCAATCACACCCCCACCAATGTGGGTCGTTACTGTAACAAGAGGCAGCAATGCCGGAAACCCACCCGAACACCCCAGGTGACATTTGGGTGCTCAACAAACGGTCCGTGGTGGGCACCAACCACTCAGAACGGATGCCGGCCAGTTGGAACCAACCAGCAGGGTGGACGGGCCCATTCACTGACACGTGAAGTTTACTCTTCCAAGCTGGGGATACTGCACTGTTGTCACATGACACTGGGAAGGAAGGGCTCGGGAGCCCCGCAATGTCCCCTAAGATTCCACAGACGTGGCTGGTGTCCTCCATCCCTGGACCAGCAATCGTGGCACCAGAGCCGAAACCCGGCCCGCCCTCTTGCCGGGCCCCGGGCGACCCCCAGAGCTCGGAAGCGCCACGGAGAGTCATATGAGGATAGAAAGCCTGTAATAGTTCATCTCCGGGCCTTTTCCCCAAAGTCAGAAATTACCCTTGGGATTGTTAGCTAGGAATTCATCTTTCTGCAGGTTGGGGGTGCCTTGTGACACACGGCTCTCCCCCACTAGCCCAGCAGACCTCTGTCACCCGCTCTAGCAAATGTCCTCTGCTGCTGTCACACTCACCCTTTCACTCCACTCGGTGAGGAACCAGCTCTTCGCACAGGGTCCCATGTCACAGTTCTCAATGTCGTTGGGCCGGAGCTTCATGTTGCATTCCTCGTCATCAACCACGTCCCCGAGGTTGCTCACACACTTCACGTCTCGGGTCCTCTGCCCCACCCCACAGGGCACCGAGCACTGGAAGACAGCAAGCTTCTGTGAGCAGGGTGGGAAGCGCCGGCTCCGGGGACTCTCTAGTCACGGTGCCCTCCTTCCTGTGACCGGCCCCCCACACAGAGGCCTGGACAGACAGACTCCCTGGGTCGCCATGTCCCCTGCAACGCGATGCTACCTGGGGAGGATCCCAGCCCTGAATAGTTCACAACCCTTTTCCCTAAGACCTTCTTGGATGTCTTGCCTCCTTTGTCCATCCAAGCCCCGGTTCTGTCATCTACAAAACGGGAGAGAGGACTGGGAGGTGTTGGCTCCACCAGCATTTGCCAACCTTTTACTCCACAAAGACGGGGGGAGAAGGACCCTCTGCCCCTGGCTTCCAGGGGCCCCCGTTAGAGTCAGCCACGGTGATGCCTGCTAGCTTTAACTTCATCGAGCTACTGGTACATGCTATGGGTTATGAAAGCAGCATGCAGAGCCCCACAGGACAGGTTCCCTCCTGGAGAACCCAGGCTGCTCCCAAGTCAGGTCATGGTGGGGGGAGGCGGGAGTGCGGTGGTGGGTCTTGCAGAGGAGCTTCCGAGCAGGCCCCTACCCCCTCCCCGCATACCGGAGTCCAGTCCGTGCGGGTCTGCCACTCGCTGCAGATCTTGAGCTGGCAGGTACTGGTGGTCTCGGGCTTCTCCAGGTGCTGGCAGCGGTAGGGCTGCACGGTCAGGCTGCGGTTGGCGTACACCTGGCGGCACAGAACCTGGCGGTGCTGCATGCCCAGGCCGCAGGTTTTGCTGCACTCCGACCACTCCCCGATGTCCCAGCTGGCTCAGGAAGGAGAGAGCAACAGGGACAGGTCACTTCAGTCAACAGGCAGGGGGCACGAGCTCGGCTGACTTATACACAACCATCAGAATCCTCGTAGGTGGCCCTTCTCCATGGCACTGCTTACCAGTCTGCCCAAGGGCCACCGGGCTCTGTAGAGAGATTGACTTTGCTCGGCATGCTGTTTGCCAGTGAGTCCACACGATTTAAGAAAACTGAGAAGGTACCAATAATTTTAATCTAGTAAAAAAAAAAATGAAAAACTCTAAAGCTTAGTTTCATGATCCTGTAGAAAACCTTAACCCACTTTGGAACTAACTTAGAAATCTTAGTCCAGTGTTCATTATTATTATTTTAGATTTTATATAATCTCAGATTTATTGATCTGGTTCTGGACATTAAAGAATATTTTTCTGTTTTGAGTGGTAACCTTAGAGCCGACACGTATAGAGACCCTGGCCCAGAGGAGACTCCAGTTCCCTAGCAGCCTGATTGGGACGCAGCTCCGCGGAGCCAGCACGTGGGTGGGCGGGGCTTGGCCCTGCGCTCAGTGGGGGCCTGCGTCTGCGGACCTGGGTCTTCCACTCACTGTTCTTTGTTTCTCACTGTTCACACCCCGGTTTCACGTTGCCTCCTCTGTCACCTTGCTCTGCTAGTTCATTAAGTGAGATGTCAGCAAATGCTCGTCATGTGTTTGAATGAGAATTATGTTTTTATTACTTTGAGAATTAAGTTTTGACCAGCCCTTTTGCCTGTTCTGTTGAAAGTGTCCTATGTATCATTCAATCAGCAGCCCAAAGCCTCTCCTGGGACGCTCTTCCCACCTCTCCAGGCAGCCGTGACTTTCACTGGTCTGTGCACAGCTCTCCTGCTGCGCTGGACACACTGGATCGTACTGGGTTGGCCAAAGAGTGCGTATGTTTTTTCCATAAAATAAAAAATGCTTTTTTTTTTTTAACCAGTAGCTTTGTTGATTTGTATAATTTGAGTTTAAACTTGGTATAACATTGATTGTGCTCAGTTAATGTCTGGATTTGATCACTATCAACTTCAACTGGTCCACCTGACCATGGAGCATCGTCCAGGGAGACATCTCCAGCACGAACCTTCGCAAACCACGTTTGACACGTTTGGTCAGTCACACACCTTCTCCACACACTGCCCAGGTCTTTTTTTGCATGCGTGTTTTAGTTGCACTTTACTTTCCTTGAAACAATAAAGTATAATATGCTGAAAATACGTAATATGCTTACGTATTTTCTTCCATTGTCACACTAAAGTGGCTACACAAAAATTCACCAATTTTGATAAGTTCTTTTAAATGCACAGCTGTCACAATACAATCTAACAAAATTGTTAGAGCCATCTTACGAAAAAAAAAACCAAATGGACTTTTTGGCCAACCCGATAATTCTTTGCTTCCCAAACCCTAACTGCTCCAGTTTCCCAAGGGGTGGGCTCCCAGGGAATGCGCTGCCAAAGGCCCCGGGCTCCTGTGTTGATCCTGAAAGGCAGGGGCTCTTGCTACACAGACTGCGTTTAATGCATAGGTCACACTCAGGTTTCTAAATCAGATCTAGACTCATCTTTCTAAACCAGATAACATGAGATTTGATCTGCCACGAAGGTCCTCTGCACAAGCCAGCAGAAGCGACCTGACCCCAGGGGACGGAAATGGAGGGGCGTCTTACAAGGCTGGGCAGGGGAAGAGGTTGCAGGGCTCCTCCTCGGGGGTCGGCTTCATGCTGGAGTCGCAGTAGCTCTCGGGGACCTCCTCGTGAGTGTTTCTGTGCACACAGCGAAAAACAGGGTGCTGCGATCCTGGAAGGACAAGGAGGACGTCTGAAGGACAGTCCCACCCCCCCGAGTGGCGGTCTGTGGTGGACACACACGGACACCCAGACGCTGATGAAGAAAGGCCACAGAAACAGGACACCACACACACGGCTCCCACACAAGGGCTCTGCTCTGCACTGAGGCGCAGGGAAGGTGGAATAGTTCTTGCCCTCTAAGAGCTAATAGCTTATTTGTGGGCGTGGTTTAAAAGTGCTCAGAGGCAGATGAAGACAACTTTCAGAACAGTTTAACATATCCCTGTGCAGGGGAGAGATTACAAACCAAGAACAAACAGTAACTTCTGGAAGGTTTTTGTGGCGACATGGAAGAGAAAGAGCCCTAGAGGGCTGGAGCTGCAGCCTGCAGAAAGGGTGGGCTGGGGACCTGAGTTTTGAAGGGAGGGGCTGTCCAAGTCGCTGAACTGGGACCAAAGTGCCCAAAAAGCTGGCCTGCAAGTGCCAGGTATGTTCACGAGGCAGTGGGGTTGGAGCAGAGAAATGAGAAGACCCAGGAAGGGCTTGAAGAGCAGCTGGCTTCCACTTTGCAGAGCATTTTACACCTTTCCCTAATAGGGGACTGACCCAGTGGGCGTTTTAGTGATTGGAGTGCACGTCTGCTTCCCGCAAGAGAGCAAGCTCCTTAGGCACAGGACTAGTTCTTGTTCATCTGTGCATCCCTGGTACCTAGCAGAGTAGTGGGTGCTCAGTAACAGTTTGTTGGATAAATATTTATTAGAGGTCTAATATTGATTTTTATTACTTCACTAAAAAAATACTAACTGCCTCAGGTTTTTGTATTTTTTTAACAACATACACAGCTAGCCTTGGCCAAATGGCTCAATTGGTTGGAGTGTTATCCTGTGCACCAGAAGGTTGCAGGTTTGATTCCCCGTCAGGGCACATGCCAAGGCTGTGGGTTTGATCCCTGGTTGGCGTGTGTGTGGGAGGCAACTGATCAATGTTTCTCTCTCACATTGATGTCTCTCTCTCTCTCCCCCCTCCCCTCCTTCCTCTCTCTCTAAAATCAATACACATAGCCTTGGGTGAGGTTAAAAAATACACAGCCTAATTTAAATGGATTAAAATAGATAAATTTATTTTGGAAAAAGAAATTTGTTAAGTGGAATTTCTAGCTCTCAAAACACAGCTGAGCCGCAAGTCTGCCTTCTCTTTGCTACCTCCTGGTGGCAGCACTGAGGTATTACTACTGGACATTTACAAGGTGAGAAATGCAACCCGCTGAACCTGCGACCCAACTACGGGAAGGGTGACCACTTCCTCTCAAAGAACTGCCAACCCTCTGTTCTGGGCCCCTACACACGCCCTGCTCCGCAGAACAAAACGCTGTCATTTATTCTTCGGCTCTGGCTTAGCTCTGCTGCTAACCGGCCAGGCATATATAATTTCTGAATTTCCAACTTTCTACAGTTTTAATTGTAACTAGAGGAATAACTTTTAATATGTCTCAAAATCTCATCAGCCATGAGCGGTGAGTGCTTCAGTGCTTCCTTAAGGCGGATCTGGTGTGATGCTGAGCCAGAGGGTAGTTCCTGTAAGAAACTGGACAGTTTGTAAGACAGTTTTGGTCTGAAACACTCATTTGCTTAAAGTACTCTGGCCGGTCACAGAAAGACAAATGCCATATGATCTCACTCGTACGTGGGATCTAATGAACAAACTGAACTAACAAGCAAAACAGAGACAGGCTCGTAGATGGAGAGCAGGCAGGGTTGGGGGTGGGGGGACTGAGCAAAGGGGAGAAGGGACCTGTGGACACGGACAACAGTGCGGTGATTGTGGGGGCAGCGGTACAAGGGGATAAATGGGGATGGAAAAAATACAATAAAAAATAAAATTAAAAAAATAAAGTACTCTGGCTGTAAAAATTTACAATGTAGCTGTAACTTGAGATCTTTATTTAAAATAACGTTCCAATTAAGCATAGTTATTAGCTGAGTAATAAGTAGTACTGACTGTAAAATTAATAGGAAGCAAAACTTTGGTGGAATTAAGTTTTGTCCAGAGACATATCTGCTTCCATTTAAGAAGAGCTCTTTAATTAAATTCAACCAACATTAAGCACATTGTTCTGAGTTAAAAGGTGAATAAGATTCAGTTTGTGGCTTGCAGGGGGCCCGTTTGGGGCCCAGCTATTAAGGGATTAAGTAAAAATCTTGGTTTTTAAAGCCTGTCCCTTTCTCTTCAGACCACATGGGTTTCACTTCTCTACTTACGAGTTTGTGGGTTGGAAAGCAACAGTGACTACCCCAACCACTTGGCATTCGAGTGGGAGGAAAATTTGGTCTATTTAGCCAGAAAAACGCAGGTTAACATAGGAATGCTCCGTGTCTTGCAAAGATGGGCCCTACTTGAGGCCCTTGCAAGGCCTCGGCCGGCAAACCCCCTTCCCCCCAGCCCCTCCCGTTGCCCCGCAGTGCACCGGTCTGGCGCCGGCTCCAGCGTTTGGCCAAGGAGGGGAGGTCGGAGGCTCTCTTTCTTTCTCTCATGGTGAGAAAATACCAGCTCTATAGTTTCTGACTCCAGTGACCACAATGGTTTCTTTCTCTGGGTCAGTTTCGATTACTGCAGAAAGAGAGACACCTGGCCATTTCTTCATTGTTCAAGCATGCCGTTTAATATTTCTGTAATTGCCAGCAAGTGGGAATAGGGTGGTGAGGGCAGGTGCTGGCTGGGCTCCAGGCAGTAGGAAGAGTCTGGGATCGGTCTGGTGGGTGACTCGTCGGGTCTATGGGTCCACACAGAAGCTCGCTGTGTTGGAGCACGGAGCTGGACCACAGGCAGAGGTCAGTAAGGCATCATGGAGTGATGGATGAAATGGGAAGAAAAGGAATAATTTCAGTCCTGGAACTCCAGGAATCAACCAACCCAGCTGAGTTTAACCAGACAGACAGAGGTCTCAGCAACGGCTGTAAAGAGTATAGGTCACACCAGCATGCCCGTGACAGGGCCCTTCTGTGGTGATGAAGTCACAATGCCGGAAGCATTGACAGAAAGGGACGTTTCAGTGTGACAGGCAGAGAAATGTGTGGTCTGGTTAGTTCCACCAGGAAAGACCAGAGAGGAGTTTGCAAGAGGGTCAGTATGGGCACCATGACAAGGTCACAGGGCAATGGACTTGGGTTGGGCAGAAAAGAGCCGGACAGCAAGGGCAGACTCAGAATTTCTTGTCCCGGCACACCTGTCACCACTGCTGATGACCGCGAGATGGGCTAAATGTTTGGTATCCACACTGCCTCACCTGCCCTGCACTCCGACTTTTGGTGCTTGGGAGCAAAGAGGTGCGTCCACGGGCTACTGCCATCTGTCACACAGGAGAGAGACCGGCGGGGAGTAGGAGCGAATGGAGGGTTAGGGGAATAACACATCTCTCTCTTTCTCTTTTGATGTTGGTAGTCAGCAGGTCTTGAATTTATTTTGTAGACAAGACCTGTCCTATCTACCTTTTTATTTAGGAGGCTGAGAGCCCAGTCGGCTCGACTTCCAGGACTCCACTTTCTTAGTCTCCAGCACATCTCTGGTTCTGTTTTATTTCTAAGGTGCTTCTTCAGTGCCCCTTTGGCCTGAGAACCAGTGCCGTTTGTCAGGATGAGGAGGAGGATGGACATCTCATTTTAGGCTTCAAGTGGCAGCTGTGAAGCTAGTGTGTATGTGTGTGTATCCACAATGCAAAGGAGAAATGCTGTCTTAGAACATTAGTGAATATGAAAATCTTGAGGGAACGTTTCTTCAGTTTTGAATACGTAAGTCCACATTCTTTATGCTGCTGATAGGACGGGGGCGGAGGCAACAACAGACTTGTACCTCCCGGATGTGATGAAGATGTGAACACTGCCCTTGTATCTCCTCTCAGAGCTGACACGTATCACATTTGAAATGTAGTGATGATACAGCCATTCATTCAAGAAGCACTTGAAGAGCCCCTACTGTGCGTGGCAAGATGCCAGGTGCCGAGGTCGCAAGTGTGCATCATTAAGACAGCAGGCCAGGCAGAGCCGCAGTTCAAAAGGGACCCTGTCCCGAACTGCCGAGGTCCCTGGGAAGAAGCGCCCACCTCGGCCTTGCAGCACAAGGAAGGGCTTCACGGAGGAGGTGGCGCCTGAGCCAGATGGTGGAGCGGGGGCAGGAGCGCGCCAGCCGCGTGCCCTGGGACAATGTGGGGGGCGGATTTTTGTTGCAGCAGGGACCAGGCCGTGAAGACTGGAGCGGTGACGTGAAGGGTGCGCGGACAAACAGCACCTGCTCCCGTCCTCTCCCCACCCTGTCCCCAGCGCCCCGCCTGGCGGGCTGCGGACAGGAGGGAGGCCCAGGCCGGGCCGTCTTCACAGACTCGGACGAAACAGTCTTCTACACGTGCCACCCTGACATAAGACCACACGACAACCATTTTATGCTTTTGTAGCTTCCCCAGTTTCCACCCGGTCCTCAGGGTTTGTAGTCCCTTTAACGGGCCTGGCAGCACAGCCTCAACGGCAGAAAACTCCGCAACAGCCCCTTGGGACCTCGGCTCCACTGTCCGGTGGTCCCCGCACTGGGCCGGGCCATCGCGCCTGCAGAGGCGTCGCGGGAATGGTTTCGGCCTCAGTGCACACCGCCCTGGCCTGCCTCCCTCGGCGGGCCGCAGTCTGTATCTTCTCGCTGCAGCGAACAGTAACCATGAGCATAGCACCTTTCACGTCTTTTAAGTCCTTCTAGTGACTGGCAAGCCCAAGGGTGGTGTGGGGGACCCCCCAACACAACCTCCCACTAATGAGCCCTCTCGGGGCCAGGTTCACGGAGGGGAGGGGTGACCGAGCCCCTGGGGCCGCCTGCACACACCTCCTGGGGGTCTGCGGAGACCCGGCCCGCCCACGCGTGAGCTCACCTTTCCCACAGGTCGTGGAGCACTCCGTGGTGCCGAGCTGCTTCCAGTTGTGATCCCGGCTTCGTCGTGGGGGCTGTGGTGCTGGTGGCACCGCGCTGTCTGGCCGGTGGGCAGAAAATCTGTCTGGCTGCCGCCCCGCGAAGGTCTGCGCTGATTCCGAGGTGAGTATTTCAGGGGCCCCACCGCGCGAGTCTTCCTTCCCCTCGGTCCTCTCCTTCCCTTCTCCCCGCGGCTCCGGGCTCCGCCCCTCTGCCAGCCGCTGGCCCTGGAAGGGCTCCCCTGGGGGAGGCGGTGTGCACACACAGGTCAGTGCATTTTGCACGGTGAGTCATGAAGAGGAAACCGCTTTAACATTAAAAATCAGGTAGCAGGAGAGCCTTCTAATTCAGAGCACATATATTTAAAACATGTAGACACTAATTCCCCAATATATAATAAACTATTAAAAACAAATATGAACATCCCAGTAGGAAAAGTAGGCAAGGGCCAGGGAGAGGCAATTCACACAGAAAGGAACACAAGCAACAGAATCGTAGGAAAGTGCGCAGCTTCACTCGTAACCGAAGAAGGGCAACAGCGACTCTACTTGCCCAACCATGGAGACTGGACACTTTGAAACCCCTAACTCACTAAGCTCCTTGCTGAAGGTGCCAGAGAAACCCATTCTCATACACTGTGAGCGAGTCTGTACATCAGACACACATTTTGGAGAGAAATTGGGCCATATCTATCCAAGCACATATTACTTTCATACAAAATAAGGACGCAAATTTTGGAGTCACTGTTGAATCCAGTTAAAATATAGGGCTTTCTCTGCCCCTCCACTGGCACTTTCTTATTTAGTTGGCTATTTACAATAATTTGTGGCTTAAAATATTACATGCAAATTAAACCAACAGAGCCAAGACCAGGCCTGCTGCTATGCGGCCACCCGAGAGGCCATCGGCCAAAGACATTCAACAATCTGGTGAGCACTTTGTGTGTCCTGGGTGTGGGATTGGCACCTAGTGATTCACTCTCTTCCCTTCTGCCCCTCTTAAACAAAACGGAACTAAACAATATCTTTGAGTTCAGTTTCTTTTTCTGTTTTGTGGACTCAGGATGTGTTCAGAGAAGTTTCTGACTCGCCCGAGGAAGCACAGCAAGAGAGTGGCAGAGCTGGATGCAGGCTCTGTCCTCCTGAGCCGGGTGACCCGGAGGATGACGCCTGGTCCAGAGCACCCCTCCTCACCAGCTGACCCCTCTGGGCCTGCCCTGTCCCAGGCAGCTGATCCCAGACCCCCATGCTACCTGTTAGGTGAAACCCATTAGGTTTGTTATCAGTCATCACCATCCTATATCATTTCAAATAGTCTGTCCAATTGCCCGCATAAATCGGCATCAACCTTAGCATCTCAATAGTTTGCCATCTGGACTTGGTTCTCAGACTGTCATTGCTCCTGGAAATGGCTTAAAAATTCTGTTGGGCTCGGGGTTTGAACAACACATGCACCCCACCTGTGGGACACACACCAGGCTGGCGTCTTCAGGCAGCCAGGTGGTTCTTCCCTGATCCGTGACAATCAGATACTGTGGTTATCTGATCGGCAGCCCAGAGAAGGATGGATAGGCCAGGTCTGGCACCTGTCTCCTCACTTCCTAGGATAGGTATTGGGCCAGGCAGCCTCTGGGCAGTATTAACAAGCACAGGGCTAGTCACGCAGGCCGGCCCGAGGTCACTGTGGGACTGGGGCAAGAGCCTAATTCCTCTGATTACTTCCACTTCCTTACTTTAAAAACAAGGCTGACAATAGTACCTGTCTGAGCACCCCGGTGAAAATTCCGTGAGCTAACCTAAGGGCGGGGTTTGGCAGTGTCCAACACACAGCTAGGGCTCAGCACATGCAAGCCATCGTCACCATTAATAGTTCTGCAGACCTTCTTGTTGGAAAGATAGAAAAGATGGTCTCCATTTGGGTAGGTTCCACCATCGCTCAGTAAAGAAATATCTGGAAATCCTGAGCGCTGAGCCATTCCCAGCGGCAGCCCAATGAAAGCTGCCCACTCTGTCCGTCAGCAGAGCCCCCTGGGAAGAGGTGAACCACTGGGTGGAACTCAGTATTCCTTTCTGATAGGTCAAAGTCATGTTCACAGAAGCAAGAGGGGACTAAGAGGAAAGGTACTGGCAGACAGACTGGTGGCCCTCAGAAGAAGTCTGTGTCCCAGTCCTTGAAACCAGAAATAGGTCACCTTATGTGGCAAGGAGGACTTTGCAGATGTGACGAAGTTGAGGGTTTTGAGATGGAGAGATTATTCTGGATTGTCTGGGTGGCCCAAGTCAGGGTCCTTATGACAAAGAGGTGGGAGTGCGAGAGTCAGAGGAGAAAGTGTGGTGACAGAGGCAGAGGTGAGGGTCAGTGAGGGATGCAAGGGTGCCACCCCGCTGGCCCCGGGGATGGAGGAAGGGACCGTGCACCAGGGAGTACAAGGGGCCTCTGCAAAAAGGCGAGGGAATGATTCTCCCCTGCAGCCTCTGACGGGGGCGTGGCCCAGGGAGCCACAGTGTAAAACAGTGAATCTGCCTTGTGTTGAGCCACTAAGCTCGGGGAGATTTGTTATGGCAGCAACAGGAAACTAATACAGGGCATTTCCATATGAGGAACTGGAAAGAAAGACCCAGGACATTCAATTCATTTTTGCATCAAGTGAATGAAACACTTATCAGTGAAGGCTCAGGCCAGTGGTGGAGCTCCCTTTGAGCCCCGACTATGAAGTTTGTGCCCCTGGTTTTTCTCTGCATTGGTTTGGAGACAGAGGGTGTCTGCACAAGAAGGAGGCAGAGGGGCCTTTAAAAGGAAATGAGCCGAGGGCTTGGCAGCAAAACAAGGGACTTTACCTGGTCGCCTGTGAGGTGGCACCTGGGGGCTGATGGCATTGGTCCCCATGATAACATACTCATAGTGGACTCCTGGGTTCGGCTGCTGGTGTATCATCTGACAACACAGAAGTCAACGTCACTGCATTGGCACACACACACACACACACACACACACACACATCCCTTTCCCCCTGGCTTGGGGTCAGTGGTATAAGTGGCATTATCTGTAAATCCACGGGTGAGTAATATTAGTGGGCCTGTGACAGATTAAATGAAAGCTATTTCCAGATGGCTTTTCGTCATTTGGTTTTGAAGAATGAACAACTGAAACGGAAACCAGGCTGAAAGTCAAGTTTCAAACATTCCCATTAGGACGATGGGAGCAGGGGGAGCGGAACATTTCTGTTGGCTCCAGACCATCCCGTACCATGGCTTAAATTTTGTGTGGTGCTCCCAAAATGTCCCAGTAGATACGTTTATACTTCAGAGAACCCACTGGAACACTAGGTGGTGAGATAGAGTTGTGTAAAGGAGGGCTCGGCTCTGGCAGAGCCAGCTGGGAGCCTTCAGGTTCTTTTGAAGTTTTTACCTGGCTGGCAAGGCTGGCTCAGGAAAGCTCTGCTCCAACCCTCTAACTCACTGACTCTGGGTCACACTCCTCTCATCCACGGAAAGCTCCAGAACCACAATGACCTGGGGTCAGGAAACCAGGCAATCTGGGAAGAAGCTCTCCCTGGGTCTCACTCTTTCAGGGACCAATGACGAAAGCAGGAAGTTGCACAGGGCTGTGAAGTCAGCAATGAAACTTGTCTGGGGCAAAAGCCCTAACCAGTCATCATGGCCCAGCAGACTGGTTCTGGAGCTCAGAGGCCTGCGGTTCCCCTGGTGGGCAGCGTGGTGATGGGCCCAGTGCAGCAGCAGCAGACGGCAATAGACAGAGTGGGTGTGAGCCACGCAAGGAGGCGCTGCTGCATTCTGACGCTGCTGTGTCCACTGCTTCACAAAGGGGCTCTCCTGTTGACCAGCTGTGTGACTTAGAACAAGTCTCTTAATCACAGCTTTTTTTTTTTCCTCATCTGGAGAAGAAGGAAGTTAGAATCACAGCGGATCTCTTAAATCCTTTTAGCTACAAACATCTCCGCGTGCCTCCTGTATAGGCGGGCCCTGTTTGGTTGCCCAGTGTGTGTGTTCAGTCCATTCATGCCGTCATCCCTGCCTGCACAACGGGGCCCACGTTCCATAAGTCACCTGACGGCAGGAAGGCAGACATGAGAACCACTGAGCTTCTTACACTCAGCAACCATGGTGCTGAGCCCGGAACCCCAAAACAGACGGTGGTGTGAACTAAGTGCCTACCGTCTACCCCTCATCCCCTCTCTTCCCCTTTCACAGAATTCGACAGTCGGTCTGAGGTTGGAAACCCTCTCTCCCTCTTTCTGTGTGAGCGTTCTGCCAGTACAAACCCTGTCCCGTTTATAAAATTATTGTTGGCCGCCACATCCTAGCCCACCCACAGCGGGTCTTTAACAATTTGGGTTTTTTATCGCTGGTGCCGTTCGAAACCTACCCAGAGTCCAACAGCCCACTGAACAGTGTAAAAATAATATTTCAAATGAACTATAATAAGGCTTTCTTTATGGTTTCTAGTCCATGAGCCACTAGGCCCACGAGGAACAAATCTGTAGCTGGGTAGCCGAAGAAGTAATATTTATAAACACCCCATGACACAGCACACATCGTGTGCTGGCTTTGGAGGTGGTAAGAGAATGTGTATCTATGAGTCAGCTCATTCTTTTTTTTATCAGAAAAACCCAATTTCAAGCTTTTATTTCATGTCACCTCTTATTTCCTGATGTTTTTAAGAAGACCGGATTCTAGTGGTTTCTTTTAAAAATAAGGGCAGTTTTGAACTCCACGTAACCTAATAATTTACTTTCCTGTTAAATAAGTGGAAGTCCTGTCTTCCGTGAGGCAGGGGCTGCCCAGTGACCCTCTGTACCGTCCCTGGAAGCTCTACTGGGCCATCTGGGGTTCTCTGTGGGCCCCCTGACTTCATTTGCTTCAAGAGAGTTTGAAGAGGGCTGGGAACTGTGGGCGTCTTGCCTTGCTTTAGGCATTTGCTTTCTTTTGCCATGAAAAGAAAACCTGCCAAATTAGCATGAGGAGGAAAGTGCCTGGAGGAGATCCAACGCTCATGAAATAAAGGATACGTTTTGACTCTGATTTGGTTCAACAAGTAAAATTGGTTTTACTGGGTCAATAAACTCGGAGGGTTCTAAGCATCTGGTAGAGTTTAAGGTTTCTGTGAGCCTGGCGCAGTCAGGCTGAGTGGTGGAGATGAGCCTGAGCTTTAAGGGCACGTCCAATGACTCTGCTCAGACTGTCTTACTGAGCATGACGTGTCTTACTGAGCAAATGCGTCAAACCGAGGTTTGTTGCTTATTTGTTTTAAGTGTGGCTCTCAAGAGTAACAAGACACAAAATCCAGAGAGCGGCCCAGAAACATCAAAACTCACGTAGACATCCAAGATCTCATTAGTGGGACCTTCGGCCAGAAAGGACTCTCCGGCTGTGCTTGAAATCTCATTTGGACGCTTGTAGGTGAACATGGTCCCTCCGCCCTCGTATTTTCCGGGCCGGTCAATTGCCCAGTTCCCGTTGATGATGGAGCGGCCAGAACGACTTCGCAAGGCTATTAAAAAAAATGAGACCATTTCTCAGGTAAGCCCAGGGTGTACACAAGAAACAATTATCCCACCCCCCCACTCCCAGGTACTGGCTGTTGATTCATCAAATTTTTCATTAGAATCCACTGAGTGCCAGGCACTGATCTAGGCCCTAGGACAGGCTGAGGTGTCTGGATCACATCCCTTGGTGCTTCGTCATCTCTTCAACCCACTCTGAACCCTTCACCCTAGAAACGAAGGGTGGGAGTGGTTAGGTGAGGGGAAACTTAGGTCCCATTATCCGGGTGAGACGGTGCACATCGCCAGCTCAGCAGTCGATTGTGGCCCACGGATGGGCTTAGTTTGGACTTCATATTGTTCCTTCAGAAATATAGTTGAACATAAATTTAAGAATTGGGAGGTTTCACATAAAAAAAGTAAGAGTTCTAGCTTGTCTTGTCGAATAAGAGGACGTGTTAACATTGCCTCCATTCCTTTGAGGAAGCTGTGAGAGGACTGTCCCTGCCTGCTCTGGCTTGCCCTAATCCCCACCACTCCCTAATATTCTCCAACGTGGAGGCTAAGACTCAGTTTATGACCCATTATTAATAAATATGAATTATTTATTCCATTTGTGATCATGGTGCATTGCTATTTTTCCTATACAATGCATTTTTCTTATACTTTTTCTACTTGTATGTTCCCTAAAAGTGGCAAAGCTAAATATAGGCCAAGAGGTTTTACACAATTTTCTCCTACTGGGTCCGCTTCATTAATTTCAATTGCCCCCCTGAGTTCTGTGGGCCTTTGAGGTTGAAAGCCATGTTTAGATACCTCCGCACACACTGTTGGAATTAACCCTTACAGCATTGCCAAGTGGATGCAGAACGTGATCTTTCAGAGATGGGTTCATGGGCCAGAGGGAACTGTCCAAGTTCAGGAAGGTGGTGACAGATCTCTGCTTGGGAGTCTAAACTCACAAGGCAGATAAGCAAGGAGGAGGGGCAAGAAACAGGAGTTAGGGTAAATGAGAGGAAAAAAAGAACAGCACGTGAGAGTGGACTTTCTTCCCTTAGACTGTGACACCTTGAAGCCCCTGAGTCAAAGGCTGAGTGAAGGTGGTCCTCTGGGAAGGGCCATGTACATGGTGGGCCCTGGGGAATCACTGGTTCATCACCCTTTCACTTTACAGCATTCCTAAATTAAATTTTTTACAACATGTTATGAAAAAAAGGTATACATAAATTATTGGAAACAATATAATAAACTTTCAGGTACCCACTGCCCATCATCAACAATAATCAACTCGGGACTTCCGGCCAAGATGGAGGCGTAGGTAGATACACAGTGTCTCCTCACACAACCAAAAGAAAAACAGCAAATTTAAAAACAGAAAACAACCAGAACTGACAGCAAATTGAACTGTATGGAAGTCTGACAACAAAGGAGTTAAAGAAGAAACATTCATCCACATCAGTAGGAGGGGTGGAGATGGGCAACTGGGGTGGAGAGGACTTGTGGCAAGGCAGCAGCTGGAAGACTAGGGTGGGCAGTCCCACATTTGCATGAAGATAAACTGGGAGGAACAACTGGGGAGAGACAACCTAGGGTTCCAGTGTGGTGAAATAAAGCTTCAAAACCTCTGACCGGAAAAACCTGTGAGAGTTGAAGTGGCAGCTGAAGAAACTCCCAGCCTCACAGGAGAGTTTGTTGGCAAAACCCACAGGGTCCTAAAATGTACAAAAACCCACCACCCAGGAATCAGCACCAGAAGGGCCCAATTTGATTGTGGAAAGCAGAGGAAGTGACTAAAAGCTGGCTGACAGATGGGCTCTTGGACCACTCCCTTACCAACAGCATCACAATGCAGTGATGTGGGCTGTCCCACCCTAGTAAATACCTAAGGCTCTGCCCCTTACTATGAAATTGGGGTGCTGAGACAAGAAAAAAATGGCCCAAATGAAAGAACAGATCAAAGCTCCAGAACAAATTCAACAAGCAACAAAGAGATAGCCAACCTATCAGGTGTACAGTTCAAAGCACAGGTGATCAGGAAGCTCACAGAATTGGTTAGTATGGTGACGAAATTGAGGAAAAAGTGAATGCTATGAAAAGTGAAATAAAAGAAAACGTACAGGGAACCAACAGTGAAGGGAAGGAAACCGGGAATCAAATCAACAATTTGGAGCAGAAGGAAGAAAGAAACATTCACCCAGAACAGAATGAAGAACCAAGAATTCAAAAAAAGGAGAGGCTGAGGAACCTCCAGGACAACTTTAAAAGATCCAACATCTGAATCATAGGGGTACCAGAGGAGAAGAGGAAGAGTAAGAAATTGAAAACTTATTTGAAAACATAATGAAGGAAAACTTCCCCAATCTGACAAAGGAAATAGACTTTCAGGAAATCCAGGAAGCTCAGAGAGTCCCAAAGAAGTTGAACCCAAGGAGGAACACACCAAGGCACACCATAATTACGTGAGCCAAGATTAAAGATAAGGAGAGAATCTTAAAAGCAGCAAGAGAAAAGGAGATAGTTACAACAAAGGAGTTCCAATGAGATTATCAGCTGATTTCTCAAAAGAAACCTTGTAGGCAAGTAGGAGCTGGAAAGAAGTATTTGAAGTTATGAAAGGCAAGGACCTACGTCCAAGATTACTCTGTCCAGCAAAGTTCTCATTTGGAATTGAAGGGCAGATAAAGTGCTTCCCAGAGAAGGTCAAGTTAAAGGAGTTCATCATCACCCAGCCCTTATTGTATGAAATGTTCAAGGGACTTATGTAAGAAAAAGATAAAAAACATGAACAGTAAAATGAGGACAAACTCACAGCTATTAACTGAACCTAAAAAGCAACAAAAACTAAAACTAAGCATACTACTAGAACAGGAACAGAATCTCAGAAATGGAGATCATATGGAAGGTTATCAGTGGGGGGGAAGGGGGGGGAGGTACAAAGAATAAGTAGCATAAATGGCAGCAAAAAAATAGGGGGAGATTAAGAATATTATAGGAAATGCAGAAGCCAAAGAACCTATATGTATGACCCATGGACATGAACTAAAGAGGGGGAATGTGGGTGGGAGGGGGTATGTAGGGCGGAGGGGAATAAAGGGGGAGAAATGGACAACGGTAATAGCATAATCAATGAAATAGAGTTAAAAAAAAAACCAATAATCAACTCATGGCTTATCTTGTTTCACTTTGCAAACCCCAGACTCCACTTACCTTTATACTTTTCAGTAGGTGTCTCTAAAACATAAGGGCTTTTTGTTTCATAACCCCATTTGCAGCAGTGATTCTACAGTGGGCCTTCCCAGGCCTGAAGAGCTGGAGGCTGCTCAAAGGGGTGGAGGAGCCTCCAATTTCCATATGGTCCCCCCTGTACATTCTGCCCCTGGCCGGCTGGTTGCCATGGCTACCAAGAGACCACAGCTATGGAACACTGAATCCAAATTACAAAATCAGTTCAGCTTATTGAGTGGCAAAGAAGGCTCATGAGTAGAGACTGAGGAGGGGCAGGTTTGGGCTGTTTTCTATCAAAACCATACTTCTTGAGAGTGGTCCGTACAGTGTTTCCATTTCCTCATTTCCCATTCACTCCTCAACCATCTCTGTTTGATTTCTGCCCCCATTATTCCATGGAAACAATTCAAATTCACAGCACCAAGACTGCCACATTGCTAAGTCCAGCGGGCACTTTCCAGGCCTCCTCTTACCGGGCATCTCAGCAGTGTTTGGCACTGCTGACCACTCTATCCTATTCAGAACCCTCTTTCCCTGGCTCCTGGGATGCCACCCTTGGCTGGTCCTCCACCTGCTCTCAGCTGGATCTCCACCTGCTCTCAGGCTTCCGTTTTTCCTTTCTCTCTCTTATTTCTCTACTCAGCAATGAAATGTTCGCATTCTTTAGGGATTGTGAGTAGATGTGATTTAGGTGCTGTGCTCCTCTCATGGGCCATTTTGCCTATGTCCATAGCTTTACTTACTGTACTCAGTGACTTCCAAACTTAGGTTTCCAACCCAGACTTTTCCTCCAGTCCCAGGCTTTTGTATCCAATTGCCCACTTGACAGCTTCACTCAGATGTGTTGCCTTAGACAGAACTCATCCTTGACTTTTCTAGCATTTATTTGTCAGTGGCACCCCATCTAATTAGAAACCTGGATCGTCCCAAACACTGCCTCCTTTCCTTAGCACTTACATCCAATCCATCACCAAATTTTGACCTCCGCTGTATTCCTTGGACCCATCTACTTTTCTTCATGTCCACTGCCCCAGTCAAGGGCCGAGCTCCCATCAGAGCGTGTCCGCACTAACTCAAGAACAGCAGGCCTTCCACTTGGTCTTCCTGTTTCCTCTCTTTTCAGCCAGAGCAATTTTTTCAGAATGCAGAGTTGATCACCAACTACAGTTTAGAGTCCTCTGATGGCTTTCTATTTATCTAGGGGAAACCCCCCAATCATTAATGGGGCCGGACCCTAGGTGATGTGGTCCAGCTCCATCTGGTGCCACCGTTCCTCTTGCTGTGCTCCGCTCTCTGGCCTTTTTTTTTTTTGGGCTCATCTGTCATGTCCCATTCCCTCCACTAGGCTGTGCTTCTTCCAGAAATGCTTCCCCAGCCTCCAATCCTATTTGTTCTTTTTTTTTTTTTAAATTGAATTTACCAGAGTGACATTGGTTAATAAAATTACATAGGTTTCAGGGATACAATTCTGTAATACACCATCTGTGTATTGTATTGTGTGTTCACCACTCCAAGCCAAGTCTCCTTCCATCACCATTTATCTCCCCTTTACCCTCTTCTACCTCTGCCAACCCCTTTGTCCCTCTGGTATTCACTATACTGTCGTCTGTGCCCATGATTTTTTTTTTTTTTTGCTTAATCCCTTCACCTTTTTTATGCAGCGGCCCCATCCCCTACCCTCTCACAGCCGTCCGTCTGTTCTCTATCTATGAGTCTGCTTCTATTTTTTTTTGTTAGTTTCTTTTGTTCATTAGATTCCACACATAACTGAAATCATATGGGACTTGCCTCTCTCCTACTCGTTCTTTAGCTGTTAGCTCCTCAGTGCAGTCTTCTCCCACCCCTGGTCCAGGCCTATCTCTTCTCTCACTAAGAGGTGCAAGAGCTTTCCCTTCAAGGCACTCAACTCAGTGTGCAAACACCCCTGTTCAGAGTGCAATAGGATTAATGTCCGTCTTTCAGCACACTGCTAGATCACCAGGGCAGAGGCAGGGCGTTTCCTGCCATTGGAGCTGCAGCGCTGAGCACCGTGCTTGCCATGTAGCAGGAATTTCCTATTTGCTCAATGCAAAGGTATGTCACAGAAAAGGCAGCAGCTCAAAAGACAGATAGGCAAAGAACCATAACTAGACAACTGCAGAAAACCAAGTACAAATATTCCATAAGCAAACAAACAGATTCTCTGCTTTACTCATATTGGGTCAGCCAAAATGTTTGGTTTCTTCCATAACAGGGCTCTAGTAGTGCTTAGTTGTCTTTAAATTCATTTGAAACAATTTTGTTAGATTGCACTGTGACAGCTGTCAAATCAGCATGCATTAAAAAAAACTTATCAAGGACTTCTGGCCAAGATGGAGGTGTAGGTAGATACACTGTGCCTCCTCACGCAACCAAAATAAGGACAACAACAATTTAGAAACACAAAACAACCAGTACTGACAGAAAATTGAACTGTATGGAAGTCTGACAACCAAGGAACTAAAGTAGACACAGTCATCCAGACCAGTACGAGGGGCAGAGTCAGGCAGCCAGGTGGAGAGGGGTCAAGGCAAAAAAGTGGAGGCTGGCGGAGTCACACAGGCAGCGGCAGGCAGACCGTGGGAGTGGGATGGCAGTGGGCAGATGCAGCGAGGTGGCAGATTGTGGAGGGGCACAGTGCACAAGGCAGCTGGTGGACCAGGATTCACATTCACACTCAGATAAACCAGGGGAACAAGACAGACTGTGCAACCCAGGGCTCCAGCGCTGGGAAATAAAACCTCAAAACACCGACTGAAAACACCTGTGCAGGATGAGCTGCTGGGCGAGACTCTCAGCCTCACAGGAGAGTTTGTTGGAGAGACCCACAGGGTCCTAGAACATACACAAACCCACCCACATGAAAATCAGCACCAAAAGGGCCCAGTTTGCTTAGGGGAAGTGGGGGAAGAGACTGATATCCGAGAGAGAGCAGAGGAAGCGCCATTCTTCCCTCTCGGACCCCGCCCCCACATACAGTGTCACAGCCAGACACTGGGTCGACCCTCCTGGTGAACACCTAAGGCCCTGCCCATCATGTGTAACAGGTGCGACAAGACAAAAACAAAAACAAAAATGGCCCAAATGAAAGAACAGATCAAAGCTCCAGAACAAATACAACTAAGCAACGGAGAGATGGCCAACCTATCAGATGAGCAGTTCAAAGCACTGGTGATCAGGATACTCACAGAATTGGCTGAATTTGGTCGCAAATTAGATGAAAAATGAAGGCTACGCTAAGTGAAATAAAGGAAAATGTACAGGGAACCAAAAGTGATGGGAAGAAAACCAGGACTCAAAACAACAATTTGAAGCAGAAGGAAGAAGGAAGAAAGAAACAACCAAACAAAGAATGAAGAAACAAGAATTCAAAAAAATGAGGAGAGACTTAGGAACCTCCAGGACATCTTTAAATGTTCCAACATCCGAATTATAGAAGTACCAGAAGGGGAAAAGAAAGAGCAACAAGTGGAAAACTTATTTGAACAAATAATAAAGGAGAACTTCCCCAATCTGGCAAAGGAAATAGACTTCCAGGAAATCCAGGAAGCTCAGAGAGTACCAAAAAAGTTGGACTCAAGAAGAAACACACCAAGGCACATCATCATTATATTAGCCAAGATTAAAATGAAGGAGAGAATCCCAGAAGCAGCAAGAGATAAGGAGACAGTTACCTACAAAGGAGTTCCCATCAGACTGTCAGCTGATTTCTCAAAAGAGACCTTGCAGGCAAGAAGGGGCTGGAAAAAAGTATTTGAAGTCATGAAAGTCAGGGACTTATATCCAAGATTACTCTATCCAGCAAAGCTTTCATTTAGAATGGAAGGACAGATAAAGTGCTTCCCAGAGAAGGTCAAGCTGAAGGACTTCATCATCATCAAGCCCTTATTACATGAAATGTTCAAGGTACTTATCTAAGAAAAAGAAGATTAAAAAGCATGCATAGTAAAATGACAGCAAACTCACAATTATTAACAACCATGCCTAACACAAAGACAAGAACAAACTAAGAAAACAAGTAGAACAGGAACAGAACCACAGAAATGGAGATCACATGGAGGGTTAGCAACAGGGGAGTGGGAGGAGGAGAGAGGGGAAAAAGGTACAGAGAATAAGTAGCATAGATGGCAGGTAGAAAATGCACAGGGGAAGGGCAAGAATGGTATGGGAAATGTACGTATGACTCATGGACATGAACCGAACAGGGGAAATGTGGGTGGGAGAGGGTGTGCAGGGTGCAGGGGAGTGAAGGTGGGAAATGGGACAACTGTAATAGCATAATCAATAAAATATATTAGAAAAAGAAAAGTTATCAAAACTGGTGAATTTTTGTGTAGCCATTTTGTGTCTACCATTTTAATATTGAAGGTAGAAGGAAATATGCAACATTTTCAGCACACTATGCTTTATTATTTTGAGAAAGGTAAAAACGCAACTGAAACACAAAGATTTGTGCGGTGTGTGGAGAAGGTGCTGTGACTGATCCAACATGTCAAAAGTGGTTTGCAAAGTTTCGTGCTGGAGATTTCTAGCTGGACGATGCTCCATTGTGGGGCAGACCAGTTGAAGTTGATAGCAAACAAATTGAGACATCAATTGAGAACAATCAATGTTATACCATGTGGGAGATAGCCTACATACTCAAAATATCCAAAGCAATGAAGTTATTGGTGAAAATGAAAAAAATGTGTCTCTTATTTTATGGAAAAAAACACACAGACTTTTTGGCCAACCCAGTAAATTAAGAAATGTAAATCAAAACCGCAATGAGATATGCTTGATCTACCAGGTTGGCAAATGTTTTAAAGGAGTTATGCTGCCAGAGTTGACAGGTGTATGAATAAGCAAGCACCCATTACCTTATTGGTGGGAACGTAAGCTAATTCAACCACATTGGAGGGCAGTTGTTATATTGTTAAAACTTTTCAGTGCCCATGCACTTGACCCAGGAATTGTACTTCTAGGAAACTACTTGAGGTATATCTTTCTTTAAATATGCAAAAATGTTTGTAACAAAGTTATCCTCTGCAAGTTTTTAAAAACATTCTCACCCGAGGACATGCTTATTGATTTTAGAAAGAGGAGCAGGGAGGGAGAGAGAGAAGGGGAGAAAGATAGATGTGAGAGAGGAACATCGATTAGCTAGCTGCCTCTCGTGCGCACTCCTACTGGGTATTGAACCCACAACCTAGGCATGTGCCCTGACTAGGGATTGAACCCACAAACTTTTGGTGTATGGGATGATGCTCCAACCAACTCAGCCACACGGGACACAGCTCTGCAGGCTTTTTTTTAATGTAGAAAAAAACTAAAAATAACCCAAACATCCATCAGCAGATGCTCGCTTGAGGGAATTATCATAGAGGATGCCCAGACAGTGCGGCCCTAAAAACAATGAGACCTGGCTACGTGTGGGCACGGCAAGGGTCCGCAATAATTAAAAAAAAAACCACCAAAAATGCAAATGGTGTGTTGGGTCTCATCTATGCATACTTTTAAATAAAAGCATATATATACAACATGCAGGTACATGCATAAACTTTTTGGGGACAAAAACTAGAGTTTAGGTTGAGATGACAGATGATAAAGGAGACATTTCCATTTTATATATTTTTACTACGATTCAAGTTTTGCTTTATCATATGCCTATGTCCCTTTCTTTAGGCTGAAACATTTTAATTACTATAAAGGAAACAGTACAAACAGACTTACTCCTGAGGGATATATACATTTCCTCTCTTTACAACTTCTCCTTAAAATCCCATTTATAGCACCAAAAGCTCAGAATTGAGGCAAGTCCCGGCTAAGATCTTATTGCTGTTAATGGCTGTATTGTAGGAGAGGTTATTATCTGGAAACTAAAAGGTCCAGTGATGAGCCGTCTGAAATACTGCGGAGGAGAGAGTTGCTGGGGCCTCCCAGGAAATCAAACATGGGGACCCTGAATTCTTTTACCTCATAGTCCCTCTAAAGGATTACATGAATCCTTATATAACAGCAAAGCATTAAAAAAAGCTGTATTAGATTTTCAGCCAACAGGGTCCTGGCTCCATATGCCCAGGGGTTAGCTTCTGACACAGTTCCCTACTGGCTGCGACCTGGCTGGGCACACTGGAGGCAGCTGTGGCTGCAGATGATGGGCCTCCGGCAGTGTCAACACAGTGAGCGGTGTCTGGGATGACCCCACAAAAAGCGCAGTGGACTCCTGCCTCTTGCTGGTGGTGTGTGCACTGCAGGCAAGCTCTGGCCAAGCCTGTTTGAAAGTCAACCTCACAGCGATGTCAATGTGAGGAAACCACTTTTGTCTGACATTTGGGTTCATTCCAGTTTTCGAGGTCCGTGCTGGACATGTCTGTTTGGCTTAAACTGTCTGCACCAGCAATGCCCTTCTCCAAGATTCCTGCAGGAATGGTGTATCGATCCAAGCCCCGGTTCTCACACTCTGTCCCATAATCTCAGTGCCCATTGTTGACGGCCCAACCACAGGCTTCCACGGTCCAATAAAGAAGGTCATTTCCTTTGAGCAAACAGGTCACTGTGATCTTGATGCCTGTTTCTTCCTCTGGAAAATGAAGGTTAAATTTTCTCCTCATAGCAAAATTCCAATCTTCTTAATCTTTCAGCAGTTCTTAGAAGTTATTTGGGAAGTAGCCCAACAAAATCAAAGGCGAAGGGGTCCAACAGCATTGCCCACCCCCACAATGCTAGCTGGGGGGTCCGCATCCCTGCCACTTCTCATTCGGCCTATGGGCTCTCACAAAAGCCCACACATGAGCACAAACCCAAGAGTCTCAGAATATGCTAGCTCATCTGGAAATGGAACATAGCTGTTCATGTCATGCTACCACCTTGGAAGGGCCTGCCAATTACATCTTTATTTTAGCCCTCCTCCCATTATAAACACAGACAACAAACCACAAACGTGCTAGCGGTATTGTGACTCTTGTTACCAGTGGAAACCACATACACGAGATCTGTCTAGAAGGTATCTAGTCATAGAGTACAGGTACCATGTACTATAATGGAAAATAGAAACATTTATTGAAGAACTACAAGATAGAAGAACATTGTACACAAGATAACAATACCTCAGTCCCTTTCAAAGGAGGCACCTTGGGACCTCACACAGTTCTCCCAATTGCTATTAGCTGCCTGGATGGATATTCCTGATTCTCAAGAGTGGTCTGAAATCTCTTCCCTTTCAAAGGTGATTTTAGTTTTGGGAAAAGCCAGACATTGCAGGATGTCGTACTGGGCTGTAGGGTGGCTGAGTCACCTGGGTGATTTTTCCAAAAATGGGAATTTGATCTTTCAAATCACCTGGATGATTTGATCTTTCACCCAAAAAACTCTGCATGAGATGTGATGCATGAGTGGGAATATTGTAGTGGTGAAGCTGCCAATCACCAGTTGCCCATAGCTGCAGCCTTCTGAATCATCTGAATATTATCTGTGGACGAATGTTCAAGCTGAATGCAAAATTTGATGCAGATTCGTTGCTCTATTTGCTCAGTCATTTGAATGTGACAGCAGACACACAGTACACTTGCTCACTCAATGGTGTCTACCACCCCCACTGACTAGTACAGTGAAGTCATCATTGTTCACACACGTGCATCCCAGTGCACTCTCCTCGGCTGCCAGGTTACACTGATGCTGTGCAAATGGTTCTAGTTATGTTAACAATGGCTGGACTTTTTCTGGACAGACTTTGATATTCATATGACATTAAGATGTTACATATATTTTTGAAAAATTGTTTAAAAACCCATCACTATATATAACAATTACTGTAATTATGAGATCCTCCAAGAGATTTCCTGTTTTAATGTTAAAGAAGCACGTTACTATATTACAAATTTGTTTTCTAAAAATTTGTGGGTAACTGCATTTCAATGCAATTGGTTCCCTTTGTACTCTTCTGTATCTTATTTTATGGATTTAAAAACAACATCTGGGAAGGTGCCTGCTGACTGTCAAGGGCAGGGGGGTCCATGGCGCAAACAGGTGAAGAAGCTCTGGTTTGATGATTGATGGTTTTCAGAACACAAGTGAATAGAGAATGTGTTTAATAATACTATAATAACTTTGTATAGTGAGAATAATAACAGTGTGGTGGTCACTTTGTAATGTATGTAAATATCCAATCACTATGTTATATACCTGAAACTAATATAATATTATCAATCCGTTATACTTCAACAAAAAGCCCACAAATGAACTCATAATATGAATGCCAGGACACCTATTACCTTTCTTATGCAGATGAGGAAATAGGCTCAGAGAGATTAAGTTGCTTGCTCCATAAAGACTGTTATGTAGAGTTCAGGACTTGAACGTCGATAATGTGGTTCCACATTCTTTCCCTTACACCAGTGTGGTCTTTGCACCACTGACCTCAACGTCCCTGGAAGCTGGTGAGATAGGTAGGTCCAGGATGCCTGACTCGGAAACCCTGGGGTGGGGTCCAGCATCAGGCCCCCCAGGCGTCTATGGTGCGTTTAAAGTCGGAGAACCACTACAGTACAGCCTTTCTCTGAGCAACAGAGGAGGCTTCTCAGTCAAGGGAGGAAAGGTTTCACCTCTCATCCTCCGGCTCTGCCTGGATAACAGGGCAGACACAGAGGGGAGGCAAAGGGGTCAGTCCAGGGGCGGGGGCCCCGCTCCACCCTCCCGCTGAAGCGCTCACCACAGGCTGGCTCTCCCTGTCTGCAAGCGTTTGGGGTTCCCAGAGCCAAGTTTTTCAAGTTATCAGCAACCCATCCGAGAGGACACCTATAACTGTGTGACTTCACACACAGTGCATAGCCATTAGGGTTTGGGTTGTGACTAATCCTTGGCAGGGGGGTGGGGGAGGAGGTATGAAAGAGTCCAGTTCAAGGGAACACACTGCCTCCAGACGCTCAGTCCACCACTGCGGAGTTACACCCTCGGATGCACCGTCTCCTCATGGTCACCGACTGGCTGTATCTGACGCCAGAAAAGCAGGAGCTCAGGCGGGTTAAATTCTGATGTTGTTGCCATTTCTCCAACACATGTGAAATGGATCTGATTAGGTCATTTCAGTTGAGTTAATTACATTGGCAGCCTGATTTGTAGCTGTATTAAAATTTTAAAAAATTAGGATATAACATATACAGTGAAGCATTTAAATTATGAGCTTATAGCTCTGTTTTTATCTTTATATTACACCAGTGTTACTTCTACCTGAATAAAGATACATACCATTCCAGCCCTGAAGGTTCCTTTCTGCCCCTTCAAAGTCAACCCCTATCCCCACAAGGCTCCAGGGTTAGTGACCCCCACTCTGCTGTCTAGCAGCATAGTTTAGCCCACTTTTGAATTTCACAGAAACGGAATAACACCGTACATACTCTTTTGTGTTGGACACTTTTAGTTAACTTTACATCCATGAGATACATTTACATTGTTGCATTTATCAGTTCATTCTTTTTCATAGCAATTTAGCATTATCCCATACGACTATGCCACCATTTATTTACTTTTTCTGTTATTGATTGACTTTTGGTTTGCTTCCAGGTTTTGACACTTATGGGTAAAGCTACTATAAACATTCTTGTGTGTTTTGGGTGGACATAAGTCCTCATTTTTGTTGGGGGTTTGCCCAGAAGTAGAATTGCTAGGTTATAAGTACATGCCCGTTTAGTGGTAGAAGGCACGCCAAGCATTTTCCCAAGGTGGTTGTGCTCTGGAGTTGGCGTTGGGGGCCAGGGACCTCAGTGCGGAAAAGCAGACACGCAGCTCTGCAGTGGGGGAGGCAACGGAGAGCTTTGTGGTGACGGGTTTGCATTTGCGGTAATGTGAATTCATGATCTTGAAATTATGCATATGTGTGTGTGTGCATGTGTATATGTACATGTATATATGCATATAAATGTTCATATCTTAGGTAATTATATGCACATGTATCTATACAATACATGCGTACACTTCCTAGCTCTGTCTACTAGTCTACTAAGAAGGCCAGGAAGCAAAAACACTCCACTAGCAAAAGCATACCTAATCATGGTCTCTAGTACCATTTCTCATTAAAGGCACCATGTCCTGCAAAAATGACTAGTTCCAGAGATGGGACAACAGAGGTACATGAATAGCATGGAAGTGTTCACAGGAACTCCAGGAACATGTCACAGGGGCACAGGAGCCACCTCGAAGGGGCTCCTACTAGCCGCTTCTGGAATACTTTGAGCACCCAGATAAGTATGGTAATAAATTGTACATTTAAAAAAAAGAAAATGTATGAGTATATGAGATTATTATTATACATATAATAAATACATGAGGGAGAAGGGAGAGCTCTTTCTGATGAGGAGTCTTGAGGGCTGGCTGGAGTTGGCAAATCATTTTGCAGTTGTGATGGTAAAGATCAGATCAGGCAAGAATCATCAACAGATGTTAAACACCGGCGCATTTTGATGTGGAGTAAGACACTCTGTTTGTCTTGTAGGTCACTCAAACTCTTTACTAGTTACAAGGGAGGAAAAGGAAGAACAATTATCCAATGGAGAAATTGGGCTTCACTTTACCAGGCGCTCAGAATCAGCACGGCCAGCGAGCAACGGCGACACTGACGTCCTGATGAGGCCAGGACGTGCCCCGAGGGGCGGTGCTCTGGCTGGAAGCACACATTTCATCAGACAGTGAGGAACATTCTAGTGTTTGAAAGTGGGGGGACAGTAGTTTCCAAAAATGCCAACGTCATGAAAGATAAAGCAAGTCTGCAGAGCAGATTAAACAAGGAGAAAGAGAAATGTCGACTAAATGCAATTCCTGACCCGGAACCAGACTGGATCCTGAACCAATCAGAGTTAGAAAAATGGCATAAAGGACATTATCGGAGCAACCGACACAGCTGGAATGTGGGTGGTCAATGAAATACTTATGAATGTGGTATGAACATAAATGTGTGACGTTGTTGGCTGCACTGCATTCAAGGGAACATGCCTATCCTAGGAAATACTCACTGAAACTGAAGTAGTTCCAGGCAAGGGGCCATGACGTATGTAACGCCCTCAAACGGTTCAGAGGAAAGCATCTAGGTGACTCTGGATAAAGGGGATACAGGAGTTCTTTGTACTATTTTTATGTTTGCGACATTTTATACATTTCAAATTATAGATGCTCCTTGACTTACAATGGGGTTATGGCCTAATAAACTGTAAGTTGACTATGTTGCAAGTCGAAAATGCACTTAGTTTACCTAACCTACTTAATGTCATAGCCTAGCCTACTTTAAATGGCTCAGAACACTTACATGAGCCAACAGTTGGGCAGAATCATCTAACACATATTCTGTTTTATAATAAAGTGTTGACTATCTCATGCGATTTATCGACGACAGTACTGAAAGCAAAAGCGGAGTGGCTGTGTGGGTCCTCACCATTTGTGCTCACAGGTGAAAGCACCCTGGGCCCGGAGAGTGTTTGAGGCGCTGAACTAAACAGAAACACTGGCAACACAGTGCACTGCAGGGTACCGGCTGCTTCCCCCGGTGACCGCATGGGGAGCTGCGGCTCCTGCCACTAACCGGTGTCATGAAAGAGTAATCAGACCTCATGTTGCTGGGTTGGGAAAAGATCAAAATTCAAAATTCCAAGAATGGCTTCCACATATCACTTCTGTACCATCAAAAAGTTGAAAAATCATTAAGTCAAACCATCCTAAGTCAGGGACCATCTGTACTTCCAAATAAAAAGTTGTTAGAACACTCAAGTTGACTCCCTTTCCCTCCAATCCTCATGCCTGGGTTCCAACTCCCAGAGGCTGGGATTTAATTGGTTGGGGTACAGCCAATTATTAATTGGTTGGGCACTGAGTGATTTAGAAGCTCCCCTTGTAACAGGGTGCCAGCAAAGAGGGACCCCAAATAGGGATTTGTAATGGGGTCCAGAACTCAGTATCCAGGAAATATTAAAAAATATATATATAGGATGTCCTCACCCCCACAGGTCTGAGCTGGGGGATGGGACACATGGAGCAGGGCCATTGAGATTTGTTTTGCATAGCAACATTTTTACAGATAACCTCTAGAATAGTCATTTAACATGTCTATAACCTTTAACTGGTTTCATGGGTGTGTTAAACAGCTGTGGCCATGTTTTGAGCCAGGGGGATGGGAGTGACTTCAACCCATGATGTAACTGGGAGGCAATGCCCCCTGCTTACAGCACCTGGGTGAGAGCTTGGAGATGATTGGCTCCACACCACGGGGCCACACCTGCCCGGACTTACTATGGCAGCCCAGTCAAGCTAGATGAATGTGGGAGTGCTGGCAGCTGTGGCCAGTTGTGGGAATAGTCGGAAATGGTGCGGCAGAGGAAGACTGGCGCTGGGATTTAAACCCAGGTGTGGCAGCCATGCAGGATCTTTTTGAGACCATGTATCTTTTTGGGACCATGCAGCTTGGGCAGAGAAGAACCACAGACTTCTATTTCTTTTTCTGAGATATGGTACCCTGGACTTGGCAGAGGGGGAAGGGAGGACTGTGCATTTGTGGGTATTCTAAAGGACTTTGGGATCTCAATGAAGACATTAAGTCATTGCTCTTAAGTTTGAGTAACTCTTTAAATAAATAACCCCTTTCCTTTTCACCCACCTCTGGCATTGAGAGATGTCTTTCCCTGGTGGCGGGCAAGGCGAACCTAGTATGGGGTGGGGGACCCCCGGAGCACAAGGGGGTGTCCATTCGGTAATAGTGTATCATTCACCCTCCCACCAAGGTCTGTTCTGTAACCTCCAGATGACAGTAATTACAGCTTAGCTGGCCCAGATACAATGTCCCACGCTGGTCACTGACTGCTGTGTCCTGAATCACCACCCTGTTGTTGCTTCCCATCTATTTTTCAAAAGCTTTGAGTTAACTCTTTGGACATAACTGCTAGAAATATGTACCTTAACGTAGAGAAGACAATGGGTGTAATCAAACAAGAAAGGCAGACGAAGCCCCAGTATTTCTTCAAATGCTCCAAACTCCCACTGCCAGGCACACACATGCTACAGGAAGGACACGTGCGCAGATCATGTGAAACATGCTGTCACTGTTTTGCTCCCTGAAACTGCCAAAAGCCAAAAGTGGTTCAGAATCAGTTTGAGAATCTGAATGTGAAGAAGGCTCCAGCTTTGATGGCAATAGAATGAAGTTGTATCTGTACAAATAATCTGTGGTGCCTGGTTTCCATGATTAAGTTTATGTCCCTGTTTTATCTCATGTATTTATATAACAACCTCCCTTGCTAGAAGGTGAGGGCTTTGAAGGCAGATACTGTGACTTATGCATCTTTGCCCACTGCTTGGCTCTTGCTTGGCTCTCAATAAATGCTTGTTGAATAGAAGAAAATTATGAGCCATATTGTTCTGATCTATCTTAGTTTAACCTTGAAGTTCAGATAAGAGAGTCTTGGAAACTCTACTGAAAGTCCTGTTTATCTGGATATTCCAATCACAAAAACATCCTCCCTTTCTCCTGACCCAATGGTAAACATGCACAGTGATGCAGAAAAATTCTATTCAACAAAACAAAACAAAACAAAACAAAACAAAACAAAACAAAACAAAACAAAACAAAACAAAACAAAACAAGCATTTCTTTATAGATAGATCCAGGCCCAGTTTGATAAAGTGTCCAAACTATGATTTCTGTTAAACAAATATACACACGTATCACACAGTGATTTTTTCAGTTCAGATTTGCTTTGGCATTTGGGGTTTGGGAAAAAATTGAACCCATGTGATTTTCTAAAATACGATGTAACACATTTGGACTGAAAATCAGAGTATCAGAGAAAGCAGGCTGGCTTTTCTTTGGCACGCTATGGTCCTGGGTTCATTGCGAGGGGTTCGAATAAAGAGAAATGCCAAGTCTTTGTTCTTATTTCTTTGCTAAATTATAGCTAAGTGCAGCTAATTCTCATTCAAGATATTAACATTTGATTTACTTCGACTCTTGACTTCCTTGGAATACTTATAACTATAAAGAAAGTTTTTGTTTTTAAGCCTCTAATAATGCTGTATGTAATAGATTCCATCCATGGTTGAAGTAAGAAAATAACCTGGGCAAAGCAGTGCTGGGGCCGCAAAGGTAAGGGGCCGTAGATTTGGGAGCTCAGACACGTGCTCATGGGGTGGGGACCAGGAGCCTGGTAATCCCCGTGGGAGGGCAGAGGTGGCATCTGAGCAGGGGTGTGCAGGGTGAGGACACTCTCCAGGCAGAGGACAGGGACAGAGAAGGGCATGGCCCAAGGCAGAGAGGCAGGAAGAGCCCTGAGCTTGGAGGGCTGGGGGACAGTGTGGTGTGTTAGAGAAGGGGCGTCAGGAGGTGCTGGGGCTGGAGTGGAGTCGGGGTGTGTCTGAGAGCCACTGTTGGAGTGGTTGGGAGGGGAGACCAAGGGCAGACCTTGGGCGCTGGGAGCAGTGAAAAGGTTTCTTTCTGACTGGGGTGGAGATCCGGTTTGTAGAGACCCCCTGCAGCCACAGAGGGAGAAGTCCAGAGGTACCCTTGCGCTGCAGGGTACCTGAGCTCCTACCAGCCTGGCAGGCGGGGAAGGCCCAAGTCTGCCCCAGGGGAGCACATTAGAGCTCCGTCTACCCAGAGATAAGCCCTGTATCTTTCTCACCCGAAGCCAACCTGCTTCCTAACCCCTCCTTTAAAAAATATTATTCCCCCTTTACTCAGATTCAAATTTTGGAGATCATCTTTGGTTCTTTCCTGTCTTTCTTTTCCACTAGTCAATCACTCATCAGAAATATCACGTTCTTGACCCGCTGCTGTGTCGGTCTCCTTCCTCCCCTCTCCTGCCCAGCCGCTCCTGTACCCAGGTTCTCTGTCCCTTTGCTCGTGGACCACGGCAGAGCAGCCCGACGTGCCTGCATGCGACTCTAGATGCATGCTCTGAAATACACCTTTCCTCCTGTCTTCCCTCTGCCCCCACGCCTCCTGATGCACAGTCAAGGTCTCGTTGATGTGACTCTACCTTCAACCACCTCACACAGCCCCTTGTCCACATTCAATCAAGTGCAGAACATGTCAGTGATTTGTGTCTCTGCTACTTAAAAACATTCTACTGCGATTTGTCATGGGGCAGGAGCCCTGCCTCACATAGCATCTGACAAAAAGACCTTGGTGGAGGATGTGAGGACGATCTGGCTGTGACATATGTCACCCCATTGATCGCCAGGGTTGATTCAGCTGATCTGGCTGGCTAGGCGGGTGTCCCCTTCCTCCCTCACCGATCCATGCGGGTCCCTCCCGAAGCTGTGTGCTCGGTGGAAGAGGACGACCTCCCCAACTAGAGAAGACCGGTCTTCAGTCAAGGGCATACGAGCACCTGCGCCTCCACTAGAACCTCCAAACAAGCTCTCCAAAAGGCCTCGGTAGACAGACGCTGCTGGATACTTGCGGGCCTCCCCTCACACTGCAAGGGTCCGGTTTCCTGCTGCTTTCTCCTGCTTCTAACCTCTTAGCCCTGATCTCAGTGACTATGCTCTGCTCTTTGAGGCTTAGTCAACTGCTGCCTTGATGGTTTTACTGTCCTAAATGCTGATTCTAAGCGCCCCAAGATTTTTTTTAACCTTTGGAGGAGAAAGTTGAATTAATCAGGCTCCACAGTTCATGCTACTTTAGGGCACACCCCTCCTGTCTTATTTGATTTTCCCTTCACAGGGGGTACCCACTGCCACTGCCCGTCCCAGCAAGCACCTGCCCGAATGTAATACATATGTATATGCATAGTTCCCACAGATGGTACTGTTTTTCCAACAACTCTCTGCCTTGTGGACCCACCTTTGTTACTGTAGTATCTGTTTAGATAATTGTTTTCCAACTGCTCCTGATGTTCCATGGCCTCCACCCACCTACCATGGACATGTCTTTCCGTGGTACACAGTGTCAGCAAAGGCTGGTATTTGGAAGAGACTCAGTAGGTGTTTGTTGATAAAGCACCAAAGCCAAGAAGGCCCATTTTTGAAAACAGCAACCCTACCGATAGGGAGAAAAGTGTCTGATCAGGGTTCACCTGTGCAGGTGAAATGTAGCGACCTGTTTACAAGGGTGCATCCTCCTCTGGCATGGGCAGGGAACCCTGGGGGTGTCTAAAGCACACGCCGGAGGTGAGGTTAGAGTTCAGCTTTTCCTGCCTCCTGGTCCTCTGGCCAGCGCTGCCTCGGAAGTTTTCACTAAGGAGTATCTGTGATGATTTCATGAAGTTGTATGAAAGGGGATCCCAAAACACCTGGAGTTATCTTCCAGAGGGCGGGCCCCTTATAGTACAGGCTTCCACTGCTAGGTGAGTGTTCTAGGAACCCATCTGTATCCGTGTGCCAGCTGGTGGTGTTGTAAGAGGCTGCATTCAGCTTCAGTGAATTTTTTTGAAGACTCAGTGCATTTGCCCATTTTATGATGGGTGATTTACGAGTGCACCTGTCCACACCACGCTGAGGGTTCAGCAGTTTCTGACCAAAAACAGCATGGCCCCTGTGCCCCACCCTCCCTATTCATCCCATCTCATCCTGAGGGATGTTTTTTTTGTTTCTCCAGATGAAAAAAGCCCTCAGATGAACACATTTTGCCAATGTGGAAGAGGTACAACAAAAAAGGGCAGAAACACCAAAAGTCATCAAAATCAGTGAGTTTAAAAACTGTTTTGAGCAGTCTCGATAGGTGTATTGCTTCAAATGGGGAGAGTACTTTCAAGGTGACGGAAGTTTAAACATGTAAAAATAAATACACAATTTTCTATAAATAAATTCTGAGTTTTGGGGGCGCCCCCTTGAATATTAGGGCCCTGCATTAGAGGATTCCACATGGGAGACAGAACACATCGAAAAAGCAGCATCCCACAGAGCCAGCAAGAGGCGAATCCCCCGCCCCTACTCCCTGTGAAACAGGCAAGTCCCCCATGAACCAGAATAAAAATGTGATACAGACCACCGTGCGGTGGGCGTGCTTGGCCTTTGCAGCCACACAGACTGTGCCGGGTCAAACAGCGTTTCCCCAAATTCATGCCTGCCTAGAATCTGTGAATGTGACCTTGTTGAGAAGTCTGATCTTGGCGGATGTGATCAAGATGAGATCACGCTGGATTAGGGTGAGCCTTTAATTCGGTGTTTGGTGTCCTTAAAAAACAACAACAAGGCAATTTGGACACTCAGAGACACGCTGGGAGGAGGACGTGTGTAGAGGCAGAGATGGGAGAAATCAGCCACTGGGCAAGGATGCCAACTGCCAGCAAGCACTAGGAGCAGGAGAGAGACATGAGACAGACCTGCTTCTGAGCCCCCAAGAAGAAACCAACCCTGTTGACACCTCGATTTTAGAATTCAGATCTCTGGAACTGTGAGCAAATGAAATTCTGCTGTTTTTATCTACCCAGTGTGTGGTATTTTGCTATGGCAGCCCTGAAAGCAATATGATGCCTGTCATCTAATTCATGTTGTGTGTTTAAGGCTGTAAATGTTTGGTGGTTGTAGAGTGGTGGGTGTGTATACAGATTAGCCTGCAACAGAGTAAAATACCAGTATTGGAGTCCCGAGTTTTAGTAGTAAATAGACCTATCGTAAACAGAGAAGAAAGCCCGGGGCCTTACTCCAGTTCCAGAGTATAAAACGTGTGGCTAAACTGCAATGACACTGGGGAAGAGGAATTCTCAGCGCCACGGGGCTGCTCCTGCTTTACATTTTATTACATAGATAAACATGTAATTGTATTCAATTCCATTTTTGTTCTAGGCAATGCATAGCCCAAAGGCCCCCCGAAAGTGGGGATTTTTTTTTTAATCACAAAAATTGGTGACTAGCCGTATCCAGGTGGCTGAGTTTGTTGGAGCGTTGTTCTGTACATGTGTGGGTTCGATCCCTGGTCGGGGCACGTATGGGGGAGGCAAGTTCTCTCACATGGATGTTTCTCTCGCTCTCTTTCTCTCTCTCTCCCTCCCTTCCTCTCTCTCTAAAATCAATAAGCATATCCTTGGGTGAGGCTTAAAAAACATTTGTGACTAAAGATGGGAACCTTGAAGCATAAACTTGAATCCGATGAAAAAATGCAAGATTGTGAAGGAAATTCCAAATTCCAGCCGATCCACAGCATTATTGCCAGAGGCCCCAAAATGAGGACCGCAACTCAGCCCTCACTGGTGGGCTGGCGATGGCAGAGACATTTCATCTAACACGCACAGAAGGCATCCGCGGGTTTCCTTGTAGAGACGCAAGTGAACCCAAACCTGGCTGTTTTTTGGGTGTGTAAACTCTGAGCAAAATTGCACATCAGTTTTAATATCCCTTGAGGACAAACTCACAGGAATTCCTGTTTAATTATTTTGACTGTTGAGCTGTGATTCTTGCATGTGATACTCCTCTAAGACTGAACCACTGGGTTGGCCAAAAAGTCCATTGTATTGTTCCCATAAAATAAAAGACATTTTTTCATTCTCGCCAATAACTTTATTGATTTGGATATTTTGAGTATGTTGGCTACCTCCCGCTGTTGGCTCCTAGTGGGTAGAAGCCAGGGATTCTGCTAAACATCTTCCAATGCATCAGACAGCCCCACAGCAAAGAACTATCTGACCGAAACGTCAATGGGACTGAGAAACTTTGCAAATCATTTTTGACATGTTCGATGAGTCACGTGTCCTTCTCCACACACTGCGTAAATCTTTTTTTGAGTGTTTCATTTGTGTTTTTACCTTTCTTAATAAATCATAATGTGTCAAAAATGTTGCATATTTTCTTCCATCTTCCAATATTAAAATGGCTGCACAAAAATTCACTAATTTGGTAAGTTTTTTTTTTTTTAGATTTTATTTATTTATCTTTAGAGGGGAAGGGAAGGAGAGAGGGAGAGAAACATTAATGTATGGTTGCCTTTTGTGCATCCCCTGCTGGGAACTGGCCTGCAGGGAACCAGCCTGCAACCCAGGCATGTGCTCTGACTGGGAATTGAACCACGATTGTCTGGTTCGCAGGCCCGTGCTCAATCCACTGAGCTACACCAGCCAGGGCTTAATTTGGTAAGTTTTTAAAGTGCACACTGATATAACAGCTGTCACAATACACTCCAACAAAATTGTTCAGAGTGAAGTTAAAGCCCAACTAAGTGCTACTAGTGCCATCCTTTGGAGAAAACGTAGTGAACTTTTGGGCCAACCCAGTGCCTCTGTCTCTGGAGTCATGAATTATGTATGTAATGACAGAAACTTCATTCACTGATTGAACAGGTAGGAAATATTTTCCCCAAATGGTAACCATTTAAAAATTCTTTGTAGATGAAAACAAATGGATACTAATCAGAGTGCAAAATCACATTTAGAAGATAGAATAAAAAATTTCAAAGAAATTTGGACCCGCAGTTGAGCAACCTTGGGCAAACTCCTTTGTAGCACGTAGTATTAACTTTCCCAGGCTACTCAGGGCCACGGAACCCTGGTGGGTTAATTCATGTCTAGCCAGCTTAAGAATTTGGAAACAGCATTTTAATTTTTGTTTAACATTCACCCATCTTCTGCTAGGCTCCTGTACTGTGTAATCTCAGTTTGATTTTTAAAACAAAACATTTTTAAAAATGAAAAATGTCAAACATATTAAAAATAAAGTGTATATTTAATTCTCACGTACTCATCACTGAGCTACAAGACTCATCAACATTCAGTCATTCTTCAACTACATCTCTCTAATTGCATCTTTACCTTTTTATTTTTTAACTTTTTGACATTTTTCTTTGGGAAGGTAGCCTTTTTAAAAAAAAAGATTTTATTTACATACTTTTTAGAGAGAAGGTAAGGGAGGGAAAAGAGAGAGAGAGAGAGAAACATCAATGTGAGAGAAACATCAATCAGGTGCCTCTCGAGTGCCCCCCACCAAGACCTGGCCTGCAACCCAGGCATGTGCCCTGATTGGGAATCAAACCAGCAACTTTTTCATTCATAGGCTGGTGCTCAACCCACTCAGCTAGACCAGCCGGGAGCGGTAAGATAGTCTTCTTCCTTTCCCTCGAAGTATTTACTCAATTCAGACTCCAAGAATATAGATTTTTTACTTTTCTGCTTTAATTCCATTTCCACATTGGGTTGAGGAATGCAAGGTGGAGCTCAGAACAGAATTAATCCATTGGGGCACTGTTGCTACACTTGGGGCGTTGAGCACCAAGCGACGAGATAGTCCAGTGAGTGTTGCGTAGGTCAGAGCCAGGTCCTCAAAGTGCGGCCCCTGCACCAGCAGCAGCAGGGTCAGCAGCATATGGGAACTCGTCGGAAACGAAGCTGCTTACACACAAATGCACACACTTGCTCATAAGCATACTCTTATTTAAAATAGCCGGAAAACTTGATATTTCTACATGAAAATGGGACACATGCTTGAGGAAGATAAAAACAAATGAAACTCCTTAGGCAAAATTTAAGCATCCTTGTTGCTATATTTAATCTGAACTAATTCTTCTTTCAAATTTTATTATCAGTTATGTGCTATAGGCATCTCTGAAACTTAACTACTTCAGATAGTAGCTCACCCTGAAACTCATTCCATGTCTGTTACAGAAATCAAGAGAGTGTGGCTCGGGCTGGTGTAGCTCAGTGGATTGAGCACCAGCCTGCAAATCAAAGGGTCGTTGGTTCTATTCCCAGTCAAGGCACATGCCTGGGCTGTGGGTCAGGTCCCTCCCTAGTGGGTGGTGTGTGAGAGGCAACCACACATTGATGTTTCTCTCCTTCTTTTTCTCCCTCCCTTCTCCTGTCTTTAAAAATTAATAAATAAAATCTAAAAAAAAGAAAAAGACAGTGTGGTATTGGCAAAAGAATGAAGATATAGATCAATGGGACAGAATACGGTCTAGACACAGACCAGCACAAATATGGCCAATTGATTTTTGACAAAGTTGCAAAGGCAATTCAATGAAGAAAGGGTAGTCTTTTAGACCAATGGTGCTTTGACAATTGGACATTAATTTATAAAACAACTTCAACCTATACTTCTCACTTTACACAAGAACCAAATACAAATGGATCAAAGAACCACACATCCATGTAAAACTTTTACAAGAAACACAGGATAACATTTTTGTGACCTTGGGTTAGGTGAAGATTTCTTAGATATTATACCCAAAGCTAGAACCATGAAAACACTGATAAACTGGGTGTCACCAAAATTAAAAAATTTTCTTTATGAAAGACTCTGTATCTATACCCATGATACAAAGAACTTTAGAAATTCAACAATAAGAAAACAAATTCATTTAGAAATTGGCAGGAAGATTTGAAAAGTCACTTCAAAGAAAGATACAGGTTGTGTATAAGTACATTGATTTTCTCTATTGCTTTTTTATTTTCAATTTCACTGACTGCTGCTGTTATTTTTATTATTTTCTTCCTTATGCTTGCTTTGGGCTCAATTTTCTCTTCTCTCCTAGTTTATCAATGATAAAGATAAAATTATTGATTTGAGGTCTTCTTTTCCAGTAAGCACTTAATGCTATAAATTTCCTTTACGCATCGTGTTAGCTGCATCCCACAAATTTTGATGTGTTGTATTTTCACTTATATTCAGTTCAAAATATTTTCTAAGTTCACGTGAGACTTGTGGTTTTCATTTCCACGTGTTAACGTCAAATAGTTGGGACATCCCCAGATCTGTTTCTGTGACTGACATCTAGTTAAATTCCGTCATGGTTGAAAAAGGCACATTTTATACAATTATAAAGATATCAAACTTGTTAAGGTCTGTATAATGGCCCAGAATATGACTTATGTTGGTGACTCTTCCACATGCACTTGGAAAGAATGTGTATTTCTGCTGCTGTGGGTGGCATGTCATGTAAATGTTAGTTTGGTCAAGTTGTGTGCTTGCTCTATTAATTTCTTGAGAGAAATATGAAGAATAATTGTGCATTTGCCTATTTCTCCTTCCAGGGCTATTTGTTTTTGCTTCAAGTGTTTTGGGGCTTTTGTTTAGGTAAATATGTGTTTATGACATCCATGCTTTCTTGGTTAATTTCTCCTTTAGTATTATGAATTTTCTTCTTTATCTCTGATAATTTTTTCTTAAATTATTCTGAAGTCTAATTTTTTTATAATATTAATATAACCACTCCCACTTTCTTTAATTAGTATGTCCATGGAATAGCTTTTCTTTTTAATCTGTCACTTTTAGTCTATTTACATTATTACATTTAGAGTGGGTTTTTTATAGATAGCATATCAGGTCTTTCCTCAAAAATCCAATTGTATAATATCCACCTTTATTTGGCATTGTAGATCACCTACATAATTTAACATAATGTTGACTGGGTTTATGTCAACCATTTTATCAGTCATCTGTTTGCCTCTTCTGTTTTATATTCCTTAGTATTCCATATCATTTGTCCATTGACTCTTGGTTATAGGGAACCATTCTGTGCAGCATGGCAAATGTAGCCCAGCCCTATCTGAAAATGGACAGGCGTGAGTCAGCACACAGGAAGCCAAACCCACGATCAGCTTTCCCATGGGAAATCAGGCCTGCATTGTACCCAGGCTGCTTTGAGTCTTGCTTTTTGCTCAAACACCCTCACCCTGAATCGAGGCAGCAAATATTTACTGCATATCTTTAAAGTAACTTCCTAAAATATATGCTAAACCTCCCCAAGGACAAGTGTAACCAGTTCAACCACTTTTTCCTTTGCATTTGCAAATGTCCTTTTTCTTTGTAGTAATTAGCAACTTCCTCTCCTTTGTTATCTATAAAAGGTAACCACTTAAAGTGAATCTGTGCATAGTAAATGAGGACCATCCTCAATGTAATGTGCCCAGAAAAGCGATAAAAGCTTCTCCAGGCAGGGGTCGGGGTGCTCTCTCACTCAGAGAGTGGCTGTGCTGTCCCTTTTTCTTCTACACAGGACTTCTGTGGTCCACGTGAATTTGTTCATCACAGCCACAACACACAGACCTAGTGGGCTGGGGTCCACATCACTTGGTCATATTTATTGTACTATTTTTAGTTGCTTTTCAAAAATTATAATATACAAGCCTCATCTGTCACAGTTTACTTAGAGTTAATGTTTACCACTTCAAGTAAAATGTAGAAGTGTTAAAAACATATAGGTTTTCTTACCCTCCCCTATTTATATTTGCCATATGTATGAGATCTACATACGAGGTCTGTCCAGAAAGTATCCAGCCATGCATGTACTATGAAAACCAGAGACATTTATGGAAGAAAATACAAGATACAGGAAACATTGTACATAGGACAATGACACCTCAGTCCCCTTCAAAGTAGGCACCTTGGGACCTCACACAGTTCTTCCAGTCGCCATCAGCTTCTCTGTCAGATATTCCTGAATGTCATTGCTGGTCTGAAATGTCTTCCCTTTGAAAGGTGATTTTAGTTTTGGGAAAAGCCAGAAGTCATGGGGTGCCGAATCTGGCCTGTAGAGGGGCTGAGTCACCTGGGTGACTTGATGTTCGCTAAAAAACTACATGAGATGTGATGCATGAGCAGCCATATGGTTGCGATGAAGCTGCCAGTTACCAGTTGCCCATAGCTGCAGCCTTCTGAATCATATGAATAATTTCTGAGGAGGAATGTTAGAGCTTAATGAAAAATTTGATATAGATTCCATTGCTCTAATCACTCACTCCTTTGAATGCGATGGCCACACAGTACCCATGCTCACTCAAAGACATCTATCACCCCCCGACTATTACAGTGAAGTCATCATTGTTCACGCATGTGCATTCCAGTCCATTCCAGAGTGCCAGATTATATCGGTGTCACGCAAACCATTCTCATTATATTAACAGTGGCTGGAATTTTTCTGGATGGGCCTCATACACTGAAGTTCCCCAATGTTATATTTTTGCATTCAGTGATCATGAGTATTTTGTATAAAGTAAGAGGATATGACCTTGGCTTATTTTTTTAACCTCACAATAATCCCATGAGATGTGTAGGAAGTGTAATAAATTCCATGTTAGAGAGGAGGGAACTAGCAAGTTAGGTGACTCATCTGTACTCACACAACTGGCTAATAGCAGAACCAGGACTCAACTAATTTGCCTTTACTCCCTATTCCTTTCCCTGCTCCCACACCGCCCTGTGCAAGTTCCAGCGTTGGTACACAAGCTCGAGCCTGTGTGGCACAGACAGTGCCATGAAATTGTAAAAAGATACTGGGAAAGAGAACGCCTGGGGTGAAGATTTGCTGTGTCCAGGGTAGGACATGAACGAAGAGCTAATCCAGGCTGAACCTCAGCCTGTGAATGCAAAGCCCAGGAACTTTCGGCAAATAATATTTTGGCATTCTTCTCTTGGAAAATGCCGTGGTGAGCCGAAGGAGGTAGCTCTTATATCCCTCGTGTGACACCAAGTAATAAGCAGAAATAGACCAGGGTCTAGTTTCTAAGGTGCTGGGTCCACCACAGACCAGCCGATGCTCTTCATTTTCCCAAATAAGAGATGGCATAGGTCCATCCATGGTCATTTATGTTGGCTCTCCTCCTTTTGGGATTTGCTACTTCCATTAATCAAGATAATCAAGATTTTTACTACAGTTGGTTGAATATGAAATTCATTTCTGGGTAAATCCCTTCCCTTAAATTGGTGTTTTTTAAAACGGTCTTCTCTGGGGTCCTAGAGATTTTCATTAAGTTCCCAGGTTTCCATAAAGTGTCCTCAGGGTTCATCATGTGAAGAGGGTAGACTGGGTGGGGATGGGGTAGGAGAGGGATCCACCTCCCTCTTCGTTTGTCTTTAATACTTCATTTTATTCAGACAAATAGTTCCTTGGAACTATTAAAGAAAACCTGCACTTCAGAGCAAGGACGTGGTCTCTCTGGGTGGGGCACTTGAGGTTCGTCTCCTCCAGTCTCACCACCCATGGAAGGCTTGCGTTCATCACCACCGAGTGGTGCCCCGTGTGGATCTGAGCAGCTGCAGCGGCAGGGACCGCCCACACTCTAGTGGCTCACCCTCCTTTGCTTAGTTCAGATCTATCACTCCTTTCAAAGATCACTGCTTTGCGGACTTGGCTGCCCATTGCAATCACCTTGAGGGTTTCAAAAATACTGTGCCTCCTGGACAGTGGGACATTTAAAAGCTCTTCGGTGATTCTAATTTGCGGGCAAGTTGGGAACCACCACCTTAGATGCACTGAGATCCCTACCTTTGAAGTGACCACCATCCTCTGGAAGACACATATAACGAGACCAATCTGTCTTCCATGTAAGAACATTCACGACATTGGAAGAGCTTTCAGTTTCCAGAGTTTTCCCTTCCAGTTAAAATCCTGGAGCCCCCTCGATGTCTCCTCCTGCATGTAGTCTGGCTGGTCTGTACTCCTCTTAAAGTGAGGAGCCTTCCCTGGCGCGCGGTGTTGGGTTGGGCCGATCACTGCAGAACCAGGATGTCCCTCCCCTCCACGCCTGCTCTATCCTGCCGTGTCTGTGTGGCCCCAGCACACGGCTGGTTTTCAAACGGGAGCTGTGGCCCAGCTCCTTCCCCATCTGCATTTGGGTGCTAATTACCGATTACTGGGTAAGGTCGAATCAGCATAGCCTCACACTTCTTAGGTTTTTACAGTTCCCAAAATAAATTCACAGCCTTATTTCAATTACTCCCTCCCAACCCTGCCCTCCCCCAGCTGTCCTTACTCCAATCCTATTGTTCGGGTGAGAAAGCCAGTTTTGAAACAAAAAGGAGATTTTCTCAAAACCCCAATGTCAGTAAGCAGCCAAGGTGGAAGTGTACTGTGATGCTCCCCTGTCCATAGTCAGGGATCTTTACGTCAGACCACACTACCTCCCAAGTGACCATATGGTGCACCGCAGGCTGGGCCGGGACCTCCAGAACACAGACCTCGGCTCCTGCTGCTGCTCTCGCTGGCCGTGGTCCAGGGCCATCCTCTCGCTCTGCACAGTGCGGATGCAGGACCACAACCACAGGCCGGGGGGCCCCCGCCACAGTGCTGGGAAAATACGGCTTTGGGCAGCGCTGTCTGCCCCTCGCTCCCAATGTGGACAGAAATTATGAGGTGACTTAGAAACTTTCTTGGAGGAAGGCCTCATGGGCATGGCTGAGCTGAAACCAAAACCAAAACCAAAACCCAGGTCAGAGAGTGGCAACTGTTTTGGCAAATATTCGTAATCCGTCTCATGATGGGTCCTTGCATTACATGTGGTGCCTTTCTCTTCGGCTTCCCGACTTGCCTTTGCCTTGGGACTAAAACAAATCTCTTCTAGCAACTGACACCTTAATTCTACACGGTTTTAGTTGCCAGCTCAGCTGTGACCCTGGACTTGGGTTTTCTGGCTACATATTTGGGATTCTCTTAGGACTCCCTCATTTCAAGCTCCCATGGCTGACCCTGCTCTCTACGGGTCTTAATTTTGCCCATCTCATGCACTGGACTGAAAGACAGAGTGAGATCTGAGGCTGGGCAGCGGGGGTGGTCTGGCAATTAGGTGCAGGCAATAGGCGGTACACTGTCCACACAGGGTTTAAAAAGGATCATAAAACTGTCGACCATTTATTATCCCCCAAGCCTCACTGTGCCGAGGTCACAGACGTCCACTGCCCCCTCCTACAGCCTTTGGCTCCAAGTCTGCCCCGGCTGCTGGGCAGGACAGACGTCACAAAGGACCAGGGTCAGCGGAACTTCCACAGAATTCCTGCACAGTTGGAAGGGAACTCAGTTAACTCTCTTAGAAACAACCCACTCCCAGAAGACAGTGCAGCTTCCATGGCAGAGCTTGAAAGCCAGAGAAAACTGGATTTTAAAAGTCTCCAAGAAGGTACTTTTATATGACACACTGCTTATTCCCGAGCACTGGAAAGTATCGCTGGAAAAAGAGGGCATGGAATTGTTTTTTACTTGAGAGGCATTTGTTTGAGAAAATGAGGCTTTCTCCAAGCAAAATGGTTAGAAGTTAATTACAGTATTTATTGCTCAAAGGGAGCCTGGAATTTTGGCTTGAATTCATCGGAGCCCATTGTTCAGGGGGGAAATTACCTACTCAACACAAGGCCAGTGAGCTAAAGGTCGATTTGATAACTGCCTACTTCAAAAGAGCCCGAGATGAGAGCTGAGTTCCAGAGGGCGCACAAAACAAAAACTCTGGTTTTAGATCAGGAACCTTCAGGGAGCTGCGGGAATGTTTGTTACTGAGCTCGGGCTACACAAGGAAATGACTTAAAAGGATCAAGTGGGTAGTGGCCTTGATTCCCAAATTGATAATGTCCTTGTTCTTTTGATATCTTTAATATTCACATTCTGGTTTAATTCAAATATCTGGAAGTTGAAGTCCAGCGCAAGCAGAGAAATCATGCGTTCGATACGTGGCTCAACGGACGTTAGCTTTACCTAAAATTCTAACCTGTCCCGCAAGCAAATGCTCTTATGCGTCCTGTTCCATCAGGCCCATCTTTGGGGCCAAGCACCACTGACTGGCCTGTTTGGGCCTCTGGACATCATGACTATGTTTCCCTGCTGTCCCATCCTTGGTACCTATTTGACACTGAACTTTGGGTTTCTCCAAAGGTTGGTTTTATTCCTGCATGAGAGACTTGATCCCTGGAGCTTCCATTTGCACTTGTTCGATCTGCGACTCTCCATCCCAGCCCTCCCCCGTCAGCTCAGAGATTTTAATCCCAACTTCCAGCAGGCTATGTCCTTGATCTGAATCCCTTATGCTTCCTACAGGACCACCCTCCATCAACCATTCCTTCTCTCCCTGTCTCTCTGCCAGTTCCTCCCACCTTCTAATAAACACAACTAAATCTATCCTGGGTTTAAAACAGAAACAAAGAACAGGCCCACATCTTGTCTCAGCCCTGGTACCTTTTGATCCCTTTCTTCCTCTTCACTGTCAAACTTCCTAAATGGCATTTGCTTTGACTGCCTTGTATCTGCAAAAGTCAGGAGCAACGTTTTAGTTGCTAGATTCAGCTGCCTCTTCTCAGGCATCATGTTTGAGGCACATTAACCCTTTTTGCTGGGGCACAGACTGATCCCTAAGAAATCTCTCCCATCTCTCGCCTCCGGGGTTGTTGCATCCCCGACCCCTGCCTACCTCTGGCCTGCCTCGGGTCCCCTCTGCCTCCTTCTCTGCAAAGGGAGCTGTGGCTACAGTCTCCAATCAGCTTCCGTTTCCCTTCATCCATCCCTTGGACAACCCCAATTCCCTACCCTGAAGAGGAGACTCCCAATTCATATCTTTGGTTCTGATACCTTCCTGGACCGGTTTCCACGGGCTTCTCGACTTTTCCCCTGTACATCGCATAAGTGCCTCCAGCACAAACCGAACGTCCCAAACCAAATACATCATTTTCTCTCTCAGCCCCGCTTCCTCCTGTTCCTGACCCAGGTGTCTTCCGCCATCGCTGTCATCATCCGGCTGGAAACCTCTGGGTTTCCCTGGCTCTTCCTTTGCCCCAGCATCTAATCAAATGATAAAACCCTATTTTCAAAGCAAAACGCAATCCTTGTCCCACCTGAACGAGGTCCAAACTCACGCCCCTCCAGGCGGCCACCCACACTGCCCTCTGCAGGAAGCCTGGGCCAGGACACCGGGGGCACAGGAGCTGCATTTGGGGAAAGGCTCAGTCCCCACAGCCTGGGCCTCAGTTTCCTCCGTGCAAAAGGAAGGGTTAGACAGACAATCGCAAGGACTTTGTGACTCTCCAGACGCAATTTCTCACCACACCTACATGTCCATAACCCACTTATCCTTCAGGATTCATGGTTTGCCTGCTGCTGCTTCTGAAACTTTCTCTGACTTCCTCCTGGCTCCACCCCAAATAGGAGTAACATCTCCCACAGTGGATTCCTGGAACACTGTGGATTTTTCTTTTAGGGCATTTTCACTGATTACTTTTTATCTTCCGTATTAGATTAACTGAGCACACACTCTTGGGGGAGAAGAACTCATGTCTAGTTTTCTTTACCTCCTCCTTGTGAATAGTGAAACAGCCATTGAATGAATGAATGCAAAATCCTATTTCCTTGATAAAAAACCAGCAATGGCTTCTCATTTCCTCCTGGCTGCCTTCCTGAAAGTAGCACTGGATGAGCTTGGCTGCCCTGAGCACTGGACTTGGGGGGGGGCGGGTCAGCCCAGCAGCTGCCTGGGCCGTGAATCCGAGAGGCGTTCTCACACATCTTCAGGATGGCAGCGCCTTACCAGAAATGTAAAGGTGAAGGAAGTTTTCTTTACTTCACCTCCTCCTGGGGACTTCTGTGGATGGTGGGAAGGCCTCCCTGGACGAGCTGCTTGGGGTTCCTCCGCTACGGGGTAATAATGCTTCATCGACAAAGGAGGCTAACCACACGCCCTCTAAGAAAAGTGGGTCCGGTTATCTTTGGGGTTTACTTTGCTAATTAGGACATGGAAATTGAGGCGCTGCCACCCCTGGTCTACTTTTCTCACACAGGGCCCAGCTTCACCTCGGAATGAACGCTGATCAAGTGTCTGAAGACAGTGTGAGGGACCCGGCTGCGGCTGGCCGTGCGGGCAGCCCCGCTCTCTGGCGCTGCTCCTTCCCCGCAGGGCCCTGCACCCAACTCCTGCGGGCTCCCTGACTGCCCCTGCATGGTTTAGGGTTAGCTTCACCCCTCGGCTTCTGCTCTTTCCTTTCCAAATTCCACCCAATCTTCAACACCTGGCCCCTGTCCCTACTCTTCCAGGTCTCCCCTGCCTGTGATTTCTTTAGGTCTCACTGCTTTCTTTCTGTTTGGAGACCCAAAGCAAACTTCTTTTGTCTTCTCCAGGCCAAACTCTTCACATCAGAGCCCACGGATACGGTGTTGCTCTCCACTTCTCAGGCACAGACCTAACGCTGCCACATCTGCAGAGCAGACGGGCCCCAGGGTCCAGAGTCAGCGCCGGGGTGGGCCCCAGTGCCCCTGCCCCCCCCAGCCCTGTTCCATCACATGTGTCCAGTGCCTGGTTCATAGCGGGTGCTGGATGAATGCGTAATAATGAAAGATAAATACTTAGCTCTGAATTATTAATTTAGTACAACCTTATGCACTATCTTTATCTTGTCACTTAGCAATTTTTTTTAGAGTTTTATTTATTTATCTTTAGAGGGGAAGGAGAGAGGGAGAGAAACATCAATGTATGGTTGCCTTTCATGCATCCCCTGCTGGGAACTGGCCTGCAGGGAACCGGCCTGCAACCCAGGCATGTGCCCTGACGGGGAATTGAACTGCGATCCTCTGGTTCGCAGACCTGTGCTTAATCCACTGAGCTACACCAGCCAGGGCTTTCACTTAGCAATTTTCACTCTAAGAAAACTCTGTACAGTTTTTTCATTAAATATTGGCTAAAATTTGCCAAGATCCTTGCACCTCACCACAGAGGAGGGCAGAGGTCAGCCCCAACAAGGCAGCAATGAAGGCTCCTAGCACAGAGCTTTTCCACCCACCCTCATGCCGGGGAGCCTCAGGCCTGCTGCTGAGCCTGCACCTGGCTGGACCAGCTCATGCTGCAGAGCCGCTGTGGCTGAGGACCCACTTCTCCGTGCCTTCTGCCTGCACGGCAGGCCCAGATGAGCTGTCTTTTGTGGAAAAACCAGCACGGGGGTGAAAGGGTGGGGCTAGCTTTAGGTCTGTTCGAGCTCCGAGCCCCTGGGACCCTGTCTTCAGTACTAAAGCCCTAGGTGAGATCTCTCTTCTCTCTTTGCCACCTGCCTCAGGTTGTACCACTCACAGGTTTCCCCCACCTGACTCAGGGCACTACCCAGAATGACAATGGACAGATGAACAAACAATGTAAATGAATAGAAATACATTCTACCTTGCTTGTAATTCACACAAATTAGAGTAATAGAGTTGTACCATTTTCTACTTTAAAAACCTGCCCTAAATGATACACATTTCATGGACTATATATGTGAGGAGACAATCACGTAAAAGCAGGGGCCAGCAACCTTTCCCAACTGGGTATCAGATTTGCCCCCACCCACCTGACACACTTCTACTCTGGGCTCTGAGCTCTGCCAGGCTCTCAGGACACAGCAAGAGACACACAGAGTCTTTCTTCTTTGAAGGAAACTGGTCACTGACAGGGACAATGATGGGGAGACCTCTCTGAGTGTGTGTGTGGGGGGGTGGCCTTGTGAAATGCAGGGAAGCACAGCCCAGAAAGAGGGAGCAGCCTGTGTGCAAAAGTCCCAAGGTCAGAAGAACTTAATCTGAAGAAGTGACAGAAGGTCTGGCTGATGACTTTAGTTCCCATAGAGAAGTGACATGGTCACCTTCCGGGGTGGCCGGGCAGGTGATGGCAATAACATTCTCAAACGGTAGCCAAGGGGCAGGACTTGGCTCGCATATGAATCAAGAAATAAAACGAGCCCCAAAATGCAGGGTCTTGAATGCAACACAATTTATTTGCAGTCCTTCCCTGGGCTTCTGACTCCTCACACACAAGAGGTTAGGATTGAACTGAAAGATCTCCAAGGCCTCTTTAAGTGAAAATTTCTCTTAAAAGATTAAATTTTATTAAAATAGTGAATTGAAAATGATGGAAGGAACTGAGTTTAAACATGACAATGGGCTCTAGAGACTTGGTGGCGACCTCCTCTTGCTTTGCCCTGGTGCCGCTGCAACATTGCGGTGAGGGCCGGGCTGGTGTGGGGGGGGGCCCTGCGTGGGGCATCGCCCTCCGTGAGGACCTGCAGGAAAGCCTGGGAGTGGGGCGGGAGTCACAGGGCCCTGCACAGCCAGCCCAGTGTTCGAGGACTGTCAGTGAGGGCACTTCAGATGAGGAGGAGGGTGGTGGGGGCATCTGGCCCGAAGACAATGTTCACATTTGATTTAGAGGCTGGACAGTGGTGTTACCTCTGTTTTCGTCAGAATAATTTGATTTCTTAAAAAATCATGCCTTGGCTGCTGTGGTTCAGTGAATTGGCCTGTGAACCAAAGGGCCACTGGTTTGATTCCCAGTCAGGGCACATGCCTGGGTTGTGGGCCAGGTCCCTAGTAGGGGGCGCATGAGAGACAACCACCACTCATTGATGTTTCTGTCCCTCTCTTCCTTCCTTCCCCTCTCTCTAAAAATAAATAAATACAATCTTTTAAAAAATCACATAGATAACGTATTAAAGCATTGTGTGTCCTACAGGTAGGAAGCGTGAGTGCTTGCTTCTCCTTTTGCTTAGCCGCGATCTCACCTTACTCCATCAGGATGACCACTTTGAACAATTCGGTGTTGAATCTTCCAAACTTATTAGTGCATGTTCACACACAGACACATATAAAATTATATATTTCATATCATGTGTTTTCAATACAAAAATGAGGCCCTTCTATAACTTATTTTTAAAGCCCAGAATCCCTTCTAAGATCTTATTTTCATACCATTACATGGAGAACGACTCCATTATTTTTAATGGCTGGAGGGTGCTTCATAGAATGGAACTATCACAACCTTTCTTATTATAGGGTGTTAGATTGCATTTAATGTTTTTCAGTCCATAAAACTTGCTGCAATAACTGTTCTTGCACAGGCCTTTGTGTTCTTAAAGGAGTATTTTCATAAGATAAACAATCAGAAGTGGGACTGCTAAATCAAGGGTTTGAGTAGTGTGGAGTATTATATACTTAACACTCGATGAGAGTTGCCAACTATTTTTGCGTCCACTCCCACACCGCATACTATTTTTCACCAATATTGAAATTTCTGCAATCTGCTAGGTTATTGACGTGTCCAACTCTCCGTAATTATTACAGATGTGCCCTTTACCATATACTTCGTTATATGCACTCCTATTTCTAGAATGTTCCATCTCATCGCAATCCCTTTGGTGCATGTTCTCGCTTTATCTTTACTCACAAACTGTGATTACTCTTGCACAGCCGCTCTTGCTCTTCCAGATGAGCCTGTGAATCAGGTGATTTTCATTAAAATTCTTCTAGGAGGTTGATGAGTTTTTTACAAATTAAATTTATGAATTAATGTAGGGGAACTTAATGGATCTTTAATATGGATCTTTAATAGCTATCTTAGAGATAAACATCATATATATTTTCAATTTACTTAACTTTCTTTATCCTTCAGTAGAGTTTCACATGGCTCTCTGAAGCATTTATTGCTTTATTTATTCCTAAATAGTTAAGCTTTTGTTGCTATAGTAAATGGCATCTTTTATTTTTTTAAAGATTTTGTTTGTTTTTAGACAGAGGGGAAGGGAGGGAGAAAGAAAGAGAGGAACATCAGTGTGAGAGGGAAACATCGATCAGTTGCCTCTCATTTGCACCCAACTGGGGACTGAATCCACAATCCGGGCATGTGCTGTGACCTGGAATCGAACCGGTGAATTTTCACTTTGCAGGATGATGACTAACCAAGTGAGCCACATTCATAAGGGGGTAAATGGCATCTTTAAAAAAATTACATGTTTTATACAGTTATTGCTTACATATAGGAAAACCAGTGATTTTTTGCATGCTTATATTGACCTGGATACTGTAATGAATATATGATTAGGTCTAATAATTAAGTGTAATGGTGCTGATAAATTGTTTTTGGTAGAAAAGTCATGTCATAGGTTAATAAATTTTATTCTTCCTCCCCCCATTATTTGTACTTTGCTTATTTTTCTTATCTGATCCCATTGGCTAGAAACTTCACGGTGATAGTGGGTATCTCTACCTTTTCCCTGAAAATAGAAAAGTTCTCACATTTCCTCTTAATTACATATGATGAATATCATTGAATTTTAGGAGACATTTCATATCAAATTAAGGAATTTTACTTCTAGTCCTAGCTGATTAAGAGTTTTAATACAAATCGTGGCAAATGTTATCAGTGACTTTTCAGCTCCTATGAAGATGATTTTTTCTTATATTTTATAGTAACAGATTTTCGAATATTAACTATCTTTTATTTCCAAAATTATTGGGCCTTTAACAATTAAACCACAGTTTTCATTTCCCACAAAGCCTTTCTGATAGGATTGACTATAAGACAACGAAGACTGTCATACTAACATGGAAAATTCATGCCTTCCAGGATGGCGGACCTCCCACCTCCCACCCAGTCTCTGCTCTGCATGGTGCCTGCAGGCATGGAGGGTCTTGACGGAACTCTGGTGTGTTAAGCTGGCTCAGTCTGAAGGAGACTTTAGCACACCCTGGGATGTCCATGTCAACCAAAATGTGAAATGTCCAGAACAGAGAAACGAAGGGAATGGCAAGGTTATCAGATAATAGACACTAAGGGTTAATAGCATCACTAAATAGCAGAGTAAAATATTTCAGACACCTTGTTTTGGGAAATGAAGAAAAATAACAGATCAGCAGATATATGGGATATAGGGCACACACATGCTTAGCTATGAAAAATACATTAGTACCTGGCTTTGCTGTTCCCAAAGGAAACACTTCTCAACCCTGCGTGTTAGGGAAGGTCTTGTGAGAGACTAGGGTTCCGGTCGCCATCTTGAATCCCGTGAGGACACCAGGCTACAGTCCTGTCAAGTTGATTCAGCACCTCTGGGCGACAAGTTCCCCCTCCTCTCTTATTGCCCCCGGACTTCCTAATGCACCTCACCCCTTTCCACTCTCATTTCCCTTTACCCTTCACAGTCATGCGGTGTCCAGAAGTTCCAGACACTGAGCTCCTTAACGTTTTCAGAACATTCTAGTCTAGTTACCGTTTTTTCTCTTTGCCTTCAAAGGTCTTTCTCCATTCCCACCTGGTGGATTTTACTCTTCGTGATTCCTCTCTGAGGCAGCTCCTCAGAGGCCTCCTCAAACCCTCTTTCTCTCCTCTCCACACCCTTCGGGCAGAGTTTATTGCTGTCTCTTTAGTTCCCCCTTGCACCCACCTCACTGTGTTCCAGAGGGTTGTCTAGTCCCCTGTCCCCTCTCTGCACCCTGAGTTCTCCGAGGGCAGAAAGATGTGATGTTTTATAAAGACCCAATAATATTCCCTCCCAATACTTGACTCAAATGCAGGTTTTGCAAACTTCCTAATCTGCAGGGACCCAAGTGTCAAACAGTGTTATCTAGGTTGCTCCACCTTCCTTCTCCCATTTTATATGGTGCATTTTGGACTCCAGTGGCCTGAATTCTACACTGTTCCTAATCTATGGTGTCTGTAATTGTCACATTTTTCCCTGTCTCCTTTCCTCAAACTCCCAAGCACATACTCTTTCTCTAGGGCAGAGCCCTCAGACGTTTGTCCTCCCTTTCTCCCGCCCGTCGGCTGTGGGGCGCTCTGGCCGAGGCCTGCTGGAGAACAGGTGTGTTTATGTCTACGTGTCTCGGTGTCCGCTTCTCCTGAGCAGGTGTTTCCTCTCATTTCCTGGAAAAAACCCAGCCAGTCTGAGTGAGGAAGCTTGCATTTCAGCACATCCCAACCCTGAGTGGCCGCTTCCTGGCTCTGACTCTGTCCTCATATGGTGGCTGTCCTCCACCTTCCCCTCCTGCCTGCCTTCCACACTTCCCGGGCAGCTCCTCCCCCTAATTTTCCCACTTGTTTCCTTGGAAGGTCTCCAATTTCATATTCCTTCTGGTATTCTCCCAGGCACATGTCTCCTCAGGCTGCCCCCCTCCACATTGCTTGTACCTGTGCCCTTGACAGTGGCCACCCTATTCCCCACCTTGCATCCTTCCCTCTTCACTACCAATCACCCAAGGGCATTCCTCCCTCCTTTCCCTGGCTCTCTCCCCCAGAAACTATGTGTTAGGAAGACTGTTCCCACAAGCCACATGCACTTATGAGTCACCAGAGTCCACTCTCTGATCTACCTGGATGCTTTGTTTAGTGTTTTTGGACTTAGAGCAGACGTACTTCTGCCTGGAAGCTGTTTCAGATGAACCCACAGCCTCCACGCTGCCAGCTTCTTCTCTGTTCCCTGAGGTTCCCCGCGTCTCCGCTCCCACGCAATACGGGACGGGTGGGGGAGTGCGGTTCACTGTGGGCTGGGATTTGGCCTTCCTTCCCCTTCTGGTTATTTATTTTAACATTGGGGCATTCTCTGTCCTCAAGTCATGCCAAGGGTGTGATTTCTGTGCAGTTTCATTTTCCCCTTTCTTATATTCTAGATTGTTTGGGGAGGAAGTATCGGGACATGGACACCCAGCTGCCACCACTGCCTTCAACTACTTGGAAGTCTCTATGTCCTCCTTTTAAATGACAATAGCTACCATAAGAGAACTTTTCAATAGACTAGGTACTTATATAATAATAGTAAAACTAGCTAACATTTATTGAGGACTTACTATGTACCAGGAATTCCTTAAATGCTTTACTGGTGGGCATCTCTAGTACTTACATGTTAGAGAGAAGTTAAGTAACTTGCACACATTATCATAGATACTTTTCACAAGGTCTCTGTGTAGGCATGATTAACTCCACTGTACAGAAGAGGAAGCAGGGGCTCAGACCCACAAAGTAGCTCTGGGTGCGTCCTGGAAGTACCAGGGTACAAAGCAGGACCTTGAGCCTGAGCATGCGTTGCTGATGCTGGTCCTAGCTGTGCAGTGGGATCAAGCCACCTCCCCACCTCTGCTGTGGTCGCTACTACTCTCCCTTCACCAGGGCGCCCGGGGACAGCAGAGGAAGGGCCTGTCTGCAGCCCTTCTCCTCTCTGCGGGATTGTTTCCAGCCTTCACAGAGCTATATGGGTCAGGCTTCTTTTGGGGCAAGGACACTCCATGTCTCAGGGCGCCCCCTCCTGGAATGGCAAGAATAGGCAGCAGACAAAGGAGTAGGGCTGGAGAGAGTCTGAGGGGCAGAAGCTTCATCAGCTACAGCGATATCAACACAAATGGACTGGTGTTTCACTCAGGGGACTGTACCTGACCCTGATCAAGCCTGAGTTAGCTGCCAATTGGCAGAAAATAAAGAGGAACTTACTAAACTGCTCTGTGACTACGCAATCAGCAAAACTCACCACCATGGATAACCTTGCAATCTAATATCCTGGGCCCTCCAACAAGTAGATCCTTAAAAAAAGAATAGAAGAGAGAATGTGTAGATAAAGGGAGGCTTAAAGGATCTAATAAAAAATGGGCAAGGGTAGGTGATAAGGTCCAAAAATGCACACTCAGGCAATACAATTATAAATAAATGCAAAGAAAAGATTTCTACACAAGTCACAGGGGAGGGAGGGAGCAGAGCTTGGAATGGCATGTGGAAGGGCTTCTGGTGACTGGCAAGTTCTAGTTCCTTTAGGTTAATTCACCAAGCTACATACTTGTGGGTTTTTGGGGGGGAAGAAACAGGAGGATACAGGGTGGTATACAAACTGAAGAGGCACACAAAGAAAATTTGGAGTAAGAGACAAGGATGCCTGGGTAGTTCCACACACATGCTGGTTCTTTCCTACACCTCTCTGCCTGCCCTCACCTGCTCCACTCCTGGGCTCTCCGGACTGCCTGCTGCTCACTGGCCCCAGGCAGATGCACACGGGCCCCAGGTGGAGGCACATGGGCTTCAGGTGGCTACACACGGGCTCCAGGTGGCTGCACACGGGCCCCAGGTGGATGCACACGGGCCCCAGGCGGAGGCACACGGGCCCCAGGTGGATACACACGGGCTCCAGGTGGCTACACACGGGCTCCAGGTGGATGCACACGTGCCCCAGGTGGAGGCACACGGGCCCCAGGTGGATACACACGGGCTCCAGGTGGATGCACATGTGCCCCAGGTGGAGGCACACGGGCCCCAGGTGGCTACACACGGGCTCCAGGTGGATGCACGGGGCATTCTGTGTGGTTTGTGGTGGTCCTTCGGGGTCTAGCGGTGACCTCTGGCACTATGACAGAACTATGAACTGCCTCAGGGTTGTGCTTGGGCTTCTCCCGACGAACTTATGCACAGTTATGGCAGTGTGTCCTGAAAATGTGAGTTCAGTTCCTAATATCTCCACTTTTTCTTGGGACACAATAATATGGGCAACAATCATTAGACATTTTTAAATTTTAGTTTAAAAATGCTTTTGTTTAGGGACAGAAGTTAAAAACTGAAATAATATTTGTATTATTTCTGAAAACTGCATGTTGAACCTATAGTTATTTCAATAATAATTTCAATTAAATTATATAGAGGAAGGGAAAAATAAGTTGCTAGAAACTTGTTGAACAAATTGAAGGAGGTAGCCTTCTTGAAAAGCCTAACCGTGTTAAAAGAACAGAGGCTGACCCAAAGTCACGCCTGCAGGGTGCTGGTTGGAAGTCACCAGGAACTTTGGTCTGGAGGCGATCGGCAAAAAGCTGAGACACGTTAAAGTCTGTATTTTAGTTTAAAGTACAGGGTGGAGTAAAAGGAGGTTTATAGTTGTTTGTAAGGAAAATAATACAATAATTAATAAATAATAATACGAGAATAAACTGTGTTTGTGTGCTCACAACTGTAAGCTCACTTTTGCCCCACGCTGTATAATATAAAGAAAAAAGCTGAAAGAGGAGAAATCTAAAAATTCAGAACTTCATGAACTGCCTGTGATAGTACAAGAAAAGGTCTTTCGCTCATACGTGAAATCCATTCCATGGCCAATGCTTTTCCAAAAAGAGCATCTGACAGACAGCCTCTCCCAGACGGTCTTCACCAGAGCGTCAGCCTCGCCCGAAAGGAGGCTGCCTCTGCTCAGAGTCACCCTCGGCACAGACTTTGTTCTCCAGCTCGCCTTCCACTTCACGACCTCTCGTGGCCCCAGGAGGCAGACCACAGGATGTGGACCTCCTTGCCCTGCTGCCCCACCAGAAAGCATGAAGGGACCGCCCCACGGGTGCTTCCTGCTAAGGGATTGTTCTGGCCTCTCACACCCTGTGGCGGCAATGAGAAATGTCTATCCACTGAGGGTTTCCAGATTTTCCTTTCCCATCGGCTGGGGCTCCCTCCACCACCTCACATCCTGAAACTGATAGTGAGTTAACATCAGGGTTGATTCAGTCGTCGAATAAACCAATGGCTAAATATTTAGAAACACAACAAGAAATTTCAGAGATTTTTGCATCTTTTTCAAAAGCAATTTTGAATTCACTCATTGTTTTAGGAAACTGCTCTCTCTTCCTTAAGTGTTTATTTCTGCCCAGTTGGAAGTTTTATGGCATTGTAATTCCTACTTCAAAGGTGGTTTTAAGTAGCAAGTGTCAGGCAGGTGAGCGTTTCCCAAACTGTCTACACCGGAACGTGAGTCCCGTGGATACCAGGATGTGTGGCCAGACTGACGTCTTACTGCCCCTCCTCTCTTCCCCTCTTTCACCTGCTGCTTCTCCCAGATACCCTCAGATGTTGGAGCCACACGTGAAATAGACTGCCCTGGTCCCCTCCCAAGCATGGAGGAGGAGACCAAGCTGGAGACCATGGCTCTGACCACCGAGCCGAGCTCAGCACAGTTGACTCCTGACCTCCAGGTCACTGTAGCTCCCTGCACATGGTGGGGCTCACACTTACAACTCAGTGAATGAAAAGTCTCCAGTAGTAGAAGATGCGTGCACTGTAAAGGGCAGTTTTTGTCCAGCTAAATCCCCTTGACATCCAGCAAAGTAAGAAGGAGAAGAAAGTCCTGAGGTGTTGTGAAGGATGGCCGGGGAGCGTAATTCCAGTACAGTGACCTCATAATCTGTGCAACTACCGAAACCCATAGCAGCAGTTCAGTTTAGGATGATGGAAAAAAGCCAAAATTAGACTCAAATGTTCTCTTACATGTGCACACATACCCACCTCACCTTTTATCAGTTTGTGCCTGGGTTTTCTTGAACACTTATTTGTATATATTAATATCCTGGTATTTTATTACTCTTAAACTAATTATGTGGGAAACTGGCCCAACCGAGGCTCTGGTCACTTGAAGAAAGAACAGACCCGTGCCATTACTTGTTACTTTTGGCGGACGTCCCAACTGGGATTTTGTTACCTTTAGTGGAGAGGTTACACATGCCAGCACAACCACACTGCTGTTTCCGGTTGCTCAAGGCTTTCACCTGGATGGCGTGGTCATGGGGAATCTCGATCCTTGTTCACTTTGGACTTCTCTGGGGATGTGCTGGGCCAAGTCTTCATGTCATAGAGAGTGTTTAGCTGCCCAGAACCCATGGTGGTCCAACTACCCGCAGTGGTGTTTCTAGGAATCCCTGGAGCAAGGCCACCCACTGCTAGACAGAGGAAAGTGTCAGTCTCCCACACCCTAAAAAAGGAGAACCTCGTCCTAGAGTCACGTGTTGAGAGTCCGCTAGATGCCAGGTAGAAGTACGTCTTGCAGCTTAATCCTTTCATGATGCCCAAGGCCAGGACAGTAAAGCTCGGAGAGATGAGCAGTTTGAACCAGCTGTGCATCTGGTAAGAGATGATGCTGGAAGTCCATCGGCCCTGCCTCCTTCCAAGTCTGTGCTCTGCCTCTCCAGACCAGCTGCCTGTAATGATGAGTTGGGAGCCTTGGTCTCCAGTCAGGTGACAGTAAAGAATGGCACACCTGACTTCAGAGCTTCCAGCCAAGTTGGAGGTGTAGGTAGATATGCTTTGCTCCCTCACACAACCGAAAGAAAGATAACAACCAATTTAATAACAAAAAACAAGCAGAACTGCTAGAAAATTGAACTGTATGGAAGCCCAACAATCAAGGATTTAAAGAAGAAAGATTCACTGAGACTGGTAGGAGGGGCAGAGATGAGCTGCCAGAGTAGAGAGGACTGGTGGCAAGGCTGGACGGAGGGCTGGTGGACCACATGGTCCCACATTCTCGTGCAGATAAACTGGGGGGAACAACTGGGGAGTGAGATAGACTGCGTAACCTAGGGTTCCAGTGCCAGAAAAAGAAAGTTTCAAAACCTCTGGCTGTAAAATTCTGTGGGGGTTATGGCAGCAGGAGAAACTGCCAGTCACACAGGAGAGTCCATTGGAGGGGTCCATAGTGTCCTAGAATACACACAAGCCCATCTACCCAGGAATTAGCACCAGAAAGGGCACAATCCATGTGTGGGAAGCAAGGGAAGTGACTGAAAGCCAGGTGAGAGCCGAGCCAGCAGCATTGTTCCATCTCTGACTCCTCCCCCACAGACATCGCCACAACACAGTGAAGTGGGGTGCCCTACCCTGACAAATACCTAAGGCTCCACCCCTTACAATATAACAGGTACACCAAGACAAAGAAATATGGCCCAAATGAGAGAAAAGATCAATACACCAGGAAAAGAACTCAGCAACAAGGAGGGAGCCAACCTATCAGATGCAGAGTTCAAAACACTGTTAACCAGGATGTTCACAGAAATGATTGAGTATGGACACAAAATAAAGGAAGAAATGAAGGCTATATGTAGTGAAATAAATAAAAATATACAGGGAACCAACAGTAAAGGAAAGGAAACTGGGACTCAAATAAATGACTTGGAACAAAAGGAAGAAATAAATATTCGACCAGAACAGAATGAAGAAATAAGAATTCAAAAAAAATGAGGAGAGGCTTAAGAACCTCCAGGACATCTTTAAATGTTCCAACATGTGAATCATAAGGGTGCCAGAGGAGAAGAGGAAGAGCAAGAAATTGAAAACATATTTGAAAACATAATGAAGGAGAACTTCCCTAATCTGGTGAAGGAAACAGACTTCCAGGAAATCCAGGAAGCTCAGAGAGTCCCAAAGAAATTGGGCCCAAGGAGGAACACACCAAGGCACATCATAATTATATTAGCCAAGACTAAGGATAAGGAGAGAATTTTAAAAGCAGCAAGAGAAAAGGAGATAGTTACCCACAAAGGTAACTACAGTTACCATGAGATTATCAGCTGTTTTTTCAAAAGAAACCTTACAGGCAAGAGCGGGCTAGAAGGAAGTATTTGAAGTCACAAAAGGCAAGGACCTACATTCAAGATTACTCTATCCAGCAAAGCTCTCATTTAGAATGGAAGGGCAGAAAAAGTGCTTCCCAGATAAGGTCAAGTTAAAGGAGTTCATCATCACCAAACCCTTATTATATGAAATGTTAAAGGGACTTATATTTAAGAAAAAGAAGATGATCAAAACTATGAACAGCAAAATGACAACAAACTCACAACTATCAATAACTGAACAGAAGAATACAAACAAAAACAAACTAAGCAAACAACCGGAACAGAAACAAAATCACAGAAATGGAGATCACACGGAGGGTAATCAGTGGTGAGTGGAAGGAGGGAGAATGGGGGAAAGGTACAGGGAATAAGAAGCATAAATGGTAGGTAGAAAATAGACAGGGGGAGGTTAAGAATAGTATAGGAAATGGAAAAGCCAAAGAACTTACATGTATGACCCATGGACATAAACTAAGGGGGGAGCAATGCTGGAGGGAAGGGTGTATTAGGTAGAGGAGAGTAAAGGGAAGAAAAAGGTGGGACAACTGTAACAGTGTAATCAATAAAATATACTTTTAAAAAAGAGAATGACACACCCACAGTGGGGAGCAGGGCCAGTTGGTGATGAAGGAAGGGGACTATATCGATGTCCTAGTACTGCTGTAACAAATTATTATAAACTTAGTGGCTTAAAGCATCACCCATTTATTAGCCTGCAGTCCTGGAGGTCAGAAGACTACAATGGGTCTCACTGAACTAAAATCAAGGTGTTGGCAGGTGTTCCTTTAAGGCAATTCTAGGGAGAATCCATTTCTTTGCCTCTTCCACATTCTAGAGCTGCATGTCTTGCACTCCTTGGTTTGTGGCCCCTTCCTCCATCATCAAAGCCAGCATCTTCAACTCCCTCTGACTTAGACATTTCTGCCTCCCTCTCCTATCTACAAGAATCCTTGTAATTATATCAAATCTACCTGGATAGTCTCCCCCTCACGAGGTTTTGATTAGAAACTTTAGTTTCATCTGCAACCTTAATTCCCCTCTGCCACTGAATCTAACACGTCCATAGAGATTAGGATGTGGATATCTTTTGGGGGGCATTAGTCTGCTTCCCACAGATTCTGCCTCTTCGAAATTTTAGTTGAGTCTGGCTGATGATGGCACTCAGGTCTCCATTTCCCCTTCTGGCATGGGTACTGACCCCTGGCTCTTACCCTGCTAGGTAACCTTGTGAAAGTCTAGAAATATAGACTTTGGAACACCCCAGGAGCCAAGGACAGAAGCTATTATTTCTCAGGGACCCTAGTTTCTCAGTAGAGATTCTGAGCTGATGCCAATGGTCCAGAAAGAGAGAGAGCTAGTGACACCAAAGAGGACAGTTCTACCAAGTGGTCTTAAAAATGGGAGGCTTGGGGACACACACAGATGCAATCGTCTATCCATCACAAAACCTCATTCACACCCGTGGTCAAGACCAAGGACAAAAATGGCCCTTTTGCAAAGATCTCACTGGCTGGTCTTTTGATTGATTTTTTTTCCCTTTAAGACTAACTTTGATGCTTAATTGAACCTGATTCCATTGGGATTAAAAATCTCAACCTGGAGAAAGGCTTGCAGCATTTATTATTGCATTTTATGGATTATCAGAGGGAAGTTGGAAGAGGCAGGTTTTGGCTTTTGAGCAGTAGGAGCTGTTCAGGGTTGAAGAGGCTGCCTGGTGAGGAAGTCAGCTCCGAGCCTCTGCTTGTGCTCAGGGAAGGGAGGGGGAGCATGGTCCAGGGCTCCGGGGAGGATTCTGGACTCTGAACACAAACTGAAAGGAGATCACACCTGGAGAACCCTCTTTTTGGTCCAGATGAGGTGCTGGTCCTTCTATCAGCATCTTTCTCTTAGACTCCAGGATCTCAGCGAAGGTAACAATATTAGCTCCACTTTATAGATCAGAAAAGTGAGGTGAGGCACAGAAACTCGCCCCTGGAACACAGCTTGTCCAAGGCCAGGCTGGGAGGACAGCCCAGTTCCTGGCACTCAGGCCCCTCACACCCCTCTGGTGAGGAATGAAGCCTGGATGCCCTGGGCTCACTGATTTCCCGGTAGCACTGAGAGTGGAGGCAAGAAAACAGTTTACTTTGCATGTGGAGGCAGTTTCATACAATATTATCTCATTTAATCCTCTCAACATTTCTATTCTCCCCACTTTACATGTGAGAGGGAGATTCAGAGTTTAATAAAAGGAGATGCACAGAATGTAAGCAATACGCCAAAGATCTCAGAGCTGTCTGCCTAGTGATGGGTACAGAATTCAAAGGGTCACTGAAGCTCCATGGGTGGGGCTCCTGTCACCCTTCACGGATGCTGCTTCCGGAAGCCCAGAGCTCCCGAGCACCCTGAGGAACCAGGGGGAGCGGGAAGGACACACTACCTCCAAAATCCACCCTCGGTCTGACTGTATCCATTCACCTGAGCGAGCTGGGAGGATAAAGCACCTTTGGGGGGATAAAAACTCTCTGTAGACATTTCCAGTAGGCATGCTATTATTTTGAGGGTCATGTTTTACACACACTGTTCATCCATTAGACTCTCACTGAGTTGGAAGTGAACTGCAGAGGTCCGCAGGTCCTATCAGGACCAGTGCTTCAGGGTGCGGGGTCCCTGGCACCTGCCTGGCACCTGGCCACGGACCAAAGACTTTCATGTGCCTTGTCTTGTGGGCCCAGGGGGGCCGAGGCAGCGACAGGGCCTCACTCTGGGGAAGAGTCAGATGCGTGTGATTTCTGGGACATCTGTCATAACTGGGGATGGAAATGTCAAAGTGAATAACTAAAAATAAATAAATAGCGAACATGGAGTGATTACTCCAAGATGTTAACATTTTGTTCTCAAAAGTAGGTTTTTAAAAATTACAAGCAGCTCACAAAAGGGGGGAAAAAGAAACTATGGGCATTAAACTGGCAACTTAATAGAATAGTGTTATTCTTTTTAATTATAAAGGTTTTAATTTCCCCTCTACCCCTATTATTTCTGCTAATAAGCTTGTCGACTGGGCTGGAACTGATTATGAAAGGCTGGGAACAGATTTTATTGCCCAGAATAACATTTTTACACATTAGCATTTTACTTTTCAATTTTATGAATCAAATGCAATATGGAGTCTCTTTAAAAGTCAGGACACAGTCCTGAATATTAACTCAGGATTACTTCCTTTAAGCGTATAAATACACTCATCTTCAGGGTGAAGTCTGGGTCTTAGTGACGACTAACTCCATACGAACCCTTTCAGGGAGAAAGGGAAAGGTTCTCTGCAAACTTTGGGAGCTACAGGAAAATCAAGGTGAGAATCCAGATGGGATTTAAGACAGAGACCGGACTACAGAGGCTTCCCACCAGTCAGTAAATAGAAATGATGGGCTGAGCGCTTTATGGATGCAGAGCATCCAGTCAGGAGGTGTGGGGCATCACGAACAAAGCGGAAAAATACAGATTTGCATGCAAGGGTCTTCCATTATTAAAAGGGAAGGTAGAAGAAATTATTATATAGAACATATATGAATACGCGGATAAATGTCTAAAAGAAGCTGTAAGCGAAGTCATGACTGCGGCCCAAAGCAGACTCATCTCACAATGAGCTCTCAGTAAAAACCTGTTGAGTGAATGAATAAGTGAATGAATGAACAGGCATAGTCTGCATGTAAGGGTTCAAATATTTTTGGCTGATCAATGGTTGATATAGACGAATGACTGAGAGGTTAGTTTGTGAGCTCAGCCCTTCAAGTGGTGGTTCATTTTCCTCTGATGGCCTTCTCCTAAAAACGGAAAGTGCGACCCAGGGGAAGCAAAGATGCCCTGGTTACATTCTCCAGGTTTAAAAAGCCAACATCTCACAACTTTCAAAAACTAAAGCAGATTAGTGTAATTATTTATATAAAATAAAATTCTTATTTAAAACAGAACATAACTACATTAGGGGTGAACTAAATAGTACTAAAGAATAAGCAATTAAAGAAAGTGAATACCTTGTAAGAAGTTGGTAGCTTGATTTTTATTCCCTAGTGGTTACTAGCTACCATCTAGCTTTGTGCTCAGAGTTGACTGTGCAACTTTTCTCAGCTAAATGTTTGGATGAGAAATGAGCCCAGCTCTGGCGCCTGTTGACAGGTCGGGGAAGTGACTGTCCATTCCCTGGTTACTGTTCATCTGTGTGCTGGTAGAATTCTCCTTCAAGATAGTCAGCTGGTGAGGAGTGAGATACTCAGAAACCTTAGCCAGTTTTCAGACCTACCAGGCATTCATTTAGCACAGGCTGGCAAATGATAGCCTTGGGCCAAATCTGGCCTGCCATGAGTTTTTGTAAATAATGTTTTATTGGAAACCAGTCTCTACTTTCACGCTGCACCAGCAGAGTTGAGCAGCTGGGGCAGAGACCATATGGCCTGCAAAATTTAAATTGTAAGTGGATTCTACGTATAATTCTATTTAACAACATTTGAAACTCTCCATGAAAAAGATTCACTAAAATAATTACCAAAATGACTTAAGATGAACAAGAAAACATAATAGAGTGCTAGCCTTAGAAGAAATTTCAAAAGTTACAAAAAATACCTTTTTCCTAAAAGAGTCCAGAGCCATATTTTTTTACTGGTGAATTGCCATCAAAATCTAAAGAAACAAGGAATGGTATAAGCCTCTGAAACACGTAAAAATCGGAATGCTAACCTAACCTCAGCTTCAGAGAGGCAGTACCATTGACCTGTCTCACTTATGAATTACAGATTTTTAAAAATTTGAGTAAGTTAGCAGCAAACTGAACTCAACAGATTATTAAAGAATCACTGTGCAAGATGAAGCAGGTTGTGTATTCTAGGAATGCAAGGATGATTTAATGTAGGAAATTTTTAGGAAAAAAATAATTTAAATAGATGCCAAAATGGCATTTAAAAATCATCCTGCTAAAAACATTTACAGAATTAGAAACAGACTTTTTGAATCCCATAATAAGCATGTAATCAGAGAGTAATTTAAAATATGTATTGAGTATATACTTATCTTTCTTGATAATGAAAATTAAAGTCAGAGTTAGGGTATATAATAAGTGATGTCACATATTAAAAATATTCTGTAAGTTTTAGTAATACATTATGAAAGAAATCAGAGGTCTAACTATTGGAAAGGAGTCAATATTATCCTTATTTCTATATGATATGATTATATTATTAGAGAATCTTGAGAATGCTCAGAATTAACAAAATTTCAACAGAGTGGTCAGATAGTGATAAGTGTAAGAAATCTAAAACTGTTATTCCATCGACTAACAACCATTTTGAAGGTTACATAGAAGGGGATTTCACTCTTCATCATTATCCTCACCACACCCCAACAAATACAATGAAATATCTAAGGCCAGTCTTCACAGGAAATGCAGGGAATCTATGTGGAAAACATCAGAATGTTACTGGCAGATATAAGGTATATGAATACATGGAAACAAATGCTATGTTCCCAGGCTGGATGTTTTAACCACGTCTATTCCTCCCACGTTGATTTGCAGATGCAGTACAGTCTTGGCATGTTCCAGTTCATGCATCACCTTCTTTCAGAGACCTCTGATCACGTCACTTGAATAGCCCCCTGCTCCTCCAGCCACCACTTGTCACCCTTTCTCCCTGCTTTCTTGGCATCTTGCACTGTGTTCCAAAACTCTTTCCCTCTGCTCTTCTGCCTCCAGTCTTCCCCACTAGGAGGTGTGCCAGGTGGGGGTGCGCCTTGTTCTTGCTGGTATTCCCAGCCCCTAACACAGAGTCTGGCACATAGCAAATGCTCAATACCTGTTTGTTGAGTAAATTTAACATCATTTATCACATGGAAACAGCGCTAGGATTTTTTTCTCTTGAATGTGACAAAATGGTCCCAAAATTCACCAGGAATATATACATTCCTGATTATCTAAAATGTTATTTAAAAGACTCAAAACAGGGAGACTTGCCATGACAAATATTAAAACAATAGTAGGCCTGTCCAGGTAACTCCACTGGTTAGAGCATCGTTCAGATAATACCAGGGTTGCAGGTTTGCTCCCTGGTCAGGGCACATGCAAGAATCAACCAAGGAATGCATAAATCGGTCGAACAATAAACTGAGTGGTTTTCTTTTCTCTCTCTTCCAAAAAAAATCAACAATAAAAAATTAAAAAAAACATGTTAAAGCTGCAGTAGTCAAAATGTTGTGCAGAAACAATGTGACAGAGAAACGGAACAGAACGAACAGCTAGAAAGCAGACCCCGCGTGGCAGTAAGGACCAAGCACACTGTAAGCTTTCCAATGTCAAATACGTGTCATTCAATAAATTGGGTTGGAAAATTGGCTATTAAGAAAAATCTATATTCCCATTTCCTATATACTCTATTAGATGTAAAAATTTTATACTATACTTTAAATTAAGTGTAAAGATGTTTAGTGCCTGCCCCCCCCAGCCCCCAAAATAAGCCTGGTACAAAAGAGTGTATGCTGTATGATTCTATTTGTATACCACTTTTTCCTTTACTTTCTTTAAAAAAAATACCAAAAAACCCAGGCAAAACAAATCTATGGTTACAGCAGTCAAAGCCATAAATACTCTTATTTATCTAATCCTCACCCAAAGACATGTTTTTATTGTTTTTTAGAGAGAGAGGGAGAGAGAGAAGCCTCGACTGGTTGCCTCCCCCACACACTGGGGCCGGAGATGGCACAGGTCCTGACCGGGACTCAAACCCACCTCTTTGCCTACCAGACAATACTCCAACCAACTGAGCCATACGGGCCAGAGCAATACTCTTATTTCTTTAAAAATGGAAATCAATGTGGAAATTAAAAACCAAGGATTTATAAATTCTTTTTGGGGGTGCGAGGGGTTAGTGATTGAAGGGAGTGCTGGGAGGGGCTCCTGGCATCAGAGGACTCGTTACATGAGTGTGTTCACTTTGTGAAAATTCATTAAAGCTGTGCAATTTTTAAAACGATTTTACTCATTCTTATTTAGGGAGAGGGGAAGGGAGGGAGGGAAGGAGAGAAACATGGATGTGTGAGAGAAACATCGGTCAGTTGCCTCTCACACGCCCCAGGCCTGTGGCCTGGCTGCGAATCCACCTTTTGCTCTGTGGGGTGACGCTCAGCCAGCCGAGCTAGGCCACCCAGGGCAAAGCTGTGTAGTTTTGAATGGAGGATTTATCCTATGTATTTATGTTTAATACTTCCCCAAAAAGCCTATTTGCCCATTTTACAAATGAATGCGTGCTAGGCCAGCCAACGGCTCTGACCAGAGGCCAGGCTTTCTGCACTTACACGCCCATCTCTTTTTCACCTGTGCTTTGAGGAGTGGAGATATAGGTCTGTGATGAAAAGTTACATTTATTTACTTGAAGTCAACTAAGCAGGTCTGTAAAGACCTTGGGTTGGAACACATCTTCACCCCTTCCAGGAGGAGTCTGCGTCACAGGGGCTCGGGAGTCCCCATAGAGCAGTACCGAGGGGCTATGCCCTCGATTCTCGCATGTCACAGCAGGCATTTCGTTGTTCTGCAGGTCTCGAATGCAACTGAACATTTTTGAAAAGTGACTCATCACAGAATAGAAAGTCAGCATGCATATTACAAATAGAACATCTAAAAGCCCAATCCTTGTTGCTTGTCCAGACCTTCAGTATGAGTGTTGACCCACTTCTGGTTGCATCCATGGATACTCTGACGACACGCCAGGCCAATGAGCTCAGTTAGGGCACAGTACTCCAACTGGACACAAGTTGAACAGCTTTTGCGATCTAGTCTACTCTTAGTTGTAAAAGCATGTGCCATAAAACACAGACTTCACCATTTGCTCGGTGTGGTTAGAACGAGGGTCTTTGCTTGCGGAAAGGTGTTTATTTTCCAGACAAAATCTCTAAGCACGAATATGTGCATCTAGAACCATATAATTCTAGACTAGTATATATAATACGGCAATAATAAAAAGAGTAATGACACCTGACCCTGGTGAACAACTATTTTGTGCTGGAGTGCTTCACTACGAGTATCGTATTTAATCTTCCCAGTGACCCTATGAGGCAAGTGTTAATGTCAGCTGATTTTACAGATAAGAAAATGATTCGTGGAGAGATTGACCAGCCGAGGCCGCAGGGCCAGAAAGTTAGTTGCACAGCACAACCTGCACCATCCTGCTTGGACTGAGATGTCCGAGACTTTGAATGCTGGGTGCCTCTGCCAGGGAAACTGGTGACTGGCAGCTCCTCTTAAAATTCCAAGTTAGTCTTAGCTACAATGTGAAGCACGCATCGGAAGAAATCTCAAGTCAGACAATTAGATCCTTTTTCTTTGATGAACCGATTTCCACCATAGCCTTCTTGAAGCAATTCTGGCATCTCATGCTTTATGAATATATAACTGATTAGGATAATTGAAGATAGAAGAGCTCAATTCAGACAGAGTGTTGACGAAGGTCAGGCTCTCACTGCCCAGTGGGAGTCTGCTGTGAGGATCGGGCCACTGCCACAGGGAACATCTAGATAGCCATCCAGCTTGGGTGGTGCAGAAGGTGCCGACAAGAGAGGAGAGACCAGGCTGCGTCTCAAGGGTGGGGCCTCAGAGACAAGGAGAGAAACTTAGTTTCTTTCAAATGCAACTCAAATTTCCCTTTGTAAAGTATTCCTCTCTCTCTTTTTCTTATTGAGTAGGACTGATGAGTTAAATTCCCAACTCCTGAAGTTACTCATCTGTCCCTCCTACTCTCATTTGCTCCAGCTCATCTGAAAATGCTAAATGCAAATGCACTTTATCCTGCCAGGATCTAGCAACACTTTGCTGTGTATTGTGTTTTTGTGTAATAAGGCACTTGCCCTGCAGTCTGATGAAAGACACAAACACAAACACTGGGTTTCAATTAAGATTAAGATCCTGGTTTGGAATCACCGAGCCCACTGATACACCAATATCTTCATCAGTCCTTTCTGGCCCTCAGACTCTGGGCGCAGACCTGGCCTTTCTGAAGCGGTTGGCTGCCCTCCGTTCCCCTCCTCCCCTGCAACTGCCAAAAACATTTTTGTTGCTGCCCTCCTCCAGCTCAATGTCTTCAGGTGCTGACCACTGCCCAGAGGTTTAATCTGAAGGACGGAGGGTGGGGTGAGGGGTCTTCCACCATCTGGTCTTATCCTGCGGTTGTGGTCTCATATGCCAAGGCTGCTCACTTGTTTTGTAAGACACCAAGCCCAAGTCCTACCTCCCCTTCCTTATTTCTCTGTACTTTAGCTCCTGCTATTCCTTTGGGTGGAAATGCTCTCCCTGCCCCTGTTTCTTCTGATAAAGGCCTGCACATCCTCTACAGCAGGAGTCAGCACACTACACATGGAGGCAAAAGCTTCGTGACTGCCTTCTTTGTAAATCGAGTTTTACTGGCGCAGAGCCTTGCCCGTTCACTCACGTATCACCCGTGGCTGATTCCTCACTTCGGCTGAGAGTGGCTGCAGCTGTGACCAGATGGCCTGCAAAGCTAGAGTGTTTACTGGATGGTCTTCCCGGGCTCTAAAAGCGCAGTCTAAACGCCACCCCCTGGCTCCTCCTCAGATTAGCCTGTTGGAAGTACTTTCTCCGTTCTTTGCACTCCCATAGCGTTGGGTCTCTTCTCAAAGCCTTCAGAGGTTTGCCAGCGGGCTGGTCGTGAATGCTGGTTCTGAAGCAGGGCCAGGTATTGTTGCACTTCGGGTCTCTGTGCTGCTAATGGAGAGTCACTGAAATGTTTAATTATTTTGCAGGAACATTAAATCAGATGAGAGCAATGTTTTACTGAACCAGATTATATAACTACCTGCTAAAGGAAGAAATAAATACTGATCAAGAAGACAGTTTTTGCCCCTGAGGAATAATATATATGAGTGTGACTGCCAGGCCACAAAGGAATTTGGAGGCATAGGACTATGTGAAAGTATATTTTCTATGGAAGGACATACGTATCAACTCAGAATTCAGACAGAGCAGTGGGCCTTCCCTAGACTGATTTTTATGTGATCCTAAATTCGAGGAATAGTGTCTGGCTTGGGAAGGGCCGAGTAGCATCAGGAGATGCCCAAAGTTGCAAGAGCCAGTGATGCTTTGGCTAAACGGCTGGAGAAGGGCCAAGAGAGGCAGGCCATGCTTAGAAGGAGAAAAGAGGCTTATCTCCAAAGCTTCCTCCTTCAGGGATTTATCAGCAAGAACTAAAGTTTCAGAAGATGAGCAGAATCTGACTGGAGTTTTGCTTAATGAGAGAAGGGAAGAGGGCACTTAGTTTCTCTGTGAAAGGCAAGACCAGGAGAGAGGACGGGACCACCCTGGAAGGCAGATTTCCCATTCCTGAAGCTCTAACCCTTGAGAGAAACTAAGGGACACCCCAAAAGACAGCAGTGACCACAGAGTGGCAAAGAGCGGGTGGCCCCAGATGCTGCTCAAGCAAGCCCTGAAATTACTGCTTTTCTCAGCTGACACGTCTCTTTTATGATGCCAATGCTGTTTACTAAGTGATGTTTAAACCTTAGATGTTTCTTCTTGAGGTTTAATTTGTATTAATTCCCTAACGCGGAAGCTGAGCTATCTAACACGTTGCAAAGCCTGCCACTGATTCAAAGAGGAAAGGTTTTGAGGTACCTGCAAGTGGGCTAGGGAATGGACAGACCTGGGACAGCATTACGCATGCCCAATGAACGAGCAATGGCTACTGAGTCACCTACGCTAGTCCGGGTAGGTGAGCTGGGAGCAATGAGCAGCTCCACTGAGCATGCTGGGTGGGGTGCCCTGCCCAGAGAGAAGGGGAGAGAATGTTCTCCCTGTAGGGACAGGGCAGTCATACCACTTCCATAAAAATCCACGGCCCAGCCCACTCAGCATGTTTCCTGAATTTGAGGAACGCATCCCATCAGGTGTGGAAAGGCAGGTGTGGACGCTTTGCACGTTTCTAAGACAGATGATACAATTAAGAGCAAAAACACATTGCAGCTTCACTATTGCCCACAAAACCATAGGCAAATCCAAGTACAAGCAGGCACGCCCCTTCTTACATTTCCAGGTGAGGAGGTGCTAACTAAAAAGCAGAACTCTGTTTGGTCCAGCAGACCTGAACGCTTTTCAAGTCAGAGTGACTGACATTGGAAACGAAAAGCAAGCCCATGTAAACAGGCTAGGGACACCAGCACTTTCCTGGATCAGACAGCAGGTGGAAGTGTGTAATGCAACAGGGAGTCCCCCAGACCATGAAAACCAATGACAGCATCTTTCCAAGTCACAGCAGGAGGGCACTGTCTCCTTGGCAGGGGACCTTTGTTTGAAGATTTGGCTTTGGACAGGAAACATGAAAGCTTGCTGCTGAACAAAAGGCGAGAACTGAGTCCAAATAAAACACCAGCTGCTTGGTGCCACCTTCTCCCACGTGATCGGGGAACTCCAGCCGGTCAGAGTGAGGACAGCACTTCGAGGCGCTGGCACAGTTCGATGAGCTCCTGGGGATGCACTGCCTGCAGCAGGTAGCAGGGAGGTCACAAAGCATCTCGGCACCCTGTCCTGGTACCCGAAAGTGCACCACCGGTGCGTGTCATATCACGTGCTAAAATACTGATTTAAAAACAGACTTGACATATTGGTGGGGATGTGGAGAAACTGGAATCCTTATGGCAGGAAATAGACATGGTGCAGCCACTGTGGAAAACAGTTTGGCGGTGCCTCAAAAAGTCAAACACAGAGTTGCCACACGACCCAGCAGCTCCACTCCCAGGTTCCCAAAAGGACCGAACAGAGGGACTAGACAGACACCTGCATGGCAGCATTCCTCACAACAGCCACGCGTGGGAACAACCCAACTGGCTGTCGGCCGATGAACGGTAAGTAAAATGTGGTGTGGACATAAAGAAGAATACGTTTCTGACACAGGCTACAACCTGGGTGAACCTTGAAAGCATTATGATGAGTGAAATAATCCAAACACGAAAGGACAAGTACCGTATCATTCTACTTGAATGAGGTGCCTAGAAGAGTCAAATTCATAAGACAGAAAGTAGAATAGAGGTTCCAGGGGTTTGGGGTAGGGGGCAATGAGAAATGATTATTTATTAGTTATACCTTCTGGGATAATGAGAAATTTCTGGGAAAAGATAGTGGTGACAGTTGTACAACATCATGAATATACTGAATGCTACTGAATTATATGCTTAAAATCATTGAACTGATAAATTTTATGTTTTATATATATTTACCACAATTAAAAATAAAAGAAAAATTCCACATGGTGGTGTTCCATTTCTCCAAATGTTCTACTCTTTTTAAGAGCTGGATATTCTTTTAGATGCTGGTTTCGGAAAAACTCTGCTGATGCAGACGGTGAGTCACCAGATGTAACCATGACGACCAAGTCCAAGGATGCGCAACGGGAGGGAAGGTCACAGGATTTTAACCAAATCTGAGGCCATAGAGGGGTAGGGTCAGAACCGTGTGATGGGGACAAAAAGGCTGTAAGGAATCAGGACAAATCTTTGTTCTAATGATGGGGCGAGGGAGGCTCAGGTTCTCCACTGCCCCCAGCCACAGCTGATTTGTCAGTGACCGTGGGCATGCATGTAGAACGCAGGTCCTGAGGAAGGGCTGCGCCTGGATTTGGTTCCTGACTCAACCACTCATGTACACTGGTTGCCTCCGCAGGCCCATCACCTGTGCTGGGCTCAGGGTCTGCAGCTGTAAACACAGATGCCGACCCCAGCAACCCTGGCCCCGTCCCACTGTGTGAGTGCTGGACCACAGTAAGGAGGCACGCCCAGGTTTCCCACAGCCGGTGAGTAACACAGGACTCCGGTGCCACGAGCGAGGTTTACAGACCCCCGAACGGGCTGCACAGCGCTGTGTGGCCACAGGAGAGCCAGGGCTGCCTGGGTTTCTGGACCCCCACTGCCAGCACAGCTGCTAGCACATGGAGGGGCCTCGAGAGAAGGCACGTCTAAGGCTGGCCTGCCTGTCTCCAAGGAGAGCACAGCCTAACTGGAGAGAGCAGACATCCAAATAGAGAAGCAGCCATACAGTGTGGTAGGTGTCAAACTGGAGACACAGTCAAAGTCCTAGGGGAATCCAAAGAAAACTCTTACTCTCTCTGCTTTTTCTCTTCTGTATCTTCTATTTTTCTGCCATGTACTGAGAAAGCAAGCAAGGATTCTAAACGCCAGAGAGGCAGGCTACATGAAGGCGTTTTAAGCTAGAACTTCTGTTGCTGGGGCTGCAACCGGGGGCCCAGGGCCAACAGGTGGAGGGAAATATTGAAGGTAAACTGAAGGAGGGGGCTTGGATTAGAAACTAAGAATTCAGAGTGAGCCGATAAATTCAAACACAGTGGTAGATAAAATAGTCATTCTAATAACACCATAGACATTTATTATTGCTTTTTGGACACCATTCTGTGGAATGGTGAAATCTGGCCTGTGGAAGTTTAGCATCAAAAGGATCTTAGTGCTCGCAGAGGCCAGGGTTTCTCATCTGAGCACGACTGATATTTGGACTGGGTAATTCTTTGTTGTGGGCTGTGGTGTGCACTGTAAGATGTTTCTCAGTATCCTTGGACTTTCTTTGCCAGATATTAGTAGGAACCCCACCCCTGTCGCAGTTGCAGCCCCCCATTTGATCTTTTACCCTGAAAGGACATTGGAATCCCCTAGGGACTGTTAAAAAATCCTGATACTCAAACTGCCCAGAACTAATTACATCTGTGGGTAGGAGCCAGGCATCGGCATATTTCAAGGAGGCTTCGGACAGCATGCCTCCTGTGATTCCAATATGCAGCCTGAAAGAGAACAACTGATCTAGGGAGATAAGGAAACTAACAGTTACTGAACACCTCTAAGATGCTAGATATTTACATTCGTATCTCACTTAAAGCCAACAGTTCAGGAAATGACAATTGTTTTCCTATTTTACTGATGAGAAAAGTGAATCTCAGGAAAAGTTAAGGCACTTGTCCAAGGGCATCCCAGACGAAAATGGTAGCTGGGCAGAGGGCAGCTTCAACGGAAGTGCTGGGCGGGCCATGGAAGTCAAGGCCAAACCCTGGAGGCTCCCTGGGAGGGAAAGCAGAGGAACGCCACTGACAGGATGCAGTCTGGGTCTAGACGCGGGGTCGGAAATTTATGCCCCAGGGAAACCATTTTCTGATTAGAAGGAGTCAGCACAGGGGAGATGCTGAACCCACATGCCCATTTTGCTTCTCCTGTTGTTCTGCTGGGAAGAAGGAACAACCCCAAGACACAGTGGGAGCAGAAGCCATAAGGACACACAGTAGGGCGGGCAACTGGGTCAGGTAGGCAGGCGTTGGGCCCCTGAGAAGAAATGTGTAAAATTTCACACTTAAGCCAGCATGATCCTGAGGCTTCTGAAGTGGGGTTGTCAAGAGGGCTGTTCTCCGTTTCACCAGCACAAGGAAAACTAATTCGGCTAAGCTGTCATTCATGAATATTGGAGTCTTGAGATAAGGTAGGGAAAATACGTATTAAACACTTTTCATGCTGGATGCTTCATGATTATTATCCTATTGAATCCTTGCACACATTTAAAAGAGAGTGGATTTGATTCTTCTCTGTCTGCCCAATGCTCACAGACTCAGAGGACACTGAGCAGACGGCCCAGCACACTGAGGTCTGCCCGTTCGAAGGAAAGGCCTGTTGCCATTCATCCACCAAACCAGTGTTACATGAAGTGTTACAGGGGGAAGAGAAAGAAGGAAGGAGAAGAAGAAGGAAGAAGGAAGAAAGAAGAAGAAGAAGAAGGAGAAGAAGAAGAGGAGGAGGAGGAGGAGATAACATAAATAATATAATAGTAATAAATACGTATCTATCCACAATTAAATCTAAAAAACAAAATAAATGAACAAGCAGAACACAAACAGATTCATAGATACAGAGAACATTTTGAGAGTTACCAGATTGGGGGAGGGTGTTGGACGGATGGGAAGAAAAGGTGAGGTATTAAGAAGTACATGTGGGTAGTTACACAATGGTCATGGGGCTGTAAAGTACACAAAGGGAATACAGTCAATAAAATTCTAATAACTATGTATGGTATCAGATGTGTACAAGATTTATCAGGATAATCATCAAGTTATATAATAACTAGTTGCTGCAGTGTACACTGAAACTAATATAATGTATGTCACCTGCAATAGAAAAAAATAATTTAAAAAAAAGAATCGGGAAGGTAATTGCCCTGGTCTATTCCGGCTGCTTTAACAAAATTTTGCAGACTGGGTGGCTTATAAGCAACAGAAATTTATTTCTTAAAGTTCCAGGGGTTGCAAGGTAGAGTAAGTCCTCAGTTAATGTCATCGATAGGTTTTGAGACTTTAAGTGAAACAACGTATAACAAAACCATTTTTATAGGTTAATTGATATAAACCAGTCTTTAGTTCCTGTGGCATCTCATCAATGTTACAACGAAGCAACACTGAACAAAACGACCCTATCTGAGGACCTTCTGTACAAGATAAAGGTGCTGGCAGGTTCCGCGCCTGGTGAGAGCCTGCAGCCTAGAAGGCTGTCTTCTCCCTGTAACCTCACAGGGCAGAAGGAGGGATCCCCCCCCCAGCCTCTCTAATGAGGGCTCTGCCCTCCCTAACCACCGAGTCACCTCCCAAGTGCCCCACCTCCAAATACCACCACCTTGGGCGGCAGGATCTGAACAAATGAATTTGGGGGGATATAAACATTCGGCGCATTATAGTAACTGGAGGAAACCCACTTATGCACCTATAATAAGCAAATATCCATTAATTCAAAAAATACAAATCTACAACTAAGGATCGTTGGACAGTATTACCAAAACAAAGGCAAGTCCCAGTAGACATTCTAGTTGCAGAAAGAAAGTTCCTTATTTTGATAACAGATATCTCTGGGAAACTTCAGCAAACATCTGTCAGAAGCATTCCCACGGTCAGGAACAAGATAAGGAAGTCCACTGTCGCCAGTGGTTATTCTAAACCTTTTTAGAGGTTTGCCCCTAAGTGCAACAGGACGAGAAAGAAGTAAGAGGTAGGATACTACAAAGGAGGAATACATTATTATTATCCGTAGATAATTTAGATTTTTCACCTATAGAATCCATATCAAATAACTGAAAAGCTAGTAGAATTGTTAAAAGCGTCTAGCAAAAACCCCACCCCCACCCCACCCCCATTTTATTTGCCAATGAGTATGAGCATATACATAGAATATAGGTAGAATGTATAGAATGTATACATAAAATACATAGAGAAAAGACTGTGCCTGGATTTGGTTCCTGACTCATCACACGTACATACATACATACATACATACATACAGTTACTTAATGTACAAAATTAATATATAAAATAAACTGACAACATACAATACTGTGACTTATTGGCAAAACAATGGGAAAAAATCTTATACCATATTATCAAAAACTATAAAATATCTAGGAATAAACCTAATAAAACACGTGCAAAGTCTAGATAAAGAAATATTATTAAACAACATAAAGTGGGGAGTCATACTACGCTCTGAAATCAAGAGTCAATATTGAGAAGACATTTTTGTCTTCAAATGAATCCATAGGTTTATTGCAATTTCAGTTAAAATCTCAACAGAAGTTTTATGGATTTTAAAGAGTATGTAGAGCAAATATGAGATGATTTAGGAAAATAGGTGTCTGTGTAAAGAGCTGGGTGGGGGAAGAGAGATGACCTACCAAAGAATAAAACGTGTAAAACTACAGTAACAAAAACAATGTGGTTCTGAGGCGGAAAGTGACAAGTCAACCAGAGAACCTGGGCTGAGAGCCCGCCAGTGTATCTACACATATTTGAACTGAATACATGGTGGGTGTGGCATTTCCAACTGGTGGGAGAAATTTCACAAACTGTGGATTTATTTAATTTCCTACCTCACACCACACACAAAAACTTCAAGATGGTTTTAATATTTAAGTACACAAAGGTGACTATAAAAGTAGTAGAAGAAAATATTAGAGAGAATAATTTTATAATATTGGAGGTGGGCAGGTCATTCTAGACAAGACAAAAATAAAAAAGATGGACGGATTTGACTAAAAAGATTTAAAGTTTTTATACAGAATAATAGATATCATAAGGAGAGGAGAAACACAAGCTAAAGGCTAATATACGTGTAAGATGAAAATGGTTATTATTTATAACACATGAGTTCTTAAAATCAATGAGAAAACTACAAACACAATTTAAAAATAGAAAATTCATAGGAGTACAAATAATGATAAAAATGAGTGGTCATAATGTGTAAATAAAAAGATATACTAAAAATGAGGTACATTAATAATATTTAGTGTGGGTGAGGTGAAAGGGTTCTTTTGTGTATTTTTGGTGGGGGCATAAATCATTACGACTACTTTGGAGAGGAGTTTCGCTCTATCACTCAGATTTTCAAGTGTTCATTCCATCTGACCTGCAAGTTCTATTTCTAGGAGTCTATCCTACAGAAATATTTATACAAGCTTGAAAAGATATATGCATTTGGATATTCATGGAATCATTACTTGTTAGAGAACATTTAAGTGTTCTTTTCTAGAAACAATTTTTCCAGTTATTTATCTTGGGTTTTCTCTTTCATGCAATAAGCTTGAAAATAATGTCTATTGATTCTTGGCTGTCCATTGCTATTGTTTTCAGTTAGCCATCGGCATTTTGGACAGAGCGAGAAGGCTACCCGAGACCTCTGCACCCACGGGCAGAGCCTGTTAGCAGGCCACGCTCTGCAGTGTGGGGCCATGGGGAGCCAGTCCCGGTGCTCCTCCCCCTCCAGTTCTGGAGTGAAGACTGGGGTCTTGGACACCAGAGCTCCCACCTGTGCCTGAGTGACTTTCAGCTTTGGACAAGGTGGTAGATGCCAGCATTCTGAAAGTGTGTGGTGGGGTGCCTGTTGATAGACATGTTGTTTTCACCATTCCCCCTTTTTCTCCTATCCCACTCTCCATTTTACTTGCTGCCCCCAAGACTCAGAGGCCCCTCGGGCTCTGTATGCAGGCCAGCTGCTCCCTACCACAGTGCCCTCTGCCACCCAGTCTCAAATTTCCTCTACTTGAGTACGGAACACTCTTCCAGAAATTTGTTAAGCCATTTAACAGATGCCCCTCCCCTCCTGTCTTCTTGACTGCTGTGGGTTATATCTTTTCTTATTCCTTTAGCATCATTTTGATGGGATCTTGGGAGGAAGGGGAGAAAATGTCATGTACCCTGTCTGCCATCTTGAACCAAAAATCTAAAGTATTACAGATTTGTAGTCTTAGAAAATTGGAGACAATCTAAACATCCCTCGATAGGGAAATACTTCATTGGTGTCACATCCATTGTATGGCGTATTCTACACTCAAAACAGAATGAACGAGCTTTGTGTGGATTCATATAAGAATACCATGATATAGTGTTAAAGAAGCAAATTGCAAAAAGTGTGTGCAGTAATATCAACTTCAGAAGATATGGATTTACTTGCACTTTTCCAAAGGACTAGAAGATACCCACTGAATTGTTTAGAGTGGTTATTTATCTCTGTCTTTCCACTTGACAGCAGTGGACCAAGAATGGGGTTGATGTGAAGGAGGAATTTTATCTTTTTGCTCTGTATTGTCTGTACTGTCCAAAATTTTACAATGCTTATGGAAAAATCTTTGGGGTTACTTGTCATACAAATACAAGACATCATGTTAAAATTCTCCAATCTTTCCTATATAGAGAGCTGCTCGATTAATAAGTTAAATAAAGGATGACCCATGACATTCAATATTTAAAAAGTGGATCATTATTCTTATTGTTTAAAATGTTTAAGAAAATGTACCTAAAAGTAAAGATATTGCCAGTTTATTTTTAAAAGCTTACAGACTTTAGAAAAACCCTTTCCAAGTCTAAGACTCTACAAGGATGTGACGTGTTGGTACGCAGACACGTTCTGTAGAACCAGGTTTTGGTTGGCAGGCCTCTGTGCCCGATTTCTTAACTGGTACATAATGACATTAGTAAACTGAGCTGGCTAAACTATGCCAAACTTGGATATTTCAGCTAAAATAATTTTATATCTTATTATTAAGGAAGGGGCAAGTAATATGTAAAATGTCAATCATTCTAATACAATTAGATTAAACTTGTTATTTCCAAAGAGAGCTGTTCTGAATAACTTATGTGCAAAAGGAAAATGCATAGCTTACCACAGATATAGGGGTTCCAAAGTCTTTTTCATTAAAAAAAATCTAGGAATCTATAAACCGCCAACTAGACTATCTTTTAGAGCATGTGAACAAATTCCAATTAACCATGCCATTGAAAAGTGGAGTTCAATTCTGTAGCATTTCATTGGTTTCTAACCTAAAATGAGGCAAACATCCTATCTCCTGAAATCCGTGCACCATTCAATGTCATGGTTTCTCCAGCTTTGCTCAGAGAAACACAAAATACTGAGCTGGCTTGTCTTCCCTGCTCTGTGCGGCCCAGTCCCTCTGTGGGTTATGGCAGGGCCGGAGCACAGTCCTTCAGAACCTGAGTCCAGCAGGTCCAGTTATTGATGGCCAAGCCAAATGAAACTATAAATTACCACTTACCTATTAGCCAAAGTTTTGGTGTACATGTTTCCTTCTGCTATGTATATTTTGATGTTTAAATTTCAATTTTCATAGCCTAAGTCTCTAACTGCATCTTTAGTAACTAACCCACCAAATCTCTTTTTTCTTTTGAAGCAAACAAAATAAGGAATGCCCAGTTTTAAGTTTCAGAGATGACCATGGATGTACAACTGCTTGGAGACTAAGTGCCATATATTCATATCACATGACTACTGTTATTAACCAGGTGAGTGGCTTAGGCTCATTTACATACCGAGGGTTAAAAAAACCCTTTTCAAATGAGGTGATTAGAACCATCCTCTCCAGCACAAGACAAGTTCTTCTGTTTTTACAGAAATCTACTTTTCACCCCTATCAAGCTTAGAGAGCCACTCATTAAAAAATACAGATTGTTTCACAGGGGAGTTTTGGTTTGTATCGCAAATAACTAAAGGTGACTCAGGAAAACAATAAGGTAACTGAGAAACAAGTTAAAGTTGTACATTTTTAGAAAGCCATGGTGCAAATTTGAGCTATTCATTTCTTCTATATTGCCCATTCTGCAGGACGAATGTACGCAAACAGCCAAATAAATTACATGAACCAAGTTAAATTTTATACAAATACAGTTTACATAGCCAGAAATTGCAAGGTAAGAAAACCCAACTTTCATCATTACCTGGAATATTGTGGGGAAACCCACCACTTATATGTAAAAAATGTTTCAATGTTTGGAATTGTGTAATGTAAAGAATAGTTACTGGGCAGTTCAAAGACAGCCAGGCAGACCTGTGCTCTAATGGCTTACATATATAATCTTAAGCAATCTTAACGCAATTTTAACTTTTACGATACACAGGTTTCACAGGACAGAAGGTGTCCTGTACGATACACAGGACAGAAGGACAGTTGGATAGGTACAGAGAATACCTGTGATGGGAAAAGGACCATCCCAACCCCTGTGCACCTTAAAAGGGTGAATTTTATTGGGTGTGAATTATATCTCAATAAAAACCAGAGTTAAAAAGAGTATCCCAGGTGATGCGTATGTCCCACAGGCAGAATCTCCTGTTCGCCACACCAGGCCTTCCCTTCACTATATAGAGCTTGCTCTGCATTTCTGCTCTTTTTCCTTTGCCCATGTGACCTCATGTAATATTTCCATAGACGCTGAATTTCTCATTTCCTTCCCACCCCCACATCATGGGCATAGGAAGTTTAACTCAACTTTCTTTCTCTCTTTTTTAAAATTTTTTTAATAAATTGTTGTTCAAGTACAGTTTTCTGCGTTTCCCCCCCCACCCCAGCCCACCCCCCTAGCCCTCCCCACCTCCCTCCTGTTTCCATCCCCCCCTGTTATCGTCCATGTGTCCTTTGTAATTGATCCTGCAAACTCCTCACCCTTTCCCCCTGAAAGTCCCTCCCCTCTCCCCTCTGGTCACTGTCAGCCTGTTCTCAATTTCAGTGTCTTTGGTTATATTTTCCTCACTTTCTGAATCACCCTGCCATTCACTTGGAGTACTTTCATTCTCCTGTCTCAACACCTTCTTCCGGGGGAGATGGAATTTGTTGATATCATAAAGCTTTGACTACTATTCTCTGAGACAAAAAGAAAGCGAGTGAATATTTGTCAAATGCTAACAAACGCCAGGGGCTCTGCTGGGTCCTGAATATCTGTTGTCCTATTGCTTCTCATCACTTAAAAGGTCAGGATTCTCATTCCATACACTAGATGGAGACAATGAGCAGTTTCCACTCAGACATCCAGTGGACATTCACCCAGGACATGGTTCGGAGGGCACAGCTTTAAAAATCACTTATTGAATAGGACTAGTTCAAGTCAAGGAAAACTTACTACAATATAACACAAAGCTTATAAAAAGTGGCACTGTTTGTTGGAGCATTTGAACACAATGACACTTCAAATAATCCCCTAAAGAACCCTTCCCATTCTAGGAGACTGGATGTTTATGGAGACGTGAGCTAATAGTACAAAAGAAAGGAGGAAACTCACAAAGACTATTTTTTGCAACTAAAAACAACACACAAATGATTCAGTGGGAACCTATAGGCTTATTGCCACATTGAAGGCTCCAGGGTTTGCCAGAGCCGATGACATGGCTTTCCAGATCGACTGGGCTTGTCCCAGAGTTCCATCTGCCATCCCTTCCTCTTCCTCCCAGTAAAACTAAGTGAGGCTAATTCCGATTGCATTTGACTGGGCGGAGAAAGAACTGCTGCAGTACCTGGAGTTCTCGGTGATCTCGATACTCGAAATTTGCCAAGTGAAGGATCTCTCAGCTGCTGCAGCCATGGACTGCGGCATGGCTGGTGCTCTTCTGGAAGGACTCGGCTCTGAGAACTGCTCCTGGGCCTTGTCTCCTGGTACACCGTCATGCTTGGACAGAGACTGCCTGGGTTCAGATCCCAGCGCTCCCTCTTCCTTGCTGAGTATCTCCCTGTGCCTGCTTCCCTCTCTATAAAATGCAGATGGGAACAGCTCCTATCCCTTAAGGCTGTCGAGTGTTCAATGCCTGGCACGAGTCTGTGCTATTTATTTATGTATATATGTATTTATGTTTATTTTTTTATTGTTTTCAAGTATAATTGTCTCCATTTTTAATTCCTGTGAAATAAGTAATTAAAAATAAAACCGATATTGTTTATTAAAAGACTTTAAAAAATTGCTTTCCTTATAGTATTTTGTTAACTGACTTGTACATGCTGACTTGAATTAGAAAGTGGTAAAAATTAATTCGCAAGACCTCAATTGTTTTGCATAAAATGCAATCAGCCAGAAACTTAGAAATCCACAAAGATTTCCTTTTGCAGGAAAATAGGTTAAAGTGGCCTCTCATTATTGACAATATTGGTCAACATGATTGCTGAGTGTCTCTACAGTTATTCAGGAGATACGAGCATACTGCTGCCCCAGGCAGATGAAGGAGAAAGAAGAGAAGCATGGCTTTTGCTTTAGACGCCCAAGGAGTGAAGGTCCCCATAGGATCATCGACTGCCCTGGCCACCTCACAGTCCCCAGAACAAAGACTGACAGATTTCATCTTTTCAAAGACCTTCCCCTGTCTCACAGAGGCAATTTAGCCTGCTATGGAATTCATAACCATGTTTCTCTTGGAAAGAAAAAAAGCATGGTTTACTTGTGTAAATATTAAACATTACTTGCAATGAGGATTTTTTAAACGTTCGCCACCCAAGCAGCTCATTGCAAGTGGAAGGCAGTGCTCTGTCATTCCCGGTGACCTCCTGTGTCTGAGGACCTTTGCACATTGCTGTGCCCACCTCACCATCCTGGAGGAAATACGGCACTGGAGTGATGGACGGTTTCCTCCCGAAAAAGACCAAGCTTACCCAAGTAGTTGTTGCTCTTGTGCATCTCGGTGATGTTGATTTTTGTGGCTCCTTGGGGAATCTCAACCACGCGGTGGTAGCCCAGGCTGGTGAGGGCGTGTTTGAACACGCCCGACACAACCTGACAGCCCGTGTTATCGCCTCCACACACCCCGCACTTGTCCACTACTTTGTCCGAGCCTAGGTAGTCGTCACAGCCGATGCTCTGCAAAGAGGTGGAAAACAGAAGACTCTTGTAGCATCTATCAGGGGCAGCCGGGGGAGGGGGGAGAGGGCTGGACATCTAGTGGTGGGACTTGGACTGACCCTCCTCTCGCCCCATTCAATTCCTGCAGATGAGAAGTTCATGTCTCCCTTCACTCAACCGGTATTCACGGAGCACCCACTCTGGGCAAGGACATCGTGCGAAATGTACATTCTAGGGGGTGGGTGGGGACACAGACAGGAAACAAGACAAGTAAAAAAAAATAGTGTGTTTGGTGGTGGTAAGTGAGCAGAAGAATAATGCAGGAAAACGGGACAGGGAGCACGTAGGGTACAAATACTCATCAAACAGGTTGGACAGAGATGTTGTTCCGAACACCCACCCTCTGTTGGACTCGAACAGGGAAGAGGCTGGGCCGTGTTAGGGTTTTTATACAAGGAAGTTCTTTGGGACCATGACAAGTGCTATACCTAAAACTAGGGTTTGTCTTCAAGTCTCCTGTTCTAAATGACTTGATTCTACAAACACTTAGAGAAGTACCCCCAGAAGGCATGTTCTCAGGCCCAGTTTCCTAGGAAATTAAGGTAATTTGGTTGAGATCTGGGCCCCCACTTGTCGCCGTGGCTCCGAGGAGCTAAGCACCAGAACTTCTGCTTGGCTCCCCAAAGCACTTCCCCAGGGCAGCGAGCGCAGGGAAGAAGGGCCAGAAGCATCGGCAAACCGGATGACACACGTCTAAATAAGGGGCACACAAGGAGAGTATAGGCGGTCTCGTCGGCCTTTAAAGGAACTCTGACTTCCCTGCATTTCATCCCCCAAAGGCTCTCCCATTTCTCATTCCAAGATCTTTTTGCTTTATCTGCCCCCTCCCCATTCATGGTTCCGTGAGGCAGTTTTATTTTGCATTAAAAAGTTAAACCTTGGATCGGAATAGAATGGTCTTCATGGAATCCTTTTCCACTCCTGGAATTGATGCTCCTGAACCCGCAACAGGGACACATGACCTGAGCAAAGAACCCTGTCACCTTCCCCAGGAGATGGAGTCGGTGGATTGTACTCTGGACAATGCAATACTTGGTGATAGAATTATTTCACTGAGGAGCGGGACTAAAGAATGATACTTGAAATCAGAATGAAATTCTAAAACTTGAGACACATGTTTGCTGAATACAGGTTTGTATTGGTTTTTGAATTCTAATAATCAGACCTTGTCTCGGGGGGCAAAGTGGTCAACAAACCATTCCGAGTCCACTTCGGACTTTGTTAAACAACCCTGGGTCTGTGCACCTGGGTCCTATGGGTCAAGCTGAACAGGCAGAGTCTAGGCAGGTGTTCATTCTTTCCCCTCCAATTCACGTTTGATTGACACCTTTCCACAGGCACCACGGGTCTGCATTATTATTTCCATATTCTGAGTGCACATTAGTCCATCAGTAACCACTGATCTCTCTTCACAAATACCTTCTCTGCAAAACATTATTTCTGACAATAACAGAACATTATCTCAATACATTCATCCGCATCCAATTAACTTTTCAAAATGCCATGTTTGCTCGAATAGTTCTTGCCCCTGCCCCATGCATATTTTAGCAGAAGTTTTTTAAAAAAGGTTTTGTGTGCATGATTTCCACCTCCTCAACTCTTCAGTTCTCCTTTGCTTTGAAACAAAAACATGCCACCACCAACAGAGATTTTGGAAAGTAGGTCTCATGTTGCTGAAGCAAGATCCTACCAGAATTAAGGAGATGCCTCTGCCTGTCACTGATGGGCAACGGTGACAGAAAGGCTGGTCAGCACCCCCCTCTCCCTGTTTAGTAACATCTCACCCTCCCACTTTTCCCACCGAGGGTCCATTCCTGATACCCCCGACTTGCCTGCCCACTTGCCTGTCCCAGACCGAGCTCATTCTCACGGGGCACTCCAAGTAAAGGGAATAAAGTGCATGGGGGCACAGAGGTAAGAATGAACACTTAGAAAGTAAGAAGTAGGAAAGACTGACATGCCATTGCTGGGAGGGATGAAATGAGGCTTCAGCATTCAGCTGAATTTGTCAAGCATCTAGTTCGCCAGGGTGAAGTGTAGGGATTTTGCCCGATGGGATCTGCAGTCACTGGATGTCTGAAGAAGGGGAGGGCAATGCTCAGATTCGTTTTTCAGTTTATAACTTGGGCTGAAGCATGGGCGTGTCCTTGAGTGGGGAGGGCCAGCAGTCTAGTGAGTTTCTCTCTTGTGAACAGGGCTTGGGGATATTTCAAGAGTGAATGAGGGCCGCTGAGGATGAGGCAGACATTGCATGCAACTGTCAGCCCTTAACCCAGTTTGGATGGGATGAGCGCAAGGAAATCATGCCACCATGGGTTGCTTCAGACACCCACAGACACACACACAGCGGCATTTTATCTTGTGAAGCAGACATTCTGTTCAAATGTTCTGCACAGTGCAACGGATGCCCGCCCTTGCACCAGACTTCCTGCGCAGCATGGCCACTCTGGGTGAATCTCAACACAGAGATGGAGGGCAGCAGTGCTTCCTGGAAGATGTCCTGTAGCCCGAGGTTGGCTTCAGGGAAATGTATGGCCACATGTGATGCCAAGTACTAAAGGGGTGACCTCCTGTCTCCTCGGGGCCTGGCTCTGGATTCTGAATGTGCAATGTTCACTCCTCAGGAGAAAAATCAGAGCAAGGAGTGTGGGAACCTTCCCTGGGGGAGACAATGGCTGACAGAGTATCCTTCCAGTGTTGTATGGGTTACCCAGGGTCTTCGGGAGATTGGGTTGCCATGGAGTTGCCAAATGCCCTCTGTGCACTTCACAAAGCAGGAAGGACAACTTGGGCTCCTCAGTGAGAACTGGGTAGACAACATACATTCAAGACCTTTATTTTTAGACAATTGCATACCTGACCACTGACCTTTCTCCAGCACGGGGCTCTTGTGAGGATCAGGTGATGCAAAGAGGGAAAGTTTGGATTGCGTGTCCCAGCACGGCATGGCTGAAGAAGTGACCGATGGGCCAGGACCTGAATGACAAGAAGGACCAGCCAAGGAGGATCTAAACTTGCAAACGTGCATTTTCATCACTGATGTGGCTGAGTGACTACATCAGGCAGGTGGGCCAGGAAATCCCAGGCTGAATCAGATTCCAGTTCTGCCTTTGCAAATGCAGGTCTAACTGGGATAATGAGACAGATATATGGACTCATCAGGCAAGAGAAGTCCTGCGTTCTCTAAGTCACGCCGGGCCAGGGTCAACTCTCTTTTAGGAAGTTGTTAATTAGCAACTGGGTACATACAGTCTCGAGAGTGTTGCGACATCCGAGCCTAAACTAGAAAAATGGTGATGGAGTGAAGAGGAGCTGAGGGATGCTTAGTAAGCAAAGTGGACAGGCCTTTGTGACCGACTGGCTGGAGAAGAAGGAGTCTGAATCCTCCTCAGCACCATCATATCCACATTCACAGTCCTTTGAACATATATTTTTCTCATTTGACCTTGAAGGCAATCTGTGATAGTTTTAAAACTTGTAGGAAAGAAATTAGGTAATTGGCCCAAGGCCAATGCTTGCTGACAAGAGCTGCAGCGGAGATTCTAACTGTAATCCCACGCTTTCACCATGATGTAAAAATCCCTCCTCTGACCAAGGCTCAGAGGCCACACTGCAGCTTCTAGCTCCGTTGAAGGAGAAGATAGTGGCAGTGACCTGAGTGCAGAGGAAGAAATTCAAGCACTGTTACTACAGTCCCAGTGAGAGCCGGCCCACGTGTGACTGGCATTCTCCCCTTTCAACATTACGAAGCACCAATCATATACATATCTCCTGCCCATGGCCTGCTTTAGCTCTACATGCTACATACAGTGGGTGATTAAATATTTTTAGCTTATCTTCCTATTATATTAATATATAGTCATAAATTTTTTTAATTTTGATATAGTTTATGACTCACAAAAAGTTGCAAAAATAGGAGTGTTTCAATGACCCTTTTACCCAGCCTCCTGCAATTACAATACCTCATATCAGCACACCACATCATTAAAACCATATATATGTGTGTGTATATATATTCCGTTGCCATCAATCCTTACTTTGATTTTACCACTTTTTCTTGGTGTGCAGTTCTATAAAATTTTATTGCATGTCTAGATTCCTGTACTAGGTTACTTTAAAGCAGCTGGTGTTCTCCAGAACGCAGCCGTGTAATTGATAAGTGGAGCTGACGTCAGTTAGCGGGAGAAGCGGTTGGCAGGATAGAAAGGACGTTGGACTGGGAATCAGAAAACCTGGGTGTAGCCCTGGCTCGGTCCCTCACTGGCTGTGTGAGGCTGGTGGGTCACTTCTCTGTAGGGCTGGAGCTGGAAACATTTTCACCACACCCAGATCTTGGAGGGGATAGTGCCCAGAAGTGAATCCAGCCCGAATTCTGGTTTGTATCTCAGGACACCGCTCAGTTGATTTCTGATGGGTATGACTTAACAGTGCTGGCCTATGTCCCCAAACTCTCTCAGAGTCACCACTGAAGTGCCATCAGTGGGTCCTTAAGGTGGCACTAGCCTCTGCTGGACCTGGGTCACGTGCTGGCTCTGCCACTTGGGGGCGCTGTACGTATGATTGTGTTCGCTGGGCATTCTAAGCCTCGGTTTCTTCATCTCTGGCTGGGGATAATACAGCATCTACCTCCGAGGGCTGTTGGCAGAATCAGATGAGATAAGCACAGCAGGCACTCAGCAGAATGCTGTTAAAGGGGGCTTCATGGAAAACTCGGTTGTTATTTTTATCACTGACTCCATATATTGGTTTCATCTGGAATCTATGTATTTTTAAGAAAACCCCATTATCATGTAGCCACTTGGACCATATTTCTATAACACTTTCTATTATTTTTTTAGTCACAGATAATCTCTTCTTCACTCAGAGAAATGTGGGGAAGTCTGAAGAGCTAAGAAAAGGCCGATGTTCAGCACGAAGGTCAGAACCTCCCGCTCCAATGGTGCCTAGTGAAAAGACAGCGCCCACTCGTTCCCTGATCTACCCTTAGTTATTATCTATTTCGCTCACCACGTACCGCAGTTCCAAAGAGATATTTCTCACTGTTACAAAGGCGATTGGACAACTATCAGATGTCCTTGGTATTCTTCCAGTGACTCTTGCAACATGTTGTAGGAAAATTTTACACGTCGCAAGCCATCGCAGGAGAAAATGTTCAAGAATTGCCCCCAATTGTGTGCCAAAATTAAACTAGAGGAAATTTCCTGAGGGAAATGAACCACCTGGAAGACATGCTGGGTGGTGAGTTCCCCAGGGAGGAGGTCTCTGCGGGTCGCGGTGGGCAGGCCCGTGCAGGGCGTGCAGGGAGCGGAGCTCCGGGCCTGTGACAGGAAGCAGATGCTCCTGTGTGCATTGCGGGGGCAGCCTCTGTGGCTGGCAAGGTGACCCCGACAGGTGAGACAGCGTGCCTTAAGGGTCGTGCTGCCACAGCGTGCAGGGAGCAGGTGATTATTAAAATGATTAGTAGCTAACATCAAATTTACAGTGAGCTAATTTGTGGACACACATATGAATGCCCAAACTTTTATTCATGACATTCTGCTGAAAGAAATCCTTTGTATATGAGAAACATCTCCCTCTTATAATGTTCAGAATGTAGCTCAATCCACCTTCCTGGAAAGCAATTTAGCAATATATACTGTTTGACCTAGTAATTCTTCTTCCAGGAATTTATCTAAGGAAATTATAAGAAATGCAGCCAACAATTTTTGTATAAAAGGGCTCCTCACTATATTATTATTAATAAAGAAATTGGAAACATCTTAAATTTTCTACATAGGGAAACAGTTAAACAATATATAGAAATTCTCTGGGAAAAACTGGATGGTTTTTTTCCAGTTCTTATTCTCATTAAAATCTCATGCTTGTGCTGGCAAGACTGACCCTCAGTGGTCCCTGAGGCAGCCCTACTATGTGCCAATACAGCGTGGGCCAGAGAGACTGAAGGTGAAACAGACCAGTTTCTGACTTAGGGTCTGAATCGGGGGTCAGCAACTACAGCCCACAGGCCAAATCTGGCCCACTGCCTGTTTTTGTAAATAAAGATTTATTGGAACACAAACATGCCCATTTGTATATTCATTGTCTAGGGCTGCTTTTGTGTTACCACACAGGGTTCAGTAGATGCAACAGATAGTAGGGCCCACAAAGACTAAAATATTTATGATCTAGCCTTTTACAGCAACGAAATACCCATCCTGGTCTAAACAGACAGGCAGACACAATCTCATCACTCACCATGGCGCGGAGATGGTGAGGAGCAATGTGCAGAGCCCTGGGCAGCCAAGGCCGAGGCTCAGGGCGATGCTTCCAAATTTGCCCCTGCTTGCCCTCATCCTGAATCACAGGCACCCCCTCAATTTCTCTCAATGTGTCTCAACATAAAACAGAAGGCAAGGAACTGCCAACTTCTACCACAGTGGGCTTCAATTGTTACTTACTTATTGCTTGCTGGAGGGATTTGTTGATTTTTAGAGAGCAAGGAAGGGAGAGAGAGAAACATCGATTGGCTGCTCCCCATTCTCGCCCTGACCGGGGATCAAACCTGTAACCCATGAAAGTGCTCTGACCAGAGATGGAACCCGCAACCTTTTGGTGTACGGGAAGATGCTCACACCAAGTGAGCTGCTGGTCCAGGACTTCAGCTGTTTTTTTTTTTTTTTAAGCAGAAAGAAACCCCCACCCCTTTCAAACAAAGCCTCACGCAGAAACACAGAACTCCAATACACCAAACGAGAAAGGAAGAACTGCTCTGGCTGAAGAGCAGCTGGCGGAGTTGAATCCCAGTGTCTCTCTTCCTCATGGCCTGGGTTTCTCGGTCCTGTCCCCAGCAACGTTGGGGCCCGGCAGTTCTCTGTTGTGGAGGCTGACCTGAGCTTTGCAGGGTCACCCTCATATGACAAACTTCTCCAGACATTGCCAAGCACTGTCACTGAGAACTACATCATCCTGTGTTGAGAATCACTGCTCTAGTTTATTGTAAAGCTCATGGGACCCCTTGGGGCACAGGGCAGAACCCCCTGAAACTTTGAAACAACGGCATTTCCACAGAAGTGGATAAATGGTTCTTTGTGGATGTTGGAGGAGCTAATGAGCCAAGAATACTTAATTATGCAGCCTTAAAATCACTTCCTCACTGCCACCAAACTAACTAGCAGCCTTCTAGAGTTCTTTCACCTTGCCTTTTGGTTTGGCCGGCATGAGCAGGATCATGTACTAAAAAGAGCAGAGTGCCTGGCCCACAGAAAGTGCTTAAAAAGTGTTTTTTTTTTTTTTAAATGAAAGAACAGCTGGTTGAGGAGTCATGAGATACAGGACCAATTTGCTCCTTGAAGTGGATCATTTCTAAGGTCTCTTCTGGTGCTAAATTGTTTCTGAAAAAAACGGACAAGAAGCCCTGATGTGAAGGCTCCCGCCATATCTCCAGTCAGAGGAATCTGCTTTCTGTAGGCAAAGTCAAATTGGAAACAGGAATGGACGGGAAACAAACTGACAATGTCATTCATTAGAGGAGAAGAAATGGTCCATGGGAGGAAAGGTATTTTGGCTTCCTTAACGATGACGGTTGTGTAACCGGTGATCTGGTTTTAATCAAGCCATGGTTGTCGCTTTTCAGTACCTCATCCTATTTCATTAGAGAAGAGCACCCTACCCAGTGACCCCGTGGGGAGAAAATGCTGGTGCTGCTATCGGATGAAATGGAGAAGAATCAGCTGCAGCAATGTTTACAAATCTGAAGAAAGAAGCCCCGAGAGGGAAACATTCCATGTGCTGTTGAGGGCATTACCCCCACCCCGGACCACAGTCGTCTTTCCCTGGAGAGCAGGGTATTCCAAACTCCAAAATCCCATTACTTTACTTCCACGGTCTTCCCTCCAACGGACTGAAATTTGGGGGTTGGGGCATGAAGTGACTCACAACTAGGACCCTTGCTCTATCATGAAAGTAAGGAAGAACTTGTGGGTTTTGTCTTTACTTTGAAAGTGTAAGGCTGTATGGTGAATTTTATATTGTTTAAAATATCTGGTCAGATGATACTGTAACTCTATGGGGCCCCAGGAAGGACCAGCACCGTATGAAACAGGTTGTTAGAGGCTGTGGGTCTGGGCAGCTAAGAGGTACGGAGTCGGAAGTTTCCTGCAGACAGGACCACAGAGGTGCTGTCTATAGCGGCAAGCTCTGGAAGCCATCACATCAACAAAAAAAGGCGTTGGGCTGATGAACTCTGCTCCAGGGTGGCGACTGCTTGCACACTGGCCCATTTACATGGCCTCCTGGGTGCAGACAGCTCGTGTCCACAGGTGCGGGTCACAACCAGAGGACTGTGGGTGAATCCAGCCCTGGGGAGCAGCGATGGAGACTCATGCACGCATCTTTGTCACTTCCTTGACATGCAGCCTATCACCTACTGTGCTTGCTTGCATTTTTCTTCACAAGATGGTACCTACAAGCCTTCTTAAAGGAATAGTTACCTAGCAACTAGTTTAGGGACAATAGACAGTGGCCAAACGTTTAAAGGAATGCTAGTTGAGAAACACAGGGAGAGTGAACTTGGTAATTCAGGCTGACTGCATGTTCATTGTGTTGTTCTGTGCAAGTTTCTGCCATGTTGTTGAGGCATGGTTTTCATTTCTAAAAATGTTTTTGTGGAACATTTAAAAATGGTGGGAGGAATGTTCAGGACTTTATTTTTAGCATGTTCAAGAGAATGCTTTAAAATGTGTGTAAATGAATTCAACCTTTGGGGGTCACATGGCTTTTTAGATGTCACTGGGTGATCTTTGGGGATTGCTGGGAAGCCTGGCTGGTGGGTGGGAGGAGATGATGAGAGCAAAGCCTGGTTACCAAAGCATGTGGGCTGGAGTCCCGAGACTCTGGAGTGGGGCCATGGCCTCCTGAGATGCTATTTTTGAAGATGCTTGGCAGGCACAGGCAGTGGACTGCAGATGGAAGAGACCAGAGGTCAAGACGCATAGACACCTGCAGTAAGATGAGCACAGAGGGATGGGGGCCTGGGCCAGAGAGATGAGATTACAATGGAGGGCAAGGGCATAGCGACGTTACGCTGAAGGAAGGGCCAGTGGGCTGAAGGGCTCTCTACTGAAGGTGAAGCGAGGAAGACTTTGGGGTCTGAGGACCTAGGTGAATAATAAGTAACTTTGCGTGTTTCAGGCAGAAACCTCACTTGGAAGGAAGGCCTCTGATGGAGTCATGTTAGAGTGAGGGTCTGAACGTGGATCTCGATGGTCAGCAGTTCATCCACTGAATTTAGCCATATTAATTCTCTCTCCCTTTGTCATTGGAACTTTCTTCTAGAACCCTAAACATTTTCAGTTTAGCATTTTGGCAGGAAGTCTTTCCAAAGTGTATTTTATACTTCTCTGTTATTTTTTCTTTGAGGATCAAAAATAATGAGCATTATTTGATGTTCTCTAGCCCCTTGTTACTCAGAGTGTGGTCTGTGGCCCAGCTGCACAGGCGTTAGCTGAAAGAAAGCTTATTTGCAATCTTGGGTCCCAGTCTAGGCTTAGTGAATTCGAATCCGCATTTAGGCAGCATCCTCAGGTGTAATCTAGAATTATTTGCATTTTCAGGTCGCTTTTTGCTTACTGTGTGGACTTTCTTCTTTTCTCAAGTTGCACGCCAACCCCTAAATGATAACCAATTCTCCCATCCAGTAAAAAAATGAAAATACGACACTATGGTCCTTTTGCTTATAAACCAACAAGCAATAATGCCTTTGGGAAGTTTTTCTGTGTGATTTTTAATGGGGAAGGGGAAGCGGTAAGACGCGTGTTTGCAGAACCCTGAGAATCTCAGTATTGGACCGCAGGAAGGGCCCTGGGGACACCAGCCTCTTGCTTCATGGGTGACAACTCAAGTCCTGGGAGGAGAAATGACCTCTCCAAGGTGGCAGGGAGAGGACTTTGTGCTAGACACCTTTTCGTGACACTGTGGCACCCTCCTTCTGCCTCTGAGGAGGGTTTTCCTATTTTCTCATAAGTTTCTGCCAGGTTTTTGTTTTTCAAAATGGTCTTCTTTTATTGTTATGTCCCTGTCACCGTGTGAAAAAAGTTTTGAGCTATCAGCTATATAGCTGAGTCTATCGACTAGAGTGGCAACTCCTTTAGAGAGCAAACTGTTTTTGTGAAGATGCTTGAATACGCTGCCTGGGGTAGGAGGTGGGGCCCTGAGGCTGTGGGGATCCACAGAAACCAAGGCGACAGGAGACAATGGCTAACCTGAGATATGGCTGAATCGGAGAAGGTTAGGCTTTGCTTCGAGGGGTGGAGAGAGAACAAATGGACAGTGAAGGGGAGGAGGGCCAATGAAATACCTGACTGTTAATAACTGACCTGAAATCTGCAGTTGACTTGCTGTGATTTAAACCTCTCTCTGTCCCCAGCCCTCCCAAATCTTCACCAAAGCTCCTGCCTTTAGAATTCCTGGTATAGATTCCTTGAACCCCCTTTCTGTTTTCATAACCTGAACCCAAAACTTCTATGTTGTTACATCTCTAAAAGCCTTTTCTTCCGGGCCCATGAGGTTCACATAAGAGCACCCTGATGTACTCTGCACCTGCAGGTGACGTCATTTCTCTGAGCCTTATGTTTCCTTGCTTGTAAAATGATGGCATTAAAACCTAAATCTTTGGATGACTGATCAAGATGGCGGCATAGGCAGACATGGTTCATCACCTTGCACAACCACATCAAAATTACAACTAAATATAGAATAACTATAACTCAGAACTGTCAGAAATTGAGTTGAATGGAAGTCGGACAACTTTGAAATTACAGGAACCACATCCATCCAGACTGGTAGCAGAGGCACAGATGCAGAACAGCCTGGTCCCTCATTCACGGGTGGTAGATAAAAATTCAGGAAGGATGTCTCGGGAGTAAGGAGTCCCAGCCCTACAGCAGGCTCCCCGGCCCAGGGTTCCAGTGCCAGGAAGATAAGACCCCACAACTTCTGGCTGTAAAAACCAGCAGGGACCAAGTCAGTGGAAGAAACTTCTGGAGTACCATGTAGTTATCCTTAAAGAACCCACCAATGGACTCACCAACTCAGACTCTCTCCCTCTGAGCTCTAGGACCCAGGTAGCAGCTTGAAAGGCACCAGTGGCATAATAGGAGGAACTGGTGTCCGGTATCAAGGTCAGCAAAGGCCACTGTCCCTTTTATAAACCCTCCCCTCACAGAGCCAGTAAGCTAGTGCCATATCTGAGACTCCATCAACCTGGCTAACAGTGTTTGACTTGCCTTGCAGATCCCCACAGACTCCAGCCCACCCGAGCTCCTTATGAATCCAAGCATTCCATATGGCTGACCTTGGCTCACAATTCACAGCTTCCTTCTCAAGCAGCAGATAGCTCCAGTGAACCCCAGGTCCAGCACTGGTAGTTGCCAGCCTAGATTCACAGGTTGGCTTCGTCTGAGAATCCCTAAGCCCAGCACAAGTAGCAGCCATCTCAGATTGCTTTATAGCTCAGACAGGGTGGCCCCAGGCAAAACAAAGGTGGGAGCTCACCTTGGCTTGTACCACCCAGGAAACACAAGGGCCAGTGCACCCAGTGGACCATTATAGATCACATTAGAGCACCACCATCCTGCCCCTGCACAGCTGATCCTCCACAGAGGGCAGAGGTTGATGGTAAGTGGTCACAGCCAATCCTTGCAGTTGACTGGCCTGGGTAAATCCTTCCCACTGATGTTCCTACAGTAACCAAGGCTCAACTGCAAGAGGAGGGTGTACTCAGCCCACATGAAGGATACACCTCAAGTACTCAGCTTAAGTAATAGGGAGGCCATGCCACTGGACCCTACAGGACCCCTACTACATTAGACCACACTGTCAAGACACGGAGTCAACACAGCTGTATCTAATCCATAGAAACAAACATAGGGAGGCTGCCAAAAGGAGGAGATAAAGAAATAATGGCCTAAATAAAAGAAAAGATCAAAACTCCAGAAAAAGAGCTACACGGTATGGAGATAAGCAACCTATCAGATACAGAGTTCAAAACAGAGTTAAGAATGCTGAAGGAACTGAATGAGGACCTCAACTGCATAAAAAAGATCCAGTCAGAAACAAAGGATTCACTAATTGAAATAAAGTGTACTAATTGTAACAAATTATAGGAAATCAGTAATGGAGTGGATGAAGCTGAGAATGAAATCAATGATTTGGGACACCAGGAAGCAAAAACCTATGCAGAACAACAAGAAGACAAAAGAATCCAAAATAATGAGAATTGTACAAGCAGCTTCTGGGACAACTTCAAGGGGTCCACTATTCGCATCACAGGGGTGCCAGAAGGAGAAGAGAATGAGCAAGAAATTAGAAGTCTGCTTTTTTTTTTCTATAAAGATTTTATTTATTTATCTTTAGAGGGGAAGGGAAGGAGAGAAGGAGAGAAATATCAATGTATGGTTGCCTCTCCTGTGTCCCCTGCCAGGAACTGGCCTGCAACCCAGGCATGTGCCCTGACTGGAAATCAAACTGTGATCTTTTGGTTCGCAAGCCTGTGCTCAATCCCCTGACCTACACCAGCCAGGGCAGAAGTCTAGCTTTTAAAAATGAGAGAAAACTGGTGAAGGAAATAGACATGCAATTTCAGGAAGCACAGAGAGTCCCAAACAAGATGGATGCAAAGAGGCCAATTATAATTAAAATGCCAAAGTTTAAAGATAAAGAAAAAAATCCTAAAAGCAGCAAGAGAAAAGAAGTTAGTTACCTACAGAGGAGTTCCCATAAGACTTTCAGCTGATTTTTTTAAAGGAACTTTTCAGACGAGAAGGAACTGGTAAGAAATATTTGAGGTCATGAAGAGCAGGGACCTATAGCCAAGATTGCTCTATCCAGCAAAGACGTCATTTAGAATCAAAGGGCAGATAAACAGCTTCCCAGAAGAAAAAAAACCTAAAGGAGTTCACCATCCCCAAACCATTATTATATAAAATGTTAAAGGGACTTATTTTAGAAAAAGAGGAAGATCAAAACTATGAATAATAAAATGCAAAAATTACATATCTATCAACAATTGAATCTAAAAATAACCTAAGCAAACAAGAAGAACAGAGACAGAATCATGGATACAGAGAGCATTTTGATGGTTGCCAGAAGGGAGGGGGCTGTGGGAGAATGGGTGACGAGATGAGGGGATTAAGAAGCACAAATAGTTACAGAATAGCCATGGGGATGTAAAATACAGTATAGGAAATGGAGTAGCCAAAGAACTTATATGCATGACCCATGCATATGAACAATAGTGGGGGGATTGCCTAAGGGAATGGGGATTGCTGGGTGGAGGGGGGGCAATGGGGAAAAATCAAGAAACTATAATAGCATAATTAAAAAAATAAAATTGAATTCTCCAGTATCTTATGAGGATTAAAGGCGAACAAGCAGATGGAGGCACCTGGTCCAGCACTGGCATGGAGGGGGGATGGAAAACACTGGTTTGCTTCTCTTTCTCCTGGGGACTGCATCTGCCTCCTTTCAATGACCCCCCCCCCCCAATGGCCCTGGGAATCCCTATTTTCACACAAGCACATACATTTCTCTACTAACAGAGGAGGCTGCTCTGTTTGCATAGTCCACTGAAAGCCCAATTCTGTTTACACAGGATTTTCAAGTGGTGTTTGAAGCCAGGGCTGTAACAGGCAAACTGCTGTGATCTATTTGCATTTCAATAACAGTCGGGGACAATGGTGATCAAGATTTCCAGAGATTTTCTTATAACTTTGTTACCTCTCTATTTAAAAAAAAATTACACTCCTCTTTTGTTAATCTTTCCCATTTTATCTTGGAGACCAGCTATGGAAAGCCTCAAAAGTTGTAAAGGGGTGATGTTCATTTTAGAAACAGAGCAAGGGAAGCTGCCAAACAGAGCTTATAGCAGTCGTACGGGAACTGTAGGTGAAAAGCAGATGCAGATGCAGCTCCTAGGAACTCAGGCAGTGAGAAGTCCCATGCATACATGTGACAGCCATCATGGGTAGCATGGCTAGGCACTTTACGTGTATCATCCTGGTTGATGATCTTGACTATACCTGTTTTGCTGGAGCTCAGAAAAAGTACATAAGATGTCAAAGGTCACAGAGAAGTAAGTGGTGATGGTGGGTTTAATGACGAGCCCTTGGCTCCAAAGTCCAGGCTCTTTCTCCAGTGCTAGTTGCATAATCCCTTTGTCCAGTGGAAATTCTTTTTTACTTGTAAGAACAGGGCCTTGTAGATGGCTGACCAAGGGCCATGTGTACCAAGGGCTAGAATCACATATGGATAATTTCCTCTAAATGTTTCTGTGTCTAGGCTGTTCTCTGGCTCTCCGGAGACCCTCCCGCAGGGGTTGTACTTGCAGTCTGAGGCATTCTCTCCCACAAGGACGGATGGAGTTGTTTAGCGTCTCCTACAGCTTGTCTTTATTCTCCTGCTCCCTCCAAAGTCCCTGTGTTGTCTGTCTCTCTCTCCCGTCATGCAGTCCTCATTTACCCAAGTGAAAGAACATTGATCCCACCACCCTTCCTTTCATAACAAATTCCTGGTCCCGAGTTCGCTGAAATAGTAGCTATTTTCCTCATTTGCCTTCCTGGGAATGGAGACGGTTTACCAAACTAGAAACGTTTATGGTTCAAGGAAAAAACATCAGGTTCCATGGCAGGTATCACTACCCACCCAATCCAAGAGCTTGCTGTTTGGCATGAAAATGACAAAGAAATCAAATACGGGTAAATCCCCTTATTCTCTCTTCTAACCATAGATGCATCCAACACGAGCATTTATTTCATGAAGAAATAAAGACATCGTGTTCCATGCATGCTCCAAAGAAAGAAATTTGGCTGAAATATTTAAACACGAAGGCTTCTTCATGTTTCTTTTGAAGGATGGCTAAGAACAGGGCTATCTGTCAGGAGCAATGCGTTCCATAACAACGATTCAGGTGGCAGCCAGATGAACCGTCCTCCTGTTTGCTGGAATTTTTTTTCTCTGGCAACTTTTGGCCGAAAGGGGGGGCACAGGAGATGCAACACCCACACAGGGCTTCCGAGTGACTGCATTCACAATACGCACTTCCATACACAAGCATTCAGGACATGGGAACCAGTTGAATAAACACTGATCCTTCACCTTCTTTGGTGGAACCTTGAAATTCTTAATTTGCACCATTTCCTTCTTTAAACAGATCTTGTTTATGAGCTTTTAAATCCTGCCTCCCACCCCAGATGTGTGAGCATACGAAAGGCTGATGTTGTGGTTTCAGGTGATCTGTCCTGCATGTGGCTGTGAAAGTCATCTTCCCAAGACACTGCTGTCATCCTGTCATTCCTCTGGATTGAAGAGCTTCCTGATGTCAGCTGTCATTTAAACAAGCTGATTGTTTCCTCCTACAGAGAGCATTTTGATGCTCTGTAGGAGCATATTTGGGTCCCTGATTCCAGGTGGAGAGGAGTGTCTAGGGCTGTAGCAGCTCAAGAATAAGCTTTATCCCAGGGGCGGGTAACTGACTAGAAGTAGGAATTTTGAGAACAACTCAGCCTCCTTATGTTTTGACAGCAAAAAATACTCCATATAAAGTGACAGTATATATTAATGAACAACCCTAATGATTAACTCTGTATTCTAGTTTATTGGGTTGGTTTTGTGACAATGAAGGGAGGTCAAGTTTGTAGAAAGCATCTGAGACATGGAAAGGACTCAATACATGTTATGTTTTATTTAAAGTCAAGTTAAAGATAACATACAGGGAAAATTCAAAGAAATACAAACAAACGATCCTCATTCCTAGCTTAAACAATAGCTGCCTTGGAATGTTATTTAGCTGGAGGACAGCCTGCCTATACTTTAAAGAATGTGGAACGACAGCAAATATGGAAGTAAAAAGAAAAGCATTTCTCTGGCAGAGTAAAATAAACCCTAGCTAAAAGAGAGCCAGAGCCGAAGTCAAATAGAGTCAGACATTCAATTTTGACAGCTGATAGACTCTTTGGGCCCTACAAGAAAGGCTTGTTCTCATTATTCGGAGAGGTCTACAAAGATGCTCATGAGCACCGAGAAAAGCAATAGGAAGGACAGAAACTGGTATTTACTGAGAACTACTGTTTTAAATTTACTTAGGGGAAGGAAAAGAGGAAAATACCCCTACTACCGTTTTAATAGAGGAGGAAGGTGGGAGGTGAAGTGACCTTGCCAAGGTCACATACCTAAGCATTGGGATGCAAATCCATATCTATCTAGTTCCAAGACCCAAACAGGCAAGGTGAGCACAGTGACTGAGACAGGTCCCCTTTGCCCCCATGATCACGGGGGCTGCAGGAGCATGAGTGAAGACAGCTCTGTAAGTGGGTGGACCCGGTGGTTTGAGGAGGCCTCCTCTGCCCACTGAGCACACGCAGCCTGGGGTGACAGGTGGTGTTGGGAGAGAAACGGCTCCAGGTGGCTTCTGAATGTCTGCTCTTCTCTGATATTTCATTGAAAGGAGACATACTATCATCTCAGATTGGCCTTTTACTCTCACTGGGAAGTTCTAATTCCTTACAAGTGTTGCACTCTTTCCTGTCTTTCTTGTTTCCTTGTGCTGCTGGAGCACTGGCACTGAAAACTCTCCCAACCCGTTTTTCCTGCGGTAACAAAGGACTCCATGGAGGCTTTCTCTCCAGGGTAGGCCCAAGGGTCCGGGACTTGAAATCCTTTGGACAGTCTCTACTTCCTAGGGCTCACTCTGCCTCTGGCCTCCAGGATGTTCTTTGACTACCAGAAAGGGAACCGATAATCAGAGCATCATGAACTTATGGGCCGGGATTTCCCCGGGACCATCTTTCCTTTGGGATTACTGAGTCATCCCAGCAATCCTGAGGTACCCTCTTTCGAAGCCGAAGGTTACCTTCTCTGAGACTATATTCTATGTATGTTTGAGGGCTGCAAAGAAATCACTGTATAATTTTAATTTCTTCAACTTCTGTTTTTAAATAATGATAGGAAAACAGCTTGTTCCCTTTAAGATAAAGACCCTTCTAGAGATCTTGAGCAGAGGAAAGGTACAAACCTGTAACCCCTGGGCACTACTGTAGAACACTGCTTTTGAGTTTTTCATGACCCCTGTGGGTCCCATGAGTTAACCAAGGCGGTCAGTCCCCTGACATGAGGAGTGAGCTGGAGAATCCTCACCTCAGATACGTTGGTCATAGTGACATGGTTGTCACAAACCCATGGTAACCAGCAAAATGATTTATCTGCTGCTTAGCATGGCCTGATTGTCCTATGCTGTGGCTCAAAATCACCAACAGATTGAACCAGGCCCTTTGAGATGAGCTAAATGTCAGGGAACAGATATTTAGCTGCGTGTACAAGGGTGGCACAAGTCATCGACCTTGCTGGTTATGAAAATGAAATTTGGATTTGCTTGTAGATTCAGACCTTACAGTTACCACTGAATATTATTAGCAAGAACCACTATCTCTCCTTGCTTTCGGTCATAGTTCTCAGTTTTACAGAAACATCATTAAAATAGACAGGAACAAAAACAAAATGGATTTGAAACAAAAGACATCTGCGCTTTTCAGAAAATATAAGGGAAATTTCATTTCATAACCGATTTTTGTAACATAGAAGAGAACAAAATGGCCCAACTAATAGGATGAGGAGGAAGCTTATCTTAGTAAGACCAGGCTTATTAGCAAGTATTCCCACTAAGACTCACAGAATCTTAGGGCAGAACAAACCACAGAGGCCATCTGGTCTAACCACGGTCAGAGGAGGTGCGGCGAGGGGCCACGCTGCACACTGTGACAGCCCGCATCCTGCTGTGCCCTCTTGAGACCCTGGACAGGTCACGGGGGTGAATTTAACTGACAAAACATGTCTGCTACACGAGAGAGGTTAGTGGCTTTCAAGCTGTTCCAAAGTTCTACTTTGATGTTTTTATAATCTTTAAAACATTTTTAAAATATGAAGAACTTGATAGACATCACACATTATACTAAACCGTAGTACAGGCTTAATTATAACATACTAGACACATTGCTACATTAATTAGTTTTTATCGAGACAAGGGGCTCCCATTTTTATTTCATCAAAGTGATTGTTAACAATTTGTAATTTCTTGTCTGTGTTAATCAAGTACTCCTCAAGAGTTGCAAACAAAAACAAAATTCAGAAATAAATTGGTGCATGAAAAATGGTTGGTACATGCATAAAAGTGAAACTGGACCCCTTTCTTATACTGTATACAATAACTAACACAAAATGAATTAAAGACTTGAATGTAAGACTTAGAATCATAAAACTTCTAGAAGAAAACATAGGCATTTCTGTTAGCAATATTTTTTCAAATATATCTCCCTAGGCAGGGAAAACAAAAGCAAAAAATAAGCAAATGGGACTACCTTAAACTAAAAAGTTTTTCACAGCAAAGGAAACCATCAACCAAACCTACTGAATGGGAGAAGGTGTGCCCCACTCATACATAAGATGAGGGCTTAGTATCCAAAATTTATAAAGAACTCATACAATTCAACAACAAAGTAAAAACTTCCCAAAACAACCCAATTTAAAAATGGGCAGAGGACCTGAACAGACACTTCCCCAACAAGGACATACAGAGGGCCAACAGATATATGAAAAAATGTTCAATGTCACTAATCATCAAAGAAATACAAATTGAAAAACCACAATGAGATATCACCTCACACCTGTCAGAATGGCTACCATCAATAAACCCACAAATGATAAGTACTGGTGAGGACGTGGAGAAAGGTTGGTGGAAGTGCAGACTGGTGTAGCCACTGTGGAAAGTGCTGTGGAGTCATCTCGAAACATTAAAAATGGACCTGCTGTATGACTCTGTGATTTCACTTTAGGAAATGTATCTGAAGAACCCGAAAAGCTAATTTGAAAGAATATATGCACCTCTATGTTCACAGCAGCGTTATTTACAGTAGCCAAGACATGGAAGCCACTCATCTGCCCATCAACAGATGGGTGGATGAAGATGTGGCGGGGCATACATACAATGGAACATGACTCGGCCAGAGAAAACAGTGAAATCTTACCATTTACAGCAGCGTGTGTGGACCTGGAGGGCATTACACTAAGTGAAACAAGTCAGTCAAAGAAAGACAAATGCCATGTGACTTCACTTATATATGAAATCTAAGGAACAAAACAGACAAACAAAACAGAAACAGACTAACAGACACTGGGAACAGACTATGGTTGCCAGAGGGGAGTGGGTTGTGGGGACTGGGGGAAAGATGGAGAAATTAAGAAGTACAAATTGGCAGTGACAAAACAGTCGTGGGGATGTGAAGTATAGGGAATACAGTCAATAACAGTGTAATAACTACAGAAGGCCCAGGTGGGCACTGGAGATGTCAGGGGAATGATTTGTACATGACGCGACTGTCTAACCAGGGGTAGTTCAGGGGTACTATGCAGTACCCATGAAAGTAATGCAAGATGATGTTGAGTGTAAACTGTAATTGCAGAAAAAATGAAATTGGATGGTGAGGCATCTAAACCACTTCTACTTTCCATGTACTAAGTTTTTCATTCAGTGAAATAGCCACATGCTTTCTAATTGCCTTTATAATAATTATCTACTAATGTTTTAGTTAAAAACGAATTTATACTAAGAAAACGTTTTTGGTCTTAGAAAATTTGTTATATGCACCAGTATCACTCATGTTACTTTCTTTGGAAAATAGAGCACTTCTGCTCAAAAGTGAATATTGTGAGACAGCGTGGCATAGTCTCACACAAATTACCTTGCTGAATCTTTTCAACACAAAAGGTAAATGATATTATCATTTCCATTTTAGAGATGAGAAAACTGAGGCACAGCAAGGTTGAGAAAACTGTCCAAGATCCGCCAGCTGGCAAGCGAGAGGGTAACCTGGGCTGTTACCTTCACTCATCACTGTGTCTCCCAGAGATCTCAGGGTGCTGAGTCACCCTCACTTTGTGAGATATTTCCCTTCTTGGCAAGAGCCCTGTCTGCCTGGTTTTGTCTGATGCTGTCTCGGTATCGGGGAGAACCCCAGCTTCTGAGGAAGCCCGTCCATCCCTGAAAGGCTCTGATGTGTAATAACAATACTCCCTTCCCACCACTGGAAGCCTTGGCCTGAGCCCCGTCCTCCACTGCTCCACATTCCGGAGTCTGCAGATGCAGACCCCTGGACACTGGTCTGTGTCCCTTCCTTCCTAATATTTCCCAATTAGTTTGATGCATCTGCTTAGAACAGGTCTGTTTCACAACACGATGTTCTCTTTGTCAAGACTGTAAGGTAAGACCCTGGTATAAGTCGAGCCCTAGGCTTCCAGATCCAAAGCTAAATTATGTGGAATAACTTTTCTGCTGTACACTTATCCAAAATATTTCTAAAGTTTCTACCTTTGGCACTCTACATTTTCTAGCATTTGGTTTTCCTGAGAAAACAGCAACTTAAAAATATCCATTTCATGAATCTCCTTTCTATGACCAGGTACTCAATTTTTCATTCTTCCATTAAAAAGGTGACATAAGAAGTTTTGTAGTGTCAAAAAAAAAAGATAGAATTGCTACTAAGGAGCAACAATACTGTGTACTAATCGGTCTTTGCAATCACACTCTCCTGGCACCGCGATCCTGTAGGCCTCGCACTGGCTGTGTGACATTAGGCAAGGTGCTGACCCTCTCCGTACCTGCTCCAACCACTGTAAATAGAGAAAAATCACAGCGATTCAAGGCACGAGAGGAAAGCATTGGTCACAGTGCCTGGCATACAGGACACATTCAGGAAGAGTTGGTGATTGTTTAACAGGAGGAAGACAGACCCGCTAGATGGCTGCAAATACTGGAGGCTTTGTCACATGGAAGAGAGATTTATCTGTGACCTCAGAGACATGACTGGGATGAACAGGGGACCCTCCAGGTGACCCATCCCATTCACTAATCTCGGCCCAGAGTCTCTGCCAATACCTGCTTCTTAAAGTCGCCGTGAGGGCTAGATGGTCCCAGCCCGTGTGCAGGCTCAGTGCTGTGCTGGGAATACAGTAGGTGCTCACTCACTAAACCTGCACTATGCTCAACATTAGCAGTCAGAGTTGGCCGAGGGTGGAAGGGGCTGCTGGAAGAGAAAGGGAGTTCCTTGTAGAGTCATTCAGGTAAAGACTCAATAATACATGTGTGGGTGCAGAAAGGTTTTACATTTGGGTATCTCGAAAGTAACATTGACCCATCCCACTGGGTGTCCTCCTAACAGAAGAGTTCGCCCTGAGAGTTTTCTATTTATTCTGTTGCTGTAGTAAATTCACCCAGTTGCTATCTCTTTTCGCCTGACCTCCTAATCCAAAAGATCACTATCTTAAGGAGTCCTTTAGGTGTTGTATGTTTTTCAGCAAAAGTCCATGCCTTGAAGGTGCCACAGAGCGAGCACATAATAAACATCGGCCCCATGAACAGTATGATTGTTATTATTGTCAGTATCACCTGCACCACCAGACGTCTGCTCCAAACCATGCGCTGGGAAAGAATCAGAATTTTGTTTCTTTGATAACTGGCAATCTTTGTGCATTATGTTTTTGATTCCCTATTAATTAAAGCTTTCAGCAACCAAAAGATTATGTGTTCCAGCCAACTCACGATGCCCACGATGTGTTTCATTTAGAGAAAAACAGACACAGGAGAGAGAAGACAACTCTTTTTAGCCTCCTAACAGAGCCTCAGCTATAATTGGCCCATTTTTGCCTATACAGAAACCCAAGCCGCTATCTTCAAGACCATCTTCTCACATGATTACTTTTCCCAGATAGCTTTTCATTTTCCAGGGTGCCTCAAATAAAGCCTCTGTGTGCGTGTGTGTGTATGTGTGTTCCCACCCAATAAATCTCCTGCTTGGCAGCAGGGTGATGGTTTCTGTGAAAGGGTCTTTGTGTCCCTTTTTGTTTAAGAAGCTTTTCATTAGAAGCCTGGAAGTCAAGGTAAGTGCCGCAGGGATTCGAGGATCTCTTGGCTTTTCTCTGATGTCCAAAGTATCTGCTGGAAAAATAAAGTCCTACATTCTCTGCGATCAGTTAATAGAAGTGACAGCTGCGAGAGCTTCGAATCTGGCCTTAATTAACAGGCACTGCACAAATGTGACCAAAGCATATTTGCAAAGAAGAGGCTTTAAATAGCATCCAGTGTTTGTGAGCATGAGGCCATGCCATGGCAGGAAATATCTGCCCATCTTAATGGGATCAGGCTTTTGTGTGCAAACAATGGCGAGCAAACCCCAGCCCAGCTGAGAGCCATTAGAATAGAGTTCTCATGTGTGGTGCCGAGAAAGGGCTCTTAAGCAGCCGCTAATCAGAATAGAGAAAAATGAGCCAATGGCATAATGCAACCGTAATAAAACTGCGTGCTCAAGGGAGTGGCCCCACAGAGACATTTGTACAGTTTATGTGGAGTGGTCTTCCCCTTGAACTTGCTGCCACCCTGAGCACAGAGGAGCATCATGGCGTTCAAGAACCGCTACCCTTGACCTCTGAGGCTAATTCTTCCCTCTCATCTCTTTCTTCAGCTGTTCCTTCCATTCCCTCAATGAGTCAGTTTCTAAGCCCCTGTTCTTCTCTGTTCACATTTGCTATGGGAGTGGTTCCTCAGGGAGATTCCTTCTCTCAAATCACATAGGGATTTAAGAATGACATTTGCCCAGCTGTGGCCAAAGTGCTGGACACGTCACTGGGTTGTGGAAGTGCTCAGGCTTACCTAAATACTTATCCCAAAGACAGCAACGTCCTGAACACATGGGCAGGCCACGCATGCATTCATTTCAGACACTTCCATTCCAGATACAGACCTAGCAGCTGGGGGTGCAGAGAGAGGCCCCCGTGTTCTCAAGGAACTTATCAGCCCTCCTCCCTCATCGCGGCAGCAGCTGCCCTGAACTGAGTATGCCAAGCACTCTGCTGGGTGCTTTACTGATATGATCCCACATAATCCTCAGGACAACCCAGTGAGGTGGCTATTCTTTTATCTGACAGATGACAACACTGAACTTTGAGCGGGAGGGCAATCAGACACCTTCCCCCAGGCTGCGGAAGTGCTAATCAGCAGAGCCAGGACTGGCGTAGGGCTTGTCTGCTGTCCACAGCCCATGCCCTCACCCGCTACGCTGTGCCGATGTTCCTTTCCGGTCATTTGCCTCCTGGGTGAGTGGAGAGAAGTGAGCAAATGGGTTCACAATTAACAAAGATTCTAACCCCACAGGAAAGTGAACAAACAGGAAGACAGATATTAATAACCTATGCCAATACCCAGGTGAGCTGCATGTTCAAGGAATCCATATTTGCCTCTTCAAATGAAATACTGCTCTGGGTTTAGAGTCACCATGGTCCCTTAGTTACACCTGTCTGCAACCTCAATGGAATCATCCTCGCAGGAAAGACTGGCTATTTCTACACCCGACAGGTAGGGGGTGACTTAGAACAAGAATCTGAAGATCCCAAATCTGGGGGCAGTGCAACAAACGGTTGCTGGAAGCATCTACCTGTTGAGGGCCAACCACCGCCTACAGGCGCTGAAGAGTTTGATTTGGATGCAGTGTATCTTCTTTCTTTTATGTCCTCCTCTGTTTCTCCTCTCATCTTGACCTTCCCCCTAAGGGGCAAGCTGTCAGGTGAGCTGCGGAGCGGGGCGGGGGGGGGGGGGCCTGCAATAAATGACTGCCGTGGGGATTAGGAGACTCGTTGCTGCAATTGGCCCGGACAAGGGCTGAAAGAGCCAGGATGCGATTTCTCCTCACTTGTGAATTAGCCTTTACCATTAGCCTCCACGTCCTCAGGAGAAATTGCACGTGTAAGCTGTTTGTATAGTCTTCTTATTAATGTAAGTAAACAAGACCCTACATGAGCTACAGAAAAGAAATTAATCAGGACCAGGCAATGTTTCCAGATCACTCACAGCACTTGCTGGAAAAACCAAGCTTTATATTTAAACCATGATGGGGAAATAACGTGTAATACTTCAGCCCAAGGCACATAAACTGTGAGCAGGGGTGTTCCTCTGAGCAACACTTAGAGTGAGTGGAAAACACGCAGACATTTCAAACACAGTGAGGAAGCCAGTCAAGGGGGTCTGTCTGGTCCGGGGAATACAAACTGACAATTCTGCCTCACTCGGAGACCACGGCGGGGCCAGAGAAGTTGTTTCTGGCTGCCCGGATTTCAACCTGTGGATTGCAAAGAACACCTGGAAATCTTATCAAGAGTCACGTGACCCCAGTCACACCTGGAGAGAGGTCACTGGGTGGCAGAGCTGGGCAGACTTGCCAGGAAGGGTGAGCAGTGCAGAACGGAGGCAATGCCAACAGAGATGGGAGGAGGAGCCCAGATTTTTGAAAGACACTTCCAAAGAACATGTAACAGGATTTCTCGATCCACTGGACTTCGGGGCCAAAAAATAAACTGGCAGTGGCCAATATTCAGCAAGGTGTCTGTCTACTCAGTGCTTTTCATGCTAATACTTCTACCAGGTCTATGAGATAGGTGTGACTATCACCCCCATTTTACAGATGGGAAAACTGAAGCTCAGAGAGGCTAAGCAGCTCCTTCCCTGAGATCTCTCAACTAGTAAGACATGGCATCAAGAACTGAACACAAAGCTAGAGACCCCAGGCCCGTGCTCTCGTTCTCACCGCTGTGGAAGTTGGAGTGCACGGCGCAGGTTCTCTAGCAGCCCAGACCGAAACCTGGGAGTCTGACACTGAAATGCCCTGTTGTTTTTTCTTTCCCTTTGTCAGAGGATGTAGTTTCAGAGGAAAACGGAGGGACGCCACAGATCCCCAAGCCCATACTGCTGCAGCGACCGCCCTGCCCTTCGTTAGCTGGAACCGAGGGGCCCCCAGGGACTGACGTTTCACTCTCAGGACCACTCCCCGCCCCGGTCTGTCTTTCCTTCTTCCCTGAGGCCTCCAAGACTCAGCCTCCTTTTCCTCTTTAGACTTTCCAAGACACTTTCTGCTTGGAAGTATCTTCCTACTTTCCGCCAGTGGGCTATGAGGCCTGACCTTGGCTCCCCAGCTTTAGCACAGGTCTTCTTCATTTTCAGCTCTACCGACCTCCAGGGAAGACAAAAAGAACACACACAGACTTAGGATGCATTTGTCTTTCTTGGCCTTTCCCGTCTGAGTCCCTTGTTAATCAGATTGTGATATCCTCTCCCAGTCCTCTGATGCAAGCCATGAAAGTCCTCTCTTCCTCAGACCTGAGCATTTACTAGAATCACTTGGGGACCTTGGAAAGTTATTTATGTCCGGGCCTTCCCCCGAGACTCTGACCTACGTGCAGTGGCACGAGCCTGGCCATTGTAATTTGTTGAACGTTTCTCAGGGGACCATACTGCGTGCCCACTATTCTGAGTCCCACAGACCCGGCCTCAGAGAAGGACCCCTTTGCAAGTCCATTCAACAAAGTGAGTGGTTCTCAACGTGGGAGATCTTGCTCTCCTGGGGGAGACATTTTTGACTGTATAATTGGCAAGAGCGGTGCCGACACCTGGATGGTTAGAGGCACGATGCTGCCAAACACCCGCCAATGCACAGGACAACCCCGCGGCGAAAGGGCTGGTCCCAATGTGAATGGTGTCGCTGGTGAGAAGCCCCCTCCAACACGAGTGGAGACGCACACTAGCGCACCCAAACACCCCCATGCTGCTGAGGGGACCCCCAGGGCTGTGACAGCCCCTATTTGGAAGGCCTCGGTCTTTAGTAGGCTCCTTCTTTCCCGGGCGGCCTGACTGCTGTCACCCTTCTGGAGACGTCGCAGGGAAGGTGATTTTGCCACGGCCCATGGACTTGGTGCCTGAAAAGGTGGGGCGAGGCCTTCCTCTGTCTTCAGGCCAGGGAACCTCGCTTTGTATTCCATCGCGGAGACCTGCTGAGAGCGCTCACACCTCTTTAATTACATAAGGAAAGTTCTTGAGGAAAGCATGACAAGAAACAAAACCCCTAGAATTGGGGGTAAAATATAAACAAATGTTTTGGCTGATGTAGCACACAGTTTTTAATCACAAAGTGTGTTTTCAGAGTGTACTCAGCTCTTCCAGAATGGCTCGAATTAAAGATCAAAGGCGGTGCTGTGAGGAGACAGAGCTGCGCTCCGTGCCGACTTACCCTCCCCCTGCCCCTCCCTGGAAATATCCATGTGGTCATCCATTTGCCGAGGACGTGCTTGTCTGAAGCACTAGCTAGGCAAGCATTGATTAAAGGAGGGTGTGGGACTGTGTGTGTGTGTGTGCTTTCCTTTTTATCAGGGGAACTTTATAATGTGATTAGATAGTAACACATTTTAAGAAAGAAAGTGATCGGGCGCCAGCTTGCAAAGGCCTAAGTCTGACGCTTGGAAAGCGTTTCGACTCTTATCGAGAGATTCCAACTTGAGGCAGGAGGGAACCTGGCCAAGGGGTTGGAGGCCCCTCTCTGAGTACACAGGGGGCTTGTGGGTGTGGAAGAGCCACTGAGGGTCCCAGGGCTGAGTCATCATCATCATGGTGGCTCTCCTGCCTTCCAGGCAGGGCAACCACAGGAAGGAAGCTCCTGCCTGTGGAGGCTGCAATCAGCACATCCTGGAGGAGGAGGAGACAGGAAGACTGCTCCAGCAGCTGCAAATGGATGGGCGTTGCTGGGGACGAGGGAGGTGAACACAAAAAGAGAAACTTCCAGGGAGGCTGATGCCACCGTCTAGGTGTGGGGGTGGGGGCTGGATGAGGAAGAGGCAAGTCTTTGAACGCCACAAAGGAGTAACTAGGAAGTTATGTATTACAACCTCTGGTGCTGAGCTTCTCAAACTGTCCTCCCAAACACACAAGACATGAACGTATGATCAGAGAGAGGGTAAGAGCTGAGAAAAAAAACTATACGTGGGCATGGGGATGAGGAGTGCTTGGGGAGGCTGTTTACCTTGGAGAGAAGGGCGGGCGATAGCTGGAAAGACAGGCACCTACCCTGGAAGGACTATGGAGGGGCAAGGTGGTGGAACGACAGCTGGCAAGGTGCTCGGGGTCCCTCTGCCTGTCCATTTTGAAGTAGGGCCAACACTGCCAGTTCTTTCAATGGTGCTTGATACGACAGGTTCAGGTCTCCTCCCTGTCTGGCCACTTGCCCTGGACAAAGCCCAGTTTGTCCCAGTTCCTGCTGAGATAGGGCCCAGAGATCTGAAGCCAGCCAGCCAGCTGTGGGCTGGCAGGGCAGAGAGGCAGTCCAGGCCACTTCTGTTCATGCAGGTGGGGCCTCCATCCGTTTTCTGGCGGGTCCGCTGCATTGCTTATTCATATTGAGCCAATCTGGTGACAGACTGGACATGGAGGCTGACAGAATGAGAAAAGTCAGGGTATTTCAAGGGTTTGGGCCAGGAAAACTATAAGGTAGATGTGTAACCAAAACCTGTGATAGCTGTTTTGGTTTAGGTTCCCTCCACTAGATTATAAAAGAGCCTTGTTTATCTTTGCATCTCGAGTGCCAAGAACGGTCTCCAGCTCACCATGGGCACTCAATAAATATTAGCTAAATGACTAGATGACCAAGCCAATTTCAGTCACTGCCAGCCCCCTCCATCCCCATTCCCAGGGCAGCCTGTCTGATATGCCTCAGCAGGACACGCAGCAGCTCTGAGTCAAGGTGGAGGCTTCCCAGATGGGCGTGGACACGAGGGGCCAGGTCCTGTTTCTTCTCAGTTTCTCATCTGGGAAACAGAGTCATCAGACTCATCGGCTGTCAAAGACTCCCTAACAACTTGATCAAGGTGACCCAAACCCTCAACATCAAGATGTGACCTGTGGACCAGCAGCATTGGCATTGCCTGAGGGCCTGTTACAAATGCAGAGCCACGGGCTCACCCAGACCTCCTAAAACTGAATCTGCATTTTAACAAATTGCCTGGGAGACTCCTGTATGTGCACCAAAGTGGGAGCAGCCCTGGTCTCTGCCAAATGGGCTCAGACTAGGTGCACCTTGGTTTAAATCCTGTGTCTGCTCCTTAGTTGCTGTGAACCTTCAGGAAAGTTACTGAGTTTTTCTGATCCCTGGTATCTTCCTATTTAATATGGGGATAGAAATGCACAAGTTGTTATGAAACATTAAAGAGGATATAAAACTATCCGCTGCAGAATCTGACATATGGGAGGGCCCAGGGAATGTTTGTTCGGTCATCCACATGTGACCTCTTCTAAAACATTTCTTCCTGAGTGCAGTTTGCTTGCGCACCTCACTTAGGCTTCTTCTTTATCGTCAAAATCCAATTCCTGCCTTGAGCCAAGAGATGCTCTTCTTGAAACCCCTGCATAAATAAACTCCTTCTGCAATGGAGGACTCGTAGCTCAACTGGAAACATCTCTTCTTACTCCGAACCCAAACCTGCTTCCCTCCTGCCTTCTGTGCAACACAGGGCCCTGAAAGCAATCTGCAAGCCCCACTCCATGGGGATCCTTGAAATACAAGAAGACATCTACCATGTCCCTAATCTCATTCCCAGTCCAGCTTCATCGGGTGACCCTCACATGAGATTTCTGGACCCCTTACAACCCAGGTCAAGCTCCTCTGAAGGCCAGTTGTTGGCTTCTGGATATCCATGCGTCCTTCTAAGTAACTTTTTATCTAATGAATACTTTACATGTATCTCAGACTTTCCCAAAGAAGTAGTTTCAGTGCTAGCTGGCCCTTCGCTGTCTGGGCCCCAAGCCAGCGATCCCCCAAAAAGCCAATGCGAGGATGAAGAATGACTGGCCCTATCACAGAGGAAGATGTCAGAGAGTTTTCATCCTACATGAACACACATCATCTGAGCATCTTGCCTCTTGATGCTCCCTTCTTAGGACAAACAGGACACAGTGAGAAGAGACATTGGTGTGCCCTTCACACAGACATGTATTCTGACAGTCCTCTGGCTTAGAGATGGGGTGCCTCCTTGTCTTTGAGCAGCTCTCGGGGCACTATTTCTCTTCCTGTAACACCCAGGTGGATGTTCCTTTACATCCATGAGCATCTAGATACAATATGTGCCAAAATCAATACAAAGGACACAGAAGGCTTACAGAACAATGGACACTAAACCAAACAGATGCAGTAACTGAACACCTCATTATGCCTCCCCTCTACCCCCAAAGCACTAGGCCCAGATAATTTTATGGGTAAATTCTACCAAATGTTCAAGGAACAGATAATCTCCATCTTACAAGTTTCTCTTGAGCATGGAAAAAGAAGAGATGCTGATCATACTAATGTCTACCCTTGATTCCAAGGTTGGATAAGAACAGTGAAAGAACCAGAAATAATAAGCCAATGTTCCCTAATTAATAAGCCAAATTCTGGAATAAAATATTAGCTAATGAAATCTAGTAGTAAGAATTATAATCAAGTGCTTTCTATCTCGGAATGTTCAAGCATGATAGGAAATCTGATCAGTCTACCAGTGTAATTCATCCCATCACTGGTTCTAAAGCAGGGGCCCCCAGTCCCTGGGCCCAGACTGGTACCAGTTCATGGCCTGTTAGGAACCGGACTGGACAGCAGGAGGTGAGTGTAGGTTGGGCAGGTGAAGCTTCGTCTGTATTTACAGCCCTCCCCAAACTCGCATTACCACCTGAGCTCTGCCTCCCATGGGATCAACAGGGGCATTAGATTCTCATAGGAGTGCAAACCCTCCTGTGAACTGCGCATGTGAGGGAGCTAGATCACTTGCTTCTTATAAGAATCTAATGCCTGACAGTCTGAGGTGAAGCTGGGTGGGGATGCTAGCACCAGGGAGCGGCTGCAAATACAGATCATCATTAGCAGAGAGGTTGGACTTCACAGAGACATAATAAATCAAATGCTTGCAGACTAATATCAAAACTCTAGAGGGCTTCCAGCCAAGATGGAGATGTAAGCAGATATGCTTCACTTCCTCACACAACCAAAAGAAGGATAACAACCAATTTAAAAACAAAAAACAACCCAAAATGCCAGAAAATCTGACAACCAGGGAGTTAAAGAAACATTCATACAGACTGGTAGGAGGGGTGGAGATGGGAAGCTGGAACAGTGAGGATAAATGACAAGGTAGCAACTGGCAGACCAGGGTGGGGGAGGCAGGTTCTGGTGGAGTGGGCTATCCCACATTTGCGTGAGGATAAGCTGCGATGAGCAACTGGGGAGTGAGACAGACCACACAACCCAAGGTTCCAGCACTGGGAAATAAAGCCTCAAAACCTTTGGCCACAAAAACCTGTGGGGGTTGCAGCAGTGGGAGAAACTCCTAGTCTCATGGGAGAGTCTGTTGGAGGGACCCATGGGGTCCTAGACATACACAAACCCACCGACCTGGGAATCAGCACCAGAAAAGGCACAATCCACTTGCGGGTAGCAGGGGAAGTGACTGAAAGCTAGGCAAGAGCTGAGCAAGTGGCATTGTTCCCTCTCTGGCCCTTCCCCCACATACAGTGCCACAAGGTAGCAACCTGGGTTTCCCTGCCCTGGTGAATACTTAAGGCTCCCCTCTGACAACATAGCAGGTGTGCCGAGACAAAGAAACATGGCCCAAATGAAAGAACAGATCAAAACTCCAGAAAAAAAAATACTAAGTGATAAGGAGATAGCCAACCTATCATATGTAAAGTTCAAAACACAGGTAATCAGGATTCTCACAGAAATAATTGAGATGTAAAATAAAGGCAGAAATGAAGGATATGCAAAGGGAAATAAAACAAAATATACAGGGAACCAACAGTGAAGGGAAAAAAACTGGGACTTAAATCAACGATTTGGAACAGAAGGAAGAAATAAACATACAACCAGGACAGAATGAAGAAATAAACACTCAAAAAAAATGAGGAGAGGCTTAGGAACCTCTGGGACAACTTTAAACTTTCCAACATCTAAATCATAGGGATGATGGAGAAGAGGAAGAGCAAGAAATGGAAAACTTATTTGAAAAGGTAAAGGAGAACTTCCCCAATCTGGCAAAGGAAGCAGACTTCCAGGAAGTCCAGGAGGCCCAGAGAGTCCCAGAGAAGTCAGACCCAAGGAAGCACACACCAAGGCATATCATAATTATATTAGCCAAGATTAAAGATAAGAAGAGAATCTTAAAAACAGCAAGAGGAAAAAAAGAGAGTTACCTACGAAGGTATGCCCATAAGCCTATCAGCTGATTTAGCAAAAGAAACCTTACAGGCAAGAAAGGGCTGGAAAGAAGTTTTTGAAGGCATGAAAAGCAAGGACCTACATCCAAGATTGCTCTATCCAGGAAAGCTATCATTTAGAATGGAAGGGCAGATAAAGTGCTTCCCAGAAAAGAACAAGTTAAAGGAGTTCATCACCCAGACCTTATTATATGAAATGTTAAGAAAACTTATCTAAGAAAAAGAATAAGATAAAAAATATGAACAGTAAAATAACAACAGACTCACAACTATCAACAATTGAACCTAAAAAACAAAAACAAAAACTAAGCAAACGACTAGAACAGAAACAGAATCACAAAAACGGAGATCATATGGAGGGTTATCAGCAGAGAGAGGGAGAGGAAGAGAGGGGAGAATGGGGAAAAGATACAGGGAATAAGAAGCATAAATGGTAGGTACAAAATAGACAGGGGGAGGTTAGGAATAGAATGGGAAATGGAGAAGCCAAAGAACTTACATGTACAACCCATGGACATAAACTAAGGGGGAGGGGGTATATTGGAGGGAGGAAGGGTGCAGGGCAGAAGAGATAAAGGGGAGCAAAATATGGAACAACTGTAATAGCATAATCAATAAAATATACATAAAGATGGAAAAAAATAAAGGACACGTGCTTGCCCTGAAAAAACAAATCAGTCAGTGGCAAGTGACAATTAAGCTGCACCTTTATCGCCTCTCTGGTGGCAGGCTATAAAGACATTCCCCCATCCCCACCTGTGGAAAAACTGTCTTCCAAGAAACCAGTCCCTAGTGCCAAAACACTTGGGGACCGCTGTTCTAAATAACCAAGATGGGTATCTCAAAGGATGTAGTTTAGACAAAGCATTTGTTAAAGTGTTATTCATATTTAAGATAAAGCATTCTTAGAAGAACTTAGCAGGGCACTCCCTGAAACTGCAAATGGTTATCTATTATCACCAACCCACAGAAAACATCACTCTCAGAAGAGAAAATGGAGAGACATTCCCTTTATGGTCTGGAAGAAGGGGAAGATGCTCACAATTACTGCTGCTCTCCAGCAACCTATGGAGGTCTTGGCCAGTGCAATAACACATGAAAGAAAATAAGAAACATAAAGACTGGAAAAGATGAGACAAGATTGCCATTGTTCGTAGATACTATGTTTATCTATACTTAGAGGTTTGCCAAGTTGTAAGATACAAGACACTATCCCAAGGTCAACTGTAGTTCTCTATATCCAACATACCAACCGGAAAAAGAATAAGAGATAACATACTATTCACAATAGTATCAAACATTATACATTATTTAGAAATTTAAGTTCAAAGATCTTTATAGAAAAATGTATACAAATTCTCTTAAGGGATACAAAGGAAGACTAAGTAAGTAGAAAGATGTGCCACAATTATGGATCAAAACACCACATTTGAATTACCCATTTCCAGTCCTGCAGTGTGGCGGACCCTGGCCAGCAGAGTCCACCTGTCATAGCTTATGGAGAGAATGAATGCACAGGTGACAACAATCTTGTGGAGAAAAAGGGAACAGACACTACTACTCTCTCAAGGGGAGAGTGCCTATGGGTGCCTTGGCCACTCCCTCAAGAGGGGAGCACCCTTGTGGCTCTTAAATCCTCAACCTGTGCCTGTGGGGTGGGGCAACTGCCAGAGAGAGAGAGAGCCAGACTTCTGCTTACTAAAGAAAGTGTGGTCGCAAGAAAGGGCAACCTTGGAAAGATACCTTTTTTAAATCTGGCGCCCAAACAGGGACGCAAAGGCTATCAGCCACATCTGGCGCCCAGGAACAGGGACGTGGGCAGAATGCGCGCAACGGCCCAGGTGAGGACCTACGATCCTGAGTGCTTTTCAGAGGGCATAGGGTGTGTTGTATTTTAGGGAAAAAGGGTATCTTTCCAAGGTTGCCCTTTCTTGCGACCACACTTTCTTTAGTAAGCAGAAGCCTTGCTCTCTCTCTCTGGCAGTTGCCCTACCCCACAGGCACAGGTCGAGCATTTAAGAACCACAAGGGTGCTCCCCTCTTGAGGGAGTGGCCAAGACACCCATAGGCACTCTCTCCTTGAGAGAGTAGCCGTGCCTGTTCCCTTTTGCTCCACAAGATTGTTGTCACCTGTGCATTCATTCTCCCCATAAGCCATAACAGGCGGACTCTGTTGGCTAGGGTCCTCCACACTGCAGAGTCCCCTAGGGGACTCTAGGAAGCCCTCCTCCAGGAAGCCCTCCTTGACTCTCAGGGCAGGACTTAGGGACTGCAGGTCTGTCTGTGCTTTCACAGCCCCTGTGCCAATCTCTGCATTAGCACTGTGTCATCTGGCAGTCTCTGCCCCTTCCCCAGACAGTGAGCTCTCTGCAGGCAGAGGTTGAATCTTCCTGTCTCTGCACTCCTAGCATTTTGCTTGGAGTGCTTGCAATATAGCAACTACTCAATTAAGGCTCATTGCACAAATGGATAAAAGAGAAACAGGCCCCTGTTTGCATTTCCCACTTATTTGCTATCTATCGAGATAAACACAAGAACCATATTCATTAATGAGCAATGGATAAGGTAACTAAAATAAAGAAGAGGAAGTTAAAGAAGCTCTATAAATCTCATTTCCAAAGATCTCCACAGAATAGACTGATTTATGAAAGGTCTTCACTGACCCACTAGAAAGGGGTTTGAAACTCTGGTGAATCTTAGAGACTGTTAAAAAAAAAAAAGCATGACTGGATCCCATCGCAGGCACCAGGAATCAGATTCTTTGGGAGATAAAATTCAGGTACGCCTGTATTTTGTGTGTATCTGGATCAGCAGTGGTACAATGGACCGTTCTCTAAGTGATTCTGGCACATGCCACTGTTCGCACAGCTGCTCTCTGAGGGTAAGGCTGGCAAAGGGTTTTTGCAGGACCTGAAAGATGACTTCACAATACTGTGTGAGTTGGATTCCCGGCCAGTAGTGATAGTGCACCCTCCGTCTTTAGTCTGAAACGAGAAATCCAGACTAGACTTTCACTTAAACAAGGCATCATAAAAAAGAGAGCAGGTGTGAAAACAGTATTGGATTTACACATTAACACCAAATGGGTCCAAAACACAGTGTTTCAATTAAGTCACACACCAAATGCCTTCCATGTTATTTTCATCAAGAACGAAGGCCACCATTCCATGGCAAAGAAATGTACTGACAGATTTATTGGGCATCTCTCCCCCACCAAACTGTAGTTCAAAGGGAAAGTGTTCCTCTAAAGTGTGACTTAAGGTGTTTACATATTGCAGAGGAGATCATTCAAAACTACGTGTGTTCGGGTGTTTTGTGTAATGGCCGCTGCACTGTGCTGTCTGGGTTCCCCGCAGGACCGAGGCTGGAGACTCACAGCGGCCCCTCCTGGGAGCCGTCATCAGCACAAGGAAGCTGCTTTGTTCCTGGGGCACCTGCCTTTCCTGGGGACAGCCAGCCTCTGCTGACTGCTTGATGGAGGGCTATAAAGTTGTCCCTTGCCTTTACTGGGACGGCTCTGAAGGGTCACTCCAGCCCCAGAACTCCCCGTAAGATGAGCTGAGGTCTCCATCCCCTGCACCTACTCCCGCATCCTTGCCCCGCCCTGGTGTTTTCCCCGAGCTCTGTCCCCACCAAGCTCCCTGCACGGTCTCCCGCTGTGTTTCCTGGGGAACCCAACCTGTGACATCTGTCTGCTTTGTGTCGCAGGACTTGATTCTCTGGTTAGATTTTAAACTCATATGATAAAATACCTTAAGATGTCATAATACCAAGTACAGTGCTAAGCGAAATATTGGCCGATTCTCATTTCTGCCTTTCAAATACTTCTAATGTCCCTCCTTTTTAGCAGAGGCCCAGCTATCAGATGGCTTAGGCTGAGACTCTAGCTCTACCAATCACTTAGGGGAAATCACTTAACTTCTCTTTCATCTACAAAATAGGATTAATAACAGTACTTAGTCCTCGGGTTGCTGTGATGAATAAATGGTATGCTGTATGTGAAGCACTTAGCACAGTGCGTTAGTAAATGGTGGCTGCTGTTCTCATTGAAGGTGTGAGGCTGAGACCACTCTGGTGGCCTTAGGTATCACCTTCCTCAGTCATCACTTTACTCCTTGATTTTTTCTTTTTTAAAATTGATATATATTATAAATATTTATTTATTTATTTTTAGAAAGGGGAAGGAGGGAGAAGGAAAGGGAAAGAAACATCCATGTGCAGTCGCCTCTCATGCACCCCCTACTGGGGACCTGGCCCGCAACCCAGGCAGGTGCCCTGACTGGGAATCAAACCCGTGACCCTTTGGCTCACAGGCCAGCAACTCAATCCACTGAGTCACACCAGCCACAGCTGATTTTTTTTCCTCTTAATAGAATCTGGTCTTCCTGCCTCTCCGTGCTCCTCATCCTTACCCCTTTCCTCCAATACCACAATGCTACCAAATTAATTTTCTTAAAATATCGCTTTCATTACATCACTCCTCAGCTCAAAGTTCTTTATGGAGTGCTCTCACTTATTTTCTTTATCAGTCCAAACCCTGCCCAGCTCAGGGTGGACCCCAGGGATCAAACTTCCCCTCAGTCTAAGCCTGTAGCACCCCAGTCCTGAGCCTTTACTCAGGCTAACGTCCCCCCACATTTCCAGTACTGCGTAGTCCAAGGTACCCCTAAAGTTCTAGGTTTTCCTCTGATTTCATAATTGGGACAAAAATCTCCCCTGATAAGTAAGTTCTTCATCAGCGCTTCTTACAGAGGCTGCTGTTATGAGCCGCTCCACTGGTCCTTAGGTACTTTTCACATCATTAACATTTATGAAAGAACGGTAGTAAAAAGTAGAACATACATTTAAAACGAGATTTAGAACACGTTAGGGAAAAAAGTGAATCCCACTCATAAATAATACACAAGACCAAATGCTGAGCTGTGATGAGGTAATGAGACATGTGGAACTTGTCTAAAAGGAGTCAACTGGCTTCCAGATTTGGAGGTCTGATGCCTCTGTGTTATTTTTACGGGTAGGGATTCCATTTTATGAGTAATATTTGGGGCATGGTATCAACAGGCAACAGTTTACAAATTCTTTAAGAAGTTTCCCTGCAGAAAATGTTTAATTAAGCTTGACAGAAACTATCTAGCAGCTTTTATAAGTAATTGCTATTACCCAGAATAGGACCGACTCATAAACTGCATGGTTTCAGAAATGATGAATCAATGAGAATGTTTATAGAAACAGCGTTTTGATTAGTTCCTTCAGACTAACAAATTCATGGCATATGCGATAAACTAGGATTCCTACTGTCAATTAGGAAATCAAAGCCAGCCCTCAAATGTGGCCCTTTGGATAACTGGTCCCAGATTTTGGCCCTGGGAATTGCTAATAGCAACCACCCCACACCTCTGGGCCTCATTCCTGGGATAGTCAGGTTCAAAATTGCTTCAGCTGTCAGCCATGCTAATTGCCACAGTGAGACAGTGTACAGACCAGGTGCATTCTGATCATCATGAAGGCCTGATAAATCAAGCAACAAGTAAATCATTATGAAGCCACAAGTAATAGTGGCTTCATTTTATGTATGCAAGGTCAAGAGCAACAGAAAGTCATTATCAGTTCAATACAGTAATATATCCTCTTTTACTAGGGTATGAATTAACATGAATCCTCCATTTATCCAAAGCACGAATAAGAAATATTTTTTTCTTAGATGGCGCTATGCTCACAGCATATAACTCTTGAGCTTCTAAAAAATCTTTTATGACATCAACCACTATGAAATTATTTTGAATATAGTTTCAGTGTCCAAACACATTTATTAGAAAGTAAATAATGTGTGACAGTTATGGTAACACTCAGCTAATCAATATCAATAACACCTCAGTGAAATTTTACATGTAATTGTTTAATAGGTACAATATTACTCTGTCTTCCCACAAACCACCTTCTATTTTTTCCAGAATGTTCTAGAGCTACTTAGCAAGCACACAGAATAGCAAACCAACAGACTGCAGTGCGGTGCGCCCCAGCCCTCAGGGCCGCCCACGTGGCCCTCCTCCCGGACACCCATCTGAGTGGCTCCGTGCTCTTTTCCATGTGACAATCTCCACTAGAGTCACATGGATTGTAAACTCTTGTTTCCAGTCCGTATTTCAATAGAAATTTTTGTCCTGTAGAAACTCTTGATAAAAAAACAGTATGATTATTAGTACTTGTCATGAATTTCATACTGTATTTATCAGAAATCTAAATTGCTATCAACTTTAAGTTACATACTGACTTCCTAGATGTTAAAATGTGGGAAAAAAAGTGTATTTTAGTATCAATAACACACATGCAAAGAACAAGAAGCCCTGTAATCATCTGGATCCTCATTTTATTTTTTTTTTAATCTTTACCCGAGGACATTTTTTTCATCGCTTTTTGGAGAAATGGGAAGGGAAAGGGGAAGGGAGAGAGAGATACACGGATGTGAGGCAGAAGCAACCGTTAGTTGCCTCCTCTACGTGTACCCAGACTGGGGATCGGACCTTCCACTGAGGCATGTGCCGTGGCCAGGAACTGAACCCTCAACCTTTCGGTTAAAGGACAGTGCTCCAACCAAATGAGCCACACTGTTCAGGGCCATCCTCATTTTTAAAGAGGAAGACATTTCAAGGCAAATAAGTGATTTGCTCAAGATGATGCAATAGGGAGTGGCCAATAGTAAGACTGGAAAACAGGCTGGACTCCTGGCCAGAAGCTGGCCCCACTGGTTGTTAGCCTTTTCGACCCTCCACCCCATCTGAGGGCTGAGACGTGCCCATACCAGCAACACCGGTCACTGGACAGTGAGTCTAGGCTACAGGGATGTCGGCGGGGGTGGGGGCTGGGGAGGAGGGGGACGAATCTATCCACTCTGAGGCTTCATTTCTCAAGGCTCATACGAGGTTTTACACAGAATCTGTAGATCTAATTGTGTCATTTGACACCACAACTATTGCTAAGGTTGCTTCAGCTGAGCTATTTGGCTGGAACAATGAGCTAACCTTGATGCCTTCCTGATGACAAATCACCATGCAAAGGAGATGACCTTCGGTGGGTAAAGGGCACACAGATGGTTACAATCCCCAGGCAAAACCTGGTGTGCCTATGGAATCAAAGCTGGACAGTGCTTTTCTATGTCAGTCATCACACACAGATCACCTTACACTTATGCGGAGCATCCTCACGCCTCTGCCTGTCTGCTGTCAGGGAGAAGGAAGAAACATCCACAACTGTGCTTTCCAATGCCGACAATGTCAGGCGCCACAGTAAGCATTTTACATTGCTCACGTCATTTAATTTTTAACAGCATCATGAGATCGGTATTACCGACCTTGTTGTTTGGATGAGAAAACAGAAGATCAGAGATGTTAGGTAACTCTTCCAAGGCCTCACAGGTGGTAAAGTGGGACCTAAAGCCCCAACTGTCTGACCTCAAACACTGGGCTGTTTCCTCTCCGTGCCCCATCCCGCCAGGTCGCCCCAAGGCCTCCGATCACAGCCTCAGTGCAACGGGCAGTGCCCCGATGCTCTTCTTCAACCGACCTCTGGGACTGCACATGTGTTTCTAAAGGGCTGTGTGCGATACCAGCCGAACAAAAGCAATGCCAGGAAACATTCAAATCGCCTCAAAGCTCAGTGGGCATTTCCAGCCAGGCGTTAACCGAATTAGCTGGGGAAATAAACTGCTACTGTCGAACAGACTTCCATCCACGTGTAGTACTTCCGCTCACTAAAGTTCCACCTGGAACAGAGGTGGGCGGGCCATGTGCGTTTGTGTCCTGTTTGGGTCTATACATATGAATGCAATGTACAGAAGAAAAGAAAACTTGAGCCTCAAGGTGACACAATCAATAGGGGAAAAAATGGAAATTTCAACTTGTATTATTAACAAGCTGGATTAAAAATTTGTGCCCGGTAAGTAGTATTGGACCAGGAAGTTAAGTCATGACATAGCAAGCATTTACAGAATCTTAGGAGCTGGCTGCTGGGAGGGGCCAACGTGGGTGGGTCTGAGCACAGCTCTCCTGCTCCCTGGGCTGGTTCCCCAGACGCCGACCACTGCGCTCCAGTGGGTGGGGAGAGACTGTGGGGTGCTCGACAGTGCTCCCATTCTTTTTGCTTAAATTCTTATTGAAGCTCAATTTTTAATTTGTAAAATATGTAAAGATGCAGGAAAGTACAGAAAGTTATACCCAAGTAGTCATTAAATTAAATTTTTGTTAAGTGTGCTTTAGATGTTTTCTTTTGGGGGGAAACACAATATTATCGAGGATGTTGAAGAGCCTTTGGTCTCCCTGGAGATCTCCCTGAGGTCCCTGGAGGGAGCCAATCCCCTCCCTGGAGACCATTGCTGAGGCTGGGGTCTACTCAGGCTCCTATATTGCACATTTTGTGTTGTATTTAAAAATTTGCAGCACTGTAACGTGTCTTCAGTAGCTTGCATTCTTCCCTGTGTTGTTTTTGAGATGTCTCCATGTGGGCCCATATGCATCTAGTTTACTTATTTTAACTGCTGGGCACATGGGGGAGGGTTGCCCTGCGGTATAGACCTACAGGGCGCATTGCTTGCGTTTACGGTGTGCACGTTTTCAGTTTTACTAGAAAGTGCCTCTGTCTTTAAATTCATGCTGTTTCTGTATCCACACAAGACTACTTCCAACAGCACTAGGCCAAGAGAGAAGTTTCATGAAAACTAGGTTCAATGAGCATCATGGTTTTCTTCAAAAGACCACTTTGGGTACTTGGATTCAGATCCGTCCAGGACTGAATGTGTTTTGAGCTTTGGGCTGGGACCAGAAGCGGGAAACAAGAGCCCCTTGCTGTTCAGAGGGGCGCGCCGGCCGTCTGGGGTCTGCGGACACCCGCTCACGCCAGCTGAGGAACTGGTAAATGGCTCCTTTCAGGAAAAAGATAAACAGAAATAAAGAAATGCCAGAGCTAACTAGAAAATTGTTTTCATAATTCAATTTTGTTTTACATAACCTTGCTCCCCAAATGTTAGCAATTTAGCTCAAAGAGCTGTTAGTGTTATTAAATAGTCAGTAAATGTTGCAAAGAGACAGCTCAGCAAAACTCACAAATCGAGAAACCATTTTATGATCATTGTTTCACCTCTGGGGGTGGCTTAGCTGCGTTTTGTCCCAGGCCCCTGGGGCCCAGAGGTAATAACATCTGTATTTTTAAGACCAGCTTTGCACCACACCTGCATGTCAATTCCCTTTTTTGACTTCTGCCTCTAAACCAAAGCCAAATGTTTGGCTACAGATTTGGTTTCCAGGATTCGGCTGAGTATTAAATACAACAGCTTCACGACTTCACTGGTCCCACAGACATTTTTTTTTTAAGTGATATTAATTGAGTCCTGGGAAAGTTTAAAAAATTGAAATTCTCAGAGGAAAAGGAGAAGCAAGAAAGCGCGAGAGGAGAAGAAGAAAAGGGACAGGAGATGGGAATTTACTGACAAAAACGCAAATTAAATCTAAATGATGATGGAAAAATGTTAAACTAAAAAAATGTAAGAAAAATTATAGTCTAATTTCATGTACTTCCATTAATTTATTTCTGGCATGTATCTGATTTTATTTAAAAGGTAGAGGTTTGCTACTAAACATTCTAAAAACAACTGAGTGATTTGAGATAGGATTTTGAGGAATTCAAGAAATCTCAGATTGCAGTTCCTGTTAGTTGACATTCGCTGTGATATCATATGAGGCAGTGTGAATCAGTTCTCTAACTTACAAATTATCTTCTAATAATTAGAAGTAATTACAGATGGACCACTCCCTGGCGACATGTTGAAAGTCGCTTTAAACTGATGGTGAAACCCTTCTGAATCCCTGGCTCCAGGTACAAGGCTACTGTGAGCAGCTGACTGGAAAATAATGTGAGTGGAGCCTCCATGGGCTCTTCCTGCACAGAGGCCCTGGTCTGGAAAGATTTCTTGTTGAGAGTCAATCCTATTCATGATGAATGAAGTGGGACTGTCGTGGATGCTTGGGGTTGAAGACCACCCAGCTAGAAAACTTCTGGCCCAAGGCAGGAATCCCATCTACGGCTTCCCGGAGCAGGTCATCCAGCCACAGCTGGAGTGAAGGGTGCTCTTTGCACCTGGAGGCAGCAAAATTCTATTTTCTAGGAAATTCTTCTTTATGGTGGGTTGAATTTGGGCCCCGTTATGTCCGTCCATGAGCCCCAGTTCTGTGACTGTGAGTGGTACAGAAGAGAGAGTCATCTCTGTTCCAGAGCTTTGTGGAAGGTGGGCCTCTGCCCACCTCTACCGATTACTCTCCAGGTCACACCGTGAAGGCTCTCATCTGACAGGAACCCAAATGCTGGGTCCCCGTCACCCTCTCTTGGGTGTGTCCTAGTTTATCAGAGTTCTTGGTAAAATAAACTGCTCCGAACGCAACATAAGGTGGTCTGACCAGCAAAACTCAGGAGGACTGTGATTGCTCAGGGCCCTAGATTTCTATTAATGCAATATACAATTGGATTCACTGTTTAAATCTTTTCATCACACGAGTGGTTTTTAATGGTCAGCTCAAATTTCCTGATCATTTCTAGATGAATTGCAGATTTTTCCAACCAGCTATTTAAGTTTCTTCCAGAGTTTTTCATTTTTTTAAGTCCTCACCAGAGGACATGCTTATTGATTTTAGAGAGGGGGATGGAGGGAGGGGGAGGGGGAGAAGCATCAATTGTTTCTCCTAAGTGCCCGGACCAGGGACTAAACCCACAATCTAGGCATGTGCCCCGGCCGGGATGAAACCACAACCTTTCGGTTTAGGGGAGAATGTCCAAGCAACTTGAGCCACACTGGTCAGGGCAAGACTTTTTTTTTTTTTTTGAATTAACATCAAGTTTAGGTATCAGTAGCTGCCAAATTTTACCCTGCTTCCATTTTGAAAATGCAGACATTCGTCTGTTGCGAATCTTCTGGTCTCTCATTCAATCAGCACACTTGCACTTGTGTGTCCATCCTGGGCCAGACCCTGTGCTGGGGCTTGGGAAGGAATAGTCAGTGAGACACGGTCTCTGCCTCGGGGCACTTGTGTCCAGTGGGCAGAGTCATCAGAGTGACCAGAAGGCTGTGGCAGCTGGGGAAGAAGTTGCCGGGGCGTGCACTCTAGGAGATGCCCACACTAAGGAGGCGTCTCTCCCTGGGGTTCTGGGGCCAGCCTGCACCCAGTTAGTGTCGGCAGGAGCCCGGGCTCATCTCAATGCCTGGGGTCTCCGCCTCCTCACTTTCCCGGGCCGCCGGTGCTGCTTTACCCTGGTAGTTCGAATTTTTCTCGGGTAAAGAGCAATTTCCACCCAGGGAAAGGCAGAATCCCTGTTTCTCTTTGATAGCATTGGCATTATTCTCGGGGTTCTAAGGAGTAGGCCTGACCTTTTCCTCTCTTCCTCTGGCTCTAAAGGATGACAAAGATAGCATGAAGAGGAGGGGGAGGAAGAGCAGCTTCCACTTCTTGAACACTCACTCTCTATAAAACACATGTCCTATGTACATATACCTCGTATGTGCTCCTTTAATACTTTTAAAGCTCACAGCAACCTTCTGAGGGAGGTGCTTTTCTCCTCATGTACAGCTGGGAAAGCAGGCTCAGTGGCTTGTCTGGTGTCACATGATTAGGGTCCCAAACCCAGGATTCCTGCTCCCCAATGCACATGTCACCCTGACCACTTGGTCTGCTGCCCTGCTTTTACCTGTAGACGAACAAGACACATGATCATCTAGATGCCCCTCTTTCACGGGTCCTGACCGGCTCCAGCCCTGACCCCGTTGCCCTAAGTTCCACTGCTGGGCGTTCATCCTCAGCCCCCTCCCCTGCCCCTGTGGCCAACTTTTCGGATGCCTACGCTCAGATCTCCCAGCATCATCTCATGGATTTCTCTGGAAGTTTCCCTGTTTCCTTGGCTTTCATCTTCTTTCAGTGATGTTCCACATCATCGTGAAGTGAGTTAAGTCTAGGGGTGTGATATTGGTTGTCTTATTTTGTTACCTCCCAACTTAGTGACGTTTAAATTTATGTTCAGCCTTCCGTCCCTCAGGAGCCACATTTCTCTTAGGAGTCTCCCATCAGGCCACCTTGTTTATCTTTTCTGAAAACAGAGATCCTGAGCATCACCCGGACCTCATTTCCATTTTTCCATTTCCATTTAAAAGGGGAGAGTGGAGGAGCCAGGGAAGAAGCTGAGAGCCATAAAACACTGGCCCACTGTTCTCATTTGCAAAACTAAATGCCTGCCAGTTGATTTACATGGAAGGTAGTGTAATCTAAGAACTGCTCCCAATGCCAGCCCTTTCTGAGGTCCTATTTTTAGGGCAGCATTTGGCAGGGAGGGTAGCACCTTCCTTTCCCACAAGCTGGGACACCACCTCACACCCAGGCCTGCTCTGCTGGTTGGAAAAGGACCCGACACAACACCCAGATGCAGTTGGTTTCGGAAACTTCTGGGGGTTTCACCTACATGCACGGAGATGCTTCTTGCCCTGCCAGGCTCAGCTCCTTGTCTGTCCCCACGGTGAAAGGAGGGCGCGACAGTGCCGAGTGTCCCTGGCTCCCGTCGCTGCCCTCTTCAAGGTTCCACATCTTCCCTCTCCACTCAGTCTCCTCTTCGGAGAAACCTTCCACACTGACTCTGACTAGCTCCGGGCCCTCCCTCTCCTCCTGCACTTGAAGTATGTATCCCAACCATACGTTTCTGGATTTAATTAAATAATTTCAGAAACAGTTATTTAAACATTTCAGATTTATGGCTTTTCTTTCCAATGAGGTGATTATAAAGTCAGCACCAAATCTTACTCTTCTCAAAAATCCAGTGCAGGGTTGAGCCAGGCAGTGAGTAAAACCTTCTGGTCTAGGCTGACGAAGTCTTTGACAGACATGACTATTCCCTTAGGAAGGCCACTAGAATCTCAGATAAGTAGAGGGCTCCAATAAAGCACATACATCATTTAAGTGATAATAACATACATATCAACAAAGCCACGGAGTGCTTTGAAATAATATAAGCAGGACAGCTTCACAGCTTAAACCAAATGATGTTCAGCAAACATCCTTTAGAGATCTGCCCTCATGCTTCCTAACAGATCGCTCAGTCACAGCCGTCATAGGAGGTCAGGGAGACAGGAGAGTCCAAGACGATCCTCAGAGTTTAACTTCAATTGACCTGGGAAACTGACAATTCCATTTGGAGAAATAGAAATATTCGGGAAAGGCCACGGTTTTGGTTTGCTCTCTGCAGCGTGACATTTGGTAGTTGGACAGAAGTGAGATAAATGAGTGGAAACATTCCGTGTGGAGAATGGAGACCGGACAAGCTGTCTTAAGGAGCACGTGTGAGAACCAGGAGAATTCAGTGTTCTGTAAGCCAGCAGAATAGACTCCTCCAGAGGTCTCTGAGGAGGTGGAAAAATGAAACTGTGAAAAGGCAATGAGACGTGGTGGTTAGGCAGTGCCTCGGGAGTGGGGGGCCTGAGTCCAGAGGGGGCTCCGTAAGAGCAGGAAGCAAATGGTGGTGAGGAAACGCATGAGTAGGAGGAGTTCTTCCCAAACAATTTGGGAAGAAGGCCTTTATTTGGAGCAGACAGAGAAACATTTAGCCAAAACACAGTAGCTGGATTTTGGAGAAAGACAGGGTGCTTGAGGAAGCAAACACTTCTATTCTACCATTTGCTGTCCACCCCTGACCATGGAAGTTAAATGCCGGTAGCTGGCTTCTGTGGCTAATAGGCACATTAATAATTGTCCCCTGTAGTGAGGGGAGGATGAGGGAGAGTCTATTTACTCGGTGAGTTTATGGCCTGATATACAGGCGGCAGAGCCTCATTCAGGCCATAGATGGAGATCAGTAATGCTACACTTGAGCCAGATGAACTATACTTACACCCCACATAAAAGGAAGCACACTGGTCAGCTGGGAATTTGGCCTACATCCCACCTAATGAGGGCTGGTTTGTGGAGCACAACACGGCATGCAATCCACGTGTGGACAGAAGCGTGCTTCAGAGTACGACCGTTGGCGTGGATATAGGAACATAGGCAGGTTGTAGAAAAACATCGACACGGTCGGACCAGGTTTGCTTGGGTGGATGTGGGGAATCACGAAGACGACAGGGTCTAGATGAGAGAAGTTTGGAGACGGAGATCGTGACCCATTTTGTGTGGGACGCCAGGGACTCATACATAGTCTAAGGGTTCACTGGCTCAACATTGTCAAAAAAATAACGGACAAATCGATAAATCCTACTTCTATTTATGTATGAGTTTTCCAAATCAGCCTTTCCTAAAGTTGTTCTGAATATGCAGGATTTTGAAAGGTGGCTAAAAACCTCCCTGCCCCCCACCCCCAGCCCCCAAACAACGGCTCCATGGACATGAAGGCTGGGAAATGCTAAATTATACAAAGGCAACCAGGTTTCCTAAGTGCGAGATACCTCAGAGTCTTTACTATGCCAGGGGGCCTTGTGAATCTCCTCCACAGGCATATAACACACAGCATTTCTTGAACTGATCCGCACACAAAGCCCTTCCGGTGCAGGCCTGCCACAGGCCTGGGGGCTCTGGAAGACCAGGAAAGGCCGCTCTGCATGTGCAAACTCTGTGCCTGCGACCACGGCCCTTAGTGCATGAGAACGCACTCAGTTTTCCATGAAGTCCAGGTGACTCTCACAATGCTTTTTAATTAAGGAAGCCGACTCCACAAACACTTGACCTCGGTTATTTGTATGACCAGGTGGTTAAGGCCTTTATTAAACAGACAATACCCTTCAAAATGGAATTATTATGAACAGCACAATTTATAACCTTGCTAACTCCTTACTGGTGGCGATAGTGCTCTGTCTTCAGCCACATTTAGCACCTGTGACAATCGCCCACCTTGCTCCAAGCTCCCTGGAGAGCCTTGGACTGAGCCTAATTGATATGGGAACGTATCAATGCCCCGACTCTCTGCTGGGAAACACTTTCACAGCTGGGGCCTCTTTCTCAGTGTGACCTTTGCAATTGCACAGTTCAGAAGGCAAAGCAGCAGGCTTGAGAGGAAGTTGAATGGCCTCCCATTCCCACCCCGAGGCAATGTGTCAAAAGCTGAAGCAGCTGCATAGCCCTCTTTTCTCTGTCAACAGCTGCAGCCATGGAACCGCCCCTTCCCTGGGTGTGGGCCCCCCCCCTCCCCAAAGCTGCATGGTAGGTGTCCTAGGGATTCACACTCTAACAATCCAGCAACCTCTCAGAGCCTGGGACCATTCTGGCTGCCTGTGGCCTGCTCTTGAAATTCCAGACCTGCCACCTCTGTGCATTTTCTCTAGGAAACATCTGTTTTCAGAAACTCTACAATCCAGGCACCATCTCACAAAGAAGTTTGCTTCGGACACCTGGAGTTGGGGCAGTGACTTGAAACTGTGAGCTTATCCAAGCTTAGAAAGCCTCGCTGCCTTTTTTACAAAGGGCCTCAATCCCCCTTCAGTGAGTACACTGACAAAAGCACAGAGATGCTGTTCATTCATGACCCTTTTCCCAAGGCCTTCCGGGCCTCGGCCCCTCTCTGACCACACACCCAGTGTTTCCCATCCCTTTCCCGAGAAATGGCTAACAATGTGTCTTTCAAATGGCCCAGTACTCCTGGGGCCCCAAACGTCCTAGCTACAAATGGTACATGACACTCCTGGACTTAAGGGCCTCTATACAGCACCAGTTCATGGCAAAGAGCTTTCCTCGACTTCTGCTCCTGACCTCTGCCTAGTTTTCCAACTTACGTGCTCATCGGCGCCCTCGTGGGTCCAGGCATTCCAGCCCACGGTCCCTGCCTCTTTACCCTGTTGTGTTGTAGGCTCTGCCTCAGTGGCCCTCATCGGCCAGGCAACAGCAAGCACCCTTTAAGTTCTGACTGAAATGTCATTTCCTCTGAAGCCCTCCCTGACCTCCCCAGGCAGGGTTACCCTTCTCTTTCCTCCACACAAAACACTAATCGCTCACTCGTCATGTCGCACAGTGGTGGGTTGTGGCGAAGTTGTCTCTCCCGTGTCTTAGGCTGAGAGCTCCCAAAGGTGCCCAGCACTCAGCACAGAGCAGGTGTCCACAGCGTCGCTGAAAAAAGACAACTGCTGAGTTTCCGTGGTGAATGGGCGCAGGCGTTGCTGAGGGAGAGAACTAGCTTCCGTGGGAAACACAGGCAGTGGGAAGCAGGTCGCAGCAAAGTGGAACAGGCTGGCCTGGTCCTGACTGCCCTCAGTCGAGTTCTAGAAGGAAAATGCCAACACTTCCATTTTCAAGGAAAAACCTAGGCCCCTCCAAATGCCTGATGCCCGAAGTAGGGGATGAGTACGACGGTACCAGACAACTGGAAGGATCAGGGAAACAGGAGGGAAATGTAACCTGTCCACTGGAACTGCCACTGCCACTCGCCAGACGGACTGATGCCCCGCTGGCAGGGTGGCACTGCCGAGGGGCCAGTGCACGCACGTTGGCCGTAACGCCAACGCGTTTTCTTTTAAAGTACCTAAGTGCACTTTTTAAATTGCCAGGGCCTCTGCAAGTAGTTGTACGTTAAGAACAGAGGACACCATGCTGTTCACTCATGCAGTCCTCTCCACAGTCCAGCCTTTCTCTCTTCTCTTCTTCCTCCCCACTGCCCACACACGCACACATATAAATGCATACGTACATAAGTACACATACAGGGGTATGTACACACACATCGAGTCGCTCCGAGGGCATCCCTCTCTGTTCCCCGCCAATTTATATTGGGGAGTGACTGTCCAAGTGTCACTTTCCCTTACGTGGGTAAAGAGGTATGAAGACAGGCATTCGATACAACACGGGGAAGGAGAGGCTACGACTGTATGAGTATATTCCAGTGAATGCAGGCAGACCTGGTTTTATTGCGTGCTTCATTGCATTTCACAGGTGTTGCTTTTTTTAAAAAAATAAACTGAAGGTACAACCTGCCGCCTGCAAAAAGACGCCTCACTTTAACACAGCACTCACTTTGTTGCGATGATCTGGACGGGAGCCACGGTATCGTCGACGTGTGGCCTGTATGTGAGTGAACGTGTGTAAATCACCTGCGTCTGCTCATGAGCCCAGTGTTCGTGAACTCCTGGAACTTGGAATGTCCTGCACACCTGTCCCTCCTGGTGCGGGGCAGACTCTTTCTCAAAGGACAGTCCATTTGTCAGTTTGAGAAGTTCTGTCGTGGAAAAATTACCATGGCCTCGAGTGTGCCCCAAGGCCTCCGTAAGGATGGTCACTGTGGTCACCGTCTGTCGTCCAGTGTCTCTCGAGTTCATTCTCCCTTACTGACCGGGGCAAAGGACAAAATCCAGGGAAATGGAGGAGGGCGGAAGCCGGAAGGCAGAGCCCAGCAGTGGGGAGACACACCCCACTGGGCAAAGCAACACCAGCTGCTGTTTCCTCTGAGACTCACGAGTGGCCGTCACTGATTACTCATGAGTCCAGTGGGGCCCCCCGGGCAGTGCCAGCACGCTCTTCAAGTTAGGGAAGCGGTGCGCACAACTCAAAGCCCTGTGAAACCGACCACTTACATCAGCGAGGTCCCTTTGCAAACAGTGTTCACCTCTTTGCTGTTGACAACAGTCTTGGACTCCACCCCAGAGGGCCTGTCTTTCATTTGGACTGCTTATGGGGCCCCAAACGTGCCTGACAGAGCTCATTTTCTCTAAGTTCCTGGCATACAGTGAGCACTCAATAAATAGTAGTTCTGATTGTTATTTTTCTTACACTTCCCATGTGTGACCAGTGAGATTACTGGCCAATTTGGGTCTTTCAAGAAAGCAGATCAAATCCATGTGGCTAATCTGGCCCAAAGCCTGAGTTAAATCCTGAGGTGACCCTGGACCTGGGTGTCATTACCTGTGACCGTGGGGTCTGGAAAGCAGAAGTGGTACGGGAGGAATCAGAGATGGAGCCGAACTGAGGACGACTCAACCTTATTCCTGGCGAAACGACCTTCTGCAATTAGAACTACGCAACTCTGTTTAGGCAGTGCTGCAGCCAGTCCTCTTTGTGGGCCGATTTGTACCAACTCATGTATGTTCCTTATTAACATTAATAACCTACATTACATTTTCAGTTCTTCTTTCCCCTCGCTCCACATAATCAGTCTTCAGCCCATAAATGCCCACAGAATGAGAAGCCGTGTATGAAGACAGGGTTCTCTCGTGTCAGCTGGTTAATCTTCAGAGTCACCGCCAATATGCAAGCCAGCACGAAGGAGAGCAGGCCAAGGGGACCTTGTACGTCATGTCACTCTCCAGATTTAAAATTCTCCCGAGGAGTGTCCCCCGCCTGCCCAGGGAGAGGGGGCGAGATGGCTCTCGAATCAGCCAAGTCTGGTGGTGGTTCTGTCTTTTACTGGCTGTATGACTTGAAGCCAGTGAGAAAGACCCGCTGGTCTCAGTTTCCTTATCTTTCATGAGAATATTATGAAGATTAAGTGATTTCAAGTTTTAAATCACAACATTCCCTTTTGCAGAGTGCGGAGTCAATGCTGCGGGCTGAGGCACAGATGGGAAGCATTCGATGGAAAGCCATTTGCCGATAAGGATCAGGAGACTAAACCCGCTCACGTCCTTTGACCCCGTCGTGCTAATTACGGGAGTTCATCTTGAAGGCGTGATCCGCAGCAAAGATTCATGCACATGATGTTCACCACAACTTTATTTATATTTTCATAAAACCGAAGGCACCCCGAAAGCGCAGTGCTGGGAGAATGATTAAATAACTCATTGTACTTTCACATAGCAGAATGTTAGGTATTGCTTAAAATAATATTTTTACATAATTTTTAATAATGTGAGAACTCCCCTTTAAATGTTAAGTGATAAAAAGATGGAGGGGAAATTATATATTACCAGGGAGAGATACTTCTGAATGCTAAAACAGAGGATTATTTTCTTCTTTCTACTTTTCGTGTTTTACGACTGTTCTGCAGTGAGTACATTTTTAAAACGGAAAGATCCCCACTAAACTCGAACACACGAACGCCTTCACAAAGGGGGCGTGACGCGGCCCCGCACACCGTGGCGTAAGGGGACGCTCCTCCCTCTCGGCGCCTCACTAAGCTGCTGCTGACTCAGCCCGTCTGCGTGTGTCCCCCCCTCGTTTCCCTCGGACTGGGGGCACTCCCGCACTTCTCAGCTCCCTGAGCCTCCCAGGGCCTCTCTGGTTCTTCCACATGCCCCACTGTGTCGGAAAATTTCTCAGGGCCTCCTGCCCACCCCCTGCTACGCCCATCAGTCTGACTCCAGCTGCACGCCTCCCCTGAGACTTGGGTTCAGTGAGCTTCCATCTCCTCACTCCCCACTTGTAGCCTTCATGTGTAGACACCTTTTGCACCTTGGGATTCTCAGTGCTGGGCATGATACCTGGGTCTCAGCAGTTAGTCAAATGAGTGCAGAAGTGAGAGACTCTTATTTCAACACCTTAACTACCTGTGGTCACCTCTCAAGGTCCTTGTCATTTACAAATGCCATCCATCCTCACCTGTGAGTCATCTTGCAAGCTGGGCCACCTGCCTGTGCCCTTCCCATTACCACTTGTTTCCAGGACAGTATAGCTGCCTTGCTCCAACCTCTGCAGCGGCTCTTAGAGCCCACCTCTCCCAATAAACGGGATTTCCCCTGCACTTCCTGGTCAGGGCCCCCTGGGTCCACTGGCCTCAGTTTCTAGCCAGTGACAGACCATCTCCATCGGTACAATTCCTCCCGCGAAGGCCCCAAACGGCACTGACCGGGTTGCTCCCGGCTGGCCTCTCTTTTCCTACGAACACTTCTCTGCTGGAGCACTGCTGAGCTCCTGGCCTCGAAAAGCTTTGATGAATTCTTTCTTTTCCCCTAATTCATCCCCCAAAGCTAGGCTGCCATCCTGCTCTGCTTCTTTCCCACTCCAAGATGTTTTCAAACATCATCTGGCAATTTTGAGGACAACCACATTACCATTGCCACTTGAAAGGGGTTATTTCTGGGAGGTCTTGTTCCTTTGAGCCATCTGTCCTGTCCACTTGCGGGGTTTGTGGCTCCCAAACTGCGGCTGCCTTGCTGCAGGGGCTTACGTGACGAGCAGTATAAAGTGAGTTATCATGCTGCTGTAAGATGCCCTCATCCTCAAAAGGAGCCCGGTGCCAGCGATAGAGAAGCATATTGCTTCTGGGGCCCCCTGCCAGCCATTGTACCCAGCAGGCTGGAGAGGCCTCTGGGAAAAGGTGCCCTTATCTTTTGCTTTTCCCAAGGAACAAGGAAGGTATTTGAAAGTAGGGAAAAGAAAAAACAACAACAACAAAAAATTAAAACAACCCCCTCCCCAGTGCAAATAGGCAACATTTTTTTTTCTTAATTTGCTGTAGTCAGGCTTCCACCCTTACTACCTACAGATGCTCTTTTCCTGTCAAGTCTGCCGGGGACCAAACCCAGTGAGAGGCACTGGACCCAACAGTGAATCACACCCACCCTCTCACGGGACCTGAAGGGAGCACTGGGCCCAGCTGATCACTCCCCCTCCTCCAAACACCGTCTTCGGGTGGCTTCTGGCACAGCACGCTCTCTGGGGTTAGTCCTCTCTCCCTGGTCCATGTTGGTGAGTCTTAGCTGCTGTCCTGCCATTTCACTGACTTCAAGCACTGTAGCATCGCAGGGCTCCGTCCTCTGACCATCGTCTCTCCTCTGCTTACACTTGGAAAGCCCCTCCAGTCTCTCGGAATCAAACATCACGTTTACTCTCTAGCCGGGAGCTCTCTCTGACCCTGTGACCTCTATACCTGCTAGCTCTCTGACATCTCCACTTAGCTATCCAGGGGGCACCACTGACTTCGCAATCCGAAATCTAGTTCCTGAGCTCCCCTCCCCATCTGTTCCTCTCACAGTCTTCCTCGCCCCAGCTGGGAGCTATTCCATCCTTTCCACCGTTTAGGCCGCAGACTCCAATGTCGCCCTCTGCTCCTGTTTTCCTCTCACAGCCTGCACCCAGCACGCCACTCTCCCCCCAAACCCTTCCCGAGCTCGGACACCTCTCACCGCCTCCGCTGCTGCCCTGTGGCCCAAGACACCCAACAGGCAACGGACTGGCGTCCCCTCTCCTGTCCTGCCCAGGCACTGCTGCCCTCCACACGACAGTCAGTCCTGTCGGAATCAGGGCTCCGGCAGAAACTCTCCCGGGGCCCCCATTTCAACAGCGAATAGGTCAAAGCCTTTAAATGATCTATAACTAGGGTTACCACAAAGATTCTCATCCAAACCAGAACAGTATCTAGAATAAAATAATACCAGGACAATAGGTATAAATTTGGATGGTCCTAGCAAACAAGATTTATGTTTATCCTTCTTATAAAACCTAACAATCTGGTCGACTGTCAACTTTACGAGGTCGCCCCCTTCTCCTCTCTTCCTAGACCCTCTGCTCCTGCCACACTGGCCTCCTTGCCATTTCCCAAACATGTCGGACGCCCACCCTTCTCGGGGCCTTCTGCCCTGCATGCTGTGCTCCCCTTTGTTTACGTGGCTCGTGCCCGCACCAACCTGCAGTCTCTGCGTAACTGTCGCCTTCCCAGAAACGTATCTGCTGACCATTCTACTGAAAAACGAGGTCCCTACTCCATGCATTTCCTCATGACATTTCTTGCTTTATTTTCCCCCTGGGCGTGTGTTCTGCCATTATTTCTAAAGAATATTTTCACAGGATATAAAACTGTAGGTTGACAGTTCTTTTTTTCTTTCAGCACTTAGGGATGCATTCTACTGTTTTTTGGCTTGCGTATACAATCAATGTTTTATACGCCTAAAACGGTCGGTAATCAACACTGAACATACACACGCGTTTCCCAACCCGTGCCTGCGTGAACGCTTCTGGAGCTCCCCTAAGTCTGCATGAGGGGTCTGTCGATTTGACGGAGATGACACCCCCCTGCCACCACGCACTGGTGCAGCGTCCCGTCTTGCATCCCCATATTCCGGGCCCTTCTTCTGATTCTTCCCCTTGAACTCCCCATGCCCCTCACCTGAGGCCGTCTCTTGGATGTAAGTACATTTGGTCTGCAGTCCCCAGAGTTCGGAGTGGAATGCCATAGATATCCAGTTATATAGTTTCATGCAGCGCAAACCCACCACTCCAGAGGATTACCGTGAAACGGTGTCGGTGAGTAGAATAAAAGATGTCAAAGTGATTTGTACATTGTTGTAAAAATGTCTTGGATTGCCAGTGTGGTTACTCGTACATCTCTGTCACCGGCACAGCAGCCAGGCCCTGCCTCCTACAGTGGGGCCAGGGAAAGGCTGCCCTGACTGGGAGAGGGCCTGGGCAGGAAGCCGGCACAACTCGGTACACGTTCCAATGTCGCTGTCCCAGACTCACTACATCCCAAACCTCTTTCACTATTATCTCCTCCTCACACTGGGCGTCCTTTCTGTTTCATGTCCGTCCTTTGCACCTTGAGGTTTCCAGCCTTCCGGCCTGTCAAACCCAGAGGTAACAAGGAGAGAAACTTAGGAGACTCCTATTACTGTTTCCTCTCCTCCATCTGTGGCCAAGGCTATCATTTTTTTTTTCTTCTAAACCTCTCCCAGATTCGCACCTCCTCTCCCTTTGCACTACCAAAACTTTGAACTAAACCGTCTCCTACTCATGTCCGGATGGCCACAGCTGGCCTTCCTGGCCCATGATACCTTGACCTTAACCTGCCCTATATCGCTGGGAAACCTTCCGGGACGGGTGGTGCCGCCAGCAGGGAGTGCATTTGAAGCTCTTCATAACGTGATCCCCTCCCACAGCCCCTACCTGTCACAGCCTACTAGCTGCAGGCACCAAAACTATTCCATCAGAAGGCTCTGTTAGTCCCTGGGCCCTGGGAGCCAGCCGGCCCGCCAGGGTCTCCGTCGTGACCTGGGGGAGATCCAGATTTGTTCTCATTATCTCCGGAGACAGTATCGAGTGTGTTACTTCCTGCTAGAGACCCACCACCCACTAGGTTGCACACTGTATGGCAGACAACATCAGCGCATTTGTGTGGCAAACCTCATAACTAAGCCTTCAGAAGTCCTGAAAGGGTAGAGGGCAGCATGACCTAGGGGCAAGATCGCAAACTTTGCAGCCAGAAAGCCCCAGCTTCATGACCTTGAGAATGTCACTTGATCTCTTTGAACCTCAGTTTACCTAATTATTTTTAAAAAATTCATATACCGTACAATTTGCCCCTTTAAAGCATACAATTCAGTAGTACATTCACAAGTTGTGCATCCACCTCAGTTGCCAGTCCCAGAGCACTTCAGCACCCCCAAAGGAGCCTCATCCCTGTCAGCATTCATGCCCTGTCCCCCCTGCTGGGCCCTGGCAGCCACCAATTTGCTTCCTGTCTCTGGATTTGCATGAGCCTAAATTTTTATTATCTCCAAACTGAGCATAATAACACTTACTGTACAGGATAGTCGTGAGGCTAGAAGCAATCTTACAGAGCTGCTAGCTCAGCATTTGGCATCTAAGAGCACTTTAACAAATGATTAGAAACCTGCTAATGATTTCTCTGGCACCTTCCAGCTCCCCAGTATGAAACCCTCAGCTCCAGTCAACTCACCTTCCTTACCACGGCCTCCCTTTACCCGCTCCATTCTCACCCAGCAGCTCATTTCCATCCCCTCCATCTCTGCCTCTCCAAACCCAGCACTGAAGGTTGGCTGAAACCCTTTCTCCTACGTGTGAACCTTCCCTGGTGCACCTTCTGTTTTTCCCATGGTTTTCCCAAGCTACCCTCAAGAGAGAAAAAAGCCCTTGCAGCCCAATGTTACAAAATTTCCCACATAATGAGGTGCTGGCCACGACTCCAGGCTAATTGAGTGTGTGTTTGCTCTGGATTTGGCTTTGCGACCCATACAGGAATGCCCTGCACACAGCTGCTTTGTCACATACAGAAAAGAAAAAAGTGCTACAATATTTTCAGAAGAGATTCCTGATCTTGCAACCGAACTTCCAGGGCAAGATGATGCTAAAGTGATAAAGAGTGACGTTTCAGTAGCACCGTAAACGGCAGCTACGTTTGTTCACGTTCTTGTGATTCATGAAATTAGAGCCGTCAAGATCACAGCCTCTGCATGGTTTATTTAGTTTGGGGAACTTCTTAATGAGCTTGACATTTTTATTAGGCTAAAAGTCTTCCACCAAAGGCTGGTGTAATTATAGTCATTTACAAAGTAGCCAATGTGAAAGGAGGCTTGGCAGGCCTATGACAATTTCTTGCTAAGTCCAGCTGCCTGGGAAGGTCCGCCCACTCTCCAGCTCCCCCTACCCGGAAGCCCCAGGCAGGCCTGCAGGCAGTGGCTGGAGCTGGGGTGAGGGTACACGATGACCTGTGACGCTCTATCTAGCTGCAAAATGCTTACGTTCTAGGCTGATCTCACAAGGGCATTGATTCTCCCTGCTCTCCCTGCCCAGCCCTTGTGGGGATAAAGGGAAAGGCCTGCTTTCACCTAACAAGAATTGTTCAATGACAGATGTGTAATGGAATACTTAATGGTTGGCTCGCTGTAGGTAATGGACCTGGATTCAAATCTTGCTTCTATCATTTACCCATTTTGGGTTGTTGGGCAGGTTGTTTACTCTCTCTAAAACAAAGTTTCATCATCATTAAGATGGGCATAACAACATGTAAAGAGCTTATCATCGTGTCTAGAATGTAGTAAGTGTTCAATGATGGCATCGCCACGGCTTAGCTGCCGTCACCGTCATCAGCAGACAGCACAGTCCTCAACCAGGTGTGGAGGTCGTTAATGATGCTGGATGTGGCTGTGAACCCCCAGCTGCAAGAGAACTAAGTTCCAGGGATGTAACATACAACATGACTAAGGTTAGCAATATTGTATGTATATGGGAAAGTTGCTAAGAGTGCAGATCTTAGAAGTTCTCATCACAAGAAAAAAATTATAACTATGCAAGGTGATGGATATTAACTAAAGTTATTGTGATAATCATATATATAATATTAATATATATGTTTTGTACACCTAAAACTAATACAATGTTATATATCAATTATATCTCAATAAAACTAAAACTGAAAATTATAAAAACAAAACAAGATGATTGAATATGATTCATTCAAACAATTCCCAATCTTTCCTTTTCTGCTCCACACCCCGAACATTTAACAAGTGTCTGGTATGTGTAAAGCACTATGCTAGGCATTATGGGAATTTTAATAATTAGGAAGACAGATTCTTATAGGATCTTACAGAAGAGTCAAAGTCATGGAGGCAGGTACTAAGGACAAAGAAAAAAATAAGGGTTCCAAGAGAAGAGCAAACAAAACCCTCTGGAATTTCAGAAGGGGCATATATAAAAGACCAGAGAGGGCTTCCTGGAGGAGGTGGCATCTGAGCAAGCAAAGTTATGATAACATTTGACCTTTGAAAGACTAGGGGATAGGCACTCCAGGGAGAGGGTAAGGGTTTGAAATTCAGAGCGCCGCCTGGTGGCAGTCTTGCACAGGATACCGTCTAATCCACAGTATCGACTGCAGTTAATTAGTGGTATTTTCCCAAGGCCACACTGCTATAAAAATCTTAATTGCTGTTTTAGTCTTTAGGGGAAAAAAAAAGGTTTTTTTTTTCCCCTGTTCAAACCAGTCACTTTGGAAGGGAAATTAAATAGGCTTTTACCAGATGGAGTCATAACAGAAAGATGACACTAACCAAGCCTGGATGTTTCAGCATCTGAGACATGAAAGCTTATAGGAAAACAGAGCCAAAGTACATCTCAGTGAGATTTGTAGCGCCGCTGCTGAAAAGGGACTTCTCACACTGGGTGCATTGTGGGGAGGACACTGGGGCTTTATGCCGCTCCCGGTCTGTGGGCACAAAGGGGGCTCCCCGCACAATGCGGGAGGCCACGCCGGCCCCTGGATACACACACATTCTCCTGGGCCCCTGCCAGCGTCCACCCGAGCAGCTGAGTGGTGGAATAAAACTGTTCTTACTTTTAAAAAATGTTTCTCATCAGATTTTACAGAGAAAATGGAGCGAGACCTTGCCAGGGGGGTGCATGCCGCCCAGCTGATGGAGTGCAGCCACCCCGAGTTCTGATTCGGGCAGAGCTCCTGCTCTCAGATCCTTTCCGTGCGTGAGGCACTCACGATTTCTGTGTCCCCGCAGGTGGCCACGGTCTGGCAGAGCAGCGGACGGTTTGCAGGAGTCTGAGCCTCCCATTTAGGAGCTAAGAGAAAACACGATAATGAGTGCTGGAAGGGCCCCAAGTAGCAGGGCTCGGTCTGAGTGTGTGATGGTGTGAAGGAGTGTACACAACGGCTCATGGTGACCCAGCCCAGGGGGCCCAGACCCTCCTCAGGGACGAACATCCATATTTCCACTTGGATAGAAAAAGCCACAGCAAATCAATTGATACTTATCCTGTACTACTGTGTAACCACTGGCTCAGAGACAGGCTGAATTCACAGAAACATGAATCATGGTCCCCAATCACAGAGATTTACAATTTAGTTTGGGAGGTAAAACTAAGCCACATGAAGTACTTGTGCCTGATGTCATGCAGCGTCTTTACTCAGGCTTTCACATGGTCCTGACTGTACATTCTGACAGTCAGTGCAAGTGGGTTTCAGAGAAAGGAAAAGGTCAGGGTGAGCCTAGGTAGTTGCAAAGGTGTCACCAAGAGGGCAGAACTTCCGCTGTGTTGCTCCTAACACAGGTGGCGCACACCCTTGTGGATCTTTAAGGAATAAGTTCTAAGAGAAACAATAAGCACTCAGCAGTCTTGTGAGACAGCTGCCATCCCAGGTTATCTGGTTTGTCAGAGGTGGGAGGGATCTGAACCTGGGGTTGACCTTGAACCTCACACAGCTGAACGACTATAGTGGAACTCTCGTAAGCCCCCTGTTTTCACTCTAGGTAGTGCAAGAATGGTACGGTTCTTACAGAAGAATATTCAGAGTAATACGTTTTTCTTTCTCTGGATCCTCACAAATTATATGTCTGGAGGGACTGGGAGGAAAAATCAGCACCCAGTGGAGTGTGTCTACTGTGCAGGGGCTCTACAGAAAGAATGGAGAAAGATTCCTTTTCCCTCTTGGGAGCTGGATTACAGAAACGCCGCTCTTGGCACTGGCCGGAGGCATCTGCCATCTGGAAGAACATGAGCAACTCCACTGACAGCGGCACGGATTGCAGACAAGTGCTCGTGGGACGCGGTGGAGGAGCAAGAGTGCGTGGTGGTGTTCTCTCAAACGCTGCCCCCTGGGGTCTTCTGGTCCCCGCCTCAAAAGACCACTTTAGTTACTGTTACCAGCCCGAGTCCTTGGCTGAGTGGAAGACTCCAGCACAATGCAAAGTGGAGGGGAGGAGTGGGAGTGCCATAGGGCTGGAGGGACGCGGACCCAGGGAAATAATGACCCCTTCCCAACCTGCAGTCTGATCCTGGTTTTCACGAGGACCCCTCTAGAGTGCTTATACTTGATGTCATGTCTGCATCCGGCCATCCTCTTCTCAACGCCTATCAAAGCCTACAGACTGAAAGTCAACCTCTGGCCGTGGTGTGTGTCCTGGCTGACCTCTAGAGACCCCGGAGGTAGACCGCCAGCCAAACTGTCATTTTTCCCAACACATGGTGGGCTGGACTCCTTCTGCCCCTGAGTCTTGCTCCTGCTCCCCTGGCCTGGAAGGCCTTTCTCACCCATCTAACCTGACCGGTTCCTACCAGTCCCTCCAGGTCTAACCAGCCTTTCCGTGGCTGGCTCTGGGGGGCATGGCAACTCTACCACCCGCCCATGTAGCCCTCCCCACCTCCCTCAACTGCCGTCCTCCCCACTCGGCTCGGCCTGCTCTCCGGAGCTCGTAGCTCTCCCGGGACAGGCTGGGAGCACCCCGAAGGTCTGAATGGCAGTTTGTTCTTCAGGGCCCCTTTGGGGGCCCACACAGAGTCCGACTCCCAGCAGGCACTCAGTCAGTGTTGAGGGAGGAAGGAAGAGCAATCCAAGGTGGGCCGGAGCTCACTCCGTGTGGGGCTGACACAGGCTGGTTCCCTGAGGAGAGCACTGCCTGCAGCCTGGGGGTCGGGATGGGGTCTGCTTCCCTAACAGGCGAGGCTGTGGATGGAGGAGGCTCTTCTCACACGGGGTGCTGAGCTTGTTACAAACAAGTGCCGCGGATGACCCAGGGGGAGTATGCAAGAGAAGCGAAGCAGCAACGCTCAATATTTGACCAGGAGCTTCTCATTTTGTTCTTCCAAACGAAATATAAAGGCTGTGTTCTTTGAAAACATGGTTTTGGGTGAAAAAACTTTCTCTGTAAATCTTATTGTCCTTATAAACACTTCTGTTACTGCACTCTTTGCAGCATGTATTGTCTACAGGAAGAACTGGTATACCCTCTGCTAAGACTCGGGCAAATCTGAATATGTTATAAATATATATATGCAACCAATTTAGCAACTCTCCGAACATTTGCAAAACACATACCACACACTAAAGATCTAAATGTCAGTTTGAGGCGGGCTGTTTTACCCACACTTGCCTGTTTCAGAAGGAAGATTCTGGGCAGCCCCAGACTGATGACGGAAAGCGTACCCAGGAATCCGAGAAATTCAAGGCTGTAATTTAGAAATAATCTAAATAGTCTATGTTCCACCCAAAAACAAGATGAAAAGAACAATATTGTTGGAACATCAAGAAAAGAAATATCTTCAAAGCTCAACTCTCAAGCAAAAAAAAAAATTGGACAGAAAGAAAAAAGTGAAATCTAGTTAAATATTTTGGTTTAGCAACAGTTCTCTTGGCCCCACCCAGCTTTGTTCCCTAAAGCTTGTGGCTTCGATGTTTCTTGGCAGCCGTCCCTTGTCCCTGGTTGCTGGCTGCAGCTCTTGGACAACCGCATTCTGGGCCAGGAGGGCCAGGGTCACCCTGGGCCCAGCAAATCGTGCCCCCCCCCAGGCCCCCCCCCCACAAGGGGCACCATCCTTCCCCAGCCTGCAGGGCCCCCACCCCACCGCCCACAGCAGAAACAAACAGAGAATGGTTCCACCGTGAGCAGCTCAGCCCAACGGAGTCTGGAGGGCGCGGCGGAAGGAAGTACCGATGCAGGCCTCTTCCACACCAGGACACGCCTGGGTGCAGAGCCCCAGTGAGCGATGAGGTGAAACTAAGTATCTTAGTGGGTAAAACTAAGATAGCGTGTTCCCGAAGGCCCAGTCTTACGTTTCTACGAACAATCTGCATGGCAACTTACAGTTTATAAAATCCAAAACTCTTAGCAATATGCCTTCACAGCACCTTCTAGAAGGTGGACGTTTGGTGCACTTCTATCGGGTTAGAGACACCGATGTCCACCTCGGGTATGTGGTGGAAGATATTCTCGTCTCATGACAAAGAGCCTTTAGAAATTGCCCTGTATCTGTACTTGGAGGAAAGGGGGAGAGAGAGGAAACCACAGTAAGGGCATGATTTTGAGCCGCGTCGGCCCAGGGTGGAGTGGCAGACGCCTGTCACTTGTGGAAGGCGCGCTCCCCTCGAAGCAGAGAGCTGCCTCAGCGTTTCCCACCTCACTGAGTGATGTCTCTAGAGACGTGTTTTTAATAAAAGATGGAATGCATACTTGTAAGAAACAAAAACACAAACAAAGAATACCTCCAGGCCATTCTGGTTGTGATTTAAAAAACAAAAACCAAAACAGAACCTTTGCCGGGAAAGAAAAGCAGCAATGAGGTTGGACGGAAGGGCCCCTGTCCCGACTTTAAGGGTCAGGAGAGGCGGGAACAGTCCACGCAGAGCCCGGCCACCTCGCCAGCGAAACCAACATGTGCATTTACACAAACAGCCCCGAAACCCGCCCGGCCCTCACACTGGCCTTGAGTGAGTTTCTAGGTCTCCTTGGGTCTTGGTTTGCTGTGTGCAGAGTGGGTATAACAGTTGCTGACATCTTCAAATAGTGGGTGTTGAACTAGTCGATCTTGGGGTGATGGATGAGGGGATTCTTCTGCTCTAATAATTAAGGGGAGAATGGTCTCCCCTACAGTACAGGTGCAGTTAATTATTTTTATTTTTACTTTTTTATTCTTGCCCATGGACATTTTTTTTTTCATTGCTTTTAGAGAGAGAGGAAGGGTGAGAGGAAAACACTGATGTGAGAGAGAAGCATTGATTGGCTGCTTCCCCTACGTGCTTGGACCAGGGTTCGGACCTGCAACCTAGGTATGTGCCCTGACATGGAATTGAACCTGCAAACTTTTGGTTACAGGACAATGCTCCAATCAACTGAGCCACACCAGCCAGGCTCAGGCGCAGTTAATTATTAACAGGACTTTGGAAATACAAGCAGCAGCAGCAAGGGATGTTTATTTCGGACTGGCATGTACACACATGCAATTTCAGGCCCTATGAATTTCCAAAGTTCTGACCATACTGCTTATTAAAACAAACTTTTAGGGCTCACAGTGTCTGACTTTCAGGACTTTCTGTCCATAGCGCCTTTCCGGCCTCACCGACATCTATGTGGACGCACCATCTCACAGCTGCCCACCCCAATCTGATTAAAGAGAGAAGCCCACATGCTTAGTTCAGGAACAGTATCACCTGCCTCCCCAAACTCAGCGCATCCCGGACCTCTGTGCTCTGCCAACACCCGACTTCCTTTGTTCACACCGCACCCTCGCGCTCACTCTGTAGCACCCGCACTGCCCGTCCCCTGCACAGCAGGTAGAACGCTTCCTCCTCTTGGATGCCCGGCTCAGACGTCATCTCTTCAGAGAAGGCTTCTCAATTCCCTGATCTCACAGAGATGCAGATGCTCATCTTTGCTCTCAAACGCTTTGAGCCTTCGGCATGCATCAAAATTCTTCATTTACTTTTCTCTCTCTCTGTCTCTCTCCTGTGTATTCCTCCAGACCAGGACTGTATCTTACTCTCCTTTCTGCCCCAGAACATCACACAAGATGGGCGCGTTGCAGGCAGTGGGTACGTGGGTGCTGCACAGAGGCGGGAGGATGAGGGGCGGGGGCACTGCCCTCCTGTGTCTGTGGCCGATGCCCAGGAGACCACGGGGACCCCAGAAAGGCTCGGACCGTGTGGGGAACAGCTTGATTTGCAAGGACAGGATCGCCTGGCCACACCTGGGTCAGGATGGATCCTCCTGGGCTAGGGCAGGGGTTGGCGCACAGAGGGGCAGAAATCCCAGCTTGGAAGAGATCTATGAAGGTTTGGAAGCAGACTGGCGCCAACAATACCAGCAATCCAGTGGGTCCCTGGGCTGGGGGGCAGGAGGGGCAGAGGGAGGCCTGGCAGGAAAAGCAACCCCACACGGGCCCCCCTTGGCACCCCAGGGAACCCCCACCCACCTGCCCCTTTTATTACTTTCTCATGTTCTTCCTTTTCCTTGAGCCCCTTCCCCCTTACCATTGGGCCCCTCTCTGGGTGACTTTGAACAGTTACTGATTTTACAGTAAGAATTTCCAGCTAGACACGGAGAAGAGACAGGGCAATCAGACCGTGAGTGGCGTAGGGACAGGAGCCAGTATGAGAGACATTACCGTCCTGCTGGTGCCACAGGTACTTGGTATGTTTTTAAAAAGCCTATGGATTTCTTGTGGGTTTTTTTTTCTATCACAGTGATGCTGAAAGACAAGACTGAGGACAGGAAGATGACCTCTGCTGACTTCTGCATTCGATCTAGGTTTGATCTGACTCCTTCTGGAAAGAACCTGAGCTTCAGACCTCGATTCTCCCCAGCTGTACACCCTTGGAAATGTTAACTGACCTCTGTGCGAGTCCATTTCCGCCCCCCAAAATGCACAGCTGCCAGCACAGCCCCTGTTCGGACCCTGATACTGAGGAGTGCCCCCTGCTTTGGTCAGCACTGGAACTCAGAGTGTTAACACCTCAAAGCTCAATATTCTTCCAAGGCAGGCTGTCCTCAACTTACGGGCAGGCTTTGTTCCAAAGGTCCATTTGAAAGCTAAACAATGAACACACGCCCCATAGAATGTATGTTACACATGGTGACTGGGCTCCCAGACCTGCCCATGCAGAGCCAGTCTGGTAGCTTTTGCCACTGCAGACCAGAGCCCAGACCAGAACCCAATACCAAGGAGGACCTGGTTTCCATGGAAAAATGAGTTCTGCACTTCAACTCATGATGCCGCAAGAATGGCTTCCCCTTTCCCCCTACAGAGAAGTCGCTGCTCAGCGCCTAGGCCTGCAGGGCCCTGTGGCTGGACCTTGGGCAGCGGGGGACCCTGGGGGCTGCCGGGGACTGTCTGCTCTCTGCCGCGGCTCACTGTGGCTTCTGCAAACCGCGCACGGCATGCTGGGTAAAACGTGCCAGAACAGAGCCTTCACCTGGACCGAGAACCCAGTAGTCTGCAGGCCAGGCTGTCCAAAATCTACTTTCCACGGTAAACCACATGTTGGCTTTGACATACCCGTTCTTTTCTTTTTCAATCTCACCGCTTTCTAATACAGAGGGAATGACGTGGGGAGTGGAGCAAAGCTTTTGTTTAAATCCTGGCTACAGCATTTGCCCGGTGATGTGGGGCAAACAAGCTGATGTCTAGCTCTTGCTTCCTTGTCTTTGAGTTGAGGGATAGTGATACTTACCTCGTAGGGTTGCTGGGAACATTACGTGAGATAATGTCCGTAACACCTGACACTGTGCCTATCACACCTCAGAACCACAGACGTTTGTTTTTGTCATTTTTTAACCCTTACCTGAGGATATGTTTACTGATTTTAGAGAGAGAGAAACATCGATTGGTTGTCTCCGATGCACCCCAACTGGGGATCGAACCTGCTACCCGGGCATGCGCCCCGACCGGGGGATGAACCCACGACATTTTGGTGCACAGGACAACGCTCCAACCCACTGAGCCACACTAGCCAGGCCTGTCTTTGTCTTTTCTTCCATTATTTATGTGGTGAAACCACTTCTGAACAATAGCATTCGCATTACTCGCCTCTTCTTGTTACACAGCCACTTCTTTTGTTTGTTCATTCTTACTGTATGGAAGATGTCTGGGTTGGTTGAATTTTTTTTCCTGGGGAAAACATCTGGCCCCAGTCTAAACACCTCTTTCCACAAACGGGCTGGCTGCAAACTTTCCTGCAGGGGTCACATCAGGCCTCCTTCCCCCCACAGCTGCCCTCTGACATCTCCTAAAGCTCTGCCAGCACCAAGCTACCAGGTGCTCAGCTCCACGTGCCCCCTGCGGTGTCATCTGTCATGCAGGGAGCACGCCACGTGACCGGCGGGGAAGCTGGGCCGACGACCTGCTCCTGCACTTTTTTTAAAGATGGAAGTGAGCTGAACAGGAGCATTATGGCGACGTTCTCGCTTCATGAGAATTGAAGATGTCTTCACAATCATCTTTTTATCACGCGATCATGTACTCATGATGCACAGAATGAAACACAGAGATGGGAAGAACGATGTCTGGGCTTTGGCCAAAGGTGGGCCCAAGATGCCAGTCTTGAAAGATGGAAAAAATCACGAGCAGGCTGGATTCAGCTTCCGTCTTCACTACACATTCCTGTCTTGTCTTACTTTTAGCCAAGTCATTTAATTTCTCTAAAGTTCACCTTCCTGAAGTTTATAATAATAAACAATTGCCCTGCCTATTTTGTGGCCATAAAATGAGAAGCTGCCTATAGAAGTGATTTTCTATTTTGAAAATCCCTTCCAAAACACAAGGCATCGTAACCGCTCGCATCCGCCGTGTGACAGTGCCCGGTCTTCCTGGCCCCCTGGTCCAGGCCCCCGCGGCCTCAAAGCCACACCCTCGCAAGCGTCCAGATCCATCTCTGCCCAGCCTGGCATGTGAATCAGCCTATAGTTCTGCTCCAGACACGCATGTGATGGCATACTGTGCGCCTGCAGACAACTATGGGGAACGAGATCACAAACCCGAGTTCCCACGGCCCAGCTCACCCCAGCAGCTGCCGGGATGGGCCCTGTCCCTGGTCCTCCTTCTCCCCCATCAGCCACATGGCTGCTCTGGGTTTGGTATCATCAACCTCATGCAGGCACGTAACCCTGCTAATATCTGCAGATCCACAGTGATTCATGGTTTTCTATGTTTTAAAATTTTATGTATTACACTTATAATTCAGAAACCATTTTTTCTTTCCTGTTTTTTTTTGTCCATAATGATACATGTGACTTTAGTTACTTTTTTTTTTTTTTGACTGCTAGTCTGAACTTCATTACAGGCATAGCCCACAATTTCCTTATCTGTTCTCCTGTGGGTGGACACCGACGGTGCTCCCAGTCTCTGGCCACTACGCACACACAGCGCTGCCAGCAATGCCACCGCACTCAATTCTGGGCCCTCCCATGCAAGACTCTCTCTAGGGGGGATCTTCCAAACCCTCTGACAGCAACCCAGAGTAAGAAACATATTTTATGTCACAGTATATTATACACAACACAACATGCGTACACACACACACACACAAAATGGGACTGTTTTAAGAAATAATACTAATTACCCTGTTGCATCCTCTGCAATAAGAATATACCCCATAATTCTATAGTTTAAGTACTGTTTACACCCACTAAATTGACTTCATGATCTATTAATGGGCCTAGTGCTCATACTTGCGGGTGGAAATTTGGAGTGGGTGAAAGGTTACTACGTGAACCATCAACTTTCCATTAAAACACCGCTAGTTTACATTACTCTTCAGCTAAAAAAAACCCCACCACCACCACCAACAAAACCCCCACAACAGTTCCCGAATGCCTAGCACCCACGGCAACCCTGGGTCTCTGACAGGTCATCAGCTCTTTGCAGGCCTTCCTCCTGCTCCCACCATGCACTTCACTCCTGCCTTTGCTCAAACTGTCCCCCAGCCCCCTCTCCCCCTGCACACCCGTGTCCATCTTCCATCGAGCATCCTCAGCCACCCCAGTCCCCGCCCCCCCCAGACGCCACTATGCCATTTACTCCTTGGTCTTCAACTGGTCTGTGTGTCCCACTTTGTCCCCCCACAACAGGACTCTGAGAGTGAAGACACGCCACAGGGAAGTTCTGGTCTAGGATTTGGAGGGTCTCGTTCTTGAGTCATAAGTCCCAGCTCCAAGTCACTGGGTTTGTTACCTGGGGTTAATCTTTTAACCTCTTTGGGCTCCAGTTTCCTCACATAGAAAATGAAAAGGTGGTGGAGCTCATTCTTTTTTGGGAGGTGGGGTGAGATCACAGCAGTGTAAGTGCTCTGCAGACCGCAAGGGGCAGAGAGGGTTTACGTGCATTTGCATCCTCCGTGGGCCTCCCTGGGAGGCCGGACGCTCACTTTCTGTTCGGCAGCTTCCCTCTGGGTGCAAAAGAAGAGCGTGGGAGGCAGCCTTCCAGCTGCTGCCCCAGGCCGGGACAGCCACCAAGACTGGGAATGAGAGGGATTGTACTTCCATGATCAGCTTATGTCAAATAGCTTGGCTGACCCGAAGACAAGGAGATTACCTGGGTGGCCTAACCTAATCAGAGCCCTTTAAAAGCCTGGAGTTTTCTCTGGCTCTGTCACAGGCTTGAAGCGAAGGAAGGATTTGTGACGCTATTTCTGGCCTGAAGATGGAGAGGTCACATGGCAAGGCATGTGGGTGGCCTCCGAGAGCTCAGAGCCAACAAGAATACGGGCCTCAGAGATGAATTCTGCCAGCAACTGGGGAGGTTGGAAGATCACCCTGGGCTCCGGACGAGGAGGGCGGCCCTGGGGGACACCTCGATTTCAGCTCAGGGAGACCCTGGGCAGAAAACCCGGTGGTACTGGGCGTGCCCAGATTTCAGACCTACAGAAATGATGATGTAATACATAATGTGTATTAGTGTAATATAGTCTGTATATAACACAGAAACTATGAGCTAACACATCTGCGTTGTTTTAAGCCACCAAGTCTGTGGTAATTTGCTGCACAGAAATAGAAAGCTACTGCACCCAGAATCGGGTAGTTTTAGTCACTCTCAGGGTTTCCATTTCTCTGTAAAACGAGTGTGTCTCACTGCCTATTGCTTCACCTTCCAAATCATGACGACTCAGATACTTGAAAAGCTATGAATAGAAAATAAAGCCCCGGCTGAGGAGAGCTGAGGGGCTGACAGGAGAGGGGCCCGGCTGGCGGTGGAGACGGACCAGGCAGCGCGTGACCCTGCGGAAGATTTCACCGTGGGCAGGTGTTCTACGTGTGAGTTCAAGATGCAACAACAAAGCTTCTGACCAGGGTTAAGACCAAGAAAGTGGGTCCAGACCATTGAATTATTACTATTGCTCACATATATTCTCTCCCTTCTCTGGGGATTTGTTTACCCAAAGGTATTTCTACTTCCTGTTCTCAGCAGAAGCTCCGCGGGCTTGCCCGAGGCGGCCCACCGTGACCACCAGACCAGGCCTGGGCGACTCCGGAGCACAGCCAGCCCAGGAGGTACTCCCGCAGATGCCAGCTGGCCGCCCACGAGTTAACATTAGGTACTGCACACTGTGAAGAGCCAGATTGTAGGGAGAATACAAAAGAAACAACATAATAATATTCCCTTACCTAAATTCAATTCATTCCCAAGTGATAATGTATAACTTATTTCAAATTCTCTAAACCGAAAACACAATTAACTGTAATTTCATAAGAAAAAGGTTAATGCAATGCAAAGCCCCAAATTAATCAATGTATGTAAACGAACACCAAGCACCACTAAAGTGGTCTTAGTTGCTTCACTACAACAGAAACATGGGTGTTATGATATAACTTCATCAAGTGTTTTCTTTATATTACTCAGTCTCCTCAGGGCTATTTACCCGTGCATACTTAAGACTATACTAGAAAGACAAAACATATAATGCTACTCAAAGTTTAATAATTCAACCTTTCATTTAATTACTGGATGAAAGCGTGCTCAGCTGGACGATGGTGGCAACCGCACCACTGCCCCGATGACCACCTGCAGGCCACGCCGCCACGTGCGAGGTGTGCCGATGCAGACTGCTTTCATAAACACCAAGACAGCCCCTTAGAACTGAATCAGGGGCACGAAGTGAAAGCGCAGTAAAGCCAAATAGTTGTAAACCAAAGAGACAGAATTCCACAATGCTTCACAGTTTACAAAGCGTTACTTCATCTTGGAAGCTCTTCCACAATACCGCATTTCTGTCTACCTTCATGACTCTGGAAGTTGTCATTCACTACCTTCCCCAGCTGCAGGTCCTACTTAACAACGGTGGAGTCCCAGAAGGCTGGTGACGTCAGCCAGCACTTTAACCCTGGAGCAGCTGGGATTCGGCAGGCGAAGACGCCGCCTCCTGCTCATTCCCTTGCACCTGGTCAGGGAAAGCTCTCCTAACCCCCAGGACGCACAGGACAGTGGCTCAGTCTATCGCGCACACACTGACTTTTCTCGTGTCCTGGCACTGATCTGGGGACTGGGAGGGATTGAAAACAACATGTAAAGCAAAGGGATCACATTCTAGTCCAGGAAACAAGGCTTAAATATGTGGAATAACTTCAAATGAGAATACTGACGATTTTTTGTCAGGAGAGTCCTGGAGGCATTTGTACTTTATGTTGAATGATTCAGTACTTTCCAAAACAAACAATTTGTTATTTAAATAATTATCTTTATTTTTTAAAGTCTATATCACTCCAACATAGGCTTTGGGAGGCTTATTATAAGAGACATAAGGTTGATGAAAGTAGAAGAATCCAGGAAATTGAAAATGTATCTATCTTAAGTGTAAACAAAGCTGTTTGGGTCAAGTGTAAAATCTGAACTTGAGGCCACTGGCATCCAAGGCCAAAGAATAGAATAGAATAGAATAGAATAGAATAGAATAGAATAGAATAGAATAGAATAGAATAGAATAGAATAGAATGTGTCACATTATTTTGTTATCTGAAAGGAGAAAAACAGGCCCATAGGCCATTAGAAAGTATCCTAAAACTTTTTTAAAAATTAATTTTATTTAGTTATTTTTCAAGTACAGTTTTTTGTCTATTTCTCCCATCCCAGCCTCCCCCGCCCCTTGCTTCCCACCTCCCTCCCATTTCCACCCCCCTTAGTTCTCGTCCCTGTGTCCTTCCTATTTGTTCCTCCAAATCCCTCCCCCTTTTTCCCCTTAACTTCCCTTCCTTCTCCCCTCTGGTCACTATCCCCTTGTTCTCTATATTCCTAAAACTTTCTTATACGGAAGTTTAAGGTCTACTATGTGCTGTAAGAGAAAGTGTCCTGAACAGCAGCTATAAAATAAAACAAGCAGATTTTTAATTGGTTGTATCATCTTTCGATGTCTGCTAAGGACGTCACAGTGGAATGTACCTGCTGAGGTCCGAGCATCCTAACTTCTCCAAGGCTGGATGCAGGATTCCCGGCCAGAGGGCAGGAAGGGGAAGATCCCTTAGATTATTCCTCTGAACACCAACTTTTTAAAAACCACGCTTCAACTCTAGATGGAATGAAACCACACTTTCAACCCGCCTGTTAAGGATCTGATGACACACACGTACGGACAAGGGGTACACTAAGTATTTCTGTATTTGTTCCCTCTCTAACTCAACCACGGATTTTCAGAATTTTGAACTGCATAGGTGGAAAATTTTAAATCCCCCAAAAGAGCTTTGAAGGCTCTACAGATTTGTTACCTTTTTTATTGTCAAGTAAGACTTATTTTTAAGTGAAAAAAGAGTATCTCCCATCTACTCTATCACTTCATAAGACATTTTAATATAAAAAAGTTACAAAGGACATCATCTCAGACTAAAAGAGAATTTGAACAAATGAGTCTATTTAAGCTCATATAAGCTTCTCTACAACTGTCTTCACTTCCACATTTTGCCCAGGGTCCTGGAACGGCTTTTAGGAGGACTGGGAAACTGCTGACCAGGACTGTGAGCGTGGCGAAGGCAGGGGCAGGCCAGCCCCCACACGGTGACACCCCCCCAACCTGTTCGTTCCACAGCCAAATGTGTGCACATCCACTCATAAAGGTGACTCGTTTTGTACCTTAGAGGGGCCATTCACAAATGTCCCACAGTCCTTCTTAGAGATGGCAACGAGGGAGTGTCCTCTAGTGGTAAGAAGGGTAACTGCAGGCTTTCCACAAGAAAAATCCTTCTAGAAGATGTAGTAGCTTCCAGGTAGGAAGTCTGGCTCCCTATAGGACTTCCAATATAACTTATTAAAAATAAACAAATAAACAAAAATACCTGAACTCCCAATACATTTCTGGGTATAAAAAGTCATTCTGATGGCTCATTTATGCTTTTAGTCATTTTATTGATCATCTACTATATTCAGAATGTACCACTTACAAAAATATACAATGCAATCAAACAAAACGTAAGCACCTAAGCAGGAAGGAGATCTGGTACAAGGAAGAATGACATGAAGCCTAAAGGGAAGTCAGCACGAAAATACATGTGGTCTTCCTGCTTGTTAGCTGTGGATCACGTATTCAGCGCTAAGCTTTCCTGTGGACAACCTGAAGAGAGCAATCCAGAGGCTTCACAAACCACCAATCTGTCCGCTGAAAACCCAGCTCAGCTCCAGAGAAGACCAGGTGTGCCCAGCACAGAGACAAGACAGGAGTGTCTTCCAGTGTGTGCTAAAAGGAGCCAAGTCTTCAAGGACAAAGCGGGAGTAAGTACAGCACGGAGCTGCAGAGTCGCTTCCTATAACGTCCCTCGCACGTGGCCGACACATCACTAAAGCCCCCATAAGCGGAGGGGATTCTAATGAGGGCTTTACTTCTATGGTCCAGGCATGCAACTCCTGCCACTCTGGCTTGGTCTGAAGCTATTCTAGGGTCTCGAGAGAAATGGATCATGTCAGCTCCAGGCAATCCCTGCGACTGCACTTGTACCTGTGCCTGTGGTCCTGTGATGCTGCAGCTCCTCCGGTGAAGAGATGGAGGAGATGGAGGCTATTTCCCTGCCCTGGAAGGTTTTGCACGTGTCTGCTCACAATCTTAGAATCCCAACACTGTCACGTGGACAAGCCTGGGCTGGCCTGGGGGAGGGAGTGTGGTCCGTTTACCCTTGTCACCCTGGTGGATAGCCAGCACCTGCCAGACACGTGTGTGAGGCTCCCTTAAACCAGCTGGCCCCCGGCCAACCACGGATGCATGAGCGAGCCAGCCAAGGTCGGCCATGCCTGGCCCCGATGGGCAGAACCACCCCAGCTGATCTGTAGACTCGAGGACAATAATAAATGGCTGTAACTTTAAGCCCCTTTTTCCTGCCTTACTACGCATCAATCCTCATGTGCAGGTGATTTTCTCCTTAATAATCTCTGGTTCAGCAGCTCCCCTCCATCTGCTCTGCACCCCCCCCCCAGTTCTTTGCCCCTCACCTGCACACAACCAACTGAGGCTCAGAGAGAGGAAGGGACTGCTCTGGGTCACACAACAGAGAAGCATGGGGCCAGGGATTTAAACCCTTTGACATCTGACACCCCACTTCCTGGTCACCAGTGCTTACTCAGTCAGTGGGTGAAAGATCCAGAAACCAGCTTTTGAAACCAGGTGGATGGAGGTGCGAGAGCCAGCGTCCCCTTTCACCGCACCTGCTTAGGTGAGTAGCTTAGTGTTTCCAAACCACTTCTGCTTGTCTGAAAAAGGGCTGATGGTATCTCCCAGGGTGGTTTGCAAAGTTCAAAATGAGAAAGCTCTTTAGAGTCCAAGGAACACGGAGAATGCTCGCTGTTGTGTTGCCACACCACAGGGGCTCAGTAAAGGCCGAGTGTGCACAGGAATGGTTGCCTTCCTACCTAAGGCAGGGGCTTGCACTGAGAACCGTGGCTCACCGTGAGACATTGCTACAGCAGGCTGGTCTGTCGGCAAATATGCGTTGAGGGCCTACTATGTGCCCAGGTACTGGGATAGAATGGTGCTTTAAGGGGGGGGGTCTGTGCCCCTTTCTCAAGGCCTGAATTCTGCTTTCACCTCTTAATGCTGCCTGAACTGCAGGAGTTCTCTCTGACCTCCCTAAAATTTCTCTGCAGTGTATTTTTATTTCATTATTTTATTTTCTTGTCCTCACCTGAGGACATTTTTTTCATTGCTTTTAGAGAGACAGAGAGAAACATAGATTGGTTGCCTCCCATATGTGTCTGCACTGGGAATTGGACACGCAATCCAGGTGTGTGCCCTGACTGGGAATAGAACGTACAACCTTTTGGTTTATGGGATGACTCGCCAAACAACTGAGGCCCCTGGCCAGGGCTGAGGAGCATTTATAAAGAATTGAAAGTCCTCCTTCATTCAGGAGACATTTATTAGACACCCTGCTTGTTCTAGGCACTCTAGTTAGTGCTGGGAACAGGGTGAAAATTAAAGGTAATCAAAGCGACACAATTAGTATTAAGTTACTAAATGAAGTCATGACCAGCGAGGCTGTAGGAAATCAATCAGATTCCATACTGACATTTATTATAGTTCATAAGCCTTCAGAAGCAGTTGATTCGCATGCTGGCCTTAAGCAGGGCAGGGCATGTGAATGGAGGACATTGTGTAGGGGAAATTAGATTACCCTAGTCCCCAGAGAGTAATTCATTTATACAGTGGATTTGAGGAAATATTTTTACATGAAAACAGTATGGTGTTTAACTTATTTCACAGGTGGTATTTGGGGGGAAGAAGGGATCCATTGACTAGAACCCAACTATATAACTCACAAAGCAGAGATTAGAGTTTTGAAAGGTCTAGGAACATTCCGCTGGTCAATTGGTTCCTAGAGTCAAATACCTTTTCAAAAGTCACATTCTAGTTTTTGCTCAAGGCTAAAAAACTGGGGTTCTTGGCTCTAAAGTCAGTAAATCTCATCCATGTTCCTTCCCAAAGGTCTCTCTAACAGGCCCCTCCCTTCTACTCTCACTTCCACCACTCTCAGCCCCCTTCCTGGAATCTTGTAACAGCCTCTTTCAGATGCAACCTAGCGTGTGCTGGGCGGCCGCAAACAAGTCACGACTCCTGTGCCCGGGAGGCTGCGAGTCCTCACCCACTAACTGTTCCCAGAAACCCCCAGGTCTGCAGTCCCCGCCAGCGGATGCCATAGTGAGTGTTCTCGAAGGACCCGACTGCTGAGCTCAGGCTTCCATCCGTAAGTCTCGGTGGCGTGGCCAAGTCTTTGTGATAAAGTTACCTCCTTGGAGGGGCATCAGAGGCCTCTCAGGAAGTGTCCCCTGCAGACTGCTCCAGCTGCAGCTCCTGGGACGCCCTCGCAGGGGCCTAAACTCAGGCCAGAGGACAGCCCTGGCAGGAACCCAGCAGGCCCAGTTCCCTCCCGCTCTTGGCCTCCTCTGCCTTACCCCTTCCTCCGTGTCACTCTGTCCTTTAAGAAACAGCTCAAGAGCCAGCTACTCTTAAGGAGCTTTCTCTCCACCCCTACCCTAAGACCATTCTTCGGGCTTAGTGAACAATAGAATACACATAACTCTTAGCTCACACGGAGCGGGACTTCCTGTTAGATGACTCAGCAAGCTCTTACACAGGGGATGGTTCCTGATACTAAGTATCGCAGTAGGGGGGGCCAGCGCTCCGTCCCTGCCCAGGCAGGCGAGCCCAGCACCAGGCATGAGCTGTGCACCCCGGGTGGGCGGCCATGCTAAGGCTACCTTCCTTAAAGACAGGCTTGAAGAAATAGGGTGCAGACCACCCCCAACGGGGCCAGAACAACCGCCTCATCTGTACTGCAGGTCACGCGGCCATGACAGCCAAGGTTGTGACGACTATTTAATGACCCAGGAAACCTGCTCCCAGCAATAGTTATTACCCACCAACGGGAAAGTGACAAAACCAGCTAGGGGTGAGAATAAATAACTGTAGACAAAATACTGTTGTAAATGCAAAATGTGAACAGCAGTACGTTTGCAGTGCCGGGATTTTATTTTATTATGTTGTTCTAAATTTCTCTCTGCAATGTGTCAGTTTCTGCCTTTCTCTCCATCAACAGTGAACGTTAAGTGCCTTGATACTAAAAGACAAACATTTCAGGAGAGCAGTTTAGGCCTGGAAAGTAGAAAAGCCCAATCTTCGAAGGTGCTGGAAGGAAGAAACACAGTTCCCAGAGAGGCTGCCAGGGCGGGCCCGAGGCGTCAGGAAGGCTGGCCCAGGGGCTGTCTGGCTCAGTGTGGAAGGTCGCAGGCAGGAAGGAGAGCCTGTCCTCGGGCTAGAGCTGAAACCTCCTACTGACTCTGCAGCACTCTTTCCGACCAAAGCAGAGGGGCTTTGAGTCTCCCCGGGCTGCGTTATCTCCTACAGGGCTCAGCGGAGAATCCCATCCACGGTAGGTACTCAAAATGCGTTCTGGGGGCTAAAGGCAGGCAGTTTTGGAAAAGCACACCAGACATCTGGGGATTTGGCGGTGCGAACTTGCCTTAATGCAATGGGAACATGGAAATCACATTTTGAAATATAAGCTCAGGGATCTCTTTTTTCCATTAAATAAGGAATTTCTTGGGATTTGCTAAACATTTTGGTTTTATTCGATACAGAAACTTTTCGGCGAAGGAATGCCAGAAACAAACCTGAAAACTAAAGCTCAGGACAGGGTTTATTTATCTGGGCACAGGAAGCTAACAGCACACTGCCCCCCCGGGAAGCCCTCCGCAGAGACACGGCTCACTTGCAGGAATCCAAGACATGGACACGGGCTCTCTGGGCTCAGCAGAGACTTAAACAGGAAAGAAGAAATAACACTGGGTTCTCCGCCAGGTCTGGATCCAGCCCCCGGCACTTTCCACTGTGAATCTTCCTCAGAACAATCCACGCAGGATGGAGTATCGATCGGTAACAGTGAAGACCACGCCTGCTAACACCACGTGGAGGCCCCGGGGGACGCCTCAGGCCGGAAGGGGGTTCTGGCTTCTCTCAGCCTGGAAGACGCACCGTGCAAGCCCGGCCCCCAGGTGGGCCAGGACCATGGCGAAGGTTAAATGGCCCACAGAGCTGAGCTGGCCGGGCCACACAGCGAGTGCTAATGCGAAAATGACGGGGAACACTTGGAGAGTAGCCTGGGGAAGCCCTGGAGGCTGGCCCAGCTGGGACGGATCTGCCCGGGCCAGTTGTGGTCCTCCCGGTCCCCCAGTGAAGACCCCGCAGCCCCAGGAGAAGAAGAGAGGGGCCTGAGCAACCCCGCACAGTTTCTGGTGGGCCTGGGAGTGGACACTGGCCACAAACTCAGCACAGGATCCTAGAGCTAAAACCCCCAAGACCCTGAGATTCTAGATACCCACATTGCCATCACCATGGTTTCTCCTCCCCAGATCATCAAGTAATGGAAAAGGTGTATCTGAAAATTCTGCATTTATGTATTTCAGGTCCACCAATTATTAGCTATATAATCTTGCTTTCCTCATGGATAAATAGTGTCTTTCTGGCCAATACCTCACAGGGTTACAGTGAATAATTAAGTAAGAACCCAAACGGGAAAGCCCTTTGCAGACCTTAAATTCCAAGGAGTATTTTACCAGTACAGTAGCTGTCTCTGACACGTGGGTTCCTGTCCGTGACTGCGTGGGTTGGGTGCCACCAAGGAGCACCTGTCAGGTGGGTGGGACACTATCGTCCTCACGAATAGGGTGCTGATCCTGAGTCAGGGGCCTAATGCCTTACCCTCTCTGCACATACGCTCCTCTAAAACACTTGGTTCTGCCCTGCATCCCAAACAGATGAGCTTTTCCCCCCTTTTAACCTACGGGGCATGTATTTGATTGTGTTCCCTTCTTTGCTTTGGCTGCTACAAGGCTCCGAGTTGAATTTCTGACCCATTCCCATCAGGCCTTTCCTGTCTCTTTTTTCCTATCCCGAAGTCTCCCTTTGCTCCATTTTCCTCCCTTGTTCTCTTCTACATTACAGTCACTGGTTTTTTAAAGGTTGTCTTAAATCTTTGTCAGAATGAAGGCATCGTAAATAGATAACTTTTGAGAGAGGCACAGGTAAAACCGTTGATTATTGGACATAAGAAAGAGAAACAAGAGTGGAGTCTACTCTTGCTTGTCCCCTCCCTTCCTCCACCTACATGAAAATATTCCTGGAAACACAAAACCGAAGGGCAGAGAGAGCCCTAGTGCGGCTCTGCAGCCTCGTCCATGCAGATCGGGAGGGGAACCTGTATTTCCTTAGTGCCGTGAGCAGCAAAGAAGAGAACCCCAACCTTCGGTCTCGGGGGGGGGGGCAGGCCACACCCTACCTCGGAGAGTTCTAGGGAAGCATGTATTTTTAGGAAAGAAGACATGTGGGGGCGGTGTCATGATTAACGAACATTCAGGTGAGAGGAAATGCCGTTCGCTGTCCCCCCATTTCAAAGTAAAACATGCTCATTAAAGAAAATTTGTCACATACTCTACTGACAGGAAGTAGAAATATTCATCAATAAAAGTCACACACAGAAGCAAGTGTTTTTCAACACCGGCCTTTAGAACAAGAGCAGTGTGGTCACAGCTATTAACAGTTCTGGAAGCTGCTTCTGTGGCGCTTGCCTTCCTTTGTCTACTTTCCATGATATAAAAGGGTCCAGAATCCTGACGCAGCAAAGTGGTGACTCAGTGGACTTCAGTCCACCTTCAGGGGCCTCCGGGCAACGGCACCCATGAGATGAAGTTGTCTCCCACTTCACGCGCCGGGTGGGCAACGGCCATCCCGTTTCTGCGGCCGCTCTGAAGAACACAGGCGCGTCCCCTTATCTGCAGGTCTCCGACGGCCCAGCGCCCCCTACACGCAGGCGAGGGTTCTGCGGTCTCCAGCCGCCGGGACCTCCAGGAGGAGCCCTGCTGGAAAACACCTTCTTTACGGAAAGCTGCAGACCAGCTGGCAGCCTGGCAGGTGCTTGCAGCTAAGGCCACGTTTGCTTCTCAGCTGGGCAACCTGTTTCTGTGTTTATTTATAACCAACCTATTCCCACAAAGGGACTGCAGGAGGCTCTGAAAGGCTTACGCAAATAGGGTAGGACAACTACACAAAGAAACTGGGCCAGAAGGAAAAACAGGTGAGAGAAGGGAAATAAAAGGGTACGTTTTAGACAGAGATTGTCTTGTCCAAGAGCTAGAGGGGAGCTACACATGTTTCTGAGCTTCCGAATAGCCAAGACTGAGAAGCAAACACGATGGTTAATCAAAATTCGTGTGTGTGCATCACACACACACACACACACACACACACACACAATGGAATTTCCTGTTTCTGACTGCTGATGAGGCTTCCTTCCCTGATCTGCACAAACAGGGACTGTCCGGGATCTGCCTGCACCCTGCCGCGTCCTGTCCACACTCAACTCATTGCTTCGAAGGCAGAGTGCTGGGAATACCTGTGATGCTGCCTGTGCGCACTCTTCTTGCTGGCAGTGCTGAGAGGTAATGCTCCTAAAGCAGCCCTCAAACAACGACGAAAAGGAGTTGGTGGGCAAATATGCTGCCCGCCTTGCTCCTCTGTTGAGCAGTTCTGAGCCCTGTGCTGCGTCGTCTCCCAGAGGTCCCCAGCAGGATGCAGCCCCAGGTGCCTGCAGCATCACCGGCTGGGTCGCACACCTGTCCCGGGCGTCTCCCCTGTCCCCTGCTGGGGTTTCCTGGAACTACTTGCCAGATGAACCACTTGCACTTGGGACCCTGGCTCAGGGTCTGTGTCTGGGGAACCGAAGCAATACAGGGACGTTGTGCGATCTAGTGGAACATAGTAAACACAGTGAAGATTGTCATTGTCCCGCACTGGCGCTTACAAGGACCTCCGGTACAGCCAAGGGCACTACCACCCACCCACTGCTCCTGGGGAGAGGCCCACCTTAATCTTAATCTTTATTTAAGATTCCTTGAAATAAAATATGCCAGAGCACATGAATTTAAGCTTTTAGAGGGAAGGGGGAAATCACAGTTCTCTCTGCTGAAGTGTATTTTCAGAGAGCCCAGTCTGTTCTGAGCAAGTCCGCAGGCTAGGAAGACAGGGAGGCTGCTGTCCCTGAAGGTGAGAAAAGCCAATATCCGGAGAAGCTATTAACCCTCTTGGTGATGATGGCCAAGGAGGTGGGGGGCCCTGGGGAGGTGGGAGCAGGGACACAGGGGGCCAGAGAGATAAGAGGACAATTTAAAAACCAAGAGAGGAAGTGGCAGGGCCATGTGGAGGCACAGTGAGTCAATTATAATTACATTGACAATAATTAAATTAAATGTAATAATACCTGGTTGCAGGGTAGGAGAGCGATGAGGATTATGGGGCAAAACGATCCAAGAGATGAGGGTGTATAGTACCAAAACTCAGGGCAAGATGGTATCACCCAGCGTGGCTGAGGAGTAAGGAGAAATCCCAGGCCCACCTTTAACAGGCTAAACTCACCGTCTTACTTACTTGCCTATCCCAGTTATCTCGTCTAAAAATGGGGTAATAAATCACAGAGGGCTCACTGGGGATTCAATGAGTTAGCTAAGCCCTGAGTACAAAGTGGATGCTCGGTGTGTTCTGGTGTCAGGGTCTGCTGGGTGAGCCCGAACCGGGGAACTGCATGGGCAGCTCTGACCACATACCCTCAACACTCCCGGAGTGGGCATTCTCACTCCTGAGCTATTTCAAAACCAGAGTGCATTTTTAGTTGATTAAATCCCTATAAAAAGAACACACACAGAATATTCAAACCACACACTGCTACAGAATAACAATGCCTGAATTCACTGTTGAATTTCAGAAAAAAGAAATCTAAAACACCACCAAATGAAATAAAACCATTAAACCACTAGCTCCTTACTTTTCTTTATGTGCTAGCTGTGACCTTATCATGGAATTTGCTCACTGGACCTCAGATTTCTCATCACTAAAATCCAGGGGCACCGGGCCTGATACACTTGAAGGGGTCAACTTCTGGAAGCCCCTGGGGAAGCAGAAAACACTCCTTTGTGTGGCCAGAAGGAATGACTTCTGTCTGCCGTCACCACACTTGTGTGCCGAGCTCCTCAGAAGCCAGCTCAGAGCATCTGAGCCATAATGACCCCCTTTTTTTACTTGTCAGTGAGTGAGAGGGGATTTGTTCCTCTTGTTACCATTCCCTGTAATTTATGTCCTTTGGTCTCAGAGGTTCATTCAGAGCCCAGGAAAATCTGCCTGTCACTCCTTCCTCAAATTCAACGTTTGTTTGCAACGAAGCTTACAAGACCGTCCCTGCAGCAGAAACCAGAGGCAAAGTCTCTCCCAACACATCCTTTGAGGCTGAGCTCCAGCTCTGCCTGTGAACATCTCTCATTTCTCTACATTATGTCAACTAATGGCTCTCTGCACTCCATGTAATTAGCGCCTTATTATATACTTTGCCAGGTATAACTGAGCAGTGGGCTACGTGGAGGACGTCCACATTCAACCGGCACGTTCGAGCACCACAGTCAAATGTGGGCTCTGGAATGAAACAGAAGGGGGTCTGAGTGCTGGTTCTGCTTTAGGACTGCGCGATCTAGGCCTGTAATGTGGGCACATCTGTGACGCTCATAAAATGGACCTGTGTGATTTTCACCTGTCAATATCATCCTGATACGTTTTGTGATCCAGGCAGGTTGAACCCGTCACCCAACTCCAGGTGTGGGCTTGGGCCCAGGACTTGGGCCGGCCAATCAGCATATTTATTCATTCCCTTGGCTACTGTGATGGGTTTAGGGATGACCACATGAGAGCACTAGGTCAGCCCAATGAGAGCACTAGGAATTTGCTGTTATTGTAGCCACAATCTTCTTAATTAAGATGCCAAAAGGTCTAAAAATCTACAGACTTTTTTTAAAAGGGGGTCTAAGTTTGATATTCAGACTCATTTGGTGGCAAAACATGACTTAACTGATACGGCACTATTAATAATACTCTTTAATTAATATGACTTAGTATGAACATTCAAACGTTTTGCTCTGATATATTCATGTATTTGATTGGAACCTTGCTTGCAGTGTAATATGTTTTCTATATTGTCCTTCTAATACTCTCCTCTCCTCCCACTCCCCCCGAAAATTACAAATTCTGAAACACATCTGGTTCTGGGTGATAGGATGTGAACTCATACAGACTTCCTGCTTTTGAACACACTGCTCCCTCCGCCTAGAATGTTCGGCACCCCTCTCCCAGCTTCTTAGGCTGACCAGCTCCTACTTAGCTACGCACGCCCCAACCTAAATACCCTCTGTGAAGTACTGCCTGACTCTCCTCAGCACAGGCAGCCATGCCCTCATCTCAGTTCCCACGGCACTCAATCCACACACAGGACAGAGCTTCTATACTGCACGGTGGCCTCTCTGTGCACAGCTGTCCTCCCCAGTGGGCTCCTGTGAGTGAGGACTTACATTTGCATCTTTAGGACCCGGTACAATGCCCGACAGAAGCACAGTGGGGCCCCGCTGCCACTTCCCAAAGAGGAGAAACAGGCATAAATGTAATGAACTGTTGGAAGTACATACATCCAGTTCTTTAAACTCTGAAACAGAAATCTCAGTTCTAACCTGTTCTTTGATGCTGCAAAAACTCTATGTCTCATCAATACAGAAAAGTAAAGCAGGGAAAAATAACCCTCAGTCACAGAATTGGCCAATTAGCACCTGAACCAGGACAACCGATGGAGAGGCCTGACCCCCTTCACTGACAGGTCAGGGCTGCCTCTGACGAGCACATCAAACTGGGGGGCTGGTGCACAGTGAGTCCTCAATACACATGCACTGCATGGGCTTAATAGTTCATTCACCAGTCACATACGTTTATGGGAGACAGGAGCAGTAACTGCGGGGATGGGAGCTCTGGATAGCAACCTTTTCTGAGTCTGGACAAAGCCATCTCTACTGAGGTTACTGACAGACATACTATGAAACAGGGAAATCAGAGGCCATGTAAGTACCTAGAATCAGGTTATTTGAACCCAATAAAAATATGCAAACTTTTAAAGAAAATTTGCTGTCTTTCTACTTCACTGTGCCTTTATTCTCAGGAATAAGAGCCAAAATGATTAATCATTATGGTGTGCATCCGGTTTTAAGTCTTGGCATAAAATTCTGTTAATCATCAAAATGCTTCATGATTAGAGGGTCTCTTTCATCTGACAATCCCGTCGTGCTTACTCAGGACACTTAGGGTTTCAATTCTCTTTGAATGACTTTTCCAGAGCCCTTAGAATAGTCCGTTTTAGAGGAGCTGCCTCCAGGGTACTAACAGAGTTTTCACTACCTGATCCTCTCAGTGGAGAGTCCTGGAGTGGTTTTTGCTAGTGGATCCCCCAGCAAAACCCTGCTGCACCTCTCATCTCTGAAGGGTGTCTCATCAGTCAACACACAGCTTTTCTGCTTCAGTCTGACATGAAGGCTCAATAATTGTGTGCTGCACGCATGCATCTAGGGCCCAGTGATGTAGACCACAGGGCGATGGGGGGTTGTAGCGATGGTTTCCCAGCCTCAGGCTGCTAACAGGCTCACCAGAAGAGCGGATATTCATGGGGAAAACTACTAAGAGGGCAAATGAGGTCAAACCAGACCCTAGACTTGATGTTAGGGAAGGTGCCGAAGCAGAGGGCGCTCTAGGACCTGTGATCCGTGTACTGAAAGAGGTAGGGCTTGCAGTGGGCAGGGAGGGAGCTGTGTGATGACACGGACACGGCACCACATCGGGACTGGCTTTTCTGCTACACTGTAGGGGCAAGAAAGCTAGAATGTGAGGTCAGGCTCTTGCTCAGAGTGGCTCACTAAGACGTGGCAATCACTTAGCACGTCCTGGGCATACAGCAGGCTCTCCAGAAGTAAACTTGATGAACGCAGTAGAGGCCTGGGTCCTTCCCTACCTCCCCACCACTTTCTAACAAACTCGGATGGTTGATGTACCAATCTAATTATCACTACAGGGTCAGCATTTGGGGGACAAACTGCACACAGCTGAGCTCTCTTAGGAATTAGCTTTGAACACATTTAACATATCTGGCTTAACCGTTGCTGCCATGAAGAGTTAAAGCCACAACCACTCTCTTTCAGGTTACCCCATGTTTTCCCTCTCCCAAGGGTCTCAGATGCTACCACTAGGCCCATGATGATTCCAGACCCCTCACCCCCAGCTCTGGGTCGAGCAACTGTGTGGTCTTGGGCAAGTCATATAACCTCCAAAAGATTCCATTTCCTCCTGTGTTAAAGTAGTGGGTTGGACTAGATTATCTCTAAGGTTCTTTCTCAAATAATGTGTCAAGAGAGTGGAACTTGAATACCACTTTTTGACTCTAGGGAAGACCCGGTGTTTTTTCCTTATTTATTCTTCACCCACTGGGAAGGCATGGTCAACTCGTCCTAGTATTAGGAATCCTGTTGTTGCTCTTTCCCCCTTTTCAACCGCGCGGCCCTATCTTCCCTTTTGGAAGCACCCTGGATATTTCCTTCCCCTTGCTCTCCTACTCAGAGCCTTCGACTCCGTAAGATGTGGCTAAGGGATCTGGAGCCACATTTCGGATTCCTGACTGTAAGCCTCCTTTCTCTAGATCTGTTTTCGCTCCTGCTCGCACGCATGCTTCCTCAACTCCATGCCCATTCTCTCTCATTCCTCTCACTTCACATCTGCTTTAATTGGACAATACCTCCTTGTAGCTTAACTCAGTTTCCCTGGCCTAACTGAAGAATGCTTCTCCATTAGGCTTGAGAGCTCACATTTTCATGACAAGGATAGCTGCCATCCATTGAACATCTGCTGTGCACCGACCACTTTATGGAAATGACCTCTTAATCTTCCCTAAAACTCCTGATGTTGACACAATCCTCCCCATTTTAAAGATGAAGAAAATGATGCTCAGGGAAGTCACTTGGCCCGCCCAAGTAAGCACTTTGCTGAATGGAGGTTCAAGGTCAGGCCTGTGTGTCTCAGAGCCCATGGGTATTCTCCCCTCTGCTGAAGACAGTAACACTATTCAGGGGTTTGTATTCCTGAACACTATTCATCACTATTTGTGATGTCCATTTACAGTTTAGTGGCCATTCCGAGAGTCAGAGAATCTTAACATTGGAACGCATTTAAGAAATCATTCAGTTTTAATGACTTCTAGTAGACCTAAGAAATTTAAGAATATGCCCATGGGAGAAACAATGACATAATGATATAGAAGAATACACACATATTATACACATCTATATTTAATAATAAAATGTTAAGTATATCTTTACAAGCTACCACAGAACATTTACAGAAATTGGTATACTTGGTCACAAAGAAAGTCCCCATCCTTTTTCTAGGCTGAAATGGTATTAAGTACAATATCTGCTAGGTATACTTGATGTCTTAGCCAAAAGAAAAAAAATCAATTGCCATTGTCTAAATATGCCCGACCTTCCCAACTGAATACCTCTTTTATTCATACCATTCCAGAGACTTGGAATGGCTTCCTGCACTATCCGTCTATGGAACTCCTAAGTATCCTTTAATCCCATGTTAGATGCTCTTTCCCCCATATTTTTCCTGATCCCCAGCACAGAGTGTGTTGTGTATCCTGGGGTGATTCATATCTTAGCTTCGTCTGACCCACTTGTTGGTGCCTGCCTTTGGAGGACAACGGAGGGTCTCACCTCCTCCTGAATCCCACAGTGCTCAGCACAAGCCTGATACACAAAACAGCATTCAACATGCTGTTATTGAATTTCACTGACAGTTGCTTACTTTGGTGCAAGGTAAGAATATGAAGAGAATGGTAGGTAGGCAGACTTCAGTATATTGTAACACAAACCACCTGGTCTTTTACATCAATTACTCATTCTGTCCCTTAAATATGCCTGCATTAACATTTTAGCATTCTTTCTATCAGTTCATATTAACTTTCCAAGCCAAAGTAAAAAAATTTCTATAAGATGTTGAGTCACCAAATAAAGTTTTTAAGTAAAATTACTTTTAAAGGAGAAGTGCCTAATTGAGAGTGCATGCCAATAACATAGCCTAAGAAAGTAGGCAAAAAAAGGCGCCCACGACAGCACTTGTTCTGAGACTAAATATTTCCATTTACACAATATGTGACTTTCTAGTAAAGCATGTACTATTTTCTTGGCAAGTGATTTTTCTCAAAAGGGGGAAAATAAAATTTTGTTTGAGCCTCCCACAATATGCCAACCACAACCTCTAACATAGCTGAGCTGCTCTGTAACACCAGTTACAGAGAAGACAAGCCCAGTCAAAGGGAAGTGCTGAGGTCTTCTTTCTCATGCATATAGACCCTTATGGTCTGCAGAGCACGGACATCAACATCACCTCACCAATAATGTTCCTTGTAAACCATTGGGGTGAATATTTTCATTGTCCCCATTTGATTGATGAGGAAACAGAGGTCTAGAAAATCATTTGCCCAAAAAATATATTTTGAGAGCAAAAGGAAAAGGAAAAAAACAAGGAAGGATAAAAATGTGTCTTACAAAGGATCCAGATGGCAGACTTAGCTATTTGTTCTTCTCTTTTCTTTTGTAAAAATTCATAAACAGGAACCTCATTTATTTTTTAAAATTTTTACTTATTTTATTTTTAGAGAGGGGAAGGGAGGGAGAAAGAGAGGGAAACATCAGTGTGTGGTTGCCTCTCACACGACCCCAAAAGGAATCTGGCTTGCAACCCAGGCAGGTGCCCTGACTGGGGATTGAACCCATAGCCCTTTAGTTCTTTGATTCACAGGTTGGTGCTCAATCCACTGAGCCACAGCAGCCAGGGCAGAAACCTCACTTAAAACCGAGTCACTTAAAACAGAAGAGAGAACTGTCATGCACATGTCACTCAGCGCACACTACAGACTCCAACAGGACCAAAGTACCTTGCGTCTCCCACCACGTTACTGCCTCAGCAAGAGGAAGAAAAAAATTCCTCTTCAACCACTGACAACTCAACCAACGGGAGACCGCCATAACTCAACAAATGGAAAGTCACTGTAACTTCAACTTTCAGTGTCTTCCAAGGGACTCCTCCTTCCCGACAGCCTCGCCCGTGTCCATAGAAGTGTGGTCCTCTCTTTGTTTCTCTGGACTCGCACGTGGTTCCCCATTTCACTGCATGTCCCAAATTGCAGTTCTTGTTGATCCCCAACAGGCTCATTTTGCTGGAAAAATATCTGACTTTGTTGAGGGTCAACACTCACCAAAATTCCATTCTAATGGCAGAAAAGACATACTGGTTATAAATACTACACAAAAAGAAAGGATACAATCAGCGGATAAAAATTGTTGAGAATTTTTTTTTGGATATTAGAAAGTTTGTGTTGACCAGAAACCATAGCAGAAGAAATCATCAAAGCAGACTATTGCAGAAATGGGAAATTACTAATTCAGAAACTACAGGGACTTTGGCAGGAGGGACCAGGAGCGAGAGTGTCACTAACAGGACTGCCTGAAGGACAGTGAGGTCAGTCACACCCACCACTCCCACAAGCCAGCAGAGCTGCTGGTGGGGGGTTCTGACATATGAGAATGGGGAAAGAAAAACCCCCAAAAGGTCACCACTATTCACTTAGAAATTGTAAAAGTTCCTATAGACAATTGATTTAAACTAACGAGAGAGTTTTGCACATTGAATGGATATAAGATCATTTGCATTTCTAACACTGGCAACAAACAAATTAATTTAAGGATATATATGTGATTTATAATAATAAAAATATAATGAGGTAGCTAGAACTAAATCTAAATCAAGTATGTGGGACACCTTTGTGCAGGAAATTATAACAATGTATTGAAAAGCTTCAAAGAAGACCTAAATAATGTAAAGCTTACACTATGTTAATGGGTAGAATGGCTCAATATTGGAATAATGTTAGTGCTCTCATATCTATAAATTCAATACAATTCTGATGAAAATTCCTAAAAGATTTTCTAAGGAAAATTGATGTTAACTTCAAATTTTAGAAAGAGCAAATGTCTAAGAATAGCAAAGACATACCCAAAGAATAAAAATAAGGCAGATAGGCTTCAATAGGTGGTCCCGAGACACTTCGTTACTGACATGAGAACATGGGAATTAGATCTCTTAAACTATGCAGAAGAAATGATTCTCAGTGTGTTAAAGACAAATGTAAAGTGCAAGACTTCCATTACTGTAGGGAAGAGCATAGGGGACTCTATGTCAGAAACTATGAGATCAATATTTTCTTAAACAAGGCACAGGAAGCATTAGCATAGAGAAATAAAATAGATAAATTTAAATCTACTATCATGAAGGACTTCTGTTTAATAAAAGACACCATGAATTTCCAAACACAAGCCACAAACTGGAGAAAATGTGACATGGGGTAATGAGCAAAGATTCATACTCAAAGTGTATTTAAAAAAAAAAACCTTCCTAAAGTGTGAGAAAGTAGAACTCAAATTTAAAAATCAGGAAATAGACATGAACAGACATTTCGCAGAAGAAGGAAACATGCATATCTTGTACATACACACATATTATAGTGTAGCAGCAGTTGGTGATCAGGGAAATGTCAAATAGCATGTCCAAGTAAAGAGGTCACACCTACTATCATGACACAAGAATCAGCCTGTCTGACAATGCCACGTATTGATAAGGAGTTAGGTCCATGAGAGAACCCTTACACACTGCTAGTGGAAGTGAAAACAGGCACAATGACTTGAGAAATAAATGTGACATTTTCTTGTAGATTTAAATACACATTCTATGAACCAGGAACTCAACTCCTGGGCATGTACCCTAAAGAAACCCTTGCACACATATGTGAGGAAGCATGTTCAGAAATGCTCAGAGCAGCATTATTTATATCAAGAAAACACCAAACAAACGTGGAAAGAACCCAACTACCGACAGAGAGAAAGGTGGTAGGTTACACAGGAGAATACCACCCGCAGTGCGAATGAGTGACCGCAGCTGCCCGCGCCATCGGGGAGAACACAAAATCAAGCTGCATGTTTATATAACTCAACGTCAGTAAAACAAACACGACATTCTTTAGAGATCCATATGTAGGCGAGAAATTATTCAAATAAAAAGCAAGAAAGTGAGGACTGTCAAATTTGGGATCACGGCTTCTCTTCGGGAGAGAGCTGAGGAGGAGGTCCCTGGAAATGGCCTGCAGCATCGGGGACACTTCAGTTCTTTAGCGGGGTGCTGGGTTCACAGGTGTTTGTTTTATTATTTGCTTCATAATTTGCTTATGTGTCATATTTATTGTCACACACACATATATATAATATTACACTTTTTTTTTAGAAATGAAAGGAAAGGTAGCCAAAGACCACCCCTCCACAGAAGGGCTGGTTTTCTGAGTTCAACAAGCCTTCAAGAGAAGGCTCATTCTTTGAATATTTAAACTGTTTCAAAACACTATAGAAGATGAGAAACTTCTGAATTTATTTTACAAAGTTCGCAAAACCTTAGTTTTGCTATAAAACACAATAAAACAGAGCCACGAGCCAACAGCACTTATGAAAAAAGACAAAATTCAAAATGAATATTCAAAAATCAAACCCAATTGCAAATTTAATGAGTAAGGCACCATGTATGAGTTAGTTCCAAGAATGCAAAGACAGCCCAACATTAAAAAATCTATTAATAAACTAATTAACCACATAACTAGGGTGAAGGAGAAAACCAGAGCATTTTGATGAAGTCAAACAATGTTTGATAAAATTCAACAATCATTCCTGAAAAAAAAAAACTTAGAAGGGAACCTATAACTAGATAAAATTTATCTGCCTTAAACATCTGGCAGGCATTACACATCGTGATGAAATATTAGAAGTTTTCCCATTTAATTCTGGAGAAAGACAAGAGTGTTCACTTTCACTGCTAAAATTCAACACCGTGCCCTGGAAGTCCTGGCAATCACAAGAAGACAAGAGGTAGAACCAAGAGACAGCAGCCGTCAGAAAAGAAGCAGTGAAACCATACCTAGCCATGTGACTTTTGACATTTTAATTTTTTTAAATTATCAAAGCTGCAAGTCGTAGGTCATTATTTGCAAGTTATAGGCATAATACACACATATACGCCTAGCCACACACACACACACGTACACACTCTTACGACCATGAATGTGTAGAAGTGATTTTGGAAGGACAAATGCTAAATTGCTAACATGGTTTCATCTGAGGTGGGAAGAAGGATGGGGAGAAAGTGAAGTAAAGAGAAACCTTTAACTTCTTAGTCCTCGTGTTTCTTTATTGCTTGAATTTGTTTTTACAACAGGAGCTTTCATAATTAAAAACACTACAAATGTCAAAAGTCATACGGCTAGATGTGGTTGACCCAAGGCTCAAACTCAGGTCTTGCTTTACCAAGTTAGTTCCACATGGTTGGGTGTCATTTTAGACATCAGAAAGGAGAAGGAAGGGAGAGCCCTGGGAAGCATCCACGAGGAATCGGTCCTTAAGGGCATTGCATTCATCCTGCTCTCCTATTCGCTGCAAACAACCCTCCGGGCACTGCTGACAATGGCTAGCTTTACACACACGCTGTCACTGTTTACCATGCAACTCAATGTTCATTATTTCATTTGATTTAATCCTTTACAGTAATGTCAAAAATCTATGACGAAGAAAACGCTCCTCAGCAGTAACCTCCATGACATACCATCAAAAGATAATCTTAAGAATGCAGACATGGAATTTCTGGAAGTTTCAAAGTCACGGAGTAAAAGCGCCAACCCTCACGATCCGGGTGCCTGAAACCCCCTGTCACTTCGCTTCACAGTGCCTGCTTCTGGAATCTCGGCGAAGCACTGTTTCCAGAATGTGCTGCGTGCTCTTCTCCCTGGGGTTTCCCAGATCTCTTCCCTCTTCCTGGAATGTCCTCCCTCCCTCTTTTCCACTTGAAATGCCTACTCAGTTGTGCAGAAAAAAAAGTTAACAAACGTAGCAGATCTGATTGCTTCCTATTAAAAAAGGCCTGCTTGCAGGGTTGGCCACTGGCTGGCCTCTGAGACTCTGGATTTGGGGAGGGTGCCCACCATTCCCAGAACTGTTAAGAGTGGCCCACTGTGACCACACCATACAGACAACATGATTTATGCTGAAAACCTGCTCCCCGAAGGTGTCTGTGATGCCGGTGCATGGCAGGCAGCGGGTGCCCACGGGGCCATGGCCTGATAAAAACCCTGAGCGCTGAGTCTCTGACAAGCTTCCCTGGTTGGCAACATTTCATGTGTCATCACACCGTTGCTAGAAAACCGTGTGTCCTGTGTGCCTCCAATGGGAGAAGAGCCTCCGAAGCTGGTGCCCGGGTCTCCCTGACTGCTCCCCAGGTACCATTCTCTTGTTGACTTTGCTGTCACTGAAGCAGCTCAGAGCTGTGGGTGCAGCTATGTGCTGGGCTATCAAATTGCTACCTGGGCTCGTCCGGAAGACTCCAACACACAGTCCTTCCGGTCTCCATTTAACAGGACATGGCCTATGGGATCTTTCTCATGGTGTTGGACAGATTTCATTGCCTCTTTGAATCTGCTCTTTGCAATTAAAGAGTTTCTTATTGCATGACCATTGACTGTTTGCACGCCTTTAAGGTTGTGCTGTTGTGCTGCTTTTAAGGTGTAAGCTCATCAAAGACAAAGATCTTACCTTTCCACCTTCTTTTCTTCAGCTGGCACACCCTGGTAGCATTTGCAACAGTAATTGCAGTAACAGCCAATAAATGCTGTTTACCAGGTGCCTGATACACAAAGCTCATAGCTCCACACACATCACATTTAATCCTTCTAACCATGCTTTAAAGTAGCTACTCTTATCCTCATTGTGAAAATGGAAAAAACCCACAAAAAACAGAGGGGTTATAAGTAGGTGTTAGATGAGTGACTGAGTTACCTAAAGAACATCACTTTAGCCTGTAAGGAATGACTTCCCCGAGCTGCGGTGTTGCAGCTATGAACTCATCCACACTTCAGTTTAGCATCTGCTATAAACTGTTGCTGAGGACATTACCTCCCATGGCACGGATTTCACTTATTATGTAGTGGGTTATTATTACATCGCATCCCTTATTTTTTATGTTCTACTAGATAACTGCAAACAACTCAAAGGTACCAAAGGCACTGCGCAGTATGGACAGCCCTGGCCCTCCTCCCTGGCCACTCTACTCCCCCCCAGTTCCTTATATACCCTTCCAGAGAGAGAGGTCCCACCAACATGTTCACTCGTTTTATACACATTGTTCTGCAATTTGATTTTCCCACCTAACAACACATCCGGGTGGCCATTTCATATTAGCACATACAGAACGACTTCATGCATTTGAACGTCTGCAGACTGTTTCTTGTCAACAGACATTTGGGCTGTTGCAACAGCCTAAGTATGAAAAATGGCTCAGAGAGCATTTTGTACATTCAGAGTAATCTATACGATATAAAGTGTTAGACATGGGAAAAGCAGGGTCGAGGAGATGTTTATTATTTATTTATTTTTAATGAAAAAAATCGAGATGTCATTAATAAGCCATTACATTTGCTCTTTTAAAGTGTACGATCCAGTGGTCTTTAGCATAGTCACGAAACTGCAACCATCACCATTATCTAAGTCCAATACATTTTGATCACCACAAGAAGAAATACTGTACTCATTAGCTGCCAAGGTTTTTAGAAAAATTGGTAGGTTTTGCCAAATTGCTTCTTCATCAAAACCAAAATAAACTTTTTTTGACTCACTTCTACTAATTTATCTGACCACAATAGATGGAACCATACAGGTTCCTAGTTGCCTGTCCCTCCTGCTCCCTACATATGACAGTATCTTATTGGTTTTACCTGAGAAGGCAAGTTCAAGTTTAGGAAGGAAACCCCCCCGGCCCTGCCCAATTCTGCTGCAAAGAAACCAGACCCTGGCATGTTTCCCACACTGATGAATGCACCAAAAACCGGGGCTCACCTTCCAGTCCTTTACATTCTTTTAGGGGATACATGCAACCTGTACAAGTGAATGGTGCTGCTATCCTAATTTTGACAAGGGCAAGGGCAAAGACATTGTAGTATCTTCCATGGTTTTTTGCTTTTTTTTGTTGTTTTTTAAGAGAGAAACATCAATTTGTTGTTCCACTTATTTATGCATTCATTGGTTGCTTCTTGTACGTGCCCTGACCAGGGAGAGAACCACACTCTAATCCAGGGAACTACCTGGGCGGGGCCCTCTATGTTCTTAGTTTAATGTTTCTGCAACCAGAAAATAAAAGAAGGAAGAGTCCTTTGTGTTTATCCTCAAACCCGTACCCTGGCACCATACCAGGTTGTTCTGGCCTTGTGCCAGTCACCGGTGCCAACAGTGCCAGCAACAGGATGCCAAATGAGGCTTGCTTCGGATTACACCCTCTCCTCCCACCACCTGCCAGCCCCTGCTCATCTGGAAGGACCGCACACCCTAGGAAACTGACTGAGTTGCTGAGTGGCTTCCAGCCCCACGCTGAGAACACAGCCAGCTAAAAGCCACTAGGTGTAGGCTTTCTTCCCCTTTCTTCCTACTCCTCATGTGTTTTTATGAACATCCAAGGGGAAGATAATTAAAGCCTGCAAGAAAACCGGCTAGCAGAGAAAAAGGAAATCTTGGTGACTTGGGGACAACGCCACATGTTTATGGGTGAGTTTTGTAAGTAACATGGCTATAAAAAACAGCCTCTTATAAATAAATGCCACATTCTTCAAAGCTCCATATAAACTACATTCTTTTTGAGGAGGGAGGGGGAGTTACTCATGTTCCTTCCTCATCATTTCACTTCCAACGAGGGGAAAGGAATCCCACTAATTGTACCACTTCCTAGGAGCACAGTGGTTACGGAGCCACAGCTTTGCAGCTTGCGACACACCGCATGCGAGCACGCACGCACACCCACAGGAGGGAGAAGAGAGGAAAAGGCGCACGGGGGTCTTTATGTAGCACAGCACAGCAGAACAAAGGGACAGAAGAGCAGGCACTTCGTCACTCGTGATTGGGTTTTCTGGCTACTAGGCACGCTCACTTTAACTCGGAATACGAAGTTCCGCCGCCTTCCGCTCCCGAGTGCTGAGCGCTGTCAGAGCGGCACCGAGATCTGGATGAGCCTGCGCAGTACGCTTTCATTTTTCATCTGCTTCGCTGGTTGTAAAGTGAAACAGAGCTGCTCCTGCCTTTCTGCATGTGACACGAGGCACACATTCCCCAGCCTTCCCCAGGAGCCAGCTGAGTGCAGGTAACTGAAGCCTGCCCTCGCCCCGCTGTTAATAAGAGTAATTGGCACGCCACCGAGGGCTGCTGCAGCGCCGAGATTCGCTCTGTACGGTGGTCTCCCCAGACCATATGCGTGTGCAGCACCGATAGAAATATTTTCCATATGAGCTCTCCTCCCACATGCCCAAGTGCTCCAGGCTGAGTTAGGCCGGCACATTTGTCATTTACTCCGTACAGTGAAAAACCCACAGGGAATCTGTGAACTTCAACTACAACTAGAGGGCAATGGTTTGCTTTCAGCTTCCAGCATCACTAACCCATTCAGTTCCTCCAGTTCCCATTCGAGATCTCGATACCCTCACAAGCCCAGAAAATATCTGAAGAGCAGAGGACAAGGGTAACTAATTGGCTAAAAGCCTAAACCAAGTGACCCACTTCTGTATGCCTGGAGCCACATGTCTGTTTGAACAGAGTAACAAGCCTGCTGAAACCACAGCCAGCCTCGCAGCCTGGGTTTGGGAGCACTGTCCTTTCCTCCTGTTAGAACAGAGAAAATAATTACACTAGGCTTGCAGAGCCTGCCCCGTCCTGACAGTGCCAACAAAAGACAAAGTGGTGAGGTGGCCCCATGGACCTTTCCGGAGACACACTCTCACTTGGCTTTTCAGAGAGGAAGATGGATTCAGGGAAAGGCTGACCCTCATTATTCAGGCATCTGTGCCTTTTCATCAGCGAAGGAGTATAAGGCACGGACAAGGTCAATTTACTGCAGGAAAGGATGGATACACCTAAGTGCTTCCCTCCCCGGCCACATGATCATCCCTTCCAATCTCTGCCTGCGTCAAAAATTGGCACCTATGGGCTTCTATGTTGTTCAGAACTGTATGCAGCAAACGTATAAGCTAAACCAGTGAGAACACATCACCCTCATGGGCCTCCAACGTGCCCCCTTCTATGGAAGATCTGGACACGTGCCTAGCCCTGAGATGCATCGCTGTCCTTCCACAAACCCGTGAGAGAAAGTGGAGCACACACTTTCCCGAGCACATCAAGGGAAAAAGGGAGAAAAGGTAACGCAAAGGCAGTGAAGAAAAGCAACTCCTCTAGCATGCATATTTTCTCCGCAACGCTGGAGAACAGTTCTCAAAAGGTAACAGTGCCCGTGCCTATCGGGACCTGACACACACGCTCTCCTCATGCTGCAGTGGCAGGAGAAACGTGCACCTCCAGGCATCTGTCATCAGGGCCGTGCCAACTGCCCAGGGCGGCAACTGCACAGCCTCCGAATGAGATTTTACAAATTACAGGTCTCTTCAAGAAGAGAAGTCTGCCGAAAAGAAACAGCCAGGCAAGCCTGAAACAGCGGTATACAGCATTACTCTTTGCACACCGTAAAAGCCCCTTCCCTGATCCCTCTTGAAAGACAGAGAAAGAAATATAATGCTGACAAAAATACAGCTTCTGACAAGATATTTTATTTGGCTTACCTCTCCCCCAGGTCTTGCTAACACTGCTGTCTGAACGTGGAGCAATGTTAATATCAGGTAGCTGACAAACATTATTACCCAAAGTTAGAACTGCCCTAGAGGGGAGCTCCGTCTGCCAAGTGCTAACAGCAGATGCACTTGTGTCCCGGAATCCAGCCCTGGAGTTTCGCTAGGCACCACGCCGCTCCCGCCGCTCCCCCTCACTGTACTACTCGGAGCTCCCTGCTCAGCCTCTGCTCGGGACAAAACTGGTAAGCTGATCTCTTCATGTAATAACTTCTCCCGGTTGGGGGAGGGGACAGGAGCCAGCTGGGAGCTGGGGGGCTGCCTTTAACAGAAAGCAGAAAGGGGAGGGACAGAAATGATCAATGTGGAGCGCTGCATCTGGTCTCATTCATGAAAAGGCTCCAAGGTAAGCACTCCACATGCAGGAGGACGACCCTGCTTCATCAGCTGAGGCAGGCAGGAGGCAGTGAGCTGCAGCAGAAGGAGCTCCTGGCTGAGAGTGGGGAGATGGGGGGAGGGCTTCCTAGTCCTGCAGCTGCTGCCAACAAGCTGTGTGTGCCTGGATAAGTTGCCAACCCTCTCTGGGCATCAGCTGGTTTTCTCACTGGGTTCGGGTTTGATGGCTATAGAAATCTAGGCAGTCCAAGTCTGCATTATCAAGGGCAGCCTCAAAGAAAAAAAAAGTCATAAGGACGCTGTGTGTTTATTCACTGATCATATGGAAGTAGAAAAGCCACTCTATCCCCCTCTTGCTGACTCTCCGGGTCACCTAACCGATGATGTAAAAATACACGGTAAGGTGGGAACGAGAGAAGCCCAGGTGTCAGATGGCATTGGCAGGGCACACTGAAGAGCAGGGTGGGTGTCAAGTCGGTCCTCTGGGTGAAGGCAGGTGAACCAGGTTCAGACTCGGGGGCACAGGCAGCACAGGAGCAGATGGGGAGGCAGGTGCTGCTGACGCCTGGGCACAGCGCACTCTAGAGGCACCTTACCAGCCAGCTCCAACTGTGAGATCGCCAGGCTCACGGTGCAAAATGGGTTGAGGAGCCAGCAAATATTAGATTCTACTTAAAATGGGCCCACAGAACCATCATGAGACTGTTGGTGGTCGCAGAAGACAGGAGGACCACAGGGCACAGCAGGCAGCCGGGCCTGGAATCCAGCTGACCCTTTCAAACCCCCATTCTGCTGCTGACTCCTCGTGAGTCTGGGGGTGACTGGTTAACCCCAGGGAGCCAGGCCACCCCACCAGTGAACTGTGGACCGCCATCTAATAGTTACAATGACTGTCATTTGGGTCACCAAGGCACAAAACTTGGCACAGCTTCCGTCACACAGTGAGTGCTAAAGACACTGGCTTTCTTTTTGATCTGAATAAATATTGGCACCCAGTCCTAGAGGATAAATTGATAAACACTGGAAAAGCTTCAGGTCGTGGGCATTTTCCTGCCTAATGAGGAAACTTTAGACCAAACTGTAGTTAGTTGCCATCTCGGGATGTTTACTTTCACCAGTCACATGACAGGTTGGTAGCGGGCGTTACATGGGAGGGCTGGGTGGAGGGACTTACAACTTCTTTTTCCAGAACCTAAGATGAAGGAATGCATTTCCTCTCTTCCCCTCCCCCCTTCTTCCTCCTTCTTAATCATCATCATCATCATTCCTGTTGTCTGCCTGGGTCTGTTCTACTTGGTGACTGAAGGGGCACTATCTTCTCAGTAAGTTCACCACAAATGCGGAAATTGCCTAAGAAAGCCAAAGTTCTTGAAAGTCCAGGTGTCTTTTCCAGTGCAAGGGCTGGGGGACTTTCTGCAACGGGCCAGAGAGTAAACATGTTCTGTTTGCAGGCGACGTGGTTTCTGTGGCAACCACTTCACCCTGCTGCCGCAGCACGAGTGGCCGCTGACAGACACGCGGGGAGGGCCCAGCTGGCTTCCACTAAAGGCTCGTTTACAGAAACAGTCATTGGACCAGACCTGGCCACAGTCTGCCGGTCTCCAGTCTAGGCACTTCCCAGTCACGCTCCCACCCACTGCAAGCTGACTTCTGACCTCTGCTCCCCCATGAGGACTCTGGAAATGTCACCAGTGGCCCCTGTGACATGAAATGCATGCAAAGGACAATTTCTCAGGGCTTATCTTATTTGAGTTCTTTGCAGCATTAACTAGCATTTTCTTCATATTGTGGTGAAATATACAGAACATAAAACTTACCATTTTAACCATTTTTAAGCGTACAATTCAGTGGCATTAAGTATATTCACAAGTTGTGGAACCACTGCCACTATCCAGTTCCAAAACTTTTCCATCATCCCACCCAGAAACCCCTCCCTGCAACTCCTGGTAACCTCTATGCAACTTTCTGTCCCTATGACTTTGCCTATTCTTGGTTCCTCAGACAAGTGGAATCATAGAATATTTGTCCTTTATGCTGGGCTTACTATGCCTTAGCATAATGTTTTCAAGGTTCATCCACATTGTAGCATGCATCAGAACCTCATTCCTTTTGAAGGCCGAATAATATTCTCCTCTATTATGTACCACATTGTGTTTATCCATTCATTCATCTGCTGATGGACACTTGGACTGTTTCTACCTTTTGGCTATTGTAAATACTGTAGCTATGAACACGAGCGCACAAGTATCTGTTTGAATCTGCCTGCAGTTCTTGTGGTGTGTACTGAGGATTGGAATCGCTGAACCGTGTGGTAATTGTGTTTAACTTTTGGAGGAGCCACCAAACTGTTGTCCATAGTGGGAGCCCCAGGTTACATCCCATCGGCAATGCCTGAAGCTTTCAATCTCCCCACATCCTTGCCAACACTTCCCCTTTTTTGGTAACAGTCATCTTGAGGGATGTGATGTGCATACCCTTCTTTAGGAACCATCTGTAGCTTCCAGAATATTCTCTGGTTTCCTTGGCCTCCAATTAGCCAAAATTCTTTGAGCACCACAAGCCCAGCAGCACCCTAAGAACTTTACAGATGGCATCTCGTGAAATGCTGACAACAGTCTTATGACATTGAACAACCTGCCCCATGTCACACGCAGGGACGGTGGCAGAGCCAGTGAGCTGGCCCCAGCAGCAAGCCTCTGGACGTCAGCTCTTAACGACCAGCTTGCACGGTCACCACCTCTATGGATATGGTCCAGTCTCCGTGCCACCTCCTGGTCCCAGCCCCTGAACGCCTGGGCTCTGCTCCCCCCAGTCCCCATGAGCCACCTCGTCGCTTCACCGCCCCAACCACCCTCCAGACGCCAGACTCTCCACACAGTCTACTCCGGTTCTTCCTGCTGACCTGCGGGCTTCTGTATCCAGTGCCTGATGGATACTTGGATCTTTCAAATATACTTGAAACTGAACGGGGCTGAAAAGGAGTTGGTGTTTCCCTGAAACCTCTTCTTCCTCCTGTTTTCTCCATCTCAGGGAACAATATCATGACCCATCTTATTCCCAGAGGATGGAAACTGGGTGTTGTTTTGAGTCTTCCTACTCCCTCACTTCCTCATGCAAACCACTGCCAGGTCTGACTGAGTTTCCTTCTGGAGACCTCTCCAGTCTGTCTGTGGCCTCAGATTCCTGCTGCCCCTGTTCCCATCCTTGGCTAAGATGATGTCTGCCAGCTCTGTCCACTGTAAAGTTATTATTTTTCCTTTTTCCATACCCTATTCATTAGAAATGAGTCATTAAGTCCAGTGGAATTAAGCTCCACTTCCTGGAGGGGGAATATCAAAAAATATTTGGACATATGTTAAAACCATCACAAAAATTAATGCACATTTTGGGGGAGATACTTTGAGGCTATGCAAATATCCTGTTTTTCGAAGTTTCACCAGTGAATAATCTGAATGTTCACCAGATTTTGCCTGCAGTGATTACCACTGCGGTGCTGTAAATGGTGACTTTCTGCTTCCCTTACCTTTCTCCATCTACTAATCAGAATTCGTCAATAGGGAAGAGTTGTCCCTCCTCCCCCAATGATTTATTAATTCAATCATTTATTTATTCTTCTATGCTTCCTAAAAATCTTCTCATGACTCCCCATTAGGGAGGAAGTCCAAACCCCGTCACAGGACACTCTGCAGCCTGGTTTTCTCCCACCCGCCCCTCCAGCCTCCCCTCCTCTGCTGTTCACACACACTCGGCTCCTCAGACAACTCGAGTCACGAGAGCAACCCAAAAGCCATGTGCTCTAGTGCACTACGCCTTCCTTCTTGCTAGCCCCTCTGGATATCATTTCCCCATCCTCACTGGGTTAGCTCCTATTACTCTTTGCATCTTTGCAAACTCAGCTCCAATTGTTTACAAGCACCAGATAGTGAAAACCACCTCAATGCCCATCGATAAAGACTGAGTAATCTGTGACATCCATAAAACAGGACGCCCTGCAGAAACATAAATAATAAGTGAAAAGGAAAAACTGAGCTTGCTTCCTAAGTAAGGGTGTGAAATGTCTCCAAAATCTGCTATAAGTGAAAAAAAGCAGAATGCCCAACGATGTGATTATTGTCCCATTATTTGCCTGCAAATGTATCTAACTGCTTGTGGGTACATGAGTACGAGTGTAACTGCTTGTGTTCTTGGCAACTGAGTGTGGAAGAACACACCAGAGGCCAGCAGCAATGGCCACTGCCTCCAGGCAGGGGAACTCAGTAGCTTCAGGGCAGAAATATGAGGGAGACGTTACTATCCCACCACTTAGTCACACGTGGCTACCTGAAATGTGTCTACTCCAAACTGCTGTGAGTATATAATGTTAAATACACTTTGCGCTAATTCAAAGACTTGGTACAAGAAAAGAATGTTAAGTATCTCATTAATGCATTTTCATACTGATTCGATGTGGAAATTATAACTTTATATATGTGGATTAAAAAATATAGTGTTTATTTAGTGTTTATATAATGTTTAGGAATTTCAATTCTTTTGTTTCACTTTTGAAAATGTGGCTAAAATGTGAAATCACATCACATTTGAATTCACATCATATTTCTACTGCACAGCACTTCTATGACCCTTTTCTTACTGTATGACTTGTCGACGTCTGAAAATACTACTATTCAAAAAGTAAAAATGAAGTAACAGTAGCAAGAACAGTTAATAATAGAAATAAATAAATGCACACACAAGTCCCCTCCCCCAGTGATTTATGTAAATGTGCCTTGTCTGGGAGCTGAGCCTTGCCAGGCTCCCCACCACGCTGAGGGCAGAGCCCTTGGCCTTTGTCCCCCTGTGTCCTCTGATTGCCTCCAGTGCAATAGCTACTAAGCTGTATTGTAATTGTTAACTAATGTATCCACGCTGGTTTAGCAGAGAGGGAGGCCTCAAAGACAGCAGATGCATCTTTCTGTGTTCCCAGGGCGCCGCCCAGAGACCACCTCGCTCAGCGTGTGCTGGATATGCAAGTGGACGCTGGAGGGCGCGATAGAAACTTGTCTGCTTGTGACTGGAGGAGGTCTTCTGATGGCATGTCTTAGATACTATGAAAGAAAAAAAGGAAAAGCAGACATTCCAGAGGGTATATTGCTCAAGGAGATGTGAATAGTTTTCAACCTAATGTTTGGGTGACCTACATAGGGAAAATATAAATGAGTGGGGGAAATGTATAAAAAAAACAGCAAAAACAAATGTTTTCCCAAGACCACATATTTCGTGTAAAATATAATCATGTACTTCTGTCTTAATGACAAAGTAGAGAAGAATGTCATCCCTTTGTGAAGGAAGAAGGCACAGGCTTCTTCGCAGAGGTGGAGACTGTACGACTACACTGCTCAGACTGTGTTTCTTTAAATATGCTAATTATGTGGACTAGGTGGAAAAGTCTCTGTCAAGTGCTTGGCTGTGGGTCCCAGAGCAGAAGCAGGTGGTAGTGATTAACTCTCCCTTTGTGTGGACCAAGATGCCATTAATAGCCAAGGAAGTGGGAATGAGGAAAGCAAAGGGGAGTTCTCTGCTCCATGCCCCTTAAATATAAGGAAAATCCTGAGAACCTACAGCATTGGGAGTCACCCCACCCTTGAAAGGGGTCACAGCCTGGCTGCCTGGGAGCTGTCAGCAGCAGGGCAGCCCTGAAAGGAGGGCTGGGCTTTGAAGTAGAGCCAGGAGCAGGGCCCGAGAAAACCAGCAGCGAGGTGCTCACGACAACTCACAGGGCAGGCCCACCGGTCACCGAGCTCAGAGAAGGAGCCAGGACTGTCCTCTGCCTTAACCGCTTGAAACATACTCTCTGTTTCAAGCGGTTAAGGCAGAGGCTCCCAAACTGTGTCCCTGGAGCAGTAGCGTCAGTATCATCAGGGAAACTGTTGGTGATACAGAGTCCGGCCCACCCCTGACCCAGCGAATCAGGAGCCCCGGGGCGGAGCCTGCGGCAGCCCACGAACCAGGCTCTAAGGCGCACATCTCTATCTAGGAACCCTTAATTCACATCGTATAGCTCAAAAGCATCATTGACAAAATTTATTTTCTTAGACAATGTCACTGTCAGGTATTAATACACAGAATAAAGCTATCATTAAAACAGTGGCCAGTACTGCCAGTGACGGATATACACTACGTACAAAACGAAACGTGGAAAGGAATTTAGTGGGCAGCCAGTGAGCCACTCCTTCAGATCTGCAAGGACAGGAGGAAAAGGGATCCGGAATCTGGCTAATCACTTATCCCACGTGCCAGACATAAACTACAGGTAGACTAAATATGTTAATGCAAACAATAGAAGCATAAAAGGAGTAAAAGAAAATAAATCGATATTTCTATATTCTTGGAGGGGAGGACTTTTCACATAGCTCTAACAAAGAGAGAAATCATAAAGACTCATACATTATATACATTTTTCATCCTGTCAATCAAAAATACCATAAAAGTTAAAAGTCAAATACGCAGCAGAAAACTGATTTCCCTTGTGTATTTACCCAAAACCTCAGGACTCATCCTGTGTTGGAACCTGAAGGTACGGCGGTGAGCAAAAGCAGCCCTGACTCCTGTCTGTCTGGAGTGCACTGTCCGATGCAGGAAGTCCACGTTCATGAACCCCAACAATAAAATTTAAAATTGCAACATGAAAGGGCTGCAAGGGAAAGATACATGGCGACATAAGAGGCTTTCCCTCATTAGGGAGACTGGCTTGTGGTGGAAGCAATACTGGCTTTCACGAGGACCTGAGAGGGAGCAGGTGTGGATGGAGGGAGACCGAGCCCAAAATTAGGCTGAGCTGAAGGGAGGGAGGGCCCAGGGTAAAGAGTTTTGTCCTCATCCTAATGAGAATCTCTGTTAAGGGTGGAGGCAGTAGTCACATGACTAGATATGCTTTTTGCAAAGGCCACTCTGTTTCTGGAAAGAGGATTGTAGAGGGGCCATTGTGGAAGCTGGGAGGCCAGGGAGCAGATTATGGCCGTGGTGCAGTCGGAAGAGATAAGAGCTTACACCAGGATGGTGAAAGAAGTGAATAATTTCAAAGATAATTTACAACATAGGTAAGGGAAAAAGGTTCAAGTCCATAACATATACAGAAACTGCCACAAATCAGATCCTGACAATTTCAATGGCAAAAGGCTGGAGGCAATGTCTAGCCATGGAGGAGTAAAATCCTATTCAGTCATTTAAAGTGACATGTCATAGTTATTGGAATGGGCACATTTTGATGTCATATTGCTTTAAGACAAAAAGTAGGTCATACAAATGTAAGAAGTCCTTTGAACAGGTAGCACTGGTATAACTGGATAACAGCAAACAGAAGTTAACTCAAAACAGGCCACAGACGGGCGGGCAAGATAACGGTCCCTCCTAGACGTCCGAGCTCTGACCCACCAGAGTGTCAGCAAAGGGGCATCAGAAAAGCAATGGGGCTAATGTGGCTCATCAGAAGGCTTTAAAGTAAGGAGGTCATCCTGGAATATACAGGTGGCCTCCACGCACTCACAAAGATCCGTAGATGTGGAAGAGCAGCCAGGCAGGAGAAAACATGAGAGTGTTTGATGTGAGGAGAGCTCAGCCTGCCGCTGGCCACTCTGAGATGAAGGAGAGCAGTGGCTGAGGAACGCGGCAGCCTGCAGATGCGGCAAAGGCCAGGAGACCGGGCCTCCCCCAGAGCCTCCTCCAGGATGCTGCCTCGCAGCCACCTCGACTTCACCTCAGGAAAACTGTTTCGGGCATCTGACCTACAAAACTGTTGGAAAATCCACGTGTGGCTATTTTAAGCCATTAAGTCTGTGGTAATTTTTTTATAGCAGCCATAGGATACAAATATGTAAAACTGTAAAATTCCTACAAGAAAGCACAGAAGGAGTAATCTTATGACCTTGGGTTAAGGGATGGTTTCTTATATGTGACACCAAAAGCACAAGTGACAGAGGAAAAAAAAATAAATGGGACTTCACCAAAATTAAAGACTTTGCTGCTAATGACACCATCAAGAAAATGAAAAGCAATCTACAGAATGTGAGAAATATTTACAGATCATGTGTCTGATAAGAGCCATGTATCACAAATGCATAAAAAGTTCTCACAACTTGATAACAAAAAGACAAACAACCCAATGGAAAAATAGGCAAAGTACTTGAATAGACTTTTCTCCATAAGAGCTGTACAGATGGCCAACGAGCACATGAAAAGATGCTCAACTTCACTGGTCATCAGGGGAATGCGAATCACAACCACGGTGAGATACCACTTCATACCCGCCCATCAAAAACCCAGGTAGTAACAGGTACGGGCAAGGATGTGGAGGAACTGGAAACCCCGTCCACTGCTGGGGGGCCTGAAGTTGGTGCAGCTGTGTTGGAAGACAGGCTGGCGGCTACGCCATGAAGCTACACATAGATTCACCACGCGACCCAACTATTCCAATCCTAGGTATGTGGACTCGAGAGAAACAAAAACGGATGTCTGCATAAAAACTTGTATACGGATGCACTAGCACATGGTTCATGATAAGAGCCAACAAGTGGAAACAGTCCAAATGACCCTCACCCGGTGAATGGATACACATGCCGTGGTGTCCATCCATGCAGTGGGGTGTCTGACAGTAAGAGGCACGCAGTGCGGATACACGCAACAGCAGGATGGCTGCAGGAGACACTGTGCTGTAGTTGTTGGACGCACCGCAGGAGTGGGTGCAGTACATGCAGTCAGTGAGTTTATCTGTAGTAGTTGAGCTGTTAAGCTCCCTTCCATGCTGTCATGCCATATCATTTATTTTTTTCCATCTTTCTACCCCTAGGATTCTCAGATCAGCTGGTGCTGGCCTGAATTCCTGGTTGCCTTCTTTGGTCTATAATAAAAGTCAGTGAACCTTTCCTCTAAAGAGTCAGATGGTGGTAGCTCAGGCTTTGCGGTCCGCAGAGTTGCAGCCGCCTGGCTCCGCTGCTGCAGCTGAACGGAGCACGGACGACGTGTACATGAGGTCCGTGCTGGGCTCACATCGACCGTGTTCACAGAGAAAGAACATATTGTGCTAAGCAAAGAAGCCAGTCATGAAGAGCACTAGTTAAATGACTCCATTTACAGGAGACGTCCAGGACAGGCAAATTTATATAGAGAGAGCAGACCAGGAGCTCCCGAGGCCTGAGGAGCATGAAGACAAATGGGGAGTGACTGCAAACGGGCAGGATTTCTTTCCGAGGTGATGAAAATGCCTACAAATTAGATTGCGGTGATGGCTGCACAGTTTAATATACTAAAAAAATATGGCATTAGACTCTATAATTGGGAAAATACTATTTGTCAACTATTTCTTTTTTTTGGTCAACTATTTCTTAATAAAACTTTTTAAAAAGTAGGCCATAAACAGCACCCTTAATATAATTCTATCTTGAGTAAACATAAAAGGTGATTATCACATTCTTGTTTTAAAGATTTTAGTTGTTCTCTTTTCTATAATGAGTGGCAGAAAAATGCTGTAAGAAAAACAAAATTATTTTAATTTGAAAAAATGGCAACTATAATAAAAATGGGAAACACTAGCATAATCAATTGACAAATGGAGATATACAAGCACGATATTAAAATAGAATATGAACACAAGTAACACCAGTGGTAACCAAACAACTACAAAACCAAACAACAGGATGCTGCGTCCACCTAGACTGGGCAATAGCAGGCAGCAGACAGCCTGGCCCAGGCCTGCAGGGGGTGCAAATTACAGCAGGTGCTGTGAGAGCTGGCTGCTCCAGCTCAGGGGTGCACACGCATCACCTGGCCTCTTCGGTGAAGAGCCACCAGAGTTACTTCTTCCTCTTTGGATCCCTGGTCTTTCTTTACCTTTCCCCTCGCCCTCCCCAGCACAGGAGCTGAGCTGGCAGTGTACTGAGGCAGGAAGTCTGACTTCTGTTAACCTTCGCTGCTGGAACCAGCAACCACCTTGGCCCTGACTATTACAGGCCCCTGGGCTGCCGAAACGGCATCTGAAGGCTGGGCGTCTGCTCTGCCGGCGTGTTCCCCAGCTCACACAAAGAACTTGTTCATCTTTCCATAACGCAGCTGAGCCTCGAACAACACGGGATTGAACTGCGCAGGTTCCCTTCTACATGGATTTTTTTTTATTAAACAGTGCAAGTGTATTTTCTATTCCTTATAATTTTCTTTATAACATTTGCTTTACTCTAGCTTACTTTACTGCAAGACTACAGTATAGAACACATGTAACATACAAAATAGGAGTTAATTGACTGGGTATGTAATTGGTAAGACTTCCAGTCAACAGTAGGCTATAGGAGTTAAGTTGGGGGGCGTGCAAAGTTATGCGTGGATTTTCAACTGTGCGGGGGTCAGCACCCCTGACCCCATGTACCCCTGACCCCATTCAAAGGTCAACTAATTTCTACTAATGGTGTTTTATTTCCTTCTCCCCATAAAAAAGATTTGAAGATGATAACTTGAAGACTGTAGCTACCAGTAAAAGTGGCAAGAAGAAGCCAACACAAACTGTAAGCCTAGAAGCCAGCACTGAAAGCGCTGCTATCCAGCAGTCAAGGGTTCTTGACCAGCCTCCGAGGGTGATAATTCATGTTCCTAGGCATAATAAGTACAAAACAAAATCTGGTAGACCAAATCATCAAGGAGCAGGTCAAGGCTTCAGCAGTCATCGTGTGTATTGCTTCATACTTATTGGTTTGGGCATTAGGCCGGGAGCCAGACACGATCTCACGTCAGCTTCGAACCCTCTGGATTAAGTACCCTTCAGTTTATGGCCAATGAAGGTGAAGACTGGGGAAGGTACAGTTATTTTTAGCATTGCCTTTGTTTAAGAAAATACAAGAGCATAGAAAATACTTTAGAAATGTTTTGATTTTCTGATTTATGAATTTCTAATAACTTAGAAAAAATAATTATGTTTCTTCCTCCCATCTTTATAGAGCTCCCTCTATCCAACCCAGCACCTGGCATCAGGAGTATTATATTAATAATGCATGTAGTTAATCATTAATCCTGGATTTTGGCTGAAACTGTTAGGCGAAAAATCAACTAGACTTCTTGCTCACGGAGAACCTTGTTCTGTATTTCCTATGATTGACATACGCAGCCTCTTTTGCATAGATAGACCGTGTAGGTAGTTTTAAGCAATTATGAAATTTGTTTCCCCATAGTCACAAAACATAAAACGGTGCTGTCATGTTCAAAACAATGTCAAATGCATCACACGGGGAGAATTTTAAAAATGTACCTCTAGTTTCCTCAAGTTTGTCAGTCAAGGTCATGCCAGCTGCTGTGGCAGATACACCTGGAGGTTTTGCTGGCTTCACACAAAGAGCTTCTTTCTTGCCGGGGTGGAGTCCAGGAGGTGGGGCAGGTGGTGCTCTGCTCTACACGGCCTGCCAGGGGCTCTGCCCGCTTCAACACATGGTGTCCACGGACTTCAACACCACAGGGTGGCCCCGGACCCTGACATCCGCTTGGCAGGAGGGGAGGGGACAGTGTGGGGGGGCCCTCAGGACTGCCCACCTGCAACTGGCCACACCCAACTGCAGGAAGCCTGGAAATATGAGCCCACTGTGGGCCCAGAAAGAGCCACGGGTTTGGCAAACGAAGCCATCCATCACTACAGTCGAGATGCTCTGAAGGGCAGGGCTGATCTGTTGCCTGTGATGTGTGTTTGCAGTAAGTGACCACGGACAGCCAGACTCCCTCCTTACTACCTAACGTACAAGGCACACACGTCTGCTGCTCAGATCGCCTCTCGGCCCTGCTTCCTCTAAGTCCAATCAAGAAGCCTGAAGAATTCACTACAGGAGCATGTCTCATGACCCTCATCGGCTGACAGGCAGATATATCCATTTCAGAATCACAGGCTGCAGCCCAGCGAGGAAGTTATTACTTATATTATTGGCATGGAGAGGCAAGGAAGTGAACATTCACTGAGTGCCTACTCCATGCTGGCACTCAATAGGTGTGATCTTATTTAATTCTAATAACCATAGAGGAAGAAATTCTATTCCCATCTCCATTTTCCAGATGAGAAGACTGAGGCTCACCGAAGCAGCTAACTTTGCCAAGGTGGCAATAGGATAAGAAATGGCTGCCAGTCCGGGGGTTGTCCAAGTCCAAGTACTTCCCGTCACGGCACTGCCTCACACGGAGCCCAGGGCTCTTAGGCGACACAATGGGGAAGCCTGGAAAGGGAAGGTCCTGGCGTTCTCAGGAGCCACGACTCTCAGAGAGTCCAGGAACCCTGCCTGTCACAGAAATGTCACAACACCCGGGTGAGAAAACTTGCCTCTTATCCTTATCACCAACCCCGACAGTGGCAGAGGGGAGGGATGAGGGGGTCTCCAAGTGAGCTGTCCCCCGTTTTCTGTTTTTACGGTTTCCAGTAACAATCGCTTTGAAAAAGCCGGTTATTTGCCTAAGAGCAAGAGATGTTGAGACATCTTCAGTCTTACCTAGGGCAGTTTTCCTGGGCTCAAACCTGGGGTATATCACAGAGGATACTATGGAATAAACGGAAACATGGTGGGGGGTGGGGGCAGCAATCAACAAAACTGAATGTCAGTGAAGAAGAACAGCACAGTTTAAAGAACATTCAGGAATCCAAACGAGAACTGTAAACACGCACTGACGTGTGCGTGGGTGTGTGTGTGTCAGAGCCTGACTGATATCACTGGGAGCGGACCAGCGGTTGGCAGCCCTTTCCTGTGGTCTGGAAGGCGCACTCTCAGACACTCCCATTTTTGTCTACTCTTTTGGAGGGCTTTAAAGGTGAACACAGATTATGGAAAAGAAAGCTTTAGGAAGTTCTAAGCACTGCCCACAGTTGTCACATTATTCGGTTTTGTTGCTCTCCATTTCAGAAGAATTGTTTATCTTCCTATCATACGCTTTTTTTTGTATTCATGAGAAGTGTTTGTGTATTTCAACAAACGGGCATTTCTCACATGCGCTAATTGGAGGTGATGTTGTCTCTCTTACCTAATGGCACAGAAAGTTTTGTCTCATTCTGAGCTGCATCCCCATAACCTGCTCGGTTCAACCGCCATCTGACAGACACTAATAAGAGAATCAGTCCTAGGTTGAAGCAAGAATAAATTTTACATCCAGATCAAAGTTTGGCAGGAGACCAGGTGCCACTGACACATAATAACCCACCGCTGGCTCTAACGATCTGCATCACTTAATTGGAACTGTGTTTTAAATAAAAGTCACCGCATTTCACAAGTGAGATATTAAGCTCACATGCACAGTCCTTCATCTCACCCATAAACATGCCCAGAGATATACATCAGGTTTCAAATGCAGCATTGAAGACAGTTTCTTCCTGGAGTTAAAAACAAACAAACAAACAAACAAACAAACGAAATATGTTTAAAAAAGAATCACTAAAGCTAAGAACAGCACCATAAAACTGCCAAGAATGACAGAACTCCTGTCTACTCAGTAGACCTTGAAGTCACTGTCTCCCAACAAGAAAGAAGTGACTTGAAAATATCCTGCCTGTGCCAGTGACGTGTGATTTAAGGGAGGAAATACTTTGGGGCTTGGGAGACCGTTGCAGGGAGCCTGAAAGCCGGCTGCAAGTTTGAAGACATTTGCATTCCCTGGAATCGAGGCTCACTTCTCTCTGGGAACCACAGAGATGCGGAGTCCATAAACTGTGATGTTAGAAGGTCCCTGAAGCAGGCAATGAATCAGAACAAAGTGAAACTCTGTGCAAGTAGGTAGCAATTTATTGTGGCTTTGTCCCCAGTATACAGAGGAAAATTCAGACATTTACAATGAAATAGTGGAAGGTCAGTGAAGACACTTTAAAATTTGATAATATATCCAGGACTGAGTGTAGCTGAGGAGGGTTAACCCTTCTCATTTCCTTAGCTCGATGGATTCAGCCGCTATTTTCTGGTTGCCTGCAGTGCGCAGGAAGCTCCGGGATGAACGGATGCAGGTTTCAGAGGAATGGGGAGGACACTGCGTCTGCAGTTACAGATGCTGTGGCAGAGCTCCCTCCCATATATCAGCCCTTCCCACTAGCACTCACTGAAGACCATGGTTTTCTACTGCACTTACAGAACCAGTGAGAGGTCTCTGCTTCTCAAAGTCCCCAACCAATTCCGACCTTTCAGCAGCAGGGTTTAGGACGCAGACGTGTGCGTCTGGGTCCAGTTTCCGCACAGCTGGAGCATGCTGCCCACGGACTGTGATAACAGCAGTCAGTACTTCTAACTCGCTGCTCAGGAAGACATCCCACCGACACATAAAATCTTCGCAGGAGGCTCCTTCTGTGTTGTAAATCTCTATAACCGGCTATTGACCTCATAATTTGAGTGAACTTATCCACAGGTACTTTTCAACCACCATCTCCCCCGATGGCTCTGAGCCCAGGCCTGACTCTGTCCAGGTCTGTATATTCTGCTGCTTTCTGCGTATTTCCATTTACAAGTCTGAACAGCATATGAAATCTAAAATATCCACGATCAACTTTGTGATCTGGTGGTTATGAATGTCAGTTTTAACTTCGGATGCCTGACGTCACATTCTGGATGCACCATACCCACCTACGTGTCCTTGGGTGGGTACCTTAATCTCTACGTACCTCGTGTTCCTCATTTGTAAAATCTGACAATGGATGGCACCTGTCCCTTGGGACTGTCATGAGAATTAAATAAGGTATCACGTGTAAAACAACGTGGTGTCTCATGCATGGGAAGGGCTCGGTAAAAATTCGCTCTTTTTACAATCACTTCAAAATTAATGTCTGTATTTGTCACTGGCACCACCCATTGTTCTCTCTGTGAGGCAGGCAGTGCTAAAGACTGGAGGGCCTGAGATTCCTGCAGCAGTCAGGGGCGGGGGAGTGGGGAGGAGGGGGGGAGGGAAAAGGGGAGGGAGAGGGTCAGGAGGGGCCACTCTGCTCTTGGGAGGCCCCTTTCCACACACTGAGAGGGAGGATGGGGGTGGCAGTGCTTTGAGGTATAAAGTAAGAAGGGCCCCTAGCTCATCTGCACCCTCCTCCTGTGCTCGCGCCCTTCACAGTGCCCTTCCCCGCATCCTTCCCCAGGCAGTATGGGAGTCACACCCAAGGGATCAGAGTTGGCACAGTGGTGGGCACTTATGGGCCACACCTGCTCTGAAGCGAAAGCTTCTGCTCTGGATAAGATGGCACCAGAGAAAGAAGTTGTTGGCACCACCAACAACTCGAGTCTGAGGCAGCTGTGCAACCCTTCAAGTGGCTTCTGCCAACTTCCTCTGACCCTGTGGCCACCCTTGATGCCCGCAGGGGTCTTGGGAAACAAACTCAGCCCTCAGCAGACCACCCAACTCAATGTTCTTCACTCCATCCTTGTGGCCCTCACTCATGGTTTCTCTTCTCCCCCGCCCCTACCTCAGAGGGTGGGGGCGCCTGAGAGCCATATGTCCCAGAGATGTGTGGGTCACCCGTCTTTTGAGATAATCTAGGCAGAACAGGTCCACAGTCAAATACTTTTGGGAAAGAGTGGCTCCTATAAGGCCCCGTTAAAAGGTCACAATATACATGGCGTGCCACAGGCTGAGAAGGGCCACAGAAGAGAAGCCTGCTCACCCCTGCTTGACCCATGGATTCCCAGATATATTTGTCCGTGGAGTCATTTCCCTCACATTACCTGCTGCCATTCCGTGGTCCAGTTTTGAGAAACATGCTTTAGTGCCAAATTAAAATTTTCTCTTTCTCTTATTCATCACACATGCAGTGATCAAGTCCTAGAAATTCTTTCAACACATGTCCCCGGGTTCCACCTGCCCCTTTATGCCCACGGCCTCCGCCCTGAGCTGGTGCCTCACATCCTCAGTTGGGACCAAGGCTGAGCAGGTGGTGCACCCAGCGTCTCCTTCCCACCCTGCAGCCCACCCCCCTGTCAGACTCCTTTCCTGATGCCCCCTTGTCCCTATAATGGATTGCCTGGTGGTTCCCCTAAAAGTTACATTCGGCCCCAGGCCCCTCCTGTTGAATGTGAATGAAGGGGTTCAGGACACACTCCCCCAAAATTGGCACCTTGCCCTATTGAATATTTCAAGTGAGAGGAATTTGAAAAATGGCAGCTGCAGGAAGGACTCTCTGGTCTTCCCTGAAGCAGGTATAGGACCCTGGTGTGTGAGGTCTCCCTGTTCCTGGAGGAAAGGAGCACCCTTACCTCCGACACAACGGAACCCAAGAGGAACCTGGACACTCGGCCTTGATAAGGTTTCCAGTTTCCTGTGCTCATCTCTTACACCTTTCTGCCCTATATTGTTTTTCCCATGACACTCTCTGCTTCATTAAACCTAGTAAATAGACATTCAGGTTTAACTGTTTCTTCAGGTCTTCATACCGCTTGAAAGCTCCATGTCGCCAAACGCTTATATTAAACAAATTTATGTGATTTCCTCTTGTTAATCTGTCTTGTGTTACAGGGGCCCTAGCCAAGCACTTAGGATAGAAAGAATATTTTTCCTCCCCTACATGACCTTATTTGGATAAAGTGTCTTTGCAGATATAATTCAGTTAAAGGTCTCAAGATGAGATCATCCCGAATCATCCAGTTGGGTCCCAAACACAATGATGAGGGACACAGAGACCGCACTGATGCAGCTGAGGATGCCGGAGCCACCGAGAGGCGGGGAAGGGCTCTCCCGCAGAGCCTTCGAGGGGAAGCAGCTCTGCCTGCACCTTGGTTTCGGATGCCCGGCCTCCAGAACTGAGAGACGGAAGACTCCGACCACCAAACTGTGGTCATTTGTTATAGCAGCCCTAGGAAACCAATACAGTCAGCATGACATATTCTTGCTCATCTCCAAAAATGAAGTAACCTGAGCTGATGTCGTTCCCATCGCGTGCCAGATAACAAAGTGTGGCCACCGGGTGGCGGCATATCCAAGTGTGATACTGCAACACGAGGGAAGCTTCTAGAAAGTTTGGCCACCCCCGCCCCCCATCCAGGTTGCAGACTGGAATCTTCAACTTTAGAGCTCGTTAGGTCCTTCTTTCACCTGCCAGATTCATCACTGCAATGCCAGATTGCTCGGTAAATAGCATCTGAAGACACACACACTCATGAACTCTGCCACTGAACCATTTCGGCTCCACTTAGAGACAGAGTTGTGAAATCATATATTCTAGGAGGCACATGGAAAGGAAATGAAGACTCTGTGTCTGCCTGTTGTCCTTGCTTGTAATTATCGCCCCCCCCCCTTTTATTCAGTCAGTAAATGTTTATTGAGCACATACTAAGTGACAACCAATATCCTCATCTGGTTACATTTAAACATGAAATGCTGAATATATCTCTTTCAATCAATGGGCCATATTTTCTGCTTTTCCAACATTCACCCTGAAACCGCATCTTCCTATAATTGCCCTATGCCCCGGCCCTCCCTCACCCCCATGCCCAACCCAACACCTTCCAAGAGAACGTTTTTTCATGGGTGGTCGGCGCATGCTTTGGACTGGGGAGGCAGCCCAGAGGACCACTTTGAGTTTGCTTTTACCAAGACCCTACAGTACAACATGCTGGCTACTCTAAGTAAATGTATGGCTGTCAGTAATAAATAATAGCAAATATATAATCATCCTAATAATTTTGGGGAGGTTTAAAGACATAAACAAAATGTAGATCTAAGACATAGGATTTTATTTTAGATGGAAGAAAGTACTCTGAAGAAGGAATTGGAGGTCTAAGGCCTGGCTCTGCCACTGTCTAGTTGGGCATCTCCCTGGATTCCACCTCTTCATCCTGAGCAGTAGGCAGGCTTTGATGATTTGCAAAGCCCAAGTCCAAGACCAAGTCCAAGTCAGGTGCAGGAGAGCTTCACTGGGATAGTGTGCCTGTGTTGAGGATCCGGAAGTTACATGAGTGTGTTCAAGTCTTGAGGCCTCTAACTCTCCAGGAATTTGTTACGAAAAGAGACACAGACTGGCTCCCCACACAGGCGGCTGTATCTGCCCCTTACCAATTTCTGTAATAATCCCTTCAAATAATGAACCCTCAGGACAAGGCTCTCACCTTACTCATTTTTGATGTTTGGAGCCCGGAACATAGTAGGCGCTCAATACACTTTTGTGAAACAAATGAACAAATGTGTGTTTGTTCAAGAGGAGCATTACATTTTTCTCAAGAGGAGCTCAAAAGAACATTAAATAACGGCAAAATGTGATCCGGCAGGTGAATCAAAAGAAAACAAACTGATTTACAGGTTGATGAATTCTTTTGGAATATAGATGAGGGGCTGACGGCAACCGCAGGGGCTGTCTCCTCGCTCATGGCCTTCGGCAGCGAAATTCATGACCCCTCCTCACAGGTTCAGTTGTTCTGGAAGCCCAGGTATTTTCAGGTTGGAGGAAAACAAACAACTGATTAAAAAGTGACTTTGCCAAGATCATGGAGCCTAAGAAACCGAGGTCAGATTATCCACCCATGTTTTTGGAGAGGAATAGATCATTGTCAAATAAAATATATTTCTTAAAATGATGACATGGATTTAATTAAACATGATGCCTAAAGAATCTTATTTATTTAAACAATTTCTTTTAAAAACACCCTACATTTGTTTTCTTTTAAAATCATGGAAAACTAAAATACCTTAAGAACATCACCCACAAGCCCACCACTTTTTCTGTTGAGAGGCAGGGCAGGGAGAGCAGGGGAGTAGATGGCTTTTCAGGTGCCTGTTAAGTGGAATTAAAAAGCGGGGAATGGTCCTGGAGTGGTGTCCCTTTTAGAATTAGTAGGAGAAAACAAATAAGTAAAGCGGCGATTTCTTTCTCTCTATTCACATCAATTCCTCAAGTCCCAACCCTGTTTCCCGCCAGGTCTGCCATCTTCAGGTTGCTCCTGACCCTGAGAGTTGGTCTACTGACGTTTCAAAATCAGTGTGGTCAGGGGAGACCGTGGCTGTTCACTCCCAAGGCCGCTCTTCCAGCTTTGCACAGTCGCTGGTTGGTCTGGGTTTGCAGAGAGTGCTGGGCCCCCGGCCCAGCACGCATGCGTCCCGTCCCTCCCTTGTAGCAGGGTGGTCAAGGACTGACCTCAGATACCAGGCCGCAGTGTTCAAATCTCAGGTCCAGCCCTCACTCTGCCTCTGAACCAGTCACGTAACCCCTCTAGAATTCAGCCCATCAGAGAAAGGAGAACAAGAGTTGTGGCCATAGCATGAGATTGTTGTGTTTATTGAAGGAAAAACGCATGCCAAGTGCTCAGCATAGAGAGTGATATGTAATAAGTGCTTAATTATAGAAAATAATTAGTATTTCCAAATGACAGTCATGGCAATATATTCCAGAAATGTATAAATATGAGCATTTTCGCCACCTAAGAGCAGTGGGACAAAAGAGGTCAAAACTGACCTGCTTAGATGAAACTGTTCTTCCCCCACGGGCTGCCTAAGAAAGTCATCCCTGGGAGGAGGCCAGCCCCAGTCCCTCCCACCCACAGAAGCTGCAGGGAGAAGCTCAGGGGTGCAGGGCCTCCCGTTTGCACTGATCGAAGCCCTTCTTTTTGTGCCAGTCAGGGTGAATGGCATCGTGGAACAAACTTGTTTGCCTCCATCACCATCTCGCAGATCACATTTGTCATCTGGGTCTCATCTCTGGACCAGCCTCCCCCTCCCTCAGTGAGGTCACTTTTCAACCCTCTGTGACAGTCCTCAAGCCTTGCTTCTCAGACTTCCACAATTAAGGATGTCTTCCCGGCCATACTGCTTAGTAGCTCCAAGTTTCTTAACCCTCCTGTGTCTCAACTTCCTGTGTAAAGTGGGGCTAATAGAAGTATGTATGGCTTAGGATTATGGAGAGGACTAAAGAAGTTAGTCCAAGAAAAGCACTTAGAATAGTGCCAGCCACACAGTACACACTCCATAAAACTAGCTGTTGTTACTACAGTTTGCCACCACTGCTGCTAAAATCAACACCCTATGGCTTCACCTTCTCTGAAGGTTCCCTTCCCTTCAGCCCACTGACTGGGCCTGGCTGGCCCCTGAGGCTCCCTCATCACAGCGTGAGTATCTCAGGGCCTGGATGGAGATAAATACTCTCCTATCTCCCACTATCCTCCTTATTGAAAAAGCCACAGCCCCTCTGAAGTTCAGGTTCTTCTAACCATTTTCTCTACTTCCTGCCTTGTTCCTATACTAGCTTATCTCCAAACAGATACCAGAGTGATCTTTTCAAATTTAATTCAGATCATGTAACTCTTCTGCTTAGAACCCTTCTGTGGTGTCCTGTTATACTTGGAACAAAATCCAAAGCTTGTCTACATGTCTTACCTTATATTACATCCCTCCCCGCCATAGGCCACATGGCAAAATTTGCCTTCTTGCTATTCTCGAAATACGTGCACTCACTCTCCTGTGCACCTGCAATTTCTGCTACCCTCACACCTGCACTTTGGATTCTTCATGTATTCATGTCTGAGTTCAAAAGCCATATTTTCAGAAAATCCTTCCAAGAGCTTCCAAAACAAGCAGCCCCAAGTTCATCATAACTTTACACCATCAAGTGCTCTTATGGGACTACCAACATCTGAAATAATCTAGATATTCTTTAACTTACACTTTTTTGGTTTTTATTCTCTAGGATATAAGACCATAAGACCATGATCTCTCCTTTAATACTCGTGTGGCACCCCCTGAGTCTAGAACAGCACCTGGCCTATAGTAACTATTAGTTAACATTTGATAAAAAATCAAACAGAACCACAGGATCCAAAGACCATAGAGCTATGGCATTGGACAGACCTGGCTTTGAATCCTTGAACTAAGTTCTACCACAAATGGGTTGCATGACCATCGGCAAGTTATTTACCTCTCTCAGACTGAAGTTCCTGAAACTAAAATATGTGCCTGTGTGTTGGTGAGGGAGTGAGTAGCGTCCACACTGTTGGGGTGAGATGGAGATTAATGAGGTTGTATCTATACCACTCGACACACTGTGGGGCACATTCCAAACATTCAACAAATAGTCATTTCAGTTATTATTATCTGGAAAACAACACAGACTTTAAACTCTAGTAAAACAAAAGTTACTTAAACTTGGATCTGCTTCTCTTTTTCAGACTGTAGAGCAGCACAGAAGACAAAGGAGGAGGAGAAGGAGAGGAAGAAAAGAGAGAAGAAGAAGAGGAGGAAGAGGAGATTAAACGAAAGAGGAAGGAGTCTGGTCTATTCTACTCCTTGATATTCACGGCCAACAAATGAAACATACGTATGTCTATGCAGCACTTCTCTCCCTCTAGGAATCTTCTAGAAGCTTTCCAAACTCTAACAGTGTAGTTTTTTATTTTAAAAGAACTCCTGCATCAAGACTTCTAGGCAATTCTCGGCTTTTCAATAAAGGTAACCAATGCCACAGAGGGGACTTTGGACCTTTCTTCCTTATGCCTGAAGAGAAGCATGACCCAAAATTCTCTTATTCTTTTAATAGTGGCTTTGGAGGACAGCAGGGTAATACAGGTGGTTTGGTATGGTCCCAACACGAGGGGCAGCAGGGGCTGGAGTGAGGAGCAGTTTGATGCCAGGGGTGCCCACACTGGGGGGCCCGCGGGCCTTCCACGGTGAGACGTCCAGGGTACAGCTGACCTCATCGCTATTCTCTCGGAGGCATCCCCTATGCTTGTTGCAACTGAGAATACCCTTTGGCCTGACAGTATTGTAGGTGAAGAGTAATTTACAATATGAAATGCAAATAAATGAAGATTTTTGAATTAGGGAGATTTCTTGTTGAAAAGATAAAAGAGAGAGAGGACTAAGGGCAAGACAGAAGCGAGGCTAGGACACAGACAGGTGGATCAAGGGGAAGGAGCGTGAAAGCAGAAACCGCACATACGCACATAGAGGAAAGGAGGACTGGGAGCGAGGGGAGCAGGGTGAGGGGGCAGGAACAGGGTCACGAGAGCTGCAGGGAAGAGGCAGATGGGAGCACACTGACATGAATCCATCACTCAATTCAAATGCTGCTGCTGGCCTTGCTGCTTACTCGGATAATGGTCATCGGAATAAACTATCACCTGACATTTTTTCTAGCACTTCCTAAATTAATCACTACTCACAGTTTTTGGATAACCTGACCATATATTAGCTAGCCTTGTGCCAATGAACGCAGACGAAGTGCCCTGGGCAGACGGCTGGCTCCCACCCACATTCCCCGCCGCGGCTCCGCCAGGCACAGGGCTGCTGAGTAGTGGAAGTTGGCTAATTCAACCAAGGAACTGAATTTTAAATTGTATTTGATTTTAATTTATTTCTGAGATAGTGATATGTCTATCAAAGGGGGTAAAAAGGGAGCTATATCACACAGTATACAAATGAACGGTTAAAAACTTAATAGCTATGTAACTATTTTAAGTTATGTTAGAAAACGCTAACTAGTACATCAAAGATGAGTTCACAAATATTATATTGCTTAGAACAAGAACAACTGAAGGACTGCATTTCTTTGAAGACAGATACGAAGTAATTAATAGTACACATAGCACATGAAAGTGACATAAATTGTGAAGACTAAGTGACTACGGTCTGGAAAACCCTAGCACGGACGTTATTTTCCAAGTGCATCACATTGAGGATTGGTGTGGACTACACTTGGTTCCTATGGACTCATAGAATAAGGAGTCGTTTTTGAATTGTTGTCACAGAAGAGTGACATAGAAGAGGAAAATGGGAGACTGTAGAGATTTAGAGAAATTCCAGCCAGCTCTGCAGGGCTGCAGAAACTGCTGGGCTGCTCAACAGCTACACCCCAGCTCCCGCTTGCTGGGTGACCAGGGCAAAATGGGACAAGGATGTTCCAGAGGCAGTCTGTGGGATAAACAAGATAGGCGGCAAACTGCAGGGAACCAAAGATCACTGTTACTCCATTTTACCCCCTCCTCTCTTTCCTCAGTTTCATCTCCTTTTCCAGGATACCACCTGGATCCCATCTCAGTGGATCGCAGATACGGTATTTTAAGGAATACTAACCAACTTCTGTGCTATTGGCTATCCCGTTTCCTGTGGTACGCTGACCAGAGTGTTTCCCTTTGGTCCCCAAACCTTTCCAAGGCCCAGGATAAGTGGTCCATGATAAAACCTAGGTCTCTGACTATATGTTTGCTTTCAGTGATACATGTAGGGTGTGTGTCATCCTGCAAGGCCACTGGATCTGCTGATCCCCTGAATGAGCTGCCAGCACTTTGCCAGAGTGTGCCCTGAAAAATGGCCAAGGCACAGGCAAAACTGTTCCCGGAAAAGCCACTTCTGCAAAATCCAGGGCAACCTGGAATAATCCGAGAGCAAGACACAATCTATTACCTCACCGAGAACACAGAATTCTGACCTGGCGGCAAACTAGCTGCTGGGCTTTTTTTTCCCTTTCCCACACAAACTGCTTGTCAAAGGCCTGACGATCTCACTTTACTAGCCCAGGCTGGGGAAGGCACGTGTGAAACAGCCAACGCTTTATGGAATGTCGTCACTGAAGGTACTGTAGTGATTAGGTCCTCCTCGGTCCCTCGTCTTAGAGATGAGGCCACGGAGGCCCAGGCTGGGCAAGCAAGTGACTTGTCCAGGATCACAGGTGGTGACAGGCAATGGTACAGCCAGCCCAGAACCGAGGTATCGGGGCTCAGGATCACCCCTCTTTCTAGCACCTGCAAGTTTTGTACTTCATCAAACATCAATCATGTCCCCAAATCAACGCTTAAAAGAAATATTTTTCACTGTGAACTAGCAGAATCCAAAAGGAGATTCAGGCATTGCTTGGCAGGTGAAGGTAGGCAACATTGAAGGTTAAGTTCTAACCCTGACAGCTGAGAGGGACCAACACACAGTCTGTGTATCAGGGGACACAGGATTGCACATTCATTCGCTGCTGGTGGGAATGAAAACCAGTAAAACAGTTCTGAAGAAAAATGATCACGGTATGAACTAAATGCCTTAAAGATGTCCAAACCTCAACTTTGACCCAGAATTTCCACTTGCAGGAACTTTCTGTGAGGAAATAACTGAAAAAGACAGCAAACATGGACATACAGATGTTCTCTTGCAGGAGGGTAGTAGGCGATAGCAAAACTGGAAACGACTAAAATACATTAATGGCAAGGTTTAAACAAACATACTGATCCATGAGATGTTACATACCCAATAGAAAAATTAGTTATTAATATCCTCTAACAGACAGATATTTCATATGTTGTTCAAAAAGCACATTAAGTATAATCTTATTTTTGTTAAAGTATTTTTTTATTTATCAGCAAATAAAAAATATCCGAGATTATCATTGGGTACTAGGACCTAAGAGGTTTTAAATTTTTCTTCTTCTGTTAGTATTTTCTATTTCTTTACAGTGAAAAATGTATTGATGAATTTATAAAGAGTTTTGAAAGGCCTTAAAAGTAAAGCAAATTTATTATTTACTACCCAAGGTGAATACGAGCAGAAGAATAACCTTCATAACTCCCCTACTGGCAGGCTCCCAGAGCCACGGGGTGAAGCTCCTCTCTGCGCCGTGGTCTGTCAGGCCCTGCTGCTTACTCCTGCAGGTGGGTGCACTGGAACCGGCTCTTTCCATCAAAGTGCCATTCCGAGCCTTATGCCGGGGACAGAAATGTGACCTTAGGGACTACTTCCCATGTGGCCACAAGGTGCTCCTGCCTCCCTTCTGCTCCCTTGCTGCTGTGTCTGCCTCTTCCTTGCCTTCCTTCTGTGCTGACGGGAGCCCAGAGGGGCTACATCACATCAGCTGGCCTGAGTTCAAGTACTGGTCTGCCATTTATTTGCTGCACGTCTTCCAGCATCTTCATCTCTCTGAGCCTGAGTTTCTTCTTTTGTAAAGGTATAGTCTACACATAACAAAATGCACAACCCTTCAGTGCACAGTTCACTGAGTTTTGACAAACATTTACAAATATTATAAATATTTACACTCATGTCACCACCATCTTAACATATAGAACATTTCTGGTACCCCAGAAAGTTAATAAAATTATATAAGCTTCAGGTATACAATTCTATCATACATCATCTGTACATCGTATTGTGTGTTCACCACCCCAAGTCAAGTCTCGTTTCGTCAACACTTAATCCCCTTTACCCCCTCCTACCTCCCTCATCCACCTCCCTCTCCCTCTGGCAATCGCTGTACTGTGTGGTCTGTGTCTATGAGGTTTTTTTCTTAATTCCTTCACGTTTTCACCTAACCCCCCAAACCTCCCCCTCCTCTCTGACAGCTGTCAGTCTATACTTTGTATCTATGAGTCTGTTTCTATTTTGTTTGTTAGTTCATTTTGTTCATTAGATTCCACATGTAAGTGAAATCATATGGTATTTGTCTTTCTCTGGCTGGCTTATTTCACTTTGCATAATGCTCTCCAGCTCCGTCCAGGCCATTGCAAAAGGTAAGATTTTCTTCTTTTTTTACTGCTAGGTGGTTTTCCATTGTGTAAATGTAGCACAGCTTTTTTAAATTCTCACCTGAGGATATGTTTATTGATTTGAAAGAGAGAGACAGAGAGAGAGGAAGAGAGAGAGAGAAAGGGAAAGAGAGGGGCATGGATGTGAGAGAAAAAAACTTCAGTTGGTTGTCTCTTGACTGACCGGGGACTGAATCCTTAACCTTTTGGTGAATGAAATGATGCTCCAACCAACTGAGCCACCCAGCCAGGGTGTACCACGGCCCTGGTATGGTATGGCTTTTTATATCCACTCATCTACTGATGGACACTTGGGCTGCTCCTATATCTTGGTGATTGTAAATAATGCTGCAAAGAACACAGGGGTGCTTATGTTCTTTCAAGTTAGTGTTTTGAGTTCCTTCAGATGTATTCCCAGAAGTGGGATCATTGGGTCAAAAGGCAGGTCCATTTTTAATTTTTTTTAGGTATTGCCACACTGCTTTCCACAGTGGCTGCACCAGTCTGTATTCTCACCAACAGTACAACATGGTACCTTTCTCCACATCCTCGCCAGCACTTGTTGTTTGTGGATTTATTGCTGATAGCCATTCTGTTAGGTGTGAGGTGATATCTCGCTGTGGGTTTAATTTGCATTTCTTTGATGACTAGTGATGGTGAATATCTTTTCATATGTCTTTTGGCCATTTGTATGTCCTCTTCGAAGAAGTGTCTATTTAGGTCCTTTGTCCATTTTAAATTAAATTGTTTGTTCTTTTGGTGTTGACATTCATAAGTTCTTTATAAATTTTTTACGTTAACCTCTTATCAGATGTATTATCAGTGAACGTGTTCTCCCATTTGGTGGGTTGTCTTTTCATTTTGTTGATGGTGTTCTTTGCTGTGCAAACACTTTTGAGTTTGATGTGGTCCCATTTTTTCTTTTGTTTCCCTTGCCTAAGGGGGCGTATCAGGAAAAAATAGTGTTGTGGGCAATGTCCAAAATTTGACTGACTGTGTTTTCATCTAAAATTTTTATGGTTTCAAGTTTAACATTTAAGTCTTTGATCTGTTTTGAGTTTATTCTGGTGTGTGGTGTAAAAAGGTGGTCTAGTTTCATTTTTGGCATGTGTCTGTCCAGTTTTTCCTACACCATTTATTGAACAGACTCTCTTTACCCACTGTATGTTCTTGGCTCCTCTGTCAAATATTAATTGACCATAAAGGTGTGGGTTTATTTCTGGGCTCTCTGTTGTATCCCATTGACTTCTATATCTGTCTTTATGCCAGTACTATGGTGTTTTGCTTGTTGTGTAGTATGGTTTGATATTACGTAGTATGATTCCTCTAACTTTGTTTTTCTTTCTCAGGATCGCTGTGGCTATTCTGGGTCTTTTGTGTTTCCATGTAAATTTTTGGAATATTTGTTCTAGTTTTGGGAAATATGCCACTGGTATCTTGATAGGAATTGCATTGAATCTCTAGATTGTTTTGGGTATATGGACATTTTAATGATATTAATTCTTCCTATCCATGAGTATAGTATATGCTTCCACTTACTCATATCTCCTTCAATGTCTTTCTTCAGTGTTGTATAATTTTCCAAGTATATCCTTGGTGAAGTTTATTCCTAGGTATTTTATTTTATTTTTTTGATGAAATTGTAAATGGGATTTTTTTTTTTAGTTTCCCTTTCTGATAGATCATTACAGGTATAGAGAAATGTGATTGATTTCTGGATATTTGTTTTGTATCCTGCTACTTTACTGAATTCCTTGATCAATTCCAGTAGTTTTTTGGTGGAATCTTTAGAGTTCTCTATGTATAGTATCATGTCATCTGCGAACAAAGACAATTTTACTTCTTCCTTTCCAATTTTGATGCCTTTTATTTCTTTTTGTCTGATTGCTATGGCTAGGACTGCTAGTACTATGTTGAATAAGGGTGGTACAAATTGACATCCCTGTCTCATTCCTGACCTTGAGAAAAATGCTTTTAGTTTTTCCCCTTTGAGTGTGATATTGACTGAGTGTCTTTATTATGCTGTGGCATGTTCCCTCTATTCCCACTTTGCTAAGAGTTTTTATCATAAATGTGTGGTATATTTTAGCAAATGTTTTTCCTGTATCTATTGATATGATCACGTGATTTTATCTTTCATTTTGTTTATGGGGTACACAGACACAAAACCTTACTTTGAGATGTTTACTCTCTGGTAAAGAAAGCCAACAAGTAAAGAACCTTCCTTCTACAACATGGGAAGTGTTATAATGCAGGTACGAGATGCTACAGGAGTTCAGGGAGAAGTGCAGTATTTCTTCTGGAGGCCCCAGAACACTGACAGTGGCAGTGGCATTTCATAGAGTGGGCAGGATATGAGCTGTGCATTAAACGATCAATAGCAATATGAAAGAAAGGCAAAGAAGGCCAGGAAGAGTAACAACAGAAACTTGCTTCTCCAAACTCTGAGCCTCCTAAGATGCTAGAAACAACTTGGTTATAGAACTTATACCAAGTTAAACAGAATGGAGAATGGAAGAGAGAACAAAGAAATGAAGTAATGGCCCTTTAACATTAAAAATAAGAAATCCTACCAGGGTGGGTCACACTGAGATGGAGTATGTCCCCCTGCAGTGCTATCTGAGGTGGGGATGTGGAAAGAGACTGAACAAGAAATAGGTGCTGTCAATCTGAGCGCTCTGTGCACACCTCCTTAACAGTGGCCCAGTTAAATGTTTGACCCCTGTCTGCCTCACCTCTGTGGAAGCAAAGACCAGGTCCATTTGCCTCACTGTCTTACCCCCAGCGCCATGGCCAGCAAACCTGGGCACTTTGTATTTCCCAAAGAAACAAAGCAGCGAGGTAGCCGGGGGTGGCACTGCTCTTGCAGCCAAGTAGCTCATCTGCACGTCAGGACCTTCTACACCTGGGTGTCTATCTTTCCTGCCTCATCCTGAGCTGGCATTTTCAGCCTTGCTTTGCATGTTGAGCACCATTTAAACCACTATAATTCCAAGGTGACCTTAGAATATTTTGTTTGAAGGAGAATTGGGGGGAAAATTCTTACATAATAGAAAAAAATTTTAAAGTAGTCCCATAGGACTGGCTCAAACCACTTTTACTTAACAGAGAATTTTTAGGGGAAGGAGCCCTGCTTAGGAATCTGACTCAGAAAAGTACAAATGTATCAGACATCTAATGGCATAAAAATGGTTACCATTATCATCCCTTATTATAGGTGGTAACTGTCCTATAGAAGTAACTTCTGTTATTTCTGAAGAAACACCGAGATGGAACTTGTTCTTTTCTTGCAAAACTGCATGCCTGGGACAAACCTGCCCATGGAATGGGCCTGCATAGAATGGGGATACATGGGACCAGAGCAGCCTGGGACATGCAGATGAAAACCCCAAAGAGATGCCACCTCACCCCGACCAGGGTGGCTGTAATCAAAAAGGCAGATAATAAGAGGCACTGGCCAGGATGTGGAGACACCGGAGTCCTCACACACTGCTGAGTGTTGAATGGCTCAGCTGCCTTTGGAAACAGTCTGGCAGTTCCACGAAAGGTCAAGCAGAGGGTAGACATGTGACCTGGCAACCTCATTTCTAGGTACATGCCTAAGAGAAATGAACACTTACATTCACACAAAAACTCACATGGATGTTCACAGCAGCCTTTTTCATAATAGGCAAAAAAATGAAAACACCCCATCAGCCATCAACCGGTGAATGCCTAACAAACTGGCAGGTTCACGTAGTGTAACATCATTCAGTTGTGAAAAGGAGCGGCATACTGATACATGCTACACACATGCAACATCATAAACCCAGGGAACACTGTGAGTGAGAGAAGCCAGTTACAAAAGAGCAGATATTGTGCGGCTCCATTTATATGAAATGTCTAAAGCAGCAAAACTATACAGACAGAAAGCAGACTAGTGGTTGCCAGGGTTTAGAGGTGAAGGTTTAAAAACAGAGGGTGAGTGGTGCTAGTGGGTACAGGCTTTTAGTTTGGGGTGATGGAAATGTTACAAAATCAATAGTGATGATAGGTGCCTTTGTGAACATAGAACAAAATATTGAACTGCACACTTTTAAGGTGTGAATTGTAGGATATGTTAATTATATCTCAATAAAGTCGTGTGTGTGTGTGTGTGTGTATGTGTGTGTATACACACACAGAAGAGGAGCAGGACAAAGCTTCCATTACAGAGCCAGGCCAGACTGTCCCAGGACCTGCCGCTCCTCGGTGGAGAGGGGTTCAAGGTGACACCAGTGCCACTCTCGCATTTCAGCCCTGCACTTGTGTGTGAGAAGGGCCTACATATTATGAAGCTAACTTTCGGGAAACTACTTCTGTGCCATCTGATATAGTAGCCACTGGTCACACGTGGCTATTTAAATTTAAATCATGAAAACTGCAATAAAATGGAAAATCCAGTTCCTCGGTGGCACAAGCGGTTCCATCATTTCAGAACTTTCTCACCGGACGGCGCTGCCCGAGAGGGCTCGGGGTGGCTACCGAAAAGGCCAGTCACTCCCACCAGTCCTTCTAGCTCTCTTAAACGCCCAGAGGTAGGGGACTCGGTCAAGAATTGCTGTCGGGAAAACTCTGTGTTCTGACCAGACACAGGGCAGGTCCCTGTAGAGAGGAGCCGCCGCGAAGCGTGTTTCTGCGTGGGTGTGCCACCGCGCATGCGCACTGGCTCGGTCCTGCTGGGACACGGGCTGCTTTTGATTTCTTTAAGAAAAAAAAGGAAAAAGAATTCCAGTATTGTTTTTATAATACTGGTGGAATAACAAACAATTGTTTAATGTTCTGAGCTGTGAGATGAAGCCCATAGGGGAATAGGAGGGAAGGTAAATCAATATTTACCAGTAGTCCTCAACCCACATTAAATATTAGCTTAAACTTAAAACCCCCTGGCTTTTGTTGCTGCTTTTCCTTAGGCCGACATTTCATTGGTCTCTCGCTCTTGGAGAGAAATAATCATTCAGGAAGCAGTGGGAGGTGTTTGAACCATGTCCATTATATACGTTTTACTGTGGTCTTTAATAGTTACTGTAAACACAGGGGTCGCAGAAAAACGCCCACAGGGTTCAGACTGTAACACGGTGACGCACAAAGGTCAGTGGGGGTCAACCGCTGTAACCAATGACACTGTAGGGGGGCCAGAACGAAGGGGCGTTTGCTGGACGTTTTGACAAAACCTTGTGAACGGAACTGGGGCTCACGTTCCCCAGGTTTGCGGTGACCCTCAGAGGCAGAAGCACGGCCGTCCTGCTCACCCTGCACAGATGGGGCTGGGGACACAGGCTGGGCACAGCAGCTGCCATCGGCCTGGCCTGCGCAGCCACACCCCTGATCTGTCAGCTGCTGGGAAAACAGTGAAATGCAGGGTTCGGAGAAGCCAGAGGAAAGTCTCAGCAGGGGTTGTGAAGCCCCAGACAGGTTATTCTATAACACTGGTTAGAGGAACCGCCCAGCGGAGTTCCTATTGCATATTACAATATTCATGGGCTCTACCTTCCCCGGGGTCCCTAATAAAATCCTTTATAAACACTAACTGAATAGAATTCCCGACACCGTCTCCACAGGGGGTGTTTATTAAATACCAGGCCTTTCTCATCAATGCGAAGGCTAAGCCCTGAGAGGTGAAATGACTTGTCTTAAATCTCTGTGCACCAGGGAGAGTCCAGGTGCGCTGGCATCTGAGCCTGCTTTGTAAAACCTCATTATGATCGTACAGCATATGACAAGAAATACAATCACTATACAAAGAATTTTGGAAGTTAAGTGGTTATTTAATCAAAGTCACTTCAATGATTTATGGAGAGAAGGATCAAAGAATGAATGTTACAAAATTAAGCGAAAGCCAAAAAGCAGTGGGGTGGGGTAGGTTGGGAGGGGGTGGATCTTATTTTCCCACATTTTAACTTTTTTGTGTGACATTGAACCCAACTAATGATTAAATATTTGCAATGCAAGTAAATTACCAGCCCCGCCCTCCCCCGCCCCACCAGGTAGAAGGAGAATGACAAAATTTGTGTAGTTCAACTCCGTGAGAAGACCCCAGCCTTCAAATGGCCTCCTAGTCCTCCCGCCTTCATTCCCAACATTAGGTACATAAATGGGGGAATCTACTCTTCCTTTCTCCGTCCTTTCAGCCAAGAGGTGAGAGGGAGCCTGGTGATGCCAACCCCTGCCCCCATGAGAACGCCCACTCAGACCAAACTGGTTGCCAGCCCCACGAAAAGGCTCACAAGGAGCACAGCGCTCTCTCCTTCCCCCTCGCTCTCTGCTGCTCATACCTTGGCACCTTACCCCCCCTTCATGGCTCGGCTGGGAACAGAAGCCATGGCTTGTTTCCCTCTCCCCCACTCACCCCACCCGCCACCCCTCATCCCATCGAAAAACATGACGCAGCTACATCACCAACACATCACACCCATCTTCTGGTATCAGAGCCAGCACGGGAGAAAAATCAATGTTGTCTTCTATTTAAATAAAAATAAAAGTGTCTAACCCTTTCATGGCCACCTGAAACAAAAGACTGCTTGCTGCCTCTACGCATGAGGATTACCCGAGGTGACAGGTGAGCTGAGGTCCACAGAGAGGCCATGGTCCAAAAACAGAAAGTGAGGCTGGCCTACGAAGAAGCCTTGTCCCATTTTACATGACTCTCGTCTCTACTCTTAATCCAGGTGCCAGTACCCACATCTTCCCTCTGCTTGTCCCCATACCTTACTCAGCTACCATCTCCGCAAGGGCCTTGCCAACTATGCAGTGTGACAGACCACCACCCACACCATCTCCCTCTCCCTCTCTCTCTCTCTCTCTCTCTCTCTCACTTCTTTTTCCCATTTAACTCTTCTTCAGAGCAGTTACCACGGACATTCTGTGTCTGTGCATGTGTTCATTATCTGTCTCCCCTCCAGAACATAAGCTCCACCAGGGCAGGGACTTCTGCCTGTTCACTTTCATCTGTTGCCCCAGTGCCTGGTAGTGCGTGTGCTTTTAGCAGCCACTCAGTAAGTACTTGAGGAAGAAATGAATGGATGAATACATAACTGCCATTCACTGAGAAAACATTTACCAAGTACATAATCATATCTACCCATTACTAGACACCAGACACTGTGCCAAGAGTTCTATCAGCAAGTTCACTGGGTATTCATTCCATCACAACGATTTCCGGTTGATAGGCAATGGTCCGTTTTTAATCAATAAAAAGCAAACCCTAATGTAAACCGTCAATTTGGGTGACGATGAAGTGTCGATGTGCACACTTTGACAGAAGACGTTATTAACGGGGGGAGCTCTGTGGGGGGGGGCAGGGGCTATGTGAGAGGCCTCTTATTGTTATCTTCCTCCTATGGTTGTTGGGAACCTAAATCCACTGTAAAAAATAATTGTCTTAAAAAAATGTCTCTTGCCCCAGTATAGAAGTGACACATGTCCCTAGGTTTATTCATTGCCCTATCTTCCCTCCAGCACAGAAAGCTTGTAACTTATGCCAATACGGGTATTAGAATGAATCCCACTGTGTCCGTTTCATTTCTAAGAAAAGTTCATTATATTTATGCACTGGAGCTTACTGAAGAAAAATTCTTTTTAAAGCCCATAAAACACCACAGCAACCGGATTTAAATGTTTTCATTTAATCTAAATAAACCAATTTGTAGCCTGTAGATGAATTCTCCCAATAGGTAACAGATGGTAAGCTCTTTCAAGTAAAGAATCTTCAGACTCAGCCCTGGCTGGTGTGGCTCAGTGGATTGAATGCTGGCCTGTGAACTGAAAGGTCACTGGTTCAATTCCCAGTCAGGGCATATTCCTGGGTTGAGGGCCAGGTGCCCAGTTAGGGGCATGTAACCGACAGATGTTTCTCTCCTTCTCTTTCTCCCTCCCTTCCCCTCTCCAAAAATAAATAAATAAAAACTAAAGAATCTTCAAACTCAACATTTAACTATGATTAACTACTTTTCTTAATGAAGAATCCATTAGAAATTCCCCATTAATTTCATATCAAGTGGTTGCTACTGACTACAGGATACAGTATGGTGTCTAGTAGGGTGAAATCGGCCAATATAATATGTGGGGTGTGAAGTTCAACACACCCAGCTTTGGTTTCTAGCCCTGCCACTAATCAGCTGTGTGAAGTTAAGCAAGATACTTTACTTCTTGGAGTCTAAATGTCCTTGCTGCTCTATTGTCATTGTTTAACTAACAAGTCATAACTATTTGGTCTGGGTGTTGATTTTACCCCACTTGTAAGCTAATGAGTTTATTGCTGGCAGAAGATGTGAGACTTTTGGCTCAGAAACACAAGACTTGATTACTCGCAGTGCAGCAAGCAGCATGGATATCAGGTTTTGCATCTGTGGGGACAATGCAGAGGGTGCCCGAGAGATGCTGCATGTGCAGTGGGTTTGCTCTGCAGCTGAGGAGCACTGAGCTTGGGTAATGCAATGCTTCTACAGCAAGCCTGCCCCTCCTTCTGGGGTAGCTCTTACCTCATTTCTCAGGGTTGCTTGCTGAGACCACAACCCTGGCTCAGGTTAAAAAAATCAGTCATGCACTTATATTCTTATCATACTCAGCAAGACACACAAGAATATGAGAGAACCAGGGAGGACTGTCTTCCAATGACAATGTGATTAAATTATGCCCCACAGCGGTACCCAAAGACGTTACCTGTCTCCCTCCTCTCTTTTTCTCAGAAAGACATATTTTTTAAAAAAATAATCATGTTTGTATGATCACTCCAAGAATTCTATAATGTTCGTACTGTGAGGCATTTTGGAAACCAATGGCTGTGAAATTTTAGGAAGCTATTATAAATCACACAGAATTTTTTTTAATAAATGGAGAAGTCCTTTATATACTGCTAGGAGAAAAGGTAAGATTCAAAATTATATAATTGATTCAAAATGATACAATAGTACCTAAAATATTTGGTGCATTAACATTTTTTCTGTGTTTTACAGATTCTATAATGAAAATGCCATATCATTTCCCTGCTCTGAAGAAAATACAGTGCTCTGGTGTGGCCCCTTCATGTCACAGACGAGGAGCTGAGAGGCAGACAGGTTAAGCAACCTCCCCCAGATCCCCATCAGGTCCTTCACAGGGCTGGGACTGGGATGCTCACCCTCTGACTTCTAGTACTGTGCCTTGTGCCTTTTCCTCTTGGGATGTACGAGGAACAGCAGGGCAAGGCCAGGTATAGAGGGTCTGGCCAAGGTAACCATGAGTCTTTGACCTTGGAGGGAGCAGTTCTTTGCCTATTGGGTGACTGCTGGAAGCTAGACTCAGGTTCATCCACCCACTACGTCAGTGAACACATGGAATTCCCTTAGGCCTTCTTATGGTAAGCCACTCATCACTAACAGTGGCGGCCAACTGAGATGTGGTTAAACCCAGGGCAAGCGAAAGCCCTGAGATTCCAGTAGGCAGCACTGAGGTCGGGCTTTGGCATAAACTCCTGCAGGGTTGGTTTCAGCCTGAGCTCTCTGAATGACTTGTCTAGACAGCTCCCATTTCACTGGGTAATTAAGGGTCCTCCTGCTCCCTCAGCAGTGTTCACAATCCAGGTGGCGCATCTTTCTCAGCCCTCCACGCATCTGTCTGCTTCCGCTACTATTATTTTCAAATAACATTATCGCACCATTGTACTTTTTATTTTATTTTTGGTGGCAATGACTTTGCTAGTCCCTATTCAGGAGAGGAGCCCAAAACAGTTATTAGAAGGTCTAACTGGGTCACTTAGCTCAGTTGAGTTAGAGTGGAGTTAACTCGGTACAGTTAGAGACAGACTCCTTGGAGTGCCACGGAGTTTGTCGCTAAAAGCCTTGCAGTAAACTTCTGGTCCTGCTTTCATTCGGAGTTTACCTGGGGTGGGCATCTGGCTTTCTCACCCCAGCTGCAGACCACCTGAGTTAACGTTCCCACATTGAGTCCAGGCTCTTCTCCGGGTATGAGGGACATGAGACCAAAGATTTGGTCTTGGCCTCTATGGAGATTGGGGTCCAGAGGGAGGTGGACAATGTTTGCATTGAGGTAACTTCTAGAAACTGAGTGACTTCTCCCCACTTCTCCTCAGCACCTACCTTTCAAATGTTGGGACATTGGAGGACACAGTGTCCCCAGCTAAGAACATGGCAGAGTGTAGCTGAAAGGAAAACACATACCGTATTTTTCGGACTGTAAGGTGCACCCCCCTCCAGTTTGGGAGGAAAATGCAGTGGCAACCCTGCTCCTGTGACCCCACTGCCATCTCCATCCCACCACCTGCCCGCCAGAAGCCAGGGAAGCTACATTCGGACTATAAGATACACCCCCATTTTCCTCCCAAATTTGGTGAGAGAGGGAAAGTATGTCTTACAGTCCGAAAAATACAGTAGCTGACTCCAGGGCTTTCAATACGGACTTCTGAAAAACCTTGTGTTCTACAAAATAGTGCCCTTAAAAATAGTTTAGTTTATGGGAAAACTAAGGGCCCACCATCTAAAACTTCTACAACTTTATAACCAGAAGCTAGCAAACAATAATAATTTGTTCTTGAGATATAATTTGATAGCCCAAGTAGGAAGCTTAGCGTTCTGGAGTCTGCCTCAGGATGTTAGAGTTGTCCAAGGATGAAAGAGTGGCGGTGTGGCTTGCAGGTGCCAGGTGAGCCATACGAGGCAGCATGCTGAGCCTCAGGGCAGCCCTGACCGGCAGGGGAGCAGGTACCGCCGCCCACAGTCCCGGAGCCCTGCAGCAGGCGTACTGCTCCGGGGGGGGCCTGTATGCACCCCTTTCCAATTTATTTAACATAGGTCTGTAAAGGCACCTGCAAATGCAGCACCCAACTGAAATTGTTTTGGTCTTGTTGAAATTTATAAATTCTATTCCCATTGTACTACCTCCCCTATGACTTGGAAAAATCACAGATGAATCAACTTAACTTCCATTCCATGGTATATTGACATTATTCCTCCTTTCCCCAGTCATCTGTGGACTAACCAATGTCAAAAGGACATGAGTTGTAAGGGAACAGAGCACACATCCCAGGACAGATGCGCCTAGAACGCAAACTCCATGAACCTGGCAGAAAGGTCCAGCCACGGCAGAGGCCTGAGGCCAGTTTAGGCCAGAAAAGACAACTGGCCCTCCAAATCTGAGTAAGTGATAGAAATGGGATAAAATAGGATCTGTGCTTCCTCTTTGCAACCTGAAGGCTTAATACATTGTACAGTTTTGTGTGGAATACATGCCTTTTCCTAAGCTTGTGTTGACATTCTTATATGGGATGGAATGCCCAATGTGTGGCACTTGTGGTGGGTGGGACCAAAGTCTGGACCAGGCAGGCCAGGTGTCCAGTTAGGGGTATGCAAGAGGCAACCAACTGATGTCTGTCTTGCACATCGATGTTTCTCTTTCTCTTTCTTTTTCCTTTCCCCTCTCTCTAAAAAATCAATAAAATATTTAAAACCACACCCTGGATGTGGTTGGTATGAGAGTTCCAAAGTAGAGCAAAACTGTGGTGACAAATTTACTGTCCTGCCTGTTAACTGGCTGCTCCTTTTGAAAGCACGTGGAATATGAGAGTGAGGAGAGCTCCGTGACACTTGCCCAGGTCACCCAAGGAAATCTAAGTCCTTGTGGGAAGGAGCCAACTCCAGACACCATGTCTGAACAGAGAAGGGACACCATGAATTCTTTTCCTGAACAAAAACATTCATTGACGTTGGGCACAAGCCACATTTAGAAAACACGTTCATGCACCTTTTCCCTCAAAAATAAACAAAAACCATTTTATCAACCTGAATATTTTTAAAGGATTTCAAATTTCTTTGTTGTTTGCCTCTCAAAACAAATGAATCTGTTTATGCAATTAAGTAACAGGCCCAAATTTGAGCCTTCGGGACTGTGTTCCTCAGACTTCTTCATTAAGTCACGGTGATAGCTATTGAGCACGTAGGGGCTGCCAAAGGCTTCTTGAACTTTCCAAATTGCCATAGTTGTACAAGATCAGGTAACTGTGATATTTGGCTTTTCATTACTATTTGCCTTACCTATTTGAAATGCATTTTTCCATCTATGTTTCTGTTCCTACACAAACTCAAACCACTGAAATTTTCTCTACTTTTGCAAAAGTTTATTTTAAAGTTGGAAAGTTTTGATTTTTAAAGTTTTGCTTTTGACCACTATTTTTCCATTTTGCATTTGCTATTTGAATCACAAATTTTGCCTGTGTTTGATTTGACTGCCATTTTTCTCACATTGTTTTTTCTATATCTACTTATGCATTCCATTGCTTATATCCTTTCCCAAGCCTTAAAAGCATCACTTTAAGATGCCTGTTTCATACACTCTTTTTGACAATGTTTAAGCAGATACTCAACAAATCTCTATGAAAGGAGAGACTGTTACTACTGAAGCAAGAGAATAATTGTGGGAAAAGGGTCTCAGTTAAGATACGAAGGAACAGGATCTGATGTTTGGAAGGGCACCTCCATACCACTTAAAGTGAGCTGAAAGGATGGAAGACTGTCCATAAATATGGGATGTCTTGGGGTAAAGGCCAAGATCTGTGGTCAAAAAAATTAGTCAACAGTAACATCCCCAGTGAACTCATGTGGATGTCACATGCCCCTGATATGATGTGATGAGAAGGGCACTTTACCTTTGTGGGAGTCTTCCCCCAAACCTAGAACCCCAGTCTAACCAAGAGAAATCCTCAGACAAACCCATTCTGAGGGACATTCTACAACATACTTGATCATACTTTTCAAAACTGCCAAGGGCATTTTTGAAAACCAAAAAAGACTAAGGAGCTGTCACCGACCAAAGGAGACTAAGTAGATGTGATGAACTAATGTGATGAGGGATCTTGGATTGGATCCTGGAACAGAAGAAGGACAATAATGGAAAAACTGATGATCCAAATGGCCTAAAGTTTAACTAATATTAATATACCACTGTAGGCTTCTTAGTTCAACAAAAGGACCTTGGTAATGTAAGATGTTAATATCAGGAAACACTGAAAGTAGCTAAGGACACAGAAACTCTGTATTTTCTGTAAATCTACCATTACTGCAAATTAAAAACTTTATTAAATTAATTAATCGAACAATAAGTTATTCTCAAGCCCTTTGTACTTGTGGCTTTATCCTGTGGTTCCATTTTCCTTTACATTTCCACACCTCCTATATTTATTTCTATACTTTGTGAGATGAATGTGTGGCTTTAGTATTTATGCTTCCACCATTGTTTCTTCTGAGGTCACCTGACTTAATTAAGATGTTCTTTAGTTTTCCCATTGATTAACTCTTCTCCATACATCGACAATAGGGCCCATCCTCACTTTCAATCGTCTCAGCACCTGTGACCTGCATTTATTCATTCATTCATTCCCTTATGCATTCATTCAACACACATATATGGAGAGCCCTTTAATAGGCTGGGCCCTGAGCTACTGCTCAAGATATGCTGGTGACTTAGAGTCATAGCTTTCAAGTCATTAAGATCGAGAAATGTGAAACTCTTCTTGATTTGCTATCATAAAACAAGGACCTGTAGCAAGGGTCTTACTGGATATTTAAGGTATGATATTCTCTGCTAATCAAAAAGCCTTCATTTTTCTACTTTCTTTTCTACTTCTCCCTTCCCTCCTCCAGCCAAGACCAGGATATATACTTCCTTAAAATAATAATTTACTGAGTAACTGGGTTCCAGAGGCTGGCTGCGTAATGAGTGACAGAGTGAACTTGGTCTTCATGGTCATATGAGTTAAAAGGCTACAGCACAGACGAAAGGTTCCATTTCCCTGTTTGGTGTATGATTTTTGTCCATTGGAAAAAATGGGAAGGTTAGCTTCAAGAATTGATTCAGTACTCCTTTTGGCTTTGCTACCCCTCAAAACTCTCAATTCGGGGTCCAAGAGCAAATAAATAAGGCCAAGACCCTGGAGGGCGATATTCCAGGGAGGGGTCAAAAGGTCAATAGAGAGGGGTGGTCGCCCACCCCTCTCTGCATAGACTTTACATAGAAGCCAACCTTCCCTGCTTCTGAAGGTTCTACTTAGGGCACTTCTGGGCCCAAAGAGATCTCCGGTGGATAAAGCCACATGACCCCTTAGGACCACAGATGACACAGAATGTCATCTCTAGGACTGTTGCTACTGAAATCAAATGGAGGGATGCTAGAGATAGCCAGGAATCAGGATTTGGCTGTTGGAGGCTCAGAGAGTGCCTGGATTTGGGCTAAGGTTGGACTTTAATACAGCGCCATGAGCTGAGGCAGAGCAGAGAGGAGGGCGTGCTACATTTGTGGGACCAGAGAGATAAACGTGAGACAGAGTTTACGTAAAAGGTGATGGTGGTTGAGACAAGCTAGGGGTCTTGAGTAGACACTACTACTTGCCTACAGAGTGACCTTGCTTGTCTTCTTCCTTACTATTAGGGCATGACACTGAACTTGCTGGTGCAGCAGTGCATACAGCCCAGCAGTGCATACAGCCCAGCCCCAAACCTACATTTTTCAGCCTCCCTTGCAGCTAGCAGTGACCAATGAAATATAAACGAATTGCTAAGTGGGGCTTCTGGGGAAGCTTTTTACGTGGGGACACATTGATGAAAGCCACATTTTGTCCTTTCTCTTCTCCCTGCGGGGAACACAGACGTAGTGCTAAGGAGTGCGACAGCTGCCTTGTGAGCACCCAGCACCAAGCATGAGGACAAAGCTCACTTTCTAGGGAAAAACAGGCAGAAAGACAGCACACCAGCCCTGAACAGTCTATCTCAGGGTTTCTTGTTACGTGAGTAAGACAAGATCCCAGTCTGATCCAGCCCTATTTAGTGGGTTTACTCGTTCTTTTTTGTCACTTGCAGCCAATCAAATCTTAACTGAGAGAGGATCTGAGATCAGACAGAGAAGAACTAGGTGAGCATCAATCCTGCAAAGTAGAAATATAAATTTCTTTCTGGTAAGAAAGTGTAAAAAATTAGGATTGTGGAAAAATATAAGTGGTGGCAAAGAAAGAAGAGGCGTGTGGAATGCCCACTCATTTCCTTGGTGGCAAAAACCAGTCCTTAGGTGTGGGGGGCTTGCCTGTAATGACAAAAGCTACCTGAGATCACCTGTCTGGAGTGGAAAATGATGTCACCTGACTCCTGTAAATACTGACCACAGGCAAGAAGCACCCAAACTTTTTTCAATCATTGTCATAGGGTCACAACCCTAAGATGATTTCTCTCCAAGGAAAGGGCTGCATGTGAAAAGAGAGAAGCCAGAGTCCTCCACACAGGTGGTACTGTTACCAGTGGATGGTTGGTCAGAGCCCAGAGAGTCTCTCCTGGCTTGACAGTCCAGATGGGGGAAAGAAGGGACTGGTTGGGAGGTGGGCCCACCTGAAGCACATGAGGGTTTGGGCAGTTGAGAAAGTTTCATGATTTTGAAAAAGCACCTAGTCCTTCCCACTCCCAAAACTGATATAGTCCCAGGGGACTGAAGAAACTCCCTCCCTCCTGCTGTGACTCACTAGCTCATGACCTGCACTTGCACAGTGAACGTGCCAGTTCTCTCCATAGGCCAGGTGGCCTGGCAGCTAGGTGGTCCGTGGCCTCCAGGAAGGAGCCTCTCTTGTCCTTGCCTACCTGGTGATGGTGCGTTCGCACACTCTCTCGTCTGGGAGTACACGACCTTGCTGCTCTAGCAGCTGCATTACTCATGGACTCTAGGAGGGGGCCTGAAATGGGCAGTAGCCAGGAGCAAGCTAAGCTGCCTGGATGACTCCTTAGCAGCTGCTGTGGGCTCCCAAGGACGGTACTTGAAAATGGAGCAGGAACTCTGGGCACTGGCTGTTGTTTCCGCCTTGCTGAGAGTGGCTGGACTTCATCCTGGTCTTGCAGAGGAGATGGTCTTTGAGACAGGAGCCCACCCTTCTTCCGGGTCACGCGGCACTTGAATAGACCTCTTTCCTTTTGCACCAGCACCTGCCTCATGAGTTTGGCTTTTGTGGGGGCAGGCAGCTGAGCCTTTGTTTGGTTTTGTTTTGGTTTGGTAGCAGTATGCTCACCCCAGTGCTATAACAACAGTACAACTCACCAAAATATGAGTTCTTGGCTGTGGTTTGTTTGCTAGATTTTTAGTAAACCTCAAAAACACCCTTATTAAAGGCTCTCCCCCAGCATGTTGGAGTTTTGTTCACACCTCCTATAGAATTTGGTAACTTGTGCTGTTCTAAACTGTGTATACATGTGTTCATATGGCTTATACGATATCAGTTTATATACACATACACACATATACATACACATGCATACATATATAAAATGTAAGCTCATATATACACATAAATATACATATATACATGTACATATATATATATATATATATATATATATATATATATATATATATATATAAATGTAAGTTCAACTGTATGCAAGTACACTCAACTGCAAACTCTGAGTCCAACGGCAGCTTCTGATGCGGCGCCTGGCCCACAGGACTGAGGTAATAGCACAGACAGTTTCAGTAGTGAGGACTCCAATATTTGGCCATTTGCCAGGAAGATCTCCTCTATAAGATGATTTGTTTTCTCTCTCCAACTCCCATTTAAACATTTTCTACCCTTTTTCTATTTAAAGTGGACAAAAGCCTGAAATTATTGCCTGCAGAACATCTTGCCTCTATTTAACATATATTATGATACAATCTTTTGTTTTTTAAGTCAATGGTTTCAACTCTTCTTATATTTTGCTTTCCAATTCTTTCATATTTGTCTTCTCGTCTCAAAGTTCCTTCATTTACCTAACTTGTGAAGAATAAAACTTGACACTTTATTATTGTACACAGTTAAGCTGGAAGCTTTTTAGTAATAGATTTTATAATTGTTCAAACATCTTTTGTACTTGCTTTTGGGTAAGATATTGCGTCTCTGTTTATCTGTGACCTGTGATGACCTGGAACTGTTTTCTACCACCGAAACTCAGCTTACCACAGAGAAGCACATCTCCTTATTCTCACTCATTTCCCACGCTGATTCTGATGAACGTTCAGACTCCTGGTTAATTTCAACAGCATGTAGAAAGGGTTGAGATGTATTTTTAAGTGCTTTCTGGACTGGTCCTATATTAAATACAAACAACTCTAACTATCTCCAAAACCTAAATGCATGAATTTGCCCTCACGAGGCACTATCCCTTGCAGTAACTACACCAACTCTAACGAGCACGCTATTTATCCCTGTACAATGGGGCTGTAATTAAGGGCCACTTCCCACAAATCTTTCGGAATCTTATGAAAATACTTCTCTGTGATGGGTATTGTGGATTAGTTCTACTTTATTCCTAAAATCAATCAATGTCAAAGGCTCATTCTCACTTTTATATTTAAATATGTTCCACATTCCTGCACAGATCTTAAACATAGTTAAATAGGTATGTTCGTTGCAGGATTTTTTTCTCTCTTTGGTGGCAGAAACTAGGTAATGCACACCAAATACAGGAGGCAGAGACGGGAAGGGGAAGTCACAGCGATGATTCAATGACACCAAAACAAAAAAAGTCCAGAAGCTCAGAATGGAGAGGGTTATCTGCATCCATAAGCTCACCTCTGCCTTCGGCTGTCGGCCACTCACAGGAGGCTGACAGGTCAGAGGACGCCGGGCAGTCACCCACTCGGTCACGAGGTGCCCTTTCCATGTTGAGGTGCCCTCCCCAAAGAAAGGCTGACAATGACTTTGGCAGCACCTGGCCCTGGTATAAAGGTTCAGGTTGGCGGAATTGGCAAATAACGGCATGAAGAAGAGAGAGGGGAGAGGTGGAGAGAGGAGAGCGGAGGAGGAGGATGGGGGTGGAGGATAAGAATGGGCATAAATGGAACACAGACTTGGAAGTCAGACACGTCCACTGTGGGTGAGCGCAGACTCTGCCCTGTACCAGCTGCACGACCTTTAACAACTGAGGTTATTAAGTGTGACTCCAAGGTTCATTCTCTGCAAAAAAAGGAATCCAACACTTACCTCATAAGTTTATACGGAGAATAACCATATAAAGTGTTTGATACACTCAAAGTGCCAATATGTGTTCATTGCTTTCTTTCTCTCCTCCCACCTCCTCCAAAAGAAAGAAATAAAAGAAAAACCTATAGCTTTGGTGATTTTTTTTCATATCTTTTTCTCATCAACAACAATCGTATTATGTATATATAAAGAATTTCACTAGGCATTTATGACATATAAACTGGCCCTTAAATTGTTTATATGATAAAGATATGGAAAATATAGTATAGTTGTCCCCCTTACTTGTGGGGGATACATTCCAAGACCCCCAGTGGATGATTAAAACCACAGAGTGTATAGAACTCAATGTATACTATGTTTTTTCCATTTATATATACTTATAATAAAGTTTAATTTATAAATTAGGTACAGTAAAAGAGTAATAACTGATAATAAAATAGAACAATTACAATAACATAATGTAATAAAAGCTATGTGAATGTGGTATTATTAAGTGTAATGAGAGTTACTTGAACATAAGCAAAGTGATACTCTGACAGTTGCTCTGACGACCGAGATGGCTACTCAAGGGGGTGCATTGCACACAGTGAGGAGATGTTGGACAAAGGTGTGATTCACTTCCCAAGTGGGGCAGCATGAGAGTTCATCACACTACTCAGAATGGCGCAAATTGAAAACCCACGAATTGAGTTGCATTTTTGGGCTTTTACATTTAGTATTTTTGGGCAGCTGAAACTGCAGAAAGCAAAACCGAGGATAAGGCGGGGACTCCTGTACATGGTGATATAACAAAAACATAGTCGGGGACACTACGTGCTGCAAAAGTCAGCGTTGGAGAGACCACTTTTCTGTGGATGGAGCACAAGGAAGAGGCTTCCTCCTGGGATCTGAGGGAAGGATCAGAGTTAGTAAAGAGACACAGGAGGGCCTTCTCGGCACAGAGGACCGTCTGAGGCACCACTGCAAAGAGGGGACAGCAACTCCCCTCTTTGTGTCGGGGGACAGGCATCAGGAGCTGGATAGACCAGAGCAGAGGGTTTGTGTTTGGAAGAAATGAGAGGCCATTTGATCAGCGCCAAGCTACAGCACTTCACCTGTCATCGATTTAAGACTAATGGATGTTATGTCCTGAGAACAGGAACCTGCTGGCTGCCCTGCAGGGGCGGGCTCAGTGGAAAAGGCGGGACCCAGGGCAGAGGCGGCACCCTCAGTGGCTGCTGCAATGTCCAGGAACCAGTGATGAGACCTGGACTGGGTGGCCCTGCGAGCGAGAGGGAGGAATGAGTCTAGAAAGACCCTGAAGGAGAGAAGCAGTAGGAGAGGCAGCCATGGAACTACAGAAAAGAGAGCGAGAAACAATTAACTACTGATCCCCAACAACTAGCAGTGAGGTAGCTCAACTGGGGTGAAAAAATTTAAAGTATCCCGAAATACATTTAAGGCCCTTACACACAGCAGGAAGGTTTGTTGGTCTCAACCTGCAACGGGCCTACAGTGTTGGCATTTAATTAGGTGAGAAATAATCAGCTTTCTCAAGAAGAATGTGTTGCTCCCCCTACTAAAGCATGATAAATGACAATGCTATAGGGATTATTCCCATGGAATCCTTCTGATTAGACAGCATTACAAAACTTAATATTGTTTTGGGTAATATAATCTAGCACCAGGGTTCTATGGGTTAAAAAATTACTTAATCATTAAATTGGACTGGCTGTTCAGATTTCTAACACCAACTCGTGATGGCTTCCTGTCACCCCCAGTTAGGACGACAACCTAAGTCATTATAAGAATCAACCTACACCCTACCTTTCCCTCATAAAGAACTGACTTTCCTTTATATATAAGTTAGCCCCCAAACCTTTAATTCTTCACTTTGAAAATTTAATGGGTGTGTACCAGACATTATACATGCCAAACACATTGAGTTGATAATCCTGAAGCCATAGTCTATTCTTCGGGGCATCAAAACTGTTTATTTTTTTGGACCATGGCATAAAAACCCATAATGCCTATTCGACAAATGAGAAAGCTTCACAGTCCCATGGTTATATTCAAAGACTGACAAGCGTAAGTTGATAAGCAGAAAGAAAACAGTGGCCGCCAACTGCAGCCATGCGGGGACCTTATCTTATCACCCAGTGAGGCTCGCTTAGCAAGTAAAGCTTCTCCCCAGTTTAATCTTAAGAGATTAAACTTTACCTCAATAGATAGGACTCCTTGAATAAGAAAGTAATATAGTAAGCACTTCAAAATAAATGGATATATATGTGCATGAAATATATAAGTATGCATATATATATTTCATGCACATATGTACTTCACATCCATGGTCATACTCCCCTTCGCTTCTCCTTAGTAAGAGCATTTGAAAACATTTAAATTTGTGTATTGCATTCTTACTGCAGAGAGATATCATTGTGGAAGCACCAACTTCAGAGTCTGTAAAACATCCTTCCTTCTGCACAATGCCCTGGGGTTAGAGCGCAATGGCAGCGCTGGTGCTCTCGTTTCTTCGGTGGGAAATTCTGACGTATGCCCAGTGTTCATGTTTTTCCTTCTCTCTGGTTATTAATTCACCACCCTGGTCAAGCACAAAGCTTCCAGCAAATGCTCCCAGAGTGGTTTCTCTCGGTTTCAACTCTCCCACCACAAGCACAAAGTGGGTGGAGGCTGTGCCATAGTCTTTTCCTGTCTCTCAGATTGTTTATGGCAGAGACTCTGAGTTACTTGCCTCTACTCACTCTCTCATTTTCCCTCAGGACAGAACCCTAGTTTTAATGCCACGCCTCAATACGCCCGACTAAACGACTGTAGTTGCTGCCCTCTCTTGTTGTTAGGGGTGCCAGTGGAAGTTGCAGGTTCTGGGAAAGATTCTTAGGCTGTAGCGTTTTGCTTCTCCCCTTCCTTCATCCTGCTGCCTGGAATGCGTTTTCTGCTGGCAGGGGTTCCAGCAGCCACCATGGACCCTGAGGCAACCTGGATGAAAGTGGCATGCCCAGGGTGACCGAACAGACAGACAGGGAACACGTGATCCTCACTGCCTACACACAGACTGCTCCGGAGCGTCAGAAAACAAAAACCACCTTCGGGATGACGCCACGGTCATTTTGAGTCTTCTGTTCATGCAGTGGATTCTAATCCTAAAATATACTTCATCCCAATAGCTTTCTACGGTAAATGAAGTCAACTTTTGATATGGAAAAGTTATTTTTTTATACTATGAGGTAATGTTAGGAAGCAAAAGCCAGTTCAGACAAGTCACAGACAGGTACCATTACACATCCCTAAATTATGTCAGCTTCACCCAGGACAAATGACAGTCCAGACTGACCTGAACTTAAGAAACCAAAGGATGGTATTTAGCGACGGCCCATCCCCCTCCAAAGGGAAAGCCTCTGCTCCCAGGCAGGCCAGTCCTGAGCTGGGAGTTACTGTGTGAGGAGGAGGCGAGAGTGAACTCCAGTTACCCCCCGAGTATGAACACAGGAAGCTCTGTCCTGCAAACTCCCTAAGCCTGAAGCTCTATTGCCTCTTCAGTGAGTCTACCACTGGCTTCAACAAGATACATGTTCTTCTCTTAAATGGAGCCTCATGCAGAAACTAAAATGAAGATGGACGGGTACCTGGGAGAGCTCTGGGGGCAGTAGATGTGTTTGGAAATAGAACTTGAGACTTCTACACAGTGCTCGCGGGAAGTTTCCTAACCCCAGCCCTTTTCTGTTACAATGCTAATAATATTGACTCCATAATTCTTTCCGGCCTCCAGTCTCCAGCTTCCCGGACCCAGCAGCCCAGGGACATCTTTCAGGATGTGTCGGGTATGGGATCACCTGAGCAAGAAAAAAAATGCTTTGTCTTCTCCTACATCATATTTCTAACTGACAGATGGAAAGTATACTTTTTAGTATTTTATTTTAGAGTGATATTTTGGGGGGACATTGGGGACCATTAGTTAATGACAATAGATGTTCAAAGTCCGTTCCTCTGCTGGGGCCGACCTCTGCCCTGGGCGAGCCTGGGTCCTGAGCCTTCTTCGTTCCTGGATCTTGGCATTGTGGGCGGGGCTGGGATTGCCCCAAGCAGTGGGAGGGGGTGCTCCATTTTGGCATTCTCAAAAATAACCAGTTCAAGTTCATAGTGAGTCAAGAAAATCTGGGCTATTGGCACTTGTCAACTTGAACTGTTAAGTTTCTACCTTTCCAGGAAGCTGTGACTTAGGTCACTGGTGCCCTTTCTTCTCCCTGCTTTCTGAAAAGCAATAAATTGTCCACATTTCCCAGGCCTCCCTGCTCTCAGCCCTCGTGGGCCTGCACCAGGTCAGCTGCATCAATACTGTGGAAGGTGCGTGGGCCGCTAAGCAGGGGCCGGTCGGGGCCTTCCTACCAGCACTTCATCAGGGCACATAAATCCTTCCCAGGCCCTGAAAGAGAAACACGTGCCAAAAATATGTCGATTTACAAAATGTTTTCATATCCTTGGGGTATTTTATTTCTTTTGCTTCTTGTGACATAAATAGCACATAACCCTGACCCCAAGATTTTTGAAAAAAATAACCAGCTGTGAAATTTCACTAGCACTGGCATGAAATCAAGAACTGAAAGTAATTCGCCCCAGTGTATGGGGCTTCTGTCCGCCTCTGATGGAGCTTTGATTTGGTAATGGTTTATAAAGCCACTTGTCTTCCTGAACTGAAACAGAACTTAAAAGAAAAATACTGAATTCAGAAATGGGCAAGGATCCAAAGAGTATTTTGGGGGGTCCATGGTATGCTGGTGGAGGAGGAAGGGGCCAGAATATGGCAGAGTAGGAAGGAAAATTTTATAATACATACTTAGGTTGCTTGAAAGGTTTTAAAAATATTTAATTAAAGTCAGTGTCCTGTTGGATCAGGGAGCTACTTATGCTTTGTGCTACCTCTGGACTGAGACTTCAGGGTCCACAGACTTGGAACCTCTGACACAGGACGAGGGCATAGGGCTTCCCAGCTTGGAAGGTGAGGGTAGACAGGACGAGACGAGGACCGGGATGCATCCAGTCTGTTTTTTATGTTGGTGTGCATCTATGGAATTATAATTTAAAAAGTAACACCCTCGTCCCAACAAGTTCAGTTTGTAAATGAAACGAGTAAGCGAAAATTGAAAAATACTTTTCCCTAAATTTTTTTGCTTACAAAGCTTCAAGTGTAACTTTAAAAGCCTCCTCATGTTGCTTAAGCATAAATTTCCTAAAAAACTGACCCTCAGTCTTCACTCAAATTAAAGTTGGATTACATCTGGGTGTTCCATTAGTCAGGTGCCACCTGAAAGCCATGCTGTGACCAGGCCCTCACCAGCGCTCACAGCCCGAGCCTCACACTGTTAGCACAAGGCTAGGGCCAGGCCACACAGGGTTGAGGTCACATCCAGTGCCACCTCTAATGAGCTGTGCTCTGCTCCCGGGCAAGGGAGGCGCAGAGTGCAACAACAATGGCAGTGACCGTCTTCCTTCACAAGGCAGCTGTGATCGACCCAAGACCCTGTGCGTAGAAGTCCCAACACAGTAGCTGGTACAATAGTGTGAGATCAATAAAAATCTGCTATCTGGATGAAAGAAGCTGTTCGTAAGACAGACAGAGTTCATTCTAGCAATTTCAGGGCAACCCAGCTGAGTTCTTTTTCACTGAAGTGTATGGAGTTCTTGGAATATAAATAAAGCCCAGGTTCATGCACTAATGTTGATGTATACTAATCATATGACTCACACACAACTCGCATTAAACTTCTCACAGCCTCACTTTACTCAGCTCTGAAATGGGGGTAATAGTGAGCTACATTTTCCTTGCAGATGATAACCACCACCTGAAGGAAGCTCTCGGTTCCTGTAAGTGCTATACAAATGTTGTTTATTGTTAAGTTTGAGACCGCTCCAGTCCTAATTCAGGGGAAATCATACAAAATTATTTAAAAATCAAAGAAATGTAAGAGCGAGAGGGGCAGGGACAAAGCACTGCCGTGTCAGCCAAGCTGCGGAGGAGTCCAGGTGGCCACACAGTTAAGTGTCCAACTCTCTGACCTCCTCAGAAAACGCGCCAGCATCCCATTACCCCAGAGTGCGTGCAGCGCAAGGAGGGGACGCTGGCTCGGTGGCCGTGCTTTCATGCCAACCCACTGAGGTCTTGCCCACCCACTTCTCCTCTGAGAAACCCAAGCAGGTTTGTTTATTTTAAGACCCGAGGGACAGCCCTGTGGTTCAGAAATATCTTTTTGCTGTCTCCTCCCTGCTGAGACGCCCACCTGAATTCAAACACTGCCATTTGGAAAGCTGGATGGCTGAGACGGTGTTCCAAGGGCTACTTTACACATTACAGCGATTAACCCTTTTTCAACAGTGTATTACAGTTTCTGAAACACATAAAGAAGACGTTACAGGAGGGCAAAGGGCTTAACTGTGGCATGCTTCCAGAGTAACACCTGCCACCAGGTTCCATGAACGTGGGACCGACTTAGGGGCTCGTTTAGGAAGCACGAGGAGCAGTTCCACTTTGATGAGGACGCTGCGTGAACTCTGGGCCTGGGCAGAGCAAGGAGAGAAGGGTTTGATTCTTAAACTGCCATGGCTCTTTTCAGGAAGGTTTTTTTTTCTCAGGCTTGGGGAGGTGAAGCCAGGCCCATCACTTTCCCATAGAAACATGTGACCCTTCACGACAAAGCCTGAGGACTGCCACACGGCCTGAGACCCACCGTGCGCCAGCCACTTAGCTATGGGGGCTGAGGGCCATTATACAATATCCATAACACTGGAGTGTGTCTCACAGATCCTGAAAGCAAACCCAGAACTCCAACAGGAAAATGTGCAAAGAGCATGAACAAGTAATTAAAAAATGAAAGTGACAATTGTGAAGAAATGGTTCACCTCGCTGGTAATCAGAACAAAAATAAGACAGTATCCTCCAGCTTACAAAATTTCTAAAGATTAAAACATATGATTACACCTCATGTTGTCAAGGATGTGGAGAAAAGGGCAAACTTTCATTCTGTAGTAATGAAAGAGTGAATCAATCTTGTTGGCAGGCAATTTGCAAATGCCATAAAGATGTTGATATCCCTATGATCAAATAGCTCCTTTTCTAGGTGTTCATGTGGAGAAATGAAACACACATGTATGTAAAAATGAACATGGAAAGATGTTCACTGAGTATAAGGTTGGGAACTGTTTCTGTAAAGGGCCAGGTAGCATGTATATTAGCTCCTTACTCTGTAGGGAGAAACTAGCCACAGACAACACAGTCAAATGGACATGACTGTGTTCCAATAAAACTTTATTTACAAAAACAGGCTAGATTTGGTTCATGGACTATCATTTGCCAACTCATATAGCGTTATTTATAATAATAATAAAAACAGAATCACCTAAATGTCTAACAATATGGAAATGGTAAAGTAATTTACTTTATGCAGCTATTACAACTTTTTTTCTTTTAGTAATTTGAAAAAATGGTCATGTGAAAAAAGTCAGAACACAAAACTGGATTTACAGTAATCCCAGTGTTTTCATGGAAAAGAATATGTAAGCATGAAAAAGGAACTAAAAGAAATACACAAAGATTTTAACAGTGGTTGTTTTTATGTTTCTCAGGATCTGAATTTTCTATAATGTGTGTTTTATTTTCAAAATAGAAAAAGTGTTTAAAATGACAGAAATGAACTTCTGGTGTGAATGCAGTTGCATGAGTCACTATTCCCCAGCCCCCTCTAGCTTGTGGAAATAATACAACATGAACCCAAAAGGAAAAAACACTCTTCCATTTCAACAAAACCAGGACAAAAACAGCAGTTTCCTGTAGGGGATAAAAAAAGCAAAGACATTTTCTTTGGAACTTTGGAGAAGGAAGTGTCGAGAGGAGGAGAGAGTTGGAGGGCAGCAGATTTCATGGAATGATGGCCCTCTGAGGAGGATGGGCACCTCCAAGGGACAGAGCCAGGGCCACTGGCAGCAGAGAGGGTGTCAAGATGGACCGCAGACCGGAGCAGATCATTGCCGTGGGACTAAAGCTTGTGGTCTCTTTTAAAGATGCGCGCCCACTCCAAAAACCCTGCTCTGTGAGAGTCCTGTTCTATGACACCACTTCTCTATGACACCCCTGCTCTATGACATATTTCCTGTATGACACCCCTTCTGTACAACACCCCGCTTAGTGAAATGCCAGCTCTGTGACACCCCTGCACTATGCCACCCTTCCTCAATGACACTGCTGCTGTATGGCACCCCTGATCTTTGACAACCTTCCTGTATGACATCACTACTCAATGACACTCATCCTCTGCGACATCCCTTTTCTATGACACCGCTGTTCTATGCCACTTTCTCATGACACCCCTCATCTATGACACCACTACTCTATGACATGTCTCCTTCTTGACACTCTTCCTCTGTGACACCCCAACTCTATGACAATCCTGCTCTATGACACCTCATTTCTATGATACCCATTCACTATGACACCCCTCCTAATGACACTCCTAATCTACGTCACCCTTCCTGAATGACACCCCTCCTCTATGACACCTTTACCCTATGAAACACCTGCTCTATGACAACCTACCTCTATGACACTGCAACTCTATGAAAATCCTGCTCTATGACACACCTTTTCTCTGACACCCCTCCTCAATGGCATGCCTTTTCTATGACACCCCTCCTCTGTGACACTATTACTTTATGACAGCCCACCAATATGATACTCCAGCTCTGATACCCCTCCACTATGACACACCTCTATGCCACCCTACCTTTATGACACTATCCCTTATGACACTCTACCTCTATGACACAACCCTTATGAAACTCCTGCTCTTTGACACCCATCCTCTATGACAATTTTTGTCTATGACACCATTCCTTTAGACACCCCACCTCTACGAAACTTTGGCTCTTTGACATGCCTTATCAATGATACCTCTCCTCTATGATACCCCACTTTTTGACACTCCTCCTCTATGATACCCCTCCTACATGACACACATCCTCTATGCCACATTTCCTCAATGACAGCTCTTTTCTATGACACCCTTCCTCTATTACATGCCTCCTTTGTGACACTCCTGCTCTGACACCCCTTCTATGTGTCACACCTGCTCCATGACACACCTCCTGTAAGTCGCCCCTCCACTATGCCACCCTTCCTCTATGACACCTCTCCTGTATGACACCCAACCTCTATGACACACGGCTTCTATGAAGCTCCTACTCTTTGACACCCATACTCTAGAATATCCCTCCACTATGACATCCCTCCTCTGAGATACCTCTATGATGACTTTTCTCTATGACACCATTCCTTTATTACATTCCACATCTATAACACTCTGCTCTATGATAGCCCTCCTCTACGACCTCCCTGCTGTGACACTCCTATACATCACCTCTGCTCTATGACACACATCCTGTACGTCACCTTTCCTCTATGGCAGCCCTCATCTAGGACACACCTCCTCTACGACATCCTTTTTTATGATGCCCATCTTCTGTGACACCCCTCCCCTATGACACCGCTCCGCTATAACACTCCTCCACTATGATTCTTTTTCTGTTTGAAAGTTCTCCTCTCTGCCACCCTTACTCTCTGACACCCCTCCTCTATGACACACACCCTCTACATAATCTTTTTCTATGACAAGCCTGTATGAAGCCATTCCTTTATGACACTCTGGTTCTATGACACCTTTCCTCTTGACAAACCACTTCTGTGACAACTTACCTCTATGACACACTTCTGTGAATCTCTAGTTCTGTGACATCCCTCCTCTATGACACCCCTTCTCTATGACAACCCACTTCTAGGACACCTTTCCACAGTGACTTTCTTTCTCTATGACACTCCTCCTATATGACACTCCTGTTCAATAACACACCTGTCTATGACACACTTCTTCTATGACACCCCTTGTCTACCACATGTTCACTATGATAACTCCTCTAGACACCCTACTCTATGACACTCCTGCTCTATGCCACACTTCCTCTATGACACCTCAGCTCAATGATACCCCTGCTATATGACAACCTCTTCTATGACATCTCTCTTCTTTAACAATCCTCTATGACACCCCTCTGTGATACACCTATCTGACACCCTACCTCTATTACACATGGTCTCTATGAAACTCCTGCTCTATGACACCCCTCTTGTGTGACACCATTCATCTATGAGAGCCCATCTCTATGACACCCCTCCTGACACCCCTGCCCTATGAGACATCGCCTCTATGACAACTTTTCTGTGACTCCATTCCTTTATTAGTCTACATCTATAACATTCTGCTCTATGATAGCCCTCTTCTATGACACGCCCCCTCTATGAGGCCCTTCCTCTATGATGCCCTCCTCTCTGATATGCCTCCTCTCTGATACGCCTGCTGTGACACTCCTCCTCCATGTCACCCCTGCTCTATGACACACACCCTGTATGTCACCTTTCCTCTATGACAGCCCTCCTGTATGACACGCCTCCCGTATGACACTGCTCCACGATAACACTCCTCCACTATGATTTTCTGTATGACAGCCCTCCTCTCTGCCACCCTCTGTCTATGATAACTCCCCTCTATGCCACCCTTACTCTATGACATGAAACCTCTATGATACCTTTTCTCTATGGCAAGCCTCCTGTATGAAATCATTCCTTTATGACACCCATCACTATGACATTCTGGCTCTATGACACCTTCCTCTATGACACTCCTGCTCTACAACACCCCTGCTCTATGACATTTCTCCTATATGACACACTTCTATAAAACCTCTCCTCTATGACACATTTTCTCTATGACACCCCACCTCTATGACAATGCTGCTATATGACACACCTCCTCTATGATAAACCTCATCTATGCCACCCTTTTCCTCCATGACACACCTCTGTGACACCATTCCTTTATGAAATCTCACCTCCGTGACACTCATCCTCTGTGACACACCTCCTGTATGTCACCCTTCCCCTATGATACTCCTGTATAACAGCCCTCCTGTATGACACATGTCCTCTGTGAAACACCTCCTCTTTGACTTCCGTCCTCTATGACATCCCTTTTTTATGACACCCCTCTTCTATGACACCCCTCTTCTATGACACCAAGCTTCTATGACAACCAACCTCTATGACACCCCTCCTCTGACATTCCTCCTCTATGACACCCCTCATCTCTGCCACCCTTCCTCTATGACACCACTCCTCTTTAACACCCTATCTCTGTGACACACAACCTCTATTAAACTCCCACTCTGTGACACCCCATCACTATGACACTTGTATATATTACAGCCCTGATCTGAGACAGCCCTCCTATATGACATGTTTCCTCTGTGACACACTTCCTCTAGGACACCCCTCCTGTCTGACAACTCTTTTCTATGATACCTCTCCTCTATGAAAACCTCCTCTAAGACACTCCTTTTGTATAACACCCTTCCTCTATGGCAGTTTTTCTCTCTGACACCCTTCCTCTACGACAACCCTCCTTTATGACAACCCTGCTCTATGCCAACCTTGTTCTATGACACCCCTCCTCTATGACACTTTTCTGATAAGACACTCCTCCACTGTGACACCCCTCCTGACACCCCTACTGTATTATATCCCTGTTGTATGACACCCTTCCTCTATGATACCCATGCCTTCTGACACCCTGCTCTATGACACACTTCCTCTGTGATACCTCTGTATGACAACCCTACTCTACAACACCTCTATGATATACCTGCTCTATTACCATCCTCCTCTAGGACACCCCTCCATGATACCTCTGCCCTATGACACCGTTCCTCTATTACACCCCACCTCTATGCAACTACGGCTATGTGACACACTTCCTCTATGACACCCCTGTCTATGAAAACTCACCTTATGACAACCCTCCTCTATGGCACCATTCCTTTATGATACCCCACCTCTATGACTCTCCTGAAAGATGATATTCTTCCTCTATGAGATCCCTCCTGTATGACACAACTCCTCTATGACTTTACCTATGACATTTCACCTCTATGTTACCTTTTCTCCAGGACACCCCTCCTATATGGTGCCCTTCTCTTTGACACCCCATCTCTATGAAACCCCTCTGCTATGACTTGCCTCCTCTAAGACACCCCTTTTCTATGACCCCTTATTTCTGTGACATCATACCTCTATGACAATCCTGGTCAATCAAAGTCCTGCTCTATGATACCCCTGCTGTTTGACCCCCTACATCTAGGACACTCCTCCTCTATGACACCCCTCCTATATGACACCCCTTGTCTATGACACCTGTCTTCTATGACTCCTCTTCTCTATGACACCCCACCTCTATTACATCATTCATCTATAACACCCAACCTCAATGACACTTCTGCTATGTGACACCCCACCTCTACAACACCCTTCCTCTATGACACACCTCCTCTATGACATCTCTCCTCTCTGGCACTGCTTCTCAATGACACACCTCCTCTAAGATGTTACAGCTTTATTACACCATTCCTTATGACACCTCACTGTTGGTTTCAAAAGCTGTAACTCTTCATGGCTAAGGCTGAGTGAAAAGACCCTGGGACTATAAGCCACTTAGGAGACAAAGCTTATCTTCCTTGTAGAAGCCTCTTCCCCCTTTCACCTCACCCTGTTTGGCCCCAGGCAGATGAGCAGTTAGCCAATGATAGGTAAGATTCCTCAAAGGAGGGATGACCTAAGACAGGCAGGGTTGTGAAGGGGCCCTCAGGGAAGAACTTGGGGGACTATAGGAAAAGGGGGTGATGGACCCTCACCCCTTGGCTTTGACATAGCCTGAGTCCCCATTCTGTCAGCAAAAAGTCTCCTAATCTCTTGGCTGCCTTACTTCCCCTGCCTGACTTAAGCCTGAAACAATGCTAGAGGTGGATGCGGCCCTGTGCTGGAAAGGGCGGGTTCCCTAGGGTGCTCTGGTCTAGGAAAGAATGCATAAAATCCTGTGAAACCTACTTTGCTAATACCTTCAATTTAAATGATAAGGGTCCAAGCATGAACTAAGTTTGTTCCCCAAAAGTTTTATGGCCCTTTAGCTAATTGACTCTGACTCAAACAAGACCCTCAGAGTTCTCTGAAGTTATCTATTTGATCATTACTGCCTGACAATGATTGGCAAGCTTTCCATATATGCCCTGTATTCCTACACAAATTAAACCCAATAAAAGCCTGTGCAGACAAGGGTCTCTTTCACTGAGAGAGTGGCCATGTCATCCCTTTTTCTCCACAGGATTTCTGTAGTCCATGTGAATTTGTCTTGTTTCATCCATAACACTGTGGACGTTGCAGGCCAGTGTCCACATCACATCACCTCTATGTTACTACTGCTATGACACCTCTCCTCTATGACACCCCTGCTTTATGACATCTTTTCTCTATGCCACTCTTCCTTTATGACATGCTTCTTCTATGACACCCCTCCCATATGACACCCATCCACTATAACACTCATCCTCTATGACACTTTTTCTCTATGACAACCCTCTCTATGCCACCGTTCCTCTATGACACTCCTGTTCTATGACATACCTCATCTATGACACACTCCCTCTGTGACACCCCTCCTGTATGACAGCCCCTGTCTTTGATGCCCCTGCTCTATGACACTCTTCCTAAATGACACCTCTCCTCTATGACACCCCTGCTCTACAACATTCTTGCTGTCTGACACCACTGCTCTATGACACCCCTCCTCTGACTCCTCCACTCTATGACACCCTTCCTCTACACCATCCCTGCTCTATGAGATCCCCTGCCCAATGACACACCCTTCTCTACAATACCCCTTTTCTATGACACCCCTGCTCTGTGACCCCTCCTGTATGCCACCCTTCTTCTATAACACCCATTCTCTATGACACTGCTCCTCTATGACACCCCTCCTCTATGACACCCCTCCTCTATGACACCCCTCCTCTGACACTGCTGGCTCCATGACACCTCTGGTCTATGCTACCCCCCTCTATGCCACTTCTACTCTATGATACCCCCTGCTATGTTCCTTTTCTACGACACCCTCCTCTATAATGCCCCTATTGGGTGGTACACCCCTGCCTTATGACAGCCCTGTTCTCTGAAATCCTTGCTCTATGACACTCTTGCTCTATAACAACCTGTCTTGAATTACCATCTATCTTTCTATTTATGGTTGTATAGCCTTTGATTACTTCTTCAAAGACCAGTAATTTTTACTATGCAATACCTAGGGAATATGGACCCCATGAGCTTCCTGCAGGTAGTTCTAGCAGGTGCACAATAGCCAACCAATGACAGGGAAAGGTAAGGGTGGGCACTCCCAATGCACTTGACTGTGAATCTAAAAGTATAGCCAGTGTGAGGACTACATGTTAGTAGAGAAAAAAATAGATATTAGTGAATTAAAAAAAAACAGAATAAAGAGAACTAAAAGGTTTTTTTGGTGAAAACACAGTTAACTAGCTAACTAACAAGAAAAAGAGATGAAATAGTAAGTATACAAGTAAGAAATATTATGAGAAAATAACTACTAAATATATGCAAACTAAAAGAACAATAAAAGACCACTTTGTTAAAGTAAAAAAAAAAAACATTTGAAAACCTAGATGAATGGGCAATTTTTGAAGAAAATATACCTATGTATAAACTGTGATATACCTAAAATAAATATACCAAGACTCCAGAAAAGGAGAAAATGTAAACAGGCCAGTTTCCATGGGAGAAAAATGAGGAAAGTTGGCAAACCACTTCATCTTCTAAAAAGTACCAGATCCAGCTGGTTTTCCATATAGCATTTCCACCGAGTTCCAAAGAACAGAAAATTCCAATGTAATTTGACCTATTCTAGAATGTAGAAATAGAATGAATACTCCCAAATTTTCTGATGCGTGCAACAACAAAATGCAACAAAGACTTCAAAACTAATGTCATCCACCATCACTTATGAATCCTGAAGCAAAAATCCCAAGTAAAATCTGAATAAACTGCTAAGAGTTTAGCTAAACGACTCCACCACCTTTAAACTACACCTTTAGCTAAACAAAGGTGTGGCTGTCTTGCAGTCCCTTTGTTTGGGCAAGTGGCCTTCTGAGATTTTACAGGGATACTAGCCACCTCTGGGAAGCACTGGCCCTAGATAGCAACATAGCCTCAGGGTCACGAGCAAAAGGAAGCTTCTGATATAATGACCCAACAGCCCTTGTGATCGACAGTCTGCCTCCCAACACCTGCGTGCCTTGTGCTTCAGAGGAGACCTCCACGGGCCTTACCAAAACCCAACTGCTTGGTTAGAGTGGATCAGTCAGGCCATAGGGCTTGGGGCTTGGGAACCCCAGCCCACTCCACCCAGGGACCCTAAAGAAGGACGTGCCAGGTCCTGCCCCTCACTGTCTATACTCTGCCTCGACCTACCCATGTGGCCCTTTGAGGTATTTCCTCCAGGACTGTGGTCTCTCGTTGAACTGTGGCTCATCATTGGCAACCCGTGCGCCACTTAACAAATGTTAATTCCGAGAAGTCATGGTACAAACAGGATCCAAGACAGTAAAGGAGCCGTGCGTCCTAACGGGTGGAGGCTGTGCTAGAAACAGAGACAGTTTCACGGTGGGAGACACATTAATGGAATTTATTTTACCAATAAGTTGAAGAAGAAAAATCACGGTGCAACATCTGTTCTTGATAAAAACATTCAGTGATAGAAGAATACTTGCTTCTCGTGCTAACCATCACTCTCTCCCAGAGCGAGCGTCATGCTGAAGGGGAACTACGAGCATCTTCGGTTGTCGAGAACGAGACAAAGATACAAAGAGCTAACTCTTATTTAACTCTGCACTACCAGGAGAAGCCTACATAATTAGGTCAGAGAAAGAAACTAGGCTAAAAATATTGATTAGAAGAAGGCAAGATGATCACTATGTTTAGATGATATGGTTACATACTCAAAAGGGAGAAGTGCTAAAAAAAACTCATGAAACAGTAAATGAATTTAGAATAAGTAGAAAAATTATCCACAATTCAGAAACTTTCATATTTACAAACAATAACTGGAATGAAGATATAACTGAAGAACAGATCCCATTTATGGCAGCAACAAAAGAGATAAACAGAAATTAATTTAAGAAATGTGAAAGTCACTTATAAAACCTTAAAAAGTTACTCAAGTCCCCCGAAGAAAACCTGACCAAATGGTAAGGCATACCACTTTCTTTTTTTTAAAAAAATATTTTATTTATTTATCTTTGGAAGGAGAGAGGGAGAGAAACATCAATGTATGGTTGCCTTTTGTTCGTCCCCTGCTGGGAACTGGCCTGCAGGGAACTGGTCTGCAACCCAGGCATGTGCCCTGACTGGGAATCGAACCGTGATTGTCTGGCTTGCAGACCCATGCTCAATCCACTGAGCTACACCAGCCAGGGCACATACCACGTTCTTGAACTGTATACACTTAACAGGGTCTTAACATGAGTATCAGCAGTCTCTTCCCCTTAGAACTGGACTGATACCAGCATCCAGGACGTGTGCTGGGCCCCGGGAGAACTGCAAACCCAGGTCAAACAAGAGCTGCCTTGGACCATGCTGCTTAAGACCTCATATGCTGGTTGACAATGTCTCGTGTTTACAACAATTAAAATACTAAAAAAAAAAAAATCTACGTATACCGAGACTCAGAAAAGGCAACTGGATTTAGCAACAGAGAGGTTACTGCGGATCCTTGAGAAAGCAGTTTCCACAGAGTAGCAGGGCTGGAAGCGAGTCTGTGTCTCTTAGCCACTCATTTTAGTGTGAAGGCAAGCCACGGAGCTTCTCGCCTGATTATAGGATGCTGAACTGAGACAAAAACTCACCTCCTGTACCAGGCACATAGATAAATGGGATAAAATGTTCATACATTTAAAAATTCCCACATGGCCAAGTTCAGAATAGGAAAAGGACATCCTGGGACTTCATAAAGAGGAAATGCAAAGTCAGAATGTTGCACTGGTGTAAAGCTGAATTCGTCTTACAGAGGTACCAGACCCTAATAAACCCGCAGGATGAGATCCGAATGCAAGTTTAATGCCATCTGCAGCTGAGATGGTAGCCAGCCCCTCCCAGCTGAAAGGGAGCTGGACCTGAGGGGTTTTCTCAGCAGAAAGCTGGGAGCTTTATGAGCTGGTGGGGAACCACTCAATCGGTGGTGTCTTCAAAAACCGAGACAGAAACAGAAAATAAGGCCAGTCACTGGGGAAATCTGCAGCATCCCCAAAAGGCAAATTCCCAGTCCTCCCCTAGGTGCTCCTGCTGAATCCCGGGCAAGCGGGTCTCTCCAGCCGAAGGACTCCCACTAAACCGCTCACTCTCCAAAACTGCAAAGCCTGGGAGAGATGCCTCGCTGTGAGGCGGCACCAGCACTCACAACAAAGGGGTCACACCCGGACTTCAGGGAAGAGGCCCGCCTGAAAGAGACTTTGAAAAGCCATTTCTAAAATGTTTACAAAGATAGAGGAAAGAGTGGGGAAAAAATAACAAAACCCCAGAAGAAAGTGGGCATCAAGGAGGTGGGTAGCTGGTTCCAATGAAGATTTCAGTAAGATATGAGTTTCACCTGCAAGAACAGTGATACATAGTTGGAAAAGTAAACACTTTAAGAGCTGATTAAGTACCAGGCACTGTCCTAAACTGTAACTGTTGCATATAATGCCCACGACAACTGCCCTGGGGGGTAAAATGACTAGTGTCCATTTTTTTAACCTGGGCGTCAGAGAGTTTAACTTTTCTGAGGTCACAGAACTGGAATTGGATTTGGAACCCAAAACTAGGAAAGAGGGAGACGCCATAGCTGCTAAAGAAAAGTATGTAAAATCGAGGGGTTAATATCGCCGAAGAAAGGAGAATTATAGAAAGTTCATTTTAAAGGAAGATGGACGCCTCTTGAGCGCTCCCTTGGAGAAAAAGGAAGAGTTGAGATGGAGGGGAGGGTGTGAAGGGTGCTCAGGACTAAAAGGGCAACACACAATGCTCACATCCCCACACTGGAGTCACCTCTTCCTCACGCAATTATTTTAGCAGGAGAGGAAAAAATGATCTGACTTCAATTTGTTCAGCATTTATTTTCTAAAAAAGGATATTTGCCACAAGTAATTACTGTGAAAGGGGAGCTATTTCTGGTTTCAAAGGTTTTCAATCATGAAGTGGTATTTGACGACGTAATTATTTCCACAGGCTGAAAAACACGCTCGTCACCGAACCACACTAGTAACTGACTTGGACCACAGAGAAAATGGTATGCACTGCTGATATACTTGGTCACTCATTTTATAGGAATAATACCAAAACGTATATTAACAATGATTTGCCATTCTATGAGAGGCACTGTAAAATGATGTAGAAAACTGTTTTAGGCTCAGTTTTGTCCTCAGAGAGGGGAGAACTTGGTCGCAGAAGGTGGGGGAAGGAGTCCAGGATGTCCCTGTTACCCCGAGTCCAGCTCCCACTCACTAACGCCACCCTCTGCCCAGTGAGGTTGGTAACATCAAATGCTCTGGAGGCAATGGTGAGGCTCAATTTTCTCTTCATGATCTCAAAACATTTTAAAGATGAATTTGCAGTAAGTTCCTACTTTACCACTAAGCCACAATAACTTTCAGCCAAAAATAGTCAATGATGGTGAACTGTAGCTCTACCCAGGGAGGTAAATGAATCACAGAAAAATTCCTTAGAGGGTTTCTAGTTCAACCATGTCAGCTTAGGGATAAGGATCTGAGGTCCAGAGACTGCCGTTGAGATGGACCTTGGCCTAGAACCTGTGTCTTCCAGTTCCCTACCCGGGGCTCCAGACCATGGTGATGGGAATCAGGTCAGCTGAATCATGGCAGAAATATATATTCGTAAGTGAGCTAAGGGCGCCTAGACAAAGCCATTAGCATTAACGAGAACAACAGGAGTGCAGTGTGGTTACCTGCCAAACACCCCCTCCTCAGCCCTGCCCTCTTTCCTCCAAATCTGGAAACACTAGCTTCTAGAGGAGGTGGGGAAACAGTGTATTTGAAGGCACAAATTGATTTGAACGTTTGCTGGAGATCACCAATCTGGTCAGCAACAGTCGGGAGGAAAGTGCAGGACTCTGGCCAGAGGTCTGTTTCCCAGAAGGTGGGAAATCTTAAATGAAAATTCAACCATGATGCATATGTTATCATTAGGACCAAACCCGCTTGGTCTTAATGAATCTTGACTCCGCTTGGTCCAGAGAATCTTGACTCCAGGTCTCGCTCCATCACGGGTCTGCCTCAGTCATGAATTCCCTGTAGCTTCCTGGCTAGGTCACCTCACCTCCCTCAGCCTCAGTTTCCTCACCTGTAGAATTGGAGCCAAAAATGTCACAGTTCCACCAACCTCAGAGTTGAGAAGGGAGTTACAAAAGATAAAAGGATGTGCTTAAAGGATGATGATGAGAAAAAGGCAAACAGGAATTCCGAGGCTGTCGATGTTACCTTTGACCCTGGCCTGGAGTTGAGGCTAAGAGCTCTCTCTAGCCTTGGATAAAGCAGATCTGGTTTAAAAGCCAGGCTCTGTGCAATCATGGTTGAAACACACATGCTTTCTGAGCCTCAGTTTCCTCAAATTTAAATTTGCAGTGGTGATAATAATACCTATCTCCTAGGAAAAACAACTTAGGAAGAGACCCACCGCCGGTTTAGTCTTCTGATGTTACGGAGACAACAGCAGGCAGGCCTCTCTGAAAGGCCTAATTTAGAAAGGTGAAACCATTCTCCGCGGCTTCACTCGTGGTTAAATCATGCCGGAGGAGTCAGTAAAATCAGTAGACAGAATTTCCCCCCTGGTTGGAGCATTAGGGAGTCTGTAGAAAAACATTCCAAAACATTTCTTTGGGGAACACAGTCCGGCTTCCATCTGAGTTTCAAATCTCCAATCCTGAGGAAGCCCGGGTTCAGAGAAAAGCTGTCTGATGGGCTGGTGTGAAAGAGTTGGCACGCTCACATGAATGGGGGCGTGAGCCCTCGCTCATTTGTTGCTCATCACCCTCTGAGCGAGGCAGCCTGGGTGCCGTCCATTTCCCAGAAGAATAAACCGAGGCTGTGAAAGTCCAAGTTACTTTCTGGAGCAAATCGCCAACCAGTAGAATGCTCTTCCTGTGACACAGCACCGCCTCTCACTGCACTTGACCAAGTTTAAGAAATTTACCCTCACCTAAATAAAATGTCTGCCAACAGCCAGTATGCCTCAATATTAGTAATCAGAAATATTTGACCCACGATGATACCAACATATCAAATAAGATCCAAGCCACACATTTACATATATTCACACATATAAAGTTTGGGGAAGGTTTAGGAAGAAGGCACTGGAGAAGAGCAGCAGTCCCAGGGCCTCAAGGCCGCAGTCGGCCAGACTTGACCTGTGTGTCTCCCCCGTTTGGGTCCCTCCGTGCCCATGGACAATGCTTTAATATTTTGTATTCCTTGTTAAGATACTTTTACTGGCAATCCAACACCTATTCTCATCCCACCTTTTTAAAATGTCTTCCTCAAAAATGCTCACTTTCCCAGTCTTTCCCGTAGCGAGGGATGAGCGTGCCAACAGTTCTGGCCAACGAGACATAAGCTGAGCTCGGCTGGGGAGGGGACAGGTGGCAGTCTGGCGAAACTTTTGATTTCCTGATAAAAGTTATAGTACTGCCCTTTCTGTCTTTCTTTCTGCCTTGAATTCAGATGTGGTGGTTGGAGCTCCTGCAGCCATCTAGTGACTGCGGGAGCAAGGCTACTGCCCATCCGTAGACTTTTTCTTATGAGATGAAAATAAACCCCTCTCTGTTTTAGCCACTCTAAGTTGCTTATGATTACTTGGAGCCAAACACTTTCCTAAATAATATGGCCCTTTTGTGATCAAAGTATGTTCAGAGGAGAAGGGATCATTTTTCAACCCATGTTGATGTTGGACTTTGGGAAGGCACTTTTGGTTCTGGGCCGTTTTTCCGGTTTCAAACGCCAAAGGAATGTGTTTTCGAGGAATGGCTGGAAACACACCAGCAATCCTGACCTTCTTCCCACTCACGTGCGGGAGTTCACCCAAAACATTCATGTATTAGAAATCACAGCGTTCTCATAAATGCCTACAGACCGAAAGCCTGAGTTAATGAGGTGAGAAAATGATGCTCTGGTCAACGGACACAGTGAAGTAAATGACTGCTCCATCATTTGGGCATGTACGATACACGTGCATTTTCTCATTTCCCTTCCTCCTTCTCACCTTCCTTCTTTCCTTGCAAATTAAAAGACTCAAAGAACCAATGAGCAAAAGAAAGATGGAGGCTAAAGTAAGGTAGGGAGAGGAACAAAAAGCTAGGGAAGGGGAGAAGAGAGAGAAAAAATGGAAGAGTAAGGAAAAGAAACTTTTGCCTCTTTTATCTGGGCTGCGCATGTGAGAGAAAACCATTCTCTGTTGTCATTGCTCTTTGGAGTTCAGTGAAGGTCCTTAGCTACTTAGAAAAATCCTTGCTATGCTGTGAGAGCACTGATCTGCTTATATTTTTGAATTTTAATGCTTATTTCTTATTTTCTCAGGAATTCTCAAGTTTCTATATGCAGGTTTTATATGAGAGAATAATTCAGATTTTATAAGTATACTTGGATGCTAAGAAGTACCTGTCAGTACAATATCTTCCACAGGAGGCAAATACCACAGTATTTCAAAGTCATCGGATTCCTTATCCTGGGTCTTTGAGAAGTAATGGGACTTCTTATTTCACAAAGTCTAAAGGTTACATAGAAGACCAAAATTTGTCATTAGAAATTTTTTTCTCCTTAATCAAATACAAGTTTATTTATTTTTTTGCCTTTTTTTTGACTTAGTATATACCTCCTTTTTCTGCCTGAAAACAGTTTTGTTTTTAAATTTTTTTAGAGGGAATAGAAATATATTTTTTATTAAAATTATTTTATTGTTGTTTAAGTACAGTTGTCTGCATATACCCCCCACGATTCCCCCCACACCCCAGGCATCCCCATCTCCCTCCCTTGCTTCCACACCCCCTTGGTTTTGTCCATGTGTCCTTTATAGTTGTTCCTGAAAACCCTTCCCCCCTTCCCCACCATTATCCCCTCCCACCTCACCTCTGGTTACTGTCAGATTGTTCTTAATTTCAATGTCTCTGATTATATTTTGCTTGCTTGTTTATTTTGTTGATTAGGTTCCACTTAAGGGTGAGATCATATGGTATTTGTCTCTCACCACCTGGCTTGTTTCACTTAGCATAATGCTCTCCACTTCCATCCAAGCTGTCAAAAAGGGTAGGAGCTCCTTCTTTCTTTCTGCTGTGTAAAATTCCATTGTGTAAATGTATCATAGTTTTTTGATCCACTCATTTACTGATGGGCACCTAGGTTGCTTCCAGCACTTGGCTATTGTTGTAAATTGTGCTGCTGTGAACATTGGGGTGCATAGGTTCTTGTGGATTGGCATTTCAGGGTTCTTAGGGTATAATCCCAGCAGTGGAATTGCTGGGTCAAAAGGCAGTTCCATTTTTAGTTTTCTGGGGAAGTTCCATACTATTTTCCACAGTGGCTGCACCAGTCTGCAGAAAACAATTTTAGATATCAGTAAAAAATCATTCCTAGCCAACTGTTTTGTTTTAAAACAAGTTGAACAAGGGCAGTCTGGTCACATGTATAAAATTCCAATTTATACACCCTTAGATCTTTGACCAAATGTCATTTCTATGAGTTTATCCTAAAAAAAAAAAATCAACCAGGTATGCAGGCTGTATAGGAATGTTCACGCCAAAGCTTACAATAACAAGAAAAATAATGAGAAATGGTTTGGAAGTATTTCCTCTTCATTATGCCCCTCTGTGGGGACCCTGAGAATGTCCTGCTCCCTAACTGCAGCCTGGGCCACATGACTTATTGTGACCAACGGCTTGAAAACCATTTGTCGATTTTGTTGTCATCACCATGAGAAGAACATGCAGCACTAGGTGCTTCAGGATGAGAAGACCCTAGGAGGGGATGAGAGACTCAGGGAGCAGAGCCTCCCCACCCACCTATTGTGCTTCAAGGCCACCTGGCCATTCTGCAAACTCCTGAGCAGGAGGTGGAAAGCTCATTTCTGTATGGCACTGAGATCTTGTTGTTGTCTCTTCTGCAGCATTATTATGACCACAATTGACTGATACAAAACTAGAATGTCAAAAAATAAGGAATTTAATAGATCATGATACTTAGAGTATTAAATAATTATAATTAATGATAGCAATCTACATATTTATTGACATTGGAAATATCTAAGATATATTAAGAAAAAAGCAAGTTATAAACATGTATGTATAGTATAATCGTATCTTAAATTATATGTGTGTGTGTGTGTGTTTACATGTAAAGGAAAGAGCCTGGGAAGAAACATACCAAATGTTGGCAGTGTTTCTCAGTGAGTGGTGAGAATATAAATATTTTTACTTTCTTCCTTATAAATAGCTGTATTTTTATATTAAAAATAAGCTTACAGCAATTTTAAGTCAATGAAAATAATAAAGTTATATCATGTAGAAAAATAACTCAAATGTATAGACTTCTGCCTTAATTTGCTAGGTATCATTGACTTTTGATAAGAAAAAAGTTATGTACAAGGAACACACAGACAAGGCCAAAAGGGGGTAGGATCTCATGAGGGTGGGAGGTAGGGATGGGGGTTGGGGGGCAAACGGAGACAACTGTACTTGAACAACAATAAAAAAAAAAAGAAAAAAACAAGTTATTTTCTTCTCCTGAAGAGTGATCTTTTTTTTTTTTTTAAATCTGGCAACTGACAGCTGCAGTATGTTGCAAAAATTAAATCAAATTACCTTCAACGCACTCCAAACAGCCTGGCCTTTTGTTCCCTGATTTTGTCTGTTTCTTACATCAGCTAATGAAGTCTTTGTGAATTAGTCCTCATACAATTTCCCAAAGGTCAAGTCCACCTTCTTTCCCACCTCTCTCTCTCTGGATGATTTCTCCTTGATCTACCCATGAAATCCCCAATCCAGAAGCAAGGATTAGGAAAGTGTAGACGCTAATAAAAAAAAGTAATTTGATTAGCATCAGGGAAAGAGAAAGCTTACCCAACTAAAAGGCCTGTTTGGTATCAGAAACAGATGCTGTGAGCACGATAAACAACACGGACGAGAGGGCACAGAGAATGGTACCCTGGTCTCCTGGGGATCTGTGTGTGGAACACGTCCACCTAATCCTTACTGAGGGGCAGGGCAGTCATTAAAAACATGTAACCAAAAAAAAAAAATCTGCCAGTGATCAGCTTAGCATTTACAGAGCCCAGACATGGCTTGCAAAAACCTTCTACCTAACGTCCCCGCAGGTCCTCCTGTGCCCCGGGACCGCCACCGCGCCACCTGGGGCCCGCTGCTCACTGTTGTTAAGGGTTATAGTTGTTTCAGTTACAAGACGTGAAGCAGACCCGTGGTTTCAGGAAATATTAAAGACCCAATCGCCTGCAGAAAAATGACAGAAACTTTCATCTCGGGTAAATTCCTCTAATGGCCCAGTAGGGGGCACTGGGAGGGCCGGCTCGCTGAGCACTGGGCCACCGCCAGGCTGTGGAGGGAGGCCCAGGCGGGGCATGTCCTTTGCAATCTCTCATTTGGTTGCCAGGGTCCTCCCATTATCAGAAAATATTTGTTGTTACATAGTACGTAATTACAGTGAGGGCGTCTGTTTTAAATCACATAAAAATGACTTGAATTTTGGTTGCTACCTACAACTGAAATTCTTTCCAGTTGAAATTCAAGATCTAAATCTCTCTTTACGATGCTGCACTATTTTATGACAGGTTACTAAAACTGCTATTACTTTGATTTTGTTAATATTTAATACATTCTTTGGGTAGAATGCACCAAATCATGTTCTCTACTAAAAGTTGCATCTTTCTACTTAATAAATATATCTCTACAGATACTGTACATGAGTGTTCATTTATAAAAATATGACAGTGGAGGGTATAATTCTTTATATTTTATAACCTGCCTTATGGGGGGCTTAAATAAATATATGCAACAATACCAGCTTGTGTAAATTAAACTAAGTAGGAGAAACACAACGAAGCCAGGAATGGTGTGGTCAGACAACATGTGCCTTCTCATGTACTTGCTGGAGGTCGGCGCTGAGCTTTCTGCAGTAATGGGAGACAGAATTCCCCGGACCAGAGTAGCCTGCTTGCTCAGGATGAAGACAGCTAATTCTGCTTGGCTAAACCTGAGGGAAGTATCTCCCTTGGGTCCTCATTAAGAGGCTGCTGTGGAATGTAATGAGCAACATCTTGGAGGATTAAGCGGCACAGAGAGGGCTACCCATTTCACAGGGCTTACACAGCCCAGGCAGGCTGAGGGCGTAAGCTCCTCCTCCTTCCCCGCCCCCTGCCCCGCCCTGAACAATTTCATCTGGGCACATGCTGTACCTGTTCCAGAGACAGACTTAGGAGCACAGAGAATGACTGTTTGTAATCATTTTTCAAGCTGCAGAATGCTGTCTTCAAACAGAGACTTTCTGGGGAGTGGGAGATACAGAAAGAGAAGCAGGTTTGGGGAAGTGGATGAGGAGGGCAGCTTTCAGGGTGTCGACCGCAGGCTGTGGAGAGACAACCAGCTGGAGAAGCAGGGTGCGCAGGAAATCGGCAGGGAGACCTGGGCTGCTGCTGAGGACGGCATTGGCCAGTGTGGAGGTGGAAGCTGAAACCATGGGGAGATTTGACCCAGCCGTGGGTGGAAATGGAGGGACTGAGGACCCACAGGTAAGAGAGTTGTTCAAAAAAGGAGGAAGCAGAAGCTTTTATTTCTTTTTCCATAACACACAGCTCCGTGAGCCTCCCAACGTGGCCTCCGTGTCACTAATCTCACTCCTGTAACTTTGATTGCCCTCCAGGAGAGTGGCCTTCAGTGTGGGGACAGGAAGTCAAGGCCGGGGATCCGCAGGGCAGCACACACCACCCTCCACCTCTGGACTGCTCGGGACAACTTCTCAACACTGTTCTCCTCACATGCACACATATGCTCACGGCTTTACAAGCTGCCTGTGCTCGTTCCAATCAGGTCCACAGTGAAGAGGAGAATGAGGCGCTGTCCCGTGGGGGCCGGCTGGCTCAGCGCAGGTCTGAAGCCTCTTTGCAGTGCTGTGACGTCACGGTGCTGGTGTTTGGCATGTACTATAATAGTACACATGATTTGCATGCTTACCTTAGTAAACAGTGCTATTTTAGGGAATGGTTTGCACATACATCCCCATGGACCATGGGGGACACATGCAGACAAGAGTGGGCATGGCCAAGTTGCTCGGAAACCTGAGTTTAGACACTGCTGGGAGGAAGTGGGGGTCTCAACCCCCTTCTCTAAATGGGGGCGGGGTGCCTTGGGGAGCTCACTGGAGTTCACCTTAGAAAAAAGAAGGGTCACGGACCTTCCTGAAAGTTTCATCAGAATTGAGACCAACCTAAAGCAAAGGAAGGTTTGACAGCTGCCTGGGGACTGACAGGGCAGCTGGTGCTTCCAAAGGCTCACGTTCCTAAAAGCAAATGTCTCAGATGTTTCTGGCAGTGGGGGATCCACTGCTCAGCAGACAGCTTGGCCATGACTCTGCCGCAAGGCCCCCTCTAAGACGGGTTGAGAGGGACTTGTACAAGGTCCTGGCTACTGCTCGGGACGTGGGGACTGCCTTGAAGACGAGTAGCAGCTGCCAGTCTGGGACACTGGAAGCTGTTCAAGGGAAGCTAAGGGCAGCTGCGTATCGGGAGCAGCGGAGGGGCGGGGCAAACTATAATCAGAGCTACCACTGGTGGAGTGTCAGTGAAGTGTCAAGCCCTTTGCTGGGTACTCCATATGCACACATGGCCTTATGTAATCATGGTCAAACACTATGATCCAGTTCCCACTTTAGAGATGAGGAAACTTGTGGAAATTCAGTTAGGAAATGGCTGAGTGGAGATTTGAACCCAAAGCCCATCTGTTGGCCATTTCTTTCTTTTCTTTTGAATAACCCAAATCAAAGCTATATTTCAAGTCTGAAAACACTTGAATAACACCCTTTAAATCCTTCTGACCTACCATTGAGATTAGTCTAGTAACTTAAGTGGGGCTGATACTGAAGATGGGTATCGGGAACACCATTTGAGAAAAAAGGCCTCACACTTTCTACAAGGGTAGATTCCATGAGTTCAAGAGTCCAGAGGCTGAAACCACTTTGAAGTCCTGGTTGAGAGGTTGAAGCCATCAACTTTTCTGCTACTAGATCAAACTATATTTTGATTTTTTTTGCCATTTCTTCATGCTTACTCCCTGATCTCTCGTTACTCAGGACCAGCACAGACAGCACCGCCGGGGAGCTTGTTAAAATGGCCTCCCAAATCCACATCTGCATTTTAACGAGAGCCCCCTGTGCTCGGTGTGCATCCAGGTCTGAGACACGGGACCCGAACGTGCTGCCACTATTTGGTTAATTAACAGTCAGCAGAAAGGGAACGCGAGGCGAGACAGCCAGCCCAGTTCAGATTACAGCACGTTGGGACAGACACTTTGGGGGACGATGTGACAATATCTATTAAACTTTGAAATGCATACTCTCCTTAACTCAGAACCGCTCCTTCAAAGAACTCACCCTACTTATAAACTCATCTATATGTGCAACAGTCTACAGCAAAGACCGTGATTGTGTGGAATAGCAGACACCAACGGGCACATCAGGTAGGTTCCCAGGAAAAAGCAGGTGGCGGGTTCAAACTGTGACAGGCTGAGCAGGACGCAATAAAGGGACCATCAGCAAAGTTGAGGCAAGACAAATGAGGATGACACGGTGCGGTTGGCGGTCCTCACCCATTGGAGTCACCTGGAGGGCCTGTCCGCACAGAGGCCAGAGGCGGCCGGGACCTGCCCTGACTGTCTGAGTCTGCGGGTCTGGGGCGGGCTGGACTCACCTGCATTTCTAAGTCCCCCGGCACCACACTTTGAGACTCACTGGAATAGTGAAGTAACCTAGGACTAGCTAGAGTGAAGGAGAGGCCCTCAGGCCCACTGGGACCAGGGGAAGGACAGACTGCTGGAACCTGGACAGAGATGATCATGTAGAGAAATCACTTAAGATGACCTTGTAAGGAGCAAGACAAGGGAATAAATACTCCAACCTCACTCTCCTTCCTTCCTGACTCATGTTTGGCTTTCCACAGGCTGAAGGGTCTGGAGGGGAAAGAGGAGAGTAATTTGGTCCAACAGTAGATTGATTGCGTGAAGCCAACAAGAACTCCACAGACATGAACAAGAATAAACCAGCAAATGCTGAACAGTGTATGTGCTATGATGCTGGTGTCCATGTTCAAACGGTGCAGAATACCCCTGTGAGGACACGGAGGCTATGAATGAGGGTGCCTCTGCGTCCGGGGCACTGGGACTCCATGAGTGGACAAAGCGTGAGTGCGGAGGGAGTCAAGAGGGGTTGGGGGGCGGTGTACACCCATCCAGAGAACCACCAAAGAGGAGCAGTCAGCATCAAGAGACTGCCCAGAAAAGTCCAGCACCAGCAGGGCCCATGAGCGGACCAGAGGCCACACTGGGCCAGCTCACATGGCCTGCACTCAGGGACCACACTGCGGTGGGTTTCATCTGGCTGCACATTTGAACCAAGTGGGGAAGCTTTGAAAACTACCACACAGACCCTGGGGTAGGACTGGGCTTGCAAGCGAGAACATCCCAGCTGCATGACTCTGTGCACTGTGCTGGCCCCATTCCGACCTCCCCAGGACCCTGCATTCCTCCCTAAACAACCACCTAAAACAGGGTCCTGGACACCCTCTCCTCTGGGCCCAGAAGCTGTGGCAATAGGAAGGAATACTCACTGCCTCTCCTCTCTAGGTAGGGACTGGGGGCACAGTGGTGAGACCCCCTCCCCTTGTTACAGGGGTATGAGCATATCAGGATTAGTGCTGAAGCTGTTACTATTATTAGAAAGAATAGTAATGTACCAACAGGTTGCCTTGTGGATTTGAAAACCCAGACACAATGACTCTGAGTAATGCAGTCCACGCTCCCAGCCAGGGCAGGGCCTAGAGAAAAGGCTGTAGCTCTTAAAATGATATTGAATGATGTAAAAACTGGTTATGATTCACGAAGCTGAATACAGTCCATAAAAACTGTGAAAAGATTAGGTGACATCGGGGAAACAAATAAGCACACAAGAACCAACCCCCAAAATGCACAATTTAAAACAGACCTCACCAGGTAAGAGCATCTGCAACCAGCTGGCCAGCATGACCAGGCACCCTCCCCTCCGGGCCGTGGAAACCACTCACACGGCCTCCCACTGTTTCAAAGGGCCCATTTCCTCCCGATGCCGGCTTTCTAAATTTAGAATGCAAAGTTTACCACTCACACAGTTTCAATTAAGATGACATATGCTTTATGAGAATAACATCCAGTCAACCTCCTATACAATCAACCTTTCCTAAAACCAAGACGCCTGTTTCCAAGCAGGTCAGTGAGCGAGACTTCAAAGATGCATCCAGAGAGGACTGTTTCTGGAACATTCATCTTGGAATGAAGGAGAATTCTTCAGGGAGACAATCCTAGCTTGTCTGCTGTGGAACTCTGCCCATCGGGGTAGCCAAGCCTTTGTCCGCTAGGAGAAGCACAGAAACCTTCCACTGGGGAGGTGCTGACTCCTTTGAGTGAGAGCAGAAGTGAAGACTTGCAGGACTGGTCTGAGCCGTTAGAAAAGGTCCCCACTCAGATGGGCCTTTCACAGACACTGGAGATAATGAGTCCAGAATGAATTACCTCCAGCTGGCGGCGATGATGATAATGAATGACAAACAACAGCAGTACTTGTTGAACACCTAAATGTGTGCCAGACGGCACGCTGAGCACTGTACTGCATGAAGCTTGTTAAGTATGAAACAACAGTCATATAATATGGCTACAACTGTTCTGCATTTCCTTGTTACAGAGATGGATGAGTTGCACGGTCACCGGTTATACTGGTTAAGATGGTGACCGGGCTGGGACTCCGCCCCACCGTGCAACCCTGGAGCCCAGGCTCTGAACCCCCTGCACAGGGGGCTCTCACGGCCACTGTTACTGAGCACTGCAAAGTGTCTTACTTGACTCTTCCTGATGACCCGGCAAGGCAGGTTTTACCAACCTGTTTTCTAAATAAGGAAACTGGGGAACAAATAGTTTGGGGGATTCACCTAAGGTGTGTGGCTGAGCCAGGGTCTGAACCCAGTGTTTGCCCCGGAGCACTAGCCTATACTTCTCCTGTCACATTGCAAAAGACAAGTATCTGACTGAGGTCACAGAGAGGCAGGAGCAAAGCAGAGAATGGGGCACAGTGGGCTAGGAGGCCTCAGAGGGGCACACGTGAGACCCAGGTGACCCATGCCACCTCAGAGCTGGGCCACTGGAGAGCTGAGGGTGAAACACTCTCAAGGGATGATACAGAGAGGATTAAGCACATTTACTATCACAAAGGGAGGCAGGGCCTCCTGTAAGAATATTCTGGACCCCGCCCCTCCTCTATGCACCTGCTTGCCCTAGACCTTTGTTCTGCATCTTACCATGCAGAGGGTCAGTGTGCTCATGTTCTTCAGGAGCAGCTGGTATGGGGCGGGGGCGGGGCTGAGCCGCAGAGGCGGCAGCCAGGGAAGGGAGCCATGCTGCAGAGGGGCCACAGCAGGAGAGGCCCCCGAATGCTCGGCGGACCCCAGACCAGCAAGTTCTTTCTGGTTTTGCTTCATATGTATTTTCTTTGCTTAGCTAAATCGCTCAAAAACAAAATACTAAAACAAAATAAACAGTCTGATAACTGTAAATACACTGCCCAACTTTTGAGCTGTGTAAGGCTTAAAGTCCTGACTCAGTCACTTATTAGCTTTGTGACCTTGAACAAGTGACTAAATTGTGCGACTCAGTTTTCTCATCTATGCAGTGGAGATAATACTAGCATCTACCCAATAAGGTTATTGTGAAAATTAAATTAATCACATGAAAAGTTTAGAACCACACCTGGCACTCCATCATATATGTAAAGATCAGTAATTGTTATTTTCTGGCTGTGGCTGATGATCCGGTTTTAACAGACCTTTCTACTGAGATAACAGAAGTGCAGCATTCGAAGGGCTCCACAGAGCCTTTCAGCTCCGAGGACAGAAATTACGTTTTCAGTTTTATTGCCCCCTTGGGTGGGGAGCTCCAACCAATGACCAGATCCTGTCCCATTATCTTTGGACACAAATCATCATTCCACATCAAAGTTCTGACTTTTAAAAGGATTAAGTTTACTAAGGGAACTTTGGTTAGTAACAATACCTAATACGAATTCCAGGTGCATAATATCCTAGCAGTCTGCAGAGTCTGCCGCATACTCATGACGCAGAGTCCGCTTTCTTCCACCACCGTGTGTCTGACCCCTCCACCCTGCTCCCCGCCCCGTCCCACTCTGGTGACCACGGTCCACGGTCTGTATTCATGAATTTCGTTTTGTCAACGCTCTTGCTTTAGATAAATTAGCAGTAATTATGAATCACTTTTAGAAAAAAATTAAAAGTTTAGTTTTACAAAAACCTCGTTGAAATACTATGAGGTCTTTAGGTTAGGGGAACTCTCAGCTCGTGCCTAAAGCTGAGCGGTTGTCTCGTGCCTGTGTTAGACCTTCCCACAAGTTGGTCTCTGCCTGCAATGTCTCTGACTCCACTTTCACAGGCCTAATGGACTGCTATTCGTACATTCAAACCCAGCTCAGGTGTCTCACCTGTGCTGCTTTGACACTGCGCATATGCTTCTACTGTACAATGTTCTCTGTAATGGAATTGCTTATGTTAGCTTGCCTCACGAGATACTGAGTTCTGTGAAGCCAAAGGCCGTGTTTCGGTTATCTTTGTGCCTTTATCATTTAGAACATGCTGTTCATTCATCTGAGCATCAACAAATACCTATGGGATGTCCGTGTGCACCAGCACGTGAAACAGCGAGGAAGGACATGACAGTGAGAAGGTTACTGTAGTGGAGATCGTGGCGGGGGAGGTGACCACATCGTTTCCTGCCTTCCTCCTCCAAAAGAGCAGTCTTCCAAAGCTATATTTGATGCAGATGTGTTGAGCGCCAGTGAATGCATATCCAGCTGAATGTATTCATATGGGTGCCGCGTAGCAGAGAAATATCATCTGTGTCTCACTTCACCGGGAGGGGGCTATCAGCAGAAGTTGGTGGGTAGCTCCTCAGCTTTGAAACCAGTTCACCAGTGTGAACCTGTCGGATATGGGGGAGCCACACCAAGGACATTCTTGCATTGTTCTTTCACGGTTCACCATGGCTGTTGACCTGTGCACCCACTGTTGCTTTTGGAGAACTGGTAAACCCAGAATTGTAACCTAAGTCAGCTGAGACTATGATATGCATGTGCAGACCAGGCTTATACGTGCAATACATAGTACCTCATGGGCACAGAAGCATGGGGCCTGGGCAATGCAGGGCACAGGAAGTTAGCATGATTTGTAAGATGGAGAAAATATTTTCAGCAGAATCCTCTTTGGAAGTGAACTGTAGGTGTCTGAGAAAAATATCTACATCAAAGGTTAAGTGTGAAGGGAGCCTGATCATATGTCAAACTAGGAAAGGCAAGGAAAGATGGATGCTTATTGTTATAGGTATATGAGTCTGCAGAATGTCCTCCAATATTTATTGTCCCTTTCTTCCATTGTAACAGAACCTCCACATATTAGCTGGGCACATTTGCCCAGAATACAGACTATATTTCCCTGCCTATCTTGTAACTACACTTGGCCATGTAACTAAGTTCTGGCCAATAGAATGGAGGCAACAGTGCTATGTGCAACTTCTGGGAAATATTCTTAAAGGGGGAGCATATCCCCTTCTTGCAGGCTGGAATGTAAGTGAAAGGGCTGGAGCTGCAGCAGTCATTTTGGATAGTGAGATGACCTTGGGAATAGAAGCCAAGTAGGAAGGAATAAGATGAAGGAAGGTCTCATGCTGAGGACAACAAAACTGTCCCACCACCCTTTGTCTTCTCTGATGTGCCACGTAAAGCCACCTCTCACGATCATTTGATATTCAGTAAAGTTAGCCAATTCATGAAAAACAAACTCATACCATGTGGTTTTGTGTGAAAATAGATTTGGAGCTTATCTAACAGGACAGAAACCAAGGCAGCATGAAGGTGCAGAAGTGAAGAGGCCTAACGAGCATGAAGAAGCTAGTCTCAGAGTCTCTGGACATCATGGGAAATGCCTTTCCATTTGAATTCAAGAAGAGTTCTTGAAGGGAAAATTAAATTAATAGTCAAAATACGTAAACTGGATTAGAAATGTGAGGGCAATACCTCAGAAGGAACACTCAGTTAAGGTTCTGGCAAGGAAGACTCTGTAAGTTGCCAGGCATTAGGCTCAGAGGCAAAAGAGCTCATGTCTAGTCCTGCGTAGCTGGGATGAAGCTGGATAGGACTAGAGGGGAGGGCCAGGAGCTAAGTGGAGGCCAGCTCGTGAAGGGTCTTAGAGACTTGTGAAGGAGGTGAAGATTTCATCCTAAGGGCAATGAGGCTGGAGTTTCTCCATGTTTCATCAGAAGAGTCTGAGGTTGGCATTGCCCTCTGGAAAGGTAGCTCTGGCTGCAGCACAGAACAGCTCAGGGTCGAGCCAGCAGGAAGCAGGGGTCCATCTGCAGGCCACGCAGCAATCTGAGCAAGAGGTAAAGGTGGCTCCACCGGGGGATGGCAGAGGGGCAGCATCCAGAGCTCAGAACAGACACTTGAGGGAGAAGACCAATGAAACTCAGAGAGTCCACAGAGAGGTCTCTGTCTCAGGGCCAGAGAAAGGGGAGGTCTGGTAGATAAAGGTCATGACCTTTTTGACCTTCGAGGGCCTGTAGGTGGAGGGCTTGGGGCACAGGAGGGCAGTGAGGATCAGTAGCACATCTAGGTCTGACCTTGTGTCTGTGGCCCAGTTTCTCTGCCTCAGGCCTCTAGCCTCCAAGTCTAACTAGAAGAGGGGAAGAAAAGGAGGAATAAGAACTATCTTCTAGAATTCTCAAGGAAGGGTAGGTCAGGCCCCCTTTTCTGCACCAAGCTCATCCTGAGCCCTGGGGTGTATCACAGGAGGCTTTGGCATTTATCCCCCACCCCATGGAATTGCCAATAAATAGGCATTCTCCTCTTTTTTTTTGGAGGATAATATATTTTTATTTACCTTGGCATTTTCAGTATTTCACATAGTATTGAGCCCTCAACAGGTGCTAAATAAATTACTGTTAAATTGAGCATGCATAAAAATAAAAATAAAATATATTTATTCTTTAAAAATTTTTTTACAATAAAAAAATTTTATTTAATTGTTGTTCAAGTACAGTTTTCTGTCTTGTACTCCCATCCCAGCCCACCCCCGAGTGCTCTCCACCTCCCTCCCATTTTCAACCCCTTACTTGTTGTCCATGTGTCCTTTATACTAGTTCCTGTAAACCCTTCTTCCCCTTTTTCCCTGAAATTCCCACCCCTCCCCCTCTGGTCACTCAGCCTGTTCTCTATTTCAGTGTCTTTGGTTATATTTTGCTTGCTTGTTTGTCTTGTTGTTTAGGTTCCTGTTAAAGGTGAGATCATATGGTATTTGTCTTTCAACACCTGGCTTATTTCACTCAGCATAATGCTCTCGAGTTCCATCCATGCTGTTGCAAAGGGTAAGAGCTCCTGCTTTCTTTCTGCTGCATAGAATTCCATTGTGTAAATGTACCATAGTTTTTTGATCCACTCATTTACTGATGGGCACCTAAGTTGCTTCCAGCTCTTGGCTATTGTAAATTGTGCTGCCATGAACATTGGTATGCACAGGTTCTTTTGGATTGGTGGTTCAGGGTTCTGAGGATATAATCCTAGCAATGGAATTGCTGGGTCAAAATGCAGATCCATTTTTAGTTTTCTTAGAAAATTCCATACTGTTATCCATAGTGGCTGTACCAGTCTGCAATCCCACCAACAGTGAACTAGGGTCCCCTTTTCTCCACAACCTCTCCAACACTTGTTGTTTATCGCTTTGTTTAGGATGGCCATTCTGACCAGTATGAAGTGGTATCTCATTGCGATTTTAATTTGCATCTCTCTGATAGCTAGTGATACTGAGCATCTATTCATATATCTCTGGATCCTCTGCATGTCCTCCTTGGAGAAGTGTCTGTTCAAGTCCTCTGCCCACTTTTTAACCGGGTTGCTTGTCTTCTTAGAGTGGACTCATGTAAGTTCTTTACATATTTTGGAGATTAAGCCCTTGTCTGAGATATCATTGGCAAATATGTTTTCCCATACAGTTGGTTCTCTTTTTATCTTAATACTGTTTTCTTTAGCCGTGCAGAAGCTTTTTATTTTGATGAGATCCCATTTGTTTATTCTTTCCTTTATATCCCTTACTGTATGGGACATATCAGTAAAAATGTTGCTGTGTGAAATATCTGAGATTTTCCTGCCAATGTTCTCCTCTAGGACTTTAATGGTGTCACGGCTTATATTTAAGTCTTTTAACCATCTTGAATTTATTTTTGTTTATGGTGTAAGTTGTTGATCGAGTTTCAGTTTTTTGCATGTAGCTGTCAAGCTCTCCCAACACCACTTGTTGAAGAGGCTCTTTTTACTCCATTTTATGTAGCTGCCCCTTTGTCAAATTATCAATTGACCATAGAGACTTGGGTTTATTTCTGGGCTCTCTATTCTGTTCCACTGGTCCATGTGCCTGTTTTTATGCCAGTACCAGGCTGTTTTGATTACAGTGACCTTGTAATCCAGTTTGGTATCAGGTATTGTGATCCCTCTGAATTTGCTCTTCTTTCTCAAAATTGCAGCTGCTATTTGGGATCATTTATGGTTCCATATAAATTTTTGAAGTGTTTGTTCTATGTCTGTGAAATATGTAATATGTATTGCATTGAATCTGTAAATTGCTTTGGGTAGTATGGACATTTTGAGGATGTTAATTCTTCCAATCCATGAACACGGTATATGTTTCCATTTGTTTGTGTCTTCCTTGATTTCTTTCTTCAGTGTTGTGTAGTTTTCTGCATACAGGTCTTTTACTTCCTTGGTTAGGTTTATTCCCAGATATTTTATTTTTGTTTTTGCTATACTGAATGAGATTTTTTTCTTGATTTCTGCTTCTGCTGTTTCATAGTTGATATACAAAAATGCCTTTGATTTCTGGATATTGACTTTGTATCCCACTGATTTGCAAATTCGTTTACTACATCGAGCATTTTTTTAATAGAGTCTATAGGATTTTCCATGTACACCATCATGTCATCTGCAAACAGTGACTGTTTTGTTTCCTCCTTCCTGATTTTGATGCCTTTTATTGCCTTTTCTGTTCCGATTGCTGTGGCTAAAACTTCCAATACTATATTGAATAGAAATGGTGAAAGTGGACATCCTTGTCTTGTTCCTGATCTTAGTGGAAAAGGTTTTAGTTGTTGCCCATTGAGTATGATGTTGGCTGTAGGTTTCTCATATATGGCCTTTATTATATTGAGGAATGCTCCCTCTATTCCTACTTTGCTGAGTGTTTTTATCATAAATGGGTGCTCTAACTTATCAAAAGGTTTTTCCCCATCTATTGATATGATCATGTAATTTTTGTCTTTGCTTTTGTTTATATGATGTATTACATTTACTGATTTGCAAATGTTGAACCATCCTTGCATCCCTGGGATGAATCCCACTTGGTCATGGTGTGTGATGTTTCTAATGTATTGTTGTTTAATGCAGTTTGCCAATATTTTTGTTGAGGATTTTAGTGTCTATGTTCATCAGAGATATTGGCCTGAAGTTTTCTTTCTTTGTTGTGTCTTTATCTGGTTTTGGGATTAGAATGATGCTGGCTTCATAAAAAGAGTTTGGGAGTCTTCCATCATTTTGGATTTATTGGAATAGTCTGTGAAGGATAAAAGTTAGCTCTTCCTTAAATGCTTAGTAGAATTCTCCTGTGAAACCATCTGGTCCAGGGCTTTTGTGCTTCTGGAGTGTTTTGATTACTCCTTCAATTTCTTCTGCTGTTATTGGCGTATTCAGGCTTTCTGCTTCTTCTTCATTGAGTTTTAGGAGATTATATTTTTCTAGAAATTTGTCCATTTCACCTAGGTTTTGGAATTTCTTGGCATACAGTTTTTCATAGTAATGTCTTAGAATCCTTTGTATTTCTGTGGTGTCAGTTGTAATCTCTCCTCTTTCATTTCTGATTGTGTTTATTTGGGTCCTCTCTCTTTTTTTCTTTTAATTTTCTTTTTTTTGTATTTTTTTTAAATTTATTGAGTTATTTTTCAAGTACAGTTTTCTTTTGTCAATTTCTCCCATCCCAACCCCCCCTCCGCCCCGTCTCCCCACTTCCCTCCTATCCCCCCCTCCCCACAGACCTCATCCCTGTGTCTTAAAGATTTATTAATTTATTTATCTTCAGAGGGGAAGGAATGGAGAGAAGGAGAGAAATATCAATGTATGGTTGCCTCTTGTGCATGCCCCACTGGGAACTGGCCTGCAACCCAGGCATGTGCCCTGACTGGGAATTGAACCGCGATACTCTGGTTCATAGGCCTGCACTCAATCCACTGAGCTACACCAGCCAGGGCCTCTCTTTTTTTTCTTGATGAGCCTGCTGAAAGGCTTGTCAATTTTGTTTATCTTAAAAAAAAAACAACTTCTGGATTCATTGATTTTTAGAATAGTGCTTTTAGTCTCTATGTCATTTAATTCTGTTCTGATCTTGGCTATTTCCTTCCTTCTACTAGCTCTTGGGCTGTCTTTGTTTTTGTTCCTTCAGTTCTTGTAGGCATAGGGTTAGGTTGTATATTTGAAATGTTTTTATCTTTTTTAGGTAGGCATGTATTGCTATGAACTTCTCTCTCAGGACTGCCTTCGCTGGGTCCCATAAGTTTTTGGTTGTTGCGAGTTCATTTTCATTTGTTTCCAAAAACTTTTTGATTTCTTCCCTAATTTCTTTCTTGACCCATTCATTGTTTAATAGCATGCTATTCAATCTCCATGATTTTGAGTGTTTTGGGTTTTTTCCTTTGGGGTTGGTTTCCAATTTCAGTCCCTTGTGGTCAGAGGAAATGTTTAGGATGATTTCAATTTTCTTGAATTTGTTGAGGCTTGTTGTGTGTCCTATCATGTGGTCTATCTTTGAAAATGTTCCATGTGCATTTGAAAAGAATGTGTATTTAAGCCCTGGCTGGTGTAGCTCAGTGGATTGACCACGGGCCTGTGAAGCAAATGGTCGCCAATTCGATTCCCAGTCAGGACACATGCCCGGGTTGCAGGCTGGGTCCTCAGTAGGGTACACATGAAAGGCAACTACACAATAATGTTTCTCTCCCATGCTTTCTCCTTCTCTTCCCCTCTCTCTAAAAATAAATAAATAAAATATTTTTTTAAAAGAATGTGTATTTAGCTTCTTTGGGATGAAGGGCTCTATATATATCAGTTAAGTCCATTTCACCTAGGGTGTTGTTCAGTGCCACAATATCTTTGTTGATATTTTGTTTGGAAGATCTGTCCATTTTTCACAGTGGGGTGTTAAAGTCCCCTGCTATAATTGTGTTGCTGTCAATATCTTTCTTGAAGTTCTCTAAGATTTTCTTTATATAGGCATTCTCCTCTCTGTCACTATTGAAAACTCATGTAAAGTGCCCAAAGCATTCTTTCCCGTTCCCTCCCCACTCCAGTTGATACCATATACTTTGCAAAAAAAGAGAAAGCAACAAAGCAAGTTTGGGGAAATAACCCATTAGATTAAGCTTTTCGCACCAGGGGAGACAAAAACCAACAATGTAACTGATGAAGTCAGATTTATATGTAGGTAACTTGGACTGCAGAGATAAAAAGTCTTGGCAAATACAAATCTTAAATTTAAATGCATGTCACCCAGATTTTCAATAATGAGTCTTCTTTCCTTTGGGCTCATTAAATTTGAAGCCAAGGAGGGAGGCCAGGGAGAAAGTAAAGCATAAATCTATCATTTAGCTTTATAACAGAGAAAGGGCTTCAAACTCCCCAAAAGGTAGCAAGAACAGCTTTTAAATCCTGCCTTTTCTCTGCCCCTGTCTACCTCTCACAGCCACCCTAATTAACTGCAGCCCGAGTGTTGAACTGTGGGACCACGGCCAGGATGCAGCAGGAGCCGCTGCGGAGTTCAAAGGGCCCGATTGTTTGTTACTCTTATGTGATGACGGAGGCCCACTGCACCAATCACCCAGTGAGAGATCCTGCTCCAATTAATAAAAACCTTGTTTTCTTCAAAGTGAAATGTAAGAATATAGATTAATACATTTGAAAATGAGTATAAACTGGTTCATGTAGTAAAGAATTTCAGTGGCTAAAAGCTCAGATTTCCTAGTGTTTAGGGGAGAGCCAAGAGCTTGAGTTCGGTTGCAAGTCACTCACCCACCAGGAGAAAACCAGCCCGGGCAAGGGCCACACGCAAGTACAGGTTTTGCCCAGCTTGAGAAGTTTCCAACGCTCACTTCCACTTACTATTTGGGGGAGATAAGTTGAGGTTTCAAATGCATATATTCACTTTCCTAGGTAGGGAGTTAAGGATGTAAGGGAAGAGGTAGTTAGTGTTTTCATCTCTGGGCACAATTTATAGTCATGGTTTTGGAAAACCACAGAATGAATGAGACAGTGGTAGCTGGCTACCTAAGTGGGGCTCATGAATAAGGTTTCTATGAATTGTTGTGCAGAAAGTGTACCTCTCAGTCCTAGAAGAAACACAGAGTAAGCTTCTTGTCATCAGTCTTGGCAATGAGGTTTGTTTTTTTGTTTTTGTTTGTTTTTGATTTGGCACCAAAAGTAAAGGAATATAAGCAAAAACAAATAATGGGGACTACACTAAACTAAAGTGCTTCTGCACAGCAAAGAAGCCATTGCCAAAATGAAAAAGCAAATGAGGGAACTAGAGAAATATATGCAAATCATATATTTGATAAGTAAATAATAGTCAAAATACATAAAGAACTCATGCAACTCAATAGCAACAAAACCAACTGATTAAAAAATGGACAGAGGAACTTCAGAGACATTTCTTCAGAGAATACCTACAATGGCAGCAAGGGCATGGAACGGTGCTCAACCTCACTGATCATCCAAGAAACGCAAACCCAAAGCACAGCCACCACCGTCCTGTCTGAACGGCTGTCACCTAAAAGACCAAAGATCAAAAGTGTTGGTGAACATGGAGGAAAGGAAACCCTTGTGTACTGTGGGTAGGACTGTAAACTGGAGCAGCCACAATGGTGAACAGTATGGAGGTTCCTTAAATATTAAAACAGAACTACTGTATACTCTAGCAATTCCACTTCCGGGTCTGTATACAAAGCAATGAAATCGCCACCTCAAAGGGGCACCTGCACTCTTATGGTCATTGTGGCACCGTTCTCAGCAGCTGGGACAGTGTCCATCGATGAGCAAATGGCTGAAGAGAATGTGATGTTATGTGTGTATTTCACTATATGTGCATATATATAGATACAGTGAAATATTATTCAGCCATAAAAAGGGACTTCCTGCCATTTGTGACAACATGGATGGACCTTGAGCACATTATGCTAAGTGACCTAAGTCAAGACAGAGAAAGACAAATACAAACACTGTATGATCTCATGTATATGTGGAATTAAAAAACAAAATAAAACTGAACTTGTAGAAACAGAGAAAGTGATTGCCAGATGGCAGGGAGTGGGAGCTGAGGGAAATGAGCGATCAAAGGTACGTACGACCTCCCAGTCATAAGACTAAGAAGTCTGGAGATGTGATGTGTGGCAAGGTGCCTACAACCACCAGCACCGTGCCATGCATCTGAAAGCTGCTACGAGAAACTGATGTGAAAAGTTCCCATTACAAGAAGGAAACCTGTAACTGTGTGAGGGGATGGATGCTAACTGAACTTACTAGGGTGTCACAACACACACGCGCACATCAAATCATCACGTTGCACACCTAGAACTAACACAACACTACATGTCAACTACATCTCAATAAAACTAGGAAAGACAAAACAAAATTCTAAAAAAAAAAGGATAGAAATTAAACCATTTATATCTCTCAGAACTGGGGAAGATATGACAGAGGCATTTCTCATCTGGAGAGTTGTAAGTTTAAGCTTTATGGGGGAAAATGACCAGACGAAACCACGAGGCTCTGCTGGAAGATGATGGGTGAGTCCCAGGAAGAAGCACGAGAGCCCTATGCTTTCCATGAGAAAAGTAGGGCAAGCTGGTGGGGTGTGCTGCTCACAACTTAATGGGCCTGCAAACCAAGAGGCAGACTGTTACCTTGAACTGTTACCCTTGGTATGAAGTACCTTTTTATTCTTCTCATCAAGAATGATGCTTGGGACTCATTACTACAAATCAGCAAAAAATAAAAATACATAAATAAAAAGAAATAAATGTTCTCTAAGCTAATGGAATAAACAGTACTGGGTTGGGAAATGGAACCCAGCCTTCTCATCCATTTTTCCACCCACTGCCTTTCCAATTTTTCTGACAAGTAAAGAGCATGCTGAATGATGAAGTCCCAGGGTGGAGAGGGCCAGTGTGCATCCTACTTGTGGTAATTGATCCAATGGAAATCTTATCCTGGTGGGAAACAAGGTCTGAGCCAGGTCTAAACCTAGTTGCCAAATCTAAGACCCAAACAAAATGCGTAAGACAGGGCATAAAGCCAAAGAGATGGGAGAAATCCTAGGTCCTTACACATAAGGCTGGACCTGGGATGGCGGGCATGGCACATGTTTGAAGAAATCCCTAAGGTGGAACAGAGCTGGCCAGGATGGCTTGTTGTGGACTCATGTCTGGGTAGTTTGTGTGGTTGTACAGCTTGCATTAGGAAGTATGGTCATGGCATGAACATCTCTAGTACAGAAACTTACATTATGTACTCAAATATTTGGTGATTTGAATTATGAACACCCATGAACCTGAGAACCTAAGTATGATAGGGAGCAGACAAATGAGGTTAAATGGGGATGGATCCAGCATAGCTGGAAAGAGCAGTTGATTCTAATCAAGGTTATAATACTCATGAACAACAAAGGGCCAGGGCCAGGGGCCGGGCAATAGATATGTGTTCATGAACCTGGCAAGCCCCTAGATGGAGCCAGGAGTTGGGTGGTTAGGGAGCTGAAGCAGAGGACAGAACCCTCTCCAGTTCGCTCCATTCCCTTTCTTCCTCTGGAGCAAGAAGCAGGTCACCGCAGCTGCCAACTGTGAATGTCAGAGACCCAGAATGTATTGATTAGTCAAGGCATCTGGCAAAGTCTCTCAGGAAATTCTTGTGGACAAGATGGAGAAATGCAGACCAGATGACAGTATGGTTTGGGCGACACATAGTTGGCGGGAAACCTGCTCTCAAAGAGTGCTGATGGAAGGGGGCGGGGAGGTGTCTAGTAACTTGTGAAATGGTTCTGTCACTGGTCTTATTCCACTGTAAGAGACTTGGACCCAGAGAGAAGAAATGCTGACCAAGACCGCAGATGACACAATGCTGTGAGAAACAGCGAATACAATGAAATCAAGATTCACGAGTTAGCAAATATCTGAATGACTTCAATGGAATGGAACGGTGAGTTGTACCAACAAGAGAGAACTGGAAGGAGATAAATGTGAAGTCTTTAATTCAGGTTCAAAAAATAAATTCCATGAATACACAGTTGGGAAGACCTAACTGAGAACAGTTCCCTTCAACAAAACACTGATCATTTAAAGTTGATCATGGCCAAAAATAATCCGATAGCTTGACGTGGCTTCAAAAAAAGCTCATGTAGTCTCTGTTTACATCAATAGGAGCATCGCATCCAAATTAACTGTAAGAAACAGCCCCACTAGACCCTGTCCTGTTCAGAAGTGTGGACTGGCCCAGTGCCTCGCGATAGACATCATGCAGCAAATACTTGTCACACAAATAAAAGGACACCACACTTTTCAGATGGACCTTGAAACTAAGATGGTCAGGGATTTGGAGACTGTTTGCAGAAGAGAAAGCTGAACAGATATGAAATGTTCAACCTGCAAAAGACTAAGGAGACACACATGAGAGTGATTTTCAAATATTTGAAGGAATTCCCCATTCGGTTTTGCTCCAGATGGGGGAAGATTCAGGTCCAATGGTCAGGAGATCTGTAGAGATAAACTTGGCTCATGCAGCAAATGAGAACTCTCCATCAATCAGAGGTCAGGGCACTAAGCCTTTTCTCACTGACGATATTAAAGCAGAGTGGGGTGATCAGCTGCCACGCCTGCAGTGTTTCAGAATACACACCTCCACACACTGAAAAGCTAGGCCTGGAGGGTCTCTCAGTTTCCTTCCAACCAGCCATAAGAGGTAGGATTCTAGGATGCTTCTGGTCTTATTCCTTTAGCTCCAAATGAACATCCAGCTCATTGGAGTTGGCTTGCCAACACGCAAAGCTTCACGCCAGGCGATCTTGGCTATGGATTTCAAAGCAGCAGCTAACAAAAGAGCCTGGACCACACTCCAGGATTGCAATCCATGAAATGGTAACTTGTGAAAGGAGGTTCCTGTTTGATTTGTTTTTTTAACTTTTCTCGGTGCAAACACCAGGGAAGCAGAGGAAACTGACAGTGCTCATCAGGCTTCACTGCAGTGGAAGAAAACCCTGCTTGGAGACGGTGATCAAAGCAGACGCCAACCTTGACTTCTCTGCACTGTGTTTTTTTGTTTCTTAACAAACATCGAATCAGATGTTTGGAAAGGAAGACCTCTTTGAACAGAGCTCCATGTAATATTGACACTGTTTGGTGGTCACATGTAATACTGAAGGAACCTACAAATCCCAAGGCACCTTTGCTTTTTTATTTGAAATCACACTACGGGATTTTTCTACTGAAAGGGATTGAAAGTTACGATGGGTGATGGAGTGTGGCAGCTCACCTCTCAGACGGGCTCCAGTAATCCTTGCCTATTGCTATTCATGCCCTTCTGCCACACCCTCATACACAGAAGGCGGCTAACTCCTGTAACCAAGGAGATATTTAGGAAATGAAGAGGTGTGATTTCTGAGGCGAGGCCACACAATACGTCGGGCTGTTACTACATGCTTTCCTGGGTCATCTGGGGATGACTACGCCATGCTGTAAAGATGCCCAAGCAGCTTGTGTGGTTGAGGAGTGGAGGGCCCCGCCAATAATAGCTGGTGCCACTGCACACGTCTTGTGAGCACACATCTCATGAGCACACGTCTCGTGAGCAGGTCTTCTAGCCCCAGCTGAGCATTGAGATGACAGTGGACCCAACTAACATCTTGACTGTCACCTCAGGAGAGACCCTGGATCAGACCACTCACTCACTCTGCTCCCGAATTCCTGACCCACAGACACTTTGTGAAATAATAAGTACCTATTATTATTTTTAAATGGCTAGCTTTTAGGACTGACTACCTTGCACAGTGAATGGTTAGATAAGCGTTTCTAGCAAACTGTGCTCTGGCAACTTGCAGTTCTATCTAGCTGAGTGTTGAAGACTAGACACGAGCAAGGATAAATGACCCTGACCTTAAACACTAAAGGCAGCTTAACTGTGGTCAACCAGAGAATATTCAACATTGCCACGAGCAGCCCTTTTCTATTTTCAGCAAAAAGAGAGCCACCAGCCTAGGGAGAGAAAGGCCAGAACGCAGATAGTGAAACGTGTCTGTTGACTTCAAATGGTCCAGGACAAATCAGCGCCCACTGAGTCCCGGACATCACTCTCAGATTCTGCCGTGGGCTCGGCATTTGAGGTATCACAAGCCACGCTACTCTTTTCACAATGCGCAAATATGTCCACATGCCACACAGCCCTGCTGGCAGGCAGAATAAATTCAATGTGGAATGTACTGTGAACCATTAATTTTGGGAGAACAGGCATGATATTTAAGTGCCTTTTACTATACCATTGAATTTACTCCTGGAGTTACCTGGGACCAATGGCCCGCTTTAAAAAAACAGGCAACTTGTATTTCTTCTCCTCCTTGCTTATCTGCCTCTATTTTTTTGAGTGCTAGTAGGTGATTTATTTCTTCTATTAGCATGAGTTGGCTCTGAACAACCGGCCTAGACTTTCAACCTCTTAGCCATTCCCTCAGGGAGCCCTTGGGGGATATGCCAGAAAGAAAATCCCCATCAGTATCGTGGGCCACGGAGACCAAGGGGTGGAGAGGGTGCAGGTGCCGGGAAACATGAAGAGGGTGCCCTGGCACTTCTCCCAGGAGAGACAGCGGTGCGGCCAGAGGCGGACACTTGGAGACAGGCCTAATGTAGAGAGTGCTGGTCACTCCAGGGCCACAAAAGTTGTGGTTGAATATGGCAGGGGACGAGCTCCAGGCTGCATGGGACCAACCATAGAACCTTTAAGAGGGAACATAATCCAAAAAAATACAAAAGTATAAAGTTTACTCGTCTATTAATACCCCTCAGAACTGACCAATCCACTGGCCGCTGTCTAGTTCAGAGCTATGCACGATGAGCATATCCTTCACAAACTGAAATAAATGAGTTATTATGTAACTCCTTAGTTTACACAGGTTTACTTCTTATTTATATTTTGTTGCAGTTCAAGGATTATGGATGATTTTTACTTTGAGGGTATGTTTCTGAATTATTCAAATTAAAAAGGAATCTAATTACTCTTGTTTGAAATATTCTGTTTGGTGTGAGATTCAACTTTTCGAAGGAAACCTGCAGAAGGAATATTTCAGTATACCTTGAGCCACACAAAGTGAACAGGGTAGAACGCACGCCTGGAACGCACTGGGAGCCACCAGGCAAAACGCATGCGCACAGATGAGAAGGCCCACTGCGCCCGAGACTTACAGAGAACTGACAAGGGCGGAGCTAGGAGTTCGTGAGTAAGCTGTCTCAGGTAAACCTTTCAGTTCCTTCAAATATAGTTTCCAACTACTGTTGACCTTGAACAGCGGGGTGGGGGGTGTCGGAGCGCCTACACCCACGCAGGCTTAAATCTGGTTGTAAACTTCGACCACAAGTTATCAGAACCCCATCAATCCAGGAGGCTCAAGTCCCTTCTACACGATGGTGTACAGTATACAGCGGGCTGTCCACATCTGTGGACTCCCCGCCTTGGATCGAAAACAGCATTTTGAATCTGTAAATGGGAAACCAGGGTACGTAAAGTGATGAGTGTATATTTACTGAAAAAATTCACACATAAGTGGGCTCCAACCTGTGCTGTTCAACTGTATTTTACAATAAAATACGGGCCATAACTAAGGACTCATATGCAGGGAGAGTCCCACCCGGGCCTCCAGCAGGTCACAGAACTTGTGACCCAGCCATTCACACTTTGTAGCAGTGCAAATAATAGTCAAGTGTTTGACGCGTCTTTAAAAAATTCTGTGTGTAAGAATAAAACATAAAGTTGCAGAAATCTCACAGAAAAAGACTGACTTTCTTTTAGTAAAATAAATGCCTTGAACGCTTTTCCCGATAATACCTAAGGATAATAGAAATATTCATCACTATTATTTTTATTACAGAAAGTTCTAGGATGTCTAGTGTTTTGAAACATGACCGTGCATGATCAGTTAACATTTGCATTATATAGTTTATGAAGTACTTTTGGCACCTGACTTTATTTGGGCTGACTCTACCGAATACTGTAATACTGTATCACAGGCAGTCCTGATGAAGACCTGTCTGTTAAATTTATTACCCTCATTTTGCAGAAAGGAACACAAAAGTTTAGAAAGAGAAGTATGTTATCTATGATAATAGTACTATAAATATACTAAAATATAAACTAAGACAAAATATAAAGCTTTTCCCTCTAAATCTGAGGCTCACTCTACCATATAATAGACATATCCATACAAATCAAATTCCCACTTATATCATAAAATACTTGTCAAAGCTTACATGATTTTTTGGCAAGTCAGTGAATTTCCCTGAGCTTCAGTTTTCTCACTTATGAAAGAGGAATATTGATATTAAAAATTAAATTTAAATAATTATAATTAAAATAATTATAATTAAAATAATTTTAAATCATTAAAATAATTTTTAATTAAAATAATTAAAATTAAAATAATTTTTAAATGACTGGCCGTTAAAGAATTAAACTAATATATAAGTAAAAGAAATCTATTTAACAAGATTACGTTTTCACAGATTGTGTTAGTTCTAATTATTTATCCCAGACGCCCAGAAACCTCCTGGTAAAGGGTTCTGGCATTTGCAGGTGCCCGAGACTCAACTGCCTGTTCAACACGTGTGTGCCAGGCACTGACACGGCGCCCGGAACCCGACGGTCAGCAAGGTGGACAAAGACCATGCGCTGATAGGGCTCGCATTCTGGTGGGGGTCACAGACCCCCATTTTGGATGATCATAAACAGATAATTCAAACAATGCTGTAACCTCAGGCCACGGTGCTGGAGGAAAATAAGGCAGTGTGAGGGTGTGTGCCAGTGGGGGTGAGGGGCCAGGACGGTTGGAAGTGGACACTTTGAGTAGAAATGCGAAAGGAGCGAAGGAGTCACCTTGCAAAGATCCCAGGGCTGAGTGCTCAGGGCAGACGTCACAGTCAGTGTCCACGCCCTGAGATGGGCAGAGCTTGGCCAGACCCGAGGACAGAGGCCGAGCTGGCTGACGCCGAGGGAGGGGGCAGCGAGGAGGAGCAGCTGGGAAGGGCCAGCTTACAGGGAGCCCTGCAGTCCACAGCAAGGAGTTCGGGTTTAAGTTCAGGGGACAGATCTCCACTTCTGAACTTCAGGCTGAATGTACAGGTTGGAAACCCCTGCATCACCACCACCGAGAGGCCGGCTCCTTTACAGGCCGGGATGGAGCCTCACCCGTGCCTACAGGACACCTTGAGGCTCTCTCATCTTCCCGTCCCACCTCCCCGCTCCACCCCAACTCTCTTTCAATGTCTAGTAAGGGCTTGTTGAGAAGGAAGCAACTATTAGGAAGCAGTGCTTCCAGACGGGCTCTTGCTCTGAGAAGTCCCTGAGATGAGGTTTGATTCTTGACTCTGCGCCAGCCAGATGCAAGACCAATAGCAGACAGTGTACACCTGGCTACCCATGGTAAAATGAGGATTGTGACGGAATCTACGGAGTAAGACTGGGGAACGGACTGGGACGGCCAGCCCACGTGCTCAACGGGGCAGCCCACTCACCTCTGCTACACATGAAATACCACCACTCCTTTCTGTCTCAGCAAGTGCGGTCATTTCAGCATTTTCACTATCTGACCGGTACTCTAAGGTGGTTCCTTTTTTCTACTGGCAGAAAGTCTCCGTGGAAATGGAAGAAATTATGTAGGAAGAGAAATGCATAAGATGGCCTTAAAATTTGAGGTGAAGGGGAACACACAGGGTGGAAAATACGGGAAGGAGCACGCCTTGGCACTCCTTGGATGCTTCAACAGGGACATTTCCATCTATTTATTTAAGTAATCCAAGAGTAAACCACAGGAGGAAAAGACAGGAAGAGAAAAGTTCTTTCCTCATGCCCAAACCAAACACCGCAAAATAAATGCTGTCACTCATGCTAGGAAATTCTAATGGAGAGAGGAAAAGCCTGACCTTGTTTACAAAAGAGGCGAACTGGGCTGAGCCTGACCCTTGACGCTCTGGCAGGCTCAGAAAAGTCAAGAGAAGCAATAGGGCTTGAGACTCACGGGGAAAAGCACAGAGAATCGTGTGGCCCTGGGGCAAAGTGGGCAGTGTTTTCTGTGACACCCCCATTCCCCTCTGTAGCATCTACTGTGTTGCATTTCTGTGCTTTTCATTGCTCCTTGTTCCTCTCCCCAACTCTCCACCAGACTGGGGTTCATCTGGCATAGATTACATCCACCAACTCACTCCATGCTAAGCCTGGGTGACATGCTGCCAGGAAGAACAGAATTCTATCACAGGCCAATTCCTTAGGTCAAAGAAGGAATCCCTAATGCAGGGCCAGGGGCTGACCGCAGATGGACCCGCCTGAAGGGCGAAGCTGCCTGGACGGTTGAATGAAGGTTGCTTATTAAAAGGTGAGCCTCCCCTACCCATGACTTAGGGCCAATGGGACAGCAGGTGGGGCTAAAGGATGTCACTCCTCCACCATGCTGTCCTCCTAACCCTGCCTATCCCCAAACCTCCAATCCAGCAGACAGTCTGAGCAGGAACCGCAGTCTTCTCTGTAAGCACAGCTCCAGAATAAGCCCTGGGACATTGCCTTCCAACCTTGGGGTCTGCCACCCCAGGCCCTGCTGACTCTGTCATTGTGGTGCCACTGCTGCTGCAAGTCTGAAGGCTTCTATCCTGGAGAGGTGGGCCCGGTGCTGGGCAGAGGCAGACAAGCAAAGGCTGGCCTTTCCCAGCAACCCTCCTCTCCTGTTCTGCACACCTCCAACACACAGGAGAGCAGAGACGCCGTGGCGGGGAGAAACCAGACACCCCAAAGGACCAGCAGGGGAGGCAGATATTTTTGCACTGCAAAGGTGGACATGGGCAGGCAGAGGGAGCCCTGTGAGCCCCCGGTCGAAGCAGCAGAGAAGACCTGGCTCTGGAGGGAGAGTGTACTTATCCCTCCATCTTGATCCCCTTCAACTGAATGCTGGAGTTTTATTTATTCAGTCAATTTAGCGTGTCTTAGTACCCAATTCTGCTTACTTTTGTTCCTCTTTGGAATGACCTTCACATTAGTGAGAGATGTTTGGAGGAAGTGGGGCAGAGGGAGGGGACAGGGCTGCCACCACCCCACTGCACTGGGAAAGCCTTTTCAATTACCTTCCTGACCACTTAGAATGAATTTAATGGGCTGTGCTTTTCCTGGGACATTTTTTCTTTGAACTCCAAGACTTCCCTTCATTGCAAGTTGCCATAATGTGAACCAGATTTTTTTCTCCCTCTTGTTTGCTTAAAAGGCGTTAACTATAAATTAGAGTATCTTAAGAGTGAGGTGTCACAGGCGGGCCGGGGCTGCTCGGCCCCTGAGCCCACAGCGGGGAGAGGGGCCAGGCCGCCTCTGGCTTTGGCAGCTGCTCGGAGCCGCAGGCCAGGGACGATCCCACCCTCCTTTTCAAAGCTATCTGGTTACTTCAGTGTACAGGAAAGGCCTTGTTTGACTTAAACGTTAAGTTTTATTCCTTCTTTAAAAATTTTTTTTCTTTCCTGGAGGAGCAAGAAAAGAAGAGTGGTTTTAAATGTACAATCCTTCTGAGTTATTTCCCGCACGGTTCCCTCCTTGTAAAGGGCACCAAGGTTCATTTGCAACAACTATCCAGGGCTCCCCTCTCTGGAGCTCCTCACCTGTGGGCACTGCCAGGAGGTGGCCGTGACAGTCGGGACACTAGAAGGCGATGCCCGCCACAGTGGACTCTTTGGCTGTGCCAGCTGTCAGATTCCCATTGGAGAATCTCCGCAGCTGCACAGACCGCCTCCTCCATGTCTGTCTCTCATGCCTCCAGGGGGCAAAGCGGACCACATGGTTTTAGGGCAGTTCAGCTTTGTTTTCCAGGATACCCACATTCACAGCTATTATTCAATGTCAACATTTAGGAAGCATTCACAGACTACCAATTATTTACCAGGCACAGTACTAAACAGCCTCACATTTGCTCATGTCACCAAAAACGACTGACAATTACTATGCAATGCATCGTTCACTTGTGGTGGGTGACACTCTGTTGCTCCTTGGCTCTCCATCCACTGAGGCATCAAAGGACAAAGGTGACCACAGGTCAGTTCCTGAAGCCCGTCTCAGACAGGAGGGTCTGGCAGCCAAGCATTGTGACTTGCAGGAACTAGGTGCTTCAGATCAGAAGAGTTTCCTTTTGAATTCTGAATGGGCTTGGCCGAGGCTGGGGTCTGAGCTCAGGGTGTGACTTGGGGCAGAGGTTGTCTCAGTCTGCTTGGGCTGCTGGAGACAACAAAACACTAAAGACTGGTGCCTTGAACAACAGACATTTATCCTCTCACAGTCCAAGAGGTTAGAAACCCAGCTTGAGGCCCCACGGAGCCGGTTTCTGGTGCGAAGTCCCTTCCTGCTGCAGACGCTGCCTTCGTGTGGTACCCTCACAGGGCCTTTCTGCCGCATGTCTGTGTGGAGACATATCACGTCACAGTGACAGCTTCAATGTGCATATTTGGGGGAGAGAGACACAATTCAGTCCAGAGCAAGAGTAAATGCCTTCAAGAACTGGGAGAGGAGTAGAGACTGGGAGGGGAGGGGCTGAAGTGTGGGACCAGAGTCTTCGGCACAGGCAGCCCCACCCAGGTCAGGGTAGAGACACTGGAGGCAGGAACAGAAACCTGCAGAGAGAGAGAGCTGGGAACCAGAGCCAGGGAGGTGTGTGTCATCCTCCCCAGGCAGGGCGTGGGCACAGGGAGACCCTGCGCCGAGTGTCCTCAGCGAAGCAGGCGAGCTGCAGGAGAGAAGGAACTAACAGTGATGTGCTGAGCTGAGCCAGCGGCCCTGAGGCCAGCGCGTGGCTGTGCGAGGCAGAGGCCCGAGATACGCGGCCCAGGGCTGGGTCCACCAGCGGTGGAAATGGAACTGAGCTAGGGAGGAGGGGCCCGAGGAAGCACCGGAGTCCACCCGCCCTCAACTGTGCTGTCCCGGAGCAGAAGCACCCAGGACAGAAGGGACGCCCAAGGACTCGGTGCAGTACAGACCACAGTCGCTGGCCAGCCCCGGGGTGCCGTCTGTGTGCACTGCCGTCCTCCCCTTGGCTCTCCCAGGAGAGCAGAGAGGGAAGGGGAAGCGAGGGGAACCCTGACAAGAAGGGAGAAACTCTGAGGGTCAGAGGATTTTGCCAAAGAGACTGAATTAGTCCAGAAGACACTGCTAAACCAGAAATGTCCTGCTTAACTGACCAGATCAAATACCACTCCTCTCCCAGGCCAGGTGCCTCTGTCAAGCAATCACAGATGGGACCTTGTGAGCAAAGCACATCCCCACAGACTACAGTATGTGCGTGACTGTGCAATTTACACTGTTACCCTACCTCGTGTGCTGTGAGATTCACTATTTTCACCCTGTGAGTAAGGAAATGGAAGCTCAGAGAGTGGACGCAGCTCGCCTATGGGCACACGACTGTAAGTGATGGAAGCTGGGTGTGAACTTGAATCGGCAGCGTCCCAGTTCAGTGTGCTGTGGCTCTGTTCCCTGTTCTGTGGTCTCCCCACCCTCTCCGAGCAGGCACAGCCCTCCCTCCTGGGTGAAGAGCAAGAACAGAGACCCTCAGCTGCCTGCATCACTTTTAGCCTGGCCCACAGTCACGGGCACCAACAGGGTGAGTCTACACTTTTTTCCAAGCCCAAGTTTCCTCTGGGCAGCGACGCCAACCAGTGAGTGGAACACATGAGGCCATGTGGACAATTACTCGAGTCACTAACCCTGATGACCTGACCCGACCTGGTTTAAAGACAGAGGCAACAGGCCTGCTGTCCGACTGGTTTTCACACATGTACCACTGCCCTGGGGACATCTGTTCAGCACCCGAACCCTCCTTCCTTTGTCCCTTCTTTTGACCCCTGATTTGCACCTCACACGTCCCCAGCACTGTCCGTGTCCGCCATCTCTGTCTGCCCTGGACGGTCAGGCTTCATCGGAGCCCTGATCTGCCCCTTTGCATTATCATGTTGCTTTAATATGGGGGGGGGGGTGGTTTTTTGTCCTATTTTTAAACCTAGGTGGTCTTTTCCTAAGTGTCTATAAATCCTATTATGCATCTGTGGTGAAAGCTACCCAAAGAACTAGACATTGACTTTGGCCAACAAATCTTCCAGGTACCAGTTGGTGTTAAAATGACTACTTTTCATTTTCTAATAGTTTGGGGTCTAAGTTTTGTTGCAAATCAATTTCCCTCTAATTAAGTCTACGTATTTCTCAATGCTATTTTAAATTGAGTCTAGTAACAGGTTTTACTCTCAAATTTAGCTGCCTTTACTCCCAACACTTATTACAGCTCAAGTTGAAATGATTATGAAACGTTTATACAGAATAGGAATAACTGATAAACACTGCTGCCCTTGGGACTTCAATGAATTTGGAGGAATGGCAATAATAACAGCTAATGTTCTGAGTACTTACTGTGAGGCAGGTGCTGCGCTAGGTGGTTTCACAGAATTATTTCACTCAGTCCTCAGAATGGCTGTGGGAAGTCGATTTGATTAACGCTCCCATTTCTCTGAGGCACAAAGAGGCTAATTAAGCTGCCTAAGGCCACAGACTAGAGCCCAGTTCTCACTAATTCAGAAGCTCACATTCTTCACATTCTACTCTATGGCCACATAGGGACAGTGTCCATCGTGCCCCCAAATAACCTGGTCGATCGGTAGAACAAGAGAAGGACAGCAGTGGTGCTTAATAATAGCATATGTGTTATACCTACAAGAATAACATAAGAAGCAATCACCCTAGTTACTAACTCGACCCAACACAGAAGCCTTCTCCATCTCAACAGCTAAGTCACAGCTTGGAGACTGAGTCTCCTAGGCGATGACCACCTCGGAGCGTGTGGCCACGCGGACAGGGGTGGTCAGGCAGCGAAGCGCCGGAGCTGCGCCGAGGCCGCCCGCTGGTCAGGCGGCACTCCCAGGGGAGACCGGCTCGTCTGCTTTGGGTTTGCCTGCTGTGGTTGGCCCAGCAGGGACCTGGGATTTGAAGGAGAATGAACAGAAGGCAAGGGGGTTTCTATGTAATCATCCAATGTGTTTACAGCCAGTCCCCAGTTTTCAGCACCTTTCCTTTAACCAATCCATTCACCCAGCCACGCCTGAAAGCCACCTATATTTAACTTTTCACCACCTTGATTCAAGAATTTGTCAGTTTCTACCAGGCGGTTAACAGGACCAGCCCGCTGAGCCCTGGTCAATGTGTGAGTGCCATCTAGAGGCGAATGGAGGTAACTGCAGGCCATGGTGGGCGCACGGGCCCTGCGGGGCTTTCCTCCCGTCTTGCAGGGGCCCTCACAGACCGAGCAGGAATGACTGTGTCGGATCCTCGGCACATGCGTTTACACTGGGCACACCATGCAGATATGGTCTCTGCTTCTGAAGACATGGTTAGGTAAGGCTGGAGAAAGGATTTAATAAAGCTCATTTCTATTACCCCAAGATCGCATGCACCGAAATTACCAAATGCCCAGAATGTCGGGGGGTGAGAACCTGAGATACGGGTGGGTTGTTTCCCCGACAATGTCTGCCACCAAATTTCAGGTTAAATTTGGGCAAAAGAAATCTCTCTGGGCCTCAATCCTCTCCACACTGCCTCCTTAATATTCTCACCGAGGATACCGGACAGTGTGATGTAAACCATTCTCATAAGGCTTAGTTCTAAGATTTAACACAATACTTCCGTGTGACAGCTTTTATTTTTAAAGAATTGTTTTTAATATTTACCCAAGGATATGTCTATTCTTTTTTTTTTTTTTCAAGAGAGAAACACTGATGTGAGAGAAAAACATCGATCAGCTGCCTCCCATACGTAGCCAGACCAGGGATCAAACCTGCATCCAGGCACGTGCCCTGACCAGGAATTGAACTCACAACCCTTTGGTGCATGGGCAGACATTCCAACCAACTGAGCCACCCAGCAAGGGAGCCATTCATTTTCTCGTTCATTAAATATCAGAGTATGTGCCAGGATTGGTGTCAGACACCAAGGATCAAACCTTGAGACACCTGTGGTTCAGCTCCAGGGCAGGGTGACCCATGGGAGGTGTTGGAAGGAAGAGGTGGTCACAGAACTTGTGCAAGCTGACTCCTTCACTGAGTGGTCAGGAATTAGCCTGGTAAATCACCAGGAATGAACTTGGTGAAGGAGGGGAAAGAGGGCTACGGCAGATTCTGCTGCCTGACAACCCAGCAGGCAGTTCCCTTCCTCCATGTGGACACTGCCCTGGTTTCATTCCAGGGTCCTTCCCTCCTGTCCCCACTCTTGTGACGTCCTGAATTCCCTTTGCAGGGGTGGTTCAGGATGGGCATGAGACTCAGTGCTGAGGGTGCCTAGAAAGGCTTTCTTCACTCTTAGTGAGAGATTTAAACAAACTCTTTTCTTAAACATTGTAACATATATCGGGTGCATAGGTTCAAGGTCATGAGGAGCTTGAATGTTATAGATTAACATTAGTCACATACAAATGCACATGCACCCAATATATGTTAACAATATTTAAGAAATGAGTTTGTGTCTCTTGGATCAGCTGTGACCTGCTCTGGGTTCAAGACGTTCAATGTCTCTGCCGAAAGAGTGGTGTGACAAAGTGACACTGCCAAGTTAGCAGGGACCTACAAGACCATGGGGAAACTGCTGGGAGTTTTGAGCATGGAGTGATACCCTTAGATGAGTGATATTTTAGAGAACAACACTTGCGTTTGTGCACAAGGAGGGCCATAGCAGCGACAGCCAGGAAGACCACTGAGGTGTCTGCTTCACCATCTACACCAGCAGTGACAAAAGCTTGAGGAAAGAAGCGATGGTGAGAAGAATGACGAAGAGCAAAACAGGAAAACCTGCTAAGGAGGTGGTTTATCTTACAACCTCATCACTGTGGGATGTGGAGGGGAGAAAGAAAGAGGAACTAAAGAGGGCACTCATATTTTTGACTAACTGGTGACTAGTTGAGTGTTGCTCATGAAGATAAAGGAGAAAGCATTTTGAGGAGGGGGTGTGGGGAAATGATAAAAATAAATTCAGTTTTATTTACCCTGAGACTCCAGGTCCTTGCTGGAAATGGCGGAGCTGTCCAGCGTGCAGCTGCAGAAAGGGCGAAGTTTAGGCTGGTCTCGTGACCAGGCCTGGCAAGAGCTCCTCACACTCAGTGCCTTGGTGTGCGAGGAAAGCACAGCGTCCCCAGGGCCCGTGCACTGGCATGGCAACCCTGCAACCCAGTGATCACGAGAAGAACTTTCTGAGCCTTGAGCCACAAAGCTAAATCGTCAGTTCTTCCCTGTCAGCCCAAACGCTGGCCTGGACTCTTTGACCTTCAGACGTGGGTATCCAGCTATCTACCTGATTTCACCATTAGAAAGACTGGGGGGTTATCTGAGAAAACAGAGAACCCTTGCTGGTTGCTCGGAAAGGGAAAAGAACATGGATTCTGGGGGTGCTGCTGTGAAGGGGACACACTGTACTACACGGCTGTGAGGTCAGGGGTATCCAGATAAGCCCCTGTGAAGAATGAACAGAGCATATGCCAGTAGCTCCAGGTAAACAATGTTGCTTTCTGTGGTGAATCTCCTGGCGGCTGAATAACAGGTCCGTTTGTTCACCTGAATAAGCATCTTTTGAACAAGCGCTACTTGCTGACTCACTGTGCTGGTCAGCAGAGCCACCACGATGAGTAAGACGAGGTTGGTCACTGGTTCAAGGTATTTCTGGGCATCCAGAAGGAGACGGACATGCAAATCAAAAAGGGCAAAAAGGAACTCCAGGTGTCTTGAGGGAAGTCTTTGGGGCACAACAGCAAGAGGCATTCACCCTCTCCTGGGACCAAGAGTAACATCGTGAGAAAAAAAAAAAAGACAGGTCAGCTGAATATGCCAGGTGGACAGCTGTTGGCTGTTTGTTAAGGGAAGAAGAGACATTCCAGGTAGGAGAGGAGGGGCAAAGCTGAGAGGCATAAAATGGAAACACAGCCCATTTAGAGAGCCGCGCCTGGTTTGGTGCAGCTGGGGGATGTGCTTTAAGAGTGGAGAGGTAAGCAGGGGCTCGATCATGGCGCATGCTGAATGCCCTGCTAAGGAGTTTAAACTTGATCTGTGGGCAGTGGTGGGCCCAGACGCAGGGGAATAACTTATTCTGATCTGTATCTTAGAATCTGGCAACAAAGTGAAAGCTGAACTGCAAGAGAATAAGAAAAGGGGCAGGAAATTCGGTTCGGAGATGCCTGCAGTGGCCAAAGAATGAATGACTGAAGACCTAAAATGAAGCAGCAGCACCGAGAGGATGAAGAAGGAGCAGACACAAAAGGCTCAAGGACACAGAATGGACAGACCTTGGTCACCCACCACTGGACGTGGAGCGGGGGGTGGTGAGAATGAGGAAGGCGTCCAGCTGTCTGGCTTGGGAGATGAGCAGCATGGAGGGGCCACTTGCCAAAATCATAAACAGGAGAGGACAAGCCAGGTGGGAGGGAAGTAGGGGTTCGGACCAGGCCACACTGAATACTTATGGGTGGAAACTCGGTGGGAGCCTGGAGCTCAGCAGAGGCCTGGATGCAGAGGACACGGTGATTCTCTCAGCAAATTCCTGTCTTCTGACCAAGAATTAAGTTGATAAACAGCCGGACAAATTAGGAATGTCACTTATGGCCACAGAAGAGACAGCATCGGTCTAGGACCCTTCAGGCTGATTGCTCTACACACTCCGCTGGCTTCTTAGGCACGACTGACTCACAGCGTCTTAGGCCGCAGGGAGTCCGGAGATGGCCTTCTCTGAGTCTGCACTCAGCGTGAACACCCTGTCCGGCACCGGTGTCAGTTTGTCCACACCCTGCCTATCCATCTCTCTGTGTGCCTGCCTGCCCGGCACCCGGTTCTGCTGGTGGAAAGTTTATTTCTTAGGAAATTTTTTTTAACATTGACAAAAGGTCTCTTATGTCAGAAAGTACCACCTTGGCCTTGGATGATCATAGGAGAGACAGATTTACAACTGAGCAACGAAGGCATTTAGTCTTCAAAAAACCTATATAAGAGAAGGAAAATGGGGTAGTCCTCACTTCTAGAATTTACTCAGGACCTTTCTTCTAAAAAATAAAATAGAAGCACTTGAAGAACTTTCACTATGCAGCTTTTATTTTGAAATGACATTTGTCCACTGGGTTTTAATTAAACACATAGCTTAACTATTTAAGCAATATTTGGGGTAGAACAGAATGGGGTAGGATATAGCTTTGAACGTGGCACCTTTTATGCTTTTCGAAAGCAGCTCAGCAAATGGAATTTTTAATGATTTGAGATGCAGCAGTTCTGCAAATGCCCAGCAGGGGGCCTTGGACGTGACAATGTGTAGCAAGCACCCACCTCCTCACCCCCACCCCTAACCGAACAGACATTTTCACAGGACTGTTTCCGTGCTTCTTCTTTGCAAAATTTAAGGTTATCCCTCCACATATGCAATTCAAAAATATACTGTGGCTTCCAAGAAATGTCAAGAGCAGCAGTGTTCACATATAGGAGGACAGGGATGTGTTTCTCTCTGAATGACAGCGGGAACCCCAGTGGAGCAGAGCCATGTCAGGCACAGGACGTGCAGGCAGACAGAACAGCTTCGCTGTTTGGATACAATACTTCTGGGCAACCCGAGCAGCCCACGGAGGTCAGGTGCGGAAGGGGAAACACAGGACAGGTGTCCGAGCCTGGTTCAGCGCCCCTCCCCCAGAAAAGAAGCTTCAAATGCAGAAAGTGAGAGGGCAAATCTCTCACTTTCCCCTCTCCAGTTCTGTATTTTGAAGGAATATGAACATACAGGAGAAGTCGCAAGAACAGTTTGATAACCGTCCACACACCCTCCCCCCGGATTCAAACCATCTGCCACACACGTTGGACACTCTGTCCGATCGGTCTTCTTCTCTCCTTCCCCTCAGATTGCTCAATTCCATCATCATTTCTTCAGCTCTGTCAGTCTGTCCGCAAGGGGCTCATTGTTCATCAGGGAGGTCAGACGTGTAAACAAATACGGGCACTACAGTCTAATGAGAACAGCAAGTGTGTCAAACGAGGCACTGTGGGACTGGGGACACCGTACAAAGAGAGATGATGACCCCCGGCCCCCAACCTCAGCCAGGGACTGCTTCCCAGAGAAGACCTATGTGGGAGGTGGAGGAAGTCCAGGGTTTGTAAGCAGAGGGAACAGGGTAGAAAGGCGAGGGTGAACCAGTCCTGTGTCCAAGGGCTGTATAGAATTTTGTTTGTCTTGTTTTAAATCTTCTGCTTCCATCTCCTCCCTTGATGTGGAGGAGCAATGGGAGTTACCAGAGCGAGCTCACTAGGCAGGCCAGGTGTGTGCTAAGGGGCTCACAAGCATCTGCTCATTTAACCCACACACCCTGGCCTGGTCAGTACTGTTATCACCCCCATGTTCTGGAAGTGAAAAGCTGGGATCAGGATAGTGAAGGAATTTGACAAATGAGACCCAGTTCGTGAGTGGCGGAGCAAGTAATTACTTCTGCACTTCACCTTCTTACAGCTCTATAGGGAAAACATTCCTCCCAAGATGCTCGACACTTCCTTGCATCCCTCTTTCCCATACCTTGTACCCTAAGGCAGCTGGGAAGTAGCTTTCTCAACTCCAGTGCCTTTTTCGACAGAATGGTCCCCTTCACCTAGCCTCACAAAATGACACTTTCTGTTCACATCAGGATACAGTTCCCCTTGCTCACTGTTCCCATGATCTAGTTACAACCTTCTGGGCAATTTCTACACCTGGTTCCTGTCCGTTTTTGCTGCCCCCTCAAGGGTAGACATCAAGGTCCAGCAAATGGGCCCCAGACACGTCACCACCACCAGCGCTGCCCTAGGATTCACCCCACGCTGAGCTGAGGTCTCTATTCACCAAACACCTCATTCAGTTCTCCCAGAATTTTGTGAGGTGGTCTCAGCATCTCTCTACTCAAGGGGATGGAGTCTCAGAGAAACTATATGACGTGCTCAAGGTAATTTGATTAGTAAATTCATACCCACACCTGGTTTGGAAAGGGCCAAAGAGGGATGGACTAAAAACACAGATTCAGAGCTAAGTCTGAAAGCAAACAGCAAACAGAATTTTACTTTGCATGTCTGTGCACAATATCCCTCAAGTGTTATTTACAGTTCTTGGTGCTGTCATCAAGAAGATATTACCCTTCTAACTCAAATTTCCCCAGTTATTACCCCCATCACTCCACTTCCTCTTACTTTAATTCAGGCCTATTTAATCACCAAATCCTGAATTAAACGATACCATATTTCTCTGTGTATAATGTATTCCCTTGCACACTATACATGGAATTATTATACCCATGTATAATGCAAATCCTTATTTTTTCCCTCAAAATTTTGGGCCGAAAGTGCGCATCATACACAGCAAAAATACGGTAATTGGCTCTTTCAGATGCTTTTAAGGACATATAATTCCAATACTGAACACTAGATGTCACTATCAACCAGTTATATTAAACAGACCTTTGTAAGGTATCAGAGTCATCACCAAGAAGTATTCAAGACACATTTACTTGATATTGTGCTACATAATCTATAAAAGCTGGAACACAGTGACAAGACACATACTTCTATTTAAAAAATAGTGCATGTTCTCTAATCGCACTCAGAGGTGCCCAAGTATCTTTAAAAAAAAAAAAAAAAGCCTATTGTTTTCCCCAAGTGAGAAATACACTAGCAAGAACACATTAAGCACCGCTGGAACACCAGACATTGTACTTTATTTATATCATATATTTGAAACCTCTTATCATATGTAGGAAGTATTTAGATTAGGCTTTTAGAAACTGATTTGAAACCCCCAAACACAAAGATATTTCACCCAGGAAAAGCTCATTCTGGCTCTCACAAAGAAAGACAAACTTCAAGGTTTTGTCAAGTACAGTTTTGGGAAAACAAGGCTAGTATTTGGGAACCAAATGTTTGAACCGAAGATCTTTGCACGTAGATGATTATATTCAGTCCCTTCGGGTGCTGATCATGGCCATTACTGATCTTCCTTCCTTAGCTCTTCTGAGTGAGTTTGGACATGGAGCAAAGACGAGTCTTTTCTCTTGGCACCCTCTCAAGATTGGGTTAGGAGACCAGGTTCATAATATCCCTCAATGCCACAGTTACTAGCATTTTGCTGATAATTGTGAAAATAAAATGTGAGAGAAATACATAGGAAAAATGTAAATTTTAAACCATTAGGAGGTGGGTTGATAAACTCTAAAAAATTAGAAGGATCCATATAGAATAAAACTTGTAAACAGTACTGTCTATTTTCTAAAGGAGAGAAAATAGTACCAGCCATTTCTTTTTCTGGTTTTTTCTGAAAAACAAATAGCTGCTAGAACTTTTTGTGTGTGTGTTTTTCAATTATTTCACTAATTTTTTCATCTAGCGTACTCTTCATACTCGTAACCTCTGCCATACTACTCCTAAAAACCCATAAAACATTAGTTTTTCAGTCAAGCAAAAACGTATTGGAAACATGAAGTGTGGCTAAGGCCCCGAAAAACAGACGCTTTCCTGAGTGACAGACAAACAGCTGTACCCTCCACAGTCCGCAAGCATGTGGGCTATGAAGACGAGCAAGCTCACCTTGCATAACTTTAAAGGCCAGAATGTGTTATTTCGCCATCAAAACATTTGTTCTGGTATTTCACATGCAGACTCATGGAACAGAATAGAAAGCCCACATGTAAACATGCCCATGTGCATACAAATAGACATACATGCACATGGTAATAAAGAATGAGCCCCAAAACAGTAGGGGGAAGAGTCCTTCTATTATGGTAATGGAAGACCTGGGTAGCCATCTGAAAAAAAGTGAGATCGAGTCCATGCCTGACATGAGGGTCAATTCCAAGTGGATTCATATAAAATGTGAAAATGTACAAGCACAGAGCCATAGATTACAGAAAGAAGACAGAGTAGAATTTTTCTTTTTACTTCAGAATGTAGAAAGGCTTTCTATGGAACAAAATCTAGTGATAAAAGTGAAAGTCGCTAAATTCACCACTTAAAAAATTCAAAACATCTGCATGGCAAAAAATAAACGAAACCCTGTGTGTATCAGTGAAAGACTACCCCCAAACAAAGCAAAAAAAAAAAAAACAACCCACCAAATCAAACCCTGCAATTTATATTATAAAAAACTCCTCCATGTATGAAAAGCTCCTACAAGTTAAGAAATATCAACAACCCAATATAAAAACAGATCACACGAAAGGAATGTACAGGGTCGAGGGTCAGAAGGGTGCATGCTCTCCCCGGGGCTGGGATGAGAGCAGATCAGGCGAGGTGCTGAAGGCACAAAATTTAAGAAGAATTAAATTTTCTTAATTTCTCCCAGTTTAATGCCTCCTTAAAATCTGACCCTCATTCATCTTACTCCAATATGGTTCTTAAACATATGACAAGATGCTCAACTTCACTCAAAATGAGGTAATTGCACATGAAAACTACCCAAGACACCAATTTTTCACTAACGAGCTTGGCAAAAATCCAAATGCTGGACAACATGCCACCCTCAGACATTGCTGGTGGGATTGTGAGTTGGTTTGGCCACTCTGTTGAGCAAACTGCCACCTACCAGGCATTAAAATCACAAATATTACAAACTCTTGACTTGGTTCTAGAAATTCTTCCTACAGAATGTACCACACTGGCAAACAGTAAAACAGCCCATGCACAACCGTGTTTCCGGCAGCACTGCTGGCTGCAGTGAAGACCAGACACAGCCTGCACCTGCATTCTGGTAGAGAAATCGCGGTTAGTTCAGACAGTGCAGCGCTGTGCAACCGCAAAATGAGTGAAGACACTCTTTAGATATCGAAATGGACACTTCTCCAAAGCCTGTTAAGCAAGAAAAGCAAAGTTCGCAGTCATGGGTGTGTGATGTGCTACCATATGTGCCTGGGGAAAAAGGGAAAGTAATATGAATGGGCTCCTAGGTGCAGAAAAACATCTGCCTTAAGAAAGACTCAGTGAGAGTGGTGCTTGTTTCCTGGTGGGCGACTAGAAACTGGGTGAAGAGGCAATGGGGGTCATACTTTCTGATGTCTGAGTCGTGGAAATGTATCATTACCTATTAAAATATAAAGTAAAAAATACGTTTCATCTAGGACTTTGGTCCCCAAATGCCTATTTCCATCTAGGTGCACGACACCTCAGGATACTTTTCTGAGGCTTTTCTATCACACCAGCAATGCCCCTCACTCTCTGGTTTGACCTGGCTCCTGGCAGAAATGGAAGCACAATGCCCAAACTTGACGTTAGGATAACGGGCCTTCCCTTCCCGTCTCCACTCAGACGTCTAGGCTCTGCTGGAATCATCGTCGGGCTCAGCAGCCTACATTTTAAAAAAAGCCTGACCCTGCACTGGTGTCACCAGTGAGGAACAGGAGCTGACCTGCAAGGCTGTGCACTGGGACCAAAGAGAATGCGGCTGCTGCTCCCCTTGCCCGTGTCTGTCTGGGGAGAGCCTGCCTGTGGTTTGGATATGCAGCACAGGTTTCCACACCCGTAGAATTATATTCTGCACCTTGTGGAGCAGCATCTGTAAGTCACTCAGACATGCAGTGAGCACCGCGTGACCCTGCAGTGCCCGTACGGTAACAGGTTCTGCTCAGATGGTGCGTCTAGTCTGTTTGCTTTAGGGGCAGGGATGGGGTGGACTGTGGCAGATGTAACTGTTGGGCCCAGAGGGCTTTTTCTGCTGAAGCTTCCTCTCATCTCTCAGTTACAAGTCTCAGTCACCACCCCTGCCCATTTGGATAGAATACTTCTTTAGTTCCCTATGGCAGAATGCTGCCCATTAAAGAAAGGTAAGGTAGAGGAACCCCAAATTTCTCTCTCTTCTGAGGGGCCTGTCCCACTCTTCCCTGAGCAGCCCCTCTTTTCTCTGTGTGGTATTGGGGAGCCTGTCTGACCCCCCAACTCGCTCCCAAAAGGCCATCATCCGGTTTCTAGGACAGTCTTTCTGTGCCTTGAGGATGATTAGTGGAGCTGGTGGAGGGCTGGCTTTCTTTCTTTTTACTTTTCAATTACAGTCGACATACATTTTTATATTAGTTTCAGATGTGCCCATCGGGAATTAGATATTACATAACTTACTAAGTGATCATCCCGATGAATCTCAACACCCATCTGACACCTGACATATTAGAGTATTGTTGACTGTATTCCCTGCCCTGTGCTTCACATCCCCATGACTGTTCTGTAACCATCCATTTGTACTTCTGATCCCTTCACCCATCAGCCCCAAGCCCCCTCTCATCTGGCACCATCCACATGCTCTCTGTATCTATGAGCCTGTCTCTGTCTACTTGTTTGTTTGCTTTGTTTTTTAGATTCAGTTGTGGATAGATATTATTTATTGTCACTTTATTGTTCATATTTTTAATACATTTTATCCTTCTTCTTAAAGAAGACCCTTTAACATTTCATATAGTAAGGGCTTGGTGCTGATGAACTCCTTTAGCTTTTTCTTCTCTGGGAAGCACTTTATCTGTCCTTTTATTGTACATGATGGCTTTGCTGGGTAGCGTAATCTTGGTTGTAGGTCCTTCCTTTTCATTACTTTGCAAAGTTTCTGTTGAGAAATCAGCTGACAGTTTTATCAGAACTCCCTTGTAGGCCACTAACTGGTTTCCTCTTGCTGCTTTTAAGATTCTCTCTTTGTCTTCATTTTAATCATAATGTGTCTTGGTGTGGCCTCTTTGGGTCCAACTTGTTTGTGATTCTCTGTGCTTCCTGGACTTTATGCCTATCTTCTTCACCAAGTTAGGGAAGTTTTGTCATTATTTTTTTCAAATAGGTTTTAAATTTCTTGCTCTCTGTCTTCTCCTTTTGGTACCCCAATGGTGTGCGTATTGTTAGGCTGGAAGTGGTCCCAGAGGCTGCTTACATTCTCTTTATTTTTTAAAACTCTTTTCCCTTTTTGCTGATCTGACTGGGTATTTTCTGCTTCCTTATCTCCCAAATCTCTGGTTTGATCCTCTGCTTCATCTAGTCCACTGTTGATTTCCTGTAATATAGCCTTTATTTCAGTTCTTTTCTAGTTCTGTTTTTATGTTTCCTATCTCTTTGTTGAAGTTCTCACTGAGTTCATCACTCTTCCCCTAAGTTCACCGAGTCTCCTTATAGCCACTGTTTTGAACTTTGTATCTATTTTATTGCTCACCCCCATTTTGCTTAGTTCTTTCTCTGGAGTTTTCTTCTGTCCTTTCACTTGAGACATGTCTCTTTGTCTCCTCACTTTGGCCGCCTCCCTGTGTTTGTTTCTGTATGTCAGGTAGAGCTGCTACAACTCTTTGGCTTCACAGAGTGGCCTAACATAGAAAACATGCTGTCGGGTTCAGTGACACAGCCTCCCCTGTGACCCAGACTGGGACTCCAGGCGCCCCCGTGTGGGCTGCATACATCTTCCCCTTGTAGTTGAGCCTTGACTGCTGTTGGCTCATCAATGGGAGGGATTTACCTCTAGGCCAATCAGCTGCAAGGAGTGGCTGTGACCACTGATCTCTGACCACCATGGAGGATCAGCTGTGCAGGGCCCACCCCAGATAGCAGGACTTCTTCAGCAGGGCCTTGGTGCCTGATGAGTCTGTCCCTTGAGTGTGTCACTTGCGGAGGTGGTTGGGTGGTGCTCTGACATGATCTGAAGCTGTCCACAGGGTGTGCTGGTTCTGGGGCCTCCTGGGAGGTACAGGCCAAGGTCAGCCACTGCCTGTGTTCTGCCTGGGGGCCTCCTGGCATGAGCTACAAAGCAATCTGCAGATGGCTGCTACTTATGCTGGATTGGAAGTACCCAGGCAAGGCCAAGCTATGAACCAAGGCAGGCTGCCATTAGTGCCAGGCCACTTAGCAAGAGGTATGGGGCTTGCTGTGGCCAGATGCTGCTTGTTTGAGAGATTTTAGGAAAGTCCAAAGCATGAGCCATGACAGGCAACCTGTATGGAAAAGCCACTGGGAGCAGCTTGGGTGGGCCCACGAGGTGGGTGGAGTGGGCTCTCAGAATCATCAGGACAAGGCGAACAGTGTGAACCGGGTTGATGGAGTGTTAGATAGGGCACCTGCCTGCCAGGTCTGTGGGGGGAGGGCTCATGAAAGAATCAGTGGCCTCTGCCGGCACTTCTGTCTAGGAGAAAGCTGCCCCCCGACTCTTGACCTGATGCCAGACACTTTACTTCCTCCCTGTATGTCCCTGGTGCCTTTCAAGCTGCAGCCCCAGTGCTGGGGCTCTGAGGAGTGAGTCCAAGTACGTACGCGCAGCCTTTTAAGAGGAACACCTGGGGCTTTAGAAGCCTCTGTCTCACTTTACCATGACCTCTTCTGGTTTTTATAGCCAAAAAGTATGGGGACATCTCTTCCTGGCACTGGAACCCTGGACTGGGGGGCCTGGCTCCCCAGGCGGCACCTCCACAGCTGAGACACCCCTCCTGATTTTTACCCAGCACATGCAGTGGTGTGGGACCAGCCTGTTCAGCCTCTCCACCCCTCCCACCAGCCTCAATCTGCTCCTTTAAATCCCTGAGTGGAAGTTGTAGGACTCCATTCAGCCAGATTTCAGGCAGTTCTGAATGAAGGCTGCTCTGCAGTTTAGGTGTAATCTTGATGTGGTCGTGGTGTGGAGGGCTTTCCACTGCGAAAGCCAGCACGTGCTCAGGAAGACATGTGGGCGCCCAGCAGGAACTGAGCGTGGCACCACCAGGAGGCCAGATTAACAGGGCGGAGGGCAGGGCGAAGGCACGGACCATCCCCACACCTGTCAGCTCCTGAGCACTGCATGTGTGCTGGACTCCGGCTGTGGTTTCTGCAAGCCCCAGGGATCACAAGGTCAGCACTCAGTGTTGGCTCCACTCGTCATCTCCACCCTGCCCTCCTCGGAGACCTTCCCCTACACTCCATGTGCACCCACCGTTTCAGTTCCTATTAACCTCACGGTGCTCGTCAAAATCTGTGACGCTTGCTCGTTAACTGCACTTTTCTCTTTATTATGTTTTCCATTAGCCTTTAAGCTCAGTGTGGAGAGTAACCTAACATGATAAACATTTTAACACGAGCAGCAAGGGCTCTTAGAGCAGTTTGTTGGGAGTGAGAATACCAGAGGGAGTCCACCATGCGTCACAGAAGCTCGGAATTCAAGCAGAGCACACGCTCTCCATCCTACTTCAAGCTGGGATGATGCAAATGTCTGGCAAAGGGGAGAGACTTTACCCGCTGCAATTATGCTCTTGATTTCATTCAAGTAATGACAGAACTCTGAGCAAAGCCCACAAATAAAGCTGGCAACCAAGAGGAGAAGCAAAAACCACTTAGGGCACGTAGGCAGAGGGAAGAGCTGGGTCCACCTGCTGGGCTCTGACTGCACAGCAGCCGCTGCTAAAGCAGGATGAGGATCCCGGGCCCCTGAACACCCAGGCCTGGCGCATGCGCAGACGCACACTTCTGCTGCCTCCTCCCTAGTCAGGGCCACACGCGTTCCAGGGCTTATCTCTGAACATTTGGAAAGAGTTAGCTTACTTTAATTTATTGAATAAATAGGAAGCTGTCTGCTGATGTGTCGGGATGGAAGCCCAGCGGTGTCCCAGGTTGGGGAGGAAGTGGGAAAGCCATCCAGTGTGTGTGGAGGGGCCGTAGGAAGCGCCCTGCGTGGAGACAGCTGGCTGACCAGGGACAAGGGAGGAGCGTGGGGGGCAGAAGGGGGCTCTGTCCCCTCAACAGAAGGCACTCTGGGGAGCACACACTCACACTTGCTTAGGTTCTTCCTGTCACTAGCTCTGAAGGGACTCAGGAAACTCAGAATGAGCAAAATTACAAACAAGACAAGGGAGACAGGGGCTTGTGTGCCAAGACCTCTCCCCCACCCCCAAGGCCTTGGGCTCTGGGGACTGGGCCAAGGGGACTTCATGTCCTCGTTTTATCTGCAATCAACTGCCCATCCCAGACAAAAATGAGAGACTCTGTGCTGCACTCAGGACTAATTTCATTTGCTGGAATCCAACAGACTGAGTCACTAAGTGCCTTAATTCATTTGCTCATTTATTTTAAGCACCTATTCAAAGGGTAGGCATTTTGCTAAAGCCAAGTGCCTGGAACTGCTCCCAGGGTGGCTGGGTGGCAGGCGAGGGCGATGGGAACAAATAGTTACAAGAAGAGGGAACAGTCAAATAGAACGGTACACAAGGGGGTCAGCCAGTGGCTTCTGAGCAGAGTCCAGGGGAAGACCCAGAGTGGGCTGACCGGACAGCGTGCACACTCTCCTGGAGGCAGAACCCTGCAGGCCTGCTGCGTGGGGCAGAAACACGTCCCAGCCTGGCCAGCTTCGGGGGCCGGGGAGGCCTGGCAGCAGACAAACGGTGAAGGGCCTGGCCTTTATTCCATAGGCAGTGGGGCGCCACAGATGGAATTTAAGCAAAGAAGAGGCATGTCCTGATGTGTGCTTTGGAAAAACAGTTTGTATCGGAAGGAGGCAGTGAGAAAAATAAACTCAGAATAGGGGAGACCTAAAGCCCATAGATTTCCCCCCCATCATATATAAACTACTCTTTCTACTTTAAAAAGTCAATATTAATCGTTAGCCCCTATGCAGCACTGAGTGTGTCCAAGTCATTTAATCTTTTCAATAGTCCTTGGTAAAACAGAGACTAATGATTCCTACTGATTGAGTCATTGAGAAGGGGAATGAACTCATGACACCATTTCCTAGGAAGGCACCAGTGTCTGGCACGTGGCAAACTCTCAGAAGCGGTTCCTTGCTACCCGGCATGAACCAGCTCCAGTACCTTTTTCCTCTGCCGTTTTGCCATCAGCCTCTATATTGTAAAAACCTCCACAAGGACTGTATCTTTACCACCAAAACCTTTTTTGGGTGGATCTTAGAGTGATTCTGACTATTTCAGTATCATTTAGGTCTGAGATCCTGAGGTTTCTGATAGTCTGGACTCTAGGCAGTGAATGTTGTTTTTGGTGGTCTTTACCCAAGTGACCCTGTTCTTTTAAATGCCTGCTAAATCTTTGAAGGCAAAGTGTCATCAATTTTATTAAATTGTGCTAAAAAATAATGCATACTCATTAAAGTATAAAAATTCAAAAATGTTCAGACCTAGTTAAAGCTGAGATCAAATTTAAAAAATCACAGCATAGTTAATGTGATGCTTGCTGATAGAAATTATTGCTGTGATCTTGGTTAATTAGAAAATGCTGTTTCATTCCCACAAATGATGATAATGACCAGTCAGGGCTGGAAGTGTCTCGGAGAGTGCTCCAAGGACTGGCCGGATGGCCCTGTTTGATGTTTAGAGGGAAGGGATCTGGGTGAGGGAGGCAGGACGCCTGTGAGTTGTGGACACGGTCTTCAGGAGAAGACAGTGCCACAGTGCTTTGCCTTAAAAGCTTAGCTACATGAGATTCTTAGTCTGAAGCCAACATTCAGTCCCTGTCAAGAAAAGAAGTATCACCTAGTACTAGGGGGTAGGGGGGATCTCCATTTTCTCCAGCCTGCTGTCCAAGGGCACCTGCATTCTTCCTACGCTCTTCCAACTACTGACTGGCTCTGAAACAGGAGCCAGCAGGCAGGTGAACACGCCTGGAGTGCCCCGTGGGTATGGGAACAGAGCACTCCAGCTTGCACTGTGTGGGCCTGGGCATTTCTTTGGCTAGGTGTCGGGCAGACACCCTTCTCCCCTAGCTACTCCTTTGTGGGTTTGACGCTTACTCCTATTTAATGCTCATTGCCTTTCATTAAGTTTGGTTGCAGGCCCAGGTTCGCTTTTCAACTACATGCAGCCAGCAGAGGCAGACACCCGTGTCCACCAGAGACAGCTCGCTCAGCCACGAGCAGCCAAGCAGAGACATCCAATGGAATTCTGGGCTTCCCATCAAATGTTCAGAAAAGGACAGTTTACCCTTCGAAAGATGCAAAGTAAACAGAACCTCACCCTGGGAAGCAAATGTACTTCAGATCACTGAAACCGAAGTCCCAAAGAGGATAAGGGAGTCCGGGTTCTAACAACTTCACTGAGTGAATTTCAGGCAAAAGCACAGAGAACAAATGTGATGGAATTGCAAAGTCATCCTTGTAACGTCAAATACCTATTAATCTACTCACATCCCGGGGCTGTTTGTCTCAGTCTTTCAGCAATTACTATCTTCAAACTGTTCTGTCCTACAGTCTGAAAGGTTTCATCTATTACTCAGATCCATAGCCACGTCCTTATGAGTGTGTTTTTCTTTCATATCATCAGTTCAGAGACACATCATGCAACACTAAGAAAACACGCTTGACCAGTGGAAAGAGACCACGTCTCATCTTCCAAGGCATTTCACCACTCTGCATTTACCTTTCTGGTTTGTTGTTAAGTATGTTTTGATCAAAGTGTCTTTTAAAACTTTGCTACACAAAGTACAACCCATAGACGAACAGCATCCATATCCCACAGGAGCTTATTAGAAAACCAGACACTCCAGCCCTTTCCCAGACACACCCGACTAGAATCTGCTGTGCCCCGTGGGTCCCATTACGGTGAGAGAACCTGCCCCAAAAGGCGGAGTCCATCTCACAAATCTATAATCCACCAAAAAAGGCAAATACTTTTGCATGTAAAAACTCAAATACGACGGGACGTATGTGGGCGCAATCGCACTGACGCACAGCGGCATGCTCACTGAGTGCAGACCTGCTACCGGCACTGCACACGTGTTAGCGACGGCTCTTCACTGTGAGGAGGGAGGCAGGTGCTGTGCCGTCCTCCTCGGGTTGTAGACGATGGGCAGAGACCCAGAGAGCTGACTGCCTTTCATTAAAGGCCCGGGTTCGCTTTTCAACTACATGCAGCCAGCAGAGGCAGACACCCGTGTCCACCAGAGACAGCTCGCTCAGCCACGGGCAGCCAAGCAGAGACATCCAATGGAATTCTGGGCTTCCCATCAAATGTCAGAAAAGGACAGTTTACCCTTCGAAAGATGCAAAGTAAACAGAACCTCACCCTGGGAAGCAAATGTACTTCAGATCACTGAAACCGAAGTCCCAAAGAGGATAAGGGAGTCCGGGTTCTAACAACTTCACTGAGTGAATTTCAGGCAAAAGCACAGAGAACAAATGTGATGGAATTGCAAAGTCATCCTTGTAACGTCAAATACCTATTAATCTGCTCACTGGGGTCTTGGATAAGACCACACAGTAAATCAGTGGGAGAAGCAGGACTTGAACCCAAGCAGTCTGACTTCAGAGAGCATATTTTTAATCATTACACTGTACTCCCTCCCAGCAGGTGTACCTGCATCGGAAAACAAAACAGTTCACTCGGGATCGGAAAGAAAAAGCCAGGTTGCTGCAGGACCATTATTTTAGGTTCAGTAACAGAGGCAAAAATCAGTTGAGTTGGACACCACAAAACTCTAATGGGATCCCCTCAGCTTTTATCAGAGGAAGGCGAGGCTCAGAGGGATTGTGTGAAATACAACGGTTTTTCCAAAGGAGGGGAGAATTGGAGGCCAGGAAGGTCTAGGCCCCACTGTACTTCCCACCATGCTCCCTGCCTCTTCTGTGCCGCCTCATAATTTCTTTGGGGGTTTTGCTCTTCCAAAGACACCTCACACACATCAGGTATCAAATGACAGCGTCTCCCTTTCTTAACCGTATTCAGAATCTGAGACTCTCCTAGGCAATGGCTAAGGGGGGAGGGTTGTGCTTAGAAATCACTCCTGAAGAGCTCTAATACTCTAATACTAAACACTGGCAGTTTACATTCCGGGTCTGACAGGAGCCCTCAGATGTGATGGCCGAAGCCTCCTCCTTTGAGGAAAATCGGTCCTGCAGCTGTTGAGGTTTAATTAAGGCAGAATCTCAGTCTGAGCTCCAAGGAGTCATTTACCTGCTTAGTGCCACCGACCACATTTACAGATGAAAGGCGGGTGGTGGTCCAGGCCCGAATTAATGAGACTGGCATTTGTGCCATCTCGTCTAAGACGCCTGTTTTTATCCGAATGTGCTTCCTGTCGAAGGTGAACATCCTGCAAGGGTTCTCTCAAGCCCAGAATGTGTGCGGGATGTCGGGCAGGGGTTTACTGGAACAGACATCAGAGGTCTAAAGAGGCCGAAAACACTTCCTGTTTAAAGCACAGCATCCATTGTAAAGGGCCAGAGACGACTTTCCCTCGGAAGCCCGCCCCTGCGGTGGGAGGCAGGATGAAATACGCCCGGCCCTCCAAAGGCGACCTTCACGCCACCAACTGTTTCTGGCCTGAGCCGGGAGTGGCCGCTCCATGACCTCCACTTCAGAGGTGAGGAAGGCACCCTAGACACAATGAGCAAAGAGCACTGAGTCCCTTTTGAAGCATGTAGAGTAAACACAAGTCACGTAATAACTGAAATGCCAGAGTGAGATGTGGTGGCTCCCAAAGATAAAAAACACAGGGTGGACCAAGCCGTCCTGTCTTGTCCCGCTCCTCCCAGAGCTCACGCTCAGGGGCCCGGGGCTGCGGGAGGCAGCCGACCACCGTCCGGCAGTGAGAGCTCAAATAGCCTGAGCATCCGCCCTGAGATCGCCGTCCTGGGCCACTTACCTTGCACTGCCCAGACACACAGATGGCCGTGCCGTTCTGGTCACAGGGGGTGCCGTCAATGACCTTCTCTGCCTGCCGCACGTAGAAGCGGTAGCCCATTGCCTGGCAGTTCAACTCACACTTCCGGTTGCCCTTTACTACAAAAAAAAAAAAAAAAATCAATCAACATCTTTTTCTTCCTGTATTTTTTATTGAGAGAAAAATTCACATAACATGAAGTTAACCATTTTAACCACAGTGTAAAATTCAGTGTTTTTTACTATGTTCACAATGTTGTATAGCCATTACCACCAGTTCCAGAATACTGCCATTGCTCCAAAAACAAATCCTAGACTTGTTTGCTGTCCCTTTTGATTCCCTCCACCGCTCCTCCCCCAGACACTGGCAGCCACCAATCTACTTGCTGTCTCAGTGAATTTGCCTATTCTGGACATTGATAACCACATACTTTTTAAAAATGCATGGATGCTATCAGATCTCTCCATCTTTGATTGTAGAGGGAAGAGCCTATAGCCTCATCTATAGTATGTAGCGGACTCAGCACGGAATAAGTATTACAAAGAAATTCTTAAACAATCTCACAATGCAAATAATAGAGTCTACTTGCAGATATACTCCCATACTTGGCTATCATCGTAATTATATTTTATGTATCAGCAATCATCAAGAGCACACAGTTGGCTGTGCTACTGTTGTTTACATGAAAACCTCTGCAGTTATAGCACAGTAATGCTCTTTTAAGTGGCTGGAGATTCTTGTAATAACGCCTCCATTATGAGATATTTCAGTGGTTTCTCAATCACCTTAGGTTGAAGTTCAAACTCCTAAGCAAGGCATAAAATGTCTTCCAAATATAAATAGTCTTATTTCCTACTGTTCTTCCTTAGGCCTATGTTCCATCCCCAACCCAGCACTACCTCTGTCCAGCCATTGCTTAATTCTTCCTCTGCCTTTGTCTTGCCTGGTTAGCATCTGTTTCTACTTTGTTTTAGTTCCCAGGTCACCTCCTCCAGGAAGCCCTTCACTGGATCCTGATCTCACCTATGCATTCACCCCATCACAGGTTCTTCTGACCTTCTCTGCTGTAGGCTTAACCAAGCTTGATGGAAGCATGGTCTTGAAGAACTGCAGGGGCGTGTCAGTCTTAATCACTTTTGTATCCCTAGCACTCAGTACAGAGTTGGGCACATAGAAAATGCTCAACAAACCCCTGAACAATAAAAGGAGGGATGGATAAAGGAATACTGGCTTTTTTATTGCCTTTCTCTCCCCTCCCCCCACTAGACATAGTCACCTATCCGAGTCTTTCTCTATACTTCTTCACTTCACATGGAGCCTGGCACACAGAAGGTGCTCAGTAAAGGCTAAATTAATTACCACTATGACTAATATCTCCAGAGCAATTTAGTTGCCTTCAAAATAAGAATGAGAGAAATTATCAGGTGAAATATACTTTTATATACAAAAGAGACAGACAAGCCAGTACACACTGATTTTTAAAAAACCTTTTGGCAACAAGACTAATGCTATGCTCAGCCATAGACAGGGACATTCCAGGGTCGTGCCTTTGTCTGAAAATCTGATTACTGGATTGGATAATACTGACTTTTTCCTCTACAAGAAGATACATCATCTTTTCCCCAGTGTGGCTGCCTGACTGTCATAGCGATGAACTTCCTTTTGCTCTAAAGCCATTGAAAACTGCTGCCAGGAAATAACGTACATGGGGCCTCTGGGATCATGTGGTTCAGGGAAGATGGAATCTTGTATGTCTATGTCTTCTATGCACCCTAAGGTCTATCTTAGAAGTCGAGAGGATTCTTGGCTTGGTTTCTTACCCTGGCTGCCCAAAAGAGGTAAGAGGTGATCTTGCAAAAACAATAACAAGTATCAAACCCCTTTGAGAATTATCTAAAGCTAAAGCATCATTTTATAGATTAAAAACAAAACCAAACAGAAATACAACAGACCTAAAAAATGAAGTGACAGGTTAGAAGTAAAACTAACCTTCTACGACTTGCTTTCTCACGTCATCTGTCTACCCAGACTGCTCCCCCTCTTCCCAGCTCCTTGCTTTCTTAAGTGATAAAAGGAAGTACCCAGGTGCATTGCATTTTAAGTAGTAAAGTGCCTGAAAGGCAGCCTTAGATGAGACAAGGGTTTTGAGTTCTCACTTCTCTCTTGGATTCCTTCCAACCACCTTTATCTTTTACAGCCATGATTTTATTTCTAAATATTTGCGACCATACCACAGAAAAACATTCTGAGAAAAACAGCAGCAACAAAATGGTTAAATGTGAGATAATTATAGCAGAATCTCCAAATGGCTACATGAAAATAACCCGGAGGAAGGGTCAGAAGTCTGGGCTCCTACCTGTGGTACAAACCAGACACTTGGTCTGACCCTCTCTCTGCCTGTGTAACTTAGTCAGTCAGTGTCCTGCCTTCTCCGACTTGCAACAAGGGGAAAGGAGGGCCCCCGGAGATAATGGAATCTGTGGGCAAGTGCCTCCTTAACTGACTTGTCGAGATGCTGCTGCGTTAGCAATACTCGACTAGCGCTTGTCATAACATTACATAAGGACTGGCTTCTCCACCCTGCATACACCCCCCACCCACTTTAAAATTTCATTGAAAAATACAATGGCAGGGCTTAAGTTTAAGATTTTTCATGTAGTGCTACTTCATTCCTTTTTTCCTGGAATATGACTACAATTCTAACGCCACGAGCTGCTTCCCCAAGCAGATTTTGCCACGGAGAAGACAGCAGAGTGCCCACAAGCTAGGTGCAACAGGATAGGCACGAGTGGGCACATCCTTTCCTCCCTGTTTAACTGCCCTCTTACTCTTCTCCCTCTGTGTTCTCGTCTGCTTCCAAATGTCCTCCCCACACCAAAGGAAACGCTAACTTTCACACACTCAGTGATTCCCAGTGGGGTCCCAGGACCAGAAAGATAAGCATCACCTGGGAGCTAGTTGAAAGAGGCAAATCCTTAGGCCTCACCTCCAACTTCCAAATTGGAAACTCTGGGGATGATGCTGGGTTGCCTGTGTTTTTAACAAGCCTCCACGTGATTCTGGTCAAGCTTTGGAACCACAGGCCCAAGGAAAGTCAAGTAGTGAAAAGATTTGGGAACAGCTGGTCATTCTTACTTGGAATCAATGATGTTCAAATTCCACGTTTAAATTTAAAAGATAATATAAGTGCCATCTTTAATTAAATTTAGGGTGTTGCCAGGTATCTGGATCTCTCACAATAAAAAAGACCCCTGATCATTTTAAAAAAATTCTGGAAAACAGGAAGGACTTCCGTCAAGACGGAGGCATAGATGGAAGCACTGCGCCTTCTTGCACAACCAAGTTTAAAAACAACAAAGTTTTAGCAACAAAAACGCAGCCAAACCATAGAAAATTGAACTACACGGAAGTCTGACAACAACGAACCCTTCAGCCAAACTGGTAAGAGGGGCAGAGCCAGCAGCAGAGCAGGGTGAGACTGGAAAGATTCACCAGACTGACCTAGGCACAAGACCCAGGTGCGCCAGCAGCCAAGGGCGGGTCCCAGGTGTGGAGAAGCGGGCGGACCCACTGAGGGTGCAAGGCGTTGAACCCACTGAGGGTGCAAGGTGGTGGACCCACTGAGGGCTGATCGCAGTCACACGTTCGCGTGCAGATAAACCAGTGAAGGAGCTAGCAGTGAGACGGACCGCACAGGCCCCAGCTGCAGGAAGCGGCAGAGGAAACCGCCATTGTCCCTCTCTGACCCCGCCCCCACATACAGCATCACAAACCAGCAACCTGGGTGGCCTCTCTCTGACCACGCCCCCACATACAGTGTCACAAATCAGTGACCTGGGTGGCCCTGCCCTGGTGAACAACTAAGGCTCCGCTCCTCATACATAACAGGCATAAACAGATTAAAACATGGCTCAAGAACAACTCAGAGCCCCAGAGCCAATAAATCTAAGCGATGAAGAAATAGCCAAACTTTCAGATGCACAGTTCAAAACACTGGTAATCAGGATGCTCACAGAACTGGTTGATTTTAGTCACAAATTAGAGGAACATATGAAAGCTAAACTAATTGAAATGAATGGAAATACACAGGAAACCAATAGTAATGGAAAGGAAACTGGGACTCAAATCAAAGGAGTGGACCAGAAGGAGGGAAAAAAATGACCAAACAGAAAAGGATGAAGAAACAAGAATTCAAAAAAAATGAGGAGACGCTTAGGAACCTTCAGGACATCTTTAAACATTCCAACATCCAAATTATAGGGGTACCAGAAGGGGAAGAGGAACAGCCACAAGCGGAAAACTTATTTGAACAAATAATAAAGGAGAACTTCCCCAATCTGGCAAAGGAAATAGACTTCCAGGAAATCCAGGAAGCTCAGAGCGTCCCAAAGAGGTTGGACCCAAGAAGGAACACACCAAGACACATCATCATTACATTAGCCAAGATTAAAATGAAGGAGAGAATTCTAGAAGCAGCAAGACATAAGGGGACAGTCACCTACAAAGGAGTTCCCATCAGACTGTCAGCTGATTTCTCAAAAGAGACCTTACAGGCAAGAAGAGGCTGGAAAGAAGTATTCCAAGTCATGAAATCTAAAGACCTCCATCCACGATTGATCTATCCAGCAAAGCTTTCATTTAGAATGGAAGGGCAGATAAAGTGCTTCTCAGATAAGACCAAATTCAAGAAGTTCATCATCACCAAGCCCTTATTATATGAAATGTTAAAGGGACTTACCTAAGAAAAAGAAGATAAAAAAGATGAACAGTGAAAGGACAGCAAACTCACAGTTATTAACAACCACACCTAAAATAAAAGCAAACTGAGAGGACAGCTAAATCAGGAGCAGAACCATAGAAATGAAGATCACATGGAGGGTTAGCAACAGGGGAGTGGGAGAAGGAGAAGGGGGAAGAAGGTACGGAGAATAGGTAGCATAGATGGTAGGTAGAAAATAGGGGGAGGGCAAGAATAGTAGGGGAAATACAGAATCTAAAGAACTTGAGATATGTGGTCATAAGCTAAAGGGGGGAATGGTGAGGGAGGGGGTGTACAGGGTGGAGGGGAATAAAGGGCAGAAATAGAACAACTGTAATGGCATAATTAATAAAATATATTTAAAAAAAGGAAAAAATTCTGGAAAATACACAGGAAAATTTGGGTTCTTAGAATACAGTACCTAACAACTGATGGGTTTACTCTGAGACACAGGTTAAACATGTAAAGCACTCATTGAGCTCCATTCCCTTTGAAAACCCTCTGAGTAAAGGCACTTTTTTTTAGTGATTAAAAAAAAAGAAAATAGAAAAGAAGTTGACAGTTACAAAATTTCGGAAGGCGGAAAGCAGAAAGACCCCCAGTAATGACTTCGCGGGCCCAACCAAAGGAATCCTAGGCAGGAACCACAGTGCGAAAGCTACTACATCACAGTTCCTGTTTCTAAACAGTAACTCCAGTGACAAAGGAGGACACAGGCCTAAAGACTGAGAAGCCATCCCGGCGTTCAAGAGGCAGCGAAGAGGTTCCACATTCCAGAATGCCTGGCTAAAGTCTCTGAAAATTGACTTCTTCATAAAAACAATGAGAACACTGGCAAAAAAAAAACAAAAACAGCTGAAGAGGCTATTAATAATAGACAAAATAAACTTTAATAAAAAATTGTTATTAAAGACAAATAAAAACATTTTATAATAATAAAGGGTCGATTCATCAGGAAGCCAACAATAGAGGCCCAAATACATGAAGCTAAACCTGACAAAAGTGAAAGGAAAACGAGGCAATTCAATAATAATGAATAGAGCTGGACGGAAGATCAACAAGGAAACAAAGACCTGAATAGACAATGCAATCCAGGGGTGTCCAACCCGTGGCCCATGGGCCACATGCAGCCCAGGATGGCTACGAACGTGGCCCAATACAAAATCGTAAATTGACTTAAGACATTTTTCTTTTGCTCATCAGTTTTCGTTCGTGTTTGTGTATTTAATGTTTGTTCCAAGACAACTCTTCTTCTTCCAGCGTGGCCCAGAGATGCTGAAAGGCTGGACACCCCTGACTGACAATTCAGTCTTGGATAGAGCTAGACAGAAGATCAACAAGGAAACAGAAGACTTGAATAACATTGTAAACAACTACACGTCATAGACACAGATAGAACATGCCACTCAACAATAGCACAGTTCACACTGTTCTCAAGTGCCCGTGAAACACTTTCCAAAAAGGAACAAATGTTACATGATGAAACAAGCCACAGTAAATTTGAAAAGACAGAAATCATGTGAAAGATGCTTACTGACCACAGTAGAATGAAATTAGGAATCAATAACAAAGAGAAATTTCAGAATTTCAAAAATACGTGGAAATTAAACAGCACACACTTAAATAAATGATCAAGAAACAATGCAGGGAAAATTAGAAAATACTTTGAAATTAAGAAAAATGGAACACAACATACCAACTTATGGGATGTGGTTACAGCAATACTTAGAGGGATATTCGTAGCTGTAAATACTTATGCTAAAAAAGATCTCAAATCAAAAACCTAATATGCCACCTTTAGAACTGAGAAAGAAAGAGCAAATTACACCCAAAGCCAATGGAAGAAGGAAACTAGGGTGTAAATACATTAAATAGAGAAAGTACAGACAATAGAGAAAATAAAAAGTTGGTTATCTAAAAAGATCAATAAAGTTGACAAACTTTTACATAATGACCAAAAATAAAGAAGACTTAAAAATACTAAAATCAGGAATAAAGAGGAGACATTACTACTGACTTTATAGAAATAAAAATGACTTCTAGCCAGGGTGATTAGTCAAAGAAAAAGAGATGGTATCTAGGTTGAAATGAAAGAAATAAAACTATCTGCATTTACAGAGAACATGTATACAGAAAACCCAAAAAGGGCACCAAAACTATTTGAATTAATAAACAAATTCATTAGGGTTAAAGGATGCAAGATCAATATGTAAAATTCATTTATTTCTATATACTCTCAACAAACTGAAAATAAAATTAAGAACACAATCCCGTTTATAATAGCATCAAAAAGAATAAAATACTTAGGAATAAATTTAACAAAAAAGTCTAAAACATACACTGAAAACTACAAAACTTTGTTGGAAGAAATTAAGGAAGATCTAAATAACTGGAAATATATCCCATGCTCATGAAATCAAAGATTTAATATTGTTAACATGGCAATACTCCCCAAATTGATTTCAAGTTAAATGCAATATCAATCAAATACCAGCTGGCTTTTAATTTTGTAGAAATTGACAAGTTGATCCTAAAATTTATATGGCAATACAAGGGATCAAGAATAACCCTGAAAAAGAATAACAAAGCTGCAGACTCATACTTCCTCATTTTAATGAAAACAATGTGATATCACCATAAGGCTTGACATATAGATCAGTAGAATAGAAATGGGAGTCCAGAAATAAACCCTTATATTTTTGATTGGTTGATTTTTGACCATGGTGCCAAGACAAGTCAATGGGGGAAAGAATTGTCTTTGCAACAAATGGCATTGGAACAACTTAATGCAAAATAGATAAACAACCTACATGTAAGGGCTAAAGCTATGAAATTCTTAGAAAAAAGTATAGGCATAAATCTCCACAATCTTGAATTAGTCTCAGATGATATGATATCAAAAGCACAAGTGAGAAAAGACTAAATAAATAAATTGGACTTCACCATAGAACTCCAATGAGGAAATGAAATCACAACACATGAAGTGAGTCAACATTTTTGCAAGTCAGATTCTGGACTTGTATAATGAACTTATGCAACTCAAAAATTACCAATATAACCCAATTAATAAAAATGGACAAAAATTTTAAATAGATATTTCTCCAAGGAATATATAAGTATATACAAATGGGTAATAAGTATATGAAAAAATGCTCAATATCATTAGTTATTAGGAAAATATACATCAAAATCACAATGAATTACAAATCATTAGAGAAATATAAATCAAAACCACTTCACATTCACTAAGGTGGCTAAAATAAAAAGAGATAGTAAAAAGTGTTGGCAAGGATGTAGAGAAATTAGAACCCTTATACAATGCTCATAGGATTGTGAAATGGAAGAGCTTCCTTGGAATGCATCTAGTAGCTCTTCAAAACCTCAAACATACAGTTACCATATGACCCAGAAATTCTACTTCTATGTATATATACCAATGAGAAATTAAAACATAATGTCTTCATGTTCAGACTGTACATAAATATTCACAGTAGCATTATTCATAATAGTTAAAAAGTGGAAATAATCCAAATGTCTTTCAACTAATGAGTAGATAAACAAAATGTATAATACCCAATGGAATATTATTTAATAATAGAAAGTACTTGTTAAATACTAATACCTGCTATATAGATATATCTTGAAAATATCTTGTTAAGTGAAAGAAGCCAGTTGCAAAAAGCCACATATTTTATAGTCGCATTTATGTGAAATGTCCAGAAGAGGCACACCTACATAGGTGAAAAACAGGTGAGTGGTTGCCAGGGGCTGGGGGAAGGAGAGACCGTGAGGGGGGTCTGCTAATGGGCCCAAACTCTCTTCTTGGGGTTGATGCAAATGTCCTAAAATTATATAGTGTGACAGTTGCACAACTCCGTAACTATACTAAAGCCACTGAACTGAACTACTTAAATGGTTGCTTTCATAGTTATGTGGATTTTATCTGAATAAATCTGTTGTTTTTTTAAAGTAGCATTTAGCTTCCTGGAGTCCCAAGAGATCATCAACTAACTCAAGAAAATTTCTGTTTCCAGATTAAAGGAGCCCACCAAGTGCGCAGAACAATGTGTTAGGGGTGGGATTCAATGTTACCCTCCTTACAATTAATAAGTTAGCCTGGTAATGTTTCAAGGATACAGAGAGAACATACAAGACTTCTTGGTCAGAGATAAAGGACTTTATTACTCAAGGAAGAGCAAGCAGAACGGGCATCAGTACACCTGCCAGTTTCCCCTGGCCCTGGTTCCCATGGGGGCAAAGTGGGAGAACCCGGATGGACGCTGCCCACTGCAGCGGAGGAGCACTGGGTTTGAGGACCCCGCCACTCCTATGGGCAGCAGTAAAGAATCCTGCTCTTGGTTCTGGATGGAGATGTGCCTACCCCTCAAGGCTGCTCACTGCAAACACAACCTTGAGAAAGGACCTGGTTTAAGGGTGTTCAGGGTCTTGCATTCTTGGCCGACTCCGCAGGAGCTGTAGGAGGACAAGGGGCCCACGGTGAAACCTCCTGATAAATGGACAATAACAAGGCGCATGGCTGTGAAACTTCAAGACGCTTGGGACAAAGAAAAGAAGACACAGCCCACCAGAGAGGAAACAAATAAAATGGCATTGAATTTATCAACAATAACTTTGAAAACTAGAAGAAAATTAACCAACGACTCAATTTTTGAGGACAAGTAATTTCCAAATTAGATTGTCATATCCAGTCAAATTACCAACACTTAAGGAAAAGCAAAGGCATTTTCAAAAATTCAAGCCTCGCACAATTTACCTCACATGCATCCTTATTGGAGGATGTGCTTTATACCACAATGAAGGATTAAACCAAGAAAGTAGGTGTGGGTCCAGGACAGAAGATCTAACCAAGAGAGAATGCCAGGATGAGGGTGAAAAGAGACCCTAAGGAGACACAGGTGCACTAGGGAAACACAGGCAGGTGAAAAGGTTCTAGGAGACAATTACTTAAAAAAATGAAATGCATAAAATACCCAATAAATTTTAAGATATTGCAACATCAAGTTATTGAAAGAAGATTTGCACCATTTAGAGAGCATGGGGTTGTGTAAGTATGAAATACACAGAAAAGACAACAAATGAAACCCAAAAAGGTACAGTAACAACAGAGAAAAAAGGATTTCAGGGAAACAGAAAGCAATCCTGGTACATGGAGCGGATGCTACAGTGTGATGCCCAGGTTGTTGACCACTACCGCCCCAATTCGAGTCAGAACTCCCCCACTAGCCGAGAGTGTGGTTGTGTCTTTCTGGAACTTGTCATCAGCCTAAGGGAGCCCCTCACCCACCGTTGAACCTCGTCCCCAGAGATAGCCCCCATCCAATGACTGGTCCGCATGGTAGTACAAAGGTCCACCCAGATGGAAATTTTGGGTAACTCCGCAGGGCCACCCCAGCTCGGAGCTTCCAGTGGGACCAGCTGCAGCTTTTGTGTGACTGTCCCGGTCCAACTTCTCCCTCTGTCCAATCCTACACTGCAGTGTTCCAGGTGTACTTCCCAGTAAGCACGGGGCACGACCCTCTGCGGGGGTCAGCATCCTGCAGACTGAACCTCAGTCAGGACACTATGTGGCTCAGCTGTGCTGACAGCGCACACGGTCATATGTAAGCGATGGCTGTCGGTCTGATTGAAATTACAACAGTATTACATTGAGAGTGTGTGGGATGGCAAGAGCCTGCATGTGGGGAAGGAGAGAGAGGATGACGAAAGAGGGCTACATCCTCATCTTCAACAAAAGGTACTCGAAACTGAAAAATCTGAGAGTAACAATGTGAGCATTTTTTTTAGCGATAAGATGGAAAATATCAAAAGAACAGCTAACACAGGGAGGAAGAAATATTGGGAGGAGAGACAGAGTTTATAGAAGAACTATTTGACTCTACAAAATATAAGCATGCAACTTTGATTAAGTAATACAAATCAGTTTGAAAAAGAATGTAAAAAATTACTCCAATAATGAACTCAAAATGGCAACAACTCCTTGTTGTCTTTTCAGGAACTTTGCAAAACGGGGAGAGCAGAATGTGGCTCAAGGGTGGAGGTCCTAGAATTTAGCTCGCTTTGCTACTGCCTCCCACTCCCAAGTGCTTCCCAGCCCTGCACGTTCTCCTGCCCCCATCCTGGCAGGGAAAGCCTCAGGTGAGAGGCAGAAGCAGCTCTGGGAGTAAATATACGAGCTGTTCTTGGAGAATGGATAACATCTGTGCTTCGTTTTGGATCCTGAAACTTCACAAGTTCACTCCAAGTTTAGCACCAAAGCCCTCATTTCCCAGGCTCAAGTTCTGTGTTTTTGGTAGAATATATGATATCCTTTTTCAAGAAAAGCAGCCTCATAAACGCAGCTCATAAAACCCCGACATGGCAGGGTGCTTACCCAACACATGCTGTGATGAGTGAAGTGTAAACGAATTAGAAAAATGTGGATGCGATGTCTTAAGTGCATATGCAGGGTTTAAGTGCCAGGAAAGGGGGTTGCCCAATGCCCCGGGCAGGCAGCTGGTGTCTGCAGCAGTGGGTCCTGTGAGTCACCCAGGGGCAGCACCGGCACCGGCTCCGGCTCCACCACGCCCGCTGCCCTATCTGCGGGGCGCTCCTCCTGTTCAGGACAAAGCTCTGCCTGCCCGTGGACTCCACATTCTGGACCGGACACCGATGATTAACATTCAAACTGCTTTTCCCCAGACTGCATTTTCCAGGACAAAGTTACGGAAAATAAGATGAAGAGAATGCTTCTTAGGAGCCCAGACTCTTCTCTGGAATATGAAAACACGTCTGAGAGTGTCAGAAGAGGGGTGCGGCTGCCTGATTCCACCTTTTCCTGCTCTGAAAAGGAAATTGCTTGGGGCTCATCCCATTATTAGAACTTAAATGCAAAAATATGCAGCTTATCAGCTGCCTACTATCCCTAACCTTCTATCCAACACTTGCAACTAACTGTGTTAATTAAACTTTTAGAAGTTCTTACGCAGTACCCTATGGAGTCTTACTTCCCTGGCAGTCTTAACAAGCTGGGGGACTTGAACTAGAAACTGGGAACAAAAGTGTCTTTTTTAAACTCTGAAAAGTCAGTGGCTCCGTGTTCCACAGATATTAAATTCCTCTCAGCACTGCTCACACTTAAACACAGTTGTAGTCTGTAACACTCTGATGCAGTGGTTCTCAAATTTTTAGTGTACGCAGAATCCACTGGAGGACTTATGAAAACAGACTGACGGACTCCACCTCTCAAGTGTCCAATTTATCGGGCTGGGGCAGAGCCCCAGGGTTTGCATTTCCAACAAGTTCCCAGGAGAAGCCAATGCCACTGGTCCAGGAACCACACTTTGAGAACCACTGCGTCCACAAGACAGAAACCTGGCAGCCAGACCTCTGGCTGACACCCTGGAAATGCATCACCAAAGCTGAGCTAAAACGTGATGTTTGGCTAAGTAAATGAAAAGTTACAGTTTTATACACACGAGCTAGCCAGTCAAGACTGTAACCATCAGGAGGCCTGCAAGGAGGAAGTTCTCTTCTGAGTTGTCAGGTATGGTCCACACTGTGCAGAAAGCAGAGACAGAAGGATCTCCTCAGCATCTGCATGTGGATTTGTCTGCCTAACCTATTCCCACCTTTTACAGTTTTTATGTGCTTACTGTTTACTGAGCACTTACTATATGCTGTGGCATGCGCACAGAGAGCATGGGAGAACCATGCCCCTCCCCATACACCTTGCCCTATGCATTTCTTCCATATGGCTATATCTTTACAGTACACTGGTAATAGTAAATAAAATGTTTTCCTGAGTTCCATGAGCCATTCTAGCAAATTATTGGGAACCTTGTGGGAACCACCAATTTGCAACCAAGTTGCACAAAGGTGTAAGTAACTTGTGGACTGACTACTTACAAATGGTGTCTAACCTGGGGCGCAGTCTTGTGGGACTGGGCCCTTCAGTTGCAGGGTCTGTAGTAATTCGGGGTAGTTAGTGTCAGAATTGAATTAAATTGTAAGATAGCCAGTTGGTGTACACCAAGATTTTGAGAATCATTTGGTGTAGAAAACTCATAAGTTTGATGCCAGAAATGTGAGTAGAAACAGATCTTAGCACTTGCTTTCTCCCCATGGCTTCCAGCCTCCAATGAGGAGGGCCTCACCCACTGCTGGTGGACGCCAGGTCCTCTGCTGGGTTGCCAACCACTGATGCACCTTCCTAGAGCACGGCCCAATTTTCTCAAGGACAGGACACATTTCTATCAGTGGCAGCAATAATTCAAGAAACCTCCTTTCCTAGGACCTACAGGGGACCCAGAGACATATGAAAGGATGCTTAGCATCGACAGCCATCAGAGAGATGCAAATTAAAACCACAATGAGATACCACTTTACATTGGTCAGAACAAACCAGCGTAAGCAAATCAACAAACAACAAGTGCTGGTGAGGTTGTGGAGAAAAGGGAACCCTAGTGCACTGTTGGTGGGAATGCAGACTGGTACAGCCACTGTGGGAAACAGTATGGAATTTCCTCAGAAAACTAAAAATGAAACTGCCTTTTGACCTGGCAATTCCACTCCTGGGATTATGTCCTAAGAACCCTGAAATACCAATCCAAAAGAACCTATGCATCCCAATGTTCATAGCAGCACAATTTACAATGGCCAAGTGCTGGAAGAAACCTAAGCACCCATCAGTAAATGAGTGGATCAAAAAACTATGGTACATTTACACAATGGAATTCTACACAGCAGAAAGAAAGAAGGAGCTCCTACCCTTCATGACAGCATGGATGGAACTGGAGAGTGTTATGCTAAGTGAAATAAGCCAGGTGGTGAGGGACGAATACCATATGATCTCACCTATAAGTGGAACCTAATCAACAAAACAAACAAGCAAGCAAATTATAACCAGAGACATGGAAATAAAGAACAAATTGACTGTAACCAGAGGAGAGAGGGGAAGGGATAATGGGGAGGGGGAAGAGGGAAGGGTCATCAAGGAACATGTATAAAGGACTCATGGACAAAGTCAAAAAGGGTTAGGATTGAGGGTGGGAGGTGGGGATAGGTGGGGTCAGGGGGAATGGTGGGAGGAAAATGGAGACAACTGTACGTAAACAACAATTAAAAAAAGAAAGAAAACTGCTGAGAAAGTAGATCTTAATGTCACCACACACACAAAAAGAAAATGGTAATTGTGTGGCAAGATGGTGTTAACTAATTCTATACTGTACCACTAAGTATTTGTAATAGATAAGTGTCTCAAATCAACACATTATGCACCTTATGTTACACGATGTTATATGTCAATTATATCTCAATAAAGCTGGGGAAAAAGAAAGAAGAAAAAAAGAAACCCCCTTTCCTCCCAAACCCTCTCTGTCACCAGGCTGTGTCATCTGGATTCACCCCTTCCCATTCATTCCTCCTGCCGAAGCCGACCCCAGCCTTCTCCAGCCTGTGTCAGAAGGGCTGTACAACCTCCTAGCTGGTCTCCCCAACTCAGGCTCCCTACCTTCTCCCCATTTATTCAGCTCAAGGTACATTATCCTCAAACCATCCTTCTTGAGGTTCCTCCTCCCAAAGAACCTATCATAGCTCTAATACTCCTTTTTCACCACTCCTAAGGAGCCAGCCTTCCCACTCCACCCCTCGCCCTTCCCACCACTGTGGCTTCCCACATGCTGCTCCCCTTGGCTGAAATGCCCCAAGTTCTATTATCTATCTCAACAAATTCTACCCGACCTTCCAGATGTGACTCAGCCCACTTGCTCCTGGAAGCTTCCCTGACATTACTCAGTCCCACTGATCTTGCTACCTCTATTCAACATGCAAGGTCACACCTGCAAAGAACCTAGCTATTACCCAATTCTGTCATTTTACACATAGAAAGCTGAAACTTAGAAAAGTGGACAGATTTGCATCGACTCACGCTGTTTGTCAATGACCTCACCACCCTCAAGATGCATAGGGATTTTCTAATCAATAAAGATGATGCCTTACATGGCTAGAGTGCTTGCAATGTACCAAGTACTGTGTGAGACACTGCATAAGCCTTATTCCATATTATCCTTAAAACTCAGGGAAATAGATGTTTTCAAAACCCCATTTTACAGATGAGGAACCCGAGGCTCAGAGAGGTCAACTAACTTGCTAACAACTGAATCGCTAGAAAATGGTGGAACCAACAGGATTCAAATCCAGGCTTGACTCAGAAAGCAATTTTTTAAAAAATATTTTATTTATTTATTTTTAGAGAGAAGTGAAGGAGGGAGAATGAGAGGGAGAGAAACATCAGTGTGTGGTTGCATCTCCCGCGCCCCCTACTGGGGACTTGGCCCGAAATCCAGGCATGTGCCCTGACTGGGAATCAAACTGGTGACTCTTTGGTTCTCAGGCCCACGCTGAATCCACTGAGGTACACCAGCCAGGGCCTCACAAGGCAATTGTTATTCTTGGTGTCTTACTGAACTCTTAATTCTTTTATCTGAGTACATATGATCTAAGTAGAAACTTACTTCTTTAAGGTTAAGGACAGTACTTGGCATAGTGCCAAATATGAAGCGATGCTTGCTTATTCTCCCAATGAACATTTATTGGGCACCTACTATGTAGTATCCAATACTACATACTACTATGTAGTATTATGCCAGGATCTAGTTAAGCAAGCTGATAAAGCAGTCTCTGCCCTCATTTAGACAACCAGCATTCATTCATTTTATGAATTTATTTCCTTACCATTTATTTATTGAGCATATACCTCATTCCCAGGTATTCAAAAAATGGTCAGAAAAAGACCAAGTCCTTGACTTCACTGAACTATAATCTCGTGGGGGAGACAGGTATTAAATATTCACACAAAGAAATGCGGAATCGTAACTGTGAAGGGTAAGTAGGAGTTCCCATGTGAAGGGGAGGGTTCAGAGAGAAGCACGTTCAAGGCAGAGGCACACGGAAGACCACCGCCAGAGGCCGGGAACATGCCATCAGGCATGTTCAGATAACATCAGGCGAGGGTCAGATAACATGAGAGCCAGCTGCAGGGGTCGACCAGCAGCCCAGATCATGCACGACCATCGTTCTTGTGGAAAGAATGAACACATCTGTCTAGAGCCCTGTGAAGACCGTGGCATGTATCCTTTGTACGTTTCTGGAGAGCAGAGCATGGAACAGCAGTAGTTTCCCATTTGGAGAAAGTCCCTAGGCACCCGGTTGCATGGGAATCAGTGAGGCCACCCACCCTCTCTCTGCAATCTGTTCTTTTTTCCCATGTCATGCACAGTAAAACTGAAGCTAAAAAAAAGTGACTGGAAACAAATACTGTTATGGAAAAAACACCATGCTCTTCGAACCATTTCAAGCTGTGTGATATGTAGTGTTACATCTTAAAATGTTACATTTAATAAAAATAAAAGTTTGAAGGGGTTCTGCCAGTAAAAAGCTTGACAGAGTCGGTAGGAGCAGGAGCCATAACCAGTTTCATACGGCCGGGAAGACGGATCTCTCTCTGAGCAAATATGGACATATTAAAATATGGAACATAGACACATCCTCCAGGAAAATGATGTGGCTGAGGTTTTTCTCGTCAAGGACTGAGGCTGTAGAGAGCTCTGAGAAAAGGGTGGGGGAGGGACTCTGGTACAAATGCCATGTGAAGCGAAAGTCTCAGAAGACAGAGGAACTCAGAGGCAAAGGAGATAGTTTCACTTCCACAGATGTTACCCAGAGGAGGGTGATTTTATGTCCCATCTCCTGCTATTATCATCTAAATTATATTAATATTTATGTATATGTATGTGTAAATATGTATGTGTGTATATGTGGGTATGTTTATAGCTGTATTATGCATGCATGTATGGATGGAGGAAGGTGTGTGTGTAAACATGCATGTGCATTTGTATTTGTGTTGATTTTATGTGTGTATTCTGTGTATGCATGGAAGTGCCTCTATGTGTATGTACTATTGTGTATGTGTACACACATATGCCTTCCAGTCTGTTGGCACCAGGCCACAGCAATCAACAGTGAGAAGGACACAATGTGGGCTGGTCCACAGACGGAAAAACTTACTGCATCGATGTGTGGGCAGACACAGCAGTCCACATACGTGAACAGCCAGCAGTGGTTCTGAGAAAGGCACTCTCTCTCTCCTATACGGTTAAGAGCAGACATGGTAAGACACTGGAGGAAGGTGTCAGCAGGAGGAAAGTTTCGATGGCTTCAGGAAAAGAATTTTTAAGTAGGACAGATTCTCAGAATTGAGGGGAAAGCTTCAAGAATCCCAGCTAATCTCAGCTCAACCGCTGACTGCAGGATAATACGGAATAAAGGAGGCGGGTATTGTCTGTGTTTCGCCTGAGTGTCTGTGACCTGCCCACACTTAGCACACACGTTGTGCCTGGGAGGCCGTGGAGCTCAGAAGGTGTTTCTTGGCTTGACGTTCTCTGCCGTGCTCAGAGTGTGCTCTTCCGCAGCCCGCGGAAGTCTCCTGGACTCCCCTCCCCATTGGGGATTGAACAAAACCCTCTGAAGAATGACTCTCAGTAAGTCTCACTCTTCCCACAGCTGCCTTGGGTTCTTCCCTGTCCTCGGAACACCTACGCTAAGATGGGTTTCAAGGACATTGTTCTCTATAATCCGACTTCTAACCACTCAGCAGCTCTCGGGACTGTCCTGATAACACAGCGTGGGCGGTCTCCTTTCTGTGCCCTTTACTGAGGAACTGACTTTTGAACTGAAATCTGAAGGATGAGTCAGTGCTGTGTGGAAGGGGCGGGAAGAAAGCTGTCCCAAGCAGCGGTTCCAGCTGGTGCCAAGGCCCTGTGGCAGGAGGAGTGGAACAGCCGCAGGCGAGCTGGAGAGCAGACAGCAATGCAGCCTGGAAAGGAGTAAGTCAGGCTCAGGCCCTTCTGGGAGTCCACATTTCTCATGATGTCTCTGGATTAGGGTTGCCAGGTAAAAGGCAGGAAGCGCCATTACATTTTTCAGACGTAAGACACATATTGCGTGGGACATACTTACACTAAAAGAAATGGTCAGTTTACCTGAACTTGAAATTTCACTGGGCATTCTTTATTTTAATTTGCTAGCAACGTGACTCTGACACACCAAAGAACATCTTTTTCTACCTAACTCATTTGTAATCTTAATCACGATGCATCTTATTTTTCAGCTGGCTTGATGTCTTTTTGTTTCCCATGATCTCAATCAGAGAATCTTAGAAGGCAGGAAGAGTCCTTCCAAGAATCAACTCGTCTGACTTTCTAACTCCACAGACAAGAACAGGCGTTTTAGAAAGGCACCTGGAGCAGCTCACGGTCACAGAGAGAGACCACACTGGGGTTTCTTTGCTGCCTCCTGCGGGGACAGCAGTAAACAGATTTAAAAACAGCTCCATAGATTGCTCTGTGGCATTAACAAGTTCATTTACAGGACTCTGTACGGTGGGGGACGGACAGATACAATCCCAGACAGCCAGCAGCCTTCCAAACAAAATAAACAGCAAGCCAGACAGCAAAGGGGCTGTTTGCACATGCACAGACACAAAAGATGCTAGCAAGTGGCTGGTGGACCCGCTGGGCCCCAGCCTTTTCCTGGAGAGGTTACAAGAGCCTGAACCAAGGCTTTCCTTTTCAGCGGCCCGGTGACTTCACTCCTGGATGGTGGTGCATTGGATTTACATGGCAAGTGTGGACAGTGACCATTTTTTACCTTAAGATGGGAACTGTGACCCTAAAGAGACTCAACAGCCAGTGTTGTTTGTCACTTTCAGGCCCCAGTTGTTTGCTAAGAGACTTTCTTCAGGTCCTCTCTGCAGGCAGAACACGTTCTGTCCAAATGTGCACAGCCACCAGGAGAAAAAGGCAGAGGCGGGCCCTCCAGCACTATTGACCAAATGCCGGCAGCCCTCCACATTCAACTGGGCTGAATGCAGGGGATAATCCCCCTGAGTAAGCTTGGCTTTCATTCCTCCAGGGCACTTGAAAAGACATCAGTCTATCCCAATCACAATCAAATGCAAGGGTTTCACTTCCCAAAGACAAACAATAATTTGGACAAATGAGAAATAAGAAGCGGAGGTTCCCTTGTGGCAGCATGAAAAGGGAGTTAGCAGCCCCGCTCTGTCTGGGAGGGAGCACAGGGAGGATGTTCTTGCTGCGGCCACACAAAGTGGGCCATGGGCTCACCACGCCAAAGCCTAATTGAAACCTCAGGCCAAAACCCTGTTTTGTGATATTTGGGGGAAAGGATGGGCAAAGACAAAAAGGAAACACAAAGATGTGTACAGAAGCAGTATGAAAAGCAGCCCACTTCTTGACCGTGGGACAATTTGGATGGTGGCCATTGAGTTAAATGGGGTGTAGCCTTCCTCTCGGTCTCCCTGAGATGCAAGACCACTGTGAAAAACTCGCTGCAGCCTTATGGCTCCTTAGCCCAGGTCTTCAGGGCTCATTAGGACCTTCCAAATGCAACTGTATTCAAAGAAATGCAGCAGAAAAAATGCTGTTTAGACCTTTGGACAAGCTCCCTGGCATCTGCCAATGTACAGAAAGGAATAGGGAGGAAGAGCATGGTTTCTGCATGTCCTTATTTGGGTTTGCACCCAAGCTCTGCCAATGAACTTGTGTGATTGGACAAATACGTCTGTGAACCTTGCTCTTCTTATCTGTTAAAATGGATATTTCACTGCCTATCTCTTGGACTTGCCTGAGAATCAAATATGAAAATGCTTCTAAAAAGGCAGGCACTCAACGGACATTCACTTCCTTTCATCTGCCCTGAAAGGAGATGCCCAGGGAGGTAGCAGAATGTCAGCATTTGGAAGCTTTATAAGAATTGCAGCCCTGGCTGGTGTAGCTCAGTGGACTGAGCGTGGGCCTGGGAACCAAACAACCACAGTTCGATTCCCAGTCAGGGCACATGCCTGGGTTGCAGGCCAGTTCCCAGCAGGGGACGCATGAGAAGCAACCATACATTGATATTCTCTCCCTCTCTCCTTCACTTCCCCTCTAAAGATAAATAAATTAAATTTAAAAAAAAAGAATTACAGACATGGCACTATCTGCCTTAATCAAAATGTTGCAACTTTGGCAGTAAAAAGAGGGAATTGGTGGTAGCCCGCAGTAGTCTAAGTTTAATTAAAAGTACTCCCTTGCCCGTGGGTAGCTAATTGATCTTAGGCTGCCCCCAAAGCCATTCTGAGCTGTCTGTTCTTTTAATTTTCCCTGACAATCGTTGTAGAAGCATGGCCAAGTTAAAATACGCCTTGGAGAAGGTCGGGGAGAGCGGCTGCAAGGTTTTTTGGCCGCACTTCAGGACTCCAGCTGCTCAGTAGCCAAACCCTGGGAATGCTGTTCAGGATCTCATTATTCTGTTTTCTTTCTCTTTACAGTTCTTGCAAATGGCCACCTGCAAGGTCCATGCAGAGAAATGGTTTTAATCTTCCTTCTTCAGAAAGCCTCCAGTGTTCTGAGGGCCACAGTCTCCTGCGTTCAATCACCACCCACTGCAAAACACTAGTATTAGTGGGGGACTCACTATTTTTATTCAGCAAAAATTCCCAGCAGCCAGCATAGCCTCAATAAAACACGTGTGACGACAGACCAAGGAACAGCCCTACGCACACTCCCAACAGTACGTAGCTGCGGCCAGTCAACCTTTGTGATGTGGGCCCTTCTCCTAGACTCGGTCCCCTACTTCGTCTTGACTATGTAGCTATAGCCTGATGCTCTGGTTCCATTTGGACAGATTTAGCTATCCAAATTACCTAAAAAACTGGGGAGAGGGCTGGAAAAAGAGATGCTTCTCTTTAAATGCCGAATATTTTTGAGATGAAAGGATGTGACCTTTTTCAGTATCCAGATGATTACCACTCCCCTTCCCACTATACTATGTACATCAGGCTCCAAGAGAAACCCCTGGATAAGCCAATATAATAAACTACTCCTCAGGGCAAAGCTCTGACAAATGGGCAAGGCGAAGTATAGACCAAAGATACACAAGGTCTTTGTCTGTGGGTTCAGAGTGCTGGAAGTCAGGGAAAGATTATGTCACAGGGTAGACATAGAAAGATAAAAGAGGCAAAACTGGATTTAACCTTCTAGACCTATGTAAAAAAAAGTCAATTTTCCATAGCTTGTCTATGCAAGCCAAAAATCTCCCGATAGGCCCTGGCTGGGGTAGCTCAGTAGATTGAGCTTGGGCCTGCAAACCAAAGGGTCACTGGTTTGATTCCCAGTCAGGGCACATGCCTGGGTTGCAGGCCAGGTCCCCAGGAGGGGGTGCATGAGAGGCAACCACACACTGATGTTTCTCTCCCTCTCTTTTTCCTTCTCTTCCCCTCTCTCTAAAAATAAATAAATAAAATCTTTACAACAAACAAAACAAAAATGTTCCAATAGTTCTATCTATATTAATAAGTCCTCCCTAATGACCTCCTATTTTCCTTGTCCAGTTAAGGCCATACAGAGTTCACCCAAACAGAAAAGCAAACTAGATAACATGAACAGCTCTATGGGATTTTATGCCTATATAGCTGGGCATAAAAATAACATAAGCTCTCTTAAACCTTTAGCCTACATTTCATTGGGCCTGTGCTGTTTGATTTTTATTACCGTTTGGGTTTTGATACCAGGTATATAGCGGCAAATGTTAGCATTTCCTGATTTGTATTCTCTTTCCTGATTTGTCTGAAAAGGCAGGGATTACTCAGGATATGGTGTCCATTCTGTTTTATTATTTTGCCCTTAAAAAAAACCCCACCATCTTACACCCTTCAGGTTGTGGCTACTATGAAAAAAAAAAAAAAAACAACCCCAGGAAATAGTAAGGGTCGGTGAGAACTTAAGAAACTGAAAGCCTTGTGCACTGTTGGTGGGAACGTAAAATAGTGCAGTTACTACAAAAAACATCAAGGCGGTTCCTCAACAACTTAAAAATAGAAGCACCCTATGATCCAGCAATTCCACTTCTGAGTTTTTACCCAAATGATTGAAAGCAGGATTGGAAAAGGTATTTGCTCACCCATGTTTATAGCAGCATTAGTCACAAGAGCCAAAAAGTAGAAGCAGCCCAAGTGTCCACTGATGAATGAACGGGTAAACAGAATGTGGTATGTACATACAATGGAATATTACTCAGCCATAAAAAGGAAGGACATTTTGACACCTGCTACAACATGGATAAGACTTGAAGACATGGTGCTATGTGAAATAAGTCAGTCACCAAAAGATACTGTACGATTCTATTTATAGGAGGTACTTAGTCAAATTTAGAGGCTGAAAATACAGTAACATTGCCAGGGGCTGGGGTTGGGGGAATGGAGAGTTTTTGTTTAAGACAGTGGTCCCCGACCTTTCTGGCACCAGGGACTGGTTTCGTCAAAGGCAGTTTTTCCATAGACCGGGGTGGGAGGGATGGTTTCAGGATAATTCAAGCACATTATGTTCGAGCTCATCTCCTGCTGCGTGGCCTAGATCCTAAGCGGCCCAGACTGGTACTGGTCTGCAGCCCAGAGGTTGGAGACCCCTGGTTTAAGGGGTGCAGAGTTTCAGTTTTGCAAGAAGGAAAGAGTTCTGGAGACCAGCTACACAACAACTTGAGTGTACTTAATGCTGCTGTACACTTAAAAATAATTAAGATGGTAAATTTTATGTTACATGTATTTCACCCTAATTGATTAAAAAATGGAGCCAATATACCAGAATCCATAAAATCAAAACCTCTGTGCCCCCCATTATAGTCCAAGGAATCAAATCGACACTCTAATAAAACTATAACTGAAGTTTGCAGCCAAATTCCAGTCACTGGGATGCTCTCCTACCAAAACACCCTGCCTTACAGAGATGTGCTTTCTTGTTTCTGCCCTTCCCCTCTTCGTGTGCAGCCGGGCACACAGGAAGAGCCAAACCACAGAAAGCCTTTCGGAAGGGAACACATTCGGGCAGATGGAAAAGTCAGCTGTCCTTTACAGACAGAAATGGCATTGCTGGCTCCAAACAAACTAAGCATGTGTGAAGGTGGCTGCATTGCCCATTAGCAGGGCCAAATTTCTAAGGGGAGTGCACCGAGCAGAGATGTAAGAAGCCCTCCAGAGTGTTAAAATGCAAACTGACTGCTTCTTTCCGGACAAATTGAAGGGATGATGTACGTGAAACAAGGTAGAGTCAGGTCTCTGGTTTTACTGAGAACGTGTGACATCCTGAATGCAGTCCTGATCCGTCTTCTCTGTGTGTATGTAAGCCACAAAAGCAGTTCACTGTTGATGGCCAAATAACTAATGCCTCTGCCCCTCCCAGAAGAAATTAAATAGCTCTGGGCTGGGGAAAAAAGGAGAAGATCAAAAGAAGACCCAGACATCCCTGGCAGGCAGGCAGCCAGAGGTCCCCTGGCCAAGGGGGTGGTGGGTAACCTTTGTGTGAACTTAGAGGAATGAGGAAAAGGGGTCTGGGCTTGAGGAGAAAGTCTCCAAGACGCTGCTCCTAAATGATGCTGACCGGGATTCTGAGCCACATGCCTGAAATTCCCTTCTGAGTCTTTGCCGTTAATTATATACTTAAATGAACAACTACAACAAAAAGAGTTATTATTTTAATGATGGCACATAAAGCAAATTCAGGGTAAAAGTAGTATCTTTGCATGACTAGTCCAATGCCTTTGGGATAATAAAGTAGAATACAGCCAGCATAATTCATACCCACTGACCCATTCATCCCCTTCTCGGAGTTTATTTTAAGACTAGAACCTAAAAGTAGAGCAGAACATGTTATGGTTTTCTTAAGAACGTGTTTGAATGAATTTTGAGTTCCTTTAAAACCCACTAGGAGAAGGCATTGGGGAAGATAAAACAATATTCTATACACCCAAGGCCACGGAGGGCTAATGCCTTTATAAGCCCCGATTCACGGGTACCACTTCCCTGGTGTGGAGACAGTCACAACCACAGCCTCCTGAACAGATCTGAAAATGTCTCTCCAACACCTGAGATCACCCAGACAACACTGTCTGTCAAAAAGATCCCTTTCTATAGCCACTAAGGCAGGTTTTTAAAAAATGTTAATGAGCTATGCCTAGCAGCTAGCTCCAAGTGCACAGCTATTCCATTCTTCAAACACGTGAAAACAACATTCTGCCCAAGTCCTCAGAGCCTTAAACAAAACACAAGCAGGCTGTGAAAGCAACTTGACCCCCAGCGTTTGCCTCGATCGATGGCAAGGGAACCTTCCGGGGTGGGGGAGGGGAACAACAAAAACAAAAAAAGAAAAACCTCGAAACTGTGACTCCTAAAGTAGCAAGTACTGTAATGCAAATGTATGTTGATTAGAAGACAAACAGAACTCTTTTCGGCCTGTGATTTCCAAACACAAAGCGTAGAAAACAAAGGGTTTTTGCCCAATTCTCACAAAGCCAGAAGGAAACAACTGGCTAAGGCTTTCACCATTTAAAAAGTTTACCCTCTGAATTAGGAGCCTGGGTAACACCTAAACTTTCTTTAACATTGTCATTTCTGCAAAGATTGGAGTGTACATATTTTAGGGCTCCTCTCTGAGTCTCACTCCTCAGAAACAAACCATCCTGTTCTGGAAAGTGGGGAGTCTGGGGCTGGGTACCCCCGTCAAACTTCTCTTTCATGTGGTAACATCTCCATCTGCTGGAAAGTTAGAAACCTGCATTAAAGGGTTAGTTTTACTTTCCTATACAAATCTAGATCAAAGTTACATTTCCATTTTCTCCTTGGTATGCATAGCTAGTTTATTGAAAACATCTGCCTTTCCCCCTTATTTTCAAGGCCCCCAGTGGTTTTTATCTCTAAGGTATTGGCAGTACCAACCCCCCACCAGTCCCACTAGGTCCTCTCCAGTTTGCACAGGTCCTCATCAGCCCTTCTTTGTAACTTTCTATCTGTTACCTGGCCGGGGCCTGGCCCTGAGTGGGTCTGCCTAGGGCGAGCTGGTGGCAGGTGGGTTCTTGACACTGTGTAGGAAAGACTTCACAACACGAGTCCAGGAGACTACAAGAGTCTATTTATTAAAGCTGGGACAGTCAAAGAAGGAAGGGCTTAGTGTAGAATAAGCAACGAGAGAGATCCAGGCGGGGCTGTTTTGGCTCACTAAAAATGTTCTAGGGAAGCAATGAGATGAGGTGGGACTGCTCTAGTTGACTGGGAAGTCAGAGAAAAGGGGACTTTGGGGACAGGTTCGGGGGATTAGGCTGGGACAAGCTGCCACTGCCCATTGCCTAGGAGTTTGAAGAGCTTACCTGCCTGTGGGGGAAGAAGTGGGGAATGAAGAGGGGGAGGGAAAAGCTCTGGCTGCTTCCCTTGAAGGCGGAGCAGGAACATGCTGGGTCCTTTGTCTTGAGACTCTTATCTCCCTCTTGCAGGAGGGAGTCTTAGGGGAGGTCTCCAGGGAGGGTTTCAGTAGAATATGCATCAGTTTTCCAGGTGTGCCCCCTCAGAGTCACGGTCTCCACTGATTGGTTAGCACCAGGGCAGGAGGTCATTAGTCACTGCACTGGGTCTGGGCTTCACCCACCTGGTTTTGCTGCTTTTCTGGGCCTGGAGCTGAAACGGAGGCCTAGATGTTATCTCAAGGGAGGTGGCCTTCTGTATCGGGATGTGAATTCCTTGGCTGTTGTGTTCAGCTGTCTGTCTCGGTTTCCCTACTCCACTTGCCAAGGAATTTTCCCAGCTTCTCACTATCCTGCCTCACATCTTTCAGTTAGTCCCAAAACTCACCTCTGAATCTGAATCTTTCGTGACAGGAGTGAGGGGCTGCTGTGGCCCTTGGGCCCGGGTTCCTTTGAACTGGGATCCCTGCTGTTCACAGCTCAAGCTCCTTTCTTTGGCTGGGCAAACTATTAGGCCTGTGTTGTCTTTGCTTTTAAAAATAAATAAAGCCACACACATTTGGGTGGCGAGGACAGTGCTGTGCTCGCCACCCTCCTGTTTCTGGTGTCCCCAACCCCCTTGGTTTCTGTCCCTTGGCCTTTATTCCCCGGGGCCAGGTGCCCCTCAGTGACCGGCTCCAGGAAATACGACTGCGTTTTACACACACACACACTTCTTTGTCCTCTCTTTCTTTTTTTAAAAAAAATTTTGTGTTGTTATTCTATTACAGTTGTCCCAATTTTCCTGCTTTCTATAGACATATGAAAAGATGGTCGACATCAATCTTTCTGTTTGGTCATGAGCTCCTTGAGCATCACTTTCCTCTTCTTTCTTTGGAGTTCAGTCTCCATTCTGCCACTCCTTTCCCTGACGTAAACCGGCATGCAGTTCCACCTGTGAATTACTGCTGCCTGGTGTTGGACTCACAGTATGAACCTGAGCAGGCTGGGGAGCGTCTGCCTCTTTATCTGCACAGTAAGGAGGTTGGGATGACCTCTGAAGTCCATTCTGTTCATGAAGGTCAGAGGAAAAAAACGTCCAGACAAGTAAAGAAGCCATCCTCTTCAGTAACCTCCCAAAGACTACAAACTCAACAGAGCCAGGTCGGCAAGGAAGTAAAGCCAGGCTGACCCTGTTCTCCTCTTAGGACTGGAGGGAGATCTGGTGGGGGAGGTGCCAGATAGGACGACACTTGACTGGAAGAAACTAGCAGTCAGATAAGCCGAAGAGAGCAAATCCTCCTCCGTCCTTCCCCAAGAGCACTTAGAGCTGCAGAGATGAACAGGCATGCCTTGCCTTGTCCTGCAGAACCATCAACAAAACTGTACCCTGAGAATGGGAAAACGAGCAAAGCTAAAGAAAAACTACCCTTTCTATCTCTGTCTGTCTCTCTCCACAGCTGCCTAATCCAGGGGCAGACGCCTTAAGAAGCTTTTGATCTCAACAACTGGCTTAAAACAAGTTACCTTCTTTTGCCTAGAAGAATTAGGTTTATTAAATAGTGACTTACAACAAGAAAAGATCCGTTAAAACGACACATTACTGACGGCCAATACTCAGGCGCACTCCACGGAGAGCAGAGGCACCTGGGCCGGCCCCCAGCCCTTCATCCACTGGATCACCACACGCTGTTTTTTCCTGCTGGTGCCCCCTCTTAGATCCTGATCCTGAGTTCCTTGAGGTAGGAGGAACCTTTTATTGCTCCTGTAACCCAGACAGAGATCCTCTTGCTCAAAAGGCATCTGTATTCAATAAATGCTTGTCAGATTCAAATGGACTGGCCTGACCATAGCCCATGCTAGTGGCCTACAAGTGGGGAGAAGATGGCTGGCGACCCTCTCAGCACAGCACGGGCCCCTCCCTCTCCTGGCAGGGGCTCGCCAACTCTCCTCGTGCTTTTTGCAAGGAGTGGAAACTGTCCCTTCCTTTTCTACTTGACCTTCACCTGATACATAACTGTCACAATGTATTGATATTGTTTTTAAAAAGCCACTTTAATGTCATCTGTAGGGAAGTTTTCACTGTAAATATGCAAATCTCTCTTTAGAATCAACACCGTCATAATAAAAATATGACAAATATCAAAATATTAAAGATGCCTACAGTGTGAATGTTGCCCCTGAGATGAGGCAAACTGCACAGTGAACACCGTGAACAACTGTGCCCGGCAGATGATTTCTTTGGTGCATTTCTGTGGTCAGCCTTGAAAAACTGAGCCTATGAGCTGGTGGCAAATGGTACACAATTTATGTTCTGTGACTCTCATGTGGGCTTTCAGAAGAGTCACCGATAGGAAGATGTGGGAGAGTGTGTGTGTGTTCACACATGGGTGTGTTGAGAAGCGGGCTGGGAGCTGATCACAAGTTAGATCACAAGGATTCTACAGAGTAACTTCTCTCCTTAAAAAAATTCTCGGGTCCAGTAGGCTGGACCTGTAAACTTGTCCAAAACAGGATTTCCCTGGAAACACACTGTTAACTTCAGTACCAAAGAGCTGTCCTGGGATTTCTGGTCAAGAAGGCAGCATAAGGAGACACAGCTTGCCTCTTCGTACAACCACATCAAAATTACAATTAAACTACAGAACAACCATTACTCAGAACCATCAGAAATCGAGTTGAATGGAAGTCTGACAACTACGGAAGTAAAGAAACCACATCTATCCAGACTGGTAGGAGGGGCAGAGATGCAGAACAGGCTGGTCCCTCACCCATGTGTGCTGGGTAAAAATTCAGGAGGAGTATAGGGATGAAGGAGTCCCAGCCCCACACCCGGCTCCTCATCCCAGGATTCCAGTGCCAGGAAGGTAAGTCCCCACAACTTCTGGCTACAAAACCCAGCAGGGATTGAGTCAGTGGAAGAAATTTCTGGAGCCCCAAGCAGTTCCTCTTAAGAATCCACAAATGGTCTCAGCTTCTTTGAGCTCCATCACAGGGGTATAGCAGCTAGAAAGGCACCGGTGGTATACAGGGAGAAACCAAAGTGTCTGGCATCAAGGTGAGCAGAGGCCACTGTCTCTTCTCTAAACCCTCTCCCCATAGAGCCGGCAAGCTGTTGCCATATCTGAGACTCCATCAACCTGGCTAACACCGTTCTACCTTGGAGATTCCCAGAGACTCTGCCCCACCCAACTCACCGGCCTACCCAAAGCTGCTTGCTTCATGCTTCACGACTCCCTAATTCCTATCAAACAAGCAACAGCTGGCCTCAGGGAGCCCCAGGCCTGACACTAGCAGCAGCCAGCCAAGCCTTCACAGCTTGGCTTTGCCTGGGAATTTTCAAGCCCAGCACAGGTTATCAGCCATCTCAGATTGCTTTATAGCTCAGGCAGGGTAGCCCCAGGCAGAATACAGGTGGGCAGTGACCTTGGCCTTCACCACCCAGGAAACCCCAGGGCCAGGCAACCCAGTGGCCAGCTATAGACCACATCAGAGCACCACCACCCTGGCCCTGCACTGCTGATCCTCCACAGAGGGTGGAGGTTGGTGGTGAGAGGTCACAGCCAGACCTTACAGCTCACTGGCCTGCGTAAATCCCTCCCATTGGTCTGCATCAGCAACCAAGGCTCAACTGCAGGAGGAGGGTGTACTCAGCCCACATGAAGGGTGAATCTCAAGTACCCAGCGTGGGTGAAAGGGGAGGCTGTGCCACTAGACCCTACAGGACACCTACTACATTAGGCCACACTACCAAGATATGGAATCAAAGCAGCTCTACCTAATACATAAAAACAAACAAAGGGAGGCTGCCAAAATGAGGAGACAAAAGAACATGGCCCAAATAAAAGAACAGATCAAAACTCCAGAAAAAGAGCTAAACAAAATGCAGATAAGCAATCCATCGAATGCAGAGTTCAAACACTGGTTATAAGGATGCTCCAGGAACTAAGTGAGGACCTCAGCAGCATAAAAACGAAGGAATATGCTGCCAGTCAGAAACAAAGGATTCAGTAATTGAAATGAAAAATTTATAGGGGAACAACAGTAGAGCTTTGAATCTTGGATGAAGCCAAGATTTAAATCAATGATATGAAATATAAGGAAGCAAAAAACAACCAATCAGAACAAGAAGAAGAAAAAAGAATCCCGCCAAAATGAGGATAGTATAAGCAGCCTCTGGGACAACTTCAAGAGGTACAACATTTGCATCATTGGGGTGCCAGAAGAAGAGAAAGAGCAAGAAATTGGAACTCTACTTAAAAAAATAATGAAAGAAAACGCCCCTCATTTGGTGAAGGAAATAGACATGCAAGTCCAGCAAGCACACAGAATCCCAAACAAGACTGATTTGAAGAGGCCCACTCAAAGACACATCATCATTAAAATGCCAAAGCTTAAAGATAAAGAGAGAATCTTAAAAGCAGTTAGTTACCTACTGGGGAGGTCCCATAAGACTGTCGGCTGATTTTTCAAAAGAAACTTTGAAGGCTAGAAGGGACTGGGAAGACATATTCAAAGTCATGAAAAGCAGGAGGGAACCTATAACCAAGACTGCTCTACCCAGCAAAGCTATCATTTAGAATAGAAGCGGATAAAGAGCTAGCTACCCAGACAAGAAAAAACTAAAGGAGTTCATTATCACCAAACCAATATTATATGAAATATTAAATGGACTTATTTAGCTCTGGCTGGTGTAGCTCAGTGGATTGAGTGTGGGCTTTGAACCAAAGGGTCACTGGTTTGATTCCCAGTCAGGACACATGCCTGAGTTGAGGGCCTGGTCCTTCAGTGAGGGCCTGATCGATGTGAGGGGCAACCAACTGATGTTTCTCTCCCTCTCTTTCTTCCTCCCTTCCTCTCTCTCTAAATACATAAATAAAATCTTTAAAAAAATAAAGGAACTTATTTTAAAAAAAGAAGACCCAAACTATGAACAATAAAATGGCCCAAAATACAAATCTATCAACAATTGAATCTAAAAAACAAAGTAAGCAAACAAGAAGAACAGAGACAGAATCAAGGATACAGAGAACGTTTTGATGATTGCCAGATGGGAGGGCATGTGGGGGAGAATGGGTGAAGAGGTGAGGGGACTAAGAAGTACAAACAGGTAGTTACAGAATAGGCAGGGGGATGTAAAGTACAGTATAGGACATGGAGTAGCCAAAGAACTTACACGCATGACCCGTGGACATGAACAATGGTGGGAGACTGACTGACTAAGGGACTTGGGGTGCTGGGTGGAGGGGGGCAGAGGGGGAAAATCAGAACAACTGTAATAGCATAATCAATAAAACATGATTTTAAAAAAAGAGCCACGCTGATACATAATGGCCCACTGCACCCTGGGTCATGGCACTCCATAAAACCACGGGTACGTTCATCAGGCTGTTCTCTCCCCTGTCCTTCTGCAGCAGTCACACTGCAGACAGCCGCCTCTCCCTGGTGCTCTCTTGTCCCTTCATGTCCCTGCCCCTGCAGCCTGCTGGTTGATCTCTTCGTGGACTGTCCCTTCCCTGGTTCTTCCTCTACCCCTGATACAGGCATTTCCCGAGGGTCACGCTTCAGAGCCCAAAGCTCCTTCCTGTTGTCCTGTCTCCTGGGAGAGGGAACGCCCACATTTCCGTCCACCCCAGCCCCCCACCTGGCCTGTGGTCCTGGGTGTCCAAATACCTGCTCAGCAGTCCGACTGGGAAAGTCAAATGCTCAAGTTCCTCCCACATCCCTTCTTCCTCCTCCTTTTTTTTTTTTTATTCCTCACCTGAGGTTGCGTTTATTGATTTTTAGAGAGACAGAAAGGGGTGCATAGGGGGTGGGGGAGAGAGAAAGAAACACTGATGTGAGAAAGAAACATTGATCCATTGCCTCCTGTATGTGCACTGACTGGGGATCGAACCTGCAGCCTTTTGGTGTACAGGACAATGGCTCCAACCCACTGAGCCACCTTGCCAGGGCTGGCCTTCCCTCTTTAAATTAGGACCATCATCATTCCAGTCATATAGCTTCAGAACAGTGTCACTATTGACTCTTCCTTGCCCCTTACCCCCTGCATAAAGTCAGCCACCAGCTGACTGGTTCCCCTGAGCAGCATCTCCAGTGTTTTTTTCATGTTAGTTTCTCTGCTCCCACGACCAGGGCCACATCAGGCCTGGGCAGTCCCCTCTCGGTCCTTCCCCTGCCCATCACACTGCACACATTTGCTAGGTCACTAGTCCTACAGTATCCTTTCAAGTGTCACCACCTTCCCCAACTCAGAGCCTTTGGTGACCTCTCTACTGCAGCTTGAAGTACCACCTCCAGATCTGGGGGATTAAGGCCACAGTCCGACCTCACTAATCATTTGCCAGTGTTTCAATCCAAGGTACTTTGACACGGGTTCTTAACCCGGACAGGAGAGTCTCCCTGTGGAAGCCCACTCTAGTTTGCACATTCTCACCTCCATACCTTTGTACTAGTGTTACCGCCTGCAAATAAAATTAAGGGGGCAATTTTGTTTTCTCAGGGTACACTATAATGATGTATATGTCCATGAGCAGATCCAAAAGGATCTAATCCAGCCAGAGAAGGAGGGCTTGCGGACGGCCAGAAATAGGTCCCAACTCAGAACAAGGGGCAGGGGTCCGGTCAAACAGTGACAGGGCAGGCCACCAACACAAACCTGGTGGTGTGGTGGTCAGTATGGGGGAGATCCAGTGTCTGGTACTGAAGACCCATTCAAGGCAAGATTAGTGTCAAAGGGCAGGACACCCCAACTGGGGTACAAGAAAAGAGGCTGGTGCTGGAAAACCAGAGCATGAAGATCCAAAGAGAACCCACAGCAGACAGTCAGCCCTAAACACTGCCTTCACCGTGTTCTGCATACGTTCAGCACGGGCTCCAGATCAGAGGTGGCAGATGCAAAGGACATGAAGACACCTTAGTCTCAAACCCACGGCAGACAGCACTAATCAATCATGGCACTCCTCCACCCTGAGAATAGGGTGGAGAAGGCGTTCTGAAGCATTCCGATGGCCTCAGAATCCTTCACACAAGATCTCCAAACACCGCTTGCCAGTTGATTAAAAAGCAGCACATGAGATAGATTCTATTAGTCATGCCTGGTCCCAAAGTCACAGGTAGGGACAAAGCTGCACGAGAGAATTCATTACATCATAATCACCTAGGGAGCTTACCAAAATTGATTGCCAGGTTCCACCTCCACAACCTCTGATCTGAGTTCGGAATGTGTACTTCCATAAGTCCCCGGGTGAGACTGATGCTAGTGGTCCAGGGACCACAGTTTGAGGGCCACCGCACTAGGTAAACCCATGTCATCTTGCCTCTTGTTCTCAATTCATCCGTCGGGCCTTTGGCCTCGGCTTAAAATGCCCTTTCCACCTCCATTCTCAGAGAACATCATTGAAACTATTTATATAATGTGACAACAAGTATGCAATATGCCGTGAGTGACACAGACAGGCAAAGTCCCTGCTCCTACAAAAGTCATAGTGTGGGAAAGGCAGCATGACCAGTATGATGGGCAATTACAGCTTAGTGTGAAAAGTGCTGTGTGGGGGACATGGTAACTAACACACAGCCAGAATGCCTCTCCCGGTCCTGGAAAGCCAGAGAAGGCGGCTCAGAGGAGGATGCAACTGAGCTGGGATTTGAAGGGTGAGAAAAAGGTAGTCAGGGAGAGAGAGGAGAAACTTACTGCCTTGGGTGGTTCCCCTTTTGCACACGAGTGTGTAGCACACAAGCATACTCTGCCTAACCTCCACGTCTAGAAGCTAACCTACCTGAACAAAGAGAGAATCTTTACATGGCATTGCTCAGAGGGCTGGGGCTCTAACAGACGTGGACGCTTTCCTACACTGATTGAATGCACACACTGCAACGGGCTGGGACTGTTCTGTGTTTGGGGAGGCACGGGAAAGGAGGAGAGGGGAATGTGAGGATGTGTGGGTTTGGCTGAAATCTGCCTCGTGGGCTTTTGGTGATTTCTGTGGCTGTGAGGATTTCTCTAATTACCTGTAGGACAGGGGATTTGACATCGAGCCCCTGCAGTAAGCACTGCCTCAGCCCAGTGTGCGCGCTCATACCAGCAGCCTATCCACGGACCGTGATTAATGGCCCACAGTCCCAGCCTTTGTGTTCAATCCCAGCCCAAGCCACCATCTGTGAACAGTCTCTTGCTTGAATAATAGCTGTGCCTAGCAAATTGTTTTGCACATTCATAAACAGAGACTAGGCGTTTTCCTCTGCTGCCTTAATTTTAATGATTAGGCTGAGCTCATTCCTACGAGCAATTTCTTTCCTAGGACAACGTTTGAGGGTCAGGGCCATTGCTCACCCTCAAGATTCGTTCCCCAAAGTAGCCTCTGAGGATGCTGGAGGGAGGCCCAGAGCTCTGATGAGTTCAAGGCTGCCTTTCTGACTGCCCCGTTGGTAGACCACGATTTCTTCCCCTTATTCCCCCACTTTCTAATACAGAAATTTATGTGGACATTTTCCTACCACATCCCCTTTCCTACTCCACCCATTTATTTGTATTTAGAATGTGGTTGGCTCACGTCCCTCTTTAGGTGGGACAAAAAGTAACAAAAACCCACCAGCGCTTCTTGGTCTCTTATCCATTCTTGTCTCTGCAAAAGATAGCACATACCGAAGGCTCGACAGATAGAAAATGAATAAAATAATTAAGGTGTTGATTCAATACACATCTGAAATGAAGAAATGAACCAGGTGTTTGCAGAGAAGGTTATATTTCCCTCCACTTCCCCCACCTGGGAGCCCCGACCACCCCACAGCCCAGGGCGTGAGGCAGCAAGTGCACAGTGAGCACCGGACCTGTGTCTGCATCACCTGTGGGGAGTACGCAGCTTACCCGGCTCACGCGCAGCGCTCCGGACACAGAAGGTACAAGCCAGCCTCGTCCGTATCATTCCAGGTCTACTCTTTGACCCAGTTTGTTGTTGAATTCGGTCCAGTGTTCGTTCATATAACATACCAAGGGAAGGACTACTCTAGGGATTTTACAACTGATTACAGACAGCAGTTCCAGAAATTTTTAAATAATGATTTTGTAATTCCCAGGGACCAGCATGCAGCATTTGCCTATGTATCATGCTTTCTCCAAGAAACACTCACTCTCAATGGGAACACCCTCTTTCTTGAACTGCCTGTGACCCTCAGGATGGAAAAAGCCAGAGGCCCGCAGTACAGAGTCTCAGACTTTGAGAAGCAGAACTGACCATGAGAACATCTGTCCAACACCCGTATTTCATGGGGAGGCAATTTTCCCAGGGGCAAGTTAGGGGCAGAGACTTGGGCCAAGAATTCACATGTCTTGCCTCGCCATCCAAAACTGGCTTCGAAAAAAAAGAAAACCTCACCGCCAAATCTTATGGGTCTAGGTAATAAGACCTCCTGCTTTACAAAAGTATAGTGGAGTTTTAGATTCACTGATGCTTTCAATGATAATTTGGTATTTGAAGGTCATAAGCACCTCCAAAATGTCTTTGTTCTTCAGTGTTGGGGTCTACTGTGTGTAAGATGCTGAACTAGAAGCTAAGATCATCCAAATTAAGAGCAAGTCACAGAACTCTACCCAACAATAACAAATAAGCAAATACATAGTCTTCAAACATCCATGAAACCAAAACTGCCCATATATCAGGCCACCATATAAACCTCACTACATTCTAAAGGCTATAACTCATTCAGAACTATATTTTTGAGCAAAAAAAACCCAAACAACAAAATTAGAAATTAATACAAAGAATTATTTTTAATCTATCCACTTGCACGTTTCAGACATTCCTTTAAGTACTCTTTGTTTACAGAGGCAATCAAAACGGAAATTATGAACTGTTTACAAAAATTGTTTCCAACCCCAGCCCTAACACTATCTGAACACTTTAAAGCAATCGTAGAATCTTTCAGTTTCTTTTTTTCCAAAAGGAGGCTGTTGCAAGCACATCGTGGGGCTGCTCAGCAGCTGCAATGGCAGCAGTGAGGAGCCAGCACGGGCATCTGCTGTCTCCCATTCAGCAGGGCAGGAAACCAGAGCGTGTTACACGTTGGAGAGACTAACAACCAAATTTCTAAGTTGAAGGCTTAGAAACTCATCACACGACTCTGAATCCCTTACTCCTGGTGAGGAAAGACCTGTTTTGAGAAAAGGAAGCTTGAAAGGAGATTTTGGGGGATGGGACAGCTGTGCGGGCGTATCCCCTCCTCAGGACACGGGGCACAGGGGCTCTTCTCCTTTGGGTTAAGAGAAAGGAGCTTCACTGAGATCACTGGAGGGTTTGAGTTGGTTTCCTTACAATTACCGGGACACAGAGCCCTGGGTCTGATTCCCGCCTGGAAAATTTAAAAGATTAGACACTGTAACATACGAGCAAAGGAGATGTGTACTGGCACTGTTCCCCTGGGGACTGCCAGGGCAGGCGATCTGTGAGCTCCGCTGCGGCCTAGACAGGGAGACAGCCAGGCGTGCTGGGGAGAGAGCCAGCCTGGATCTATCTGAAATCCCGCCTCAGAAAATCCCACGGGAAGGCGCAAGTGTAGAGGGACCACCGGAAAAACAGAGCAGAGGAAAGGGTAGCCGGCTAGAGGAAACTACGTGTGTATTAGGGGAAACAGAGTTCAAAATGTTCCCAGAAAGCGTCTCCGAAGAACCCACAAAAGGATCCATGAGAGAAGAGGTCAGCTCTAAAGACCCCCCAGATGATATTTTCCAACAGGCTGACCAAGTGAGAGCTTTCTGCCTTTCCTCCCCTTCTCTGTGCACCCAGCAGGTTGGAGACCCGGGTCCCCAGTGAGGGAGGGCGTATGAAAGGAGAGCAGGAGGACCCTCATCCCTTCTGGCCTGCAGCAGGTTCTGTTTGCAGAGGGGAGCAGAGTCACCGTTAAAGCATACAGGAAAGTTTGACTGTTACATAGACTGGACCGTTTTAGTAACTGAATTGAAACTGTGTTGTCAACTTCCAGTGGTCCTAGGAATTTTTATTACTTGAGAGTGATCAGGAAAGTCATAGACTACCTGCGTTTTCAACCGAGGCCAGTGAAAGAACTTCTACTGAATTACTTTTAAAAGAGCTGTGAGAGAAAAAAAAAAGTTCCTTATAATTGCATCCGTGAGTGTCTTGGTCAGCGTAGCGGTTTCACCACAAGCTCCATCTCCATTCTTTCCAGACTGGCTTTCAGGATGCTCTGGTACAAGGGCACCATGGAAGAACCAACAAGACAGTCTTTCATTTTATAAACTCTTCTCTTGCCCTCTTCCCTCCCCTAACTTCTACCAAGTATCAGCAGATTATGCTGCTATATAAAGGCTGCCGTTGGGAGACAGGGAAACACTTGATAGGAGAGATTTCGGGAGACACCGAAAGTACAAAAGGGAAGGTGGCTTTTCACTAGAAGGGGAGAATCGGGGCAACCAAGGCTAAAAGAAAGTAGGGTAGGAGTCCCAGAAAGGCAGAAAAGAGCATAATGAGGGGTTACCCTGGGGGTAAGCCTCCTGCTCTGGAGTCCTGCCTGGACCCCCGTTTGACACTGTTATTACTGGACATCAGTAACAGTGATGTGAGACAAGACTGACGACTACAAGGCAAGCCCAGAAAGTCAGGAGCCAGGCTTTCTCTGCTTCACCTGGAAATCCTCATGCAAATTCCTTAAACTGCTATGAACCAGTAAAGTTAGTCTTGGCTGACTCATATGCTCTGAGTATCGTTTCCAGGATAATGAGAGAGAAAGGGAGACAGGGTGTGGGGCAGCGGGTGGGGGGATGGATTTCATGGACAACACGTGAAATGAGCATCATTTCTAGTGGTCTGGTAAATAATTTTTGTATTGTTCCTGGGAGAAAGAGTATCTGGGAGATGTAGTTGAGGTGCCAAAATAATAGAATTCCTAAGATATTTTATTGATATTTGTGATTAGGGCTTTCCCCCAAACCTGCAATTTAACAGGGCTTTAAATAAACAGTAATTCACATGCACAGTATACAGGGTCTGTCCACAAAAAGTCCAGCCATTGTTAACAAGAGGAGAACGGTTTGCATAACATCAGTATAACCTGGCAGCCAAGAGAGTGGACTGGAATGCACATGCATGAACAATGCTGACTTCAGTGTACTAGTCAGTGGGGCTGGTAGACGCTTGAGTGAGCATGTGTACTGTGTGGCCATTGCATTCAAAATGACTGAGCAAGTAGAGCAACAAATCTGCATCCAATTTTGTGTTAAGCTTGAACATTCCTCTGCAGAAAGTATTTGGATGATTCAGAAGGCTGTGGCTATGGGCAACTGGTGTTTGGCAGCTTCATCACGACAATGCACCCACTTACACATCACATCTCGTGCAGAGGTTTTTGGCAAAACATCAAACCACCCAGGTGACTCAGTCCCTACAGCCCAGATTTGGTGCTCTGTGACTTTTGGCTTTTCCCAAAACTAAAATCATTTTTGAAAGGGAAGAGATTTCAGATCATCAATGAGATTCAAGAAACACGCCGGGGTAGCTGAACACGATTAGGAGAACAGTGTGAGGTCCCAAAGTGTCTACTTTGAAGGGAACTGAGGCGTCATGGTCCTGGGCACAATGCTTCTTGTATCTTGTATCTTCTTCCATAAATGCCTTGATCTTTGCTAGGTCGTGGCTGGATACTTTCTGGCAGACCTCATACATTCCATTTATAACCCAGCCCCAATTAAGCCTCTACAGTCTCACACTATTTCCCACTCCCTATGACCAGAATACACGCCCCATACCATGACATGCTTTAAGACTCAGTGGCTTAAGAGAAAACAAAATGGTCCAAAATGAAGTGATGAAAATAAATAAAATGAAACTGAGTTATATGCGCACTAATTACTGTGCTGGGACAGCTTACAAAATCTGGAAATGCTGATGTACAAAACAGCCACTCATCCATCAAGACCTGACTTGGTGGCCAGCCCCTGTGTGGGGGCCCCTTGAACCCCAAAGGGAAACCAGCATTTCCTGGAGCCACCACTTGCTCATTTTTAAAGCAGTGCAGTGCGGTGGGTGTCATGTTCTGCATCTGAACAGATAAAGGAACCGAAGCTCCGATGGCTGAAATATTTTACCCAAGGGCACACCCAGATGGAAGGTGGGAAACTAACCCCTATTACAAGCTGTCACGGCCCCGAAAGTACACAGTACTAAGGTATGCACTTTCTCATTTAATACAATAGCCTCCAAGGCAATGAATATTACTCCCTGAGCACAGACGAGCAAATGGTCCATCCTGCCCAGTGATGCAGGGGTAGGAAAGGCAGGTGTTCAACCCCACTTGCATATAACCCCAGGTCACCACGCTACTTCTTCAGAAACAGTCCCTGCAATGCCCCCTTCACCCCCTCCACTGGGCCAATGGCACCCCCCAGCTAGAGCACAGCTGGTGAACTCACTCCCTCCTGCCCTACACAGGTTCAAGGCCCTGCCGTAGCTCACTGTCACCGGTCACACTGAGGCGGATGATCCCATGCCTAGGTTTCAAAATCCTCTATAATAAGCTAGAGTAACATTAACTTACTGAATGTTATTTCTATCACACAAACTTGTGAAAAACTTTGAGAACTGCAAAAAAAAAAAGGTATCTTTTCCAGGAAATAATTAGTCATTGTTTAATAACCTTTTCCGGATCGTCTGATTTTATAGGTCTGCACCTTTCACTCTCTTGAGCTCAGCTCTTTAACAACTCCATGAGCTGTAGAAAATTGACAGTAATGGAAATGAGTTTTGTCAGTGGAGATGCAGATAACAAGCCATCCCTGCTCCCCAAGAGGCCAATTTCTCGTGTAAAGCAGATTCCCGTCAGCACCCCAGTGGCCCGCACACGTGCTTGCCCCCTGCTTTGAACCAGTCGTAACATCGTACTGGTTCCATCATAAATGAGTGAGCTGAAGAAAATCCTTTATAAACGTTCACTTAATATTTGAAAGAGAATTGTGATTTTTTACCTTTTCTTTAAAAATTATTTCTTAACATTTCCGCTGCTGCCTGGGGTACTGGATAGTTAGTGTGGATTCCTTGCTGATCTAGAGACACACGCTGTCTCTCCTTTTTCGTGTCGCAGTTCCCCCTCCCACGGGCTGCACACACCCCAGACACATCCTCTGTCTCCCAGGAGGAGCCAAAGAAAAGGGAGAACGTGAGAAGGAATACAACAATAAATCCAATACCAGTAAACTACGGATTAGGTGAGAGCAAACTGCGGTCCCTTGGCCAAAGCCAGCTTGCCGCCTGCTCTGAAAACAGTTCCACGGGAACGCAGCCAGGTCCCTTACGCACCGTCTCGGGCCGCAGTGGCAGAGCTGAGTGGTTGCAACAGACAGTGTCCTGCGGGCAAGGCCTACAGGCTGGTCCTTTACACAGAAAGTTTCTTGAATTCTTGGGCACAGTCTTTATTCTCTTCAGAGTTCATAATCTTGTGAAGGGAAGTCATGCGTATACATTGACGAGAATTAAAAATGACAATTTAGAAACGTTGGTCCCATGCTTGGGCAGCGGTGGGGGTGGTGATGAAAGGCGGTGGAAGTGTTGAGGGCGGATGGAAACGCAACCGACAGGCTTCAACAACCCCGCAGTGGAACAGCAAAGCCACGCCGTGGAGACTACTAATTTGTTATTGGAAAAGATCTGAAACACACCAAAACACAGTGGGAAACACTGCCATGCTCAGCTTCCCTCACCGCAGAGTTGTCGTGTTCGCGTCAGAGTTTATTTTTGCAGTCTTTCCTTAACTTGGGAGGCAAGGCCAGGTGCCCTTCCTTCCTTAACTGACTGTGAAATGAACAGGGTCCATGGACTGTTTACTGTGGTCCCAGATCTCAAGCATCCCCCCGTGGTAGTGGTTCATTTGTTTCAATTTCTTACTTTTATTTCATTTGTATTTTTTAAAAATAACATCAATATGGTCCAAAATTCAAAAGGTGCAAAAGAATAAACAATAAAACATTCTCCTCCTATTTCCCTACCCTAGCTACTCCTTATAATGAACAACATACAAATTTCTTATTTTTCCTTCTACAGGTATTTTATGTATATCTGATCAGATATGCATGTATATTTGTTATTCCACTTTCTTTTTCTTTTCTTTTTTAACCCTAAAAAGGAAGGCTTTAACCTGGGCTGGTATAGCTCAGTGGATTGAGTGCGGGCCTGCGAACCAAAGGACTGCAGTTCGATTCCCAGTCAGGGCACATGCCTGGGTTGCAGGCCAGTTCCCAGCAGGGGACCCACGAGAGGCAACCATACATTGATAAATGTCTCTCTCTCCCTCTCTCCTTCCCTTCCCCTCTAAAGATAAATAAATACAATATTTTTTAAAGGAAGGCTTTTTATTCTATTACTAAATGTTTGAACTTACAAAAGTGACAAAGTGCATTAAGAATGCAAATCAATCATTTTTTACTTCTTTTTCTTTTTTTTTGCAGATAATTCCTTAAAGTGTATGGTCTGTACATTGCCTACACCAAAAAACTTTTGAACACTGGAAATGCCGTCCCTGCATTGAAAACAACTATAGTACGAAGCAAGAGCCACGCCTGTCATTCAGGGAGTAGAACTGAGAGTGACGCTGCTTCTAGCCCCTCTCTGCCGCTCCCGGCCCCACACGCATTGGAGGGGAGGAGGGTCAACGCACAGCAAAACGGGTAAGTCACGTCTGCACACATTCGACTAAACACTTGCAGCGACTACAAACACATCTGCAAAAATGCTCACCATGAATCCTTACAAAAATGCAACTAAAATAGCAGTAAGAGTACAAAACAAATCTACTTAAAAAGCTAAAATTAATAAAGTTCAAACAAATCAACAGTTTGTGAGTGGGGCAGAAATGGAATTTTCCTACACCATTGGTAAGAATCCAAAAAGTTACAAGCAGTTTACATCATATTTTGTTAGAGTCTTTAAAATTTAAACATTTGACTCCTGAGAAATGTCTACTCTGAATATTTGTATAAAGTTTAGCTCAGATAGATGGTTACTCAAGAGTTTTCTTCAGTGTCTTTACAATGAACAAGAAGATAACACTCCCCAAGACCTAAGCATTCATTTCCTGAGTGCGAACTATCCAACATCAAGAGGGCATAACCTTATGGCCAAACACTTTCTTTTTACAGTTTTTTTCTTTTCACCCAGGACTTCATTTTGGTAATCCATCCAGATTCGCACATAAAGAAATTCTCATTCTGTTTATGCAAGATTTCATAGCAGTCATTTGTATATGAATAAAATATACTTTATTTGACCAGTTTTCTTTCTATGGCATTTAGACTGTTTCCAATCATTTGTGATTACAAACAGGCCACAATAAGTAACCCTGCGCATCTGTTGCTCCTCTAAATAGAAGGATATCAATAGGCTGAGAAGTGGAATTACTAGGTCAAAGAGTATGTGCTTTTATAATTTTGATAAATACTGCCAAGATGTTTTCCAAGGAGAAGGTGCCAAAATTACACTTTCACCAGCCATGTGCAAGGAAGCCCAAGTCTCACCATCTCAGAAGAAATGACCCTTTCTGGTCTTCAATGCTCTAAGAAGTGACAAATGGCATCTTGGTGTAACATGTAACACAGAATTGCATTTTCCTTACTATGAATGAAGCTGAGCATCATTTCCGATTATTAAGTCATTTGCATTTGAATCTCTAAGAACTGTGTGTTAAAGTACTTTTGACCCATTTTCTTTCCAACTATTGGTCATTTCCTGTGGGGAGAAAAGTGGCCCTTTAAAGCCCATGCAAAAACGCATGACCATGACAGTCTGGGGGCAGAGAAGTCAGTCAGGCAGCAGGCTTTTAAACTCCTTCCCGGATAAATGGGCTGTGTGCCTGGACCACGTGCAGGCCTTCCCTCTGTGGCACCCCATTACCTGTAAAATGAAGTCTGGGCCCCTCAGTGTGGCAGACAAGGCCCTTCGTGCTCCAGCAACACCAAAGAGCGTGTGCTGCCTCACACCCCTCCCCCGGCTCCCGCCTCTGTGTCTTTGTTTCCCAGGCCATGGCCTCTGTCCCCGTATTGCCCCGCCTTTCTTTGCCCAGAAATTCCTTCCATAGTCTTGAAGGTTCAGTATGAGGGTCATATTCTCCAAGAAATCATTCCTGAACCCAAAATTGTATCACATGCCTCTCCCCTGGGACCATGTGAACGCTTCTGTTACAATTAGCTCTGAAGTGTCCATCACCCCTATGAAACTGCAATTTCTTCAAGGGCAAAAATTGGGTTATCTCCTTTGATCTTCTACCTTAAGAAAGACCCAAAACGTCATAAAAAGTTAGCCATATGATTTTGAATATGCCCTTCATTTGCGAAGAGCAGATAGACGACTTAACGGAAGTCATTTGATATGGTGACTACAGGCCTTTCCTGAATGAAGGTATTAATTTGCTCAGTAGAGGTCGAGTTGAATATAACTCAAAAGTGATGGGAAAATGGTGGTATGAATGAGGCAACGGGATCAGGAGAGAGTTTGAGGCCTCCTGAGTCTGATACCCAGGCAGAAAGTCTTACACACCTTCGGTGCCCTGGACATGGATAGGCCCTCAAGGTGAACGGCCTGCCTGATTCACAACAGAAGAGAAGAAGCAAAGAGAGAAGTGGAGGGGCGGGAAGGAGTTGGCTGTTTAGCCTGAAGATTATACTAACTTGTGCCAAGTTGAAAGAGCTAACAAGGGCTATACTTGCCATTACACAGCCAGCCGCACTACAGTGACTGGGAGCCTGCATCCAAGCGGCTGATAGGCTATCCAGGGCAGGCTGTGTTGGAGGGGCCAGGGAACTCATTTCTGCCAGATTTCCAAGGTGTCAAGCCCTGGGCAAGAGTCCGCACGTACATTATCCTGACATCTTCTTGACCATGTTATCAGGATGGTACTCATTTTCATGTAAGAAAGCAAAGGTGCAAAGAATCAAAGTAACTTGTATGAGGCCACTGGGTAATAAGTAAAGATGTTGATGTCAATGGCGATGATGCTAAGTTACATTATTGAGCACTAGCAGGCACTGTTATGGGCACTTTATGTTCATTATTTCATTTAAATACTATTTTTCTTTCATAGAAATTCTGTTTTGCACCTCTTTCACAGATGGAAAAACTGAGGCACAGCAAGTTATGTCTTTGCACACAGTAAGTTAGTGGCTAAGCCAGGATATGAACTTATGATATCTGGCTCTGGAGTTGAAGCTCTTGTAAGCCCCGGCTTATTCCTGCCTGTCCCTCAGGGAGGCTATGTTGAAATGCACACCCATCTAATGGGATTTCTGTTGAGTAACTGCCCGAAGTCTCATCTTATCACATTCCACGATTAAAGTACAGTCACTATCAGCTACTAAATATTCTCTTGACTGATAGTGAAAAGACCTCACTGTAAGGGCAACCGTGAAGTGGGGACTCCCCTGAACCACCACGGTGACTGAGGCCAGGAGCAGAATGCAAGGGACAGCTGAGAAGGAGGGAGGGGAAGCTCTGAGGGGACATCAGGAGGTGAGACAGACGCCTTTGAAGGTCTCCGGCCAAATGGGACCAAGCCCTTCAAATCCAGAGGAAAGGAAGGCTGTGTCTGGGGAAGGAGTTTTGGGGACTGGCCGTGACTGGCAGATGGGGAGGAGCCCGCCAGGGCCTGACAAAGGAGACCTGGCCACACCTTCCCTAGAAGGCCTTGCTGCTCATTTCCAGTCTCAACAGATAGCAGAGCCACCTCTCAGAACCTGGCCCAAGTGGCAGGCATTTGGTAGGAGTCACAGCCCAGGGCCATGAATGCTTTATTTCTCTCTCCAAACCAGTAAAATACTTGGTAGTGTGATGGGGGGAAAAAAAATCTCAAAACACATTATTTTACAAAAGAACATAACTCAATTATTTTCAGACAGCAGAAAGGGAAAATCCATTTCTCACCACATTTAATTTTCTCACTCTTTCTTTTATCCCTCCCAAATCTTGGTCCCTGCATCTGGAATGTGATCCTGATGTGCACTCCCCATCTTCTGCCAGAAAGGACTCCGGTTGCTGGATTCTGCCAAGACACTTAATCCAGCCCCCGCCCATATTAAAACTGCAGGCGGAGAGTGAGCAAGGGCGTGGGGAGCTGCACGGCCTCAATGCCTCAAATACTTTCTCAAAACCTGGCAGCCTCCCCGCTGCTCTTGGCTGTGCGGCCCACACCCTCTTGGGGAAGCCAGTCTGCAGGGCGTCACACCAGTTGGACTTGCCGAAATACACACTGAAGAGTGTGTCAGCTCCCACTGGCCACAAGCAGTAGCCAAGGAAACGCACGCCTCCAGCCAAGCCATCTCCGTGATGCAATGCCAGAGCGGGAACGGCAACACTGTGGTCACTGCAGTGCACAAGTCCCCAGCACACTGCCTGTCCTATCTGCAGCAGCCTCCAAACCCCGGGGCTTCTGCTGTGAGCCAGCTAGGATGGGAGGCAGGGAGGCAGGAAGGCAGAGGGAGGGGACATTCCTTTGCTTTCTCTCCACCTGCTGTGCTTGCACAGATGAGCAGGGGCATGTAGGGAAGGGAAGTAATGATCCTTGGCCCAGACGTCACAAGCCACAAATGGAGCAGCTACCATGGATATGCTCTTCTTACTCCAAATCCATGAGGAAGATGTCACCTTGCACACTCAGGAGGTGGAGAGGCAGAGGCTGAGCGGGGGATCCCTACTGCTCCGCTCTGGGCCTCTTGGCTACACATCACTGCCTCCCTACTAATGTGCGACTAATGTCCTGGGGCCAAAGCTCCCCTTAGGGAAAGGGGCTGTGAGGGCCCAAGGAAGTAGTGGGGGAGGGCAGGTCCGGGCCCCTCAATGCTGGAACGGCTTAGGCGTACCCCAGTCTGGCCTACGACCGTGCTCTGGGCTCCAGGGGTATGGGCACCACACTAAGGAAGCAGCGTACACCACATGAGCTTTGATGACTGTGATCTCGTCAGTCCTGGCTTGCTTAATACAGAAAGAGATTGTGTCCCTGTTAAATAAAGTTCCCTCCTTCTGTCTTTCCATCCCTCCCTCCCTCTCCTTTGCTCAGTTTCTTCCTTTTCTGTTCTTCTCTCAGCTTTTTGTTCATTCATTCAACCCATTTTCATTCCGTACCAACTATGTACCAAGTATTTTTTCTGGGCTTTGGGGACACAGCAGGGGATGAGGCACTAGGTCTCCTCTCTCACCAAGCAGTGTTCCATTGTGGCGGGGGGGGGGGGGCAGTCAGTCAATAGATAAGAAAACAAATGCCCTCCTCACACCAGACTATATGAACGCGTATAGAACTAGAATGGCAGAGCAGACTGGAAGAGATCGCTGTGTGGCCAGTCCAGTCTGGTGCTCACAGAAGGGCTTCAGGCCCCACAAGAAACTATTTGCAAAGAGTGCTTGTCAACCTCATTGGAAGAAGAAACTAAACAGAATGTCCTAGAAAAGAAAGTAATTAGAACTAACTGGAAGAACCTAAATTAGAACACCTGGGAAAGGGTTACCCTAGGACACCTTGTGTGACACATGAAGAACGTGACCCTGGGTCCGGCTGGTGGAAACTGAGTCAAGAAGCAGCATCCCCGCTGGGCCTTTCATCCATTAACTCAACTCCCAAGGGCCCAGGCCTGGCCCCCGAGCACATGGTCCCAGCTGAGCGCCACTGAACAACACGTGATCCTGTGACACCTGGGGCTGTAGGTCCAACAAGAAATGAACCTCTGAACAGGCAGGGCAATAAACTGAGAGATGTTCATCTGCAGACACACACACGCACGGACGATTTCAAACTAGCTGGAGTGAGTCCTGGTCAGAAAGTCACGTGGTTTGGACATCAGTTTCAAAGAAAGAATAGCACCCTGGGAAACTGGGTAATCCCAGGAGGCCAGACGGACACTCACCTTTCACATCGGGCACGTTACACCAGCCTTTCACTGTTGGTGGTTTGTGCCAGGAAAACCTCTCTCTGAAGCATTATTTGATCTGCAGGACATTGAAATCTCCATAAAGGGGACTCTCCCCCTAAACAAGGTCATGTATGTGTATGTAAAAGTATCTGGTACAGGGTTTAGCTCACTGAGGGCATTTGGCAAATGTTATTTTTGTTTTACAGAACATTTGTAATGTTTCTGTGTTAAAACAACAGGATTCCTTGGGAGGAAGAGGTCCTCAGATGCAATACTTTTATCCACCTGCCAGACGCGGGCGCAAGCACCCCGTGGGCACCAGAGACGCCAGGAAGAACGAGGCTGTGCGGCTCCCGGGGGGACCTCCCATAAGATGCGGAGCTCTATGCAGAACCAGAGTTCCGCATTAGGAACTGAAAGACACTGATTGCCACCACCCCACCCCCTTGTTGACTGGGCAGTGACAACGCAGGCCTCACTTTAGACGGGAGAAACTTTACAGGTAACCTAGGCCCCATCCCTTGGGCCTGGGACACAGGCGGCCTGCTCAAGGCCACACACCGCACTCATGTCATCTGTCAGCTCATCCTATGCATGTTAGCAATTGCACAGGTAGAAATAATTAAGGTTAGGGCCGAACACTTTTAAGGTGAGACCTCATGAGCTGAGTGGATTTGGGTTAAATAAGTAAAAGGGGCCTTCAGCTAGCTCACCGAATACTCCCTGAGCACAGTCTGGAGAAGTACGATCTGGGATCACAATAAAAACCAAAGCCGTCTTTGCAGTCCTGCCTACCCAGATGCGTCTGAGGCCACTCTAGTGGCACCCTGCTTGACACTGTCCCCTCCCTCAGCTCTGGACACTCTTCTCTCCTTGTGTGCCTCCTTGCTTCCTGGCCTCTCCTTCTCATTCTCCTTCATCAGCCCCCCTTTCTTGACAGCCCCTCGGATACTGATGCTCGCCAGGGTCTGTCCTCAGCGCCTTCCCCTCTCGGTCACCTGGCAATCCCATCCACGCTCTGGAGTGCACGTGTGTGAATCTCATTATCAGTCCCCACTGTACTTTCCACACTCAGAAGGGAGGGAGCAAAGCTGAGGTCACATAAGCAGCCAGTGGCAGAGTCAGGATCTGAATCCGGGTCTGATTCTCAGGCCCCTGCCTCCCTTACGAAGCGGCTGGGCCTTCATCGTCTGGGCACTGAAGAAGTAGTGGAGACGCTACATCACGAAGATGACCTAGGAATAAGTGGCTCCTGTTATTTTGGGGTCCCACACACCCTTTTTAGAACTGTATCAAAGCATGGACTTTCGCAGCGAAGCCGACATAGGAATGCGTTTGTAGAGAAAATGTTTTATATACAATTTAAAGGCTGTCCTGGATTCCCCTGAAGCTCATCAATGATTCCCTCTGGGCCAGGGACCTCAGATTTAAGGAACTATCCTGTACAGACACAGAAAACATCTTCAAAGTGCTTTAAATAAAGCCATAGTTTAGGTGTTCCCCCTCACCTGCTCTGCCTTGCTTCTAGTAAGTGAACTGAAAACTGCGTCACATCATGGATTCTTTTGCAATCAGGTAAAGTGGTTTCTAATAAAAAAAATAATAACACTGGACACTTGACTGTTACCATGGCTTATTCTGTTATCAAAACCTGTACTAGGCCTGAACCAATCAAAGGTGTGTCACACGGACATTTTATTTTCCTCAGCCCCACTGTCTGTCAAAGTGGGATGTCCCTGGATGAAAACAGAGAAACGTTGCTTCTGCATCACACGCCACTCATCTGTTGACACGAGAAGGGTCTGACAGAGACGCTGTGCTTGCTAAGTGTTCGGCAAGGCGTCTGGTGCACGAGATGGAGTTGAACACACGGAGGTTACCGCCTGCAAGGGCCCAGGAAGGCTGGCCAGGGCCCGCCCTCACGGCCTCACCTCCTGACCCTCCTGCCTGCTCAGCCTCTCGACAAGCCACTTCCCAGAGCTTTCCGGCTGCTGGGCCTTCACTCGTGCCGTTCCCTCCTTCTTGAATGTCTTCTGCCAATGTGTCTATATGGAAAATTCCATCAAGATCCTGCTTAAATGTTAAGCTTTCCATTACCTCTCTCCCCCCACCCAAACTGTGGTTGGAACTCATTTTCCTTTCACTGGATCTCATAAAGCCACTGTGGATAAACCTCTTCATAGCACATGTGATACTGTGTTACAATTATTCCTTTCTTTCCCCGGGTACCTTGGGGCTCCCGAGGACAGGACGCTGTCTCTAACATTTGTATCCCGAGCAGACCACAGAGGATCTCAGCAAATACTCTTTGAAATGAACTCATCGACACTAGCAAATCCTTTCAAACTCTTTCTAAATCCCAAGGTCTCTAAAAGCTTTAGTAAAGTTCAAGCATGTTCCAATTTACCTGTTTTTTAAAGACCCATAACTGCTCATAACTGACCCAGCAGACACAGCAGTGCCTGCTACTCAGCTCTAGGGCCACGACTATGCGAAACATCCTGTAATTTATGTCCATACGAAGTTCAAAGTTGTTGCCAAGGGAAAGAAACATGCCTGCTTCTCAGAAACAATGGCTGGCAACCACCAGGGCTTTGGATAAACTCAGGCCATGTGTCTTTGGCCAGAAGTTTACCTTATGGACCGATCGTCAAGCCGTAACCTGGCTGAGGACAGCCCGTAATAGAAACAGTAACACTGAGAGTGACGATCCTGGAAGTTTCCATCTTTCCAAATGAACATTCAGCATGTTCTTGGTCGGGAAAGGATGCTGAGGACAAAGAGGACAGGAGAGTATCAACTCTGCTGAAGTTGCCAACCTGCCAAAAATGAGTGGACATTGTCATCTTTTCTTTTAAAGTTTAATTAATAGACCCACTTTGGAAGCCAAGGAAGAAAGATGTAAGAAGTATAATAGGTTGTCGGGATTCTTCAAAAGGAGCTTTTCATTGGTTAGCTGCACAAATGCCTTGAGAAGTTTATAAAATAACCAGGGTTGAAAAAGTATGATAGAAAATCCAAATGACAGAGAATGGTTTTCCTAAATGCAGGCCAGGGTCAGCAATACCAGCATTTGGCAACTGACTCCTGAATCAATGTGGCCCCTGTCAGGGAGCAGGGCACGGGGCCGGGCATGGACCCAGGTGGGAGACCCGCTGCAGAAAGGAAAGTGGCTTCCACGCTCTCTCCAGTTGAGTCTCTCCTTGGAAGAAACAGGACCAGCCCAGGAGAGGGGCCGGGGGATGTCATCTCCAGGCCCTGGTGAGAATGCAGATCAGACAGGACGTAGCTCTGACCAAGTGCTTGCAGCCTCGGCCCGGGTAACGAGGGCAGGAATGCATGAGAAGGGTTCAGATACAGTTTTGAGGTTACAAAAGGACTGCGTAGTTTTTGTCCAAGGAGGAATTAAGAGCAGAGATGGCTGGAAGAAGTAGCAAGGTCTGCCGTGCCACAAAATCCGCACACGGGGAGAAAGAGCGGTATGGAGAGGGTAAGAGCAACAACAGAAGCAACAGAGTTTAAGGGCCTATCGCACGTGTCTGTTTTACTTGTGTATACTTTCCCTAAAGACAGGGCTTCCCCCTCTTTTTCCATCAGTAATAATGAGGTCTGCAGTGTAGTGTTACAGTGGGGAATGCAGAAAACGCAGCTGGGCCCTAGGTAGCAGACTGGCCTGCCCCTCACCAGCTGCATTTAGGCCTCGATTCTACTTCAGAAGCCAGCGTGGGCCCGACGACCACGACAGCCCTTTGCAGGGCCCGTGTCTGTGGCTGATTTACCACGTGGCACTAACCTGTGAGGCGGGCGGTTTCCCGCAGCACACGTGGACTTCTAGCGCTGCCCCACGTTCCTCAACCGCTCACCAGGGCCTGGAGCTGGCCTTGGGAGCACTTCCTGAACCGAGGTCGTGGGCGCCCCAGCTGGTGCTCAAAGCAAAGCAGGGTGTCTGATTGTGGTCCTTGAACACAGGGACCCCAGCGGCCTCACGGACCAGATCAGCTTAAAGGTAATAAAACCACCAATCCTCCCAGTGGTGTTTCTTGGAAGACTTATCATCATGCTCCATGCAGTGAAAGGGGAGAAGTGTGGCCACACGCTTTGCCTACAACTACATCCTTATAAAAAGGAGACGCTCCAAAACCAGGGCTGGCACACCCTGGTCACCAACCCTGTTCCTTTTTCTCTTTGCCCTTCCCCAAGGCCTCAGTTTACCTCGCTTGCCCTCCTCTCTCCCTCCTCATCTTTCATGGACATCTCAAGCTTGTTGGCCGCTGTTTCTAGATGAATGTTTGTGGAACAAAGAAATTCATCGTCAGAGTTGTGTGTGTGACGGGCTAGGTCAGTGGCAGCTCCAAAGCAGAGCTCAGGCTCCAGATTCCCAAAGGGCTCACCCCTGCTGCTCCGCCTGCGCAGCACAGGTTGTCTGAATTCCCGGGCCCGGGGCTGCCCACAGAAATGCACGCTTCAAAGCAAAGGTGCCAAAAAGGGACACTAAACAGGCAACATTCTCCCCTTGTGTTATACATTGGAAAGCATAACTGGGGGACATTTTTAGTGAGTGAGAGGGTCAAACTCAAAGACAAAACAGAGTCAGCTTAAAATAATGCAGCGTAAGCTAAGGTGCTCCACCTTGTTTTCAGTGCCACCATACAATTTCTTCTCTTTTCTGGTACTTTGCAATTTATATAATTAAAATCCTGGAAATCTATCACGCCAGCTGGGTGAGGATACACTATAACTGCGCTAAAATAAAATATAGACAGAGATGTAATTATCATGCTGCTCAGGCTTTTCAAATAACAGTGTGTCAGCACTTCCATCAACCGATTTACATTACATTAAAATTAATGGACTGTAACCCTCTGCTCCTGGTGAAATGGACCATCCCCCGTCCTCCCCTCCTGCTCTAACATCCTTCCTGAGACCAGCTGCGGACCGCTCCCCCTGGCTGGGACCACACTGAATCTCCCTCTCAGTTACAAAGCCCCTGTGGCCTCCAAGAGTTAAGGACTCCCATCCTGTTCCAAACACACGCATGCACACCCAGCCTCAGCCCACTTCTCCAAAACACATGAAGGCAAAACAAAGCAAAACAAAACCTGCTTCATCTCTCTGCGGTCCTTCCCTTTCTTTAGTGACCTCTGACCAGCGCTGGGGGTTGTTAACTTTCACTGCAAGTGTGCCATCCAGTGAAGAAAAGAAGGGGAAGCTCCCTCCCAGAGGTGAGTGAACCAGAGGCAATACAGGATTGTCAAGGCCAAGGCCATGAGCTCTGGGTTGGCGTTGCTGACAGATGCTAGACAGACACAGAAGTGATGAGTCCAGCTAGTGGCCACATCCTCAAGAAGCTTGTCTTTGGAAGACAGGGGGAGCCAGAACAGCATCTGCATAAGTGAGCAGACTCACGTCATCACAATTTTCTAGAAAGTGGAAATGCGCATGGATGGAAGAAGAAGGAGAGAACAAGGAAGAGGAGGGGTCCACACTGAAAAAACAACTAAGAAAGGGAAACAACATTTTGGGGTGCTTTTCTGGGCTGGGCACTTATGTATCCAATTTATCCTTAGAACACACTATATCTCATTTCATCCCCACACATCACAGTAGCCTCATCTTATATTAAAACTCAGAAGTTCAGAGAAGTTAAACACTTTGTCATGATCTTACTGCCACAAAGAACTGATGTGGGCTTCGAACCAGGTGAGCCTGGCCTCCACACCCTGGTTTCTCCACCTCTCTGCACTCTGAAGAGCTGGGGATGAGATGGGCCTGATGTGGGTTGCAGGGTGAGTCAGAGAAAGAGAATGCATGTCTGAAGTCCTGCCTGAACAGTTGTAGAGACTGGAAGAGGTGACTAACTGTAAAGAAAAATGAATTTCAGAACAAAAAGGCAGGAATTTGGCACAGACCTGCCTATTTCAGTAAGAGCACTGCTCCCCGGTGCAGGGGTTCACCCTGGAGATCTGGCACTTACTCCAAAGATGCCACTGTCACTCAAAATGTTGAAAACAGGTCCAGAACAAAGGGCACGGTTCTTTAAGTGGCACCGTGCTAATAAGCGTTTATCCTTTGGAGCCAAATCTGGAGCAAAGGTTGTTCTGGGAAGTGTACGTTGTAATTAAAGGCTAAAACAGCCAGTAGGATTGTGTATGACTATAAAACAGAGAGACTGCATGTTCAGTAGCTCTACCTGGCTCTGCACATGAGCAAGGGCTGAGCTCCAGGCTGCTTCCTGGAGCGGTGGTATCACCAGAGCACACACTCTCAGGGTGTCTCTGCTGAACGGCAGCACACGTCTAGATACCGAATCCCGGCAAACAGCTGTTCTGACAGGAAACAGGAAAAACGGAGGACAGAGGTGGCACTCCTGAGCTCCAGACTTCCAGACCAGCAACATCAGCCCCTATCAGGGCTCATGGAAGGGCAGGATCTCCAGACCTACTGAGCCGGAGTGTCTGCACTTTTCCACGTCCACGTGGTTCTGCTGCATATTGAAGTTTGAGAAGCACCGATGAAGGAAGAGGCCCGATGCCAAGGGCTGAGGACTGAGGAACTGAAAAACAGCCTGGAACTGAGGTTTCCAGGAATGACCCCAAAAGCAAGCCTTTCAAAAGCTCACACAAGCAGCAGTTTGATTACTCGCATTCTTAACTGCTGCAACTCTACGTCCCAGAGTTTCCAACAGTCTCAGTGTCAAATATTCTGTTCCATTTGCAGACCATGATTCCTAATGGTCTGGGGCAATGGGGATGGACCACAGGTGTTGTGAATGAGCACCCAGGGGTGGGACCAGTGAGGCTGCTCCGTGTGGGTGTGGAGGCAGGCCAGTCGGCCTGCAGGGCTGCCAGTTGGGCAATTAAAGTGAAGTCGAAATGAAGGGCGGTCAGGGAAGGATCAAGGTTAAATCTGGAGGATGAAGAGAGGGTTTATGCACTAAATACCAGAGCTGTCCAACAGAACTTACTGCAAAAATGGAATGTTCTCTATCTACACTGTTCAGTACAATAGCTGCTAGCCACTTGTGGCTATTGAGCACTTGAAATATAGTGAGCATGCCTGAGAGACTAAACTTTATTTTTTAATATATTTGATTGATTATGCTCTTATAATTGTTCTTCTTTTTTCTCCCCTTTATTCCCCTCTGCCCTGCACCACTCTCCCACCATTATTCCCCCACCTTAGTTCATGTCCACGGATCGTACATACAAGTTCTTCGGCTTCTCCATTTCCCATACTGTTCTTAACCTCCCCCTGTCTATTTTGTGCCAACCATCTGTGCTCCTTATTCCCTGCACCTTTCTCCCCCATTCTCCTCCCTCCACCTCCCCTCTGATAACCTCTACGTGATCTCCGTTTCTGTGGTTCTGTTCCCGTGCTAGTTGTTTGCTTAGTTTGTTTTTTTAGGCTCAGTTGTTGATAGCTGTGAGTTTGTTCATTTTACTATTCATAGTTTTGATCATCTTCTTTTTCTTAGATAAGTCCCTTTAATATTTTATATGGTTAGGGTTTGGTGATAATGAACTCCTTGAACTTGACCTTATCTGAGAAGCACTTTATCTGCCCTTCCATTCTAAATGAAAGTTTTGCTGGATAGAGCAATCTTGCATGTAGGTCCTTGCCTTTCATGACTTGGAATACTTCCTTCCGGCCCCTTCTTATCTGCAAGATTTCTTTTGAGAAATCAGCTGACAGTCTTCTGGGAACTCCTTTGTAGGTGACTGTCTCCTTATCTCTTCTTTTAAGATCCTCTCCTTCATTTTAATCTTGGGTAGTGTAATTATAATGTGCCTTGGTGTGTGCTTCCAACAAAAAATGAACTTTAAATTGTATTTAATTTTAACTAATATAGACTGGATGTACTACCTGTGACAATTGGCCACCATGCTGGACATCACAGGTTTATACAAACACATAGGTAAGACCCCAGGCCCTGTGCCTGCCAAGGAGGACCAGCAGGGCCACCGTTTAGGGAGAGGGCATGGCTGGGACACTAGTGATAGAGTCGAGTAAGGAGAAAGTAAGATGAGTAGATTTGAATGAGTAGAGTTAGACATAAATAAAAAAGTGTGTCTTACAGAAGAGAAATCAGATACATAATTATAGCTGATGTCATAGACCCCGACTAGGCTAAGAAAGGATCAAGGACAAAGATCACATTCATACTCAGAATTCTTTGCTCCCTTCCCTGACTTCACACCTAAAGAGCATATCCCATGTCAGCTGAACCTGACAGATTATGATACCACACTGGCTTCAAACCCCCTGCACCGCCCGAGGATGCTGGTGAGCCACAGCCACGTTTGCTGAGCAGATCTTGCTGAACACAGAATCCACAGAGGTGAGCGTAGAAATGTGAGCTTCAAAGAAACCTCTTTGAAATCTCATTATGTGACCTGGTATTTCCATGGCTTTTTCTGAGCATAAAAGCAATGGCCCTCCAATTTACTGTTTTTCCAAAATTATCATGTCTGGCAAGAAACAACTAAAGATAAGCCTGAAGCACAGTGCTAGGCGCCGGGCAGCACACAGAGGACAGAGGAGGCAGGTGTCAGAGTGCACAGCAGCTACATGCAGGGCAGCTCGCCCGTGTTGGGAGGGGCCGCAAATGCTTCCCATGCTGCCCCTCCCCCAAATACGTCCAAGTCCTGACCCTGGAAACTGAGTGTGACCTTATTTGGGAAAAGGACTGTTGCAGATGAAATTAAGTTAGGGATCCTGAGATGAGATCATCCTGGATTTAGGGTGGCCCTAAATCCCACGTCAGGTGTCCTCGGAGAGTCAGAAGAAGATCTGAGCCACAGAGACACACAGAGAAGAGGGCCACACGAAGGCAGTGCCGAGACCAGAGTGATGCTTCTAGAAGCCAAGGGCAGCTGAGAAGTATGCTGAGGAGAGAGGCTGGAATGATTCCCCTCAGGCCCCCAGAACCCCCCTGCTGACACCCTGATTTCAGGCTTCTGCCGTCTTAACAGTGAGAGAATAAATGTCTTTTAAGCCCCCAGGTGCATGGCCATGTTCTACAGCAGCAAAGGGAAACTAACCAGGGAGCAAGGCAGGTCATTCCAGGCAGGCTTTGTCCAGGAAAGCCGCAGATTTCCCCCTCAGTGATGCTGACCTGAGACCAGCATGCACCGAGTCTCTGGCAAAGGCTACTTCTCTTCGGACCCCTTTGCATGCTGAGCTGGACAGTGAAAGGAAGAGAGCAGAGAGCTCCGGTACAAATTGGGACCTCAAACGCCTTCTGAGACTCAGCACTTAACTTTCTCTGAGGGTCTGGGTGGGCCTGACACCAGAGGCCTCAGAGGGAATTCACAGGAGGAAGGGAGCATCTGGTTAGTGTCCTGGCCCCCCCCCCCCCCCCGAGACGTTGTGTGGGCAAGGCCGCGTCAGTCTCGGCTTCAGCTGAGGCCTGGCTCCCCTCCAACGCAGTGCGTGAGAGTCAGCCAAAGCGACTACAGCCACGAGTGCACCCAAGGGCCGCTCTGCAGCCCTGCAGGGTCTGTCCTTGCTAGAGCATCCCAGGCCAAGGGCAGAAGGAAGCCTGTGGAAGCAGGGAAGCAACTCTAGAGAGTCGGAGATATTATACAGTGTGGAGAGCAGTTCAATGGGAGGTCAGAAGAGGGAGGGACACGTGTGCTGAGATGGCAGCTCTGGTGTCCCTTCTCTCCCGTCAGGCTGTCCTCTGACTCAGGGCTCTCTCTCTAGAGGGTCTTCAGGGAGAGAACCGGAGGCCTGGGCTCGGGACCACGCCCCACTTCTTCATTCGAGCCCCCGCACGCCATGAGCATTTCACACTTCCCACAACAGCGTCTACGACACAAAGGGTCTCTCCGTTCCAGATTCCAAAAGCACGCTTTAAAGCCTCATCAGCTACATGGTTTTTAAACTCCGGGAACAAACTGGAATTTAGTAGATGTTATAAAGAACATCTGCTGTCCTATGTTTATAAAAAAAGCACTTCATTCCATCCATTGATATATTAGTTTGTCCATCAGGATGTCCATCAATCAACCCACTGACCTGCCCTCTGTGTGTGTCACACACACACACACACACACACACACACACACATACACGAGTTAGAGATGTCTGGAATTGTGCTCATCTTCTGTGAGCAGAGTGTGTTCTCAGTGGTGGGATTTGGAGTAATTTTTCACTTTCTTCTTGGCTCTCATCTGGATTGTCTGAATTCTTTACATTGGACACATGTTACTTTCAGAAAAAAACATTAGGGTCATTATTCTAAAAGTAATATTAAAACGTCCTGTAGTGGAAATAAACAGAAAGAAATAAAAAGGGAAGGAGAAGAAAAGATAAAGAAGGGAAGGGAAGAAAATAAAAGAAATAAGAAAACAGAAAAATGAAACATGAGAAAGAGGGAGTAAGTGTCACTGCTCCAAACAAACGCTGAGCTCACTACCACACACCCATCTCAGGGCCCTGGGGCCCGCTGCGGGCCCTCCCACCCCACTGCCACAGGCGAACCCCTGGGAAAGCTTGTGGAAGAGGCTCATTGGGGCCCAAACACTCCCCCAGAAGAAAGCGTGAGAAGTGGGGGGCCTCCATGGCCAGGGCCCATCCAGCTTCCAGTGCAGCGTGGACCAGGCCACACTTCATGGCTCCTCTACTTCGCCACCTTAAGAATCTGGTGTGAGAGGCCAGAACCTTTAAATGATGGAGTGGGCGATGTTTTAGACTCTGGTCCAACCTCCCACTCAGAGGCCCTGGACTTCTACCACGCTTTGGACTTTAAAGTGACCTTCGCAAGTCACTTAACCTCTCTGAGCCTCAAGTCCCTCATCTCTGAAGTGGGGAATCCAGACCCACCCTGGGAGGGTGCTGACCCCCACATGCCCAGCATAGGAAGGCCACGCTACCCTTCCTCAACAAGCACACAACCGAGACACAGAGCACACACAAGGCCAAGCCGCGTGCCCCCGCCGATGACGCACTAAGCTCCAAGGCTGCCATGGAGCCTGGGAGTTCAGATCAACATCGTGATAATTCAGACTCACCAAGCAATTACGTGCTCTACACACAGTTCCCATTTAATTCTCACGACATCCACAGGAGGTGAGTTCTTTAATTGCTCCCACTTTATACATTGGAAAACTGAGGTACGGGGAGGTTAAGAACTCCCCTGAGTTAAAAACTTGCTGCCAGTCACACAGCTTGCAATAGTAGCCCTATGGTTCTCATTTAGGCACTCCATCTCTTAAACATTACACCCGGTGCCTATCTACGGTAAGTAAGATGCGGTTGCATTTTTAGATAGGAACAAGGCATGCAAACAAATATAAAACAGTGCACTGTGATAATAGGTCATGTGTGCAGAGTGTAGAGGTGACGTGGGGGAAATAACTAATATCCCAGAGGGTCAGAGAAGATTTCCTAAGACTGATGAAACTCAATCTGGCTTTTAAAGAATAAATGGGAGTTTTCTGGGCTTAAATAAATAAATAAATAAAAGGGAGGCCCAGGCAGAAACAATAGTTTGGGTAAACAGAGGCAAAAGAAAAAAAAAGAAGTAACAACTCAGTGTGTTGAAAAAGTTTCATGGAGACAAAACATAGTAAGAGCGCTAAAAATGGTAGAACGTGAAGAGCACAGTGCGCAGAGGGAGCGACGGCTTGAGGCTGAACCGAGGCTCACAAAGATCTGGGAAGAGGTCAGAACAGGATGGCCTGAGAAGGCGTGACCCACTGAGATGGCCAGAGCCAGACTCGGGTGACTGCCCTGCCAGGGGCTTAGGTTTCATCCTGTAAACACCAGCCATGCAGGCCCCCGTGGTCTCTTTCCCACAGGGACACAGGCGACCCCTGGAACAGACAGCCTGTCACGGAGAGCCTCAGAACTCTGACCCTGGTTTCCAGACAACGGCCAGACTCTGGTCTCGGTTCTGGCCACACCAGACTGGACGCGTTAGTCTTTGCCAGACCCACTCGGGTGGTTGGTGTGGGGCGGTCTCACCTATTTTGTCTCATTTGTCCCTTTGCTTACCTACCACCAAGTGTCCATTACTGCAAGAGGCTGGCTGTGGGTGCCTTTTCCTTTCAATAGTCTCAGTTGTCAGTCACAGATTAACCAAACACAAAGAAAAGAATCTGCTCAAAAAGAAAAGGCTATGTACACTCCAACCCCGATGTGCTGAATGCATGCGTTTCTAACTCCTCAGTCAACAACCTCCTAACCTCACGGCCTTTTTCTAAAGACACCATAAAAGGAGAAATCAGAGCCGAAGAACCTCGGTGCAGAGCAGATCAGCATATTAATTTATAACAGTCCACATACTCTTGGCATTACCTCACGGCCTGATTCTAGGTTCCACGCGTGAGTATAAACTGGGACAACATGAGACTCCCTGATATAAAAGGCTGGTTTAGGCACAGGTCCAAAGAAATGGATTGTGCACCAAGTAAGCAGGCCCTTTGCTTTTGGATCCTCCTGTGCTACTGGGAACAGCTCAGAGAGGGGGGCCCGCGCCGCCACCTCAGGATGCCTGACATTTCACAGCACGCCAGGATCACAGGATTGGCTCAAAGGCACCCAGCTAATGCCAAAAGCCAGGATTCGAAGCGCCAACTTCTGACTCTTCAATGTTAAAAAACCATCCTTTGAATTCAGTTCTTAAGGAAATAAGGTGATAAGAGTTTTTTATTGGGGCAGCTTAACAATAGCACAGGGAAGGAAACTAATGGACCCCAGCCTTCACCAGGTGCTGCTGGGTGCTTCACACACACAGCTGTCGGTCCTTATCAGCCTTCCAGGAGGTCACCAGCACCATCAGTGTATTTCACAGGGAGGGAGCTGAGGCTGAGCAAAGGCTTAGAAACTTGACTGCAGTCAATTAGTAAGTGAGAGTCCAGATCAGAACTGTCTGATCTTCAAACAGGTCATTCTGCCTGCATCACGCTGCATTGAGGAGTCACTTTACTAACCCTCAAGCCTTCTAGGAATGTCTCCCAGGTGTCTCAGCCCTCCACCGGGTCCACTGGGGCAACCAAAGGCCTCTGCAGGTGTGCCTGCAAAGCCTTATATTCCAGCCCGGACGGGCCTTTCTCGACCAGCGCCCAGCACCCAGAGCCCAGGTTCCTGAGGACCTGCAGGACAGAATAGAGACTTGCTGAGTGGATGGCTTGTGGGGCAGAATGTCAAGGGCTCTCTCACCCCATCCAGAGCTGGGGAACCTTTTACCTATCCATCAGGCCAGACCAGTTTATCCAGTTCCAATTTAGGACAACTTTTACATGTTAACTAGTTGGTTCTTGTAGGGCTTATCTCCCAAGGCAAGTATTTGTGGTTTTTCTCTTGGGGCGACATGCACTGAACAAACAGAGCCAAGCCCTGTTGGACCAGGTTTCCTCCCAGCTACCTTGCTGCCCCGGCTCCTCACTCTTAGTCCACCAAGGGCCACAGGGCCTGGCTGTGCGCAGGCCTGCCTGGTCCCTAACGCAGCCACCAGGTTCTCCGGCTTCCATGCTTCCATCCATTCTTCCTCTGACTGGGCTGCTACACCCACTACTGCCTCCCATAGTTCCCTCTTGGGGTGGAAAATGGCCACTTAGCTTTTTAAGCAGTTCCTAGGGGTGGAATGAGAGGAGCAATCGTACCTAGTCAGGCCCACCCGTGTGAACATCCACAGACGTCCTCTGCCAAGTGCGGACCAGGGCAGGATTACTTCACATGTACTAAGCCCTCCCCCCTCCTCCCCTCGTCTCCCTCCCCACCAAAAAGACACGTGTGCACATGCACACTGATTTGTCCGAAGGTATGGAAGACCCACGTAGGTGACAGAAGGTCCTTAAACAAGCGGTGTCTATGCAAATAAGAGAAAGGGCCTCTGCTTCCCAAGGCACAAGCTCAAACGTCACCAGTCACCACCAGCTGGACTTAATAACTGGCGTTTTCCCCCAGGAAGAGTGAAAGCTGTGTTCGCTCTGACAGATTCGTGCATCATTCTGAGAATTTCGCCTGCTTCCTACGGAACAGTTAGATTGGGGTCTGATCTGTGTGTTGCCTCGGAAACTGTGTCTGAATTTCCAAATAAGAGGGAATAGAGAGTAAGTTATGAATAAAAAAAGTATTTTGAGGAACAGAAATGATAAATCATTAGGTTGAGCTTCCAAAAGCACATCTTACAGAAATTTAACATTTTTATGCCTCTTAAAAAAGTCGAATCCAGTGAGAGCTATTGTTCCTTTGTACATGTGGTACTTCCCAGCAAACAGACGTGGTTAAATGTGGAATATAATTAATTACCAGTGGTAACACCACTGTTTCAAATATTGACCTTCAACTTGAAGAAAAATAATCACACCCAAGGGACCACTTTGCTTTTCTCCTTAAGTGTTAACATGACAAAATAGTAACATTTTTACATTTCAGTAACTTGAATTTGAATTTCTTTTATGTTTAAATGAAGAATGAATTTTAGATTGAACAAAACATTACAAATTTATATTGAAGGACATTAATACACAGGGGTTGGCAAGAGAAAGTTGACAGTGTCTGTATGGAAAAAGACACGCACGTTATGTCATTATAACAGCGTCACTAACTCACTGCTTTGTGTACTCACAACTGTGAGTCTACTCTGGCTCACCCCTGCATTCATTAAATACCACTTCTTTCCATGTATCACCACTCAGACCAAGGCTGTAAAATTTATTTTTATATTAAAAGTCGAAAACCAATCGCCCTAAATCACTTAATTGATTAAGTAAGTCCTAGAAGTGTAAGTGCTTGTGGGGGAGGGAGAGAGTGGGTGTATGTGTGTCTCACACCTGCTGGTGGGGTGGCGGCCCTCACGGCATTTCCCTGATGGGTTACAATGGAAAGGCGATCCACCCAGGTGATTTCTCCCCAACTTGAAACACTAGCATTATTAATTCTTTTTTTTACTACTGCCTGTGCTTTGTTGCAATCCAGTCCCGAAGGTTCAGCCTTCCACATCATTCCCCTGCACCCCCCCCATGCCCTTCTAGAAGAAGGGTGACCCCAAGCGGGAAACAATCGCCAGCATCTGCTTGGGGCTTTGATTTTTCGGGTTTATTTTCCACATCCTAATTCTGTAGGAAACTCCCTGCAGATGTGGAGGAGCCCTCAATCACTGACCTCCTGTTAAAGACAAACAGCCAGAAACCAGAAACCTGACCAGGAGGACAAACAGCTGTTTAGGTCAGCTGCTTCCCAGGATGGCAACATCCTCAGAAATGAGCCACATCTTCACTGAGGGTCCAGCTTGAAGTACCTTTGTTTAGTTAGAGATGGTAAAAACATAGCATCTGTGCCCTTCCACCCCTCACCCACAGCCATGACAGACATCACTAATCGATCACCATATCCTTGTCCGCTGAGTCGGAAAATAAGTTCCAGAATTCTTCTTAAAAAGGATTCCAGCCAGATTCCATAACTCCGGATTAAATCTACTTGCCATCTTGGGAGTCTAAGTTCTAAAGGGTGAGGATCATACAAAAATCCTCACTGGGCTGAGGGAGAGGGTACTTTATTCAAATCCTGAACAGAGTAGGAAGCTCTGTTTCACTGAAGTACCATCTCTGAACCCAACAATGTTGAAGCAAGCAAAGAGCCGTCGAGTAAAAGAAGACGCTGGTGCTGACGAGTGTCTGCATGTACTGAACATGAGCCGTGTGCCAGGCACTGCTCTAAGCACCTCACATGTATTGTCTCATGTAATTAATAAAAGATGACTCTGACGCTAACATGACCCAGGATCCAAGACTCAGTTCTCAGATCCAACATGTTTCACAGATGAGTGCAGCAAGTCACACAGGACAGCTGCATGCCAAGAGTGCTCTCACCCTCCCAGGACCTGAGCAGCATTAATTCTGCTCAAGAAGGAGGGCTTTTCTAACATCCAGCGCAGCCCCGGCCCATCTGTTCCAGTCTGTCACTTAGCCACATTCTAGCTCTGAGTGTGCAGCTTCAAAAAGAAGCGGACTTTGTAACATATCCTGCCTTGGCCCAGATGAACAGCACGGCTTTCATAAAGATATACATCTTCCTTCCGCCATCCACCATATCTGCCAATTATTTCTGAGAGTTGTGAGGGCCACAGATCTATTCAGCAGCAAATCCAGATGATGCCAAGGGCTTAATTTCAGAGAACTGGAGACAGGGAAGCTATTGAGTTTCTTCTCCAGGGCTTGGGTCAGACCCTGGCCCGCTGCATTATTTGCCCTGATGGGCCAGCGTTTGGCCATAGACTTGGCCAATGTCCATCCCGGGGTTATCCTGACCTCGGGGATTCCCCACGGATCCTGAGAACTGGCTGCCCCCAGAGATGGGGATTCAAAAATAGTAAGAATGATGTTGAAAATAACAATAAAAACGAGAGCTACCAACTCTGCCGGATGTTTAGTAAACACCCAGAAATGTGCCAGATGCTTCACATACATAATCCCCAAGCTGTTTATGACAACTTCAAAAGGCTGTGCACCTCCCAGAGCAAGCGTTCTACAAAAATCACATTCACAGCTAGGACATTTGAGAAACCTTTAACTCTGCCTCCCTGTTTGCAAGTAAGAGAATTCTCTTTGTTTTTCACTTGTATGTCATGAAGAAAGATGACTTCTGAATACACTTTGGACTATTTTGCAGAAAAGAGCTAAATTCTCAGGTTATGACTGTTTCGCTTGTTGATACACCGCTCTGGCTTCCTGTTTGCTGGATGAATCTTATCACACTGTCCTCCATAATGTGAATTCTAAATCTTAAAAACTGTTTCTCTTTAAATATTTTCATCAACTAAACAGCAACTAAAATAGCAGACAGGGAGGTTGCGAGTTTCTTGAGGGCAGAGGTTGCATCTTACTCATCTCCAAGTTCCACATATTTGCCATAAAAGGGACAGGCAAGAAAAGTTAGCTGAGGAAGAAGGACCAGATGGTGGGAGAAGGGAGGCAGGAAGAAGCCACAGCCTTAGTCCACAATTTTCCAACAAGCATCTTCTAAGCCCTGCAAGAGAGAAAGGCTTGGTGCCCCCTTAAAAATCAGATGTTTGATGCAAAATCTTACCTCTACGGAGAGGGAAATAGACTGAGTAAAATGTGAACCGGACTTAATAGGCGTCCTCAGTGACAGCCGCAGCCCTGGTACCCTTGTTCTGGACGATTCTTGGGAAAATAAAATGCCCACACTGATGCCATGGGAATGTCTTCTAACAGAGCTGCCCTTGTACACTGCCAGTTGCCAGCCACCCAGATCCACATCTTTCCTGCCCAACATTGTAGACGCCAGGACGGCAAGGCTCCTGGCCAAGGAAAAACAAAGGCTCACCCTAATTAGAGCATGTGGAGGGTGAGAAAGCTCAAGTCCGAGGGGCCCACACACCAAAAATGGGAAACCAGAACAGACAGCTGTTTGGAGTCCTGACGGCCAGTCCTCCACTTCTGTGACACAGGAACAGTCCTTTCACAGGGACAGTTACCAGGGGCTGCTGGGTGGGCTGGGGTACACCCCACAGACCTGGCCTGAGCCGAAGCAGAGCCTCAGAACGTTCCTCCCAATGCCCTCTCAGCCTAGAGACTCCAGAGGAAAGACACCCACGCTCCCCTTGGGTTGAGCTGCAAAAGCTTGCATTGCACCCTGCTTCTCCAGGCAGAAAGCACAGTGCACCGTGGCTATTGCCACCACAGCTGTGGTTCTCTCCACCACAACCGTGGCCAGCAAGGAAGGAAGATGTCCCTCCACCCAAGCGTCCCGGCTTCCATGGGAGCACCACTGTTCCAGAGGCCTTCCTGCAGGGAGGTGAAGCTGAGTACCCACATGGAATCCGGGTGAGCTAGACTGGAGAAGCTGGCAGTATACCGTCCATAGACTCATCAGTCCAGTGCTTACTGATAGCCTTCTGTGTACCACAAATCATTCTAGGTGCTGACCACAGTGTGGACAAAACAAGACAGGCGCCATCAGGGACCACAATCCTTACCTTAACCTTGTGGCAGCCGCGGGAGCACCTTAGGGTATCATCACAAAACTTGAACTGGGGTTCAAATCTTAGGCTGCATCTAACTTGGAGAACTTAAGACACCCACCCGACTTCCCTGGGTTGGTGGGGAGGGTTAGATTAAGGCAGTAATTTGAAGGTCCCTAGGCAGGGGCTTTACTTCCCCCAAGGCCTCCTGACTCCAAGCCTGGTGTTCTTCCCACTACATTCTAATGCCAAGAATTTCCATACACACACATACCCATGCACACGTATATATCATCCTTAAAAGTAGATGTGCCATTCTCTACATCGCTGATCTCTTACCCTCACGGACATCTCACAGGGTAGGTATTTGCGGTACCCCTGGGAATGTTGCCCCTCGCAGACCTCCAGCTATGAGGAGCCTGTCTTGTGCAGGCCCCTAGCTGCTGGGTTCTGAACTCCATCACTGCTGTAGCGCTAGAACCAGGCTGAGCTCCTCAGGGCATGGCTGAACCAGCAGGGCTACGGGCGCAGGTCTGCCCCCTCCCTCCTGGACATTCCTTTCAAAGCCTACTCTGACTCCAGACCTCCCCTATAGGGCTTGCCGAACCCTCCTTGAAGATCTGGGACCCTTCTGGCAACCTTCCTTCCCTCCCTCTTTCAGTGGAGGACAGACCTGCATCATGTCTTACCATTCTCCCAGCCTACCCATCTCCCCGAAAAATACCCTTGCAGGTATTTTGGTGGGAAATCCCATCTTGGTGTCTTCTTACAAGGCGCTGGCAAACAGAATCTCTGCATTACAGATGCAGAGACCAAAGTTCAAGGCAGAAAGTAACTAATGGCATACGGTTTAGAAAAGAGAGGAGGTTTGATGGCTGCTATTTGTGACTCCAGGCCTACAGACGCCACCCACCCTCCACTCAGAGCTCCAGAGACGGGGCTGTGGTGTTTTCTGTGAAGCTATATGCCTTTCCCAGGTCCCGCAGCTGATTAGTGGAGGGCCAGACCAAAGCCTAGGCTTTCAGCATCTAATCTGGGATCCTTCCCACCCGCCAGCCTGCACAGCTGCTCAGAGCCAGACCGCATCAGAGCGATCCCACCAGAGCGAGCGTCTGCGGTCCACCCTGCCCACGGCGCCTGTGGAGCCACAGCAGGATTTTGCATTTAGTAAGTGTGTTCGGAGACGATCATTTCATAAAAGTGAATCCGCTGTGAGTCAGAGCCAGCTGAGGCTGATAATGCAACGGCTCCCCGAATGCGGAGTTCAGAGGCAAAGCCACATTTCTTCCCGGGGAGCTGGCCTCCTGAGACCTGTCTTCAGATGAAACCAGTGGGCACGGATTTCCTTGGCCTGTCCCTGCTGGAGACCTCAGAGCTGCTTCCCCAATGCCAGGAGGAGCCTGAGGACCAGCAGCCACCCCTCCAGCACCCTCACAGGCCAAACACCTAGGTGGCGGGGGGGAGGTGGGGGGACATGCCCAAACACAGCCTCAGGAAAACCAATCAACACTGTCTAAACGACTGTAGCAGAAAACTGGAAGGGGAAGCAAATAGCACTGTTGGCCAAAGGCCTGGGAGCGGAGAAACTAACTCAATTCTCTGTCCACGCTCCAGGAGACCCACAGGTGGAAGAGCAATGAGCACGACCCGCCTCCCCGCTGGCCAAGCAGGAGTGCAGTGCCGCCAGGTGAACAGGCTAGTTAGTATCTGGGCCACTCAAACCTCTTCTGTGTTAACCGATGCCTGTTTTACTTTAAGTTACTCGAGAATTCGCCTCTCTCTCACTCTTGGCAGCCAAAAGAGCAGTGGACCCGTGACGGGGAGAGAAAGTGAGGAAAGTGAGGAAAGTGAGAGCACTCTCGGTCAGCAGGAACGCAGCGCAGGGGTACGCTCTCTGTGGGGTCCCGAAGGAACTGAGCGGCGAGGAAGGAAAAGGCCGCAGCTCTGCGGGCTTCACTGGGCTCCGGGCGCAGCTAACGGAGGCAAGTGCATTGCCATGTCATCCTCACAGCAACCTCAGACAGCTGAGAGTATCACGATTCCCATTTTACGGAAGGAGGAACTGAAGTTGGAAAGGATGAAGCCACTTTCCTAAGGCCCGTCCTCTATTAACTGGGCTGGCCTGGGTTTTAAGAGGTCAGCCTAACTTCAGAGCTCACTCTGTTGACTGCAACGTGCACGATTCCGTGTTCACTGAACATCCATTGCGTGTCTGGTATTTTAACTGCAACGACTCATGTAACCCTTACGATAACTTCCACAGTAGTGTCATCCCCATTTCCGAGAAGAGAGAGCTAAGACTCAGAGAGACAAATTTTGTGAAGGTCGTATAGCTAGAAAGGGTCGGTGCGGGGACACAGACTGAAACCCAGTCCCGGTGACCGCATACACCACGAGTCCTCCTCCCGGGTGCAGCCGGGGCCCTGCGGCAGCCACTCCCCACGTGGCCCAGGAGGGCAGAGGAGAACTAGAATGACACGGACTGAGCATTCACAGCGTGCGCGGCCCTGGCCTCTGCACATGTCATTTCACATAATCATGACCACGGCGGGGACGTGGCATTACCTCGACCCCACAAGAGGAGGCTCGGAGGGGCAGGGCCACACACTGCCTGCCAACGTGGGTCTCACAGGAGATGACATGGGCTCAGCCTTCCCCTTTCCACTCACTTAATATCTGCCTTTTTGCTGAAGAATCCTTTTAAGGCAAGTTGTTAAGGAGGCAGCAAAGGAAGTTGCCAGGTCTCATTCTGAGCAGGATTTCCTGAAAGAACCTTCTAGAAGTTATGGGCAGTGTGGGTCACCCAGGGGCCTGGCCACCTTTCTCTCCAGCGTGAACTTTCTTCAGGCCAAAGCCTCCCACGGTCTGCCCCAGCCTTCCCAGGAAAAGGCTCTGGCCGCTCAAGTTCACGCGTTTCCAGCTGCGGCCTGAGCTCACACTCGGCCCGGCCCACTCCCTGTCGCCAGGCAGCCGGTTCCTTGTTTTTCCTCCCATGATGATGGATACAACCTGTCAGGAAAGCTGGTAATATTTTTAGCTCCTAACTGATTTTTATCTAAATTTAACTTCGGGCCACAGCACCAGCAGAGTTATGCCCGGAGGGCGGCCAATGTTTTCATGGCGACACATCATAACTGAGACTTCATTTTTCTCAGATGCCCTGGCGCTGCCTTTCTGCTGAAATAAGGCAAACAGCTCGTCAGGAAGAGAACCTTGGCCTTGGAGCACTGGAGCCGCTGGGCTGCGAAGCTGGAGGGGACCGTGGGGACCATCCGCCCACCTGTTTTGTAGGTGAGGAAACTGAGGCTCGGGGAGCGAAAGTGACTGGGACCTCAAAGCTCCCTCTGGCTTTCTTTCCCCCACACCGCGCTGCCTTCAGGGGACACAGCAAACACGTCAGAAGGGACCTCTGCAGAGGGCCATCATTTCCTATTTTATATGTCATAATACCTAACACTCTGTGATGAAGAGCTGAAGTTTGTTAAACCCTGATTTCCAGAAAGCAGCGGCAACTGTCTGCTTCGGCACATGTAATGAAGCCATGGAAAGTGGACTCTTTCCAAGGTTCAGAGTTGGAAAAAAGTTCCAACCGAAAGATGCCAGTGCGGTACGTGCGTCGTTCTCGCTCCCTGCCTGGAAGGTGGTTCCTGGGGGGCAGGGACTCATCAGTGTCACTCGCAGTTCTAGCTCTGGGCCCAGACTAGCACCTGGCACACAGTGGACAAATCATCAATGTGTATTCAGTGGCAGAGTGACCGAATAAATGGGCAAATGAGTGAACAGGAGCAGCAGAATAACAGGCTGGAACTGGCTGCTGGTGGGAAGGGGAGAGCAAGGCCACAGGCAACAGGGCGTGAGATTCCCACTGCCCTACTTACTCACCAAGGTTATGGGGCAACTGTCTTCTAGGGGAATTAGACCAAAAGCTTTTAATGGTCGTACAATAAAAGGCAGACTGGAACACCCAAGTGGCCACCATCGCTCACTTGAAGGCTAGTCTGTACAACTGAAGACAGAATTAAAGAGAAAAAAAACAGAAAGAAGAGAAATAAAAACACAGTGACACAGCCTGCTTGTAACGGCCATCATGACGGAGCCCCAGCAGAATGCAACACAGGGTTTTTAATATTTTTAGAGTCAGGTCACCTCGCCGTTCAGGAAGGGAGGACACACTGCCAATCAGCAAGGCTGTCAAGAGTGGCTTTCCTTTTGTCCCCTCCCCTTTAGTGACTTTGTGGGGAAACACTCCGTGTGGTTGCTGTAGCCCGTCTATTTAAGTTGAGAAATCCCCATTCTCTCACGGACACGACTGCACTGATTCATACATTCTCAGGTGTAAATGGTATCAGGTGTCCTGGGCCCCACGTCATAACACATGTATTTTCACAAGTGAGTCACTAACTATCCAAATACAAAAGGCTGTATTTGTGTATTCAAACACCATAATATGAGGAGTGAGGTGAAGGAAAAGAAGCAAGAGAAAAAGCATGATTTATTAAATACGGCTTTGTTTATTGAATGCCCATTATATACTCTCAAGAATTTGTTTTTGTGTGTGGAGTGCAGGGAACTGGGGTAAAAGAAAGCAGAGGCCATTAAAATAGTAAATATAACAGACATTCTTGACTTCAAAGAGCTTCCATTTGCTAGGGAGGCAAAAATACATTCATATCTAAATTAAATATACACGTTTAGCATAGTAAAGCATTGGTGAACTGCTTTTTAAGTTGCACTGCGTGATTCACAACAGCCCAAGAAAGAGAGTGGAGGGCGGGTCGGGCAGTCGGGGGTGCGCCCTGAGAGAACGGCCGGAGCCCAGAGGAAGAAGGCCCAGGGTGAGCGGGCGGCGGCTGTGTGAGGGCGTGGTGGGTGCCAGCACAGCGCAGGCCCCTTCGCCAGCACGGTCGACGCAGTTCACAGGAGGAAAACAGGCCACTGTCAACAAGAACAAGGAGGAAACGGAAGGCAGAGGGTGGGCTGTGGGCTGCTCGAGCTGTTTATCAAATTGTTCTGCAGGAACACAGGTAGCGTGGGCTGGGCCTGCCCACCATTGTTTCACGTCATTTCCTTCGGTCACCCAGACAGCCCAAGGGGAAGGCCCTGTTCCACTGCACGGGCAGACAACCAAGGGCCACCAGGACTCAGCATCACAGAGCTGAGGACCAGCGGCAAAATGCTGCGCTAGGTCCGGTGGCCTCCCACACTTCTCCTCTTTCTGCTCTGCCTCGCTGCCGAATCGGTTTCACGCTGTCCAATAAGAAACGGCTACTCATCCTCTCTCCCTGCCGCTGAATCTCAGCCACAGCTGCAATCAACCAGAAAATCGCTCCTGATTCCAATCAGCAATACTTGTTTCACTTTTCCATCATCACCAACCTCACCATCACAGCACTGATACCGTCATCATCCCCACCATCCTGAGACCACCACCACAGCCATCTTCATCATCACCATAATCAACGCTATCACCATCGCGTACCATTTATTGAGTGTTCGCTAGGGACCAGGCATTGCCTCTGGACCAGGTATGGACATTAAGTCCTTCAACACACATTGACCTTCTGACTCCTCACAGCCACCCTGCACCACACCATTACTTTCTCCACTTCGTGAACGAGAAGTTAAATCACTCGCCCCGCGTTAGTGGCTGCATCTGGGATCAAACAGTCTTTTTTTCTCCCACGCCATCCGCTTCACGCTATACCCAACTGACTCAATTCTACCCCTGGCAGCTTTGCAGAGCAGTTACACGAAATTATTAAGCAGATGTTCTTGCTCTACCAGAATGCAACCTTTATTACTGAGGCGGAAATGGTTAGGAAATTTGCCATAATGTATTTTACATGCATATCATTAGAATTACTCAGGGGTGAGAGGGAAGAAAGTCCCCAGTAAAAATCTGCGTTACTTTCTGGCTTTGATGCCATTGTGAACCCACAGTGTGCCCCCGGACAAATTATCCAGAGTTCTTGAAGGCTTTTATACAATTTAATTAATGTCATACTCAGAAGTCAAATGGGTCCTACTTCAGCCTTGTTTTGCATGCTCTCTGATCTGAGCTGAGCCCTAGCAACAGAAAGTCTGAAAAAAAAAAATCCCGTGCCACCAGTCTTGCCAGTGTAATGTACAGATGTGGAAATTGAGTCTGCAACAGTCACAAACCAGGTCCTGTGCCCTGACTTCAGTTCCAAGGGGGACTGAGCTGTGACCTATCTCACCTTTGAACCCCCTGAGCTCATTCTCAGGACCTAGTTGGGTGTTCAAGTTCCCTGCCCCCTTTTCACCCTCATTTGCCTCCTTCCTTTTATTGGGCTATGATTCTGCACTTGTAAATTGGTTTCTAGTCACCTCTGTACCACCCATGCCAGACTCCAGGACTGGCTGGCACCAGCTGGTACTCAGGAAGGGCTGAACTGAGGAGTGAAGAGAAAGGTCACGGTGTTGAAATGAAAGGGAAAGGCGATCACCCCGGAGGTTGTAGGTCAGAGTCTGCGTCCCAGGGATGAGAGAAACATGCCTGGACATGTGTGAGGAGTCTGCTGCCACTCGGCACATAACAAGTAAAGCCTGGAAATAATCCACATTTTCAGGAACGGGGGTGGTTGTACAAATTGTCATGCACTCATGTAGTGAAACCACATAAAGCTAGATAAAATGTTGCTCTAGGGCACGCAGTGTCAAAGAGGGAAGACATTTGGGGGAGATAAAAAAGAAACAGATGTGACGATTATTTGCGGACCTCCAAAGGACCGCGATATAGAAACACGTATACAGGATGCCTGGGGGATTAAACTGCCATGGCGGTAAGGGAGGCAGCAGTGGGAGGAAGGTGAGGAGACCGTGGCAGCAGCATCACTCACAACAGGGTGGCTGGCACACAGGAGCGCTGCCTGAGGAAAGCAGGTTACGTGGCAGGGACACCCTTCCGCCAAACGCACGCACGCAAGCCCAACACACACACACACACACACACACACACACAGGGGTTACCATCACTAGAAATAACTGACACTCCAATTTAGAAGTATTCTTTGAGTAGTGGGGTTGCAGATTATTTTTATTTTCTTCTTGATCATCTGCATTTTCTAAGGTCCGTATAATAAGTATATTCCTTATGTGAAGAGCTCTCTGTGTGTCCCTAACATCAGTACTATTATTACCGTGTTTATTATTATGTCATCATGATCACTGCTGTGTTATCTTGTCCTACACCAAAGGGAGCAGCAAAGCCATACAGGCAGCCCTTGCTTTTTGCTGCTTCATCCTTTATCTTTCTTCCTATCCACTGGCTCTTGGCTTGCCAATCGGAGGATGCTAATTCAACTTTGCTGTGAGGACCTTCTAGGGTACCAAAGCTGGCAACCCCGGGTGACCTTCCTGGAATGAAAACCAGACTGAAGCTCTGCAGCCGGCCCTCAGGGAGCCTGAGAAGACTGACTGGGCCCTACCAGCTGCACCCCTTCCACCCTTTTCTCCTGCCTCTCAGTGCCTCGCTGGATGTCTGAACAGTCCGTCTTCTCCTTTTCTAAGCTGCCACCATCTGTCTATTCCTTAGGCCTCCACCTTCAAGACTGGCCAGGCAAGTAAAGTGTTTCTCTGAGTGCCTCACCACCTTTATTTATTTATTTTTTTAATTTATTTATTTTTTTGAATTGATTATGCTGTTACGGTTGTTCTATTCCCCCCTTCATTCCCCTCCACCCTGCCCCCCCAACCCCACCATTACCCCCCTTTAGTTTATGTCCATGTGTCTCAAGTCCTTTAGGTTCTATATTTCCCATGCTATTCTTGCCCCCCCATCTATTTTCTATCTACTGTCTATGCTACTTATTTTCTGTACCTTCTCCCCCCTTATCCTCCTCCCACTCCCCCTGTTGCTAACCCTCCTTGAGATCTTCATTTCTATGTTTCCACTCCTGATCTAGCTGTCCTTTTAGTTTGCTTTCGTTTTAGGTGTGGTTGTTAATAACTGTGAGTTTGTTGTCCTTTCACTGTTCATGTTTCTTTAACTTCTTTTTCTTCGATAAGTCCCTTTAACATTTCATATAATAAGGGCTTGGTGATGATGAACTCCTTGAATTTGGTCTTATCTGAGAAGCACCTTATCTGTCCTTCCGTTCTAAATGAAAGTTTTGCTGGGTAGAGCAATCTTGGTTGTAGGTCTTTAGATTTCATGACTTGGAATATTTCTTTCCAGCCCCTTCTTGCCTGTAAGGTCTCTTTTGAGAAATCTGCTGACAGTCTGATGGGGACTCCTCTGTAGGTGATTGTCCCCTTAGCTCTTGCTGCTTCCAGAATTCTCTCCTTCATTTTAATTTTGGCTAATGTAATTATGATATGCCTTGGTGTGTTTCTTCTTGAGTCCAACTTTTTTGGTACTCTCTGGGCTTCTTGGATTTCTTGGAAGTCTATTTCCTTTGCCAGATTGGGGAAATTTTCTTTTATTATTTGTTCAAATAGTTTTTCCACTGGTGGTTGTGTCTTTCCCCCTTCTGGTACCCCTATAATTCGGATATTGGAGCGTTTAAAGATGTCCTGGAGGTTCCTAAGACTCTCCTCATTTCTTTGAATTCTTGCTCCTTGACTCTTTTCTGTTTGGCCATTATTTGGTTTCTTCTGGTCCACTCCATTGATTTGAGTCCCAGTTTCCTTTTCATCTCTATGGGTTTCCTGTGGAATTCCATTCATTTCCCTTAATTTAGCCTTCATATGTTTCTCTAATTTGTGGCTATAATCCACCAGATCTGTGAGGAAGCTGATGACCAGTGTTTTAAACTGTGCGTCTGAGAGATTTGCTATTTCTTCGTCACTTAGATTTATCTCTGGGGCTTTGAGTTCTCCCTGCGACATTTTTGGTCTGTTCTGGCCCTTTAAGTGGGAGAAGCGGCGCCTTGGAGTCCCAGGTCGCTGGGTTGTGACGCTGTATGTGGGGGCGTGGTCAGAGCGGGGAAATGGCGGCGCCCTCTACTGCCGCCACGGCCGCCGTCTATCGCCGCCGCCAGTCCAACCGCTCACTCCCTCATTCGCGCGCAATTAGGCAACCACAGTCAACACGCTGCACCGCCTCCCCACTGTCTCCTCTGTAGTCGCTCACCCGGTGGGCTGCTCGGTGGCTCACTAGGTCCAATCCTGGGTTTGGAACCCGCGTGACTGGATTCTCGCGTCTGGATTCCGCGCCCGGTCCGACCGAGCCCTCCTTTGTAACTCCTCACCCGACGCCGGTTTCGCCCCTTACCGGTCGGGCTGAAGAATTTGTTGTTAGCGGACTTGCGAAAAGTTCAGTTTTCCGTGTTCTGGTTGTGTTTTCTGATGCTAACATTTAGTTGTCCCTAAACTTGGTTGTGTGAGGAGGCACGGCACATCCACCTAAACCTCCATCTTGGCGGAAGTCTGCCTCACCACCTTTAATTCTTTGCTTGGTGCTCAGTCTCCAAAAGGGCCATGATCAGCGCCTTTGAGTATTCACACCTCTGTGCAGTGTCCCAAACATGGAATCAGGACTAGTCTGTGTCACCAGTAGAGAATGATGAAGGTCACAGTTTATGACTCCTGAGACTCGGTCACTAGGATGTTGCACCTTCTCCCTCACCTCTTCTATTGGCTACTTAGAGGAAGGCACCTCCCCAGCGCCCCCGCGCCCCACCCCCACCAGGCGGGCAGGATGCTCAGCAGCCCAGATGGAGAGGCCCACGTGGACAGGCACCGAGGCCTGCTGCCAACTGCTGGCCCAGAGAGTGACCCACTGGTGAAGCCAAGATAAGCCTTCGGATGCCTGCCGCACCGGCCAGCACCCGCCACCTGGCGGAGGCGCAGACCTGCCCCACAGCAGCGCCCACCAGCTGCTTCTCGACTCCTGAGCCATGGACATTTTATAAGATACTAAATATCTCTGTTGTCTTTCAACTTACAAGAGAAAGTTTATTTAGAAAGTCACAGAGGTAGTAGAAATGAGCCAACTGGGCTGCCTGGGCTCAGGAAACAAGTTACAGAAGCCAAAGAAGGACCCTTGGAGCTTAGGAGAGAGAAAGGCAAAGGTGAGGTGCTGGGGAAGGAGAGGGGGAGGGAGGGGGAGGGAGGGGGGGGGAGGGGGAAGGAGAGGGGGAGGGAGGGGGAAGGAGAGGGGAAGGAGAGGGGGAAGGAGAAGGGGAAGGAGAAGAGGAAGGAGGGGGGAAGGAGAGGGGGAAGGAGGGGGGAAGGAGGGGGGGAAGGAGGGGGGAAGGAGAAGAGGGAAGGAGGGGGAAGGAGAGGGGGAAGGAGGGGGGAAGGAGGGGGGAAGGAGGGGGGAAGGAGAGGGGGAAGGAGGGGGGAAGGAGAAGGGGAAGGAGAAGGGGAAGGAGAAGGGGAAGGAGAGGGGGAAGGAGGGGGGGAAGGAGGGGGGGAAGGAGAGGGGGAAGGAGAGGGGGAAGGAGAGGGGGAAGGAGAGGGGGAAGGAGAGGGGGAAGGAGGGGGGAAGGAGAGGGGGAAGGAGAGGGGGAAGGAGAAGGGGAAGGAGGGGGGAAGGAGAGGAGAAAGGAGGGGGGAAGGAGAAGGGGGAAGGAGAGGGTGTGGGCTTGCTCCCAGGGGGACAGTGCACTTATTGTTGTTCTCAAGCCACTAAGTTTTGGGATAATTTATCACATGTAGGAGACAACTAAGATATTTGTGTTTTTAGAATTCTTCTACCCAATAAAATATAAAACAGAGAGAGCTGCAAAACTGAAAACAGGAAGGAATCACAAAGATTCAACAAAGCTAATACATCATTCTGGTCTGGTCCTCCAATCAGGCGTACTAGGGGGACATTTCCTCAAAGTTCCAAAAAAGCCACCAATCCCCTCCATGCCGAATTCCACAACACTGTATGACTTGCAGTGGATTTTTAAGAACTGTTCTTAGGTGCGTTTTGATGTTACTGCAAGCTCGACTTCAACTCGATTTGACCCATATTAACCCCCCAAAAAAATCTATGTTATCATTTTACTCAGTTCTCAATTTTCCCTTCAGTTCTTGTGGACTTTGTTATTCACATTTGCAATAGTTGATTCTGGCTTTTATTTGTTTTGAGCTGCTTTTTAGGTTTTAAGAAAGTAATTTTTTTTGGCCCATATTAAATTAACTATAATATTTTAAGGTTCTTTTCAACTGTGCTCACATTAGCCCACTCATTGTTTTAACAGGTCTTAAGTTGTTTCAGCTGTTTTTTTGGTTAAAATTTTTAAATTTAAAACCACCTTCTGATGTTATAGCCTTTTAAGAATGAAATTATATTTATTCAAGTGCTTTTACATTCATAACTGCTTTTAATATGTTAATACCTTATTAGTTCTAATCTATTTTTGGAAAATGACTTCACAGTGTTGTGGGGGAGGAAAAACTATTTTAAGAGGCAGTTTTAACCTTGTGGGTTTTTTTTTAAGATACTTATTTTTAAGAGAGAGGGGAAGGGAAGGAGAAAAACATTAACATGTGGTTGCTTCTCAAACACCCTCTACTGGTGACCTGGCCTGTAACCCAGGCATGTGCCCTGACTGGGAATCAAACCAGCGACTTCTTGGTTTGCAGGCCTGCACTCAATCCACTGAGCTCCACAAGCCAGGGCTAACACTGTGTCTTAATTCTAAGGTTGATAAAAAAAAAAAAAAAGGTTAAATGAGGATGATGAAAATTTAGAAGAATGTGGTCCCAACTCTGGCTGTCTTAGTTAAATAATAGTCTGTTATTTCACTTTTTCAAGTCTCAGTTTTCTCATCAGAAAATGAGTCACTATATATTTTGGGTCAACTTCAGAAGGTGACAAGGCAACTGTTAAGACAGCAGTTCCAATCTTCACAGTTTTGCAATCACATGGAGTCCTACGTGTTTATGTTTTTAAAAAACTTATTTTCAAAGGAAATTTTGTCTTACCATGGTAAGTGGAAAACCTACATCCCTTTCCATCAGTAAAGAGTCACAGTAAAATAAATACAAATGAAAACAAAACAATATTATTAAGTTCTAGCTAGGTGCTATTTAAGGGGAGCTCAGTTGGAAAACAGTGAAAAACATAACTAGCACCCATTGAGACGTGTTCCTTATGTTCATGAAAAGGATGGAGCGCGGGTTGAAACAGAACTGACAAAGGCAGACTCTCTCACTGTCGGAGTCAGTGCTACGTAATGAGGTTTCCCGGCTTCACCACAGTCAAGGGGCCAGCTGGGCTCCGCAGCCGCCGTGAGGCTCACAAGCTCTAAAAAGCCGATGGAAGGTCTGTGGTGGAGTAAAGTCAGTAACATTCGTGTAACGTGTTTCCTGGCACTATTCAGATCTTCTGTTATGTGTCATCTGTCTCTTTTCCAATCCAAGGTGGATTGTACTGTATTAAAGCGCCAGAAACCTGAGCTGACTTATGTTAAACATCAGCCGTATAAGGCACCTTTGGGTGGGAGAATAATTTGTGATCCTAGGAAGAGGCCACTTTGCTGGGAAGAGGAAAGGAAGAGCCTGGGAGAAGGAAAGTCGCTGTGATACAGAATCGCTTAGCAAATGGCGCTGAGGCTGCTTAGGTCTGGGTTGCCTAATGGGTGGCCTTCAGTGCACCCAAATACAGCCGACCCTGCAACAGGGTGCAAAATTCGCATGTAGCTTCTCCCAAAACTGAACTAATAATAGCCCACTGCTGATGAGATGCCTAACTGATAAACAGTCAATGGATACATTCTCTGTGTTGTAGGTGTTATATACTATATTTCTACAATAAAGTAAGCTAGAGAAAAGGTTACTAAAGCCATAAGGAAGAGAATATATATTTACAGTATTTATTGAAAAAAAACCTCATACAGGTGGACTACATATTCCAAACCACATTTTCAAGGGTCAATTGTACAGTTTTCTTATGAACTCAAGGCCAGTGGAATTATCCCACTAGACTGCACTGTGGGTATGATGAGTGACAGCAGAATAACCCGCATGCAGCTCACCCCCCCGGTGTGAGGGGGTAACTGAAGGCCAGGCTGGGGGGACTGGCAGTTCCCAGCAGGCTGCGAGGCATCATTTCCCCAAGTGCTTTCTCGAGAATGTTCATGCCAAGAAATCTCTAAAAATACCCCCAAATTTTAAAAAGCTTCAGTGACCTTTTTGGTAAAGTCGGGTTACTGTACCTTCCTCTTGAAAATGTATACATTACTAGAGTGAAAGCTCTTAGAAATCCTGTAGTCAAGAATTTGTAACTTCTTGGCCAAATAAGTTTTGTTAATACCCTAGCAAAACTCACCATCAGGGCCACCTTAACTGATGTCTCTCAGGACACCACCACCAACAGGACGCTCTGGAACAAGGACTAAGAAAATATTAAGTAGGAAACAGTGTTCTGTTCTCTTGAGTGCTTTAAGGAAGAGTGGTTTTACTGTAGCATGCTAAAAACAGATTTGGACCAAATACTGTTACATGTGATCAGTTAAGAGAAAGTATTTTTGCAAGTATTAGTATCCCGCTCAAGTGATACTTGTTCCCCCCGGGACATCTGGCTCTGAAATAGGCTCCATCACTAACCCACATCGTGGCCCAGGGCATGCCCATCCTCATTTTGCAGAAGACACTAGGACTCGAGAAAACAGCAGCGCATCCCACGCCACACACCACGCTTAGACAACCCCACTGGTGCGTGGGGCTCCAGCTCCCAGCTCTTCACTTGTCATGCTCTGGCTCTTCTGCCTGCCTGCTTCTCAGGTTCACACGTGACATCAGCTGACACTTGTCCAGTGAACCTTGGGATCTGTCTTCCTTCCACCCTAAGTCTTAGCGTCATTGCCCCAGTAGCCTGAGTATCTTGACCCCCGTGGCCTCCACCCCAGAATGAAATAATCCAGTGTAGTTCTGCCCTCTCCAGGGTCCTGATGGCTGAGGACCTGAGCTCCAGACTCAGTTACTGGCCCTCGACTCCATGTTGGCCCAAATGACCTTAACTGCTCTTGCCCCATCGATGACTCTGTGGCCAAACTTTAACTGCCTTTCCCAGGAGAATCTGTGACCCAAGGACAGGTAGTGACTGCTTCCCATTAAGATTCCATTTCTCAATGTGGCTGAAGAACAAAGGCTCAGAAGGAGAGAGCACGGGACTGGCCCTGCTCCGACCCACACCTGCCTGTCCCTACAACACTCCCTGACTCCCGCCTGCTCCGCCACTGGCCTCAGCCTTCATTCTGGCCCCCGTCCCACCGATTCTGTCCTGTTCTGTGTTGACTGGGAGGCTCTGCTTCCTGAGTCTTTGTCTCTCTAAGCTGCTGCTTTATCTCTGGCTTCTGGTGTGCCTGTTGGGAAAGACCTGAAACCTGAAATACCCCTAAGGTTGGCCCAGGAAAATTAGGGACACCTAATGTCTCTCTCCCTGAATCCTTCCTCCCCCACCCCCAAACCCCACTAAATCCCACTGGCCAGTGAGTGTTGGGCAAGAAGAACCCTGCTTTTGGGCATATATGTTACAAGCTCTACCGCCTTCTCTATCGTCAATAATAGCAACAGTGAGGATCGTAAGAACTACTGACATCTACTGAGCACTGACCAAAAAAGGTAAGTACTAGCACTTCCCCCACGTTTGCTGCTGGGGAATATAAAGCAGTAATTTGTCAAATGTCTATACTAAGTGGTAGATCCAGAATTTGAAACCAGACCATCCCCAGTCCTCAACTGTGCAGCTGCCCCCTTCGCAGGCAACCTCTCCTTTGGAATCTTAAGGAACCACCACCTCCCACAAGTCCGTCCTGCGAACACAGAAATGGGTTCACAGCAAACAAAAGCCTGCTTTCCTCTCTGCGGCTACTCCTCACTTATTCTCCCAATCGCAAATCTGTTCCAGGGGCAAAGGAAAGACAGAATCTGCCACCGTCATATCGGCTATTTTAGACACCAATAGTCAACTCCAAAAACGATTCCTCAGTAGTTTATTCAGACTATTCTTATACAAAGCAAACACTTAGGCAATCTAGTCTGTCTAAACATTTACATCCCACCTAATCTTTTTAAAACTTTGGATTCTGCCAACACTTTCTGAGGGACTTGGGAGGCAGTTCCCATGGCTCACTTTGTGTTGCATAAAAACACAAGTGTCAGGATTGGCAGCGTTTTATTAGGTCCCACCAATAACTACGAAGTATCATACTTTGGGTGTTTTCCCAATGTGGGCTCTCCCAGAACAGGCAGAAAAAAGGCTGCATCTGAGAGTTTCGAGATTTGGGCCCTAACACACAGTACACTGCCTTCTGGGAAACTCCACGGAGATGCCTGGAACATAAACCTTCCAGGCGGTTCCTGCTGCTCACTGTGGGCCCAGCACGCCCCAGGCCCAGGGCGCCCCACTCTGCTCTGCTCCCAGAACTAGAGGGACTTCTACTGAGTCCTTCAGCTATTAGGAGCCAAGCCCGTAAAGGATGATGGGCTCCCACACTTACCAGCAATGGGCTTGGATTGGGGTGTACTGCATTTAAAAGCCAAAATGATATCCAGGCCCCTATAGCATACAGTTCTGTGTCAGTTAAAGGAGGACTGTGTTTGACCCACAGAACCCACAAAAGTCAGGGACAATCGCCTCAGTAACACCTTGGCCTTGGCCGTTCATTCTTCACTCTCTTAACAATCCTTCCTCTTCCCTCCCCCCTTCATTCTTGCCTCCCTCCCTCCCTCCCTCCCTTTTCTCCTTCTCCTTTTTGCACCCACTTCCTTTCAATTTTTAGTGAACCCTCACCATGGCCAGGCACTGTGCTAGGTGCCGGAGAGACAGCAGGAGCGCAGTAAACACGGTCCTGCTCCCATCATGAATCACTCCTGGATCTGACCGAAGGAACCCCTACATTTACCTGTTGTTCACCTTACCCACCTCTCCTTCCGGAACACAGAGCTAGACTACATTTCCCAGGATCTCCTGTAGTCAGGTGCAGTTCTGTGACTTCACTGGTTCTGGCCAAATGGAACATGGGTAGAAGGGATAGATGCTATCACCAGACCCGGCAGATAAAGCCTCCCACAAAATCCCATACGCTTTGTGTCTCCCTTCATACACAGCCCCACGGCAGGGATTCCACTAGAGGGCCACAAGGCCCTAAGGGACAGAGGATCCACAGGGGGAGAGAGCTAAGGACCCGGAATGTCTCTGTGGCTGAGAGCACTCCCACCTACCCACCACCTCCTCGTGCTGCTCTGTGAGGTGAGAAATCCATCCTGATCCTGTGAAGCCACTGCGATTTGGGGGTTGTTTGCCACAGCAGTGAGCCTGTGACCAACGTCCAGTCACAGATTAGGTGACTAATTATATTTTGTGTCTCTGGCAGGGATCCTGAAGGGGCATTTCTCCCAGGAATATTTAAGTTTTTGCCCAAATGGAAGTTCCCAAATTTGGCCTAATTCTTCACATGGACAGCAACCAATAGGCATCAGCTGAGTGTTGTACCCGCAGAGTTTAATAAAGGTCATTTTTAAACAAATGTGTGTATGACAGGCAATTTGACAAGTCAGTAGAGGGAAGATGGACTATTCAGTAAATGTCTAGGACAACGGAGTCTTAAGAGAAAAACTAAAATTACGTTCCTAGTTCACACTGCACAAATTGTGGAGAGGCTTCACTCACAGCCTTGTGGTACAAATAATATGACCTTCCTTATTATGTGCAAGCATATTGTTATCTGAAGCTGAGGTGAGCACAACCACTTGGGTTCTTTAGAAAAAAATTAAAATAGACTATTTTATTGTTACTAATCAAAATCAGCATTACTGAGTCTGAGTTTTGAGATAATATATCAGTTCCAGCCTAAATCAAACAAAAGAAAACAATCAAGGTATATTACGATCTGTTTCTCAATCAACTGTGGCTATTATTATCAGACCCTTAAAAAGAGCTACTATTACATGACTAAAGTTATCCTTTCTGATTCACCCAGAAGCATTGGTAGGGTCGATGTTCTCTAAAGACTGCACAGGGCTTTCAAGGCATTTGCATTCAAAGTCCCTGCAAGACAGGAGGAACTCCGGGTCAAGGCCTAGTCATTGGTACTACTAGCGCATTAGCGCTAAGTTCAACATTGGCTTTTAATGTGCTTTTGTTAGAAGACTGTGCTATGTTTTTTCCAACTATATGTTCTAGTAGAAATAATTCAGTTACAGGGACGGTCACATGAAAGCCCCAGAGAGCAGGAGTTGCTGCTACTTTGCTGAGATGGAGAGAGACTGCAGGCTGCCAGTCACAGCCAGCAGGTCAGCTGCTCGGGGGCAGAGGTCAGCACTGTAAATGGAAGAGTACGGAACGGCATGATTCTCTTAAGACATTCTTCTCTGAGAGGTAAACTCTCTCCTCTCTGCAAGACAGTATTTGTAAAATGAAGTTATCGATGTGTTAAAAATAACTTTATCATACATCTACTCATGAGTCGATGAATATTCATTGGGCCCCCTTTGGTGCCAGGCTCTGTTCTATCAAGTGGAGACATGGCAGTGAGTAAGACAGGCGGGGACCCGCGGCCACAGAGCGCTCTTGTTCTAGGAAATAAGTAAACCAGCATCGCAAATCTGAGACCGCGCTGGGCTGGCCAAAAGCTTCATTTAGTTTTTTTCTGTATGATGGCTCTCGTAATGCTTAGTTGTCTTTAACTTTGTTCAAAACAATTTTGTTAGATTGTAAAACTATCATAACAGTGGGCATTAAAAAAACACCAATATTGATGAATTTTTATGCAGCCATTTTAATATTGAAGATGGAAGAAAATACACAACATTTCTGATGTATTATGCTTTACTATTTCAAGAAAGGTAAAAACAACTGAAATCAAAAAAAGGTTTGTGCACTGTACGGAGAAGGTGCTGTGACTGATCGACTGTGTCAAAAGTGGGTTGTGAAGTTTCGTGCTGGAGATTTCCCACTGGACGATGCTCCACGGTGGGTAGACCAGTTGAAGTTCATAGTGATCAAATCAAGACATTAGTTGAGAACAATCAATGTTATACTACACAGGAGATAGCTGACATATTCAAAATATCCAAACCAATAAAGTTAATGGTAAGAATGAAAAATGTGTCTTTTACTTTACGGAAAAAAACCAAACAGACTTTTTGGCCAACTCAATAACACACACTATGAAGAAAATAAGGAGGGTAACGTGAAAGGGAGAACTTCAGTATCACAGTTCTGAAGGCCTCTCAGGAAGTGTCATTTAAAGTGACACCTGAATGACAAGGACGAGAACCCAGGAAAATCTGGGGGTCAGACCATGCAAGAAGCAGAACAGCAAGTGTGAAGGTCCTGCCAGGAGAATGCAGAGAGCAAGTCTGTGTGGCTGGAGTTGAAAGAAAAACCCAAGAAGAAGACCATGGAGGGTTGAAGCAGGGTGATGGATGGCAGAGGGAGAGATGATGGACGTGAAAGGAAGAGGCCACGTGGGGAAGTACTTGCTGCAGCCTTGACATAAGCTAATGGTGCTGTGCACAAGGGTGGGGGCAAGGAGGCGGGGAAAAGAGACCAGTGACCAGATACACAAGAGAAGTGGAAAAGACAAGGCTTGCCGATGGATAGAACAGGAGCCACGAGAGAAAGACCTGACCTAAAGACAACTCTGAAGTGTTTGGCTTGAGCAACTGAGTGAATAGTGGTGCCATTTACTGAGATGGAAACAGATTTTATTACACTTGCATACATATATAAAAGAGAAACATGACATCAACATGTAATTTGAGGTTCATCATTTATAAGTGTAGAAAAAGGGTGCGTGGAGGCAGAAAGCAATGCTGAGTGGCCAGATAGAAAGCAAATCAGAAAATCCTGGATCAGACTAGGAAGAGTCAGAAGCACGGCACTTCAATAATTAGTTCAAACAATTTCTTGGAAGAGGCTGGATTCTAGGAACTACTCAAACAATGGGTGTGCCAGAGAATGTCTGATGTCTTCCAAAACCCATGATCTTCTATAATAATAGCATTTTTAGCTGAGCGTATGGCTGCCCCCTCCCAAAACTACATTTCTGGGCCTTCCTTGAAGCTAGGTGTGGCCACGGATACATTTCTGGCCAATGGCATATAAGTGAAATGTTATACAATTTCCTGGAAACCTACTTTGGCAAAAAGCAGGTCCGTGCCCTTTGCTCATCACCCTTCCTTCTTCAATATCCTGTCACCTGGAATTGAAATATGATGGCTGGAGCTCTGACTGCCTCTTGGGATCTAAAAATTAGGACTTGAAATAACAAGAATGATATCTGCTAGTTTCTAACCCCAGGCTTCTGAAACCCTTGTAAATAGAGATACTAGGAAAATCTTTTGTTAGTATTTAGTCTTTGACCCCACTTTCCAGCAGAGAGCTCCTAAAGCCTTTGTGATTTCCTAAGTTGTTAAGGCACTGGGAGCCCCAGCCTGTGTGGCTCAGTTGGTTGGATGTCATGAATGTCATCCTGCAAACCAAAAGGTCACCAATTCGATTCACCATCAGGGCACACGCCTGGGTTGCAGGTCCAGTTCCCAGACCGGGTACATAGGGAAGGCAGCCAGTTGATGTTTCTCTCTCACATCAATGTTTCTCTCCTCCTCCCTCCCTTCCCCTCTCACTAAAATGAAAAAAAAATTAAAGATTAAAAACACTAGGAGCATCTTTTGTTCTAATATTTGGTCTTTAACTCTGGCTCCAGACATAAGGTTCTTATATCCCCTGGAAATTTCTGGGTGACAGGAGTGTCTTTTGTCCTAATGCGGCAACTCTGTGCGGGATCCCAATGGCTCCTGGATGGGACTGGTCACGAGAAAGACTAAGCCATCATTGGAGGCTTGGAGCTTTCCACTCCAACCTCCATCTTCTAGAGAAGGGAGAGGGACTGGAAATGCAGTTAATGTCCATGTGTATGTGAGGAAGCCTCTGTAAAATCCCAATAGTAGGGCATTTGGGGAGCCCCTAGGTTGGTGAACACATGCTACCTAGAGGGTGATGCACCCCAACTCCACAGAGACAGAAGCTCCTGTGCTTTGGACCCTCCCAGACCTCATCCCATGTATCTCTTCATCTGTATCATTATATCCCTTAATACAGGGGTCCCCAAGCCCTGGGCCACACACCAGTACCAGTCTGTGACCTGTCAGGAACTGGGCCACACAGCAGGAAGTGAGCGTGGACCAGCAAGCAAAGCCTCATGTGCACTTACAGCTCTCCCCTCACTGCTCGCATTACCGCCTGAGCTCTGCTTCTTGTCAAAGCAGCAGGGGCATTAGATTCTCATAGGAGTGCGAACCCTCCTGTGAACTGCGCACATGAGGGAGCTAGGTCACATGATCCTTAAGAGAATCTAATGTCTGGTGGTCTGAGGTGGAGCTGGGTGGGGATGCCAGTGCTGGGGAGCGGATGCAAATACAGATTATCATTAGCAGAGAGGTTTGACTGCACAGAGACCATAGTAAATCGACTGCTTGCAGACTCATAACAAAACCCTCTCAGTGAGGAGCAAGTGACAATTAGGCGGCATTTGATGACAGGATTTATAGTGACAAATGAGTTGATTTCAGTTATACAGCTACATCTGGTGGGATCAGAACCCTGCACTTATTCCAGTCTGCACGTGGCCTGCCCGTTATTTCATTTACCGCTTCCACCCATGCCTCCTTCCCGCTCTGTGCCCTTGTCCCAGTCACAGTTTTGGTAAGCCCTCATGCTAACCATAGCCAAAACCAGTGAGAAACAAATGTCATGGGAAAGCTTCTGTGAAAAGAGGGGAGACCCAATGATGAGGCAGCAGAAGACTCCAAGACTGCCAACAAAAAGAAAGCTGCATTTAAAAGTAAATACCGAGAGTCCTACTTAAATTATGGGTTCATTGCAACAGGCGATTCACATTCTCCAAGCCCGCCCTGTACAACATGAGGTGGCTGGCTATCCAACAAAGCCACGAAGCCCTCCAAACTGCTTCATTGCATGGAGACCAAGCATTAAAAGACAAGCCTATGGAGTTTTTCAAAAGAAAAGAATGTGAACACGAAGAACAGAAGCAATGACTGAAAGCCACCACTTCCGCAAATGTGTCAGCACTGAGAGGGTCATTCTTAGTGGCTGACGGCACTGCTAGAGCTGAGAAGCCCTTTACTATTGAGGAGTTGACCCTGCCTGCTGCTAAGGACATTTGTCATGAACTTTCAGGAGAGGCTGCAATTCAAAAGGTGGCACGTGGTGTCTTTTGGCTAGTACCACAACTAGAAGAATTGATGAAACAGCAGAGGGTACCAGGGCACAGCTGTTAGGATTAATGAGGCACGGTGGTACACAATCCAGGCTGACGAGTCTACTGATGTGGACAACAAGGCAACAGTGCTTGTTCTCGTGCAAGGTGTTTTCAGGAGGATGTGCATGAGAATGTGTTATGTGCCCTTTCGTTGCCAACCAACACCACAGCTGCAGAACCACTCGTCTTTGAATGATTACATATCAGGCAAACTGAGTTGGTCATTTTGTGTCAGTACATGCACAGACGGCGCAGCAGTCATGATCAGACAGCGCTCTCGTTTCACTACTCGGGTCAAAGAGACGGCTTCTGAATGGGAGTCTAGGCACTGTGTCATCCATAGAGAAATGCTGGCCAGCCAAAAAGTGTCACCTGAACTTAACAAAGTTTTGCAGGGTGTGGTTAAAATTATCAGCCAGGTTAAAACACATGCCCTTAACTCACGTCTGTTCGCGCAGCTCTGTGAGGAGATGGATGCAGAGCACACACGTCTCCTCTTACACACAGAACTGAGGTGGCTTTCGACAGTTGGATCGCTGGCCAGAGTTTCTGAGTTATGAAAACCACTGCAGAGATCTCTTCTAGAAAAACAGTCACCACTGGCAGCACATTTCAGTGACACAGAATGGGTCACAAAACCTGCTTGCTTGTGTGACATATTGAATGAGCTCAGTCTGTCACTTCCTGGGAGAACAGCAACTGTGTTCAGGTTGGCAGATAACACGGCTGCATTCAAAGCCAAACTGGAATAACGGGGGCGATGAGTGAACATTGGGCTGTTTGACACATTTCAGACATTAGCAGAGATTTTGAAAGAGACTGAGCCAGGGCCTTCTTTCTCCCAGGTGGTGTCTGGTCCACCTGCCTCAGCTTCAAAACGGTTTGAGCATTACCTCCCAACCACAAAGACCCCCAAGCCAGAAAGGAATAGATCCGTGACCTACTTGTGAATAAGCTGGGTGAATCCACTTCACCTGCAATAGAAGAGGACCAACTGCTTGAGATTGTGAATGATGGTGGCCTTAAACGTATGTTTGAGACAACTTCAAATCTCCACATGTTCTGGATTAAAGTCAAGGTGGAATACCCTGAGACTGCCACAAAAGCACTTGAAATACCTGCTTCCTTTTCCAACATCCTGTCTTTGTGAAGCGGGGTTTTCTGCAATAACTGCAACCAAAGTGAGATTACGGAGCAGGCTGGACCTAAGCAACACACTTCGGGTGCCACTGTCTCCCATCACCCCGACGGGACTGTCTAGTTGCAGGAAAACAAGCTCAGGGCTCCCACTGATTCTGCATTATGGTGTGTTGTATAATTATTTCATTATATATTACAATGTAATAATAATAGCAATAAAGTGCACAATAAATGTAATGCGCTTGAATCATCCCAAAACCATTCCCCCTTGGTCTGTGGAAAAATTGTCTTGCACAAAACCAGTCCCTGGTGCCAAAAAGGTTGGGGACTGCTGGCTTAATAAATTGGTAATCAGCATGTAAACTGTTCCTCTGAGTTCTGTGAGTCATCGTAGCAAGTTAATTGAACCCAAAGACAGGACCATGGGGACTGCTGATGTATGAGGGAGGACCCTCAAAAAACAGAATTTATTTTTTAAAAATTGTGTATTTTATTCTTACATGTTTAAACTTCAGTCATCTTCTAAGTACTCTCCATTTGATATAATACACCTATCGAGACCTTTTTTCCACCGTTCAAAACAGTTTTTGAACTCGTTGACTTTGACACTGTTTAGTGCTTCTGCCATTTTTTTTGTTTCACTTCTTCCACGTAGGCAAAACATTTCCCTTCCTGGACTTTTTCCATCCGGAGAGACAAAAAAACATCACTTGGGATGAGATAAGGAGGATCAGGCACAGGGATCGTGCTGGTTTTGGTCAAAAACTGAACACTCAGCTTGTGTGGGCAGGCGTACTCGTAAACCATCCATCATGAAATGGGCAAACAAGATGAAAGTCTTCAAAAAAAATTCACCGAAGCCAAATAGCCTCTCACAACACCACCAGCTGGTGCACTGATACAGCTGGGTTCCTAGAACATTCACCTAGCAGAGGAATCCTGTACTACAAGGGGCTGCCCTCCAGAAGATAACTGCAGATTTTGGGTGGGTCTCCCCTTATACAACTTATTAGTCAGAAGCCCACGTGACCTGGACTTGTCAATAGTACCTCAGGTGGTTGGGGACGGACGTGTTGTGAGACTGAGCCTTTAATCTATGGTATCTGACGCTGTCTCTAGGTAGACAGTGTCAAATTGAAAGTGTCAGCTGGTGTTGCAGAGAATTGGTCAGTGGGGGGAAAAATCTCTCTCATCTGATGTCAGTAGTACTGTGAGTGTGGTAGTAGGTGTGAGAGTGAAAAAGATACACAGGAGCAAGGGTGAGTTTCTTTCCATACAGGACCAAACCCTAAAACTGGAAGAGTGATGAGTTGGAAAGTTCTGGGTGCTGAGGTCTTCGCAGGGCAGAGCCATCGTTTCAGTTTTGGATGATCTTCCACTGAACTTTTAAAGTAAGGGAGAAATCAACTTCTATCTCGTTTAAGTCACTTTCTTTTGGGTGCCTGCCACTTAACACTGGACTACATAAATCTAAGCTGATAGAATAGGCAAGGTAGAGTTGGCACACTGTGGTGGAGAGAATTACATAATGTCCTAGGTATCCTTTCAACTCAGCGATAACTTATTTCTAAAGAATGTCTCCCAATCTCATGGTAAAAGAGAGCCATAAAGTCTGTGTTGGCTTTCTAAAATTAAATCCTGCCAGATAGAAAGATAGACAGATAGACAGAACTCTAAGAGCAGAACTACTCAGATGGAAGGTCAGGGCTCCAAGGCCCGCTGTGTGAAAGCTGTCGCCCCACAGGACAGGGGTGCTGGTGTTATCCAGCTGCTACCTTTCTCTGGTCCACCAGCTCAAGCTCCCCCCAGAGCTGTTAACAATGGCATTTTAGGAGTTGTATGAACAGCAGGTCTTTTCAGGAGGAAGACCAACTGCAGAGGCAGGGAGCTGCCATGGCTGGGGGGTCCGTTTGAGCACACGCACAGCATAGCTGAGAGCCAAACAGCAGGCGGCAGCACCGGCTGGTCTAGGCCGCCTGCACATCACCATTAATCCTGAAACCTCGTCTATTTGTTAAGAGATAAATGAGAAATACGCCCAGACATCTATGGTCGACTGATTTCCAACAAAGGGGCCAAGGTCATTCAACGGGGAGAAAGAGTTTCTTTAACAAACAGTGATGGGCATTGTGCTGGATGCTCAAATGCCAAAGAATGAAGTTCAACCCCTTCCTGCTACCACTTACCAATGCCAACTCAGAATGGATCAAAGACTTATACGTGAAAATGTAAATAGGTAGAAATAGAAAAAGTTGCAGGTAGATAGAAATTATAAAAGTCTTAGAAGGAAACACAGGTGTACATCTTCACCCCCTTGGATTAGGCAATGACTTCTTAAATATTACACCAAATGCACAGGAAGCAAAAGAAGAAGATAAATTGGACTTACCAAAATAAAAACTTCTGTGCTTCAAAAGATACCATATAGAAAGTGAAAAGACAACCCATAAAATTTGTAAAGCATATAACTGATGTTTCTAGAATATATAAATAACTCTTAAACCTAACAATAAAAAACAAACTACAAAATTTTTTCATGGGCAAGAATTTCAATAGACATTTTTCCTAAAAAGACATATAAATTGTCAGTAAGTATATGAAAAGATGCTAGACACCATTGTTATTTTAAAAAAGCAAAAAAAAAAATCACTGTGAGATACCACTTTACCCCTCCTCCCACTATAATGGCTGAAATAAAAAAGATGAACAGTAACAAGTGTTGGCAAGGATGTGGAGAAATCAGAACCCTCATACATTGCTGGTGGGATGTAAATGTTTCAGTTGCTGCAGAATACAGTTTGGAGGCTCCTCAAAAAGGTAATCATAGAGCTGTTATATGACTCAGAAATTTCACTTCTAGGTATATTCCCAAAAGAATCGAAAACCTAAGTTCACATAAAAACTTAAACATGAATGTTCACAGCAGTATCGTTCATAATAGTGAAAAAGTGGAACCCATCCAAATGTTCACCAACAGAGGAATGGACAAAATATGGTATACCCATAGGATAGAATATTATTTGGTAAACAGAGAAGTGAAGAGCTGACCCATGCACCCACATGAATGAAACTTGAAAATATTGTGCTGAGTGAAGGAAGCCAGTCATAAAGACCACATGATTCTATTTATATGAAATGTCCAGAATAGGTTAGTCTACAGAGAAAGAAGGTAGATGTATGATTGCAAAAAATAGAAAGAGAGGGTAAATAAAAGACAAGGAGTTTTGGGGGATAGATAGAAATGTTCTGGAATTAGGTAGAGGGAGTAGTTACAAAACATTGTGAAATACTAAAAATTGTAATACTGTACACTATATATTGGGTAAAATGGTAACTTTATCTCAGTAAAAAATAAATAAAATAAAATGAAAAGAAAGGAAAGAGATAGAGCTACCCCGACCTTCCAAATTGTCTTGTCATATTTCAAAAAGCATTTAGTTAGGGGAGAAGGTATCAAGTGAAGCACCTGTCATTTGACTAGAATTCAGTGATTCTAAGAAAGTAGCAACTTACAAGAACAATTAAAAGTTTAGGAGGCGGGAGGATGGAGGCGTAGGTGGAAATACTGTACCTCCTCACACAACCAAATTTAAGGACAACAAAGATTTAGAAACAAAAACACAACCAGAACAGACAGAAAATTGAACTATACTGAAGTCCGACAACAATGAACCATTCATAGAGACCGGTAAGAGGGGCAGAGTCAGCAGCCGGCAAAGAGGGGTCCCAGCAGGAAAAGGTGGTGGTTAGGGGACCTGGGCAAGATGGCAACAGGCAGACCCAGTGAGATGCCCAACGCGGCTGGCTGACCACGGACACACATTCACATGCAGATAAACCAGGTGAAGAAAAGGGCAGTGAGACAGACCATGCAACCCAGGGCCCCAGCAACACAAAATAAAACCTAAAAGCACCAACTGAAAAATTTTTCAGGGGTTGAGGTGCCAGGAGAGACTCCCAGACTCACAGGAGAGTTTGTTGGAGACACCCACAGGGTCCTAGAATGTACACAAGCCCACACCCAGGAACCAGCACCAGGAGGGCCCAATTTGCTTGTGGGAAGCAGCAGAGGGGACCAAAATACGAGAGAGAAGAGAACAAATGCCACTGCTCCATCTCTGACCCCGCCCTCCATACAGCATCACAACCCAGAGACCTAGGTTGCCCCGCCCCGGTGAACATCTAAGGCTCCGATCCTCACACAAACAGGCGCAACCAGACCAAAACATTATGGCTCAAACAGAAGAACAAATCAAAGCCCCAGAGCCAATACTTTTAAGTGACCAAGAGATAGCTAACCTATCAGATGCACAGTTCAAAACACTGGTGATCAGGATGCTCACAGAACTGGTTGATTTTGGTCACAAATTAGATGAAAAAAATGAAGGGTACAATAAGTGAAATGAAGCTAAATGCACAGAAAACCAATGGTGATAGAAAGGGCTCAAATCAATGGAGTGGACCAAAAGGAAGAAAGAAACAACCAAACAGAAAAGAATGAAGAAACAAGAATTCAAAAAAAATTAGGAGAGGCTTAGGAACCTCCAGGACATCTTTAAACGTTCCAACATTCTAATTATAGGGGTACCAGAAGGGGAAGAGGAACAGCAACAAGTGGAAAAGCTATTTGAATAAATAGTAAAGAAGAACTTTCCCAATCTGGCAAAGGAAATAGCCTTTCAGGAAATCCAGGAAGCTCAGAGAGTCCCAGAGAAATTAGACCCAAGAAGGAACACACCAAGGCACATCATAATTACATTACCCAGGATTAAAATGAAGGAGAGAATTCTAGGAGCAGCAAGAGATAAGGGGACAGTCACCTACAAAGGAGTTCCCATCAGACTATCAGCTGATTTCTCAAAAGAGACCTTACAGGCAAGAAGGGGCTGGAAAGAAGTATTCCAAGTCATGAAATCCAAAGACCTACAACCAAGACTGATCTATACAGCAAAGCTTTCATTTAGAATGGAAGGGCAGATAAAATGCTTCTCAGATAAGGTCAAGTTCAAGGAGTTCATCATCACCAAGTCCTTATTATATAAAATGTTAAAGGGACTTATCTAAGAAAAAGAAGGTAAAAAATATGAACAGTGAAAGGACAGCAAACTCACAGTTATCAACAACCACATCTAAAACAAAAGCAAACTAAGCAGACAGCTAGATCAGGAGTGGAGCCACAGAAATGGAGATCACATGGAGGGTTAGCAACAGGGGAGTGGAAGGAGGAGAGGGGGGAGAAGGTACAGAGAATAAGTAACATAAAATGGCAGGCAGAAAATAGACAGGGGGAGGGCAAGAATAGCATGGGAAATATAGAGAAGCTAAAGAACTCACAACACATGGACATGAACTAAAGGGGGGGAATGTGGAGGGGAGGGATGTGCAGGGTAGAGGGGAATGAAGGGGGGAAATGGGACAATTGTAATGGCATAATCAATAAAATATTTTTAAAAATTAAAGAAGAAAAAAGAAGTTTAGGAGGTAGGCAGAGTTAAAAGGGGGCTAATTCAGCAGGCCTGTGATGTCCAAACCCTGCACATTACAAAGAAAGGCTGGTCTTAAGGCCAGGCAACTGGGAGAGAAACTTCGAGCCCCAGGAATAGTGCCCTGACAAGTGTGTGGAAGAGTGCCTGAGGCCTTGACATGCTCTGCCAGTGTGGCCACCTGAACTCATCCCTGCAGTGTGACTTCGGGTGAACACCTGCTTTTGCCTAGAAGTGGGGAAGTGGGCAGGTGCCAGAGTCCGAATAGCTGAGGTCAGTCATGCAGGTGCTGGATGCCCACAGGACCAGCCCCTATAAATACCCCAGACACCGAGGCACAGGAGAGCTGCCCCGTCAACAACACTTCACATGAGTTGTGACATCACTGCTGATATAATTAAGTGCATCCCCGCACCACTCACTGAAAGGCCTACCTGGATTCCTGTTCCTGATTTCTCCCGGACTTCGCCCCATGCACCTTTGCCCTTTGCTAATTTTACCTATAACCTCTCCCTGTAATAAATCATAACTGTGAGTATAATCAGCTTTCCGGAGTCCTACAATTCCAAATTCTCAAGCCGAAGGGTGGTCTTGGGGGCCTCTGACACACTTAGCCTTAAAGGTTCAGTCTGCTGGCATATCCAAGGTACTTAATATGCAAATAAATCACACAGATGTAGAAACTTAGTATAACACTAAGTCGTATGTGGGAAGGACGGAAACTGACACAGAGTCCTAACGGCCACGGCGAGATGGGTACCTAACATACCAAGTGCGAGCCTTCAGCACATTTACTCAGCCGGCCTTAATAACACACTAGTGTCCTGGCTGGTGCGGTTCAGCGGATCGAGTGCCGGCCTGCAAACATAAAGGTCGCTGGTTCAATTCCCAGTTGGGGCACATGCCTGGGTTGTGGGCCACATCTCTGGTTGGGGGTGTGGAAGGGGCAACATCAGCGTTTCTTTCTCTCTTTTTCTCCCTCCCTTCCCCTCTCTCTAAATAAGTCTTTGAACACACACACTCACACACTCACACACGTGAAAAAAGGTTCCATTCAAGAAGAGCAACCCTTACAGATCAGAATCCCAGAGAATCCCCAAGAAACAAAGCGGACAAGCTGTCCCAAAGCCTGAAGGGAAAATGGTTCTGAGGGGAGGCACAGAGCAGGACCTGGAGACAGTATAAAGGAAGAAATTCTGCGATGGTGTTTGAATATCCTTCCAGACTTGAAAAGGATGCCAAATTAGAAATCTGAGAAATGTATACTTGTACTTCAGACTGATATTTTCAAAGCATGATCTGTGAGGAAATGCAGTGGAATATTAACACGCATTTCACACACCGTGCAGAGATCTACAGTACATTTGGAAGACACTGGGTTAGGCAATCATAAATAGTTTTTGTTTTTAACTACAGGACTTTCCCAGAGCCTTGAACATGCTAATGTGCACTGTGAGTTGTCATGACAGGAATATCACACATGGCACTCCCAACTTTATGTGACCACAGAATTCCTGTTCAAGCAGGATTTCAGAGACCTGCTTCTCTCTCAGACACCAGACAGAAATACTGTGCATCTAGTGAAATTTAAACCCATACGGAGCAAAACACAAGCATGTGTATCTCAAAACCCTTTCCCCTGCAAACTGTTTTTGCATGTGTACTGCTTTGTTTACCTTAATTTCTTAAGAGAGGTACCCGAGAAGCACAGAGGTGTACTGGAATGAGCGAGGACTTTTCAGAAAGATAAACTGGTGTCCCTTTGGCTTCCTTGGATGATTATGCTTCTCAGGGTCATTGTAAGGACAAGAGTGAGATAAAATCTTTGACTCAGATAGCAAGGGTCTGGCCGTGGAGAAGGCACCAATACATAATTGCTTCCCTCTCCCTCCCTGGCTCTAAGCCTTCCAGCTCTTACACATTTGGGAGGCAAGGTCAGCATCTTCCCTCTTCCTCGGTGGTAAAGGAAAGGCGTGTGTGTTGGTCACGGTGCCAGTGGGTGGTGAGGGCTGACCTGTCCAACTCCACGACCCAGAGAGCCTGGGACATTTGGGAGGGCAGTGGGTGGGAACTGCAGGAGGAAAGATCTGAAATTGGCTGCCAGGAGAGGCCTTTCCCAGCAGGACGAGCCCCACTCTGCTACGGGAGTAAATAGCTTTTTCTTTACTCACCCCTTTCTCCTGGACAACCTCATTCTCCATCTGTGATAATCTTGTTAATGAGGGTTATAAAAGCTACCACATCTTAGGTGCATTTGAGGTACTGGGATGTTTATAGTAACTTCAATTAATCCTCCCAGCAACTCAGAAAGGAAGAGTAACTTTGAAGGTTATGAGAGGTTCGAACCTATAGTTATCTGGCTCCAAACCCACATTAACCATTGCCCTCAATTCACTATGAGCTCCGCCCTCTCTCCCAGTCCCTCGCATCACAACCCCTGACCCGCTTCCAGCCCTGCAGCCAACTCCTGTGGATAGTTTCAAGGAGATGGCTCACCCACACCGAGAACCTGGTGTGGATGGTAATTCAGTGTCTCCATCTTTCTATCCTTCCATCTTTATGTGGCAGGTTGCAGGGGACCCTCTAAGACTCAAGTATGTCCTCGGGACTGGCAATGTCTCCCATTGCAATTTGTACTTGGATGCATTAGGCAAGAAGATTAATAGAGAAAAATGTTTTGTCCCAAGTTGGTAGATGATTTGCCATGTGATTTTCATTTCTCTGTCATCCATTGGCTCTGGGTCATGGGGCAAAGTCTCCTCCCTCCTTAGGATACCCCCCAGAATTCTTATCAGAAAACACTTGCCCACCTTTCACCACAACAGAGTGGTTGGGGAAAGAGATGAAAAGAATATGTGTAGGGCCACTGGCCATTGATGGGAGGGAGGTGTTACAAACAAGCCTCATATGCTTATTGCCTGGGCCAAGGGGAGAAAATAAGCTTTATTGGACACGTATTTGATAGCATCTGGATCCGTTTAGTAAGTATATTTACTTCATAACAACATGAGATCATGATGCCAGGATGATTAATGACCTTTTATATTCTACCACTCTTCTTGCATAAATCCACAAGTCTGTTCAGGAGATTAATTATATGAGATGGGCAAATAAGCATTTTGGTTCCTTCTTTTAGCATGGCTCTCTTCCTGGAATAGATTTTACCGCAGACAAGGTTGGAGGATGCTAGACACCACTTTAAGCATCTTCTGAATTAGCAGCACCTGAGTTCCTGAGAAATAATGTCAAGGTTCTTAGGTAATGCTCTTGCATTTCCCAAAGGAAAATACTAATATAGTCCTCGCAATTGGGTGAGAAATAAAAAGGAGGAAAGGGAATTAGGGCTGTGATTTTAGTGACAACGCTGAAAAACTTGCTGCCAAATGCATTTTTAAATATGCAGGATAATACCATACATTATAACTACCCTGGACACAGAATACGTTGGAATACAATGGGACAGAAATGCTGTTCTTTATACAGCAAACTACAGAGTAAGCGACGTCTCCCCTGATCTCCATCCAGGAGGATTAGGTCAGAAGTAACACTTGTCAAGGCACCATCCAACCTCCGCAAGGAGCACAAGGTTCCCTCTTCCCCTTCACTGCTCACCTGGCGAGGGTGGCAGACATCCCGACCAAAGGCCCCACTGGTCACAGCCAGATAAGGTGGCTTCCAGCATGTTTCACAAAGACGGAAAGGTCTTGCTGTGGTGTAACACAGTCTTTTCCATTTGGTTTTCAAACCAGTTCCCCTCCTGAGTGGTTTCTGGGATGAGCTGCCACCGAGAAGAGTCACCCCAACACAGATGGAATCAATGCAACAGGCAGCTTGCACCAGCTCTTCAGCCCCTAGTACGCCCCCTTGGGAAATGTCTTTCTCAGTTCTTACTATCTAACCTTGAAGGTCACAAGTAGAGTCACCCAGGCAAAGGGAACCAAGGGGACTGCTCTGGGTGCAGGCAAAGGGGTCCTTGGTGACGGAGGTGGAGCAGCCCTAGGTTTCTAGTGTGAGGAGCGGCTCCGAGGGGTCTGCAGGCCTATCGCCCAGGGAGTGTTCAGGCACCTGCATCTGCCTGCGGTGCTCGCTCTTCAGTTCAGCACGTCGCAGCCACGCCAGTCTCACATCAGGCTCAGGCTCACCCAGAACAGCAATAAAGTTTCCTCCTTGAGGACCCCAGGCACCAGCACCCAGTTAGAGCCAGTGTCACCCAGGTGAACGCACTCCATGCAAGATGCCAGGGAAGAAGTGTCGATAGTAACACAAAAAGCCTGGGAGGGAAGATTCTGGAAGAGGGGACCCATTTAAGACCCAATACCAGTTTCTATTAGGTCTACAGACCTGGTTCCGCCCACAGAAACAAACAGAAACCTCATCCTGCTTTATCCACAGAACTAACTGGCTTGTATGAGTTCCACATTTATAAGCCAGCACATCCTACATTGTTCTTTACAGCTTTATAGGCCATTTATCATTTGCCTCCCCATTCCCTCTTTAGCCAAAGCAGACAGCGGTGTCTGCCAGAGATCTGCAAAGCCTTAGTCCACGCTCACCACTCACTTCCTGCCTCTCTGCATCCTAATCTGAGTCTGGTGGGCCTTGCCTAGAGGATCAGCCACTGTCCCGGGTAACACAGGGGGAGGTGCAGGCGCCGGAGCCAGTGAGACCCAGATGTGCTGATGGCAGAATCACTTGGGGAGCTTTCATAAACGCATATTCCAGTGCTTGTCTAAGGACTGGCCAATCAGGGTCTCCTCCTGGGCAAGGAGGTTTTGGAATCAGAACAGCAAAGAGTTGTGAGAGGTACTCAACTCAGGGATGCAGACCTTACTTCAGGGGTCACCAGACTTAGCTCTGTACGTGGCGTTCTCCAAATGCAGGCTGCCATTTCTAAGGACTAAACCAATGCCTCCAAGGGAAGGGTGGCCTCCTGGGCCCCTTGCACAATGCAGGGGGGTAGTGGAGGAGGGCTTAAAGAGGAGCCAGAAGGCTGGAAGCTTGGTGGGGGATGGGCAGAAGGTGGGAGGCATGGTGCTGGGAAAAGGGGAAAGTGAGTATGATCTCAATCAGCTGAGGCAAGTGACTGACAAATTCTTACAAGCCACTTTCCACCAGCCAAGTGGACTTCCGGCAGGCCCAAAGAAGGGGAGCACTGGACTGAGCATGGTAGAAGCACGTTTGCAGAGTGTCCCCCAAGCCTTCATTACCTGCTGCCTTGGCTCACTCCCCTAGGACACCTCCAAACCATCCCACTTGGATCTTGGACGTGAGTAGGGCCCTTCGCAGGCGTGTGACTATAGCAGTGGTGCCACCCATGCCAATTAAGTCGATGTCTGGGATCAGGGGCCAGGCTCCAGTAGTTTTTTTAAAATATATTTTATTGATTAGGCTATTACAGTTGGTCCAAGTTTTTGTCCTTTGCCCCCCTACATCCACTAACCCCCATTCCCTCAGCAATGCCCCCTCTTAGTTCATGCCCATGGGTCATATACATAAGTTCTCTGGCTACTCCATTTCCTACACTTTTCTTAACATCACTCTATTTTGTACCTATGATTTATACTTTTCATTCCCTGTACCTTTTCCCCCATTTTTCCACTTCCTTCTCTCAACTGGATAACCCTCCAAATGATCTCCGCATCTGTGATTCTGTTTCTGTTCTGCTTGTTTGCCTAGTTTGTTTATTTTTTTTAGATTCAGTTTTTGATGGTTGTGAATTTATTAGCATTTTAATGTTCATAGTTTTGATCTTGTTTTTCTTAAGCCCCTTTAATATTTCATAGAATAATGGCTTGGTGATGAGGAACTCCTTTATCTTTACCTTATCCAGGAAGCACTTTATCTGCACTTTGATTCTAAATAATAGCTTTGCTGGGTAGAGTAATCTAGGTTGTAGGTTCTTGCTTTTCATCACTTTGGATACTTCTTGACAGTTTCTTCTTGCCTGTAAGGTTTCTTTTGAGAAATCAACTGACAGTCATATGGGAACTCCTTTGTAGGTAACTCTGCTTTTCTCTTCCTGCATTTTAGAGTCTCTCTTTATCTTTAACATTTGGCATTTAATTATGATGTGTCTTGGTGTGTGGTCTTCTTAGGACTTGTATGTCTATCTCCTTCACCAAGGAAGGAGAAATTTTCTTTCATTATTTTAAAATAAGTTTTCAATTTCTTGCTCTTTTTCTTCCCCTTCTGGTACCCCTATGATTCAGATGTTGGTACATTTGAAGATGTCCTGGAGGTTCCTTGGACTATCCTCTTTTTTTGGATTCTTTTTTTCTTCTTGCTGTTCTTATTCAGTGTTTTTTTCTTCCTTATGTTCCAAATCATTGATCTGATTCTCAGTCAGCTTCATCCCCTCCACTGTTTTCTTTATTTCAAATTTTTCTTTATTTCACTTAGTGTAATCTTCATTTCTGCCTGGGTCTTTTTTATGCTGTTGAAGTACCCAATAGTTCTTTGAGCATCCTAATAAGCAGTGTGTTCAACGCTGCATCTGATAGTCTGGGAGACTGCTTATCTCCACTTTGTTTAGTTCTGTTTCTGAAGTTCTGTTCTTTCATTTGGGCCATATTTGTCTCCTCATTTTTGCAGCCTCCCTGTGTTTGTTTCTGGGTATTAGGTGGAGCTGCTTTGACTCCCTGTCTTAGTAGTATGGCCTATTGAAGAAAAGCTCACCGGTAAGTTGGACAGGGTGGGGCCTTAGGTAATAGCCACGGCAGGGCAACCCAAGTCACCACTCTGGCTCTGTGTGGCAGAGGGCTCCGAGAGGGGACAGTGCATCCACCTGGCTTCTGGAGTTCTGTCTGGGGGAAAGCTGTCTCTCGGAATTCACCCCGATGGCAGTCACTTCACTTTCTCCCCATCTTCCACGGGTGCCCTTCTAGTTGTTGCCCTAGTGCTGAAGCCCAGAGGGAGTGACTCTGCATAAGTTCTAAGTCCATTGTGGGCCCTGTAAGAAGAGACTCTTGAGAATCCCCAACCCCCACTGGTTTTTAGGACCAGAAGTTACCGGGATTTATCTTCCTGGAGCTGGACCCTAGGCTGGGTGGAGTGGTGAGAGGCTGGCATCCCTTGCTCCCAAGGTATCCCTCCCAATTTCTATCTACCACATGTGGGTGTGGGTCACCTGTTCAGCATCTCTGTGCGTCTCTGCACCTCTCCACATCTCTGCCTTTCCTACCCGTCTGGGTGAATGTGGCCTCTTTAAATCCCTGGTTGTTAGACTTCCATACATCTTAATTTTCTGATGGTTCTAGGTGATGTTTGTTTGGTAGTCTAGTTGTAATTTTTGCTGTGGTTTTGCGAGGAGGTGAGCCACATTTACCTATGCCTCCATCTTGACCAGCATATCTCCAGTAGTTTTTAAAGATCTCTAGAAAACAGATTTCGATGTTCCATCACGATTAGGAACTTCCAACATAGAGTTCAGAGCCAGGTGAACCAGGCTTCCCTGACCCTGCCACTAAATGAGGATAAGTAAAAGGTTTATAGAAATCTAAAGAAGAAGTTGTTAATTAGCAGAAAACATTAGTAAACAGTTTATGAAAGTAGAACTACAAAGGGCCAGAAGTCCTGGAAAGGTGCTCAAAAAGTAATGAAGAGATGTCACTTTTTAGAACAGCGAAGATGAGATGGATGCTTATCCTCCAATACATAAAGGTATATGTTTAAAGATGTTACTGAAACACTATGTTGCATAGCAACATCCTACAAACAACCAAGATAGCGCTCAGAATGCAATTAATAAAATACATTATGATCCATTCATTTAACAGGATACTCAGAGCACTAAAAATCATGAACTGAGTCTCTCTTTGTTAACTTAAAAGCTGTTTGCCATATATTTTTAAGTTTAGAAAGAAAGACTATGCAACATTATATATAGTATGATCTTAGCTTTTGTTAAAAAAAATCTGAATACCATAAAACCAAATAATAATGGCAGTCATTTCTGAGGGATAGAATCAAAGCTGATTTTTTTCTCTTTCCTTTAGCTCCCACTTTTGTTTAAAAACATACAAATAACAATAACAGAGCCCCCACCCTTTCATAAAATAATTATTGGTTAATTGGGAGAAAATGACCTTAGGGCAGAGGAGTCCCCGTAGCCCTGCAGCAAAGGCACAGATTATACTGAATAAAACGGTCTCTGTCCAGAGCTCATGTACCTTCTTCTTTGGCAAATTCTTATGTCCTGAAAAGGGATTCACTCAGACAAATATTGTTTTGGACAATGGTAAAATCTCAGAGCAAAAAGATTCCCCTGGCTGTGATTTCAGAAACGATTTCATTGGGAAAAAAACTATTTATCAGGGCACTTTGATGCGCTCTTAGAATTCGCCAGCACAATCCACTTATTTTATTATCTGGCTTATAAATTCTTAATTTGGAACTTAATCGAGTTCCTATCCACTGTTCTACTGCCAGACGTTACATGAAGCATTTAAAGCAGATGAAGCAATAAAAAAGAACACGTTATACTGTCCAGATTTTTACTGATACTCCTTACTCCTCTAGCAGTGTCTTCACGGATAATTTGGGGCTGATTGGTAAGTGTTAGGCCTTCAAAGGGCTGCATTCTGCTTTGAACAGGCACTGAGGGTTTTAGTGGGAAAAGTGATGACAAACTTCTGTGAACACAGCACCTGGCCCAGAAATAACAACCAAGCCAAACCCTGATACTCAGCATTACTCAAAGCACCCCAAGTCCCCAGCTAATGAGAGGCCCTTCTGGACAAAGGTCCCCCTGTTGGAGAGCTACTCCTCTGACTTCCAGTAAATGAACCATTTATGTTCTTCGGTTAACTTGGGTAGTAGTTGAAAAACAATGAAAACACATAGGAGTGGTATATCCTTGAGGACAGAGTGGATAAGAATAATACTTAAGAAAAAGCTCCGTTCTGCTAGGTATTTGGAAAAACACATCTATACGTAGAAAACGTTTCTTTATATGACAACTTGGCCATTGTTATACAACTGGGATGATAACTTATCAGTCTCCAGTGTGAGAATATATTCCAAACAGACTTTTAAAAAAACTATCAAAAGGCACATACATGAAAATTCCATTTCTTATCCTTAGAGGTATGAGAGTTATCATCCATTAGTTTAGGGCTTTCCAAACCTGCTTTCTAAAAGGTCAGGGTCTCTTCCAGTGCCAGATGAAGGGCCAGGCCAGCCAGGAAGATGTGAAGATGGCAAAATAAAAGAAACGCTTAACTAAAGAAAAAAATAGTATTTGCCAGAACTCCTCTAAAAGAAGGTTCTGTGAAGGCTGGAGGTCCTGTGAGGGGGCTGGTGGTGACCCTGACAGCCAGAAGAGGTAGGTTTGAGTGACAGTAGCTGTCAGTTACATGCTCAGTGTGGCATGCAGGTTTGGGGCCAGAGCTGAAGGCCCAGAGTGACAAACGAGCTGCTGCCCACAGTGGTCTACCTCTAAAAAGTAAGGGGCAAATACATGAAGAATATCAAAGCACCCACAACCCTTAGTTTGCCCCTATCAAAAAGTCTAGCATGTGAAAATCAAGCTACAAGATGACCTAAATTTTAAACACCTCAAAATATGGTAAAACAGTTTACAACAGTCCCATAAAAGCCACCCTACCCTATTCCTTCTCTTTTAATAGTTATTCTGCTCTGTGTTTCTTGTCCCCAATGTCCAACTGGGCAGGATGAAGCAGGACTCAGAGTAGAGACTCTGAAAGGCCCAGGCAGAACCTGAGAGGGCTGGGCAGGCACAGAGGGAGGGGGCCGCCAATTGTCTGGCACCAAATAAGGTGGTGCCCAGGATGAAGGCCATCTGAGAAAGAATTTGCAAATTCCACACAATGGGAGGCATCACTGTAAAGATTAGAGGCTTTTAAAGATACCCAGTACCTGTGCCAGGTACTGGGCCAGGTGGTTTTCATTCCTTATTTTCTTTGATCTGAGTATTAATCCCACGACGTCAGCATTGCTATTCCCATTTCACAGATGAAGAATCCAAGGCTCTCAGGGCTTAAGAAATGTGTCCAAGGTCCCACAATTAGCAAGGGCCTGAGCTAGAATCAAATTTACATTTGTCTGAATTCAGTGTCTATGCTCTTCTCAAGAGACAGGAAAAGAGCCATCCGGAATGAAGGCAGTATCACTGGACTTGACCGCAGGAGACAAGGTTCTATTCTGGGTTTCAAGTCTGTCTGAATGGGCGAGTCACCTAACCTCTCCAGGGAGACAACATGAATGTTGATAAGATGGGAGGATGCAAGAGCAACAGTAGGAAAAACAACAATCCTGATTATAATAAACCCAGAGAGGCTCTCTGAGATGAGTCAGAGAACCAACATCAGGGTCAGTGGGAAAGGTGGGCACTGCCAACTGGATCTTAGACACCCTGAGAGGGCTCCAACCCTAACCAGGCTGGAGGACGGTCAGGGAAGAGCTGAAGCCTGAAGCCCAGGGTGTGCCGGGCACCCAACAGCAAAGATTCTGCTTCTTCAACCATGGAGAGAATTCAAACAAAATGTCATCATTGAAGCGGGGGATTAAAGAGAAGTTAATTAGGCACAAAACTGCAGATCGAGGAGAGAGGTGTAGTCTGTCACATGGAAGAAAGGAACAATCTAGAAGAACTGGAGGAGAAGAAATTAAACCTCAGGTGGAAAAAAAAAGGCGAGATCATACATGTGTAGCTGATTTTACAGTATGTACAGCTGAAACCCTGTCCAGTAGCAAAGCAAACATTTGTAAGTTGGTACTGCAGAAGAATGGAATGGCCAGTTAATAACTGAAGAGGGTCTTGGGAAAGAACAACAAATTTGGAAGACTCAAACTTCCAAATTTTTTAAAACTTGCTGCAAAGCCACAGTAACAGAGACAATATGGTGTTATCCCAAGGACAGACATATAGATAAATAGAATAGAACTGAGAGTCTAGTGATAAACCCTTCTATCTATGGTCAATTGTAAGAAGGTGAAAGATTTGTACAATAAAAACTACAAAACATCAATGAAAGAAAGAAGACACAAACAAGTGCATAGACATCCCAAGCTCATGGATTAAAAAGTCTTAAGACTGTTAAAATGGCAATACACGCAAAGAAATCTATAGATTCAATGCAGTATCTGTTAAAATCCCATTTTTACCAAAATAAAAAACCAGTACTAATTGTACGCCTGAAACCTATATAATTTTATTAACCAATGTTACCCCAATAAATCTTTAAAAATTAAAGAAATAAAATAGTTTTATAGCTTAAGAAAGAAAGAAAGAAAGAAAGAGAACAACAGAACAGTACTAAAACTCATATGGGACCACAGCAGGCTCCAAATAGCCACAAAAATCTGGAGGAAGAACAAACCTGGAGGCCTCACACTTCCTGATTTCAACATGTAAAACAAAGCTACAGTAATTAAAGTAGTAGGTTACTGACATAAAGAAAGGCACATAGACCAATAGAATAAAATAAGGAGCCCAAAAGTCAAACCATACACAGTCAACTTAACTTCAACAAGGATGTTCTTCAACAAGTGGTGTTGGGAAGACTAAATATCCACATGTAAAAAAATGGAATTGGACCATGCACAGAAGTTAACTCAAAATGAATTAGGACCTAAAATTTTAAAACCCCTAGAAGAAAACACAGGGGGAAAGCTTCATGACATCAGTCTCAGCAATGTTTTCATGGATATGACACCAAAGCCCGGGCAACAAAAGCAAAAATAGACAAGCGGAACTACATCAAACTAAAACTATGCACACCTACAACGGAGTTCCTATCAGACTGTCAGCTGATTTCTCAAAAGAGACCTTGCAGCCAAGAAGGGGCTGGAAAGAAGTATTCCAAGTCATGAAATCCAAGATTGCTCTATCCAGCAAAGCTTTCGTTTAGAATGGAAGGGCAGATAAAGTGCCTCCTAGAGAAAGTCAAGTTCAAGGAGTTCATCATCACCAAGTCCTTATTATATGAAATGTTAAAGGGACTTATCTAAGAAAAAGAAGATAAAAATATGAACAGTGAAAGGACAGCAAACTCACAGTTATTAACAACCACACCTAAAACAAAAACAAACTAAGAGGACAGCTAGATCAGGAGCAGGACCATAGAAATGGAGATCACATGGAGGGTTAGCATCAGGGGAGTGGGAGAAGGAGGGAGAAGGTACAGAGAATAAGTAGCATAGACAGTGGGGAGAAAATAGATAGGGGGGAGGGTAAGAATAATAGGGGAAATATAGAATCTAAAGCACTTGAGACATGTGTTCATGAACTAAAGGGGGAGAATGGTGGGGGAGGGGTGTGCAGGGTGGAGGGGAATGAAGGGGGGAAATGGGACAACTATAATGGCATAATGAATAACACATATTAAAAATAATAATAAATAAAAAGATAAAATAAAACTGTGCACACCAAAGGAAACAGTCATTAGGGTGAAAAGATAATCTACCATCTACTGTGGGGGAAAATATTTACAAACCACATATCAGATAAGAGATTAATTTCCTTAATATATAAGGAAATTCTACAACTCAATTCCAAAAGCAACCAAACAAAAAACCTAAGTGACCAGATTTTTAAATGGGCTAAAGACTTGAATAGACATTTCTCCAAAGAGGACATACAGCCAACAGGCATATGAAATAATGCTCAATATCACTAATTATCAGAAAAAGGCAAATAAAAACCACAGTGAGATATTATCATCTCACTCCTGTTAGGATAGTTATTTAAAACAAAATAGACAAGAATATGGAGAAATTGGAACTCTGGCACACTGTTAATGGAAATTCAAAATGGTCACTGCTATGGAAAATAATGGAGTCCTCAAAAAACTAAAAATAAAACTACAATATGATCTAGCAATCCTACTTCTGAGTATTTATCCAAAGAAACTGAAATCAGGATCTTGAAGAGATATGAGCACTCCAGGGATTCTGCGACACTAATCACAACAGTCAAAATGTTACAACAACCTAAATGTTCATCAGTGGATGAATGTACAAAGAAAACATGGTGGAGGAGTTCCTGCGAAGATAGAGGCGTAGGTAGAAACCCTTTGCTTCCTCGCACAACCAAAAGGAGGATAACAACCAATCTAAAAGTCAATAAACAATCAGAAGTGTCCCAAAATCAAACTGCATGGAACTCCGACAACCAAGAAATTAAAGAAAAAGTCAACCAGAGCAACCAGATTGACAAGGAGGCAGACCACACAGGCTGACTCAGAAAAACCAAGAGGATGCAGCAGACCATGGGGGCGGGGCTGGCTGAAGGCGTAACTGAGACTCAGAGCTGACTGTGGACTATGGTGGGTGCCATGGCGGGAGAAACTTGCAGTCTCAAACAAGAGTTCACTGGAAAATGGGCTAGAGCCGAGCAGGCCAGCTGCATTGTTCCCTCTGAAGCCCCTCCCCCACAGCACAGGAAGGAGGGTTGCCCAGCCCTGGGGATACCTAAGGCCTCGCTCCCCCATACAATTTAGCAGGTTTGCAGAGACAAAGAAATATGGCCCAAATGAAAGAACAGAGCAAAACCTGAGAAAGAGAGCTAAGTGATGAGAAGATAGACAACCTATTTGATGGAGAATTTAAAGCCCTGGTAATCAAAATGCTCACAGAACTGATTAAGCTTGGTTGAAAAATGAAAAGAACAAATGAAAGATACCCAAAATGAAATAAAGCAAAATATTCAGGGAACCAAACAGTGACAGGAAGGAAACCAGGACTCAAAGCAACGATTTGGAACAAAAGGAAAAAATAAACATGCAACTGGAATGGAATAAAGAAACAAGAATTCAAAACAGTATAGAGAGTCTTACAAACCTCTGGGACAACCTGAAATGTTCCAGTATCCGAATTATAGGGGTGCCAGAAGAAAAACAACAGCAAGAAATTGAAAACTTATTTGAACAAATAATGAAGAAAAACTTCCCCAATCTGGCAAAGGAAATAATAGACTTCCAGGAAGTCCAGGAAGCTCAGAGAGTCCCAAAGAAGTTGGACCCGAGGAGGAACACACCAAGGCACATCATAATTACATTAGCCAAGATTAAAATGAAGAAGAGAATCCTAGAAGCAGCAAGAGCTAAGGGGACAGTCACCTACAAAGGAGTTCCCATCAGACTGTCAGCGGATTTCTCAAAAGAGACCTTACAAGCAAGAAGGGGCTGGAAAGAAGTATTCCAAGTCATGAAATCCAAAGACCTACATCCAAGATTGCTCTACCCAGCAAAGCTATCATTTAGAATGGAAGGGCAGATAAAATGCTTCCCAGATAAGGTCAAGTTAAAGGAGTTCATCATCATCAAGTCCTTATTATATGAAATGTTAAAGGGCCTTTTCTAAGAAAAAGAAGATAAAAAATATGAATAATAAAATAAAAACAAACTCACAACTATTAATGAATGAACCTAAAAGAGAAGAAAAACAACAAAAACAAAAATAAAAACAAAAACTAAGCAAATAGCTAGAACAGGAACAGAATCACAGAAATGGAGATCACATGGAGGGATTTCAGTGGGGTGGGGGAGGGAGAAATAGGGGGAAAGGTACAGGGAAGAAGAAGCATAATCAGTAGGCACTGAATAAATGGGGAGAGATCAAAATAGTATAGGAAACAGAGGACTCAAAGAACTTATATGTACAACCCATGGACATGAACTAAGGAGGGGAGAATGCTGGAGGGTCGGGGGTGCAGGTCGGAAGGGGGATAAAGGGGGAACTTGGAAAAACTGGAAGAGCATAATCAATAAAAATATTTAAAAAAAGAAAACATGGTGTATACACATACAATGAAACATAACTCAGCCTTAATAAAAGGAAACCCTCTAATATACAGAAACATGGATGAACTCTGAGAACATTGTGCTAAGTGCAAGAAGTCAGTCACAGGACAAATCCTGCATGTTTGTGCACATACGAGCATATATGTGCATATATTTAAAATGGATAGACACATACAGTCAGAGAGCAGAGTGGTGATTTCCAGAGGCTGGGAGGAGGGGAAATGAGATGCTGCTAATCAAAGAGCGGCAAGTCTCAGCATGCCAGATGAGTCAGTTTTAGAGATCTGCTTAGCACTGTCTCTGTAATTAGCTACATTGTATTGTACACTCAGCAATTCATGAAGAGGGTAGACTTCACATTAAGTGTTCTTACTACAATAAAATATAGTTAAGGACATGAAAGGAGCTACACTAATGGCCAAGAAGCACATGCAGATATGTGTAAGGAGGAGGGCGCCCGGGAAGAAAGGGCGGGAAAAGAGCACTGAATCCCACTCAAGCTACTTCTCCTATGTTATCTCATTTAAGCCTTACAGAGACTCCAGGATGTCGATACAACTAATACCATTTTGCAGAAAAGGAAACAGAGACTCAGAGCCATGTAAGTAAATAGTCACAGCTAATACATGGCCAGGTTGGAGTAAGGCTCAGTAAGTTACCAAAATGACAGCAACCAAGATTATGACTTAACAGAATAGGACACTTTCAAATGCACTGAAAAATGGGCCCTTGAGTTTATGGCACTTTTACAGCATGATAACACAAAAATCTGTGATAAGATTTATGTCTCTGAAGCCAGGGACACGAAGCCGTGGCCTGCGTGGAGGGAGGGTAATGCAGGACAGCTGCTGCACGGACTGGGGCGTGCCGCTTGGCCAGGCCCCGCAGTCCGCTCTGCAGAGCTGCTTCTCTGACTCAGAGGGAAACTCCAGGACAGACTTGGCAGGAGTACGCAACTTGCCCTGGAGGCACGAACTAATAGAGACAACTAGCCTCAGAGGCTTCAGCAGCCACCCGCCCTCAGTGAGTCGGAACACATGTCCACAGACCAGATGATTCTAAATCACCTGGGAAGCTTGTTAAATGCAAATTCCTGGGCCTCACTCCAGCCCTGTGGAGAGTAAAGCCCAGCAATGAGAATTTTTAAAAAGCTCCCCAGGGCTCCTCTATATGTTGGTGGGGATGTGAAATGGAACAGTCACTTTGGAAAAGCATTTGGCAGTTTCCTGAGAAGTTAAACACAGAATTACTGTATGACCCAGCAATCCCACTTCAAGGTACCTACCCAAGAACAGTGAAAATGTACATCGCCACAGAGACTTGTGCATGAGTGTTCTTATGTTATTCATTGTCTGCTGAGTCCATCAACTAGACCAAACGTCTAGGAACTGATGAATGGAGAGACTAAAATGGAATACTATGCAGCACTAAAAAGGAACAAACTGCCGACACACTGTACAACACTAATGAACCACTAACACGCTGCACTAAGTAAACGAAGCCGGATGCAAGAGACCACATATTGTTTGATTCTATTTACAGGAAATGTCCAGAAAAGAAATCTATATAGAGAGAAAGTACACAGGTTACTTACGGCTGGGGCAGCAGGTGAGTAGGGGGATTAACATGGGCACAAGGAGTATTATTGCAGTGATGAAAATGCTCTAAACGTGATGTCTGGTGATGGTTGGTAAATTTACTAAAAATCACTTGAAATGGGTAAATTTTATATGAGGGCCCCTGGGTGATTTGATGCAGCAAAAGATTGAAAACTGGATTTCAACATACTTATCTCACAATGAGAAAACGGAAACCCCAAGGAGGAAATGATTCACCTGGGTCACACGGCGAGTTTGCACAGAGCCAGAATGCCTCTGATCTGCACTTCTGCAAAAGCAAACGGAGGGCCAGGGCACGGCCTGGTGAAATGAACCAAAGGGGACAGCCAACCTCAATGAGTCAGTCCACACTAAACCCTTTCTCCCTCAAACAGCAGGAAGCTGGCTTGTTTTTCTTGAACAATCCAGGAAAGGGGCTCAGGAAGCAGCTGGAAGACAGTGGAAGGACCGCAAATGTGGAGTCAAAAGCCCTGAGATCAGATCCTGACCCTGAGAGTTAACGGTGACTCTGAGCAGGTCATTTCACCCCCTTGCCTCATCTTGCTCACCCGCCTGTACGTGGAGCTGGTAGCATCATGCCTCCGGGACCACCGCGGCACGAGCATGGAAGACGTGGAGTGATCAAGGCAGGAGAGGTTCCAGATGACTTCCTTCCTGCCTAACTGCCAGCACAGATGTCCAACCCCATGTGCTTATCTAAACGCCACAACCAGAGCATCACTTCCAGCCTTTAGGGCACAGACAGGCCCTTTGAAGGGTCCCCCACACAGGCATCACCAACCTGTCCCAGTCTAGGTCCCAGTTCCGGCTTGGTCCCAGAGCCCAAGTGTCGCCAAACTCTGGAAAGGGAGACATAGGACTGTATTTGTTTACAGATGACAGCCTCTGACTGAGAACAATACAAATATTAATAAAACAACAACCTTCCAAGTGGCCACTGACGCATCAAATACTGGATTGGGCGTGGTGTTATTACAAGACCAAGAGAATGTAAAACATCCTGTAATATATCTCAGCAGAAAATCTTTGCCAAGGAAAAGAAATCTGTCTTCTATCTAAGAGGAATGTTTGGTGATTATTTGGGTCTTGGATAGACGCAGGCCATACGTTCTGGGCCAGGCGTGTGCACTGCGTGCTAATCAGAGAGCCCCGACGTGAAGACAGGCTTTGCAGACGGAAAATTGTGAGTGCCCAAGGCAGCATCGACACTCACGCAGGGACGTGCAGCCTGTGTCACGACGGGGACATCTAGGCCAAGCTGCTTTCTCAGAAGGACAAGTGTGAGCACTGGGATCTCCCGAACTGAACCCACCCCCATGGGCCCTGAGCTCTCCACCTGTGAGCAGACCACGCCAGCGCAGCAGGAGGCAGGGGTGTGCGGGCGCCCGTCCAGGTTGCTTGCATCGGCCACATGTTGTTTGCTTTATTAGCTCCTAGAGAAATTTGACTTCTTGGAGGAACCTTTTTGTGCCACTGACTACTAGCTCCTGGTAATGGTACTAGACAGTAACTAACAGGCACTCTCTGTAAAAGGCCACTTGAGAGAGACAAGACGACATAAAAAACAGAAACCTGCAGCTCCTGACAGCAGGGCAGGCACAGGCTGCTTTGAGAAAGAAAGCTGAACTTGAGAGCATTTGTTTCAGAGAGGTGTTAAAGACTTGTTGAAAATGAAACTTGAGGCAGCAGTAGCAGAGAATAAAAGAGCACAGAGCACCTAGAAGAGGGGATGGACTAGGGCAGGAAAAATACAGAGAAAAGCAATGGCTAGGAAGACTAACGCCTACAATGGGAATGGCAAACACTTAGCACGGGAGCTGCAGAGGCTCCGCCCAGGATTCACAGTGGCCTCAGCATCCCCCCAGCAGCCCCGACTCCGCCCCCGGGAGGAAGTGTGTTGCACATGCACCTCTCAGGCCTAAAGGAAAACCTAGACTTTCACTGCCAGTTAAAAATGGAGGGGTGACTCTCTGCCTTTACTACCTCTTCCTCTCCAAACCCTACTAAAATCTTGGTGAAACAGTTGATAATAGTTTAACCTACAAGGATAAAGGCAACAGAGAGGAGACATCAGCAAATAGAAGGTTTCATTGAACTGGGAGAAACGTGGATGGAAGAGTTGTAACAGAGGAGAAGCTGCAAGCTCAGGCCTGTCCACAGAGCACGCTGCTGAGACCAAAACCGCTGGCTGGACAAGCCTGCAGCTCAGCCCTTGGCCGTGCAGGTTCCATGAAGGATGGGAGTGGGACTGTGATGGAAAATGGAGCCACCGAACCCACTGCACACAGCCAGACCACTGTGCACCCCGCATTCCCCTCTCCAAGCAGACAAGAGTTTATCCTCGGGAGAAACTGAGGAGGCGTGGCAGACAGGGTGGAGAGCAGAGGTCGAGGTTGGGGGTGGGGGAGCAGGACATCAGCCACCACCCACCTCTCCAGGCAGGACACTGAAGGACTCCTCTCTGGAGAAAGGGAACAATCTCAGAATCTTTCTCCCTGAGGAAAGCTCATGGGCCAACCACCCCACCCATGCACATAGAACTTTCCATCTGATTGTTAGTGCCTTACTCACAAAATACTCTCACTGAAGGTCCACAGACACTCAGGAAAAGCCTCTAACATGACAGGCAGGGTCCAGGCAAACAGAAAAATAACTCAGAGGTGTGGGTACATGCAGGGAACATAAAAAGAACTTTAAAAATCCAATTGTATTCTTAGAGAATGAATGATTAAGACGTTGCATTCATGAAACAAGGACAGGATGCTGTGTTAAAGAAATAATCAGAAAATAAGAAAGAGCTCTTGGAAAATACATGATCATAAAAATTTTAAGATCAGCAGACAATCTAGATGATAGCCAAGCAAACTCCCTAGAAAGTAGAACCCAAGAACAAAACAATGGAGAATAGGGAAAAAAGATAAGACAATTAGAGACTGTCCAAATACGAGTTCCAGAAAGGAAGAATGGGAAAAATATAAAGAAGGAACTTATCAAAGAAATATTAAAATAAATGACCCACAAATGAGTTTCTAGCTTAAAAGGGTGCATTGTAAGGCAAGCACAGGACACAAAGGACATACAAAAGCCCTCCCTAAGGCATCTCACATCTTATCCTCTGGTATGGGAACCCGAGAGAATAAGAGAGGAAAAACTTCCACCCTTATTTCTGTCGCATCCAAAGCAAGGGGCATCAGCACGGTACTGGTCCTCTCTCAAGGAGAGTGCTGCAAGACAGCAGTGAAACAGAATTTGCAGAGACAAATGATTTCCAACACTGGTTTCTGAAACTAGTTTAATTTGAAGCCAGTTGCGGTGTGGAATAAGCAAATTTTTTATATGCAAAAGCTAATGGTACAATATTGGAAATACCTTCCTTGACCCTTCCTTAGGCAGCTGCCAGAGGGTATGCTTCAGCCTCGCAAGAGGAGAAACCAAAGAGCAGAGGATCCAGGGTGTGGTGGACAGGCCATCGTAACGGAGGCTGCTAGCGATGCCCCAGCCTGAGCACAACCAGCCCAGACAGGGGGCAGGAGGCTGACGGACTGACAGGGCAAGGTTTCTGAGAGGAAGCAAAATGTAAATGGTAGGCCATTTTATGCATTTGAGCACTTGGAAAAATCGATAGATATCAGAAAGGTACTGTGACAATTTTCTGTGTCAACTTGACTGGGTGCCCAGGTGTTTGGCCAAACATTATTCTGCACATGCCCGTGACAGTGTTTCTGGATGAGATCAACCTCTGAATTGGTAGACGGAGTATAAAGCAGATGGCCCTCCCTGACCCGGGTGGGTCCCATCCACTCAGTTGAAGGCCTGAGCAGAACAAAAAGGCTGACCCCTCCCCTCAGTAACAAGGAGCTCCTCCCACTCGAGTGCCTTCAGCTGGGACATCAGTTTTCTCCTGCTTTTGGAGTCAAACAGAGATATCAGCTCTCCCTGGGTCCCGAGCCCGCTGGCTTTCATGCTGGAGCAACACTGCCTGCTCTCCCAGGTCTCCGGCTTGCCAACCGCAGGGCTTGGGACCTCTCGGCCTCCAAAACTGCGTGAGCCAATTCCTTGTGATAAATTATCTATCCCCACCCTGTGGGTTCTGTTGCTCGGGAGAATCCTGACCAATATGGATATATCAAATTATTTAGAGAGAAATGTGATGACATAGGAAGAGCTCCGGTGAACAGTACGTCCACGGCCATAATCACGTAAACAACAGCCATTTAAAAGTTCAGTTATAGCTGCAGGGGGAACGTGAGGCTGGGGCAATTGGTGTGGACTGACTGCTAAATCCAGTTACAAGAAGTCGAGAAGGGGGGTCCAATATGCATTCGCGTTGTCTAGAAACATGATGGTCAACGCCAAAAGAAACAGCTCCAGGAGTTGCTGATAGTTGCCTCTGGGGAGCAGAGAGTATTTGGGGGGAACCCTGTTTTTCATTATAAACCTTTTAAGACTGTTTGATTTTTAAATTATATGCATGTGTTCATAAATAAAAGTTAATTTAAAAAAGGAAAAGGGAAGAAAACCAGATTTTCAAGACAGATCAATTAGGGTATGATTATACATGTTCAAAATAACTTGATTGCAGTTGGCAGTAGAGACAACCTCCCTGCCACCTTTGACCTGTGATGACAAGGTTACTTATCAGTAACCAACGGCTTTTTACGTACTTAGGTATTTTATGGGTTACAAAGGAAACACCAAGGTAATGAATTTGGCACAAATAGTGCCCCTTTCTTATTACAAAATCGTAAGCATGTGATTCTGTAACATTACAATATCACACTTAAGCACACCATGTGACATTTCAGGTGACATGTTCAACTTGCTGTCCATCTCGTGCGAGACCTTCGAGTACCCTCCCAACCTCACTCAAGCAGGCCTGACTGCCGCCGGACCCTGTATTTAGTAAATGACGCACCAGTGAAGGATGCAGCTCTGCTCTTAGTAATCAATGCCCAGAAAAAATCTAATTACCATGCATTCAGTTTTCTTGGAATTCAGTTCTTGGAAGCAAACACTTTTGCAAATGTTGGATGTCACTGTAAACAAGATCATTTTTTGAAGCCACCCAGTTAGTTTATAGTTATGGAAATCCCAAAGAGACACTAATAAGACAAAGGGGAAAACCATCTAAATGACCTACGATTTCCAAAGGCAGCATCGTTCATAGATTTTAAAAGCATTCTACTGCACGACTGCAAACACAGCTCCCACCCCGGCTGGTTTAAACAGAAGGTAGCTCACAGAATGCCCAGGAGAGCCAGCGGCGAAGCTACTTAGCCAGGAACCGAAGACACGCTGTCCCAGCTCCTGCTCCTGGCAAGTCCTGAGGCTGCAGACCCTGGTGCCTCGCCCACAGCTCACACCCAAACCTCACACCACCTGTGTTAATCACAGGATTATTCAGCAGGGAGGGGTCATCCAGCTACAAAAGGAGGAAAGTGCATCACTATTATTCCTCCCTTCAGGAGGAAGCTAGAGACTTGGCCTGTGATAAAGGATGAGCCCCAAACAAAGGCTGTAAAGTGTCAGACAGGGCTATGCCAGGCAGTTCAGAAGCCAGCGTTGCACGAGTCATTTGTTCCAAAAACAGGTCATCGTTTACCTGTTTTCTGAGTCAAGTGGGTATCCTGTTACTAGTAATAATCAGATTACTGACTGGTCCACATAGTGTCCTCCATACTCATTTAATAGCTGTCTAATTAGTCCCTTTGAAAATTGGACCTCAGGAGGGAACCCACAAAGCCATGGCATTAGCATCTGTTGCAGCCTGGGTTACCTAACGCAGAGCTACGGCTTTATTCAAGAGAGCGGGAAATGGGGAGGGAGGCAGAGGAGGACAGGAAGGAAATGGGGTGGGGTGTGCTCCCAAGCTGACCTCTGCTTGGTGTCCAGTGCAGCCGACCCTGGGGTCGTGCAGGACTCTACTCCTAGAGACAGGTGAGTCCATCCAGGGGAGGAAGGGAGAAGAATCAAACTAGTTCCCAACCCCCACTACTGAGAAGTTTGTCCCAGGCATGCAACCTCCTGTGTTCCTGGGTGGCACATCATGAGTGGGGCTCAGGAAGGCCTCCGTCCTCAGCATTAATGGGAGCCCCAGGGTGGCAAAGGAGTGTTGGGCCGTGTCCACAGGAGAACGGGTATGACAATGATGGAGCCATGACCCTCGAGTCTGTGCAGACAAGAGGATCTGAGGTGGCACAGAAGAGAAGTCTCACTTGGCGTCTAGGTCATTGTTAATATTCTAATTCAAAATTCTGGTAGTATTTACCTAAAACAGAGAATTGATTTTGTTTCCGAAAAGCAGCACTAATAAGTAGAGACCTCTGGCAGCTGAGGATTTGCCAGCTCATATTGTTTTCTTTGTTTCTGTTTGCAGAAAACCCCTTGGAGAAGACAGAGGACCCCAGAAAGTGCTGGTGTTACTGTGAGGAGAGCTAGCATGTACAAATGGACTGAGTACATGATAAGTATTGCATGTGCGCAGGTGCGATTTCACATCTATGCAGATACTTCAATGATTAGTAAGATACTCAAATTCACTGATGAGCGGAACCACTGCATTCACAGGGGCTCTTTTGCTTATGGGTGAAATCAATGTGCTGCTCATTCTCTGCCTGCTCCATGTCTCAGGAGAGAGCTCTTGCCCTGGGGCTTCCAGCTGGACTTGACCCACAGGAGATGGGGTAGTGAGAGAAGTCAGCATCTTTATTCCGGCTCTCCACCCTCACCCTCACCTGCCCATTTACCCCAGCAGGTCATCGGACACCTCCAGACCTCAGTTTCCTTTTCTGTGCAATGGTGGGGGAGGGTGTCAATCAGATCATCTTTGAGGTGGTTTTCAGTTGCTGTCCCATGTTTTTACTTCTTGGGTCCTCAGAGAAGACTAGTTCTGCCAAGTCACATAGGTAGGAATTCCAAGCTGAGACTTCCTCAGGGCGGTCAAGATACTTTCCTTCCGAAAGGGATCAAAATGCAGGGTAAGGAAGTTACCAATTTACTTTATCTCTTTGCATGTGTTTACTGTGGACTAATTTCTTTCCTCCATCTAAATGCAAAATTGAATTTACTTAATACCAAGCAAACAGCTTCATATGATGGTGAAATGCATTTTTTCCCTAAACATTTTGTACATCTGCTGGAGCACAAACGAGGGGTTCTGTGGTGGGAAATACCATAAGGCACACTTTGGGGTGGCCTCATGGTATTATTTCTGGGGCTGCTGCACTCACTGGAAAGGAGTGCCACATGTGGCAAGGACTGTCCCCAAGATCGTTGCAGGGAGTGTTCCACTCTCAGCCCTGTGTCATTTATTTTTAAGCACAGAAGGGTTAAAAGTTTCTTCTTGAACTCAATCTCCAACACAGTCTACCAATCGAAGAAGAACTGCACCCAACCCCAGCAGCTCGAAACGTCACAATCAAAACATGAAGCATCTGAAATATGCAAGTTCATGTTTTGACCCACAGTGGCCCTCGATTCCCGTGTAGCGGGAGGCTCGTCCCCTTGAAAGCAGGCCAGACCGTTTTCCACACGTTACGGCTGCCTTGCTCAGGGCTGTTCTGTCCCCACAGCTCTCTTCTGCTTCCCGGGACCTTGTGCGAGTTCTCCTCACCCTGCGAAGTCTGAGTGCTTTTCTGGGTAGTGTCTGGAGCTGAATACGAAACATCTCAATTTAAAAATATCCTCGTGCATAACAAAGAAGAAGGTAAAGACATTAATATTATCCCATAATGCTTATTACAGATAGCGCAATGGTTAAGAAGCTAGATCTGTAGGTTTATATAGAAGTCTGTGGGATAATAAGCCTATTATTTTCAGTTTTTCTTGGATGGTATTATGATTTTCTAAATATTAAATATTAACACAGAATTCTATAAGATGATGAACTTTCTTCCATTTCCTACTATAAATACAAGTGTCTGACACTGCTGTGCTCAACCACCCAAAAGGCCATGCCTGCACTTTCCTTGGCTTCCTAAATATTTCATTTTCTCTGGTATATTTTCCAGGCAGTCACAGTTTTTAACATTAATTTACTTACTACTTTATTTGTGACTTGAACTCAAACATCATGCTGCTCAAACAGGAGTCTGCACATTCCTAGGAATGGTGATCATTTGTTAGAAATTGGAAGTTTGAAGTATTAACTTTTAACAATCAAAAATGTGGAAGAAAATAGGCAAAATTCAAAATAATCTGAAACCAGCAAAAGTTTTGGAATTTCATCACTATAAATTTAACAATAAATAATCATAGGAAACAACAACAATAATGATTCAAGGATCTCAAACCCAACTTATAGTAAACTGGTAACAATCAACCTAAAATACCTAGAATGCATGGATATGTCAAATTTAAAAAGTGCGTCTACCTACATGTCAAATAAAGAGTTTGCCCCTGCAGCGATGCAAGCAGGCCTGAGCCTGATTACTTTTATTATGGTAGAAAAACATTTGAGTATTAATTGCATGAAAAATTCTTGCAATCATATTTATTAAGAAACTATGCATCTTGAAAGAAAAATCACTAGGACTTGTTTTCAATTTAAGAGGAAAGTTGAAATTTAGAACCAGCCTTCGGAAAACTGATGAGGAATCACGAAGCTGGTCAGCTTTAGAAACAGCTAAAGAGGTGAAGCTCAGTCAAGGGAATATCGGGTGAAGCCCTGATACGTATAATAAGGAGTTTTCTGATTTGGATAAAAAGAGATAGCCAGTGTTTTAGGCCATTGTTGATGCTGCCTCTGAATTTTAGGTTCTAGAGAAGCCTGCATGTATTTATTTATCTTTATTTTGATGTACTTACAATTTTTATTGAACTTTATTTGGGTTACATGGGTTAATAAAATTGTATAGGTGTCAAGTGCACAACTCTATTGTGCACTAGATTATCCGCACATGGGCTCTCCCCATACAAAGCCCAGTCTCCCCTATTTACCTCCAGTTTACCTCGGCCACCTGCCCCGCCCACCTCCGCTCTGGTGATCACCATGCTATTGTTGGTGCCCACCAGTTTTCTTTTCCTTAATCCCTTTACCTACTTCACCCAGCCCCCCGAAAAAATACTTTATTCCAAGCACCAGATAAGGCAGGGTCTCCTGGTATCACTAAAACACCAGTAGTTTAAGTTAGATGCCAACAATTTCTTTGTTCTGGGAAATGCACAACAATTTCAATTCTGAACAATGAGCAAGTAATATTCCATTGTATATATGTACCACTTCATTATCCAATCTTCTGTTGAAGGACACTTAGGCTGCTTAAGTATCTTGGCTATTGTAAATAATGATGTAATTAACAATAGGGGTGTATGTATCCTTTTGAATTAATGTTTTGGAAATCTTTAGATAAATACCCAGAAGTGGTATTGAGGGGTTATATGATAGTTTTATTTTTAATATTTTGAGGACCCTTCAGACTGTTTTCCATAGTGGCTGCGTGGAATATTACTTGGCCATGAAAAAGAATGAAATCTTTACCATTTGCAATAACATGGATAGATGGACCTAGAAGGTATTAGGCTAAGTGAAATAAGTCAGACAGAAAAAGACAAACAACATATGATTTCATTTATATGTGGAATCTAAACAAGATAAACAAACAAACAAAACATAGGCAAACTTACAGATACAGGGAACAGACTGATGGTTGCCGGATTGGCTGGGTGAGAAAGGTGAAGGAATTAAGAAATAAAAATTGGCAGCTACAAAACAGCCATGGGAATGTGAAGTACAGCATAAGGAATATAGTCAATAACATTTTATGTTCAAGTATTTTATTATTTATTTTTTAGAGAGGGGGAAGGCAGGGAGAAAGAGAGAGAAACATCGATGTCCAAGAGAAACATTGATCGGTTGCCTCTCACACACTCCCAACCAGAGACCTGGCCCACAACCCAGGGATGTGCCCTGACTGGGAATTGAACCAGTGACCTTTCAGTTTGCAGGTCAATGCCCAACCCACTGAGCCACACAAGTCAGGGCATTTTATAACTGTCAGGTAGACACTAGACTTTTTGAGGGGATCACTTTGTAAGTTATATAAATGTCTGTGTCCTGGCTGATGCAGCTCAGTTGGTTAGCGTGTCATCCCATAGACTGAAAAAAGGTCACAGGTTCAATTCCTGGTCAGGGCACATACCCAGGCTGTGGGTTCAGTCCCTGGTAGGGGCTCATACAAGATAACAGCCAATCGATGTTTCTGTCTCTCTCTCTCTCTCCACCTGCTTCCTCTCTCTCTAAAAGCAATGAAAAAAAAAAGTCCTTGGATGAGGCCAAAAAATAAAATAAGATAAATATCTAACGACTGAGCTGTACTATACACCTGAAACTAATGATATTTAATTCCAACTGTAATTGAAACAAATTTTAAAGTGAATAAAAAACACTCGCTTGGAAATAAACTACTGCTCAGCCTGAGTTAACTGATCTCATCTTGGGGACTACAAAATAATAATAGTAATAACAACAACAATAACAATAACAACTAACACTTATTAAGCACCTACTAGGTGCAAGGTGCATGAATTATTTCATTTGTCTTTTCTAAAGAGCTTTGAGGGGGAAATTATTATCATGCCCATTTTAGTGATGAAGAAGTTGAGGCCATGGGTCCCGGAGCAGGTGAACCTCAGTCAGGGTGTCAAAGGCTGTTCTCTGTGGGCCTGAACCAGGGGGCAGAGAATATGGTGATGATGGAGTATAGCAAGTACAAACTGTTGTGACCAAACAGATTTGAAAATGAGAATCATCTATATAACACAAAATCCCTCCAGGTAAGAATCAAATCTATAATTACTGAACAAGAATCTTTCACACATGCAAACTAACTCTTTAAATGGTTATCTTAAAAGCCCCTAATGCCACAAAAGGTGATTCCTCTTAACATAATACAAGAATCCAGAAACAGCTGTACATACTTAATTTCTATAAATCAAATACTGACTATATTTACTAAAGAGCTTCTCGAGGGTAAACACACAGTAAATATTTAATAAAATGGAAAATCATTTTGCAATCTGAATAGTCATTCAATAATTGGATTTACAGCAGAATTTGACGTTCCTGAAGCCTACATCCGGAACCTTCTTAAATTTCCAGATTCACAAACACAAAGAGGTTTATAGAGGCTCCCAGCTTTCTCTCAAATCACATTTGCATGGAGAGTCGCCCGAGTTTCCTGTTCACACAGCCTTGTAGTATGCACTTAACGACACTTTCACATTTCACTACAGGCTTATCTCTCACTTGATATCATCATTTTTAAAAGAAACAAAACTTCAAATTAATTAATGAGCATTATTGCAAATGCACAGATAAGTAGAGAGTAATAAACCCAAACGACCATTTTCTATACACATATCTAACACAGCATACTTTTCAGATTCGCAGCTCAGACACACTTTGCGCCACAGACCCTCAGGGGAAGCCAAGAAGAGTTACAGGCCTGCAAGTGAAATTCTGGGGCCTAAACACCTTCACTGAGTTTGCTTGAGCAGCACAGGGGCCATATCTCTAGAATCCATAGGAATTCCATTGTTCTTACTAACCCAAGAGTTCTAGAAGTCCACTGAGCATTGTGGTAATGAGTCCAGAAAATTTCATTATGGAAACACTAACCACCTGAATTACAGAAATTTGCCTACCCATTCAAAATACCTATACTTGGGATGATTGGGGTTGGTGAAAATTAAAGGTGGACAATTAAAGGTGCACTGTCTGCGGTACTGGAACCCAGTCACAGGTAGCACGACAGGCACAGAGCCCTGGCAGCTGGATCGTCTTAAAGCACCGTGCTGGCACACTAACCCTCTGGCTGGTCTGGACGCCCTGACGCCACCAACCAAGACAGCCAGGAGAGAGCGAATGACTGAGAGCAGGAGGGAGACAGGAGAAGGGGGCGGAAAGACAGAGAGAGACAGAGACAGAGAGAGAGGAGAGGAGGGAATGCGGAAAAGAGAGAATGAAAAAGGAATTTGGCTGCTGTGAGACAGAAATAAAAAAGATACTGTCGTCTCAACATATACGGCTTATATATTTCAGGACATATTCTAAAATATTAGTGCCGAACTTTCAAATTATTTATTTATTTATACCTCTTCTTGTTCCAAAGAGGTTTTGCAGCATTTCACTGCCAGATTAATTTTCCTGAAGCGAAGCTCTGATCAAGTTACTCCCCTGCCCACGGACCCCAATAGCTCCTCACTGCCTATAAAGTGAAGTTCAATTTCCTCAGCCTCCTGTCTGAGGCCCTCCATTATCTGGGCCCACGCTTCTCACCCAACCGTCTCCTGCACTTCTTCCCTTTACACACCTTTGTTCCAGCCAAAGCACACTCTCTGCTGCTCCCCTAACACATTCTATATTTTCCACCCTTGCACCTCTGCCTGTGCTCTTCCCTCTGCTTGGAATGCCTTTTCTGGCATCTGCATTTTCCTTATACTACTCACCCTTCCAGCTTCCACCCACAGCATGCTACTCATGCAGAGGCATCAACAGTGAGCTTACAACCTTTGCACACATGCTTTAGACACATCATCTCACTGGACCCTCACAAAGGGAGAAAGTAATTTCTCACTGTGGCCCAAGGAAGCTGGGGCTGGTACCCCTGGGGTTGTGTTCTCTGCCCATGGTCCTTCATGCTACCCCAAGGCTACCTATCACCCAGAACACAGGTGTTGCATGAATCAATGTCAGTGTCATGTAGCAATCTGTTTCTTTTTAAGGTGAAAAAGTGCACCTTATAATTTGCTTCTCCAGTCCAGAGGCAGAGTTTCATTTGGCAGCCCCTTTGCAGCCTTCGCCTGACTCCATGAGGCAGGACAGCACTGATTCTGAAGGCAGCAGCCCAAAAGCTGGGGAGCCAGGGTGGGAGCAGAGACCCCAGACACCCCCCTCCCATACTCCCCCACCTGGAGGTGCCATGAGACTGTTGACCACCATACACCTCAGTGAGTGAACTTCTGCTCCTTTGCACCCTAAGAACATGCCAAAGAATTTTTTTGAAGGTGCCACTTATCGCCAAGGGTGGTAGAGCAGATTGCTAAAGCGGTTTATACAACCTCCAAAGCCAGCTCAAACAAACATGGCAACCGGGTACAGGACAAGGACCCTGGCTGACTAATGAGGATCTGTTACCCACGCAAAGCCACCAAAATCTATGTGCTTACTGGGCACGGGCCAAAGTGCGACGTGATGAGCAGTCACACGACCTTGCGAACAAATGGAATTTGGGCTGTACACCTCTGACAGCCTTCCCTTTCTAATTTGTGGCATCAAGAGGTTACGTGAATTGACTGGAGAGTAAGAGCCCTCCTCTCCATTTTCTCCCCTTCCTACATGACAGGCAGGCCCACCCACCACAGCAGATACATCTCGTCTTGCATCCTGCACAGTTTTCCCCAAACCAAAAGCTGCACTGTCCTGCTTCAGTCTATTTTTAACAGGCTTTTCAGTTTAAATCAACATCAGCTGCTGGAGCATGACTTTGGATGAAAGCTGCTTCCAGGGATTAATCCAAACCTCCAACTACTCCCCCAAACAAAATTCAGTGCAGCCCAGTACCTTATGGCTCACTTGGTCAAATTTTAAAGCAAAAATTACCGTATTTTTCAGACCATAAGATGCACCTAGGGTTTCAAGGAGGAAAAGAGGAAAAAAATTTTGAAGCAAAAAATGTGGTAAAATATTTAATAACATAAATAACATAATATTTCACCAATGTAAAGGTAAAACCACATTTGGACTATATGATGCACCCCCCTTCCCCCAAATTTGGGGGGTGCATCGTATACTCCAAAAAATACAGTAATTTAAGAACCATGTGAGATCTACGGTTGCCCTGCCAGTGTCTTGCCCTGCTCTGCTGCTAACTTCCAGCCTCACTAAACTCACAATGAGGTGTGTCTGCCTAGCCTTCCTGACCCCTGCAATACCTGGACCTCTCTACCCTGCCATGTTCCTGTCCATCTCAGGGGCTGGCTACCCTCCCCAGCCAGTGACTCCATAAAGAAATACCATTTGCAGTAAGGTTTAAGAGAAAACTATTAACTGAATACAATGCAGAACTTTGTTTTCCAAAACTTTTCTTGTCAGCAATTACTAAATAGCAATCTTGAGTGGTGAATTCTGTTGACCAGCTCCAAAGCTTTAATCCCTTCTATTTATAAAACCTTTATCTGTTTTTAGCAGTCTTCAGTTCAAAACAAGAAACTCATAGGGAGCCTTTCCCTGTTTCACTTCCAAATCATTTAAACACAGCCAAACAGATGCTCGCCAACAAAGTTACATGGCGGTTTCCTCACAGGGAGTGCTGGGGGGTGCCAGTGCTGGCTGTGATGGTGATGGAGGCGTGTGTGCTAACACACACATCTCAGACAACCCCAAGGGAGAATGCCAAATTACAGATAAGAAACTAAGTCATACAACAGTACCCACAGCAGGGTGAGCTGAACAGGACCTCATACCACAGAGCAGTGACGACCACCTTTGCTTTGCTCCAGGAGGCCCAGAGCCTGCACCATCTTAGTCCCAGCACAGAAAGAGCGAAAAGGTGTGCCTCCTCCAGTGGGCGGTCCAAAGACCCCTGGACGTTGTGAGAGTGTGAGAATGGGCAGCAGCATCACGGACCAGGAAAGAGAGGGAAGAGCAACAATCCAGAAATTTCCCCCATGTGAACAGGAATGCTTGTGAATGAAAGCCTTTTATTTCAGTAACCTTACAGAAAAAGATATCCCAATATAAACTCAGTTATTCAGTATCCGTGGTGATGATGTCATGTGACGTCAGGATACAAGGACAAGTAAGTGCTCTTCATTTTTAGGCTGAAGCCAGTGGGGTTCAGAAGCAGAATGACTGGATACAAATTATTGCTACTAACGCAATTTTGTTTTGCTGCTACAGATACAGCCTCAGATGCAGAAGGGAGTACAATTTCAAAGTGGAATGAAACCTATTTAACACACAGATATCATACAATCCAACTTTTAGTCAAGGAACTAAATCCTTGACTTAGTTCCCACACCTCCAGATACAGTGCAACCCTGAGAAGAGTCCTTTCTGTAAAGACTCGGGGTGGGAAACCAGGCCTGCTGGCAGCACTTCAGGCACCCTCAAGTGTCCTCTTGGAAAGCTACGACTGGTCACATCTTATTTTGTTTTAGATTTCCTTTTAAATGAGAACACGTTTTACACATAATGTACAACAACATGAGCTTCTCATATTTATTTGCATACTTCCCCCCATTACTGTATTTTAAATCAGACGCTTTACATAAACGTTTGTAGCAAGGCCCAATGCAATGTTGGCAACTTTGTGAATCATTTAAGAGTTGCATCTCTGTTCAGTCAAGCACAGGGACTCATCCCAGATTTTCGAGCAACCAACAGAGTTAATTGGCACCTCTGTCACCAAATTTGAAAGATTGGAAAACTATAAAGACAGAAAAGAGGCAGTGTGTGTGCTGAAGCTTCCCTTCCCATGCCTGTGCCAGACATCACCAATCAATTCCAGTGAAACTCGCTGTTGCTGAGCCCAGGATCTCAGAGCCATACTTAGCCAGAGCAACCACAGGCCAGGAGACTTGCCCATTATGACCCATGATCTACATTCTGAAGAGAACAACCAGCATGCTCCAATACATATGGAATCAATTGAAGGAAACAAATATTCAAACGCCAGTGAACTCAAATTCCTGGTGACAAGACAGCTGCTTTCAAAATGTGAAGGAGGAACCTGGTCCTTTTGTTCAATGTGGCTCCCAAGGGTAGACAGGCAATAAAGAGTCATTGTAGAATAAGCTGAAGTGGCATTATAAGAATGGGTGGGGCAGAAGTTAGGCAGTGTGAGGGGGCCGCGAAAGCAGCCCGCTGGGTGAGAGAAGTGTGCTGATCAATGTTATCTTCTTCCCACCTACCACGGAAACACAAGAGAGTTTTCCTTTAATTTTTTGCAAACAAGTCCCACTGACACACAGAATGGTCTCACTGAAATGTCTAAGAAATGGAGACTAGCAGGTACAGTTGCTGTTTAATATTGTAGCTTTGGGGAAGGGACTACGCAGTTGGGGAGAATTTCTTTGATATACATGTATGGGTCAGGCTGAATTCGCAATTTAAATATAAATTACACATTTGTTGATTACCTTCTAGCTCTAAACCTTCTGACTCTAAAAACCTCTTGGTGTTGGCCCAATAATGATTCCTTGATGTCCACGCAAGGTGCCATAGACTGTCCCGACACTCCCCCAGGACACATCCCTACAATGAGGGCTTTCTGCTCAGAGCATAAGAGAACCGTGCTACAGGGATTAAGCCAGAGTCCCTGGATTGACTGGAAAAGTCTTAACAGTCTTGATGTAAAAACACACTTGTTTGTTCCTAAAGGAAGCAAGTAGGTCACAGTTCGGTTACACAGAGGGAGAAATTACCCTGTAGCCTCCAAAGCAAAAGACCAGTCTCGGCTCATCGGGCTGTGGTTCTGTAACTTCTCATTTAGTCAATTCTTCTATTTTATTCTGTGACCTGGGTCTGACCACCCAACACTGAGTTCCAGAATCTGTGGAATAGGAACACCATAGTGACATCTGACCTTGCCCACCCCAACCAGGCTCACTAGGAGGACTGAGGCAGTCTCGGTAGAAAGCTGAGCTTCTTAGAAAAAAGGAAGGACAGTAGTAGGTCTCATTATTTTGTCTTTTGCAATGGGTTTGAGCTCTATGCTTGGTTTGTTTAAATCCTTAAAATTATTCACCTTTAGACTAATCTGCTTATTAGATGTTGAAATATAGCCTGAGGCCTTTCTTTACTAATCACCTAGCATGACACTGTTTCAAGTGCCAAGAAAGAAACTGCATTTACACAAACCATTTCCACCTTCCAGAGTACCCTAGAGCAGGGGCAATTTTTTTCCTTCAAAAAAATCTTCCCTCTTCCAAATCCTAACTTTCCCACTGAAAAGACAGAGATATGTGGCAACACTGGCTTCCACTTCCACTCTGCTTACTCTTCAGAGGGAAACACAGTGTGTACGAGGACACACACTTCGCGTACAGAACCCCAGCGGGGAGCTGGAGAGCCAGACTAGGGACCAGGATTACGTGTACCACAGAATCACTGCCAACTTCCTGCACTTCTCCAGAGGTCACGTCCTGACGCAGGAGGCAGTGGGGTGAGAGAGGGCACCCCAGAGCCCCAGGCTCTCTCCCGTGCCCATGACATGCACACTGATCACCCTGCCTCGGGCCAGCATGTTGCTCGGGAGCACAGGGGACCGCACAGTCACATGCCACACATCCGTCTTCCAGGAGACCATCTGTAGAAATCTTCAGAAATGTAAACACAGTGAGAAACAAATGAGTGATACTCGTGTGTTACATTCCAATTTCAGTATTCCCTCAAGTGTTATGAAGCCTCATTGAGTCTACTTATGAAAGGGCGGTTGACAAGCCAGCAGAGTGGTCCTCATTGAGTTCCTGTCATGGGCACTGGTCACTTTGGGCCACCCAGGATCCACTCTACCTTCTTTTGTTTCAGAATGTGAACTCCTTTTTTTGAAATTAATTCTCTCCTCTCCTGTGCAGTCTTTTTGAGAATGTCAATCAGGACCCCTAATCTGCTGAGGGACAGGCATATGACCCACGCCAAGCCAATCACGCTCTTTTTCCAGAGCTCTGAATCTTGAATTCAAAAACCCATTGGAAATTACCCACTGCAAGAGAGCACATAAGCAACACCATCAGCTCCATCACCTGGACCCCCCAAACTTCTCAATTTCCGTCCATCTGCACACTTCCTGTTATTTCTCTGAGCTACTGGATCCTTCCAATAAAATCCTTTTATGTTTGATTTAGCCAAAATTGATGTCTATTGATTGCAAAAAAAAAAAAAAGCTAACTATTACAAATATCCAGCTTGCTTCCTCAGATTCTGGACCTATCTGATGATGTCTAGGCCCAACAAAGCCCCTATAATCCTTAATCATTCTAAAAATGATACTGTGTGCATGAGTCCATTTTTCCTGAAATTCTCTTCCTCCTCCATGGTTAGTGAGAAAGAATATTAAAAATGAAATAGGATAAGTGAGAGAAAAGGGAGAAGGAATAGCAAGCCTTAGTTTGGTATCTCTGAACCTATTGTAGCATAGAAGAAAACATGGAAGACAGGCATACCTTTCTTCTGGGAGAAAATGTATTGTTGGTTCTACAATTGTAAATTTATACATGGTTCTAAATGTTACCTTCAGGAACTGGAAAGACAGAGAAGAAGATAGAGATTAATGGCCTTTTTAAAGTATAATGTACCTACAATAAAATGCATAGATCACAAGTGTAAAAGTTCAATAACAACTATGTCAATTACAATACAGAACATCACCATCACTCCAGAAAGTTCCATCCTGCCTCTTTCTAGCTAATCCTTTCCCATTCCCACAGACACTCCTGACTTCCATCAGCATAGCCTAATTTTTCCTGTTTAGAACATATATAGATGGCATCAGACAGTATGTTCTCTTGTATCTGGCTTATTTTGTGCACAAAATGCTTCTGAGACTCATCCCGGTTGTCAATCAGTAGAGTGGGTTTGCTGTTGCCGAGTACTGCTCCACGGTACGCATGTACCACAGCTTATTGAATCAGCCTCCTCTTTGTGAGTATTTGGGATGCTTCCAGATTGGGGCTATTAGTTTTTTTAAGGGCTGCTGCATTCTTACACAAATTCTTTTTATGGACATATAATTGCTTTCATTTCTCTTGAAGAAATGAATTGGTATTAAATGGTGAAGAGGCTTTTTAAAATTTTTATTTTAAGTATACTTTATTGATTATGCTATTAAAGTTGTCCCATTATTTTTTCTCCCCTTTATCCCCCTCCACCTGGTACCCTCATTTCCTCCAGCAATCCCCCCATCTTAGTTCATGTCCATGGGTCACACATATAAATTCTTTGGCTTCTCCATTTTTTATACTCTTCTTAACCTCCCTCTGTCTATTTTGTACCAACCATTTATGCTTCTTATTCCCTGTACCTTTTTCCCCATTCTCCCCTATCCCCTCCCCACTGATAATCCTCCATGTGATCTCCATGTCTCTGATTCTGTTCCTGTTTTAGTTGTTTGCTTAGTTTGTTCTTGTTTTTATAGGTTCAGTTGTCAGTAGTTGTGAGTTTGTTGTCATTTTAATGTTCATAGTTTTGATCATCTTCTTTTTCTTAGATAAGTCCCTTTAACATTTCATATAATAAGGGCTGGGTGATGATGAACTCCTTTAACTTGACCTTATCTGGGAAGCACTTTATCTGCCCTCCCATTCTAAATGATAGCTTTGCTGGATAGAGTAATCTTGGGTTTAAGTCCTGACCTTTCATGACTCTGAATACTTCTTCTAACTCCTACTTACTTGCCTGCAAGGTTTCTTTTCAGAAATCAGCTGATAGTCTTATGGGAACTCCTTTTTAGGTAACTGTCTCCTTTTCACTTGCTGCTTTTAACATTCTCTCATTTCTAACCTTTGGCATTATGATTATGATGTGTCTTGGTGTGTTCCTCTTTGGGTCCAACTTATTTGGGACTCTCTGAGCTTCCTGGACTTGCACGTCTATTTACTGGGGGAGTTTTCCTTCATTATTTTTTCAAATAAGTTTTCAATTTCTTGCTCTTTCTCTTTTCCTTCTGGCACCCCTACAATTCAGATGTTGGAAGATTTAAAGTTGTCCCAGAGGTTCCTAAGCCTCTCTTCATTTTTTTAAAATTCTTGTTGCTTTTCTTTTTTTTTTAAGATGAGCATTTTATTTTTTTTATTTTAAGATTTTATTCATTTATCTTTAGAGGGGAAGGAACGAAGAGAGGGAGAGAAATATCAATGTATGGTTGCCTTTTATGTGTCCCCTGCTGGGAACTGGCCTGCAACCCAGGCCTGTGCCCTGACTGGGAATTGAATCATGATCCTTTGGTTCACAGGCCTGTGGCACTCAATCCACTGAGCTACACCAGCATGGGCTCGAATTCTTGTTTCTTCATTCTGTTCCAGTTGCATATTTATTTCTTCCTTTTGTTCCAAATTGTTGATTTGAGTCCCAGTTTCCTTCCCTTCACTGTTGGTTCCCTGTATATCTTTCTTTATTTCACTTTATATAGTCTTCACTTTTCTTTATTTTGCAGCTGTACTCAATCATTTCTGTGAGCATCCTGATACCAGTGTTTTGAACTATGCACCTGATAGATTGGCTATCTCCTAGTTGCTTAGTTCTCTTCCTGGAGTTTTGGTCTGTTCTTTCATTAGGACCACAATTCTTTGTCTCAGTGCCCCTGTAGGTTTAAGGTGAAGAGCCTTAGGTTTTTGCTAGGGTAGGACAACCATCTATCCACATTGTGGTGCTGTATGTGGGGGAGGGGTTAGAGAGGAGGAAATGCTACTTGCTTGGCTCTTGCCCTGCTTTCAGTCACTTTCCCTGCTTCTCACAACAAATCATGCCCTTTCGGGTGCTGCTGTGATGTTGATTCCCAGGTGGGTAGGCTTGTGTACATTCTAGGACTCCATGGGCCCCTCCCATGTACTCTTCTGTGAGACTGGCCATTTCTTCCACCACCACAACCCCCACAGATTTTTACAGCCAGAGATTTTGAGGCCTTATTTTCCTGCACTGAAATCCTGGGTTGCATAGTCTGTCTCACTCCCCAGTTGTTCATTCTGATTTACCTGCATGCGGATATGCAGAAAAGCTCCTAGTCCAGCAGCCATTACCTCACCCACCTGGTCCACCAGCCACTGCCTTGCCGTGCATCCTCTCAACCCCAGCTGCCCATCCACCCCTCCTACCAGTCTGGATGAATGTTTTTTCTTTTTTTAAGATTTTATTTATTTATCTTTAGAGGGGAAGGGAAGGAGAGAAGGAGGGAAATATCAATGTATGGTTGCCTCTCGTGAGTTCCCTACTGGGAACTGGCCTGCAATCCAGGCATGTGCCCTGACTGGGAATCAAACCGCAATTGTGTGGTTCGCAGGCCCATGCTCAATCCACTGAGCTACACCATCCAGGGTGAATGTTTTTTCTTTAACTCTTTAGTTGTCAAACTTCCATACAGTTCAATTTTCTGGTAGTTATTGTTGTTTTTTGTTTTTATATTTGTCGTTATCCTTCTTTTGGTATATGAGGAAGCAAAGTGTATCTACCTATGCCTCCATTTTGACTGGAAGACTAGCCAATATCCTGAAGAGGCTTCCAAAATGATTTTGAGAGTGAAAGCGGGGGCAGGGACAGGCATAAGTCATTACTGTTCTGGGAAACAGGGATGGGTGCCTGAATCTTACTTCTGTCATCTTTATAATAGAGTTCTGGGCTATGAGAAAAATTCCTAGACGTCTTATCTGAGGATAGATCACCATACCCAGGAAATGCGATTAAAGTCCTAAGAAGAAGCATATGGTGAAATTAATGTGTTTATCAGAGAGTGGACTCTGCATTTACTAATCCATGTGTCCTTGAACCGAATGAGCACAGCTGCTTCCATAAGTAGGCACATGTGAGTAGCAGTAGACATCAAAACAAAACCGAGAGCCCAATGCAAAATCCAGCCATAAAGTATGAACACCCTGCAGAAACATTAGCAGCGTCTTCCTCCCACAGGTCAGCCTGGGAGTCATTTCAGAGGAAGGAGGACAAAACCAAGAAAACAACCTTAGCAGCAAAAAGAATTATTTAAACAAAGCCACAGTCAATGCAACCTCAGTGACCAAGAGCGCCTCCTCTCCTAGGCATGTGAAACACATTAAATGTCAGTAAATATTTTTGAAGAATGTGAATTCTCTAGGTAAAGTAACACATGGTAGAACATAGCTGATTTCTCTAACCTGCTGCCAGTCTGCATTTTTCTTTACTTTGTAAAACATCAGGATTCTAACTGACTCATTAAAATTGTCAGTGGTCAAGAAATATATAACAATTTTTGTAGAAGACTCTGCTTTTTGTCTGTCCCAATCCCCATTCCTCCACAGCTTCAGATGAAGTGGGTCCCCCCCCAACAGGGTTATCACATGACCTGAGCTATATAAGCTAGTTCAAGTACCCCCATGTCCACACTCAGGTCCAGAGATGGCAATATGACTGGAACAAGGTCACAGTACAGTTTTTCTGGGATTGCAGCCATCACTGGGCATGTTGGATTTCTAAGCTGCCATAATACATCACTACGAACTGGGTGGTTCAAAACAACGGGAATTTACTCTTTCTTAGTTCTGGCATTAGAAACCCTAACTCACAGCATTGGCAGGGCCGTGCTGCCTTTGAAGCCTCTGGGAAAGAACCTCTCCATTACTCCTGCTTTCCGACGGGCCCCAGCACTCTTGGGCATTCAGGGGCTCGTGGCCACGTGGCTCTGATCTCTGCCTTGGTCGTCACGTGGCCACATCTCCCCTCGGTCTCTGTGCCTGAGTCTTCACAGGCGCTCTCCTTTCTGCGTGGGTCTCTGTTCTCTTCTCTTTTTATAAGGAGACCTGTCACACTGGACTAAGGGCCCACCCTACTCCAGCACGATCTCTTCTTAACTCACACCTCAATAACATCTACAAAGACCCTGTTTCCAAATAGGGTCACAGTCAAAGGTACCAGGGACAGGACTTGGACATATGTATAGTGGGGACACTAGATGAGAAGGAGCTTCTCCCACTGAATGCCACGGAAGCCCACCCACCCACCTGAGAAGTAAGCAAACGGAACCAAGAGATAGAGAAAGGCTGGAAAGGCAGGCTCCTAATGTGATTCAATTCCTGGAATGTGTCTGTATCAGGAGCCCCATCCTCCTCTTGGGTTTCCCAATAGCATGACCAACAAAATGACTTTCTTACTGAAGTGCATTTAGGTTGAGTTTCTGACACAGCAAAAAGTTCTAATTCATACAGCTACCAATGAATAATACTATATAATGAGACATCAAGTAGCTTCCCAAAATCTGGGTGGTGAAGAGAGGGTGGGGTATATAAGAAGAAGATCGGCCATGAGATGATAACTGTTGTAATTAAGTGATGGGTACTGTTACATCATTCTTTGTATCTTCACATACACGTGAAATTTTCCAAAATGAAAAGTTAAATTAAGTGTTAAAAAACAAGTTTCCTCAGGACTCATGCTGAAAGTCTGGCACAATTTTGGGGCTTCTTTTTCCGTGATTGGAAGAAACAGCTGAGAATTTAACACTTAGCAGTTCAAAAGCCACGTTATCATCTGAGTTTCAACAAAGAAAAGTGACTCTAGGGTCCAGAGCAGCACTGACGAGCCCTACCAAAATCGAATCTTCTGTCGCTTTGCAGGAAATAGCAGGAACCTTGGTCTACGGACAGTGCTGGCCTACCGCACTTCATCTCTGCAAACAGCATGACAGGCTCCTCCTCCACCACCACCCGCAGCCCATGACGGCCAAGCAAGTGTGAACCCTACAATCCTGCATGTTTTCTTAGATCGCACCAGCCCCTGTAGCAAATTCCAAGAGAGCGTGGAACTCCATCCTGCTCACTCCTCACAACCTACTTTGAACCTCTTGCTCCAGCCCACTCCCATCCCCACCCCTGTCCTGGCCCACTCACCTTGCCATCCTCAGACTCCGCTTGTTCTATCCATGCCTCATCCCTCTCACTGACACTCCAGGTGTCACCTGAGCTAGACTACCTTTGGTACGGACCCCTGCTGGCTCCCCTCTGCCCTGGGGTCATACTTCCTTCTCCACTGCCACTCTGGTCAAGATCTCCAATTCCTCCAGCATCAACCAGAAGGCAACAGAGTGAAAGAACAGACAAAAATAATTCCTACAGACAGGACTGGGTCTGTTCTTACCTTCTGCAAATGGCTCCCATTCATAAAAGCGGCCCATGAATGGCTTGTTGTTGTAGGATGCGCACTGTACCTCCCGAATACTTCTGCTGCTTTCTGGACACACCTAATAAAGCAAACAGTGAAAATGTAATTAGCATCTCTCTCTCTATATATATCTTTTCATAGCCCCAGCAAAATCCCAGGAGACTGCTAGAACTTTAAATACTAGTCTCCCCTCTACTGAAACCAGGATTTCTGAAGCAAATTCGCTGATTACCTACATAAAAAAAATTTAAATGCAGATTCCAAGACTTCACTCCAAGTTTACTAAATCAGAACCTTTGTATAGACACTAAATTTTTGACACGCTCCCCAGGTTAATGTTTTGTACATCATGGTCTGAACACCACCAACCTAGACCTTCTGCTCCTGGCAAATTGGCCTGCTCGCTCCCCTCAGAGAGGTCATCCATTTCCATCTTTGACTTTGTTCATGCCCTTCGTGTTCATGGGATAATATTCCCAGAAAACTTGCACAGAGCCCTACCGTGTGCAGACACTGCTGTGCACACATTACACATGTTAGCTCATCTAAAGCTCATGACCGTCAGGGAGGCAGATGTGAGGGTTCGCAGACCTTCCACACGTGAGCAAACTGAAGCCTGGAAGAGCCACCGGGGCTGTGAGGACGGAGGCTGGACTTAACTCCGGAAGGTCGGGTCCCTGCCAGACTGCGTCTCAGGGTCCTCCCCACCGTGTCTAAATTCTCTCTACCGCCTAATGCAGGACCTCCCAGCCTTCATCATGCAAAAGAATCACCCGGAGATCTGGGAAATGCAAATCCCGGCATCCTTCCCCCACGGATTATCTTTCAGTAAGTCTGGGATGAGGTCCAGAAATCTGTATTTTATCAAATTATCCAGGTGATTCTGATACTCTAGACTAGTCAAAGAAAACATCCAGCTCCCTATGCCTTATTTCTGTTTTATTTGTAAATGCTACAAAAGAGCAAAGAGTGACATAAAAGATGTGAAATAAGAATCAGAATCTCTCATTCAAATCATGGGTAAAGTATGATCGAGCATTTTTAAAGCTAGCTGCACTCTGTTTAAGTGTGGAGTGTGTTTTAATAATCAGAAAGGAAAGAAATCTGGCCCCTTAAATATTAAATAAAAGCCCTGTATGTAAGAATTCTTTGGAATAAACCGCTAATAAGACAGCTCAAAGTTCTGAAGGATTTACAAAGAAGTCTACGGTACGTGTCAGAAACACCAGGTTTCCTGGAAGGCAAGAGAATGGGGCTGGGGGTTGGGTGGTGCACGACAGCAGGGTGGGGGGATGAAACCAGGTAGCTGGAGATCATCTCCTGCTCAGTAAAGGACAGTCAGGGAGGCTGCTGGTACAGCACGCAGGGTGCTCAGGACCCTGCTGCAACCCAAGCCAAACCACAGGGAACAAGAAGCCATGCGAAGCAGAAAATGATGGAAACTGGTGGGGAAGAGGTTGGGGGCAGGCTGTGCTCCGATATCAGTGAGAAGCTGATAGGCCGTGGCTCTAGAAGGGTTCTAGAAGCCCTACAGCCAGAACCATGTATGCTTCCAGCAACAGCAGCTGTCTCCATAAAGGATCTGGGGTTGAGATGCTCTTCACAACACTTTGGCCAGAACCAGAATTCAACTAGGATGTAATTGGATGAGTGACTTGGGGGAAGTCACCATCCTTGCAACCAGAAACAATTGCTAAGATGTCTGTTAAAAGTACAGATTCTGGGGCCTCACCCATGGGAGGGTGGGGAAGAGGCCCAGGAATGGGTGCTGGAATTGCTGCCTCAGGTGATTCTGGTGCAGCCAGCCCGGCACCAGACTGCATAGCCACACCCAAACCTCAATCTCACTCTAGATTCCTTAACGTGCAATCACAAAGCGATCCAACCCCTTGGGTGTACTGATGAGAAAACCAAGGCCTGGAGGAGTGGCATATTTTGCCAAAGGTCCCACAGTGACATAGAGACAGGGCCCAGAGAGCTGTCACCCACCCTGGCTCTAATCAAGGACCAGAGATTAGAGCAGAACTAGTGACCTGACTGTCCCGTGCCTCACATAACCACACCCACATAAAGCCACCCTGCTCTGCCGCCAGGCTCCAGCCAGAAGCCACCCTTAATTAACCTGGTGGCGGCTACCAGAATTGGAAGCTGTGGACCAAAGTAACTTGGTCTGTCTGCTCAATACCCTTCTTTTCCTCAGCAAAAATGGTGCCCATAGGCCAAACAGAGAGCCCAAGCACCTTCAGAGTCAGTGTGAAGTGCTCAGTATTTGATTATATAAATGTTTATTTACCCACAAGCAATTAAGTGAAAAGTGTTAAAATGATTACAGGGTGTGTGTGTGTGTGTGTGTGTGTGTGTAAACAGACCAAGAGAGAGAAGTTAAAAATGTTATCTCTGGAAGGTGGGTCATAGACATTTTCTCTTCACAATCAACTTTTGGTTTATTTGTATTGTCTAATGTTTCCACAATAAATATGTAATAGTTACATAATAAAATTTACCAGAGTTGAGCTCTTTCAAGCACATTTGATCCTAAGCCCTTTTGCATGTGCTTCTAGTTTATAATCTCATGGTGGTTTTAATGTCCACAAACACCTGGCGTAGGTGTACTTATTACATCCACACACATCTGCCAAGCCAGCCAGTCACCTGTGGTAGATGGGTCACTCAGGGTAGCCCGCCCCTGGTATCAGCAAGTTCTTTATATCTGAGCATGGTCCAGTTACCACCTCCTGAGGCAGGAGAATTCAGGCGGCATCAGGTCCACAGCAGGGAGTCACCTACAGTTGCCAGGGGGCAGCCAAGCTCCGAGATTGGCCATCCTACTATCAGTGAGCATGGGAAGGTACAGCAGGAAGTATAAAGTGCCCTGGCGGGTGGGCATGGCCCTGTGTGTGACCCTGAGCAGGGACCCCTACGATGCCGGGCAACCTGCCAAGTAGAAGCAGGGCGCTACTTCCTGGGAAGGAGAGGGATCTAGTCAGAGAAACATAAGGCTCGCAAGGCCCAAAGGTGGAAGTGAGTTATTAAGACAGAATTATGGCACAGGTGAGGAAGCAGCTGAGGTGATGAGGGTGACGGTGATGGTGATACTAAGAACAGATCACTTTTACTGAGCACTGACTATGAGAGGGGACTCCCCCAGAACCCCAGAATTATCTTCTGGAGGGTGGGCCTCTTGTGGCACAGGCTTCCCCTGCTAGGTGAGTGTTCTAGGAACCCACCTGTATCAGTGTGCCAGCTGGTGTTGTTGTGAGAGGCTGCATTCGGCTTCAGTGAACTTTTTTTTTAAGACTCTCAAATGGATTTGCCCATTTCATGATGGGTGATTTGTGAGCACACCTGCCCACACCAGGCTGAGTATGGAGCAGTTTTTGGCCAAAAATGGTCTGGGCCCTCCTACCCCACCCTCCTTATTCATCTGATCTCATCCCGAGTGACACTCTTCTGTTGGCGTCCCCAGATGAAAAAAGCCATCAAAGGTAAACATTTTGTTGATGTGGAAGACATGAAACAAAAAATGGCAGAAGCACTAAAAAGCATCAAAATCTATGAGTTAAAAACTGTTTTGAGCAGTAGAAAAAAATGTCTCCATAGATGTATTGCATCGAATGAAGAGTACTTTGAAGGTGACTGAAGTTTAAACATGGAAGAATAAATACAGTTTTTTCATAAATAAATTTTTTGGTATCCCCTCATAAATATCAGACACTCCATCATGTGATTTATGTATATTAGCTCATTTAATCCTTAGGACAACTATTATACCCACTTTAGAGATAAGAAAGCCAAAACAAAAAAAAAAGTTAAATGAGTTGCCCAAGATTATGGGACTAATAAGTGGTGCAGTTGGGATCTGAACCCAGGCACTTGGGGTCTAGAACACATGTTAGTAACCACTATACCATGATGGCCCTTGAGAGTATGTGGACAGGAAAGTTAATAAGCTGGGAGCCGAGGGTGAAAACCAAGCTGGCCATGGAAATTCTGTCTCACATCTCCTGTAGATTAGATCTGTTTTTACTTGTTAGACTCTTATCAGTATATGATCTCCTTTCAGTTTACAGGCTCTCTGAAGTTAAAAATTCCAGGTTACAGGTCATCTTACATTTGTTATATTTTAAGTGGGCTGTTTCCTGATGCTGTAGACTGAGTCACTCTCAGCTTATCAGTAATTGTTTATATATTACGAGTTAGCTTTGGGCAGATTTTCTGCAGACAGCTGATCCCTTCCATGGACACAGACTTTTGGAATTTACAGGCCAGAAAACTGAGACAGGGAGAAAGCCATGTTGCTAGAGAGCAGGCTGACTCAGGACGGGGCCAGGGAAGAGCGGTGCTTCACAGCCGAGTAACGCTCCAGGACACGGCCTCTCTTCAAAGGACTCCCTTCTGTGCAAAAGAGGAAGGGATGTTTCCATTGGTCGCTTATGGAAAGAGAAGTAAAGATGCACTTTAATACAATAAGTTGAGTCCTTATAAAGCACTTCAGGCCCTATCCGAAGTTCCACCTAGACCACTGCTTGGGGTTGCTATGAGTCACAGAGTGTTATGGAATCTGGGGCTATGTTTCCAGTGACCCTGGTCGGAGATGACAATGGCCGTACCTAACTTCATCGCTCAAGAGGCCACTGTTGGTGAGCACACACTTACCTTTGGTTAATTAATTACTTTCAGTTCCCCAGGAGACTACAGAGCAGCATCCACAATGAAAGTGGCACCAAGAGACATGACCTTGGAGTGTGCCTGGGTGAAATGGGCAATTTTTTATCCTTTGCATTGCTCTGGATTTGATCAAAAGACCAGCTATCATAGCAACATGCGATGCATTTATCATCACCACAGTGAGGAAACCCAAAAAACAAAATCTAGAAAATATCTCTGCACTGTCATGAGAAAGTGGCCATGTGACCCTGGGCAAAGCACTTTGCTGATCTAAACCTATATTACCACTCCCACCTCCCGGGTATTTTTGTGAAAATTAAATTAATAATACATTAAAGTTTCTAGCCAATAGCAATGCTCAATAAACGTTAGCTGAATCAAGAGCTAAGTGGATATCAAAGATGAATCCACCAGTTCCAGAAGTGTAAGTGCCTGATAGGTAGGTGTGTGGAGCGAACATCCCCCTCTTTCTCTTCTACAACTGGAAACAGGCTTTGTTTCCAAGCTGTGGGATAACAGGACCACTGACCGGACTTTCTCACCAGTAATCCAGCACAGTTCTCCAATATGTTTCATATCTGCTTTCTCAAGTTACTTGGAACAAGCTCAACCTTGCGAAAACTGCTCTGCTGCCCTCGCCACTCCAGCTCGCCTCTCAAGGCAGAGAAGTGGTTTGTCCAGAAGAGTTGAGTCAAGGCTTTGGGTTTAAAAAAAACAAACAGAAAACACTTTCCCCCCCATCCAAGTCCATAATGTTTTCCTACAGCAGTGATTTTCAACCAGTGTGTAGCAAGAATTTTTAAAATATGTAGTGTTGGACTACTTAGTCAGGGTCACTGACCTCTTTTCCCTTAGATTGTCAAAAAAATAATAACCAACACAACAATAGCCATTCTGGGGTGAATGAATTAAAATTGTGCTCATTTTTTGTCAGATCAGCAAAAAATATATTTTTTGGTGTGCCTCAAAATTTTAGTCACCAATTTATGTGTGGCATGAGATGAAAAAGGTTGGAAATCACTGTCCTAGAGAAAGGTGTCCCCTTCTCATTTAACAGGTACATAAAGACCCAAAGGAAGTTAATGTGGTGAAGTCTACCCATTCACCCTGAAGAACTTGATATTTTTAAGTACTCTGGACACAGGCCCATAAAAATATCGGCCTTTCCCAGGAGTGCTTACTTATTTCTCCCTCTTTAGAATATTAATATATCTCTGTGCCTTTAAGAAGGTCTCAAAGAGAACATGTTTCTTTCTAACTAATCAGGACGTATATGGCAAGATACAAACTTTTTAAAACATTCAAAACTCCCACTTCACCAAGGAGCATAAATTTCCCAGTGTCTATACTTCAGGGTCACCTGAGCAAGGCTGGTTTCCTTCCCTCTGCCAGGGCAGGATGTGAAACTCCTTTAAAGGTAAACACCGCACTCCTGCCATGAGCCAGGTGTTGCGCATCGAGGATGCAGAGAAGAATCCGTTGTCAGTCTCTTGCAAGGATTTCACAGGTCAAGGTGAGAAAAAGACGGAATCCAAAATACGCGGTGGGCAAAATTAGGTTTACAGTTGTTCGTGTGGGAAAAGGCATGCAGGCTGTGATTTTTACAGTAGGTTTAGTAACTGAAAAGTACATCACTCACAACTGTAAACCTACTTTTGACCACCCCTGTAAGTAATTCAATGAGAAGAATTTAACAAATTATTTGGGCACTAAATTTCTAATCTCACAAAACAAGAAGTAACTGATCCTTCCTAAAGCTGATAAATTAAGGAAATAAAAACTACTAATACACTACCCGTAATTAAAAATGTAACTGAAAGTTGAAGTGTGGCTAGCAGAGATCGGCAAAGCGGGAGGAAAGGGGGTGATTTCTTCACCTCGCAGAGTTGGGACTCAACACAGAAAATCTGCAGCTGACGCATCACGGAGCAGAGGTATGAGCGTGCTACTCGGAGTTGTGGGGAGACTGTGATCGCATCCTGGGGGGCGGGCCAGCACATACCTCTCTCTACCACTGTTACAGTTCTTACCACTGGCACTACTTTTTATAATCACGGAAAGTGACAACTGTGAGCCATTCATATACAGGTGTGTGTGATTCACACACATATAGTTCACACTTATGAACTACATGTGAATCTTCCACTTAATATTTACATATTCATATACATTTCACATCAGTATACAAAAGGCCACTGATAGAATGTGAGGAAAGTCAATAGGAAAACTTTCTGTGGCAAATTCCAAGTGGTCTAAGAAGATGAAAAGCTGGACAACATAGAAAAGCACTGACAGTAGCATGTATTTCCTGGATACGCTGGGTGCTGACAAGTTCATGATAATGGAAAGTTACACTGAACTTCCCGTTAGAGGGCCTGTCCATCCAGTAACTGCTCCCGGCAAGTCTCACTCCTTACAGAACTGCACCGAATTTTTGCCTGGTCCACTTGCTAAGTTCTTCTTCAAAACTGCAGTCAGGGAGTCGTGAGCTATTTCATTCAGTACCAGAACAGACACAGGGCAGAATCAGAGTCCGCCTGTGCGGAGCATGCTTCACTCACTACCCTGGAGATTGTTCGACATCTTCCCTTGATTCTCACACACCGTGAGGCAGAAATAACTCCACATGGATAAATCCATTGTCAGAAGCTGGTCTCACCCCAGGGAACTTTACTGGGAAGCCACAGATCCCAGGGCTGAGCACATCTCCGTTTGCTAAGAGCCGCCTTCAGCCCTGGGTGCTCTTCCCCTCCAAACTGAAGTGTACTCTGTCTATACTCAGGATGAAGCCTCCTTGGGCAACAAAGAGCCTTAAAAACTTACAACCTTATCCCCACCTTGCCCTTAATGGCCTCCCTTCTCCAGAAGGAGCCAGACGTCCATCCCCTCTCCAGGAGAAAGCCCTGAATTCTGAGTGCTACAGAGAAGGTGGGGACAGAGACACCGCCTCCAGCGCAAAGGGCATGAGTGTCTCTGTCTGTTAATGTATTTAGCAAATAATAATAAAAAATCCTAGAAACAGCCAGTAGAACTTGTGTCCCCTCAGGCATGAGAGCAACTGCAGTTGTTTTCTCCTTCCCCGGCTGCACCCCTGTGAAGACTCCAGCTCCATTGTTCCTGAGCCTTGGCCTTCCAAGAGCCTCCATAATGAAAAAACAACTATTTCCTCGATTCCTTGAATACTCGCTATTTTTTTGCCGCAGCTGAGAAAGTGCGGGGCTGCGGAGAAAGCAGGGATGCCTCCCTTTGTCGCTCCCTCACTGCTGTCCTCAACACGTGCAGGTGAAGCCGTCGCTCACTGGAAAAGTACCTGACTCCACGGGGAGGTTCCCAGAGAGCCCCCTTCTCGTTCCTCATCCATGACGGGCGTGTCAGGGGTTTCCAGGTCTCTGCCACTCCCTCTTCCTAGAACACTCATCCACACCTGGTACACTGCCACTGTCTGCAGACTCCCACGGGCCTGCGCACAGGTGCACCGGTGCCTGTGCTCTGCGCTTGCTCGCACCTAGTTACAGGACTCTCTCCACTGGACTCTGCGCCCCTTAGGGACAGAGCTTATGCTAATCTCAGTGTCCCTGACCCAGGGCCTGACCTCTGACCCCACTCAATGTCAGTGCTGTGCATGTGCACACACTCCAAGCCAGAGCCCGCCCAGTGAGTGACCAGGAGTGTGGCACTGGTGGTGGCTGGGACTGACATCTGCTCTGAAAGGCCCCAGATGTTCTATCTGTGCTGGAGTGTGTCACCTCAACTTCCTCACACACTCGAAGGCAAGAGAGAAAAAAAACCTGTCTTATCTTTAAAGATGACATTCAGATATCAACACTGCTGCATTTATTATTGTTCATACTTATGAACTACAGAGTGTCAGTTCAGAGAATAATCTTATATGAATCTAACAATTTTAAGGCACCCAGAATGCTTTAAATTCCACATGACATTATAAGATAGGGCTTAATATAAAATGTGCACATTTCACCAGCATGAAGCTATCTATAGTTTCACTTGCCTCACTTTATACATGACCAAGCCTGATTACACTGAAACTACATCACAGCCAAAATGTTAGGGCTCTACTGGGCAAAGGGAAAGGACTCTTGATCACATCTAACCCATAGGGCAAAGGGGGACCAAGCGAGTCTGACCATTTCATCCACAATTCTGTGACTTAGCATTTGGGAATTGAAAGCTACTCAGATACGGGAAGAGCTTACTCCACCCCTATCTACAGAGAGGCGTGTAAGCCACATCCATTCATTCGAGTCCAAATGGTGTACTTACTAGCAATGTGTCCGTACCATGCCAAGGTCCATGGACATATGGCCTGATCTGAACCTCACATCAACCCTCTGGAATAGGAATTATCATCTCCACTTTACAGATGGTCCTCAGAGAGTGAAGTTACTTGCCAGAGAAAACTCAATAGTCTGATGTTGCAGCTCAGGTTTGCATCCAGCTCAGCTTTGCTCCCATCCCTTGCAGGCCTAACCTTCAATTTACCCAGTTGCTTAAAATTGTGTTCTGACTTTTCACTGTATTTTAAAGAGTTTCTTGCTCATCTATCTCATGCACAGAAGTCAAGCAAGGCCATGTGATATTTCTATATTTTGAGATGTTAAAGAATAAATTCCCCATTCAGGCTGTGACTATTTAAAATAGGAGAAAGTGAGAGGGGAAAAAAGAAGGAGGGTCCCTGCCCAGTGGCAAGTATGGGAACACCTGAGTTTCTGACACAATCTTGCCTTCTAGTCTTTGACCAAGCTGCCTCTTTTGCCCCCAAATGCTCTTCTTTATCTTTTCATTTTTCTTTTTTAGCCATCTTTGGAAGCCCAGCTCAATTGTTCCAGCCTCAGTAGAGAGTCTCCTGCAGCCCTGTGGCCTCCCGGTCTGTGCTGAGTTCATCCCCTCAGGAAGTGCTCCAGCACCAAGCGCAATGACTTACGAACAGCTGCAGGTGGCACCTGCACCTTCCCCACCATGGGACTGTAAGGGTGCTGTCAGAGGAGATGTCACCAGTGATGAGACACTGCTCTGAGATATGGAAGCCATACAAGCCATCTCCCCTAACTCAGACCACCCCTCCTGTACATTGCCACACATCTCAGAGCTGAGCCCTCTGCTGTGGAACTGGAGTGGCCTTAGAGAGGGGACATTCCATCAGAACTGAGGTGGGATATATGGGAACTTAGTTTCAGGAATGGCATCTGAAATCTGTAGATATTTCCAGCCTTCCCTGGCCTACTTTCTCTTCTTTGTCTTCTCCCAGATAACAACTGAAGAGATCTACAAATGCAGCATTATTTTTTAATCTTTTAAGAGGACATAAGTATAACCTACATTCCCTGTTAGATTAGTATGATTTTTCACAACATTGCTCTTTCAATTTTTCTCTCTTTGAACAGGAAGATTTGCAGGATTTGGAGATCCATGTCATCTCTTCCCATTGGATATGGGAGAGGATATGTAAAGGTCTACATAAGGTCATTGGTGCTGGAGGCTGGAGCACATGGGTCCCCATGGAGAATGAGCAAGTAGGACTTCACACAGCAGGACTGAGACCACTCTCCTTAGGAAGGCCTGCTGGCAACCTGGGTCCTTGGCTGGTGTCTGGTAACTTAGACTGTAAAAGGGCTTCCACCACTCCTAAGTGATAGGAGTGACTCACTATGCCCAAACCATATGTACAAACAATATAGCTTATGCTAAACATCTGCTTTCCTTCGGGACTCTGGAATTTTAGTAGGTGACAGGCAGAAAGTGCCTTTGTGTCCAGCCCCCAGTAACAACTTTGGGCAGAATCTGTGTCCAGCTTCCCTGGTAGACAACACTCCGCACATGTTGTCACAACTCATTGCTGGCAAATGGAGGGTGTCCTGTGCGACTCCACTGGGAGAGGAGTCTTGGAATGGAAGCTGGTGCCTGCTTTCCTCTGAACTTGGCCCCGCATGCCTTTCTTTATCTCTGTGGATTTTCCTCTGTATTCTCTCATTGTAATAAATCATAGCTGTGCCTATGACTACATGCTGAGTCCTATGAGTCCTCCTGGCCAATCATCAAACCTAGAAGTGGTTTTGGGGGCCCCTAACAGAAAATTTTAAAGTGTTCATAGGATATAGAATGTCCAGTGAAGATGGCAGCAGAGGTAAACACAGTACTCAAATCCTCCCACAACCACATCAAATTGCAACTAAACTACAGAACAACCATCCCTCAGAACCACCTGAAATGTGGCTAAATGAAAGTCCTACATCTAGGGATTTAAAGAAGAGGCCACACTGAGCCTTGTAGGAGGGGTGAAGACACAGAACAGGCTGGTCCCACACCCATGTGTGGTGGTTTATAATCGGGAGGGATATCTCAGCTGCACATATCTCCCCTGAGGTGTGAGAGGTCCCAGCCCCACACCGGGGCCTCCAGCTCATGGTTCCAATGCAAGGAAGAGAAGTCCCCATAACTTCTGGCTGTAAAAACCAATGGGGATTAAAGCTAGGGAGTTAGAGGGCTTCTGGAGTCTCAGGCAGCTCCTGTTAAAGGGCCCATGCATGAAGTTACTCAGACTCACTTGCTCTGATCTCCAGCACTACAGCAGTAACTCGAAAGGCACCAGGGACATATGGGAGAAACAGAACTGTCTGGCATCAGAGTGAGAGCTAAGGAGGGGGCAGCTTTCTCCCAGAGAGAAGTGCTGGCAGAGGCCATTGTTCCTTTTCTGAGCCCTCCCCACATTAAGCCATCAGGGGTGGAGCACCATATCTGAGTCTCCACCAACCTGGCTAACACTGTTTACCCTGCTCTGGTGATCCCCTTAAGACTCCACCTGATCCAACTTTCAGGCCCACCCAAGCCATTTCCGGTGGCTTTTCTGCACAAATGGCCTCTCTTGCTTCATGCTTCAGACTTTCCTAAAATCTCCCACACAAGCAGCATCTGGCCTCTGCACACCCTGTACCTCTTGCTAAGTGGCCCCAGGCCTGGCACTAGGAGCAGCCAGCCTTTATTACAGTCTTCTGGGCACATCCAAGCCCAGCACAAGTAGCAGCCATTTGCAGATCACTCTGAACCTCATGCTGGGTGATCCTAGGCAGGGCACAAGACATGGATGACCTTACTCTTTCCAGGAGGCCCCAGAGGCAATGCACCTAGTAGACAGCTTCAGACCATACCAGATTATAACCCTATCACCTTGAGGAGTGACACACTCAAGGGGCAGATGTGGTGAGCACCAAAGTCCCACTGAAGCAAGTCCTGCTCCTTAAGGTCCACTCCCACCCAGCAGTTCCTTGAAGCCAATCAGCCTGGGGTCAATCCCTGAATGCGAAAAGTAATCAAGGCTCAACTGCAATCAAAGCACACAGCCCAGCTCTGGTGACTGCGGAGTCTGAGCCACTGGGCCCTGAAGGACACCTACTACATCAGGCCACTCTACCAAGTCTGGGAGACCTAGCAGCTCTATGTAATACATAGAAACAAACACAGGAAAGTGGCCAAAATGTGGAAGCAAACAGATCCCAAATGAAAGAACAGGAGAAATCTCCAGGAAAAAGAAAAGCTAAATGAAATAGAATCAAACCAACTACCAGATACAGACTTCAAAACAATGGTTATACGGATGCTCAAGGAACTGAGAGAGAACATCAGCAGCATGAAAATGGACATGGAAACCATAAAAAATAACCAGGTAGAAATGAAGAATACAGTAACTGAAATGAAGAATAATTTACAGGGAATCAACAATAGAGTAGATGAAGCCAAGATCTGAACAACAATTTGGAATATAAGGAAGCAGAAAACACCTAATCAGAACAAAGAAAAGGGAAACCAAAAAATGAGGATAATGTAAAAAGCCTATGGGACAACTTCAAGCATGGCAGCATTCACATCACAAAAGGAGAAAAGAGAGAGCAAGAAATTGAAAACTTATTTTAAAAAATGACAGAAAACATCCCTAAGCTGGTGAAGGAAATAGACACACAAGTCCAGGAAGTGAAGAGAGTCCTAAACAAGATGAGACCAAAGAGACCCTCACCAAGGCACATCATAAGTAAAATGCAAAGGTTAAAGACAAAGAGAGACTCTTAAAAGCAGCAAGAGAAAAGCAGTTAGTTAACTACAAAGGAGTAACTGTCAGCTGATTTCTCAACAGAAACTTTGTGGGCCAGAGAAGAGCAGCAAGAAATATTCAAAATAATGGAAAGCAAGGACTACAACCAAGATTACTCTACCCAGCAAAACTATCATTTAGAATAGAAGGGCATATAAAGAACTTCCTAGATGAGGAAAACCTAAAGGAGTTCATCACCACCAAACCAGTATTATATAAAATGTTAAAGGGTCTCCTTTAATAAGAAGGAAAAAAAGATTAAAAAATATGAACAATAAATACATATCTATCAACAACTGAATCTAAAAAAAGAATAAGTGAAGCAGCAGAACAGAAACAGACTCATAGATACAGAGAGCATTTTGACAGTTGCCAATGTGAGGGGGTTAAAGGGCTGGGTGACTAAGGTGAGGGGATTAAGAAGCACAAATCAGTAGCTGCAGAACAGTCATGGGGATGTAAGGTACAGCATAGGAAACACAGTCAACAATATTCCAATAACTATGTATGGTGTGAGATGGGTATGAGATCTATCAGAAGGATCTCTCAGTAAGTTACATAAATGTATAATCATGGGGTTGTATACTTGAAACTAATATAATATGTTGAGTGTAATTGAAAAATCAAAAATAATTTTGAAAACTGCAAGTGTCATAGGGTACGGCTCGGATCACAAGAAGCTGTGGGCTCATAAAAAGACCTGTAGTAAGAGGACCTCAAAGGAATGCTTGGCGACAGGAGTGAGTAGGGTATGGCTCGGGGTGGTGGCGTGCACTGGGGAGGACACTGCAAAATGTTACAGCAGAGAAGGCCATTGCACCTGCACGATCCTTTGTCAACATTTTATTAGTGTCACTTCTTTGTCTTGGGTTTGAGAAATTGTTTTGCCTATTTCCAAAATGACAGCAGACATCATGAATTCACAAGGCTACTTAAAGATTCATTGCAATTCAATCTCCTCAGTAGTGGAGTAACCCCCGAACCCAGAGGAGCCACGGCTGACACACGGGGAGAGACAACCCTGCTTCTGGCAGCACAGGTCTGGCAAAAGAGCATGGCTTTAAAAATGTAGGTTAAATGAAATGAATGCTTACAAGATCTCAGGTCCACACACACACCAAATGCCCTCTGCCTTTCCCTTCTCCTTATGATTTAGTTGGTCTTCAAAACTAAGAAACAGACTAGTCAATGGGAGAATGTGTTCTTCATTGGAAAAGAATTCATTTCATTTTAAAAGGATTGTAGTGGATATTCAAGAACAGGGACCATGTCTAATCACAGGCACAAGTACTTCTTTTTGATTTATGATCCTCACAACTCCACGAGGCAGATGATGGGACTTCCCTTTCATCTTCCAGGGTGCCTGGTCTGTTACATGACAAGCAACGATGCTCACTTAAGACTCACCACTTGACTGATTAGTAATGGCTTTAGAAAAATGACTGCTTTACAGAAATTAATAATTGCTGAAGTCTGTCAGTGTAAGAACAAGCTAAAAAGCACTCCAGGCATTTAGAGGAATTATTAAAATCACAAATTAAGTCATTTCTATGGACTCTATGGCAGGAAATATATTTTTAATGAGGAAATTGAAGCTAATATATAACAGCTGTCCTGTTACTGAGTAATGGAGTATTAAGGCAGATTAAATTATTAATAAAAAATATGGCAACTTGGAAATTTAACCTTTACACACACTCCATTCCTTTCTTTTTTATATGTAGTCTCTAAACTGATGCTGTTTTAAAAAATCACATTTGGTCACATTAAGAAGTTGCCATTTATCATTTCCTTCGCTACTCATTAGGGGTGGACTCTTCAGCAGGCAACTCACTATCAGGCTTCCTCGTGATCCAGTAACTCAAGCGTCTGTGCCTGGAGGAGCAGGAGCCCCTGGGAAACCTACTGGATGATACCTATGCTAGTCAGATGCCCAAACTCCCACTTATTTGGCACCACCACCGGCTCCCCTAAATTAGCCAAACTGCACTTGACCCACAACCCCGATCAGAGACTATTGTTCACATAAAGCCACTGAGAATTTGGAAGTTGTTTGATATGCACCAATAGGTTGTCAATAAGTGATTCAAGAAGTTATTCACAAGTTACTAAAGGCATAACCTTATAAAAAAAAAAAGGAAAAGTAGATGGGGAGCATAAATGGAGAGAAATGGGAAGAAAGGAAGGTTTAAAAACTGCCTAGCATTAGCCTAGCACACAGGGGAACAAGGTCGTGAAAAAAGGAGGACTCAGTGTGGGACCGCCACTTCCTCCGCCTTTGGTCTCCGCCCTTTCTGCAGAGCATCCAATGGCACTAGCTGGGACAGAGCACCTGGGGGTTCACAGTTGCTGTAGTTCCTGGGAGCTACTGACAGGAAGACCCAGGGAAAGATGTCAGTGGAAAACAAGTGGTGGTTACTAGTTATTCTGACCATGTACTTTGGAATGAGATTTGCCACACCTATCTTTTTAGTAAGACACCAACTGCTTAAGAAATAAGGATGTTTTAGTTCATCCATAAAACAGATAACTAATTAATGGACTTCTCATTTCTCCATAGCAATGTTTTCCCTTTTATTTCTTTTTCACTCCATTCTGCCCCCCTCTATCCAAAAAACCTACAAAATACAAAAACATGGCCTAGAAAAGCCAAGTCTTGTGTCTTCCGCGTGTTCACTGCCATCCAACAGGAAGGAAGAGGGGCCATCGTGCAGACCTGGATTGGCGGGGTACTCACGTTGGTGTTGCACAGCTTGTACTGGCGATAGGCCCCAATGCAGGAGATGGCTGCGGACCGGCCTGCCTGGGAAAAGCTCTGGGCTGCCCTGGGGGCCCCCATGGCATGGCTGCTACTAAGTTCTGGGCTGTGGAAGAGACTTGAAGCTGCAGGGAAGCCTTGGTCATAGGTCAAAGGGAGCTGGTAGATGGAGGTCTCTGAGGCCTGCAGTCCAGAACGAGGGCCACTGTCACTCTGGTACAGAGGTCCATGGTGGGGGGCCCGGTGGGCTGGCGGGCTATAGCCATGGCTAGGACTAGATGCCCCCTGGGATCTGGATTGCCGCGATGAGGGCTTCTGCCTCCGAAGCCTCTGCGGTGAGTGTGCGGAGTCCGTCTGCAGTGGTAAGATGTACGGGGCCTTCCCATAGCCATACTTGCCAGGGCCGATGGGACCTCGGGTCCTGCTGCTACAGAAAGACACACAAAAGAGGAGATGAACAGTCAAGGGAACTGTCATGTTCACCCAGAAGCTCTGGTCCACAGTAGAGGGACTGGACAGAAATGAAAGCCTGGGAGAGAGTCTATGGTGGGGCAGGGAGTTAGAGGGGGCATTCCCAGAGCAGCAAGTGTTGTGGGGGCTGGAACAAGGCTCTGCAGAGGCTGGAAGGTGGGGTGAAGGAAGGAATCAGCCATGTGTGATGTCAGGGGTTGAAAATGGGGTTACGATGGTAAGCGGTGGTTGGTACATAACTTATGTCAGGGGGGTTGGGTATTTACATGGGTTGTAGGGACCCACTGAAGGTTTTTCGAGAAGTATAAGATATAATTGTAATTTCAGCCACAGTAACTTCCTGATCTTTTTTTTTCTGATAATAGTTTGTGGGGGTTTTTTCTCACTCAACTATGCCTGATATTTCAGACCCTATTTCCATTACCATTTATGCCCAAATAGCTTTTCCAGGTAGGTAGAACTTAGCTAAGCAACCAAATTCTAGTGCAGTCCTGGGCCTGACTTGTGCTGGGTCAAACTTAATCCCTGAAGAAATGAGAGGAGGTTCAGCGACTGGAGACTCCATCACTCTCCAGGCAACCCATGCCAAACATCGGGTCAGCAGCCATCTTCCTGTCGGTGTGGATTTTGTCGAGGCCTGTTGCCTCGTGAAACCTTATGAAAATCATATAAACAGTGGTGTGTTTGGAAGTGCTTGACAACTGGCATTCCAGAGGGGGGAGAGTTGTAGCATTTTCTCATTTCCGTAGTATAAATACTCCCACCAAGGCCAATTTCAAGCTGCCATCATGGAGACACAATCAGCTCGAATGAGCTCCAGCGTAGGTTGCATGTAAACTTACCACACGACAACTGTTGGTATTGCAAGGGAATGGGAAAGAAGCACAAGATGAATCCAACGTGGCTCTCAGGACCTCGGCCTTACAACTGAAAGCAACTAGGGTCTGAAATATCAGGCATAGTTGAGTGAGAAAAAAAACCCACAAACTATTATCAGAAAAAAAAAGATCAGGAAGTTACTGTGGCTGAAATTACTAGAACATCACGCAGGGCAGGATAAAGGCCTTTGAGGCACTGCCGAAACGTGCTTTGGGAACTCTGAGGCAAGAGGGAGCCCTGTGGTCTGGAGGGATCCGAGAAGGTTTCGCCACCCCTGCTCTGCGACTTGGGAAGCACAGGGTCCAACATTCTGTGGAAGGACTTAAGTAAGCCATATAACTCTTATTTGTAAAATGACTGAACTGGATTAAATGACTGCGAAGGTCGTTCCAGCTCTAAACTTATGTGCTTCCATAATAACTAATTCTACTTTTACGTAAAATTGGAAAGATGCCCAAGGGTTTCTACAAGATGGCCCCATTAAAATAAGCACATTAAAATAGCAATCAAGGTGGAACATTAGTTTTTTGCCCTCGTGAGGAAATTCTTTCTTCACTGTACATAACCACACAGAATATAAAATTTAACAGACCACAACTAATTATTAACATCTTTATCACTAATTGTACCTTCATTCTTAGCTGATATGGCTTTGAATTAAACTATGCTACAGTGCTTATTTTGCCTTTAGGCACTTCTCGATTAATCTTGGCAACACTTGGGACTCTGTTAATGATGGGGGATCCAGCGTATTGCTTTAAGAGATGCATTTAAGAAGTTAGTCTTAAAAATATGTATAACTTGAATGTTAATTTGCGTTTTTCTTTCTCATGCAGGCCAGGTAAAATGAATGACATCATGCAAAGGCAAAGGAAAGAATTTCTCTGTGTGTGTATGTGGGTGTCTTTTTTTTTTTTTTAAAGATCTGAAAGCCTACCAAAATTTCTAGCCTCAAAGTAAATACTGGGTGGAGACCCCCAGCCGAAGGTAACAGAAATGGGGGCGTGGAGCAGAGCTTCTCAACTTGAATGTGCCCGGGAACCACCTGCGGACCACTTGCTGAGAGACAGGCCCTGACTCAGGAGGTCTGAGGCGGGGCCTGAGGTTCTGCATCTCCTACAAGCTCCCAAGTGATGCTGGGGCTGCTGGTCCACAGACCCACAGCTCTGAGAAACAAAGTCGTGGCAGAAAATTGAAATTCCAAACAAAATGGTGAAAATTCAACAGCCAAAGGTATCATGTTATTGAAGAAATATAGGAATAAATTAAAAACAAAAATCTCTGAGTTTGTGACATCTATAAAAACTGCTGTCCTAGGCCATACTGCACGCTGCAGCTCACCCCGTGAGGGCTGACTGGCCCTCAACCCCCCCGGGGGCAGAGGAGGCGGGGCACCTGCTGGTGGCTGAGGACTTGCATAAGCATCTTTTCAAAGGCTGCCCATCACTCCTGAGGGGGTAATGCATACATGTGCAAATGTGCAAATGTATATTTTTGTATTCGCACTGCCTTCTGGGAGGCTCTGTCCAAGCAGGAGAACCATTCAAAACCCACGAATAGCACCACCATTTGAAAGATGATCATTTGTAAACAATGACAAGCTAATTCTGAGAATCAGACTCGAGAGAATAAGCAATTAGGGTGTGATCATGAGAGATGTGATTTCTGAATGCTTGACTCGGAGCACTTGGAACCGCCAAAGGTTCAACCCCATTTGGCCACAAGGACGCATGTTTCCCTCACAGCTGGTCAGAGCTAATCAGCCTGACGGTTCACAATGGCCTCCTCCCCAGCAGGCCACTTGCAGAGCGGCTTACATGAACCAGGCAGATTTATGCATAGTTGGGATAATAAGCACAGATGTGGCCGAGGGGAACCTTGTGGCCAGTTACCCTCCCAGGGGCCCATGCAGTAGATGCCTGGGGGGCTGCTAAGCTGATTAGTTCTGCTTGGGCTCCCCATAACCCATCGCCAGAATTTTACTATGGCCTCCCCTCTTGTCAAAGCTCTGACTAATTCCAGAAAGTGAAGCCTTAAGAAAGAAACAGAAAAAGCCTGGTTTGAAGAGCAAAGATATGCATGCCAGTGTGGCATAGTGGTTAATGAATGACTTGGACTCTGAAGCCAGGGTTCCTGGGTTTATATCCCACCTCTGCTACTTACTGATTTACATACTTACTTACTGAACCTTTGAAAAAATTACTCAGTCTTCTGATGCCTCAGTTTCTTCAAATAGGTCCAAGACTAGGATGAGGCTGGTGAAGCATGTAGCATCAGGTAGGTTCTGGTTAAACCCAAGAGTAATATCTTCTTAAGTTTTTTACCTAAAGGCCTCGCCCTAGCCCAGTCCTCAGTTTATAAATAAATATGATGATAGCATCTTTCTCATGGGTTGTTGCAAAGAATAAACAACTTAGTAAGAGCAACAGACTCAAATACCGACTAGCATAGAGCATGCATGATACAAGTATTTGCGTGAACATTAAAAAATGTTCTGGCTTGGCCATTTAATAGCTCAACAAACTTTGGAAAAGACTGTGCCCTCAGTTTTCTTACTGATAAATGGGAGTAGACCCACTAGGATGGCTATGAGAAAAAGGACAGATAATAAAAGTGTTGAAGAGGATGCAGAGAAACTAGAACCCTCACACATTCCTGGTGGGGATGAAAAATGGTGCAGTTGCTTTGGAAAACTATCTAGACATTCCTCAGAAAGTGAAATATAGAGTTACCACATGCACCAGCAATTCCAATCCTGGGTACACACCCACAGAAATGAAAACATATGTCCACACAAAATCTTAACCCAAATGTCTTTCAAGTGAGAACGGACAAACAAAATAGTAGTATACTACTCAGCCGCAACAGGGATGAAGTATTCATCTCCCATTCACCTATGGCACAGGTGAACCTTGAACACGTTCTAAGTGAAAGGAGCCAGCCACAAAAGGCATGTTTTCTACACTTCCACTTCTATGAACTGCCCAGAAGAGGCAACTCCACAGAGACAGGAAGTGGGCTGGTGGTTGCCAGGGGCTGTGGGAGAGGAGAACAAGGAACGATGCTAAGGATACAGGATTTCTTTTGGGGATGATGAAAACATTCTGTAATTAGATAGTGATGATGGTTGAACAACCTCGTGGATATACTAAAAACCACTGAATTACACACGTCAAATGATGAATTTTATGGTATGTTAATTTATCTCAATAAAGATGTTATTTTTTACATGAGTAATATCTATTTTATCTATTAACAATGATGTTGTAAAGATCAAATAGAGGTTACTAACAGGAACACATTTTTTAAATCTAAAAGCAGTTTCTGTCATGTTTTCCATCATTTGTTTCCACAACCTTTAACACACAAACCTTTACCGAGCAACTTCTAGGAACGTCTACTGAGCACTGTGTGTGACGCTGTCCTGCCTGGCCACACGCCCAGCCCTGACGACATGCGTAGTAGATACAGAGCCCCTTCCCCACGGCACGGCTCATGGACCAAATGCCACAGCAAGCGTTCTGGCGCCAGGGCCAGGCCCAGCTCTTCCGGTGACCTGCCATGGGTTCAGTGGAAATTGTTGTTTTTTGAGATAATGGCTGCAAATAGCATTTTGGAAAGGGTAATAAACACATAAAACATTTTCCTCACAACATGCTGGCTGCCATCCAGGGGCTCATTATGTGTGATGTTGTGCAGCTTTGTGATGTTAATGCTAATCAGTGTGATGATTCCACATCCAGGCTCCTAACTGGGCAGCAGTGCTGGAAATGTGTCATCTACAACCATCACCCGTATCTGACAACACCCATATTTCTATTCCCTGTCCAAACCCCTGTCCTGCAAGTCAACCGCACAGATCCAACTAACCTCTAGGCCAGAGGTCCCCAACCTCCAGGCTGCAGACTGGGCCTGTTAGGAACTGGCCACACAGCAGGAGGTAAGCTTGAATGTAACGCACTTGAATCATCCCAAAGCCATCCCCCTATTCCCTGGTCCATAAAAAAAGATTGTCTTCTACAAAACTGGTCCCTGGGGCCAGGAAGGTTGGGGACCACTGCTCCAGACTAGAGTCTGCTTGTCACCTGTAATGTGCATGAAAGTCACCTGGGGATCTTGTCAACATACAGCCTCTGATTCTGCATTTCTAACAAGCTCCCAGGTGACGCTGATGCTGTGGGTACCGAGTCCACACTTTGACAGCCTCACAGAAATCTAAAACTCAACACATTCAGGCTAAAATTCATCCTCTTTGCTCACCTCTAATTCTTCCTCTATTTTCCATCTCAGTCATTTTCAAACTTAAGCAAGCAACAGAGTTACCTGGAAATCTCATTTAAATTGTTCAAATGGTCATTGAACGCCATGTGCAAAGTTTGATTCAGATCTGAGGTGGGGACTGAAAATGTGCATTTCTAACAAGTTCTCAGGGAGGAGTTCAGGGGAAGAATTCAGAGGTCCATGGTGCTCCATGCATGCCTGGCAGAGCAGGAAAGCCACCAGATGAGGCTGTCTGTCCGCTGCTTGCAGCTAGGAGATGGCATTGCACCTCTTTCCTTAGTTTCCAGTACAGAGTAAACCAAACAGAGTGAGACCCTGCTCTCCAGAAGCCAAGCTGTTTGTATTTCTTACACTCTCCAGGTTTATCCCTTTTGTTTTCCCTTAGAGCTCAGTCAAGTCTCTGTGAGAGGCTTACCCTTTCTCAGCTGTGCTAACATGAACCACACGTGGGCCACCGTATCCTTCAGAGCAGCAGCCCTGGAACCAGCCTGCAAGAAGCCCAGCCCCCTGAGCCTGCAGCCCCAGTTGGAGCCCTGAGTCAGCTGCCCCTGCTCACAGTGCTTTGCCCTTAGATTCTGGGTTGTACAGCATTACAAAGGTGGCATTCCCTGCAGCCAGGTTCCTAGATTGAGTGGTTAGGTAAACAGACATCAATTCTTCCACAGGGCAGATGGGAAGGAGGCTTGCAGAGTAGAAGATGATTTATTCCTGAGACAGCCCAGGGAACCAAAGTGGATGGCGCCCCTGCACTAGAGGCTGTTGAGAAAATCAGAGAACTTACGAAATCTTGCTCTATCTGATGAATAGTCTACATTTATTTGAAGGGATCGTTCATGTCACATTTGTACTTTGCACTGACATTATAGGCCAAAACTAAACTTACTCAGTCAATGTTTTGATTTACCTGTCCAGTCTTAGCACTGAAGATAGGCCTGAGAGAATAAGACAAACATCATAGGCTCCTACTCACGAATGCAGATACGGCCTCCAGAATGCCACATTCTCCCTCCCTCTCCCCTCTCATTGAGGAAACAGGGCATTTCCAACTGGCATTTTAAGTCTGGGGAGAGGGGAGGGAGATGTAACTTTCAATTATCAAGTAAAATGCTTTTTCCAAAACCTATTAGTATGACCAAATGCATTTTTAAAGAGGTTTTCATAGACATGTTAAAAAGACACTGAGCCATAGGAGTCCTAAGTAGGATTAACGTCTCAAGTACTTACAGAGGTGCACAGAAACGAGGGCTCCAGGCTCCTCAGGGCAGCCCTGTTCAGCAGGGGGGACACCTGGAGCAACCTGAGTAGAACCACGTGTTCAGTAACCTCTCCTCCCCCACCCGCGCCCACTCCACCGTGCCTCTTGAATAACCTTGATTACAGCCAGAGAAGAGAAAACCAAAGATCAGCACAAAAAAACGGGAACAGGTCTCTTTAGAATCTGAAACACTACGCTTTGTCTGTCACAAGCCAAAGTCCGAGGCAGGGAGAGTACAGGCACAGTTTGTACTAGAGGAAATGATGAAGGTGCTATGGCCTAGGAAGTATTTCCTCAAACCAAAGGAAATTAAACATTCGCCGAGCAGGCAGAGGAGGGAAGGGCTGAGTGGCAGTGAGCAGAGATCAAGCAATAGACACTCCAGATTTGTTTAGGAGCCTGGGACAGAAGGGACCCGCATGCTCTGTGGGTAAGCCCACATCCCACCCGGCCACTGACCAGGGCATGGGCGGAAAGGGTAAAGGTGGATGGCCCCCCGTGTATGCTCCGGGCCATGTAAAAGGGTCTTTGTGGAAATGGTGGCAGGAGGGGAGAAAGGCAGCAGTGAGGAGAGCGGACATCCTGTCCCTTCACCAACTCAGCACAGAGCCCTTCACCTGGGGATTCAGGTCACCCAGGGAGAGGGGGGCGAGAATCCCCACTGAACCAATATAAACCCTGATTGATAATGTTTTATATGATGTGTCTGAGCACCAGAATTTCCTGGAATTGGCTGTTTTCCTGCAGCAGCAGAAATAGAGGCTCAGGAACCACACCAGCTATACAAAAATCAATTGCATCTTGCATATATATGAGTATGATTATAAATTGTAAATCAGGGACTTCTGGCCAAGATGGAGGTGTAGGTAGGCACACTGCGCCTCCTCGCAAAGCCAAAAGAAGAACACAAATTTAAAAACAAAAAACAACCAGTACTGACAGAAAATCGAACTGTATGGAAGTCTGACAACCAAGGAGTGAAAAAAGAAACATTCATTCAGACTGATAGGAAGGGCAGAGTCGCACAGCCAGAGTGGAGAGGACTCATTACAAGGTGGTGGCTGGCAGATGTGGCAGTCCCACATTCACGCGCAGATAAACCGTGCGGAAAACGGGAGACAGACCTCAAAACCCAGGGTCCCAGTGCAGAGAAATAAAGCCTCAAACCTCTGACTGAAAACACCTGTGGGGGCTGCAGTAGCAGCAGGAGAAACTCCCAGCCTCACAGGAGAGTTCACTGGAGAGACCCACAGGGTCCTAGAATGTACACAAGCCCATCCACCCAGGAATCAGCACAAGAAAGGTCCAATTTCATTGTGGATATCGGGGAAGTGACTAAAAGCTGGCGGAGAGCGGAGTAAGTGCCATTGTTCCCTCTCGGACCCCTCCCCCACTGACAGCATCAGCAACACAGGTTGCCCTGTCCTGTGAACAATTAAGGCTCCGCCCCTTACTATGCAACCAGCATACTGAAACAAACAAACAAAAAAAAATGGCCCAAGTCAAAGAACAGATCAAAGCTCCAGAAAATACAACTAAGCAATGAAGAGATAGCCAACCTATCAGAAGCACAGTCCAAAACACTGGTAATCAGAAAGCTCAGAGAATTGATTGAGTATGGTCACAAAATAGAGAAAAAATGAAGGTTACAAAAAATGAAATAAAGGAAAATGTACAGGGAACCAACAATGACAGGAAGGCAACCAAGACTCAAATCAATGGAAGAAGGAAGAAAGAAACATTCAACCAGAAAAGAATGAAGAAACAAGAATTCAAAAAAATTAGGAGAGGCTCAGGAACCTTCAGGACATCTTTAAACGTTCTAATATCTGAATAATAGGGGTACCAGAAGGGGAAGAGGAAGAGCAAGGAATTGAAAATTTATTTGAAAAAAATAATAAAGAAGAACTTCCCCAATCTGGCAAAGGAAATAGACTTCCAGGAAGTCCAGGAAGCTCAAAGAGTCCCGAAAAAGTTGGACCCAAGAGGGAACACACCAAGGTACATCATAATTACATTACCCAAGATAAAAAAATAAGGAGAGAATCTTAGAAGCAGCAAGAGAAAAGAAGACAATTACCTACCAAGGAGTTCCCATCAGACTGTCAGCTGATTTCTCAAGAGAACTTACAGGCAAGAAGGGGCTGAATAGAAGTATTCCAAGTCATGAAAGCCAAGGACCTACATCCAAGATTACTCTATCCAGCAAAGCTTTCATTTAGAATGGAAGATAAAGCGCTTCCCAGATAAGGTCAAGTTAAAGGAGTTCATCATCACCAAGCCCTTATTAAACGAAATGTTAAAGGAATTTATCTAAGGAAAAGAAGGTCAAAAATATGACAACCAACTCACAACTATTAACAACCAAGAAGAAAAAAAACCTAAGCAAACAACAAGAGCAGGAACAGAATCACGGAAATGGAGATCATATGGAGGGTTATCAGCAGGGGAGTGGGAGGGGGAGAGAGGGGGGAAGTATAGGGAATAAGAAGCATAAGTGGTAGGTACAAAATAGACAGAGGGCCCTGGCTGGTGTAGCTCAGTGGATTGAGTGCGAGCCTGCAAACCAAACAACTGTGGTTCAATTCCCAGTCAGGGCACATGCCTGGGTTGCAGGCCAGTTCCCAGCAGGGGATGCACAAGAGGCAACCATACATTGACGTTTCTCTCTCTCTCTCTCTCCTTCCCTTCCCTTCTAAAGATAAATAAATACAATTTTTATTAAAAAAATAGACAGAGGAAGGTTAAAAATAGTATAGGACATATAGAAAGAAGCCAAGGAACTGATATGTATGACCTGTGGACATGAACTAAAGGGGGAGAATGTGGGTGGGAGTGGGTGTGAAGGGCGGAGAGGAATAAAGGGGAAAATGAGACAACTGTAACAGCATAATCAATAAAATATATTTTTAAAAAATTGTAAATCTGAAACACAGCCTAAGCATCATTAAACAGGAGAATAATGAGTGAGCTAAATTCTGCAAACTACCAGAGCACACAGTGGAGCGCTATGTGTCTGTTGAAGAGAGGGAGGCAGATGCATGTACTGATGCAGAATCACCTCCAAAATACAGTTAAGTGAGAAAGAACAAGACACCGAAGACTACCCAGGAAAAAAGATGTGCCCTGTGTAAAAATGCATATGTGTGTGTGTATGCAGGACACACTTCTGAACTGACACCAATGAACAGGCAATGATTCCCTCTGGGAAGCAGACTTCCACCAGTGGAAAGCAGACAGATTTACTTGTCATTTCTTATCCTTTGTGCCACCATAAAATTTTTTTTTACCTTCTGCACAGGATTTCAATATACGAAAGTAATATGAAAAACACTAACCTGTTTTCCACCGAATTTTTAAAAATGTAATGATGGATGTGGGAGGGTCATAAGAAGCAAATGCAGGAATCTGCCATCAGAACTCTGTGAAGCCGTGTCTGCTATACAGGCAATGCCACTAAGAGAAACCAAGTCAGTACACTTAAAACTTAAATACACAGACATTGTGACTGAACACAAAATACACTCAGAAACAGGCTGTAAGTCCCAAAGACTGAGGAGATAGAAATAGTTTGGGGCCAAAATATTCTTCTGAAATATCACTGTCAATAACTGAAAAGTCGTAAAATCCCAGAAAGATTTTAGATCCACAAAGACCATCAGCAGCCTCTCGCCCAGACAGCACCGTTGCAGAGTGAAAGGTTCGGAACAGTAGCTGAAGGGAAGAAACCTGCATTTACGGAGGAGCCGCAGGATCCCAGGTAAACTGGATTGAAAGGAATCTGCAGCCTGAAACTGGAAAGAGAGCCCCATGTTCCTCAAACCCTCCCTGTTCCATTATGATCACCTGCCAAGGGGAGAAAAGAGAGCATGTGCTAAGTTCAAAGAGGCTGTGAGCAAATGGTTTAGGTTGAGCGCATCTGTCTCCTGGGAAGTTCAGAACACTGAAACTGCTGCCAAGGCTGTTCCAGGCAATCAATCATCTGGTGTCTACAGAAGATAAGAGGAAAACTAACCACTTCGGGAAACAAAAATTGAGATGATGGAAACAAAAGCTCTCTTGGTTGCCTACTGTGTGGCACTCTGTCATATACATTAGCCATTTTGCCCAGATCTACTGCAATACGGAGAAGGATTTAAGGCCTCTGCCTAAAGACCGGTGTGAGAATCAGCTGACAAGGTTTTCTCTGAGCTTTCAGAGGAGGAAGAGCCCACAGGCTTACAAGTTGGGGAGGGGAGAGGAAGAGGGCGGGCCACAGACAGAAGTGATGCATTTGTACTAATAAGAGAAAGGAAAGAGGTCTTTTCATCAGCCGATTCGGGAGCACCACCTGGAGTCGAGAGGCAGGCAAACTAGCAAAGGAAGCAGAAAGGTGGTTTTGGAGCAACTGTGAGTTTCAAAGGCCCTTTTTGCAACAGGAAGCCAAGCCTCAAAAATACCTGTGCTCAGTGACCCACCCACTGGCCTCCCAGGAGGTGAGGTCCACAGGGTGGCCCCCACACATCCCTAAAAATAGGACTGAGGGCAGCCTTCAGAACAGACCCAGTCTGTCTGGGACGAGGCCCTGGGAGATGACTTGGACTCTGACTCCAGCTGTTGCCTCAGGCTCCTTCTCCTGGTCTGGGCCATGGTGTTTGAAAATGAGACAAGTGCTCATCACAGTGCTCACTGTGCGGCCGAGTGGTCCTGCGTTTCCAGGGTGGGCCTGAGAGGTGGAATGAGACAAGTAAGTGGGCATCCAGGGAAACCAATTTCAGACCAACAGAAAGCAGTGGTGTCCAGCGGCTGCAGGAATGCCGCTCACAGCAGAGCAGGAATTCACTGCGCAGGGACACCTGGGTGCTGAAATCCAGTGTGTCCTCCCAGAGGGGCAATGAATCTGGTCAGAGGAAGAGCATCTGGTTCGGAGTCACACAAAGGTGAACAGTGAGCTGGTGGAGGTCCAACAGAGAGGCATTTCCAGTTAAGGCTGAGCCAACATTACAGAACTCAGAACAAAGAGGTGATAGTCCTATCCTCCTCTGCACTGGGCAGGGCATTCGGGAAGGTGAAGAGGGGACAGAGGCAGGAACGTGGAATGGCAGGAAGAAACGAGGAAGCGCTCCAGTAAGCAGGTGGGATCAGTCACAGGTCACCAGTGGCATCATGGCTAAGTCACTCCCCATCTCTCACCCCCAGCAGTGAGAAGGGAGAACCATGCCTACCTCAGCTGGCTGTCACATGGGTGAAATGAAACAGTACAGGTAAAGTGCCTAGCACAGGGCTTGGCCCTCAGGGGGCACTCCATAAATGGTGGTTACCATGAGGGTGGTGCTGTCCCAAAATTGAGAGACACAAAGCCTGTAACCTTGACACGGGAAGGTCACTGCAGAGGCATCCAGCTAAACGTGGGCTGAGTGCTACCAAGCCAGCTTTTTCATGAAAGAACAGTAAATGCTTTCATTTCTCTCGTGTAACTGAGAGCAGCCCTCTTGGGAGTCCAACCTGTCACGGGTATGGGTTGTAATCTGAACCTGAGCAGCCCTCCAGGGCTACGGGGGCTTAGGGAAACCAAATGAGATTACTCGTGGGGCACAGTGCCTGGCTGGGGCAGGTGCTTAGCAAATGTGAGCTCCTCACCCCTCTCCCCTGGGGACTCTGAAACTGTGCCTCCCACCCAGGGGCGGACCCCCAACAGGCTGAAGGAAGCTGAAGGACTATTTTCTGTAAGTTCTGCTGAATTCATTAATGCAACAGTAATAACCATTATAATGCGACTTACATTTCTTTTATGCAAAAGGCCCATGGGGGAAGCAATAGTATTTCTCTCACATGCTGGATGTCTCCCAACTCTGAATTTTATACCACCTTCTATATGCCCACTTGCCATATATCACTTCATTTTTTTCTTCGTCATAAGTATGAAATATTTTAAGTATAATAATCATGTGTGAAAATGATGCATACCTTTCTCCCTTGCACCAGAGGAAGTGATTTAGGCGTAAGTCTGTCATCCTTCGTTAATTGAAGGAAAGAAGAATTTGTTCTAGAGTTTTAGCCCATCCCTCAAAGTATTTAGCATCACGTACTAAAATAAATTCAGTGTTCGGATAGCAACAACTCACTGAACACCTGCCAAATATTTCCTCTATGTTATCCCATTTAACCATCACTGCAAAAAGCAAAGGGGGTCCTTACTCCTATTTTATGGGTAAGGAAACTGAGAGTAAAAGACATTAAACAATCTGTCTAAGCTAGTAAGCCTGTGTGAATGAATATTATTGTGATATTAACAAATGTTACTGAATGAATGAATGGTAAGCTCTTAAGGAGCTTAACAGCTGCAATACAGCATAGCTTATAAACACTAAATGCCATTCACAGAGCATTACAGGGATGGGCTGTTTGGAATGAGAATTTACTGGAAAACAGGGGGAAATTATTGCTTCCCTCCAACTCCAGAAAGAAATGTTTTCAGCACTAGTCTACAGAGAACTGTGTTCCAGTCTCCGAGGAAAAGAGAATCTAAGTTAACTGCTGCTGGGCCCCCATGGCCACAGGGGACCAAATGTTTCCGTATGAAAAAGATTCATGTGAAAATAAAGAAAATAATGTGTTCCTGGAAGTCAAACCATGAAGAGGAAAAAGAAGGCTTTAGGGGCAAGACCTAATCTTGACCTTGGCCTGACCTATGGGGCATCGGGGTGAGATTAAAGTTGGGGGCAGGAAAGGATAATAACAGGGGTTAAGAACATGAACTTGGGGCAGACTCTAGCTCAGACCCTACAATCTACCCCCACTGGGGCCCAAGGCTTATCACTTCCTCTTTCTAAGAGCAAAATTCCTCTCACAGAAAAAAAGGGGTACGGGGATGATACAGATACTTTATGTATGAGAGTCCTCTGAGATTTAGCTTGAAGTCTTAAACACAGAGTATTAGTTTCGTAGGCCTGCCATAGAAAACTACCACAGATTTGGTGGCTTAAAACAACAGAAATTCATTCTCACACAGTTCTGGACACCAGAAGTTCCAGTCAGTTTCAATGGGCTGAAATCAAGTTGCTGAAGGCTTGTGCTCCCTCAGGAGGCTATAGGGAAGGGTCTGTTTCCATGCCTCTCCCAGTTCTGGTGCTGCCAGTACTCCTTGGCTTCTGGCTGTGTCGCTCCATTCTTCAAGCACAGCACCTTCAAATCTCTAACCTATCTTCACATCACCTTCTCCTCTGCGTCTGTGTATCAGCTCTCCATCCAATTGTCTCTTATAAGGATAATCATGATTGCATTTAGGGTGCACCTGGATAACCTAGAATAATCTCTATATCAAGATCCTTGATGATATCTGCATAGTCCTTTTTCCAAATAAATTCGCACTTTCAGGCGCCAGGGATTAGACTCTAGGGATATCTTGGGGTTGGAGGAAGGTGAGCGTTATTCAACTTCCTACACAGTAAACCCTCAGTGAACAGCAACTGTGAATGATCTTGTTAATGTTAATACAGATTAGCCAAAAGAAGTATGTATGGCCAGGAAAGGGTCTATGGATGGGTGAGAAAGAGAGGCTGTTAGCACTTACCAGGAGACCCAACAGGGAGGCCACAGCAGTTGTCCCCAAACCCTCTCACACACAGGTAAATTACTTGGACCCACATTATGAGCTCACAGTGGCAGTGGGCAGAGTGGGGATGCTGGGGTTAGGCAAGCCTGCATCCAGGCCCCGCTCTGCTCCTTCCAGGAGCAGGACACCACAGCCCAGTGCCAACTATAAGATGAGGCTGCCTGAGGCCCAAACAGAGCACATGTAAGTGATGTGGCACATGGTAGGTGCCATAAAAATGACTGTTACTAACACAAATGAGTCCACAACGTGTGCAGGGAAGATAAGGAAATGACAGTAACCAGTGCATACAGGAAACGTCCCTGCTCCCACCCATACTACAAGGCATGTCAGGCTGCCACCAGGCACGCGTCCAAGGGGAAGTCCTAGGGGTCCCAGATGCAAAGCCGAGTTCCCCCTTCTGGGACACACATATTGCAGTCAGGCTTTTTCCATAACCCATCGTATCTTTCTTCTGAAACCCAGAGTTATGAATGACTTGGAGGGGGTTCAACATAGCATTCTTATGGCAAATGTGATCTTTGTTCTGATAACTAATGAAATACTTCTGACACTTAATGAAATGCCACAAGAAATGAACAAGGGCTCTTTGGAGCCTTGTCTGAGATCAGAGTAACTCAAGCTTGAAATCTGGCTCCAATCCTTCCTAACCTACAGGCAGAAATGCAAAATGTACATACCAGTGGGCCCGGCTCCACTGCAAACGCTCCCACCGAACAGGGTTAGGATTTCCGATTTAGAAACCAAAGCATATTAAAACCCCGTTTATCTGGTTAGCATCAACAGGTAACTTCTTGTCAAACAATTCAGGGACTAAGTGGAAATCCTGCTTCAAAAGGTAAAGAAACGAAACCTCCCTTGCAGGAAGAAAACAAAAAACACCAAAAATGTGAAGTATACATTTCAAACAGATGTACCTGCTTTCTCTGCTGACTGCCCAGGATTGCCAGGGAGGTTTTCCAAGGAGAAACACAAACAAAGCCAAAGATTTCCCTTCTCTTTGCCATGTGGTTTCTGCCCCCCTGTGTGTAACAAGACTCCCCAGGTATCTGCTGCAGGTCAGGAGACCGGCATGTGGCTTTGTGAAGTTTAATTAACGACAAGTTTTTTTTATCCTGCATCTTGGAGCCCACTGGGTTCCAGGGGCCCCAGGACAGAAATAACATATTGCTCCAGAGTTATTAATGATGAAATGCAAATAGCCTCCAAGAAAGTGGGCAGGAAAGGAGGAGCTAAAAAAACAAATGATTCCTACTAGCAGCCAGGGCCAGTTCCCTGAGGAGGCAAGAAAGGGTGACTAAAAGCCTGTGATCTAAGCTTGATCTGTCTGTCCTGGTTCAAAACTAACAGCCCTTTCAAGCAAGAACACACACGTGCTTATGCAAACACATGCATATGTGCACACACACACTGCACATGTGCACACTCACACTCACAGGCATGCACATGCACACGCATACATGAAGTTGCAGAAAAAAACATAAGGCTCTAAAATTCAAAGATAATATATATGGTCAATGATAAAATAATCAGCTATGTTGTTTTTGAACAGGGTCTTATATTTTTAAAAATACTTTTACAGCTATTACCTCATTTGACCCTCTCAATAGGCCTCTGTGGTAGACAGAGGACATATAATTACACACATTTTATAGACTAGATTAAGTGATTCCTGAAGGCTATCCAGCAGGCAAAGGGTAGTACTGAGACAGGAAGTGGGGTCTAATGACTCCAAGCCCAGGGCTTTTGTTGAGGTAAGAAACATGAATGCTTCCAATAGGAAAGGGCCGATGCCCAGGGGGAGACCAAAGAGAAGGTCAGATGTGTCAATGATACTTTTCAGAAAACTCATGTTATGAGACAGAAGTCTGAACAGAGGGATTTGAAGGGTAGCGATCTCGATGCATCTGGAGAGAAGGACATCCATCATCTCCTAGAGTGTGTTTGAAAACATGTCTGAGGGCTGCACCTCCCAGCCACCTTCTTCCCTTTCCAGGACTTGGGATGACAGATGGTGGTGGGAGCATTTAAAATGGCAATTGGGCCTCAATAATGCAGCAGTAAGTAGCAAGAGACCTAAACTAATGGAATAGATTCCCATTTTTACAAGGCCCATGTTATCTAAGGCCCAGAGAAAAGAGGTGACCTGCCCAAGATGAAAACACTGGTGAGAGTTGGAAACTGGACCCTGGACTCTGAACTTGGGATGCAGGGCTCTTTATCCCGTGTAGCTGCCTCAGGCATCTATTATCTTTAAGCTCATTATCGGCACTGCTCTTGGTTAACATCGATGCCCAAAGAATACTGAAAGGCAGGGGAGGATGCACAGCTTCCTTCTTTAGGGAGGAAGTCCTGCTAAATTTCCCATGGACATCAAGTAAATGTGATGTGGCAAAGTGGCCAGTGGTCCTGCTAGCATAAAAATTGTGCTATTCCACCCTGGCTGGTGTAGCTCAGTGGATTGAGCGCGGGCCTGTGAACCACACAATTGCTGTTCGATTCCCAGTCAGGGCACATGCCTGGGTTGCAGGCCAGTTCCCAGCAGGGGACTCATGAGAGGCAACCATACATTGATATTTCTCTCCCTCTCTCCTTCCCTTCCCCTCTAAAGATAAATAAATAAAAAATCTTTAAAAAATTGTGCTATTCCTTTAGTATTCTTTTTTTTAATGGATTTGAGAGAGAGAGAGAAACATAGATTCATTGTTCCACTTATTCATGCATTCTTTGGTTGCCTCTTGTTTGTGCCCTGACTGGAGATCGAACCTGTAACCTCGGTGTATCAGGATGATGCTCTAACCAACTGAGCTACCCGGCTAGAGCACCTTAGGTATTCTGAAGGCTCCAAAATGCAAGCATTATTATGGTCATCTGGATAATGCTCCTGCCAGCCAAGATGTCCACATCTTAATCCCCAGAACATGTGACTGTTACCTCACGTAGTGAAGGTACTTCTCAGCTGTGATTAAGTTGAGGATCTTGAGCGGCAGATGGGACCCTGGGTTACCTGAGTGGGCGCAATGTGATCACAAAGGTCCTCATAAGAATCACCAGGGCCGCCTGAGATCACCAGGTGAAAGTTATGGAAAGAGCAAATGGCAGAAACAAGAGGGTGAGGAGATGGAGGAGAGGCCCAGGAGCCACGGAACACCGGCAGCCTCTCGGAGCTGGAAAAGGGAAGGACACTAATTTCCCCCTGAACCCCCAGCAGGAAGTAGCCCTGATGACATCTTGATTTTAGATTTCTGACTTCCATACTGCGAGAGAATAAATCTGTGCTGTTTTAAGCCACTAAATTTGTTGTAAGAGTTACACCATCAGTGGGAAGCTAACACACCGATTGGAAAATTAGAGGGCACGTCTTCGCTGCCCAGACAGTAAATGCTCACTTCTTGAGATGTGGCACAGCCAAACATTCTGAAAATCACAAGGGCATGAGGAGAGATTTAGACTGACGATACACCACATACACTGTCCAGCTTTAAAACGGGAAAGAGTTGGTTTTCGATGTTTATGGGAACATCCGTCTGAGAGAATTTCTAGTTTGCTCCCCTAGGGCTGCTGCATAGTCCCAGTCTAGAAAGGAGGCTGGGACTCCCTAGTCCTCCCTGGATGCTCCCTCATAGGCAGCCTGTGCCCCAGGCCCACTAGACTGCTTCTGACTTCTAGAATGTGAGGCTCACTCATGCATCCAGGACGCCACCCCTGCAGCTTGCTTTTTGGGGAATGCCCTCCTCACTCTTGGGCTCTGCTAAAATCCTCCCTTTTTCCTCCAAGCTCAGCTCAGTCATCACTTCCTCTGCGAAGCCTTCCTTGGCCTCCTCCACCTCCTCCCTCTCCCCCTTCCCACCCCCAGAGCATCCTTCATAAGACAGCCATGAGCACTTGGACTTAGAAAGGCAGGTTTGCTTGTCTTTGACCCCAACCCCACCAGCATGGGTCCATTGAGGAATGGAGACTTTGCTTCTTGTGTCACCAAAGCACTGCCACCCCCATCCATTACAAGTACTTCCTAGCAGTTTCCAACCTGAGAAATGCAAACTCCTCTTTAAAGGCAGTGTGCTCCACCACAAAGTTATCTCAGCTCCCTGAGAGTTAGCTCCACCTCCAGGCTCCCAGTGTCCCAGCACCTGGAAGGCAGTCTGCCACCTTCAATGAGTGCTTATGAGTCACCCCACACGGTGCTGAGCACCGTGCAGAAAGTATCTAATTCACAGCAACCCAGTGAAGCAGGCGTGTTACCATCCCCATTAGGGAAAGGTTGAGCAACGCCGTCAGTACACAGGACGAGTAAGTGGCCGAGCTGGGCAGAGAACCCAGACCTATCAGCTCCAGGGCTGAACTCTTCACTGTCATGCAACATACAGCCTCTCAAGATATTTTAGCTTCTCCACATCTGAGGGTCTGGCTAATAGACTGGACAAAAATAAAACCAATATTTCAAAGAAAAACAGTAAGTGAAAACTGAGCACAAACTGTTCTTGGGGAGCCAGTCAGCACAGCCCCTGTAAGAACACCCCTGATGCAGGCAAATTCCCTCCTAACTTGAAACCAGCTCTCCATCTCCACAAGATTCTGGGAAGCCCTCCCTCGGCAACCATTCTGATGCCTGAGATTTATGACACACTCCACCTAATGGAATCAGTGGCCATGATCTACATGGTTGTGACTCTCATTTCCCAGGCTCCCACAACTGTCTCCAGGAGATGGAAGTTCTGGTCATGGCAATGCTCACTGGTGGAGAGGAGGAACGCTCTGTATCTTGAAGAGCTCTGAAGGAAAGCCAGCGAGTCTCCCACTCTCCAGGTTCCAGCCAGTTCACATGCGTGATGATCAGGAAAACTGGCCGCTGTATGCATGAGTAAGGAAGGAGGCCCCCTGGCAGGAATGCCTGCCTGCTAGCGGCTCCCTGGCGACCGGAGTGGTGAGGACGTTACCTGCAGGGCTGCTCAGGAGGACTGGGCAGTGCCCTCACATCCTGACTTTGTGGAAGCCAAATTGCACTGGCCAGTAGACATTTACATGTTTCTGTAAGGTTATGTGCTTAGACTCTGGGCAGCAGGGACTCTCTCTGGATGCTGTTTTCACCAGACATTTTAGGAATAGAAAGAAATCCATTTGGTTGTGGTGTTATAAATGGTGTTAGTAACAGGACTCCTTCCAGCTCCCTCCAGTCTTTAGGTGTCCATTCCGGAGACGGAGGGAAAGGCTCTCCTACCTTGGACAGTCTTCAATGTGACAGGAGTGTGTTGCTGCCTGGCTGTACACGCTGCCAGACTCACCTGACATCGCCTCCTCACCCACCCCTCCCCCTTCAGCCATCACAGGGACACAGCCTTGGGCATGGACAGAGGGAGGACTCGGTTGAGTGCCCTAGGGTCTGTTGGCCAAGACCTGCAGGTTGAACACCCCCAGGGCAGGGCCTCCCCAGGTGGCCAGTACTCTGACTATATTCCAGGTAAAGGCTCCCCTTTTCTGAGCAGGCCACGCCCAGAAAGGGCATAGGGCAGGGTGCCCAGGCCCCGCCCTTCTGGACTGGACCTCAGTTCCTGGCTCACCGTCTTCCCGTGTGGCCCCGCTTCTCCACCTGATCCTTCCTGCAGAACCAGAGTTCTAACTGTGACTCTCTAACACACTAACGCCCAGCCTTTAAACCCATAATGGGAGTTAGAGCTACAATTTATTGAGCACCTACTATGGACCAGACAATATAAATATATTATTTCACTTAATTGTGAAATAATCCCATGTGATAGGTGTTATTATTAGTTTCATTTGAAAGACAAAGCCCCTGAGGCTCAGAGAAGTTTAGTAACTTTCCTAAGTTCAGGATCCTAGAGAGAGCTCTAATAAATACTGACATAATTTCAATGGCTTTTCAGAGTGAGATTTGTAGCATGTTTCAATGAGACAACAGTCTAATATGGAAGTAAATGGACCCAAAAAGTTTCCAGATATAGTTGAGGTAAGTAAATTCTACTCATCCGTCAAGGTTGGGTTCAAATTCTACCCACCCTACACGGCCTTCCCAGACGGCTCCCTCCCACAGGGGATTCGCATCCTCCTGAACTCCGCTCGCACCTTTTCTGTCTCCCATCATGGGCAGTGTTTCCAGGGTCTTCCATTCATCCACCACCCGAGTATCGGGCCCCCGAGGACAGGGGCTCTGCCTTCTAATTTTTTTGAACCCCTTTGGTGCCAGAGACTAGATGTTAAGATTTCCCTGATTAAGAGACCTGAACACTGAAAGGAACAGATGCAGTTCTTTTTAAGCCTTCACCACCAAATCCCATCCATTTTCAAAATGTGCCCCGAACTGTCCAACCTCCAAGCAGCTTTTCTCACAATACCCGTTCGAGTGAGCAACCTCACTGCCAAATAACCACTTCCAACACCTGTTACAGTGAAGGAAACACTTAGTGGCTGATTCCGACCGACCTGTGTGGAATTCTGCTTCAGTTGACCCAGAACAGTGATCTTGAGCATTATTTAACTTTACTCTTCTGAGCCTCAGATTCCCTGTTTGTAAAGTGTGAATCTATGCATCTGCCTCAAAGGGCTGAGGGACCCATGTCACAGTGTGAATCTGTGTGTCTGCCTCACAGGACTGAGGGACCCATGTCACAGTGTGAATCTGTGTGTCTACCTCACAGGACTGAGGGACCCATGTCACAGTGTGAATCTGTGTGTCTACCTCATAGGACTGAGGGACCCATGTCACAGTGTGAATCTGTGTGTCTGCCTCATAGGACTGAGGGACCCATGTCACAGTGTGAATCTATGTATTCACCTCACAGGACTGAGGGACCCATGTCACAGTGTGAATCTGTGTGTCTACCTCACAGGACTGAGGGACCCACATCACAGTGTGAACCTGTGTATCTTCCTCACAGGACTGAGGGACCCGTGTCACAGTGTGAATCTATGTATTCACCTCACAGGACTGAGGGACCCATGTCACAGTGTGAATCTATGTATTCACCTCACAGGACTGAGGGGCCCATGTCACAGTGTGAACCTGTGTGTCTGCCTCACAGGACTGAGGGACCTGTGTCACAGTGTGAATCTATGTATCTGCTTCACAGAGCTGAGGCAGCTGTGTCACAGTGTGGTCCTATGTATCCGCCTCATGGGCCGGAGGGACCTGTGTTATAACGCATTTGATGTAATGCCTGCAAAGACATGCTCCAAAATGGTAGCCATATTCATTACAGTCAATAATTCATCAAAGTGCCCCATAAGGATGGCATTTACATACATGCGTTTTCTGATCTGCTAGAGCAGTAGTTCTCAAACTCTGGAGTATGTCGAAATAATTTAAAATTAAATGGCCTAGGTCACACCACAGATCCCCAGAACAGCACCCCCACTAGGCAGGGGAGACTGTGGGGACTGGACAGCTCCCCTTTTAACGAGACTCCCCACCACTGCAAGTGATGCCCTGGAAAATTCTGCTGGTCAGTATTTGATTCCCAAATTCTTCTGCATGGAAATGTGAGGTTCCAAAGATACTTCCAGACCCATGGTTTACAAACTTGTTTGGAATATATCCTTGTCTGAGCACAGTCTTTAGTGATTCAGATGTTGGTTTGGGATGTGACCAGAGTGTCAAGATTTCTAAAAAATGGGCAAAGAATTCTAATAATGAGCCAAGATTAAAAACCACCGCTCCCTGGGGCTCTACATCCCAGGTTTTCATTGTATGTCTCTGAGGTTTCAACCAGAGCAGCTCAGCTTTTGCCTTTGTAACAAACCGAGCCTCCGTCTAAGGCTGATTTTGCACAGAGGATTCTTATGCTTTAAACAAAATAGTGTGCAAACAGCTGTTCCAAACTATCAGTAACAGTCTTTAGTCCCCACCCCCAACTTGGTTTTTATACCTTTGTGTCTGTCCCAGAGCCTTACAACATAGTAGATGCTTAATAAATATTTGTTGGAAGGTTGGATAGTTTTGTTTTATTTGTTATCTGGCTCCAATTAAGTTTTCAGCTGCCTAGCATAACAATCTAACAGTTTCTTAAACATCTAAGCCCTAACAGCCTTCGCCTCAAACCTCAAACCTGAAACACAGAGTGAGGCAGACAGTCATCCAGAGAACACACTGACATTTCTTCTGGGGTCACATAGACTATGCAAGCTCCTCATCACTAATAAACATAAGCAAATGGAATTTTCATCAGCCAGGAAGAGCGTGACATTCATCGGCAGCACAGGCCTCCCATGCTAATATTTGGATTATTTCATCTGAAACTGTCAAATTACAAGAGCATGATAAAAACTTGTAGGAACTTCATAGTAAACAGTAACTGGCCCCTTGTCAATAAGTTAGAAGAGAAAATTTTCCTGCTGCCAAAACGCATGGGCCGGAAAGACTTCAGCCCAGGCCGGCAGCCAACGAGAGAGCCTGTTCCCTGGGCAGCTTTTCTCGGCTCAAAACCACAGAGGCTGGGAGAGAATTCCCCGAGTACACCAGGGATCTGGGAGTCAGTAGCACCTTCCAGTTGCAGCTTTTTCTGTGGCTTTATTTAGGACTCGGAGTGGTTATTTAACACCTAAAGGTCTCAGATCCCTCACACGTAACATCTACTTCATCGGGTCCTGAGAGTCATGACTGCCCTGGTTTGAATCCTAACTCTTAACATACTGGCTGTGCAGTCTTGGGCAAGTCACTCCACCTCTCTGTCCTTCCATTCCCTTGCCTCTAAAACAAGGTGTTAGCATCCATCAGACAGGGTTGTCAGTGTGCAGTGAGAGGAGCAGCCTGACACGGAGCAGGCATTCAACAAACCTTAGCTATGACACATCTGCAGTTCCGAAACCAAGAGTTTTAAAAGCCAAGTTTTTGTCTTTCATTTTCTTTGAACATTTTTGTCACGTTGATATCAAAATTCACTGGGCAGCGAACCTAACCCTAACAAACATAAGGCTATTTAAGGTCTCTTTTATCCTATGTGATATGAAAATTCATGTTTCACTGCAGAAATAATGATGTGTTTGATTATGGGATGCTGCCTCGCACCAGAGAAGGAATGATATTAATGTGTGAAATACACCCTAAATTACCATCTAAAATCTGAACAGTTCTGAATTGTCAGATGCACTGGCAGAAGCATTTCCTGGAAGGGACTGGTGAGCTATGTTACTGCAGGGCCTGGTCGGAATGAAAGGAGGCGACATACGATAAGCCCTCCGCTTCGGTAGCAGCAGACCCTCGGTCCAGACTGACACTGCAGGGGACTTGCGTTTCCAGGCAGGAAGAGAGAGCAGGAAACACCCTCTCCCAGCTGATCCCTTTCTTTACTCTCCCACTGACAGGTCCTGCCAAGCCATGAAACTCTCAGCTCTTCTCTCTCTTCTATCAGCCCATTTCCCTCAGAATTCAGCTAAAGTATCTTCTCTGTGACATGATTCCTCACCCAAACTCCTGCTGACCAGGTCAAGAGCATGCGGCAGGGAGGCTGGGTGGGTTGCATCCCCTCTCCACCTCCGGGCCCTCCAACGCTAGACCGAGAAGGACTCTCACAGCATCCAGCCACGTGCTAAAGGGTGGCCGTGCGTGCTGACGTCCAAACTGCAACTGACAAGAGGGGCTTGGTCACCCACCTGACAGGCTCATACCTCCCTGGGATGGGCATTAACTCGCTTGACCACTAAATTAGATATGTCTTAAGCATAGAAACCATTATCTCACACTATTTGTTCCCTGTTGTTCTTAAAGCTTTTTTATAAATATTCTCTTAAATTCTACCATGGGCCTCGGGCATGCAATCTGTCAATATTGCTTGATTAATTCACTGACAAGCTTTTCTCAGCATCTGTATTCCTATGTTTCCTGTGGGCTCTGCCTACTTTGGCATATTTACGCTGGCACAGCCGGGGAAGCTTCTTAGGGCTATACATGTATTTTAATGCCACTAAGCCATTTCTATACTTTATATTTTGTTGAGACTCTAAACAATGGGTAGGTCCTTAGTTAGACATAGCCTCAAAGCTGTGTGTTTACTCAAAATACTTTGTAGAAACTTTCTAGAAAAGTTTGCAGAATCCTGAAACACACAACCTGAGAGCAGGTAATACTTGAGACATTGGACTTGTCCAAGGATTTGAAACTCAGGAGGTTAAAAGGCACTTTGGATTATAAGGTACCTTGTCCTCAACTCAAATCCCCACAGCCCGGGGCCAGGGTTCTCCTTTCCCCCTGCACCAGGCAGTCAGAACTGGGAGGGAGGTCTCCTCACTCTAGGTCCCCTCTTTTCATCCTCCACAGGGCCTCCCTAAGGTTGATGCCTAAGGGCTTCTTAGAATTAGCTTCACTTTGAAGACTATTCAGAACCACAGAGTGGGATGGGAGTGGCCTCAACACTTTAAAAAGCTGCAAATAAATCAAAAGATGAAAGGAGATACACGGAGCCAAGAATTCCTCCCCACCCTGCAGGAGCAATGCATTAACCAAGCAATCTGTGGTGCAGAGCACACAGGGCAGGAGGCAGGAGGCAGGGGGCAGGGGGCAGGGGGCAGGGACAAAGACTCCGCAAGGGCCCTAGCGCGTGGCGGGCAGGCAGGGGCAGGGAGGGTGTGTACCTTCTGTCCGCCATGGGTTCTCGGGCCCGTGCTTGGGGATGCCGGCTGCCCCTCACCACCGGGCCCTGGCGGCTGGCATTGATGCCGGCTGGGCCGCGCGACTCTTCACGGCTCCGGTGAAGCGGCACCGACGTGCGCACAGCCGACACCACGTGGCCGGAGAAGGCGTGCGCCGGAGCTCCGGGTCGCGGGCTGCCACGCGCACGGTAAGATCCGGGCAAGCAAGGCCGGGTCTGCTCCATCACACCACCGCTGCAACTGCGGGAGCAGGCGGACCAGGGGCCCCAGGAGCCCCAGACGCCTGGGACTCCGCCACCGCTGTCCTCGGGGGCGCCCTCGGCTGCTACCATCCGCTGAGGGACCTGCGGAGACAGAGGTCTGTTAGGGGACCAGGACACCCGCTCCTGCTTCGCTCTCAAAGACTATGGATAACCTGACAGGCTTGTCCATTAGGCACAAGTAGGCACGGGGCCTGTTTTAAAATTTGAAGAATAAAATGAGTATAATCCCACCCAGATCATATTTGTCTTTAAACCTGTGTACTCATAAAATATAATTTTAAATGTTTTTTATGGAGGAAGGGACACACCAAGGCACAAGTGCTCGGGGCTTAGGAAAGTCATAATGTAGTCCTTGCTTTGGGTGCCGTGGCTTTGGAGGGCTCAGCGTGGTTCCCTCGCCTTGTAGTGAGGCTCCGCCTTCGCCTGGGCGTCCCCTTAGCCTCAGTCAGGCTGGAAAGGGATTTAGGGCAGATGGACCCGTACAGAGCAGAGAGCCTGGCACTACATAGTCACAGTCACAGTTTGGACAGTTCCTGCTTCCACGGTGAATCAGGGGAGGTGGAAACATCGGAAAGTTTTAAAGTTCTATCCAGAGGGCGAGTGTACACTTCCCTTTATTTCACTTGCCATTTCCCAGAGACCTACCCCACCAGGCCTGGCATGGTGCTAATGGTGAGTGCCTATTGTGCCTTCATTATGCAGACATGGTTGAGCACCAGCTGTATACGAGTACTGAGCTAGTACCTGAAGACAAAGAGAAAAGCACCTCAGAGCCACAAGTATGGCCTGAACGGGGCAGCAGAAGAGCTCTGAAGAGCCAATCCAAGGTTGGGGGAGGTTCCTGGGGGTACTAGCTGCCCTAGCTGGGTGAAGGGGGGTGGGGCATTGAGAAGGCATCAGAGGTGGGAACAGAGAAATAGCTGTAATCACACAATGGCCACTGAGTGCCAGGGAGACGTGTAATCTCCAGCCCTCACAGCAGCCCTGGTTACCGCCACTCTCACCTTGCAGAGGTGAGGTTCCCCAACTCAGGTTGAGGCGGGTGACCTGCCCCAGCTGCGTCAGTTCAGCAAGGCTGGGACTTAAGTCCGTCCAGCTCCCCGCTCTCTCCCCAGCAGGTGGCTGCTTTTGTGCTTCTGGTCCCCTCTTCTGGAATGTCCTTCCTTTCCATGGGACAAGCAACGCTGTGACTTTCCTTAGAAGGTGGGTTTTTCAGCAATCCTCAGGCTTCCATTGAAAATGCAAAAAGGCCTCCAGATTATCTTACCCCCCACCCCCACCCCTTTTTTTTACATGTTGGTTTTGGGCAGCATTGTTTGGCCCAAGAGCTCCAAGACCTTTCACACTTGCACTCCTGCTTTTTCCCCATACTACCCCTGGGCAGTGAGAAAGTCCAGGGACTGTCTGCCCCGTGTGGGGAGCACACCGAGAAAGCTGGGTTCCTTCACCCCACAGACGGGAACGAGAGATGGAGCTCGAGGGACCTCAGAGTGGGCTGTGAGCAAGCCGGAGGAAGTCCACGTGCTCAGCAAGCGCCACCACTGCTGTTGCCGAACTATGTCACTAAAAGCAAGGACTCAGCTCATGGGTAGAGGCCTTGTCCCCAGGCATGCACTTGGCCAGCCTGAAGCCACGGGACTGGTTCAATTGGGGCCACTTCCTGTCTTCTGCATTCCAGTACACGGAGTAGTTCCAAGGTTCCTGAAGGTTCAGGGTCTAACCAAGGGAGCATGAGTAAGAAAGGGAGGCCAGGGAACAAATGAGAGTCTTCGCAGCGGCTGAAGTCCAGAGCCGGGTGTCAGACAGCCACGGGGGCCCGAGGGAGCTGCGGTCGGAGCACGGGCACCGCGGGAGGTTCCGTGGCGGGAAGTCTGCAGCTCCTCACCACCCACGTGTGAGCAATGCGAGCAGCAGATGTGGTAAGCACCGGAATGATGAATACACTCCAGTCATCACGGCTACGTTGGGAGCCCCAGAGAGAAGGCTTTTTGTCTGCTTATAAATACAAAACAAACAGGAAAACAAGCTTTTGTTCTTTCTTCTCTTCCCACACATGTCCTGATTTATTAATATCAAACTGATGGTGGGTTTACTGAGGTTATACAAATGCCTAATCAGACCACAGTCTTGATATAGAAAAAAATCCCTAAACTGTGGGTAGTGAGTTGAATGGTGACCCTGCCCCAAAGATATGTCCATGCCAGGACCCAGAACTTGTCAATGTGACCGGATTTGGAAAAGGGTCATCGCATAGGTCATTAAGGATCCTGATATGAGAGTAGCTTGGATTGTCCCGGTGGGCCCTACATCCAATGACAAGTGTCCTTGTAAGGATGAGTCCACGTGACCACCCATGCAGAGACTGAAGTGAAGAAGCCACATGCAGGAAGGCCCGAGTCCCCAGGAGCTGGAAGGAACAAGGAGGGAGCCGCCCCCAGTCGGGAGCGCTTGCGGGCCTGGCAGCACCTGGAGTTTGAACTCTGGCCTCCAGAAGTGTGAGGAGATAAGTTTCTGCTGTTGTGAGCCATCCAGTTTGTGGTAATGTGTTATGACGGCCCTAAGGGACCAATACAGCGTGTTAGTACTTCTAAGACAAGAGAGGAAAGGGGACAGACATTTGCAGAGCACCTTTTCTGTGTCCGGCACGGTGCAAACCGCTCTTGTGCACGGCAGTGGGTTCTATTGGCACAGGCCCCTCAGCCTCCCTAGGAGGTTGGTGTGACTTGGTCTCTTTCACAGGGAAAAACCGAGGCCCAAGAGCTGTATGACTTGCCCACAGTCTCAGACTAATGCGGGGCGCAGACAGGACTCTAACTGAGGTCTCCTGACTCCACTCTAGTGTTTTTGTGTTTCCCCTGCTGCATGTCCCCTCCCTGCCAGTGCTGGCGGAGAACAGGAGGGTGAAATGGGAAATAAATCCGCTCTGATGGTTCCGGTATTGCAGAAGGACAGTAGGGATAAACAAATGAAGGCAGAGTAGGTTTCCCACACATTTGGGGATTTCAGTTACCACTTTGGTAACACAGATAATTAAGGCACTATCCATACTGTTTGTGTTAGATGTGCACTAAAAATCCACTTCCTACAACTAATCCTACTCTTGATTTACTTTCCTGTAGCCAAATGGAGCCGGGTCCCTGGGAGAGAGGGGACATGAAACCGCATTCCATCCTATCCTATTCATAAGAATTCTCTAGTATATGGTTGAATTGTGGTGAGTGACTTGAAATTCTATCTCAGTCCCCATGGTGTAGATCTAACCACATTCCCAGAATTGTGTTTTTATAGTACGCAGCCAGAAACAAAGGGGAAGGGGGCAGAAAAACAGAAAGGAAGGAAGGAAGGTGGGGGGAAATGCAGAGAAGGAGAAAAAAAGGAAGAAAAATCCAAGAAAAAATATAAAGGGAGAAGGGCCTCGGACGTCAGCCTCCTAGTCTCACCAAGCACCCACCCTCTGTCCATCCCTTCCCACCCCCCAAAGGACCCTCCTCCCTCCTTCTCCCTGATAGTCAAGGGGTTCTCTGTCAGTCCAGATGGGAAAACTTCCAAGTCTTCTGTGCCATAATATTCCTAAAATTAGGACTAACAAGACCTCTTTTAGTCAGTGACAAACCACAAAACCAAGGAATAAATCCTGGTGAGAGACAACAAACCACCGACAGTCACCTGCCAGTGCGGTGCCCCTCCCCCCACACACACACAGGTGTGTGAAGACTGGAGCGGAGAACCTGAGGCACTTCTGAAATGCACCCCAAATGCTGATGTCCTCATGTACAAAGAAGTCAACCAGTCAGTAAGAAAAAGACAAACAACCCAATGCAAATAAGGGACTGAGGGCATGAACAGGTAGTTTATAGTCATTACGGATTGAATGTTTGTGTCCCCCTCAAAATTCATATATTTGAAGCCCTAATCCCCAATAAGACAGTATTTGGAGATGGGACCTTTGGGAGATAATTAGGTTTAAATAATGTCATGTGGGTGGGACTTCAAGATGGGACTAGCGTCCTTAGGAGAAGAAGGAGAAAGGATAGAGCTCTCTGTCTCTCTGCCACAAGAAGACCTAGCAAGAAGCCAGCCGTCTGCAGGCCAGGAACAGAGTCCTCACCAGGGAAACGAACCTCTCAGTGCCTTGATCTTGGACTTCCTAACCTCCAGAACCATGAAGATAAACCACCCAGTCTATGATTTTTAGTTATAGCAGTCCAAGCTGACTAATATAACAGAAAAATACATGAAAACAGTTTGACATCATATATCATCAAATAAATGCAAAACAAAAACAACAGAATTCCATTTTATCCCATTAGATTAGTAAAGATTATAAAGTTTACAACATTATAAAGTTTACAACATTACAACATTATATGGCAAGAGCATTCACCGCTAATGGGAGTGTAAATTAGGGTGGCTCCTTTGGAGGGAGCTCTGCAATATCTATCAAAACTTTAGATGCACGCCGCTCTATCTCCGGCAGTTCACCCCGGAGAAATGCTCAAAACTACTGCATAAAACCATGCAAGTTGTGTTTCTAGACTTTTATCGCAACCTTTTTTGTAAGAACAAAATCCAAAAAATCTGGAAACAAAGCAGGAGGCTGCTTCAGTGATATCTGATCTGTCCAAACAATGGGATGCAATCTATGTGCAGAGCAAGGCGGGCGTACCTGTCAAAGTGGACAGCTATTTATAGTGTACGAATTAGTGGCAGGCAAACAAGGGGTAGAACAAGAAGTGTATGGAGAATAAACCTATCTGCAGATACTAAGCATTAGGTTGAAACACAAACAATTACTGAAATTTGACCATTCCTGATCCACAAAAATGCAATTTCATGATTCACTGCTTCAAATGATTCAGCACGATTCAACCTAACTTGAGTAGCTTCCGGCAATGAAAACAGCCCAATGGGAAAATCTTTCGCCACTAAACTGGGCAACGTGGATGAAAAACTAAAATGTAGTGTGACCTACCCACCTACCTACCACCACCTTCATATAACTGGCTGGCTGCCCCCGGGAGGCAGAGTCAGTAAAATTTACCGTCATTCATGAGCGCACAGGACTTCTCCTTTGGGCATGTCCAGCAATATTCGGACTGACCTTTGGGGTGGTTAAGGTTCCATACTGTTCACACGTGAACAGATGCTCACTAAAATCTGAGTGATTATTTTTAAAGGGCATCATACGCAGACTACTGGACCCTAAAAACTTTAGGGTAAAATTACTTAAATGATTAAAAGAATAAAATAAACAAAAGGGATCTTGTGTTATGGAAGGCGATGCACTGCTCTAAGCAGCAGGGTGGGTGACGAGGTGTATGTAGGACAGCTGTAGCCTTCCCTGGCAGGGCGAGAACTGCCACTGACAGAACGGGAGGGACACACTGGAGGGTTACGGAAGGAAGAGCTGATTAGAGCTAGCAAAAATATCCTTTGTCTGCAAATATCCTCTATCTGCCTGAACTGCTTTAACACAAGCCTAACATCTGGTACCAGATTCACTTCAAGGCTTCTTCTTTCCATTTTGCAGATGCGCTCATTGAGGTGCAGAGTGCCCTAGAGGATAAAGCACAGGCTTTGAAAACACACACGAGAGACAAATCATGCAAGTCTGACATGCTGCTGGGTAAATGAAGTGCATTAATGAAGTAAAGCGTCACACACACTGCCAGGCACGCAGCAGGAACCCGGCAGACCTCCATGTCACCCCTTCCTCGGGAGAGCTGACGCCACCAGTCGCGGTGTAAGTTTTAAATGTGTAAGCGGCAGGTCCAGCCGCTTATGATAGGGCCTGCCTGGAGTGAGGCTAGGGTAGGGTAAAGGGGCACTGGTATATTTTGGATAAAATCCCCCAAACCTCCTATTATCCCCTTCCTCATATTAAAACAACTGTTTAATATTGTGGTGCCTCTCTAACTGGTACTATGGGGCATAAGCCAGGGAGCAGGAGAAAGGAGGGCAAGCAGAGATGTAGGAGAATCAGAGTAAACACGTCCCATTTGACTCAGCTTGGGCCATGCGAAAGAAGAGGCTGTGCTGGAACTAGAGGGGGGAGTGAAATCCCCCAAAGCTTTGGAGTTGGAGGAGGTAACTAATGACACTTTGGGATTGGTTGTATGGAAGTTAGTATGAGGCAGGGATGTTTGTGCAAATGTATATTGACAGGAAGGGGAGTGTGTAGGGCGGCCTGGCAACAACTCTCCTTTCCCTGGGTCCTTCAGGAATCACCCCTCCTCACTGGATTTTAAAGTGCGGTGGGAATATATCTTGGGAATGTATCCCAGCTAAAGCCAAGCAGGCAACGTGGGCCAACTGGACACTCCCACCCTGGAATGGGAATCTCCAGCAAAGTGGCCGAGAGACCAGGAGTGGAGGTGGGTCCTGCACCCTGGCACTAGCTCCCTGACCAGCTGTTTGTGCTTTGAAACCACCCCTCTTGCTCTGGGGTTGCCTCGGTGCCCACCTGTCCCCTCGGCTTGTTCCACTCAAATTCTCCATTGCTCATGTTAGTTTCTGTTGCTTGCAGTAAGGAACCCTAATTCATATCTAAATGATTGCAAATATCACAATACATAAAGTTCCGTAATCAAGACAACATGAAATAAGCCAGGTCCATTTCAGTATAGGACTTGGAGGGGATAAGACAGTGCTGTCTTAACTTGCCAGAAGCCTTGGGATTACAGGAGTCCCGGGCCGGAGGATTCGAATGCAGACAGTAATTGACCAAAGTCATCAGAACCAGAGGACCCAGGTGTCCATGAGACACGATGGCCTGAGTGAATGAGAGGCTCACAAGCACAGACAGCAAGCAATCTCAGAGAGGAAGAGAAGCAACCAGCAGAGCGGTTGTGGCTGTGTTTTATTTCATCATCATTTTTTAAAGGGGATAAATGTATTTGACCATAATAGAAGGATGGTCAAATAAATTAGGGCTTAATAACTCAATGAAATATCCTAATCACAAACAATACAAAGCAATATCAAAATAGTCTTGTAATGCAATGTTAAGTGGAAGTGCCAAATACAAACTTGTAACTGTATCAGGACTCTAATAACATAAAGATTCTGTGGGTGCATAAGCAAAGCCTGGAAGGAGACGTGGAAAAATGAAAATACACAATCTGTTCCTGAAGCTAGACACGGGGTAGGTTTCCTTGTAATTTAAAAACTTCAGTCATGGTTACAGTATTGCTCGCTCAATAAATAAAAATAAATAGACTAAATGGAGAAAGATTCAGAACAGATTGCAGAGGGTGCGAGGCAGGGAGTAAGTCGAGTTGTTGGTAGTCCTTGTCACAGAAAGCCCGGGAATTTCTCATGGTCACCAGTAGAGCTGTAACTAGGAACAGCCCTAAATGTTTTCAATGTATTTGGTTTCGGTCTTAATGTAAAATCATGTAAGATTTCACTGCTTTCTAATTTTCTTTCTACAAAATTAAACCCACCATCTGTTCTTCATAGAAAACGAGTCACATGCAAAATCTGAAATTCAAGTCTCATTCTAGGAGGGACTGGAAAAAGTAGGATTGCTTTTACCCACATAATAACCAAGTCGACACCCTAAAGCAAACATTACAAAAATACACCTTGGAGTTTGAGCCCAGAGAGCAAAGTGTTGGACAGCTGAGAGCAAAGGAAAGCAGGAGCGCACTGCCGGCAGCTCAGCTAGGACATCTGTTACCTGGGACGCTGCGCAAAAGCCTGGGGAGGTGGTACACCTTCAAAAAGAAACTCCAACCTCAAACCAAATCTAAATTAAGGACCACTGTGATGGTTTTCTCTGAGACACAAATACTGCCTTACATCTCAAGCAACTCTCTTGATTTTGACCCAACACACTGCAAAGGTCCTAAATCTTATATCCCAGCAATGCCAGCAGATGCAAAATGAATGTAAGAACCTCACAGCTATGGGAGACTGGAGCAAAATGCTCTCGGCCTTGACCATTGCAACAGAATACCCCACGTAGTAATTTATGCATAAATGAGTTCTACAAATGCATTTCAGGAACAGCTGAAAGGCTTCATTTGCACAAGACCATAACAAAGGAGGAGAGAGTGGAGGCCAAGGAGAAAATAGATAAATGTGAAAATCAAGTTGTAGCTAAAGCAGGAGCCACAGATAAGAAAACAACCACTGACTGCAGCCAACCAAAAGCTCAGCAGGTGGGAATTTGGTTGTCCCCGCAAATTCCAGTCCTGTGTGTAGGGCCTTAAGGCTGTTTCTCAGTTCCTGTATCCTCCCAGTTGATGAGTCCTTACAGCAAGTGACCTCAGATATCTCAAACTGTACCGTATTCATCCACAGGTATGGTACTGAATACAAACTCTGACCCAAACACTGGAATAAAACACAACGTACCGCCTGTCCTTCCATTCCTAGTCCTGTTGTTTCTCCATGTGTGACCCTTGGAGTACCTGCAACACCCTCAACCCCACATCTACCTCAGATGTGCAGATTCCTGGCTCCTACATCACACCTAGTGAGTAAGAACCTCTGGGGTAGGGCCCAGGAATAAGCATTTTAAACAAGCTTCCCCAGTGATTTAAATGCATCCTGTGGTCTGAGAATCACCAGCCACTGGATACCTGTAGGTGAGGCTCAAAGAGGAAAGCACTCAACTGATCTTACCTTCCAGGCTTTGGAGCTCCACCGCCCCTTCCTTAGCTCCCAAATGCTCAAGCCACAATATTTCTTACCCTCACATTCCCTGCTTTTTTTGACCTACCCCTTTTACTTCTGCCATTCGAGTCGAGGTCAAATCAAAGTTTATCATACAAGAAAGGAAAAACAGCCATGGAATGATACCTGCCTAACATGGGATCCAGGCTAAGCAGACTCCATTTGTAATGTGCTTTTAGAGCAGCAACAGGAACTGTGGAAAGATGAAAGAAGAAGGAAGGGAAGACTCATGGGAAACCCTGGCCTGGGCCCTGTTTTCTGGCCCCAAGACTGCTGTTACTCACTCCGTGATCTGGGGCGAGTCGGTCTGTGGCTGTGGGCTTCAGTTTCCATATCAGTAACATGAGCTGGCTGAGCTTGATGAGGGCCAGGGTCCCTTCCACTGCTAACAGGCTCTGATTTTTCCTGGAAGAGCATTTACATTCCTTGCCCCATACTGATTCTCTTCTAGAACCACAACAGAAAGAGGCAATCCCACAGGTCGTGCCCAGGGTTGCCCACTGCCAGCAGAGCAGGCTTTAAGCATAGACGATCTTCCCTAAATGCCGAAATGTGTGGCCACGATATTTAGAGGCAGGACCCAGCCAAAAGGATGGAATGAGGTAAATATTTGGATGGGATCTGCATAATCGGAAACACTCCCACTTCTGAAATTGACCTGACTCTTTCATCACCAGCCACATGGAAACCGTCCTCGGTTATAACTAGAAAAATAACACAGAGCATGTGCCTGGGTACCAAGCCTGCCTGTGTTGCTGCACAGTTACTCAGGAAACAGGAGCAGACGTCTCTGTGTGCAAGGCCTGGGTGTGTCCTTTTGTGCAGTGGCTGGCCCATTTGGCCTTGTGCTCTCGACAGCAATTGCCTATCGGCAACCCAAGCCAACGAGGACAGTCAAAATAAAATGAGTAATTCACATAATGAAGAGTGCCGGCTTCTGGACCCAGCGGTTAACTTGAGGAACAGCCACCTTCCAACAGAGGATCCTGCCTGCTGACTCGCCCTTCCGCATCTAGCAGCCCTCAGGAAGCAGCTGGAGCCAGCAGGCCCCCGAAGAACAGGCAATTCAAAAACCTGTCCCTGGAACGTGTTCACGTCCAGCACAGAGCAGAGCACACAGTAGGTATTCTACAAATGGTTTGCTGAATGAATGCGGCTGCACATGGCTTGAGATGAGACGCTACCCAGGTTCCCTGCCTCAGTCTTTTCCTTGCCCAATCAGACCTCCCCATGCTATTTGCTTGAATTCCAGCTCTACTGCGTTACTCTCTTGCTTATCAATGTCTCTTGAGTTCTCACTCTCCAACAGGTAAGTTGCAAGCATTCTTTGCCATGGCTTTCTAATGCTTTCATAATACGGCCTCTCCCTCCCACTCCAGCTCCAATTCTACTTCTCTCCTACCACCCCCAAGGCTCATGGCCTGTTCTCCTCTCCTGCCTTCACCACACTGCTCTCTCAGCTCCAATGCTCTCTCCCCCTTCTCCCCTCTTCTCTGCCTGTGAACTTCTACTCAGCACTGAAGACCTTTCGCATACTGGTCAAGTGGTCTCTCTCCCCAGCTCCAGAGCCACTGCACACATCCCTCTCCACAGCACCCTACCACCGGGCACCACAGTTATCGGTGTCCGAGCCAGCTCCCCAGCAACATGTGAGCCTCTCCGGGCGGGGATGCTGTCTGACTTCTCCTTCTGCTCCATCCAATCTCACTAACAGTGCCGCACAGAGCCTGTCACCTGGCGGGCCCTCGGCAAATGTTTGAAGGATGGATGAATGGCCACAGGGATGAGTGAATGACAAAGGCACCAACTACTTATTTCCCTGCTCATTTGGTTCCTGAAATGCCAAGCACCTCCTCTCAGTGGAAGCACACGTCACAGCTGTTCAGCTGCCAGATTGGTGCTCTCTGCTGCCTCTGCTGTTTTCCTTGTCCAAGTGCCTAAAGGACAAGAGACTGACAATCCAGATGACAGTTCTCCTGTGTCTTCAAAGTTAAGAACTTGGTATTTCATGTTCTGTCTCCTGCTTGCTGAAACTTTCTCTCTCCTTGACTCCAGGATGCCATCCTGTCCTGGTTTCCTCCTAAACTTCTCTTCTCCTTTTCTATCTGTTTAGTTCTTCTACCTGATGGCTGCTCTTTCGTGTGCTCCTCAAATGTTAGGACTCTGTCCTGGGCCTTCCAGTCTTACCCAGACCTTTTTATAGGGCAATACTGTAGCGTCAGCAATGATCTTCCTATTGGTGTCTCCCTCATCCACAGGTAGCCCCAACTCTCCCCCAAGCACCAGATTTACATTCCTCATAGTCAGCTAGACACATCCACCAGAATGATGTGTGGGCTTTTCATACTTGATGCATCACCTAACCAGGCCCTGAACACCTGCTCCATCTTCTGAACTCTCCATTTTCTGGTTCATCCGGAAGTGGTTCCAAACCTCACCCCACAACTGGACACAAAATTAAACCAGTGTTACCTAAGAAATAGCTCTGTACTCTGTCCCTTTTTCTCCATTCTCATAGCCCATGGTTAGGTCAAGGCCTCACTCCCATTGGCTTTTACCTGGTCTCTATCCATTCAACTCCCCCTTTCTGCAATTCCAGAATTACATTCTCAAAAACAGGAGCCCTGTGTTTATTGATTTCCTTGAGCTCCCCTTTGCCTCTGGGGCTAAATCCAGTCCCTCAGCCTCGATCACTAGGCCCTTCACCTCGTGACCTCTGTCTGGCCCTACAGCTTCCCCTGTCAGCACTCCCTGAGCTTGACTTGTCACGCACCCACACCGAGCCTTATGCAGCTCTGTGCCTTGGACAAAAGTCCTCCCTCACCCCCAGCTTACCTCACCCGATAAATTCAAGATCCACCCTGTAGCCTGCCTCGGCTCCCTGGTGAGGACAGCATTTGGAGCACACTTCACTACAGTCCACTCTAATTTCTGTTCTTACTTGTCCCACACCCCGAGTTGTGAAACAACCAGGTATAAATCTCTTATGCTAATTTAAAAATGGAGTCAGTACAAAACTGAAAACAAAAAATTCAAATGAACAATATTAATTTCATGTGATAGATGGTTAATGGGATGAAACAGACATGTTGGGTGTGACTATAAGAGGTATGTAAGCCTTTAAAGTTCCACCTACTGACTACATTCTTCTGAATTTGAACACAATAGACCATCATTTGAGTTATTAGTTTTTTCTTTTCAAAAAATGAACTTGTTTTAAATCACCAATTCATTATATTGAAGGATCAGTCTATAAGGCTGAAAAGCTTAAAATGCTACTTAATGAAAATAAATCACTACCATTTACCACTGTACTTACTGCTAATGAGCTAGGGTGAGTGGCCCACAAAAGACAGAGCCAACAGTGAAGCTGAAGTGGGTGTGGTCCGACCTCTGCAGGACCTCAGGGGCCCTGGGGGGGCGGGGGGGGGACTGGCTCCCTGTGTGGTAACTCCATGTCTCCACCCTTTCATGGATTCAAAAATTTAAAAATCTTTTCTCTCTAGAACAGAGGTATTCAGTTAATAAACTATCTCAGATTATCTAGAATAGACTTATGTTAATATTTTTAGGTTATCAAAATGAAAATTCTAAACTAAAAAAATCCAAGTTAAGTTGCAGACCACCGAGAATATACCCAAGATTCCAGAGACCTATAGCTCCTCAGCTTACAAAGCATATTTTTAAAAAAAATTACAGCTGATGCTCAGAGCCAGAATCTGTCCCCAGGCTGGGCTGGCTCCAAAGCTCAGGCTTTTCTTCCTAACCCCCTGGTGCTTAATTCTCAAGAATAGTGGCTACCAAAGGCCTTCACAGACCGTAAAGTCCTATACAATTGTCAGTTTAGTCTTGGTTATTATTACTGATATGTGTAAAACACAATACTTTAGAAGAGAAACTGGAATTTTGTCAGGAAATACTCTGTCTTGCATAATACAATGCTTCTTTAAGGATTATAATAATTATATCAGTTCTTCCCATATAGGTAAAAGGTTACCACTCAAGTCTGACATTATGCGATTGAGGAGGTGAAGATGTTACATGGTGGGGCAAAAGTGCATTTATAGTTGTGAGGACATGAAACACAGAGTTTATTCTTGTATTATTGATTGATTGATTATTGTAGTGTCTGTTGTTATTAACATACTTTTGCCCGCCCCTCTATTTATATGCTCTGTGGGAGCAGGTCATGGAAATAGGTAAGTAGAAAACCTAAGCCCTGGCCAGGTAGCTCAGTTGGTTAGAGCACTTCTGTATACGCCAAGGCTGTGGGCTGGATCTCCGGTCAGGGCACATACAAGAAGCAACCAAAGAATGCCTCAATACAAGTTGTAACAAAAAATCAGTGTCCCTCTCTCTGTCTGTCTGTCTCCCTCTCCCTTCCCCTCTGTCTCTCTCTCACTCTCACTCTAAAAATCAATTAATAAATAAATAAGTGAATGAAAAAGAACACCTAGGTGCCTCCGACAAAGGAAAATGTGCTGAGGAGCCATGGCACTGATGGGCTCGGGAAAGGCCTCCGCTTACTCAGGACCGCCCCTGGGCAGCCGCCCCTGGATGCAGCGCCTATTAACCTGGGCTGCAAACACGTTTTCCATTTCCGAAGTCCACTTACACTCCCTGGTTACCATTCTGAGACCCTTCCAAGCATGTCCGACAACTTACAAAATCCCTTTCCTTATGTTTAAATAATATTTATTTGATTCTTGAAGGAAGAGAGGAAACTAATGTGTACAAGCCCCTATCACGTGCTAGGCACTTTACTAATGTACTTGATTTAATCTTCAAAGTTGAAGATTAAACTTTGAAGATTAAACTCTTTCTTACCAATCAGATCTTCTGTTAAATGTCACCTCCTCAAAGAGTCCTCCTTGACTCCACCATCTAAAGTAGAAGATGCACGTGTGTGCACACGCACACACACATGCACATGGTCACTACCACTTTGCCCTGCCTGTTCATTTTCCTCATAGCAGTTATTACCATATGAAATGTGTATGGTCCGTTCCTCCCATTTGGAATAGAAATGCCTCGTTATGTGAGAGGATCCTGTGCTTCTTATTTACCTCTAGTCCCTGGCACATAGTGGGTGCTTTATGGCTGTCAAATGAACAAACCCTACCAGATAGGAACTATCTTGCTGCTATAACTGAGACACTGATACAATCTGCCAAAAGTTAGGCTGCTAGGAAGTGGTACAGTCACAATTCAAACTCCTCTCTCCCTGCTCCAGAAGCCAACATGCCCGCCTCCCAGGCTTCTCTTACTGAGGTTATTGGAAGCACATCAAGGGACACCAGACATCCAAGAAAAGATGTGTGGCACCTTTCCAAACTACCAACTTCCTCAAGGGTTCAAAAAAAGTGTGTGTGCATGTGAATTTTGTCTTAATGTTAAATGTGTTAAAATACTGTTTAAAAAGTAAAACAATAGGTTATGTTTTGAGACAGAATGCCACATTTCCATGAAAGTTTAAAAAGAAAAAGACTAGACCTCAATGAAATGCTGAGCCTTCAGCAGGCCACTCGGGGCCACCCCAGAGGCTGGATGTGTGCTGGAGTGTGAGCTTGTGTGTGCCTGTGTATGTAGTTCACACTCTTCTGCCGATAGGACATTTGGGGGAAGACATTTGGGAAGTCCCCAACTGTACTAACCACCACCCAGAAGTGCTGAGCTTGCAACAATTTAGCAGGGAGCAAATTACCCAAAGGCGACCACCCTCAACAATGATCTTTAGAGCCACAGAGGATGTCTTCACAGAAGGAAAAGTCTACAGACCTCAGCTGAAGGGGTCTGGGCGAGAGGCACACACATATGAAAAATCAAGTCTGTTTCTCAGGGTTGCAAAGCCGCCTTCCCAGAGCCGTTCAGAACAGAACTGAAGTGTCATCCCAGGGTGGCACAGGTGTGGTCTTGCCTAAAAGAAGAAATCTCTGGAAGTTATTTCCATCTCGAGGTCTCTAGGGTCTAGACCACCGGCAGCAGCCAAATTGGGAGCTCCCTACACTGTTTCTGGAATGATAAAAAAAAAGGGGGGCCCCTCTTAACAGTCTCTGGCTTAATCTGAAACTTCTGCCCCAGACATTCACAGGAAGGATTGCCTGGCCCAGAGTCTTGCTCGGTCAGGGAACCAAACCCTCCGGCAGTGCCCATCTCCTGGAGGTGAGCTCTTCCTGCCTGTTAGGTGAACGGGAACACCTACCTGCCCATGCGAACATGTGTCACGTGTATGGCAGAGAAGGAGCCCCTTTCTGCAGCACTCCGAGGCTTCCCCAAACATTTAAAGTCTCCCTGGCTCTGAACCAAGAATCCCTCTCAGAGCCAACAGCTTACAGCCCATTAAAAACCCTGTGCAAATGCAAACACTCTTTCCATTAGACAAGGAAGAAACAAGAACCACGTCTTGGGACCAAGCTAGCAGTTGTTGAAACTAGACTAGGGGCTGAAGTCCCTGAAGAGGAAATATCACTGTATTAAAAACCACAACTATTTCCAGTGCTCACAGTCAATTACATGGGAGACCAGAGGTGCCGCTGGAAGCGCAGGGAGGGAAAGCAGACTCTGCCACATTCGGGCTGGACTGCTTGGGGGAAACCAGAGGCACCTCTGGATTTTCAGCTGCTTGAGGTCTGAGACCTGGTGTGTTTAACAGTGGGAAGACTATATTAGGACATGCATAAAGTCATTTAATCCACACCCCAAGCCTGCGAGATGAGGAGCATCCTCATTTCATCAATAGGAGTCACTAATCAGTTAGAATCCAGATGCCGACTGAACCACACTTATCGGTGAGCAGAGGTACCATTTTGAAAGCCTCCATCCTTCCTGCCCTTGCTTCCTCTCCACAGAGCCCTCCGACTCTTTCTTTACGACCACTTGAGAGTGTTGGCCACTGCTCTGGGATTAAAGAAGACAGAGCCTCCATTTAGACCTCAAGTCCAAGCCATATAATACACTTGAGCTTTGTCAGAACTCTGCATTGGGAGTCATTAGGCGCTGAGCCAGAGAAAGTGTTTTCTGGCACTTTAGTCACAACACAAACCTTTATACTGTGAATTGGATATAACGAAAATGATTTAAAATGAGCACACCCTCCATCCCCTGGATATTAGCCATATGAGATTCCCATGGGAAGGCGGCCTGGGGCGTGGGAGAACCCGCTTCGCCCACAGCACGGCACACGCACCCGCGTGGCCTGCCAGTCTCCTCCTGCTGGTGGCTGAGAACGGAGCTGCCAGGAGTTTTGATTTTGTGTTCCCCACCCTGACGGCTTACTTCAGTTTTCTGCTTTATTGATTATAACAATGGATTATGATGACCATGGCCTATAAATGTTACCAAAACATACTCTGTGTGCATTAAAACACTTTATTGATTGACTTCTTAACAGAAAATTATTTTGTTATTGCAGGTACAAAACTCTTGATCACAACCTTTTCCTTTCTGCAAACAATAGCTTTCATCACTTGATGTCTTAGCACAGAGCTCTCAGGACTGTAACTAGACATTATACCTACACTCACCACACTTTGTTTCCCATCTATTGCTGTCTTGGGGTCTCCCTCCCTTAGGACTCCCATTAGCAGAATTCGAGCATTCAGGGTCTCTGGCCACGCTATTCAACGGCATGACAAGCTCACAGGACACGGTGCTGACATCATACATGACGTGCTCTAAGTCACGCAGCCCGTGAGAGGCCGAGTTGGGACATCCGTCTAGGATTTTTCATGCTCTCTCCACCACCCCTGCCACCCCTCATCCCCCTCACCCCAACACCCTCTAGTCAACTCAGGGTTCAAGGTCAGAGAGGCTGCAAACAAGCCTGTCTGGGACAACAGGGACTCAGCAAGCTACAGACCGATGTGAGGAGTGATGGGATTTCCGGCTGAACGAACAGTTCAGGAATGAAAGAGAAGCCTGCTGGGCCCGGCAGCGAGGAGGGAGCTCTGGGAAATGCCCTCAGGCGCCCCTTGCAGGAGTTGCCTCTGAAACTCCCTGTTGAAGAGGAAGGTTCCAGAGGCCTCTGAAATACCTCCTGCTGCTGCTACTGCTGCTGCTTCTAGAATGCTTCTCCACTGGGGGGGCAATTTTGCCCACCAGGGGACGCTTGATAATGCCAGCAGACATTTTTGCTTGTCACAGCTGAGGGGGTGGGGGATGCTACTGGTATCCAGCGGTTGGAGAGCCAGGGATACTACTAACAAGCTGCCCTGCCCCCTTTTCCCCCCACACATAGTTATCTGGCCCCAAATGTCAACAGTGCTGAGGGTGAAAAACCCTGCTCTAGAGTGAGCAAGGGATATTCTTGACACCTCTCCACCTTTTTCCCTGCAGAGCCCCATTCCTGGCATGTGCAGAGTAAAGGAATCCAGGCTCCCGTCCCTGGTGGAAGAAAAGGGGAATAAAATTAGAGGGAGCAAAGGTCCAAAAAATGGTCCAAGGGACTGGGAACATGGGAGTGCACATGTGGGGATCCCAAACTGTACCCCTGGCCCTGCTTCTAAATTGTCACGACACCCACACAAAGAGCCCCAGGAGGCCAGTCTGGTTCTCAGTGTACCGCTGGTGGATGTGATATGGGCTATTTTTAAATAAGGTTTAAAAAGTCAAATGACACATCAGGGGATTTCCAGCTGATACTACTGAGGCTGAACTGGGAAGACACCCAGACTGGAATTGGTCGATTGGGCTGAAAAGGAATGTTGCTTGGATTCATTAGGTGGTTGAGGTAGGGCCCTGGCAATCCGTGGCAGGTATGTAAAATTTTATCAAAGGCACTGGGGTCATGATCAGTGCATGGCCGCATGCTCCCACACACGTGGCTGAAAGAATCAGCACTGGCCAGCACACCTCAGTTGCTCTCCTTGGGTGTCAGGGACAGCTGGCCGGAGAGAGGGAGTAAACCGTGTGAGGTTAACAAGCTCCTTGTCCTGAATTCGAGCATCCTTCTTAGCCACACTGCCCTCCAGGCCCTAGGCTGCACTTGTGACCCAGACACACCAGTGATTTATATTTTTCCAACCATCTGAGCAAAGTGAGACAACTGTCCAGCTGCGGGGCGGAGAGAGTGAGAGGAGTGATGGGTGACCCCAAATGCCCTCCAACCCTAACATGCAAGAATCGGGGTGTTCAGCTCTGGCCACGTGGCCCAGTTGGTTTTCGCATCATCCCATGTGCCAGAAGGTTGCAGGTTCAAACCCCAGCCAGGGCCCATGCCCAGGTTATAGGTTTGATCCCTGGTTGGGGTACATATAGGAAGCAACCAATCAATGTCTTTCTCACATCGTTGTTTCCTTCACTCTCTCTCTGTAAAAATCAATAAACCTATCCTCAGGTAAGGATTTTTTAAAAAAAGAATCTCCGTGCCCTAGGTAGAAGCCCAGGGAAGACTGATCTCAAAGAAGTGGGACAGAGCTGCCCACGGGGAGGAGCCAGGTGAAGGGGGGGCATTTGGGCAGCACGGCCTCCCTGTGCCCGCCTTGGGCCACACCTCATTGGCCTTGCCTGTCCCTGCTTTGATCTCTTTTCCCCATCACACCCTCCAGCTTCTAAGTCACGCACGGTTTCCTACAGAAGCCCTTATCTTTGTGGCACTGACCCCCATCCCTGTACCAGTCTCCCATGAGTGCCAAGCACATGTAGGGCCATATCCCCGACCACCTCCCCACCCCCCACTGCCCAGTGAAGCTACGTAGGGAGCAGACAGACAGCAGGTGTGCAGCAAGAGGACTCCCCCAACAAAAATACGCAGAGTCCTGCAGCCCTTGGCTCCCCAGAGGACAAGAGGCCAATCCGCACAGCCCACGGTGCATCTCTGTGCTGTCTTAACCTTCAGAGCTGTCTGGGGACCCTTCCATCTGCCACGGAGCACACTGTGTGCCTTCCCGTGCTGTGGCCAGTGAGAACACCCCCAACTAGCAGAAGGGGGCTCTGATCTCTGCCTGAACTTGGGGAAGAAAAATGAAAGAGAGCTCTGTTGGAACATCTGGGCCAAAAATCACATTAAAGGATGGGAATGTACTGAAAAGCCGCATGGGCAGCAGAAGTCAGGCATGACAGACTGAACCCCTGAGACAAGATGCCATGCCCGAGAAAAGGCAGGCTTCGCAGGGCCTGGCAGGAAGACACCCACTGCCCGACCCTGAAACTGCCCTTCATTCTCTTGCTTGTCTTTGTGACTTCTAAGCATAACTGAGTGAGCACCACTAAGTTCCAAGTCTGTGTGCATGTTCATGTTCATGTTCATGCATAACTTCTGATTCCTGAAACAGCATAGAGAATACAGCCTGCCCAGACTAGGCATGAATATGCCTATTCTACAGACGAGGAAACAAAAGCTTGGAGAACAACAATCTTGGGCTAAATAGACAAAACACATTTCAACTCAGGTCTGTATCTGTAAGGTTTCCTGAGTCAAGAGCAGAAACTGTCCTTCTCTATCCCCTGCACCAAGCACAAGGCCAGGCAAATGGGAGCTACCAGGTGAATGTGTGGTAAGCTGAACTGAGCCCTCCTGAGTTCACGCCAGGGCAATAATCTTGACTTCTCCAACATGGGTGAAGTGAAGTTAGAGAACTCCCTCGGAACCAAGTCCCCAACGGGTTTCTGCTGTGAGCGCCACAACACCATTCTTCTTCCTCCTCCCGCTTCTGCGGCCATCCCTCATGCTGCTCCTCCAGGGTCTCCCCCCGACACCGATGCTCTCTCTCTGCTGTGTTCCTGCCCTCCCGCACTCACAGCCCCTCTGCGTCAGGATCTCCCCTGACAGAGTGTGCATCACAAGGTATGGCTGATGATGGCTGCTGGCATTTCTGAAATTCATCTCAATGCCTTCTCACCTCACTCCCTGAAGGTCACCGCCTCCTCGTGACACTTTGGGTCTATACTGCCTCTCTCCCAATAGCCAAGGCTATAAAACAGTCAGAATTCTTCCCTCCGAGTCTCCTTAGCTCTTCAAACCTGGTCAGTTATCAAGTGTTCTTGATTCTTCCAATCATCACTCCCATCTGACCCTTCCTTTCAATTTGATGATAACTCTCCTAATTTGAATCCCAAACTCAAGTCCCCACCTGCTTCAGCCTGGGCTCTTAGAAAAGGCAGTACTGAGTCCAAATGCTGGTTCTGCCACGTACAAGCTCTGCGACACTGGGTGGGCTGCTCAACACGGAGAAGCCTCAGTCTCCACACGGGGTGGTGTATTCACTCTGTAGGGTTGTTGAGTAAGATAGAAATCATATGTGTGCGATATGTAGCACCTACGGGATGCTCAATAATTGACAGCTATCATGGCATTATCATCATCATCATCATCATTATTATTACTACTACTACCACCAGCTGGTCTCCTTGCCACCAGACTCTCCCCGCCCCATCCACCCTACACCCACTCCAGCTAACAACACAAATGTCCTCCCCACACGCCTCCATCTATCGGACAGATCTGCCTTCCCAAACCACTCTGGACCCCAGCAGAGAGCCTGTCCTCCACCAGGCTCAACGTTCAGCTATCTTTTTATCTTTTGGAGTAGACAACTCCATGTGCATGTACAACCTAAAGATTTTAACATTTCTTTGCATCTCCCATGGACTGAGTACTGTCGGGTTGGCACATTCACAGATGTTGCCCTTCCGCCTTCTACGATAGGTGGACACAACGCCTTGCACATAAAAGCAGTTGATAAATATTTGCTGACAGAAGAAAACGGTCCTCAGTGAGAGCATGGAGGGCACGTCCCACATCCCGGAGGACACGGCCCCAGCCCCAGCCCCGGCCCCGGCCCCGGCCCTGTCCTAGGACCCTGTGTGCCAGGCTCTCTTTTTGGTCGCCTCCCTGTTCCTTTGGCAGCTCCCATCTCTCCCCACAGGATTCCAGGTGTGGCGGCCACAGGAGATAACTGTCCGTGGCCCTCATGACTCTGCAGTGAAGCCACGGACGTGGGTCCTATGATCACAGAGTGCAAGTGTGAGCCGCCGAAGCAGAAGCCGCTGAAGACCAGGAACTGCTGGTGTCCAGAAGGCAGAAGCGTGCACGTACATTGGGGCACTTAAAGGATACCAAATCAGGGGCAGCCTTGGACTGGTAGGATCTAAATGGGCTTGTGGGGACCCAGACAGGACCTACATTCGAGGTCAAGCCTTGATTTGGGGGAGAAAATGAATGACAATCAAGGACCAGGCACGGGGGGGCAACAGGCCAGCGTGATGGGGCTACAGGGAAACTACCCTTATACTCCCACAAGTGCCAGAGGGGCTAAATTCCTTCCCAGGTCCAGGGTGTGGGGGGTGGAAGCGGGAGACTAATTCCAGACCCGTTCACATTGCCCTTAGCACCGAGGCCTGGGGGGCTGCATTCTCAGGGGCAAGTTATTGCTACTGCTGGTAGCTGGCTGGGCCTAAGCCAGAGGAGGTGACTTCTACTCTGGGGAGAAAGGCAAGCTGAGCTTGTGGGACAGCTATGTGGGTATCACTTTTTTTACTCCTTACTCAAGGATATGTCCACTGATTTTAGAGATGGGGGCTGGGGAGGAGAGACAGAGAGAGAGAAACATCGACTGACTGCGTCCCGTATGTGCCCCAGTCCGGGAATGAACCTGCAACCTAGGTATGTGTCCTGACCAGGTATTGAACCTGCAATCTTTTGGTGTAGAGATCGACGCTCCAACAGTTTGTGCAGTCTGTTGTGTCATTCAACAATGAAGCATTTCCCCACTCCTCAATGTAGCCTGCTCCGCCAGAACTGGATATCACTTTTTATCACCTATTAAAGGGAGGAAAGAAACAGGACATAGACTTCACGTGTCCTTCATACGTCCTTCATGTGTACCTTCAGAGTATGGCAGCACTGTTAACAAGCCCAACACTCCTTCCTGTAGGCAGCTGTGATTTGTGACACTGGCATAGGTAGAACCAGAGTGTAGGGGGTGGAAGGATCTAGAAAACTAGCAGCTGTGATATCTCCAGTTATGTATGTTAATCTGGAGATATTAACAGAGTCGTCTCTGTTCAAGTTCTAGTTGCTATTATCCACACAGTTCTGGATGAAGCACGCCACAAGCTGCTAACCCAGTCACCAACTTGTGCCAGTGGTGACAGGTTAGTGAGAAGCCGAGGTGGCCCTTTCCAACAGAGGATGCCCCGTCCACCTCAGAAGATACAGAGCAGGGAGCCCACACAGGGTTGTGCGAGCACTCACACTCCCAACACTGGCCCGGCTCCTGATCAAAATCGGGAATGGCGGTGTGTCCCCCACGAGTCCCGCCCGTCCCACTAGAAGTCATTTGTATTCCTGTGCCGTCAGCAGTTTGCAGTCAGCGGTCTGCAGCCAGGTTTGGCGGGGGAGGTCCCACTGCTCATTTCTCTACTAAACCTCCCTGGTCTACAGCCAAGTCTCCATTTTATTCAACCTTTAGAAGCAGAAATGTATGAAGAAAAATGATTCCCTTGAAGGATGGAAAACCAATCAAACAAGCGACTCTGGCTGTGCAGAGCGCTGGTGGGGGATGGGACACCCGGGCAGAACAGCCCCCAGACGGTGAGACGGCATTTCCCGGCCTCACTCACGCCGTCCTGCTCAGGGACCGCAGTGACGGACAGAGCATGAAATCAGAACAACCGGTAATGTCCTGAGGGACCACTGCACACAAGGAAGCGGGCTGGGAACTGCAGGAGGCCGAACTGAGCCTAGGCCATAGTTCATGCCCTTCAGGGTTCACAACGCATCCAGGACAGCAACACTGAATACCAGAAAAGGGCGTTCAAAGACACTATACAAAAAAATGTCTTGGGGACCCGGAAGGTATACAGAGGTTAAGAGATGAAGCTCGAGGGGCCACACTGCCCTCGGGTACTTGATGTCACTAAGGGTTTGAGCAAAGCTGTAGGGGTGGGAAAGAGGGACGTGACCTGGGGACCCAGGAGTAAACCAGTCCATCCTAACTCTTACACAGAAGGATAAAAGGAGATATGACTGAAAAGGTGGGCTAGGGAGATCCAGAAAAGGCTTGCATGCCAGTCCAAGGAATTGGGGTTTATTCTAGATGCCCTGGGCAAGCACTGAGGGCTGGGGCAAAGGGGTAGCAAATGACTGTAGTGATTACAGGTGAGGGCTCAGAAGCCCAACGTGAGCTTGAATTTGTCCCACCACTTGTCAGAGGTTAGGAGCCTTGATCTCCAAATGTCTTTTTTATGAGTAAAAGAGGCACAATAATAGTGTTTACAGTTCATAAGGTTGTATCAGGTTGAAACGGGGAAACAGACACACCATGCTCCTGGCACACAGCAAGCCCTTGACACGCGGTTGCAGCCTGAGACAGGAGGGTGAGCCATCAGGACTCCGAGAGCAAGGGTGCTCAGGAGGAGAGTGAGCCTGGGAAGTGGTGGCTCCCAGAAGACTATCAGAGTAACCCCACCACAAAGCAGCAGCAGCAAAGGCAAGAATGGCCACAGTGAGAGGCATGAGGAAGGAGACATGGACCAGATGCGGGTACTGGCTGGATAAGGGAGCTCAGCACTGCTGAGACCCCACCCCTGGGAAATCAGAAGAGACAGTGGGGCTCAGAATAAAGGTAGGGGAGTCTGGAGACAGGGACGATTGGGCAGACACAAGAGGAAGCTCTATTTACAGATGCCGTTGGGAGAACTGGGCTTGGAGCCTCTGTCAGACTATCACCATGGATCTGGGGAAGGAACCCAAAGGAAAGAAGGTATGCAGAGAAGTGCTATGGGACCAGGATGGTGGCACTCAGGAATGCTCCCATTTCAGGAGTGGGTGAAAGCAAAGGAGGCAATAAAGGAAAAATAGAAGGAAATGAGAGGAGGCAGGAGTATTAGGGTGCCAGGAAAGGAGAGTGGCTGACAGGCAGATGATTCGGGGAGAGCAGAAAAAATGAGAAGTGCTGCTTAGGAGGGTGCTGGTGATGTCAAGAAGGGCACCTTGAGTGAAGCAGGAGGGCAGCTGTGAAGAGGAAGTGAGGCGGCCATGGTGATGGCTGACGACCAGAGAGCCAATCAGATGACTGATATGGGGAGCCAATGGCTCTGAGAGCAGGCAAGTCTCTCAAGAAAATGCTTCTTCTCTACAGGACCCCATGCGTCCCCAGATTCAGAACAGGCAAAGTGGCGCTGCTCCAGGGACACAGCTTCCCTAACTATCCCAGGACAGTGGCTGTCACCCACTTCCGCCTCTTTTCAGGGAGCCTTGGGACAACCATGGTTGTCAGTGGGCTTTCACTGCTTTTTCTCCTATTTTGTCAGGCGGAAGGCGAAAGCACTGCCTGGGACCGGGCATGGGCAGAGGAGGGTGCTCTGCAAGGGGGAGGCTGCAGGCAACATCGGGGGTCCACAAGGCACCTGCACAGCGCTGACACCTCTGGCCAACGGCCCCCAGCCTGATGGCACTGGGAACAGCTGGGACGCTCACAAAGCTGCAGGGACCCATGCAGACACACTGATGCAGCTGCTCTGGGTGGGGCCCGGCGCAGTAGGTTTTCTGTTTGCCTGTTTTTATGAACTTCCTATGTGATTCTAACATGCAGCAAAAGTCAAGAACCACTCCCAAGGGATTCCCTCTAACAAACACATAGGCTCAAGTTCCATGAACAGACTTTTTAAATTATCGATTTGGGAAGTGCCAGTCAGACTGTCTAGCATAGCAAACAAAAATAGATTCAGCTTGTGAGCCAACTCCCTCAGACTGGGGCTGACGGCTGCAAAGAGGAGAGGGATGCTGAGCCCTCATCCAGACGCAGCTCAAAGACCACAGTGATCCTCCCAGGGTGGGAGGAAGCAGAAATAGCTGGTTATATAGGCTTCCTGGATCTGGCTTCTCTAATCCTATTACAGCCTCCACAGAATAGACTCACACAATTTGTCAGTCAGAGACCACGAGCCCCGGGTGCAGCAGCGTCTGGCCTGCATGACCATCTGCAACAGCTAAGGCAGCAGTTCCCAGGTGAGGTGTCCAGACCAGCATGGTCAGCACCACCTGAACTGCAAATTCCCAGGCCCTACCCAAAATCTGAATCAGAAACTTTGGGGGTGGGGCCTGGCACCTGTGTTTTAACATGCCCTCTGGGAGATGCTGATGCAGCCTACAGTCACACACACACACACACACACACACCCTCACACACTGAGGCTCACCACGGTCCACTAAAATAGAATCTCCGGGAATGAGCCCAGGAACCTGTATTTTTTAAGCTCCTCAAATGGTGCTGACACACTTTGGGGCTAGGGTACAGCTGACTGCATACTGCTTTCTGTCTGAGGCTTAATCTCCTCACCAGCATCCCTGGAAAATCATCAGACTAGTCCCAGAGACTGCGTCTCCTGGCAACACGTCCAACAGCACACAGCTGGTCACCCTGAGCAGCTCGCGCCCATCCCGGAGCTCACACTCTTCATCTGTAAAACAGACGTGCTCTGATCTCATAGGACTGACCATCCCCGTGACAGTGAAATGAGCACCTAGCTCAGGCTTGGCAGCCACATACTGGGCACTCAAAAAATGATATTGGTTGGGGGAAAAAGGACTGAAGAAAAGAGAAAGCAGACGTAAGACAAAATAAATGGCTTGGCAGCTCATGTGGAGCCTTCGTTCTCACTACAGGCAAGTGGAGCAAAGTTACTAACGAGGTGAGCACCCACCTGGAGCACGAACACCCAGACGAACAACCTGTGCCGAGTCACCCTCTGACGCCCTGCCTCATGCACAGCCCGCTGCTATAAATGCATGCTTTTGGTTATTTTCTGTCAAAAATCATGCTAAAATAATTTTAACTGATGTTAAAACAGCGAGCTCATGTCAGCTCTTGGCTGGAGGCTTCTGCTTAGAGGAAACCAGAGACACCGCAACATCCATTGGCCTCCCCTGTCACGTGCAGAAGTTTTCATTTCCCTAGTTCACAGCACGGGCCGTGGGAGACAGGCGGCAAGGATGGCGTGATGGTGCAGAGCACGGTCCACAGGCAGCCATGGCTTTTCAAATCCCGTATCTGCAACTTGTCATTGGGTGACTGACCAGTCCTAAGCCAGGACCACTTACCTTGGGTTTGCATGCCAGGACCTAGGACATCCTCCAGCCTCCAAGGTAAAGCATGAGTTCTCTACCTGGCCTTCAAGCCCTCTGGACCTGCCCCTCCCATCTCTCCAGTTGTTTCCCCTTCTCCTCAGAAGAAATTGCCACCTATGTGATGTCTTGAGACCCTAAACACATGCTTCCTCATGCTGCCCCCACCAACATCTGTCCAGGCCTCCTTCCCCCTTCATGAGTAGTTCTTGCCCTTTGAGGCCCAGGACCCATAGTCTTCCTGTTAACCTCAGCACACGGCTCCCCCCGCTTCCTCCTTTGACCGTCAACACCCCTCTGCTCCCAGGCTCCACCTTGTTCTGAAGTTACTTCCATTCGCGTTTCCCACCCTGGCTAACTTATGAGCACTTGACAGGCACAAGCAGGATGGCCATATAATTCATCATTAACAATTCCAAGAGTGAAAGGAGGTGCTATTAATAATTACATCAGGATAACAGGCATAATAAACTAGGATGTCCCAAGTGAAACCAGATGTCCGGTGACCTTAAAATTAGTCTCATCTTATGTCTGCTTATGTCCTTCTCAGCACCTGGACCTTATAAACCTGAGTTGACAAAGTAAAATGTTGGGAACTAAACTAGCTCTCAATGGAGGTTTACAAGATTAATCTGGCCATGTCTTGTCCAAGAGAGACGCAAGCTAGAATAATAATAGCTCACAGTTATGAATAGAAATGAGTAAGTGACATTCGGCTTTTATTTCATTCTCTATAGAAATGCAAATGCAGCCCAAGGGCTGATGTAAGGTTGAAACAAGCCTTGCATGAGAAATGCAGTTTGCATACTTTAATACAATTTATATCTGCTCACGGCCAGCTAAGCATCTGTCTCTAATTCCACAGCCATAGTCCTTTTAAAGTCACTGCCTCTGGACATAAGTCTCTCAGAGAGAATGAGTCTGTGTCCAATGCCTGGAAAGCAACAGCATTCGGCCACTAAGTTCCTCGCTATTCCCACCAAGCAGCCCTTCCTGTTTTGTTTTTAGCTCCAGGGGAAGGACAATGGACAAGTCAATCAGTGCAGATTACCCTGCACAGGAGGGGAGAAACCTGACAGCCAAGCCCCTCACCCAGTCAACAGGAGGGAGAGTGCAGGGTGATTGGGTGTATGGAGAAGGTTGCCTCACCGCTTTGCCATTTTCCAGAAAGTCTTCAGAGGAGGAGAGAGGGTGAACAGCAAGGGCCTTGCCTATTAGCAGATATTTTAGTGAGATCATCACCCTCCCCTACTCCATGTCAGGGATCAGCTAAGGCACAATGAGGGACTCTAGGCTTCTCTGTCCTGCTGCACACTTGACCTGCCTTCCCCTGATGAAAAGGCTGCTTTCCACCAAGCATGGCCCATGTACGGAAAAAATCCCACCTCTGGTTTGCTCTCATCTGTATCCACCCATCATGAACTAAAACTGCATGGAGAAGAGGCCAAGATGGTTTTCCTAGTAATCTGCCGACTCTGTGTATAAGGGCTTAGATCAATGGCAACTAGTTAAGGCTTGAGATGTGAGATTATTTCTTTATTCCTTATCTTTCACTGAGCAAATATAAATTATTTCATTTGAATTGTAATTAACCACGTAAAAAGCTTTGCACTAACTTGTATCCTCATTGTACAGAGTATAATGCACAAGTCTCTGTGGTAGGTTCTGGGGATACAGACTTGAGCATCCTAGGACAAAATGTCACTGAGCTTAAGTGCTTTGCCCAAGGTGACTTGTAGTCTAGCTTGGAAGACTAACAGCCTACCAGTCCTGGGACTTTCCCAGGGAGGCACCGCTGTGATTTGCCCTAAGCCTAATTTCACAGTCTTGCTCAGCAAACACCACTTCAAGGTTGAGCAGTTCACTGAATCACCTAAGGGCATTACATAATTAAGGGCCTATCACTTGTGGATGGAAAAGAGCTAGAGTGGGGTGTCAAGAAGCATAGGCTGCAGGTCACATGGTTGAAATCTTTAATCATGGGCAGAACTGATAGTGTAGCCCCAGCTCCCAATGCCCCCATGATACACAGAGGGCATCTCATTCACTTGCCTGTATCTTTGTTCTTGCTGCTCCCTTATTCTAGAATCTCCCCTTAGATAATTCTTTCTTGGCTTTTAAGACTCAGATTAAGAAACTACTCTTCAAACCTCAACATCCTCATCTGTAAAATGGGGATGATCAAAACTTCTGCCTTTCACAGTTGTTGTGAAGATTAAAAAATAGATAATGTGTAGAAAGAACAGTGCCAAGCATGTAGAAAGTGCTCAATAAATGTTCGTTGTCACTATCAGCATCGTCACTCTCCACTGTGATCTCAAACACAATGTGCAGAATGATCATATAGTCTCCCTGACGGCAGTGCAATTTTTCATCCCCCATCAGGCTCTGAGCACCTCCAGGGAGGGGCTGGTATGTCCCCATGACATCCCCAGTGCCCATATGGTGCCTGCACGCAGCAAGTGCTCAATAAACTTCCCACAGTGTTTGAATCGGTCATTAATTCCAGAGTGACCTCTAAGCCCTCCTCCTGTGGGTCTGTGCATCTATGTGCCACCCCTTTCCCATAAAAGGCGCAGGAGAAAAAATAACGGAAGAGTACAGGAGGTTCTCAATCCTACTCAAAAACTTTCCCAAAGATTCTATATAATTCATTTGCACTTTGACATTTTATGACCTTAATTTTCTCCCAGTGCATTCTACAGAGGTTGATATTTTTCTAAAAACTGAAAAGAGGAGACTTCTGGTCAAGATGAAGGCACTTCACCCTCTCACACAACTACAGAAAAAATGACAACTAGACCTCAAAACAAATATCACCCACAACTGTCAGACAATGAAGCTGTATGGAAGTCCAACAACGAAGGTTTAAAGAAGTCATCCGGACAGGTAGGAGGGGCAGAAGTGTGGAGACCGGTAGAGAGGCACGGAGACGTGGTGTGGCACAGAGAAGCAGCAGAATAGGTGGTCCCACACTCACATGTGGTAGATACAAATCGGAAGGGATACCTCAGGAGCAAGGGATCCCAGCCCTAGGCCAGACTACACACCTCAGAGTTCCAGCTTCAAGATAAATCCCCATAACTTCTGGCTATAAAAGCCGCTGGGGGTTGGGATGGCAGAAGAAGCTGCCAGATTTTTAGGAGAGTCCTCTTAAAGGGCCTACATGGCCTCAGAACTTATGTAGACCTATCCACTCTGGGATTCGGCAATAGGGCAACAGCTGAAAGGGGCACAAGTCACATATGGGGAGAAAGTGAAGTGACTGGAAACAGGGCAAATGCCAGGCAAACCTCCAGAAGCCAATCAGTGGCATTGTCCCCTCTCCAAACCCTTTCCCCACACAGAGCCACAAAGTGGTGAAGCAGGTTGCCCCACCTTGGTCATTACCTAAGGCTCTGCCCCACACAAATGATAGGTGCCCTTTTTACAACAGGCCAGACTACTAAGACAAGGAGTCAAAGCAGCTCTATCTAGTACACAGAAACAAACACAGGGAGGCTGCCAAATTGAGGAGACAGAGAAATATGGCCCAAATAAAAGAATAGAACAAAACACCAGAAATATAACTGAATGAAACAGAGCTAGCCAACCTATCAGATGCAGAGTTCAAAACATGGGTTATCAGAATACTCAAAGAACTCACTGAGTATGGCGACAACATAAAAAAGACTCAGGCAGAAATGAAAGTTACATTAAGTGAAATAAAAAAAAATCTAAAGGGAAGCAACAGTGGAGGGAATGAAGCCAAGATTCAAATCAACTGTTTGGAACATAAGGAAGAAATAAGCATTCAACCAGAACAGCAAAAAGAAAAAATAATTTAAAAAAAAACAAGGACAGACTAAGGAGCCTCTGGGACATCTCCAAATTTACCAACATCCAAATCATAGGAATGCCAGAAGGAGAAGAGGAAGAACAAGAAACTGAAAACTTATTTGAAAAAAATAATGAAAGAAAACTTCTCCAATTTGGTGAAAGATATAGACATACAAGTCCAGCAAGGACAGAGAATCCCAAAGAGGACCACACCAAGACACATCATAATTAAAATGCTAAAGGTTAAAGATGAAGAGAGAATCGTAAAAGCGGCAAGAAAAAAGCAGAGTGTTAAAGTACAAAGGAGTTCCTATAAGACTGTAAGCCGATTTCTCAAAAGAAACTTTGCAAACTAGAAGGGACTAGCAAGAAGTATTGAAAGTGATGAAAAGCAAAGGCCTACAACCTAGATTACTCTATCCAGAAAATTTATCATTAGAGTGGAAGGGCAGTTAAAGTGCTTCCCAGACAAGAAAAAACTAAGCGAGTTTATTATCACCAACCTATCATTCTATGAAAGGTTAAAGAACGTTCTATGGCTGGTGTGGCTCTGAGCCCCTGTCTGTGAACCAAAGGGTCACTCGTTTGATTCTTGGTCAGGGCACATGTATGGATTGTGGGCCAGGTCCCCAGCTGGGGGCGCACAAGAGGCAACTGCACATTGATGTTTCCTTCTCTCCATGCCTTTTCCTCTGTCTAGAAATAATAAATAAAATCTTAAAAAAAAAGATCAAAACTACAAACAGTAAGTGACAACAAACTCACAACAATCAACAACTGAATCTGAAAAAAGAAAGAAAAACTAAGCAAACAATCAGAACAGGAACAGAATATAGATACGAAGATCATTTGGAGGGTTATCAGCCTGAAGGTGGAGGAGGAGGATGGGGAAAAGGTGCAGGGATTAAGAAGCATAAATAGGGACTTCCGGCCAAGATTGGGGCATAGGTAGACACACTGCGTCTTCTCGCACAACCTAACTAAGAACAATAACAACTTAGAAGCAAAAAATAACCAGTACTGACAGAAAATCAAACTGTATGGAGTTCTGACAACCAAGAAGTTAAAGTAGACACATACACCCAGACCTGTAGAAGGGGTGGAGTCGGGGGGCCGGGCAGAAAGGGGTCGCAGCAAAAAGAGCCATGGCTGGTAGACCTGGGGCATGCAAGGTAGCAATGGGCAGACCTAGCAAGGTGGCAATTGTGAAGCCAGGTGCAGCATGCAAGGTGGCTGGTGGACTCGGTGGTCCCACATTCATGCACAGATAAACCAGGTGAAACTAGGGAGCAAGACAGACCACCCAACCCAGGGCTCCAGCATGGGGAAATAAAGCCTCAAGACACCAATTGAAAACACCTGTGGGGGTTGAGGTGCCGGGAGAGACTCCTAGCCTCACAGGAGAGTTTGTTGGAGACACCCACAGGGTCCTAGAATGTACACAAGCCCACCCACCTGGGGATCAGCACAGAAGGGCCCAGTTTGCTGGGGAGGAGCGGGGGAAGTGACTGAAATCTGGCAGAGAGTGGAGCAAGCGCCATTGTTCCCTCTTAGACCCCTCCCTCCACCCTGGTAGACACCTAAGGCTCTGCCCCTCGCTAGGTAACAGGCGCATCAAGACACACACACACACACACACACACACACACACACACACACACTCACACACAAAATGGGCCAAATGAAAGAGCAGATCAAAGCTCCAGAAAAAATACAACTAAGTGATGAAGCGATAGCAAACCTATCAGATGCACAGTTCAAAGCACTGGTGATCAGGATGCTCACAGAACTGGTTGATTTTAGTCACAAATTAGATGAACAAATGAAGGCTACACTAAGTGAAATAAAGGAAAATGTAAAGGGAACGAATAGTAATGACAAGGAAACTGGGACTCAAATGAATGGTGTGGACCAGAAGGAAGAAAGAAATATCCAACCAGAAAAAAATGAAGAAACGAGAATTCAAAAAGTGAGGAGAGGTTTAGGAACCTCCAGGACATCTTTAAATGTTCCAACATCCGAATTATAGGGGTACCAGAAGGGGAAGAGGAACAGCCACAAGTGAAAACCTTATTTGAACAAATAATAAAGGAGAACTTCCCCAATCTGGCAAAGGAAATAGACTTCCAGGAAATCCAGGAAGCTCAGAGAGTCCCAAAGAAGTTGGACCCAAGAAGGAACACACCAAAGCACATTAAAGATAAGGAGAGAATTAACCAAGATTAAAGATAAGGAGAGAATCTTAGAAGCAGCAAGAGATAAGGAGACAGTTATCTACAAAGGAGTTCCCATCAGACTGTCATCAGATTTCTCAAAAGAGACCTTACAAACAAGAAGGGTTTGGAAAGAAGTATTCCAAATCATGAAAGGCAAGGACCTACATCCAAGATTGCTCTATACAGCAAAGCTTTCATTTAGAATGGAAGGGCAGATAAAGTGCTTCTCAGATAAGGAAAGTTAAAGGAATTAATCATCCCCAAGCCTTTAGTATATGAAATGTTAAAGAGACTTGTCTAAGAAAAAGGAGATAAAAAACATGTATAGTAAAATGACAGCAAACTCACAATTATTAACAACCACACCTAAAGCAAAAACAAAAACAAACTAAGCAAACAACTAGAACAGGAACAGAACCACAGAAATAGAGATTATATGGAGAGTTATCAACAGGGGAGTGGGAGGGGGAGAGAGAAGGAAAAAGAACAGAGAATAAGTAGCATAAATGGTAGGTAGAAAATAGGGGGAGGGTAAGAATAGTATGGGAAATGTAGAAGCTAAAGAACTTATGACACATGGACATGAACTAAAGGAGGGGAATGTGGGTGGAAGGGGGTGTGCAGGGTGGAGGGGATAGAAGGGGGGAAAATGGGATAACCGTAGTAGCATAATCAATAAAATATATTAAAAATAAAATAAAAAGAAGCATAAATGGTAGATACAAAATAGACAGGGGTATATTAAGAATAGCATAGGAAATGGAGAAGCCAAAGAGCTTACATGTATGACCCACAGACATGAACTAAGGGGAGGATTGCTACAGGGAATGAGGGTACTGGGCAGAGGAGGGCAAAGGAGAAATAATTGGGATAACTGTAATAGTATAATCAATAAAATATATTTTAAAATAAATAACTAAATAAAAACTGTAAGGAAAATGACCTGAAAGCTAAGGGCTTTAATACAAAGTGAAAAACTGAAGCAGATCCAGTAGACACAGCAAAAGGAAAACGAGGCAGGCTAAGGAGAAATCAGGTAACAGGGATTTACGGTCTAAGTCATAACCTGTTGGTGTAAAGTATTACTGCAACAGACACCATAGCTTCCAATGGCTGACATACTTTGAAAAGTATTCAACGCAATAAAATTGTAGTAAAGGCCCTTTAAATGAGATATAACTCATGTTCCACACTTAGTTCTTTCTATTTGGCTTTTATAGAGTTCTGTGTCTGGGACAGAACTAAAGGTATAAGAGTGATTCCTTTTTGCTTGTAGGATTAACAGTTTTATAGAGGTTAGTCTTAGGAGAATTAGGAGCCCTGGTGCCAGCAATGTAAATTCTGTGGCCTAAGGGCTTAGCCCCAACATTTCAATCCAACTGACATGGCTAGTTTACACCACAGTGAGCCTTGTCAGTAGCAGAAGCTCACAGTCAGGGGAGAAAAGAGTGGTTTTCAGCACCCAAAGAGCAAAGAAATAGGGGTGGGAGGCAGGAGGGGTCTCAGCTGTGGCATTATTAGCATGAAAACAAAACCAAACCAAATCACTCCCATCACGTTTCAGGTCAGCCCGAGGCTCCTGAGTATGTGACCAGGATGAGAACTAGGAGCCTGAATCTAGTTAGGGCTCAGACAGGGGACATTCCAAGGAGTGCATTGCTGCTTTCCAGACACCAAAGCAAGATGGTGGTGCTTGGCTGATGAGGACAAGTGCCAGTGAGTTTAAGAATCTTGGGATCAATTGCCCCGGTTTGAACCCATGCTTCTGCCACTTGATAGCTATGGTCTCAGTATCTCTGAGCTGAGTTTCCTCATCTATGAAAATGGAATAACAATGTCTGCCTTTGAGGGTAAATGTGAACAATTACAGGCTGGTCCTTAGCAAGTGCATAGAGCCAGGCACAGGGTAAGCATTCTCTCCCTATTAACCATCAGGGCTCACCCGGCAAGGGAAGAGGGGAAAACATGGATCAAGAGTCCGGTCACAGGATCTCTCCTCCTGTGTGATCCTGCGACCCCTGCTTGTTCTCCATACTGATAAGCAGTAAATGCCTTAAACTATAAAGGGCTGGGGGCTTGTGTTCAAGTGTAGCCCTGAACAATAGTTCTAAAAAGACTATCTTCCTGTGTAAAGGGAGCTCTCCCTACTAAGAAGGCCTCGGTAGTAACAGCAGAAACGTCCCTGTTTTCAAAAGTGTGGTGAAGAGGCACGTGTAACACATAACCCGGATCTTCACAAACAAGCTCAGAGAGATGACATGTAACCGGGCCCTCCCTAGCAAGCAGGGAGCCACAGTGCTGCCTCTGCAGGAGGGCTTACCAGCTTGACTAGACAGGTCTCGGCTGGGGCGCTTTTGTCCCCCAGGAGACACTTGGCAATATCTGGAGACATTTTTGGTTGTCACATCTAGAGAAGCATCTTACTGGCATCTGGTGGGTGGAGACCAGGAATGCTGCTAAACTTCCAGCAGTTCATGAGACAAGTCCACAACAAATAATTTTCTGGCCCAAAATACTAATGATGCCAAGGCTGAGAAATTCTGCTCTAGATAAATCTGGTCTGGGTAGAGATTGTGCCGAAGAGGTTAGGAGAGACGCCCTTCAAGAAAAAGCATGTCTGAGCACACACAAGCATGTCGGCACCAGGCTGGCATCTGTCATAACAATAACAGCAAACAACGACAACAACACTCACAAAGTATTTGCTGTGGGGCAGACAGTATCCTAAACTCTTTATCTATAGCTTATGTCATCCTTCAAACAACCTACGCGGTAAGTACTATTATTTTTTAAATATATTTTCTTGATTATGCTATTACAGTTGTCCCATTGCACCCTTTTACTCCCCTCTGCCCTGCATACCCCCTCCCACCCACATTCCTCTGAACCCCCAAATTAGTATACAAGTCCTTTGGCTTCTCCTCTTCCCATACTATTCTCAACCGCGCCCTGTCTACCTTGTACCTACCAATTATGCTTTTTATTCCCCGTACCTTTTCCCCCATTCTCCCCCATTCCCTCCCCACTAATAACCCTCCACGTGATCTACATTTCTGTGGTTCTGTTCCTGCTCTAGTTGTTTGCCTAGTTTGTTCTTGTTTTTATTATTGTTGTTTTGTCTTTTCAGGTTTGGCTGTTCATAATTATGAGTTTATTATCATTTTGCTGCTTGTATTTTTGAGCATCTTCTATTTCTTACTAAGTCTCTTTAATGTTTCATGTAATAAGAGCTTGGTGATGATGAAATCCTTTAACTTGACCTTATCTGAGAAGCACTTTATCTGCCCTTCCATTCTAAATGAAAGCTTTTCTGGAGAGAGTAATCTTGGATGTAGGTCCTTGCCTTTCATGATTTGGAATACTTCTTTCCAAACCCTTCTTGCTTGTAAGGTCTCTTTTGAGAAATCGGCTGACACTCTGATGGGAACTCCTTTGTAGATAACTGTCTCCTTATCTCTTGCTGCTTCTAAGATTCTCTCCTTATCTTTAATCTTGGTTAATGTAATCATTATGTGCTTTGGTGTGTTCCTTCTTGGGTCCAACTTCTTTGGGACTCTCTGAGCTTCCTGGACTTCCTGGAAGTATATTTCCTTTGCCAGGTTAGGGAAGATTTCTTTCATTATTTTTTCAAATAAGTTTTCAATGTCTTGCTCTTCCTCTTCTCCTTCTGGCATCCCTCTGATTTGGATGTTGGGACATTTAAAGTTGCCCTGGAGGTTCCCAAACCTCTCCTCATATTTCTGAATTTTTGTTTCTTCATTCTTTTTTGGTTGAATGTTTATTTCTTCCTTCTGATCCAAACCATTGATTTGAGTACCTGTTTCCTTCCCGTCACTGTTGGTTCCTGTGCATTTTCCTTTATTTCATTTTTCATAGCCTTCACCTTTTCCTCTGTTTGGTAACCATACTCAACCATTTCTGTGAGCATCCTGATTACCAGTGTTTTGAACTCTGCATCTGATAGGTTGACTATCTCCTAGTTGCTTAGTTCTATTTTTTCTGGAGCTTTGATCTGTTCTTTCATTTAGGCCATATTCTTTTTTGTCTCAGCACACTTGTTATGTTCTAAGGGGTGAAGCCTTAGGTATTCCCCAGGATGGAGCAACCCATGTGGCTGCATTGTGGCACTGTATGTGTGGGAGGGGTCCGAGAGGGAACAATGGTAGTTGCTCGGCTCTTTGCTGCCCTTATAGTCACTTCCCCCGCTACCCACGAGCTAATTGGGCCCTTCTGGTGCTGATTCCCAGGTGGGTGGGTTTGTGTGCATTCTAGGACCCTGTGGGTCTCTCCAATGAACTCTCCTATGAAGCTGGGAGTTTCTCCTGCCACCGCAACACCCACAGGTTTCTTCAGTCAGAGGTTTTGAGGCTTTATTTCCCCACACTGGAACCTTGGGTTGCACAGTCTGTCTCACCCCTGAGTTGTTCCTCCCAGTTTATCCACATACAAATGTGGGATCACCCACTCCACCAAACGCCACTGCCCAGGTCCTCCAGCCACCACCTTGCTACAAGTCCTGTCCTCCCCAGGTGCCTGTCTACACCCCTCCTATTGGTCTGGATGAATGTTTCTTTAACTCCTTGGTTGTTGAACTTTCATACAGTTCAATTTTCTGGAAGTTCTGATTGGTTTTTGTTTTTAAATTTGTTGTTGTTCTTCTTTTGATTGTGCGAGGAGGCACAGTGTATCTACCTACGCCTCCATGTTGGCTGGATCAGTATATTATTATTTCCATTTTACAGATGACAAAACTGAGGGCCTTACCCAAAGTCCAGAATTAGTAAGCTGCAGAACCAGGATATCAATTAGGCAATCTAATTTCAGAGCCGAATTCATATAGTAGGCACCTAATGAGTGTTTAAGGAATTAATGAGAAAAATGAAATTGGCCATAAGTAAAAACAGGCATCAAATATACAAGAAGCAATAGAAAGAGAATAAAATGAGGAGTAAAAGGACATTGACCTGTTCCTCCAAACCAACCAAGGAGTGAACATCCTGTGGCAGGGCAGGAAGCAGGCTAGTGAGTGAAGACTCCACTTGCCAAATCCCCCCATTGCTGAGAATCAGGTGCCATCAGCATGTGCAGGACAAGGAGGGACCACTGACACCCACATAAGCACAGTGACCTCGAGACTGTGTCCTGTGATTCATTTTCTTTTCCAAAGATCAAGATTTGTGGTGTAAGTGAGAAGTTATTCTGTCTGTCAAAACTTTGTTTTAACTGTAATCTGGCCTGGAAACATAACATTGTGGGGAATTTAGAAGTTATTTAAGAAGCACCTTTTTATGGTTTCGGTTTTGTGTGTATAAGTGTGGGAGGGAATGAAAAGTTCAAGGAAAAATGAAAGTACAAAAATACTCATTTTTCTTATAACCTGTTATAGTCCCAAAGTCAGTTTATTAGGGTGAAAACACACACACACAAAAATCTATTCTGTAGAACTTGGCTTGTTTGTAGTAAGATTACATTTGAGATGTGGGGTAGAGTAGGGTTTGTTTAGACAATAATAACACATTTATAATGTATTTATTTTAAAATAGTGTTACAAATGGAACTAAAAACTTCCAAAGGAAGGCATTTATAAACTTGGATTGTGTGTGTTTCTGTGAAACAGGAAAAACACAACAAAAGAAATATTCACAATACAAAAAAATTTTTCTGCCCCTGAACTTAGTAGCAATTAAATACCAAAAAGAATTATTTAAGAGATCAGGGCAGAGGGTGTCGTAGGGAGGAACAGTAAAAACTCAAGGGCTATCATTTTTGCCATTAAAAATGTGGGCTGGCTGCCTCGGTTTCCCAGCCGACATTCTCCCCACTGTCTGCTTCCTCCAATGGTCCCTCAACATCTTCACAAACTTCTAAAAACAGAATAGGTGACCCAAGTTTTTCGAGGTCTTTCATGTTTCTCCTCTTGGTTTGGAGCTTTTCTACAAGATAGTGACTCCTTTCACAGCCTAGAGATGGAGGGATCTGGCACAGGCAAGGGTTAACAAAAAAAGTTGATGGCAGAGCCAGCATGCTGGGGAGGGGACAGTTATGACTTCCGTCCACTCTTCCCGGCATTAGGCATGGCTGTTGACACCAGGATGGATGGGACCAAGGCTCTTTCTCCACATGAGACACCTGATAGATAGCACAAGACTGGGGGAACAGAAACCAATTCAAAATAAGTGAGCCAGGGCTGGAGAGGGCAGAGGTCCCCAAGAGCTAGGTGGCCAGACAGTGTCTATGGCTGAAGTCTGTAAGCACTGGCCAATGTGAAAATTGCATTCCAGGTAGAGTTGTTGATTCTACATTCCATTCTGCGCCACCTGCATGTGAGTAACAAGCACACTCGGGAAAAAATTAGGGATCTAAGCGAAACACTGACCCTCTTCCAGCAGGAGGCCTAGAGGCCAGGACTGCCCATTAAGCCCAAACTAAAAGCCTGAAGATGTCCTCTTTCTGCTACACTGTAGCAGGCTCTCCCAACACAAAACCCTAGTCTTGCTGCTCCATCTGTAACAGAAGCAGATTTGATTCTTCTGCCATTGAATTTGAGTCCAAGAGATTTGGCAGACCATGAATTAATGAACATTGACATTCTTCCCAGTCCTTAGTAAAGTCTTTTTAGTTTAATTTCTTCATTTCTCATAAGTAAAAAGTACTCTTAATTTTTCAGAAGCGTGCCATTAGAAACAGAAGGCCTGACAAATACCAGCTGGAACAGACACAGTGCCTGCCTCAAGGTCAGCTTCCAGTTCTGGGAGGGTTCTGGGGCTGGACACCGGTGACTGAGAGTGCACTGTACGCTGTTCTCTGAAGAGCATCTTTGTTTCCTGGCAACCCTCAAAGGACAACCCCACATTTCAGTGCCGACGCCTGTGCACTGTACTCACTGTCTCCCTCCTCCTCCTCCAGTCTTTACTGAGGTACAACACACACAACGTGAGTCAAGGATACTTGCTGTAAATGTGCGACTTCTTAAACTTTACAGACTTAATCTATAACCACCACCTAGGGCACAGGCGGCAAGCACAAGCCCACGGGCCAAATTCAGCCCTCCACATTGTTTTATTTGGCCTGGTACCTTGTTTCTACCAGGTGGCACTGCCAAGCTCTTGCACAACTGGCAAGGAGTAGTTATGTTTATGCAGTCCTAAAATTACATTCGGCCCTTTGAAGGCAATCACATGGCCTCTGGTGAAAATGAGTTGGACACCCCTGACCTAGGTCAAGATGAAGAATGTGCCCCACACCCTGGAACATCTCCTCATGCCCCTTACTAGCCAATACCTAAACCCCACACACAGGAATCCATTTTTCTGATTACATTGTCAGCACAAGTTAGTTTTGCCTGTTCTTGAACTAAATATAAGTGGAATCATACTTCATACCGTAGGTACTTTTGAGCCTGGCATCTTATGGTCAATAAGAAAAAATTCATTTAGTGAATGAATTCATGTGAAATTCATTCAGTTGTTGCTTATATCAGTAGTGCATTTTTAATAGCTGTATCGAGATATAACTGGCATTCAATAAATTGTACACACTGGAAGGGTAAGATTTGGTAAGTTTTCTAATATGTACTCACCCATGAAACCATCATCATCCTCATCATCGAGATAATGTACATGTCCATCACCCCTACGTTTCTTTGTCCCCCTTGGTAATTCCCCTCCCTCCCCTCCCCCTTATCCTCCACAAACACTGATATTCTTTCTGTCATTATATATTAATTTCCTTCCTTTTTTTAGAAGTTTTTGTAAATAGAATAATACAGTATGTCCACCTTTATACATATTCTTTTACTCAGCATAATTACTTTGAGATTCACCCATGTTATAGCATGTATCAACAGGCCCTTTCTTTTTATCACTGAGTAGTATTTCTTTATGCAGATAAACCATAGTTTATCTCTTCTCCTGTTGATGAACATTTGGGTTGCTTCCAGTTTATGGCAAAAGCTAGTATAAACATTCACGTACAAATCTATGTATAGATATATATTTCCTTTTCTCTTGTGTAAATACTGGATCATATGATAGGTATACATATAACTTTTAAATAAACTTCCAAACTGTTTTCAGCATTCCCACCAACAATGTACTAGGGTTACCTTTTCTCCACAATGTTTACCAATTTATATTCCCGCCCGCAGGGAATGAGGGAGCCAATTTCTCCACAAGCCCATCAGCCCTCACTCAGGATGACTTGTATTAGGCCAGTGTAATAGTTATGTAGTCATATCTCATTGTGCTTTTTATTTGTATTTTCCTAATGACTAATGATGTTAACTGTCTTTTCATGAACTTATTTGCCAACCAGTTTTCTTCCTTGGTGAAGTGTCATTTCAAATATTTTGCTTACTTTGTTTTGCATCAGGCTGTTTTTCCCTTATTATTAAATTTTTAGAATAGCTTATAGTATATTCTGGATAAACATCCTTTATAAAATATATGCTTTGTAAATGTCTTCTCTCAGTCTGGCTTGCCTTTTCATTCTCTTTAGATTGTTCTAGAAGAGTAGGTGTTTTAGTTTGGTTTTTTTTTCCTCAATAGCCATGTGTTCATTTATTATCATAGCTCTAGTTCCTTTCTAAATAATTTTTAAGGGACAATTTCTTGTTACATTGGAATTTTTATATTATCAAATACGCCTTAAAATTCATTTCTAGGCTATAAGATGATTCTTTTTTCAAATTTTCTTTATTGTTGTTCAACTACAGTTGTCCCTTTTTCCTGCCACCTCTCTCTCCCACCCCACCTCCACCCTCAATACTACCCCTCTGTGGCTTTGTTCATGGATCCTTCAGACATGTTCCTTAATGAACCATCCCCTTCTTCCTCTCATTATCCCCCTCACCTCTGATTACTGCCAGATTGGTCTTTATTTCAAGGTCCAGTTATATTTTGCTTGCTTGTTTTATTGATTAGGTTCCATTTATAGATGAGATCATATGGTATTTGTCTTTCACCACCTGGCTTATTTCACTTAGCATAATGCTCTTCAGTTCCACCCATTCTGTCACAAAGGGTAGGAGCTCCTTCTTTTTTTCTGCTGCATAGTATTCCATTGTGTAAATGTACCATAGTTTTTTGATCTACTCATTTACTGATGGGCAGTTAGGTTGCTTCAAGCACTTGGCTATTGTAAATAAGGCTGCTATGAACATTGGGGTGCATAGGTTCTTTTGCATTGGTGTTTCAGGGTTCTTAGGATATAATCCTAACAGCAGAATTGCTGGCTCAAGAGGCAGTTCCATTTTTAGTTTACTGAGGAAATTCCATACAGTTTTCCACAGTAGCTGCACCAGTCTGTATTCCCACCAACAGTGCACTAGGATTCCCCTTTCTCCACAACCTTGCCAGCATTTGTTTGTTGATTTGTGTATAATGGCCATTCTGACCAGTGTGAAGTGGTATCTCATTGTGGTTTTAATTTGCATCTCTCTGATGGCTAGTGATGCTGAGCATCCTTTCATATGGCTCTGGGCACTCTGTATGCCCTCCTTGGAGAAGTGTCTGTTCAAGTCTTTTGTCCACTTTTTAATTGGGTTGTTTGTCTTCCTGGAGGGCAATCATGTGAGTTCTTTATATATTTTAGAGCTCAAACTCTTGTCCGATGTATCACTGGCAAATCTGTTTTCCCATATAGGTGGTTCTCTTTTCATTTTAATGCTGCTTTCTTTAGCCCTGCAGAATCTTATTAATTTGATGAGGTCCAGTTTGTTTATTCTTTTCTTTATATCCTTTGCTTTAGGGGACATGTCAGTGAAGATGTTGCTGCATGGAATGTCTGAGATTTTCCTGCTGATGCTTTCCTCTAGGACTTTTATGGTGTCATGACTTATATCCATCTTGAATTTATTTTTGTGCATGGTATAAGTTGGTGGTCAAGTTTCCTTTTTTGGATGTAGCTGTCTAGCTCTCCCAACACCATTTATTGAAGAGGCTATTTTTACTCCATTTTTGCTGCTGCTGCCTTTGTCAAATATTAATTTACCACAGGGACTGGATTCATTTCTGAGCTCTCTGTTCTATTCCATTGGTCTATGTGTCTGTTCCTATGCCAGTACCAGGCTGTTTTGATTACAGTGGCCTTGTAATACAGCTTGATATCAGGTGTTGTGATCACTCCTACTTTGTTCTTCTTTCTCAAAATTGCTGCAGCTATTCGTGGTCATTTATGGTTCCATATAGGTTTTTGAAATATTTGTTCTATATCTGTAAAACGTGTCATTGGTATTTTAATAGGGATTGCATTGAATCTATAAATCGCTTTGGGTAGTATGGACATTTTGATGATGTCAATTCTTCCAATCCATGAGCATGTACCATGCTTCCATTTGTTTGTGTCTTTTAAAATTTCTTTCTTCAGTGTTGTATAGTATTCTGAGTACAGGTCTTTTACCCCTTGGTTAGGTCTATTCCTAGGTACTTTATTTTTATTGTTGCTATATCAAATGAGATTTTTTTCTTCTGTTTCTGATATTTCATTGTTGGTATACAAAAATACCTTTGATTTCTGAATTCTGACTTTGTATCCTGCTGTTTTGCCAAATTGACTTATTGGGTCAAGTAGTTTTTTGTTGGGAGTCTATAGGGTTTTCTATGTACACTATCATATCATCTGAAAACAATGACAGCTTTCCTTCCTCCTTTCCAGTTTGGATGCCTTTTATTTCTTTTTCTTGTCTGATTGCTGTGGCTAGGACTTCCAATACTATGTTGAATAGAAGTGGTGAACGTGGACATCCTTGTCTTGTTCCTCAACTTAGTGGAAAAGCTTTCAGTTTCTGCTGGCTGAGTAGGATGTTGGCTGTAGGTTTTTCATATATGGGCTTTATTGTGTTGAGGTATATTCCTTCTACTCCCACTTTGCTGAATGTTTTTATCATAAATGGGTGCTGCACCTTATCAAATGCTTTCTCCACATCTGTTGATATGACCATGTGATTTTTGTCTTTCCTTTTGTGTATGTGATGTATTATGTTTATTGATTTGCAAATATTGTACCATCCTTGCATCCCTGGGATCAATCCAACTTGATCATGGTGTATGACCTTTTTAATGTAATGCTGGTTGTGGTTTGCCAATATTTTGTTGAGGATTTTAGCATCTATGTTCATCAGTGATATTGGTTTATAGTTTTCTTTCTTTGTTATATCTTGATCTAGCTTTTGGATTAGGATGATGCTGGCTTCATAAAAAGAGTTTGGGAATCTTGCATCTTTTGAAGTTTTTTGGAATAATCTATAGAGGAATGGAGTTAGTTTTTTCTTAAGTGATTTGTAAAATTCTCCTGTGAAACTGTCTGGTCCAGGGCTTTTGTGTGTCAGAAGCTTTTTGATTGCTGCTTCAATTTCATTGTGTGTTATTGGTCTGTTCAGGCTTTCTGATTCTTCTTCATTGAGTTTTGGAAGATTACATTTTTCTAAAAATTTGTCTATTTCACCTAGGTTTACACAACTGATTTTTGACAAATGTGCAAGGGTGATTCAGTGAAGAAAGGATAGTATTTCCAGCAAATAATGCTAGAAAAATTGGATATCCACATTCAAAAGCATGAACTTCAATCCATATTTTGTACAATATACAAAAATTAACTAAAATTGACCATATGTAAAACATATCTTTAAACCTTCTAGAAGAAATCAAAGAAAATATTTGTGACTTTGCACTAGCCCAAGATTTTTCTTGAGATATAGCACCAAAGCATCAAATCTATAGAAGAAAAAGTTGACCAGTTAAAGTTTATCAAAACTACTAACATTCCAAAAAATCCAAGAAGAGAAAAGACTCCCAAAGTGTTTTTATGAGGCCAGCATCATTCTAATCCCAAAACCAAATGGAGACACAGCAAAGAAAGGAAAACTACAGGCCAATATCACTGATGAACATAGATGCTAAAATCCTCAACAAAATATTGGCAAACCACAACCAGCATTACATTAAAAAGATCATACATCACAATCAAGGTTGATTGATCCCAGGGATGCAAGGATGGTACAATATTTGCAAATCAATAAACATAATACATCACATACACAAAAGGAAAGACAAAAATCACATGATCATTCAACAGATGTGGAGAAAGCATTTGATAAGGTGCAGCACCCATTTATGATAAAAACATTCAGCAAAGTGGGAGTAGAAGGAATATATCTCAACACAATAAAGCCCATATATGAAAAACCTACAGCCAACATCCTACTCAGCCAGCAGAAACTGAAAGCTTTTCCACAAAGTTGAGGAACAAGACAAGGATGTCCACTTTCACCAGTTCTATTCAACATAGTATTGGAAGTCCTAGCCACAGCAATCAGACAAGAAAAAGAAATAAAAGGCATCCAAACTGGAAAAGAGGAAGGAAAGCTGTCATTGTTTTCAGATGATATGATAGTGTACATAGAAAACCCTATAGACTCCCAACAAAAAACTACTTGACCCAATAAGTCAATTTGGCAAAACAGCAGGATACAAAGTCAGTATTCAGAAATCAAAGGTATTTTTGTATACCTACAATGAAATATCAGAAACAGAAGAAAAAAATCTCATTTGATATAGCAACAATAAAAATAAAGTACCTAGGAATAGACCTAACCAAGGGGTAAAAGACCTGTACTCAGAATACTATACAACACTGAAGAAAGAAATTTTAAAAGACACAAACAAATGGAAGCATGGTACATGCTCATGGATTGGAAGAATTAACATCATCAAAATGTCCATATTAAAATACCAATGACATATTTTACAGATATAGAACAAATATTTCAAAAACTTATATGGAACCATAAATGACCACGAATAGCTGCAGCAATTTTGAGAAAAAAGAACAAAGTAGAAATGATCACAATACCTGATATCAAGCTGTATTACAAGGCCACTGTAATCAAAACAGCCTGGTACTGGCATAGGAACAGGCCCAGAAATGAACCCAAGTCTCTGTAGTCAATTAATATTTGACAAAGGGGCAGCAGCAAAAAATGGAGTAAAAATAGCCTCTTCAATAAATGGTGTTGGGAGAGCTAGACAGCTACATGCAAAAAAAGGAAACTCAGTCACCAACTTACACCATAAACAAAAGTAAACTCGAGATGGATAAAAGACTTAAATGTAAGTTGCAACACCCTATAGGTCCTAGAGGAGAACATAGGCAGGAAAATTTTAGATATTTCATGCAGCAACATTTTCACTGATAGAACCCCTAGAACAAGGGACATAAAGAAAAGAATGAACAAATGGCACTTCATCAAAATAAAAACTTTCTGCATGGCTAAAGAAAACATTAGCAAAATGAAAAGAGAATCAACTATACGGGAAAACAGATTTGCCAATGATACCTCAGACAAGGGTTTCAGCTCCAAAATATATAAAAACTCACATGACTGCCCTCCAGGGAGACACACAACCCAATTAAAAAATGGACAAAAGACTTGAACAGACACTTCTCCAAGGAGGGCATACAGAGTGCCCAGAGCCATATGAAAGGATGCTCAGCATCACTAGCCATCAGAGAGATGCAAATTAAAACCACAATGAGATACCACTTCACACTGGTCAGAATGGCCATCATACACAAAACAACAAACAACAAATGCTGTCAAGGTTGTGGAGAAAAGGGAACCATAGTGCACTGTTGGTGGGAATACAGACTGGTGCAGCTACTGTGGAAAACTATGGAATTTTCTCAGTAAACTAAAAATGGAACTGCCTCTTGACCCAGCAATTCTGTTGTTAGGATTATATCCTAAGAATCCTGAAACACCAATGCAAAAGAACCCATGCACCCCAATGTTCATAGCAGCCTTATTTACAATAGCCAAGTGCTTGAAGCAACCTAACTGCCCATCAGTAAATGAGTAGATCAAAAAACTATGGTACATTTACCCAGTGGAATTCTACACAACAGAAAGAAAGAAGGAACTCCTATTCTTTGCAACAACATGGATGGAATTGGAGAGCATTATGCTAAGTGAAATAAGCCAGGCAGTAAGGGACAAATACCATATGATCTCACCTTTAACTGGAACATAATCAACAAAAGAAAAAAGCATACAAAACATAACCAAAGACATTGAAATTAAGAACAATCTAACAATAGCCAGAGGAGAGGCAGGAGGGGACAGTGCAGGGGAGGGTTTTCAGGAACTACTATAAAGGACACATGGACAAAACCAAGGAGGACGGTGGAAGCAGGGGAGGGAGATGGGTTTGGCTGGGGTGAGGGGGAATGGTGAGGGAAAATTCAGACAACTGTAATTGAACAACAATAAAATAATTTTTATAAAATCAGTTGTCCATATATTTGCAGGTCTCGTTTTGTACTCTATTCTGTTCCACAACTTATTTGTCTACCTTTATACCAGTAACATGCTATCTTGATTGCTGTAGGTTTGTGGTAATATAAATATTAAATGGTCTGACTCCTGCAATTTTGTTCTTCTTTTTAAATGTTGTTTTGGCTTCTCTAGGTCCTCTGCATTTTCATAAGGATTTTTTAATCACTTTGTCAATTTTTGCAAAGAAGTCTGCTAAAAACTGTATTGTAATTGGGTTAATGTACAGATAAATTTGGGGAGAATGGGACCTTAACAATATTGAGTTTCTTGAATAATAAACATGGTCTATTTCTCCATTTATTTATTTTAAGGCTCTGATTAATAATATTTTATAGTTACAAGTGTATAGGTCTTTCACCTCTTTTAATTCATTCCCTGGGTATTTCATATTTTTCATACTATTATGAATTATATTCTTAATTTAATGTTTTCATTTTTCATTGGCAGTATATAGAAATACAATTGTTTATTTGCATATTGATCTTATATCCAATAACTTCGCTAAACTCACTTCTTCAAGTAGACCTTTTTAAATTTCACCAGATTTTCTACAATTTTACTGTCTGCAAGTAAAGACAATTTTACTTCTTCCTTTCCAATCTGGATGCATTTTATTTGTTTTCATTGCCTGATTACACTGCCTGGAACTTCCAGCCCAATGGAGCACAGTAAGTGATGAGAGAAGACAGCCTTGTCTTTTTCTTGGTCTTAGAAGGTAAACGCTGAGTCTTCCACCATAAAGTAAGACGAGCTGTAGGTTTTGGGTATATGTCCTTGAAGAGATTGAAGCAAGTTTCTTTTTATTCCTACTTTATTGAGATGTTTTATCAGGAATGAACATTCAATTTTGTCAAAACTTATCTGTATTTTTTTTCTTATGTGTATTTAATGAGATAATCATATGGGTTTTTTTTAGTCTGTTAATATTTATAATGAAATACACCGGTTCATTTTTAAATGTTCAACCAACCTTGTACTCCTGGAATATAAATATAAAGCCCTCTTACTTGTGATGTATTGTCACTTCCTATGATATTGAACTTAATTTGCTAAAATTTTATGTAGAACTTTGGCATCTATGTTTATTATGAGTGATTGCCTATGGTTTCTTACCTTGTGATACCATTATTTGGCTTTGTTGTGTAATGCTGGTCTTCCAGAATGAGTTGGGAAGTTTGCTACCTCTTCAATTGTCTGAAAGAGTTTGTGTTCAATTAGTACCATTACTTCCTCAAATGTTTGTAAGAATTCACCAGAGAAGCCCTCAGAATCTAAAGTTGTCTTTGCAGGAAGACTTTTAACTACAAAGAAATTCCATTTCTTTAATAAATATAGAAATATTCAGATTATTCCTTTCTTCTTGAGTGAGCTTTGCATCTTTTTATAGTTTGCATCTTTCAGATAATGTCTTTCCATGTACGTTGTTGAACTTATAGGAATAAAGTTATTCATAATATCTCCTTACTACCCTGTTAATATCTACAGAATTTGTAGTGCTGTTGCCCCTCTGTCTCATGCTAATGGCAATTTGTGTCTTCACTTTCTTTTGATCCTGGTCTCTCTGCTTCAAGATTTATCCATTTTTTTAACCTTCTAAAAAAAAACAGCTTTTTGTTTAAATGGTTTTCTCTACAGTTTTTGTTTCTCTTTTATAGATTTTTGCTTTCATCTTTCTTAGTTCCTTTCTTCCTTTTTTAAATAAAGATTTCTACTTATTTATTTTTAGAAAGAGGAGAAGGGAGGAAGAAAGAGGGGGAGAGAAACTTCACTGTGAAAGAGAAATACCGATCAGTTGCCTCTCGTAGGCACCCTGACTGGGGAGCAAACCCACAACCCAGGCATGTGCCCTGACTGGGAATTGGACCAGCAACTTACTTAGCGGGACGATGCCCAATCAACTGAGCCACACTGGTCAAGGCCTCATTTCTGTTCCGCTTACTTTGAGTCGAATCGCTTTTCTTTTTCTAGTTGCTTATGGTGGAAGCTGACATCATTGACTTGATGACATATTTTTGTCTTTATAGGGATTTAGTTATATAAATTCCCCACCAAGTGGAGTTTTAGCAACATCTCACAATTTCTGATATTTTGTGTTTTCAGTTTCAGTCAAGTCGGAATACTTCCTAATTTCCCTTTCATTTCTTCTTTGACCCAGGGATTATTTAGAAGTGTTATTTCATTTCCAAATATTAGGAAATTTTCCAGTTATCTTCCTGTTGTTGATTTCTAATTCAATCCCATGCAATCAGAGAACAAACTGTACCTTGAATCCTGTTATACTGAGGCTTGTTTTACAGCCCAAAATACAATCTCAGTAAGTGTTCTTCATGCACCTAAAAAAAAATGCATATCTGATTTTGTTTGAGGGAATGTTCTACATACCATGTCAATTAGGTCAAGTTGGGTGATAGTCAGAGTTGAGTCTTCTACATTCTTGCTGATTTTTCTGTCTATATTCACTGCCAATATTAGAAAAGGGGTATTGAAATCTGACTATAATTGTGCATTTGTCTGTTTCTTTTTGCCGTTACAAGATTTTGCTTCAGTCATTTGAAATAAATGATTAGGATTATGTCCTCTTAATGAATTGACTCCTTTATCATTATGAAATGACCCTCTTTATCCTTGATAATATTCTCTGCTCTGAAATCTACTTTATCTGATAGTAGTAGAGTCTCTGTAGCTTTCTTCTTCACTAACGTTGATATGCTAGTGCTAAATGCCCTCCTTTAACTTTTAATCTATTTGTCTTTATGTCTAAGTGTATTCCCTGTAGATAGCAGACACTCGTATGTTGTTTCTGTTTTTGTTTATTTGTTTTAAATCCTCACCCAAAGATATGTTTATCGATCAGAGAGAGAGATAGAGAGAGAGAGATCCATGTGAGAGAAACATGTGTACATGTCAGTTGCCTCATGTACACACCCCAACAGGGGATCACACTCACACCTAGGTATATACCCTGACCAGGGATCAAACCCACAACCTTTTGGTGTATGTGATGACATGCCAACCAACTAAACCACCTGGTATATGTCTTGCTTTTTATCCACTCTGTCAAACTCTGCCTTTTAATTGAAGCATTTTGCTATTACGGTAATTATATTTAAGCCTATCATTTTGTCATTTGTTTTCTAGGTGTACCATCTGTTATTTGATCTCTTTTCCTAAGTTTCTGTCTTCTTTTGAATTGTTTGAATATTGTTATGATTTTATTTTTTCCCATTTTCGCTTGTGAACTAAAATTGCGGGGAGTAGGTGGAAGGATTGAGCAAAAAGGAAAAAGGACTCATGGACATGGACCACAGTGTGGTGATTGCTGGGGGGAGTGGGTAAAGGGGACTAAATGATAATGGAAAAATATACAGTAAAGATTTTTTAATTATTTGTTTTGTTACTTTAATGGTTGTTTTGGGGTTTAGAGTATACATCTGATCATAGTCTTCTTTTAACGAATATGATACCATTTTGCATACAAGAACATCCCAATATTATCATTTATCTTCTTCTGGCATTTATACTGTTGTTGTCATACGGTTTATGTTATAAATCCCAGAACACATCAGTACTATGTTTATTTAAAGAGTCAACCTTTAAAAGAGATTCAAATAATTTTTTTAAACCTTACACATTTACTCATGTAGCTATTATTTCTGGTGCACTTTATTCCTTTGTAGAAATCCATATCTCCATCTGATGTTATTATTGCCTTCTCCCTAAAGAACTTCTTTAACAGTTCTTATGGTAAACATATAGAGTAGCATTTGAAAATGAAACAATGTCTTTATTATTTTTCTGGGCATAGAATTCTATGCCCAGAGTTGAAAGTTTCATTCTATCATACTTTCAGATATTACTTCACTTGCATGAGAAATAGGAGACAAGAAAGATGCTGTCATCCTTATCTTTGTTTCTGTATATGCAATATATGTTTTTTTCTAGGGGGGTGTAAATTTTTTCTCTTTATCATTGGTTTTGAGCAATTTGAATATGATATGACTTGGTACCATTTTCTTCATATTTTTAGTGCTTGGAGTTCATGGCTTCTCTTTCTTGGGAGTCCATTCTTGGGTTCATAGTTCTCAACAAATTTGTAACATTTTCTAGTAATATTTTTTAAAGATTTTATTTACTCATTTTTAGAGAGAGAAGGGAAGGGAGGGGGAAAGAGAGGGAGAGAAACATCAATGTGTGAGATACATTAATTGATTGCCTTTCACACACCCGCTACTGGGGCCCAGGCATGTGCCCTGACCAGGAATCGAACCAGCAACCTTTTCGGTTTGCAGGCCGACGCTCAATCCACTGAGCCACACCAGCCAGGGCAACTAACAATAGTTTTTAAATATTTTTTATGGTACCCCTTCCCTACTTCTTTGCTTTTAGTACACTAGTTACACATATGTAACCCACCTGAAGCTGTCCCAGAGCTCACTGATGCTATTTTTCATCCTTTCAAATTATATTTTTTCATTCTGTGTTTCATTTTAGGAAGTTCCTAATGTTAAATCTTTAAGTTCATTTATATTTTCTTCTGCACTCTCTAATCTGCAGTTAATCAGACCCAGTGTATTTTTCACTTCAAACCTTGTCATTTGCATTTTGAGAAGCTTGATGAAGGTGTTTTTTAATACATTTTCCATGCCTCTACTAAATTTTTGGATATATATGGAATACAGTTTTTAATAACTTTTAAGTCTTTATTTTCAAATTCTAAACCTTTGTCAGTTCTGAGTTGGTTTCAACTGGTTGATTATTCTCCTCATTATGAGGAATAATGCTAATACTTTTCTGCCTCTGTGTATGCCTGAAACTTTTAACTAAAATACCAGACATCTTGAATTTTACCTTTTTGGGTGTGCAATAACTTAATATTTCTATATTCATGAGCTTTGTGCTAGGATAGTTATTTAGTAATAGTTTGATCCTTTCCAGTAGGTCTTTTATGATTTGTTAGTTAAGTCCGAAACAATTCACAGTTTAGGGTCAATTATTCCCCTAGTAGTAAGGCAAGAGTTTCCTGAGTATTCCCTCCAATGGCCGTGCATTATGTATGAGTTTTTAAAGTCTGGCTGCTGCAAAGAGTCACTGTCCCCAGTGCTGCATGAGTACTAGACTCTTTTCGCTTGAGTCCTTTTGGAGAATTCTTTTCTGGCCTCGAGTTGTTTCCTCACATGTATGCGCTGATCAGTAATGCACTGTACCCCTACAGACCCCTAGAGTCGCCTCCCTGTGTAGCTCTCTCCTCTTTCACACTCTGTTCCGCAGACTCACCACCTTGGTTTTAATGGACTTTCCAGACCATTTCCTTCCTTAACTCAAGGATTCCAACAGGTTCTGACTGGATTCCCATTTCCTCCTCCCATCCCAAGGGTAGAAAATTCTCTGAAAGCAATTAGCTGGGGAAATTTTAGGGTTCAACTCATTTGTTTGCCATCACTGAGGGATCATTTTATTGACAGACACCAAGGTTTTGGAAAGCATTTTTTCATACAGGTTGTCTAGTTTTGGTTCAGCTTGGCTGTTTCAGGTGAAACAGTAAGGGGAAATCTGGTCCCTGCTCCGCCATCTTGCCCATTTTGCTCTTTTTTTAGTTCAGAAGGTAAACCCAATCCCGGTCATTCCATCTTGATTAGAAACAGAAGTCTATTTTCAGTTGTTGTTTAGTGTTATCTTGCTTATATATACAAAATTTACCCATTTTCTTGTTGATAGACTTTGGATTATTTCCAACTTCAAGTTACTGGAAATGAAACTGCCATGAACATCCTTATACACGTGTTTTGGTGACTACATGCACTACTTTCTCTTGGGTAAAATACCTAGGAGAAGAGACAGGTCATCAAAGAGGCAGATATTTAGCTTTAAGATACCCTGCCAGTTTTCCACGAGTTCTTTAGTTTAAACCTCCACGATCGACATATGAAAGTTCCAGTTGCTCCACACCCTCATCAGCACTTGACACTGTCAGTGTTTCTCAGCTCAAGCTGTCCTGGTGGTGTCTCCTTTTTATCTGTGTTTCTCTAAGGTGTAACAGTTTTGATCAAGCACCTTCCCACGTGCTTAATGGCCATTAGAATATCACCTTACATGAAGTGTCTATTCCAGTCTTTTGCCCATTTTAAAACTGGATTGTTTAACTTGTTCTTAATGGTTAGTGGGGGCATTTTTATATATTCTGAACATAAATCTGTTATCAAATATTTTCCTGAGAATACCTTTACCCTGTCCATGAAGTATCTTTTCACTCTTATGGTATATTTTGATAAACAAAAGCCCTCAATTTTAATATAGTCCAATTGGTTTATGGTTAGTTCTCTGAGTGTCCTGTTTAAGAAATCCTTGCCTACCCTAAATCATAAAAACATGTTCATGTTTTCTTCTAAAAGCATTACTGTTTTTTCTTCTTCTTGAATACAGCAGCAATAATATGAGAAATTTTATGTAACCTAGAACTTCTTTTTGCTCTTCTCCAGGCTTTCTGTTCAATATCCAACTGCACGACATTGTCAAGAGGGGATGTGAAGTCCCTGGCTGCACATCCTACCGCAGTAACAGTAGGTTCTGACCCCATTACAAGGTCCCCTGATGTTTACATTGTGACCTGCATCAGTTAGCAAAACAAATTTTTGCTTCACCCTTCATTTTGAAGTGTCTGTTCTTTGTGTTTGAAAGTTTCTATAAATAACAGGTTGAAGAGCACTTCTCTCTGGCTGGTGGCCCTAGGAGTAAGTTTTATTTCCTTCTCATTTTTCATTGTTTTCTAGATTCTCTATAATAATCCTGCATAGTAACCAGTAAATGTAAGAAAAGCACACTGGGCAGTTGTGATGAAAATAAAACACAGGATTCCATGATTCTTTCCCACACAGGTGATGCTGACCACACGCATTATGGATTGTAAAGAAACTTGCTTATGAATATCTGTTGGGCAGACACTGTAACAGTCCCATTACTTAAAAGCTTTCTACAGTCAACATATTTTTCCTTGTTAATAACTTATGGTTTTTATGAAAGTCTTGCTCAGGTTTTTTTACTGCTCTTAGTCTTACCTTATGTGCAAATAAAGCCACATGAGTTTTAAAAAGATAATCATTTGCCAAAAATCATTAAGTAACTACGGAGGGCAGAGGGTAGAGATTCCCAGTGACACTGTGCACACTGCAGGAGCGGGAGGACCCCCCCACTCTCCAACACGGCCATCTTTTCCTGCATTGTCACAGGACAGTTTTTACAGACATGTACCCAGTCACCTGACTGGCATTTAGAAATGCAAAATTTACTTGATGGCATTTACAAATTGCCTTTTCTTCAGAATAATTTACACTGTAGAAATGCTTCCATATCCTAAAGTTGGACATGCTATTGTAATGAGGAAGGAAAAAGGGTGTCTTTTAGTGGCTAGTTTTTATATACACACTAAACAACAATATGCACAAATTAGTAATGCTGTCCCTTAAGAATTTACCATAAACATTTTTCTAATTTTCTTTGCTGCTTTCTGTTTTGCCACAAAACAATGGGTCAGCAGGAATTCAATTATGATTTATCTAATTAGTAAAAATAATTTGATAGCAATAATAATTCTTATGCTTTAACCAAAAAATATACTTTTCCCCTCAAATCCTTTGTGGTCCTTAAAGTCCCAGGAGGTAACAAGTTTCAAGTTCAAATTCTGAAGCATGTACACTTGCAGATAACTCCTCTCTAACCTGACTTCAGAACAGTGGTTGGCAAACTGTGGGCCACGGGCAAAATCTGGCTTACCGCCTACTTTCCCAAATAAAGTTTTATTGGAACACATTCGTGAACATTCACTTATGTATTATCTATGGCTGCCCTAGTGCTGTGAAAGCAGAGTTGAGTAGTCATGACAGAGACTCTGTAGCCCAGAAAGCCTACGATATTCACAAATGACCCTGAATTTTTAAAGAAAGAAATGTCTGACCCTACTAAAAGTGTCTAACCTGACACTAAAACTAAGGCTGTTTTAGCCTGGTACTGGCATAAGAACAGACACATAGACCAATGGAACAGAACAGAGAGCCCAGAAATAAACCCAAGTCTCTACAGTCAATTAATATTCAACAAAGGGGGCAGCAGCATAAAATTAAGTAAAAATATCCTCTTCAACAAATGGTGTTGGGAGAGCTGGACAGCTACATGCAAAAAATGAAACTTGAGCAACAACTTACACCATACACAAAAATAAATTCAAGGTGGATAAAACATTTAAATATAAGTCATGGTGCCATTGAAGTCCTAGAGGAGAACATAGGCAGGAAAATCTCAGATATTCCACATAGCGATATTTTCACTGATATGTTCCCTAAAGCCAGGGACATAAAGAAAGAATAAACAAATGTGATCTCATCAAAATAAAAAGCTTCTGCTTGGCTAAAGAAAGCAGCATTAAAATGAAAAGAGAACCAACTGTATGGGAAAACATATTTGCCAATGATAGCTCAGACAAGGGTTTAATCTCCAAAATATATAAAGAACTCACACGACTCCACTCTAAGAAGACAAGCAACCCAATTAAAAAGTGGGCAAAGGACTTGAACAGACACTTCTCCAAGGAGGACATACATAGGATCAAAAGACATATGAAAAGATGCTCAATATTGCTAGCTATCAGAGAGATGCAAATTCAAACCACAATGAGATACCACTTCACACTGGTCAGAATGGCCATCATAAACAAAGCAACAAACAACAAGTGTTGGAGAGGTTGTGGAGAAAAGGGAACCCTAGTGCACTGTTGGCGGGATTGCAGACTTGTACAACCACTATGAAAAGCAATAGGGAATTTCCTCAGAAAATGAAAAATGGAACTGCCTTTTGACCCAGCAATTCCACTACTAGGATTATATCCTAAGAACCCTGAAACACCAGTCCAAAAGAACCTACACACCCCAATGTTCATAGCAGCCTTATTTACAATAGCCGAGTACTTGAAGCAACCTACCTGCCCATCAGTAAATGAATGGATCAAAAAATTATGGGACATTTACACAATGGAATTCTATGCAGCAGAAAGAAAGAAGGAGTTCCTACCTTTTGCAACAGCATGGATGGAACTGGAGAGCATTATGCTAGGTGAAATAAGCCAGGCAGTGAGGGAGGACAAATACCATCTGATCTCCCCTTTAACTGGAACCTAATCAACAATGAACAAGCAAGCAAAATATAACCAAAGACACTGAAATTAAAAACAAGCCAACAGTGACCAGAGGGGAGAAAAAAGGGGATTACAGGGGAAAAGGGTGAAGGGTTTGCAGGAACAAGTATAAAGGATACATGGACAATAACCAGGGGGTGGGTAGAAACAGAGAAGGAAGGTGGGAAGGGCTGGGGTGGTGGGAAAAGGCAGAAAACTGTACTTGAACAACAGTAAAAAAATATGTTAAAAATGATGCTGTTTTAATAAGTATCTCCTCATTTCTTATGTTGCAGAAATAAATATATACTACTGCTTCTCCTGCCCTACAAGGAAGTTTTTTTCTTCTTCTAGTTTTTCATTAGTTTCTAAGATCCCTGTAATAAACAGGTGTAAGTTTTGCAAGAATTTTGAGGATCTAGCCAAGCAAGATGACAGCCACAGCTCCATAAAGCTCCAATAAAACATCAAGAAGAAAGTAGTAAAGTACCACTGGAGACAGTACTGAATCCTTTATTCTCTGAGGTGAAAGACAAGTGATCCTGGCAGCCAAAATGCACGTAAGTAATTATGTTTGAGAACTGTCCTAAAATGTATATTCTCCAAAAAAAATCTATAAATAATTTCAAAAAAATTTTTAATCTCAAATTTCTTATTAATACTTTGATAAGAAAGAATCATATACCAACATATAATACTTTTTGCTCAATTTTAAATTCAACATTCTAAAGTAACTCATAAGCCATTTTTCTTTTTTCTCAGAAGAAATACTTTAAGCATGATAGAGCAATACATACACACACATATATAATTAAGGTTAACTTGGAAAATTAAGAGAGATAGCAAAGTAAATTGATCATTTTTAAAATATTTTCAGTTATGATAGTCTACTTGAGCAACAACTGCAAAAGAACACTGGTAGATTGATTCAACTATTAAGATGAATAATGGTGATAATTCCAAACAGTCATAAATAATACAACTTAATGAAAACAGATGAGAGTACAGCTGCTATAACAAAAATACCATAGACTGGGTGACTTATGAACCACATAAATTTATTCTCACAGTCCTGAAGGCTGGGATGTTTGAGATTAAGGGACCTGCGGAGCTGGTGTCTGGTAAACGAGATATGGGTAAAACTCAAGGTCTAGTTCACCCTGAGGCAAACTGCTCTCCGGCTGTGAACCTATGAGATCAAATATGTTATGTGCTTCCAAACTACAGTGGTGGTCAGGCACAGGACTGACATTCGCCATTCAATGAGAGAAAGATGGAAGAAGAAAGGGAAGACAGGTTCTGAGAAAATCTAAAACCCAATGGAGCAAATTCCATTAGACCTTAAGGTTCGAGAATAATCCTCCTTGGCTTGATGCTCTGCCATCCAGGCCCACAGGGGCAGTGGTCCCATCCCAGCTCTGCTGGTCAGAGTTGGGGCCCACAGGCTCCAGGCTGCCCTGCCCCATATCTTTGGGCAGCCCTATCCCCCCACCACCCATGGCTCTCTAGGATTGAGGTACTGGGATCAGCACAGAGCTGTGCTGGGAGGCCTTGGTTTTTGAAATCTAGGTGGAGGCTGCCATGCTCCCAAGGCTCTGCTGGGTATAGCCCACTACTCCTCCAGCCTCTGAGCAGCACCTGGATAGCAGAATGGTTCAGTGCCAGACTGCAGGGAGGGGAGACCCCCCAAGTGGGGTGGCGCAGAGCTTAGCCAGATCCAGAAGACGCCAGGAGCCCCTCCTTTGCACTCTTCCATTGTCTTGAACAATGGCTCCTGGCTTCTGTCAAGATGGCTGACTAATCTCCTTATCCAATGGTCTCTTGGCAACACCCTCATCTTTCCAGAACAGGCTTTCTCATTCTTTTCAATATGAAGAAGCTGAGAATTTTCCAAATCATTAAGCTCTGTGTTCTGCTTACCTTCCAATTAACAATTCCATCTTGAAGTCATTTCTCTCTTCTTGCATTTTACTACAAGCAGTCAAGAGAAACCAGGCCACTGCTTTAACACTTTGCTTAGACTGGCTTCAGCCCAATCTCTAATTTCATCACTTGCAACTTCTAGCTCCCATACAACCCTAGAACATGAACATGGTTCAGGCAAACTCTTTGCCACTTCATGACAAGCATGGCCAGTACACGCAGCAATATTTTCCAGTTTCCAATAACACATTGCTCCTCTCCATCTCAGACCTCATCAGAATGACACCTACCACTTATATCTCTACCCCCATTCTGTCACTCCAGTCTTCTCTAAGAAGACTGAGGCTTTCTCTACAGTGCTTTTCTGTTTCTCAGCTCACATAAGAATTGCCTTTAAAAGAACATTCACGGCCGTGTAAGCTTTTTTCCAACATGCAACCTCAAAACTTTACCAGCCTTTGTCATTACCCAGTTTTTTAAAAAGTGTCAAAGACTGGGTGCTTTATAAACAGCACAATGTATTCCTCACAGTTCTTGAGGCTGAAAGTCAGAGACCAGGGTGCCAGCGTGGTGCCTTCTGGGCTGCTGACTTCTCATGGTGTCCTCTCAGGGCAGAAGAGCAAGTCTGCTCAGGATTCCAATAAGGGCACTAATTCCACTCACTCCGTGACATAATCTCTGCCCAAAGTCCCACGGGGTGGGGGTGAGGAGTGTGCATTTCCAACATGGCATTTAGACCTTGGTCAGGTTTTCCATTCATTCAGTCATTCAACAAGCATCTTGTTGAGCCTGCAATATCCCAGGAGCTGGACATAGGAAAGTCAACAAGACGGGCCAGACCCCACTTTCAAGGAGCTGACATCTGAGTGGGGCACACAATACAATACAACCCAGGTTTACATCTGGACTCGAAGAACAAATCCAGAACATAATCTACAGGCCCAAAAGAAATTAGACGAATCAGACAGGGATATCAAGAACTTGTCCCAAGAAGGGCCAAGTTCTTGCCCAAGAAATGCACAGGCAAACCTGTGCACACATTCTCTTTTCCTCTGCTCCCTTCTCTCCTGGACTTCCCCTTGAAAACCTTTTCTCAGGGAAGACTCCAACCAGTGTAGTCACACTGAGATACACCCATTCTTCCTCTGAGAAGGGTCTGCATTTTGTTCCATGTAGACATGAGGCATTCCTTGATGTCACAAAGGGACTTTGGGGACCTTCTCAGAGTCATGTCATGCATCCACTTCTAAGGAAGCATGCATCACACACCTGCTCTGCTGCAGGTCAGCACTAGGCTTGTCTAGGCAACAGTGAATAGTTCTACTATGAAACACACAGAGCCTGAAGGGAAGTGGACTCAAAACTGCCCGTTTGTCCCTCCAGCTGTTCTGTCCACCCATTTTCACCCAGCTCTGTGACCCAGGAGGCTGGCCTTCGGGGACTGCCTCAGTGGCTTTTGTCTTCTGTCTTTGGTTGGGTTCAGCTAAAGGGAGTCCATGCAGAAGACGGAGGGAGGAGGAAAGAGAGGGCCGGGTCCTTACTTCCCTGCTTCCTCCCTGCCTGGCCTCGGGTCGGCAGAGGCTGTGCCCTCTATCAAAGATCATGGCTCCCTGTGAAGGGAACTCTTCTACAGCTATAGCCACACCAACAGCCCTCTCTCTAATCACTTCTTGACCCTGAAGATGCCCCCAGAGGGTATAAGCTCCATGCTGGTGCTCCACTACCCTGGGTATGTGGTCTTCTCGCTGACCCCTCTTGACCTGCCCCATCCTAAGGGACATGGGCTGCACGGCCAGCACTGCCTCTGATCAGAGACTGACTCTGGGCACCAGCTTCATTTCAAGCTCCAAGGACTTAGGAGGGTTCAGGGGACAGGTGAACATTCTATAAATGATGCTTCCTCTCAGAATTAGCAGCTACTCACCTCCAAATAGAACAAAACTCAGGGCAGCAACTAGAGTGAGCCCAGTGCCCTGTGCAGAGTAGGGAAGCCCAAGAATGGCCACAGCTTACCTTTCTGTGCTCAGTGGATGGATGTGGGCAGCCGAGCTGGAATCCAAGCAGCAGCAGGGAACCCAGGACACTGAGAAGGAAAAACAGCAAAAGGCAAGACTGTGAGTATGTTCCAGGCAGCAGAAGGCAGCCTGTCTGTCTCGTCATTGAAAGGGAGATGCCAGTCCAATCTGGGGCCTGGGGATGTGACCCAGTGAAGAGGCAAAGGGAGGCCCATGGAGGGGAGGCAGCAGAGCCAGGGGCAGGGCCATAGCAGGGCAAAGATCTGGAATCAAACCCAGTGATACCATTTCCCAGAGGGGTTCCAGGTCAGAGCAGTTAACTTCTTTGGAACTTGTCTCCTTCCTTGTAAAAGAGGAAAGCAACAAAAGCTGGCCCTGAGGTTTGGGGAGGACTGAATGAGATCACGTGCCATGTCTGGCACGAAGTCAGTGCCAAGGCGTGCTTGGCCCTCGGGGAGCTGGTAAGGTCAGGGCTGGGAGCCTGGCCGGGGAAGCTCCTCTCCCACCCCCAGGCTTTCCTGGGTACTTCCTCTGCCAGGGCTGGGCCCATCGGTGCTACATATGTTCTCCTCGGGCGGGATTAGCTGTGTTAAGCCCCACTGTCACCAGCCCTGATTAGGGCTTGTCATCAAATAAAGGGAAGGTGTAGTCATCAGAGCCAGCTGGCCCTGAGACAGCAGGGTGTGCTGGGAGAGCGTGAAGCTTTGGATTCCAACACATTTAGGCTAGAATCCCAACTCCACCCTTCCCATCAGGGGGATCCTGGGAAGGCTGAAGTCTCCGCGCCTCAATGTACTCATGTTCTGTAAGGATCATTGGCGATGACGCAGGTGAAAACAGCGGCACAGTCAGTCACAGGAGACAAGTATTGTCAAGTAAGTTGCCCCAAATTCCCTGATTTCAAATCATCAATGGCACTATTCTAAGTACCCCTGCAAAAGGCCTCTGGCCCTACTTAGGAGCCCTGAATCCTTCCTAGGGTTTAACCCTGAGGGCAGAAGTGAAGCAGCCAATGGTTCTCAACCTTGTTGGAGTCTCCAACATAACTGAGCAATTAAAAAAATGCTACCTGGCCAAGGAAAACTCTCTGTGTGGAGGCGGACATGAGGAGGAAAACCCGTCTGAACCTGGCGTTAGAGTTTATGGAGGTAGAAAGGACTCCCAGGATGTCCAACAATCTAAACTCCATGCTAACCCTCATCTGTATGTAAATGAGCCCTGCCCTAACAGACCACACAGAGCGGACAGGGGCCGACTGCTTAGATACTGCTGGGAGCAGATACTGCTCTATCTCTTCAGCAGGGTGAAGGCACAGGTAACCAGGTGTTGTTCAACGCATCTTTTCTGCTTTTTCTTCGAGCTGCAGCTGAGGCCCCAGTGCAGACCATTCCAAAGAGAAAGGCTGGTGACTTCCGCCAAGATGGAGGCATAGGTGGAGACGCCGTGCTTTCTCACACAACCAAGTTTAGAGACAACTAAATATTAACAACAGAAAACACAGCCAGAACACAGAAAATTGAACTTTTCGGAGGTCTGATGACAACAAATTCTTCAGTCTGACCGGTAAAAGGGGCAAAACCAGCAGCTGGCAGAGAGGGGCTGCACAGGAAAACTTGGTCAGAAGGACTCAGGCGCGCGAAATCCAGGCACAGGGTTGGACCTGGTGGGCAACTCAGCGAGCGACCACGGGGAAACAGCGAGGGAGCAGGGCTGCGGGTTGACTGTGGTTGCGCATTCGTGCGTGGATAGACAAGCGAGGGAGTGGCCGATTGGATGGGAGCCAGCAGGCCCCGGTGGCGAGCGACAGCGGAGGGCACTGCCATTTCCCCACTCGGACCCCACTTCCACATACAGTGTCATAACCCAGCGACTCTGAGTGGCCCGGCCCAGGTGAACCACCTAAGGCGCTGCTCCTCACCCAGCAGCACGAAACAGCAGAGGGGGCCGCCATTTCCCTGCTCTGACCCCGCCTCCACATACAGCGTCACAACCCAGCAACCTGGGAGTCCAAGGCTCCGCTCCTCGTACTTAACGGGCGTGAACACCCAAAAATGGCTCAAGAAGATCTCAAAGCCCCAGAGCTTATAAATCTAAGTGATGAATAAAGAGCAAAACTCTCAGACGCACAGTTTAAAACACTGGTAATCAGGATCCTCACAGAACTGGTTGATTATAGCCACAAATTAGAGAAACATATGAAGGCGAAACTAATTGAAATGAATGGAATTGCACAGGAAACCAATAGTGATGAAAAGGAAACTGGGACTCAAATCAATGGAGTAGACCAGAAGAAAGCAAATAATGGCCAAACAGAAAAGAGTGAAGAAGCAAGAATTCAAAAAAATGAGGAGAGTCTTAGGAACCTCCAGGACATCTTTAAATGCTCCAACATCTGAATTATACGGGTACCAGAAGGGGGAAAGGAACAGCCACCAATGGAAAACTTATTTGAACAAATAATAAAGAAGAACTACCCCAATCTGGCAAAGGAAATAGACTTCCAGGAAATCCAGGAAGCTCAGAGAGTCCCAAAGAAGCTGGACCCAAGAAGGAACACACCAAGGCACATCATCATTACACTAGCCAAGATTAAAATGAAAGAGAGAATCCTAGAAGCAGCAAGACATAAGGGGACAGTCACCTACAAAGGAGTCTCCATCAGACTGTCAGCGGATTTCTCAAAAGAGACCTTCCAGGCAAGAAGGGGCTGGAAAGTGGTATTCCAAGTCATGAAATCCAAAGACCTACATCCAAGATTGCTCTATCCAGCAAAGCTTTCATTTAGAATGGAAGGACAGATAAAGTGCTTCTCAGATAAGATCAAATTCAAGGAGTTCATCATCACCAAGCCCTTATTATATGAAATGTTAAAGGGACTTATCTAAGAAAAAGAAGTTAAAAAAACATGAATAGTGAAAGGATAGCAAACTCACAGTTATTAACAACCACACCTAAAACAAAAGCAAACTAAGAGGACAGCTAGATCAGGAGTGAACCATAGAAATGAAGATCACGTGGAGGGTTAGCAACAGGGGAGTGGGAGGAGGAGAAGGGGGGAGAAGGTACAGAAAATAAGTAGCATAGACGGTAGGTAGAAAATAGATAGGGGGAGGGCAAGAATAGTATGGGAGATATAGAATCTAAAGAAATTGAGACACATGGTCATAAACTAAAGGGGGGTAATGGTGAGGACGGGGAGGTAGGGTGGAGGGGAATGAAGGGGGGAATAGAACAACTGTAATGGCATAATCAATAAAAAAAATAAATAAAACAAAAAAAAAACAAACAGAGAGAAGGGCTGCACGCCTACGTGGACTGAAAACGGAGGTGCCCTCAGCAACGGGGCAGCAGCACCGGAAAGCGCGGGTGTGACCATGGTTCGACCACGGCGCTGGAAAGCACAGCTTTTTCTGGTTCTGTCCTTACTGAGACCAGTAACATGTGCATCCGGGCTCACAAGTCTATGTTCCTCAGTTATGTGACCTTGCATAAATCACCTCCGTGCTGCAGTTTCCTCATCTGTAAAATGGAAATATCATCTGCCCTGCTGACCTCAAATGAGTGAATGTGCGAGAGAGCACATTATGAACCACGCCTACATATCTGAATCACTTGTAACACATCCTGGCACTGTTTACTCATTAAAAAAAAAAAACCAGCTTGGTGTGGTTTTGTTAAAAAAACAAGTGGCAGCTCCATAAATGTGTTAGACCTCAGCCCTCCAAGTCCTTGGCAGACACCTAAGCCACACATCTGTAATGCAACAAGGAGCGATTCTGCATAACTTCTCATCCCAGGCTGTACCTCCAAACTTGCAGGGGAACTTGGGGTAGGGGAGGGAGTGAATTGGAGAGGGGAAGACTCTTAAGTTTTTCTCTGTCTCAGAGGAACTGCTTTCCAGGTTGCCCGGTCACCTCTACTCCCAGAAATTCCTACAGCTTGTTGCCTCACCTCCTTCAGGTGTCTGCCCAGTACTGTCCCTTCTCCCTGAGACTTTGCGACCCTGTAAAAAGCAGCACTCCCTGTCCCAGACCAGACTGTATTTTTCTCCAAAGCACTTACTATCTCATGGACTCTGTCTTTATTCATGTAAAGTGTGCCCTCCACCCACTAGAATATAAGCTCCCCGAGACCAGAGAGTTTGTTTTATCTCTACTGTATCCCCCAGCATCTAACAGTGTGTCTATTATACAGTAAGAACTCAATGCACTGAATTAATAATGAATGATGCAACATCATCTTGACAACCTTTAAAAAGTCAAGATAAATGGAAACAGTGTGAATTGCTACATTCAAAACTGTCCAGAGTAACTTGGGAAGCTTTTAAAAATTCTCCCATGAAAGATTTATAAAAATCAGTAGCGTTTTTGCATTTCTCTGTGATGCCCCCAAAATTGTTCTCATAGGACTGACACAAAATACAGCAGCAAAAGGCTTGTCGATGCCTGTGTTGCAAAAACACAACACGAGTTGTACTTAGATGTTCAGGTGCTTCTTTTCTTTGTCTAGCTGGGCCCCAGTGAGGCCGCGATGCATAGGGGTAACCCGTAACATTCATTCCGGAGCAAAATCTGTTATTAAATGGGCTCTGCTCTGAATGGGATAGAATGAATTCCCCCAGAGGGGAAATTATTCTTTGGCTGCAATAACAGCAGCTAGAGCAATATATAACCCCAGGGGCCAGCGGAAACTCTGCCAAGGGCTAGAAGTTTCCCACCCCTGCTCGGCAGACTCTGTTTTGGGATACCCCACCCTGCTCACACATGCCTATCTAATTGGTAGGCTGTAGCTGTACCCACACCTCTTCAAAACACCGACAACCTAGCCCAAATCCTTGTTCCTTCTGACCCAATCCGAAATTAATGTTCAGGGACTGCGAGAGCATGTGTGTGTCTGTGTGTGCTGCTCGTGTGCTATTTCACTTTGATAGTTTGCTTTGGCAAAGTGCTCCCAGCTTGCGATGTTTTGACAGATTGAAGGCTACCAGGGCCTTTGGCAAACAAATCGCAGTCCCCTCCAAGCGGCGGGGGAAGCCACATTCCTACCACGACTTTCCGATTCACCTTGCGGGAGCAACAACCCACCATTTCACACCAACCAGAAAAAGAAAAAAAAACTTATGCCACTTCCCCAGCGCTGTTCTAGAACTTAAACACACCATCATCTCATTTCCTTGTGTAGGAAGTAACGCTCACTGAAATTCGGCACCAGACCTCCATCCGGGAACTGGGGCTCTGGACTTGTGTGTCTGTCCTGCCCACCCCACCCCCACCCCACCCCTCAACTCTGGGAGGGGCTGTGCACCTCAGTGGACTGAACACCACTTGAGCAGATCAAGTAACAAAACAAGGAAACAGAAAAAAAACTTCTTTTCTTCTTCGGTTAATACCACCCAAGAGATATTCTATTCTGGGAGCAACCTGATCACTAATAAAATTATTCCGACCTTAGGAAAAGATAGCCAAAATCTTAGTGCTGAACTGAAATCTGTACCTACTGCACTCTGGAGATCAAACATGTTGCTAGGCATGCATTTTATGTGTTCAGCTCAATCCTCTACCTTCCTCAGGTGGCAGTTAAGGGTAAAGAAAGCAAGAGACGGAGGTGGGTTACAAATGACATTAGTCAATGAAGACATACGACGTGATGGTTACTATCGATGTCAATGGTTAAAAGTATTACTTCATTTAATCCACAACTATGCTACCAGACACTTTTATGACACCCATTTTGCAGGTGAGTGAACTGGGGCTCAGAGAGGCTGTCACTTACTGAAGGGCACATACTCCCACTGGGCAGAAAAGCCTAGTTCCCGTGCCAGCAGGCAGACCCTTGGCCTGGACCCGTAACCACTGTGCTCTGGGGCCTCATTAGGAAACAACGCACCTCTAAACCAAGCATTTGCGTTCGATCACATCCATTTTCTCCCCCAGTCTTATGAGGCTGCGGCTTCACACATTTTGTTTCACTCTCTGTCACTGCTTGCAAAAATAATCAGAAAATAAGTGGATGCAATAAAACCTCGTTTATCCAACCTCACTGGAGAACATTAGAACTCTTAAAATAATTGAAGCTAACCATTTAAACCTCAACCTTAAAAAAACCATTCTATGTATTCCCTCCGCTTTCGTACATAAAACGTGCTGAGCTCAAGCAACCTTTCTCAGATGGCTCAGGGTCACCCTTGTGGATGTCTGTGCAGCCTGAGGCGGCGGGTGGCCTCGGAGCACTGCGGGTTGGGAGCCCAGAGCCTGGGGCTTTCCGAATCCTGCGGGGCCTTTGCTGTCACTTCCCTGCTCTCAGGCATTGCCTCCTGTGAACGAGCCCTGTCCTCTTAATTAGCTCCCTTCAGGTCGGCTTTGACCTCGGAAACCTCCGACAACGAAGCAGCAGCCAAACCAAGACCATACAGGCTCAGGGGAAAGGACTGCCTGGCTTTTGTGGGGTAAACGTTTCTGTTTAAGAGCATGGACTTCAGGACACCTATTCTAATTGCACACTGGTTTTCACTGCTTATTTCCGGGTCCTCCGCTCCTGCAGCCCTCTGTGTTTTCTGGACTGGGGCCGCTAGAAGAGTGAGGTGTTCTGTCACCGCACTGCTTTTTAAGACACAACGTCTTCGGGAAATCCCTCTGCTCTTGAGAAAACGGTTTCTGGTCGATCTTTGCAGCCAGCAGAACTATCAACTCAGTCCATGCTCGGGGCTAATAAATAGCAAGTGAATCAATGAGTAGCAGGACAGAATGAAGAGAAAGAGAAAGAAGGAGATGGAGGAAGGAAGTATCAGCCACTAAAGAAACGCAAAGGGCTGCTGTGACTGACTTTCCAATCAATGTGTGTTTTCTGTCTAAGTGCATCCCAGAGTTCCGTTGTACATAGAGAAGAAGGAAAAGGGAAACAATCAATCCTGAAAGGAGGATTTCTATAAATCAGAGTCGTTGGCTCTGACCCCAGGAGGTCAGTGTTACCTGGAAGCCCATAAACCTACTTGGACACATAAGGAACGGGTAGCTCCCAGCCCAGTGACCTTGACTCCACTGAACACTTCGGTACAGAATGTTCTAGCAAATCCCAGAGTCAAGTCCTGAGTGATGAGGACATGGTCCAGGTGCAGGGCTGTGCCAGGCATAAAGAAAAATCAATGCTGTCTGAATGCTGCCATCAGTTTATAGGACGGGGTTTGCCAGGGCAGTCCGCCAAAAAAGCAGCTTTATTTCCTCCTAGCCTCTATGCCTACCATTCAGATGGCTCCTACCGGGCTTCCCTGAAACGCTCCAGCTGGTTCTCCCCGGTACGCTGGTGTTCTGCTCCCACCAGACAGCTTGTGTTCCTGCAGAGCAAACCATGGTCCGGAACCTGCTTATGCCAGTTGCTTTGTAATTACATAACGTATTCAAATAATACACAGACCCATGAAACAGGGCACAAATATAAAGAGTAGTTGTTAGTCGTTTCTACAAAAAAAAAAAAAAAGCTGAATGCTTCGAAGAGATGCAGTAAAGGAAAGCAGCCAAGAAAAAAGCTTGCTGGCAAATTAGGTGTGGATGAGACAACTGTAAATGATCAGGGGCAAAAACATAAAACTCCACAATCACTCTGTACTCAGATTGCTTTGCAAATATCCTTCAATTCTCACTCCACTTTAAAGAAACCCAAATGGAAACCCTAGATAATGCCATGGGTGCGGCTTGTGCAAGAGAGACAATCAGGGGTTCATGCTAAAAAAAGGACTTGGCCTCACATCCAAAAATTTGTGAGTGAATGTACATGTGTTTTATGTTAGGAACAAACCGTTAAAGGTGTGTGTGTGTGCGTGTGTGTGTGTGTGTGTGTGTGTGTGATTTGTATGATTTTTTGCTTTAACCTAATTGGTAATTAACTAATGATCCTGACCAAGAAAGAAAAATTTTCTACTTTACTTCTTGTAATAAAAGATCATTATTAATTTATTCATTCAATATTCAACAAGTATTTGTTAAGCATCGACTGGGTAGTGGTTTAGACACCGCTATACCAACTGTCCCTGCCTATTAACACCATGAGGCTCAATACATATTACCCTCCTCCTCCTTCCTCTGCTCCTCCTCTTCTTCCTCATCTTCCTCCTCATCCCTCCTTGTCCTGCCTCGTCCTCCACCCCATTTCTTGGTGATTGGCACAGAGGCACTGATCGACGCCGCACCCCCCCCCCACCATCCCCGGTCCTTCCCAGTTATCACATGTCTCGTTACCTCCGTGGGAATCTCAGTTTTCACTGTTCAGTTGTACCTGAAATATCACTGCTTTGGCTGTTCTCTCTTTCTCTCTCTCTCTCTCTCTCACACACACACACACACACATACACACACACACACATTTTCTTCACCCACTTCTCTCTTCTTTCTGTATTCAGGATCTTTCTCAGTTGCCCCAAAGAACAACCAGCCCCCTTTCTCTGTCTCATTTCCTCAGTCCCTTTCGGTTGTATTTCTAAGCGAAGTAGCTGACAGGCATTACAGTAATATTACTCACTGAAATGTATATCAAGGAAAAGAAAAGCCTTTAAGTTTCAGAAGACTAAAACCAGACACTTGACCTAGGGCCATCAATCTGTAAAATGCTTAAAATGATCCAGAACGCTCTATAAAATCTATAAAAATCACCATCTATCCTTGTAATCTCTCTAATTACATCTGCATTTCTTCAAAGACTACCATTTGAAAGGAGAATCACTGAATCAACTTCATTTCTTGCCAACTTCACCAACTGCTTGGTATTCAGTACTTTTGCTTTCTTCTCTGTTTGCGTTTCAGACGTGAAATGCAGTCATTACACTGAAGCCCTGCGAGGGGTGAAGGCAGAGACCTGAGCAGGAGCGCTGGCCCCAGGAGGCTGTGCAGGCTGCACCCTGAGGCAGCCTCACCGCTCGTTGCAGTGCTTCTGCGGGGGACGCTGTTTCCTTCCACTTGGTCACTGAACAAACACATAACGACATAGCTGTGCATACAGAACAAGGTGCAAAATTTGGAGCAAGGCTTTAGAAATATAAACACTCAATCCCTTAGTACCTCTTCCTCTCTAAAGACTTGGAACAGGTGACCAGGTAACAAACTTCCTCAATGTGGCCTTGACTGACCCTTTGGTTCCAAAGGACTTCACTTACCATGCATTTTGCCCAGTATCCAGAGCTCACCCAACATTCTGTGACAGCCTCTAACCACTCCCATCAAGAGTTAAAATCTATGTCTCTTCTGCTACTGGGTTTACTGTGATTCTTTTTTATTACACACTCTGAACAGGGCAGAGATACTCTTGCTACATTACTACTCGGGGCTGCTCTTTCTCTTTCGATGAGGAAGCTGGCTTTCTGTTTTTCTGTGGCTTGGCAAAAACTGAGCAGGGATTTTTAAACTAAATCTCTGCTTATCAGAATTGTGAATCCCCTTAAATGTTTTTTCCTCTCAGGGACTTTCTTGGCAACTGACTTCTAATTTTAACCTGTTTTCTCTATAGGTGGAGAAATCCTTCAGCTTCTCCAGTGGACCTGGATGCCTTTTGGTTGCCCCGATAGATATTAGAAAGCCCTTAATAGGTGTGTTTCCCAACCACCAATTTTATCAGAGACCTCTGACTCTCCAGGTAACCAGAGCCCCTTTCCCCAGAACATTTTGAAAAGCATTTAAGCAAAACACTCTAGGTTTGTTTTTGTTTTTGCTTTTCCAATTTACATGGCTCTAGAGACAGAATGCAAAATAGTCTGAGTCCCTGGCTTAAGAAGGAGAGCGGATAGAAATCTCTGCTGAGCTCCCACAGAGAACCCCAGACCTCACAGCAGGGCTCTGGGGGGAGGGTCCTGCTGAGAAGCCCTTCCCAAACTCTCCCTTAGAGGGACCCTAGTGGTGGAGGCCGTTCCAGACTTCCAGAGTTCTGCCATAAGGGTAGCAAGGTGACGTCTAGCTTTCAACTACTCCCATCCCCATTTCGAGTCCGTGAGCAATTTCTCTAAAATAATGCGCAGCTTGGAGGTGAGCCCACCAAGAACCCTTGAAGATGCCTAAGGGCATCCACCTGACCAATGCTCGAGCCCTGGTTGGGCAATCGTAACTGGCACCATCGTAATAACACATCATAGAATGTTTTCCTTTTTATTGCAAGCTCTGGGCATTTGGGCTAACATATAGTTATGGGGGGGGACTGCAAAACACCCTTAGTGATTCAACTTTGAAACAGAAGGATTTCCTTCCCTTCTTTTTTAGATTCCAAATCAATTAATTTAAAGAATATCCTGAAATTGCGAGATGAGTTTCATCAAAAACCTGTTACTCATTGCAATTACTTACCTGTACAGATCAAGATTTTCTTAATACTATGCAGCTAAAACAAGTGTGAAATCAACCAGACGCTGAGGCTGATGTACCAGCTACCAGCTATACATCCTGATTTCAAATTTTGGTGTTTATCCAAACAGACTCATTGGTCTCATAATGTGTAAATACTACGAAGTTGAACATGTAAAATAAATTTATCTTAATAAAATGCTTTTATTGGCTATTTTAAATATTGAGATTTTACATAAGATTTTGAAGACTTTTTAAAAAATATATTTTGATTATGCTTCTACAGTTGTCCCATTTCCCCCCTTCATTCCCCTCCACCCTGCACACAACTCCCACCCACAATCCCCACCTTTAGTTCGTGTCCATGTGCCATGCATGTAAGTTCTTTCTCTTCTACATTTCCCATACTATTCTTAACCTCCCCCTGCCTGTTCTCTACTTACCATTTATGCTATTTACTCTCTGTACCTTTTCCCCCTCTATCCCCCTCCCACTCCTCTGTTGATAACCCTCCATGTGATCTCTATTTCTGTGGTTCTGTTCCTGTTCTAGTTGTTTGCTTAGTTTGCTTTTATTTTTGTTTTAGGTGTGGTTGTTAATAACTGTGACTTTGCTGTAATTTCACTGTACATTCTTTTTATCTTCTTTTTCTTAGATAAGTCCCTTTAACATTTCATATAATGAGGACTTGGTGATGATAAACTCTTTGAACTTGACCTTATCTGAGAAGCATTTTATCTGCCCTTCCATTTTAAATGATAGCTTTGCTGGATAGAGCAATCTTGGATGTAGCTCCTTACCTTTCATGACTTTGGAATACTTCTTTCCAGCCCCTTCTTGCCTGTAAGGTCTCTTTTGAGAAATCAGCTGATAGTCTGATGGGAACTCCTTTATAGGTAACTGTCTCCTTTTTTCTTGCTGCTTCTAAGATTCTCTCCTTATCTTTAATCTTGGTTAATGTAATTATGATGTGCCTTGATGTGTTCCTCCTTGGGTCCAACTTCTTTGGGACTCTCTGAGCTTCCTGAACTTCCTGGAAGTCTATTTCCTTTGCAAGATTGGGGAAGTTCTCCTTCATTATTTGTTCTAATAAGCTTTCAATTACTTGCTCTTCCTCTTCTCCTTCTGGAACCGCTATAATTCAGATGTTGGAACATTTAAAGATGTCCTGGAGGTTCCTAAGCTTCTCTTTTTTTTTTTTTTTTAATTCTTGTTTCTTCATTCTTTTCTGGTTGAATGTTTCTTTCTTACCTCTGGTGCACACCATTGATTAGAGTCCCAGTTTCCTTCCTATCACTATTGGTTCCCTCTACATTTTCCTTTATTTCACTTTTCATAGCCTTAATTTTTTCATCTAATTTGCACCCAAATTCAACCAACACTGTGAGCATCCTGATCACCTGTGTTTTGAACTGTGCATCTGATAGGTTGGCTATCTCTTTGTCACTTAGTTGTATTTTTTCTGGAGCTTTGATCTCTTCTTTCATTTAGGCCATATATATATTTTTTTGGGGGTGGCGGGGTTCAGCACTCCTGCTATGTATAAGGGGCAGAGCCTTAGTTGTTCACGAGTGCGGGGCAATCTACCTCACGGTGTTGTGACACTGTATGTGGGGAAAGGGGTCAGAGAGGGTACAGTGCCACTTGCTCTGTTCCCTGAGGGTTTTCAGTCACTTCCCCCACTTCCCACAAGCAAAGTGGGTCCTTCTGGTGCTGATTCCCAGGTTGGTTGGCTTGTGTACATTCTAGGACCCTGTGGGTCTCTCTAATGAACTCTCCCGTGAGGCTGGGAGTCTCTCCCGCTGCTGCCTCAACACGCACAGGTGTTTTCAATCGGTGGTTTGAGGCTTTATTTCCCTGCACTGGGGCCGAGGTTTTGAGGTCTGTCTCACTCCCCAGGGGTTCCTCTCGGTTTATCTGCACCTGAATGTGGGACCCCCCAGTCCTCAATCCACCGCCTCACCCAGTCCACCCACTGCTGCCGGGCCACAAGTCCTCTCCACCTGGCCACCCATCTCCGCTCTTCTACTGGTCTGGATGGATGTCTCTTCTTTAATTCCTTGGTTATCGGACTGACATACAATTTGATTTTCTGTCAGTTCTGGTTGGTTTTTGTTTTTAAATTGTTGTTGTCCTTCTTTTGGTTGTGCGAGGAGGCACAGTGTGTCTACCTACACCTCCATCTTGGCTGGAAGTCCTGATCGAAGACTTTTTTAAAAGGGTCTATTAGCTTAAAGTTTGGAAATGGTCTCGATGGCAGGGACAGCAGTTCCCGGCACAGGGCCCTCCTTCCGACCACTCCGAGGGACTGTGGCACACAGGAGTGAAGGGCTCCCAGCCCTGGTTTCTGTTCTACCAATGAGAGACACTAGTGCTTGCTCCGCTTACCTCTCATGGTGGATGTCAGGATCAAAGAAAAAAATGTAGGGGAAAGTCATAGATGTGAGCAGAAGGGACTAGAGATGTCACCTTTTAAATAATCCAGATCAAATAATTCAAAATCTGAGGAGATGCAGACAGAAGACAATATTTTTCTAGCCCTTCAGGTAATTTTATTATTCACCCATAATATATATCCACTGATCTGGTAACACATTTATTAAAAAATATCTGAGGCTTAAAATTTTTTTCATTAAAAAATGGCAGGATACAACCCTGGCTGGTGTAGCTCAGTGGATTGAGTGCGGCCCTATGAACCACATGATCACAATTCGATTCCCAGGCAGGGCACATGCCTGGGTTGCAGGCCAGTTCCTAGCAGGGGACCCACAAGAGGCAACCATACATTGATGTTTCTCTCCTTCTCTCCTTCCCTTCCCCTCTAAAGATAAATAAATAAAATCTTTTAAAAATGGCAGGATACAGCTTAGAACTCGAGCTACTTGGATCTCAATGCAAGCACCTCTCACCCAGCACACAGCTCCCTCGGCCTCAGCCACCCTTCCAAATAACCCACTTATCAGAAATGTGTATGCAGTATATAAAAAATACCAGTGAGACGCAGACCCTCAAAGCTATTTGCTATAAGAAACTATAGACTAAATCTCAAATATCAAAATTCTCGTTCTCTTTGGAAGAGGTCCTCCACTTACCTGAGAGACCCCATGAAATGGGGAAACATGATGCTGTGGTCCAAGGGAAAAGCAAAGGCTCCTGGGAGATGGGGCCAATTTCCTACAGGTGGGAGTGGTGTTCAAACTCCTACAGAAGGAACAACAATGCTATTTTTAGTGTAGTGCTCAGGAAGATTGTACAAGCTATGATTCTATAGCCTAAGTAGGCCAATGAAACCAGAAGTGAGCAAATGGAAGACATGAGAACAAAAATTCCACTGACCAGTTATAGTTACCAGATTTTCCAATTGAAGTTTGATGATGTATGAACATTTGGTACCAGATTTATAGAACACGCAGCACAGTGACTGATTTACAGATGTTCAATAAATACCTATCAATAATTATCTCTGTGGACCCTGAAAAGGAAAATGCCTACTAAGAAAGGCTCCTGGTGGCTAACAAAATTTAAATTTAAAACAAAAAACAAACAAACAAAAAAAAACCCAAAGCCTATCAGCCATTTCTACACAGGGGCCTCTCATATTAGCTGCATTCCGGGGAGAAAAAAACCTGCCCTGAACTGCCTGCCCACACTGTGTTTCTGCTATCTGAACCAGCCCTCATAAAGAGTTCTTCACGTCCCATTTCAACAGTACTACTTGATGCTTTCCCCATCCAGCCAGAGCTATGCAGCTCCAACCAACTGAGCAGTGCCAATCAGACTGTGAGGATGCAGTCCTCATTCGTATGAGGATAGACCAATCAGAAACCAGGGGCAGGGACTAATGTCTATATAAGCCAACTGCCCCCTGGCTCTGGGGGTACGCTGCCTTTCCACCAAAGACTGAATACTGTGTTTCCCTGGCTGAGCTAAAACACCAAAGATGTCCCCCTGGAACACAGCAGAGGCGACCAGCACAGGCCAGAGCTGACTAACATAGCAGAACGAGGCATACTGGCAAAGAGCAGAGCAGACCAGGGAGGAGCAGAGCAGAACTGACCAGCCAGAGAGGGTCTGGCACTAGGGTTGCCTCACAGCCACGACGTTTTGCACTGAATAAAGTTTCCTTTTTCACTGCACCCCAAATTGGGGATTACTGTTGGCTTTAAATTGGTGCCAATAACCACTAATTAACTCTTCAGACTCCGAGATCATGGGCAAGCTTTCAGTAGGCAAGCCTGCGTCGGAAATTTAGCCCCATCTATCCCAGGTTACTTAGCCATAGGAAAGTCATTTTGCCTCTGTGTCTTGGTTTCCCCAATGTGCAGCTGCTCTTCTTCTGTTTGGATCTTCAATACAGCCATTTCCTTTGAGTGAGAGGTGAATAGCAAGGGCGGAACTGGGGGACCAGCATTAATCTCAGAAGTGGGTAAAAATACTAACAATACAAAGAAATGATGTACTGACCCACGCTACAACATAGATGAACCTTGAAAATATTCTCCTACATGAAAGACACCAGCCACAAAGGTCATATTGTATGATTCCATTTACAAGAACTATTCAGCATAAGCAAATCTACAGAGACACAAAGCACATCAGTAGTTGGGGTGGGGAGGCGCTCATGCGAGGGTACAAGGTTTCCTCCTGGGGTGACAAAAACGTTCTAATATTAGATTATGGTGATGGTCGCACAGCCCTGTGAATATACTAAAAGCCATCGAATTGTAAACTTTTAAAAATGGGCGAAGTATGTTATGTGCATTACATTTCATTAAAGCTTTTAAAATACTGCCTAGTGAACTACTGCAAGAGCTGCGACAGTTCAAAGAGTAGACATAAGCCCAGCGCCTGGTAGAGAGTGACACTTGGGAAACAGTAACTCTGATGATGCTCATGCAAGAAAAGGTGAAGCAACACTTAAAAATGTGATCACAGGAACAAAAGGAAGCTAACACCCCTCACCCACAAATACTGCTTTATTCAGAAGCCATCACTGAACAGAGTTTCTAAGCATTGTCAAGGGACCCAACAGTTTCAAAGTCTATGAACAGCCTCAGGTTTGGCTGAAATGTAATGGAACTTGGGAAGCAAAACCATGGCCCAGCCTCCTCTCCTCCTGCACCTCCTTCCTGACAAAGACAAACAAATGAAGCACGGTTTCTGGGTGTGCCCAGGGGTCCTCTGCAATAAAGCCAGAGCTTTCCAAAATCAGTGGCTTCCAAATTCTTCCCAGGACATCACATTTCCTTCTCACTAGGAAGGGAGAATGGGAAGACAAGTTACAGGGACGTAAGAAAAGACAGTCATGGGAACCAGAAAATTCTATTCACAGGAGAAAATAATCAAGATTTCAAAAGTTACCACCGGCCCTTTCTGAAGGTTATTAAGAAAGTAAAGCCTCTTAACTATAATCACCCCTAATTAGCCATCAGCAACTCATGAAATTACTCATGGAACTGAAGACCCTTAAATTCTTGGGTCTCAGCCAGAAGTTGAGATCCACCAGGAAGAAAGCCAACAAGTACAAATTGGAACAGTTAAAACTCCTTTGGATCTGAGGCACGGTCTTGCTTCTGGCAGGTACGTGGGAAGATGGGCTACGACTTGAGAGTCAGATAAAATCTTTGCCACACTCCTGATGATCAGCAATTAATCAATAATTATCTACTCAGTATGTGGTGTCCCCAGGTCCGCTGCAAGGGAATAAGAGGAGGATGAGTCAATGCAGGATCCCTTTTTACAATCTAGCTTAGGTGGGTAAGATTTAGGAACATGCGATCATCTGGGAAAAGGATGGTGTTATCCAGAACAGCACAGGGTAGATGTTGTTACACCGAGGCCCAATGTACTAATGAAGCCAGTTCAAGACAAGGAGAATCACTGTGGAGGGCTGGTGGGGCACCAGCAAGGATGGTGGGACTCAAAATCAGCCCTTAGACTGCGCGGGTTACGAGTGAACAACCAAGAGCAGTGCTGTACGCACCGCAGTCTGAAAGACCTGGGTCTGAGACCAGCACCCCATTTATCACCGGGTGACCTTCGGCAATGAACCCCTTGTCTTTCCATTTCCTCATCTGTAAAACAGGGATACCGTTTGCTACTACCCCATAGGGTTGTTATATTAATAATTATTTATTGAGACTGTATTACCTGGGTGCTACACACACACGCACACACACACACATATATGCATGGTCCCTGCCTTGAAGGAGCTCACAGTCTAGATGCCAGAGGGCCATATACTTTAAATAAACTGAAACATAAATAAAATTGTGGTAAGAACCTTGGGTAAAAAGTCCCAGGTACCTCAGAAAGTGTGCTGGGCAGGGGTCAGAGAAGGTGCCTCTGAGGCAGTGACCTTCACGCTGGGGCTTGAGGGCTGAGCGTCAGCCAGGTGACGGCAATGGAGGCCATGCGGCGAGGTGACAGGAACCTGGCCGTCCAAGGAGAATGTGGGAAGAGCTGACCCCCTATTTACCAGACTGTGGTAAATGAAGGTGGAGGGGGACAAGGGGAAGGGAGGTCTCAGAGATGACTCTCCAGATTTCTGGTGGGTGGAGGTGGCGAAGGGAGGTGCTCCCAGAGCACCTGGTTTTGACAGGAAAGAAAGGGCACCGTTGAGGGGAGAGGGTGTGATGCGAAGCAGTGTTTTCCAAATCAGGCAAGAAGTCAACCAGAAAAACATCTTACGTTACTGAAGGAATTTGAAAACAGATTTACAGCTGCTGCTGATGACCATGAACTTTGTCGTCTGTGCGTGTTTTGCCTTCAGATCTTTGCTGAAAATAGAACGAAGCCATTGTGATGAGCATGTCATTCGAAATATGACATCTTTCATCTCTAGCGCATCCTTTTAAGATTTATATTTTCAATGTATGTTTTATATGCTCACATAATACATTGATGGGTTAAAAACTAACTGAACACACATCGAAGCTGTACACTCAAACATTTTTCACTGGTGGGGTGTGCAACCAAAACAACTGGGAGCCCACGGCTCTAGAAATGGTTTTGACCAGTCTTTTGTCAGATTTGATGAAATCTGACAGAGTGGGTTTTTCCCGTCACGTGGTTGTCCCAGGGGCGTCTGCACCAGCACTGCAGTCTCCTCGGTGGTCCCTGGGCCCCCGTGATTAGTACTGTGTTAAATCGGCTCTGCGTTTCAAACTGCCGGCCACGACCCACTAGTCTTTCACAAAATCAATTCCGTGGGTCATGACCTGCACTTTTTAAAATAAAATAGAAAAGAGATAAAAAGAAGAGAGAACTCCAGTGTTTACCACACACAGTAAAGGGAGGTATTTCTCACCCCGGCTCAGTCAGGAAGGTTAAGAGCCCCCTGCTTTGGAACCCAGAGACAGTGGAAGATTCTATGGCCAAGATAAAAAAAAAAATTGTGAAGATAGGCAAAGCCATTTTGTCCAAGCCCCTGAAAAGTGGCACCAGGAGAATTTTTGATGAGATGGGGAAGAAAGACCCATCGTAGGTTCTGGAGCAGGGAGGGACCTGACAAAAGCGAGGTTTCCCAAAGACCCGCTTGGCCACAGAGCACAGTGTACGGCTGTGTAAACGCGCGATCTGTGGCGCCCAGTTGCCTTCTGGGGTTTGCTTCTGCTGATTTACAACCTTTCTTGACAGTGAACAAAACGTCTAACAATCCAGTTTCTGTTCCAGCACATGCTCCCTGCGGGTGGAAGCCCCACCTTCCTTCCTCTGCACAAAGATCTGCAGGAAGGCTGACAAGTCCCCCGATTTGGTTCAGGCCAAAGTCACAGTCCCCACACATGGGGTGCAAGTGGCAGGAAGCTTCAAGGCTCACCATGGTGGGGACAGAGAGAGGGGCCACAGCAGATCTAACCCAGGGCAAGGAATGGCTCCCCAACCCCAGAAGGTGCCACTGTGCCCTGGGCAATGCATTGCTCTGCTGCTCCCACCCACAGCCCACCTCCGAGGGTCCCTCCTGCCCCTTCTCCAAGGCCTCACCAGAACTCCTGGAAGACCCCCCTGATTTTAGGCCACACTTTGAAAGAGAAAGATGTACTGGGCTCCCCACATCTGGGTTCCTCCCCACTGGCAGCCACACCCCCACTGCAGGGCGAGTTCTGCCTCCCGCCCTCCCACACTCAGGACTCTCCCCCTGGAAACCCCACAGTGTAAAGCAACCGCCCAGGCTAACAAAAGCCTAGTCCCCGGGAGAGACAGTGACTCGCCAGCACAAGAATGAGGACCAAAGATCTCAGGAAGACCCCAAATCAGCACCCAGTATCACATGGTGAGCCTGAGACTCAGAACCTGCCCGTTGCTCTGTGAAAGCCACCTGTGAGGGTCCTGATCCTACATCCCGGCCCGGCCGGTGTTCACCATGATCACCAACGCGTTTTCTCTCGCCCTTCTGCCATCATCACGAACGTTCATCTCTGAGGCCCACTGTTGGCAGCGCCCCCTATTGACGATCCAGCTGTCTATGTACAGAGAACCAGATGGCAGCTCCCTACATCAGTGTGTCTGTCTCACCCACTCTTGTGTTCCAGCACCAGAGAAGTGGAAGAAGAGTCAGTTACTAAGCACCAGACATGGGACATAAGTTATGTTACTTAATCCTCCCAGCAAAACTGAGGCCACACCGTGGGCCGAGGGCAGGGTGGGGACGAACACAGACCACCAACACTGGGGCTGGCCTTCTCTTCACTCTCCTAGACGCACTGCCTCCCACCTGGTGGAGGACCTTGCACAGCTGGACACTCAGTAAATAAGCGAATGGCTGGGTGAACGAATGAGTAAGCAGGACTGGCTCTACCTCACCGATGTGCTAGGAGACGAAACATTTCGGGAATGACTATTTATTGCATCATGAACATGACCTAGAGCAAAGTACAGCCAAGGTAAGCAATATTATAACCTATTATTTTGATAATAACAAGGAAACTGAGGACACTAGCGAACATCTATTGAGTGATTACTGTGTGTCAGATAGAATCAAAGTGCTTTATACATATAACTCATTTTGTTCTCACACCCCTGATGTAGTCACCATTGGGAAATGGAGACACAGAGCAGTTAACGAACTTTTCCAAAGTCACCCAGCTGGCAGGTGGCAGAGTCGGCTCTCAAACCCAGGCAGCCAGAGCCCAGAGTTTATGCACTTAACCCTCATTCGACAGTGTCTTCTGCCCCACACAAACGGGGCTGGCTTAAAAGATCTCAACACGGGTTGCTGGTGCAGGTCTTTTCCCAGGTATCATCTTCGGGGACTGAATGCGTGAAGTCCTGCGGTCACAACACAGCAGAGTGGCCCATGGCCCCTGCAGGCTGGCACCGCCCTCCTGAGGTCCTTGAGTGTGTGTATGTGGGGCAGTCCGGTCACCAGCTAATGAGCTCACAGTGCCTACCGGCTTAGGCTTCGTGCAAGACACTTGATATGACGAGGGGGGTGTGAGGTGGGGGGGTACTGCCCTCCCTCCTCCTTGAGGAGTCTACACATGTATTGACTGAGGCAGAACAATAATTTTTTTTCAATACACAAATGAATATTTCTTTGACAATGACAAATTACCTCAGACTGTGTGCCCAGTGGCTGGCACAGGCAAAAAGGAGCCCCCACACCCAGGGCAGTAGGTAGCGCAGCAGACTTTGTGGTGAGCACACCCTTACTCTTGCTATACGCTGGGCACTGCACCACAGACTTCACGTACCATCTCATCTAATCGCATAGAGATCCCACGAGGTAGATAACTCTGCTGCCCCAGGTTACAGAGGGGAAAACTGAGACGCAGAAGGGTTAGTGGATTTCCCACAGCCCACAGCTAGTAATCGGGCACGCTGGTGGCCTCAAAGCCAGGCAGCGTGACTCCGGGGTCCACCCTCTGAACCCTGCACTGGATGCCTCTGGGTTGGGGATCCTCCATGGACCAGACAGGCTTGAAGGATTAGGAGAATGTGAGTTGGCATCTCAGGCACAGGGAAGTCATAGGTGGCTGAAGGATGACGTTTGGGGGAAAATGAAGGCTTCTGGAACCTTCCAAAGAAAACGAGGGACTCATGCATTTTGTGAATAAACAAACACTCCGGTGGAGAGAGAGCACATTGTGAATGAATGACAAGGGGTAGGGGACCAGGGAGTCTAGTCTCTTGGTCTAGAGCCAAGCCCAGTGAGCCAAAGGGGAGGTGGAGAGGAGCAGGCTGGGCAGTGGAAATCAGGGAGAGGCTGTCCACGCTGTCCTGAGGTGGTAGGCAGTGGAGGAGGTGCATTCACAGCGTCTTCTGCACCCCTCAGCTGCAAAGACGCAGGGCGTCTTGGAGAAAGAACTTTGGCTGGAGAAAGGAGAAGGCTGCCAAGAAGGGCAGGCAAGAAAGCAAGAGGCAGAAAAAGAGGTGCTCTTGTGTCTTGGAGGTATGCCCCACTTATAATGGGAGCATTATCCAGAGCAGGAAGAACGGAGGCAGGGGCACCCTTTAAATAGCCTTCCTAAACAATGTGGCGGGCGACGTGCCAGTCCACAGTGGAGACACAGAAGCTCAGAAGCTTAAAACAGGGTCTAGAAGCTTAAAAGAAAAGGGAACATCTTCTCTTTTAACAGACACCAAGCATGCTGGACGGGGAGCTTCTCACGGCCAGGGCTACGTTTTTCTCACCTTTATATCTTTACCCGCCTGGGCCTGGTGCAGATGGCCACGTGATGAAAGTCTGATGAATTAACAGGTGAACAGATGAATGCAGGGATGACTAAGGATGTTAGCATGTCTCTAACAGACTTTAACTTCCTGGAAAGCAGGCTCCACGTCTGGTTACACTCTGGCTGCTATTGCTGATGCTCACTGAATGTCCACAGCCTGCCCTAGGACCGGGGAAGGCGGGCCAACACACCTCAATGTGTGTTGTTGCCTCCAGAGAGGGCCCAACCCTCCGGGACCCCTCCCGTGGCCATCGCCACTCTCCACAGCTCTTTCAGGGAATCCCAGCCCCGCCAGGAGGGCACTGGGAAAGCTGACCTTGTGGCCTCAGGCTGGTCACATTTCCAGCCTCTTCCTACTGGGCCAGAGGCAGCCAGAGGAATGTTCTCCTGGTGCTCCCTCTGCTCCGGGTCTTTGCGGAGCCCCACGCAGAGCCCACCCTGTTTCCTAGTCACATTCACACCCAGCCACCGAATTCCTTCCTTCCCACGGAACCTCTGCACCACAGACTGTTTTGTTTGCCCACAGCAGCAGGACAACCTACAGAGTATGAATTAGGAGGAAGTGTTGAGAAGACTGTTAAAACTCCCAGGATACTTTCAAGTTCGCCCCCTTACAGTGGGTTGTGTTACTTATTAAAGCAAGCACCTGACTTCTCCTTTCTTACCTGGAGAAATTAGGTAATCAGCCTAGATTAGTTCAGGACTTCAACACAAATTGCACCCTTTTCATGGTCATTAACACTGATGGAATTTGTATTTGCTTTCGGTCCTAAAAAAATATTTCCCAGGTAACTAAGCAAACCTTCAAGGGCAGAAGAATCAGGCAGGAGACATATTTAAAATAAATGAGCCAGTTGCTCCGGCTTCTGCACAGTTGCTTTTTCCACTTCAGGCGACAGGATCCTGCAGATCCACGGGAGAAACCCACTGAGTGGGAGCCCTTCCTCTACCCCACATACTACTCAGTCATTGGTTCACAGCACTTGATAAACCTGGTTGAGTTTCTTTACTTCTGTGTAAGTCTGATGTGGAGAACTCCAACTGAGCAATTGTGTATCGTTATGATTTATGCTCATCCTTCCTTCCCGTGACGTGGGATTACAAAAGGGGAAAGACTCCTTGAAGATTAATTTTGTATGCTCCTGCTGCCCAGAGTAGCAGCTGGGGCGCCGTAGGTGTTTGGTGATGACAGACAGCTGACTGACGTTCAGTCTCACGTGGAGGGCCTTCTCTTCAAGGCGTGAGTGCGCTGTGCTTCCAAGGTGCTGCTACCCAGCCCGGGATCTGAACAGACACTCTCCTCTTCTGTGCTAACTGCTCACTGTTTCTGAAATTCACACCAGTGAAGTCACCCTCTGTGCCACTCTAACGCACACAAATGAACAACTGCGACGCGAGGCTGGCCACTCTGCCTCGGAATCAAAGCCCCAGGGACACACTCCCGCCTTCCTCCCCTCTCAGACACAACCTCTCCCCAGCATCCTCTGCCAAAAGCGGTTCGTAATTCCCGGTTACAGTTATCAAAGGAAACAAAAGCAGACAGCCACAGTGCGGGAACTACAGAGTTTCCGACATGCCACCAAGGCTTCTCCAAGAGATCCATCTTATTCTGAAACCCTGTATACCCTACAGCCACCTGGTGAGAGGCAGGCGGCTGTAGCACTAAAGGCGGCTTTGGCTCAGACCAAGCTACCCTCCGTCCTGGGCTTCCTTCTCTTTCCTCTGACACAAGGCCCAGGTGCTGCCACCTACAGATGGCTTCCTGGCAGTCTGACAAGCACCTGGGTACAGGTACCCACACAAGCGCACACACACAAAAACACACCTGTATGCTGGGGAAGGAGGGTGTTCCAAGTGCACTTAGACTGAAAGAACAAACTCTCAGAAAGTACCACATTCATCTGCAACATAGATCGAGGGGAGATGCTTCAGGGCTGGGTGGAACACTGCAATGTGAAATTGTTTTAGGGGTAAGTCTGTCTATAAAATTATACGTTTACAGAGGAAAATTTAAAACTATGGAAAAATATAAGGAGAAAAGATAGAATTACTCGTAATCTCACAATCTGGATTATCCACTGTGAAACTCTTTGGTGTTCTTCCTTCTGGCCTTTATTCTATGCAGAATGCTGACACATATTTTCTGCATGTTTTCCACATATTTCTACATAAACAAAATCATCTATACAGTTTTGCATTCTGTTATGTTAAAGCATGACCTTCTCACTAGTAATCTTCAGAAATCTTTTTAATCACTGCGTAACAATGGTTCATCCTATGGAAGCCAGGTAACATGTCTAGCTAAGTTCCCTAACTGTTGGACTCTGTGATGAACATTTTTGTATAAAATTCCTTTTCTGCTATGCTGCTTAGTTCCTTGTGATGGATTCTTAAAAATAGAATCACTAAGCCAAAAGTTATGACTATTTAAGATCCTTCATACACACGGCCTATTTTCAAAGAGTAACTCCACCTAAAATCCCACAGGTAGTAAGTAGATGGAATAGACATAGTTGCCAAGTGTTAGCATTATATAATCTTTCCTAAATTGGTAATTAGTTAGGATACTGCAACAAACCATCCCAGCATTTCAATGCCTTAATACAACAAAAAGCCGTTTGCTCAATGCACTGTCTCATGTGGGCAGGCAGGGCAGCCGTTCTGCTCCGCACAGTCACACAGAAATCCAGGAGCCCGGGCTCCTTCCTCCAGCAGCCCCCGCACTGCCTTAGGCCTCAGAAACCCTGACTATTTTTTTCCCACCCAGTGAACAAACAGGGGAAAAGAGAAATTGTGGCAGGTCGAACTAGCAGCTCCGTAAAGGCAGCTGACGCCACCACCCCTCATGCTCTATTACGCAGCTTAGTCAGGGAGCCCCACGCACCACGTGAAAGCAGGCGATGCGCCCGGCCCGCCTTCCCAGGAGGGAGGCTTCTGTGGGCTCCCCTGGCACCCGACGGGCATGCAATTCATGTGTTTGTTGCAACAGGCAAAACCAAAGAGAGGACCTCATTTTAATACGTACTCTTTTGACCTTTAGTAAAGTGGAATAGATTTTCATTTTTATTAGCCACGTATACTGTCTCTTTCTGCAATGTCTTTACCAACGTTTCTGCAGTGCTAACAACGCTCTGAACTGAACTCTAAGAGCTCTTTCTGACCTGAAGGGTGGTAGCCCTTAGCTTGTCAGTGACCCCTTTTAAGTTAGATTTTTGCCTTTTAATTTTGTTTATAATTTTTACGTCAATAAATATTTATTTTATGTCTTTGAATCAATCCATTACATCCTTTGTGACTTTTCAGATTAATATCTTATCAAGGAATCACAAAGCACAAAAAAAAAAAACTGGGAGATTCTAGCCCAACTCCCAAACTCCATCATTTTGAATTCATGATTTACAGATGAATACATTGATACACAAGGAAATAAAATGACTGGTGCAAGGTTTTCAGTTAGTTGTAGACAAAGCTGGGGTTGGAGATTTAAAACACATATTAAGTGCACCATACATGACAGGCTAGGCTAAGTGCTTCTCAGAGATTTTGATTGATTCTCCAGATAACTCTCTGAGGAAGGTGTTGCTGACTTCCCTATTTTACAGAAAAGGGGACTGAGGCTCCGGGCAGTGAAGCCAGTTGCCCGAGGTCACAGAGCCAGTAAGTGGCAGCCGCACGATCTGAGCCCCAGACGCCCAATTCTTGGAGCATGGCTTGTCTAGCATGTGGCGGTGAATGCCTGTCAGGCCTCCTGACACACGACATCAAACCTGCAACCCCACGGGCTGCGGCCTGGGCCCTGGCCAGGGCAGATGCCGTGCAGGAGGTTGCACTTGGCCTATTCAATCCTGGACGGCTGTGGCCGTGAGTCCAGGGTATTTCCCCAGTGCTCCCACGCATTTGCCTGCCCAGAACACATCCTGGCTCGGTGTGCTGCAGCCACCATAAATCAGCCAGCCACACACTCTGCCCTTGGTGCTTCTGAACATCAGGGGAAAGGATTTACCTTTTCCTGCTCAGCTTTGCATTGCCACTTGAGTTATGTTATTACTTTTTTAAGTGATAGAAATCTAGTCAGTGATTTGTGGTAGTCGCTGCTGTGCAATGTATCCAAAGGCTCTGGGTACCCTCACAGAAGAAAGCAGAAACCTAGCAAATTAGTCACACTTCCCTGACACGGTTCTGTGACAGTCTGCTATTAGGTAGAGCTGAAATCGGGTGCCATCATTAAGATTATAATAATGTGAAACAGAGCTGTCTCATAACATAGGAAACATTTTCAAGGAAACCAAGGGAGGCAAGTCATTGGGGTCAAAGGTCACCCAGAGGTCAAGGGGAACAATAGAAGGCAATTGGGTATAGCAAGGATAAAACTGTTACTGTACCCTTTTTCTCATACTCCCTCGTCAATGGCCATGCAAATCTGTCCTCTTCCAGTCTCTTTTTTCTGTCTTGTTGGTCACCTTGTGACCTAAGCCAGGCCTAGAAAAACACTAGCAATAACCCAGCCCTCACTAATAAGCTGTGCAGTCTGGGGGAGGACTCTTACCTCACTGTGACCTCTTTGGCCGTTCTTTCACTTTGAGGTCTCAGAAACCAACATCTCAAGACCTATCCTCTTGTTCAGACTGCTTTCTTGTATTTCTAATTTCCTCCCACGGATGGCCCACCTAAGACAAATAATAAAGTGACCAGGTTACCAACTCCACACCACGCTCTCCACTTGCTGAGGTGCCCTACTTCGGTGGTGACATCCCCATCCTACCAGTGAATAAAGCTCAAAGCTTCCCTGGGCTTCTGCGACTCGCCCACCTGTGTGCCCAGGATCCAGTCTTGCCAACACTCCACTCTTCACTTGTGTTCTCTCTCAGGTATACAAATAATCTCTCCCTCCATTTCCACCAGCCTCATCCAAATCATCCTTCAGATAATCACAGTCAGGGTTTCTCTAATTTGCCTGTGCACCTCGTCAGAAATCAGAGGGGCCTATTTGGGGGCTCTCTGTTCCGTTCCACTGACCTATGTGCCGATCCCTCTGCTGATACCACGTAGTCTTGAGGATGGTAGTTACGTGAGAATCTTGTAACCTGGTAGACTGATTCCTCCTACTTTCTTCTTCTTCCAAACTATCTGCAGAAGTTCAGTGATGCTGTATCTTGCTACAGGTTTCTCTCTGGAATTCAGTAAGCCCCTTGAGTCTGCATGTCTGTGTCTTACCCTAACCTTGGAAAGTTTTCGGCAATTAGTTCATTGAGTACTTTGTCCAGTCCCACCCTCTTTCTTCTCTGCTAGGATTTCAAACACACATCGTATCTTCTGTCAAGGCGCAGGCCCCTGAGGATGTGTTCTTTTTTCTCCCTGACATCGGTTTTCTCCCTGTTGTTCAGATTGGGTAACTTGGCTGTTACACGTTCGAAGTCATTGACTCTTCCCTCTGTTATTCCCATTCTCCTGCTTAGACCGCCCAGTGAGATTTTATTTCAGTTACTGTTGTATTCAGTCCTAACATTTTCCTTTTGGTTCTCCTTTCTAGCTCCGGTTTCCTCGCTGAGACTCTTTCTGTATTTTTCTCGTGTTTTTTCAAGCAGGACTGTCTCACTAACGTGCTGTGACGTGGGCTGTTTCAAAACCTCTGTCGGTCGTTCCCACACGTCTGTCTCCTCAGTGCCGGCAGCGACTCAGAGTCTTGTTTCACTCGGTTTGAGATCTCCTTGGTTCTTGGTGTGATGAGTGATTTTCAGTCAAAACCCGGACATTTTAGGTGTCATGTGACGAGGCTCTGGGTTTTCCTTAAACATGGCACGGTTCCAGCGGGGGCGGGGGCACCCCCTCACTATGGTCAGGCAGGGGCAGAAGCCCAGGTTCCCCGTGCGGCTTCCACCGATACCCAAGGGGCAAAGGGAGCTCATCGTTACTGTTGAGCAGGGGTGGGAGTTCCAGCCACGTGGCAGGTCTGCACTGATACCCCGCTGGCTGGGAGGGTAGGAGTGAGTGTGTGCGCAGCAGGGGCGGGTGTGGGGGAAGTGATGCGTGGCCTGGTTGGGTTGGGTGTTGATAAGGGCTCTGACTGGCCACTGGGCTTCCTCCGACCACCTCGGTGGGGAGAGGAGGGATGTCTTGGTCCCGCTGGGTGGAGCGGAAGCCCAGGCTCCCTACACATCTCGACTGAGAACGGGTGCTCAGAAATGGCCTAGGCTGTCACCATTCATTTAGGAGTGAAGAGTTATGACTCCAGGGATGCAGCGTGGATTGCTGGAGGCCACGTGGTAAGTCAGTGGTGAAGTCAGAGATCCGTGCCCATGCCCGTGGCTCCAAGACCACTCGTCTATAATCCAAAGAGTTCTTAAAGCACGGGACAAGCCAGCCCCCAGCCCAATATAAAAATCTAACCAGCCAAAGGATCATGGCTGCCCGCCTCCACACCCCGCCAGACCCTGAGGCCAGAAAGCACACGCGGTAATGTGCCATCGACCCCTGAAGAACACAAACACACACCTCCTGAAGACAGACCTTCCAATCCAACACACACAGAAAAGCCACACTCGTGAGCCAAGAACTACAGCATCACAGTCACCTTCGGGGCTGGTGGTCTTCCATCTGGAGAGGATCTTGGCTTTCCTGCTGTCGGAATCCCTGACACAAAGGTTCACCAGGAGCCGCAGAGCTCAGGGCAGCCCGCAGGCCGGGCTCCTGGCTGGAGAGCTGGGTCTGCCTGCCGCCGGAGGCGCCTTCCTTAGTCTTGGGGCCTCCTGTCTGGCCCTGGCCAGAGGTCTTAGCACCGCACTGCTCATTCTCCCGCAGAAGAAAGCCAGTGACCCAGGAGAGGAAACTGCTTTCTAACAGCCTTTGTTTTTATTTCCATTTTAAAAGGTTACTGACTTTACTGCATGTGGAAAGAACCAACAGTAACAATTTCAAAGAGGCTCAGCATGTTTTGGAGCTGACCAAATATACAGAACTTTGGGGAGGGGAGTAAAAGAAGGAGAGAAAGGGAACAAACACTTGTCCCACATTTACCATATGCCCGACACAAACCTCGGGGTCCCTTCCATGTGCCACCCCCCTCCCCCGGCGATTAGAATGAAAGTTCCAGCCACAATCAAGTCCCACCCACCCCACCAGAGGCCATCAATCTGCTGAGAGTCCGGCAGATTCGCTAGACTCTAGGACAGTATGAAATAATACCCAGTTTTATGGTATATAATTTGAATTGTGAAATTTATAAAGTCATTTGATGTCTAAATCTCTGAATAACATGATTTAAATTGTTAAATTTTGCTAGAAGAACTTCTTAAAGAACTACAAACCATGGTGAAGTAATTGCCTAGGGTGGTAACATGCAGGCTGGTAACAGAACTTATGAATTAAGCTGTACTTTAATGAACTCTGGAACTTCTATGAGTGGTTTGGTTGACTATTGGGACATTTTAACATTCACTCTTTTTACAACTTATAACAATTTTCAAATATTGCAGTCATCTAGATCCAGCATTAGCAACCTCTGGCCAGTGGGCCAAGCCTGCCCCAACTGCCTGTTTTTGTCAAATGGTTGAACAAAAATCCAAAGAAGAAAACTATTTTATTATGTGAAAATTATACAAAATTCAAATTGCAGTGTCCATAAATACAATTTGACTAGAATACAGCCTGGTCCATTCATTTATGTATCATCTATGGCTGCTTTTGTGCTCAAGAGGCAGAGTTGATTAGTCGCAACAAAGACCATCCAGCACACAAAGCTGAAACGCTAACTCTCTGGCCCTTTACAAAAAACGTCTGCTGACCCCTGATCTAGACAACTGTCTGAGGACGACGCCCGACGGAAGCACACTGAGCCATAATGACAGCACCAACAACAGCCAGCGTGGCTACCAAAGAAGCCAAGTTACTGTCCTGAGATACCGAGTGGGCCATTTATGAGCAAACCCACTGCGCGATGTTAGAGGTAACACCTACAATGTGAAAAGCAACTTTAAGGCAAAACCCCGACACGGTCTAACAATGTGTCAAGCACACATGCATACGCTTTACATTTATTTATTCTATGGGAAAAATAGTCTGAATAATGAGAGATCTGAATCCTGTGAGGTCCTCAAGAATGTTGCCCTACCATAAAACATAACAGGCGTCTACTTCCTTTCTCCCCCGACCACCGTCCCCCAGACTGTTCCCTCTGTTAAGGTTGCAGAAAGGGCTCAAGTCTCTAAATTCCTACCCATGTCAGTGTGACGCCCTTCTCCAGGGGCCGGGGGGCCCAGCCTCCCTGCTTCCTAGTGTGGATCACACTGATCACCCTCCGCACCTGCCCCTCCAAGGCTGCAGATCCCCTCCCGGGCAGAAACACCATCTTCATCTTTAAGCTGGATGGACTTTGCAGTGCTCTTTAAGGCACATAGTAGGCGCTTTGTAGGGACACACACTGTACACATGCTGTCTTCTCTAACTCCTACAACATGGACAGTGATTGTTCCCCTACCACACAGACAAGGACACTGAAGCTCCAGGAGTTTGCTGTTCACTCCACACACGCTGTAGTAAGTGGCAAAGTCAGGACAGGGATCCACCCCATTCACAAAGCAGGGTGCCTGAGGCCTAGCACAGCGCAGAAGTAATGAGTGCAAAAGAGAAGGAATGCATAGTGGCGCCCACACGGGACCACTGGAGCACATCAGCACGAGCTCAGAAGTTGCCAAGACCTTTGAGAAAGAAGCCAGTCACGAAAGAGCACGTACTGTGTGATTCCACATACATGTGAACACTGCTGTAGTCTCCCCGTGTGCTGCTAAGAAAGTCCCCACCTCACAGTGCTCTTACATCTCTTACCAGGAGAGGGGCTGAGTTCCCCAACTTTGAACCGAAAGGAAGAGCGGTACCCAATAAGGAATGGAAAGGGAGGCACAAAACAAGCACCCATTCCTTCCCGCTACTCTCACCGGCTCCCCGGTGCATCTTTGCTGACGAGCCTCTGAGCAGCATCGATGTTAAGACAAAGGCTCCTGCTTTTGACCTGGTCAATACCATGGCCGGGACCTGAGTTTCTAAAACAGAATGTGAGAGGAAGGAGAGGAGAGGGGCTGGGGAGGAGAGGAGAGGAAGAAAGAGAAATGACAGCAAATCGAACATTCACGTTGGTAGTACTAACTTTTGGCTCGGGAAAAACTAGAAACAACCTAGACTGCTAACAGGGAATGGGGAACGGCAATGGAGAAAGTGACGGAAATGGTCATTATGCTTACAAATGTGAACCACGCCCCCCCGGCTGAGTGGCTCAGTTGGTTGGAGCGTCATCCCGTACCCGAAAAGGCTGAGGGTTCAGCCCCAGGCAGGGCACATATCTAGTCTGTAGGTTCAATCCCGAGTCAAGGTGCATGTGGGCGGCAGCCAATCGATGTTTCTCTCTCACATCTATGCCTCCCTTTCCTCTCTTCTCTTTCCCTTCCTCTCTTGCCAAAATCAATAAAAACAAGTGACAATTCAAAAAATGGAAACCCTGACTAGGTCAAGAGTGGGAAATGTTTCCATAAGATCACATGTGAAAAAGACGAATGTACACATGCTTAAATGAAAATATAGGCCAACATCAAGGAGAAAATAATAATGTAAGCTGTTAGTGTACTATGCAGATATGGAAAGTGGAGGAGGAAGGGGAGAAAGGAGGGAGGGAGAGATGGTTTGCTAAAGTTACATGCACAGTAAAACTCAAAAAATAAGAGCTGTGGAGTTATAATCATACAGTCTTTCTGTACAGCTATTTGACTGTATGTATCAAGTACTTTAAGAATATTTTTATCTTTTGTCCAAAAACAATGCAATGCATTAACAGAAATATAAAAAACACACAAAAGGTAGTTACATTTGTAAATCATATTGAAAAAATGAAAATAAATGCCCAAAAATAGGGGACTGTTTAAGCAATTTTGTATTTAAAAAATATTCTGCAGCTATTAAAATCATGCTTTGGAAGAATAGCGACTACTTAGTTCACAGAAAATGTAACCCCATGTAACAATGCATCTAACAATAAATATAACAACACAGGGTGTATTGTCAAGTGAAAAAAATTAGTGAACTAAACAGTATGTCCAACATGATACCGGTTTTATAAAACAGTGTGTATGTGGGCCTGGCCAGGTAGCTCAGCTGGTTAGAGCACCATCCCAGTATTCCAGGGCTGCAGGTTTGATCCCCCATCAGGGCACATGCAAGAATAACTAATGAATGCTCAAATAAAGTGGAACAACAAGGCAATGCTTCTTGCTCTGTCAAATTAATAAATTTAAAAAATTAGGAAAAAACAGTGTGTGTGTATATATATGTATATAGGATAGAAAGATGCATATTAAAAATAATGGCCATCCTTGGTTGGGGAATAATGATTTTTAATTTCTTCTTTGTGGTTTTTCTATATTGTACATTTCCTACAATAAATATACCTTAGAAATAGACCTCATTTTTGTAATCGGAAAACAATGAAGTATCCTCTGTAGAAACGCAAAAGGCCCGCCCTCAGTGCTGTCTCAGCGCGCAGCATGGTACAGCAGGCTGCAGCCCTTGGTGAGGTGGAGTGCCGGAGGTCTGCACCGCACCTCCTGGGCAGCGCCGCGGCACCCACGCCGCCTCTCCAGGGTGGATCCCACAGGCTTTGCCGATGGAACAAGCCCAGGGCCGCCCATGAAGGTCTCCAGAGGAAAGAGGCCGGGCCTGCCTGCTGCCGCAGACCTGGGAGCCCCCACCCGCCCCCACCTGTGCACTCCGGCCAGAGCTCCCACTGCACCTGCCCCCGTTCTCACAGTCCTTGCAGTAGGCCCACAGGAAAGACTGGGCGTCTCTTTGAGCTGCCTCTGTTCTGAGACTGTAACTTCACACCCTCTCCAAGCAAAATAGTCAGCTTACTTTTTATTTTCAAGGTGGGTGACACCACAAACAAAAGGAACGGAGTGCTGACACATGGACAAACCATGAGAACATTCTTCTTAGTGGAAGAAGCCAATCGCCAAAGAGCACATATTGAATAATTCCATTTACATAAAATGTCCAGAATCTATGGAGACAGAAAGTAGATGAGCGGTTTCCAGGGACTGGGGGAAGGAGGAGTGGAGAGTGACCCCTGATGGGTTCGGAGTTTCTCTTTGAGATGATGAACAGATTTTGGAATTAGGTAATGTTGATGGTTGCACAACTTTGTGAATAAACTAAAACCCACTAAGTTATACACTTTACAATGGTGAATTACAATCAGACTTCTTGGTGGATTACAATTAGACTGAGGCACTGACTGGCTCATTACTTTCCCCAGCTCACAGGTTTTAGTCACATGAACTGGAATTCAGACAAAACTCTGATACCTACTTGCTGTGTGAGCCCACAGAAGTTCTTGAACCTCTCTGAGCTTCAGGTTTCTAGGCTGTAGAACAGGAGTACTAATGACCAACCAGCTCACATGGATTGTTGAGAGAATTAAACACATTAATGTAGTACCTGACATTACAGGAACTCTCTAATACAGTGGCTCCTTCTCTCTGAGCTGGCCAAAAAAATTGAACCTCAAGCAGAATGAAATCCTGGGCCTTGACTAAAACCTCACTAAAGTCAAGCAGGGCCTGGGTACCTGTCTGTTCTGGAAAAGACACTCTGTGAAACTAGAAGCTACAACATCAGGGCATATCCTATCATGAGCCTTCAAAGCCTGAAGACAGGGCTGCACCTCCAACTCTTACCTATAACCAGCAACGAAAACCCTCAGCCAGTCCCACAGGGCCGCCCTGTGGCCTGACCTTCCTCTCAACCACTGATGTGTTACCATTAATAGCTTCAATCAAGGATGAGGCAAAGGGGCTCAGAGAAAGCAGAAAAGGAGAGTGATTTAATTTGTATCCATTTTCAAAAACTGTAAAAAAATTCACTTTATTGAATAATACATTTTGTTTAAAAAGTGTACACAGTTAAAAAATGAAGCACAGTTAAAAAGTGTACACAGTTAAAAAATGAAGCACATTTTGTTTAAAAAGTGTACACAGTTAAAAAATGAAGCGGTATCTTTACCATACTAAAAAACTAAATCAAAGACTTTGTTTTTAAACATTCCCCCTTCCTTCCTAAAAAGCGTTACTGTAGAGAGGATGGTCTCTACAGCACAAGTTTTGCTCTCCAAGCAGCTCCCCTCTCTACCCTCAGCCCCGGTCCTCGGCTGTTACATCACAGCAAGGTGGGCAGCAGGGAGAGCTGGTGTGGAAGTGGCTGTGCCACAGGAGAATCCAGCTGCCCTTCTATTACATGGCCTGCCCCTTGCCCAGCCTCCACGCCTGGCCTGGTGTGGAGGCGGGGCAAGGGGCAGGCCATGTAATAAAAGGGCAGCTGGAGGCCGGGAGCCAGCAGCAAAGGGAGGGGCAAGAGGACCAGAATTCGAGGCATGTGAAGGTCAGGGGTCAAACAAGCAGATCAATCAGAGTAGTTTTCAATTCACCCTAAGCAAGTGTTAGAGGGGGGAGGAGAAGCTGCTTAGATCCTTCGGAGGAGACCTGCTCTCAGATCTCAGGGAGGATAAGTGAGGGGAAAATGCTAGCGAACATTCACGCAGCACTTCCACATGCCCGAGACTGCTTGCCGCATTTGACATGGTCATGACTCTCACCCATCACCCCCATTTTACAGGCTGGAAAGCTACCGTAGGTGAAGTTAAGGAAGCTGTTCTGGGACAGGCAGCACAGTGGAGCCAAGGCCTAAAGCCTGGCTCCCCCCGGTTATCACGGTGCGGCGGCGCGCTGGGGAAAAGAGGGGTGTCGGGCAGTGCCGGACTCGCCCCTCTATCTTCCTGAAAATGGCAAGCAGCCCGAGGCTCTCTGCTTCAGGAGGGAAAGTGTGTCCAGCAGTGACAGATCTCTAACTTGCTGATGTCACCCCAGCAGGCAGAGCAGCCTCCCAGCAGTCTGTGTGCCCTTTCCAGAAGAAACTCACCTCTCTTGACTGAGCCTGCAAGAAAAACAGTTAAGTCCAAGACATGGTTTGTGGCCATCCGAGGGCCGCATCCCCTTCACTGGATGTCTGCAGCTAATCCCCCTGCCATTTCCCCACGGGGGCTCTGAGGGCCATGGTCTAAAGGGTTAACATCTCATTTCCTCCTGTCTTTCAAGCCTTAATCCCCATCCTGAGTTGGGTGCATTCCAAGCCCACCTGGAGCAGGTCAAGACGAGCCTGGCCCATGGCTGGCCCTTCATTTCCCCTGGCAGGAGATTAGATGGGGCGCCCATTAATCACTCATTACTTGGGTCCTCACTGCTGGCCAGCCCTCGGGCAGCCAGCCAGCTGGCTGGGAGGGTGGGGCAGGCCCCACCCCTGCCCCGCCCAGCCCAGGTCCAGGACTGCCCAGTGCCACCCTGCTGGGACGAGACACCACAGTACAAGGCTGGCCCTGTGTCCTCTGGACCACACCCAAGAGGAGAGGGATTAAGGGACAATTCTACCAAGATCCTGGCAGTACCACTGGTACTGCCAAGGCACCGAGTGATCAGCTTCAGCAAGGCCCCTCGGAGAAGACAATGTGCAAAGTGTGTTTGGGTGAGAGATTAGGTCAAAGGAAGACATCGGTAGAAACAGACCACTAAACCACGATGACTAACCAATAATAAAGAAAACTGCTGCCTAATTGCTTCTTAGATTCTCCTGGGAGGAATCCAAAGAAAAACTGATGTGGGGAAAGGATGCAGAGTGGAGAATTCATTGCTGTTATTACTGCCCAGCTGGGTGTGTTCATCTGCTGGGTTTCAAAGGGGGCCCTTTATACACAAGCCCCCTGACCTGAGAAGGCCTACAATTATATTTTTTTCTACTGCACATATATTGGGCACCAAGAGCCTGTCGGGCACTGATCAGATACAAGTGGATAAGAAAAATAGGACAAAAACTGACACTGAACACCTACTACGCGCCAGGCCCTCACCAAACGCTCTGCGTGCCTGCACCCTGGCCCCTACAGCACCCCCTGGGCTTTGCCCATCCCTTTATCACCGATGGGGAAACCAAGGCTAGGGGGCAGAGAGGGGCAAAATAAAGGCTTCTAGAATGAAGGAACTCTGTCAATGACCAGACCCCATTCTGGTGCAACTCACTGTGCCTACAGGGGGTCACTGGCAAGGGATGGTTGGCCCTGTTTGGGGAATCCCAGCCCAATCCTTACCCCAAGAAGTTTGGGGGTTCCCATATGACCCACCCCGATCCTTCTCCCTCAGCACTTGCTCAGGCCCAGAAAGCAATTCACAGTGAGCCAGATGGAGGCAGGACTTCCACACCTGCTCCCATCAGCGGGTGGGGAGTGTGCTTTCAGGACCGAACTGAAGACCCCTTTCACCAAAAGAGGGTTCTCCACCTGGCCTGGGCCACCATGCTCCTTGGCTCACTCCTCAGAGCAGGGGTGCAAACTCATTTTCACCGGGGGCCACATCAGCCTCGTGGTTGCCTTCAAAGGGCCGAACGTAATGTTAGGGCTGTATAAGTGTAACTGCTCCTTAACAGTTAAGCAAGAGCTCGGCCCTGCCGCCGGGTACAAACATGGTGCCGGGCCAGATAAAACAAGGTGGAGGATCAGATAATTTGGCCCACAGGGCTTGTGTTTGCCCCCTGTGCCTTAGAGTCAAAGGCCTCTGTTAAAAAAGGAGCCTGTTACCTGGAATAAAGTGGCTTAGGAATTGACCACCTGTCACGTGAGCCTGCAAAAGAATCGCCTGAGACAATCTTAAAAATGTCAACTCCTAGGCCCGCCTCCACCATGGAATCTTTTTTAAAAATCTTTTTCCACCAGATCCTAACTCCGATTCAGATGTTCTGAAGACAACCCTTTCAGGAAAAAAATGATGCACTGGAAAGAGCGCCAGACTCAGAGAGCTGGGTTCTAAGATTTAGGTTCAAAACCTGAGCTGTCGACTTCAGGCAAGTAACCCGGAGTCTTCTTCCTTATAAAACGCAGACGATGACATCTCCACCATGGGTGCCGGAGGACTAACGCACAAGCACAGTGTGCACCCATGCTCACCAAACATAACCCAAGTAAGTTCATCAGGCCAGCGAGGCGCCCAGAACCAGAGAGGTCAAGTCGGTACATTGTGGGAAGAAAAGAGGGCAAAACAGGCCCAGGAGATGTGGGGTGTCCCAGCACCAGGGCACGGATCCTGCCGGGGAGGAGCGAGAAGGAGGAGGGGTCCTGAAAAGGAGCAGAGTCGGAAGAGCAAGGACCTCCCACTGAACACCCTCCCTCCTCCAGCTGCCCCCCCCTTCCCAGCATCAATCTGCGCCAAGTGTTACTCCTGACATCACATTTCTGACCCATTATTTTCAGAGAAGACAGTCAATAAGTGGACACGAAACCTTTATATCCACACATTGCACACGTAAATATCACAATTCTGTGTGCACACGTGCACACACAACCCAGATAAAAGGGAGGGCATTCAGAGAAAAGAAGAGAAAGATGAAGAAAGTGGGACCCTGGTGAGTCACTTTCTGGAGCCTGCCAGTGCCGGTAATGAGCTGGCACCGTGCTACCTGCCCAGGAGAGGCCCACAGAGCAGAGGCCAAGGGGCTGCTTGGAGAAACTTCAGGTTCCCTGGGAAGATCCGGCTCGCCCACCCAGACTCGTCCAGGCTGAATGGAGAGTAAGGGCAGAGAACGCAGAACACAGCCGGTGGTCCACGGAGGGACAGAGACACGGGGAATGTGCGCGGAGGCTGGGACACACTTCCTGGATGAGCAGGGAGGACGTCTGAACGTCTGAGCCGCAGCGAAGAGGCTGCGTAAATGGAGTGAGGGTTCCAGGCAGGAAAGAATTGGGGCGTCTGGCATCAATAAAGCACACTGGTATTACAATGGTTTTAAATGCTCCGATGAAGAATGACCTGGGTTCAACCCTGTCCATAACAGCACTTCCATATCTCTAGAGCTTTGCTCAAGCTCTTCCCCCTAGCCAGTACCCCTCCCTTCTTCCAGCCTTTCCTCCCTCTTTGGACTCCACCTCATGCTTCAAAGCCTGGCTGTAATTTCCCTAGCTCCTCCCATGCAGAAAAATGTGTCCCTCATCTGTGCCTCCTTGATGTCTTGCACACCCCCAATATTCCGCATTGTTTTTTTGCATGTGGTTATTTCTTTATGTCTCTTTCTCTCCCAGGTGGCCATTAATCATCTGCTAGCCTGTCAACAAATTGAGGGCAAGGACATTGTCTTGTTCTTCCTTGAAGCTCCAGCATTCAGTTTACAGTCCCTGGCATACAGCAGACACTTGAAAATATCTGCTGGAGGCAAATTAAATAGAAATGAATCTGTGGGGGGTGGTACTGTGATTTCTTGAGAGGAATGATGTGGTGAAATCAGAATTTTAGGAATATTAATCTGTCAGCATGAAAAAAGATGGATTAAAATGAAAAAAAAAGAGAGACCGTGGCCAGGAGTCAAGAGAGGACATTATCGCTGTAATTTGGACGGACGGTGAGGCAGAAGGAATGGAGACAGGAAAGTAATTTTCAGAGATATCACAAAAGAATGTAGAAGGGACTTGGTAATAAATGAGCAGTGAATGTGGGGGGTGGGACCAGGGGCGTCAGGAGCACTCAGACGTGGAGACTCTGGGACAACTGGGGGAGAGGTGGTGCCATGGGGAGAAATGTGGGGGACGGAGCAGAGGGATGCTATCGGCCTCTCCCTAGTGTAATTAGTTGCCATCCTGACAAGCATTTCTAAGCAAAACAAAAACAATAACACCTCCAAATCAGAATTTCCAACCCTGATCTTACTCCCCAACTTTGGGTTGTATTTTATTTTATTTTACTTTTTCCTAACAGCCAGCCAGAAACTTTTTTCATGACAGGGGAGACTGAGATGAAGATAGCACCCACCTGTGCTCCGCTCAGTGCCCGGCAAGGACAAGCCCCCATGAGCTGAACCCACCAGGCCTCCCCACACAGGCCCAGGGGAAGCACTGCTTACTCAGTAAACACCGGGCTCTCACTTCCCAGGCCAGCACCTCTGGGGAAGCCCCTGCTCCAGTCCTGCACAGGCTCATAGGAAAGTCCCAGGACTCCCATCTGCTCCCTCGAATCAATTCCTCGGCAAGGACTTTGTTTTCTAAAGGAATTCAACGGTGGTGCCAAAAAATATATATAGGAATTGTGGAGCACTGTATTCAAATAACGTTCTTCAAATGTTTGCCTCTTTATATTTTGAGACCCAGTAAGACCTTATCAAGCCCGACCAATTCATCACCTTTATCAGCGAGGGAGAAGACAGGTGCAGGCTGTGCAGGTTTTAAGCACTGTACAACCTTTGAAACATCTTTCGACTATTCTGTGTCTGGGTGCCTTCAGTTGCGACGTGACAGTTGGACAAGATAATTCCTTAGACCTCTCTTGGGTCTCTGTTTCTCTTACTCCAAATTCCAACAGGCATCCCACCAGATCGCTCAGCTACCAGGTCCAAGACTTCAGATTCACTTCCTGCCTGCAGAAGCAGAAGCGCTGCGTGGTGGGGTCACAAAGGAGACGGGAAGAGACCCAAGTACGCACAATAAACAGGCATAAGTAGTGTGGGCTGGGGGGCGCGGGGCTGGGTATGGACTAAGCAGGAAACACCAGACCCACACATTGCAGATGCTACGTGGGCCTAAGAACGTCCTGAAGCCCCTTCCCAAGTTTGGGCTGATGTTATTTCAAAGAAAAAAAAAATTAGCTCCCAGGCCCCTGAAGCTCCAAGGTGAGCTAGCTCTGGAAAAGCTAATTCTAAGAGCGCGCCAAGGGACTGCAGGTACTTGAGCTGCACTCGGGGAAGTGTCCAGAGTTGGTGGAAACAACACATCCTCTCCGACTCCCACAAGCGCCAGGTTGCCCCGGCTTAGCTGAGACGCACGAGGATCTGAGGCTTTTTAGGAAACGGCGTGGCCGAGGCCCGCAGCTCGAGGCGCTTCAACCTAGACCGGACCCAGCTAGCTCTTGGCCGCGGTGGGGTGGGGGCGCGCAGGCTGGGTGTGCACTCGCCGGCCCCTGCGGAGACCCAGAGCGCGCGGGCTCGGACTCCGGGACTGCCAAAGTGGACTGTCCCAAGAGTTTCAGAGTTGGAGGGCGGAGGGGTGATTGCTGGCGCCGGAGGGGCAGAGCAAATCCTCCAGGAAGCGCAGAGAGGAAAACAGCCGTTAGCAGGGACCTGGCGCGGCCGGCTTCCAGAGCCGGGTGCGGGCGCAGTCCTGAGTGCCCCGGACACACCCACTGCGCCCTGGCGCCCCGCGCCCGTCGGAGCCGCGGCTCAGAGGGGGCCCGAGAGGCGGCAGCAGCGGGGCTGGGGCGGGGCGGACCCAGCGCGAGGGGGAGCGGGGCACGCAGCGCGGGCAGCTCTGCTCACCTGGCGGTCCACGTCCTGAGCGGCCAGCGGCCGCCTCGCCTCGCCCCTCGTGGTTCCAGGCGCCGGGCAGCCCGAGCCCGCCTCATGGACCGCTGCCGCCGCCCCCGCGCCCACCCTAGACGGACTCCGGCTGCGCCCGGGTTCCGCGTCGGTCCGCGCGGGCAGCCAGCGGCTCGGGCGCGCGCGGAAAGCTCTGGCTCGGAGTTTGCGATCTGGAGAGCCGGGACCCGCGCTCCTGCGTCCCTCCTCCCTCCCGCGCTCGAGGCCTCCTGCTGTCATCTGGGGCTGCTCCTGCCGCCGCCTGGCGGCCGCCTCGGAAACAGCCAGCCCCCCAGCCCTTCCCTGTGACTCCTGAGGCCTCTTCCAAGGATGAAAGAGGCAGATCCCTGGGTCCCATCCCATACTTGGACCGGCAGTCTACGCAGAGGTTAAGAGGGTGGCGAGAGTGAGAGGGAGAATGGACCGGGCTGGCTATGTCTGGTGAAACCAGGAGGTAAGCAAGGGCCAGATGGTGGAAGGTCTTGAATTCCACGTGAGTCTTATCCTGAGGTTTACGGGATATATCAAAGGACTGAAGTACGGAAGGGAGGTGGACATCCTTGGGTTGCAGAGCAGGATGGGGCTGGGGCAGTAAGCCAGCAAGGAAAATTGTTCTGTAAACCAGAGAGGAGGAGGTGGTGATGGGAAGAGCCCTTGTCTAAAGGGCACGCACAGTCACAATCACTCACGAGAGGGCTCACTGGGCTCCTGAAGGCAGGAGGAAAGGACAAGAGCCCTCCCAAGGCTACCTGGGGCTGGGCGGCATGGGGGGAGAGGAAACGCTCCCTGGCAGGAGTGGCCCAGCATTGCTTCTTGATTATGAAGGGTAATACTGTGTGGTAAGAAAAAAACATGCCACAAAATCATCCTCGTTGTAATCATCCTTATCAAACTTTGATCTGTATATCCAAGCCCATCTTTTTACTAACTGGGAAATATTGTCCCCAAAAGGGCATGACCAAAATTGCACAGCTAGTTAGTGGCAGGAACACTGCTGGAGCCCAGATTCTGGACTCCTGACGCAGGGCTACACTCTGTACACCCACAGACAGGTGTCTAGAGCTAGTGAGGTGGGAAACAGAGCGAGGACAGTGTCTTTCCTCACCAAGAAGGGGATGGAAGAGGCCTGAAATGTCGGGAGAGGCTATCCAGACACAGGCAGTCTCCCTAAATATGAGGCACCCTGTTGGTTTACCACTGCCTCCCAAGTCCAAAGCAGGAGTTGCTTTCAAAGTGCAGGTGCAGGGTGGGACAGGGAAAGTGGTGGTAGAAGGCAAGGTGCCTGTCCCAGAGCCAGACAGAACCAGGGAGGGGGTGCTGTGGGGGTTGGGGGAGGGGGGAGCCACAGGGCAGAAGACTCCAGGGAGGAAAGCATGAAAAAAGAGAAAGTAGCAAAGCAAGGGGTCAGACCAAAGAAAGAGAACCAACTTGGAGTGCCGACTTCAGGCCCAGAGCCTGGGCAGAGCCAATTCTCATGGATTCACTGGTTCAAATCGGGTGAAAAAAAATTCCTCACTTGATGTTAAACAGCTTCTTGATGGCAGGCACCTGGTGTGAGTGGGATTACACTAATTCTGAGTGTCACAAATCCCAAAGGTCCAGATTAAGTGGATCAAACAGTTCTAATCAATTCTGGCCAATTTTAGCCATTTCATATGATAGAAAAAGAATACAACATTGGAATGGGCTTAATGTCACTGAATTGTACACTCACCAAAAATGGTAAAAATGATAAATGTTATGTAATGCGTAGTATACCAAAAGTTTTAACAAGAAAGCAAAACTTATAAAACATGTTCAAGTTGGATTGGTTTATAAATTCATTGAAGAGCTATGTACTGAATACTGAAAAGGGCTTGGTGTTAGGAAGTAAAGATGAAATGAAAACAAATTTTTTTCAGTCCAGAAGAAGCTCAGAATAAGATGAGGAGGTTGTCAGCTGCCACGAGGTCAGGAAACCACCGTACTGGTAGGTGGCCGTGTCATTGCCAGACGTGTGGAGGTGGCTGAGGCCTCCTGGCAGGGCAGGGGGCGCCTGAGACCTCCCTCTAGGCTGAGCTTTAGGGAGTGAGCAGGGTCATCAGTCGGGGCTCAGGAGGGAAGAATACCAGTTTTTTCAAAACCTAATTTCAGATTCACAGACAAGTAGCAAAAATAGTACGAGGAATTCCCTTACATCTCCCACCCTTACATTTTCCCTCAGCATTAGCATCATAAGTAACCAAAGTACAATTATTTATTGGCCGAACTTGATCCATCTAACCTAGGCTGGCTCATCAGAACTACTTCTGATCCACTTCAAATTGTTCCGATCGTACATATCACAGAATGGTCTTTATTGAAGTCCAGACTATACTGTAAAATCTGCTAACATTTTAAACAAAAAGATATTTACATTACCTATCAGCACCAGTGAGTATTAATCATTAAAAACGAGTCTTTAATCTTTCAGTCCTGGTGTGTTTTTCCTTCAACCCCAGTGTGTGTGTGAGTGTGTGTGTGTGTGTGTGTGTGTGTGTGTGTGCGTGCGCGCGGAGGGATCAGACTGGTGGGGTCTGGTCCCATGTATCCGACAAGCTACTAACCCCCACCTGCAGAGAGGACAAAGGAGAGCGGGTGCCTCAGATCACAGACACCACCCCGAGGCATCTCCCTGGCATGTCAGTGCCTTCTATACAGAGCATCTTGGTGGTTGGGTTGTCAGGTACCCTCTTGCATATCTGCATGACGGGGCGCTCACCGCCACATGCTGTTGTTGGAGGCTCTCTGTTTGAAAGCCCTTTTCCATAAGAACTGAAAACCTTTTCCCTGTGACTTCTACCCAAATGACAGACGAAAAGCATAACCCTCTGTCACGTGTCAGCTCTGTATATGTAGGACAGTTTTGTTGACACCTGTTTTGTCAGTCTAATTATTAATGTATTATTAATAGTGCCCCCTTCATTCTGTTGTCCCAGTGGTGATAATATATGATGTTTGTCCTGCTGAAGAGTTCCTCCTCCCACCTCAGTATGGCTGTCTCCTGCCGAGGGCCACAGCCTCAGCATTCAGCCGATCCGGGGACGGGGTGCGGCCCGGAGCATAGTGTCAGCATCCTGGAGTGCTCACATGTGTCTGAGGACTGGTGGCAGGCTGCTGAGAGAAACTTCTGGGATTCCAGAGCAGAGTGTGAACAGACCACAGGAATGCAACCTGGGACAAGCGGACCTCCGTGGGGGCCTCCGGAGTCCCACAACTGCTGCACTTCACTGATAAGCTCTGACTGTGAAGCTTTTCACCAGCAGAACGTTTCTGGGGGCTGGAGTCCCAAAAGCTACACTTTGGAAAATACTGCTCTGCATTCTTGACACACACTGGTGTTTTCATCCTAATGGCATTTCAGAGGGCTGTGTCCCAGCGGGGAAGGAAACCCCTATATTATCCCCACTTTGTTAATGTTTTGGAGGAGGAAGGGAAACAGACATGTGTTCAAACCCCTAATTTCAGGCTGCAACGAGGTACCGGGACCCATCACGACGCTTACAAAACTGTGCCTTTCGTTTTCTTGGCCGTAAATTTGCAGACTGTAAAGTCAAGGAAGCTCGTGCCAGTGAATAACAAGGAAACAAGGGAAGCATAACAAACAAACAAGCCACAACTCAACCATTCTGACTCGGTAAATTAGTCATTGTTTTAAGCAGGTTCTAAGCACCGGGGGTGAGTGTTAAGAAGCCAGTTGCCTCCTTACTTCAGTTCCTTCTCATCCTCCTCCCCAGCGTGTGGCGTGTTGACCCAAAGACTGTCCTGCAAGTGTGTTCCCCCCGTCAGTGAGTCAGCGGGTTGTCTCTTTGTTCTGTGGATGGTTTCTTTTGCGGTACAGAAACTTTTCGGTTGGATATAGTCACATTGTTTATCTTGTCTTTTCTTTCCCTTGCTTGAGGAGATATATCAGATGAAATACTGCTGCCAACCACGACCGAGATTTTACTGCCTACGTTCTCTTCCAGGGTTTTTACAATACATCTGATAAGGGGTTAATATCCAAATTTCCTAAAGAACCTATAAAACTCAACATCGAGAAAAAGATCTAGTTTAAAAATGGGCAAAGGACCTAAATAGACACTTCTCCAAAGAGGACATACAGATGTCCCATAGACATATAGAAATGCTCAACATTACTAATTGTCAGAGAAATGCAAATTACAGACACAATGAGATATCACCTCACACCAGTTAGAATGGCTGTCATCAGTAAATTAACAAACAACAAGTGCTGGCAAGGTTGTGCAGAAAAGGGAGCCCTCGTGCACTGCTGGTGGGAATGCAGCTGGTGCAGCCACTGTGGAAAACAGTATGGAGTTTACTCAAAAAATTAAAAATGAACCTGCCTTTTGACCCAGTGATTCCACTTCTGGGAATTTATCTGAAGAAACCTAAAACACTAATTCAAAAGAACATAAGCGCCCCTGTGTTCATTGCAGCATTATTTACAATCGCCAACATATGGACACAGCCCAAGTGTCCACCAGTAGATGAGTGGATAAAACAATTATGGGACATCACACAAAAGGATACTATTCGACTGTAAAAAAAAAAAGGAAAATTTTACCCTTTGCAACAGCACGGAGGGACCTGGATTACATCATGGTAGATGAAATAAGCCAATCAGAGAAAGACAGTTCCCATATGACTTCACTCATGTGTGGAATCTAATGAACAAACTTAACTAACAAGCAAAACAGAGACGGACTCATAGATAGAGAACAGGCAGACAGCTCTGAGGGGGTGGGGTGGAGGGGGTCGAGCGAAAAGGAAAAGGGCTCTTGGACACAGACAACAGTGTGGTGACTGCAGAAAGGAGGGGAATATAAGGGGGGTAAGTGGTGATGGGAAAAATACAATAAACTGTTTTTACATAAATCAATAAAAAGACTATTCTGTGAGCCTGCCTAGGGCTGGCTGCCTACTGGACCTGAAGTCCAGGTCTAGGCAGAGAACAGATATCTATAGCCACCGCTCTAGAAGCACAACTGTTTCTAGATGGAAAGCCAAGGTTCCCCAGGCAGGGTCAGGGACTCTGGGCTACCTGTCAGACTTCCCATTCTCCTTAGCGCTCCACTCTCCTTCTCTTCCTTGCCCTGTGTCTGGTCAGCAGAGATAGAAAATTGCATATTACCTGGTACAAGACAACTTTCGGAATCCCAAATATTTAGATTATTTCTCCTTTCCTTCTTTGTAAGTGATAATGGTACTTACAGCTAAGAGGCATCGCCCAGATTGCAGCTGCTTCTCTCCAGGAGCAGCGATGCTGAGCAATAGAATGCGGACATTGTGGCCTCCATGTCCACAGGCTGCCTTCCTCCTGGCAATGATTAAGTAGGTGAAGACAATGGACATCTCTGGAATAAGTCCATTTCCAAGTACCTATTCCTCTCAGGCACGATGGATCATTCATTCTCTTAATTGAAGCTGACTATGAACGATTGAAGGGAGGATGAGAAACATTAACCAGCGTCAAAGGGGACAGGGTGGGCAAGACCATTTTAGACAGAAGGACACACACTTGCAAAGGCCACGTGGGAGGCCTGACCCAGCCCAGGGGTGGGCTGTGTGGCCAGTACTCAGAATCTCAGACAGAAAAGGAGGGAGATGCTGGGCAGTGGGGTGGGGGTGGGCTACAGTCTGACTGTGTGGGGCCCTCCAGCCATGGTCGGTAACCCTTTGACAACCACAAAGGCAAAGGCATGTCCCAACAGAACAGACATAGGCCAAAGGCTAAAGCAGGGTCTTGGAGCCCCCCCACTGTCCTAGCTGCTGAATTTAGAGGAGGTCTGGGGGTCCCAGAGAAGAAGTAATCAAGGCAGCTTGGGGTAGTAGCTTTTAATCAACCAATATGGGAGAATATCATTTTGCAAATGAGTAGAAAAACTGTCCTGTGCAAATCTATTAAAAGTCAGTGATGCTTATGGCCATTTCTATGAGTTGGGTTACTTTCAAATGAGCAAGAGGAACCTCTGAGGGGGTTTAAGTGGGAGCTGACATGATCAGATCCGTGTTTATCCAAAGAGAGAGGAGCCCCGTTGTCACAAAGGGGGGAAAAGGTAATGCAAAAACACCATTCCACAATTCTTTTGTAATGAAAAGCAATAAATGCAAAATAAAAAACCGGACCCAGTTTCTCTCCCTCTCTCCTTCTCTTCTCCTCTAAAGATAAATAAATAAAATCTTTAAAAAAAAATCCATCATTCTAAAAGAATGCCCTGTGTTTGCCTTCCCCTGCTTCCTAGGAGACTCTGCTAATAAGGTCTTGTCCTCCACCAGTCCCCACGCGGCCCTCGTCCTCGTGAGGGGCACTGCAAGGCTCTGACTCAGCTGGGGTAAGAGGTCTTGGGGCGGGAAGCAAGGTCTCTCTTTGAGGCTAATCAGCTTACATCGTGCCTGAAATTGCTGTCACCTTGGCCTCGTTGGCAATTTTCCCTCTTTAGTAAACTGGCTTTCATGTTGAATGAGTTAGTTTTATAAAGCCTTAGAGATACTGCATATCCTATGAACACTGCCCAGATATGGTCTGTATATATGATAAATCCAAGGCACAGCAGGCCACGAAGTCAAACAGTCTGCAAGTTCATTGCTTTTTCCTTGCCTACTCACCTTCATCTTACCTCTATCTTCAGTATATAGAGGACCCACTGTGTGCCAAGTGTGACATCTTGCCAGACTTTGCTGCCAAAATTTGTGGGCCTTACATTCCTTTATTTTCCCTTTGCTGTTGCTTGTCTTTCTCTCTCTGCACGATGGTGGGAGGCGGCTTAGTGTAGAAAAGGAGGCAGCACGTGCCCCAACCACCTTGCACACCAGCATCCCCGACTGTGCCTCCTGGTCCGTGAAAAGAAAGAACATATTTACACCTGTTGCAAGGAAAGGGGACTGGATCACACCAAGTTTTGAAGCCCCTTCTTGCTCTCAGATCTATGATTCCCTCAGAAACTCCACAACAGGAAAATTGTGTGGCTCATTCCGGATCCATCTGGGAAAAGATGACATACACAAAGAAATATGTGACTTCTTTTTAAAAAAATTTCAGGCTGCACTTGAAATGGCTGCTTTCACAGCCTGTAACGCAGAGGATTACCACGCAACCACAGTGCCACATCACGGCTTCAGGAGACGACGCCCCGCGGCCCCGTCTGGAGCCATTAAGACCCACGGAAACGGCTGCTGTGCCGTTTATTGGGGTAGCACGAGAGGAGGCCTGCCTGCGCGGGCGGGCCCTGGAACGGCTCCTACAGTCCTCTAGAATTAGGTGTCAGTCCAAAAGCTACAGGGCCAGTGTTCATGGCCAGCATCTTAACTTCATTTTCCCCTCTTTCACATCATGCAGTTCTAGAAGCAGAAGAGAGCGTTTCCTCTTCCACAGATAAGGAAACAGATATGGGTGGCAAATCACATGATGAGCATGTACATGGTTTGTCAGGAACGAGAGCCCACACAGTAAGTGGCAGGAAGTGCCGTCCCAATTGCCCAGTGGGGCCAGGCCATGGGTGCCTCAGCGAACTCCTCCCCATGGCCTAAGTCCTTGGATAGAGAAAACTGGGGGTCTCGTGCTGTCGGAAACAGCCATTAAAACCACGACACACATCTCAAGTTTCAAATCCTTACCCATTCAAGCTGAGGGCTTTAGCCCTCCTCAGAACGTATTTAACCCAGTCATGTTGTGTTTTCCCTTCTCTGGAGTTCAAACAAGAGCACAGCTGGGTCTCCCTCCTGGGCTTGTCCAGAGGCTCAGCCCCACAGTATGGACACAAGCTTCTATCATTTTCCCTGGCTCTTTCCAGAAACTCATCTTTGTATCCCACGTTTGTTCAGGAAGAGTTTTGAGGCCCAAGAAGCATTTCTTCTAAAACATTGGGACCACCACCTCCAGGACCCACAGCCTGAGCTGTGAAGTGATGGCCTCGCCTCTTTGTGTTCATGGTTAAAGGCTGCACCTGCTCTTGAACCCATCAGAGAGTAAGCGGTGTGAAGGTGGATGTCTTTAGACAGGATAGAGCTACCCCTGCGTCCGCTGGTGTGACATCCTTTAGGGCAGAATCTCAGCAGTAGGAGAGTAGATAGAGGAGTCGAGTGAGCAGAAAACTAGGTATGATTCAGAACAACAGTAACAGCTGGGGTTAGTCTGCCTTCAGCTGTGTGCATTTGGCAATCACCTAATGTCTCCGAGCCTCAGGTTCCTAGTCTGCAGAGTAGAACCAAACACTCACCGCTGACTTTTCTTAAGCGGGAGAGCTCTCATCCCCTCTGTCCTCCCTCTCAGAACTCGAAGTCTCAGGGAGGCTGGGCTGTGTACTTGGTCGGTCTCTTTTGTCTGATTAGCTCTAGTGCCGTTCCTCCATTGTCACGGGGACATTCCAAAGGATGACTGAAGGGTATGGGATCAAGCAGAGAACAAACACAAGCAAGAACAAGCATGTGGATTAAGATACACACTTCTCCTGACCCAGTCCTATGAGTGGAAAATACCACAAAGTGGCAAAGACATCAAATCACCCTGATGTGCAATTAGATATGTGGTTCAGGTGGGGGAGGAGGCAATGGCCTGGTTTGTTTTCATGTTGTCTTTTTCTCTTTTCATTCTTCCTCTTTTTTCTTTTCTTTTCATCTCTCCTTTCTTCTTTATACAACAGATTGTTGAAAGGAGAGAAAAGACATTCGTTTCCACAAGCTTAACTTTAATTGGGGGTCAAACTCTTTACTTGTCAGCATCTGAAGTTTCATCTAGGCTAATAAGAACCGCCTTCTGTGTAATGGTTTCATGGGAGGAGCCATCTGAGCCACGAAGATGCATGGGTTTCACAGTTAAACAAATGTGCACTGGGATCCTCGCTCTGCTGACTTATTAACTGTATGACTTTGGAAAAGTGACTTGTTAGAGTCTGAGTTTTTCAGCTGTCGAGTGGAGATGACACTCAAGGGCACAGTCTGGGAAGTCCTTCCTGAGGGTCGCCATTTTCTCCTTAGGGGCAACAGAGGGTTTAATTTCTCTGTCCTCGCGAAGCTACATGCGGCCACTTGACTTGCTTTGGCCAATGGAAGGTGACTTCTCCTTTTAAAAATTAAACAAAAATAGAGAACAATCCCTGATTGGTATGGCCCGGTTGATTGGGTTTCATCTCACAGAGCGAAATGTTGCCAGTTCAATGCCTGCATTGCGTGTGTGATCCCCAGTTGGAACACATACGAGAGACAACCGACCTATCTTTCTCCTTCATATCAGTGTTGCTCTTCGTCCCTCCCTTCCCCTTTCTCTAAAAATAAATAAATAAAATCTCTAAAGAAAAAAAAAGACTGAAAAGCTGTCAGATGCTTTAAGAGTCTACAAATCATTGTGCTACATTCCCATCGGTGCTGTGATGCTGGAAGCTACTACCAAGACATAGCCTCAGTTAGCCAGGTCTGTGACGAGCAAAGCACCCACCATGCCTTGCTAGGGGTATAGCATCAGTTATTATGTTAAGACATTGAGATTTGGGTTTGTTTGTTACTGCAGCAAAACCTATGCATGCCATGACTGGTGCAGTGGTGGTTACAATAAAATGTGATGTGTTTGTAAATACAATTTGGCAATGGCAAAGGCTTGAAAAGCTGTGTTATTTCACTACACAAAGGTATGTGTGCTGATTAACAGTCCAAGTTAAGGGATAAGTTCTTGCACAAGTCAGGCAAGCCACAGAAGGCTACAATGTCACTCCATGCTGTTCATCTCCACCAGGGGCCAGAATCAAGAAACTCCTGAAAAATTTCCCCCAATAGACCTGCCATGTTGACCTAAATACCACCTCTGCCTTTGAAAAAGCTCCCCCTAAAGGGCAGTCTGGGTCCTGCAATGGGGAATGCGGTGGGGAAATGCACCAGGCTCTGAGGGGGAGCGATGCTCAGGAGTCAGGAGGGCACAGTTATGACAGGGGTCTGGACGAGCAGCATCTGGAGCTAAGGCCTGCATCGTGCTGGGAAGTCCTTGACAATGGAAAGTTCAAGCACACTCCAGTGCATGGTCCCTGTCTCTCCTCTCTAGCCATGCTCTGCACCCTACCCTCCCAGAATAATTTTTTCCCTCACACCTCCACAATAACTTCTTTGGGAGTCATTCTTTATGCCACTCAAATCCAACCTCCCACCCTCAACTCCAGGCTCCGCTTCCTGGAAACTTTGGCAGGAAATCTTCAGGTCCATGTGTCATGGACAGAACACATCACCTCCCACCCCACCACCAAAACCCCTGGGTCCTATTCCATATTCCGTATGTGGATGCAGGGTAGAAACTTCTTCCTAATCACTCGAGCTCAAAATGGCAGTTTTTATGGCCTTTTGGAAACACTCTTTTTTCCATTAATGTGAAAGGGGAAGATGCAAACAAGAAAAACAACATATGGTATTATTCAGGCCAGGTCAGGTTGTGGTTCAATCTCAGTGTGAATTTGTTGCTTTGAATATTTGTCTCTGGGGAAATGTCTCTAATTGTGAATTCTGTAGATAGGATGGGGACTGCCCAATTCTTTCAGGCCATAATAAAGGGTTATTGCTGGTCAATAAAATTGAATAATGCAGCTTTTTTTGCAATAAATGCTACAAACATTCACTAAGATACTGTTGTCCACATGATTTACTGTTGTCCTAATGATTTAAAAAGCAAAATGAGGTGAAGACTTCAGAAAAGACGGCATAAGGAGGGACACACTAAATGCAACTATAAAACCTGGACAGATGGATGGAGCAGCTCTCGGATGGCACTGAAAAGAAATTTATAGCCGGCAGAGCAGGGAAGGAGACCCGAACGCCAAGTTCCAGTAACCCAGCGGTGGGCTGGTCACATGCTGTCCTTCCGTGCCCGCCCAGCCTAGACTCAAAGGCAGTCAGAAACTCAGATTTGCGCCCCAGGGGCAAACAAAGCCCCAGAGGAAGGCCTCTTTTTCCGGTCCAAGAAACAAGAAAGGGGACTCCTAAGAGTCAGAGAGAGTGGGGGAGATCCTCTGGCTTTGGTTTGCTGTTTTCCTTCTTTTCAGCCTCTCCCACAGGCACTGCTGCGGCAGCAGAGGCGGGGGGTGCAGGTGGGAGCAGGGTGGCACAGTGGTGACAGCAGGCACCTACCACTCACTCTGAGGGAGGGGACCGTTCTGCTGGACTAGGGGATCTGGTTTAAACCGCACCATGATCGTTTTCATCAGCAAGAACAAAACTGTTGAAATTAGAGCTGATTTGATCCAGTTTGAACCAAGCTGCTTTGACAAATGTCACTTGAAACTGGCTGAATTTAGTTAGCATCTGTTTGCCCTGCCAGGAGCCATTTCCACCAGTTTTTCCTCACGTGAAGCAGTCTCACCTGATGGCACCCCGTTTCCTTGTTTCCTTCTTCTTCCTTGTGATTTCACTCCTGCTGGTCCAACCCAGTGAGGACAAGTTAGAACCAGGCTTATCTGGCCTCAGTCCGGGTGAATCGCTGTGAACCCAGTTTGTCCCAAGTTAGAATGTCTTCCACTCCCTGCACTGCGTGTATGCCACGTGATTCAGGGAGGATGAATTTGACCTGGTTAGAACCAGGAAAGAACTGATTTTAACCGACTTGGAATCAGTGTGCTGTTTTGAGAACCAGTTGGTTTCTGTTAGAAACCTGACATTAGAAATGGCTTAGCTAGTCTGCACCTACTGTGACCACACTGACCCACATGAAGTCAAAGCTCTTCACTCTGGTCAGAAGCACTTAAAAATAAAGGAGGCAGGGTGATAGAAGCCTGTTAGGTGCACAGATTAGGGAGCAAAAGGGGTGAAGGAGAGAACAGAAGGTATTACATCTACACTCTTCTAGATATAGGTCAATATGGAGACTCGGGGACAAGCAATGGTTTTTTAAACTATGGGTCAAGGTCCCCGAGGTAGGAGGGCACAGAATAAAGGGACTGTGTCAGAAACCAAGGAGGCACAAAGGTAGACTGAAACTAGATTGGGGGGAGAGGAAAATTTTATGGGTGTGGCAATGGTTAGTTTTAATATCATAGGGAAAAAATTTAAATTTTTATAATAGAATTGTGACTTTGGTTAAGAAAATATATGTATTCTTTTGACGATTCTCTCAATTTTCCAATTGGTAGTTTCCCCTCTGAGACGTTTGGGGAGCACATGCATCTGTGTTCCATCCTCAACATACCTCCCCTACTCCCAAGGCAGGTCATGAGCACAGGAGAAGGGCTGGAGGCCTTCGTCAGCCACAGGAAGGCATGTTGCAGGAGTTCACAATGGCCTCCACGGAGACCCTACCAAAGGAACGCATGTCCTGGGCTGTGGCAAGTGACCACCTCTTCAGTACCTCCTGTTGTCATGTAACAAGCGTCAGGGCTGTGGCAAAGGCAGTCAGTCATCAGCAACCTCTCCAACAGAGGTGACCCCAGTGTTAGGATGACCGATGGCTGTGTATGCCCAAGACAGTCCTGGATCACATCTGAGGTTCCAATGTCATAATTAATAGTGGCCCCATGTCTCTGAAAGTTGTTAAAGTTTGGGCAACAAATTATATGATCAAGCCATCTAAGGCCCCATCTCTCCTCATCTGTCTCTCTGCCCCTCCCTTGTCTCTTCCACAGAGATTGCATCTATCCTCATAGCTTAAAATTCCTTCTCTTTGAAGATAACTCCAGAATTGTTATCGTCATCTTCCCCCCTGAGTTTCAGCCCACAGTTTCCACTGGGATATTAAAACGATCACCCACTGAACGCCGGTAGAAGTGACACAGACTGACAGGTATTGCTTCAGCCTCACATCCACTATCCACCGTGGCCACCTGGAAACGAGTCACCCGAGGGTCTATTGAGCCCAGCCCCCACACTGAGGAAGGGCGGGCAATGTGTTCCCAAGCTGGAAAATAAAAGAGCATCTGCACACACGGCTGAGGCGCCTCTGGAAAGCACCCAGGAATCATTCCAGAAACTCCGTTTCCAGGTGTGTGTTTCTCTAAGGAAACGCTGTGCTGCCGAGAAGGAACACCCTGCCAAGCGCCACTGGCTGTAGATGTTTCTGTGGCAGATGGGCCTTATCAGGAAATAGCAAAGAGAGGAGTCATGGGGAAAGCACCACTCGGTGGGGGGAGTGCACACCGCACCCCCGAGGAAGCCACCACCAGGGAGCTGACTTGTTTCCACAGGGTGCTGCAGACCCGCTGCAAGGACAGGAGATGAGGGGCTCCATTCCGGGGTCAGGGAGCCAGCTCAGCCTTTTGCTTGACCCTGAGCTCCCAGCACAGGCTGTTTTGCACAGTCTTAGTTTGTGAGAGGAGCAGGTGCCTGCCTTCCTCGGGAGCTGGAGAAGCTTGGAAACAGGAGGGGAGGTCAACAGGCTGGCAACGGGGCGGCCTGTCCAGAGTCAGGATTTGGGCTGATTCGTGAAGCTTGTCTGTGAAGAGAAGGCAACAAACACCAGCCGGGAATTTCTGAATCGTGTGCCCGTATTCGCCCAGGGGAAGGGCCTGCTTCATGTGCATTTGTTTCTTTGATTATGAAATATGGTCCACTTTCCATTGACAAAATAATTTTAAGGCTGTTTATTAGAATAATCAAAGAAAAGAGAACTTAAACACCCAGTACGCAATGGGCTCTCTGCTGGGTGCATTATAGGGAGGAGTTTATTTGGTCCTTACACAGACTTCCAAGCGGGAGCAGCAGCCAGCGTGGAGTGCTTGTAGTCAGCCACCTAATTCACCAGCTGGAGCCTCAGTTCCCACCCGTGTAAACCGGGCTGACTCTCCCGGCCAGTGTCTACTGCAGAGTGATCGACGGCACTCAGTGAAATCACAGCAGACAGAAGCTGCGAACGCATGTACAGCTCATTGAAATGCAGTTTAACCTACGCTTGAAGGGAGCTGGGTTGGCGCTTCTGACATGGCTTCTGGGTATTGCTCCATTCAGCAAGCGGTGCAGTTTTGGGAGAAGGGGTCTGTCTTGGGTGGGGTTTCCCCAAAGGCGGGCCCCGAGGTGAGGATTCCAGCAACTGTAAGTGACTTGGGAGATGGTCTCAAGAAGTATGTGAGGGAGTGAGGAGGTGACCACAGAGGAGAGAGGAAAGCTGGTTAAGTGTGTTGGTCAGAGGGTTAGCACTGTGGGCACCTGGGTTCACTCCTGCGGGGGACCCTCTGGGGACTGTGGAACACACCTGAGAGTTACACACCAACTGCTGTCTCTCACAGGTGAAGGGCCACTCTAACAGAGTCAGCCCTCCCCTTACTGCGCCCCCCTCCCCACAACATTGGCGTGTCCTCTGTGGAGGACAAAGCCAACTCCTGAGCTGGAAACGGCCATGAGCAAAGAGATCCAGGGAAACGTTCCTTGTGGGGAGCAGTCTGCAGGCAAACTCCAGGGGACGTGGGTGGGGGACCAAGAGCGTCTCCTGAAGATGGCCCCAGCCTCCTGCCCAGGAAGGGGAGAAGGGAGGGCACTGAGAGCAGAGGGGCAGCAGGAAAACTTGTGGAGTGTGCCCTACCTACATCAGAGCTACGCTCGAAGGTTCAGGACCTTGGTGTTCCCCGAGTGGAGTGCTCCTGTCACTTTCCGAGTGTTCTCCTCCCCTCCCTGCCCCCTCTTGCACCCCCACATTTGCAACATGAATCCATTTCCGGGGGCTAGGCAGGAGAACTGGAGGCCAAAAGCGTCCTCACAACTCTTCCCTAAGCAGTGCTTGCTCTCTTCAGCCCCGTAAATGAAAGGCCCATTTATGGGGCCACATGGCGGAGTTCTAAAGCAGGGGATCTTCAGTGATTCATTCCCTTGGGACTGGAGCTGGTAGGGGAGCAGACTCCGGGGGTTAGGAGCAGGAGCTATGGAGCGGGACCAAGCTGAGTGCACGGCCCAGCTCCATCCCTTTGTCATCACAGACCAGTTTCTTCATCTTTTTATGCTGAAGTTTCTTCATCTGTAAACCTAGGGGAAATAACAGCAAATTTCTCCTGGGGTTGCTGTGAGAGTCAAATGGGACATTGCATGTCAAGCCCTTATCACGGGATCGGTCGCACAGTAAATACCATTACATTCTACTTATTACTGTTTTTCACTCACTCAACAATAATTTTTTGGGTCTCTCCCATGGGGCAGGTCCTATTTCAGGCATCAGTAACATATCAATGAATAAGACACTCAGTCTTGCCATGAAATTTAGATTCTATGGCTTTAGGGACAGACAACAAACAGGTAAACACATTAGTCATCCTTCAAATTTCAGGTAATGATAAATGCTTGAGATCTAAACCATGTGAAGAAGTAAGGACAAAAAGACCCTGGGGCAGCGATCTCGGCAGAGGACTTAAGAAATATGAAAGTTGTAAAGTGAGAATAAAGTTAGTGGGTTGAGAAAAAAACAAGAAGGTCAGTACAATAAGAATAAGGAAAGAGAGAGAGAGAACATGAGAGAGGCAGCCAGTGGCAAGGAATTCGGGTTTCATTTTAAGTGTTTAGCGGTGGTTGACATGAATTGATTTACACTTTAAAAGTACCCACTTGAGTGGCCATAGAGACAAAGTTGGGGAGAGACCCCAGGAGCGGAAGCAGAGAGATGGGTTCTGAGACTACTGAAGTGGGTTCAGAGAGAGAAGGGCGTGGCTCAGACAGGTGATATCAGAAAAGGTGTTGAGAAGTGGTTTAATCTGGGATGTATTTTCAAGATGGGAACAACCAAACTTACTGATGTTTTACATGTGGTATAGGATAAAGAGAAAAGGGAAAACTGGATTATAGAAACTGGATTATAGAAAACTGGATAAAGAGAAAAGGGAAAACTTGGGCTCACAGGCTTGGAGCCCAAGCATCAGGATAAATGGTGGTGCCCAGGAGAGGGATGAACTACAGACAAGGTGTGAAGAGGGGGATCTGGCAGGGAAGTCCGAGTTTTACTTTGGACATGCAAACTTTGAACTGTCCAGCAGTGGTCCAAGTGGACATGGTAAGAGTGTGGTTGGCTTAGGGTCAAGATCTAGGCTGGAGATGTATTTGGGAATCACTGCAGTATGGACAGTGTTTAAAATCACTGGACCTGGTAAGATCACCTAAGGAGAGAGAGGTGGTAGAGGACAGGTCGGACGACTGAGCCCGAGGGCACCTGACATTAGAGAGAAGCTGGAAGAGGGCGTGAAGGGCCAACCAGCGAGTGGGAGGATAGCCGGGAGAATGGGCTACCCCCAAATTCAAGCAAAGAGAGTGTTTCTAGAAGAAGAAAGTGACCTACTGTGTTAAATGCTGTGAGATCAAGAGATACGAAGTTAAGAATGGAACAGTAGATTTAACGAGAAAAAGTTATTGGTGATGCTGAGAATCCTGTTTTCAGTATTACTATGGAGACTAAGGCCTGGCTGATGTGTGTCTGAAAAAGTGTAAGAAGAAGGGAATTGGGGATCGTAGCAACAGCTGTTTTGGGGGGGTTTGCTATAAAGAGAGCAAAATAAATAATAGAGGAAGGGAGAATTGAAGATTGAGGGGAGATTTATTTATTTTTTAATAGAATGAGGGGTGTTACAATGTATTGGTATGCCAATGGGATGAACCAGTAGAAATGAAAAAATTAATGGTGCAAGAGTAAAACGTGAAGTCCTTGCATGAGAAGGGGGGGTGAGACCCTGCACACAGGCCGCGGGCCGCTCTGGGCAGAGGCAACAGGAAGAATGCAGAGAACAGAAATTCAGCTGCCTGAGCATTCCCGGATGCTTAGGGGAATTACTTCTTTTTTCTAGAAAATTTCCAAAAATTCAACTTCAGTACCTATGAAATGGCTCAGCTGGGGCTGAAGGTTCTGCACTGCCCGCCAAGTAACTGGGGTTCACAGTGGACCCTGAGAGAGTAGAGAACATGGCGTCAGAGACCATGTTCTTTTCCATCCTTGTAGGCCTTCAATAAATGCTAATTGACCTCAACTATGAGAAGCTGAAATTCATTTACAGAGGGCACAGGAAGCCTTTTTATTTGGGGGAGTGAATGCGGCCTCCACGGTCTCCTGGGCAAAACTGTCTGCAGATAGAAACCTGTTGGAGCCTCCACCACGGAGCGCTGGGATTAACCCACCGACTGGCCTCTGTTCCATCAGACCGCATCTTCTTAGTCCCACTTACCCATTTCTTGTGCTAAACGGCACGCTCCCTGAAGGAAGAGGTCGCGTCTTAGTCAATGTTCTGTGGCTTCCCCAGCTGCCCCAGATGCTTAGCCAATGTGTGTCAGTGCAAACGGCAGGCGTCCACTCCGACTTTCGGGGCAGAGAGCAGATCCTACAGATGTAAAAGGAGACCTTCTTCACATTGTGTTCACTTAAAGGATTCTGACCCAAACATGGAGCCTAGACTCCAAGTACCTCTGGAAAAGAGACTTGAAGTTAACAATGAGGAAAAGCTTTCATATAGGAAGGTCTGGAGTTCCAGTATATTCCCCTGGTCACCTAGCAGTTCCTACAACGGTAACTGTTAGATCTTCCTATTTTCCTTGGGGCTTCCTGGCTTCTCAGCAGCTGCCTTATCCACTCACTCCTCTTTTTCATTCTCCTGCCTCTTTTGGGTTCTAAACACTGTTCCCTCTTGCCCTCATTTCCACACCTAGAGGGCCCCCTTCTCTTTGGCCCTCTGTGAAGGCTGCCAGACCCTTTTCTTCTAGTTATACGCTGATGAGGACTAGAACATTTACAAAACCAGCCCTCAGAGGCAGAGGTCTTTACAGGTGTGAGAAAACAAACCTTACAGACGTCCAAAAGCAGCCTCCTCCGCCCATGACTCCTGAGCACTTCCCTGCCCCGGCTCGTGTGCCCCCACGGTGTGTGCCAGGTCCCTGCCGAAGGGGCTGAGGCTGGAGAAACGGACCTGTGCTTCCCGAAAGCCCCCGCACGCCAGTGGCTGCGTGGGAATTGAGCACATGGTAATCTGCTTTTTAAGACCCTGACCAGCACATACAAGCTGAAAACTCATTTTTCTTTATTGAAAGGTCCAGAAAGGCTACCAGGCTTCAAAACGATTCTGCACACAGAATTGTTACCACAATTCTTACCACAAGGTGGTAACTGCAGCTGGGGGAAGGAACCATAAGTGAGGACTCCCCCCAAACTGGGGTCAAGTCGATCTTTGAAAGCCAGACCTGCACATGGGATTGTGGACAGACACGCCACCTCACAGAAGGTGAGGCCCACAGGCCAGAACAAGACTCTGCATGAGTTCGTGGAGCCCATTAGCATATCTAAAGCAAGAATGTGTGGAAGGCAAGCAGAACTAGGTCAGCCTGGAATCTAGAAAAACCTCAGTCAGAAAGGCCCACTGGGCAAGAGCCCCTCTCCACCTTGAGTTGCACTTACAGCCAGCTCTTCCCAGTCACCCTCCTGCTGGCTTCAGGAGGGAACCGCAAATCACTTTGGGGTTCCCAGCACCAACCTCTGGCAGACCCGCTCTTCCTTGTCTCTGGTCTCTCTGCTCTTCACGGGTAAGTGGAGGCCTAGTATGGGGTGCACACAGTGGGCGGACTGGCACAGGGAGCGGTTACTCCGTGAGCCGGGCGTGGGACAGGAAGAGCAGGGGTCATCAAGAAGAGGGTCAACAAAGCTATTCATACCAGAATCAACACCTTCCTTGAAACTCATCTGGTTAAAGAATTTTTCAAATTCCTCCGTGCAAAGGAAGCTGGTCACTAACTTTAGAACACTGCCCTGTAGTGTGCACAGTTTAATGCTGTGTTGGGGGTCCCCAAGCCCACCTCTGGGGTCAGTGATTTGAGAGAGGGACTCACAGGACTTGGTATGGTTGTCCTCATGACTATGATTTATTACAGCAAAGAACACACAGCCAAGTCAACAAAGAGCAAAGGGGCAGAGGGAGAAGCCCAGAGGAAATGAACCGCAAGCCCCTCAGCGCCCTCTCCTGGTGGAGTCGCACAGGGCAAGCTTGATCCCTCCAGCAACAAGCTGTAACCATACACACGGAGTGCTGTCTATCAGGGAAGCCAATTAGAAATTCAGTGCCTACGGTTTTTATTGGGGGCTGGTCCCACAGGCGTCCTATTGTACCCAAATCCCAGACTCCCAGAAGAAAACCAGGTGCTCTGCATCAATAATACCATACAAAGCAGTATAGATACAGTGAGCTACTCTTACCCTTTAGAAAGAGTTTCGTATCCGAGTGGGGAACTGTTTACGGGCCAAGCTCCCACACATCAGCTGAGGGCCAGCCTTGCAAGCCGGCTTTTCTAAGGGCAGCAGTCTCAGCCCCGTTAACCACTGCACAGGTGTAGATAACTAGACGTATGTTCTCCATACAGCCACAATATAAAGTTCTCACTTAAAAGCAGAGGTTCAAATGGTATCAACAAATCCTTTGCTGTCTTCTTCGAGTCCTGAGGTACAGCAGCCCTCCAGACATTGACTGACGATATCTACTTTCTACCAGGACCACCCTACGTGCTCCGCCCTCAGGACCCTGGTGCTCCAAGTAGGCAAAGCAGCACAGAGGCCATACTCTACCCGCCCTCTGCTGCCACCGGCCGCCCGCCCCATGCACTGTGGCCTGTTTCTGAATTGGGCTTCAAGCAGCCACCTCACATCAAGCACTAAATATTGTTCACCAACTGCCCCTTTCTCGTCCTTCCCAAGCCCAAACTGAGCAGCATGGAGGTCCAAGTCGCACCCTCACGCCGGAGGCTAGCGCAGTAAGGCTCACAGAGGAGCCAGTCCTCCTGGGCCGTAGGAAAGGCACTGTGGCCAGCTCCCCCCTTCTCCACACTCAGTCTCTACCCCCGCCTTCCACAGCGGGGACGCTATTTACTTACTTCGGCCTTTCTGAAGTAAGCCGCTACCCTGGCTCAGGCTAGGTCACAGTGACATTTTCACTGGACAGATTCTCAAATAGCCTCTGATATATGTGCACTCAGCCACCCTGAAATCAGCCTTGGACCTCTGCACTGGTTCCTCCTAGACTCACGGAAATCCTATCCCCAGCCCCATTTACGCAGTAGTGACTTTGCCCAGTTCGTATTTATCTTCTTTTTTCCAAGGGCAGAGTTTAAGGAAGCCAGGAGGGGAGATTAAGCCTCTCCAGCCTACCTGGTTCACTCCGTGTGCTCACGGAAGTCACATCTGGGTGCCCTCCACGTCCAGAACATCACCCCATAGGAATTCCCTGTCTGGTTTTTCCCCCTCCAAATTTAGAAGCTGGGCTGTATGTGTGTGTTGGTGGGGGCGGAGGGCACTGTTCTAGGACAAGTGACATCATGCAGATCCATAGAAACAGATGTCCGGCGTTTCTGTGTTCTGTGAACTCAGTTCTGTGCCACCTACTGAAATGCAAGCGCGCCAGGCCATCCGGAGGGATTTCTGAGGTGAGTGGGCGGGACTGCCCAGCTTTTCTTTCATTAAAACAAGAAGGTCTGGGCTGGAACGTGTGAGTGAGGACGCCCAGGCATGGGCGTGGAGAGCCAGGGCTGAAGCCCAAAGTCGGTAGGGACTGCAGTCCACTGGGCACATTGGTAAGCGAGATGCTGAAATGATTTTTCCACTCCCCCGCCCCTCTCCCTTACCTCCAGAAAAAGCATAGGATATTTTTAGAAGGAAAAATAAATGCCCCATTAAAATGAACATAAAAATACCATACCAGAGACAGGGCACCCTCCCACCAGTTTCCATCCCTGGAGTGACCATTAAATTAAACAGGCTTCAAAACCAGTGTGGGAGGAGTGGAAGGCATAGGTCAGCACTGGTCTGAAAAGAGCTGGGAAAGAGAACAGAGAATAGAAACTGGCCCAGAGAACCCCACATGCAATCAAAGGGAGTGTGGGTGAAAATCCACAAAGCACACTGTGTGCCTCTTTTGTATCCCGGACCCAGGTGAGTTGGCAAATCCGAGACCTTCCCTCCATGCTCAACCTCCCTGACCTTTCTGTGGCACTCGCACCTTCCTTCTGGGCTCGGCCCCCATGGAGCCTGTCTTCAGGTCCCTCTGTATCCCTGCCTCAAATTTAACGAGTCAAACACCGAGACCCTGACTTTCCTCCCCAAACCTGCTCATATCTCCATTCCCCGTTGGTGAAAGGCACCTTCAGTCCCCCCGGCCAGGACCCTGGGTCATCCTCACACTCCACATCCAGTCTGTCAGTACATCCCATTGGATCTGGCCACATTTCACCACCTCCACCACTTCCGCAGCGCCCCACCCAGTCCGAGCCCCATCCGTTCTCACCTGGATCGCACCACCTTCCTGATTGGACTCCCCACTTCACCCCTGCCCCCTTCAGACCATGGACTTCTGATGTAGAGATCAGGTGGATATTATTATAGGGAAAGTCAGATGATGTCTCTCTCTGCTCAGAGCCTTCCAAAGATTTCCCATCCTACGTTGAGAGGAAACCAAAGCTTTTGTGATGGCCCTTAAGGCCTCTCGTGGTCTAGCACCTCCTAAACGCTCCCGTCTTTTCTCCTCCCAGGGAGCCCCTCTGTCACTGCTCTAGCCACATGGGCTCAGGGCTGCTTCTCACCCCAGCAGGCCTGCGCTCATCACTGGCTGCTGCACTTGCTGTCCCCCTGCCAGGGGTGCTTACCACCAGCTGTCCTCACGGTCACCCCTTCAGTTTCTTCAGTTCTTTACTCATTCTTTGGTCACTCCACCTAAGACTGCAACCGTCTGACATTTGGGTAGTCCCTTTCCCTCCTTATCATCACCGCCCTACTATAGACTAAACTGATTTATCTCATTTGCTATCTGCCCCCCACTAGAACGTATGAATCATGAGATCTCTGGCTCTTTTTTGTTTGCTTTGCTGCTGCATATCTAGCAGAATCTTTAACTGAAGGACTTCTGCCAAGATGGAGGCGTAGGTGGAAGCACTGCGCCTTCTCACACAACCAAGTTTAAAAACAACAAAGTTATAGAAACAAAAACGCAGCCAACCCACAGAAAATTGAACTATATGGAAGTCTGACAACAATGAACCCTTCAGCTAAACCGGTAAGAGGGGCAGAGCCAGCAGCAGAGCGGGGTCGGGCAGGAAAGATCCACCAGACCAACCCGGGTGCATGACCCAGGCACACCGGCAGCTGTGGGCGGATCCCAGGTGTGGAGTAGTGGGCGGACCCACTGAGGGCTGACCACGGTCACACATTCGTGTGCAGATAAACTGGTGAAGGAGCGAGCAGTGAGACAGACCGCGCAAGCCCCAGCAGCAAGAAGCGGCAGAGGGGACTGCTATTGTCCCTCTCTGACCCCGCCCCTACATACAGCATCACAAACCAGCCACCTGGGTGGCCCCACCCTGGTGAACATCTAAGGCGCCTCTCCTCCTACGTAACAGGCACGAACAGATCAAAACATGGCTTAAGAACAACTCAGAGCCCCAGAGCCAATAAATCTAAGTGATGAAGAAATAGCTAAACCTTCAGACGCACAGTTCAAAACACTGGTGATCAGGATGCTCACAGAACTGGTTGATTTTAGTCACAAATTAGAGGAACATGTGAAGGCTAAACTAATTGAAATGAATGGAAATGCACAGGAAACCAATAGTAATGGAAAGAAAACTGGGACTCAAATCAAGGGAGCAGACTAGAAAGAGGAAAAAAGTGACCAAATAGAAAAGGATGAAGAAACAAGAATTCGAAAAAATGAGGAGAGGCTTAAAAACCTTCAGGACATCTTTAAATGTTCCAACATCCGAATTATAGGGGTACTAGAAGGGGAAGAGGAACAGCCACGAGTGGAAAACTTATTTGAACAAATAATAAAGGAGAATTTCCCTAATCTGGCAAAGGAAATAGACTTCCAGGAAATCCAGGAAACTCAGAGAGTCCCAAAGAAGTTGGACCCAAGAAGGAACACACCAAGGCACATCATCATTACATTAGCCAAGATTCAAATGAAGGAGAGAATCCTAGAAGCAGCAAGAGATAAGGGGACAGTCACCTACAAAGAAGTTCCCATCAGACTGTCAGCGGATTTCTCAAAAGAGACCTTCCAGGCAAGAAGGGGCTGGAAAGAAGTATTCCAAGTCATGAAATCCAAAGACCTCCATCCACGATTGCTCTATCCAGCAAAGCTTTCATTTAGAATGGAAGGACAGATAAAGTGCTTCTCAGATAAGATCAAATTCAAGGAGTTCATCATCACCAGGCCCTTGTTATATGAAATGTTAAAGGGACTTACCTAAGAAAAAGAAGATAAAAAATATGAATGGTGAAATGACAGCAAACTCACAGTTATTAACAACCACACCTAAAACAAAAGCAAACTAAGAGGACAGCTAGATCAGGAGCAAACCATAGAAATGAAGATCACATGGAGGGTTAGCAACAGGGGAGTGGGAGAAGGAGAAGGGGGGAGAAGGTACAGAAAATAAGTAGCATAGATGGTAGGTAGAAAATAGATAGGGGGGAGGGCAAGAATAGTATGGGAAATATAGAATCTAAAGAACTTGAGACACGTCATAAACTAAAGGGGAGGGAAGAGTGGGGGAGGGGGTGTGCAGGGTGGAGGGGAATGAAGGGGAAAATAGGACAACTGTAATGGCATAATCAATAAAATATATTAAAAAAGAATCTTTAACTGAATAAATGGAATGAATGAATGAGTGAGTGAATGAAATTATGTGCTAAAATCCACAACTCTCCTGGTTTTTCTGCTCTCAATATGAACGCCACTCACATCTGCGAGCTCATGGGAGCTCTTCAGAGCTGCTTGCCCCTGCCGGACAGACGCTGAACCGTGCTGTGTCCACCCGCAGCACAGCTCTTTCTTCCAATAGCTTAACTCAGTCTCTGCTCCATGGTGAAAAGCATGACAATCCTTTCAAAGTGAGGCAGGGCAGGTGGCTCTGGAAACCTCTGCACCTCCACCTGCTCCTGTGTAAAGTGGGTAGAGTAACAAGGACTTTCATCGGGTGGCTGCGGGGAGGTGAGATAACATGTCCACAGCATACCTCCCTGACACAAAGCAAGTGCTCAGTTAACACTGCTTCCCTTCCCGCCTCCATGCGTTGGTGCCAAGCAGAATGGCCCGATGGCTGCCAGACTCCCGAAGGCTCTCCCTTCAGTCCCTTCCCGAAACTAGCTGCCTTGTCTACTACTATGTAATTTGTTCAGATTTTTCTCTGGTTCAAAAGTCCACACATTCCTTCGAAAGAGGGAATATTTCATTGAGGCCAACCACACAGAGTGAAAAGAATCAGACCAGATGAAATGATTTCACGCGGTCAGCCCCAGCAAACCTGTTTATTTGCAGGAGCTGCTCAGAAGACACGTGAGTGAAGAGGAGGGCCCAGCTCACCAGGAAGCGTGTGGCCAGTTCATCAGCTGAGCACTCTGAACTGCTGCTAGATAAATGCCAAGCCTCACATCCTCTTTCTTGTCTCTGGGCCCGTTGTCAGAGCTGCCCCCTGCCCGAGCCTAGAATGCCCTCTGCCTCTTTCCCCTGCCACTCTTCACCCATCAAACAACATCACACCCTGCAGGCCGCTTAAGGCAAGCCCTCCTTTGAAAAGTCCACTTTGCCTCCTCCCCAAGGAGGCTGAGCTGCATCTGTACTGTGCTCCCACCATATCATCTGCTCACCTCAACTTAGCATGGACCACGTGGAGCGACACCTGCCTGTCTAGCCATCCACTCCCCAGCCCAGGCTGTGCGCCCGGCTGTGACGAGACCCTGTCCTTTCCATCTACATGAACAGTACCTGACACAATGCTTGACACATGATAAGGCACTGCGTAAATGCTTTCTGAGTGACTGAGCAAATGAGGCAGGGAAGAAATGGGTGACTCAGTAACTGCGTGAAGAAACGCAACCTCTACTTGCCCAAGTGGAGGTGTGGGAGGACACGAAGAGACTGGAAAAGCACGCATCTCAGGAACAGAACCAGGATGGCACCCACCCCCGGGCCTTCTATCCCTGGCCCTCTCCCTGCACATACTTGTTCTCCTGGAGCCGCCTCGCCCTTCCTGGAGGCTCCCCTTCCTGTCCTCGTGTCATTGACTCCCAAAGCTGTGGTCCCCAATTCAGTGCCAAACTTAAAGCAAGCTTTTCCTGCCTGTGACATTCCCATTTGAATCTTAACTGCCACCACCTTCTCCCGGAGCGATGTATCTCTGGGTTGGGAAGGGTTCGCTCTCCAGGAACGGACAACTCTCTCACAGGCTGCTCTCTGCAGTTCGACCACCAGAAAGGCAACTCCTGCTGTCACCCGCTGTTCCGCTCAGGTTCTGAAAGGGTTTCAGCATGCTCGGTTAAGGCAAATGCATCCCTAGTCCCATGCAGATGTGGTATTTCACAGTGACAGAAGCAAAATTAAAGTTACTTGCCTTGAAACGTAGCAGAAAAACGTAAAAGCCCCGGGGCTGGATGTGTAGGGCAGGAGTGGGGAACCTCTGGCCTTGGCTCAGCTCTTGGCTCAGCTTTCTTTCAACCTTTGGCAAATAGAACAAACTGTTAGTTGCATTAATGAAGAAAGATACTGATCAGCCAGATAGCACTGTCTGGAAACCATCCTGAGCCAACTGGAAGGCACAAAGGTGGTGGTGCATTTTACAAGCTTGTTCTCGTTAGCCTCCTCCATTTCAGAGTTCATTTTGGCTTTCAACTTTTCAGATCAACTCTCCAGAACCTGCAGAGTTTTAGAGGAAGTCATTTGCTTCCCACTATTGTTTTATATTGTTGACTGAAGTCGTAAAGTCACTAGACCTGAGAATTGGAAAGACCCTTAGAGATTATCTGGTCTAACCCGCTCTTTTAATGGGTGAGGAAACTGTCAGAGGTAATTTTAACTTTGAATTTTATGAGGTCTATTTGTGTTGACAACAAGATTCATTGCTCTGCTTCAGAGACTGCAGAGTTGCAAGGGGAAGTACAAAAAAAGCAGTGTTCTTTCTGATGGGAGGGAGTGAATCGAAGCAGCTTCACTGCAGAACTGGTCGGCCACACTTTCCATCCAGTGTGACCCAGCACCTCCATCCCGTGCGAAGCTGTCAGACGGTGTCAGAAGTTGCAGCTCCTTTCAGAGAGAAAAGCACAGAAAGGTCAGAGGTCACTGTTCATCCCTGAAGGTGATGCAGAATGACAGAAAGGACTAATGATGTGTTCAGTCAGTGGCACCCACTGTTCCCAAAGGGGGTTTCTCTGAGGGGTTCTGGCTGTTTGGGCCTCTTTAAATGAATATGCTCCCACACACTCTAGCTGTCCAGCTCCTCCCATTGAGCAGGGACTGAACGTGGCCAGGCAAGCACTGAAACCAAGGGAGTTTCCCTGGTGGTGAGGCATGGCTTGGGTAGGGCAGCAGTTATGATGTCAGGGTCTGACGCTTGGAATCATTCTGGAAAAGGCACAAAGTTCAGAACTAGAAAACCCTGATTAAAGCCTGTTCACAGACCCAATGGAAAAGATCAGGAATGGAAAACTGGCTTCATGTGAACTCTGGGAGCTGTGTGGAGAAGGGCGGAAGGCAGTCAGGGAGCAGAGCGCCACTGCGGGGCTGATCGCTGCCTCATGTCCAAGGGCGGGGGCAGCGCAGAGACTGTGTCTTTGCCTTTCAGACACGGGTTGCAGGGTAGTGTGGAAATATTATGGTATGCAGATTTTGTGAAAAGTTTTGGATGATTTGAGAATGAAAGCAAGAGGCTGTTGGCCTAGACAGAGTACACAGAAAGTCAAATATAATCCTACTTTTGAGCCATCCAGAATGACAAAGAGTGGGTGGCTTGAGTGGGCAACACTGTTCATCCTGAAAGGACCACTTTTCCATTGTCAGGACAACATTAGCTGAAGCACCTGCCACTGCTAACTCTAAATTCTATTGTCTCAGGTCAGGTGATGAAACCGGTGGCCCCAAATGAGGGCTAAAACTCCGATGGACTGGGCAGCAGGTGGGGCCGTCACACAGCAGTACCAGATAATGCTGGGCGCTCACAGAGAGAGGCCCCTCTGCCCGCTCCCTGGAGCCAGCCCAGAGCAGGACCCCAGGAGCAGCCTGTGGTGTGTGTGAAGTCGGAGCTCCGAGCTGTTGCAGGTGAGCTCCCATGACGTCGCCTGGGTGTGGGCTGTGAGCAGGGCACAGAACCTTTTCTGCGTGTGCTCCGATACTTATCTGATCACTTTCTTCTAGTCCTTAACAGGGCGAATCACACTGGTTAACTTTTCAAATGTTCAACCAAACCCGCATCCCTGGGCTGAAATCCTTTCAGTCATGATACACCAGCTTTTTACATTTTGTTGGATTGATTTGCTAAAATATTGTTAAGGATTTTTATATCTACATCCACGAGGGATTTGGGGACTGTCATTTTCTTTCTTATAATGTCTGTCTGGTTCTGGTATCAGAGTAATAGAGCTTAAAGGATGAGCTGGGAAGTTTCTTCTCTTCAATTTTCTGAGTTTAATTAAAATTAATTTTTTTGCTTTCTTAAATACTTGATGGAAATCATTAGTGATGCCAGCTGAGCCTAGAGTTTTCTTTCTGAATTTGAAGTAAAAATTCAGTCTTTAATGGTAATAGGGCCATATGGGTTATCTACTGGGCTGGCCGAAAAGTCTGGTTTTTTTTCCCAGTAAAACAAAAGACATATTTTTCATTTTCACCAATAACCTGATTGATTTGGATATTTTGAGTATGTTGACTTTCTCCCACTATTGGCTTTAGTGGGTAGAGGCCAGGGGTCCCGCTAACCATCTTCCAATGCGTCAGACAGCCCCACAGCAAAGAATTATTTGGCCAAAATGTCAGTGGGACCAAGAAAGTTCACAACCCATTTATGAGACATTCGATCAGTCACGGCACCTTTTCCATACACTGCACAAGTCTTTTTTCCACATTTTGGTTGTGTTTTTAACCTTTCTTGAAATAACAAAGTATAATATGCTTAAAATGTTGTATATTCCCTTCCATCTTCAATATTAAAATGGTTGCAAACAATTCACTAATTTTAATAAGGCTTTTAAAAATGCACACTGATGCCCTGGCTGGCGTAGCTCAATTGCGCCACCCAACCATACATTGATGTTTCTCTCCTTCTCTTTCTCTTTCCCTTCCTCTCTCTCTGAAAATAAATAAAATATAAAAAAAATGCACACTGATATGACAGCTGTCACAATACAATCTAACAAAATTGTTTCAAATGAAGTTAAAGACAACTAAGTACTACCAGAGCCACTGTATAGAAAAAACTAAATGAACTTTTTGGCCAACCCAATATTAATATTTCTTCTTTTTTAAAAAATATATTTTATCGATCATGCTATTACAGTTGTCCCATTTCCCCCCTTCATTCCCCTCCACCCTACACACCCCCTCCCCCCCACATTCCCCCCCTTTAGTTCATGTCCATGTGCCATACTTGTAAGTTCTTTAACTTCTACATGTCCCATACTATTCTTGCCCTCCCCCTGCCTATTTTCTACCTACTCATCTATGCTACTTATTCCCTGTACCTTTTCCCCCCTCTCTCCTATTCCAATTCCCCTGATGATAACCCTCCATGTCATCTTCATTTCTGTGGTTCTGTTCCTGTTCTAGCTGTTTGCTTAGCTTGCTCTTATTTTTGTTTTAGGTGTGGTTGTTAATAACTGTGAGTTTGCTGTCATTTTACTGTACATGCTTTTTATCTTCTTTTTCTTAGATAAGTCCCTTTAACATTTCATATAATAAGGGCTTGGTGATGATGAACTCCTTGAACTTGCCCTTATTTGAGAAGCAATTTAACTGCCCTTCTATTCTAAATGAAAGCTTTGCTGGATAGAGGAATCTTGGATGTAGGTCCTTGACTTTCATGACATGGAATACTTCTTTCCAGCCCCTTCTTGCCTGCAAGGTCTCTTTTGAGAAATCAGCTGACAGTCTGATGGGAACTCCTTTGTAGGTGACTGTCTCCTTATCTCTCGCTGCTTCAAGGACTCTCTCCTTCATTTTAATCTTGAGAAATGTAATTATGATGTGCCTTGGTGTGTTCCTTCTTGGGTCCACCTTCTTTGGGACTCCCTGAGCTTCCTGGACTTCCTAGAAGTCTATTTCCTTTGCCAGATTGGGGAAGTTCTCCTTTATTATTTCTTCAAATAGCTTTTCCACCGTTGCTCTTCCTTTTCCCCTTCTGGTACCCCTATAATTTGGATATTGGAACGTTTAAAGACGTCCTGGAGGTTTCTAAGTCTCTCCTCATTTTTTTGAATTCTTGTTTCTTCATTCTTTTCAGTTTGGTTGTTTCTTCTTTCTGGTCCACACCATTGATTTGAGTCCCAGTTTCCTTCCTATCACTATTAGTTCCCTACAGATTTTTCTTCATTTCACTTAGCGTAGCCTTCATCTTTTCATCTAATTTGTTACCAAATTCAACCAATTCTGTGAGCATCCTGATTACCAGTGTTTTGAACTGTGTATCTGATAGGTTGGCTATCTCTTCATTGCTTACTTGTATTTTTTCTGGGGCTTTGATCTGTTCTTTGGTTTTGGCCATTTTTTTTTTTTTTTTTGTCTTGAGGTCCTTGTTATGTAGTGAGGGTGGAGCCTTAGGTGTTCACCAGGGCAGAGCAACCCAGTTGCTGGGTTGTGACATTGTATGTGGGGGAGGGGTCCAAGAAGGAACAATGGTTCTTGCTCTACTCTCTGCGGGATTTCAGTCCCTTCCCCCACTTCCCACCAGCAAATTGGGCCCTTCTGGTGCTGATTCCCATGGTTTGTGCATGTTCTAGGTCCCTGTGGGTCTCTCCAACAAACTCTCCTGTGAGGCTGGAGTCTCTTCTGGCACCTCAACCCCAACAGGTGTTTTTTTTTTAAGATTTTATTTATTTATCTTTAGAGGGGAAGGAGAGAAGGAGGGAAACATCAGTGTATGGTTGCCTCTCATGCATCCCCCGCCGGAAACTGGCCTGCAGGGAACCAGCCTACAACCCAGGCATGTGCCCTGACTGGGAATCGAATTGCGATTCTCTGGTTTGCAGACCTGTGCTTAATCCACTGAGCTACAGCAGCCAGGGCCCCACAGGTGTTTTTAATTGGTGTTTTCAGGTTTTATTTCCCGTGCTGACCCTGGGTTGTGCTGTCTTGCTCCCCAGTATCACCTGGTTTATCTGTGCGCAAATGTGGGACCACTTGGTCTGCCAGCCACCTTGTTCACCAAGCCCCTTCACAATCCACTGTCTCACTGGGCCAGCTCACTGCCACCTTGCACACCCAGGGTCCACCCACTGTTGCCTAGTGTGCCCACCAGGGTCCACCAGTCACTGCTTTTTTTTTTGCCGGGACCCCTCTCCGCACTCCCCTCCACCCCTGGCCCCGCAACTCAGCCCCTCCTACTGGTCTGGATGAATGTGTCTACTTTAACTCCATGGTTGTTAGACTTCTATACAGTTCAATTTTCTGCCAGTTCTGGATGTTTTTTTGTTTCTAATTTTTTGTTGTCCTTATTTTGGTTGTGTGAGGAGGCACAATGGGTCTACCTATGGCTCCATCTTGGCCGGAAGTAATGTTTCTTCTTTAATGAGCTTTCATTATGTCGTTCAAGGAATTGTCCATTTAAGTTGCTGAATTTATGTGTGTAGAGTTCTTCATAGTATTCCCTTACTATTCTTTTAATGCCTGTTGAAACTGTAATTACGTCACTTCTTTTTTCTTGATATTAGTAAGTTGTCCTCTTCTTTTGTCTTAACCAATCTGCCCAGAGATTCATCAGTTTTACTGATTTATTTCCAATGGTTTTCTCTTTGATTTGGACATTTAATTTGCTTTACTTTTCCTACCTTTTAAGGTGGAAACTCAGGTCATTAACTTGAGATCTTTCCAACAAATTCCCTCTAAACACTACTTTACCAGCATCTACAATATTCAACATGTTGTGTTTTCATTTTCATTCAGTTCCAAATACTTTCTAATTTCACTCGTTTCTTTGATCCATGAGTTATTTAGAAGTACGTTAGTTCCAAACATTTGGAGGTTTTCCAGGTTATTTTCTCGTTCTGTCTTCTAATTTGATTCCATTATGGTCAGAGAACATACTTCGAATGAGTTGAACTTTTTTCAACTTATTGAGGCTTGTTTTACATCCCGCAATGCTCTTAGTAAATATTCCCTGTGCACTTGAAGAGAATGTTTGTCATGCTGCTGTTTGGCCGAGTGCTCTCTCTCTAAATATACGATGGTTTGGATTACAGCAGTGATGTTCAACCTTTTTCATCTCATGGCACACATAAACTAATTACTTAAATTCTGCAGCAAACCAAAAAATATTTTATGTAGGGTCCAGCACAAATAATGCCCCTTTTTATTACAATAGATTTTATTACAAAATCCTAAGCATGTAATTCTGTAACATAACAGTATCACACTCAACCATACCATATGACATTTTAGGTGTAATGTTCAAATTGCCGTTCATCTCATGCGAGACCTTCACATACCCTACCAACCACACTCAAGCAGGCGTTACTTCTGCCAGACCTGTATTTTTTTGCCTATCTGACAGAAAAAAATTGGTACAATTTTGATTCATTCACACTGGATGGCTCTTGTTGTGTTGGCTCTGGTAATTTTTTCCCTTAGTCTAAGGGAAAAGAGGTCAGTGCCCCTGACTAAATAGTCAGGTATTATTGCATGTTTTAAAAACTCTTGTTGCACACTGGTTGAAAATCACTGGCTTATAGTGCTTATTATGGTTTTTTTTTAATGCTTTCTAGGTCCTTACTGATTTTCTACTTGTCAATTATTAACAGAGAATGTTGGAAATCTCTGGCTGTAATTTTTAAAAAGATTTTATGTTTAGAGAGGGGAAGGGAAGAAGAAAGAGTGGAAGAGAAACATCCATGTGTGGTTGCCTCTCATGTGTCCCCTGCTAGGGACCTGGCCTGCAACCCAGGCAGGCCTGGGAATCGAACTGATGACCTTTTGGTTCTCAGGCCAGCACTCAATCCACTCAGCCACACCAGCCAGGGCTCTGACTGTAATTTTGAATTTGCTAATTTCTCTCTTCAGGCCTATCAGTTATTGTTTATTTGTGTGTGTGTGTGTGTGTGTGTGTGTGTGTGTGTGTTGTTTTTTTAATTTTATCCTTTGTTATTTTGTAATTTGATCCTCCATTACTTGGTGCAAAAATATTGAGAATTGTTATGTCCTTTGATGAAATGACCCTTTTATCTTTATGAAATGACCCTCTTTATCCCTGCTAAAATAGTGTGTTCTGAAATGTACTTTGTCTGATGTTAGCTTAGCCACTCCAGCTTTATTTTGTTCGGGGTTAACCTGATTTATCTTTTCCATTCTTTTATTTTTAATCTATTTTATCTTTATTTTTAACATGGGTTGCTTGTAGGCAGCATACAGTTAGGTATTGCTTTATTATTCAATCTGACAACCTCTGCCTTTTAATTTGGTTTTTATACCATTTACACCTTACATAATTAATTACATGCTGCCACCTCATTGTTTAATTTCTGTCTATTCCATCTGTCATTTGCAAACTTTTTTCTATTTCATTGACTTCTTTTGGGTTAATTGAATATTTTTATGAATCCATTTCTCTCTCTTTGGGAACATATTAGTTATAACTCTTTGTTTTATACTTAGTGGTTGTTTCAGTGTAGTAATAAATAACTTGAATTACCATGGTCTACCTTCAAATAATATTAGTTTTTTTATCTATGCATGTCAAAGGGTTTCACTTCATGTCCAAGCATTAACCAAAGACTGAGCTGCTTTCTATGTGGTTGTCTCTGCTCTCCAGCTTTGCCCACGCCGGCCGCTCCCACGGGCTCCCAGACCTTCGCTCTGGGCCGCCTGCCTCATCTCGAGAACCCCGTCCACCCTGCTGCCCGGAGGGTGCCTCCGGCAGACAGCTGCAGCGATCGCAGGATTCCTCTCGTTTGTGCCCTTTTCTGTGGATTCACAGTCCTGACGTTCTTATTATCCACTATCTTTAAACAGTTACTCCACACATCCTGTTCAGTTTTTTCGTTAGGGCAGGAGTTTTCATCTGGTTCCATGATATATTTTTAGTTCTCTGTCGGATGCATTTAGCTAACATACACATGGGGGATTTTTTGCACTCATTTCTACAGCTGAACAGGACTCTGTGTGTATAAAGAGGCACGTTTTACTGATGAATAAAAAGACACACGGACGGCTCTGCGGCTGCGCGGTGATTTAGCACCACCTGTAGAACAAAATGCAGTTCATCCAAACTTTCAAATATATTAGACTGTAGCTGTTCACAATATTTTATTATTTTTAAAGTATTTCTTATGTGTCTGCAGCTATTTCTTTTTTATCATGTTGCATTTTGCTTCTTTATTTGATCTCTCCCTTTTCGGAGCCGTCTTCCCAGAAGGCTGTGCTGCTCACCTTGTCAAAGGACCAGCTTTTAATCTTGCTGGTCGTCATTCTTGTTAGTTTTACTATTACTATAGATTCTACAGGAGTCTTATTCTTTGGTTTCTGCCATTGTATTTCCTTTTTTCTGATTCTTTCAGTTTTGTTCTGATTTTTCTTTTATCCTTCTTGAATTAAACACTTAGCTCATTATTTTTCAGTCTTACTCAATAAATTGACTTACCTGATAAATTGATTTAAATTAATAAATTTCCCTCCAAATATTGCTTTGTTTATAAATTTTGGCTTAAAGTATTTTCACTTTATTCAATTTTCCATAATAATCTTTATGAGTTCTTTTTTTTAAAGTTTTTTTTTAATCTTTGGGGGGAAGAGGAGAGAGGGAGAGAAACATCAGTGTGTGGTTGCCTCTCATGCGCCCCCTGCTGGGAACTGGCCTGCAACCCAGGCATGTACCCTGACTAGGAATCAAACCGCGATCCTTTGCTTCACAGGCCCATGCTCAATCCACTAAGCTACACTAGCCAGGACTCCTTTATGAGTTCTTTTAAAATCTAATGATTATTTCATTTTTTGCCATTTCATATCCAGACTTAAGGGTTTTTAAAAAATCGTTGTCAGGATCTGGAAAGAGCCTTCGATTTTACCCTACTTGTATTTGTAAGCTAACGAGATAGCCAATAACAGTTTCGAAAATGCTGGTAAAAGACATGATGCTCCTAATTGAAGACAAAGGACTTCATTACTTCATTTCCTCATTGGGTTTCCTTCCATGCAGGAAGATGGGTTTGATCACAGTTAGAGGACCCTGAGATTAGAATTCCAATCTTGTACAAGGGGGTGTAAGCCAACCCATCCCATCTTTGCCCGGGAGAGACATTACCTTCATTTCTGCTGGACGAAAACGAACCTGCCCTCCACCAAGGAAGGAGATACTGTTTTCCAAGGCTGTTTGCTCTATAAATGTCTTTGACAAGATTGTCCAGATGAACACTGGCAATGTCTCTGCTCAGAAGACTTAGAGAAACAAAGAGACCCACAGAGAATCGCCACCCGACCATCATCCCTTGGTTATTTATTTCTAACATACTTGCGCTGCAGTCAGAGAACAGAGGCTGTGTGAGCCAGGTCTTCAGGAACTTGGCGGAGACACATTCCAGAACCTGCAGACCAGCTCCACTCCCAGTTCCTTCACCAGGTGCTGCCTCAGAGAATCTCCCTTAAACTCTTGGAAAGAAGCAGGTTATCTCCAAAAAAACATAACCCTCTCAGGTTGCAAAGCACTGTCTCTGAAGGTGTGGAGAAAAAGGGGGTGGGGAAGCCACGGCCGTGGGGCGGGTACTCATCCCGAGTTCTCACCAGGTTCTCATCCTGGTGGGTCTTGAAACAGCCCTGATGTTCTTCCCACCTGCCCGACCCTTCCATAGCCCCACAGGCACTTCCGGCACCTGGGGTGCTCTTGCTAACTTCCACTCTACAGAAGTGATGGAGTCCGAAATGATGTTGCCAAATAAATGTGGAGTACAGATAAGAACAAAATTCCCCTGCCGTATCTATACCTACACCCCACTTTGTCCCCACCCCAGACTTCCACAAGCTTCTCCACCAGTTCGTGAATGTCTTTGACCTCCTCCTGGCCTTCTCAAAGTTTTTATGCTACTTCTGCAAACTCTCCTCCTCTCCTCCCCTAGCAGTTCCTCAAGCCTGGCTGCATGTCAGTTGGACCTGAGTAGGAGTTTGAAAACAGCAGTGCCCACTTGCTGCTTCTGGAGATTCTGATATAATTGGTCCAAAGAAAATTCCCGATTGTCCATTGTTTTATAGCTCCCTTGTGCAAAAAAGGTTTCTAATCACTGTCTCTAATTTCCTTTGAGACAATTTTGGAAAATGAACCTCACAGCCCAGGTTTCTTAATCCTCCTGTCAGGAACTGGAGTGTGTTATATTTCGTTTAATGCTTAAATAATTGAAATCATACAACTAGTAAACAAATGTTTTTAAAAGCAAATTATCTTGAAAATTTAAGTTGACTATAATTTAATTATATTCTTTTCGATCATTTGAAATGCAATTATGCATTGACTATGGCTGATTAGTTTTGAATACTTCCAATATAAACCTTTCTTTCACAAATGCAGAGTAAAATCTTATTATTATACTTACACTTAAATGTATTCTAAAGCCTCAGGACAATGGACTTATTCATTTCTTTGATAATTTATGTTCTTGTTTTATACCTTCCTAGGGGATATTAGTATACTTAGTTTAATATCTTCCTAAGGTTTCAGTCATATATTTTTATTTCTTCCCATGGGTGGAGTAATATTACGAGACCCCAAAGAAAAAGTATACGTGCTCAGCCGCGCCCCGGCTCTGGGATGTGGACTATTGGCTGACCCCTCCTCTGTCTGGGGCCACGACTCAGCTTCAAGCTGCATAAACTTCTGATGTTACTGCAACGCGATTTTGAAGGTCACACCTTCGCTTCGGTTTCATTTTTTTACAATCTGGTGTCTTTCAGGAAATGATGTAGCACTTTTAAAGTCTCATTTTACCAGCATTACAAAAACCACTGTCCTATCGCTATGATATATTGACTGGATCTGCTACCTTTTTAAAGAATTATGTATTCCTTGTTGGTATTTTATGAAAATGCATAGGGACATCTAGTAGTTTCATTTCCTATGAGATGAGGCACTAGGTATCAGTAACATATGCTTCCTTTTTGGAAGATTTGACTAATTCATCCTTGTGGGAGACGGTCGAAATTCTCTTCTCCACGGTAATTTTGTGTGATCGCTGAATCTGATTAAGTGCCGGACCTTCTTTCTACCTGAATTATTATGTGTTAATCCTGGTGCCAACTGAGTCAGTCCTCCCTCTTCTTGCTGGGTCCCGTTTTTTTCCTACATTATTGGTTTACTCAGCTCCATAATTCTATTTTTGCTCAGAAACAAATATGCATATACATTTATACATTTTTATAAAAAACTGTAATTTAGTGGAAGAGAAAAAATACCCACATGTAAACAATAGTTACTTGTTAAAATCCATTGAAAAGAAACAAATTCATAACTGGTTATCCATTTTTTTGTATTATAATTATGTTTTATACTTATTATGTTAACTTTTCCCTGTTGGGAATAATTATGACTTCATGATCTTTCATATCCTCAACTTACTTCAAGTAACCATAATAAAGATAATATTTTGTGCTTAAATTATTACAACTTGGTCAATGAAAACCCTGAGATCGGATCCTTTGGCCTCTTGACATTGCTCCTCATATTTTTTTTTAATATAAAATTCTTGCTTTCTGTTGACAACAGGATATTCCTGCTCTCCCCCCACGCTTCCCCAAGTTAAAGAGCCACCTCCCCTCCTGGTTTCCTTGGTCTCTTTTCCTCGACAGTTGGGATGGTGGGCAGGTAAGTATGCGTGTGAACTATGGGCAAAAGTTCCACCCCTGCTGTTGAGACATTTGCACCAGAAATTGTGACTTTAAAAAATACCCCATGGAAGCCCCGGCTGGCGTAGCTCAGTGGATTGAGCTCGGGCCTGGGAACCAAGCAACCATCCCCCTAGCACCAGGGGGACACATGGGAGGCAACCATACATTGATGTTTCTCTCCCACTCTCCTTCCCTTCCCCTCTAAAGATAAATAAAATATTTTAAAAAAATACCCCATGGTATCCAATGATTTTTTAAATTGAAAGATGTGATATTGCTGTACCCTACTTTTATTATAGTAAGTGGTGCCAGCCACAACTAAGATATTCTAATAAACGTGTATTCTTTAAGGTCCAAAAACTGTCCCTCTTTAAGATATTCACAGTCTAGTAGGAGATAAGCTGGATAGGACATGTCTCTATTCCCCTTGCCATGGGGCTTAGATGATGCTCGTCAGAATATCTCACTTGGCATGTAGTATTTCTGAGAATAATTTCATAGAGATTGGGATCAACACAGAAATGTTTTAATTACTTTACTGTTGTTCAATTACAATTGTCTGCATTTCCCCTCCACCTCAGCCAAACCCACCTCCCTCCCTTGCTTCTACCCTCCCCCTTGGTTTTGCCCATGTGTCCTATATAGTAGGACTGAAAACTCTTCCTCCTCACTGTCCCCCCTCCCATCTGGCTTTTTTTAGATTGTTCTTAATTTCAACGTCTCTGGTTATATTTTGTTTGCTTTTTTCTTTTGTTGTTTATGTTCCGGTTAAAGTTAAGATCATATGGTATTTGTCCCTCACCACTTGGCTTATTTCACTTAGCATAATGCTCTCCAGTTCCATCCATGCTGTGGCAAAGGGTAGGAGCTTCTTCTTTCTCTCTGCTGCATAGAATTCCACTGTGCAAATGTACCATAGTTTTTTTATCCACTCATTTACTGATGGGCACTTAGGTTGCTTTAAGCATTTGGCTATTGTAAATTGTGCTGCTGTGAACACTGGGGTGCATGGGTTCTTTTGGATTAGTGTTTCAGGACTCTTAGGGTATAATCCCAGTAGTAGAATTGCTGGGTGAAAAGGCAGTTCCATTTTTAGTTTTCTGAGAAATTCCATATTGTTTTCTGCAGTGGCTACACCAGTCTGCATTCCCACCAACAGTGCACTGGGGTTCGCTTTTCTCCACAACCTCACCAACACGTTTGCTGATTTGTTTATGACGGCCATTCTGACTGGTGTGAGGTGGTATCTCAATGAGTCAACACGGAAATTTTAAAAAATAGTCCCAAGTCTCAGAAGCCTGAGGTACGAAGGTAGTGACTAGAGATGCTGAGAAACAGAGGTCCTAAGAAATTAATAGAATGAGAGGGAGGGAAATGTGGGGGTTTCGTTTGTTTACTTTTTGTGATTAGAAGTGTGAGAGAAACAGCACTAGAGGATGGAGCCGGAAGGCTAGGAAGAGGATTACAGAAGTATTTGGTACAAGAAAGAAAAAGAGGAAAGTGGAAGGAGAGAAGACGGATGCAGAGAAAAAGGCTGGTGTTGCGAGAGGCATTAGAAGTAGGACAGCGGCACACACAGCGCATGTCAGAGAACTGGGCACCGTGGGGGAGGGGAGTGGAGAGAGGAGCCTGTGCGGCTTCTTTCCTGGACCGGAAATACAGGCCATGGGTCAAATGGCTGAAAAACCCAGCAGCATCTGAATGATTTTAGGTGAATTCAAATTAAGAATAACCCTGACCAGTGTGGCTCAGTTGGTTGGGCATCGTCCTGCAAAGTGAAAGGTCACTGGTTCGATTTCCAGTCAGAGCACATACCTGGGCTGTGGGCCAGACCCCTGAATGGGGACACGTGGGAGGCAACTGATCAGTGGCACATTGACGTCTCTCTCTCTCTTTGATCCTCCCTAAAAATAAATAAAACAAAATAAAATAAAAATCTTTTTTTAAAAAAGAACTAGGTTCTGTGCAGAGCTTAGGGATATATTTCCATTCTCAGTTTTGACTGGCTCTGCTGGGCGCTGGTCATCAGGCTCCTGGATTTTGGCCGCAGCACCTTCCCTCTTGTTGGTCATCTGAGCACAACAGGGTCCGTAAGTTCAGCTACTGGGCCTGACTTCCCGTACTTCACGGAGGCGAAGGTCTCTGGGTTTTCACATTCAGTGCGGGGTTAGCTGAAAGTCATACTTGCACCACGCATGGTCAGTCAGCCCTGCCCCACGACCGTCCCCATCGCTATCGGCAATCTATTCCACAGGGCGGAGGCCGGGAGTGTTCTTATCTTACCAACTCTCAAGGCCTTTGGTCTCCCAACCACAGTCTTACAAAGTGCTCTGCCACTGGCCGCGTGTCTCCTTCCACAGTCTAATGTTATGTGCAGCTACAGCACATGACCAGGGCTCCACAGAGTCTTGTTGGAAGGATGGCGACCCTGTTCTGCCACTCTAGGGTCAGCCTGGGGAAAGATGAGAGGCCTTACACATTTGAAATCCCATAACATTAGCACTTCAAAGCTGATTGCAAAAACTTTCTTTGGATTCTTCTTTTTTGTTAGAAAACCCTGTCTTCTTGTTAATAGAGGCCGATATCCCTTGGGGTCTGACCAGGCTGACTTCCTCATGGCACAGAAGCTGAAGCGGACTCCCTTCCAGACCACAGGAGGAGGCCAGGGCTCATGGCTGCTGTGTGCGCATCTGCCAAAGCACTGGTCCCGACCCAGCAGGCTCAAAAGTCAGGTGAGAGTCTGTTAAGAGTGCCGGGACCCACCACAGGGATTGGGTCCCAGGAAAGCGGGTGCGGACAGGCATCTGAAGGGCAAGACTCCTGCGTGTCAGTCTGATGTGGGCAGCCCCCCAGGGTAATGGCAGGCAGTCTTCGCTCATGTTCTGGGAGATGTCTCCCCAATCCTGAACCCTGACTGACTGCTTGCTGACATCATCAGGTGCACGGACATCTCAGCCTTCAAGCCTCTCCCCAGACCACACGCCTCACCGTCACCATCTGCAGCATCAGTTCGCGGCCTGGATGTGCTGAGAAACTTGACCTCAGAGTTCACACAAACTGATGATCAACCTTACGTCTTATTGAGGATAGCTGGTCCACAATATATCTCTGTAAATCTGCTAGAAAATGAAAAGTTCAACAGGGCAACTTGTATATTATGTGGGGCTTTCATTCCCAGAAAGCTAAAACAATGGTAAAAATCCATAGTCACTCTGCCTTTTAGATTCCACTCTTGTTGACATATTCCCAGCATTTTGCATGTAGGCTTTACTTTTTGTTCTTTTTCTTTATGGAACTTTCATTGTGTTTAATGATTTCCACCTTTGAGTCTATGGTAGTACCTGTGAGGTTTCCCGTCTGATCAGTAGTATCAGAGTTGCAGACTTTTCCTTTTTATGCTGCTCCGCTGCGCACCACGATGATGTTCGTAAGACTGAAAGAGTCGGCTGCTGGGCACAGCCACTGTGCAGCGACTCCAAGTGCTGGTGCTGCCTGGCTTACCAGAGTCTGAACTTGGCATCTGGAGGGTGCATAGAGGTGTCAGTGCAAGGTGCTCAAAACTGCATGATGTGAGGTTATTAAAATCAGAAGTCAAGAGCTGTTTCCAAAATGAACATCCAAATTAAGTAAAACTGGTTTGCCACACAAACACCAAGATAAAGCTTTATTACTCATCCACCTATTTTTCTAAATATAGGCAGGAAGACATGACTTCAGATGTGGTCAGAGAATCTACAGACTGATGGAAGAGATGGGCAGGTAAACTCCAAGTATAGACAGAATAGACAAAATTAATTAATAGTGAAAGAGATTAGGAAAATAGTTGCTCCCCCCACTGGCTGCTCTGAAAAGCCACCTTTGCGCTGTTCCCGGGTCTGGCTCTGGGCTGTCTGCAGCTGCCTCCAGCCCACGGGCTCCAGCAGCTCTTTCACCACAGATCTCCAACTCTCACTTAAAAAAAAAAAATCTCCTGCACAGGATCGCCAGACCACTGGGATCCTGGGATCACCAAATCACAGGATCACCGGGTTAGTGGGATCGCCAGATCATGAGAAGACCGAATGATGCGATCACTGGATCACCAAGTCACTTGAACTGGGTCGCCAGGTCACGGGCCCACCCCAGCCTGTCAGATGCAGCCCCGGACCCCAGGTCGACATCACAACCGAAAAAGGGCTCAAAGGAGAAGAAGGAAGTTGTGGAGGAGGATGCAAATGGAAGAGACTCACCTGCTAAAGGGAACGCTAAGAGGAAAACTGGTCACAGGAAGCTGTCCTTAAGGCAGAGGAAGAAGGAGGAGAGGAGGAGGAGGAAAAAGGTGATGGTGAGGGAGAGGATGGAGATGAAGACGAGGAGGCTGAGGAAGCTAGGAAAAAACGGGCAGTTGAAAATAATGAGGATGGCTAGACAGCCCAAAAGGAAAAGTTAATTTTTTTAAAAAGGGCCACCGGGACCTAGCCACGTTCCACTTCCTCAGAATCTGAATGCGGTCACCTTCTAGACGGGAGTCCCGCCTGCCCCATCCCCCAGGGCGCGGGCAGTGCCACACTAGCTCTCTGCCACTCAACCAGAACCGTGAGTGTGCAACCAGGGAGGAAAAACCCTAAAACTTCCAAGACTCTGCTTTTTTTTCCTTAAAAGTACTTTTAAAACAAAAATTTGTTGCATCTTTTATTTGCATTTTATATTTTTGTACATATTGTTAGGGGTCAGCCATTTGTAATAATCGTGGGACGACCAAACTACACTTTGGAGTGTTCCTTGTCTTTAGGCTACTGGTGGTGTGACCGTGCACATTGTAATCTGAAAAAAGAAAAAAAATTTTGTAAAAAAAAAAAAGCAAAATCAACAAACATAAAGCAATCTTATTCTGAGCATTCCAGTAACTATTTTTGTGTATGTATTTAGGTATATTACAGCTAGTTTGTGAGATAGTTAAAAAGGCCAAAGATAAAAGGTTTCTTTTTTTTCTTTCTTTTTGTCTAGGAAGTTGCTGTTTATTTTAATTTTTTAGCCTGTTTATGTGTGAAACAATGTTGTCCAACAATAAGCTGGGATTTTAAGTTGCTGAGTTGTTCTAACAAAAAAAGTAAGTTGCTCATAAGGAAGGAGCAAGGATTGACTAGAAGACATTTTCTGAAGTGATTAAAATGTTTTATGTCTTAAATGGGAGGTTGAGGATATTTTCAAAATCAATCAATTAGCCATTTAAGTGCATTTCACTGCATATAAATTTAATCTTTAAAAAAGCCTTGATCAATCTATACTCAAATACACACACAACATAACCAAACACACGTTATACTGTAAAAATGAAATCTAATTGTCAGTGAGTGTGCAGAGCAGCCAGGACTGGTGTGCTGTGCTCGTGGGAGTGCAAACCAGTTGATAAAACCGGTAAATGTGTGCGTGTGACCCAGCAACGCCACCACAAACTGTGTGACTCCCCAAAATCACATGCGGACAAGTGCTCTGTACTCAAAGCAGTGGGGTCTGTGATGGTTGTGTACCGGAAGGCACCGACAAGAACCTGGGTATAGAAATTGTTCATCGCCCATACAACTGAGTACCAAGCAGTAAAAATGAAAGGAGCAGAGTCACTTCTATCAGTTGTTTCTGAGCAGAGGTACTCAGAAACAGAACATTAGATTAAAAAATGATACAGAAATATATACATTGCATGATACTATTTTGATAAAACTTAAAAATATAAAAATTCGACAAATACCCTACAAGCGTATGCATAAATAGAAATAGTATGAAAACATGAATGAATAATAAGTATTGAATTCAAGACAGTGGTTACTTCTAGGGAAGGAGAGAGGTGCAGAGGAGCTCCATCTCTATTTATAATGTTTTATTTTAAATGTCTGTAGCAAGTGGGGAAAAATATTTATGTCTGTTGTGCTCGGTGGTGGGTGCAGGCTATTTATTTGAGATACTATTCTACATTCATTCTGCATGTTGAAATATTTCAACATAAACAAAGAGAAGTCAACTCTGACAACTCAAGCTTAGAGAGACTGGTTTAAGAAAGTAATAGTTTCGTGTCTCCTGAAGAGAGACTGAAAACTGTCCCACTGCCCAAGAAATATAGGAGTTATTTTTTCTTTGGAGCTTTGTGTATAGTTTTAGCTCATTTATTTGGCCTTATCCTCTTTCCACAGAGGATTCAAGGTGGCTTGCAACAAAAGACACATAGAATGGTCCAGAAAAATATAAACATAAGTAGAAAATCAGGATCAAAGATAACAAATATTTCATCAATACTGGTTAACCACAGTTGCTGTGATCAAGTTTCAGACTTGACTCTGAACTTCTTGGCAACAGGACCTGTTCCAGCTTCCAGCTGACCCATAAAATCAGGTTACAAAAACTAACCTTTGTTCTTCAGAATTCAAACTTAATATTTTCCTGAGCAGTCTCTCTGTATTCTACTTTTCAATTTGCCTTGCTAACTAGCCCTAGGTTCTTCTTTCCCTTGTTCTTTCATTCCTCCCTTAACCTCTCCCTGCCTTCCCTCTTCCTTACTTCTCATTCTTGCATTATTTTACTAAACACTAGGTCCTTAAGACTGGTGGTGGTTATGAATGCAGGCTCTCTTTACGATTTATTGGCTCAAATAGTCTTGGGTGAAGTTTTAACTTCTCTATGCCTTCCTTGTTTTCTCATGTTCAAGTGGCGATATCTGTAATATACACACCACAGGGTTACAAGATGGAGAAAACACACGTGAAAAGCTTTGAATGGTGCTAGTAGTTACTGCTCAGTAACTGCTAGTTGTTGTTATGGTTACTATTACTCAGTGGAGAGGAATGTGAATCAGTGTCATCCATGCCCTGGTCAGGAACAGATCAGGAGCAGGCTAAGACTCCACTGTCTCACATGTATGACAATTAGCTCCATGAAGCTCAGGAAGTGGGAGCTGATACCAGCACCTCCCTCAGATTCAGTTGCAGTTAAGTAGCCTCAACTCCAACTGCACACTTAGCAGCCATCCCCAGATCTAGCAGCACATTTAACTGTCTAGCTGCTGCACCAAAACATAAGGAACACTGGACATTTCTGCTTTTGAGGCGACCTCAGTATTTTGTTACTCCTTAAGATTCCTTTTGGAAAAAAGCAAACCTTCAGCACGCACTTGTCTGGACAGTCTTGGACCAAGAGATGTGTGTCTCTCCCACGTCCTGAAGACCCGGGGAAAGGCCAAACAGAGAAGACAACTTGTTCCAGGGATACCTGCTAATAGCCTGGTACCCTCACTCGCTGCCCCACCCAGTAGACCTCTGTGCCCTGTGTCCTTTCATCTGGAGATTATTCTCACTAGCAACTGCAGCAAAACGGGGTGGGAGGAAACCGAGCCAAAGGGGACAGAATCTAGGTAGGAGGACACAGGCTTTGGGAGTTTGGAACCAGACAAAATAAGATTCAATCAGCATGGGGGCAGACAAGAGGGCAGACCAGGTACAAAGGCATGAGAGACCAAGCGACTAAAGCTGGGGCGTAAGGAGGTTTGGTTTCAGGGACACGGCAGCATCCCAGTACCAGGCCTGAAGCAGAGGGTGTAGGTGGAGCCCGCAGTGCCTGTGGGCTTGCTGCCCACTCACTGAGTACTGACCTGGGTTCCCTAAACTCCCAGAACATCAGAGGATGGCCAAGAAGGCATGTACATCGAGGATCAAGTCCCTCTGGCCCCAGGGAAGAGACGGTTGAGGGAGGAGAGGCAACAGGAAGCCATACGGATTATTCATTAACCAGCCAGGCCACTCACACGCAAAACCTAGAATGAGCAACGGCTCCCCACACTCCTGAGGAGCCACAAGTTCTTGCCTTTCCTTTTTACTAGAAGACCACAAACATGGTATTTCTCTTCTCAATATCACCCTCAAGAGGGGATCTCATTTCTGTACCAACAAGATATAAGCGCCAGGAGAGATTGTTGGTGGTGGAAACCAAGCTCGTTCATGGGATCACAAGGAAAGCTCTCCAGGGGCCCGGGTGGGAGGAGTGGTCTTGTAAGGTTTATTCGGGTGGAAAGACGCCCCTGTGTCCCATCTCCGACTGTCCCACCGTGGAAAAAGTCCAACTGTGACGTCAGCAAGGCCATAACAAAGGCCAGTGTCCAGAGTTTGTTTCATATTAAAGTTTAGTCCTTTGGAGCTCGTGCAGTCTGCTTCTTTGTTCCCCTGGGGTTATAAACAGCTCTTTCTAAATAACTCATCAATCCCCGAAGCTTTCACAGGCTTTTGACAGGTTCACTCCCTCGTTAGACGGACAGGCCTCTATGGTCAAGCCCCGCCCCCTGGGCCCCCCAACAATCCAGTATGGGAGGGCAGGCAGTGCTCCTGAGGACATTCCCTGTGCTCAGAGGATGAAGTGTCCTCAGCTCCTCAGCGGCAGTCCCCTGCAGTGTGTGAATGAGTCCGCAAAGGCCGTAGCTTCCTAGCTGAGCAAGCAGGCTTCAACTCCCAGGTTTATTAAGCTCAATGTCTAATTCCCTTTGTTCTCTTTATTAGTAACTAGTTAACTACCTAAGGTAACATTGTTACCCCTAACTAATCAGATGAAAATGGTCCATGTTTCAATTTAGAAAGACCAAAGGACACTTCCAGCCAAGATGGAGGTGTGGGTGGGAACACTGTACCTCCTTGCACAACCAAGTTTGTGAACAACAAAGATGTAGAAACCATAACTCAACCAGAACAGAGAGAAAATTGAACTGTACAGAAGTCCGACAACAACAACAAACCATTCATCCAGACTGGTAAGAGGGGCGGAGTCAGAAACTGGCGGAGCTGGAAAAAGTGCAGGAAAAAGTGGCCAGACCAACCCAGGCATGCAGGCCGTGGTTGGCAGATCCCAGGCATGGGGTGGCAACAGGCAGACCCAGTGAGGATGCAAGGTGGCAGGCTGACTGTGGTCACACATTCACATTCAGATAAACCAGAAGGAGCAAGCAGTGAGACAGACCTTGCAACGCAGGGCCCCAGCGCAAGGAAATAAAGCCTAAAAGCACCAATTGGAAAAACTTCCGGGGGTTGAGGTGCCAGGAGAAGCTCCCAGACTCACAGGAGAGTTCCTTGGAGAGACCCACAGGGTCCTAGAACATACACAAGTCCACCCACCTTGGAATCAGCACCAGAATGGCCCAATTTGCTTGCAGGAAGCGGCACAAGGAACTGAAATACGAGAGAAAGCAGAAAAACGCCACTGCTTCCCTCTGACTCCACCCCCACATACAGCGTCACAACCCAGTGACTGGGTCGCCCTGCCCGGTGAACACCTAAGGCTCCGCCCCTCATACATAACAGGTGCAAACAGACCAAAACGTTATGGCTCAAGAAGAACAGCTCAAAGGCCCAGAGCCCATACTTCTAAGTGACCAAGAGATAGCCAACCTATCTGATGCACAGTTCAAAACACTGGTGATCAGGATGTTCACAGAACTGGTTGATTTTAATAACAAATTAGATGAACAAATGAAGGCTAAACTAAGGAAATGCACAGGAAACCAACAGTGATGGAAAGAAAACTGGGGCTCAGATCAATGGAGTGGAACAGAAGGAAGAAAGAAACATTGAACCAGAACAGAATAAAGAAACAAGAATTCAAAAAAATGAGGAGAGGCTTAGGAACCTCTAGGACATCTTTAAACGCTCCAACATCCGAATTATAGGGGTACCAGAAGGGGAAGAGGAACAGCAACAAGTGGAAAACTTGTTAGAACAAATAATGAAGGAGAACTTCCCCAATCTGGCAAAGGAAATAGACTTCTAGGAAGTCCAGGAAGCTCAGAGAGTCCCAAAGAAATTGGACCCAAGGAGGAACACACCAAGGCACATCATCATTACATTAGCCAAGATTAAAATGAAGGAGAGAATCCTAGAAGCAGCAAGACATAAGGGGACAGTCACCTACAAAGCAGTTCCCATGAGACTGTCAGCTGATTTCTCAAAAGAGACCTTACAGGCAAGAAAGGGCTGAAAAGAAGTATTCCAAGTCATGAAAGGCAAGGACCTACATCCAAGATTGTTCTATCCAGCAAAGCTTTCATTTAGAATGGAAGGGCAGATAAAGTGCTTCTCAGGTGAGGTCAAGTTCAAGGAGTTCATCATCACCAAGCCCTTATTACACGAAATGTTAAAGGGACTTATCTAAGAAAAAGAAGATAAAAATATGAATAGTGAAAGGACAGCAAACTCACAGTTATTAACAACCACACCTAAAACAAAGGCAAACTAAGAGGACAGCTAAACAGGAGCAGAACCATAGAAATGGAGAGATCACATGGAGAGTTAGCAACAGGGGAGTGGGAGAAGGAGAAGGGGGGAAAATGTACAGAGAATAAGTACCATAGATAATATAGAATCTAAAGAACTTGTGACACATGGAAATGAACTAAAGGGGGTACTGGGGGAGGGGGTGTGCAGGGTGGAGGGGAATGAAGGGGGAAATGGGACAACTGTAATGGCATAATCAATAAAACATACTTTTAAAGAAAGAAAGACTGAAGGATCATTAAGAAACACCAATCTCTCTTCCTGTCCTGGGGCACTAATTCTGTGGTTCAACACTTGTATCTAGAAGAATAGCAGCTCCATTTATTGGGTGTTCGCTGTGTCCCAGACAGTACATTAAATGCTTTAAATGCATTAATGTCGTTTGATCCTCACAACCATCTTACGAGGTAGGCACTATTAGAAGGAAACTGAGGTTCAGAATGGTTGCAGGCTATCAAGGTGGTAGTCAAGTGCCGAGATGCAAGTGCAGGACAGCACGACCTAACAGGGCTACGTCTGCAAGACGTGAGTCTCCTTCATAACCCTGAGCTCTGCTTTTGGGGGGATGGTTGAGAGCTCTCACAGTCGTGGGGCCTTGCTTAGAACTGTGGAAGCAGCTTCCCTCACTTCCTTCCAAGCATTTCTGTATGGCTTTTTTGTCCTATTTCATTCTCATTTTCTCACATCTTGGTGGTCCTGCTGCCAATTAACAGTTACTAAGAAAAATCCAAGCAAACTGAAGTCCTATTTACTGACCTATAAGACTGTTGTATCATCTCCAGCTATGGTAATGCACTCCAACCAACCTCCTGAACAGCATGAGCTAGGATGAACCCCTAATTATCTGTTTGATCTTTAAATGAAATTAGAAAAATTAGGAACTTTCACCCATAAATCCCTACTACTTTTGAGGTACAGGTACACACATCTGCCTAAAAGAAGAGCCCCAGAACAGCTGACAACAAGGAAACACCTTTCAGAGAAGCTGATACTGATTTGTAACTGCGTTTTACATTCACCAAGGGTCGCTTAAGGCGATACACTTCTTCCTGCCCCAGCTTGGACTCATGTCCACATTTCCTGCCCACAGTGACCCTCAGGCTCTCAGCGGTGTCCTGAGGGCGTGCACCTCTTCCTGGGTAAATAAAAAGAGGGGCTCCTACCCAGCTAAAGAGGAACAAACAGTAAAATGATAATTCATTTTACTGGCATGAGGCAAACACACGTTTTGTTTACTTATTAATACATTTAATAATAAACTTATACAAAATAATATGTTTGGGCTTTGAAATCATGACATAACTTAAAAAAGCAAATAACTGGAAACTATCAGTCGAAAGAAGGCAGAAGCAACCCGTGCTGAACCATGAGCAAATGCTGCGCTTAGGGCCATGGCAGCAGCACCGTTCCAAGCAGGTGCTGAGGGCGCAGTGCCATCCCACGGCCAGGGCAGCTCTGAACCCTGCTGGGTCCCCTCGGGCTGTTTGGTCGCCATGCACAGAAGACTAGCCCGCTTCTCGCTTTCCTCCTTTCCTTCCTAACCCTTATCTGCGAGAAGAGTAGGCGGTAATGGTTTGCTGTGTCCTGGTTTGCAGGCCAGTACTGTTGTCTCAGCATGTATAACCTGTGTATTTTCATGCTCCAAAACCAGAAAACTGCTGAAATCAACTGTGACTATAAACCATTAAATGACTATAAGCCATTTCTACTTCTGGTCAGTTATCTGCTGTAGGCAAAGCTTCATGTAGGAGTTCTTATTTCGAGTCTCTATGACTGCATCCCTAACGAGCTCGATGAACATCTGTGGCCAGAGCTTCTGCAAAGCCTCATTTTTCGTGTTGATTTCTGTGGCTTCCTTCACAAGGTCCTCTATATACATGTTGCAGAATTTCTTTTTTTCCTTTGTTTCCTGTTAAAAAAAGAAAAATTTGCACTGAATCACAGTTAATCCAAAAGCCAACACAACACTTAGCTGAACCAGAGAACCTTGACATCATCTGTCCTGACCCCACCATCGGAGCAGGGGCATTTTCCCGAGCAGTCCGCTCACAGAGGTGTGTCTGAGAAGAGGTGGTCACAGGGAGCTCTGGCGCCCCAGCCGACACCCACCACTGGTGGACAACGCTGGGAGGAACTGCGTTTCTCTCTTAGAGTCACTGGATCGTCACTGCTGTTTCTCCCTGGGAGGAGGTCACGTTCCTCAGTCCAGGTCGTTCACTCATTCAGTGAGCTGAATGCACAGACTCACAGCTTCTAGTGGTGAATGACTCAGAGTACTGATAACAATAGTGCGTATGAGGTCAGTTAATATCCACATACATACTTCAAATAACCATACTCTAAATTCACTCTGTGCTCTAGGAAAGCAGGTAGTGTGCATTACTTGCTTATACCATTCCGACAAAGTCCAGAAAAGTCCACAAGGAAGAGGAGGAAATACACATAAGCCTGGGATCCAGAAGCTCGCCTTTGAGACAAAGTGTTCCCTCTCCATCTACAATGAAAAAAATCTCAGTTCAAAACGCAACAGTGGGAGGTTTGAACCCTGGGGGATTCAGGCACTGGGCTCCACTTTCATCCCAGAGGCCGAAACAAAGTCACTTCGTTTAATGCAAGAATTCAATATTAATTTAGGAAATCAATACTTTTGGGGAGTATAAAGGCATGATGACGGAAAGTCAATATACATGGAAAATTCAATGAAACAGATCAGATAAATCAGAGTCACCGGAATTAATACATCAGAATGAATCCACATCAATGGACAAGGACAGAACAAGTGTCAACGAGGCAACAGGTGTAACGACTTGAAAGGACCCACTGAAGCCTCCAACTCAAAATGCCAAAATAATTTCAAGATGAGTTAAAGAGTTAAATTTAAAATATCAACACATATTGCCATTACAATTACACTTATAAATATTTGTGATAACAGGAAAAATACAAAATGAAATTTTGACAGAGGTTGGGTGATATTAGTGTATGTATTTCTCAAAACTTACAATTATACACCCAAGGTTTGTATTTCATTGTGTGTAAATTTTAGCTCAAAAGAAGAAACTATATAAGATACTGAACTCTAATTAATCATATGCATACTAAACTATTTAGGGAGAAGCATGCTAATATCTGCAATAACTTTAAACATATTAAAAAATAAGGTGGATTTTTAATAGAGGACAGGGTAGATGGGGAGAGACGTGGCCAAGCAAGTACAAGGTTCACAGTGGGATCTGGGTTTGGGTATATGGGTGTTCAGCGTAAAATTCTGTAAACTTTGCTGCACGTTTGAAGTTCTCATCAAAAAGTTAGAAAGTATATACACAGAAAACATATACAAGAGTGTCATTAAGACAGTCTTCATCTTGTGAGACCACAAAGTTTTCCTTTTTTTCTATTTCTTTTCCTTTTCCAAATTTGAACTTTTTAAAACAATAAAATATATTTTACATTCTTGAGTAATTACTGTAAATTAATAATGTTTATCTTCATTGTCACTAACTTTCCCTAACAGAGGCATATTTTGGAAATTTTCTTATGACATGTAAGGTTTTTCTAAATAACCACTCCTCGTGCAAGGCGCGCCGTGCCGATTCGACTAAGCTCACATGCTACAGATGACAGGCCACTGGGTGACCTGTCATGAAGGTCTGCACAGATTTTGATGCGTGACAAATAGCAAATGGTTCCAGCTGGCTGATTCTCTGACTAACCTAACCTCTCCAACTTGGAAGCAGAGTCTGGGACTTAGCTGCCTGCACTAAGTTAGCTTGTTGATAAGGGCAGCACTTAGCTGCTGCCTTTCAACACTTGGGAAGTCTGGTCTACACAGGAACTACCAGGAAGAAAGAGGAGAGACCAGTAACTAAAACATGCAACATTTTACAGTGAGCAATGCATTTATACAAGTATAGGGCACACATTTAGTGAATGCAGATTTATATGTTTCTTAAAACATGATTTTGAACTAAGAAAGATAAAGTTCCAGCAGTAAGATGAAAATGTTATTATAATATAGGTATAACAAATACATAAAGAAGTTTTAAATGACATACTTGTTAAATAATTTATACATAGTACAAGTAGAAATAAATTCTTCACAATTGGCATAGTGCAGTTTTTGGTGCTTTAAAATTTCCAGCTATAGTTTCTTCCATCACTTCTTCATAGACATGTTGATAAAGAAATGCACCTGCTATAATAACAGTTAATTCAGTAACTGCATTTGAAAGCATTGTTCCTTCTTCATTTCTCCTCTCCTCTGAGCCAGGGACCCCACGTGTCTGCAGCGCTTTCCGACGCCAGTCAGATGGCTGCCAGCTCAGCCCGCTCTGCCTGTCCAGAACGGCCCTGGAAAGGGGCGCCTCAGACATGCCTCTTGTGCCTGACCACTAAGCCATTGCTGGTGCTCTTTGAATGAAGTTTTCCTAATTCTGAAATGCTTTCAGATACTTTTCTGTCCTACAATACAGCTGTGTGGATCATGAAGCAAGTATTTGACAAGTCCAATCCTGGTGAGATGAACTCTATACGATACGGTTTACATAATTTCATTGAACTAATTTTTGTTGTCACGAAGATGGTTAGGGGAGAAAAGCAAGCCAGTGGTGGGATTTGTTGTAAAGTGATTTTAACTATAATGATTTTGGGATTTAATCCATTTCTCCATTTTATAAATGGGAAACTAAGGACAATAGAAGTTGAGAGACTTGCTTGGGATTAGACATCATCTACTAACATTTACCTAGAGAAAACTCTGAACTAGTCCTTTAAGAACTTGCAGTCTACTGGAGAGATGGCCTAAGCCTATGAAAAGCTAACTTAAAAGAATTAAACAGTAAAGAAGAGATATTTAGACAGCAAATACAGTGTTCAGAGAAGAGAGCCCTTGTACTGGGGGTGACCCAGCAGACTTCCGAGAGCAGCAGCACACACTGTGGGTGCGTCCACGGTCCGGACTCCGCAGGTCTGCGTCCTGAAGGCTGCTCCGTCTGTGACTTACCACATGAGGAGTTCGCCTGAGTTTCCAGTTTTCCTCATCTAAGAGCAGGATTGGGTTTTCAAGTCCCTTTCAGCTCTCTGATTCTATAGCCATCGAAAATCTTTTTTAGAATGAATCAGGAGAATGGATGGTCAATTCCTGAGCAACGGAATTGTACATGTCAGGTGTATAATTGTACATGTCAGGTGTATACTGAAAGGACCTGCCTATGCTGGTTTGTGAGAAACTCGTTTCAATTCATCGCCCAGCAACACAGGATGCACAGGCCCGAGAGACTGAACACTTTGTGCTGCACAGATTTAAATATTTTTCAAGCGGGGGCGGGGGGGGGACATGGTGTAAGTGAAGGAATGCTGGCTTGTGGGACAAGAGTGATTCAGGGACTAGGGCGAGGTCTGCCAGGTAGCAAGTAGCAGAACCAGGGGCACCAGTCCAAACCAAGCCTTCTAGTGGCCTAAGGTTCTTTGCAAAGTGTTATGTGACTTCAGGTTCACTCTTTTTTCTATGGTATTTCTCAGAACAGGAGTCAACAGTCCCTGTCTTTACTTCTTGCTTATTCCTGCTCAAACCACTTTAGAGACTCTGCCTGTGTGACCCCACTGAAACTACTTCTGTTAAAAAAACAACAAAACCAATGACCTCGGTTGCCAAATTTATCAATTTTTTCCTTTCTAGGCTGTACCCCTGGTGTGTTAGAAAATCACAGCCTACTCAACAAAGGTCATACTTTTTTCTTAAAAATGAGAACTTTAACATTTTGCTTTTCGTACTTGGATTTTTGTTTACTCTGGAGTTAATTTTTGCTGGATGGTGTAAAGCAGGGTTTCGTCAGTACCGTGTATTACGTAGGGTCTGTCTACACGAGTCCGCAACCCCTGCTATGTGAACAGTTCCCCACCCTCCGAGGGTGGGGATCTGGCTCTCTGTTTTGCGTGTGGGTCTATGTGTCCATTCTACACACCTTTGTTGCTATGCTTTACTCGCTACTTGCTATCTGGTAAGGCAAGTTCTCCCACTTTTACTCCTGTGTATTTTGGGTCTGTCAGACAACTTAAAAAACTCTGCTCTGTCAGATAATGTCTATGATCAAATGGTGAAGTTCCACAAATAACCGTCATATTTAATTTGATTAAAACTGCCTCACATTTATAGATGGGTTTAGGAAGAACTGACATCTGTATCATGTAGAAAGTTTCTGTCCATGAACATTAATATCTATTTAGTACTTCTTCAATGTGAAGAAAATTTTCACAATTTTATTGAGCCCTCCATAAAGGGCTTGTACCTATTTTATTATTCATGCCTACAATGTTTGTTACTGAAGTAAATGGTATATCATTTAAAGTAAGTTTTTGAATAACTAATACAATCTAGATTGAATTACTGACTTCTTTTCGAAAAGCTCTTTATAATTTAAGGAGGTTACTGCAAATTCTTTTTTGTTTGTTATTTGTCTTTGCTTATTTTACTCCCCTGAAGTCTTTCTCCTCCTAATGCCACACATTAATTCTCCAGTTTCTTGTAGAAAATTGATGCTTTCATCATAAGCTTTAAAGTCTCCGATCCATTTGGAATTTATGCTGGTGTAAGATAAAATGATTGAATACTGCTTTTTCTCAGTTCCCTAGTCATTCTCGAATCACTTATTGGATAGTCCACCTGACTGGTTTGAGGCTATTTTTTATCATATAATAATTCCCTTTTGTACCCAGAGGTACAGTTGACTTTCCACTCTATTCCATTGGCCATCTCTCCATACCCATCTGTCTGAACTGATACGACTGCACACTATGCCGTAGTATCTGGCAGGGCTAGTCTTCTTTTTCAGAGTCTTTATGGCTGTTTGTTTCCCATATGCACTGTAGGATCAACTTGTTTAAAAAATACCTCAGTGAATTTTTTTGTATTTTTATTAGGATCATATTAAATTTTCAAATTAACTTAAGAAAAACTAACATTTCACTTTCAATCCTTCTTATCTAAAACATGGTAGGTTTTTCCATTTGCATAAATCTTTTGTGTGCTTCGTTAATTTTTTTTACTTTTAAATTGATGTTCGAATACAGTTGTCTCCATTCATATAGCTCTTGCATACTTATTATTTTCTCACTAGGTATTTTATTTTTTTGTGTTGCTTCTGTGAGTTGGGTATTTCCTCCATTATATTTGTTCTGGTTATTAATTATATATACGAAAGCTGTTGATCTTTGCTCCATTACTGGATTTTCTTATAGCTTTTTATAGTTTCTCAATTAATTCTCTTGGGATTCCCCGTTATTCAACAATATTAGCTGCAAATAGTAAGTTCGCTCCCTTCTTTTCAAGTTACCAATGAGTTCTTTCTCTTGTCCAATTGCGCCATTTGCTTTGATAAATAATAACAGAGGTGTCGGACATCCTCGTCCTGCACTGACTGCAGTGACACACCGGTGTTCTATTGCTCTGCACAGATCCCCTCAAACTTGGTGCGTAGAACCACGCACATCTGTTATCTCAGCTTCCATGCACAGCCCAGGCTTGGCTGAGCTCAATGCTCTGCTCGGGGCTCCACAAGGCGTTAGCCAGGCCGCGTTCTTTTCTGAAGCCTGGAGTCCTCTTCTCAGCTCAGAGTGGTTGTTGGCAGAATTCACTTACTCGCAGTTGTGGAACTGAGGTCCCACTTTCTTGCTGGCTGTCAGTAAGGGAGCTGCTTTCTAGAACCTCTTCACAGTTCTTTCTCTTGTCACTTTCTCCAAAGACCGGTGGCTTCCTACTTTTAGTAGGAAGGAAAGTCTCTCAGTAGGAAATCTTGAATCCTTTTTTAGAAAACTTGCCTGATTAAGTCAGGTTCACCCAGGATAATCTCCATTTTTATTAACTCCAAGTCAACTAATTAGGGATCTTAATTCTATCAGCAAAATTCCCTTACCCCTGTCATATTCTGCTGGCTGGCAGCAAGACACAGGTTTTACCCGCACTTAAGGGAGGACATTATTCAAGAATGTGAATCCTGGGGCCTGGGAACCCTGGGGCCACCCGTCTAAGTCGGAACTCTGCCACCACTAACGCTGATGTTCCTAGAGCCTCCCTGCCGTGCATAACGTCTATTTCCCAGTTTCTAGTTGTCCTTTTTATGCAGTTAGAGAAAATTGAGAATGGGTGTTCCATTAAGTGAAATGCCCTTTCAGCACCTATAGAAATAATCACAACTTTTCACTTCAGGTAGGTCTACTAATTTTCTAATACTGAATCTTCCTTACATTCTTAGAATAAACTGTGCTTGGCTGTAATGTTTATTACTCATTTAATGTTCTGCTGTCTTCCAATGGATAACATTTTAAAAGGGTTTTTCACCACTAATATTCTTAGGTATCTGGTCTGGCTTTCCTTTTTATGTGCAATCCTGACATGACATTTTAAATCAATGCTATGCTGTCAACCTTGAAACAATGTAAAAGTTTTCTTTCTTATTCAGTACTTTTGAACAATTTAAAAATCATTGGACTTGTCTGTCCCTTAAAGAGTTGGTAGACATCTCTATGAAACTGTTCTTGTTTGAATGCAGCTCTTTGACACTTTTTCTAAATGCCTTCTTTTGAAATTGTATTTTTTGACTCAGAATCACCTGCCTTCAGAAAGAGAAAGACTCACAATCCTGCCAGCGGGGCTTTCATTTTCCTCTCATGACAGAGTCAGGAAGCCCCTAATGGCCCAGGGATCACGTTCAGTCTCTTCACACGGTCCTCTCACTACCTTCCCGTCTCACCTTCTAATGCTGTCCATTCCTCAGTCTCCGTGCTTCAGTAACACTGACCCGCACGGAGCTCCTTGCCTTCCCCTTGTCTTTTATTTGTCTCTGCCTTTTATTTACACTGTGCTATATGCCAAACTGCCCTTCTCCCTTTGTTATGCAGTTATTTGATCCTTTAAGACTTATGTTAGAAAGTTTCTTCTCTAGAAAGCCTTCCTTGACCTGGGTCAGCTATCCCTCCCGTACTACCTTGATACACTGATTTGTAGTTACCCCTGTACATGCCTGTCTCCTGTACTAGAATGTAAGAACCATGAGGATGAGGGCAGGAACTACTTAGAGCCCAAGTATTATGCGTGAGAGATGCTTCCTATATATGATTTTTGAATGAGTGAAAGGATATAAATGTAGAGAGAACTAAGATGAGACAGCAGATTATCTGACTTCAACTATGTGAAGAGTTTTCATAAGAAAGAGACTCGTTCTATTTTTGACAAAAAGCAGTCGTAGAATCATTAAATGAAAGTTATTAATCTAATTTGGGTAACAAGTTCTTCGTAAGTGGAGTTGTTCAGTGATATACAGCTCCATCATGAAGCAGTGACCTTTCTTGCACTAGAATTGAAAGCAGAATTTGGATATCCTTTAGTATGCTATAAAAATATTGCTACATACATGGAGCTTTCAAGTGATTTTGGAGCTACAATCCACAAAGCCCCAGGGGTTCCAAACAGACACTTGGGGACTAGGGTGAGGTGAGGGGGCAGGAAAGGAGCAGAAGATCCAGGGAGGCCCCGAACCTCCTTCTTTTCTCTACAACAAGAGCAGCTCTGCTGTTCTGCCTGGTTTTGACATACTGAGTTTTCAGCTACAATATGGTTTGAATAAATAATCCCACAGCTGGTTAAAAAATCGAAAACTACTGGCCTGTTGCACTTTGAATTTTATATCTGTGATGGACATACACTCATATATCTATATATACACATATCCATATCTCTATATAGTGCCCTGCCCATAAGCCACTGGTGCTCAATCAACGCCATCTGATCTCTTTGTCTTATTCTTTTGCCCTTTAGTTCCCTCAAAATGTCTTGCAGAATCTAACATTCTTTTGTCAGAGGAGCTGTTTCTTCAGCTTTTTATGAGCTCCATCGAGGCAGAAACAACACGCTCTTCTTCTTTGTGGCTCATGCAGCACCCTAACATTGTCTCCCCCCCAATGAACCTCTGAACACCTTGGCTAAGTAGCTACAGTGGAAACATTAACAGGTCAAAATTATATTACATGATTAAGAATGCAGAAGTTAATGGTGCAGAATACTGAGGAAGTGAATTAAAACACCAAGGACTCAAGCGAAGAGAAATGTGTCCCCAGCCAGCCTGGCATGGGCTAGTTAAGTACTCCCCACCAACCCGTATCCCTGTTCTTACATCAGAGGCATTAGGACCTTTGGTCCTACCTTGGTCTAGATTTTTGGCACATATATTTCTTTTGAAGATATTTTTTCTGCTGAAGTGAAGATATTGGAGTCATGGGCTCTACTTCTTCCTAATGCCTTGGTGCCTACTGTCCTCACCTTCACATATTTAAGGCTGGCTAACACTCCAGAACAACAAAGAAAAGGTTAATCAGTTAAAAAGTTAACCGATTAAGGAAAAAAATGCATAACTGCCAAGTCATAAGCCATACGGGATAGATCCAGGCACTAGATTCTAAAAACCAATGGTAGTTTTACCTCTAGCTTTTCGTTATAAAAGTCTCTTGTGGTGTAATTTAACATAGCACGGTTCGTGTTTTCTCCTACAAGTCTTTTGCTGTCGTTATTTTCTTCATTGACAACACCGGGTTTCTTCCCCTTGGTTTCTTGCAGATACCGGAATTGCTTCTTCCTGCACAAAGATAATAAAGAGATTTAGAGTTACCTAACATATTTATTAACAGGTATCCATTTTTTGTTGGTTTTAGAGGGGAACATATATTCTTTTGAATATTTGTTTCATGAGTTTGATTTTAATATTTACTTGCGCTCAGTTCGGTACCTCACTCTTTCTACTTAATTAGGCTATCAACTCAGATTCTCATTTCATAGCTACCAAACATCAATATAAATGTCTCAAGCATTACTAAAGTGAAAAAAACTCAACCTTTAGTTGAGTTTAGTTGGTTGGAGTGTCATCCTCATACACCAGGTTTTGGGTTCGATCTTCAATGAATGCATGTAAGTGGAACAACAAATCAGTGTTTCTCTTTCTCTCTCTCCTTCCTCTTCTCTCTAACAGTCAATAAAAACACTTCCAACTGTTAGCATATCAGCATTAGATTCTAGTAGGAGGTAAATAATAACACAGAAAGCCTCATTTTATTGTAAAGAAGAACATAGACAATGTTCTTTGCAACACTTACAACACATAAGCCTAAAATTACAGAGGATTGCAACTCATCATACACAAAAGTACCTTTCTGGTTTCCACCACTCAGAGTGCCTATGAATGAATATTACTACTACTTTATCATGAACTTCAGGTTGGGAAAAGAGGAATGTATCTTTTAAAATGCCTTCCTTTTTCCAACTTAAAAGTATAACTCAATCATTTTAGAAATTGTAAGTAATACAAGTTTTAACAAGCATAAAGAAATAGATGTCACTCAAATCTATAGCTCGTAAATACATATAAATCTGTAACATTGTTCAAATTTGACATACTTCTTTCTAGGTTTTTTTCTATAAATTTTTGTAAAAAGTTAAGATCATACTAAACATCCAATTTTGTATACCACTTTCACTTAATGTTATACAGTAACTTTATCAATGTCACTAAAAATCAGTAACTTTAATGAACATATAAAAATTATGGACATCACAATATACCTAATAAACCCTTTTTATTGGGTATTTAGGTGGCATCCTACTCTATTTTATAATGAAAAAAGTGAGTAACATATCTGCATTTTATCTGCATTTATTTTTATTTTTTAATTACAAGAGTAATGTAAACATACACTTATATCACTTTTTTACATAACACATTTTATTTTGTGTTTATTAGGGTGACATTGGTTAATAAAATTATATAGGTTTAAAGTATACAGTTCTATAATGCATCATCTGTGTATTGAATTGTGTGTTCACGGTCCCAGGTCCTTTCCTTCCATCACCACTATCCCCTCTTTACTCTTTCCTCCCTTCCCCACCCTCCTTTCCCTCTGCTAATCACCATACTGCTGTTGGTGAGGTTTAAAAAATTATTTTTCTGCTTAGTCCCTTCCCCTTTTTCACCCTGCTGCCTCTCCCCGCTCCTCTGACATCCGTCAGTCTATTCTCTGTGTCTGTGGGTCTGTTTCTACTTTATTTGTTAGTTGATTTTGTTTATCAGGTTTCCACTTACAAATTAAATCATGTGATATATGTCTTTCTCTGACTGGCTTACTTCACTTAGCATAAAACTATCTAGGCTCATCCATGCTGTCACGAGAGTCCACTGTGTAAATATACCACTGCTTTTTTAATCCACTCATCTACTGATGGGCACTCAAGCTCCTTCAAATCTTGGCTATTGTAAGTAGTGCTGCAATGAACATTGGGGTACATATATTCTTTCAAATTTGTGTTCCAAGTTTCTTTGGCTCTATTCCCAGAAGTGGAATCGCTGGGTCATAAGGCAGTTCTGTTTTTAGTTTTTTGAGGTGACACCATACTGTTTTCCATGGTAACTGCACAAGCCCGCATTCCCACCAACAGTGAATGAGCGTTCCCCTTTTTCCACATCCTTGACAGCACTTTGTTGGTTGATGTATTGATGAGGGCCACTCACACAGGTGTGAAGTGATATCTCATTGTGGTTTTAATTTGCATTTCTCTGATGATTTGTGCCATTCAGCATATTTATCTGTATGTCCTCTTTGGAGAAGTGTCTATTCAGGCCCATTGTCTATTTTTAATTGGATCATTTGTTCTTTGGGTGGTGAGATTTGTAAGTTCTTTATAAATTTAGGATATTAACTCCTTATCAGATATATCATTGGCAAATCTGTTCTCCTATTCAGTGGGTTGTTTTTCATTTTGTTGATGTTTTCCTTTGCTGTGCAAAAACTTTTTAGTTTGATGTAATCCCATCAGTTTATTTTTTTCTTGTTTCCCTTGGATGAGGAGATAAATGAGAAAAAATACTGCTATGAGAAATGTCCAAGATTTTACTGCCTATGTCTTCTTCTAGGATATTTTATGGTTTTGAGCCTAACATTTAAATCTTTAATCCATTTTTTAAAAATCCTCACTTGAGGACATACTGAATTTTGAGAGAGGGGAAGGGAGGGAGAGAGGGAAACATTAATATGAGAGAGAAACATTGATTGGCTGCCTTTGTATGCACCCTGAACAAGGACTGAACCTGCAACCCATGTATGTGTCCTTACCAGGAACTGGAGTCACGAACTTTAGTTTTATGGGATGATGCCCCACCAACTGAGCCATGGCAGCCAAGGCAAGCCTTTAATCCATTTTGAGTTTATTCTTAGGTATGATGTAAGACGATCTAGTTTCGTTTTTGTGCACATATCTGTCCAATTTTCACAACACCACTTATTGAATAGACTATCTTTACCCTATTGTATGTTCCTGCCTCCTTTATCAAATATTGATTGACCACAATGATGTGGGTTTGTTTCTAGGCTCTCTGTTCTGTTCCATTGATCTATGTCTGTTTTTCATGCCAGTACCAGGCTGTTTCGATAACTTTGCCTTGCAGTGTAGTTTGATAACAGGGAGGGTGATTCTTCCAACTTTGATCTTCTTGAGATTGCTGTAGCAATTTGGGGTCTTTTGTAGCTCCAAATAAATTTTTGGAACATTTGTTCTAGTTCTGTGAAATACTCCACTGATATTTAGGCAAGAATTGTGTTGAATGTATAGACTGCTTTGGGTAGTGTGGACATTTTAATTATTTTAATTATTCTTATTCATGAATATGAAATATGCTTCCATTTATTTGAATCTTCTTCAATTTCTTTATTCAGAGTCTTATAATTTTCCAAATATAGTTCTTTTACATCCTTGGTTACATTTTCCTAGGTATTTCATTAACTTTTGACTTAGTTTTCCTAATAGTTTATTATTGGTGATTTTAATGCAAATGATTTCTGGATATTTATTTTGTATCCAGCTACTTTGCTAAATTCATTTATCAGTCCTAGTAGTTTTTTGGTGGAATCTTTAGGGTTCTCTATATAACATATTTTGCTGTGTACAATGTATACCCACATTTTTGGCATAAACTTTATTTTTTTACAAATTTTTTTAAAGATTTTATTTATCTTTTTTAGAGGGAAAGGGAAGGAGAGAGGGAGAGAAACATCAATGTATGGTTGCTTTTTGTGCGTCCCCTGCTGGGAATTGGCCTGCAGGGAACTGGCCTGCAACCCAGGAATGTGCCCTGACTGGGAATCGAACCGCGATTGTCTGGTTCGCAGGCCCGTGCTCAATCCACTGAGCTACACCAGCCAGGTGGCATAAACTTCAATGAAAAAATCTTTTGTTTTAATTTTTAATTCAATCATTTTATTTATATTTAGATACTTGTTTTTTGTATTATATAGGAATTTTAGTATTTATTATTGAACATATTATGGTACAAGAAATTTTATGTAACAAATAATTACAAAACACAAGAACAGACACAATATATAAGAAATTTTATTTACAGGAAACAAATTTACAATATTTATGCATCACAGGCCAAGAGCTCTTCATCACTGTTAACATCAGAGGAAGAACCATCTTCTTCAATCTCTACATTACTGGTGTCTTCTGAAGAATCACTTTCCTTGTCCCGCTAAATTTCATTGTCCTCAGTTCCATCCATAGTATTGCTGATGCTGCAGTTTTTAAATGATTTCACAAATGCTTCCTTCCTGACACCGTTCCACAATCTTTGGATCCAACCCCAAACCTGGACGATGGATGCTTCCTCGATCCTGCCTGCAGGTGTTAAATCATTGCCAGCTGACAGCACCCCTGAGGTCCACTCTTTCTCCATCAGGGCCGGAAAGGGCTTGTTTACTGATACGTCATGAGGTGGCAGTTGGCTGGTTAGGCATCCCTGAGAAATCATTGATGTTTTTTCTCATACTATCCTTTTCCTTCTTCTCATGTCATCTTGGTCGAAACAGAGATCCCAGGTGATGCTGCCCCAGAGTCCAGGTCTTCACCTGCTGCTCCACCTCTGGCCACTTTGGAGGCTTCCCTCCCACTGCCTTCTTCTGTCTCAGCATCTGAAGAAGCTTTTCTTCCAGTCGCCTCTGTGATCTGCTGAATCTCTGTGAGGGGAGGTCCAAAGCTCTGTTGCCATGCTTTTTGGCAAATGTTTAGCTTAAAGCTTATAGTATACAAAAACCATTTTGACATTTTTCAATCATTTCTCCCACCTAAAGTGTAGGAAGAGAAATGTCACCCTGTTCACCCTATGGTAATAGAGTTGGCATCACCTATCCTATCAAGTGGGTAACAACTGGTCATTTATCTCATTCTATGGATAATAGTACATTACTCTTTTCATTCAGTGGAATTGTGGGCTGAAACTGCTTTCACTGCAAGTTTTTCCTAAGTTCAACAAAACCAATTATCATACTCCAGGGGATTATTTTGCATATGGGTATCATTATTGCTTTCTAGAGTTATACTTTTAACACACAGGCATAAATAAAAATAATAAAAAAAATTTACATAGATATGGAATTAGTACTGCCCATGTGCAATGTGCATCCTTATTTTTCCCTAAAAAACATGGGCAAAAAAGTGTGCATTATACATAGCAAAATACAGTGCATGTCATCTGTAAATAATAAGTTTTATACTTCTTCCCTTCTCATTTGGATGCCTTTTATTTTTTCTTCTTGTCTGATTGCTGTGACTAGGATTTCCAGTACTATGTTGGGTAAGAGTGGGGAAAGCAGACATCCCTGTCTTGTTTCCAATCTTAAGAGAAATGCTTTTAGTTTTGCCCCACTTGAGTATGATGTTGGCCATGGGTTTGTCATATATGGCCTTTACTGTGTTGAGATATGGTCCTTCTAGTCCCACTTTTCTGAGAGTTTTTATCATAAATGGGTGCTGGATTTTAGCAAATATTTTTTCTGTATCTATTGATATGATTATGCAATTTTTATCCTTTATTTTGTTTATGTGGTTTATTAAATTTATTGATTTGTGAATATTGTACCATCCTTGCATCCCAGCAATAAATTCCAATTCATCATAGTGAGAGATATTTTTAATGTATTGCTGGATCCAGTTTGCTAATATTTCATTGAGAACTGTAGCATCTATTTTCATCAGGGAAATTGACATATAATTTATATTTTTGTGGGGTCTATCTGGTTTAGGAATTTAGGATAATGCTGACCATGTGAAATGAGCTTGAGAATCTTCCTCTTAAATTTTGTGGGATAGTTTGAGAAGAACAGGTGTTAGTTCCTTTTAAAAAGTTTCCTGTGAAGTCATTTGGTCCAGGGCTTATGTTTATTGGGAGTTTGATTACTGCTTCAATTTCACTAGTTGTAATCTCTATATTCAGATTCTTTGATGAGGTTTTAGAAGAATGCATGTTTCTTGAATTTATCCATTTCATCCAGATTACTGAATTTGTTGGCATATACTTGTTTATAATATTTTCTTACAATCAATCTCCTGTATTTCTGTGGAATCAGTTGCTACTTCTCTTTCATTTCTCATTTTATTTATCTGGGTCCTCTTTCTTTTTTGCTTGATAAGCCTGGTTAAAGGTTGTCAACCTTGTTTATGTGTTCAAAGTACCAACTCTTAGTGTCATTGATCTTTACTATTGTTTTTTTAGAGTATTTTATTTATGCCCTGATCTTTGCTATTTCCTTTGTTCTACTCACTTTGAGCTTCATTTGTTGTTTTTCTAGTTCATTTAAGTGAAAAGTTATATTGTTTGAGATTTTTTTGTTTCTTGATATAGACCTATAATGCTATGTTTTTCCCTCTCGGGACTGCTTTTGCAGTGTCCCATTAATTCTGTGGTATTGTGTTCTCATTTTCATTTGTTTCAAGGTATCTTTTGATTTATTCCTTGATCTCACTGATAACCTATTCATATTTAGTAACATGTTATTTAGCTCACACGTCTTTGTATGTGTTTTCAGTTTTATTCCTATGATTTCTAATTTCATACCATTATAGTTAGAGAAGATTCCTGATATGCTTTCAATCTTAAATTTATTGAGATTTGTTTTGTGTCCACTCTTCACTGTATGCTCTGAAGATACTGATTAAATCCATCTGGTCCAGTGTGTCATTTAAGGCTATTGTTTCCCTGTTGATTTTCTGTCCGGAAGGTCTGTCCATTGATGTCAATGGGATGTTAAAGTCCCCTTCTATGACCATACTACTGTCAATCTCTCCCTTTATATCCATCAAGATTTGCTTTATATACTCTTGTATACTAGGCATAGTCATTATATAATCTATGAGTGATAATGCCAAAATCTAAAGTATTCACTGGTCTGTTTCTATGGTCTATTTTTTCCTGCTAGTTCTTATACATGGTGCTTTATTTCCTTTTTGTGCTTGGTTATTTGTGTGTGTGTTCACGTGTGTGTGTGTGTGTGTGTGTCTGTCCTTAAAAATTATCCATGGGGATTCTTTGAAATAAGTTGAAAGTAACTCCCTCCAGAGAGGAGGTACAACTGCTTTTCCTAAGTATCTAGAAAGAGTAACACTTTAACTTTGACATTACTTTAAATTGCTTATGTAATATAAATTCAGGCTGCAATTCTGTATCTATAAGAGAACTGACTTTTGGATTTAACTTCTTACAGATGATTTTGCCTCTTTTCTGCTCAAACCAAGGTAACTTTTTGGAAAATCCTGAGAGTGGGAATAAAGAAGGTCTCTTTCTGGTACACCCTTACCTTAATGGTGAAGCCAGCCGGGTTCTAGCTTAGTCTTGGGAAGATCTGTTTCTGTTCTCCATCTTAGATGGAGTCCTGGGCCATGGTTTCTAGCCCCTCTTCTTTGTGGCGAGAGAACCACAGTCTCCCTGGAATGCCTCCAGGTCACACCAGTATGTGTGTTCCCCTTCTCAGTGTTCTCTTCCCTGCAGGCCCTGGTCTAGTAATTGTGTTACATATAGTAAGCTCTTCAATACTTTCACAGAGTTTAAAAATTTTTTATCCAGCATTTTTAGTTGTTTTCAATGGTCAAAACAACCTAACTCAATATTTTCAGAAAACAAGTCCGATATATTCTCGATGGAAAGTTTCAAATTGTACAGACACAGAGTACACTTGAAAACCACTTTTCAACCACACCACCATTCCAACATCCATACTCTTCCAGTGCTTTTTCCTTCCAGCTCCGTTGTTATTTTGGTATGTTCTATCTTCTTGAATTAAAAGCCTCATTCATTAATTTCTAATCTCTGTTTTCTAATAAGTATATTAAAGATATACAGTTCCATCTCAGTATAGTTTTAGCCATATCCCACAGGTTTTGACATACAGCATTTCTGTCAACTTCATTTATATGTGACTTACAACTTTAGTTGTATTTTATTCTTTAACATCAAAATGTTATTTTCTGAAATCCTTTTTTTAAAGGAATACAATAATTATAATAAAAAGAACAAGAGCAAAAGACAATAAAACAAAATAAAGCCAAAAAGATAATTTGGGCAGTATATTCATACATACAAGAGAAGTAAGCTTCTATGCAATTTGAAACTGTAGGGTTTGCAGTTCAACTCCTAAGGACATTCATTTAAAATCAATTTTAAACTATATTTATTATTTACTAATATTTTATTACTTATATTGTTACAGTTGTCTCATTTCGCCCCATTTACTCCCGTGTGCCCGACCCCCTCTCCCACATGCATTCCCCCTCTTTAGTTCATGTCCATGGGTCGTACATGTAAGTTCTTTGGCTTCCACATTTCCTATACTATTATTAACCTCTCGTTTATTTTCTACCTACTATTTATACTAATTATTTCCTTACAGGGAATAAGAAGCATAACCCGCTCCCTCTTTCCCTCCCCTGTTGCTAACCCTCCATGTGATCTCCATTTCTGTGGTTCTGTTCTTGTTCTAGTTGTTGGCTTAGTTTGTTTCTTTTTCTTTCTATATGCTAATTTTTTAAATTTTATTTTATTTTTAATTTGTTTCTGTTTTTTAAGTTTGGTTGTTGATAGTTGTGAATCTGTTGTCACTTTACTGTTCATAGTTTTTGATATTCTTATTTTCCTTAGGTAAATCCCTTTAACATTTCATCTAAGAAGGGCTTGGTGATGATGAACTCCTTTAACTTTATCTAGGAAACAGATAAAATCAATTTAAATTATACATGTTCCTGTATAAAGGACCCATGGACAAATGGGGGGCAGGACTGAGGGTGGGAGGTGGGTGTGAGTTGGGCAGGGGAAAATGGTGGTGAGAAAATGGAGACAACTGTACTTGAACAATAATAAAATAAATAAAAATAAAAAGATAAAAAATCAATTTAAATTACACAGGGTTATCTCTAAAATGCATGCCCCATTTCTCACAAATTGAAACATTTTATACTAAGACACATGCAAGGCTTTCATATCAGAATCTCTATCTGTATGGCTCCAAGTAATAGGTCCTCTATTAATGGGCATTTAATGAGTTTTCATATTTATTATAAACACCTGGCTGCACTGAAAATCCTTGGACACACACATTTGTGCCCATGTAAAAACTATTACCTGTGCCCTGGCTGGTGTGGTGCAGTGGACTGAGTGCCAGGCGGAGAACTGAAAGGTCACCGGGTCGATTTGCAGTCATGACACATGCGTGGGTTGCGGGTTGGGTCCCCAGTAGGGGGCGTGTGATTGGTGTGTCCTGCACATGGATGTTTCTCACCCTCTCTTTCTCCCTTCCTTCCCCCTCTCTATAAATAAATAAAATCTTAAAAAAAAGAATAAAGGGCAGTTTAACTTAAAAAAATTATGTGTATAATATTCCTTTAAGTGAAATCACTAACTCAAGGGCATATACTTAACGAAATGGTTAGGTACTGCTAAACTGCTGTGAACGGGTTGCCTCAATTTGCATCAACACCAACGGTGTATAACAAATCCTGTTTCATCACGCTGCTCATGACCAAACTTTAAGTCTTTCCCCACAGTTACCATATTGTTTTAAAATTTTCATGTCTCTAAATCTGATTGAGGCCAATAGCTTTTTTAAAGTTTAAAGGCATTTACATTTTGTTACCCTGTTTCTTTGTTTTTCCAACTTGAACTGGGTTAAGTTTTTGTTCATTATTTTATGATATTATAATTAGAGAAAGTGACCTATATGAGTATGCTTTTTTTGGCTATACAAGTACATAGATTTTCTTTGAGCTTAATACTGTGTTCAATTTTTCTGAAACATTTCTTAGGTATTTGAACAGGGTTTTTTTTTTTTGTTTGATTTTTTTATGAATCTGGGAATAAAATTCTAAATACAGGGTGGGACAGAAAGTAAATTTACAGAAGTTTGAAGGAAAAATGATATAATAACTAATAAATGATAATAGAAGAATAAACTCTAACTTTCATGTACTAAAAACTGTAAACCACCTTTCACCCCACCTTGTATATTTATTTGATAAAGGGTGTTAACTGAGTTATTCAAATCCTCAAATTCTTTTTATTTTGGTTTCTTTGATCTACTAAATCAATAGGTTAATATTACCACAATAACTGAATTTTAGTGTATACTTGTATTTATAAATACATTTAGAAGCTTTGATGTTAAATTAAGTTTAACATTATTATCTTTTTGTTGTCATGAATTCTAATATCACTGGTATTAATATTCCTGTACTTGTTTGTTGTTGTAGTCAGAATTTGTCTGTTATGTATTTTTTACTCCTTTATTTTCAACCTTTATATATTGCTTTCTTTAGGATATGTCTCAAGAATACCATATAACTCAATTTTAACCCATTGTGAGAGCTACTATCTATTAATAGGAGAATTTTATTCATTAATATTTATTGTGATAATTGGTGTGTTTTTTAACTTTCCCTCCTGCTTTTTGTTGATGAGTGTTTTTTCCTTTTAGTGATTTAGAAATTATACATCTAATTTTCCTAATGGTAGCTCGTAAAGTTTTAAAACACACAGTTAAACATATATTTTCCCATCAATTTCTGATGTTAATTAATGCCTATTATTTCTCCTAAACAGTTTCTTTAACTTGACAAATTTAACTTCCTTTCTGCTAGAATTTTCTTGGATTTTTATCTTCAGGTTATTAAAAATGTTTTATATCATACATTAATATTTTGAGACAACTATAATTTTTACTGATTTCTTTCCTTATCATTTCTTAAATTCATTGTTTCCTATTTTTTGCATTCACTGGTAATTTTGCGGCCTTTCCTCCCTCAGTATTCATTTCTCAGAGTGGTTCTGTAGGTTTTCAATGGGACTTTGATCCCACCAATTAGATACACTTGCATTAAGATCTGAAATCAGAACTGAGCCAAGTAGGGAAGTATGAGCAGCACACGAGACACCTGGTTTGTTGGAGTAAGTCAGAGCGGGGGCACGGGGGTCCAGGGCCAGGTTCTGGGGCAGGGCGTGGGAAACGCTGACCCCTGGTGTAGGTAAAGTGGTAGGAGCCTGGAACTCGCAGGTGGGACCACAGCCTCCTGACTGTAGCAAAGGTGGCCGTTTCCTTGGTGGGCTGGCCCCATCTAGAGACTGCATCTCCAACCCTCCTAATGATTTTGTAGATGACTCATTCTTTGTATATCAATAATTTTCTACTTTAGCCAGAGTGAATTCTCTTATACTGGAATCATGACGGCAGACCATCCTTGACTTCTCTCCCTCCATCCACACCACATCCTGTCGGTAAACGTGCTCTAAATATTCTTCAAATTATCCTCTTCTCCAGCCTCACTGTCTTGGTTCAGGCCCTCGTCAACTCTCTCTTGGACTAGAGACTGGCCTCTTGAGTGGTATCCATTCCTTCCATTTGTGTCAGCTCAAACAGCAGCCTTTCTAGAACACAAATCTAACCACATGATTATTGTGCTTAATTATGAGGCACAAGTGTTCACTTTTGTTTTGTATGGATTGCAAGGCTCCTCAAAATCAGACCACAATCAATCTTCCTAGCTTCATATCCTATCATTATTCACAATCACCCCATGATCCAATTACACTGAACTACTTCCAATTCCTTGTGTCTCCGCACATCTCTTTCCCCCACACCTGCTACCTGAAATACTCCTACTGATTCCTGCAGAACTAGATGAATGTTACCTCTCTGTGACACCTTCCCCAGTGTTCTTCCAAATGCTCTTAGTCTCCTCTATGCCCCCATAGCCCTGTTAGAGCATCTGATTTTATTATAAGTGTTTATCTATATCTTTAACCCATTAGCTTATAAGTCATGCAAGAGTGAAGACTTTGTCCTGCTCATTTTTATACCCCCACTTTGAATAGGGCCAACTACAGAGCAAATTTAGGATCAATGTTTATGAGATGTATAAATAGCACAGTTAAGAGGTGTGTGGAGTTTATTCCCTTTTCTCGTACAACAGTGATTCTATAAAACTATAGAAATTAAGGGTTACCTGGCATCACCCAGAATTGAAATCATACGGTACTGGGGTAGCTCGGAAGAGGCTACATGTGCTAGGATTCCAAAGAGCCTTTCAGCCATTATCATATCATTCTGTGTCACCTGAAGAGATACAACAGAGATGGGTCACAAATGACACTGTCTCTTAGCTTGATACAACTACCACAGTTCCAAATAAATGTCCAGATTAAGTATTTTCTTTGTCATCCAGGGAAGTACATTCTCCTGGGCTATTGGAAGGGAGTTCGCATTGATACTTCCCATTCCTCCCTGAGCTTTGTGAGAATGTGGCTCATGGTAATAGAGGATGACCAGAAGTTGAGTTCACACTGACTGAGAAGCTGTATTTCCCAAGAACTATACAGAGGCACCTTAAATTCTTAAGGAATTTTTCAGAAATCCTTTAGCTTTTTAGAGCAGAACAATGTAGGGAGGTGAATTCTCAAGTGTCAATGACGTGGGTTCATTTTAATAACGCTTCAAAGGAACGACGAGGTGGTGCTCAGACCCTGCTCCTCTGAGGATAATTCCACCCCTGCCGAAGAGAAGGGACACAGTTTGGCAGGGGTGCTCCTGCTCATTCTGAAGCTGTGGCTGCCTTTCAACACTACAGAGAATAACCTGTCATAGGTATTCCGCGTGAGGGTTCATTCCTGTTAACCAAGAAAATACTGAAAGCAGGACTTGGATTAATATTTGGGCATGTTTTCTTTAATGTGAAATAGCGTTGCTTTTTAAATGCTATTAGTTGGTTTATATAATTCAGTGGTTTCCAACTGGGGGCCATGCTATCCCCTACGGAACACAAACTCTGGAGACCTTTTGGTTGCCACACCTGGTGAAGGGATGCTACTGGCATGTAGAGAATAGAGGCCAGAACTGTTGCCACACATCCCACAATGCACTGGAGAGATCCCACAACAACAGGGCTGAAGTTGAGAAACCCTGGCATAATTAAACTTTGAAGCTTTTGAAAGTTCATTTTACGCACTAGCTGTAATACACTGCATGGGCGTTTTCTGAAAAAAATAAACCCATAATTCAGAAGCATCTCATGAATCAGGGCAGAATGACTCTCCATTCCTTTCACTAGACTCTCCTAGTTAATGAGGCTGCTGCTCCCACAGATCTTTCCTTCAGCTGCCAATTAACTTGTGTGGTCTAATATAGTCACCTAGTGGCCACTGCAGGCCACTACTCCATCTCTTCTTCAGGTTCATAACTCAGTTCAACTCTACCTCAAACAACACCATTTTCTCTTATACACAAAGAGAAATAGAAATATCATCATACATTACTATATACTGTCAAGGATGAGATAAGCAGCTTTGTTTTAAGTCATTTATTAGAGTGTCAAATATCTCTGGCATTGACATTTTTGGAACTTTAAATCAGATTAAATTATATTGGTTCTTTCCCATTCTTTTCAACTTTCTACAATTATAGTATACTAATCCTTCCTGCTTCTATAATATATTATTGCACCTCTAGTAGTGGTCCGTGTCTGGGTAAATACACTATCTTAGGGTTAACCAGGATAAGAGTTTGGCTGTTAATCATGGAAAATTATCCATGGCCAAAACAATCATTGTACTTCCAGGGTGAAACTGGAAGTAGCTTTGGAAACCTTTGGGACTAATACTAGGTCTGACCATGGATTCACAGCCTGCCTGGGGAGGTACAAAGAGGGTAGACAAGAGTACACAAGACTGAGCCAAATCTCCTAAGAACTAGCTGGAGAAATTAATAGTTATCTCAAGGTTCTAGATTTGGCCTTATCTTTAACCGATAGCTGACACTGTGGTTATGGGCCTACCCTGGTGGGTACAAATTTCACATGGCTCTTATACAGTGAACGTCTCCTCATTGTACGCTGGATTTGGGGGGTTCTAGGCCAGAGGGACTCGGAGTGTATCAGCTGCAGGGAAACACAGTTGCTCTTACCACCATGCCACCCAAGTTGAATACAGCTCATCTTACAATAAGGAGGTCTTCCGAATTTTAAGAGATAATCACAATAATACTAACAGCATATTAAAGACTTTTTCCTTTAGAGGACTATTTAAATTCACTTCAGGAATTCTACAGTAGAGAAAAAAGCAACATTTCTCTCTTATCTTCCTAAATCATGTTTGAGGAGAACATGGCCTTTGAGTAGCTGGAGGATTAACCTTGTGACCAGCTAGCAGAAGCACCCTGAAAAACAACTTTTCATTGCTAGTTTTCCGGTTACTCAGGCCCCAGGTCCGGGCCACACAGTGCAGACATGCGGCAGGCAGCTCTTACAAACCACTCACAAAGCAGTCCGGATGCTTGCTTTATTTCCTTTATTTCTCTCACGTTTTTCTTTCTCTTCTTTCACCTCTGCTCCTTGCTCCCTTCTCCTCATCTCTTCTTTTCTGGAACCCCTCTTCTTTCCTCGTGCACATTCCCCTCCTCCCATTTTGCTCTCCCCTTCCTCCACCATGACCCTTACTAGCTGGTATTTGGGTATTACTTCCTCCTCCCCTCCTGCATGCCAGGCCGTCTACACAGCACTTTTAAAAATACAAAGGTCAGATTACCTACAGAAGTATTCTTTTTTTTAAACTGTCATTCTACCAACCTTTTTACTTCTCTGAATGCTTATAAGCAACAGTAAAAATACTATTTAGCATGACCTGGTTACTATTTTATTTTCAAAATTTGTCTAGTGCTTTAGAAGTTTTTGAATAGATTTTTAGCTTTTTGACATTTTTTAACTGTCAAGATTAAAAAAAATATTTCTCAACAGTTCCAACATGGTTACTTAAATGCCTGACCACTTTCATGCCTCTTCCCTTTAAGAAGGACACTGTTACTCCACAGTGACCTAGTGCGTGGCTTACCTCTGTCCCATTTATCTTCTGCACACTGAAGTGGCTCAGCCTGAATAGTACATAGTATTTCCAGAGTGTAAAATTGACAACAGGATTTCCTTGTGGATCAATTGTCAACTGGTCAATGCGACGGAGCTGTGCTAATGCGTTAAATTGCTGCAGCATTACAAGATTTGTTTCCTTGAATTTAAGGTGCTACAATAATAAAACATACAAAAATAGCTTAAGTTTAATCAGCTTGAAATACTAACATTAAAATTTCACTGATAATTTCCTCAGTAAATCTGTAAACTTTAGACTTAGCTAGTGTGTTTTCAATTACAGGAAGTCGACTGAATGTACTAAACGTTTAATTCGTATGAATACATTTAATGCACCTAATACTCACTGAGGAAATCCATTAATCCCTCCAGTATTGAATTCAGAATAATTTCCATTCTGCAAAGGACATCCCCTCATTTATTAACAAACTCAATTTCTTAAAAATTATATAAATATACAATAAAATTAAAAATTTATAAATACACAGTAACTCATTACAATGGTTTTATATACTTTTGCTGAAATTAAAACTGCAAAGGGAAGAGTAAAAATAAAATTTTTAGGACTTTATAAATACAGGGTTCACAATACTACTGAGAGAACTAGTGAGCCATTATACTTGTACCTTTCCAATTACTGTGTAGGCTACTTAACTGGCTCCAGGAAAATCAGGTTATGAAACCTGAAATGCTAACGTAAGTGTTCTGTCTGTGAAAATGGATGTTCTTTTATACAGATACTGGCTCTACTTCTCTCTGTCTTATTTAGGGACAATGATGTGAAGAAAGGCCAGGGCAGGTGAGAGATATCACTTGGCTAACAGAGAAAAACACAACAATAACTCAAAAAGAAACTCATGGAAATCAGTTTCTGCAAATGCATACCAATAAACAATATAATAATACCATAAGTGAAAAATTCTAACTGTCAAAGTAATTTTAATGACCTACTAAAATTATTTTAAACATTGTTAGGGGACTATGATAATTATGTAAAAACGTACACGTTCCATTAATACCAAGTAACATGAATGAATACGTAATACATGGTTGGGTGAGGTCCTGCTGAATGCTTTACAAGTAGAAGAACAACTTGAATAAAATTATATTATTCCTTTACACTCCATAAAGAATCATTTTCTTTATAATTTCTAATATTAACAGAAAGCTGCAAGGGCATTTATGAATAATTATTTAAATCCCAGATCCAGAAAACCAATACAAAAATTTAGTCTCCCTATCAGATAGAAATTGCACAAGAGTTAAAAACAGGTGTTTAGGCTAACCGTACAAATCACAATTGAGAACAATTCGAGCCCACTAAAAGGAAATGTTTACCAGAGAATTAGGGAACTTCATCTTCAACTTGGGAAGCACTTGGACGATTTCATCAAATTCTACGAAAGTGAAGGACACTGTGGTCACCATGCCCGCTGTCTGAACGCTCCAGTTCCGGTCCAGGCACTCCAGCGCACCTGAGCCGTACAGGGAAAGCGTGTCCCCGTCCACGTCGACGAGGTGCGTGTCTGTGGCAGACAAGCCTTGCAAAGTACTGGTGAGCACTGAGTCCAGAGACCTGGAAAACCCAACACACAAAACTTTGATAGTCTTACCATGCAAGTAAATAACAGAATACAAAGACTTGTTGGAAAATGTATTTAAAATTCTATATTCACTTTTTCATTTCAATAATTAAACTTAGAGCACCAAAGGGTAATTTTCAATAGAATATCAGGAAGTTTTGTATTCTTCTAGTCATATATTTTAATTCAAAAAGAGGCTCATGTAAATAAAAAATAATACCTTTACATCCGAATTAATATTCTGTTTAGCTTTAAAACAATCCACTTAACGTATCATGGATATGTTTTCCTGTCAATACAAATAGGTTTTTCTAATCTATAAAGTATTCCACTGCCCAGTTGGAAAAAACCCCATATTTTATAAAAACATTATTTCTATAGCAAGAACCATGATACAAAAATATGTCTCCCCAAGTGTTTAGAAAACACTGGGGGAGACATAAAATAACTCTGAACAGTTAATCTCTCAGATGTTGGGTTAAGGGATTACTTTGGCTTTCTACTTTTGAATACTTCAGTTTTGTCTGAAATTTTGCATGTGTATACTACAATTATAAGCAGTGAAATTAATAAAAATTCCCTCCCCATTTTGAAGAAATTAAAATAATCCACTATTTACTTTATACAATCTATACATACACACACACACTACTCAATATGACAGTTGCTACCTTCTGTAAAGGTTACCTAAATGACAGCCAGAGACGAAAAGAAATAGCTCACTGCAACTCAGATTTTCTGACTTTAACCAATCTCAAAACTCAAAGCTTGGCTTTGTTCCACGTGTTTTCATTCTGGCACTTTTGCTCTCGTAAGTGCCTTCACTCATTTTAGTACCTTGTTCTCTTCTGTGGGCGTTCGCACACCCCTCCAGCCCATCAATTCTCAAACTTCATCATTATGACATGTTTACAATCTCACCTCCTGTCATACAGTGAATTCCTTGAGGCTAAACATTATATTTGTTCATCTTTGGCTGTCCTAGGCCCTAGTAATGGGCTTTTTACAATATATAGTGAGTAACTGCATTATTAAAGATTCAAATTTTTTACAATGCTGATATTGAGGGATAGAGCTGATAACCATCACCCTGTTGGTTTATCATGCTTTATTAGACTTCCATAAACTTATTTCAGGACAACCAGTTAATGTGAAACACACTTGTCTACACGATAACAAGCTGAGTAATAGCATGAGTCAACTCTAAGTAAACATGCAATGGAAAGGCTTAAAAGATTTCTGACAGACTACTGCTTAAGACAATGATTATCACAGACACTAATCAAACATTCAGTGAGCAGTAGTATACGAATAATCTTTGATGATAATCCTATAAAGGTAAAGGATGACAATGAAACAAAAAGAAGATGAGAATTAAGAGTTCTTTATATCGTGCTTTGGATGACAGTCCTATGTTGACCTACGTAGGGCATATGATCATTTCTTAAATAACAAAGGAAAAGAGTCACATCTCACTGCCACTAAAATAAAGAAGGCTTGATGGAAAGAGCGCACAGCCCCATGACAGCACTTCCCGCCCTGCACGGCAATTACTGTCCACTTGTCTGTCTCTATCGCTGAACACGGTGATCCTCAAGGGCTTGGACTTGTTCACAGTTAGTGAACGAGCATCCAGCACGGCTCCCAGCACATGCTGTGCTCCATAATATTTGAGTTAATGAAGTCAATTATGAAGTTTTTATGAATATTTACTGACTCATATGAAGGATTCCCAACCTGAAGCTGTAGTTTGAGCACAGAGGCAGAATCAGTGATATAGACACAAACAGGGTTAGCAAGAAGTACTCTGAGGTGAGGCAGAGACAGATCAAGTAGTAAGATCAGGGCAGTACAAAAAGGTTGGAGTGATGCCTGAAGGCCATGATACCCAGCAAAAGTAGTTTATTTTAATGTAAAAATAATGGGGAGTCAAGAGTTATACACCAAAAACGTGAATAAATCCTTTGAGAAGTGGTGTATTTTATATCATATACTTGGAAGTACCTTGCTTCCGTTTGTCCATATGATTAAAAGTTAAAGACTATAACAACAGACCAATCTAAGACAGTGACTGTGGAACTGGAAACTACTCCTGCTCCTAATATCCCACCTACAGAAGAGAAAACAGAAGTTTAATACAGAACAGATAGACACTCTGATTTTTAAAAAAATGATAAAAGCAAAACTCGGCAAGCAAACCTTTGCTTTATCTCTAACTTCGATACTGTTGAAGGCTTTTGAGCTCTATGTAACTATACCCAGTTGTCTAGTAATTCAGTGCCCGGTTGAGACTGCTCACTTTTTAAGGAGAGTATTGAGCCTATATGGGAAGATGAGAAAAGCAAAGGAAGGAGGGTCATGGCTAAGTACATTGAACAAACAGCTGAGGACAACGTGATCTAGAGTGCTTTTAGCTAGAGACATTGCTGAGCCTTATTGGAGAATCTTTTGATGACTACAATGGTGCTGTATGTGGAGCCTTTGTTAATGTGAGAGCCAAAGGTAGTAAGACAGCAATGCGGACCACTGGCTGTGAAAACAGAAGCTGTTACATATGTAGGGGGTACCCAAGGAAAGGCTAGAACTTCCTGCAGAGATGACAACTGGTTATCAGTCCCATGCAGACACAGCTACTAAGGGGGCTCTGCCACTAAAAATCGGTTTGTCATTTAAGAAGACTCCTTTTCTGTATTCCCATAGCAGACTGCATCATTGAGATTTGGGAGCTGAACCAAAGCTTCTTCAAAAGGAGAGTGGACTGCATTTAAATTTGATTTCATCGAAATGTTGCTAAGATACAAAAGTCTCATTTGGCTTTGTATTGTACTTCTGTGTTCTTTATTTAATTTTAGATAGAGTGTCCACTTATCCTAATCAAAGAATTACAGTACACATTGTCCCCAAGATCTATAAATGTGTTCCTGGACCACTCCGTAATAGCTTAGTAGAATTACTATTACAAAAACATTTTACCCATCTACAATATTAAAAAAGAACTTGGATTTCAGCCTGGCCAGGCAGTTCAGCTGGCTGGAGTGCTGTCCCAGTACACCAGGGCTGCTAGTTCAATCTCCAGGCAGGGCACATACACGAATCAACAACGGATTCATAAATAAGTGGAACCACAAATTGATGTTCCTCCCTCTCCTTTCCTCTCTCTCTCTCAAATCAATAGAAAAAACTTGAGGCATAAAAAATATGCCTTTACAAAAAAGAGGAACTTGTATTTCTATGCCTTACAAGAAAGAATTCTGTTCCATTGCATGCGAGAGCACAGTTTGCTGGTTTGAAAGAGGATGATGTGTTAGGTTTTCTGGCAGTTTGTTTTGTTTCACAGCATTGTTTTTCCTGCATGTTCATGCTTAGTTAGGGCTGCTAGATTTTAATTTGTTTGTTTCCCTACTTGATAGCACTAGCGATTTTAATTTTAGTTTTCATTTGTTTTGCTTTTGTTTTTTTCCTCATGTAACACTGGTGAAAGATCAAGAATAAGACACAAGGTGTAATGAGCAATTTTGTGCACTCTTGGTAATTTTGTTTTTTTTTTTGCAGCTACAAAGTTCTGCTACAAATTCATGCATTTCAATCAAATTAGTCATCTATGTTTGCATGATTTCCTAAATATAACTGTGGGTTATCAGAAATGTAACATCATCCTTATATTCCTAATTAAAATTAGAAAATCTGTTTTTGTTTGTCTATGATGTATTTTAACACTTTTATTACTTAGGTTTTTTGCTTTGGTTAAGAAATAGCTCAAACAGAAGAGCAGTCCCATTTATATTAAGACCATGTACCAAAATGCATGTAAAACATGTACGGTGAAACTGTACTTCAGACAACCGGAGTTGAGCTTTCACTCCTCCACTTCTACAGAAGGGCTGCACTTCTCACTGCGGCGCAGACTCTGTCATGTGCTCTGTCATGTCTTCCACACGAACACGTAAGTCTGGAGCACTATTTGATTATTGTATTTATTTCAATTTAAAAGAAACAGTATAGCATCTTATATATGGAATTTAGAAAAGAATAGAAACTATAAAATAAAAGTATATTATTGGAAATGGATTATTTATTTTGTTTAATGTTTTGTCAAGCAAACTGTTGGGAAAATAACTGAAATAATAAGCAAGCTTACATTCAGCAAAAACAGTTATATAATTATAAAACAAAGCGATGTAATCTCCAATTTATAGAAATCTGATATGGATATTCAGTAAGAACAAATGCCAAGTGACCTAGGCTGTAGGCAGGTTTGCCCTTCTCAAGAGGAAATAGAGCACCTGTTAAATAAGTCATACACTCCTTAACCCACATCAATTACTCTCTGAATAAGGCTTCAGTTTAGCCTCTCACCAACAGAGCAGAGGAACTTGTTCCTTGGGCAAGATGTGATCTGATTTCCACAAGAAATAACTTAGAAAAATTTGCTAACCAATGTTTATATGTTGGGGACTGTCCTTTCAGTTTTTCTCGTATGCTTGATAATATGTTCACATCTTTTAGTTCAAACATATAATGTTATTTCATTTATTCATTCATTCATTTATTTCCAAATATTTAGTGAAAGCCCATTATATATAGTGGTTCACAGCAAAAAAAAATCATCTGTATTGATAAGGACAATTAATATGGACACTATGCACAAGCTTTTGGATATATTAAAACTTTTCTTCACTTTTATTGGGCTATGGTCCCAGAACAATGAATTCTCTAATCATACTCTGCAATCAATTTAATAAACACATGGGATATAATTTCTCAACAGAACTGACCTCAACCTCATCAAACTAACAGGTTAACCTGGAGAGCTTGCTATGTGTTAGATATTGTGTGAGCACTGGGGATAGAAAACCAATTAAGACATACTTGCCCTCAAGATTGCCCAGTCTGGATAGAGGGTAGAGAGCAAGATAAATATATATATTAACTTGAATATAATATACTTAGGATCAATCATGAATTTTTAAATGATATGCTTTGGGAGTACTGAGGAAGGAATGACTAATTCTTCTAGAGGGAAGAAGTCAGGTTTCAAAAGGAGGTGGCATCTGAGTTGGTCCTTGAAAGATAAATAACAGAATTACGAGAAGTAGAAGGAGGAAGCACACTTTAGGTAAGAAAAACAGAATAAAGGCGCAGAAAAACAGAATAAAGAAAGACTATGTATGAAATGTTCAGTTAAAGACCAATTTCAATATGGCTGGAACACTGCAATATATGGGAGGGCACAAGAGCTGAAGAAGCAGCTGAAAAAAAGGTTTTATCCTGTAAGTGTAAAGAGCAGAAAAATATTTTTAAATTAAAAAAAAAGTAATAGGACCATATTCAATGTAAGTTTTTAAGCACCTCCAATGTGCTGTATATGGAATTGGTGCTAATGCCGGGGATACAACGATGAATAAGGTATTTCTCTGGCATCAAGGACCTACCTGGGAGAGACACTGGTCAGGTTTGTGGAGGAAGTAGGAGGGGGCGGCGGGATAAACACAGATTAGTAGGAAGACCAGTGCGATAGTGTGAACTAGGCCATATGAAAACACACCAAAAGATGGCATGGCATGGTAGAAATGGCACTGGCGAGAAAATCGGACCTTAGTGCAAATTCCACGTAGCCACTAATAAACATAATTTTGGGGGCATGTTATTTAATTTCTCTGTAGTTCAGTTTTCTGATATGTAAAATAGAGATCATTATTTTTTCAAAATTGTTATGGAGATTAGAAATGATATTCTAACCGTACCCCATGCTTAGCTCAATACATTTTAGTGATTATTATTAACAAAAGAGAACATAAATATACTAGATGTTCAAGAGAACATAAAGCAGGCCTTAGTTGACTGTGGGGAATGAAGAAGCGGGAGGAATCCAGTGTGATTCCAATGTTGCAGAGCAGATGACTGGGCCGCCTGGTCCAGTTTTCCGCCCCCGTCTAGTCCAAATTCATGATCTAAGGAACGAGGTATTCTCCTATGAGGGAATCGATGCTTTATCATTTTTCATGGGTTTTCCCATGAAGCCCAATACATTCCCATGGATATGTCCCAACTCAAATATTATTTATATAACAACAGGCAGTGTGCCATCAAATAACAATTCTCTTCAAGATCATTAGTGGTTAATTCCAAGGCTAAACCTTCATTTATTCAACTCAATCTTTATATGGGAACACTTCAGAAAAATATCCTATGCCTTCTTGATTAGTAAAGGACTCTAAATAGGGTAATTAACTTCTATATCTCTATATTTTAAATTATCGTCGACATCTGATATTATCAATATATTAATTTCAGGTGTACAACACAGTAATTAGACATTTATATACCTTACGAAGTACAAGATGATTATGAGGCGCAACAAAGTAATGAGTCCCTGAAAAGTAGGTTAAATGGAGAATATACTCTTAAATGGCTAAATGGGGAAAAAGACAGAGTTTCAGAAAATTATGTGTTCTTTTGGTGTATTTTGAAAACATTGTTAGGCTTTATCTATACAGGTTAGAACAGAAAGACTTAAAATATTTCAGAAGATTCTGTTCCCGATGAATAAGTGGTGCTGATTCCTATAATAACGCATTTTATGGATTTTTATTACAACGTTTGTAGGTGTGGAAATTCATTTTATGCATTATATTTTATTATAGTAGTGCTGGCTAAAACACCACAGTGTTCACAGACAGGAAATGACCAAAAATAAACCAGCTTCACTGCATGCATCCAACGTAAGCAAAGAAAACATCACACCGAGTACTTTCCCATTTCTGGCAGGGGAAAGAAACCTGCAATATGTCATTCTACTGTAGAGCAGTCCCAAGTACAGTGAACCGTAAAATCATTACTGGGATATAGCAAAGTTTTATGGAATTTCTTCTATTTTTGTGCCTATAATTTTTTCATGAATATATGTTTCCAGGCATTTAGTTACACACCCATAAGCCAAAGGTCACAGATACTATAACACAAGAATTAGCCACCCTTTTGGCATTATGAAATACTAAGGACTACAAATGGGACTGCTAAAAGTGGAAAAACTATGTAGTATTAAAAAACATATCAGAGCCCCAAGGAAGAAGCCTGTGGCCTTCTAACTAGCTTCCTACCTTCAGAAAGAGACAGGCTGGTGTCATTCCACAAAGTTGAAATGGGATCACAAACTTAAGAGACTTAGAGATAATGTAATAATATGACTTGTAATATTTAAAACATTTCACTTTGTACTTTCTGATAAAATAGCAGCCAGACTGAGCACACATGTTTGAAACCTCTCCAAGACCCTCTTAAAGTAATCAAAATGGTATAAACCCACAACGACAACACACACAAAGCGGGGGCACCTGCAGAAAGGAGTTTCATCCCATTTCTGGAAGCTGGAAAGTGAAGAATGTTGAGTGATGAAGAAGGACAAAGAACACTAGAGCTTTGAATATGCAGTGGGGACAAGAACAAAGATGGTGGCCAACCTGCTCACTAGAGACGGGGAAGGAAAAACAGCGGGTATGGGGAGGGTGGGAGTAAGAAGTGACACTGAACTCAGGGACATTAAGTGAAGATCTGTAACAGAGCCCTACTATCTACTTCTCCCACTGCCAGTCAAACAGGCAAGCAGAGTAGCATTGCAGGGCAGCAGGAAAAAGAAAGAATACCCAATAAATAATGCTGGGTCAACTGGCTATTCCTATAGGGGACAAACACCAAACCAGATTTCAACCTCAAACTTAAAAATCAATTTCAGGTATAATAAATACTAAAATATGAAAGGCTGAATTTTAAACTTTTAGGTAGAAAAAATGAAACAGTACTTTTATAATCTCAGTGTAGTAAAGATTTTTTTCCTAAACACAATCTAAATGAGTCAACCATAAAAGAAAAGGTATAAATATTGGTATCTTGAGAATATAAATTGTATTTAAAGTCAAAGACATATGTCAAATTTTTAGGTGGAAAACAGAGAATGATAAGAGGGCCCAGAACCAAAATATAAGCAACTCTAGTGTCTAAAAGTTGAGAGGCTAGAAGTAGTTGCAGATATGAAAAAGAAACATAATTAAAGAAAAAAGTCTACTAGTTATACGATACATAACAACAAAGAAAATAATGAGACTAAATTAGGTCAGGGAGAAAGTAGGCTTCAAAAAGATAAACATGAAGTTCAAAGAAATTGGAATGTAGTAAAGGCAGCACAAATTTTGTTGTTTAATTTTTTAAAAAGATAAGCAATAAGAAACCCCAGAACACAAAACAAAATAGGTATGAAAGGCATGGCTCAAAAATGAAGCAAACGACAGTGTGACATGGTTTTACACAACTTCTGAAGTATAATTCAAAAAGGGTTATTTGGATTATTATGCTAGGATTAGTCTCCTTGAGTGGTTTAGGGAGAAGAAATGAGATATAATCATAGTAGACTACCTAATGTGCATGTGAAATATAGTTACATAATAGTTACATAACCACAGAAATTTAAATAGTATTTACTAGTTTTCAGTCTTTAGAACATACCAACTAACAAATGTCATGATTATAGAACAAATGTACATTATCTTAATATTGAAATGTAAAAGTATAGCTCAAGAATATAGCAAAATTATTCAAGTTACAAAGCAGAGAAGACAGTTATAGCAACAAATAGGCTAGCAAGACTGTCAGAATCAACTTTTTCAGAACTCCGAAATCCAGCAAAAAAATTGTAACAACCAGAGGAAAGCTTCAACAAATACTGAATTTCACTAAGACAGTTCTTAGAGAACTCTGAAGAACATTTAGAGAGCATTTAAAGATCTGAGAAGACCCTAGGCAAATCATCTCCAACTGATGAAAAACAAAGAAAAAAAATCTTGAAATCAGCAAGAGGGAGACTGCAGGTTATATATAAGGTATACTCAATGAAGTTAACAATCAATTTTTCATCAGCAACCATAGAGGCAGAATGGCTGTCAATCAAATCCTGAAAGGAAAAATGTGTCAATCAAGAATTCTATATCTAGCAAAACTGTCTTAAAAAATAAAGGAAATATCAATATATCCATAGATAAACAAAAGCTGTGAGAATTAATTGTTGGTACGCCTGCCATATAAGAAGCATACTTTAGACTGAAATGACATGACACTGGACAGTAACTCAAAGCCATATGAAGAAACAAAGAATACTGGAAAAGATCATTACATAGGCAAATCTAAAAGTCAGTATCACTGCTTTTTGGTTAGTAATTTTTAAAATATGACTTAATAGACAAATGCATAAAATAATAATTATAAATCTAGCAACTGATTTTGCGTTATAATCTCCACCAATAATTCACTATCTCTAAAGCTTTATTTTGTAGCTTCATATATAAATATTATCTGCATCCTTGATTTAACAGATTACAGAACATTAAAAAGGGTCAGGCAAAGACAATGTAATGCTGACTCCATGGCACTATGAACTTACATTGGGAGAAATCAAGTCTTTTACCAGAAATTGTGGTACCTCTCCTAATGATTCACTACTGCTCTCCACATCTTCTTCACTGAACCCATACCTCGCTCCCCGCCCCAGTTCCCAGACTCTTCTGTTGTGCCCTTTGCTTAGAAAGCCTCTGACTTTGTGAAACCTGCAATAAAAATTCTGAAAGTCTTGGTAGTAACTATAAGGCACAATTTTCACAAGATACCTTTTGGAATTGATTGCTTGTTTTTGAGGTCATAAGAGTGAAGATTCTGTAATTTTAAGTTTTTTTAGACGGTCACATTATTTTTTGGCCATAAACTGCTTAGAAAATTCAGTATCACATTAAAAGTCTGGAATTCACCTTTCAGAGACAACTTTTCCAGTTAAAAGAGGCAATTAATGAACAAAGACACTCTTGTACCCCTGCAGCTGCCCACACATGTAAAATGTGAATCGTAAGCAGCCCTGTAACACGGGCACAGAATGCATGCTGAGGCTGCAGTGACTTGTCCCTGTTGAACACGGTGACCCTAGCTCCACACCTAGCTCTACCATCTGTAACTTCAGCGTCTATGATAATAGCTTCAATAATGGTTTCACCTCTGATGATCGTCACCTCTACTCTTCAACCCACTTGCATGGCCACAACAATGGCCTCCAATTACTCTTAGTGTTTTCATTACTTACATACATTCTATCCCCGAAATCTTCAAATTCAAAAACCTACTGGCCATAAATTCCTTCTGCTCCAGCTCACTGTGAACCTTGTTACTTCACGTACTTCTCATTATCGACTTCCAGTCCCAGCAATGCTAAATTTTCTTCCAGTCTGTTGGCAGCCTCCTGTATATATTCCTTAAAAATCCAGCTTAGAACATACGGTATATAAATTTTTTCTTTGGTCATTGTACTTAAATTTGTTATTCCTTACCTTTTATTTTTTATTTCCTTATTCTTTATCAGACATTTAGCTTCACTATGGTGACACCTAACTACAATGTGTTCCTGGAATACTCACTCTGCCAGTTAGCTCCCTCCAAATACCAAACAAAACCTAACAAAATGAAGAGATAGACCATGATTTTTAAAGTGATGATTATCTGAAGAATGTCAATCCTTCTGAAATGAGTAACTTAAATGCCATTTGAATAAGATTCTAATATTTCTATTTCAATTAAATAATTTTAAAGGTCATATGCAAGAAAAAGTGTGAAAATCAAAACACTGAAATGAACAGTGAGAGCAGATTTCCCAGATATTAAAACTTCCTCCAAAATTACTATAATCAAAATAGTCTGGTATTGACAGGAAAACAAGTTAAGTAGAACAGTGAAATGAAACACAAACTCTAAACATACACCCAAATATATAGGGGGATTTAACCTAAAATGGAAGTGGCATTCTCATTTAAAAAAATACAAATAATAATTAATGACTGCTACTATTAGCAAACTGACTAGTCACCTGAAATAAAATCAAGTTACTTAATTACTTAAGTAATTTAATACCATATTACTTAATACCATATTAAAAATATCTTATTACTATTACTTAGACTATTACTATTACTTAATACCATATTAAAAATATCCTTGATATACTATATGACTAATTTTTAAAACCTTATTAAAATTTTAGGATAAAAATTTGCAAGATTATTTGAACGAACTTGGAACTAGGACATCTTAAGGAAGATAAAAATTATTTTTAAAAAAGAGATACCATGTAGCAATTCATAAATCTAAAGAGCAATATATAAAGTTTTAACTTTATAAAGCATTATAGTTCTTATCAAGTAAAATTATATTTTGATGTTTAAATGATATAAAATAAAACTCTAGAGCAATATAAACATATTTGTTACATAAATTATCACTTAATTAGAATTTATATTCTTGCTGACTGATTTTTTTTGAGCTAAAAGAGCTAAGAAGATCAACATGTAAATACCCAAGAAACCTGAAGAAAACACATTGATCCTATAACTAAAAATTTTAAACTTTGTCTAAATATATATCACTTTAACTCTAGAAAAATTCCAAAATATTATTCTAATGCTTCTTAAATTACTTTCTTTATTACATACTTTGTATTTAAAAATATTAAAGAATAGTAGCTAAAAATTTGCTGTAAAAAAGCCCTATTATATTTGGTATGAAATGTGATTCAGAATTTGGTTAAGATAATTAGTTTAATCATTTGCTTCATCTGAAACAAAAATAAAATTCTATATAATTTTTAGGTTTATTTAAAAATTATGTATACATTTAAGATTCTCTATTTATAACCTTTAGGATTTTAATTATGATGTGTCTTGGTGTGGGTCTCTTCACATCCATCTTGTTTGGGACTCTCTGTGCTTCCTGGAATTGTAAGTGTATTTCCTTAACCAAATTAGAGAAATTCCTTTTCATTATTTTTTCAAATATATTTCCAATTTCTTGTTCTTTCTCTTTTTCTGGCACTCCTATGATGCAAATGTTGGAATGCTTGAACTTATCCCAGAGGCTGCTTATACAACCCCCCTTTTTTTTGGTTTGGAATTTTTCTTCTACTTGTTTTTTAAAAAATATATTAATTATGCTATTACAGTTGTCCCACTTTTTTTCTTTATTCCCCTCTACCCTGTAATCCTCTCCCACCATCATTCCCTCACCTTAGTTCATGTCCATGGGTCATACATATTAGTTCTTTGGCTTCTCCATTTCCCATACTATTCTTTTTTTAAAAAAAGATTTTATTTATTTTTAGACAGAGGGGAAGGGAGGGAGAAAGAGAGGGAGCGCAAGATCAATATGGGGTTGCCTCTCATGCAAACCCTACTGGGGGCCTGGCCCACAACCCAGGCATGTGCCCTGATTGGGAATCAAACTGGCAACCCTTTGGTTCACAGGCCAGTGCTCAATCCACTGAGCCACACCAGCCAGGGCTTCCCATACTATTCTTAACTTTCCCCTGTCTATTTTGTACCTACCATTTATGCTTTTTATTCCCTGTATCTCTCCGCCCATTCTCTCCACTCCCCTTCCCCAGTGATAACCTTCCATGTGATCTCTATTTCTGTAAATCTGTTCCTGTTCTAGCTGTTTGCTTAATTCACTTCTTGGGTTTTCTATATACATTAACATAATATCTACAAACAACGACAATCTTGTCTCATCTTTTCCAGTCTGTATATCTCTTATTTTCTTTGCATGTGTTATTGCACTGGCCAAGACCTCCATAGGTTACTGGAGAACAGCAGTAATTGTGAGCATCTTCACCTTCTTCCAGATCATAAAGGGAATGTGTCTCAATTTTCTTTTTTTGAGAGTGATGTTTTCTGCAGGTAGGTATTGATAACCATTTGCAGTTTCAGGAAGTGACCTTCTAAGTTTTTCTAAGAATGCTTTATATCTAATATGAATTGCACTTTAACAAATGCTTGATCTAAACTGCATCTTCTGAGATGCCCATCTTGGTTATTTAGAACAGTGGTCTCCGTTTTTTGGCACCAGGGACTGGTTTCATGGAAAACAATTTTTCCACACATGGGGTGGGGGGATGGCTTTATAGCCTGCCACCAGGTGCAGCTTGTCACTTGCCATTGACTGATTTTTTTTTTCAGGGCAAACATGTGTCCTTTATTTTTTTCCAAACTTAAGTTTATTTTATTGATTGTGCTCTTACAGTTGTAGCATTTTTTCCCTCTTTATCCCCCTCCACCCTGAAACCCCTCCTTCCAGCATTCCCCCCGCCATCCACCCTTACTTTATGTCCATGGATTGTACTTATAAGTTCTTTGGCTTCTTCATTTCCCACAGTATTCATAACCTCCCCCTTTCTATTTTCTACCTACCATTTATGGTTCTTATTCCCTGTACCTTTTCCTCCATTCTCCCCCTTCCTCCTCCCTGCTAATAACCCTCCATGTGATCTCCAATTTTGTGATTCTGTTCCTGTTCTAGTTGTTTGCTTAGTTTGTTTTTGTTTTTAGGTCCAGTGTTGATAGTTGTGAGTTTGTTATCATTTTACTGTTCATAGTTTTGATCATCTTTTTCTTAGATAAGTCCCTTTAACATTTCATATAATAAGGGCTTGGTGATGATGAACTCCTTTAACTTGACTTTATCTGGGAAGCACTTTTTCTGCCCTTCCATTTCAAATAAAAGCTTTGCTGGAGAGTAATCTTGGATGTAGGTCCTTGCCTTTCATGACCTGGAATACTTCTTTCCAGCCCCTTCTAGCCTGCAAAGTTTCTTTGAGAAATCAGCTGATAGTCTATGGGCACTCCTGTGTTAGTAATTGCCTCCTTTTCTCTTGCAGCTTTTAAGATTCTCTCCTTCTCTTTAATCTTGGGTAATGTAATTATGATGTGCCTTGGTTTGTGCTTCCTTGGGTCCAACTTCTTTGGGACACTCTTGAGCTTCCTGGACTTCCTGAAAGTCTATTTCCTTCACCAGATTGAGGAAGTTCTCCTTTGTTATTTGTTCAAATAAGTTTTCAATTCCTTGCTCTTCCTCTTCTCCTTCAGGCACCCCTATGATTCAGATGTTGGAACATTTAAAGTCGTCCTGAAGATTTCTAAGCCTCTCCTCTTTTGAATTCTTATTTCTTTATTTTGTTCCGGATGTTTATTTCTTCCTTCTCCAAACCATTGATTTGAGTCCCAGTTTCCTTCCCTAAACCTTCCCTGTACATTTTCATTTCATTTTTCATAATCTTTACTTTTTCCTCTATTTTGTGACTATACTCAGCTTTCCTGTGAGCATTCCAATTACCAGTATTTTGAACTGTCTCCTCATCACTTAGTTGTATTTTTTTTTTCTGGAGTTTTGATCTGTTCTTTCATTTGGGCCATTATTTTTTTTTGTCTGGGTGTGCCTGTTATGTTCTATGGGGGAGAGCCTTAGCTTTTTGCCAGGGTGGGACTACCCACATTGTTGCATTGTGGCACTCTATGTGGGGAAGAAGTATGCTAGGGAACAATGCCACCTGCTCAGCTCTCAGCCAGCTTTCAGTCACTTCCTCCACTACCCACAAGCAAATTGGGCCCTTCTGGTGCTGATTTCCAGGTGGGTGGTTTTGTGTACATTCTAGGACCCCATGGGTCTCTCCAGTGAACTCTCCTGTGAGGCTTGGAGTTTCTCCTGCTACCTCAACCCCCACAGGTCTTTTCAGCCAGTGGCTTTGAGGCTTTATTTCCCCACAGTGGAACCCAGAGCTGTGTGGTGTGTCTCTCTCCCCAGTTGTTCCTTCTGGTTTATCTGCACACAAATGTGGGAGAGTCCACCCCTCCAGCCACCTAGCATTGCCCAGTCCACCGCCACCATCTTGCCCACCCCGGTCCTCCAGCTGCCATGAGTCCTGCCATCTCAGCTGCCTGTCTCTGCCCTGCCTACCAGTCTGGATGAATGTTTTGTATTCAACTCCTTGGTCATCAGATTTCCATACAGTTTGATTTTCTGGCAGTTCTGGTTATTTTTTGTTTTTAAATTTGTTATTGTTGTTCTTTTGGTTGTGTGAGGAGGCAAAATACAACTATGCCTCCATCTTGGCCGGAAGTCTTCTTCTTGTTCTGATTGGTTGTTTTTTGCTTCTTTATGTTCCAAATCATTGATTTGATTCTTGGCTTCATCCACTCTACTATTATTTCCCTGTAAATTGTTCATTTCAATTAGTGTGTCCTTAGTTTCTGACTGGACCTTTTTTATGCTGCTGAGGTCTTCACTAAGTTCCTTGAGCATCCTTATAAACAGTGTTTTGAACTCTGCATCTGACAGATTACTCACCTCCATTCTGTTTGGTCCTTTTTCTGGAGTTTTGTTCTGTCTTTCATTTGGGCCATGTGTCTTTATCTTCTCATTTTGGCAGCTCTGTGTTTGTTTCTATGTATTAGGTAGAGCTGCTATGACTCCCTGACTTGGTTAGCATGGCCGAATGTAAATAGGTGTCCTGTAGGGTCCAGTGGCACAGCCTCCCTATCATGCAGACTGGGTACTTGAGGTGCACCCTTCATGTGGGCTGAGTATACCCTCCTCTTGTAGTTGAGCCTTGATTGCTGTTGGAAAGTCAATAGGAAGGATTCATCCAGGCCAGTTAAGCTGCAAGTTCTGGCTGTGACCACTGGCCACCAACCTCTGCCATCTGTGGAGGATCAGCTGTACAGGGGCAGGATAGTGGTACTCCAACATGGTCTGTAACTGTCCACTGGGTGCATACACTCTGGGGTTTCCAGGGTGGTACAGGCCAAGGTCAGGTTCTGCTGAAGGCCACCCTTCATGAGTTATAAAGAAGTCTGAGATGGTTGCTACTTGTGCTTGGCTTGGAGATTTCTAGATGAAACCAAGCTATAATTCTAGGCTGGCTGCTGCTAGTGCTGGGCCCAGGGCCACTAAGCAAGAGGTTTGTGGGCTGAGGTGGTCACTGAGGCCAGTTGTTGCTTGTTTGATATAATTTAGGAAGTTGTGAAGCATGAGCCAAGACCAGCCATGCATATGGAAAAGTCTCTTTCAACAGTTTGGGTGGGCCCATAAATTGGGTGGGATGGAGCATCAGGGAATGTCTGGGATGGTCAAACAATGTTAACTAGGTTGATGGAGTCTCAGATATGGCACCGACCTGGTGGCTCTGTGGCTCTGTTGGGGGAGATCTCAGAAAGCGGACAGGGGCTTCTGCTCAGCTTTCTAAGCAAAAACTGTCCTCCAGCTCCTGCCTTGACGCCAGACACTTCAGTTCCTCCCTGTGTGCCACTGGTGCCTTTCAAGCTGCTACCCTGGTGCCAGAGCCCAGAGAGTGTGAGTCTGAGAAAGTCTGCATGCGGGATCTTTAAAGGGAACTGCTTGGGACTCCAACAGTTTCTTCCACTGACTCAAACCCTTCTGGTTTTTGCAGCCAGAAGTTCTTGGCACTCAAACCCTGGCTAGGGGGCCTGGTGTGGGGCTGGGACTCGTCACATATGAGATATCCCTCCCAAATTTTTATGCACCATATGCGGATGTGAGACCAGCGCAGTCCACGTTTCTACCCCTTCTACAAGTCTGGATGGATGTGGTTTCTTTAAATCCATAGTTGTCAGACTTCCATTCAACTCAATCTCTGACAGTTCTGAGTAACGGTTGTTCTATATTTTAGTTGTAATTTAGATGTGGTTGTGCAGGGAGGTGAGCTGTGTTTATCTACGCTGCCATCTTAACCATAAGATAAAAGCAGTTGGTTACCTACAGGGGAGTTCCCCTAAGACTGTCAGCTGATTTCTGGAAAGAAACTTTACAGACTAGAAGGGATTGACAAGAAATATTTAAAGCCATAAAAAACAGGGACCTACAGCCAAGATACTCAGGAAAGCTATCATTTACAATCCAAAGACCAATAAAGAGCTTCCCAAACAAGAAAAAAAACTAAAGGAGTTCATCATCACCAAACCATTATTATATGATATGTTAAAGGGACTTATTTAACAAAAAGAAGATCAAAACTATGAACAATAAAATGGAAATAAATACATATTTACCAACAATTGAATCGAAAAAACAAACTAAGCAAACAAGAAGAATAGAGATAGGATCATGGATACAGAGAGGGTTTTGATGGTTGCCAGATGGGAGGGGGATATGTGGGAATGGGTGAAGAGGTGAGGGGAGTACAAACAGGTAGTTACAGAATAGCCATGGGGATGTAAAGTACAGTATAGAAAATGGGGTAGCCAAAGAACTTATATGCATGGCTCATGGACATGAACAGTGGTGTGGGGATAGCCTGAGGGAGTGGCAGTGTTCTGTGGCAGGGGGCAAAGGGGAAAAAAATCCAGACAACTGTAACAGCATAATCATAATCACAGCATAAACACAGCATAAAATATAGTTAAAGATAGAATTATATACATATATATTTTAAAATATAAATATACTATATATATTTAGTCTGTTTGGAGAAAGTCCAACTATTATTAATATAATGAGAAATGTTTGCATGACATCAATATAATCTACCAGCCAAGGAGAGTGAACTGGAATACACATGTGTGAACAGTGACGACTTCACTGTACTAGTCAGTAGGGCAGGTAGATGCTGTTGAGTGAGAATGTGTATTGTGTGGCCATTGCATTCAAAATGACTGAGTGAGTAAAGCAAGGAATCTGCATCAAATTTTGCGTTAAGCTTAAACATTCCTCTGCAAAAACTATTCAGATGATTCAGAAGGCCACAGCTACAGGCAACTGGTGATTGGCAGCTTCATCACAACAATGCACGCACTCATGCATCACATCTTGCCCAGAGTATTTTGGTGAAACATCAAATCAGCCAGATGACTCATCCTCTCTAACAGCCCAGATTTGGTGCCCTGCGACTTCTGGCTTTCCCTCAATGCACATATCACTTTTGAAAGGGGAGAAATTTCATTCCATCAATAAGATTCAAGGAAATATGACAGGGCAGCTGACGGTGACTGGGAGAAACTGTGTGAGGTCCCAAGGTGCTTACTCTGAAGGGGACTGGGGCATCATTGTCTTATGTACAATGTTTCTTGCATCTTGTATCTTCTTCAGTAAATGTCTCTATTTTGCATATGACATGGCTGGATACCTTCTAGATAGACCATATATATATATTCCTCTTATTTGCTTGACTCTCATGTGCTTTCTTGGGAGGAAAATATTCAAAGTCTAGATAGCGCATTAGAATTTCCTCATAAACCAGGAAATATGAGTTATGTGACACATGCGTCATAGAAGAAACGCAGTTTTGAGCCATGGTAATGGACAGACCCTCAGCAGGGGTGTCTGACCTTTTGGCCTCTCTGCACCACACCGGAAGAAGAGAAGTTGTTTTGGGCTATACATTAAATACACTGCAACATGTAATCAAAACAAAAATTCATAATGTTTTAAGTAAATTTACAATTTTGTGTTGGGCAACATTCATAGCCATCCTGGGCCACATGTAGTCCATGGGCCGCAGGTTTGACACCCCTGCTAGAACATAATTAAAATAATTATTCAGATTTTATGCTTAATAACACTAGTTAAGGAGTAAGGTTTTATGCTGGCTGTTGGGGATATGATATAGGTCAAGAGAATCAGGATTCTTTTCTTCTTGAAACTTCCATTCTATTGGAGAAAACAGATCTGAGAAAATTACCCCCTACTTATTTAATTATGGTAATGAGAAGTGCTAAGAAGGCAAAGTACAGAGTACTGAGAGATAAAAGGGGTATCTCATCGACTGAAAGTCTCTGAGAAACAGAAAAGGGGCCTTGGAGAAGCAATTCTCATATGAAGTCTAAATTTAAGGCCTCCAGGTTGCATTGGAGGTGAAGCCAGGGGAGGTACAGAAAGTAGAGCGGGAAGTGGTGTCAGGGGAGAATGCACCTGTTTGCAGGAGCAAGCGTGGAAGTAACTGAACCGCAAGTCACTGAGGCTGCAGCAGGAGAACAGGCTAAAATAGGTGGATGGGTAGCAGGTGGGTCACATAGGCTTTACTAATTAATCTACATTTTTCCTATGACAAATAGAAAACCACTGAACGATCTTAAAACTAGGCATCAGTTTATTTTGTCAATTTCACCTGAACTTTTAAATTTAAACTTCTCATTTCAGTAGGTTTTCCTAGAAACACTATTGTTAAATAATTATATGTGAGATGGTTTCCCATCTCTGCTTCAAATTCAGTTCTCCAAAGACTAGGATCTGGGAAGAATACCATTGCCTACCCTGTTTCCTCTGGAAATGCAGAGATGGTGCTTCTATCCATCTGACAGGGGTCCTGAGAAGGCGAGTCAGCATCTTGTCTGTCTTGACTTGTAGCGTTATCTGTGACTCGATGCTGTTGCAAGTCCCACTGCCGGGCTATGTTGTTAATTGTTAACCTTTTCTTCTCCTGTGAAAAAGTTTATTGTAACAAGGTCATAGGGAGTTTTTGTAGCAGGAGAGTATCCGAACAGCATATTGTTTGTATTACTGTAGTCACACTTTAAAAAGGAGTCTATTCCTTAAAAGTAGCCACAAATTTGTATTCCAAAACAAAATATAACTGGCCTTTACTTCCCTTCTGCATTCCAACATCTTAATAATGGTCTATCAACCTTAAAGAAAAAAATATATATATACAAACAATGATTACTCCCCACTGGAGAGTTGAAAATTCACTACCTGGAAGTTAAGAGAAATTTATATAGTTAAGTGTTATCTGAAAATTTAATTTGAAAGAAATTTACATGTCTTTGTGTTTAAACATAGAAAGAAAAAATGATTAATATTTTAATTTTCCTATCCAATAATTAAGACTAACATGATGAAATAATCTGGGCCAGGAGGAGAGAAGGAAAGGGACTGATTAATGTTCCAAGCTTCATAGTATAAATTACAATGTCTTAAAATTAATAATTATATATAGACTACTAAAAAATTGTAATAGGTTGAAATGTTTCTAGGTAACTAGTACCATCCTAGATAAATATAAAATAATTTAGTTCATTACATGCAATGGATGCCTTAGGGGAGTGGTTCTCAAACTTCAGAGTACCTCAAACCACATGGAGAGCTCAGAACACTGATTGCTTGTTCTCGCCCCATTCTGATTTAGCGTGTTTCAGGCAGGGCCCCCAAATCTGCACTTCCAACAAACCCCCAGATGTTGCTAACCGACCTCGCTTTTAGAAGCAGAGATTAGGGTACTGGGGCTCCATTCCCTCACAGGAATCTGTTGAAAAAGCAGATCTAGACTACCAAAAAAACTATGCCAGGTTGAAATGTTCGTAGTTGACTTATATATGAATGGATTGGGAGAAATAATCACTATTCTATTTTAATCTATTCTACATTATCAAAAGTTAATATTATATGTTCTGTCAATAAGAGCAGAGGCCGAAAATAGACATTTTTCCTTTCCTCTTCACTAAGAGCACAATCATTCACTGAAAAGTCAGCAACCCTCCTCGCCTGCTCCCTCGGGAGCCCTGGGGATGTTAGGAGGACACTCGGCCCATCTGCTCAGTGCATATATACGTGTAAACAATTATTTTTAGTTCCTATTCTTTGCCTATTAGCTGGTTGTCTAAACTTTTAGCATATAGAAATGGCACTGAAAGGAATAAAAAGCAATGACAAAAGTAATTAAACTTATAAGAAGTTCTATTTCTGCTTTTAGAGATGTTTTTAGCATTTTTTCTATTGCTTGGTATTTCAAACTTGTCTATATAGTTAAACGGGTTATACTTGATATGTATATACTTCTGAGACTTTTTGACACTTTATGTATGTCCTCCTTAGCTAAAGCAAGTAGAGATCTGCTATTTTACTGTAGTTTTCCCCAAATCTGTAATAAAAAGGCACCTTGCCTTAGAAAATTCTATTTTAGTTATTTGCAGAAGACTGTGACAATCCAATTCTTAACCTAAGCAATGCCATTATTTTTATTTATTACCAAGGCCACTTTGAAAGAGGCAAGGACAGTGAGTTAATGAAGGACGGCCATCATGCTGGCTCCATGCACTTGGCCTTCTGGCTGACTAGAGGTTGGCAGAAAGAAATATCCTTAATGAGGCAGATACAGCAGTGCTTAGAAAAAAGATGCAAAATACCTTCACACCACTGAGTATGTTAAACTTATACCAAGGTGCTCTGAAGCTGTGAACACTTTCCAACACCCACCCCACAGTTAAGCACCTTTTACATGGGATATTAAAGTCAGACACACAGCAGGCTGACTAACAGAATGACTTTTTTAAAGCTGGCCCCAGGAATAGGGAAGACGTATTTTAAAACAGGAGTGCAGCCTGGGATCGGGGGGAATCACTGGCTGCCAGGGGCCACACAGGGCTCTAGACATCTGTGGAGCAGGAAACAAGCAAAAGATAGGAATTATGCAAAGCAAAAGGAGTAAAGGTACCCAAAAGAAAATTTGATGCTCAATTATCATAGATGCACCCGGCATATCAGTTTCAATCATGTTTCCAAAGCCACATGGCAACACATTACCAATTCTGTGTCAGAGTAACAATTATTTCAGAGGACGCCAAACTTCAGCTCTGCCACTTGCAGAGCCAAAAGCAACACCACACCAGTGTGTATGCCACGACTCTCACTTCCATTCATTCCCAAGTTTGGAAGGGAGGCAGATAAAAGGCAACCAGGCAAGAGATACGTCTGCATGCTCCCCCTGTCTCCCCACAACCAGACACCCATCTTCTCAGTGACCCACATGTGCTGCCACGGGAGATAGTCCGCAGCAGACACCAAGGGTCTCTGGGGTCAGGATTCCCAATCCGAGCTTGGGGTAGAACCCGGGTCTTCTGACTTCCCACTCTTTCTGTCTTATTAAGAATTTTAAAAACTAAGTTACACTCATAATTAAAAAGTCCTATTTAGTGACTGCAAGAGAAGCATTCACTATTTTTGCAGTTTTCATAAAAAATTTCCAAACACTTAAAAAACAGGAGTGCTGAAAATTGCAATGGCACATTTTCAAAACTGCTCACGGTAATAAGCAGCTGAATCGGGTAGACGACGAGAAAGTTTCAGCTCAAAACTGAGTCACGTGCAATCTGTTGCCTGTAGTAGGCTCTACTCACAGCAGCTCAGAGCTGAACCATGTACCGAGTTTCTTTTCTTATTCTTCCTTTCCAGACTCCAGAGCTCACACAAGTGTTCTTTAGGTCTAAGAGCTTTACTCTACTTATTTATTTATGTATTTTCTGTTCATGTGTTCATTCACTCACTTATGCACCTGACAGCAGCATCAGTGTGGTAAGAAATACCACTCTAAGTGAATCAGTAGGGAGGTCTGCCTCGCTACTGTCTGGCAGTGGTAAATCTTGTTCCTATAAATTGTTAAATATCTGCCTACAACTAGATTTCCTATATGCTGGTATGTTTTGGGCCAACCCTTAGAGATATGCCATTACTGGGAAAACTGAAATCGTATTGGCTAAGTCATCAAAAGGTAGAGATGCCAAGCTGGGGCTTAGACACACCTAATGAATGGAATGGGGGGAAAAAAGGGGGGGAGGAGTCAGCAGGCGAGAAAACTGTAGCGCCCTGAGTAATGAATGGTTCCAACTACGTTTGAAGTAGTAGCCTGAGCTGAGAGGGCTTGGGGCCAAGGTGCTCTTCTTCGTTAATTTAAGAGTAGTCTTCAGAGTGAAACACACAGATTAACGTGTACTCTTTGGTCAAGTGCATATCCCTGTGTAATCCATCGTCCTGTCAAGACATGCAACATTCCGGCACCCCACTGAGTTTCCTGGTTCCTCATGTCCATTATATATACAACCTTGTATCCCTACTAGTCATTTCTTGAATTCCAAACACCATTTTAATTTTAATCTTAAAAAGAAAAGCACCTACATAAGACAAGAATGAGTATGATCATCAGGGTGATATACTCAGTGTCAGAACACAGCATGAAGCACAAGATATAAGCTTTGAGTTATCTTTACTATACATTGTGATATTAATGTAAAATATTTTAAAATAAAACATTTAAGGAAAAATATCTGATATGCTAAGTCACTTAAAACCAGTTTATCACAAATTTCAACCCATAAATCCCTAAAACTTTTACTGCCTCTGCGTCAGAAAAGCCAACGGAAAGTTTTCACATTCAGAACTTTAAATGCCATGAAGAAATACAGTTGATGCACTTGTGTGGGAACAGATGACAACTTCTGTTATATTTATTTATCTTCCTTTTAAAATCGCTTTTGCATGTGTTTTGTGATGTGCATTATATTGTATTTCAGAAGTATAAGTTTCTTTATAGGTTGTAAACTTATCAAAGTTTTAGGGGTGTTTATAAAAACAGTTCTATTGACAAGAACGAAAGCCTCAGAGGCGGAGAGCACTGCTCCAGCGGACTGGCCAGCTTCGGTGAAGGTGAGGGCGGGCTCACACATGCAAGCGGACCCTCAGGGGAGTGAATACCTTAAGCAAGGATTGCTTATGACTTTCCCGCTTCTTCTCTTCCTCCTTTTTTGCTACAACAGATGCCATACGCCTTTCTTCTTCCTAAAAAAATTTTTAAAGAGAATTAAGTATTTAACCTTTTCTTATGCTAAGTATCTTTGGTTCTACACACCTGGTTTTCTTTGTGAGAGACATGTTACTTAGCCAGTAGAAACTATGCCCTCAAAAAAACATTAGCATGTTCTTTATTTTCTTCTTTCCTCCGAATTGTACACAATCTACATTCTTAACTCTACCCCTACCTCTGGAGGTGAGATAAATCTAGCTAACACAAGAGAGAGAAAAAGGGAGAAGAGGAGAAGAAAGAGAGAAGCAGGTGTGTGTGAGTTTTCTCTACACCGAGCACAACAGTGCCGCACAGAAAGGCTTAAACTTTCTACAGTGACGATCAGAAGGAGCAAAATAACACTCGAATGATTCTGATTTATGATTTAAAATTAGAGTTTTTAAATGATAAAACAAGAGTGAAAGCTGAAAGCCTTTTAAAACCTCTTTGTTGAAATTCATAATTCTCTAGTAATATCATTAGTTTGTTTTTAAATTGATTTGGCCAGTCTAATTTCTTAAATTCTAAAATCTGTGAAATAACATTATAGATGGTTTAGAAAAAAAATTTTTTTAAGACTTTATTTATTTTGAGACAGAGGGGAAGGGAGGAAGAGAGGGAGGGAGAGAAACATCGATGTGTGACTGACTGCCTGCCGAGTGCCCCTCAACTGAGGACCTGGCCGGCAACCCAGGCATGTGCCCTGACTGGGAACAAACTGGGGACCCTTTGGCCAGCGCTCAATCCACCGAGCCACACCAGCCAGTGCTGACAATTTAGAAAATTTTAAAAATCAGTCCTAATCTGAACACCCTTACTCAAATCTTATCATTTCTGTATGGAATATAGTTATTCTTATGTAAGGCTAAATGAGGATAATGAGGAGAAAGAAACTAAATAATATTAAAATATTGACTATGAACAAATTTTTAAAAGTTGCAATCTGTATACACAGTTTTGATCATGCTTTCCCCCTGACTGTCAAATTTTAGCAGAGTAAATGATAACCATGTAGCCTTTAATTTTTATTATCAAAAAATTTGTAGGCACTCGAAATTATGTCACAATTTGAGAGAAAAATTTCATCATAAAAGACAAACTTGAAAATATCTTCAGATAGGAAACTATAAAAAGTAATTCAACACACTTGAAGGAGAACTCTTTTAAGAATAAACATTTACAAAAACTGAAATGAAAAATTCAGTGGGGGTGGTGGTTTGCAGAGCAGACTTTATACCGCTGAAGAGAAAATCAAATGACTGAACAGTGGGTCAGAGGAAGGTTTCCCACGAGCTTTCGAAGCTCCCTGTACTTCCCTTTGACAACGTTTAGCCGGTTCCACTTGACACTACTTCCCTCTCCTACCCCAAAATGTTCCCTAAAGGTACAGACCATGTCAACTCCAAGCACACAGTAGATATTTAATAATTATATATTTAAGGAGTGAATTATTGTATATACATATTTATAAATTTGTTCATTAGTTACCTACAACTGGAACTGCTAAATAAAATGATAGACATATTTCCAGGGCTTTTGATATGCTTACAAATTTCCCTCCATAAAGGTAGTACTAATACTCCTCACCAGAAGTCATCATTTTATTTAAAACATAATAAATAGTCATAAGAGCTATCTCCCCACATCCAGGCCACATTGTAAGACAGTACTTTGTGCCCTCTTGAAGCCAGGTGTGGTCACTGACTTGCTTCGGCCAATGCCACATGAACAAAAGTGACATGTGTTAACTCCTAGGTGGAAGCTTTCAAACACAATGTATGACACAGCTGTTCTCTCTCTGGCCTCTGCCACGGACTCTGCGAAGTTCCTGATGGCGGGCACTTGAAAGGCCTTGGTCCTGGAATAAGGACGACACGCAGAGAGGGGCCCAGGCTGTGTCCTATGGGCAGACTGGCATGAACCTGAAGTAAACTTCAGTACTTTACTCCACTGAGGTTAGAGAAGTCATTACTGCAGCATAATGTGTCCTATCTTGACCAGTACATCTGTGATCATCTGTTATACTAGAATAAAAGAAGGTCAAATGTATTCTAGAGGATAGCCATTATAAATGTTTCTGAAGACAAAGACAGACCTAGACTAAAGAAATATATGGAACATGCACACAGAGAAACTATTACAGAGTTAAAAAGGGAGCTAGAAATACACCCACCGACAGTCTCCGATCTCAGGAATAGGAAGATGGATGCTCTGAGAAGTTTAGCATTTACACAAGGTCACATGGCTACAAAACCAGAATCAGGACCAGCAGCCATGTCTTACAAGAAACGGAATTTGTGTGCCCTGGCTGGTGTAGCTCAGTGGACTGAGCGTGGGCCTGCAAACCAGACAATCGTGGTTCCATTCCCAGTTAGGGCACATTCCGGGGTTGCAGGCCGGTTCCCTGCAGGCCAGATCCCAGCAGGGGACGCACAAAAGGCAACCATACATTGATGTTTCTCTCCCTCTCTCCTTCCCTTCCCCTCTAAAGATAAATAAATAAAATCTTTAAAAAAAGGAACGGAATTTGTTGTCTCTTTTATAATAAGGGCATATCTAAATGTATTTTACTGATTTTAGAGAGATGAAAAAGTTGAGGTTAAAATTCAGTAGTGATATGCCATAGGATTTAGTTGTTTAAAAGGGAACAGAAATTTAATGCGATTTTTGGTGAATTTAAAGGTCTTTTACAATATGGAATTAGTTTTTCTTAATGTGAGGCTGGCTAGAGGTAATGAGAAACAATAAACTAAATAAAAAATTCAGAACCTTTATTCCTAGCTTCACAAAGTAGCTGGACTAATAATTAAATTCTTCTGTTTAGTAAATACTGATTTGCTACCTATTAAGTATAATCTGTTTCAGAACAAACTTTTTAAAAAGCAAATTATACTGATGTTCAATTGTTGACCCATCTACAAAATGTGAACCAGAGACAGGCCGGTTACTGCAGGAGCCAACTCCAAACAGTCCTGGAGGCTGTATGGAGCACGCACTGCACATACTGAAGAGGTGATTCCATCGGATTTTCTAAAAGAATTCCAGCTTCTATTGAAGGCAGTAGGACTTTAAAAGGAAAGCCCAGCCTAGGAAAACTGGATGCATGCCACATCAATTCAAATACTGAGTGTTTTAAGGAATTTATATATCTGATGACTGTATTTCAGCCCAAATAATTATAGAGTAACTAAACTTAGAAACAAGAATATACCTCTAATTTTAAAGATAAGCTATAAATCTGTTGGTAAGAGTAGAAAACAGAAATTCTGGCATCTTCATGTTAATAGTTCAATTTCTGGGATAAAAGCCATATCCTTTATATAGCAAATGAAAGAGATGTAGTTGGTACCAAAAAAAAAAATCAAACTTTTCCATACTTCGGTTGTCATGAAGACCTATTACAGGAATGATTTCAAATTAATTAAGAAGTGTAGTGATTTAATAGGTGTTTTGATAACTTGGGTTATCTGTTAGCAGATTATTAAGGCCTTAAAACAATGCATATATTATATGAGAAGTTTTGTTCCAAACTAAACAAAATGATCCTAATACAAGCAGCAATTTGTGTGGAATTAAAAAAGTCAATGGTACTGTGGGCTTTTAACCAGAGTTAAAAATAATAGAACAGACAGAAAATACATTGTTTTCTTTGACTATGTCAAGTGTTAAAACAGACTTTAACATCACAGTTTTTGTCTAGAGAAGATGGTCCATATTTTTCATTCAAACAATCTTGTGTTACAGAGAAAAAATGATTTTCCTGGGGTCACAGTTCACGGCAGAGTGCAGGAACACTGGCTGCCCTGTTGCCCAACTGCCACTGGCCCAGGGAAATCAGCCGTTAACTACCGAGGGGCGAAGCCAGGATGGGCTAGGTTATGCTGTTACAACAGCTTCACAACTCACACCAGCTTACATTATGGAAAGTTCACTTCCTGGTCACGCAGAGGGCACTACACCTGCCCTGCACGCCATGGCTCAGTGTTCCCATGTGTCGTGATCTGATGGCATCTTCAACCCATCACATGTTCCGCAGTGACCAAGGAAGAAAGGCATGGGAATCACACACTGGTTTTTAAATGCTTCCGCCTGGAAATTATATACATAACTTCTGCTCACATTTCACTGGCAAAAGCAAATTGCATGAACACACCTAACTGCAAGAGGAAAGGAAATACCATCTTTCCACATGCGAAAAAGAGGACGAGAATCAGAATGCATTGGTAAGCATTAGTAACAGTGACCACATCATCATTTCTGTTTCAGATAGGCTATTCCACCTTTTAGAGAGCAAATTATAAATCAGTTCATATTAAGCCAACTAAATGTGGGTTTCACGTGAAAACTTTAGACATTGTATCTGTTTCAGAATTGTGGACATACTACCTACATTCACAAAATACTGCCTTAGAAATAAAAAGGAGAAAATTCTGCCTCCCAGAATTTTCTATACAATGGTCCTTGTGTCAGCCTTTCAAAATGTCTTTTCTCTTACTGGACGGTCATGAAAATATCTAAAGACCTGTACTACCGTTCTTATTTTTCCTTTGTCAATAAATCATGCCAGGTTTTCTGGAAAACTCCAGTTTGTCTCATCATTAAAGACTATTGTCTCCATTGTTTCTGGATCCTCTATTTCTATAAATGAATTCTTTTTCAAACCATGTTAACTTCTAATAATCACATCTCACAACTCAATTTGAACATATCAATTCCAAGGCTAGTTTTCTTTCTCATCTCTCTGCATTTGGGGTGAGAACTGTTTTACTTGATGTTGTGGAGTCAAGTTCAGAATGTTTAATTTATCTATTTTTTATCTTGCTAAATTCTATTTATTTTACTAGACTAGAGGTTAGCAAACTTTTTCTGTAAGGGCTAGATAATGAATATTTGAGGCTTTCTGAACCACATAAGATCTCTACTGCATATTCTGTTTTTCTTTTCTTTTTAAATACAATGCTTTAAAATATAAAAACCATTCTTCACTTGAAAGCCATACAAACACAGGCTGCAGATAGATTTGGCTCACAGCCTCCAGTTTGCTAAACCTGTTCTAGATCAGTGAGCTACTTTTAGAATCCAATTTGATCAACCAATATATCAGGATCTCCATCTTCTCCGGTTTCTGTCATCCACGTACTTTATCAGAATAAAGTAAATATTGTCATCTAGTCATTGAACAAAAATGTGGAATAGAAGGGGCCCCGGGAAAAGCCTCCCGGCACACTGGCACAGGCTCCTCTGCGGCCGCCATCAATCAGTTCCGGCATCAGCAGGTTGATCTGATCCATTTGATCTAAACCACAAATCCAATTAGCCGTGTTGTCACTGAATTTACTTGAAGCAATCTCACAAAAGACTTCATCAAATACTTTGCTTAAGTACCCAAACACTATCTATTGCTCTCTTCTGAAAGGGGCCATTTATAATATCCGATGTGGAAAAATCACTGGTGTGAATTGTTTTTAGTGAACTCATGCTGCCTCCTAGTGATCAGTTCCTTAAATACTCACAACCTATCTTTTGATAATCTAATTCAGGTTTCTTTCATAATCGATACTAAGTTTATTGTCACAATTTGTGGAACTCACACTCTTTCTTCCTGTGACAGAGCAGATCGCCCACCTTTCGGCTACTCTATTATTCAGCACTGCCTCCCAGAAATAGCTTCCAGTGGTTTAGCAACTCACTTGCTGTTTACTCAGGGCTCTAGATCAGCCCACGGCCAAATCCGGTCTGCCACCTGCTTTTGTAAACAGAGTTTCACTGGAACACAGCCGTGCTCATCCATTTAGGAATCGTACCCACCTGCTTTCACGCCACAGTGTCAGAGCTGAGTAGTTTTCAATGGAGCCTGGATAGCTCCCGAAGCCTAAAATACTCACCACAATCAGGCCCTTTTACAGAAGTATGCCAGTCCCTGATCTGGATGGGTCTGAATTCGAACTTACTGATTCACCTATTCTAGCTTCACTTTTACCTTGTTAATATTTATTTCTACACTTTACAGACTAAAATACATTTTTCTTAACAGAGATAAAAAAAGCTAAACAGGTATTGAAGCCAGCAACTCCTATTCTCTCTTAGCACCACACTATCTCTTGCCATCCCTCTGGCTCGGGCCCTAGAAACTCTTACCCTGATCTGACTAATGGCCCTGCCTCTGCCCTCATGCCCATCCCTTCCTCTCCAGTTCATCCCCTGGACTGCTACACAGAGAGACAATCTTTCTCATAGGCAATTCCAGTTAAACTGCCTTAAACTTTTCAAGGGCTTCTTATTATGTTCATGACAAAAATCCGGCCTCTTTATCATGACATGCAGTGCCTTTCATGGCCTAGCCCTTGCCTGTCAAACTCCCTTTTCCTGCTAGTCCCCTTATGCACACTCGCTGCTCGGCCATGCTGAACTGCTATCCGTTGCCATATTCCCTCGGCACCCCTTCGCATTTTGTACACCTTCTCTCTCCCTGGACCACTCTTTACAGGTACATCCTTCCTTCTTCGCCATTCTTCAAGACTCAAGTATTTTCTCCTTTGGGACTTGGCCTGTTTCTCCAGTAGACATAGGAGTGCTTTGCTCTTTGATATGACTGGGCTATGTGTGTGAGTGTGTGTACACACACACATATCTATCAATTAATCTATCTTATCCACTTAGTCATTCTGAGTTATAATCAGGCTGTGTGACTGCCTCTGCACTACGCTGTAATTAAAATCCTGATCTTATCATCTCGAGTATCTAACACAGACCCTAGTATAAAACTTTTCAATTCAATGTGACAAGAATGAATGTCTCGGGAATTTTTCCACAGTACTTCTAGGTCAAAAGAAATGTGCTACAGCTCTGTTTATTGTAGTTAAGAAATGACTTAATAAATATTCATGTTCCTGCAACTCAGTAACCATTTAAAAAATACAATACATACAAATTGAAAGAAAAAATATGCCACTTCTAAATAACCCCAATTACTCACCAATGGCACATGTGTGCCTGTGGGCATTACACACTCCTCACACACTGTGATTAGATTGTGTTGTTGGATGTGGACTGGGACCAAAGTGGGTCTGCTGGACCAGTCTGGAAATGGGTTTCCAAAAGAATTTCGGGGGCTCACGCATAGGAGAGTTTGAACAACCGCGGCAACACTTAATGGAAGGGTGCATAGGGCAGCGATGCCCCCGCAGAGGCTGCTGCACTGCCTCATCCAGGGCCGTGTGGCTCAGCTCTGTCTCATTGCACGCGTCCAGCCTCCCGAGCCCAGGAGGAGGACCAGGACCCAGAGCTGCCGTGGCATTAGCCTATCATCCAAGGGTCCAGCAGTCCAGCTCGGTCTCTGTTCCCGTCCAGCCCTCTTCACCCAGAGCTGCATCACCCAGGCCCATGTGGCTGCTGCTGAAAGAGAACACGCCTGGGCCTTTGTTGGTCTTTGACTATAGTACCTTGGGCTTAGGGAGAGGGGGCTTTCATTCAAAATAACCAATCTTCCTAATCCTTTGTGAGCTTGTGCTGGACCCTCCTCCTATCCAGTCCCTCTCCTGGATCTTCTGGGTTCCGAGACCTCATCCTGTCCAGTGTTTTCCCCAGATTGTCCCAGGCTAGACTCCTCCCTTTACGGTCACCACCTGGCTTCTACGGCACATGCCCCAGCAGAGGAATTTTTTCCCTTGCTGATTCTCCCCGCCCTCACCCCCCATTAGTCTATGGGGACAGACTGGTGTTTCCTTGGGGAGAACTGAAATCCTGCCTGCTCCAGGATTAAGTCCCTTTGATGGTGGATGTGGCTGTCCCCTGGGGTGTCCATGAAGCTGTAACTCTTAGTTAATCCAGTTTAATTACATGCCTGGCTCCCTTATCTTTTGTTAGTAACTGACTGGCTGCTGAGTTTAACAACTGGTCACTGCCACCATCGTTTCCTGGTCCACACTGATTGGCATGGTTTTTGTTTTTATCACAATAACCACTAAAAACTCAGCTTTGCAAAGATATGATGCCAGAGAGAGAAATACAGTGTGATCTAATGTTGAAATGAACTAGAACTTTTTTAATATCTCACAGATACCAAATATGACTGCATTTCCCTTAAAAATAGAAAGTGTTCCACAGTGCCCCTGTGAGCTCACGACAACATCTTTGGCACACAGTTTGGGAATCACAACCCTAGTTCATAGAAGTTCACTAAATATTTGTGCAATCTCTAGCTAGAAGGTTTATGGGGTAAATTACATATTTAATTGAGATAGTGTTTTAAACAGAAAAATATAGAACAGGTATCAGTCGACAAACTTTTCTAGCAAGAAGGAAAATATTTTATGCTTGTAGCCATATAGTTTCTTGAGCAACAACTCAATTCTACTAATGTAGTATCAAAACAGGCGTAGATAATACATAAATGGATGAACATAACCGTGTTCCAATATAACTTTTTTGCCAATCCAGTTACAGAAAGTCTATAAAAAGGTATATTGTTGCACACTAAAATTGCTAAAAAGTTATAAACAAAAAGTGAAACTAAATATGATGGTCCATACTGTTACTGTAAGTAGTTAACTAGAAATTAAGAAGACAAAGCACAAATGGAATTAGAGACTGACTTTAATAAACTAAGGAGCATAAGCCTGCTTGCTCAGCCATGAAGTTTTAGCCTTCACACTCACACAGTCCAGGGGACTGCCACCGAGGACCTGAGTCCCTGGAGCACAGGCAGTCCCCCGGGAGCACTGTCTGCCTGCGGTTGCTGGGGGCAGGCAGAGGGAGGCAGCACAGAGGCCTGTCAGTCTAACGGGGGTGTGGACACGTCAAAAGCCTGCAAAAGCTTTTGGGAAGCTTTTGGGAAGTTGATTGGTTACTTTGAAAAAGCTCCTGGTTATAACCCCAGGGGGACAGAGAAGCTCTCTCTCTCTCTCTCTCTCTCTCTCTCTCTCTCTCTCTCTCACTCAGTGACCAGACCCATTTGTTCGTGTGCTCCTCCCTCACCCGGCAACACAGAACCATGTGGGTCTAGCAGCCCTGGGGCCCACAGCAGACCGCCTGGGCTCCGGAGGACTAAGCTTTAATATGGAACAGACTCTCTGGACACTGGCCTTTGTTTTAGCCTTGCTGAGGACACAGCTGGACTCTTTCCATGGCAGAACAGATGGACATGGGACACTGGAAACCAAGGGGGGCCGATCTTCACCTGGACACTCCTTGCCACATCACAGCCTCCCGTGGGTGGGTCCTTGGAATACTTTCCTGTGATCCCATGGAAGAGCCTCATTTCCACAGGCAACAACTCCAACGTGAACAAATGAATAAATTGAAATTCTTCTGAGGAAGGGGATTACAAAGAGAAAGCAGGACCTTCACATGGAGAGCCCTGGCAGACACCATCTTAACTGAACAACATCAATAAAGGGATAAATATAGATTACACATCACTTGACCATCAGATACAGTAAGAAGATGCAAAATCACTTCTGTGACATTTATACCAAAGATCTATAGCTAAAAATTAACCTCATGGAAACATCAAAAAAACCCTAGATTGAGGTCGTTCCACGAAATAACTGATGTATAATCTTCCTAAACACCAGAGTCAGGCAGGTTAAGGAAAACTGAGGGGCTGTGCCCGCAAAATGGCGGCAACAGAGATGTGGCAACAAAACGCACCTGTACACAAGACGGAGGGCCCAGGATTCTGCCACCGAGAGGCTGCTTTTTTGAATATTGAGTTTAAGCTGTTTATTAAGAAACAAAAGACTCAGGAAGAACCACTGACCCTCAGACAGGGAAACCTGCTTCAGGAAGGAGACCTGAGGATGTCGCCTTTGCCTAACTTGAGTTCAGTGCTGGAAACAAGAGGCTTCAGCCAGGCGGACACTCCACACCCTGCCGTCTCCGAGTCACCTCGCAAGGACTTCTCTGCCGAGTGTGTTCTGCTCTTTTCCAAATTACGCACGAGTATAAATTGCCCATTCTCATTTCTGAAATCTGATACCCCATATCCTCACCTTCTCCTTTGTCCAAAAATACCTTGTGTCCCCAATATTGTCTGTCTTTGGGATTTTCATGGAATTATCATGCCTATGTGAATTCCTCATGCATGTATATTAAACTTTGATTTTCTTCTATTAATCTGTATCTTTTTAATTTGGTTTTTAGCTCAGTAAGAAGAACTTAAAAGGTGGAAAAAAAGTATTAATATTTTATTAGGCCCCACAAATGTATAATTTGAAATTGGATCATTTTGCTATACAAATTATCCTTGATGTGATTGGTAAAACTGAATGTGGTATGAGAATTCAACACCAGTAATTACTCAGTATTCATTTCCTGATTTCACTGGTTATATTGTGTTTGTACAGGATGATGTCTTTACTTATATAAAATATACACTAAAGTGTTCAGGGTTGTTAGGAAACTGAGTGGGCAGCTCACTCTCAAATGGTTCAAGATAAAAGCTCTTCATACCGAATGTACGACTTTTCTGTAACACTGAGATGGCTGCCATTGAGGAGCTTTTTCAAGTGTCGAAAACAGTGGAGGACAGATGTGAGGGACACTCCTCTGCACTCAGCAGGGACAGTGGGCCCCGCTCCCTGCCCACGGGGGTTTGCCCTCATTTCCTTACCAGGCAAACACACTCCATCAACTGCACAAAGGACAGTGACCATGCACAGTTTTATTCTCCTTTATAAAGGCATAAAAGTAGATAAATCTCACTCAACTAACAAGTCTCTGTTGAACATACTACACTGTCAACACCGATGAGACAGAAGAAAAGTGCACAGAACATCTGCAAGTGTTAGGTGAGGAGAACGAAAAATGGCTTCTCCCATTAGGGCACTAGTTGGGTAGACAAGTATGACATAAATTCACTGTAAGAAACAATATACAAGTGCGTACTATTTATATAAACAGGTTAGCTTCATCTCTTACCCCACTCACCTCAAGCAAGAGCAATGAGAAGTACCCGAGGTGCTCACCTGAGAAAGGCACGGAGGCCCGGGGAGAAGGATGAGCAGTGCTGATGGCACAGGTCTGAGCGAGTGGAGAGGTCAAAGAGCTGTGCCCCTGAGCAGGAGCAAAGGGAGAGGCAGAGCCCTACCAGGCCCCTGGAATTCGGGACTGAACCAAGATTTGACTACCTGCTAGCCCCCTTAGCTGCCTACTACGTTGCGGAGGGAGAGATGCCAACCGCACACATTGTGAAGCGGGGTACCGGCCGTGAGTTACGGGCACCTGAATAAACCCAGCTGATCACTCAGAATTCATATCAAAATCAGCAGAGTCGTGGTCTAAGGTTTAGTACTTCATTCCACCTTGACAACAACCCTAAGACATAATACAATCACGATCCCCATTTCACTTTGAGAAAATGAGGTATAGAAAGGTTAAGTAAACTGCTAACGGTCACATGACTTAGAAAATAGTCAAGCCAGGATTCAGACATAAGCATTCTGGCTCCAGGATCCACGTTCTTAGCCATTATCAACGCAATTCTTACCCATTCCAAAGTAAATTATTAGTTAGGTATTAAGCAAGAATAAAAATACAAGCACGGTGATTAATTTAAATAGAAGGTTAGGAATTTAAAGAGCCCTATTCAGTGAAATTCAAGAGTGGTAAAATAATCTATAATTATAATCACGAAATATACCGTAATGACATTTATGATAATCCCTAGCTCACTATCAAGCAGAGCAGACACACCCCAAGTTCCCAGTCAGGACGGAAGCCTAGCGAGCCCCTTGGCAGCGTTCTCACCGTGACTCTCTTCATATCCAGCTGGCGCAGCTGCTGCATGTTCTGAAGGACGGTGTGTTTGTACCATGACTCTTGAGCTATAGGATTGCCATCAAAAGTGATGTCTGAGAGAGACGTCGAGTCAGCGAGGCAGCAGACACTCTCAAAACTGCAGAGACAGAAAACACTGGGTTATTTCGAGACCTTCAAATTGCACTTTGATTTGTTTAACAGAACAGTTTAGATTTACAGAAAAATAGATGATAGTACAGTTCTCACATACTCTCCACTCAGTTCCCCCTATTACTAACATCTTACATTAATATAGCACATTTTTACAAGTAATGAACTAATATCAATGCATTCTCACTAACTCAAGTCCATATTTTATCCAGATTTCCTTAGTTTTTACCTACGCTCCTTACTGTTTTGGGATCCCATCCAGCACACCATATTGCATTTAGTTGTCACATGTTATTGGGCTCCTTTTAGCTGTGACAGCTTCTCTGACTTCCCTGGTTATTGATGACCTGGGCAGTTTGGGGGCTTACTCATCAGTTATTTTTAGGATGCCCTTCGACTGGGATCGGTCTGATGTTTTTCCAGTGATTGGACTAGGGTTAAGGTACATACTAGTAACCAACATAACATCCCTGCTGATGCTGACCCTGATCGCCTGGCTGAGGCTGCGTTTTTCAGACTTCTCCAATATAAAGTTGCTCTTCCTTCCCCTGAATTCTTTGGAAGGAAGTCGTTATGGGCAGCCCACACTCAGGGGGTGGGAAGTTCAGTTTCCCCTCCTTGAGGGCAGCATCTACATGAATTATGTGAAATTCTTCATCCTGGAGGGGTTTTTTTCCTGCCACTTATTTATTTCTATCAGTTTGGATGCATGAATATTTATTTTATACTTTAAGTTAGAATCCAATACTACTTTACTTAAATGTTCCAGCTTTGGTACTGGAAGCTTTTCAGTGTGTCCCTTGGACATACTCACACCATTATGGTAGATGTGGAGATTTTTTCTTGGTGCATCCCTTCCTTCCTTTCTTCTCTTCCTTCCTTCCTTCCTTTCTTTCAAATATACTTTATTGATTATGCTATTAGTTGTCCCATATCCCCACTTCATTCCCCTCCACCCTGCACACCCTCTCCTACCCACATTCCCCCCTTTAGTTCATGTTCATAAGTTCTTTAGCTTCTACATTTCCCATACTATTCTTGACCTCCCCATTTATTTTCTACCTGCCATCTATGCTACTTATTCTCTGTACCTTCTCCCCCCTTCTCCTTCTCCCACTCCCCTGTTGCTAACCCTCCATGTGATCTTCATTTCTAGGGTTCTGCTCCTGATCTAGCTGTCCTCTTAGCTTGCTTTTGTTTTAGGTGTGGTTGTTGATAACTGTGAGTTTGCTGTCCTTTCACTGTTCATCTTTTTTATCTTCTTTTTCTTAGGTAAGTCCCTTTAACATTTCATATAATAAGGGCTTGGTGATGATGAAGCACCTTATCTGAGAGGTGCTTCCTTACTTTCTGGCACGCAAAAGTCTCTAGACTTGTATTTCCTACCCCAGGCTTAGAATCGGCCATCTCTCCAAGGAGCCACGTTCCTTTTACTGGAGCTGCTATTAGAGACAAAGATCTGCAGACTTCCATCTGTGCATCTTCTTTCTGTTTTTCAGGTCTTGTGCCCATTTTTAATGGGTTTCTTTGTTTTTTTGCTGTAGAATGTTTGAGAGTTTTGTATACATAATGGATATGACTCCAGTCAGATATGTTGTGTAAATATTTCTCCTAGTCTGTGACTTGTCTTTTTATTCTTTTAAAAAAGATTTTATTTAATTTTAGAGAGAGGGGAAGAAAGGGAGAAAAAGAGGGAGAGAAACACTGATCAGCTGCCTCTCGTGTGGGAGGCACGTGCCTCTCAACCCGGGACCGGCCCACAACCCAGGCCCACACCTGCCCTGCCAGGGTGGGAACTGAACTGGCCATCTTTGGCTTTGTGGGACAATGCACCACCAACTCAGCCATGCCAACCGGGGCCTTTTTCATTTTTTAAATAGTGTCTTTCGAAGGGCAGGTTTTAATTTTCAGGATGTCCAACTAACCACCACTCTCTTTCTTGGACCACACTTTCGGTGTTGTACTATAAACACTTTGCCAAACCCAAGGTTTTCTAGATTTTCTTTTAGAAGTTGTGTAGTTCTGTTTAACATTTAGGTCTATGATAGATTTTGAGTTAATTATGTGAAAGGTATGTGTCTAGATTCATTTTTATATGAATATTTAATTGTTCTGGTACCATGTACTGAAAAGACTATTCTTTCTCTATTGAATTGACTTTGCTCTTTTGTCAACGATCACTTGACTACATTTGTGTGAGTCTATTTCTGGGCCCTCTATTCTGTTCCACTGATATGTGTCTATTCTTTCACTAATACCACACTGTCCTAATTACTGGACCTTTATGCTAAGCCTTGAAATAGGTTAGTGTGAGTCCTCCAACTTTGTTCTTTGTGTTGCTAATCTAGGTCTTGGCTTCTCCATACAAACTTTAGCTACCATTTGTTGGTATCTACAAAGTAACTTGCTGAAATTTTGATTGAGACATTCGTGTTTTTTAAAGAAGGGAATAATCCCTTTTCTAACTAATACCCCCGAACAGAGTGGTAAAACTCACTTCCTTTAGAGTAAGCCTCATTCAGTGACTATTCAAATAACTAATGTAACACTTAGGCCTAAAAACACTTTACCCAGGCACTGTATTTAATAACCCCTCTTCCAGTGTTAAGATTCCTACCTATCCTATACAGGATTTCCTGCCTACCAGTGAAAAGACCCTATGTGTCGTGTCGACAATTAAGAATGAGGCAAGGTCTTTAACAAGAAGTAAGTTTTTTATTATCATTTAAAAATATTTCTAGTGTGTTTTGCTCCCACTCAAGGTAAAGAAATATTCTGCAATCAAGTATTTTACCTCAGAGCTTACCTTTACCAATCTAAAAGGTAAATCTCATGATTTATATGTATATTGTAGTTTCTGAGACATACTTAAATAATTATAGGAAGGGAATTTAAGGGGAAAAAAGGGGAGGGATTTGGAGGAAGAAGTATGAAAGACACAGGAATGAGGACTGGGGGGAGGAAATGGGAGGGAGGTGGGGAGCACGGGGCGGGGGGGGGCTGGGATGGGAGAACTAGTCAAAAAACTGTACTTGAAAAATAACTAAATAAAATTTAAAAAAGGAAAATACAACATATGCAAAACCAGAAAACAAAAATAATTATAGGAATATATTTTTGAAAGGCTCATATATGTACACAAAAATGAGAGTTCATGCATTAAACTTAATCTCTTCAAATGTAAATACAATGGACATTATAATGTTTTTCCCACCTAGCATTAACAAAATTATTTTTTTCATCAATATCAAACATCTCAGAACAGTTTCTGGTGTTTGAGATAGATGTTTAAAAGATGCTTCTTTCCTGCCCTGCAGTTGTTAACATAAAGCTTAAATCAAATAAAAATGATTTGATCATTTCAAAACTAAAACACAAGGCAAATGTTAAGTGAACTAACTCATCATCTTCCCTCCACAAATCTGCTATTCCATGCATACTTTCTATCTGCTAAGTGATACATGATTATTATCACCATGTTGGTTGCCACTGTGAACTAATCAATCTCTTACTCAGAAACTGATGATTCGTAATGGGAACTGCAGACTCTTCAAAGGTTTTTAAACAAGTGGGGATACTGTGATTAGAATAATCAGAACTCAGCAGCATTATGGAGGAGATGAAGGAAAAAAAGAGATGAATCAAAAACCAGTTAAAGAGTATCAACAGACTGCAGTAATAGAGGTGAAAAATAGTAAGAGCATGTCGAAAACTAAAGCAGTAGCTATGAGAGTAAAGAGGAAGGGGTACACTCCATGGGATTCCAGAGTGTAGCGCAGACGGAAACTAGCCGTCATCTGAACATGAGGAAGTGAGGAATCTAGAATAACAACCAGGTTACTGTCTTGGGAGAATGAGGTGGTGGTTACAGTATATACTTTGCCAAAATTCATTTAATTTCACATTTAAAATGGGTGCATTTTATTACATGTAAATTATATCTAAATAAATGGATTTATAAAGAAATTTAAAATGTAAAAAATAAATATTTGACCGATCACCTGTTCACCTATTTTCTTCTGGTGGCCTCCAACAACCACAGGATGGGATCACTAATTCCAACCTTAAGATATTAACTAATGTGAGCAACAGAGCAAATCGATGGTCTGTGATGAAGAGCATTTTTCTTCAGTGGCTTGGCATATCTGAACAGAATTCAACAGAAGGTTCTTGAGGGCTAGAAATGCACTGTGACCAGTGCCTCAACTTAGTAGCGAGCACTGAGTAGCTTGTTCAGTAAACCTTGGTGAGTGAATAAAAGAATATGATTGACTGAAATGATTCCAAAGGGCTTATCCTTGATTTTAAAAAACTGAATTTTCTTACACTATTCTTAGAATTGTTATTGAAAAGACATCAAGCTTTTAAGAATCCTTATGACCTGCTATCTGTCCCAAATCAGGTAGATGCATTTTAAAAGTGTAAATAACATGTCTATAAAGAGAGAATGTGAAGCTGGAAAATTTTATTTTATTGTAAGCAGATTCCAGTTTTATTGTTATTTACTATCTATTTACAAGACAGACTACAACCAATGATTTGTTTCTTATTCCTAAGTATAACTTTGAATTGGTTATAACTGTTCCCAACCCTATATGTCTCAAGTATTCCTTTGGGAAGTAAAATTAGTCTAATAATTACCAATTGGGTGGGGATAAAAACAAATCTAAAAAGTATCTTCACTGAGTTCTGATGAAGGCACATTTGTGGACACAGAATAAAATCGTATGCCCAGTGAAGTACTTCAGAGATGGAGAAGACCTGTGGATGCCCATCTGGTGCACAGCCACTGTACAGTTCAAGCTCAACCACAGGAGGAGCCGGGAGTGGGAAAGCCGTGGCAGTCCTCAGCGGGTGCTATCCCGGCGACCCTTCCCAGATCAGATGCTAATACTGACGCCCCAACTGAAGTCTTTATGCTTTGAACAGTTTTACTAAAGTAAAAATAAATCTGTATTTGATCCATGAAATTCCTCACAAAATTTTATTTCCACCTGCAAGACATTTGACCAATAAACATGCCACACATTCCTCAAAACGCACTGACAAATGCATGATTTTAAAAACATTCTCTAATCAAACAAAACAATGCTTTTAAAGTATAAATACAGCCAAATGAAGGGTTATAGCCTACCTAACCAAACAAAATCAAACTCAAATTATTAAAAAACAACAACCCTGGAAGTAGAGCAGTAACCATAGTGAAGTAGTACTACTTACAAGAACAGTCTCTCTCTCTTTTTAAGAACACTCGCTTGCCTCTTCAGAATACCAAGAATGGAAAACTCTGGGCCGAAGGCTGACATTTAACTCATAATTCAGCTTTCATCTTTCCCAGATTACTCACACACCTAGTCTCCCCCGGCAGTCTCCTCCCAAGGCCGCGTCTGCTTCCGATCTGCTGCAGAACCTGCAGGGACGATCTGTCCCTCCTGACCAAACTCGCATCTCAAAGGAAAAGGGACTATTTTTAGACCATTTTATGCTCACTTGATAAAGCACAGAGAAAAGATAAAATGCCTATATGTATGTATACGACATAGATATTTAACTAACGATTCCCAAATATTAGCCAAATTTCTACATTTGGGAAGTCCTCCCCCAAAAGTAAATTAGGTACTTTAGAAAATGGGGTTTCACTTCTTCATATCAATAAACATGTACTCTGAAATATTTCAGAGTACCATGTACTCTGAAATAATCTTAATAAACAGCTCACATTTTTATACAGATCAGTGAAATTTTACTGAGCAGTTACTAAGTGAAAAGAAGTGAAACAGAATCCAGTGTGCTCAACAGGACTGGAATATACACAACTGACAAGCACAAAATAATTAGAAAGATCTATGAAATACACGCTTCAGTATTAAAGAACGAAGCATAGCTAAAGAAAAGAGCACATAATGGTGTTTGTATTTTTGATAAAATAAGCTGAGTTTGTGAACTGAGGTCCTTGCTAAAAACAACTAAAAATGGTAGATAAAATATAGTTTAAAAATGAAATGCATTAATAACCTGCTAAAAGATGAGAAATACATAGGCCATAAAAAAACTAAATGTGGGAAGTCAGAGAGGTAAGCAAAATGTGGAAACTGACCTTTCTGCTTTGAAGGTGTTTATTAAAAGTAATGAACTTGACCTTTGGCTTAAGTGGTCTTCCAGGCCAAAGGACCAAAGACAACCAGCTCCCAGGGGCCACTCAAGTTGGAGATTTGTCCATAACTCTGAGATATCAATGGCTAGACTCTCAACATAGGATGAATTAGTTTAAAGGTTTCTTACTAACCCCCAAATATTGCCTATCTAAAAATCTGGGGCTAAGAACAAGGGGAAGAAAATTCTTCCTTGATTATTGATAATCACAAAACACAATCTGAAGCCTAAATCCACACTAAATGGATGATCTAAAATATTTCAATAGGAGAACTGACTTTTTTTTTGAAGAGCTCTCAGGCCAGTTATTGCTACAGACACATGATAGGAACATGTGAAACTCTTCTATGGAGGAATTTACCTTTATAAAACCTCCAAAGGATTTCCAAAGGTAAGGAAGGCACCAAGAAAAAAAACAAAACCAGCTCCCAGTTCAAAAGAAAATAAAGCACTCTGATGGACAGCCAGCAGAAACGACAGATGACATGGTCAGTTAGCTCAAATTTCTTCATATAATAGGATTATCAGAAACAGAATATAAAAAGTACTACAGCATATTTCAATAAATAAAACAAGTTTGAAAATATGAGTAAAAATCAATACTCTAAAAGACAACTTCTAGAGATAAGAAAATCAATTAAAATTAAAAAGTTAAAGGCAACGCATGGAGATATATGAAATCAAGCCCACCTTTCCTGTACAAACTGTTCTTTGGAGTAACTAAAAAGATAATAAAGGTTTTCTTTATAGAAGAATCACAGAATACCACCATTTTGTAATCCCTCATGAGATAATGGATCCAGATAATGATCATCAATGACTGCTAAACTATTTTGGTGAAAAGATGGGGAACTTTATTAAAAAATGGAACAGCCCTGTACCAAATTTGAAATGATACAGAAAGTTCTTAATGACATCTTTTCTCTTCCTGAATTGATACGAGAATGCAAATAAGCCTCCTTAAATTTACAGAAACAAAAAAGGACTCTTTGCAGTCTCAAACCACACTGTAAGGATAACTCTAAAAAGCATGGTCATTGTAGCCACTTTCAACTTTATATTAATTGTTTAATAAATATACTGGCTATGAAGCAAGTCAAATATCCTGTGAGCAAAGAGATCTAAATTCAGTATGATACAGTGTAAGCTGCTCTCTGGGGAAACAATTTCCATAGCGTAAATATTCTCAACTTGGTCCACCTCAAGCCACCAGAGGCCCCTGCACTAAACTGATCTAGTCAGTACAAGTAGGCTCCACACAAGTCTGCAAACCAAATTCTTCTTTTACAGTTAATGGAAGGACATTCTGTCTTGAAACAATTTTATCATTTGGATTAATGATGGTTTATTTATGTAAAACCTATTGATGGTTTTACAGTTTTATTTGAACTTTTAATCAACATATCCTATACAGAAAAGTGCACAAATCATTAAGTGCACAGCTCAACTTTGCACAAACTGAACACACTCATGTGACCAATGGCAGATTAAGAAACCAAACATTACTGTACCCCAATACTACCACCTTGTGTCCCCTTTCAGCCATTACTCCTCTTCAAAGTAACCACTCTCCTGATTCTAACACAACAGGTAAATTTTGTATGTTTCTGAACTTTATGTAAATGAAATCACTTGAATCTGGCTTCTTTTGTACCATATTTTGTTTCTTTTTATTTTTAGAGATAAACCATAATTTATTTAACCTTTTTAAAAAGTGTATTTTATTGATTATGCCATTACAGTGCCACTATCTTTATTCCCCCTCTATCATGCACCCCCTCACCCTCCAGCATCCCCTCCCTCTGTTTATCTCCATGGGTGGTACATACAAGTTTTTTGGCTTCTCTATTTTCTATACTATTTTTAAACACCCCCTGTCTATTTTGTACCTACTATTTATGCTTCTTATTCCCTGAACCATCCCCCCCAGCTCCCCCACTCTCCCCACTGAACCCTCCATGTGATCTCCATTTTTGTGATTCTGTTCCTGTTCTAGTTGTTTGCTTAGTTTTTTTTAGGTTCAGTTGTTGATAGCTGTGAGTTTGTTGTCATTTTACTGTTCATAGTTTATTTTCTTCTATTTCTTAGATAAGTTCCTTAAACATTTTATATAATAAGAGTTTGGCAATGATGAAATCCTTGAACTTGACCTTATCTGGGAAACACTTTATTTGCCCTTCCATTCTAAATGATAGATTGCTGGATAAAATAATCTTGGATGTAGGTCCTTGCTTTTGATGACTTCAGATACTTCTTTCTAGCCCCTTCTTGCCTGTAAGGTTGCTTTTGAGAAATCAGCTGATAAGTCTTATGGGAACCCCTTTGTGGGTAACTGTCTCCTCTTGCTACTTTTAAGATTCTCTTTATCTTTAATCTTGGACAATTTAATTATGATCATCTTAGTGTGTTCCTCCTTGGGTCCAACTTCTTCGGGACACTCTGAGCTTCCTGGACTTACTTCCTTTGCCGGATTGGGGAATTTCTCCTTCGTTATTTGTTCAAATAAGTTTTCCATTTCTCGTTCTTCCTCTTCTCCCTCTGGCACCCCTGTAATTCAGATGCTGGAACATTTAAAGTTGTCCCAGAGGTTCCCAAGCCTCTCCTCAATTTTTGAATTCTTGTTTCTTCATTGTGTTCTGGTTGGATATTTATTTCTTCCTTTTGTTCTAAATTGTTGATTTGAGTCCCAGTTTCCTTCCCTTCACTGTTGGTTCCATTATTTTCCTTTATTTCACTTTGTGTTGCCTTCATTTTGCAGCCAAGCTCAATCAAATCTGTGAGCATCCTGATTACCAGTGCTTTGAACTCTGCATTAGATAGGTTACCTATCTCCTAGTCACTTAGTTCTCTTTCTGGAGTTTTGATCTGTTCTTTCATTTGGGTCATATTTCTTTGTCTCAGCACACTTATTATGTTGTAAGGGGTGGAGCCTTAGTTATTTGCCAGAGCAGGGCAACCCTCTTTGCTGCATTGTGGTGGTGTCTGTGAGGAAGGGGTCAGAGGGTAAACAATGCTGCTAGGCTCATTTACCCTTACACAAACCCTTACTAGGCTCTTGCTCCTCTTTCCATCATTTTACTTGCTTCCTACAAGTAGAGTGTGCCCTTTCAGGCGCTGACTCTCAGGTGGGTGGGTTTGTGTACATTCTAGGACCCTGTAGGCCTCTCCAACAACCTCTCCTGTGAGCCTGGTGGTTTCTCCCACTGCCACAACCCTCACAGCTTTTTATAGCCTGAGGTTTTGGGTCTTCAGTGGCCAGCGCTGAAAGTTTCAGTTGTCTGTCTCACTCCCCCATTGTTCCTCCCGGCGTGCGCGTGCGGGAACACCTGAGCTCCCTGGTCTGCCGCATGCCTTGCCACACTCCTCTCTGTTCTTGTCTCTGTCCCTCCTACCCATCTAGATGAATGTTTCTTTAACTCCTTGGTTGTTGGACTTCTAAGCAGTTTGGAAGTTCTGGTTGTGTTTTGCTTTTAAACTGGTTGTTATCCTTCTTTTGGTTGTGCGTGGAAGCAAAAAGTTTCTGTCTATGCCTCCATCTGGCCAGAACCCATATTTTGTTTCTTGAGATTCATCCAAATTGTATTAGTTGCAGTTTCATGATTCTTGTTGCTGAGTAGTACTCTGTTATACAAAAATAGCACTAAATTTGCTTTATTCTACTATTGGAGCACATTTAGCTGTTTATAGTTTGGTTTATTTTAATAGTGCAGCTCAGAGCACTGAGATGAACACTTTAAGCATTTCTATGGAGCACTTCTTTGGAGTGTACACACACACACACACACACACTTAAGAGTGGAATTGCTGAGGCATAAAATATGCTATTAAGTTCAGCTGAATAGACACCGCCCGAGTTTTACAAAATGACTTTGCTGATCTGCATTCCCATCAGAAGGTGTGGGAGCTACAGTAGTAGCTCTGCACCTTCACCACTACTCACCATATGTCTGATCCTGACAAATCGTACAATCTTGTTCTCTTTTAAAATACCAATTTTTCTATATTACAGTGGACTCTGATACTGGCTGGGCATCAGAAGCATTTGTGAGGCTTATTAAAAATATAAAACTCTCCACACAACTCTACTTTCACGACTGAGACTGGGGGCTGTGGAGTGGCACATTCTCTTTTTACCTCACTTTCAACATAAGCATGGGGTTAAAATAATAGTATTCTGTAAAACCTCATCTTGTCCAAAATCATGCAACAAAACCCTTAACCGTGGAGTAAATTACATCGGCAGCCTTCCTTACAGCTGCTCCTTTGCGTCTTCCTCTCCCACCCCTATTATAAAAGTAATACATTATCATTAAGAAAATTTGGAAAGGTAAAATGAAAATGTGGAAAATTTTTGAAAAAAATAAAACCATGTGAAATCTCTTCTCCTAAAGATACACCAGTTTATATATATTTTAACAAAATGTAGGTCATGTTATATGAAATAACTTTGTTTACTGCTTCCTTAACATTCCACCAACACTGTTCCATATCATTAATTACTTGTCTGTTCCATATCATTAATTACTTGTATATTATTTTATGATTACATATTATTTCAAGTTTTGTGAATATCCTAATTAATTTATTAAATTCTAGTCATTTATGGAAGAAATTTATTATGTTAAAATGTGGAAAAGTTATGATAAATAATATATATGACAACTAAACCTTGAAAAGAGATTTTGTAGCAATGGAATTTGGGGACTATACCATACTGTAAGACTTGGTTGGCAAAATCAGAAATATTTAATAAGATGTAAACAAGTATATCTTGGCATTGGCATAGTAATTAGAGATAATACAGAAGAACGAACTGAGCATTTTAAATACTATTTCAAATGAGGCTCTGGAGGGAATGTGGATAGAAAAAAAAAAGAATAAAATCATTTTGAAGAAAAGAGGTACACTGAGCCTGTGCACTTAAAATGTCCAGGCACAATGCTTGCTTTCTTTTTCTCTCTGGATGTTCTTGATTGGTATAATACCTTAATCCGTGTACCTTGCTATTTCACCTACTGCATAGAGGAAACCACAGCCTGAAAGACAATGAAACTCACTGAACTGGCAAGTTTCATGAGTTGGTTCATGTTAGTTACAGTGGTGGCAGCCTGTATCCTTAACTACTCTTGTTGTCCTTTGCTGCCATCAAAGAGACTGTCAGAGCAGGTAGGACAGGTAGATGGGAGTATATCTGTGTCCCCATTACTGGACACTGAGGCTGTTTCTACTTTGAACTGCTACTTAAAAATTCTGTGATGAATATCTCTATAGTATCAGTTTGCTAGGGCTGTCAACAAAGTTCCACAAACTGAATAATTTAAACAAAAACCTGATTTTTTTCGTAGTTTTGGAGGCCAAATTCCAAGATTGAGGTGTCAGTAGGGTTGATTTCTTCTGAGGCCTCCATCCTTGGTGTGCAGATGGCATTTTCTCCATCTTCACATGGTTGTTCTTCTGAGTTAGCAGTGCGGCATCACGTTTTGATGCTCCTGTATACATAATGTTCCTGCACTCATGAGCAACGTGGCAAGTTCTCGAGTAATAACTACCAAGTGCTAGGTATCTAGCCTATATGGGCACAGTTGCATAGTTAGGAGAGTTTAACTTAACGTTACAATCCTTTAGCTGTCTGCAGCTTTTTGAAAAAAAAATAATTTATTAACATTGAACTGCAACTTTATTTTAATCATTAATGGGAAAAAGGAATGTTTAAAGGTCACTGTATATGATAGGCAGTAAATTATTACTAAAGACAGAAAGATGAGTAAAATTCAATTATTACTCTCAAGGAAATTACATTCTGGTAGAAGAGATATGATCTGTATATGTATGTATGTATAGAGACATATGCATGCATTATACACACTAATGGCATGCCTACACATTATCTGTGAGGTAAATGCAGAGGCATAACCTGAATTTCCCACCAGGTCTTCCAAAAAAACACAATACAGAACTATATGAAGAACAAACAACTTACATAAAATCAGTACCAACAACATAACTAAAAGACAGAGAATGCCCAACTATTAAATTACCTATAAGCGGGTGGTTTAGGAGGGGCAATATGAAAAAAAAAACTGTATGGAAGAGAGAAAAGGAGAACTATTGGTAGGTCTAAAACCAAACTAAAATCACCACCTGTAAGAGAAAGTCCAGACTACATATAAAAATACTGGGAGAGCACCGACAGATCAGAGCATGTCCTGCAAGGAAGGCACCTTTAAGGGCACATGGCGCAGGAGGCAGTCTTCAAAAAGTTATTGCTGTTGAGAAGGTTGAAAGGAAGGTACGGGACTTTCCAGGAGTTTGGATGGTGAAGATGAAAATGTGCGAAGAGGCAAAAGAGGGAAATGTAGAGTCTTGTAAAATTGAAGAGAACTAAAAATAAAGACTAAAAAGATAAAGACAACCCTTTCTTCCCAACACACACACACACACACACACACACACACAGTACTTGGCTACGCTGACAAGAGAAGGCACCCTTGACCTAAGATTCTTGTAATCCACCCAAACCCATAAAATAAATTGGCAAAAACATATTAAATTTATACAAAGTATTTCAAGGATAGAAAATCAAACCAAATCAAGTTGATTAAAATTTCCCCCTCAGAAAGAAACATGAACAAGAAAACTGTAACAGAACATTCCACACTGAATTAAATATCCTCAAGTAAGCATCTGGAGGTATAAAAATCACCTTGAATAAGAAATCCATAAATTAAAGGCAGAAATTGACGATAAATGGGAAGAAATAAAAAGAGTAGATTGAAGATAGGAAAGATGTGCAAGAAAAAGGCAAAGCCACTGCAGAATCCAAGATTACATTACAAAGCCCCAGGGGAAAACAGATCCAACAAATTTCACTAAGAAACACTGAAGAAAGCCAGAGAAGCACCAAGAGAATGAAAGTGAGACAAAGAAATAAAATAGATCAAAAGTAAAGCGGCCAAAAATAAAAGAAGGCCAAACAAGAAAACTAGTATGCATAATAAGAGGTCCTAAAGACAAAAACAATCAAATAGAATAATTAAAATTATATCCCAAGAAAACTTCCTGTAAATAAGATTAAGGTACACATATTGAAAAGGTCCAAGAGGTAACTGCAAAAACTTAAGCAGAATAATCAATTTGAAAACATATCCCAATAACAACTATTAGACTTGAAAAAGAAAAGAAAAAACCCTCAAGACCTGTAATCACCAAGATCAAAACTGAAACTGACACTGGTATCAGGTGCCCTACACACAGCTGATAATGCAGTAACAATGGAGCCGTATCACCAAGAAACCAACAACAATGACAACAACTCAAGAAAAGAATGAGTGAACTTGGAATTTTCTACTTAGACAACCTGTTCTTCAAGTATCAAGGTATAGAAAAACTTTTAAACGTGCAAGGGATCAGAATATTCTGTTCCCATGATCCCTTCTTGAAGAACATAACTGGATGAGCTCCATCCACTAAGAGACGACTGAGGACACTGGAGCAAAAGGACTATTGATGAGCATTCGACGCTTCATTGTAGGTGTAAGACTAAACGGCAGGAACCTAAGTGGAGCAACAACATGTTACGTATTATATATAATGTGTTTTATGTGCATAAAAACAGAAATGATAAAGCTAAAAAGTGGAAGGTGGGAGAAGGAAGGAGGAGAGGATATTAGCTCACAGTTGTTGTGTAGGCAATACATAGAGTCAAAACATCCCATTACAACTGACATGATAGTAGAGGAGAAAATAATAAAATAGGACTGGAGATCCAACACACAACATAGTGCTTATAATCAACATTTAAACTTCAAAAAGCTAAAGAGACTAGGTTTTAATTGTTCCCCACCACAAAAAAAAAGATAATTCTGTGATGTGATAGCTAATGTTATTGTGGTAATCATTTTGCAATATATATCTAATAAAAACATTGTGTACCTTAAATTTAATACAATATTATATGTCAATCGACTCAACTGCAAAAAAAACCAGAGGATTAAGGACATTTAGATGATATTAAGTAAAAAGTAACCAATAGAACAAAACCACAAAACTACCCAAATACCAAAAGAAATTTCAAAAAGCAAAGAAAACATGTCAAATAAAAAATGTAGCAAGTACAAATAAAATACATATTAGAATCATAAGATTATATGACAGAGTTGAAGTCATATGAATAAATATAAACTTGCTTAACATGGCTATTCAAAAGATTTTTAAAATATATTTTATTGATTATGCTATTACAGTTGTCCCATTTTTTCTCCCTTTACCCCCCTCTGCTCTGCACCATCCCTCCCTCCAACATCCCTTCCCCTTAGTTAATGTCCATGTGTTGTACATGTAAGTTCTTTGCCTTCTCCATTTCTCATACTATTCTTAATCTCCCCATCTATTTGTACCTACCATTTATGTTTCTTATTTCCTGTACCTTTTCCCCATTCTCCCTCCTCCCCATTGATAACCCTCCAAGTGATCTCCATTTCTGTGATTCTGTTCCTATTCTAGTTGTTTGCTTAGTTTGTTTTGGGTTTAGTTGATTATAGCTGTGAGTTTGTTGTCATTTTACTGTTCGTAGTTTTGAATATCTTCTTTTTCTTAGATAATTCTCTTTAACATTTTATATAATGAGGGTTTGGTGATGATGAAATCCTTTAATTTGACCTTTTCTGGGAAGACTTTATCCGCCCTTCCATTCTAAACGATAGCTTTGCTGGATAGAGCAATCTTGGATGTAGGTCCTTGCTTTTCATGAATTTGAATACTTCTTTCCAGCCTCCTCTTGCCTGTAAGGTTGCTTCTGAGAAATCAGCTGACAGTGTTGTGGGAACTCCTTTGTAGGTAACCGTCTCCTTTTCTCTTGCTGCTTTTAAGATTCTCTTTATCTTTAAACTTGAATAATGTAATTATGATGTGCTTTTGTGTGTTCCTCCTTGGGTCCAACTTCTTTGGGACTCTCTGAGCTTCCTGGACTTCCTGAAAGTCTATTTCCTTTGCCAGATTGGGGAAATTCTCCTTTGTTATTTGTTCAAATAAGTATTCAATTTCTTGCTCTTCCTCTTCCCCTTCTGGTACCCCTATAATTCGGATGTTGGAACATTTAAAGTTGTCCTGGAGGTTTCTAAGCCTCTTGTTTTTTTTTTGAATTCTTATTTCTTCATTATGTTCTGGTTGAATGTTTACTTCTTCCTTCTCTTCCAAATTGTTGATTTCAGTCCTGGTTTCCTTCCCTCCACTGTTGGTTCCCTGTATATTTTTCCTTATTTCACTTTGCATAGCCTCCCCTTTTTCCTGTATTTTGCTTTCCAGTATTTTGATACCATACTCAACCATTTCTGTGAGCATCTTGTTACCAGTGATTTGAGCTCTGCTTTGATAGGATGGCTAGCTCTTCATTGCTTAGTTGTATTTTTCCTGGAGCTTTGATCAGTTCTTTTGTTTGGGCCATTATTTTTTTTGTCTCTGATGGCTTGCTCTGGACCTTCAGGTATTTGCCAGGGTGGGGAAACCCAGGTCCCTGCTCGTGGTGCTGTGTCTGGGGGAGGGGCCAAAAAGGAACAATGCTTCTCAGATGGCTTTCGGTCACTTCTCCCACTGTCCAAAAGCAACTTGGTCCATTCTGATGCTGATTCTCGGGTGGGTGACTTTGTGTATGTTCTAGGACCTTGTGGGTTGAACTCTCTTGTGAGGCTGGAAGTTTCTCCCACCGCAGCAACCCCCACAGATTTTTATAGTCAGAGATTTTGAGTCTTTATTTCCCTGGGAACCCTGGGTTACGCAGTGTGTCTTGCTCCCCAGTTGTTCCTCCCAGTTTATCTGCACGCATGTGGGACCTCCTGGTTCCCAGCCACTGCCTTGCCCACCCCAGTCCTCCAGCTACCGCCTTGCCATCCCACCGCCTTGCCATGAGTCCTCTCCACAGTGGCTGCCCATCTCCGCCCCTCCTACTGGTCTGGATGAATGTTTCTTCTTTAACTCCTTGGTTGACGGACTTCCATACAATTTGATTTTCTGGTGGTTCTGGGGGTTTTTTGTTTTTAAATTTTTTGTTGTCCTTCTTTTGGTTGTGCGAGGAGGCAGAGTGTTATCTACCTACACCTCCATCTTGGCTGGAAGTCTAAAAGATTTTCAGTTTGGTTGACAAAGCAAGACCCTATGGTATGCTGTATAGAAGAGAGATGCCTAAAATAAAGTGTTCAGAAAGACCAGTTGTTGGCAAACTATACCCCAACAGCCAAATATGATCTATTACATGTTTTGTATGGTTCATAAGCTAAAAACAGTCTCTATGTTTTTAAGTGGTTGTAAAAACTCTAAAGAATAACATCATGACATGTAAAAATTATATAAAATCCATATTTCAACATCCATTAATGAAGTTTTATTAGAATACAACCCACCTCATTCATTTATGTATTGATTTTTCTGCTTTTGTGCAACAAAAGCAGAGTTAAGTAGTTGAGACAGAGCCCACTTGGTCTGCAAAGAATCAGGGATACAATACCAATCTGAACACACACACGGGTTCACAGGGAAATTCTACCAAACCTGCAAAGTCCAGAATAGTAGCAATGCTTATAAATTGCTCCAGAGCACTGAAAATTAAAGAAAACTTGCTGATGTTTTTATGAAGCAAGTATAACATTGACACCTAAACCTGATGAAAATAACACTTAAAAAAAAAAGAGAAAATGACAGATGAAAGTCACTTGCAGGTATTATTTCCAAAGTTTTAAGTAAAATATTAGGAAACAAAATTTAATACCACATTAAGAAAATTATACACTTTGACCAAATTCTATCTATTCTACGCAAAAAAGAAAAATCCCCCTAAGTAGGGTTCTAATGTAAAAATTGAAGCCATGCAAAAACGTGTGACTTCCTCTCTAGTACATGTTATTTTCTGATGAGTGCAGCAAAACAAAACAAAACCACACAAGGAGGAGGAACCAGAAACTTACAAGGCTGGTTATGCAGAGGGAGGGGTGAAAACAGGATGGAAAGGAGTGGGGCTGGGAATGGGGCAGAAGAAACGGGAGAGTGACAGATCCCTGAGGAACACCGTTTGTGCAGTTCAGCGTTTTAGACCTATGCTATTGCTATAAGACTGAAAAATAAATATATCAAATGATAGCAAGGGGCAAAATAAAAAATGAAACACAAACAGAAACAGATAAACCTTACTGTTCAAATGAATGATGTAATCACACTGAAAATAGTAAAGAAACTGACCCAAGCAACTTCTGAATACACTTCTTTGATAATATACCTTATGCTATGGATAAAACACAGTGTAAATAAATACTTAACCTGGGTTAGTAGTTTTTTTTTCCTTTCCACGGAAGTATAGTCAGCAATTCTAAAATTATTTTCTTTACATTTAAGGATTGAATAGATATATTTCATGTAATAGTGAGTCAATGTCATTAAAATAATTATAAATATAAAAATGAATTGTGGTGAACACATAAAATAAAGCCATGTAGTGTTGGATTGTAACTGGTAGGCTTATGATTTAATTCATGATGGTTTTTAGTATATACACACAAATAGATAAAGAGGTATAATACACACAAATTTCCTAATTTTATTCATTGAAAAGGCCAAGAAGTAATGATACCCCTGCCTACCTACCACTAGAATCTTGGTTTCTAAACATCAGTTTTCACTAAAAAGATCAGAACTGTAGAAGATGATTCTGGATTATGAAATGCCACTTCACACCGGTCAGAATGGCCATATCATATATAAAACAAACAAGTGTTGGAGAGGATGTGGAGAAAAGGGAACTATAGTCCACTGTTGGTGGGAAGGCAGACTGGTGCAACTACTGTGGAAAACAGTATGGAATTTCCTCAAAAAACTAAAAATGGAATTGCCTTTTGACTCAGGAATTCCACTGCTGAGATTTACCCTAAGAACCCTGAAACACCAATTCAAAAAAACTTATGCACCCTAATGTTCATAGCAGCACAATTTACAATAACCAAGGGTTGGAAGCAAGTTAAGTGCCCGTCAGTAAATGAATGGATCAAAAAACTATGGTACGTTTACACAGTGGAATACTGCACGGCAAAAGAAAGAAGGAGCTCCTACCCTTCATTACAGCATGGATGGAACTGGAGAGCATTATACTGGTGAAATAAGCCAGGCGGTGAAAGACAAATACCATATGATCTCACCTATAACTGGAATGTAATCAACAAAACAAACATGCAAAATATAACCAGAGACATTGAAATAAAGAATAAACTGACAGTAACCACAGGGGAGGAAGAGGGGGATAACACAGGAAAAAGAGGAAGGGTTGTCAAGGAACATGTATAAAAGACACGCGGACAAAGCCAAAAGAGGGTAAAGGCAAGAGTGGGGTGGCAGAGAGTGGTGAGGGGATAATGGAGACAACTATACTTGAACAATAATAAAAAAAACAATCCTGGAAAATCTTGTGCCAGAAAATGAGGAAGTGCTCAAGGAATGACAAGGAAGGCCAAAGGAGCCAGTTTGACAAATCCAGGAAAATTTGAGCATCAAAATAAAAAATAATAGAGGATTACAACCTTCTCTTTCCCTGTATATAAAAGTCTGTAATGTAGTCACTAGGAGTTATAATTATTGAGGGCTAAAATATGACTCCCTGTAGTATATGCAGATCTTTTAGCAGTTCACAGCTTGAAAAGGCACAACTCCAAGGATTAACGCCTTTGTGGCAGAATAAAAGCAGTGGGTGAGGCTCAGCTGCTTTACTGAGAGTGCAAGGAAATGAAGTCAGACTTAGACACAGGCATGTGTGTGCTTATCCTTTTATCATTCAATAAAGATAACTCTCGGAAAAGCAACAGAAGAACCATGCTGTGGAAGCAAGAACCTCTGATATCTAGGTCAAGCAGACAGATGGCATTGTAAGGTGAGGGAGACTGGGATTAGGACACACAAACATGCACACCAGGAAATGGGATGAAATGACCCAAAGTGAAAGGGCTGGTGAACAACGGACAGCCCTAACACTAATATGAGCTAAGACATGAAAGAGAAAGTCAGTTTATTGACTATCCATCATTATCTCCTGTTTGGCCACCTTTCCCTGGTAACAGAACACTTCTTTCTGCAGCAAACCCAATCCACAAACAGATCCCACCCCCACTGTCCTAGGGGGTAGGACACATTTGTACCAGGCTTGCACATTCAGTGTACCCTATATGTCCCTGGCCAGATGATTGGTTCCAGCTGGGGGGGTACCTGACTTAAATACACACAGTCAGAAACCTCCACAGCAGTGCCTGCCAGCCTGCAATGTACATATGCCTCACCCGGGGAGCTTTTAAAAATGGTAACTCTGACCTAGTAGGGAGAGAGGGCAGGCTTGAGATTCTGGATTTCTAATAAGGTCTCTGGTGATGCTGACGCTGCTGGTCCAGCATCACAATTTTTGACTATCAATGCTCTTCAAGAACTTTCTGCTGGCAGGGTCAGCAGAGAGAAAGTGCTCTTCTTTCAGAACAGCTAAGTTGACAGACTGATTCTAGGGACTGGTAGCTTTTCTATGAGCTACAGTTTGGCTTGTTCTATGTTTCTGTCACTCATATCTTTGTGTGTCATTAGATTACACACATAAGAAAACAGAGGCTGTTTATCACTCCCACAATGGTGTCATTAGTGATTTACATACAAAGATGCATAATCAATGTTCTACAACCAATTGAAAAGAAAGTTTTAATCCTTTCCATGAAGGAGGTGGAGAAGATATTTTAATGAAGTGGTCAGGGATGTGAAGGAAGAGGATCAGTGACTCACTACCACGGTCCAAATACCCCAGAGACAGCCCTTCATGTTGACCTCCCGCAGCTGGGACACACAGCGTCACTCTCACAACCCCTCACACTGGTCATTATGGAGAATTATAAGCCAATGCCCCCGAAGTGCAAAAATAACCCTGAAATATAGGATTAAAGGAACTACAGAGAAATACTATTAATCTGGTTTACAGATTTATTCAGTGCTTCCCTGGATAGTCCTAAACTAAACACTATGGTCTCTAACACGGCAACTACAAATGAAATTGTCAATTTCTTTTAAAGACAAAAGAAGGACACTTTAATAACATTTTTAAATGTTATTTAAAAAAAAAAACAATTTCCAAAGACTAGTCAACAGTTTTGAACTACACTGGAAACTATTCTGGAAGTGTATCATTAAGTCGCTGTAATATCTCTCCATGTGCCCAGGAAGAAAGTCTCCCTGATTCACTTCCCTTTTAGACAATAACCCAGAAGTATCCTCCTGACTGACAGAATCCCAACTCCTAACTTCCTCACCTGGATTGAAGCAAGATTTTTTAAAGGGGAAAAAGCCTTCTCTTTCAACCAAGGCCTGATTAAAAGTCTAGTGACTTTTAAGATCAGGCAATGATTTTCCTTCTTGACCAAGTTAAGTTTTATCCCTTTAAAAATGTCATCTTTAATACTAAAAATTAATACGGAGAAAGTAATTCAACCCACCTAATGATCTATTTACACACATGCACACAATTCCTAGACAGTAAACTCCCTAAAGGAGGAGCACGGGCGTAATGATCCTAGACGTGGTGGCTTATCTTTCAGGCCACCCAGCGCCCAGGATGGGAGTGTTCTCTTCAACCCCACTCCTCCTAGAGCGGTAGCTCTCTGCTTTCCAAACCCTCTGCCAGCGAGCTGAAAGTCCAGTCCAGGAGAGACGTATTAGAAAGCCTGATTGTAGGTGCATTTCTAAACTGCGTTCTACTCTGTATTCCATTTGTCTGAATTCTGTATCTTTCAATTGAATAAAAAGTTAGAGCACAAAAGAAAGGGTATGATTATCAATCACCTCCTCAAACATCAAAAATTAGCAGCTTCTATAGACATATAATCATTATACAATTATTCCTAAATGATATAACACAGCTTTTCGATTATAGGTATTTTTCCTTCACAAACAGAAAGAAGTATTTTCCTTTTGAGAATAATACAAGCCTTCAATCTTGGCCATGGACTCAAAAATGAATCTATGCAGACATATTTATAGTATGCATATGAAAAAAGGATACTGATAATTTAATCCTTTTCACTCTGACAAATACATACTCAACTATAGAATCTTTTAGTAGCCAGTGTTTTCCAGTTTAATTAATTCTTTCTTCGACCTCTTCAATAAAGATGAGAACATATTAAATCATAGTTTTGAAGGTATTTCTATAAGAGATAAATAAAGACAAAGCCCGACATTTTCTGGACAAATAATATAATAGAGGAGTAAAGTTTAAAGAATCTAAATAACAGGTGTTAGCACATTTCTAAACTATTTTAAATATTAGGATAGATTCGGACAGAAATTGTACATTTATTAATTCAGGGTTAGTTTAAATTGCTGGCTCTCAGATACAGGAATACAGTATTGTTGATTCAAAGGAAATTCATACTCTTTAAGTACCAGGCAAGCAGACGGCAGAGGTGATGTGTAACTATAATTTGGAAAGCCAGTAGAAGGAGTTTGCACCTCTGGTTAAGAAAGTGTACCAGACTCACTCTCCCAAACGGAACAGCTCTGAACCAGGCACTCCCCAGATCACAGCACAGGGTGGAGTCTGAAGGAGAGCAGCAGGGGGGCTCTCACCGTGGGTAGGAAACAAAGGTCCAGGCTGAGGTCTGCAGAGGGAGCTGTGCAGAGGAAAAACTCTAGAAATCTGCACTTGGGTATTTGGCTGAATGTTAGGATGCACCGATACAGGGTGAGACTCCAGGAAGCCTAGCGAAATATAACTACTGAGGGGCCGTAGGATGAAAGAGACCCTAGAGGCCCCTGGGGCTAGGAGACATTGGAGTTCCAACTAGATACAGTGAAGAGACCTCACTGAACTCTCGGGCTACACAGCTGAGGCCCGGAGAAAGGTTATGCCTTAGGGGTAGGGCTACTCTGTGTCTACAAACAATATTAAGACATTCATGTTTCTGCATGATTCAGGCTTTCTAAGCAAGGAAAATGGCATCTGATTAAATGGTGATTATACAGAGTCTTCTGGAATGATACATTTATCTCCCAGAGCTATGTGTTCGCATGTCAAAAGGTAACAAAACCTGGAGCCATTTGTTTACATTCCAAAGGATAATTTCATCCCTCTCTTCCCTGCTCTCTCTTCCCCACCCTTTTCTCCCCTCCTCTCTTCTTCTCTAGAGGGGCAGATGTTCAACTATGCAAGTAGCTCCTCCCTTTTAAGCTCCAAGATTAATAACTTTGAATTCCTCTCATGTACTAGAAATGCCCAACCCAGTCCATGTAGAGTGACATCTGCCCTCATCTATAACCAACCCCCTGAGGAAAATGAAGTGAGGAAAACCAATGCCAGATCTGCAGTCAGCCAGCCTCTGATCCAGAAAACTCATGTTTACTTTACTGTCAGGAAAAAACAGATATGGATATAAAAACTTATTACTCTAGTTATAGAATAAGCATTGCTTTAGACCTGCCCCTAAAAAGCCTAAAAATAAGCCTCAACACAATTAAGCTGCTTCTCCAGTAGGTTAACTATCTTACAGAACAAAACTCAACAGTCTCTACAGAATATACAACAGAAACTCACAGACACAGAGAACAGTAGGGTGGTTACCAGAGAGAAGAGAGGTGGGGGGTACTAAAGGGTAAAGGGAGCCAAATATAGGGTGACCAAGGATGATTTTTGACTTTGGGTGGTGGGCAAACCACAATGCAATATATAGATCATGTACCATAGAAATGATTACTTGAAACTGACATAATCCTATTAACCAATGTCATCCCAATGAACTTAATTTTATATATATATATATATTTTAATTTAATTATTGCTCAAGTACAGTTTTCTGTTTTTTACTCCCATCCCAGCCCACCCCTCAAGTGCTCCTCACCTTCCTCCCATTCCCCCCACCCCTTAGTTTTTGTCCTTTATACTTGTTCCTGTAAATCCTTCCTCTTTTCCCCTGAAATTCCCTCCCCTCTCTCTTCTGGTCATTGTCAGCCAATTCTGTTATCTCAGTGTCTCTGGTTATATTTTGCTTGCTTGTTTGTTTTGTTGTTTAGGTTCCTGTTAAAGGTGAGATCATATGGTATTTGTCTTTCACCACCTGGCTTATTTCACTCAGCATAATGCTTTCCAGTTCCATCCATGCTGTTGCAAAGGGTAGGAGCTCCTTCTTTCTTTCTGCTGCATAGAATTCCATTGTGTAAATGTACCATAGTTTTTGGATCCATTCATTTACTGATGGGCACCTAGGTTGCTTCCAACTCTTGGCTATTGTAAATTGTGCTGCTATGAACATTGGGCTGCATAGGTTCTTTTGGATTGCTGCTTTACCAATAAACTTAACTTTTAATAAACGAGAATTAAAAAAAATAAATTATTATTATCTGAATAAAAGACAAGAAAACCCATATTCTCAACAATATAATGTTCATAATGCTCAGAATACAATAAAAATTGCAAGACAAGTGAAACAAAGAAAAAAAGTACGATTGTTACCGAACAAGAGGTTCGAGGAGGGGGCAATATTTGGCCCACCTAGGGATGCCCAAAACTGCTATACAACAGGGGCCCCTCCCAAGGACAGAATACTAATATCTACTGGGCTCTTCTGTCCGCCGCCAATTGGAAAGACATCTCTCAATGCCAGAGGATTTGTGAAAAGGAAACAAAATGTTTATTTAATGCTATTTAGGCTTAATGCCTCCACTAAAATATCAAAGTCCTTTAGGTTGTACACCTACACCCACATAGCTCTCCCTTCTCCCACTGTCCCAACTCCGGGTACCGTAAATCAGGAAAAGAGCACATGTCTGTGTTGCAGGCCGCTGGCACCATCAGCTGTGTCACTGTGCAGGATCTCGAGTTAATCCAAAGTACTGTGGTACCCTGTCACGGTCCACTGGCAAGAGTTCTTTGTACCCAGTTCCAGTCAAAGTCTCTCCTGCTTCCCAGGCCACTTGGCCAAAGGGGGCACCCCAAAGCCGCGTGGGCCTCTTCTACCAAAGCTGCAGGGGTTCGCACTCCACCAAAAGCATGTGGCTTCTTTCACCTGGCTGCAGGGATCTCCATTCTGGCAAAGCTGTGTGGTTTTCCCTTTCACCTGAGCAGTTATTGCCTCATGTCCTGGAGCCCATATTTTTCAAGCTCTCACACTGGTGCTTCTCACTCCGGGGCACAGCCTCTAGTTTCATCCAGAGTCCAAGTCACTCCCTTCTCCCTGGCTCCAAACTTGGCCACAGCTATTTAACATATCTATGAAACCAGTTAAAGGTTATAGATATGTTAAATAATCATTCCAGAGGTTAGCTGCAAAACTATTGCTATGCAAAACTGCTCTCAATGGCCCTGCTCCATTCATCCCTTCCCCCTTAGGGTGAGGGTGAGGACATCTTATATGTCTCTCCAATATTCCTATACACTTTGAATTCTGGACACCATTCCAAATCTTTTTTCTGCCCCCCCCAGCTGCACCCTGTATCACTATCAAAGAGAAAAAAAAGTGAATAGAAACAGTCCCAGAGATAACACGGATGTTGAAATTAGCAGACAATCAGATATTTCCACTCAAGCCAAGGGCTATCTTATCCGTGCCCCATGATTTAGGAACTGCCTAGAGCAAAGTCTGAAGTTTTTCTCCAAGAAGAAACTTTAAATCCACTCAAATGTTCAAAAAGTACACACTGAAATTTTTAATCACTAAAGACGGCCTTTGCTCTGGAAGGTCTTGTGACAGGTGTTACTAATAATCCAACTGTGCCATAAAAGAATCCTAATTTGGCTTTGCCTTATTTACTTTTTAGCAGTTGATACCAGGAACAGCTATGATGAATTACCTGCAAACCGAATCCTCGGGCAACTAAATACGATAACATGTTGAATAAGACTGTTAAGAATTAAGCAAGCAAAATATAATCAGAGACATTGAAATTAAGAACAATCTGACAGTAACCGGAGGGGAGGTGGGAGGGGATAATGGGAGGGAAGGGTTTTCAGGAACAGCTATAAAGGACACATGGACAAAACCAAGCGGAGGGGGGCGCGGGAGGTGGAAGCAGAGGAGGGAGGTGGGGAGTGGTGGGGAGTAAATGTAGACAACTGTACTTGAACAACAGTAAAATAATTTTTTTTAAAGAATTATCTATGACTACTGAAAAACGTCAGCTTTAAAGGCTGGCTTTATCTATGAATTAACTGAAACAGTAATAATTATGTGTTCACTATGTGCCAGATGTGACAGATTCTCTAAGTTAAACACAACTTAACTGGACATATATAAACACAAGTATTAGAGTATTCTGAGAAATACTGTAGAGGTCTTAGAAAAAGGAAATAATTCTACTTGTCTGGGGTTTGGATTACATCCTAAAGGATGGACAAAACTTCCTCCAACTGATCAAGCCTGAAAGTTCTGCAGGTGGAAGGACATATTAGGGTTCTGGGTATGATTGATTTTGAGCTTGTTTACTTTTCTCCCTGAGATTAACTGACCAGTTTGTGCAGTCTTTTCAATATCTCTCCATTTACCTTTGTTTTACATGTTTATGCTTAAATGTTTATGTATTGGGGATTTTTATTGTAAACTACTTCAAACCCCTCTTGGAAATACTTTCTACAATGTAAGTACAAGGAATAGCACTACAGAAGCTACTTACATACCTTAAGTTTATCTTTATATGCATTTTGGGTTTAATCTACTTATACCTTAAGTTCTTTTATGAATATATTTTGGGTTTTCTTGTATATGCAGAAAAAAGAAACTCATAGAACACATCAGTCTCAATGTGCCATACTTGTTTGTTTCTGCACCTAGAAACAACTACACCCAATATATGTAGTCAAGAGTAATTTTTAGACTCAAAATTTCCCTTAGTAATATGCACTAAAAAATTTCCTGCAACTTCTAGAACCTTCACATTAGCAAAACCCCAAAGGGTCTTTGATATAGCAATGCTTTTAGAAATGTTAACTCACTTCCACGAATAGCTATCAGCCTGTCAACTACGTGTGTGTGAACCCAGTCTGAGACGAGGTGTGTGAACAGCCTGCTCACAGGGCCTTTGTTTAACTTTGGTTCAACAATCCTTCCTATAAAAACTCATACACATACATGCACGAATAAATTACCTCTACACCAACAAAAGTGAACCAGTAAGAGTATCTGGGAAAACTCCTGGGAAGTTTCTTCACAATGTTATAAATAAAATCCATGACAGCATTTGTGTGTATTTTTGTATCTACAGAATTGATGCTTTAAATGACTACACATGCTCTTAAAATGAAAAGAAGAAGGATAATAAAGTCAGTCATACAATAATAAAATGTAACTTCTACCTGATAGATTTTCTTCTGCCTTGCTCTCCTCCAAAGGTAATGCAAAAGGAATAAAACAAACACAACAGAGGTTCCATGATTTCCCCACTGTCTTGCACCTTTGTCCTCTTTTCTTGTTCTTTACTATCTACCACCCCTGCCCTATGAACTCTGACTCTTCAGCAAACTACAAGGCTTGCAAAAACAGTCCTCAGAAAATACCATTCTGACTGGTTAGAGTCCTCGAGCAAGAGGAATGAAAAAGAAAACACAGCGAGCTGCTATTGGAAGTTCAAGCTGAACACTGCATATGGCCAAACCGCAAGGTCACAGAGTCGACTTTCCAACATCCCATAAAAGACCTGGCCCTGCTTCAACTGGAGAGTGCCCACCTGCTTTTCAGGTGCTCCCTGGCAACACATTTAAATGATGCTTTTAACTTCTATTTGTGTCACCTAAATAATTTTCTCTTAGCAGTAAATTCTATGCACAACTTAGTAAATTAGAAGATAGAAAGCAAATGTACTCATTCAATTTAAAATCCTAGCTTAAAGCAAAATTTTGGAAAATTTATAACTACAAAATACTATAAAGATGTTTAATGTTAACAGTATAAAGGAGTTGGTTTCTAATGCTCCTTATCTACAGAACATTAATAAAATAAAGTTACAAAGTTCTACTGTTTGAATGGCAGCAATGCTAGTTCCCTTAAATTAGAAGCACATCTTCAAGGTCCCCAGTAACACTGCCACTTGACAGTACGTGTTATCGTGGTGGTCACATTCCATCTGTCTCTGTAGTCAGGGATCTGTCTAGCATGAGATCAACAAATAATTAAGACTAACACACATAAGCATAATGAAGGATAAAAACCACATGATCATATCTACAGATGCAGAAAAAGCATTTCATAAAATCCAGTACCCGTTCATGATACAAAAATTCTTAGCAAAGTGGGAATAGAGGGAGCACACCCAATCATAAGAAAGGCCACATGTGACAAACCCACTGCCAGGATCACACTCAATGGGTGAAGACTACAAGCGTTCCCCTTAAGATTGGGAACAAAATGTCCACTTTCACCTCTCTTATTCACATAGCACTGAAAGTCCTAGCCACAGCAACCAGACAAGAAGAAACAAAAGGCATCCAAATCAGAAAGAAGTAAAACTGTCATTATTTGCAGATGACATGACATTATACATAGAGAACTTCAACATTCCACCAAGAAACTAATATTACTGATAAATTCAGAGAAGTAGCAGGATACAAAATTAATATCCAGAAATCAGTTGCATTTTATATGCCAATAATGAATTAACAGAAAGGGAAATTAATGAAACAATCTCATTCACAATTGCTTCAAAAAGAATAAAATACCTAGGAATAAACCTAATCAAGGATGTAAAAGACCTGTACTCAGAAAATTTTAAGACACTGAAGAAAGAAATTGAAGAAGGTACAAATAAGTGGAAGCATATACCATGTTCATGGACGGGAAGAATTAACATTATTAAAATGTCCATGCTACCCAAACCAATCTATAGATTCAACTCAATTCCTATCAAGATTCCAATGTTGCATTTCACAAAACTAGAACAAACATTTCAAAAATGTATTTGGAACCGCAAAAGGCCCCACATAGCTAGCAACAGTGATCCTGAGATGGAAGAAGAAAGCTGGAAGAATTATGCTATCTTATATTAAACTATACAATAAAGGCATAGAAATCAAATCAGCATGGTACTGGCATGAAAATAGACACACAGATGGAACAGAATAGAAACCCCAGAAATAAACCCACACCTGTATAGTCAATTAAATAATATTTAACAGAGGAAGCAAGCACATATAATGGGCTAAAGATCCTTTAGTCAATAAACAGTGTGGGAAAAATTGGACAGATACGTGTGTCATAAGTGGGCACAGGTAACCAGGTTCTTGGTGATCGGGACAAAGAACTGAACCGAACATCCAGAGTTTATAGCAGAGAACATGGGAGCAGGCCTACTCCAAGCAGAGACTGACCTCATGGGCTGGAGGGACTCTATTCTTATAGGACGGATACTTCCTGGCTAGTTTTGGCAGGCTTTTACTGTGCGTGTACAAGTAGTTGTATTACTTTAAAGCTACTGCACATGTGGTCTTGATACAGGGTACAGCCAAGGGGTGGTCCCCCAAAAAAAGATTTGGAATGGTGTCCAGAACTCAAAGTCTATAGGAATATTGGAGAGACATATAAGATATCCTCACCCCTTCCCCCCAGGTGTGAGTTGGAGGAAGGGACACTTGGAGCAGGAACATGCAGGGCTGTTTTGTACAGCCACAGCCTTGCAGCTAATCCATGGCCTGGTCATTTAACATATCTATAGCCTTTGGCAGGTCACTTGGATATGTTAAACAGCTATGGCCAGGCTTAGAGCTAGGGGGATGAAGACACTTCCTCCAAGATGTAACTGGGGGTAGGTCCCCCAAGTTATAGTGCCTATGTGGGAGCTTGGAGAAGATTGGCTCTAGGACATGGGGCCATACCTGCCCAGACTAACGACGGCAGCCCAGTAAACTTGTAATAATACAGAAATACTGGCAGGTGTAACTGATCGTGGGAGGAGTTGGAAATAGGGGTACAGAGGAAGATTGGCGTGGGGATTTAAAACCCAGAGGTGGCAGCCATTGAGACCCACGTGGTTTGGGCAGAGTTAGGACCCCCTCATGCCCAGGTGAAAGAGAGAGCCATGCAGTTTTGGCAGAGTGCAGACCCCTCTGGCCCAGGTGAAAGGGAAAACCATGCAGCTTTGCCAGAACGGAGATCTCTGCAGCCAGGTGAAGAAGAAAAACACGCGCTTTTGGTGGAGTGCGGATCCCTGCAGTTTTGGTAGAAGAGGCCCACACGGCCTTGGGGTGCTCCCTTTGGCCACATGGCCTGGGAAGCAGGAGAGACTTTGACTGGAACTGGGTACAAAGAACTCTTGCCAGTGGACCGTGAGAGGGTGCCACATGACTTTGGATTAACTGGAGATCCTGCCTAGATGGTCAATACAGCTGACGATACCAGTGGCCTGGAAAAATGGACGTGTGCTCTTTTCCTGATTTACGGTACCCAGAGTTGGGACAGTGGGATAAGGGAGTGCTTTGTGTGTAGATGTATACCCTAAAGGACTTCGATATTTTAATGGAGGCGTTAGGCCTGAATAGTATTAAACGAACATTTCGATTCCTCTTCACAAATCTCTGGCATTGAGAAATGTCTTTCCAATTGGCGGCAGACAGATGAGCCCAGTAGATATTAGTATACTGTCCTTGGGAGGGGCCCCTGTTGTTCTGTAGCAGTGTTTTTGGCATCCCTGGGTGGGCCAAATATTGCCCCTCCCCGGGCCTCTGTTCGGTAACAGTCTCCCATGGTTTCCCTGATTGGCCGCCAGAGAAGGGGGTCCCCTTGTACTAGGTTCACCTTTCCCATCACCAGAGAATTATAGCTCTCCATGTTAGAGATTGGTGAAAAGGAAAGGAATTATTTATTCAAGTTATACTGACTTAAGAGTAATGACTTAATGTCTTCATAAAAATCCCAAAGTCCCTTAAAATACCCACAAACATCCACAGTCCTTCTTTCCCCTTTTGCCCAGTCTGAGGTACCGTATCTCAGGAAAAGAAATAGAAAACCACGTGGTGATTCTTTGCTAAAGCCACATGGTGATTCTTGTCATGGCTGTGGGGGTCCTGACTCTGGCCAAAGCCTTGTGGCTCTCCTTCATCAAGGCTGCGGGGGTCCCTGCTCTGCCAAAAGCATTTGGATCTCCTTGCAATGGCTGCCCTGTCTGGGTTTAAATCCCCGGGACAATCTTCCTCTGCAGCCCCATTTCTGACTCCTTCCACAATCAGCTACACTTGCCAGCCCTCCCATATCCTTCCAGTTTTAATGGGCTGCCATAGTGGGTCTGGGCAGGTGTGGCCCCATGGCCTGAAGCCAATCATCTCCAAGCTCTCCTGTAGTTGCCTCCCAGTTACCTACATCTTCCTACAACTTGAGTGGAAGTCACTCTGTTCTCCCTGGCTCAAAGCATGGCCACAGCTATTTAACATATCTATGAAACCAGTTAAAGGTTATAGATATGTTAAATGACCATTCTAGAGGTTATCTGCAAAACTGCTGTTATTCAAAACAACTCAATGGCCCTGTTCCATGTGTCCAGCTCCTCAGTTCAGACTTGTAGGGGTGAGGACATCCCATATTTTTAATATTTCCTGAACACCCTGAGTTCTGGACCACATTACAAATCCTTCTTTTAGTGGCCCCATAGCTATACCCTCCTACATGTGCAGAAAAATGAAACTAGACCACTTTCTTATACCACACACAAGAATAAATTTTTAATGGATTAAAGACTTAAATGTTAGACCCTAGACCATAAAAATCCTAGAAGAAAACATAAGCAGCAGAATCTTGAACATTGCTCATTGAAATATTTTATGTGATATAACTGTCCAGGCAATGGAAACAAAAGAAAAAATAGCAAATGGGTCTACATCAAAGTAAAAAGTTTTTGCACAGGAAAACATCAACAAAATAAAAAGACAGGTGTAACTGATGGGAGAACCCACAGAATGGGAGAACATATTTGCCAATACATCTTATTGGGGTTAATATCCAAAATTTATAAAGTACTTCAACTCGACACCAAAAAAACCCCCCAAACAATCCAATTAAAACATAGCAAGGGACCTGAAAAGACACTTCTCCAAAGAAGACATACAGAGGACCCATAGACATATGAAAAGATGCTCAACATCACTAATCCTCGGAGAAATGCAAATTAAAACCACAATGAGATGTCATCTCACGGCTGTCAGAATGTCTATCAACAATAAATCAACGACAAGTGCAGGCAAGGCTGTGGAGAAGGGGGAACCTTCTGCTCTGTTGGTGGGAATGCAGGCTGGTGCAGCCACTGTGGAAAACAGTGTGCAATGCCTCAAAAAATTAAAAATGGGCCTGCCTTTGGACCCAGTGACCCCACCTCTGAGAATATATCCGAAGGATATATTTGAAACTAATTTGAAAGAACGTAAGCACCCTTATTTCATTGCAGCATTATTTACAATTGCCAACATATGGACACAGCCCAAGTGTCCATCAGTAGATGAGTGGATAAAACAATTATGGGACATTACACAAAAGAACACTACTCAACTGAAAAAAAGAGGAAAATTTTACCCTTTGTAACAGCACAGAGGGACCTGGATAACATTATGCTAGGTGAAATAAGCCAGTCAGAGAAAGACAGATACCATACGACTGCACTTATACATAGAATCTAATGAACAAACTGAACTAATAAGCAAAATAGAGACAGACTCACATGTAGAGATGACGGCTACTGGGGGGAGGTGAGGGGTGGATGGATGAAGCACAGACAACACTGAGGTCACTGAAGACAGAGTTGGACATAGGTGTAAATGGTAATGGAAAAAATACAATAAAATGTGAAAAAAAAGACTAACAGAAATTTTTAAAAACTCATTTTTACTACAACACAAAAATAAAACACAGGAAATTAACTAAACTGTATAATCCTTAGTTTAGTGTAGAAAACAACTCTATCATTGGTTGTGGGCATACCTTTCTGCCTATTTGCCTCCTGAAAGAATTTAAAAACTGCGGCTAGGATTAACTGTCAGGCCTAAGGGACTGTGCCTGAGCATACACAGGCTTCTGCTCACTGCAAAGGAGTAAAATGACAATGGATGGAGAGGGGAGCCCTATTTTTAGAACTTGGTTTTGTTGGCCCTTTTAAAAAGGCAATTAAAAGTTTGTCTGAAAGTGAATCACATGTTAGCCACTAGGTAAAGACCTCAAAAGGAATTAGGTAGCTAAGTGGGTACTAATGATGAAATTTCCTCCACAAATGCAGTCATCATTTCTTAAATTTTAAAACTTCTCTTAGTAGGCCTGGCTCCTGTCATCCTGGAGAATGAAATGTTGTGAGTTTGATTCCATGTCGGGGCACATGCCCAGATTATGGTTCCAACCCATCAGGGAAAGAGTGAGCTTGGCAACTGATGGATGTCACTTTTTCTCCTCCCTCTTCCTCCTCTCTAAAAGCAATGAAAAAAAATGTCCTCGGGTGAGGATTAAACAAATAAAACTTCTCTTAGTAGGTGATCACAAAAGATCTGGCAATAGTTGAGTTCCTCTGTTATATTCAGTTAGTAAGAGGATTAGCATATTGCTGGTTATCTGTTAACTTGAGCCACAAAGGGGAGAAAAAACTAAAGCTATTTTAAAAGTTTGTGGGTACTAGAACTAAGGAAAATTAATTTCCTTAGTTAATTAGGACATAAGCAACACTTCCAGTCCTAAGAATTACAATAGTAAAGCCCCACAGCTCAACCATGGGAACACTTTATGAAACAACCTGAGTTCACAACAAATATCAATACACTCTGAAGGTCAGGAAAATAATTTCCCCCTTAAAATAGCAACTAGTACAACAAGAGACAACTGCAGGGCAGCCACAGTTTCTCCAATGTTCTGAAATAGAACTGGCTTCTTCTCTGGATACCTAACTCATACAAGGGCACTTTTGTTTCTCCGACTGAAATACGGCTTGAGAAAAATGACTTCCTGATACAGGTACAATTGTGAGCCATTTTCAGTGAATTTTGAAAAGGGCCTGGAGGATAATATTTCCTTATAATGAAAGAAAAGTCAAATCCCAAAGCTTGGAGTCTCAGTGACTTTTAGGCATACTGTAATTAATAAAAGAGGTCATTGGAGGGCTTGTAACAACATTCCTCCCTCAAAAAAGAAAATGGAAACCTAATTTAAAACTTTCATGATACCAAAAAGAGAAAGCAGAGTCCAAAAAGTATTATCTCACTAAGTGAAAGAAGGAGGTATGAGGGGTCCACACTGCCAGGGAGGAATACTTGATCCCTGACATTGTTTAGAATTTCCGGTGCATGGAGATCATACAAAGGAAACTTCCACTTGGCAGTTCTGTTATTGCTATTAAAGGCCCTACGGATACAGCAGCTCCTCACTGCCTGGACCCCGGGGCACACCGCAGTCATGGGAAGGTTCAGTTTCCACAGGTTTTTCTTGTCTCTGGAAGTTCTGAGCAAGATGCTTACTGACATATCAGTAGATTTACCTGGAAGCCAGAAGCAATTGCCAGGGGAATTGATTGTTTAGCCTTAAACCTCACATGTCTAGGTATTAAACACTGTCCAAATGACTTAGTATTGACGTAGGAGGCCCACCAAGCAGCTTCTTAGGCCACACAGAATAACCTCTCCATCTGAGGGATTCGATTCTTTTTGAAAATTTTGTTGATAGTAATATTTTTACTGAGAGCTCACACATGCCAGATGCTGGAAGAGACTGCAGTGCATACAGCAGACACGCTCCCCTGCCTTTGTCCGATTCACGGTCCAGCAGGGAGAACAATTTAAAATGCAACAAACTATGAACACTGCGATAACAGTGGACATACAGGAAGTTCTGAAAGAATACACCAAGACCCAACAGTATTTTTAAACTTTTAAAACACAATCCATAGTGAGAAACATATTTACATCATCACCTACTTCCCACGTATCTGTACTAAAATAATATACACACAAGTGCATGCATAGTACACCCGCACACAATTAAAACTGAAAATCTTTCACAAAACACTATTTGCCCTTAAATATGTGACTGATATTTTCTTGGTGACTAACTTAGTGTTAGTCTTCTGGTCTTAATCCACTAAATTGATTTTAGGATCCCCATACACATTTTTACTTGAAGTCTGAAAAATAGAGGCCAGTGGTATTTTAAGTCAGCTGCATCACTTGCTAAAGATACCAATTCCTGAACCCCACTTAAATTTACTGAATTAGAATCCCTGAAAGATGGGTTCCAGAAAGATGGGTTCCAGCAGGCTGCCTGGACAGTTCTATGGTGTATTAAAGTTTGAGAACCCTTGGTATTATTTATTCTGAAATCCAGAGGAAGCTCAGGAGTTGCTCAGAGAGAGAGAGGTTAGAAAAATGTTACTGCCGGAAGCCACAGGAGATGCACGGAGTGGGCAGTGGGGAGCATGACAGATATGTGAACGCAAGTCCAGTGCCAGAGGGGTCTACGGCATAATGGGAAGGCAGTGAGGATGGAGAAGCAGACATGGCTCCTTCTGCAAGCTCCCTCTTCTAGTCTCTTTCATAGCACCTCAAGAATAATACGTGAGTATTCAGCCTTATAAGGAAGGGCATTTTTACATGTTACAACATGGAGATATTTGAGGACATTAGGCCAATAAGCAAAATGAGCCTGTCACAAGAAGACAAATACTGTATGCTTACACTAGATGAGGTACCTTGTGTAGTCCAGCTCATCAAAACAAAAAGTGGAATGGTGGTTGCCAGAGGCTCGGGGGAGGGAGGAATGGAGGATTGTTGCATTTCAGTTTTGCAAGATGAAAATTTTGGAGATTAGCTGCACAACAATGTGAATGTATTAGCACTACTGCACTATATATATTTTAAATGGTCAAGATGGTACACTTGTGTGTATTTTACCACAACTTAAAAAAAGACTACATGAGACCAAGAGTCCTGAGCTTGACTAGTATTTGACTCCTTTCCAATGATACTGAATTCCCCTTAGTTCTACAAGCACAAGCACTTAGTTCTACAATTCTAGTGCCTTTTAGGCAATCAAGGCACTAGAACTATAAACCCTTCTTCCTTCTGTTTTTCTTTTTTAAAAAAGCTTATAAAAACTGTCTACACTGGGAGAATGAAAGAAGAGAGAGACTGAAGAGAAGAATGGATTACAACTCAACCCTAAAACTGTGCAACTGTTTCGGGGGAAAAAGAGATGAGACAGACCAGGTACCCACTCTTCGGCTGCAGAGCATGAACTGCCTTCAGAGGGTAGCATATAATTTGTCCTTGACAAATATTTTTGTTTAAAAAGCTCTTCCTTTTTGAACAAAAAGATGAAGGGAAATCTTACATAAAACAGTAATCTGTAAGTTAGCAAGTATTCTTATTTTGGGGTATCATAACTCAATGGTTCCCAAATCTAGCATTTAATTGCCCACTAGAATCCTCCAAAAAGCCTTAGAAAAGTCCAGATCCCTGGCCCACTGCAAATCTCCTGGGGCAGATTATCCAGCAGTGAACCAGTGTCTACTATTTATCTTCAGACCTTCCAAAGATATCTTCATATGTATCCTATTTGGGGAAATCACTCAAAGGAAGGACAGTTACAAGAAAGGCTGACTGAACGCCTACCTTACAGGCATGTCCAACCTGTGGCCCGCAGGCCACATGCAGGCCAGGACGGCTATGAATGCGGCCCAACACAACATCATAAATTTACTTAATACACTGTAAGATCTTTTTGTGTGATTAGGTGTTGCAAAGTAGTTAATGTGTGGCCCAAGACAACTCTTCTTTCAGTTTGGCCAGAGGCCAAAAGGCCGTACACCCCTGATTCCCTAACCCTCTCCAAATATCTCTGAAATGACTGAATATAAAAGTATGAAATACCCATAGCAGTACAAAAAATCAGGAGAAGTTCCACCAGCAGACCAGAACACTAAGGAATTTCTGGAAGGTATACAGCAAGTGGAATTAGTAAAACCCAAAATTGCTAAAGAGCCTCAACCGAACAGGATCATTACATTGTAAGTTGCTAAGTATTGCCAGCAGAGCCTCGTACTAGTCCCCAAATCAGAGGCAGCAAGTGTTGGCAATGGAGATGGGTCAGCTGCCCAGTAATTCCTGAAGGGTTTGGAAACAATATGCTAGCCTCTCACTCTCAGAGTGGCCTGACAATGAAGAGAGAAAAAGGGCCGTGTTCTGGGTAAGTCCTGGTGGCAGCACTGAAGAGGGAGTCCCCATTCCCAGAGGCAGGTTTCTGCGAACATCCTAAAGGGAAGTCCAACGGGGTAGGTAATGCCCTCCTCCCCACCCTACATCCTCTGCAGACACAGATCCTGTACTCACAACTTGCATTCACAGTGATTTTTTTTAAATGTAAGCTAGGGAAATAACTCCATCTAGACTCTCATTTATAAATAAAACTACCATCCAAAAATCATGGATGTAAAAAAACAAAAAAAGAAGGAGCTTTTTTGTTTTGTTTAGGAAACAAATACAGGTATTAACTCCAAGGGAAAAAAGTAAATTCTAATAATCAAAGAAAACTTGCATTCATAAAATAAGGTCAAACTACTAGAAAAAATTACTTAAAAATTAAAAGCATGAGAGCCATGAAAAACAAAATGAATCAACCGGACAACCAATACCCAAGAAGAAAAGGTGAATAATGGAATTTAACAGATTATTTTGATTAACCATAAACTATCTCTCGAGAGGTGAGCAACATAAAATGTGCTTTGGCAGGCCCCTGCAGCATTCTATGGGCTGCAGGAAGGTCCAGGGATAGTATGAGCGGGAATGGGGGGAAGTTAACAGGGGAGGGTAAGGATCTCACTGCGGTTCCCCAGAAAGCAAACCCAGCAAGTCCACCCTGAGCCTCTCCATCAACTCAGCCCAAGTGTGCCCTGTACCTTGATCGCCCCAGTACCCCTAACTTTACTAAGGCCAGCTCTGCGCTTAGAGCTCAACTCAGGTACCATCTACCTCTGGGAAGGCTTCCTTCACTTCGAGGCTGATTTACATTTTCTAATATCCCTGCATGTCACCACAACAAAGTTAAACTCGCTGAATTATAACTACCTATTTGTGTCTTTATATTTCTATATTCCTCATGCTCTGAGGGATAAGTTAACCAGAAGCACTAATTCTATTCAGATACACAGACATGAATATTTGTCATTCATTCTCTAAGTATAGCTTGCCTGTCTCACGGTAGAACTAAATGCACTGTTCTAGTATCTTCAGGAAAACACACAAAAAGTGTTCTGTCCACAAAGCTCACCATTCAACCCACAATGTAATTCCCTGAATTCAATAGGGTACCGTCACATTTTGGAACTTCCTGAATTGCCACCTGAAAGATAATTATTAGGTAATTATTATTACCTAATAATTTATGCAAGTGGTTAATTAAGAATCCAGTAAGTTGGTTAAAACCAAGAAGCCCTAGTACATAACATTCAAAGCATTTTCGTCTCCCCAAAATGGAGATACGTTCGGATATTTTCATCTGTGAAACACTACCCGAGAATTTTCCAGGGGACCCGAAAGGTGCCGACCTGCAGCTTTCCCTGCTGTTTCTGCTCTTCTGCACCCCTGGGGCCTGTGGGCCACTGCACTGTATGAGGGGGGACCCCCAAAATGGAATTTATTTACAAACTGGAATGCATTTATTCTTCCATGTTTAAACTTCAGTCACCTTCAAAGTACTCTCCATTTGATGCAATGCACCTCTCCAGATGTGTTGTCCACTGTTCAAAACAGTTTTTGAATCTGTCAATTCTGATGCCTTTTAGTGTTTCTGCCGTTTTTTGTTTCACTTTTTCCACATCAGCAAAACGTTTCCCTTTGAGGATTTTTTTCATCCCAGGAAACAAAAAAAAGTCATTCAGGGTGAGATCAGGTGGATAGGGAGGGTGGGGCATGGGGGTCATGCTGTTCCTGGTCAAAAAGTGCTAAACACTCAGCTTGGTGTGGGCAGGTGTGCTTGTAAATCACCCATGATGAAATGGGCAAACACGTTGAGTTTTCCAAAAAAATTCACTGAAGCCAAACATCCTCTCACAACAACACCAGCTGGCATACTGGTACAGATGGGCTCCTAAAACACTCACCTATGGCAGGGGGGAAGCCTGTACTACAAGGGGCCTGCTGTCCAGAAGATAATTCCAGGGGACTTTGGGGGTCTCCCTTTGTCAAACCAGGCAAGTCTACTGTGCCCGGACTATAGCTGGGCACTTGGGCCCTGAAAAGATACTAGCGGTGTCACTACAGATCATCTAATGGCCCAGCTACCTGAAACATTTGTGTCCTAGGTAAACTTTACAGGAATGTTTTCAATGATTCAGCTCTAATTTTTTCTCCTCAGACCCACTATATTCACTACACACTATCTCCGGGGTCATGTGCATTAACAGGAACAAAGCAGAAAATGTACTTAGCCTCAAAGTACATCAGCTAGAAGCAGTAGAGGAAAGCAAAGGGCTAGGCCCATGCTCAAACACAGAGAAATCAATTAAGAAGAAAATGAAAGCCCTGAAATTGTTGACTCACTTCTATTGCAATTTCTTGCAAAATCATGCAAGAAAATTTTAAAGAAAGTTATAAATATTCATCCCATTAATCATATCTTTATTTCAATACAGATATGGGTGGGTGAAACTCATTTATAGGTTGGTAAGAAAATTCCCTAAATACAAGCAATTAAAACCAACTCCCCACACACCCAGCATTACAAGCAGAGGCCTGTTACCGACACATATGGTAGCCAACATGGCACCGGCTTTGAGAAAAGAATAGGCTTTTATTTGCAAGTCAACTGACTAGGAGACAGGAGGCAGGCTCCAATCTGCCTTCCCAACCCAGGGTCTGGGGCCAGATTAGGTGGTGTCACCATCAGCTGTTCCTGGACAATGGACCCTTCACTTCTGAAAAGGTTCCAAGTGTTCAGGTTCTGATCCTGTCCCACTACTTTGGTTCCGTGGGGGGAGCAGTTGAAAGTGCATAAGTGTTACTTGTGAGTGGTACGCACAAGTGTTACTCATAAACTTTGGCTCCAGGTCTTTCTAGAAACAGGACAGCACCATTCTGAGCTGGTTCTGCAGTGATGATAGCAGTTCAGAGATCCTGGGGACCTGAAACATCATAACCCCTACTCCCAAATTTATGTATCTCTTTAAATTACTCCCCATAAACCAGACAAGAAACACAGTAATGAGTTCCACTATAGGTTGAGGGAATTTAAGGGTTAATAGCACCTTAGACAGTTAATATTGTGAGATACGAGAAACAACATATTGTGAGAATGAGAAATTATCCTCTCAAAACAGTTGTTAATAGTCTTTAGGTAGAAATTCCCTAAAGAAAATTGAGTGTCCCTTACGCTGCCACTGAAAAATAAATCCTACCTCCTCAGCAAGAAGGCAGCTAGAACAGCATTCAACATAAAATGAAAAAAAAAAAAGAGAGAGAGAAAAAATACTCCAGAAAACTTTAATGCTTTTTCCACAGAAGAAAAAGAGAGAGATTCAGGGTATTTTCTTCAAAATAATACCTATTTGCAACGTTTGCCATCTGGATCTCGTCTCTAACCTTTAGACATACACACAGTACAAGGATATGGATGACCCAAGTCTGATGGGGGGAAAGGGTGCAAACAGAAAGTGCATAAAAACCAAACTGATTATTCAATTTTGAATAATCAGAAGCACAGACCTAGAGGCCAGGAAGAGACACACTCTAAACTCTTTTATACTTCATTCTTACCATGTTATAAAAGCAGGTTCAAAGCACAGCCTTGAAGGAAAACTATAAAACTTAGGGGAAGTTTGTTATTCAGCTGAGTTCAAACCAAGTGGCTACGGGGAAAGAGAAGGAAGAAATTAGGGAAGGAATAGCGGTCCCTCCACGCTGAAAGGTCTGACAGCTTGTCTCAGCTCCAGTTCCGAAATCTGCCACATTGACACTAAGACTTTATCACGACACAAAGGACAATATGCTTCAAATCTTTGTAACAACACTGATACATTTATATATTTAATATTCCATCCCTTAGCAGCATTAGTCCTAAGTAGGGATACCAAGTTGGAAGTTATAGGCTAACTAGCAAGTGTCTCTGAGCCCACTACATCAAAACTGTTTGGCAGCTACACAGATTGTAGGTACTCTATGAAAGAAATTCTAATTTGACTAGTGCAGGAAATGTCAAACAAAGGAGAGCAAAATGTATACTGAAATTTCTACATTTTCCAACACAGCATCTCTAAAGTATGATTAAATAAAAAGCACATGTTATATACTAACTTCATCATTTTAGTATTAGAAGCACTAATACACATCAGAGCTTCGTTTTTTCCACCAAGAACTCTGTCACAGACAGCCCTATCATTATCCAATTTAAAATCTCACATGTCAATAAATTCTCCAAGGCACTTACAATCTTATTTCAAAGCACTAAACCCACACAATCAAGCTGTTAGTAAATGACAAGTTGGGAGTTTCCACTTACTTGGCTATGTTGTTGAAGCTGAGAAAGAGACGCTGGAGGCAGGGCAAATTATCCACATCCCTCTAGAAGGAAACAGAAAGCAAAATTTATCAGCTGACAGCAAAAGAAATATTATACATGTCTTCTTGCTCAGCTGTTGAAATACACAGTCACTTCTGTTTACTGCAACCTTGCTAGACCAGTGATTTCTACTGGACGCTGAGCTCCATTCTTCTCCACTGCAGATTAAATGGGAGGGTTTCAGCACATCCGCAGAACAAGCTGCACCACTCACACGGTAAAAAGCTCGGAGGAGAGCAGGGAGAGATGCTGCTGCTAGCCTCTTTTGGGAAAGAAGCCAAAATGCTTCTTCAGCATTTGAACTGTATCACAAATGTAGTAAGAGCAAACATTTGTTAAAAATCATTTATAAAAGGGAACTGTTCAAATGCTTCAAATTTTAAATTTATGCTATTAGCTTTCCAAACAGTACTGTGAATTTCAAAGCCAATTTACCTCACTGTTCTCAAACCCATGGAAATATGCCACTCGGTTACAAATGAACCAAAACACAAACAATCCCCTCATAAAACTAAAAGCAGATCATACCCAGTGTCACTGAAGGGCACCGTAAGGGCAATTTCCAACCTAAGCAAGAACTGGAGGTTCTTGTCAGGGAAAGCTACCCTGTTCTGTTTAGGTACAGCACCCCAAAGCAAACCTCTACCATTTATTTAAAAGTAGTTACACTCAGCAAATTTTGAAATCTTTGGCCATACAATTTTTTTAAATTACAAAATATAAATAAAGCTGTCCAGTTTCATTAAGTGAAAAGACACAAACCTGAGAAGTATGACATACTGGAGTAAGAGAATCTTAAGAGGAAGCTCAGTCTACAACCTCATCCCTCACATGAGAAAAGCAGACAGCTGAGGTTGGTGCAGGGGCAGCATGGAGTCAGGGGGAAGCTGACCCAGGGTTATAAACTATCCTGGAGTCTGAGGCAGGACAAGGTTCCATTGATCATGGCTTCTATTACTCTGCTCTTTAAAAACACTGCACACTGGCATTTTCCCCATAAAATGGTTGTTATTTTTAAGGGCGATATAATTACAATAATTTCTAGCTAAGTAAGTTTGAAGGATGCTAATATAAATGTGTATATGTTACATGTTATTGTGACCAATACTCAGGCCAAATCAAATCCAACCTTCTCTCAACCCCTTAGACCCTAAACAGTATGAAATGAATATAACTGCAGAGACCAATTCACTGGCTATGTATACCATTCACGTGGCATTACCATTCTGAGGCCCAGCCCTGAAAAGTCTGTTCCATAGGTGTGAGTGATTTTTTAGGGTTTATCAACCACAGGCAAGGAATAACTCTGCATAAAACAGGAAGGCAGCCAAAGTCCCCTCAGTGGGTGATAGGCTCCACATTTGACCAAGTTCTTGAACCAGCTCTACCAGCTATGTCTCTGATATTACCAGAAACAAGAGGTGAGTGGGGTGGGGAAAGAACTACTTTGACAGTGGGAGGGCTCATGTTATTCCAGGGCCCTGTTTTCCAAAGGAAATGGTAGCTTGCTTCCTATCTGCCCTCCAGAAGCATAGAGTCACACCCAACTGAAAGGCCTCTCAATCTTGGGGAATCTCTTCTCCCAGATTCTTCCTGGAATCTACCTGAGACGTTTTTGGGCAAAAGCGTGTTTGCTGACATATAACTGGGAGAAACTGAGAAGCAGTAGCCTGGATCTCCTCCGAATCGAGGCACCTTAAAAAGATACATGTGTCTCTTTCAGGTGCATCCCACCAGCTCCAGAGACTGCAGACAACATTCAAGACATATATTTTTGCTAGTTATAAAGTCAAATTACATCAGGAGATACTTTGTGAGAAAGGTCTTTTTAATATTCATTTGATTAAATTATAATGTTTTATATTTATCTTCATTCATAAAACAAAATTTTAACAGAAGTCTGTATCAAATTTTCAAAATCAATAACTGCCATGACCTTATTGAGCTATGAAAATATTCACAACAAATAAAAAAACTCAAAATCAGAATTCAATTACATATATTTTTATAACCACTTTAATAGACAGTCTTTCCAGAAACTTAAAAAGCAAAATAATTATACAATCATTTTTGTTGTTCTAAATTTCATTTTTCAAAAAATTATAACTTTTCTTTAATTTTTCTAGCAATTCTGAGTAATATTGTGTAATGAATCCCTAGCATTCTAATAAATTTGCTGTCCTGGTGGTATTTTGGGGGAACCAGCACTCAGCAATCTGCTTACACAACAAGTATCACTATTTTGGAGTGATGGGGAAAGGAGAAATGGGGTCTAAGGATGATGTAAGAAAGCTAAATTCTCACAGCTTTGAGCAAAAGTCAGTTCATTTATTTCATTGTCAAGCATTAAGCCCTCCCAACCATTCTATTCTGGAGACAATAATATCACAGGCAGAAAACTACTGCCAAGAAGCAATAATTGATGGCACATTGTCTCAAATTTATTATATTTAACAAAACACAATCCTGAGAATCACACTCGAAGCTTTTTTGAAGATTTAAAATCATTTTACATATTTCAAAATATAATCCTTTTAAGATATATTTAAATAAAGCTACTACAAGATTAGTAAGAATTATATTCTTTATTTTTCAAAAGTATAATAACTTGCCATTTGATAAATATGCTTACCCTACTCTGCTCACTATTCTCCACATTCCTAAACTTCAAAAAAGAACTACGTGACTCAGCAACCTGACCATGTACATGACATCTATTACTGGAACTATTTTTAGAATGGCCTCCTGCAGAGGAATAAGGAAGAAGAAAGGCAAGGAGACACGGCTTTGGCATGCATCACGTAGGACAAAGATGACTATAATAAAATCACAGCTACTCTCACCTTGTTACTTATTCTCTCATATAAAAGAAGTCAGAGTAAAATCATATAAGGGTACTCATTTTAATTTTGAGAACTGGAAACACATATACTAACAAAGCATTGAATGTTTGAAAAAACAAAAGTAGTATTTTCATTGAAATTTATTAAATTAATTCCAAAATGACATGCTTCAGCCATCACTTTGTGACACAGACACATATTATATGAGGAATAATATGTGTAAGTCATCATATCAATGACTCTAATCATATATTTAAATGCCAATGAAAAAAAGTTCATTACCTTGCTCTGTTACCCAAAGACATTAATATGCACATCTACTTTTAATATTGGTTTACCACTCATACATGGCAATAAATCTCAGGCCATCTAACTGCAAGTTACTCTTCCAGTCTGGTTTTCCTCTATGTACTGTTGGAATTTCCCCACACAAAGAAAAAATAAAAAGGAATTGGAAATGAGACCAGTAAGCAGGCACTGATACTCTGACTACAGAGATTTCTAGTCTTAATAATCTAGAAGAGATAGATTTAATAGTTATGAAAAAAGAGAAGCTTCACCTTCATAACCACAGGCCTTTCCTCACTTAAATTTGTAGTTCAAAGTTACATCCCATGCATGACCTAACAAGACTCTTCATAAAAAGCGGTCCCTCACATTAGTGGCCCTAGCACTCTTGGCAAAACTCTCTGAAAAGACATAAACTCAACTCAAACTTTGCAAAATTCTGACTATCCCAAACTACTTAACCTGTGAAAAAAAAATTAGCATGAGCAAGAGTCAGCAGAAACTTCAGGAAGCAAATGTAGAACCAGAATATCTATGTTTAAAATTATTATAGAGCCCAGACCATTGTGACTTGGTTGGACATTGTTCTGCAAAGTGAAAAGCCAGCAGTTTGATTCCTGTCAGGGCACATGCCTGGAATGTGGGCTGCAAGAGACAACCACACATGTTTCTCCCTCTCTTTCTCCTTCCCTTCCCCTTCTCTAAAAATAAATAAATAAAATCGTATAAATATATAAAAAGAAAAACTACTACAGAAATTAAACAAAACATGACAAAATATGATTACTGCAAATAAAGTAATCTGAATGTTCATTTAAAAAAAAAACCCAAGCTGAACTTCTAGAAACAAAAAATAATGGTCATGGCTAAAAACTCAAGGGATGGACTCAAAATCGGATTACACAAAACTGAGAAGACGGTTAATGACCTAAAAATAGCACTAAAGAAGTAGTAAAGCCCTGGCTGGTACCCCAGCCAGGTGGATTGGGCACCAGCCTGTGAACCAAAAGGTTGCTGGTTTGATTCCTGGTCAGGGCACATGCCTGGGTTGTGGGCCAGCTCCCCAGTTAGGGTCATGTGAGAGGCAGCAGATTGATATTTCTCTTGCACAGTGATGTTTCTCCCCCTCTCCTTCTCTTTCCCTTCCCCTTTCCCTATAAATAAATTTTTAAAAAATTTTAAAGAAGTAGTAAAAAATGTAAAAACGTACCACAGAGAAATGAAAATGATAGAAATTTTGAGAAACAAAAAATAGACCAAGATAATCCACAGTATGCTTACAGATGTTTAGAACATAGAAAGAGGAAACAGGAGGAAGTAATATTTGAAAATACAAAAAGCTCAAATTTTCCCATAATTAATAAAAGATATGAACCAGCAGATTCAGGAAACACAAATATTAGGTATGGCAATAAAATTACCATACTTACTGCCCTGGCTGGTGTAGCTCAGTGGATTGAGCACGGGCCTGCGAACCAGACACTCACAGTTCGATTCCCAGCCAGGGCACATGCCTGGGTTGCAGGCCGGTTCCCAGCAGAGGACGCATGAAAGGCAACCATACATTGATGTTTCTCTCCCTCTCTCCTTCCCTTCCCCTCTAAAGATAAATAAATAAAATCTTTAAAAGAAAATTAAAAAGAAAAAATTACCATACTTAATTATATCAATGGGAGACTTCAGCCAAGATAGAGGTATAGGTAAATATGCTTTGCTTCCTCAAAACCAAAAGAAGGACAACAACGAATTTAAAAGAAAAACAACCAGAACTTCCAGAAAATCAAACTGCATGGGAGTCCCACAACCAAGGAGTTAAGGAAGAAAAGTTCACCAGACTGGTACTCCAAGACAAAAAAATATGGCCTAAATGAAAGATCAAAACTCCAGAATAACAACTAAGTGATGAGGAGATAGGCAACCTATCAGATGCAGAGTTCAAAACACTGGTAATCAGGATGCTCACAGAAATTGCTGAGTATGGACACAAAATAGAGGAGGAACTGAAAGCTATGCAAAGTGAAATAAAAAAAAATGCAGGAAACCAATACTGAAGGGAAGGAACCAGAACTCAAATCAATGATTTGGATAGAAGGAAGAAATAAACATTCAACCAGAACAAAATAAAGAAACAAAAATTTTAAAAAATGAGGAGAGGCTTAGGAACCTCTGGGACAACTTTAAACTTTCCAATATCTAAATCAGAGGGATGACAGAGAAGAAGAAGAGCAAGAAATGGAAAACTTATTTGAAAAAGTAATGGAGAACTTCCCCAATATGGCAAAGGAAGCAGAGTTCCAGGAAGTCCAGGAAGTTCAGACAGTCCCAGAGAAGTCAGACCCAAGGAGGAACACACCAAGGCACATCATAATTATATTAGCCAAGATTAAAGGTAAGGAAAGAATCTTAAAAGCAGCAAGAGAAAAGGAGACAGTTACCTACAAAGGAGTTCTCGTAAGACTATCAGCTGATTTCTCAAAAGAAACCTTGTAGGCAAGAAGAGGCTGGAAAGACATATTCCAAGTCATGAAAGATAAGGAACTATATCCAAGTTGACTCTACCCAGCAAAGCTTTCATTTAGAGTGGAAAGGCAGATAAATTGCTTCCCAGATAGGTAAAGTTAAAGCAGTTCATCATCACCCAGACCTTATTATATGAAATGTTAAAGGGGCTTATCTAAGAAAAAGAAGATGATCAGAACTATGAACAGTAAAATGGCAAAAAACTCACAACTACCAATAACTGAAATTTAAAAAAAAAACAAAAACAAACTAAGCAAACAACTAGAACAGGAACAGAATCACAAAACTGGAAATCACACGGAGGGTCATCAGTGGGGAAGGAGGAAGGGGAGAATAGGGGAAAAGGTACAAGGAATAAGCAGCATAAATGGTAGGTAGAAAATAGACAGGGGGAGGGCAAGAATAGTATAGGAAATGGAGAAGCCAAAGAACTTATATGTAGGACCCGCAGACATGAACTAAGGGGGAGGAATCCTGGTGAAAGGTAGGGTGCAGGGCAGAGGGCAATAGAGAGGAGAAAAAAATGTATGAACTGTAATAGCACTATTAATAAAATATACTTTAGAAAATCATATCTAAGATACCATCTTATATTTATATAACACTTGGTGAAAATTATAATTAACCAGTAATAAAATAATCTATCACTTAATTTTTATATCATTATTACTGGAAGAGTTCTGATAGATTTACTGAACCATATGTTTTTAACCAAATATCATTCTTATGCATGTGTAAAAATTAAGCAAAATAAATTCATTATATAAATGAACTCCCAAAATATCTCAACTTACTGTAAGGCAGTGTAGTTTTGGCAACAGAGTAGACAAATAGATGGGATAGAAAAGAAGGTCCATAAAAAGACTCATTTGATTATAACTCAATTTCAACAAAGATACCCATTTAATTCACTGGGGAAAGCAATATGTTTTCAATAAAACTTGATGGTACAAATAGCTATCCCTATGTGGGAAAAGTGAACCATTACCTCTACTTCACACTGTACCTAAAATTTAATTAAAGGTGAATCACAGACCTAAAGTGAAAGGTAACACTACGAAACATTTGGAAGAAAACATAGGAGAACATATTGTGATATGGGGATAAGGCAAAGACTTTTTGGACAAGACCAAAGGCACTAATGATGCAAGGAAACAAACTGATAGATTATACTTCACAAAAATTTAAAGCTTTGACCTGGCAAAAAACATTGTTAAGAAAGCAAAAAGATAACCCGTGCAGAAAATATAATCAATACAATTATCAAATAAAGAACCCGAATCTAGAATAAAGATCTACTACAACTCAATGATAAAATGATAAATAACCCAATTTTTTTAATGGGCAAAAGACTTGCACTGATACTTCACAAAAGGGTATGTCAGAACAGCCAATAAATACATGAAAGATGCTCAATATCATTAGTCACCAGAGAACTATAAAATAAAACCACAATGAGAGTCACAGAATCACTAAAATTATACAGACTGTCAGTATCAAACATTGGCAAGGATGTAGAGCAATCAGAACTCTCATTTATTGTTGGTGGGAGTGTGATATGGGATAATCGCTTCATGTGACTGGCATTCTCTAATAAAGTTAGACATCCATCCCTTAGGGCTCAGTAATGACACTCCTGTGTATTTACCTAAGAGAAATGAGGGTATATGTTCAGCAAAACAAATATATAAATAAAATACTATAAAAATATTGATAGCAGTTTTATTTGTAAGAATAAAAAAATTGGAAATAACCAAGATGCCTGTGAACAGAAGAATGAAAAAGCAAAGTGTATTCTATTTAGACAGTAAATACAATTCAGCAATTAAAAAAACTACTGATAAATACAATAAAATGGATAAATATAAAAACACTTGTTTAGTACACAATAGAGTACACACATACACGCACACATACACACACAAAGCTCAAAAACAGGCACAACTACTCCATGAAAATAGAAGTCAGGAAGGTTCTGGGGCAGGGAAAGACAGTGTGACTAGAAAGAGGCAAGGAGAACTTCCTGGAGTGATACAGTTTTCTCTCTCGATCTGGGTGGTAGTCACCTGAAAATATTTACATATTTAAAAATAAACTGTACAGTTAAAACTTGTTAATTTTACTGTGTCTCAATCATACCCCAATAAATTATGGAGAAACAATCTGTACCTTTAGAGTCCACCTTTGAAACACTATGTGACCATTAACATCCACGCTGTTCGGACAGTATTGTCTTCTGTGCCGTCACACTCATTGGCGATGCAGCATGTACTAAAAGTATGCTCTATTACTGTCTACAGGATTTCTTCCAAGCCGATTCCATTGTGTGTGTTTTGATATTGATAAAGAAACACCATTACTGTGGTCTGAATGTCTGTGTCTCCCCAAGTTCATATGCTGAAATCCAAACTCCCAAAGATGGTGGTATTAGGAAGTGGGGACTTCAAGACATGCCCAAGTCATGAGATGCAGCCTCATGAATGGGATGTGGTGCCCTATAAAAAATACCCCACAGAGACCTCTAGCCTCTTCCACTATGTGAAGACAGTTAAAAGGTACCAGCTATGGACCAGGAAGAGGGCTCTTACCAGAATGCAACCATGCTACCACCTTAATCTTGGACTTCTTAGACTCCAGAGCTGTGAGAAATAAATTTCTCTTGTTTATAAGCTACTCGGGCGGTTGTATTTTGTTACAGCAGCATGAATGTGCTAACACACCACCATGAATTATTTAGACAGCCTCTTGTTACTTTGAAATTTCTTCATCTATTCCAAGGAGTTTGCTCAATTTCTCCTGCCTTCAGCTGCATTATTTGGCATGTGATAAACAAATTATCTGAGCCTATCTCAGCAAGAGAATGTAACAGTCTCACTAAACTTGGTTATCTTCCTTTGAAAGTATTTTATGACTAAATAGCAAGAAAATGTGAAATTGCAGTCATTCCTCCAATACAACATCTTTACTAATATCAAATTTATAGCTTTGCTATTCTAGTTTCATGTCATTTTTAATAAAGTTTCATTTCAAAGCCAAATCATGATGTAATCTTTTAAATACATTTTGAACAGTGATTAAATTCAAAACATGTACTAACAATTGAAATGACAACAGTGTAAACAGTTATAACCAAGTTCATACATACTTACACAATGAAATTGCTGTAGCCTATCCAATAGTGGTTTTAATATGCCACACATTGGCCCTGGCCCAGTAGCTTAGTTGGCTGAGCATCATACTGTGCACCAAAAGGTTGCAGGTTTGACCTCCGGTCAGGCCACATACCTCAGTTTCCTATTGGATTCCAGGTCGGGGCATGTGCAAGAGGCAGCCGATTGATGTTTCTCACATCACTTTTTCTATCTCTCTCCCTCCCTTCCTCACTCCCTAAAAATCAATAAACATGTCCTCAGGGGAGGATTAGAAAAAAGGTGCCACAGATGGTAAGACATACCCAACTTTCGGAGTTGTTGAAATATGGCAAAATGTGTCTTAAATTGGTGAAACTTGGTAGTTCCACGTCTATACACAACATAGGCTGAAGGAATTAAAAAAGAAATCCTATTCTCTTAAAAGCAACTAAAGGAAGACAAAGAAGACTGTCTACAATAATGATAGCAGACAGCATAATTACAGTAATAGAAAACCAAAGACAATGCAATTAAGAGCTTCAAACATCTGGGAGAAAAATAACTGTCAACCATGTCAAACCACAAATCATGATTAAAAGCAAAATAAACATTATTAGACAAAAACTGAGAGAGTTTATTCCCATCAAAGTCATCTTAAAGGACCTTTATCTAAATTATATATTTTGGGAGGAGAGGTAAGCCCAAATTAACATGTGGGTGAGTCCAAATAAGTACTGAATGAAAATACCAGCAACTGAAACATCTAATTTTGAGAGTAAAACATATAAAGAAAATACTAGTCAACAAAAACATGTAAAGTGGGATGGGTATATTGGATTAATGATCCTAGGGTCCTTATTTGAGAAAATGGTATGGATGTATATTAACTAACTTGTATAACTTAAGTCAAGGGTATATTTTAAAATGTTAAGAATAACCATTAAAGTGAATAAGAAAAAAGAGTGAAAATGTCATTAACCTGAAATAAGGCACAAGAGCAAGAAAGCAGAGGAAATGCAGGACAAATAGCATGAGAAATACTGAAGTGATAAATCTAAATATATCAGTAATCACAGTTAGTATAATAGACCAAATTCTCTGCTTAGAAGTTATATTCTCAGATTCCAAGTTAGAGAAGGAGTCACATCTTCAATTTTTTTAAACAATATCTTGTTATATCATTTAGGAAATCTGACTAACAGGTAGTGGGGATTCTTTATACCATTACAACATTTTCTGAAATTATGTAAAAATTTTAAAATTGTAAAAGGTTAAGGAGTAAAAGGACATACTAGGGAAAAGGAACCAAAAGAAAGCTGGTATTAACCATATACTAAATAAATGTCATGGCAAGAACCACTATTACCTACCTGATACATACCTACATACCTAGAACAATGCCTGGTGCACGACCCCTGCTCATAAAACACTTGCTAGTGGAGGAGTAAGCAATAAAGATGTGTAATACACAATGAAGAAAGGAGAAACTTCCCAGGAAGATGCATCAATTTTATGTTTATGCACACCTAGAAAAATAGCTTCAAATGCTGGCCACAGACTAGGCAAATAGTAAGTATTGACTATAAATATTAACAAGGCAGTAAAGCAAAGTTCAACAAATGTCAAAGAAGCAATTACATATAATTCACATTGGCTGGCCACAATGCAATAAATAAGAAAAGAATGGCAAAAAAAAAAGAAATCTGTATCAAAAACTGTAAATATACTTAACAGCACATGGGTCAGAGAAGAAATCATAATGTAACCCAGAAAGTATTTAGAACTGATAATAAAAACACTAAATTTTAAAACTCATGGGAAGAAACTATAGTGGTTCTCAGAGGGAAATTTATAGACTTAAGAGCTTGTATTAGAAAATAAAGAAGACTGAAAACTAATGTATAAAGTACCCAGCACAAAACCAGAAAGAGAGGAAATAAGAGATAAGAACAAAAATCCACAGAATAATAAGCTATAAGAGAGGTTCAATAAAGCCAAAAGCTGGTTCTTTAAAACTACTAGTAAAATAAACCACCTTCAGGTAATACTGATCCAGAAAAAAGAGTGTATAAATAAGCATTATTAGAAGTGATGGAGGATATGTCTACAAATAGAGAAGCCAGAAAAAGAAAGTGAAATTTGATGAAAGAAACCAAACATATCAGAACCAATGTCCACTATTACTATTGGGCTCAATAGTTTAAAACTACCCAGACTATTTAACAGATAAGTTCTATACATATTCAAGGAACAGATCTTCTTTACCTCATATAAACTGAGATCTATAATAAATAAGGAATCAAAATAGGAATCATAAAATATAGAAGTAGGAAGCACCCACAATATATTTTATGAGGCTAGTATGAACTTCATAGCAGAAAAGAGCAATAAAAAGAAATTACAGGCCAATCTATTTTATTAACATGGATATAAATATCAGGGGAGGGTGGAAGCAAGAGAGGGAGGTGGATCTGACTGGGGTGGCGGGGGGAGGTAGGAGGAAAATGCAGACAACTATAATGTAATTTAAAAATAAATGAATAAATACAGATAAGCACTGTAAACATATAACAATGACATGCAATTTCCTTTAAAGCCAAATGTATGGAATAATAATAATAGCAAATATTTACTGAAATATATTAGGTACTATGTTATGGATACAAAAATTAAGCTACCAGTATCCAATAAATAAATAAATAAATAAATAAATATTGTAAATAAAATATTAATAAGCAAAATCAGGAATGTATATAAACTATAACCTATAATATACATAATGCCCAAAAATGCTAGAATAACTTATTATAAAATCTTATATTATAATTTACAAATTTAATTGTCAAATAAGAATCCACATGATCAATCTAAGAATTATAGAAAAATCATTTAATAAAACCCAACAACCATTCATAATATAAACTCTAAGCAAACTAAAAATAAAGAATAATTTTTCCAGACTAATAAATGACATTACCAAATATAGGCAAAGATGCGTTCTCTTAAAAATAAAAAACAGAACCTGGCTGGTGTGGCTCAGTGGATTGAGCACCACCGTGTGAACCCAAGGGGTGCCATTTCAATGCCCAGTCTAGGACACATCTAGGTTGTGGGCCAGGTTCCCCAGTAGGGGGCACTCAAGAGGCAACCATACATTGATGCTTCTTTCCCTCTCTCCCTCCCTTCCCTCTGTTTAAAAGTAAATAAATAAAATCTTTAAAAAATTTTTTTAAATAAATAAAAAACAAGACACTTTTACTTCTTTACCTAACTTTGTATTGGGGATTCAGTCAAACTGAAAGTTCAGTCAAACAAGAAACAAAATCTAAAATGATTAGAAAAAATTATCATTGTTTCCAAAAAATTATAATAGTCTAAATTTAAAAACTAAGGTAATCTATAGATATAGTATTAGAATTACTAAGTGTTAGAGCAAGGTTGTTAGATATTAGATCAATGAACCAAAATCAACTGTGGTTCCATATACTAGGAATGGTAAAAAATCTATCTCTGACCAAACTAAAATTATAATAACAACAAAACTGTAAAATATCTGGGAAGAAATCTAAACAAAATGGTCCCAACTTATGGCGAAGATGGAGATGTGCATAGACACACTGTGCCTCCTCACACAACCAAAGAAGGACAACAACAAATTTAAAAATAAGAAACAACCAGAACTGACAGAAAATCAAACTATATGGAAGTCTGACAACCAAGGAGGAAAAGACGAAACATTCATCCAGACTGGTAGAGGGACAGAGACCAGCAGCCAGGAGGAGAGGACTCAAGACAAAGTGGTGGCTGGTGGACAGGGAGGGCAAGGCTGTGGTTGGCGGGCCCGGAGAGGCAGTGTATTGCGGACTGGGTGCAGATAAACTGGGAGGTGTAACTGGGGAGTGAGACAGACCAAGACACCCAGAGTTTCAGTGCAGGGAAATAAAGCCTCAAACCTCTGATTGAAAATACCTATGGGGTTGAGGTGGCAGTGAGAGAAACTTTCAGCCTCACAGCAGAGTTCGTTGGAGAGACCCACAGGGTCCTAGAACATACACAAGCCCACCCACCTGGGAATCAGCACCAAAAGAGCCCAGTTTGCTTGGGAGAAGCCATGGAAGTGACTGAAATCCAGCAGAAAGCAGAGCAAACGCCATTGTTCCCTCTCGACCCCTCCCCCACATACAGTGTCACAACCCAGTGACCTGCTCTGCCCTGGTGAACACCTAAGGGCAGAGCCCTGTACGTAACAGGGGTAGAGCCTTTTGTCTTGTCCCCCATGACAAAAAAAAAAAATCACCCAAACAAAAGAACAGATCAAAGCTCCAGAAAAAATACAAATAAGTGAAGAAGAGACAGCCAACCTATCAGATGCACAGGTCAAAGCACTGGTGATCAGGATGCTCACAGAACTGGTTGAACTTGGTCACAAATTAGATGAAAAAATGAAGGCTATGCTAAGTGAAATAAAGGAAAATGTACAGGGAACCAATAATGATGGAAAGGAAAATGAGACTCAAATCAATAGACTGGACTAGAAGGAAGAAAGAAACAAACAGAAAAGAATGAAGAAACAAGAAATTCAAAAAAATGAGGAGAGGTTCAGGAACCTTCAGGACATCTTTAAATGTTTCAACATCCGAACTATAGGGATACCAGAAGAAGAGGAAGAGCAACAACTGGAAAAGTTATTTGAACAAATAATGAAGGAAAACTTCCCCAATCTGGCAAAGGAAATAGACTTCCAGGAAGTCCAGGAAGCTCAGAGAGTACCAAAGAAGTTGGACCCAAGGACCACAAACCAAGGCACATCATCATTACATTACCCAAGATTAAAATGAAGGGAAGAATCCTAGAAGCAGCAAGAGATAAGGGGACAGTCACCTACAAAGGAGTTCCCATCAGACTGTCACCTGATTTCTCAAGAGACCCTGAAGGCAAGAAAGGGCTGGAAAGAAGTATTCCAAGTCATGAAAGGCAAAGACCTCCATCCAAGACTGCTCTGTCCAGCAAAGCTTTCATTTAGAATGGAAGGACAGATAAAGGGCTTCTCAGATAATGTCAAGTTAAAGGAGTTCATCATCACCAAGTCCTTATTGTATAAAATGTTAAAGGGACTTATCTAAGAAAAAGAAGATGATCAAAACTATGAACAGTAAAATGACAACAAACTCACAACTATCAACACTAAACCTAAAAACAAAAACAAACTAAGCAAACAACTAGAACAGGAACAGAACCACAGAAATGGAAATCACATGGAGGGTTATCAGCAGGGGAGCGGGAGGGCGAAAGAGGGGGAAAAGGTACAGAGAATAAGTAGCACAGATGGCAGGTAGAAAATAGACAGGGGGAGGTTAAGAATAGTATGGGAAATGTAAAAGCTAAAGAACTTATATGTACAATCCATGGACATGAACGAAAGGGGGGGAATGTGGGTGGGAGGGGGTGCACAGGGCAGAAGGGAATAAAGCAGGGGGGTTGGGACAACTAATAGCATCATCAATAAACTATATAAATTTTAAAAAGAAATTAAAATGAAACAAAAACAAGTTTTCTATTGAGAAAAGCATAAAATCATTAGACATAAATAAACTGAGAGATGTGCTGTCTTAACATTATGTCATTCATATTAATGACATGTTCACATTATGATATTGAAGGTTCAACATCATAAAAAATTGTTTTCAAATTCAAAGATATTCCAAACAAACAGAACAGTATGATTATGCATGAAACTTTACCTGCTATTTCTAGAATGTATACAGAAGAGGAGAGGACCGAGATGATTTTTAAAAATAAGTAAGGAAGGAAGGCAGCTTGGGAAAGGAAGGGAAGATTGGGGGCCTTGTTCTACTAGCTCCTAGAACATAACAGAAAGTTACAATTACGAAGAGAGTGTTGTTGCACTGCAACATGGATGTACACCAGTTGAACAGGCCAGGGAGCTCAGGCACCAACCATTCATATGTAGATATTTATTTTGTTAAAGGAAAACAAAAATACAGAAAAAAGTCACTTTTAAATAAATGAGAAAAAATGAAATTAGATTTCGACTTCACATTACAGCTAAAAGTCAATTCCAAATAGATGAAACACCTACATGTGAAAAACAACTTTCAAACTTTTGGTGGACAACACAGAAAAATATCTTTATGTCTGCAGCTTATAAAAGAGTGATTTTTTTCAAACAAACAAACAAACAAAACCCAAAACAATAAAGAAAATTTTTGATGATTTTTACTGCTGTTCCTCAAAAGACAGTAAAACCAGAAGAAATTTGTTTATCAACTGGGAAAGGAAAAAAATGTTATTACAATGGGCAAAGAATAGAACTATTCAGAATAGAGGCAATCTCAATATCAAAAAAGAAAATAAGATGAAAGGCATTCAAACTCACTGGAAATTCCAAATAAAACCTCAATGCAATATAATTTCACAGTTAAAACACTGACAAAAATAAAAAGGTCTGACAACATCAAGTGTCACCAAAGATGTGAAGTTAAAGGAATTCTCAGGTTATGCTGATGGGAATGTAATTTAGTATCACCATCTTGGGAAAAATCTGGACATACCTGATAAAGAGAAATAATGTGCAGAATCCTGGCACACAGCAAGCTTCTCCCAAGTACCCACCACTGAGCATTATTGTTCAAATGCAGCTTGCAACCAATTTTTCATTGTTCAAGAAATCAATTCAGTAGGTTGACACCAACATCTTTTTTTGAGACCAATATTTTTTAATGAGATACAATAGAATCAAATAGGATATCCCAGAATGAATTACAGTAAGGGTAGGTACAGTTTCAAAAAATGCTTGTTTACATTATTCACAATGTACTCATATAAATATGTATTTAATAATTGGGTTTCTGTATAAATTTTATTTATTACCATAGATTATGACTAAAAACTGTCTGAAAGTCACTGACCTAGAAAAATTATTATATATATGCATAAAAGACATGTAAAAGTTATTCATGCCACTCTTAATAACAAAAAATATTACTGTCCATTAATAGAAAAATGAATATTTAGTTATAACTATATGATGTAATACTATATTACAATGAAAATTAGTGAACCAGATCTATAGGTGTCAACATACATAAATCTCAAAGTGCAATGTTAATAAAAGCAACTTACGGAAAATATGTGCAGGACACAAGATGGCAGAGGAGTAAGTGGAAGCTATACTAACTTTCTTCCAGGACCAATCTTGAATTAGAACTGAAGTATAGAGAAAGCATCCTGAATAACCAACTGGATACTAGCTGAAAAGAAGCCTTATAACCACTGACAAATAGAACAAACCACTTTACCACAACATGACTGGAAGGGAGAGAGGAGGCATGAGAAGGCTGGCTGGGCTCCCACAGCGGGCAGCTAGAGTTCCAGAGGGATATTGCACCTGCTGGGTGGTTCCCCTTGAGAAGCACAGCGTCCAAACCATAAGCTGGGCTCCCCAGCCTAAAGTACCAGAGCTAGGAAAGGAACCCAGATAACACCCACCTGTGAAAAGCAGCCTCGGGTTTCTGTCTGCTGGGGAGAAATGGCTGGGGACACACAGAACCTCAAAAAGGACCAATGCACAAAATTCTGTTTGCAGCCACTTACCCTGGGCTCCGGTAAAAGAAGGGCAGAGTGAAATAAGGATGCATGAGAAGAGTCTGGGGCTGGTGGCTCTGGGGACAGAACTGAAGTTAACAGCTGCCAGGATCTCTTGCTGAGTCATTCTCCATACTGCAGGAGCCAACTTTCTGAGGCAGAGCACTCCCCTTCAAGAGCCATCAGCCTGAGGGAAAGCAATAGCCCTGCCCCAACCTGTGGAGCTTAAGCTAGGCTGTTGAATACAGTTTGAGGCTATATCACTGACTAACAACTAAGGCAGATCTCTGGGAGCTTCAAGGCTATAGCTGACCCTCCCTCAAGCCTGGTGCTGGTAAAATCTGGCCTTGGTGTGAGGCCTGATTCTTCTGCACACAGGCTCATCAGAGGGAGCCACAAGCTATGCGTTGCTGGGGGCTCCAAACAGGTTGCCCAGCACCAGTCACAATCAGCATCTGACCAACGTCTGCACCAGAGTCTGCAGATCTACCTAATACACAGAAACAAACACAAAGAGGCAGCCAAAATGGGAAGACAAAGAAACAAACCCAAATTAAAGAACAGGAGAATTCTCCAGGAGAAGGACGAGATGAAATTGAGCCAAGCAACTTATTAGATAAAGAGTTTAGAGTAATGATTATACGGATATTCAACAGCATGAAAGAAGACATAGAATCCACAAAAAAAGCACAAGTAAGAAATAAAGAACACAATATCTAAAATAAAGTATACACTGGCAAGAATAAACAGTAGGTTAGATGAAGCAAAAGATCAAATCAGTGATTTGGAAGACAAGTAGAAAAAAAACACCTAGGCAGAACATCAACAAGAAAAAAAGAATTTTAATAAATGAGGAGAGCTTAAGAAACATTTTGGACAACATGAATCATAACAACATCTCATTATGGGAGTACGAGAAGAAGAGAGGAAGCAAGGTATTGAGAACCTATTTGAAGATATAATGACCAAAAACTTCCCTAATCTAGTGAAGGAAAAAGACACACAAGTCTAGGAAGCAGGGAGAGTCCTGAACGAGTTGGCCCAAAGAGGCCTACACCAAGACACATCATAATTAAAATGACAAGGCTTATAGACAAAGAGAGAATCCTAAAACCTGCAAGAGAAAAGAAGGTAGTTACATACAAGGGAGTACCGATCAGACTGTCATCTGATTTCTCAACAGAAACATTTCAGCCCAGAAGGAAGTGGTATGAAATAGTCAAGATGATAAAAAGCAAGGAACGACAACCAAGGCTACTTTACCTAGCAAGACTACTATTTAAAATCCAGGGAGAAATAAGAAGCTTCCTAGACAGGAAAAAGTGAAGTGTTTGGTAACAGCAAAGCAGTACTGCAACACATGTTAAAGGGCTTAATTTAAGAAGAGAAAAAAACCCAGGAGAACATTTTATCTAATAATAAAATGGCACTAAATATGCATCTATTGATAATCCCCTTAAATGTAAATGGTTTACGAGACAAAGAAGGACATAATAAAAAGGTGAACAATCCAATAAGAGTATATAATTCTAGTAAACAATTACACACCCAACACAGGAGCTCCTAAATATATGAAGCAAATCTTGAAGAACATACAGGGAGAAACTGACAGGAATACAGTCATAATCAGGGATTTTAACATACCATCGACATCAATGGATAGATCTTCCCAACAGAAAATCAACAAAGAGACAATGGCCTTAAATGACACAATAGAGTAATGGATCTAATTGACATCTTCAGAGCATTTCACCCCAGAGCAGCAGAATATATAGACTTTTCAAGTGCACATGGAACATTTTCTAGGATAGACCCCATGTTAGAACACAAAACAAGTCTCAAAAAATTTACAAAGTTTGAAACCAAATTAAGCATCTTTTCTGACCACAATACTATGAAAATAGAAATCAATCACAAGAAGAACACTGAAAAGCATATAAAGGCATGAAAGCAAAAAAAATGTTATTAAACAATGAATAGATCAACAATGAGATCAAGGAAATAATCAAAGGAAAACTTGAGACAAATGAAAATGCAGACACAACAATCAAAATCTGTGGGGCACTGGGAAATCCATCCTAAGAGACGAATTCATAGCATTACAGGCCTATCCCTAAGAACAAGAAAAACCTCAAATAAACAACCTAATCTCACACTTAAAGGAACCTGAAAAAGAACTACAAACAAAAGCCCAAAGTAAGTAGAATAAAGGAAATAAATAATAAAGACAAGAACAAAAATGAAATAGATTCTAACAAAAACCATACAAAAGATCAATGCATATTAAGAGCTGGTTCTTTGAAAAGATAAACAATATTGACAAACCTTTAACCAGACTCATTAAGAAAAAAAGAGAGGACCCAAATAAATAAAATCAGAAATGAAAGAGGAGAAATAACTGACACCAAAGAAATACAAACAATTGTAAGAAAATATTGTGAAAAACTATATGCCAAAGAACTAGACAACATGGATGAAATGGATAAATTCCTAGAAACATACAATCTTCCAAAACTAAATCAGGAAGAATCAGAGATTCTAAATATACAGACTACACCTAGTGAAATTGAAGCAATCATCAAAAAAACTCCCAACAAACAAATTTTACCAAACATTCCAGGAAGAACTAACACCTCTCTTTCTCAATCTATTTCAAAAAAATTACAGAGCAGGAAAGGCTCTCTAGCTCATTTTACAAGGTCAGAATTATCCTAATTCTAAAACCAGAAAAAGATACTACAAAGAAAGAATATTATAGGCCAACATCCCTGATAAACATAGATGCTAAAATCCTCAACAGAACTTTAGCAAACTTAATACAGCAGTGCATTTAAAAAATCATATGCCATAATTAAGTGAGATTTATCCTGGTAATGCAAGTTTAGAACAACATTCATAAATCAATAAATGTGATTCACAACATTAACAAAATGAAAGATAAAAACCACATAACAATATCAATAGATGCAGAAAAAACATTTGATAAAATCCAGCACCCATTTATGATTTTTAAAAAAACCTCTCAGGAAAGTAGGAGTAGGAAGAACATACCCAAACATAAGAAATGCCATATATTCAACAGGGAAAAACTACAAGTGTTCCCCTTAAGGTTGGGAACAAGACAGGAATGTCTGCTTTCACCTCTTATTCAACATAGTAGTGAAAGTCCTAGCCACAGCAATCAGACAAGAAGAAGAAATAAAAGGCATCCATATTAGAAAGGAAGAGGTAAAACTATCTTTATCTGCAAATGACATGATACTGTACATAAAAGAACCCAAAGATTCTACCAAGAAACCACTAGAACTGATAAATAAATTCAGGGAAATAGCAGGATACAAAATTAATATTCAGAAATCAGTTACATTTTTATATGCCAATAATGAACTAACAGAAAGGAAAATTAAGGAGACAATCCCATTCACAGTTGCTTCGAAAATACCTAGGAATAGAATAAAATACCTAGAAATAAACCTAACCAGGGATTAAAAGACCTATACTCAAAAAACTGTAAGACACTGAAAAAAGAAACTGAAGAAGATGCAAATAAGTGGAAGCATATAACGTATTCACAGATAGGAAGAATTAACATCATTAAAATGTCCATGCTACCCAAAGCAATCTATAGAGTCAATGCAATTCTTATCAAGATTCTAATGTCGTATTTCACAGAACTACAACAAATATTTCAGAAATTTATTTGGAACCACAAAAGGCTCTGCATAGCAATAGTAATCCTAAGAAAGAAGACAAAAGTTGGAGGAATCACACTACCTAATATCGAACTACACTATAAAGCAAAGCCATGGTAACCAAAACAGCATGGTACTGGCATAAAAACAGACACATAGATCAATGGAGCGGATCAGAGAGCCCAGAAATAAACCCACACCTGTATAGTAAATTAATATTCAACAGAGGAAGTAAGTATATACAATGGCCTAAAGACCCTTTATTCAATGAACAGTGTTGGGAAAACTGGTGTAGAAAATTGGAATTAGACCATGTTCTTACACCACACAAAAGAATAAATTTTAGCCCTGGCTGGTGTAGCTCAGTGGATTGAGTGCAGGCTGCGAACCAATGGGTCAGTGGTTTGATTCCCAGTTGGGGCACATGCCTGGGTTGTGGCCTGAGTACCCACTGGATTAAAGACTTAAATGCTAGACACTAAACCATGAACATCCTAGAAGAAAACATAGGCAGCAAAATCTCAGATAATGCTCATATAAGTATTTTGTCAGATATATCTTCCCAGGCAAGGAAAACAAAAGAAAAAATAAATAAATGGGGCTATATCAAACTAAAAAGTTTTCACACGGCAAAGGAAATCATCAAAAAAATTAAAAGCTAACCCATAGAATGGGAGAACATATTTGCCAATACATCTCTTAAGGGGTTAATATTCAAAATTTGCGAAGAACTTACAAAACTCAACACCAAAAAAACAAACAACCCAGTTCAAAAATTGGCAAAGGACCTGAGTGGACACTTCTTCAAAGAGGACTTGGACAGACAGATGGCCAATAGACATATGAAAAGATGCTCAACATCACTAATCATCTGAGAAATGCAAATTAAAACCATAATGACCTATCGCCTCACACCTGTCAGAATGGCCATCGTTAATAAATGAACAAACAACAAATGCTGATGAGGCTGTGGAGAAAGGGGAACCTTCTGCTCTGTTGGAAGGAATGCAGACTGGTGCAGCCACAGTGGAAAGCAGAATGGCAATACCTCAAAAAATTAAAAATGGGCCTGCCTTTGGACTCAGTGACCCCACTTCTGAGAATATATCCGAAGGATATATTTGAAAGAATGTAAGCACCACTATGTTCATTGCAGTATTACTTAAAATTGCCAAGATATGGACACAGCCCAAGTAAGTATCATCGGTAGATGAGTGGGTAAAACAATTATGGGACATTACACAAAAGAGCACTATTCGACTGTAAAAAAGAGGAAAATTTTACCATTTGTGACATCATGGACGGACCTGGATGACATTATGCTAGGTGAAATAAGCCAGTCAGAGAAAGACAAATACCATATGATTACACTTATACATAGAATCTAATGAGCAAACTGAACTAACAAGCAACATAGGGACAGACTCCTATATAGAGAACAGGATGACAGCTATTTGAGGGGAAGTGAGGGGATGAAGGGACTAGCAAAAAGGAAAAAGACTCATGGACTTGGCCAACAGATTAAGGGGCTGAAGAGGATATAAGGAGATTAATGTTAAGAAGAAGACATATACAATATGATGATACCATTTAGAGACATTTAAAAGCATGCAAAACAATTACTTCATATTGTTTAGGGATGCAAACACATATGGGAAAAGACAGACACGCCTGGGAATACACACCAAATTCAGAACTGTGGTACTTCTGCAAAGGAGGGAGGGAATGTGTTAGGGGAGGGTTACAGAGAAGGCCTCAATTATATAGAAATATTTTTATTTATTAAGTTGATTGGTGGATGCAAATTCTTTAGGAAATGCCTGAAATATTTTGTAATCTTTTAAAAAGGGAAAGATACCAAATAAACTAAAAAGACATGTGTTTTAAATTTTATAAAATTTCCACGAAAAAGATCAATGAATTTAACTACAATAAACAAAGGACAACTTTTCCACATCAAAAAATGAGAACGTTTCTTATTAGATGGTGAAAAAGGTAGTACATTTGTTTCATGTCCTTCCCAAGATTCAATGGGTAAAGCAAACACAAAAGGAAACAAAATAACCACAAAGTGAGTAAATTCATGGATATGATAAAAACAAGAGTTATCATTAAAGATCAACATTTGGTAAATTTCAGGGAGCCAGAAAGCAGACAGGATGAATTCAGAGATAACTCTGAACAGAGAAAACTGCAGCTCAGAACTCACAAGAGAGATGCTGCATTGCAAAGGCAGCAATCCTTGGGGGCACAATGCCATTTTACTCCATGCTTGGAGTCAGTAAAGCGCAGGCGTGACCTGTGGTTGACTGTGACTAGTCAAGTGGACGTGTAATTAAAGGTCTGTCTACTCAACAGCTATTCCTGGAATACCAACACACCCGCTCCACCCCCAGCCTACCCCTACTCTTGCGGTACACACACACAGCGACACACAGCCACATACAGAGCAGCTGGAGACTCAGGAGCTGTCTCTAAACAAAACAGAGTAACTGTCTGTCCAGGAAGGATGGGGAGTGTGGGTGTCTTATCTGTGGAGATGGTTAGTAACTGTTACGATAGGAGCAGAGGGGAAAAAAAATGGCAGTTCTCCTGGCACAAAATATACTAAAGTCCTTCTACCAACAACAGTCTTTCTAATTTTGGCAATTACAGAGTAAGATTGCCTTTTCTCTTCTCACTCAAGAGGAAAGGCTGCCAGTGTGTGAGATTCGACAACTTACAAATCTAGTGATCATTCTAGAGAGAGATGTAATGTTAAAAAGACACATTCAATTGCAAAAAAAGACCTAGCCACTACTTAAGGTGATCTTCATTTAAGAATTGCCAGCTGCATCTATTGATATAATCATGGGATTTTTGTCTTTCATTTTGTTTATGTGATGTATTACATTTACTGATTTGCAAATACTGAATCACCCTTGCATCCCTGGGATGAATCCCACTTGGTCATGGTATATGATCTTTTTAATGCATTGTTGGATGTGGTTTGCCAATATTTTGTTGAGGATTTTAGCGTCTATGTTCATCAGCAATTTTGGCCTGAAGTTTTTTTCTTTGTTGTGTCTTTATCTGGGTTTGGGATTAGGATGATGTTGTCTTCATGAAAAGCATTTGGGAGTCTTCCATCATTTTGGGTTTTTTTGGAATAGTCTGTGAAGGATAGGAATTAGCTCTTCCTTAAATGCTTTGTAGAATTCTCCTGTGAAACCATCTGGTCCAGGGCTTTTGTGTGTCGAGAGTTTTTTGATCATTGATTCAATTTCATCTGCTGTTATTGGTCTACTCAGGCTTTCTACTTCTTCTTCATTGAGTCTTGGAAGATTATACCTTTCTAGAAATTTGTCCATTTCACCTAGGTTTTCAAATTTCTTGGCATACAGTTCTTCACAGTAATTTCTTACAGTCCTTTATATTTCTGTGGTGTCAGTTGTAATCTCTCCTCTTTCATTTCTGATTGTGCTTATTTGGGTCCTCTCTCTTTTTTCCATGATGAGCCTGCTTAGAGGCTTGTCGATTTTGTTTATCTTTTCAAAAAACTAGCTCCTGGATTCATTGATCCTTAGAATTGTGCTTTTAGTCCCTATGTCATTTAATTCTGCTCTGATCTTGGTTATTTCCTTCCTTCTACTTGCTCTGGGCTATCTTTGTTGCTGTTCCTTGAGTTCTTGTAGGAGTAGGGTTAGGCTGTTTGTCTGAAATGTTTCTGTCTTTTTTAGGTAGGCCTGTATTGCTATGAACTTCCCTCTCAGGACTGCTTTCACTCTGTCTCATAAGTTTTGGATTGTTGTGAGTTCATTTTCATTTGTTTCCAGAAGCTTTTTAATTTCTTCCCAAATTTAATTTTTGACCCACTCATTGTTTAAGAGCATGCTATTCAATATCCATAATTTTGAGTGTTTTGGGTTTTTTCCCTTGGGGTTGGTTTGTAGTTGCCAATGATACCTCAGATATGGGTTTAATCTCCAAAATATACAAAGAACTTACACGACTCCTCTCTAAGAAGACAAGCAACCCAATTAAAAAGTGGGTAAAGGACTTGAACAGACACTTCTCCAAGGAGGACATACAGAGGATCCAGAGGCACATGAAGAAATGCTCAATATCGCTAGCTATCAGAGAGATTCAAATTAAAACCACAATGAGATACCACTTTACACCAGTCAGCATGGCCATCATAAACAAAGCAACAAACAAGTATTGGAGAGGTTGTGGAGAAAAGGGGACCTTAGTTCACTGTTGGTGGGATTGCAGACTGGTACAACCACTATGGTTAACAGTATGGAATTTTCTAAGAAAACTAAAAATGGATCTGCCTTTTGACACAGCAATTCCACTGCTAGGATTATATCCTAAGAATCCTGAAACATCAGTCCAAAAGAACCTACGCACCACAATGTTCATAGCAACACAATTTACAATAGCCAAGCATTGGAAGCAACCTAGGTGCCCATCAGTAAATGAATGGATCCAAAAACTATGGTACATTTACACAATGGAATTCTATGCAGCAGAAAGAAAGAAGGAGCTTCTACCCTTTACAACAGCATGGATGGAACTGGAAAGCATTATGCTAAGTGAAATAAGCCAGGAGGTAAAAGACAAATACCACATAATCTCACCTTTAATGGGAACTAAACAACAAAATAAACAAGCAAGCAAAATATAAGCAAAGAAACTGAAATAGAGAACAGGCTGACTGTGACCAGAGAGGAGAGGGGAGGGAATTTCAGGGGAAAAGAAGAAGGATTTACAGCAACAAGTATAAAGGACACATGGACAAAAACTAAGGGGGGTGGAAATGGGAGGGAGGTGAGGAGCTGGGGGGGTGGGCTGAGATGAGAGTAAAAGATAGAAAACTGTACTTAAACAAAATTTTTTTAAAAAAGAAGAAATAACCAATTTAACCTAAAAAAAAAGAATTACCAACCACTGAGTAAAATAAAAACCATGAAAGAAAATAAAAAAGAAAAAATAATTAAGTGTGATAACTGACTCTGGAGAAGAGATAATGAGGGAAAAAAAAGAAAAATCTTAAAATTGAAAGGTCTCTTGGTTTTTTTTAGATTAGAAAAATAATGCTTCTCAGATAAGATCAAATTCAAGGAGTTCATCATCACCAAGCCCTTATTATATGAAATGTTAAAGGGACTTACCTAAGAAAAAGAAGATAAAAAAGATGAACAGTGAAAGGACAGCAAATTCACAGTTATTAAGAACCACACCTAAAGCAAAAGCAAACTAAGAGGACAGCTAGATCAGGAGCAGAACCATAGAAATGGAGATCACATGGAGGGTTAGCAACAGGGGAGTGGGACAAGGAGAAGGGGGAGAAGGTACAGAAAATGATGGTAGGTAGAAAATAGATAGGGGGAGGGCAAGATTAGTATGGGAAATATAGAATCTAAAGAACTTGAGACATGTGGTCATAAACTAAAGGGGGGGAGTGGTGGGGAGAGGATGTGCAGGGGGAGGAGAATGAAGGGGGGAATAGAACAACTGTAATGAAATAATCAATAACATATATTTTTTAAAAAGAACATGGAAAAAAATTTTAAAAATAAAAATAAAAGTGCCATCCTTTGCGGAAAAAAAAAAAGAAAAATAATGCTTTGAAAAAGAAAAAATAAAAGTTGGATAAAGTTCATTTATCCTTCCATGTATACTCACAATTTCCTATAAATTAATATGCATATGCTGTCATTATCATGACAATGATGCCATACACATAATGCTTTCAACTTTTACAAATTACTATAATTTCACTTTCACTAAGATGTGTACTGCTGCCTAAGCTATAACAGTGATGATTAGACACGACACTCAGTAAAAAACTCAGTAAGCAATTTCCTGGATGTGCATAATGCACTTTCCAAGAGAAAGACAACATACAGGCCAGGAAATGCTAGGGCCAATAGGTTTCTGTACCCTACTATACCAAAACTTTTGGGATTCTTCCCATACATAACCAATATCTTTAGGACATATTAAGTCCAGCCTGAGCAGTTCGTAGAGACTCAACAATGTAACAGATACACTCAATCTGCCTGTCTTTGAAGATCAGCCATTGCCAGTATTTAAATCCAATTTGGGGAGCAGAATCCATGTTCTGGAGAAGGCCCCTGAAATTATCTCAAGAGATATGAGCATTACGTGGCTCAGATCTTCTGGGAAAACTTTAAAATGAAATCAGTCTGTACAATGAGGCCTAGAGATAAGACATCATCTGTCCTCAGCTTTTTCAAGTGTATCACTTATGATACGCTTATTCATTTATGAAGAAACTCATGTCTTGAAAAAGTTAAGTTAGATTTTGCCTTTGAAAGAGCTTTTATGATATCCACAGAGAACCTAACATAGTTTTTCTATTGCATGTAAACAATGGAAACTTGTTAAAAGGACAAATAATATTTTTATCAATCATCAGAAGTCTGCTTGGCCTGTATCATACTATACAGCTGAAAGCCGTATTTCTAGGGCCCTTCCCATATGACCAATACAAAATACCTGAGTGTTAGCTATTATTTAGTTGTCGAACCTAAATAAAACTATAGATCTGACAAAGTTTATCTTCAGAGTTCCAGGCTCAGCTTTCTGTAGTGTTTGTCCCAATGGTGCTAACCTTTTCCTCCTGCTCACCTGCCAGTTCTTTTCCATATTTAGGTCTTTTTTCAGAGTCAGCAAGCCAAAAAGGACCCCAGAAATAATCTAGCCCAATGCCTTTATTTTAGAGAAAAGTAAGCTGATGCTTACACAGTTAAAGCGATTTACCCAAGGTCACACAGGTGATGAGAGATGAAGCTCAGACGAGAACTAGGCCTCTGATACCCTATGCAATGTTCGTTCTACCACACCAAGGTACCTCTTTAAAAACTGCAAAGGATGTGATACTTATGCATGTCTGCAGAGCCCTAAACCTCCTAAAGTTTTTCCTTCTTGGTGCAATAATTCATCAACTTTCAATCACTAATAACCTTCTTCTTATTAATTCTATACTCCGGACAAAACAGGAAATGATTCAGTATACATGTACACAAGCTAATTAATTTACTGTTTTTAATTTTATATCTACCTTTTAAAATGGAAAACACTCTAATACTTCCCAAATCAAAAAAATTATAAGACTTAATGATTATATCCACAATTTAAATTCAGGAAAAAAATCAGAATTACCTTAGCTGCTTACTTTGCAAAAACCAATGCTATAATATTTATTTCATTTCCTTAAAAGAAAAGCCAGGAAACACACATTGATTCCATTTCAATACTCACCACAGAAGTGATCTGATTGTGTCGCAGGTTAAGTTCAGTTAGTGAATTCAGCCCATTAAGGTTATCAACGTGACTTAAAAGGTTCCTGGCAAGGTTTAACACTCTCAAGTCACATAAATGATTGACATTTTCAATTTTGGTAATCTGTTAAAAATGAGGAAGGGATGATTAGTACGCACAAATCTCAGACACATATGTTATAATAACACAAAAATAAAATATGTAGCCATTGGACTAAGGGACAAGTTTATATGAAGATATTTAAAAACCTATTTCTCATCTCAGTCACATCAGAGAAATGGTGGTTGTTAGAGATCCCCTTGGTCTCTCCCCTTTAAGTTTCAACAATTCGAACAGCTGTAATTCAACAAAAGATTCCCTGCTAAATGTACAAATGAGTCTAAGAGATCCATGCATTGAAACATCTAAAGGTGGGCAAGGGGGAGTGAACCAAACTGGGGAGACAAGAAAGGAAAACAGCTCAAAGGAGCCATAGACACAGCCCTGCATCCCAAAGCTCACTGTGGGAGCTCAGCCTGGAGCAAAGAGGAATCAAATTGTGGTTGGCATATCCTTCAGCCAGAAGGGGAAGAAAGATTTAGAGAGCATTCCTGCAGAAATGGACAGTACAAATTGCAGCTGAGCAGTGACCTGAAGTAACAAAGCACAGAGATACAGCCGTGGTTGCACAAAGTCTAGCCGACTTCCTTTACCCTCCCAGAGCTCATCTCTCCTCGTCTCTCCTTACTCCTCAGTTACAGAGTATAATACAGTATCTGCAAACCTGAGAACGAGTGCTACAGAAACACTTTCCCTGAGCCACAGGAGAGCTCAGTGACTAATCCCAGGATCTAGTGGAGGCACTGGGGTGAACCACAGGAGTCCAAGGTGGTCTTTGCTGGAAGGACAAAACAAAAAAGGAGGCATCGAGGTTCCCCCAGCTCACCCTACCACCACACATCAAAGCTGCACTGCTGACAGCATATGGCTGCAGGGGACAGCACTGGGATGTCACAGATTTGAAGCCCTATCACCTACGAGGTTCCCCTGCAGGGTTGGTCCCCTGGGACCAGAAGACTGCTTCACAGGGGAGGTGTCCCCATTCCCAAGGAACACAAGCCATTTTCTACTAATCTGCAGAGATCTGAAATGCCAGAGAAATGCAAGAGAGCTAAACAAAGAAACAAAACCTTCTGATTCAGTGCTACCTACTGGAAAACAATAGAGAGACCTCTTACTGATCTATTAGAGAAGTTCCATTCACACATAGATGCTTAGACAAAGACTCCATCAAATACCATGAATTAAACCAAGGTAATGAGGCAGCTCAGAAAGAAAATGAAAGTTTTCCAGAAAATAAATGTGAAGACATAGAAATATGTGATTTAAATGACAGAGGATTCAAGATTACAGTTCTGAAAAACTCAACCTGACATGCAAGAAAACACAGAGGCAGTTTAATGAATTCTGAAACCAAATCAATGAACAAAAAGAATACTTCACAAAAACCTGAAACTTTAATAAAGAACCAAATAGAAATTGTGGAGGTGAAGAACTCAATAAAAGAGGTAAAGAATGAACTAGTGAGCACAGGAAATACAGCTGACCTGGTGGAGGGAAGAAATCTAGAAATGACACAGAGGGAAGAAGAGAAACACTTGAGCATTAAAAAAATGAAAGAACTCTACAAGAACTATCTGACTCCATCAGAAAGTGCAACGTAAGGATAACAGACACACCAGGAGAAAAAGAAAGGGAGAAGGAAACAGAGAGCTTGTTTAAACAAATAGTTGATGAGAACTTCCCAAACATATGGAAAGAACTAGATCCTTGAATCCAAGAAGCAAAAAGACCACCTAATTACCTCAATCCAAAACAACCTTCTCCAAGGCACACTATATTAGAACGGTCAAAAAATTAATGATAAAGAAAGAATTCTCAAGGCAGCCAGGGAAAAGAAGAAAGTGACCTGTAAAGGGAAGGGAGTACACCAGGTTACCATTGGACTTCTCAGCAGAAACTCCGTAAGTTGGGGGAGAGAAACTACCAGCCAGGAATAACATATCCAGAAAAGTTTTCCTTTAAATACAAAGTAGAAATAAAGACTTTCCCAGACATACAGAAACTGAGGGCATTCATCACCAGAAAACCTCTGCTGCAGAAAGTACTCAAGGGGGTTATTCTACTTGAAACAAATAACAAAAAGTCAGAAAACCATAAGTAAGATCACCAACAAACTTACAGCACAACAGGAATAATTTGTGACTATAAAACATAAAAGGAGAAGAGAGAAAAAGTCTGAATTTGTTAAGGACAGTGGGGATCAGATGCATTCAAAAGAAAAATAACATATATATATATAATACATATATATACACACATATATATAAAACTTTCTTTTTTAACATTTAAAAAATATTTTTTAAATTTTTAATTAATGAATTTATTTATTTACTTATTTATTTTTAGAGGGAAAGAGAAGGAGAAAAGAAGAGAAATATCAATGTATGGTTGCCTCTCATGGGTCCCCTGCTGGGAACTGGCCTGCAACCCAGGCATGTGCCCTGACTGGGAATCGAACCACAATCCTTTGGCTCGCAGGCCTGTGCTCAATCCACTGAGCTACACCAGCCAGGAAAACTTTCTTTTTTATAAACCTAATGGTAACCACATACAAAAAAACAAAAACTGAGACATGTAACTTCAAAAAAATGAAACAGAGAAAGTACCAAAAAACAAAAGCAACAGACAAAAACACAGAGCTAAAGAACCAATGGAGGCACAGAAATATCAGAAAACAAAGGATAAAATGGCTACAGGAAGTCCCCATACATCAACTGGAAAGCATTATGCTGAGTGAAATAGGCCAGGTGTTGAGAGACAAATACCATATGATCTCACCTTTAACAGGAAGCTAAACAACAAAACAAACAAGCAAGCAGAATAAAAACAAAGACACTGAAATAGAGAACAAGGGGACAGTGACCAGAGGGAAGAGGGAAGGGAATTTAAGGGGGAAAAAGGGGGAGGGATTTGGAGGAACAAATATGAAGGACACAGGGACGAGAACTAAGGGGGGTGGAAATGGGAGGGAGGTGGGAGCACAGGGTGGGGGGGCTGGGATGGGAGAAATAGATAAAAAACTGTACTTGAAAAATAACTAAATAAATTTTTTTAAAAAATCCTCATACATCAGTAATTACCCTAAATGTAAATGGATCAAATTCACCACTAAAGAAGCACAGAGTAGCAGACTGGGTTTAAAAAAAAAACACAAACAAAACATTGTCTGCCTTCAGGAGACACGTTTAAACCACAAAGACAAAGATACTCAAAGTGAAAGGGTGAAAAATGATTCTCCAAGCAAATAGCAGCCACAGAAAAGCAGGTATAGCCATGCTTATATTTGATAGAATACATTTCAAGATAACACAGGTAAGAAGAGAAAAAGATGGACATTTTATAAGGATAAAGGGGACACTACATCAAGAAGACCTAACACTCCTCAATATATATGCACCCAATCAGGGAGCACTAAAATATATAAAGCAACTACTAACAGAACTAAAAGGAGAAACTGACAAAAACACAATCAGAGTAGGGGAAATAAATACTCCATTGACAGCTCTAGACAGATCATCCAAACAGAAAATCAATAAATATCGGCCTTAAATGACACATTACATCATATGGACATAGCTGATGTTTACAGAGCCTTTCTTCCCAGAACATCAAATTATACCTTCTTCTCCAGCGCATGTGGAAAATTTGCAAGGACAGACCATATGTGTAGTCACAAAACTAGCCTAAACAAACTCAAGACTGAAATAACACCAAGCATACTCTCTGACCACAATGCTTTGAAATTAGAAGTCAATAAGAAGAGGAAATTAAAAAACACAAATATGTGGTGATTAAACAACATACTACTAAAAATGACTGGATCAAAGGAGAAATAAGTTGAGATCAAAGATAAATAGAGACAAATGAGAATGACAATATGATGTATCAAAACTTGTGGGATGCAGTGAAAGCAGTAGTAAGAGGGAAGTTTATACCATTACAGACCCAGCTCAGGAAACAAGAGAAATTTCAACTAAACGATCTAACACTGCATCTTAAAGAACTAGAAAATGAAGAATAGAAGCGACCCAAAGTCAGCAGAATAAAGGAAAAATAAAATTTAGAGGAGAACTGAATGAAATAGAGAAAAAGACTATACAAAAATTTAGTACAACAAAGAGCTGGCTCTTTGAAAAGAGTAATAAAATTGACAAGCCCCTGACTACATTTCAAGATACATTTAGTCAGTCTGACTAGACTGACTAGGGAAAAATGAGAAAAGCCTTACATCAGAAACACATCTGAACAAAATCAGAAATGAAAGAGGATAAGTTCCCACAGAATCATAGATATACAAAGGATCATACTAGAGTACTATGAAGGATTATATGCCATGAAATTCAATAACCTAGAAGAAGTGGAAGAGTCTCCAGAAATATATAACCTTCCTAAACTGAATCATGATGAAATAAAAGATCTAAATAGACTGATAAACAGTGAAGAAATTGAAACAACCATCAAAAACCTCCCCCCAAAATAAAAGGACCAGATGACTTCACTAGTAAATTCTACCAACACTCAATGAATGTTTGATACTGTTAGGTTAGGTTAGGGTTAAATTAGCAGGGAGGACGAGGCAGGCACCAGACTATCTCAGCAAGGGAGATAGAAAAGTAAAAAAAAAAAAAAAAAAAGTACAACCCGCCTGTGTATGACCTTGTCTTTGCATGGCCTTGTCTTTGCAGAAAAGTATCCATTGTAGTAAGCAGAGATGTGTGTGTGTCCTCTCAAAATAGCCAATTGCTAACAGCTACGTCTGCTTCTGTATTTGCTGCTTGCTTGCTTGCTCGCCCCAATAAAAACCCCAGGCTGTAAGCGCCAGGCGCGACTCTCATCTGCAGCCAATTTGGCACCGTGTCTCCGGAGGCACCCCGAGAGTTCGCCCCTGCGCAGGTAAAACTTTGAAACTTTGGCCAATAAAGTTCCATCTTAAACTCCTGAAAGCTTCCGAGATTTGCTCGCATTGGGGTATGTTACAATATCCTCAAACTCTTCCAAAAAAAATTGAAGAAGAGGCAATGTGTCCTAATGCTTTTTATGTGACAAACATAACCCTAATACCAAGACCTGGCAAACATGAAGGTAAAAAAGAAAACTACAGGCTATCTCTGATGAATACAGATGCAAAAGTCCTAAGCAAAAGGCTAGCAAATAAAATACAACAATACATTAAAAAAAATAATACATCACAATCAAGTGGGGTTCATTCCAGGGGCATAAGGATGGTTCAACATATGCAAATCAATAAATGTACTACACACATTAACAAAACAAAGGATAAAAATCATATGATCTTATCAACAGATTCAGAAAAAGCATCTGATAAGATGTAACATCCATTTATGATTAAAACACTCAATAAAAATACTTACAGAAGTAAAAGTATCTCAACATAATAAAAGGTCATATATTATTAAACCTCAGCCAGTATCATACTCAATGGTCAAAAACTGAAAGCTTTTCCTCTAAAATCAGGAACAAGACAAATCTGTCCACTCTTGCCACTCTTACTCCACATAGTTCTTGAAGTCCTCGCCGGAGCAGTCAGGCAAGAGAAAGAAATAAAAGGCATCCAAATTGAGAATGAAGAAGTAAAAGTGTCACTTTTTGCAGTTGATTTGATTCTTTATACAGAACACCCTAAAGACTGCACCAAAAAACTAGAAAAAAATAAACAAATACAGTAAAGTTGCAGGATTTGTACAAAATTAGCGTACAAAAATCCATTGCATTCCTGTATACTAACAATGAAACTTCAGAAAAAGAAATTTAAAAAATTCCTTTTGTAGTTGCAACAAAAATAAAATACTTAGGAATAAACTTAACAAAGGACGTGAAGGACCTGTATACAGGAAACTACAAAGCATCACTAAAAGAGACTGAAAAAGGCACAGTGAAATGGGAACATAATCCACGTTCGTGGCTTGGAAGAATCAACACAGTTAAAATGTCCATATTGCCCACAGCAATATAAAGATTTAATGCAAACTCCATCAAAATCCCAATGGCATTTTCAAAAGAAATAGAAAAAAATCACAAGACTTACATGGAACCACAAAAGACTCCATATAGCCAAAGCAATCCTCAGATAAAAGAACAAAGCTAATGGTATCACGCTATGTGACTTCAAATTATGCTACAGAACAATGATAATCAAAACAGCATGGTATTGGCAGAAAAACAGACCACAGACCAAAGAAACAAAACCGAGAGGCTAGAAATAAACCCACCTATTTATGGGCAAATAATTTTTAATAATGGAGCCAAAAACGAATGAAGAAAAGAAAGCCTCTTCAATTAATTGTGCTGGCAAAACTGGAAAGCTATATGCAAAAGAATAAAACTACACTACAACTTGTCCCCATGTGCAAAAATTAATTCAAATTAAATCAAAGAACTAAATATAAGATCTGAAACAATAAAATACATAGAAGAAAACACACACACTAAAGTTATGAACCACGGCCATAAAAAATATTTTAGGAATTTGACCCCAAAGACAAGGGAAGTAAAGGCAAAAATAAATAAATGGGACTATATCAAACTAAAAGCTTCTGCACAACAAAAGAAACTGCCAACAAGACAAAAAGGCAACCAAACCAATGGTAGAAGATATTTGCAAACAATGGCTCTGACAAGGGGTTAATATGCAAAATACATTTTTAAAAATCTCAACACCAAACAAACAACTCAATTAAAAAATGGACAGAGAACATGAACAGACACCTCTCCCAAGAAGATATACAACCAGCCAACAGATGTAGGCAAAGATGCTCAACTTCACTAGCTAGTAGGGAAATGCAAGTTGAAAACACAATGAGATACCACCTCATACCTGTTAGAATGGCAATTATTGACGAAACAAGTAATAACAACTGTTGAAAGTGTTGTGGAGAAAAAGGAACTCTCCCTTCACTGCTAGTGGGAATGTAAACTGATGTGGCCACTAAAGAAAACAGTATGGAGGTTCCTTAAAAAATTAAGAATAGAGTTGCCATATGACCCAGTAATCTTTCTTCTGGGTATCTGCCCCCCAAATTGAAAACATTCATCTGCAAAGATATATGTACTCCCATGTCTACTGCAGCACCATACAAGGCAACCAAGACATGGAGACAATCAAAGTCTCCTTTGATAGATAACTGGATAAAGAAGATGTGGTACATATATACTATGGAGTACTACTCAGCCATAAAAAAGATGATATACTGCCATCTGCAACAACATGAATGGACCCTGAGAATATTATGTTAAGGAAAATCAGTCAGGAAAAGCTAAGAGCCACATGATTTCACTCATATGTGGGACATAAAACGGAAACTCTGGCACAGACAACAGTAGGGTGGTTACCAGAGAAAAGGGAGGTGGGGGGTTGCTATCAAAGAGTAAAGGGAGCTAAATATAGGGGGACAGAAGATGATGGGACTACAGTTGGTGGGCACACAACGAAATATACAGGTCATGTTTCACAGAAATGTAAACTTGAAGCCTACATAATCTTATTAGCCAATCTCATCCCAATACATTTAATTAAAAAAAAAAAAGCTGGCTTCAGTTAAAAAAATAAAAATCTATTTCCAATTTCTTCTGTTATAGATAATATGAAGTCATTTAACTTGAGAAAATTAACTAAAGAAACAGAGAAAATATTTGAAGTCAATTTTATCAAATAAGTCCATCACTTGGGGCATCTCTATGCCTAACACCGTGCCTGGTCCCATGAAGGTGACAAGAAGTATACGTACTACCTGCCAAATAGAAACTTACTGTGAGCCCATGGCATTAGCTCACAATGTTTTTACCCAGAAAGACCACCCTCGGAAAGGAAAAGCAAGGAAAAAAAATGATACCAAGTTCCCTCGCTAATTTCATTGATACCAAAGCATCCTAAGAGCGGTCAAGAGACTGGAAAGGATTCAACTAAGTAGGATCCCCAGTGGAGGGTGAGGACGCATATTCTTTATTAGTGGAAGTGCTTAGGAGAAGAAACAATGTTTAGTCAGGATGAAATCAGCGGACACTAACTGTTTAGATTAGAGCAAGAGAGTCAGAATCACCGATTATGCACGTGCACATAAGCCCTGAACTGCGGCAGAGGTGTTCGAGCTCTAAGGTGAGGGTAAATAAAAACTCTGCCCACGAGACGGTGAGAGCGCAACGTGATCTGAAGCCATACTAGGGTAGAATCTATCCCAAGCACAGCACAGTGAGTTGAGGCTGGGCATGACACAGAAGTAAGCAGGGGTCCTTGTGGGGACTTTATCGGTCTTTCGATGTAACATAGTTCAAAAACAATGAGTCCTGTATATAACACTTTTCTTCAGAAATTAAAGAACAAATTTTACAATCACTACAGATTAATTTTCTCATCTGTACTGCCATCACAGCATTATTTAAACTTTTTATTTAATACTTCAAAGCAGATGTTAGCTAAAAACGTTTTCAATTTATAATGCAATTTCTATGTTGTTATTTCTCTTACATTCAAGAAATATAATCTAGATTCCATATAGGTTTGAGGAGAAACCCATACATGCTTATGTTAAAGTCAATAATTAAAGGTAACATTCAATCATGCTTTAAAATTTGTCTAAAATTGTTGGTCTAGCTAATGTAAAATGAAAATAGACAAAATTATAAAAGAAGCAATGAAGTTATCACAGTATTTGCAGATGACAGAACCAAATAATAAAACTTAGAAAAAAGTATTTCAAAAATAAATATGTAACAGAATTAGGAATGACTACAATCAGCAAAAAGGAAAATAAACACTGTAGAAAATCAGTTAATGTCAGCATAAGCTTGACATACTATCCTAAGATACTAAGAAAAAATAGAGATAGGAAGAATGAAAGAGAAGATGAGGATATGGAAGACACAAATAGATGTAACAAACATAATCGAGAAAGCAATATTTAAATATATAAAATAAAACTATTCCGAGTTCAAGAGAAATATAAATATACAGAATGAAGGGGTGTGTTGCTGTGTGACCTGCACAGGGTGTCTTCCCCCTTCTGTTAATAATCCGTGGGTGATTCTTTTAGTCTATTACTCATCACAGTCATGCAAAAAGTTGCAAGCACAGAGTCAATGATTGAAACTTCAGGCAAAGGGTGTTATAGGGTGAGAGAGAGCATAGTTCTTCATTGGTTAATAAACTTCACAGCAAGAAGACACGATAGGAATGTAAAATGCCCAATTATGGGTCACACTGATCAGAGAGAGGGTCCCAAGACAGACTATAGAGCTTCTTTTTCTTTTAAGTGTAATTTATTGACTATGCTATTACAGTTGTCCCATTCCTTTTTCCCCCATTATTCCCCTCTTCCTGGTACCCCCATTCCCTCTAGCATTCCCCCCTCATAATTCATGTCCATGTAAGTTCTTTGGCTTCTCCATTTCCTATACTATTCTTAACCACCCCCTGTCTATTTTGTACCTACCAATTATGTTTCTTATTCCCTGTACCTTTCCCCCTATTCTCTTCCTTTTTCCTCCCCACTGATAACCCTCCATGTGATCTCCATTTCTGTGATTCTGTTCCTGTTTTACTTGTTTGCTTAGTTTTTGTTTTTTTAGGTTCAGTCATTGATAGGTGTGAGTTTGTCATTTTACTGTTCATAGTTTTGATCTTCTTTATCTTAGGTAAGTCCCTTTAACATTTCACATAATAAGTAAGGGCTTAGTGATGGTGAACTCCTTTAACTTGACTGGGAAGCACTTTATCTGCCCTTCCAAGAGCTCCACACTCCAGTCTTTGTTTTTGAATAAGAGTAATTCAGACTGCTCTTTCTGGATAAAAACAACCTTCCTACTCAGCAATACCAAAAGGGTAAATGCTTGCAGGCAAGCAAGCACAGAAAGGGCAAGCTCTCCCTGAAGGAAAAGATGTCACCAAAAGAAGAGATTCTTCTTGAAGCATATCTGTGTCCATGTTAAAGAAGACATCTGCTAAGAGAACAAATTCTAGTAGAACAGACAAAATCTAGGTCAGAAATTGAGAGTCAAACTCTCAATCCCTTTGCATTCTTCACTTCTCATATATCATCGCTAAATCTTGATGCTTCTACCTTTTAAATATTTATCAGCCTGCCCCCTTATCACGTCCCTACTGCTACTACTTTAGATCCAGCCGTTATCACTTCTCACCAAGATTACTAGATAAGACTGTCAACTGTTCCGTCTCCAGTTTCAGCTCCCTCTACCTCGTTCCATTCCCCAGTCTGTTTCTCCTGAGAACGCTTTCACATCCATAAATCAAATACATTTTCACAAGTACAATGAGTATCATTTTAAAGTCCAATGGAATTATTTTCAAAAGACAAAAATTATACATGTCATTTTCTTTTAGTTTTTTTTAACTACCTGATGTTATTTTTTATAGAGCTGGACATTGTTTGATCTTGAGTAGTTTATCTTCTGAGTTTTTAAAAACCTAAGGTCACCAAGACTGTTTTTTTGCTTCAAAATACTCCAAATTTTTGTTTATTGGATTTAGATATTTTAAACAAAACACAGGTTTTCATTTAAAAGTTCCTTCTTCTTCTTATAGATCCTTGAGAAATAATTTGAGTGGTTTGGATGTTTAATCTTAATACACAGACTATCCCAAACATATGCTGAAATTATAAAGAACATAACACAGGTCATCTAACAAGGAATAGAGAATTTTTCACCCACATAATGGCTGGTAAGTAATTCCCAGACATAATGTACAGGTGAAATGATATGTTACGAATTTATCGGGTACTCTTACAGATCTTGGGCAATGCCCATGAATTGTTAAAACCACATATTTAATTCTCATATATGCATTTTTAAATAAACAACATTCCCCCCTCATATATGCTGTTAAATAAACAACAAAATATTGCTACCATAAAATGTTTCCCTTGTAGTCATGGATAGTTTTTAAAATAGTGGGCGGCTACAACAGTGGTCCCCAACTCTTCTAGCACCAGAGACTGGTTTCACGGAAGACAATTTTTCCATACATGGGGGTGGGGAGGACAGCTTTATAGTCTGCCACCAGATGCCGCCTAATTGTCACTTGCCCCTCACTGAGAGGGTTTTGATATGAGTCTGCAAGCAGTCGATTTGCTATGGTCTCTGTGCAGTCAAACCTCTCCGCTAATGATGATCTGTATTTGCATCCGCTCCCCAGCACTGGCATCCCCACCCAGCTCCACCTCAGACCACCAGGCATTAGATTCTCTTAAGGATCATGAGACCTAGCTCCCTCATTTGTGTAGTTCGCAGCAGAGTTTATGCTCCTTTGAGAATCTAATGGCCTGCTCTGACAGGAGGGGGATGTGGGGAGTGGCTGTAAATATGAATGAAGCTTCTTTTGCTTGCGAACCGTTCGCCTCCTGCTGTGCAGCCCAGCCTGAACCGGTATGAGTCCACGGCCCAGGTGATGGGGACCCCTGGGCACAGAGACCTCTGGCCTCTACTCTACCTACCTAACTAACCTTACCCTATCTTTCAAAGTTCCTCAACACCTGCTACAGTCTCAAATGGTAAAAAAAAGCACCATTTTGCTTTTAGTTCCAGATCTTTTGCATATTATTTTCTTCTACTTACAAAACTCTTTAATTCCTCTGCCCCTTCCCCACCACCTGACTGGGTAACCTCCCCTCTGCCAGAGGGACTCTGACCACCCTGCAGAGCAGGCTACCAGCACGGTACTGCAAGGTGCACACTCGGACAGACACCCCAATGTGGCTGTACAAGATTAGACCCTGGCAGATGAAAAGAATCTACATTTATCGAGGTCTTCTAAAATTACATTAGCTGCCTTGGCTAGTGTAGCTCAGTGGACTGAGCGCGGGCGTGTGAAGCGGAAGGTTGCCAGTTCAGTTCCTGGTCAGGGCACGTGCCTGGGTTGCAGGCTGGGTCCCTGGTAGGGGACACATGACAGGCAACCACACATTGATGTTTCTCTCCCACTATTTCTCCTTCCTGTCCCCTCCCTCTAAAAATAAATAAAATATTAAAAAAATAAAATTACATTAGCTTTTCACCAAAATGATCGGGACTAAGAGCTGTCAGAAAGCCTAGAGAGATCGTACTGAGGTCTGCACTTGCTTGACTGCAAATGGCCATGGCAGAGCTTGTTCATCAACAGGCAGGTTCTCCTGGATCATCCCAGAATGTATGCTTACCACCTTAGGAGAGGCTTTACCTTCTGCTCAGGTAACTATTCTTAGGTAAATACTCACATTTCAAAGATTAAAATTTAAATGGAAAAGCAAAGGCTTAACACAAGGCCAAGAAGCTCTGAGAGATGAGAACAAAGAGGGGAACAAAACAGACCAGATAGAGACATTACACGGACATGGGGGTAGACAACTGACTGACTGAATACAAGAATAATGAGCCCAGATCACATAGTTATCAGAAAAATGTAAATTGAAACCACAAGGAGTCACTATAAAAATTTAATGGGCAAAAATTAAGAAGCCTGACAATTCCAAATGCTGAAAAGAATGTGAAGTAACAGGATCTTTATGTAATACTAGTGGGAGTATAAATTGGCACAACCGCTTGGAAATCAGTTTGGCATTATCCTTTAAAGTTAGACATTTAAATAACCTCACCCATCAACTTCACTTCTAGAGCTACACTGTAGAGCACATATGGTATATAGAAGAAGCATGTACATGAACATTCTTAAAAGCACCATTCCCAATAGAAAACAAAACAGAAAAAAAAGGAAACCACCCAAATGTCTATTAATAATAAACTGGATACACAAGTTTTGTTTAACCACATCATGGAACATACAACAGTGAAAATGAATAAACTACAGCTACTCAATCAAAGAGATGAATGCCAGCCCTGGCTGGTGTGGCTCAGTGGATTGAGTGCTGACCTGCAAAACAAAGGGTCGCTGGTTCAATTCCCAGTCAGGACACATGCCTGGATTGCAGGCCAGGTCCCCAGTGCAGGGTACAACAAGAGGCAACCACAAACTGATGTTTCTCTCCCTCTTTTTCTCCCTCCCATCCCCTTCATCTAAAATAAATAAATAAATAAAATCTTTAAAAAATAAGATGAATTCCAGTAATATAATATTGTTTCTAAAAAGCAAAAACTACATGACAACATTGATACCTTTTTTAAAATTAAAAGGCAATGCAACTAAATGGCATATTATTTAGGTATACATATATGTAATAAAACCAACTAAAAATAACTCATAAAGGAATGATAAATGTGAAATCCCAAACTGTGGTTATTGCACAATAAAGGAGGAACGCCTAAGTAGAAGACATCAGTATTCTCATCAGTGTTCTCATTCTTGAGCGGGGGTTGGATAATGTATATTTTAAAAATAAGTTAATAAAAAACAAAATAAGGAACAAAATTATCATAATTGTAAGAATTTTGAATGCTTTATGTATCATCTACTGTGACAAATCACCAAATCTTATATAAATAGGCTTAATATTTCAGTTAAATGGTAAAGTAACTCTTAAAAATTCAACATAATGTAAGTCTTAAAAATTTTAGAATGTCAAATTTTCTGGACTTTTATGCAAAGAAGAAAGAAATGAAAGGTTTTTATAATACCTGATTTCCATGAAGGTCCAAGACATCTAAATTTTTTAGATTCTCCAGATTTGAGATTTTCTTGATTCTGAAAATCAGAATAAGAATAGAAATGTGGTTGTATCATAAGTATTATAAATCAAAACATGTTAAGGCACAACTCATTTTAATTTATTCCCTACAAATTAAATATAGACACAGAAATAGCTATATCTATATAAATATATAAATTACATATAACTATCTATATTATATAAAAACACATTTCCATTAATTTAATTATATTGTTAAATAATTAGTCCTGCTAGAGGACATGTCCTTTCACTTAAAAGTCGTATCTTTAGAAGAGAGCAATTCTTCTTCTAAGAGTCTTAGGCAAGGCACTTATTCAAAGCACTTCCCTTCCCCTCAGAATATGACCCAAACTTCTTACCCCAGTCCTCAAGGTCCTAACCCGTCTAGCTGCTGACTTCCTCCAGCCTTATCTCCTCCCTTGCTTAGGCTCCTCTGTTCCTTCTGCTCCAGCCTCAGGGGCTTTCTTGCCATCTCTAGCCTCACAAATTCCTTTCTGTTTGGGGTGTTCACCCTCGCTATTGCTTCTTCCAGGTTTCCCCCAGGATTTCACATGGTTCACACCTTCACATAACCCAGGTCTCGCCTCAAGTATCTGCTCAGAACGGCCTTTCCAGATGACCCTATCAAAAACAGCTCCCCCTTCCCATCCCCACTGCTCTTTCCTCTGCCTGCTTTAACTTCAATGTGCTTATCCTTGCCTAAATTTATATTATTCATGTGTTTCCTTTTTTACACTCTCCTTCTAACCAAAATGCGAGTTCCAAGAGGTCATAAATTTTGATATGTTCTCTATCTCCAGGACTCACGACAGTACCTGGCACCAAGTAGGCACGCAGAAGGTATTTGTTGAATGAATGAATGAAGACAACTAAAAGGATGAGTGTTATGTATAGGGGTATTCGTAACAGGATTCTTTACCACAGAGACAAAATGAACATTGCCTAAATGCTTTCTACTGGACTCACTCGGTTTCTGAATATTTATTTAGGAGTTCTGATTTGCCATCTTTTGAAAAACTGAAATGTTGCTATAAATTAAAAAGCACAGCCTGGATGGTGCGCTCAGTGGATTGAGCATGGGCCTGCGAACCAAAGGGTTGCTGGTTCGATTCCCAGTCAGAGCACATGCCTGGGTTGTGGGCCAGGTCCCCGGGAGGGAGCATGCAAGAGGCAACCACACACTGATGTTTCTCTCCATTTCTTTCTCCCTTCTTTCCGCTCTGTCTGAAAGTAAATAAATAAAATCTGCCCTGGCTGGTGTAGCTCAGTGGATTGAGCACAGGCCTGCGAACCAAAGGATCGAGGTTTAATTCCCAGTCAGGGCACATGCCTGGGTTGCAGGCCAGTTCCCAGCAGGGGACCCACGAGAGGCAACTATACATTGATATTTCTCTCCCTCTCTCCTTCCCTTCCCCTCTAAAGATAAATAAACAAAATCTTAAAAATAATAATAAATAAATAAAATCTTCAAAAATAAAATAAAATAAAAAGCACAAAATCTTATCTCTGAAATACCCAACCTCTGTGTGTATCAGAATCACCTGGGACATCCTGATAAAATACAGCTTGCTGAGCCCACCTGCAGTTTCCAGGTTAGGATCTAAAAATTTGCATTTCTAAGTTCTTGGGCCACCTAATGCTGCTGGTCCAGAGATCACATTTTGAGAAGTAATTTCCTAGAATACAGGCCTTCTTCTTATCAAATCTCAACTCCCCCTCATATGAGCTTTGTGAGGGTGAACACACCTACCTTATTGAAAACATTAAAACCTATTCTAGGGAAATAATCAGAGATGCAGATAAAGATGAATGGACAAGAATATACATCACAGCATTATCATAGAAAAAAGTATACAATGTAAATGTCTAACAGAAAGGAAAATATTAAATTACTACATATATACTCATACAGATTATTAAGCTCTTAAAAATTGTTTTCAAAGAATATTTAATGACATGGGAAAACATAAATAATAAAATATAAATATGCCAGTGAAAAGCACCATAAAATATAAAAACAATTTTATGAAACTATGATATGTGAATGTAGAAAAAAGGGCACTACTCAGTGTTGCTAACCGTATCTTGAAAAGAAGGCAAAGGGATGACTGCATGTCCTTTCAATGTCACTTCAGAGCACTGTCAACAAGCCCACCTAAAGCTCTTAGCCTTTGCGTCAGCACGGATGGAACTGGAGAGCATTATGCTAAGTGAAATAAGCCAGGCGGTAAGGGACAAATACCTTATGATCTCACCTTTAACAGGAACCTAATCAACAAAACGAACAAGCAAGCAAAATATAACCAGATACATGGAAATAAAGAACAATCTGACTGACCGGAGAGGAGGTGGGATAGTGGGTAAAAGGGTTTTCAGTAACAACTATAAAAATGGACAAAACCAAGGGGGGTTGGAATCGGGAGGGAGGGGGGATGGCTGGGGTCGGAGAGAGATGGCAGGTAAATGCAGACAACTGTACTTGAACAACAATAAAATAAATTTTTTTTAAAAAGCTACCTAAGAATCATCGGACTGTTTACTCTGTTTGGATCAGAGCCCAAATTCTGTAAAGTTTTATACTAACTTGTAGGAAACTGATGATGCAATGTTTCTATTGCATGTTTTGTAACTAACAATCTTATTCCAGCATCCTTCATTTTCATTAGTTTCTCTTACCCTCCTTTGAACAACCTCTGTCATCCTACTGGTTTCCTCCTTAATGATTTAATGAAAAATTGGCCTGGAGTTAATATCTATTTATCTGAGAATTACACTTTTAACATTTTGGAAATTATACACAAGGGATGGAAATTGTCCCAGCCCAAATTTCTCTGATTTGGGGGATTAATATAACGTGCTTCTGTATTAACCAGAAACTCTGGGCACAACTGCAGCAGTTCTGTCACGGAAGCCTAAACACACAACACGTCTTCGGTCTTCCCACAGCACTCTACCAAGTCCGTCCATACCACTAAGCTACCCAATAAAACACTCCCTGTCTGTTGTGATTTCAAGCATTCTCTCAGCTTTGACACCTAGTGACTTTGTGACTCTGACTTCTGATTCTGATTGCCCAGGTGAATAGAAAGAAAAATAGGCAAGTCAGTCAATTAAACTCAAAAACAACTAAACATCTTGCTCTCATGAATTATCTTTGCCATAGACTCTCTTCCCACCCCCTGCAATAACATTAAAACAGAATCCTGAAGCATTCAGAGGTGAATGAAGGGATCAGTTAACCTAGGAAGCCAGGGTTAGATTAGGTACTGATGAAGAATTTACAGAATCATAGTCAGTTCCCAAATAATTGAAGATTTTTACATTAACACAAGGTGACCTGAAGGTTATTTTTTTAATTTCTACCATTAAACAAAACTGAAACTAGAAAAGGGCAAGGTTCACCTACCACTTCAGGTGCTACAGACTTCCAGGGATGTCTGACACTGTTCCTGCAGGCCGCACTGTGTTGCAGAGGGCAGGATCTGTGTGAAGGCTACGCTTTTTGGGTGTCAAAGACAAATCTCTAAGCGGGAACCTTCAAATAATCAGAGGGAAAGGCATATGGAATCCCAGGATCTGGCAGAAAGTTTTATACATAGTCCTTGGTGATGAGAAGAAAATGCAGGGAAGTTCTGTTCATTAGCCTGTGATCATGAGAGCAGCAGAAGATCTCATAAGGATAAATAGGGGATTCAGAAAGTAGAAGAGTGAGCCAGCAAGAATTTCAATAGTGAAGTCACACAGAGGGGTGGCGAGTTCATTAGTGGCAATGTAAACTTCACAAATGGCATCTGAGCAAGGTCTTTCTGGCTTAGCAGAAATATGTGCTGGAGCTGCTTGAACTTAGAGGCATCTGGTTGCCCTAGATGTTCATATCTGGTTCCACTGCCTTGGACTAAATGACCATGCAGTGCTTCGCAGTGTGGAGGGAGAAAACCTTATGGATTTTTAAGCAACAAGGGGCAACTAGTCACCCAGGGCAAACATGAGGATACAGAGTGGCAATGGTGCATCTCTCTTCTCCACAGTCCTCAGCCAGGTTTGCCTAATGATCACTGAAGAACTGCCTCAAAATAGATTTGTACCCTTAAAAAAATTTTTTTATTGTTGTTCTTAGATTTGCATCTTCAAGACTCAGCGGTGACAAAGTCAGTTGGCTAAAGAGGATTAGGCATACGCTTTAGCGGTCAGATTTTCATTGTACTGATACTTCTGAAATAATGCAATTTAGGAGAATGTGGAAAATTGTCTTATGACCCATTTTCTTTTTATTCAAGAACACTCACAGTTCTAGAACCTGATAACTGCTATTTTCTTTATGGGGACAAAATTAAGTAAAATATGGCCCAAGGCATACAAACAAAAGGATAGAGGAGTAGAAAGAGGAAGAAGAGACTGTTAGACTGCTTTTACTTGACAACGGTAAGGTTATAGAAAAGGGCAGTAGGCCCCAGACAGCTGGAGGAGCAGAGACCTTTAAAAAGGTAAAAATGTCCAACACGCTGGTGTCTTTGAGGCACGGGAAAAGAGAGTAGATTGAGAAATGATTTAAAACATTAGGAGCCAGGAGTAGCTCTAGACACTATGTTTAAAACTAAAAAGGGAGGTTTAAAATGTCACTGGAAAACACCTTACTTGAGGACTACAAGGAGCACCTAAAGGCAACAGTACTGGAGAATAAATGGAAGCCAGAGGAAGAAATCAGTAAATCCAAGGTTGAGAACTGGTAAAGAAATCTCTGGGAGAGATAACAGAGCACCTTAAGAAGGGAATGGCTTAAACATATGAAAAATTTACTCCTCACTTCCCTCAGTGAACTTCTCTGGTGGCATACTCCTACTGTACAGAGTTTGGACATCTCCAACCTTGCACAAACTACCTTTCCTCTCCATTTCTCCATCTGTGAAATAAGAGAGCTAATCTCTGAGGTCCCTTCAAGCTCCAATAGTCTATAATCCTATAATTGTCCTGAATTCCCTAATGGTACTATAATGCTGAGATTATAACACTTGACCCAATAGTAAGGGACAGACTACACCACTGCGAACTTTCAAGAAACTGCAGAGAACAGATGAGACTCTGTAACTCTGGGACATGATCTTGGAAAAATGATCTCATATTAACTACCATTGGGTAAATAAAGAGGTAATTCAAGATACATGTTGTGAGGTAAAAAAGATGGGGGGAGGGGAACCAAGCTTGGGTATCACGCTGTATCTAAACTTTATCATTTGACAATATATAAACCATTTTGAATTTTGCCAAATAGCTCTTCTTTCTAGGCATTGTAGAAAAGTCATGAATGAATCTCAAGGAAATCAGTCATAAATCATGTATCTGCACCACATAATACACCCTCATGAGAACTGGGGACATTCACACAGTATGTGATCTTAAATGGATACTGAAAACACAACCTGAACAAGAATCAATCAGTAATTTGACAATCAAAGACTATCAAGTATCTACCCTCAGTCAAGCACTAAGAAGAATCACTAGTGAAATACATATGCCTAAAGTAAATACACATGCTTAAAATACGGCCTAAGAAAATATAAAAGCTAAATCTACTATCTACTTCCACATAAGCTATGGCACTGGAAAGCAATACACACTCAATAAATGTCACTTGCTTAAACTGTCAGACTGAATCTCACAAAACAAATTATGACTGAATCTTAATCCATTCAAAAAATCTTTCAAGAGGACTTCCGGCCAAGATGGAGGCATAGGTAGACACACTGTGCCTCCTCACACAACCAAAGGATAACAACCAATTTAAAAACACAACCAGAACTGACAGAAAATCAAACTATATGGAAGTCCCACAACCAAGGAGTTAAAAAATAAACATTCATCCACATTGGTAGGAGGGGTGGAGATGAGCAGCCCAGAAAAGAAAACGTGTGGCAAGGTGGTAGCCGACTGAGCAAGCAGTCCCACATTCATGTGCAGATAAACTGGGAGGAATAACTGGGGAGCGAGGCAGACCATGGGACCCAGAATTTCAGTGTGGGGGGGAAATAAAGCCTCAAAACCTCTTGACTGAAAGGACCTGTGGGGGTTGAGGCAGCAGGAGAAACCCCCAGCCTCACAGGAGAGTTCACTGAAGAGACCCACAGGGTCCTAGAATGTATACAAACCCACCCACACAGTAATCAGAACCAGAAGAGCCCAATTTGCTTGTGGGTAGCGGGGGTAAGTGACTGAAAACCAACTGAGAGCCGAGCAAGCGGCACTGTTCCCTCTCAGACCACTCCCCCACATTCCATACAACATGGTGAAGTAGGTTACCTCACTCCAGCAAATACCTAAGGCTCCACCCTTACTACATAATAAACATGCCGAGAAAAAAAATATGGCCCAAATGAAAAAACAGATCAAATCCCCAGAAAAAATACAACTAAGTTATGAAGAGACAGCCAACCTATCAGATGTACAGTTCAAAACACTGGTAATCAGGATGCTCACAGAACTGGTTGAGTATGGTTGCAAAATAGAGGGGAAAGTGAAATAAAGGAAAATGTATGGTGAACCAACAGTGAAGGGAAGGAAACCAGACTCAAATCAGTGATGTGGAGCAGAAGGAAGAAACATTCAACCAGAACATAATGAAGAAACAAGAATTCAAAAAAAATGAGGAGAGGATTAGGAACCTATAGGACAACCTTAAATGTTCCAATATCCAAATCATAGGGGTGTCAGAAGGAGAAAAGGAAGAACAAGGAATTGAAAACTTATTTGAAAACATAATAAAGAAGAATTTCCCCAATTTGGCAAAGGAAATAGACTTCTAGAAAGTCCAGGAAGCTCATAGTGTCCCAAAGAAGTTGGACCCAAAGAAGCACACACCAAGGCACATCATAATTATATTACCCAAGATTAAAGATAAGGAGAGAATTTCAAAAGCAGCAAGAGAAAAGGAGATAGTTACCTACAAAGAAGTTCCCATGAGACTATCAGCTGATTTCTCAAAAGAAACCTTACAGGCAAGAAGGGACTGGAAAGAAGTATTCAAAGTAATGAAAGGCATGGACCTACATCCAAGATCACTCTACCCAGAAAACCTATCATTTATAATAGAAGGGCAGAAAAAGTGCTTCCAAGAGAAGGTCAAGTTAAAGGTGTCCATCATCACCAAGCCCTTATTATATAAAATGTTAAAGGGACTTAACTAAGAAAAAGAAGATAAAAAATATGAACAGTAAAATGACAACAAACTCACAACTATCAACAACTGAACCTAAAAAAAACAAACAAACTAAGCAAACAACTAGAATGGGAACAGAATGACAAATGGAAATCACAGGGAAGGTTATTAGCGGGGAAGGGGAGGAGGGAATGGGGGAAAAGGTACAGGGAATAAGTAGCATAAATGGTAGATAGAAAATAGACAGGGGAAGTTAAGACTAGTATAAGAAATGTAGAAGCCAAAGAACTTAAATGTATGACCCACGGACATGAACTAAGTGGGGCAGGGAGGGAATTGGGGTGGGAGGGGCTGTGCAGGGGAGAGGTGAATAAAGGGAAAATGGGACAACTGTGATAGCATAATCAATAAAATATATTTTAAAAATCTTTCAGAACATTTAGTCTAGTAAGTTTTTAACTATTTTTTAATTCTGAGTTGCCATCTAAACACCATGGGACTGAACATTAGCTTGAAATAAAATAAACAAAAACTGCTCCGCAACGATTACCTGTTTTTCCCCAACAAGAGGACACGGAGGGATCTTAGAGTAGAAAGCCCACTAATTTCTTCAATCTGGTTATCATATAAGTCCAAGAATATAAGCCTCCGTAGATTAGAAATGTTTTGGATTCGAGTTATAAAATTGTGTTGAAAGTTCAACAAACGAAGGTGTTCTTCTCCATCGATAATAGGACATACAGTCAGCTTTTGCCTAAGAAACATTTAAAAAGTCAGTAAGATTCTGAGCTGGCAACCTGCCTCCTCTTAGAAATATTATTAGTATCTTTGTGCTCCCAAGTTATAAGGAGAAAAAGATACATAGACTCACTTCTTGCCTCCATGAACTAAGCATCTTAGATCAAATCGTAAATCATCCCTATAAAAGCCAATATACATTGACGATGATAAATATTAAAATGAAGTCTAAGCTCTCATTTTATTTTAAAAATTCCAATACAAATTATTTCACATAAAATTGACTTAGTATCAGAAAACACTCAATGTAAATGCCTTATACAATAGAGGTTTATGATGGTTCAAAGAACCACGTCACATAACCAGAGAAATGTCTTTGCCATCAATTGACTGATAGAAAGACTGCCTAGGTAACTAAGTCATCAGGAAAAAAAGAAAAACATAAAAAAGGGTGTCTCAGAATTGTAGATTCTTAAGCTGGATGACATCAGGAAGAGCAAGAAATTCAGTCATCTACAGTTCACTTTAATAAAGCAATTTCATCCTTAATTGAACATTTCTTCAGACACGTAAGATTTTAAGTGTATGTTCACATGTTCAACACTAACTCTGAACTTTGCAGAATGTTTAAAATGCTATTGGGTAGAATGAAACCTTACCAATATATGTCTTAAGCTATATTTAAGACAGTACACCTCCATTACACAAAAAGTTATAATGTACTACACGTGAAATTATTATGTGCAGGGCCCTTTAAGAAACTGACAGCATGGATGGAACTGGAGAGCATTATGCTAAGTGAAATAAGCCAGGTGGTGAAAGACAAATACCTTATGACCTCACCTTTAAGTGGAACCTAATCAACAAAACAAACAAGCAAGAAAAAATATAACCAGAGACACAGAAATAAAGAACAAAATGACAGTAACTAGAGGGGAGGAGGGAGGGAGATAATGCGGGAAAGAAGGTGAAGAGCTGTCAAGGAACATGGGTAAAGGACCCATGGACAAAGCCAAAGTGGGGTAGGACTGAGAGTGGGAGGCGGGGGTGGGTGGGGCAGGGAAAAGTCATGGCAGGAAAATGAAGACAACTCTACTTGAACAATAAAAAATAAATAAATAAATAATAATAATAAAAAAAGAGCTCTACTAAGGTAATTAAATGACCATACAGAAATGATTCTATTCTGAGATTTTCAACAGTCTTCAAGGAAAATGTAGTTCTATTGATCAAAGTGTGAACAACTCTAATAGGAAAATTAATTAGAAATATTTCCTTTCAGTAAAATCAAGTTAGTGGAACCTTTAAAGCAAATGAATCAGAGTACTATAAGCATAAGTGAAACTCTACCAGTGATCAGAATCCTCCACATGAAAAGAAAAAATTGATTAACACCAGGTAATTACTAAATGGTACTGGTTGACAAAGATACAGTGTTTAAAACTACAGACCATGTGGGGGAGATTGAGAATAGTATAGGAAATGACCCATGGACATGACCCATGGACATGAATTTAGGTGGAAAAATGCTGTTGAGAGGGGTGGTGCAGGGTAGAGGGGAATAAAGGGGAGAAAAAAATGGGACAACTGTAACAGCATAATCAATAAAATACATTATAAATAAATAAATAAAAATACAGACCCTGAAGAAATTGGTTTAAAATTGAAGAAAAAAAATTAGGTAGTAGTTTAGTTCTTTTAATGTGTTTAGTATTTAGAATTCATTTCATGCACTCAATTATACTACCTCATTTGGTATTTCTGTTTTATAAATTATAAGTACTCTGGTTTAAAATTTATAACTTTGTGCACCAGTTTAACAAAAAACATATACTGCCTCATTTTTCCTGCTTCAGTCTCCCTTCGTTTCTCATAGTTAAATTTACTGATACCCCAGTTTCTAGTTCATCCTATTCTTGAGTCAGTATCACTAAACACACACACACATACACACACACACACACACACACACACACACACACGTTGACCCACCTCTTACATAAGTCTCTGCAACTTGAAATAATAACTTTCTTAGATTTCAAATCCAGTGACTAAGTCCCAACTTCAAGACTCACCTGCATGCCCCTTAACCCTGTAAGTCCCTGTCATCCAGCAACAAGCAAACACACACACACCGGTTTATTACCCAGTGGTCTCCAAGAGACCCTGTTATGCCTACAAAATCCCTGAATTGCTACACCTCCTACTCCATCACTGAGGTATCTATTGGATTATGCTTTTGCCTCTGATTTTCTACTTGGTGCTACTAAGCTGCATGCCTGGTACTCCAGGCTCACCCTAACTTCCAGTTAGAGCCTAGCTCTTCCATGCATTTCTTCTTGGGGCTGGATTCTACTCCCAATCCCTTGGTCTCCTGACTAAGAAACAGCACAGAAGTGCAGATCTCCCTTTAAAAATCACTGCTGTTACCCATGGCTCTCAAATAATAATCCCCAAGCACCTTGCTGCTAGCCCAGCTTTCGTGACACACATCCTGGTACTGATCAGGCCTGGTACTAATTAGGCCCATGACATCTTTGTGATCCTGCCACTTCATAAGCAGCCTTTGAAGCTGAGTCAATTCCCTTGGGCCTGACTATCCTAGGAAAACAAGTCTCCACCTGATCAAAGTTTGCTTCTTTACCCTAGAGGCCCACATGCCGAAGACCAGCTTCGCAACTGCCCAAGTCACCCCGAGCTACAACACAAGGGCCTAACTTATGTCACTACCTTAAAAATACTGGCTCCTGTCACTCTCAAGTAACTTGAAACTAAAGGGCTGGGGCACTATTTTGTCTGGCTTTTTAAAGACTAACATTAAAAATTACCACAAAATCCATCAAAACATTAAAATAATATTACGGAAGTTGTGTTAGATAACATTAGAATTTCAAAAAGCATCAATACCACAAAGATGTCAGCAGAGTAACTGCCCTCAAATGTTACTTGCTACAAAACAACATGCCACACCCTTCAGAGAGCTTTCTCCCAAATACAAATGCTCTGTGACATCCACTGTCAGGTGTGCACTGCTAAGCTAAGAAGTCTGCTTTTAACAATCTGCGGTCAGACACGCACTGCTAAGGCAGGGTTGGGACCCTTACCCACCTTCCTATTGCGGGTAACTTCCTGGACTTAAAGATAGGGATCAAGTCCTAAATATATTCACTCATTCAAAAAAATCTTACTGAAAGGGTCTTTTGGCCCAAGCTCTGTTCCAGGTGCTAAGGACACAGAACTGAAAAAAACTCCAGGTGTTTGCAGAACTTATATTTTAGTAGAAGAAGACAAATAATAAACTTGGTAAGAAAAATATGTAGTATGTTAGAAGGTGATAAGTGCTAAGAAGAAAAATGAAGCTGAGGAGCTGCGGACTGCCAGGGTGGAAAGGGGTGCAACTCTGGAGAGGGTGGCCAGAGAAGGTCATCTCTGAGATACAGACATGTGAGTAAAAACCTAGAGGAAAGGAAATGAGCCTACAGAGATGTGGGAACAGTAAGTGCAAAAGCCCTGAAATGTAAGCCTGGCGTATTCAAGGAGGTAGAGTGAGTGAAGGAGGGGTCAGGAGGCGGTGAACCTAGTGAGGTGACGGGGAATCCAACCGACCAGGGCCCAGAAGCCTGTGTGAGGACTATATTGCAAAGCTTTTTCTATCCTAAAATCCATTTTCACTGGTCATATTCTAGAATTGCTTAATACTCTTTTAGAGTATGGTCAAGCTTTTCACATTATGTAGATACAAAATTCCTCCCCATACTCCTCAAAGGATAAATACAAAATTGGTAATAGCGGTAAGAGAGCTGGATAGTTGGAGAATAAGATGAGGGATACTTATGTGCCTTTCAAATTCCATACAAAGTCTATGTATTTATTATCTAGTCAATAAATTAAAATAAAATAAATTGACCTCACCTTTCTAGGGTCAACCTGTCTGAGTAAATAATTTTCTCTTCAGAAGAGCGCTGGAGAATGGGAAATGATGGCATTGATGAGCTCACCAAATTAATATGATCACCTATTGAAAATGACAAATTACCCGATTAAGAAAAACCTTTAAAATCTTAAAACTAAAGTCACCTTATATTTGGAGAACTTTGGTACCTACAAATATCTTTTCTAAGAAAGTATAGTTTCCATAGCTCCCCATATTTGAAATTAATTACTAAATTTGAGTTTGTTTCTTTCCTCCTCAAACCTAAACTATGTGTACTGTGCATGCCAAATAATCTAGTGCTATCTTTATCCCTTTATAATGCTGACACCTAGTACTAAATCTGAACTCTCTTATAACTGAGACAATAGTCCCTCATTACCAGGTACATTGGGGCCAGCACTATGACAGCCCTGCCGGATTCTGGACTTGGAAGGTATCTGAATGGAAGAATCTCCAAATGCTGAAAAGGAGCTCATGGCAGTTTTCATGTCCAGCCCATACAGTTCTGTCACGTTTGTGGTGGATGAGATGCATGATGATTTATTACGAGGCGAAGGGCTTATTACTCTTCCATCTCCTTCAAAATATCAAAAAGTTTATCACAAAGCTACACAATACATGACTTTGCAACAGGAAATACAGAGAAAGTGGTTTCGATAGCAAATGTAAACCTCACATCATCACTTTTTTGGTATGCTCAGCTACCATCAAAGAGAATACTGCAGGACCGAAGTGGTTATCAACAAATCCTATACACTTACAGTGATGAGATTGAGGGTAGATGATACCCCATGATATTTATAGGTTCTTGGTTAGATGCTGTCTCTCCCATTAGGTAGCATTCAATCTAGTGGGCAAACCCATATGAAATTAACAAACTATATAGAACATGCACAAAATGCAGAATAAAAAATAATACCTAATGATATACTCACACATAAATACGTCTTGTTATTTTTCACTTAAAGAAGGTGGTTACAGATGGGTTTGGGGGGAGGTGGATATTAAAGGCCTAGAAGAATGTAGAACAGGTGAGAAGAGATGCTGGGAAATGACAGAAATGAGGGAGATTTGACTAATGGATCAAAGGTGACAGTATGACACCAGAGGAATTCTACTGTATTTTCTTCTATGACAAGAAAATTTCCTGAAAGCAGCAACTGATGTTCAGGGGAGTGATAAGCAATAAAATGGAAGCTAGGATTACCACAAAATCCTACTGCTTAAACTGACCAGTAAGGAAAAAAGATAAAACCAAGTGTAGGAAGTTAATTATTCTTTGGCAGGCCATCAGACAACATGATGGCAGCTTGAAATTAAGTTCCATATAGACTGTATGTATTAAAGAGCTAGAAAGCAATGGTATTTGCTAGCTTCTTCAGGTGTAAAAGGTATGAACCAAAGAATCATGCACCTAGCTTCTTGAACAAAATAATCAGTGCTCACACCTCACTTTTCTGAATATCATGAAATATCACAGGCATTCAGAATTGACATCATGTTCATCAATGAAATGGTCTGGTGACATGACCAGCTGCTAGCAGGGTACCCAAGTAACCATCATTTAGCAAACTGATTTGGAAACAAAAACAAACTAAAACTAGTCTAAGGATTAACTGATTAAGGATTAACTGGTCAGGTGAAGGAAAAACTCCAAATAATAGCCAACCTTGATTTTTCTTATTAGCATCAGAGTTACATTTTTAAAGTTCTTTTGTAAAGACTTCAAGCCAATCCTCAATTTAAGATGCAGATTTAAACTTTAAGAATTGTGATGTAGAGATAGTAACTGAACAGTAAATTTTATTTACACTCAGTGAATAAAAAATTTTACCTTCACACTTTTCCACTCCTGTCATAATCACTATCCATACCAACTATCCAATTGGTGTGATATGTATCTTACAATAAACAGCAAGAGATGAGAATGATGGAGTAGCAAAACCTTAAAATCCACAAACAAGATCCTCTAATGACTAGGAATCAGGGTGATCTGTAGTTGAAGCAGCCACTTAAATATGTGGATATATAAACACCAACATATGTATATGTGTGTATCAAAAATCCACATATATATGTGGGATGTTTCGCAAACTGCATTACTATGTGACAAAATTTTAATTGAAATAGTTCCTATTATTGTTTATTTCATATATCACTTATTAATTTACCAGATATGTAGCCTTTCTATTCCCAATTAAATGTACAAGTTACTTGAGAGACAGACCTCATTTTATATTTTTTTATTTAATTTATTAATTTTTAGAGGGGAAGGGTTAGGGAGAGAAATATCAATGTATGGTTGCCTCTCATGCATCCCCCGCTGGGAACTGGCCTGCAACCCAGGCATGTGCCCTGACTGGGGATTGAACCACGATCCTTTGGTTTCGCGGGCCCACGCTGAATCCACTGAGCCACACCAGCCAGGGTTCATTTCATATTCTTTATATTCATTTCATCTGAATTCAGTAGGAAATCAGTAAATGAACTAATTTTCCAATTTACTAAGAGTTAGCAAAAAATCTATTTTGCATATAATATTACTGTTAAAATAAGAAATTCGTACATTTGAGTGTAAATTGTTGAATGAATTCTTTCATAATTAGGATATCACAGTTGTTTAGAGGCATAAGGTCAACATTAGCAAGAATCTTCACTTCATTTCACCCTAAATACATGGACGGATGGATGGACCACAAATGCGTGAGCAGATGAATGGATGAACAGATGGGTGGGTGGCTGGCTGCCTGGCTGAATGATACAGTACATGGTCATGCATGTGTGTCCATTCAGCCTTATCTTTGCGAGTGTTTAGTAGCCAGAATTCTGATTCTAGATTTTCCAGTGATTTATCATGATCTTAAAAGTTAAGCATTGCCTCTTCCTCTCTATACACACACTTTAGAATTCTTAATTAAGGAATTTGATCAATTAAGGTTTATTTAATTGAGATTTTACTATATACTAGTCCCTGAAATATCTCTTAACAAAATTTCAAGGATACAGAGGTAACTCTTAATAGTTTTCTAAAAGGCCTAAAAGAAATCATATACCAAGTATTTGAAAAACCAGCCTAACTAAAATACAGTCTCTTTACTTAGGACTAAGAGTACATTTGGTTAATTTATACTGAACAACATGAGAGTAATGGGCACCATCAACCCCATGCAGTTGAAACTAGAACATCTGACTCCCCCAAAACCCTCAATCATCCCTTGGTGCCCACGGGGGATTGGATCAGGACCCCACCCCTGCAGATAGCAGAATGTGGATGCTCAAATCCCTCATGTAAAATGGCACAGAACAATGTATCCTCAGCATCAGCAGACTCCTCACCCTGGATGGAAAATACGGTTTTCCATCCAGGGTTGGCTGAATCCATGAAGGCACAACCCAGGGATACAATGTGCCCACTGCTATTTATTGAAAAAAAGTCTATGTATTAGTGGATCCACACAGTTCAAACCAGTATTGTTCAAGGGCCAACTATATATAAGTTCAATGAATTTTGAAAAATAGAGAAAAATGGGGTGAAATCAGTTACTATAATTAGGTAGCAGGATATAGTTTATTAAATAGAGGTCCCCAAACTTTTCCTGGTACGGTGCTACTTATAATTTTTCCAAAGTTTTATGCTTTTGGAGGTAGAATTGTGAGCAAAAGTCAAGAAGACGGCTACATACTATGCCTGACACTTTGGAGAAGGCACATTTGGAAAACAACAGGTACCAATGAGTAGTTTGTCACAGAAAATGATTTTGAATGAAATCTTTTAATGAAAAATAAATAGGTTTATTTTCCCTAAAGAATTAATTTGTGTTTTATGGGTCATTATTTACACATAAGACTTTATTCATCTCTCAGTTTCACAAAACTTAGTGCCTCCATTCTGTTTCCTCATTAGCAGACATCTAGGAATACTTTATGACTTAGATAAATTTACATGGCCAGGCATTCACAAATCTGTATACCAACTTCCTCCTCTAACTCAAGAATAGTTTGGAAAAAGTATTTAATTTTGACTCATAATTTAAAAAATAATTTAAGATAGTGTTATGAAAAATGTGAAGGAAATTCACAATGCTAACATAAAAAAACCCTACTTGAGACCTTCCAGGTTCTTTATAGCTGTAACTTTGTGCCTAATTCCTTGTCTGGCACATAACACACTCAGTAAACATGTATTCATCTGAACCAAAGAAAGCAAGACAGATGTTTCCTGAACTACAGAACTGTGGTGAGGTTGATGGCAAGTCCAGTAGTCGGCCAAGGCAGGAGTGTAGTATATAGGATAGAGAAAAATCATGGCAGATCAGAAGGACCCATGAGTAAGTCCCAAAAGTAATGAAACAAAAAAGGAAACTAATCAAATATTCATGCAACAATGAGATGAACAAAAAGAGGCCTATAACGATCAACCCTCTCAGACAGAATCCTAGGAGGTGGGGATGGTACTGTACATGAGGATCCTGCAGTGCACATTATCAATGCTAACAGTTGTCAGCGACCAACTAAAAACCCAACTGTATTGTACTAAAGAAAATTTCTCCTTAAGCTGAGAAGTGCATTTCAGAAATACAGCCAGATCATATAAGACAGTATTTTTCAAAATGTGACCCATAAACCACTCCTTCAGAATCCTTTGAATCATTTATTAAAATGCACATTTAAATAAATAAGGATGGGAAAGGGGAAAAGGGCAAAGGGAACACTAAAAATCTGCATTTCTAACAAGATCTCGGGTGATGCACCCTAAAGTTTAAGGCCCTTGATATAAAATATCTATAATTATATGCATTTTAAGGAAGGTTATTTCTTTTCCACTCCTAACTTTCTACTCTACCTATTGTTTAATTTCCTAAAGATCTATGTGCCCATACTCTTACTTTCACTAATTAGCCATTTTTCCTAGTTCTAATACAGTATTTGGAAGATTCTTTCCTATTCTCTCCTATACGACCCACCCCAAACTAAAATACAATATCATTTCTGTGTTGGAAATAATCTACTATGCTGTGGACAGAAAATAAATTCTGATTTAAACAAATACCAAACCAATTTGGTAACCAATTTACCATTTCATTTTTAATTCAAGTCTATTTGGATTTATAAAGTCAGTATTATTAAACAATATTCAAAGAAGATAAACCATATCTGATCTCTACTCACTGATAATACCTTGCCTACTTGAGTAGTTTCTTTCAAGGTCATGTTGTAAGAGTCGGCCAGGGAAGGATGCTGTTTCTTTATTTAGCCTTAATTCAACCTAAAAAAATTATTTTAAAAAATTGGATAAAAACATAAGAATTAGTCATAAAATAGTCATAAAATAATATACACCTGGCACATGCAACAATATACTGATGAATCTTCAAAACACCATGCTAAGTGAAAGAATACAGATACAAAATGCCACACATTGCATAATTCCATTTATGAAATACCAAGAATAAAAAATCTATAGACAGAAAGCAGATTTGGGTCTTCTAGTTGGTTGGGGTAGGAGACATGGGGAGTGCCTGCTTCACGGGTCCATTAAGTTCTGGAAGTAGTAGTGACGGCTGCACAACATAGTCAATGAATTTAATACCGATGATTTGTACAATTTAAAGTGATTAAAACGATAAATTTTATGTTATGTGTATTTTAACACATGCACAGAATCACAGTCAATTTCATGAGATCAGATGAAACCATGCTCCAGTCTGAGGCACTTTCAATTCCTCCAAACCCTCACCACAAACACAAGGATTTAAAGAATCATTTTCTCAAAAACAGAAGCAAAAAACATACAAAAACTAAATTCTGTTGGAAAAAATCACTGCTCTATCATTGGAATTCCTTCAAAAGTCCAATTATAACATAAAAAGATTGTATACCCAAACCTTGTAAGAAAGAATTTCTCTTTTAAATTATTTGATAGAACTGAAAAAAATAAAGTCAAATAACCTCTCATGATTAGCCACAAAAAGCCAAAATAAGTATTTTTTGAAAATTATGATGCTTTTGATTCATCCATACTATAAACATTGTAATGGCATTTGCATTGTCTTCTTATGAATTATATGAACTAAAGGTTCTCAAAACCTATGTCCACACGAGGGAAAATGAATCGTTTAGAAGGAATACGGTCTACGGCCATACCACCCTGAATGCGCCCGATCTCTCGGCTGATCTCGGAAGCTAAGCAGGGTCGGGCCGGGGTAGTACTTGGATGGGAGAAGGAATATGGATAAGGCACATCATTCCTAGAATCACACTGTCGTGCTAGAATAGGACTTGTCCAGTGAAATCAATTAACAAAGCTTTGGAGAGAATCTACTATGACCAAGTATAGTAAAGAATATTTTTATTTAACCTAGCTAACTGTTATTTATTCAAGATGATCAAGTGGTTTAGCTCACGAGTGTTCGTCTTCATATCCAGAACGTATGTAGTGAAATGCTGCCTCCTTGACTTTTGTCCTCCTCTCCATCCTCCTCATGCTCCTACTCACCCTTCTCTTGCTGTTTTCTGTGAAGTCTACCCTTCACTTTAGAGTTCCTCCAGTGACATCTACTAAACATTTTATTCATTTTTTAAAAAGTGAATTGGGATGGTTTGAGATGTACAACCTTGTTAAGGGAGAAAAATTATATTGTGTCTTGAGACAACTATGCGGAAAGTGGATATGTTTAAGTGCAGAGGTGAGATGAGAAGGAAAGAAAAACACATGTACCTCAAAAATCAAATGAGAAGCCAGAGATTATGGAAATACCAGAGATATGGGAAAATTATTTGGGAAAAACAAGCATCTCCTCTTCATATCTTAACTTCTCAATAGCATTAAGCTCAATTTATTTCCACCAATAATCTATTTTCCCCCCTTATTTTAACTGAAATGTATAGGTATGTTACCCCAAATTATTGCATTTTATCCAGGACAAGATTTCATTAGTAGTAGGACACACCATCATTCTACCCATTACTTAGAAAGAAAATACTTTCCCAAATCAATAACAATTACAATGTGCCATCAATTTTAGGAAGGACTCTGATTTAAGAAATGTTTAAATGTTTAAAAAAACCTTACCTCTTGCAATTGGTGAAATATGATTCAGTTTTTAAAACAGGTTTGTTCTGTTTTGCTTTACTTTATGTAGGAAGAAAATAAAAATTACATTTAAATTGGAGACTAAAATAAATGTACTTAAAATTTCTAGTTCAGAATCTAAAATCATGCTGCTATTGTTTTATGCTACTTTAAATCATGCTGCTATTTCTTACTTTGTTTTTTTCAGGAAGAGACGATGTTTGAATAACCAGATGAAGCCCACAGTTCACCTGCAATGTAAAAATTAAAACATAAAATATATTCTCATCTTAAACATACACACATACTCCTCCCCAAAATGGTACAAATAAAGATATAACAAACAGAATGCTTGCTTTTTGTTTGTTTCTGGCATTTGATCATGTTCCGAGAATTTGCTGAAAACAATATAATCACAATTAAGAATTAAAGCTTTCACTGTGATTTATTTTCTAAAATGTCTGCAGCAATTTAACCTTCTACTTAGCACCACAGGATTTTGACACCTGACACTTCAGGCTTAAGTAAATATCTTAATGGAACAGGTGAAGAAGATGAGTCTGTTAATAATTAATTATTTTCTTAATTTAAAAAAACTGACTAGTTAAAGGAATGTAAATGAACTTTAGCCTTTCACAGCAGTCCAGCTCCACCTTCTAGGAAACCCAGATCTGGGACATGACTGACTACCCATCATACAAAATTAATGCCCTCAAAGTGCCTTGGTCCATTCCACGAATCTCAAGCCTCCGTCACACAATAGCTTAAGCAGACTCAGCAGCAGTGGGCGCAACAATACATCACCTAGGACAAAGACGCCAGCCAGAAAAGACGAATACAAATGGAAAGAAAGGGCAAGTAAAAGACCCAACCTACGTTATTCGCAGCCCGGCCAGAAACTGAGCGGTATTTCCCAGGAATCATGGCAGCAGCCAGTCCAGAATCTGTTAGAAATGACGCTACAGCAGAGATTCAAACAGACCAAAATGGGTCAAGTACCAGGTAACCCGCTAAGGGGTTACCATGGAAACAGCGATTTCCGGTCTGGTCCTCTCCCAAATCAACTGGCTAAAACAGCCTTTAGAGCATCTAGTTATTTTTGTGGGAGCTGGGACGAGGCTGGCCACGTCGGTAGCTATGACAACCACCACTTCCGGTCCGTGCTTATTTACCGCCCACCTTAGCTCAGTACCCGCGAAATTTGTATCCCTCTGCGGGTGGCCGTCTGCTTTCGGTGGAGGACTGCCGGGAGAAGGAGGAAGATATCGAAGACCCAGGAACGCCCCGGAGTTGGGGCTCCAATTCAGCCCTTCTGGTGGCCGGAGGTGTGAGAAGGAAACGGACAAAACGCATCTACCTGCGCGCGGAGAGCACCAGGCCCCGCCTCCCTCGCAACGACGGCCGCCTGGGGGCTCGCCCCGAGGCAGCCTCACGACCCCGTTCGGGAAGTCGCAGTTGCTCTTCCCCAAGGACCAGGCCCGGTGGCGGCTGTGGGACTGCTTCGTGTGGGGCCGTCGCGCCGACTGGTCCGGGCGCAGTGACCGGCTGGTGATTGGCTCTGGTCAATTTTGACGTTTCTTCGGTGATCCAGGAAGAACCTGCGCTTCTCCCAGCGCCCGAGGCTCGCGGCGGGCATCATGCCCACTCTGCTGCGTGTGTCCTCCCCAGCACCTGCGGGGGAACAAGAGGGAGACCAAACGGGCGAGCCTGAAAAGGAAGAGAGCCCCAGACCGTCAGGCATGCAGAGGCCGCCCAGCATCCAGCCTCCGGTACGCTCCCTGGACCAGGAAGAGGGCTGCGGCTTTTTTTACTGATACCTTGGGAAAGGCTTCGTTGTAAAGGTTACCCCAAAGGTTCCCGCTGTAAAATTGGGAATGCGCTTCAAAGGTCATCACCAAGATCCTATCTAGTATTAACACTTTGGAATTGCAGTTCCGTATACCTACTCCTCCCCCAAAACCCACACAGTTGTCCTTCAGATTATAAAGTCTCCCTCACCTCCGCTTGAGAGTTTTTAAATAGGAATTTTATTTGAGCAAATCTCAAGGAATGGGGTGCTTGAAACTCTTTTTGCAAAACAGTACGCAAGACACAAGTTTGAGGAAATGTCAATTGTACATGTCAAAATGGTGGGAAAAGGGAATTGCTGATAAATAATCCCTTCCCACTGTTAAACTTTCCTTTGCCACTACCTTCCTTTAAGTTAAATGATCCTAGTAAGCTGAATTTCCCCCATCTTGCCTGCATCTGCTTGTCTATCCTTATAAGCATTGATTGCACTCATTTTGCATCTGGTCCCTACCATCTCATCTTCCTCATTTCCCATCTTAAAGACTTCCCAGCCTTTAAGAATAAACTTCAGCCCTGTCTGTCACCATTACGTAGGTAAAATTATGACTCAATTGAATCTAAATATCATTCATTTCTACAAATAAGAAGAGTTTACCCAAATCTGTCTTTTGTGTCTGATGGGTACTAGACTTATGGGGTGACCATTTCATAAGTTATATAGATGTTGAATCACTATATGGTACAACTGAAAGCAATGTAACATTGTATGTCAACTATAATTTTAATTTTTTTTAATAAGGTCACCTGTAAGTGACATTTGGCTTTAAATATACAGAAGTATTCACGGAATTTTAGAGCTGAAGGAAACCTTAGTGCTTGTGTAGTCCAAATTCACAATCTGCATGAGGAAGCCATTCCAGGAGGCTAATGATTTCCTCAAAGGCCTATAATCCTTGCTCTAGGTTTGATTATCAGACCAAAACTCTATGCAATACCTACCTGCTCCTACATTGGAGTGGTTGCTTCAGACCCTTTAATGGCATCCTGTAATTATTGGGTTGGCCAAAAATCTCTCTGTTTTTTTTCCATAAAATGACTCTAATAGCTCTTAGTTGTCTTTAACTTCATTTGAAATAATTTTGTTAGATTGTATTGTAACAGCTCTCATATCACTGTGCATGGAAAAAACATCAAAATTGGTGAATTTTTGTGTAGCCATTTTAATACTGAAGATGGAAAAATACACATTTTTGCCATATTATGCTTTATTCATTTCAAGAAAAGTAAAAACGCAACTGAAACAAAAAAATTGTTCAATGTATGGAGAAGGTGTATGACTGATCAAACGTGTCAAAGTGGTTTGCGAAGTTTCATGCTGGAGATTTCTCAATGGACAATGCTCCTCAGTCTGGTAGAGCAGTTGGGAGTTGATAGCGATCAAATGGAGACATTAGGTTGAGAACAATCAGTGTTGTACCATGTGGGAGATAGCTGACATACTCAAAATGTCCAAATCAATAAAGTTATTGGTGAAAATGAAAAAATGTTGTCTTGTTTTATGGAGAAAAACCACATGGACTTCTCAACCAACCCAATATTAGGATAAAGAACAAAATTATTAACCCAATCTATAAGTCCTTGCATGCTTTTTTGTTCCTGCTTACCACACCAGTTCCATCCAAGGCCACTGCCCTTGTTGCTCACGGCACAACTCTTGCTGATCTCCTCAACTGTTTCATGTAATACCTTGGAATTGTGCCCCTCCCATTTCCCATCAGGGTTGGAGGATGACTTATTTAGAATGCCCCTCTGTCTCTAACCTCAGGTGTCCTCTGTCCCTCATGGTGCATGGTCTGCCACCTCATGGAGGAAGCCCTTTCAGGTGAGGGGGTGTCAGGACATCCCCAGGTTGACATGGGGGTCCAGGCACTGCGAAGGGGGACAGCACGGGGGCTGGACTCCAGCTACTTGGGGACAGAGGCAAGATGACTGATAGCACTGTGCACAGTAGGGGTAAGATGGGAAACTAACAGGCACAGGCAGAGGGACCTGGACTTAAAGTCGGGGAATCTGGCTACCTGATCCTGTGTGCTCATCCTACAGGATAGGACTCCATCATGGGGAAGGGCTAAGGGGGACTGGAAGGAATGGGACACACCCTGAGCTGTGTCAAAAGTAGTGACTGGCTACCAAAAAGGGTGTTAATGTTCCAGGTGCTACCTGGGTGCTGTAAAGGGGGGAGTCCTCTTAGTAAGCTCTTTTATTTTTTAAATTATTTATCAATGAAGTCCTTTTATTTAAAAACCAGCTCAAGCATCCTTCCCCTTTGATTCCCTAATTATAGGCTCCCATTCGTTATATGTTGTATGCTTCAATAACACTCATCACAATTGTCATGAAATAATTGCGTAGTTTGCTTAGTCTTTGTCTCTCACATTAATTGTGAGCTCCATGAGAGTAGGGATCATATCTGATTTGTTCATTATGGTATTGCAAGTACCTCGAACAATATTTTGCAAATTTAAGAAATTCAATAAATATTTATAGAATGATTATGTGACTATAAGAACAATTTGTATACTATAATAGAATGTTCAATTCTCTGCCAGCTTCCCTTCTCACCAAGCTATATGCCATGCAAGACATCTGTCCTTACCTGGCACTTTGCCCAAGCACATTTATGTACATATGTGTATAGATAAATATAAATGTATAGTAAAAGAGAGAAATATTAAACCTGTGTCACACACTCTTACATCATTTTTCTTCCCCATAATAATACTATATAATCAAAAGTTGGGAGAGAAATCTAAGCTAATGAAATAACCAAATATTGTATAATATAACAAAGGCTAACTATTGAGAAATCCAAAGGAGATACCAAAATTATTTTTCAATTAATAAGTATGCCCAGCCAACATTTATAACAATCCATATTACATTAATATACTTACAGAGTTATTAGGAAACTGTGTACAGATTTTAATAATAGTTACTTTAAAAGTATATAAGGTTTTAAAAAGGGCTTATTTGGAGTTGATAGTAATAAATTTTTAGATCGGTCTGGGTTGAGAACCTCAGAAACATTGCCGAGGAAGTTTGCTTGTGCCACCTTCGACTTTACCCCCACTCACTGTTTTGCTTGTGGATTCCAGAACCAACTGACCACCATCCTACAGCAGTGACTGAAGAGCTATTGTAGGCACTGTTTTGGGTTCTTGGTCCTAAATGTAGGGAAATATAAGTACAAATGTTGTCTCTTTAGGAAGCTCGAGAAAAGGGAGAAAAGAGGCTCTGGGGAGCACTGTACAATGTGTGATATTTTGCAGCACAAAGCCGTGATTATTATTTTTCCTTAACTGTTAATTTTGCATCTTGGTTTTTTTATCCAACAATATTTTTTCACTGTTTAATTGAAGTGTAGCAAATATACAGGTAAGTGCACAAATCTTAAGTCATTAAATTATCATATACTTAACACATGTAACCACTACCTAGGTCAAAGAAACAAAACATTACTAGAATGTTACTAGCAATCTTAGCCCATCCCCATTCCTCAGAGGAACCAAGTTTGCTTTTGTTGTCATAGTTGTTGAACTTCGCGTAGTAGAATCATATGGTAGGCATTTCTTGTGTCTGGCTTCTTTGTGCAACATTATATTTGCAAGATTTATCCATACCATTGCATATAGCAGTAATTTGTTTTTCATCATTATACAGCAGTCCAATGAATGAATATACCAGAATTTTTTAATCTGTTCTACTGTTGTTGGACATTTGGGTCATTACCATTTTGAAGCTACTGAGAGTAAGATTACTATAGACATTCTTAAGCATTTGCCACATGCATACACATTTCTGATGTTACATAACTAGAATCACTGGGACATGGTAATATATTAAATTGTAGCATGTAATACCAAACAGTTTTCTAAAATACTGGTGCCAGTTTATGCTCTACCAGAGCATATAAAAGTTTATGTTGTCCCACATGTCTACACTTGGGTTGTCAGTCTTTCACATTTGAGTCCTTTTGCTGGGTTTGGTAGTGGTTTACATTGCATTTCCCATTTTGTAAATGAAATTAGAAAGGAATCACCTTTTTGAATGTTAGTCAAACACTTGGATACCCTCTTAATGATATGACCATTTTGGGGGGGTTGTCTTTTTCTTGTTGATTTAAAGTTCTTAATAAATTTTGACTTCAAGGCCTTCATCAATTAAATAAGTTTTAAATATCTTCTCACACTGTGGCTTGCCTTTTTACTCTTAATAGTGTCTTTTGGTGTACTATGGTCTTAATTTTAATATATACCAACTCATCAATCTTTTTCTCTATGCTTAATGTTTAAAACATTTTACTAGGATGTTTTATATACATGTATTGTTTTTACTTTTTACATGCAGATTTGTAACCCACTCAGAATTGATTTTTGTGTATGACGTAAGATAGAGTTTAAGTTTCATTTTTTCCCCATGTAGACTTAGGGTCATTTATTGAAAAGACTAACATTTCCTCATGGCTCTGCACTGTCAACTTTGTCATAAATCAAGTTTATATACATAAGTCCGTTTCCACATTTTACGATTCTGTCCCATTTATCAGTTTGCTTGTCCTTGTACCATTATCACAGTGCTATAAATATATAGCTTATAGTAAGAATTAATATTCACTTGATTAATTCTTCTTACTTTATTCGTCTTCATGGACATCTTGGCTATTTGGAGCCCTTTAAGTTTCCATATATATTTAAGAATTGGTTCATCAATTTCTACAAGTTATGTACTGGAAGTTGGATAGGGATTGCATTGAATTTATAAATGAATGCGGAGAGGAAGGGCGTATTGACAATAATGATTCTTTCAACCCATGAACATAGTGTATCCCTCCATCTATTTAGGTTTGTACATTTTCCTTAAAAACATTTAATGGCATTTTACATAGAGGTCTGATATACTTTTCATTACATTTATTCCATTTGTCATTTTAAATAGTATTTAAAATTTTTCTCTGAATGTGTATAGATAAGTTGATTTTTGTTGACTTTGTATCTAGAAATCTTTTAAACTCATTATTATTAGATTATTATTCAATAATTTGCAGATTCTTTTGGATCTTCTACATGTATAAAAATATCTGCAAATAGTTTATGATATTTGTGCTCTTATTTATTATTCTTCCTGTTGCACTAGAACCACCATTACTACAGTGTGTGAGAAACACAAGGTGATGGGGATTCCTCATTCCTATTTTCAGAGCATAAGCCTTTAATATTTTACTACTTAATAAGATTTCTCTGTAGTTTCCTTTTTAGCTTTCTTTACCATAAACAAATATTCTCTATTCCTAGTTCTTTTTTAAAAATATTTTATTTATTTATCTTTAGAGGAGAAGGGAATGAGAGAAGGAGAGAAATATCAATGTATGGTTGCCAAGTGTGTCCCCTGCTGGGAACTGGCCTGCAACCCAGGCATGTGCCCTGACTGGGAATCGAACCGTAATACTCTGGTTCGCAAGTCCGCGCTCAATCCACTGAGCTACACCAGCCAGGGCTTTATTCCTAGTTCTTATACAGATTTAAATCATAAAGGACGTTGAAGTTTATCAAATGCTTTTTCTAAATCTATTAATGATAATATATTTTATTCTTCTTGGGAACCCTGAAAAAAAAACACCCACTAAGAAAGTCTGCTAGTGGCTAATTCAGCTCAAATAAAAATTAAAATAAAATGAAACAGAACCAAGGGGTCATTTCTGTACAGGGGCCTCTAGTGGCAAACTGCACTTCCCACAGAAGCCTGTGCTCTAAATGGCCTGCCTCAGCACTGAACTGCTTCCTTGCGCTTTGCGTCTGCCATTTGAGTCCGCCCATATAAATGAGTTCCTGGAGTCCTATTTCAACCAATAGGAATAAAGCTCTCTCCATCCAGCTGGAGCTGAGGAGCTCTGACCAATCAGAGCAGCTGTATTCTGAGCAAGGTACCTAGGGTCAGACTTCTGTCTTTATAAGCCAGCCCCCAAATGGCATTTTCTACCGAAGACTTTATAGATTGTCTTTCCTAGGGGTCTTCTCCCTGGAGCGGACAGGTGTGGAGCAGAGCAGATCTGGCCGAGCCTGGAAGCTGGGCAGAGCTGAGGGCACCATCGAGAAGCTGCCTAGCTGAAGAGAGACCTGGCCCCAGGGCAGCCTCATGGCTATGTTGTTTTCACTGCCATGCTGTAGCATTATTAAGCTGTTCCACAGCAGTGCTGTTTTTTTCACAGCTATACTGTATTACTGTAATTGAGCTCTTAGCACTAAATAGTGTCCTTCTTCACCACACCCCAAACTGGGGATTCCTGCTGGCATTTGAATTGGTGCCAATGAGCATGGGTTAATACTCTGTTAATGTGGTGAATTATAATGTCTTGTTTGGAAAAACACAAACTTGCATGGCTGAGATAACTCCAGTTTGGCCAAGGTTCATTATTCTTTTTATATATTGTTAAATTTGATGTGCTAATATTTTATTTAGGATTTCTGCACCTGTGTTCACGAGCAAAATAGGTTACAGTATCAAGATTGTGTAAATTTGAAATTGTTCCCTGTTTTATCATTCTCTGGAGAAGTTTCTATAAATTAGCGTCATGCATTCACTAAGAAATACAGTGCTACTTGGTAGAATTCACTAATGACGATACGTAGTCTTGGAGTTTTTTTGTGGGAAGATTTTTAATGGTGAATTCAATGTCCAGAGTTTTCTGTTTGTTTTTGTTGTTTGAGAAATTATATGTGTCTAGAAATTTGTCAGTTTAAATTTTCAGATATGTTGACAAAATTGTTCATGATAATCTCTGATCTTTAAAATTATGATCTATAGTAAATTTTGCTTTTTCATTCTGTTTTTTTCCTTAATCTGCTTCACCAGATGTTTATTCATTTTTATTAGTCTTTTCAAAGAATGAACTTTGCTTTATTAGTTTTCTTGGGTTTTTTCTTTTTCATTTATTTCTATTATTTCCTTCCCACTCATTTATTTTACCTTTGATTTTTTAATTGATTGGTTACATTTATGTATTACTGAGCTAAATGACTAAGCTAAACAGACCTTTTCATATCTGTTTTTTCATTAATCAAACTTGTTTAAAAGAGAAAACTTTAGCATATCTTTACATATTAGGATGAGGTATTTCACACAAAAATGACTTAAGGATAACTAATGTGCTTATGTGAAGACAAGACATTAAATTACCAAATATTTCCAAATTTGCCCGACTGCTTATATTTTTAAAAAATACTTCCAATATTTCAAAGTTACTTGTAAAACTCATTTTTAAGAATAGTTTTAGGGTCACAGCAAAACTGAGGGGAAGTAGGGAGACTTCCCCCATAGCCCCTGCTCTCACACATGCACAGCCTCACACAGGCATAGCCTCCCCCATCACCAACGCCCTGCACAGCGTGGTACACTTGTTACAGTTGTCAAACCCACATAAACACATCATCATGCAAAGCCCATACTTTATATCATAGTTCATCCTTGGTCCTCTACTCTTTTTTTTATTTTCATTTTTTAAAAAATATATTTTATTGATTATATCATTACAGTTCTTCTGTTTCCTCCCTTCATTCCCCTCCACCCTGCACACCCCCTCCTCCACCATTCCCCCCTTTAGTTTATGACGTGTCTCAAGTTCTTTAGATTCTATATTTCCCATACTATTCTTGCCCTCCCCCTATCTATTTTCTACCTACCATCTATGCTACTTATTCTCTGTACCTTCTCTCCCCTTCTCCTCCTCCCACTCCCCTGTTGCTAACCCTCCATATGATCTTCGTTTCTATGTTTCTGCTCCTGATCTAGCTGTCTGTCCTCTTAGTTTGCTTTTGTTTTAGGTGTGGTTCTTAATAACTGTGAGTTTGCTGTCCTTTCACTGTTCATCTTTTTTATCTTCTTTTTCTTAGATAAGCCCCTTTAACATTTCATATAATAAGGGCTCGGTGATGATGAACTTCTTGAATTTGATTTTATCTGAGAAGCACTTTATCTGTCCTTCCATTCTAAATGAAAGCTTTGCTGGATAGAGCAATCGTGGATGGAGGTCTTTGGATTTCATGACTTGGAATACCTCTTTCCAGCCCCTTCTTGCCTGTAAGGTCTCTTTTGAGAAATCAGCTGACAGCCTGATGGGGACTCCTTTGTAGGTGACTGTCCCCTTATGTCTTGCTGCTTCTAGGATTCTCTCCTTCATTTTAATCTTGACTAATATAATGATGATGTGCCTTGGTGTGTTCCTTCTTGGGTCCAACTTCTTTGGGACTCTCTGAGCTTCCTTGATTTCCTGGAAGTCTATTTCCTTTGCCAGATTGGGGAAATTCTCCTTTATTATTTGTTCAAATAAGTTTTCCACTGGTGGCTGTTCCTTTCCCCCTTCTGGTACCCCTATAATTCGGATGTTGGAGCATTTAAAGATGTCCTGGAAGTTCCTAAGTCTCTCCTCATTTTTTTGAATTCTTGTTTCTTCATTCTTTTCTGGTTGGTCATTTTTATCCTTCTTCTGGTCCACTCCTTTGATTTGAGTCCCAGTTTCCTTTCCATTACTATTGGTTTCCTGTGCATTTCCATTCATTTCAATTAGTTTGGCCTTCATATGTTCCTCTAATATGTGACTAAAATCAACCAGTTCTGTGAGCATCCTGATCACCAGTGTTTTGAACTGTGCATCTGAAAGTTTGGCTATTTCTTCATCGCTTAGATTTATTGGCTCTGGGGCTCTGAGTTGTTTTTGAGCCATATTTTGATCTGTTTATGCCTGTTACCCTGTTATGTATGAGGAGCAGAGCCTTAGGTGTTCACCAGGGTAGGGCCACCCAGGTCACTGGTTTTGATGCTGTATGTGGGGGTGGGGTCAGAGAGGGACAATAGCAGTCCCCTCTGCCGCTTCCCGCTGCTGGGGCTTGCACGGTCTGTCTCACTGCTCGCTCCTTCACCAGTTTATCTGCGCACAAATGTGTGACCGTGGTCAGCCCTCAGTGGTTCCGCCCGCTACTCCACACCTGGGATCCGCCCACAGCTGCTGGTGTGCCTGGGTCACACACCCAGGTTGGTCTGGTGGATCTTTCCTGCCCGACCCCGCTCTGCTGCTGGCTATACCCCTCTTACCAGTTTAGCTGAAGGGTTCATTATTGTCAGACTTCTGTGTAGTTCAATTTTCTGTGGTTTGGCTGCATTTTTGTTGCTAAAACTTTATTGTTTTTAAACTTGATTGTGCGAGAAGGCACAGTGCTTCCACCTACGCCTCCATCTTGGTGAAAGGAAGGTCCTCTACTCTTTAAATAGTTATTTACTGTTCTGCCTCAACTTAATCGAGAAATTAAAGTAGATTATTTTCCTAATTTTCACAGTGAATTGCAGATGGCGCAGTTGTCTCACATGCTTACTTCCCAGATGCAGAATTCAGTAGAGTGGGATTGATGGAGAAAAACCAACCCTGAAATAGGGACATGTTAGAAAAATTTGGGGTAACACATTTTTGCATGGCATCAATGATTATAATCTCAGTCAAGCTAGACAATTTTCTATGCCATTATGTGCAGCTAAGACTATAAATGTCCTCTAATCAGGCACTTAATCTTACAAGTTTTACGTATAGAATATTCTTATTGTTATTTAGTGCAAAGTATTTTCCTAATTTCTGCTGTAATTTTATCTTTTGCTCATGAGTTATTTAGAAGTATATTTAAAAATTTCCAAACATGCAGGCATTTTGTGGTTATATTTTGTTATAGATTTCTAGGCCAATTACATTGTGGCCAGAGAATATACCCCATATTAATTTAATCTTTGAAATTCATGAAACTCGTGTTAGGCTTAACATAGGTTGGCTTTCATAAATGTTCTACATGCACTCGACAGGTATGTATGTCAGACACAGTGCTCCATATGTCTATGGATCATGTTTGAATATCTTATATCCTTATGGAATTTTTGTCTCCTTATTGTATTAGTTACTGAGAGATGTATATTAAAAATATTCCTCTGTGGTTCTGAATTTACAATATTTTTGCGTTCTATATTTTGAAGCTATGTTATTAGTTATAGAGCACCAATGTAATGACTTCAGCTTTCCTTAGGTTGGTGTTGGCATAGTACATATTTTCACATCTTTTTACTCTCAGTTTTTCTGTATCCTTAAGGGTTTAGGCATTACTCTGTCTTATGGTTGCCCCTTTGAAGGAAATGTATCTTTTTTCCTCTGGCTGGCCCTAAGTTTTTCTTTTTGGTTTTTAGTTTTACAATAACATGCATAGTTATGATTTTTGGTTTTATTTTAATAAATAAATTTTATTTTAATAAGTATCATCTGAGAATTTTGGTAAACTTTGTTATGCAGTTCAAATATTGCATCTGTGCCATTTTCTCTGGGACTGCAGTTAGTATTATATATTATGCATTTTTATCTTATCTGTTATTTCTTTTATGATCTTTCCTATATTTTCCTTCCTTTTGTCTCTCTCCACCTCGCTCTAAATATTTTCTAGTAATACATTCCTAGAAATTCTACTTCTTAACCTTTTAATATGAAGAAGTAATGAGATATATACACAAAGATTTATGTTTAAAGATTTCCAATAACATGGTTTTAATATATTACAGTATATTTATACAATAAAGTGTTTATAGCCATAAAATTATGATATAAAGTATTTAACAACATAGCAATGTAATGAATTAAAGGGGGAAATATAATAGATCATAAAACATATGATCCCAAATTTTCTAAATGCATAGAAAAAGAAAAAGTATACCAAAAAATGTAAAGTTGTTAACTATGCATGATGAGATTATGGCCAATTTTTAAGTGTTTTTTGCTTCTCTCTATGGTGTGAATTTTCTCAGTGATAAAATGTGTTGTTACATATTGAACAAAAGTTATTTTCAAAATCTGATTAAATTACTAAAATTCAATTTTATCAGGTATATACCTGTTTTGTAAAGATATATGAGGTCTGTCCAGAAAGTATCAAGCTGTGTACTATGAAAAAGATAAGAAACATTCTACACAGGACAATGACACCTCAGTCCCCCTCCAAGTAGGCATCTTGGGACCTCACACAGTTCTCCCAATTGCCATCTGCTGCCCTGTAATATTTTTCTGAATCTCAATGGTCTGAAATTTCTTACCTTTCAGAGGTGATTTTAGTTTGAGGGAAAGCCAGAGGTATCAGGGCACCAAATCTGGACTGTAGAGGGGCTGAATTACGTAGGTGATTCGATGTTTTGCCAAAAAGCTCTGCATGAGACCCGACACATGAGTAGGTCCGTTGTCATCATGAAGCTGCCAGTCTCCAGTTGCCCATAGCTGTGGTCTTTTGAATCATCCCAATAGTTCCCATGGAGCAGGGGTGACCAACCTTTTGGTGTCTCTGGCCCACACTGGAAGAAGAAGAGTTGTCTTGGGCCACACATTATATACAAAAACACCAGCAGAAGCTGATGGGCAAAAAAAAGGTTTTAAGTAAATTCATGATTTTGTCTTGGGCTGCATGCAGTCCATGGGCCACAGATTGGACACACCCACCATGGAGAAATGTTCAAGCTTAACACAAAATTTGAAACATATTCATCGATCGACTGGCTCAGTCATTTTGAATGAGATGGCCTCACAGTACACATGTTCACTAAATGGTGTCTACTGCCCCCAAAGTCTAGAACAGTGAAGTGGTCATTGTTCACACATGTGCATTCCAGTTCACTCTCCTTGGCTGCCAGGGTGCATCCACGTAGCACAAACCATTCTCATTATATTAACAATGGCTGGACCTTTTTTGGACAAAGCTCGTATGGACATATTCTAGACTTTAAAATGCTTGGCTTAAACATAGATGCAGCCAGAGGAAATTAGTCATAATTTTATAAACATGAAAAAAGATGAGACAAATTTTTAAGTCCTCAATAATACCAAATGTAATTATTCATGTTACAAAGAATTCTTCACAAAAGTTTCTTCACAAAGTTTCTTTAACTCGAGTATTAATAGCCTGTGTTACAACGACAAAAGATGTTTGCTGAAATATTTTTTCTGTGGTCTGGAGGCAGTTGCTACTACCAGGACTGTAAGTAAAATTACAAAAGCAGTGTAATTTTGTTTTTATTTTCCTGTAACATCTTATTTTTTTTCTTTCAGATCCTCTTACATTTTTAAGATATCTTTTTTTAGCCTCCTCCACATAATTTCTAGATACTCATTCTTGTGTTATTTTCTAAGTATACAAATCCTCCTTTCCAATTCTTCCCCCACAAATCAAAATTTTCACTTCTTATCATAATTTTCCTCAGGAAAATATAAAAATGCTAAAGCTAGTCTTATTATCTTATTGAGTATTTCTCTGTAAGTGTGAAGGACTGATGATTGGGTTTTCTAGAACAATGCTATTGTGATGATGTCCAATAATTTAATGCTAGTAGTATTATCTCAGGCAGCTGCTGATTTAGAAAAAATAACGGGTTATAAGCAAAGAGTGTAATAGCTGTAGATTTCTGCTTGACTAGAATGCTGAACAATTTATGATTTAGAAAGAGTAAACAATACTGTGTCAGAGACCTTCAGAACTTGGACTATGAAGTCAGTTTACCTGGGTTCAAACTGCAGCCTTCCTAATGTGACCTTGAAAAATGTTATCTATAGCCTTTTACTATTTGTAACTTTTGGAAAGATAGAACTGTGTAAGACAGGTTTCCTTTTGATACCATTCTCACATGATTTGCATTTTTAGATTATATTTGAAAATGATATTACGCAAATACAAGTCTATGCTGACAATCTATCTAATGATGTCACTTCGGTAGCTACTCACTGCAAAGAAGCCCAAGTGCATAAAAGTACACAAATTTCTCTAAGGCACCTTTATGGTCCTGTGGGTTTGTTTTGACTCTTCAATTGATGGATCAAGTGAATTGATCTTTCGTTTAGGAAAGACTCCAAAGTCTAACTCATAGGTAATAGTGATTGTTCTCTTCAGGTACTCAGGCCACGGCGAAAGTATTTGTGAGACCACAGTGTCCTGCAGCTACTCAGGCTGATGAGTTATGGTCTAGAATTTCCTCTGCCTTTGACATTGACTTCATTGACTCAGAAACAGGTTCAGACTGGTACATCAAGAGGAAACAGCGTGTGTGTGCCCTGACTGGTGTGGCTTGATTGGGCGTCCTTCTGCAAAGTGCAAGATCGCGCGGATTGGATTCCGGGTCAGGATACATGCCTGGGTTGCAGGTTCGGTCCCCACTAGGGTGCACAGGAGAGGCAACCGATTGATGTCTCTCTCACACATCCATGTTTTTCTCCCTCTCTTTCTCCCACCTTCCCCCTCTCTCTAAACATAAGTGAAATCTTTAAAAAGAAAAGAGTGAACAGAGTGAGTTGTTTTATATAGCTGTGCAACTGAAAAGAGACCTGTTAAAAACACAACAAATGGTTTTCAAATCTTCGCTCACATAATCATCTTTTAGCTCTTGTAAATCTTCCACTTCCAGATAATTTGACAGTTGAATTATCAGAAAAAGTTGCTTAGCTCTAGGCTAAATTTTACTTGCTTGCCAAAATAATGAAGATAATCCTTCCTACAACCCCCGTCTTTCTTTCACCTTCTTTTTTTTTAATCTTTTCAGTGGAAATAAAACAAAACCACAATAGCAACATTCCCAGATCAAAATTAAGCATTGAATATTTAAGCTTAGTGCAGAAGCAAAACTCATATGGGCCTTCTTTGACATTCATGAGTTACAATGTCACTATTCTAAATGAAGAACAATGATAATGAACACAGCCAAGTCTGATACTGTTAAATGATTTGGGGTAAAGCCAGGGCATTTACCCTTGATTATTATTGTCTATGTCATTTATTTGTTTGCCCATTTGTAATGCCATTAGATCTGTGGATAGCCCCTGAGAGCATTTCTGTTGAATTGCTCTTACAGAAAATTTTCTAAGGGAACCAATTTAAATAGAGATAGAGTTTCATATACTTAGATCACCTTGTGAATGGAATCCATTTGCATCAGTTCCTATTACAACAAGTTAATTTGATTACTTTAGAATGAAATTACTAACATCATGCAAAAAAAAAAAAAGTATTAGGTTTTCCTCTATCAATCCCACTCTATTGAATTCTACATTTGGGAAATACAGATGTGAAAGGAGGCTGCCCCATCTGCTGTTCAGCAAAAAAGTTTTTATGGCAAATTTGTATCATGAAGTAATTTGTTACAATGGTTTCTGAGAAACTTCTTATAACTCTGATTTTTTTTAAAGTAAAAGTAAACATCCCATGTCCCATTTTACACCTCCCATGTCTTCTTAGATCGGCAATGATCGGAAGAATCTGCGTGCATTTTATTCTCTAAAGTTTAAATAATACACCAAAGTGATTTTCTTCCAAAACTAATTTCATATATGATTAACTTTAATTTTAATAGAAATAATAACAAAATAAACAAAAATTAATAGAAGTTGTGAGCCTGAACAACCATTATGTAAAAACATAGCATTATAATTATTGTTGCTTTGGCTTGAACTTAAGACAACTATTTTATGTTTTAAGAGAGCCTTATGTTTAAAAAATTAAGCATGTAAATCTCCTGAAGCTAAATGCTATCAGTCAGTACCCATGTGCCTTAAACCTTAAGGAAGGGAGGAAAAGGAAGTAGCCTTTTCCCTTAATTCAAACCACAGTGAACGTTGTAGGCCCATTCACTGCCAGTTTTCACTGTCATAAGTTTGCCTCATTGCTACGTGTTAAACAACTCTGACAGCCATGACAGGACTTATTTCTTCTTTTACTATTCAAATAGGTTTTGTTTCTTCATACAAATAGAGAATATACATTTAGTGTGTCGATTCACATGATTTTATAATATTTTGTGTAATGTTTCATGCAGGAAAATAAAATACTGGCTATATTTAAAGTAACACTGGGAACTTACTTTTTATGTAATACTGTTTACTTTTAGCCTATTTTTTATTTTGTTAAATATATTTTTTGGTTATGCTATTACAGTTGTCCCATTTTTCTCCCCTTTTCCCCCTCAACCCTGCACAGTCCCTCCCATCAGCATTCCTTCCAGCACAACTCACCCACCCCACCCTTAGTTCAAGTCCATGGGTATTACGTATAAGTACTTTGGCTTCTCCATTTCCCATACTATTCTTAACCTCTCCTCTCTATCTTATGCTTCTTATTCCCTGTACCTTTTCCCTCATTCTCCTCCCATTCCCTCCCCACTGGTAACCCTCAATGTGATCTCCATTTCTGTGATTCTATTCTTGTTCTAGTTGTTTCCTTTATCTTTGTTTTAGCTTCAGTTGTTGATAGTTCTGAGTTTGTTGTCATTTTATGGTTCATGTTTTTGATTATCATCTTTTTCTTAGGTAAGTCCCTTTAACATTTCATATAATAAGGGCTTGGTGATAATGAACTCCTTTAACTTGACTTTATCTGAGAAGCACTTTATCTGCCCTTCCTTTCTAAATGATAGCTTTACTAGATCAAGTAGTCTTGAATGTAGGTCCTTGCCTTTCATGACTTCAAATATGTTTTGCCAGCCCCTTCTTGCCTGTAAGGTTTCTTTTGAGAAATCAGCTCATAGTCTTATGGGCACTCCTCTGTGGGTAACTGTCTCCTTTTCTCTTGCTGCTTTTAAGATTCTTTCCTTATCTTTAATCTTCGGTGCAGATTAAGTGGAGGCACTCTGGCTTCCTCACTCAGGTGTCTGGGTAACTAAGGGAAGCTGTGTTCTCATAGCCTTGGAGGACCTAATAAGTAGTGTTCTCATAGCCTTTAGACTGATAAACTGTCCGATAAACTTGTTCTTATAACATCAAGTGGGCTCACATGCGCAGAATTATGTTATGCTATGTAGTGTACTGGCATCTTGCCGGCTTTTTTCCCCTCTAGTACTTAAACAGGTAGAGCCCCTCTGCTAGGTGCAATGGAGACACTTGCAAGGGGATAGGTGCCATGATGGGTGCCATGCTGGGGAGCAAGGGCCACAGCATGTGACAGGCAAGGAGACATGCAGCTTGCAACATGCATGGCTCACCCGCCCATGAATAAAGGCATGCCAGACATCCCAATGGCTCTGTGAATATTATTCTGTCTGTGTGAATACCATGGACCTGCCCAATCTTGAACAGTCACAACACATTGGGCAATGTGATTATGATGTGCTTTGGTGTGTGGTTCCTTGGGTCCAAATTCTTTGGGAGACTCTGAGCTTCTTGGATTTCCTGAAAGTCTATTTCCTTTGCCAGATTGGGGAAGTTTCCCCTCATTATTTATTCAAATAAGTTTTCAATGTCTTGCTCTTCCTCTTCTCCTTCTTGCACCCCTATGATTCAGATGTTGGTACCTTTAAAGTTGCCCCATTGGTTCCTAAGCCTGTCCTCATTTTTTTGAATTATTGTTTCTTCATTCTGTTCTGGTTGAATGTCTCTTTCTTCCTTCTGTTCCAAATCAACGATTTGAGCCCCAGTTTCCTTCCCATCACTGTTGGTTACCTGTACATTTTCTTTTTTCATAGTGTAGGTTAAATGGAGGCAGTCTGGCTACCTTACCCAGGTGTCTTGGTAACTAAGGGAAACAGTTTTCCCATAACCTTGAATGGGATTGATAAGTAGTGTTCTCATAGCCTTGACACAGGGTCCGATAAACTGTTCCCATATCCTTGAATGGGCTCCCATGTGTACTATGAAGCTCTGTTGCATAAGACCTGTTAGCACTCTTCCAGCTTTGTTTGTCTCTAGTACTTAAGAAAGTAGGGACTCCCCACTGGGTGCCATGACATGTGCCACTCAAGGGGACAGATGACATGCAGTGTGCCACGCAGAGACATGCAGGGATACATGCAACTTTCTGCATGGGTGGCTCACCCACCCTTGAATAAAGTCATGTCAGACATTCCAACAGCTCCATGAATATTCTTCCATCTGCCCTAATTATGTGAACCTGCCTGGCTTTGAAGGGTCACAACACACATAGCCTTCACTTCTTCCTCTATCTTGAGACGATACTCAACTATTTCTGTGAGCATCCTGATTACCAGTGTTTCAAACTCTGCATTTGATAGGTTGGCTATCTCTTCATCACTTAATTATATTTTTGGAGCTTTGATCTGTTCTTTCATTTGGACCATATTTTTTTTGTCTCAGCATGCCTGATACATTCTGAGCCTTAGGTATTTGCCAGGGCGGGGCCACTTACTTCACTGCATTATGGAGATGCATGCGGGGGGAAGGCTTATGAGAGGGAACAATGCCACTTATTCAGCTTTCAATCACTTCTACCACTACCCACAAGCAAATTGGGCCCTTCTAGTGCTGATTCCTGGGTGGGTAGGCTTGTGTAAGTTCTGGGGCCCTGTGGATCTCTCCAAAGAACTCTCCTTGTGAGGCTGGGACTTTCTCCTGCTGCCTCAACCCCCACAGGTTTTTTTCAGTCAGAGATTTCGAGGATTTATTTCCCCACACTGGAACCTTGAGTTGCATTGTCTGTCTTGCCCCCCAGTTGTTCCTCCCAGTTTATCCCTATTCAAATGTGGGACCACATGGTCTACCATCTGCCACCTTGTTGCAAGTCCTCTCCACCCCGGCTGCCTGTCTCCACCCCTCTGACCAGTCTGGATCAATGTTTCTTCTTTAACTCCCTGGTTGTCAGACTTCCCTACAGTTTGATGTTCTGGAAATTCTGGTTATTTTTGTTTTTGAATTTGTCATTGTCCATCTTCTGGTTCTGTGAGGAGGCAAAGTATATCTACCTACTGCATAAATATTTTAAATTAATTTCTTTTATTGCCACATATGTTTAATGGGGGAAGTTGGATTTACCTCAATACTTCTCACATCATTCTTCATTTATTTATTACTTATTAAACCTAATCTGTGCCAGAAAACTATGCAAGACACTTGGCTACATTGGCAAATAAGGCAGAGAAAGATTCTGTCTTCTTGACACTTACCTTTTAGTGGGGATCCAGACAATGAGCTAGACATTGAATAGTTTGAAATAGTGATTAGTGGTCTAAAGAAAGGAAAGCAGATGTTAGAGCATAATTGGGGTGAGTGAGAGGGTTTGCTCTTTCACATAGGTTAATTAGAAAAGGACTCTCTGTAGTCCTGGCTGGTGTAGCTCAGTGGATTGAGCACAGGCCTGTGAGGCAAACCACTGCATTTTGATTCCCAGTCAGGGCACATGCCTGGATTGCAGGCCAGGTCCCCAGTAAGGGAACACAGGAGAGGCAACCACATGTTGATGTTTCTCTCCCTCTCTTTCTCCTTCCCGTCCCCTCTGTCTAAAAATAAATAAAATACATTTTTTAAAAATAAAGAAAAAAGAAAAGGCCTCTCTGGGGAGGTGACATGTGATCAGAGACCTGAATGGTCAGAAGGACCAACCATGTAATTATCTGAGGGAAGAGTATTCCAGATTTTAGGAACAGCAGGTGCTCCGGTATTTAGGAAGAACATAAAGCTAGGGTAGCTAAAGATAATGAACTAGGCAGAGAATGATAAGAGATGACATTGGAGTGGCTTGCAGAACTAGACCATGTAAGACATTTGAGGTCCAATCAAGAATATTTATTTTACTCTAGGTTTAAGTTGTATTTTAAATGTATGCTATGGATGGCTTATCTGCTGGTATTAATTTTTTATACTTAAACTTCATTGGATACCATTGGGCTTTAGGTGAAAGAAAACAGACATCTTAAGAGTATGTGAATATACATTTACATGATGGAATACTATGCAGCAGAAAGAAAGAAGAAGCTCCTACCCTTTGCAACAGCATGGATGGACCTGGAGAACATTATGCTGAGTAAAACAAGCCAGGTGGTGAAAGACAAATACCATATGATCATACCTATAAGTGGAACATAATCAACAAAACAAATAAGCAAGCAAAATATAACCAGAGACTTGGAAATTAAGAACAAACTGGCAGTAACCAGAGGGGAGGTGAGAGGGGATAATGGGAGGAAAGAGGGAAAGGTTTTCAGGAACATGTATAAAGGACACATGAACAAAACCAAAAAGGGGTAGGATTAAGGGTGGAGAGTGGGATGGCTGGGGTAGGGGGGAATGTAGACAACTATACTTGAACAACAATAAAAAAAGAGTATATAAATGTAAAGCTTGTTCCATTAAAAATATTCTCTGGGAATTCTGGAGAGATGATGGTGGTAACAGTGTCATTTTCTTCTTTTTCTTTTAAAATTACAGTTAACATTCAATATTACTTTACATTAGTTTCAGGTGTACAGCATAGTGTTTAAACATCTGTATAATTTATGGAGTGATCCGTCCTCCATGTGTCTACCACCCACCTGGCACCCTATATAATTATTACAATATTATTGACTATATTTTATATGCTGTACTTTATATCCCTCTTACTATTTTGTAACTGCCAATTTGTACTTCTTAATGCCTTCACTTTCTTTGCCCAGCCCCGTAAGCTCCCTCCCTTCTAGCAACCATCATTCCGTTTTCTGTACCTGTGAGTCTGTTTCAATTTTGTTTGTTCATTTTGTTCTTTAGATTCCACATATAAGTGAAATAACATGTTACTTCTCTTTCTCTGTCTGACTTATTTCACTTAGTGTAATACTCTTTATTTCCAGCCATGTTTTGGCAAATGGTAAGATTTCATTCTTTTTTTTAATGACTGAGTCATATTCCATTGTGTATGTACCACATCTTCTTTATCTACTCATCTATTGATGGAGACTTAAGTTCCTTCCATCTCTTGGCTATTGTAAATAGTGCTGCAATAAACATAGTGGTGTATATATCTTTTTGAATTAGTATTTTGAAATTCTCTGGATAAATACCCAAAAGTGGAATTGCTGTATCACATGGTAGTTCTATTTTTTAATCCTTACCTGAGAATATATTTATTGATTTTCAAGAGAAAAAGGGGAACAGGGAAAGAAACATCAATCACTTGCCTCCCATATGCACCCTGACCAGGGATTGAAGCCACAACCTAGGTATGTGCCCTGAGTGGAAATCGAATCTGCAATCTTTTAGTGTTTGGGATGACGCTCCAACCAACTGAGTCACCCAGACAGGGTGAGGTAGTTCTATTTTTAATTTTCTGAGGAACCTCCATACTGTTTTCCATAGTGGCTGCACCAATCTGCATTCCCACCAATAGTGCATGAGGCGTCCCTTTTCTCCGTGTTCTCACTGACACTTGTTTTTTTTAATTTATTGATGATAACCATTCTGATAGGTATGAGGTGAAATCTTCTTTGTCTCACAGCCTTTGTAGTTTTTCTTTGAGGATTAGTGACATTGAATGTCTTTATATGTCTCTTGCCCATCCATATGTCCTTTTTGAAGAATTGTCTATTCAGGTCCTCTGCTCATTTTTTATTTTTATTATTAGTCTTTTGGTGTTGGGTTGTATGAATTTATAAATTTATTAACCCCTTATTGGATGTATCATTGGCAAATATCTTCTTCCAGTCAGTAAACTGTCTTTTTGTTTTGTTGATTTTTTTCCTTTGCTGTGCAAAAACTTTTTAGTTTGATGTAGTGCTATTTGTTCTTTCTTTTATTTTCTTTGCATTAGGAGATACATCAGAAAAGTGTACTTGAAAAGAATGTATATTTTGCTGCTTTTGAGTAAAATGCTCAAAAAATGTTAATTAAAGCAAATGTTAATTAAATGTTACACATCAGGTGTAATGTGTCATTTAAGTCTGCTGTTTCTTTGTTGATTTTCTGTCTGGAAGATCTATTCATTGATGTCAGTGGGGTGTTAAATCCTCTTCTATGACTCCATTACTGTTGATCTTTCCTTTTATGTACATCAAGATTTGCTTTGTATGTTTAGGTGCTCCTGTGTTGGGTGCTTAAATGTTTACAAGGATTATATTCTCTTGTTGGATTGATCCCTTAATCATTACATAAGGCCCTTCTTTGTCTCAGATTATAGCCTTTGTTTTAAAGTCGGTTTTGTCTGATATAAGCATTGCTACCTCATCTTTTTTTTGGTTTCCATTTGCATGAAATATTTTTTCCATCCCTTTACTTCCAGTGTGTGTGTGTGTCTTTCAATTCGAAGTGGGGGGTCTTGTAGACAGTATTTGGGTCTTTTTCTTATTCATTCAGTTATGCTGTGTCTTTTTGTTGAACATTTAATCCATTTATATTTAAAGTGATTATTGATAGTTATGTACTTATTGCCATTTTATTATTCATATTTTTATTTTACTTTTTCCTTTATTCTTCTTAAAGAAGTATCTTTAACTTTTCTTGTATTACTGGTTGAGTGGTGTTGAACTCAGCTAGCTTTTTCTGGTCAGGGAGATATCTTTTTTCCTTTTTTAATGTCCCCAAGAAAACAGAAGTTCCTATTCTGTTAGTGGTAAGAAAACCTATATAATATTATCACTCCCATGGTTAACACATATAAATTGGGGGGGAATATACTGAACAACTCTGAGGAAGCATCAGAAACAGAGGATCGACCTTGAAAGCAGTGAGTGACTGCAGTGGATGAGTGGGCCTTTCTGCACCTTCCCACCTGGATGCACTTCCATTGCACAGCATGAAGGACAGCTAGAACTCAAGCAGAGAGATGAATTTTTACTGGCCTGTGAAGCCAGAAGTGAAAATAAGGCTGCCAGAATGAAAAGTGATGGGGCAAATCATGGAAAAGTGGAAGTCACTTCAGAGGAACTCCAAAATCTGTTTATAAACTTCACCCAAAACTTTGACTAATCACCGAGCTACACATGTGTTGTATGAAAAGATGTAAGGGGCCCAGCCGAAGCAGCAGCTGGAAGCCTTAGCTTAGCTGCTACCCATCACAGTGGAAACAGAATTTAGAGTTTGAATCCAGCCAAGCTAACTGGCTGCCAGAAAAAAATCCACCACTCTTTGGAAGAAGATAGCAGAATTCATCTTCCAAAATATCTGGTATAAAGTTAAAACTACTAGTTATGTGGGGAAAATTGAAAAATATGACCCATAAACAAGACAAAAAGGAATCAAAAGAAACCAACCCCAAAATGATCAGAAGTTGGAGTTAGCAGGAAGGAACTTCAAAAGAGCTATTATAGGTATGTTCAAAATGGAAAATGCAGCAATGAAGAATCTCAGCAAAAAAAAAAGAAAAAAAAACTAAAAATGAGCCAAATGGAAATTCTAGAACTGAAAAAAAGATAAGCCATCAAAACTGACGCAAGAAAACACAGAAAATCTAAATACGTAGTTCTATGTTCATTACTAATTGAATTTGTAATTATTCTTTCACAAAGAAAATTCTAGGCCCAAATAACTTCACTTACAAATTGTATCAAACACATTTAAAAATGGCAATGATACACAGCTGTTTTAAGACAAAAGGACTAGGGAACATTTCCTGTGGTGAACTCTGGCCAGCAGAGTCCGCCTGTTGTGGCTGACGGCGAGAATGAATGCACAGGCAACAATAATCCTGTGGAGAAAAAGGGAACAGGAATGACTGCTCTCTCAAGGGCAGAGTGCCTATGGTGCCTCGGCCACTCCCTCAAGAGGGGAGCGCCTCAACCCCTGCCTACACAGGCTTTTATTATTTTCCTTGGGTCTCACATCAGAGAAAGATTTATTATCTATTACATAGAATGTTATTGTCTACATTTTAAGTACAATGAAGAAAATAAAAATAATATGCAGAGGGGAATGGTGATGAGCTGATGAGTTTTCCCTATCCTTGGGAAAATTCATACAGGCTTTGGATATTACCTTGAAGATAGACAATACACATTTGTTGTTTTAGACCAGGGCGATGGAGTTTTAGCAAGAGCTAGCCATAACAGTCTGTATGCATTTTCTAGGCCTGATTCCCATGGGAAAACTCAGTTTGAAGGTCTGGCTCCTGCCCACCACTTCTCTTCTGTAGGTTTTCCATTCAGAGATGAGTCACATTTGCCAGACTTAAACAAACTGGTCCACTACAATTTTCCATATCATGTTATGATTTGAGCATTATCCTATTACCAAAACCATGCAAAGACATTTTGAAAAAAGAAATTACAAACCAATATCCCTTGTGAAAGTAGATGTAAATGTCCTTAACAAATTATTAGCAAACATATTCTGCAATATACAAAAAGAATAATACATTATGTCCAAGTATAGTTTCACTCAGTAGTGCAAGGTTGACTTTAAATTAAAAAATTAGTGAAAGAATGGACATTAAAAGCAGAAAGGAGACAAATCTTATGATCATCTTGTTAGATTTAGAAAGAACAGTTGACAAAAATCAACGTCCATTCATGGTAAGAATTCTCAGCAAAGTAGGAATAGAAGGGGACTTACTTTCTCAACATGATGCATTGCAACCATAAAGTATATTCCAATTATATCATAGTTAATATTCAAGGGCTGAAAGCTTTCTGTCTAAGATTAAGAACAAAGTAAGGATGTCCATTCTTCCATACTTCTATTCAACATTGCACTGGAAATCCTAATGAGTGTAATAAAGGCAGGGAGTGCATAGAAATTTACAAGGAAGATATAAAACTGTCATTTTTTATAGATAACATGATCATGTACATAGAATGCCTATGGAATCTACAAAATGTCCTAGAACCAATAAGTGAGCTTAGTAAAGTCAATGTAGAAAAATCAGCTGTATTATTATTACTAGAAAGAAAGAATTGGAAAGTGAAGTAAAAAGCAATACTATTTACAATAAAGAAATGCAAAGGATTTAGAATAACCAAGTGTTAGAGAAAGTAAGAACAAGTGGAACTCACACATGGTTGATGTGAAGGTGATATGGGATAACCACTTTGGAAAACAGTTTGGAAAACTGTTTAAGCTAGGAGACCCACATCATTCAACCAAGCAATTCTACTCCTAGGTATCCAAAAACACATTAAAATTTAAAAGGTCTGTCTGGAAAAAGTCCAGCCATGGTTAATATAACAAGAACGGTTTGTACCACATTGATGTAACCTGGCAGCCAAGGAGAGTGGACTGGGATACATATGTGTGAACAATGATGACTTCACTGTACTAGTCAGTGGGGGTGGTAGATGCCATTGAGTGAACATGTGTACTGTGTGGCTGTAACATTCAAAATGACTGAGCGAGTGGAGCAATGAATCTTTATCAAATCTTTGCATTAAGCTTGATCATTTCTCTGTGGGAACTATTCAGATGATTCAGAAGGCCACAGCTATGGGCAACTGGTGAATGGCAGCTTCATCACTACAATGTTCCGCTCATGTATCATGTCCTGTGCAGAGTTTCTTGGCAAAACATTAAATCACCCAGGTGACTCAGTCCTTCTACAACCCTTTGGTACCTGTGATTTCTGGCTCTTCCCAAAACTAAAATCATCTTTAAAAGGAAAAAGATTTCAGACAATGGATGAGAGTGCCATGGGACAGCAGATGGTGAGTAGGAGAACTATGTGAGGTCCCAAGGTGCCTACCTGGAAGGGGACTGAGGTGTCATTGTCCTGTATCTTTTATCTTTTGTATCTTGTATCCTGTATCTTTTAAATAAATGTCTCAATTTTTCATAGTACATGGCTTCATACCTTCTGGACAAACCTTGATGTGCACACAAAGACTTTTACACAAATGTTCATAAGAGCCAAAACCGGAAAACAACCCAAATGTTCATCAACAGGTGAATAAATAAGCAAGTAATATTGTAGACATGCAGTTGAAACTAATACCAAATTTAGAACAATAATTAAAAAAAAAACAACTTCCAGCCAAGATGGAGGCATAGGTAGACACACTGCACCTCTTCACACCATCAAAATTAGGGACAACAAAAAATTTAGAAACAAAAAAAACAACCAACAAACAGAAAGTTGAACTGTGCAGAAGTCTGACAACCATTCAACCAGACCAGTAAAAGGGGTGGAGTCGGTGACCAGTGGAGAGGGGTTGCAGCAGGAAAAAGTGGTGGCTAGCAGACCCCGGACACGGGGAGACAACGAGCTGACCCAGTGAGGCGCACAAGGCAGCCAGCAGACCACGGTCCCACATTTGTGCACAGATAAACCAGGCAAAAATGGGCAGAGAGACAGACCATGCAACCCAGGGCCCCAGCACCGGAAATAAAGCCTAAAAGAACCGATCGAAAATACTGTGGGGGTTGAGGTGCTGGGAGAGACTCCCAGCCTCACAGGAGAGTTCATTGGAGAGAACCACAGGGTCCTAGAATGTACACAAGCCCACCCACCTGGGAACCAGCACCAGAAGGGCCCAGTTTGCTTGTGGGAAGTGACAGAAGGGACTGAAATCCAAAAGAGAGCAGAGCAAGGGCCATTGTTCCCTCCCTGCCCCTGCCCCCACATACAGCATCACAACCCAGCAACTGGGTTGCCACCCTGCCTCCAACATGTAAGGCTCCACCCCTCACTACATAACAGGCAGAAACAGACCTAATCCCTATGGCTCAAATAGAAGAACAAATCAAAGACCCAGAGCCAATACTTTTAAGCAACCAAGAGATAGCCAACCTATCAGATGCAGAGTTCAAAACACTGGTAATCAGGATGCTCACTGAATTGGTTGATTTTGGTCGTAAATCAGATGAAAAAATGAAGGCTACACTAAGTGAAATGAAGGAAGATGTACAGGGAAACAATAGTGATGGGAAGGAAACTGGGACTCAAATCAATGGAGTGGTTCAGAAGAAAGAAACAAACAACTAAGCAGAAAAGAATGAAGAAATAAAAATTTTAAAAAATGAAGAGAGGCTTAGGAACCTCCAGGACATCTTTAAATGTTCCAACATCCGAATTACAGGGGTACCAGAGGGGGAAGAGGAAGAGCAACGAGTCGAAAAGTTATTTGAACAAATAATAAAGAAGAACATCCCCAATATGGCAAAGGAAATAGACTTCCAGGAAATCCAGGAAGCTCAGAGAGTCCCAAAGAAGTTGGACCCAAGGAGGAACATACCAAGGCACATCATAATTACATTAGCCAAGATTAAAATGAAGGAGAGAATCCCAGAAGCAGCAAGAGATAAGGGGACAGTCACCTACAAAGGAGTTCCCATCAGGCTGTCAGCAGATTTCTCAAAAGAGACCTTACAGGCAAGAAGGGGCTGGAAAGAAGTAGTCCAAGTTATGAAATCCAAAGTCCTACATCCAAGATTGCTCTTTCCAGCAGAGCTTTCATTTAGAATGGAAGGGCAGATAAAGTGCTTCCCAGGTAAGGTCAAGTTCAAGGAGTTCATCATCACCAAGCCCTTATTATATGAAATGTTAAAGAGACTTATCTAAGAAAAAGAAGATAAAAATATGAGCAGTGAATGGACAGCAAACTCACAGTTATTTACAACCACACCTAAAACAAAAACAAAAACAAAGCAAACAACTAGAACAAGAACAGAACCACAGAAATGGAGATCACATGGAGGGTTAGCAACAGAGGAGTGGGAGGAGGAGAGAACATGATGATTCATTTCAAAAGAGTACACAGTGACTGAGTTTTTAAGCCTGGGTAACTAAAAATAACAGTACAATTAGAATGAAGAAGAAGCCAATTTGGGGAGCAAGAAAGGAGTCACTTGTCTACAGAGCTTACCCTGATCTTATTCTTACCTCTCTTTTAGGATTGGATTAAATGTCACTGCATATACCAAAGCTGTCACACTTAGCCCATCACAGCATTTATCACTGTATGCTATAAGGGGCTGTTGACCAACCTCCCCTACTAGACTCTTGTAAAACTTGAAAGTAAGGACTGTCTTTCAATCGTGCTCATGTACACCAAGCACAGTTCTAAGGGCCTAAGGGTTTTGCATATGTGCTTGGCACATAGTAAGTGCTTCTAAGTATTTGCCAGATGAATACCGAATGTGGGTTTGACGGGGTAATGGAACAGCAAAGCAGACGCCTCTCAGGCGGTTTAGAGTGGTGAGGCATGGTGATGTAGAGTGGGAAGCATTCCATAGAAGTGGTAGTTGAAACCACAGTGGAAGTTCCCAGAGGGAGAGTTTGTAAACCTGCTGTAGCACTTCAGGTCTTCACTACTTACCTGGCAACATTGCTCCAAAATGAGAAGCAAAAGGGACCAAGAAAAATGCATACAAGGGTGCATTATCCATTAGTTGAATGAACAAATTCAGTTAATTGGCAAAAAAATAAATAAATAAACAAATCCCAACCAACCCAAAACTCTGTCTGGCATTTTATGCTGCATCATCCCTTTCTGTACCAAGAATAATGAACCGATGACATTTGAGAAAGTGGTAGACAAAAAAATAGAGAGAGGAAAGTATCTTGGATGCATCTTTTGGTTTTCTCCCTTCACCCTGGCTGAATACTGAAGTTTGAGTCCAGTCTCTACCATTTATCAGCTACTTGAGCCTAGACAAGTTACTTCATCTCTCTGGGCCTAAGTCTTCTCATGTGAAAAATTGTGATTTTAGTAACCAGATCATATAATCATATTTTTGCTGTGAGGATTATGTGAAGTACCACATGCAGCAATCTCTGAACAGGATGGTGGTTTAAGAGGATGGATCTGTAGGCCACTAGGTGGGCTTGCTTTCTGTCTCTGCCACTTAGTAGGCAAGTTACTTTATCTTTCTGTGCCATTTCCTCATGTGCAAAGTTAGAGTATTATTAGTATCTTTTTATCATAGGTTTGTTGTGAAAATTAAATGGATATTAGTCACTTAGAACAGTGTCTGACACACAGGCATCATTATGTCAGTGTGAGTTGTAATCCCCCCACCCCCTTGCTCTGCTCTCTCCATTCCCAGGCCTGTCTGCAGTTACACTGTCTTCAGGGGCTCTCACCCATCAGGAGGAGACTACTGGAGGTTTCCTAAGTTCACAGCGACACTAGAGGGGGTTTCTGAGCTAAAGTACTAACAACTGCAAGGCAGCAAAACCACAATTTGGGAGCAGAATGAGACTTTAGGGATGATCTAATCTTGCTCTTTCATTTTGCATGTAAAGAAACTGAAGACCAGAGAAGTTATCTGAGGTAATTTCTGCCTGCAATTGTCTCAGCAATCCAGTTCCCCCTTTTACGGCAAACAATAATAAAGCCGCATGTCCTTACAAATTCTACTTTTCTCTAAACTTATTTGAATAAACCCAAATGATTCTGTAACTGCCATTGGTGCTGGAGCAAGCTGCTGCCATTCACTGACTCCTCTGTCAGCACCTAGTAGCTACTCAGTTAATATTTGTTGAATGTATGGTAGTGACCTATCATGTTAGTAAAACTCTAGAGCAAGGGTGTCAAACTCATTTTCACCGGGGCCACATCAGCCTAGCAGGGCCAATGTGGGGCCGAATGTAATTTTAGGACTGTATAAATGTAACTACTCCTTAACTGTTAAGGAGTTGAAATTGCATTCAACCCTTTAAAGGCAACCTGGTGAAAATGAATCTGACACCCCCACGGTAAAGATTTCACATCTTCCTCAGTGCTGGTTCTAACGCTCTCTGAATAGGATTCCTCCTAACCAACACAGCCTCATTCCTTTCACACATATGCCAATCCTTTACTTCTTTTTCCAGCTTCCATGAAGAGGTTAGGTCTGGAAAGAACTTTGGGAAAATTATCCAGTCAAAATCTCTCATTTTGTCAGAGAAAACTGAAAGAGGTAATTTGTCCACAATGATTGGTTTTGATTTGTGTATAAATACATTCTGTCATTTCCAACGATATATAACTTTTTAATGTTATAGGAAACATAATTGATAAACACATAATTTTTTAAAACTATATTTGTAAAATGTCTCTATTGTGAATAAAGCCTGGTTAACAGCAGAGCTGGCTTATCATCTTTACAAAAAACTCAAACCACTTCAGGAGACTATCGCGTGTCTTTCACCTGTCCTTTAAATGCTCCCTGACCTTCTCTCCAGGTCGTGTTCTCATGCTTATTATTAATGTGGATGACTTATTTCTGGGAGCAAACTTGCCATCCACCTCCATATTTTTGTCCTGATTCCAGCTCCAACAACTAACCTACCCTTTGCTACTTGTTCATCTCACCCTTGGTGCCTCCTAGCTCTTAGTCCCTGCCCTTGAAAGGAAAACATAGGCTCTCTTTCCCTTGAACCAGCAGAGGTAGGTGTTCAGATGCTCATGTTGTCCCTGTCTCCATGGTTTCAGAACATGGATCCCAACATCTAGGACACCAAGATTACTCCAAGATGGTGCTTGCTGTTCTACTTGGATTCTCAAAAGTGACTTTGAGAGAGCATAACCCACAGCAGTCCGTAAGGAGAGCATTCCCTGGCTGGAGTAAATGACATCAGGCACTGTTCTGCTAATACCACCTAGGAAATGAATAATTTTTATAGCCAAGAACTGTCTCCTTGATATCCCATCCTTTTCTCTTTAGTTCTGAGGACTTATTGGTTTATTTATTTACCAACCTTACTATCTAGTTCTAGTGTTTTTTTAAATGCCCATAAATTCCACTTCCATTGAGAGGTGAAATCTATTTGTTCACTGTTTGAATCTGGTTTGGCCATGTGTCTCACTTTCACCAATGGGACATTAGCAAAAAAGATGCTGGCTGAGGCTTTGGAAGTACCGGAGCACCAGTCTTATCCTCTTGCTATTCTTGGAAAACTTTCAGCAAAATGGGAATGAAGGGAACACACCTAAACATAAAAAAGGCCATATATGACAAACCCACTGCCAACATCATACTCAATGGGCAAAAACTATAAGCATTCCCTTTAAGATTGGGAATAAGAGAAGGATGTCTGCTTTCACCACTCTTATTCAACATAGTACTGAAAGTCCTAGCCACTGCAATCAGACAAGAAATAGAATTAAAAAGCATCCAAATTGGAAAGGAGGAAGTAAAACTGTCATTATTGGCAGATGACATGATACTATATGTAGAAAACCCCAGAGATTTCACCAAAAAAACTACAAGAACTGGTAAATAAATCCAATAAAGCAGCAGGATACAAAATTGATATCCAGAAATCAGTTACATTTTTATATGCCAATAATGAATAATTGATAAAATAATCCCATTCACAATTGCTACAAAAAGAATAAAATACCTAGGAATACACCTAACCAAAGATGTGAAAGACCTGTACTAGGAAAATTATAAGACACTGAAGAAAGAAATGGAAGAACATACAAATAACTGGAAGCATACAACGTGTTCATAGATAGGAAGAATTAACATCATTAAAATGTCCATGCTACTCAAAGCAATGTAAAGATTCAATTCAATTCTTATCAAGATTCCAATGGTGTATTTAACGGAACTAGAATAAATATTTCAAAAAATTATATGGAACCACAAAAGGCCCTGTATAGCAACAGCGATCCTGAGAAAGAAAAACAAAGTTGGAGAAGTCACACTACCTAATATGAAATCATATTATGAGGCCATAGTAACCAAAACAGCATGGTACTGGCATAAAAACAGACAGATCAGTGGAACAGAATGGGGAGCAATTAGTATTTTCCTGTTTCCTTCTCTACTTCACACTCATCCTTTTATTTTATCATAATAGGTTTAGTTAGCCATTGTAACTGCACATGATATTTTACCTCAGTGATGGCATTGCAGAACACAGTTAATAAAATTGAGTCAACTGCAGGTTTAGACTTAAGTTACCTCTGCTTGACTTCATCATTTGGAGAAGTCACTGTGAGTCATTTCTCTCACAGGTTTTGGAATCTCTTGGGAAATAAAGTCCTCTTTTGCTCTGTACACAAATCCACTGCATGCTTTCAGACCCAAATCACTCTCCTCACGGATGTGACAGCTGTCTTAGATTCTGCCTACGGATTTTTTTCTGGTCTAAATTCCTCTTTTATTAAAGTGGCAATAATTTTCTCCTTCTTGGAATTTTTTAATTATTTTAGAACACAAATTTTTGGAGAAACTGTATCTACTAAATTGTATCACCATTTTATTCCCAACATCATTCCAGGCTTCTGCGCCACAAATCTGGCCCCTCAAATTGAACCCCTCAGAAAGTTACTTCCAAGTACTCATCCCCCAGTTTCATCTCTTCACACAATATGAATATTTTTTTTTACTCATTCAAGAAACTGAGTAGAAAATCAAACATGACAGAACTAGCCTTCCCCATGAAGATCTTATGGCATATTTTAAAATTCTCAAAACCAATTCCAATCTTTCTTTAATTAGAATTTGGTTCCCCAAAGTGAAGAGGATGAGATGATGACCTTAAGTGGGATAAGATTACCTAACAGGCTTTTCCAAATAATCCTATCCTGAATTGTATTACTCTTTGGAGTCGATGCAACTGTACTTGAATTTGACATATCATAAAAAGTGGTAACCAACTATATGGCATTCACTCATATTTCTAAAAATAAAAAGCCACAGTTGACCTAGTGTGATATTGAAGCAGAATTTTTATGCAAAGTGGCCTGCTCTGCAGCAGTCTTTCCGAATTTATGTTGCTGATGACTCACCATTCCAATTTTCTAGTCTGTAAATCAATGGCAAAAACTCTGCATTTTATTTGCCATCAGTCTTTGCTGCCGGAGCCCATACAGGGTTGCTGTGGGAAATGATAAGGCTTGGCTTAGTACATGACAAGGCTTTGGCACGGACACTTTCCAAACTCAAACTCTCTGGATTCTTAACCACACTGCTTCATTTTCTGAAACTCAGAGTGTAAAATATAGAACACATGTAGGACTTCTGGTCAAGATGGAGAGGTAGGTAAACATTGTTTGCCTTCTCTCACAACTACAGCAAAAATTGCAACTAAACTAGAAAACAACTGTCACCTAGAATTGTCAGAAAATTGAGCTGTATGAAAGCCCAACAACCTAGGAATTAAAGAGGTCACATTCATCCAGACTGGTAGGAGGGGTGAAGACCCAGAGACATGGACTTGGAAGTCCCACATCCGCATGTGATGGATAAAAATCAGGAAGGATACCTTGGGAGTGAGGGAACCCAGCCCCACACCAGACCACCCAGTCCAGCGTGTCAGTGTCAGGAAGGTAAGTCCCCATGACTTCTGGCTGTAAAATCCAGTGGGAGTTGGGGAAGCAGGAGAAATGCTGGATTCTCAGGTATCTCCTCTTAAAGGGCCAGTAACAGACTTAGGACATACACAGACTCATTCCCTCTGGGCTCCAGCACCAGGGAAACAACTGAAGAACCCCAGTCACATACAGGGAGAAACTGAAGGTTCTGGCATTGGGATGAGTGCTGGTGGATATCTTCCTTCCAGATGAGACTCCAGAGGCCATGCACCAGCATTGTCCCCTTTCTGAGCACTCAGCCACACAGAGCCACAGAGCAGTAACACCATATCAGACTCCATCAATCTGGTTCCCACTGGTGGCCCAGCCCTGGTGATTACTTAAGGCTCTGTCACATCTAACTTACCTGCTTTCTACAATAAGTCATGCTACTAATACAGGGAGTGAAAGCAGCTCTACCTAATACATAGAAATAAACGCAGGGAAAGAAACCCTCATACATAGGGAGGACCACACCAACACATCATAATTAAAATGCCATAGAGAGAAATCTTAAAAGCAGCAATAGAAAAGCAGAGAGTTACCCACAGGGTAGTTCCTATAAGACTGTAAGCTGATTTCTCAATAGAAACTTTGCAGGCTAGATGGGGCTGGCAAGAAGTATTCACAGTGATGAAAAGCAAGAAACTACAGCCTAGATTACTCTATTCATCAAAGTGGTCAATGAGAATCGAAGGGCAGATAAAGTGCTTCTCAGATAAGGTCAAGTTAAAGGAGTTCATCATCACCAAGTCATTATTACATGAAATGTTAAAGGGACTTATTTAAGAAAAATATCGAAATTTTGAACATTAAAATGGCAATAAATTCACAACTATCAACAATTGCATCTAAAAAACAAACTAAGCAAACAAGCAGAACAGAAATAGAATCATAGATATGGAGATCTTTTGGAGGGTTATCAGTTGGGAGGGGAAGTGGAAGAGTAGTGGAAAAAGTGCAGTGATTAAGAGTACAAATTGGTGGGTACAAAATAAGCAAGGGGATGTTAAGAACGGTATAGGAAATGGAATAGCCAAAGGCTTATATATATGACCCATGGACATGAGCAAAGGGGGAGGGATTGATGGACAGAATAGGTGTATCAGGTGGAGGGGGGCAAAGGAGGAAAACTGGAACAACTGTAATAGCATAATCAATAAAATATATTTTTAAAATAATGTAAAAAAATAGTAAGTTTGGGGGGTAAGAGCCAGTAATCAAGCAGGAAACTTTCCAGTAAATAATTCTTTTTTTCAGCTGCAACTCAGTGTTTTAATTCGTGTTATTTTCCTATTAATAAAAGCAACAATGCCTTTAGTGTTGGAGATTAAGAAAAAATGAACTTATGTGAATAAACAAATAAAAGTCACCTGCTAATTTAAGACACAATTGCAAGGAAGAGGAACCCTCTCCAACTATAATATCTCGAGGCAAAAAAGGGTGATTGTTGGAAACTCAGCAGAGACAAAAGCATTGCAGTTTGATATTTATGACATTTCCTCACCATGCTTTCTAGGGAAAGATTGTGTGTGCCTGAGCACCTGCAGGTGCTGCTTAGCTACCGAAGCTATGATAACCCACAAAGCCTCACATCTGCACCGAGCTCCTTTGCATGCATACAACCCAGTGTGGTCACCAGCACTAAGTCTACACATATTCCACAGCTGTCCAACCACAGTTTCTGACTTCCGTAGTCCAATTCTGTGATGGAGTCTTTCATAGGTTACCTTGGCTTGGGCGATCTAATCACCCATCACTGGGAGGGTACATCACTTGTAAATATGTCAGCCTAAAACTCCCCTTTGAATTTGGAAGGGTGAGACTATGAGTGTGATACGTTATTTTAGAATGTCAAGTAAAAGGAAATGACTGACGTCTATAATACAAATGTAACATCACCAAAACCCATCACTGCTATTATTTCAGTGTTTTCTTGGATAATATGCTATTTATAGAAGTACGTACAAGGTCTGTTCAGAATGTATCCAGCCATGTACTATGAAAACATAGAGACATTTATTGAAGTAGAAACAAGAAACGTTGTACATAAGACAATGATGCCTCCGTCTTCTTCAAAATAGGCACCTTGGGATGTCACACAGTTCTCCCAATTGCCGTTAGCCACCCCATCATATTTTCCTGAATCTCATCAATGGTCTGAAAGCTATTCCCTTTCAAAGGTAATTTTCATTTTGGGAAAAGCCAGAAGTTGCAGGACACCAAATCTGGGCTATAGGGGGACTGAGTTACCTGGTGACTTGATGTTTCACCAAGAAACTCTCCATGAGAATTTTTGCATGAGCAGGTGTGTTGTCATGATGAAGTTGGCAGTCACTGGTTGCCCATAGCTACAGCCCTTTGAATGATCCAAATGAGTAGTTTCAACAGAGGAATGCCCAAGCTTAATGCAAAAAAATTTAAAGTATCATTCATCGATTATACTATTACAGTTTTTCCAAATTTTCCTCATTTACCCCCCTCTGCCCTGCACCCTCCTCCAACTCTCTGTCATTCTCCCACTTAATTCATGTCCATGGGTTGTACATGTAAGTTCTTTGGCTTCTCCATTTCCTATACTATTCTTAACCACCCCCTGTCTATTTTGTACCTACCAATTATGCTTCTTATTCCCTGAACCTCCCCCCGCTGTTCTTCTCCTTCCCCTCCCCACTGAAAACCCTCCATGTGATCTCCATTTCTCTGATTCTGTTCCTGTTCTAGTTATTGGCTTAGTTTCTGTTTTTGTTTTTTTATGTTCAGTTGTTGATAGCTGTGAGTTTGTTGCCATTTTACTATTCATAGTTTTTGATCTTCTATTTCTTAGATAAGCCCCTTAAACATTTCATATAAGGGCTTGGTAGTGATGAACTCCTTTAACTTGACCTTACCTGGGAAGCACTTTATCTGCCCTTACATTCTAAATGATAGCTTTGCTGGGTAGAGCAGTCTTGGATGTAGGTCCTTGCCTTTCATGACTTGGAATACTTTTTTCCAGCCCCTTCTTGTCTGCAAGGTTTCTTTTGAGAAATCAGCTGACAGTCTAATGGGAACTCCTTTGTAGGTAACTGTCTCCTTTTCTCTTACTGCTTTTAAGATTCTCTCCTTAACTTTAATCTTGGGTAACTTAATGATGAGGTGCCTTGGTGTGTTCCTATTTGGGTCCAATTTCTTTGGGATTCTCTGGGCTTCCTGGACTTCCTGGAAGTCTATTTCCTTTGCCAGATTGGGTGAGTTTTTCTTCATTATTTGTTCAAATAAGCTTTCAATTTCTTGCTCTTGTTCTCCTCTGGCACCCCTATTATTCTAATGTTAGAGCATTTAAAGTTGTCCCAGTTTCCTGAGCCTCTCCTCATTTTTTTGAATTCTTGTTTCTTCATTCTGGTCCAGTTACATGTTTATTTCTTCCTTTTGTTCCAAACATTGATTTCAGTCCTGGTTTCCTTCCCTTCACTGTTGGTTCCCTGTATATTTTGCTTTATTTCACTTTGTATAGCCTGCATTTGTTCCTTCATTGTGCTACCGAGCTCAATCTGTTCTGTGAGCCTCCTGATTACCAGTGTTTTGAAGTCTGCATCAAATAGGTTGGCTATCTCCTCATTGCTTAGCTCTTTTTATGGAGTTTTGACCTATTCTTTCATTCGGGCTATATTTCTTTGTCTCAGTGCTCCTGTTATGTTGTAAGGGGTCAGGGCCTTAGGTATTCACTGGGATGAGGCAGATTTTTTTGCTGCGTTGTGTCGCTGCCTGTGGGGGAGGAGTCAGGGAGGGAACAAAGCTTGCCCTGCTCTAGCCCCACTTCCCAGTGAACTCTGTAGTGTGAGACTGGGAGTTTCCCCACCATGGCAACCCCCACGGTAATGTACCACTGGCTTTGCGTCTTTAGTTTCCTGTTCAGCCAGGCCCACCTCGCCCTCACGGTCCACCACCTTGTCACGTGTCCTCTCCACCCCAGCTGCCCATCTCTGCCCCACCTACAGGTCTGGGTGAATGCTTCCTTAACTCCTTGGTTGTCAGAGTTCCATGCAGTTTGATTTTTCTGGCACTTCTGGTTGTTTATTATTTTTAAGTTGGTGTTATCCTCCCTTTGGTTGTGCTGGGAAGCAAAATGTTTCTACGTACACCTCCATCTTGGCTGGAATTCAGCTTAATAAAAACTTTGATGCAGATTCATTGCTGTACTTGCTCAGTCATTTTGAATGTGATGGCCACACAGTAGACATGTTCACTCAATGGCATCTATCACCCCCACTGACTAGTACAGTGAAGTCATCATTGTTCACTACACATCCCAGTCCACTCTCCTTGGCTGCCAGGTTATGTTAATGTGGTGCAAATTGTTCTCATTTTATTAACAATTGCTGGACTATTTCTGGACAGACTTTGTATATATAATTTGTTTGATGTACTATATAAGTAGTGTCAACCAATGGTCATTGGCACCAATTCAACACCCAAAGAAATAGCTAATTTGGGTGCGATGAAGAAGAAAACTTTATTCAGTGCAAATAGCTCAACAGGGCTACAGACCAGCTGTGAAAAGAGTACAGCTGTGGAAGAGTTGTGGGGCCAGGTCCCTAGGACCCAGCCCCTGACCAGGTAGCTCTGCTCCTCATGGGTCTGCTTTACTTTGCTTGGGCAAGACATGGAGACATTGCTCTTTCAGCTCAGCCAGGGAGATGCAGTCTTCTTCCTTCAGTAGAAAAGGAAGGTGCCATCTTTGAACCAGAGGAGAGCTGGCTTATCTGAACAGAAGTCTCTGCCCTCAATCTCTGATTGTTTCACCCTCATGCAAATTAAGACTCTAAATCCTCACAATTTGATTTGTCCAAAGGCACTCTCCTGATTGGTCAGAATAGAGCTACTCTGATTGATCACAGCTGGGCAGCTCTGATTGGATAAGCCTCAATCCTATTGGTTAAAATAGGATTCCAGGAAACATTTATAAAGGCTGGCTCAGATGGCAGAAACACAGTGCAGACAGGCAATTTAGTACAGAGGCCACTCCCTGAAGTGCAGTTTGTGTGAGAGGTCCCTGTGTAGAAATGGCTGCTAGGCTTCTGCCTTTTAAATTCCAGCCCTGTTAGCCACCAGGATCCCTTCTTAGTAAGTGTCTTTCCCCTGCACCCCCAGATTCACAGTAGCTCTGCACCTTGGGCTTTTCATGTACTAGTGTATCATGTGCATTTCCTATCATCACTAAAATTTTTCTCCAAGTTCTTCGATGGTGGCATGATATTCCATTATAGGGATATTACTATAATTTATTAACTATTGGATATTTATTGATTTCCAAGTGTCTACCATTTTAAATAAAGCATCAAGAAATATTCGTGTATCTTAATCTTTGTGTATATTTCTAATTATTTTCTTAGAGATACATAGATGGTGGGATTATTAGGTTAATGTCTATAAGTATTTATTGACTGCCAATAAGTTTTCTAGAAAGTTTGTACCAAAGTATCCTCCCACTGGCTATGATTAAATGAGGTTAACTCATTTCAGCACCAACTCTTTCCTGTTTAGTGACAGGTATAAGGTATAAGACTGAACACTGCTATATACGCAGCTATGTACAGTTTCTGCCAATCCCATGCAGCGTGTTCATTTTCTAACGTTGGTTGTGCAAAGTCTAAAGCTGAGATTTTCAAAATAGGCCCCACCCGCAACCAGTAGCATCAGCATCACTCGGGAACTTACCAGAAATGCAAAATCTTGTACTTTGTCTTAGACTTAGTGAATCAGAAACTGTGGGCATAGGAGCAAGTCTGAGTTTTAACAAGTCTCCCAGGTGCTTCGAAGCCCACTAAAGTTGGAGAGCCCCCGGATGAAAGCATTAAAGAATCTTTTTGAATCCTCCCAAGGATTTCCCTGCTTTGATGGTCCAAATACCATTTTTTCCGGGCTCTGACCATTCACAAGGAACAATGCGATGTGAGATAAAGGCAGTGGGTCCCAGTTGTAACTCCTAGATGACTCCCGGCAGGGTGTGTATCCACACACGTGCTGCTCAAGGTGAACATTTTTCTTTGTCACTTAGCCCAAATGTGTCACTAGAGGGACGTTTTAAGCTAATTTACCCCAGATGTTTCATGGTTATGCAAGAGTGCAAAGCAAAACATGTTTTCTCCACTGAATAAAACACATTATAAGTTGTTTCTAGCAGCTGTGGCTGGAGATTGCAAAATGAATAATCTGGCCACCCTCCAGGCTATCTGCACTGTTCCTCCTCCCCCAGGAATGAAAAACAATCAAGCCAAAGAGACAGGAAACACACAATGCTCTCAAGTTCACAGCTAATACTGAGAAATAAAGCTGCTGGAGCATCTGGAATGCATCAGAATGGAGGTAACAGAGAGGAAGAGAACAGAGGACCTTGCCCCAATTAGAAAGGCTCTGAGAGGCGTGACCCCAATATTCATCTGAGAGGACAACGCATGCCAGGACTTCAGACAGTGAGGTAGGTGCTGGAGAGAAGATGGGGTAGCCAACACATATTTCCAGGGTCCTTCAGTAGCACAGCAGCGATGCCTGTGTTCTTCACCTGGATTAATAATGCCCCCCACTCCTGAGGCTATTTAGGCCCTGCTCCATCGCATCTCCAGAAGAATGCAGTGTGCTCTAGTGGGGAAGCTGCGGATCTGGAGTCAGGCAGCACAGGTATAATAAATGTTCATGCTCCGCCACATCCCAGCCATATAAACTTCAGCAAGTCATTTAATTTTGCTGAACCTCAGTTTCCTCAAACAATACTTCACTGGGACTGCTGCCAGAATGATGTGAAGTCACATGGCTAGCAAACAGTGATTGCGTCATGAGCGGTCACCCCTTTTATCACCTTTACAATACTTTGTTGTCTTCTCAGTACCTCGGTCCCCCACCCCAGTGCGAGGGACACATAAAAACTACTCTCTTGATGCTCAGGATTAAAAAAAAAAAAATCTCATTGTGTATTTCAAAATTTCTTCACAGTCAAAAAATTCTAGTCTTTTCTAAGTGTTATGGTGAATAAAGTCTTTCTTTGGTACTTCATAGTGACCCGAACCCCTCTGTCTTTGATGAGCATCTGAACATAGCATATCTGCCACAAAACCAACCCTTCTTGACTTAGGCTGAGTCCCAGCCAGGTCTTCCTCCAGGAAGGGAGAAGAGAATGGGGGAGCAAGCACTGAGACGTGGTGTCTGCCTCCCAGACCTTACCAGTCCTGGGCGCCGGGCCCTTCGAGACTCCAGGCGGGATCAGCTTCAAATGAATTATCTACACTGAGGTTCCCAATGCTAATTCAAGTCTGTCACCAAATCCCCAGTCCAGAAGACTTCCCAAAAGCCAGACTTGACCTTGAGCCAACCTGAAGTTCAGGCCAGGTCCAGAATTACACTGCATACCAACTGACTCTCTAACCCCAGCCCAGCCCCTCCTTTTTGGCCTTTCAGAGACCAGTTATTTAATAGCCCTGAGGGGTTAAAATCTGGAGAATGAGACAAGATAGAATTATTATTTTAAATTTAAAATAATGTAGAATTATTATTTTGATTTCTATCTGACTTAATTGAATTTTCTTACAGTGTGATTGATTTCCTTAGGAACCTGGTGCATAAGCCAGTGCTGCTTAGCCAATGGGTTAAGTGTCTCTGGATCCCAGTTACGCCTCACCCTCATCTAGTCCCTCATTGCATGAAGCCTCTGAGGACTTGGAAGCTAAGGTCTAAATTTGATCTTGAAGACCATTTAAACTTCCAGAGTCTCACCTGCATGGCCAGGACAATTGCACAGGATACTTGCTAAGATTTGCATGCTGGCAGTATAACCTATTAAGAGTCATTGATTACAGGTATAAAGATTACCAACCAGGTTTACAGGGTCACTGTTTACATTTTTTTTAGCTCGGCATTCAGAAAATAAGTGCTAAATTCTATTTCATGCATTCAGTTCTGAAATACTTTGCCATCATTAAATTATTTCTTTAATCAATAAACATTTAATAAACATTTGATATGTAGGAGGACTATGGAGATACAGTGGGATTAGAGAATTTAAAAAGACACGCACATCCCTGCCTTCGTGGAGTTTACTATCTACTAGGAAATGCAGACAATAAGCAGTGTCAAAAATATGATGAGTGTCACAGAAATGTAACCACAGGACGCTATGACAGTATCTCTCGATCGAGTACAGGTGTGTGATGTTGGGTAACTGTCATTTTTAGGGTTTCATCCTATGCCAAGGGTGGCAAACTCATTTTCACTGGGGGCCACATCAGCCTTGAGGTTGCCTTCAAAGGGCTGAAATAATTTTAGGGCTGTATAAAAGTAACTACTCCTCAACTGCTAAGGAGTTGAAATTACATTCGGCCCTCTGAAGGCAGCCTCGAGGCTGATGTGGCCCCCGGTGAAAGTGAGTTTGCCACCCCTGCCCTTTGCCCTGCAACCACCCAAGTGAATATCCCATTCTGTGCCTCCATTGCTGAGGGTAACCGGCGTGCCATGGTTTATCCAGGACTTTCTTGATTTGGGCACTAAACCTCCCCTGGTCAGAGAAAACCTTCCATCCTGAGGAGACCAGAATGGATTGGTTAAACGTTTTGCCTGAGGGAAAGTTGGGAGCAGAGTTCTTTGGCTTTTGTTTCCAAACCTGGAGTTTTAGGATAACGGAGGAGACGAATCCCTAAAAAACGCCAATATCCGGGAGCAGCCATGACAATGACCTAAAAGGTGGAGGTGGTCTAAATTAATATGGGCTCCAAAGATATAAAGAGATGGTGCGGTGTGTGATGCTTGATTGGACCCTGGTTTGTATTTCTAAGCAAAAAAATGATTGGAACAGAACATTTGGGGAGTTCAAAATGTAAATATTAGATGACTTGGAGGAACTACAGATAATTTTGTTAGGTGTGGCTATGGGGTTGCGGTTATGTAGGTGAAAACCCTTATCTGAAAAGACTTAGAGGTGAGGGAACAGTGATGGCAAAAGTTTAACAATTTTTTATTCGGTAGAGTTTACAAGGATGCTCATTTTATTACTTCTGTACCCCTGGAAATAACAAAAATGTAAGAAAGAAAACAACCACTGAGCAGAATAGGGTTTGAGATGACAGCAACTTCTCCCTCAACCAGAAACTGATTCCTCCAGAACAGGAGCAAGAGGGGAAAGGAGGAAAATGGTTGCATGTCAGTGGTGTTCCAGGCACGTGGGATCACAGAGAGTCTAGCAAAGATCCCCTGCCCCAAACTTGGCACTGGAACAGCCAAGAGAGCCCCTGACATCTCAGCAGAGAGATTCCTGGGTGAACAGATGACTTAGTCACCAGATGCCTGGAATTTCGATCCAAGTCCAAGTTACTGATTGAGTCCAAACTAAAGCGAGATTCAATTTCCATCACCTCAAAGAGTTACATTCTCTCCTCATCTGAGTTTATGGACTGCATTTAATGTCCTACACACTAAACTGGTCCATCAGAAAGGTCCACTCGAGTGAGTGACATTTATGCTGCAGCCTGAAAGATGAGTGAGAGTTGGCCAGGTGAAAGGGGAGAAGAAGAATTTCAAGCATTCCAAGCAGTGTACGCAAAGGACAGGAAGCTATAGAGAGGAGCACCTTAGAGTAAACGGAGAGAAGTTCCACGTGGCTGGCGCAGAGGCAGTAAAGGTGACATGAGCCAAGGGCGAAAGGTGAGCAGGGACCAGAACGTGCTAGACCTTCCAAACCCAGCAGAGGAAATGACCCTCACTTCCACCCCCTCAGGGTCCTTTCCTCTCAACGCCCTGCCCCATTCCAGTGCCCATGCTCCAGGGCCTCTCCTAGTGCTTGGTCTCAGCTACACATCAGGAGTCATTCTGCTTAGGCACTAAGTTCTTTCTACGACAAGGATGACGAATAAAGAGAAGCCAAGTCTTCTAGGTCTGTTACCCGTGTTGTCAGGGCTCCTGCCACCGGCCCCTCTCACTCACTAATGCCATTTGTATCTGATCCCAGCCACCTACAAACGCTGCCGAAGCATCTGTGGGCGTACCCTGGGGTGCCTCACATGTATTCCCGGACAAGCCTAGCTAGTCCCCACATGGTGCCTGCAGGTTGTCCTTGGCTCCCTGTCCCAGCAACTCTCTGTTAGACAGTGTCCTCTCCCCTGGGCACAGTTGTGTCCACCGGGCACCACAGGCCCCCCTGTGCAACTGAGGAAGAGTGCAGAAGGTGCCAAAATTGTGAGCTGTTGTTTTGTGCAGTGGCACAGAATGCTTCCCCTTTGCATGTACAGTCAATTAGTGGTGTCCCAAAGTCACATTCCTTCTGCCCAAATAGTTTATATGGGTTCCAGAGAAACACCATTCGGTGCACACACACCCCCAGCTTTCCCAGGGACTCAGATATAGAACCACAGGGTGAAAACGGGTTGGGTCTTGGGGCTTTGGCTACAAACAAACACGTGCCAGACACCGAGCTATCGCCTTAATCATTCCTCTTTTCTAACAATGGAGGATTTGTTAGTGGGTCAGGCGTGTGGTGCCTGGCTCCTACTTCCCTGAGAGGACTTTTCTCCTGGGAGGGGCTTCAGTCCCTCCTATAGAGGTCTCTGGGTCTGTTTGCTGGCTCTCTGAATGTGCCAGACACATCTGAACCCCTGCAGGGGTCAGAGCCTGGGCTCCTGGGACCACACTTTTTATCTGTATCTCCCACCAGCTTAGGATGCTTGAGGAAGGGATGGGGTCTTATCCACTCTCACTTCCTGAAAGGTAGCATGGGCCTGGGAGGTAGGAGGTGCTCGATTTACTTTCATTTGAAAGACCATTGCATACCCTAGGCCAATGGTCACCAAAATTCAGCTTGATGGAAACCACTTGGGACATTGTTAAACATACATTTTTAGGTCCTGTCCCCAGAGATCAGATCATTAGGTCTGAGGTGAGGGCCCAAGAACCCGTATTTTAATAAGATCCCAGGTCATTTTGATACAGATGGTTCTTTATTCTCCCTTTGCCTCTATCTCAGGTAGGCTTTAACTAGGGACACTATTGGCCCTTCAGCCCCTTTCTGAGAGTTAGAAATAGGCATCTCTTCCCCCTTTAGTTGCACCAAGTCCAAGGCCAGCGTGACAACTTGGTGAGCAGAGTTCAGGCTGTAATTTCAGATCCCCTTCCCGTTTGCCAAGCATCCTTGTGCTGTGCAGACCTTGCATACAATTTGCAGCAGCTCGTTTTGCAGCCTGTTACTGCTGAGAAGTAGTGCAACTGAGAAATTCATCTTTAAGTCACCCAATCTCTCAGTAAATTCCAGGAAGATACTAGGGTTGAACCGTTCTAGTGATTTGCTCCTGGATACCAAGTGAGCCAGTAACCACTCTCTGGACTTGGTGGGAAGGGTCTGGAGAATTGTGAGCTTGAACGATCCAACACAGAGATTTTTAACCTTTACCACATGCTGGAATCACTTTGGGGGCTTTGAAATATGCTAATGCCTGAGTCTCACGCGGAGAACTTAACTGAGTCAGGGTGCAGCCTGGGCATCAATCTTACTGTAAGAGCTCCCCAGGTGAGTCTACTGTGCAAAATCTCTGACCCAATAGCGCCCTCACCCTGTGTGTCTGCCTAGTGATGGAGGACCAGGGACGGGCTCAGCTTTCTGACTAGAGAGTGGAGGGGGCTCTCTTGCTCTGTGTGGTCGAACTTAGTGCAAGTTCTTCAGGATTTTCTTCAATAAGTGAATAAGAATCTTTGTTTGTGCTTCTTGGCATTTCAGCTAGTCACCTTTATCCCTGCAATTTCTGGACACTGTCCTAGACCTAGCCCTCTTCTAACTTCCCTCCTCCCAAATAAAACCCACTTTCCTGCAATGTGTGAACACTCCCCATCAGCTTGGTAAACTAGTTTTCCACAAGGCATAAGGAGCAGACAAAGCTTGAATACTCTCTCTGAAGTATGTGCCAACACAATTTGTTAATATGCCACAAAGAATTTATATTAAAACAGTGAAGGGTGATTTTTAAATGGTAGGCGCCCAAGTTGGGATAGTGTTACTTTTTGGGCAAGGGAAACTTCAAAATTAGGGGCGTGGGAGATAGCAGCCTTTTGGGAAGTCTCCACTGTTTCTGCCACTTGCAGAAATGGTTGGCCTTCCACTGATAATGCCGGTAATGTTATTCTTGTAAAGGATTAGAAGGAGGAATACAGAGTCCAATTGGCCCATTAGAACACGAGTTCCTGGAAAGAGAGCATATTCTACTCCTTTTTGAATCCTGCATCATTATCAGCACACAACTGTATACTTTTGTCATGCAATAAATGTTATGGAGTTGTCAAGTTTTAAAAATTAAAATCCAACATCAATTTACTGAGAGGCTACTTTGTCCTGGGTGCTGAACTAAGTATTTCCATAGGTTATTTCATTCAAATTTACTAAACTCTCAGGTTTTAGTTAAGATAGAGGCTAAGATGCTATAAGAATGATATCTCAAAATACAGGGTGAAACAGGTGTGAGTTTCTTTTTTCTCTGATGGTGTTCCAGATGATGGTCCACTAAATAAGTCCAAAGCCTGTTTGGTGGCCATGCCACCTGTAACATGTGGCTTCCATCCTTGGGTTCCACTTGGCTGCTCTGGCCAAAAGGTAGAGGAAAAAGGCCAGGAAGAACATCCAAGTTCCCAGAATCATAATCCAGAAGTGGATTGTTCAGATTTTGCTCCCATGTTATTGGTCAGAATTTAGTCACATGGTTATAACAATAGGCACAGCTTGCTTGGAAATGTAATCTGAAATTAGACGGCTATATATTCACTTGAAACTGGTGACTGATATTATTTAAAAAAGGAGAAATACACATGGATGGACAAGTCCCACAAAACATCTCATACTTACGGATGCGCACCTTATACTCATTCATTGAAGCCAAAAGTGAACTATAGGAAGATATGGATTTCCTGCCTGGAGAGGTCCTCTGTTTTGTCAGTGTGTTCAGAATTAAATTGGCTCTGAAACCCATCTTAACTTATAAGAGTTTGGCATATGGACAAAAGAAATACCAATTTCTCAATTTCCAATGGAAGAAAATACGTATCAATAACTAGTATGTTTGTGTTCCCCATTGAAGAGTTTCCTGGCGTGCAGCTCTCGGAAGACCCCATCGCAGTGTAGACTAGCATCTACCGAGCGTCTAATCTGGGTCAGGGGCTGAGCTGGACATTCTCCACAAATGATCTAGTTTGGTCTCCATCCCCAACTTGATGTGGTGAAGACCATTTGGACCCTTTTAGGTAAGAAACACAGCAGAGAGCTTATGTAGCTGAGATGCGGTGAGGCTGGCGTCCGAATCCAGGTCCATCTGATTCTAGATCGAGGGCTTTCCCCACTACGCTCTGCTGCTGGTGTGGGAGCTTTTCTAGTAAGCTTCCAGATGTCCTTGGTCATGGTTTCATTGGCTGTGCCTCTCTGTGCAGCTTTCTGCTGTAGCGTTTGCTGCAGGTGTTACTGTAAAAGGCTATCTTTCCCCGCCTCCCTCCACCTCCCAGTATTTCTGGACTGTGTGTGTCTGCCTCACTTTACAAAACTGAGGCCAGCACCAGGCCCAGTATTTGCCACATGCCTAAGCAGGTGATTAAATGAGTAAATAAAATTTTCCCTTTACCTACAGTTGAAACCAGACTCTTTCCTGAGCTCCTACCCCATGTTATTATGTTATTAATTCTTGCCTTCAACACTCAGCCTGCCCTCATTTTTGCTACGTTAGTATCTTAAGTTCTTAGTTTCAAGCTCTAGTACCAGGGACACTCAAACATATTTTCAGTTGAGTCCAAAACAACCTAACTTCAATCTGTCCTGCCTTGTCAACATGTCTCCTTTTGTTTCACTCTCAGAAGCAATGAAAAAAGCTATTTCCCATGTTGAGCTTAGTATAAAAATGAGCTCTCAAGCTTCCAAGAAAAGGGACTGGTGCCAGCTCCAGACTGAGGTCATAATTTTGTGGAAAGAAGCTTTGCTAGTCATCTCCATGCTGATACAAACTCCCCGCAATGATGCTCGACACACACCCGGTGGCACTGGCCTCAGTCTCCACCCACGGCTCTGTGAAGAAAGGAGCTGGAAACCAGAAGCGTTCTTTAAAAGGACTGGTTCCTTCACCAGTGACACCAGTGACGGGGTGTGTGGGTAGGGCTACTCAAATCAAATGTGAAGTTGCTTTACAATGCCATCAAATTTTGCATTTGATTCCACAGTATACTCCAAATTGTGTGTGTATATCTATATACCTCTGCCTATGTGTCTCTATCTCTACATCCATCTCCCTACATCTCTATTTACTATACCTCTGTCTATGTATTTACACCTATACCTATATCTATATCATCTTTCCTTTCAGTGGAGCCCAGCAATGAAGGGGCTTTGCACTGTTGGGGTTACTCACTCCCTCACAGGAGGACCTTAGGGTTCATGATATCTGATATCCTTTCTAACCCAAAATTCTTTTATGAAGAGTCAGGAGTAAATAATATTAGAATCAGTATAGGCAAATATATTTGAACTTAAAGGCATATAAATTCAATTTACTTTTCAAAACTCCAACCAAATAAAATACTTCTGCAACCAGACTCATTTACCAACGGCATGTTTTCAAACTATGAGGACTTAGGAGTCTGTGTTTTCAGAAAAGTCCTCAGAGGACTCACTACCAGGCAGTTGGAAACCCTGAGATAAGGTACGCATGAACTCTCCATAAACTGTAAATCGGTGCACGTGAGTCATTGTTGTGGGGAAGGGCAGTGATCCTTGCTGTCTTTGCCACACAAGATGGTTTACATGAAAGAACATGCATTGCTTTGTGAAATTCACGAACTAAAATTATCCGATCTGGAGGCATGGAAGGGGCTGCAAGTCTCTCTTCTTGATCCTCGCAGCAGGGAGGGGACTGAGTGAGTAGCAGTTCTACAAGCTCTGCAGCCCTGGAGAAAGGCCAGCTGACACGGAAAAGATCCTCTCCACTTTTAGCTCCCCTCAGTAGCTCAGAACCTGGACCCTGAGCTGTGCTGGTGCAGAGCTCCAGGGTCTGGCTCTTCCCTCACTTATTCATTCCAAGGCCTCTTTGATCAAGAGAGAGAGCTGACAAAGAAAGGGACACAGGTTGCCGTCAAACCTTAAAAATAAAGGCTGTTCTTCCTGCACCTCTCCTGGCCCCAGGCCAGACACCCAGGGGCCATGCATGGTGTTCTTTTACAAGGTCACACTGCTTTCCAAGAGACCTCACTTCTTGAGCCTCTCCTGACTTGATTCCCTATATCAAAACGTATTGGTCATGGGTGCTGTTCTTTCGGAGTCCTAGTTTGGCAAATTGACGTGATAAATTACATTTAAGGCACTATATTAAGAGCTTCCTGAAAGCAGATTTGGGTTTTATTCATTTCTATGCCTTTGTTCCTAGTTTCTGGGTCACATGTGAAGGGTTGAGATGGAACACATTTAAAGTTAAATGTGGAAAGGTGCAGGGTTTTCGAACAGGCTGCCATTTCAATAGCTCCCTTTATTCATTCAACAAATATTTGAATGCTGACTATATGCAGGACGTATTCTAAGAAACAGTGGCTTTCGAACTTGAGTGAGCTTCGGCATGACTTAGAAGTCTTGTTCAGAGACAAAGTTCTGAATCATAGATTCTGATTCAGATCTGGATCGACCCTGAGAATCTGCATTTCTAACCAGTTCCCACGTAAGGCTGGCGCTGCTGGTCTAGGGGCCTTGAGAACCACTGGCATAGGTCATCGTGGGCACCAAGCCGCTGACCTCGCAGGACGGGCAGTTTAGGGCGGTTATGCCAAAGGGACCAGCCTGCCGAGGCTGCAGTCCTCTCGGCAGGTCAGTGGCGGAGACACGCAGGAGGCTGCTGTTAGTGCCTGCCACCCCTAGCGTCATGTACAAACTGAGAAGTCAGACGCACTTCGCCCCTCCCCGGGGCAGCCGTGAAAGGAACCAGCTAGAACCCTGAGCCCAGGCTCCTCCTCTCGGGTTTGGAGCCCGCGAGCAGAGGCGAGCACTGGAAGCCTCGGGGGTCCAGGCATTCGTTCCCGGACAGGCCTCAGTGGGAGGAGGGCAGAGGAAGTCGCCCTCCCTCTTCGCGGCCCGCCTGCGCTGGCTTCGAGTCTGCGTCCGGGGCGGTGGCGGCTGCGGCGCGGGGCGGGGCGCCGCGACCCCCGTCCCTCCCAGGCCGCCGCTGCCCCCTAGGTCGCAGAAGCGGTCTCCCGGCTGCCTCGGCCTTGAGGCGCGGGGATCCGGCGGCGCCGCGTCCCGGCCAGCCTGCGAGTCATGGCCCAGCCCGGCGAGGAGGCTTTGCCGGGGCCGGAGACCGCGGTGCAGATCCGCGTAGCCATCCAGGAGGCCGAGGACGCGGAGGACCTGGAGGACGAGGAGGAGAGCGCGGAGGCGCGGGGCTCGGGGGCTTCGGCTCGGTACCTCAGCCCGGGTTGGGGCAGTGCCAGCGAGGAGGAGCCGAGTCGCGGGCACAGGTAGGCGCGGCAGCGTGCCAGGTCGGAGTGGGAGCTGCCGACCGGGGTCCCTGCGCACCGGAGTTTGGAGACAACTCGGTGGGCACAGGGGTTTGAATCAGCGCCGCCCCCGGGGACGCTGCTCTGGGCCATCGCGCGTTGTCAGAACAGGCTTTGACGGTTGTTGGAGCCCTGGTCCGAGGCTCTGTAAACCCCACCAAGGCTCCCACCCGGGGCTGGCGGCGGGCGGCTGAGAAGTCTGTTCATGGGCATGCTCTGGGGTCACTGGAGGAAGTCCCTCCTGGGCCGTCCTCGCCTGCGGGCTTCAGGAGCTTCTTTCTCCGTGAACTCACCCAAAGACCCTCTAGGAAGCTCAGCCCAGCTCGGTCCTTAACCCTACCTACAGGCGCACCGCCCTCCCGGACCGATTTCCAGTGGTTCCAGCAAGCCCTCGCTGCCCTCTGCTTATCCGTCCAAATGTCTTCCCTCAGTCTCTGGGTGCGGGCCGGCCAGGCGCAGCTGACAGTTGCTGCCATGGGATCCCAGGATGGGTGATGTAATGTGTAGAGAGCTCTCTTGCCCTGAATCGGGATCAGTTTAGGGCTTGCTGCCTGCGTCCTCTCTTGCTGGGGGATTCCCGTGTTGACGCAGCCTCCCCACCTGACATCTGTGCTTGTTGCATCATCATCTTGTGCCTTAGCGTTGGGTTCCTGGCAGATGGGTGGTGCCGCACAAGAAATCACCTAACCTTGCCTCTGGGCCCTGAGCTTTGTCATCAGCTGATGATCTTAGTCTTGTGTCTAACTAATGCCTAGGCCTTTGAGGACTGGTTTTTTTGTTTCTGCTGTTGAAAAGAGATACAATATGGAGTACCCATTGAAATGAGAATAGGGCAACGGCAGAATTTGCACAATCTCGGAAATACCAACATGCACCTACTAAGAACCCTCTACTGGGACTCTGTGCATATGCTTTTAGCTGTCAGGGCTCTATGGGGTTATTCTGTGGCAGGCACCTATCTCCTTCATTGGGAGACTAGTCAAGTCAAGGACATAAGGACGCTGAGGCCAAACTCTTTCCCTGTCACTGGCTGACCCTTTCCTAGCGGAGAAGGTCTGGATTTAGGGGCCCAAAGATTCAGAACAGTTCAGTGGAGACAGACAAATTTGAGGAGGAAAGTCCAGCCCAACAATATAGATCAGGAGAGCTGGGTCACAGCAGATGGTCCATCAGCACTATACATACTGTAAAGTCTGACTCATTCATTCAGCTGTGCTGAGTACTGCGAATATAAAAATAATGACTCCATCATCACTGGCATTTCACAGCCTTGAGGAGAAGGCAGTTACCTAGTCAAATAATTTCAGAGACCATGTAGAGTAGTCCCGAGTGGTTTATTCCTCTGACTTTTTTTTTTGCCTGTGACTGGCAATAAGCTGTCCCCTATCCTGGGGCTAAGTTTTTTTGTTTTTTGTTTTTTTTATTTCAATTTATTCTCCTTAGAGAGGGAGGGGTAGGAAGAGAGAGAGAGAAATACAAGTCGGCTGCCTCCTGCACGCCCCAGCCTGGGACTGAGCCTCAATCGAGGCAGGTGCTTTGACTGGGAATCAAACTGGCAATCTTTCAGTTACAGGAGGATGCTCCAACCAAGGGAGCCACACAGGCCAGGGCCTGGGGCTAAGTTTTGAGATAGTACCATTAGCAGAGATTAAAGCCCTACTTATTTCTTGGTCCTGGAAAAATCCCCTATTAGACTTCGGAGAACACGATCCTCGGTTCTGGTAGGCTTCCTGCCCTCATCCTCAACACCGTCTCTTCAAAGCCACCCTTTTCTCCCAGCGCCAGGGGCTTGAGTCTCAGGGAGCATTCAGTCAGAAGCATTTCCTGCTGCCCACTGGGGCTCCTCAGGGTCGTGGAGCCTTCGGAGCCCAGCAGACAGTCATCCAGAGCACAAGGAGATACAGCCAAGAACAAGATCCACACTGTCCCTGGTTTGGGCCCGGCCTGGCACGGGAGCAGCCGCCACACTGCGAGAGCACTCCCAGAGCCTGCAGGAGACAGCCCTGGTTCCTAAATCTGCTCGGGGAGCTATGGCACCCACCCACGCCTTCCCTCAGCCCATTGCCTCCTTTCCTGCCCATCCAGCAGTTCATGCTCCCACAGAACCGACCCCTCCCCGGTCTAGGAACACAGGGTGTAGTTTTAGTCTACAGGCCTTTGAAGCCACACCTCTACGTCCCTCTGGTTGGCTGATTTCTAGTCAGCCCAAAAACTTCACTGCCTCTTTCCCGACCAGCCCATCCTTGGATTTGTTTCCTTTCCTTTGTGTTGCTGTACCCTCTGCCTGTTTTATGTGCTTACCCACAATTACGATTCTAGATTCTGTCTCCCTGACTGGACTATGAGGTCCGTGAACTCAGGGGACACATCTGCTTGCCCTGTTCTCATTGTAAGCTCCGCACCTGGCGCGTAAGGCGTGCTTTCTAAATATTTGCTGAATGAATGCATGCCTCTGTCATCACACTCACTCTATGGAGCTGAAGCGTTTGTATTTCTCCTCCACTAGACAGTGAGATCCCTTGAAGGCTGTGATCTTGCCTGAGGCCTCTCTGCATCTCCTGTACCTAGCCCGGTACCTGGCTTATTATCCCAGGGGAACAAGGGAAAAGTGGAAGGGAAAATCCCTGTAACCTCCAAATATTCATTAGCCCTCTCCTCGCAGCTTGATCACTATTTTATTTTAACATAAAAATTTCAAACATAAGTGTGAACAAATAGGACAGTTGTAAATATTTTGCCATATTTATTTGATGGATATACAGCGCATATGGTTTTTCCTGAAGCATTTGAAAATATCTGATACATAAGAGGTACACCCTATGTACATTATTGTACAGCTCTTAATAATGCCATTCTCTTATAAAACCATAGAAACTTACGTTGCATAGAAACCAATTGCAACTTAGAAAATGGACAATTTCCTAATATAATCCCTAAAATGTTCTAATAATCAAGTTCCATATTTACGATTCCCCCAATTGGTCCATATTGTCTTTTATAGCTGTTTATTTTTCCCCTTAACTGGAATCCAATCCAGTTTGAGGCATTGGCCTGTAATGTCTCTTGAGAATATTTTAATTTAGAACATTACCATTTTTTAATGCTTTTCTGTTTTGGAACTAAGAGGCCAGATGTCTTATTGAATGTTTCACAGTTTGAATTGTTCTGGTTATGTTCTCATCATCTAGTTTAACTTTCTCCTTTGTACCATATGTTTCCTGTAAACTGGAAGTGAGGGCTAAAGGCTTGATTGGATTCAGATTAAACATGTTGGGAAGAACACTTCCAAGCAATGCTATGGAATTTTCATTGCATCATCTTAGACAGCATCCACCATTAGTGATGCTGAATTTAACCTCTTGGTTAAGGTGGTCTCCCCATTGCAGTGAACAAATAATAGGTGGCCTTCCTGTGGATATTTGTTCACTAAAGATTTTCTCCTAATGGTTTTAGTGCTTTAGTCAGTCTATTGGGCATTACAAATTGGGGATTTCCTAATTTTATTAACTGTAGTACATTTATTAAGTAGCATTCTGCTGTAAAAAAGAGTTTGCTTCATCACCTGAGATTGAACAAGAATTCCCCACTAACAGGCACGCAGAAATAGTCAATTATTTCCCCTTTCTTTGAGTACTTCCTTGTTTTCTGATACTAGATATTCTAGGCTTAATTTGTATGTTTCCTATTTCAGTCATGGGACCCAGCTATTTCCACAGGAATCCCTGGTTTTTCAGCTACTAGTGGAAAGGTATTTAGAAACCAAGACTTGTATTAAGAGTGCTGATTTCTACGGGGACATTATTGCTTTTAGGTCCTTTCAATGGACAGAACTAGAAAAGGTATTTTTATAAAATTTATATTGCTAATTCAAACTTAATATTACAGGTTTTGCTTTGCTTCTTTTATTTTTATACTGCAAATCTTGATTTCTAATAACATTAACCTATTTACTTGTTTGCTTTGTCTTACATCGTATAAAATGACTTAAAATCATAATGTTGAATATTAGTATAAATAATAAACCACTGAGCACAACTGCTTTTCATTTGGCAAAAGAAGCAGCTAGGTTTCCTTCTCTCCATGATGTTTAGGGACATTGCTGTAGCCATCACTTACCTGTTCTGGGTGGTGATCATGAAAGCCTCTATTTATCAGTGCCAGCTTGTGCCAGGCGTGGAGCTAAGAACTTTGTAAACCTCATCTCTGCTCCATGTCACAAAGTATTATTTAGCCAGCAGAGACATCCTGAGCTAGTTGTGTAGCTAGTTGTACCCTTTTCCCAGGCACTGAGAAACATGTCAGAACATCATGTCCGAAGACAGGTCATGATCTCTAATAAATATATGAGAACGTGTGGCCATAGGAACACAGGATGTGGCCTCTGCTATCGACATCCAGAGTAAAGTTGTTCCCAAGGTGCCTTTTCCAAAGTTGGAAACATACTTATATAGTATCAGTCTGTCTCCATGAAGAACCTTTATCTTTTGATTCTGCCCTCATTTTTTTTATCCTCGCCCAAGGATATGTTTTTTTATTTTAGAGAGAGAGTTGGGGGGAGGGGGAGAGAGGGATGGGGAGAGTGTACAGGATGACGTTCCAACCGCCTGAGCCACCTGACCAGGGGAGTCCTCAAGGTTTTATATTGCATCATCAGTTTGGTTGCCTTTTTGGACCTTTTTAGATTCATTATATTTTTCTGGAGGCAAAGCAAAAGAAACTTCACACAGATGGGACTGAACCCTAGTGTTTTTCAGAAATAATATTTTCTGCCCTGGCAGGTGTAGCTCAGTGTATTGAGTGCGAGCCTGTGAACCAAACAACCGCAGTTCGATTCCCAGTCAGGGCACGTGCCTGGGTTGCAGGCCAGCTCCTGGCAGGGGACGCACAGGAGGCAACCATACATTGATGTTTCTCTCCCTCTCTCCTTCCCTTCCCCTCTAAAGATAAATAAATAAAATCTAAAAAAATGACATTTTCTCAATATCCTTCTTGTTGCTGTCCAGCATTTGCCTGGGCTTGGTGGTCAAAGTGCCGTGTTAGACCATCTGCAAGGACAGACGAGTCCAGGAAACCTTCCCTGTGTGCAAAGCCACAGAGGGAGCTCATTCCTCCACCATGTTAGTTCGGATAGTTTCCTTCTGTAAGGTATCATTTGATTAATTACTCAATTAACATATCCAAATTAACTTGAGATTTTATGATAAAAGCCTTGGAGATTGTATGCTGCACTTGTTTCTCCAAATTATTTACAAATATGATAAAAATTTCAATACTGGCGTGCGGAGCCCAGTCATCTACTTTGAAATGTGCCCCTCGTTTCCACCCTGTTGCCATTTCCAGCAGGTTTACAGCTGCAACAGAAAAATGTATCACCACTCCCAAGTGCAATGTTTTATTTAATATTAAACACTAATGTAAACATAAAACTTTTTTGAAGTCCTCTTGAAAGGCCACTAACAAGATATTCACCAGTAACCATACTTTTTGTCTCCAAGAATCCTGATAGGCATGACTTGCCCTCGCAGAAGTGATTCGCTTCTCGTTGGTGGTGCCCTTTAAATTCCTACTGTGTGCCAGGCTCTGGGTTGACGTTAGAGTGAAAGAAACCAATAAGAACCCTGCTCTCCAGACACTTAGGGTTCAGGGCATCAAGAGATGTGCACACGGGTAGTTCCGATACAAGTACAGACAAATGTTAGTTGAAAGGTGAAGTGATTTCCTTTTTGGGAGAATCGCATTTGAGATGGACATCGAGGTGCAGCTAGGAGGTGGGAACAGCGTGCTGAAAGGCACAGAGTCCAGAGCCCTGTGAGCCTTACAAGGAACTGTAAGTCTTTTATTTGCTTGGAGCAACGGATCTGGAAAGAAATATATGGAAATAAGTTTGGAAGCTGGTTACAGCCAGATTCTTAATGAATCTCAATAAAAAACTAAGGACTTTGGGTTTTAATGTAGAGTAGAAAACATTATTATTGTTTTTACATTATCATTAGACCAGTGACATAGCTGTTCTTCCAAACATGTAATAAGGCACAGAGTGAAAGAGGCTTAACCCAAAATACAGCTGGAGTGGGGAAGGGGGCTGGGCAGGTGGCAGGAGGTGGACAGACAGAACCCTGGAAAGGCTGTGGTTAGGAAATATGTGAAGGATGCTAATATCTAAGAGGTCATTTAAATTCTTCCTGTAGAACAACTGCCCAGTTCCTCTATCTGACACTGAAAAGTAGAGGACTGCATACTAATTATTTCCAAGGGGGAAAAAAGAAACAAGATTATTTTCTACAGGAAATCGAATGAACTAACTGGTCATCTGGGGCTGCTGAAGTAAAGCCAGCACCTGCAGGGTAAAGCTTTCTCCATAGAAAGCCCTTCAGTAATGATCCCCTGCCTGTTCCCCCTAAAGTCAAGTTGGCAAGCCCCACCATGCATATACAGCCACCTAAGCAGAAAACCAGTAAGAGTATACAGCTTACCCTGGCCGACGTGGCTCAGTGGATTAAGCGCTGGCCTGTGAACCAAAGGGTCACTGGTTTGATTCCCAGTCAGGGCATATGTCTGGGTTGTGACCCAGATGCCCAGTAGGGGGTCAGAGAGAGGCAACCACACATTGATGTTTCTCTCCCTCTCTTTCTCCTTCCCTTCCCTTCTCTCTAAAAATTAATAAGTAAAAGCTTTTTTTTAAAGAATGTACATCTGTAGGGGGAATGCACACAACCCACCAAGAAAAAGCAATCCAGAGTTTCACTCTTCCAAACGAATAGCGGTGCATCCTCACTCTCCATTCCTCAAGTGTGAGCTGTGCTCAGTGACTACCTTCCATGGTGTATAGCTTGGGAAGTAGGGAAAAGGGGTCACTTTGCAGTGGAGACAGACTACCTAGGCCAGGTGGTCAGGGTCAACCCCCACAGTGACCAGTCACGCTGACAATACACACCCTTGATGGGGAGTGGTGGGAATGGAAGTTACTGCTGCGGTCCTCCCCAAATACACACTCCCGGTCTAATCATGAGAAAAACACCAGATAAGTCACAAAGAGGGACACTCGACAACTCACCTGAACAGCCCTCTTCAACACTGTCAAGGTCATCACAAACAAGGAGAGTTTGAGAAACTCACAGTCCAGAGGCGCCTGGGGAGACATGACAATGACTGAAGGTAACCTGGTGTCCCAGATGGGATCCTGCCACAGAAGAAGGACATTAGGTCAAAAGCAAGGCCATCTGAATGAAGTATGAACCTTAGCTCAGAGTAATGTATCAATATTCATTAAATATACATTAGTAACTTAAGCCATTAATAACAGAAGCAGCCTGCTGTGGGGTACATGGGAACTCCACTACTTTCACAACTTTTCTATACATCTAAAACTATTCCAAAATAAGTTTATTTTAAAAATGTGTATAAAGAAAAAGATGACCGGCTTGCCAGTCACATGAAGAAAGTCAATGACGTGAAAGTTAAATAGAAAAATCGACTCCAGAGGATATGGTGATGACGTTTTTGGAAACAAAAAGACTAAAAAGATACACTCCAGGTAGTGCCCTGGGAGGGACTTTAAAACATTGCACCCCAAAAACAAGAATGAGATGCTCCTAAAAAGGAAAAATCTGGAGATGTAGAAGAGTTCTTGGAGAATAAGTAAATAATTACTGAAATTAAAACACTTACTGGGAAAGGTTGGAAGATAAAGACAAAGAGATGTCTTACCATGTAAATCAGAGACGAAGGTACAGGCAGACGGCATGAGAGAAGAGATAGGCAAAGGGTCAATTCAGGTGACCGACCGGCCGGCCAGCCAGCAGGACTTCCAAAAACAGAAGTGACCTCAGCAAACACCATGCTTACACAGGCACAAAATACATATAACTGATTGGCTTTTACCTTTATCCATCTATAGACAAAACATGGAAAAGCAGTTACAGAACAGAATGTAAACAGTATGAACCACGACAAAATGAGATAGAGGCACATCGGAGAGAGTTAGGGTGGCTGGCAATGGAAGGAGAGGTGACGGGAGAGGTAGGGTAACATGCACATCATGCACTGAGCAACTGAGAAATATTATTTAAGGTTGATAGAGTAAGAAACAGAATTTTTTAAAAAGATTTTATTTATTTATCTTTAGAGGAGAAGGAGAGAGGGAGAGAAACATCAATGTATAGTTGCCTCTAGTGCATCCCCTGCTGGGAACTGGCCTGCAGGGAACTGGCCTGCAACCCAGGCATGTGCCCTGACTGGGAATTGAACTGCGATCCTCTGGTTTGCAGTCCTTTGCTCAATCCACTGAGCTACACCAGCCAGGGCAAGAAACAGAATTTTAAGTGCATAATTTAAAAACACAAGTAGAAAAAATAAAAATAATATAAAAATTTTAAAACTGGAAGAAGAGGCTTTGGGACCTGAGCAACCCCAAACCCTCGTTTTATACAACAGGACATGAATAGAGAACGTTTGTAATTGACAAGTGAGAATAGAGCTGTGAGCAATTTTATTGACTTATAAGGGAACTGTCATAAGAGCTAAATGACTTTATTGAGAGAGAGCGCCTCTAGGGAGAAGTAGAGCAGGGAATTGTTGCTTGTACAAATTCTCTACTATTTTATTTTTGTTTCCACTATGCATATGTATTTTTCTAATTTTTAAGAGTTATTTTTGATAAGCTATTAACATTCTTCAAGGACAGTTGGAATGGAAAAGAGAGCAGGTGGGAGACGCTGCAGAACAAACCAACACTTGACGACTGACTCGATGTGGGGGCAGAAGATGCATCTTGGGGTTTGAGCCTAAATGCAGATGAGAGTGAATAGGCAGAGTAGTGGGTGGGACTTTTTGGGAAGGACAATATATGGTTTTGACAAGGCTGTTGTAATTGACAAAAAGTTGCCAATATTCATATTTGAAAGATATAGATGTTTTTAATGTTCATAAAGGGTATAGGTTCTTTTTATTTTTATTTTTTTACTTTTTAATCCTCACCTGAGGACATATTCATTGACTCTAGAGAAAGAGGAAGGGGGGGGGGGCAGAAGCACTGCTGCAAGAGAAACATCCATCAGTTGCCTCCAGTGTCCACCCAACCAGGGACAGAAACTGCAGTCTAAACACATGCCCTGACTGGGAGTCGAACCCGTGACCTTTCCATGCACAGGATGATGCTCCAGCCAACTGAGCCACACCAGCCAGTGCCGGGGTCTTTTTTGTTTAAAGGTTGTTGCATGAACCAAGAAACAGTGCAGTGTGCTTCCAGATGTGAAACAGGCCATCCTGTTCTTCTAAGATGCTCCCTCTGGAGAAACACAACTGCTGCTGAGAGCACCCATGCAGAGGGAGGGCTCCTGCTTGCCAAATACTCACCTCTGCACCAGCACAGGTGTTTTATGCACCTCACCAGGACTGCCCACCTATTCAGAATCCTGCCTCCTTGCCCATCCTCTCCCTGGGTGCAAGTAACTGATGCAGTTACCCCTGAACACAGTATGGATTGTGTACCATGAGACTGTGAAAGGAAGGTGAGCTTCCCAGACAGAATGTCTCATGATAGGTTAAGGCTTCAGTCCTACCCGAGGCTGAGTTCTGCAGGAGGTGATAGTCCGATCCTGGACTTACTGCATTGGAAGCAGTATCGGGCTATCTGAGTGGAACTGTTAGGCACATAGGTAGGAACTGAGGACTAGGGCTCAGGAGTGGGAGGAGGACGAGGCATGGGGGGGAAAGGCTGATTTGAGTTGGATGAGCAACCAGGGGCAGAAGTGTAGAGGCTGCCGAGGGACAAAGAGTCAAGGAGAGATCCTTGGGGAATACATACATTCGGGAATGGGAGAAGAAAGAGGAGACCAAGGGGGCAGTTCAAGGGGTGAGAAGAATTAGAAAAGAACAAGCTCAAGGGGAAGAGTAGCAAGAAGGGGCTCAGCAGTGCACCAACCTGCCACAGAGCAGGAGGACCGGGGTGGAGAAAGGCCACCTGGACATGGCAGATGGGGGTTTTGCTGGATGTCCAGACTCAGAACAGGCTTGGGGGTGGGAAGGCAAGGCTCAAGGGAGGTCTGGGCAGGTCTGATTGGATGAACTCCGTTTTCTCAGTCAAGCCACCAAAAGATCATCCACAGCGAGTATGGTCTTCCCAGGGGAGACCTGGGGAATGGCCGCTAGAGAAATTGAAAACCAAAATCGCCTTCCCTCCATTATGTTTTGTTTACCAGTAGAGTGTTTATAAGAGCATCAACTGCTCTGGTTTGGGAGTAGGATGTATTGGTTTTTAAGTCCCCTCAATGGTCTGGTCACCTCTGGTATACTAGCCACTTAGAGAAACTTAGACCATTTGCTAATACCCCTGAGCCTACCCAGAATTCTTCGTTGGTCATCATCGCACATCTCACCTCATCCCTTGTCAGTGGCGCATAGAATTTTCTGTGCATTTGTGGTTATTTTGTATAATTAGCCTATCCATTTTAACTACTACTCGGTATATACATTTTCTCTAATAAAGTGAAAATTTGTTCTGTCCATCTTGCGTCTTCTTTTTCATTCCACTAATTGTCCCCCTGCCGCTTTTCTCTGGCACATTTGGAAGACCTCCTTTCTCACTGCAGTGTTACTATCCTAAAATTTGGCTATAAGCAATAGAAAACCCAACTGACAAGTGAATAAACAAATAAGATATTATCTTTCTCACGAAATTATTCAGGTAGGTAGTTATAGGAATTGGTTCGGCAAGTCAGTAACGTCAATAGGTCAGACGAGGCCGACTCTTTTGGTCTTTTTCTTATGGCAGTAAAATGTGTGCTAAACTCCAACCGCCACATCCATGTATCACACAGAGAGAAGTGGAAAGGGCAGGGCCAAAAAATGTGCGCTTGTGTGTCATTGGCCATAATGTGACAAATGGCTACTACCTATAAGAGAAGCTAGGGAAGTGTATATTTGTTTTTATAACCTCTGGCGTCCCACCCATGGCCCACTGGCCACGTGGAGCCCAGAACGGCTATGAATGCAGCCCAACACAAAATCATAACTTTACTTATGGGACATCCATAAAAATATTCCATTTTTATTCTCATTTTGACTCTTCCACAGTTGCTTTCACCATGAGAGCCAGTGAAAACTTAGAGTCGAAGGACAGCTTTAAACCGTCACAGTAATGGGTGACAGTTCTTCTACTTTCGGTCCCACCCCCCCTTTTCTCATTGGCTGGTTATTTAAGACCTTGATCCTGACCCAAGGGAAATGTTAACCGTTTGCTTCTTTGTAAAGGAAATATAATGTGCATGTACACACTCATGCTTCTTTGTGTTGAAGGCCTCCTTTAAAAAAAAACTAATTGTAAAATACACATAACAAAATGTATCATTTTAACCCTTTTTAAGTGGCGTTAAACGCATTCTCATTGTGCAACCCTCACCGCCTTCCATCTCCAGAACTTTTTTCTTTTCCACCAGAAACTGTGTCCATTAAACAGTAACTCCCACCAACCCATTCCCTGCCCCATTCACCGCCACTCTACTTTCCGTCTCTGTGAATTTGATTATTCCGGGGACCTCATATAAGTGACATCATACAGCATTTGTCCTTTTGTGACGGGCCTTTTTCACTTAGCATAATGTCCTCAAGGTTCATCCGTGTTGTAACAGGTGTCAGAATGTTCTTTTGGAGGCTGAAATATATTTCACTGTATATACATACCGCAGCTTATTAATCCATTTATCCATCAGCGGACTCTTGAGTTGCTTCTCCTTTTGGCTGTGCACTTCCCGGGCCCTTTTGGGCGCCAGGGGAGTCCTCCCCCCAGAGCGGCAGAGCAGAGTGCGCTGCAGCTGTGGGTCGCCGAGGCGTGTGTATCTGTGCAGGGAGGAGCGCTGTCTGCTCAGGAAGTGTCTGCCCCGCGTCTGCTGGTCATGTTGTTAGACATCGAGCTACCATAGAGGAAAGCAGTTATTTTCTTCTGGAAGTCATTTTTAACTAATTCTTTTCATTGTATAATTTGTAATACCTAATTTAATTTGGTAATACATAGACAAAAGAGAATCACCTTTGATGGCTTCTAATAATGGTGTTCACTGTGATGTAGATAATCACAGGTTCCCTAATTACATATGGCTTTGAAGGTTTTAACAATCTCTTTGTGAAAGGTTGGCCTTCCTAAAGAAGCGTTCCCCAGGATTTCTTCGGCGTGTTCTCGTGCCCCAATATTCTCGGGAAGGGGAAGTCCATCCAGGCAGAGCTGGGCGTGGGCTTGTTTCATTTAGGAGGCCCCGGTGAGCGTGATTATTTTCCAGATTCCATAACAGGGTCCCACTCCACAAACCCTGGAACGTAGCTGGCTCTGGAGCCACGAAGTTTGAGTTTGAACCCTAGATATGCCTCTTCTGAACGTGCAAATGAGTGTCTGTCACTGAGCTCTAAGGGCGTGCCAGGAACTCTTCTGGATATTGTGTGTCTTAATTTGTTTAATCTGCACAACAAGCCTGTCAGGAGAGTGACATCCCGATTCGGGGACAGCGGTCTGCGGTGTGGCTGTGGGGCTCCGGGCCAGAGCGGACGCAGTTAATAGATGGTGGTGTCAGGCTTCAAACTCAGACCGTCCACCTCTAGAGCTGGAACTCCCAGCTACTCCACTAAACGGTCCTGTAGAAATCGCGATCTGTGTGGTGAAAGTGGGGAGGGAAGAGGCCGTGGAAACCATGGAACAGCAGAGCAGTACATAGAGGTTAGTCGAGGGTGTCTTAATGATCCTCCCTCCTTTTTAAAAATAAAAGTGTGCTTTCTTAGATCTTTGGAAGCAAAATCTATTCCCATGTGGCCGTGTGACCAGCACCTCTGGGGAGTCCAGTTCTGGCGTGACCCAGTGCAGTGTCCAGGGGCTGCTGTAAACAAGCACCACAAACCAGAGGTCCCAGAGCAGCGAAAATTGATGGCCCACAGTTCTGGAGCCCAGATGTCCACAGTCCAGGTGTCAGGGGGCCTGCTCCCTCTCAAGGTGCAGTGGAAGGATCCGCTGTGGCCTCTCTCCTCATTCCGGGCGGTTTTCTGGCAGTCTCTGCTGTACCCCGCCTTCCATATCCCAGTCTCTGCCTTCACCTTCACAAGGCATTCACCCTGTGCGCATGCGTCCAGATGCCCTTTTCAAGACACCGGCCCTATTAGATCAGGGACCTTCCTACTCGAGTGCGGCCCCATCTTCAACCAATGGCATCTATAACACCCTTTCCAAGTAAGCTCGCATTCTGGGTCTTGAACATGAGAGTTCAGGGTCAGGGGAAACAGTTCAGCTTGCATAACACCCAGTGTGTCCTTCTGGTCACAGCGGCGCCACGACGAGTGGGGGTGAGAATGAGCGTGAGGACCTGGAGCAGGAGTGGGAGCCCCCAGATGAGGAGTTAATCAAGAAGCTGGTGGATCAGATCGAATTCTACTTTTCTGATGAAAATCTGGAGAAGGATGCCTTCCTGCTGAAGCACGTGAGGAGGAACAAGCTGGGATACGTGAGCGTCAAACTACTTACATCCTTCAAAAAGGTGAGGCTTCCTTGGCAGAGCTGCTGCGTCCAGGATTTCAAAGGCGCTTTGGGTTATGGGTCTAAATATTTTTTACCCTTTTGAAACCAGATAACTAGTGACTTTTTACTTCCTCCCAGGGGTGAAAAGAGAAAAACGATCAAGAGAAGGGATTTAGAGTTGTTACCAGAAATATCATCCCACCTTCATAAAAGGTCCTGGGTGTTGGGACATGTCTCAGCAATAGTCTTGTGAGATGCCTACTAGGCCTAGAGTTATGTGAAACTCAAGTGTTTTGTCAAGTTGAATAAAGAAAAGGAGGAAGGAGTGCTCAGAGCTCTGGGAGGTGGGCCTCCTCCGGGACTCCAGCAGCCTTGGCTGTGCAGTGCCGGCATCCTTGTCGGGGTCAGGGGTGGGATGTCTACCTGTGGCTGCTGTCTGGGCAGCAGACCACGCGACCCCGCTGCATGCACCTCTGGCAGCTGGACTCTTTGCCTGCTGCTTCTCGAAGAGCCTGCAGACCAGTTGGCCTAAGAAGTCTGTGTCTCCCGGGGGAAGTGTGTTTGTAGAATGGAGAGCATGACGTTCCTGTTGCATAATGAGATGTGTGAGGAGTGGGCCGTGGCCACGCTGTCAGGGAGCACCGAGGGGGGAGCTTTCCCCCAGGGCTCTTCCTGGCCTCACCTCTGGGGGTGCTCTGCCCTCTTCTGCTGCTCTCGCTCCCTTATTCATTCATCAATGCCGAGTACCGTGTTAGCCCAGGAATGCAAAGGAATTGGGCACCCCCTGCCCTTCCCAAGTCCACTGAAGGAGAGGGGTCAGTGGAGGATTACAGTGTGACCATCGGCAGCACCACGAAAGAGAGAACAAAGCGCTGCTGGGGGTGAGTCGATAAGAGCAACTAACCCTGCCTGGAGAGCTGAGGTCTTCCCGGAAGGGATAGCATTCAAATTGAACCTTGGAGGATGATGAGTAGGAGTTTTCAAGGCACAGGAGTGGGGAGGGCATTTCATGTTACAAAGGAAAAACCAACTCTTCCTCTGTGTGTCTCCTTTATGTCACGCCATTGCCTCAGTCACACTGCTGCTGCCAGGTGTGAGGGGACTCGCTGGCCAGGCATTTCTGACGCCAGCTGGGTGCCCTGCAGTCTGACTCAGTCCTGACACTGTCTACCTGGAGGCAGCATCAGACCTCAGGGGGTTAGGGCCCCGCCCCATGAGACTGCCCCCACTTCAGGTGACAGTCACAACTAGTAGGTCCCAGGTTACCCACAGCTCCTGTCCGACTTCTCTGCAAGTCACAGGTTCCTGTGACCTCTTCCCCTTGGATTCAGTTGTTTGCTAAAATAGCTCATAGAACTTGGGGCAACACTGACATTTACCAGATCATTAAAGGGCATAATAAAGGATGCGGATGGACAGCCAGGTGAAGAGGTGCGCAGACCAAGGACTGGAAGGGTTCCCAGCACAGGAGCTTCTGTCCCAGTAGAGTTGGGGTGCATGGTCCACCAGGTAGGTGGGTGTGTTCACCCACCTGCCAGCTTTCCAAGACCCCTACTACTGGGGTTTTTTGGAGGCTTCTTTACATAGACATGATCAATTATTAACTTCATTCCCTCCCTCTTTCCCCTCTCAGGAGGATGTGGGGGCCGGTGAAAGTCTAAGCCGCTGACTGTGGCTTGGTCTTTCTGGTGACCAGAGCCATTCCAGGAGCCTTCAGAGCCTGCCCAGAGTCACCTCACTAGAGTAAAAGATGCCCCTAGTGCTCTTGCTGTCCCCAAGGAATTTACAAAGGTTTTGGGAGTTCAGTGCCAGGAATGGGGGTGAAGACCAAATATATATATTTCTTCTAATAAATCACAACATCGCACATGTGCAGAGGACAGCGAGCAAGATCTCACATGCAGAGTGTCTGTGGGGGACCCCAAAATGTTGCAGCTGGGGAGTCATCTTATGCACTTCTCTTCCCTCCCCAGGGGTCCCAGGAGTCACCCTGATTTTCATTCCTTTTCAAGCTGTCACTTATGGGTCTGTTTAGGAGGGGTCTTCTCTGTTGCATGCTGGTTTCCGAGTGGACACAGACTCCCCAGTCCCTCCAGAATGACAGCAGAGACCCTTTCTTTTTAAAGGGTTTCCTGGTAATCGCAATAGGAAACCTGTGTGACAAAGGTAACAAACACAGAAGTGACAGTTTCTGAAAATGTCACAAACTTCTTGTAATAAAACAGAGGCCACAGCGCGCTGGTTCCTCTTCTTAGCTGGTGACTGTGTGCTCCTTCTGAAGCTCACGGGCACAGGCCTCCACGCTCAGACTGAGACCCCCCAGTGGGCCTGGCCCCTGGCTCCAGGGGGCTGCTGGAGGGCTGCCGCGTCCTCCCACAGCCCACTTTTCTCTTGACTGGATGTGCCCCACCCCCTCAGCCTTCGCTGCCCTCTGAGTAAGGCAGCCCCACCTCCCTGCCCCTGCCCAGGCACCTTTGCTCAGGCTTCAGGCTCCGGCTCAGGCAGTGGAACGGCCCTCCCTCCTGAGTGCTCCCTCCCTGACCCGGCTTGGAGAAGGACCCCAGGTTCTGCCCCCCGGGAGGACCTCTGGTCGGCCCCCCGCAGCCTGGCACCGATCTGCAGTCTTCACCCTTTCCGGATCCCAAACGGTGTCAGTTCGGCCCAAGTCCAGCCCTTTCCCTGCGCCCACTTCTCTCTGCCCTTAGGCTGTGATGTGGTGATCAGCACATTGAGTCTCCGTGTGGGGGGCTGTGATTCCCACACTCAAAGCCTAGATTTGGGCCATACCATCCGGGGGCTGCAGGCTGGAATGGACAGTGTCCTCTCTCCCGGAGTGGCCTGTACGACTGATGGCACTGCCTGGAAGGGAGCACTCCCTTCTTGAGTCCTGGGGAGCACCTGGTTTGGTCTCTGGGTCCTCTGCAGAGCAACTGCTCTGGCCTGGCCTCGGAGGACTCGGGGTGATCTTGCCATTGTTGGATCAGGCCGCCCACCCCACCCACCTCCCCCACCTCTTCGGGATGACTCATCCTCCCTGGCGTTCCCTACAGTGGGAGTGGGCCTCATGAAAATTACTGCTTTAGGATATAAATATAGCTTTCACGTACGGCAACCCTGATACACACAATTTCCACTAAGTGAGGAGGGATCTATTTCCTCACGCTCCGTGAGGCCCGAGTTGGATTTAATTCCAAGTTGAAACAGGACACATTATTTCCAGGAGATATTGCAGTGAAACATGAAAAGCTTTTGGAGCCTCTTGTGTAGCAAATACATAAATGCAGAAATACAACTTTGGAGAGGCATTGGGATGTTAAAATCTCTAAGTCCTATCAAAATGATAGCATGTAACATTTGAAATAATGACAGCATCTAATATTTATTGAGTAGTCCCTGGGAGCCAGGCCCTATTTTAAGTTGTGCGTGTGTGTGGGTGTGGGTGTGTATGTGTGGATATAAATATGTACGTACATATGTATTTATTCATTTAATCCTCCGGCCAGCTCTGTGGGGTAGGTGTATTAACATCTCCATTTCACAGATGAGGAAATCGAGGCACTGAGCAGCTGAATAGGGCCTTGGCCCAGAGCCTGCAGGTTTAACCTCTACACTTGTGCAGGATAGAGTATCTGCTGCACCATGGAAAGTTCTGTGGGACTGCACAGCTTTAAACTGCTGCCTCCCTTGACATCGTATGAAGTGTGTTTGTTCACTCAGTCATTCACTAGGTTTTCGAGTGCCTGTCTGCACCAGGTATGATTCTAGATACCAGTGTTCCGGAGTAAGGAAAGGTGGGAGGGAGATTACAGGGGACACAGGTGGACAGAGACATGAGGTACCAATTCAGATTTGCTTCGTGTTCTTTAGGTGAAACACCTTACACGGGACTGGAGAACCACAGCACATGCCTTGAAGTACTCGGTGACCCTCGAGTTGAATGAGGACCACCGGAAAGTGAGGAGGACCACCCCTGTCCCACTCTTCCCCAATGAGAACCTCCCCAGCAAGATGCTCCTGGTCTATGATCTCTACTTGTCCCCCAGGCTGTGGGCCCTGGGCAGCCCCCAGAAGAACGGGAGAGTGCAGGAGAAGGTGATGGAACACCTGCTCAAGCTCTTTGGGACCTTTGGCGTCATCTCCTCAGTGCGGATCCTCAAACCCGGGAGGGAGCTGCCCCCTGATATCCGGAGGATCAGTAGCCGGTACAGCCAGGTGGGGACCCAAGAGTGTGCCATCGTGGAATTCGAGGAGGTGGAAGCGGCCATCAAAGCCCACGAGTTCATGGTCATGGAATCTCAGGGCAAGGAGAACATGAAAGCTATCCTGATCGGTATGAAGCCACCCAAAAAGAAGCCTCCCAAAGACAAGAACCAGGACGAGGAGCACCCTGCCAGCATCCCCTGGAGCAAATCCCCGAACAAGAGAGTTGAGGAGCTGCAGTACATGGGGGACGAGTCTTCCGCTAACAGCTCCTCCGACCCCGAGAGCAATCCCACGTCCCCTATGGCTGGCCGGCGGCATGCGGGGGCCAGCAAGCTCAGCCCTTCTGGCCACCAGAATCTCTTTCTGAGCCCGAATGCCTCCCCGTGCTCAAGTCCTTGGAGCAGCCCCTTGGCTCAACGCAAAGGAGTTTCCAGAAAATCCCCACTGGCGGAGGAAGGCAGGCTGAACTCGAGCACCAGCCCTGAGGTCTTTCGCAAGTGCACGGACTACTCCTCTGACAGCAGCGTCACTCCCTCCGGCAGCCCCTGGGTCCGGAGGCGCCGCCAAGTGGAGATGGGGGCGCAGGAGAGGAGCCCCCGGGCCAGTCCGCTGCCGGCTCGGAAGATGCAGACTGCAGATGGGTTACCTGTGGGCGTGCTGAGGTTGCCCAGAGGCCCCGACAGCACCAGAGGATTCCATGCTGGACATGAGAGGAGCAGGGCCCACGTATAAATAAATGCCTTCTATTTTTGATACCAGCTCCATCACAAACTGCCTCTGTCTTCAAGGTTCTGACAAATACCTGGCATGATGTAGGATGAAATGAAGTCCCCTTTCAAAAGATATTTGTATACATGTAAACCTCTTAATTTATATATTTGTAATGTACATGAACTGTCTGGTACGCTCTGGTTTTAAGACCGTCTTCTAGTTCAGGACGCCCCTCCTCCCGGCGCGCCCGCTGCTCCGACACCGCCCAGTGTGTGCGAAAGGCCCCGCCCAGTGCGGCTGTGGGGCGGGGCTGTCCTCTGCGGTAACGTCGCGGTCCTCAGTTGGCTGTTCCCCGGGCTTCCTGGGCGCGCAGAGGAATTCTGTCGTGTAGTGGCAACTACTTTAAGCCCGTAGCATGGTATCTCCCAGGACCTACTGTATGTTTCGTGTCAAGTGAATAAATAATAAAACACCCAACTGGGAGTGCTGGCTCTGAAGTCATAGACTGCGCCTGACAAAAGTCTGCCCGTCCAACACGGCTGTGGTTAGCCTGTCGTGAGGCCCTGGGGAGCTTAATGGAGACACATTTCACGAATGTGCCCCAGGGCAGCCCTGGGGCGCTCCCTGGGGCTCCCGGCAGCCTGAGGCGTGCAGAATTTGTGCAGATGTTAGAGCCCCGCACTTCTCATCACAGTGAGTCACCGAGCAGGAGAGAACTCAGTGCAGAGCAAGGTCCCCAGTGTGACAACCCACAGCAGTGACGTCACCTGGGGACCTGTTAGAAATGCAAATGCTCGGGCCCACTGAATCAGAAACTGTGGGAGAAGGGCCTGGAATCTGGATTTTAACAAGCCAGCCTGGTGATTCTGAGAACAGAGCTGTGGGGCTAGATGTCACACAGAGCAACTCCCACGTCCCAGACCCCACTGCCTGGTTCTGTGACTTTAGGACAGTTTGTAGTGCCACCCAGCCTCATTGTATCCTGCAAGGTGCCTTGTCTTAACGTCAGTGTCTGAAATGCAGTTGGCCCTCCATAAGTGGTAGCTCCTTTTCCTGGGGTTCATGTCCATTATCACCAGAAGCCATTTTGGTGTTGCAGAAAGAGCACTGGCCAAGATTTCAGTGTTGGCTTCTCATTTGCTAGTTGGAGAGATTGGGGGCAAGTCACTTAGTGGATTTTGTTAATAATTATTGAATACTGGTTAGATGCCAGGAACTATGCTAAGAGTTTTCCACGCATTATCTCATTTAATTTTCCCAGGTCGCACAAGAAAGGCTCGGGTGTCATCTCTTATACACCAGTAGAAACATTATGTGGGGAAGTAACTGACCCGTCCAGACGGCTGGAGCTGGCTAGAGCCCAGCCTCTCACTGCTGGACGGGACCTAGCATCGCTGAACCTTGCCATCCACATTAAAAATAAAACCCACAAAAGGTGTGCATATTTATTCAGCACCTCCTATGTGCTAGAAATTTTGCGAGAAACATTCTTTGGGTTTTCCTCCCAGTGCCCTGTGAGGTGTTATTACGCCCATTTCACCCAGGGAGCTGCCGGGGCGGGGCTGTGTGGCACTCGTTATGAAAGTGGGCGAAGACGATGCCTTTTAAATGACACAGCTCTACACCAGTTAACAGGTGGTTCTTATCTGGTTAGTAAGACAGCATGTCCCTTTGAAGACCCAGAAGAATCCCTATAAATTGGTAGATGCCTCCAGGAATTACTCAGATCTGCCATTTATTTCCACCACTGCCAGCTATAGGGGGCGCAGCAGCTGCCTGACCCTGGGCAGTGCCCATCCCACTCCAGGCCGCTCAGAGCTTCACCCCCTGACTCCACCTCTACTCCCCTGCCTACCCCTGGCCACAGCCCTCTGGACTTCGCCAGTGTTTGGCCTGGTGACCTTCAGATTCTTCCACTCCTTTATGTACACAAGCTACAGCTCTATTTTTAGATTCAATCCTGTGGGTCACAATTTCTTTGAAAAATACCTATACCCTCACCTTTCTATGTGAATACAGATTAACTTGGCCTTCTGTTTGTAACACTGCCCTGTATGACCTTATGAAGTAACCCTAAATTAACCCAGCAGATACGGGCTCTAGCTGTTCCAATAAGTAACAGTTTGACCTTGGCAAGTCACCTCTCTTTGTGACTCAGAGTTTCCCCATCCAACCAGTGGATAATAATAAGATGCTCATTATCAAGGCCATGTGTGTGCAAGTGCTTTGTGAAGCAAAAGGTCCTTTGGAGATGTTAGTCGTTGCCCTCTGCTCTCCTAGGGCTCTTTCCTGTGCTCACCCCAGCCTCACATTAGCATCCCCCCTAGAGAGCTCTTCAAAACGGCCTGCACCTACCCTGAGACAGTCTGATTCAATTCGTTCTGAGTGAGGCCTGGGAACCCATGGTTTTTAAACCTCCCTGGGCGGCTCTAATGGACGGGCAGTGGGAGAAGCACTGATGCGTTAGAATGAGGAGGGCACTCTGAACGATTGAGGGGCCTTCTACACATCCATCCTCTGCTCCCCCTTCAAGGCTCAGCCTTCGTAGACCTTGCAGACCTTTGACCCCAGAGACTCCGAGCACCTGGCTGAAGAACCTGATCTTTCTGAAGCTCTGGCCAACCCTTCAGCAGGAGCATGGGCTTCCTGTTTATTAGCAGAGCAGGACTTTCTTGAATAACTTGACTGGGAAACTCAGCCAACAGTATTTTTACAGATGTTTCATTGTTTTTAATTAAAACCAGCTTTTTCTCCGTATTGGGACCCAAAACTTGCTGGACATCTCCCCATGAGGTGCTGGCAGAACATTCAAACTCCACACAGACGTCCAGATGCCCTCTTCCAACCCCGCCTTACACACACACACACACACACACACACACACACACATACCTGTGCCTCCTGACTTTCTGACCCAGCCAGGGAGCCTTCATGTCCCTGGACTAGAAAAGAGACTGTACGGTGTATGTGAAGAATGCAGGTTTGGGGGCTTAATCACCAGGTTCAAGTCCTAGTGACCTTTGGCAAGTGACTTAGCCTCTCTGTGCCCCGTTTCCTCCCCCCTAAAGGTGGATGATGAAATTCCTACTTCACGATTTGTGAGAATTCAGTGAGTTACCATCTAAAATGCTCACTGACTTGCACGTGGCAGACACTCAGAGAATGTGAGGGTCTCGTATTTATCCCTTTTTCTCCACCATTTTCCACGTTCAGTGGACAACTCAGAGCTGTTGGCTCCGTCTCTGGAATGTTTCTTACGTGCTCCCTCCTCCCCGAGTCCTCACACCCTTCTCCCAAGACCTTCCAGTTTCTTGTCCCCTTTAACCTCCCTCATAATGCCCCCAAACCCATCTTACATTTTGTTCGCATAACTTTCTTACTTAAAGAAGAAGTTGCTGGCTGCCCCTTCCCTAAACGCAGAATGAGGGCCAGACTGCCCCAATCCCCCTGCTGCACGTGGTCGGGGGAAGGCCCTCTGAACATGAGCTCAGCTCATCCAGAAGCGTGTCCCTGCCTGCGTTTTACTTTGCCATTGCATCACTCCAGGGTGTGCCCAGGCTGAGAAGGGCTCTGTTTGCCTTCTGCCGCACAGGCTGAAACACATGAGAAAGGACTCTTTGAAAACACATTGGTCATGGATTATTTTTGACTACTTCCCCCCAAACGCGAACTTGCTTTTCTCAGTAGTATTCAGCTGCACAGTCTATCCTGGCGAGTGGTAAAGAAGACGGCAAAGCACCCAGAGCTAATGGCAATGCTCTAGGAAGAAAGGAGTGAACACTACCAGGGAATGCCGACTTCTGGCTCCCAGCACCACCTCCGACCTGGTGAGGGCCCACTCCCTGACAGAAATGTGATCCTGTAGGCCAGAGCCTGAGTATTTCACCACAGGAAGCACCCCTCACAAGGATGGGCGATGGGCGTGCCAGTGGGTCAGTTCTTTCTGACCTCACCAGTGCAGCAGGAGTCAGACTGGGCCCTCGTTGCTCTGGGAGCAGGAACAAGTGTGGCGGGGTCACGTCTGGGGCGTGTGTGCAGCCCAGCGGGGTAAGCTGAGCAGCTTTCACCTGGACCAGTTTCGAGTTGAGCAGCTATTTGCACAACACTCCTGTTGTGCAAATGGGAAGAGCAAGCGAGACATGTGTCTTGTTACTGTACACAGACACCTGATTAAGATCTGTAGGCATTCTATGCTACGGGGGAAAAACAGCGGGCTGAAGTGCTTTGGTTGAAAGATGTAGCCTGAGTGATCCTTGCCCTTATCTGTAACTGGAATGTGCAGTAGGTCCAGACCTGTTTTTCCAACAATGAGCTTCTAATTGACTCACCTTCAAAGATGAATTTGAGAAAGTCAATTTGTTAGAGCTTTTCAGACTGGTAGACCCCGGAGGCAAATTCCTCTCATTGGTTTGCTCTCTGCACCCTCTAGTGTCCAACCTGTGACATAACCCAATCTAAACGGATTACAATCCGACACCTGCATAGAGTCCGATTTACACTTTCATGAGTGGAAGAATAAGAAACAGTCTAAATTCCAGCCTCGCTACTTGTCATACTATGAGTCCTGTCCCATCTCTCAAACTTGTAAAATGATGTGTAGGTATATACCATCATTTACTAGTGTTCTAGTAAATTTTAAAGAGGGTAATATACGGAAAATACTTCACACAATACTACCTAGAAGAAATCGCTAAAAAAAACCACCAAAAACCAACCCACATCTCATCATTAAAACTTTCATTCATAAACTCATCCTGAGAAGTACGAAAAGACTTATTTAGGGCACAAATCACTTTGCACTGTAGTCAATTACTCCTGCACCATTTCTTTGCTGGATTATGAGATACGAGATAAAGAGCACGTATCTCAACCCATCTAACTAAGTCTGACCCGTGGCTGGAGATCAGGGAGTACGTGTTGCATGGATACTGAATAAAAATTTGTCTTCCTCACCCTTAAAAATACACTGCACTGTGCTATACATCATATACATTATACAGCACACTACACTGTACTATACTATGCACTACACTATACAGCACACTACACTGTATGGGGCACTATACTATACAGCACACTATGCTAGACAGTGTAATTTCACAGTGTAGTATAAATTCAGTGGTTCCAAACACATCAGCAGACCCTCTCAGAGGCCACACATATTCCAATGGCTTCATGAAAACTCTTGTCTGAAACAATCTGGCCCTGGAATGCACCTTGGAGCATTGTAACTTCCCATAGTATATTCTGCATGATTAAGCCTGGGAGGGGGGACTCCTGAACTCTGGTCCCCGAGGACTCTGAAAGGAGTGTGAGTACCTAGGGGAGATGCACGGAATGAAGGGATGGAGCCCACATCTGCACTGAGAGGCCACTGATGGTCCTGAGGCAGCGCAGTAAGAAGCTAAACAAGGCCAAACAATTTGGGCAGTTTACAGCCAACCATTCATAAGTTTGTATCTTCCCTAACTTAGGACACTTAGGAGCAAATGATTTACATATTCCAAAATGTTCCGAGACAGAACAGCCTCAGTCCCAGTCCCTCTCTGATAATATTCTTTAAAAAATGAAACTAAGCAGAAAATAACCCTGACCCCTCCATACACACATTTTGATGAGTCAGCGTATTGAAGAACACACCTGGAAAGGTAATGCATATTCTGTTAAGACCTCCCCTGAGAACTCCCCTAGAATTCCCACCAGCTTAAAAAAAAGACAAAAAACCTCAAGACAAAGGACCCACGATGCTTTCTTGCTAGAACACACCCACGCCTTGTGTCTCTGCTCTCTTTCTCCTGAACTCTAAGAGAACCTGTGCAATTGCAACCAGGGAAGCAGTGGGCAGTGGCAGCTCGTGCTGGGCTCACCCCTGGACTTGGCTCCCAGGCCTCCTTTTTCTCACTTCTCCGTGAGTGCACTTCTTTTTCTGTGACTCCTGTTTCTCAGTGAGGCAAGGCAGGCCCACCTAGGCTCTCTTCTATTGCTCCTTCTATCCTAACCCCTTCCTTGTTACTCTGTTCCTAGCTTTAACAAGCATACTCTAAAAATCACCTGGGCTCAAGTTGTGAGATCTTTCCTGCACAAAGTCAAGAACTCACACACTCCAGGCCCAGTCCCTGTCCTCTAACAGTCCCATCCTGAAGCACTTGGAATATACTCTGAAGCAGGGGTGTCATTGGGGCCACATCAGCCCTGCGGTGGCCTTCAAAGGGCCAAATGTAATTTCAACTTATTAATGGTTAAGGAGTAGTTACATTTATACAGCCCTAAAATTATTTCAGCCCTTTGAAGGCAACCGTGAGGCTGATGTGGCCCCCAGTGGAAATGAGTTTGACACCCCTGCTCTGAAGGGTTAATGCAATTAACAGGTACCCAGATGAATTCAATTACACAAATGTACTTGGGGCTCTAGCACAGGTGTCCAACCCACCGCCCACAGGCCACATGTGGCCAGGATGTCTATGAATGCAGATTAATACAAGACTGTAAATTTACTTAAAACCTCTTTTCTTCCCCTCATCAGTTTTTGTTAGTGTTTGTGTATTTAATGTATTTAATGAAGTGTTTGTGAACTCTTCTTCCAGGGTGACCCAGAGACGCCAAAAGGCTGGATACCCCTGCAAAATGTCATCTCAAATGGCCATAGGGCAGACTTCAGAGGAAGAACAAACATAAATAAATACTTTATTTATTTATGTATTTTATTATCCTAAAGTGATTCTACTAATATCTTAAGTCTACAAACCCACAACAAAGAACAGAAAATAAACAAGAAAGACAGGTAGATTTGTTCTGTTTTTAAATACAAGAAACATCATGTTAGAAATTTCAACTGTTTTTACTTTTAAGAAGCTAAATTTTGGAAGAGAAATTTGCTTATTCAGAGGCATACAGCCTCTTCAAAGATGAGGGAGCTGACTTTGACATTGAAATCTTACTAAAAATTGGTACTTGCAGTAATTTAAGGAAGATGAGTTCTATAAAACCCCAGTTCTTTGAAATTAATAGCTTCACAACAGAACTTAACAGTAGGTCAAATGAAAGTGCTGGGCCTTGTAGTCTTTACAGATGAAAAATGACCAGATTTCAGGGCTGTGAAATGATTGGGAAGCACTCTGGGAGGGGATTTAATTCTCTATCCATCAAGATCTTCCAAGGAAAGAGAAGCTGGGGCACCTATGTGAGGGGCTGGGGTCCCTTTGAGAGAAAAAGTAAGGCCATACTGAGATTTAAGTCTTTAAATTACATAAAAAAAACAAAATATACATCAACTAAAACACATTACCTGTTTGAGAAATCATGTTAGATGTAAGATATTGATAAATTTCATTGTTTTAACTCTTTTCCTTGCTGGGTATAAAGAAATGAACAAGACTCGGGTACACCCTGTTCTCGTGGAGGAGGCCAGCAACATACCCATAAACAAGACAATATCAGATAATAGTTTAAAAGAAGCAAAACACTGTAATAAGGTAGAAAACGACAACGGGTGGGACTGAAAGATTATTTTACTTATTTTTAATTTTATGATAAAAAATTTCAAGCAAACCCAAAAGGAGTATAAGAAACTCTAATATGTTCTCCAGACTCAACAATTATCCATTTTTCCCACACTTACTTCATTAGAACTTTTCCCTCCTTCCTTCCTTCCTTCCCTTCTTCCTGTCTTCCTTCTGTTTTCTTTCCCCCTCGCTGGAGGACAATTTTCCATTGCTTCTACGCAGAGAGGAAGTGAGGGGGACTAGAGATGGAAAGAAATGCTATGAGAGAGAGAAACATTAATCGGTTGCCTCTCGTACATGCCCTGACTGTATGTGCCTTTACTGGGGATTCAATGTGCCAGCCAGGTATGTGCCCTGACCAGGAATCAAACCGGCAAGCTTTCCATTTGTGGGACAACACCCAACCAACTGAGCTACACTGGCCCAGGCTGTTTTTTTGGTAATTTTTAGGCCAAATTTTCTGGATTGAATTGCTAAAATATTTAAAAACAAATCCCAATGTTTATTCAGTTCACCCCTACATACATCAGTATGCATCGCTAATAATTATGGGCTAGAGAAGCATTTTTAAAACTTTTGCTTACATTTATGATTCATTAAGTGATACTGTGTAAATTATAAAATTATAAATTATGTAACAGTATATCTAGACATTTAATAGTAATTATAGTTACATAAATTAAATAACACATTGTTATAAAATTATAAATTATAAAAGAATTACCAAACATTATAAAACATTAAGAATAAAATTATATAAACAGCCAAAATCTAATCACCTGAACTAATTAACTGTTTTAATTTAGGTGCTTTTTCTTCCATCTTTCAGAAAATGTTTTGATTACACTCACTAGAACAGTTGAAAAGGGTGTGGCTTGCTAAAGCATCATAAAGTGAACACATCTGTGAACTTACAACTCTGGCACTCCAGGGGTTTTTCTTATTTACTAAAACAGCTCATCATTGTCCTGTGGTTTCTCACATACTGGCTCCATTCCACATTTCTTCTATCCCCATGTTTTCTGTAAAATGATCATTTTATACCAGGTCAAGTTCAGGAATAGTGCACAGCTATAACGGAGACTGAAGCAAAGGAAAAACCAGTAATAATGATCCTGCCATTACTTAAAATGTTGACATTTAATTCATCATGAATTTTTCCATCAATTTTGATTTTTTTAAATACTATACTAAAATGTTATTTTTCTGTGGCAAAGGAGTGGCTGTGGATGGGGCAATCCCACATTCATATGCAGATAAGCTGGGAGGAACAACTGGGTAGCAAGACAGGACACGCAACCCAGGGTTCCAGTGCAAATAAAACCTCAAAACCTCTGGCTATAAAAACCTGTGGGGGTTGTGGCAGTGGGGGAAATGCCAGTCACACAGGAGAGTCCATTGGAGGGGCCCATGGGATCGTAGAACGTACGAACCCATCCATCTGGGAATCAGCACCAGAGTAGCATGTGAAAGGGCACAATTTGCTGGTAAGAAGCAGGGGAAGTGACTGAAAGGGGGATAAGAGGCATTGTTCCCTCTCTGACCCCTCCCCCACATACAGAACTACAGTGCAGCAAAGTGGGTTGCCCCACCCTGGCAGAAACCTAAGGCTCTGCTCCTTACAACATAACAGGTATGCTGAAGCGAAGAAATATGGCCTAAATGAAAGAACAAATCAAAACTCCTGGAAAAGAACTAAGCAATAAGGAGCTAGCCAACCTATCAGATGCAAAATTCAAAACACTGGTAGTCAGAATGCTCACAGAAATGATTGAGTATGGCCACAAAGCAAAGGAAGAAGTGAAGACTATGCAAAGTGAAATAAAGAAAGATATGCAGGGAACCTACAGTGAAGGGAAGGAAATCAGGACTTAAATCAATGATTTGGAACAAAAGGAAGAAATAAGCTTTCAACCAGAACAGAATGAACAAAAAGAATTCAAAAAAATGAGGAAAGACTTAGGAACTTCTGGGATAATTTTAAACATTCTAACATCCAAATCATAGGGGTACCAGAGGAAAAGAGGAAGAGCAAGAAATTGATAACTTATCTGAAAAAATAATGAAGGATAACTTTCACAATCTGGTGAAAAAAATAGACTTCCAGGAAGTCCAGAAAGCTCAGAGAGTCCTAAAAAAAGTGGACCCAAGGAGGAACACACCAAGACACACCATAATCAAAATGCCAAAGGTTAAAGATGAGAGAATGTTAAAAGCAGCAAGATAAAAGGAGACAGTTACCTACAAAGGAGTTCCCACAGCACTATCAGCTGATTTCTCAAAAGAAACCTTATAGGGAAGAAGGGGCCGGAAAGAAGTATTCCAAGTCATGAAAGGCAAGGACCTATATCCAAGATTACTATATCCATCAAAGCTATCATTTAGAATGGAAGGGCAGATAAAGTGTTTCCCACACAAGGTCAAGTTAAAGGAGTTCATTATCACCAAGCCTTTACTATATGAAATGTTAAAGAGACTTACCTAAGAAAAAGAAGATCAAAACTGTGAACGGTAAAAGGACAATAAACTCACAACTATCAACAACTGAACCTAAACAAAAACAAACTAAGTAAACAACTAGAACAGGAACAGAATCACAGAAATGGAGACCACATGGACGGTCATCAGTGGGGAGGTGGTTAGGGGGGAATAGGGGAAAACGTACAGGAAATAAGAAGTGTAATTGGTAGATACAAAATAGACAGGGGGAGGTTAAGAATAGTACAGGAAATGGAGAAGCCAAAGAACTTACATATATGACCCATGGACATGAAGCAGGGGAAATGCTAGAGGGAATGGGGGTATCTGGCAGAGGGAGATAAAGGGGAGAAAAAAATGGGACGACTGTAGTAGTATAATCAATAAAATACACTTAAAAAAAAGAGCGGTCTGTGGACCGCTCAGGCCATTACTGTTCAAAATTGTAGTAGATGTCCTAGCAAGTATACTTAGAGAAGATAGAAAAGGCTTCAAAGAGTAGGAAGAAATGAAATGCCTCCATCGTGGATGACATGTAGAAAATCCCTAGGAAGCTACCAAAAAAACCTTCTAGAACAAAGTGTGGATAGCAAGGTCATGGAATAGGTCAACATCCAAAAATCAATCATTTTTCTAAACCGACAAATGCTCAATTGATTGGAAACTGAAAGTCAAAAGATGTTACTGTTTGTAATAGCTCCAAAAAGAATATCATATACTTTGCTGTAACTTTAAAGAAATATATGCAGGAGGTAAATGGTGAACACTACAAATCACTGATAAAAGAAATCAAAGAAAATGTAAATAAATGAGACATATTCTGTTCATGTGTTAGAATATTCTCTCTGTAGTTAAAATGTCAAACTTACCCCATTGATCTGTAGATTAAAGGCAATCCCACGCAAATGCCACTATGACTCTTTGTAGATACAGGTAAACTCATGACAAAATTTACATGTAAAAGTCAAGGAACTAGAATACCCAGAACAATTTTGAAAAAGAAGTTGTAAGACTCACACTTCCTGACTTTAATATATACTATAAAATAGAACTGCAGTGATGAAAACAGGATGGTATGCCCTGGCTGGTGCAGCTCAGTGGACTGAGCACAGGCCTGTGAAGCAAAGAGTCACCAATTCGATTCCCAGTCAGGGCACATGCCTGGGTTGCAGGCCAGGTCCCCAGTGGGGGGCACATGAGAGGCAACCATACATTGATGTTTCTCTCCCACACTTTCTCCTTCACTTCCCCTCTCTCTAAAAAGAAATAAATAAAATATTTTTGAAAAACAAACTGGTATGGACTAAAAAATAGACACATGGATAAGTGGAACAGCATCAAGACTCCAGAAATATATCCATAAAATATAGCCAATTTTTAAGTGTTTGGTTGAGGTATAATTGACTTACAACAAACTGCACATATTGAAAATGTACAGATGATAAATTTTGACATAAGTAGAGTAATCATACCTTAAGAAGAGAGGTCCAAAGAATTAGAACATTTTACTGAAACAGGATGGATAGGAACAAGAAATCGGTTTGCTTTTAAAACGTGGTGTGGTCTTGTGGTTAGAGAGAATTTCCTTGTCTGGCCAGCTTCAGTGATGAAGGGGCAGGGCTTCTTCCAAAGTATTTTGTTGGCCTTCTGCCTCAGAATAAACAAATGTGGTGTCTCCATGCTTTTCAGAGGGTCCTAGGCAGAGAATGAACCCATCCAGATCACACACACTTCACTGCCAGCTTCCTCCAGCTCACGGCTCAGGTTCTGTTGCTATAAACATGGCACTCAGGAGGCCTGGGCAAGTTTGAACAGCCCCTGGGAGTCCTTTCTGTGCCATCCCAACGCCTCAAGGTCAAGGGGACTCAACCACGGAGGACAGACCATCACAGGAAGGGCTAGAGCCTCGGACCTCAGAAAATGAGGGCGGTCAAGGCTCTTGGGAGGCCTGTGAGTCACCACTTGAGGTGGTTTCTCATTTAATGCAGAAAAAAAAAAGATACTTGAATGCTAATATAGGTCTCTTTGCTGGACCCTCTGACTGGGAGCAAAAATCCCAACCCAAACCCCCAAGTCCAGGTGACAAAATGACTATATGGACATTAATTCTGTGTGTGTGTGTGTGTGTGTGTGTGTGTGTGTGTGTGTGTGTGTGTATGCACATATGAGAAAGAGAGAGGGAGAATTTTTTAAGTCTGAGTTCTAAGGATCATTGACATCTCCCTTTTTGCTGTCCCAGGGTAGCCAATCCTCACTCAAAGAGTTCCTGAGCTCATTTGGTCCCTAAGGTGTTTCTCTACCTCTTTCTTGTTTTCTCTTCAGAGTCCTGGTCATGGGCAAATGTCTCCTCACCAAAAGTGTTAGGCCTGCCCTCATTGGAACCGCTTAGCCTGGGGAATGCAGCCAAGCCCTGCGGCTCAATTTCAAGTTCCTTTGTAAATGAAAACCATTCGGTACACTTGGCCCATGCAGTTCTAAAGTCTGAGTATCCCGAAAACAAAAGGCAGAGTGCTGGCTCAGATATTTAACTCCCTGCCTACACACACTTGGGTAATTATTCTACTAAAAACAAAGCACAACAAAAATAGATTTCTAGAAAATTGAAATTAAATTCACCTTCAATCAGCACCACGGAACCCAATGAAAAAGAACAGGTCGGTGAGTTCCCCACAACATCCCACCCATGCCTTCGTGTGTCCACGGTCGTTGATGTTCAGATGACCAGGGTCACGATGACACCTGGGAAACGAGAAAGCACAAATGAGCCCTAACCGGGAGCCAGGAGAGGCAGAGCCCAAGAGCTCATGGCCGTGGGCACATCAGCAACCCTGGTCTTCCTCGGGGTCTCATGTGGGAAGTTGAGGGCCTAAATTCTTTGTGTCTCCAAAACCTGTTACACCTGGACAGTTTTCATAGAGCTTAGACTTCCCAATTCTCACCGTTAGTCTTAAATTTGTAACTTTGTCTTTTCCATATACATCCCCATGCCTCAGTTTCCCACCTTTCTCTTTTCCCTTCATCTCAGCAATGAAGGGGTATGTGGCGTAACCCAAGATTTGGAAGCAGCCCAAGTGTCCACCAGTAGATGAATAGATAAAACAACCATGGGGCATTTACACAATGGACTACTACTCGGCCATAAAAAAGAAGAAAAATTTTACCCTTCGCAATAGTATGGATGAACCTGGAGAACATTATGCTGAGTGAAATAAGCTAGTTAGAGAAAGACAAATACCACATGATTTCACTCATAAGTGGAATGTAACAAATAAACTAGACTAACAGAGAAAATAGAGAGAGACTCCCAGAGAGCACGCTGACAGTTCTGGGGGTGGGGGTTGAGGGTGGAGAGATCGAGCCAAAAAAGGAAAAAGAGAGAGCTCATGGACGCAGACAACAGTGTGACGATTGTGGGGCGGGGAGGAGGTGGGTATAATTGGAAGAGGCTATAGGGGGGATAAAGGTAATGGCGAAAATGCACAAAAAGCTGGGGCGATAGGCCAGAGTCAGTATCCTCACAGTTATATAAGGAAAACAGTAAGTGTGATTGCGGGGTGGTAGACTGAAGAGTCCATTAAAATTCATTTAAAATGAATTTTAAATGACAAAAAATTTTCAATGACAAGAAAAGTTTTGTCATTTTTAAAAAGGAAGGATATTTGGTGTAATCCAAATGACAGCATCCCCCTCCTCCTTATGGGTCCCCTCCCTGTAAGTTTGGGAGAGAAGTGGGGATTGCCACCCTCCCTCGTGTCTGGGTTTTCCTGGCTTCCGTCCGTCCCTCCGAGTTTTGTTCTCCTCCTGTTGGCTCTGGGCTCCGTGGCTGAGACTCAGGTCGACTGAGGCAGGTGGGCCAGCATCGCCGCTTCCTGAGTCACGGGCTCTGTGCAGGGGAAGGCGGGCGATTACTTGTCTTCCTCCTCACAAAGTTGTCAACAGAATGCAAATAAATGTATCAGACTTTACTAAAGACTGAAAAATTAAAGTTACAACATGCAAGAGAGGAAAATTTAAAGGGCCACCAGGTATCATTTTCCTTGGAAAACATCCAGGATGTAGGAAAATATTCAAAAAATTAAGTTTCACAGGAGGAACCTCTTCAGGTGGGTGCTCTCCCAAACCAATCCTGTTCCCTTGACCTTCCCTCTACCTCCTTCTGGACAGCAGCCTTCAACCCCCCCACAGCCCCTGCCCCGTCCCGGCCCACGGCTCTGGGGCGGACGTCCCTCCTGTGTTTGAGAAACTCCATCTCCCACCCATAGGCACTGGTCTGCGGCACGAGAATCCCCCACCCCTACCCACCCCCAGACGTTCGTTCAGCCAAGTCTTAATTGTTTCTCCCAGAATGTCTCCACAGATGATCCGAGATGAACTTGGGCTGTCCAAGTCCTTCTGAGCCAGATAAGCTGTGGGAAGTGTGGGGGCCCCAGATCCGGTCCTGTTTCAGGTGCCCCCCCTCTGTGAACTGAACACGAACCTTTTTAGTCTTCCAGCTACCTGTGGACTAAGAGTTGACACACTTTAATTTGTCAGTGACAGACTTGAATTCCCAGAGATAGCACAGACCAACTTTATACCCTTAAGAAGAAAACAAAACAGACTCATTCACCTCTAACTTCCCATACTTTGCAAGGCTGCTTCTTGGAGCTTTACTTTACATTCTGACCAGAACATGTTCCTTTGCTCAGCCCTTCTCCCACCCGTTCTTCTTTGATTGTGCTCCCACAGTCTGGACGAGAACCAGAAAGGAGCCTATCGGTCATACACCCTTTAACAGTAGCCTGTGGAGCTTCTCAAAGACCCCTGGAAACTTGGAAGGTATTCCTTATAACAGATGAAGTTCTTAGATGATGGGGCCATGCTGCGCCCCAGTTTCTGTCTGAGTGTGGGGCCTGGGGAGAGGTGTGTGTGAATGTGAGGGAGAAATTCTTCCAGTTAAAACAGCAGTAAAGAGGGCAATGTCTGACCCATGCTTGCCAGTTTTCACAGCATCTCCCAACCCTGACCGCACATTAGAATCTCCTGGAGAGGTTTACAGTTTCCAACGCCTCGTCTCTGAACTATTAAATCAGACTCTCTGGGGGTGAGATCTGGCATCATTGTTTTTAAAAGCCTGTAGGACTCAGGGGTGTCCGACCTGTGGCCCACGGGCCGCGTATAGCCCAGGATGGCTATGAATGTGGCCCGACACAAAATAGTAAATTTACTTAAAACATCATTAAATACATACATGTTGCAATATATGTATTAACATTGGCCCAAGACAACTCTTCTTCTTCCAGTGTGGTCCAGAGTCGCCAAAAGGTTGGCCACCCCTGCTAGGTGACTCTAATGCACAGCCTGGGCCGAGAGCTGTTGATGTGAAGGATGGGGAGTTACCACAGCTGGGAAGGGTCACATTTTGTTGTGCCCGGAGTGAATTCTGCAGCCTCAGGCATCCTTATCCCATCAGGCTCCTTCAGCACCTACGATTCTGGGTGTAACCTCAAAGAGAGTAGGGAGTGAGGCTATTGGATTCCTATGATGTGGCTGCTATGGAAGGTCTGGAATGGCAGTCACCACCAATCCCAGGGCAGATTCCTACCACAGAGGATTACGGTGACCATACAGTAGCAGACCCTCAACAAAACAATGCTTACTGGAATAATGAATACAATCCCAGAGCATAAGTAGGCAGTTATCCTCTTCTACCACTAGATGGCGACACACCAAGCATCACTGTACAAAATCTTGGCTGCCGAAATGGAAAGGGATGAGAACTTGAACCTGGAGATAAAAGATGTAGTGTAGGTGGAAGTTTTTTGGCTTTTTTCTAGTTGTTGCTTTTTCATCCTCTATCCTTTTATGTAAGTGGATCAACAAAACTGAAAGTGGTTTAAAAAAAAGGTCAGATACTTGGCTCATCTCTCGCCTAGAAGGCTAAGCCGTTTGGTTGATATCTGTGTGCTTCTCGGGGAGGTAGGCCAGGGCTGAGCACTAAGCTATTTCATATATAAGGACAATAAGTCGTGCCGATTTGGCTGCTCTGCCAATAAATCCTCTGCCAAGAAACATATTTCCAGGTCATACTGGTCTCTGGCTCTTCCTATCCACAGTGGGGAATGTGGGGAAACAACTAATCCATGGAAACACAGAGTCAGTTATAGTGAGACCTGAGAACAGCCTCTTAAAAAAATGCCTGGGCACCAGGAAAGGTGGAAGGGATTTTTTGTCTGTACGTTGGGTCCTAGGAGAAAAGGCAGAGTGACAGCTGATGAACAGTTTTTGACTGATGGGCTGAGATCTACGGTACACTGGCCCCAGTGTACCCTGGGAATCAGAGGTCCTACCCTGTCTTGGCTGTGTGCTGTCCCTGAAACCCTTGGCACGGGGAGATCAATCATTGACAGGCAGGGTACCTACCTGGCCATCTGGGCTGTCCCTAAGGCTGGTCACTTGAGCCTAGAGGTGAGGAGGAGAGACACACAAGATGAGGATAGGATGGTCTGATGATGACCAAAGTATCTCTGAGCCACTTATCTTTTGACTGATCTCAGGAGAGGGACTTAATAACTATTTGGACTCCAGGCATTGGGCAAGATGCTTCCCATATGATGTGCTTTAGTCCCATTCATAGGGAGTAACTCTGGACTAATCCACCTCTGCTCTCTTGGGCCCCAGGTCTTTAGAGCTGGATACTGCTAAAGAGGAAATCATAAACTCACAGTCCTTGGTGCCTCTGGCCCATCCTTTGCTGTATCTCTAGAGAGCATCTTGTCCCTTCCCCATGGTGGCTATCTTCACCACTGCTCTCTAATTCCATCTTCAGTTCAACTCCCCTCTGGGCAAGAGGCTGTGCCTCCTAGGTCCCAGGGGACATTGAGAGCTGCCGGCACGAAACCCCTCAACTTCCAGGCTCCCTTCTACAAACTTATGTCTGCCGCCACCACACCCTCTCGCCGGTGTTAGAGAGTGGAGGTGTCCCAGCCATAGAGAGACCAGAATCTCCTCACCTGTGTCCTGGATTCCACAGCCTTCCACCTCCTACCCAGCTTTCCTCTGGGTCTTTGTTCTACCAGTTTTCCTCTCTCTCTCTCCCTCATCATCAAAAGTGAAACAAAACAAACTTAAGCCTCTGTGAGACCTACAGGGGCACGTTTGCAAGCCTGCCTCAGTTGCCTCACACCTAGGGGCTCAGCCTCAGATACGGTGCAGGTATAGAAACCTAGGGGATGAGAGTCAGAAGCCCCTTCCCCCCTTCTCTCCAGCCTGCCCCGCCAGTGGTCTGTTACCGCTCAGAAGTGGAGCAGTGGAAGTAACCCCAGGGCCCCAGCCACAGCCTGCGGTGGGAATTCGACAATGGCCTTGAGGTCAGGTGGCTGACACCCGAGCTGGCATCAGAGTCTTCCGCAGGCTGCTGTGGCTGTGGGCAGTGATAGCCTCTGTTCTACTTTGCCCTGGGCCTCACCTCCTGCCAGATCTCACCTTCAGTCTTCAAGACAAGGCCAGAGTGGACATGAGCCAGGCAGGAAGCCTGCCCTTTCTGAGGATGAAATGGGGGCAGGAGCAACAGTGGACAGAGCGCTCATGAGTGAGTGGTGGGCAGTTCTGGGCTGAGATCAGACTGCGGGTCTGAATGGTGTGGGCCCGTGTGGCCTGGGGACCGAATGAGTGACTGGGGCACAGGGCAGGGGCTGGGTTCATGTCCACGACCCTCTCCGTGCTCACAATCTAGCCTAGGACGTTTTCCAGACTGGCCCCTCCCGCAGGCCGCTGATGTCTCCTCTCTGCAGATGCTGTTACAAGGCGCTGACTCAAAGGCCTCCCGGGTGCCTACTCTTCGCTTCTTCTAATCACCACAACAAAACAGCATTGTCTGAGTTCATCCCACGTGTCCAGAAATCTGCTAACTCTTCTGCATACATCATCTCATTTCATTCAATCATCGCCAACTCCACAAAGTGAGTTTTACTATCGCTGTCTCACAGCAGAAGCCAAGACTTTGAGAAGTCAAGTCATTGGCCAGGTTCCCACAGCCGGCGAGTGATGGGGGTCATGACTGGAGCCCTGACCTGTAGGACTCCATGCGCTCTTGATCCTGTTGCCCAAACGTCTCTGGCCAAGATAAGTTTGTTCCAACACACTCAGGAGCAAAAAAAAAAATCCTTTTTAATTAAAAAAATTTTTATTGATTCTAGAGAGAGGGGAAGGGGAGGAAAAGGAGAGGGAGAGAAACATCAATGTGAGAGAGAACCATTGATCAGTTGCCTCCTGCATGTGCCCCAAATGCGGACAGAACCTGCAAACCAGGCATGTGCCCTGACCAGGAATCGAACCTGTGACCTTTTGGTCTGCAGGACAACACCCAACCAACAGAGTCACTCTGGCCAGGGCAAGAAAAGTCCTTTTACCAATGCGGTGAGCCCTCACTTGCCAGAGTCGGCAGGATGGCCAGAATCAGTTATTACTGAGAACACCCCGTCTTAGCCCTGCCTCCCTAAAAAACAAGAGGTGAAGCTGAATGGGAAGCGGAGTCAATCCTGAGGCAGTGACAATGAAAGAAAGAAGTGAAGTTGGTCAAAATGCACCCCATGGGGCATGTACTCACTCCCTCATACTTCTGGGTGTACCTGCGCTCTTGGGGCAGCAATGGGGCCAGCCTCAGTGGGTCCAGGTTGGGTTGGACACAGGTGCTAGAGCTGTTTCCATCCCTCTGACCACCAGGGCATAATAGAGGTCGTGCCAGAGGCAGCCTCCTGTGTCAGGAGGTGGGCGGCAGGGCAGTGGAGGATCTCCACTGGGCAGGTCCAGGACAAGAGCGTGGGGCGAAGCAAGTGGGTTCAAGTGCGTCTGACTTTCCATTTCCCTCAAGGTCAAGTCCAGGTTCCTTAACTTGGCATCCAAGACTCTCCATGGGGTGGTCTCAGCCTATTTTTTCAACCTAGTCCACTGCACCAGCATGGTCCCCCTACCAGGCCCCCGTTAGCCCATGGAGCTCCTGAGTATGGATAAGAGAAATGCACCTCTCTAAGAGGTCACAGCCTTATGGGCTCTGAGTTTGGCTGGCAGAAAAATGTTCTGGTGAAAATTTGAAAAATAAAGCATTCTTTCTTCTTCGTCACCACTCGTGCCAGAGTGCACAGCTGGATGTTGATGTTCCTCTTGGCCATGCAGGCACGGAGGCCTGGCCAACCACACTAAATCCCACATGAGCAAACAGGCCCAGAGAGGCAGAGGCTGCTGGGCAGAGTCACACAGACCCAGAAGCAGGCCTCAGAATTAGCTGCTGCTCTGTCCTTTGCCCCCGGGGCCCAGCTGGGCAGCCAAGAGACTGCCCCTCCCCATCCCATATAGAAACTATTTCTGAAGTTCCTGGCATTGACCTCCTGCTAGTGCCCAGGGCTGTACCCCAGCTCTCCCTCCCCCACCCCCATGACCTGCAAAGAATCGGCCACTGGGGCCTTTGCCAGTGACCTCACGGGGAACTGCTGCCTGCTGACTTCCTGTTTTTATATTCTTTTCTCCAATGCTGTTTTCTCTCCTTCGTTGTCCTTTGGTCAGTTTTGGTTCCCTTCCCCTAGTCCACCCTGCAAAAACAAAACTCGATTTTTTTGTGCTTATTTTAAATCCACGTTGAGACAGGGAGATGTTATACCCTCTTCGTTCATTTGAGTGTTATCTCTCCCTCTTTCTCTCCCCGCTCATTCCCCGTGGCTTAGTTCCCAAATGACAGTCTTCTGCTTCCACAGCTTAGAAGAAAATCTCAAAAGCTGTGTCTGCAAACACCAAGTTTATTCAGGGTCTGTCTCTGCTGGAGGCTCCCAGTCTCCTGGGTGCTGTGTCATCGAGGGGGAGCGACCTGCCAGCTTCCCCAGTCACATCCTGGGCTCCCTGGAACAGAAGACGCCGCAGCCCACACTTAACGCCCACTCGGGCTCTCGGCTTTTTCAGACACAAGTCCAAATCCCTCCACGGGCATCAGAGACTCCCCGGGACAGCTTTCCACCCTTGCTCACTGTTATTCCATCTGCTGCCACCTCCCTCCACCCCACTTCCTCCATCCCAGTCCCGCTACACTTCTCGTCCGTCCATCCGTCCTGGAAACCCGGGGCTCCTGCGCCTCTGCACTCGGACACTGCGGTTCCTCTTTTCCCTTTCTGCGCCCGGGGAAATCTTCCGTGAATGTCTCCACCGCAACTTTCTGGGGGATGCCTTCACCAATGCCTCAAACCCGAATTTGTTATTCCTACCTCTGTGTTCCTTTGTGCTTTTTTCCTTAGGGTAAATACGGTGTATTTATATTTACTCTTCATGGTTCAGAACCTCGCTTACATGCTCTCGCCAGTGCTATTTGACTCACTTTGTGCGTTGCCTTCTTTTGTATTATTCTAGTCTCCTTTCCCCTGGCTGAATTAGTCATGTACATTTATATTATTCTTCTGGGGTTTCTCTCTTGGGATGAAGGGCTTTCTCTCCCACTCTGTGTATACACGCTGTGTGTGGCCTGTATGAATGTTTCACTAATTGTATTAAAATAGGATTGAATCACCAGGGCCAGAGGCGGGACGAGAGACTGGGAAGGTTGGTCACTCGCCGTGTTGATTTCCCACAGGAGGTTGTGGGTCACTTCACAGGGAACCAGAACCTGGGGCAAGTGGGAAAGGAAATGCTGGTGTCTTCAGGGCATTGCTTATCAAAATGTAGTTTGTGAACCACCAGCGTCAGAATCACCTGAGCGAAGAGGGGGCTTGTTAAAAACTCAGGTTTCTGGCCCTGGCTGGTGTAACTCAGTGGATTGAACTCGGGCCTTCGAATCAAAGGATCGTGGTTCCATTCCCAGTCAGGGCACATGCCTGGGTTGCAGGCCATTTCCCAGCAGGGGACGCACAAAAGGCAACCATACATTGATGTTTCTCTCCCTCTCTCCTGCCCTTCCCCTTTAGAGATAAATAAATAAAATCTTTTAAAAAAAAATTCAGGTTTTCGGGTCCAACTCCAGCTTTATCAAGCCGGTCCCTGGAGGCAGTTCCAGGAACCTGTATTTTAATAAACTATCAAAGATTCTTCTGCACCAGAGTTGGAGAACCACTGACCCAGGTACTTTGGGAGCGGGGGTTCATACCGCCAACACTGTGCTTGTCAAAATCTCTGGTTTGTCAAACCTCCCAAATGTCTACTTTAGCGGCTGCTTTTAGGCCTGATTTGTTTGCTCCCTTTGGTGGTTTGCGGGACGCTCCCACTGGAGCAGTCCCCTTTCCGAAACCCTCTGTGACACGTGTTCCCGGCTCCTGCCTCCCCAAATCACTCATTTCCATACTCCTTACCCAGCTCCTCTTTCTCCAAATGCCCCTCGCTCTTGAGTCTTCTCCCAGGTTCTGACCTTGGTCCTGCCCTTGACCTTCCACACCAGGCCTGTGGCTCTCACCACCTCCTATAGACACTGTGGGGTCTGAGCCGATGTTTCCGGCACAGGCACTCTCCTTGGCCTCCATCCCATACCTACAGCTCCCTCCTGAAGCTCCCACTGGGGTGGTCCCCTGAGATGGTCCCAGGCATCCCAAATTGCACAGTTCTAAAACTGGGCCGTGTATCTTTCTTCTACATTTCCCATCTTTGTGGGAGGCACCAACTTAGACACTGAACTGGACACCTGAGGATCATCAACTCTTGTCACTCCCTAGCTGTGTCACCTTGGATGTGACTTATCTCTCTGTGCCTTCACTTCCTCAGAAATATCAGTATAATAGCAGTACCAGACATTCTGGGTTTTCAGGATTAGATGAATTCAGGCATACAAAGGGCTTGGAATAATACTGACATGGTGGGTGTGCTCAGTAAATGCCGGCTATTAGTAAAAATGATGAGGACACTAATGAATATTAGTTAACAGTCCTTTTCTTATCCTGGTCTCGTCCTTCTCCCTGACTGCCCGCCCAGTAGTTAATCACAATCCGTTTTATTTCTCTAATAGTCTCTTGCTCTGATACCTGCCCTTTCTCCCCTGACACCTCTGTCCAACCTCAGTCAGAGCACTCTTATTTCTCCCCTAGACTTGTCTAGGACTGGTTTCCCACCTGGAATCTTAGCTCCTTTCTTACTTTTGAGCCTCCTTAAGGACAGAATCCATGCCTTATTTCTCTTTGTGTCCGCTAGCACCAACTGAGTGAATAGGTATTTACAGATTAAATAGGCGAAATGATGGATGGGTAGGTGGGTGGGTGGTGGGTGGGCGGATGGACATCAATACGTTATGTAGAAATCTTTGAAAGGATAAAATGTCATGTAAATCAAGTGGGATTGGACAGTCAAGAACTTGGGGAAACAAACTCTTATTCAGGTGAAATCCCCAGAAGTGCATCTGAACAGAAAAGTAACGATGGCCTATTCAATTATGTTAATGTATCCAAGAAAGCACGTCTCCCAGAAGAAATGGGTTTGGCAGAGATGTTAAAATAACAATCAATGTCCATTAGTGGTCAGTGGGCCTCAAGTTCTTCCCAAGGGAGACATGTGTTGGGTCTGAGGTCAGGGGTTACTGGAGAGAGGGCACTGTTGTCAGACAGAGAGTTTTTATCTACCTTTTCTGACTCATATAAAATATTCTTTCTGAACCTTTCTACTTCCTTTCTTTTTATTCCATCCTCTTCATGGGACCGAGGCTTTTTAATGACTAAGTTAGTCTAGGGAGCAGATAAGACTGGTTGTACCCTTGGAAAGCCCTCAGATCTTATTTTGCTGTCAGTATCTCATGAACGTGGCTTGTACGTCCTTTCCCAAGAGCCCAGTCAGCTCTGGGTGCACTGACTACACTGAGCTTCTGAACCTATGAAGCTGAAGGCCAGATCTGTGAGCACAGCAAGCCCACTGGGCGCTGCCCCACGCGAGTCTGGGGAGCCAACTAGAGTTCTAAGTTGTAGGATTCCTCAGTCACAGGACTGTGCCCCCCAGGGACATGAATAATGTCTGGCTGAGTTCACCGAAGGAGTTCTGCCCTCACTATCACTTTTGCTGGGAAATGTCACCTAACTCTTGGGAAAACCTGCTCACCAACTGGCCTGTTTAACATTTAATGATTCTGCTTTTCTTATTCATTGACCTCTAATTGATAATATGGAAGAAAGGATGGCAAATATAAGGCAACATATTGCCACTATTCCTACCCATATTCTCTGCATACAATACTGATGAATTATGGCTTTCTTTTCCATTAATGTGACTTTCAAATTCTTTTCAACACAGCTTCCCAGGAGGACTCTACCAATCAATTAAAGTTGACAGAAAAATGTTACATATTTGTCATTCCTGGACTAAAGGAGTCTATACATTTTTTTAAAAAAGGAGTAGAATCTCAATTATCTATTACTGTATAACATGTCAACCCAAAATTCAGTGGCTTAAAACTACAGTTACATTTTTTCATGATTCCATGGGCCAATAGCTTGGGCTGAGCTAAGCTGGACAATTCTGCTGACTTTGGCTGGCTGCAGTCATTGGGTGGCTTGAAGGGGCTGGAAGGGCTAAAATGACATCGCTCAGATGACTGGTAGGTAGAGTTGGCTGTTGACTATACCACAGTCTTCAGCAGGCTGGCCCAGGCGACTACATATGGAGTACCTGTTCTGAAGTGCTTTTCAAGCCCCTGCTAAGGTCCCATTAACCAGAGCAAATGTGAGAAGCCCAAAGTCAATGTGAAAGGAGCTATACAAGGGCATGGATGCACAAAAGCATGATTCATTTGCGGCCATTTCTATAACAGCATACTCCAGATTAGGTGGCATTTCATTGATCAGAACCTTCCTGAGTATCTATTAGGAGCCGGATACTATGCCCGGCACTGAGTATAAAATGACAAAGGAATTGGGAAGAACTTTGAAGATTGGAAGTGCTCTACTTAGGTACAAAGAGGGGAGAATTGAAACCAGTATCTGAATCACCGGGTGATTCGGTGTGTATGTGTGTGTGTGTATTCATGTGAGAAAGGAAGAGGGATGTTGAATTATTTATTCTCCATTTCTTATAGATTTATGCAGCCTAAGTTGAACGGGTAACTCTGTTGTTATCCCTTGTGATATGTCCCTAAAAGCTTTTCTTCAGATTCTGAAACATTCAAAATAATCACATAAGTGTATTCTTCATGACCACAAAGAGCTACTTGAGATTTTTTTTTCCCCTAGAAACCTGGCCAGCTCTGAGACTCAGGCCCACGCTTGCTAGCTCTGATATTTCCTCCCTCCTCGCATTCCCGCCACCCACAGCTGCTCTCATCCAGAGTGAAAGTTCAGAGGGCAAATACTTATGGTCCAAACAGCCTCTCCAGCAGCGATGGCAAAGAGACAGCTCCACTTATGAAAACAAACAATCATCCCTTCCATTTACACAGATCTTGAGACTTCTTTTTGAGGTATATTCACATCTTTCTCTCATTGGATTATCCCCGAACCCTTTGAGGTGGGCAAGACAGGTAACAGGTGGGGAAACTGAGGCCCAGAGAGGAGAAGTGACCTCCCAGTGAGTGATAAGGCTGAAAGCAGAGCTCCAGCTTCCTGATTTCAGATCCCACCTCCTCCGGGAGACTGTACTGCCACAGACAGAGCTGTGTGCCGTCCCCAGTTCTAGGAAGTCTGCTTTTAAAACTCTTCTGGGGTTTGCTATCCCCCACCTTACAGCTCCACTAATAACCATTTAAAACTTGCTGTATTTTGCATTCACTTGAAAAGAATGAGGGGAAACATTAAATATTTCCCTGGGTGCTGGTTTCTAAGTCTTTTGTTGCTGGAAGATAGTGGATTCTCTTTGAAGTTCCCACTTCCAGCCCATAAATGAGCCAGTCAGCATCCTCCTAATGAAAAACAGAGGCACAGAGCTGATTTTTTAGTCCTTGCCCAAGGATATGCTTATTGATTTTAGAGAGAGAGGAAGGGAAGGAGAGAAACATCAACGTAAGAGAGAAACATTGGTTGGTTTCCTCCTGAACACACCATGACCAGGGATTGAACCCACAACCTAGGTATGTGCCCTGACCGGAAATTGAACCTACATCCTTTTGGTGTATGGGATGGCACTCCAACAAGCTGAGCCACCCGGCCAGTGCAAGGCCCAGAGATAATTTCCCTGTAAGTACCCAGTGTACACCCTCCACACAAAATGTGTTACAGGAGAAGATTTAAAGTTAATGTCAAGAAAAGTCTTGGAGAGGATAAGCTACCACCTGAGAGGAGATTGCAATCTGAGGAGGTCCTGTGTATGAGTGGCAGGAGATGCCCTGCCTCCGCGCCGCTGGAAGGTTTGAGGTGAGATGCAGCTCCTTCTACCCTGACTCATCTTCCTTAAGAGGGCTGATTTTCTGTATCACTACCCTGGAGCATAAGAACCCATTGGAAAGCTGGAACTGGAGCAAACGCCTTGATTCTCATAGTTTAGGCCACAGAGAGTGAGAAATGGTGATGCTGTCCCACATTTCTTGCTCGTGGTAGGCATGGCACTCTTTCTGATAGAGAAGGGCAGTGCCTTAGAGTCCTTTTCACTATAACCCTTGAGGCAGCTACCACCACTTGATTAGGCTGGCATGCTGGACAAAATCTCCCTGCCCACTCCGTAGTCCCTGCTGACCCAAAGGCCTATGGAGAGGAGGCAGAAATGCAGAATGTTCCAGGCATGTATGAGCTGGGCATTCCTGGCTCCTGGAGGCCTCTGTCTTCTAGGCTAAATACAATGGGGCATGCCCTTCTGATCAGAGGGCAGAGAAGGCAAATGCACTACTCACCTCTTCCTACGACCATTTGAAAATTACAACTAAGTTAAAAAGCAACCATCACTGAGAACCACATGAAGTCTAGCTGAACAGAAGTCCTGTAACTAAGGATATAGCAGAAGAAGCCATGTGGTGACTGGTAGGAGGGGCAGAGATGGGAATAAGCTGGTCCCACACCCACATGCAGTGGTTAAAAATCAGGAGAAATATCTGGGCTGCAGAGGTCTCCCTTGAGGAGTGAGTGGTCCAAACTCCACACCATCTCCCCAGCCCAGGGTTCCAATATTAGGAAGAGAAGTTCCCATAACTTCTGATTGTGAAAACCAGCCAGGAATGCAGCTAACTGAGACAAAGGGTTTCTAGAGTCCCAGGCATTCCTCTTAAAAGGCCCATGCACAGACTTACTGAGACTTACTTGCCCTGAGCTTCAGCACTGGGGCAGCAGCTTGAAAGGCACCAGAGACATATGGGGAAAAACTGAATTATCTGGCATCAGGGTGAGAGCTAGGGGGCAGCTTTCTCCCAGACAGAAGTGTTGGCAGAGGCTATTGTCCCACTGATGAGCCCTCCCACTTCTTGCACAGGCAGGAACCATATCTGAGTCTCCATCAACCTGGCTAACACCATTCACCCAGCCTTAGTGATTCTCTGAGACCCTGCCCCACCCTGATTTTAAGCCCTTCCAAGCCACTTCCAGTACCATTCCCATACAAAAGGCCTGTCTTGGCTCATGCTTTAAACTTTCCTAACAATTTCTCAAAAGCCCCAAAGTCACAAACAAATAGCACCCAGACCCAGCATGCCCTCCTGGGCATCTCCAAGCCCAGGACAAGAGGCAACCATCTGCAGATAGCTCTGTAGCTCATACTGGCTGGCCCTGGGCAGGGCACAGGCAGCAGCTTACTTTTCCTGCACCTCCCAGGAGACCCCAGAGCACTGGCTTGGACAGCTTCAGACCATGTGGAAGCACCGCCCAACCCTCTCCATGAGCAACACACTCAAGAGGTAGACTCAGTAGGCACCAGAGCCTCACCGAAGTGAGTCCTGCTCCATGGGGTGGGCCCCTGCAGCTCCTCTACTATTGTCTCAGTTAGTTGTCAGAGTCGATGGGCCTGGGGGTTTATCTTTCTCAATAATATGCCAACAGCAGTCAAGGCTCTACTATAGTAGGAGTATGAACACAGCCCACACCAGTGTGTGTATGGGGGGACAATGCACCTGGATCATCCCTCTTGATGTCTAGGGAGGCTGTGCCACTGGGCCCCACAGGACACCCACTACATAAGGACACTCTACCAAGACTGGGAGATGTAGGAGCTCTACCTAATACATGGAAACAAGCACAGGGAAGCAGCCAAAATAAGGAGATAAAAAACATGTCCCAACTGAAAAAAGAACTTAAACAAAGTAGAAACAAGTTATCTACCAGAGTCTAAAACACTGGTTTTAAAATTGCTCAATAAACTTAGAAAAGGAACAGATCAACTCAGTGAAAACTTCAATAAAGAGATAGGAAACATAAAAATAGAGACAGAAACCTTAAAAAAAGGGACCAGTCAGAAATCAATAACTGAAATGAAGAATACACCAGAATAAATCAACAGTAGATTAGGTGAAGTAGAGGATCAAATCAGTGATTTAGAAGGTAGCAGAAAATACCCAATCAGAGCAGCAGAAAGAAAATAGAATCCACAAAAATGGGGATAGTTTAAGTGGCATCTGGGATAGCACCAAATGTACCAACATTCACATCAGTGGAATGCCAGAAGAAAAAGAGAGGGAGCAAGGAAAACTTCTTTGAAAAAAAAATAATGTCAGAAAATTTCCAACCTGGCAAAAGAAATAGACACACAAGTTCAAGAAGCTCAGAGTCCCAAACAAGATGAATTCAAAGAAGCTCAACATACATCACAATTAAAATGCCAAGGTTAAAGACAAAGAGAGAATCCTAAAGGCAGCAAGAGGAAAGCAGTTAGTTATCTTCAAGGGAGCTCCCATAAGACTGCTAGCTGATTTCTCGACAGAAACTTTGCAGGCCAGAGAGGATTGGCATGAAATATTCAAAGTGATGAAAAGCAAGGACCCACAACCAAGATTACTTTCCAGCAAAGCTATTATTTAGAATCAAAGGAGAGATAAAGAGCTTCCCATACAAGAAAAAGCTAAAGGAGTTTATCATCACTAAATCAGAATGATAAAAAATGTTAAAGGGTCATCTTTAAAAAGAAGAAAAAATGGAAATATAAATAATAAAATGGCAATAACTACATCTCTATCAAAAATTACTTTAAATACAAATGGATTAAATGCCCCAGTCAAAAGACAGAGTGGCTGTATGGATTTTTTAAAAAACAAGACCCATATATATTTGTTGTCTACAAGGGACTCACTTCAGACTGAAAGACACACACAAATTAAAAGTAAAGGAATGGAAAAAGATATTTCATTAAAATCAAAACAACAAAGAAAGCTGGGGTAGCAATACTTTAAAACAAAGGCTGTGACAAAAGACGGGAAATAACACAATTCCATTTCTGGGTATTTATTTGAAGAAATCAGAATATTAAATAAAAAAGACATATGCATCCATATGTTCACTTCAGCATTATTTACAATAGCCAAAATATTGAAGTAATTAAGTGTCCACCAATAGACAAATGGACAAAGAAGAAGTGGTACAAATGCACAACGGAATATGATTCATTCATAAGAAGAATGAAATCTTGCCATTGGCAACAACATGGATGGACCTAGTGGATGCTGAATGAAAAAAGTCAGATGAAGAAAGACAAATACCATATGATTTCACTTATATGTGCAATCTAAAGAACAAAATAAACAAACAAGCAAAACAGAAACGACTCATAGATACAGAGAACTTATTGATGGTTGCCAGATGGGAGGAAGGTTGGGAAGGATGTTTGAAAAAAGTGAAGGGATTAGGTTGGCAGTTTCGGAACAGTCACGGAGATGTAAAGTTCAGCATAGGGAATATAGTCAATGGTATTGTAATAACTGTGTATGGTGCCATGTGGGTACCAGATTTTTGTGGTGATCACTTTGTAAGTTATGTAGTGTCTAATCACTGGGTTGGACACCTGAAGCTAATATAGTATTGTACATTAACTGTAATTAAAAAATAATTAAAAAAAAACAGAGGCCTTAAAAAAACACAAGTGGCATAGACAACTATAAACAAGAACTTGTTGCTACAGGAGAGGTGACTGAAAGCCTTTGACACTAGCCATCGGCACATCAAAACTTGCCTTAGAGGTTTTTTTAAGGCATTCACATAGCATCAGTTATGGGCAACTTGTCTATAATATTCAAAAAAACAAAAAAGAATATCAAAAGTCACAAAAAGAATGCTCTGAACCATGTTACAAAACAAACTTATCAAATGAGTGAGGCAAACAGCAGAGCAGTGAAAACAGAAAGAGACAGCGGAGCTCATCTGGTTCGGTGCCCTGATCAACTGATGAAGAAACAGGACCAGAGTAGGAGAGTAACTTCCTCAAAATAAAACAGCACGCTTGGCACCGCTGGAGCCCAGTCTCCTTACTCCCTGGACAACATGCTTTGAACTTCACTGCACACCCTCCCCTTACTGCTACACCCCCAACTGGTATTCCTCTATAAATCTATCGCCTGTCCCAGCTCCCCTTTCCCATCCGGACACTACCTTCTTGGGTGCAGATTATTAGTAAACAGATTCAGCCACTAGGTGGCTGAATTTAAATGGTACTACAGGGCTCCATGGGGCACGGTCGGTGGGCGGAGTCTTGTCCTGCTTTCTAATAAATACGGCGATTTGTGTTTCTGTTTTGAGGCCTTTGGAATGTTCTCCAAAAGCACTCAGGGCAGAGATGTTAAGTGAGAAGTAAGCACCATGTAATAATGGTCCAGGACATTCTTATAGAACTTCAAAAAACATTTATATACCAATTCACCTGTGGCCAGGAGGAGAGAGAAGCATAGACAAGCAATGTCCAAGCATGCTAAAAAGACAGGTACTCTCACCAACAGGGCCGATGCATGCCACACGTGTTCCGGTTGTACCCCAGACCTGAGGCTCCAGGACATGAGTAACTCTCATAGATGACTTTGACCTAAGAGTCCTGGCTTTTACAAAAAGTTGTATTATAATTGCGACTCCCATATTCACAGCTGGTGTTTCCAGTGGTCAGAGGAATCTGGTGCGTCCCTTCCTCACCTTGCACGGTGCAAAGAGCACTGCACCTGAGCCAGCAGGCCTGGGCTCTGGCTCCGGGTTGTCCATTCCCCTGCCCCACCAGCTTTTACTGTTTGTGTAGTCTTTGGGCCAGTCTCTGGAGTTCATTTTCCTAACACATGAAAATCAAGGAACTGCAAGCAATTTGGCTTCTGGGAATGTATCCCCGCCAAAAAAGCATTAAGAATTCATGCAAATACTTAGCTGCATGGATGTTCATTACAACACTATTATTAACGGAGAAAAAGTTGTAATAAGCTAAGTGCCCAGCAACAGGGGACTGGCTAAATAAACTTAGTAGTACTTCAGGTAATGGAATGGTATGCAGGCCTCAAAATGATGTTGAGAAATGTATCCAAAGCCATAGAAAATGTCAGGTAAAAGAGGAAATAAATCACAAGATATATACAGGATTAACCCATTTTTGTTTGAAGAAAGGTACATTTGTATATATGTAATATATATGATATGTATCATGTGTATTCTATTATGTATAATATATTCTGTTTATCATGAATATATATTTACTTAGGAAGATATTTTAATGATCTAACATGATGTTAGTAGTGATTTTATAAAGTAGATGAGATTATGAATATTTTGCTATTTGTTTTTTGTACTTACCTATATATACTAGTTTCCCTGTAATGAACAGCGGTGCTTTTTAATAAGAAACAGCAATAAAAGAAACTTTATTTTGAAAAAATAAAATGGGGTTGACTATGATTATTGAAGTTCAATCACGCTAAAGAATTCTGTAAGGAAAAGCTGCTCCTTCTAAAACACGGATGAGGTGGGAGGGGCGGGAGGGCCACGCCCAGGGTGAGAGCTGGGAGCCCAGAGCTGGGGAAGCAGCCTGTTCCTCCGAAGGCTTCTTCCCTGGGCGCTCGTGCGCTGCTCGGTAAATCCACACTCACCCCAGCTCCTGCGTGCTCCAGCCGGGAGTTACTCATCTCAAGCTTCCTGGCTTCATTTTGACTCACTCTTCAGGCATCATTTAAAAGGAATTTCTGTTTAACCACAGTACCCACAGGAAGAATCCTACTAAAACCCCATTCCAAATAAGTTCCAGCAGACAGATGACCTAAATTAGCTCCACTGGCCTCTCAGAGGACACCCCAAGTCCCCAACTGTGGGAGCAGCAGTTGGGCCGATCAAACCCTGTTTTGCACTCCTACTCACACTAGCTGCACTTGGGGGCCTCCATTCTCCCCCTCTCCTCTGAATTCTGATTTTCCTTTGTTTATCTTTCCCCTGGGACCCACCCACGGGCAGCTCTTCCTCCCTCTCAACATTCAGAGGAGTGTGCGTGGGCTTCCACATTCATTTGATTGGCCCTTTGGGAGTGCCTTGATGTGCTGTTATTTTCCCTTTTATGTTTGAGATCCCCTGGGGCGCCCTTGACCCTTGCGGGCTGGCTATACTGGGCTCCACCCTGGACTCCACTGTGTGTGACCACAGCAACGCAGCAGGGTAGGGGTGGTGGGAAATGGGGGGCTGGGGCTTTTCCATATTTTTTAAGATAATATACAATCATGGTTAAGACTAATATAGAGGAACCTCGATTGTGAGACAGATGGAGAAAAGCGGCTCCCACTACCCCACCAGCCAATGGTGGAACGCTGCCGTGCCCAACCCCGCCACTAGGCAATCCCAGGCTTAGCCCTTAACCCCACCCACCCACCCCACCCCCGCCTGTGTGACAACGCTCCCTCCGTGATTTCCTGAGTCCAGGGGCTGATTTCCCACAGATTGCTTCTGTTCCCAGCACCTGCAGTTCTTCTTGTCCTGTGTCTCAGTTTAACCCATGACAGCACAGAGGCTAACCTCAGCCGTCCATCATTCCGAGCAGTATCTCTGCGGTAAGGAGCTAGGTAGCTCCGGTGTGGATCTCCTGGGCACCGCTGTTCCCAGGATTCCCCTTCCCACCCACCACACACTCTCCTGCTTAAGGAGCCTCTGTTCCTGCCCCCACACTTTCCCATTTCTTTTTTAAAAATTTTATTTATTTATCTTTAGCGGGGAAGGGAAGGAGAGAGGGAGAGAAATGACAATGTATGGTTGCCTCTTGTGTGTCCCCTGCTGGGAACTGGCCTGCGACCCAGGCATGTGCCCTGACTGGGAATCAGACAGAAGTTGTTTGGTTTGCAGGCCCGCACTCAATCCACTGAGCCACACCAGCCAGGGCCCACTTTCCCATTTCTTACATGCAGCAGACTCACCCCTTCCTCTGAAGCCTGGGCACCTGTTTTCTCTGGGGCTTTCATTCAGCTCTGAACAACTACCATCCATCAGGCAAGGTGTTCCTCCTCAGCATCAGTTCAAAGGTGAAGATTTGCCTCACCCTCCCCATCTTTTTCCTGGGCTCCCTAATCTGAGACCCCAGGAAGCACTTGACACAGATTTCTACTTTACATCTAGCATTTTGAATCACAACCAGTTTTCTTCTCTAGCTAGCTAAACAGTGAACTTGGTCTTCAATGTCTGCTTCTAGCTCTACTTATTACCTATTTCTTTTTAAAAATATTTTTATTGATTATGCTATTACAGTTGTCCCATTTCCCCACCCTCTTTATTCCACTCTACTCTGCGCACCCCTCACACCTGCATTCCCCACCTCGTTAGTTCATGTCCATGGGTCGTACATATAAGTTCTTTGGCTTCTACATTTCCTATACTGTTCTAAACCTCCCCCTGTCTATTTTTTACCTATCTTTTATGCTACTTATTCCCTGCACAGTCTCCCCCTCTTTCCTCCTCTCACTCCCCTGCTGATTACCCTCCATGTGATCTCCATATCTCTGATTCTGTTCCTGTTCCAGTTGTTTGCTTAGTTTGTTTTTGTTATTTAAGTCCATTTAACATTTCATATAATGGGGAAACTTACAGGGAAGAAGAGGCTGGAAAGAAGTATTTCAAGTCATGAAAGGCAAGGTCCTACACCCAAGATTGCTCTACCCAGCAAAGCTCTCACTTAGAATGGAAGAGCAGATATTACCTATTTCTTTAACAAGCATTTAAACAGACATTGAACGAAATTGTCCTGGGTGACACACTGAAGATGAGACCGAGTAATGCCTAATTGTGGACTGGATATGTGTCCCAACCAAGAGGAAAGCTATGAAAAGCCTGCACTGGGCAGAAGGGAATGTGTCTGAGAAAAGTGGGGCGTGGGAGGGGAAGGAGTACCACTTGTTTCTTCCCAAAGTCCCGGTGAGCCTTCCTGGGCATGCCTGTGAAACCCTCCCTATCTTACTCTTTGTCCTTCATTCAACACCATGTATCCAGCATCCATGTCCTATGAGCAATGCTAAATGGGGAAACTGAGGCACAGGTCAAGCAGCTTGTCCAAGACTCCTCAGCTAGTGATTGGAAGAGCTGGAAGACAATGTGACTGTCACGCTTCATCTCAATGCCAAATGCTTAAGATGAAGGGAAGGACTCCTAGTTGTTTCCTGGGATTTTTCCGGCCTGCAATCTGCTGGCATCTGACCTCCCAGCAGCTGGAGCCTGCCAGCCTTTGGGGCAGCAGAGAGAAGCAGTGGAGCACACCCTGAAGTCTCTAGTGAGGTCGCCTGCTCAGTTGGCTCCCTGCCCCGACTATCTCCTGCTGGTGGTGCACGGGCTGGGCATTCGTGGGGACAAGTGAGTGTGCCCTCCATTCTCAGGACAGTGCAACGATGTCTGTTTGGGACGTTTGAAGGTGATGTTAGCATTCAATAGCACGACCCGGATTGGGGTTCCCAAGATGTCCTAGGCAGCTTGCCCCTTGGATCATTCTCCTTCCTCCTGCCACCTGTAGTCTAAATTTAGCAACAAGCACAGTAGAGCACCTTTCAACTGGGTCACACTGACAGGTTACTGAGCTGTACCAACTCATCAGGGCCACCCGGGGGACAGGGGTGCATGGGAGCCCCATGGCAATTGTCCTGGTATGATCTCCTGAACGGTGGGCTTCCTGAAATTGCTTGCTTTGGTTATATAAATAGTATATAATTTGGAAAATGAAGAAAAACATAAAGAAGAAAATAGCATTTGTATTCCTTCACTGAGAGGTTTTATTGTTAATATTTTGTTAAGGTGTGTTCCTTTATATTTGAACCATATTTTTATTTTGATAATAATAAAAGCTTATCAATAAAAATAGATGAACATGAGCAACAAAGGATCCCAGCATTCAGAAATATCACTGTTAACATTTTACTATATTGCTTCTCAGTATTTTTCAATTTATATTTTGTCAACCAGTTTTGTATCTCTATTTATCATTTTTTAAACTCAGCAGTCTCCAAGTTGTTATTTCAAACTCTTTAAGATCATTTATTAACACAGCATTTCACTGTGTTCATAAGCTATGACTTACTTAACCATTCCCTAATTCCAGGCATTTAGTTTGCTTTCTTTTTTTTTGCAATTATAAACTATATAATTTGATGGTGAACATCTTTATGACTGAATTTTAAATGGTTAGAATTACTTCCTTAAGGTAGATTTCTGGAAGAAATTATAAGACAAAAGGGTATGAATCTTTTGAAGCATTGTGATCCTTCATGCCAAAATGTTTATGCAATGGAGCAGCGTCATCTTATCAGGGATGTCCAACTCACTGTCACTGGGGGCCACATCAGCCTTTTGGTTGCCTCCAAACGGCCAAATGTAATTTTAGGACTGTATAAATGTAACTACTCCTTAACTAAGGGCAAGGAGCTTGGTGCTGCCAATGGGTAGAAACAAGGCGCTGTGCCGGGCCGGATAAAATGAGGTGGAGGCCGGATTTGGCCCATGGGCCTGGTGTTTGCCACCTGCCTGCTACGTGCTCTCCCCCAGGCAGTGCAGTGGAGTGAACAGGCAGCGTTTTTATGTGAGTGAATTCAAGTTCAAAGAAAGACAGCCATTTGATTCACTGACAAATTTGAGCCTGAAGGGAAAGGTCAGAACCAGAGAGAGTGAAGTGCCACCTCTCCGCAGAGTTGTTACTTTTGCAGAAGGGTTTCAGGAATGACAGCCTATGGGGACTTTTTCTAGATCCAGTGGGGAGTCATCTGCTTTCCCCCCCTCCCCCCCTGAGGCAATGGCCGCACATGTCTCCTGGGTCAGAGGGCCGAGCTGTGGTACCAGCCAGACCCCCTGGGTGGGAACAGAGGTGGGGCTCGTCCCACTACAGCAACCACCCAAAAAGCAGAAACATGCCAGTAAAGGAGACCTTAGGGATTCTTTGCTCCAACTCCTTGTTTTCTGATCAAAGCCTAGAAAAAAAAATAAAGTGCCTTGCCCAAGAAGTTGTGTCGAGCGAGTTTGTGGCCCATCTTGGACTAATGTCCACATCTCCATCCACGTCATGTGACAAATAAAAACCATTGCACTTCATCTGAATGCACAGTCCTCATATACATGATTCCTCGTACATATGCATGCTTAGACACAGGTTTCGTTCACTTAGTTTTGAGGGCATGGAAGATGTTGACAGTTGATGTAGTATTTAAAAGACATTTTTTAAAAAACCTGATCAAATAAGTTTCAGACTCTCTTGACTGATTGGTACACATTCGTAGGGCAAATGGTTTCTCAAGCCTTTGTGAATAACTTGGATGCTTGTAAAGGAAGTTAATTAATCTGAGATTCCTTCCACCTGTGCTCCAATTCATCTGCATATCTTCTGCTTTTGAATTATCATGACACTTCACAGAGAGAATGATGGCAGGAAGGTATGAATCTTGCGGCCTTTGTCCTGTCAAATACATTGAAACATCTGAAATAAGTTGAACTGCAGATATGACCGGCTGTTAAGAACTTATTACTCAAAGCTCAATTCAAATCTGATCTCTTTAAGGAAAAAAAAATCCTTTGACTTAGGCTGAAGTGTTCACTTTCTTTTCTACATTTCAGCTGTCTATGCCAGGGGTTTGAATAACCCTATTTGATTATGATAATTTTTAACTTCAAAAAATGTCCACAGAACCTACATGACAATAATTATTTTTTAGTACCTATTTTAAAATTTCGTGATGGTCAAAGCAAAGCATGAACTCCTAGGCTTTTAAGTGGCTCTATAATTTGCCAATCATAATATACATTTGAAAAATAGTATATACATCTTCTGGGATTGGCTGAGTCATCTTACAGATAAGGATTTGTGATACTTAGTACAACTCATGGACAAGGAAGGATCCAAGGCCCGAAGTTTGGGACCCACGGGCCTATTGCATTTACTTACAGGGAATCACAGGTCAGGGCTACTTCTTACGTTGCCCCTTAACTTCTTCAGGTTGGACTACATCCCTCACTCAGACGGAATCCTTCCTGAGGACAAGAACGTTTCTTCCATGCCTTTGTACAACCACAGTACTAATGGGCCAATCGATTAAGGATCATGAATGGAACACGAACATGTGCAGGACACTGTACTTGAATCTGTGGAAGGTACAAGGTGTAAGGGCCCACAGCCTGGTTATAGAGACACAGCAAATTGGTAGATTTGCCTGTAAGTCTATGGGCAAGAAACGGGTTAATGAATTAATGAATTAAGTCTCTGAGAATAAGTCTGGAGAAATAAAGTAACAACGTATTGGCTAAGGTCTACTGGTTGTAGGAGTAATCGTGAAATTAGTCGGAAGGAGTTCAGGTGTGCCAGCAAGCAAGGGAAGCCCCGCAGAGGACGGCTCGGAGTGTGAACCTGAAAGTCAGCCAGCCCCGGCTTGGCTGCTTCTGTCAGACCTGGGAGGTGTGCAGAAATGCACTTTGGGCCATTTGTCCCCAGAGAGGTACAAAGTGAAACCCTCATTCTTTTAAAGAGTAATATTTTTTTTTCTGAAACACACAGGAGTCAATTTCTTGAAGGGAGCAGTGGGTGAAGAGGAGAGGTGCTTTCCTACTTCCTTCCCCAACTCTTGGAATGTCATTACTGGGGTCCAGAATCATAGCAACTACTAGTAGCAGAGCTGGACTTGACCTCTGGGCGCTGGACTTCAAGTAGAAAGTATTCTTGCTACTCTATCTTCTGCGGCTAGAATTCCCTCTCCATTAATGAACTTGCCTAAAGTGAGTTTGCCTGAGGCTGACCCTTCCCACCGCCTTCCTAATTCCGATCGCTACTGCTAGACTGGCCTTTCTTCTCTTGCTATGTAAACATGCCCTAATTAGAAATCAGAAGCAACTCCTGGGCCCAGGCCAGGGCTTCAAAGAGACTGTATATTGGCGCCCCATGTGCCAAAACCGTCCTAGTAAAAGAAAAACTATAAACTACAAAATCCAAACCATTGCTTTGTGGGTTGTGGGACTTTCATGAACGTGGGTGGGTGATGGGGGTTGTTTAGGAGGCGTCCTCTCCGCTGCCATTAGTTTTCAGCCACAACAAAGAGCTGCCTCCTCTGGGTGCTACAGTTACGCTGGGACCCTTCCAGAGAAGCCGCCACCATCTGGTGAATATCTGGGCAGCCTGGGTGATCCGAAGTGTCGGTGGGTGGGCACTGGGATACACCAACATGTTTTCTGGTCGAAAATGCTCAAGGCTCGGGAACCTGGGAAGCAAATGCCACCCCTACCCCCCACCACCCCTGGCCATCTGTGGGCTGAAGTTGAGCTATTGGTTTAGCCTGGTCCGTTGTGATGTAATTGGCGATTTCTTTGCTAAGAGGTCTTGGCCTCTCCTAACTCTATGCTTTTCTAGTCTCTGTGATAACTTTCACACCACTCTCAAAGACTCCTGGGCCTTCCCCACTGAGGCCTTGCTCTCAGAGCCTACAGTCATTAATCCATTCACTCAACACCTATGTGACTTGGAAAAGCATTTCCTCTCCTGGTCTCTCTGGTCCAACCTCCTCAACTATAAAGTAAGGAACTTGGATGAAATGATCCCGTTTCATCCTGTCTGTATTATTCAGGGTCCAGATAGGAGAAATCACACAGCACTTGGAATTAATAACAGAGCACTAACTACTCAGGGGTAATGTAAACTCTGAAGACTATTGGAATAGCAGGTACAGCAGCCTCGGGCCTCCCCTAGGGCCTAGGCAGAAGACTCCAGGAAGGGACAAATGCAAAGAGTCCCCACCCCCAAGACTGAAGTAAAAATCTTACAACCATGACTCAATGAAGGGCACGAGAATTCTTGGAGGGGTGCAGACTGGGACTGGCACGCCGGGAGTCATCCACTGGGGCGAAGGAAAGGGTTGTCGAGAAGTTGCCAGCGGGAGCGCTGCTGGTCTCGCTGGCAGCCACCAAAGATGCTTGCAAACCACAGAGGCTGCCTGTGGGGCGTGGCTGAAACTCAGTTGAGGTGAGTGTGCCCCCCAGCTTGTCCTCTGCCACAGAAAAGCCACGGGGGTAAGGAGTCAACAAAGCACGCCAGGACCGGAAGATAACTCCCTTTCTCCTGCCATCCTGCAGTACCCTCCAGGACCCTCTACTGACAAAGCTCAGCGATGCCACCAGGTGAAGAGGAATGGTTACAGATCCAGCTGAGGTTCTAGCACGACACACTGGCAATGAAGGGTAGACTTGGAGATGAGAAGCAACAGAGCAGTAACTGACACACTACATATGGTTTCTGATTCACTCAATTTTTAACATTAAAATTAAAATAAGTCAATATGAAATAAATGAATCACTTGTATTGTACCTAGCCTAGACACGATCTTAGCTTATTCTTCTCTGCCTCCCTCACCTCTGGTCCGCAATAAGTAATGAATCATTTCAGAATGAACCATGCCACAATCAGGTTTATATGTGATTATAAATATGTCCATATTTTGTATATAACTAGTAATTAGCTTTAGTTATTAGTAATACCCATGCCCAGGATAAAGGAGGGTCTGAGCTTCCAGGGAAATGAATAAAATTTGTCGAGTCTTTCAATACCGCTCCTAATGACAGCAAATAACGCAGAGGAAAAATAAGATCCAGTGAAGTTAATTTCAAACCAGACATTAGCAAGAACCAGGTGAATGACAGAAAATGGGATAAAAGTTCATAGGAAGGAAAAAGGTCCATAGGCTGAAATGCTCAAGAAAAGGTTTGTGATGGCAGCCAAATCTGAGGAGAAGGTTGAGTAACAGGCAGAAGTCATACATCAAGTACAAAGGCAAGTAGCCAAGATACGGCTACAGAATGAGAAATGGACTAACTGCTTTCTTGACCCCCAATTGGGTAGCCCAGCATTTGAACTGAGCCAGTCAGTGGCAAAGAATGTGTGATGCATCTAGTAGGACAGGTACCAGGGAGAGCAGCAGTGAGGGCCTCTGAGTCGCTGGATCCCTGACAGCCTCCTTTGAGAAAACACCATTACACAGTTTATCATTTGGATAAACCTGGGGTTCTCATTTTAGTGGGTTGACAGGAGATCATATCAGAGCATTTCCTAGTGTAGAGGATTTATTGCTCTTATATGCAACTTCTGCTCTGCGTATTGTTTTACTGAAATAGTGAAATACGACACCAAGAAAGAAGACAAATAAATGTCCCAAGTAAGTGTGATCAACTGTGCAAATACGGCGTTGCTGTGTTGGGCGCCTCGAGTTTATTTGTTCTCTCATGAATGAAGATTGAGCAGAGGTGTGGCTCAGAAGTGTTCGAGTGCTTGGACAAGCTGTGCTTTGTGTGAGGATGACTGAAGGAAACCGGCTGTTGACCCCTGTCAATATCACTTGCACTTGATATTTACTGACATTTAGCCTCTGTGACCCTGGAGTTGTCTGGCCTGTTTCTCCACCCATCCTCTTAAAGCCATTGTTCTCCAGGCTCTGTCCTACGCTTGCGTCACTCTATACGCCTCCTGGGCCTTTTAATCCTTTGCTACAGCTAAAATTCCATTTACATATGCTGACAGCATTCGAGGTTTTATCTTCAGCTCCAGGCTGGAATAGCCTCTCTGCTGATGGATGTGGATACATTACAGGGGACTCCAGCTCAACACATGCCAAGCTGAGCAAACTTCCTAACCTTACAAACCTGTTGCTGCCCCTCTGTGCCCTTTAGTAAAGGGCAACATTATTTCACTCAGGTTTGCAAGTTGGAGACCAGGAAGTCATCCTTAACTTTCCACTCCTTCACCTACCCCCTCCAAATCAGTCATCAAAGCCTACAGATTATCCCTCCAAAATCTCTTAAATCCACCTCCTACTTTCCACCCCCCTCTAGTTCATATGCTGGAACCTGTACTCCCACAGCCTTTTAAATGGTTTGTAATCATGCAAATAGTTTACTTACTAAAAAGATACATTAAGAAGGATCCTGTCAGACCTAGGCTGAGGGAGTATCCTCCGAGATGGTTTTGGTTTGCTTCTGCCAGGTGCAGATTTCTTGGCTTCAAGGTACCTAGTCCATGCAATTAGTACAGTTTCAACTGCCTCAAATGACGTGAGGCCAGACATAGGCTTAAATATCCATGTGGAGACTTCCTTGTCCACACCCGAAGACCAGGCCGACTCTGACACACTTCTCCATGTGTTTCTGTGCTGGAGAACGGAGATCTTCCAGTGTATCTTTTCACAGAAGACCTGGTGTAAGGAGGGTTTCCCAGTTCCAGCTCCTACTTTTTTATTTCCCCCTCAATATATTTGGTAGATGGCATACTACTTATTGTTGTTTGTCATCATCAAAAAGGCTAGCAAAGCTGGAAAACTTGTCATGTTGTAAAATAAAGTGCAATCTGATCTTTCGGTTAGAATTTAGATCTTTCACAGTCATGCTTTGCCTTAGTACAAAGTGTTGTAATGATTCTACTAGTTGAAGGTCCTGTTCACATAAAAGCAGCCACATTGATGGTATCTTAAAGCACACAGATGAGTTGTGCAGAGGAACACTGAAGTCCAGTAAGAAGCAGGGCATCTCCCTCAGCCCCCTGCACTGAGAGTCTGCCACTCATTCTCTTAGGACCCGGCGCTCACGGCGTGTGACATGGGGCTCTGACAGAGAGAATACAAGGGATGTCACCTGTGCTGGTCCACGTAATAAATGCTGGTAACACTTAATTACTCTCTTATTTTTTTTTCCTTTCCTCAAAGAACTATCTTGTGTATGCTGCGGGGTTCTCACTCCACTTTGTAGATACCTGTTTTATAGGGGAGTGGTGCAGGTTGAGCTGTGTCCCCACTGATTTTGAACTTCCAGCTTCCAGAATTATGATGCAATATGTTTCTATTGTTTCCAGACACGAAGTTTGTGGTACTTATTGCAGCAGCCCTAGACAACTGATACAAAATGGGATCCAGAGAAAATCACAGCAAGTTCAGAGAAGTGGCAGGAATACCAGTAGGGCAAGGTGACTCAGGAAACTGGGCAGGTGAGAGCTCAGGAAGGAGAGTGCGAGCAATGCGTTCAAATGCATCCAGGCAAGCAGGAGGATGTGAGCAAAGCTCCAGGAATGTGCCTGGGAGGGAGGGGGGCTGGAGGAGGACACACACCTGCTCCGAGGGATGCGGCGCTGAGGGAAGTGGAGGGAGATGCACCTGGATGGGTTGGGTGGTCACGGTCTGTGAACGGCCCTGAATGTCCATTCCTTCCGCTCTCCTGGGCTTCCCTCTTCTGGCATCTGAATTTCTTCAGCGGCCTCTGGCTGTTGCAGCCCTGTCCACATTGCTTTCCTTAAGATTTGCTTGTGACACGTGTCTGGGCTTCTGGATGCCAAATCTACACCATGGTTCCCACCATTTTTTTCCCACATAGGACTAGTCCCCTTTGCTCTTCCTCGAATGCCTGAAATTCCACCACACTTTTGAGTCACCATTTTAGGGCTCTGTACATACAGGTTTAATAAGTTGTTGAAGCTGTGCTTAATAACACACTAAGTGGCTGTTGGAAAGATTGGCATTGTCAAATAAAAATACAAGGAACAGAAGTTTGTCTTGGATGGCTCCATTTTTATATAAAAGAGTTGTATCTGCATCGAGTTAAATTATGCATAATCCTGCTAGATTAGACAGGAGGAGGGGTGAGGAAGAGGACCTGACCCTGCTCCCAGAGAGGGGGGTCCCATCTTGCTTGAAGGGATTAGATGTCATCTGTTGCGCCCAAAGAAGGGATTTCTCCTATAACAGCTTACGAGAAAGAACTAGAGTGCTCAAATTTATTTATTCATTCCATCATTCAACAATTATTACTTCAACACCTACTTCATGCCCTGGCCTAAGGGCTCGGAATAGAGGGGAGAACAAAAATGAAGCAGTTTCTGCCCTCAGGAAGACTATAGTCTTCTAGGGAATTCAGGCCTTTGTAATGCAGCAGGATCAACGTCAACAGGAAAAAATGCATGTTTTACATTCTTAATGCTTATTTATCTACATGTCAGTCACTGGGTATGCTAGGCAGAATAATGACCTGGATAGATGTCCATGTCTCAGTCCTCAGAACCTGTGACAATGTTACCTTACACAATAGAAGGATCTTGCAAATGCGATTAAACTAAGGACCCCAAAATGGAGAGGTTGTCCGGGATAGCCTGGTAGGCCCGATCTAATTACATATCTCCTTACAATCAAAGAACCTTTCACAGTTGATTTCTGGATGGAAGGGAGATGAGACTATGGGGGCCGCATCAGGGAGGTGCAGACATGCTGGTGTTGACATGGAGGAGGGGCTGTGAGCCAAGAAATGCAGGCAGCTTCTAGAAGCTGGAAAAAGCAAAGAAATAGACACTCTGCTGACACTTTCATTTTAGCCTAGTGACCTGCATCAAATTTTTAATTTAGAGAGCTGCGTTGTTTTAAGCCACTAAATGTGTGGTAATTTGTTACAGCAGCGATGGAAAACCAATATACCCTGTTAACCTATGTGCATATAAAGTTGAATAAAACAAGGTCCCTGGCCTTATGAAACTCACAGCTTATTGGGGGAGAGAGGTATGTAAATAGTATAAAAGTGCAAAGATTGGAGTGTGTACGTGGAGCTATGTATATACAATTAATTTGGAGATATCCTGTTAATCTCTACCATCTAAGAAAAGCTTTTCTTGATTTTATTTTCTCCACCAAATAATGCTCCATTTCCTCACTCCCTTTCGCACCAAAACTGCTAGATGGAATTACATTTATTATAGTTTCCAATTCTTCTCCTCCCATTTTTTCTTAAAGCCACTGCAGTCAGACCATTATACCCACTACCTCACATCTCTTTGCCTGTGGTCCAGGTCACCAACAACCTCCATGATGCTTAACCCAGTGGTGATTTGGGGTCCTCACAGGTACAGCTAGTGAGCAGCACTGACACAGCCAACCATGTCCTCCTCCTTGATACTGTTCCTTTATTTCGTTCCCGGGACTCCACACTCTGGGCTTTCCTTTTTCCCTGGATGCCACATTTCCCAGCGTGTTAATAGTAGAGTGTCCCAGAGCTCAGTCTTTGGTCCCCTTTTCTTTATATTTTCTCTTTTGGTGATGTCATACAGTCTTATACCAACCACCTGCTGATGAACCCCAAGTGTATCCCTCCATTCCAGACTTCCCTCTCGGACCCCGGTTGTATACATCCAGCCTCCTACTTGCCATCACCACTTAAATGTGCACAAAAACAGACATCCCGTACTAAGCATGTCCCCTACTGAACTCCTGATCTTCCCTAAGCCCTTCCCACAGCCTGCTCCACCCACAGCCTTCCTCACCTCAGTGCATGACAACTCTGTCCTCCCAGGCTCTCGATTCATAATTGACTCTCTAGCATTTCACACCAACCCATCAGAACTTTTTTATTGGCTCAGCCTTCAAAATATATCCAGAATCTGACCACTTCTCTATTGCTGCTATCCTGGTCTGAACACCAGTGATCTAGGCACCGCGTGATCTAGGTCTCTGCTCCCCTCGCATCTGTCAGGTCATCTCCACCAAGTCTTGCCCTTTCTCATTTGGATCCCACCACACAGGCACTTAGTTTCTGATTTTTGCATTTTTAGGAACAGCGATTAATCTCAGCGAGTCTGAACAATGCCTGGAACTTAATAGGTAATCAGTAAAAATGTAATAAATGAATGAATACATTTTGTCAGTCACAGGATCACATGTTGCTTAATTTTCCCTTTCCAAATAATGCTGTTTGTTACTTCTCTCATTTTTTTGAGATATTTATCTAGAATATCAATTTCAAATAAATGTTTATTTAAAATGACAAGACTTTAGTGTTCCTGTAATACCAGGAACATTGACATAAAAAATCTAGCAATCACATCTAAAAGAAAACGTGATTCCACCCTAAAGTTCTGTTTCAACCCTAGACTATAAACCATACGTGAATCAGAAATGGCACTGGGAAGGCATAATTCTGAAAGTTCACATGACAATCAACCATGACTTTGTATATGCACTACTTTGGTGAGTACTCTTAAACTTGAAACTAGAAGGTCAATGAATCCTTTGTTTAAGATGGCATTAAGCTAAATCTCTGTGTGTGAATTGTTTTCATTCAGGAAACAAAGTCATTTACATTATCCAATAAATCAACACCAACTCTCAGCCACTTATTTGAGTCTCAAGCTGTATAACTGCTGCTTAAGAACATAAGGCCTGGAATCACACAGACATGTTGAAACACAAGAAGTGACCTCTCTGAATCTCTGTATGTGATTTTATCTTATTCACTTAATGTTTTCAATAATTTGGGGAAAAAGAGAGAACATACAGATGCCTATTCTTAACCTTAATATCGAAAATACATTAGCCTCAGTAGAGTTCATGGCTAGAGTTCCCTTTTTATTTTATTCTCTTGGCCCATAGGAAGGGGGCTTTGATCTCAGACCAGCTGAAGTTCTGAGATCTCGAAGTTGTCCTTGGTGGGTGTACCTAAGGGAATAAGAGGTCTGGTGACACCAGAAGGAGTCACCCTGGCTTGTTCCTGTGGCATGCAGGAGCTCACCAACCAGAGTGAATTGGCAGAATTTTTCAAGAATTTTTGTGAGCTGGTTGATGTCACATTGTTAACTTGAACTCTGTGGTGGAAGTATTTACACCACGGAAATTGGCAGTTACCACAAACTAGGCATTCCCCACCACTCCCAAGAGCCGGCTGTTAAACACTTTCCCGGTACCCAGTGATTGAGTATCTCCTTCAACAAACTTTGTTAGGTCAACAGGGGTTTCTAAATTCCCATTTTTTACTTTTAGACTTTCTATCTGAAGTACTTTACCTTTCTATGTGAATCATTTACAGGTATATGCCATTTTATTTAAGTTTTGGCTTTATAGTTTTATTTTTCTATGAACAAATTATTTACAAGCATGAATACCTTATTAAACCTGGCTTTACATTTATTTACACAACTCCATAACTACATGCTGACTCTGTCCTTCCATCTCACGAGCAACTTCATGGTCTCTAATATTACTGTGATTTAGCCTTTGTAAGCTTCAGCTTCATCATTTGTGAAACTGGGATAATAATAGTACATGCTTCTCATTTAGTTGCTGGGAGTATTAAAGGAAATTAGACCTGTAAAGAACTTAACACAGTGCTTGGCCTATGGCAGTATCTCCATAAATTTTAGTTATTGTAAAGTAATATTAGCAGTAGTATTTCGTACTATGGGCTACACACAGCAAAAGGGTGAGACACAGTGCTTTGGTATGCAACTATTTGACCAATATCTATATAGTTTAGAAGCACAAATTAACCAACGCTTGGTGTTTAGTGGTTTAGTTCTTCGGGGTCTCTATCTGAGCTGATCCCTTTGTGGGTAGAGGTATAAATAAGAAATTATCTTCATGCTGCCAAAATAACACTGGGGATTTACTAGATCAGGTATACCAAATAGAAATTTTAGACTTGAAAGACTGAAAAATGTTGGCCAGTTATCTTCTTGTTTCTCCCCAAACTTTCAAAAGCCTCATTTCCTCACTGTCCATCTTACTTTTAACTGATAATCACGACTCCTGAGAAAATAGAAGCAATCCGGACAAGACCTTCTTTTCTTTCCACTGAATACTCCAACCTATATGTACCTGTACCTGTACTTTCTGCCTTCCTTCCTGTTACTACAGATGATAAGAGCTCACACACCTATCTCAAGAATCACAACAGTTTCATCTGCTCAAGTACCATATTTTTAGGACTATAAGGTGCACTAGACCATAAGATGCACCTAGGTTTTAGAGGAGGAAAATAGAAAAAAACTTTGAAGCAAAAAATGTGGTAAAATATTTAATAACATACATAGCATAGGCCGACACCCCTCCCCCACAGTGAGCCAGGCAAGCTACGTTCAGACTATAAGACCCCCATTTCCTCCCAAATTGGGGGCGCATCTTATAGTCTGAAAAATACGACACTTTTTTAGATGTTCCCCTTCCCTGCGTCATCAGTCCTCCCCCCTCTGATGGCTCATACTCCTCCTAGCTTACAACAAATGTTAGTAGCGCACAGTCTAAAATAAAAAGGTTTCTGACCTCTCGTCACCCTCCAGCTACTATCCCCATTTCTCTGCTCCCCTTCACACCAACATTGGTCAGAGTTTCCCTCCCATTTCCTTTCATTCTCTCTTGAACCTCCTTTAGCCAGACATCTTTCCCCCAGACGGATGGAAACTGTTTTGCTAAAGCTATTAGTAGCATGAAGGTGCCCCACCCATAGTCACTCATCTGTCTTCATACTTCCCCATCCTCCAGCAGTAATCGGCAGAGCTGCGCTTAGAAAACCCATCCCCCCATGGCCCCACACTCTGGTTTCTGCCTGTTCTCTAGCCATTTGCTCTCAGTCTCCTTTGCTGGTTCTGCATCTCTGTTTGTTTTCTAAATGTTGTGGTATCCACATCTGGGCCCTTGGCCCTCTTCTTCCATAATGGATCTCATTTTGTCCCATGGCCTTAAATTCCATGTATTTGCCCCTGAGTCCCAAATGTGTGTCTCCAGCCCCATGTCCCCAGTGAGTTTTACTCTTGCTATTTAGTCCATCTTCTTATTACATCCCGACTTGGATGCTCATTGGGAAGTTCAAACCACAATGACCACAGGAAAACTTCTGACTTCCCCTTCAAAACATAGCTCCCTCAGTCATCCCTAATCAATAAATGGCACTACCATACATTTAGTTGCTTGAAGTCTCAATCTGTGTCCAATCTACCAGCAACTCAGTCCCATTTCTAGACAACATCCCAATATTGTTCATGCCCTTCTACTCCCGCTTTGTCATTTATCATCAATTCTCTCCCCAGAAGCAGAAAGATATTTTCGTATATAAATAAGATCCCATCGTGCCCTGCTTAATTAGGTTCCCATTAGAAAAACTTAATTAACTTTCTATTGAAAAATGATCCGAAATCCTTACTTTGGCCCACAGACCCTACTGTGCTGGCTCCAGCCAACCTCTCCAAACTCATCCAGCCACACTGGCCTTCAATATTTCCCTGAGACCTGCCAAGCTGCCCCTGCCCTCAGGGCCTTTGCATGTGCTGTCTCGCCTGCCTGGAGTGATCTGCCACGTCTGTACTTGGCAGGTGCTCTCCTTTCTGCCATTCTGAACCAAGTTCAAAGTCTTTTCTCCAGAATACTTTGCTTGAGCAGCCAAACTACAGTGACCCCCTCCCTCTTGTTCTCTAGAACATTACTCTTTTTATTTTCCTCTTGTTCACTGTCTGAATTTGTTTATTTATCGCTCTCCCAAAATAAACTAGCTTGATTTCATTTGTCACTTATTTTTTGTGTACTTTGTCTCCTGCCTCTCACTACTCTTGCTGGAATTAAATTCCTTGAGAGCAGACCCTTTAGTAGCATTAATGTAACTCTTTATGAAGAGTTACATTAAATGTAACTCTAAATGTAACTCTTTAGAAGTCCAGGATATGTTTTGTTCCCTGCTGTTTTCCCAGCATTTACATATACATTAATACAAATGTATTTACATATATATTTGCATACAAAATATTGACTTACAACATAGATTACATATGTCTCCCATCATGTGTGACTAAACAACAATTGTTGTATGAATGAATGAATATTGCAGACACATAACGAAGATATTTCTAAGCATTACAACCGTGAATGTAGTTGAGACTGTCTACTTACTACACTGCTCCCTGTGTACACGTAAAGCGGCACCATATGGGAAACTGGTTTTAGAACGCAGCATCAGAAAACTTCACCTCTCTTGAGAACTTGCCGTGTCTCTCCTTTTCCTGTGTTAAAGTTATCACTGCTTGTTTCCACTTTCATTTTACCTTTGGTTATTTGGAAGCTGAGAGCCAAGTTTCAAATTCAAGGAGGGCAGTAATAGTTCTGATAGTCAACAAAGATTCTCCCTTCCTCAGGTTTATTTCTTACTTTTTTCATCAGAATTATGGTAGTGAAATTTGTTATAAGTTACCTCAATTTCTTCTTTGGAGAGAAGTGTGATTTAAACAAAACACTTACTGTGTCCAAATTCTGGCACAGGCTACACAATGTTGACTTGGAACCATGCCATGTGTGGTGGGAGCTTTCTGGCCGTGTTCACATGGTGGCGTGAGCAGCCTTTATTGTTGCAGGTGATTTGCTGTGCTTCATATGAGGGATTCCCAGAGGTTACTTTGGGTAGGATTTAGTTGCCCAATAAGAGTCCGAGCTTCTGGGTGGACTTATTGGGGTTTTCTGGCTTATTTGGTTGATGTGTCATTTCGGAGTTATGAGCTGAAGTTGCTAGCTCATGAGAGTTTATGATTCTTTCAGAGCTCCTTGTCTCAGTAATAGAAGAAACATGACTTCTAGTTTAGTCTTAAAATGCTGTGCCTTGATCTTAGGCAAATTCATGGACTATACAGTTCTAAGGTTTAAAGGAACAGTTCTTCATTGATGTTTAGGTTTAGGAACGTTTTTGAAGTTTGTGGAGCATAACACATAATGCTTCTCCCTAGCATAGCAAAATAAAAACGTAACTCTTTAGAAGTCCAGGATATGTTGGTATTTTAATTTATTAATTTTAAAATATATTTTATTTGTGGCAACAGCATTTATAAAATAGCAACAGGAAAAGCACACATTGACCCTTTATTATTGAATATCTTTTATACTTGCACAAAATTGATATAGATGATGCAAAAATATATACGTGGCTAATCCATAAGGACATAATAGCGAACACATCTCTTTGATCGGTATGTTCTAAAAATAGCCCCGAAGGCTTATCTGCAATGTGGAATACTGTCACTGTATGCAAGAACTGTACCTTAATTAAAATCCTTCTCTCAAATAAGCATTGTAATTAAGGATTACTTAGCAATTTGATACAAGATTTTATTTGAACTTTTAATGATAATTTAAACATTGGTGCAGGGAGTTTTGAAGCAGGGGATCATACAAATTTTTTTATAAGCTATCTCTTCCAGGAAGCAAAGGTCTGAGTCTTTTGGTAACCAAACCCCATCATACACACATCATACGTACATCTTGTATGATACCATGCAAGGAAATAATTTTTAAGATTAACCTTTAAAAATACACATTTTTCCCATACATACAAGTGTGGAGATCCCATATAAGGGTTTGATTTTTTTTAATATAAAAATCAGGACTTTCATATTAATTTTTAATATAAAATTAATACATAAAGATGTATTAATTCATAGATATTACACAAAATTTCAAATACTACATTAAAACATAAAATATATTCTTATATGATATTCAATATAATAATATGTATAATAAACTGTATTTTTACATGTAACATTACTAGAACATTTACACATCCAATATTTTGCCTATGACCTTCCTTTCTGTAAAATTAAGCCACATAGTTTGTAGTAATTTTAACCTAAGTGACTGTAAGATTATTGTTAACTGTGCACCATAATAAAGCTTGGGTCATTTACCTACTGCATTTGAACATTAGATTTACCTTGACTTATTCTGTCTGCACTGTTTTTTATTAAGATAAACAGCAAAGATTGGCATGGAGTAACAGGTGGTATAATAGTCCCATAATTTACTGGTGATTTAATTATTATATTGAGAGTATTTACTAATACCTTGCCAGAATTTTAAAAGGCCCCTGGAGATCTGCAAGGAAAAGATGATAAGGAGGACAAGTAAAAGTACCATTTAAAATCTATAGAGATTTTAATGGTCTATAGTCTTTATTTGCTACATTTGAATTCAAAAGCAAGAAACTTTTCTACTCAAATTATCCAACAGTGCTCAAGTCTTGAAAGTCTTTTTGCTCCTCGATGCTGCATATCCTGGTATCCTGCCTAAGATAAGAAAACTCCAAAGTCCAGGAAAGTTTGTTGTCACAGAGTCAGAGAGTTGCTGAACCCTGAACCAAATTCTTTGCATTTATCTGGGCTCCTGGGTAAGCAGCCTGTTTTAAAAGAGGCAACCGTGAGCTTCTGCCTTTGAACCACACTGACTCAGGACCATCGGTCTCCTCATTAAAGAAAAGCGAATGGTATTTCTGGAGCTTTGTGTAAGCAAGACTTGATAACAAAGGTTTATTTTCACCAAACGAAAGGAGTTCGGTTTTCTTGACATTAAACCTGAATTCAAAGAAATAATTGTGGGTATCTCAAATACTATCAAGTGTAAGATTAATTTTACAAGCAAAGTCTAGTTTTGTTCCTGACCATGTTCTGGCTGTTTTGCTCCCTCTCTCAGTATTGAAACTAATGGCACACTTGGTGTGAATGGCTGTCTACAGACATTACACACTGCCCTTTACGAAGGGCCAAAGACAGAGGGACAGATGGCAGGAAAAGAGAGCTCTTTGAGAGATAACTGACAGAGTTATCAAGGTGAAAACAGCAGAGTATAAAACAACCCTCAGTGGGGGAGATTGAAGAAGTTTCAGTAAGCGGGAGTTGGCATCTCTAGAAGTTTTAGTGCCAAGTAACCAAGAAAACTCACACAAGTGTCCGTGGTTACATGGAGCAGAAGCCACCTCCTCTTCCCACTTTTCTTCCCACTCTAGTTTTCAAGGATGGAGTCATTAGAGAGCTTACTAGAAATGCAAATGGTTTCACATTTAGTGTCAAAAGTGACCCATTTTTTTTAAAGCTTTCTTATGCAATGTGTTTTAGTTTTGATTGTGGCAAGAGAAGAGGGTGTGAGAACAGTCTCAGGTCTCTTATTCCTGGGGCTGCCATATGAGTTATGGGTGTGGGTGCCCTTGCTCATGACCTCGTGGCTACATGTGGCTCTGCCAGCTACCTGCCTTGGCATCTGAGCTGGGAGAGAACGACTGAGGTCCTGAGCTCCTCCACCAAATTATTGACTGGCTTTGGTGGTCAGATTAGCTGGAGCCACCAGGAATAGCAGGAGGCTCTGGAAACGAAGGAGGAAGTCATTGGTTGTGGAATTCATACCCGAAACTGGTCTGGCAGGGCTTCCTGTTTGAAAGGGATAATTTACAATTTTGTGTGTTAATTCTTTGTTCTCCTAAGAAATGCATTTGTCACCTCGTTGCCATTATCATCACATTGAGGATCTGAATGGTTAAATTGAGCAATGTTATCAGTGAATATCTCCCAAGGGTGCTTTCTTATCTGCTCAGGCTGGTCCCCTGGACGTCCTCTGCCTCCCTGGTGCTCCTTCTCACTGACGTGCACTCACTGAAGCTCCCTACCCAACCTTGAGGACCCTCCCTTCCTGCAAACTCATTTCCTGATCTTTTTCTTTCTTGAATACTAGCCAGATCTACTACCCTACCATACAGTTCAGCAAGTCCTGTTCTCCAGTTGAGCTATTTGTGAACTTTTTTCCCTAGTCGGGAGACAGTTCCTTGACAGTGGGAGCCAGAGGATAGAGCTGGTAGGAGACTAACTCTCACCTTTTGTATTATCTGAAGTTCGTTTACATTGTACGTGTGTAACTTATCAAAACAATTTTTAGAAGTGCATTTCCCTTCCTGGTTTCATATGGTAAAACATTAGACTTAATAAAAAAAAATTCATATAGATTCAGAATGGTAACAAATAAAAGCCTATGTAGGTTTGTTCTGAAGGGAAGACAAATAAAAATAATACTGATAATAGTCAACAAAATAAAAATCAAACCTGTCTGGCTGAATGCTAATAATAGTGACTTTACTTCATGTAGGGGGCTTCCAGATCAACATGAAAAAAAGCCTTACTGCACATTCAAACCAGTGCTATTTACTTAGCTGCTCTCAAATGGGAAGAAGTAGACATTAGCTATCAAGTTTCTAGCCTGGAAAAATTCATCAAGGCCACTGGACACAGACACCATGGGGACATCATGCAGACAGGTCACAAAAATAACTTGCCTAACATTTTTGGAAACTGATGAAAGCTATATTTATGGCTCTGTCTGTTGCTTTTGCTTTATCCAGTAACAACTGAAAAGGGCCAGTTATCCAGACTGTAAGAACTTGGATGCTACAGGAGACATCCAGTATTCACAATAGAAGGAGTATTAATCGTTACATGAAAATAAACAAGAATTCACTCCAATAACCAAAAAGGACTTGTGGATCTATTCAGAAGTATTTATTGAGCACCTAATATATTTTGAGAATTCTAAAGAATTCAGATATCAGTTTTCCCTCGTCTTAGGGAGCCTGAAGTCTAGTAGTAAAATAATGCCCGTTCAGAACAGATATGTTAGTATCATATGAGAGGTACCATTGAACTCTTCACGGGCTTGGGGAGCTCACTTGAAGTTGACTCATCAGAGAAGGCTCTGTTAGAGAGGAGGGCACTTGAAATGAACATACAATTAGAAAAAAACATTTTTATTAAAGTATTATACATAAAAATGTATGTATCATAAAGACTACAGGCTAACTGAATTTTCACAAACCGAACACACTATTTATGTAACCACATAGAATAGTACAATACTCCAGAAGCCCTCTGTGCTTCTTCCTGCCATTCTTGGGAAGAGTAGATGTTAGATGAATGTAGACAGAAAGAAAACTACTGGAGGAGGGATCAGTCTGCATAAAGATGTGGACATTGAAAGGCAAGAGCTGTGGTTGAAGAATGGGCTGACGAGGAATTTGGAGTGCCGGCTGGCAGATGGGGTTGCATCCATACTGTAGCCAGGTAAATGTGAGTCAAAAAGTTAGTTTTTGTTCATCAGCCACTGAAGGTCTAAGCAAAAGAGGAATAAGATATTAGGTGTGGTTGGTAATTTATCGGTAATGTGCGAGGTGAGAGTGGAGGTTGGGTGACCGGTTGGGAAGCTTCTACAATATCCAGGTATGAGATAATTTTGGCTCTGCAGTGGCAGGTGGGGACATAGAGTAACCACCCACTGACACTATAATGAGCCAACAAAAATTGAATGGCTGTGAATCTTGAGGAAGGAGTAAAAGAGAAGGAAGTAAAAAAAAGGAGTCAATAAAGAAGGAAGTCCAAGAAAATTTCCTTCTATAGAACTAATCAAAAGAAAATTGTTTATTATTTTGTTAAGAGGTAACAGAACCTTTGGATGCTATCTGTCCAAGAGAATTCTAAAAGAACTTGGATGCTACAGGAGACACCCAGTATTCACAATAGGAGTATTAATCGTTACATGAGAATAAACAAGAATGGGCTGAAGAGAGCCCGTTAATTCAAATCTTACAGTATTTGAATTAAACCTTGAGTTAACTCTAAGGAGACTCCAAAGAAAGCAACTGACCTTTCCCACAGAGAGTTCTTTGTTAGTTGGAAATGTGGGTTGTTTGTCTTTTCAGATGGGTGCATGCTAGAATAAACATTTTTGTGGGCAAAATGGACTCTAAGGAAGACTTCGCAGACGTCAAGTTAACAAAAAAACTATTGAGTATTGCTCACCTGTTTTCTTTTTTAAAAATTATTCTCATCCAGATTTCTGGAGAGGATGAATTACTTTCACCGTATACTTTTACCTGTAATGTGTTTCTACAGGAAGCAAAAAGTTTTTTTTTTGTAAATAAACGCCATATTTATTCTTTGACTTCTTCTTATATCACTTTGGCTATGTGGGTCATTTTTTATTAAAGGCAACCCCAGCCTAAGCATTCCATCTCTTCCCCTCCAAAGCAGTGGGTTCTTGACTGAACAAATAATTAGTGAGCACACAATCTGTACTTTAATTTACTATAAGGTCTTTCAAAGTCTTTCCTTAACTGTGTCCTTCTATACAACTGGAACCTTATTCCTAGAGGCTTTTTGTGGAGTCTTTGATACCTATGGTTGTTTCCAGGTACCGGATGTGTGTAGTAAAACATCAGCAGATGGAAGGGAAGTTGCTCTTGAAAGCCGGGGTAGGTGTGTGCAGGTAACCTGAAGTCCTTTCTGGGACCAGACGACAGGAAAAAAATTTGACTAACTTTACTTGGGAAGGAGCACGCGGGTGGGGAAAAGGGTGGTCCTGTAAGAGGACAGCTGGCATTGCTTGGACCGCGTGCTGCACCTCCCTAGTAGGCAGGTGCCGGAGGTCTGCAGCCTGGCTCTGGCGTTTACACCCGCTAGTAGTTACCCACCTCAGCCACTCCCCTAGCAGAAGTTCCAAACTTTTCCTCCAGCATGGAGAGGAAGGGTGTTATTAAGTTAGGAAGGGAAGTCCCTCCCTCTTCCTGGATTCCGATTGGCTGTAGCCAACCCTCCCCCCGCCCCCTCCCCCCAGGGCCTCGGGTGGATTGGCTGCGGAGAAACAGGGCGCCTCCGCAGACCCGGAGCCCTTGGCTGCCGCAGGCGGTAGTGGGGCGGGGGGGGGCAGGTGGTAGGTGGGGTCGGGACGCTTGGTCCTCCGCGAGCGCTGGCTTCCTGAAGACTTTTAGGTTCGCCTGTGGAGCGAGGCGCGGTGCGCTCGCCGGGAGTGGGACTGTCTGGACTTGGCCATGAAGAGCCTTAAGTCCCGCCTGAAGAGGCAGGACGCGCCCGGCCCCCAGTCCTCCGGCGCCGCCACCAGCGCGGTGAGTCCCGCAGCCCGCGAGAGTCCCGGGCTCCCCTCCCGCGGAGTCCTCCCCTGCTCCGAAGCGCGCGCTCCTCTCGGCTTTTCCTCTGTGCACCCTGCTCCTGCGGCCCCGGCGACTCCACCCCCATCAAGTCTGGGCTCTGCGTCGGCTCAGAGACCCTCCCCACCCACCGCACTCGGGTCTCGCGGGGCCTCTCACCCGCTCCTCTACCCCAGGTCTGCGAGCTCCTGGCGCTGCGGGATCAAGTCGCCCCCTCCTCCTCGATCCGGTATTTCTGGGTTGTACTTCACTCCAGCCCTTCCCCTGCGACCCCGCTCCCCATGCACACTGTCCCCGCCCGGCTCCACGGTGTCCCTGGAGGGCGCCCCTCAGTCCCCCGGGCTGCGGGCGGAGAGGGAGATTTGCATCCCGTACCCAGGTCATCAGGGTAGCGGACCCGCAGCCCTCCCCGCCCGGACTCCGGACCTTCTGTGAGTCAGAGACGGAGCGCTGCACGGCAGGGTGGATGTTTTGTTCTGGCCTCTGTTGCCTGTCACTGGGAAAGTTTGATTTCTGAGCGAAGCTAATGGAATCGGGCGTAGTTGGAAATACAGAGCCCCAAATGGGTCTGTATTCACCCCACTCTGGAAGTGGGGGTGAAATTGGGAAGGTGATTATCCTGCTGCGCCGTGTCTCACCTGTGGGACAGACTCGTATCACAGGTTCCAGTCTCACCGGTGGTACAGACCTCCATTCCGTGTCGACGTGGAGCCTGCCCTCAGTGTGCGCGCTAGGAAGCACTAGGGCCTCTTTTTAGTTGGCAGGAGAACAGAAATCTTGAGAAACAGCCTGACTGCAGATGTTGGGATTTAGATAATTTGGTAAATTAGAAGAATGGCTATATCATCAAAATTTCATATTACTGAAATAAACATTATTTTAAAATCTGAAGAGTCAGAAGCATAAAGTATATGTTTCTCGAACTGCCCTGTTGCCCATTTGGAGTAATTAAAACGGACCTTTATACTTTACATAGATTTTACCAAATGATTGTATGCTTTTTATGAGAATACTAATTAACCTGCTTTTGAGTTAAATCATAATTGTACCTTTGTCTCCACCTATTTTTAGGTTGATTTTCCTGGGACTTAAAGGAAATTGTCGTGAAATTAGGCTCTTTAATCCCCATTTTTTCAAAAAATAAGCGGGGGGATAACTTCAGGTTGTATGTTTGATCATTTGATGTTGTTTATTAAAGCATGGTTTTCTTTTATTAATATAAGCATATAGAACGGGTTAATATAAGCATATAAGCACATAGATTACTTTGCTTCGCATTTAAAAAATTTTTTTAGTTTATTTTCAGAGAGAGGGGAAGGGATGGAGAGAGAAACATCAAGGAGCTAGAGAAACATGGCTTGGTTGCTTCTTACATGCCCCCAGCTAGGGACCTGTCCAGCAACCCAGGCATGTGCCCTGACTGGGAATCAAACCAGCAACCCTTTGGTTCACAGGACAATCCACTTAGCCACACCAGCCAGGGCTGTTTCACATTATTTTTCAAAATAATTGGAAGAAATGGCATTTAGTGATGGCACAGGTCACTACAGTTGAGTTAAAGATTCACCTTAATTTGTGATACAGATCGTGTTTTCAGCTTTAAAGATACACTTTTCCCATGAGGAGGAGATAAATGGTAATGGAAAAAACACAACGAAAAAGAAAAACTTTTCTAGGTTTATTCACTATATTTTTCCATTTAGTTTGCACTAAAGAGTCACATCCCACATGGAGGTTAATACACATTAATTTAATCTTTTTTTTCCTTCTGGAGATGCAGAGTAGTTATTGGCATTTCCAGTATGCCGATTTGCATTTTGTACACTTGGAACGTGAAGCGTCTCTTTGAGCTTAAATCTTTAGCAGTTGCTAAATTGAGCATTTTATTTTTCTTAAACTAACAACATTAAACTAAAGAGAAATACATGGTATAAAAAAATAGAACCTATCTGATTAGAAAAAGTGAACACATCTCAGTTTAAGTTAAATATCAGGGTAAGTTTTGTAAAGTATTAAATGAAAGTAAATGAGTGTGATGACCAGTAGAACCAAACCGAGCACTGAGAACAAAATTTTGCTGCCTGTTAGCTAATTCTGGCAGGAAAGGGAAAAGAAGAAATGGACTTGTTAACTCACTAACAGGATAATTTCTGAAGATGCAACTTTACAGCGCCAGTCAGCAGTCTCCCTAAACAATGGTTTACATTTGTAACAGAATTCACAATTTTAATTCAGACTTAAAGAACAAAAATGAAGGAAAGAAAGAAAGGAAAACTTTCCTTTGACAACTTCCCCTGGCTGCTACTCTCTGCTCCCTCCCTGGACTATATAATTTCACAGCTCCACACCATTACACTCTGTGCTTTTGCTAGGAAAGCCCTGCAAACTGTCTTTTGGTGCGGGCTCAAGCCTTACCTTTCTGCCTTTTCCCCTGACCCCACGCTACCCATCCACGCACCCAGGGAAATTTATGCACACCACTGTTACGCCTCTGAACATACTGTATTGTTTGTTATTTTATGCCTAGCTCTCCTAAAGTGTTTTTTTCCCAATTAAAAACTGATTTACTGACTGAGGGGAAGGATGTGAACCTTAAAATTCTTGAAGGCTGTAACTTGATTTTTTTATTATAGAAACTTTAGAACATATACAAAATACAACAGTATCACAAAAGTAAATACAGTAGTTAGAACAGTTACTAACTCAGCACCAATCCTATTTCAACTATATACCCCGTAATTTTCCTACCCACAGGTTATTCTGAAGTAAATCCCAGACTTCACATCATTTCATCTGCAAATAGTATACTTGTAAATGTTTCTCCGAAAGACAAAACATTCTTTAAACATATCCACATCAATACCACTGTCACATTGAAATCTTTTAACATAATAATTCTATAGTATCACAACGTATCCAGTTAGTGTTTTCATTTCCTCAATTGTCTTATAAACTTTTAGTTTTTACAATTATTTAATCAGGGTCTAAATGAAATCTACTGTTGCAATTGGTTAATGTCTCCTGAATCTCTTTTAATCTGTAGGTTTTCCTTTTTCTCTCCTTCTTATAGTTTATTTTTTGAGGAAACCAGGCCATTTGTTCTTTAGAGTTTCCCCAGATCAGAATTTTGTTCATCACATCCCCCATTTTTCTGCTTCCTGTATTTTCTGTGAAATGGTTGTTAGATCTGGAGGTCTGTCACTCTCCCATCCCATCTCCATCCATTGGCTGCGATACGGGAGCTTTTATAAGGAAGAAGCCCCCCCTCATTGAATATTGGTTACCCTGAGAAAAAGCATGATGTTTCATTCTTTCTCTTGATTTTCTGAATATTAAAAGAATTTTAATTTTCTGAATATGTAAATGTTGGGTTTCCCCGGCATTTTCTGAAAGTGATCTTTCTTTTTCTTCCTTTCTCTCTATTTCTTTTTTGCTTTAAACTTTCTTTATCATTATGAACTCAGGGACTTAAATATTTCTGTCTATTGCTGTATTTATTATCTTTACTGGTGATCAAATTGTTCCATCATTGGTCAAGGGGTAACCTTTTTGCTTTTGTGTGCATATGTATGTTCGTCTGGTATATTACCCTATTGTTTGGTTTTAGATATTTAGGAGTACATTTAAGTGAAGTAGGTCCTGAGAATCCAAACTAAAAATTTTCGGCTTACTTCTTGGAGGTGTGTGTTGTCTGTCTAAAAGGATACACATACTTTTTTAGGGGGGGCATGATATGTTTTAAAATTGACCTTATTGATAATGTTTTCAAAATTTGACCTTACCTCTGTAGTAAGTTTTTCTTTTCTAGGTGCACAAATATATATATTTTTAATCTTAGAGTCTTTTGGTTAATTATTTTCTTACCAGATTGTGACATTAAGAGAGAGGACAGAGTAGGGTTGGGGGAGGACATTTGCATCATTTTTACTAAATTAAAAATGGGAGCATGTAATATTTCCTACAGCTTGCTGTTACTCCATGTTTTCTCAACTGCCCGGTGTTTACCCTGTGCAGGGGTTGGGGTGCTGCGAAAATCAGTCTCCAGTGGGGAAGCCAGGTGGGTGTGGCTCTAGTGAGGACAGCACATTCTGAGCTTTTCAGCTGTGCATGCGAATAGGTCATAAACACTTGGCAATTTAGTGTTTTAATGGGAGATCTTTTTAATGAGAGTTTTTTTAATGGGAGATCTTGTTTATGATTCATCTCTTTTTTTAAAAAATAAAGATTTGATTTATTTATTTTTAGAGAAAGAGAGGAAGGGAAGGAGAAAGACAGGGAGAGAAACATTAATGTGTGGTTGCCCCTCACATGCCCCCAACTGGGGACCTGGACCATGACCTGAGTGGGAATCAAACCAGCGACCCTTTGGTTCACAAGCCTGTGCTCTCAATCCACTGAGCTACACCAGCCAGGACTGATTCATGTCTTTTTAAAAAATTAACTTTTCACATTTTAAAAACATATTTTATGATATATAAACAACACTCATGACAATGTCTAAGTAGACAAAAACGGAAAAAGGAGTGTTTTCTCAGCTTTACAAAAGGCAAATTGTAGGTCAAAGAATATCCATTCACAGCTTTTAAGCAGTAAAAAGGGGCAGGGTGATACCTTAGTGTTATAGAATCAGGCTCTGTGGTCTCGGTGACGTGGGTTTGAATCTTGCTGCTCCCACTAACCAGCTTCGAGACTCTAGGCAAATTACTTAAATATATTTGTTTCTGCATTTGAAAACGGAAGAGTAATGAAGAGCTCAATAAATGCTATTATTACTAACTGAAGAACCTCCCCAGAAGTCATTTCGTTTTTGCCCTTTATAACCAGATTGAACTGCAGTCTTTCCTGAAGATCTTTCCCTTTCCACTTGATACATGCCCTTGGCTTTTGTATACCCTAGATTTTCACAGCATCCTCTGCTCTGGCCTCCTGCCCCAAGGGAAGTAAATAGTAGTTCTATTTTTCATTTATTAAAAAAAACCCCAAACATTTCTGGAGGGCTGAGCCTAAGCACTGGGGGATGAGAAGAGAAGGAAGGTGAGAGTATAAAAGTATTAGGGGCACTCTGTACGCATCACAGAAAGGAGGAACTGCTGAGACAGGTCCGTGTACCAGGCGCCGATTCAGTCTGCTGCTGAGGAGTCAGTGCCGGTGTTTTTGCAGGATGAGCTGCTCCTGCAGCCTCTTTTGAAAAATTGAAGGGAGATTCATACAACATAAAATTAATCACTTTAAAATGAGTAATTCAGCAGCATATAGTATATTCATAATGTTGTAAAACCACCATCTCTACCTAGTTCCAAAACATTTTCATCACCCCAAAGGAAATTCTGTGCCTGTTAAACTGTTGCTTCCCAGCCCCCCTCCTCTAGCCCCTGGCAACCACCCATCTGCAGGGTGCCTTCCTCAGTCTGGGGCTAAGAAGAAGTGGGTTGGAGTGATCCAGGAAGCGGTGAAGTTCCTTTTAGAGGGAACGGCAAGAGCAAAGGCTTGCAGCTGAGCAATGTCATGGAGTTGGGGGGAGGGAATAATTAGATTATCAGTTTAGCTCAACGAATTGTAGAAGAGGCAAGGGATTTAGATGGGAGATAGGCAAGAGAGGGAAGTGTGGGGCTAAATTTTGGGGTGGCTTAAAGTTTTCCTCATTTTAAGAGTGTTGGACTTTGTCCCATATATACAGAAATGGAGAATAGCATGGTTAGGTGAGTTTTTTAGATGGGCTATTGTGGTAGCTCTGTTTGGGGTGGGATACTGCTGCAATAGTAGAGGCAAAAATTATTGAGAGCCTGAATCATTACAGTGTTGGAAGGATGGATAGGAGGGCACGTGTTACCTGAGAGAGACAGGAGTTACCTGAGACGCAGAGATACTGTGACTTGCCAAAGTCACACAGTCAACAGACAAGTAAGTTGTCAGAGCCCTCACCTGCCAGCCCTGAGTGATTCCCACTAAGCCCCCTGGGCTTGATGTAGTGTACGGAACTCCCAGTCCTGGACTTGAGGTTATTACTTTCTAAGGGAGAGAACACTGTCTCCATCTTCCTGTAGGCTAGCAATTTCATGTTGTTGTAAAGTGTACCTATAATCGATTTGGATGAACCATCGATTGTCCTGATGATGGTGGTTGAAAATACTTTTGAAAGTTTAACTTCCTATGCTAATGATCATTACAGTCACAGATTTTGAGCAGATACCTAATTTATTTTCTCCAACTTTTCATGGTGAAAATTGAACTGTACATAAAATGAGAAAGAATAGCACAGTAAACTGGGATCCGCCTGCTCACTACTTAGATGGCGAAGTTAACATTCTGCTGCAGCTGCTATACATACATGTGCACACATTCTGAATGGACCTTTTGAAAGTGGTGGACATTATAATTTACCTGTAAATGCTGTAGCATCCTTCTCTTAGGAATAAGACATCTTTTTACTTTCTGTAATACCATAGTGATGTTTTAAACTGTAACTTGTATTTCTTCGTGAGGAAACTTAAGTATTATTTAACTTATGAGGATGAAACAGTTGGAAGAAATACTATTTTCTAGTTCCTCAGACTGCTGTGACTCATATTGTACATGATAATACTATCTTTCAAATATTACTTCAGTAATATTAAAATATTATCTTGATGATTTTTGTCTCATTCATGGAACACTGTGCTAATTGTTAATATTCTTTTAAAATGACTTACTTAAGCCCTGACTGGGTGGCTCAGCGGTTTGGGCATTGCTCCATGAAGAGATAGGTTGAGGGCTCCATTCCCCTTCAGGGCACATGCATAGGTTGCAGGTTGGTCCGTGGTTAGTGGTTAGAGGCCTGTACGAGAGGCAACAGATCAGTGTCTCTCTTTCTTTCTCCCTCCCTTCCCTTCTCTGTAAAAATATGTAAATAAGGTCTTTTTTTTTAAAGGAAGATTCTCAAGAGTTAAAAAATAACTTAAAAATATATAAGTATCAATACTTATTTAGAAAGGGAACTGTATGTAGTAGAGGAAGAAAAGGGGGTCCTGGTCGTTGTCTGAGCTGCAGAAATGATCTCTTTGAGGTGAGGGTCTCTAGGGCTGGGCGGGGCGGTAGTAAAGGGGCGGGGCAGGCCTGAGGCGGAGGCTGGGTGCGGGCCTGTGGCTGCAGTCTGTGTAAGAGGACTTACGTTCTGCCAGTTCTGTCACTAGGTTGAGCCAGGGGCCAGGGCTTTGGTGTTGGCTGCCGTTGGGCATTTTTCTTGTTTCTCACTTCCTGTTCCAGACCCCACTGCTGCACATATCCCTGCTGCAGGCTGATAGTAAATGGTCTGGAACCTTAGAAGGGGCTGCTAGTAGGCTGTCACCCGTTTGTCCCTGTGCCAGTGAGGCCTGCACATGAGCACAGTGGTGTGTGCACCATACTCTTGAGAAAAGCTCCATTGCCCCATTCTGCTCCTGTGTAAATATTTGCTGTGTGTGGATCAATTTTTTAAAACTTTGCTTTATAGCTAATTTGTTGGTCTTAATTAAATAATTATTTATTCAGTCATTTAAATTGGAGAGCGTACATTTTCAAAAGTCAGCACATATTCTTTCAGTACTTTTTGCTGGGTACTGTGTTGCCTAGTAACGTAAACAAACTATTCAGTGTATACGGAAGATTATTTGAAGTTCATTTTTCTTTCATTCCTTTTCTCTAAATTTTAAAAATCACCTGGAATTATATTAAAGAAAATAGCAATACTATTTTTTGAATAGCATATAAGTTGTTAAATATTCAGAACAGCATATATGAATACAGAAATGATTGTGTCCAATATTTTAATTTGACTACTAAACATTCTAGTTTAGAATATTAGATACATGGCCATTTTTGTTTTCCTTTATTGGTTTATTTCTTTGTAAAGTTGGTGATTTTCTTTAACATTTAAGTATTATTTTATTTTTCCCTGTATAAATAAAAGGAAAATTGTGTTGCAATTTTAAAAGTACCAGCTTTCATCTTTGTGTCAATACCACTGAAGTAGGCAAAACAAGGCAAAAAGATCAGGAATGACCAGGTGTCAGAAAATCTGGTTTGCGTTCAGGCACTTTCTCTCGAAAAACTCTGTGACTTTACACAGATCACTCTACCTTAGTGAGTCTCATTTCTTCCTCTCAGAAGATGGGGATAATACCTCTTGCCTTTCAACCCTGCCCGGGATTTTAGGTACTAAAAAGAATGAAAACATTTTAGAAGCTGTAAAACAGTATGAGTAGTAATTGAAGCAGTGATGGTTGTCATTGTATAAACCATTTTTTAGGTGTGCCTGAAATTGCACTGATCCAGTTCTGAAAATGTAGAAAATGTTTCTATTTTTATAAGGCGAAGAATAAAGCTTGTTGTTTATATGTAGAATGAAAAGATATTCTGAATTGTAATTCGAATTGCTTTTTATATTGATTGCATGAATGGGGAACAAGAATAGTACAACTTTTGTTTTTTATAAAGGAGTTTTTAGTTGGTTAGCTAAATATAGCTCAGTTGGGATGGAAAGATCCTTTGTAAGGTGACAAAATACATATTTTTTTCCCCAATGAATTTTTATCACAGAAGAAAGCAATGAATGGGGAAGAGTGTTTGGCAAGCTATGGAAAACATTACGCTTGTGTATTTGATGAAGAGTTGAAGCTGGGGGTAGTGTTTTATAGTTATGGCTTTTATGAGCTTCTCATTCCATGGCATCATTCATTGCTTAATGTGCTCTTTCTACCTGCTGGTTAAATACCAGTTGGCAGAATCCTCGCTTACTTGTCTTTAGAGTTCTGTTGAGCGACACTGTGCCTACTTTTGTGTCTGCCATTGCATGAGTTGTAATGACTCCCAGACTAAAAATTTCAGCAAAATTCAGACCCACTAATATATAGCAGATTTTATTTTGTCTTAACACTCCTGTTGCTTCCCTTCATTTTCCTCTGTAACTCCTAGGAGCTGTTACCCAGTCCTCTTGCAGACTGTCCCACCTTGGATTCAGTGTTAGCGTATTGAGTATCCGCAGGTTGGTTGGTGGTAGTTTTTAGCCCATTAGTAGCTGAGATTTAGAAAGAGTTATCTTCTTTGTGTAGGGGTAAAAGTCCAAGACTAACAAACATTTATGCTCTATTATACTTAAATTCAGCAATATTTATTTATTGAATATTTATGCTAGAACATTGGGTCCCCAAAAGGTGACAATTTTGCAAAAACATGTCTTGTTTTCTTTAAGTAGGAGAAAATTCAATTCCTTTAAAAAAAAGATTTCATTTATTTATATTTAGAGAGAGGGTGAGGGAAGGAGAGGGAGTCAGAGAGAAACCAATTGGTTGCATCTGGTATGTCCCCACCCAGAGATGGCTCACAACCCAGGCATGTGCCCTGACTGGGAATTGAACTGGCAAACTTTTGGTTTGCTGGACAACATCCAGCCCACTAAGCCACACCAGTCAGAGCAGTTCTTATTTTGATTTAGCTAACTTTTAAGTTCATATAGTTTTATATTTTTCCAAGTTTTGAAATAATTGTACATTTTATTTCTTTAATATGTTTATTCAATTTTTAGCATTTTAGGATTGGAAAGGACCTTAAATTTTTTTAGTCCAGTGGCTAGATGACCTTTAAACTTTGTGACTACCACCCACAGTTAAAAATATACAGTTTCTGGGATGGGAGTAAAAGAAAACTGTACTTGAACAACAATTAAAGTTAAAAAAAATAATAAACTTTTTTAAAAAGGAAAAAATATAGTTTTTACTGTGATGTAGAGATGTGATAGGCAGAATTCTAAAAGTGCAATCTGCCCCCCACATGTGATTTGCCACTCTAATCCCTAGGACTTTGAATATGATGAGAAAATATGCCCATGATTATGTTATGTTACCTGGTAAATGAGATTTTGTGAGTGTAATTAAGGTTACAAATCACTTGAATTAGCCTAAAAAGGGAGATCGTCCAGGTGGACCTATTCTACGTGCACGAACTCTTTATACATAGCATTTTCTCTGGCTTGCAGTGGAATAGGAAAAGCCAGAGAAATTTGAAAGAAGAAAGACGTGGGATGTCGTTGCTCACCTGAGGATGGATAGGGCCATGTGAGAAGTAATGTGAGTGGCCTTAAGGAGCTGAGAGAGAGGCTCTGTGCCGATAGCCACCAAGAAAACAGGGACAAGGTCTCAGTCCTGCAGTTCCAGGGAACTGAATTCTGCCAAGCACCTGAATAAGCCTGGAAATGAATTCTTTCCAAGTAAGAGTCCAGCCTGGCTGGCATCTTGATTTTGGCCTTGACAGACCCTTCATAAAGAACCCACTGCCCTGGCTGGTATGGCTCAGTGGATTGAGCACCAGCCTGTGAACCAAAGGGTCACTGGTTTGATTCCCAGTCAGGGCACATGCCTGTGTTGCTGGCTGGGTGCCCAGCTGGGGGCATGTGAGAGGCAACTACACATTGATGTTTCTCTCCCTCTCTTTCTCACCCTCCCTTCTCTTCTCTCTAAAATAAATGAATACATAAAATTTAAAAAATAATAACCCATACCTGGACTAATGACCTGCAGAACTGTGAACTAAGTATTGTTTTAAGTCTCTAAGTTTGTGGTAATATTTTATACAGTGGTAGAATATTAATATGCAAGACTGTTTCCTATGAAGAAATTCTGTAGAAAAAATGGAACTCTTACAGATGAAAAAGTCAAAATGAAAAATAACCTATATTTATATAGTCATGTAAAATACTCACGTGCAGGGGAAAAGACCAACAGGGGATATACAAAGATGATCACAGTTGTGGATTATGAAACTTTTATTTTTCATTTCTTTGTTATGTTGTTACTTTTTATAGTTAAGATAGATTTATATTAGTAAAATATATAATAATAGAAATTTAATTTACACTAAGAACTTAATTTTATTTGGGAATTTATTACTGGAAGCGTGCATATTCATAGTCCTGAAAGATTCCTGCTGGCAAGTGTTACACATGAAGAAAAAAATGTTTTCCCTAAAATTGCTGAATTACTGAATATATCATTAAGATAATTGGTATCAAGAATCTGTGGGTAACAAATGAAAAACCCTATATTCCTTAACACTCACCAATTCACTAATTTGCTGAGGAAATAGCTTTTGCTGTCCTGCGTTGAGGAGAATGCTCAGGTTTGCATGTTTTTTGAAAAGAGGTTCGGTGTAGAGGTCTAGGAATGGCTATTTGAAAGATAGATTTGAAATTGCTTATGCGTGGCCTTTAAAATAAAGATGTCAAAGGACTTGTGTCTGTTATTACTTGTTTTCAAGACACTTTAAGTAGTTTAGCCTTCTTAAAGAGCTTACTGCAAGGGGTCCTGTAAGTTTTATTAATCACATTGAGGAAATAGAACAGCAGATCTAATTACATTCCTGCTGTGGAAGTGTTTTGTTAGCTTGGGAAAGGGTGAGTCACAAAGGAGGAAGGAACTACATTTAGGACCCATTCTAAACACTTTTGGGTGTGGTGGTGTGTTAGAGTGAACTCTGAAGACCAGTGGAGTGTCTCTTTAATGCTATCATGTAGGGTAGGGCTTGTAGGATAAACTTTCCTTGGGTCTGCTCCCGACTGCTTAGCATTGAGATATACCTTAAAAAGGACCATAGGTAGGGAGGGAATAGTATTGTGCTGTGAAGAGGAAACCCTATCCTATAGTCACTTTTGTATGAATTATTAAATTACAAATTTTGTACTGAATTATTAAAATTAACGTTCCTAACCACATAGTATACTATTGCTATTCAGTGTTCCTGAGTGATAACACTGATTCAGTTCAATAACAATAATTAGAAAGATTGACTAAAATATAACAGTTCCATTGAAAGTATGAATACACACATTTAAAATTTATAAACCATCTTTAAACACAAGGCCAACTCTATCAAGGGCAGAGTTGTGGAGTTCCTAGAATGCCCATCGTTTCCACGGTCACAATGTAAAAACTTGGAAGTGGTCCAATTGTATATGTGCAGTGACTCTTCCTTTCTGCTGGACTCCTCATCCTCTGTTTGGTACCATCACTTTAGGAGGCCAGAGAGGCCCTATGGTTCTTTGAGGGGACACAGAGATGATGATGAGTGAGGTGTAAGTGTCGAGGCTTAGTATAGGACAGACTTTGGGGATGTGGAAATCGGGTGCTGTTTTCTGCTGTGAGGTGCATTTCCTGCTGGACTGGAGGTGGGATGAAAGCAGCTGGCTCTTGCCTCAGAGCCTGGCTCAGTGCCTGGCCCTGACAGCGAATCTTTCCCTAAATTTGATGACCTAAGCACTTTTCTTAACCTGGTCCCAGCTCAGGTCAGTGGTGCATCACTGGGTTAGCAAATGACCATATTTTGCTGTGTATAATGTGCCTTTTTTGGTCTAAATGTTTGAGGGAAAAATAAGGATGCACATTATATGTGGGTATAATGATTTCATACTGTAGGTATAATAAACCCATGTATCATGCACACAAAAACATGGGTGCTTATTATACACAGCAAAATACGGTACCCCATTTTCTTTTCTCTAAAGGAGAAACTATTATTTTTCACCTAGAGAATCTATAATGAGAGTCTTTGGCTGATATTATCACAGATTTGTACATTATCGTAATGTAGAAAATACTTGGTTTACAAAGATTCTCAAGGTTTCCTATGCATCTGAAGTGATTTCATTTATATATAGCATTTCAAGAACATAAGTATTGTAGAAACAGTTTAGATCAATCAATGTTTCATGACTGTGTCTCCTAGGGTTTTCCAGTATGTTTCCTAGTTTTCTTAATTGTCCAGAGAATATTCTCATTTGTTGTTTTCCTTCTTTTAAAAAAATTAATGCTTGCTACTTTTGTAATTTATTACAGAGGCTTTCTGAGGTGTGTTTCACATTTATTGTATTTATTAATCTTTACCTGAGGATATGTTTACTGATTTGAGAGAGAGAAAGAGACAGAGAGACACTGATGTGAGAGAAGAAGAAACATTGACTGGTTTCCTCTTGTACACGACCTGTCTGGGAATCGAACCTACAACATTTTGATGTACTGGATGATGCTCCAACTAACTGAGCCACTTCTTAGGGCCAATAATGATTTTAAAGCACCACAACTGTTCTGGCTTTCACATGTGCTCATTATTAAACATTTTCCTCATCCTTAAGATTCAGAAAAATAATATGATGGATAAGAGACACCCCATACCTATTGCAGTATCTAAGAATATCACTAGTCAACATTCGAGAACCAGTGAGTTGGAACGTGTTACACACAAAGCCTGGGCCTTCCGCTAGCAAAAAAAAAGCGTGAGCTCTGTCACTGTCAGCTGGGTGCAAGCATAAACATTTATTAATTGTGATATGAATAATCACCTCAATACACTTCTTCGTTATGGTGATAAGGTGATAATAAAGATATTGAACTTTAATTAAGCTCCATCCTTCCTCAAGTATAGGAAGTATTATTTGAAAGCATGTTGAATATGTCAGCATTCTATTAAAATCAATACAAAATATTTTAATTCCAATTGGATAGTAAAATATAATTTTTAGAATAGTTTGTTATAAATAGGAATTTGACTATAATAATATAATACTTAAAGAATACTAATTAATATGGAAGGTATTTATTCATACCAAATTCAGTTTTTTTCATATACAGCTACTTGACTGATGTAAAATATAATGTAAAACATTTAAATTTGATTTTAAAAATTATCAGATATTTCTAAAACATGAAAGCTAATTTAATTAACCAATTTAGAAATCTAGCAGTTAACTTCCAAACTTCAGACCAAGGGTGTCTCTCATAAAGGTCTCTATGGGTACAATATTCATATTATTATCTCTGACATTTAATTCTAAATTCAATTCAAAGTACTGGAAATAACAAAAATAACAAAACTAAAATATTTGTTATTCATTCCTTAAATTTATTTTCTCTGATTATAGAAAATTAGAAATCTTTAGAAATTATCATTTAGAATGTAAAAATTTTCCATATTTACACATATGTGACATGTTGAGAGATCCAAGAAATATTTGTAATGGGAAAAAGCAAGTTGGAGGGCAGTTTGTTAGTGGGGATTTTTTCTAATTGGAAAAATTTACACCAAATTCTTCGCCAAACTGTTAAAAATAGTTTCCTACGTTGAAGGGATGCAGAAGTACGGGCTTCTCAAACACTCGTGGACCGTACTTTCAGAGGTGGACTTAGAAGCTTGAGAGTCGTGTCGGTCTACATTTTGAACAAACACATGCACCAGGTCATTTTGATGCAAATAGTTTCCTGCTATTACACATGGTACAATTTCCTGCTACAGTTTCCTTCAAACAGAGAACTCCTTGAAGAAGAATTTTGAAATTAAAAAGATTCGAAAAGCTGTGAAAACTGTCCTAGCAAGTAGAAGTTCTAGGACATTTTTAGGGTGTTCAGTAAGTAAAATTTTAAACATCAATACCTTATGTATATTTGGTGGTTTTAGTTTTTGAGAACACTTTCTCCATTATTTTTATTTTAGCCAATTTTTTAATAATTGTCCTGTGAACAAGACAAATGAAAAGTATATAATAGGAATTAAAAAAATTTTCACCATGATAGAATATTTCAAATAATTTATAAATAGGTTGCCGTTCTAAATTTTTCTGCTCTTTGGATGGTTAAAGTTCAGAAAAATGTCTATTTAAAATGGAACCAACCTTCCGGTCAAGATGGAGGCATAGGTAAACATGCTTTGCCTCCTAACACAACTACAACAAAAATTACAGCTAGACTACAGAACAAATATCACCCAGATCTGTCAGAAAATTGGACTATGTGGAAGTCCAACAACCAAGAACTTGAAGAAGCCACATTCATCCAGATGGCTAGGAGGGGCAGAGATGTGAAGTGGCATGGAGAGGCACGGAGATGCCGAACAGGTAGCCACATTATTGTGGGGTCGATAAAATCAAAAGGGATACCTTGGGAGTGAGGGATCCCAGCCCCAGATCAGACCACCCAGCCCAGGGTTCCAGCACCAGGAAGATAAGTCTCCATAACTTCTGGCTTTAAAAAACAGTAGGGGTTGGGGTGACAGAAAAAACTGAAGGATTCTCAGGATATTCCTCCTAAAGGGCCCACAGTAGGCTTAGGACTTAGGCAGACCTGCCCACTCTGGGATTTCAGCACTGGGGCAGTAGCTGGAAGGGCACCAGGGGCCTTTGGGGAGAAAGTGAAGTGACTGGGAACAGGGTAAGTGCCAGGAGACAGCTTCCTCCTGGACAGATCTCCAGAGGCCAGGCAGCAGCACTGTCCCCTCCCTGAGCTCTCCCCCACACAGAGCCCAGAGCTGGGACATGGGTTGCCCTGGCAATTACCTGAGACACTGCCCCATCCAACTTACAGGTGCACTTTTCTATAGTAGGCTACACTAGTAAGACAGGGAGTCAAAGCCGATCTACCTAATAGAAACAAACACGGGGAATTGCCAAATTGAGGAGACAAAGAAATACGGCCCAAGTGAAAGAATAGAACTCCAGAAAAGAACTAAATGAAATGGAGATAACTTATCAGATGTAGAGTTCAAAACACTGCTTATCAGGCTGCTTGAAGAAATCATCTTATGCAACAGCATTAAAAAGACCTAGGCAGAAATAAAGGTTACATTCAGTGAAATATTGAATAATTTACAGGGAACCAACAGTGGAGGGGATGAAACTGAGAGTCAAATCAATGATTTGGAACATAAGAAATAAGCATTCAATCAGAACAGCAAGAAGAAAAAAGACTAAAGAGCCTCTGGGACATCTTCAAATGTACCAACATCCAAATCATAGGGGTAGCAGAAGGGGAAGAGGAAAAGCAAGACATTGAAAACTTATTTGAAAAAATAATGAAAGAAAACTTCCCCAATTTGGTGAAGGAAGTAGACATACAAGTCCAGGAAGCACAGAGAATCCTACAGAAGTTGGCCCTAAAGAGGACCATACCAAGACACATAATTAAAATGCCAAAGGTTAAAGATGAAGAGAGAATCTTAAAAGGAACAAGAGGAAAGCAGATATTTACCCACAGAGGAGTTCCCATAAGACTATCAGCTGATTTCTCAAAGAAACTTTGTAGGTAAGAAGGGACTGGCAAGAAGTAATCAAAGTGATGAAAAGCAAGGACCTACAACCTAGATTGCTCTATCCAGCAGAGCTATCATTTAGAATCAAAGGGCAGATAAAGCGCTTCCCAGATGTGGTAAAACTAAAAGAGTTCATTATCATCAAGCCGTTATTATATGAAATGTTAAAGGGAATTCTATAAGAAAAAGATCAAAACTATAAACATTAAAACAGCAATAAATTCACAACTATCAACAACTGAATTTAAAAAGCAAACTACCTGTATTTTTTGGACTATAAGATACACTCCCCCCGCCCAAATTTGGGAGGAATAATGGTCGTTAATACTGTTGTGTTCTGTTTACATTCACATTGGTGAAATATTATGTTATTTATGTTATTAAATATTTTACCACATTTTTTGCTTCAAAATTTTTTTTCTGTTTTCCTTCTCTAAAACCTAGATGTGTCTTATGGTCGGAAAAATACAGTAAGCAAACAAGCAGAATAGAAACAATCATAGATTTGGAGATCACTTGGAAGGTTATCATCTGGGAGAGGAAGAAGGGGGAGAATTTGGGAGAAAGGTGCAGGGATGAAGAAGTACAAACTGGTAGGCACAAAATAGAGGAGGTTAAGAATAGTATAGGAAATGGAGAATCCAAAGAACTTATATGCATGACCCATGGACATGAACTATAAGGGTGGGAATTGCTGGAGGGAATGGAGGTATTGAGCTGAGGGGGGCAAAAGGGTAGAAATTGGGACAACTCTAATAGCATAATCAATAAAATATATTTTTAAAAAAACCAACCAGAGTGCTTCATATTATTTTTACGTGATATGATATCAAATAATTTTAAAATATTCTATTTGTTTTAGTTATGTACATTTTCTAGTTTTGTACAGTAATTATTTAATAATAAAATGAGGGAAAAACTTTATAGATATTGCGCTTTGTTAAGTAATATATTTATGATTTTTAGAAACAAATCAAATTATTTTTCTTTTATAGATTACTACTCCCTCCAAAAAAATGTCAGGAAAGAGGAGGGAGACTTTCCTTTTTTACCCTTCTCTATACTGTTGGATCTTTCTAAAAACCGTGCATATGCATTCAATTCATAATCCAAAAACTAAAATTCAGTCCTTAAGCAAAAGCTGCCTGTTTTCCTAACCTTCTTTCTGAACCATAGCTTTACACTTAAAATGGAAGAAATTTGGAGTTTAAGGTGGAGGAGAAGAAGGATGTGGATGGACCAGAGGTGAGCAGTGTGTGAGGCGGAGCACTGGTGGGCAGCGCCCCCCTTCTGCTCTCTCGGGAGGTTCCTGCAACAGAATGGACTTCAGCGCCACCTCCAGCTCCAGACTTTGTAGGGCTCAGGCTCAACTGTGGTCCCGTTACTTGATTTCTGTGAGATTTCCATAGCACCCATTTGTAAAGCTTTATGGTAAATGTTTTTTTTAAGGCAACTCAAAGAATGCAAGTAAGGAAGGCTGACCAAAATAGTATTCATTGCAGAAAATTTGGAAGTATGAAGAATTGAAGTCTTCGGTAATGCTGCATTCCATAAGTTACTTTTTATTTTCTCCCATTATTTTTCTGAATGTTTATTTCTTATGATTAATATTTGCATGCATTTTCATTGTACTGAGGTCTGTGATCTTATTTCTAGTTCAGATGAAAATTAAAGCTAAGTGAAAGGAGATTAATTGGAGAAACTATTTAGTGGGTATGTACTTTTAAAACTTAAATTTTGGAGAGATTTAATATCATGAAAAGAACAGCAAAGAATGTGCTTCTAAGCTTATGAGAAAATCAGTGGTGTTTACACTTTGTATTTACAATTTCCTCTGTGCTGTTCATATATCACATATTTTGTAAAAGAGTTAAAAGTTTTGTTGGGGGAGATCTATGTCTCTGCTGCCAGGGAGAGGGCTTTTGTCACCTTGATAAATTCACTTCAGGCTTGTTTAACATGAAACTCAGCCTTGATTGGATTCAAAGATGCTGAGTTACACTGAACGTTCACTGAGGTATCAAATGTCATCTTCCTAATGTATAACGAGGACTAAATAGCTGGCTATTGGGCTGGATACTTCATCCAGTCTCTCTATACAGGGAAGCAAGTTTGTCGAGGAGCTGGCTTCATGGAGTTAGCATCTGATCAGTGGGAGTGAATGACAGGACTCGTGTTTCAGGCCGTGGTGGTTTGATGACTTGGTGCCCCGTCCTCTTCCTTGGATGGTTCCTGTGTGGTCAGTGTCAGAACCCCTGAAAGGCACCTCTGCTCTCTCTCAGGAACAGTTATAGGTACTTCACTCTTGGCTCCTACTTCTTGGTTAAATGATAAAGTAGGAAATACATTATTTAGGCAGGTCACAGCCCATCTGACTCTGTGGACTGTGGTGGGATTTAAGAGATCTGTCACCAGGGGTCCTCCCTGAGGTTGGAAGGGAGGTTGTAGAAATTGACAGATTTCCATTTCCGACAGGGAGGAAAGCTTCCTTTACCAGTTGTGGCTACTCCCATGCACAGAGTTCCCTGTGGCAATGAAAATGACCCTGTTTTTCTTACATTACTGCCTTGTCCTTGGGAACCAGGAGGTCTGTGGACATTCTTCTTGGTCAAAAGGAAATTGTGAAGATTGATTTATCCATATTCACTATGGGAGTGGACGCATATAATGCTAAGTATTTCCCATTCCTGGACAGGATGATTCCCCAAAGGGCTTGTTTCTGTTCTATAGGAGATGTAGTTTAAAATTTAATTTCCTTTAAAATAAAGGAAAAATTAACTTTTAATTTTTTAATACAGCATGAAGCTTTGGGGGAAAATGACAGTTGCTTTTTTGAAATTACAGGATTTGCTACAAATCCGCCAATAACAATAAAAAGTTTTCAAAAATTTTTAGATATCCTAGCAAATAAAGATTTGATTTTAAGAGATGTGTTGCCTTTTTTTTTGGTTTTGTATAAATTAAACCTTGTTGCTTTTTTTCATTTGGTATAAATGAGTAGAGAAAAAGCTGTTGAGACTAAAATTTAGTATATACCTGGGAATGCTTACTATGTAAAAATGAGTTATGCTCTTCAAGTTCACATGCTTTAATGCAATCATAGGTATACTTTGATGTAAAGAAATGCAGTTTGCATACTTCCCAAAGAAACCATGAAGCATACCTTTTAGCTGGTTATCATGAGCTCTGCTAATTTATTTACCCCAGATGTCCTGGAAAAAATAGAACTCTACTACAGTATAAAACTCTCCTTTTCAGACAAATTTTCACTTGAATATTTGTTACAAAACCAAACCACACACATGATATAATTTTTTAAAGTTTAAATCAAGAAGTGTTAAGAAGACTACCATATATTTAGGTTTCTGTCTTCTTAAAGGTGTTTTTTTTTAAGAGCACAACTTTTTCAGTAAGTTTATGTTAAAGATATTTCTGTGTATGATTTTCTGTCAGACTTTACGAACACCAGCCAGCCTAATAAAAAGTACAAAGCAAAATATTTGTAATGTTATTTTATACTTACATGGCCACCTTGAACTGAAGTAGTCATGTTTAGAAAGAATTCTTTAATTTCATATGTGTTCATTTCAGTTTGCTCAGCCACTGAACAGATACTTAAGTGCCTACTCCATGTAGACAAGTGGCTAGATTATGAGGATACAGTGTTTAGATCAATTCATGGACAGCCAAATGGAGGAGAGAGTAATACCATGCTAACACATTTAAAGATAAAGCTGCGGCGCTATGTAATGAGCTGTGCAGCTGAGAGGTGTACCAGAATATATCATAGAGAAGGCCTGACTTGGTCTGGGAAGTCAGAGAACATTTCCCCGAAAAAATTGAGCTAAGATCTTTAAAAAAAGTTGTTGTTAAGTAGCGTAGGGGAAAGTCGTGCTATTCCTAGGGAACTTGGTACTTTTGAAGAACTTCACTATGAGAAATGATTGGAGGGCTGGAGGGAGGGTAACCAAGTTAAAGACAACACTTCAGAGGTCAGTGAGGGCTGGACTGTGAAGAGTTTTAGTAGTCATATTAACGATCTTGATCTTGAGCAATAGGAAGCTATTAAAAGAGTGTAAGTACAGTAAGTTTATATTTTAGAAGTTATCCTATTTGAATTTAGTAGTGCTATAGTAATTCTTCAGTAGTTATGCTATCTAACTACAACTCAGCATTGTGGTAGGGGTTTATTTTGTACTTACTCTGTATCCATGCTTTAGAGTATACCCAAGTGTAAATAAATTAACTCTAATTCTTACAACTCCTGAGGTAGTTGAGGTTAGCTGTATTTTACAGATAAGGAAAATGAAGCTCAGAAGGATTAAGTAATTTGAGCCAGGTCCTTAGCAAATACATGATCAAGCTGGGAATTCAGTCCAGGTTTTTCTGATGCCAAATCCTTGCTAAGAAATTCTAATCCTTGAATAGAATTCACTAAAAAATTGTCCACTGTACACTTTCTGGCAAAATTTTACATCTTATACAATTTTAGGTGTATAATTGTACCTAAAGATATTTTTAGTGGTAAATTAGTGCCTGAGTTTGATTTTTCCAAACCAAATTGAATTAAAAAAAAAGCTTCTCTTAGTTACCAGCAGAGGGAGCCAGAAAGATTAATAAACTTTGAAATTTTCCAAGTTGGGAATCTTCATTCTTAAGTAATTCTGTTGAACTCATGTGAAGCATAATCATGAAATGAAATATGTATGTATCCTGTAGTATGTTATTTTGATATAAAGTACACATGTACTTAGGTGTTGAAAAGAAATCTAGAAAGATGTGTAACAAAAGATAAAGTTACTGTTACCACTTAATGGTTTTACTAGGTTGTTTTTTTCCTACTTTTTTGAGTATTTGTTAGTCTCATCTAATTTTTCTAGTAGTATTTATTATATAATAAAAATAATTTCTATTTGTAGTTTATATGAGCTGTGTAAGGGCATTTAAATGGTTTATAAACTGTTTAAAATATTGGTTGTTGTAGCCTACAATGCATTAGTATTAATAAGTAATACATCAGGAAATAACTAATTTGCTTAGGAAATCTTTTGCATATTGAGAAGGTAAATTTAGGTCATCACTTATCTGAATCTTTAAAATGCTCAGTTAGTATAGTTGAAATTTAAGAACATTTAGAAAAAAATTACATTGTTTTAGATTCTTGTGTGTTACATTAATAAGGACATTTTAGAATATGAGAAAAATTTATTATGAACAATATACATAATAGGATTCAGACTTAGAACTGAGTTCATGGTATCAGCTTTTTCTTGCATCTGTCTTGTAGAATTAGTAAATAGTATACAGTCAAGTTATCACTTTTATAGAACTGTTACTAAATAATCTGTACTTTGGTTGACAGCATGATACAGAAAAATAGTTGAAGAATTAGACAGTCTTCCTCAACTAGCTTTAGGGGAATGCAAATCAAAACAAGTGTTGGAGAGGTTGTGGAGGAAAAGAGTCCTCATTTACTGCTGGTGGGAATGTAAACTGGTATAGCCCCTTTGGGGGGCTATAAAAATAGCATGGAGGCTCCTCAAAAAATTAAGAATAGGGTTACCATATGACCCAGCGATCTGTCTCCTGGTTATCCAACTGAAAATTTTGAAAACATTTATTTACAAAGATATATGCACCCCTATGTTTGTTGCAGCATTATTCACAGTGGCCAAGACATGGAGACAGTCAAAGTGTTTCAGGAGAGGACTGGATAAAGAAGACATGGCACCTATTGTATATGAGGTCTGTCTGGAAAAAGTCCAGCCATTATTAATATAATGAGAATGGCTTGCCCAGCATCAATGTAACCCGGCAGCCAAGGAGAGTGGACTGGAATGCACATGTGTGAACAGTGAAACTAGTCAGGAAGGTAGATGCTGGTGAGTGAGCATGTGTACTGTATGGCCATCGCATTCAAAATAACTGAGTGAGTAGAGCAATGATCAGCATCCAATTTTGCATTAACCTTGGACATTCCTCTGTGGAAACAATTCAGATGGTTCAGAAGGCCACAGCTATGGGCAACTGGCGATTGGCAGCTTCATCACAACATGGCTGCTCATGCATCACGTCTGGTGCAGAGGTTTTTGGCAAAACATCAAATTGCCCAGGTGACTCAGCCCCTCTCCAGCCCAGATTTGGCACCATGCAACTTCTGGCTTTTCCCAAAACTAAAATCACCTTTGAAAGGAAAGAGATTTCAGACAGGTGATGAGGTTCAAGAAAATACGATGGGGCAGCTGATGATGATTGGGAGAACTGTGGGAGGTCCCCAGGCGCCTACTTTGAAGGGGTCTGAGGTGTCATTGTCCTGTGTAGAGTGTTTCTTGTATCTTGTGTATTCTCAGTAAATGTCTCTATTTTTTGTAGTACATGCTGGGTACTTTCTGGATAGACCTCCTGTGGAGTACTACTCAGCCATAAGAAATGATGAAATACTTTTCTTCATTTGTGACAACATGGTTGGACCTTGAGAATATTATGCTAAGCAAAATCAGTCAGTCAGAAAAAGCTAAGAACCCATATGATTTCGCCCTTATGTGGGATGTAAAGCTGAAACCCAGAGACACAAACAGACAACAGTGTGGTAGTTACCAGAGGGAAGGGGGTGGGGGGAAGGGACAGGGTAAAGGGGGCAAAATATATGGTGATGGAAGAAGATGATTTGACTTTGGGTGGTGGGCACACAGTGCAATATACAGATCATGTGTCATAGAAACGTACACTTGAAACCTATATGACCCTATTAACCAGTGTCACCCCAGTAGAATTAAATAGGCTTGGATTTGAATTTTAACTCTGCCACTTGGTAGCTATATTTAATGTTGGCAAGTTACTGAACTTCCCTAAGTTTCTTTCTTTTTATGTGGAGAATGTAGGTGGTAATAAAAGTCTTTTCGATTATAGTTGAGGACTACGTGAAGTGTGTATGAATTGTTTATTGTTAACAGTAGTGTTAACATATCAGGTTGTAACCATAGATTTCTCTCTGCCACAGCATCACCCCGACATCTAACCTGCTTAGTCCTCTGCAGGATCTTACCGGCTGTACCCGTAGCTGCTGTGGGAACGTAGGTCCTTCACCAACCGTGCTTATGTGCAACCACAGGCATCTCATGCTGTCTTTGGGAACCAAGATAGTAGCTATGCATCACCTAATCCCTCCCCTTTTTACCTTTTATGTCATTTGATTTCTGTATTAATCAGCTTTGCTGCAGAAACAAATAACCCTCGGATCTTGGTGGCATGTATCAGCATTACACTGTATGTAGACTTCAGGCTGCCTTTGCAGAGTGGTTCTAGTCCGCATTTAAAAAATATTTTATTTATTTTTAGAGAGAGGGGAAGGGAGGGAGAAGAAGAGGGAGAGAAGCATCAGTTGTTTGCCTCTTACGCACCCTGACCAGGGATGGAACCCGCATCCCACGTATGTGCCCTGATTGGGAGTCGAACTGGTGACCTTTTGCTTTGTGGGACAGTGCCCATGCAACTGAGCCAGACCAGTCAGGGCTCCATGTGTTTTTTTTTTTTTTTCTGAAACCCAGACTTAAGGAGCAGCCTTTTTCTGGACCTGCCATTGGCATAATATTGAGGACTCAAGGCTGGCTGAAATTTGTGATACCTCTGAAAGCTTCTCATGTGTGGAGAGCTTCATGACTTCCAAAGCACGTGTTGTGGCTAGGCTCGAAGTTAGCGAGGCACAGGGAGAAGTACTCCTCACACTGTAGATATAGCCAAGTTATAATCAGTGGGCGGGGATGTATAAACCTCTTCTGGGGATGGGGATGGTACATCGTGAACAATAGTATAATCTACCACGGATCTGTCCTTTGGATCAAAACTATTAACTTGTTCTCCCTTCTGCATAAAAAATGCATTTTCTCAAGGAAAATACCTCAAGAATTTCAGTCGCAGGCTTAAAGTCTAGAACCTCATTAGAATTTCTACCTTTATACATGCAGATTGTCTTTGATCCAAAGACCAGTTATCTTATGCCTTCCCGTCTACAACATTCAGTAATGGAGCAGAGATAGAATATCCACAGTAAACATGCCTGTTGAGAAAGGAGAAGGATGGAGGCACACAGCAATCACTGGTCCCCGGTGCTCGTGAGAATCCTGCTGTGTGAATGTAACGAGAGTTTGTTTTCTTGGCATTAAGGGGATACTCCTTGACGTGGCCCCGGTTTTGCTCCTGTGTGTAGCTCCCAGTCCACCGTGTTCCGTGGCTCTTGGCTGTGCCCTCTGTGGGGTGTTTCCTATAGTATATCGTCCTTTTCCACATTTGAAAACAGGATCAGAGGATATTCCCTTGGCTGGAGAATGAGGTTAAGGGTTGAGCAGCTTTCCTGGCCTGACTCTTGCCAGTAGAAATCTGGGACCAAGGATGATCTAGAAGAGTAGCAGACCCTTAAACTAGGGGTAGTTTTGGAAGTTGTCTTTTGTCTTTTATCTATCTGATGTGAGTCAGATCCACTTGCTAATAATTATATTCTCAATTCTCTGGGGTGTGCATTTTTCGCTAGACTTGTATAAAGTTATCTTGAGCTTGTTGGGCTTCTGTGGGACCACATCCTTAGTCTTTTCCTGTGGGGAATCCCCTCCAGGGCATTTTGTTTCACCAGAAAGGGCTCAGTGGGTTAAAGGGAAACACTCGTTTCCTTTGCTCACTACTCACTGAGTACTTTCATACTACAAGTGTGTATGGGTTTTTCCACACCAAACAATTCTCTGTTGGCACAGACTGGGTGTCCTACAATTTAACTCAGTTCTGACGCTACCCAGAGTTAGCTCAGACAGCACAGGTTCAGAGCTCGGTCCCACAAGACTGCCTCTCTCCTGCCTCAGATGCCACTCACAAGTCCAGTCTTGGTATTTACCAAGGTACCTAATTTTTTACACCTAACAGTTTTAGTTACCACTATGATATGTGCTTTACCATTTTTCCAATCTCCAAAAACAGTTTCTTTGCTGTCTGCCAGCTGGCTCCAAAGCTTACATCACAAACATTTTTTTATTTTTGGAGGTGGTGGTTGTTAAGATTGCCCTCCACTTATGTACCAATTTCTGTGGTGTTCGGCTTTGTTGTAGTAATTGCTTGTGAATTCCGGTGACTTCTTAAAATGAGAAAGTTATATTTCCTAATAACTTTATGTTGCAGACTGTGGGTCAGCAGCCTGTGGCTCCCCTTCAGAACTGAGGGTGAAGGAACAGCCCTTCTATGACGTATGCCAGTCTCTCTATAAAGTACTGAAACAAGAAAGACTGGCCCAAATTCAGATCGCTGCTGCAAGTTTTCGCTCAGCTGTGATGAACAGTATATCACATCTGCCCACATTCTATCAGCCAAACCATATCACAAGAGTGACCCCCAAATTGATAACTTAGGGATGTCCATTCTTTCCCTGTGAGCTATACATGAGTCACGTGTTTACGTATGGATATACGAGGCCTGTCCAGAAAAAGTCCAGCCGTTGTTAATATAACAAGAATGGTTTGCCTGACATTGATGTAACCTGGCAGCCAAGGAGAGTGGACTGGAATGCACATGTGTGAACAATGATGACTTCATTGTCCTGGAGAGTGGGGGCAGTAGATGGCAGCTGAGTGAGCACGTGTACTGTGTGGTCGTCACATTCAAAATGGCTGAGCCACTGGAGCAATGAATCTGCATCAAAATTTGTGTTAAGCTTAGACATTCCTCCACCGAAACTCTTCGGATGATTTGGAAGGGTGCAGCTCTGGGCAACTGGTTCATCACAACATGGCTGCTCATGCATCACGTCTGGTGCAGAGGTTTTTGGCAAAACATCAAATTGCCCAGGTGATTCAGCCCCTCTACAGCCCAGATGTGGCACCGTGTAACTTCTGGCTTTTCTCAAAAGTAAAATCACCTTTGAAAGGGAAGAGACTTCAGACAGGTGATGTGATTCAAGAAAATACGTTGGGGCAGCTGATGATGATTGGGAGAACTGTGGGAGGTCCCCAGGCGCCTGCTTTGAAGGGGACTGAGGAGGCATCATTGTCCAGTGTACAGTGTTTCTTGTACCATGTATTTTCTCAGTAAATATCTCTATTTTTTCATAGTGCATGGCTGGATACTTTCTGGGCAGATTTCATGGACACACACATACATATATTCATTATCTTGCAAGGAAGTGGGGGAATGAATGATGTCAAATAATACAGTCTACTACAACTTTCATGGTTTTGGATAATGCATAAAAAAGTCAAAAGTATATTCTTTTTTAAATTTAAGGGCATATTTGAGTACATATTAATAGGCCTATAGATCTGCACCTGTGAGAGAGATACATCCTTTAAGGAATTGCTTACTGTATGTATTTTGGGGCCTGGCAAGCCTGAAATTTGTAAGGCAAATTGTTACAGTCATGAGGCAGAATTGTTTCTTCTTTGGGAAACTTCAAGTTTTGCTCTTAAAGTCTTCAAGTGATTGGATGAGTCCTACTCACCTTATCATGGGTAATCTCCTTTATTTAAAGTCATCTGATTTTAGATGTTAATCATATGTACGAAATGTCATCATAGCAACATCTAACTCATGTTTGACCAAAAAACTGGGTTCCAAGGGTGAGCTAAGTTGACATAAAATTTCCCATCATGTATGCATAGCATTATTTTGCTGATAGCAGGCTCTGAGTACAGAGGGTACTTTCTAATAAGTCTCCAGTGAGGCAGGAAGTTCGCTTGATCACCACTACTAAACTAGGTGTACTTGGGCTGCAGATAATTAAGCACCTAAAACAAGGGTTGGCAAACTGTGACCCATTGCCTGTTTTTATAGATATAACTGTACTGAACGTAGCCTTGCTTACTTTTTGTATTTTTTGTTTATGGCTGTTTTTATTCTACAGTGGCAGAGTAGTTACAACAGAGTTGAGTAGCTAAAATAGAGATCACATGACCTGCAAATCCTAAAACATTTACTCAACTAAACCTTTTCAGAAAATGTTTGCCAGCCCTTAAAGAATACACAGAAAAGGCACTTGGGGTTCTTACACTGTCATGGTTCTGGCTTAGTGTTTTTATTTCATTATGAATATATACTCATTAAACATTACAATAGCAATGTTTTATTGTTTAAAACAATAAATTATATTAGATTAATAGAAATAATTTCTCCATTTGTTTATTGCATAGCTATTCAGGTTTTCTTTTAGTCACGCAGTGAGTTCTGTTGCGGTGAATAAAATATATGTGAATATTATTAACTTTTAGATGAATACTTATATATCTTTGGGAATGAAGAGAGTACTTTTTCTATAAAGTTTAATCAGCTTCCAGTTATTACAATTACAGATTTCAATGTATGTGTCTATTGTCCTTTGAGGCAGTAAAAAGTATATTTCTTGTTTTAGATAATGAATAAAATATGTAAACTTTTCAATTTGATTGCTCTTGTATGTCTGTAAAATTGAATTAGACTATAAAATGTATTTGTTTTAAACCAAAGAGTAAACTGCAGGTTTAGTTAGTAGAGGGAGCCTAGGCTGCGGATTCAGACAGTCCCAGGTTTTAATTCAGTGGCTTAAAACAACGGCTATTTTATTTGGTGCTGACTTCATGGGTTAGCAGTTTGGTCTGGGCTCTGCTGTTGGTTGTTCCCCTGGTCTTGTTTCGGGTTACTCCTGTGTCTCTGTCATCTGGTAGCTCCTCTAGGGTTGGGTGGGCTCAGATGGCCACACTGTTATGTCTGGCACTTTATGCTGGCTGGCGCAGCCTGGTGGCTGGGCTCTTTCTCTTTCAAGATCTCTAATGTCCAGTTAGCTAGCTCGTTCACACCGTGCAACACCGTCCCAAGAGGATGCTCACACCTATCCTCAGAAGTCCTACAAGATCACTTCTGTATTCTCTTTGTCAAAATAAGTTACAAGGCCAGCCAGATTTAACAGATGAGGAAATGCCATTTTTTGGTAGCAGGCATGGCAGAGTCACACCGCAAAGTGATGGACTTACAGGAGTGAAAGGAATTAATAGCAGCTGTGCAGTCTACCTCCAGAAATTGCTTAGTTTCTTTATGCCCCATTGGAAAGTAGAAATAGCAATGTGACTTGAAGAGTTCTCACAGTTTAACCATTATGCATATGAAGTACTTGGAATCATTTCTTAATTCTGAAATTGAATTCTGATTTTAATTTCTGTTTGCTATATACCTAAATATCATAAAAGTATGTTTTTTTCTTGTTATTAACTTGGCCAAGTAGTTTTAACATATTAAGACTCCCTGGAAGGAAATGTATAAAACAGCTGTGTGGGAAGAGGCATGCATTTGTGCACACCTGTTCTGCATTTAATAAATACAAAGAAGAGCGGCAGTTAACTTTTAATGTCTTTACAGAAACATACATTTTCCTATAACCTTCTGTTTTCATACACATATCTTTATATTTTCCACTTAAAAATGTAAAAATAATTGGCCTGTAGTGTAAGGTGTGTTATCAGTTTAATTCTTGAAGAGCCTTTTGAGTTCTAGCAAACATATTTTTGTTTAGCTAGTTTTTTTTCCAAAGCCAAGAAAAAATAGAACGTCAAAGGAACAAAAATATCTCTTACGTTTTTATTGTGGTCAGATTCCATCAGAGGCTCATTTATAAGTGTATCTGTTTTTGCTTTGTCAGGAACATGGAAGGCTTCCTAAATCTGTTCTGTATTGAGGGGTGTGTGTGTGTGTATCAGACATTGGCAACAATGTTTGTTAAAATTCACGAGAAGTATTCTGTTCAGTGGTATATGATGTCGGGTGGGGTAGGAATGTAACAGACCCGCCTTCATTTTTACCTTTGCATTTTAAAGATTTTACTCCTGACATGTAGGCATTTTAAGAACTCTAATTCGAATACCTTTTTTTCTACAAAATATTCTAAAGACAAAACTTATATTTATTTTTTCCCAAATAACTGATTGCTTAACATTTTAAAGGGGATATTAAACAAAATCTAACTTATCCAGCCTGAGGGGGCTGTTTTTGTGTGATACACATTATAGTTTGTTGTGTTTTAAGTCCCATGTGTATATTTACTTTGGAATTTCCTGCTTCTTCTAGTGAGGAAGGTGAAATTAGTAATATTACAGAAAAATGAGACATTAAAATCAGAGAGACAATTTCCTGTCTGTATTTTTAATAAACTCTCTTGGTGTCTAGACAGATCCAATAAAGGAGCAAATACCTGCACTGTCGGGAGGGGCAGACGGCCTGGAATTCGCACAACAGACGAGAATAGAATCTGAGCGGATGGTTAGGGAGTCTTGGTGACACGATGCTCTCTGGGTCTTTCCAACTCCAGGTCTTTATGAAGATTTTTTTTTTTTCGGATTTCATAGCTACCTTCTGTCCTGAAGATGTTAGATTTATTATTTAAATCATCATCATCATTATTTTTTGTCCTTGACATTTTTATGTAGAGAAATAGAATAAAGCAGGATGAAGCCTTTTACTGTTTTGGCCAGAAAGATGATGGATGCAATCTAATTTGCCCTTTCCTCTCTGTTCCATTGAGTGCTAACTACGTGCCTGCTGATCGTAAAGTGGGAGGCTTGAGTGGATAAGAAGAGTGGATGGGGTAAAATTAGAAAGGATAAGAAAAAAACAGGGAAAAGGCAAATGTTGGTGAGAAAGAAGCTGGTTGAACGGCTTTTGTTTTCCTGGTTTGTTTTAACATTTTTCTTTTTCTATTATGTAAGCTCAGATTTGCTGTTATATAAGAGGGAGGAATGAATAACCTTTGGACTAAATGGAACGGGGCAACTATTTCTAATTATCATCAATCCAGTGAACTGTTGAACAGTTCTTAATTGTGGAGCCTAATCTTCAAGGAATGTGTATGCTTGGTGAGCTTTCTGCTCTTCGCTCAGTTTTCGGTTGTGGTAGAGCTTGTCTCTTGTTCAGTAATGGGGAGCGTTGATGATTGTAGGGTACTGTTGAAGCCTATTGTAATACTTTGTTTCAGTTAGGTGTTCAAGGGATTTGCCCAAAGGTACATGTTGTCTAGTTTTTATGTAGTATCTTTTCCCCCTTGGAAAAGATTTTATTTTTTTTCTTGAAGAGGCTTATCTTGAGGATGTAATTGTGAAATTCTGTTTTTTTTTGAAGTGCTATTTTTCTTTTAAGGTAGATTTTTAAGTATAGTTCATTGCAAAGTTTGCTTGGGTTTTTATGTCTGAGGAGAGTGATGGAGATTATGATATCTGTAATGATAAAATAAATTTTATAAATATTTCAAGGCAAGTTAAGATTTAGTAGTTATTATTCAATGTAAATTTTTTAAAGATTTTATTTATTTATTTATTTTTAGACAGAGGGGAAGGGAGGGAGAAAGAGAGGGAGAGAAACACTGATATATGAGAGAAACATCAATTGGTGTTGGGGCCCAGCCCACAGCCCAGGCATGTGCTCTGCTTGGGAAGCGAACCATCAGCCTTTCAGTTTACAGGCCGGTGCTCAGCTCACTTGAGTCACACCAACTAGGGCTGAATTTTGAGTCCTACTAAAGGTGCTTTGGCTGCTGCATTCTGAGTTTGATGAATATCTCCTTTTCAAACCAATGCAGTGCCCTAGTATAGAAGGATATTCATTATAATATATAGTATACATTAATGCTCCTTAAAAATCTTACTGCCTTCTTTTTAGAATGCTTTCAGTAGCTACCACGGGCTTATCTTATAAGTATATGATTGTGGACTCACCAAGATCCGTTGAAATGTCAGTAGCTTCATTCTAATGCAGAGAGAACTGAGCACATCCTGTTGCGTTTCCCCTCATATAAATGAGTCAGTGAAGGGCCTTGGTGATAAGCATGTAATGTAGTTTAACATTTTATACATCAACCAGATTTATTGGGCCATGTATCAAAAGTGCATGAAATGTACAGAAGGGGAGAGAGTAATTTAGTAAATGATTCCTGATGAACCTGTAACTCAGCTTTAACAATTATTAACTATGACTAACCTTACTTCATGTATACCCTGACTTACTTGATTGTATTTAAAAAATTGTTAATTCATATTAATTATGCTAATGTACTATGAGAGATTACATTTCTTTTATTTCATTATTTTTAAAAGATTTTATTTATTTATTCCTAGAGAGAAGCGAAAGGGAGAAAGAAAGGGAGAGAACCATCAACGTGCAAGAGAAACATCAACTGGTTGTCTCTAGCACACCCCCAACTAGGGACCTGGCTTGCAACTCAGGTGTTTGTCCTGACTGGGAATTGAACCAGTGACCTTATGGTTCATAGGCCAGCAATCAACCTACTGAGCCATGCCAGCCAGGACTCATTATTTTTATTTTTAATTGTGATAAAAACATTCAATTTCCCATTTTAACCATTTTTAGTTGTACAGTTCAGTAGTGTTAACTACAACATGTTCATATTGCGCAGCTGATCACCAGGTTTCATTCATCTTGCAAATCTGAAATGCTATACCCATTAAATAACAACTCACCGTTTCCCTCTTACCCAAGCCCCTGGGAACCACTATTCTGTTGTTTCTATGAATTTGACAGGTAGATACATCATATAAGTGGAATCATACACTATTTGTGATTTTGGGACTGGTGTATTTCACTGTCCTCAAAATACATTCATGTTGTAGCACGTAACAGAATTTCCCTTCTTTTCTATAGTGCAGTACTATTCCACTGGATGTATATACATTTTGTTTATCTATTCGTCCATCAACTGACACTTAGATTGCTGCCAGCTCTTGGTTATTGTGAATATGTTGCTGTAAACCTGAGTGTGGAAGTACCTGTTTGAGACCCTGCTTTCAGTTCTTTCAGATATATACCCCAAAGAGGGATTGCTGGGTCATACGATAATTCTATTTTTAACTTTTTGAGGAACTACTATCCTGTTTTTTATAGTAGTTGTACCATATTTTATTCCCACCAACAGTGCACAGGGGTTCCAATTTTCTCCATATCCTTGGCAACCCTTACTTATTTTCTGCTTTTTTCTTTATAGTAGCCGTCCTAATTAGTGTTGAAGTAATAACTCATTATGATTTTGATTTGCATTTTTCTTATAATTAATTATATTAATCGTCTTTTTATATGCTTGTTAGCCATTTGGATGTGATCTTTGAAGAAATGTCTATTCAAGGCCTTTGTCCATTTTTAAATTGGGTTGTTTCTCTGTTATTCAGTTGTTAAGAGTCCTTTATATATTTTGCATACTAGCCCATTATTGGAGATATTTTCTCCCATCATATAAGTTGCCTTTTCACTGTGTTAATTACATCTTTTGATGTACAGAAAATTTTTAGCTTGATGATATTCCAGATGTCCATTTTTGCTTTGGCTTTTGGTGTTAACATCTCAGAAATTGCTGTCAAGTCCAATGTCATGAAGCTTTTCTCTGTATTTTCTTTTAGGAGTTTTATAAGTTTAATAATCTTAAATTTAAGTCTTTCCCTGGTTGGTGTGGCTCAGTGGATTGAGCGCCAGCCTGCGAAGCAAAGGGTCTCTGGTTCGATTCCCAATCAGGGCACATGCCTTGGTTCCAGGCCAGGTCCCCTTTGGGGGCCATGTGAGAGGCAACCACACATTAATGTTTCTCTTCCTCTCTTTCTTCCTCCCTTCTCCTCTGTCTAAAAATAAATAAATAAAATCTTTTAAAAAAGAAAAGAAAAGAAAATCAGTTTTAAAAAATAATAAATTTAGGTCTTAATCATTTTGAATTGTTTCGTGTATGGTGTAAGAAAACGTTACCTTTTGCATGTGAATATCCAGTTTCCCAGCACCATACATTGAAGAGACTGTCCTTCCCCTGTTGAGTAGTCGTAGCACTTTTGTTGAAGATCATTTGACCATATATATATGAGGGTTTATCTTTGGGCTCTCTGTTTTATCTCACAGATCTGTTTACCTTCTCTGTGCTAGTGCCACACTGTTTTAATTACTATGCCTTTGTAAGATGTTGTGAAATCAAGAAGTGATTTTGAGGTCATTGTACTTTGCTTTTCTTTTTCTAGGGTTTTTGGCTGTTTGGATCCCCTTGAGACTCAATATAAATTTTAGGATGGATTTTTCTATTTCAGCAAAAAAATGAAAATTGGAATTTTGGCAGGGATTGTGTTGAATCTGTGGGATCACTTTGGGTAGTACTGACATATTAACAATATTAAGTCTGCCAATCTATGAACACAATGTCTTTTCATTTATTTGGGTCTTTTCTAATTTCTTTCAACAACATTTTATAGTTTTGGTGTACAAGCCTTTCACCTTCTTGGTTAGCTATGTTCCCAATTATACTTTTTTTGATGCTACTGTAAGTTAAATTGTTTCCTTAATTTTGTTTTTGGATTATTTATTGTAAGCACATGGGAGCAGTTGATTTTTGTGAGTTGATTTTGTATGCTGCAACTTCGCTGAATTCATTTATTTGTTCTAACAGTTTTCTTTCTTGTGGAATTTTTAGGGTTTTCTACATACACATAAGATCAGATTATCCACAGATAGTTTTACTTTGGATGCCTTTATTTCCTTTTCTTGCCTAATTGCTCGGGTTAGGACTTCCAATAGTACGTTGAATAAAAGAGGCGAGAGTCAGTTTCCTTGTCTTGTTTCTGACCTTAGAGAAAAAAATTTCCGTCTTTCACTATTGAACATGATCTTACCTGTGTGCCTCTCATATACGGCATTCATTTTGTTGAGATAATTTTCTTCTATTTCTTATTTGTCGAATGTTTTCTTTCGTTGAATCTTGTATAATGCTTTTTCTGTACTGAGATAATCATGTGATTTTCATCCTTAATTCTGTTCCTGTGGTATATTGCATTGAGACTTTCATATGTAAATAAAATCTCATTTGCTCATGGTGTATAATGCTTTTAGTGTGCTGTTGAATTCATTGTTTTGAAGCAGTATCAGACATGGGCAGTGAGCTAACGAACAGGCAAACATACGCTATAATGGCAGGTTCTGGTAAGTATTATGAGGAAAAGTAAAACAGTGCAGGAGGGTAAGGAGTGGCAGGGTGGCGTGGGCTGGGACTGTTTTGGTATGGAGGCTTGAGAAGCCTTGTGAGGAAGTGACGTTTGGGAAAAGCCTAGTGAAGGTGAGGGAAGAACCTCACGGGCACTAGAGACAGCAAAGGTAAGGATTTACCTGGAGTTTTGGGGACATGTCTGGGGAGGAGGTTGTGAGAGTGGGGGTAGGAGATTAAGTCCCAGAGGCGGGGGAGGTTCAGGACATCTGCAGTACAGGAGGGCACGTAATTGTCGCCTCAGCACGGACGGCTCCTTATATGGTTTTGAATACTCATTACAGGTTTCCCCTTTTCTTGTTTCCTTTGCCTTTGCTGTCTGTCCTATTTGTAGAAAGAATGTGCTTGCTTTGTTAACCGAAGGACAGAGCCTGAGTTCTTTTCCAGATTTCCTTTGAAGAAGGCTGAAACACAGTGGGTGGAGTCTCTGGGTCCAGCCAAGAATGCATTGTGATGTCTGATGTGATTTGAGAAAAAAAAAAATCATTGTTTAAGAAATAATGCATTATGTGTATGTCCTTATATATTTCTTTTATAGTTAGAATATGTATCCAATATTTTAAATTTAAATAGTATGAAATGGATTTCTTGATGAAGTTTATGACAATTTTAACTGGCAGCATGATCTCTAGCGTAGCAGTTAGCTTCTTCCTGTACTGTTTTGTTGGAAAGCTTTGCATTCCTATGAAACATTTTTCCAAAATCTGCCTTTTTGGAGGAAGTACAAATTATTCTCATGTGTTGCAGCAATTAAAAGATAAAAAACACCCTGGAGCTTGCAGATGTTCGTTCTGGCCCTTGATAATATAAGCAATGTTGGTACAAGTGTTCTAAACGTCATTGAGAATGTGGAGGAGTTATCTGCTTTGTCTCCAAGTGGAGTTTTATTTACAGTGTAGCTTAGTGTTTAATATACATTTGCCTCTTTTAGAATTTAATCAGTCTGTTTTTTAATCCTTGTATCCTGATAATTTGACTTTCCACCGATAAAATATTTACTTGTCATATCAGGCAGGATGCTAAACTTGGAAATTAAGAGTTCTGAGTTAAATATAAAATTTGTTGAAACGTATTCATCATAATGCAGTCTATTTAATGTCTTGGCAGTACCTCCAGCTCTTCTCATTTAACGTGCTAGGAGACAGACTGGCAGCAGTTGTAAACTGAAACCTGGTTGTGTGCGGGAGACTGATAGGGGTAGGAAGGAAAATGGAGAAAATTTGAAAGTGTTACTGTGTGTGTGTTTTCTTAAATTAAAGTGTGACACATTTGCTTGAAATAGAATTTGTATTTTGTGTATCAAGGCTATTATAAGTTCACTATGGATGGTCCTAAGGCTGAAGCTGGTTTTAAATATTATTTTGTGGAATAACCAAATTTGACTCTTAAAAATACTGTGATAATGTCACACCAGTTGTTTTGATACAATAAGCATGTTTTACAATATGTTTGGGTCATTGGGCCCCCAGTAGACCTGAAATGTATTACTCAGAGGAGAAGCATGCATTTATAGTATATTCTTAGCTGCTGCTTTCTGTCACTCAGCTGTCAAGTCCTATGGAATCTGAAATAGAGCCTGACCAATGGGAGACAGCCTCCACACTGTTTACCGGTGATTCGGATGTGGACTGTTTTATCGTGCACTGCAGCGTCTGTGTTGCAGTTTTGAGGCAGCAGGATGCAGAGTGCACTTCAAATTTTCCACCAGTCTCTGAAAGGGAACAGCTTTGAAAGACAGCCTCTGAAGAATAAGAAATAGGAGGAGTTACGGTACCTGACTTGGGGCTGCTCTCGTCAACTTCTGCACTGCGACGAAGGTAGTTTTCAAGCGTTATGAAGGCGGAGAATGATCCTGAAGATGAAGAAAATATCGTTAGAGATCCAAGCTAAGTGTAGCGCCACATGAGGACTGTAGAACAGGAAGCGTTGTAAAGGGAGGGACGAGGCGCTGGTTAGGAGTTGGCAGGCTTGCTTTGTGAGCCACGGAGATTTGTAACTTACTGTGAAGTAGTTTAGTGTTAGCAAAAGAAACTAAATCCTGCCTATGATGAACTGCTGGTTTTCCTGTGCGCCTAAGAACAGAGTAGGTATCCGTGCCATCCAGTCTAACAAGATTCTCTTTTAGGCTTTCTGAACTGTATTTGTTTAAAGCGTACTACTGTTTTATTAACTTTGGTTTCTGTGTCTTATGATACTCTTTCTGATTTATCTGATTAACAGATTGGTGTTAGTAATAGAAAACAAAATTTCTTTTTCTAGGTTTAAAAAGCTTATGATAGAATCTTACTAATTCAGCTGTATTTCTGTTCACTGACAGTGTAGCAAAGTGGAAACCTGCTTGGTAGAGTAGAAGTGAAAACCACGTGATAATAAGAGGCTACAATCACCTTTAATTATCTTTTCAACAGCCTCAATTTTGTATTTTACCTTTCTTAGTGTTTTAAATAGTTTCTTTCTCCCCCAGCAAATTTACTTGGATATAAAGTTAGGATTGTTTTAACTGCAAGGATAAGTTAATCAATTTAGATCTTGTATTTGTGTGACTTAATCCCTTAGGCATTTGAGAACAGTCTCCTAAGCCTGCATCTTCTACCACTAAGTCGGTAGTAAACCCTTTGTTTTACTTTAAAGCGAAAGAATGGGGTACCTAATATGTAGTTTAGACTTTGAGCCAATAAGTAGGGCTGTTTCTACTCATAGTTGTCAGTTTGAATTTTTGAAGTTAGAAGCAAGGGGGTTCATCTCCAAATTTGATGACTTTAGAGACAATAATTTGATGTCTATATAGGTAGTTGAACTAGATACCACTGAAATACTACATTTTAGCAGTGGGTCAAAATTTTAATGTATTTATCTTTTTTCATAAGTATTTAATAAATATATTGCTTATTTAGCTAGAAAATTGATGATTTTCTTCTTTCAGTTTGGAGGGGATAGTATATAAAATAATCATACTGGTCAAACATTTAGAGGATATGCTTCATATAAGTGATTCATTTTCCCCCCCAGAAATTTGTTATGGTATTTGTGGACATAGGAATTGCTTTGTCAGTTAATTCAAAATTATGTACATCTTTTTTTTGCTCTAGAAATAGTACTGGACTGAACACAATTTAGTAATAAATTTATTATATAATATTTTAAAAGGCTAAAATAGTATACATTTTAGTTCTGGGTTCTACATTTCTGCTTACTAAAAGAAGATCCAAGTTATTGGCTTCAGAATATCATGACTGTATTTTTTTCATTCAAAGCTAAAGATAGCCTTGAAACAGTTTTAAACATATTTTAAAAATTGCCTTTGCTCTTTTAAATACATGTGCACTGAGCTTTTGTAAAAATTAAAAATCTGTTTAACAAAAGCAATATATGTTGAATATAAAAAAATGAAAGTCACTTATAGACCTGTTATCTTAGGATTTTTAAGTAGTAATACTTCAGAGTCCTTTTTAAAATGTTTTCTCTGTAGAAGTTTCTTTTTATCCTAATATACATATAATGAATTGCTTTCTCTATTTAGGGTGTGTGGGTATGTGTGTGTGTGTGCATGTGTGCGTGCATGTTCATTTGCCTCCACAAGTATATTTCCAACCGCAGGAAAGAGGGGTTTTTAAAAAATATGTGCAAAATTCTACTGCATCTAAAGGTATTTAGAGATGTAACCAGAGCCAAGTCTCAAAGCCTGAGTTAGAGGATAGGAGAAGCACACTGATTTTGGAAATCATGAGAAGTCAAGGTTGGCCACTTAAGTCATTTAATGTTTCTGGAGCCTCGACTTTTCTCATCTGTTAATTGGGGATAATAATTTTAGTGTACTAGGATCGTTTGAGTAATTCATGCCTGGCACAGGGTAGGTGTTCAACAATTATTAATTTACTTTCTTTGTTCTAAAAGCAAAGAAAACAGAGCAGAGAACATGAGAAGAAAGCATGCTTTTTCTCAAAAATACGATTTGAAGTATTTCCTGCATATCATGTATTTTTAAAAGGTTCTCTTTGTGAAATTAACATGACAGGGAGAAGGAAATTTGGGATGCAGTTGGAAACTGAATGATATAGTATGCAATAATGTTTTCTTTTCTTCTTTAGAACGTCTTACTAGTGTAGTATATACAATGCTATATTTACTTTTTTCCCATTTTTGTAGCATGCAGGAGATTGGAACAAATATGATGACCGATTGATGAAAGCAGCAGAAAGGGGAGATGTAGAAAAAGTGTCCTCAATCCTTGCCAAAAAAGGGGTCAATCCAGGCAAGCTAGATGTGGAAGGCAGATCTGCGTAAGTATTACTGATAATGTCCTAAAGGGAATTTGGGAAGACCCTTGGGATACAAATGTAGCTTGTGAATTGTGCCTATCAACTTTTAAAAAGAAAAATCTTTATCAAAACTCACATTTAAAATGTTTCAAACATCGCTTTTAAACATTCTGGACTAACAATTGTTCCTTGAAAGATTTCCAAGCTAGAGAGCAAATGTTAAAGTACCAGCAGCAATCTAGTTCTTTAGGTCCCGTTGCACGCCACAGCCTGCGTTATTTGGTGCGTTTCCTTTAGAAGCTTCTTTGTATTCCTTCCCCTATTTAATCCTCACAGTGGCCCTCTAAAAGAGATAGGAAACGTTTACAGAGGTTAAATAATTTGGTCTAATCTCACCAAAAGTTACAGAGGTAGAACAGGGACCCAAGTTCTATGTCTCCAGTTCTGTAAATTGCACTGCGGTTTTCCTCTCTACCCCCAATTCATTTGTATATTTGGGTAAATGAGACTTAAATTTAGTTTAAATGAGAACGTTTTTAGCAGAAAGGGAGGCAGAAAAACTTGTGTGGCTTAGGGAGACATTGATAGTGATGCTTCCCTTTAGTTTCTGTGTTACTGAGGCCTATGGCTTGTTTCCATGTTATCTTTTCTCCCACCCTTCCCAGCCATCACTTGGCTTCCAGTTCAGGGTGGGGATCCACTGAGTTAAAGGGTAAGATCTAGGTTCTGTTACTATCATCTATAATTATAGCAGTTAAAACCACATCTGGGAAACCTTCCAAAGTTAGAGGTGAAAAGTCTCATTTCCTGAAATTCCTCTCAGTCTTATACTAGAATGAATTTATTTAGACTATCATAACTGGAAACCAGATACTAAATATAGAGATGAATGTTAAGAAGTGAATAGTCAATGTTAGATGTGGGTCACTACCATACGATGCTTAGATATTTAAGAATAGTAAAAATAACAAAGCATGACTTGTAAATTAAATAGTTTTTAGGAGCAATAAAGTTTGAAAAGTTCCCGTTTTTCTATACTATTTTAATTTTATCGAGTAGGCAATTTGATAGCTACAGAAACATTGGTTATTTTGAGTCCTCCTATTTTAGGTAAATTTTAAGCTATTTACAGGACTCACAGCATAAATAGTGAAAATTTAATATGTAAAAGTGACTTTGCTTCTCATGTTTTTTTTCTCCCAAACACTAAGATGTTAAAAAGATATAAGGGAATCTTCTTTGGGCTTGAAAATCTTCATTGAAACCCTTCTTTCTTCAGTTCTGCCCATCCATGCTTTGAATGTTTTGAATGAATGGTTGCTGAGTTTTTGTTCAGATTCTTTTGAGCTAGGGTTCCATTTTGAGTGAAATTATTTGTGTTAATGGTCAGAGTTGTAAAAATATAATGTAATTTGATGAACTATGAACTTTATTTTGTGAAATATTTGAGTGTAACTAATCTGAGGTTTTCACTACAGGAGGTAGAATTCTTTCTGGGATTTACAAGAAAATATTTTCATTTTGTTACACACAAACTGTATTCTCCCTTAATTAAAGCATCTTATAATTAGTCAAATATACAACCTGTTACAAATATATTTTCTGTATTATCTATAATTATAAAAATGAATTTATTTTCAGTGATGGAGGGTGGTTAATTTGGAAATTTAAGACAAAAATAACAAGTGCTCCCTGAGTTCAATCCCGATTTCAAAAATGAAATATTTGGATCTTGGCTGTAGTCAGAGCAAGGCTCTGTTTTCTTCCTGTTCACCTCTCTTAGGTTGCAGTGTGTTGCCAATGCAAAATGGAGTAGATCCACCAAGAAATCCCTCTACCATTTGGACAGTTGTAGATTCCAGTTCCCATCTCCCCAGCCCTAAAGCTGTCAGAGGTTCAACTTCCCAGCTCTTTTCTCTGGAATCAACAATTGCTCCTAGGCAAAAATGGCCTCAAGCCCCAAGCTCCCCTCTCTGGACCTCTGTCCTTTCTTGCATCTTGACCTTTTAATTTTTCACTATCTTGTTAGCTCACTGATGACTTCAAACATACACCTTATGTATTTTTAAAATATTTTATTTATTGATTAGAGAGTCAGAAACATCAATTTGTTGTTCCATTTATGTAAGCACTTACTGGTTGATTCTTGTATGTGCCCTGACCGGAGATCGAACCCACGGCCTCGGCCTATTGGGATGGTGCTCTAACTAACTGAGGGACCCAGCCAGGGCCAAACGTATGTCTTATACTTTATGCAGCTTTTCTAGTTGTTCTTCAGGGATTGGGATTGTTCTTACAGGGTAGGTATTGTCTACATTATTTGCATTTCTGTTATGGAAGTAGTAGTACATGTCTTTATATTTAAAAAAGAAAACATATTGTGCTCGCTTCGGCAGCACATATACTAAAAAAGAAAACATTAAGAAAAAGAAAATGTATTGATTTTTTAATTGCAAAAGAGTATTTCTATAAAGCAGTTTTTCAGATTTCCTTTACAACTCTTAGCATACAATTTAATGATTGCTGTATCTTCTTTCTAAAGCACATCTATTTATAGCCCACCAGCATTAATAATGCATTGAGGATTGTTATGATTTCTGCCCTTTAGTACATCATTAGTATATAATGATGACTTATTTCGAAGAAAGAAGTCCTCCAAATTTTGTGAGCTAAGAAATGAGAACAAGCAAACAAAAAATATCTTTAAGATTGTTGGGAGAATAAAACCTGTGCTTGAAGGAAATTGCCATTCCTCAAAAGATTCTAATCTTTTGTCTGTAGAGAGGCTGAGTCACTTGGGCAATTTGATGTTTTACCAAAAAACTCTCCATGAGATAAGATACTTGAGCAGCCGTTATTGTGATGAAGCTGCCAATCACCAGTTGCCCATAGTTGCAGCCTTCTGAATCATCTGAATGGTATCTGTGGAGGAATGTTCAAGCTTAATGCAAAATTTGATGCAGATTCGTTGCTCTACTTGCTCAATCATTTTGAATGTGACAGCCACACTGTACACATGCTCACTCACCAGCATCTACCACCCTCACTGACTAGTACAGTGAAGTCATCATTGCTCACACATACGCATCCCAGTCCACTCTCCTTGGCTGCCGGTTACATCAGTGTGGTACAAACTGTTCTTGTTATATTGATGATGGTTGGACTTTTTCCAGACAGACGTCTCATAGTATAAAATTTCTATTATTGACTATTGATTATTGCACTATTCCATTGGTTCTAAGGAGGTATTTCTAGAAAGAATTGGCCCCTTATGTATGTTTGGGTTTAAATGAGTTTTTCAGTAACATGGGATAGATTTTTTTCTTCTATTAAATACATAGATGTGCCAGCATTTAAAATGTGCGTGTCTTTTGAGTAACGAGTGATGTTACCGTAGCATTTCAGTTGACCTTTGGGAGTGTCCATGGCATAACATACACTTCCCTTTCGTTTAGCTTCCATGTGGTGGCCTCGAAGGGGAATCTTGAATGTTTGAATGCCATCCTTATACATGGAGTTGATATTACAACCAGTGACACTGCAGGTATGTTTGCCTCGGCAGCCAGTTACCGGACTGAAAGGAGACACAAACATATTCACTGTTAATGTTCTTATGTAGGTATAAATGTGATTTGAAAAGAGAAATTGTTAATTTCCTGTTTTTAAGTAGTTGAGAAAAGGTTTACTTCTGAGGTTTTGTGGGGGGGAGGTCAGGTGCAGGAAACTTAGTAGAAAGGATTACTGAACTGGTGATCAGTTGAGGACCGCAAGCCTAGCGGTAGTAGTACAGGATCCTAAAATCTCAGATCTTGAAGAACCGTTAGGGGCCATTTAGTTTATACTCATATTCTGTTCAGTATATGGGTCCTTTATGTTGTAAGGTCGTGTGGCATTTGGTTGGACATACCTTGTGATGGGGGACTAACAGCCTCGTGACAACATTACTCATCATGGTCACAACAAGAATAGCTGACACTTACATGACATCTGAGTGCTATATGCCTGCTAACTCCTTTCACCGCTACATCACCCCCATGAGGCTGTGAGGCGCTGGGTCCTTCAGTGGATGCGTCACCGGCAGAGTCTGTTCTTCACTGTTATGCCTCACAGGAAAACCTGTTCTGTGTTTGGTTAACTAAATTTAAGAATTTAGTTATAGATAGTTCAAGTCTATCCATTACCATGTTTTTTGTTTAAATTTACTTCTACCTCTCTTTATCTTTTAAAAATCTTGCAGCATAAGTCTGAGCGCATGTCACAAGGTCAGCCTTTAAGTATTTGAACACGATCGTTGCTTTTCTTCAATGAGTGTGTTAGTTTTCTATTCATCGGGATAACCATTCTCAATTCTCTGGGACGCTTGACAGTTTATTTCTCTGCAGTTCTACTTTGTTATTCAATTAGATAGGAGGTGACCTGGAACAGGAAATTTTCTTACCGGCTTCAATATTTTATTCTGTGCTGCCGTGTGTGGACAAATGAGTATATTACTGTTAACTAGCACTTTGTTTAGAAGTGGAAGGGAGGGAGAGGAAGAGAGACCACAATTGAGTTAATGAGGAAAATCTTTACCTAAATGTGTATTAGATTCTAAATTGAAGACCAAACTATTTGCCACCTTGGAAAGAACAAAAGAATGGGTCTATTATATATGCCTTCCATTGATGTAGAGTAATATTTACTTTTAGAAATTTGAACTAACTATACCTTTTTTAGAACTCTTAACTCTTTTAAAATTTATTACTGATTCAAGTATCTTTCTTGGTTTTGTCTGTCCTGTCTGGTCTGGACATTTTTGCCCAGTGGCCAATCCAGTAACTTTTGCCCCCCTTCCTCCTGTGCAGGTCAAGCTCACCTGCTTCCCCGAGCTCAGAAGAAACCATGTCATATACTCCATTTCAATGCACCTGCTTAATTTTGTCTTTTGCTTTTGCTGTTGTTTAGTCATACTTTTATTTGCTCTATTTTATTATGTTTGTCCTAAGAGTTGTCCTTTTCTGAGGACAAGGACCTTGTCTCACTTGTTGTTATATTATTTGTTATAATCCAAATGTGGATATTTGATAAAATTGGATTTAAAAACTTTATTTGATCTTAATTTCTTTATTTGCAAGCAATATAAAAATATATTGAAAATAACCAGACTTCAAGTTAGCGTGGTTTTGGTGTAAGACTTGGGTCTTACCAGGTATGAACCTTTACTATAATTTACAGTGGTACATCTGATATTTTCTTGATTTTTAGTGCCCTGTCTTAAGTGGCTGGACCTGAATTTGGCTAACAAAATACCTGACTTGACATTTTTATGTGACCGAATGCCTGTGACATTTTGTGGAATACCAGGGACTATCCTACTATTCTCCCCCTCCCCTCCCCCCCCCCTCCCCTCCCCCCCCCCCCCCCCTCCCCTCCCCTCCCCGCCCCAGTGAACAAGACTGATTTTAAGAGACAGTTTCTTAATGAACTTTGAATTTTAGTTGGAATATAGAAATTAGTTAGAGAATACCCTTTTTTAAATATACCTCTTAATTTGCTTCATTTTAGTATACATGCTGCCAATTTGGAAATGTTATGAAAAATCTAGGTGTCTTTCCTTTCCTCTCTTCCTCGTTCTCTTTTTCCTTCTCTCTTTTCTCCCTCTCTCCCTGCCTTCTTTGCTATGCTGGTGTGCAATTCACTGTCTGAGGCACCGCTATAGGTATTGTAGGTCCAGGGCTAATAAGACAAAGTGCTTGCTCTTTATGCATTTGTGTGCATAATTTTCCTTCCCACCTTTCTTTTTTTGGTGCGTGCAATTATATCTTATTAAAATATCAGTCCAGGTGAAATATCTTAGAAACTAAAAACATGCTTACAAATTAAGTAGCTTGTTAGTTCATTTTGAAAAAAATTAATCACATTGCTATGGAAAATTCACATATATTTTAAACCTTTATAGGGAGAAATGCTCTTCACCTGGCTGCAAAGTATGGACATGCATTGTGCCTACAAAAACTTCTACAGGTAGTAAAAGTGGTTAATATTTTGGCTTTATTATTTTGACTGCAAATAATAGATGTGTTTTTAGTATGTTTTCAGAATTTGAGAGAAAAGAAAATAATAGGCTAACTCTAATAGTTTACACAATATTTTTTCACAGTTTGTGAAAGAATGTGAACAATAAAGAGCAAAAACTCTGAGGGAAGTGAATTGCATAACTCAGTGTATTAAAAATAAATAACAAAGACGTGATCTTCCTGTTGACGTTAGCTGGAGATTAGAATTCTCTGTTGTCTGGTATATGCCATAAGATAAAGTGAGGCAGCATAGAATCTGTGCATTTCTAATAAACATCAGTAACCTATACTAAATAATGTTAACCATTACTTAAGCATATAATCTGGTAGCCACAAAATTTTATGACTTGGGCTCAATTTTCAGTTAAAGGGTCCAGTCATATCTTACCATAAAGATTTTCACAACTAAGTTTAATAGCAGAACTCATTGGTTTTTCTGATTCAGTTGTTCAAGTTTTAACCTACGATGCGAAAAAAATACAACCAAACAATAACATAATTTCTATATCCCAGGCTATTATAATGTACCATGTGTTTTCGTGTTTGATGAAATATTGTTAAATTTACAGCATAAAGTTATTATATTTGTTTCATGTCAAAATATTTTAGTAGCCTGTCTAGTAGTCCTTGTTTATCAATAAATGGAATGGTTAAAGATTAAATGACAGCTATTCATTGGAATTTAGATGTTTAATTTTTTAAAAAATCCTTTAGATGACTCAGACTCTGTGTTTTAACAGTACAGCTGTCCCACCGAGCACGCAGACCTGCAGGGAAGGACTGCGCTTCACGACGCTGGTAAGCCAAGGCCGCCCTTGGACAGACACAAGCACTCGTTAAGTGGCCAGGCACTTACATTAACTTTAACGTTTTGACAGGCATGTATTTGTATGATTCAAATACAGCATTTCAAATTTCTTTACTTGAATTTGAATTTTTTTTAGATCGTACAGCTTAAAAAGATTTGTTCAGCCAATATTTACTGTCCAGTCTGCTAGATACTAAAAGTCCAAAACTGAATAAACTGTAACCTGCTCTCAAGGCCCTCCAAGGAGGGGGGGGGAGGGAGGAGGGGAAAGGCCGAGAGAGAATTAGTAAGTTAGTGAGTTAGTTTGGGAATTGGCGGGAGAAATGGCAGAGAGGAAGACTTCTCTTGCTTGAAAACTACATTTACCTATTTAACATGTCTGAACTTCCTTTTTCTCATCTTCAAAATGAAGTTAATACTACTGCAATAAGTGTTTACAATTAAATCATAAGTAGTGCCCAGTGTGTAGTAATTTCTTAATTAAGGGTGGTGGTGGCTGTTTAGTTAGAGGTTTCAGTGCTGAATTTCATTATCACTGTAATGTGCTATATTTTAAAAAAGATTTATACTAATAACTTCACAGATTTTATTACTCAGGGTTGCATATCTCAACTTGTCTGTATTATTCTTTTTTGTTTTTAAGATTTTATTTATTTATCTTTAGAGGGGAAGGGAAGGAGAGAGGGAGAGAAATATCAATGTGTGGTTGCCTCTTGTGAGTCCCCTCCTGGGAACTGGCTTGCAACCCAGGCACGTGCCCTGACTGGGAATTGAACTGCAATCCTCTGGTTCGCAGGTCCACACTCAATACACTGAGCTACACCAGCCAGGCAGTTTGGTATTTTTTTAGAATTTTTATTTTTAGAAAGAAGGGAAGGAAGGGACAGAGGGAGAGAAACATCATTGTGTGGTTGCCTTTCACATGCCCCCTACTGGAGACCTGGCCTGCAACCCAGGCATTTGCCCTGACTGGGAATCGAACTGCAATACTCTGCTTCCCAGGCCTGTGCTCAATCCACTGAACTATATCAGCCAGGGCTTTGTATTATTCTTTAGGTGTCTTCAAATACTTAGAAAAAAGTTGGATGTTAAATATTTTTGGAATGTAATATCTGACCAGTGGCCTGACTCTTGTAGGCCTGACAGTCCCGCAGTTTACTAGGAGGCCGAGGGAAAGAGAAAATCACTTCCCCTCTCTTCTCACATGTGTGGACTGTCTGCACTAGAGTAAAGTTGTTTGTGTCAGACATGGATTGGACTTCAGGTTTCCTTCAAAGTGTTTATACCTTAATTTTCTTTTCATATTTTATGTGCTGTTATGGTAGTTTAATTTTTTACACAATGCACTTTTCTTTTATATTTGTATCGAATAGTATTATTTCAAAGTATTTTAACATACATTGTCACTTTAGTCTCACAGTGCCCCTGTGAGTTACTGTAGATTTTATTTTTTATGATAGTTTCGTATTGCTACTTAAATAAAATGTAAGCCTAGATTTATAAGTGATGTACTCACCAAGCCGATATAGTTATGGAATCATTAAGACATATTTACAAGTTAAATTTAAAACCATTAAAAATACAGTTTATACTTATAATACTAATTTGCGGTGTTTGATGGAATTTTGAAAACGATTTCGCCTCTTGCTGAAGTATAAATATGTGACACATGGTATTTCTGTTCTCCTACCACCTTTCCTAGTTTTAAAATCCAACATTATTAATAATCGCTTTAAAAATTGTTTTTAACCACTTTATTATGGACAATTTTAAACACACACAGAGTTAGAATATTGTATTAAAATACCTGTACTTTTCATTCATCTTAGACAGTTGTTAACATACGGCCAATTTGGGTTCATACCATCACACATTATTCTTCTATTCCACTGGCTTATTCATATTAAATTCAAGACATCATATAACTTTATCCATAAATAATTTACTTTGTATCTCTGAAAGATAATGATTCTATTTTGTAAGCTAAGTATAATACCATTATTACACTTAAGGCATTTGAAAATGTTTTCAGTGTTTTCTAGTCAATGTTCAATTTTCCCCAGTTATTTTTTAATGCTTTTTGAGGTATAGTTATATGAAAAAAATTGTACATAATTAATACATAATCGACATGCTTTTTAAAATATAATAAGGGGTTATATCTCAGGTTGTGTTCTTACCATGTATATACAGAGTAAACACAACTAAAAAACAAAACACACACACACAATGATGACATTTTTGGATGTGATGAGTATATTTATTCAGTACCTGAGTGTGGTAATGGTATCACCATGTATGCATATGTCCAAACTCATCAAAACATGTATGTTAAACATGTGCAATTTTGTGTATGCTATAGATTTTATTACCCCTGTATTTAAAACTGGTACAACTTAACCAATTGAAATCTTAACGTTTGTTCAGTAGTTGTATGGATGAAGCTAGAATGAAGTTGCTGTGATAAAAGAACTCCAATATCAGCTGCTTATAAAAAATTGTTGAGTGGTAGAGGTCGGCAGATGACTCAAGGTCATTCATGAACTGAATTCTTTCCATCTTATTGCTCTACTTCCTCTGAGGGTCTTCCTCAGCTACATGTTTGAAGCAGGATCGCAGTCATATCTGTGTTCCAGTGAGCTGGAAGGGGAAAGAGAGCATGAAGAAGCACTTGCCTAAATTCTACGGTCCAGATTTGGAAGTCTATGGTAGCCCTCTATTCATATTCCATCAATAAAAGCAAAGTGAATAAGCTGTATCTATCTTCAAGGAAGGCTCAGAAATGTACTCTCTAGGTCACTAGTCATGGCTGAGCTGCTACACTGTAGAAGGGAAGAAAAGATTTTGGTAGCAAATTGCATTTTCTGCCACCGTCCAGCCCTCTGGCCTTCTAGATATTGCTGCAGTCCCTGCTTTCCCCACACAGAACTCTATCCCAAGAGAGGGAATACACAAGCCAACCCAGTTACTGCTGCTTGCTCAAATTCTAGGATTCCTGGGCATTGGACCCTTTTTTGTTGTTGTTCTGATATGGCTCTTCATGGTTCAGGAATCTATAAACTCAAAGAGAAGAGGTCTGCTTCCCACAAGTTATGGAGCCAGAACAGGATAAATGAAAGACAAAGTCTCTTTCAGAAAAGGGAGAACCCCAAAACACATTGCAGTTACTAGTCAATAGCAGATATCAAATGCTGCTGAGCAAAACTTGCAAACTTCTTACCGAGGTCTTGGAGCAAATTTCTCAGTTAGCTCCTCTGGATGTGCCCCTGGTTCTGTTTTCTGGTGGAAATCCCCTGTCCATTGTCCTCTGTGGGCCCCAGCTCTGCTTTGTAGGAGGTTCTTATTTATCCATTGTTCTCCAAGATCACAGATAAATTGATGTTGAAGGGTACGCCCTCTGTAGAGGCAGCTTAAGGGCAGGAGCAATCATGAGTTTTAGCCAACTGGGCTTCTGGGGCCTCAGGTAGTATAGTTCCCTCAGACTTTGGTACAGTTCTGGTCTCTTCATTACCAGCCACTTCATTATGTCTAAAACCATCTCCGAAGTTATTTTCTGGACATAAAGTTTTTAATCTCCTCCCTTTCTTGTTTTACATTTCTGGACTCATGAGTCTGTACTTTTAATGGCTGCTACCTCAAAGCTCTCTGAAATAATAGTCTTGAATGGGAATATAATATCCTTAATCTGATGTTTATCCGGAACTGGATCTTTTTTTTTCTTTTTTCTTTATTGGGAGTTCTTTGAGGAAATTTGTGACCTAGAATAGTTTTACAACCTGTTGTTTGATGTAGAGAAGCAATTGTCTCTCCACACCTGTGAGGGTCCAAATATCTGGACATTCTCTGTTTCCTTCCATCTGTGTTCATAAATTGGCTAATTCTAGCTTGACCTCATCTCTTTCTCCTAAATACTTTACTAAAAGCAGTAAACAGATGCCCATATGCACTAAAACTTTGGTTCTTTCTATTGCTTTACCTAGAAAGCCTCTATAGTCACGGGGGTACCTTCTAAATTATCATAGATGGTAGCTCTATCAAACGTTTTCCCACAGCATAAGGAAAACCACAAGGTTTCTAGTCTGAAACATATTTACTTTCCACCTAGAACCCAACCACTAAACGAGTACCTCTAGTTTGGGTGTTTGCCACGGCAGTGCCTATTTCCAAATAGTGACATTGTCTGCTTGAATCCAGGGTAAGGCTAGGCTGTTGTGACAAAGGCGCTGTAAAGTAACATTGGCTTTTTAAAAAAAAAACCACAGAATTAACTTATATCTTTTTCTTGTTTTTTTGTTTTGGCTCGTGAAACATTGTTTGTTTGTTTAATACATCTAAACAGAATGCATATATATATATAAATTTATATATATATATAAAGAATTGAGACATGAGAAAGCATCAGTTCAACACTAATGAATTAACAAGAATTAGGATTTGGGAAAGGTGGGGATTACCTGAACATTTTTAAAAACTGTGAACTGCAATTCAAATAAGCTGATAAAATTCCTACTAACACATAAAGAGTCTTCATAAGACTTTCTTTGTGATTTTTTATTAAATAAGAGAGCCTCTATCAGCTGCTCAAGGACTCCTCACATAAAACATAAATAAGGGGAGTCCCCTGGCTGGTCTCCAGATTGTTAAATGTTCTCCCCATTCCACCCCACCCCTAGCTTCTTAATGAAGCATGTCTGCACCCTCATAGCACGAAAGAAGATGTGAATTGTTCCACAGACATCTGTCTCCCAGTACCACCCCTTGTATACACCAGGTTTTCAGCTGCGTTCTAGGAACACCATATTGTACACATTGAGCTACATGTCTGTGCTAAGCATATAAGATAATGACTGATGGGGGAAAGGCTTGTTTTTTGTTTTTAAAATTACGTACACAGTACATTTGGTGTATTTCAAAAGGTGCAATACTTCTCTTAATTTGTCTGTGGAAGAAGTTAGACATTAATTTTAAAAACTCAGCCAATGGCTAACAACTTTCCTTGAAAGTCACAGTTACACAATGGTGCATCTGGAAAAGAGGAGGGACGAGACAGGTCCCTCCCGCTGTCACACAGTGGACCTGCTCGAGGGTGGAGAGGAAAGGCGGCTTCCGAAAAGGAGCATGTTATTAACTGAGGCACGTACCACACACCTTCTTCAGAGCACCAGGCGGGGAGCGTGTTTTCTAAACTAAATCTAGGAAGTGATCGTGGAATCACTCCATCCTCCTCAAGGTCTGTCCCATGGTTAATGAATTTTTTAAAAAACGACTCAACAAAAACAAGTCCCTTCCACACACACACACACCCCAAAAAAGAAAAAAAGCTACATATCCCAGCTCACTTTACAAAGTGGGACCTGGGAACAGCTTTAACAACTTGAATTAGACTTACAGAGGCATCACAAGTATGCCTTGCTTTTGAACAAAAATAAAATAAAATTTTTTGAGACAAAACAAAAACTAGTACTGATCACTTTTCTGACAATGCGCAATTACTCGGAGTTAACGAACAGTGAGAAGGGGGAGGGGCCATACCTGTCTATGGGCTTTGTCGCACATGAGTGCGTGTAGCTGTGTAGAACATGTGTCATCATTGCAAAAACAAACTATGCTTTTTAATTTTTAGTTTGATTTGAGCATTGCTTTTAATGTGATGCTGATACCAGCTGTGCGGAAGGACACTGGAGCGATGTCCGCCTGTGGCTCTTCATTTCTGGAGGCTCCAGGGTAGCCAATATTGCTTTGTCAAATGCATTCTGTAAGCCTTTCTGTGTGAGCGCAGAACACTCCACATACTTGATGGCCTTCAGGCCACGGTCCAGCTGTTCAGCAGTCTCTGGAGCAATAGTGTTCTGCTTGTTCTTGAAAAGATTATCAATAGGAGAGGGGTCATCTCTCAGATGAGTTTGTGTCCCAACAGCAAGAAAGGAGTCTTCAGACAGTGGTGTTATCTCAGGTACCTACTTTTCTTTCACATTTTCAAAGCAGAGTAGCGAGACCACTGAAAAGCAGACTAGAAATACATCTATTTGTACATAACTCTGTGGTGGTAGTCATAATCCTCTTGCCCTGCAGTATCACAAAGTCCAAGAGTATATGGCTCCCCACCAATCATAACCTTGACAGCATAGTCATAGGAAAAAGTCAGTACATACTCAGATGGAAATTTGTTTGTTCTGTAGGATATCAAGAGACATGTTTTACCAACGGTACCATAGCCCAAAACTTACTTAATTGTCTGCATTGCTGAAACAGTTTTCTGTTCACTTAAATATTCCCAATCTGATGATGGCCTTAGCTTCTTTAGCAGGGCATGGACAGTACTCCAGAATTAATTTCTTTCATGGTACAGTCCTGATGTTCACATTGGCTAGTGCCTCCGCTCCACGTGGTCATCCAGGGATCCAGATTCCTCCCGTTTTGCAGTCTTACCATCGCCCAGAGCCTTGCCCTCATCTTTAAGACTGAAGCTGGTAGCAGCACCTTTGTTTTCCTGCTAAGAGGAAGAAAGATCGTACAGGAATGTAAAACTGCTGCTTTGAGCCCTAGACTAGAAAGTGGCATACATCACTCTTGTCAGGGTTCATAGGCATGATCTAACTCATGTCATACATACATGCAAGGGACACTGGAAACTGTGGTCTCTGGCTGGGCCACCATGTCCCCAGTACAACCTCACTGCCCTAGAAGAAAGGACGACCAGAGTCTGGTGGTCAGATGCTCCTCTCCACTGTGGCACCTTTAACAGTGGCTGTACTTGTTCACTGTCTCACCACTCTGGAATTTATCATGCTTTACATTTTTATTTTGATTTTTAATTGGGCCTCATTGGTTTTTAATTTTATTTCTGAATTAATGTACTCAGTTTTGGCTTATCTTTTCTTAAGTTTATATATTTTATGTAAAAGACTTGCTGGATTAAAAAGACAACCAGAAATGAATATTTACTTGATCTCATGTCTGCTTGGTTTTGTTCTATTGAATTACACACCACAGACTTTGTTAGTACTTTTTGTGTTGATAATCTAGGATTAATGCATAGGCTTTAAAAAGATCATGGCAGTATAAACACAATTCTGTTTTATAAGTTTAACAATATTTTTTCATAATACAAATATGTAGTCTAGTGTTGGTCAGAGAAGACGCATTGTGTCATTTTACTTAGCAAAACGACCCTGCTCTGTGTCATTAAGGGCAGACATTGCAATCTCTGCTTTTGAAAGGTAGTATGAATTGTATGAGTCATACTTTATCTACTGTGGCTCTTTTATTAAAAAATGAATATGGTTCTTTAATAAAAACTCAGCTAACACTTCAAGGACCAAGCCAGTTATACCCATGTTTAAAAACATACTATAAATAGAAAATTTAAGCTTGATTTTTATTATCTGTGTTTATCCTCAGAAGAGCAGTATATTCTTGTCTTCTGTAGGATAATAAAATTTGTTGTTCCTTTGAAAGGTATATGAGATTTATAAGATGGTCTCTTCTAATCCATTTTGTGATAGAAAATTGATGCATATAATGCTAACCTGAGCGTGAATGATGCAAAGCTTGGTAGTTTAGAAAATGAAGAGTTTACTTCTCAGATGGACCTAGCAAAGCACCACATGTCAACAGGTGTTCACCGTTTATCATTTTCCTTTGCTCCCCAAAGCCATGGCAGACTGCCCTTCCAGCATACAGCTGCTTTGTGATCACGGGGCCTCGGTGAATGCCAGAGACGTCGTAAGTCAACTGATGTCTATTCTCATTTCACCTCATGTGTTCAGACTTTTCGTTTTGGGAGATTTGTTGCCTTATGCTGTTTTTTTTTCTCTCGTTGCTTAGGATGGGCGGACACCACTTGTTCTGGCCACTCAGATGTGTAGGCCAACGATATGTCAACTGCTGATAGATAGGGGAGCGGATATTAATTCTAGGGACAAACAAAACAGGTAAATGTTTTTTGTTTTTTTTTTATCACAGCTCCCCACACCAGCTGGATGCACAGTGATTCTGAAACTGCTGCTGTGCCTTTGCCTACAAGTCACGTCATCCTGGCCCACCATCCCCTTTGGTTCTCCCCTTCCTTGACATTAGCACCACTTCTTATTTTTCCTCAGTGTCGGCTGAAGGAGGGTGGAGAGAGGCACACAGGGGAGGGTGACGGGTAAATGCAGAATACACACAGCGATTAGGGCTCGTGTCGTAGTTGAAGAACTAAAGAAAGAGAGTCCCAGTTATTTTTAAGCTGTAAGAAAATGTTTAAGGAAATGGGCTCAAATAAGGTATAAGGAAGAAGAACACAAAATTATACCTACAGTCCACTTCTCGTTAGTGAGTCCTCTGGTCCTCGGGTGTCCTGGGGACTCACAGGTCTCAGCGCCGACTTTCTCCAGGTGTTTGCTCTCCTCACCGGGCCCAGGCGCGTGCCGCCTCCCGCTTGGAGAGCGGGATCGTTCTCCCTCCCAAGTTTCTGTTTATTTTTGCTTCTGTGTTCCATGCCAGTGATGGATTGGTTGCACTTAGGATTTCTCTCTGTGATTTTCCCATTCCCCTTTTCTGGGTCCAGTGTATCATGGCACTTGCTATATTACAATTCTAATATTTATAGTTAGAAAGTATCTGACAACAAAGTATCTGAAATATAGCCCCTCCACTAGTTGAAGCATTACAGTAATTTTATAACAAATTTCTGGAGTTTTACAGATGATTATGAGTGAAGTTGTTAATTTCTTAATTTTATTTTTTTAAACGTATCCTATTTTTTGTAGTTCGTTGGAAGTAGGAAGCATAATAGTCTTTAGATGTTAGATTTTATGGCTCTAATTGCTTTTATTGTTCAGGCATTTCAAAGGAAGAAATTCTTAAGCAGTTAAATCATTGATGTGATTATTAAGAAATGGTTTTTTGTATTACTTTGTTTTTGCAGGTATAATCGGGTTCCAGGCATTACTGATGAATTTGATTTTAAAAGAAATTTCAGTATCAAAGGGCAATGAGCTGGTTGATCCATGTATCATGCCTCATTTTTGAAAATTGATCTTATATTTCTTTCAAGCATGTTTTTTCCCCATTGGAATTAAACCAAAAAAATCAGTGAGGTAGGGCAATTGGTATTATATAGAGTAGATAGCAGATGGTTTTAAAAATAAAATCTTAGGTTCTAATACTGTATTCAAGTTTCTTTTTATTCCCTGTTCTATCTATATATGGCATTTTCCCCAGTGTTAAAAACTTTGCTAATTCCTGTTTTATGTAAAATTGTATACCAATAACTATTACAGAGTATAAAAGAGAAATAGAATATACATAGCAGAGTAAGTCAAGAATCAATTTCCTTATAAAATCTAATACACACATTTGAAGACCAAGTTAGATATAGGATAAGTTGCTTCATTTCATTAGGTATTAGTTTCTCTAGCAATAAAAATAGAGAATTGGGCAAAGTAATCACTGGGATCCTTCAAATTTACATAATGATTTAATTGTTTTGCTGCATTATTACTACTTGCTGATATAAACAGGAATTCAATCCTTGTTTTGTTTGGAGTAGAAGGGACTCATGGGGGAGGTTGGCACACTGTGGTTCATTGATGTGCAGGTTTTGAGCAGGTGGGATGACAGTATCAGCTGTGGGAGATTTCTGGTAATTTGCTTGTAGGACACACTAGTACTGGAATAAGGGCAGTTTGGTATCGGAAGTAACAAATGGATGTAAAGTGATAAAAGATTTTAGCTCTGCAAACTAAGAAACAAAGCAAATGTTTTTATAAATGCTGGGATGTTAAAATATGAGATTAAAACTTAGAGTAAAATTTGAATCTGTAATAAGTATGACTTTTTAAAGTAATATTTGTTCTTTAAAAATGGGGGCTCTGGAAGATTTCTGAAGTATTTTCTTGGATATTTCTCAAGGTCTTTTATTCTTCTGCCTTCCTTTTAGAACTGCTCTCATGCTAGGTTGCGAGTATGGTTGTAAAGATGCTGTAGAAGTCTTGATTAAAAATGGTGCTGATGTAAGCTTGCTGGATGCTCTTGGCCATGATAGTTCTTACTATGCAAGAATTGGCGACAACCTCGACATTCTAGCCTTATTGAAGACTGCATCGGAAAATACCAACAGAGGTACCAGAAGTTCTCTGTAACTAGAAAAGCCCAGGTTAATAAGGAGCAGCTTTTAAAGATTAGATGGTAGGACTAGTTTTTAAGAAACAAAATACTTGTTACTGGATGAACAGTATTGGTTTATGTCCCTCTGTACCATGGATTTGTGTATTTACATTGTCATCTGTTTTTTAAAATATTTGTTATTGATTATGCTATTACAGTTTTCCCAATTTTTCTCCTTTATCCCCCCTCTGCCCTGCCCCGCAATCCTCCAGCATTCTCCCCCACCCTTAGCTCATGTCCCTGGGTTGTACATGTAAGTTCTTTGAGTCCTCTGTTTCCTATACCATTTTTTTAATCTTTCCCCATCTATTTTATGCCTAATGATTATGCTTCTTCTTCCCTGTACCTTTTTCCTGCTATTCTTCCCTTCCCCCTCCCCACTGAACTCTCTCTGTGTGATGCCCATTTCTCTGATTCTGTTCCTGTTCTGGTTGTTTGCTTAGTTTTTGTTGTTTTTCTTTTCTTTTAGGCTCATTTGTTAATAGCTGTGAGTTTGTTGTCATTTTATTGTTCATATTTTTCATCTTTTTCTTAGATAAGTCCCTTTAACATTTCATATAATAAGGGCTTGGTTATGATGAACTCTTTTAACTTGACCTTATTTGGGAAGCACTTTATCTGCCCTCCATTTTAAATGACAACTTTGCTGGATAGAATAATCTTGTATGTAGGTTCTTGCCTTTCATGATTTCAAATACTTCTTTCCAGCCCCTTCTTGCCTGTAAGGTTTCTTTTGAGAAATCAGCTGATAGTCTCAGGGGAACTCCTTCGTAGGTAACTGTCTCCTTTTCTCTTGCTGCTTTTAGGATTTTTTCTGTCTTTCATCTTGGGTAACTTAATGATGATGTTCCTTGGTGTGTTCCTCTTTGGGTTCAACTTCTTTGGGATTCTCTGGGCTTCCTGGACTTTCTGGAAGTCTATTTCCTTTAACAGATTGTGAAAGTTCTCCTTCATTATTTGTTCAAATAAGTTTTCAGTTTCTTGCTGTTGCTCTTCTCCTTCTGGCACCCTTATAATTTGGATATTGGAACGTTTTAGGTTGTCCCAGAGAATCCTCAGCCTTTCTTAATTTTTTTTTTATTCTTGTTTCTTTGTTCTGATCCAGTTGGATGTTTATTTCTTCCTTTTGTTCTAAATCATTGCTGTGAATCCTGGTTTTCCTCTTGTCACTGTTGGTTCCCTAAATATTTTTCTTTAATTCATTTTGGGTATCTTTCATTTGTTCTTGTATTTTTTGACCAAGCTCAGTCAGATCTGTGAACATGTTGATTACCAGGGCTTTAAATTCTCCATCAGATAGGTTGGCTATCTCCTCATTGGTTAGTTCTGAGGTTTTGCTGTGTTCTTTCATTTGGGCCATATTTCTTTGTCTTGGCACAGCTGATAAGTTGTAAGGGGTGGGGCCTTAGGTATTCACCCCAGCGAGTCAACCCTCTTTGCTGCGCTGCCTGTGTGGGAGGGGCCAGAGAGGGAACAGTGCAGCTCACTGGTTCATCTCTAGCACACTTTCCAACAGACTCTCCCATTGGGGCAATCCCAGACTTAGCCCACAGTCAGCTCTGAGTCTCAGTTTTCCCCTTAAGTCAGTCCCTCCCGGAGCAGCCCCTCAGCCTTCTCGCCACCGTTTTTCTGAGTTGGCCTGCGTGGTCTGCCTTACCAGTCTGGTTGGTCTGGTTGATTTTTTCTTTACTTCCTTGGTTATCGGAGTTCCATGCAGTTTGATTTTCTGGCACTTCTAGTTGTTTATTCATTTTAGATTGGTTGTTATCCTCCTTTTGATTGTGTGAGGAAGTGAAGGGTTTCTACCTACGCCTCCATCTTGGCTGGAAGTCCCATTGTCACTTGTTTTGAGGGAGTGTGTGTTGCACATATTGTCTAGTTTATCAGCAAACCCCACTGTACTGTGGAGTGATTTAAGAATTAAGTAGAAGGAGTCAAATCAAGCATTTTGGTAATATATTTTTTGATGACAGGGGCGAAACTCTTAACTTTCATATATACAGTTTTAAAGAATCATTGTTCAAACCTGTGTATATAATATTCAACCAATATTTATTGAGTACCCGTGCCAAGTATTTTTCTATGTTTTTTAAAGAGAAATTGGAAAATACAGAAAAGTACAACAAATCAAATTAGTCAGTCATATGACTACTGAGGAGCCTCTATTAACATTTTGAGGAATATCCTTCCAGTCTTCTCCCTCTGTATGAAATTGAGGTTACCTGGAGTGAGCTGTAGATTACTTTTTGTGTAATATATTTTGTAGGCTTTTCCATTATAAATAAATATTTTTTCTATGATATGATTTTTCTTTATGCTTAAAATTCCCTCTATTTAGGTTTAATTATAGGTATTAAGTTGTTTATAGATTTTATTAATATAAATAACAATTTAGTGATTGTCCTTGTATATAACTATTTTGGCCTATTTTTATTATACCCTTAGGATTAGTTCTTAGAAATTGAATCATGGAGTTTCAGGGTATGCTTATTTCTTTAAGCTTTCAATATACAGGATCTGGCACAAATAATGCCCCTTTTAATTACAAGATCTTTTATTACAAAATCATAAGGATATAATTCTGTAACATAACAATATCACATTAAAGCACACCATATGACATATTAGGTAAAATGTTCAAGTTAAAACTGTTAATTATTACACCCATATTATTACCCTACCAACCATACTCAAGCAGGCATTACTTCTTCCAGACCTTGTATATTATTAAGTTGCCTTTCAATTTAGGAGTGTTTTGAATATTGCATTTTCACCTGTCTTCTTCCTACCATTGAATATTATCTACCTGCATGTTGTCATAGCAAAAAAATACTGCCAATTAGAGATGCAAAAATGATATTTTACTGTTATTTTAACTTTAAAGTAGTAAGCGTGAGAAGCAACTTAAAAAAATTTTTTTTATATTGACTCAATTGTATAGTTAGGAAATTCATAACTACTCAAGTTAACCGGCTGTTTCACTATTCTTCCTCTTCATCTCTTTAAATCTTCAGGTAGAGACCTTTGGAAGAAAGGACCATCATTACAACAGGTAGATACTAATTTTAATTTGAAAAGTTATATGTTTGACATCTGCCCAGAAGGTATCCAGCCATGTATTTTTAAAAATAGAGACATTTGTTGAAGAAAATTATAAGATAGAAGAACATTGTACACAAGATAACAATGCCTCAGTCCCCTTCAAAGTAGGCACCTTGGGACCTCACACAGTTCTCCTAATTGCCATTAGCTGCCCCGTTGTGTTTTCCTGAATCTCATCCATGGTCTGAAACCACTTCCCTTTCAAAGGTGATTTTAGTTTTGGAAAAAGCCAGAAGTCACAGGGTGCCATAAAAATAGTGTATGCCTTGCACTGATTTTATTATCAAGTCACCACTTAACCCAGGTTTTGTGACCTAACTCAGTGAATGTCTTACACTCCCCAGTCTCTTCAGGTTCCAGGGGTTGGTTCACGGCACTCTGTCCGTCTTGCCACAAGCTAGTGTAGGCAGCTCCCCTCTTCTGTGGCTGCTTCCTTCCAGGCTCTCAGCTTTTCTCTAGCGAAAGGAATCTGAGCACTTCCACACCCCGAAGAGAAAGGAATCAGGTACTTTCTGAGCAATTCTGATCATCATTCTGCATCATTTCTCCACCTCTCACCTGAACCTGAAAGCTATGTTAAAGCATATTTTCCATTTTAATCTGTCAGAATTAAGTCATATATTTATGCATGAAACATATCCGCTGTCATTTTGCTTTTCCATCTGGAGCAACTGTTTGAGCCTCGTCTCTCATTCCTCAGATAACTTAAGTGGGAGGTAGAGTGAAATAAAACGGACACTATTATATCCATACCAGCCATCTCACATAGAGTCAGAGAAAAATAATTTCTAAAACATATAGGTATTTAAAGAACTATCATTGAATATTAATACGGGAATGGTATTCTGCCTAGTGTTATCTAAAAGAATACATGGAGTTAATATTCTGCTAGGAACTGTAAAACTCATTTGTTTCCATGATTTATTAAATACATTAAAAATATATTCTGTAACTAGGATATTTTCCAGTACTAAGGGACATGTAATTCCTGTTAAGAAATATAGTTTAAAAAATAAAGCTTATATCCCTGGCTGGTCTAGCTAGCTCAGTGGATTGAGCGCGGGCCTGTGAACTGAAGGATCACAGTTCGATTCCCAGTCAGGGTACATGCCTGAGTTGCAGGCTAGTCCCCAGCAGAAGACCCACGAGAGGCAACCCTACACTGATATTTCTCTCCTTCTCTCCCTCCATTCCCCTCTAAAGATAAATAAATAAAATATTTTAAAAAATAAAGCTCACTCAGTTTGCTTCACAGGTATCTGTGGAGTACCTATTGTATGCCAGTTACTGTTCTAGCTACTGGAGAGATCTTAGTGTTCAGAGTTTGAGTCATTGAAGTGATGGAACTAACTCCCAACCCAGTGAGACAGATGATCAGCAGGTAGATGAGTATTTAAGATTACAGCAGAGTCTTTGAAGAACAGTGAACAGGATTAGGAGATGAAGAGGGAGAGGGTAAGAAGCTGTTTCAGCCTAAGTGGTCAGCCAAGGCCTCTCCCAGGATGGGACATTGGAGCAGAGACCTGAAGGAAGTGAGGAGGAAGCCGCGGGGACCTGCGGGAGATGCCTTATTGAGAGAGGAAGGGGACGTGTGATCTCCCGTGAGGGAGCATGTTCAACAGGGCCACAGTGGCAGGAGAGATGCGCACGTCAGGGGGCAGTAGATGTGACGGGACCGGTAACCCAGCGCCAGGTTGCCAGGGACCCTCTGAAGGGGAGGAGGGGTGTGGAACTAGTCTGTGATGGTCAGAGTTCACGTAAGAACAGTGCTTTGGTGGAAGGAGGGAGGGTAGAAATATAGTTTGGGCCACATTGTAGATACAGAATATCTTCTAAATGGGAACTTGTCCCTCGAATTCTAAGTTTAAACTCATTAAACACTTGGTTAAATGAAACTCGACAAATAATACAAAACATAAAAAAATTATCTTGGAAAATTCAAGCATTAGCTTCTCTTGAATTTTCTTTCTTTCTTTTTTTTTTTTTTTTTTGCTCTCAAATAGGAAGAAAGAAATAGCTTTCTAAGTTATTGTGTAGATTTAAAGGTCAGTCTGGATGAAAAAAGGAGGTTGTTTGCTGTCTGGTGTAATAATTCTGTTTTTATTAAAGCAGATCTCTAAGCTGGAGTAAGGTTTGAAAGCAGTAAGTGCACTAGACAGCACACACCCAGCCAAGTCTCGAGAGACCTTCCGTATAGCTCTGGTCAGAGGGTCGTCTGTCTCTTACCTACCGCAGCCCCCTGGTGTTTTATTTCATCGGTGCTCAAAGAAAGAAATAGTTTCCATATTTTTCTTTCAACATGTATCTCCCCTCCTTCTTGCTTTAAAGAGTAAACTCTTCCTTTGGGAATGGTTGATGATGCTTTATGGCACAGCTTTAGACTTCTGTCTAGTACAAATTCTCTCTTTCAGAATTTGGTTACTTTGGTTCAAATAAATCCTTAACAATAAGCATTTTAAGTTGTGTTACTTTTTAGCATTTTAAAATAAGTTATACTTGATTTATTTAAAATCAATATCCTTAAATATGATTTCCATTTGGAGTTTTAAATGGAAACAAATGCAGCTACCTTGTGTTATGTATACCAAAAGTTAATGTTGGATAAATTGAAAAATCACTAATTGGGTTTATTGCCTACTGAGCAAAATGAATATTTCTGTATTCTCGTACTTGCTAACCTGTGTTCTCTTCTGTTTTACCAAAGCGAAATTTGACACACATGCTAGATGATGTAAATATGAAGTCAAATCAGAGGGAACATCAAAGCATTCAGGTAAAAAAAATATTATCTTTCTTTGCAAAGAATTCCAGTGATTTTTTCTTGTTGTTGTTGTTTTTGGTAGTCGGGTAGAGGGAAAAGAGAGGGAGCAAAAATGTCGGGGGAATGAGTAGGGGAAGCAAAAGTGGCTTGTTATGTTTTGTGACTCCATTTTCTTATCCAGTCCCTTCAGAAAGAATTTACTTTAGATATGAATGTTTGGATCAGTATTATTTTACACAAAGTATTGTTTTAATACATATTAGGAAGCAAATAATTTAACAACTTTACATAGCTTTTTCTTCATTTAAAAGTATTCGTTTGGGCCAGAAATCATAAATTGCTATTTATTGTACATAACTAATTATAACGATAAAATGATACTTGCTAATGTAAGTAAAATAAAATCTGAACTTCTTCTGAAAGTATTCTTATTTTGATTCAGAAAAAAATATTTTTTGTTAACCACACAGCACTGTTTACCTTTTATATTTGGGAAAGGGTTCAAAAAGTAATTGTTATGTGGATTATGTTAGAAAGAAGAACCATAATTAAATAAATGGTTTATCTTATGACTGAAATACCATTAAAATGTAAGTTGAATAGCTGTTTTCCATATGCTGAAACAAAAGTATTTGGGTTTTATAGTTTACTATGTAGTATTAAGAGAGTGAAATATATAGCCTTAAATGAAGACTTAAATGTTTTTTTTTATAGCACTGAAGTGGTGATTAGTTTAACAAAAGCATTAGAATAGTCTTGTAAATTTCAGAGGTGTTAAACAAGTTAAAATGGCATATTCTTCTGCTATTTTCCATTTCCAAGTAGATGATCCTTTTACTTTTTATTAGAATCATGATGGTTTGTTTTTTTTTTTAGGATTTTATGTATTCATCTTTAGAGGGGAAGGGAAGGAGAGAGGGAGAGAAATACCAATGTATGGTTTCCTCTTGTGCATCCCGTGCTGGGAACTGGCCTGCAACCCAGGCATGTGCCCTGACTGGGAATCGAACCGCAATCCTTTGGTTCACAGGCCTGCACTCAATCCCCTGAGCTACACTAGCAAAGGCAGAATTGTGATGGTTTGCTCTCTTATATGTACTTGTATTCACTGGATATTATAAGATTATAATTTTTTATTTCCAATCTATGGATTTATATAATTTGGATATCATTGAAATTATTGTATCTTTATAGTTAAAGCTCTTTTATATACATATATATAATTATATAGTAGCACACTGTTTTTTAAAATTCCTTTCATAAGAATTGGTCTTTTAAGGTTGATCTACCTAGCACCTGTTTGTTATCTTTACTATTTAAGGAATTGGAGCTTGAAAATGGAGATTTGAAAGACAGGTTGAGAAAAATTCAGCAAGAACAGAGAATATTATTGGATAAAGTCAATGGTTTACAACTACAGCTAAATGAGGTAAATAATCTGCATATTAAAAATCCACACTATTTTGCTTCCAGTAATCACCGTTGATAATAAATTGTTAATAATCACTTGTCAAATCAAGTCAGATACTGTGTGCTTAAAGAGCTAAAATTTGGTCATTGCTCTGAGGGAAGTTCTGTCTCCCTGGGGCCTTTACATGAAGCTTTTAGTGTTTGATAGATGAGGGGGGACCGACTAAACCCAGAACTATCTTCTGGATGACGGGCCCATTGTAGTACAGGCTTCCACCACCAGGTGAGTGTTCTAGGAACCCATAGGTGCCAGTGTGCCAGTTGTTGTGAGAGGCTGCGTTCGGCTTGAATCAATTTTTTTGAGGATTTTTTCAACACATTTTCCTGTTTCATGATGGGGATTTACAAGCACCTGCCCACACCTCACTGAGTGTGCAGCAGTTTTTGACCAAAAAGAGCACGACCCCCATGCCCCTCCCTCCCTATCCGCCTGATTGCCCAAGCAACTTTTTTTTTTTGTTTCCCTGGATGAAAAAAGTCCTTAAAGGGAAACGTTTTGCTGATATGGATGAGATTCAACGAAAAATAGCAGAAGCACTAAAAAGGCATTAAAATCGATGAGTCCAAAACCTGTTTTGAGCAGTGGAAAAAGGTCTCCATAGGTGTGTTGCGTAAAATGAAGAGTACTTTGAAGGTGATGGAAGTTTAAACATGTCAGAATACACAATTTTTTATAAATAAATTCCATTTTTGGGGGGTCACCCTCTCACAAGAACAGAAAGTCATGTTGGCATGTAGCAGTACCAAAGGACTTCATTGTAGTGGGACTGTGGGATTGTAGAGGAAAGGGCAGACAGAGTGTGAGGAGGAGCAGGTGGGGGTCGATCATTGATGGGTTTCCAGAAGAAGCAAAGGTGCTTCTGCACCTGGAGGGTGAGGAGAATAAATGACAGCGCAGCAGAATCGGGTGGGCACTAAGACTGGGGCATTCCTGTTCCCACTCTTAAAGAAACGTGCTGGTCTTTTTAAAGGATATGTGCCATGCTTAAGCCTTTTAATGAACTTCCAAGAATGAAAATACATTTCCTTTTTTTTTCTTTTTTTCAATTTAGGAAGTAATGGTTGCTGATGATCTGGAAAGTGAGGTAGGATGATCAGTTCTACTTTAAAGCTGTGAAATGTTATGGAAATTGATGATATTTCAGTAGAGGTTTAAGTCCTGAATTGAGATGGAGACCAAGATTCTATTTATTTATAGTTATTGGTCAGAGGGGAAAAAAAGCTTACATGTGACTGTAAAAGAGCATTTAAAAAATTATTTATTTATTTATCTTTAGAAGGGAAGGGAAGGAGAGAAATATCAATGTATGGTTGCTTCTGGTGCATCCTCTGCTGGGAACTGGCCCCTGCTGGGTACTAGCCTGCAACCCAGGCATGTGCCCTGACGGGGAATCAAACTGCGATCTTTTGGTTCGTCAGCCCGTGCTCAATCCACTGAGCTACACCAGCCAGGGCTAGAGCATTTTGAAAATAGTGGCATGGATTATCGTTGACATTTTGTTGTTATCACCTCTGAGTATCTCATTTTCTGTGATGTTTTTCATGAAAAGACGTAAAATTCTAAACATTTTAAATAAAATATCTGAAAATAATATTTAAGACAAACAGGAATTTTGAATTTTTCATAATATTGTTTGTATATATTGCATATTTTATTAGTATATTTAAAGAAATTGTTAACTCTGCTAATAGTTAAAAATCCAGTATGCTAGAGATTTCATTAACTGCAGCCCTCAAAGTAATTCGAACTCATGTTTCCCAAAACACATTTTAAATTCAGTTTCAAGCACAGTGTGATTTTGTTCTGTATTTATTCCTTTCTACTTCAGAAAGAAAAGCTGAAGTCCCTTTTGGCGGCTAAAGAAAAGCAACATGAAGAAAGTTTGAGAACTATCGAGGCTCTGAAAAATAGATATAAATATTTCGAGGTATAGAAAAGCTTAAATAAACTATTTCATATAATTCGGATAGTGTTAAAGGGCTTGGAGTCAGATGTGAATTTGTGTTATCATTCGTTTTTTTATAGTTTAAATATATTGACCTTGGGTAGATTTTTATTTAAAATTTCTGAGCTCGTTACCTTTTGGCAAAATTGGAGTTACTGTGCCTTTTTCCAGTTGTTGTAAAGGGTAAATGAGATCATTGAAATTGACTGGCATGTAACTGACATTGGGTTTGCTTCCAGTTTCTCATCCCAGCCTTCTTCATTGTCCATTCTTACCATTTAAAAAGTTTTTTTTAATCTGTAAATTTACAATAATTATGATGGCAGGAATAACAAAGCATTATATCAGTGAATAGTGCTATTTCCAGGATTATCTCAGGAAACATTTCATACCTATCTAGATTAAGTAGAACACATTGTTTGATGAAGAATAGGGTGTTAAGAAAGCTCAGATTATGTACTAGTCTTTGGTTGGATCAATTAACTTTTAGTTTTTCCAAGGCCATGTTTTTCTAAAAAAAAATTTTATTAAAAATTAAAAAGTATACATGCTCAAGAGTATTAGTTGAAAATTTTTCACAAATTGAACATATACCCAATCAAGAAACAGTATTATCAATATCCAAAGGCTTCTCACACTTGTTTCCTGTCAGTACTCACACTCTCTGCCCCAAGGGGGACCATTCTCCTGACTTTTAACTGCATAGATTTATTGTGCAAGGACATAATATGTGTTTTATAAATGTCATTCATCACTGGGGAATTGCTGAAGAGGGCGGCTTTATCCTTATTCAGGAACATACCATATTTTTCAGACTATAAGATGCACCCCCCCATTTGGCCCCTGCATTTGGGAGGAATAATGGTTGTTAATGCTGCTGTTAAGTTCTGCTTACATTGGTGAAATATTATGTTATTTTATGTTATTAAATATTTTACCACATTTTTTGCTTCGAAAAATTTTTTCTACTTTCCTCTAAAACCTAGATGTGTCTTATGTTCCCAAAAATATGGTAGCTCTGAAGTACATAACAAAAGTAATTTTTTGAATTTTGATTTTCAATTATAGTTGACATTCAATATACTTTATATTAGTTTCATGTATACAGCATAGTTGTTAGACAGTTATATAATTTATAAAGTGATCCCTATGATAATTTAGGCACCATACACAGTTAGTACAGTATTACTGACTATATTCCCTGTGCTCTACTTTACATCCCCATGACTTTTGTTACTACCCATTTGTTGTTCTTAATCTCTTCACTTTTCCCCTCAGCATCCCAGCCCCGTTCCTCTCTGGGACTACCAGCTTGTTCTCTGCATCTGTAACTCAGTGTCTATTTCATGTTCTTTCATTTTGCTCTTTAGATTCCACAGATAAGTGAAATGATTTGGTATTTGTCTTTCTCTGACATATTTCACTTAGCACAATACCCTCTAGTTCCATCCACATTGTTATAGATGGTACAATTTTATTCTTTTTTACAGCCTCGTTATATTCCATTGTACGTATGTACTACATCTTTTTGATCCGCTCATCTACTGATGGGTTGCTTCCATATTGTGGGTATTGTAAATAACACACAATGAACATAGGGGTGCATATATCTTTTCAAATTAGTGTTTAGGGTGTCATTGGACATATACTCAGAGGTGGAGTCACTGGGTCATAAGGTAGTTCTGTTTTTAATTTCTCCATAATGTTTTCCATAGTGGCTGTACCAGTCTGCATTCTCACCAACAGTGCATGAAGATTCCCTTTTCTTTGCCAACACTTGTTTGTTGAATTACTGATGATAGCCATTCTGACAGTCATAAAATAGTAACTCGTAGTTTTAGTTTGTATTTCTCTACCGATCAGTGATGTTGCTCTCCTTTCCATTGTGTCTATTGGCCATCTGTATGTTCTCTTTGAAGAACTGTCTATTCAGGTCCTCTGCCCATTTTTTAATTGGATTGTGTGTGTGTTTTGGTGTTGAAATGTATGAATTCTTTATCAGTTTTTGATATTAACCCCTTACCTGATGTATCACTGGCAAATATTTTCCTCCATTCAGTGGTTGTCTTTTTATTTCATTGATAGTTTCCTTTGCTGGGTAAAACCTTTTTAGTGTAATGTCCCATTTCTTTATTATTATTATTATTATTATTTTTGTTTCCCTTGCCTGGGGAGATATATCAGAAAAAAATGCTGCTAAGAGAAATGTCAGAGAGTTTATTGCCTGTGTTTTCTTCTAGGAGTTTTATGGTTTTGAGCTTTACATTTGTCTTTAATCCATTTGAGTTCATTCTTGCGGGTGGTGTATGAAGATGGTGTAGTTTCTTTTTTGTTTTTTTCTTTTTTTGCCATGCATCTGTCTGATATTCCAAACACCACCTATTGAATAGACTGTCTTTACCCTATTGTATGTTCTTGTCTTCTTTGTCATATATTAATTGACCACATGGGTGTGGGTTTATTTCTGGGCTCTCTGTTCTGTTCCATTGATCTTTGTGTCCCTTTTTATGCCAGTACCATGCTATTTTGATTATTGTGGCCTTGTAGTATAGTTTGATATTAGGTTCTGTGACACCTTCAACTTTGTTATTCTTTTTCAAGGCTTCTGTGGCTATTTAGGATCTTCTCTAGTTTCATGTAAAATTTTGAGTTCTAGTTCTGTGAAAAATGCCATTGGTATTTTGATAAGGATTGTGTTGAATCTACAGATAGCTTTGGATAGTAGGGACATTTTAATGATGTTAATTCTTCTCATCTATGAACGTGGTATATACTTTCATTTATTTGTATTTTATTTAGTTTCTTCAGTGGCTTGTAACTGTTCAAGTATGTGTCTTTTACATCTTTGGTTAACTTTATTCCTAGGTTGTTTGTTTTTTTTTTTTGATTCAGCTGTAAATGGGATTGTTTATTTTTTCTTTCTGATCATTATTGGTGAATAAAAGTGCAGCCAACTTCTAAATATTTATTTTGTATCTCGCTACTTTACTAAATCATTTATCAGTTTTAGTAGTTTTCTGGTGGAATCTTTAGGGTTCTCTCTATATAATATAATGTCATACACAAATATGGACAGTCTTACTTCTTTCTTCACAATTGGGTGTCTTTTATTTCTTTTTCTTGTCTGATTGCTGTGGTGAGGACTTTCAATACTATGTTGAATAAAAGTGGTGAAAGTGAACATCTCTTGTTCCTGATCTTAAGGAGAATATTTTTAGCTTTTCCCCATTGAGTATGGTGTTAACTGTGTGTGTGTCATTTACAGTCTTTCTTATGTTGAGATGTGTTCCCTCTTATCCCACTTTGCTGACCACTTTTGTCATAAATAGCTACTAGATTTTGTCAAATTCTTTTTCTGCATTTATTGATATCATGATTTTCATCCTTTATTTTGTTAATGTGGTATATCACAATTGATTTGCAGTTATTGAACCATCCTTGCATCCCACAAATAAATCTCACTTGATCACGGTGTATGTTTTTTTTTATGTATTGCTAGATTCAGTTTGCTGATATATTGTTAAGGATTTTTATATCCATGTTCATAAGGGATATTGGCTTATAATGATTTTTTTATAATGTCTTTGTCTGGTTTCAGAGTCAGGATAATATTGGCCTCATAAAATGAGCTTGGGAGCATTTCTTTCTCTTGAAATTTTTTAGCTTTTCTAAATAGTTTAAGAAGGGTAGGTGTTCTTTTTATTTAATTTTTGGGGCAGGGGATGTTTGGTAAACTCACCTGTGAAGAGATTCAGTCCAGAACTTTTGCTTGTTGGGATTTTTTGATTATTGCTTTGATCGTGTTGGTTATAATTGGTCTGTTTAGATTTTTCGTTTCTTCTTGATTCATTCTTGAAAGACTGTATGTTTCTTGGAATTTATCCATTTCTTCCAGATTGTTCAGTTTGTGGGCATATAATTGTTCATAGTATTTTCTTATAATCCTTTATATTTGTGTGGTACCAATTGTAGCTTTTTCTTATTTCTGATTTTATTTATTTGGGTTCTCCATAATTTTTTAAAAAGATTTTATTTACTTATTTCTAGAGAGAGGGGAAGGGAGGGAGAAAGAGAGAGACAAACATCAATGTGTGATTGCCTCTCACGTGGCCCCCACTGGGGACCTGGCCCACAACCCAGGCATGTGCCCTGACTGGGAACCGAACTGGCGCCCCTTTGGTTCACAGCCCCCCGCCTCACACAAAAGTCTATTTTGTGTGATATAAGCATTGTGACCCCCACTTGCTCTGTTTCTATTTGCATGAAATATCTTTTTCTATCCTTTACTTTCAGTCTGTGTGTTTCTTTTGATTTGGAGTGGGTTTCTTATAGACAGCATATATATGGGTGTCTGTTCAGCTGCCCTATGTTATTTGATTGGAGGATTTAGCCATTTGCATTTAAAGTGATTATTGTTAGATATGTAGTTGTTGACATTTTATAATCCATATTTATGTTATTTTTTTCCTTTTTCTTCTTAAGTACTTTTAACATTTCTTTTAGTGTTGATTTGGTGATTAGTAACTCCTTTAGCTTTTCTCATCTGTGAAACACTGTATCTTACCTTCAATTTTAAATCATGGCTTTGTTGGGTAAAGTAGACTTGACTGTAGGTCCTTGCTTTTCATCACTTTGAATTTTGTGTCCATTTCTTCTAGCCTGAAAATTTTTTGTTGAGAAACCAGCTGACAGTCTTATGGGAGCTCCCTTGTAGGTAACTAACTGTCTTTCTCTTGTTGCTTTTAAGATTCTCTTTTTGTCTTTAACCTTTGTAATTTTAACTATGATGGGTGTTGGTGTGGTCCTCTTTTAGTTCATCTTGTCTGAGACCCTCTGTGCTTTCTTGTACTTGTGTATCTTTTTTTTTTTTCACCAGATTTGGGAAATTTTGAATCATTATTTCTTCAAATAGGTCCTTAATCCCTTGCTCTCTCTCTTTTCTTTCTGGCATCCCTATGGCGCAGATGCTGTTGTACTCAATGTTGTCCCGGAGAGCCCTTAAATTATCTATATTTTTCTCATTTTTTAATTTCTTTGTTTTACTTTTTTGCTGCTCTGTGTGGGTGTTTTCCACTCCTATGTATTTTAAATTGCTGATTCAATCCTCTGCTTCATCTGTTCTGCTGTTCATTTCTTCTATTGTAGTCTTTATTTTGGTTATTGTATTCTCCATTCTGACTGCTTCTTTTTTATGTTTTCTGTGTCCTTTTTTATGCCTGTTATCTATCTCTTTGTTGAAGTTTTCTCTAAGTTTTTTGGCCATCCTTGTAACCATTGTTTTGAACTCTCTGTCTGGTAGATTCCTTACCTCCATTATTTAGTTTTTCCTTTGGCGAGTTCTCCTGGTTTTCCATTTGGGACATGTTTATTTGTCTCCCCATTTTTCCTGCCTTTCTGCGTTTGTTTCTATGGATTAGATAGAGCTGTTATGTCTCCCAGTCGTGGTAGGGTGGCCTTATGTAGTAGGTGTGCTGTGGGCTCCAGTGACATAGTCACCTGATCACCTGATCCAAGTGCTTGAGGTGTGTTGGTCATGTGTTTCCTACCATGTAGCTGAGTATTGGTTGCTGTTGGCACATTCGTGGGTGGTGGTTGGCCCTCAGGCTGGCTGGGTATGAGAATTGGTCATGATGACTATGTATGACCTGCTACACAGGGTCTGACGCCACAGAATGGAATTTGCCACAGCAGAGTCTAGAGTCATCACATAGTGTATTGGTTCTGGGGACCTTTGGGGAAGAACTCCGCTGCAGATTAATATCAGATGCTGTCTGCGACCAGGCCCGGGGCTACCTGTTAAGAGTTACAAGGTGGTCCACGGTTGGTAGCTGCTTATGCTGGGCCTGGGTGCATGTGGAAGGTGCCAAGCTATGAACTGAGGCTGGCTGCCACCAGTACGTGGCCTGGCATAGGTTGGCAAAAGGCACAAGGTACTCTAAGACCTTCTGCTGCCTGTTGGCTACCTGCAAGGTCCGACCACTGAAAGAGCCTAGGGTGGTACGCAGGGTGGGTGAGGCAGTTCTCAGTGAGTCACCAGGGTGGTGCAAGTGGTGTTCACCAGATCGACGCAGATTCAGACTTTGCATTTACTGGGTCTGAGGCCACTCAGTGAAAGTCTCAGGGTACATCGAGGCCAGACATCACCTCCCTGGGGCCTGTGGACCTGTGTGGTGGGGTCTCAAGATGTCCATAGGTTGGAGCTAGTAGAGTTCACAGGCAAATGCAGATTAAGATTTGGCTATGCAGAGGGAGGCCTCAACAAAAGAAAGGTGGCCCTTGCCTTGAAGTGATGTGACTTGGTTTCTCCCTCTGTGCCTCAGCACCCCCAGAGCTTGACTGAAATTTCTTGAGAGTTTTTTGACAGATGGCATGCAGGCCCAGGCTGGTTGCAGCAGACAGAGCCTTGGGTGGTACACAAGTTGGGCAGGGTGGGGGCTCAGGGAGTCATCAGGATGGAGCTAGAGTAGTCCCCAAACATGGCACATGGCATTAGCTCACCAGGCTGATGCCATGTTTGGGGAGGGTCCAACTCCGGAAGGTAGCAGCCTTGGGCTGGGCAGGAGAACTCAACACAAAGACATTGGCGGCAGTCCCTCTAGCCCTCACCCTGAAGCCACACATATTAGTCTCTCTGATGACTGCTGGAGCCCAAGGTGAGTGCCTGCAAGTGGGTGTTTGTGCACTGACCCTGTAAGAGATGTCTGGGTTTCCAGCAGCCTTCCATCTCACCCTGGTGGATGGAACTCCACTGACTTTCACAGCCAGATGTTTTGTGGGCTCCTCTTCCTGGCACTGGTGGTCCAGGCTGGGAAGGCCCCTTGGTTCTCAGGGGGAACCTTTGCAGCTGAGATATCCCTCCCGATTCTCCACCACCACACCCAATGGGCTGGGTACAGGGCCAGCCCATTTCATGTCTCCACCCCTGCCACCAACCTCTATGTACTTTCTTTGGCAAATGCTTAGTTATAGGTCTTCTGTTCAGATAGTCTTCAGATGGTTATTCAGGTTTATTGTTCTATAATTTAACTGTAATTTTGATATGGTCATGGCAGGAGCTAAGTGCAACTTCCGCCTACTCCCTTCTTGGATTCCTCCATGACTAATCAATAAATTTTTTCTTTGTAAATATAAAAAAATAAGCGTATAGCTTTTAAAAAGAATGTAAAAACACAGATGAATCTCACGGACGGAATGTTGCATGGAAGAAATCAGACTCGAAGAGTGCACACTATATGATTACACTCTTACGTAGTTCAGAATGAGACAAAACTAATCCATGGTGACAGCCGTCAGAACAGAGACTGTCTTTGGTGAGGGGTCTCTGGCGAGCGGTCACTGGTGAGGGGTCACTGGCAAGCTTGTGCAGGAAGAAGCTGTGGTGGTACTGGAAGAGGACGTCTGTGGCACGGTTGCAGTTGCACAAAGTAGAGTTGTGCAGAAATTCATTGCACTGTGCACCAAGTATTTGTGCACTTTATTGCAAATGCATTATACTCTGATACATTTAAAAGAGTAAAAATGGTGATTTTATTTATGTGACTGAATTCTGAAGAGTATTTAGAAACAGTTTTGTAAGCGAAAGCATTATCTAGTATGATGGCCTCTGTCTTTTCCACATTTGAAGACCGTTTAATGTTAGTAGTGAACCTACTAGTACCTAACATTTCATACTTCCAACGATGTGCCAGAAACCTCTCTGTGCGCTTTACTTGCATTAATAACTACATCGAATCTCTGTGGTAGGTGTTGTTATTATCCCCACTTCGTAAGTGAGGATATTGAGGCACAGAGTGACACACCGTGAGGGGTTTTACAAATAGTGAGCGGCAGAGCCGGAACTTGACCCCAGGTGGCCTGGCTGCTTCGTGCTCTTAACTACTGTACCAGTGCCCCACTCAGAATGGCTTGGACAAGAAAATACAGATGCGTGTGTGGGCTCTTTGAAGTGTCCATCAAGTTCGGCACCTATATTGGGTACTGTTTATGTATTACTGTTTTTCTAATAGTAACCCCTCATGTGGTAAGAATAAAATGGTTTTATGCAGTTTTAGATGAAATTAAAGCAAGTCTGTAACTTTCAATGAGGTTATAATAAACTGTACAAAAATACCATTTTTTCTTGTAAAATACACACTTATTTTAGAAAAATTAGAAAATGCAGTTAAACTGAAAGCAGAACATGAGCGTTCCTGCCGTTCCAGCGCTCTCCACACCCGGGCCTGCCCCCTGAGACCTTCTCCCCTGCCTGTGCCACTGCACATCTCGTGGGGGGCCATTGTGCATTCTGTTTGGTAACTCTTTTCACTCAGTATAATGGGGACACTCTGTCCAGTTAATACATATTCATTATGATGAATTTTTGTACTAGAAATAATTTTTTACTTTCAAAAAGAAAATTATAGGGCCCACTTTGTATGTGACTTAGTATTTATGAAAGCAGCGATTTAAAACTGAGAATTCATCTCTACTGTATTATCTCACATGCATAAAAATCTTCATAAACTTCAAACAGAATTGCTGTGTCATGTGTGATATTTAATATGTAGGTATTTCTCATGTTTATAGAAAAATATGAGAAAATACGGATTTTTTAGAATGAGGCTAATTGTGTTATGATAAAAGTATTTCATTTGCATAATCAAGGAAAGGTAATAAACCCAAACTAAGTTTTTTGACACGCTTATGTTCATAGGCCTCCCCCCACCCACCCATTTATAACTCCATTTGGTAACTGTTTCAAACTCTACTATTAAATATTACATAGAACAAAGAGCTTAACTAAGTTCACAGGCGTATTTCTATACCTTTGGGGCAATAAGAATTGGTAGATGTAACATTAATTTAGTTATACAACTATAGACTCTTTATTGTGGTTACCTACGTCAGAGTTCAACACATAACTATTAGTTCTAGTACACACAGATACACAAACGTAAATTTACATATCCATATCTTCACTCTTGAAGGTATAATGTTTTAAACTATGTGTTAGATTCTTTGTATTTGGCTTACTTGGGAAAATGAGCAACCCAGATATATTTTATTCAGGGTAAAGTTCCTCTCTTCTTTCCCTCCCTCTTTGATAGATGTAGTACTGAGTATAGGTTTTTGCCTCAATTTCATTTCCTGCTCTCTGTCTCCTTTCGCCTTCAAAATTAATGGGTATTCTATAAATTCTGAAAGAAGAGGTTACTACTAAATTTCACAGTCAGCGAGGCAGGGTTCGCACTCCTGGCAGCGGTAAAGTAATATGGTGCAAATTGGCATTTCCTTCCTTTTGGGGAAAAGAAGCAGCAAAGAATATACATTGAAAAGTATTCATGGGGAGGGCCGTGGGCTGGAATGGCAGTAAAAGACAGGAAACTGTACATGAACAACAGTTAAAATAAAATTTAAAAAAATTATTCAGTTCATTTGGAGCTCACTTTTTTTCTGTTGCACAATAAAGTTTTTCCTTGAACACTTGGCTGCTGTTATTAAAATGCTTAGTGAAGTAGTTTATTCCCTGCTGATTGTTGCCGGTGCTGGGTCTTTGCGGGTTCTAGCAGAATAATACTCGGGAGAAACAAGGAATGTTTAAAATGTGGTTTTAATGACTGGATCATTTAGAGATAAATTAGGTACAAAATATAACAAAAGGAAGTGGTATTCACCTAAAATGTTTAAATTTATACTTTTGATTTCAGAGTGATCATGTTGGATCAGGAAGTCATTTCAGTAACCGTAAGTGTAAAAATGTAGATTATCATTCCAGTTCACCCAGTTTAAGCAAAGACTGTTTATGCCTATTAATTTTTCTACCTGTATGTGCTAATGCTCTTGCTGCTAAACTTCATCCAACTACTTGTGTGTTACGTACCTCAACACATGGAACTCTAGCCTCTAACGTAAAATCTCGTCATCACTGAGCTTTCCATGGGACATATTTTAAACATTGTATATGGTGTATTACCAAGTGTGCCTTGTTGGTTAGTAGACGTATCTCTTGTGATAGTTGGGGCTTGCTTTTTGTGGAAATGTACATGGTTTTCAGATTTGGAGAAATCTATGGATATAGTCAAAATTCAGGTACTAATCTTAAAAATTAGTTTAGAAGTTCCATAAACATTTATTTTAAGAGTATATACATAATTAATCTTCACTTTTGTTTCTTGCCTTTCAATTTTAAACAATTTCTCTAGAACATCTTTTGCCTCTTATTGAGTATTAATATTTATCCAGTCAATTGCAATAACACCATTTTTATTTTGACTGATTACAAGGTACATATATAATAACTGTGGAGCTTATTTAATTTGACAGTGTTATATATTTCTAAAAGCAAACTTAAAATCTATTAAGAAGTGTATCGATACTTAGGAAAAGAATGTATATCATAGAACAGAGATAATTTTATACTATAACTCATGCTTCTCTTTTGTTTGAAAAGTAAAGGAAAGATAATAACACCCAAATGAATACTTAGCCTACTTTGGAATGGATATTGAAGTTGACATCATTTATTTGGATTTATTTAGGAAAAGAAGATATGCTTCTTAAACAAGGTCAAATGTACATGACAGACTCACAGGTAATACCACTTTTTAATACAAAAATTATAAAAAACATATCTGTCTTTAAAAAAGAATGATTTTTATGTTTATCAAAAATTTATACACCAAATATGGTTTTCATTTTTAAAAAACTAAGTTGGTCTGGCATTCTTTCGCAGATAATGCTGTCTCTGGTGCCCCCTAGTGCATTTCTGATGACAGTGGCTTAAATAAAAGATTTGAATGAACAATTTCATGGTCTTTACAGTAAGCCTCTATTACAGCAGTGGTTAACTCTTCATATTTTCCCATAAAAAGAGGAAAACATGTATGAATAATTAAAGAACCATTTGTTTTGACCTTGAAATATGTATGTATATTTACCTTGCTTTTAACTTGCTGTGTTTTAGAAATTCGCCTCAAAATAAATAAAGCTTCCAAGAAGGTAGTGTTGTCTGATTTTCTTACTTGTTTATCTGTTCCTCACTTTTAGTTTCCAGTAGTAACAAGGTTTACATGCCTAATGCCTCTTATGGACTTCAGAACTGATAAGTATTTGGGCTTTAGAGGCTTTTTTATATGCCTTCGTCTGTAGACACAGTGCATTAGTGTGCATGATGTCTAAAAGCATTTGAAGCTGGAAACTTCTAAGGTGAGAGAATGGATATTAATCAACTGAATGATATTTAAGAAGATTAGATAATATTTGATCATAGTAAAACAAGTATGGAAATTGGGCAGCTGTGCAAGTAACTTGTTGGTAAATTTTAGTAGTCTTAGTCTAAAGATAATCAATAAGTTGAAAGGTAATTGGAAGCAGACTGAGGCTGGGAAATTATCCCATGTTGTAAATTCTCTTCTCGATCCAGGGAGGGGTAGTGTAGCTTGAACTGCACATGCTGAAATAGTACAGTGGGTCAGCTGCGCCTCTGGGCATTTGAATCACAGTTCCGCCATCTTTCCAGCTCTCAGTCATACGGACTGGGAGGCGTTCTGAAAGGCACATCACCGCAGCCACCCAAAGAGAACCCCAAGTTCAGTTCAAACTTCTATTGGTTGGTGACGGTGGGACTAGGAAAACCATATTTGTGCAATGCCAGTCTGACGGGTGAATTTGAGAAGAAGTATGTAGCCACCCTGAGCGTGGAGGTCTACCCCTCTGGTGTTCCACACCAACAGAGGGTCCATCAAGTTCAACACGTAAGACACGGGGGGCCAGGAGGAGTTGGTGGGCTGAGGGATGGCTACTAACATCCAAGCCCGGCGTGCCAATATAATGTTTGATGTCACTTCAAGAATGTGTCTTCCTGGCATGGAGATCTGGTACGAGTGTCTGAAAGCATCCCTATCATCCTGTGTGACAACTAAGTGGATGTTAAGGACAGGAGAGTTAAGGCAAAATCAATTGTCTCCCACTGAAAGAAGAATCTTCAATACTATCACATTTCTGCCAAAAGTAACTACAACTTTGAAAAGCCCTTTCTCTGGCTCACTAGAAAACTAACTGGAGCCCTGGCTGGTGGTGGCTCAGTGGATTGAGTACCAGCCTGCGAACCTAAGTGTTACAGGTTCAATTCCCAGTCAGGGCATGAGCCTGGGTTGTAGGCCAGGTCCCCAGTTGGGGGGTGCACAAGAGGTAACCACACATTGATGTTTCTCTCCCTCTCTTTCTCCCTCCCTTCACCTCTCTCTAAAAATAAATAAAACATTTTCAAAAAAGAAACTAATTAGAGACCCTAACTTGGAGTTTGTCACCATGCCTGCTCTTGCCTGTCATGGACCCAGCTTTGGCAGCAGAGTCTGAGTGTGACATGACCTTGAGGTTGTCAGACCACTGCTCCCCCGGATGAGGGTGACACCTTGTGAGCAAGGGAAGCTGGAGCCCAGCATCAGGCATCTAGTTTTATAGGCAGCTGTGGTGTCACCTGCGCAGCACATTGGCCACTTTGTCACATAGCTGAGCAGAGCCTGTGATCTTTAGGATGCGGGAGATGAACGGACTTGGGACTGAGTGTGGCAGCTCAAAAGTACCCTCATTTTTTGGACCTGCGTATATAGCTATTTTGGAACACGGTTGTTTCCTTAGTGAGTTTCAGATATAAGACCGCTGCAGCCGCATCACAGTATTCAAGGTGAAACCTTGTTTGTTTCTGTCATGCTCATTCCTTTTCACTTAGAGTCAGAATAAAGTTGTATTTCACCTAACAAAAATGAAATAAAATAGTGGAATATATGCATAACACATGACTTTCATCAATGAATTGGTACTTGTAAAGAGCCCTTATTGTAATAGGCTGTGTGGGGAAAAAATACAAATTGTAAAATTTAGTCTTTCATGATTATATGTTTCACTGAGAAGTTTAATTATACTTCTTTTTTGTCAGCATTTACTAGAAGGGAACAAGATATCAATCAAACATTGTAGTAAGATTGAATGCAAAGTTCTAATTTATCTTTCTGTTTGAGAGAAGAAAATGTGTTGCTTTTTTGCTGGTTGATTAACATCATTCTCTTGACTACTCTCATACTAGCTGGGTTTATTTTGGTGGTATTTTTATGACTTAGGAACATAATCTTGGAGTTAACAACAAGGATACTCAGAAGTCAGATATTTGTTAGAAATTAAATATTTTTAGTTAAAAAAGAACCCTTTTTTAAGGGTTCTGATGGCTTCAGAATTTGAAGTTCTAAGCACATTATATGTCCTAAAATATAGAGGTAATGCACGTGTATTGATTGAGCTAATAGTCGTGTGTGGGTCAGGGATCGTGAACAGGGAAAGACACGACAGTTTCCAGAGCCCAGAGCTATTTTCTTTGATCTGCTAGAAATACACATAAGTGAGCAGACTTCCAAAATGTCACTGCTTAAGTGTGTATTAAGGAAATCATACCCAAAACTGTTTTTCTTACCTCATACATCAGTAGTATATTTTTCCAAAATACTAGTCTGAAAACCTTTTGACTACTGATGTTCCGGGTCCTGTATAAGTTTGGCAAGTAAGGAAGTGTCTTTGGCTTTTGTGATTGATACCTTTCCCCTCCTTTGCAGTGTACGTCCACAGGCATGCCAGCTCATATGCAAAGTAGATCTATGTTAAGACCGCTGGAGCTGTCCTTACCCAATCAAACCTCGTATTCTGAAAATGAAATTTTAAAGAAAGAGTTGGAAGCAATGAGAACTTTCTGCGATTCAGCAAAGCAGGACCGCCTCAAGCTGCAGAACGAGCTGGCACACAAGGTGGCGGAGTGCAAAGCGCTAGCGCTCGAATGCGAAAGGGTCAAGGAGGACTCCGATGAACAGATAAAGCAACTGGAAGATGCACTGAAAGATGTGCAGAAGAGAATGTATGAGTCAGAAGGGAAAGTGAAACAAATGCAGACGCATTTTCTTGCCCTTAAAGAGCATCTTACCAGTGAAGCGGCTACAGGGAATCACAGGCTAACAGAGGAGCTGAAGGATCAGTTGAAAGACATGAAAGCAAAATATGAAGGTGCTTCAGCAGAAGTGGGAAAATTAAGAAACCAAATCAAGCAAAATGAGATGTTAGTGGAAGAGTTTAAGCGGGAAGAAGGCAAGCTGAAAGAGGAAAATAAGCGACTGCAGAAGGAATTCAGTACGTGTGAATCGGAGCGTGAGAAGAAAGGTAAGAAAGTCACAGAGGTGGAAGCCCAGTTAAAAGAACTGCTAGCAAAGTTGGCCCTTTCCATTCCAGCAGAAAAATTTGAAAGCATGAAGAGCTTATTATCGAATGAAGTAAATGAGAAGACAAAAAAGTTAGTTGATATGGAGAGAGAATATGAAAGATCACTTAGTGAAATTAGACAGTTAAAGAGAGAACTTGAGAACAGTAAGGCCAAGCTTTCTCAGCATGTCAGACCAGAGGAACTTGAGCAGCTCAAGAGCAGGTTAGAACAGAGATCAGGAGAACTTGGGAAGAAGGTCACCGAGTTAACGTCGAAAAATCAGGCCTTACAAAAGGAAATTGAAAAGGCTAATCTGGATAATAAGCTCCTCAGCCAGCAAGTGCATAACTTAACAACTGAGATGAGAAATCATTATGTTCCTTTAAAAGTAAGTGAAGAAATGAAAAAGTCGCATGATACAATTGTTGGTGATTTGAATAAAAAGCTTTTAGATGTAACACAAAAATACACAGAAAAGAAGTTGGAGATGGAGAAATTGCTGATGGAAAATGACAATTTACGTAAAAATGTTAGCCGCCTGGAAACTGTGTTCATACCTCCTGAGAAACATGAAAAAGAGATAATGGCCCTGAAATCCAATATAGTTGAACTTAACAAACAGCTGTCTGAACTTAATAGCAAATGTGGCGAAGACCAAGAGAAACTATATTCACTCATGTCTGAAAACACTACACTGAAAAAGACCATGAGTAATCAGTACGTGCCAGTTAAAACCCACGAAGAGATTAAAACTGCCCTGAGTGGCACATTAGATAAAACTAACAGGGAATTATTAGATGTGAAGAAAAAATTTGAGCATGTAAACCAAGAATTCATGAAAATAAAAGATGAGAATGAAATATTAAGAAGAAACCTGGAGAACACTCAGAACCAAATAAAAGCTGAGTACATCAGCCTTCGAGAGCATGAGGAAGAGATGCGCGCTGTCAGCGAGCGCGCGAGGAAGGCGCAGGATGACCGGGCCGACATCCTGGCCAGCTACAGAAGAGGCCAAGAAGAGATTGTGACGCTGCAGGGCGAAATCGAAGCCCAGAAAAAAGAACTCGACACCATCCAAGAATGCATTAAACTAAAATATGCTCCACTTGTCAGCTTTGAAGAGTGTGAGAGGAAATTTAAGGCAGTAGAGAAAGAACTAAAAGAACAGTTATCAGAGCAGACACAGAAGTGTAGTACCAGGGATGAGGAGAACAAGAAGTGCAAGCAAGAGAATGACAAGTTAAAGGAGGAGATCTGCACTCTTCAGAAGGAGTTAAAGGATAAGAATGCTCTCGTTGAGAATTCTCATGAAACGGAAAGAGCGTTAAGCAGAAAGACAGAAGAGCTGAACAGGCAGTTAAAAGACCTGTCACAGAAATACATGGAGGTGAAGAGCGAGAAGGAGAGACTAGTAGAAGAAAATGCCAAACAGGCTTCTCACATACTCACAGCACAGACACTTTTGCAAAAGCAGTATGTTCCATCGGAACAGGTGGAGGCCCTGAAAAAGTCCCTCAATGGCACAATTGAGAAGCTGAGGGAAGAACTGAAGAATAAGCAGCAGTGTAACGAGAAGGAGCAGCAGACAGTGAGCACCCTGCGTCAGCTGCTGGAGAACCAGAGGAGCGCCTCTGTGCCACTGGCAGAGCACTTGCAGGTGAAGGAAGCCTTTGAGAAAGAACTTGGGATCCTGAAAGCTGGCTTGAGAGCCAAGGAAGAAGAAAACCAACACAAAACTGAAGAAGTCTCCAAACTCCAGTCAGAGGTTCAGAATAGTAAACAAGCATTAAAAAAATTAGAGACCAGAGAGGTGGTTGATTTGTCTAAATATAAAGCAACGAAAAGCGATTTGGAGACACAGATTTCCAACTTGAATGAGAAATTGGCCAACCTGAATAGAAAGTACGAAGAAGTGTGTGAGGAGGTTTTGCATGCCAAAAAGAAGGAACTGTCTGCAAAGGATGAGAAAGAATTACTCCATTTCAGCATCGAGCAAGAAATCAAGGATCAGCAGGAGCGGTGCGACAAGTCATTGTCAACCATCACAGAGTTACAGAGGAGAATACATGAATCTGCTAAGCAGATCGAAGCGAAAGATAATAAGGTAGGCCCTGTGTAGTGTGTGTGCCTTTGCACTGGAAACCGCAGAGCAAATGGAGTTTTTCAGCATCCTGCAGGCAGGTTAACAAAAGCATTCACATATTAAATGCCACCCTCAAGTTTAACTACTGGTGTGCAAGAAAATTTGGAATTGAATAAAAAACTATAGTTACAGGAAAATCAAAAGCATTTTGAGTTTTGTTTCCCCAGCTGGTACAACCAAAAATTGAGGAAAGATGAGATGCAAGGGTCAGGTACATCACAGTGAATCCAGTGGGTTTGGGGGTACCTGAAGAACAGTGAAGGAGGAAAGGGAAAAAAACTGTGTTTCTGGGCTGCAAGAAACCAAGGGTGCCAGGGAGCGCCCAAACATAATCTTGGCACTCATCCATACCAGCACACCAAGCTCCTCACTGTACATTCTCTCCCCACCTCTTTCCACAGACTGGTCCCAGTATCCGGAATGTGCTGCCCCTCCTTTGTACAGTCAGATTCTGTTAGTTTCTCCTTAGTGCTCATGTCAGTACTTGCCCTCCTTCCTGAAGCCTTCACTGTCCAGTCTAGTCCGCAGTAAATCTTTCCTCTTCCAAAGTGCTCCCTGCTTGTTCAGAAGGCGGCTATGAATATAATAATATACCATAATAGCAAGTTAATTAATTTCTACTTAGAATCATTGCCATTAATTGAGTGTGTATTATGTACGAGGCATGCATATATTTATGATGTTTGATTTTCTTAACTATGAAAGATTTTCCCCCTTTCACTGATAATGACATTAAGGCTTAGAAGAAGAAAGGAAATCAATCAACCCAGCTCACACAGCTGGTAAACATCAGATCTGCCTAATTTAAAGCCTTAAAGCCTATACTCTGTACTATACTACACAGCCTCCCTGAGTTTTCCCTCTTTAAGACAAAGCAGTGTAAAACCCTGCATTCTTGAGAAGAAGAAGGTACATAAGCTAGTGCTGGAGGCACAGAAGCCAGGCTTTTTTACTTTAAAACATTGTTGCAGAAAACCTCTACCTTCCTCTATTTCAGACGACCTGGAAGATAGTCTGTGTAACCTCACAGGTACTTTTGTGTCATCTAAAAACGAGAAAACTGGGGTCACACTCAAATCTTAGGGCATACACCATATTCATTCTTAATTTTGTAATGCTTTTGTAAGGAATTCCTGAGGAATATAATTCAAGAAATTAAATATGTGTGTATATACTGTGTCAAGATGTTCATTGTAAAGGAGGAGTGTACATTTCTCCCACAACTTGTTTTCTTTTCCTAATAAGATAACCGAGCTGCTTAACGATGTAGAAAGACTGAAACAGGCACTGAATGGCCTCTCACAACTTACCTACGCGAGCGGGAGTCCGAGCAAGAGGCAGAGCCAGCTGATCGACACTCTGCAGCACCAGGTGCAGTCCCTGCAGCAGCAGCTGGCTGTGAGTACCAGGGCCTCGGGCTGCCAGGGCAGGGTCATGGCGGCTTGGTGGTTTGTAAAAGCCGGTTGAGAAATCAGATGGATTTGCGGCTGTGTTCAGATCCAAGAATGTAATCTTTGCTAAAAGTGACTTACACTAGTGGTATAATATACTTTATTTGGTACCTACTATCTGTCAGTCACTACAGTACACATTTTACATACTTTAAACTGTACCTTCATCACAACCTCACGAGGCTTTATTCCCCCCATTTCACATTCCGTGTTAAGAAAACAAAGATGAAAAGACCTGATGCCTGGAGTCTTCCAGCTGGGATTCGACCCTGGGATGCACCGACTCCAAACCTGGTGCCTTTCTGGCTGCAGCTCACTCTAACGTCTCGGTCCACTCAACTGGAAGGACATTTCCTTGCACTCTTGTCTTTAAGAGTAAAGATGGGCATTCCCATGGCCTTATACCTTATATCGTTATATATTAAAACATCTGGACATATATATTCGTAGAGGTGCCTATATTCCAGATAAATACCTATAAGGATATATATCCCCTTTATATAGTAAAGGAAACATCTGGATTTAGTACTGAAGGTGGGAGCTCAGCTGTAAGCCTTACCTTTTAAAAGCAAGTGGCCTGGGACATTACCCCTTGCACTTGGCTTCTTCATCCATAAAATAGGAGAAGAAGAACTGATTGCTTGTTTGTTTGTTTGTTTGTTTGTTTTTTAGCGGAATGAAATTATATGCATGGAAGCACTAAGTAAGACATAGCCCAGTCAAGTGTAAATTGTTGCTAATATTATTGTACTCTATAGAAATTGGCTGTGAATTATTTTTGAATAGAAAAAATTTATTTTTTAAGTAATCATTTTATAACACTATAGGCCTATAGCACCTTGTCAAAATTGCTAATTTGGGTCTTATCAAAGGGATATGGTAGTCCCTTCAGTAATCGGAAATATTTGCTTGTTATTTATTATGTTCATGACATTGTGTTGCCAGGGACAAAGAGTATACAGTCTGGTCCCTGAGGAGTTCTGGGTAGTTTTAGGGGCAAAATAAAGATCCAACAAAAGCAAAGTAATGACAAAAAGTACCAAATACAGAATTGTGAATACAGTCCCAGAGTCTAAGTGGTAATCCAGTCCCAGGAAGGAATGGTTACTGGTGTGGCAGGAGCTAGTTTCAAAGAGGAAGGGCTGAACGTGTAAGGTTGGTGGTGTTTTGGTAGGTGAGAGGGAAGCAGAACCTTCTAGGCAAAGGCAGCAGCATGAAGCAAGGCGTGGAGGTGGAATGGGAGTGGCCCGGGCAGCGAAGTAAAAGGCTGATCAGCCTGACTGGTAACAGGAGCCGTATTTGCAGCCAAATTGTGGAGCCTGTTGAGAACCAAGCTGATGATTTTAGATTCTCTCTATATGTAATGAGGTGTCACCCAAGGCTTTTAAGCCAAACGTGGTATGAGGAAAGATCTGCGTCTATCTCCGAAGCATGACAGGGAGTAAAGTCCAGAGATGGGGACAAGAGAAACTTCACAATAATCTAAAGCATAAGTTGTTAAGTGTCCATATTATTTAGCGGCATTAGGCGTGAACTAAGGCAATAGTTTCATGTGACTTGGGATAAGTAGGGTTGCCTTCACTATGGATGTTCCCACAGAGCCATGAGAAAAGTTCACACTGTTGTCATGCTGTGGAATCGTGCACGGGTGGGTCCTAGGTGGTTTGTTACAAGCAGCAGGAGCAGCACTTTAAAAATACTGCTGTTTTGGAGCCTCAGACCCAAGGACAGCAGTGTCATGAGCCTCCATGTGTCTGAAAACATGTGTCTGAATGCTGATAATTCTGATCTGTCTTTCCACATTTCTAGGATGCTGACAGACAGCACCAAGAAGTCATTGCAATTTATCGGACACACCTTCTCAGTGCTGCACAGGTAAAGAGCAGTTTCTCCTTTGCAAAGGATAATATTGTAGAGAAAATAATTTTTATGTTCAAGTAAATGTATGTGAAAGTCATGTTTAAAGTAGTTGTACTCCATACACTTAGTTAAAAAACATTTATGTTTCTATTAATCACGGCTTGCACATCTCCCAGGGAAATGTACAAAGCTATACGGCAACACAGCATGTTAAATTTAGTGTTACCGCCATCTGCTTGTCGCCGTGTTCTGCACAGTTTTGCAGCACACGACAGCAGCACATGCCGATGGTGTTGCTGGCCACACGCGGTGTAACGGAGAGAGTGGGACAGACTGCCTCATCTCTTAGAGGTGCGGGAGTACTTCTCTGAAATGTAGAGAACACTGTAAAATGACAAGGTGTGCCCAGAATTACAATAATTTAAGGAAAAAATTTGATTCTGTTAGGAGATTATCAATAATACTAATGTATTGAGTTTTAAACTCAGTAAAGCATCAGATTAAGAATTCCCTTCTTTGGGTTTGTAATGAGAAAGCTCTATTTAGAAAAAAACAAATCTCACTAAGAAAATGTTTAACATATGAAAGATACTACCCTTAGTGCTCTGTAGAAACCCTATGATCAGCATCTCCAAAACTCTCATAACAGATTTTTCAGGAATATGTGCTACAAAGAGACTGAGAATAGCAGTTGGACATAAACAGATTGTTTAGGATTTGAAGTGTGTCAGGCCACAGTTAAAAGAAAAAAAATGGGTATTCAAAGCAAAGTTCAAAGAAAAGTCATTTAAAAAAAAAAGAACTGGATAAAATAATAACTAGGAAGAAACCACAGCATAGAATTCTTAAAAGAAAAAAAGCTGGCTCGTTCTATAAGAGATGAATGGGACACCAGTGGAAGAGAATGAACACAGTGATAAAAGAAAATGTCTCGGCTGCCTTCTCTCCAGTACTTAGGAGATGAGCTGGAACTGGCAAGGTTACTGCAGGAGGCTGTGGAGGGGCCAGGACGGGAAGTGTAGGAGGGGATAGTGGGAAAGTGCATAGATCTGTATTGGAGAGGGAGGAAGGGCTGCTCTTTCAAGAGACACCGCAAACTAACAAGCTTCTGACACTGTTCTGCTGACTCCTAATGAAACACAACGGAAGCAGCTGGCATCTGGAATAGTCTTACCTTCTGGCATCATAAAGTTAACTAAGAAATTCAGTTTAGTCAACTATGGCTAATGTTTGAAATTTAAACACCCTGCGGTTAAAGAAACAGATTTTGGAAGCAAAACTTTATATTAATAGGAAGCATTATGCTGAAACCTATTCAAGTGCTCCAACAAAGACAAAGAAGGGGGAACTGTAATAAACTCACATACTGACTTGCATTTAATCAACCTGCTTGCCGTCTTTTTAAGTTTAAAGTGTTTCTCAATATGTGAGTAAATGGCTAAGACGATCTCAAGCTGACCAGTAATGGGAGGAGTGGAAATGAACAGGGAGGCACCATTTTTCTCTCATGGGATTGGTCAGTGTTAAACAAGGGGCTGGGCCACAGCGTTTGTTGGCCAGGGTCTTGCGGGAAGTGGCATGTGCCCCCTGTTGCTGGGAGTGTAAACTGTTACAATCTCTGTAGAAGGGAATTTTGTAGCACTTAGCAAAATTAAAAATTGAGCTCGCTTTTCTTTTAAGTTCTCACCTGAGGACATGCTTATGAATTTGAGAGAGAGAGAGAGAAACATCAGTTGGTTGTCTCCCATACGCACCCCAAGTAGGGGTTGAACCCCCAATCTAGGTTGTGTCCTGACCAGGGGTTGAACCCGCAACCTTTTCGTGCACGAGGCGATGCCCCAAACAACTGAGCCACCCAGCCAGGGCTGAGCTTGCTTTTTGACCCATCAGTTTGTTTTCTAGGAATCTGCTCATAAACATTGGAAACACCTTAAAATGCCCATGATTGGGGGAATGGGTAAAGAAGTTACGACATATCCATACAGTGGTATGTCGTACAGTATTTTAAAGTAATCAGGGGATTAACTTGGGATAGATTTCTATGACACCAGCTGGAAAGCAAGTTGCAAAATTACATGTATGATTCTATTTATGTGAAATATATAAATATGGGGATTTTTTTCATTAATAACCTTTCTAATTAAAAAAAAAAACTCTCAGCAGGAGCAAAAATAAAAATTTACTTTGCTCATTTATAAAGTCATGCTGTGCCTTATTATCCAAGCTGTTATAAAAGAGAAGTGTGTCTGTTTTCTGATAATAGATTTTAAGAGCAACTGGTGTGCACAGCTTTTAAAATGAGTTTCTTTGTTTCCACAATAGAGCTCTACTCCATGTTCCAATGAACCCTTTAGAATCTAACCAAAGTGGTAAGGTTTTGGCATTTGGTGAATCACAACCAGTCGGGCCCTATTATAAAAGCCTTAGTCTTTAGTTAGAATTCTGGGTAAATGAAGACATGGCATGAACTATCTCTCCCCTTCTTCTTTGTCTCCAGGGTCACATGGATGAAGATGTGCAGGCGGCCTTGCTCCAGATTATACAGATGCGGCAGGGGCTTGTGTGTTAGGGTCAGCGCTGACCCACCGTGTCCGCCTCGCCCGCCGGTGCTGAGCATTCTCTTGCAGCCCCATGGCTTTTCTGAGCCTTCCTGTACTAGTATAATGAAATAAAATATATTTTGTTCCATCGACAGGTTTTTAAAAATTAGATGAGCATGTTATTGAGTTTTTTTTAATATCAGTTCAAATCCTACCTTCCATGTGTGTTAACTTTACAGTTAGGCAAACAGTATCATGCTTTGCCCCGGACTGGCCACGTACGTTTAAACCTTGCATCCCTAATAAAACCTGAGCCATCTGAGTGGGGTTGAAGAGGGGTTAGGCTGAAAAAATTGCTTAAAGATTTTTCTCAGAGAAATTAATTTGGTCGGTGGCCACTTTCAAGTGGATCAAAAGATCTCTCAGACTTTCAGTCCGAGCCGGGAGACTGATGCCGTTTCAAGGAGTGCGTTGTAACTTGGCTGGCCGAGTTCATTTTGACTGAAGTAACTTGAGTGCCTTTAACTTCTTTTGGAGTTACAGATTTTTTTTTCTTACACAAGTAACTTTTATGCCTTTTAAAATAAACTTCTTTTCATAATGGTTTGCAGTGCTAAATTGCATTTAGATTAAGAACAGGCCAGGGTGGAATATATCAGGAATTTATAATAAAATTGCCTCGTAATCTCCACAGCAGTACCTTAATTTTCACTTGTGGTGACTTTTCTTGCTGCAGTATTTAGAGAAGTATAAATGGTATGCTAGATTTTTCAGAGTCAAACATTTTAGACTTTTTTAGCAATTATGTTGACATTTGCAACTGTAATAACCAAGCACTCATTACAGATACATCCTCCAAATGTTTGTACTTATTTATAGGAAAATTGCACTAATGAGATATAATAATGTGAAAAGCAACTTTCTTGCAAAATAGCATGAAAATAGATCATTAAGATTTTAGACAAAAGTGCAATAATATAGTAAACTTTAAGAATGTAGTTAGCCAGAAAATAATAAATAAAATTGGACATGTTTATAGTAAATACTCTGTTTTAACCAACCATTTGTATTCACTACATCTCATTAAAGTTTATGTTTTGATATTTTTATTAATTTTGTTTACCATTCACATTGAAAATTACTAATTTGACTGTTAGCAAATAAACTGAACAAATGAATTATTTCTGCCAAGTTTTTTAGCTGCAAAATGTACGTTTGCAGTCATCTCTGAACGTCGGGACCTGGACTGCTGCGCCTGCCCGGGTGTGAGAGCGAGGGCACAGGACCGTGAGGGCAGCTTTGCCCCCGAAGGCGTCATCGCGGTTCCTCAGTGTGGAGACGGCAGGGGGAGGTCAGGATAGGGTTTACTCTTAGTTCTTTAGGTGGATGTGCAGAGTTTATGTAAGCAATGTTTGGATTCTTTAATTTTTATATTTAAAATATTTATTTATTTTTAGAGGGGAAGGGAAGGAGAAAGAGTGGGAGAGAAACATCAGTGTGTGGTTACCTCTCTCATGTGTCCTCCACTGGGGACCTGGCCTGCAACTCAGGCATGTGTCCTGACTGGGAATAGAACTGGCGAACCTTTGCTTCACAGGCCTGTGCTCAATCCACTAAGCTACACCAGCCAGGGCTTTAATTTTTATATTCAATGTCCCCAACCTTTCTGGCATCAGGGGCCAGTCCCGTGAAAGACAATTTTTCCATGGACCTGGGGGGAGGGGGCAGGTGGGTGGTTTCGGGATGATTCAAGCACATTACATTCCAACTCACCTCCTGCTGGGTGGCCCCCGTTCTTAACAAGCCAGGAGGTTGGGGGCCCCGGGTTCTGTTTCACGAGTATTAGCCCTGCGGTGGAGTAAGTTCTTAATAGTCACGTTTCAGTGCTGTGCTTTTCATATTAGGGGTGGGAAGAGAACCTTATGTGTATTTTATTTTGTCTTCAACCATCAGTGAAGTGTTCTCTGCGGAATATTGTTTTGAGCATCCTTGTAAGCAAACAAAGTCTATTTACTGTCTTTGGAGAATTTGGTGTAGAGACCCATGGGGTTCAAAGTACAGACCGTGATATCCATTGGCAGCTACTGTGTAGAGTGAAGGAAGTGTCGGGTACCCTTGAATTCGTCCCAATGACTTACCTTGTGACATCAAAGGCAGAGACTGCATTTATAACACTGAGGGCTAATGTTTTTAGACAGCAAGTGAGCGGAACATAGGAAACGGGTGATGCTGGTCTCTCTGCCCTGTGCTCGGAACGACTGCAGGTCTGGACTCCTGGCCGAGAGGGAGCAGAGGCACTGCTGCCTGAGACGTGACTGCTCCCGGGAAGGACCGCTGGGCTGTGGGGCGTGGTCCCCTTTGTGGGAAGCTCTACACTTCCACGGTTTAGTGCTTATTATCGCTCCTGGTTCACCAGAAAAACCTTATTCCTTTCCACAGAGGATCAGCATGGTAAGGAATTACTCCCATAAAATCAAACGTTCATCCAATGAACATCTTAAATTTTCACATTACAGTGACTAATCTCTCACTATACCTGTGTTGTTCTAAAACTACAGACTAAATTAGTTTAATCTTCCTGATGGCTTGGGTTTTGTTTTAACCTTTCCTCTTGTCCCCAACCAAATGTTACAGTTTAAACTGTTCTGTTATTCTAAAGGCACAGGATTATTGCTGCTTTAAAAGTCTTGCAGCTTTAGAAGGTGATCCCATTTCCTGAGTGGTCCAGCTTTCCACTAACAGGGACGTAAGCACCATTCTCGTGCACACGCTTCTTACCTGTCTCAAGGGCGTGCTCTTTATTCCCTTGTTCCAAGCTAGAATAGGGCAGAGATTCAAATGAGCTGTTGGTGTCCATGGTGACTTTACGCCGACGCCAGACATTAGCCAGCAGTCGTTCTGTCTGCTTCTCCACAGTGGAGGAGAATGACTTCTCGCTGCCTCTGTATTCTCGTCGCTGGATTCTTCAACCTTGTGATCTTTCTTCCTCTTGCACATCCTGTTCATCAAAGTAATGACACGCCTCTGGTGCTAAAATGAGGGCTGACAGAAGACTGCCTGTGATGAGCGTGCAGAAGGTGGCTGTGCATGTCTGGCAGAAAAAAAAACACCTGGACCTCAGTCCCGGCTGCTGAATGTTGTGAATAATTTTCAGAAAGTAGGAATGGCACCGTCAAACGCATCATGCTCAGAATGCATTGTGCACGCGGTACATGATGGAAACAAGGCGGTCCTGCTCTGTGTCACTGTTCCCACCGACCCGGATCTGACCCTCGGTTGTTGGAAGTTCCTGCCTGTGTTCTGGGCCTTGGCTGTTTGAAACAAGGTCTAGACCAGCCTCTGCAGGTACATACCAATCTGCTTCTTAGCATCACCTCTGTTTCATCCAGCATGGAGGGGCCTTTGGCTGACGAGAGTCATGAATGCAGAGATTTTTTTTTAAGATGAAGCCACAGAGATGGCATTTCAGTAAAACTCCCTCGGCAGTGAGCACGCTTGCGTTCAGCATAATTGAGCGTGTAGCATCGCTCACTCATTAGAGGGCATTTTCAGGATTTACGCCTGCACGAACAAACACTGCTGATGAATGAGTTCAACCAAAGAGGGAAGGTTACAAAAACGTCCTATGTGAGAAGGAGCCAAGCCTGTGAGGGCTGCCTTCCCCGTCATGTGTGTGTGGGGGCGTCCCATTCAGTGACATGAGACGTCAGTGAAACATACCCCAAGTACAATTGATATTTAGCATCAAATTGTACTTACTGGGCCCGGATTTTATATTTTAAACGGGTTTGCAATTTTTTTGAGATAACAGTCCTGGGAATAGTCTGAATTCGGGAAGGAGTGTAGGAAGGTTATTGCCTTCTTAATAATTTAGAAGACTTTCTATTGCTCTGCCAAGTCAGAAGATTAACATTTAATAGAAAAAAATTATATATCTATAATTCATTCACGGCTATTAGATCAGATGGATTTTACATTAAGTGAAAAAGACGTCGAGCATTTAAGGACCATTAAACTACAGGACTCTTTTATATGGTTTTAAGGCCCAGGCCCTGCCGCACGGAGTGTTTGTTTTATGTATACAGACTGCATTCAGGGTGGGGAGAAGGGCAGGCATGTTAAAAGAAAATAGGCCATGAAGGAGTGTCATTTTCCACATTGTGAATAGCTGCCGTGTGGATTCAGTCGTACTTTATAATAATTAGTTTTATGCATCATTAAGTTGCTTTCTTACAGGCTGGAAGAATATGGGGAAGGCCCCTTTAAAAGTGGTTCCTGCAGGAGATCAGAGCAGCCGGGACCCCTCGGTTGATATTTCATTGTGAGAAACCACGTTTCTCAGTTTTCAGATCACTCGGTATCATAATTTGAGTTTGAACATGCCTACTACTCCAGTGGCCCTTAAAGACCATGGCGGGGGAAAGGCCTGAAGGGGAGGAGTTACTTCTAATGAGTGTCAGCTTTTACTAGTGATACCCAAGCAATCCAGACAGGACCGGAATTCCGCGTACAGAACAGCCACTCACCTGTGGGGAGGACGCCTGCACCGCGCTGTCTATTAAGTGCTCGTAACACACTTCTCCTAGTTGCAGTTAAAGCATGACAAGCAATTCCTTACCATAAACTTTTCTTGCTCTTTACACCATGCCTCCCACACCATTCCCTCCTCCAGAACCTAGGGGCCAGAATTATGTAGGAGGATAAAGGCTCATAGACTCGGAGCATGTGGGAAGGAATGGAGTTATAATTTGTAACTTTCCCCCTACTGATGTCCAAACAAATTTTTGTGATTTTCTTTCTTGCTATTCTAAGCTTTTTAAAAAATTGCCTCTGACTAAAGTGGTGCCTTATGGACGTCTTCAGAAATTCTCTTCAGGATTTAAAAATGAAGCCGATTCATATTCAGAGTATTCCTGCTAAAAATCCGTTGAGCCAAAATAAAAATGACTGCTCCCTAAATTTGTTTCCTCTCTGTTGCTAGAAACATTGTCTCACTCACAGGAGTTTCAAGCTGCCGTGTGTGCACAATGCATCGTTACAAACTGTTCTCCATGGGAAAGGAGGCAGGATGGAGCGAAGAACCACCAGAACCACCGCAGGGCTTGCAGGCACAGCCCTGAGGACTGAAGTGTGCCTGCCTCAGCCACGTAGCGGGGAGCTGCTCCCTGCAGCTGTGAGGCTTTTTAATTTTTGTAAAGTGAACTATTCCAGTTGGCCCTAATCCCTAAGCAATACAGTTCTTCTAAAACCATCTCTATTCATTCACACCAATTGACACTTTAAGAAATTCCCCTAGCTACTATTCCCCGAAGACTAAATATATCTGTTAGAGTTGAAAGTGTTTAAGAGGATTTGCAATCTGTGATGATCCAAAATACTATTCATTGTCAATATTTTTGCTGTGCCAGAGCCAATCTTGTTAATATAATGTGCGTAGCCTCTTAACGGCGGCAAAGCCCGAGTGTATCACAGCAACTGGGGTGACTGTGAGGAGGGCTTTCTCTGACTCCACACCACCATCTGGCTCAGCAGGCTGCGTTGGTTGTGAACATCAGGAAGAATTCCTTAATAAGCCCTTGCTTTTCTTCCAGACCCTTTCGGGCAATTTCAGCCTCTGTGTTCTCTAAGTAGAGAGCAGTTACCAGGACAACAGAGAATTTGAGGTAATTTCATTGTGATCTGATGCTAATGAGAAAAAGGAGCCAGTGCCTGGAACTTACATTCTAGGTTCCCAGGCGAATGTCAATATGCATATTTAGTGTTTTTGCCCTACCTCACTGCAGAAAGGATTTTAAATTAAGGTGGCATGCAATTTTTCATTAATAAGGGGGAGGAGAAGGGAGATGGTAAATACTAAAAGGATAGGAAAGACACGCAGCAGCTGGGCATGCAGAAAACATGACATGGACACCAAGTATTCGGGTTAACTTTTCTGCAGCTGACCTCAATTTGACTCAACTTCCCAGCGGCCAGTGCAAGGCAGAGGGCATTCCACACTTGAGGCCCAGCATCCGTTAGGAAGAGTAGAGGCACCCTGGGTTCCAAGGTGGCCAGCCTGGCCAGTGGCCCCAGCCCAGCAGTTAGGACACTTCTCGCTGGAGTGGGCACCCACTCAAGGACGTCAGCCATTCAAGAACAGGGGCATCTTCCCACACGCTTCTGTCAGACTTGATGGCAAGAGGCTTATTTTTCAAAATATATTTTATTGATTATGCTATTATAGTTGTCCCATTTCCCCCCCTTCATTCCCCTCCAACCTGCACACCCCCTCCCACCCACATTCCCTCCTTTAGTTCATGTCCATGTGTCATAAGTTCTTTAGCTTCTACATTTCCCATACTAATCTTGCGCTCCCCCTGTCTATTTTCTACCTACCATCTATGCTACTTTTTCTTTGTACCTTCTCCCCCTTCTCCTCCTCCCACTCCCCTGTTGCTAACCTTCCACGTGATCTCCATTTCTGTGGCTCTGCTCCTGATCTAGCTGTCTGCTTAATTTGCTTTTGCTTTTGTTTTATGTGTGGTGGTTAATAATAATGACTTTGCTATAATTTTATTGTACATGGTTTTTATCTTCTTTTTTTAGATAAGTCTCTTTAACATTTCATATAATAAGGGCTTGGTGATGATTAACTCCTTGAACTTATCCTTATCTGAGAGCACTTTATCTGCCCTTCCATTCTAAATGAAAGCTTTGCTGGATAGAGCAATCTTGGATGTAGGTCCTTGCCCTTCATGACTTGGAATACTTCTTTTCAGCCTTTTCTTGCCTGTAAGGTCTCTTTTGAGAAATCAGCTGACAGTCTGATGGGAACTTCTTTGTAGGTGACTGTCTCCTTATCTCTTGCTGCTTCTAGAATTCTCTCCTTCATTTTAATCTTGGCCAATGTAATGATGATGTGCCTTGGTGTGTTGCTTCTTGGGTCCAACTTCTTTGGGACTCTCTGAGCTTCCTAGATTTCCTGGAAGTCTATTCCCTTTGCCAGATTGGGGAAGTTCTCTTTTGTTATTTGTTCAAATAAGTTTTCCACTTGTTGCTCTTCCTCTTCCCCTTCTGGTACCCCTATAATTCGGATGTTGGAATGTTTAAAGATGTCCTGGAGGTTCCTAAGTATCTCTGCATTTTTTTTGAATTCTTGTTTCTTCATTCTTTTCTGTTTGGTTGTTTCTTTCTTCTGGTCCACTCTGTTGACTTGAGTCCCAGTTTTCTTCCCATCACTATTGGTTCCCTGTGCATTTTCCTTCACTTAGCATAGCCTTCATTTTTTTCATCTAATTTGCGACCAAATCCAAGCAGTTCTGGGAATATCCTGATCACCAGTGCTTTGAACTATGCATCTAATAGGTTGGCTATCTCTTAGTTGCTTAGTTGTATTTGTTTTGGAGCTTTGATCTGTTCTTCCATTTGGGCCATTTTTTCTGTCTGGTCACACCTGTTACGTATGAGTGGCAGAGCCTTAGGTGTTCACCAGGGCAGGGCAACACAGTCGCTGGGTTGTGATGCTGTATGTGGGGGCAGGGTCAGGGAGGGAACAATGGCATTTGCTCGGCTCTGTCAGATTTCAGTCCCCTCTGCCACTTCCCACAAGCAAACTGGGCCCTTCTGGTGCTGATGCCCGTGTGGGTGGGTTTGTGTAGATTCCGGGGTCCTGTGGGTCTCTCCAACAAACTCTCTTGTGAGTCTGGGGGTTTCTCCCAGCACCCCACCCCCCACAGGCATTTTCAGTTGGTGTTTTGAGCTTTTATTTCCCCACGCTGGAGCCCTGGGTTGTGCGGTCTGTCTTGCTCCCCGGTTTCACCTGGTTTATCTGTGCATGAGTGTGAGACTCTGGTTCACCAGCCGCCTTGCGCACCATGCCCCGCTTCACAATTGCTGCCCCACTGGGTCTGCCAGCCGCTGCCTGTGCACCCAGGGTCTGCCTGCTGCCGATTTGCGCACCTGGGGTTTGTCAGCTGCTGCCTCTTGTACCGGGTGCCACTGCTTTTCTTGCTATGACCCCTCTCTGTTTGGCCGCCAGACTCAGCCCCTCCTACCGGTTTGAATGAATGTGTCTATTTTAACTCCTTGGTTGTCAGACCTCCATACAGTCCAATTTTCTGTCAGTTCTGGTTGTTGTTTCTAAATTTTTGTCGTCCTTATTTTGGTTGTGCGAGGAGGCACAGTGTGACTACCTATGGCTCCATCTTGGCCGGAAGTCATTTGCTTCCAAGGATCATCCAATTTCAGTGACCTTTTAACAGGCATTTTCACATTCAGGGAAGGATTGCCACCGCTGGATAAGACTAACGGAGCAACCTCTTCTGAAAACAGAGAACCTGCCAAAGGAAACAGAGAAGCCTGAAAAGCCTTGGTGTATATTTTTCGATAACGCTGCATGTGCCCTTCCAAGGAGGCCTATCCTTAGAAGATTATGGCACAGGATGTTGGGGCCACTTCCTTCATTGTTCAGAAAATCTAAGAAATAGGCTTTCTACCCTTTTTTAAAAAGAGCTGAGTGCTTGATTGAATTGGGCTGTGTGGGCAAGAATTGCTCTTAGCCCTTGTAGCTAATTTAAGAATCAGCTACAAAGGATGTTATCTCTTCGCCATATAAGTGGCAAGTGTTTCCCTCTGATTTTTTTATGTGTCCTTTAACTTTATTTTTTCTTTCATTCAGAAGTTTCAGTGTTGTATAGAATACAATTTGTCAGTCTTTTGTGGTCTGGGCATTGGTGTCGTACCGTATGCATTTTTCCCAACATGTGTACCTATGTTTTACTAGTGCTTTTATTATCTTATTACTTATAGTAAACAAATAATCCATTTGGAATTTGTTTTAAGGTATCAGGTGAGGTGCAGATTCAGTCTAATTCCTATCCACATTGTTAGCCAAATTGTCTAATTAATCAGTTATCTTTTGTCTTTAAATCAAAAATCTTTGTTTTCCCCATTGATTTGTAAGGCCACATTGAGATGGTATTAAATTCCTGTATGTATCTCAGACTAGTTTTTGGCTCTTCATCGTGATTCATTGGCCTGGCTAGCTCTTCCCTCTGCTTCAAAATCTATATATTCTTTCAAGTTCCAAATCTTTCTGCAATTGCTTGTAAGAAGAGAAATGACAATCTTGGATAAACAGGCAGGGATTTGGGGGAACCTGTCCATTGGGGATTGATTGTAAAGAACCATGTTCTTTATTTATTGTGGGCAGGGAATTCAGTATTCTGGTTAATGCAGATTTTTTTTTGTAAATAAGCAACTTTGCCTTTTACTTTGTAAAAAAAAAGTTTAAAAAAGCAAATTGACTTTGCCTTTGAGAATTCACAAGGCCTGTCAAGACCTTATGTCATCTCAGGGGCTCCAGCGCCACAGACACCGTCGTCACGCTGCTGATGTGCCCATTAACAGCCTGAGCAGACGGTTGGATAAAATAGACTTCACCGTATTTTTCTTCTTGGCTGCTGGCACTGAAGTGAGTGGCAGGGCCCTTGCAGACAGACGACAAGTCCATCAGCCTGCTTCGTGACTTACCACACCTGGCCCGAGCTGATGAATGGACTGTGAGGACTATTACAGAGTGATAACTAAGACAGTGATAAACGGGTGGGCAGGAATTCATGGAGCCATTTCCCAGAGGGAAAATCTTCTGTTTTACTAGGATCCAAATAGTTTCCTGGCACAGGAGTCAGTAGGACTCACTTCGGCGGGGTTTCTACAGCGAACCGCAGAATACCACTCTCTAGGCTCAGGTCTTAGAAAGAAAAATTACCTGTAGAAGTTTCCCACACTGGCGGAGTTACTCGTATAAGGAGGGAAGCCAAGGCATTTGCACTGAGTTCTTTTCCTACTTTTCCCAATACAGACCCTCTTCTCTCCCAGCCAAACTGGCCCAGTATCATGACCTCATAGTCCTCGGCTTTCCAGCCTCCTTGCTTGGACCACTTTCGTCCCACCACCTGGAACCACCTGTCACCCCCTTCCTCCCTATCATAGTTCACCTAATTCTTCACGGAGCAACTCAAATTCTACTTCCGTGCAGCCTTCTTTACTCATTAATATTTTACTCTTGACATCAAGTCAGTTTACAAAATCGACACACAGCCATGTGGCAAGGGATTCCCCTTTGGGAGAGTTTTACTTTTATTCTGAACTCAAGAGAAGTTTGTAAGAGATACCTCATATCAGAAAGGCATGTCCTGATTGTTGGGGACTGTATTAGCTTCCCTGGCTGCTGTAACAAACTACCGCAAATAGGGTGGCTTAGAGCAACAGAATTTATTCTGGAAGCCCGAGCTCCAAAATCAGTTCTACTGGTTTTGTTTCTAAATATCCTGTACCACATTGAAAGCTACTGACTGTAGGGTTACTAAGGAAACTCCCTCCAGAACTGGCTGCTCTAGCCCAGACACTTCCACATGAAGAAGTGAATATACAAAGAACAGCAGATGAAAACAATCTAAAGAAATGAGTTGAGTGGACAAGTAAATGTACTTCAAAAACATAGAACATCCTCAAAATGACAAAATTGCAGTGAAGACCAGACCAGTGCTTGCCAGGAGTTGGGGGAGTGGGCGTGAGCAGGAAGGGACAGCACAGGGCACCTTCGTGGTGGGAGAACAGCTCTGTATCTTGGCTGCAGGTGAGGCTACCTAGGTATATGCATCCATTCAGGTGATTACATGACCTAGAATTGCGCATACCCTCTGTGCCAGTATCAGGTTTCGATAAAATTCATTGTGTTTATGTCGTGGAACCATTGGAGGAAACTAGGTACGTAGTAAGCAGGGCCTCTCAGTAATATCTTTAAAATCTTCAATGACTATAAAAATAAGCAATGATTTACAGAAATGTATGCACAAGGTAAAAGTAGTTATATTAGGAAATTGAGGGGTAAGATAAAGTAGGAGAAACTTCCCATATCATAACTGAACTTGGGCTGCAGAGTCAGCTCTGACCCTCCTAAAGGCTAAAGAAAAGCATGAGTCTGTAAAGCTGTTTGTGTTTGCCACTGAGCCACTTCCCTAAACCAGAGGAGGGCACCTTTAGGACCTGTGCGGACCAGAGAGCTTTATCTGTCAGTTTGTGTTACAATGAAAACATGGAGCAGCAGCGCAGGCCAATCCTCTCCCTTCTGCTTTCATAGCTGGGCACACTTAAGAAGTTGGTCTCTCTGGCTGTGATGGTTAGCAGAAAAAGCCAGGGCCTATGCTGGAAAAAGTAGCACAGTGAATTTCCAAAGTTCAAAGCTTCCTGAGAACATTCTAAAATGGCCCTGTTCCAGAGAAGAGGTTCATGTCTTGGGGGGAGAAATCAACTTTAAATCAAGTGAAGGGTATCTTTAGTGATGAGTGTACTCCATTGGAAGTTGGGACTTCTTTTTCTGTAGAAAGTCTCTTTGTCTTACTGGAGATTGAGACAGAGAGAATGAATGAAAATGGCAGTGAATGTGTGGGTGAGATCACATTTGGTAATATCTATGGACCCTCCAGGACATCTTTAATGATGAGAATTTATAAGGCTTCGTGAAATGTACAGCTGTGAGCAAGATTTGGTTGTGGCTCCTGGGCATGTTCCTGAGAATGGGTATGACCTTAATTCCCGTATCTAGACCTGAATAGAAAGAGAGATGCTTCAATTATTACAAAAGCACTTCTGAGCACCAACGTTTTCTGAGGTTCCATTCGTGGAGTGATGGTTGTCTGTTTTGGTATATGGACCCATCATGTTCTTGCTGTTTTCCCTGAATTGTGAAATTCGGGGCTGCTCTCTTTGACACTAAGTTTGGTTGAGATGTATGTGTGCTCACATGTGTATCCATCTGCCCCTCCTCTCAGCTCTGCAAGCAAAAGAGCTGAGATGCAGTCAGCTCTTGCTTACCTGAGTGAACAAAGCTGGCAGAAAACACAGGGGACAATGTAGCTGCTGAGGATAGAAGAGCTCCTCTCTTGCCTCTGCAACAGTGACTGGAAGACAAGCCATTTGAAAGGTGAGATTAAAGGCAAAGGATTCAAAGAGCTCACCAAGGAGGCAGCACACTGATGCCAGAAGCAGACTCATTCAAAAGCATTTCATAGTTGCTCAAAGCGACTCTTCATTTCACTTCAACCCACTCTGCGCCCAGAACTCTTAGTGGGTGGCCCTGCTTCTGGGGTCAGGAGTCCAAAAGTTAGAATGCACCTCAGCTACTTCCCCTTTGAAATTATTTTTATAGTATTAACCAAAGAGTTCAGCTACAAGAACGGTTGTCTGATTTAAGAAGTAAAGGAGTTTATTGAAAAAAAATATTAGGAAGCTCACGGAATCAAAGATGTCTCAAGGCTACGCAGCCAAACCATGTCTCAGAACTGGTTCAGTACCTGGTCCCGGGCGGGCTGGCCTCCGGTGGGACCTAACGGTGCTGACCCTGAGGGAGGCTGGGAAACTGAGCACCGGGCATCAGCACTGCCTCCCACTGAGACCCATAACGTGGGAATTTCTCAGCGATGGAAACGGACTTGAATCCAAAGTCGAAAATCAAACAAGTAAAATACAAATATCTATCAGCTCCCCTTTGCTATCCAACACCCTAAAACCGTGTTGTCATGCTATGAGTAAGTTCCCTCCAGCATTCAAGTCTTCTTAAGTGTGGGCTGTATTATTGTGAACAGATTTAATAACTGGGAGAGACAACGCAGCTGGCTGGATGGCAGACAGAGGATCCCACTGCGTGATTCAACTGGGTCTAGGTCTCAGCTCACATATGGTGTCATTTGGGGCAGCTCTCAGCTCCAGCTCAAGTATCAAGAGAATGGTCCTGGGTCCTGCAGTGGAAAGGGATCCTAGAACAGCTGCAGTGGTTCTAAGACTCTCCTACGTGGCTGGTTCTCATGACGTTGTCTGGATGTGGGGAGAAAGCCAGCGATGTAGTACAATGTCCATTTCTCTGCTTCACAGTACGTGTTGCCTGCTCTCTCCTCGCTCAGCTTTCTCCTTCTTCCAGATCCCTTGATCCCGCTGCAGAAGCAGAAGATGAACGGAGCCTGCCTCCATCTGAGGACAGAGGTTGGCAGAGGACGGAGGCGGTGACTGTGCTGTGTCCGGGTTTGCATTACGAGGTAGTGTGTTATTGTGGGTTTTTACCATATCAATAATATCCCTCCTTTAAAACAAGATAAACATAACTCCCTCTGTCCTAACCCTCATGTAATGAAAATGTGTTCATCCGTTTTTCAAGGGGAGACAACCCACTGTCTCATAAGGACTGTCACCAGTTTCGGGTCCAAGTCCAGGGTCTCTGGGGCCTCCCCCTCTCGTTCTGTTACATTCTTTTTCAAAATTCTGTGACCTGACCTAGAGACTAAATGGTAAAGTTAACTATGCCAGGAGTGGGGGATAATGACAGGGAAGACCAGGAAAATTGGGCAAAGCCCATAAATGAACACATGCATTTGTGTTCAGACGGAAAGGACATACAGGTCACTGCGCTTGTCTTCAATTTTGCAACCGGACCCAAGACCAGAAAAGGTACTGGTGACATTTCTTCTCCACAATACTGGGGGTTCCCTTTGCCTGCAGCCAGAACCTTAACTAGATTATTTAACCAGGAAAGGTGACCCAAACCTGCGTTTCTGAGGAATGGAAGTTGCCTCAGTGGTGTGCTGAATCTATCTTGCACTGACGTGTGAGAACAGATTAGTACCTTTTCAGCAGTGCTGTGGACCGTTTGTTAAAAACAGCCATTATTAAAAGTCAAATTATATAAACTCATCGCTCAATAAGCATATTAAAAACAACATAATAAATACCCTCCAACTTACCACTTTCTAATTATTTGACTATCATTTGCCTTTGAGGGGTTGTTTATACCTTCTACACACGTGGTGAAAGTATGGCCGGATGGCATTCCACTGCTCAGCCTCCAGCTGCTTCTCGTAGTTCAGGAAGGTGCTGTTGGGAGCTTGAAACCGGCCACACAGACAGGGGTCTGCGCTCTAGGAGACTGGCGGACACTGCGCTCGGGCACCCCTGGCCGCGGTTTCCGTTCCTCTCTACCACTCGCGGTGCCGGGAGCAGTCCCGGGGGCCCTTCTGGGCTCCAGCCTGTCTCCTGCCGCATGCAGAGGCTGTGTGACAGCACCGCGGTGACACAGAGGTGACACGGCCAAGTTTCTGAAATGGCCAAGAGCTTGAAACCGTGGTTTTGTCTTCTGATGGAAGTGTTCTTCCCTCAAGACAAAACTATTTAAACCAAATATTAAAACCCTGCATCACAGGGATGGGAAGCAAAAATGCTTCGAGTGGGTCATTAGCGTGATGACAGGCGAGCACTCCCGCGTCCGCCGCTGGGGTCCTGGCCTGCGAGTTCGGGTCCCTGGTTCAAGGCATACGCTGTGCACTGTAGCTCAGCACTCTGACCTCAGGGGCGCTGTCTCCCCAGTGCTGCTGTGACTTGAATTTTCAGTAGGTGACTGCGCCCTTCTGGCTGCCTCCAGGTGATTGGGACACGGTAAAAACTAATGAATGAAGACCATCAACCAATTTTCTAACATTGCAGAACAATGGGGTCCTCAGAAGCAAGGTTGTCTTTGATACCGAGTCTGTGCAGAAGGTGAGTCCATGGAGGACCACGTGGGCAGAGGCATCTGGGAAACGAAGCCAATGCATTTCGGTGAGAAGCAGCTCCATCTCCGCTCGGTGCTGTGTGAGGTCTCGCGTCGATCTCTGCTGGCAAGTTGACCCCATGGGGTCAAGAATTTAGGGATCAGAGCTTTCCATCCTTTCTTTCAGCTGGTCATTGCACTTAAGAGGAACCACCTACCCCATAGCCCTTGAATTTGTCAGGTTTTCCCTGCTGTTCTTCAGTGGCTCCGGAGGCCTTTGGATTGAAAGCCAGGTTCCTCGGTTCGGCTGTTATTCGAAGCCCCATTGGCCCCTCCAGCCTCACGTCCCACCCAGATTCTTTTTGTGGCACCTCACCCCCAGCTAGACCAAGCCACTCAGCATGCCGAATGCTGTCTGCTCCAGTGCCTGCCCCCCCCCCCCCCGCCCCATGCTTTCACACTCGATCTTTTTTGTCTGCAGGCACAGCCTTTCAGATGTCCTCTGCCTGGGCCCCATAAGACCTGTGGTCTCTTGACCCCTGTCCCTGAGGGAAAGGGAAACTTCCCCTCAGGCACCCTCGTAGACAGACCATCCTGTACCACGGGCCTGAGGGAGGGAATGTGTGCTGGACGAACAACAAGCAGGCGACTGCGGGAGCTGCTGTGGCTGGAATGCAGCTGGTGCAGGGACCGCAGCAGAGCATCAAGGGGCCCGTGAGGAGGTGGGGTGGGGGGCTCAGAGAGAGTGTCCGAGTGAGTGGGATCCCGGCGCTGCCTCTGTCCCCCAAGGCCCGGCCACTGGGTGAAAAGCCTGCCTTGAGGCCTGTTCAGGGCCGTGTCAGGAGCAGCCACACACCTCACTTGGCCTTTGAAGGCCTCTGGGCTCCGATTATTCCAGGGAACAGGCTGCATGATGAAAGCTCACCAGCGAAGCCAGAGCTCACACTTCCCATGGACGGTGTGGGTTTTCTCTCCTTCTGAGGTCATTGAGAAGTGTAATACTTTTGAGTGGGTAGCAATCGAATCTTAGAGGCACAGGGACTCCATCGTTTTGAACATTGCCAGTCTGTGAAGTTCTTTCCTTGTTTTGACCTGACTTCCTTCTATTGGTTTTGAGCTTAAAAATATAGGTGGCTGGAAATGACATTAACTTTTTTTTGGACAGGACAGCTACATTCCTTTATAGATTTTTATTGGGCTTATTAGCAAATAAAGCCTCTAGGACTATCTTCAGATGTGATTCAATCAGGCCTCTCGTAGTGTTAATATACAGATAACTGAGAACAAAGTAGGTACAGGATTTGACAAGTAACCTATGAAATGTTGTCATGTTGCTTTATGCCTGTCCTCCCAGTTTGTCCCAGCATTGTAAGAGTTAAACCAGGGCACTAGAGATGTTGCAAGCGGGCAGGAGGTGGCAGGAAAGAGCCAGGAACCACTGTGGTGTCCTCCAGGAAGGTGAGGATGTGGAAAAGCCTGGAAATGGGAAGGAGACAGGGAACTGGGACCAAAGTGAACCTTGGGGTGAGGAGCAGGGAGGCTCTGAGGTTGCACACAAAACCCGGAGCAGGGTACCCAGGAGAGGAGAGTTTGTGGGCACTGAGCACAGGTGGGCTACCTGGGGGAGCAGAGCCAGGCAGCTGGGGGAGGACCCCTAAACCCCAGGTGGGAAATTCAGATGAAGGCATCACCAAAGCCAGTCCCAGACCCAGAAACACCCTAAGGGGCAAGGAGACAGGAATGGGGAAATAAATCATGTAACCCACCTGTGACGGAATATCCCACCCTGATGATAAAGGGTGTCTCCAAACAATTTGAATGGCAGATTTCTTTTTTAATTTGAAACTGAAAATCCTCCTGTTGATTCTAACTATGCAAGAAATATCTATGGTGTATGTGTGTGTTCTGTGTATATGAATGAACGAATGAATATTCTAAGCATACATTCTGCACTGAGACAGAAAAGAATTAATTAAAAAGTTAACACTGGCCCTGGCTGGTGTGGCTCAGTGGATTGAACACCAACCTATAAACCAGAAGGTCGCAAGTTCAATTAGGTCAGGGCATGTGCCTGGGTTGCAGGCCAGGTACCCAGCTGGGTGTGCGTGAGAGGCAACCTGCCTTGGAGATCATATGCTACTTCTATAACCAGAAACTGTGGTGACTATTATCAGAATTTACAACTCCCAAGAACTGGGGCACAATGAAGGAGTATAGTGATAGGATTCCCGCTTAATACTTACACATTTGAGCTTACTCATCATAAGGCCGGTATCCCTCCTCCATGTGGTCTGTGCATTCATTGGTCCTTCAGCGACTTCTCAGACGCTTAGCACAGGCCAGGCACTCTGCTGGCATGGGAGGACAGTGTGCTGTTGTCGCTGCTGCGATGGCCACCTGTGGTGTACCAGGGCTCGGGATAATTCCTGCACAACACACAGTAAGGGGTAAGGAACACACTTCACTGGGAGAAGCACACAAAGTCAAGATCAGCAAGGAGAGACTTGAGGTCCTCATCTTTTCAACAGCCCATGGAGAGGCATGCTGGACTTGTTGTCTGATGGCAGGAGGCCATAAGAATGTTCCAGAAAGTAGTCACCATGCACCTGGGGACCAGGGGGGTCTAAGGGAGTTTCAGGCAGGCACAGACCCTCCTGCTGAGCAGAGGAGCACCAGGCCCCATAGGGCCCGAGGAGAGGCGGTCCCAACAACCCAGAGAAAGCTGCCTGAGTCGTGTTCACATGACTCTCCTAATATCCCATCCCCCAGCCCCCGTCCTTGTTCTCACAAAGCTCACAGCGTCCTAGGGAGACAGAAAAGCACATTCTAGACTTCTGGCCAAGATGGAGGTATAGGTGGAAATACTGTGCCTCCCCAAACTACCAAAATTAAGGACAACAAAGATTAAGAAACAAAAACACAATCAGAACAGACAGAAAACTGAACCGTATGGAAGTCCAACAACCATTCAACCAGACCGGTAAGTGGAGTGGAGTCGGTGGCCATCAGAGAGGGGTCACGGCAGGAAAAGGTGGTGGCAGCCAGACCGGGGAGGGACGGTGGTGGGGGGCTGACCGCAGTCACACATTTGTACGCAGATAAACTAGGCAAAAACAGGCAGCAAGACAGACCACGCAACCCAGAGCCCCAGCGATGGGAAATAAAGCCTAAAAGCACCAATGACAGGTGCCAGGTTGTGGGAAGCAGCAGAGGGGACTGAAGTCCCAGAAAGAGCTGAACAAGTGCCATTGTTCCCTTTCTGAACACACTCTCACATACAGTGTCACAACCTGGCAACTGCGTTATCCCTCCCAGGTGAACACCTAAGGCTCTGCCACTCATATGTAACAGGTTCGACCTGACCAAAAATGGCTCAATCAGAAGAACAAATCAAAGCCCCAGAACCAATATTTTTAAGTGACTGAGAGATAGTCAACCTATCAGATACGCATTTCAAAACACCGATGATCAGGATGCTCACAGAACTGGTTGATTTTGATCGCAAATTAGATGAAAAAATGAAGGCTACATTAAGTGAATGAAGGAAAATGTACAGGGAACCAATAGTGATGGACAGAAAACTGGTACTCAAATCAATGGAGTGGACCAGAAGGAAGAAAGAAACATTCAATCAGAAAAGAATGAAGAAACAAGAATTCAAAAAAATGAGGAGAGGCTTAGGAACCTCCAGGACATCTTTAAACATTCCAGGATCCTAATTATAGGGGTGCCAGAAGGAGAAGAGGAAGAGCAACAAATGGAAAAGTTATCTGAACAAATAATAAAGGAGAACTTCTCCAATCTGGCAAAGGAAATAGACTTCCAGGAAGTCCAGGAAGCTCAGAGAGTCTCAAAGAAGTTGGACCCAAGGATGAACACACCAAGGCACATCATAATTACATTACCCAAGATTAAAGATAAGGAGAGAATCTTAAAAGCAGCAAGAGAAAAGGAGACAGTTACTTGCAAAGGAGTGCCCATAAGACTGTCAGCGGATTTCTCAAAGAGACTCTACAGGCAAGAAAGGGCTGGAAAGAAGTATTTCAAGTCATGATAGTCAAGGACCTACATCCAAAATTGCTCTATCCAGCAAAGCTTTCATTTAGAATGGAAGGGCAGATAAAGTGCTTCTCAGATAAGGTCAAGTTCAAGGAGTTCATCATCATCAAGCCCTTATTATATGAAATGTTAAAGGGGCTTATCTAAGAAAAAGAAGATAAAAATATGAACAGAAGATAAAAATATGAGGATAGCAAACCTAGTTATTAATAGCCATGCCTAAAACAAAAGCAAACTAAACAAACAACTAGATCAGGAGCAGAACCATAGAAGTGGAGATCATATGGAGGATTAGCAACAGGGGTGTGAGAGGGGGAGAGAGGGGGGAGAAGGTACAGAGAATAAGTAGCATAGATGGTGGGGAAAAAATAGGGGGAGGGCAAAAGTAGTGTGGTAAATTTAGAAGCTAAAGAACTTATCATACATGTACATGAACTAAAGAGAGGGAATGTGGGTGGGAGAGGGTGTGCAGGGTGGAGGGGAATGAAGGGGGGAATGGAACAACTGTAATGGCATAATCAATACAATATATTTTTAAAAAAGAAAAGAAAAGCACATTCCACTGGCAATTTCAGGTCTTATCACCATAGAACTGGCAAGATTCTGCCATGACCCATCATTGGAACCTACCAAGAGAATTTTGTCATCCCAAATTTGCTATCCTTCACACCTTTGTGTCATTGCCACAGCTGATAAATGTTCTCAGTGTCTTCATCCCAGTGGCCCAAGGAGCAGGCTACCAGGAAGGTCCTTGGGGTGGATGACTTCTCACCTTCCCCATACAGCCCCTGTGAGTGAAGTGCCCCAGGCCCTGCGACCTGTCATGCCTTCCCCCTCCCCACCTGCCACCCCACCACCAGCTCAGGCCTTGTCTCCAGCCTGAACAACCCTGTGGTCTCCTAGCCAGTCTCCTGGCTTCTAGTGTCTTCCTCCTCCTACCCACCTTCCATTCTAGATCCAACATTGTCTTTTAAACAGACCTCTGACCAGAATATCGTTCAGCTATAAAAAGGAACAAGCTGCTGATTCGTGCTCCCACATGATAAGCCTCCACACACAGTGCTGGGTGAAAGAAGCGGAAGCAAAAGAGTACACGTTGTATGCTTTCATTTAGGGGAAATGTCCAGAAATGGCACATACACGGAGGCAGAAAGCAGATCAGTGTTGCCTGGGGCCCAGGGTGGGAATGGGGATTGACCACCACTGTGCCTGTGGGATGCTTTGGGGTGACAGAAATGTTCTAAAGCTGGATTACGGTGGCACAACTCTGCAAATTTACTACAAATTACTGTATAGTGCAGCTAACAAAATTTGGCACATTTTAGGGCAAAGGAGGGACCAATGAGTACGGAGGTGCAGAGTGTTATGGTGCGCTCTGGAAGGTTCTGGTGTGTTCCACTGTGTTTTTGTGTGAGGTCATCACGGTAGACTTATGAATGAGATGAATATTATGCTGATTCTTTCCATGAGAGAAGAATTTTTTAACTAAAGAGATATAAACATAGTCTTATTTTAAAGAGATTGTTACTGTCTGCTTAACAACTTCTTGAACTCTGTGGTTGTCTGACAGAGTTGAGGGGCCCTTCCGTGGCATTTGGTGCCTTCCTACGCTGTCTCCAGTTATTTCTTAAGAACCTGGCACTCCAGTCACACTGGAGTCACACGTTTAATGCCTCCATTCACCCCTCATCTCCGTCTTGTGTCCTGGACTAACTTCCACTCATCTTTCAAAGCCCAGCTCATGTGGCTCAGTGGGATTGGTGGTGCTTTTGTCTTGTTATCCTCACCCGAGGGCATGTTTTCCTTGCTTTTAGAGAGAGGAGCAGGGGGAGACAGACACAGAGAGAGAAACAGACAGAGAGACACCCATCAGCTGCCTTCTTGTATGTGCCCTGACCCACAACCGGACCTTTTGGTCCGCGGGATGACACTTTGACCAACTGAGCCACACTGGCCAGTGCTGGTGATCCTTTTATCTCTGTTCTCATAGTCCCTCCATTAGAGCACATTTCACATTGTAATGCAGCCACTTGCCTCTCTCTCTCTTATACTAGAGTACCAGCTCTTGAGTGGAGAGACTGTCTTTTTCGTCTGTGCATGCCCAGGGCACACAGTGGGTACTCAACAGCTGCCTCATTCATTCAAAGTAGTCCATTCAGAGCTGCGCTTCTCAACCTTGGCACTATTGACATATTGGACCACATAATGCTTTGTTGTGTTGTGGGATGTCCGGTGCATCATAGAAAGTTAAGCAGCACCCTTGGCCTCTACTCACCACATACCAGTGGCACCCCCACACGTAACCCAATGATGAGAACCGAAAACGGTCTCCAGATCTTGCCAAATGTCCTGTGGAGAGAACCACAGGTGTAGAGCTTTCTCTGTGCTTAGGGTCTCTGTTGTGCTCCCTGGAACACATGCTGGGACCAAGGACAGAGCCCTGCAGCCCACTCCTAGTGACTAACGTGGCTGTTCCGAGGTGGAGCCCAAACTGAGCCCCACTGACTCACAGGCGTCTACTAGCCTAGAATCCTTGTCAAGCCCCAAAGCCTGCCAGGCCTTTAGATGAGTGTTAATTTCTCTCAACTCTGTGTGTCTTCACCTTTTATGTTCTAAACCCTTTGCCTGACAGAAACGTCGGGAGTAAAACACAAGTCCAGCTGTTCTGCTTTCTCCTGCCGCTTGGAAATAGTCCACAGGCTCTGGCTTGTCCTTTCCTCCTCCTCCCTTCCATTAACAAAGCCCTTTAGGATGGAGGTGGGGTCCAGGTACTTGGCAGTTGTAAACGAAGAGTTGAACTGACCACACAGATATTGTAAAGCGAAGCAAGTGGAAATGTATTAAGGAAAGTACACTTCCCAAGACAGGAGAGCAGCTCATCTCTGGCCAGGGAATGACTTTTCTCTATTGAACGGTTACAGGCTTTATAAGGGTTTTCCTTAAGCTCCTACACATGCAATTTCCCACAATCCCCCTTGAGGAGGAATATTATCAGGTGTCACAAGGCGATTCTTGGAAATCAGGAGCTGATTGATGACAGCTGCAGTGTCTCATCTCCTATTCATCTCCTGCCTAACGTCGTCCTTCGGACGGTCACAAGCTTCTGTTCATTCTGGGGTTTGACCCCCTAACACCTGCCTTACAGGTTGGGCTGCATGGGGACCTTTGTTCTCTCTCTTGCCATGGCTACTCCTCTGCCTGTTGCTTTAAATACTTGCTCCCCTCCCCCACCGAGGAGTGCGTCCTGGAAAACCACAGCGTTTCTGTAGTTGCTTCTGGGGAATTACTTGTATAGTCTGAGGGTTTTAAAAGCTTCTCATCTGTTCTGAGCCATCTTCCCGTTCTGTTTCCAGCTATGCCTGTGCTGAACTCTGTGTCCTAATGGCTATAAATAACACTCATTTTAATATTAAATATTTATATGCTAGTATAGACAGATTCAAACACAGACTGTCTAACTCCAAAGCCTGTAAGTTTATCCACTTTGCTACTGTGTCTCCAGTTTCTCAGATTTCTATTCTTGGTTATCACATTGTCTTAGTTTGAGTCCCTTCAGACGCAGAGCCTGGGAGAAGGATTTGAGTGTAAGTGCTTTTTTTGGGAAAGTGATTCCAGGAAACATCCACAGGGGAGTGGACAAGCAGGCAAGAAAGAAAGAAAGGAAACTCGGGGGGGGGGGTGTTATCATTTTAGTTACCACTGTGGGCAACAGAAGCTGAACCCAGTGGGGAGTCCAGGGGGCGCTAGAGAGCACACCACAGAAGCAAAGGGAGCTGGGGTCCATTCACTAAATGCCTCCTCTGGTGGCGAGGGCTGTTTGCCAGGGCACCACTCTGCCTCTCCAGGGGTGGTGTACGGTCTCTGGTGCTCAGGGACACAGGAGGATATGGGCACTCGCCTAGTCCACATCCATATTCTGAGGTGATGGTCATGTTCTCACTTTTCTTTCTCTCCCATTCCCACAGCCAGTTCTTTTTTGACCACCGTTAAGTCCGTAGAAAGAGTGACTCTTTTTCTTCCACTTTCCGTTTGATCAAATTGTCAACAGAATCGGATTCTGCACTTAGGGGAATGGAGGATGAAGCTTCTCAGGTGTCTGGGGATGTTCATTGGCCCCGTGCCTGCTTCTGCGCAAATGTGGTGATGTCTGTTAGCAAGTGCTCACTATCTCCTCCCTGTGGCCTGGGCAAGGGTGAGGAGAGGGGTATGTAGTGAACATGGGAGTCCTGCTGCTTCCTGCTCATCACCACAAGGCGAGCAGAGGCATTTGGGCTCCTGTGCCCTGGGGGGAAGAAGCCCGCTGCAGGAAAGGCCCGCCTCCATCCGCACCCATCCCCTCCTGCCCCTTAGAAGTTCCACCAGGCCTCGCCCCCAACAAGGGCCCTGCCCCTATGACAAGAGCTGGTGTCACAGCCTGGGAAGGCCATGAGGCCCTAAGTGGACACTTGCTATTTTTTCTTTGCAAAGATTCTTTTTTGAAGAACTAAGTGTCCCTTCTCCATCCCATCTGTCTCCTTTAGGGAGGTAAAGAATGGCTCCATTGGTCCCAAACCAGGTGATCCCATGACCAGGCTCAACCTATCAAAATGCCCCACCCAAGGATTAGTCACAGGTGTGAACACTCAGGCAACACCACTCAGAGTTCTTCCCTGAATGGACAAGCAGAAATTTGAAGAGAGAAAAATGCCTTTGCCCAGAGTTTGCTTACAGATAACTAGAGATACCTTTGTCAGATGAATGTGGCCGCCAGCCTCTTCCCTTGGTCCCTGTTTTTGGCCCTTTGAACACAGAGTGATGACGGTGGGTGATCACAGTGCAGTTTGTGGAGGGAGCTGTACTCAGGGCGCTCCTCCCAGCAGCCATGAGCAGTAAACCAGTGTCGATGCAGCAACAGGAGCATTTAAAAGCAATGGACCAGATGTTCACTTAGAAATATGTTGGGCCTTAAAACCACAGCCTTGTGGGCCCACAAAGTAAAATAAAACACAAGTGGAGGCAGTTAGGCCAGGCAGCCTCCAGGTTCCCTCTTCGCCCTCCAGTGGCTGTGAGCTGCGTCCACAGGTGAGCTCCGACTCTGCCAGGCTGCCCTGCATGGCCTCATGCAACGTTTCAGCTGCTCAGAGCAGACAGAACTGTATTTCAAACCCCAGATTTGCTATCTGCTGATTGTGGGGGCCTTGGATGAGCCACCTAACTTCCCTGCACCTCGGTTATCCAATCTGAGAAACAAGGATAATAAGCTTCATAGAGTGCATTGGGAAGGCTTGGCTCACAGTAAGAACTTAAGAAATGATGAGCAATTCTCTTGCTCTGGGGGTGGGGAGCATTTTTCTGGGGCAGGAGAAAGCATTTTATCCCATAGGAATGCTGGGGGCTTAGCCAGTGTGGAGGAGCTCGGTAAGGAGGACAGATCTGGACATTATTGTCTTAAAGGGAAGTGGTGCCCTCCACAGACCGTCCCCTTCTCCCAGGTGTCCCCCAGACTCCCACCGCCCTGGGCCAACCTCGCACCTGAGGCAAGGCACGCGTCTCTCCAGGCTGTGGCTGGGCAGGCCCAGGGCTGCTCTCCCTTCCCCTGAGAGCACTCGTTTTCTGAGGCTTGTCTCCTGAAGACCTCAGCCTGCAGCCCTCTTTTCCTTCCTCTTGTCACCCCTCCAGCTGTCAGTTCAGCGGCATAGCCCAGAGAACATGCAACTCAGCTGCTATGATGTGCAGTGGACATGGGTCCAGCCTGGCAGGAGACAGACAGACACCTACGCTGATGTGCACAGCCCTGGGGTGAGGGAGCAGAGGTGCCCTGGGGACATGAGAGAGCCATTAACACACCCGAGGTGGGCTCCGGAGGCCGGGAAGGCTCCGGGAACCAATGGTTAACTGAAGAGTGAGCAGAGGTGGGTGAGAGAGGTGGGAAGAGGGGATACACGGACAGAGTATACATGCAGATGGAACAGCTTGTGCGTCAGTGCAGAGGCAGGAGAGCCACATAAAGCTCGCAAGGGTTGGGGAAAAGCAGCAGGGTAGGAGCCATGGCTGGGCCACGTGCGGGGGCAAAGCTGTGCTTGGCCTGGGAAGCCATGTCAAGAGGCTCTGGTCTGGTGCTGAGGTGATGGAACCAGGGTGTTAAGTAGGAGTCTCGGGAGATTTCTGTTTTAGAAAGAGGCGGGGCTGCTGTGGACACACTGGTTTTCAGAGGGAAAGGGCAGAAGGAGGAAACCTGGTCAGGAGCCTGTCTTGGTCCTCCAGGTAAAAGCTGCACCAGGGATGGGGAGGGAGGGAGATGGAGGAAGGATGCGTGGGCAAAACTGAGGCACCCGGCCAACAGCCAGCACGCTGGCCCCATAAGGTGAATGAGGCCACCTTAGATCCTCTAGTCCCAGTGGGGCCAACCCCAGCCAACACATGGGGAGCGGAGCCACGCTTTCTCCACTGGGCAACCCAAATTCTGTCCCGTAGAATGATGGGTAATGAAGTGATTGTTGTTTGAAGGCCCTAGGTTTCAGGGTAGTTTGCCATTTAGCAGTAGATCAGTAAAACAGCATGGCTGCACCACCAGGGAAGTGCCATGGCTTGTGGTCCAGTAGGGTGGCTGCCCGTGCATTGGACAACCTCAGAGGGGATGGCTTCCTGCCAACTGCCACGGGATTAAATGCAGCCCTTGTCCCCCATGATGAGGTTCTGTTCTGTCCTCTCTGATCCCTCCAATGCCAATTGATCTCTACTCCCGGAACGGAGACTTCCGGTGCTATTGCCTCTTAAGCATGTGCCTGCAGAGAGAAATGATATGCTGTCGAAGGGGCAAACGAGGCCAGCCTTCTGCAGAGACATCACCATGGTGTTCTGTTCCAAGCCGACTCCTAGTGTATGATTTCCTTCTGTGAGAGTCAGCTCAGGGCACTCCAGCATCACAGGCTCCTTATTCATCTGATTATGTTCACGACACGCCAGTGGGAAATAAAAGTTATCAATAAATCACATAGTTGCTGCAGATTTACTGAATGACCTGGGCAGAGTGCTGGCTGTACCAGTTGCTATGACTGCAAGGGTCAGGGCCACTCGTGGGCGGTGCCCCTCCAGGGCTGAAGAGCACGTGGCCTGCTGTCATCCTGGATATGGATCTGCCTCCCCACTGCCCTAGATATCCTTAGCGGGATTAAAATTCATGTGCACAGGACCCTGGACTTGTGGGAAGGCCTGGGTTCAGCCTCTGTATTAGGTGTGTGATATTAGGCGGGCTGCTTGGCCTCTCTGGCGATTTGGGCTCCTCATCTGTGAAATGTCCAGAAATCCTGGTTGTGACAACTGACTGAGAAAATGAACGTGAGATTTGCACACCAAAAAGTACCATCTATGCAGGCTGGCGGCATCACCTCGGTCATTATCTCAGAGTAACCATAACATGTCAGGGGTGCCCTGAGAGAGGCGCACTGGATCGGGCACTGAAGTGCCGTGAGGAATCAAACGTGATTTCTTACCTTTAGTTTCCTGTGTTTCAAACAGAGCCAGTAGAATCTGCCCCATCGGTTTCACAGAACTGTTATGAGACTCAACTCAAACAACAGTTGGGGAAGCCCTTAGGCAAAGCATGAGGTTGTACCAATATAGGATACTTATAGAATCACTTCTTCTCTTAACTCTGATGTTTGTGAGGGTTTTTCTTGTTGTTGTTGCTTGTTTGTTCATTTGCCAATCTTCCTATTTCTCTGGTTTTCAGTATTGTAGAGAATTTTCCCCAACACTTCCTAAAACAATCAAGAAAATTTGGGCCAGTTGGTTTTTTGGAAGGAAAGAAAAAAACCCATTATTGAGTACTCATGATATTTTAGGCTTTCCAATGCATTAGCCCATTTAACAGCCTTTTAAGACTGATGTCATTTGTCTCTTTTTTTTTTCCACAAAGAAGGAAATAGGAGCCTGGTGCCTGCTCAACGTCACGGAGCAGGAATCGAGCTTAGTTCTGTCTATCATACTGCACAAGAGACTCAAGACCACCGTTTTCTTCTCGTCAGAGGTACTCTCAGCTTACATTTTCACTATCCCTTCCCCATTTTCACCTTTTGTATCACAATTGATACTCCTTTAGTTACAGTTAATTTGTGAATTTAACTGTCATATGAGGTTACTGATGGTCTAAGCAATCGATGGTGACAGAAATGTGACGAGCTGGTGTATGAGGTGGTAAAGCTCTCCCGTAATGCATTGCGCCCATGCTCCTCTGCACCATGGACCCACCACGTTGGGGAGCCAGTCTCTGTACAGAGTGTGTGAGAACCTGAGAACGTTTTCTTTTTAAGCAACAGATGGATTGATCATGTCAGGAAGATAATAGGTGTGCGTATCTCCTGGGCTCAAGGGAAACCAGCAAGTATCACCCTCTTACCTTGCAGGAGAATAAGGCAAATAGACACCCAAACAGCTCCTTTATTGTGACCTAGATATCTGGTATTTTTAATCCTGAAATTTAGGCCTCGATAGATGTATCCATCCAGCACCATTGGCTTGGGTGTTTTTGCTCTGGGAGGCGTGTGACAGAGGGTGTGCTTCCCGGGCCGCCTGTTCCCAGGAGAAAAGGAAGGAGGCTGGACTGCAGGTGGCAAGTTTCTCTCTCCTCCTTTCTAACTCACCAACCCCAGTGAGGCCAAAAGTGTTAGCAAAAATGGTGCCCCTCCATGTAGAGTGAGATCTGAGTGGGGAATAAGCTTTTCCTCCTAACAAGGACATTGGTTTTTGAGAAAAACTAAGGCTAGCCAGAGCATTGTAGGATGCTCTACATTATTTGTCAATAATGATAAAGCATTAAGAAAAAAATCCACATATTTGAAATTAAACAACACAGTTCCATGTCAAAGAAGGAGTCCTGAGAAAATTAGAAAATGTTTTAGACTGTAGGGCATGAAAATGCAACATCTTAATTTGTGGATTTAGCTAAACTAGTGTTTAGAGGGAAAGGCATAACCTTAAATTCCTTACATTAGAAAAGATGAAAGATCCAAAGTAATGCCCAATGTGACCATTTAGACAGCTGGGGAAAAATGAAACAGAAAGCACAAAGTAAGTAGAATGAAAAAAAAATGAAGACAAAAGCACAAATCAGTATAAAAGAGATCAAATAATACAAATATCAACCAGACCAAAAGTTGTTTTCTTAAAAAGAGGAACACAATTGGTTGGTTAATCATTATCTAGACTGATTATAAAATTACAGACAGAAGAGAAGTGACCAGTATCAAGATTGACCAGTATCAACATGCAGAGTGAGAAAACCTCTAGGTCTCTCCCATTGAGGTTACAGTTGTTGGACAGCTAGCACATACCCACATCTGAGAGATCTGCACATTGAGACATGGGAAGGTCCACAGGAGGGCAGATGGGACAGGAGGAAAGGACAGACATGGAAGACTTGCACAGTCTGGCTCTTCCCGTGCCCCCAGTGGATGTAATAACAATGAAGCATCTAGGGGCAACTGCCACAGGGCAAACTGAAAGGGCAGAGATAGAACCAGGCCTGGGGGGCTGACACAGGTAGAGGCGGGGCCAAGGTCAGGAGCAGAGAAGTGGTGCGAAGGGTTGCAGCTTCCACAGCTGGCCAGAGCTAGACTAGAGGTTCTGCAGAGCTGAGTGTTTGATCTCAGGACACGAGAATGTACATTCTTCTCTAGAGTGCATGAAATATTCTCAAGGATAGATGATTTGTTGGGCCAAAAACTAGCCTCAGTAAATTTAAGAAGATTGCAATCATACCAAGCACATTTTCCTAACCATGATGCTTTGAAATTGGGGAGCAATTGCAACAGGAAAGGCTGGAAAATCCATAAATATGTGGAGACTAAATAATATGCTATTAAACAATAACTGGGCTAAAGAAAAAGTTAAAAAAAGATATTAAAAGATGCATAGACACAAATGAGAACAGTGATAACAACATATCAAAAACTTTTGGGTGAAGCAAAAAGTGGTAATAAAAGAAAATGCCCTACCTCAATGAACAAGAAAACTCTTGAATAAACAATCTAATATTCATCTTAAAGAACTACAAAAAGAAGAAGAAATAAAGCCCAAAGTTATCAAAGGAGAAAATAATACAAATTAGAGTGGAATTGAATAAAATAGAGAAAAAAGACAATAGAGAAAAATAATCAACAAAGAGGTGGTTGTTTGGAAAGACTAATAAAATGGACAAACTTCTAGTTTATACTCACTAAGGAAAAAAAAGGAAAGACTCTAATAAGAAAAATCAAAAATAAAAGAGAAGTTATGATTAACACCACGGAAATATAAAAAACTACACAACAATATTGCAAAATGCTACACAACCAAAGTCGATAACTAGAAGAAATGGACAGGTTCTTAGAAACATATAACTGTCCTAGAGTGAATCACGAGGAACTGGAAAATCTAAATATACCCTCAATTTTCAACCATTTTCCTGGTAAGTGATGGTGCGGTTGTGAAAAAAAAGGAACCCTCCTATACTGCTGGTGGGAGTGTAAACTGGTACAGCCACTGTGGAAAACAGTATGGAGTTTCCTCAAAAAATTAAGAATAGAGCTACCATGTGACCCAGTAGTTCCTCATCTGGGTAGCTACCTGAAAATTTGAAGACATTTATTCATAAGAATATATGTACCCTTATGTTCACTGAAGCATTATAGAAGGTAACCAAGCCATGTAGACAATCTGAGTGTCCTTTGATGGATGATTGGTTAGAGAAGAAGTGGTACACATATACACTGAAATACTACTGAGCTATGAAAAGGATGAAATATTGACATTCGTAAGAATATAAATGGATCTTGAGAGTATCATGCTAAGCGAAATTAGGTGGAAAAGAACAAGAACCATATGACTTCTTTCATATGGGATATAAAATAGAAAGCCGCAAATGAATAAATAACACTCATAGACACAGACAGCAGAAAGATGATAATTGGAGGAGGTTGGCAGAGGATAATGAGGGTGAAGAGGGTCAAATTTATGGCAGCAGAGGAAGACTGGATTTCCATGGTGAGCACGTGAGGCAATACATAGATGATGTATTACAGAATTAATACTTGAAGTTTATTTATATAAGGTCATTAACCAATGTCACCCCAATAAACCTAAATTTAAAAAAAGATGTTATTACTGCAGACACGACAGATCTTAAAAAATTAGTAAGATAATAGGAGTAAAAAAGTGAATTTAGAAAAGGTATAGGCCATTATAGCTTTTATTATAATTTTATTATAATAAAATTTATTATAATTTTATGTAGTAATGGTGAACATTGGAAAATAAAATACATTCATTTAATACAAAGTCAAAAACATAAAACACTTGGGATTAAGTAAAATAAAAACATGCCCATTGGAAATCAAAGGACATTGCCAAGAAAAATTAAACATCTAATTAATAAATATATATATTATGTTCATGGATCGTAAGACTCAACATTGTTAAAATGTCCATTCTTTCCAAATTGGGATATTGGATCCTTAGATCAATCTAAATCAAAACCGTCTTTTCAAAACCAGAAATTGACAGTCTGATTCTTCAAATTTGAATTTGCAAAGAACCATTAATAGCAAATACAATTTTAAAAAGAAGAAAAACAAGTTGAAGGACTTCCAATATCTGACTAAAAAACTGTACGAAGCTACAACAAAGAAGACAGTGTAGCATGTACGCCTATAGATCAGTAGAATAGGGGAGAGTCTAGAAATGGACCCATTCGTGTGTGAGCACATGGTTTTTTGACAAAGGTGATAGAGAAAGGGTAGTTTCTTTAACAATTGGTGTATACCTATGTCAACTGTCATTCAACTATACACATAAAATGGGTTCTTATATTTAAAATATAAAATATTCTTACAAATCAGTGAAAAAATAAACAAGCAAACAACCTCTAAAGGAAAAGTGAGCAGGAGACTACAGCAGACATTTAAAAAATGGCCGGCAAATGCAGGCAGGTGTGCTGAGCCTTGTTACCAAGACGACACAATTTCATATCCAAATGAGCTTCCCCCACCAACCCCCCAGAATGGATAGAATGGAGGACCGCCTGGCTGGGTGGCTCAGGCGGTCGGAGCACCGTCCCAAACACCGAAAGGCTGCGGGCTCCATTCTTGGTCGGGCACCTACGGCAGGCAGCCGAGCCACGGCTCTCTCTCCCCTTCCTCCCTCTCTAAAATCAGTAACTGCCACATTTTGCTGTGTATAATGCTCACCTTTTTGCCCACATTTTTGAGGAAAAAATAAGGATGCACATTGTACATGGGTAGTACTAATTCCGTATCTATATAAATATTTTAAATTCTTGTACTTAGGCTTATGTGTTAAAAGTGTAACTCTAGAAAGCAATACTGATATCTGTATGTTCAAAAATAAATGCTAAATTTTATTTATAATATAAAAAACAAGTATTTAAATATAAACAAACAAACAAATAAATAATTTAATTACAAAATTAAAACAAAAGATTTTTTCCCCTGAAAGTTTGGGTCAAAAAGGTGGGTGTGCATTACACATGGCAAAACATGGTACATCCTCAGGTGAGGATTAAAAAATGAAAAGATGGATTACAGTAATTATGATGCTGGAGCAAAGGTGAAGTGGCAAAACCACTTTGAAAAACAATTTGATTTTATTTACTAGACTTGAAAACACCCATACTTACTGATTCAGAAATTCTGTCTGGAAGTGTGTACACAACCAGAGTGCAAACCCATGTGCACAGGAGACACACGCAAGAATAGCTACAGCAGCACAATGCACGATAGTGCGACAGGAAATACAAACATGCATGGACAGTGCAGTAAATAACTGCACGCTACTCAGACAAAGAAGTGCTCACAGTGAAGAACACAAACAGGCTCCAGTTTCAATGCGGGCGTATCTTGCAGGCACACGGTGTGTAAACAAAACTGAACACAAAATAAACACCCTGGATGATTCCACTCAGACATTGTTCAAAGAAAAGAGGCAAAACTAAACTCCAGTGTTCAGGGATGTATGCTTAGTTGATAACAACTCTGTAAAGAAAAGCGAGAAAGTGCTCCTGTGGAAGTTTGTGGGTCAGTCAGCGTTCCACCAGGGGGGCAGGACCCTATGAACACTGTGTAATGTGGGATTAACTAGGCCTGGTGTGGTTGTGGGAGAAGCTGGGGGAGTAGAGCTCCAGAAGGCGGAGTGGAAGGGGACAGAGAAGCTATTACCAAACCCAGGGAGCGCTGTTTGCCGGAGCTTTCCAGGAGATGCGGGAAACAGGGGCACCGGCTGGGGGACTGGGGCTGGTGGAGGCAGGAGTCTGGAGAAGGCTAGTGTGTCTGAATAGCTACCATGTTTGAGTTTGCAGCTGAATGTCTGGTTGTGAGCTGGGGTCACTGTTTAGCAGGCAGCGGAGGAAGACAAGCTGGGTCCACAGGGATCGCTGCATTTGTCTGCCACCACATCTGTGACGACCTTCAGAAAGTCACTACTTTCTGGTATGTCACTTCTGCCTTCCAAATCATGCAAAAAAAATTGGAGTGGGGGAGGAGGGAAAATTTTGAGTTATTGTACATGTAACTCAGGGAGCCCAGGACGCCTAGTTCCAGTGAGCAGGGTGACGTTGGTGACGCAGAGGGGCCCAGGGAGACCTCTGTGAGGCTGGCGATGTCCTATTTCTTGGCCTTGGTGGTGGCTACCTGGATGCTCACTTTGTAGCTGCACGGCCTCTTTTTGCGAACTGAATATATGTGATATCACAAAGTCAAAAGGCTAAAACAAGCCACTGTAACCGGTCTCTTTCCCACCCCACCTTCTACTCTGAAGTGACTAGGCTGTTCTGTGCCAGCTTTCTCAGCAAAAGGAATGAGCGCACAAATGCAAAGAAAGAAAGAATTCCTTCTCCCTCCAGTGCTCTGCATTTCAAAACTTAAGTCTTTGGTCTACTGGAAACTGCACCCACTATACTGCAGAGACAAATGTCAGCAGTGGACTTGGATTAGAGGAAAACCCCCCAAAGACACTACTTGGGTAGGCTGGTGTTTACTTACTGCAGTGTACAAGCCATGTAGTCAGGACGTAGGGCGGGCGGAGGAATGGCCTTGTCTGGGCTGGCCGGGGTCCCACACAGTGGACTCTCACTTGTGAGTGATCATGTCTGAGCGAGGGTCATGTCAGACTTTCTGAAGCTCGACCACCCCCATTTGAACCAGCTTTATGTACTGAAAAGAGCGCAGTGCTATCCACTAAGACTGGTGCTGGGCTCTTTATTCAATCAAGGAAGGCACCTCTGGGTTTAAAGCTGGTGCAGTGCTGCACGGGAGTGAGTGTGATTAGGTCCCAGGTCCCAGGTCATCAGAGCTGAGCCTTCATTGGTCTCAGGGCTGCACAATGGGCAGTGTGGTCTGGTCCACTTGGGCACCAACACAGTGCTCCTTTGCCATCCTTTGCCTTCCCCCCTCCACCCCACGACCACCCAGTCTCCACACCCAGGTGTCTCTGGGGATCATGGTAACTGGTACTAGGACCAGGCAGAGGACATTGTACAAAACTACCTGCAGCAGATACAAATTATTTGGAAGAAACATTGTGGGTAGAGCAAGACTTCTGTCTGTCACCCCTGTCCTCCCCTAGGCTGGGGTTCCACAGCAAGTGCTGGGAGATGTGGAGGTGTTAAGCTACTATGTCTCAGCTCCTAACAACTCTTCACAATGGCAAAGCTGTAACTTTGCGACTTTGCCTGTTGGCCCCGACTCCCCATGAGGGGCTGCTGATAGGGGGAGCACTGAAGGGAGATGGAGGATGGACGTACTCACCTCTTCTGTGAGCTCACTGGCCTTGCCAGCTTTATTCCAGCAGCAGAGCCGGTTAGTTTCCAGAGTTTCTTGATGTTCCCACAATAGGCCAGCCCATCTCTCCACATTAGGGTAACTTCAAGAGGCCTGTCCTCTGAGCTCCTGTGGTACGAAAGCGTTCAGCTCATTGCCCTCCTCAGCTCCGAGCCCCAGCTCTGTGAGACCCCTCCTCCAGGGCCTCGGCTCCGATAACCCCAACTCCTTCCCTTGGTTCCCCCAGCCCTGGAAGTGGGAGCTGTTTTCTGCAGTTACGTGTTTGTGTGCCATCATCATTCTTTTCTGCCTTTGCAGTCCTTTATCACCTGTTCTGTGCAGCCAGCTCCCTGTGTTAAATCCTCTTGCTGACTGCTAATGGCTATAGGGTTTCTTATTGGGGTGAGGAAAACGTTCGGGCCCCAGAGAGTGGTGGTGGTTGTACAACCTCTGAATTTACTAAAAACCACTGAATAGTACATTTCAAAAGGGTGAATTTAATGATCTGTGAATTATGTCTCATTAAATCAATCCTCTGTTAAATTGCTTGACTGGCTCCTGATTGATGCAGCATTAACCAAGAGGAGAGTGGTGGTTCATTTCAGGTGTCATCTCGGCTGGGCCACCGTGCCCGGATATGTGGTCAGACATTATTCCGGTGTTTCTGTAAGGCTGCTTTGGCTGAGATGAGCATTTAAACTGGTGGGCAGATCGCCCTCCATAATGTGTGTGGGCTTCATCCAGTCAGCTGAAAGCCTGAATAGAATGAGAAGAGCGGTCTCCCTGAGCAAGAGAGAATTCTCTAGTAGACTGCTCTTGGATTTCATTGATAACATCTCTTCTTAGCTCTGCAGAAGATTTCTTTCAGACTTTAACTGGAACATCAGCTCTCCTGGGTCTTCAGCTCACCATCCCGCCCTGCAAATTTTAGACTTTCAGCTTCCATAACTATATAAGCCAATTCCTTAAATAAATAAATACACATGCACGCACACACATACACACACACCCTGTAGGGTCTGTTTGGGGAAACACTGACGCACACAGAGGGAGCTTTGGTGTTACCGGGAGAGGAGAATAAGCCCTGTGGGAACCCTGGCAGGTCTGTGGGATGTGCAGCACCTGTTCCCAGTTCTCCTGGTAGAGTTTGAGAGGCAGCAGGACCCCAGAGAACCGGAGGTTGTGTGCAGCAGCCAGGCAGATGGAGTCTCACAGTACTTCTCTCTCCCCTTCAAGCGGCCGCAGACCTAGTGCCAGGAGCCCAGGAGAGGAACAGAGAAACATCTTTGGGGGCCATCGACTAAGAACTAGATGGGACAATGGGTGCCTAATGCTACCTGTCTCTTAATAATATCAAGGACTTAGTAGACCCCCAACTCCTTTGAAGCCTTGGTTCTCTGTGAGTCTCTGGGACTCTAATACCCCCCCAATTCAGTTTTGAGGCAGTAGAAAAAGTATTCTTCTTTGCACGTTGGACTTGTGAAGTGGGATTCTCAGTCTCTTCACAAGTATTTGCTTTAATTTGTCTATGTTCAGGATACATTTTGGCATTTTTGTGGTATTGGAAATGAGTTTTCGGAAACTGAACCCACATTTGTAACTTTGCTGGTTAGCGTCCCAAGCCAGCTGTTACTACAGGGGGTGGCTATGGGCAGAACGAGGAAATTCGGTCCAATGAAAGGTCTCATATAGTTGGCAAGTTTGAAAATAAGAGCAGAGAGCGAACTTGACTTGATGAGACAGGAAGAGGGGGAAGCACGTGGCACAGGCGCACCGGAGAAGGAAAGGGGGCCTCAGCCCAGGCCTGAAAACCGGCCCCTGTGCGCAGGCGCCTGGTGAAGAGCAGAGCGCCGGTCACCTGGGGCAACCGCGTGTTTATTGGGTGGCACTGGACAACCTTAATCCCTCTGTGAAGAAAAAGTTGAATCCTACTCTTACCCTATGTACAGGTGAACCCCACTTAGATTTAAGATCCAAATTTGAGAGGTGAAACCGTAGAACTAGCAGGAAAAATTTTTAGAAAACATCCTCACTATTTGGGGATCACAAAAACTTGTTAAATAAGACCCTTAAACCCATCTCATTAGGAAGAAAAATTAATTGCCTTTGCTGATATCAAAATTAAAGATTTTGTTTAATCCCCTTCATAGATGATATTAATAAACCTACGACAGGTTGGGAGGTACTTTTTACAATGTCAAAAATTGCCCTGGCTGGTGTAGCTCAGTGGATTGAGCACGGGCCTGGGAACCAAACAACCACAGTTCGATTCCCAGTCAGGGCACATTCCTGGGTTGCAGGCCAGTTCCCAGCAGGGGACGCACGAGGGGCAACCACACACTGATATTTCTCTCCCTCTCTCCTTTCCTTCCCCTCTAAAGATAAATAAATAAAATCTTTTAAAAAATTATTGAGACAAGTGGGAAAATTGAATATAAACCATAAATTTGACATTAGTGTTATATAAATGTTAAATTTATTGAGTGGGGGAGCTGTATTATGACTTATGAAGGAGAATATCTTCATTCTTAGGAGATTCATACTGACATATTTAGTGGTGAAGCATCTGAATGTCAGCAACTTACTTTCAAAAGTTTCATCAAAATACATTTATGTATCTATATACTTACATCCCAGAGAGAAAGAGAGAGAGAGATAAATAAAGCAGACAGGGACAGTATTAGCAACTGGTAAATCTACTATGATATTCACATTAGCTTTTTGTTAATATTTTTTTAAATAAAAAGTTGTTGAAAATAGCAATAAAGTGATATTCAGAATATACAACAAATTCTTGAAAATCAACAATAAAAAGATCAAGAACAATTTAGAAAAGTGGGCAAAGGACAGGAATAGGCAATTCACAGAAGGGAACCTGATTATATCAAGTACGTGAAGAATGTCTATGGCAGTCACAGACTGAAGGAAAGACGAAAGCAAAAATGAGAGGCACACATCACACCTGTCACGTTGACAAAGATGAAGAAGCTGGATATTGCCACATGTTGGGGAGGCCATGAGGCACCAGGAACCATGGGTGTGCCGGTCCAGCGATCCGGGAGAGCAAAGTGGCAGTGCCGAGAGAAGCTGGGCATGCGTGTACCCTGGGATCTAGCCCTCTACTCTCAAACGCCAGAGAGACCTCTTCCTGGGACCCAGGCACCAAGGTGGTCAGCACAGTGTTGCTTGTCTTAGGGAAGATGTGAAGCCACTTAGGACTGGATCACCAGAGGATTGGATCAGGCAATGAGGTAGACACCCAGCAGTGGGGGCCACTTCCTACCAAGTCTTTCGAGAATAAGGAGCCAGAACTTCAGTTAGACCCCAGAGAGTGGAGCAGGAATCAGGAGGGTAGGAGGAAATTCTGGAAGGATTCAGGACTCAGGGGTCTAGAATGAGTCCTGAATGCTTCCAGGAAAAGAAATACAATTATATTTTTTGCATGTTAAATTGTTACATGTAGAGATTTACTCTTGCTACTGTGTCATTAGCAGCTATTAGGCCCTCTAACGCCCCATGAGCCACGTGAAAGAGTACGCTTAACCCAAAGTCCTGGGCCCACGGTGGAAAAACTATAGGCAGAGGACGGTCTAACCGGGGAGGTTCTGCATGGTGGTGGGCACAAAATATAATTGGACACAAAATATAATTGTGTCCTAAAAATAAATACCCACTGTTGGAATGGATGCCAGCAAGGACTGAGCAGTGTATGTGGAGGTCTTTTCAGGGAAGAAAAATATACGTGTTCATTTACTCTGTAGGAAAAACCCCTCTAGTTCTTAAAAGTTAATGTAAAGCAAGAGGCTGATACTGAAACTGCTATGGCCAAGTGTGAGGACACTGAGGAATTTTCTCCGTTGAGCCTCAGAGGAGTCTTTGCTTGTTGAGTTTATGAAGGTACAGAACCCTGGGAGGAGAGCTCTTCTGAACAGGTGAGCATCTCGGAAGAACCCGTCTGACCCCTGAAAGCTCCTCAGAAGAAGGCCCCGGTGGGAGGGAGGAGCCCACTTGGGTTGAGCGCCACCTTGTGTCAAGGGCCGGGCCAGGCACCCCACACGGTCTGTTCTGTATTTTTCTTACGTCCCCTGAAGAATCAGGCATTCTCCCGTGCCAGCTCACAGATGAGCACTCTGAGGTTCAGGGGTCACACAGCTAGTTCATGGGCATGCCAGCATTCCAAGTGCAGGTGGATTTTCTACCACCCGGGGCTGCTACACTCAAACGAAAACTGAAACGTATTTTGAAGCTGTATACCAAGCTTCAACAGGGCTCCAGCTAGTTTGATCTCTTACAAGTGCTCCGACCACCTTAAGATGCTTTGGCAGTGTGACAGGGTCAGCAGAAAACATCTGCGGGAACAATTACTCTTCCAAATCGAGTCTATAAATTTCAGGCAGATCTCCATTTGTATTCAGACTTTATTAATACCCCAGCTTTAGGTTCAAAGTGTCTTGTTCACTGAACAATGGAAAAAGAGAAAAATAAAAAGTCCCTGGTAGCTCCCAGAGCCCACACAGAACAGGGCAGAGGCTCAGCTTCCCTGGAAACTCTGCCTCCCGAGAGGTGAAGCAGGAGAGGCAGCCGGGCTTCCCAACCCCTAAGAGGCTGTGATGTGGAGGCTGTTTGCCACTAACCTTTCAAAATCCCTGCTCTGCAGTGGGGAGGGGTGTCAACTGGAGATCTGGGTTGATGAAAAGTCGAATATTCAAACTGACCTTCACCAAGAATGATGAGGCAGGAGCTTTAATAGCATAACAAATGACTCTCCTGAAATAAAGTGTCAAGCAGGCTGTTTTTTTTTTTTCTTGGACTCCTTTCCTCATCATCTCCCAACTCCTCCAACCACCCCCTCCCCATCTACTTACATTTTTGGCTTATTTAAACTTCTGGGGAGTTGCCAGTCAGGCAGGAAGAAGTGAAATCAGGACCGTTCCAAAGCCTTGGTTTTCAGACATTAATAAATTAGGTGAAAGATAAGGCATTGGTGAAAACCCGCAAGGGGCCTGCTTTAAAGTGGTTCTTCCCGCCTGGGTCAGCACCGGCCTTGGTGGGGTTTGGGATCGTGGCAGGGACTCTCTTGGGGTATGTGGGCCCTGTGGTTGGCATAGCTGGGGATGGAGACATGAAACTGATCCCGAAGTGGATTCCACAAAATTAGGCCCAACAGAATTGTTCTGCTTGCAGATGAAATGTTTGTTTCAAGCTGATCAGTTTTGCAAGTGTGTTGCTGAAAACCCCAACTGGCCTATTAGGAGAGAACAAGTCTGCCTGCGATGAGTCTGTGGCTCATTTGGCTTTGCCTGGTGCTGGGCTCTGTGATGATAGGCCTGGCCTTGCTTTTTGTTTTTGTTCCCCCACCCTCCCCCAAGAGGGAAATGATTCACTTGCTGTGGCATTGTTATTTACAGGAGCATGGCTAGGCCTCATAAAGAAGGTTCTAAATTTTAATGTTCCAAATTGAAACTGTAAAGTTTTGCAGTCAGTTCCATCAATCAATGTGTTCTCTCTCTCTCTCTCTCTCTCTCCTTCTTTCCCTTCTCTTTCATTTACCTATCATGCTATAAATGCTTGTCCCCCACCCCCTGAAAATTCTTACATTGAAATCCTAGCCCCCCAAAGGAGATAGTATCAGGATGTGAGGCCCCTGGGAAGTGCTTAAGTCATGAGGATGGAGCCATTATGAATGGGATTAGTGCCCTTATGAAAGAGAGCCCAAGGGATCCTAGCCACTCTGACACTGTAAGGACCCAGCAAAAGGCACCAGCTGTGAGCCCCAAAGAGGCTCTCACCAGACCATGCTGGTGCTGTGAGCTTGGAGCCCCAGCCTCCAGAACTGTGAGAAATAAATTTCTGCGGCCTTACGCAGCAGTCCGTGGTATTTTGCTATAGCAGGCTGAATGGACTAATCTTTCTTTTTCTTCTTCTCTCTCTTTTCCTTTTATCTATCTATCTATTTAATAAATACTTACTGAGTGCCCACTGTCTGCCAGGTCACAGGAAAATCCCAAGACAAGCATTTTTAAAGGCCCCAGGAACCAACACTTGAATCACCTCCCAGAGTCCATTCAAAATGTGGATCCAGGCCCCTCCTGCAGAAATTATGAGTCAGTAGTTACTATTAATTAGTACTTACTATGTACTAGACAAAGTATGTAATCTCATCTAATTTTTCAACATTTATTCCAAGAGGAACAATTATTCTTCCCACTTTACAGAGAAAACTCAGAAAGTTGAATGATTTCCCCCAAGTTTCACAGCTATTTATCTCCAGGATTTCAACCCAGATCCATCTGGATCCAAAAGTGGGGCTCTGTCTATCTCGCATCTCCTCTTTCTTTAGTCCCAGGCTCCGATGCCAGTTCCGGTGCCAGCCCGACACCTAGGCGCGCACCTGGTCACTGTGCCAGTAACGGTGCCCCTTCTCGTGCACTTGCTCTGGGCCTCCTGCGGGTGTTTGCTCTTGTGCGATCCTCTGGCTGGAAGCACTTGGCCCCGGCAGCCAGTGCTTGCAGGAGGAGGTCATAGCCCCTTGGGTTGGCATTCGAAGCTCTAAGCAGTCTGGCTTCCTCTTGTGGGATCTCTCCCAGCTCCCTGACGCAAGCCCTGTGGCCCAGGAGCTCTGCGGCTTTTGAACATCAAGAGGATGTTACTACAGAGGAAATTTCTCTCATTGTGTTGAAGGCCAGCCCTTTTGCCCACTCAGGATCCTACGTCCTCACCTTAAGTTCTGTTTTCTTCCTTCAGGAAACCTCTCTTTTCTCCCGGGTAACCTCCCTCTTTCTATAGCATCCCTTCGGCAGGTGAGACGCTTTGGTGCTGGGGTGTCCAGCCGTTCAGCATCCCTGGGCCACACTGGAAGAAGAAGAGTTCTCTTGGGCCACATATTAAATACATTGTAGTATGTACTCACACAAAAAAAATCTCATAATGTTTTCAGGAGATTTACGATGTTGTGTTGGGCCAAATTCATAGCCATCCTCGGCTGCGCGTGCCTGTGGGCCACAGGTTGGACACCCTTGCCTAAAGTCTGAATCTTTAGACTGAGTTAGATTTAGACTAGGTGGTTTTTGAAGACTGCAGATTCCTGCTCTGGGACTACAAGAAGAAAAAAATCTCTTCTTTCATAGCTATATTCCCAGCACTTACAACCATGTTAGGTACATAGTAAGTGCTCAGTAAATACCGGTTGAACAAATGAGAGTGATCCCCCACTCTCACTGGGGAAATGGTTGGTCCCCCAACCACTCTCTTCATCTCAGTAGGTGGGGTGGGGGTTTGATGGAGGAAGCTGTGCTCTGGTGCTGACTGTACTGGGCTCCAGATGGCGGCTCCGCATCCAGGAGACTGCTGAGGCCTTGGGACCAGTGGCAGCCACCAGCCAGCCCACCTTCCTCTACCTAAACGAGCTGTTACTGAAGGCGAGGGGGAAGGATCCTCTGCCATCCTCTTTGCTGCCATTTCCAGTCACTGTAGAAAACACCCTGTTCAGGACCGATGGCCACATGCCTGGCTCTACCTGTGGCCCTGTCCACTTGAACTGACCCCAGGCAGAAGCAGCTTGGCAGGGCATTTGGCTTTCATTTTGAAGTTAAGTCCAGAAGTTCCAAATCCGTGTGACTCCGAGGTCACAAGATAAGATCGAAGGTTTCCTGGCAGGCACGGCTGATGGCTGCCTTCTCAAATCTCTGTACCTGGGCCACCACTGAGGCAGAAGGAAGTAGGTGCCATCTTTAAATTCAGCCTGCAGTCTGCACCCACGCCCCAGGCCTTACTCTGTGATTTGCACACCTCCCTTGGAGCCTTCCAGCCCACTGGGAGGCCAGCAAACCCCACAACTGGATGCCTCCCTGCTGAGGACACAGCGCCAGCCCAAAGTCTAGGCGAAGCTTTGAGGGCTGCTCCCCATGCAAAGATCAAAGTGGGAGTTTACAAGCAGACAGTTCCCTCCGGGCTGGTTGAACTCCTGGGAAGCCCTGGCCTATCCTCCAAGAGGCGCCTCCTTCTGTGCCTCTCCCCCCTCTCCTTCACTTCCTCCCTCTCGCCTCATCCTTCTCTTCTTTGGCTTTTGACTATGATTTTCTTTAAAGGAAGAAATTATTTTGCCCCAGGATGCTCATTTATAGCAAAGTAAGTGAAAGGTCTGGGCATCTGGCCCCATGTGGGGCATGTTTTCCGGTAATTGCTTGCGAGAGCCTTCATCTGGCCGCTGGAGCTTGGAACCGCCCCACCCCCCAGGCCAACATCACACCTGGTTTCAGCTGGAAGGGGAAGGACTTCAGCGTTTCATCTCCTGGGCCTCTTTGTTATTGCTGGAGCCACGGTTTGGCCCTGGATCAGAGAGGGCCCTGGGGGTGGAGAACTGGATCTGGAAACTGTCCCAGAGTTGGTGGGGGGAGGGGATGGGGGAGAAAGCCTTGGAATGGCTGCCCCTTCTGCCCCGTGACAACCGGCAGCCAGACCAACCAGGTGAAGAATGGAGCTTCTGGCCTTCAGGTCGTCGCTGGTTTTAGATCCAGGAGAAAAAGCCTTCTGAGGCTCCTTGTGATGAGGGATTTAAAGTGATTTGGCCTACGTGAGAGATACATAAAGATGCAAAAAAGCTAAAGGGTTAAGCTCAGAGAACCATATGCTAAATTTCCTGAGAAGGGAGATTGCTTTTGGGGTAGTTTATAGGTTAGCGGTTAATATTTCCTTAAAAGCTGGCTTATTTCTAACCCTTTTTTTTTAATGCTTTGAGAAAAACCAAATTATCCTTTAGCATGCCTAAGAGGATTTTGTCTGTCATATGTTTTAGGATCTTTATGGCATGCATATCTAGCGAAAACCATTTCCCATAAAAATACCAAGGGAGGGCATTTCGATGGGATTTTAAGCTTATTTAAAATTAATTGCAGATTCATTTCACTGCACATTCGCTGAGGGTTTTTCTTTTTTCATTATTAGTACGAAGAAACAGTGTGGGCTCTGCCAAAACCCGGGGAGGAGAAATCGGCAGCAGACGTCTGCCTGTGGGACGCATTCTGCCCCGCTCTGCCCAGACGGAGCCCGCAGCCTGGATCCGCGGCCTGGCTCTCTGGGCCTCCTTCTCCCTTCCCGCCTGGCCCGCAGGACACAGCGGGCGTGTCTGGGGATGGCTGACGGCAGACCGCTCGGGAGGAGAGCAGTGTGTGGGGGGAGGAATAGTCCGTGGATTGTCCCAAGGCAAGAGTCGCGTAGGGCCGCTCGGTGCTGGGCCGCGCATGCGCCTGGGAGCTTGGAGGGCACCTGCCCGCAGAAACCAGCTGGGCATTTGTGTTAGGTAAAGGGAGTCACCTCGAAGGTCTTTGTGAGATTGCAGCTGGAACTAGGTAGGGTTTCTCGGACCTGCTGAGGCCCCAGAGATGTTTCCTCAATGTTTCTTATTTTGGGGTTTATTTGTTTGTTTTTATTTTATTTTATTATTGGTTTAGGGACCAGCTCTCTTTTTCCTAACCTATAAAGTAAACAGACACTTCTCCCTGGCCAGTGGGACTACACAGTCTTCCCCCATGGGCATCCCACTTAGTTGTCACTGGTCTGAGGCTGGCACCATCGAGATCCCCTCTGCAGAGGAGGCCAAGGGCACGGTCTTCAGGGGTCCACGCCCACTACCACCCCATGGCCCCTCCTCTCCAGAAGTCCCACGCCACCTGGGCAACCACAGGGACATTTCAGCTCCCCCTGTATCAGTGCCAGCTCAGACCCCTTACCCAGAATCTCTAGAAGAGTCTGGGTGTTTTCCTTTCCTGGTGCATGGTTACCATAGTAACTGAATGCTGGACTCTTAGGGGAGGGATCAGGAAATGGTTTACTGTATATACTTGTGATGGGATTACACGGTCATCTCTTGAGGAGATCGGGCCTCCTCTTCAGTGACGGGCCCCAGGCTTGAGGACTGACTTAGACCTGGAGAGTGCGTGCGGACACCCCGTATTCTAGTGTGGCGGCTGAGAGCAGCCTCTGCTTGTGAGCACAGTGGTTTTTATTTATTTATTTTTGGCTATCTCTCAGGCCCCCTGAGACAGCATGATCAATTAGCAATTATGATGATCCCCGCAGGTCAGGGCAGCCTGATTGCCACTCCAGCCGCACAGCCTGTTACAGCAATTACCTACCTCGCTGTTGCTGATTAAATGCTCTTCTGAGCATCAGCCTTTCTGGAATCCCATTATCCCCATGAGGGATTCTGGGGACCTCAGTTTCATGGCTGCAGCTCCTACTTTCGACCCTGTCCTGCAGAGAAGAGCCACCACTGCCGAGCTTCTCACAGATGCCGGTGGTCCCCTGTCCTGTGCTACCTTTATGCCTCCTGATGGGAGTGAGCTGCGGAGGAAACAAAGTGAGGTCTGTGCTTCCACATAATGTCTCCATTCCGACATTCTCACCTTCCTGAGAATTCCACGCCTTCCTCAGTATCATGCTAACCTGCCGGCGTTTCTGCCTTCTGCCCCTGGGCCTCCACTGAGTCCAGCCTTGAAAGGAGTTAGCAGTGTATCAGGGGTGGCTCCCAAGGTCCTTGCCAAGACACTGGACCCTGCCTTATGACATCCTCCCATGTCAGTAAGTACAAAGGATATTCAACCTTATCTTGAACCAACTGTAGTGAGCCCAAACTCCAGATCCGTTCCCACACGTGTTCCCATGGGTCTTGCCGGCATTCATTTGCAAGACGTATGAGCTGTCTCCTCTCAGAGAAGGAAGTGTGTTTCTCTACGTGGGCTGTGCTGAGTCCTCACCCCGGTTATTGGCCTAAGGCAGCCAGTGAGGGCAGGGAAAGACCTTGAGAAGGTCAAAATCATTCTGGGAGGTGCCTGTCTCAGGTGAGCTTTTCCTGTAGTCTCTAAACCTGGGGGGCCACGCTTGTCTAAAAAATAGGAGGGAGCTTCTTCCAGCCCCGAGGACTCAGGGCATCTGTGGGTCCCAGATTCCCAGGTTTGGTCGTCTGGTGTCCCTGCTCCATGTCTCAGGGTCTCACGCCTTCTGTGAAGACTTCGACTTCGATGTGGAGACTCGTCCTCTTAGCGTTGCCACCTCCATGTGGGGCCTATTAGGACAGGAGGCTTGGCGGTAGAAGAGATGAGAGTCTCCACAGAGGCCCCCTGGCTTTCACAGGGAACCTCGAGTTGATCACTATCTAATCTGGGCCTGCCATTGGACTTCCTTCCTCTTTTAAAAATAGACCCATTCTAGAGCAGTTGGAGTCACTGCAAAACCGGCCGGTAAGTACAGAGTTCCAGGATATTCTCCATACCCCACTGACATACAGCCTCCCCCACTGTCCACATACAGCACAGAAGTGGCACATTTGTCACAACCAGTAAACCTATGTGGCCACATATTGTCACCTAAAGTCTACAGCGTACATGAGGATTCACTCTTGGTGTTTTATTCTTTATGGGTTCTAACAAATGTTGAGTGACATGTATGCCCTGCGATAACATCACATGGAGCTGTCTCACTGCCCTAAGTATTCTCTGTGCTCTGCCTCCTCATTGCTCCCCCCACCCCAGACATGTTTTACCATCTCCACAGTGTTGCCTGTTCCAGACTGTCATGTTGTTGGAATCGTGCAGTATGGAGGCTTTTCCGATGGGCTCCTTTCACTTAGTAACATGCATTTAAGTTTCCTCCACATCTTTTCCTGGCTTGAGAGGCCGTTTCTTTTGACCACTGACTCACATTTTATTGTCTGGGTGTAACACAGTTTCCAATCCAATTGCCAAGAGCATCTTGGTTGTTTCTAAGTTTTGACAATTACAAAGAAAGCTGCTATAAAAAGAGGTGTACAAGTTTTTGTGTGGACATCTGTTTTCAACTGCTTGGGGTAAATACCCAGGCGTGTGATTGCTGGGTCGTATGGTAAGAGTATATTCAGTTTTGCAACAGGCGCCCAACTGTCTTCCACAGTGGCTGTACCAGCTTCGCATTCCCATCAGTCGTCAATCCGAGTTTCTGTTACTCCGCATCCTTGTCAGCATTTAATGTTGTCAGTTTCTGGATATTGGCCATTCCAATGGGTGTCAGGGGTATCTCATTGCTTTAATTTTCATTTCCCTGAGGACATATGATATGAAGCATCTTTTCATATGCCTGTCTCCCATCTATATATCTTCTTTGGTGAGGTGTCCATTCAGTGCTTTGGTGCACTTTTTAGTCAGGTCGGTCATTTTCTATTGATGAGTTTTAAGGGTTCTTTGTAATTTGGGGTAACAGTCCTTTATCAGATAGGTTTTTTGTAAATATTTTCTCCGAGTTGTGGCTTGTCTTCTCATTCTCTTGACAGTATCTTTCACAGAAGTTTGTAATTTAATGTAGTCCAGCGTGTCGATTATTTCTTTTATGGATCACGTCTTGTTGCAACTGCAAAGTCATCATCAAACTCGAGGCCATCACATATTTTTCTTACGCTATCTTTTAGGAATTTTATATTTTTTGTATTTTACACTTAGCTTTATAATCCATTTTAAGTTAATTTTAGTGAAAGATGGAAGGTGTGTGCCTAGATACATTTTTTGGGTTGTAGATGTTCAGTTTTGGGCAGTCCAGCAGGCTCCAAATAGTTCCTCTAGATAAGCCCGGTCCTTGGTAGCTGCCTTTCCCTCTCAGTATGTGTCTTGGGGACACTGGGTGACATTCTCTGACTGGGTTGGCTGGTGTCTCTGCTTTTCTCCCTTAAGGCTAGTGTCTCACTCCATTGTTTCATCATCTTCAGTATTACATGGAAGACAGAGGGACTGGAAATCACACAGTCCTGGGCTGAACCCCATGCTCATGCAGGGTAAGTCGTTTAAACTCCTCAGAGCTTCAGTTGCTCTATCTGCAAATGTGGCAAGAATATCCATTTTACAGGGTTGATGTGGAAGAACTCAGCTCAGAGACTGGAACATAATAGGTGCTACATGAATGATAGTTTTCTTTCCTTCTTGTATTGCCAGCCATTCTGCGCCACCATTCCCAGAAGTAAAGGGTTAAAAACACAATGCGTTCACCTAAAAGAATAGATTTCTAGCTTTAAGGGCTTCTGAAGGCTGAAAGTGCTCTGGGATGGATAAGGTTTTAAGCCCCGTCAGCCACACATTCCTGCCTGTACGTTTAGTGCTTTCCACAGCAGTTGGTCATCATGGCCGAGGAGCCATTACTCAGACAGTATGCGCAGTGGTCAGTAGCTCTAATTCTGAGTCAGATACAACCTGGATTCAAACTTCAATCCTGCCTGGCATTCAGCATGATGGCTGGCATGCAGTAAGTGTGCACTAAAGGAAGCTGTGTTTGTTATCACATTAGAAGACGGCCTGAAGGACAGCCATTATTAACTCTGTAATTTCAGTGCTGTTCTGGGCTCCCCTGGCATAATCCAGATGGTCTGGTGTTGGGAGAGGTGAAGGAGGCATGAAGCAAGGATGTGAAATCACCACCACACTTGTGGGACTCTGGCGTGCAGACAGTATGATTACAGATCCAATAGGATCCACAATCTAAAGATGCTTTTAGACTTTGTGTCAAGGAGTTTGATGAACTGGACACCCTGAATTAGATTCTGCATGAAAATTATTTTTTAAAAACTGGAAAACTTATTTTTTATTATTTTTATCTTTTATTACATCTATTGGGGTGATGTTGGTTAATAAGATTATATAGGTTTACAGTGTACATTGCTATGATACATAGTCTGTTTATTGCATTGTGTGCCCACCCATCAAAGTCAAACCATCTTCTGTCACCGTATATTTGCCCCCTTTACCCTTTATTAATCCCCACCCTCTTCTCTCTGGTAACCACCATACTGTTGCCTGTGCCTATGAGTTTCAGTTTTACATCCCACACATGGGTGAAATAATATGTTCTTTCACTTTATCTGGCTGACTTATTTCACTTAGCATGGTATTCTCAATCAAGGTCAATCCTTGTTGTCACAAATGGCAGTATTTCATCTTTTCCGATGGCTGAATAACATTCCTTTGTATATAAGTACCACATCTTCCTTATCCAGTCATCTATTGAAGGACACTTTCGTTGTCCCCATGTCTTGGCCACCATGAATAATGCTGCCATGAACATAGGGGTGCATACATCCTTGCAGATAAATGTTTTTGAGTTTTTAGGGAAGATACTCAAAAGAAGGGTTGCTGTGTTGTTGGATGAGTTATGTTTTAAAAGGGGTTTTAAATGAAAAGCTGAAATGACAAGAAAATAATGCATATTCGGGGAAAAAAAAGAAAAAGAAGAGGAGGAGAAGGAGTTGTAACAACCACAATAACAACAACACGGGAGCCATTTTGGTCAGCTAACACAGAAGCGTGTTCCCCCTGAAGGTATTTGATGAGAACTGATGACCATGAACTTCAGTTTTTGAAAGCTGAATGTGATGTGGGGAGATAAAGTCGGTGGCTCACCCAGGCTGGTCAATCTCATGCAGACCTTCACACAGAGCTGGGACTCAAAAGGGATGTATTCCTAGTCCCAGGAATGTGGGAAATGAGCCTACCAGGTGGGGGAACGACAAGCAAACTTGTCCTTGCCTGACAAGACTTCGCACTGAGCAGAGGAAAAAAAATATCCTTTGAGAAATTATAATTACTAGCTGGCCCTAATAACATAAACCTCCAGCCCAAATTCATTCTGCTTACATAATCTGAAAAAAAAACTTTAAAGAGTTTAACCTAAAATATTCTTAGGTTTATAGTGCCCCAGACACTGGCAGAAGCAAATATAAATTATCAGGAGAAATACAAGTTTATCCCACAACTCAAAGAATTCCCACCAATAAAACTCTAAAGAATTTGTGCTCATAGTCAAAAATTACAAACAGGCACAAAAAAGGCATCACAAGGAAGAACCAGCAGAAAAAGAAGACAGTAGAATTAGAACGGAAAAGACCTTAATGTTGGAATTAATAAATATAGCATAGTCAAGAGTATATTTAATACATTTACAAGAACTTAAGAGATACCTGGAAATAAGCAAAGAAGAAAAGAGTATTAACATGAAACAACCAGGAATGAAAAGAGTATTAACATTCCTCATGAAACAAGAGGAATGGTAAAAGAACTAAATAAAACTTCTAACAACAAAAAGCATAGCAACTGAAACTTAAAGTCAGTATATGGTGAATACAATAGATCAGAAGCAGTTGAAGGAAGAATCATGAATTATAAGATAGGTGTGAAGTAATTAATTAGAATGTTAACTAGAGAGAAAAAGCAATAGGAAAAGTGTGAAAGAAAAGTTAGGCAACATGTAGCATACAGGGATCTCTAGTCAGAGTTGCAGGATGAGAAGAGAGAGAAATTGTGCCTGAGAATTTTCCAGAATTGTTGAATAATACTAAACCTTAGAACTAAAATACTCTGAATATCAAGCAATTAAAAAAATCACGCATAGAGAAATCATAGTGAAAATGTAAAGTACTAAAGATTAAAAAAGCTAGAAAGATTACCTACAAAGTAATTACACTTATGAGCAGAATAGAAGCCAGAAGGCAGTAGAAAAATGTGCTGAGAGGAAATAACTATTAGCCTAAAATTGTATACTTAGCGAAAGTATATTTTAAATGGAAGGGCAAATTAGACTCATTTTTTTATACAAACAAAAAAATGAGGGAGTGGAAACCAACAAATTTTCATTAAAAGACATTCTAAAATCATGTACTTCTCAAAAAAATAACGTGATCTCTGATGTGATCCCAGGTACCAGATATTACACACTACAAGGAATTAAGAGCCAAGAAAGTGGTAACAATAAATAAATGTTGACTGTATAAAATAAGAAAATGCCTATTTTTTTAATTAAAGAAAATGTTGGATAAAAAAATAGGTACCAATACCTTGCAAATAGAAAGGAGTGATCAAAGTTAAATATTTTAAAGTCAATGGGTTGTTCAGAAGAAGATAAGAATGATGACCAGCTTTAATAATATGTACATTAAACTTTCTAGAGTAATTACTAAATCATAGAGATAAAAAAAACTAGAGAAAAAAGTCAATCAGGGGAGTTCTGGACAAGATGGAGGTGTAGGTAGAAGTGCTTTTCTTCCTTGCACAAGCAAAAGAAGGATAACAACCAATTAAAAACAAAAAAAAATAACCAAAACTGCCAGAAATTCAAACTATATGGAAGTCTGACAAACAAGTAATTAAAGAAACATTTGCCCAGACTGGTAGGAGGGGCAGAAAGAGGAAGCCTGGGCAGGGGGAACATGGGACAGGGTGGCAGCAAACCAGGAGATCCATGTTCGCGTGTGGATAAGCCACGAGGAGCAACTGGAAAGTGAGACAGACTGTGCAACACAGCGTTTCAGCACAGGAAACCAAAGCCTCAAAACCTCTGACTGTAAAAATGTGTGGGGTTGCAGCAGCAGGAAAAACTCCCAGTCTCACAGGAAAGTCTGTTGGAGGGGCCCACAGGGTCCTAGAATATATATAAGCCCACACATCCATGAATCAGCACCAGAAAGGGCACAATCCACTTGTGGGAAGTGACAGAAGTGACTGAAAGCCAAAGAAGAGACAAGCAAGTAGCATTGTTCTCTCTATGACCCCTCCCCTACATACGGCACCACACCATGGCAAAGTGGGTTGCCTCACCCTGGCAATTACCTAAGGTTCTGACCCTTACAACACAACAGGTATGCTGAGACCAAAAAAAAAAAAAAAGGTCCAAATAAAGAACAGATCAAAACTCCTGGGAAAGAACTAAGCAGTAAGGAGATAACCAGCCAATCAAATGCAGAGCTCAAAACACTGGTAATCAGGATGCTCACAGATATGGTCAAAAAATGGAGAAAAAAATTGAAGACTATGCAAAGTGAAATGAAGAGAAATGTACAGGGAATCAACAGTGAAGGGAAGGAATCCAGGACTCAGATCAATGGTTTGGACCAGAAGGAAGAAAGAAACATTCAACCAGAACAGAATGAAGAAATAAAAATTAAAAAAAAAAATGAGGAGAGGCTTAGGAACCCCCAGGACAACTTTAAATTTTCCAACATCTGAACATAGGGGTGCCAGAAGGAGAAGAGGAAGAGCAAGAAATGGAAAACTTATTTGAAAACATAATGAAGAACTTCCCCACTCTGTCACAAGAAATAGACTTCCAGGAAGTCCAGGAAGCTCAGAGAGTCCCAAAGAAGTTGGACCCAATGAAGCACACAACAAAGCACATCATAATTACATTAGCCAAGATTAAAGATAAGGAGAGAATCTTAAAAGCAGCAAGAGAAAAGCAGAAGGTTACTTTCAAAGCAGTCCCCATAGGACTATCAACTGATTTCTCAAAAGAAACCTTGCAGGCAAGAAGGGGCTGGAAAGAAGTATTTGAAGTCATGAAGGGCAAGTACCTACATCCAAGATGACTCTATCCAGCAAAGCTATCTTTTAGAATGGAAGGCACATAAAGTGCTTCCTGGATAAGGTTAAGATAAAGGAGTTCATCATCACCAAGCCCTTATTATATGAAATGTTAAAGGGACTTACCTAAGAAAAAGAAGATGATCAAAACTATGAACAATAAAATGACAACAAACTGACAACTATCAACAACTGAACCTAAAAAACAAAAACAAACTAAGCAAACAACAGAACAGGAACAGAATCAAAGAAATGGAGATCACATGGAGGGTTATCAGTGGGGAGGGGGAGGAGGAAAGTGGGAGAAAAAAGTTTCAAGAAATAAGAAGCATAAGTGGCAGGTACAAAATAGACAGGGGAAGGTTAAGAATAGTATAGGAAATGGAGAAGCCAAAGAACTTATATGTATGACGCATGGACATGAACTTAGGTGGGGGGGTATACCGGAGAATGAGGGGGGACTGGGAAGAGAGGTATAAAGAGGAGAAAAAAATGTGACAACTAATAACATAATCAATAAAATACACTAAAAAAGTCAATCAACACCCTCCCTCTTAAAAAATTAAGTGTAAAGAAAAACTAGAGACAGAAAAACTGTGGGATATAAAAAATAAATTAAAATATGTCAACAATCATAATAAGTGCAAAGTAGCTAAAATCTCTTGGGAAAAGAAAAAGAGGTTCTGCCCTCACTGGTGTGGCTCAGTGGATTGAGTGCTGGCCTGTGAACCAAAGGGTTGCCAGTTCAATTCCCAGTCAGGGCACCTGCCTGGGTTGTGGTCCAGGTCCCCAGTTGGATGCATGAGAGGTAACCACACATCGATATTTCTTTCCCTCTCTTTCTCCCTCCCTTCCCATCTTTAGAAATAAATAAATAAAATATTTTTAAAAAGACAAAGAGGTTCAGAATTGATTATTTTTAAATAGCAAAACTTAGCTTATATGCTGTGTACAGCAGACATACCTAAAACATAAGGATACACAAAGCCAAATGTCAGAGCTTGAAAAAATATATGCCAGGAAAATACTAAGCCAAAGAAGAGCAATGGTGTGATAATATAAATATCAGACAAAATAGTATTTAAGGAAAAACCATAACTGCAGAAACAGAGTATCATTACCTAATGATAGAACACTCTTCTCCAGAAAGATGTAACAATTTTAAACTGGCATGAACCTAAAAATGCGGCCTTAAATATAGATAGATAGATAGATAGATAGATAGATAGATAGATAGATAGAGATAGATATAGATTTGATAGAATTATAAGGGGAAATCAATAAATTAATGATCAAAGTAGATTTTAACACTCTTCTTTTATTAACTGATTTTTGTAAGAAGAAATTAACTGATATAGAATATTTAAACAACACAAAGTCTGACCTAATAGAAACTTACAGACTTTTGCACACAAATAGAGAATACACATTCTTATCAAGCACACATGAAACATCAATGAAAATTGATCCTGAGAGAGGCCATGAAGCCAAGCCTCAAAACTTTCAAAAGAATTATTGTCATATAGACTATTTTATCTAACTACAATGCAATTAAGTTAGCAATCAACAACAAGAAACTACAACCTCTATGCCCCTTATTTTGGAAATTGAAAAAAGAAGTGCTTCTCAACAACTCATGGGTCAAAGAAATCATAATAGAAATTAGAAAATATTTAGAATTAAACCCCAATGAAAATATTACACACCAAAACATGATGATGCAGCCAAAGCATTATGCAGAGGAAAGTTCCTAGCCTTAAATAGCTATGTTGGAAATGAAGAAAGCTTAAACATTAATGAGCCAAGTATCAAACTTAAGAAGTTAGAATAAATGTAGGAAGTGAGGAAAAGTGGTAATTAAGACAAGTAAAGAAAAAAGAGGAGTAATAATATAGAACCAAAAGTGAGTGTTTTAGAAAGATTAATAAAATAAACATTTGCCAAGATTGATCAAGAAAAAAAGATATGGTCTAAGGAATGCAAAAATTTACAAAGGGATCTTGTATCATTCTTAGTTTTTTTCAAGATGAGATTTAAAATTCCCTCTAACTTCAGTCTAAGTTCTGCATGTGAAACCTGGGCCCAGGGACTAACTGTGATTTGGGCACAGACAGCCATGGGCCTGCCTGCCTCTCATCTTGCTTGCACTTGTCTGACCTTAGCACTGATCTCCCCTCTTTGTTGGCCTGATGTTTCTGAGAGGAAAATTAATTCTTTGAATCAGAGGCCATGGCAGCTCTTAAAGCAGGTGGATGAAAATCAGGAGGATATGTGTCTCAGTATTCCCTACTGGCCCAGTCATTCAACCCACCTTCATGGAGCCCTTATGTGTGGAATGTGGTGGAAAGACATATGTAGTGAAAGTAAAAAATTAATAAACTTAACCTCTAGTAATTCCTCTTAAAGAAGAATAATAGCATGGCAAGCCACTGGAACAGAAGGTGAGGGTGCTCAGAGGAGTCCAAGCCACAGACATGATAGTTAATATATAGCAGAGGTACTGAAAAACACTGTGAGTGAGAACATGAGAAGAATTTTATTTTTTGCTCTTTTGAGGATTGGGGAGGGAAGATCAGAGAAAAGGGAAAGAAGAGAGAGAAAACAGGAGGGTGCAAGGCTCATGGACTCTTGTGGTCTGAATATATTTCTCCAAGGACAGGGGAGTGGCTGAAAAACTTGAGAATAAGGCTTACTACTCTTTAATCTGAATAAATATGCAATGTTGCCATGTAGTGTGTCTATGTCTTCACCGTGAAATATTTTCAGTTCATCTACTTCCCACTGTGAGTTGTGAAAATGGAAGGCTGGAATTTTGTCACATCATGTTCCAGGATGAAAGAGAAAAAAAAGGAGGAGTTTAATGTCAGTGGTGACCATGAGCAGGGGGGCACTGGCAACTGGCAGATATCTTGTAAGGGAGGACTTTGAATTTCTCCTGGGTGTGGAAGTTGTATTTGTATTAGTTATAATTACATGGGGCTGCAAGAAGGAGAAAAACCTCCAAAAGTGGTTTAAACAAACCAGAGGTTGGTGCAGTGTTTCAAGGTTGTCAGGGGAGACCCACGTTCCTCCTGTCTTGCTGCTCTAACTCTGTGTGACTTTTGCCCTCATGGTAGCATGATGGCTGCTGCTCCTATAGACATCTTGCCCATATTTCAGGAAAGGAAAAAAGGGGAGAAAAACAAAGCCTAGATGCATGAATCTGTCCTCTTTTGAAAGGCTTTCCCAGAAGCCCAATCTAGTGATTTCTGCCAGGTGTGGGTCACATGGTCACTCTTAGCTGCAAGAGAGTCTGGGAAGGAGACAAGTGTAGCTGAACTTAGTGCCTCCTTGAACAAAATTCGGGTTCTTTCATTAAGGAGGACTTGTAAAATGGCTGTTGGGTAGGCAATTAGCTGTGTCTGCCATGAAGCTCATCTAAACTAGAGCTAAGTGGGCTGAGAGATCCCAGGAGCCATCTGGGTTATTTGGAAATGAATAAGACAGCCCTTGAGGAGCTCACAATTTAGAGGGGAAGACAGACATCTAATTGAAATAACAAGAACACTGAATTACATTTTAATATAATGTGGTTAGGGGAGGTAATAGAGGTAAGCAGAGGGGGCTCAGAAGCACAGAGGCAAGACAGCTGGCTGGGGAGAGAGAGAGGCACCAGAGCAGAAGTTAGTCACCTGATAATGTTCTGTGGGTGTGGTGTGGGGTGGGGGTCTCGTCTGTAAGTGAAGCACAGGGGTGCCAGTTCGCATGGTGTGTGTTACATCACATGCAGGTTTATATATGGGAACTCTCAAGTCTAAGATGGGAAGGGACAGGATATGATCTTGGAGCAGAGTGTCAAGGGCTCTCTTCATTAGGGGACTGGGGAGCCACTGGAGAGTGTTAAGCAGAGGAGTGACCTAGTCAGTACTGTGTTTTGGGCGGCAGGGGGGCGTGGCTTTCCTCAAGCAGGAGGCAGAGGCAGGGAGGACTGAGAGGAGGCAAGGGCTGTCCTAGGGGAGAGATGGAGAAAAGAGATGGTCTCTGAAGTCTCTCAGATGTAGGGAGAGTCTGTGCCGCCCCCTCGCGGGTATGCAGTCTGGGTGATGAGGATTCAGTGGTGCTGCTTATTAATTCAGCCCAGGATCCGGGCAGGGAAGGTGGTGGCAGCATTGGAAGAGTGGGTCAGCATGCGCTTCTCCCAAAATGTATTGAATTAGGAAAGAGAACTTTAATCCAGGAGTATCAGACCTACACAGATCCTCTCTTTTTTTAAAAGTTGAGGAAAAGGCCCTCACAGGGGCAAGTGAATTATTCAGTTCGGCCGAACTGACTGTCTGGAGTCCAGTCCCTTGACTTCCGCATCACTTGCTGGCTGTCACCTACAAGAGGAATCCTTGTCCTGAGGAGATGGCATTCGAGGAGGGAGGAGGCTCTGAGGCTTAGCCGCTACTCTCACAGCTCAAGGTTTGCCGGAGGGGGCTGGGAGAGGGTTAGCGCTGGCTCTGGAGGCGGAGGGGTGTGGAGGGATGAGGGTGGTGTGGGTGGAGGGCAGCAAGGCACTGTTGAAGATGTTACTTTAACTGCTTGTGGCCCTCTTAGCAGCTCCGGAGAGAGGTTGTGGGCGGGGCTGGGGTGAGGTGTGGTGGGGGGTGGTCCTCCAGCTGTGGTTCGAGGGGGGCTTACAGGGGGCCAGCATGTCCCAGCCGCCTAGGTTCAAATGTCCAGGCTGGCCTCGAACCAGGAACTCCTTGACGCTGAACCGTGTGTTCCTTGAACTTGCTAATATCCAGGTCCTCACCAACTGGGCCTCTCTTGATTGCTGGTGGACCCGACCCCTCCGCTATAAGGGGACCCACATCGGTCCGCAGGTGGCGCTGCGCACCCGAGCAAAGGCGCGCCAGGGACGCAAGTTCTGGGTGCGGGGCTCTCTAGTTAGCCAGGGACCCGCTCCGCAGGAATTACTAGGAAAGGTCTTCCAGACTTCAAAGGAAATTCACAGAATTTCGAGAGCGCAGAGGACTGGGACAGCGTGCTTTCAGGTCTGCGGTGGATACCCAGGCGCCAGGATAGGAGCCTTGCCAGCAGGGCCGCCTGGAGCGTGCGGCAAGGGAGCGTGCAGTGCCATCTCTCCCAGCTTTCCAGGTTTCGTGATGAGGAACCTGGACCCTGCCAGGCGCCACCTCCCACTGACCGGAGCCGCCCAGCCGGTCCTGGAGAGCAAAGTCCTGATTCACAAGGAATCTGCCCAGGTGATTCTCATCAAAGGCTGTAACCTTGCTACAGCCTCAAGGGATTTCTCATAGAAAGGAATTGCACAGGGGGTTACGGGCCAGGTTTTGCTGAAAAGCATGAGGCAAGTATTTAGGTGGAATTTATTTATTTTTGCTGGTGCTCAAGGGTCAGGAGGCTCCTGGTCCCTTGGTAGCTTGTGTTTTGGCGCATTCCTCCTCCTTTGGGACTCCTTTTTAAGTCAGCCGGAGGGGTCTGGCCTTTGAGCTCTGACCTTCTGAAATTCTCCAAGAGACTTGATCACAACCCACCGCGCCCTGCCCCCTTCCCCCACACAGTCGATTCAGCAGAAGATTGGGGGCACTTCTGAGTCGCTCTGGAGTTTCTCCAGCCTCATGTGAGAGAGGAAGAGAAGGCTCTGATGTCAGGCTTTAGTGGGGACAACTAAGTTTTTACACCTAGCATGGCATGACGCCTCATGGACGCTGAATGGGGGGAAGGTGGTACCTTGGGGGAGGGTCAGGACCACCAGAAATACAAACAGTAGAAGGAGGGACCACGAAGGCTCTACCCTCTTGCCTGGACCACCGTCCTCAGGTTTCCTTGGAACACGCAGCCACAAGCCTCTGGGCTGCCTCAGGAAGTCACCCGACACTGTTACAGCAAACGTGAGGCATTTCCCTGAAGTGTGACCTGTGAGGTGGGGCCAGCCTGTATCCTCCCGCAGTTCATGGCCCGCCACTTGCTGAGGTCCAGGGTGGCAGTGACTGAGTCACCCTGAGCATGGCCCATGACTGGCCCGGGTCACCTAAGGTCAGGCGACTTTGAGAAGACTGAGATAAAATCGGGGGGGTGGAGGGCTGGAGAGCCAGCCACAGGGTGGGGCACCTCTTGTCCGAGGAGTGGAGTGGAGAACCTGGAATCTGGTCAGGGTCAGCTGCATTTCATTCAGCTGGAGGCTGTCCTTGAGACACCAGAGACACATCCCAGACACGAATGCTCCCAGTCTTCGTTACATGTAATTATTATTTCCGTTTTGATTTTTAGCACCTTCCTGTTATCCGGTGCCTCCTGCAGCATGTAGATCAATCTTCACAACAGTCTATGAGGTGGGGGCTGTGTTACTCCATCTTACGGGAGGCTTAGTGTCCTGTGCCCATGTGGACGCACACCCAGAGGTCGTGCTGGGCTGACAGCAGCCTGGGAGGAGTACACCACTCAGCACCATCCTCTCAGGAGCATACTTCCCCGATTACAGAGATGGGAGCCCACTGGTACCCTGCCTCCCTCCCGGAGTGTCGGGATTGCAGGGAACTTGACTTCTGAAAAAGAGGGTGAAGGAGAGGGGCTGGGGTGAGCACTGGAAGTGCAGTGCGGAACTGCAGGCATCGTCAGGGTGAGAGCGTGATGACTCCCCACCCTGCCCACCCAAAGGGTTAGTCAAGACCCCCTGCAGCCCCACCAAACATCCTTGGCCTTGCCTTGTTTTTACCACCTGACCTGGCGCATGTTCTATAGAGTCTGGCCTGGGCTGAGTCATCCAAACTCAGGTGTGATTTGAAGGGACCCAATTTAGCAGCTGCAACTATCCAACCAGCCCCCTCCCCCTTCAAGAGGCAAGTGCGATGTGTGCTCCTGGGTGGGGGCAGTTCCCGCCCAAAGACATTTACAGAAACCGTGGGCTCATCCTCCTCACCTCCATCCCCCCTTCTGCCGTCATGTCAGAAGGAGGTCTCCGGTTGGCCAAGGGTGGCTAGGAAAACCTCCTTTTACCAGCTTAGCTGGGCGTGGGATGGGTTAAGCCAAGCATGAACAAGGCTACAAGCACTTACTCTACCCAGCCTCTCACCCGCTGCAACTCTTCAGTCACTCATGTGAACTGGGCCCTCACTGTTGAGGAGGACACTCACTCCAGATCCCTCTAAGCCTCAAGACCCCTCCCGATTCTACCACTCTGGACCTTATCCTGAACTTTTTCAAGACACTTCTATTTGGGGGTCGTACTATCTTAAAACATAAGGTGCTTTGGATTTGCTACCCATGGTATAAAGTTTTCTGTACACAAGAAAGACCAAGTTCACCGCAGTAATATGAATACTGTGCTCCGATTAGGACAGAGGAGGTAGACCCCCATGGACCCAGGGGACAGGTCTCCAGACCTGCGTGGATGAGGAAAGCCTGTTGTAGACAGAAGACACAGCTATGCACAGCAACAACGATAAGCAAGAGAACAGAACTCCCACGAAACCATATTACGTGCCTCCCGAGGAAACATTACGGGCCCACATAAAGAGGAAAAGGCTTGGAAGCTCCTCGGGAACCCGAGGGCGGCTGCCTCTGGCAACAGTGGAGAAAGGGGCTAGACCTAGAGGCTGGTGCACAGGGTCTTCAAGCCTCATTTGTAGTGTTTTAATTTTTCATGAGAATTAGTTGTCTAATTAAACATTAATGTTTAAAAAACATTGATTTCTCATATAGTTGTCCCAAACTACTTATTTCAAGCTCTGGGTCGTGGGGAGTGTAGTGGGTCTCGGGCCCCAAACCCGTGCAGAATACCTGACACACCAGGAGCCCTCCCTGCACAGGTGCACGGCTGTCGCAGGCCTCAGGTGCCTGCGGAGCCTTTGACGTGGCCCCCTCAGCTCCTACCTTTCTGGATTCTGGACCTAACTTCTTTAGCCTCTCTGCAGATGGCAGTCCTGCGGCCCTGGCATGTTTGTCGTCCTGCCTGAGGTCCATCCCCTCTCTTTTCCCCTGTCTCTGTCTCTGTCCCCCTCTCTCTGTACCCACAGGCCACGCTTGTTCCTGGGAGACGACCATGTACAGAGGAAGGCATTTTCTGTTTTGTTTCAAGTCGGTTTCCTGAAACTGCCTCTGGGCTAGATGCTACAGGAATTTGCCCAGAGCCCCTCTGAGGCTGGAACCCAGCCCCCCAAACACCTGACTGTTGCAGCCCTTTCTCTTGCTTGTCCTTCAGCTATTTATGGTTATGACAGTGTGCTTGGGGCCATGCTAATCACAATCTACTGCTTGGTGGACTTGGAGCCTGTCCACCTCTCCCTGTTCCTGCTGTTACTCCTTAGGCCGGGCGGGGGGGCACTGTCACCTCTCACTGGGAGACTGCAGCAGTGGCCAACATTTTCCCTTCAGTCATTCCTCCCCTCTGCAGCCAAAGTGAGCTTTCTAAATCAAATCCAATCATGCTCCTTTTTGGCTGAGAACTCTCAATGGTTTCCCATTGCTGTAGGGTCCAGTCAAATGCCTTGACGGGGCTGTAGGACCGCATCTTATGTCTCCAGCATCCATGCTCCAGCCACACAGGCTCTGACCTCTGAGCCTTAACACGTGCCTTTCCCTCGCCTGCAACACTCACCTGCTCTACCTCATCGCCCGCGCCCCCCCGGGGCTAATTTCTAGTTAAGCTTTGGGTCTGAACTTAGGTAGCATCTCTTTCTGGAAGAAGCATTCCTGACCCTTATTCCCCCATTCCTGCCCCTAAGGAGTGCTGAGCATGCACTTCTCAGGTTACTTATCACACTCTATTCAAATGCATGTTAAATTCACTCGTTTCTCCCACCAGATCATAATGTCTTCAATAATAATGATGACAACCCCACAGTTGGATGAGGTCTCTTACTTCAGTGCATGCCAGGCACCATGCTAAGTGTGTTTTACACCTTCTGCCATGTAATTCCCACCTGTCTTTGAGGTGGGAGCCATTGTTATCTCCATTTTACAGATGAGAAATTGGCCGTAGAGAGGTCAAACATGCGCCATAGCCACAAAGCCAGCAGAGAGAGGACTCAGAGCCCGGCAGGTGGACTTCTGAGCCCACACCTCGCCCCAGTGGGGAGGGTGAGGCTGTGTCTGTCTGATTCAGAATTATAGCCACAGCTCTGAGTGCAGTGCCAGCCACCGAGAAGGAGCTCAATAGCTATTTGTTGAATGAATAAATCAAGAGATGTTCGGTGATGGGCAGCAAATGTAATCCCTGCTGGAGCTCGTTCCCTTTAAATGCAATGAGCAGAAGAAGAGCTACATTATCGATCCATGCCAGAAACCACAGTACACAAGTCAGACATTCGGGAGAATCCCTAGCCAGGCTGTCCTTTGAGGAAGGTCTTGGAGTGTGGGGGCAGGGCTGGGAGCCCCCAGCACCAGGTTGGCAAGGGCCATCTGGGGAGTTGCAGGTTAGCAGATGCCTGATAAGACCTGAAAACAGCACTAATGTGGGAAGGAAGGTGGGAAGAGAATCCACAGGACTTGAATTTGTTTTATTCTGTCCAAAGTGGGATTTCTGCTGATTGAAATTAATGGGTCTCAATCAGCATGATTTTGCCCTTCAGGGGACATTTAGCAATATCTGCAGACATTTTTGGTTATCACAACTGGGGGTGGTACAACTAAACAACCTATAATATACAAGACAGCTCTCCTAACCCCCACGAAGAATTATCAGGACTAAAATGCCATTCCTGCCAAGGCTTAGAAGCCCAGATTTAAACAGTGGAATGGGTGAACCTGGGGAGTAAGTGCTGTCTGTGGCAGTGCCTTTTCTGGTGGCCTCTGACTCTTGTTTAGTGATGTAGCCTATGACAGAGGAGGAACTGGAGGGGACAGATGCCTCCTCTGCTCCCCCACACTGGAAAACACACCAGGGGCTTGGCGCCTCTCTGTGTTTTCCCTTTCCTCCTCTCCATTCCTCACAGTTCTGTTATCACTTCAAGATCAAAGGTTGGAAACATTTGCATCCCATATTTGAGAGAAGAGGAGTGGGTGGGCCTCAGATATGAGCATGCTGGGCTGGCTCTTCCTGGGGCCTCTATGGCCCAGCTGCTCAGGACTTGGCCAGCCACACCCACAAGGGGCGGGGCTTAGAATGTGGTGGGAGGGGCAGCTGAGGACCAACATGGAGATTTGCACTGGCAAAGTGTGACACTTGCCTTTCCCATGATCTTGATGGCCTGCCCCGTCTTCGTGCCTATGCACATCCATGCTATGAATGCATCCTGAGTACGTCCCATGTTCCAGAGGCATTGTCAGGGGCTGTTTTGTGCACGGGGAAACCTCAGCCCTTGAAGAGCATAGAGATATAATCTCTAAGGAGAGAATAGAATTCTCTATTCCTTACTATGTTTATTTTAGGTCCTACAAAAAACAAAGCTCAGCCCCGGCTGCTGTTGCTTGATGGGTTGAGCGCCAGCTTGCAAAGCGGAAGGTCGCTGGTTTGACTCCCAGTCAGGGCAATGCCTGGGTTGTGGGCCAGGTCCCAGAGGCAGCCAATCAATGTTTCTCTCCCTCTCTCTCTCCCTTCCCTTCTCTCTAAAAACAAATAACATCTTTTAAAAAAGAAAAGCAAAGCTCGAGATATAATTTGATGTGTGAGACATTTATTTGGGGAAACACCTGCGCAGGATAAAGGGGTGGAGCTGGCAGGAGTCTGATGGGCAAGGAGAGCGGGAAGGAGCAGAACTGGGCAGGAAGTGTCAGCGAGGCTGCTTGCTGGTCGGAGGAGCCTGCATTTCACGTGGATGGCCCGGTGCCCGCCACGCTCAGTCACTGGCTCCTCCTGACCCATGACTGTGCATTGCTTCTGAGGGATTTGCAGGCAGCTGCCGTAGGAACCCTGGACAGTTTCTTATCCTTTTCAAACAGTGCAGAAATGACTGAGGCCCTAACTCCTGCCTTCGAGCCGTCCAGGTCCTGAGTCCAGCTCTCTGCAGCCATCCCCTTAGTTCTCCCTGCCCCATGGGCCCGGGGGGCCTACTCAGGTGGGTGGGGTCTGTTGCCTGCTCAGGCAAGCAGCCTCCTTATGCACATCCGCTCAAACCACCCCCTGCCCGGAGCGCCTTTTCTATTCCTTTAGTCTGAACTGAATATGCCTATGGCCTGGCCCCTGCCAACTCCCACTTCTTTCAGGATTCTTTCCATCCCCGTGATGTCCCCACTCATAGACCTTCTGTTCTGCATGGGAATATTGCTATCATTCAGAGGCTCATTGCTCTCCATTTGTCTCTTAAACTGGTTTACAAATTCCTGGAGGTTCAGGTCAATCATGAATCAGTTCCCTCGCTACCATTTCTTCTTTCCTTTTCCTTCACCTTTCCTTCTGTTTTTCAGGTATCAGATTTGCCCGCAGAAACTGACAGGACTTTCTTACAAAACTGATGGGTCCCCTTCAAAGCCCTATCTGGGCCCAGGTTGGCAAAGTTAGTAAATATATAAATATTTTGATGCCCAATTAACCTGATCTTGCTTGTTCTCATTCTTGCTTGGTCCCAGTGATCTCTAGTGTCCCCTTCTCTGAACCCCCCGAAATTAATCTCTACTCTCAGTACCTCAGTATCATACTAAGGAACCAGTGACTCAGAGCAACCCCGAATATGACTTCTATTTTTGACCAGGCCCCAAAGAGTTAAAAGGATCAAATACATCTGCTGCGTGAGCCAGACTCTGCAGTGTCTGATAGAGTAGCCACTAGCCATGCACGGTTACTTTGATGAAAACGAAAATGTTGTTCTTCAGCTATGGTAGCCACACTTATTTCAGGTGCTCAGTAGCCACAGTGTTGGCCTGCATGGATATATTTCCATCATCACAGAAAGTTATACTGGACAATGTTGAGAGAAGGAAAAGCATTTTTTAAAAAGCAGGTGTGGGGTGTGTCATGAACTTCCTTTTCATCCCGAGTCGCCCCGGTTGGCAGAGTCTTGCCTTGCCTAAGAGAAGAGCTAAATCTTTCAGGCTTCCTGTTGAGCTGAAGGGAGACCCCTCTGAGCCACACCCAGGCACTAGAGAGGCCTCTGCAGTGAACACAGGCCTTGAGGTCGCAGAAGCAGTGGTCTCGGGGTGTAACCGCAGGTGTGTCCTGTCCAGGCCTGGGCCCTTGCCCTCTGTCTCTGGATGTGCCTCTGGGGGCAGAGAACCCCACTCAGGAGCAGAGCTCTCATAGCCTCCAGGGTAGGGGGCCACTTTGGCCCAGGAGAGGAGGAATTCCTAATGCATTTGCAGTCAACATACTGTAGCCCTTGGTATCAATTATTAAAAGCAGACAGCCCAAGGAGAGTGTGTGGAGCAGGGGAGAATGTGGGAAGAGGTGGGCAGGGGGGGAGGGACCACTGGGAGGGGCTGAGGATGTTGAGGGTGGAGGTGCTGGGCAGCTGGCTGCAGTGCCGCCCCACCCCCCTGCAGGGAGCGTAACCTCAGGGTCAGGAGTGAGTATTTGGGGGTGATGCTCCTCCTTTAAGAGTGCTTCTGGCAAACCTGAGTGTATTCAAGAGTTAGATACCAGGATGCGGAGGGGACCAGAGACTTGGCAGGTGGGGGAGGTGGTGAGGCTGAGGCGGAGGGCTCAGAGGGCGTGGGTGGAGGGCAGGGCAGTGCTTCAAAATCTGCAGGCAGTAGTCCAGAGCAGGGATCAGCAAGCCCTGTCTGCAAAGGGCCACTATTTTAGGCTTTGTGGGCCCGACAGTTTCTGCTGCAACTACTTACCTCTGCTGTTACGGGGAAGCAGCTGTGGATGACGTGTAAACAGATGCGCATGGATGTATCCCAGTAACGTGTCCTTTACGGAAACTGGTGGCAGCCTGGATTCGGGCCTAATTCTGATCCTGGACCTCAGTTCTCAAGTCAGGGGTCCCCAACACCTGGGCCACAGACTAATACGGGTCGACGGCCTATTAGGAACTGGGTGCATCAGAGAAGGTTAGCAGTGGGCGGGCGAGTGAAGCTTCGCTTGCACCTGAGCTCCACCTCCTGTCTCCCCAACAACCCCCCTGACCCCCCCCTCACCCACCCCCCGTCTGTGGAAAAATTGTCTTCCACAAAACCGGTCCCTGTAAGAAATGCAGACCCTCAGGCCCCAGACGAGACCTATGGAAACAGATCTGGGTTTTAATAGATCCCCCATCCCCATTGAAGTTCAAAGAAAGAGTTTAGTTGTTCTGGGAGGCTCCAGTTAGGGGCAAGACCAATGGGTAGAATTGGCAGGAAGAGAAATTCCATCTCAACGTAAGATGTACTTTCTACCAAACAGAGCTGCCTTCTGATGCGGCAGATAGGGGAGCACAGGGGGCATCCCGTCACTGAGCTGCTCAAGCCAGCCACAGGCAAGCACTGGCTAAGGATGGCAGAGAGTACGTGGGCAGGATCAGGGGTGTTGGGCTTAAGTGTCCCTGCTGTGAGGTGAGCTGCCTGGGTTCGAATCCTGGTGGGGTGAGAGGAGGTCTCACTGATCCTGATTTCAGATTCCTCCTCGGTCCAGTGGGGTCATTCAGGGCCTCCCAGGGTTGTGTGGAGGATTCATTTACTTATATTACTGTGACAGCACTTACCAACACTAGGTGCTCAGTGTTACAATTGATTATATAATTCCATAACAGATCTCTACATTTTAGTTTGGATCAAGGTCTAGTCTTTGTATCTACGGTCTGCTCCTTCCAACTCTCAGGTTCAAGGCCGGGGGAGGGGGAAGATTTCGGGACTAACAATCATAGCTACTGTTTTGGGGGTATGTCGTTTGAGCCAGGCATTGTGCAAGCTTCAGTCATGGCTCTCAGATTACTTACAGATGCTCGTTAGCCTGGAAGAGCAGGCAGATGACAATCCGTTGCCCACTCTGCATGTTTCTGCTTTGGAAAGTCAAATGGAGCCCTGAGGTGCCGGGCATGACTTTGGCACCGGCGCCTGATGCTGTGTTGAGGGCCCAGAGCTCCTCAAGGCTGGTCACAGAGCCGCCTCCTTTGGCCACATCACCAACCAGCTTGAGTCTCAAGATGGTGGAGCTAGAAGACTTTATCACAGGAAAATAGGGTGCCCGCAGACGCCCCGTCCTAGCTGCGTGGGGGCCTCTCGTGACTTAAAGACTTTCTGTCCTCACTGTTTGTACGCTTATGACCCCAACTAAAGGTTTTAATGACAGAGCTGGTTTGGATTCCTGCTTCATAGTTCCATAGCTGTGTGGTCCGGGGCAAGCCTCCTGACCTCTCGGAGCCTTGGCCCTTTCCCTTATAAAATGCACTGCTGGTGCTGCGTGCGTCTCAGGGCTGTGGCGAGGTCTAGGTGAGAACATATGACACTCCAAGAGTGGAACAAGACTCGGTTGTCATTTTGATGACACATGGAAGCCTCTTGGAGCCTCCCTCTTCACTCACGGTGCTGGTCCCGTGATGAGGGTTAAATCCTGCTGATTGAATGTGAGAGGGACAAATGACCTCCCCCTGCAGCCTGGGCAGGAAGTGTTTCCCAGCGGGTGAAGAGAACGCCCCTTCCCTGCCTGCCCTGCTCTCCCCACCCAGCCAGGCTCACCAGCACCCCCACACACACCTCCCGCCACCATTTCTTCTCTGGCATCCAGTGTGTGTGGCCGAGGTCCCTGTCAGCCAGCAGCAGGGCTACCCACCTCTCCTCCCACTCACAGCTTTGGCTCGCTTAGTGGAAACTGACACAGAGTTCTTATCTTCCCAAAGAAACCTCTCAAAAAGCTGCATACTGAATTTCTTATGGCTCACGTGCATGTCTTGGTTTCAAAAGGTGGGTGGGAAGGAAAGGAAAGATCACCCTTCGCACCCAAGGGCAGGATTGAGCCCGGGGTCCTTTCTTGCTCCTTAACACGCCCCCGTCTCCTTCCCCGCCTCTTCCCTGCGTCATGTAATTTTTGGTGCATTTTGGTTAATTAATTTAAAGTGACGATAGTCCCAGATGAAGCTGTAAATTACTTTCAAATGGTGCGGCCAGGCCACCCACTGCTGTGTCGCAGTGACAACGTTAGAACCCGAGCAGCCCTCAACAAGGCGGAGGAGGGGAGTTCTGAAACCGCAAGTAAAAACACATTTCCAGCCCGATTCCTTGCCGCAGCCCTTAAGAAAGTGGAAACAGATGGATGGTGGCTTTGATAATGAGAGAGGCAATCAACTTTAGATTAAAAAAAAAAAACCCTAAACTCTACCCAAATGGGATGAGTCTGACAGTAAAATCCCAGACACATAACGTTCCGTTTAAGAGGCTATTGACATATTAGCTGGGCACAGAGCCGGTTCTGAGAGAGGTCAGTCCTTCTGTCCCGGGCCCTGTCCATTGTCCCCTGCCCAAGCCGGAGCGCTCGGCTCCCTAAGTGAGAACAGGCCGTGTCTTTGGAAGCTAATGATGGTCAGAGTTCCCCTGGAAATCACTGTGTTCTCAGGGGGCTTGGCTGCTGCCCGCTGCCAGATTCTAGAGAGGAGAGAAGACATTTCTGTTTTTAATCTAACTTAATTATTTTGGGGGATTTGGTTGTGGTGTGTGTGTGTGATTTTTTGGGTGGGGGCGGGGGAGACAAGATAGATGCCAGGAACAAGGACACGCAGTTCAATTCGAGAGAAAAGAAGACCCCGATGTCCGGAGGTCTGGACACGTGCCTTGATTTGGCAGCCTGCCTGCCGGCTGTGTAACTTGGGACAAATTCTGAGTTTTCGTGCCTCCATTTCCCTGTCAGTAAAATGGGGGTGAGACAGCCAACCTTACAGGCTTGCCAAGGGACCAAGGCCAGACAGGGGGTGTGAATGCTCTGGGTAAATGCCAAGGGCCCGGCCATGGCTCTGGGGTGGAAGGTTCTCAGTGGTCCAGTGGGGCAGGGTGTGGGTGGAGGAAGGGGTTAGGATAGGAACTCAGCATCTTGGGCCTTTTTCCCGTCTCTGTCACTTGCTAACCCTGGGTTTGGGGGCCAGTTCCTCTGAGGTATGACCCTCAGCTTTCTGCCTGTCTGATCAGGGCTGCCGTTCCTGCTCTGCTCACTGGCCAAAGCCGGGAGGAGGAGCTAATGAACGGTGTGCACCTGCTGGGCTGCCAGCCCTCTGTCCACACCTGGCACAAGCTGGGCACCTGACAAATCTTGTCAAATGAGGGAACGAATGTGTAAAGGCACTCGGGCCGGGGCAAAGGTAATACTGCTGGAAAGTGGTGCGGTTAAATTGTTTGCTCAGTCACCGCAGCACATTCCTCTGGGGACTTGGTGGGGAGAGACAGGTCACGGGAATGTCTCTTGTTCGGCAGGTTGTTTGACGCTTCAGAAGAAGAGAGGCTTAAATGGCATGGAATCTTGGTTTCATCTGGAGAACACGGGCAGGCTTGCCAGTTCCGTCCTTTTGGAAAATACGGAGACTTTGTTCTGATTCAAGTTCTGCTCAGGCTTTTTCGAAGGCTGCTTTTGGTAATGTTTATACCCATTATGGGGACAGGGCCTGGTTTTTTCACTGAGTATTCTAAACATCTAACAGGTGTCTGCCACACAGGACATGCCCAATAACTCACTAACAGGTAAATGCAGAAATCTCTTTCTTCCCTCCTTCCCCTGCTGAGGTGAACACTGGGCTCTGGCAGCTTCTGGACAAAGGGGGGCCATTGGAGCTGTGGTGTCGCAGATGGAGACTTGATAGTATGGTTTGTTGGGGTGAGCAGAACTCCTCAGTGGTCACCCCAGGATTGGGATTGGGACTGAGAGTGTGGGGCAGAGCTCTGCTATTATTCATGTTCTCCTAGGCTGGAGCCAAGATCTCTTGAGATGTGCTTCTTGGGTTGACCACTGTCTTTTCCGGGGCCTCATTCCCTGCTCTGGATGCTTCTTGATATGAGAGCACATTCTCAATCAGAAATCCAGGTCTCCCTCAGCCCACTGACTTCTCCATGCTTGAGGGCTCCCACCACGTCAGAATCCACTTGCATTTCTGGCAAGAATGTTGTTTCCGTCCATAGTCCCCTGGGATGGGAGTAGCAGCAAGCCAGAATCAGGGTCCCGTTTGACGGCACTGGGAGGGTTTACATCTCTTTCTGATGGGCTTGTCTGGACCCCGACTGGGGTGCCCCCAGCAGGATGGCAGTTGGATCATGTCTGTGGTGTTCTGGATTCGTGCTCCTGTTCCCTCCTCCCCTTTCCCAACTCCTCTGTTTGTCTCCTCTTGCCTCCTCCTCACCCACCCCATTCCTCTTCCCATGCCTGCTCTGAAAATCTAGGCCTTGGGGGGCATTTGGCTGATGGGAGATCAGGAGGGAAGCTGGAAAGAATTCTATACTTTCTCACAGGAGTTCTGGCAATAGCATGCACAGTGTTGATCCACAGGCTGTTTCTTTGACTCGTAGAGCAGCTCAAATTATGGCACTGGGATAGTTCTGAGGCTAACTGGCTATTGTTAGAAATATTTACAAATGTTTCCCCTTTACTCCAATTTCCCCCTCTCTGCAGTCTCAGCCCGAACAGCTGGAAAAAATTTCTCCTTCATCTATTCCGTCTTTCACTAAGCACCATCAACTTTGCCTTTGAAATTTCTTTTGTACCAGCCCCTTCTCTCATTCCCACCGCTAATCCCTGAGGCCTGGCTCTTATCCCCTTTGCACGCTTGAGCTGCCTCAAGAACGTCTTGGCGGAGCTCCTTCCTCTGGTGTCTCCGCCTCCTAGCCATCCTGCACAGCCAAGCCAGACTCATCTTTCTGAAGCTCTTTCTGCATCTTAGGATGCCTCAGCCTCAAATCCCTGGGCTCTGCAAAGCACTTGGCAATGCCCAGACAGCATTTGCAGCTTCCTCTGCCTGCAATTTTTTTCCACAGCGGGGGCTACATTAATTAATGGGGGTGCTATAACAAATTGCCACAAACTCGGTGGCTTAAAACAGCAGAAACTTGTTCTGTTATAGTTTTGGTGTCCAGAAATTTGAACTGAGTCTTCGGGCCTAAATCAAGGGGTCAGCAGGATCGTATTTCCTTGAGAGGCTCCAAGGGAGAACCTGTTTCCTTGCCTCTTTCAGCTTCTGGTGGCTGCTGACATTCCTTGGCTTGTGGCCACATCACTCCAATCTCCACCTCCCAGCTCAGTCTTCCTGTCTGTGGTCACATTGCCTTTTCCTGTTTTGTCTCTGTGTCAGATCTCTCCCCTATAAGGATACATGTGAGTGCATTTAGGGCAATCTGGGATAATCTCTGCATCTCAAAATCCTTAACTTCATCACATCCACAAAGTCCATTTTGCCATGTAAAGTGACATCCACAGGTGCCAGGGATTAGCATGTGGATATCTTTGGGGACCATTACTCAGCCTATCACAGGCTTCCTAGCATTCAGCACTCCAAGAACTATCTATTGGGCACCTAGCAGGTGGGAGGCTCTGTTCTAGATGATAAGAGTCACTAGACGAATGAGGCTTTTCAGATTGAGTCCCCTGTGGAGTGAACTAGACCTTATCTGGGTTCTTTCCCTCCTACGGTGTTATTGCATAGTGTGAGCTTCACATTGTATGACACCAATTACTGCTGTTTATGCCTCCTCCTCCGTTTATGTGAGCCCCTTGAGTTAAGCCAACTTATTTACACCTGTGCTTAATGCTCAATTGGACATCTAGATTGGACTCGATGAAGGCGTGTTAGATCAATGAACAAGTCTCTTCCCCTCTTCATTCTTCCTAGATATTATTTATAATTTATGTACAAAGAAGTCTCTCATAGTTCACTTCTGCCTCAGAATTCAATGTTCAGGGTCTGGCCTTTTTGGTGGTCATCTCCTTGGGTCTGGGGGACTTGGGGTATAGCTGTAGCGGGCACGTGCCACCCTGCTTTGCCTCATCCCCAGCAGCATCATATACAATTATTCGTTGAACGCTTCCCGTCACCCATTTCTACTGCCCACTCACTGGCTTTGGAGGCAGTGCAGGAGACGGGAGTCCAGGACACTGGGAGACCGCAGACACCTAGGTCACTTTGCATGAGGGCTTTTTGGTTGGTGCTGTCTTCGCGTGGCCCACCCCTCCCGGCACGTCTGATACATTGTCACAGTCAGTCTGGGTCTGACACAAAACGCTTTCCAGGCCCATGAGCAGGTGGGACAGATGCTGTGTGAGCCCTGACACACACAGTGAGGAAGGGGCACAGACCGCTACCCATTGCCTGGGGCGTTGGTTTATTATTCTGAGACTTACATTTGTGTCCCTGCCTTAGGAAAACAGATATAATCCAATGAACTGGTGGTGCCCGCTGCAGGCCCATGGCTTTGCATGCGGCCGGAACATGTGCTGGGCGTGGTGAGCCTCACATCTAGGAAGTGTTTTAAAAGGCAGTCACTCAATCAGGTGAAGGTGGGAAGAGGGTGCTGCTCAGGTGGGCGCCCTCTGCTTGCCTTGCACCAGAATTCCAGACTCCCGGGGGCAAGCCAGTGCTCAGCACAAATTACATTGTCCAGACAGTTTAGGTGCAGTAAGCCACTCTTACCTGGGAATGGTGGGGCCCGTCCCCAATCCCAGCTGCTGGACACCAGCCAGGGGCCAGCCTTGCAAGCAACCCTTTCTAAGGAGAACAGTCTCAGGAGCTCTGGGAGCTCCTTTCTCTGTGGGAAGTGACTGGGGTGTGAAGGGTGAAAGAAGGGGAGCCCTCTTCATTTCATCCCTCTTCAATTTTATTTCCGAGGGTGAGGACGAAAGTCTGGGCTGGCCTCAGCGGAATGGGAGTTGGTTTCTGCCTCACAGATTCATCCAAGTGGTCACGTGCAGTCTGAACATGTTTGCTTTCACCCAGAGTAACATTGCCTTGCACGCGTATACCCGAATGTAACATTCGGTCTCCTAGGAGATACCAACAGCCGTTTTAGAAAGCTTATATTCAAGCAAATCTAAATAACATACTGTTCAGCAATGTCATAGGTGGTCAACTATTTTTAAAAGCAGGGGCATTCAGGACAATTTTTACCTGAGGAGTGGAAGAGACAGAGGCAGCGACTGGAATCAGAGCAGAGCACACAGCTCTTAGGAGGTGGGTTTACAGGTTCACAGTTTCAGTGTGTAGTTATGGCTTATAACTCCATGTGAAGCAGGTTATGAATGCATATATTCTTTTACATGTACCAAAAATACATACTAAAACATTATAATTGTTTAAGATGTATCGTCTGGGCCATGGTAAGAGGCCCTTTCTTACTCTGGGCTGGTGTGAACTGGTTACCACCAAAACTAAGAAATATTGTAATTTAATTGATGTAGAAAGAAATGGTCATCGTAAATCAAATGACATCAACCTAATACTCTTTATATTACTAGGTCATAAACATTCCATTTTTTTCCACTGAGGACTTCATTTTTGTGCATCAATTAGATTTTGTTAATCAACTTGTAGTCATTGCTCTTTAGCAACTTGCATTGCTCTGAATTTATTATTTCAACTTTTAGGTGAGAAACATTGTTTTGGTTTTGCAATATTTATTTTTACAGTTCCACTCTAGTTATGATACATGTTGCTGGTTTTCTGTGTATGGTAAAGATGCAGTGTTTTCTTTTAAAATAAGTTTAGACAAGCTAAAACTTGAAATCAATGAAAATGCAAGTGTTAATAAAATGATAGCACAAGCAGTTTAGGGATGTGACTGAAGTCACTTAGGACGTGAGTGCACGCGTCTACTGGGAAAGCACAGCACATCGCTAATTACCATCCAAGTATTTGTTACCCGGTTCTACTTTGTTAGGTTCTGTGGTAGCCAGAGAATCACAGGGACGTGTGTGTGTGTGTGTGTGTGTGAGAGAGAGAGAGAGAGAGAGAGGTGACCTTCCTTCTTAGAGAGTTCCCACCTGGAAAAGCAATTCGTGGCGCTGCAGGTGAGGAAACAGTTACTGGTGGGGCCTCAGTCCGGCATCTGCAGGAGCATCGAGTAAACTGAACTAAGAGAAGCTCCAGGGCTTTAAAATAAGTGTGACATTGGGAGTTATTAAGAGTTACTGCCTTTTACCCTGACTTGTGTGGCTCAGTGGGTTGGGTGCCATCCCGCAGACCAACTGGGTCTGTCTCTGGTTCAACTCCCGATTCCCCGTTGGGGCACGTGTCTAGGTTGTGTTCAGGTCCCCGGTCGGGGGGGTGCGAGATGCAACTGATTGATGTTTCTCTTGCATGCGGATGCTTCTCTCCCTCTCTTTCCCCCTGCCCTTCCCCTCTCTCTAAAAAAAATAAATAAAATATTTAAAGCCACAGGCACAGAGTCTGCGACCAGCTTCCCTGACAGACAACACTCCACACGTGTTGTCACAACTCGTTGCTGGGGAATGGAGGGTGTCCTGTGTGACTCCACTGGGAGAGGACTCTTGGAATGGAAGCTGGTGGCTGCTTTCCCCTGGACAGGCTCCACGTGCCTTTTACGCTGCCAATTTTGCTTTGTAGTCTTTCTTGTAATAAGCCACAGCTGTGCGCACCACCATGCGCCGAGTCCTATGAGTCCTACTGAGGGTGGTCTTGGGGGCCCTGACACTTGCCCCCAATTTTTTTTACTCCACCCCAAGACTCTGAATAGAGGGTCCTCTGCTCTGAGATTATGCTTTGGAGGGCCCTGCACATCTCAGGTGTGCATGCACACACACGCACCTGCTCCTCCGGCACTTGGATTCCGGAGTTCAGGCCGGGCCCGGTGCACGTGACCCTAAAGGCCTGCTGTCAGAAGTATCACCATTCGGTCCCAGGGAAGCCCTCCTGCGTGGCATGCTCTTTGTCTTGGGAAACAGCATGGAATGGCGTGAGGGATGTGCGCCAGACGTTCTGACAATGTCAGAGGAGGACCAGGCTTCAGAGAGCAGGGAGGAGCGGAGCAGAAGTGCCCGGGTGAGAGAAAAGGCCAATTAGTTAACTTGTCAGGTCCTTCCTCTCAGCTTGAAAGCAGTGCTTCCAATAGAAACAAATGATTGTTTCTCAGTGGTGCCCAACATTCATTTCTGTACTTCTCTTCATGTTCCAATTTCTGGTTCTAGAGATAAGGATGAGCACAGCATTTACAACGCTTGCATGTGGGTGCTGAGGCATAGTTAACTGCAGTACACAATTTCGATTACTCCCGAGTTGGTGTCTATACGAAGCTCGAGACATAATATGTGTGAAGCGTGACATTGATTCCTTACACTGGCAGCTGGAGGGACACTGAATCATGAGACATAAATGTTTAATGATAAAAATATTTAATAATATCTGCATTTTCAAGAAATTAAATGTACAACTTTCAGCTTTATTTGTAACTTTGATTAAAATGTTTTACATCTGTTAATTACCATTTATATTTTGCCTTTTACTTTTTGTAGCAACTTTTAATATTTTAGAAGATGATCACTTATACTGAAATCATATGGAAATATAATTTTAGTTTTTCAATTTTACATATATTTAAGATACTTGAAAATGAAATACATTCACAATTTGTATATAATTACATGTTTAACATTCTTAGGTGAGTTATCAATAGAATATAATTATGTAAAAATTAATATACTTGGGGATTTTGCTGGAATGAAGATAAAAATTTTTATGAAATAAATATAAATTAATACATGAATTATGCCTCTATTTTACTACTCATACAAACATCACTGGCCCAGTAACAGTTCATTCTGATGCTCACAGTACTAACTGAATTCAGTTGTTGTTGATACAAGACTTTCAGTCATATAGAGACTGCAACCCCATTACTCTTTTTACATTTCATTGTTATGAAGATACTTCCATCAAGGATTGAGCACAGCACCTCACATTTGATGTACCAGGTGCAGATGCGTGGAGGTGGGCCTGCCTCGGTCTCCCGCCCTGGCCCTGCAGGTGTTCAGCTGGACCTCCTTCCTGCACAGATGCGGGAGGGCGTGGCTGAGCGGGACCGGAGCCTGGGGGCCAGTGCTGGGCTGCTGTGTGGACAGGGCCACAATTGACTCAGTGGGTGAGTGCCACCAGGGCCCAGGGCCACAGAGGCCAAGGGAGAGAAAAGCCCTGGAAGCCTCCCAGCAGCCTCGGTGGGAAGCCCAGAAAAGTCACCTGTGGCCCCTTCCTGCCACGCTGGGCACACGGGGGCTGACACAGCATTCAGGCTTTGAAATGGGGTCCGGGGATTTGAATTCCAGCTCTGCCGCTTTGGGGCAATGTCACAACAAATTTCCCCAACCTCTTTGACCTGGTTTTGACATATATGATATGGGAGTACTCATTCTCGCTGGCAGCATTGTTGTGAAAATTGGAGATTTGTCTTTAAAACACCCAGCATGGTCCCTGGGATGTAGCTTGACACATGTTAACTGGCGGTTTTGGATGGGGGATCTGGGAAGATTAGGTTAGCAAGAGGCCCAAGTCATGCCAGTGGTTGGCTGAGGAACAAAACCCAGGCATTTTGATGCCCAGTCCCATGTTCCTCCCATTGTCTGGGCTCTGAATGCCCCGGTTCCTCTACAGCCAGCCTGCTCTTCTGCCTGCGCCTGGGTGAGGAGAGATGCCTGCTGTTTGAGCTGCGAGGTGTCCTGGCCTGAGCACCATTCACTGCCCTCGGGATCTAGCTCAGAGGATGTACAGCAGGTGCATGCTGGAGGCCCCCTCACCTGTAAGTTATTCCACCAGTAATTAGATGTCTTTCTATTGAGGGAAGCCAGCACGTGTAAGTCCATGGAAACCTGGGACCGGATGATATAAGGGTTACCTGAGCCTCCACGATGTCTAAAATGCATCTTCCAGGAAAATGACTTCTCTGGGCACAGAAGTTACTGTGGTCCCAGGGTAACTGTAGCTCAGGCACTGACCATTTCTCTGATGCTGTGTTCAAGTGATATAGTGTTCCTGGCCCCCGTGGCGGCCCGCCCACCTCGCCCTGCTCTCTGAGTAGGAAAGCTTCACTGGCACCTGCTGTAGCTGGTAGATATGATCAGTACAGGGAAGGGTGAGAAAGAGGAGGGAAGACCGCGTCCCTTCCCAGCCTGCTTTCCTGCCCAGGCTAGAAGGTCTCAAGTCCAGAGAGTCTTAGTCCTTCAGACGCACTACTTAGAGGTCAAAGACACTTTGAACTCTGACACAAATTGCTATTTATTTGCAAAAGAATACAATTGGGTACCTACCTCATGCCGTGTGTGATAATGAATTCCACATGGATTAAAGCTTGTAAATTAAATATAAAATATTAACAGAATAAAAGACAATGTAATGCCACATATACAATAATATATGTAAGACTGTCAATCAGTCTATCTACCTGTCTATTTATCCCCAAGGCCAGGTAGAGGGCATGTGTCATATCTTCTCTCTCTCTCCCTCCACCTGCATCTGGGTCTCTGCATCATCTGTACCTGTATCTATCACATATCTACAGGATGGGGAAGGCCTTTCTACGTCTGGATACACATTCTAGCAGGAGAACTGTGAATATCCATACTAGAGAAACTGTTTCTTCAAATCAATCAGTAACAACAAAAACAAATAACCGGGTGAGTCGCTCTCTCTCTCTCTCTCTCTCTCACACACATACACACACACACACCACAAATGACCCATTAAAGAGAAAAATTTAAAAATATCCAACTTCACTATAAGTAAAGACATTTAAACAAAAGAAAGAATGTGGCAGTGGTTTTATGTTTGCCTACCCAATTAAGAAGGTTGACGACCTTTGCACTGGTGAGTGTACGGGACTGAGCACACGTGTTTGGGAGGAATCAGGGTCCTGCGGCCGTTCAGAGGGCCGCGTCAACAGATGCACAGATGCACAGATGCACAGATGCATAGGGCTGTCGAGTAAGCCAGCAATCTCCTGCAGAAGCTGATCCTCTCAAAATCATAGCATGAAGAAGCAAACGTATACATACGAGGATTTAATTGCACCATGGCTTATAAGAGCAAAATTTGTAAAAGTTAAAATTTACATCACAGAGCATGGAATATCTATGTAATGGAATTCTATTCACTGTTTAAAAAGAAACCAAGGTAGATGTCATAAGAAGTAACATTTTTCTGAGCTTTGCCACGGGCTAGGCACCTTCTGAGTACTTTGTTTACCCGACCTCACTTAACCCTCTCAGCACTTTGTCTTGAGACAAAAGTAGTCGACAACGTTGTCTACTTTAGGCCACTGACCGGCTTTCAGAGGGACCGGGCCGTTGTGCTTGGCTGGTTGGGACCAGCGCAGTGAGGGAGGTGGGAGCAGCTGCCCGAAGCAAGTCACTGGCCGGCGGACCTGAAGGTGCTCACACCTTGACATCGCCTCCCAACACGGAGATACCCAATGTTCTGAGTATACACAGAATCTTCCCTGGATCTTGCATTTACTGCCATCTGCTTTCAAGTTATCCTCTGATGGTTTGTTCTCTTGAAGTGTTTTCTCACAGGACTGAGCTCATTAGACTTCACGGAAATGCTCCCTGTCAGTCTTCCAAGCTGCACCCTTTGCTCTGATCCTTTCCCTCAGAGTGACACCTGAGTCGTCCTCTTTAACAAAGCAGCACCCAGCTCTCAGTGAAAAGGAAACTGGGTGGTGGCACAAAGGAATTTGGGGACATCGAGTGGCCTGGCAGTGCCACCTGGCTGGGCATCCAGCACCCTTGGGCAAGCTAAAGAAACCCCCCTGGTCCAAAGTTTGAGGTGTTAGTCTACCTCATTTAACATTGTGGAGTAAGTGTCCTCTGGGGCACCCCCTTTGTCTCCCCGCAGCAGCCCAGACCTGGCTGACGGCCAGCTGGCGCCCGGATGCTGTCTGAGGGCGCTCTGGCTGTGCAGATGCCGGACCAGGCACCAGAACCTGGGAGACTTTGCAAAGACCTGGCGCACATCTGCTGGGAGTCTTAGAGGTGACATGAGTCCCTGCAGAATCCGGCTGGCTCGTGTGGCCAGCTAGATACAGCCTCGGTATTCTGGTTTATTGCTAGAAATAAAAGGGACAATTATGGTTGAAAAGGTGAAGGGATTAAGGAAACGGAACCTCAGAGACACTGACAACATGGTGACTGCCGGAGGGACGGGGGCTGGGGAGAGGTAGAAGGAGGTACAGGGGTTCTATGAGGGGAAACTGACAGGGTCCTGCAGAGTGAGGGTCTCGAGGTCCCGCCCTGGAAAAGTCAAACCCTAGAAGAACAGGTGAGGAGTGGCCTCTGTATTTCTCAGCCGGTTCCTTCAAGGTGATAAAATTGGCCAGCCAGTGAGTTTGGCCTCATGAAAACCACAGGCGGTACAGCCCCTGGAATGTGCGGACTTTCTGGGTCTCTCCCTCTTTGCACCAGAAAACCAGACCTGCCTGTGCCAGGCTTAGGGCTGAGAACGGGACCACGAAAACAGGAGCTGGGGCGGGGCCGACGGCCCGAAACCTGTGGCCTCCTTTACATGAGAACTGGCTCTCAGGTGGTGAGACCTGTCTGTGTGAGCTGGTGTATATTGGTATGGGCGTGTATCTGTACATATGTGAATGTGTGTGTATCTATGTTCATCGTGTGTATTCATAAATGTGCATGTGTGTGTGTTGTGTGCGTGAGAGAGTGTGGTGGTCAAAGGCACAACGGAGGCCATGCCTGCTGACAGCCCCCTCTCCCCAGCCATCGGGGAGAAGGGCCACTCCTCCTGGACACTCCTGGGAGCCGTGGGATCTGAGAGAGGACACGTTTGCCCAGAACAAAGCAAAGCTCTCAGAGGTTCTTCCCCGCCTCTGATCCCAGAGAATCACCCGCCCTTTCGTCTGCTGCTCACACACATGCTTGTCCACGTACATCCCAGTCACTGTCCGTATCCTGGCATGTCAGGTCTCATCTTTTCTCTTTCATCCCTGTATGTTTGGGCTGGTCTGTTTCCGTGTCTTTCCAGCGTCCGCAGACCCTGCCTCTGTCTGTCCCCCCTGCACCTCGGCAGATGCTTGCTCAGTCTGTCACTCTTCTCTTTTCTCCTCCTGGCTGTGCCAAGCAGTGTGGCCACCAGGCCCTTCCCTCACCAGGGCTGAATCCCAGGGAAAACAGTGTTGGAACCGATGAGCGGTGTTGGCTTCCTGTCTGATCCCAAGTTCCCCCAACTGGGTTTTGAACCTTCTTTGCAGCCCTGGGACGTCTGGAGGCCAGCTGGGATGCACTGGGCCCTGGGGCTCGGGCCCCCAGCTCCGCACCCTGAGCCCCACTGCCGTTCCCTACGTGGAGTGATCTCCTCATCCTGCCTTACAAATTGGGATCACCCCCTGCATGCCGGCTTTGGTGACAGCCACCAGATGGCAGGGACTGGTTTTTATAGTAACTCATTAACCTCTTGCCATCCTACAATTAAGAAAGCATTTAATTGCTTTTTCTCCAGCCTTCCTGTGAGGGATTCGGGCAGCTCGTGCTCCCCGCGTGAACCAGTCTGCAGCTCGTGCCTCAGAGCCTGGGAATGGGGCAGCTTGGACTCAGTGTGCCCCTGGGGCAGCCCTGGGTGAATTTCTGAGCAGGGAGCACAGGTCTCAGGACCTTCCTCACCCTGGCTGGTTTCTTTCTGAGTTGATCGAGTTCTACAGATGAGCTCTGTGTGTGCCATAGAGATACTAATACAGGGGCATTATCTCTCTCATTTAACTGCTGAAGGGACTGGGCAACATAGGTCAAGGGACTTGCCCGAAGTCACGCAGTTAATCAGCGGTGGGACCCATCCTTTCCCACATGCTGAGCGCTGGGCTAGCTCCTGCTCTGCTGGCATCCCCTGGGAGACTGCGCTGCTGAAGAAGCTCCGAAAGGCGTGCACGTGCCCTCGTGCACCTGGACTGCCTTTAGGCACGTAATGGCTGGGAGTGCTTTACTCAGGGAGCAGCTCAGAGCCTCCCTGGAATGATTAGCCAAATCCCGCTCCACCCCACACTGCCAACCAGCACACCCAGCAACCTCACTGCTGCCTTGGGGGTCTCGGGGCTCCAGCCCGAAACGGAACTCCCACCAGCCTTGCTTAGGTGCCGACACCACTCAGTGTGCGCCCTCGCACCAGCTCAGCAGGGCAAACTGGGCCCAGCTGGGGGACTTTCCCTCTAGCTCGCAGCAGAGGCTACTGGGTCAACAGCATGCCTCCCATCTCTTTCCCCCAGCAACACCTCCAGGCGTCTGTCACTTGCCACCCTCTCTCATTCCATTACTGCCTTGTTCTCTGCCCACCCACTGCTCTTCTCCCTCCCAAGCCTCACACCTTTCCACTGAGCTTGGGTGCTTGTGCTCCATAAACAACAGATTCCTCTATTCCCAGAAGGATGGACACACAGATGCAGCACCCAGGCCCTCGTTAAGGAAGGCTTTGCTGTCAGTAGATCACCTTTAGCTGTCTCTCAGTCTCTTTGGGGACGGTCTGCACCACAGAGGGCTGTGCTGCCCAAAGCCATGCCCTTGCAGGGGAGCACCACATCCGGTGACTGAACCACATGGGAGTTTAAAGATCTCTATTTGGTCCAATACAGGACAATGCTGACGGATCTCCTCCACTACAGAGCTCCCACGGGGTGAGCTGGGGGCCGGCCTCTGGCCTGTGTCCAGTGCCATTTCTTCCTCTGCCCACTTCTGGGCCATCAGCGTGATGTCCCCAAGTGTTGATCCCTGAATATGGTAGTTTTATATCTAATATTTTGAGGACATAAAAGTTATTTTCCGCAGTGGCTATACCATTTTAAATTCCCACCACCAATGCACAGAGGTTCCAATGCCTTCACATCCTCATGGGCGCTTGTCTGTCTTCCGAGTGTGGCCGTCCTAGTGGGTGTGAAGGGTGTCTCCTGGTTGTGACTGCATTGCCCCAGTGAATAAGGCACAGAGCATCTTTTCATGTGCTTATTGGTCATTTGCATATTTTCTCCAGGGAAATGTCTATCCAAATTCTTCATCCATTTCTAATTGGGTTGTCTTTCTACTGTTAGCTGTAAGAGTTCTTTGTATGATCTGGAGAATAGGCCCTTTTCAAATATATAACTCGCAAATATTTTTTTTTCATTCTGTGGAATGTCTTTTCATTTTTAATAGTACCCTCTGACCAAAAGGGCTGTTAATTTTAAAGAAGTCCAACTTGTCTTTTTTCTTTTGTTCCTGATGCTTTAGGAGTCATGTCTAAGAAGCCGTCTGTGGCTTAACTCAAGACTACAAACACGCATATAACATGCATGGTTTCAACTCTTACACTTAGATCTTTGATCCAGTTTGAGTTAATTTTTGTACATGGTGTCAATCAAAGGTCCACACTCCTTTTGCATGTAGGTATCAAGGTGTCCCAGCACCGTGCATAGAAATGACTGGCATTCTTATTGAGAATACGTTGGCCATGGTTGTATGGACTTAATTCTTGGACCCTCAGTCCCATCCCGTTCATCTACATGTCCACCCTTATTCCGGTACCAGCTGCCTAGATCACTGTAGTATTGTGGTAAGATATTTTAAAAGGAGAAATAAGAGATTTTCCAGCTCTGTTGACATGTGATTGACATGCAACTCTCTGCAAGTTTAAGGTGTACGGTGTGTGGCTGTGATACACATACATATTGTGAAATGATTGTCACAACAGGCTTGTTAACGCCTCTAACATCTCACACAGTTACTGGGGCTGTGTGTGTGTTTGTGTGGGTGGTGAGAATATGTGACGTCTACTCTCTTAGCAACTTTCAAGTATATGGTCCAGTATTGTTAACGATAATCACCATGTTCTACGCTAGGCCCCAGAACTCATTCATCTTACAGTCGGGGGTCTGTGCTCTTTGACCTGCGTCTCCCAACTCCCCCAACTCCCTCCCCCTTGTAATAAGATTTGAAACCTGGAGGTGTAAGTCTTCAACTTTGTTTATTCTTTTTAGAGATTGTTTTGGCTATTTTGGATTCCTTGCATGTCCTTACAAATTTTAGGATCAGCTTGTCCATTTCTGAAAAAAAGAAAAGGCAATTGGAACTTCAATAGGGATTGCATCAAATCTATAAATCGATTTGGAGAGCATCGCATCTTAACAATAATAAATTTTCCAATCTATGAAGACAAGCCTTCTTTCTGCTTATCTTTTAAAGTTTCTTTTAATGATGTTTTGTAGCTTTTAATGTATAAATCTTACATTTGCTTGGCTAAACTTATTTCTATTTTATTGTTTTTGATGTTACTGCAAATGGAATTGTTTACTTAATTTTATCTTACAATTGTTCACTGTCAAGAGTATTTCTATATGACTTTTGTATATTGGTGTTTTACCCTAAAACTTTTTTAGCTTGTTTACTCACTCTAATAGTGCTTTTTGTAGATTCTTGAAGGCCTTTCTATCATGTCATCTACAAATAAAGACAGTTTTACCTCTTTCTTTCTAATCTGAACACCTTTTATTTATTTTTCTTGCCTAAGTTTCTCATGCTGGAACTTCCATTACTATGTTAAATAGAAGTGGAGAGAGCAGATGGGTCTAGAATTTCTGGCTGGATACAGAACATCTTGCACTTTACCTTGTTGGTGCTGAATTTTGTTACATTCATTTAAATATTGTCCGGCTTCATCCTGGGATTGCAGTTAAATTACCTGAAATCAGTTCGACCACTTCAAAACTGGTTTATAAGCTTTCTCGATTAGGGTCCAGGGCAGCCTTTCTTTGGTCTAAAAGCTAATTTGACCTCACTACTAAGGCAACACTTTTCTGAGATATTTTCCTACTTTCCTGGGTATCGGGAGGTCTTCTCACTCTGGAAAATGGGATCGCAGACGATCCCGGGCTCTGCACGAGCTCCGGGCGAGCGGTTCCCGAGGCCTGGCCCAGACCTGGCAGTCTGACCTCTATTCCCACCCAGAAACTGTAGGTGCGGAGCAGTGTCTTTTGTCCCTAACCCAGTCAACGCCAAGTTTAGCCCCAAGGAGACCTCGAAGCCAGGTAAGAATGTCAATAAGCAGTGTGGTGTGTCTGTGCCTCTGCCGTCCAAGAGGCAGCAGAAATTATAGAGACTGCTGTTTTCTTTAGAGAACAAACTGTCCGGACAGTTGCCAACTGTTTCAGGAGTGGCGAAGGGGCCTGGGCAGCAGCTCACTGGTGTGGTCTCAGGCTGAACACCAGCAGCCACCCCGGTGCCATCGCTGACCTGCCGCCCGTGTGGGGTTGGGGAGGGTCCTTTACCTCTCTGAGCTGCTGGAGCTTCAGCTCTAAAACTGGATAAGAGTATTTCCTGTTAGCCTCACCTGTGCTGACTACGAAAAAGGCAGTGACTGTCAGACTGTAGATGAAGTCTTCTATGGACTTCATACATACTCAGACATGCACACGTATGTAAGAGAGAGGGGAAATGCATTGATGAAGAGATCGGGGAGGAAGATGCAGCCCCAGGGTGGTTCAAGGAACACAGTCCTGATGAGATGGGCAGGAACGCAGGAACATGGCTTGAACGCAGCGAGGGGAAGATTTCTACTGCTCCCGAGGGGAGCAGGGTGAAGTGAGGAGAGGAGGAAGGCGGACCCTGCGTGAGAGAGGAAGCACAGTCCCCGGGAAGCACAGAGGGGGTGGACAAAGACTGAGCAACACAGGCGGTCAGAGGGGACAGGGCTTTTCAAGTTGCTGGCAGTAGGCATGACTTGTGGTCCCTTTGCAGGACCCCCAAGGTCTTTAGTAAATTCAGTGCGGGTGTGACTAAGTGGGCAGGAGTGTTTGCCTAGGTATGTGAGTATTTATTTGCTTGCTTACTTATCTGTGGAACAGGGGCAGGGGCTGATTCTGTCATTCCTGTTGACTCAGTGTGAAATGGAGACAGACCCCAGGAGGCAGGAGCCCGGTGGGGGGGTGGGTTGGGGGGGGAGAAGATGCTAGGAATTCCCCGAGCCTCGGAAGAGCTTCTGGCGTCAGGGTTGTGCCTGGAGGGCTGGGGAAACCTTTGCTGGGTGGCATGGTTGAGGCAGCTGCCGCTGGCCTCTCGGTGACAGAGGACACACACCCGGAGCTGCTCTGTGAGCTGTGGGCGGGAACAGGAAGTGCGGCTGCCAGCCTCCCCCGATGCCCCGCGGGGCCCCCAAATGCCCCCTCAGAACCTCTGTCCTCCGTGGAACAGCTTTGTCACCTGTGCCTCGTCTGGGATGCTGTCTCTTATCAGTCTGTGGGCAGGTGGAGGTCACCAGCTCCCTGACTCCTTCTCTCACATCCTCCCCCAGCCCTGACTTCTTCGGGGCCCACAGCGGGCCTGGCACCCTGTGGAGTGGCAGGCCCGCTCCCTCCTGAAGCCAAGCTTTGCTCCTCTCAGCGCTGCCACTCCTGGGCGAGTTCCTGTGGTGGCAGCCACAGGTAATGCTGGGTGGTTAACAAGACCCCGGAGAACTCCTGTCCCTTGCACAGAGGGACAGGCCTCTGCACAGACTTCAGGGCCAGGGTCTGAGATGGAGGAGGACAGAGATCCGGCCAGAGTAGGCAGGTGTGCGTGCAGGTGCGTGTGAGCGTTACAGGTGTCTCTCGAGAATGCTGCTTATTTCTCCTCTCCTTAGAATCCTTCAGGGACAAAAACAAATAAAAAAACTCACCATTCTGCCTCCTTTGCTGGTACTGGAATTCTTTCCTATTCAGGGCTGGCCAGACCTGGTCCTCAGATGCTGCTTGGAATTCCTCAGTGGGGGAAGCACAATCACTCCTTCCCGGGCCTCGAACCACTCTGGACCTTCAGGACCACGGGTGACCGTCGGTTTGGTTTGGGAGCAAGGCCATGGACTTCAGAAACACCCTGACCTGGATCCAGCCAAAGCTCTAACGCCCACTGCGTGACCTTGGGCAGGTGACTCCTTTTCCCTCAGCACCCATTTCATCCTCGCAAAGTCTCAGAGAGGGCTGCTGTGATCATGAAATGCAGCAGATGCCCCAGGGACTGTGGTCCTGAACTGCTGCCTTTGGATCCGGTGAAGGGAAGGTTCCCAGGCAAGCAAACGCTGAGACAGAGGCGGGCACTCGGGTGCTAATTAGGCAGTGCCCTTGGGGTCAGCAGCAACGGAAGGAAAAGGAGCGGTGAGCACAGGGAGAGGTCCCAGCTTGACCTGGGGCCGACTGCAGTGTTGCCCGATCCTCGGGAAGCTCTGAGGCCGAAATGGCCTTTTATACCCAGTGCGGGGTCCCCCGGTGTAATGCTTCACATACAGGAGTATTCACCACAGGGGTTTATTACAGGGAGTGAGAGGGCACTCCCTGCCCTGCAGCTGTGGGCCACTGAAGGGCTCCGCCGTCGGGGGTCCGGCCACCTCAGGATCAGGCCACACAATCCAGAGGATGAAGCCAGAAGGGCACCCCCGCCTTGTTCATCCATGACTCACAGACAGAATGTGAGTAGGTCAGACAGAAGGGTCTCTGGTGCTCAGGGGGTAAGTGAGTCAGTGCCAGGGAGACAGCCTGCCTGTACACACGGGTAACCAGAGTGGAACATAATGAACTGGTAGCAAAGACGTATGTGCTGACCTGACCGGATCCCACCGAGTGTCCTCCCCGTGCTGAATGCTGTGGAGTTAGAGGCGTAAATAGGTTTCTGCTCTGGGGTGTTCACTGACCTGTATTCAGAAGGATACAATAATTGAGAGAAGCAAGACAGGGAGCAGAGGCGAGGGCCTGGGTGACCCCTACTCCCAGTAAAAACTGAGTGAGGAGGGAAGGCTTCCCAGAGGAGGTGTAATTCATGTTGGTCCCTGAAGAATGGGTAGGAATGAACCCAGTGGATGAGGAGAGAAGCAGGGGATTTCAGGAATGGCCAAAACAACAAACTTAGGGCTACTGGAAGCCCACGAACTTTTGTGATCCTTGATGTCTGACTCTCTGTGAGATTTTTTTCTAGATCAAGAAAATTTCCTGGAGCCATAGTTGGAGAGAACCTTAAAAACTCCTAGAGCTGAGCATGCATCTAAAGTTGGGGAGTTTCTACTTGCATCCCTCCGGCAACAGGGAGCTCACTACTGCTTCATGGACCATGCATTTGTGTAGGTGGCTCAGCTGTTGGCAAAGTCTTCCTTCTACTAAGCTAAATTCTACTATTTCCTTATTTCTTCCTCTCAGTGAGCTTGATTTTATCCTTCAGGGTGACCCAGGACAAGATTAACTTTTTGTGCGATGAGGGTCTGCAGGCTCCCGCCATTACTTTTGGAAAGCATCCACAGCTACAGGCTGTTGCACGTTTTGCTGTGGGTCATGGGGGTGTGTTTGTGTCATAGCACAGCACTGCCAGCTTCAAACTCATTGTCACTCATGGCTGCTCTGAAGGTCCTTCCCTGGGAAATTCTCCCCAGGCCCTGCCTCTGTCCCTGGTTTCCCCAGCTCCATTCTTTTGGGACCCTCCTCATATTCTCCTCTCCTTGTTTGCTGCGCCCTTTCACCCTCTCCCTTGGGCTGCCCCCAGGAACTCAGGAGCCCTTTACTAAGAAGAGCGGTGTTTGGCCCTCCACCCACTGCATGGGCTGGGACTTGTTTGTGCACGTGGAACCGGTCAGGAAGCACAGTGGCTGTGACATGTTACCTTCCCTCCACTGTGACCAGTTTCTCCATGTGGCTCCCCGCCCACCAGACTCCGTCAGTAACAGAGTCCAGGCTGCGATGCAGTCTTCTCCCTGATATAAGTTATTCTACACCCCTGCCTCCCTTTAAAGGCAGATGGAGTTACTTTTACTTTTTAAAGCAATTTAACATTTTGCTGGCTAAGCCTGGAATAGCTTCCTTCCTTCTCCCTGGCTCTCTAAATTCTGCCTGTCTGCCCTTTAGGAATGAGCTCAAAGGCTGCCTCCTCCGTGAAGCCTCCCTGATATGTGGCTTTGAATCTCATGACAAGAACTCATTTGGCATTCCTTACCACCTGCCTGGAGTTAAGATAAGAGAAGGCCCAAGCCTGTGTGACTTGTCGCCCCAGTTAGAATGCTCTTTCTCAGAAGCCTCAGGAGATCCTTAAAGTTCACTGGAAGGTGGCCCGGTGATGGGAGGGGCAAGGAGCTGGAGAGGCCTGAGTTTGATCCTAACTTCCGGTCTGATGCTGTGTGGTCCTCACTGTTTACTTACCCTCTCTGAGTGCAGCCCTCCTGTCTACCACGGTGGGGGGGGGGGGATGTTGTCTCACAGTGGCTGTGAGAAGGAAGAGGTTGGGAGTTATAAAAACAAAACAAAACACCAAAGATGACACGTCTTGGAGATGCAGAGGGAAGGGAGCTCTGTGCATAGTTGGTGGGAATGTAACGCAGTTCCTCCAAGAAAAAAAAAGCCCTGACTGGTGTGGCCCAGCTGCTGGGAGCATTGCCCTGCAAACAGAAAGGTTGTGCCTTTGATCCTCTGTTAGGCACATGCCTGGGTTATGGGTTCAGTCCCCGGTTTGGGTACATATGAGAGGCAACCGATCAATGTTTCTCTCTCACATTGATGGTTTTCTCCCTTTCATTGTTGCTCCCTCTCTCTAAAAATAGACAAATAAAATCTTTAAAAAATAAATAAAATGAAATCACCACACATCCAGCAATTTCATCTGCAGGTATATATGCAGAAGAACCGAAAGTGGCACTTTGGACAGACCGTCTGCACACCCGTGTTCACAGAAGCAGTGTTCACAATGCCGCATGGCGGATGCAAGCCAAGTGTTCATCAGACGGTAACTGGATGAGCAGAATGTGGTCCAGCCATACAGAGGAATCCCACGCAGCCTTAAAAAGGCAGGAGATGCTTCAGCATGCTATAACACGAACGGACCTGGAGTGAGACTGTCACCAAAGGACAAATACTGTACGGTGCCACTTAGGTGAGGTCCCCAGAGCAGGCACATTCATGGAGGCAGAGAGTGGAAGGGTGGTTGGCAGAGTAATGGGGACAGACAGTGGTGGTGGTTACTCAACAGTGTAAACAGGAGTAACGCCACCAAACTGCACACTTAAAAGCAGTGGAGATGGTAAACTTTGTGTTGCATGTATTTTACCACAATAAAAAGGAAGAAGAAAGGGAGGTCAGGTGTGCCGTGTGCCCCACCAACCTCTTGCACACAGGAGGGGCTGAGCATCTTAGATCCCTTCCTTCCCCCGAGGAGCCTGTAGAATGGGGGAGCGCCAACAGACCACGAGCCTTGGATTATGCTGTAAGGGGATGAAAGAATGAGGAAAAGTGTATTTACTGAAAAAATGAGGGGTTTGGTGGTAAGGTGCCACCAGACAGACACACAGAGCCTCTGTCTGGGGGCCTGCAGGGAGCTTCTGCGGAGCAGACACTTGGCTGCCTTCCTTTCTCCTGCGCCACCCAACCAGTGTAAGGGCGGCTCCTGGACTCCTCGTGGCATCTCCTCCCCAGGACGCAGGCTGGACCAGACTGCTGCCCGCTGCCCAAAGACATAGGCTCACTCCGGCGCAAAGGGAAGGAGAGGCTGTGGTCAGTAGCCACCAGGGAGCTGAATGCACAGCCGATGGACTGTGACACTGAGGATCTCTCTGAAAGGATGGCTGCAGCATGGGGCATGGAGAGGAGCTGGAACAGTCCAGCTCTGCTCCCGGAGCCTCCGTATTCTCATCTGTGCAAAGAGAGCACTGAGCTATGGGATCCCAGCAAACCCTTCTGCTCAGCAAGCTCAGGAGTTTCACTGCGTGTGTGTGTGTGTGTGTGTGTGTGTGTGTGTCCTTGGAGGGATCTGTGCTCGTGCACATGCCTAATTCAGACCTTGCTGATTCTGATTTGGACTTGGACTAGGCTGAAGGCTAGGCTGTTAGGCTCTTGCATAACTCACACAGGAAAGGGCTTGATTCACTCGTGAATGGAGTTGCTGGGATGATGGAAGAGCCACTTCCTTTACACCCCACAGCCTCTCACCAAATCTTTCAGATTCCGCCCTCATGGCCCAGCCCCTGCTTCCTGCAGGACCCCTGCTCTCCCCCAGTGGTCTCTGGCCCCTTCCCGGATGTGCTGGGAGACTTCTCCAGTTTCACCACCCAACTTATTAATTGGAGATTCACCGTGCTCATCCATTTATTCAGTCCACTGATTATGACTTTAATTTAGTATATTAATATTCAAGAATTGTGGCTTCTCATCACCACTTGTTATCCTCCATCAGTGTGCCATCATCTTGAATCTTTCCAGAATATGAATTATTATTTTAAACTTGCCTCCTGTTACCCCCATCGATGCTCTTCCCTCGAATGTTACGTCTCTTTATGAGGTCAGGGCTTTTCTTTCCATATATATAAAATCTATAAATATATATATTTTTTATATAAAATATATAAATATTTATGTTAGAAGCCACTTTGTATTTATTTGGTATTCAATAACTTTCCTTCCCAGAGAAAAAATACACTGTTTGAGGCATCCCCTTTTAATAACTCCCTTGCTTCTAGCTTTACATCCTGAATTTCTATGCCTGTTTATCAAGGTTTGATACTGTCACACACTGTGGTTAAATTTTTCCCTGAGATCATCAAGGCTGTGTCACAGAATATCTTGCCCTTTAGGAGAAAACAGGAAACTAGAAGTTTTTTGGTGGTGGAAAAGGTGGATACCTTCAGTAAAATTACTGAGAAAAAAAGTGCACAGTCAACCAAGCCACTAATTATTATTTCCCCGGCTGTGACTATTATCCATTTGACATTCCAGAGATTCTAGAAGGGAAGTTCATCTTATCGAATATAAGGACACTTGATCACAGTGCTCTGTATCCTTGGCTTTTGGAAACTGCCAGAGCCATCCCGATGCCTCAGTTTCCAGCAGGATGCAGAGCTGGTGACATTAGAGAAAACTTCCCCCAGTGGCAGACGGGATGGAGAGAAACCCAGACGCAGACAATGAGGGAAAAGCGGTGATCACATTACGTGCTCAGTTAGGATTACACTGTTTTGTTTTGCTTTTTCAAAATACTTTGAAATCAAAACAGCACATGGTCCTCCAGGAATGGGCAGAGACTTACTAGGTTATCACCTCAAATCCCAGCTAAATCAAGTCACCAAAGCTTAAGGCAAATGGACGTCAACACAGTCTCCCAGGCCTGGTACACTGAGAGTCAACGCTGAAGGGAATGTAACTCCCAGCAGCCCCTCCTGAGTGGCAGGGAATCGTGTGCAGGGCTGGAGCCAGCTGGCCTGGAGAGGTCGTTCCTGCCCTACATCACGTTGTCACTCCTCCACCCACCCGTCCCCTTCAAAGGGCACAGTGGTGTGCCCTCTATATGTGTATGTACATCAACCGGGCAGGGCCTTTTGCTTGCGGAATGACGCACCACCTGTGCCACGCACATCGGGCAGGGCCTTCCCTTTACCTCGTCCGTTTTCCTCAGCTCTCTGGGGCTCCCTGGTCGTCTGCTCGCATTCACTCACGAGAATCTCTACTTGGTCCCTGGGCAGTCAGTCCTCCTGTCTCGGACTGTGATTTTTCTCCTGTCGATTCGGTCCCTACTGCCTTCCATCCTTGAGGAATTCCTCCCAATTCCAGTCTGCTAGCTTCGCCCACCTCCGTCCTTCCCTCCGTCCTTCCCTCCCTCCTGGTCTTCCTTCTCTCATGTTTTCAGACTGGTCCAGACAGAGCCCTCCTTCTCCTCCTCACTCTCTCCTTCCTCTTCTTCCTTAAAATGTATGATTTCAGGAACTGCAAGAGACTTTAGCCAGAGGGGAAGGACGTGGCTGTGTTCAACTTGACCTCCCTTTTGGCTAGATCCTTTCGTGTCTATTTTCACAATCCTTAGAGTAATCACAAGATGAATATCATGTCTCTCTTTTTATGGATGAAGAAACCGAGAGATTAAACAACTTCCTGGAAGCCGACAGTGATTAGGGGACAGCCTGGAATCAGGTCTTCTGACTCTAATTTCAGTCTTTCTTCTTTTCACTCCACCTTTCAAAAATCCCAGAGGCCATTTAATGTGCTTGCTTCAAATCAGCGGCCAGTGTGCATTTGCATGCCAAGGGCAACACGGAACTGCGGGTTCTGCTGGAGCGGCCCAGACGGCCCCTGGGAATCACTGGGGCAGCGGGGATGGCCAGGGTTTTCTCCTCAGCTTCGAATCTGTATGTGTTCACAGCTATTTGAGAATGTAAATTATTCAACAAGTCAGAATGGCTTTCTTCCCCCTGTAAACCTTAACTCACAACAATTCAGCCACCCTGTCTGCCAGTATAAAGTAAAAATGTTCAAATCTTTACCTGGGGGTATGTTTCCATTGATTTTGAGAGAGAGAGTGAGAGGAGAGAAACATCAATTGGTCGTCTCCCAAATGCGTCCCAGCCAGGGATCAAACCTGCAACCTAGTCATGGGCCCCAGCCAGGAATCGAACTGACAACCTTTCAGTGTGCAGCACAGTTCTCCAACCAACTGAGTCACATGGCCAAGGCTAAAGCACGTTTCTTTTCTATAAGATTGTATTTATTTTTAGAGACAGGGGAAGAGAAGGAGAGGGAGAAAAATATTGATGTGCAAGGGAAACATCGATTGGTTGCCTCTCATGTGTGCTGCCAGCCAGGAACCTGGCCTGCAACCCAAGCACGTGCCTGGACCAGGAATCGAACCTGTGGCCTTTCTGGTGGCCAGGGTGGCACCCGACCCACTGAGTCACACCAGTCAGGACATAAAGTAAATTTCTCGGTAACGTCAATGAAGTGCTGTGGCCACAGTATGGGGTATAATCGGGAAACCACCTCCCAGAAATGCTGGGACACAGCAGCACAACACAGTCCAGCGTGTCTGCACTGGAACTGAGAATCTCAGACAAAACTCCAATATGTCCTGTGGGCTGCAAGGAGGTTATTAGGTCCCCCGAAGGCTGGGACTTGAACTTGAAGTAGACCAGAGTCAAAGTCCATGACACGAGCAAGAGGAACAGAAAATCCCTATCACGTGGTGCGTGGCAACAGGCCCCTGGGCCTGTGAGGAGGCAGGTCCTGGGACTAGAGCCCAGGGAGGGGACTGGGTGGGGCGGGCCTCGAATCCGGGAACCTCTGTGGTTCTCCATTAAGTCACCCCTGACCCCGGACGGGGAGGGCCTGGGCAGCAGGAGTCACGTAAGAGAGGGATGTAAAGAAGCAGAAGCGGGTTTCATTTGTACCCCAGGCTTCTCCCCACTGTCTTCTGTGCCCCTTGAGACGAGGGCAGGATGCCTTTGAGAAACTGACTGTGGCCCATTCTCTCTTGGGCTCTGGGCACTGGGGCCACTTGCCTGGGAGGAAGCAGTTTGTGTAGCGTCTGTGTATGAGGCCCTAGCACCCTGCCCTCCAGGGAATGAAGTCCCCGCGGGGCTGGAGTATATCAGGTACAGACACAGACATGTAGGCAAAAGGTGGTGTTCTAGGCTGGGTTACACACTTTTAAGGAAATCATTAATAGTAACAGCCATTGATATAAGAAACCCTTCCAGGCAAAGTGTAGGAGAGGTGCACACTTGTGCTGGCATCTTTTCTGGGAGCCAGACTCCCTGTTAGAGTGGGGACTCCGGGGAAGGTCTCTCCCAGGGGACCCCGAGCACTCCCTCCCCCCGGCACAGCTGGGCCTCCGTTCTCCCCGCCAGTCTGGAGGGTCCTGAGGGCAGGCGCTGTCTCTCCCTTCCCTCCTTCCTGCAGGAGGCTGGCCTTCCCAGGGCTCAGTGCTGTATTCCCCTCCCAGCCAGGAGCTTCGGAAGGACTTACGTCTTCAAGAAATTTGAGAGTTTCCCAAGGACAGGGAACGCTGTCTTCCCAAAGCAGGGCAGTGATCCCCTGACCAAAGCGGGAGCTTCTGAGCCCAGGCACCGCGTGTGAAAGATTCACCACGTGTTACAGTCTGACCTTTCCCCAACCCAGACGTCCCCGCCCACTCTCACGTAATCACAGAAATAAAAGCAAAAATCACTGCTTCTTTCACATTTTAAAAGAGGTCTTCTTTATTTCTTTAGAAAGAGGAGAAGGGAGGGGGAAAAAGAGGAAGGGAAACATCAATGTGCAAGAGAAATATCGTGGGTTGCCTCCTGTGGGCCTGGCCTGCAATTCAGGCATGTGCCATAACCTGGAATCGAACGAGACCTTTTGGTTCACAGGCTGGCACTCAACACACTGAGCCACACCAGCCAGGGCTTGCTCACATTATTTTTTCTCCCTTTGAGATGAGGAGGGGCATCACATTTCTATTCTATGTCTTACTGTCTAATTTCCCTCCAACAAAAAGCAAAGTGGAATATGCTCGAGATGAGAGAACCAATGTAAGCCTTTGACATTGGCACTCAAACCTGGGTGAAGCTGCGCGTTTTGTTTGTGCCGCATAGCTCAAGGTCAGGGGAGCCAGGTTCGGCAGCTACGAGGCCCAGGGTTGGCCACATATTGAACCCGAAAGACTTAGAAACCAAGTCCCAGGTGCAGGGTAAAAACAAATTTCTGCCCATTTTATCTCATTACTGACTGAGCTTCCCACATTAGACATGTCTTTCCCAAGTTCAAGGTCTTCATTGGTGTTCACCATTTGCCAATCAGTGCCTCACAGGGAAGACCAAACACCCGCTGCTTGAGAGAATGGACTTGACTTTGAATCCCTGTTCTACTGTGTGACACTTTGCTAGTTATTCAAGTGTTTTGAGCCCTAGTATCTTCATCTGTGTATCACAAGGAATCCAGTGGGCACGGCGTGGAAACCCGTTTAAGATGGAAGCGTACCACTGTAGAGACTCCCAGTAGTTCTTCTGTCCCCTAGAGCGGCATCTGAGAGGGGCTGCTGTGAGCCTAGGACACCGGCACTGCGCGTTCTCTGGAAGCCCCAGAGAAGGATGCTGTACGCCGGTGCCAATGTTCCGTTTTGCACTTTGATGGAGCACAGGGACAGCAGAGCTGCCCGTGGAGTTAAAGAGAACTGTTTACCTCTAAGTTTGCAGGGACTGTGTTGCCTTCCTATAAATCATTTCTCCTAGGATGTGTTTGCACATATATATGTATGTAGAGAGAGTGCGTGTTTGTCTCTTGTTTGTCTGTTCTCGTCTGAACTTTTGCTCTCTGATGATAGAAAGTAAAGACTGCACCAGAGGAATGCAGGGGCCTGGCTTTGGCCCTTTGCACTGGAGATGGTGAAAAGGGATACTCTTGGCTTGGCACAGCTCAGCCTTGCCTGGGTTTCTGGCCTCTTGAGAGAGAGATGTGTTAGGTGGACATGATTTGGGACAATGTACTGCACACTCCTATGACCTAGAATCCTACTGGGTACACATTTCCCTCTAAAACAGATATAGGTTGGAACTGTCCATTGTCTTGGGATGAAGTTAATCCTGGGATTGAGGTCAGAGGCAGCCTAGGAACAAGGCCAGGGAACACCCCACTGATGGCCTTGGCTTTGGATTGGGTTTGCACCATTGGGCTTAGGGACTAGACGCTTCTAGTAACAGTCATACATTTTCCTCTGGGTTGCAACTTCCTTTGCTTCACTCAAGTAAACAGGCAATGGGGGAACCGGGAGGCACAGTGTTCCCTCACTGATGCTAAAGGGGAGATTTGGATACACGGAGAACATTTTCACAAGCTCTGGTCTTAAGGAGACAGCCCCAGTTCCTTAGCTTGGCATCCAGGCCCTCTAAGCCCTGGGCTTCCCAGTTTTTTCTTCTACCACACTACTGCCTTCTCCCCACTCCCTCTGCTTCTTCACCCCTAACCCATGCTGTGCACACAGCAGGTGCTCAGCAAATGTGTGCTATTTGAATAGAACTGAGCATCTATCTTGGCCCGAACCCTGGAGGTCCCCTTGGCTCCCCCTGCCCCTCCGTACGTACCTACTTATCAATGCCAGTCGTGCAACTGTTCTACTGTCAGGGTGTTCCATCCTTGTCTTCTCTTGTATTCTCTCTGTGAGTCTCAGGCAACGGGCCCTCCCCGGACTCTTGCAGGAGCCTTTAAACAGGTTGAATTACGAGCAGACTCTCTCCATCTCCCATTGGCTCCCTGCAGGTTTTGCCAGGAGAGTCTCTGCAAATCACTGCTTTGACTGTGTGCTCTGGCCGCAAGTCCTAGGGCTCCCCACCGAGAACAGGGAAAACCCAGCCTTCTGAGCCTGGCCTTTCACAAGTTGACACCAGCTACCTTCCCCATCCTGCCTGGGACTGAGGGTGTGCAACCGAATCAGATCACTTGCCTTTTTCCTATTTTTTGGCCCCTATGGCTGGAATCGCTGTCAGTGAGGAATTCTTCCTCTCTCACGGAGCAGCTGCAGAGCAACTGCTGCCCCTCGTCTTGCATCCTCCTCTCAACGCAAAGGGTCTCTGAGCTCCTGTGCTCAGTCTGCTCCAGCCTTTGGAACAGACTCTGTGCCGTGCACTGTGTGCACACTCTCTCCTCCCGCGCATAAGCAGGGTCTGTGACTTAGTCACCTTGGTCTTTCCAGTGCCCAGAGCAGACGTTTACAGGGAACAAGAGCTCAAACAAGTGTTTGTCTAGTGAATAAATACACAATCCTAATTCAACACCCTGCTTTCCTACAGTGACATTCACATCATCCTGGGCAGAAAGCATGTTTACCTCTTTAACGTTACCCCTCGCCACTGGCCAAATTAGAATCAGCACTTGGCGGAGTAAGACCTGAGCTATCACACTGTATCTGGCATCATTAGGACTCAAGGTTGGGAGTGCCTCCCAGTGTACTGTCCGGGGTTCTCAGTTGCTGGCAATAGTGTCATCTGCTTGATAGGATGCTGTCTGGTCCAGATTCAAGCTCCAGGGAGAATCCAGTTGGACCTAGAACATGCTTCTGTTTCACTGTCCACCACCTGCCTCCTGACTGTTTCCTGGCTACCAGTCTGTCCCTAATGGGTCTACCATCCCTCGATCCCCACCCAGGCCTGTGCATCTGTCCCACAGGGGCTTTCCAGAGCCGCCTCCCCAGCTGCCAGGCGACACAGCCCGTGGAGCAGTGACTCAGCAACAACAGGATCGTTACCGACCAAGGGAACTGTCCTCAGGCTTACCCATCATTTTAGAAAGGAAAGCATTTCCTTGTTTAGCCAAGATGACCGGTCATTCGTGGCCAATGACATAAAGCAAATTTGGATTCAATGAGTCACTTTGAATTTCACAAGCCTTTCTTTCCCTTTGCATGAAATGTAAAGGCCGATTCTGAAAACTCACAAGTGATTTGTTCTTACAACATAAGTGCCAACTTGAGGACAATTTACTAATTAGCTAATTGTTTCTCCTTCCTGGGCACCAGCCAAGTGACCTTTAGACACAACACATACATTAAAATTGTTGCCCTCAGTTGTTACAATATCAGCATAAGCTTCCTGCTAACTGGTCTGAGCAGAATTCATAAGCACAGTGTTCTTAATTTCTACCCATTGGACTTGTGGGTTCATTTAAATGCTAGCTTTCTCCCTAATGAAGGGCAAGGGAAATATCAGCTAGAAATTTCATAATCAGAATGTTTGCCTGGCTTGCTATTTTTAAGCACCACAGGCTTTGCTGGAAATGCAGGGCGTGCATTAGCCCGGCAAACACTGCTGGTGGAAGGAGACAGGCTCCTGTCTGCAAAGGTGCAGTCGCGAGGACAAAGAGTGGGCATAAATAATGGATTAGGAGTGGCTCTCGTTCCTCCAGCAGCCTCAAAATGAAAACGTGCCGCCGATGACTCATTGGATAATAGTAAATACGACAGGCTCACGAAGCCGCTGGTTCCCACGGGGGCCCTTCAGCCGCCTTTGTCTGGTCTTGAGCTTGTTACGTTCAGAAGCCGCCAAGTTAAACCTCCCTTCCCCCAGCAAAGACGTGGCTCTTGGACAGAGAGTTATGTGCCTGCCCCCACCCTGCGATGCCTCGCCTCCCCTGCCTGTGCCCTGGGCCCAGCGCAGGCCCCTCCCTGGGCTCCACGGAGGCCTGAGTGTGTATGGGCTTCATTGCAGGGAAGGCAGAGACCTTGGCCCCAAGGAGCCCGAAACTGAAAGGAGACGTGGCCTTGACATAAAGTAAGGGTTCTGCGTCCAGCCTGGGAAACGAATAAAGCACGTAAACGTGACTCCCCACCAGCGTCCTAAGAGTTTCCAGCTCAGGACGACTGATCATAACAACAGGAAGAATGTGTTCTGCAGGAACACGGTTGCACTGGAAGAGCTGCCTTCACATTGGGGCAGGCCCTGTGGGCAGAGGACGTGACTGCTTCTCTGTGGTCTCAGAGGCTTCCCTGGGACCCATGAGGGCAGGACATGGGCAGAACAAGTGCGGGGAATTGGGTCATCGTTGGCGTTACCTAAAAATGGAATGGAGTCCTGTCACTGGAGGTGTGTGGAGCGTGTGCTCGCTTGTTCACTGACCTGCCTGCCGCCGCCCAGCTTTCACCAATGTCTTAGGTGTGCTGGGTGTCCATTTATGACAATAAAATAGAAGGACTTCTATCTGACTTCTCTTTGCAGGTGGGTTGGGTGCCCTAAGTGGCAAGATCTTAACTCAGATTCGTCAAGTGTGGGAATTTGCCTAAGTTCCCACTAAAGAGGGAATTTGCCTCAGGTCTGCTGCCCAGTCACACAGGCAGAGGGGTAGGGGTGGGAAATTAGAATGTATTGAGAGTATATCATAGTCCAGGTATCAGGCTGGAGGCTTTGCATGACAACTGTGTACTAGGAGTCAGGGATTCAGTGAGTCGTGACCTTGGGCAAGTCACTCACCTTCTTTGGCCTTTAGTTTCCTTTGTAGTCACATGGAAAAAATGTCCACCCTTACACCTCCACGAAGATGCGGTGAATGAATTAATTAATCAATTAACTAACTAAGTAATTAATGCACGTTTGCATTCAGCACTTTCTTTGGTACCTTGATGCCACTGTGTTTGGTGCTGGGGCAAGGCTTGCCTGGATTGGCTCGCAGTCTCGCATGGGAGGCCAGTGTGCAGGTGTGGCCTGTGGGGCCCGCAAAGTGGGGTGTCAGAGGATGGAGAAGTCAGGGCAGGGGGTCAGAGGCAGGGACGGGAGATACAGGCAGCCTTCCGTGCCTGGGGACAGCTGAAGACAAACAGAAGTCCAAACACACCATTACTGTGATAAGAGCCACGAACAGAGTGCAGCAGGCCCTGTCCTCCCCAGCAGCCTGGGATCCGTACAAAGCCCCAGGGTCATAAATCTCTCCATAGCTCCGACTCTGGGCTTTTTTTCCTGGGTGAGTGATTTTCCAAAAGGAAGCAAACTCTCAACCACTTTCCAATAGTCCTTGTTCCTGATGAACAGAGAAAAAGAGCCAAACCCCTTGCTCATGCCCCTCAGTGGTCTCTTCCCCATGCCGGCCTTGCGGGGCCTGGGATTTAAATGTGTGACTCAGAGAAAGGCAACTGATTACAGACCGTGGGATTGGGGGTTGCCAGCCAACAACCAGAATCAAGAACAGCAAATCTGCAAATGGCAGGGGTCAATTATCTGAAGGACGTGGCTGCCATGGGACACAGTGCGGAAAGTTTCTTGGGGTGGGAAGGAGAGGAGAAGTTTCTTTTCATCTGCGGACAGAACCTTACACACTGTGGATGTGGATACTCAGGGAATAAAGCCGTCGTTTTGTATGGGTCATTGTTTTTGCTTTGCACTCACCTGACTGGGTAACTGGGTCACCCTGGAGGGAGGCAGGCCTGCGTAAAAATCCCAGCTCCGCACCTGGAAAAACGTGTGAACTGAGCAAGACCCATAATCTCTTCCTGCTCCTTTGCAGAAGGAGCACAGCGATAATGCTGACCTCATGGGTAAGGAATGCATGAGAAGTACAAGTAGGCGCTGCTCCATAGATGGTCCTCACCAGCAGGCTCTCATCACGGGTCTCCATCTTCGTCTGTCCCACCACCACCGCCATCACCACCATCACTCACTTCTGAAAGCCCAGGGAAGGCTGGACCCCAGCAGTCTTCCCAGGGCCTCCTTGGCCCCTCAAGTTTCACCCCAACACAGACAATGTGGCTGAGTCAGAACCATGCCTTTCCCCCGGCTTTAGCGCTTCCCAAACTTGAGCGTGTGGCAGAATCAGCTGGGTGCTCGTTCATCACAGACGGCTGGGCCCCACCCGCAGGGTTCCTGGTGCATTGGGCTGGGGTGGGGTCGGGCCAGGAATTGGCATTGCTAGTGAGTCCTCGGGATCCCACCCCGAGAAGCACTGCTTAACCCCCGTTTAGCCCAGCGGCCCCTCCGATAAGCAGCTCTATGAACGTCATTTGCCTGCTTGCTAAACCAGCTTTCAAAGGCTGGCTGTTCCTATGGGTAGGCCAAGGCTGATCGCCACCATGGGTTTTGTCACTTCTGAACATTTTCTGCTTTTCTACATAAGATCACTCACCCAAACTCTTAGCTGCCCCCACAAAACCTAAGTCAGAGGTAACACAAGTGTCGTGGGCTGTTAAGTTCCACGAGGGCGGTGACTGGCGTGCCTTGTCTCTGCTGTCTTGTTGGTGCTCGGGACGCTTTATCAAGCAGGATGTGGTCGAAAGGGGTTCTACAGAAAGTCATCTCACAGGGTGATCTGATTGCAAATGCCCGGGTGGGCAGGTGGTGGTGGGCGCCACCCCAGACATGCAGCTTCTTCAGTGACCGGTTTGTCTTCACCTCAGACACAGCCCGTCTGCTTTTTTCTGTGCGTCTGTGCTAATACACCTTTGAAAGGCTTCTTTTCAGACCCCTCAGAAGCAAAAGCTCCCTCCGGGGAGCGCAGCATCTCACCTCTCCCGTCATCCACTCCCCACCGTGTAATCCTACCTCCATGTAATCTTCCTTATGTTCCCTTCTTAATTCCAAGGGCATAAAGGAAGATGCAAACTGTCATGCTCAGAAGCATTTTTCCTAGTCTGTTGAGATCTTGTCCCTAGGCATATCCTCTATTTGGCTCAAATAAATTTTTATGAAAAAGTTCTAAGTCTGACATCAGCAGAATGAGTGAGTAAATCTCTGGAGACAGGTGCCCAGTCAGAAGAACTTGCTCGCGGTCACTGCCCACGTGTCTGATGCCAGAGCAGGTTGAGGCCCCTTTGTGGTGGGAGTTACTGCGCTTCCCTCAGTTGGTCCCAGCGGACAGTCCAGGCCTGTGTAGATCTGCAGCCTGTGTGGGCTGCCGGGGGTCCGACAGCGGACCCCACTGTGAATGTTACCCCAGCGTTGGCTCCCTCGGAAAGCCTTCCCTGAACGTTCCCTCCCCGGGGCTGGTGTGGTGCTCTCTCTCCATGCTTTGGCTAGAGCGCGTGGGAACCCGTTGCTTTATAAATGCTGTCCTTCCCTGCTCCAGAGTCTCCCCCCCTCCTGTGTTTTACGGATGTGCAGTGACTGTTAGTGGGACACTTGAATGAATGTGGAGTCACCTGAAGTTACACGCACAATAAGCATGGGGGGAGCACGTCTGGCTAAGATGTCACAAGGGTCTCCTTGTGCTTTCCTGCCTCTCCCGCCCCCGGGGGGGTGCCCACAGGGGCTCCCGCCTGTGCGCACGGTGAACACAGGGGACGAGGGGGCCTTGAGAAGGCACTGCCTTCATTTCTTGAAAGACCTTCTCTCTGTCCCCCATTCGCTCGCTCGAGCCTCCAGGTCCAGCACCCACCCTGGCCCTCCACGGGACCCGGGGCCTGCCGTGACCTTGTGCCGGGACTTGGATTGATGAAAAGCCTGGAATATGTGCAGGCTCCTCACCAGGTCACTGAGGGCTGGTTACTGCATGTCTCTGAGCCTCAGCTTCTCCTTTGCTCAGTGAGAATAATACCAGTGCCGGCTTAGACAGTTGCTGGGAGGATTAAATGAAATGTTTGTAAGTTACTTGGAATACCACCTGGCATGTAAGTCCTGTTCAATAAGTGTTAGCTACCACAATGACAGTGGTGGTGATGAGGATGATGAAGAAAAGGAGTCTGTGTCGCACCCTATGCCTTGCCAACCTGCATGGTAACAGCTCCTCTGAGACCAGGGCCTGCCTGGCCGATTTCCCCTGCAGGAACTGGCACCCTTCCTGGGTCCCCAGCACCTGCTGTTGCCCCTCCTCCGTGCTGCCTTCTGGGATGCCAGAGTCCTGCTCCTAGTGCTGAGACTCAGCCCTGGCACCTCCCGGACTCGACTCGGCATGTGCGACACAGCTCCTGCCTCCTGCCACCACCCCAGCCCAGAGCTCCACCTGCCTGGCTCGCCGGCCCCTGTTCCAGGCATCTTGTCCCATCCCTAGACACCTGGTACTCTCGGGGGACCACGCCTCCATGCCTACCTCCCCCACTCCAAGAAAACAGCAACCAGGTGGGCGCTGTTGCTATCTTTACATGAGTGCACGTTGCTGCCTTTTACTGCCTCAGATTCATTTGCCTTCGGAGGAACCTCCAGGAGATCATCCATGCCCTTCTAGCCTTGCCAGTCCCTGGAAATCGCTATGCAGAGTGTCTGACCCCCCAGTGATGCCAGAGGGCCAGTTGCCTGGTTCTTATTTATTCCACATACCTGGATGGTCAACACTGGACGCTGGGCGAGAGAGCCCAACCCAGGACTTTCTGGGTCCACCTGGGGTTCCTTTTCTTTCCACCATGTCTGTCAAGAGAAGAGGTGAGTCTGGCTGCAAGTCAGAGCCTTGAGTCCTTGGTTTTACAGAGTCTCTGTCTGCACCCCCAGCCCCACCCCCTCCACTCAAACACCGCCTGGGGGCGGCCGGATCTATCACATGTTATAAGGCCGAGTTTGGGGAGCAGAGAAATGAATTGTTACTATTATGGATGAAGCAATTACCATAAATCTATTTTTAATCTCTTCCTCCTTTTAAAATAATCGAGGCTGTCTTTTCATGGGAGGAAGAATCAGGCTTTGATATGAGGGAAGGTGCAGAAAGCTCTCCTTCTTCCAGCTGAAAATGCTAATTGAGCAGCCACCGATTTTTTTTTAACCTTCATTAACTGCATTAGCCTGCATTAACACCTTTTAAAACCTCTTTAAAATTGTGTTCAATTCATTTTCTTTAATCTCTTCCTTTCCGGGAGTGTGGAATCACTTTGATCCTCATCTTTTCTTTGATGGCAATTTTGGATTGAATTTGTATTGGGGAATTGAATTGCAAATTTGCAATCACCCACAACACCTCCCCCACCTCCCTGGCCCGGCACTGGGCTGGGTGCTGGGTGCTGTGGCCTCAGCCAGAGTGCCTGCCCGGCCCCTGCCAGGTCTCGGAGGTGGTCGAGGAAAGGTTTACTCTGTTCCTGCGGGTCCTGGGCCCTCAAGAATGTGTATAAAGTGCACAATATTATGTCTGCCCAGTTGTAGATGGTTTTGCAAACTTTTATAAGGATGATATTTCTTGTCTCTGAACATTGATTTTCTTTGTCCTTTGCCATCGTGTCTTGATGGTGGTGAGAAAGCCGTGGAAATTTTCAAGAGAAGGGATACAAAAAACAATACTGGTTCCTCATGAATTTAAACAGAAAATTGCCATACGGCCCAGTAATTCTGCTCCCGGCACATAATCCAAAGAATTGAAAATAGGCATTTAAACAAAAAACTGTGCGTGAATGTTCAGAGCAGCATTATTTACAGTAGCCAAAGGTGGGAACAACCCTTTTGTCCACCGACTGAGGAATGGATAAACAAATGTGCTATATCTGTGCAGTGGAATATTATTTAGCCACAAAAAAGGAATAAAGTACTGAAACACACTACAATGTAGATGGACCTCAAAAATATTATCCTAAGGGAAAGAAGCCAAATGCAAAAGGCCACATATATGTAATTCCGTTTATGTGAAATGTCCAGGGTCAGCAAACCCTCAGAGACAGACAGTAAAGTGGTGGTCGCCATGCTGGGCAGGGTGCGGGTGGGCGTGGAGAGTGACCACTTAAAGGACACAGGCTTGCCTCTTTGGCCGATGAAAATGCCCCAAAACCAAGCGGTGGCTGCACAACCCTGTGAATGTGCTGCATGTCAGTAATGATAACTTTGCTTTGTATATTTCACCACAGTAATACTAATAAAAAAAACCATCGGTTTCCCCAAAGGAAAGGGCTTTAACCCCAAGTCACACCAACATCAGGCCTGGGGTCATGGGACATGTGGGGAATGAGGGAGGGAGGGAGAGAGGAAAGAGGCAGGCCGGCCAGGGTGTCAGCGAGGCCACTGCTGCCTGGCGGGTGCGCTTGGGCTCCCTCAGCCTGGTCTCGGGAGCCCGGCCTCAGTTTCCTCAGCTGTGAAGCAGGAATAACAACACCCACCCTCCGGTGGCTATCCGGAGGACTTAGAGACAACGTGGCCAGTGTTCCCAGCACACGTGGGTGCCTCGTGAGAAAAGTGCCCGCTTCCCCTTCTGTATCAGCCAAGGTTGTTTTTAGTGAAAGCAACAGAAAACATTGTTAGTGGACGCAAGGGAAATATAAAACTTCATTGGAAGAGCCCCAGGGTATTCCAGAAACCAAAGGCGCATGGCCTTGAGCAGACCAGGCACCGGCCCCTGCAGCCTCAAGCTCTCCTCTGACCTGAGGGCCCCCTGACCACCTTGTGTCTCCGAGTTCCTTTTTTGATCTGCCGGGGAGAGAGTCTGACCGGCCCAGCTTGTTGAGGGGGGGTGCCTTCCTTGCCCAGGGCAGGGTCTTGGAGTGCCCTTATGACCCTGGCAGCCCACCCCTGCATCTGTCAAGGGCTGTTTCCTGAGAACGAGAGTTCCGAAGCCATCCTCCCACCGGTGCCCAGTAAATTGTCCCATTGTGGCTGGTGGGGGGCAGGGCATGAGGAGGGACAGGACATGCGGAGAAATGGAGCTGCCTGGATGCAGGCCCGGCCTCCCCTGGCCAGCATTGCCCTGGAGTCGCTCACCTTCCCTGCGGGAGTGTGTATGTGTGTCTCTGCACCTGTGCTCTGGGGGCTCCTGTGTCACGTGGTCCTCCGTAGATGTTCTAGCGCCAGCACATGCTTAGTGGTGTCAGGGGTGACCAGGAGTCCAGGGTGACTTCCGGTTTCTGGCTGGAAGTCAGAACCTCAGAGGCACAGCGATAGCACAGGACAGACGTGGGGACCACAGAAAGAGGGTTTCCTGGCAAAAATCTCACCCCATGGGAAGCAGCTGGTGGGTGCACAGGCCTGACCCTTCCCAGAGAGGGGGATTTTAAGTGTGCTTCGCACTGTCTGCTGTGTAGGCTCAGAGAAGGACAAGCCACATCTGTACCCTGTAGGGTCCCCCCAGGAGAGAAAAACCACCTGTAAAAGGACTGAAGCTTGCTGTGCCCCTTATTGACCATGTGGCTGAAAGCGGGCCTTTTGACCTCTGTTTTCTACTCAGGAAAGTGGGCACTAAAAACAGCCTTTCTGCAGGCTGGTTGAGAAGACAAAGGTACTGAATTCAAAGCACCTCTCACCACATGTAGCCTATCATTGCTGCTCTATAAGTAAAAGGAACTTTAAAGATAGAGCTAGTGGCTGTGGCCCCAGAGTGTGGAGGAGTCTGGAGGAACTATGAGTAACTGGGGAGTCCTTGGGGAACCCTGTGTCTGTGCTCACTGGCTCTTGGCTCCTTTGGGCAAGAAGAGCATCTCTCAGGAGGCAAGGCCGTGCTGGGAAAACCCTGTTCGTTCTGAGGCAATGGCGTGGAGATTCATTTAGAAAAGGTGGCCTGGCTGGCGTGTGCAGATGGAGACCCAGGCCGCCGAGCTAGGAGAGGGAGCCGGTCGGGCAGGGCCCTCTCCTGTTTACTCCCACAAGCTGGCAAGGGCCAGTTTGTTTTCTCCTTTTCCAAACTGTGAAATGATTAAGACCTGTGGCTGCTGGGATGGTTGTGGAGCGGAATGCTTATTTTCAGCCTTCCACAAAAGCAAAGTGCCAGGAAAGCAAACTCACAGGATAAGCATAGTATATCTTCCTGGAAAGGCAATTTTCCTGGAAGATTTTAATATTAAATCAAACACATCAAAAAGCAAAATTCCCATGAATTTTTCAGCTGAAAATCTGGAAAGCTTTCACGACTAGCAGGGGCCCCTCAGTTATATGGCAGTGCAGGGAAGTACACATTCATTCCATCCAAGACTTGCGTCTGGGTAAAGGGGCCTCTGGGGTGGAAACGCCAGGTGTGGCCTCCTAGGTTGTGCAGTCCCCGCAGGGCCTCGGGGCTGCTCCCAGGGCGAAGCTGCCCAGTTGCTCTGCCCCTGAGGTCCCGACTTCCTGCCGGAACACCAGGAAGGAGATGCACACTCCTGAGGCCGTGACTCAGCGCCCTCCAGCTGCTGCAGCCATCCAGAGGACACTTTTTAATGTGACCCAGGAAATGTCAAGAAATCATGGGCTCTGCTGTCGCTTAGGAAGCAGGTAGGGCCTCTGTAGGTCAACATCACCCTGCAAGCTGTTCTTTTCCTTCCGAGAAAGCCCAGCTGCCAGCCGCCTCTCTGCACCCCAGTGTGGGCACGGTGGGGTCAGGCTGGCTGCTGACCAGTCCACGCTTTACACACTAGCTCATGACTTTGGGGGAAATTACTGAAACTTCTTAGGCCTCAGTTCTCTCATCTTTAAAATGGGACTAATTAATAATACTGCCCTTAAAGCACTGTTTGGAGAATTTGCTGAGGTGACGACTTTCGAAGGTCTTAATGTGGTGTGTTCCAGAACATGACACACACTTGTAAATATTCGCTATTATTATTGAAGCGACTAAAGCTACCAAACTGTTAGAAGGATTAGGGAATGTGCAAAGGAAAATGAAATCTCAGAATTTCCCTCCGTAATTGTTAAGAACATGAATGCTAACATCGGTGGCTAAGAAAACGAAGAAGATTTGGGGTGAGGCGGAGAGATTCAGCACGGCAGGCTCCTCTTGAAGTAGATAAAAGCTGGAGATTTTTTGTTTTTTTCAAGAAGACTCCCAAACCCACAGAAACGCAAAGCAAGGGAGTTTTCTTCCCCTTTCCCTCCACTGTCAAGGGAGCCCTGGGGAGGCTGCAGAGGGTGGGGATGGGGGAGACTGAGGCCCCTCCCCACTGACAGGGGATGAAGACTGCAGAGCTGTATTTGGAATCAGGGGACGCTCCTAGCTTAAGCTATCTCCCATGGTGATGAAATGCATCCTCAAAGCAGGTGGGATAGGACACTGAACACCCTTAGGGAAAGAAAGCAGAGCCTGTTACCCTAACCAGGAGTACGTCCTGCCTTAGTTGAGCTCCTTCCCCCAGGCTGACCCCAACCCCCACTTCTCAGTCTGGAGGAAAGTGGGCAGAAATGCAGTATCAGCCCTCAGTCAGGAGTTCAAAGCCCAAATAAACTTGTTTCAGGTGTGGCAAAAAATCATGGAGAAGCACAATTATCAGTGCAAATGGGAAGCCCAGAACTATTCAAACTAGAGAAAAATAACAGAAATCACACAACTATACAAGCGTCACACAGCCCAAAGAAGAAAGCACCCAACCCAGAAGAAAAGACACTCATGCAGCAGAAGGCAATTTCCCACTACCACTGAGAAAAAACCACAGTGGGGTAGAGATTGCAGAGACGAAGCAGTAAACTGAGGCCCGAAACCTTCACAGAGCTGAACACGTTAGAAAGTGCCAAGAAAGACACGATAAGTGAACCATATGAGAATGAAATTACTGGCATAGAGACGAGTCCTGCTGAGGTAGATAAAGAGACAGGTTCCAGCAGAGAGAAACCGGGACACATCAGAGTGGGACAGATGCTCCCGTGCCAGCAGGTAAAAGCTGCTGCCTAAACTCCAGGACCTGACTAGGGATAAAGAAGATGCACCCCAAGGTGTTCCAGACAATCTCCCTTGAAATGAAGGAAAAATAATCGTGCAGCTAGAAAGAGCAGAGTGTTCCAGGAAAATGCGACTGTACGTGTTCGTGGTGGGCGTGGCCTAGAGGGGCCGGGAACTTCCAGGATAAGGAACGGCCTTGAGGGCAGCGGGTGGGCGGGTTGGAGGAGATCCAGGCTGAGGCCAGCTTTCTCCACAGCAATCGTCAGTTCCTGAAGATGATACAGTAATGTCTCCAAAGTGCTGGGGGAAGTAGAGCATCACCCAAGGGTAGTACACACAGACATGCTATCACTTAAGGATAAAGACTGAGCAGACAGGTCTCTGTGAGTGTAAAAGATCCGCTGAGCCCAGCAGCCCTGAGCCCTCGGACAGAGCTCCGCTCCTAAGGAAGTGCGGCTGCAGGAGCTACGGCTGAGGGCAAAGAACGCAGGAGTTCAGTAGGGTCTGTAGTGATCTCAGAATCCACTTAAACACAGGATTTTAAGCCACTGTGGGAGTTACAGCTATCAGATATAAGTATTGTCAACCCTGTTAAAATACTGTAACATTAAAAGTAGAAAATAGGAGGAGATATGAAAACATGACTATTTTCCTACGGAGTGCGAGGACAAGTCGACGTGGTTTATAACGCAGACATGCACTCTAAGAAAACAATAATCACGGAGAGAATGCTTTTTGTAATCTTATTATTTAACTTCCTAGGAATCTTTTTGTAGTAAAAAAAAAACAACTCTTATTTGAAGCTCAGCAATTCCTTCTGTTTCATTTGTTTGTTTTTCTTCTGATAAAATTCATGTAAAAGTAAATTTATACTTTTTATTAAACTAGCATATTTGGTATTATCCCATTTTTATTAAAGTATTTCTGACTTTCTTCTACATGTGTATCCAATTATCTGGCTTTCTCCTCTTATAAATGCAGAGAAGTTTATCTGCGATGATGCTTATCTGATGTTAGTAATGGTTATTTCTGGTAATGGTTAACTTTGAGCTTGTACTTTTCCGCAGTGCTTAAGCTCTTTATAATCAACATACATATCCTTTAAAGTAATAATTCTACAATGACTTTTTTCCTGTTTGTTGTCATAAAGTAGAAAACCTGAAAATAATTATGGCAAGGAGCGTACAGTGTTTTAGTTCTAGGTATTGTCAAGAATGTATTTCTCTTTGGCTTGTATCTTTTGTATATTTTGTAACATTTTATAATAACAAAAATTCGAAATTTAATAGGGTGATACAGATAAAAAAGAATAAGCGGGCATTTTGCATATGGCACAGTTTGAAGGAACACAAATCACCCTCATTTGGAGGGTTGACTGAGTGAGTGCTGCAGAGCTGTCAGGCGCTGTGGGAATCTGCGGGAATCTGCGGGACGTCTGAACCCAGAGCTGTTGCAGACACAGCCCATGATTTCTCTGATGCAAAACGTGACCATTTCAGCAAAGAGTAGCATGGGATAGGCAGATAGATTGGTAGGTAATAGGTGATTGATAGATGATTGCTAGATAAATACACAGAAAGATGATAGATATATAGATGGTAAGAAGAAAGAAAGAAAATAAAAATAAACAAATCCAGGAGAAAATCTTGGATGGAAAGGAGCCAGAAGATAAAATAAAGAACAAAAGAATTTTAATTGGAACACTTCTTCCCTCCCTCCATTAGACAAAGAGGTTTTTAAAAATTCTCCATGTATTTAATGGAGTAGTTGGTAGAGACTGGACTTTAAAATAAAGTTGGAGCTGGAAAATTGCCCCTGGGGCCTGTAAACATTGGCAGCGGTCCAGGGTGGAGGGCTGAATTCATGTTCTGCGCAGCCCTGGGAGCACCCCTTTGCTGTGGCCTTTTAATCCTGGCAGCAAGTACCTGCCTGGTTTCCTTGAGGAACCTCTGAAACTTAACGAAGTGCAACAGAAGCAAAGGCTGCAGCCAGCAGAGCTCAGTGTCTTATTTAGAAGGCATCTGTTATGTTAGGGGAGCCTGGTTCCAGGGAGTCAGGGTCCTACCAGCACCCCACTCCCCTGCTCACCAACTGGATTTATAGTACTCTAGCACTGGGTTGTTCATGGCCTTTTTTCCTCGAGTTTTCCCCTGGGGCATCAGGAGCCAAGGCTGAATGAGGTGTGTGAGCTGCAGAGATAGAGTCCCCTCTCCCCTCAGATGGGCAGTGTGTGTGTGTGTGTGTGTGTGTGTGTGTGTGTGGCTGCGTGGTGAACTTGGCACCAGCGTGCTGTACTCTCCTCACCAGACAGGGCGGCACCTGAGGGTGGGAGTCATTTGAGTGTCGGGTCTGGGCCCCGGCGGCCAGACCACACCTGTGAGGCCTTGGCAACACTCCTGAAGGGCAGGAAACACATGCACTTGGGGTACAAGGATTTTCTGGTCTCTCTGGGGCCAGAAGGGCTGCACTGTAAGGTGTGGAGCCTCCTGTAGATTCTCGGGGCTCCTGGAGACAGAGCTGTCCCCCCAACATGAGGTCCTGCTAGGGGCTGGGCAGACAGTGAGAGGCCAGAGTTGGGCTATGAGCTCGTACACCAGCAACTTCTAGTAGCAGCTGTAAGTTTATTACCATGTTGTATCTATTCCCTTGAAACCTTCAGTAACATTGTGTTAAAACGCGAGCTGTATCGTCCCCGAGTTTGAAGCTGGAGATGCTGGATTGCTCCCGGGACTGAGATGAAGCAGTAGGGGCAGCAATGCAGGGATGCGTTAGCAGGGAGATGCAGATGAGGAGATGGCAGGCAGGCAGTGGTCCATGTTGTGGAGCCACAGAACGACTGGGCAGGCCGATAATAAGAGACCGTGGGAGTGTGCCACCAGATTCCACGGGAGGCTCAGAAATCCTTGAAGGGGAGTCCCTGGAAACACTGGGCCCTGCTGCCACAGGAGATGGGTGCTTGGGCAGCTCTTATTGTGCTATTAAAGGAAAGGTGGCCCTGGAAACCTGGGGGATGGGAGGTGTTTGGGTTACCTGTAAGAATGCTTAGGTAGGAGTACCTCTGTCTGTTCTCATTTCACAGCAAGCGCTCAGCCATTCTCTCTTGGCTGTTGAAACCCCTGAATTGGAAGGTGTTGAGTTGGCTGCCGGAAGGGCCTTAGCCAGTGGAAGCCAACTGACTGAGGCGGCCACAGCAGGGGGGTGTGGGTGTCCCCCGTAGAGTGAGGGCTGGGTGCAGGGTGCTCCCACCTGGGACCGACCCCTTTGCTCGCACTGGCTGGTGTCCAAGCTCATCGCCCAGACCTGGCCTCTCCCTGCCTGCCTGCAGTCCCCTGCCCCAGCTGGGCTCTCTCCTGTCAACACAAAGGACCCAGGAGTGACTCTGGGAACTGCAATTTCCCCGTTTTACTTCACTTCATTTGTGCAATGCCACTTGTGGAAAATACCATTTTTTCCTCTTTTTCCACCTCAACTTCCCCCACTCTCCATCTCCATGATGCTTTTTTTTTGGGGGGGAGGTGCAGTTTTCACTTGTTTCTTCTTTTTCTAATATGACATATATGGCCCTTGTAGAAACAATGTCTTTTAAATTGGGGAACTATACGCTTGCAGAAGGCTGAGAGGTATAACAGCAAATGGGCAGCTTTGTCTTTGTGTGGCCCAAAAGAGGGCCACCTGCCGCTGTGTCCAGGAAAAGCCTTCACTGTGCTGTGGCCACCACTCACCTGGTGCCAGGAGAGCAGGGGGGTGGCCACTGGGGCGGCAGTCAAGTCTCTGGCCTGTGTAGGCAATGGTAGTGGCCAGGCTTGGCCGGAAGAGGGTGCTGTGGGGCCAAGCACCCAGCATTGTAACTCTGGGCCCTGATAGTCACACCTTGAAGGATTTACCTTGGAAGACCCACCTGGTTTGCTGCAAAGCCTCCTCTTGATCCCAAGGATGCCCACCAGCAAACTCTACCATCTGTTGAAACTTTACTAGGTGCAGGGGTTTAAGGCATCTAAGTAGAGTGCATTAAAAACATAATTACATTTAATCTTCACAATAACCCTTTAGGAGAGATGCTATTATTTCTATTTTATAGGGGATAGCAAATGGAGGCTTTGAAGGGTGGGAAAGTTGTTCAAAGTCAAACTCATCCAGCTGGTAAGGAGCAGAGCTGAGAATCTCAACTCACACCACTGACCCCAAAGCCCAAGCCACAAGCCACTTCCCTGTGTTGCCCCCGGAGCTGGGCTGAGAAAGCACCGTCTTGCCCAAGGGGAGGAAAACGTTTGGTCATGGCAGCAGGAGGCCCACGAGCCTTGCTCACATGTCAGCTGCTCACGGACCTGCCATTCACAGGTGCTGCTCTGCTCTCTGCAGAAGGTGACCAGGCCTGCCCAGGAAGTGGGGGCTTATCTTCAGGTTAGATCTCATTGGGGGAGCTGGTGTGCAGGGCGTGGTGTGGGTGTGGGAGGTGTGGCCACTCACCCTGAAGGTTCTCGGGTGCCACGCCAGCCATGGGTGTTTCTGGCTTGTCGGCCGGGTGGGGCAGGAGTCACAAGGAGGAAGAAGGTACGGCACCGCTCCAGGAGGCTCACATCCACGAACCCTGAGGCTCCTGTCCGCAGAGTGCGGGAGCAGGAGGCTGTTTCGAAACGGCGGTGGGGGAAGGGATGGGAGTGTCCTCTGGGGAAGGGGGAAGCCTGGGGCAGGTCTTGTCGATCTGAACTTCCTGTGGCACCCCTTGGCCAACAGAACCAGCCTCTTAGAAGTACAAACAAAATGAGCCAAAAGAGGAACTTGCCGATCACTTTGTCTGATAGCCTCATTTTACAGATGGGGAAACTGAGGCTTGAGGGCAGCTCTGATGGGTCTAAAGTGATCAAATCAGTGAGGGGCAGAGGTGAACAGGCACCTGGCTCTCATCATTCCTGCAGGCCACACAGGAGGCCTTCCCTGCAGCGACCCGGGGTCTCTTCCCGCCTTATTGCAGACCGAGTCCATCCTGCGCCCTCTCCACCCTCTACCCCAGCTCCTCCTAGGCCAAACCAGACATTCCCTTTTACTGCCGGAGATGGTCTTTCCCATCCACAGGCCTTTGCTCTCACCGTCCCTCTGGCTGACCTCGAAATGGCTGCTCAATTATCCTACTGGCTTGCCCATTAAACTCCTCCTTACCCTTTACAACCTGGATCAAACATCGCCTCCTCACGAAACCTCCTGAGTCTCCCCACCTGGAAACATCCCTTCCTCCACTTTATTTCTGACCTCATTATTTGGGCTTTTCTGTAGCACCAGTCACTGCTTTCTCTTTCTTATCATAGTAGTTTACAAAGTGCACATCTTTCCTGGAACAAAGGTAGGCGAGAAGGGCGAGTATTTTAGTCCCTGTACCCCCAGGTTGGACTTGAGAAATCTAAGTCTCCCGGGTATTGGATGACTAACCAGCGGCGGAGCAGACACGGGCCCCGGGGCTCCCGACTCCCACACCGTTTGGACAGGAGCCAGCCTGCTTCCTCTGCAGAACCACCTCTGTGGTCTGCGGCAGCAGCGGGTTCCCTGGAGCTGTGTGGGGCGCAGACTGCATTTCTCAGCCTTCCCCAGCCCCACCTTTGCATCTGGCTCGGGGCGCTCAGTCAGGCAGCTGCTCAGTAATGTGGGGGAACTCAGAGGAACTATAACTCAGAGACGCCCTCTCTTCCTTTTCCGTCCCTCCCTGCTTCCTTCCCGAATCTGCCTGTTCCCCCCTCCCTTTAACACCCTGAGTTTTCCACTAAATTTTTCATTGGGAAGCAGCACACTTAGAGATGTGAAGCGCACACTTTGCTCTGCCTCCACTTTGATGAATCTTTGATGTTGACACTGGAGAAGTAGATGCTGTAGAGGACTGTGTTAAGAGAGGGGGGAGTGGGGAGGGGTCTCCAAGGGCCCAATTCCCCCTCCCCTCCCGCTTCCAGAGGGAGTCTGAACCTGCCCCATGTTCCGGGGGCCTAGCTGTGCTCTGCACAGTGACCTTGTGTGTGCATGTGGGGGGCTGGGGGTGTGGCGGTGAGAGTGTGTGCAAGCTATGAGTGGGTGGAGCCCAACTGAGGCTAGGGGTGGGGCAGCTGGAAATCTGTGCTGCCCCTGATACCACCCGCTCTAACCTCAACCCCCTCCATTTTCCTTCTCTTCTCCATGGGTTTTAAGGTCATACCAATTTCTAGCTGTGTGGCTTTTGTGAGGTGGGTAACCTCTCTGAATCTTAGCTCTTCAATAGTAAATCAGAGATGCTGATACCTTCATCTTAAGGCTATTGCACCCAACTCATAGGACATGCAAAATAAGTACCAGTTCTCCTTCCCCTCCACTCAAATCCGCTTCCCAAAGTCTGGTGAGGCAGGGTTTTCAAGGTGAGTCCCACAAGGCAAAACCATCCACAGGCCCTCATAGGACGGCAGCGGACGTTTGGGCGTGGTGGGAATGCCGGTCCTTCACCCCTCCCTCAGGGTGGTAGGACCATGACCAGGTGGGGAGAGGGTGACTTATTTTGTGGCCTTTCCTCTGCAATTTGCTTCATATCATCTTCGCATGAGTCACCTTTAACCAAAACCCACAGGCTCAGACTCTGCCGTGGGCGACTGCACATGCGCCTCTGGCTGGGCTGGGCTGAGCCCTTCCCCCGGTGCCGGTGCTGCTTCGCTGGGCTGGCTGTGGTGCATCAGCTCGCCCTCCAAGGAGGCGGGTCAGCAGGCCAATCCCTCTGAGCTCTCTGGAGCTTCTCCAAGTCCCTCCTGGCATTTCCAGTAGGAGATGGTAGGATGTCACTGTGGGCTCAGCCGGGAGCATAGCTCCGCTCCACAGATTGCCACAGAGCTCTGACAAAACTGTGATGGATGTCCCCATGCAGACTGTGTGCACTTACAGACCCTAAGGGGTCACTTGGTCTGTAAGGTCGTTCTGACTCAGAGGGGCTGTATTTCTGTGATGAATCCCCCAAACACAGGATTGGTGCGGAGGTCCTCTCCCACACAGGGAGGTCGGGGACCTCGCACAAACCCTCTGGCTCTTCCTTTCAGCTGCCAGGCCACTGTCTGAGATGTCTCCCTCTGTTTGGGGCTAGCAAAATGCCTTTTCTCGTCCCTTCATTTGGTACTATCGGTCAGCCGCACCTGAGCAGGGGTTACTTTAATCCGATTGCTTTCCCTTTAACATCGCTGAGGGGAAGAGATTTTGCTAGAAGGAGAGTGAATTCCTAAATTACTCATGCAGCCCCGGCGGGCTCAGCCTTTCAGAATTACTCAGCTTTGGGTCGCCTGCACACACAGTGGAATGTGATGGCGGAGGAGAAAACTGCCAGGGGCATCCAAGGCCTTGTGTGCGCTGCTGAAAGTGCTCTGGGGAGGGCAGGTCTAGGGGGCCCCAGGAAAGCCCCAGGAGGCTGGGAATGACACAGGGTGCAGCCAAGAGGGGGGCCCCAAAAAGGGATTTGGAATGGGGTCCAGAACTCAAGGTGTCTAGGAAATATTGAAGAGACATATAAGATGTCCTCACCCTTCCCCCACAGGTGTGAGTTGGGGGAAGGGACACATGGAGCAGGAACATGCAGGGCTGTTTTGTACAGCCACAGTCTTGCAGCTAATCCATGGCCTGGTCATTTAACATATCTATAGCCTTTGGCAGGTCACTTGGATATGTTAAATGGCTGTGGCCAGGCTTGGAGCAAGGGGGACAGACGTCACTTCCCCCCAAGATGTAACTGTGGGGAGGGGACAGGTCCCCTGGGTTACAGTGTCTGCATGGCAGCTTGGAGAAGATTGGTTTCAGGACATGGGGCCATATCTGCTTAGACTCACGATGGCAGCTCAGTAAACTTGAAATAATACAGAAATACTGGCAGGTATAACTGATCATGGGAGGAGTCGGAAATGGGGGTACAGAGGAAGATTGGTGTGGGGATTTAAAGCCAGACCCCCGCAGCCAGGTGAAGAAGAAAGCCATGCGGTTTCAGCCAGAGTGCAGACCCCTGCAGCTCTGGTAGAAGAGGCCCACGTGGCTTTGCGGTGCTCCCTTTGGCTGTGTGGCCTGGAAAGCAGGAGAGACTTTGTCTGGAAAATGGTTACAAAAAACTCTTGCCAGTAGACCATGAGAAGGTGCCACATGGCTTTGGAGTAATTACAGATCCTGCCTGGATGGTGAAATAGCTGACGGTGCTAGCAGCCTGGAAAAATGAATGTGTGCTCTTTTCCTAATTTACGGTACCCTGAATTGGGGCAGGGGTAGAAGGGAGGCCTGTGTGCGTAGGTGGATATCCTAAAGGACTTTGATATTTTAATGAAGACATTAGGTCACTACCTTAAGTATATATAGCAAACATTTCCTTTCCTTTTCACAAATCTCTGGCATTGAGAGATGTCTTTCCAATTGGCGGCGGACAATCGAGCCCAGTAGGTGGTCCAGACTGTATTAGTATCCCACTCTCCGGAGTCTGGGCCCCAGTGTATCTGTTTTGTAACAGGAACAGAGGGGTCTCCCTCTGGGACTTTGCTACCTTGGTCATAGCTCTGTCTGTACCCACTGCTGTCTTGCTGTCCAGTCTCCCCTAAAGGTGAATGCCCAGAACCTGGTGACACCAGCATCTGCCTACCAGAAGGGGACACTGCTTTGGAACAGGGACAAACTACAGCAGTGATTTTCAAGCTTTTTTTAAAAAAATCTCATGACACACATTAAAGTGATTACTAAAATTCAGTGGCACACCAAAAAAATATATTTCTAGCCAATTTGACTGAAAAAATAGGTATAATTCTGTGCTTGCTGAAGCTGAGGGCAGGCCAAGGGGTGATGCAGGATGTGGGTAGCATCCAGATAAAGTGAACCTTGAGGACGGGGCAAGCTGAGATGAGGGAGGAAGCCGGGAGAGAAACACTGGTAGCCACTGTGGATATCAGGGGAGGAAGAAGTAGGGCAGCTCAATACCTTCCTGGATCAGCAACATTATTATAGACAATATTAGATTCTGGATATTGATCTCAGACAATATCTCTGGCACATTCATTATGAGTTAATCTCTTTGACAACTACTGAGGTAGCTTGAGTGTCCTCATTTTTCTGCAAAGGAGACTGAGGCTCAGAGAGATTAAGCAACTTGCCTGAGGTCACACAGCCAGTGGCAGAGCTGGTATTTGAAAGCAGTCTGGTCTGAGAGCTAGGTCCGCCACCCCATTAAAAGGAGTTGGGGTGACTCTGAGCTGTTTGTGTGTGGAACTAAAGCTCTTGAGGTACCAGCAGGTGATACGGCTCCTTCTCCTCCCCCTGCCCACACCCGGGTTACCACAGGGACTCTGATTGGCCTATCCTGATGTGGGGTGGGTCTTGGCCAAGAGGGCCTGCAGTAGAGCACCTGGCTCTCCTCTCAGCGGGCCCATCCTGAGCCTGCCCCTAGGCAAGGAACCGTTTTTTGCAAATCCCTGTCTATAAGGGTCTGTTTGGTCTCAGAAGCCGTGTCTGCACAGGCCAGGTCTGTGAGATTCAGGAGGCTCCAGTGCACAATGCCAGGGTGTCTGGCCTGACAAATGGCCATGAGGATATTTATTTATTTATTTATTTAAATCCTGAAAACGTGCTCATTAATATTAGAGTGACAGAGAGAGAAAAACATCAATGTGAGAGAGAAACATCAGTCAGTTGCCTTCCATAACTGCCCCAATGGGGAATCGAATCCCCAACTTAGGTTCGTGCCCTGACTGGGGATGGAACCTGCAACAGTTTGGTGTGTGGGACAGTGCTCCAATCAACCGAGCCACCCAGCACAGATGTTTCCAGAGCCTAGATATGCATCCTAGGGTGAGCTCCACCATAAGAAAACCCAGGGTCTCTTAGCCTCTCACCCCCCGGCACCGAGGAAGAGGAAGCCCCCTCCTCTCCAGGAGACCTGGGACCAGAGGGCGACAGGGACCACCTGCTCTTCTTGCCCATGTGCACACCTGAGAAGATAACAGCAAATGTTTTCATCTTGACTGGGTTTATTAAGCCCCAGAGCTTGGAAGTAGGAGAGAGAATTTTCTCGTTTCATGAAAATTTAAACTTGTCTGCAGAGGCAGCCAGGACCTACCTAGTTATTCCTTTCCTCTGCTTGGACATATTTAGTTCTCTCTCTCCCTGGTCAGAGATGGGGTACTGAAAGGAAGCCGAAGCAAATGATGGGGTTCATTCTGTTTGGAGGCGGGCTGCCTTATGGGAACCCATGTCAGCCACCAGCAGTCACTGAGCACTCACCGTGTGCCAGACACCTCATATATTCTACCTTCCACTGGATTCGTGCAGCAGCCCTGTGGACTGAGGATTCTTCTCCCAATTTCACAGGCAGGGAAACCGGTGTTCCAGGAGGCAAAGTACCTAAAGTCACACAGCTGGACTCTGGCACAGCCGGGACTCACACCTGGGTTCGTGTGCCACACAGGCCTGGGCTGCGTGCACCATGTCGCATGGCTTCCCGTAGGCATGGCAGCTGCCGACAGCCTCGTGACGACGTCGAGTTTGGGACAGGCTGGCTCTGGGCCTGCTGGCCCGGGGACTCCGACTTCCCTGAGCTGGATCTGGGTGAGCACCTGCTCAGGAGAGGGTGGGATGGAGCTTACCTAGCGGGTGGAACCTGCTTACCTTACGAGGGTGGAACACCTCGTGTTCCAGCCTATGAGAATGGAATCCCTTGGTTTGTGCTTTTGGAGAAGAAGGAGTTAGAGGTTTGGAATCAAACCTGGGAGATTTGGGTCTTGGATGTTTGCTAACCTATCATGTACTAGGTTCAAGTAACCTAGTGGCACATGCCCACGAAGCTCAGGACCTCTCAGGGAATCATGCCCTGTGCTTCCCCAGACTTGGAGAACATTATGGGTCATCTAGAAGTGTGGACAGAAAACCTCTGCCCTGACCAGGGCCAGGCAGTGGCAGAGTTGCCTAGTGAAGAGGCCACTCAGGCAGGCAAAGGGCAGTGGGAAGATCCTAGGACCAGCGGTGGGACAGTCATGGAGGGCAGGAAAGGAGGCATCCCAGGCCCTGTAGTGTTGTCTTACCACTGGTTTCTCCCCGCAGCCTTGTCTGGCACAGGTATAGTGACTTACACGCAAGTGAGGGAAACGTGGCCCAGAGAGGCACATTGTACACTGAAAGTCACACAGCTGGTAGTGAGATGCTGGAGGGGAAGCCTGATCTAGCTGGTGCCAAAGCCTGGGCTATTGCCACTGCTCCGCCAAGATCTGGGCATCGCTGGTAGTGCCAGCTCTGCCTGCTGGTTGGATGACTTGTTAGGTCACCTCTTCATAATAAGGAGAGAAAACCCAAGTAATGATTCAACAGAGCTCTGGGTGGACAAAAGTGCTTCCATTGGGAGAGAAGACCATGGCAGGTGCTGTTGTCTCTGAGGTCAGATGAGGAGTCTCTGGGCAGCTTTGGGGACTGCACTTCAGACCTGAGCATGTCTCTGCGCATACTCACTGTCCAGCCTGGGGGCTTTGCTGGGCTTCCCTGCCACTTGTTGTCAGGGGAAGACCAGGACGCCCAGTGCATCCCCTTCCCCACAACCAGACCTTCAGTTTGTTACTGAGCTGATGGCTTGGACGCCAACCTGAGGATCTCTGCCGCATGGAGGCTATTGCTGGCTTTGCACCGGAAATGTCAGGTTGAAGCTGGGCCGTCCATTGTTTCACCTGGTCCTGCAGAATCAGACCTGGACGGCTGGGGGAGAGTCGGGGGATCTGTCTTTTAAACCACTGGGTTGTCCGCAGAGCCCACTTTGATACGCTGCATTCAGAGGGAGAATGTTCCCCCGGACCAGCCCTGAATGGAAGCACTGAATAGAAGAGAAGCAAAAGCAAGGAAGAAAATAAAACTAAGAAGAAAAGGAAAGATGTATACTTTGTGCCTTTGCCTGTGGGTATGTAATTTGGGGGTGGGATTATGCACAGAAAAGACCAATGCCCTCGCCTGGCCCAAGGGAGCCCACAGAGTAGGGCCCCCACTGGGCACTGCCCAGATCAGACAGGCAGGGCTGACAGAGTCCTGGAGGAGCGTTGGGACAGCTGTGAGGCAGCGCGGCGGGGCGAGCAAGCTCTCTGCCACTTCATCAAACCCAGTTTAACCAAAGATGCTGGGTGCCTCCCATGTGGGCGGGCCCTGGGCTGTCTGCCAAGGAAATGAGAGAAATGGTCTCTGCATCTCCGAAGTAACTGTTTGGAAAGGGAGACAGATGTGTAAATAAAAAATTACACCTCTGTGTGCATGATACAGTGAGAGAAGGCAGTAGTCAGGTAACAGCCAAAGGACAGAAACCTGGGATCTGGAATTAGGCGAGGTGGGTTCAGGGGTCGGTCCCAGCCTGGCCCAGCTTGGGAACCTGGGATGAGTTCCTGACATCACTCAGTGTTGGGTCCTCGCTGTCAGATGGGATAGTTTTAGAACATAATGCAGTGCCTTTTACAGGGTTAGGAGGATGAGGCATGTAATGAATTTGGCTCCATGCGGGGCCTGGGAATCACAGAGTAACCTGCACTGTGTTGACTACAATGTACAAAGAGAAAGTGACTAACTCCATCAAGGTAAGAATCGGGGCAGTGAGGCCAGGACAGAATTTGAAGGATGAAAGTGAGTTCAGCAGGCGGGCAACGACAGAGGGGCTTTGGAGTCGGCGGGAACATGATACACAAGGGCTGCCTGAAGCGTGCAATAATATATTGTCTCCAGGGAGGTGGCCAGAGAACCTTGACCACTCTGGGGGCTTTAAAGGGCTGGAGGTGAAAAGGATAGAGAGGAGTGGGAGGTGAAGCTGTGGCCCTCTTGGGGAGAGTCCACTGCCGTCACACAGTAGGGCTGCTCTCTGATGCTTTCCCCGTGGCAGACATTGCCAATTGAACACAGAACTCTTCTCTGCTGAATCAGGACATGACTTTGGCAACATGGTTGAATTCTCTAGGCAACTACTACCAAATAATTGGCATTGACCTTTAAGTTGCAGCCTATTTGCTATCACGGAAAGAGGACTAGGTACTGTTCCTTCCAGAACCCACTCACACACCTCTGCTCACAGCTGGGAGTCTTATTGAGCTTTTCCTGTCTTCGCCACACTGTGGTTTGGGCTGCAGTGGGCTGGTACGCTGTGGCCTTCCTTCTCTTGGGCTAGGCTTCTCTGGGTCTGTGTCCTAACCACAGGGCTGGGAGACAGCTGGAGCAGTCCACTGTCTGAGGTTTGGCTGGCCCTGGGCGGTCCCACCCCACCCTCCCCACAGCACCATCCGCCCCGGGCAGCACTGACTACATGGGTGGGCAGACCCCTCTGCTGGAGTTGGCTCGCCCTCCACCTGTAGCAGCTGCAGCCCGGGCCACCACATTCAGCCCAGTGACAACTTCAAAGCTTGCCCAAGACGCTTCAAGTCTGGGTGCATCTGTGAGTAAAAGATGCGGGCAGGGCAGGGCTCCCCTCCAGACTGGCCTGTGCAGCAGAGGCTGGGAATAGCCCAGACAACTTCTAGCAGTTGCAGACATGCTCCGTGGAAGCAAGCCTGTGTTTGGAGAGGCAGGCGTGGAGAACTCAGACTTGGTCTCCAGGCTGCCTGTGGTTAAATCCTGGCTCTGCTACTGACCTGCTCTACCACTTCTCTGTGCCTCGGTTTGCTCATCTGTAAAATGGAGATAATAATAGCAATTTCTCCTGGACTTGTTGCAAGGATTAACTGAACGATTCTAAAGGAAGCACTGTCACTTAGTCATGACTATGTAAGAATTCATTATTATAAGGAAGGAGAGAATGGTTACACAGGGCTTGTGAACAGAATGAGTGAATCCGAACGTACAATTGTGGGTCATGTGGATTATGGCTCTAGCTTTTGCTGAAAGCTCAGTGCTTCCCTCCCAGCTTGCCCTCCAGCCTGCCCTGCTCTCCACGTTACCCCTGAGAGAAACCTTGCTTCTCTTCCATTAAAACTGACCTCCCTGCTCCCCAGAGACATGGAATTCCTGTGAATTCCCTGTGGGCTACCCCCTCCAACCTGGCAAGATGGGAAACTGATCTCCCTTTAATCCCGTACTTACTGTACAGGATTCCATTCCCCAGTGAGACAATGAAATTAACCTGCCACCAACTTTCTGTTTGCTGACGCTCGGTTTCAGCATTTTCCATCCTGCTCGTCCAACGTCTTCAGTTGGGTGTAGGGGGTTGGCAGCAGGGGACAAAGACCTAATCCCTTATTCTGTGTCTTCAGAACAATGAACCGCACTGGCATTTGGCTTTACCGGTTTAGGAAGAAGGGTGGAGTGAGGTTCCCCGTCTCTCCCGGAAGGCACAGATCTCAGGCCCGACCCCCAGCTTCTGCCCAGGCTTCTGGATGTGTGGGGATCAGGAGCCCATTATCTGTTTGCCTCCTGGAAGTAAGTACAAGTGTATCAGTCACAGAAAGGATGACCAACAGCCACCTCTGTGAAAAATGTGGGAGCGGGAGACCCTGAAGCTTGAATTCCAAACACTGAAGTGAGGACCCGGGCCCTTCTTCCCAGTGTGTTTATATGTTTGGGCATCAGGACCTGGCCCTGCCTACCTGTCTAGCCAGTTCTCAGCCCTTAAGGCTCCAGCCTCTCCAGTCACCCTTCTTTCCCGAGCTTAGTGAGCTCTGAGCTGTTCCCTTGGCCTGGCCCCCAGTGCGTCTGCCTTGGGCAGGGCCTTCAAGCTCTCTGTGCCTTCATTGAACAGGATGGTGGGAAGTGGGGACTAAACAAGGACCCAACCTAAAGATTCGGGAGTGTCATTCAAAGCTGCTTGATAAATGGGAGCTAGTGTTGTCACCTGACTCAAATGCCCCACCTCCAGGACAACATGCCAGCCCCCGGCCCCACAGAAAGACGGCTCCCTCCTCTGGCCCCCGGGGCCCTGCCCTGAGCCCCTGCCCTCATTCTTCTCTGCTCAGCTCTGAGCCAGGGGACAAGCACAACCTCTCTATATTTTAATTCCCTCAACAGTAGAATAGAAGAGTGGCACTAATGACCTCATCAAGGTTGTCAGGGGATTAAATGAGACAGTGCTCTAGAAGGGCTTAACTCAGGCAGGACCAGGAGTGAGCAGGGAGCAAATGTCATGATGTGTTGCTATTATTGTTATTTTAACATTGTTATCAGTGCTAGGTCTCAGTTTTCCCAGGACCCATTGCATCTGATGCCAGAGAGCACAGGCCAGGCTTACCAGGCGGAAGGAAGTGCCCAGACCCATCTGCCCTGATCTCCCCACCCGGTGCTCTCGTGTTCCTACAGGCTACTTCCTGTGCCCTGTCTGAGCAAGCTTGCCTCCCCAGCCCTGAGCCACCGTCACAGGTAAGCTGCATCAGCGTCCTGATGGTGTGGATGACCACATCTCACTCATTGTCCAAGTGTCAGCATACTGCCGGCACCAAGCCGCTGCCTAGAGTGCCAGAGCTGGGGGAGATCTTGGAAACCATCTGAAACCATCCCCATATTTAGGTCTGGTGAAACTGAGGACCAGAGAGGACCAGAGAGCTATCCAGCTCACCTAAGGCCACACAGCATGTTAGAGGCAGCATTGGAATTGGATTCTGTCTCTGAACTCCCTGGTGGGTTCTTCCTGTCACTGTGTTGCCTGTCATAGCTTTACCAGAACCATTGTCACTGCATTATGGAGAAAGAAGAACACTTGTGTTTACTGAGCATCTACTATGTGGCAGGCACTGTGTAGGCTTCCCCGTGTTACAGGGGGGAAAACAGGCTAAGAAGGGTGCAGTACCTGACCAAGACAGCAGGCGATGATGAAGCTGGAATTCAAACTCATATCCGTCTGACTGCAAAGCCTGTCCTCTTCCCGTCCTTCCTGCCCTAGGTGGGTATGCAGGGGGCCGCCAGCCAGGCCTTTCCATCCTCTTTCTGTTGGGGACAGTCTCGGACAATCCAAGTACAGACAGGGACTGAGGACTGATGAACTGCCAGGGCTGGGTTTTCCTGGTGGGCTTTTCAGTGCCTCGGGGACCCAGCCGATGGCCCCTCCCCTGCACAGGCTGATTCCTGCCCCTGCCTGTGGATGACAGGGTGGGTTGGCAGTGGGGGGGGGGGGGGGGGGCTGGGACTGGTGGAAGAGCAGAGCCCAGGCCTGTGCAGCTGCCACGAGCCTCAGGCAGGTGGTGCCAGGAAGAGGGCAGGAAGTGGTTTGTGGGAGCAGTGAGGGGCCTGAGGGGATGCGATGTGGCTCTGCCTGAGGTTTCTGCTCTGGAAACCTGACTCATGTGGACAAAGACCAGCACCCCCCCTTCCCCAGGGGCCAGTTAGCGCAATTATAGCCCTGGCCTGGCAGGGAAGGGGGAGGGCATGCGGGTCGCGGTTCCGCCAAGGCCGGGGGTGGGTGGAGGCCCTGTGGGAGGCGAGGCGAGTCCGGCAGGCCACTGCACCGTGAAGCAGGAGGAACCCAGCGGTCTGCGAGCTCTGCCCATGGGGAGGGCTCCCTTCGGTCTAAGCCCCAGCCTGGTTCTGACTCACTGTGTGAACTTGGGGAAGATTTTTTTTCCCTCCAGGCCTCACTTTCTTTATCTCTAAAATGAGGTTTCTACCAGCTCTAAGAATTAGATGACTCTCCCCTGCCCCCACCCAATCAAAGGCACATACTCAGTACAAACCACAAGGGAGCAAAATAACAACACGGAAAACCACAGCTAGCAAGTAGTAACTGCTGGAGGTGTGCTGCTGAGGCTGCTCTGAGCCCTGGAAGGGTTTCTGTCATCTTCTAACAGCCAGCTGTGCCCATTTCACAGACTGGGAAACAAGCGGGGCTCCATCCTCCAAACGGGGAGACCTTGCTGGGAGGCCCCTCCCCTCAGCCCCCTGCCCCTGCATTGCGGACTCCTCCTCCTCGCACTGCCTCCTTAGCCACTGGTCCTGCCACATGGATAAGAAGAAATGTCTTTCCCTGACTTTTCTGGAAAGAGGAGCACTGGACCCTGCTGCTCAGATATTCTGTGGTTTTCCGAGGTGTCTCTCGCCTTACCGCCACTCCACCTCTCCCCTGAACCCCGGCTGAATCCCGGGATGACAGGACCAGAGGGGACCTTGTTGACCAAATGGGATGGAGCTTTGGGGCTCTAGGGAGCTTCCTCAAGGAGCCAGTGGGCTGGGAGGGCTGCACGTGTTCCACTCTGAGAGCCCGGCTGCCGCTCCGGCTGGGTCCACCATCATCTCTGTGTTCTGCACGCGGTTTTACATGAAGGAAAGTGCCGGCCTACACAAAATGAGTGTCAATGTCCCTGGGGAAGTTTAACCCTCCCATTTAATGGGTGGTGAAACTGAGGCCCAAAGAAAGGAAATCCCTGGCTCACAGACACTGGATGTCAGAAGCTAGGACGAGAACTCAGATTTCCCACCCCTCAGCTCAGTGCTCTGCACCTTCTTGGGTTCTGGCCAGGCGCGGAGCCAGAATAGGAGTTGCCTGCTCTGAGCAAGACGGGCGCTCTCTGGCTGTCACCCAGAAACTCCGAGCAAGACCACTCGAATTGTGCAAAGCAGAGCACGGCTGCCAAATTAGGTGAGGCCCGGCTTGCACGCCCCACCCACCCACTTTACGGAGATATATGTGACATGTAGCGTGGTGTAAGTATAAGGAGCACAACGAGGTGATCTGAAACACATACTGACTGTGAAATGTTTATCAGAATAGGGTTAGTGAGTACCCATCACCTCCCATAGTTACCGTTTTGTTGTAGCTGTTGTTATGGTGAGAACATTTAAGGTCTCTTGGCAACTCTCAAGTGCTCAGTGCAGCTATGACAGCCACCCTGCTGTACATCACACCCCCCGGGGTTTAATTCATCTCACAACTGAAAGTTTGTACCTTTTGACCAACTCTTCCCTTTCCCTCCCTACCCCACCCCCAGCCCCTGGTAACCATCAGTCGACTCTCTGTTTCTATGAACAGGGAGTTGATGGTTTAGATACCACTTATAAGTGAGATCCATTATCTTGCTCTGTCTGACTTATTTCAGTCAGCATAATGCCCTCAAGGTCCGTCCGTGTTGCTGCAAACGGCAGGAGTTCCTTCCTTTTTATGCCTGAATAATGTTCCTTTATATAGACAAACCACATTTTCTTTATTCATTTATTCATCAATAGACACCAGCTTGCATTTTTCTTTGGGGAAAGTGAAGCAGTTCTGGCCAGAAACAGCAAATGTTCTCGATGAGATAACACCAGCGAAGCAGTTGCTAAGACTGCCTGCCTACAGTAGGGACTCGATCCTGCAAGCTGCGGCTGGAGCAGCTGTTTCCCTGCATGGAGTCATCTCCCACCGGCCTCACTCACAGAAGAGGCGGCTGGAGGCCAGGAGGGAAGGCCAGGGCTCCCTCCCCACGGCACACACCAGAGTAAGCATTCTTCCCTCCCTTTTGCACCTCTCACAACCTGGGGCTCAATAGGGGTTGACACACTGGCTTGGGGGCACAAAGACCCCTAGCTCCAGAGCGGTGGTTCTGGGTCCTAGTCCTAATGTATCACCAGCCCTTTCTCTGGGCCTCAGTTTCCTTCCATGTGAAAGGGAGAAGTTAGATCAGATGGTGGCTTTCATCCTGAGTGTCCAGCAAGTTGCCCCGGCAGCTTCCAAACCATCCTGCAGCCCAAGCCTCACCCCAGGTCAACTGATGCCCAGTGACGGCTGCGAGCCACTGGGCAGGGTGGTCCGGGGCGCCTGAGCTCAGAGCCCAGGACAGCCGCATGGGCTCTCAGTAGGCTGCTGCGAGCAGGGCCTTGCTTCTCCTCTAAGCATGAGTGTGGCAGAAGGACGGCCCCGACCGTGTGTCCCTCTCAGCCAGAAGCTGAGCAGACAGCTCTTTCCTGCTGTGTAACTTGTGGCAAGCGGAGGGCTCCTGGGAGCTTGCAGAGAGGAGACATCCTGGGGATGGGTCTCCAGGGCTGAAACCCCAAAAGTTTGTTTTTCTCCCCATAGGGCAGCCTGGGCCACACTGAGTGAAGCATGGGCCCCAGGGAGCAGAGGCACACTCTTCCCACAGGAGTTGGCCATCTAAGCGCTTGGGACTTGCATGTCCTGGATGGCAGTCCTGGATGGTGCCTTGGGTTGAGGGTGGCTTGGGTTGGGAGCACAGTGGGAGACGACTGAGGACCAGCATCCAAAGTTAGACTCCCAGAATCCTGTTTAGGTTCTGCTGCCTCTGGGCTTCAGCGACCACATCTGTAAAACGGTCCGTGTAATCCAAGCCAGTGCATTGTTAGGGAGCTGCAGTGGGGGTTCTGATAAAGATACCATCAGAGACAGGGTCAGTCAGCACCAGACTGGAGGTCTCGGGGGGAGACAGGATAGGAATAAAAGCTCTGGGGGCCAGGGTCAGATAATACGGGGCTGCAAAGTTGGACTTGGCGTCTCCATACCAAGCAGCGCTATGCAAATCCATCCATGGGAGTCAAATGAAGATAGGGCAGTATTTTCAGCAGTGAATCCCTTAATGAAGAATTTCACAAGAAGCTCCTGTTTATAAAACATGGATAAATGGAGCTTGTGCAGCTAACGTTGAGGACAGGTTCCTGGAGTTGCTGAAGGCTCCCCCTTCTTCACACCCGACAGCGGCCTAATTTGGGAATCAGTTTGAAAACCATTGACCTAGAGCAGGAAGATCAGCTTTTTTCCATCTCCTCCTGGGCTTCAGCTCAGGGGAAATTCATTTAAAATCCAGCGGGAGCGGTGGGATTAGATGTCAGGAAGCATTTCCCAGCAGCAGGGTTGGTAGGCGCAGTATCTGGAGGACCCAGAGCGCCAGGTCTTTGTTTTGCCTGAGGAGGGAGCTGAACCCCAGCCTGCTGAGGGCCTGGGACTCCTGCATGTTGGGCAGCTGGCAGGAAGCCTCTCCTGCCCTGCTATTTGGTCCTGTGTCTAAGGGGAGGCTTCTCTTGGGAAAGCTGGCCCTGGCCACTTGGCTGGGTCCTCCGGGGGCTCAGAGGCCTTGCAGAGGGGCAAAAAGACATTCCAGGTGCCTTCCCTTCCCTTCTCTTTGTTGATCTGGCTGCAGAAAGGGGGCAGGGGCAGCCCATCAGATGGTAATGGGGTGCGGTGCGGGGAGAGAGGGAAAATCAGAACTGGGAGCAGAAACCCAGGGTGAGTGTTTGACGGGGCAGAATTGGGAAGAACTGAGGTGAGAAGAAACAAGACTCAAAGGGGTCCCAGTCTGAAGGTGGAGTACCCCCTGCCCAGGCCCTGCCAGCTGCTTCCCCTTCTGCTTCTTAGATAATCCCTCAGAGAAGAAACACAGAACCTCTGCGTGCCCCGCTCGAAGACCGCGTGCTTCCCTCCCTCCTGCCTGGGCGTCTGCATCCTCTGCCCGCTTCAGCCCTTTGCAACTGGTTGACAGGCCCCCAGGCTGCTTCTGGGACCTTCTAACCTACCTGCCATTCTGTCCCATCCTCAAATGGCACCAAGTCCGGAATTGCCAGGCAAAATACAGCACATTCTGTTAACTTCGAATTTCAGATAAACAACAAATACCTTTTTTGTATAGGTGTGTCCCAAATGGTGCATTCTTTGTTTATCTAAAATTCAAAGGTAACGGCATATCCTGTATTATTTTTATTTTTTAATTTTTTAAATATTTTATTTATTTATTTTTAGAGAGAGGAGAAAGGAGGGAGAAAGAGAGAACAAGAAAGTATAGTATAAGAAAAACATCCACATGAGAGAGAAACATTCATTGGTTGTCTCTTGTAAGTGCCCTGACCAGGAACCTAACCTGCAACATAGGCGTGTGCCCTGACCTGGAACCGAACCGGTGGCGTCCAGCTCTGAGCCGAGCCAGTCAGTGGATCCTGTGTCTTTGTTTGCTAAATCTGGCAACCCTAGTCCCGTCATCCTCTCTGGACCCGGTGTTTATTAGGTCAGCTGTCCTTTACTAATGGGCTGTTGGGAGAGGTAGAATGCTATCCTGTAGATATTTTCTTTTTTATTTTATTTTATTTTATTTTATTTTATTTTATTTATTTACTTATCTTTAGAGGGGAAGAGGAGAAGGAGAGAGGGAGAGAAACATCAATGTATGGTTGCCTTTTGTGCATCCCCTGCTGGGAACTGGCCTGCAGGGAACCGGCCTGCAACCCTGGCATGTGCCCTGACTGGGAATCGAACCACGATCATGTGCTTCGCAGGCCCGCGCTTAATCCACTGAGCTACACCAGCCAGGGCATTTTCTTTTAAATAAATATATTTAAGTATATTTATTCTAAATAAATAAATTCTTTAATTTTAAATAAACCCATTTAAGTGGGGTGTCCTAAAGTTCATGCTTCCCTATCACTTTCCTGCTTTTTGTGACCCAGAGGGTAGAGATTTTAGGGAAATTGGGGGCTGGCCTTTTAAGTCAGAAACTCTAAGTTCGAGCGTAGGATCTGTCATGAATTCCCTGACTGGGCTTGGGGAGTTGCTTTCGTCGCTCTGGCTGCAGTCTATTCATCTGTAGAAAGGGGCTAAGGCTCCGTCTGCCTCCCAGGTGGCTGCGGGATTCGTGACTCATGAGCACATCTCGAGAGCTAGCCATGGGAGAGGGTTAGTAAATCCCTGCTGTCTGGGGCTCCAAGATCATCTGGAGTGGAGGGCTGGGTGGTGCAGTCAGAACTTGGCCCCCTCTGTGCTTTGGCCCTGTGTGCTAAGCAGCTTGGCCTCTTGGGCCTTCATGGCTGGCCATTGCAGTTCAAGGTTATGGTCACCAGGGGTCAGGCTTGCCCCTTGATGGCTAAGCTCTGTCTTTGTGACCCTCAGGCCTCCAGTCTGTAAGCAGGAGGGACAGTGAGAATGGAGTGTGGGGGCGTTTTATGTGGCTCCTGCAGCTGTGGGTGTGGACCTGCAGATCTGGAAGGTCAATTGTTACTCTGTCTTATATTTACATTCTGCTTGGTACCTCCTGGAGGGTGCCTCATCTCTTCAGCCCTCACCAGGAGAAGGAAGCTGGGTTAGGGGGCTGAGGTCTGGAGAGAATGCCGGGCAGGGAGTTGGAAGACAGTTTGGGTCCCCATTCCAAGTCTGCCTCTCACTACTGTTCTTGTGGTTTATGTTGCCTCCTAGGCTCATCTTCCCTTCAGTGGAACAGGACAATGGTGCTTTGCCTGCAGGGGGTGTGGCAAGATCTGGTTGGCTGAGGGATGGCTGTTAGGCAGGACCGACACCCCTAGGCCAGACCAGCCCCTGTCTAGAATGACTTATGTTGAGGTCGTGATGTGGTAGAAATACAGGAAAAGAACTGGGTACAAGGGCACCATGTTATCCCTCACCAAGTCCTGGAAGCAAGCACAGAACTCTAAGGAGAGAGGGGTGCCATAGCCCAGAAGGGGAAGTTCGCTGGCTTGATCCCTCACAGCCTGGAGGACAAGCTCAAGGCTCCCCAGGTCGGCAGCTGAGCTGAGCTCCCTGGGTAGGTAGCCAAACTGGGTTCACCAGGCAGGGAGCTGAGCTGGGCTTTGTGGCATTTGTGCCCTGGTATTGGGCACTAGATAAGGCAGGTATGCTGATGAGCCAGGCCACACACAGTATGTAGGCTGTTGGGCCACTGAACTCAGGTCCAGTTTAGTATATTTCCCGGGCACCTGCTCTAACTATGGGAGTCTAGAGGCAGGCACAGACGCCTCCAGTGCAGTGTGGTGAGCAGCAACGTGGCTCCAACCTTTGGTCCACGCGCCAGACCCAGCACCCAGAGAAGGCTTTTCCTGCCCTCAGCTGCCTGGCTTCCTTCAAGAACTTCATACATTCCCCTCTCTATTGGGCAGGGAGAATGGTAGGTTGCCCTGGGGGGTCCCTGGAGGAGCTCGTGTCTTTAACTAGGCCCACGTTTGCTAACAGACCTGCCTTCAACCCAGCTTAGCCCTGCTACAGGTGGAGAGCCATGACTGGGTTCTGCCCTCAGCCCAGCATGGTGTGGCTGGGCTGCGTCGGGGAGCCTGAGTGCTCTCCGTGTGCCTTTCTCAGGGTGGGCCCCACGGCCCCGGTGGAGTGCCCTCTTACCCCTGCTGGGTTGCTGCGGTTTCCTCATCAGCAGAAATGACTCCTCACCCACAAATTGCATCAGTCTTTCCACAGTTGGAGTGAATCACGTTGAAAGATGTGGTTACAGATGTGCCCTGTGCTCTGGTTAGGAGCTGGTGGGGCCGGGCCCGGGCCCGGGTGGGGGTTGGAGCTGACAGTGCTTGAACTTGGACCTGGAAGAGGGAGGAAAATCCAGGAGGGAAATGCCAGGGGTGTGTGTGTGTCTGTGTGTCTGTGTGTTTGTGTGTGTGAGTAAGTATGAGATGATGTGGAACTCATCCACACAGGCAGGGGAGAGGGGACTGAAGCCAGTGTCCAGCGACCTTGACCATGACCACTCTGGGAACCATAAGGCTTACTCACCCTCAGCCTGCCACTACCACCAAGGGGAAAAGAAATGCAGGAGCTGACTCATCTTCTAACACATTGCAGTGGCCTGGGAGGAACTCGGGAGACGAGTTAATTTTGTTTCTTCTTTTTCTCTGATTTAAACTCCATGACTAGCTTCTCCCTCACCTGACAGGTAGTGGTAGGGGCTGAGGGCTTCCAACCTCGAGACCAATTTCTCCCCTCTCTCTGCTTCACAGGCCTAGCCCGTAGCTGTCTTGGGCAGAAACTACCTTCAGGAGGTGAAGAATCCAACTTGGGTTGGGTTTTTATTATTCTTCCCGAAAGCAGAAAGAGGCACGCTTCTCCCCTCCTGAAGCAGCAAGAACCGTTCTGTCCGTTTTCTGGGTGGAGAGGATGTGGCCCGAGGGGCACTTCATGAGTACCGTGCTTGCTTCCCTCCTTTCTGAGCCCCTCAGCGCAGCTGGGCTCCTGGCTGCAGGACCACAGGGACTGCCGGCCCCTGCGCACCGGACAAAGGCAGGAGTAGGTGGGTGGCGGTGTCTCCTCTGCAGGGGGAACGTATGTGCAACGGCTCTCAGGGGACTCAGCAAGGGTTGGAGCTCACCGCTGCAAGCAGAAGAGAAATGGGCACCGCTCCTGGAAGCGTGGAGCACAGCGGCCTAAACCACAGGGCCCGCACAGGTGAGCTCCAGCATGAGGGTCCCAGGCCTGTGCAGATCTGCCTGAGTGGCACACTCGTGTAAATCTCTGGAATTTGGGGGGATTTGTGTTACCACAGCACAGTCTACCTATCCTGACTTGCATCACAAGGAAATTGGTTTTCACCCTAAAAGCCATGGGAAGTATGTACAGTTGTAGAACGGCAGCGCCTACACCCCACACTGAGGTTAGAAGGGCACCTGTCTCCCCTCGAGACTGTAAGTTCATGGGTGCAGCAACAGTTTGCACCCATGGGCCTGGAGCAGTGCCTGGTGCATGATCGGGGTCATAAGCATGTTTTCTTCCCTCTGCCTCTAGTTTCCCGACCCTCCCATTTCCTCTTTCTGTGAACACCATTGGCTCCTCTATGTCTTCCTTTTGACCACAGACATTTACAAGTCATCTGCTATGTGCCCCACACTGTGCTTTGCATGTCACCTCCCTTTTGCACTAATCGTGACGGAGAGGTGCTCACCTCGTTTTCCAGGTGAGGAGTTCAAGCCCTGAAGCCTTTCCCTTTTCCTGCACTGCATCCTTTCCTCATTCTTTTCATCTCTGCTGGGCTCCTACTGGTGGCCAGCAGACAGTGCTGGAGAGAGAGCATGAATGAACCGTGGTCCAGTGGGGCAGGCGCTCAGGTCGGCACACGGGTGCCACCCTGTGAGGTGCTCCCCTGAAATGCACACAAGGTGCAATGCACGTGCAGGGCCCTTGAGCTGGGACTTAGGAAGTGTCTCCCGGAGGACAAGGCTGGAAGCAGGGTGGAGGGTGGGATGGAAGGGAGAGAGCGCAGGGAAGGCTGAGAGAAGCTGGTCTCCTTAGCAAACGGCAAGCAACTCACTATGACTGCCGCATAAACTGAGTAAGGAGCACTGCTGGGGGGAGTGGGAGGAGGATCAGGTGGGGCCTAAATGGTGACAATTAAAGACGTTTAGAAAGCTGAAGACAGCAAGAACGTTTATCTTGAAAGCCAACTGTGAGGGACTGGTGGTAGATGCTTAGAGCACTGTGTTAGCAAGGATGCTGAGGCGGCATCCAGTGTTTTTGGAATGAACGCTGTGACCAGTTGGTGATGTCTTCAATAGGCCAGGAAGCTGGCAGTGACAGCCAGTGTGCCATGCATTTCTCAGCCTCACTCAGGAGCTGTGGAATTATGGGAAGATTTTGAGGAGGGAAGTGATGGTGCTTGCAGGTCAGATCAGGTAGATCATGGCTACTTAATACCAAGGAGCACGAAGTGGAAGAGACGTGATTTGAACCCAGTGTGTCTGAAAACAAAGCCTGCATCCTTAAACCTTCCCTGTCTTCCGAGAGAACAATTTCTTTCTCCGCCAGTAAAAGTGTATTTTAATGTGGAAGGTCCTAGTTAGTTGGGTTGATGATCTTCCTTTTGGCTGCCTCTTCCTTTCCCTGGTTGACTCCTCCCTTGTGCACGTCCCCATCGTCTCATGAGCTGGACCATCTCCACCATGCTCTGCTCAGGCATTCCCAGCTGGAGGGCTGTGGCCTGCCGGTGTGCCATGAACCCTTCTTCTCAGCTGTAAGGTCAAACCTCAGTCAGTGGGTAAAGCTTATTGATTTTTTGGTGCAACTATTAGCAGGATGTCAGACAGAATGTTGAGCTGAATGTCGGGCACTGTAACAGAGTATCAAGGTCATACCCAGGGAAGATGGCGGGGAGGCTCTGCTCCCCGGGGTGATTTGGGGCTCAGGCTGAGAGAGCAGCCACCGTCAGGAACCTTGCCAGTCCCACACCAGCAGGAGAGGAGAGCCCTGGAGAGTCTCTCACCTGCTCAGCCTGAAAGTGACTTCCGTTAGTTCTGTTCACAACTCATTGGCCAGAACGAGTTACTTGGTCTCACGAGCCTATCAAATCCCTGGAAGGCGAGGAGCCGAGAGGATGTGGTGAGCAGCTCTACTGGGTACCACAGTACAGCCAGGGCTCACAGAGCCTGGGAAGTAGATGATGAGCAAATGTTGATGTAATGTTTTCCAGGTCAATTAGTCTTTCCAAAATAATTCTTGCTAAGGCACCAATGACCTCCATGTTGCTACATCTAGTGGGCACTTTTCAGTCCTCACCTCCCTTGACCTTGCCCATAGCACCGCCCTCTCCTTCTTAACACACGTCTCTTGGCTTCAGGATGCAGCGCTCACCACATTTAATCCCTATGTCTTGGGTTGCTGCCTCCCTGCTCCTTTGCAACTTTCCCTTCTTCTCCCTGGCCCCACATTTTAGGCTGCCCCAGGGCACACACCTCTTTTCTCCTCACTGAACTCTTTTTTCAGTCCATTTCATTCACTGCCTTGACTTGAACTATCCCCTCAACTGACACTGAACTTGCCTTTCTTGTGAGCTCCATGCTCATGTATCTCACTGTCTGCTGGAATCTTCCCAGGAACATTGCAGCATCACCTCAAATCTAACGTGTTGAAAACCAGAACCATGGCCTTTCTCCCTCCACCCTGGTCCCTAAAGCCAGCCCAGCCTCCAGGGTCCTTCAACTCACTCAAAGGAAACAGTCCAGCAACTCGCAGAATCCAGAAACCCAAGAGCCACCAGTGAGCCTTCCTTTGTTCTCCCACATTCTTTCATCTGTAAACCCCTAAACGGACCCTGGCAATTTCACTTCTTCAGCATTCTCCACGCCACTTGCCCCTCTCCTCCATCGCCAACTCCGTTTCCCCTTCTGTCCCGTCTCGACCACTAGTCTTCGCGGCCCCCGCAGCCTTCCACCCGACTTCTGTAAGTTCCCCGATGGCCTCCATGGCCAGTCCAGCTCCACCCATATGCTCTTCCTGCTGCAACCAGAGGGATGCTTTCAAAATGCAAGTTCGATTACAAGCCCCTCTCCCCCAAACACTTTAATAAGCAGCCATTGCTTTTAGAATGGCTAACTCTTGAGCAAACCTAGCAGTGTGCGTGGTCAGCTCTCTGCTTGCGTCTTATCTTGTTTTATAGCCGTTCCAGTGCCTGGCACATAGTAGGCATTTGGTCATCATTTTCTGAATGATCACACATGTGGTATAAGAGAAATAGGCAATCTGTTCTGTGGCATTAGTTAGACTATTTGCACTATTAAAAAGCAGCAGAGGTAGCCTGGATGGCTTTCCGGGATGCCAAGACTTGTGCAGGGCCCCCTGGCAGGGCCGACACACACTGATGTGGGGCCACTGTTGAGCTTGGAGCAGCTGGTGTATGCCTGGCAGTGCATGGGATGAGCCTTTGAGGTAGACTATGCCCAGGACTGGAACACAGGCCATCTGAGCTGAGAACTTAGCTGTTGGTGTCTTTGCTGTCCTGCCTGCTCACTGCGCCTGGCACAGAGGAGGTGTCCACATGCCAGCTAGTTGTATTACTCTTGGCCTGCCTGGGGATGGGACACTGCAGAGGTGGGGAGAACGGCTGCCAGCTGGGGCAGACACACTCACTCATGGTCACCTTCCTTCACCCTGTGAGTCACAGGCGGAGGTGGGAGTGTCCCAAGGCAGGCTCAGAGGCACTCTCTATTTCTGGGGCTGGGGGCGAGTCAGCTGTCTCCCTGTCGGTCTGAGGCCATCATCGGGGACCACAATAGTTATTTGTCTTCTTGTGGCTTTGAGGTCTGGGAACAGAGGTTGTGGGATCCAGAGACCCCTTGGGCTACTACAGAAAGAGTTAGGCATGTTGAGACCCAGGGTAGGACTCTGGGGAGCCCATGGGTGGGGGCGGGGAGCCCACCGAATGCCTCTGGAAAGAGTAAGGACTCCAAGTGTGCAGAGGGACTGACATCATTTCTGAAATTCCCGAGGAAGCTGCTGCTCCTGTTACTCTGCCTCATAGGAGAGGAAGCCAAGCCTTGGGGAATTTCAGGGACTGGCCCAAGTCCCCAAGACTGTGCTGGGTCTGCCTAGTCCCCAAAGCCTCTCTCTTTTCCTCACCCGCACCACTCCCTCTGGAGATGGCAGCTCTTCCTCTTCTCAGAGGGGCCAAGAAGAAGAGGAAGTGAGGGGTGGGCAGGAGTCAGCTGCCTGTCAGCTTCCGGCAGGAAAAGGATTTGCTCTGATGGGTCCAGTGAGGGGGCTGAGTGCAGAGGCTTCTCACTGTGGGGTGAGGGGTGGGCAGGATGGAGGGGGAGGAGGAAGGGTGCTGAGGCACCTAGAGAGTAGCAAGGCTGGAGGCCGTTGCCATTCTAGCCTGATGGGGGTGGGGAGCTGGGGAGGACTGTCCCTCCCCCCGTGGAGGCTCTGTGGTCGTGCAGGGCGCAGGGACTGCCGGCAACACTTCCAGGTGCTTCCTCCCCTGCTCGTCTCCACTGCGCCTCCCCATGGCTGACTCCCCACCAGAAATCGGCAGTGAAGGGAGCCTGGGGAGGACGCAGCCCTCGAGGCCAGTCCCTGGGGACGAAGTCAGGGGTCGGGGAGAGTGACAAATGGAGACTTGTCCCCGCGGAGAACTGGAGACCCCAGGGAGAAGGGTCGGGGCCGTGCAGAGAAAGACCCGGGGGTGAGTGGTGGTGAGGGCACTACCGGGCACAGGCTGGGAGTGTGTCCAAGGGCACTGTCTCCTTTCGACCCCAGACAGGAGGACAGGCCGCGGGCCTGTCCTCTGCCCCAGGTCCTGCCAGCGTCTGCCCCCGGGGGCTCCTGCGGGCTCTTCCAGTGCGTGGTCCTGGACGGGTGTTTCCCCGAAGCAGGGGGCACGAGGCAGCAGCACACCGGGCGGGCCCAGGGCTGGGATGGGCCTCCCTGCCCTCCCTGCGGCGCTTCTTAGCCCCCTTCTCTCTCTCCCTCCCCTCTTCCCTCACACCTGGGGTTGACAGCCCATGTGTCTGTCCCCTGTGGTTTCTCCCTGTCCCTTCTTCTTTCTCACTTTGGGTGTCTGACTAGACAGCCTGAGCCAGCTCGAGCACAGCCTTCCAGGGCTGGGTCTCCGCACAGGGCCCAGGGGGAGGAGTGCTCACCCGGCAGCGGCAGGAAGTGAAACCACCTGCTCAGCACTGAGCGAGTGCTGGCCGGCTGGCGGGGCGGGGGCTGGGAGCAGAGAGAGGCCTCCGGACTTGCAGACAACTTGGCCTCCTCTCTTCTGCAGGCCGTTGACTGCCTGTCGGTAACCCAGGCCGCTCCTCAGTGGGGGCATTAAATAGTTATGTGTTAGTGGAGTTCACGGGGTTTTCTGAGGAATGTGTTTTCACGGTGTGTTTGGTGAGTGAGCGCGCTGCCCTTCCAGGGCCCACTGCTGCATGAATCCACTTGTCTCTCCCCCCACACTCTTATAAATAACTCTGCCCTGGTGGTGGGGAGGTGGACAGGGGCCAGTCCAAGAGGTGGTGAGGGGCTGTGGGAGAAGGGAGGCTGAGGAAGGGGAGGGAGATGGGGCTGAGAGGGGAGCTCCTGTCTGGCGCTGAGAGGAAAGATTCTAAAAACTCTGCCAAGGCGAGCACGAGCAGCTGAATCCTAATCGCTAATCATCTCCTCAGGCTGATGCTCTCAGTGATCCCGGGCCTGCAGAGCCAGAGCAGATGGCAAGGCCCGCCGCCGGGGGCTGGGCAGTGGCTCTCCGTACAGCCGTGGGTCCCCAGGACCTGGCCCCACACTGGCTGTTAGGAGTGTGGGTCCAGGCAAATAGACTCGTTTCCGTGTGCCAGACCCTTGCAGGGCTCGTGCTGCTCCGGGCCTAGGGTGTCACACAGGCTGAATAAGGGGACAGCCCTGCAGGTTCCCCTTTCCCGCCTCCTCACCAATTCAGGAAGCAATACAAGGAACAGGCTCGGCTTCCTCTGCTGGTTCCCACTTAGCAGTGAGTGAGTTGCTTAGCGGCTCTGAGCCTCCACCTCCTCATCTGTAGAACAGGGGTCAGAGATGTGGCAAGACCCAGTGCTCCGAGGATGGAGTGAGCTCAGACGTCGCAGGGGTCCCTGGATGCCGCCCTTCCCCACGAGTTTCTGGAGGGCTCCTCCTGGCACAGGAGCAGAACGGCTGCAGCGACCTGCTGCAGAACTGGCACCCCGGCGCCTGGGCACAGTGCAGGGCTCTGGAAGGTGCTGCTCCTTAATCTACTTGAGTCCCAGAGCAAGTCTTGCTCTATCCTGCAAAGGGGTTGAGGAAAGGCTAGACCGCAGGCAGGGGAAGGCACATACCGCAAACCTAGTGCCCCAGCCAGATCAGAGGGTTGGCCCAGCTACCATGGAAGGGGAGAGGAGGGCCAGTAGCTCCACCTCTGTCGAACTCTGAGAAGCTCCCTTTGCCCTTGACTCCCCAACCATGGGAAGGAGTGAGGTGTGAGGTAGAGTGGGGTAGGGGCGGGAGTTGGGGGAAGGGTGCCTGCGCTCTGATCAGACACTGATTTCCATGGCAATAGATCCTTAGATCACAGGACCAGGACAGGAGAGCCCTCCTGGGGGAGAGAAGGCAATAGCAAAGACCAGGGGAGGGGGTGGGCATGCGCTGTACTGTTTTCAGTGTTGATGGAATCTGCTTAAGCAGATTTCAAAAATTCAACTAGAGGGGGACATGCAGGACTGCTCAGAAGAACGACTCCAACAGTGTGGAGACAGGAGAGGAGAGAGGGGAGGGGCACTGATTTGTAGCCATCCCGCCGTGGCCCCAGCAGAGCCGAGCTCTTCCTGGCTGGCAGAGGCGCTGGCGAGGGGATGGAGCTCTAGGCTGAGACCACGGCCACCCATGTGCTTGGGGGCCACGGGCTGGTCATTCTGCCCTTTTGGGCATAAGTTCCACATCTATAAAGGTAGCCCCAATTGTGAGTTTACCCTAATTAGCTCTTCGGTCCTTGGAAACATCTTTGAGGCGAGGTGAGAGAATTGGGAGTGACAGTCCGAGCAGCCTGCACCCTCAGCCAGACCCTCAGCCAGAGCTACTACTGTCTCTAGTGTCCTAGTAACTCTCCCTACACCCACTCCTGCCCCTCTGGTTCGCCATCCATCAACAGCCGAGGGGCCCTTAAAACCAACCAACCAACCAACCAACCAACCAACCAACCATCAAACCCAGATCTGATCATGCTGCAGCTTAACGCTCACCCATGGCTGCCCTTGCTGTTGGGGTAAAGCCCCAATTATTTCCTCGCTGAGTTCTCTGCCCCAGTGGCCCCCACACTCCCTCCACGTGCTCCAGGCCCCCTGGCCTTTGTCAGCTCCCAGTACACCATCCTCCTGGCCTCAGAGTCTTTGCTCCTGCTGTTCCCTCTGCCAGGAAGGCTTTGCCCACTTAATTCGCACTCATCCCTCAGGCCTCTCAGGCCAGGCCAGGCCCTCCGCCCTGTGCTATACCCACCGTGGACTTCTCCTTGAGGGTAGTGAACCAACTCACTGTGAAACGATCGGTTGTCTAATTCATCCTTGACTGTGCTTCTCAGGCTTAAACGTCAGTGTTGGAGGGCACGCCCCATGTGGGTATTAATCGGCCCAGAAGCCCACCGACCCAGCTGGTACACTCAGAATGTTATTTACCGAACGATGAGTCTAGGAATGAGAAGAGTATTAGAATCAGACAAATCTGGGGTCAGAGCCCCCTCTGCTAGTAAGTGTGTGACTCGACCTGAGAAGGCTTTCTTTCCTCGTCCATAAGCTAGTTTTCTCATCAGGCTGTTGAGACGATGAACTCAGCGACCCCCAGGTGGGTTCCCGGCTACTTATGTGGTCGCTTAACATCAGCTCTTGGCCACTTCCCTCCGCGGGGCCTGGCTCAGGGCAGGCACATGGGGCACGTGGTTCCCGCCAGTCAGTGGACACGTGAAGCTGCTGAGGGGCCACAGTGCCCAGAGATCCTGGCCCCTCATTCTCTCCCTCTGCCCCCTGCCCTGCGGGAACAGAGCCGCCGGATGGGGAAGGTGTGCGGTTTCACTTCCATGGTTTTTAAGCTAGAAGACAAAGAGAGGAAAAACGAAACCAGCCAGAGAGCAGCCAGGGCCTGTTTTGCCACTTCGGGCGCCATCGGCCTCGGGTATTTATTTATTTTTTAAGTTACTGACTAGTGAGTCAGGGGGTTGGCTGGTGGAAGAAAGGAACCCACTCTCAAGGACAGCGCTGACGGGCCACAGGCCCTGGCGCGGTGCCAGCACCCCCACTCCCGACCTCTGGGATCTCGGCGCTGGGCCCGGAGCTGCTGGAGCCGGGGGTTCCGTGCACTGCTGTCCAGGACCAAATGCCAAGCGCATCCGAGCTCCTTCAGTGACTGCCTCGTGCTCCCAGCCAGTGCATGTTTGCTGTAATTACACAGTGTCTAAAGGAGAAGCACAAAGACTTGTTGATTTTGGCTGCGGTCCGGCGGGCGGGCGGGGTGACCCGGCTCTGGCAGAGTGTGGGAAGGCGGAGGCTGCCCCGGTGAGGACGTGACCAGCTGGAGCGAGCGCTGAAGCCGGGCCATGGCGGCCAGAACCCCCGCCTCTGCCTCGCATTCCTGCCAGCTGACTTGAGCCGGCTTTCTTTGGAGAAGAACCCGAGGAGAACAAAACGAGGAACTAAAGTTCCTATAAAAAGCAGCTCGCTCCTTCCTCCAGCCAAGTGTGCGAATGATAATCATCTCCGAAGCTGGCCGCCCCTCCCTCCCAAGTCACCAACTAACCCTTCTCATTGTCTCTCTCTTGTCTCCGCAAGGAAACATCTTGGCTTCAGAGGCCCATCCACCGCAGCGTGGAGGTGGCGGTGGCGGAGAGCCGTGGCCATCTGAGCCTCACTTCCTGCTTCCCCAGACAGGCTATGGGGACAGCAGGAGGTCGGCCAGAGTGTGCTGGAGAGGAGAGAGCGCTGGCTCGGAGCTGAGGACTCTGGCTGCGGCCCAGGGGCTGCCGCTAACGCTGTCTGTGACGTGGACAAACGACTTACTGTTGTGGAGGTTCGGTTTCTCCATTTGTTACTTGAGGGGTGGGCTAACTCCGTGATTTCCATACTCACCTCTTCTTTAATATTTTAAATTTGGGGCAACACTTCTTTCCAAGGAAATTTTACATGGACCCTCAGTGCAGAAAGCAGAACTGCTCACAGGAAATGGGGACCACATCCCAGAGCCCCATCCATTCAGCATGTCCTGCCCAAGCCCTCCCAGAGGTGCCCTGGACCCTGGAGGAACCCTTGGGTGCCATGGAACACCATTTGAAAACCGTAGACTCTGATCTCAAAGGCCCTGCCAGCTTTCGGGTTAGTAGAAGCATCTACATCTGCTGAGAAAAAATCCCAAGTAAAACCTCAAATTCTCTTGAGATAGCCAAAGGCCATCCCAAGGGTGCCTTTGGCGATCAAGAGGACCTGACCGTGCCCTGGGCCGGGGACATAAACGCAGCTGGAAGACGACAGCTCGTGGTAACAACAACAACAACTAAAAACGATTTTGCTCCCGTTGAAGTTTCTTGAGCAACTGGCAGGCCGCCACGAACGTACTTAGGCAGAAAATCACCAGAAAAAAATGATATAATCTGACAGATTTTTCACAGACTTAAATATTCATGAATTAAAAGAATTGGCAGAATTTTCTACATTATTAGCTTTCATCATGGCTGCAGGAGCCATCGGTTTGCTGGCTGCTCGTCAAGATCCATTAATCTTGTCCGTCATAAGAGCAGCCATTTTAAAATTGGCTTATTTTTTTTTTTTTTTACTGAGTGATGGCATATGAGGGAGATGGGGAAATCGAAATGCTATTCCAGTGTAAAGGTCCATCCCCTCCTCACTTCAAAGTCAGCAGGGAAAGCCAAACAGCACTGCAGCGGGAAGGGGTCAGCGTGACTCCAGGCCGGAGGACGGGCAGGGCCCCTTCTCGCTCCTTCACACGGCGCATGTTCTGCCCCTGAGCCCAAACTCCGAGCCAGGGACTGGCACAGGGTTAGGACAACTTTCTGGGAAGCTGCAGAGACCAAGAGACCCAAACTGGGGCTTCTGGGTGAGGATGACACTTGAACCAAATAGCACAGTCTTTCTTCCAGATGGCACTCAGGTGCAGGACTGCAGAAGAACCATGTAATAAATAATATTCAATATTTGTACAGTGCATGCGTGATACATGCATCATCTCTTTCTAGCATCAAAGAGCTTGGAAGGCAGGTACATGTATGTAAAAGTCGAGAGAAAGAATCAAGAGAGATTGAGTCAGGTTTGTCCGAGGTCTCACAGTCAGTGAACGGCAGGGTCACAGTTCAGATTCCAGTCTGTCTGTCCCCAGAAGTACTGAGAACATGTCCTGTTAATTGCTGGCCTGTGGCACTTTAAAGGGACATTCTCCCAAACACATCAGAATCTGCTTGGAGGAAGCTACTTCTTTACAAACACAGAGCAAAACCATGCATTAGGTCATCCTTATAGAAACTTAAGGCCCATTAATTCCTTCCTTCTTCCTTCCTTCCTTCCTTCCTTCCTTCCTTCCTTCCTTCCTTCCTTCCTTCCTTCCTTCCTTCCTCCTCCCTCCCTCCCTCCACCCCTCCCTGTCTTAAAGTTTTACATGGACCTTCAGTACAGAAAGCAGAACCGCTTGGCAGAAGTGGGGACCACACCCCAGAACCCCATCCATTCAGCACGTCCTGCCCAAGCCCTCCCAGAGGTGCCCTGGACCCTCCCACCAGCAGATGCCTGCCATGGCAAAGGTAGTCTGTTACTCAGGGTGCTGAAAAGGAGGGGCACATCACACCATGGCAGGGCCACGTGGGGAAATACCAGCATCAGGCAGGAAGCAAAGGGAGTCAGGGGGAAAGGTGGGCAAGAGTCTTTATTGTGGTTTCCAAGGCAAAAAAACGTGTAGGGCAGGGTAAGCGGGTTTAGGACGAGCTAGTCTGAGTAAGTTCAGCAGGCTCTGTGGCACAGGGGCTGTCCCTAGTCATCTAGTACCTGGCTGTGGGTGATGGGGAAGGTGGGTCACTGCCTCCAGTCTGAGAGCCTGATAAAGGAGGTGGGGGAGGGAGCTCTTACTGGCTCTGGATGGGTTGGTTTGCATGGGAAACGTGTACTCACTAGCAAGTTGTTTACTAGCTCTAGAAATTGACCAGACGTAGGAGGTGCAGTCTCTCTAGAGTCCACAAAGCCCCAGAGGTCAAAGCATCAGAGGTACAGAAAATTAAAAAGGCGTGATTAATATCCTCCCTCCCACCCATCCGTCCTTGCATCCCTCTATGTATTTACTGAGAGCTGCCAGGATTATGGGGCTGAGCTTGGCCCTGGGATCTCTGCAGGCCGTGCCCTGATTCCTTTTGCAGGGTGGTGCTCAGCCTGCTCCTTACCTTCCACCCTCGCCTGCAGGCAGGGTTCTGGGACCTGTACCGGGATTTCCCCAGGTCACTTTCTCACTCAGGTTTACTGCGTTGCCTGTGAGTCAGGCGTCAGAGAATTGCAAAGGGGGGCTCTTGCTTAGGTGATATCCAAAATACTTAACACCCCAGAGGCAGGGCAGCCGAGCAGACCCAGACCTGAGCAACCTAAACAGCCGGATGGGGTGGGCCTGTTTGAGTGATTGCCACCTGCAGGGATGAAACCAGCCCAGCAGTGCTGCTCAGGTGGTGGTGGTGGGGTGGGGCCAGGCGGTGGGAGGGCAGGACGGTCTCCCCGTCTGTCTACCTGGGACAAGCATTCCCTCTGGGTTAGGGCACATTTGTTTGTGGTTGCGCAGTGATGATGTACAGATAGATTGAGTGGGGGAGCCGGTGTTTGGATAGCAGTTCTTCACGTTTATTATCAACAATGATGATGATTAGTCATCATAATAATTAATAATTATTTACACTTGCATGGTGCTTGTTTGTGGAGTATTTACTCTATGCCAAGTGCTTTATAACAGCTTATAATTGGAGCTGAAGCTGACTGAGCTGTGCTGGGGACCGGTCACTAACCGCCGTGCGTGGGACCGTCTGCACATGACCTTGCTCAGTCCACACCTCGTCCCTGTAAGGGAAGGACAGAATCTTCCTTCTGCAGGTCAGGAGGGAGGGTAAGGCCCAGAGGGCGTCAGTACCTCATCCAGGGCCACACAGGGGTGAGAGCAAGAGGTGGGTTTCAAATTTCAGTCTTCCTGACTCCCACTTCAGGTCTCTTCCTGTGCCCCAGCCCCCAGGAGAGCAGAGAGGAGGGGCAGGGCCCTGGGGCAGTGCAGGGCTCCCTGGCCTGCTGCTAGGCCTGGGTGAGGAGTGGAGGTGGGGTCTGAGTCCCAGGCCAGGAGGGAGCATTGCAAGGACAAGATTTCTCACATATTTGGACTTCCCAACCGGATTCACCAAGCTTCCTCAGACGGCTCCCCTGCCCACTCTTCCCTCGTGGCACCCCTGCCAGGAGACAGCAGGCAGACACACACAGAGGGGCCCTGGGGCATGCGGTGAGGGGCTGGGGCTCTCTATGTATGTTTGCATGCTGCGGGGTGGGGGCGGGGTCGGCTGGGTTGCTCAGGGCTTTAGATGGAGGAGGCGGGCTTGCTGGTGGTTTCCTCTTACATGTGTTCATCCCCTGCGGGATGGTGGGCTCTGCGAGGCCGGGGCCACCACTGTGTCTTTTGTGAACAAGCAATGCAGTGACCACGGGGGAGCAACTTTGATGAGGTGGAAGGCCTGGTCCCCCACCCACGCGGTGCCCAAACCCCCCCTCCCTGCAGGGAGGAGGCAGGACCTGCAGGGGGGTGAGCAGGTGTGGGGGATGGCAAGGCTGATGGGCGGCGGGCCCCCGAGAGCTGGGACAAGATCCAGGCGGACTGCGGGGAAGACGAGAGGCCCGTGGCATGTGGCCACCCAGATGGAGATGATGGCCGCCCAGGCTCTCGCATGTTACTTGGTCGGAATTCTCAGCTAGGTGGGAAAGGCTTAGATGTACCCAGCGCTTTCTTCAGGTCTAGGTCCTCTGTCCCTTCGCTGACCTCAAGAGCCCCCCTGGCCCAAATGGCGGAACCCCCAGAGCTGGGGACCCCCAGAGCTCCAGGCTCCACGAGGCACCAATTTCTAGGGGACCTCATTCTCTGGGTGAAGTTTCCTGTCTCTAACCCACTTATTTTAAGGGGTGTGAAGAAGAATCAGGGCAGTGCACGCGGATGTGCAGAGGGGCCACCGTTCTGCTGTTGACACAGTGAAGAACAGCCTGGGACCCGGCCGCCATGCGGATTCACACTGGGGACCGTTCTGCAGGTCCCTCCTCACAGCCTTTCCATGGGGACCTCTAGGGCCAGCAACAGCGAGGCTCTCACCGGCCTCACTGGGCCAGCGCCACCACCAACCGCACTCACTGCTGGTGGGACACCGCCTCCCTGGCTCTCTCCTTCCCTTTTAGCTGTCTCTCTGCCTCGGTTTCTCTTTCCATCCCTATCTCTGAGTCTTGCTGTCTGTCTGTCTGTCTCTCCCTCCCTCCCTCAAGCATTCATCTGTTCTTCATTCTCCCACTCATTTATCTGCTCCCCGTTCACAGCCAAATCAGTCTCCGCCCCCACCCCCAACCCCGGGATTTTCTCAGCCGAGCTCTGCACCTCTGGAACACAGACGCCAGCTTTCCGGGGACACGGAAACAGTCCTCCTAAGCTGTGCGAGTGCCCAGGCTCTCAGTTCATCAAAAAGGCCAAGTGACAAAAAAAATGGTGGTGCCACTGGCACTGGGCAGGAGTGACAGACCTCGGCTTCCTCACCTGTGAAGCAGGGGTAACGATTCCTTCCAATGGTCTTTGGTGAGGTTCTAGTTCTGGGCAAGCCCATGGTCGTGTTGGCATCGTTATCACTGCTTTGCTCCCGGCTGTGTGACGGTGACACTGGGTTCCCTTTCCGAGAACATTTCCTCCTCCGTAAGGTAAGACTATAGCTGGTCCCTGCGAGCTTGGGGAGAGCTTCAGGAACAGCACTGTGCACAGTGCCTTTCTCTCAGTGGGTGCAAGGTGAACCCTATTCCTTGCTCCCCTTCTCTCCCCCACCCCCGTACATATATCACCAATCACCAGGCACTGAGGCCCCGGGGATGCAGCAAGTCTACAAATCAAACCAGTTGGGGACTGGGCTCTTTCTTCAGTCCAAACTGGCCCCTTGGCAGACAACACCTGGCTTTGCAGCTCAGTCTGAATTTCGTCTGGAGACTCTAAGTCCGTCTGTCCCCAGAGGCTGCCGCTGTCTCAGCCCCTCACTGATCCGTGCCGAGAGCCCCTATCACTTGGAGGAGGAGAGTCCGTCACAGCTGTAAAGCACAGGGACGGTCGTGGCTTCATGGATTTCCTCCCGCTGGATTACTGGGCAGTCATTAAATCTTTGCCGGGCTAGAAAAGAAAGGTAGCACAGACAAGGGAGGTATTCTTTCTGAGCTCAGTTAATTCCCCTCTTCAGGTGGGAATGTACCAGGCGGCAATGTACCAGGCGGCTGGCTCATCCCAGAAGGTAAGGAGCCTCTTGGAGCTCTTCTCTGTGCCCCCCACCACCTGTGTGCGCTTCCCGTTAGAACCCACCACCCCTTTGTTCATCTTGTGGGGTCCAGATTATCACTGCAAAATACTCCGCATGCAAACCTCTCCAGAATGAAAACCTCTAGCCCTGTGCCATCGCTTTCCCACGTGGGAGAACACACTAGGGGCTGGATCCCACCCAGGCCACCCTCTGCCCCAAGACCCTGTGGGAGCACCAGCATCTTTGTGCATGGGGCTTGTAGGTGGCAGTAGCTCCAGAATCCAGGAAAAAGGTCAGGGCCGCGGACAGCTGGTTGCAGAGGGGGAGGCTGAGCCTGGGGGCAAGGCCTGATGGGGAAGCACCTGAGATTCAAGGTAGAGCCAGCGGGTAAGCATCAGGAGAGTAGTCTGGAAGGCTGGCCAGACAGTGTGTCGGCATTAGAGAGGGCCGGGCAAGGAGGGCAGTGTGAGAGTCTGCCTCCAAAGCCAGCCTGCCTGGTGCATGTCCCTGCTGTACTCACCAGCTGTGCCACCCCAGGGCACTACTCCGCCTCTCTGTGTCTCAGTCACCTCATACGCACAATGAGAACCACGACAGTACCCATATCAAAGGGTCCTTTGGAGATTCAATCCGAAAGTTACCTGTCAAGGTAAGCACTTACTGAAGATTAATTCTATGCTAAATAAAAGCCCCTTTGGTCAAACAATGAACAACAGAAAAATACTATGGCTGCATGTTCCCCACCCCATCTGGGAGCGGGGATGGTGCGCCAGTGGGGAGCACGGGTCCAGCACCCAGGGTCACAGCCTGGGTCCGGGGACAGATTCAGGGTGACAAGCAGGGGCTCTCAGAAATTGGCCTGTGCACCCGGGGCTGTGGCTCCATGCTCTCCACCCTGTGGCAGTTAATACTCAGGTGCTGAGGCCCTGGGGTCCGCAGGCTGGGCAGCCACTCCTGACTTAGTGGGAAGGGAAGGAACACGGAGAAAAGCGGATGAGGACACGCCACTCTCCACACAGTTAGCTCTTGACAGCACCTTTTCATTAAGCCATCCCTTCAAAGTCTCCAGTCCCCACTAATTGAGGCTTTGGTCCCACTCACCGCTGCCTGTTTGTTTCCCAAAGCTGCTTTGGTGTCCTCAGAGCCGCTGACAGATTTCTGAGAACAACAATTACAGAGTCCAGACGCTTCTGGGAGTGTGTGTTTAGCCCTGTTCCTCACGAGGGGTGTGCCTCAGGCATTGGGAGGGGCTGGAATGGACCCCGGCCAGCCTTCTCTGGCCTGGGGGGGGGTGGGTCTCGGGGATCCCAGGAAGTAAGGCGGTTCATTAGTAGAAAAGTCTGCTGGCCTCAGGGGGCCCCCAGTTCCCACACTATTTCCCCATTCTTCTCTCCTTCCTGCATGTCAGGATTGTACTGGCTTTGAACTTGAATGCCCTGATGCATTCATTAAGCAGATAGCATTTTTTATCAAGGAGGCTTTGAGCTCTGCCTGCAAAGTAGCTGTGAAGTCCAGCAACGTAGGATGAGAGGCTCTGGCTGGCCTGTGAGGGTTTCAGAGCCTGCAGGTCCTGGCTTCTTTTCAAGAACCGATTCCCCTTTGCAACCTCCTCTCCTAGTGATTTTGGCCTCTAACCACTGCTGGTGGAAAACTCACTACCTTTGGAGGCAGCCAGTGATTTTGTTTCTAAGTAGTTCAGACTGTCCATTGGTCCCCAGGACATGATGACAAGGCCAGCAACTGCACCTACCCAGGAGGATTTAAGTTGTACTATTACCCTCCATCAGGTGGGGGCCGGCAAGCAGTGCTAGGGAGTTGGGAATGCACCTGTGTATGAAAAGGCTTGGCTCTGCCCTCCAGGCACCTAGGGCTGAGCAGTCCTGTAGAAACCCATCTGGAGCCCAGCTCTCTGAGAGAGCAGGAGACAGTTTGGGCAGGAGTTTCAGAGGCACAGTGGGGAGCAGAGGGAGTACCCCTCATCCTTGCTCTGAATGGGGAAGGGTGCTCACACTCTGTACTTTACCCTGTAATCTAACCGCCATCCTTAGAACTGCCCTGGGAGCTGGGTCTGATTGCCTACATTTCACAGCCAGATAAATGGCTGCCCGGGGTGCCTGGGTACCTTCTTCCTGGTCCACTTCTCGGCTGGGTGTGGGCTCGCTGAGGAAGGGCTTCTGTCACTTCCACCTTGGGCTGGTGTGCGATGCTTCCGTGCCACAGCACTGGGTGGGTGCTGGCCATTCTTGTTTATCTATTGCCAAGGCTCTTTCACTACCACAGGCTCTGACCTCTGCGGGGGCGCAGCTTTTCCCCTGACCTTTCTGCATAAGCATTTCTGCAGACTCCTGTCCGCCTAGGCTGTGTTTCCTGCTGGGTTCCCCTCAGGCCCTGGGAGGGCAGTGAAGCCCTGTGCCCCTCCTAGGGTAGCTACCCCGAGGTCTTTTGAGGTTGACTCACTCCCTTTTTAGGGAACAGACAGCCTGGGGTAGCTGCTCTTGTGGTGACCTTTCCCTGGGGCTCCATGACACCCAAGTTTCTCCTTCTTTCTCAACTCTGGTGGACTCAGAATCTTCAACTGTGGACTGTTGGTATCAGATAGACCTGGAAGTGAACCCAAGCATTGCCATTCTCTAGTTGTGTGACCTTGGGCAGGTCATTGCCTGTCTCTGGAGTCTGAGTTTTCTGAATAGTAAAAGGATGGTAATAATTTTAAAAATCACAGTTAGTTAAGACTAGTATTTTACTCTCTACTATCAGGTGTTATTCTAAGTCCTTTATGTAACTTATCTCATTTAAGGATTGTAACACCATGGGAAATGATTCTCGGGTTTTAATCCCCCTGTTTGAGATGAGTAGACTGAGATCGTGTGGCTGTTGGTAGTAGAGCTGGGGTCCAGGAAAAGCAGCTCCACAACCCTTAACATCGACGCTCTGCTGGGTCTCAGGAGTGCACATGGAACTCGAATAAATCACACCTACTCCGCTGGGTGAGGAATAAACGGGATAGTGGTGTGTGCCCAGTGCCGAGCTTGGCATATAGTAGATGCTCATTAAATCTCTTCCACTGTCTCCTCTCCTGCCCCCCACCCCGACCGTCCCTTTCCTTCTCGTCCTCCGTGCGGGCATCCCCTGCAGTTACAGACAAGGAGCCAGCAGGCCATGCCTAAGGAGGGCTCGGGGACAGCCAGCACCCCGCCCACAGGCAGGTGTGGGCCGTGTTCCCTGGAACCGCTACGGACCTCCGACTGTTTCCCCAGGCAAGAGAGTAGGAGGCTGTAGCAGTTGCAACTGGAAGGCTGTCAGGAGACCTGGGGTCACAGGGTTCCTCCCAGTTACCCTGGGGAGGTTGTCTGCATCCATCTCCTCATGGACGCACTGGAGGTCAGAGGTCATGTGGCATGGCCTCCGCGGTCCACTAGGGGGGACTTCACTGTGTCTCTCACCAGTATAGACAACCAAGGCCTTAGGTAGCATTTGCACTTTCCTAACCTCTTTCTCTTGGCTTCTCACAATGTCAGCCAGTTCCATCCCAGTTCCAGTTCCCCACAGACAGACTCAACCCTGCTGATACTCTGGGGAAGTTTCAAGAACCAGTTTGACCGCAGAAACCAAGAAGCAGGTCTGTTGGGCCCTATCTGGACAGAGTGGTCATGGTAGCTGTCAGAGGAGGATTCAGATTAGTCACAGGGGGAACGGGGGCCAGGCTCGGGTGGCAGCAGGCCCGATCAGCTTCGCCCCAGGGCTCAGGATCCAGCTGGGGCAGGAGCACAGGCTGTGTCGCAACTTTACTGCAAATCAACTGGGTCATCTCTCGCGGGTGGCGCTACTCAGGGCTGCCAGCCCTCATGTTTTTTTCATAGATGTGGAGATGGTATCGCCCAACTGCCTTCAGCACTGGGCTGTGAGATGAGGCTTGAGGGAAGATGTGTGGTAGGCATTCTTGGCCCAGCCAGCGGCTCTGGAGGCTTGTGGCGACGGGAGGCTGGGTTGAGTCAATGTTTAGGCAAGTCGGGAGCAATTTTTAGAGTTGAGGTTCCCCCTCCAGGTCAGAGTGGGCCCCAGGATCTTTCTTTAAGAGAGGAGGGAGACATTTACCATCTCACCAATTTGGGATTATTGCTGGCTGTGACGGCCCGAGGCTGTCCCCTCCTGCCTGGAATGTACAATGCTGAGAAAAGCAGTTAGATATGGTGAGAAAAACATTGGTTTTAGAGACTGACCAACTTGAAATTGAATCTGAGCTCTGCCTAACACACTGGCTGACCTGAAGTAAGTTACTTAACCTCTCTGGATCCTCCTTTCCTCTTCTCTGGAAAAAAAAATTAGTGGCTGCTTCTCAGCAGAATGGTTGTGAGAAGTAACGATGATAATGTGGGTAGGGGCACGGTACACAGTCGGAACTCAGTTCGAGTCAGGCACATTTCTCCCTCCTCTTACAACACACACCAGCCTCAGCCACTTCCGGTTTGCCCCCCTTACCTTGGTCGTTGACTGAAAGGCTGGCTGCCCTGTTTAGATCAAAGACCAGTACATTTTTTTCTTCTGTCAAGGGCTAGAGAGGAAATATTTTAGGCTTTAAAGGGCTATATGGTGTCTTTTGCAACTACTCACTTCTACTGTTGCAGTGCAAAGATAGCCATAGATGATATGTAAATGAATGATTGTGGTGTGTCCCAATAAAACTTTATTTACAAAAAAAGGCAGTGGGCCAGATATGGCTCACAGGCTGTAGTTTGTCAATCTCTCGCCTAAAGTTTCAAGTTCAAACACACCTGCTTGTCTCTTCAGCGACTTCCTAGGCTGGTTTTACCCTGTCCTTCCAGTCAGGTGTGTAGTTGTTCTCTTAAATGTTCCCCAATCTGATCAAACAGGACTCCCTTGGCCTTTGCTCTTGAAGTGTTTAGTCTGGCCTCCATTCCTTTGCTCATGCTCCTCCCCCTGCTTAGAAAATCATCCTATTCCCTCTCTGCCCTTCCACATCCCACCTCTAGTTAATCTCCCATGTTTTCCTGTAAAATAAAGGGCTCGGCTCAAAGTTTCTTGATTCAACATTGAATGCATATCATTCAACTTCCTTCAAGGCCAAGCTCAGGTCACCTGTGCACAGGGATTGTTGCATGGATAGGGCTCCCACATTCACGCCACTGAGACAAGCACTGACTCCTGGGTTGAACAGGTGTCCCAATGTTAATGGTGAATCCTTGAGGCTCGGTGCTCAGATTTCTCCATCCAACTCACAACGGCACCTTCAACCTACATGGCATCTGTCAACTTCCTGCATGTGTGGATATGGAAAAGTCATAGGCATTATCTCTGAAAAGCTTGCATCTCTCTCATTCTCTTTATTCTTTCTTTCTGGAGCTCCAATTAATTGTAGCTTACCCTCTCTATCATGGTTTTTTTTTTTGTGTGTGTGGCTCTTCTGTTGCAATTGGGGTACTTTCTTTAAATCTCTCTTCTAATTCATTAATTCTTTCTTTATCTGTGTCTAACACGTCCATGGAGACTTTATAATTTTTTCACCTCTAGAAATTCTACTTGAGCCTTTATATGCTTGTAACTTTTGGTTGTTTCTTAGTCCTTTGTCTTTTTTTTCCATTCTACCTTTTGCATCTATAAGCATTTCATACACCGTTTTGACCTAGCTCATTATTCTAATATTTGAAGTCTTTGAAGATCTAAATCAGTGTCTTCCAGTGGGGTCAGTTATTCCCTCTGGGGACGTTGGAAAGGTTTGGAGACATTTTCGGTTGTGGAAATCGGTGCGTGGTGTGTGCTGTGTGGTGTGTGCGGGCACAGCGCTCCTGGCCTCGAGTGGAGAGAGGTAAGGCGTGCCGAGGAACAGGGCACAGGACAGTCCCCACAGGTTAGGAATTATCTGGTCTACAATGTTAATAGTGTTGAGATCGAGAAACCCTGGTTGAACTCTGTTGCTTGTTGTCTCTGCTGACTCTTGCTCATGGTGACTCACCACTTTGAGTGTGAATTTTGTAGTTTCTCTTTGGTAAATCAGACTGAGAACATTTTCTCCAGAGGATTTGTGTTTGTTTCTTCCAGCCACCGGGGGGCACTACTAACCTGGGCCCACTTCATTTTTCCAACTTGGAGGTTCTCTCATCACATGGGTAGCATAGATTCAAACCCCAGACTCCCATGAGCAGTGGCAACAGGAAATTTTGTGCCTTAGACCTGAATGACCTGGAGCTGACGTTCATGTGCTGACCAATTTCCCCTACCAGCTAACACAGATTTGAACCTGTACACACAAGTGTCTGCCCTGATTTGCGTGTGCACGTGTATGACTATACTGCAGTGTTTGGCCCTATATCGTCTCTCAGAAGTGAGTAGAAAATGGAAAAATGCAAAAGCTGGTGTGGGAACAGTAGGTTTACCTAATTTTAACATAGCTTGGCCAAAGATGGAAATTACTGGCAGGGCTAAGGCCTGCCTCCGGGGGACCGACGTGCCCTCACTCAGTGGCATCCACTGTGAGGGGACAGGACAGTCACATGAAAGAGCAGGCACAGCACCCGACACTGTGTCACAGAAGTGGTTTTTACAGAGTAAGGCTTCATTAGGGAGCATTTTGCAGTACAAGTCCTATCCACAATTCCAAAATCCAGAAGGACCTCAAATGCCAGAAGTTGATTTTGTTCATTTCACACAAACTCATTTGGCAGCAGAATCTGACTTGAACTGACCTGTTATGTAGCCTTTGTGTTCAGGATGACTGTTCATGCACTTGAGTAGTTATTGCATGAATTATTGTGCATCTGGCTATAAGGTGCTGCCCCAGACTCTGCTAAGAGCACTGTACAACATACAGATTTTGTACACCACCATCTACTAAAACCAGGACATTTCTGATTTTCAAACACATCTTGTTCCCAGGGTTTTGAGTAAAGGGCCGTTCACCTATATTATTAAGTTCCAGAGCAAGGATTCGCCCCATCCCACCCTCATGCCCACGGTACATGTAGGAAACATTCGAACACCACGCACTCCAGCTGCCAAATGTGTCTGAGCGTGTGTGGGACGGCAGCAGGGGCTGCGTTCCGCATGGCGAGCGTCTTGTGTTTGCCACGAGGTCACTGTAGAGGGGTTCCCGTGGGACACATGTGGGGGCGCTTTCCTCCTGTGCCCCATGCTGGACATCTATTAAGTGCTGAGTACATGTATGCGGCGACTCCTTAATAAATCCTTACTGAGCATCAGAGAGTTTGTCAAAACCCTTTTGTTTTTTAAAGATTTTATTTATTTATCTTTAGAGGAGAAGGGAAGGAGAGAGGGAGAGAAACGTCAATGTGTGGTTGCCTCTCATGCGTCCCCTGCTGGGAACTGCCCTGCAACCCAGGCATGTGCCCTGACTGGGAATCAAACCGCAATCCTTTGGTTCACAGGCCTGCGCCCAATCCACTGAGCTACACCGGCCAGGGCAAAACCCTTTTGTTTTTAAAATCACACCAAGAATTCAGGAAAATACTTTTACTACAAAAACAACACTAAAAACATACAGAGCTATACAGGAAACTTCTCCTCGCCAAATACTTCTGCTCCCCCTCCTGGAACTAACCCCATCAGTACTTAGAGTAAACTTTTTGTATACGAAGACATTCATACACACATGTGTGTAGTTATCCACAAAGGTATTTTTTTAGATAAGTGGGATCATGCTATATACATAGTTTTCTGCGTCTGGCTTTTTTTCACTTAGTTATATGTCCTTCCATTCCATGGTACAGAAATACTATGTAAAATAATTCCTCTTTTGTACAGGTTTCCAGAAGTCATAGTGCTAGGTCAAGGGCATGTGCTCCTTAAATTTTGATAGGCACTTCTTTTAATAACCTTCACTGATTTATAGCACATAAGAGTGATTGTTTTCTTGATTTCTTTCTTGACAACATTTGATATCATTAATCTTATTAACTTTTGCTAGTGGGCAAAATAAAATCTTAATTGTTTTAACATGAATTTCTTAGCTTCCTTGCGAAGCTGAACATCTTTGTTGAATGTACACATGTCTTTAAGAATAAGGTGTTTTGTATAGCCTTTGCCCATTTTTCAGTTATACTTACCCCTTTTTCATGATTTTAGTCTCTTTATGCTCATTTAATTCACTGTCTTCTTTTAAGTTTTATCGATTATGCTGTTACAGTTGTCCCATCCCCCCTTTCTTCCCCTCCATCCTGTGCACCCCCTCCCACCCGAATCCCCTCCCCTTTAGTTCATGTTGATGGGTCATACATATAAGTTCTTTGGCTTCTCCATTTCCTATATTATTCTTAACCTCCCATCTTCTACCTACAATTTATGCTACTTATTCCCTGTACCTTTTCCCCCCTCTCTCCCTACCTACTCCCACACTGATAACCCTCCATGTGATCTCCATTTCTGTGATTCTGGTCCTGTTCTAGTTCTTTGCTTAGTTTTTATTTTTGTTGTCTTTTTAGGTTCAGCTATTGATAGTTGTGAGTTTGTTGTCATTTTAGTGTTCACAGTTTTGATCATCTTCTTTTTCTTATATAAGTCTCTTTAACATTTCATAAAATAAAGGCTTGGTGATGAACTCCTTTAACTTGCCCTTGTCTGGGAAGCACTTTATCTGCCCTTCCATTCTAAATGAAAGCTTTGCTGGATAGAGCAATTTTGGATGTAGGTCTTTGGATTTCATGACTTGGAATACTTCTTTCCAGCAAAGGTCTCTTGCCTGTAAGGTCTCTTTTGAGAAATCCGCTGACAGTCTGATGGGAACGCCTTTGTAAGTGACTGTCCCCTTATCTCTTACTGCTTCTAGGATTCCCTCCTTCATTTTAATCTTGGCTAATGTAATGATGATGTGCCTTGGTGTGTTCCTTCTTGGGTCCAACTTCTTTGGGACTCTCTGAGCTTTCTGGATTTCCTGGAAGTATATTTCCTTTGCCAGACTGGGGAAGTTCTCTTTTATTATTTGTTCAAATAACTTTTCCACTTGTTGCTCTTCCTCTTCCCCTTCTGGTACCCCTATAATTCGGATGTTGGAATATTTAAAGATGTCCTGGAGGTTCCCAAGCCTCTCCTCATTTTTCTGAATTCTTGTTTCTTCATCCTGTTCTGATTGAATGCTTTATTCTTCCTTCTGGTCCTCATCGTTGACTTGAGTCCCAGTTTCCTTCCCATCATTGCTGGTTCCCTGTACATTTTCCTTTATTTCACTTAGAATAGCCCTCATTTTTTCATATAATTTGTGACCATATTCAACCAATTCTGTGAGCATCCTGATCACTACTGTTTTAAACTGTGCATCTGATAGTCTGGCTATCTTTTCATTGCTTAGTTGTATTTTATATGAAGCTTTAATCTGTTCTTTCATTTGGGCCATTTTTTTTTTGGTCTCAGCACACCCGTTATGTAGTAAGTTAGTGAGGGGAAGAGCCTTAGGTGTTCACCAGGGCAGGACAACCTATGTCGCTGCCTTGTGACATTGTATGTGTGTGTGTGTGGGGGGCTTGCTCCACTCTCAGCCATCTTGCAGTCACTTCCTCCACTACCCACAATCAAATTGGGACCTTTTGGTGCTGATTCCTGGGTGGGTTGGCTTGTGTACATTCTAGGACCCTGTGGGTCCCTCCAATGAACTCTCCTGTGAGGCTGGGAGTTTCTCCCGCTGCTGCCTCAATACCCGCAGGTGCTTTCAGTCAGAGCTTTGAGGCTTTATTTCCCTGCACTGGAGCTCTGGGTTGTGCAGTCTGTCTTGTTCCCCAGTTGTTCCTCCTGGTTTATCTGTACTTGAATGTGGGACCACCCAGTCCACAATCCCTGCCTCACCAGGTCCATCAGCCATAGTCTTGCTTCAAATCCTTTCCACCTCTTCTACCAGTCTGGATGAATATGTCTTCTTTAACTCCTTGGTTGTCAGACTTCCATACAGTTCGATCTTCTGTCAGTTCTGGTTTTTTGTTTTTAAATTTATTGTTGTCCTTTTTTTGGTGAGGAGGCACAGTGTGTCTATCTATGCCTCCACCTTGGCCGGAAATCTCTAATACATTGTCTTTTTAATAGAGGTATATATTACAGAGAATAGAATATGAGATTAAAAAATTTTTTTAAATATTTTATTTATTTATTTTAGAGAGTGGGGAAGGGAGGGAGAAAGAGAGAAAGAGAAACATCAGTGTGTGGTTGCCTTTCATGCACCTCCCACTGGGGACCTGACCTGGAACTCAGGCATGTGCCCCGACTGGCAATTGAACTGGAATTGAACCAGTGACCCTTTGGTTTGCAGGCTGGCACTCAATCTACTGAGCCACACCAGCCAGGGCAAAATACAGGATCTTAAGTGTAGAGTTTCGAGAGTTCTGACCCTTACATAATGATTGCCAAAAACAGTTTAGGATGTCCCTATCGTTCCCAAAAGTCCCCTCAGGTGCTTTCCCAGTTGGCACACCCAAGGGCAATCATTGTTCTGATTTCTGTCACTAGTAATTAGATTTGTCTCTTCCTGAACATCCTATAAATGGCTTATATAAATAGTCACTTTTATGTCTGGGTTCTTACGCTTACCATATTGTTTCTGATAGTCATCCATGTCGTTACATATACTGTATCTGTAGTTGGTTCTTTTTAAATGCTGAGTAGTATTCTACTATCACATTGGTCATTCACTGTTGTACTCACTGACTGGCATATTGGTTGTTGCTACTTTGGGCTATTACGAATAAAGCTGTTGTGAACATTTTTACACAAGTCTTTGTGTAGACATATGTTCTCATTTTTCTTGGGTAAATACCTAGCAGTGGAATAGCTACGTCATGGGATGAGTATATGTTTAAGCTTAATCAGAAACTGTCAAGCAGTTTTATTAAGAATTTGTACCTGATGTGTTTAAAATATATTGCAAACACTTTCGCTTTGCCTATTGCTTGTGTTTCGGCATTGGCTAGGGTGGCCTGCTTTGCCATAGAGTTGTTCTGTGTTCTTATGAAACCTCCCCAGTCTTCTTCTTTATGTGTCCTGGGGCTTGTGTTTTCCACAGGGATATTTAAACTTCTTTTTAAAATATTTTTAAAATGTCCTCTTAGTTTGTTGTTTACCTTTTGCTTCTTATTCTATCTAGAATTTATTTTTTATATAACATGAGGAAGAAACCTTGACTTTGGTCCAAACCATACAAGGTAGGAATCATTATCCCATTTCACAGATAAGGAAGTTGAGATTCAGAGAGGCTATGAGGCTAATTCGAGCCGCACAGCTAACAAGAGAGATCTCAGATTCAAAACCAATTGGACTCCTTTGAAATTGTTTTTTTTTTTCCTCCCAGGACTCTAGGCTCCTATCTCTACCCTTAACATAAATTCTTTAGGAAAGAAGAGAAAATAGCAATATGTCTGCATGCGTACCCACACTTGCCCACTCATATGTGTGTATGTACTTTCATATATAAAGAACCCCTGGGAGAATAAGCCAGGAGCTAATGGAGGAGGGTGGAACCAGAGTGGAGAATGTCAGCACCGAGTAAAACTTTTCCAAATATGAATCAGATATAGTTTTGTGTTTTTAACTATATACATAATTTATTTGTTCAATAAATTAATCAAATTGAATAAAAATGGGAAAAATAAAACCCCAAATTGTGCACAAGCATAAACAAATGAACATAACTGTAAATTGGAGAACCTAACTATATAGCACAAAAAAGTTACTTTAAATAACTTGAAAAAAATATCCTGAACCAAACATTTATCATGGAATATATTCCAAGGACAAATAAAACTACAAAGAAGCCTTAAGCTTTTTAGTAGGTTTACTATTAATAGTACTAAAAATATGACAATTTTGAAAGTACTTTATGTACCTTATAAAACAAATAAGTAAATATATTAATACTTTTAGAAACTGAGATTTTCTGTGTAATAGAAGAGATTTAAATATTAAATTAACAAAAATAGAGTTAAGAAAAAGCACCTTTTCTGTGTAATAGAAGAGATTTAAATATTAAATTAACAAAAATAGAGTTAAGAAAATTTGAATGGACAATACTGGGAACTCATCTTATTTTTTCCCACCTCTGTGACTGAAAGACCCGGAAGCAAGGACCCCAGTGGCAACGAGACTGCCAAGTGTCCAGATCTTGATTTCTAAGGCCAGTGTCCACCAAAAGGGACTAGGTCTTTCTGGAGAATGGACTGCAGATATGAAAAAAAGGAAAGAACCATGTAAGTCTGGGACACTTATTGTTCCGGGAAGTAAGGACATGATGAAGGGGTCATGACCGGTGGGGTCACGTCTAATAGGCACAGAGGCAAACCTTGAAGGGACCCCTCTGGCTACATTTTGGAATACTGAGCATCAGAAAGAATAATGACTGTGATTAATTAAACAAATAAAGAATTTGTTTACAATTTAACATTAAACAAGTAGAAAAATCCATGTGTTCTCTCTCTCACTCTGTATGTGTGTGGGGGAGGGGAAAGAATGCACACTCAAAAGAGAGACAGACAGAAAGAGAGAGAAGAATGGGAAGATCTTCCTTACAAAGGATGCCAGCTGAGAGATGTAGACGACATGATGGAGTTAGAAAGCCATCGTTTTGCAGCCTCCCATGTAACTCAGGTGGGACCATCAACAGTCCTAGAAGCCACCGGGTAGAGGGTTGTTGAGCAGGACAGCTGGGCCATGGCTCCAGAGCACTGACTAATTAAAGGGGGAAGTGCACCACGAGGAGATGTGGCGGTCAAGAGTTTATCCAACTGATCGAACCTCGCATCATAAATTAGCAGGGACACCTGCCATCCCAGGCCCCGGATGCAAGGGGCCGTGAAGAACGTGGCGTCATCTCTGGAGTGTCCTTGCCACAGTGTTTATCCTTTAGCCCTGACTCCCAGCTCACAGGATGGACTTACCGGGGCCAGAGGGACAAGTGAAATGACAGCCAGAGAAAATAATCAGGCAAATCCACAATGTGAGCCACTCTGGGGCGTGGGCTCTTCTAAAGGCCAAAGCCAAGGCCATTTTAGCACAAAAGAGTCCTAATATGCACATGCGATGTGGGAAACTTCCTACAATCCCACTAAAAACAGATGGAACCATCAACCAATCACAAACATCCTTTGAAAGCTTTTGGGGCAGTTAGGAAGTGCGACTGTACCGGAGGTGGGGCTCCACGGGACTGCAGGGTGGGAATGGGTGTGTCGCTGTGTCGACACCCTTCCAGGGAAACGGGAGCCGAGCAGCCGAGGACCAAAGTGCTGGGTGGTCCCCAACCTATCTGCAGACTGTTCTGCAAAAACAAAGGTTTTTAGAGTGGAATAAAGCAAATACTGCAGATTAAAATTCTCCAACAGGGCCAGGACCAGGGTGAGGCCAGTGAGGTGCCTGGGGAGCGAAACTAAAGATACATCACCCTTAGGGTTCGCCTTGCACCTGCAGACCCCAGGAGTGGGCGCCTCCTTCAACGCTGCCCGCTGCCCGAAACACCAAGCTGGCCTCACCTGGTCCCGATGTTGTTGCTGAATAGACAAAGGATGCTCATTATGTGAGTCTTTTCATGTTTCTGTGTGTTTTAAAGTGGTGAGACAGTTCAAACGTCCACCAGTGGCTGAACGGTGTATCTATACAATGGAATATGATTGGACCATAGAAGGAATGGAACCCTGACACATACTACCAGTGGGTGAACCTCAAAAGCATTGTTCTAAGAGCAAGAAGCCAGACACAATAGGCTGCTTATTGTACGATTCCTTTTATGGAATACATTCAGAACAGGTGTGTCCATAGAAACAGATGAAAGGTTAGCAGGGCTTGGAGAGGAGGTGGCCCTGGGAGTGACTATTTAATGGGTATGGGGTGTTTTTATGGGGTAATGAAAACGTTCTGAAAGCAGGGAGAGCTGACGATTGCACAGCATTGTGAGTGCACCGAATTGCGGGCTTCAAAGTGGTCGTGTGTTATGTGGATTTTACCTCGAAGAGGCTGATCGCAACCAAAAATTAAAGAACAAACTGTTAAGAAATCAGGAATAAAAATGATGCATTTTCAAAAATGATTAAAACCACACCTATGTGCATACAAAGGACAATCCCTTGGACTCCTGGCCCGCAGAGAGGTGGCAAGAGCAGTGACAAGAGTCAGGCGTGCAGGCTGGCACTGACTGCCCAGCGACCCTGGTGTGTGCACTTCCCTTTGGAACCTGGGTTTGCCCACCCTCACAGCTGCCGCTCTGAGCCATTGCCCTCCCACTGGGTAACAGCCACAGGCAGGCTGGGCAGAGAAGGCCTGGTTCCCCCTCTCCTCTCCTCCCCTCCCCGTGAACCTGGCCCCAGGTGGTCCAGTTACAGGGAAATGTGCTCCTGTTCTGGGAACTCACTGGCCCCTTTCCTGGCCTGCCCCTAGGAACAGGGAGGGCTCCTGTGGGTGACAGAGAGGGGCCAAGTGTCCCACAGGTGGTGTTGATTCAGTCAGGAGGTGTGGCTGATGAAATAGCTTCTGAAGGCTCTGGCTGGGGCCACACCTCCACCTGGCTGTGCTGGGACCCTGGGCGGGAGCTGCGGTGCCCATGACTCTGGAATGAAAGAGAGAGCTGCGTGCTCATGTTTGGGTCCGTGAAATGGAAAGGACAGAACTGTCGACATTCGTTCACCGAGCACTGACATACATGCTGGTCACTGTGTTAAGTGCTAAGCAAGTGTCCTCTCAGTTTCCCTAATGATACTTCGACATGACCGCTGTTATTGGGTCCCTAGCACGAAAAGTAGAGGGATGACCAGACAGGGTAGGTTGGTTCCTTGGGGCATACACACCAGCTAGCCAGTGGTAGGGCCTGGCTCTCCGTGGAGGACGCCCTAGCTCCGCTGCAGCCCTGAATGGGCAGGCGGGTGTGGCTGTCTGTTAAACACCTACTGAGCGCCACACTTGCTAAGCTCAGAATCCAGATCTTCTCCCTGAATGCTTACAGGTGGCCCCTTGCAGCGGGCATTCTCTGCATGACCTTTCCACACAGGAGGGAGCTGAGGCCCAGAGACACCGCCACCCACCCTCGTACAGCCAGAGGTGGGGATTCAAGCGGGCTCTGCCCAAGTCCCACTGCTGACCCTCTTCTTCCCAGAGGTGACGGTCCCTGCAGGTGTTTTTATTTTGGGACTCTTCTCTCATTTGCTGATCTGAGGAGCATGTCAACCTCATGGGGTGAGAGGAACAGGAAAGGCCAGCGTCCATCTAGAAAAATAAGAGGGCAGAGCAGAGCTGCTCAGGCCTCAGGGCAGGGGTCCGGTCATGTCTCACTGCACGGGCCTCTGCGGGAAAGTGGGCGAGGACTGCGGACCCCAGGCTGCCAGTGGCACCCCTCTTCAGAGGACCGGTGGCCTGGCTTTGATGTTCCGTGGAGGGTGGAGGAGGAAGTTTCCGGGGGGAAGGACACGCATGGCCTTCAGGCTGCTCACAAACCAGGAGCACAAGTAGTTCTCTGAGGACTTCCAAGGCCACAGATGTGGACGGGGTTCCTTGGAAGCCCTTACGTGTCCAGGCAAGAAAGTTGCTAGAGCTCCCCCGTCCTCTGGAGGTCCCTGCCAAACAGGGCTGGGCCAGGACTCAGGACTGAGAGGACAGGAAGTCATAACCTCTCAAGTGTCCTCGAGACTCTTGTGAGACTCTTGTGTCGGGTCCTGCCCCTGTGAAGAGCCACAGGGGGTGGGGGCGGCTTCTCGAGTGCGCTGGGCTGCAGATCTAGGAAACGCCCAGGCTTCCAGACGCCCTTGGCCGCTCCGACTCACCAGGTGTGAACCACTCACTTCCTCTGCTGCTCTTACCGAGCAAAACTGGCTAAGTCTGGTTGAAACCAGTTCCTGGAGGCCTCTGCTCCCCTCCTTGCCCCTGCCCATCTGCTTTGGGCATGGCCGGCGACTCCTCTGAGTGGCTGGGGCCTGTCCTTCTGGAGGTGAAGCCTCTTCCTGGGGCTGAGCACTGATGTCACCCAGGTAGTGGGAGGGGTCCTGAGGATTCCTGTCCCGGGTAGGAGCCCTTTAAGCAGGGCGGAAGGGAGGAAACGCAACAGCCCAAGTGGGGAGCAGTCAATGGCGCTGACCTGCGCCTGATCCACTTTTCCGTCTTATTTCTTTGTGCAGAGCAGGCTTGGCATGCTGAGGGGAAGCATCTGTCATCCCCTGGGGGGTGTCTAAGGGAAAGCTGGGTTCCCATGAGCCCTGCTGGGCTTCGGGGTCCAGACCACCTCACAGGGATCAAACCCTTCGCTGGTATGCGAGGTATGCCAGCCCAAGGGTGGAGGAGGAGAGGGCCTCAGGCAGGACCTCCCAGTGACAGGCAGCGCCGAAGGCTGGCCAAAGGCAGGGCCGCAGGCTCCAGCCTGGGAGCAAGTGCGGGTCCTAGGACTGAGCTGAATTGCAGATGGTGGGTTGTCAAGGGCCAGCCCCACGAGGTCAGCCAGATCCCAGGGAGGAATCCTCACCTGCCCAGATGCCCTCTTCATCCTTCCCGCCCATCCATGCCTCCATGAATCCATCACTGTCAAGTCTGTTATATGCCAGACTCTGACCTGGGCTTGGAGAGCAACAGATAAATGGAGACATAATTCCTCTCTTCACAGCCTGGGAGGGAGACAGACAGAAAACAAGTCATGCGGGAAGGGCGTGCAAAGTGGACGGCGGCACCGTTTACCAGGGGTGAGAACTGCTTTGGGGGCCGAGGGAACTCCTCACAGAAGAAAAAAACATTTGAGTAGGTTCCCAGTTAACCAGGCACGGGGGAGGGGATGGGGAGATGCGCTGGCAAGTACAAAGTCACGGAGGCCTCAAAGGGCGGGCATGTGGTGTGCCTGGCAGTCTGGTGGGACGGCCGTGTCCGTGGGGCAGGTGGAAGCAGGTGGAAGCAGGTAATGCTAAAAGACTGGGCTGGTCCAGAGTGAGGCGGACTTGAATGGCTGCCAAGCAGGAAGACATGGTCCAGTATCCTTGGAACATGAATAAATCCCTGTGTCGGTGGCTCTGTCTGCACTTTGAGGGTTTTGAGCCACCTGTCCTCAGCTCCCGTAGGGCTCTCCCTGCCAGGCACACCGACCTGTGATGGGCACTGGTCTGCTACCGCTTTGGCCAGGCTCATGTCCACACTGAGATGGCAAGGAGGTGAGGAGGCGGCTGCCACAGCGTCCAAGAGCTGACCCTCACGGCAGGCAGCCTGTGGCCTGAGACCTGTGTGGACTCCAGGAGCAGGCCCATCTGGTCAGGAAGGGTCTGGCTGCTGTCCGTCAACCCTGTCCTCATCGCCCTGGCCTTGAACCAGTGAGTTCTTCCAAGTGCATCCATTGTCGCTACTGAGAGCAGATGCCTCTGTGTCCCCTGCCAGAGGAGGAGCCGCCCCCATTGCTGGCCTGCCCTCTACTGTCACAGCTGTACCCCAGGCCCAGCTTCTGGGCACGGAGCCCCAGCATCTCGTTATCTCAGGCTTTGGGCTGTCACCTTTGATTACAAAACCTTCAGAAATTCTGCGAATTGTCTTGCCGGTTATACTCGCCACAACCGCCTGCGTGAACCTCTGCGCCGGAACCACAAGGCAACCACAGCGCCTCAGAGACTTCTGCTCTGCACCCAGCCAGGGCCCCTCCCCCTCTGCTCCCCCTTCCTGAGCCGGGCTCCCCACACTTCCCCTTCTCTCTTTCTTTTTCTTATTCTAAATTTTAGAAACTGAGGTGAAGCACTGCAAGGCCCCAGAGGCGGGGTTCAGGGGATGGGAGGTGGGGTGTGCGGGGTTTGGAGATGTGGGGTGTGGGAGGAATGGGGGTGGTAGCTGTGGAGGGGGTGTGGGGGGTGAGGGGTGAACTAAGTGAGAGCCATTGAGGCTGGTCCAGCGAGGGGGACGGAGTCAGAGCAGGCCTGAGGGGCTCTGGAAGAGGCTGAGTGGAGAGGAGAGAGGTGAAGGGCTGTGGGAGACAGGGCCGTCTGCCTGCTGGAATGGCCTATTCTTCCCACCGAGTTTCCTCTGGCTTCCAGAAGGTACCTTCAGCCTAGGAAAGCAGGGAATGAGGTGCATGAGTGTGTGTGGAATATGAGTGTGTCTGTGTGGGGTTGTAACCATGTGCGTGTGTTGGTGAGTGTGTGTGTGTGTTTTGACCCCCTGGTAGGCAGGGAGGTGCAGGGCGGGGCTAAGGCCCACGCCCAGGTGTCGGGGTGTGCACCAGACTGGGAAGCCATGCCTGCCCGGTACAGGAGCAGTGGGTCTCTGCTCAGGTGCCATCTCTGGCCTCTATTTCCATTTCCGTCCTCTGGGCCCAGTCTGGGTCTGGGAAGCTGCGTGGCTCAGGAAAGGCAACACGTGTCCTTTGAAAGCCCACTCTGTATCATGTGCTCTGCCCAGTCTCTGCCTTTGGTGCTCACACAGCTCTGTGAGTTCTGTTAGCAGGTCTGTGGGACTAATGGGGAAGCTGAATTTGCCAAGGGGAGAGGCAGTGGGGTTTGCAGATAGAAGCGTGGCCTCTAGCCTGAGCTGCTGGAATCCTGACTCTTTGCTCATTAGATTAGAAGAAAGGGAACTTAGTCTCCCTGAGTGCAGTGTTCTCTCCACACAACAGGAGTAACCAGAGCAAGAGCGCCTCCGTGACCGCGCTTCTGTGAACGTGCACCAGGTGCGTGCAGAGCTCCGAGCACTGCACAGGCGCACGGGGCCCGACCATGCCCGGCGGTGGCTGCTGCTGAGGGGTCGGCCTGGGACGCCGTCCCGGTCAGCCTGACGCTCCAGCCATCGATGTACACGCTGTGCGACCTTGGAGGAGCCACTTTCCTCGGGCCTCAGTTCCCTTTATTGTGAAGCAGGGCTATTTCTTTGCAAGATGGTTATGAGACTCGAGTGGATTAGAAGAAGTGAAAACATTTATGAAATTATGAAAAGTAATATGCAGAGTTAAGTGCTAGCCGGTGTTTTAATGTGTTGCTGCATGTGTTGGGACAAGTCAGTGTTCACTTCGGGATTTAAAATGCAGAACCCAAACTCCTGACACTCGGGGAAAGCAGATCAGAGAAAGGACCAACGCCCCACATACGCAGAAGAGTTGGGGGGCAGGGGAGTGATGTGTGTTGACCCTCGCTGTGTGCCTGCCCTCATGATGGACATTTCAGAGACCCCAGGCCCCAAGCCTGTGACTAGAAACTGTGGCCTATTTGTTTTATTGTACCCACCCCCACCACTGGTGGAAATGAGTGTTCCCTGGGTATTTGGGGACCTAAGCTGCGATCCCTCATGGCGTCCACCTGCCCTTCCTCTCCCACTCTCTTCCGAGCCTGTGTCCACAGCATGACCTCTGTGGTGCCAGGGGGCCGCCTTCTTCTGCCAGGGTGAGGACGCTGGGACACAGAACATTCCGGGCAGAGGAGGGGAGGGCGTGCCTCTCTCCGCCGCGCGCCACAGGCTGCCCGCAGGCCCCATGGCAGCTCCGCTTCTGTCCACAGTCCCACAAAAGCTTTGAAGCTTTGAACTTCTGAACTTTGAAGTTTCTCGATGTCAGAGCTCAACCCAGTCTCAGGAGCCGGGTGAGAAGAGGACCCAGGTCCTCTCTCTTCCTCTGCTCTCTCCCCACCCCAAGCCCCCACCCCGGTACCTTCTCTCCCCCTTTTATACACCAAAAGTGTCTGGCAGGTCAGTGGATATCAAGGATCCCAGAGACCATGGGTGGGGGGTGTCGTCTGTCCGTCCAGTGTCCGGACTCAGGCTCGGCAGTCCCCCACCACTTTGCTACGTCCTGCAGAGGCACTGGGAGATGGATAGTGTTGCCCTGGGTTACAGATGGAGACGCTGAGGCTCGAGAGGAAAAGCTGGACGCAGGATGTCATCCAGTGAGTAGCCGCGGTGTGTTGCAGATGCTGGGTTTTTAGGAACCACCTTGCTCCTGGAAGCCAAGGGGAGCAGAAGGTCTGACCGTCGGGGCGGGCTGCGGGCAGGTGGTGCGGTCCTCTGTGTCCTTCCCTCGGCCGCACAGGCCTTGGCTGGTGCTCCCCAGCCTGCTTCGTGAGCCCATCAGGTGGGTCCACCCCAGCCTTGGGAGTCATTATTCCTGTCCTTGAGAAGCAAGTGATTCACCTTTCACAGAAGCCCAGAGGCAGCCCCAGGTCTCGGCGGACCTCCCGTTCTTGCCTGATCTCAGTGATCAGGTGGGTCCATCGGTCTGCGGGGGAACTCCCTCCCGCCTCTCACGTCCTCCCATTCCTTCTCTCTCACCGCGCTCTGAATCTGAGATGGGAAACGCCCTGGACAGCGCGCCTCCCACCGCCGTCTTCTCCCCTGCCTCTGTCTCCGCACCCTCGGATCCTGTGCTGCCCCAGCCAGGTTAGCGTAAGAACTCAAATTAATTTTCATGCTCCAACTCTAGGTGTAAATGCCTTCATTAATAATTTAAAGCACATTTATTTATGCAGTTTGATATCTTTCAAGTTCGGAGAAGCAATTAAGGTTCTTCCCAAGTCACCCCGGAGATGTCCGCTTCTCCAGGGTGGCCAGGGGACAGAGACTATCGGGGCACGGCCGGCTGGCCAGGCCGCCCCGCCTCAGCCCTTTGCCCGCTGCCTCTGCGAGACACTGGCTTTTGAAATGGAAAAGAGTACATTGATTTCCTTGGCCCATCTCGAGAAAGGCCCATTAATTTCTTTCTCAGGATTGCTCTGGATTATTAAACTCGAAGACCTACAGAGGTCCTGGCCACTAAGAGTTTCTCCCCTTAACTGGTTCCCAGGAGACTGTCATCATCCAAAAGCCACTTCTAACTCTTCCCCAGGGAGCCCGTTCTCACCTCCCTGTGGGAGAGAAGAGCCGGGCTGGCTCGGAGCAACTGAGGAGTGTGGACACCTTGGCCCACTTCTGTTCCTTGGCCCACCTCCCTTTCCTCATCCAAAAAACCCCCGAGAAAATCATCTTGACCTTAACGGGCGTGCTGTGAAGACGGAGCAGGCAGACAACAGGAGAAAGCACCGGGCTGCTCCGTCCACCATCTCCCTCCGCCTGAGAGGAGCCCCTCCGGCCTTTGCCCGGGCTGGGCCCCTGCCCAGTCGCCCTTCCTTCTGTCCACACCTCAAGGCCATCATGCTTTGTGACGAAGATAGTTCCCATCCCCTTATCGCTTGCTACTAGCTTTTGCATAGCCGCTATCACTTTATCGTTAGTAACAGTATTTGAAGCAGAGATGGAATAGGGGTTCCCAGTAGATGTGACTTCCTAGAGCCAGATTAGACTTCAAAAGTGTCCTCTGCATCCCTCCCTGGCTAGCCATCCTAAGCCCTGTGTAGCAGGGACTCTGTGAGATGCCATGGGTGTGGGTGGGGCACACCGGGATGACCCAGGTTTTGTCCAGGATCTCGCAGCCTAGAGGGGATGAGAATACGGTACCCCCAGGACTAGTGCGGCTCAGCTTGAGCTGCATGTTGAAAAACAGACCCGGAGTCCAGCATCAAGCCTGGTTCCGTGAGGTCTCGGGCACATTTTATCAATCTGGGCCTCAGACTCCAAGATCAGACCTTGCCCACCCACGTTCCCCCACAGAGTGGGACCCGGAGCCGTCCTGACTCCCCTCTCCCTCGTTCACACCTGCGACACAACCGCATCCTTGTCGATCTCGTGTCTCTGGGAGACGCGCTCCTCTTCCTCTTCCTGCTCCCACATCCTCTAGAGCGGCACCATCTCCCCTGCGGATGATGGCAACAGCCCCCCAAAGGTCCCTGCTGCCATCTCTGCCCCCACTGAGCCCTTCTCCCACCTGCCTGCCAGGGCAGCCTTTTCAAACTCAAGCACCCGCTCCCCATGAAGATGCATTTGAAAGCTCTGAGGGCTCCATGTCTTACAGCTCACCACACGGCGTGGCCCCTGCCACAACCCTGGCCCCGGGGCTCCCGTTTCTCTCTGCTTCAATGTCACACTGGCCGCACTGGTCTTCCTCCAGGTCCTAGAATCCACCGTGTACCTCCCCACGGGCCTTCCTTCAGTTGTGGCCCCTCCGCCCCGCCCCCTCCCCACACGGTCTGCCCGTTTGATGCCGGATCACTGTTCCTTCCTCAGGGGCCCTCCAGAGCAAGTCAGCTCTGTCCCCTTTATCAAAAGCTTCCGCGTCACCCCTTCCCAGTCTTCCGCAGTGCCGATCACGGCCCGCGCTTCTGGGTCTGTCCCGTGGTTGTTTCACTGCTGCCCGTGCCCTCCGCCAGCAGCTGGCACACTTCAGGACGGCGGGCGTCTCATCCGTCCCGCTCTCCACTGCGCGCCCAGCACCTCGCAGGGCGGACGGCACGCAGTCGGTGCTGAATGCATCCGTGTGAACAGGGAGGGGGCAACTGCGTGAGTCCGGGGAGGCATTTGGGTTAGTTGAACTCCACGGCCACCACCGTGGACGGGGACAGCTCCTGAGCCCCGAATGCGGGAGCGGCTCTGGAGCACCTCGTTGGTGCCACGCTGGCACTCCGGGTGCGGTGCAGGAGCAGGGTGGGGCGGGAGGTGCGGAGGCAGCTGTGGCAGGTTAGGGGAGTGCGGGCTGCAGTGGTGTGGGGAGCGGGGGGCACAGTGTCCTGTCTGGCCTGGGAGACGGTGTCACTGGGGAATGGCACCAGGCAGGCAGGTGGGCAGGAGAGCTGGCTCTCCACACCCGCACCTGTGTCTCTGAGCTGCCTCTCAGAGCCTGTTTGTCATCTATAACGGGATCATTTCTGCCTTCCATGCGAGCGTGGAAGTCTAGGACACTGTCACACTCAAGAGGGCCTTGCCTGGTCTTTTCGGGCCTCTGTTCCTACCATTATTGTTCTTTAAGGTCAAGTGAGGGGACCAGCGAAGCAAGGCCTGGTACAGGACCACCAGGGACAGCTGGATGGGCTCACCTGGCTTCAGCGCCTTCCCAGCACACGTAGCACCAGCACAGGTGATCTCACTTGTCCTTGACTTGCCTCCCCCAAGAAGAATGTCTACCCCAAGAGCTGGAGCTCTCACTTGTCCTGCTTACTCACCTCAGTGCCGAGCAGACTCTCTGGCTCGTCATAGACCCTAGTAAATGGTGAAGAGCAAGACAGGTGGAGGGTGGGGGACAAAGAAAGACAAGAGATGTGACAGGAGGCTGTCCCTGGATCAGCCCTGGGCGGGGTCCCTGGGTCATGCCGGAGGCAGGGCAGGCACAGAGGGCTGGGGCCTCCAGGTCTGGGAGGAGAGCTGTCCCACAGGGGTGGCCCAGGAGGCTGGGGTCTGGTCTAGACAGTGACAGCAGGGGAAGGACCTGCAAACACAAACTCTGCCGGCTGACGTGGCTCAGACTCCCGCCTTTACACCGGTGCCTTTGGGTGAGTTAGCCACCCTCTTGGAGCTCTTATTCCTCCTTTGAGGGACAGGAACACAGACTCGTGCTGGTTCATCTGTGGCACTGTCCCTCTGCCTTCTAGAGAAGCCCTCCTGGGGAAGGGCCACGGGAGGTGTGGGTGGGTGCTGGTTTCCAAGGAAGGAACAGCTTGTTTTTACTTTGCTAACACTGGGGCTCTGGTCTAATGGGCCTTTAAAGCTACATCTTATGGGCTTTTGAAACTTACTGGGGGCAGAAGGAGGCTGGGGGCCTTTCCCTGTGCAGAGTTGAAGTGGTGAGTGGGAGGCCTGGACACAGACGAGCAGGGCTGGGTGGGGTGGGGTGGGCATCCAGAAAGGGCAGAGGGCACCGAGTCCAAGACCCCCAGCCCATCTACTGGGCTGGGTGCCTAGTGGGCCTGTGGTCCCAGGGAAGGTAGGCCCTAATCTGGGACTCACACTGGCTTCCCCTGGGGGTGGTTACATCCTACTGCCCATCCCCCACCTACCCCAGATGTCACATGAATGGGAACACGCCCCCGCCCACCTAAGGCTTCCTGGTCTAAACTGCTCAGCTGTCCCCAGTGGACACCTCCCTAGAAGATGCTCTGGACGCTGGCCAGCCCGGGACCATGGGGCTCCAGTGTATCCCCAGTTGGGATGGAAGGGGCAGACCCGCCACTCACATGTGGAAGCCAGAGTGGTGAGCATGTGTCCTGGGGGCACACTCTTCCAGGCTGCAGCTGAGTGTGGTTCTCTGCACCTCTGAATGTCATTCCCCAAGGTGCCCTGGAGCCAGGGTGACACTGGGCCCGGGGCACCATCTCACTGACTCTGTCTGGGACCTGGGGTGATGGTCTCTGCTCCTCGGAGCTGTGAAAAGGAAGAAATGAGGCAAATTAGTGTCTAGTTGGCAGAAAGTGCAGGTACACCCTTCCTGCCCCCTTATCCCCAGACCCCTGGTGGCTGCGGGTGGGGTGCAGGGCAACTCAGACCCCTCTCGTGCACCGGTCCCCACCTGCGGCGGGCTGGGTCTGCAGGGCTCAGGGCTCCCCAGGTGCTCTCCCTGCCTTGCCTGCCCAGAACCGCAGCCAGGAAAGTGCTGACGTGTCTCTGACAGCCTCCCACTCAGGGAAGCCACCCACAGATGGGGGCACAGGACCTGAGCTGAGCGTCCTCATCTCCTGTCGTCACTCGCCAGCTCCCGCAGGCAGATGCTGGGCGGGCTCCAGACAGCGTCCGCCCCAGGCAGTCAGGACAGTGGGAAGGGAGCCTGGTTTGCAGGAGGCCGAGCCAAGGAGGAGGGCCCCCAAGCCGGGGCCTGGGTCTCTGCTAAGGCGTGTTAAAGCCCAGCCCTGCAGCCCTCAGTCTTCCCTGAGCGCTTGGCTGGGGACACGGGCCAAACATACCTAGAAACATAAGGTGACAAAAGCTGATGGGGTGAGGGGGCTATCACTGAGTTTGTGAAGTCGAGGCACCTCATTGTTTGTGTGGGGAAACTGAGGCCCAGAGTCACACGGCACAGAGGACCAAAGCTCAGATTCATTTCTTTGGCAAACTCTATTCAGAACAACTGCAGACCTGGTACATGCATGACAGAGACCCAGGCCCCCCGGCAGGAAGGATAGTGTTCCGGACCTCCTCTCATCTGGGCTTCTGGGGCGCATGGAGGCATGAGTCTGAGTGACTAGAATCTGTGCAGTGAACAGCTTGGTCTCACGGCTGAGTCTGGCCATCCTCCGAGGAGCCCACCTGCTCGGTGTCCCACACAGCCCTGGGTGTGCTGCAGGTCACAGCTGCAAACTGGGGACTTGGTGTCTCTGGGGAGCACCGCCCAGGCCTGCCTTTTGCTCTCCTCTCTGTCCTCTGCAATCTCTCTTGAGAAGTACAGACAGCACTTTAGGAAACTGGACGGACCCCTCTGACCCCGCCAGTAAACCCACTGTTGAGCACTTGGGCTGGTTTAACCTCCGTCTTGCATTTTCCAAGTAGGAAGTGCTTGGCTCATTTGCTGACTCACTTAAGCCTCTCCTTTGTGTAAGATTTAGGGAATGGGGAGGGCTGGGCTATTTTGTATCTCCTTCATTCCTGTTAAGCCCTGGCATTTCCTCTCGCACAGGTGGGACTGGATTTCTCCAGGAAGACGGCTGGAACCTGCACGACAGCGGTTCTCACACTCAGTCTGGCTGGCTGATGCCCACAGGTCGGGGAGGACAGGCAATTCCTGGGCTGCCCTTCCACTCACACTGTATTTCCAGAAGGTGGTTATCTGCAAGTGAGCTCCTGTTCTGAGTGAAGCACTGTGCTAGGGGCTTGGGAGAGGTAGACAGATTGACCTCAACGTGTTGATTGAGGCAGAAAGAGGCTGTGCTGGTAAATGGTTAACCACCAGCTTTCCCCAGGGGAAATATACTCAAGTGTAGCCTTTGCAAATTCCTATGGTATAAATAGTCCCACTGTGGCTGATTTCAAGGGACCGATGGGACCTCTTGGGAAGAGATGCACAGAAGCAGGTCTGAGAACAAGCAGAACCTGGCTCCAGCATAGCACATGGCAAGGAAGTTTGAAACATGTCCTGAAGTAGAAGAATAAATGTAATTCTATAATCCCTGAACAGGGGAACAATTCCTTCTGACTGAGCTTCCCAGGGAAGCTTCAGGGAACAAGTGGTCTTTGGTTTGGGCTGGAGGAAACCCAGGGCTTTCTCTGGGGGAGTCATACAGGGAGGTCCTCCAGCCAGAGAGAGCAGTCCAAGCGGAGGATGCGCAGACGTGCCCGGTACATTGGAGGGCAGGTGCCCTGTGTCAGGACCACAGAGACCAGATCACAGCGGGCCTTCCAGACTTTGCTAAGGATTTTGTCCTTTATCTCATCAGGAGACAGTGTGGGGGAGACACTGAGGCATCTTAAGAAAGTGACATTATAAGATATCACTTTCTTTTGTTGTGATTTTTGAATCCTTTCTTATTTTTTCTAAAAAATTATGTACGTTCATTTCAAAAACAAATTGACCCATTCATGCCTTTTTAATATTAGGTGAACATCTCCTCAAGATGTCTTCATGCATATGCACAGACAAAAGTTTAAACAAATATAGTAGGAATATATGAAATAAATAAAAATAAAAGCAAAGAAAAAAGAGAGAAAGGAATTAACTGATCTCTCTTTTTACATTGGGTATTGTTAGAACTCTATGTGATGTTTGGTGCTGTGGCAGCTCTATCGTAATCATGAGGGAAGCCAGCCTACAGTGGACATACTGACAATGATGGAGTAGGAAGATGGAGAGAATATGAGTTTTGGTGATGTAGGGTAGCTGCTTTCCTTTACATATAGACTATCATATAGAATGATTCTCATATGCATATTTCTTCCCTATCTACCTAGACTCTGAATTCTCAAGGCTCAAACTAGGTCATGTTGAAGCAAGTAAGCGTGATGCAGTGTTCAATACTTGGGCTTTGGATCAAATGAACCCATATTTGAATTACAGCTCCTTAGGGGAGACTTGCTCTATCTCGTACTGGCTCAATTTTCTCATCTCTGAAATAGGAATAATTAACTTGCAGAAGTGTTGTGAGCATTACATTCGATAACACACATATAGTTTCTGCCACAATGCCCAAGACAGAAGGCACTCAGAACATGACTGGGACATACACGAGGAGATCTGAGAGAATATGGGGCGTGCCCCTGGGTGGGGGAAGCTTTGCACTCCGTCTCTAGTCCTTCCAGCAAGACCGAGCTCGCCCTGAGCTGTGAGTTCCAGCTCCGACACGGGCAGGGTCATTCTGACCAAGTTTCTTCACGTCTCTGAGTATCAGCTTCCTTAGCTGTAAAATGGGCACATTAAACGGAGGATTAAAGAAGAGTAATGCCCACCACTAGTCTTCTTCTTTCTGATTCTTCTCCACACCACACGGGTACACGCTCTCTCTCCTCCTCTGTCCCCGACCCCACACACCTTTCTTAGCCTCAGAATCTTTCATCTTTCAGGAAATGTTTTTATGAGAATGTGGATTTGAGGGGAGTGCCCGTGTGTGCCGGTAAGGCCATCCGATTCCTGTCATGAGTTCTTTGTTGTTCTCTGGATTTGTTTCTCGGATCTGAGACCTCCAAACAATGGGCATTGTTGTTAAAAGGAAAATTATTTTCTGGGGACAAATACTTGAAATGTCATCACTTATTAGATATACATCTAGTAAATGATCTGGTAAATAACTGGACATGTGCTGCTTTGACTCTCAAATGCCACGTTTCTGCAGATGGGCAAGACAGAGCTGGGCAGTGCAGGGGTCAGGAGAGGGAAAGAAGCTGAGGACTCCTTTCCATTTTCCCGGCCCCAGGGCTGGGGCTGCGTGGCCACTGGGCAGGCTTTGGCTGGGACAGGAGGTACAGAAAAACTGAAGAGCAGGCTGAGGGGACCGGCTGGAACTCCGTTTGGGCGACAGTGAATACACCGGCCGGCCTCCTTTCACGTGCATGCCTAGCATCACCGTCCACCACTGGCCTTCCTGGGACAGCCGCTTCGGGCCTCTCCTTCATTTCCCAGTCCCATTCCTCCCCCTCTGACCTGTTCTGTGGAACGTGACTCGATGTCTCCTGACAAGTCTCTTTTCTCGGGTCATGCTCCTGCTTGCAGACGTCCCTGCTTCCACCCTGCCTGTCTTACTTTGCCTGCCCAGCTTTCCAGTGGATCAGCATGAACACCTTGCTTGTACACAAGCTCACAGCTGACAGTGCAATTTCCATGCCCTCCTGAGCAGCACCATCCTGGGAACTGCTGGTCGGCCCAGGCTGCGGAGCAGGAGTCTCAACTCTAAAGGCCGTGTCTGTCTGTGCATAACCTCAGTCTTAAGTTCCTCACTCCGACCCACTTTTTACTCCTTTTCCCAACCTGTCTCTTCCCTTCCTGATTTTTCTTTCCACTTCACCTTCCTTGGTTTTTTGGGCTGGATCTTCAGCTATACCTGATTATCTCTGACCTTGACTTTTCTCCTAGCAGGTGGTTTGTACTTTATATCCCGCCAGGCATTGGCCCCTTTGTGGAGCCCTAACTGGGAGCCTTCGCGGGCTATGCTCACGAGGCCTGGCAGCGTCTGTGAGCTGGGGGAGGAGGCCCAGACACAGTCCACTGAGGACTTACTTTCTGTGTGTGTGGGGGTTGAGGGGGGGGCTGTTCAGGGGACAGTAAAGTTGCACAGAGGAATCGAATGTTGCCCTTGAACTCTGGCAACTACCCAGAGGCTAGTCAATGATGACATTTTATCCTTAATTGATTTATCAGATTAGCTTTAATGGAACCCAGAGGAAGGGAGTGAGCCAGGAAGTGATTACAATAGAAGAAATCACACTCCGTGATTCCCTCTGATGTTGAGACCACCCTGACAAGAGGGGTTGTTTCCCTTTCCCAGCCTGGCAAGCAGGCCCAGAGAGGCTGGTTGACTACTCAGAGGTCACCCAGCACCCAGCAGGTGGCAGAGAGGCTGCAGACCTGAGTTCTGAGGGCCCTGACAGCCACTGCGTGCTCGCTGCTGATACTGTGCTAAACTTGGGGCATCTGTGGTCAACTCGCGCCCTGAGCAGCCTTTCCAGGACTCCGCAGTTCCCACAGGACTTCCCTCCCTCACTGCATCAGCTCCCTGCCCGTCTGCCTTGGCCTGGGGGCGACGGGAAGCTGCTGAGCTCTCTGTGCAAATGCCTTCCAGGGTTGTGTGGGAAAAGGACATTGATTTATGATCAAAAAGGAGACTGAGAATGCAGGGGTGGGTGGGTGGTAAGAGATGGAACCAAAAAGAATAAAAAGAACCCCTCAGCCTTAGACAGCCTCCTCTCTGACTCCCGGGTAGAAATGGACTAAGAAATGAAATCAAATGAGCAGAAATCATCTTGAGCTTGGGCGTGCCTTGCAGGGCAGAACTGAATTAAAAACTTATTGATTTCCCTGGTGATTAACAGGTCCCGCATGTGAGGAAGGGTGGGCAGGTCAGGCAGCAGCTTGAATGGCCGTCCCAGCCCACCAGGGTCCCCCTGCTGCCTCCTGCGTCACCTCCGAGTCCTGGCGATCTCATAATTGGCCTAATGGGTTATGATTAGAAACCAGAAGAGCCAATTAGCAGGGATCTCCTCTGACCTCCCGTTTGGGGTGGTAGGAGACAAGGTAATGACTGGAGACGGAGGGAAGAAAAAAACAAAACTAAAAATAGAAATAGAAACTATCAAGAGCAGAGACCTAAATCTTTTTGGCTCCCTGATTAATAACCCTGTCTTGCCGATCACAAGCTCTAAACAGCAACGCTGGTTGCAGCTGAATTTTTTATACTTTCTATTAATCTTTAATGATAGCTTGGTCACCTAGTCTCTTTTATCTTGTCAGATAAATGTATGGTTAACAGGATAATGAGATTTCTAAAGCCCCATTCCAGCTCCCAGCTATCTGGTGCACGCGGTGACCTCCAACCTCTGGCAGACAGCGGCACCAGGGTGCTCATAATTGGTAGGTGTGCTGGGAATGTATTGGAAGCTGACGGATGGTTTAAACTTTGATTTGAGGTCAGTGAGGTCACGGAGCTCTGGAAGACCAGCTCGGTTTTATTACCAGCTGCCTCTGATGGGGATATAATTAGATTTAGCTATTGCTTTATTAATAAGTAATGGCTTCCCCCCGTCGCTGTGGGTGGGCAAATATATTCCTTAGATAATTTGAGGACGCTGGTCTGGCTTTATTAATAAGAATATATCATGTGCATTTAGCCAGGGCCAGAAATCCATACACCCGTATGGATTTCTGGACTTTGGGGGAACTCTATCCTTTTTACCTATTGGCCCTGTTGAATAAGTTGGCTGTGTCTTGCACAACCCACCCACACCTCAGTGTCCCAGAGCTCTCTGTCGTCGTAGGGAACCTCAATTTGCCCCATTTCCCAGGGACTTGGGAGTGAAAAAATATGTAAATTATTTCATTCAGCCCTCCATCCACCCATCCCCAACCATCATCCCTTCATCTTCTCAATCAGGGTACCTGCTAAATGCTAGTTCTAGCCACAGGGGATTCAGGAAGGGGTTAAAAGAGAGTTAAAGACCTAATCCCTGCCTTAAGGGTTCACTAGTAAACAAGCAACTGAAAATCAAGGGAGGGTGAGTTAAGAGTTTTAAGAGAAATGTTAGCCCAGTGCTTAAAAATGTCCACATTTGGGTAATAGTAATTAAAATGACTCATATTTTGTAGAGAAGGGCCGGGGTACAGGAAGGAGGTAGACTTGAAGGAAAGGCTGAAAAGTTTCTTGAATATTTAAAAATTTGGGGAGTTTCTCCCATGCATCCCTAAGATGTTGGTACTCACTAGTACTAAACTCTAATTAATTAATTCAACAACTGTCCACCAAGTGCCTACTATGTGTCAGCCTGGTCCCGGCCACTTTCCCCACTTACCCAGAGATGGCCCAGTAAAAGGAGGCCTCATCTGGTTGCGCTCTGCTTTCTGCACTGCACAGACCTTGCATTTTTTTTTTTTTTTTTTTTTTTTACAAATTGAAGGCAAGACCCCCCACCAGCCATGAGATCATGACCCGCTTTGCTGTGGTGGCCCCAAACCCTCACTGTCTCCAGAGCACGCCTTCTGTGCAGCTGGCGGATCTGCAAGTGCAGAGCTCACCCCACCAGGGCCGCTGCGCAGAGCCAGTCCCAAGGCCCAGCCTGACCCAGGGCGGCACCCAGGAGGAGCACCAGATGGTCTGGGTGAGCACTTCCCGTTACAGCTCTCTCACCGAGAAAACCTTCCACTGGAGAGTGGAATGATGATGCAAACTTAGAATAATGCCCTCTTCTGTACTGTGCTCCAGGCCTGCGATCGGCTGTGGGGGCAAAATAAATAAGCAGTGCAACACAAACAACACAAACTCACACAGAAAATCGATCCCTAGAGGCACGTCTTGCCCAAAAGAGGAAGGAGAGGACAAAGAAGTCATCTGGAAGCCAGAGTCCCTGGGTTCAAGTTTCACTTTCCCCACTGTTGACATCCGATTTTAAGCAAGTTGCATTTGGTCCCGGAACTTCAGGGTTCTCACTAGCAGCAACACGGCATACACAGTGGCGGGGCGCCCCAGCCCCGTACTGGCCACGCAGGCCAGTCCGGTGCACTTTTGGTCTCCACAGGAGGACAGTTCTGAAATCGGGGCCCTGCTGGGAGGCTGAGCCGTGGGGGGCTGCGTCAGTTTCCTATTGATGCTCTAACAAATTGCCGCCCATTTAGTGGCTTAGAGCAATGCAAATGTATTCTCATACATTATTCCGAAGGTCAGAACTTAGAGATGAGTGTCACGGGGTATATCGAGTGGTCACATGGCTGGTTCCTCCTCAGGGCTCCGGGACAGAGTCTGTTCCTCGCCTCCTCCAGCCACTGAGGCTGCGGGCAGCCCCGGGCTCAGAGCACGGCTCCGCAGGCCCTGCTTTTGCTATCACGCACTTTTCTCTCCTCTGTCGTTGCCTCCCTCTCACAAGGACGCTGCTGACGGCCTCTGAGGCCTGCCCAGGTAATCCAGGGTACTCTCCCCATCTCCAAACTCTGAATTTCGTCACGTTTACAGTCTCCTTTGCATATAAGGTGACATTCACCGATTCTGGGGGTTAGGATGTGGATATTTTGGGGAGATTATTCAGTCTACTTCAGAGACAGACGCAGGCCCTCAGAAGGAAGTTAGGTACTTCTGTGGAGTAGAGGGCCAGAGGCAGGGGACCGGCGCCGTCCTCGCCCCGGAAGTCAGGGAGAAGATGCTGCAGTGAAGCCAAGGGCTTCGGGCATGACCAAAACTGGGCTCATCTTTCTGCTCTGCCCATCGTCAGCTGAGGGGTCTTGGACAAGTTACTGACATCCCTGCATCCCTTTCCTCATTTTTAAGCCAGAGAAAGTGATAGCTCACTGCCATAGGTACTGTGACGATTGGTCATAACTCTGAAGCACTGCACGGTGACTGCGGGTGTTACCACGAACTCCCTCCTGGCCCCTCCGTGGGTGTCTTAGAGTGCAGGCTGCTATAACAAGGTATCATAGAAGGGCGGCTTCAACTGCAGACATTGATTCCTCACAGTCCTGGAGGCTGAGGAGTCCAGGACCAAGGTGCCGGCAAGTTCCGTTCTTGGTAAGTCTCTCTTTCTGATGCGTGGACAGTTGCCTTCTTGTTGTTACCTTGACATGGTGGGGAGAGTGCTCTGGTCTGTCTTCTAAGAGCGCCGATCCTCTCGTGGGGCCCTGACCTCACAACCTCACCTAACACTGCCATTTCCCAAACGGCTGACCTCCCAATACCATCGAGTGTGGAATAGGCTTCACCACGTGGGTCGGCGCTCAGGCCATGGCCCTGGTGAACGAGAGCGCCCATGGAGCCGCTGCTGGCCCCAGGCTGGGCACCCACATCAGCAGGTCATGGAGGCAGCAAGTACAGGCCGCTTCCCCACGTTGCTGGGCTGTGACAGAACAGAGCTGTGGAGGCAGAACCTTTGCGGGGGAAGCACTTTTGGCAAAGCAGTGACAGTGAGGGACCAGAAAGGGGGGTGCTCAGGTAGCAGAGTCCCCGGAGGCCTCAGTCTCAGGAAACGGCAGTCACGTGGCAACACAGCCCTGGGGCAGGGACCCAGCGCTGAGCTCGCCTCAAAACTGTAAAACTCTTCTCTTGCCCACCATCTCTTGGCGCACCCCTTCTACCTTCTAGACCTTTCGTAGGCCGAGAACAGATCCGCACAGCAAGCGGGCTCTGGAGCCAGTCTGTTTGCACTTAATTCAATCTCTACCACTCACTGATTCTGTGACCTGGGAAAGCCGCCGTACTTCTCTGTGCCTCAGTTTCCCCACCTGTGAATTGGGGCTAATGATGGCAGCCACCATCATTACTGGAGTGCCACGAGGGCTCCGTGAGAAAATGTGGTCATTGGAAGGGCATTTCAGGGCCCCCACGAACTCTCCCCACATCAGTCCTCGCGCTCCGCCCCCCACCCCCTCCCACATCCGCCTCAGGGGAGATGGCCCAGTCGGAGGTAAGCCACTGCCTCCATGAAACAGCTTCCAGATCAGTTTATTACCAAAACACAGTATAAATGTTGTCCTTATGCTCGATAAACAGTTCCTTAGCCCTGCAAAATGAAACATTCCTTTCATTATGAAACGGAGGACCCGTTTATCCCGTGTCTTAAGTGGTATAAATAGACCGTGTGGCAGTCAGCAGAGGGGATGACACTGTTTGTTTTCACTGACTCAGGACAGGCTGACACAGCGTGCACCGGGGGACGGAGCGTGGCTCCTGCAGGGACCTGCAAATCCATCATCCTCGCCAGGAACAAGGTGCCCGGCGTCTGTTCTCAGGCTCTGCTTGCCAGGCCTGGGGGGGCGGGGAAATGTCGGGATTCCACCTGGCACCTTGAGGAGCCGGTGCTGAGCTTAATCTGGAGAAAGTTCTCCGCGGGAGGAAGCTGATGGACTTGGGCCACCTGTGACCCCATCTGAACCCTCCCCAAGATCAACCATTGCAGGGGCCCTCAGGCACAAACTTCCTTGTGATTTCACAGCCCAGAAAGCTGCCCAAGTCTCTGCGGCTGGGCTAGATGCAGAGCCTGCAGATCAGGGTCCAAGGCCAGGCTCCGGCCCTCCTCATCCGTGGGACACCTGGCAGACCCTCAGCTCTCTGGCCCCCATCTCCCATTTCTGCTATGGGGAGGCCTGCCTTACTTGCTATGATTGAATGAGGAAGTACATGTGTAGGTGGCAAGCTTTGCACTAATACACCCTGATTTTTCTAGAGAGGAAACACAGTTCCACAGAGAGAGAGTCAGTGGCTCATGGGAGATCCCAGGTCAGACCCAGGTCTCCTGATCCCTAGTCATGTGTCCTTTTTAAGTTAAGCATTGTCTCTGGAAAAACAGGGACAGGTCTGCAGAGTCCAGCTCTTGGGTGGGGTGCTATTCACACAGATGACGTGGTAGGTGGCAGGCACCCTTCAGGAGGGTGGGTACAGAACTGCATGGCTAGACCCCGTGGCTTGCTGAAGGCCTCTGCTCGGAACGAATGTGTTTCTAGGGAAGAGGCACACTGGCCCGCTTTATTGCACCTGAGTGTCTTCCTTGGCTGAAAATAGCAGCTGACAGAAACAAAATCTGAGACATCGTATGTACTGGGGTCTCAGGATTAGAAAGTGTAGAATGTGGGACTCAGCCTGGGTCAAGGGCTCTGCAGAGCTGAAGGGCGTTTTGACCTCACAAGCACCGACACAGGGAAGAGGAGTGGGAGGAATTAACAACAGAAAGTGGTGAGTGCTGAAGTCAGACAGCTGGGTGCTGAAGTCAGACAGCTGGAAGCATTTCCCAGAAGAGAGCTGTGAGCAAGTCACTTTGTGTCTTTAAAACTCACTGTTTTAATCTGTCCAATGGGTATAATAGTGCCTTGCTGCTCTGAAGAGCAGGGGCTAGACTGGAAGATCCCTGCCGGGCCACTCCAGCCCCAGATTCACCCCCGAGTTGTGCCAGCAGCAGAAGTCATTCCCTTCCCCGCTTTGGTGAAAGGGTGGGTGGGAAGCTGTACGCATTTTAGGATTCTGTCTTACTGGGGAGGCTGAGAGCCCCAGGCAGGGGGGTGGAGCAGAGAGTTGTGGACCATGGGGCCAACTCAGGGCCTAGGGGAGTAACTGGAACAGGAGGGAGGGCTCCTCCACAAACCTCGGAGGGCCAAGTTTTCATGCCATTGATCTGATGGGCAAACTGAGGCCCAAGTCTGGGTTCTGATCTGAGTGTTGGGAGGTGTGTGCATGTTGGGAGAGCGGGATGTCCAGGTGATTCTGGCACCTCCGAAGGGTTAAGGTTCAGTGAAGGAAGATGTTTATAGTGATAAACCCTCCAGAGGTAAGCCATTCGCTGCCCCCCAGGCAGGAGACTGGAACTGCTCTAGACATTTCAAGTGGATTTAATGCAAGAAATTGGTTACCCAGGGGGCTCAAAGGCTCAGAGGGCAAAAGGAAGTGAAGGTCCTTAGCCCTCAACCAGGAAGCTGCTTTGGTCCTGGGTGCCCTCGTGCAGCCCAGGTGCCCTGTTGAGGCACTGACCCCTGGGGGGACCTTGGGTCTCTTCTGCTGCACAAGCTGCTGGAACCGCCTCTGCTGCTGCTGGAGCCCCCAGGGCAGCAGCTGCCCTCAGGCACATGGGCCTGCCTCTGCTGGAGGCACTGCCAGGAGCAGGCTGAAGCCTTCTCCCTCTTCAGGTCTCACACCAATGTCTTCTATTGGCTGAGCCTAATGGGAAGCTGCAGCAGGAGAGCCTGGGAAATGTAGTCTTTAGGTATGATTCTGGGGAGTCAAGTCCAGAGAGCAGGGCACGGAAAGCCAACACACACAGTTGGACACATGTACCTCCTTTGTTCCACAATGGCCAGAGGTGATTGGATTTAAAGGTTAATTCTGAATCCAACAACCATTTGAGTGGGGGTAGTATCACGTCTGTTTCATGCATGAGGCTAAGAGAGGTTAACTAAAGTGCCCAGGATCACAGAGCTAGCAAGTTAACAGAGACTAGCGGTCCACAGGGTTCAGCTGAGGCAGGGTTTTATTTATTTATTTATTTATAATTTTATTTATTTATTTTTAGAGAGAGGGGAAGGGAGAGGGAGAGAAACATCCATCGATTGCCTCTTGTACACACCCAACCAGGGACTGAACCTGCAACCCAGGCATGTGCCCTGACTGGGAATCGAACCTGCAGCTTTTGGTTGCAGGATGATTCCCAACCACCAGAACCACACTGGTCAGCATGGGCTGAGACAGCATTTTAAACAGGCGGCCAGTGCAGCAGGACCCAGGGATTTGGATAGAAGCCTGGAAGATGAGCCTCATCAGGAGGGGGTGTCTAAAGCCTGTGCGGCCCCCGGGGCTAAGTTCTCCAGCAGGCTGTTGGGCAGGCAAAGGGCAGATGTGGCTGGGGCAGATGGGACTGACCACCACCCTCACTGGGGAGGGGAGCTCTGTGACCGTGGGAGCACACCAGTGCAGCTGTGGGTCACTGGGGCACAGGGTATTCATGGGCTGTTTGCCCCTGTGATTGGAGGAGGTGTGGAGAGTCAGAGCCCAAACCCACCTGGATGGAGAGAATGACCCGGTATGTGGCACCCCAGATTTGGGGCCACGGTCCTACACTAATCTTTACTTTGGCCTGCAGGGTGGTGGGGCAATCAGTGTGGAAGCAAGGGAAACGGGCCCAAACCCAGAGATCTGGGCTGGAATACAGCCCTGTCATCTCCTCACCAAGCAAGCTTGGGTAGATCCAAGCCCCTTTCCTGTGGGCCTCTGTGATTTGGCCAGAGAAGGACAAGGAGTGGTTGGAAGAAAAATCCTCAGAGGAAGGCCATGGCCACTTGGGGGCGACACTCAGCCCCCTTTCCTCCTCCTAGCTTGATCCAGTGTTTCTGCTCTGGATCATGGCAGCTTTTCCAATCCATGATCCATTTCCACATCTTATTTCTCTAGGTCCCAGTTTGGCCTTCTCTGCTTCCTCAACTGCTGGCTTGATCTTATTTTAATCACTGAAAAGGCCTTGGGGCTTAAGTGCACACCTTCGTTGACAGAGGAAAAGCCTGGGGGCAAGAAGGGAATGGGACTCATTTTAGGCCACGCAATTGGGATAGATGGAGTTTCGGAGCCTGGGATTTATGATTCCCTCTTGTAGTTCTTTCCTAACCAGAAGCATCTGAGAAGGCCTTTGGATCCCAGGAAGACTCTTCTTTTAGAATTGGAGCACTGTACAAACAACAGTGGGTAAATTTGGGAGAACCAGGCTTGACAGCAGCCTCCAAGAATTCTCCCCTCCACTCAGCCCCAAGCACTTGCCCAGTATGTCCTCACCTTATCTGCAGCCTTTCCACCTGTATCAGCTGTCTTGCTGGGTGGGAAACCAGGCCATAACGTAGTGACTCAAAACAACAGTTGATTCAGCTCACATGTCTGCTGGTTAGTTCTGCTGGTCTCCACTTTACACATCTGTGGTCCTCTGGCAGGTTGGCCGAGGGCTGGCTGGTCCTGGATGCTCTTGCTGGTCTGGTGATCACTAGTCAGCTAGAATGCCACGGTTTCTTTGTACGTGGTTTCCTATCCTCCAGCAGGCGAGCCCAGAGGCAGCACTGTTTGAAGAGTAGCAGGAATGAAAACCGCAAAACCTCTTGAGGCCTCAGCTTGGAATCGGCTCGATGTCTCCTTTTCTGCACGTTCTCAGTGGAAGCAAGTGACAAGCCAGGCCAAACGCAAAACGTGGTGAAATAGACTCCACCTCTTGATGGGAAGAGCTACGATGTATGGTGGCCTCCTTCGCAACCTGCCACACCTCCACAAACGTAATGCCTTCCCTGTCCTGGGGTAGATGCTGCAACGGCGTGCCCCAGTACCCACTCTGCCCATCTTCCTTCACATGCTAGAATGCTGACACTTATCTGGGCCCACAATCATGACTACATGTCCCAGACTTTCCTGAAGCTAGGATAGACTATATACCTGTTAGATCCTGGCCAATGAGATGGTAAAAGAACCTGGCAAATCCTTCGCCCCTTTCTCTTTCTTTCTGCTGCATGGATTCTGGATGCAATGGCTGGACAATGGGCAGCCATGTTGGACAACCAAGCGATACACTGAAAATGGCGAAGAAGCAAGACAGAAAGCACTTACGACCCTGGCGACTTAATGTGAGAGTGAAACAAACTTGTGTCTTTGCTAAGCCATTGTTATCTTGACATTGTTGTTACTCATGATCAAACCCAATCCTAATTAATAGACTTTCCTCTATATACAGATTGTTTTTTATCTTCCTTCTGTCTCTTATAATTGTCCCCATCCTGCAAAGCCCCTCCTGACCCCACTGCCCTGTCCCCGGGATTCTCAGCACACTGCCTGTTTGTACGACTCCCTGACAGCCACCCACCAATCTGGCCTTGGTCTTGTAGTTCTCTGCTTGTTGTGTTCAATCGGTAGCTTATATATTGTTGCTTTTATTTTATTGTAGAGCCAATATCTATAGTCTCCTTTATTGTAAAGCTAGGACCTATAGTTTCCTTTGTATTTTCTCTCAGAGTCATCCATTCATTCGTGCATCTATGTATCCATTCATATAAAAACATTTATGGAGCACTTACCACATGCCAGGTTCTGTGGTAGGTAGGCTCTGGAGACACAAAGGTGAACATAACAAAATCACAGTTCTTGTCATCATGGAACTGAGGGTTTAGTGGCAGTGAACAGGCTTTAAAGAAATAAGCAAACAACTATATAAGTACAAAATGTGATAAAAGCCAAAATGGAAACTAGCAGGGTCATCTGGTGTAGATCAGGTGCTTGGGAAAGGCCTCTTTGAAGAGCAATGCTTAAGGTCAGGTTGAGAAGTACAGAGAAACCAGGTAGGTGTTATACAAAGAGTGGCACTGCTGGAGGAACAGTATGTGCAAAGGCCCTGAGGCATAAAAAGAGCTTCAGGTATTTCAGGAGATGAAGGAAGGTCCCAGTGAAGGAAAAGCAAGAAAGAGAATGGAAGAAGAGTTCAGTTGGAAGCCAGGGGCCAGGTCATACAAGGCTATGCAGGCCATGGCAAACAATCTAGGTTTTATTTCACATTCAATAAGGAGAGTTTATGCACTAATATGGTCTAATTTTTAGGATCAGGTTCTCCTGCCTGTAAATAAAACCCCATGTATCAGTGGCTTAAATAACCCTGAGGGAAGGCAGGCCCCGCTCACAGGGAGGCTCTAGGGTGCCATTAGGGATCCAGGTTCTGACAGCTTTCTGCTCCGCCATCCTTGCCACATGGCCTGTTCTCAGTGCTCTTCACAGCTCTAGCTGGCTGCTGGAGCTCCAATCACATCCGCACACCAGATACAAGAAGGAGGGGGTGGGGGGCTGACTCAGTCCCTTGTAAAGAGCTTCCCAGAAGCCCTGTTGAGTAGCTTCCACTGATGTCCACTCGGCTTGGTTAAGGAATCCTGGGAAATGCAGTCTCTTAGCTGTGCACATCACCACCCTCTGTGCACTGGAGTTCTGCTAGTAAGAAAGAAGGGGAAAACGGGTGTGTGATAAATAATAAAGAAGTTTTTGTTGGAACTGAATTCACAGGAGGCATTCATTAGAAGCCTATTTGTTCCAATAGCTACACACAACATGGATGAGTCTTGAAGGCATAAGGCTGAGTGAATGAAGTCAGAGCTGAAAGATTTCTGGCTATGATTCCAGGCAAAACTAATACATGGTTGATAAAAACAGGCACTACTTTTGGGCGTCAGTGACTGGGAGGAGGCGTTAGAGAGCTTTCTGAGGAGCTGGAAGTACATTTCCCTGTGTGTAATGTGTACTTTTTTGCCCAAATTTTTGAAGGAAAAATAAGGATGCGCCTTATACATGGGTAGTACTAATTCCGTATCTATATAAATGTTGGGAAATGTTGAAACAGTTTTCGTACACTGCAAGCTTTAAGCTAAAAGTTATTAAATATGCCAAAAAGCATGGCAACAGAGCTGCTGAGAGACACTTTGGACCTCCTCCCACAGACGGTGTCAGCAGATTGCGGAGGCGACTGGAAGAAAAGCTTCTTCAGATGCTGAGACAGAAGAAGGCAGTGGGAGGGAAGCCTCCAAAGTGGCCAGAGGTGGAGCAGCAGGTGAAGACCTGGACTCTGGGGCAGCATCACCTGGGACCTCTGTTTCGACCAAGATGGCACGAGAAGAAGGAAAAGGATAGTATGAGAAAACATCAATGATTTCTCAGGGACGCCTGAATGGTGCTTCAACATGATGAAGAGAGAAGTTCTAAGCATGAGGACGCGAATGAAATTTGCCCCAAAACTTCCAGCAGTATCTATTCCAAGTATCTATGACAATCAAGTTTTGGAATTTCATTCGTATGTTATTGATCTTCGAAGTACTGACAACTCGGAACTGTCCCAAATCGCCAATATGGATGAGGCCCCACTCACAGTGACGTGCCATACGGCAGAACTGTGGGTGTCAAAAGAGCAAAGACCATGGTGGTTAGAACCACTAGTTATGGGAAAACGTGTTTCACTGTTGCTCTAGACAGTTGTGCAGAGGGAACGAAGCTACCACCTGTGAACATCTTAAAAGAAAAATGTTTCCAAAAGAAAAGATTCCAACTGGAGTTATTGTCTACATGCATGAAGAAGGATGGATGAATGAAGAAGGCATGAAAATCTGGTTTAACAGAGTCTGGTCACAAAGGCCTGGAGGACTATTTAAAAAACCAGCTTTGCTTGTCTTTGATGACTTCAAAGCCCATGTTACACAAAGTGCAGAAGCAACCGCAGTGAACTTGAAAACCCAACCTGCTATGATACCTGGTGGGCCAACCAGCCAACTGCTACCTCATGACATATCAGTAAACAAGCCCTTTCAGGCCCTGATGGAGAAAGAGTGGACCTCAGGGGTGCTGTCAGCTGGCAATGATTTAACACCTGCAGGCAGGATCGAGGAAGCATCCATCGCCCAGGTTTGGGGTTGGATCCAAAGATCGTGGAACGGTGTCAGGAAGGAAGCATTTGTGAAATCGTTTAAAAAATGCAGCATCAGCAACACTATGGATGGAACTGAGGACAATGAAATTTACTGGGATGAGGACAGTGACTCTTCAGAAGACACCAGTAATGTAGAGATTGAAGAAGACAACACTTCTGAGGTTGACAGTGATGAAGAGTTCTTGGCCTGCAATGATGCATAAATATTGTAAATTTGTTACTGGTACACAAAATTGCTTGTATTTGTACCTGTTCTTGTGTTTTGTAATTATTTGTTCCATAAAATTTCTTGTACCATAACATGTTTAAAAAATAAATGCTAAAGTTCCTTTATAATACACACAAAAAAAACCCAAGTATCTAAATATAAATAAAAATTGAGTTAAAACCAAAGATTTTTTTTCTGGAAGTTTGTGCCAAAAACGTGGGTGCGCGGTGTACGTGATGAAATACGGTGTCCAGTTCTTACTCTGGGTGGTAGTTGTAAGGTGGACACTAACAGAAGAACTTGGTGAGGCGTCTACTTACGCTTTTTAGTGCACACATGTGGTGTTCCAATAATTTTTTTAATATGTTGTTTTATTTTTTAGAGAGAGGGAAGGGAGAGATGGAGAGGGAGAGAAGCACAGATGTGCAAAACAGCATCTCGTTGTCTCTCGCACACCCGCAACTGTGCACCTGGCCCGCAGCCCAGGCCTGTGGCCTGACTGGGAAGTGAACCGGTGACCTTTGGGTTGGCAGGCTGGCATTCAACCCACCGAGCCACACTAGCCAGAGAAAATTTTTAAATAGCATATTCATTCCAGGATTTATCTGTCTACTAGAATTAACCAGAACATTTATATTTATATATGCTTTCTGGAAGGCTTTAGTGTCAGAACTATCACCAGCTTTGCCACATTCCCCTCCAGAACCCCAGCTGCGGCTCTCTCCAGTCTCCTGAACTGGGGGCGCCACGTCGTCCTCGGGTGTCCCCACTTTTACACCCCCTGAGGAGACGTCAGACTTTCTCTCTGCCTGGAATGAGCTTCACACTCCTTACCAGCATCATGCCCGGCCCACGTCTGTTCAATAAACAGACAACTCCATGACCTACCACCAAGCATTGCACACTCCCTGTGCCAAACCTTCCATCAGCCCGTCATTACCACAGGCTCTACGTGCTGTGGCAGAGAGGAAAAGACACCATAAATCCAGTCTACAGGGGTGTCTTATCTTGGAGTCAATGGAGCATTGGGGGAAAGAGATAGTAGGGAGGAGAAGGAGATTGATCTTATGGGAGCAAACCTGGGAAGGCTTCCTGGAGAAGCTGATACCCTGAAGAGGAAGTTGAAGACAAATGGAAGTTGCTGTTGGCTGGAAGGGGTTGAAGAAGGAGGAAGCAGAGAAATTGGTGTTGTGTGCATGTGGGTTTGGAGCCTGAGTGCCCTGGTGAGCACGGGGCCGGAGGGAGCAGTAAGCCCTGAGCCACAGTGCTGCAGCTCTCCCACCTGTCCGCCCGGGGGGTTGCTGGGCTGCTGGCCTGCACCACAGGCTTGGCGGGCTGGCCGCTGGGAAGCCCCCTCCCTCTCTCTGTTCTTCCCTCCCTCCCCTCCCTCTCCCCTCTTCTTTTCACAGAGTAGCCCTGAAATGACACTAGGAGTAGCTGCTTAAGCAATTTTGCCAATTAATGGGTCTCTGAAATTAAACCGCCTACACAGTCAGATAAACCTTCGCCAGGAGGGGTTTCAACAATTGTCTTCATGATAAACAGGCTTGACTTGCCTTCGCACACATTAATGAAAAAGCGACGGTGTCGGGAGAGATGCCCTTTCGTGGGGCATATCGACAACATCGTAATGAGGCTCAGGGAGAGAGATGCTGAGGCGTGGTGCTGCATGCTCAGAACTGGCCCTCTGGCTGCAGAGCCAGCTCCGGCTGCAAGCAGCTGGGCTTCTAGGAAAGAATATCAATGCCCCGCAGGCAGGGAGGCTGGATGGTCCTGAGGAAGGAAAGCAAAGGGCAGCCTGCGTGCACCGGAAGAGCAGTTAGGAGGACCTCCTGGAAGGGCAGCCTGGGTGGTGGCAGTGGCAGGCACACCAGGAGTGCTAAACGCTCCAGAACATAAGCATCGAGACCGCCGTCAACCCTCCTGCCACATAAGACCACAGAAGGACCTCTGGGTTCTTCTTCACAGAGTCACCGGGAGTTAGAACTGGGATGAGAATCCACTTGCCATCTACCCTCAGAGTTTGTGTGTATACGTAGTTTATAATATAATAATATAATATAATATAATATAATATAATATAATATAATATAATATAATATAATATAATATAATATAATATAATATAATATAACAACATAACATAACATCATATAACATAACACACACACACACACACACACATATATATATATATTTGCTTTCAGCCCCCCTTACCCGACACTCCTTCCACCATGAACAGGTCCCAGGTTTTCTCCCAGTGGGCACTGTAGTTTTACAAGGATCCGGGCTCACCAGATGGTGGAGACTGGGGAGTGGAGTACAGAAATAGAGCTGCATGGAAATAATAACATGTGCCAAAAGGAAACTAATAGCTGTGGAATAGCCACAAAATCATAGAGATGGCGATTTTCGTCTGCTGCCTTACTGAGCACTATATCAATTCTCCCGGTGGGTGTGTCCTGTTTTGCACTCGGGGAATGTGAGACGTAGCTGCTTACACAAAGTGCCCAAATTTACAGTCATTGGCAGAGTCCCGATGGAAACTGGGTCAATTCAACTCCCGAGTCTGGTCATTTTCTGCCCTGTCAGGGCAAGGAAATGACGCACACCCCATTCCGCTCCTGTTGGGTTAGTTCCCTCAGCTTAGGGCCTGAGAATTAAGTGAAACAAAGAATGTTCTTCTCATGTTTAGTGTCTCAGCTGCCTGGTAAAGAGAGCGGGAGAGGAGGTGAAGGAGGTGGGTGGAGGAGAAGGTGACTAGCCGGCAGTACCCCTGATATGATTGACCCCTGTACTGGGAGTTCCATGTGCCCGACAGAGCCGCTGGACCACGAGGGCCGCTCCTGAGGGCGAACAGAGCACTTTCTTCTCCCTTCACATCAATTTCGAGCTTCACGCAGCTCCTGGGCCACTGGTCCTTGCATGTACCCTTTGCACAGCTTAACTTTAATTTTCACAACCATCGTTGAGGTCACATAGTTTTCAAGGGGCCCAGGGAGGGCTGGAAAGCCAGCCATCTGCTGGGCAGCCAGGCTCTTTTCACAGGCCTCCCCTGCCATGTGGCCGTGCCCATGTCAAGTAAAGGGGCCACAGAGGAAGGCTGGGCTTTGTCACTGCAGGGGAACCAGTGCAGCGACCTCTGCGCCCCCCTGGAGTTGTCTTCAGCTTCAGTGCCAGACTCGCTACAGGCACAGGGCTCCCTACTGAAATGGCCCATGCCGGGCTGCCCCTCCTCACATCCTGCCCCCGGCACCAGCTCTTTGAGGGCTGGGCCTCACATCCCATCCCTCTCTCTCTCAAAACTCCTAACAAAGTCATTGTTTCTGAAATTCATGTACTTGCTCCACCTCTCCAATAATGCTAGACAATATATGATTGCGCCGAAACTACATTAAATGTAACACATAGCACCTACAGCTAAAACTGCATTTTTTCCCCTGGGAAAAAATCTGTATATGTTTCTCTCTCCTCGCTGTGCAATGGTGTGAACACATTCACTATTTGAGGGAAGGTGTCTGTTGTTAGTCTGGTTTTACTTGAGTGATTTTCAACCAAGCACACACATGCAGTTCTAAGTTCAAGGCCATGGCTGGGCTCAGACATGAAGACCATGGACTTGGGTTTGGGTATATCTGTTAGGGCAGAGCACACCAACTGTCTTTTTTCCGGCTTCACTAGCTCTAAGGGAGACATCTCTCCCCCCCACTGTTCATTGTCATTATCAGCACAGGTATCATGTGCTGGGGGCTCATGTAAACTTCACTTACCCTGGGGAAGTGGGTACTTCTAGTCACCCCATTTCCAGCTGGAGAAACTGAGGCAGCTGAGAGCGTCGATGTGTAGCCACCCATCATTCTTCTTCCCCCAGACTTTCTTCTACTGACAATGAGGCCCTCAGCAGTGGTGAGACTCGACCATGTAAGATGGGGACCTGCAACTTTGGCATCTCTCTTCAGCCTTCCAGCGGGCTGAGCCCCACGACCCCTGGCAGACACAACCAGCTGCCTGCCAGAAATTCATACTCCCAGCCCATAGGCAGGGCTGTCATTCAGCCAGGCACCGCACCTCCCAGGCTCCCCTGCGATGCCATGGGGCTACATGACAGGTTCTCAGCAGTGGGGAGTGAGCCTGTCACATCTGCCAGTGGGTCCAGGAGACCCAGAGGCCCTAGAGGAGGGCAGAGCCACAGGATGGGTGGAGCCTGGATGCCAGAATCACTGTGTGCAGGAGAGTTGCCCATCAACCTAAAACGCTTGACCCTCATCGAGAAAGAAGCATTCTATGTCACGCCCCTGGTGATTTCAAGGTCCTTTAATACAGTGACTAGCATTGGCCTCAGCAAAATACAACCATGGCCAATAAAGAGCCCAAGGTCCCTGCAAGATTTGTCTTCACCTGCATTTGCCCAGGTCGCACCTGGCCAAGGCGATCCCTTGTCACATCTTCATAAAATGTCAGCACCACGGGGCCTGCATGGAATCTCTGTCATGGTTGAGAGACAGTAGCAACCTGCCTGTCAGCCCGATTTCCTGTTCAGTGCCCGTAACACAAAGGCGGGAGGGCACTCAACACGCAAACACACACACTTGCATGGACACACCTCCTACACACACCGTGAGGGAACAGAGGGGAAGTGATAACATTTCTTTAAGCATCTCCAGGTCTGTGTGCATTTTCTTCCACGCAGTCCTTCCTCCCTGCTGCGCCTCCCTCTCCTGATACATCCCGAGTGAGAGACGGGGGCTGGGGCTGATGGAGGAGGGGCTGCCTGGGTCCCCAGCTCCCAGGCCCTGCCCCTGTCACCTTCGGCCACCCGGGTTCCAAGCCTCCACTGTGTTGGAAAAAACCTGGGCTCGGAGACATAAAGGCAGAAAACACAATGTTTTATGTGTGCTTGAGATGTTTATTTCCCGAGTTAACAACAATAATAAACTGGTTTACAGCTGTGAGTTTCACTGCCTTCCCCGGTGGGGCTCTCACCTGCCGTCTGCCTTCCGATCCTGTGCAACTTCCAAGTGCAGGGAGGCTGGCCTCACAGCTGTCATGGGCAGCCACCGCCGCCTGGCAGCTGGGAGGATGCAGGCAGGGGTCCCGGCACTGTACTGTTAGCATGCATCCTGCCTCCTTGCACTCCCCGTGGAGGGGACCACGCGCGAACAGGTGTTCCCGGGCTCTCACCTGTTATACCTATTCTGCAGGGCTCTCTTTCCAATCAAAAATGAAATAATGGCCCTGACTCAATAGGTCAAATAGTTGACGATTTGGAGGAAACCAAAGTTTGACTGCCATGGTAAGGGTTGACCTTCATGCAGGGCTGGGGCCAGAGCGAGATGAATGAGGCACCTGGAGTGGGAGCCCTTAGGAAGCGCACACTCTCAGGGTCAGGCATCTGTCTCAAGTCAAGTGCCCCAGGTCGCTGGTTGGTCTCCCCCTCGCCTGGCTTGTCCTTCCACAGATGAGCTCACAGGCCCTCGGGACCTTTGTGGCCCAGTCTCAGTTGGGAAAGTGGCCAGCCTTTCTTCTTTCCCTTTTCTATACCTTACCATGGCAGCTGGCAACCCCCAGCCACCCCTCTGTTCCCGATAACAGGTGTCATGGGCAGGAGAAACGCCGTGGCTGGGGCTCACAGACCGTGACCCTCCTCAGGACTGGGAATCGAGGGGGGCGCCTTATATTATTGTTTTTTAGAAAATTTGCTCAAAATAACTATCAACCTGTTGGTGCTAACTTCTTCCCTGATTCTAACGGCTCCTTTGTTTGCTTTGCCTGGTGCTTTTCTGTATGAGTTGTTGAAAAGTTTCGAAGTTCATCGGAGTCGGGGGCAGGTGGGGACAGTGAGGAGGCTGAGGGAGTGCCCTGCTCTATCTCCTCAGAACAGGGATTCTCAAACGTGAGCCACAGCAGAATCCCTGAAAGGGCATTCTGACTCAGCAGGCCCGGGTGGGGAATGTCCCAGGTCCCAGCTGGTCCAGAGACCATTGTGGAGAGCAAGACACATAAAATGGCATTGGTCTGGTTAAGACAGCATGAGGTATATAAAACCAAGTAGAGTCGCTCATGTCAACCAAGGCGGCTGCCAGTCAGCCATGACACTTTGGTTCAAAAGGGAAACTACCTCAGCCCTGGCTGCTGTAGCTCAGTGGATTGAGTGCTGGCCTGCAAACCAAAGGGTCGCAGTTTCAACTCCCAGTCAGAGCACATGCCTAGGTTGCAGGCCAGGTCCCCAGTATGGAGCAAGCAAGAGGCAACCACACATTGATGTTTCTCTCCCTCTCTTTCTCCCTCCCTTTCCCTCTTTGTAAAAATAAGTAAATAAAATATTTTTTTTTTAAAAAGAGGGAAACTACCTAAGTCAGAGTGGACCCATCTGGCAAGGAGACACACCTAAGATATCTGCACACGTGATCAGAACAGCCATGTCTGCAGAGCAGGACCATCCATGGATAGGCTCCTGGGCGAATTCCCCACTTGCCATCAGGGGCTCCCAGACACTTATCAGGAGACCCAGAAGGGTGGAGCATACCACTTCCAAGGTACAACTGAGGCAGGCTCCAGACCACTGCTGAGACAGCCGACCTCCGCACACCCGATTGCTGCTCTATGCCACGCCTATTTTCCCTTGGCATTGGCCACCAAGGCTCTGCCCTGCTGGACTGAGGACTTTGTCGGCCTTACTGTCCACCTGGCTCTGGAGATCCTTCCTTGCAAGATGCTGACAACTCCCTTGCCCACTCTTCTGTCTCTGAGACCTGCAGACTGAGACTCCGGGACTCGGGTTCATTATCCCCCATTGATTGCTGTGTGTGTGTGTGTATTTTTCTCTTAGATTGTTAGAGTGTGAGTAGGATATTAATGTATGTTGATGTTCTACTTTGAGTGAACCTGCATTCAGTAAAAGCTGAGTGAATAGCACAGTTACTGTGTGTGACCCTTGTCTGTTCCTTGGTGCTGGGCTGCTCAGCAGGCAGCTAACTGAGCAGTTGTCCCGCTGACTTACAGGAAAGACTGGATCATGAACGAACACATGCCTGTGATAACCACGTCTTGAAAACCACCACCCCAAGGTGTTCAGGGAGAGGAGCTCTGGAATCAGTCAGAACTGAGTTCAGATCTAGCTCTTCTGTTTACCTGTGTGTGACCACGGACAAGCCATTCAAAGCTCTCCGAGCTCATCATAATGACTCTCATGATGGTGCAAGTGCAGCGGTCGTGAGCCAGGAATTGTGCCTCGTTCTGTACTTGGCATCATCTCTTTCAATCCTCACAATTAGCTAAAAAGAGACTGGTGTTTTTACAGCTCCATTTTATGGATGCAAAGATAAAGGCTCAGGAGCTAGGAAAATCGTCCAAGTTCCCACTGTTTCCAAGTGGTGAAGGCAAGGATTTAAATGAGGTGAGTGTGGAGCAGACAGAGACGGAGCAGCAACTGTGGATGATGAGGACGGTTATGAGGATTAAGTAAGAAGACAGGCAAAGCACCCAGCACAAGCCTGGAGCTGACATCACTTGGGGTGGGGGCGCCTCAGCTCCCGAGAGGAGAAGGAGAAGACCCCGGATGAGGCAGGAGAAGAACTGGCTGAGTCCAGCCCAGGGAAGGAGAGGAAATGGGAAATGGCGGGCCGAATGTTGAGGAGCAAAGCAGAAGGAAGCGGGCACAGGTCTGTGGGCCTTCCAGCCTCGGGTGGGCAGCTGGGGCTCTCTTTCTGAGAGGGGGGAGGAGAACAGCCATTATCATGGTGGGACCCAAAACGTTCACCGGGCAGTGTCTTCGCTGTAGTGTCCCAGTCTCTCCGCCCTGTGCCCCAGGCAGGTGACTCGAAGTGTTTTCATAGCAGCCGTACACCCATCACAATCAGCCAGGATGCAGAGTACAGAGGCTGAGTCTTGTGATTTTTGCACACTCTTTTCTCAACCCACTTTGCAAAAGAACAATTGCCATTGTGGTTGCCCCATACTTTCATTGCTGCCATTGCCACGAAAGGAAGCAGACTCCCCTACCCCTGGTGCCGTGCAGGGCCCCGTAGAACGGGCGTCCTGGGGTGCGCCTTCCAGTCAGAGGAGCCGCAGGGCCCGCCCAGCCCCGGAGCCGGGATGACGGGACCCACCAGACCGGGCCTGCCTCGGAAAGGCTTCGGCCTCTGCTATGCTCCCCCTCGGGCAGGAAAGGGGCTCAGAGAGCAGCTGGTCAGTGCACGAATAAGAGGACTGTCACCCGGAAGGGGGGCGGCTCGGTGGGCTGGGTGTCATTCTGAGAAACAAAAGTCACCAGTTCAATTTCCACTCAGCATTTGCCTCAGTTGTGTGTTTGAGTTCCCAGTCGGGACGCTTACAAGAGGCAACCAATCGATGCTTCACTCTCATATCAATGCGTCTCCCCCTCTCTTTCTCTCTCACTTACCTTGCCTCTAAAAATAAAGAAGTAAGCTATTTGAAAAAAAGAAGAAGAGGCCTGTCTGTACAGGAGCTCTGTGTACCTGGGGGGCCGCCACTTTGGGATGGGCCCCCACCGTCCTCGCCCTAGTACCCCCTCTGTTAAACCACAGTTCCCCGTCCGCTAACCACTTTGTGAAGGAGAAACATGGCTGGATTCTGCACAAAATGAAGCTGTCAGAATATGAGTTCCCGAGTGGCGGGCCATGTCCATTTTGTTTGTCCTTTGTGCCCCCAGAAGCCCTCACTGAGCAGATGTCCAGTGACCCCGTGTTGGAGGAAGGAGAGGGGTCAGTAGTTCCTGTAACAGGGGCCCCTCGGCCTGACCCCCCCGGGTTTGCTGCTTTTCATGCTACTGCCTTCCTCCTCCTAACAGTCTCTGTGACTTGTACACCAGCAGGCATTTGTAATCAGAAGGAATCGGATGAATTGGTTTGAAAATGTCACTGCCCTTTTGGGTGCCGTGAGGGTCAGGCATGATGTCACCAACTGTGTACAGAATCCTGGCTTTGGTTAAAGAAGGAAAGACTGAACAGATGGAGATGAATAACGGAAAGAGGACGTCTCTCAGAGGCACACCGAGCCCTGTCCCTCACGGCTGGCGTGACATTGGGTGAGTCACTTACCTTGTCTCCTCATCTGGGAAATGGGATGAGAATTTAGAGTCTCCTGTGTGAGACAATGCACAGCAAAGGTGCGGGCTTGGGGCAGGTGCTGGAGCGGAATCAGCAGAGGGAATGAATACCTGTAATTACCATCTCCCGAATCTGAACGAAACTTCCCAGCTTTCGACGCAGTTTCAAATACATTGTAGGGCCGAGTGTCAATGATTACCAGATTCATAAAGGGGAGGTGAGCCCTTGGCCTGCCAGCCATACGTTCTATGGACTTCCAGGGAACGGGCAAAGCAGCGTGGGTCTGGTTTCATCACAAAGTGATGCGGGCCACGGCCATTCATCCAGTTCTGGTTCCGTCAGGAGCGGAGATGTAGTAAGTGCTGACTTGTCTGTAACAGCTCTGAAATTCCCTTTTTCACCGGGAGAGCTCAAAGGGACCTGCCAGGAAATAGGAAGAGGCTGATGGCACCCACAGGAAATATTTGCAAGCACAGTCCTGGTTTTCTGTATTATTTAATCCTTGTGTCTCTGTTTCTCCAGCTCTGGGACACACGCACATCCCTACAAACAGCAAGTGGTGAAGACATAACTGTTAGAAACATCCCTACACGGTCGAGTAAGAGGAAACGCCACACTCCTCCTGAACTATACGCCATTGAAGCCTCAGGTGGAGTTTGTTCGACCTCCAGACACTCCGCCCGCCGTCCCCGAGTCTCCCAGCACCACGAGCATTCCCCAGACCCATCCTCAGGGATGCTGACTCCGGGCATCTGCGTGGGCCAGGACTCTGCATTTGAACACAACTCCTGGGTGATGCTGATGCTGGGGTGGGGAACCACACCTTTTGGGGGCACTCTAGCCTTTCCCACCCAGGTATTGATTATTGCGCACACACATGAACCAAGCTAGCCTGGAAATCACTTTCCCCCCTTCAGCAATTGCATCCCTCGGGTTTCTTGCCTTAGAGGAAGCAGAGCATTGCCTTGACAACAGATGACTAATTTAGAAGTTGCCTGTGAACAGGTGGGAGACAGGAAGGAACAAGAGAAGCAACATGGGCAGGTGCCAAGTTGAAACAACAGGCTCTTGGCAGCCTGGGAGCGGACACTGAAGGGGGGGCGTTCAGGGCGGGGGCCGAGGGGTGCCAGTGAGGGAGCCCACTGCTTTCTCTGGCAGGAGGGAGGCCCTAATGAATTCTCAAGGGTACATCATTGAAGATCTGCCCAGGATGCCAATTTTGGAATGAAACTTTATTGAAAGAAGTTGTGGTCAGAATGAACACTTGGTTCTGAATAACTCATTTGAATAGGAGACTCAACAGGAGAAGCCAGCAGCTGGCTCAGAGGACCTGGCTGGCAGGTAAGTCCGGAGAGGGCTCACACCTGGCAGGACTCCCCCTGCCACCTGGTTCACAACCTCGGTTCTTAGCAAAGTCTCTTTGAGCCACGTGGGCCCAGCCCCAGGCCCTCTCAGGTTTCCTCTCCCACCCTTCCTCCCTGGGACTTCTGCTCCAGCCAGCCTCCGGCCACTGCCCAGGTCTCGTGATGCTTTCCCTACCTTGATTTATGAAAGTGACTCGGTCTGTCTAAATTCTGTCTGTCCCGCTAGGCCCCGCTCAGATCCTGCCTCCGCGGGGCCGGCCCTGAAGACAGCAGCGGAATGCGCTAGCCTCTCCCGCATCTCAGCCTCTCGCACCTCCAACTCACGTCACCAACTGAGCTCCCCGCACCTCCAGGGCAGGGACTAGAGCCTCCAGGTGGCCTTTGGGGAAACAGGAGCCTCACGACGGGACCTAAGTCATGGGCTCCACGCTGCTTCTTCAGTTGGGCTTCCCATCCGCGCAGAAGTGGGCGCCCTGGCCGCACATCAGAACAGTCCGGGGAGCTTTAAACGATGTTGAAGGCTGAGCCCACCCGCCCCTGATCAACTGAACCAGATCTCCGAGGGGAAAGCAACTCATTAAAAAGCCCCAGGTCATCCTGATGCACCGTGAAGGCAGAGAACCACTGCGATTGGCTGTTCCTCACCTTTGGCCGCAGAAGGGCCATTAGAAAATAGTGTCTCTTCCCCCGCATTTTCATATTATGGTTTCCCTGTGTGGTTTCTGCTATTGCTCTTGTGGATTTCACTCCTTTAGGAATGTGGGAAACTAAGCTGAGACTTGCTGAAGGCTTAAAGCAGCCAAGGACCCAGAGACAATGGCCAAAGGTGGAGAATTGATAGGACCCCACACCACGCTCCTGACAGGCACTGCTGAGCCATCATGACACACTTCCCCTCTGAACCAGAAGTGCCCCCAGTGTGCCACCGCCCGGAGCTCAAGGCAGCTCCGGTCTAAGGGACCCGGCATCCTGGTTGGGACCTATTTGTTATCCTCGGTTTGGAGAGGCAGTACATGGGGTTAGCAGAAGCAGGATGGTAGGTGTTTCGTGCTGAGCTTTGAAGGTTACATAGGGGAGGACAACCACGGACTTCCCCTTAAAGTCCTTTGAGGTACTCAGGACCTAACATGAAAGGAGACAGACAAGAAAAAGAGTTTCTTCGAAACGAGTTGCATTATTCATCTCTCTTAGGAATTGGGTGTGGTCTTTCCCTGGCTCCGTCAGCTGGCCTGGGGCAAGGAAAGCAGAACAGAGGGGAGGGCGTCCGATAAGGGCGGCATTAGTGTGCTTTTAAATGAAGTTGACAGCACTGTCAATTTCCCGATCACAGGAGCCTGTTCTGGAAACAACAAAGACAAATTCCTGCTTCTCTGGAGTCCTGAGATTCCCGTGGTCTTTTCCTTTCAAAGGCCAGACTGACCAATTGCTAACCTGGGCTCCACCTTTCAAATCGTATTCCAAATGCTCCTGCTCGTTCTTCTTACCCTGGCACTCAAGGTCTCGTACCACCTGGCCCCGACCAACCTTCCAGCTACCTGTCCCCACCCCAGGTCTGGCCATACCATCACCGACTCCCTCCCTCCAGACAGGACCCCTGTCTGGTCCTCAGGTTTCACCCGCACCTGAAATGTCCTTGCTTCCATTTCTGTCTGCTCAGATCTTCTCTACGTTAAGACCAACTCAGCTCCTCCTGCAGGAAGCTCCGCCTCACTGGTTTCCATCAGGTCTCCTTCTCCTGTGCTCCAGTGCATTTTGCTCAGTTTGTTCTTCCGCTTTTAGCCAAAGGGAGGGTACGACCATTTCTGAGGCACCTACCAAGTACCAGGCCCACTAATTAAGCAGCAGGTTCGGGACTCTGACTTTATTTAAATCTTATCAGCATTTCTATTTCTTAGATCTCACGATCTCCATGTTATTTATGAGAAAATTGGTAACCTTTGCAGTTCAGCCGTTTGCCAGAGACTGTGGAGCTACCAAGCACCTGAGCTGGGAGCAGACCCCACTCTCCTGTGCCTTCCCCGGTTCTGCTTTTTATTCCACCCCACCCCACCCACCTTTGCCTCCGGGGCAGAATTCCCCCTGGTCTGTCTTTTACACTGTATTCGGAGTCAGATGATACAGGTTCAAAGCCCACGTCACCTATTTTGTTAGAGTTGACTCAACCCCTCCCCTGGTCTTATTTATTCATCAAAGAGATCACAGTAGTACCCACCCCACCTCTCTCCAGCAGAGAGCACCTGTCTCCATGGACGGTGAGTCTCCTGGGCTGCGGCCCCGTTATAGTCACACCTCGAGAGCACTTGGCGGCTCTGGGTCTCCAACAGTTAACACTCAACAAAACCTTGTCATTTGATTGAGATCAAATTGAATGAGTCAATAGGTTAGGGGGGAAAAACCCCAGCACCTCCATTTGGGGTCCAAAATTAATTGTTGTCAACAGCACTGCCAGGACTGCGTTCTGGCCACACCCACTTGTAACTTGCTTACTATTTGCTTTGTTTAGCAAATTCCTTCACAGAGAGGGAAAGAGCCCGGGAAGGCGGGGTGGGGGTGTGGGAGATGCTGGAATTTGAGAAGGAGCTCAGATTGTTGGTGGAACATATTGCTGTCTGTGTAGGAAATGTTCACAGCAGTTACAACTTTGGATGAATGTGCATCAGCGGCAGCGCTGTAATTTGCCGGCGTGTGCCACGCTACACTCGGAGACTTGGCAAGATGGGTAATTATCTCCACATTATGTGCCTTGTCTCTTTCTCTTCTTAATTAAGTAACTAATCTGGTGGAGGAGAGCTCTGTTTGTGTTTGTTTGGCAGGTGCAGCCTCGTGACAGTTGTCTGGAGAAGTTTCTTGGAAATTTATGAGACTTTCAAAAAACAAACTGCTCGGAGCTGAGCCGACCTGCTGGAGCCTGGGAGAGTCAGAGCCCAGCCCCGCCTGGAGCACGAGGCGATGTGGCAGGTGTCACTTCTCCTGGACTGGGGGCTTCTGCTGGGCCCATCGGGGGTCTGAACTTCCAAGGGGGGTGGCAGCAGGGTGCTCCAAAAGGTGAGCGCTCCTTGTCGAAGGGAGAGAGGCCAGAGGCCAGGATCAGAACAGCAGTGTGTTCTCCCTTCTACCTTGTTTCCTTCTGGGTTTTCCTATTTGAGCAGATTTCCCCCTTCAGTGCTTTAAAGCTCTCGGTAAAGGAATAGATTAAACAAGGTAACCACTCATTAAAGACTGACCCCATGACTTATGGACAAACCTGCTGACATAAAGGTGCTTGCCTGGGCAGATGCCCCAGGCCAGTGACCCAGGGGGTGTTGGGTCCCCCAGTTCTACAGCGTGATCACTCAGCCCAGTGCAAAGACCACCATGCAGATGGCTTCTCCAGGCTGCACCCGGGCTGGCCCAGGAGGGTAGAGGGTGGTCAGCTTCTTTTGATGTCCACAGGTTAATTGCAGGGGAGAGGGGGAAGGGGCCAAGCCAGACAACGGCAGGGTGTCTCAGGTCCAGGGATGGCAATTGAAGGAACTATGAAGGAAGTGCTAGTGGCCACAAGGAATCTTTTGGGCACACTCGTGGGTCACAGACAATGTTGTCAATAATGGGAAGAGTCCATTGAACAAAAAACAGATACTGGCAGACATAGTGAGGTCTGCTCTCCTTGGACGGCTGTGCTGGCTGCAGGGGCCCTTGCTCTAAGTTCTATTTTCTGACTCGAGGTGATGAGCTTGCCTCCTGTGTATTTGTGCACCCTCCCACACGCACACTAGCTCAGTGGAATCAGCTGTCAGGCTCCTCCCATGAGTGGCCTGTCCCAGGGGGCAGTGTGGTGCTGCGGAAGGCAGAATTCTATGAAGCCTCCCAAGATTACCAGACCCCCCAGGGACACATACTTCCTCCTCTCAGTCCACCCCTAGTCTCGGTCCTGTTGCGAAGGGATCTTGCAGATGCAGTTAAGATCCCTAATCAGTCAACCTTCAGTAGAAAGATTATTGCATGGGGATGACCTAATCATGTGGACCCTTTAAAAGCAGAGTTTTCTTGGCTGGTTGTAGAGGAGAACGCCAGAGATGGGAAGCATGGGAAAGGTTCAATACACATTTTCTGGCTGGAAGATGGAGGGGGTCGTATCACAAGAAGTTGCAATGGCCTTCAGAAGCTGAGAGCAGTCTTCCTGTGGCAGCCAGCCAGTACACACAGTTCTCAGTCCTATAACCACAAGAACTGAATTGTACCGAGAAGACTGAGCTTGAACATGTCCTCTTCCTCAGAGCATCTACATGAGGACACAGCTTGGCCGACACCTCGGTTTTACTGTGTCATTCCCAGCCACCTGTGCTAGACTTCTGACCTACAGAAACTGACCTAATGAACAGGTGCTCTGGGAAGCCACCGTGTTTGTGCTCATTTGTTATGCAACAACAGGAAACCAGTACAGGTGTTAAGCCTCCCATGTGGCCTGTGAGAAAAGTTTCGTGAAGAGACCGCCATTTCTTTTATAATCCAAGCACACGGGGTCAGGGCCCCCAGTCCCGAGTTTGCCACTGGCTTGTTCAGTGATCTCAAGCAAGTCATGTCCCCTCTCTGGGTCTCAATACGCTCTTCTGTAAAAGCAGGAATGGCCTTCGGGCGTGGTCACTCCAATTGTGGCTGTGGACACGGATGGACTAAAACGAGTGGGTATGGTTGCATGGAAGCCTAAGGTCTCTGCTTTCGCGGTCAGAGCAGTCCTCCCTTGAGACCGTTCCCGTATCGCCGTATTCTGCTCAAACACCTTTTGTGGATCTCGATTGACTGTGGGGAGAAAGAGGACCCCCCTCTCTTTGCTCTTCAGGGTCTACATATTTCGGGTCCAGACTAACTTCTGACCCCAGGCCCCCTGCTCCCCTCTGCACTCCTGTGTCCCACCCACGGGCCACATGTCAGTGAGTGTGTTCCTCCTCTCTCCTCCATTTGCTACATGCTCCATCTCTGTTAAACACAAAATTAAGCATATGAACTTCCCATTTTCTAACTTAGCTCTAGCCCTGCCTGTTCGAGGCAGCCTTCCTTGCACTTCTGTACGAGCGAGGCACTTCTTTCCTGAGCATAAGCAACTCTCCTCCAACTAGCTTGTGGAGAAAAAGCGGGGACCAGAGATTCATGCAACTGTGGAATCTAAGGTTAACTTTAAGCACAGGCGGGTCCGGGGCAACAGGTCTTGTATTCGAAACGTTGCCTCTCCCTCTCCATCTCTTTTCATTGTTCCCCTCTGTCAGCCAAGGCCCTTCCTAATGTGAGGATTCCTTACGGCTTGTCATTTAAAAGCTAGATGTACGTATCTTTCTCCCTCGGTATCTTTATATTAAAGATCAGAGAAGACCATTTGCAAGTAGCAAGACAACACTCTGATTGGTCTGGAGGGTATCGAACTAATCATTGCATTCAAGTTGGTAGATACTTTTTTGATTGGTCAGAGTGTGTCCTGAACCAGTTACTGTTCAAATAGATGCCCTTCTCTGAGTGGTCAGAGGAGTATCTGCCTAAGCTTTGGTGGGAGGACTGGGCGGGGCTGATGACCTCACTCTGGTCCCGGGGGACTGAGGGAGGCACGGTGCTGGGAGGAAAAGCAGGATGCCCGAGAAAAGTGAAACAGCGGGGCTGGTCAGCCAGAAACGAGAAACGCCAGTCCTGTCCTCACCTTGCCCTGCTCTGGATTTCCATGAGCTTATCCTCTTTCCTTTTTTTTTTTTTTTTTTGCCATAATCACATACTACCCAGTGCAGGAGAAGCTCTGTGGCTGATTTTATCAATTACACAACAATTTATATATGCAGAGAAAATACAACATTGTTTTTTTTCATACCTAACCAGATTTTCCTCTTAATTTTGGTCAGGAGGGAAAAAAATGAGCTAATTGTCTACTACGATTGAATATAGTTAGCTCTGATCATTTTAAACACTCCCATTAGGAAAGTTTTTTTACTCATCTGAGTAACAATAATCAGGTGTTGCCCTTGCAGGGATGAGGGTCCACGTGTGTGTATAGAGAGGGGCTTATAAATCTTTATTACCCCGTGTGACCAGGGGGTGAGCCCCGGAGTCCCTGAACTTCTTGCTGCCCCCGCCCTGTCCATCTGGACGTTATGTGTTCTGGGGGAAAGCCCACCAGCACCATGGGCTGACTCAGCCTCCCCTCACCCACCTCCAGACACATTCCTGCAGGGGGTCCAGCCAGTTCTGTGTCCAGCCCACTGGCCTCAGCCCCCTCCTAGCCGCGCTGAGGCAGTAGACCATACAGTCGGTAGGAGAGGAGAGGTTTACACTCAACACATCTCCCCTCTCTATGTCCAAATCTTTACTGAATGTTAATGGCAAGCAAGGCATGTGATTTATCCACCCATTAGCAGGACTTCATGGACTAGAGCAGTTGATATGCTAATGAGAAGACAAAGGAATTTAGAAATCCTCTTTGAGACAATAGCTTGGCTTACAAAACTATTGACGCATAATCCTATTTTGTGATCTTGCTTTCTGCATTCCTTTCAGGCAGATAGTTTCCTGGGATGGGCCAAGGAGGTTGCCCTCCAACAAGGCAAAAGAGAAAGCACATTAAAAATTAAAAACATCAGCCATGTGTTTCCTCCTCCAGATTGCCTGCTCCTGGAGGCAGGAGCCACACGGCACCCTGCGGCACCCTGCAGCACCCTACGGCACCCTGCGGCACCCCGGGCACTGCCCTTGCTGAGCTTGCTGAGTCACTCAGTGACTGCTCCCTGGCCGGGCAGAGCTTTGTTCTGTGAGCAAAACTTGCATCACTTTATTTTGTGAAGTGCCCTGTGCCATTAACATCATTAATTAATTCCTTCAGCAGGTAGTTACCAGGTACCTGCTGTGTGCCAGGTACTGTGCTAGGCACTGTAGAAATACAAAGATGGATTGAAGTTGGAAGGCATGATGTTTGCTCAAACACCTGCAATTCAAACAACTGCCTCAAGGTGGAGCGACTGCTGGGTCACCAAGTGGATGTTAACCATCCTACGGGGGTTCCTACCCACCTCCCTGTGCTGCCTCCTTGAAAGCTGCTTGAAGTGTTCGGCAGATTTCCAATGCTCTGTTTCCACTGCACTCCTCGTTGCTGTCAAGCATGCAGAGACCTCTGTTTCTTAGAAATGTTTAATGTGTCACTGACTGACCTGATCTATAAATATTGGTGCCCGCAGTGCCAACTCCCTGATGCTTGATGGGGAGGCCACCCTGGAAGTGCGGTTCAGTTGAGCACCTGATTTATTTCTTAGGTTACAGACCAATGAGAATTCTTAATGGAAGTCGCTTCTTTAGTGACCCAGGAAATGTGGAGAGGGCTGAAGCTCTCTAAATCCTTTCCCGTTTGATTTTTTGACCATAACTGATTTGCACTTCATGGTCTACCCGCAGAGGCAGCCGTGCCTGGGGATTGATTCTGGCTTCGAGAAGCCTGCAAAAGCTGAGTGTAAATTTCAGACCCATTGCAGCTAAAATAAGCAAATGAGGCTGCTGTAATTTTAGGACAGCAAATGGATGATTGCAGAGTAGAGCACAAAGATGCTGTTTTTGAAGACAAGGGGAAGGTGATAGTTTGCCAAAGGGCTTTGCCAGAGATGACCTAACCGCTGAGCAATTTGGCATGGGAGGGATACTAAACTGGGAGAATCAAATTTAAATTGGAGGCCAGGCTTTGCCACGGACTGGCTGTGTGACCTTGAGAAAGTCAACGTCCATCTCTGGAGTTTCCTTTATTGAGAAAACAGTTGGACTAAACAATTTTCAAAACTCTTCCCAATTTCAGGAAGACATGGTTCTGTGGTCCAGCTGAGATTTGGCACATGTGCAGGTCTGCTTAGGCTTCAAACTGGCTCATTGCAGTGGCCACAAAGTGCTGTCGTTGCCAACTTTATACGTACATAGAGAAAGCAGTTACCACTCAGGAGGGGCACGGTAGGGTGCTACCTGGTTCTGTGTCCAATGAGCCTCTTTTTAAAGCAAGTTCTAGAGATACGATTGGATTAAAGCATCACATGTAGGGGGAACGCTGGCCCATCCAAAGGGGAGAGCGGACAGGATTCTGAAACTGAAACTTGTTCTTGCCCTGCTGTTCACCGGCTGTGTGATCTTGGGTAACTTTCTCTGTACTCAGCGTCCTCTTCCAATGAGAAGATTCTCTCTAGAGTCCCTTCTAGTTCTCACACGCTACCGCGCCATGATCGTGTCAGGCAGTGCCTCCCTCATTAAAACAAATCATAAAACCTTGAACTCTCCAGGGCTCGAGAGGAGCAAAAGGTTCTGAAACACAAACGTCTCCCTGGGCAGCAGAAATCAGAGTGCATCCTTCAGGGAGGCACCACTGAGTGAGAACCGATGAGAAATCGTTGAACAGCAACCTTCCCTGGGGGCTTTGGATTCCGCTTTAATGAGACCTGCTGCTCCTCACAGAATTCACCGGTCAGCCATGGTGTGTGGCACGAAACCAGACTGGGCTAGAGAAAGTCAGGGTGACGACTTCATCACAAACCGCTATTTACCGGGCACCTACCGAATATCAGCCTCTGGTTCTTGTTCCTTGTGTTGCCAAAATCCAAACCCACCTTCCACGGTGGGTCTTGGTGGGAGGCAAAGCGTTACCAAAGGGCGAGTTGCGTCCTCCCCAGCACTGCTGGAGGACTCGGGCGTGGACACGTGGCTCGGGCCCCATCGGTGCTGCTGCCTAGACTCCGAATCATAAGCGATTTGAATAGACTCACGGCAGTGTGGCGGCAGGACCCCAGCCGGCTTGTTCTTACTAAAACCTGGTTGTGTTGTCTGCTGCTTGGCTGCCTGCAGCTCCCTGAATTTTCCCACTTTCCATGCCTTATTGTTTAGATTCCTGTGGACCCTGAAAGTCCTTTCTGCTTCTGGTAATCAGAGCTGGTTTCTATTGTTTTCAGCTCAGATTCTGAGCTGATACCTGGCTCTTACTTTACCATGACCCTCTGGGGAACTATATCAATACCTACTGGTATCACTGAAAAACTTGGTGCTGTCTCGCCCCAGTTCCTGTGATGACCAGTTCTGAGCAGTTTTAACCAGCTTTGCCCTGTGCTCTTACTTCCTACGCTGGGGCTTCTGCGATTCCAAAGCGCGAGGCATCTGGGGACGCCAGTGCGGCAGAGGCAGCTGTGGAGCGGCCCGTGAGCAGTGAGGGACAGAAGCCAGAGGAGGAACGTTCTCTCCACTCTTCTCCCAGGTGAACAGTTCCGTGATCCAGTCCATAGGCCTCTCAGAAGGCCACCCGGCAGTGGCCTGTTCAAGAATATGGAGTTATACAAGAGTCCCATCTCGCAGGTTCCTTTGGCTGGTCCTTCACTCCTGTTCTCTGGGTCCCTTGCAAAATAAATGAGCTGTTTCTTGGGCTCGGCTTTGGGGGTTGATGGACTGAGGCTCAGACAGGAGCTGAGCCTCGGAGACATTAAGGAGCTTGTTCTCGGATCACGCAAAGCACAGAATGAAGGCCTCAGCCTGGATGACTTTGGCTCCCTAGTGTCTGACCGTTTCCTTGCCATAGTGAGTGGGGAGAGCGTAGGGCTGGTCTCTGAGTCAGCGGCAGGGCGCTATCCTGGTTCTAGCAGACTGGTTCTGCTTTACCATGTCCAGGAGCAAATTGCCTGCAAAAATGAAGACATTAGCACCAAGCAGCCCAGTGGTGTTTACTGAGCAGCAAGTGGGCGGCTGTCAGACACCGAAGACCAGAGTCTGGGTGCTGGAGCGGAGATGCCAGAGTGTAGCAGGGAGAAGGGGCTGATGACAAAGTTTCCTCACCTTACCACAGCCACGGACTGGGAGGCACTCTGAAGGGGAGCACGGGTCCAGGCTGATAAGGACGAAGAAGCGGAGGAGGCAGGGGCCATGGTGGACATCTCTGGGTTTGAGTCCTGCTGTCAGCACTTGGTGGCCCTGGGCACATCGCTGGACTTCCCTTTCTTTAAGGACACCTCTCCGTGCGTGTGTGCCGTTCCGTCTCCCTGTCCCTGTCTCTCTCATCCTGCCAGGCGCTGGGGGGATTTCCTCAGAGGCGTGGCTGTGCGTGACTGCTCCACCCGGTCTCGCTCCCATCGCTGATCGCACCAGTGGCCACTGTCCAAACAGTGCCATCCAGGTTCTCTCCTCTTGCCTTCGGAATTTGGTCTAAGAGACAAAGTTTCTCAGGGGCCAGAAGCCATGTGTCCGTGGGTGGAGAGGGCAGGCAGCTGTGATTTGTGCAGCAACCCGAAGTGGAGAGAGAGCTGGTCTGCAGAGAGCACGAGGCAGAGACTCAGGGAAGGCTGCAGGTGGGGCTGGGGCAGGATGTTGGGCGCTGTCAGACCCGCTGCAGCGCCTTCCTGAAGCAGCATCCTGCCTGTGGGTGCTGGGAGGCACTCTGTATCTTTACAAGACGCAAACAAGCCTTTTTTTGCTAAGACTAGTCTAACTTCCATTGCTTACAATCCAACAGTCCCAACCAAGGATTATAATCCCTGGAATATAATCCCAATATAAGGTTTATATGGAACACATGGTCAGAGCTGGCAGCAGCAGGGCAGGCCACAGCCAGTGGGACAGACACTGTCAGTATGCTCCGTTTATCAGGGAAATGCCCTGTGGTCTCTTTTAGACCTTGCAGCTGACTCCCGGCCACTCTTCCCAAACCAGTGCTTTCAAAGCATTTCTTACAGAGCCTTGCCTTAGTGAAGGATCACGGCCAACACGCCTAGGAAATTTTGCAGGCCCCAAATACACAAATCAGTGTTTCCCAAAGTCTACCCGAGATCAGTGTTTAAAATGATGATCCTCCAGCAGCAGGTCGGGGCTATCCCCTGGCCAGGATGCTGCAGGTCTAAGAGCCCCTCTTGGGGCAGCAAGGGCTTAGGCTCCCGTGTTAGGAATTACAAATGAGTGGCCTATTGGAACCCCAAATCAACCAGCAGGGTTGAACCCAAGTACGTATCCGAAGCAGGGGCAAAAAACTCACTAGTTATAATTAATGAAAAAAAAATTGAATAGCGCATCCTTGCTAAAAACAACAACAACAACATTTTATTTCTTGCAATAGTGCACAGGGGATAATTGGTCTAGCAAGGAAAGAATAGATAAGCACACATTGTAATTAGCATATCAATGACCAATCACTAAAAAGGGGTTTCTGAAGAGCTGGAGGATGTTTGAGCAGTTTTTTCTCTCCCTTGCAAGTTCTCACCTCGTTCAGGTATCTCCATGTCCTTGCATTTCTCGTGTGGGCGAGCCTGCGTTACTGAGCAGCAAGGGCAACACCAGACGTCGCCTGTGGCTGCGGCAGCAGCGCTCAGACTCCTCAGCAAGGCAGCCCCACTGGCGGTGCCAAGCTCCTCACCGAAGACATTGCTTTTGTTTTATTTCCTCTTTCAAGAAACTGACATCTTAGCGCCTCATATCCATCTTAGTTTAAACAAATGTTTTGATTACATCTAAGTGAGAGCCCAACAAAAGCTGTTGGGACTGAACTGACGCATTCGCTATTAGTTGTAGACAATTTGTTCTAATATTGTCTGGAATCATCCGTTTACACACCCATACAGATTTGATTACTTTACTTGTTTCATTAATCTTTATTTGTTTAATCATCTGTTTAATCTGTTTAATCATTGGTTTAAGTGGAAAGATTACATGAAGATGTTTAGCAGTGGCTCCTACAGGCTTTCTGACGTGGAGCCCAAGTTCTGTTCCGACTATTTATTGCGTTCTTTTATGGGGCTTCATGATCCACTTTATAGCCTGTAGGATGCTTCAGGGAATTCAATAATTCAGCAGTTCTTCACCATTGAACATGATATATTTTTTAAATGTTATTTAAATAAGGCATATTTGTGGAATATTTGGGCTCCAATTCTGGGCTTATGGTTCCTCCTCTCCTAAACAAATGCAACATTTAAATTGGCACCGAGACTATTCTTTAAGCAATTGGGAAAGTCTGGGAGATGCATGTTCTCAAGGATGAGAGAAGGATTTCTTCCCTTTAGGCTTGTTTTCTGTGAGAGCCCAGGCAGTGCCCAAGAGGTGATGTAGCACTGTGACTCTCAGGAACGTTGCCCACCCCCAACCCCCGCCCCGCCATCCCGCCTGCCGTCTCATGATTGTTTTCCTGAAAAGGCTTCCTCCTGGGCACCCAGAATTCAGAGTTCATGTGCTACCAGTTCCTGAAGCTACTTTTTTCACTCCTGTCTCTACCTGGGAAGTTCCCTGTATTCCTTTTAGTCATTCTTTTCTTTTTCCTTTTCTTTTCTATTCTTTTCTTCTCCTCTCCTCTCCTTTTCTTTCTTTGTTTCTTTCCTTCCTTCCTTTCTCCCTTCCTTCTCCCTTCCTTCCTTCCTTCCTTCCTTCCTTCCTTCCTTCCTTCCTTCCTTCCTTCCTTCCTTCCTTCCTTCCTTCCTTCCTTCCTTCGTACTCCCAGAGGAGCTGGCCAAGGTGGTTCAGAAGACTGTGGGAGAAGCTGGTAGCTACCTTCCTGGGGACGCTGTTCCCAGATGGGGCCCTTCAGCATATTATCAGGCTGGGGGCATCACTGCAGTGGCTTGCTTAGTGGAGATGCCCAGGAAACTCACAGACTTGTAACTGCAAACAGGGCCTCCGCCCTCTGAAGCTTTCCGTCTTTCATCAGACTTTGAACTCAGACTTTGAGGTGGGGCTGCCAGCTGTCCAGCAAACCATTCAGCTGATTTAAACACTGGTGCTTAGTGGGGGTGAGTTGCTGTGGTCCATGAGAAAACAGAAGCAAGGGGTCTTTCCTTATGCAAAGATCCTACCCCCCTGCTCCCCACTACTGCCAGTGGAGGCTCATTCCCCTGGTAACAATGTGTCTAGGTTAACAACTTCTCTCCTAGACTCTGAATTGGTACCAGGCTTTGAAACAGAGAAAAATTAATTCTGCTGGTTCCTTGTATTTAAAGGGAGGTGGAACAGGTGATGCCTAGGTCCATAATTAGAGGTCCTGATGACTATGGAAGCGAGAGAGGATCTTTAGCAATTAGGGGAATTCAAGGAAGAGGGAGGAAGACAAGATGGACTTGAACAAAGGGACTACATACAAAAGAATACAGTCTTTTCTTTATGTGTAGTTGTCTTTACATATGATGTTTTAGAACAAACTCTACTAATTATTGTGGCAGAAACCACAACAGGGGTAAGGAGCGAGGGCACATTGGTAGTGAAGGGGTACAGAGAAATTTTGAGGGGGATGGAAATGTTTTATATCTTGTTAGTGGACAGTTGGGTTGTTTCCATTTTGGGACTGGTATGAATAAAGCTTCTATGAATATCCTTGTACAAAGTCTTCATATGGACATATGTTTTCAGTTCTCTAGTGGTAGAATGGCTGGATCATATGATGGATGCATGTTTAGCTTTATAAGAAATGACCACTAGTGTTTTACAAAGTGCTTGCGTCCTTGTACATTCCCACCAATGGTGTATGAGGCTTTGACTTGGCCCATGTTCTTGCCAACACTTGGTATTGTCAGTCTTTTAATTTTAGACATTCTAGGGTCGTAGAGTGCTAGCTCATTATAGTTTAATTTCTACTTGTCTACAACTAATGAGAATGAGCATTTTTATGTGCTTATTGATTTTTCATATATCTTTTTTGGTAAAGGATCTCTTCAAATCTTTTCATCATTTGAAACTTTGTTGTCTCTTATTGTTGAGTCATATTTTTCTTTTTATATTTTAGATATAAATCCTTTGTCATATACTCATATTGTGAGTATTTTCTCCCACTCTGGTTGCTCCTTTTCATTTTTTAAGTGATGACTTTTGAAGAGCAGAAATTTTTAATTTTGATAAAATTCACTGACTTAATTTTTTTCCTTAATGGTTTGTGTTTTTGTGTCTTATCTAATAAACCTTCACTCACTTTTATCTAAAAAAACTGCAATGTTGAAAAAAATTTTTCCTATATTTTCTTCTAGAACTTCTGTATTTTTCACTCTTATATTTAGGTCCATGATCTACTGTGTATTAAGTTTTTGTTTCAGCATGTCTATTTTTGTCTTTATACATAAATAAAAATTTTGCTGAGTATTCAATTTATAGGTTACTTTTCCATTTCCAAACTCTGTAGATATTTTTACTATGTTTTCTGTCATAGAATATTTCTGCGAAGAATCTTTTTTTTTCTGTGAAGAATCTTTTTTTTCTGTGAAGAAATCAGGAGTCATCCTGATTTTACTTGTTAAAGATGATTTATATTTTCAACCAGAATAATCTTAAGATTTTTGTATTATTCTTAAATGTTCAATAATTCATCAAGATGTATCACGGTATTATTTTTCTTCATTTCCCTCCTTTAAGGTATAGTTATAATTTTTAATTTCAGGACAATTTTCTTCTAAGATTTTGGAAACTATCTTCTTTATTTTTATTTTAAGTATAAGGGTTTTGTTTTTTTTAACTTAATTATAAAGTTTTAGAAGAGATTTTGTGTTTCTCTTATCTACTCTTTCATATCCTTTCGGAGGCTAAGAAAATGATTTAGAAAAGTAATAAATTCTTCCCTGGAAGAATGTAAGTTCTCCGAAGAATGTAAGTTGGAAATAAAAATAGATATGTGTGCTCCACTCACATAAGCACACATGACTGGAATATGTACATGGAGATGCTATGTGGTTATCTCACCTACACGTGTTTCCTTTTTGGTACGCTCCTCTATTTCTATTTTGTCTACAATGAGCATATATTGCTTTCGTAATAACTCCCTACACTCCTGGCAGAGTTCTGGGAGCAGAGAGGACGCAACTCATTCAATAGTTCATCTACTCTACATTTGCTGAGCACCAACTTCCCTTTCACCAGAGACTTAACAGTTTTCCTCTTATTCAGGCTGGAATTGTGATTCCAAAGAGAAAATGAAGGGTTGGAAGTTTGGCCGCTGGTGTAAGCAATCTCTGAAATAGAGGAAGTGTCCCTTATCCACGTGCCCTGGAGGCCTAGGTCCTGGGCACTTCCCTGTGTGAGGCGGACTGGCTGCTGGGACAGGTCAGCCTGCAGATGTGTCTGACTGACCAGCACAGTGGCTACTTTTTATTTTTAGTTTTTAAATTTCTGAGCCTGTAGCTGGGAGACGTGCTGCCAGTTTTCCACCGTTTTCTCCGCCTGCCTCTCCAGGGTTCCTGGGTCTGCTTCACTCACTGATGTTGCCTGACTGCTGCTCCCTGTAGGCATCTGAGTTCGTGACCTTCTAGTCCAGGAGAGGGCACAGGGGTGTCCCTCAGACGCTAAGACAAGCTCCTTCATACTTTACTTTTCTTTATTTGTATTCATGTACTTGTACCCTAAGACCAAAAAAGGGAGACAAAGGTGAGTATACATGGCCTGCAGCGTCATTTGCAGTCCATGGGGAGGGGCGGCTTTGGTCCTGAGCTTCGCAGCAGCTAAATCAAAGAAGGCAACCCAACCAGTTGTACAGTTCAGACCGTCAATAAGTCTAGAATGAACTATTTGCTTAAGAGAAACAATGGTTTACTTTAAACTCAAGCTCGTGAGATGAAAACTGCCTTTCTATGCTTCCCCTAGATGTGGGAGCTCAGAACCCAAAAACGACCCCAGAAGAAGCTGTACAAATATACTCAACGTACAACGTGTGCCTAGGAAGTCTGACGTCTACACAAGCTAGCTGAGCGGAGAAAGGATTTTGAACGTAGTATACAGTAACTTAGGACATCCTTCTTTCCTTCCTAGATAGCATTGCTATTTTCTATGTGAAAACTGAAATATTTCATCTGTATATAGAAATTAGCCTGATCTCTGTGTCCAAAGTCTAAAATAAATGGGATCATGAATATATTTTTAAAGTAATTCAATTTCTTTTGGTTTTTTCTGCCTAGTTTAGTGGCCCAGTATAAGAGAGGGGGCAGGGATCATAGTTAGTGACTGGGAAGTGAGGTATCTCCAATGGAAATACCTGGAGATTTGTTAACAAATACCAGTCCCTGGGTCCCAGCTAAATTTTGAATCTCTGGGGTGTGGTCAAGAGAATTATTTTTGTTCAGAAGATCTGGTGACTCTAAAGTGCAGCCAGGGCTTTGAGCTCTGATCCCTTTGGGCCAATGCTTCTCCCAGCTGAATGCATGAAACCCACCTAGAAAGCTGGCTAAATGCAGATTCCTTGGCTTCACCCCTCCCTAGTTTAGTAAGCCTCTAGAGTGAGGCCAGCATTAACAAAAAACAGAGATAGTCTCTCTCCCCGCCTAGTATCACAAAGTACATGATGTGTCTTAGCATGTGGAATAAATGAAGAATAGAGCAATTGGTAGAAATGGCATCAGAAACTAGAGGAAAAAATTATAGTAGAAACCTGGGAGGATGATCCTAATTGAACACAAACTTTGACTTTATTTCTTCTGTAACCATCTCCTACGTCCCTGCTACCCTGGAGCATCATTCTTACGTTACAGAACTTTGCCAGCCACAGCTTCCCTCACCGGAAAAATGACAGAGTAACCCGTGGTGCACAGAATGGTCTGCCTCCATGGCCACTGAAGGGGAAGGGGTGGGGGGGACTGGCCATTTCTACAGGAGCCAGGGGTGGGTGTAGGCCTCCCTCTCTCGCCCTGCTGCCATCATCACGTGCTGCGGAGCCGGGAGGTGAGCTTCGGATGGAAATCTCCCAGCTGCCTGTTGCCAATGCCTGACAGTTCATTTCACGTGGGAGGTTCAAGACACTTCTGTCTTAAGCAGGCACTTCCCATAAACCAAGCGATGGGCTGGGAACTGTCTAAAGCAGCGAGTCAGCAGGGCCGGCGGGAGCGGCGGCAGACACGCAGCGCCCTTGGCTGCTCCCCCAGCCCGCCGGGCAGTCTGAGGCCCAGTTGAAGGATGAATTTTCATGTGACGTCTGTGTTTTCACTCCGAGGGACTCGACAGGAGCTGCTGCAATATTTCACCAGCTCTTGTGTTTGTCGGCTCCACTAATCATCAGCCTCAATCACTGGTGCGATATTTTATGAATTAATAAAAATGATCGCGGGAAGTCCAGGGGGACCTGGAGAAGAAATGTGCGCAGTAGAATTTTAATGAGCACCGTGGGGAATTTCCACCCTTTCTCGCTTTTTTATTCTATCTTCCCTTCTCTCTTCCCCGCCCCTCCCTAAAAATTTTTCTTGCCCACCTTCCCACTGTGGCCCCTCCACCCCCCACCTTTAGCAAAATCATAGCTGGAGTGGCTCTAAATCGCTGTCACGCAAATTAGGTGTTTTTCCTCAGCCTGTTGTTTGGCCCACAACACAGCAGCCAGGGCCCCGAATGTGCCCTGCGCACCTGCTCTCTGTCCTAATTGAGCAGATGATCTGCCGATTTGTCATGCTTAGCTCAGTCCCCCTTCCCCGCGCCCTTCCCCCCGACAGCCAACCCTGGCTCTCCTGCAACAACGGGCAGATGTCAAGCCGTGTGTGTGTGTGTGTGTGTGTGTGTGTGTGTTATGACAGATCTTGTACTCATTATTGAATAATTCATTGTTTCGTTAATGTCTTCGGATACCATCTCTCACTTCCTCACTCTTCCTCTCATCTGGCTCACTGGGGAAACCGTGATTATGCCTGCCGCTCTGACGACAGAGTATACAGATAAAAGATAATTGCTTGGCTTGACTCCTCCATTGATATGAAAATAAGGTTTAAATTATTCACTCCGGTTTAAAGGTTAGTTGAAGGTTATTACAGGGGATGAAGGGGGGAAAATCACTCTTTATAACGTTCAGGGTTGAGATAAGACAGGTTTGAAAGGGCTTAATTTGCACTGTAGGCAGAAGCGGCTTGTTGTGAATAAACTGAGAGTCCCTCCAGAGATTTTAATCTGGGGGAAGTCAATTATTTATAAGCAAATTATGGCCGGCTCGCATATATGCAACACGCGCCGTGTCATAAATCAGCGCAAGGCGGTGTCTGTTTCCTTCTCGGCACCCAGAGCTGCTTGATCCCCGAGTCCCGGCCTTGCTGGCGGTGGGAGTTTAACAGCTCCCGTCTGCAAAGGTGGGCTGCCTTGCTGGGGGCTCTCTTTAAAAGATAACCGCACTACTATAACACCATCTTGGCTTTGGTGGTCTGTGCCTCTGCTCCATGGGGACAGCCCTGGCGGATGCGGCTCCTTATCCATGCATGACATTCGCCTCTCCGGGGAGTTAAGCAGCTCAGCTCCATGTAAAAAAGCAGCTCAGAGCTGCTTGTTCCTAGGGAGGCAAATCGCTGGCCTGAGGACCCGTAATTGCGGGTCTTCCATGTTTCTGGAAGTTGGGCACTGTTTCAAAAAGTATCCAGTGTCCTCCTCAGCAACACCTGTGCATTAACCACGGGCGGCCATTTCCATAAAAAAAAAAAAAAAAAAGAATGGGGGAAGAGAAACCTCTCATCTACTTTTGGACCAGAAGGTGCTCCCTGCCCAGTCCTGCAGACTGGCCTAGGAATGCCCCTGAGAGCTGCTGGGTCAGAGATTTGCTTCTGGGCTGCATTCCGCAGACCATCACGATTTACAGGAAACTGCAGGTAGGGCGCCCTCCCCACCAGACCTCCAACCCTGGGACTGGTTCAGGAGAATATGTGGCCTCAGAGAACAAGGCTTTGGGTCTCTACAAAGGGTCCTGGCCTGGATGTCCTGCAGCTTCCCACAATGATGAGGTGACAGCACTGAGGCCACACCCGGGAGGGGCCCGGACAGGTGTGCTTTGCCCTCTGTCTGGCTGCTGCCTCTTCAGATGTTTGCAAAACCTCCAGGCTGTCAGCCCAGGGTCGTTCTCCACCAGGTTTCAGGAAAAGTCCGGAATAGCCTGGGCTTGTGGAGGGTCCTGGCCTGGCAACAGAGAGGGCTGACCTGTCTGACACAGGGGCAGTGTGGGGAGCAGAGAGCAGCTGGCAGCAATGGTATGAGAAAAGTTGGAGCCTCAGATGGAATCAGTGCCACTTCTGAGCAGGGAGCTTACAGAAGACGGTCTCCCCCCCACTCAGCCTGGAGCCGATGCGGACAAAAGCTCTGTGGGCGAAACAAACGGGCTGTTGTGTGTGCGTCTGTGAGATATACACATAGACATTCACATATCCATATACTGAAGCAGAATGCACACTTCAGAGTGCACTTTGTGCAGCTTCCTCACTGAGGCCCAGAGAAGCCAAATGACTTGCCCAAAGTCACACAGCAAGTAAATAATAGAGCTTAGACCCAAACCAAGCTCTCCTGACACTCCGCTGATGCTTTTTTAGCTGTGTTTTCTATCTAATGTTTGAGATGCAGAGCACAGTGAATGTTGCTTCTCATCTAACGATCCAGCACCTCATGGAGGCGGGATGAGGGATGGGCTTAGTTCTTCATCTGGACAGGCGTCTCCTAGGCCCCTTGGAATACTAAGTTCTGTAAATACAAATTCAGTAAAATATTTCTCCAGGAAGAGTCTCAGGGGCAGAAACCCTGCCATTAAAAGAAAAGACATTCGCTGTGCCATTAACCCCGACGAGGCACGCTCCAGGCCTTGCGAGGGGCACAGGTGACAGGGTTCATTCACAAAGATCTGGTCAGTGTACAGAAACAAAACGTCCAAACCAAAAAGTTAAGGTGCAGTAAGCAGGTGGTTCCCAGCCCGCAGCTGTGAGCGTGCAGCACAAGTGAAATGTTGCAGGCGCCCCCGTCGGGAGGGACTGCAGCAGACGGACAAAGCTGGTAGGTCCAGCTTCTGGGAGGAAGATGCACTGAGATGGGCGGAAAGGGGATGGAAGCCACGGGGAAGGCGGGCTGGAGGTGAGGGGGTGGTGGGGAAGGAGTGGCCCCAGTGGGGGACTCCTGGACAGCCTCATGTTCCATGGGGCCCCTGCTGGTCTTGGAGCAGAAGGATGATTGTTGAGCACTGTGTCTAAAGGAGACGGATTGGAATGAAGAGCCGAAGTAGGAAATCTAAGATGAGGAGGCCGACCAGGGCATAGGGATGAATTAAATACTTTCAAAGGTGAGACAATGGGACTTGCCAAAGAAATGTGAAGGAGAAGGAAGCACCAACTATAGTATCGAAAGAACCAGAAGGCCTGTTTGGGGTGGGGAAATGTGAGGAGCTTACTCTGGGCCATGCAAGTCCTGTGGAGAGTCAATGACGGAGGACAGAGGTGAGCTTGGCCCGGTGGGACCTTGTGCCCACATGCACAGTCTGGGGGAGTGGGGGGATGTGACTTGACTGCACGGTTGTCAGCAGCTGAGCCAGCCCTGGGTTTCTGGTGCTCCTTCCAGGGGCCGCACTGCTTCATGGTAGCATCTCTACTCGATGGAGAGAAAAGGAAGTTGCATGCTGTCCCTGTGGCCTGTCCCTCAACTCACTTCGCTATTAGGGGTGGGAAGGCTTAAAGCTCTTCACTCAGGTAAGGCCTGCAGGAATATCATATAGCATTTTAATTATTTCAAATCTCTGGGTTCTGGGAGGCCCTGAGAGAGGTCTGGGATGGAGGCCATTCCACCAGCACAAGAGATTGATAGCCAGGCAGGCCTGCTAGGTTAATGAGTCTGAGGTCTGCAGGAGATGGGTATCCATCCAATCGGTGGATATTAAAACCCTCCTAATCATTTTTGCAAGCTGACACCCTAATGGGATCCGGCGATGCTCCTGAATTTAAGCTCTCATTACCCATTTCCACCCACAGGTAACAGGTCCTGCTCATTCGCCACAGGCAATTTCCTGCCCCATTAGCTGTGAAAATCAGAGGGCAGCTGGGCCTTAGGGAGCAAAGGAGCCCATTCCCCCTCTTCTCAAACATGGTAAAGTAACCCTGCCTGTAGGATGCTGGGCTTTTGTGAATCCAAGCACAAGGCGAGAGTGAAGTGCACCAATGTAAGAGGCTAGATTACGTAGCGCCCATCAAACCAGGCACAGTGGGGGGAGGGGGGTGCGGAAGGGGGGACGCTTGCTCACTCTCCCCCCGGCAACAGGGCCTGGGATCAAACTTTCAAGCCTACGACGTTCATTTCCCCTGCTTTTTATAGCAACCCTTCACATCAGACAGAAAATGTGGTCTGCTTTTCAGGATAATTTCTCATCCATCATCTTGCAGGCCTTTGAGTGGAATAATAGCACACATTATCCGTCCCCTGGGCCTCACATGCAGAGACGCCCCGTGCCGCCGTGGGCTGGTTTCTGACCACACACTGCCTCTCGTTGCCACCTCTCCATGCACTTTTCTTTCCTCTGAAACCAGGTTAAAGACGGCAGAGGCCACATCTGCATTAGCTATCTATTGCTGTAGAACAAATGACCCGACACATGGCAGCGGAAAGCAACAGCAAACGTTTATTGTCTCACAGTGCCTGTGGGTCAGCAATCCTGGAACTCCATGGTTAACGGAGTAGGTCGTGAGTGGGTCAGTAGAGTGGCCTCTCTGCAAAGTGCTGTGTTTACCTATGTGGGGCGTGGAGGAGTGTGTTTAGGGATCAATGCTGAACCAGTGCTTCACAGAGCTCGGTGTGTGATTTCCTCCACACAGTGATGTTCGGGAGCAGCTAAGCTGGGTGGGCCTGGCTTAGGGTCTCCCAGAAAGGGGCAGTCAAGACGTCAGCCAGGGACGGATTCATTTCCAAGGTGGCTGGCTCTCTTGCGCCCCTGGCAAGTTGATACTGGCTGTTGGCAGAGGCCTCAGTGCCTTGACACTCCATGGGGTTGCCCGAGTGTCCTCATGACATGCGATAGCGTTATCCACGATGTGCGTTCCAGGAGCAGCACTGTCTTGTACGACCCAGCCTCAGAAGTCACGCTCCATCTTTTGCAAGAATGCCACAGTTTACAAAGGTCAGACTATCCAGAGTGTGAGGCAACTGCATGAGAGCACAGGTACCAGCAGGCACTGGGGCCATCTTGGAGGCCGGCTACCATGACATCTGATGAACCCGCATCCTCCGTAGGTCCTCACTCACAGCAGGTGCTCAGCAAAGGGAGCAGGGCTTGGTCAGCACCCACGTGGCTTATTCAGTCTCCGCATCAGCCCGAGAGTGGGTTAGACTTCCCAGCAGAAGAAACGGCTCAGGAAAAGGCTCGCTCAGAAGCGTGGAAGACTGTCTCTTTTCGAAGTTCATGCCCTCTCTTTTCTACTAAACTTCTTACTTTGAGTTAAGGGTTGATTCTTCCTTAACAAGAATTCTGTGATAGAGCTGGGGTGGGCGGTATTAAACCCATTTTAGAGATGAAGAAACTGAGGCACCAAGAATTTAGCGGCAAGCAGCTGGTGGCAGGGCTAGCACCACAATTCAACACCCCTGCCTTTGAGTCTAATGTTCTACCCACCAAAAATGCTGCCTCTCAGTGCACGGTCTGCAGGCCAAGCCTCCCTGGCGCTCTCTAGAGCCCCGAGGGGAGGGGAAGCTGTGTCCTCCCTGTGGCATGACGAGTGGGTGGAGAGACAGGGACTGGCTCAGTAGGGCTCGGACAGGGTGGGGGCATCGCTGCCCTGACCGGCAGCCCTGACCCGCAGCAACAGTGGCTAACAGGGCTTTGTCCCTTTCATGCCACCACCTCAGGTCCTCCTTCACTTTTCAAGCTTTAAATCCCGTAAAGCCTTGGGGACCATAATTATTCCCTCCTAAAAACCTGGAAGGGAGGCCAGGTGAGGGCTCTTGTACCTAGTTTACAAATGAGGACGCAGAGAGAGATCCAGAGCCAGGTCTCTTCTTCAGGCACCCCCCCTGCACCTCCTCCAGAACTCCTGTCCCTGTTTGGTTTTTCCCATAACGCTTAGCACCGCCGACACCCTTTCTGTTTTTCCCCATTAGCGCTTCTCCCTACGCAATCTCAGATGTAGATTCGGGAGGGCAGGGGCATTTGTTCTGTTTGTTCGCTTTGGGGTCTGGCACTCAGGGGACCCTCCCCGCATGCTCGCTGGCTCCTCCTACTCACTGGTGGTGAGGGGCGGGGGCGGGGCCTCTGCCAGCCCTGCCGGCTCACAGGCGAGGAAGCACAATCAGAGACCGCAGACCCACTCAGGCTGCACGGCCAGCAGGCAGCCTGAGGGCGCACCCGCCTCTCCGCCAAGGCACCTCTCCTGAGTGACCTACGAGCGACTGAAAAGGGAGGAGGAAGCCTTTCCCTCCTCACTCACAGTGGGGTGGGGCGGCCTCGGGACACAGCCACCCCCCACCAGATCGCTCCACTTCCTCCTCTCCGTCCCCACCTGCCCAGAAGATGACTGCTCATGTCAATCATGCCCTAGGGACTCCCAGGCCAATCTCATAGCATCAGAGTTGGGAGGGACAATGGGCTCACAGGGTCCATTCTCCCAGTTTATGGATGGGTAAACTGAGGCCAGAAAGGACAAAAAGCTAGTAAGTGTCCTTCCAAAAGTGCAGCATTTCCGATGACTGGGCACTCATGTCTGCACCCACTTCCCTGCTCCCCTACACTGTTGTTAATTAACCCCTCCTCTTATCCTCCCGACATGCTTTGTGGCCCACTGCTTCCCCCTCGTCAGGGGAATGAAATCCCACTGCAGGACCCACCTCTCTGGGTCTAGTGTGGGTCTGGCTCTAAGTCGCTGGCTGACTTTGGAAATCTGTTTCCTTGTGTATAAAGTAGGAGGGGAGCCCTAGACAGGGGAAAGGGGTCAGTCTGGGGGAGCAGGGGTTGGGGCTGAGACTGTAAACCCTCAGTCCCCTTGGGATTTGCCTGTTCTTTGTAATTCAGCAAATCTCCCGTCTTCCCCGAGGAGCAGGAGGCAAGAGGAATGGTTGCCAGGAGGCCTGGTTCCCAAGTGGTTCCTGAGGTCAGAGTTCAGGGGCTTGGCAGCCAAGGATACGTCAGGAGCATGGGGTTTAACAACAGCTTTGCTCGGGTCGATGCCCCTTGGCAGGCACACTAAGTGCTTTCTGTGCGCAAACTCTCCTCCCAGCCTTCTGGGGCACGCTGACCTCGCCATTCCTAGAGGAGGCAACCAAGGCCCAGGGAGAGATCTAGCGCCCGCCCCCTTCTTGGTGGTGGGGCAGGCCCGGTACTCCGTGCCCAGGTTGAGGACTGCGGGGTCTGCCACCTCCCTTCTCCATCATCTCGGGGAAACGCTCTCAGCTTTTACCTTTGGTGCCCTCAGCCCAGGGCTGTGACAGAACGCACTGACATGGCAGGCTGTCCAGTCCTGCAGGGTCACCGCCTCTGCGACTGGGCGCAGCACACAGACACAGAGGCGCTCAGATGCATGCTCACGCATGCACACCAGTGTACATACAAACACATGGGCACGTGCACACATGTAAAGGCATCTTGTCCTTGCCTAGGCCACGTGGGCCAATGTGCACACACACACGGGTTATCATCCCACAGGTTCAACTCCATAGAGACTGGAACCTCGAGGGAGTCTGTGGATGCCCCTGGAAAAGCCCGTTCTGTTCTGTGGTTGGTAGGAGACACGGAGCAGGAAAGGAGCCTGGTCCCTTCCCTTTCCCTCGGGGACCTGATCCCTACAAGGCCCTCCCCTGTGCCTTGACTGTGTTTCTCCCTCCGCGGTTCCATTTCTCTTAGTCATCCTGGGCTTCTCCTGTTTGCTTTGAAGGGAGGCAGGGGTGGGGGGCAATGACATGGGGGCCCACTGGACCCTGCACCCCACACTGGGCCGGCTCCCGCACTGCCAGGCAGTGCTATCATTGAAACAGCGTCGTCCGACTGTTGCTATTGATTATGGCAAGATTGTGTGTGGCTAAGAGCTCCTCGGAGCCAACTGGTATATTAAGCAATCATTTCTATAGCAGCTGACATAACTCCCCCGGCATCGGTTTGTCCTAATGGGCTTGGTATTACTCATGTGCTAATTGATTGGGCACGGAGGGAAGAAAAACTAAATTCACTTGTGAGGCGATTTTATGGCAGAGCTCATAACAGAGGTAATTTGCTGAAAATGTTCAGTCCCTCTTCGGTTATGTAAGATCATCTGTGTTCCTGTGTTTTATCTCCTCTGCCTGGCCTGGCTGGCTGAGCTCGGGGAGGCGAGTCCCCCAGGACCCAGCTGGCAGCGCGGCTTCCCGACTTCCCAGGAACACGGCTGTCCTTGGGGAATGCTGACAATTAGTGCCTCATGCACAACCTTCTCGCCTCGGGGGTGGCTTTCAAAATATCTCAGCTTCTCCTGTTCAAAAACGACTCTGTCTAAGGGCAAATAGTTATTTTCGGATCAGCCATCTAGTGTTACAAAGCTCTCTGTTCGGAAAGGAAAAGAATGAGGGGGGATTATTACTGTATTTTTTTAGAGAAGAGATATTTTGCCTGCAAGAGGGAGGGATGATGACGGGCCTCCTCCCTCCTCTCTCTTCCCCTCCCCCTCCCCCTCCCCCTCCTCCCACCTTCCTCTCCCTCTCCCCCTGCTTCCCTCCCTCCTCTTTCTTTCCCTCAATCCTTCTCTCTCCCCCTCCTTCCCTCCTTCTCCCTCCCTCTTCCCTGCATCTCCTCCGCCCACCCCTTCCTCCCTGAGGCGGCCTGCCTTCCACTGACCCTCTGGAGGAGTCTCAGCCCCTCCTTGGCACTGGCACCAGTCCTTCTAGTCCTCTCTGTCACGACTCCCGGGTTGCCATGGCCTCCCCTCTGGGCTCCTGGTGCCACCCTGGGCAGGTGGAGACGGCAGGTTTCAGGGAGACTAGAGGGAGCAACAGGAGGGGAACGTGGGGGCTGCTGGGAGAGGCACCGATTTTATCTGTGCCTGTGTTTCCCCATCCCTGGTTATCCTGGGATAATTAATAGGTTCAGAACATTTGCCTCGGAGCCAAGCTCGGTGAGTAGTGAATGAGGGAGAGAGGGGTCTGATTGCTCAACTCAGCAGGGAAGAGGGCGGTTTTGTGAGAGACAGAGGGGGCCGCCTCCAGTGCGGGTGGCTTGGGGCCTCTGGGACGTCCCTGTTCCCGAATGAACGCGGTCTGCTTTGCCCCCTGTCTGCCTGAAGTCCCACCACACAGAGCATTATCGAGGTCTAGGCAGATATTCTATTTAAAGTATATGAAATACAAATACCCCCTGGGCAACAAACTCTGGGTTTCACTGGTCACTACTCACGGACGAAGGAAGTTCCCCTGGGGGAAAGGTCCGGGGCCAGCAGCGGGGACAGAGGCAGCGGCGTGGGCTTGGGCACCGGGCAGGGCCCAGCTCTCCTCTCAGCCTTGGGAGTTTCCCATCCTGCGCCCTCAGAAAGTCCCCTGTGCTCTGTGTGCTCCCCGGGAAGCAAAGGTGTGGTGACGTACCGCCACGCGTGGCTGGGGGGGGTCTGGCCAGAACCTGGCCCAGAGGAAGCACTAAGTAAGTGGTGGGCACTATTATTCGGGGTCACAGGTGCGCCATTCCTTGCCCCTATGCCACAGTGGGCAGAATTCCTTCCTGAGGTCCCTGAACAGGCGTGAGCCCCAAAGGTCAGCGCACTCCTGCCCCGCAGGGTCCCCTTGGTCAGCCTCCACTGTCGAGACTGGGAGGTCTGGGTAGAGAACGGGAGGAGGAGACGGATATGTAGGGAGCAAGGTGGGGCGTGAAGGGAGGAAAGAAAAGAGTTAAAGGCAAAGGTAACTGGGTAGGGAGGGAGTAGGGAGCGTGGGGTGGGGACTGTGGGTCATGGCCTTCAAGGCTCAAAGGGGTTCTGGGCCAAAAGGAGAGTGAGACAGGACATGAGTGTCCTGTGGAACTGAATCTGAATTGTGAACAGTAAGTGACAAGACAGGGTCTCCTTTCTAATTGCCATTCTTTCTGGCAAGAATGCAAGCTCTATGAGGGCCAGTTTTGTCTTCCACCGCTGTATTCTCAACACCTGGGGCCTGCACTGTGCGTCTGTGCTCACATGTTCTGAACGAGTGTGTCTGCGTGCGTGTGTGGATGCACACCTATGCTCACAGAGAGAGCCAGCCCCACCAAGGCAGGGGCTGCCCCAAGTGTGCCTGGGTCCCAGCCACTCTCCTGCTGCTGCTGAGGCCTGTGCCCATGCGCCCTCCGCCCCCAGGAAGCCGGGTCCCTGGCCCTGTACCACCTGGCCGGTGGGCAGGCAGGTGCAGCAGCCCAGTGTGGCCACATGGTGGGGGAAGATCCCCTTCCTCCTCCTCCTCCTTTTCCAGCCCGGGCCTTGCTGCTGCATCTCTTGCCATCAGGAGCCACCCTGTCTGTGGGTTTTCCCCTCACAGGCCACAGACCCCGGCAGGGTAGTCTCCTTTCCACACTCGCCTTTGGTTCTGTGGCGTCTTCCAAGCCCACTGTAGAGGATCATCTTCAGCAGGCACCATCTGGGACTCGCCTGGGCCCTTCCCCGTCTCAGGAGGAGGACCCCTCACCCCCGCCACTCCCCAGCGTCGCCACATGGTGTGAGGAGCACCCCCACAGTCATGCCGCACATTGCTGCAACCCAACGTCTGCACCTGGAAGGAGAAGGCCCTCAATCCTGAGCAGCTACAAGCAGCCAACTTTCTGCCTTTGCGGTGCCTGTTGCTGAAGGCTCTGGCCCTTGCTGAGTGTGCTCTGCAGACAGCCATGTGTTCGGGCACTGCACCGACTGAGCTCCCGCTCCGGGCTCCCTCTCAGGGTCTCCGGGCTTCAGGCGGCTGCTGACTTACCAGTGTGCCCTCTGAATGCAGCTGGGCGCAAGTCCTTCTGGACGGGTGGGGCTCTCCCCTCTGCTGGCATCTCAGAAGGGTGGGATGCCTGGGGGAAGTCAGCCAAGTGACCCTGATACTTGACACTTGACCCTAAAAGAGGCGTAGAGGCTGGGCCCCAGTGGTGTTCCCGCTTTATCCATCTGTTCAAGTTTGGGGTGTTTATGGAGAAGCCATCACCCTCGACTCCAATGCCATCTTCTCTCTGCTGCTGCACCTGCCTGCTGCGGGCCCTGCACCTGGGGCCCAGGCCTCAGACCCGACCACCCTCCCCCACGGCAAGCTGGCATTTGCTCATCTCCTAAAGGCACAGGCTAAAGGTGGAAAAGTGCTCTGTTAGCAGCGGCCGCACAGGTAGACAAGCGTTACTGCAGTGCAGGGGTGTGAGCAGCGAGCCCGGTGGGGAGGGGGGCCCTGCTCGCCTCACCGCAGCCCCCTGCCGCCATCTCAGCAGGGTGCCCACCTCTTACCTGTAGGAGGGTGTCGCCAATGGGCGAGGTTTAGGGAGTTGAGGGCAGGGAGGATCCTTTTTCTGCAGTGAAGGGGGAGGGGATTTAAACATCTTCCCCTGGAGGGTTAGGGGCACCAGGACTGATATCCAGCCGTGGTGTGTCCACTGACCAGCCACGTGACCCCAGGCAGGTCCTCCCTTCTGGGCCCTATGGTTCTGAGGTGGTGCCTGCCAGAGGAAGGCCACTGCTGGCCTCCCGCCACCCACCCCTCATTCACGGGCCAGGTGTCCCCCAGCAGATGAGGCTCAGGGACACCAGCTTTTGGCCCAAATGGGCTGAGACTTTGAGCAAGTTCCCAAACAGGCTTTCCCTAAAAGGTGCAATTGTGAGAGATGTGGTGGCCGTTGGGTGAGTGACAGACCCCTGAATATCAGAGAACAGAGGCCAAGGGAGCTGGGGCTGGGGGCAGGGAGCACTCGGAGAGCAGTGGCGCCCAGCGGGGGCTGGAAGCCTGCCTGTGGGGGCTGCTCTTCAGACTAACCCTGACCCAGCCCTCTGAGGACCCCAGAAGAAGCTCTTTCTCGATTTCTCTGCAGACTTGAGCCTCTTCTCATGCTATTGTCTCCTTCTGGAAATACTCTCCCCAACAAAAGTGTAGGTGCAAATACTACCCCTTTTCACCGCTTTCAACCTTTCCTGGGTGGATCCTCCAGCTGGAGAAAACCCCTCCCTCTTTCTCTCAGGGCTGACCCAGCCCCAGGCTGTGCGAGCCAGGCCAGGAGCCCCTGGGCCAGAGCCTCCATCTCGGTTCACAGCTCTGCCTGCGTATAGCAGGCACTTAACTTCTCGATGCCCCATTGAGAAAATGTTAGTAATGGCACTGTCATTTAAGCAGAGGGCACTGAGTGGCTTCCTTCTGGAATTTCTTGGACTCAGTAGTTTAACTGAGCATCTTGAAGGCTCTAGAACTGACCCAAGGGGAGGAACGCAAGGCAGGGACAGCCCGGTTCTCACCACCACTGACCTGCGAGGCTGTGAGGGCAGCAGCGGCTGCACAGATGAAGAGGTGAGGCCCTGACAAGTGAAGAGCTTCTCCAGGGCCCACAGAGCTGGCCGGGCTGGGGCCGGAGCCCAGGCCTGTGACCTTTTCCTAGGAGGGAACAGTGAGGAGCAAACCCACGTCTGGACCCGGGCAGTACAGGGCCTCGGAAGTCAGGAGTCATTTTACAAAACCCTTTAGGGTTGTTGTTATTGGAAAGGATGAAGTAGAGGAAAGAAAGAAAAAATAATCCATAGTCCACTCCCCAGACAATCCCTGTGATATTTTTTTTAAACAAAGTAAAACATTTGTTTTAGAAAGATGTAAAATAAAATCAAAATCCTTGCTGCTACTCCAGTCTCTCTTAGGTAACCTATCAACAGGCATTTTTCCCTAGAAAATAATGAAGTACACATGCTAGTGTTGGCATTTCTGTGTATGCATGACACATGATACTTATTTACTTAACACCGAAAGGGTCATCCAGTGCCCATTGTGCTACGTGTTGCGATCTTCACATGCCTGTGATTTCCATATTTTTACTTGTATTTAACCATGTCCTAGTATTAGGAGCTGCCTTTTTTGTTAACGGCTGTGCAGTAGTCCCTTGTACGCTGTTCTGTACGTCATTGCCTGGTCCATTGCTGAGCTTTTCCAGCTTTTCCTCCATCAAATAAGGCAGTGAAAATATCCTGATACCTCTGTGCACATATCTTGGCACACTTTTGTGAGTCTAAAGGAGTAACTATTAAAGCTCTACCTTGTATTGAAGTTGTTGGTACTGGAAACTATTTACTGAGCTGTGTTTCTGATGTAGAATAATAATTTTTATCATATCAATAATATTAACACATATTATTGGCAAGGATATCTTGGGAACTAGAAGTCCCAGCCCCAGACCAAGCCCCAGAGCCTAGGGTTCCAGTACCAGGAAGATACATCCCTATAACTTCAGCCTGCAAAAACCAGTGGGGATTGAGCTGGTAGAAGAACCTTCTGGCGTCCCAGGGAGTTCCTCTTAAAGAACCCACACACGTGGACTCACTCCCTCTGAGCTCCAGCACCAAGCCACCTCAAATGGCACCAGTGACCTACGGGGAGGAACTGAAGTAACTGGAACCAAAGCAAGAGCTAGGGGACAGCTTTCTATCAGACAGAAAGGCAGGCAGAGGCCATTGTCCTTTTTCAGAACCCTCCCCCAACAGAGCCACAGAGCCGGCAGGCAGGTGCCATCTCTGAGACTTCATCGACCTGGCTAACACTGTTTGCCATGCCCTAGAGATCCCCTCAGGTTCCATCACACCCAACTTAGAGCTGTTAACAGTGGCTTTTCCATCTGAATGGCTGGTCTTGGCTCATGCTTCACGACTTCCTAAATCCTCTCAAACAAGCAACAGCCAGCCTCATGAGTCCCTCTTGCTAAGTGGCCCCAGGACTGGCACAATCAGCAGAGAGCCTAGATTCACAGCTTAGCTTTGCCTGGGAATCTCCAAGCCCAACACAAGTAATAGCCATCTCAGATTGTTTTATAGCTCAGGCAGGGTGGCTCTGGGCAAAACATAGGTGGGGGCTGACTTTGGCCTGCACCACAGGGCCTGTGCAGCCAGCTACAGACCACACTGGAGAACCCCCAGGCTGCCCCTGCACAGCCGATCCTCTATGGGGGCAAAGGTTGGTGGTCAGTCGTCAGAGACAGTCCTTGCAGTTGACTGGCCTGGACAAATCTCTCCTATTGACCTGCCAACAGCAATCAAGGCTCAACTAGAAGAGGAGAGTGTACTCAGCCCACATGATGGGCGCAACTTGAGTACCCAGCTTGGGTGATAGGGCAGGCCGTGCCACTGGACCCTGCAGGACACTTACTATGTTAGGCCATGCTACCAAGACAGGGTGTCATCACAGCTCTACCTAATACATAGAAATAAACACAGGGAGGCTGACAAAACAAGGAGACAAAGAAACATGTCGTAAATGAAAGAACAGATCAAAACTCCAGAAAAAGAACTAAATAAAAGAAAGATAAACAATCTATTAGCTGCAGAGTCCAAAACACTTGTTATGAGGATGCTCAAGGAACTCAGTGAGGACCTCAACAGCATATAAAAGACCCTGCCAGAAACGAAGGATACACTAATTGACATAAAGAATGATTTATAGGAAAACAACAGTAGAGTAAAGTTTGAGAATCAAATCAATGATTTGGAACATAAGGAAGCAAAAAACAACCAATCAGAACAACAAGAAGAAAAAAGAATTTAAAAAATGAGAATAGTGTGAGCAGCCTCTCGGACAACTTCAAGCGTTCCAACATTCGCATCATAGGGGTAACAGAAGGAGAATAGAAAGGGTACAATATTGGAAATCTATTTGAAAAAAACAATGAAAAAAATTTCTTTAATTTGGTGAAGGAAATAGATATGCAAGTCCAGGAAGCACAGAGAGTCCCAAACAAGATGGATGCAAAGAGACCCACTCCAGGACACATCATAAATAAAATGCCAAAGGTTAAAGATAAAGAGAGAATTTTAAAAGTAGCGAGAGAAAAGAAGTGAGTTACCTAAAGGGGGGTTCCCATAAGACTGTCAGCTGGTTCCTCAAAAGAAACTTTGCAGGCTGGAAGAGATTAGCAAGAAATATTCGAGGTCATGAAAAGCAAAGACCTCCAGCCAAGGTTGCTCTACCCAGCAAAGTTATCATTTAGAATTGAAGGGCAGATAAAGAGCTTCCCAGACAAGAAAAAAATTGAAGGAGTTCATCATCACTAAACCATCATTACATGAAATGTTAAAGGGACTTATCTAAGAAAAAGAAGATTGAAATTATCAACAATAAAATGTCAATAAATATATATCTATCAACAATTGAATCTAAAAAACAAACTAAGCAAACAAGAAGAATAGAAAAACAGAGATGGAATCCTGGATGTGGAGAGTGTTTTGATGGTTTCCAGATGGGAGAGGGGTGTGGAGGAATGGGTGAAGAGGTGAGGGGATGAAGTACAAAGAAGTAGCTACAGAATAGCCATGGGGATGTAAAGTACAGTATGGGAAATGGAGTAGCCAAAGAACTTGTACACATGACCCATGGACATAAACAAAAGTATGGGGGTTGCCTAAGAGAGTGGGGAATCCTGGGTGGAGGGGACCTGGGGGGAAATCAGAACAAGTATAATTGCATAATCAATAAAATATAATTAAAACAAGAAAGAAAGAAAGAAAGAAAGAAAGAAAGAAAGAAAGAAAGAAAGAAAGAAAGAAAGAAAGAAAGAAATTAAAAAAGAAAGAAAGAAATGAAAAAAGAAAGAAGTAAAAGAAAGAAAGAAGGCTTAAAATGCAAACTCCTGGGGAGAGAGCCCATGCATTCAGGCAGTAAATGAGCAATAGGAACAGGCTTCCTCTGGAGGAGGGGATGAGGGGGGGATGGCAGGAGGCCCACCTAGAAGCCCTATTTGCTGGACCCACCCTCAAGTGGATGGAAGTCTGCGAAAGGCCTTGCTGATAAACGTGGCTGTCCCCGGACCATGGTGCCCAGCCAGGCCCACATCACCTGTACCATCCAGTAAGGAGTTCTTCCTTTATTTCTTCCAATTTCCTTAAATTCTCAAAAAAAAAAAAACCAAACAATATTGGTGCCTAGGAGAAATACATCCCTTCTAAAACACAAACAAAAAACCCTAATAAACAAGCAAACTATTCTGATTCTGCTCCCCTCCAAACAGACACACATAGACACGTGCACAGGCCAATCAGTTATTGCATGTCATTCCAGAAACCAAGTTGGGTTCTGGCAGATCCGATGTGAAAGTCGAATTCTGTCTCTGACCAGCTGTCTCTGTACATTTGGAGGAATGAACTTCTCTCTCTGAGGCTCCAGTCCTCACCTCGATCAGCAGTGGAGACACCATTGCCTGCCTCACAGGTTATCAGAGGATTCAGTGAGATGGTCGAAGCCAAGCAGCCAGCCCAGCACCCAGCAGGCAGCAGCAGCTCTTCTCTGGCTCAGGATCCATCTTTCTGCTCCACCCCCATCTGTCCCCTCATCTTGAGTGCTGGTAATTGCTGGGAAATTGGTACACGGTAACACCTGGAGAACCACGAGCCCATCTCATGTCTCTCTCACTTTTTCAGTTTTCCTTCCTTGGGAAAGCCGATCCCCTTTGCCCACTTGGCTCCTGGGTGGAGCCGGCATCAGTCAGGTCCATGGGGATGGGCCTCGCTCCTCCGCCCTCCTGAGATGCCCGCTTGCAGGCAGAGAGCCGCTCTCCTGTTCTCCCACACACTGCACTAATGAATAATGAAAGAACCCTCACACTCAAGCCCTTTCCTCTTAGCTCCCAGCCTCTGATATATTTGATCCTGGATAGCATAATTTTTCACCTAAATGTGAATGTATTTGCGAATTGATAGAAAATAGTTCTGGCTCTGGTGATATAATATAGGGCCGCCCCATCCTGGCTGCTATTTTTGATTATGACTTAAATGGATGAGGCCATCAATAATTATTTTATTGAACAGGCACATAAAAAATGACTCGGAGCTGAAGTCATTTCCCTGACAAAGCCTCTGTGGTACCGTGGGCAGTCGACCTTTATAGTGCTAAGCTTGCTGCGGAGTGCTGCAGGGGCTGTGTCCTCATCCTTTGTCACTTTCTGTGGGTTTTCCCAGGGCTCTGGTGGCAGGGGGGAGGCAAACATGCAGGCTGCAGTGGGAAGGAGGGAATCGGCCCCCTGCCATGGCACCGTGGGTTTCCCACGGCATTTCCTGCAACGTGGCATTCCCTCCGTGCAAAATGATCCGTGCGACCCCCATGTAGGGGAGGAGTTCAGGCCACTGCAGAGGCCCCCACTCAGTTACGGGCCCCCTGGCTCCTAAGGAACAAAACAGCCAGAGCGAGTGCATCTCTGAAGCTTCTTTTCATTGGCAGTTCTACTCGCCCCAGCTGTGCATTTTAGGGAGCAGGATGGCAGCACTTCTTCGTGAAACCAGCTCCCCACTGCAGCCTTGCAGGGGAGAGTCAGTGGGTGCAGGCTGCTGGAGGAGGGGTGGGGACCGAAGCCCCACTAGCCAGGCGCCCTGAGCGACTCCTAGGCACGTCACCGCATGCGCACTGAATGCCAGCCTCTCCTCATCTCTTCTGCTGAGCCCAGGCCAGGTGCTGCACAGGGCGGGTCAGAGCCACCCACGGTCCAGGAGGGGAGACCCATCCTTGTCTGGGATAACACAGGGTTCCCCGAACTTCAGCCTTTTGCATTCTACCATGATTTTTAGTTTTATCTAGATACTACCTATGTTGTTACTTACTTGATGTACTTAAATCAACTAACATTTTTAATTTTGCCCCATCCAAGGCAATAAATGTATTAAACCGCTGTTTGATGTATCCATTCTATTTTTCTAATGCACACTAAAAGTAAAAGTACAATTTACATAAAAACTTGTGCATCCAGGCCACAGCGAGAACCACCTGGTAAGCACCGGGGATCTGTGAGCCTGGGTGAGGTGCTCGTTGGCAGAGCAGAGGTGAACTGGGAAGGGGCCACCTCACCCCTGGAAAACCAGCCTGGCCTGGATCGTAAGCCAGAGCATAAGGCCCTCAGGTTGGACCACCTGACTCTGGGTTTTGATGGGCCCTGTGAGCAAAGGCCTTGTGGGAGGGGGCAGTTTGTCACCTCGGCTGCAGGGCCCCACCCATCCCAAGGGTCCTCTGACTTGGGCAACCTCAGTGTCTGTGGTCCCCAGCCCCACTGATCTCTTTTGTCTTTCTGCGGCTGTAATCTGCTTTCTTACTGAACTAAAGCCATCTCCCTTCCACCCACCCACCCTCAACTTCTGCTCAGAATGGAGCCCAGCCCCCCCCTTACAGCTCAGATCTGGGAGGACAAACAGGCCTTTGTGTTTTGAGGGCTTGTATTGCTAATCTCTACAGGGAAATGGCCTGAGGGGACAGAGAGAACAAACTGGGGAACAGGGACTCAGAGGGACAAATATTCCAGAAATCTTAATGTCCTGGACTTCTGCCTGAAATTCCTCTTGGCCTCCAGAGAGTTTCCTGTCCCATTGAGGAGCTGATCAGGCCTCCCTGGTTCACCCCCTCCCTCCCCCCTAGCTCCACCCCCTCCCCTGTTCTCTGCAAACCTGTTTTTGTCAGAGGCCTGGTCTCAGGGGGCAAGGGCAGCCCAGACTTGGGGGCCCCCGGCTGGGACCTCATGTGGAGCTAGGGGTGGCCACCCTGAGCAGACATTTACCTGGGGGCAACCAAGTGCTTGTGAACATCACTGTTTTTGCAGAGACCAAGTGGCCTACCTGGGCCCATCATGTTCTGCCAGGACTTGAGTCAAACTCCAAGGTCTGAAGGTGCCAGGAGGGCAAGACGGGAGGGCAAGGTGGGGGCTATGGCCTACAAGAGGGCGCATTCTCTCTGAAGGCACCGGAACTAAGTGAAAGAAAGAGAAGCAGAGCCTGTGAAAGAAGACGCTTCTGCGGGCCAGATCTGGCTGATGCAGGGCCTCGGGCTTGAGGACATAGGTATGTGTAAACTGCTGACAGGTGGGGCTGCAGAGAAAAGGCTGACCTCTCTTTGGAAAGTCGGTACAACACCCACGGTGGCTCTGTGTCCCCTTGGAACCCAGGGTCCCTCCACACCGTCAGGTGACTTTGTGCAAATAGAGTCCCTCCCTCTGAGGGGATGCAGACTGCGCCAGGATTCTTGGCTTGGTGAGCAGAACGTGGCCGCAGCTCAGCCCCTACAGATCCCTGCACTGGGGCCCTGTGTGCACAACCAAGACAAGTATGTCGCTGGCCCGGCCTGACTCCTGGAACTCCCCAGTCAGGTACTCATGACCTGCTCCTGTTCAAAGGACACGGCCTCCTGCCTGTCAACTCTGGGCAAAACCTAAAGTCAAAAAACAAACAAAACAAAACCAAGCTGAAGTAGACCCAGCGTGTGACAGCCCCAGGCCGTGTGTCCAGAGCCACTGGTGGGGATGTCAGGGACCCACGTCACTGTCTGCGCCATGCCGAGCCCAGAGGTGTGGCGGCTGGGCAGAGCGGCCAGGCTCCTCTGCACTCCCTGCAGCTGGTCGCAGCCAGGACAGCCAGGGACAGGAGACAGTGCTGTCCGTGCTGAGGCAGGTGCCGAGAGAGAGGCCACCCGAGGCCCACAGTTTCCGGGAGCCGTGCTCCCCGTCGGAAAGCCAGCCTTGGCTTAGCGGGCACAACACGGCTTCCTCACCGAGACTCGCAGAGCCTCAGGTCTGGGCATGCGGGTGGCAGGCCGCCAGCCCTACCTGGCTCCCCCGTCAGGCCCCAGGCAGGCCTGGCAGGTTTTCAGAGCGGGATCCGTGAATTCACCCGTCTTTCTGTGTCTGGGTGCTCTGAGAGGCTGGGCTTTTGCTCCCAGGCATAATCTGGCTAAATAACAGGCTTCAGAGGGACAGGTGAAAACACAAAAAACACATCTTCTCTGCGGTGGCCCTTCCGTCACTCCCCAGTTCCGTCCCCTTTCCCTCTCTCCCCGTCTTCGTGTGTCTCTCTCCTTCCACTCCCCCTTTTTCTCCCTCCCGAGTCCCTTCTCTTTGTCTCCATCTGTTTCCTTCTTCATGTCTTTCCTTGCTTTTCTGCTGCTCTCTCCTTTCTCGTCTCCTCTGGGGAGCTGAGAGATAGGACCAGGCCAGCTTGCTGGGGCCACCATCCCTGGCAACCACGGTCCCACAGGGACAACTGCCAGGATCTTCTGATCCCAGTCAGGGTGAGGGTGGCAATAATGGAGCCACCACCCACAAATGCTTTGGGCTTTCTGCTTCCCCAGGGCCAGGGGCCCTGGGATGAGGCCACCTGCAGAGGCACGGAGCCCTGGGCACAGCCACATGGAGAGTACCCTGCAGTCCCTGGTAGAGGAGCAGGGCCCTGTGCTTAGGGCTGCACTCATCAAACATCCTCACCATAGCCCTGTGAGACAGGCCCTGTCATTATCCCAGTCCCAGGGTGAGGGGACTGAAGAGCAGAGAGGTGACTTGACCTGCTCATGGTCATACAGCCAGCACCGGGCCTGGTTGGGATCTGAACTAAGTGCCCTGACTCCAGAAGACACACTCCGAACCTCTCTGGTTCTCTGCCTTGCACAGCCCAATTCTCTGGACTGGCCAGAGACATTGGGCCCGACAGAGCTCCTTCACACGCCCTGTCCCCAAATGGTCCTCCCTCTCGTCAGCTGACACATGATCCTCCAGTGTTGGAAGTCCAGTATTTTATCCTCTGTGAGACGTAAACCCTCAACACAGAGGATGAATCCCTCGGCCACAGCCTTGCGTGACTTTGATAGAGAGGAAATACAAGGTTGATAACTCAGGGAGTCTGAAGACCAGAGGTGTGGAGGGCGCTCAGCAGAGCGCAGCTGCTCAGAGTGAGGCTGGTGTCAGACTCTCCCGCAGGACGTGCTGAAACAAGAGCTGCCCCTGCAGTTTGGGGGTCAGTAAGCAAGGGTGCAGTTTGAGAATTTACATTTCTAACATGTTCCCAGGTGGTGAGGGCTGTGGGGCTGGCTTGGGGTCCCCACTTCGAGAACTGTTGACCTAGAGAAAGGGCCAGCTGGGTCAGCAGGGGCAGACATTTCCATCTTCACTGGAGGCCAGAAGCAGACGGGGAAGGCGGGGCCCCTGCAGGAGCCGGTCTGTGGTCACTCGGCCCCCGCCGCGGTGCGGAGTGCGCCTGGCGGCTGTGCACGGCGATGATGAATGGCCCTCATTTGAGCAGCAGCCTCGCAGTGTGGAAAGCACCTCTGTACAGATCTATCGGGTTTTTATTAACTGTTTTACTGTCACGGTTTCAAAATCAATCAAACAGTGTTGCCCTCGGGGGACTCACTGGGGTTGGAGGGCCAGGGCTCCAGTCTAAATGCAGCACAGGCTGGGCCCAGGCCCGCGTGGGGCCTCGGGGTGGCCCAGGGCGGCCGGGGCAGGCGGTGGTGTGTCTGCGTCCCGTACCCAAGACTCCCTCCCCACCCCCACTTCGGGAACAGCAAGCTCGGTCCTCCCTCTGAACCAAAGCCTCTACCCTAGGCCAGAGCTGACTTCACACATTTGTTGGTCCTTGAACCAAACCCGAATATGAGTTGCTCTTGTGAGCCACTTTTCAAACCTATGTTTAAACCAAAACAGGGAGGAGAATGGAAGACCCTTAGCAAACCAGTTTAAATCAGAAGAGAGTCTATGATTCCCCAAACCTTAAACTCAAGAACCCTGGGACTTCAAAAGCCTTCGACCTTAATATGAGCCAACATTTCGGTTGTTCCAGCTTCCTATCCTAACATAAAGCTAAGCCCAAGGTTTGGACAGAGCAATGGTGCTCTGGGGCCCAGGGAGAACAGGACGTCCTGTATTGAGTCGAGTAGTCCCAGGGAAGCCCTGTCAGGCGGTGAAGGGGGCTGTGCTTCCCCATCCCACCCCGCCTCCTGGCCCAGCACCGGAGGCGCACTTGCCCTCACCTCTCTGAAGCAAAATGGGGCCTCCGCCCTGGCTCTCAGCTAAGTAGTGGGGTCCCAGACCTCTCTGTGACCCTGGCGGTGGCGCCCCAGGCAGTCCAGCCAGCACCTGCAGCGACTCTGATCCGTGCCAGGCCTCTGCAGCAGAGGGAAGGAGGAAGGCCTCTCCAAAGGCGGGGAGGGTCAGAGGACCGGGGGACTCCCCGGGGGACTCGCAGGCCTGCGGGCACAGCGCCTTGCCAAAGAGCTCACGTGAGAGAAGCTGTGAGAGCAGTGGGTGGGTGGGAGGTACGTTATAAAATGCGTGATTCCTGAGGCCTTGGGCCCAGCCCAGCCACCTAACTCTAGTGTCCGCAATTTTCTGATTCTCCAGTAGCACCAAAATGTGTCCTCATGGCTTAGAGTCCGGCTACTGGGATTCACTGTCATTCAAATGTGGTCTCCCTTCCTATCCACGCCCTCAGCTCCTGCCTCTTTCTGATCCTCCCTCCCTCCCTCCCTCCCTCCCTCCCTCCCTCCCTCCCTCCCTCCCTCCCTCCCTTCCTCACACTTTCTCCCCTCTTCCAATTCTTTCCCCAGGCACCACCCGCCTGGCTCCTGGAAGAGCCCTGCTCGCAGGTGGAATGGGGCCTTGCTTCCATTTTGACCGAGAAGTGCTGCTGGGGAGTATTATCCGGCCACGAACAGGGATGAAGCACAGACACGTGGATAAACCCCACGAACATCACGCTGAGTGAAGGAAGCTGGCCACTAAGGTCACGCATTTCACGATTTCTCCCAAATGAAACGTTTACAACAGGAAATCCATAGAGACAGAAAGATTAGTGGTCACCAGGGGCTGGGAGGGGAGGGAATGGGCAGTGACTGCTTAGTGGCTATGAGGTTTCCTTTGGGGTTAATAAAAATGTTCTAGAACTAGAGAGAGGTGATGGTTGCACAACATTGTGAACGCACTAAATGCCACTGATCCGCACACTTACAATGGTGAATTTTATGTGACGTGCATTCTACCGCAGACAAGTGAAAACAAGGCCTGCCTGCCCCCCGTCTCCTACCAGTGCCCATTACCAAGGGGCCCCTGTCCTGGCAGCTCCCTGAGCTCAGGGGAAAAGTGTGCAGGGCTATTAGGCACTGACTCCAGAAGACCTTGACTAAAAGCGCCTGTAAGTTTGGGGGGCTTCAGCAGGGATCTTGACCTGGGAGGAAAGGAGAGATGGCAAAGGCATTTGAGTGGAAGTAGAAGTTGGGGTGGGAGGGGACCCTGTCCCGAGGAAGGAAGAAATGAACGCATTCATGAGCCTCAGGGCGGCCGGGTCCCAGACGAGGCACTTCGCACGCAGGGTCTCATCCAACTGCGTCTTGAGAGCTCCCAGTTTGCAGGAGAGGAGGCCAGCTCAGCAAGGGGAAGCGGGTGCCCCAGGGCCCGTGGCCAGCAGGTGCTGGTCTGGCCGGAGTCTGTGCTTCAGCCCTGGCTACCCACACGGAGGGGCTCACGAGGAAGGGACCCTTGGAAACGGTGCTACTCGGGGTCTCAGCAGCCCCGCAGGCAGTGCTCCCACAGCCTGGCCTCGGCCTTAGTTCAGTCCCAGTTCTGTTCCTCTCTGCCCTTTGTAACTGGACTATGGAGCCCTCAGGCCGACCTGCCCGCTGCATACCGAGAAACCCAGCTTCCCCGTCTGCTCTGCGGGGCTGACCCCAGAGGACCGGGCAGTGGTTGTTTCAGACAGATGGCAGCTGCCTCCTGACACTGTGACACTGTTCAGCCAGAAGAGCTGGCAGTTTTGTCAGGGCCTCCTGAGATCAAAGGCAGATGAGAGGCTTGCTGTGTGGCAGGCACCGTGCTAGGTGTTTGTGGAGCACCCACACGCTCAGGGCCTTCCCCCTTCCAGGGAGAAACAAACAGTAAAGAGGAAGGAACAGGTCACGCAGACCTGTGCCAGGTGGTGAAGAGAAACAGGAGGGATGGGGCGAGAATAGTGTGCAGGGGGAAAGGAAAAACATTAGGTGGCTCATGGAAAGCTTTGTGGAGGAGGTGGCCTTTGTGCAGAGACCTGAATGAAACCCAGGAGAAGAGCATTCCAGGCAGAAGGAACAGTGGTTGTGTGGTCTCTGAAGAGCCAACTTCCTTGAAGCGTAAGGAAGAGCAAGAAAGCCCGTGTGGCTGGAGCTGAGCGAGCAGGAGCCAGGAGGGCCCGGCAGAGGCACCTGTAGGGCAGGAGGAAAGGGGCGGCTTTGTTCCCACCTGGTGGGAGCCTTGGGGGAGGTGAGCAGAGGAGTGGCACTGACACACTAGTCAACTTACTTCCGGTTGCCAAGGACAGTGCCAGCAGCTGTGTGGACAGTAACTTGCAGGGTGAGAGGAGAAGCGGGGGCACAGCACTCTCTCCCAGTCACTGCTCCAACGCTATGGGTCCTACCGGGGTTGCAGCCTTGGAGGCTGTGGGAGAAGTGGTGATGTGCACAGCAATCAGAGCTGGACGTGAATCCCTGCTCTGCCACTTCCCGCTGTGTGACCCTGAGCAAGTCGCTTACCCTCTCTGTGCCTCTGCTTCCCCACCTGCAACATTAAAAAAATACTACCTCCCTCGTAAGATTGTGATTGTGGGAATCAAATGGCAGAACGTAGTAAGCACTCAGGGTGGGCTGTCATTATTACCTCTGGAAGGTGCGAAGGCTCCTGGCAGAGAACAGACGGCTCGCTGAGCCCTGTCCCCTTCTTCCCTGGGGAAACCAAAGGATCATTAGCGTATCTTTAAAGCCCCCTTCCAGCTTTAATGCCACACTCATTTGAACCAATATCCCTGGCAGACAAAATAAAAGGCAAAAGATTAAATACCTCTAATGTGTGCAATCTTTCCAGTGGGAGAATTTTGTCCCGTTCGTGGATAAAGATTAGTGTTTTTATCTTTTTCTTTAGTTGTACTAGTACTATTTGTTCGCCTATTAGATGAATCTTGTAGAGAGTAAATTTCCATTTTAGTTTTATTCCATGAAAAGTTCATTGCTCCTGGACCTGCATTTCCTGCATTGTTGGAAGAAAAGCTACTAGATGATGGCCATTCGGATGGGGTTGGAATTCAGAAACCCAGAGATTGGAAAAAAAGCCTGGTTGCTAGCACACGACTGAGGCAAATGAGTCTGAGGATTTCATTCTTTGCTCCAGGATCACTGGGAGTTAATATGGAGATTCCCAGGGTCGGCCCTAGGGACCACCAGGGACCACAGAGGGCCCCTAGTGGGTAGCTGGAGAAACACAGTTGCCACAGAGCTCACTGCATTTCTCAAAGCTGTAGAGTCACATGCTTGTCAGGTAGGAAAGAAGGCCGGGGACAGGAGGCTGACACCATAGGCACAGCAAGGTGGAGATGGAAGGAAAAAGGAACAAACCCGTACCTTGCTTAGACTTTAGGCCAGACACTGTGCTGCTCCATGTGTTGACATGTGGGAGCCAGAGAGGCAGAAAAGGCAGGATAGTAAACAGACAATGGACACCACTGTAGGATGGACCACAAATCAGTTAGGGTTTTCATAGCCCACTGAGCACACCTAACCCCAATGGGTTGCTGGATGGTTCCAATTCCACCTAGAGGAGATCACTAGTGGCCTGACCTGAAGGTCGCTCCTTGGCCCTGGACTCATCAGCATGTGTGTGCCGGCCACTGGATGAACGCAGGCGAGGAAAGTGGGCCTGTCACACAGCTGGGAGAGGGACAGACATCCCAGGTGTTTGCGAGCCCCTCCCTCTCATCCAAAGAACAGACAGAACTGGATCAAAGCCAGCCTAGAGGCTCAGTTCTCCTCCTCCTCCCAGTGCCTTGCCCTGCTGACCAGTTAGGACTCATGTGATCCTGGCAGGCCAGGGCCAGCTGCTGATTCCAGCACAATAGAGCGTGACAGGGATGTACTGCACCTTATGTTTCAGGTTCAGAAAAATCGATTGCCTAAGTATAGAATGTGGGAGGTTGGCTTGCAGCCGGTCTTGTGTAAACAGCCTGGGAGGAAGGCGGGGGAGGGTCTGCTGATCATGGGATCAATAGAAGCCTGCCGTGTAACTCAGCCTCTAAGCAGGGAAGCCGCACTTCCTGCACAGACAGCCTGGGCAGAACCCAGGGAATCACAGCCTCACTCTCCTGAGTGCTAGTCGGCCACTTCCTGAGAGTTATTTATTCGTAGGTGTAACCGATTAAACAGCGTATTGAGGTCTGAAGACTATGGAGAGAACAGCTGAACTGGCAAAGGGTGTGGGGGAGCCTGTTGGAGAACTCGTTAAAGGAGCAGAAGGTCCTTCACTGGAAAAAGAGGGGAGAATAAGGGACGTGAGTGGGACTTCTGTTTACAAGGGGCTTGTCACAGGGTGAGGCAGAGGCAGGTCCAGAGTGGCCCCAGAGGGCAGAGCTGGAGCTCAAAGCAGCTCAGGGTGGGCTGGGGTTTACCCACTGTGTCCCACGGAATGCCAGGAGGTTAGGAGGCAATTCCCTGAAGAGAAGGGGTCTGGAGGAGAAATGAGAGGAGAAATATCGGCAGTCTGTCCGGAAGCGGTGGTGGGCAGCTCCATCAGGACAATGCACCCACTCAGACATCACGTCTTGTTCAGAGTATTTTGGCAAAACATCAAATCACCCAGGTGACTCAGCCCCCCTACAGCCCAGATTTGGCGCCCTTTGACTTCTGGCTTTTCCCAAAACTAAAATCGCCTTTGAAAGGGAAGAGGTTTCCGACTGTTGTTGATGAGATTCAGGAAAATACGCTGGGGCAGCTGATGGAGACTGCGTGAGGTCCCAAGGTGCCTACTTTGAGGAAGACTGAGGTGTCATTGTCCTCTGTACGATGCTTCTTGTATCTACTTCGATAAATATCTCTATTTTTCATATTATGTGGCTGGATACTTTCTGCACAGACTTTATATCTATCTATGTATCTATCTAAAATATTGAGCCCCCTTTTGGAGATTCAAAATACATCTTAACATTTAGACACGTATCTCTATATTGTACATCACACGGCCATAGTCCAAAAGGGCTTGGCTTTGCCTGAGCCCCAGGAAAGCAGAGCCTGGGCTAAGAGAGTTCCGGGGCTCTGACTTTATTAGGAAGCGCGACCCTGGGACAGGGTCGGAGTGTGCAGGGAAGAGCCCAGGTGAGGGGGCATGCTTGAGCTGGCTCGGCTGAGTGCAGCTGACTGCTAGATCCCAAGGGACCACCCCTGAGAGATCGAATCTGACTGTTTCAGGCACAAGGGGGAAGAAACTCCCCATCAGGTCTTGTCTCTGACAGCTAAAGATTTGTTCCACGGACGTTAATCCGTCTGCATGTCTGCACTGGGTATTCGTGGGCACTAGGTATGGTCCATGGTGGCAACGTCAGCAGGGATGCCCCTGGGGTTGGGGGCCAAGAGGCAATATCATGAGCGGGAGGCAGGGGGGCACCTCTGTGTCATGGGCTGGTGCCTGCCCCGATCTGGTGGCCCCCTGAGGCTGGAGCACAGACAGGCGAGGGAGACAGGATCTGATGGCTGTGATGCAGGGGGCGATGTTCCCGCAGTGGAAAGTCAGTCTCCCTCCCTCTCCTTCCCACCTCCCAGGTCCCCCATCAGAGTGAACATTGTTTTCTTGGGAAGCCTTCAAGAGACATTCTACACATGGGTAAGCATGCATGCACATGTATTTCCAGTGCAGGTAATGCATACGTGCACGTATTCTCATGCATGGAGCGTAGGGTTACACCTGGCCCCTTTTCACACAACAGGCTATCTTGGAGCTCTTTCCTTTTCAGTACATTTGAATGACTTCATAGTGCTTCCTTCTGTTGATGTTCCAGAATTTCCTTAATTAGGATCCTATTAGTGGGCTTTTACAATATTTCTAATCTCATGTTATTAACCTCAATCTGGCAGTGACTGTCCTTGTACAAGGACTAATTCTGCAGCCCCGGTGATCAGCTGTAAGGGGCAGTTGAGTCAAAGGGGACACGCACTGTCATTCGATAGATGTCGCCACACTGCCTCCCCTGGACGCTGTGCCAGTGTCACTCCCAGTGGCAGTTGGGGGCGAGCCCACTTCCCTCTCCACTGCACGAGCTCCACGTGCCATTGCGGTGCGATCTCGCCAACAGGGTGGGCAGGAGGTGGCTGCATGTGGGGTTTTAATTTTCATGTTTTAAGTCTATAACCGAGATTGAGCTTTTCATATCTTTAAAAGCCATTTACATTTTATTTTCTGTGAGCTGTCTACCTCTTTTGTACATTTTTCTTGATTTAAATGTTTAATATAAAATGTTCAAGTATACAAAAAGAGATGTGTGTACATTCAGTGTATATACTCATGTATATATTTTATGTGTGTATATGCACATGGGTGTGTATATTTACATACAGTCAGCCCTCTGTGGCGATGGGTTCCTCATCCAAGGATTAACCAACTGTGATTGACAGTATTTGGGGGAAAAGTGACGTTGTCGCTGACAGTCACTATGTGAATGTTCGGCCTGTGTAGTACACAGTGCAGAGGACAGTGGTCGAGTCTGTATTGAACATGCACCAACTTCTTTTTTTTTTTTTTTAAAGATTTTATTTATTTATCTTTAGAGGGGAAGGGACAGAGAGAGAGGGAGAGAAACATCAATGTACGGTTGCCTTTCATGCATCCCCTCTCAGAACAATCACACCAGCCAGGGCCACCAACTTCTTTTCCTGTCATTGTTCCCTGAACAATACAGTTTCACAACTGTTTACATGCGTTTACATTGTCTTAGGTATCATAAGCAATCTAGAAAATGGTTTAAAGTACAGGAGAAGACATACATAGTTTATATGCAAATACTATGCCATTTGATAGACGGGGCTTGAGCATCTGAGGATTTTGGTAAATAAGGGGGTCCTGAAACCAACCCCCTCATGAATATAAGAGGCATATATAAAAATTCATAAAATATATATGCATTTTTATTCCTTATACTGAGCTATGCATGGACTTCTATAATGATATTATTTTATTCAACATCTTTGGCAGTCTTCAGCACTTTTATAAACACTGTCCATGTTGTAAATAGCTGTGGTTTATTCATTTTTATGGCTATAAAATATGCTACTCTATAAATATACCACAATTTATTTACCTTTTCTCCTGTCGATGGTTTTGTAAGTCACCTTCAAAATTTGGTTATTACTGTTGCTAGGAACGTTCTAGTACACATTTCCTGGTACACAGGGGCAAAAAATATCCAGATTGAAACGTACGCCCAGGGCCGGAGTTGCTGGGTCATGGGGTGTATGCATTTTCAGAATACAAGAAAGTACAACTTTGCCCATTTGAAAAATGGATTACTGATTTAATTGTTCATTATTGGGGGGGGTCTTTAAGCATGGAAGAAATTAGTACCATGTCTGCTAAGGGGATATTAGGGTTTAAAGGCTCAGAAAAGTCTCTCAGTAAAGGAAACCTATGTAACTGAGCATTTCCCCAACTAAGTTGACCGTAAGCTCTTTTTCCCCACTGACCGTCTCCTAGGACTACGTGGGAAATGCAGGTGTAGAGCCATTACTTGGGATCCTGCTCAGGCAAGATGCTGACATCTGGGCACTTTTCAACAGCACGACAAGGGCCCCCTCTCCTCTGCCCAGGAGACCTTGAGGCCCTGAGGGGCAGAGCCCCATGAGAAGCTGGCCTGCCCTCCAGCCCACAGCGGGTGGTCTCATCCTGACTGTGCACTTGCCACAGGTGCGGCCTATCAGAGCATGATCCCTCCTCTCTTTACCCTATAACCTGCTACGAAGCTGAGAGCAGAGACCTTTCTCAGTGGAAGACCAGCAGCCATCTGATTGCAAAGCCAGTCCTGTTCCATTATGCAATGTCCGCTGGTCTTGTTTAGAGCCAATGCCCAAGACCCAGCTCTCCAGTAAGCTGGGCACCAGCTTTGTCCCTGGTCCCTCTGGCCACAGCCATTTGCCCCAGTCTATCCCTCCCCTCTGGCTCAAGGTCTGGCCTTTTTTGCCATGTGTGCCCTGGTTCTCTCATGACCAAGGATGGCAGTTCCGGGCCTTTCCCCTCTGGGCTCCAGGCAGGCGGCAGGTACCCAATGACAGGGCAAGGGTGGTGATGGCCACGGGCAGGCTCTGTGCTAAGGGTTTTTCGAGGATCACCCCATATCACTGTCCAGAGCAACCCTACCAAGGTGCTGTTACCATCACCCCCATTTTGCAAATAAAGAACCGGAGGCTGAGGGAAGTTTGGTCAGTGGTCTAAGGCCACACAGTGCCTGAGTGGTGAGGACAGGATTTAAACTCTAAAGCTGGGGCTCATACATGCCTCACCATACACGCCTGACTAGACGGATGAGCCAGGAGGCCCACACACATAACAGCTGCTTCTTGGCGACAGTGACACAGGCCCAGGAAGCTGCAACTCAGCACCTTAAGGAGGCCTGTGGGAACAGGCAACCTCGGGTTGGGGAGGACCCCAGGCCGACTCTTCTGCCCCTTCCCTTCTCCCCCGCTGCGAGCTGGAGTCACAGGCCCAGCCCAGAGCCACTTGAGGTTTAGGTGAGAAAACAGCCAGGTCCCTGTTTGCAGGCCTGGCTGACACTCTGAGCGAGCTGCAAGCAAACAGCTGTGACTCCTGTCCCCAAGGCTCCATGCCCCCATTACCTGTGTCAACACTCTTATTTTTAAAGCAGCAGAACCGAGGTGATGGCTGGGGGTGGGTGATGGGGAGGGAGAAACCAGGCCCTTATCAGCACTGGGGTCCTTGCGTGTGTAACAACGTCATATAATTAACAGTGAAGATCATTTACATTGTCGCTTAGCTAATTTTCATAATGTTTTCTTTATTATCAGAGGAAGAAATTAACCCAAGAATTTATTTACATAGCAGCCTCAAACAGTAACAGCTTGCTAATTGCCTGTTAGGTGATTAATAAGCTTACAGCAGATGCTAATGCGTCGTGGGCCCCCATTTCAAAGGTGCTCTTGCCGCACGCTTGTGTTTTTGGCAGCTTAATTAGTGAAATAATTATGTACTTGTTGCTCTGTCTTTCGAGCAAATACTGTCAAATGCTTAAAAGATTAAAGTGAATTATATCCTGAGAACTCACAGCGCTTAAGGATGCCCGTTCTTGCTAACTTCTCTGCTAGTTCAAAAATAGAAGAGACTAAATAGCAGAGGGGGTCTAGCATGTCAGCGGGGAGCCCTGGTGATCCTGAGCCTGCGGGCTTCCAGTCCTGGCGCTTCCCCTCACTAACAGAGACCTCGAACCCCTGCTTCACTTTTCCATCAACGAAAGGAGGGACAAATCCTCGGCCTGGGAAATGGGGAGGGGGAGGGAGGAATTTAGCATCAGGGAGACTCAAGGGACTTAACAACTGAATGCAGTGTGTGGGTCTTGCTTGGATCCTGACTTGGAACAAGCCAGTTGTAAAGAGACATCTTTGAGACAATAGAGACATTTGACCCTGGACTGTATAGTAGATGACCTTCACAGGTCATCGCTGATTTTGTTAGATGTGTAATGGCACAGTGTGGCACCAAAGAGAAATATTCTCGTCTGTTAGATCCGCATACTGAAGCGTTCAGGGCTGAAAGGAGAAGATGTCTGCAATGTGCTTTAAAGCACCCGGCCCCTCCTAACACAGCGGGAGGTCTGTAGATTAACTAAGATTGCCTGCGACTCCACATTGGAGCTGGATGGGTGATGGGTACATGGGGGAGCAATGTAACTATTTTTTCTATTTTTGTGTATGTTTGAAAATGTGCACAGAGGAAGGTTAGAGCACAGAAAGGACGGGGGTGGGGAGCTGGCGAGACGTGGGCTTTACGGTCCAGCGGCCTCTGCGCAGGTCCGGCACGGCCGCTTGCTGGCTGCGTGGCCTTGGGCAAGCACCTCAGACCTTTCTGTGGCTGGTTTTCCCATCGTGACACGGAGGTCTACTTGCTGTGAGGATTTGCTGACAAAGCACGTAGGTTTTAGCATACTGCCAGGTACGTGGGAAGCTTTCTCTTGTCTTGTTATCGTCACCGATACTGTTATGACACAGTCCCAGTTTTGTCGCTCGGGACTAGGCCTAGAACTTCATTCTTTCCAAGGCGACAGCCATGGCCCCTCCAGAACTTGATCACAGCATCCTGTCTTCTGGTGAAGTGCCCTCCTTACTCCACCTGCTTTGGGCCAGACTCCCAGAAGCCTCTGGGAAAAAGTTATCCTGGGAACTAGCAAAAAGTTATCCTCTGGGAACAAGTCCCTAAGGGCCGCTTGTTGAACTTGTCCTGTGGTTAACTGTCAGCATTTTACCTGTTGGAGGGTTTTCCTCTCTGAGGAAACTGTGTTCTGACCTTCAGCCCCTCCCAGTGTCCGAAGCTGCACCCAACCTACCTGTCCCCACCAGTCCCTACCATGCTCTCCGGCTCGCTGAGGCCTGGGTCCACTCAGGGCCCATTCTCTGAGTTGCTGCACTCTTGCTGGTGAGAATGTGCCTGGTCTTGATATGTCTTGGCCAGACCACTGACCCCCTGAGTGCCGTGGGTCTAGTCCTCAGTTTTCTCATCCATAGAATGAGGGGTTTGACCAACCCTCTAATGTTCAGCATTGCTTCCAGAACACCAAACCCCTGCAGTTCCAGTACCCAGAAGGGACCTTGACCCAGAGCAGGAGCTCAGCAGAGGTTCAGATACTGAGTGAAAGAATGAACAGATCAATGAGAAATGGCTCCCTCCTCCCCGCTCCCTGCCCTGACCAATGATAACACTCTTCCTCCCACTCAACAGCCCAGGGTCCACATTCCTAATTTCCCTTCAGCACCATGTACAGGGCTGCCTGCTGCCTGGGATTTGAGCTGCGGGGAGGATGGTCCTGTCTCGAAGGTGGATTAAATCACAGCACATCACTTACCAACCTTCCCTCTGGTTCCTGTGCCCACTCGGATATAATTCCGAGCATACACTCTGACAAAACAGGCCTATGGCTGTCTGGGGCAGAAAAAGCAAGATATTACAAGGTGTAGGGGAGGAAGCAAGGGAGAGCCCCAAGCACGCCCTCTCCAATGCTAACCACTTTCAGGGCTCACCTCCTCCAGGAAGCCTACATGGTATCCTGACGCTTACAGGGCCATCATAGTTTTATCTGGCACTTGGACCGGGAAATGTAAGCCACAGTCTCAGTTTTTTGTCATCTCAGTAAAATCACTGCTCTGGACCATGTAACAACTGGACGTAAAGTCAGAGAGGGCAGGAGCCACCCTTTCTTTGTCTCACACTGACACCCAGCCCCAGGCCAGGGCAGAGCAAAGAACTCTGTAGACCCCAAAATGTCACACAAGTGAGGAATTCCAGAATCCAGCATTCAGTGGGGGGCGGGGGTGATGTGAGGCCCAGGAAGTGTCACTGAGCCATCTGGGGCCCCAGTGAGTTCCGGAGCCAGGTTCGGATCCTGTGTGGTCCACTGGTCTTTCCGGTCCCCCATCGCCCCATGAAGATTGACTGGGAGGAGGCAGGGGGCACTGACATGGAAGCAGGGGCAGGGAGGCCTTGGCCAAGCGGCCTCCAGCCTGGGGCCTCCAGGGCTTGGGCGGAGGAGGCGGTTCTGGGACAAGGGATTTCAGTGCTAAAACTGAAAAAGTCCTTCAACAGGCAAAATGAGTAGGTGGTTTGACAACGATGCTTCTGGATAACGGCCTGACAGCCCTGTGCCAGCCCAGCTGTGGCTGAGCGGGCCACAGCTATAGCACACCGGGCCCGAGGTGGGCAAGCGCTTTCTTCCTCCCCGGAATTTGACATGTGAGTGGAGGCCTTGAGAAAAGACAACATGGGAAACGAGTCCCTTTACAGGCAGAGCACAGGACAAGGAGTCCACCAGCCCTGGCTGCTGAGGTCTTCGGGCAGCTCTGGGTGCGGCCTTTGTGAAGTCTGGGGCTCAGGGCTCCTTGGATTGATTCTTCAGCCATTCTAGGGGCTTCCAACAAAGCTGGTTTCTGCCCTTCCCACCTTCCCAAATGGATCGATCCCCTGATACACCCTGGTATCATAACAGCACCTCTCATTTTTGGCATTTCCCAGAGCCGCCCGTTTTCATTCATTCATCCCAGGTTTTGATGAATGGGCCAGTCTGCGGCTCCAGGCAGAGACCATGTCTGTTTCACCACCCATGGCCAGAACTTCGCAGACTGCCTGGCACGTAGGAAGCACATTAGCTAAAATTTTTTAAAGCACTTACCATGTGCCAGTAGACAGGGAAAGAAGACTAAATGCATGCTTAAATCAGCCAGAGCAAGTTTCTGTTGCTGCCAGCCAAATGGACCTCGAGTAATGAATGCCTTTCTTCCCAGGAGTAGCTCAGGGCTTCTCTCCTGTGTTCACTTGTTTGCTTATTTCACATCATGAATATTGAATGCTAATGACAAGGGAAATATAAATACAGTCTGCCCTACAGCAGTGCTTCCCAAACTTCAGAGCATCAGAGGTGCCTGGAGGGCGCACCAGAACACAGTTTGCCGCTTCCCCCACACCCTGGGCTGGGGCCCCAGAGTGCGACCGGGCTAACAGGTTCCTAGGCGATGCAGCTGCTTGCTGGGGTTGGGGACCACTCTTTCAGAGCCACTGCCCTACAGGAACTAAAAACCTCTCTGGGGGACAGGATCTTCTCAGGGTTACTATTTAAATGCATGACAGAGAACAGAAGTATGTCACTGAGGTTCTTTGGGCTCCTCAGCATCGACTTCCCCTTCTTTTGGATAACAATACCCTGACTTCCTTTTGGGGATCTATGCCTCCTTCACCCTTAGGGCATGTGTTCCTGATAAGGCTCCCACCAGGCTCCGGATGGAGCGAGTGAGCGAGTGTGTATCCCAAGAACATCCAATCAGGGACCTGGGTCCAACCAGTCATGTGACTTACATGTCCACTCAAGTCAAATCCTAGGACCTCAGCTGGAACCTGTAAGAGGCAAGACTCTTTTTTCCACTGGACCAGAACAGCGTGTGGCCCTTTTGTCGAGGTGAGGAAAGAGCCCCTGGAAACGGAGTCGGTGAGAGAAAAGCAGAGGAGAGGCATTGTGTGAGGCCTGTGGAGCCAGTTTGCTAGAGGCCAGACATCCCTGGGCATGTCAGGTACGTGAGCCACTAAATCCCTCCTTCTGCATAAGTCAGATTTTCGGGTGGGGTTTTCTGACACATAATAAAAAGCTTCCCATTTGTGATAAAGGAATCGGAGGTGGGTCATTCTTTCTGGGGCAGGGGAGCTTTAGAGAAGCTTCTGATAGTGAAGGGAAAGGAGAAGGCATCCTAGGTGTACGGTTGGGAGAATGGAGGATATAAGCAAAGGTGTGCTGGAAAGGGCAAAGTACGGAGGTGCAGGCAGACACCAGCAGGCTGGCCCCCGGCACTCGGTGAGAAGCCTCCAGAGCTTGAGCCCCATCAGAAGAGGGCACTTCACCCTCTGGTGAGAAGACACTTTGTCTTCCATGGTCCTCTTTCCCAGAAGAGGTCACCCCCGATGCCGGAGGTTCCCAGAGCCTGCTGGCCCCTTGGATTCAGACTTCCTGCCCAGACGGGGCAGCTGGGATGAGGTCATGACTGGGGAGAGTCTTTTATCCTCTTGCTAAGCTTTTTCTTTCAGTAGCAATTGCTGTCTTGCTTAATCTCAGAATTATCTGATTGTTACAGTCGAGTTTTCCACATTAGGCAGTGAGCCAACGAGTTACTTAACCTATAATTGCCCTTTAATGAAGCCCATCTTCAAAACTGAATCGTCAAAGGGAAACTTGTAAACACACAGCGAGGTCCAAGACCACGCTGGCCCAGACGTCGCAGCCAGGCCCTTGACTCCTCTCCGGCGTCAGCCACATTTGTCTGCATTACTGGGACTTGATTGCCGGCTGCCACCCAGAGCAGAGGGAGCCTGGTGCTGTGCGACAGTCGACAGTCGCCAGAAGCAGGTCAAACCTTCTAAAAGCAAGCTTGAAGGGCCTTGTTTTGGGGGTACACATTCCTCTTTGCCAAGTGCACCCTCCTCCCCGACGCTCTCTGAGATGTGAAAGTAACAGCTAACTTCGTGACCTGAATTTTGCAAAACCTAATCAACACCTGTCTTCACGAAACCACATGCTGGCGGGAATGTGCTAGCGAATGGCCTGCGTTGTAGAAAAAATAGGGGAGTGAGGCTGACCTCAAAGAGTTCTTACTGCGGCCTCTGTCTAGGCTGCGCCTACACTGTGCCGCTCCGGTATCTGCTCTCCGGAAACTTCTAGTCCCATCTTAGAAGTGAGAGGTGAAGGCTCTGAGTCAAACATGCTCAGCTGCTTCGGGAAAACCAGGATCAGGGCAGATATTTACAGAACACCTACCAAGTGTCTGGTATCCTGCTAGGCACTTTACATACTTTATCTCATCTAATTATCAGAGCAACTCTGATAAGTCTTATTATCCTTATTTTGTAAATGAAGGATGTGAAACCCAGAGAGGTTAAGTAACTCGACCAGTGCCACACAGCATGTGGTTGTAGGAGGCAGGATTTAAACTCAGCTTTGCCTAAAGTCAAAGCCAGTCAATTCCAAGCTCCTTTGACGCTTGAAGGGCTCCCTTTATCAACATAATGCTGGAGTAAAACCAATGAGGGGTGCAGATAAGAAGAACTGTGAACTCCGGAATAAAACACCACACTGCCTGAGATTTCCCTCAAAGCGTCACAGAAGTGTGGTGGGGAAATAGGAGCACAGATGGAAAGACTGGTGTTGACATGATAGGAATGAAAGCTGGGCAATGGGTAAGTACATAAAGGTTCATTACACAATTTAGTCTATACGTGACATGTTTCATTATGAAAACGTTTAAAAATTCTAGCACTTGCGCCAGAAGTCAGTTGCCCTTCCCAGTACCCCCGTGACACTCTGGACACACGTCTGTCGCTGCCGTGCAGCCCCCATGTCACATGAGAGTTACCCGTTACATTGTGGTCCTCAAAGGCCTTCAGCTCCGTGAGGATGAGAGCAGTGTCTCTCTTACTCACCTCACAAATTTTTGGTTTGTTTGTTTGTATTGTGTATTTTTGTTTTTAGCATTTTGTTAAAAGTGAGTTGTCCTCACTTCCCCCCATTACTCTCCCCTGCCCTCCCCACCCCCACCTCCCAATTCAAGCCCCCCTCCCTCCCCACACCCGGTTGTCTTTGTCCAGGGGTCCTTCATACATGCTAGGGAAGGGTCAAGTCACCTAATGAGTGTTTATACAATGAGTACCTGGAACACGAGTCCGGTGCGCAGTAGGCGTTCAATAAGTGTTTGCTGACTGAATGGAAAAGCCCAAGAACTGGGCCTTGAAGCCCGGCTGGTTTTGATAAGCATGCTAGGCAGTTGTGGGGGGGCAGGAGAGGGGGGACACGGCTTGAGCAAAGGCACAAGCAGCAAGCAAGCCAAGTTCAGAGGTGAGCGAAGGGGGAAGTCTGGCCACGGCCAAAACAATAGTCGCCAGTGATAACGCGAGCTGACATGCCCACGTTTTAATCATTTATATTGCACAGGCACAGCACTGACAGCATTTTTTTCTTATCGGCACAGCAGGGTCAGCCCCCTGCCGTGGCTGTGAAAAGGGAGGCTTTCGATTTCAGTCTCAGCTCGTTAATTGAAGAAGTCGGCTTAGCGAGGGTGCGCCTGGCGGAAGGCAGCTCCAAATGGATGTCGACACGTTTTGGAGGACTGGAGGAAACAAAAGAAATCAATTAAGGAGGCAGCCTGGAGTTCCAGTCAGGGATCTGAATCCCGTCTGCCTTTCCTAACAGTCTCCAGTAAAAAAAGAGGGGGGGAAGTCCTCCTCCCAGGAGGCCGCCCCAAGACCCAGTGTCAGGTGGACACGGGACTGGAAAGGCAGGGACGGGAGCGCAGGAGGTCTCGGCAGCAGGTCGCCCCTGCAGGGCTGGGCTGGGGCTGTGTCCTGAGGCTCCCTCCCCCCCCGCTGCGTGGCGCCTGGTCCCCCGCCAGCCTTCCTGATGAAAACCACACTCCAGCTGGGCTCGGGTTGAGGCCCGAAGAAGGCCTGCAGGACTCAGCACACCTTCAAAGGCCTTTTATGAACAGATGCACTTATTCCACTAAAGCACAAGCCGCACAGGTGACAATGACAGCGCCATAAATGGCTGCAGCTTTTATAGTTGATAAAAGCTTTTGTGTCCTCGATCTCATCTCGACCCTCTCAACAACTCTGGGACAGGAGGAGAAATGGACAGGGATCGGAAACTGCCCAATGTGCCGCGGTGTCGGGGCAGGGACCCACCGTGCTTCCCTCCAGTTTGGGTATGTGGTCGTTGCCGGGGCCTCAGTACCAGGACCAGGTGCGGCCCAGGTCCCCGGTCCCCATTCACTTGCCATCGGGCACACTCCGACGAGGTTAAGACCTCCCTGCTGTTCTCTTGCCTCCTAGAAATACTGGTGACTCCCATTGTCTCCTGGAAACAGCGATGATTTCCATCTTCCGGGGCCTGTCTCTACCTCAGTTCTTCAAATTATTTTGTGTCTCTGGAATGTTAATCAGCCTGGGAAGACGGAAGCAAGAGATTTCTCTTAGGAGAGGCGCAATGAACATCAATGTGTCTGGTAGAGTAATTCCTTTTGTCACAGCACTTTAAATTTCTCAAAGGGCTTTTGCATTTGTTGTCTAATTTGCAACAAGCAGCAACCCCGTGAGCTGTCTAGAATGATAATGAGTAGCTTCTTCCTTAAAGAGGAGGAAACAGGTGCAGAGCAGCTCCGGGTCTCGTCCAACATCTTGCTTTCTGCCCTGCCCACTTTCTGAAGTTTGAAAGCCATTAACTCAATCTTTGCCCTTACTTTTAAAATGCGAATCTTGGAGAGGAGGGCTGGGAGGAAGCTGTACCCCTATTTTTAACATGTGAATTGTAGTATAAGGTAGTAATTGTTACAAATGATTAAATACGTTATTGCCTCTTTTGTTCTTCATTCTCTGTGTTTCTGAAAATGTAAGTTTGGGATTTTTTTCCCTTTGAAGCCAAAATGTGAAGTTTTAGACGTCTTGCCTGTGTACAGGGGAGGCGTGGGGCCGGGTGGGGTGGGGCCAGAGGTGTGGAGGGAGCTCGCCCTCCTTTTGCAGTGCGTCTGCAGACGTCCTCCTCAGCAGAGGGGAGGGTGGCCCGCGCAGAGGACCCGGTGTGCTCCAAGTTCACATGTACTATACACTCTATCATCTTGTAGCCGTAATTAATCCGTTTTCCCTACTAGGCTGTAAGCACCCTGTGTCGACAAGAAGGAAAAGGGCCATATTTTGGATTTTAGGGGGAGAAACAAGACTCTGGCCATAGTGAGATTAAGGGGAGGGTGAGGTGGGAGTTCCCCAGAGCGGCAACCTATCAGGACTTGACAGCAATGGTCAGGAAAAGGGAAAAAAAACCTTAAATAAAAGCAGACGACACAGAGGTCAAAAGCAGGAGACAGACTTCCAGGCCTCTCAGGATGTGGGATCTGTGTCAGTTTATGCGGGGAGATGGATGGTAAGACACACAAGAAAAAATACATCATGAATGAAGAAAACCATGATGGTTTAGTTCTGAATGGATTGACACTCAGGTGCTGGTGGGTCTGGACACTGGGCAGGTGGCGGCCTCTCTGTGGTTCTTGAAGCCACTGTGAAATCCTGGTCCCCTCAGCCTGCTGGTGGGCTGGGCCTCGGCCTCTGGGACTTGCTACCTGGCTCTCCAGTGGTCTCGAATGACCTGGACTACTTGACCTCCTCATTTTTCATGTTCTCTTTGCCTTCTACCTTATACCTGCACAGAGACTCCCTGAGGCTACCTGAATCACATTCAATAGCCCCTTGTGAAGCATCAAAGATACACAATGAGAGAAGCCAGAAAATGTGGTTGCTGAACTTGGCTCAGCCAATAACGACCATGTGACATTGGGCAGATCACTATTCCTCTCTGAGGGTCACTTTCCCCAAACTTTAATAGTAAAATGGCTAAGTTCTGATGCTGGTAGTGTCAGAGTAGCTTATGTTGATAACTCTCCCCCCCAAAAGCAGTTTTAATATAAGAACAAAATATTTTTGAAAAAACCCAAGTTTTAAAAGTATTGGAGAGCTGCCAATATCAGGGGAAAATGCAGAGGGACTGACCCTTGGAAGAGAATAACCTCACTGGGGATAAAGATGTGATTTGTGTTTACATGACTTTTCCCCTGAGTATGCTGTGCCCCCGTCAGCGTGGTATGAGGTCATCAGAACCTGAGTAGGAAAGCAATGACTGATCTGGGGTTGCAACTCAGGTCTGCCAGAGGACTAAGGCCAAGGAGAGGACTCTGAGAGGGGAGCCCCAAATCTGCATGCAAGCTACTTTCAAACCCTGACTGACCCCCAAACCATGCATTCAGGGGGTGACAGCAAGAAGCCCAGTGGAGGCAGCAGGTAGAAGTCTGGACGGTGAGCAGAGGTGTCAGGTGTGGGCCATATGCAGCTGCAGACGTAGAATTTGGAATCTGAGTCCCACCAAGTTAGCAGAATGAAATGCATGTCCCAGACCTGGCTGGTGTAGCTCAGTGGATTGAGCGCGGGCCTGTGAAGCAAAGGATCGCAGTTCAATTCCCAGTCAGGGCACATGCCCGGGCTGCAGGCCAGTTTCCAGTGGGGGATACATGAGAGGCAACCACACATTGATATTTCTCTCCCTCTCCCCTTCCCTTCCCCTCTCTCTGAAAATAAATAAATAAAATATGTAAAAAAATGTATGTCCCAGAACTCAAGGACTCACGTAAACTAAGGTAAACCAAACATTAAATCCCTTAAGAAAGCACCAAGTCCAACCTCTATGACTTCAAAATGATCATCCAGTAATATACCTGCCAGCCAGAAAAAAAAGAAAATCAACATTCTTCAGAAGACGATAACAGAATCTAGAGTCTCTGTCATGTATTATGTCCAGTATAAATTTGAGGGGAAATAAAAGGATATTATGAATAGCATTATGCTATCAAATTTGACCACCTAGGTGAAATAGACAAATTATTTGATTGATACAACTTAACTGAAACCAGCACAAAAAGAGACAAAAAAATTGAACAGCTCTATATTTATGGAAGAGATTTATTTCATTATTAAAAAATCTTCTGACAGAGAAAACTCCAATCTCTGCTGGTCTCGCTCATTAATTGCATTACGCGTTTTGGGGAAAAAGAATTCAATCTTACACAAATTCACACAAATAGAGGAAGAGGAAATGCTTACACAAATAGAGGAAGAGGAAATGCTTTCCAGCTCATCTTCTGTGCCTAACATAATTCTGCTACCAAAACTGACGAAGACAGAGAAGAGAATATTACAGATTGTTGTTGACTGAAAGCTTGTGTCCCCTCAAAATTCAAATGTTGAAACCCTAGCTCTAATGTGATGGCATTGGGGGTGAGAACTTGGGTGATGACTAGCTCATGAGGGTGAGGCCCCCAATGAACGGGATTAGTGCCTTTATAACGGGGCTGCAGAAAGGGCGCCTGCCACGTGAGGGCACAGTGAGAAGGCGGATGCCGTCTCTGGGCCAGGAAGCGGGTTCTCACGGGACAGCAGATGGACCAGGGCCTTGCCCTGGGACGCCCCGGACTCCAGAACTGTGAGAAATAAATGTCCGTTGTTTAAGCCACCCAGTCTCTGGTGGGTTTTTAAAATAGTAGTCTTAATGGATTAAGACATAGATGAGTGTTTTTTATGAACACAGATATAAAACTTTGGCAAAATATTCACAAAATGAATGAATCTAGCAACATCTAAAACTCATGGCCAATTGGGGTTTGTCCCAGAAATGCAAGGTTGGCTTAACATTTGAAAAAGCGAACAATGTAATTTACATAGTATTAAGAGAATAAAGGAGAAAAACTGTATGAGCATCTCCATAAATCCAAATGAGCATTTGGCAAACTTCAACATTCATTCACAATATAAAAAAATCTCAGAAAACTAGGAATAAAGGATAACTTTTTCAATTTCATAAAGAACATCTATAAAAAGCCCACTCTGAAAAATGTAAGTAATGTAAAACATTAAATGCTTCCCCCTTCAGATGAAAATAAGGCATGTTCCCTGTCTGTCCTTGCCGCTTGCGTTCAGCATTGTATTAGCATTTCCAGATGGTGCAATAAGGCAGAAATAGATAAATAAATGCCATTAAAATGTGAGCAAAACTGTCTTTATAGACAATGTAAACTTTTAGGTAGAACATCCTAAACATGTTACCTACTTAAAGCAGCTCCTAGAACTAATATGTGAATTTAGCAAGACCGTAAGATGCAAGATCTTTATATAAAAATTTATTGCATTTTTATATATTAGCAGAAAAATGGAAAATAAATTTTTCAAAAGTTTTTTACATTAATATTCAAAACCACAAATACTTAGGAATAAATTTAACAAAATATGAACAATCTTTGTCATAAAAATGACAAAACTTTGCAGAAAGACATTTGAAAAGATTTTATAAATGATGAGATATTCTGTGTTAATGAAACTTATGATTGTTAAGATGACAGTCCTTCTCAAATTTATCTATATATCAAAGCAACCCAATCAGAATCTCACCAAATGTTTTTGTAGAAAATGACAAAAAATGTGATATTAAGAGTTATTATGGAAAAACAAAGATATACAATAGTGAAAATGTCATTGATAGAGACAGGCAAGTTTAGAGAACTTAGGGCCACCCCACCCAAGAGTTTCTACAAAGCTAAATTGAGACAGTGTGGTATTGGCAAAAGAAAAAACAGATAAATAGAAGAGACTAGAAAGACCAAAAAGAAATCATATGTATATATAATTCTTTTTTAACCCAGGTGCCAAAGCAATTTCATGGAGCCAAGAAAGTCTTTAGAACAAATATTAAACAACGGTATAAGTATGTGGTAAAAATAAACTTACACCTCTAACTCGCTCCACACACAAACATTAATTTGAGATATATCATGGTCATAAAAGTAAAATTTAAAACTACACAGTTTTTAAAAGAAAATAGAGGAGACAATGTTTGTGACCTGGGGGTATATGACTAACAAATAATCACAGAAAACTATGGTTAACATTATTGGTCATCAGGGAAATGCACTTTAACACTCCAGTGAGCTGCTACCACCCACACACCAGAATGGCTTCAATGGAAAAGGCAGGCAATGTGAAGTGTCGGGGGGTGGGGGGACCAGGAGCAGCCGGAACCCTCACACATCGCTGGGGAGAGCGTAAGATGGTGCAACCACTCTAATGATCTATTTCTTGTCAATTTAATACCTGCCTTCTTTGGACCCAACAATCCCCCTCCTTGGTATTTATTTACCCAAGAGGAATGAAAACACCTGGGCACACAACAACTTGCCCATGAAAGCTCACTGCAGCTTTCTTTTTACAACAGCCCCGAACTGGACATGGAAATACTGATGAACAGAGACACTAGCTGAAGAAATGGTGAAATGTTTCTATGCCGGAACAGGAGTCAGCAAGAACTGGATGCATTTCACAGACGTTATGTTGTGTGAAAACAATATACAAAAGAACAAACATAGTATGATTTCTTTCCTATGAAATTCTAGAAGAAGTCACACTCCAGTTGCTGACAGGCACCAGAAGAGCAGTGTCTCTGGGTGGGCTCACCAAAGAACTTCCGGGGGCAGTGGCAAGTTTGTATCTTGGTCGACGTGGTATATATGTTTACCAGAAGTCACTGAGTTACATACTAAAGATAGATGCATTTCACTGTAGGTAAATTTTGCTTCAGTTAAAAAGAAAACAAAACAAAAACCACAAAACAACAAAGGAAATTTTTAAAAAGTCATTAGGACTCCAACATTCCAGGCCTTGAGCTCACAGGCCTCCCCCGGGCCTCCCCCGGGCCTCCCCAGGGCTGCGGCCTGTGTCGGGGCTTTTCACTCTGCTGAGCGGGGGCTGAGGAAGCAAAGGCTCAAAGGACTGGGAGCTCAGGGAGTGAGCCTGACTCTAGCTGCCAGAACGAGTCACTCGAGCTCAAGAAGCATCTATAAATTAAGCCTGAAGTCTGTGTGAGCCCCTCAGCGTTACATGCTGGCCGTGTGTCTGCGTACATGCATGCGCGTGCATGTTTTATTTTAAGTTTCCTCCCTCTCTCTCGGCTGCCATGGCCTTCAGAAAGAATAACAACTCCCCTGGGATGATGCATGAGCCCCTGTTCGAGGATAAGTTGTCTGGCTAACCGGGGCAGCCAGTAGAGGAAACTGTCCTGGAGGGCCGCACCGCCAGTCCGGTTTTAAGGGACTGTTTCGTTCTTACAGCCCGTCTGCCCAAGGGGCGGGAGGAGGCCGAAGAGCTGGGAAAGATAAACAAACAGAGTCACCCAGTGAGACGGCTACACAAACCCAGTTCGGCCCTTTCAGTAAACCCCTGTCCTCCCCAGGACCAGCCATACCTTGGCGCAGCCTCCCTCTGAGCTGGCCGTTGCTCACGAATCACGAGTGATGTGCCCACAGGACAAAAGAGGAGGGGACCGAGAAGGAAGGGGAGAACTGAGGAGATGGACTGAGACAGAAAATAAGGGGAAGGGATGTTTACATAAACGGGAAAAAAATGGGGACTGGCAATGGAGGCATTTGATACATTAGCAACAATTTCATTGTTTTGTAGAGGGTCTGGGGCATTTTTAAATGCCCACGTCTTTCAGCATGAGGTGGGTTGCCTAGGCATGGGCGCCCTCGTTTTATAGATGGGGAAACTGAGCCCAGAAAGATTAGGACGCTTGCTCAAGTTTGCTCAAGTAGTGAAAAAAGCAGAGTGGGGATTGACCAGCGTGGGGCCCCACAGGCCTCCTCACCTCGGTCCTACCTCCTGGGCACTCTCTTCCCTTCCAGGGCGCTGCCCTGTGCAAGGTGAGGGAGCCTGGCTTCCAGCCCCAGGCCTTTTTAGGAAATGTAGCTCTCATGAAGCACTTGGCTTTGATGGGAAGGAAAGAAGTGGGTCTACTAATTAAAGGTTATTTAGAATTTTTTTTAGCCTTAAAAACAGAGTAGATATGTTTAATTTGGGCTGACCACAGTCACTGGGCATTTCTGCAAAGTTCAGGGTTCGGTGTGCTGAGTCTCTTTGGCTCTGAAAGATCTTTGGTTTTTTTTCTCTTTTCGGTTTTGTTTTGATTTTTGTTGTTGTTGTTGTTTTTTAGAAAACACGCACCCTCCAGAGTTGACTACTTTGACTGCTTTGATGCAAGGGGAGCCAACGCTGGGATTCTAAAGTTAGACAGAAAGGAGTTGACACTGGCAAGCACTAAACCACAATCCTCAGAAGCCTCTGCCACTGGGCCCGGTGCCAAGGCCTGTGTGGTCAGCATCGTGTCATTATGTTCTCTGGAGGGAAGCAGAGACCCAGAGACCTCTGGTTACACTGCCACTGGCTCCCTGCCTCTGGACAGGGCTGCGGGTGGGGACTTCGTGCCAACGAGCTGTGGTCAGCCCTGCTTCTCCGGGGGCACAGGAGGGCCCGCTGTGTCTGAAATCCTGTGGGAAGGCCAGAGGGACTCCAGTGTGCCTCCCAGTCTTTTCCCTAAAAGGGGACACACCTCCTCTCCAGAAGCCATGCTGTAAAGGCACCTGTGGTTTTAGCTCATCCAGCAAGCCTCCCCTTACTTGCTTCTCCTGACAGTGGAACTTGCCTTCCTAGAAGAAACTCTGTGTGTGAGGAGAGGCTGGAGTGGAGCCTGCCTTTTCCTTGCCCACATGACCCAGGCCTAACCAATCAGAATACGGTGATTGGATCTCTCAGGGCATATGATCAAGCCAGGCCAATCAGAAGTCTCTCTGCCATCAGCTCTGAGTTTGCTAAACTGCTAGGGGCTTCCAATATCATTTGCCTGTGAGGTTAAGAGAGCCCATCAGAGAGAGAGAGAAAGCCAATGCCATCATTTGGATTCCTGGATGCAGCCATACCTGAAGGCGGTTACTTCTTTGACCCAATAGATTCCCCCTCCCCGGTTTTTTTTTCTGTAATGACTTTGGATTCTATTCCTGTGACCTGCAACTGAACAAAAACCAAGTGATCTGTTTCTTTCTCATCTTTGCTTCTCTAATACCCAGCACACAGGGGCAGGGCTGTGAAATGAGTGTCTGAACTTCCTTAGACTGGAAGAGAGTGGAGTTCGGATAGGGGTGGAAAGTCCACAGCCCAGAACCTACGAGGTCCTGCTGAGCACTTTACACAAATTACTTCTGTGGGTAATTTTATCACAACCTTGCAGTACTGGGACTTTTATCTCCACTTGGACAACGGGCAAAGTGAGGAAGAAAGGGCTCCTAGACCCAGGGTAGAGCATATGCCTTCAATCTGGGAATTTCTCCGACACCTCAGGAGGTGGACCCACAGGAGCAGACTGACAGACTAGAACCCCCAGGTGACCCCTGTTTCCTGGCCCCTGGCCCTTGAGGGGAACCACAGTTATAGGTCCTTTGTCCCAGGTCCCTGTCTCCCCTTGGGTGTTAGGAGGACGTATATTGCCAGATAATGAGCACTGCAGAAGTAGAAATGTATCTCTCAGACTCCAGAGTCCCCCCCCCCCCATCAGCTTTTCCCCACCACCTAATGCTTCTTCTCAGCCACTCGACACTTCCAGGCTGAATCCCCAAGTTCACACCGCACATTTCGATCTAATACAGGGACCAAGTGAACTTTTGTTGGGTAGAAGTCTGGGTTCTGGGGTCCAGACGTGTCATGATCCATACGCATTAGAAAGCTATCTGCAGAGAGTAGCCACAGCTGGTGGAGCCTGACAGGGGTATGCAGACAGTGGATATGAGCTCTGTTTGCATTTTCACTGGGACTCAAACGACCCACAATGACAGAAGAGGAAAGTCATCTAGTCCAGGCAGGGAACACATCTGCTATGCCTGCTGCCCTGCCCCCCGCCATGCCATTGGACTCAGAGAGGCAGAGCTAACAGGTGGCCACCTCTTTCCTCCTGAGCCCTGGCGCTCCCTCGGGTCCTTGCCACACGGCTCTGTGGACAGTCCCCGAGATCGGCAGGAGAAGGGTCACAAGTCAAGCTTACTTGCCCTCAGACCTAGGTCAAGACTCTCCTTTTGCAGTTGTGAAATGGAAAAGAGAAATGAAAGAACTTTTCCAAGGTCACGTAGTCCAGGTGGAAGTTGAAACCAGATTTCTTGATTTGGTCAAGTCCGCCATTCTTTTCCTCTGTATGTGCTGACTCAGTACCATTAACAGATGGTAAGATGCCAATCCTCTTCAAGCTATATACATACTCAACAGAAAAATAAATTGACCAAATTGATGATGGAGCTTGGTGATGTAGAAAGAGCATTCAGCTGAAATTTTACCTTTGGCCTGACCATAAACTAGCTGTGTGACCTTGGGCAAGTCAATTCACCTCTCTGGGCCTCCATTTCTTCAACTGTAAATTGTAAGGACAAGATGATCTTCACAGTCTCTAAGGTACTTTCAAATACTAATAATCAATGATTTCATGTGACCTACACTATACCAGGAATTTTTTGGCTATAAAGAAACAGAAAGAAAGAAAGAGTCATGTAATACAAGAAGTTGGTCTTGTATTTGTATAATTAAGAGCCAAGAAGTGTGGCATTTCAGAGGAAGGGTTTCTGAATAGGTAGGGCTGCTTTCTTGTGGAGAAGAGAATTAAACTTGGCCTTGAAGGATGGGTAGGTAGATTGGGGAAATGGCATGACATGCAATAAGAGGAAAATGAGAGAAGGCAGGGAGAGAAATGCAGGGCATATTTAGAGACAGCCCAAGCTGGCTGGAGTAGAGGGTGGCGGGAATCCTAGGAAAGAACTGGAGAGTCCGAGATGAGAACAGAGTCCATGGGGGCTGACCAGTGCTGCGGGAAGTGTGGGGGTGGGCCCTAGCCTCTGTAGTAGTCCTCACAGAAAGGTCCAGGTTCATCTTGCTTCACTAAGCCAAGCACTTTGGTGCAAGCGACACAAATTCAACTCAACCTGACTTAACTGAAATAGCTGATTTGTTAACTCACATAAGCGAACAGCCTAAGTGTGGACTTCAACCACGGCTGAATCCCGGGGCTCAAAAAGCTCCTGGGGATTTTGCCCTTTTCCACTTTTTACTTTCTTCTGTGTTGGCCTCCTTCCTGGGCAGGCTTTTTCGAATTGGTGGCAAGCAGTATCCAGACACTCCCAACTTAACCTTTTGCCGCCTCACCAGACCAGTGGGAAGAATAAGGCTCCTTATTCTGCCAATTTCTGCAGAAGTGCTAAGGTTGTTGCTCCTTGGTCTGGATTTGATCACATTCCCATCACTGAACCAATGACCCGTCAGGGGCTGGATAGACTGCTCTGATTGGCCAGGCATGGATCACATGCCCATCTCTAAGTTCTATGGGGTTGATTCTGTCCCAAGAGAAAGTTAGAAACTTGTTCCTAGAGAAAACTCACAATGCTGTTGTCAAGAGAAGGAATGGATGGATCCTGGTCAGGCAAACCCCACGGGTGTCTGGTGCCAAGAGTGTTTCCTAAGGCTCCACGTGGACAGATAGGAGATGTCTTCAAGGCCAAGTGAGACCTAACAGCAATTCCTGACTCAGCCTGCAAATTCCGATGCCCGATCTTAACCTGCTGGGCCTCAGCACGAGTTCTGAGAGGCAGAGACGGGGTGGAGGACTTGGGGAGCCTCTGGGCAGGCCCATCTTTCTTAAATTAATACTTCTTGGAGAGATTCAGCAGCAGGACAGGAATTTGTTAAATTACATAAACATTATTGTGACCCATAAAATTCAATGAGTCTCTGCCTGTTTACCCGGGGCTGGCTTTAATGTTTGCACAGTGTAATTTAATGTGTCAATTTGCTCTCAAATAAAAAACATCTGGTCGTCTGACATGGCAGAGAGACTGGAGAGCTGATGTTCACAACCAGCTAGAAGTCCCAATCAAGAGGATGTTTAGGGAGGAAGAAAAGGCCAGGGACTGAGAGAAGGCAGCCAATGTCGTTAGGACCCACTCCTGGCCCAGTGACAAGCCTCTGTTTGTGAGTTTGTAGGATCAGTAAATTTTATCCTAATTAGAATTTAGAAAAGCCGAGAAGAGCACATACCATTTTTAACTGGCACCCATTGTGCAATTAAATTTCCTGCAGCTGTCCCTGCCAATATTGACATTCACGTTATTGGATTTTTAACAATCTTATTATTTTGTAATTGAGAAGAGCAGGAAGAAAATTACACTTTCCTACATAGATGATCTTCTCAGCTAACATGCCCCTTTCTCCAGCAGTCAGAGGGGTAAGCTCTCTCCTTCCAGGCCCCCTGGGGGTGAGCGGGGCTGAGGGATGTGAGAGGCGAGACCCCTGTGAGCTTTCCCAGTGAGGTGAGGCATCACAGTGCCACTAACTCCTGCAGACAGAGGGGGGGCTTGGCGGGCAGGTCCAGAGCAGGAGGCACTGAGCTACATAAAACAGGGTAAGGAAACTGAGTTTTGGGGTTTTTCAAGCCCCCACCTACCATCAGGGGTGCTGCTCATCCATTTTGACTGCTGATCCCCCACTCGGAGCTGGAGGCAGAGGTGGCCCCGAGGGACCTGCAGTGCCGGAGGCTTTGTCCAGGTCCCTCTTCGGTGGCCTCCTCCTTTTCCAGCACCTAGTCCCAGGCCAGGCCGAAGGAGACCGGCAGGGACTCCCATGGTTTCAACCCCCCTGATCCTCACCCCCAATACACGTTTGAGACGTCCTGATGAAAAAGAGCTCGGCCTGGAGCCCGGGCAGCCACCCCGCTGGAAGAAGCCAAGCCTGCTTTCCTGGCCATGGAATGACGGGGTCAGAGCAAGTTCAGGTTTGGCTTTAATTGAGTAGAAGATAGTTCTTCCTTAAGGGAGCCCTGAAATAACGCTTCAGCCGAGCAGAATGACTTCCCTTATTGTCAGAAGGGATTAGTCGGGCTGGTGTGTAAATAAAAAGTGATCCTTCATCCCCTCTAGGACAAACAAGCCATATTTCCTTCAGATCACCAGGGACTGGGCTTGCTCTAATCAAGTCCTTGACATTTCGCTAAGACTCCAGGATTACATGTTTTCTGTGATTGAGCCTTCGGTAATTACCCAGTTTCCTAAACCATTGCTATTTTCCAAATCCAAAACGTTTTAGGGAAGTGGGAAAATGAGATATCTTTTCCACAGGGTGGAGAGGAGAGGTGGGTCAGGGATGGGGGTGCAGAAAGGACTGGGGTCTTTGAGGCTGACACAACCCGGGCAGCGCTCGGGAATCCCGGACAGTTGTTCTAATTTACCCCTCCTTCCATTCACCTGGGGAGCAGCAATTCTGAAGCCCTTGCCAGATGCCAGACGCGGTGCTAGCCGCCAGGTACGGAGCTGAGTGCGGCCTGTCCCTGCCTCCTCCAGGGAGCCCCTCGGCCCAGCGGGAGAGACAAACATGTAGGCTAATAATTACAACCAAATGTCCCCAAAAGTAGAGTTAATGTCATAAAACCCAAAGTAAACAGATAAAACCAAAGAGAAACAAAACTTTGTCTGAAGAAGATGAGGGACGCTGCACAGAGCAGGCGACCTGGGGGGGTCGTGTGGAATGAGTCAGAGTCGGCCATCACAATGGAGTGGTAACAGACACAGTCACCCCCAAATGCCATGTGCTGTTGTAAGGCCCCTACATGTATGAACTCATTGAGTCCCCACGAGAACTTCCCGAGGCAGACGCTATTTTTACCCCCATTTTTAGGTGGGGTAAAAAGCCCAGAGAGAGGAATACCATCCCTGGACAAGGGAACAGCCAACAGGAAAGCACACAGTGGGGCGCGTTTACGGACAGTGGGGAAGTGACCGGCTCAGATCGGCTCTTAGGAAAATGCCAACATGGCAGAGGAGTCAGCGTGTGCAGAACCAGAGACCGGTGATAAAAATCGAGCTGTGATCCTCACACAAAATAAGACTCTCCTCCAAAGTTCACCTACCATGTGATCTTAGCATCTTCCCACCCTGACCTGGTACTAGCTCCTGTGGAAGGAGCTGAACACAGTCCATTCAGCTGAGAGCATCAAAACAAGACTTATAACTGCCCTTCCTCATCCACCTCCATCTGCGTGAGCAGGTGATGGATCGAACCCAAGGGATTTGTCTCAGTGCAGTGAATGGAACCACCCGTCCATCTCCCACCAGAAAGCCCTGTGCAACGGAACGGAAGACCCACCCGGCCCTGACCCGACACCAGGAGAGGCAGTGTGGGAAGGTGTCTGCTGCTCCGACATACAGTGGCCACACAGAGGAAGTGTCCTTGCCTGGTGGGGGCTGTGGGGGGTGTTGCTTCCACATTCTTGAATGATCTTCATTTATATCTCTTCCTCTTGAACAATCATCCCCTCGTGCACACACACACACACACATGCTGCAGCTTGTGTCCACTCCAGACACAGATGATGAGAAGTCTTGGAAACACGGCCTAAAGAAACATTAAGCAAACTGTTCCCCAAACGAGCCTGTCTGGCGTCCTGACCTTTGCAAGCTCCTCTGTAGAACTCGGGAATGCACAAATATTTACAGTGGGAGGGAGTGGAGCCAACGCCTGCCGGAGGGTCTCGGAGTCGGCAGGAGCTGAGAATTATCTTCCTGGCCTCGTACTCGCTATAGGAGTGTCCTCTGTAGAACCCCAGCAGATGGTCACCAGCCTTTCCTTGCCTGCCTCCAGGGACAGGAAGGAAGAGAAAGCTCCTCTGAAAAAAGCTCCTTCCATGGATCTGATCACTGGAAAGTTCTGATATGGAACAGCGATGCCTCCCGGTTGCTTTGCCTCCTGGTTTTGGATGGGCCTCCAGGGCCTCGCAGCTTGAGTCTCTTATTTCCCAAGACAGCCTTTGGGAGGCTGGAACTCAGACTCCCTGTCTGCCTTCCACTGTCCCTTCCTCCTCCATTCCTTTATTTATTCCTTGAAGGACCTCATTTGTGAGCGCCTCACCTCTGAGTTTACCTCCCCTGGTCACAGCCACACATCCCGGCTGATCAATGTCCACCTTCAAATGCAGCTCCTCCCCCAACCCGTCACAGCACTACAGCTGAGTTACTTTCCATGTCCAGAGCTCTGCCACACTGGGCCCTGTTCTAGTTCTTTCTCAATACTCAGAACAGCCCTGGGGAGTAGGTACTCTTCTTGTTGCACGGGTATAGAAACTTGGTTTTCTGACATAGAACTGAAAATAAGGAAATAAGCAAAACAAGGCTTCCAGGAGCTTGAAGCTGAGGTCAGAGAGTTGGCCAGAGCTTTATCGACTCTTACTTTGCATTTATTGCCGCAAGATTCATTTGGTATCAGGGGAACTGATTTTAAATCTTGGCTTAGCCACTTTCTGGCTATGTAATCTTAGGCTAGTTATTTACCTTCTCTAAGCCTAGGCTGACCAACTAACTCATCCTGGTTTGTCTGGAACTGTCCTGGTTTTACGACGCCAAGTTCCACGTCCTAAGGGACCACTCAGTCCCAGGCAAACTGGCGTGGTTGGTCACCGTGTGATGCCACTTTTCTGATTGGTGAGATAGGAATAATAATAACTTACCCTCAGTGTTGTCATGACAATTAACTGTGATAACACATGTGAAAAACCCAGCACTGCAAGAGGGAACCCCCCAAAACTGGAATTTGTTTGTAAAACATTGTATTTATTCTTACATATTTAAACTTCAGTCACCTTTAAAGCACTGCTCATCTGATGCCATACACCTACCAAGACTTTTGTTCCCACTGCTCAAAAAAGCAGTTTTTGAACTTGTTGATTGTGATGCCTTTTAGTGCTTCTGCTGTTTTTTTATTTTACCTTTTCCACATCAGCAAAATGTTTCCCTTTGAGGACTTTTTTCATCATGGGAAACAAAAAAAAGTTGCTCAGGGAGCTATTGGGTGAATAGGGAGGGTGGAGCAAGGGAGTCATGCAGTTTTGGTTAAAAACTGCTGGACACTCAGTGCAGTGTGGGCAGGTGCACTCGTAAATTCACTGAAGCCAAACGCAGCCTCTCACAACAACGCCAGCTGGCACACTGATACAGATGGGTTCCTACAGCACTCATGTAATCAAGGAGAAGCCTGTACTACAAGGGGCCCACCCTCCAGAAGATAATTCCAGTTTTTTGGGGTCCCCTCTCGTATGCCTGGCACATAGCAGATACTCAGTTTACGTCTTGTTTAATATGAAAGCCAGGTTAACTATGGCAAACTAGAAAGAAGTAGAGGCCTGAGGCTGGACCATAAGTAATTTAACTGAACAACATTTTTTTAAAAACATGGGAACTAAACAGGGACCCTCAACAGAGGGTCTCAGGTTCTCTGCCATGTAAATATCCCCCTGTGGTTCAATTAGGCATGGAAATGTTAACCTTGAATGTGACTGGGGCTGACAGAAGACAAAGCTAAATTTTATGCTGTCTGATAAGGCAGGGTAGGGTGGAGTGCACTGTGGGATAAATGCCACACAAAATCTGACAAAGTCTTTGGCTCTTCAAGAGCAAGCATTCGGCCAGAATGGCAAAGGGAAAGGGCACTGGAAGGGTCCCAGGAGAGCCTGAATCGGCAGTGCACTCATGGGTGACTGTGAACAAATTGTGCTCACGGTCACAGCCCTGCCTCCTCATCTGTAAAATGGGGAAGAGAAAGTAGACAAGGCCTAACGGAGATGCAGCAGAGTGGAGCAGTCAAGAGCCTGGATCCACCAGCCACTGGCCCTATGACCTTGGGCTAGCTATCCCACCCCTCTGTGTCCTGAGTGCTCAGTAGGTAGGTATGCGTTAGCTCTTGTTACCATCCCTTCTGGGTGGGAGACTATCTGATAAAGTCCCCCTGTGCCGCCCACCCCAGCCCCATCACCAAGGGTTCATGCAGCACGAGGGTTAGGATGTTATTGTATATTTCCTTTCCCTCTTCCAGGCGACTCATCACTCAGCTGGCTCATGTTGAACTTGAGGCAGACTAAAACCTCCTGATCTTTTTTTATGTGAATTGCAGTCAAGCCAGGTCTCCCGCACCCTGTTCTTGTGCAATTGAGTTTTGGAACCTGAATTCAAGACATTAGATTTATCGATGTTAAATTTCATCTGGTTGCTTTTGACCCAGCATTCTCGACTGTTGAGATCATCTTGAACCTTAATTCTCTCATTCCCTCCAGCTTTGAGTCATCTGCAAATTTGATGCACATGCTTTCCATGTCTTCATCCAAACTGTTGGCTTAAAAGAGCCATTTATATAGATAAAAATAGAGATGGAGATGCAGGCTGCTATGCAGATCAAGAGAGGACCTTGTGTGTGAGGCTGAACTTGGGGATGTTATCTTATGGGAAGTGGGGGCTCATGGCCCTTAACCAACATTTACGCCTTTGCTCTGTTTACTCTCATATATGTGCTTATATCTTGCTCCTGGATCCCACAACATTCTCAGTGATGACAAGGGGAGTTCACCCCTTAGCCACCCTCACTGTGACCTCTTCTAAACTACCAAATCCACAGGGATGGTCTGAATCCCTTCCTGTCTGCACTAGATGCAGCCCCAAGGCCAAATCCCATTCTTCTTCCTTCTCACTGCTTCTCAAACTCAGACCATCCCACCTCAGGGTCTTGCCAAATACCTGCTGTTAATCCAAGAAATCAATTCTCGCTCAAAGGTCATGGACCACAATGTCTTAATGTGCTGCTCGCTCAGATGTTTCCATTTTAACAGGGGCCGTCAGTGTCTGAACCACAAGGTCAGAGCTGCGGTGCATCTGTTCTTGGCTCCGAGCTCAGTCCGGGGCCTGAGGGCATCACAACTCGGGGCGCCCGGCTGCCCAAAGGTGTGACTGCAACGCACCATGCAAAGGTTCAGGGCACTCTGTCCCAGATGGCAGAAAAAGGTAAAAACAATTCTACAAGTCATTTTAATTGAAATTGATTTAAAAGAACAAAAACCACAACAATTTCTTTTTCTCCAGGTCATCCGGCAACTCTCTGGTATTGTGCAAACCAGGTGGCCACTGGTTACAGGGCTTCGCAAAACCCATGCCCACTCCACACCCAGAGACCAGCTGTGGGCGCCGGGCTGGGTGCCTTCCAGCCCCAGGACAGCCTTTGGGCTCGACGAACTCAAGCCAATCCAGCTTTGATGTCCTTGGTACCAGAACCTTCCTGTCTTACCCACAGGGAAGAGTCTGATGATAGTGATGACGATGATGACGATGGCGACAATAATGAGAGAAGTGCAGTGACCTCTTACTGAGTGCCTACTGTATGCCAGACATTGGGTTAGAGCCTCTAAACAAACTACAGGTCACGTTTTCAGCAAACTTAGGAAGCCGATCTTTATTATTCTTACTTTACAGAGGAATAAATTCAGGCCCACAGAGATAAAGTAAATTGCCTGTGGCCATAAAAAGAGCAGATTGAAATCTGAATCCTGGTCTCTCTGATTCCAAAGTTCCCTGCATCCCTGGCTTTGTTTTTCCTGTAGTTTTCAAAGAACGCACACTCTTCTTTTCTGAGCCGAGTTATTGTGTGGGGAGGAGAGAAAGCCACACTTACAGAACCCTGCCTGTCACTGGGCGAGTCTGGCAACCAGGATCCCACACTGCCGGGGCCCAGCGAGCCTGGGACCCTCCTCTCTGCTTGGGGTAGTGTGAGCTCAGTCACCCCTATAGCATCGCCCCTGGGGTCTGGGCAGGGCCTAGCGAGGCCCAGGCTAGGGAAGCTTTCTTTACTGTAGGAAAAGTGGGGACAGAGGATGGTCTTAAGGACAAAGCTTAGTGGATGCGTAATGGTTAAGCATCTAGGTTCCGGTGTGGTAGCCCCAGACTTCATTACCTGTCAAACTTGAGTAGGTTATTTATCATACCTACCTGAGCCACTGTGTCCCCATTTCTAAATGGGGATAATAATAGTGCTTCAGTGAAACATGAGAGTGCAGTGAGACAATTTACAGAAAGCCATTAGTACAGTCCAGGGACATGTTAAGTGCCTGATGTGTTCTTGCTGTTATCACTATTATTTTGTCACCTCCGTCACTAGAATGGCCTACATTTGTCAGTGTTCCCATGAGTCGCTCATCCCCCATGGAGGCACCCTTTGTCCCCACTACGCAGACGGAGCGTTGAAACAACCTGGCCAAGGTGACCTGGGAGGTAGTGGGCGGAGCCGGGCCTCAAGCCGCTGACATCATGGCGGTACCCCTGCCCCTGCCTTAGCACAGCTCCTTGTCTTCCCTCAGAGTCCAGGTCCACCTTTCCCGCACTTCTCAAACTTTAACACGTGTCTCAGTCATGGGGGTCTTGTTAACCTATAGGTTCTCTCTTGGGTAGGCCTGAGGCTCGCGTTTTCTGCATTCCCCCAAGTGATGCAGATGCTGCTGCACCAAGTACCTCATTTTGCAAAGGAGGAGCTACTCCCTTCAGTGGGTAGGGGACCCTGGAGCATCCTCAGAGAAACAAGGAGCCGGTACTAGGGCCCCTGGGACAAGGTGTTGCTGGAGCCTTGAAGGCGGCTGTGAGCTGTCACCCCATGGGAAGGGTCTTCGGGTCCCACCATGTTTTCCAAGCAGCTCCTTGAGGGAAGGTGCTAAGGGGATGGGTGTTATGAGCCCTCCCAGAAGGGTATCTAGGCCAGGACTGCCCTCCTGCTCATGCTCTTCCTCCTGCTTCCTCTGGCTGCTTCTGTCAGGACCTGTCAGTTACGGCAAAAACGTTCTTATTCTTCTACGCTCAGCTCAACTCCATGACTGGGTGTGAGCACCGGCAGCCTGCAGAGAGGGAGCCGACACTTATCGTCATTGGAGTTCCCCACGTAAATCCAGCTTGGCTTCTCCCTGCACCCTCAGCCTTTCAGGACTGAGGGGGCTCTGAACAGAGAGAGGCTTACAGTCTTTTCTGGGGACACATGGTGTTATTAATGCAGATGCTGGGTGGAAAATGTTCTGTCTCATTAGCGGGAAAAGCGAGCTGGAGTTAACAATAAATAAATAAATAAATAAGAGAATGCAGGCAGAAGGGAGGGGAAGGCAGGTTGCTCCATTACACCTCAGAGGCCTGGCCCTCCCCTTGCCCCAGCGTTTCAAACCAGCACCTGCCCCAGAGGTTGTCCTGCTCAGCAAAGCAAGAGCACCTGGGGGCTACAAACCATGGGGCCCGCTGTTGTCATGCCCAGACACCTCTCTGTGATTGGCCCAGGGTGTGACCTGTGGACACTGGGTTTTTAAATCCGCCCCCGTCAACCCCCCAGTGATTCTGATATGCAGCCCGGGGAGAACTGGAGGTCTGAACTTTGTTTCTCTGGGAAGCCTCCCACGATTAGTTTAGGCCCATGAAGGCACAGTAGAAACAGCTTATGGAAACCTTTTACAGTTTGGCCAGCCCTGCTGCATCTGCACGGTTGGGTAAGAAACCCCAAGTCGGTGTGCCTTGGTCAGGAAATGCACAGAGGGATATAAAATGTACCCTCTCGTTTCTTTATGCTCAGCTCCCATACGAGCAAGAACACACAGCTGATGAGCACCACTGAATCAATGCACGTGCTCATTTAACCAGCATTTATGGGGCACCTGTTATGGGCAAAGAGTTATGGGAGAGTCAAAGGCTTATGTGATGCAGACTCTGTTCTTGTCTAACTAGTGCCTAATAAGAATAGTTTAGACGAGACCATATATGACAATAATGAAACAGAACCTGGAGGTAATGGGCTATAGGTACAGGGAGAGAGAGCTAAAGAAAATGTATTCCAACACTTGGTCTTAGTTGACTTATCTACATTATGTCATTCAAGGTAGATGACAACCCTAAAAAGGTGAAGGTATTACTCCCATTTGACAGATAAAGAAAGTGTGACTCAGAGAAGTCAGTGGCTTGCTCACTGTCACACAACAAGTGCCTGTTGAAGTCTGACTCTAACAGGAAAGTGAGAACATGGTTCTGTGACAGGGTGAGAAATGATTCCGACCAGGGGGGTCTCAGGGAGCCTGAAGGAGGACCCAGGAACTCACAAACACACCATCACTGAGGCGACTCGCATAGAAGGGCCACATAAGAGGAGGCAGTATCAGGGGACAGCATGTTCCAGGTAAGGCTGGAGAGGTGCAGAAGACCAAGGCCAGGCTGGTGGGGAAGAGGAAGGAGAAGGGTTTCCCCAGGGGTCGAAGTTAAGAGCGTAAGTGAAGGTGAATTAGGGGGCAGATGGCAGAGTGGGAGACTTCAGATCAGCACGGACAGGAAAACAGGCGTGGGGAGCAGGAGAGTCTGGCCACTTTAAGAAGGTGGGTCCTCTCCCAGCACACTTGGCTTAGGTGACGGCAGACTGCAGTCTCTGCAGACACAGGGCCCGGCTGAGGGTGCACGCCCAAGTCACTCAGTGACACCCTGGGCAGGCTGCATGAATTGGGTAAGGAGCCAGGGATGCTGTTTTTCTGAGACTTGTGTCTATTTGTCACCAGTTGGCTGTAATATTCATAATTTTTGAACATTTACTGTGGGCAGGCCTGAACCCAGGTGATTTGTCTCTGTTCTAGAAGAGATCATTTCTGGGAAGTTAAGGGCATGGAACTAATCTTCAAAGGTCAGGATGGTGGAGGTGGTGAAGGTGGGGTGACGGCGATGATGACAGTGATGGTTATGCTTGAATGACTGATGCCCAGATGGCTGCATTTCTATCCTTTCTCCTGACTCACACCATCAGTCCCTCCATGTCATCCCCACTTGTGCCTTGCCGGCCTCTCACACTCCAAATGTCCACATCAAAACCCTTTTCCTTCCCTCATTTCCCTCTGCCCAACCTGTTCCTCCTTGCCGTAACCCCTGACTTGGGGAGCAGCCCCACAGGGCAGCCGGCCATCTGAGCTGGATGCCCAGGGGCCAGTCAGGATTCCTCAACACCCCCTCCATTCAGTTGGTGGCCAAGTCCTGATCATTTGGCCTCTTAAATCTCTCTTGAAGCCCATCACCTCCTCTCCAACTCCCCTGCTCCTGCTCTACTTGACGCCATATCACTCTTTCCCATGGACTGTGGGAAGAACATACTAACAGACCCCTGAGCACCATCTGGCCCTTCTCTAGGCTACCTTTCATCTCACTGCCAAAGGCAACCTTCCCTGGGACGGATTCAACAGTGCTGAGGCTAAACCCCATCTCTGGCTTACAGGGAAAGAGCATGGCATTGATGGCAGGCACAAGCCAGTCCCTATCCAGCTACATGGCTCCAGCCCCCAGACGCTTTCTGCGTCTGCCTTGCAGATTCATACCTCTTTGCCTTGGCTCATACTAGTCCTTTTGTCTTGAACACCTTTCTTTTCTTCTCTGATGGCTGCAGTCCTTCCCAACTCCTGTGAAGCCCCCTGCTTCCCCCCACCTCAGTGGGCAGAGTTGGTCTTTCCCACTGTTGTGCACTGAGCTACAACCTGCAGTCTTGCTTATCCCACTGCCCTGCAACCCTTTGTTTATTTATCTGCCTTCTCTACTGTGCCATGAACTTCTCCAGGGAAAAGGAGCTGCTTTTCTCATCTCGGAATCCTGAGGATTTAGCACAGGTAAATACAAGGTGCTTCCTGAATTAGAGGCCTGAATCTCAGATATCTGTGTGGTACCTAAAACTATGCAGAGAACTGTATCTCCCACCATCTCATTTGGTTCTCATTATCTTCATACGGGGTCGCAGGTGACATTTACATTGTTTTAAATGATGAGACACTGAGATCCAGCATAAAAAGCGAAGTGACTGGTTCATGGTTGCCCAGGAAGATAGTGACCAGTGGTCTAGGTCTCACTGTCTTGACTCCTGCATGGAAACTGTGTTGATTTCACACTAAGACATTTGTTTCCTTTCTCTCTAAGAGACTCTTGTAGCTGAGAAGTGACTCAAGAATTCAATACCTGCCCACTCTCAGCACAGGGCACCCATGTCTGGGAGGGAACAACAATTTTGGATTTCCAGGTAAAGACAGAGATTGAAAAAAAGAGACAGGAGTCATAAAATTTTGGAATCTGGAAAGCAAATGGACAAGTAGTAACCAATATAGCAGGAAACAAATTAAGGACTCCTAAGCTGCTATTGGTAAAACGGAGAACCAACTTGATTTACACAGCAGAACCATCAAAAGCCTCAGGAATGGACTTCAGGTCAAGATGCAGGTGTAGGTAAACACGCTTCACCTCCTCACACAACTACAGAAAAAATTACAACTAATAAACAAAACATCACTCAGAACCACCAGAAAATTGAGCTGTATGGAAGTCTGACAACCAAGGATTTAAAGAAGCTACATTCATCCAGATGGATAGGAGGAGCAGAGATGCGGAGATGCGGGGATGGGCAGAGAGGCACGGAGATGCAGTGTGGTGCAGAGAGGTGGAGGGATTAGAACAGGTAGTTCCCACATTCATGTGTGGTGGATAAAAATCAGGAGGGATACTTGGAAGTGAAGGATCCCAGCCCCAGGCCAGACCACACAGCCCATGGTTCCATGCCAGGAAGATAAATCCTCATAACTTCTGGCTGTAAAAACCAGTGAGGGTCAGAGTGGCAGAAGAAACTGCTGGATTTTCAGGAGACAGCTCTTAAGGGATCTGAATGGACTTCGAATTTATGCAGACCCACCCCATCTGGGATTCAGCAACAAAGCAACAGCTGGAAGGGCACCAGTTGCATAAAGGAAAAAGTGAAGTGATTGGGAAGAGGGTGAGTGCCAGGGAGAGGCACTGTCCCTCTCCTAGACCCCCCCACATGGAACCACAAAGCAGTGAAGTGGTTTACCCTGCCCTGGAGATGACCTAAGGCTTCGCCCCAATTCACAGGTGCCTTTTCTACAACAGGCCATGCTATTAACATAGGGAGTCAAAGAATCTCTACCTAAAACACAAAAACAAACACAGGGAGGCTACCAAATTGAGGAGACAAAGAAATATGGCCCAAATGAAAGAACAGAACAAAACACCAGAAAAATAACTAAATGAAATGGAGATAACCAACCTACTGGATGCAGTGTTCAAAACACTGGTCATCAGAATGATCAAATAACTCACTGAGTATGGCAACAGCAGAAAAAAGACTCAGGCAGAAATGAACCTTACATTCAGTGAAAGAAAGAAAAATCTACAAGGATCCAACACTGGAGGGGATGAAGCTGAGATTCAAATCAATGATTTGAAACATAAGGAAGAATTAAGCATTCAATCAGAACACCAAGAAGAAAAGAGAATTTTAAAAAAAGAATAAACTAAGGAGCCTCTGAGACATCTCAAATTCATCAACATCCAAATCATAGGGATGCCAGAAGGGGAAGAGAAAGAACAAGAAATCAAAAACTTATTTGAAAAAAATAACGAAAGAAAACTTTCCTAATTTGTTGAAGGAAATAGACATACAGGTCCAGGAAGCACAGAGAGTCCTAAACAAGTTAGATTCAAAGAGGACCATACCAAGACACATCATAATTAAAGTGCCAAAGGTTAAATAAAGATAAAAAGAGAACCTTAAAAGCAGCAAGAGAAAAGGAGACAGTTACCTGCAAAGGAGTTCCTGTAAGACTGTCAGCTGATTTCTCAAAAGATAATTTGCGGGCTAGAAGGGACTGACAAGAAGTATTCAAGGTGATGAAAAGCAAGGATCTACAACCTAGATCACTCTATCCAGCAAAGCTATGATTTAGAATGGAAGGCAGATAAAATGTTTCCCAGCCAAGGTAAAGCTGAAGGAGTGCATCATCACCAAGCCATTATTACATGAAATGTTAAAGATACTTATTTAAGAAAAAGAAGAACATCAAGACTATCAACAATGAAACAGCAACAGACTCACAACTACTGACAACTGAGTCCAAAATCACACTAAACAAACAACAAGAAAAGGAAAAGAATCATAGATATGGAGATCATTTGGAGGGTTATCAGCTGAGAGTGGGCAGGGGGAGAATGGGGGATAATGTGCAGGGATTAAGAAGCATAAATTGGTAGGTACAAAATAGACAGGGGGATGTTGAGAATGTTAGAGGAAATGGAGAATTTAAAGAACTTGGATGCATGACCCATGGACACGAAGAAAGTAAGATTGCTAGAGAGATGGGGGGTACAAGGAGGAGGGGGCAAAGGGAGAAAACTTGGGACAACTCTAATAGCATAATAAATCAAATATATTTAATAAAATAATAAATAAATAATGAAAAGAAATAAAATTTTAAAAAAGCCTTGGGAACTGTCAGCCTCAGGAACTTCTGGAAGCAAATAAAGGGAAGGGGCAAAAATAAAGATTATTGAATGGAAGCATTTACTCAGAGGCACTTAGAACCCCAAATCCTTGCCTCTGTTCCTTATGGTGTGGCAACTGTCCAATTCTTTTCATGACCAAAGCCTGTAGATAAGTGGGAAGCTGTGCATCAAGAAGAGGGGTATGAGGCACAGCTGAGGGTGGAGGTCTGTACTGAATACAGGGAACAAGAGAACATGTATGTGCTTAATGCTGGGGTTCCCTAGCCATCTTCTCCCAACTGCTTCCAGGAAGTTGCATCTGGATTTACACCCTCCAAAGAAGATGCTGGAAGCCTTTTCTCTGGGGGAAAATAAGCAGCTCAGGAAGAAAGACCCACAGGATTCAAAAACTTACTTCTGCACATGTTGCTCACAGAACTCATGAAGGTTATAGATACCAAGGAAAGTGAGGGGGTGGACTGAGAGAGAGGACATGAAACAGGCAGATGCAAAGGGAATCCTCAAAATGCTGATTACGGAAGCACCCAGGATGACAGATGTGAGCCAGGCAGAGGCGATGGCCAGTCCCAGTTGGAGGAAAACAGAGTTCGCAGAGATGAAACAGACAGAAAATGGGTGTTCGTTAGATAACTCTTGTTAGATAGCTGTTGGCCATTTTGAACGTGGAGTTAATAAATTAATAGGAAATTATATAAACAACAGAAAAAACAAAAGCAATCATCAACTGCAAAGAAAACAAAAGGTGTCAGGAAAAGGGAAGGGATCCTAGTTTACTACGTGAGCCAGTTCTCAGTAGTAGCAGTAGGTAGGTCATAATAACATCAACACGACTGTTGAACTAAGCAAACTGACTATGTGAGTGCCTTGGGAGGATGGAGACAAGGCAGGTGCATGTGTGCATCAGGGCATGTGTGTGAGAGGAAGAGCCAGGACCCACTGTTCCAAAATGGAGTCAGTAAACGATGCCTAATACAGAAGTATCAAAAAGTAGCAACCCAAGCGAGTTATATGGAGAAATGGAGGTGAGCATGAGTCCATTTTAAAAGCTGCAAGTACTTTTCTACAAGGGAGGTAGGCTGGTGAATGCTGTTTTCCTTAACCAACTTTGTGGAATGGGCTGACTTTTTAAACTACATGATTTTATCACTTTAATATTTTTTAAATGATAAAGTAAATACTTAACAAAAGAAAAACAATAGAGGTGGGAAGGAAGCTTGACTTGGGGTGGTAAACACACAATATAATATACAGATAATGTATTATAGAATTGTACCCCTGAAACCTATATAATTTTATCAATCGGCATTACCCCAATAAACTCAAATTTAAAAAACAGGAGCATGGGCATCAGAATCTGACATCATCACCTCTTAATTGTATGGCCACGGACAAGTTGAGTGTCCCTGAGCCTCAATTTTCTCTTCTGTAAAATGGGAATAAAAACATATACTGAGAAGCTAAAATGTCTATAATACTAAAGTTCGAGGCACTAGTGTGCCCTCCACAGATGTTTGGTTTAGTATCAATCAAAGCAGGCCGATGTCTGTTTCCTGTTTTTTGCCTAGTAACAAATGTCCCTTCCGTGCTCTATACCAGTCAGAGGCAGTTTTCATTTGTTACTTTGTTGTTGTTTACCATAACCTCACCCTTCTCTGAGACGAATGCAGGAAGTGGAAATTCACACAATCAGAGTGAGGAGTAAAGCAGAGGGAAACTCAGTCTTTCCCCTTCAAACCTCATAAACACGAGTTCACATCTCGTTTCAGCCTCTAACCCCGTGGCTCCCCACCCCCACGTCCCCACAGACACTTTCGTTGCCAGTCTCACAGCTCCCTCTCCCCTTCAGTGATCTTCCCCCAGCAGAGACCTCCTTCCTTCTCTGTCCTTGGAGATCATTACACTCTCAGCCTGCAAGCCTAGAGGTGGCGGCCTGAGCCAGCAAGTGAAGCCTGGCTGAGGGGTCCTGGGGAAAGGGCTGTGGCTTCCACCTGGACCTTTAGGTCTGCCCCTGGCTCAGCTGAAACCGCATCACATCATCTCCTGCCCCATCCCTTTCCCAAATTTTGACCACACATTGACAGTTACTTTCGGGCATCTCTACCTTGATTTCCCCTGGTGCGTAAGTGGACACAGCTCATCACTCACCTCTCCAACCCCTCCTTTCCCTGTGATTTTTCATCCTGTTCTTGACAACTGGAAGATCACGGTGCTGTTCAGCAAAAGATGAAATACCAAGGAGGAGGGTGAACTTGAGCTTATGCATATTGAGTTTGAGTGCAGACAGGCATTTGATAGACAGTTAGGCCCAATGGTCTGGACATCAGGAGAGAGGCCCGCGGGTGGCAGGAGGGAGACCTGAGAGTCTTCAGAGGAAGGAAGTAACAGAGGCTTGGGTGGGGAGCAGACCGTGTAGCAGGATGGATGGTGAGCGAGGTGGGGGAGGGCGGAGCGCTGAGGCGTGAGCCCTGGGGACACCTCACGTCAGAGCTGGGCACCTGGGGGGCTCCGAAGAGGCTCCCACAGGGACAGCGGGAAATGTCCTGCAAGGGCACCCACAGCCTTGAGGGCCAAACCAGAAAAAGCGTCCTGAGAAGGGGAAATGGTCAACCATCTTGAGTGCTGCAGGGGGATCAGGTGAGACAGGGAGTGAATCACGATGGTGTCAGGAGGCCACGATGACCTTGGTGAGGGAAGTCCCTGGGGTGGCGGTGGGGCGCTAGACCACACTGAGTGAAAGAGTGAGAGGGAGGCAAGGAAGTGGAGACAGCGAAAATAAGTAACTCTTCCAAGAAAGCTGGCTGAGAAGGAAAGAAGAGTGATAGTCTAATGGCTTGGGGAGGTTTAAAGGCCAGTGGGCGGAGCCAAAAGAAGTGAGTCTGAACTGGTGGAGACCATCTCCGATCCCAGGGAGGTGTGAGGGTGTGGTCCCGGGAAGATGGAGCTGACGTAGCCGGGGTAAACCGTGGTACAGACAGGCCCCTGGGAAGGGGCGGGGCTTGGTGGGGTTCAGTGTGGGAGGCCAATTTTCAAATGAATTTTCCAAGGCTAGTGTTTATCAGGCACCTAAAGCTACCTCGCTGGCACTGCTCTAGATGCTGAATGCACATTTCTAATCTTCTGGGGGTCTCTGGGAAGTGAGGACCGCTACATTCATTTCACCCATGAGAAAACTGAGCCGGAGAGAAGTATCAAGTCCACAGTCACATGGCCAGGGAGTGCCTTCCAAGTTGCTAACCTAGCTCAGAGTAATTCCCCAAAGCACTCGCACCCCACAGCTTTCTGCTGCCATGAACTTTGAATTAGTCGAGTACAACGGCATGAACTCTTGCTTCTGCTCAGAATGCTGTGGTCCCTTGCCTGCCCCGCAGAAGCAGACTCAACCTTCAGACTTTCCCGTCTTCCCTGGCGGAGCTTCCTCACCCCACGTTCCCACACCTATCCGTGCCTCTTTATGCCATGGACTGCGTTGGGTTGAAATGATCTTTTTTTCTTCTCTACTCCAACACTGCATGGTAAGTACCTCTTGGGTAAGAACTCTGCCTTATCTGTCTTATCTATTCCCAGCTCCTAGACAACTGCTCGGGACATAGTAGGACCCCTAAAACAATCTGTCAGGTGAGTAAGAGAAAACTTTCTTTTAAAGCCAATAAGGACAAATTAAGCATTGTAAGAAATTATGAGGAAGGAATATTGCAATCATATACCTGACAAAGGACTTGTATCTAGAATGTATCATGAACTCTCCAAAAGCAACAGTAAGAAAGAAAACAATCCAATTAGAAAGTGAGCAAAAAACCACAAAGGGACATCTCACCAACAAAGATGTATGGGTGGCAGATAAGCACATGGAAATATGTCCATCGTTAGCCACAGAGGAAATCAAATGACAGCCACCAAGAGCTGTCACTACACAAGTCAGAGTGGCTGCAATGAAAATACCGACAAAGCCGGTGCTGGTGAGGACACGGAGAAAACGGATCGCTCGGACACTGCCGAGGGGAGTGTTAAATGGTGCGGCCACTCTGGAAAAGTCCGGTAGCTCCTTAAAAGCCTAAACGTGCACTAACCTAGTGACCCAGCCATGACACTCCTGGGCACATGGCCCAGAGAAATGACATGTCCCCACGAAAACCTGTATATGACTGTTTTGAGAAGTTTATTTGTAGTAGCCAAAATCTGGAAACAACCAAAATGTTTTCAACAGGTGAATGATTAAACAAACTTGGGACATCCATACAATGGAATAATACTCCAGAATAAAAATAAACAAAATATTGAGATGCATAGAAATCGGGTGAATCTCAAGGACATTAGCCAAACAAAATAAATATATAAATGAATCCAACCTCAGAAGTCACACACTGGATTATTCCACTTATATCACATTCCTGAAATGACAAAAATACAGAGAACAAATTAGTGGTTGCCAGGGATCAGGGCTGGTTGGCAGGAAGGGGGGGTAGCTCAGGAATGATCTCTGTGGTGTAATGGTTCTGTGGTGATCTGTGGTGCAGTAGTTCTGAATCTTGATGGTGGTGGTTACACAAATTTACACATGTGATCAAATGACAGAACTATACACAAACAGTGCCCCAATGTCATTTTCCTGCCTTTGACATTGCACTATAGTTATGTAAGATATACTTGTAACCACTGAGAGAAACAGGTGAGTGAATGGTACACAGAACCTCCCTGTAGTGTCTTTGCAACCTCCTGGGAATCTACGCTTATTTGAAAACAAATTTTTTTTAATTAAAAAAAATTTATTTACTCTTAGAGAAAGGGGAAGGGAGGGAGAGAGGGAGAAAAACATCCACTTGTGGTTGCCTCCTGGGCGCCCCCTGCTGGAGGTCTGGCTCTCAACCCAGGCATGTGTCCTGACTGGGAACCTAACTGGCAACTCCCTAGTTCACAGGCCAGCACTCAATCCATTGAGCCACACCAGCCAGAGCTCAAAATAAACTCTTACAATAAATGAGCTAATTAATTATAGTCATAGATTATAACCCACAGTAAAGGAAGAATCCCTGTGTCTACACTGATCTAAATAGATGAATGAATGAATGGGAAAGAGCTTACTTAAGAGGGATTCCAACAAATAAATGTAGAAGAAATGTTGAAATTAGAAAACCACCTTGTGACAAACACCACGGCCATAGCTGTTTCAGGCAACAGCCATGAGTGGATGCTAAAATCAGTATCATGAGAAACAAAATATTTATGTAATCTCAGACTGTCTTGTCACATGGTACTTACCAGTTTACAAAGGGAAGGAGAGTAACTCTGCAGTGAAGGAACCTGGCAACCCCACCTTAACCGGTGATCAAGGTCAACAGCACCGGGGAGGGGACCCGTCATCCTCTCATCCTTCCTGACCCAACCCACCGGGAAGCGCAGCATCACACCAGTGGCAGCCTGCCAGCACCGCAGAACCTGAATCTAATTGAAATGAAGCTCATGGGCAAACCCATTTTGAGGGGCACCTGCAAAACAATTGGCTGATTCTCTTCAAAAATGTGAAGGTCATGGAAAACAAAGAAAGGCCAAGAAACTGTTCCCAATTAAAGGAGACTAAAGAGACTTGGCAACCAAATGCATGTGGGATCCTGGTTGGACCCTGACTCTGAAAAATGATATTAGTGAGATGATTGATGAAGCCGAAGGAAGTCTCTAGGTTAGATGCTATTGTAGAAATGTCAGCTTCCTGATTTGACAACTGTACTGTGGTTATCGAAGAGAAGGTCTTTTTAAGTAAAGCCATGCTAAAGTATTTAGAAACAAAGATCTCTAAATTTGTTCTCAAATGCTTCAAAAAAACCATTTGATATATACACACATAGATGTGTACATGCATATATGTATATAGTTCGTATACATGCATATAAATATATAGAAAGATACTTACAAAGGACATTATAAAGGAAACAAACAAATGTGGTGAAATGTTAAGGTTGGGAATTTCTTTGTGTTATTTTTGCAATATTTTTAAAAACCCGAAAGTATTTTTAAGAAGTTTTAAAAAATAGTAGGACTTTTCACATATAAAAATTGCTGTTACTCATCTAATTGGTAATTCAAAAGGACTGCATTTTTAGTTCCTCAGGGAGATCACATTCAGACGGCCCTCCCCCAGATCTGGGTGCTCCTGGACATTGCCAGCTGGGGTGGGGATTAGAGGAGGTCTCGAGATGGTGTGCCCCACCCACCTCCTCAGTGGGCCAGCCCTGGTCCTCAGGAGCGGGTGACGGAGATCTTTCTGGAAAGCCTGATCTCCCCTAAATTTCCTCTTAATGCCACTTTCCCCCTGGAGGAAGTAAGGGCCCGGTTGGACAAGGCCTATACAGAAAGAAAGGGTTCCCTTGCTCTCTGGGCTGCCATGGGGGTCCCAGGCCAGAGTTGGGACAGGTGTGTGGGACCACCTTTAGTTCTACTCCTCAGAGGGAGCTGATGGAGCCCTGAGGTGGACCAGGGCTCGCCACCTCCCAGCCTGTGCTCTTTGTATCACACAGGTCAGGAGTGGAAAGTCTGATTTCCACTCCAATGTGATGAGCTGGGTGTCCAGGAACAAATCTCCTGAGAGCTCTCGGTCTCGTTCTCCTGGCCCATCAAGTGGGTCAGTCTCTCTTGCCTTGCTCTTTTGGAGCTGGCCCAGAGCACCTGAAGAACAGAGGGACTGATTCTCTGGAAACATAAAATGAAGTTGTATTTTGGACTTTCAGTGGGCAGGGCTCTGGGCTGGGAACACAGAAGTTCTGCAGATGTAGGAGATGACTTTGGCTGTCCTCTCAGCTGGGCAAGCCATCCATTTATCCACTCATGTAGCCATCTTTCCATTCTGATTTCCCCTTTCTTCCTTCCTTCTTTCCTCCCTCCCAAATCTATCACTCATCCATCTACTCCACATCCATCCATTTATCTTTTCATTCTGTCATTTTTTATCCAGCTAGCCAGAGAGTTAGCCAACATCCAACCATCCATCATTTATTATCCATTCTTCTGCTCACTCACTAAACATTACATGGAGCACTGGTTGGTGCCTGACATTGGGCTACATTCTGAGGATTAAATGACGAATGAAACAAATTCACAGTGACAGCTCACAGTCTAGGAGGGCAGCATGTGTAACCTGAACCAATGTACTAAGAGCATCTGTGACCAATACACAAAGTGCAATTGGAACTTGAAGAAGCGGTTTGGAATGGTGGGGGCAGCACTATTAAACATAGTCACCAAAAAAAAAAAAAAAGGAAAGCTGGATAGGATAGCAAAAGAACATGTTACAGACCAAGAGGCAGCGTCTGTACATTTAAAGCAACAGTGTGGTCTGGGTGGGGGTGGGATAGATCCGGTTGGAGAGCAGACTGTGAAGGGGATGGTGTACAGCTGGTGAAGCAGCCAGAGGTGGAGCAGGCAGGACCGTAGGGACTGCCAAAGACAGCATGCGCCTGACCGTCCCCAGCAGGGCTAGCCCAAGTCAGCCTCCTGGCCCTGGAGGAGCAGAGCTTGGCTCCAAACCCTCCATGGCCATCCAGAGTAAAACTGCTCAGCCTGTGGTGTCTGAGGATTGGAGGCCCAGACCGCTCAGCTCCAAGTGGGAAAGTGAAGTTGGCAGGGAAGCTGCCAAGGCCACCAGGTCAGGGTTGAGATGGGGCTGGCCAGGGAGGGCGGTGCTCAGGATTCTGGGTGGCCTGCTTGGGATTCTTGGTGGTTCCCTATCCCTGCTCAGTTTGATGGCTGTGGCCAGGCAGGGCCCACGCCCCAGGAAACTGGGTGTTGGCTCAGTTTCTCACTGGCTTCCTAGCTGTGGGAGAGGCAAGTCATTTCACTTCCCCAGCCTCGGTTCCCCATCTCTGAAATTAAATGAATGAAATGAAGCGGCCCCTAGGCTTGTCCCTGCCCTGAAATTCTCCAGCTCTAGGACTCACCCTCATAGGCAGGCATAATTTGTGCCCCAGGTCTTTTCCTGCACAGATAGCCCGGGCCCTGAACATCCCTCCATTAAGCGTCCTGACACTTCTTGTTTTGTGCTTCCCTCCTGGGCCCTCAGATCTGGGGAATGGTGATATCTGCAGCCTTGAGCCACGACCTGCCAGTTCCGTTCTGTATGTGGCCCTTCTGCAGCACTTGCTCCGCAGCACCCTGCAGGTGTGGTGTTAGGAGCTGAGCGGACCCAGACACCAGGGTTGGCTGGGACAGAGGCTCCTGGGGCGTACAAGGAAGTGCCTGCATTCTGAGAGGCGAGGACTCTGAGGGAGGAAGGAAGGACATTCGAGGTGAGACACCAAAGATATGTTGATCACACCATTGTTCTGCCTGGGGCCTAGGCACATGGGTTGCAGATTTCAACTTTATCTCTTGGAGTTCATCTTAAACCTAGCTACTGGCTAAGGCAGCAAACGGAAGTTACACAAATCCTCCCTCAGTAGCTAATGAAACATTCATCACTGCCACCCACCTGCAAAGCCTCCTGTCTCTCACCTCATAACCACTTCAGCTTCTGGCCATGAGCTCTCACGGCTAAGCCAGCCACCCAGCAAGGGACTCCGAGAGGTACCACCCAATTATAGCTGGTTTCCATCTGATTGTGCCCTGCAGAGCTTCCTGTTGGGTCCAGAGCTATATGGGCTTCCTCCCATCTATTTTCTTTTCCAGCTTTCTCCAGGCAAGACCTCAGGCAGCCACCTACTCAGACAGCCAGTGGCAGCAGGGACTCCGACCAGATCTTCCCAGGCAGGTGGGCCCTGACCCTTCCTGTGTCGCAGCTACCCCATTCCTGGGAAGCAAGCTGTAGTCACAGCGACAACAGTGCTTTGTGGTTACTGAGACTCAGTGAGCACTTACCCTGACCAGCCAGCAGCTGAGTCTTTCCCAGGTACCGTTTGGTCTCTCCAACTTGTGTTCCTTATTCCGGACAGATAGTATCATGTGTTAAACTGGCCAGGCTGTAGGACTCAGTTACTCAATTCTGCACTAATCTAGGTGTTGCTGTGAAGGCCTTTTACAGATGCGATTAACATCTACAGTCAACTGACTAAGTAAAGGAGATTCCCCGCCATAATCTGGGTGGGTCTGATTCAGTGGGTTGAAACCTCCTTAAGAGCAACACGGAGGTTTTTCTAAAGAAGAAATTTTGCCTCTGGACTGCAGTATCAACTCCTGCCCAAGAGTTTTCAGCCTGCCTTGCAGATTTCAGACTTGCCAGCCCCTGGCAACCATATAAGTCAATTCCTTTATATGGAATCTCCAACTGGGTCTGTTTCTGTGGCAGAACCCTGACTCTACAGTGTCTAACAGCAACTGGGCCAAGGTCATACAACTGGTAAGTAGGGGGAGCCTGGGTTCAAATGCAGGCAGCCCAGTTTCTGAACATGGCCTCTTAACCTCTAGACCATACTATTCTACTGCTATTAGCACATTGCATTCCTAGACCCATTTTACTGAAGAGACTCAGAAAGGTTAGGTAAATGGCCCAAGGTCACACAGCTTATAAACAGATGTGCTGAAATTGCAGCTCAGGTCTGTCAGACTTCAGTGCACTTGACGCTATGCTCAGTGGTATGCTGGTGAGTGATTAACAACTGGCCCCACAAGGACAGAAGCACTCATCCATATCCACACACGCAGATTTTAATATGAATTTTATTATTACAAAGATTTGTAGCGTGATTTATAAATAATAATAAAATATACAATACTCCTTATTATAAATTCCATCTTGTCAATTGATTCTTACAGAATGCTTCCATTGATATTTCCTCATCTTCTGTCTACAGCCAGATTGTTATCATTGACAGATGAGTGTAGTTCCTACACGAATGCTAGTTTACATTCTCATTTATATTAATAAGTTAGATTCAAGTGAAACGATGAAGATATTTGGTGAATTTCATTTGTTCAGCAATGAAATGAACAACTGTTTTGTTGAATTGAACAATAGCTTTTGAGTACTAAAAGAATGTGTCCACGTTTTTGATGCTATTCACAATGTAATGGCTATTCAATGTAATGGCTATAGATATAACACATTTTAAAATTTAATCTACATGATTAACATTCTCACCATCATTTTCTTAAGTCTAAACAATCGCCCAAACAATAGTCAAGCCCTGCGGGGCAGCATTTGCCAATTTCTGTGGTGTAAATATTTTCACCATGGCCGATGTCAAGTTGCCGGCATCAGTTCCCGGAGGTTTGCACTAGCACACTGCTACATAGCATTTCTATGCACAGACAGCTCATGGGAATAACCTCAAGGGCACAGACAATTGTAAACTGTAATAAGGCAAGTAGGAGATAGTGAGTTCTTAGTATTCATTAGCTTGGTATGAATGATATAATTGATAATGACGTAAGTGATAGAATTCATTTCATTGTAAAGAGTGTTGCTCAGTGATGACGGTGCTGTTGTTGGACAGTGGTGTCTGTGAGATGCCCGGACAAGGACATGGCCTTCTGACCCACCTGTCCCAGGGCATCCAGAGGGAGCTTTTTAATGCACTATTCCACTCATGTCCTTTCTTTGCTAATGACCCTCTGATCACTTCCTCCTGCCCAAGAACCAATTTCAGACCCCTTGTAGTACACAGGTCCTTCATGATCTGTTCCTGACGACCTTGCAGCCTCGGCCCCCGGTGCATGTGCTCCCCTCTCCTGTGCTCTCATGCTCCCTGACCTTGCCCAGCTGTCCCCTCTACCTGGAATGCTCCTCTACATCCTCTGTCTGGAAAACTTCTATCCATCCTTTGAAAAAGCAGTCAAGGGCTGCCTCCCTTGTGAGGTCTTCTTTGATCTTCAGCAGGCTGTTTGTTACCCCCCTGCCTAGGGGGGTCTCTTATGCATCTTTTTATCAGTATTCATTTCCATACTTTCCCCTGCATCAACTGGGCTCTCGAGGATGGGGGCCATAGCTCATGCACCTTTGTCACGTCCACAGCACCCAGATCAGTACCTACCACCGGCCAAGTGCCCAGAGAAAGTTAATTGATCAAATGCATATGGAAGGGATCCTCGGGCCATGTTTCCACATGTTGGAGAATCCCACAGAGATGTCTCCGACTGCACCACAAGGTCAACGAGAGAGCTCAGAGGGTGGAGCTCCAAAGGTCAAAACAAGACATTATAAAGGAGAAATCAGTGAATGAGAAAGAGGTCCTGAAAATTAACATTATTATCGTCAAAAGTTGTAAAAATTAGTAGAAAGGTTGGAATGCAAAGTGAAGGAAATCTTCTAGAACACTGAGCAAATCACATAAAATATGAGAGAAAAATATTTAAACAGGATCAATTCAGAGAGTTTAACCTTCGACTACCAGTAGGAGTTCCAGAGCAAGAAAAGAAAGAAGGTGGGGGAGAGAGAATTATCAGAGAAATAAGAACTGTTAAAAAAAAATCCCCAGAGACAAACAGAACAGAGAGGTTAAGGGACTTGCTAGAAACCCCAAATGGGTAAGTGCAATATTTGACCCTCACAGTCTCATGCCAGAGACTGGGATTTTAGCCTCTTCACTACATTCCCGCTGTAAGTGCTAAATGTAAATGGTTTTGAACCTGGAATTCTATTTACAGCCAAACTATCAGTCAAGAGTGAAGGCAAGGAGTGCCTCATTTGCAGATATTCAAGGACTCAGAAATCCCCTCCTATCTGCCTTTCTAAGAAATTACTTCTGGGATACAATTTACTTAAATATGTATCCCAGCAAAACAACTTGGAAACTGTGAAGCATAACATTTTGGGACCAAAAGCGGTAGAATTAACCCAGAGATCTAATGTGAAGGAAGTCCAGGATGGCTGGCAGGCGGCTCGCCCAGGAAACCCTCCAGACCAGCCTGCAGAGAATCAGGGGTTCTCTCTTCTCCATGTACAATGAAGTTCAAAAGAAGAAAGAACTGGACTCCAAGCAATGTATGACAGGAGGCTAGACAGGTTTAGGAATATGATGAAGAGTCATGTGTTTCTCTCACGGAAACAAAACAATAGGAAACCACAAGAGGTAGGGTTAAAGAAAAAACTTCAACAAATCTGCGGCTCAGATAGGAAGCAAACTAAATTTTAACAGAGTTTGAAAGGCTCAGTAGAGAGTGAGAAAGGCAAGTTCACTGAATGCTGATGTTAGAAGCGTTTTCCTGTGTGAAGCACAAGGAACATAATATTGTAACCATAGAGAAGGAGCTGTGATCCCACGTGGCCCACTGCTTGGCTCACAGGGAACAGAGTTGCATCATCAACATAATGTGAACCCTGAGCCTTGGGCTTTTTATGAACAAAATGGAAAAGCTTTAATGATGACTACAAAACAAGCAAATGCTATTAAGTTTGACAAGATAAAAACAAAGATCAAAGAGATGAAAATTGAGAGGTAGAAAACAGAGAAAAAATAGGCATAGTAATATTCTTATCTCAACAAATGATCCAAGCAACAGGAATTATGAATAAACAGAGACACAGAAATAGGGACTGGACTGGCCACACTTGGGAAGAGGAAGAGGGCTGAGGGTGCACTTATGCAGGAAGCCTCATCCACCAGGGCCAGGCACTAACAGAGATTGGCTGGACCAGGTACTGTGCCCGGGACAGCCCATTGCACATCTGTTGTCCTGTGTAATGATTAGTTCTGCTCCTTTTCACTTTCAAGAGTCCCCAGTTTGGAAGATTAATGATACACCACTTTATCTAAAGTTGATAAATCAAAAGTTATCAGCATAAACACAGGACATGGAGAAACCACCAGAGAGAGTACAATAAAAACTGTTTGAAGTGATGTCCCATGAGGGTTAGGGGAGGCAAAATACATTTGTCAAAATTCATCCAATCATGCATTTTAATGTGTGCATCTTATGTATGCAAACCATACGTCATAAAGTTGAGTAAACCTAATACAGTGACCTTTGGGAGTGGCAGGGGTGAGTGAGAAGCCATCTCATATAATTCGATTTTGTTAAAACAGTATGCATTTTGACTTCTGGCCAAGATGGAGGCTTACATAGATACACTTTGCCTCCTCGCACAACCAAAAGAAGGAGAATAAATTAAAAAACAAAAAATAACTAGAACTGCCAGACAATTGAACAGTATGGAAGTCCGACAACCAAGGAGTTGAAGAAGAAACATTCATCCAAACTGGTAGGAGGGGTGAAGATGGGCAGCCAGGTGGAGAAGACTCATGGCAAGGCGGCAGCTAGCAGAGCAGGCAGTCCCACATTCGAGTGCAGATAAACCAGGAGGAGCAACTGGGGAGAGACACAGACCACATGACCCAGGGCTCCAGCACAAGGAAATAAAGCCTCAGAACCTCTGACTGAAAACACCTGAAGGGGTTGAGGCAGCAGGAGAAACTCCCAGCCTCACAAGAGAGTTTGTTGGAGAGACCCATGAGGTCACAGAACATATACAAAACCACTCTCTTGGGAATCAGCACCAGAAGGGCTCAGTTTGCTTGTGGATAACGGGGAAGTGACCAAAAGCTGACAAAGAGCTAAGCAAGTGGCATTGCTCCCTCTCAGCCCCTCCCCCACAGACAGTGCCACAATGCAGCGATGTGGGTTGCTCCACCCTGGCAAATACCTAAGGCTCCATCCCTTACTATGTAACAGACACCAAGACAAAAAGAAATAGTCCAAATGAAAGAACATATCAAAGCTCCAGAAAAAATACAACTAAATGATGAAGAGATAGTCAACCCGTGAGATCCAGAGTTCAAAACACTGGTAATCAGGATGCTCACAGAAATGGTTGAGTATGGTCGCAAAATAGAGGAAAAAGTAAAGGCTATGAAAAGTGAAATAAAATAAAATGAACAGGGAACTAACAATGAAGGGAAGGAAACTGAGACTGAAATCAATGGTTTGGAGCAGAAGGAAGAAATAAACATTCAACCAGGAAAGAATGAAGAAATAAGAATTCAAAAAAATGAGGAGGGGCTTAGGAACCTCCAAGAAAACTTTAGACATTACAGCATCCAAATTATAGAGGTACCAGAAGGAGAACAGGAAGAGCAAGAAATTGAAAATATAATGAAGGAGAACTTCCCTAATCTGGCAAAAGAAATAGACTTCTAGGAAGTCCAGGAAGCTCAGAGAGTCCCAAAGAAGTTGGACCCAAGGAAGCACATATCAAGGCACTTCATAGTTACATAACCCAAGATTAAAGATAAAAAGAGAATCTTAAAAGCAGCAATAGAAAAGGAGACAGTTCCCTACAAAGGAGTTCCCACAACACTATCAGCTGATTTCTCAAAAGAAACCTTGCAGACAAGAAGGGCCTAGTAAGATGTATTCCAAGTCATGAAAGGCAAGGACCTACATCCAAGATTGCTCTATCCAGCAAAGCTTTCATTTAGAATGGAAGGGCAGATAAAGTGCTTCCCAGGTCAAGTCAAGTTATAGGAGTTCATCATTGCCAAGCCTTTACTATATGAAATATTAAAGAGACTTATCTAAGAAAAAGAAGATGATCAAAACTATGAAGAGTAAAATGACAACAAACTTACAACTATCAACAACTGAACCTAAACAAAAACAAGCTAAGCAAACAACTAGAATAGGAATAGAATCACAGAAATGGAAATCACATGGAGGATTATCAACAGGGAGGTGGAGGGAGAGAATGGGGAAAAAGATACAGGGAATAAGAAGCATAGATGGTAGGTACAAGATAGACAGGGGGGAGGTTAAGAATAGTATGGAAAACGGAAAAGCCAAAGAACTTATATGCATGACCCATGGACATGAACTAAGGGGGGGGAATGATAGTAGGAGGGGGGTAGAGGGTGGAGGGGAATAAATGGAAGAAAAGATGGGACAACTGTAACAGCATAATCAGATATATTTTTAAAAATACGCATTTTTACTGTAGGAGGACTCTTAAAATTGATGTCAACAGTTATTTAATAAATAGAATTTGGACTATGGGTGCTAGACAATGCCTAAGGTTCTTACTGGCTTGGGTTCCCTGAGGTTTTAGACCAGAAAGGGGGAGCAGGGTGTTCCCTCTGAGGCCCTCTTTACTGTCCTGGAGAAAAGGAGATGGAGGAAGTAGTTTGCTGATTCTCATTAGATTTGCCCGGGGAGCTGAAGAGTTACCCAGCTTGGGACCCACTCCCTGGGGATTCTGATTTAATCGTTATCTTAAAGGCCTCCTTGGTGGTTCTAATGGGCAGCCAGGCCCCAGAGCATGAATTTGGTGAGGGAACCCTGAGCTCCAAGCAGGGAAAAATTCAAGATGGCAGATGGTGCCTGAACTGCAGCTTGAGTGAGGGGCGAGTCACCTAATCACACTCTCCTTCGCAGGTGAGAAATCGTGATCCCCTGGCTTTGAAAGAGAGTGTCTTGCTCAAGATGGGGTGCCAGCTTAGTGCCTAGCTGAGTCTAGAACATGCATCACCTGCCTCCTACTCTTGCGCTTACTCCTCCACAGTCAGGGCCCCATGGGCCCACCGTGAGAAGAACAGTGTTAAACCTGCAGCAATTCGCTGGGCACCAGCGGCCGGCCAGGCTCTCTGCTAGGCCCTGGGTGTGCTCGCTCCTTTACTCTTCCACCCTTTCACCCATCGTCCTGCCATCCTACGCCTCCCGCGTTAGACTTTAACTAGGAGCTGCTCAGAGAATTTAAAGGACTTACCTGTATCTCCTGTCATGCTCACTGGGCTCTGACACAGTATTTCTCAAAGGGTGGCCCTGGTCAATTCTCTAAATTTCCTGGGATGTTTTTTAAAGATGCGGATTTTAAGCCCCCACCCCAGACCTATGGAATCAGAGATTCTGGAGGTGGACTCAGGAAGGCATGCTTCAGCCCGTGCCCCAGCAGTGGTTACGCCCACACAGAACCCAGAGCTGCTGCTCACAGGGGCCTTCGTCACATGCAGAGAGGACCAAATGCGTCCCTCTCAGGACCTTTGCCCCCGCTCTTTTTTCTGCCTCATTAGCAGCCTCCACCTCCAACTCACTCTTAAGTCTAAGCTTCCTCTGTGAAATCTTTTTGATTCTTTGGACAGGGAAAGGTCTCCCCCTGTTCCTTCCTTTGCACGACAGAATTTCCCCCCTGGTGCTACCACGGTGAGAACTTTCAGCATAATGTGTGTGGCGCTTGGTTTAGTGGCCCCTCCCTGTTGCCCCACGTCCCAGGTGTCCACTGGGCTGGTCACAGCCCCCAGTCTCATGTCTGGTGCCCAGCAGGGGTTAGACAAGCAGCTCAGTGACAGGGTCAGTGTTCAACCCTAGACCTCCCTGATGTCCATCTGCTTCTCAGCCTCTGTGACAAAGTGCCCGAGAAGAGCAATGACCAGACAGACACGGGAATCCTGGCCATTTGCTCCATTCTCCAGACCACTAAGCCACTCTGCTTACACACAACTAGCAGTTCTCTTTGATAAATACTGACCACAAACAACGAGAGGGCAGGAGAGATCTTGACTCTTCTTCCATGGCCTCAGACAGAACACAGTGATAAGGAGGCACAGGCAGAGCTGAGTCCCAGAGCGCCAGAGAGCCAGACAGTCCTGTGAGCTCAGTGCAGGCCTGGCACTCTGTCCTTTTAGGTGTTCCGATAGCATCACCAATGGAAGTTCCACCTGAGTCAAAGGTGCATTAGTAATGATCCGCCGTGCTTCTAGTCACAGACAGCCAAGCGAGAACCTGCTGGATCAGGAGCTACTCACAGGACCACTTCAGAACTAAGTCTAGGGAGCCTTTCCTGGGCTGACTGCGTTCTTATACTTCCTTTGGGTTGGAAATGTCCCCCATATATTCTAGCTAACTCACATGTCGCCAGTACCAACATACCAATTGAAACCCCTTTGGAACACCCATTGCGCTAATTAACAAAATGTTATTATTGATCAGAGATAAAGGTAAGGGATATTGTCACTTATAGTCACTGCCTCTGAAGATGAATTTCCAATTGAAGCAACTGATCATGCCTAGTGTAGAGATTAAAACTAATCAATGGACATGTTTTTATCTTCCTACCCCAAATGAAGTATTTTAGAATGCATAATTAGCCCGACCAGCAGCCAAGGCAACTCAGATTCTGGAGGCCTCTGAATTTCTGCTCTGCCATTTGGGCCGGCACTGCCTTGGGGCCCGGTGCGGTCCACCTGCTGATTCCCAAGCAGAGCACTGGAGGCGCTGGATTACCCACAAGTCAGCTGGTCAGGATCTAGAGAAGCTGTCCGGGCCCGGGCCTGCCGGAGGGCAGAAGTAGTCTCCAGACAGCGTGACAGGGAATTCTGAAAGACTGAAATGGGGTGAGAAGAGAGAAAAAAGGGGGAAAAAGAGCAAGATAAGTGAGTTTCCTGTCCAGTGTAGCCTGAGTTTTTTGTGTTTTTTTTTCTCAGACTTTTATTATCTGAGCTATGTTACGGTTCTGGAAGTTGCAGAAAACTGATAGTGAGGTCAGTGATCTTTGTCCATAGCAATGCAAATTAGGTCCAGCGCCATGCGACTGGTTACTGCCCTGTGGGTTTTTGTGTCGGGTTTGCATCTATTTGCAAATTCGACTCATATTCCTGATGACCTATATATGTATCTAATTTTTGCATTTTCCTTTGAAATAATTGTACAATCTTAGTGGTTTCCTCCTTAATTAACGAGTTACAAAATCTTTGACCCAGATTCATTTTGTATTTGTATGAAAGTCATGATTGTACCTGCTTTTCAATTTCCATACGTGCATAAGAATCAAGATCTCACGTTGGAGATCTTGCCAACGTGCAGATTCAGATTCCAGGCCTGGGGGGCCTGGGGTCTGCATTTGTAACACACTCCCAGGGGCACCTCTGCTGTGCTCCACGGATGCCATCAAAACATCAAACTGCTCTTATGATGATTCACTTCCAAATACCCCAGTGACAGAATGGGTATGCGAATAAGATAATTATTATCTAAACCTCGTTTTGGTTAGTCAGCGTAGGGAATGTTAGAGATTTTCTTTTCTTTTCTTTTTTTTTTCTTGTTGGTCTGCATTGAATTCTGGTGGAATAGGACCCACTGTACCTGCAGTAAATAAGGTATCAGAAGCTGGCCAGCTCCTGGCTTTGGGATCCACCACTTTCCCAGACTTTCACCATCTCACCCACTAAGTGAACCCCACAGGTTTGCAGGGCCCTCTGTGCACGACCACAGATGGCAGTTAGGGAAGTTGTTTGTAGTTACTGCCTCTGAAGATGACTTTCCAATTGGAGCAACTGACCTGCCTTTGAGGAGGGTTCCGCAGAGTGATGGTTAGCCCTCTGGACTCTGACCGTGCCTACGGTAGAGATGAAAACTAACTGATGCACACATTTTTATCTCACATGCTTCCAGTTCTGGACTAACCCTGCGAAGGGGGTTAGAGGAGTTGGGTGGGGGCAGCTATTAGCCCAAACAGCTTTCCTGCTCAGGCTGGGCTTAGTCACCTCCCGCTGCAGGGACCGCGCAACCCATTCACTGCCGCAGTGGTGTTCTCGCCTGTCGCCTGTCTGAGACGGATTGCTGGAGGGTATCCTGGGAGCTCTTCTATAGATGGGGCTGTGCTCTGGGAAGCTTCCCAGGCTCTACTGCTAGGGCACGAGGGCACCTGCCCTCACCCCTACTGACTTTCAGCCTCACAGGCTGCAAAGGTCCCGGTGGAAAACTTTTAGGGCAGCTCTGAGCTGGCAAACATCAGCAGCCTCCGTTCCTGGGGCAGCGACTGCGTGCAGCGTGGCAGTGTGCCCGGCTCCGTTCCCTGCAGGCCTGTCCTGCGGACGATCTGGAGAAGAGTGTGCTCACTTTTGCACCTCACTGAGCCTGGAGAGAATTGATGCGGGAAACGTCAGTCTCTTGGCCTCTATGCAGGGCAGGAGAACCAGAATGCAGGGCAGAGGGTGGGCTTCACAGGGCTGGCCGGAAGCCTCCTGCTGTCCAGTTCTTTGGTGTGACAGTTCCTCTGTCTAAGCCTCGGTTTCTTCACCTGTCCCATGAAGACAACTTTCGGAAGGCAGACCTGTGGTGAGGCTGAGAGGACAGGATGTGGGTAGCGCTGTGGCAGAGCTCCTGCCCCCCTCTGCCCGATGGGCGTTTTCCCCTCATTCAGAGGCCTCTGTGAGCACGGCCCTCCCCTCCCACCTTTGCCCTGCTGTACCTTATGGTAGCACTCGTGCCTGAGATCACTTTTGTGTTTGTTTTTACTTCCTCCTATCTGCCTGCATGCCCCGCCAGGGCAGGGACGCGGTCTGTCTCCTGCTCTGACATCCATGCTGCACAGAGAAGGCACTTGGTGAACTGCTCCTGCGTGGATGAAGGTATGGGCACCATTGCCTGGCACTTGGTGGCTCCACAGAAAACACAAGTTCTTTCCCCAGGACACTTGGCACACCCAGCAGCTTCCTCCCTGTCTTGTCTTCCTTTCACTTCAAGTCCAGCCTCAAGTCCAGCTACTCTCCACCAAAGCAAACAGACTGAGTTTCCTCACTGTTCACAATGGTTTTGTACTTTCCCAATAGGCCTAAGCCTGGTCTCGAGGTCCCAGTTGCAGGTCACTCTCTCCCTCGCTGCTCTCAGGGTCACAAAGGAGAAGGACTGTGAGCAGTGGGAAACAGACGTTGTGTGGGCACAGCCTGCAGAGCACCTGCCTGTGTGGCGGCACCAGCCAGGGGCCCTCGGGGTTCCGGTCCCACGTGCCCCCTCACAGCCCTGGGGTATCAATGTTTTCTCCCCATATTTCAGGTGAGGAAACTGAGGTTTGTGTGGTTAAGGTTCTTGCCCGGGCATCCAGCAAAGAGAGAAGCAACTATTGTTTGAGACCAGGTTATCTCACTCAAGGTCAAGTCCTCACACAGGCTAGAAACAGAAAGAATCTAAAGGAAGAAGGAAGAGGTTGGATCAGCTGTTAAGGAGCTGACTCCCTCTGAGTGTGGGTTAGCCAGATGAACTGCAACACAGGAGGCCCCTGGGGGCTGGGACAAACCGCTCCTTTGGCTATTGAAGGTCTTTCCTAAATGCAAGAATCCCTCAGTCACTCTCCACAGCTTATAGGACAAAGCGCAAGGCCCTTAGCAGGACACTGAAGGCCTCTGTGATCAGGACACTGCCCGTCTTTCCAGAATTATCCACCCCCACCCCAGGCTATGCTCCAGCGTCTTAACAGTGCCCACATGTGCCTATATTCTCCACACCCTGCCCTGGCATCTCCTCCCTGCCTGGAAGGCCTGTCAAAGTCTGGTCAGGCCTGTAAGGTTCTGTGCCAAACCTGACCCTAGAGTCCCTTCATTTCATCCTTGCAGAAGCCCTATGAAGCAGGTTCTACACCTGTCCCCATATTACACATGAGAAAACTGAGGATGGATGTTAAGTGTCTGATCTTGAAGTCACACAGTAAACCTGGGAACTGGAGGTGTCTGAGTGTCTCCGCCTCACTCTCTAATAATCCCTCCGGAAGTGACTAAAGGAGGCGGCTCCTTCTGGGGGCAGAGGTTCTGGGGTGGTCCCCTGGGCCCTGTGCACTTGTCCCCTGCCTTTGACAAGCGGTAGGTACCAGACCGTATTTTCTGGTTCATCCTTGCTCCTACCCCGGTGAGCAGAATCCTCCTAGCAGGGGACAAGTTGATCTTCGTTTCCATTTACGGGTTGCAGGGCTTGGGCAAGGAGTTTGGGAGCCGCTTGAGTCACCCTCTGTTCCTGCAGGTTTGTTTGGAGCAGACGCTGCCACCTCCCACGGGGGAGCTGCCTGTCCACGCCTTCCTTCCTGGGCCACACCGCCTGCATGTCCACACTGCTGCCTGGCTCTCCTCCCCTCCTTCCTTTCTCACTCACCCTTGACCTCTGAAAGGTTGGGAACTTTGTCTTCAAGCACCTCTCTGCCCCTCTCTCTCTCTTCTCCCCACCCCTCAACCCTGCACTTGCTTTGTCTTCGGCTTTCCAGAATCATCTTCCGCCACCATGGGCTACACAGAATCTGCCTTCCCGCCAGGATTATCTTTAAAGATCTACTGCAGCCTCCTTTGGACGCACTCTCCTACCCTTCTCAGCAGATCTTTCAACTTCACAGGACAACACTTACCACCGAGGAATGTGTTGATAACGCTGGAATTTCAGACATCTGGAGTCAGACTTGGACGCAGCATCTGGCCTTCAAGGGCTCTGGCAGGCCAGGAGTTTGGCATGTTTAGGAGGCTGTAGATTTATTCTCTGTACCTAAAGGCTTCAAGAAGGCATGTCTTCTTGGCAGCACGCAGTTGCAGCTTCTTCTCAGCTGGGACTGATGGATGGCTTTGGCCAGGCCTTCTCTGGAGCCCGAGGACTTGGGCTGAGCAGAGAGGTCCCAGGCATCACAAGAGTCATGCCTTCTCGCCCCTGCTGGCAGGCTGTCCATACTGGCGGTTGGCAGAAGAGCAGGCACCTTGGTAACTAACATTGTGTAGTAGGGGCAGCAGTCACATGCTTTCAGGGCCCAGCAGCCGCAGTGAGAGTGTGCGCAGCCTGGAGCGATCAAGAGGGAGCCCTGGGGCCTGGGGCGCTGGAGGATCCTGACTTTGCCTAATGCAATTCTAGGGAAAATACATTCTGGCCCTCTTGGGCTGACTGCCAGCCTCTGCTAACCCATTACAGGTTCCAAAGCTCTTTCCTATGTCCTTTCATTGAATTATCATCTCCTGCCTTCCTTATAGAAATTATCCACACTTGGCAAATGAGGAAACTGGACGTTAACAAGGTTAAGACGTCTCCTGGACTCTTTTCAGGCGGTGATTTACGGGAGGTGGCTTGAAGATCAGCGAAGAGAGGTCCCTGCCCCCAATTTCCCACCCATCATCAGGTTTGGAGGTTGAAACACAAGTATCTGAGTCAGCCATTATCATCGTGCTCTGTGCTGACTCCGGATTTTCATTCAAAATGTGTCTCCTGCCCCTTCCCTCCTCTGCCAATCCCTCCCACCTATGTGATCACATCCTGCTGCTTACTCACCACCATGACAGAAGACACAGAGGGGCCCACGGTGGGGGTTGGGCCTGGAGGGCCAGAGGGGTGTGGCCCCTGGGAGGAGTCCAGAACTATGGGGAAGTCTGGGAAGGTATTTCCCGAAGTAAGAATGGCAGGTGCAAGGGCCCAGCTCGGGCTGGAGAGTCCTGTCCCATCCGGGAGGCCCAGGAGGTGGAGTGTGTCTGCTGTCGCAGAGAAATAGTGACAGGGGATTGCATTTGGAAGTGTACCACAGGCCTGGGTAAACCTTCAAATCCTATCCCATAGCAACAGGCCTTGAAGGAGGTGAGGGGCTGGCTGCTTTAAATTTTTACATTAAAAATTTTTAATAAGTTTGAAGTTCCAGAAGCATGAAAGTGTATAGTGAAAAGTTTCCTTCAGCCCCATCCAGCCACCCAGGTCCCCTCTGTGCCCTTCCAGGGGTACTTCATTCTATGCTTTTATGAACTGATCTCTCCCCATCCCTTCTCTCTCATCTCTCTTTACATCGTTGACCCCAAAGATAGCACACTCTTTATTCATCTCTGCGCCTTGATTTTTTCTCACTTTAAGCCTGTATCTCGGTGATCCCTTTTGCATGGCTGTGTCATGTTGCATGGTGAAGAGAAGTTGTATTTTATTTAACCAGCCCTATTGGCAGACATTTTGGTCTTTTCTAATCTTTATCTCTTACAATAAATAATCTTGTACCCTTATAATAACTTCCATGTGTAAATACATCTGTAGAAAAATATGTCAGAAGTGGAATCACTGAGCCAAAGGAGATACACATTTTTATTCGCAATAAATCGTTTCAAATTGAAGTTTAACTTACAAAAAGTAAAGTGGAGAACTGAATACATTTTTTGTGGTTACACACGTGTATATAACCTGCACCCAGATGCAGTGCTGGTTCCAGTGGGGCGTGTCCAGCCCCACCTCTCACGCCGTGTCTGTCAATAGCCACCCCCAAGGTCATGTGCTCATCTGACCTCTATCACCACTGATTGGCTTTGCCTATTCCTCAGTTTTGTACAAATGGCATTATAAAGGATATACCCTTGTGCCTGGTTTCTCTTGTTGAACACAGTGTCATGTCATTGTTCTTAGCTGTAGCTCTTTCTTTTTCATTGCTGGTCGTCTTCCACTGTATGAATGCATCGCAATATATTTATCCATTCCACTCTTGATGGGCATGTGGGCTGCTTTCAGAATTGGGCTACTATTAATAATGCTGCTATATACAGTGGGACAGTATAAAGTTCATGTCCATTGGTTATATGCCCAGGACTGGAATTGGTGTGTACATTCTAAATGTTGATGGGTGCTGCCACACTGCCCCCCACTGAGGCGGGTGCAGTGCTACGAGAGCCCATTCTCTTGTCCCACATGGACGTGTTCAGCTCAGCACAGGGTCTGGCACGGAGTCCACACTCCTTACGCCTGGGCAGCCCCCAGCTCCACAAGTCATGGGAGAATGCTTCTTGAGCCCTAAAACTCTACTCAGAGCAAGAGATTACGATTTGCCAATGCGCCTCACTAGAAGGATCAGGTGAAAGGGAGGAGTCGGGGAACCCATGTCTACCCCCAGGGGAACCTCCTGAGTTAATGACAATAACCCTCCACTCACGGAGCTCTGGCCTCTCTGAAGCACTTTGACTGGCACCAGTGGGTTCTTGGCCCCGGCTCATAGGATATTCTGGGGAACTTTCCAGAAATACCAATGCTAGGGCCCCAGCCCCATGATACTTATTTTATTATCCTGGGTGCAGCTGAGGCATTGGCATTTTATGAGCTCCCAGATAATTTCAGTGTGGAGCCAGGCCAGGAAGCACTGTTGAATATCACCCTCTGAAATGGAAGAAACTGATAAGGTGCTGGGGGAAGGGGTTATGGACCGGTATTTCTGGTGTAACAGTAATGCTGTCCCTCTGCCAGGAGCAGTGTTGCAGCCTCGCGGTCCTCGTCTCAGCGGCTACTGGCCGAGAGCGGCCGAAGGGCCGTCATTCTCCAGGTCCGTCATTGCCAAGGTCCGGACGAGGAGGTGGGCTGAGGGGTGGAGTGCTTCCCGGGCCATCCAGCTGGTCAGTGGCAGCCCTGACCAGGGCCCACACATGCTCCTGCCTGCTGCCAAGTCCTGACTCTCATTATGTCTAGAGAAAAGACTGGAAGGAAATGTAGCAAAATATTATGGGTAATGTTTTCTTCCATATACTTTCCTGCAATTTTCAAGTCAGCATGTATTATGCTAACAATCTCAAGCAAATAAAAGTCGTTTCAAGTTGAAGTGAACAGCACTGCCATTTCCTAGAGGAGCAAACTGGGGCCAAGAGCACCCCAAGTGACAGAATTGGGGCCACATTTATCACCCAAGCCCATACAGCGTGCATGAGACCTCTCAAGGGTGAAGCCAGTATGGTATTTACCTGGAATATGGGGCCCTAGAAAGGAGCAAGGAAATGTCCCAGACTCAAAAGTCTTCCATTGTTTTAATTAGATTGTATATGCTTTTGCAGAGTAACCAGAAAAAATGCATTAAAAAATAAAAATAAAGCAAAGTAACCTGAAATCTCGCTACCCAGATGTGGGGAAACTTGGGGCCTATTCTTTCAGACAAGTCTCAATCCATAACCACTCACACAGATCCAAGTAAGCACCATTTTTCATCAGCAGGTAATGCTGTACAAATGTCGTTTTGCAACCTTCTTTTTTTAAAATTGAATATTGTGAGCATGTCAATGAACGGAGATCGCCACCAGTCTCACAATGGCTACGTAGTCCACAATGGGTGTGCGTGATGTTCCTAACACATCTTGTTCTAATTGGGTGGGAAAAGAACCTTCTAACATGGCTTTATGAAAAGCTCTGGAGTTAAGTTTTGTGTTTGTTCTGTTTTGTTTTTGTAGAGTGAACAGTGGTGAAATCAGGGTATAAGGATATGACAGTACGTGTGTAAATGTGGGCCTTCATGGGTTGCATTTGATTAATTAATTTAAAGAGTATTGACCTCACTGAGAACGTATCAACCCCCCCACACACACCACTTGCAGGTGAGCTGTGGCTGTGCAGCCCCCTTGATCAGAGCTACCTGATGAGGCCATAAGACCAACAGCAAGATCAGGTGTCGTGGGCCGGCTTGGGCTCTGAGCCCATCCTTTACACTTAACAAATGCCTGTGGGCAATCGCACACACACACATGCACACACATTCACGAGCCAACCTCATTCTCTCTTCAAGCCAGGAGCTGGGGCAGCAAGGGGCCCACGTGCCCAAGGGCAGGCACAATTGAGTAGCTGAGGGCGTTAAGTCCTTGATTAAACTGGCTGTTCATCTGAAGGGTCAATTAACCCAGCTAATATTCCAGGCCAGCCCAGCAGGTCCGTCCCCATCAAAGGACATATTGAGCAGATAATAAAGTGGCTGCATCACCTTTGTGGAAGAGAATAAGGTTCTGGCCCCCTCACCCAAGGACCACTGCCCAGGTCAAGCTGCAACCATGGATACTTCAAAACAAGGAGACTCCAAATCCATCCAGCCAGCCTGGAGCTCTGTGAGTTTGAGTTTGTGAGTGGAAAAGGATATCTCTTCTGCGGAAGTTTTCTCTCACAGATGGAATAGCTTCCCCTCTGCTTCACTGTTGTGTGTCTACAAACGATGCTCGGTGCCTCAGCAGCCACCTTGTGATTATGTGGGGGCCTCACTGAGTGCCTTACCTCTGGGACTTTCACTATATCACAGCTTTCTTATTGAGCCAGTGGCTAGAGTTCCCAGTTTCAAGCAGCAGAAAGCATCCTGACGGATAAAATGGGTCCTTCTCATCACTCACCAGCTCCCTCGTGGAGTGAAAGAAAGTGTGGAAGGGAGGACACAAGGAAGAATCTTCCTCCCCTTCTCCTTCAAAGCCTGACACCAGTCATAGGGAAAGGTGTGCCCTACAGCACGCATGTTCCCTTCCCAGGTGCTTGGATCCTAGGAGGTTGAACCCAATACCTGCACTTGTTCTGGCCCCAGGGGTCTGGCAACACAGCTGACTGTGCCGGGTGGCCAGAGCAAGGGAGCCTGGACTCAGGAAGCCTCTTAGGTTGGCAACCAGCCAGTTGTCAAGTGTGGCCAGAGATCCCACGCTCTGGGGGAGAGCAAGAATGGACAGGAGCAGAAGTAGTGGGCAGCCTGGCGGGCAGCTCCTAAAGGGAGATGTAGAAATACCCCCCAGGACAGAGAAACACGTCTTCACGTGAGGTATTGTGCTGTGGGCTTTGCATGACTTACCAGTACCATCTTCACCACACGTACGTGGCAGATGCCATTAACCCCCTGCCAGATGGGGGTCGGAGGGGTTAAGTGGTTTGTCCAAAGGCGTGCACTGAGGAGGATGGAGGCAGGATTAAAATATAAGATTGTGTAACTTGAAAGCTCTTAACTACCCTTTCTCAGCTTACATGTTCATCGGTCCAGCCAGCCACCCATCATCTATTCTTCTGTCACCGTACAAATATTATCGGAGCGGCTGTCCCTCCCTTGCCAGGCAGTGCCAGGTGCCAGCGATGACAGCCCTGGACCTGCCTTCTCAGCACACTGAGCTGGCTAGGGCTGAGGGCCACATTTAGGCTGAGGGTCAGTCTCCTCACACCACCCAGGAAGGGCTTATGAAGGCAGCTCCTCAGTTTTGACGGCCTGTGCAGCGCTCTGGCCGTGAGGTCCCAGACCCTGCACTGGGTCGGAGTCTTGGCCCCGTGCACTCGCTGCCGGTGCAACTGTGGGCCATGCACTTTCTCCCTCTGGGGCCTCAGTCTCCTCATCTGCAGAGTGGGGTAAACTGTCTATATGCTTTTGGCAGGGAGGGTTGGGGACACAGAGGGAGTGCTTGTCTTAGGGAGCCTGGTAGACTTCAACGTTCTAGGCAAATACCAAGCAACAGATCCACTCGCCCTGTGTTTGAGGAAGAGCTCTCTGCTTTTGAGGTTGCCAGCAAGTCTCAGATTAGAATAACCATTAAAAGCTTTTTTCTGTGTTTTAGACTTGTCCTGGCACACACCCTTCTGGGACCCCTGGGTCCTCACGTGTGCCCATATGATAGGCACCCCCGGAGGGAAAGGGCTGAGGCCCGGGTGGCTCTGCAGGCTGAGGTGGCACGTGACTCAGATGCCCACGCTCTGGTCTGGGGCCCTGCCCAACACTACTGGCCATGCCAGAAAAGTGACCGTCTACTCTTGGTCCAGATCTTTTGGGGGTTCTCTCACCAGAAGGGGGTCAGAGATGAGCATGTTTTCTTCCACATGTAAAGGAGAGTGAGTGTGACCCTCTGGTGGCTCTGGGGTGGCGCAAGGTGCCAGGTGAGGAGCAAAGCTGAGTTTGTGCAGCAGCATGACTCACAGCAAAGGGCCACCCTGTGCCCGGCCCGGGGACCGAAGCCTGTGCCCTTCACCTCCTGCCAGGTGGCATTTCTGCTAAGTGCTCCTCCTGCGAGAAGCCACGTGAGGGGTCATCTTCTAGGAGGCTTGCTTGGGAAGCCTCTGCACCTTCCTGCTTCAGAATTGGTGCTGACCTTGAAGGTGACATTCACAGTGGGCTTCACAGAGAGCAGCAAGGTCTTCACTGAAGCCCCACCTGACGTCTGGGAACTCAGACACGTTCTTTGGCTTGGAGATCCCTGGAAGTTCCTTTCTGAAAGGCAAAGACAGAAGAAGTCCCTGCTGTGTGTCACATGTTAATGTGACCCCAGGACCTTAGCATCTCACCTGCTGGTTTCCCAGGAACTAAAACAAAGGGATCAGGGTGGGAGAGGAAAGAATGTGAGGATAGGTTTTACTGAAACTTAAGCCTTAGAGTTAAAAATATAAAGCCCAGAATAAGTGTTCCTTTACTTTTCTATAAAATAGATCCTCTCTCTCTCCCTCCTCCCCCTCTCTCTCACTTTCCCTCTCTCTCTCTGTCACACACACACACACACACACACACCCCTCTCAGCTATAGGTAATAAGCAACTTGGAATGAGTGTCCAGGCAGGTTCCATGTACATGTGGTGGAAGCATATGAACATATGTCTCTTTACACATGCGTATGCATGTATTTGTATGGGAACGTGTGTGTACATATCTCCATAAATGGGTGGTATAGATGAAGGCTTTCCCACACCTGTGAGTCGATGCAGACACACTTCTGTGCAGACAGGTGCTCCCGGTGTCTGGGAGCGCGTCGGTGGGGAAGAGGGCTAGCTGGGGCCCGTGCTGCCGTGTCAGGGGGTATGAAAGCACAGACCCCCACGGCAGGGGCCGGGCCTGCTCAGCACCAGGGTCAGGTGTGCAGGAGCCTGCTCCTCTGGCCAATAAGGAGTTGGAAACAATCTTTGATTCCTAAAAGGGGAACTTCCTGTTTCTTATAGAATCTATGGACTCCCAGGCTGACAAACCCCACTTTTAAAGGCTGAAAATACCAATTTTATAATAAGGTAAAGGCTGGTTTTCAGATAGCTCTATTGAAGGCATTTACAAATGTTTTATTAATTAAATGGGACGAAGAAGAAAATCACCCCCTAAAACCTCACGTCATTGTGATTTACCTGCTGCTAAGGTTCAGGATATCCTGAGAAAGAATTATGGCTTAAAAATGTAGAAATAAACATTTCAATACCAAAGGATCAACAGACTACACTACAACTGAGACACAAAGCAACCTGGAGGTCTCAGGTGTCCGAGGAGCTCTGTGTCTGTCTGTCTGTGTGTATGCACGCATGTTCCCTGTGAGCCTGTGTGTGCTGTGTATGCATGCCCACATGTGTATCTTTATATGTGCGACAGCCTTGTCCTTGTGTCCTGTGTGTGCATCGTGTGTGTCTCTGTGCATACACCTGTGTGTGCACGTGTATATATGTTGTGTGTGCATGTGCCATACTTGTCTCTGTGCATGCATGTGTATACGCATGTCTGTGTGAGAGAATGGGCTTGTGCATTTTTGTGTATCTTTGTGTGTTCACGTGTGTCTGTGTGTGTGGTATTGCATGTTTCTCTGTATGTCAGTGAATATGTGTCGGAAATATGTGTCTGTGCCTGAGTGAGTGTGTGTGACCTTGGATATACATCCCTGTGCCTGGACTGCAGTTTCCATAATTACAATTCGAGGCACGAGGGCAACAGGAACCCTGGGTTTCTGGTGGGCACTGTCTGCCCAGCTCTCCTGTTGGAGCTCTGAGGGGACCGATCTTCCTCCGCCTTCTCTGGAAACTCACCCACTGGCCTGTCGCCCCCTCTGCTCCCAAACGCTTGTGCAGTCCTTCGCATGCCCACACACTGTCCCAGCCACCACAGAGGACTTAGCCCTTCATCTCTGTTGCAAGCTCAGCCACCTCTTGCCTTTACACTGGGTGACCTTGGAAAGCCCCTCCTTCTCGCTGGACTGCAGACAGGAAAATGAGGTGGCGAGAAATGTCTCTGGCTTTGACATTCTCAATTTGCGGGCTTCCTGCCCTCTGTGAGCAGGTGGGAGCTGGGCCGTGGTCCAGGGAACGTCACTCCCACTCCTCTCCCCTGTCCAGGGCAGGGACAGGCATGTCGGCGTCCCAGTGCCAGCACAGGGCTTGGCCCTGAGCGGGGCATGGCAGCCCGAGGAGGAAGAGGCAAGGCTGAATTAGCCACACCAGCACCTCCACAGCCTCCCCAGCCTGCAGCTCCATGCCCCAGATTTAGTACTCAGAGCTCTCTCTCTCTTTCTCACCTTGCCTGCACCACAGAGCCACCTGGGAGCATTTAGAAGAAATGGCGCCTAGGCCTTCTCAGACCAAATGAATCGGAATCTCCGAACAGAGGTCCAGCCACCTGCATCGTCCATGTCCCCAGATCACTGTAACACACAGCAGCGGCTGAGAACGGCTGCCCTCGTGGCCAGACACTCAACACATTCAGCCTCACAGAGACCAAATCAAAGGTCTTCAGCCATGACGTTGCTTCTAAGTTTCTTGTTGAGTTCATAAAATACAAATTTCACGACTGCCCCCAAACGCTTCTAATTCCAGAGGCTGGCCTGGACCTGGAAAGTCCGCTCCGAGGCCCCTGATGCTGAGGCAGGTGGTCCTTGGTCCTCCAGCCCTGCAGCGGAAGGCTTCCGGAGCAGGGCTTATAAGAATGCCACAGTGTGAGTGGCCCACGCTGCTTTAGAATAAACACCACCAGTGGTAGGAATCCCTAGCTTGCTGCTGCCCCCTCATCCTCAACTTTCAGACATTCTCCAAAGCCAGTATGATTCTGTTCCTGTCTTGGTTCAGTGGCGGTGATGATGACACCCTGATCCCTAGCGCAGCCTGTGAAGATCTGGGGCACCTGGCCAGGGTCCTCATCTTGAGCCACCTCCCATGGCTGTCAAGCTTCTATCTGTGCATGTCTCTCTGCTCAGCACAATCTTGCCTATTTCCCCACCTGGCTGAGCCAACACACCTGCTCACCGCTCAGAGGTCTCCTGACCCCAGATTGGTCCAAGTCACCAGTTACCTCTCCCAGAGCTCCGAGAGCTCCAGGCATGGGTCCTGGGTCCTCCACCAAACCATACCCTTCAAGAGGGCAGGAACCGGACCAGTTGTGCCCACTACTCTCCGTAGTAATCCATGTCTGCCCATGGTCTGCCCTGTAATAGGTGCTCAATAAATATTTACAGAATGAATAAATGACGTAACACAAACACAAATGCACACTTCTTCGGTCTCAGTGATTCTTACCTGGAGTAGGTTTTCCGGCCTCACTGAGCAAGCAGGCAGGGAATGTATGATTGAGGTTGCTGTGACAATGCAGCTATATCCTGTGGGGGGGGAGCCCATGGGAGCTCACACATGTGGATGTACACAGACGGGGGGGTGTGGTAGGTTGAACTCAGAGTCCCCATCCTGGCCCAGGGCCTTTGCCCGACATCCTGCAATGGCTGCTGGGAGTCAGGTGTCCTCCCTGGAACACGGGCCTCCTCCAGGTGCTACAGGGTATAAGAGTGCAGAGCCTGAGTGCCCAGGGTATGGGGACAAAGGCGCCTCAGTTGCCTGGGGTTTGACCAGAGAATGGTTTGGGGGTAGTAGAAAGAGCATAGCTCTGGGGTGGGTTCAAATTCAGGCCCTGCTTTTTCCTCACCAGCTTTGACCTTGGACCAGATCTTTACTGTCTTCCTCTGCCCAGAATAACACATGACCAGCCACCTCGGGGTGCTGATTAGTAGGATTGGCTGGTGGTGCTCTCACCTTTTCAAAGGAAATCTTTCCTCGAACATCTGTCTCCTCCTCTTGATCCCCCAGCACTGCCCAGCACAAGGCATGGCATATAGTCGGTGCTCAGTAAAATCTAGCTGACCTGATTCAACACCTGGCTCAGAGACTGGCGCATACTAGGAACCCAATCATTCCTTTTCCCTCCTGGACGCAATGCTGACCTGACACTCCGGGGAATGGGGATCACAGCTAAGCTATGTGTGTTGCTGTCCCTGTGACCTTGAGCAAACACATACCCTTTTTCCAGGCCTCAGGTTCTTCCCAGGTCAAAGGAGCAGCTGAGCCTTCCATATTAGGTTTTGCCTTGTTTGAGAAGATCCTGCCCAGGGTGGTGAGGGCCTGGCTGTGTCCCAGGGGAGGGGGTGGGGTGCAGCTCTGGCGTGTTCCTGGCCCGAAGGGACGGGAGCAGTGTTCCTTCTTACCTGCCGATAATAGAAAGCCGTTCCTTCCATTGAGCTGTTTCCTTCTTTTGCCCTAAGCTATGAGGAGTAGATTGGATGGAAATTATCAAGCCTTCTCGTCTAAAATAAATATTCTTGAAATGGAGCGAGTTATAAATAAGCAAGCAGCAATCTCCTGTGTTATGAATATATAATTTCCATCTTTAATAGCTGACTCGGCCCCAGGGACTAGCTGAAAATGGCCTGTCTGGTCCTGATATTTTATGTTTCTTTAAAAAGGCCTCCAGACTTATGTTTCTCAGTCCTTGGAGAGTTGAGTCTCTAGGGGAAATAATGAGAGTTGAAAGTCATAGTGAGCCCATGTATGAAGAAAGGCAGGCACTTGATTTTCAAAAAATCCCGGAGAATGCAAAGACTCACACAGAATCAGAGAGTGAAGGCTGGGAGGGGCCGCTGAGCCCATCCTACCCTCTCACTCTGCAGAGAGGCAAAAGTTTGGGTCAAACGACTGACCCAAAGTAGCACAGCAGTGAACTACACTCTGGAAGTCTTGAATGCAGGCCTGTCCAATTCACCAAGCTGTTGGTCGGCTCCTTCTTTCAAGAGGTCGAAGATGGAGGCAGAGGAGTCCACAAAATTTTGGGGGGTGACCAACAGGAGGTGTGCCTCCAGTGGTGGCCCGAGCTCTGAGCAAGGGCAGTTGCCTTGGCTTTTCTCAGTTAGGTCTTCGGGGCCAGTCTGCATCTCAGCCCCGGGCTCAGGCCCTGACGCCCTCCTTCCTCCTTCGGCAGCCCGGTGCTCCAGGTTTAGTGCCCATACACATCACTCCTGCCTGACGAGCAGCCTGGTGTCGTGATGACAGGGGCTGTGGGGCCTCGCAGCCCCAACTGCCCTTCCCAGCTCTGTGCTACTGAACAAGCTTCTCTTAGCCTCCACGTCCTCATCTGTCAAATGGGAATGAGATCATGTGTGTAAATCACCCAGGATGAGGTCAGACAGGAACCAGGTACTGGGGCTCCCATCCGTCCTTCCAGGACTGCAATCTCCCTCCCCAGTCCACACACCGCTCTGTGACTGTCCCTCCCTGGGACTCCCTGGTTTGGATGAGCCTGACAATGTTGTGTTAATTCATCTCACCTCCAGGGGAGAATGACCCTCCTCCAGAGCCCCACAGTCTCCTCCTTGGTCCCCAGCAGTGCCCAGCACAGGGCCAGCCACACTGTAGGTGACAATTCAAGACATACTGCATAAGTGCCTACTAAGTGCCTGGTGCCAGGTGTAATGACAGCTCCCAGTAATCAGGCAACGACTTTCTACTATACTCAGAAATGCACTGACTCATTTTATCCTCAGCATGACACTGTGAGTGAGCATCACTACCCCCATTTTAAAGATGAGCAAAAAGAGCTTTGCCAAGATGATTAAGGAACTTGCCCTAAGTAATGTGATTAGGCGTGGCAGGGGTAGCCAACCCAATGCAGAACCTCTCTTCCCCTTCTCTGTTGCCTTCTTGCAGGATGACCTGCTTTTTCCAGGATGAGAGTAAAACTGGAAAATGAATGGATTCGGCAGCAGGGCCCCTCATGGTGGGAACAGGGGCGGGTGGGGAGATATCAATGCCTGTGCAGAGTGTGTCTTAAAATGTAAATGTCCTCTCCTGTGGGTCCCGAGGTACGCTCGTAATTATGAGGCAGCGTCTGAGTTCTGATTTTGATGGCATTAGCTCTAATGGGTTTATTTTTTTTAAGCCGTTTAATTACTAATCAGTGCTGCCTTGCAAGCTAATGTGAAATGTGCACTTTGCATCTGGGGACAAGGGCCTTCCTCAGTGGGCAGCTGAGAGGCCTGCCAGGGGCCGGATGCTGGCCCGAGTGAGTCCCCCTCCTCGACAGGTTCCCCCACTCCCGTTCCCAGAGCTCTCTGCCATTTGACCCTTGACCCTGAAATCATAGACTCATCCATTGGCTAGCTTGGCCCCTTCCCCTTCCTTCACAAAAGGGGAAACCAAGGCCCCAGTGGCACCAGGGGTTATAATGACTGGAATTTGTGGGGTTTCTTTCTTACTTGCAAGTTATTTTCTAGCACATATACTCATTTGCTTTCCTAATTTTAATTGTCAAAAACTTTCCAATGCTAAATCCTCATTTTCTGAAGCTAATTCAGGTCTCATTTTCATCAATAGCTTGACAACAATCATGCAGTGGAAATTTTTCCCAAGTTGATAGAAGAGTCTCGGCCAGGATATCAGGGTGCCTCCTGGCTCCTGCTGTGTGTCTCCAGACAAGCTGAGCCACCTCTCTGGGCTGTGGTTTCCCTCCACAGTCAAGTACAGGGAAGGAGTTATTCAGTATTTTTCCAAACACTATGCTATAAACCATTCTGTAAAACAGAGCATGCCACAAGACGTAAATATTTGTTATTTAGAAAAAAAACTTTTTTTTAAAGCTTACATGTTCTAATTAGCTTGGGCAATGCTGGATTCCAGTTAACCAAGTAATGGGACCGAGCCTTGGTGAGAGGGGCGCTCACGGCTCCCACCCTTGCCACCAGGGGCTGTGGGGAGAGCTGGCTGACACCCACAGGCTGCGCTGTCCCGCCTTCCTGGTTGTTAAATGTCTCCCTAGGAGCAGATGTTACCATGGGACCCCAAGAACTGCCTGCTGGGACCTACTGTCATAAGTCCTTTCATATACCTTTTCCTCAGACATCATCCCCCCGGTCTTCCTATTTTCTTCCTTTCTGGCCCTTGACCAAATGGCCAAACCATTACTGTTACCATTGGGTCCTTGGTTCTCGAACTTAATTCGTTCTGCAAGGCTGTTCAAAAGGCAATTTGTTCAAAAATTGATTTGTTTGAAAATGTAATCATGCCCTATCAGCAACAGGGTTGGGTCAAGAACCGAAGTTTTGTTCAACAACGGAGGCATTTTTTCCTGTGAACAACTTGGTCAAGAACCAAACTGTTGGAGATGGAGACATTCTAGAACCACAGTTTGTATACGCTTTTCTCAAGTCACTTTTCCTTGCAGCTCTGCTCACCCAGGGGACTTCCTTGCACTAATGTCCCTTCAGGCCACCTGGACTGGGCGTGTAACACAGCACAGTCTGTCTTTAAGTCATGATGATGCGTCACGTCGACCCATCGGTGAGCCGGGCCCCGTTTTCTCCATCAGATGATCAGAGAAAGTCTCTCCCCATAAAACCATAGGTGTTCACTGAGAGAGATCAACGCACTCTGTGGCGCATGTGTTCATGCAAGTTACTCAAGTCTCGTCTTTGGTTTTTCGTCTATTGCACCTCCTCCTCCTGGTTTTGGGGTACTCTATATGTTCGGAGAAACTTCTCTAGTATCAAACCATATAAATGATCCCTGAAAGTGTAGTCTTTTTCACTCATGCCTTTGAACACACTTGGGCTTGATCCCAAATGTGCCATTTCCATCCTAATTAAACTATCCAACCTTATAACTTTGTCCGTCTAATACTTGTATATTGATAGGAGGGTTCAGTCCCACGGTCACTCAGTGTCCAATGCCAATTTCCAGTGGCTCCCAGAGTAAGAGTTCTCTGCCATGAGAAAAATGGCTTCAGTCTGGAACCCCAGAGGTCTGTCTACAACTCTCTGCGACTGCTGGCTGGAGACTCTATCCCACACCCTTGTCTGCCGTGGAAACTCTAGCACCGCTGGACCTTTTGGGCCCGACAGGCCCAGTGAGAGACAGCTCAGACCATGACCTAGATGCACCACAGAGACCTCACCTGGTCTTGGAAAGTCCCCCTGTGTTAATCATGTGCAACTTATAGGATCTAGTAGGACATTGCATGTTATTTTTGTCACTTTTTTAGATTTAACTTTCTGAATAAACAAAACATTAAAATATTACCCAAATTAAAACTAAGTTAAAAGCATACAGTGGACAGCCTCCCTTCTACCACCAATTTCCTTTCCAGTAGAAAACCACCGTGTTTAATTTCTTGTGAGTTCTTCTAGAGACACTCTATCTTTATACAAGCAAATACGTGCGTGGATGTGTATCTTCCCACCGTTTTTCAACACAATTGGTGGTCTACGGTTCTGTTCTGTACGAGTTTAACCCAACAGCACATTCACCCCATCTTTGCATAGCAACATATAAAGAGCTTCCTCATTGTAGTTTATAACCATCTACAGGTCCATTTAATGGATGCGTCAAAACCTATTTAACCATTCTCTTATTGATAGACCTTTAGGTGGTTTCCAGTCATTGAAAATCGTAGAGAGGACCACAACAAATAACTCCCTACACATAGAATTACAGCTCCCCAGGGTGGGGGTGCATTTGTAATCTTAGAGGATATTTTCAAATGGCCCCGCTTAAAGTTCCTATCAACTCCGACTCCAGCGATAACGGGGGAAAAGTGCTCGCTTTTGTGAACTCCACTCTCACTGAGTATTTAATCTTTGCCAATCTGCTAGTAAACAAATGTTACTTCAGCGTGCTTTACTTTGCTGGTAGGCTATTTTATTAAATTCCAGTGTGTCTGTGCCTTGTGTCGCCAGTCAGGTTTAAAGGCACTTGAGTTTTCACAGAATCTGTATCTCACACATTTATGTGTACCCACAATGAGGAGGAGAGCAAGAGGAAGACAACAAAGAGGTGTCTCTCTCCTTTGTTCCAAGAATGATTTCTGATACCTAGTGGGTGCGCAATACAAATGTATGAATAAATAAATGAATTGAGTGTAACATTGGTCCCCTCTCTGCAGTAGTTTATAGATTCATTTCATCCTCCCCAAAGTCCAGTGAGAGTGCACTGGAGAAATTTATAACAGCATACTTCATATGAAGTCTTGTTAGGAGACAGGGTTTTGCCCATAGACCCTACTGAAAGGTCATGACCATGTCCCTATGTCTCATCCCATGGAATTCCCTGCGTCCCTTGCTGATGGAACCAAGAAGAAGGCACCTGATGCAAAGGTGTCTTATTTATAGACTGGTCAACTACCTATGATCTACAAAAACTGGCTGGGCCAGTCAGGACTGGGTGCAGCATGCTCAGAGCTGTGAGAGAGGACCAGGGAGGCTCTGGGAGGTGGAGAGCAGAGGGCAAGGCCACAAAGAGATTGCTCAGGAGAAGAGAATTCCCGCATGTGGTCCTGGGAGACAAAGGGGGGGCTGTTTCCATTGCTGATGGCTTCCGAGCTGAGCCTCATGACTTCTGGAAATGACTTTAGGATTCTGTCCTTCAATTTCCATGGGACCCCTGAGTGACCTGACAATACATATTTCTTTACTCGAGTTGCCTGAATGGGGTCTCTGTTTCTTGCCATCAATTGACTCCCTATTGGATTCCATTTTATAAACGTGGGATCTGTGGCTGTGAGCAACAGAGTCCAAGTTCTCTCCCTGTCACGTCTACTGGCTCAGTGCCTCATAGTTGGGAGGGTCAGTCCATGTTTGGCCATTTTAGGATTGGTTGATTGATTTTTCAGAGGCTCAATTTAAAGCAACAGCAGATCTTGCAGCAGAATGTACTTTCCAAGATGGCGGCAATGGTAATTCTACATGCTGTTCTGCAGTGCAGTCTTGCCACTCACCCGCCAAGAGATGGAATCTAATTCATCTCCCTTTACCTTGGCCTGGACTTAGTAACTCCTTATAACTAACAGAATGTGACAGAATGATACCGCATGACTTCTGAGGTTGGATCTTAAGGAACCTTGAGGCTTTTGCTTGGTCTCTTGGAACCCAGTCTCCCCAGATGTTCCCTCCTTCCCCTGAGCCCCAGCCCCCAGCTGTGAGGAGCCTGACCCACATGGAAGGGCCACATGGGGGGCTGCTGTGACAATCAGCTCAGTCGAGCTCAGACTTTGAGACACTTTAGTCCAGGTGTCAGTGAGGTGAGCGAAGAAGGCTCCAGCTGCCTCCAGCCCTGACAGTTCAAGCCACTCTCAAATACATGCATGTTCCTGGCTGACCCCCAGACCTGGTGGAGCGGAGATGAGCATCTCCACAGGGCCCTGTCCGAATTCCTGACTCCAGAAGCTATGAGTTTAAACATCAGGCTGTTTTACCTCCCTAGGTTTTAGGTTCCTTTGTTACAGAATAAGTAACTGAAATAGATAACTAGAAACAACTTTCTTTCCCCTAAAATCATGACTTCACTTCCTATTCATGTCCAGCTAAGGGTTAACAGATGAATTCTAAATCCAGTGGATGTATTCTTAACTTGAGCCCATAAACAAAGACAGAGCTTTTCCAAGACTGGGACTGGCTATAAAAAGAACGTTCTCTGACTGTAAGCCCAAGAGAGCTTTGTTCCTTAAAATTGGTGAAAAGAGGCTTCTTGATACGTGAAGAAATGACATCTGCTTCTTGGGTTAAACTCTCTCTCTCTCTCTCTCTCTCTCTCACACACACACACACACACACACACACACACACACACACACACACTGTGGACTAGCTTCCTGTGCAGACAATGTGCTCTCAGTTTTCCGGGAAATAGTTATCCAATTAGGAAATTCTCCAGTGAAGAAAGCCCAATCTGGCCATTCAGCTCTGGGGAGGGCCCTCTGGCAACACACTCTGGCAGAAGAGCCAACTCTTCCAGCACACCTCCCATGAGGAACTGAGGCCACCAAGGAACTCCAGCACCGAAGTGTCCTCCCAAGGAAGCTGCAAGCACCTGCCTTGCCCACTGCTTGGCAAACTGCAAAGCTCTCTCCAAATGTGCAGATGTTAGCCTGGAGACCAGCCTACGAGTGAGCAGGAAGGGAAGGGAAGGGAAGGGACCGCGACATCCTGAAGAAAGCAGCTGTCCCTGCCAGCATCCTGCCGTGGCTGAGGAAAATGACCCACACAGAGCTCCCTACCTGTGTTCAGCACTTTCTAGTTTGCACAGAGATGTGTCTTTCTTTCATTTCTCTGAGCCCCTTTCCGTCAGGAAAGGCCTTGTTATTTCTGTGTTACTCACGTGGACCTGAAGCTCAGAGGAGCTAGAGGCCCTTCTAAGGACCACACAGCTATGAGGCCAGGCCCGTGGGGGGAGGGGCTTTATTCCTTGTTGGTGGCCTTTGCACTGAGCTTCTGGTCATTGCTCCTTATCTTTGCAGAGTACTTATCTGTGGGCAAGTGTGTCTCCATGCACCAGGCCGGTGGAGCAGCAGGACCTGCCCAAGGTGCCCTCACAGTCCCGCTGCTGAGCAAGTGGCAGAGCCTGGCTCTGAGCCAGGTCTCATGGCTCCAAAGCCAGCGGTCCCCCTCTCCGCGGCCTTCCAACACGGAAAGACATCGATGAAACCCTTTCATGCGTCCCTCTGCTTTCTCTCACCAGCTCCTGAAACACGTGAGCCTGGGAAGGAAGGTCACAGCCAGCAGCCTCTTAGCAGAGATGTTCCTGCAATTATTCAATATTTATTCAATAGCCACAGCACGTAAGGCAGTGCCTAGCCCATGGTGACTGCTGTCGACTGACGCGATATTAAAAGGCAGCGTGACTTGGGCACTAAAGGGCTGGGCCAACCAGTGTCAGGTCTCCCACCGTGCCCGCTGCCCTTTCCCAGGCTTTGAGTGCCACCACCCTCAACCCTCCATTGGAGGGCTGGGAGCTGATCACCTGTGAGCCCAGGTGCGGCCACAGGCGAGCAGGAGCCCTCAGGGCTGCAGTGTGATTAAACTCTCTGTTGTGAGAAAGTGACACTGTGATCTGATTCATACCAGTAAATATGTGATTTACATTTAATTCTGAGTAACCTTTGTGGGCTCGGCGAGGTGTGAAGGAATCTGATGGGGCCGGCTCCGCGGAGGAGGAGGAGATTCATATTCATTAAGAGCTCTCCAGCAGCCGGCTGCGGGGGTGGGGGGGGGGTGACAGCGCCCAGCTCGCCCTGCCCCCACTCACCCGCCAGGGTCGCCGCTCCAGGGAGGCCAGCCCTCATGCCAGCTGCCATTCCGGGTGGGGGTTGTAGGTTGCCGGGGATAGCTGGAGGCGAAGACAGAAATTGGGAGGAAAATAAACAGCGGGCTCACAAGCTACATTGCTCCGGCTCCAGATCGCTGCGTTAGCTGTATTGATCTCTCCAGGGTGGGGAGGGACATTGATTGAGGGGGCGGCAGGTCTCAGAGCCCGACCCTCTCTCTGCACACATTTACAAGGCAGCGTTTAGCTCTCTCTGGTTTGTACAGGCTTGCGGTGGAGGGAGAAATGCCAGAGAAGGTGGGAGTCTTGGTGCCTGGTCCAGGAGGGAGCAGAGAGCGGGGTGGTGCTCCCAGCCCCTCAGGGTGTTTATTTGGGTTTTGATTACATGAGCAGCAGGCGGCCCTGAGCTTGGAAGAAAAAAAGAAGTGCCCCGAGGGGAAAAAATGTGTGGGGGGGGGGGGGATGTGCTTCTCCCCAGAGGGGCTGTCCAGATGCTCCCAGAGCCTCAGCTTGTCTGTTCTCTCAATGGGAATCTCCGTACTGATTGATAACAGCTCTGCAAGCTGACGGCTGCGGAAGGTCAGGGCGTGCCGGGTGCTGTGTGCACTGTCAGGAAAGCTTCTAGCAGCTTTCTGGTGGCGTCGTCACTCTTCCTTCTAGTTTGTAGATGAGGACGCACCCACTGGGTGACAAGTAGGCTGCAATAAGGTGGCGTGTCGTGCCTGTCAGAGGGGACCCTTACCTGGCTGGAAAATGTGCCCCTGCTCAGTCCCTGACGTTGGTATTATTTTTCTTTGGATTCGACCTTGTCTTTCCAGCAGGGCAGGGCCTGTTGCCTTGCCCCCACTGCTCCGGGCCGCTGAGGGACTAGAAGGAAAGAGGATGTGGCCTCTTGCCCCAGGGGCTTCCTTCCCCTCGGCCTAGTGTGGGAGAAGAGAAGGTCTAGATACCCGATCTGCAGTGCCGATGCAGAAGGGTGAGGCGGCCCCCTGGGCACAGACCAGACTCTGTAGCAAGGATGGCTCAGCCCCTACCTGGCTTGGGCTTGGTGCTGTGTAGGCAGCTCCCCCAGGTAGCCAAAGAGCTCCTGAGGTCAGGGCTATATGGCCTTCAGGGTCACACTGTGGCCAAACGCAGCAAGTGCTCAGGCAGATCATTCATAATAAATGCCCCCAGTAACTGGGAAAAGTAAGATGGGGTAAGGCGGGGGCTCAGTCTCAGGTCTCAGACCATGGCCTCGTGGCCTCCAGCACTGAGAGTTTGCAGACCACGGCTCTCAGCCTGTGTCCCTTCAGCGCATTTGTGCAACTTCTGGGCTCTGGGGCAGTTTCTGGTGAGATGGCTGAGAGCAGAGGGCACTTCACCATCCAGGTTGGAAGGGGTTAGGAGAGAGCCACAGGGGGCTATGGGAGTGCCTGGCCTGGGAGTGCTGGGGAAGGCAGGGGCTCCGGGAGGGGGCCCTGGGGAGTGACAGCTGTGCTGGCAGGTGAAGGCGTTTGGAGCACAGGCAGAGAAGCGAGGAAGTGTCCCAGGTGTCCTGGAGGAAAGGTAAGGGGGATGGGGTCACGAGAGACCAAAGAGCCCCAAGGGGGGGGCCAGTATTTCTGTGTGCGGGACAGAGGAGGGAGAAACTTGTCCCAGGGCCCTGGCAGGACATGACAAGAATGTTGAACTTATTTCTGAGGGCCACAGGCAGCTATTCAAAGCTTTCAGGCAGAAGAGTGTTCGAATCGAGTAGGCATTTTTAAAAGCTCACTCCCGCTGCACTACGGGAGCAGAACCTGGAGGGAGAGGGACTGATGAGGCAGGGCAGCTGGAGCCATTGGGGGGGGCGTGTCCTGCCTGGGGTGGAGGAAGTCCTCCTGGAGGGGAAAGGGTCTGGATATAAACCGGGGACAGCGTCCAGAATTGTGTTCTGGTTTCTGGCGTTTGCGTTTGGGAGGAAGTGAAACCCATTCCTGGCCCAGACTGGAGGGGAAGAGGTGTCGGTTTGGGAGGAAGCACGATAGGCTGGGTTTTGAAGCCAATGGATTTGAGGTGTCTGGTGAGATGTCTGGGGGGCCAGGAGAGAGGCCCAGGTGATAAAGATGGGGGCGTCATCCATCCAAACACAGCCCACAGAGATGGGCATATGCACGAAGGCCAGCAGCAGGCAACTCCGAGTTGGGAGCAGGAGGAGGATGGGGTGCGTGTGATCCAGACGGAGCGGCAGCCGGGGAGCACGGAGAGACTGCAGTGTCACGCAGCCAAGGCGAGCAGTATGTCAGGAGGAAGTGGTTGGCAGGGTCAGGCCCTGTCCACAGACCACGTGGGGTGTGGAGTTCAAAGTGTCCACTAGATTTAGCAACAAGGAAGTCAGAGGGGGCTGCGAGAGGCTAGCCTCGAGGGTCTGGAGGGGCCAAAGCCAGACTGAGGGAGGTGGGAGGTGAGGAAGTGGGAAAAGCATGTGCAGACACCCCTGGCTAAGAGGTTTGGCTGTGAAAGAAAGGCCGGAAGGGGCAATGGCCGGAAGGAGCCAACAGGTCAAGAAAGGGATGTTTTCAAGACAGAAGAGGCTGCTGGCCAGGAGCCAGGAGAGGGAGAGGCTGAGGAGCAGCAGATAAGGGGCTAAGGTTTGACCGGGTGTCTGAGGAGGTACCCAGCGGGCCCAGAGCTGGCAGGGGAAGCTCGGAGGTGGAGACAGGAAGACGGGAAGAAGGGTTGGTGTGGGTACCCATCTGTCTGCAGCTTGGGTGATGAGGACTCGAGGCGGGGTGTGGCACTGCGGTGCAGGGACGCGGAGTCGGGGCCAGCGGGGCCTGTGTCAGAGCCCCCAGTGGGCCACACAGCGCTGGCCTGTTCCTCCGTCCCCTCTCAGTGCCGCCCTCACGCCCCTCCTACACCCTGAGACCGAACCACTGACCCCACCCCTCACCGCAGACAGGAAAGGGAACGTGGAAGGGCAGCCACCCCCTGGCCATTGGCCCTGCCATGCTGGTAAGGGCAGCAGACACGGGGAGGAGCAGCAAGGAAGCCCCTGAGAGGGCCGCTGCCCCAGATGAAGGGGTGGGAACTGGGGCAGGCTGTGTGGGTGCAGCAGGGCGCAGTGTCGGCCCCTGTCCTGAGCGCTGGGGTGGACCGGGCGAGGCGGAGGGTGCAGGGAGCCCAGGGAAGGCTGGGGAGTGTGTGCACAGGGTGCCGGGCTAGGCTGGGGGAGTAGTTTTGCTGTGGAGGTTTGAAAAAAACACAGAAAAAGGAATTTCTCCATGAGTCGTGAGGCCAGTGTCTGAGACAGAGCCAATTTCCTCTGCAGAGACCTTCAGCTAGTGAGTGGATAATTAGGAATAATAGCAAGACGGACTGGTTTTTAATCTGTGCTTGACATCTGACATGCAAAATGCCACGGAACCACAGTGGGGCGGAAGAGGCACCCAGGTGGGTATGGTCCTGCGGTGGGCTGGCACGGAGCGCCAAAGCCCCACCCCACCATCCCGGCAGGCAGGTACGGAACCCTAGGCCTGCTCACTTCCCTTCTCCATCACCTGCAAGGAGGCCTCTCTCCTCCCACAGATGCTACCAAGGCACAGGCCCTCCGAGACAAGACCAACACCTTAGTGCAGGGGCGGGCCAGCCGGGGTCAGCAGTCTGGCAGAGGGCAGCCTGTCTCTCTATGTTCACCCCCCAAGAGGGGTTTCTCGGCCACCCAGGGGCTGAGTCCTCCAGAAAAGAGTTGCTGGGATTTGCACAAGGCACTAGAGTCCTTATTTCAGTCCTTTTCCTTCCCCAACGTGTGCTAGGGGGCTGAGGTTAGGGAGGGTGGGGCCGGGGAACCTGTTTAGGTGTCATGAAAGTTCTACTCTTTTGAAGAGCTTGGGAGTCTTGGCTGCCTCCAGAAAGAGGCGAGTGGGGCCACTCGAGAAGGTTGTGTGGGGTGTGCACTTCTCCGAGGCACCCTGGCAGGGGACGGGCCAGGTGGCACCTGCACGCACCCTGGGGCCACTGGCCAAGTCCAATGTCTTGGCATGGGCCGCGTCTACAGAAAGGGGTCACCTTTCTCCAATTCACACTAAGCAACCTTACAGGCTAGCCGAATTCCCCAGAGCAGTTTGCTGTACCATCCCCAGCCAGGTGGGACACAGGTACATGTGACAAGAACCTTCTGGCAACCTGGATCTACTGGCCCGGGCTTGGGTTGCAGCGGGCCCCCCTGTCCCCACCCACCTGCCTCTCCTTCCTGAGGAGAACGAACCAGAACAGGACCCGTCTCTCTTTTGGGGGAAGGGGGTTCGGTTTCCATCAGCCCCAGGGGAGCAAGAGGAACAGGGAAGTTACAGAATCAGCATGGAAATTGTAATGGGAGGTGTCTGATTCACCAGGGAGGGTTCCTTGTTCCTCCTTTTTTTATTTTTAGTCACTAGTATGTTGGCAAGGAGGCCTGTGCTCATTAACCTGTACTGCCAGAGCAGAGACTCTGCAAAACCGGCTGGAGAATCAGCCGGTCCCCACCCACCCTCTCTGCTCCCACTGGTTATTTATAGCTTTCCTTCCCCCTGGTGAATTAATTAACTTGTACTCCTGGCCTTGGACACTGGCTGTTGTGTTTATTTGGTGTCCCTTGGAGGCCAACAAGGAGCGTGTAGAGGGACTGGGACTGGCGGGAAGGGGGGGCATTGGCTATTGCCCAGCTGGGCCCCCAAACCACCCCATTCCCAGCAAAATGGGATTGAGAAGGTCTCTTGTACTCCAGCTTCACTCTTCAGAGGCTTGTGAGGTTTGTGGCTTTAAAAGCCAGCTAATCTGTGCCCATTTGTAGAGTTTGACAACGTACTAGAAAAAAACAAATCTGAAATACATCCCCTCCCTTCAGCAGGGATGCGAGGGTCCCGGACAGAAGCAGCACCTGAATGAGGGCCATCCGAACAGGCGGTGGTGCCCAGGAGCACAGGGATGCAGCAATGACCGCAGAGGGGAGGGCACCCCTGCAAGGACCCCAGCAGCACAAGACACGGAAGAGCAGCACAGGAAAGTGTGAGGGACCCCACCGGGACGGATTCTCCAGCCTGGGCCCCCACTTCACAGATGGGGAGACGGTGAGGCCCAGAGAGAGAGGGGCAGCATCTCGTTCCTTCCTTCAGTGCACATTTTCTACTTCCCCAGCTGGCGGAGGGACGCTGACTGATTCTGTCCTGCAGAGCCCGCAATACCTCCTTGGTCTGCCTCCTTGTCGATCTGGGGTCAAAATCAGCCCTGAGGACAGGGTCCACCAGGCTACGCCACGGCCCAAGCGGGGCTCAACAATCATTCGGGGGCCTTTCTGATCCAAGGTTCCTGGGAGAGGCAAGATTACAAGCACTGCCACAGCCATCTCCCCTTCCGTGCCCGCCTGTACCCCCAGGGCCACCCAAACACGCACAAATTAGGTAGAAGGAGCTCCCTGGCCTTGTCCATGAGCATCGGTGCCTGTCCCCTAAGTGATCCCACTCTGCTCTCCTCTGATGGGCACTCTTGTATCACCCAGTACTCAATCCCAGCCGTACCCGTGGCCACACCCAGTGCCAGCTTCCAGACAAGAACACAAAAGAAGCTCCTGTCACCTCCAACAAGCCGCTCACAAGCCCAAGGCCTCAGACACCCACTGTCCAGATTTACAACCATCACCTGATCTCAAAGCAGGCGGCTGACATGGACGCTGGTCACACAGGAGGGGCTGCTCTTGGGACACATGTCTCCCATGGGAGGTGGACACCTTGCTTCTTTCTTCCCCCAGCCGCGCTGGATTCCTCCTAGAGGAAGCGGGTTGAAGGGGGCTGGGCTGGGTGCCCACCCATGAAATCTGGTGGCATTTACTCTTCAGGCTGAGCTGTAGCAGCTCTGTTGAGTGCTCACACCTGTGAGCTCCAGGTCACCCTCTATTCTGCAAACCAGAAGTGGCCCCCCAGGACAGGCTTGTGGTCCAGCCTTCTGTGCCAGCCTGGAAAGGGGGTCAGACGTCTGTCTGCCCGCTCAGCTCCTCGAACTATCTTGCTGAGTATGAATGATTAGTCCTCATCAGCACTAGTGGTAATGGGAAAATCACTATAACTAAAGCTGGCAGGTTGGCCTTGCTCTGTGCCACAGACTAGGTGAATTGCCTAGAGGGAGGTTCCCCTCTCTGGCCCCACCCCCACCTCAGTCCTTGGCCTGAGGACCCTCCCTCAGCAGGGAGAGCCTTCCAGACCCTGCCGTCTCCAGCTCTCCCTGCTGGTCTCCCCTTGGCCACCAAGGCTGAGGCCAAGTTCTCTGGGCACAGTTTTGTTCTTAAAATTACCTCCTTATGCCTGCAATTTGCCATTTGCACCTTCAAAATAGAGTGCAACTGGCTAATTGCCATAGCAATTAGGTAATTGCAGGTGCAATTAGCATCTCTGTAGCAAAGCAGATCAAGAGGGAGAAGAGACATAGGGAAAGAGGGATGTCAAGACAGGAACCGCAGGAGCCTGAAGACAGACCCGAGGCTGTGAGGGAGAAACCCAGGGGCCGGGGCAGAGCAGACAGAGCGGGTGGGCAGGGACGGGGATGAGGATGGCTAGACAGAAGATGGGGATGCGGAAAAAGAAAAATAAATCAATTGGCCACCCTGCTGTCCGGGAGGGGCTGGCGGCCTAGGGTTGAGAAGGAGCCCAGACCACGGCGAGAAGGCACCTGTGGGGCAGCACAGGCTGGATGCAGCTTCGGGGCTTCCTGGGGAAGCTGAGCCTGGATGCAGGGGTGGGGTCCCCACACTCAGACAAAGGGCGATGGGCGTCCTGGTAGCAGTGTCCCAGCACAAAGGTCCTGAGGTGTGAGGGCCAAGTCTGGGGACTGAGAGAGCCTAGATGCCACACTGCCTGGTGGACATTCTGCCATGATGGAAGTATTCCGTACCTGCACCCTCTGCTCTGTTAGCCATCAGCCACAAGTGGCTGTTGAGGACTTAAAATGTGGTCGGCGCAACTGAGGAATGGGGTTTTTTATTTTATTCAACTTTAAGTGAAAATAGAAATAGTTACATGGACAGCACAGGGTGCTAGAAGAGTGGGGTGAGGCTTGGATACCAGAATAATGCCCCCATAGAAACTGCCCCCCGTCCAGCCCAAGAGCCTGGGGAGGTGATGCCAGGTGCTCGGGCACATGGGGCAGAGGAGGGACTGAAAGGAATGGGCAAGCCCCATGCTTGGATGTCAGCCTGTTCAGTTTGCGTGCAAGCGAATCACCAGAACTCAGAGGTGTTGGGTTGACCATGGGAAGTTTAAGATTGAAGTCCTATTTCTGTCCCACACCTCACCTGCCCCAGCCCTGCACAGGTGTCTCCAGGTGTCCCACTCCACGAGTGCTCTGCGGTCAGAGGAAGAGGGCCTCCTCCCCACTCCAGCCTCATGTGCCCCAGGCCCAGCCCAGCCAAGGACCTCCACCCGTGTTTACCACAAAACGGGCTTCCAGAGGGGCGACGAGGGCTAACGGGCCTGCTCACTCACACCACACACATCCACACCCAAACATACGAGGGAACACGTGGTCACAAACTACACTTGGGCACGCTCACATGCGCGCACACACACACACACACACTTTGGGCGGCTATTGCTGGTGGGTTTGGGACCCCAGAAGGACTTCGAGGTGTCTGCCCTGTGCAGTGTCAGGGGTGAGCATCGTCATCAGCACCAGTGAGAGTCAAGGCAGATCCAGTCTGCAGACCAGAGAGAAGGTGTAGGGCCTGGACCCACCGCTTCAGCGGCATTCGGAATCCAGGGGCCACTGAGCTCCTCTTCCTTCCACACCTTGGCCTGGTCAGGGCTGAGTCCTGGTTGGGGCCGCGAATGCCAGGCTGCGTTTGATGAGGGGCATGGCACCAGTATTGTGACATGGCCTGAACTGCCTTGTCCCTGCCATCTCCTCATCTGCTTTCTCCGCCTCCCACCTCACCCACCTCACCCACCTCACCCCACTCATCCTCAGCTCTGCCTGCCTGCTGCTCTCTTGTCTCCATCTCTGCCCTTTTTCCATGTTCATTCCTCCCTTTCTTGGGTATTTCCCTGTTCGCGTCCTTCAGCCTCCTCCTGGGCCAGAACCACACATTCCAACCCACATGAAATTCCGACCCACATGCAATTCCCACCTGAGGACTGCCACAAAACTTCCAGAACATTCGTCGCTGATACGGGGACCTGCTGTGAAAGCCCTTAAGACCTGGGGCCTGGCATTCAGCAGCAGGATGAGTAAATCAGCCCCTGGGCCAGGAGAGGTCACTGCACGCTTTGTAGGTGATGAAGGGTGGAGCCCTCTGCATGATCCGTGTCCGAGCATGCACAGACATGTCCCTGTGTGCATGTGCACATGTGTGTGAGACCTGCAGTTCCCTTCTCAGTGTCTGGTTCCTATGTACAGGCCCTGGGGAGGGCTGGGGAGGCCCCCGGAGCAGCCCAGCTTGGCTGGGCTGCATGAGGTTTTCCTGGAGAGCAGAGCACTGCAGCTGAAATGGCATTGGACCACGGACGCCTCTCTACCCTGGAGTCTTGCAGTGGGATGAGGCCAAGTGGCCTTTTTCCTTGCTCCCCCTACAGTGCTGATACAGGGCTGCGCACGATGGGTGGGTCAGCCAGATGGGGTCCGCAGATGGCCAGAAGCCAGAGTCTCTGAGCTCTAGGTCTGTCTGTCTGTCTGTCTGTCTGTGTCCTCTCATGGTTGGAGCTGTTCAAGTGCTGATAGGTGGGGTGGGACAAGGCCATGACCCCATACCGGGATGCAGCGTAGAGGTAGCAGGTGAGCAGGAAGAAGATGGCTTTGTATGTTTAGCTCCAAACCCACCTGCCCCCAAGACCAGCCAATGGGACTGCCCCCACCTGCCCGCACCCCATCCTCAGGCTACACATCCTTCTGTGGCCGCACACACGCTGGGCAAGGGAACTCTCTGCGTTTGTCCCACTCGATTTCGTCTGTACAGATGCCAGGCACCAAAGCCCAGAGCCGAGCTGGCCGCAGATGCTCTTCCCGGAGGAAAAGCCACTGGGTCTCAGAGGTCGGGGTGGGAGCACAGAGGGCAGAGGGAATGATGGAAACCCAATCTGTTTAAGGGGGAAAGGAATATATTAAAGGATTTTAGGTTGATTCCCAAATCAATTTCTAGGGGAACCAGCAGTCCAAATGTGGAGGCTACACAGCCAGGGTCAAATCTGACAGCCCCTGCAGGCCTGGCCCTGGGGTCACCGCAGTCCTCCCAGCCCAAACACTCTGCCGTGGATGTCTGCCACAGCGCACCACCCCTGTACCTGCCCATAGCCACCCCTTGAAAAGGGAACTGGATGCTGGCACCCCTGCCAAGCAGGACCTGGCCACACCCACCTCTGTGAATGCCTCATTTCAGATTTGTGTGTCACAAGGGATCACCTGCTAAGCTGAGCCTGGCTCATGGCCGCACCCCGGCTGCAGAGGAGACAGGGAAATTACCGTGTCTTCCCGGGGAAGGTGGGGACTTGAGCTCGAGGAAAGACGCCAGTAACCACAAAGATGGACAATTAGCCCAACACTGCAGCCTGCACCAGGCCTCTGCCCGGGCCACTCCGACGGCCCTGCTCTGCCAGCCAGTGCCCCTCCAGCCCCTCAGTGAAGATCTCGTCCTGCTACTTCCCTGTCCCTGCCCCCTTGTTTCTTAGCCCCTGTCCCCATGTCATAGGCCCCAGGAGGCCCCAGGAGGCCCTCCGCCTTGGGGGCCTCATGTGCCCTGCAGTTTTCCAGGGCTTGTAGCGATGTCAGCAAACCGCTGTGCCTGTCTGGTGGCATTTCAGTCAGGCTGGGGCTGAGGTGCATCCTGCATGACACTTCAGATGCAGGGACAGAAACACTCACGCCACTGTAAGAGGCGGCTCCCGGAGCAGCAGAGGGTCCGGGACCGAGAAAGGGGACGCTTGCTGTCCACCAAGCACAGCAGTGGCTGCAGCTCATTCTTCATGAGCACTTGCTGCGTGCCAGGCACCGAGTCACGCTCTCAGCTCTTAAAATCCATGCAACGGCTTTATGAATTACAGCCGTTATCCGCATGGGACCAATGAGAAAACTGAGGGAAGGAAAGGTTAAATGACTCAGCTGGGGCCGCACAGCTACTGAGTGGCAGAACCAGAGCTTGAACTTGAGCCCTCCACCACTTTGTTCTGCAGCCTGCCACAGTGCTGATCCCTCTGCAGCTCCACTTCTGCCTCTGAGAGGTGGGCCCCGGGGCTGAAGGCACATGGTGTGGTAGAGGAACCAGCTCATTATTGGTGACATTAGGTTTGGACAAAGGCTCTGCTTTTGTTGGCTGTGTGACGTAGGGCAATTGCTTAATGTCTCTGAGCCCTAGTTTTCTCCCCTGCAATCTGGGGCAATGAGGTCTCTCTGCAGGGAGTCTGTGGGAGCAGTAAGTGGCACGTGCTTGGTGCCTACTGCTTGGCAGGGGCTTAGGAAATATAGGACCAAGAACATTCAAGCCTGAGCCGGGGTGACCAGCCCACGTGCCGCATGTGGCCCAGGATGGCTACAAATGCGGCCCAACACAAAATCGTACATTTACTTGAAACATTATGAGATTTTAAAATTTTTGTTCGTGTTTGCATATTTAATATGTGGCCCAAGATAACTCTCCTTCTTCCAGTGTGGCCCAGAGATGCCAAAAGTTTGGACTCCCCAGTGTGAGTCCCTCAGATGGCCCCCGGGATAAAAAAACACTCTGTTCCCCCCAGTACCTCAGTGAACTACAGACACCCAGAGTGGGAGAGGAGAGTATGGGGCCCAGTCTCCTCCTCCTCAGGCTCAGGCTTTGTGCCTGTCACCCTCCCTGGTCCCCTGGAAACCACCTGTGTGTGCACCCACACGCCCTGTGCCCCTCGTGACCCACGTCCCTCCTGCTCCGAGGAAGCCATCAAAAGCCCTCCCCACTCTGGCCCCTGGTCCTTGGTACCAGCTCTTCCTTTAAGGAAGATGGAAGAAGGCAAAGCTCCAGGAAAAACACTCCGGTCTCCTGTTGGAATCAAGGGTGTTTAAGGCAGGGGAGGGAGCACTCTGAACAGGGAAGTCCCCCAGGGTCAGAGAAAAAAATCTTCTCAGAGGAGGTGACTCTGGGAGGGCAACAGACTTTTGTCTTGGGTCACCCCACTGAGCTGGGGTGGCTGCCAGGACTCCGGACTTAGGTGCTGAGCTGGTGGGAAAGAACACCGATTAGTGGTGTCTGCTTTGGCATCAGCTAAGGCCACGCATAGTATGTATTTGCCAATCTGGACCTAAAGCCCGCCCATGAGGCCCTGAACCCACTCTCTCCCGCTCAGCCCCCACTCCCTGCAAGTCCCTGGAACTCGGGGCCTGTCATCTAACGCACTATCCAAACCAAACCCTCCTGTGGCCTCCATCCGTTGCATGGCTGCTTTGCTTCTTGTGCACCCCTCCTCTCCGAAATGATGGGAGCCTAGTACAGTGCTTCTCAGCCAGGGCCAGTTTTGCCACCCAGAAGACATTTAGCAATATCTGAAGACATTTTGGAAGGGAAAGGAGAAGCGGAACATGGTGTCTCGCAGGCAGAGGGCAGAGATGTTGTCAGGCATTGTACAATGCTGAGGACGGTGCCCCACCAGAGAACCGTCTGGTCCCAACCATCTGCACCGCTGAGGTTGAGAAACCCGGGTCTGGAGAGTATACTGTTTTTTGCCTCTGCTAGAATAATTCGTTGAGCTCTCTACCCTACCTAATCTTCCAAGCTGGAATTAGCCTCTGTCTCTTCTTCACAACTTCCCGCATCCCAGACCCAGCCCTATCCCTCACCTTGGCTCACAAATCCTGTTAGGATCTCCCTTCACCCCAGACCTCACCTTGCATCCAACTCTTTCTACTTGCTGTTTCTTCTTCTATTCATACAAACAAACCTCTATCCAAGCAGACTGCTGTTCATCCTGTAACAGTCAGATTAGACACCACCTCTTCCAGGAAGACCTCCCTGCCTCACCCTCCAAGAGGCCTAGGGTAATCAGTTACCCCCCTGTGCTACTTCTATATCTTGCAAAACCCTTTGCTATTGCACCATCATCCTATATTGTATTTTTAAAAACTTATTTCAGTGACCACTTTCTTCATATGACCATTAGCTTCTTAAACACAGGGACTGGGGTTTATTCATTTTCTACTCCTAGTTGAGCACGTTGATGTGCCCTGGAAGGGCCCAACAAGGGAGGCTGCTGGGCTGCTGGGAGGGTCTTGCCTGGGCCTGATCCCAGAGTTAGTCCTTGTCAGAGTCCCCCCAGCACAGTGGGTCCTGGCTCCTGTACGGGGAGCAGAGGCTGGGCTTACATCCAGCCTCTGCCCCTTGTAGGCTGTGACCCTGGGCCAGATGCTCGCCCTGCCTATGTCTCAGTCCCTTCTTTGGATGAGGATAATAATCAAATCTACCACATGACAATGATTAAATAAGCTAATATATGTCAAGTGGTGCCTGATACACAGGAGGGGCTCAAACACAGTTAGTGCCGAGTACTTGCTAGGATTTTCCTAGTCATATCATACTCCTGCTTTGGGTGTGCCCTGGTTATCTCATTGCATCGTGGACATTTACATCTGGGAACCATGACTACCTTCCACTACAGCTGCCACCTAGTTCCCGTCACTGATGTCTTCCTGAACATTTAAATGATTCTTGGCTGAGTCAACCCCCTTCTCTGCCCCTGGGCTCCTACGAGCCCAGCCTCCGGTGTCCCCCATCTGACTCAGGTCCCCTTGTAAGCCTCACAGTGCCTAGCAGTGAGCCATTGCTCTTAGATTTATTCAGGAGGTCCTGGCTGGGTGAAGGAATGACTGATGGGACTTGTCAAGCGGGAGCCCAGGGCTGCGGGGGAGGGGAGGAGAGGCTGTGGAAGGGGGGCAGGGGGCAGGCCTCTCCGGAAAGCTCAGGGCTGTCTCTGGGCTGGCTGATTGGTCTTGACAAGCAGGATGGAGGCTGAGCAGCCCCTTGTCCTCTGCACTTTAAAAGGCCAGCGCCCCTCCCGGAACCTTCCCTCAGAGACCTGCTAAAATAATACATTTAGACCTGCCAAACCCAATCGCTTCCGACTGTCAGGCTCCCTGCAAATAGCATTTCTTAGCAGAGCTCAGCGAAAATACGATTCCAAACAGCATGGGGGCAATCATACATCAATCGAAGAAAAACATTTTCCCCTTCCCTTCCACCAGCCCCCATAATTGAATTTTAAAACCATTCCTGTGTTTCTGGGAGAGACACCACGGTACCTGTTGCTTTTTAACTCAGAGCTGAGCCACGCAGCAAAATGAGGCCAAACAGGAAAATTATTTTGATTTATTTCCTAACGTTAGAACTTGGAGCTTGCTGCGGGGACTCAGCCATGAGAAGACGAGCTGATGAAAATGTATTTTTCCCCGTCGTTACCCTTTTAAATAGACGGGTGTTTATCCTTCCTTTTTGCCACTTTGCTGTGCTCGAATGGGTTTTGTGGCAGCCAAGCCTGCCTTGGGCTTCTCTCAGCATCAGGATGGCCGCCCAGCCCCCCTTTCTCCAGGGGCCCACAGCTCAGCATTGTCCACTCAGCGGCCAGTTTTGAAGGGGGGGGGGGGGGGAGGTCACCGAGGCCTGGTGGGAATGTCTATAGCGCCCCTTCTTCTCTGAGTGGGAGGCAGGGGGACTAAGGGGAGGGACTCATTAAGGAGTTAGAAGAAGAGAGCTGGTGGATCCGGAAACAAATGGGGACAGTGCCACTATTGGTCGTTGGCCAAACCACGCCTGACCGCGCATTTAGAATCAGGGAAACCTGAATTTGACTCCGGACTCCACTGCGGACCACCAGGGAGGCAGCCTCGGGCAGCTCCACCTGCAGAGCGGTATGAAATATAACCTGCCTCCCTGTCCTGTGAGATTCAGGTCTTATTCCCAAAACCAGGACCAGAGGAGCCCAGGGCCCTCCTCCAAATCTGGGATGACTCCTCGGGCTCACTGGGGACCCAGTGGTCCAGGCCCTCTGCCTCTGGCTTCTCAAGTTCAGGGGTCCCTCCTTCAGGCCGCACAGCAGACATGGCTGCAGACCAGGGGCCTCTGGGTATTGTCTCAGCACTTAACACCCTCTTCCCAGCTGCCTCCCTCGCTCCCTCACTGCTTGCTTCCACAACTCCACACCCTCTCTCTCCACTCTGGGAGCAGCTTCAGCTCCTCTGAAGGGGTCCCTTCTACGCCAAAGGTTCAGCCATCGTTTTTCCTCAGCAGATACTGTTCTCTTCCTTCAGGGAACTCCAGGGCCTGCTGCTAAGGTTGTTTTCCACTTCGTATGAGAATGAAACTAATTAATTACCTAACAGAAGAGCCTCGCCCAGGACTCCCTGCTGAGCAGGCCCTCCCCCGGGAAGTGCCGGCCCATTCGGACCCCCACCGGCTCCCTTCATGGAAGAGAGAGTGGGCCCCTGGGACTCCACATGGGACGGAAAAGCAGAATCCCAGCTCAAAGCCCGCATGGCTTCCTGAAGACTGAGGCTGAGGATGGTCCTGCTCCGGGGAGGCGGCTGGGGCGATCTGGGAGCAAGTCCGGCCACGCTGCGAGAGGCCTCGGGGTGCCGATGTTTTTGACTCCTCATCGAGTCCTATCCGTGCTGACCACAGTCCCGGTGCCTGCCCAATGCAGATATTTCTGGCGACTCCACTTCTCTGGGCCCTTCGGTCCACCGCAACATTTTCCCGCCTGCATCGTTGGTGGGGAGGCATTTGATGTCCCTTTGCAGATGGAGACATTTGAAGCCCAAGAGGTTGAGTGACACCAGCTCCCTGGGACACTGGACAGAAGACCTAGACTTCCCAAACCCCGCTGTCTCCTGCACACCTGTGTGGGGGAGGCCGTGGCTATGCAACCTGAGGGAGTTGCCTGCCCGCAGAGTCTCAAGGGCAGGCCCAGCAGGTTGCCACGGAGACGCAGTCATTTAACAGAGCTAATGGCAGTTCTGCGCAGGCTGTAGCATTGATTCCAGGGCCTGGAGCCCCACGGCAAGCACTGTGCTCCCACGGAGCAGGCTGCTGCCTCCACCACCCGCCCCACACACCCGTCGTCGCCCCGGGGGTGCCCAGCTGTGGGCAGAGCCTTACTTCCCAGCTCCTGCATCCTGATTCTCCCACGGCCCCTTGAAAGCTCTGTGCTCTCTGGCAAGACGCCCACCTCACCCATCCCTACATCTCACCTATGAAGTATATGTGATGAGGGGCGAATAAGGTAAACTCTGTAAAATGCAGAGGTCTGTGCCCACACAAAAGAAGAACTCAGTAAATTTAAGCTATGCCTTTCAAAGCCCATTTTCTCTGAAGCCCAGAGAAGATGAGGCTCCAGGGCAACAACTGTGGGGTCCCAGCTGTCGCTCAGCTCCCCCTTTCTCTGTTCGATGTATCTAAAACAAGTCTTCGCTCGTGCCATCTTCGCCCCTGAATGCCCCTCTCCCTCCAGTCCCCAGAGGATGTCCTGACCCCAAAGCCAGGCAGGCAGCATCCAGGAGGCATCTACACGCCCTCAGATGAGCCCTGGGACCTCCTCTCTCTGACACCTGCATGCATTTCTTTGGAGCCGGGGGAGGGGGGCTAGACGCTTCTCTCTGACTAGTTGGTTCATAGCTTCTGGTCTTAACTGAGCCTCTCATGTGAGATTGTCTTCCTACTGAGAGCAGGCAGGCTCTCCCTGCCAGCATCACAGACGGATGGCTGGCCCAGCCCTCCCTGGGGTGGTCATGGGCTCGCCCACGGGAGTGAAGAAGCTCTCTGTGAATGAGCTAGGGGAGGAGGCTTACAGGGCACAGATCCTGGCCCCAAGTGCCCCGCCTGTGAAATAAAGATGACACAGCAGCTACTGGTCATGGGACTCACCATGTGCAGAGCTCTGGGCTTCCTTGTCTCATTCTATCCTCCCTACCTTATTTTTCGGGCAAGAAAACAGAGCAGTTGAGCAACTTGCCCAAGGTCACACAGCAAGTTGCAGAGGATATTCTAGAACTAGGGCCTTCCCAACCTGAATTCGGGGTTCTGAGCTGCCTTTCAGAGAGAGAGAAGCCAAGGGGCCAAACGCCATGATCCAGGGGGCAGCTCTGCCCCTGTGACAGAAAACTGTGCCAGGGCTCTCGGACCCAGCCCTGCCTGGGACTCCCGGGGTTTAATTAGGGTGATCCATTTTTCTACAGAGCAGGAGGCTGAGGGAGCCCCCTGAGGAAGGTGTAGGCAGCCGTTTCCAGCTCCCTCTCCTGAGGCAAGTCACAGAGGAGCAAGTGTTCATGGCCCTGCTTCTCAAGGATTCTGGGAAGCACGGTGGGGGGTGTGGCCCCGGGTGGGCCTGGTTCTCTCGCCTGTGAGAAACTGTGGCGTAAAGGGCAGCTCTGGAACTCGGAGGGGCACTTCTCTCTCCTGCCCTGACCAGCTCCCCACCCTTCTCCTTGCTGCTCTTTGAGGAGGGCTGGGAGGAGCCAGGTAGAAATCCTCAGGGGTGTTCTTTGATTAGAGGCTGGTTCCAGCCAACTGGGTCCGAACGAGAGGAAAGTAGCTTCCCCAGGGGCTCTGAGCAAGCCAGCCTCAGTTCAGGCTCCCCTCGGGGAGGCCTGCAGGCTGTGGAAATGATGAAGCTTCTCCCCGGTGACAACCTTCCACCCTGGGTACCATGGAAGAGCGGAGCTGCTGAGACCTTGGAGACCTTCTAGAACTGGGAGAACTCGAGGCCCAGAGAGAGGAAACGCGCATCAGAGTACAGTCAGAGGCTGGACTGGGGCTGTGAGTGAGAACGAACGGGCCGCAGCAGAGCGGGAAAGACACGCAGCACCAGCAGGCGGCGGTGCCCCAAATAAACACTCGGTGCTGGCGCCTCAGGCCATCAGCCCAGGCCCAGGCAGGTGGACAATGGCCCATTTGGTGTGGGTTTTGAGAGGTTTTAGAAACTTGATTTCAATTTTTGGAAAGAACTCAAGTGAAGCATGAACAAGGAGCCAGGGAAGTATTATAGGAAATCCCCCCGGAGCTGGGGCCTGGAGCTCTGGCTCGGTCTTCCGGCCCTTTTTTGCCAAGTGACTGGGTGCCGTTGCTGAGCTTCTCTGTCCCCCGTATCTGTCAAGTGCAGAAAATAATCCCACTGCGCCAACTTCCCCAGGGGATGAGGGGAGATCCAGCACATTAAAACAATCCGGCGACGATCAGCTCCACAACAGAGAGGCTGCACTGCTCACACACGCCCCAGGCAGGCCTTGGCCTTGGAGAAGAGACCAGGATTTATTCCTGCAAGAAGGGGTGTTTTAACAGAGAGGCTATGCTCACCGCCAGCACTAACAGGGCACTGCAGGTCCCAGACTGTGCAGAGGACAGTCATTGTACGTACTCTTCCTAACTCTTCAAGATGGCTTTCCTTACATCCCTTTTCAGATGAGCTATCCGAGGTACCAAGATGCCAAGTCCTTTAACCAAAGGACTTGCTGACAGTCAAAAGCAGGAGCTTCTACGGAGCTCTGTCTGCTCCAGGGACCACTGCCCTATGATGTGAAGGCACTGAGGGGGAGGCACGGATAATAAGCCGAGTACGGGGTTGGCAGGTGAGGATCCAGCCTGGAGCCACCCTACCAGGTGAGACAGACCCCCTGTCATGAGGAGGGAAGAATGGTCACAGCATCTACTGGGCCTCCCTGGCTGTTGTGAGGATTAACTTAAGTCTTAACACTGCATCTAAAGCTGTAGATGGCAATCACTATTATTATCATAATAAACCAGTCACTGAAGTAGTATAAAGGTCACTGAAATGACTCCCCGCTTTGGGCAGGGCTGTACTTTGGTAGGCCAGGGCACTGGGGTCGCTGGCGGCTGCTTCCAGACCTCAGGGAGGCGCCTGGCGTGATGTGTGGGTCTCGCAACCTTCATGGTCAGAGGCCCTCCTCCCTACTCCGCCGTGACTGCCTGTGACCTGCTTCTCCCCTCTCTGGGAGTTTGTGGGTAGTGTTTACAGCCCAGACCTGCTCCATCCTGGGTAGCCTCACCCTCAGAGCTTTCCTGAAGCCTTTGGACCTCACCCAGGCTGGGGAGCATGGCATACACAGAGGCAGTAGGTGTGGGAGGAGACCGATAAAGGGGGAATTGCTGGTTGCAGAAGGTCAGGCTGATACTGAAGCCAGCCCTTTGCTTAAAGAAATCTTGGAAGTGTTGACTTGAGCAGATGGGAGAGAAGGTAAGGGCAGAAATTGCAGGCAGGAGCCAAGTCTAAAACAAAGATCGGAAGGTGGGAATGAGGCAGAGAGGAACAGGCCTGGCGGCCTAAATGGTCACAGGGCGATGGCAGGTCACATGATTAGAAATCAAGGCAAACTTCAGCTGGCCACAGGAGGAAGCAAGGGTCCGCCTGCAGGCTCTGAGGTGAAGGCGGGGCGGTTGAAGGGGGCCTGTCTGTCCAGCCCCTGTAACTGCTCTTTATTCCTGAGTGAAGGGTTCCTCAGAGCCTACCCTCTGCCACAGCCCCAGAAGCTGCAGGACACAAAGGCAGCAGCGTGAGCCCATCCACACCCACCAGGTGTAGCTTTTGTGGTCAGCCTTTCAGCAAAGACAGAGCAAGCCACACTCAGCCCTACGCAAGGTCACCCCACAACGACCCTGAGTGAAAGTGGCCTCAGCACAGAGAGAGGCCCATGCAAATGAGCATGGAAACAGTGACAAGAGCACCTGGGTGGAAAGCTTTATTTTCCTAGGCCCCTAGTAAGGAGGTGGGCGGTGGGAGGTGAACAGAGGCTGGAGGTTATTTTGAACGTGACTGAGTTCAGCTTTCTCACGCCCTGCATCGAAAGAAGCAAAGGTTCTGTCTGTACAGCCTAGATCGCAGTTCTGGGTCTTTCTCCCAAGCAGGTGATCTGGGCAAGTTGCTTCTCTCTGAACCCTGGTTTCCTCGAAACCTACAGAGAAGTGCAAGGCCCGGCTGACCACATCCTTCACATGCATTTTACTGGCGTTCTCCTTTGTGCGCTAAGGGGTCCGACATTCACCTAGAGGGGTGACGAGCCTCAGGGCCCCCGGTCCAGGCAGGCAATGTAGCATACACAGAAAAGTGGGCATGCGGCCACCCGACGTGGAGAGGGACACTGACCTAACCTGGTTCCTCCGACTTCTAAAACCCCTTGATGCAGATGATGTGATACTATACATAGAGACCCCTAAAGATTGCACCAAAAAGCTGCTAGAAGAGATAAATGAATTTAGTAGAGTAGCAAGAGACAAAATAAATATCCAGAAATCAACCCTGGCTGGTATAGCTCAGTGGATTGAGCAGGGGCCTGCGAAGCAAAGGCTCATAGGTTCAATTCCCAGTCAGAGCACATGTCTGGGTTGCAGGCCATGCTCCCAGTAGAGGATGCATGAAAGACAACCACACATTGATGTTTTTCTCCCTCTCTTTTTCCCTCCCTTCCCTTCTCTCTAAAAATAAATAAATAAAATCTTAAAAAAAGAGAAATCTGTTGCATTTTTATATACCAACAATGAACTATCAGAAAGGAAAACGAAAAAAAATCTCATTTACAATTGCATCAAAAAATAAAATAACTAGAGATGAATTTAATCAAAGATGAAGAGGACCTGTACTTGAAAAATTGTAAGACAGCAAAGAAAGAAATTGAAGATGATACAAATAAGTGGAAGTATATACAGTGCTCATGGATAGGAAGAATTAACATCATTAAAATGTCCATGCTACCCAAAGCAATTTATAGATTCAATGCAATTCATATCAAGAATGCTAGAACAAATATTCCAAAATTTATAAGGAACTACAAAAGATCCTGAATAGCTGCAACAATCTTGAGAAAGTAGAACAAAGTTGGAGGAATCACAGTATACAATATAAAAATATACTACCAGCCCATAGTTATCAAAACAGCATGGTACTGGCATAAAAATATATAGATCGATGGAATAGAATACAGGGCCAGAAATAAACCCACACCTTTATGGTCAATTAATATTTGATAAAGTAGGTGAAAACATTATACAATGAGATAAAGATAGTCTATTCAATAAATGGTGCTGGGAAAATTGGACAGATATATGCAAAAAAATGAAATTAGGCCACTTTCTTACATCATACACAAGAATAAACTCAAAATGGATTAAAGACTTAAATGTTAGACTTGAAAACATAAAAATCCTAGAAAAAAACATAGGCAGTAAAATCCTGGACATTTCTTTCAGCAATATTTTTTCTGATATATTGCCTTGGGCAAGGGAAACAAAAGAAAAAATAAACAGATGGAACTACATCAAACTACAAAGCTTTTGCACAACAAAGGAAACCATAAACAAAATGAAAAGACAACCCAGTGAGTGGGAGAACATTTTTGCTAATGATACATTTGCTTAGGGATTAATATCCAAAATTCATGAAGAACCGAATAGACACTTCTCCAAGAGGACATACAAATAGCCAATAGACACAGGAAAAGGTGCTCAACATCACTAATCATCAGGGAAATGCAAATTAAAACCACAATGAGATATCACCTCACACCTGTCAGAATGGATATCATCGATAAACCAACAAATAACAAATGTTGGCAAGGATGTGGAGGAAAGGGAACCCTAATGCGCTGTTGGTGGGAATGCAGACTGGTGCAGTCACTGTGGAAAACAGTATGGAGTTTACTCGAAAAATTAAAAATGGACCTGCCTTGTTGTCCAGCAATTCCACTTCTGGGAATATACCTGAAGAAACCCAAAACACTAATTTGAAAGAATATATGCATCCCTATGTTCATTGCAGCATTGTTTACCATAGCCAAAATTTGAAAGCAGCCCGAGTGTCCATTAGTGGATGAGTGGAGAAAAAGGTCTGGTACATTTGCACAATGGAATACGACTTGGCCATAAAAAAAGAAGGGGCTCTTACCCTTTGTGATAGTATGGATGGACCCAGAGAGCATTATGATTAAGTGAAATAAGCCAGTCAGAGAAAGACAAATACCATATGATTTCACTCATACGTGAAATCTAACAAACTGACAAACAAAATAGAAACAGACTCACAGAACAGACCGAGAGATGTCAGAGGGGAGCGGGGAGAGGGGCTGAGTGGAAAAAGTGAAGGGATTGAGAAAAAAATCCCCTCATAGAAACCAACAATATTATGACGATTACTGGAGAGAACACAGGGTTGGGGAGTATTACAGAAGAGGGTGTAGAGGCGATAGATGGTGACTGAAGACTTGACGTGGCGAGGTGAACATACAGTGCAGTGTACAGATGGTGTGTTATAGAACTGTACACCTGAACCCTACATAATTTTATTAACCAATGCCACCCCAATTAGTTCAATAAAAAAGTAAAAAATAAAATAAAGTAAAGTAAAATAAAATAAAAGTAAACCCCCGTGTGGCCCAAACACACAGAGCTCCGGCATATACCAACCCAAGGCTGCTGGCAGAGCCCCGGCCCGCGTCCTGGTGCCATTAGAGGACAATCTGGAGGCTTTGCAAAGATCAAAGCCCTGGGCAGACAGGACACTTTTCCCACCTCTGCTTGCTTTCCCCATCTGTCGGAAGCAGGCCAGGAGGGAAGGCGCTCTGGCCACTGGAGACAGCCGCCCACCCTGTGTTTTCTCACCGCCTTGGGCCTCCTCTCCGTTTTCTGGTGTCTCCACCTTCCTGCTGACATCACTTCTTTCCTCTTCACTCTGGGCCAGGCTTGCCTGCTTTCAAATTCCAGCTCCGTCTTTGCAGGCTGTGTGACCTCAAGCTGTAAACTCTGTGCCTCAGCTTCCTCATCTAAGAAATGGGATTCATGCGTGTTTTCCTCACAGGATGTGTGAGAGAAGAAAATCAGTTAATCTGTGTAAGGCATCCAGATGGTGTCCAAACCGGGCCCGGTGACATGGTAAGTTGGGGGTTTTTATTCAGACAGGCCCCTGGGGAGAGGTCAGCCCGAGCACCCTGTCTTTTCCTGGGGATCTCTGCAGTTAAGTCTGGGCTAAGTTGGTGGTGGGTAAGGATTGGACCTGAGTCAAAATAATTTAAAAAGGAAGGAGGTGAGCAAGGAAGTAGTTTCTCATGCCCCCTGGTGCCCACGAACCACCCGCTGTCCCAGCAGGTCTGACTGCCCCACGCTCACACTGCCGCTTCCTTGGCAAGGAGCGTGACCCCCTGGCAGGAGTCCATAAAGAGCGACCTTTCGTCCAGGGTCTTCATGACCCAGCGATTCTGAAACAAGATATTGTTCCCAATTCACAGATGAGAAGACCAGAGCTCAGAATGGCGCTCCCCTGTGCAATGTCCATCCTGTACCTGGCAAAGGAGGTGGAGAAGGGCAGAGGCTCTGTGTCTGGACACACAGACAACCATCCGTCCCCAGGGCTGACAGGAAGACGGGAAATGGCGTGGTTGGCTAGGCTTCCCACTCAGCCCTTTCTTCCTTCTGGCATCAACTCGACGCCAACAGGGTCTGCTCTGAGCAGTCACCGCAGCTCTGACCCCTCAGGGCCGTGGTGGCCAGACACTGAGGACAGACGGTAGTGCTTGAGAGAGGAGCTGCCTGTCTCTGCTTTGTCCATCTAAGGGTTTGAGCCCTTGAGTGAGGCCAGAGGCGGGATCTAGACACCCAGCTGAAGCCGGGGCAGGCCCGGCTGAGCTGAGAGCTCAGCAGTCAGAGAGGTCGGTGTTCCCCAGGGAGGAGGCCAGACGGAACCGAAACTCCTCGCTGCGTGAGCAGGCTGGGTGCTGGGTGGGAACCCTCTCAGGGCCCGGGCCCCACGACACCACAGAGGGAGGGCTGCAGCCTGGACTTCACGCCTGGAATCCCCGGCCTTACTTTTGTGGCTGTGCCAAGAGGCCATTCGATTCATCGATTTGTGCAAGTGTGTCTATTTTTATGATAGAAAATACAGGCCTTCGGGGAAAAGTTAAAAGTACAAAAGGATCTGGTGGGAAAAGCAAGTCTCCTTGTGCCCTCCAGGCCTCTGCCCCCAGCCCTGCTCCTCCGAGACCCCTACACTCATGGTTTCTGTAAAGCCGTCCAGAGGCTACACCATCGGCAAATGTGCACACTCACCTGAGTAGGAGCGGGCGTGCATCTGCGTTTACTCCCTTTTCGCAAAAATGGTAACAGATCTATATAGCTTGAAGCCCTGTTCTCATAAAAATACACAGAAGGGGGCTAAATGGTAATGAAAAGAAATACAATAAAAAAGAACACAGAAACCACTTTTTAAAAAAATGGTCTCAAGAGAGAGCATTATTCGTGTTATTCTGTGTGGTTCTGTGGGAGGTCTCCTGTTCCATGTGGTGTGGCCAAGGTCATTCACGTGGCGGCTCAGCTGAACAGCCGTGCAGAATCGCACTGTGCGGGCACCGCTATTTATTTAATAAGTCCCTGTAACTCATAGTCAGCTGGTCTGTCTTTTCCTTTTATAAAACACGCCCCGATGAGTGGCCAAGTGCACCCCTCACACATCTACCTGAATGACACGCTCGTGGGGTTGGGTCACTGGGTCAAAGGGAAGACCACGCGCAGCTGGGACGAGTCGCCTGTCCCAAGAGGTGGCACTGATCCATACCCCTGCCGGTCCACTCTGCCAGCCCCTGTTCCCTGTCCCCTAGCAGCAGGGGACAGCCATACTTCTGATCTTTTCCAATCCGATGATCGAAAGTCTCCTCTTGAAGTTTTCATTTGCATTTCTCTTATGAGGAAGACTAACTTTTTATACATTTGAAAGCCATGTATAAATTCTTTCAAAGACTGTCTTCCTATATCTCACCCACTTTTAAAAACTTTCTCACTGGTGGGCAGGAGCTCTCTGTGCACTAAGGAAGGCAGTCCTGTTCCTGCGACATGAGTGGCAGTTGTCTTTCTCAGTTGATCCCTTGTCCTTACGTTGGGGTCCCACACTCACCTATCCTTTGGGTCCTCCTTTGAAGCTCAAAGGCCTCTGGGAGGGGAAACTAGCTCAGGTCCTAATCCCCAGTGTGACTCCGGGCTGGGGACCTGGGGCCTGACCAGGCTGTGTCTTCATCGGTAAAGGGTTGGGGGCTCCGGGCTCCCCAGCAGTCCCTCGTGGTCCTGTCCATCTGAGGCTGGGGTCTAAAGCTCTGAAAGATCACACTCAGGACCAAGGGGCTCTGAGTGCTGGGAGAGTGTGGGGACAGGGAGAAGGCACACAGCAGCCAGCAAGACCAAGTGGGAAACCGGGAGGCACTCTGCTGACTTCAGCTCTGCTGTGGACGGGCCCCAGCCACCACCTCCTCCTAGGGAACAGGGGTACAGAAGGGCCAGAGCGTTCAGCCAAGGTTCAGAGAGGCTGGATGTCTGTGCTGTGACTACGGACGACTCTGCCTCTGACTTTCAGGGTCAGGCTGTGACGGTGGAGGGGAGCCCCTGCTTCTGGCCAGTGACTTGGGAGAACCCACTCTGGCCTGGCCAAGCTCCAGGGTCCCAGGCCCAGGCATCATCGCCAAGGTGGGACAAGGTCCAGAGGCCCAAGGGATTAGCCTAGAGCCGCTGACAAGAAAGAGGCAGCGGCAACACATGAACCCGGGTTCCCAGGTCTCCGTGTACTGTTTTGCACCTGTGCCAGTTCCTGGATGGCTCTAAAAAAAAAGGCAGCATACCTGTCAGTAACAGTAAGAGCTCACATTTACAGATCTCTCTCACGTGCCCAGCTCTGCAGAAGCACTCGGCCACCACCCGCACACCCACAGCCCTCTCCCCAGCAGCTCTGGAGGGAAGTCCACTGCACTGCTCTCTAACCGATACGGGAACTCAGGCAGCTCTGTAGAGATGCGCCCAGGAGGTGGGGACAGGCTGGGAGAGAAATCCAATCTGAGCCCTGGGGGCCACAACAGGGCACTGCTGGGCAGCAGGCTCCCTCCCTCGAAGGCTGAGCAGAAGATTACAGCCTCTTCTCCTTCCCAGGAGAGGGCCTGAAGGGCCTAAGCCTTCCTGATGCGTCCTTAAATAAACCCAGCCCATGGTTTGGCCCCACCACTGCTCTGTGCTTCATCACATGAACCAAAGAAAAGTTTTCAGGCCCAGGAATCATGGAGAGAGTGGCCAGATCCCCAGAAGCAGGTAGAACTCTGGGCTGGGATTTGCCATGACCCCTTGAACAACCCTTCCTCCTTCTGGTCTCAGCTGCCCAAGAAAGGAGTTGGGCCACATTGTGCACGTGGTCCTTTGTCACTGAAGGCAGCACCATATTCTGGAAGTGAAACCCCCTGCCAGGCCTCCTTGCAGGCCCCCTCACCCATGGATCCTCCAGCAGCCATTTCTCTGTGAGGTCCAGGAGGGCGGGCACCAGGTGGGTGCTGTTCAACTATTCCCCATCATGCAGCAGACACTCAGAGATGTTTGTTGAAGGGATGAATGAGCATGAGTGGCACACTGCTGAAATCACCTGCTGTGATCCAATGTCCCCTCAGTGACATGTGAGGGGGTGGTATGGGTTGTCCCCTCTGTGAGGGGTCAGAGGTTCTGGATAAGGGAGGCGGGCTCAGGGAGGAAGATGAACTTCACTGCTTTGCCATGGGCCATCTGCACATTCCATAAGGAAAACAACCAGGTTTATAGATGCCCTTCCCTAGAGCAAAAGCCATCCTGCTCCAGGCACGGTGAGCAGGGGCACTTACACTTCAGGCCCCAGAGCGGGGGCCAAGGCTCAGTGTTGTAAGGGGGGGTGGGGGTATAGCTCCCAGGTCTTCTCCCTCCCCCAAAGCTTAGACTTCTGAGCCAGGTGCCTTTTTCACCCAGTAACAACCAGAGCAAGCAGATGCCCTGTGTCTGCAAAGCCAGCACCACTGGCTTGTACCCACAAGGTTACTCAGCAGGGCAGGAGTCATCTCCTGGATTAACCCTCCCAACTGCAGGAGGCTAGGTGGGCCGGGTCAGGCCCTCATCTGCCCCAGGCCGGCTCCTAGTGGGGAGGGTTAGAACAGGAGAAGAAGGGTTAGAAGAGGGCAATGGAATGGCCTAGAAAGCAGCCTGAGAGGCAGCCAGAGGCACTGGCCTTAGGAGCCAGACAGCACCTGGGAGGCCCCGGCTCTGATACTTCCAGGCTGAGTGGCCCTGGGCACATGACTTAATCTCAGTGGCTCTATTTCTTCATGTAAAAAGGGGGTGACCACAGTAGTTTCCATTTCACAGATGAATGAATACATGCGAAACACTCAGAACAGTGCCCACGCAGGCTAAGGGGTGGATCAGTGTGATACATTTGCCTTAGTCTTGGCTTTCTCTGGCATTGCCTATCTCTGCGCGGACCAGACGCCTTCCCTGTGACAGGGCCTGCGAGCCGTTTTGCATTGCTGCCCCGGGGAATCCTCCCCCAGCTCCAGGAGACGGGGGTCATTATCCTAGTCTCCCAGATCAGAAGACGGGGGCTCAGGGAAGCTGAGTCATTTCAAAGTCACTCAGCTGGTAAACAGCAGAGGCAAGGCAGCCCCCAAATTTGTACAGTACCCCGTCCATGGGGCTGTTCTCTCCCTGCCACTAAATGCCCCCTGTGACTGGGTGAGTCATTTCATCTCTTGAGCTTTAGTTTGTCCGTCTGTCACATGGCTTAGCTAGTTTCTCTGCCCTCTCTGCTAAGTAGGTCTGGTTGCTGGAGGCACCTTGTTTCTGGCTGCCTTGTCTGTACCCCAGGGGCCCACAGACATACCCCTAAGGGGAGGTGAAGGAAGGTAACAGGTTAGAGCCTGCTTTTTCCCTTCTTGGTCTGTGGCCATGCGCAAATTTTTTCCTCATTAATTCAATAATTCTCTAAGTAATGCTGGCTTAGGACAGGATGGGCTAGGGCTCAGGAGAATGCATGATGACACAGATCTGCCCTCAGTGAGCACATGGCTTACCAGAAGGGCCCTCAGATCCCTCAGCTTCCCTGGACCTCAGCTGCCTGACTCTGTGGAACAGGCTAGCGCCTCTGCTCTCTCAGAAACCAGGAAACGCTGGGGGCTGGTGGTGTTCCAGCCTGGGGCCTGGAGGTGAAGGTGCAGATCCGGAGGGAGTGGGAGGAGGGTCTCTGGAGTTGACTGTGTGGAGAAGCAGTCACAAGGGGTGGTTCTGCAGGCTGTTTTGCTCATGCCATCCTGCAGCAAACTGCCTATTATTCTCATTTCTCCAAAGAGTCTTTTTCTTTAATGAAAACTAGCCAATCTCTTTTCCTTTAGGATGTGAGCCGTAGACCAGTTTGTTGAGGACAAGGCAGATGGCAGGCTAGGCTGGGTCATCTGTTGCATCTCTATGTCTCTGAAATGCTGGCCTTGGCGGACTTCCATCCTGGTCCCGTGGGAAGCCTCTTTGCCCCCCAGACCTGGCCTGATGCCCTCAGCCCAATGGGCTCCTCTAAGACACCTGATCATTTTAGCCCTGAAACATTGAGGTCACCCTCTTTGCCACCTTCTCCAGCACCACAGACTCTCGTAAGTTTCTTGGATTAATTTGCATTAAATTGACTTGGATCTAATTGAAGTGAATTGAATTGGATGCCAGGTTACAGGCATCCTCAGAGCTCGTGCATCTGGTGTTGGTCCACAGATATGAAAGGCCAGTTTGACGCTTTCTTTCCATTTCCTTCTTGGGCGGAGTGGGTAGGAGGAGAATGGGGGGAATAAAAGAGACTGGGGTTCAATGATGGCTTCCTTTGAATAAAACACCACCTCCCAGCGACCGCCTCCCACACAGACTTTCCAACTCGACTTAAAATGCCAAAAGGTTTGTTCTCAGCAGCTAAATCGAAGTCTTTGAAGGTCCTTTGTTTTGCTTGCAGGTGTCATCTGTGAGTATTGGCAGTACCCGATGGCTAACTCTAGTCCAGATAGGGACCCACAGAAGAACGTTTGGGTATGATTGGAAGAGAGGGTGAGTTTATGGCAGTGGGCCAGCTGACAGGCCACCCCAGGGGGTCATTACCCAAAGCTAAGACATTTTGGGGGTACACTACCTTGACCTCCCAGAACCTGCCAGCAGTGAGTACTTCCTCCCAGTAAACAGTAACCCGCCCAGCTTTGGGGTGTCTTATTCTCAATCCTTTGCAGGCCAGGCCCCTTGGGTGGTGAATGCTGACCTCCCGCCAGGGCTGGGACACCTTCAAGCCCATCACCCACTTCCTCCTAGGCGGGGAAAGGCAGGCCCTGCATTTAATCATTCTCACCACAATGTCTCAGTGACTGAACACAACCAACAAGTCAGAGGGCACTCTGGGATTCACAGCCACCCGAGACACAGACCCAGAGAGCCATCCACCCCCTTAAGTTCCCCACTATGTGCCTTAAATTTCCCAAAGTGAGTCTACTGGCTAAGCCCTCTGCCACCCTCCCCACCTCAGTAGGAAACAGCAGCATCTATCCAGATGCCCAAGTCAGAGATGGGGCATTGGCCTTGATACCTCCTTCTTTTTCACCTCCATAGCCAGTCCACCCCCAAACTGTGCTTATTCCAACTTCTAAAAACCTGTCAGATCCCCCAGTCACCTTCATCTCGGCACCTGAGTCATCCCTGGCCTGGACAAATACACTAGTTGCTTACTAACTGCTGTCCTACATCCATTGTACCCCTTCCTGCCCACCCTCCTCAATGCTGCTTGAGCGATGTTGCCAAACTGCAGATCGGATCATGTCAACAGTCCTTAAAAGCCGACAGTTGTTTCCCACCGTTTGGGGGTCGAAGCCCAGCTCAATGATAAACAGGGAAAAGGTCTCAATTTCGCCGACTGGCCCTCTCAGGGGCCGTAGTGCCTGCCACGCCCCCTCCGCCCCGAGACCTTTGTGCAAGCTCTCCCCTACCTGGAATGCTCTCCCCTCCTCCCTTCCTGTAGCTAGCTTCTATTTATCCTTCAGGTCACACCTCTGACATCAGGGAAGCCTGCCTCGACCTCCCTGGTCAGGTCAGACCCTTCTAGTAAAGGCCTTGTCACGCTGTTGCTCACGTCACTAGCCAAGGCTGAAACCGTGCATTTGTTGTCATGACCTTTTCCCCAGCACCTGTCTCCCTGCAGGGGAGACTGTAAGGCAGGCAAGGTTTCTGCTTTTGTTCAGCACCCTATTCCCAGGAGCCAGCCCTGAGCCTTACAAGGCAGGACCTCAACGATGAATGAATGAATGAGTGATGAATGAATGAATGCAAGCAGGTGAAGAGGTCCTATGTCTGAACACTTGTGTGCCTTCCACCAATGAGAGGTGGCCTCCGCAGTCACCAGGCTAGCCTCCTTGCTAGCCCCTGAGACAGCCTCCTTAGTCCCACCTCCTGGGCTCTTTGACTCAGGACCTCCTTCCTCTGTCCTGTAAATCTTCCAGCTTCCCAGCCTCTAGCTAAATTCACTCTGTTCAAAACTCAGCTCATGTTAAATTCCAGGAAACCGTCATCAGACAGTCATCGGGAGGATGGCTGGGAGGAGATGCTGTGTGTTGAAACTTTTTCTATCCCATACTGAAATTATACTCAATTCTCCATGGCCTGGTGGTGGTTCCCGGTAGACAGAACTGAGTAATAAATGCATGTGCTGCAGTCGTATTTCCCGAGGCAGAAACTTTCCCATTCACAGGGGGTTGAAGTCTAGGAAATCTCCATATGCTGTCAGCCCTGCTTTAGCAAAAAGCTCCCAGGAAATCAACTGGAAAACTCTTCGAGCTTGAACAGTGGGGCTGGGCCCCAGCTAAGGGCCAGGGTGGCTGCTTTGGGACCCCACCTAGGCAAGGCCCTGGAGGTTCCCCGGAGGAGCGGCAGTGATGGGGATGTCCCATCACCCTAATGCTACCAACACCTCATTTTCAAAAGAGACTTTCAGAGCTCATAAGGGGAAGTCAGACAGGGACTGAGTTAGAAGTCAGGCATCTATGAAGCCGCTGAGAGTTCAGGCAAGGTTTAGGGCCCAGGTGTAACACCAGTAGGGACAGTCCCTGCAGTGAGGAGAGAGAAACGTCAAGTCCCACGTCCTGGCCATGAGTTTATGAGTCCCCAGAGTCCCTGGGTGGTACTGAGGAACACTCTAGTACGTCAGTAGAATCTCCGAGTGGCAGGACCAGGAAGAGCCATAGAGCTCACCCAGTTCAACTTCCCATTTGACAAAAGGGGAAACTGAGTTCAGAGAGGGCAATAGACTTCATCAAGGGAACTAAATGACTTAGTGGAGTAACTCGAGCTAGAGACCCAGTCTCCCGGCTTTTCCTACAGCATCAAACTACATCCCAATTTGGGTGTCTCAGAACTTACACACCGTCTGCTGTCCCTTCAGCACACTGACTGTCTGTCCCCCAGCGAGGCCAAGGGGAGGCAGGCAGATAGACGGAGCTGGCCCCTCCTGACTTGGACACTGGTTGAATGAATTCAGGAAGGGGGCAAAACAACAGCTGACATTTATTGAATATGCATCAGGTGACTGAGACTGCCTTCTATGCAGGATCTGATGGCAGCAGATTAAAGAAGTTACCATATTTTGCTTCTCCTTCCAACAAAAGATGGAGTGTCATCTTTAAACCTGAGCTGGCCATAGTGACTTGCTTAACCAAGTAATAGACCCATAGCGTGCAAGGGAAGTGGTGCCTGAAGCTAAGCCTTGCAGCTCCCGCCTGGGGTCCTTGGAATGCTTGGTCTCAGGTGCACCCTCTCACAGCCCCATGCTGTGAGAAGCCCAAATGCATGGGAGGTCAGGTGTGACAGCCCTTGCTGAGGTCTCAGCAAACAGCCAGCCTCCAGTGACAGCCACCTCAGACGCCCCAAACAGATGAGCCTTCTTATGACGGCAGCCGCAGCTGCCATCTGACTGCACTCGGATGGCAGGCTCCAAGCAATGCCCGCGTGGCTGAGCCGTCAGTCCACAGAGCCATGAATGATAATAATGAAGTCTTGTTTTATTTTAAGTCATTAAGTGTTGTAGTGCCTTGCTACACGGTAATAGATCATTTCGACAGTCATCCATCCTCTCAGAAACTCCTATTGACTATTCCCATTTTACAAATGAGGAAATCTAGGTACAGGAAAGCTACATAACTCACCCAAGGTCACACAACTAGGCACATGGCTGCTCTAGGATTAACCAACCTACTAAACTCTTTCCTGCTCTCTCCCATTAAGGTAATTGGGATCCAGATGGCAAACAACCAAATCCACTGCAGTTGATTTTAACAGAAGAAGATAGGAGAGGGTGCACAGAACTTCTGGGAGGGCCAGAGAGCCAGACTGGTGGTAGACACCTGAAGACTCCATTGAAAGTGCCTCTGCCAAGGCCTGAGAATACGGGGTACATGTCCGGAGCTCTGTACTGGTGCCCCCACCAGCCAAAGCATTGGTACCTCTGCCACATGGGTACTGCCATATCAATGCCCCACCCCCCGACTCATCTGCCTGCTCATACTTCTGAACCCAAGTCTTGTAGGGGGCTCAGGGGTATGATCAGTGACGTCAGGGTTGCATGCCTGGACCCACATTGGGGGTGGGTTGTCTGGCCCTGGGGCAGGATATGAGAGAAGTGTGAAGAGGTGTTCATTAATTCAGATCTGTCTTCTGAGTTCACCATGTGCGGCATCCCAGGGACCTCCTAATCTAGGGCAGGCGAGGCACAAGCAAACCAAGAACCACAGGAGATCATGCAGGGGCGCTCACGGTCTGTGAGGGACATGGGGCACTTTGAAAGAGGAAGGAGGGAAGGAAAGGTCTTGCTCTGCCAGGTAGTTGAGGGTGGTCCCGGAAGTCTTATGCGAAGGTGACATTGAAGTAGAACTTTGAGGAGTGTGGACAGAATCATCACGTGGAGAGGGAGGAAACACGATGTGCAGAGACATGGAGATGGGGAAGGAGTGTGAGGCTTCTAGGAAATTGACGGCAGCTCCTACAGGTAGAATGCAGGCATTCACTGCTGGGCCAAGACCTTTAGACTCCCACCCAGGCGATGGGAAGCCATGAGAGGGTTTGAATCGGGAAGTGGTGGGAGCAGTTCCATGCTTTAGAAAGACCAGTCTGACCGGTGGGCAGTGGTGTCCTGGGGTGGGCGGAGTTGCAGCAGGGAGCTCAGGGGGGAAGCTCTTGCAATAGTGGATGGAGTCTTAAACCTGGGCAGCAGATTTGGGGATCCTGTGGTCACTCCTGCCCTCTACACACATACACACACTAACCTCTTCTCTGGTCAACACCTGTCTGTCCATCCTGACCTCTGCCACAGGCGCCACCACCCTTCGACCACCAGGGAAGGGCTGACCAGGGTTTCCTGGAAAATAGTCTGAGTGCAGCTTATATATGTACCAAAGCTTTCATCAGAGGTGCAATCCCCAGGTAGCAAGAGTGAAAAGAAAACATGGGAATGAGGCAGGAAAGGTGAATTCTGGGTGTGCTGTTCCTGAGCTGGCCACAGCCCCACGGTTTCTCAGCCCCTTGGGATACCTCCCAGACAGGCCTTCGTGGAATCAGGAAGCCTGGGAACTGGCCATTAGGAAGAAGAAGCGAGGAACTTACCTGCTGGCTCCTACTGTCTCCTGTCTCTCACAGGTCAAGGCTGGCTTCATAATTAATAAAAGACTCCCCTGCAAATTTGGGGTATACTGGGGCCTTCCAGGCAGCCTCTGAAAGGCAAATCCTACAACCCACAGCAGAGCACTTCCTCCGAGCCCAGAGCAGTGGGCGCCCTCGGTGGGTTTACTCAGAACCACTGTGGCTCCCTCCACAGTGGGCATGATGAAGTTTATGCCAAAGCAAGGTCCTCACCCCAGGGGAGGCTGTGACGGTGGGCAGTTTGAAGAATGAGGTGCTGGGACATTCCACTGAACAAGCACTGAGGCCCAGAGGCTGGACGAGGCTGAGCGGCTCTGAGAAGCATCAGCGAGATCTGGTGTGAAAACAGGTGAGTCCTCAATAGCTGAGGAGGCATCATTCCTGGGAAATAAGGAGGCTACCTGAGCCCTACAGGGACTAGGGTCATGGCTGAGTGGCCTCCCGCACCACATACAGCCACAATGGTCTCCCTCCCTCAGGGCATCCTGTCTGTCTCAGGGGTGTTCTACAGAAGTCTGTGAGATGAGGGTTCACAGGGAGGCGGTTTATTAAGGAAGTGCCCCAAGGAGAGACCAGTAAAGGATTAGGGGGAGCAGGACAGGGTGGGGAGGAAGCCCAGCCAGGTGGGGCATGACCTCGGGCACAGTTCGGCAGGGGCAGCTCGGCCTGATCCCGCAGCAAACTCTGCAGCATAAGTCACTCCCCAGAGTCGTTCAGACGCCGTCAAGGGAGCTTGGCTTCCACAAGTCCCCACCATCAATCATCAGTCAAGAGCCACTAATGGGGAACTTAAATTCCCAGGCACTTCTGGCTCTCTGCAAACCTCTGAAAAAAAGAGCTGCGAGGTGATAAAAGCAAAGGCACACCAGAGGCAAGAAAAAGGGCCCAAGGTCCAAGGGAAGCCCAGGCACCCTGCTGTGCCACGGCGCATCCCCAGTGCACTTCTCTGAGGAAGAGGGGGTGCCAGTCTGTTCCTGCAGAATGCAAGTCTGGACAGTGGAAGCTGTGTTCTCAGAACCCAAGGGTTAGTTTGGGAGTGCACAGGGTTGCACGTGGCATACTCTGTCCAGAGTCTGGAAATCACCTGCCTTTAGAAAGTAATGAAAATACTTTCTGGGGCTTAAAACACTGCAGGTTTGCTGCTGCTACTGCTGCTGCAACTAGTTGGTTTTAAACACACTCAGTGTCTCAAGCTTCTGGTGTGATGTCCTGACTCAGGCTTTCCTGACTCTGCAGCTCCGGCTGTAAGCAAGGAACTCGATCTGCCGGTAGAAAGTCGGTCTCTCCCACAGAACACTGAACAGCGCCACCACTGTTCACGAGCGCAAACAGCAGTTTCTTTATTCTTCACTGTGAAAACTTTGTCTAATCAACCCCTCAACATTGATAGTAACTGACAATACTAATAATACCAATAACAGGAACAGCGACACTGCTATGACATTATTTGCTGGTCCAGGTGTTTCTGCAGTAACTCACGGTAGGGACTGCTGCAGGGCCTCATTTTACAGAGAAGGAAACTGAGGCACAGCACAGTTAATGAACTTGCCCCACCACACAGCAAGTTGGTGAAGGGTCCAGGATTGGGTGTCAGGCAGCGTGGCTCCAGAGTCTGGGTTCACACACCTGCTTTTCCACATTTCTTGGCTACAGAACCCTATGCTGGACTGGTGTGGCCGAGTGAGCTTTCCAGAGACAGTAGGATCTCCCATCCTCCACGTTATTCTTACCAGAGGATGTGGACACTCCTCCCACTGAGAGTGGAGTCTGTCTTTCCTCCTCTTTGAAACTGCACAGACTTCTGTGACTGGTTTGAGCAACAGAGCACAGCAGAAGGGACTCTCTGACACTTCTGATGTAGGTCAGAAGAGGGGAAAAGTCTCCGCCTTGCTCAGGTAACACTCCAAGCTCTGTGGAAGCAGACTGACCTGAGGCCACCCGCGCTAGTCCAGAGTGCACTTGGAAAGGTCCCAAAACCCCAGGAAATGAGAGACGCCTGGCCAGCCTCCAGTTCCTCCAGCCTCTGCTGCTGCAGTTTCTTTCAGTCACCATGTGACAAAAACCACAGGAGACTTCCAGAGCCAAAGCCACCCAGACAAGCCCTTCCTGAGTTTCTGACCCAGCAAAACTGTAAGATAACAAAATGATGCAGCAATAGTGGCGGGAACAGCTAGTGAACCAGAACAGACTCCAGAGCAAAAGGAGTGAGAGCACAGAGAGTTATTAGGTGGAAGTGAGAGAAGAGAGTGCCCATGGGGGCCAAGGTGGTCTGGGGAGACTTCCTGGAAGAGGAGGGCTTGTGCTGGGCCTGGAAGGACAACAGGATGCAAATAAGAGGAAAAGTATGAAAGCCTCTGAAGGAGGAGAAGTGGCGTGAACAAAGCTGAGGAGGGAGGAAGGTAGAGGTCATCTTCAGGATACAATGAGGAAATCAGCAAACTAGAGCAGAGTTCACCTGGGGCTCACCCAGCAGTGAAATGTGAACTTGGAGAGGCATCTGGGACCTCATGGGGAGGCTTGGGTGTCAGGCTACCCGTCTGAATTTCATGGCCACAGGGAGCCATCAAATAATGACAGGAGTAGTAGAATCAGCTAACATTTCTTGGGCTATGTACCGACGACTTTGCTAAGCCTTTACATTCATTTGTTGTATTTAATGATTATAAAACCCAGAGAGATTTTGTAAGGCCCATAGTACAGAGGAGAAAACAGACTCAGAGCATTTCCATAGTTTGTCCCAGTTCACCCAGCCCTAGTATATGTCAGAGCCTAGATTCAACCCTGGACCAGCTTGGCTCTCAGCCTCATGCCTAAGACCACAAACTCCCGGCAGATAAACTCCCCAGTGAGATGTCACAATCAGAGCTGGGCATTCGAGAGATCACTCTGGCACCTCTGGCAAGATGGATTTGGGGCAGTGGTGTGGGAGGTGAATTTGAAGGTAAGAAGGCCAGTTAGGAAACTGTTGCAATTGTCTTGGCAACAAGAGATGAGTGTCTTTCTTTACTAGGCTGGGGTGGCAGGCTTGAGAAGCCCGGGACAAGGCTGAGCTGAAATTCCTGCACCACGTGCTTCTCCAAAAGGAGAAAGAACATCGCAGAAGCAAAGTTCTTTAAGCCATGGACTGAATCTGGTTCTCACCCTGGGTCCCATCCTTCTTCCTTAGGGTTTCCTTCCAAAAAAGGAGGGCCAGGAAATCTAATCTCAGGCCTTTCTTGACCTTTGAAATCGTAAGGTGAACAAAGAAGAACATGAATGTGAACACCACGGATTACTACCTACTGGATTTTCCCCAGAGCCTGTTCAGTAGAAGAAACGCTGTTGAGGCCGGTTGTGACATATGGTGCTTGACATTAGAATGGCTGGGTTCTCACACCAACTGTGCTGTGCAGCCCTGGACAAGACACTTGCCCGGACTCAAAAGTCATACCCAATACTGTCTTTCTGGGCCTGTCTCAGTACACGTTGAATTCCTTTCAGGAGAATGTGAACCCGAGGATTGTGAAGGTTTGATGGCACAAATGGCCACAGTCCTGCACCCTTCCCTGTATCTGGGTCCTTTCCAGCTCCTCCCCTCTAGAAGTGGATCCACCCTCCATCCCCACTTGAATTGAGGCTGGCCTTGAGAGTGGCCTTGGACAACAGGATACGGCGGAAGTGACAATATGCTGGTTCCAGGTCCACTCCCCAACAGGCATTGTGTGCTTCTGAGCTTTCTCTCAGAGCCCTCATCTGCCACGGGAAGAAGCTCAAGCTGCCCTGCTGGAGGGTGAGAGCTGAGGCTCACACCAGGCAGCCCCATGCCCGTGAGCATGCCCTGCAGAGCTGCCTATCCAACAGCAGCGGACCACAGAAGAGGTCAGAGGAGTGCCCATGAGCTTGTAGAATCTTGAGCAATAATAAATCGTCATTTTAAGCCAACAAGTTTTGGAGTGGTTGGTTATACAGCAATAATGAACTGATAAGGTGTCAAAGGGCTTTTGCAGTTCACAACTGTCATTACCGTACAGCCTCACAAAAAATCCCATAGGTTCAGATTTGCTATCACCGCTTCATGTGTAAGGAAACTTAGGCCCAGAGAGGGGATGTGGTTTACTTTACACGCAACAGATAAGTCTGGAATTTGGAACCAGCCCATCTGATACATACCTGCATTCCTTCCACTACTTCACCGCCCATTGGGAGTTCTTAAGTGATTCAAAGACTCTTCCTTCTTGCCTTTGTTTGACTTCTTGTACCGTCCTATCCCTTGGTATTCTATCTGTGAGCAGAAGAGGAAAGACAAGGCCATGTCCACTGGCCAAGCCTCCTGCACCTGCATATGGACATTAAAGTGAATCTCACTTACAGCATCTCATTCTTCCCCTTTTTAAAATGTATTTTATCAATTATGCTATTACAGTTGTCCCACTTTTTTCTCCCATTTATTACCCTCCCTGCATCTCCCCTCCCACCAGCATTCTTCCACCTTAGTTGATGTCCATGGGTCATACATATAAGTTCTTTGGCTTCTCCTTTTCCCGTGCTATACTTAACCTTCCCCTGTCTATTTTGTAGCTACATGTTCTGCTTCTTATTCCTTATACCTTTTCCCCCAATCTCCCCCCTCCCTCCCCACTGATAACCCTCCATGTCATCTCCATTTCTATGATTCTGTTTCTGTTCTGGTTGTTTGCTTAGTTTGTTTTTGTTTGTTTGTTTTTTAGGTTCATTTGTTGATACTGGTGAGGTTTTTGTCATTTTACTACTCATATTTTTTTATCATTTTGTTTTTCTTAGATAAGTTCCTTTAATATTTCATATAATATGGGCTTGGTGATGATGAACTCCTTTAACTTGACCTTCTCTGGGAAGCACTTTATCTGCCCTTCCATTCTAAATGAAAACTTTGCTTGATAGAGCAATCTTGGATGTAGGTCCTTGCCTTTCATGACTTCGAATATGTCTTTCCAGCCCCTTCTTGCCTTCAAGGTTCCTTTTGAGAAATCAACTGATAGTCCTATGGGACCTTGTTTATAGGCAACTGTCTCCTTTTCTTTTGCTGCTTTTAAGATTCTCTCCTTATCTTTCATCCTGGGCAATGTAAGCATGATGTGCCTTGGTGTGTGCTTCCTTGGGTCCAACTTCTTGGGGACTCTCTGAGCTTCCTGGACTTCCTGAAAGTCTCTTTCTTTTGCCAGATTAGGGAAGTTCTCCTTCATTATGTTTTCAAATAAGTTTTCAATTTCTTGCCCTTTCTCTTCTCTTTCTAGCACCCCTGTGATTCATATGTTGGAATGGTTAAAGTTATCCTGGAGGTTCCTAAGCCCTCCCTCATTTTTTTGAATTCTTTTTGTTCATTCTGTTCTGGTTGAATGTTTATTTCTTCCTTCTCCAAATCATTGATTTGAATCCCAGTTTCCTTCCCTTCACTGTTGGTTCCCTGTACATTTCCCTTTCTTTAACTTTTCATAGCCTTCACTTCTTCCTCTATTTTGCGACCATACTCAACCATTTCTGTGAGCATCCTGATCACCAGTGTGTTGATAATCAGGGTGCTCACACCCTGCATCTGACAGATGGGCTATCTCTTCATTGCTTAGTTCTATTTGGGGAGCTTTGATTTGTTCTTTTATTTGGGTCGTACTTTTTTTCTCTCCACGCACCTTGTTGTAAGAAGCAGAGTGTTAGGTATTCACCAAGGCAGGGCAACCCACCTCACTGCATTGCAGCACTATATGTGTGTTGGGGGGTGGGGGTCTGAAAGAGAACAGTGCTGCTTGTTCGGCCCTTTGTGGGCTTTCAGTCACTTCCCCCACTACCCACAAGCAAATTGGGCCCTTTTGGTGCTGTTTCCCAGGTTGGTGGGCATGTATACATTCTAGAACCCTGTGAGTCTCTCCAACAAACTCTCCTGTGAAGCTGAGAGTTTCTCCCACCACTGTAACCCCCACAGGTTTTTACAGTCACAGGTTTTGAGGCTTTATTTCCCCACTCTGGAACCCTGGCTTATGCGGTCTGTCTCGCTCCCCAGTTGTTCCTCCTGGTTTATCTGTATGCAAATGTAGGACCACCCAGTTTGCCAGCTGCCGCCTTGCAGAGTCTTCTCCACCTTGGCTGCCCATCTTCACCCCTCCTACCAGTGTGGATGAATGTTTCTTCTCTAACTCCTTAGTTGTTGAACTTCCATACAGTTCAATTTTCTGGCAGTTCTGGTTATGTTTTTTGTTTTTAAATTTGTTGTTGTCCTTCTTTTGGTTGTACAAGGAGGCAAAGTATATCTACCTATGCCTCCATCTTGGTCAGAAGTCCCTGGTTCTTCCCTTTTGTACACTGCCTTTATGTGAGTGAGAAACATGCTTGGAAATGTGGTCTCCAGAAAATGTGTGGTTGTCTGGACAGTAGGGAAAGCATCCAGTTCTATGAACAAAGTCACAGTGACCTTGTGAACCTGGGATGATGACTCAGGAGTGGGGGACATTCTCCCTGGGAAGAGAGACATTGTCTCTGGGGAGGGTTCTGGTCTGAGAGTCCCCACACCTGGGCCTGCCCTGACATTAGCCAGCTGTGTCTTTGGCTAAAGCCATCTCCTCTGAGCATTTTGTTTTTCCATCCATAAGGGAGTCCTCACCACCATTAGGATTCTGAACAGCATGATCCTGGAGTGGAAGATCTATAAAGTTTCCCAGAAGTTAGGCAAGGCCAGGATCACTGCCAGATTTTGAAGCTTCCAGTATATAAAGAAATGTGAAAGTGCCAAAACAGAGTTACAAAAAAATGGTAACCTTTAATGCTTACACTGGCAAAATTAACCCTTTAAACCTTTTATCTGCACCCAACACATTATACTTTTGCTGATCACCAGTGAAAACAAGAGTCTTAAGTTGAGGTGGTGAGTTTATCTGAGCTAACGGTGAGAGTCACCTTCTACTGGCGGGTCAGTGACTAACAGGAACAGGAGGAAAGCACCTTGGCACTCAGGGCTCTGATGCAAACCTCTGTCTGACCGCCTTTGAGATGGAGGCCCTGCTGGGTCCAAGGCCAATGCTTCCACGGTCTCAGATCCCTGAGAGGGCACAGTGGCCAGCTCCTGTAGGCAGCACGAAATGCCTGGTTTGCCTCTGAACTGGAAGTGACTATCGCTGCATAGCAGATATAATAAAACAGATCATGGAAAATTTAATGGCCCATGGTCGGCAATCACTGAATTATTTATGCCCTCGCTGCCTCTTCCGAATCATCAATTGCTCTGCCCCCAGAACTGCAGCCCTGATGGTTTGCAGGCTACAGACTAACAGGGCCAGGAAAGAGAAATGGACCCAGGAGTCAAGAGGCTGGAGGTTTCTGGGTAACCTTGGGCAAAAATTGCTTCTCATCTCTTGGCTTTAATTTTTCATCTGCCAAATGAGGGGGTTCTCTGCCATGAGCTAATAACAACTTAAATTTATGTTGCTCTCTTTGTTCACAGAGAACGTCCACATTCCTCCAGCCCTTTCTAGCCCCCGTGCGGTAGACCCGGCCACTATTACTGTCGTTCCCATTATCCATGTAATAAACCGAAGCTCAGAATTGTGAAGAGCCATGGCCAACGTCAAAAGGACAATATCTAGTAGAGAATTTCCAATTTGAAATGTAGACTGAGCACATAGAATTTAACTTTCATCAGAACCAAAATCCTATCTAAAAGAAGTCAGAAAAGATAGTCAGAAAAAGAGTAAATCCATATAGAAGTAGGAAGTGTTGCTATCAGCAAGCCAGAAAGGTAGAAGAATTGCTGGAAGTTAGCAGGAATGTGGGATTCAATTGATTGAGAGATCAGAGCAAGAAAACCACTATCCGGCAGAGACTGAGAAGAGACTTGTCACTGAAGCCAGAGTCGCACCGAAATGCCGACAGAAGTGAGGAGCTGGGGAGGGTGGGCAGTTGAAAGTGCTTGAAGCAAAGCTGAGCCAGTCGTGCCCCTTCTTGAACACGAAGAAGAATTGGCCTTGGCATTCAGCCCCAGAAAAAAGTCATGAGAACAGTTCTCAAAATGGGGATTCTGCAGACATTTTTGTAGACATCCTCTTCCTGACCTTGACAGGCTCAGGGAAAATAAAAAGATGGTGAAAGACAGGACCTCCCCAGGGGGATGACACATAGTCTGTTTCCCTACAGCATGTCCCTACCATTGGCTGGTCCATGATTGATACATGGGAGCATAATGTCAGTACAATATGGAAATCACACTGGTTTATACGCATTTTTCCTGCATACTGTGTTTTGTGCCACCAAGTAAAAGCCAATGAAGCAAAGCAAGTTGAGCCCAGGTATACACAGCCCTGGGCACAGTCTCCACCACCCATAGCCCTCATGCCACTTGTGCTGTCTCGGGAGGGCTTTATACAAGGCACTTCTCACCTGCATGCATTTTGTACTCCTTTTCTAACTCAGAAGCCTACACCCTGCCTCACACCACCTTCCATCAAAGTGGTCTCACTTTTGTAAAGGGAAAGCCCTGCAGTTATTGTAATTATTTTATTTATTAGAAATTTAACACATACTTTAAAGCATTTATTTTTTAAATCAGGGCAGTTATTTTTTTTAGTTAATGACCTGATTACAACGTTGCATGAATTTTTAGTCCTTCACCCTATTGTCCCCATTAGCCCTATTATTTTTTTAATATGTAGTTTTAAAGAATTTAAAGATTTTGGAATCTTGTGTTTCAGAATCCCTAAGGTCTCTCGCCCCACTCAAAGGGAAGCCTACCTGACTACAGAAATGGTGGCAGGTCACGAGCTTCTGTTTGTGCTCCCTGTCAACAAGCCTCACCCAGACACTGCCAGGACCTCTGTGCAAATCAGTTGAGAGTCCTGTTTGAGAAGAAGATCTGTATGACCCGGCAAAGGGAAAATGCCCATCCCAGCCAGCACTAACCCACCTGGTTGTCGATTCACATGTTTTAAGGATATTTGATGCCAAATTAGGGATGCCAAGTTTTGAGGAAAACAAACCACATAAAAGAGAGACATCAAGGTGAACAAAGCAACTGAAAAAGGAAAAGATGATGCAGCAAACAGAACTCATGCCAGTTCATTGCGAGGATGTTGCATCCATGAAACAAAAGCAGCTTGCTATGAAAGAAATTGGACAAGCAGAGAATAAAAGAGTTCTTAGAATGAAAAATACATTGGCTGGAATCAGCCATCACTCATCTCCTCCCCTCACATAGATCAGCGAGGTTGAATGTCTTTCATTTTTTTGAATCTTCCATACATGCCTCTGGCCTTTGTATTGTATCATACTTGCTGCTTTCTCTGCCTGAGACAGTCTATCTCATTCCTTACTTCTCACCATTACTCAGCTAGCAGATCTCGTTTCATGTGTCTTAGAAAGCTTGGAAGGGTCAAGTGACCTTCTTATGGACCTACAGTACCCTATACATTGCCCCCTTGTGCACAGATCACGCTGTATGATGACTGACATCTTAATACATCCTTATCCTTCACTAGACTGTTACTGAGGGCAGCCATCACAAGAGCTTTGGTTGGATGAATAGATGGGTGGATGGATGGGTAGATGGATGGGTGGTTGGGGAGATGATTGGATGGATGGATGGATGGATGGATGGATGGATGGGTGGGGTGGATGGGTAGATGGATGGGACTTATGGGTGGATGACTGCAAGAGTGAATGAACGACTTGGTGAATAAATATATGCACAGGAACTGGTCAGATCAAGCAGGAGCAGGATTTGGTGAGTCTGAAGTAAAAGGCAGCTAACTAGAGAGACCAGGATAAAAGGCATGGATGTAATTATTAGAATCACTCCAACAATATCAAGTTTTCAGAACACAGGGTGTTGAGCAGAACATAAGATGGTGCTCAACACCAGTTCCAACCTGCCCAGTTTCATCCAAATCCCAGACACTAGGAAGGGCTTGAAGGGAGTGGGGGAGGGGCCACCACATGGACATGTGGAAGGTCATAGGCTCCACCTGACTAATTCGTTAATTCATTTATTTTGTATGCATTTCCTGAGAGCCTGCTTGGCCCTTACCCCTGTGTTGGGCTCTAGGAATTCACCAGTGAATAATTCAGAATCACTGCCCTCCAAGAAGTCAGGGAAATGGGGTAGGAGAGTAGCCAGCTGCTACCGAAAATGGGATAAATATCAGCACACTGAACAACAGAGTACAGATGGGGCCGGGGCCAATTTAAGGGTAAAAGGCTATGGTGAGGGGGCTTCCTGAAAAAATCCTCTGGAAGAAGAGGCCTGCCAGTGGTGGCAAAGGGAAGGAGCGGGACAGGTGCAGCTTGATGCTGCTGCTAGTAAGAGGCGCGTAGGGATGGAGGGAAGAAGCTCTGGGATCGGATGGCGTGGAGCCTAATCCCAGTCCCCCAGTTCTTACTGAGGTCCCTGAGCTGAATGACTGTCCCCTCTGAACTTCCGTTTCCTCTCTTGTATAAAGGTGGTAATTAATCCCAGCCTCCAGGGGTCAGCTCCCCAGAGCATACTGGGAGCTGACGGATGCCAGGAAGACCACAGGCGGTGGGAGGTCAGCGCTGGTGTGGGAGGAGGGCATGCAGGGGGGTGAACGCTGAAACAGGACTGACCTCCGGACAGCAGGGGTGTCAGATACACCCGGTCCCCCTGACTCAGGGCAAAGGGTGGCACTCTACTCCCACTTCTGTCCCTCACTTGCCAGGCCCCTTGGGAATTCCCCGGTGCTGGTGGCACTCTGTACCCAGGCAAAGTGACTCCAATAGCTTCCAGCAGTTCTCCCACAATGGTACAGGTGCTGGGGCTCAAAGCACAAAACAAAACACACAAAAAAACCAACAGCAAAAATGGACTTAAAGGATGTGAACAACATCTATCATTTCATCTCGCAATGCTCCCTAAAAGAAAAGCAGGACAAAATGTGTACAGCTTTATCACTGTGCCTGGCCCATAGCAAACCACGAAAAGGAGATATTGCACAAAATCCCTTCAAATTACCTAGTGCTTAGTCAGTGGAAGGCCCTTGAGTAGCCTGGGGCCAGGCTGGACTCGGCTGAGGAAAAGCAGCCAGTGTCTACGGAGACACTCAGAGCGGCCCTGCCGGAGAAGGACAGCCTCTCTTTTTGTATGGTGCCACGGAAGATCCAGAATTGTCAGAACCACTGCCAGCCAGAAAAAGAGAAAAATTGCATGTGCAATTAATTAGGCCTCTGCTTCACTGCTCTGCTCTCTTTGCCTTCACCAGCTTAGCATCCAATTTTTTAGCTAAGAGGGCGGAGCAGTGGGTTTCTGAGATATTTTTTGCTAATGGGCTGAAATATTACACCCATAATTATAGCCTGACTGCATATTTTTTTCTTTTGCTCATTTTGTTCAGCACAGCAAACACTGTATCTGATTACAGCCATTGATGTCTTCTTTACGAAATGGGGTTTATCACGCTCCAGAAGGGATCTGTGTGTCGCTGGAGAAATTATCTAGGAGCCCCTGAGGGGGAGGTTGATGCTGCCTGGTGCTGCCTCCTTGGAGGGGACCAGGTGGGAGGGAGGGAGACTGGAACAGGATGGATGGAGACAACGCATTCCTGCTACCCTCCGCCGGCCTGTTCATTTCGCCCCTGCCCCTGCCTGCCCTTCCCCCACCACCCCAAGGCTGGCACTCACCATGTCCGCTCCTACTTCTGGGGCTCTACATCTTCTCTACCTAAACTGGTGCGGTGCCACGCGTGGGCCACAGACCAGCTGCATCTGCCCCCTGAGGGGCTCGGTAGATGTACAGATTCTCACCACCACCCGCTCTGGTTTGCCCAACCAACGGCTGAATTGGGTGTCTATGAGATGGGACCAGGAAATCCACGGGTCAGGTCCTCTCCCCAAAGCCCAAAACCCACTGAGTGAGAAAACCCCCCAAGCCAGGGTATGGGGTCCTACCGGTCCTGGTGCCTGCTTCCGCCTCTGACTCTGTGTCATTGGACAAGTTGTTTAATCTCTCCAGGCTTCAGTTTCTTATCTATTCAATGAGGATAGTAATAGCCAGTGCACTGCAGAAATGAAAATAATACTCGTACATTGCGCCCTAGGAAATTTCTGACTTTACAGGCCAACGGTGCTTGAACAGTAGGAATTTCATTGGTTCGGCCTAATAATCCCCACTTTGATTTTTATCCTGCAGCACTCAGCTTACATCACAGCTCCCCCTTGAATCCCCCATGAATCCCCAGGCCACAGAGAGCTCCCCAGCCCTGGAGGGAGCCCAGCTCTTCTTTCCTGTGCTTGTCAATTCCTTAAGGGATATCTGCCATTCTTCTCTAGGGTCCCCCGTCCATATGCTATTCTCCCGGTACCCTCCATGGGAGCAGAGTCTCCAGGCTCTCGTGATAGAGCTATCAACCTTGGCTTTGAAAAGAACCACTTCCTGGATAAAGCTGGGATATTTTTAAATGTTTGGGTGCAGGAGGAGGTATATCAGGGAAAGAGCAAAATGTTTAAGATCCCAGGCAAGACAAGTGTCAGGCGAAGACAAGTTCGAAATTGACAGGAGATAAGGGATGGGCCGGAATCAGGAAGCTGCACTGTATGGCTGGAAAAAAAAAAAAAGATATCACAGAACTTTGGGACCTCAGGTTGCGTAGTGCAGAAGTCCCTGTGGTTCCTGGAACAGCCACACCAGGTACCGCCTGGACCCTGCCCCCCTTTCCTGTCCCCTCTCCAGGCTACTAAGTCAGAAGAACATCAGAGTGAGCCCAGCCCTCTGGTTAGCAAGCCTTCCAGGTGACTCAGGTGCTCACTAAAGCTTCGAATTACTGGCCCTGCAGCGTCACCACCCTCCAGGGCTCGAGTCCCCTTTGCAGCAGTGGCTGTGGAATGCACCATCCAACCATGCAGAGCAGCCATCCTCCCACTGAGCTGGTGTCTCAGCAGTGAGCAGCTGGCCACAGTGGGCGGAGAAAAATGTCAAGGCCGTTAGTGATTTACCAGGATGGAAAGAACGTCCCCTGACAAGATGCCTTGTGGTCCGATTGGGCTTGACCAGAAGAAGACTAATAATCCATCAAGAGAATTAGGTGTTTAAAATTACCTATGAGTATAAACTAAATAAATTACAGAACTTCTTAATTACCTGTGAAATAAGTTAGTCCTAGGGACACATCAGTATCGACTGGGTGGAATAGGAACTGAGGGGTATCTAAACATTGGGGACAGGTCAAAACACTGTCTACTTAGCTCTTGTTTATCTCGATGACCCTTACTCCTAAAAATGACCTACATATTATTTTGTTGTTGTTGCTGTTATTTAAGATTTTATTTATTCATTTTTAGAGAAAGGGGAAGGGAGGAAGGGAAAAAGAGAGGGAGAGAAACACCGATCAGTTGCCTCTCACACACCCCAGCTGAGGACCTGGTTCACAACCCAGCCCGTTGAACTGGCGACGTTTCAGTGTGTGGGGTGACGCCCAGCTCACTAAGGCACACCACTCGTGACAACCCTAGGTCCAGCCCTGATTCAGTATCAGACATACGAGGTGTTGAACAGGACAGAAACGTTTTATGCCCTCACAGAGTTTACTTTCTGGAAGAGCAGACTATTAACTAGTAAACAAGACCATAATATAACTTCATGTTGTGATCTATGCAATAATTAAACAAAAAATAACAATAAATATAAAGTACCTTCTAATGAGGCTTACCCTAACTGTCCTACGTAAAATCGCAACCCCCTCCAGCACCCTGATCACCCTTTAACCTGCTGTGTTTTTCCCATAGCACTAGTCAGTTTCTAGAGTACACATAATTGCCCGTTTACTGTATTCATTGTCTTATCTCCTCCCACTAGCATATACTCCATGAAGGCTGGGGGTGGGGGGAGTAGAGCACCAATGGTGGCATCTGTCTTAGTCACTGATGTATCCCAAGCTCTTAGAAAATCGTGGTCCCCAACTAGGGTGATTTTGCCCCCAGGGATGTTGTATGGTGTCTGGAGACACTTTTAGTTGTCACTACTGGGAAGGGGTTGCTACTGACATCTGGAGAATGGAGGCCAGGGATGCTGTTAAACATCTTACAGTGCACAGGGCAGTCCCCACCCCGCCCCAGTCCAAATGATTCAGTCCAAAATGTCAACAGTGCTGAGGCTGAGAACCCCTGTAGCAGATAGTCAATAAATATTTGTTGAGTGGGAGGATTTAATGAGGAAAGAATGCCTGCTGGAGCGGCTCTGTTTCACAGACAGTGGCCATGAGTGCCTCTGGAGAAGAGGCACGTGACTACGGAACTGAGTGATGCAATGAAACAAGCCATGTGGGAATTCAGGGGAAAACTCTCCCGGCGGAGTGGCCAGCAAGTGTGGAGGCCTCGCAGCAGAGTCAAACTCAGGATTTTCAAGATGCTACAAGAAGAATGGCGTGTCTCAGGACAAGGGGAAATGATGCATGAGGTGAGAAAGAAAAGGGAGGTGGGGCCGTACTGTGTGCACTACAGATCGTAGAAGAGTCTGGAGGCTATTTTAAGTGAGAAACAAAGCCATATGGCGGTGTTTGTGTAGGGGACTAATGCAAACCATTGTGCACTTTTAAAAGAGCACTCTGGTCCTCACTTGGGGCACAGGGTTTAGGGGGTAGAGTGCAATCGGCAAGACCAATGAAGAGATCATTGCAGTGGTTCTAGGGAGAGAGGTGGGGCCTGCATCAGGGGGCAGCAGAGGGGAGTGAGAAACAGTGGCTTCGGGTGTATTTGGAAGGTGGGCTACAGAACTCAGTGATGGATTGGGAACGGAAAAAGAATGACTCGGGTTTGGAGACAGAGAAAGGGAGGGAAGGAGGGATGGAGGGAGGGGAAATGCATGAGCCAACGTTACATAGTTAGGGGCAATCCAGACATCTCACTTCTCCGGCTCATGTTCTTTACTCTCATCATGTGATTCTTATAGACCAGCTGACATTCCACCGCCTTCAGTTCCCCAAACATCTGCATTGAGAACATTCTGTGGGAAGCTTGTAAGGGGTATGGAGAAAGCCAGCCGCACCTCCAGGAGCTCTCCTCTTAGGGAAGGAGACAGACACGCACACACTTGGACAGAGATGGACTGCATGTGCTATAGTGCAGACCAAAACCGTGTGCAGCAGAAGCACAAGGGGGCAGGAGTTGGAATCTCACTGGGTAACTTGTAAGCAATTTGACTTTAAGGATGGGCGGGATTTAAACACAATTGATGGCCTGATCTAGCTGTTCTCAAGGAGAGTTAGCAACAGGGGAGTGGGAGGAGGAGAAAGGGGAGAAGGTACAGAAAATAAGTAGCAAAGACGGTAGGTAGAAAATAGATGAGGGGCAAGAATACTATGGGAAATATAGAATCTAAAGGACTTGAGATACATGGTCATAAACTAAAGGGGGGTAATGGTGGGGACGGGGGGTAGGGTGGAGGGGAATGAAGGGGGGAATAGAACAACTGTAATGGCATAATCAATAAAAAAAATTTTAAAATAAATAAAATAAACACAAATGATGGCCTAACATTTCTGAGGCAGGAATCTGGCTGTGGAGAAGCAGAGGTTTCAGATTCCTGGTCAAGAAATCAAGTTCTGCATTTTGCATTTCTCAAGGGAGGTCTGAATAGCACCAGGGAGAAGACCTAACAGCACAGGGCACCTAGTGGGACCTCAGTAGGTTTTGGTTAGAGGTAGGTTGATATCTATGGTGTCCATTTAATTGGAGATTATTTTGGTTGTATTGGGACAATGATGGTGCACTGAGGATGATGATATTGGTGATGCTGTTATTGAAACTGTTGATCATATTGTTGACAATATTGGTAATGACATGTGGAGAGGGCAAGGTTAGTGATGGCCCTGATGATTCTGCTTTTTATAATGTTGATTATGACGTTGATGTGGGCTTGTTTGGTGACAGTGACCATTATAATGCTAGTAACAATAAAGATGTTTTAGTGATGTCAGTATTAGCAATGACTAAAGGCAATTTTAATGGAACTGATATGTACCAATTATGACATTAATATGGATGATATTAGTGATCATGATAATCACAATATTGCTACTAACTAATGATGGTGTTTATATTGAAACAATGTCGGCCATAATGATATTGGTGATATTGATTCGGATATTGGTGATGTCAACAATACCAGTGATGTGGATTCTGGTGTTGATGTTGGGAGTGATCAAAAGATGATGCTGGGTGAGTTGGCGATGTGGATATCAAGGATGACGGCTGTGCTGATGCTGATGACAATACTTGTGACAACAATGTGTGGTGGTGGAAAACTTGTTTCGGAGCCAAACTAACCCAAGCTCCATTCTGATGTCTGGCCTTTTGTGCTGTGTGCTACTCGGAGCCTCAGCCGCCTCGCTGATTAAATGAGGATAACTATAAGGGCATCTAGTGTCTGGAACCATGGGAGGATTCAGTAACACCCTGCACAGAAGCCTGGTGTGCAGAAAGCAGCCAGTGAAATAAGCATGTTGAGGGGGTGGAGAGATGCTCTAGGAAAGAGTGGCACTGATGATTCTCTTCATGGTGCAATTAAAGGTCACTTATTGGTAATATTATTTCAGTGACTGTGGTACAGAGATTGATGATGAAGAGACTGATCATTCTGATTACAATTAAGATCAATGGGAACAGCATGGTGGAGTGTTAAAAGCATGAATCTTGGAATTAAACAGCAATGATTTGATTTCTGACTCTGCCTCTTGTGTCCTGTGTAACCTTGGCCATATCACAGCATGTTAAGGCTAGAAGGCCACTGGGAGCTCATCTTATCCCAACAAATAGGCACTTCGGGCCCAGAGAGATGAGGGGGTTGCCCCAGCCCCCAGCGGGGGGTTAGTGTGAGGCAGCCCTGGGCGGGAAGCCGGGCCTCCTGGCTCCCAGATCAGTCCTTTTGCCTCCTCCGCAGATTCAGTCTCTTTGGAAGGGAGCTTAGATTCTTTTGCTGTGCGTGAGCATGCACACACATGCTGTGCTGTCTGTGTGTGTGTGCACACATAGGTGTGTGTCTATGTTTTCTCCTAGGCATTTTCCCCAAAGCATCCACTCACGAGCAGAGCAACAGCCCCATTTTCAAGGAGGCGCTTTGTGAGAAGTCAGGCCCCGGGTGCCCTTCTGTAATCTTTCCCTCTTCCCTGACAGGCAGCGGCTTGAGGATCGCTCTGGATTGGCTGTGGCTGGACAAAAAGTTGAAATGGGTAACATTTGCCTAGTTTTTAATGTCTGGCGTCTATAGCTTGCACCTCCATCATTCTATTATATTGATGACAGGCAGACCCAAGCCACAGAGAAGAAACAAATTACCTAATAAATCAAGGCCCCAGGATCTAAAGTGGACAGTGTTATTAGATGAGGGGAGAGCAGGATGCTAAGTGATAGGTATGGCTGCCGGTGAAAATGGTCCAAGCAGGGAATCATCTGTCTGTTTCTCCATAAATAATTACACACAACTGATATGCATCTGCGACAGAACATGATATGTTATTATTAACTAAACAGTGGGAGAGAGAAGATGGCAGGAAGGGAGAGGGAGAGCGTGTGGAGGAAACCAAAACGGCATTCATGACGTTGGGCTTGGCTCTGGCAAAAGCAGGAGGGGATGTGGTGACCTAAGACACTGAAATTCAAAGGGGCCGGGACCCTCATTCTGGACATTTGCTTGAAGCCAAAATCTTTGGTGAAAAGGAGGGTCAGGGGAAGAGTAAACTAACGAATGTCAAGTTCCTACTGCATCCCAGCCCCCGTGGCTCGGCCCTGCTCATCTGTTGTGCCTACACACTCACAATGGCTGGAGAAGAACACAGACTCCGGAGTCACGTCACCCGTGTTGGAAATCCCAGTGCTGAGTGATCCCGGGAAGGCAACCTGACCTCTCTAGGTGCCCACTTTCCCCTCTGCAGAGTGGGTATGATCACAACAGCATTAACCTCAAAGAGTTCTTGTGAGGATTAGAGTCAAAGCTTACAAAGCTCTTAGAACAGGACCTGATACAGGATAGATAATGCATTATAAGCATGTGTAGGATAGACGATTGTCCCTGTTTCACAAATGGAAAGAGTGAGGTTCGGAGGGAGGCAACCTGCCTACAATAAGGCAGAACAAAAGTGAAAGTGGTGTCGGAGCTCATGTCTACTCAACTCTGGAATTCATACTCCTTCCCCTACCTAGGGGAAGGCAAACTTCGTCTGTAAAGAGCCACGTGGGAAATATTTTAGGGTTTGTGGGCCAGACAATATTCAATTCTCTTGGTGTAGGGGAAAGCAGCCCCAGGCAATCCGTAAAGGAACGGATGTGGTTGTGCCCGATAAAATGTTGTAAAGCCCTGGCTGGTGTAGCTCAGTGGATTGAGCACGGGTCTGTGAAGCAAAGGGTCACCGGTTTGATTCCCAGTCAGGGCACATGCCTGGGTTACGGGCCAGGTCCCCAGTGCGGGGCACATGAGAGGCAACCACACATTGATGTTTCTCTCTCTCCTTCCTTCCTTTCTCTCTAAAAATAAATAAATAACTTTTAAAAATGTTGTAAAAACAGGCAACAGGCAGTGTGCTGAGCCCTGCCTTCGCCGGTCTAATGACTTATCCAAATGCACTCCTTCTCCTTCTCCCAGGAGACCTTTGCAAATATGCGAACTCTCTACCCCAGGGATGGGCATTTTGTTCTCCCTCCTCACCCCTGCCCACCTGCAGGCACACTCACCCTTGTCCTCATTGGCTCCTGTGACTGTCCTGTGGGTTAGGGAGCCAGGGACACCCAGGCAGCCCAGCGGAGCCCCTCCGCCTGCAGAAAACTGTGCCCAGAGCCAGGAAGAAGCCTGCTTCCAAGCCTCTGTGGGCTTCGCCTAGAAACCCCATGATCATCATTTGTGGGCTGTTAATAAGCAAGTCGAACCCCATAATCACCCACTGCTTAGCTTCCTGGCTTTAATTTCCATGGAGGTTGGAGAAAACAGTGGCTAAGGGCTTTGCTTCCAAACAAACAGCTAACATTCACCCCGAAGACATCTCACTGCCGTGGCTAGTTCAGCCTTGCAGCTCCAGGACATGCAGGCCTAGGGGGCCTGGGTACACTGCCCAAAACCTGCCTACACGTTCAGAGACCCAGGAAGAAAAACAGCCCTGCAGGTGTTTTCAGAGTCTTCTCAGAAAGGCCTCCTGGCAAAAGGCTGGGCCCCTCCCCAGCTTCTTTCCCTCCACACCCCCGCCCCACCTTTCTGACACTCCTATTTGGGGACAACTGACAGGCCTCTGTGACTTGACCCTCTCTGCAACCCTGGAGCCCTCCTCCAGGAGGATAACGAGAATGTATTAGGTTGCATTATTTGAGCCAATATTTGCCAGAAAGATAATTTAGTATTTCTGCAAAGTGAAACTGCTTTTGGTTCAGCCTCAGTGGCCCCGTGGTGCTCTGCTCAGCTAGGAAATCTCACCTCGGTGATGTCTTTGCCGTGGGGAATGCCATGCTGTGGGGGAGGGTCCACATATTCCTTTCAGCCCTTTTTAGAAAAACAAAACCAAACAGAAATTAGTAATCGGGTATTGAATATCTGCGTTGAAATCCAAAGGCAAGGGTGTGCACTCTGGCCCCAAAGCTCACTGACTCTGGGCCTCGGCAAACAACTGCTTCTGCCCAAACCTCAGTCCTCATCTGCAGCGTGGCTGGGTCCCAGCTCTGCAAGCAGCTGCGTGGGCTTGGATGAGTCAGTCTGCTTTTCTGAGCATAAATCGCCTCATCCTTAAAGTGGGTTGACAATGTCTACACTGCCTACCTTTACACCTACAGTCCTGTGGGGTGACTGAGGTTAGAGGTGAAAGAGTACTTTGGACATCACAGGACAACACAAAATCATGGTTTAGGTGTATCTGACCTTTGGGCATCTCTGAGCCACATCGGAAGAAGAGTTGTCTTGGGCTACATTAAATATATGAACATTAACAAAAATTGATGAGCAAGAAAAAGATTTTAAGTTCATGTACGATTTTGTGTGGGCTGCATTTGTGGCCATCCTGGGCTGCCTGTGGCCCCTGGGGGCTGTAGGTTGGACACCACCAGGTTTTGATCCCAGTTCTCCCGCAAAACCTGGGAAACTGAGACCAGGCTGGAGGCCTACCTTGAGCCTCAAGTCTCTCTCTTTAAACTAGAATAAGAGTATCTGCCCCATCTGGGAATTCTGTTCAGTTTCTTCAAGACAGGACACCCCTTGAAGGAGGGTGATAGTCCCGAGTGTGTACATCGTGGCCAAGCACGGGCCTTTGAAATGGTGACACGAGACATCCTGTCACTTCTGCAGTGGGGTTCAGCGGAGCCCACAGATGGGCCTTCAGTCACATTATAGGCATCAGGGGCAAGTAAATGACGTGAGACCCTGGAGTGGGGAGCACTGGACAGGAGTCATCACTGATGAGTTGTCTCTTCCTGGTCATCCACACTTATTTACTCCTTTCATCCAGCAACAGTACCTGAGCATCCACGGTGGGCACAGGCCCTTGACCGAGTGCCTGGGAAACGGACAGAAATAGCCTTGTTCCCTGCCTTTGGGTAGGCAGGTCGGCAAACAGAACAAGTATGTTAATACCATCATAGTGTGCTCCAGGGGGGATGGGGACCCAGAGGAGGGAGGTATAAAGTCGTGGAAGTGAAGCGAGGGCACTGGACTGGTGGCGCTCGAGGTCTGCGGCCTGGGGCACGTCACTCCCACTCCCCAGGCACCTGCGTCAGTACCCCCAGCAGTGAAGAAGGATTGTTCATGGCAACCCCACCCTCTGCCCTAGGGAGTTGGAGGCGTCCACTGAGACAGAGTGTAGGTGACACTGGCATAATAGACTAATGCAATGGGTGTTGTTGGAAGTAAGATAGTCCCTGGGCAAATTTAAAAGGTGACCTCTGTCTGGCCATCTGGGCACCCACAGCCCTTGTGCTGACCTTGGCCACTCAGCGCTCCAACACCACCAGGCCGCCAGGTGGGCCCAAGCTCCGAACATCTCTTTCTCCACCCACCACAGTGTTCGGATTCCACCAATATAGAATCTCAGCACTTAAACACATTCTAGAATTGCATCAAAGACATTTAGCTCCCCTTGTCTAAGTGGCTGGGGAAAGCGGAGTCCCAGGAGGATGAAGGACTCGTATGAGCTCATTCATCCTATCAGCAGTGGGCAGAAGAGCAGAATCTGGATTTCCTCCCCTTTACACGTGCTGCTCCCAGGGTCCCCTTCCATCCTAAACCATCACCTCCTGCCTCTTGCCTGCAATGAATTGAATGGTGTGTAATTGATAAATTATGCAAAAAGGGCGCCTGGCAGTTTTCTGCAATGTTGCGTAGCTTCAGGGCAGCCCCTGGGGACACAGCCTAATTTTATGGAAACCTCACACTCTGTCTGGCCTGTTTTGTGTAAGTCAGATTGATATAACAAGACTCTCGGGAGTTGACTTGATTTCTAATTTTATTCTCTAGGTGAGAGGAATGAGATATAACTCTAATGAGTGTGTTGTCTGGGGCAGGCCGTGAAACAGCAGTGGAGAGAAATGTCTTTTCATCTGCGTGATGGATCGTCTCTCCAGCTGGACTATATTTCTTCAGAATCCAACCTTCTTCCCTGTTGGGAGAAAGACTATGTGTCAGGTCAAGGGAGCAGGCAGTGGAAAAGAAGAATCTACTGTACATCACTTCACCAGATAAACCCAGAGTCTCACAGGAAGGAACAAGGGGTAGTGATTGTCCTTTCTGCTGAGAACATGCAGCCTGGACCCAGAAATAGGCTATGGCAACTTTTCCTTTTAATGTTTAACTCAAAGAGCAGTCATATCTTCTCTCTCAATTCACCTTGGCTAAGCAGAGTAAAGACCAGAGGATTTATGGGGACTTTCCTGCTTTATGAAGGCCCGGTGGAAGGGCATGCACTGTGCTTATCAGCCTGCCTTCCCCAGTGCAGGGTTCGGATCCTGTTACCTCCCCAGAGCCCGCAGGGCCTGTTCCAGCCCACAGGGGGACACCCGAGGCAGGTGCATAGGGAGCCATCTCGTTGCTTACCTACCATGTATTAGAACATTTAATACTCACAACAACTCTAAGAGGTAGGACTCTACTTCTGCTTCATAGGTGAGGAAACTTAAGGCCCGAAGGGATGAAGCCAATCGTCCAAGATCACAGTCACTCAGCGACTGAGTCTAGGATTCAAACCCCGGTGTCTCTGACCCCAAGGCCCATTCTCTGTTTTCTGTTTCTCACCAGCTTCTCTTGGAAAGGGGTCTCAAGGCTGCTCACTGCACAGGTCAATACACAGCCTCTGCCTCAGGTGCCCCTCCCGCTCTCAGGTTGCCCACGCCCCTGATGAGGAAGGGTGTGGCATCATTCTTAGTTCAAAATGGTAAGTATGAATTCATAAAGCAACCTCTCTCCCTCCTCTCCCCCTCCTCCCAACTCCTACACACACACACACACACACACGCACACACACACACACACACACACACACACACACACACTACCCTTACCTCCCTGGCTCCCCACGGCCAGTGAGAACCCAGACACACTGCGAGGTGTCATGGCCTGGGAGTCAGGATTCCGAGCTACAGTCCAGGGCCTCCCCTGATTCTGTATGTGCCCTCCGAGCACTTCTCTGCCTCCTCTGGGCCTGTTCCTTCACCTGCCAAACGGCGGCAAGGAAATCCCATCCCACCTGCTCCCTGGGGTTGTCTGAGGGCCGTGAGACAACAGCACGGCGGCGCTTTAAAAGTCGTGCGGTCTAGTAACAAAGGCAAGAATAGTGAAGCCACCTGGCATCTATTGGACACTTCCTGTGTGCCGGGCCCGGAGGTGTCTGAAGTGTGACTCAGGCCCACCGCCTCCCACAACTACTGTTTGACATGGCAGCCTTAGTGCTTTGTTCCATATCCCTACCACTCAGTGTCTCTCGGAGGGGTCAGGGAAGCCAGTAAATAATACCCCCTACCCTATCCAAGTCTGGAACCCGTCAGGAAGAGCCCGGGAGGCAGATGATGGAGGTGGAAATGTTAGCCTAGGACCCCAGCCGATTCCGAGGATGAGGCTTAGTTGGGCGGCCACAGTGAGTTCCTAATACTTCCTCCTGCACTGACCCTTAGAAAACTGCAGCCCCTTTCCCTCCCTGCAGAGAAAGCCCAGCCGAGCCAAGTGGATCAAAACGCCCCTCCCTACAGCAGATTGAACTGGAGGCCAGGGGGGTGGGACCAGAGGGGCCAGCTGAGTGTGCACATTTTCCTCCTCGATCCCCCAGTGGACAAATGCCCCTCTCCGAGGAAACAATGGCCAAGCAGCAGTGGTCCTAGGGTGACTTACATTCCAGTTTTCCCAGGACTATTCTAATTGTAGCACTAAAAGTCCCACATCCTGACCAATGCAGGGCAGTTGATTATCCTACGTGGTCCCCTAACTTTCTAAGGACCCCTCCCTCCACCCCCCAGGAACCAGCTCTCACGGGCGGGTTTCCTGCACAGAGGTTCCTAGCCCTCCTAGGGAAGTCTAGGTGGGCTGCTGGAACAGACTGCCCTGGGCTTTGGAAGTCCAGTGCTCCCAGTGCGGCCCATCATGGCTTCTGACAGGTCCCTGGAAACGTGGGCGATGCCAGCCGTGCTCGGGCCTCAGCCTCCGTGCCGTCCCCAGGCAGCACCCGAGAAACCACCCTGGTGCGCGGCTCCCAGGCGTGGCCCGCTGTGGTCAGGCTGTTCTGGTCTTTGTGCCCGTGCGCTCACATCATTCTTTCTCAAGACTCTGTCTTCTAGTGGCCTGATGGCAGTAATCCTAACTCCCTCCTGCCTGGATAGCACCTTTGGAGTGACAAAACCTCGTCCCCGAGAGCCTCTCAGTCACCCCAGGCAGGACAAGGCAGGGCCAAGGGTCACTGTTCCCTCACATCAGAGAGCAAAGGAAGGCTTGGCCATTGCCCTCAGTGGCACAGCCAGGCAGGGCAGCAGGCTTCAGGCCCCGCCCTCCTGCCTCAGGAACACCGTCCTCCTGGCCCAAAGATAAGGAATAAGAGAAAGAAAGGCGGCCGGGAGACTGACGGTTTAGAGGGAAAATCCACCCTGACTTACTATCTAAGCAGAGCTGTGATCAACCTGGCATCCTCTCTGAACCTCACTCTCCCCAACTAAGGAGGCGTCCGGGACTTGCTCTCCTTGACCAGGACCCTGAACCCTCCTTGCTGCCCTGCCTCAGGCCACCTCAGCTCTCCCAGCCTTGACTAAGACCTCACACGTGGGCCCCACCCCTCCAGGCCACTGCTGGGTTGAGAACCAGGTTCCAAATACGTAAGGTCACTCTTTACAAATTTTACATGTCACAGACTATATTAAGACATCCGAGAGCTCTAGGAGAATGAAGCCACACTCCCTCTGGGAAGGGAGGATGAACCTGGACGGTGGCACCTCTATGGTCACTCATCTGGGAGTCCTGAGGTAAGACTGGGAGCAGCAGCTGGCACTCAGGAGCCGCTCCCTGTCAGCACTGGAATGGACACTGACTGATGCATCGTTTCCCCCTCTGCAGCCAGCCCAGGGCCAGGCTCTGGGGGTCGGGAGGGCGGACAGCCCACAGCAGGGGCCCTCAGCCAAAATAACTCAGCGGCCATCCCTGAAGCACAGTGTGCTGTGCACTTGGGGGGCCTCCCTGGAGTAGCATGGAGGACACCTGACCCAGAGGACAGGTTTCCATCCTCAGGGGGCAGCCCAGGGACAGTGAAGGAATCCCAGCACTAGAGGCTCTCCAGGGAACCGCCATGCCCACGGACTCCAAAGGGGTGACCAAGAGACGGCAGTTGTTAGAGGACCTGTGGCTGTGGGGAGACAGAGACTTGGATGGGGGAGGTGGGAGGGGGAGCACAGAGACCTTCAACCCCATCTGGCAGGCGGGGAGGAGAGAGAGCGCTGGAGCGGATACGGCCAAATGTAGATGGGCCTGGCTGTTCGTGATGTTCTCAGTAACACCCTCTGTAGATGCTACAGTTTAAAACAAAGTCTACTTCAACCTCTTCGTGGACAGTGGGAAACCAAGACAGGGGCTTAGACCACGCAGAGGCATGCTGGCACTTCACCCCAGACCTCTCTGACCCTAAGCCCACCCGCTCACCACACCCCATTGCCTCCGCTTCTCTGCTCTTACAAAGGGGATTATATATCCCACACATTCCAAGCCCCCTTCATGGCCATTATGGGGATACCCATGCCAGGAGCTGCTGAACAAACACCTCAGATGGCTGGGCCCTCCCCTGTCCCCAGAGTCAGTGAGAAGGCTGACTGGAGCTACTATTAAGAGAGGGGATTTGAGGGACACAGCACTAACCGAGCAGTGGAAGCTCACAGGTGGGAACGCCGGCAGTGGGAGAGCCGGGTCTCCGGCAACACCAGCACCTACGACACCAACCCACAGAGAACCGCCTTCAGAGCCCCAACTCCTCTGCCCCTCCCACCTCCAGTTCCACATTCATTTTCATGCTTGGCTCTTTCATGCCAGAGTTCTGTGTTCCCTGCTTCTCTCCAGGGAAGTCCCCTTCCACCTCGGCCCCTCCCTTGCCTCTGGGCCCTCGCCTCCTTTGACATCCCTGTGAGCCTCAGATCCACACTCCTTTGTAGATTGTATGTCTCCCACTCCAAATTGGACTTCTCCAGACCTAAATGTGCTCTCCGCATCTAGCTGTAGCACTGTCCCTGAGCTTCCTGGCACTCAGCAGCTGACATAGCAGGACCCTCTTGTAATCCCGGGTAATCTAACTTTGCATCAGAGGGGCCTGTCGTGCTGAACCAGCCCTCCAAGCCAGGCCCAACTCCACCAGCTCTTGGAGGATTCTGGGCAAGAGGTGGGCTGAAGGGCTCCCGGACGGGAACTCCTGTCTCAGCTTCCTGACCTGCAGAAGTCAAGTTCAGGCCACTTCCTGTGTGTGAAGAATGCAAAGTATCCTGGCACTGAAGGCCAGCTCCAGCAGGCCCAGGGGGAAGGAAACCCGAGTGAGTCCAGGGAAAGTCAAAGGTCCCTTTGAGTGAGGCATCAGCTTTAAGAGCACCCTAAGTGAGCTTCAAGTAGGAGAGCGTGGCCTCTGCACGCCCAGCCAGTGCAGAGGGGAGGGCTCTGGCTGGGCTGGACACGGATCGCTCCAGCCGGAGGAAAAGGAGCTGGTGCTCTTCCTAGGAGCGTGGAACATCTGGCCTGGGCCAAGCCCAAAAAGGTGTCAAGAACCCCCCAGAGCATGTACGCGTGGGGACTGGGCCCATTTCTTCGTTAATGACGTGATAATCTGAGAAGGATGCAGAGAAGGCCTTCTCGTAAACCAACTCTGAACTCTTGGTGAGATCCAAATGTCATTTCACACGTGACCAGAGTCAGTCCTTTAAGCTTTAGCCACTTCCTTCCCATCCCCTCCCCCCTCTCACAATACTGCATGCAGGGACCAAGTCACTGCCTGCAGCAGGCAGCACAGCTCCTGACAGGCTGGGCTGGACACCCCTGCTGCTCCCAGACCCCCGCCGCCTCACCTGGTGCCTTCACCCAACCTCCTCCATTACCCGAGCCTTGGTCTCTCCACCAGTAACACACGAGGACGGCACTTGTTCTAAGACTGTTCCAGCTCCCACGGTGCACTGTCCGATCCTGAACTCACGCAGCCCTGAAAAAGATGCCTCATTATCTGTAACATTTCTGATATTTTGTTCATCATCGATCTTTGCTTTAATTTTGATTTTTAAAAAATTAATAGACCACTTTTTAGAGCAGTTTTAGATTTCAACGAAAATTGAGTGGAAAGTACAGGAAGTTCCCACTCTCTCCCTTCTTCCTCTGCACAGGTTCCCTGGTTTTACTTTAATATTACATGAATGTGGTGTGTGTGTTTCCATCTCGAACCAGTATTAACATGAGTACATTCGTATTAACTAAAGTCCACAGTTCCCTGCTGGTGTGGTACATTCTACAGGTTGTGACAAACGGATAGTGACATGTGTTTGACATTGTAGTGTCCATGCAGAGTAGTCTCACTGACCCCTAGAAATCCTCCGCGCTCCCCGTTCACCCCTCCTCCCCCGGCCGCTGACACCACTGGTCCTCACCGTCTCCAGAGCGCTGCCTTTTCCAGAGCGTTTCACAGCTGGAACCGTGCAGAGCGTGGCCTTTCCAGATCGCCTTCTTTCACCCAGTAACATGCATGGAGGGCTCCTCTGTGTCTTTTCCTGTCCGGAGAGCTTGTTTCTTCTCGTCTCTGAATACTGTTCGACTGTATGGGTGCACCACAGGGTATTCTTTCACTCAGGAAGGACATCTTAGTTGCTTTCAGTTCGTCTTTATTGGAAATTTTGCTCATCATCGATTTTTAAAAAAATATTTCATTAAAATTTTATCTTGATTACTGAGTTCCTTGGTGCTCTTTCAATGTTGTGCCTGAGATGAGTGTCCTGAGTCTCAGCCTGCTCTTACCTGTGGCTCCAGAATCAGGAACTGGGAAGGCCAGGTGAGAGTCCAGAAGATGTGGTCCCAGCACAGGCTTGCGCTGCAGGCCTGCAGTCCATGCAGGGCAGTCCTGGGAGATGCTGCCCAGGGCCCTTCCCTCCATTGCCGCGGCTGCCCTACATCCCTCCTTACCTCCAGCAGCCGCTCCCTGACTCTCCACCCCAGCCCCTCCTCGGCAACCAGGCTGGGCCATAGCTTGCAGACAGCTGCTGTCATCACCTCCCTCATCCCCAGAGTCGACACGACTCCTCAGTGACGTCTGCGTCTGAGTCCGAACTCCTTGGCATCCGAGGCCCCAGAACAGCCTGCATCCCAACCAGGGGGGCTTCCCCAGGCTCATCCACAGGAAGGCCGGGGCATTTGTACCTGCTCTGGCAGGCTTGTCTATGCTGAATTCCCTTTTCAAGAAATGGCCAGGCCTTCTGGAGGGTCCAATCTTTTTCAGGCCAAGAGCTCTTTCTTCAGATAAGACAGTTCTCAGAGATCGTATGTATGAACAAATCTAAACATATATGTTTTGCCTGGAGCATGCGGGCGCCCTCTTCGTCCCTGAGGTGCTACCGCAGAAGCACGACAGAGCCTGGAAGACATGGGTATGACGGAAGGACCGGCCTTCGGCGTGGAAATGCCTGCTGCGGCCCAGCTCCGTGGCTCTCTCGGGCACAGCACGGGCCCTCCTGCATCACAAGTCTGCTTCATCTGTCCTCCCCATCAGGCTCAGAACTCTTCCTAACTGCCCTCCCTTCACCCACCCACCTATTCAGCTGGCCTACTGAGCACCTACTGATTCCACAGCTGTGCACTGAGCGCCTGCTGTGCGCCAGGGACTCTTCCAGGCGGACGAAGCAGTAACTGCAAGGAACAAATCCCTGCCTCTGTGCGAGGGGAGGGCAATAAGAAACCCAACCAATGAACTGTGTAGAATAATTAGAAGAGAATAAGTGCTGTGGAGAAAAATACAGCAGGGAAGGGACATCACACTTAAATAAGGAGGTCCAGGAAGCGCCCCCAGGGAAGATGGCGTTGGAATTAGGAGCTGAGAGCACAGCTGGGGAAGCGGGGTCTGCACCACGGGCAGAGCAAGGGCCGAGGAGTACATCTGGGCCCTTTATGGAACAGAGAGGAGGCCTGGCTGGCTGGGGCCGTGTAGGCCAGGGGAAAGCGGGGGAAATGAGAGCTTGGGAATGCGGCCACACTATGTAGGACCTGGTAGTCATGGTGATACCCTTAGACTGTTCTGAACAATGATGACAAAGTTTTAAGCCGAGAAGTAACAAGCTATGACTCGGCATTTTAAAAGAATGACTGCATTGGAGAGTCTCCATTCCCCTCCCCCTCACTCCAAGTTCCAGGAGACTGGCTGTTAAGGAGCAACCGCACAGGCAGGTCCAGATGTTGCAGGGCCTAAAGCTTCATCAACTGGGAGGCCTTCTGCAAGGAAAAGAACACATGGTTACAAATACGAGACCTGGGAAGGGCCCTGGAAGTGAAAGGCCTCAGGCTCTTGCTTCCTCCGCCTCATACGACATTTGCCTTTGATCCAGTCCCCTCCTGCTGCCGGTTGAGGTCAGCCAGTGGGGGCAGCAGCAGAGCAGAGCCCAGGAGGAGAGCTGGGCCAGGGTGTTCGTTCGCTTGGTAGTGCTACGTCCGGCTCTCGTTGAGTCCCAGTTGCCCCATGACGAGCTGGACCATCCCTTACTGGCATCTGTGCAAACGGTGCTTTGGTCAGCCTCTCCTCAGTCACTCTCTCGAGTGTTCCTGGACCCAATGGTACACTCTCTCTAGCTGTTTTGTTCAGAGCGGGATGATCAGGGAAGGGCTGGAAGGCTACTGTTAGAACCCAGGCTGCAGAGAGGACAGTGTCTTATCCCCAGGCGGTAGCAACAGGGAAAGAGAAGGCTCCAGGACAACTCCAAGGCTTGACCCGAGTGCCTTCCTTTGCACCACATTCTCCACAGACGGCCCAGGGCCCCATGGAGAGCCAGCGAACTTGCTAGCCAGAGCCCCACTCTTCCCTGACCATCTGAGTTGACCTTTCCAATCTCAGAAATTTCATGGGTGAAATAGAGATAAAAAAATACCTGCCTTGGAGATAATCTAGAAACACCCCAACCTGCAGTAGGTGCTCAGGGGATGTCTCTCTTTAAGGTTCACCCGGTCAGTCTCCCCTTTCCCTGGAACCTTCTCCCGATCAACCGGCCACAAAAGACGACTGACTGCTTTCAAACTTTCTGTTGCACTCACAGTAAAGATCAATCCACTTCTAACTTGAAGCTGTCAACCATTTCCTGTGATGTTGGCGTTTGGTCTCTTCAGCTCAGTTTTAGACATACGCGGGCCAGCAACATTGTCCTCTGCTGTTGTCCCCATGGAGCCTGTGTACAATGGCATCAGCCACAGCAGCAGCATTTCCTGAGTACAGCCCACATGCAGGGGACTGTCGGAAGCACATTAAGCACAACACCTTGTTTAATCCTGACAGCGAGACCACAGAGTGGCCCCATGTCATCTCCACATGGAAACCGAGGTGCACGTGGTTAAGGAACCCACCGGGGTCGCAGCCCTCCAGCCCTGGATCAAAGGGCAAACCCAGACTCATCCGACTCCATAGCCAGCCCTCTTCATCAGTGCACTGCACTGCGTTTCACCCATATAAGCACTCGAAAAATATTTACTTACTGACTGATCATCGGTAGCCTCTGCACATTGAGCTTCTGAGACTGTTTCTTTGTGTGTCGGTTTGTTTTTTCCAAATGCCAACTCTACTGAGCAATGTATCGATCATTCCCTCTAATAATTTGTCATCTGGTGAGGGCGACTTACAAACTGCCAATTGCCCAGAAGGAGGATAAGAATTGGGGCTGTTCAAATGTTTTTTTAAGGAGCAGAAGTTCTTCAGTGCGCTATTGTGGCACATGTATCTTCTGCTGCTGAGCATGCAGGGGAAAGGGCCCTCCTGCCTGCTTACCAGGAATGACCTGAGGCCCGGGGACCTGAGCCTGCTGAGCCCTTCCCTCCCCTCCCCCTGCCCTAGAGCCAGCAGGCTGACAGGCACTGTTGGTGCATCAGGGTAGATGCCTGTCAAGCGGTTCTCGTGTTGTGACACTTGGCAATCATGATTTATTTCACAAACAATCAACAATAAATTTATGCACGGGGGGGGGAGATCAGAAAATTTAGGATGACAAATGCACTTGCAGGAATTTGTTTGATGGGTTTTTTAACCAGAAGACAGAAAAGGAAATATTTTGAAGGAAGAAATAAACACACAGGCATATAATCCCTGGATCTAGACTATTCACTTCCTCCCAACTCCGACAGGCAAGAAATTCCTATACTTCTAAACTGCTGGTAAAATCCCACTTCTTCCAGGAAGCCCCCGATTTCTGAACCAGAAAGCATGACTTGGTCCTCTGAGCCCACTCTCTCTATATCTACCCCTCCCTGAAGGCACATATTATTTCCACCTTAACTCAGCGCTCCTGCTGACCTTATCTTATTTGTTCTACTGGATTTCAGAGGTGAGGCAACAGAATTGCCTATGCACAGTAGGCATATGTTTGTGTGGCGTTTTGCACATAGTACTTACTGTTCAATAATAAAAGATGTGTGTCTGTGTGCACGCAGGTGCACCCGCGTGGCTGGGCATTAATGCCCAGTGTCCTAAGGGTAAAACAGCAGTAAAGAGCCCACCTCAAATGAGGAATGTATTTGTCAGTGTGGTTCCAGTGGGAGAAGAAACATGCAAGCCCCCGGAGGCCATTCTCGGTTCGGCTCTGCACAGTCGGGTCAGAAACCTCACATGGAAGGTGAGTCTCTCACCTCCTCTGCGCCCCAGCCTCCCCCATCTCCCCTCCCTGACACCAACTGTACGCAATGTCACATTTTGCATGAAAAGCGTTTCACTCGTGCCTAGATGGTTAAGCCCAACTATATAAATAGAATACTATTTTGTTCTAGAAATCGAAATTAGAGAACCAAAAGCAGTCTATTATATTAGTAACCAGAAGCATGAAAGCAAATCGTGGGGAAAGAGCTGCTAAGAGTATGGGTGTGAGTCAAACAGCCTGGTTTCAAATTCCAGCTTTGCTCTTTCTAAGGGGTATGAATGTCAGCAAGTCACTGGGTTACTTCCTCTGTGAAATGAGCATAGTAATATCTACCTCTGGGGATTGTTGATTTATGAGATGCTGTTCAGAAAGCCCTGAGCACAGGGCCGGCCTCCTACTAAGTGCCCGGTTAAGAAATCAGGTGATACTGATGGGTGGCAGGAGGGTGGCCCCAGCCAATGGCTCCTCCATGTCTCATTTTGGGCTACCCACTTTCTCTGGTCCTCAGTTATTCTAACCAGTCAACCGAGCAAGATGCTCCCCTGTTCCTTCCACTTCTAAATATCTATGAATCGGGCCTGTGGATTACACAGCACAGGGAACAAGAGTGTTGTCCAGAGGCAGGCAACCCAGGTGCAAATCCTAGTGCTATCACTTCTAGCACTGTGGCCTTGAGCAACCCATTTAAGTTTTCTTAGCTTTAGTTGCCTCATATGGGAAAGAACATACTTTTATAACCTTTGTGAATCCAGGGGCCCATGTGATCCAGCCCTATTTAGCAGCTGAATATGTTGAAAGACTGCTGCTTAAACCTGAGTCTTGGCTTCTCACCTTCCTCCCTGAACAACAGGAGCTTCAGCACAGGCTCCAGCCTCTCCACAAATTACCGGAACCCGGGCTCCGTGCAGTTGCCCAGCAACTGGGCCTGGCCAGCCAGCAGTGTGGCCAGCAACTGTGCAGGTGCCGAGAGCTCGGCATCTCTATGTCCCACTCCACCAGCATGTGTGGCAGCTAGGGATCTGGGGGCCTGGCTACTGGGATGGCGAGGGGTCTGGCAGGCACAGGGGACATCCAGAATGTGAAGGAGACTATGCAATGCCTGAATGACCACCTGGCCTCCTACCTGGAGGGTGAAGAGACTGGAGGCTTACAATCAGAGACTGGAGACCAAAATCTGGGGTCACCAGGTCAGAGGCGGGGGCATCATTTCAAGACCATCGAGGACCTGAGGGCTCAGATCTTTGCAAGTCGTCTGGATAATGCCCGCATCGTTCTGCAGATTGACAATGCCTGTCTTGGTGCTGATGATTTTAGACTCAAGTATGAGACAGACCTGAGCATAAGCCATTCTGTGAAGAGTGACATCAATGGGCTTCAAAAGATCACTGATGACACTAAATATCATTCGGATGGAGTTGGAGGCTGAGGTCAAAGCTCTCAAGGAGGAGCTGCACTTCATGAAGAACCACGATGAGGAAGTAAGTGGTCTATGATTGCCAACTCTGGGTTGACTGTGGAGTTGGATGCCCCAGATCTCAAGACCTCAGCAAGATCATGGTGGACGTCTGGGCCCAGTATGATTAGTTGGCTTGGGAGAACAGAGAAGAGCTGGACAAGTACTGATCTGAGTAGACTGAGGAGAACACCACAGTGGTCAACTCGCAGACCGCTGAGATAGGCACTGCTCGGCAACACTCATGGAGCTGAGACATACAGTCCAGTCCTTAGAGACTGACCTGGACTCCATGAGGAATCTGAAGGCCAGTTTGGAGAAGAGCCCGAGGGAGGTGGAGACGCGCTATGCCATGCAGATGGAGCAGCTCAGCGGGATCCTGCTGCACCTGGAGTCAGAGCTGGCTCAGACCCAGGCAGAGGGGCAGCGCCAGGCCCAGGGGTATGAGACCCTGCTGAACATCAAGCTCAAGCTGGAGGCTGAGACTGCCATCTACCTTCACTTACTGGAAAAAGGGAAGGACTTTGATCTTGGTGACACCCCGGACAACAGCCACTCCATACTCTGCATCCAAAAGACCACCTCCCACAGGATTGTGGACAGCAGAAGGTGTCAGGTCAACACACTAAAGTTCTGAGTCGTTAAAGAAGGGGCAAAAAGACCACAAAAAATTCAGAGATCATGGACATTAAAAGTATTATAAGAAGGAAGTCCATTTATATGAGAAACTCTCAAGTAATTCACAATAATTGTTTTTCAAACTACCCCCCTTTCACTCTTCAATTCTCTTTCCGGCTCCCTAGTAGCTCTAGAGCTTCTCACACAGCACAGCTACGGTGTTCTTGCCAGTCTCGGCAACACAGGACCTTTTCCTCCTCCTCCCTACCACTACCTCCCTTCCAGTAAGAATGCATCCTTTTTAGGAGAGATTTGGAGGAAGGAAACTGGAGAGAAGAGACAATTTTCTCCATCAGGAGCAGATGGGGTGGGGTGGGGGTGGGGGCTGTGAATCTTCCCAAGTAAATAAGCAAATAAGTTCTGTTCTGTCACTCCTAAGTGACTGTGGGAGGGTGAAATGAGATCATTTGTACTGAGCAGTCAGCCTGGTGTCTGACATGTAAGAGGTGCTTGAGATATGAGAGCCATTACCGTTGCTGGTTTTGCAGACCAGCTTTTCCCTGCAGATTTATCCCACTGCTGCCACCACACAGCCGCCCTTCCCACCATCACCTCCTCTATGTGACCATCTTCCTCACTCCTATTGATGAATTCCATCCACTCAGGGCACGGTCATATCCCCTGCCTGTGCCTGGAATGCTCTCTGGCACTTCTTCCTCCTGACACCCTGGCTCCTCACCAACACTTCCTATCTCCTAGAAAAGGAAGTACTCCTATTTCTGGCCCAGGCACACACACCCTTGGGTGTCTGAGCATGCCTTTCTAGTAACTTCCATTTGGCTCTCCCTTCCCACCATTATTGCCACTTGTCATCTGATCTCAGAACGCAGCCTCTAATAGGACAAGGCTGTCTGTTTAACAAGCTCTGTGGCACATCCGGCCTCAGACAGGGAATACTGGAGAAAGAAGTGCCCATGTGTTGGGGCCTGAGTGAGGCTCAGAGAGGAATGCAAGAGGAGCTAAAGGGCTGAGTCTTCAGGAAGGCGAAACACACAGGAAGGCACCAAGCTGTGCAGCAGGCACTGAAGGGCCTGACTTACTGAGCACCGAGAGAGCTGGGCTGGAGCTCATTCAAGGCAAAAGACCAAAGTCTAACTTATGCCTCTATTTTGTCCATTTTCTCACCCCAGCTCAGGACTGGGACCTTCCAAGTTGATGCCTTTTATCTATCAAGCCTTAATGTTAAGAACCTTATTTTTATGTCTCCATATATGTCATAAATGACAAAAAAGAGAGCAAGATGTGACATTCTCCACCCCCCGCCATGTCCAGGGACATGACTATTCTACCCAGGACCGCAGCGTTACAAAATCACTAATATGTTAACAGTGCTACCAGGCATCATCCTGCAGACAGGAGGGGCATCGCGCGATGGAGGGAGGCCTGCTTAGACCCAGGGATCCCCCAACCAGGCAGGGAGTGCAACCGCTTCCCCTTGTGTAAAGCTGGCTCTGGCTCTGTAAGAGACGTTAACATTGACGGTGAGTGATTAGAAACAACGACCAACCAGAGACACTTAATCCTTCCTAGCAGCGAAAGAAACCTCGAAAAGCACTTTTTCTGCTGGCTCCCTGGTCACTGTTGATGTTCACGTGGGAAATTAGTATCGTGTGTGAAAATAACTGGCAGGTTTCAGGGACTTGGCAACCCACAGTATCACCAATGAGACGAGGCCATGAGATTCCCCAAGGAAGCCACAGAAACAGCAGCCGCAGCGAGAGCGGGGACTCCCACTAACTCCAAGCTGCTCAGCACTCATGGAGGAGCGCGCGGTGAGGAAGAAGAGGGAACCTGGCCAAAAAAAAGGTCTGCGATTCCTTCTGCAGGCATTCATGACAGGAGTCCGGGGAAGTTGTCCAGAAGGAAAGACTGGTGGTCTTCGGTGAGAGACGAAGCTTGGGAGGGAGGGTAGAGTTTTGTTAGGAGTTGTCAGGAGAGGAAGGTTCAAATATTTGCAGAGTCCTCATAGAGACTGATGGGTGGAAGTCACAGGGACAAGCATTCTAATGGAGACAGATATTCACAGGGAGAACTCTCTGATAGCCAGACCTGACCAGAACACGGGAAGTCTTGCAGGGCATCCATTCGGAGAGTACAGACCAGCACAAGTGGGGGGCTCTGTGGATTGGATGGGTGGATGGGTGGATGGGTGGGTGCACAAGCAGATGTGTGTATTTTATAAGGACAGTTGAACAATGAACGGAAGGGCCCGTTCCTTGTAAATTTATGGACATGAACAGGTATATATAAGGATGTGTTGAATAATGGATGGATGCCTTCAGAGCTGTTCTTCAATTCTGAGAATCTACAATTACATGACAATTTGGGCAAGAAATACCTAGTCTTTGGGATAGATATCAGACACTAGTAAAATATGGTAGATTGACAAAAGTCACCAGTTTTTAATTTTGTCAAGTTAAGAACAGCTGTGTAAAAACCACCATCTATTGAAATGGAGGAAACAGACCATAATGGAATGAATAGCAGCCCTTCCAACAAGGAGCACAGAGAATCTGTGTGTGTGTGTGTGTGTGTGTGTCACTCATTTTACGTTAATATTTCTACATTGTCCTCATTTTTCTCATTTAATATATGCAGGTTTGAGAATTAGTAGTTTGTACATACATTATTCATGTTATTTTCAACCACATCTTTTGAGCCACAGGCTCTAATGATCTTAAGAAGGTATGAATTTATACCAGACATCAAAAATTCCATTGTTTTTGAGACAAGCAGGTATCATAAACGACGTGGGTGGAGCATGGGGACAGCGGGGACTGAACGGTGAAAGGCTGGAGAAGCCGCCCTCACCTGGTGATGGCCGTGCATTCTTAGCTCCAGCTGACTGCCGCCCTGCAGGAAGGAAAGCCCCGTATCAACAGCCAGATTTTTGGATTCACTGAGAAAAACTGGACATACAAATTTTCTGATGACTCTCTTGATTTGAAAATATTTGCAATTAAGTTCTTAAAATCAACCTGTGTTCAAGCCGACATACCTCAGGCAATCAAAGCATGCACGCCTGTGTGTGGATCAGGTTTGGCCCGCGGGCCGTGGGTTTGCAACTGCTGCTTTAGCTACTGTATTTGGAGTGGGGAGTGATGGGGGGGGAGAAAGACACCAAAAAGGACAACCAAAGAGCTGTTCTGATTAATACTTGGGGTGGGCAGGGGCGGGGGGCGGCAAAACACATAAAAAGTCACTGGGTTCCTCCTCCTGGTGGATAATTTCTTCACAGTCTATTTCCGGAAGAGCTGTAATTCGGGCTCCAAACAACCTATGATTTACATCCCGGCCGGTGTAAAAGATACTGTGCTGAGCCTTCCGACTGTGCTCTGTGTGTTTGTATAAATCTCCCTACTCAAAATATCTCCCACAGTTGACTGACAGCCCGTGTAATTTAGCAGAAGGCTAAAAATTAAAATCTTCGTGCCTGCTGAGGGAGTGAAAGAATACAGTAACACTACGGCATCCGCCCCCTCGCCCAGGCTTGGGCTCGCAGATGCCAGGGTTGTTCATTTTGGAGACAGAACAAAATATTTGTATTTAGATTTATTAAGTCATTATTCCACCATTTGTTCCAGTGCTCTTTATTAAAACCAGATCTCATCTCTGTTTTGAAAGTATTACCTGATTTACATAAGCCGGTCCCAGCCCTAATTACGGCTTCCTTTGGTGTCTTTTCATTCCGAGGGAGGTTTGCTCCCCCCTTGTTTTTGTCGCCTGTCTTTGTGGCCCATATGTCTGCCTTGAGATAGCAAGAATCTTCAACCTATAAATAGACGGTTCAGAACATCCCGCTGCCAGTTATCTGTCCACACATCAACATTACCATAATTGCAACAGTGAATGTGTAATCTCTCTAATCACACGTTCCAGTCGGAAAACTGGATTGGGTTTCATAAATTGTATAATTTGAGGCTTTCCTGAGCTAACCGCTGGGCGGATAAGCTGCTTTGGGTTGTCCAGGGCTTGGCCATAGCCCTCGGCCGAGCCAGGGCTGCATAGCAACACACACCTGAGGCAGGCACTTGGCTATGGAAAATGGCAGTGCCCCCTCCGCTCTGAGATGAGGGTGCCTGGGGAATATGAGAGGCACACATTTCTGAAGCCTATTATGAGCCAGGCACTTTACACATGCTCTCTTTAGATCTTCATTCTATTCACTTTATCAGGGAAAAATACCATAAATACTCCCATTTTACAGATGATGACATCAGGGCTCAGAAAGGTTAAGTGAATTTCCAAGGGTCACACAGCAAGTAGCAGAGACTCAAGTGCAAGTCTGAGATTCCACTTCACTCCCAGTTAAACAGCTTTTGTCTATTACACGACACGGTTGAAGGTGTCAGTGAATTCTTTTTGTTCCTCCAAAATGCTTTTGTCTTGGTCATTTTAGTTTAGCTAATCCCCAGAACCAGCAGAAGAGGTTTTATAGATAACAAAACTCTGAGACTCCAAGAGGTTAAGTGCCCTGTCCAGGGTCACGCTACTTGTGAAGGCAGACCTGGGATTTGAACCCAGGGTGACTCCCAAACCTTCGCGCGCTCTCTGGAAGCCTGCATGGCCCAGGGGCTGATGGGGGTCCTTGCCTCCTCTTTCAAAGCCTGTTTTCCTGCCGCCTCTCAGAAGGATGCCACAGTGGGGCTGGTGTCCGTGGGCCAGTCCTTGGGGGAAGGAGGAAAGGGCAGAGGACCCTCCTTCTGCCATTTTCCCCAGAATCTCCCTGGAGACAGCTCTTTCCCAAGCCTGGTTGGGGCTCAAGAAAATTGCCTCTGAAGACCCCCAGGGAGCTGCTGGGAAAGGACTCCTTTTGTTCTGCATTACAAGTTCCTCTGTGCAATGTTATTGATGCTCAAGGTCCCTGTAGGGGAGAGGAGGCTGATGACACCCTGATAGATGGACTGGTCCCCGCAGACCAACCCGGCTCCGGCTGTGCCCGTAATTGCGTAGCCTTGCAAAGTTTCAGATGTCTATTAGCTGCTTTAAATTGAGTGCTAATCATATGACAGCCTGTTACCAAGATGCTCCCTCAGGTCTCCCTCCTTCCCTCCCTCCCTCCCTCCCTTCCTCTCTTTCTCTCAGAAGGAGAAAACCGACACGAAGAAAGGGGAAGGGACTTGCCCAAGGTCATAAAAACATCTTGAGTTCTTTCTCGGGGTGTTTTGAGCTGCACACATGTACACACACCCATGTACCCATGCACATACATACACATACACACACACACACACACCTCCTCCCACTCCCACCTCTACAGTCATGAACTAGGTCCCCAAGCTCCTTTTCCTTGACAAAGTTTTAGGCAAGAAATTGGGAACCAGTGTTCCACTTGTCAGCGCTGTCCCCATAGCGCCCCCATGCTCCAAGCAGTCAGAAAACTGAGTTCTCACATGACCCTATCATGGCCCTGGACCCACGAGTAACCCACTGTGAGCCCCACTTTCACCTCGATACGTCACAGCCTGGCCTGGCCAGCAGAGATGGGGGCAATGCGCCCCTTCACTTCTTCCACACAATGGCCCTGAGCACCGAAGACACACCCCGAAGAGACGTGGCTCAGTGGGACGGCCTCGCAGCAGGCCACTGCCCAGGGCGCGGCAGGAAGCAAACTAGATCCGTGTGACTGCAGTGAGGGCCACAGGCCACGTCACAGTCCCTCCCTGGGAGGAGGCGCTGTGTTTCAACAGGGCCTGGCGTGTTTCGGTGCCCACCTGAACCTGAGAATTGCAGGTCCAGTTCCAGCCCATCCCTAGAGCTCCTTCCCAGGTAGAGAGTGCTTGAGGCTCGCCTCACCCTGAGGGTTCGGACCCAACTCAAACGTTACACAGTCACATCTCTCCCTCACCTTCCTCAAGCAGAGTTACTTTCCCCACCTCAGGTCTTCTGTAACACTTGGAAAAAACAGTAGTCCCTCTGTTCTATCTGTAGGCTCCACGGCACCCGGTGGTGCCTGGCACACAATGCTTGTGGGAGCTCAACTCCAACTGCACTGACCACTAGTCCTAGGTCCCCGAGGACTAGGCTTTGTGACAAATTAGATGATTATTCTAGACCCACAAGGAGACGTCATTATTTTACAACCAGCAGGACTCCTGAGAGCTGACCCCAAGGTCACACCTCTCCTCCCCTGGTTTCCTCCAGTGCCCACCTACTCCTGCCTGCGGCCAAGAACACCCTGTTGAGACTCATCGGGCTTGGGCCTAAAATATTAGTCATCCCCAGTGGCAGCTTAGCTCAGCCCAGGAAGAGCCTGCAGTGTGACCCCCTGAAGCACCCCCGACCCAGCCGGGAGAGCTCATCCAGGGCTCCCGTGCTCCGCCCTGCTGCGAGAGGTGGCCGAGCGGTCTGGACAGGTCAGCCCCGAAGCACCCTGGTTTCTCCAGGCCCCACCCAGGGGAACCTCCTCCAGAAGGCAGAAGAGGTGGTCCCGTCACATATGCTCCTCCCACTCCCCAGAAAGCTCACGTTCCTGGTGCCTCGGGGCCGTGGTACCTTCTGTGGTCGCATGGGATTGCGGCTGACCTGCCTGAGGACAAGTGGCCTCAGATACCCTGGCCAGCCGCACCCAGAAACAAATGTCACAAAGCTAAAATCGTGGTCCAACGTCCAGCAACCCTCACTCCCCACCCAGGAACACTCTCCTCATTGTCCCCAGCTGATGACACACCCTCTGCCCCAGGAAGCATTTCAAACCTAACCCCGGGAACATGTGGCTAACATGGCAGGTGCAGCAACATGAGTGGGAAAAGGGGACAACCGTCCAGTGAAATGACCTGGGAAAATAAAAGATAGTAAGAAATCAACATCCTGTTATTAACACGCTGTGTGCTTCGAGCGAGTCCCATGCCCCGTCTGGGTCTCGCACAGGAAAGTAGTTTACTGGTGTGTGTGTTTGTGTGCACGCACACACGTGATCGCTCCAAGCACTGACTGGGCTCCTGTAACCAGACTCCGCTTTGTGTTCTTTTCTTTGACCCCCAGAGTTGCGACCTGATCCATGCGCCCCTGAGCTCTGCCTTGGGCACGCACTGGCTGCTTGTCCTCTGCGGCGATCCGGTTTCCCGCAGAGGTTCCTCCCCTGCCGGGCCAGTGCCATGTCCCTTTGTCTCCAGGATCACGCATCCCTGCGTGCTCGGCAGGGCTGTCCTCCCTAGAAGGCTTGGAGAGCACCCTGCGGTAGAAACTGCGTCACTGCGTTGCACACCGGGAGGCTTAGATGGCAGATAATAAGATCTGTTGTTTCTCTGGCAAGTCCAGCCAGAGCGGCGTCTTGTTACCCTATCTCTGAGCTGGACTCGGCCGCCCAGGAATGTGAACTAGATGAGCGGCGAGGTTTCCTGTTGACACTTGTCCCAGAGAGATGGTCCTCAGCTTAGCTTCTCAGGTTGCACAACACCTGGAGCAGGCCGGGTCCCAGCAGGAGCGCCAGGTGCCACAGGGCAGCGGAGGCCTTCCCAGCCCCATGCCCACGGCCTGAGGTAGAGGATTCCTGGCAGGTCAGCAAGCGTTTGGAACGTGACCCTGGCCCTCTTGTGGGGGTTGGGGAGGCTGCTCTGAATGGCCCCAAGCCGGGTTGCCACTGACGTAAACCAGACTGTGGTCCCCTCCTCAGGGGCAGGCCTGGGGCAGGGCAGCTCCTGAACGTGAAGCCCTATGTGCCCTATGGCTGAAGAGTTTTCCATATTCCCCTCCACTCCCACCACGTAACTGGGAGCCCACACTTGTCTTTTTCCAGAGTCCAGCACTCTGGCCTCTGGTCCAGCGTCCTGTCCACGGGGCTGTGTGCCCTGCCTGGATAACCCTTAAGAGCTAGCGGTATGCCAGTGTGCTTGGGCTCCGCAGTGAGGACAACCGAGTCTAGAAGAGAGCTCAGCAAAGTTCAGGGCATCCCCAGGCTGCCGGCCCTGGCTGGGAAGCCTCCGCCACCCTCCAGCCCTCCGTGGTAGCTGTGTTCAGCTGGGCGAGTGACTCAGCAGCCCTCGTTCCCACATATGGGGAGTGTGAGCCACTCTCCCCAGGGTGTCGGTTTGGCTCTGTTGGCCCATCTGGGGGTGTCGTGGCAGCCAGCCCCCCGTCACTGAGGCCCCGGGCCTTGGACCAGCCTTCCCACAGCTCAATCACAGGGTTTGGCCTCTTTCTCAGCCCACTGGCCTCTCCCCTGAGATTGGAAGGCCACTTCTAAATTCCTCTGGCCACCTCCACCCCACTCTGGCCAGACTGTGGTGATTTCCTTGGTGTCAGTCCCAGAACCCCTGTGCAGCCGGTCTCAGGAGCTCATCTCCCAGAGCGAACAGCGTGCCTGCCAAGCCTGAGGGCCCCGGGCTTGTTTAGGGCAAGTCCCGCCTGTGTTGTGTGAAGAGAAGGGTCATGAAACCAGGGAGGGAAGTGTATCTTGGCTGGACTTTCCCATGAGATGTGTGGGAAGGCAAGATACAGTTAGGCCGTGCAGGTAGGGTGCAAGAGTATCTGCCGAAGTCCAAGAGCAACAGCACACCACAGGTTCTGGCTCTCACCCAGGAGTGGCCTGCGGGAGTGGGGGGAGCACTGTGAGCAGGAGCAGGGCCCGCAGCCCCCCCAGTGCCAGTCCACAGTGTGAAGTGGGTGTGTACACACCTGCTGCCCAGTGCGTAGCACGGGACATGCACAACTTTTCTTCTGAAGGGCCTGGCTGGCAGACGGCCTGCTCCAAAGTACTCCAGTGTGAGTACGTTTTCTGTCCCGGGTGTGAGTCCGGCAGGACTTGTGCAATTTTTCATTGTTCTCATTTCATACTCGTCGTCCTGGGACCCTGTGGGAAAGGAACGCTGAGGCGCGTTGCAAATGGCACTGGGCACGGCAGTCGCTGGCCACTGCTGACAATCGATCCACAACTTAGGACGACTAAATAAACTAACTGTTGAGGACGAAGTATGTGCCAGCTCCTGGGGTGGCACTTGGGGACACTAAGGTGCACAGAACATTATTTTGCCAAATAAGGCTCACGGGGCTGAGGAAGGGAGGGAGCACGGTGCCCACAGCCTCCCTCCCAGACCGGTAAAAAATAAGAGGCTGTGTGTGAGGTGTGGACCCCTCACCTACAGGGTTGTTTCAGTGAGAAAACAGTACCGCTTAGGAGGATCCCAGGGGCTTCACAGGGGGATGGATTTGGGGCTCCGAAGGATGAGCAGAAGTTCGCAGGGTAGAACAGGGAGAGAAAGCCTCCGTGCCTGGGCCGAGCAGCAGCAGGCTAGGAGCTCTTCTGGAGCATCCAGGTGCAGTGAGGAGCCTCTCTGCCACCTGCCTGTGACATCACAGGTGTTGGGAGGCCCCCATGAGACACATACATGGAGGGTCATGTGCTGACCCTGTGACCCAGGCCTCTGCCTTGCAGGAAGTGTCGAGACGAGACTCGCCCGGCACACTTGGAGAGCACACTTGCCAGCAGGGCTCCACTGGTGGGAGGAGCATGTGAGGTCTGACGTCACCTCCATGAGTAGACAGGCATACCCAGTTTGCACACCATTTCTGGGGGCTCAGGGACATTCCCCCAGCACATCTCCACTGAGGACCCCCACTATAGTCCAACTCCTGCACTGTGCAGGTAGGGAAACTGAGGCAGAGATAGACTGTGACTCGCCTGAGGTCCGCGTGTGTCACTGCAGAACCAGACCCAGACCCCTGGCTTTGACTCAGGCTTCTCCCGTGGGGACCCTGCCGCTGCCACCTCCTCAGCACGTGTCCCTGGCCAGCTGCCACATGTAGGGTCCTGCCTCAGGATGGAGGGGACGGGAGGGTGTTTTCTACCATGCTCAGCCTGTGACTCCTCTCTTGGAAAATGCCACCTTCTCACCCTAGTCCCCCAAGCACAGCCCTGCTGGCTCTCTGCCTCCTGGTGGCCCACCTGTGTGGCAGGCCCCCACCATCCAGCCACCCACCCAAACCATCACGGGCGTCCTCCGCCCCTCCTGCCCCTGCTCACCGTTCACAGCCAACCGCTGCCTGGGTTTGACTCTCACTCAAATCCAGCCTTTCCGCTTTATAGGCAAGAGCCCAGGCCCCCCTCTCCCGCTCTGGGACTGTTACCACAGCCAGAAAAATATTTCTAAGGCATACAAACTTGTCACTTTTCTGCTGAAAATCTTGCAGAGGTCCCCTGTGGCCTTCTAAATTAAGTTTGAGCTCTTGATGGGGTCTACAAAGACCCGCATGGCTGGCACCCTCTGCTGGCTGAGGCCCCTCCTGCCTCACACCCATTCCCATGTTGGCACCAGCTGGGCAAACGCTCCACGCTCCCAACAGCCTCCCCAGGGGTGTCCGAACTCTTGGCGTCTCTGGACCACACTGGAAGAAGAGTTGTCTTGGGCCACACATCAAACACACAAACACTAATGGAAACTGATGAGCAAAAGAAAGCTTTTAAGTAAATTTGCCATTTGGCGTTGGACCGCATTCACAGCCATCCTGTGCCATGGGTGGCCCATGGGCCGTGGGTTGGACGCCCCTGCTAGACCCTCCGTTCCCACTGCTCTTTCTATCAGAGAGCTAAGACGAGCCTGGGCCAGCTGAGTACTCTTGGGCCTCAAGGTTTGCTTGAAGGCTTATTTTCCAAAGTCGGTTCCCTCTTAATGGAAATTTTTGCAAAGGGCCCTATCCTGTCTTTCCCCTTCTGGACTTCTGAAAACCCCTTGCACTCAAGAGAATCCTTTGTAAACATCCTTCCACAGTAGTTTCATTATGCAGATGGACACAACTTTATGTGTGGTATTTCTGGGGCCTGGACTTATAAACTGGAGAAATGGTCAATATAGCAGTGTGCACTGGCCCATTTGCTGAATCAGCAGCTTAATCTATAAATTCAACAGGAACAAGGGCTGATATTCAGAGTCCCAGACAGTACGGAGCTGGAGGAATCACAAGCACAGCTGAGACATGCTGTCCGTTGGGCTGATGGGAGCGTGGGACCCGCCCCTCGCCCCCCCCATCCCTGCCGCCTGAACAGGCCACATTCCCAGCTCTCCCAACTGGATTTTCAACTTTCCAGAACAGAGGCTTCCTGTGTTATGTCTGCAATTTGTAGGATCTGATAAGAGACTTGTTTCCAAGTTCAAAAGAGACCGAACATTGTGAGCAGTTTCAAAGAGAAGCACCATTTATGCTGGGGAGGCACTCTACGGCAGGAGACAAGGGAGCCTGCAAGTCAGACTGGTGGGGGGGGGTCCCAGAGCCATCTTTGTGGACCCAACTGCTTAACCTTTCCATTCTTGGTGTCGACTGCACCGTGTGGGTATAACGGACTCACCTCATTGGGTTGTAGTAAATCGTGATGCAAATGAGCATGTAGTGTGTGCTCAGTCAGTAGTACTTGTGGTGGTGGTTGCTAATAAAACCACCTGTGTTTTTAGCAGGGTGGCTATATTAACACACGGTAAAAACACTGGTAATTTTGGGTAGAATGAGATTATCTCAGCTGTGGAAGCAAGCAGTATGGGCCAGCAACCTAGAACTGCAGCTCAGGAAAAAGAGAACTTGACAGAGCTGAAGCCTATGCGGGGACAAGTGACAGGTACAGTGGACTAGATGGTGGCCCCCCCAAAAGAGCAGGTCCTAAGCCCTGGGCCTATAAATGTCACCTTATTTGGGGGCGGGAGGATTTTTGCAGATGTGATTACACTGGATTATCAGGGTGGGTCTATGCAATGACAGTGTCCTTATAGGAGGCAGGCAGCGGGAGAGTTAACAATATACAGGCAGGAGATTTGACGTGAAGACAGATGAGAGAGATTCGAAGATGCCGGCCTCAAAGAATGGAGTGATGTGGCCACAAGTCAAGGCACGTCAGCAGCCACCAAAAGCTGGAAAAGGCAAGGATCGATTCTCTCCTAGAGCTTCCCGAGGGAATGTGGCCCTGCTCAAACTTTGATTCTCGTTCAGGGAGACTCATTTTGGACTTCTGGCCTCCAGAATCGTGACAGGACAGATTTCTGTTGTTTTAAACCACTGAGTTTCTTTGTTACAGCATCCCTAGGAAGCTAATTCATCAATATCATAGATTATAGCCTATTTTACTCACGAGTTCTTGTAGACTCAGGGAGCAGCAGCACTTACCCAAAGCCAAGGCCAGGCCCAGGTCTCCAGATTCCCACACCGCTGTGCTCCATCTTCCATCTGCCCCCCTGGCCGTGTGGGGACCCCTTCGAGGCCTTATCCCTGCCCTGGGAGACCCCTGGTTTGCAACAGTGACTTCATCTTTATTTACCACTGCCCTCAGGTGAGAACAGCTGGTACCAAACACTGTCCCCATGATCACCACTGCCCCCAGCCTGGAGGTCCACCTGTCACCTGTGTCACAGGTCATGCTCTTTGAGAGCAGGTTCTAAGAGAGAGTGGGGTGCCAGCTGTTCATGAACAATTTACACCAGTGAACACAGGTGTAGATTGTTCATGAAGTTGTCTGGCAGAGCTCTCTGTGTCCAGCTGGGGTAGTGCGGACCTGCCACCTGCAACTCGCTCAGTCAACAGGTGGGGGAGGCATGACCTCCAGTGAGGTGGTCTCTGCAGAGGCAGACCCGAAGGAGCTGACAGCTGGAGGCCACCTGCTGACCATACCAGCTGCAGCTGGGCAACAGGGCCTTCCAGGAAAAAGGGCCTGGGAGCTTGTGGACCACAGCCCAGCATATGTTCTGCAAACAAGGACTATCTCAGTGAGGCTTGGATGGCTTGCCAAACAGCAGCCCCCACCTAGGGAGTAGCCCAAACCCTCCACACTCAAAGTAGGGTCTGTGGGTCAGTAGCCTGCAGACTCCCCTTTGGGCTTCTCGTTCCATCTGAGAAGCAAGCTCCGCATCAGGGCTTAGGTGGCTTCAGGAACCACTGAGCTAAGGAGGCGTGTTTCATCTTTTACAAAGAACATGTGACAGAAACTGTATGGCCTGAAAAGCTTAAAATATTTACAGTGTGGCCTTTTGCTGAAAACATTCTCCAACCCGAGCTCTAACAAGTCCTAGGAGCGAAGGGCGGGGTGGGTAGAGGTCTTTTCCAGAAGACCCCTCCTATCGTTCCCTGACTCGTTTCTTCCTTGTCCCGTCATTCCCTCCTCTCCCCCCACTTTCTCCTTTGATTCCCTTCTCTCCCCTTTTGCCTTTTCCCTCCCCCAGTCTTCTCTTTGTCGTAACTTGTGCATCTCAAACCCCATATCTGAGACTTTCTTTGTGTCTGCACATCTCTGTCTGTCTCATCCTCTGTCCCTCCCCCACAGTCACTACAGAGGAGAGCATCCTCACACCACACCCCGGGTGGTCAGCTCTGCTGCTGCAGGCGGCCCTGGACCTTGCCGTCCTCGGTCCTGCCACGTCCGCACTTGCTCCATTAAGGCCCACAGCTCCCGGCATTCTCTTCAAAGCTCTGTCTGCTCCACACTCTCTCCTTGCCCCCAGCTTTCCCTCTCCACAGGCCTTTAATCTTTTTTCTTTTTTAAGATTTTATTTACTTATTTATTTTAGAGAGAGGGAGGGGGGAAGAGAGGGAAAGAAACATCGATGTGCAAGAGATACGTCAATCAGTTGCTTCTCACACGGCCCCAACTGGGGACCTCACCCGCAACCTGGTCAGATGCCGGTGACCTTTGGGTCCGTAGGCTGCTGCTCAGTCCACTGAGCCACACCAGCCAGGGCAAGGCCTTTAATCTTTGCAGCATTTCCCCCTCAATATCCCTGACTCCCTTGTGTGAATAAGCGTATAATTACTCACTCCGTGCTGCATCTATTGCCTTCCTTCCTAGGTTCCTGTTAAACAGCCCCTCTCACCAGCTGAGAATTTACTCCTGGTTCAGGGAGGTCCCTTGCCCTTCCCTCCCGTCAGAAATATAGCCTGTGGAGTCGTTTCACCCGCCACTCACTCTAATTTCCAGCACCGTTCTTGAAAGAGGCAACGCCCAGTGTGGAGGGCTGTGCTGGGCCAGGAATGAGACCTGACCTCTGCCCCAAAGGAGGCAGCGTGGGGATGAGGAGCCAAGTCCTCAGTATGTAACCTCTGCAACTGTGCACGGCCTGCCGGGCAATAGGTGATACATGGGAAACACACCCAAGGCTACGCGTACAGTCGTCTTGACACGTAGATGGGCTGAGTTCAAACAGAGAAGGACGGAGGTGGAGAGCTTGAGCCCCCCCTTAGTCAGGGAGAGGCGGCCTTCGGCAGGAGGAAGAGAACGGGCTCCAGCCCACTACTCCCTGGGAGACTTTGGGCCTTTCAAACCTCAGTTTCCTCATCTGGGCCAGCACTGGGGAAATGGCCCTCTAGTCACAAAGTGCCAGCATGGCTGGACATATATGCGTTCCACTGAATGTTAGTCTCAGTTTTTCTGCCTTCATGATCCCAAGGGGTGGATGCAAGATGGACAGAGGTAGAGTGAGATTTACAGTCAGTGTCTGCAGCACCACCCAGCTCCTCCCAATCCAGTCACTCCCAGCAGCTCCATCCTATCCCAGCCAGTCCTGACAAAAGTTGAAAGGTCAGTTTTCTGCCTACTAACTGGAAGAAGAGGATCCCCCACCCACTGGCCTGAGTCAGGGACAGCTGGACTCCTGCAATCCATCTCACCGAGGCTCACTCCGCGGAGGCCGATGCCCCACACAGCCCACCCCACAGAGTCCTTGAGACCTTCTGGTCTTGGCAGTCTGCCCTCATGGTCTCTCAATCCCATCCCAGGCCCCTCTGCCCCTGCTACCTTCACTCCAACTGGCTGCAATCAGGCCAGCGCTTCCCAGACCTGATTGCTTGTATCTGGACTGAGTCCCATTCCCCCAAGCTCCCATCTTCCTAAAGCTTATGGATCATATGGAACTGTCAAGCTCTGAATTACCTACTGGTCATTTTTTTAAAAATTTCTTACTGGTCTGAGTGGTTGTGAGTGTGGTCGTGTTTCTCTAGAAGACTATAACACCTTAAAGGAAAGAGCCACACCAGATTTCCTGGAGTTCCAGGCATGGTACAGAGCTGGAACCCTCACACACCAGCAAACACCTTGGTAGATTGGTTGGATGACCTGATCCCACCTGATTCGCTGGTGCCAGATCTGCAAATGTGACTGGTGGAGACTGGAGAAGGTAGGGGCGTGGAGGAATGAGGGCTCACTGAGCAGCTGCTATGAGCTGGGCACTGATGCTAGGAAGCCAGTCCGACTATGTGCTGCTATTAAATGTTCACAACAGCCTTGTGAGGTAGATATTGTTCTCTTCCATTTTACGTGAGGATCTGAGCCTAGAGGAGCTTAAATGACCACCACATATACAATGACAGAGTGGTGGGGCCCATCCTGCACCAGACCTGCTGCCTCCAGAGCTCATGGCCCTTCCAGTTGGCCCAGTGACTCAGAGCTTTCTGCTCTTACTCTGGCCCTGTTTGGCACAGGTGGGCCATTTGGCTCAAATCCTTGCTCTATTGTTGGCCTCAGGTGGCCTTTGACCCCCTTCTTCCTGGCCAAGCTGTGGGAGCTGGAGCTAGAAATCTGCACACTGGTTGGGTACACAGGCAATGCCAACTACCAGGCCAAGGGCATACACTTTTGACCTTGGCATGGACTCTCATCAATGAGGTACAAGGCTGCCTCTGCAGGGGGCTTCGCTGTTCAGTGACGTGGAAGATGCAAAGCCCTTTTAGACGTCCTGGCCTAACCCCTTCATCCTGTTGATGGGGAAAAGGAGTGAGAATAAAAAAGGAAGGCAGCTTGCCCAGGAATTCAACAAAGCCAGGTCCAGGATCCAGGTGTCCTGAGTCCCAGCTCAGCTTCACAAATGTGCAGAGAGAACAGCAGAACTGGATGCTCTCAGGCTACACGGAGAAGCCTGGCTGCCTGCTTCCTCAGAGAGCTGTACTCTGCTTACCCCCTAGGACAGCCATGAGGGACAGAGCAGGTAAGCCTGCCTCCAGGCACTGACAGTGGAGCTGCAGGGGAGGCTGGTGCGTCCCATAAAACCTCCTGAAAGGAAGGATGTGGGGAAAGGCATGGCCCAGACACAAGCCTCCAGGCCAAGGGGTAGGTGGTGCAGGCCTTGAAGGACAGAGGGCCTCTTGGGTGGCCTGACATTCTGCCATAGTTCGGGGACTATGGAGGCTCTGGGGAAAGCCCCCGACCTCCCGGGCTGTGGTGAGCCAAGATGCCTGTCACTCACTACACAGCCCATGCTGGCAGGACAGCCTGGGCAAGAGCACCTGTCCCCCCATCCAGCTCAGCTCCTGCCCTGAGGATACTGGTGCCTACGCATATCTCCTCCACCTGCTGTGAGTGGGACCCTGCAGTAGGTGTGGGCTCTTTTCCATGTGGTCACCTGGCTCTCCTCCTCTGTCCTCTAACAGAAAGAGCACCAGGCCCAGCAGAGTGCCTGGTGGGCTGGGAGTGCTCGCCAGGGTCTGCTGCGTTGGCCAGACACCACCCCCATCAACCCCGCCCCACCCACTTCCATAGCCCCTCATTCAGTAATGCCCCGTGATCAACGGTGGAGTCTGGGCAGGGCTGACCCGGAAGGAGACAGGCCCTGCCCTTGAAGGGCTTGCAGTCAACAGAGCAGAGAAAACATGGACATAACTTCACTCTGACGTGTGCTAGAAAGTGGTTGTGCCTGCAAGCACTAAGGAGTAGGACAATCGCTCTCCGCTGAGAAACCCAGACACACTCCCCGGGAGGCAGCATCCACACTGGCCCTTGAGGAGTAGTTAAGACACGTGTAAGGCTCGTAGTCCTGTAAGACTGTAATGTATTCAGAATGTCGTGGTCGTACCAGAACTTTGACCAAGGGGGCTGGAGATCAGATATGCAGGAACTGAGGATGAAGGACCCTGGGTGGCATGATGGGGAGGCAGGGAAGTCAAATAACCAGATTTGGGAAAATAAACTACTATGGCTACGGTGTCAAGAATTGGGGTGGGGGTTGGGGGCTGGTGGGTAACAGCAGCAGCCAGAAGCCCAGGGAAGAGGAGATGGCGATGGCCCAGGGCACAGCAGACACCCAGGACACTGGTCTGGTCAGTAGGGTAGGGATGAAAGATTCTAGGGTTATTTAGAAGGTGGAAGTGACAGAATTGGTGGCTGGATAGCAGGGCGGGGTGACGGTTTGGGTGGCAGTTGTAAAGGAAGGGCTGGCGTGGGGCCTACACATCTGGCCCAGGTGCCTGGATGGCTGAGAGTGCCACAGCCCTGGAGGGGGACAACTCGGAGAGAAGTTCGGGGAGCTCAAGAAAGAGACTGGCCCTGGAGATGAGAGTCCCGAGGTGGACGGGGACGTCCAGCAGGTGCTGGGGAGCAGCTGCAGTGCGGTGGGACCCTGGGTATGTGGAGCCCATCTCCCTGCCCCAGGCCTACCTTCTCTGCCCTTCAAAACCTGCCTCCCCTTCGGGAACACACCCTACCTGGCACCACTCAACACCTCCCCTCCCTCAGCCCCACAGGCTGTGGTGTCCACTCCCCCAGGGAGCTCAGGGCCCAAGGCCTGGCCACGCCCCTGCCTGTGGCCACTACGGACTGAGGCCGAGAGACTCACCATCTCACCTCGGTGCTACTTCATCTGCCAACAAGCCCGCCCTGGGCACCAAACAGAAGGCTCCCCAATCTTCTCCTTCTCCGCAGCCGCCCTCAGCCATCTCTCTGTACCCAACCCACAGACGACTTTCCGTGGACAGGAAGTCGGTCACCTATCATTCTGGTAGGTTACTGAGATGGATGGCCTTGTTGTTACTGCACCACTGTTACCGAGCAGACTAGGGCCCACCCACGTGAAAAGACCCAACGATGAATGCTGAAAGGAGCAGGTTTTTATTTACAATATTCCAATCCTGAGGGAGCCTAGAGCATTCATGCTCTGAGCCCGGTTTTCCCATGAGAACCAGCCCTTCCCTACTCTCCACCAAGCTGTAAGCCAAAAGCCCCCAAAGTTCCCCATGTTCTTACCTGTGCTTAACTGAGCTGCACAAACCGTTCTCCAGTCCCCCTGGAAGGTCCCAAAGTCGCCACACACACAGCAGCTCTCCCCTTCAGGATCTGGGGTACATGGTCATCAGCCTCCATGTCATAATCCAAAAACGGCACAAGTCCCGAGAGTCCAGGTGAGATCCAGATGCAGCAGGTCCGGATGTTGCAAGGAAGTCCTTTGCAGCTCCAGAGCCCGCTAGAGCAGGCAGGATCACAGCAGCAGCATCTCCTTTCGTATCAGTCCAGGCCGCACGGCCTCCTTCCTCACTGTAAACTACATAGCTGCTTGCTTACTTCTACCTCCTCAGTGCTCTCTTTCAAACCACATGGCAAAAATCCCTTACTACAGACAGCATGCCTCTTCCCTCACTGCTACTCTCCGTGTGCCCAAGAGCCCTTCTCCTTCCCAAACCACATGGTCAAGAACAAGAATGGCTGCCATGCTTGAATTTAAATCCTCATTTCCAACTCTTCCCACAGTGGGTTACATCTGCCTGTTCTCTGTACCTTCTGCCTTTCTTTGGCTGCCATTGTTAGTCTGCCCTGTGAGGCAAAGCGAACCACTCCCAGCTTCCAAGCTTCTGGCACAGGTAGAGCAAGCCCTGGCTACATCACAGGTTAAAGTCACACCCATCTCCCTCAGCCTCAGCGTGGCAAGCTCAGCTATTTAGCATAACTATGAAGCTAGCCAAGTTGCCAAAGATATGCAAAATAACTATAAATGGCTGTCCTCTGCTTCTCCCATCTCCCAAGCCAGATGAGGGGGGAATATTGCATTTTTTCTGGACCCCCCCCACAACCAGTATCACCATGGCCCAGCCTGTCCTGACCAACGCAGTCCCTGTGCCATTTCCGCCAGTCATCCTCACCAACACCCCTCCCCCGTCCCTTCCAAGCTTCCCTTTCCTCTACTCCCTGGAATTCCAGAAGCCCTGCCTACACTCACTCATACTGCCCACTCTCCTGGCCTTCCCAGCACCCCAGCTGGAGGGCAAGCTCCTGTGAGCTAAGCTAGGGCTTGGGTGCCTTTTGTGTCCCTCAGAGAACGAAGTATCGTGCTGAGGTGCTGTGAGTGACTGAGCCACTGAGCCTCCCTGACTGCCACGTCTTCCCTTCCTTCTCTCCTCCATCCTGCCTCAGGGATCCCACGTGGAGGAGTAGGAGAAAGCCATGACAGGGAGACGGAAAATGATCCTGGTATTGTTCTAAGGCCACAGCCTGTGGTTGTGGAAGGAAGCGAGGGGTGGGGGAGTTGGGCGATGGGGAAAAGTTAACAAGATTAAAAAAGCCAGAATAAGACCACAGCACAAACCCTGTAATTATGCTCCCAAATTTAATCAAAATGGCTCCCCACACTGGGCCTGTAACTATCTCACAGGCCCAGTCTGGTTCTACCCCCCAAGCCCATCACTTGAGTTACCGCAGAGCAAGGAGCAAGGGCAGGATCTGCCTTCCAGCACTACCCATCCCCTGGCCATCCCACCATGACAGGCTTACGGGGCTTCCCTTCGCCACTCCTCCCCTTCATGCTCCCCTCTGCTCCTCACCTCTGCCACCCTCTGCCCCTGCTACCCCAGCAATTTGGACTTAATCCACAGCCCTGGCCGGAAGCAGTGGGCCTGCCCTCCCTCAGGCAGAGGTCCCTCAGGGCTCTCCCAGAGGTGGTCCCTTCTCAGTCACCCCTCACCAGCAGATCTGGCCCCATCATGAGATGAGTTGACGTTCCTGAGAGCAGAGATTTTATCTTTACATTATTTCGGTCTCCCCTGGCACATGTAGGCTGATTCCTATAGCTGGAGCCATTGTGCTCACTGATAACCTTTCTGCTCCCCTGTTTCCCAGCCCCGCCTGTGGCAGAGTGGGGCCGTGGAACTCGTTCTGGACAATGGGGTGTGGCTTCCTGGTCAAAATGAAGAACGAGCATTTCTTCTCCACGCTGTCTTCCCCTGTCCTGGTGATCTTAGACTACGTGTATTTCAAGTGGTCTATCACCTACAAAACGAATAAGACAACCCAACCCATGTTGAAACTTCCAGGAGCATAAAACCATTCATCATTGTGTTATACCACTAAGGAGGTAGGGTTCATTTGTTACTGCGCCATAGCCCAGCCTGTCCTGACTAATACAAATCTATCACTGAGAGACTAGTGAAAATGTTTTCAAGTCACATCCAGTGAGATGCCACATCTCATTCTAGGTCAGGACACTTGAGCTCAAGTTCTGTCTATCTCCGCCAACTAATCGCTGTATAAATTGGGCAAGTCTCTTAACTTCTCTGGGCCTCAGCTTCATCATCATCTGTCATGTGGTAGGTGTCATTCATTAAATGAATGACATGGTGAAATGTCATTTTACCATGACATTGGAGAAATGGTGTCATTCATTAAAACAAAGAATATAGGAGGAGGATCAAGCTTGTGAGCAAAGACTTGAGTTCCATTGGGACCTGTTGGTGGAGCACTTTATGGACATAGAATAGGTCCGGGTCAGGAAAAAGGATGGGGCTGGAGGCACGATTGGAGGTAATAGGTAAGGATGGCAGTTGAAGTCTGGCTGGTAGAGGAGGAGGTTGCTGGGGGAAGAGAGTCAGACAAAAGAATAAGAAGAATGCTCTTTGCAAAGTAAAGATGAAAGCACTAGTTTCCAGAGAGACCATATAATTGCCCAAGGTCATGTAGCGCATTAGTGTCAGAGGGGGAGCTAGACCTCAGACCTCTTTCCTCTGATTCCAGGGCTCCATCTGTTCATCCCAGAGGAGCAGGAACCTGAGAGTATAAGGTGGGGCTCCCAGTGCATGCTGGGATAGCAGTCACCTGTGCAGCTCTGGTGACTTCTGTGCAACCCAGTTTCCCCAACTGTAGCGTAAAAATGGGAGTTGACTATTATTGTATAGGGCTTCCCAATTTACGAACCACCTTTATAACCGTCATCTCACCTGGCTCTCAAAGTGTCCCTTGGAGGAAGGCAGGGCACACAGGTATAGTAAGGTTCAGAGAAATGATGTGATTTACCAGAGCAAGTCCGAGTCCAGGTGTTCTGGCACCAACGTCAAGTCCCCATCTCACTGAGCTCCCTCCCCGGCTATAGTAGCCAGAGACTGACTAACCCCTGGCTGCAGCGAGCATGGGACACCCTTTCTTCCTGTGAGGGTCCAGAACTAGCGGCTTCACTGAGCCAGAGGCAAAGAAGAATTTGAATTTCAGAGGCTTTGCCTGTACAAAACTATCAGTGATCCTTTTCGACAGAACTGTACGGCGGGACAAACTTTGATTTACTAAACATCTGCTCCTCTTACCAGCCTGCAACGACCCTTTGAAGCCCCCAGGTGCACACCTCATCCCTTGCTCAAGATGTTGCATATCTCTAGATGCCCCTTTCTGGCTTCGAACCTCTCACAAATGCGGGATCTCTGACTCTCCCATGAACTTGGGGTTCCCATACACATGTCTGCATTACATTTGGTTATTTTCTCTTGCTCGTTTGTGCATGCCTATGAACCTTGAGAGCAGAGGAAGTTTTGTTTCTCCCATACATTTCCACTGGCCCTATTCACTGTCCCCTTTGTTTCTGCCATAGGCAATAGGCAGACCACTGTTAATGGACTTGATGTGTTTCTTGCTCACTGGAACTGACCACATGTGTCCTGGAATTTGGCTGGTGAGTCTGCAACAGTGAAAAGGTGATTGGAGGCCACTGTGAGGGATAATGTGATATCAAAGTTTCTTAACCTCACTGACAGAAGTAGGGAACAGCTCCGGGATATTGTGATATTGTGATTTATAATAAGAAATATATATTTGGTCTTGGTCCCATTGCTGGCACTGCTCGTAAAATCATTGCGATTGCTAGTGAGGAGAGTTGTAAAGATGTTTTTAGTTACATTAATAAAATGATCTTTGCAAAGCACCAAGGTAAACCAAGAATGGGGGCTGGTCACCAGGGGACCCAACCTTGTGGTCAGAGGGTTAGAACTTTTATCTCCACCCCCCACTCCCCACTTCAGGGAGAGGTGAGAGGCTAGAGATTGAATCAATTACCAGTGGCCAATGGTTTAATCAACCGCGACTCTGTAATGAAGCCCCCACAAAAACGCAACTGGCTAGGCAGGGTGCAGAGAGCGCATGGAAGCTCTGGGTCCCTTCCCTCACACCTGGTCCTGTGAGCATCTCCGTTTGGCTGTCCCTGATGTATATAACCCAGTCAGTACGATGTTTCTGAGTTGTGTGAGAGGCCCTAGCAAATTAACCAACCCCAGGAGGGGGCCTTAGAACCTCTGATTTATAGCCGTTTGGCCAGAAGCCCAGGTGGCAATCTGGACTTGTGATTGACATCAGAAGTAGGGTGTGGGAGGTGGGCAGTGTTGTAGGACTAAGCAGCACGTACCTCTGGGATCTGATGCTATTCCAAGCAGATAACGTCAGAATTGAGTGAGATCGCAGGCACCCCATTAGTGCTGGAGAACTGCTTGCTGGGGAAAACCCTCACATCTGAATTGTGTCGGAATCAGAGATGCTGGCCCAAGACCCAGCACAGCCGGGGTAAGGCTGGTCTGGGCCCAAACCGCCATGCAGGTCTTAGTGATTTCGGGGTTCTAGGGGGAAGACGGGCTGACTGTTCTCTGAGACAACACGGAAAAGTTAGGGCATTTTGTCAGCCAGCGGCTGAGTATTTCTATAAGAGCCTATTGTAGGAACAGCTCAAAGAAAAGAATAACAGTCAATCCCAATCCTTCCCACTCACTCATCCAACAAATACCAGTCAAATGTACTCCCTATCCCCACCCTCCGGAGGAGAGAAAAGACAGCAGGGGAGCAGAATGCAGAATTTCTACTAGAAGATCTGAAATCAAGGCCTGAGGCAACACTTTGCAGCTGTGTGGCCTTGGACTAGTTAGTAGGCCTCTCTGAGCTTCATTTTCAAAATAGAGCTAATAATACCACTCACCTTCCCTATCTCCCAGGGTGGTTTTGAAAATCAATAGAGACTTTCTGTGACAAAGTGGTTTGTGGGTTAAGAAGATAAAACAGCACTTAATTCCTCAGGCATAAGGTAGGCAGTGGAGAGTGTTGTTAGAGAGGCCCAGATAAGGGGTGATGAGAGAAAGGGGGTGGGGGTGAGGGAGAAGAAGGAGGGCAGAGAGAGAGAGAACATGCACAGCTGAGACAGTGAGGAAGGATAAAGAGAAGGAGGGAGGACGCTTAGAAATTACAGGGAGAGTATAATCCCAACAGGCAGAAATGGCAGCGGACATTCAGCAGAGAACAGAGTAAGCAAAGGTACAGAGGCCAGAAATAACAAGGCAATTTCCAGAGACAGTACAATATGCCATCAGTGTTTGTAGGGGCTGTAAGAGATAACATTGCAAGTATGTCTGGGGAGGAGACAGGGCACCTGGAACCCTAGGCAGAGGCCCTTGAACTTGATTTGGCAGGGGGAGGGGATGGTGTATGTAGTAGTAGTAGAAGCAGCAGTAGTCCTCCGTGTGGTCCTTGGACCAGCAGCTGCAGCTACACTTGAGAGCTTGTTAGAAATGCAAATTCTCAGGCCCTGCCCAGGCCCACTGAAGCAGAAACTCTGGGGGTGAGCCCAGAAACCTGGGTTTTATCAAGCCCTCCAGGGGATCCTGACAGCCAGTCAAGTGTGAGGCCCACTGGTGAAGCAGGTGCTGTCATCTCCCTGCCCTGCCCCCACCCTCCCAAGCCCTGCCAGCTTCTGTCTGCCACCGCAGGGATCGCTTCAGCTGTGAGTTCTAAGGCCACTGGAACCTGCCCTGCCCAGACACAAAACAACTGGGCTTGCCAGCAGTTAGCATCCCTGGGAAGCAGCTCTCGGTGCATGGTTGACAGGAGTTGGAGCAGCAGTGCCCCAGGTCCTCGGCTCCTCAGACAGCATGGCTGTGACGAGGCTCTATTTTCCTGGCAGGATGAGCTGTGGGGCCCACAGTGGTCACTGCAGTCGTGATGGTGACAGCCCCTGTCTGTATGGGATTCCTTCCCTCCATCCCCATCAGTGTTTTCTGGGACATTTCCCAAAGCAAGAACTGCCACTGAAGTCCTTGGTTCTGCTTCTGCAAAAACCCAAACCAAGATCCTTCCTGTGTGCATGTGTGTGCACGCGGGTATGGCGCCAGGGCAGGGGTTGAGGGGGGGAATCACTGACTTCCTGAGCTGGGGAATGGCCGGCAGAGGGACAGACCTGGGAGAGGAAGCACAGTGGCCTGAAGAGCAGACACAGGAGGAAGGAGTGCTGGGAGGATGCTGGGAAGAACACGGTGGGTGACAGAGGTATGGAGAGGAAGGGGCCCTAGGGCAGAGGTTATCTCCTCCTAATGGAAATTGCCAAGACTGGGTCATGACTGCGTGTGAGCCATGCAATACGGAGGAGACCAAACCTGGCTCCAGTGCCTTAATAGTATTCCCCTTTCATTGACAAAGAAACTGAGGCCTGACGGTTAAGTGGCTTGCCCTAGGCCTGGTCTCACAGCCAGTCCAAGATCTGGGATCAAAAGCCAGGCCTGCCAGGTCGGAGCTTGCTGTTTTCAAGTTACCATCATGAACGCATCCTCCAGGGATGTCGGACACCTGTGGCCATGACCGGTCCCGAGCGTGGCTTTGACTGTTGCAGCCCTGAAGAAGGCGTCATTCGCTCCGCTCAGAGCAGGGCATGTTCCTCACATGAGGGTTTCCCACACACCCTCCTCAGAACTCTAGCTCATCCCTCAAAAAAAATCAAGACAGGTTCTGCAGCAGGCAGCCGCCTTTGCCCCAGCTGGGAATCTGGGTTGGGGGCTTGTCCTTGTGGGGCCTTGGTTTCCTCTCTGTAAAACGGGAATAAAAATACTTCACGTTAAGCTCTTAAACTAGCATTCTTGTCTGTGTTGCCATTGTTCTCATCCTTGTTGGTTATGTTGCTAAGGGTCGAAACAGTCAGCCACAAAAGCATTTAATGAAATGCTCCTGACTCTGTCACTTATCATATTTGTCACCCAGCTAACAAGCAGCAGAACTGGGACTCAAAGCCAGGCCTGGCTGACGGAGGCCCAGGTGCTGAAGCCCCCATGATATGAAAGGGTAGTTTATAAATAATTAAACACCGCAACAGTCGCAGAGTTTTATTCAGCCTGTTGATTTTCAACCTCAGAACCTTCTTTTGAAATCTGCCTATTAACATGGCTCCAGAGGGTGCAGGTTGAGGACACTCCATGCGTCCCCCGTGGGGCCAGAGAAACAATGCCAGTGCATTTAAACAGCCCAGGGAATTTGGGTTCTGGGGCTGGCCCTTTTGCTATGTGCCTCTGTGATCCTGAGCGGGTCATTTTCTCCTCAGAACCTCAATTTCTCCATCTGCAAGTGAGCACACCAATTCCTCCCTCTCTTACAGGGCTGTGGGGAGACTCAGTTAAGAAGCATTTCTTGTCCGGCTTGTGCTGGGTGCTAGTGGGGAGAGAGACAAGTATGGGAAATGCCACCCCTTCCCCACCCTGGAAGCTGTAGCTCTTCCACTGGGGAAAGGAGGGGCGGTGTTGTTGGAGCACCTGCCAGTTGGGCACGGGGCTGAGGGCTTTACCCTCCTGTGATTTCTGCAACTGCCTGGTGAGGCGGGAAATATTATTCCCATTGACAGAAGACGATGATGAGGCTCCAGGGAGAAAGACAAGTTGCCACCGTTGGTAAAGCTAAGATCGAGACTCCTGTTGGTCTCCAAAGCATGGGCCCTTTCTGCCAGGCCACACCGCTTCTCACCTGGGGTCCCCCGACAGGATGGGCTGAACCCTCCTTGGGAGGAAGCCTGTGCCGCACACTCGGACCCAGGGTGAAGACCGTGCCCTGCAGAACAGGCAGCAATTGCGGCGAGACCGTGTTCAAGGCGGTGGCAACCTAAAAGTACCTGGACCTTCTGGTTGAGGCAAAAAGACCTCACAGAGGAGGACATATTTGATCTGGTTTTAGAGAATAAAGAGTTTTCCAAAGAAAAGAAAGTCTATCAGAAAAAAGGAGTTGCATAGCTAAAGCAGGCAGATGTCAAGCAGTTGGCCCTAGAGGAACTACGCAATGCATCCCAGCTACAGACAAATGGATAAGCCCTACCTCTTCAGCACTTTACCAGCTCTGTGATGTTGAGCAAGTTACTTGACCTTTCTGAACCTCAGTTTTTTTATTTTGTTAGATGAAATGGTAATACCTCAGTCATAGGGTTGTTAGATTCAGATGAGGTCAATGTGGAAGGACTTTACAAATGTTAGACTCATTTCATCTTTACAACCCTTTGCTCTGAGCTGAACGTGAGCCATTCCCATTTTTTTCAGAGGATCAGAGAGGGAAGAAACCTGCCCAAAGGTGCACAGCCAGAAGTGGCGGGTACAGGGTTCAAGGCCAGGCAGTTCCATTCCAGATCCTGCCTTCTTAACAACCTGCGATGTTAACACAAAACTTCTAAATAAAATATTAGCACAGCAAAACCAGCTTCGAATGAAAATATTTATGGGCCGCGATCAAGTAATTTTTATTCCAGGAATGTGGACATGATTCAATATTAGGAAATCTGTTAATATGAAACATTGTGTCGGTAAGTTAAAAAAGAAAAATCATAGGATATTTTAAAAGAAATAGAAAAGAGGATTTAATAAAATGCTGCCAAAAGATCTCCCTTAAATTTTTTAAAGTAAACTAAAAATAAGATACTTTTCTCCCTTAATGTAAAAAGAAAAGCTTTCTCCAATAGCGAACATAATACCTATTGGCAAACACTAGAAGTATTTCATCAAAACTGGGAAAAAGGCAATGATCCCTAAAGCACTCCCATTAGCTGTCACTATTGTGTGAGCCCTAGCAGATACAAGAAAGACAGGGAAAGATAAAAAGAGGTGTAACTAACTATTGGGAAGGAGGTCACCGGGTGGTACGCAGCGAGCCCTCACTGTCTCGGTAGGTTCCTGGGGACTGCCACGTTAACAAAGCAACGGAGAAGGAAACCGATTTCACCACAGGTTAACTGATGGAAACAGAAATTAATTTCTAGGCCATATTTCTGGTCACAAAAACATCAAAGACCAGTCTAAAGCACTTCTAATGTGAAACATTGAAATAAATAGGAGCTTTATGTACATTTAAGAAAGATTAATAAAAGCAGGAGAAAGATTTTCCAATTTACTTGCTCCGGGTCAGTCACTGGCAATCAGAACCTCTCCCAGGAGTTCAGGGTGCCAGGTGGGGCCCGCTAGAGACAGGACGCCCTTCCATCGCGGGGCCACTCCCACCCACACCCACTCGGAACTGTCACCTCACACACACAGCTTTGGGATGGGGAGGAAACCAGAAGTCCCAGAAAAAATCCACACAGACATGGGGAGAACATACAAACTCCTCCCAGACAGGGCTGTGGCCAAGACTCAATTGTTTTTTCTCACCCACATTGAACGAACAACACTATTTAAGGACCTGCTGTAATTGCTTATTTTTTTGAATTCTCAAAAGAAGAAAACCTGATAGAACCAATAATTACTCAAATGACTACATGCACGACAAGTACATATTTTTAAATATTACTTTTTGTGTGCACCAACAAAAAACAGAGAATATAACATTTGAAAAAAATAAGATGCCATTCACAACACCCACAAACATTGTAAACGTGAATGACCTTAGCAGTGAACGTGTCAGACACCATGAAGAAATGAGGACATGTTTCAGAGACACAGAGCCTTGAGTAAACGAGAGATACAGCCTACTCCCAAAGCAGAAGACTTAGAGTATAACGATGCTCATTCTTCCCCAAATTGATATTGTATTCAATGCATTTTTGAAAACTATGGTATCAAGGCCTTGATCAAGTTATTCTAAATTTCTAAATTATGGTAGATTTCATCTGGGAAAATGAAGAGGCAAGACTTCCCAAGAAGATTTTGGGAATTAAGTGCAATGAAGGGATACTTTCCCCTCAAAAAAAAAAAAAGCAATATAATCCAAAGTTATAATCATTATAAAACAGTATGATTATAGCACAAGAATTACTAGATAGATCCAAGGATGTGAAAATGACCTCAGCTGCAGGCCTTAGGGTGTAAATGTCACTGCACACGGAGTCAGTGGACAGCGAGGTGGGGAAGGAGCCGCGCTGACTGGCCCGGGTGGAGGCGTTCGGTGAGCTGGCTACAGAACAAAAGGAATTCAGATCTTCCTATCAGCCTTGGCGCCAAAATACAGTAGGATAAAAGAGTAACACACAAAACCAAAGCCATAAAGATCTAGCAGAAAACAAAAATAAACGTTTATCAGCTTTTGTAATGGGGACAAAAAAGTTCTAGAAGTATAGAAGTATGAAAGCAGAAAGATAAGAAAAATTCATGCATCTCACCAAAGAAAAATTGAAATCATCCAAACTCTCTCACACACTATAAACAAGACCAAAAAGGCTCATCACAAATTTAAAAACATTTGTAATAAATAAATAAGAAAGACCAATCTTATTATACAAAGATGTAATCAAGAAAAAATTTAAATACTAATGGGAAAATGAACAACATATACATAGAAAACTCACAGGAGAAATACAAATTAGTGACTAGAAAAATGCAAATAATTAAAAATGTCTTTCTTGTCTAATAAATAAATATTGTGTAAAGTACCATAAGTAATTTTGAAACCATGCTTAAACTATTCAATTACCAAAGACTTTAAAGTGTTATATTCTATGCGGACATGGGTATGAATCAAAAGCACCTTCAACCACTGGAAAGCAATTTGGTGTTATATTTTAAGAACCCTATAAAAAGTTCTTTCACACAGCAAATTCCCTTTTAAGAATCTAATTGTCAGAATTTGTGGCACAAACTTATATATGTAAAACTATTCTTGTCAGAGAACTATTTACGATAGCCAAACTTTGGAAACCGCACACGTGTCTAGCAAGATAGCATTGCAGGGGATTGGTTTAATAACTTATAATATAGTCACACAATAGAATATGATATAGTCTCTTTAAATAATGCCCTTGAAGAAGATTAAATGTTATGTAAAAAGGAAATGTGCCAATAAATTATTTGGTAAAAAATACATTCATATATACAGTAGGATTCAAATTTTTGAATAGTTAATACAAAACAAATACTTTGAGGATTATAAATTGTTTTTCATTATTGTCATTTCTGTCTACATTTTTCATATTTTTAACAATAAGCGCACACGATTTTTTAAGCGTATAGGTCATCCCCTGACCTGTAATTGTGTGATAAGATGAGCCTTCGACAAGCCCTAGGTCCTCTGTGGTTTGCGTTGTTGTTGTCACCACCAATTTCCTGGTGACATAACAAGCGTCTGGGCGAGACCCTCCTGAGCTGTCACTCACACACGGCCAGCCCCGGCTTCGGGACCCCACTCATGCAGCACGCGGGCCGGAGGCCTCGCCCACTGCTGAGAGGACAGCTGGCTTTAGTTGGCTGCTCCTCGCTGTCTTCCCTCTGCCCCTGCTCCGAGCTCATTTGCTCTTCTCTGCAGAGGTAACAATCACTGCTGTTACCACTGTCTCAGGGAGGGAACACAGAGGGACACATGCACCCTTCCTTGACCTCATCGAACGGCAGCACCGGCCTGACTCCCGTTTCCCTGGTAGGAGAGGTGGCCCCGGATGTCAAGTGACGTTCTTCCTCCACCCCCGCCGGCCATCGGACCGAGCGCCTTGCTCTGCCCTCCAGTCCGTGGGTTGCCGCCTTGTTCTATACACTCAATGCCCCTCACCCTTTACCGGCCACCTCTGTAATTTTCCAAACATGGAAGGGGGAGACCAAGGTTGCAGCTTTGGTTCTGCTGTCACTTCCCTGGGTGACCAGAGGCCAGTCACCTTCCCTCGCAGATCCTCAGAATTCCCATCCGGATGATGGCCCAGCTGGAAGAAACGGCCTCTGCGGCTCCCTCCAACACCAACATGTTAAGAGGAGCAGTTCCTCAGGGGAGGGCAGCTCTGGCTCTCCCTGAGTGCTGACGAGGTACCCACAGCAATAAAAACCCAAAAATGTCCGTCCTACTGATGGCTGTGGTATGAGATGTCAGGTGACCAGGATGTCCCTCACTTGGAGAAAAGACAAGGAGAATGCTGTGGGTGCATGTTTTAGAAGACTGTAGACATTGGAAAAATACATAGTATTTTATTTAAAAAAGTAACGAACCAGAATGAAATCAATAGCCCTGTGTATCGATGCACTGAGCCGAATCTGTATGGAAAGAAGGCAGAGGCTTTCACTGCGGGCACGGGCAGCAAGGAGGAGGAGAGCCCCCGACCGCCTCACTCCGCTGGGTCTTAGAGCATGTCTGTTTGTTTGTTTGCTTGTTTGCCAGACACAAGTTTGATAAGAAGCTGTCCTAGTTTCAACAAGAGAACCTGAAGGGACAACATGATACCACCGGACAGAAACCTTTTGAACTGTTGGATGAATCTCACCTTGGGTTCTTACCTGTCTGGGCTCCTCTGCTTCACGGCAAACTCTACCCGAGCTCCCTTCGAATCTGCTTGGAGACGTGCTTCCTGTCCTTCCAGCCCGGCCCCCTGCCCCAGCGCTCACACAGCATGCCTTCCCTTCCCCATCCCCAGGGAGCCATCCCATAGGACCAGCTCCCTGAGGAGACAGACCCCTCCGCTGAGACTGCTAAGGCTCTCATGAGATTTTACAAGGGGAAGGAGAGGGGGGGCGTAGAGAGGTGTCCGGGGAGCAACAATGGCAAACGTAGCTGGCTCCTCCATAAGCGCAATGGAAGCCCCGGGAAAGTAAGGCAAAACCAGCCCTGCTGGCAAGCGTGGCCTCCAAGACTGCCAGGGCTGCAGTCTCATGTGTTTTTTACATTAAATGGGCTTAAAAGTGCCAGCTTTGCTCATGAGTTAATGTTCCTTTCAAGGCAGCTTAGACAAAAACAGCAGAAGTGCTTTAAGAACTCCCTGGGCAATAAGGAAAGAGAGACAAAAAAGGAAAACTTGTTCGAATCATGGGTGGGGCACTGGGGAAGAAAAGGGCAACTAAAGAAAACAGAGGTCATTTGCAAGTTTCTAGTAATGGAATTACTAGGTCAAAAAGTGGAAGCATCTGTAAAGTATGCCTTCCATGTTGCGCAGGCGCTGTGTGAAACGGTGAAATGATTAATAGAATCCACCAGCACTGACTGACTATGCCGGTCTCACTGCTACCTTGCCAGCATTTGGTGGTAGTTTTAAGATTGTTTTTGCTTGTTTCGTAGACAGAAAGTCAACTCTTCTACCTCTTGTTGTGCTCCGATCAGCAAGCTTTCTGGGAGCAGCACTAAGTCTCGGGCACTCGATTTGCCCCAGGAAGTGCTGAGATGGTAAGGTCAGGGTCCTCACTCTGAACTTCCGTGTACTCTAGCTGACAAAACTCAAGGAACAAATGCACCTCGGAGGCATAACAGTGCAAAGTGTCAGGGAACAGTCAAGGCTGGGAGCCCAGGGCCCAGAAGTGGCTCAGGCCGAGCTCCCCTCCCTGGCTTGGGGCTCCAAGGCTCCAGAGAGCTCATGAGTGCCTGCCCAATCCACAGGCCTGATCTTCTCCAAAGGGGTCAGCTTCCCAGGCTCCAGCCTACCAAAATGTGCCCTGACTGCACTCTCTGGGAGAGAGAGCCAACCCTCCATGAACTCCCTCCCTAATTCTGCAGAACAATTGGAGCTGAAAGAAGGGGTGCAGAAAGCGCCAGGCTGGGAGCCATGAAGCTGAACTTCGAGTCTCAGCTCGGCCCCTAGCACGCTAGGTGGCCTTGGCAGGCCTCGCCCTTCCTCTGAGCACCAGTGTCTTGCAGAACATACTCACATGTACATGTCTAATACTTTTTGCCCTCCCCTTTGGGGAAGAGAACTTTATCCTCAAAGAAATAGGGCTCAGATCCAAAGTAACAGACTATTTACTTTTAGAGACAGGGGAAGGGAGGAAGAAAGAGAGGGAGGGAAACATTGATGTGAGAGAGAAACATAGAACGATCACCTCTCACACATCCCTGACTGGGGGCCGGGCCCACAGCACAGGCATGGGCCTTAACCAGGAATTGAACTGGCAACCTTCTGCTCTGCAAGACACTGCCCAACCGACTGAGCCACACCAGTCAGGGCAACTATCCACATCTTCAACCTAAACCAAGGGAGATGGTTTCTAAGAGAAAGATGTCAAGGAGGGTGTTTCTATGAGACGTTGCCTGAGAAGAACGGGCTAGATAAAAGTACCTGATAATTGTCGATCCCCTACCATGTGCTCATTACTGGTTCCCTGTGGAAGGATTCTGGCAAGCATCATCTTTAATCCCACCACGACCCCGGAGACAGCCATTCTTATCCACATGTTTCAGATAAGGAAACAGAGACTTTGAGATGAAATTACTTGCCCAGGACCCCACAGGCAGAAAGTGGCAGGTGAGTCACAAACTCGATTCACCTGCCCCCAAAGATCGTGCTCTTTTCTGAGTGAATAGAACAGGCCAGACACTCACCAAGCTGAATCTGGCCCACGGACATAGACACAAGGTCGGTCCAGAAAAAGCCCAACCATTGCTAATACAGTGAGAACAGTTTGCACATCAACATAACCTGGCAGCCAAGGAGAGTGGACTGGAACGTGCATGTGTGAACAATGATGACTTCACTGCACTAGTCAGTGGGGGAGGTAGACACTGCTGAGTGAGCTTGTGTACTGTGTGGTTATCATTTTCAAAATGACTGAGCAAGTAAAGCAATGAATCTGCATTCAATATTGCATTAAGTTTGAACATTCCTCTGCAGAAACTATTCAGATGATTAAGAAGGTGGTGGCTATGGGCAACTGGTGATTGGCAGCTTCATCACAACAACACACCCGCTCATGCATCACATCTCGTGCAGAGTTTTTTGACAAAACATCAAATCACCCAGGTGACTCAGCCCCCCCTACAGCCCAGATTTGGCACCCTGAAACTTCTGGCTTTCCCCAAAATAAAATCACCTTTGAAAGGGAAGAGATTTCGAATAGTTGGTGAGATTCAGGAAAATACAACAGGGCAGCTGACGACGACTGGGAGAACTGTGTGAGGTCCCAAGGTGCCTACGCTGAAGGGGACTGAGGTGTTATCATCCTATGTGCAATGTTTCTTGTATCTTCTTTAATAAATGTCTCTTCCATAGTATATAGCTGGATACTTTCTGGACTGACTTCATATGTCACTGGGCCTGAGTAAGTCTTCAGAAATTGAAAATTTTTACAGAAATTCAGCTTCTGGATTGGAAAGTTGGGAAATCTGGCAACATGGGTCTTGTTCTGTGGCGACAATGATCTGCGGTTTCATGAAGGCCCCTTTGGTCAAGGCCCTCACCAACCAGGTTCCTCTCCCACATGGCAACTGGCCCAGGGGCTTTTCAGGGGCACTGAAAACCCCCGGGCCCCTCCAGGCGCTGCCGCACCTGTGACCCCTGCCTGGGGGGATAGTGCTGTCTCCGTCTCCAACTGTGGGTAGAAGTTGGAGAATCAAGACCAGAAAAGTGTTCTTCCATTTACGATTCCCTGAGCTTTCTGCCTCCTCCTGCTCCTCCTCCCCTTCCTTCTCACCCCCCCTTTCCTTTCCTTTCTTCTCCTCCCTAATCTTGCCTCTCCTAGTCACAGCTTCACTCCTGGTGCACTTTCTGTACACGTACCCACACACACAGCCTACACGCTTTTCTATGGCATGTTCTAGTCTTCCCAGTGAGGCTGCAAAACCTGTGCGGAAGGGGCGTCTCTCGTGTCTGCACACACGAGACCTGGCGCAGCCCTGCACTTGCTGTCTCCCAGGCGGGAGGAGGTCTCATCACCTCTGCTGTCCAGGCAGAAACCGGTCTGGCTGGGGAGGAGCCACGTATTGGGAGGAGACCCAGCTTCTATGCAGCTGTCCTAAATCATCCCCCCACCCCCCGCTCACCACTCCAGTGCTCCTGGGGCACCTGTGCTGATGAGTGAGGTGTGTGGAGACCCCAGGGGCACCAGCTGAGTGCCCTTGCTAGGACTCTCTCCCCATTTATGCGGGGAAGTCCTGGAGGAACCTGTGAGCTGGGGCCCAAGTCAACGTGCCTGGGACCCTTGGCTGTGTGTGTACAAGCCACCCCACCAACCTAGCCCCTGCCAGGAGAGTTTAACCCTGTGGGATGATTATCTGAGCCCTCCCACCCGCCGGCATCACTACAGGAAAGCCTGGATTAGCAAAGTCACTCTCTTCCCAGGTGCAGGTCAGAGAGCTCAGGGCCTGGGGATGGACCAGGCTGGGGTTCATGCCAGAGCACTGTCACGTGATGCTTGGGTGGCCTTCTGCACGTATCCACCTGCGGAACACCGTGACCAACCCTGGGGAGGCCGCCCAAGAGGCAGCCTTAAAACAGTGCCTGGGATGGAAGGCATCAACTTTTCTCATTAAAATTTATCGAATGGGTTTTCATTCAATGGCCTTTCAGTTCACAGCAGAATACTCAAGAACAAATTCTAGTCATACAGCAAAGGACTGAGTGTGGGATTCTGGCCTCACAGTAGAGGAGCAAATGAACCGCCCCAGGTAATAATAATCGCCATCCCTGAGTGGCTGGTTAAGTGACAGGAGCTCTTCCTATATTTTGTCACTTTAATCTTCCCAAAGCCACAAGCCCCTAATAGAGTGATGGCAGGAGCATCGGTATATTTGTTCTACGGGTGAGAAAACTGAGGCAGAAAGAAATATGATAATGCCAAGGTTCCCTGGCCAGCCAGTGGCAGAGCTATGATTGGGAGAAGCAGCCTCACTCTGGCCCCCCACAAAGCATCTCTCCTTGTCCCCTTGTCTTACTGAGGGGGCCCTTCCTGCCCTCTGTTCTGTCCCCTAAAAAGAGACCACGTGAGCCGTGACCCATGGACCGTACCTTCCAGACTTATTCCTTGGGCTCCACGGGAAGGAGCCCTCAAATGTAATGACAAGTGGAGACAAAGCGAGAAGTGTGCTTGTGTCCCACTCAGCTGCAGAGGCAGCGCGTCCCAGCAGTCAGCGCTGAGCAGGGGGAGCTGGCTGAGGCAGCCCCGCGGGTGACAGCGCTGTCCCGCTCCCCAGGCCTCAGGCTCTGAGGCTGTGAGGCGGGGCTGCCCTGCTCACCACGCCTGCCGAGAGCAGGCATTGTGAGTTCTGGACAAACCGGAGGAAAGTGTGCAGAAAGCCAGGTTTCTCCAGAAGACTTCAGAATACCCGAAGAGTATTTATCATGCTACAACTTTGTTTTATATTTCAAATCTGTGCCTAACTAGTATTCAACATGCTCTCTGACAGTAATTAAATCTGTTGTCACTGACAGAAACCTGCCTGGTTCAGCAAGCAAACTACACTGATTGTCCCCAGCGGAGCTGTGTTTGCTGTCAGTGCTGAACCACGGTGCGCCCTTGTCATCGGAATCAGACAGAGCGACTTCCTGGAAAAGGTGCCCATTTACTCAGCGACTCGTTGCCCACTTTAAAGGTCAGCTTGACGTGGTGGTATCTACCACTCCACACAGCGTTTTCTTCTTTCAAACATGCTTCCATATCATTTGAAAGGAAGGAGTCCCAAAATTCATGAGAGAAAAAAGTGTGTGTATATAAAACAACTTACAACGATCCATCACACAGGCCTAGTTTACACTAACCACGAGCTATTCTGAAAAAAATTTGATTCATGCTAAAAATGGTTACATTGTGTTATGTAAAAAGTTTATTTTACATAAAATTGGGAAAATCATTAGGTATATACAAATTTTAAGTGAGTTTGCCTAGGTGGTACTCCTTCAGGACACATTTGGAGGAACCAAGTTTTGTTTATTTGGGACAAACAATCAGTCGATCGTTCCACAGGACACAAACACCATTGTATAAGGATGCACACTGAGGGTGGTAGCACAGACCTCGGCTTCCAGTGGGCTCGCAGCCCACCCGCCCTCCTCCCACCGTTCTCAGTCAGCTCCTCCTGCAACCTCTGGAGGCCTCCAGCGCTTGCGGCACCCTCTTTCCTTTGGCTATTGCAACGGCGGGCATTAGTGCCACCATGCACAAATGGCCACGCTCCAAGTAAGCCAGGCACACGAGTACTAGCTCATAGTCTCGCTTTAAAGTTTTGAAAAAAGAGACTGTTTAGACACATGGTATACACCACACAAGCCTTCTTCTCATGATCAGTCAAAAACATCTAGTCCATTACACTCTAGGAAAGGGAGCTGCTTTGGAAGAAAACAGCCAAGGCAGAGGCCGTAAGATGTTCATGTTCCAGCCCGGACTCCGGGCACTGGTTTGTGTTTGGAAGTCCCAGGACCTGGGAAGAGGGACCTTCCTCAGGAACAGAGTGCCGACTCCACAGTCAGACTCTGGGTTCAGATGCTGGCTCTGTCATTAGCCGTGTGACTTTGGGCAAGTTGCTTAGCTTCTCTGTGCCTCATTTCCCTTATTTAGAAAATAAAGGAAACAGGACAATAGCTTTATCAAGACTCCAGTTTCACACGAGCTCTGGTGGGTCTAGGGCAGGCAGTGGCCAATCCTTTCTGTAAAAGGCCAGACGGTAATTTTTGTGGCATTAAGAGCCGTACGTGCAGTCTCTGCTGCAACCATTCAATTCTGCGGTTGTAGTGCAAAGCAGCCCTAGACAATATGTGCACAAACAAATGTGACTGCATTCCAGTAAAACTTACCAAAAAAAGGTAGTTCGTTGGATTTGGCCTGCAGGCTATTGATTGCCGATCCTGGTGTAGAGAACATCAAAGACAGAACAGGGGAGTGGCCGTCAGAACAGAGAGCACAGCCAACAGAGGAGGGATGAAAAAGTTCTGAGCGCTTGAAAAGAAAATCGAGGAGGCAAAAGGACCGGTGAGCTCCCCCCACACCATGCTGGTTGCCTCTTGCCATCCCCCAGCCTAGAATGCCTCCGATTCTTCCAGGTCCCAACTGCTAAGGGCCTCTCCCATCCCATCCATACCCTTGAGGAGGGTAGGGACCAGGGTAGACCACCTGAATGTAAAATGTTTGATAGAAGTACCATTGTCCAAAGGCTGAATCAGGACCAAGGTTCCAGACCCACCTCTGCTGTGAACTTGCTGTGTGACCTCCGGTCTGTGGTCACTGGGGCAGCTGCAGCCCCAGGGTCTTCCCTAGGAGCCAGAATTTGCTGTAGAGGGCTCCACAGGGCGAGTGTGGGGACAGGAGAGCTGTGCTCAGTCTGTGCATTCCCTATCCCGCCCTCCTGCTGGCCCCCCAACTTTTCCCCAGTGCTAAGGCGCGCAGTCCAGTTCACAATCCAGGACCCCTGCCTGAGTCTGCTTTTTGCCCTTCTGTGCATCAGATTCTTCCATAGCCAGAGGACCTGTGAGACCAGCTAGCTGAGCCTCTCATTTTTTCAAAGGAGGAAACTGTGGCCCTGGGAGGGAAGGCATTTCCCCAAGTTTTCACAGGTAGCCATCCTGACTGCCAGCCTGTGCCCTGCCTGTGTCCCTACCTCTGAGGAAGCCACACCCTCAGTCTCTGCCAAATGCAAACCACAGGACCTCTGTGGGCCCAGGCAGGGCCACCACTGGCACAAAAATGCCTCTCTGAGAATAATAAAAAGTACCCACCCTTCTCCGACCACACAGCCCCACACCAGCATGCACCCCACGGCATGATGGGCCGGTGGCAGGAAGTCAGGCCGCCTTTGGCCCCACAGTGGGATGCTCTGTGCAGCGAGCCCCTGCACAGCCTTACCTGGAGGCCCCGGGCCACGTACCAGTGCACGTCCAGTGTCACACTGGAAATCTGGACTTGAACTGAGATCGGCAGTTTATCAATGTTGCCGATGGATTCCTTTTTTTTTCCTTTTTAAAATACAATACAGGCTGGTCCCATGCAGACCTCACAGGACGAGGCTGTGGGATGGCAGATGTTGCCATGTCCTCCACACAGTACACATGTGAGATGACAGACAAGTGACTTGTCCAAGGTGACACCTTGAGCCAGTGACAGGCTGTCTTTCCTGTTGCCTGTGACCCACACTGTGCCTGCATTTCACACGTCAGCGTGAATTGCACACGCACCTCCTGGCCTGGCCCGGTCCCCAGTTGATATTTTTACCAAATGTCACAGCAGTTTGCAGGCAGGCCCAGGGTCTGGCTTGAGCCAGTAAGTTATGACCGCTTGCCAGCGAGCTGTAAACAGGACTCTGATTAATGAATTCCTTAATGGTGGGGCCTTGCGTGCAGACGTTGTCTGAGTGTCACCCCCGGCAGATAAAGGGGAGGACTTGGCCGGCCAGTGGGAAGATTTGTGTCACGTCTTTGCCGCAGAAAGGGAGCTCCAAACCCGCCGGCTCCGCGTGCCTCAACAATCACCCCTCCCTCACTGCGGCTCGTGTGCCTGCCCGGCTGAGTTCAAGCAGCTGACGTGTGCGCGGACCAGGGGAAATAATTGATCCTCGGGTGAAAATAGAATTAGCTGGCTGGCCTCCGAGGTGATCTCAGGAAACTTGAAAATGCCCTTTTCTGAATCCAAGCAATGAGCTGGAAAGCCTTCTCCCCCACGCCGCCTGCCTTGTGTCTGCTGTGACCCTGAGACCTGAGCTCGACCTGGAAGTTCTGGGTCACCAGCCTTCTCGGTTGGAGATTGGAAACTCAGGCAGCAACAGCCAGACACAAACGCGTCTAGACACCCCAAGTATTGGGAAAGAATGAAAACACAAGAAAGTCACCGACCAGGGGGTGGGTGATCTTGCTGTGTGACCTTGGGCCAGCGTCCTGACCACTCTGGACCTGTGTTCTCTTCTGTGAAACGAAAGGCCTGGAGCACACAATTCACTAGGCACTCCACGCGGCAGCTGGTGAGATCAAAGCTAAGTCCAGAACAGGGCGGGAAGGAAACGGCATGTGTGGCCTGCTGCCCCTCCCCCTCCAGGGCCAACGGCACTGGTGGATACTGGCTCTCCCGGCCCCTGAGCCCGGCCGGCCTCACAGCCCCGTCTGTGTAGGACCCAGGCAGCCGGCACCACCCTCTCACAGCCGGCAAGCGTGAAAAAGTGATTTGCCGCCCCCACACTGGAATATTTGCCTTTTCTGTTTTCGTCTAAGAGTGGCAGCTGGTGCAGTTTGCAGGGTGTGTGTGTGTGTGTGTGTGTGTGTGTGTGTGTGTGTGTGTGCAGAGACCTGGATAACTTGTGGCTCTGTAGGAGGCTCACTCGGGTGGGGTACCAGGCCTCTTAGAGTTTCCTCGACGTCCTTTCCTACCTTGAGTTCAAGGGTAAGAGCAGTCTGTTCATTGTGGTATCAGTGGGCATCTATGTATTCGCCTCGTGCAAAGCTCCTTACGGCCCTTTCTCACTCAGGCGTCATAACACCTGATGAGGGGACTCCTATTGTGCCATTTTATAAAGGAGGGTATTGAGGTTCAGACAAAGTGAAAAAGGCCAAGTTCACAACTAGCAAGTGACCCAACAGTGAACCCGGGCATCGTGTGACAGATTCACTGTATCCATAAAGTTTTTGAGTCTCCTATTAAGAGGTGGAATCTGTCCCTCCACCCCTTGAGTCAGAGGGATATTGTGGGAGCTCTGCCTCCTGGGTTTCACAAGACCTTATGGCTTCCGCTCTCGACCCCGGGGATGCTGCCCTGAGACGGCTGCTCGACATAAGGGAGGATAACGGGACAACCGGGGAACCGAGGCATAGCTGGCACGGGGCATGCAAGTAATGCCGCAGTGGACCTTCCAGTCTTGCAGTTCCTGAAGCCGACCACCCAGCTGAATGCACTTGAGTGAGCGAGCCCCGGAGAAGCCAGCAGAGTCATTGCCAGCCAACTTACAGGACTGTGAAAAGTAAACCACTTAGTTTTTAGAGTAGCTTGTTATGCAGCAATAGCTAACAGATACACAGTGAATACTGTGTACTCTGAAAATTGTTGGTGTACTTCACAAGAGGCAATACAGAGGAAGGGCGTGGAGCCAGGCAGCCTGGCTTCAAACTCAGCTCTACCTTCTACTAGCTGTGGACTCAGGCAGGTCAATGTACCTCTTCATGCCTTGCTTTCTCCCTCTGTAAGATGGGGATGACGATCGTACAGTTGTCTTACTGGATCATTGTGGTGATTTAACGAACTTCCAGAAATATATATGAAGTGCCTAGAAGAGTACCTGGCATGGTGTGTTCTCGGACGTTTTCCCTAGAAAAAGGAAATTCCCAGGCCCGTAGGCAGTCAACGTCACTTGTCCAATAAGGGCTTTTGGGAACTGTGGCAAGAATCCTGTCTCTTAAATCCTCAGTTCCTCAGAGAGATTGAACCAGAAGCCCCCAGTGGGACATTGAGGAATTTCCTCCAACCTTAAATGACATGCAGACTTGCATGAAGGCCCTGGAGGTAAAATGCTATTGGTTCTGTTTTCCCAGATGAGAAAACCAAGGACCAGAGAACAAAGCTGGCCCTCAGCCAGCTTCCTAATTCCCGGTCCAGGGCTCATCCCTCCAGCCCACCAGGCCTTTCATCCTGGTGCTGAGGCAGGGGTAGGGGTTTTCCGCGGGGCCCACCTCCCAGCCTCCTGCTGGGGAAACAGGCAGGTTCTCTGGGATTCAGTGACCCAGCCCTCCTCGGGGTGGTGTGGGAGGGCGGCGGGGAAGGCCAGCCTCCCTCCGAGGCATCCTGTCACCAGCAGCCATCGGAAGGAGGGTGGGCCACATTCCACAAGCGGCAGATGTGTAGGCACATCTTTAAAATGGGGTTTCTGCCAGCTCTTTGGTTCTGTCCATCTCCAGGTCCCACTATCCTTGGTCCTTTGTTCCTGGTCATCCAGCATCCTCTCTCCTTCAATCTCTACAAGGACACCCTTCTCTCTTCCCTATTTCAGTGGGCTCAGCACCAGGCAGGGTGGAAACAAAACCTAAGATTCACTGAATACCCAGTATGTATCTGGTACCATACAAACATTCCCCTCTTTTAACTAACACAACAAATTCACAAAAGATGCGAGTTACCCCGCTGTCGCAATACAGGAACAGGGGCCCCAAGAGACTTGCTCAAGAAGAGACCTCTAGTAGGTGTCACAGCTGGGATTTGAATGCAGACCCTCTGACCTCAGAGCTGTAGCCCTTTCCACCACCCACCTGCATCCCCCGGGGAAGCTGGGAGCTCCACATGGAAACTCCAGTTTGGAAACAGCCAAGTGGAAACTGTGCTAATGAAAGGAGAGAGTGAGCCGGGCTGGGCCCCCAGGGCTGCTTCCTCATCAGCTGAGCCCCAGGGAGAGATGTTCCCAGCATCCTCAGCAGCTAATTATCAGCTTCACTTTTTCCTTTCCCTGCTTGGATGTTTCCAATGCCCTCATCTGTGCTCCACACTCAGCCTGCAGCGCACGACTCTGCCTTGGAGCTGGGAGGGCTGGGGGCAGGTGCTGAGAAGGAGCCCGCAGGGCCCCCTCATAGCCCCTAAGGCTCCGGGAAGCTGCCTGGGTGGCCACTCCAGGAGGCAAGAACCCCTGTGGGCTCCCCGAGTGGCTGAATCCATGGTCCTCGAGGAGGGTTAATAAATTGACACCATTGCATGCTCTGATGTTCACATCTATGTCTCATATAATCCGTGCAAACATCTCACTGTCATCCTGACTGCTAATGCCCACTGTGTGCCCTCACTGTGCTGACTGCATTCACTGTGGGGTGTCATCTGTCGTTCCCTCAAACCTCCAGAGAGAGCTTCCAGGAGGCCTGTGCCTCAGGTGTTGTCCAAACCCCGGATGTGGCAACTGGTGCCCGAGAAGGCTAAATGACTTTCCTTTAGCAGGCGGCTGTGACAGAGCTGCAAGCTCAGGTCCCCTTGGCCCCTGAGCCAGAGCCCTTAAGCATGTGCTGCCTGTGGTGTCGATGGGGAGGGAGACATCTCACTCTCCAGAAAGAAGGGCTCTCGGGGCAGCACTGTTCTGAGTGTGGCTCTCAGCGCGACCCGGACCTCACTGGGGCTGATCCCCCTCACCCCTGCCTGTCCTCAGGTCTCCCCTGGGTTGCCGTGGCCTATCTCAAGGCCTGTGGGATATTGGTAGAATGTCTGCCTCCCTGGTCAAGCCTGTAACTGGAGACCTTCCACTCTCTCCCACGCCTTCTCCTCTCTCACTGCCTCACGGACCCACCCCCCCCCACCTGCCTTTGCCTTCCCTCTGTCTCAACTTTCCTCTTCCTCATCCAGTAATGGAAGGACACAGCACTTCGGGTCACGAGAATCAGGGCCCAATGTCTGATCCCCACTCCACAGCTGGGTGACCTGGGACAAGTCACCAACAAGCCCCTCAGCCATTTAGAGTCCAGGGGTGTTGGTGAGGCCAGCTAACATTCGGGAGCCCCACTATGTGCCTGGGGCTCCTTAGGAATCTCTCTGCCTATTTACCTTTTGCAGTCTGCCAAATGGACCTGAGTCAAGACAGGAGTGGAAAGGGGTTCACCCAGTGGACACATGGACTGTACCCATTTTTTAAATAAAGAAGAAGTGAAATCACTTGCTGCCCTGAGACGGCTGCTTGCTTAAATCATTTGCTTAAATACCCCAGGGCTAGTTAGAATTCAGGTCCAAGTTCAAACCAGCGCTATCCCAGTGCAGTCTGTGTCCATCCACCCATTTAGTGCTTGTACTCCCCGAGCCCTGCTCTGCACCCGGCACCTCGCCAGGCAGAGGATTAGCAAGACATTTTAAGGGACAGCCTTCCCCCGCAGGTGAAACGGGGGTTGCAAGGACCAGAGGAGGTCCTGAGTGGGAAAGCACTTGTAAATAACAAAGGACAGTGCATGCCCACCTTTCTCTCTCAAGACCTGCCTGTGCTCAGCCACACAGAGGGACCTGGGTAAACAGAGACCAGAAGTTAATGGCAGATCCCTACTGTACCACCAGACTACCCAGGAGTTTCCTCCTCCAATCTTCCTGACACCCAGGTGTAGGATGAAGATTAAATTAACAGAGGACCTGGGGCTTGCTCCAGACCCCACCTTAACCCGTTCCCTCCAGGCCCAGGGACATGCTGCTCCGAGAAGCGCCCATGCCTTCCCCAGGCCCATCGTCCTGCTGGCCCTGCCCTGCAGAAGCCCTGTGCTGTGACAGAGCCATAAGGAGAACCCTGCCAGGGCAGGGACAGTGCCAGGAGGAAGCCTGCAGCTTGTGCCAACCCTGGGAGCAGGATGGGAGGTTATTTTTAGAGGCGGCCTGATGGGGTAGCCGTCTGTCCCACTTCACAGTGACACGGAGATGCCCTCTGAAGAAGGAGAGCAGCTTGCAGTCCAACACAGCCTCTCCCGGCCTTGCCAGAGCCCGGGCAAAGCCACCTCATCCAGGGGGCCTTCCTTGGTTCCTGCAATTTCCAGTGGCCCCTTATTCTCAATTTTGTAGACCAGGAAGTTGGAGATGGCAAAGTTACCTTTGCACGTTGATTGCAACATACCGGGCACCTCACACAGATCCCCCCAGGTACTCCTTCTCCCAGGACTCCTGAGATGGGGGCATTTCTCATTCTTATTTTATAGAGGAGAAAACTGACAATCAGAGAAGCTAAGCAACCTTTTCAGGGTCACACAGTTTGCAAATGGCAAAGCCAGCATTTAAACCCAGGGTTGCCCGATGCCAAACCCTGCCTCCTTCCCTCTCCATAGTGGCTCTTGGAAACATGTCCCCTCCCCGATTTCTAGATGAGCCTCTCTGGCCTTCATTTCTCCTTGTGACCTTTGGGCCTGACCTTCCATGAGCCTTGGAGACTTCTGGTTGGGTGAGCCCTAGCCCACGGCTCTCACTGTGGCTAATGAGCACTTATTATCATCTATATACCAGGCATGGGAATCCCCTTGGGATAAATCACGGGGACACTTAATACCCTTAGACCTCTGTGCTCTGAGCTGTACCTCTGTTCTCCTACTTAATCTTCAGGATGACCCTGGGCAATAGTGCTGTTATTTTCATTTTGCAGATAAAGAAAATAAGGGCTGAAGAGATTAACTCTCAGTCACCCAGGGCTTTGAGGCCGTGTGGGTCTGGCCCCTGTTACGATGGCAGCAGTTGTTTGAATGTTTCCAGCCTTGTTCCCACGCAGTACGTCCTTCACACAGGAATGCCCAGGGGCTGGAGAGAGCCGAGAGATCCCATCTGGATCAAAACCCTTATCCCTCAACTTATATTGAACTTGGGGCAGGTACCAGTCCTGTAACTGTCCACTTTGCAGATGAGAAAGCAAAGCCCAGAGAAGGGACAGAACTTTCTGCCTGTTGTACAGTGAGCGACCAGGGCAGGACAGAGCACCTACATCTGCCTGCCCCTCGGCTGCCCTCAGCTGTCTCAGCCTTAGACAGAGGCTCTTGGCCCTGAGCCCGAGAAGTCCAGGACACAGGCACAGGTCGGATGTCCTCTTAGCCTTCTGCACTTGATCTCACAAGAGCCCAGAGGCCCTGAGCAGGGTCCCAGACCAGGGAGAGACTAAGAAACTCTGGTATCAGAATAAGACGCATGTTTTCAAACACACAGAATCAAACATTTCATCAGAAACCAAGTCAGTGGAAGGTCCCACTGGGCCCAGGGTGGGGAGTGTAGTGCAGTGGGAAGAGCTAGGACCGGAAGCCAGGAACCCAGGGGCCTGTCCCTCTGACTCCCTGTAGGGCCTTGGCAACAGGGGCTGAGGTCCTTCACCTCGCGAGCCTCCTTTCCATCTCTAGAAGGGCAGAGGGTAACGAGCTGGTCTCTCCAGTTTCCACTGAGCTCTGCGAAGTGATGGATAAGACCTGCCATTCCACTGGAGAAACAAAAGGGCACCAATGACAAAGTGATCGTGTTGGAACCCACAAGGAAAAGGGCTAGAGATCTATAGCATCTGGAAGTGGAGGCAGCACTTAAGGGGTCCCTGGGCCCAGGATAGGAAACAGGGGTGAGTCTGAGAGGCTACCTGAGTCGGCAAGACGGCCTGAAGAAAAATCGCCCCTCTTCCTCCCTCGGAAAGGCTCTGCCTGAGCAGTAGGAGCGCAGACAGTTGCAACTCAAACAGCCCTTGAAGCCGGCCTGCGAAAGGCAGCTGCCAAGAGGGTGTGGAGCAGGCAGCGGCCCGAGAACAAGTGCGTTAGGGTCCCGTGGCTGCTGTAACAAACCACCACAAACTGGGGGGCTTGGAGCAACAGAAATTTCTTCTTTTACAGTCTGGAGACCAGAAGTCCAAAATCAGGTTGTCAGTCTCTGGGGACTCCAGGGAAATTTCCTTCCTTGTCTCTTCCAGCTCCTGGTGGCCCCAGACATTCCTTGACTTGAGGCTGCATCACTCCAATCCCTGCCTCCGTAGTCACGTCGCTTCCTCCTCCCTGTCAAACATCCTCTGTGTCTTTTATGAGGACCCTTGTCATCTGATTTAGCACCCACTTGGATAATCCAGGAGGACCTCTTCATCTCAAGATCCTTAACTTAATAAAATCTGCATAAACCCTTTTTTCATATAAGAAAACATTCCCAGGTTCCGAGAATTAGGGCACGGACATCTGTATAGGGTCACCATTCAACCCACTATAGCAGCATCTTGCATGGGCTCAAGCTTGGGGCTCTATATTCACTGGCTCCAGGCATCTGGGAGGCTTCTGACAGCTCAGCCCAGCTGGGTAGGGAGTCCCGAGTGAGGTGCAGCTGAAGCAGAAGGCCGAGGGCAGAGATGCTCACTCCTGGGAGGGAGGGAGGCTTTGCTGCAAAGGCGCCTCCAGTTCTGGGGAGGCCACAGCTGCCTGCAAGCCTGTCTTCCAGCTCAGAGACAAATGAGCCCGCTAATTCAACTCCATCTACCAGAATGACCAGGCCTGAGGGGGACACAGGGCAGTCACACCACTTCCTTTCACACTGAGGGGCAGGAAAGGCACAGCAAGGTGAACCAGGTGGAGACCCAGCAGGGGGCTCAGGCACAGCTGCACGACACACCGCAGAACATCCCAGTGCGGCTCAAGTGCACTCCAGGGGCCCTACCTTTCCCTCCCAGCTCAGGCAGGCTCCAGAGCCCAGGTCTGGCAGGTCCGTCCCAGTTCAGGGCATTTTATATCATTATCAGGGCCTGTGCCAAGCCTGCCTTCAGATCTGGAGTCTTGAAAATGTGTGAGTATATAAGGCCCTTCTTGCTCCAGATGATGAGAGATGAGCTCTTGGCCAATCAGCTAGTTTCTAGAGTGCTGTGGCCTGGTTCTGAAAGGGACAGTGTGGAGGAAGAAAGGCATGGGACACTGCCCCAGGCTTCAGAGAGCTGCAGACCGAGTACAAGCTGTGCACACAAAGAGAACCAGCAGACTATGGCCTGGAGGGTGGAGATCAGGGGACAGTGGTTTGGGCAAGAAAGCATTCTCAGTGCTCGGGAACAACTGGAAAGAAGTTCGTGTAGGAGGATTAGCTTCGGGATATAAGGCTGGAAGCAGGTGTCCTAGGGACCCAGGAAGCACTCAGTCTTGCAGCTTGGGAGTGCCAATATTGGGTTGGATTTCAGGAAGATCAACGCAGAGGCCCCATGTAAGGTGGACTGGGGACACAAGGCAAGAGAGAGCAGGGCGAAGAGACTAGTTAGAAGGCTGTTGTCTAGACCTTAGAAAGGTCATGAGAGTTTGCACAGGGTGGCGGGTCTGAGGCTGAAGAGAAGAGGCTGTAAGAAGGAGAAAGGGAGGGAAAGAAGGGAGGGCAGCGAGGGGAAAGAGTTTATGAACATCCCCTCGGCACCAAACACCACACACGTGACCTTTCACCTTCCACCCCATTTCCTTCTCTTAGCTGCTGCTGCAGTGGGACAACTGGGTTCCTAAGAAACATGTGGGCAGAGTGTTGCAGAAGAAACTTCGTCAATAGAAAAAGAAGAGATCACAGAATGAAAGAAAAGAAGGAACTCTATAAAGTTCTTTTCCCTGTGATGATTCCAATAATTACAGTCTTACACTTAAACATGCAATTTGCGAATGCAAACTAAAAATAATGAAACAGCACGTTCCCCACATGTGGGGTTTCCCACCAAGATAATGTCATCACCGGTCACAGTCCAATAACACGTATCATGTGCCCTAATTAACCGGTGTGCCATTTCCAATGCAAGCTGTGGAAACCTGTGCATGGAGCAGTATCTGTGTTATTATCCCCATTTCTCAGATGGGAAAACAGGCTCGTGGACATGAATTTACCAGGGTTACAAAGCCCAGGAGAGGCTGAGTGGAGCTGGGAACCAGCCTGTCCAAAAGGAACTATTTCTACTCTCTAAGCCCCAGGAAGAGGAATGGCTGGGACTTGGTGCCTGATGCCTGCTGATGGTCCAGGAGGAAGGGCAGGTGCAGGTGGGGCTTGGCTGGGGACTTGGGCCAGATCCTGGGGGCCTGCGCCTGTGAAGCAGGCAGCCAAGGGAAGGCAATCCCCTCCTGCTCAGCCAGGCTGTCCTTCTCACCACCCGGAGTCCTGATTGAGTGCTGCACTTGCGGAGCAGTGAAGGGTGAAAATGGGGAAGGAGGGAGAGGAGCAGATGGGGAAGGAGGGAGCCTGTCGCCCAGAGGAAGGACAGCACCCTTTTTAGGCCAGACTGAGGGCAGCTCTGCCCAGGCTATTGCTGTGCTACCTTTTAGCACTTTAATCAAACGCCTTACAAATGGGTTCGCCCGGATGTCAAAAATCCAATCGGATACATTTATTGGCCTGACAACCAATTTTCTGCAATGTATCATCAGGGACTGATGGTCCGTTTGCGGCAGCAGGAGCGTTGGCAGTAATGGAGCTGGGAGAGCCATCGTGTGCCCTCGATATTGGGTCAGGCGGTCTCGGGGAAGGAAAGGAGCCTGAGCCCACGGAGGCAGACGGGCAGGCAGAGCGCCCCTTGCACCCCAGATTCCACACAGTGGGAAAGTGCTGGACCAAGACGGCAGATCAAGCAGTCTCTGGCTGGCTACTCACGGCCTGTTTGGGCCAAACCACTGCCCCTGCCTAACCTGGGCCTCCTTGGGGTCCTCAGCAGCCACGTCAGAAGAATGGAGGAGCGAGGACCTGGCAGGGCTGACGTGAGGACTGTATGGATTGAAACAGCATTTGCTCAGCATCCTCTGTGTGCAGGGCGTGGAGAAAGGGAGCCAATTAGGACATGGCTCCACCTTGGGGAGCTTTCAGGAGAGTAGGGAAGACTGAATTAGAAGGTTGGAGGGGAACCACAGACACCCTCTCCTCTCATGCCTTCCAGCTGGCACTGAGGAGGCCCTTAGGGTCTCCAGCAGCCCACTAGGCATTGCCAAAAACCTGAGGAGCACACCCCCAGCTCCCATTTCAACCACACCAGACCCATTTATTTGTTTATGAGTTTTATTAGTTGGGCTCCTGTATAAGATCACCTTTGCGCAAAGGGTTGTATTCCTTTTTTAAAAAGGTTTCAAAAGTACTGATTTAGTCAATCTTCTTATTTTACTAACAGGGAAACTGGAGCCCGGAGTGGCAAAAGGACAACAGGCAGCCTAGGAGGACCACTCAGAGGGGGTGACAGGTGCATCGGGCCTTGGAGGATAAGCAGAATGTCCCCTGCGCTGAGAGGCAAAGAGAGCAGAGAGGAGATGCTGCATCGCCTCATGCCAGCTCCGGGCCTCTGCTCAGGGCCCTGTCCCGGGACAGATCCTGGCCCGCTCTGCCCCGGCCTCAGTGGCTCACTGTTCTCCTCCTTCAGCAGCTGGCCCAGACCACCTTCTCCATAAAGGCTCCCATCCAGCAGGAATGAGCCCAGCACCCCAGTTCTTGTAACAGGTTATTTGTGAGGCAGTGTAGCTCCTCCATAACTCAGCCCTGCCCTGTGCCCAGGATTGGCAGTGCCAATGCCACCAGCCAAAGACTGCAGGGAACGTAACTGTATTTGAACAAAGGTGCATGTACTACCTGTTGTAACAAAGGAGAGCTCACGTCGTGGGGGACAGCGGGGAGCCTCAGTGACAGAGTGCTGAAAATGGGCTCAAGGACTTGGGCTGACGGGAGGTGGTGATTTGGGGCGGGGATTGAAGGAAGCAGAGCTTTGTTCCGCAGTGAAGGCTTCCAGGAAGTCGGGAGGGATAATTCTGTGACTGTCTTAATGAATCTTATCTAGAAGGAGGGAAGGAAAGGGCAGAGCTAAGTTATAAGTGCTCGCCAGGCAGGCAGCGTCGCTGATATCAGCCAGGACAGGAGGCTGTTTGGTGATTTTTGTGGTTTGGACAATGTTCCCGTTCTTGTCTGTGTTCAGACACGATTACAGAGTGGTCTTGTTTTTGTCTTGCTTATGGCCTTGCCTTAAGTTTTTGCTCTGGGAAATTGTTTATGTTCAACAGGAGACCACTGCAGCCCCGCTGGGGTGTCAGGCCGGCTCTGGCCATTCGGGGTCATCCGTGTCCTCCCAGGAAGGGACCCACCGTTGCTCCGTCCTGGCCTGGCACAGAGCAGACACTTAATGATCATGTTTTAGGTGGTACAGGAGGTTGGAAACGCAGAGTGAGTTTAAGGAATCCACAAGGGTGACACTGGGGACACAGAGAGGTGCAGCTGCAGGTCAGAAGCAGACCTCAAATGCCAGCTAATCCAGTGACATAACCGAGGTGACCGTGCTCTGGAAGGTATAAAGTACTGACGCAACATGAAGGATTAGCCTTATCTCCTGCTCCTTCCTCCCTGGACATGGGCCTGAAGGCTTGCGAGCTCTCTGGCTCTTCAGCAATCTCACCCACCAGCCTCCAGAGACAGGGAGACAGGACGGGAGGGAAAGCACAGCTCAGCAGAAGCCGGAGAAGCCCGTCCCAGGTGGGCGGGCCAGGGAGGGATGTTGTTTATCCCCAGGATGCCCCTGACCTTTCCCCACACAACAGGGACAGACACACAGAGCCTGGCTGCATCCTTCTCTTTTAAAACAAGAAATGGAAGCATTACTCACCACCCCAGCCATTTATCATGGTCTGGGGACATTAATTTGACAGTGTGTCATTTTCCATTTGGTGTGGGCCCGGTGGAGGCTGCCCTCGAAACACCTTCAATTAAATGCTGCTAATAACACAGAGCTATTTTGAGCCAGGAGGGCCCTCTGCTCCCCCCAGAGCTCTGCTATGTGCGTGCTGGGAGAAGGGGGGCTACTGCCAGGGGGCTGCTCCTTGCTGTGATCCCAGTGATGTGACGGCTTCCCACCCTTCTGGGCCTCGTGCCGTTGCAGGTGGGTAAGTGCAGCCAGGACGGTGAGGATGAGAGGAGGACCCACTCAGCCCCTGGGGGGAACATTCCAGCAACCAGACAGGCTGTGGCCCTTTCTGCAGGACACAAGAAGCCACGCTGCTCGCCCGAATAAAGAGAGCAAAGGTTTTGGACTCCAGCAGACGAGGAGGTATATTCCTGCCATGTGACTTTAGGCAAGTCCTATAACTTCTCTGAGACTCAGTTTTCTTAGCTGAAAAATGAAGATAGGAGTTGCTTTTGGATTGGTCCTATTTTTGAAGGACCAATGACAATTGGTCCTATTTTATGAACTCAAAACATTATACGTGTGAGACTTTTTAAGTCACTGGAGATAAGCTGTAATAACCTTTTATTTTCCTGATTTAAAAGTTGGGGAAAGAGACCATTAACTCCCCAACACTCCAGGTTTCTTCAGTGCAGAGAATGCACTGCAGGGAGCGCAGGTTGTCCCTGGAGTTAGAAACATCTGGGCTGCAGTCCCAGCTTTGACACCAACTGGCCGTGTGATTTGGGGCAGTTTATTCACCTCCTGTGCCTCAGTTTCCTCATCTGTTAGAACAAAGGAGAATTCACATTGTGGGGGGTGGTGGGGAGGCCCATGTCATTCTCTCAACAGTCCTCCCTGGGCTTGTTAAGAGGATGAAATGACATGACATCTAAAGTACGATACATGGCTAATAGTAAGTGCTTAATACATGTTCTCTTGCTTATTCTTCTTTGCCTAGAAAATAAGCACTGTGATTGGTGGATGGTGTGCTGCAGATATGTGCTAAGGGTTGGATAGAAGCTCATGTCAATCTCCAAATTGCTGTAAGATAGGTTCTATTGGAAGATTGAGCCATGTGGAATTTGTTGGTTTTGCAAGTCAAAAATGGGTGACTATCAGCAATTTCAGATGTTCAGCCTGATGCCTCCCATCCTGTCACTGAGGCAGCTGGGCTCTGGGATGTCCACGTGCTCAGACCGGGCCCCTCGGGCGGCAGTGGAGGCAAGGTGGGCACCTGGCAGTTGACGCTGGAGCCTGCCAGCTCAGTCAGGTTCAACGGGGAAGCACAGAGGATTCATGGGAAGCCTCCCAGCTCTGGGAGTAAAGGACAACCACCACTGGGCATGTTTGCACAGGATGACCCTCAATTCCAACTGTTGGCACTGGAAACACTTGGTCAGACCCAGTCTCAGTTCTGGGAAGACCCACTGTAAGGGTCAAAGAGAGGCTCTGGTGTGCAGGGAGGGCCTGGCTGGGCACTTAGACTCTGCACAGCAAGTCCTAGGGTTGCTGGGCTTTGGGGGTCACCAGAACCCAACACCACACTCCCATGCCTAGCCAGTCTCACAGACAGCTTTTCCACTGGGAGGACCTAAACTGCCACGACCCGAGAGACACGATTTGGCACATGGCCAGCTGCCAGTGGGCTCCTTGCAACGTGCAATGTTGATTCAACTGTTACTACCGTGGTTTTCTCCAGAGTCCTGGGCTGGGGAGAAGCCCACGACCCACCCTCTGCCACCCCTGAGACTGTACTCATTACAGACAAGATGCCGACAAGGGCCAGCCGTGATTCAGACGTGCCTGATTTAGAGGGGAGCGCCTTAACCTGGGGAGACCAGGGCTCTCATTCAGGCTTTGGGCTGCAGCCGTACACCAGCCCTTTCCCTCTCTGGGCTCTGTCTTCTCGTCTGCAAAACCAGGCCCTGAATTAAGGGCCTTGCTAGCTCCTCCGTCCCTGAAGATCTGTAGGTCTGTACAAGCAGACTTGAGACAGCGCCCCTACTGGTGCAGTAAAACGCTTTTGTTCCTTCCAAGAGAAATAAAGTGCGGTATCGGATCCCCCTGTTTACAGTTACTGATCATCCAGGCTGGTGTCAACGTATGCTACTATTTTCAACAACCTCTTCAAAATCAGTTTTCCTTTCCCTGTACCCCTCCTCCCCACATACAGAGGTAAGAGTACGGAAGAAAACAAAGGAATCTACATTCCTTTCTTCCTTCACAGGCGTTTTGTTTTAAACTGGTCGAGACAAGCATGTGGACATTTCTTAGCAAGAATGAAGGCCTTTGTCAGTTCCCCCACGTTCACTGCTGGAGAGCTGGAGTGTCAACAAGACACACACAGAGACCGGCCAGGTGGTTGCGACAGCCCACCCCTCTCTGTTGCCCACAGGGAAAACTGGCACAAACATTATGGGCAGTTTGGCAAAACGCATCAGGATTTTTAAAAGATTTGTATCCTTTGAAATATGTCCTAAGAAAATAATTCAAAGTACAGAGAGAGCCATATGCATAAAGGTGTTCATTCTGTGAGAAATTAGAGCAAATTAAACATCCAGTGATAAGAGATTGGGTAAAGTAAACCACCCCACATCTTCTTGACGTAATACAAAATACTATACATCAATGACAAAAGAAGTCCATAAAACCAATAGCAACATGGGAAATGTTTCTGTTTTAATGGTAGGGGGCAAAATCAAGCTTCTAATCTAGTTACATGTGGTGGATGGAATACACCTTGACCTTCCCTTACTTTCAACATCTCATTAAAGTGACAGTACTAGGGGAGACATATAAAATCCCAACTCCAAAGTGGTCTTCTGACACCAGGAGATAAGAGATCCCAACACTAATATGGACTCTGGAAAGTCATTAAGGACAACAGTGACTCAGCAGGATGGAGAGAGCTATAAACTCGAGCACTTGCAGAAGGGAGACCAACAGGAAGCGGATTGATTTGTCTGGAAGAATCGCTGAGAGGCTCAGCGCTTGCACGTTCCCCTCCGTGAAAGTCCACAGTGTGGCGCGGAGCTGAAGGTCGTGGGGCGGTTGGAAGTCTACATCCATAGCTGCCATGCTCCCAGAGCCGGTCTCTACCCTCTACAGCATCCGCCGTGGTGTCAGAGCTCAGGGGGAGCTTGAGAAAGTAGAACGCCATGGAAACATGCCCACAAAATGCAGGCAGGAACATTGTATCCAATACAGAAGTCTGTGTTCAGCCTGATTATAAATCAAGTGTGGCCATGTGATAAATACATTCAGACATGCAAAAAATTAAGCTCCGTTGCACCTTTTCTTAGGAAATTACTATAGCATGTGCTTCAGCCAAACAGGAGAATAAACCATTTTGGGGGGAACACATGGAACTATAAGAAACAAGGACCCCACCCAAGAAACTGGCATGATTTCAGATGAGGACTGCACAGCAGTCCAGAGCCCCAAGGGCTCCAGATGGGCCAGTCCAAATGAGCGGTGCAGCGGGAGAGCCATGGAGAAGAAATCGTTGTTCCAAACATTCAGAAAACAATATTGATAGCCATTCAACAGTGCTTTTGGAGCTTAGAGATCTGAACAAATAAAAAGAGGCAAAGAAAGTAATATCCAGAAAAGCAAAATGCCCTGACCAGTGTAGCTCAGTTGGTTGGTGCATCGTCCCATAACTGAAAGTTTGCGGGTTTGATTCCTGGTCAGGGCACATGCTGGGATCGTGGATTCGATCCCATCCCCAGTCCAGCTGTGCACAATGCCCAGTCTGGGGCGTGCAGGAGGCAACCGGTCAGTGTTTCTCTCTCGCATTGTTGTTTCTCTATCTCCCTTCCTTTCTCTGTTAAAAAAAATGAAAAAATGTTCTCAGGTAAGGATTAAAAAACAGAAAGAAAGAAAAACAGAACGATGTACAGAAGGGTGGATGTGATCACAGTCCCTGACTAGGGTCCGTGGAGAAACAGTATTTTCCTAGCTGCGATAAAGTAAACACGGGCCCAAACTGAGATAGAGCGTGGCTGTATCAGGAGAGAAGGAGAAATGGGGGAGATAAGCTTGTAAAGTAGTTAAGCCCTCAATTACCAGAATAAGCGGTCAATAGGTCATGGGGGCGGGGACAGCGCAGCAGTTATTTAGAAACAGTGGGAGATGAGGAAGAGAAGCCCCGCCCAGGCAGCCCAGATCGCTTCCTCTCGGGAGTGGGGAGGAGGACGAGGAGCAGCGCACGGCGGCGGCTGCTTTGCACCTGAAGCCTTTCGTGCTACTCGGTTTCTTAGAACTACGTGGGTATAGTTGGAAAAAGTAAAAATGACTTTTTCAAAACTGTACCCCAGTTTGTTCACAACTGCCGGCTCCACGCGTGGTTCTTGAGGCCAAGCTGACCCACTCCTTATCACGCCCCAGTGCAGCTCCTCAAGGTGCGGGGCAGGGACCTTAGGTAATTTCAGGCAGTGCGCAAGGCTGTGGCTCCTGTGTACTCCCAACGTGACTCCCACTTTCTGCCCCTCGCAGTGACCCCCGCCTCCACATAGGACTCCTACACTTTTGCCTCTGACTTTCTGTGGAATTGGAGAGGCTCTGGGTTTGCTGACTCAGCACTTCTGTTCCGGTTTCCCCTTCATGGCCTCCCTCAGTCCCCACCGCTGGGGTGAGGCTCCCAGCAGGCAGTCTACACTGTGCACCCCTGCCCGCTGGCCGCCGCTGATTGGAGCGAGGATGACTGCCTGACCCAGACAGAGGCAACCCTGTTGCCTCTGGGAAAATCATAATCGAGGCCAAGCAGCCATCAGACAGCTGGATTGCTTTCTTGAACAGTGGAAATGTAAATGTGGGGCTGTGGGCAAAGGGCAGACAGTCTAGAAGCAGAGAAAGAGAGGGAAAGGGACAGAGAGAGAGGCCCAGGTAAGCAGAGGAGACCCCACTCAAGAGACCATGTAGTCTCAGGTAGAAAGACAGGCCAACAGAGAGGCCGGGTCCTTGGACAGCCCTCCCTAAGGCCCAGAACTCTTCATGGTCCCCTTAGGAGAAGGCCTCTTTTTTTCTGATGACGCTAGCTTCAGTTGGTTTCTGTCAAGTACAACCAAAAAAATCTTAAGTAAAAACCAACCCAGCCCATCTCCCTAGTGAGAAAGGCCAGTATACACTTGATTTGGAGGGGACTTGAGCATCTGTCCTCCTCCTGCAAGAACCCCAATTTCCTTTGGGGGAGTACCTCCCATCACAGCATGCAATCTCAGTTTACAGTAAATAGCAGAGGCCTGCGTTTCCCTGGGAAATGGGGAGAACCCCCTCCCCACCACCCCCAGGCCCCTGTGCTGGAAACACCCTCCGCCAGGGGATAGACACCTGGCCAGGGAGACCTTCTGGGGACTCTAGGTCCTGAGCAGAAGCAAGGAAGCAGACAGAACTGGGGTTCATTCAGTCGCCAGAGGAGGCCAGGGAGGGGGATGGGAAGGACTGCTTCCAGGAGCTCGGGGGCCACCCTGCTTCCTGTCGGTCAGCCCCTGGCCGTTTTCATCCTTCTTCCCATCCTGCGGACTCCCCCACACCCTTCCTTCAAGCCCCCCTCCTTTTTTAAGTTAGCCCACTTGGCCTTTTGTCGCATGCAGCCCAGGAGCCCTGCCCGGCACTGGGAGGGGGGACAAGCAGAGGCTGGACAACTGTGTGTGGACCCTCTGCAGCTCCAGCAGCACCCCCTCATTTGGGGGGACAACTAGAGACAGCACCCTCATTTTCAACAGTGGCAGTGCCAGGAGACCCTGTTTGGCTTCACAGGCAATAGAGTTAGATATCTAAGCAAGAGCTTATAGAGATTTCTGATTTAAAAATAAAAATAATAAGATGGAAAAAATGAATTCACTTGGCAGATACAATCTCTCACCTCAGGGGGTTCATGGTGGTTACAAATAAAAGGTGGGGGGTGCTATCGGTGATAAACGGGTTGCAGGAGGTTAACCTGAGTAACCTCCCTAAGAAATTAGGACTCCGTTTTGCCTCCTGCCTCCGGTCCCTCCCACCTCCATTCATCAGCTGCCTGGGTGCCTCAGCCTACACCTGTCTCCCTGCACCTGCCCCAGGCAGGCGCCCGGCTGCTCTCAGGGCTGATCTTCATAGGATGCTCCCCACAGGAGAGGCAGGACTTTATGTGAGCTCTGCCCAAAAGTTACACAGGCTTTCCAGCCCCACCTCCTAACCCCCCACAGCCTCATCCCCTCTCAGCACCCTCACCCATGAATCTTCTAGAAGGGTCGCTCTGAGGACAAGCTGTGTGCTAACTCAAGGGAGAGCAGGGAACTCACATCCCGCATATCAGTGAAATTTATGAGTCGTGGATATCATAGGGACCTGTTTTCATTCGACTTCATTCACCACTTCCTTTCTTCATATTAATTTCTCCCAACAGCCCACTTATCTTCCCTCTTGGAGCCTTGCCCACCACCACTTTCCTGACGCAGGGGTATCTCTAACAGGCTGAAGCACTCAGCGCCGCGATGGCTTTGAAGTTGCCTGGCTCAAGCACTCACAAGTCACTCTCTGTGGTTAATCAAATATCAAAACAACCTCCCCCGGTGATCTGGAGGAGCTTGGTGACAGCAAGACATCGGCCACAGAGCTGTCAGGACAGGCCCCGTCTGCCCCACGGCCGGCGGCGAGGCCAGCCTTGTCATGCAGTATTCCCAGTGGCAGCAGGCCGTGGCTTTTCTGGAGAGGCGCTGCTCTGTGGTCACTGAGGTTTGGAGTTTTTTCCTTCTTTTCTTTTGAAGGCAGAGAGATGCTCCTACCAAGGGTCAGCTGGGCGGTGGTTAAATTTTTTTTCTATGACAAAATGAATCATAGCAGCAGCAGCAGTGGTTAAAGGGAAGGTATTTCCTCTAGGAGCTGGTCTCGGTTCTGACCAGAGAAACTTGGACAAGTCACAGCCACTCTGAACTTCTGTTTCCTCTTCTGAAATATGAGAAAAGTGGGTTAAATGGTCCCTAAGGTCCTTAAACCGGAAGGTAGTCCAACCCTTTGCCATACCTTACGGCTTACACAGCGCACTTGTGCGCCGGTTACTTCATTTGATGTGCACAGTAATGCCATGTGTGGGCCGAGAGGGGGATAATTATCTCCATTTTGTAGCAGCGAAATGACTTGCCTGTGGTTATACCTCCTGCGGGAGATGAGGGTGAGCTGCCTTCGTGGGCTGGTCTCCTGGTCCCGGCTTGTCCCGCCTCTTGGGGCAGACAGGGCAGACTCTGTGGTCCAAACCTCGGCCTCTTCATCTCCTCGTAGAAGCTTCCCTTCAAGCCGGCGTTCAGGGACCATCTCACCCTTCTCATTTTCTGCTAAATAACTGAGACCCATGGAGGGAAGTAAAAAGACCTCCCCCCAATCACACCACAAAGTTCCCCCATTTCCTGACACTAAGAGCAGAGCCATCCCACCCCACCATCTTCCTCATTGGTACCACCGGCCAAGAATGCCTGCATCTCAGACCTGTGCCAAAGGTGACACTGGCAAGTCCTGGGCACATTTGGGACCCCACCACTGTGCCTTTGCTACCCACACTGTCTGCCTAGGGCCTTGAAAAATTGGCACTGGGGTCCTCGTGGGGACTGATGTGTCAAGAGACCCCCTGACAGGACCCTTGCTGCCCTGCCACCCCTCGGTGTCTCCCTGGCCATGCAGGTCAGCTGCAGCCCAGCTCACCCTCTGGGCTCCCCCAAGTCCTCTGATTTCCGCCGAGGCCCAGTCCCAGCCTACTTTCCTGCCCTCACCCACCTCTGTCACCAGGAACACAGCGTGCATGCAGAGTTCAGCCAGCCACATGGCCTGCAGTGTCCCCTCGTTCCTGTCTGCCTGGAAAGTGCCAACTGTCCTCTCCGGACTTGGCTCAGTGGGCCTCCTTCCAGATGCGGCTCTGGAGCAGGCGGGGCTTCCTTTCCCCACTCCCACGCACTTGGAATAAACCTCTGTGAGAGCCTGTGTGCTCACACACGGCGTCCTGGGCCCACGGGGCTCCCCTCCCTTCAACTGGCAGCTCTGTGAGGTGCATTTCATTCTTCTCAGTATCTTCGGCACCCAGACCTGAAGGGAGGGAGGCCCTGGCAGGGCCTGCACCAGATTGACTTACTGGTAGGAGTGCACCAGGCCCATTCCCACGGAAGTCAGCCCCACTGTTGATCAACATGTGAGCCGAGCCTCTCCGGGCCTCAGTTCTCTAATCTACCAAATGGGGGCAATGATTGGATAGCTCTCATCTGAATTATAGGGAACAAACGATGGAAACAGTTTAGTACACCTCACACAGCAACAGGAACTGCTGTTATTATTATTGGGGGAATTCCCTGTGAGGTCCTTCCCTGAGCTCACAAGAAAGCCCCAGGGTCTCCACGCCATTTGCAGGAAGCAGCCAGAAGAGCTGGCAGCCGCCTTCCCTGCCCTCCCTTCTCCAGCCCCAGTCGGAAAACCCCTTGTCAGGTCTCCCCAAACACAGCCAAACTGCTTCCCTTCCCTTGTTGACACAGGGAAGACCTGGCTGCTGGGCCGCAGGCTGGGCCTCTCACTCTAAGTGCAAACACTGGGCTGTGTATTTTGGGCCCCTCTGAAGAGCCGTTTCTGGTGAAATACCAGGTTTTGAAATACTTCATTGCTTGTTTGCATTCGGAAGCCCATACAAGCTCAGGTCTCACAAGGCCTGTGTTCAGCGAGGTTGGAGGCTCTGTGTGGTTATAGAATTAGGCCCCAGTGGGGGGATGTGACAGCCTTCTGCTCTTGGGCCGGGCCTGTGGAGCCTGGAGAGAGCAGACACAGGCACAAGGATACATGCCAAGGCAGCAGTGAGGCCCACGTGCACGGACGGGTTCGGCCCGAGGCTCAGACCTGGGGCTGGAGTGAAAGCTGAGCCTCCTGTACTGCTGTCTGCAGAAATACTGGGCCCAGGCTCCTCCAGCCCTGTCTCCTCCAATCACCAGCACCCACTTCTCTACTCACGGGGATATGTAAACTCCTCAACCTGCCAAGAGCCAATCTGAGAAAAACGGACATTGATTTGAGCTATGCGACTCTAAGGATTTATCAAGCCCAGTCACCGGGGTCCAAGCTAGAGTGGCCAGAGAGGAAGGCAGGGTGGACTTGGTGGAGACCCGTGGGTTTCAGCTGCTCCCTCAGGAGGACCAGCACCCATGCCTTGAGTGGGCATCTGGTCTGGCACTTTACAGGCCTTGTTTTCTTCAAACTTCTTGATATGGGTGGTACCATCCCCATTTCACAGTTGCAGAAATGGATGCTAGAATGGAGTGGGCTTCTCACCCAAGGGCCAGGACCCTGGTGGAAGCTCCTAGCACAGGGCCTGGTGGCCTTCCTTATATTCAGAGATTCGGCGGGGCTCAGGGAAGAGAATGCGGAGGAAGTTGGCACAAGAGCATCAAGGCAAGATGTTTGGGACAAGTTCAGTGTCTGGTGAGCAGCTCAGTTTGGCAGGGGAGAAAGGAGACTGGATTCATAAAGGCAGACAGAGCTAACCAAAGAAGGACCTCTGTCACGCCTCCCACGTCATTCGAGTGCCGAGCCAGGGGCCATCTCCTGAATGGATGGTGGCAAATACTGACCGAGCACCTTGCATGTGCCCCGTGCATAGGGATCCGTCAAGGAACAGACGAAAAGCAGAGAATCGAACTGACTTATTTGCACATCCGGCAATTCACACATCCATCATAGGTCCTCCACAAGAAAAACAGATTTCCAGCCCTGACTGGCGTAGCTTAGTGGGCTGGGCATCAATCCTGCAAATGAGAAGACTGCTGGCTCTACTCAGTCGGGGCACATGCCTGGGTTGCAGGCCAGGTCCCCCGCTGGGGGTGCACATGAGGCCGGTCTGTTTCTCTCTCACATCAGTGTTTCCCTACCTCTCCTTCTCACTCGCTTCCCCTCTCTCTAAAAATAAATAAAATCTTTTTAAAAAAGAAAAAGAAAAACAGGTTTTTCCAAAGCTACATCCTGGAGTTCACATGCATTTTTCATAGAAAGGGCTCTCTTTTACGGCCTCCCTGGAAGCCTATTTACTTGTAGTTTGCACGTAGTCCCACCAAGCTGAGTGACCTGGAGTCGCAGCCCCAGGCTGATCAGAAGCTCAGGTTCAGAATGCTGTTCCTGGAAACTCAGTGTGAAGAAGGGGATGGGACAACCACAGCATGGTGGCCAAAAGTGCTTCAAATGCAGAGCAGGAGAGGGCCACCTTGCAGAGGAGGGCTTCGGCCGAGGCAGAGCTGGGTGTTTCGACTCTGCTGTTGAGCCAGGTGAGGGTGGGAAAATTCCTGCTGCTCTGAGGCTCAGTTTCCCCATCTCCAAACCACACCTCTGAGCATCGCCCATAGGAATTAAAGGACGTGAGGCATGTGGGTCACCGGACGAGTGTCTGACTCAGAAGCTACCACATGTATCATGATTGCTGTGCTTCACGTCATTTTTTATGATTGGAGGAAACTCAGCACATCTCAGAATGGTCGTTCTCAAACCTGTCTACACATTGGAATCATCTGGGGGCTTTAATAAGCACTCGTGCCTAGCTCTACCGCCCAGAGACTCTGAATTCAATGGCCTGGGGCTGGGACTGGGCGTCCGGACGACTCTAACGTGCAGTCGCGGCTGAGAGCCCCTGGCAGCAGTCACAGCCCAGCCCAGCCCAGAAACAGATGTGGAGCGTCCTAACCGCCAGAGTTGCTGAGAAGGGGCTAAATCTCTATCTGGGCACAGCCTGTGAAAGCAGAGGAACATATTTTAGTAAGCTTTCTGTCAAAGTGGTTAATTTCTTTTAAGCCTTGGCACTTAGGGGAATAAAGTTCAATTATCTGGAAAACTCACTTACGTGGAACTCCTCACTCCCTGATGACGCTGGCTAAATGAGGTGTTACCATTCTATAGATTCTCAAATTAGAGTCTTTGTGATTCTTCACCCAGAAAAAAAAATTATCCAGAGGCTTGGATTTGAAGCACACCCTCGCTGCCCTGGCTGCTTCGCCAGCGGGGCCCTGGTTAAGACTTGTCTTGGGAAAGGGCTTCCTGGCTTCGTTGTGAGATTTTTTTGTTCACGCCCCAGCCAGCCGAAGCAACGTGCCCATTCCACTGTTGCTTTGGTTCCTGGGGCCATTTAACCCATTTCCTCATGAAACAGCAAGTATTCTCCTCTTCCACATCCGGCAACCACATCCTGGGCCACTGGGAGAATCACTTCAGCATGCATCCTGTAGAGCAATAGCTCCATGAGAATATTTTGAATAGTTTCTTTTACAAAGAATAAAAATAAAAGATTTTTTCCCCATTTGTTTTATTAGCCCATCTTTAACGAGAGGGGTGAGAAAAAGAAAACAAAAGTTGCTTTCATTATTCAAACCTCATTTTGTTCCTATGGACCCCGTGCAAACAAAATGCAGACACGGAACATTTATCAGTCAGTTTTCACAACCCAAATAAGAGAAAACAGACAGGAAAGCAGGGTCTGTGTCCCAGGAGCCTTGACAGCTGCGGCCATTAGGTATTTACGTCTTCCTTTAATGCTTGTCTTTTCCTACTTAAAAAGGAGCTTGAGGAGAGAAGGGCTTGTCCCTTCTGTTTACTGCTGTATCTCCATGACCACCCTGCCGGTCAGTAGTCAGAGTGTCACAAACATTTGCGGAAGAAGATGATCCTTGAAAAGATCCTGGTTTTTGTAGGTTTTGAATCAACGTTCTGGGAGACACTCGGTACCTGTTATATTAGTTTGCTAGTAACAAAGCTGCGCAAAGTGCGTTGCTCTTAAGAGAAATTTGTTTGGGAAGCTAGATGTCTGAGAGGAAGATGTGGGCAGGGCTGGTCCCTTCTAAGGGCTGTGAAGGAGAACCTGCCCCTGCCTCCCTTCTAGGTTCTGGAACTTGTCTGGCAACCTTTGGTGTTGCTTGGCTTATAGAAGCATCACCAATTTTGGGCTTCAATTTAATGAGGCACTCTTCTTGTGCCCATGTCTGTGTTCGAGTGTCCCCTTTTATAAGGACAGTAGTCATATAGAGTTAGGATGCACACGGATGACCTTATTTTAGCTTCATTACTGAATAAAAACCCTGTCTCCAAATAAGTCATGTTCTAAGGGACCAATGACTTCAACATTAGAATCTGGGAGGGGGCAGGGCTAAACCCATAACTTCTGCTGATTAATCATTAACCAAATAATAAACTCATATAGCAATACATAATAGGCACCTCCCATCTGCTAGCTGCTTTGTTAAGGCCCAGGGAGCTATAAAGATGATATGGAGAAAGCGGCAGGAATAGAACTTGGAATCCCCCGAGGAGTGGAGGACCATCAGAGCATGGCTTGCAGCATGGCTCGTGGCTCCACCACTGGGAGCAATTCGTTCCATGGAGGGGACCAAGTGGTCTGCATGGAGGAGGTGACATTCAAGATGAGCCTTGCGAGATAAATGGCGTCCCCAGGTGGAGAAGGGAGGAAGGCTGATGGCAGACAGGAGAGAAGGCAGGAGGGTGCTGGGCACTGGGACAGTTTGGTGAAGCTGCAATATAAACAACATGAAGGCAGAAAGTAAGCGTGTGCCTGTAATGAGGTCAGATGTGGGAGGCTCACACATGTATTTGCTGTCGGCCAAGGGCAGCCAAGGCACGTGGTTGAGGAGGGGAGAGATTCGGGAGGATCGCACCTCCAGTACAGGAGGAGGAGTGCAGGGAGCAACTTCCTGAAAGCCCAGAACTGTTGGGGTTGCTGGGGTAGAAACGGAAAAGCTGATGGACTCCAGTCTTCCCCAGATGGGAGCCAGGACAGCTGGACAGTAAGGAAGAGGGGGCAGCTGGGAAGAGCCAGAGCACTGCATCTGAAGTCAGGGGCACGAACAGAGAAGACACAGAATGAACAGAGGCTCTGAGTTAGGTGGTGGAGGGGGCTGGGGCTCTGCAGGTGATTTGGCTGGAAGCATTCAGAAGGGAGATCAGGGCTAGAAATTGAGACGGGAGAAGCAGACATTACAGGGGAGGAGGTCCCCTGGGGGAGAATGGTGGACGACTGGAGGGAAGGGGTGAGGCCAAGGTCCAGGAGCCTCCGTGATGGTGAGTCTCAGTGGTGGCTACATGTGGGCTCCACCTGGAGAGACTGGCAGTCTTACAAAAGAGCCAAGGCCCGTTCCAGAGAAACCTGATTCAACTGTGCTTGAGTGCGAACCAGCACTGATGTTTTTTTAAAACAACAGTTCTCAGTCTTGGCCGCACATTGGAGTCACCTAGGGAGCTTCAGAAATTACTGGGGCCTGGGTCACATGCTCAAAGATACTGCTTTAATTGGTCTGGGGATGGGCCTGGGCCTTTCAACGCTTGGGGAGAGTTTTCAACGCTCCCCAAGGGAGTGTGATACATAGTTCAGAGTGAGAACCGTTGCTCCAAGGACCCATGAAGGAGTGAGGGGAGCAGGCAAGAAGGAAGACCAGGAGACCCAGAGGCCCTGAAAGCCCAGGAGTGGGGTCAAGTGCTGAGGGGAGGTCAGAGGGCTCTGCACAAAGGGGACATCAGGGAGCAATGTCCCGGAGCCAGCTCCCATTGGCTTTTAAGGGCCACTTGGATACATTTCTTCCGGCTCTGTGCTCAACAGATTCCCATTTTCAGCTTGAAATCTGCCATCGTGAGAGGATGGATACCATGGAAATGGGCAAATGCTACCAGTCAGGATACAAGCAATCCCCGCCCATCCATCCCCTACCCCGGAGCCAATTGTTAAGCATTTACCAGCATGCCACTATCTTTCGGTTTGGTCTCTGTCTGAGGTCAATTGTAATTCATGTATCTTCCATTGCAGGACAGATTCCCTCCTGGGGACTCCTAATTTCCAGACTGGAAATGTGTCTTCTGTGCCCTCTGTCCAGGGCTTTTTTCTCCTTTCCCCCCAACAGCTTCCCTGCCTCCATCCCCTGCTGCCCTCAGCGGCCCCTGGCAGGAAACACGGGCTGGCCCTGCTCTGTGAGGCCCTGGGCCCTGGAGGGGCCACAGAGACTATAGAAGGGGCCTTGGCCCCCTGGGGATTGCATCCCACTGAAGAAATATCAAGGACAAAGAGCTGAAGGACCCGGAGGACGTGGGTGACAGATGACGTGAGAAATGAGAGACTCTCACAGCCCACATTGTCAAACGGATGTGCCTGAAGAAGGGGTGGGCCCGGCCAAGGGGCAGTGCAGCATTGGTCGCTGGGTGGGAAGGTGGCGCGGCTCAGTTATCCGTGGTCATCTCACAAGGGGAGAACGGGGCTCCACGTAATTTTACTGCTGTAAAGACAGTCCCGCATGGAGGCGCCCCTCTTATTCTCTGAGCCATTTGGGCATCTCCTTGGGGTGCCTGCTAGAAGTCCCTGGTAGACCCTCTGGGACATGGTCTCAGCAGAGAGCCAGGCTCCTTGAAAAGCCTCTGTGAACCCCTGCCCAGCGCTTCCCAAATCTCCCTGCACAGTCTCCACCGTGGGCAGCTTTGGTCAGGAATCCTCTCTCCTTGCAAACCCTTGGGCAACGGCAGATGAGCTCAGCCGCCTACTCCAGCTGGCGTCCATGCAGATCCATTTAAAGCACCTGCCCAGGAGTAATAAAGATTGGCCCAATTTTTAGAGGCAGCATTCATAAATTAGGCTGGGTCCAGGAGCAGGTAATCCAGCTCTACACTAAAAACCAGGTCACAGGAGAAGGGAGAAAGCCTGGGACCCGGCATCATCAGGTGTGGTGAGAGCCTGACCCCAGGAACTTACCTGGGAAGCTGGCACAGCCACCACTCGGATATGGGTTTGTCTTCTGTGTGGTGGTAGAAGGCAGAACTTGACCAAAGGAGGCTACACTGCTCAGTTTCAGGGGGTGCTCTGGTGCCTAGAGCCGTCCAGCCTGCTGCCTGCACAGACCTCTGAAGCTGGCAAAAGCAAGGGTCAGACTGGTCTCCACATGCTGGAAACTGGTCAAAAAGAGCCACCTTTTAAAACCAGCACAGCCGACACATGGGGCAGTGCCCTCATCCCCCATGCCGCTGCAGCCCGTGAGGGTTAAAGGCCCAGGAAGTAGTCACGAGGTGGCACTTCCTATGTGTTTATCTCCCTGACGTTAGACTCTAACCACACTTCTTCCTCCTATCCTTGAGATGCAGGACAGCCATGTAGCTCGTCTCAAAAATGCCTGTTCACATGTCTATGACCGAAACAGTGAGACCCTCTCAGCATCTAGGGCTAGAAAGGGTTGTTAACCTGGACCATTGCCTTGAGGTAAAGAGAAAACTTACCAGGCGTAATTGCAGGCACTGCCAAGATGGACATTGAACTGGGAATTACCCTCAGTGTCAAGTCTCATGCTGGGGCTGGACCTGTGTTATCTCATTTAATATTACTGCTCAGAACACCAATAGCTATTGCCCATAAACCTACCTGTTGGCAGAGTCAGGCCTGGTGTGGAAGTGGGAAGATGAGTCTCTTAAAATATACATTTCTGCACTCTGTCCTCCACGGAACAGCATTTTGCATTATTAAGCAGAACAGCACACCTGAGCAGATCTTGCAGACGGATGAAATAAAGGGTAAGCCCAGCCCCATCATAGAAGGTCCCTTGGGCCGCAGAACGATCCAGGGCCTCTGTAGGTAGTGTCTTCTCCAGTGTTGGGTTTCAGATCATTAAATACTTAACGGAGGGAGAGACTAAAAGCCGAGGTGCTCCAAGCCACTGATGATTAAATATCAATCAAAAATTAAGACAGAGTAAGTCTGAAATTGTAATCGTCCTTTTTAAGGACAGGCCCCTGTCCTGTTGATTGTTTGTTTGTTTGTTTGTTTTTAATTTACCTGGCAGGAAGCTAAACGACTAAAGCATGTGGTTAAGCACAGGACACCCAGTGACCTCGCCTCTCCCGTGGGCGTTGGTCTCCGCAGCGCACAGGCGAGGCTCTCGGGGTGCGTGGAGCGTGGGAGTGCCCCAGAGGCACAAGGCTGCTCCTGAGTGTGCGCACCTGCGGGACCAGGCTCGCGAGTGCAGGGAAAGAAATCCCCTTCTCCTCATGTAGCCAATGGAGACCTGGGCTCCGGGACAGACAGGGCAACTCATATTTACTGAGAATTTACCGTGTCCTGATTACACACTGTTCTGTTCCTCATGTCATTTAATCGTCATAACCACCAAGTGAAGAAGATACCTTTATGAACCCCTTCACTGAGGAGGAAACTGAGACCCAATGGGTGAGTAATTTCCCCCAATAACCTGGATGGTAAGTGCTGGGCTCAACCTACAAACATAGTCAGTTTGATTTTAGAATCTCCACACTTACCATCTGACCCCCACCCCAGCTGCCGGGGAAGAGCCCCGCCCTTGCTGCAGGCCGTGCCCCAGGCCTGTCCTTGGCTTCCCTTACTCCACTGTGAAGAGCAGTTGACATTGGGCCCTTGCCCTCTCTAACCGGCTCCAAGAAGAATGGCTTCTGCCTGTGGTTCAGGAGTCAAAGGGTTAACTTAAACTCTCTCCCCTTATCTGGGGTAGGTTCTATGTCTGAGTCACTCTGGCACCTGATTGCTTATTATTTCATTGCTGTATTGGGGGGCAGAAAGTGATCTACTGAAAAGTTATTAGCAAATTCCAGCTTTAAGGAAATAATTACTGAATTCTCACTCCCTGGGTTGCGTTATTCCTTCCAAGATGCTCAAAGACATTAAGCATTTTCACCAGGGTCGATAGCAACTCTGTAATATGCAAATAAAGTAACTCTGTAATTACCAATAAAATGCTTACTGAAGTGACAAATTTTTACTCAGCAGTGAGTTGGGGGGAAAATGGCATCATTTGTTTTTAAGGATCCTTTAACCTTGTTAGTTGGCGTTCACCTCTGCGCTGTGTTGTGGTCATTTAAAGAGACAGTGGAGCTGACAGGCCTCCCCGGTGAGAAGGCTCTCCTGGGAGCTCCTCTTCCAGCCAGCCTGCCCGTTCTGTGGGGGTCTGGATGCTCCATGCTGGGTGTTACAGAAGCATGGGCACTCCACAGACTTGCCCTGGACGTCTCTACATATGCTGGGAGCTTGGCCTTCCAGGGGGTTCACCACTCACTAATCCTTCCAGATGGTCAACTAGAGTGACCTCTCAGACAGGAGCAGTTGCCAGAATGATCCTCTGAAGCCCAAATATGACTGTGTTGCTTCTCTGTTTTCAAACTCTTCCCTTGCACTTCAGAGATAACAGCATAAAGATCCAGCCATTTGGTTCTCTAAGCCTATCACAGTCAGTTGGTCAGGGCACTAGGCACAGTGAGAGCTCCAGCTACCTCTACCCCAGGATCATCCATGCCTCCCAGTGCAGCCTTGATTTCTTCATTTATAAAAAGGTGTATTGGTCAGTGCAGGCTAGGATATGCAGCAGTAACAAGCAAGTCCAAATTTTCAGTGGCTTAAAACTATCAAAACGTATCTTTTGCTCATCTTACATGTCCATCATGGGTCAGCCTGAGTACCTGCTCATTGGTCTCACTCAGTAAAAAGTAGGCTGATAAACAGTACACAGCACTAAAAAAGAATGAACTCTGCCCTGGCTGGGTGGCTCAGTTGATTGGAACATCATCCCATAAACCAAAAGGTTGCGGGTTCCATCTCCAATCAAGGCACATACCTAGATTTTGGGTTTGATTCCCAATCAGGGCACATATGGGAGGCAATTGATCAATGTTCCCAATACCACCCCCTTCCTCTCTCTAAAATCAAATGGTAAGAATGAAATCTTACCATTTGCAACAACATAAATGGACCTAGAGGGTGTTATGAGACAGGAAATTAGTCAGACAAAGAAAATATCACAGGGTTTCACTTACATGATAAATCTAAAAAAACCCAAATAAATAGATAATACAAAACAGAAATGAACTCATAGATATAGAGAACACACTGAGTTCCCAAAGAGCTGGGGGGATGCAGGTTGGATGAAAATAAATAAAGGTTGTTTTTTTTTCAAAGAAAAAGCAGACTGCTGATGCCGTCACCTTCTTAGACATGGTGGCCTGTCGCCGTGTTGGAGGGAAAACGACACGTCCTCCCACTCGGAGTGTTCCGGCGCTTCCTCTCACAAGTCACCGGTCAGAACTGTCCACGTGGGCACACACAACAAACAGGGGCTCAGGAAGAGAGGTTCCACAGGGTACTCCAGGAGGGGAAAGAGAAATGTATGTGGACGACACTAACAACGACCATAAATGCAGATTTGAAAATTACATGAGTTCCCTCCCTCAGAGGGCTGTTGCGAGAGCTCAGTGTGATCCCGCTTGCAGAGAGCTGAGCGCAGTGCCTGGCACCTGGTGGGGGTTGAGTCAGTTCAGCTGCTGACAGGTACCCAATGTGCACTGGTTGGACGAACGTTCCAGGTGACCCTCTGTAGTCATAGCTAGTTCTCTCTCTCCCCCTGGGCCCCTGTCAGTTGTGGTGATCAGGGAAAGTCTTCGAAGGAAAGGTAACGACCGAACCCAGTTTGGGCAGTGTCGGGAGATGATGCTCTCCAAGAGGATGAAGGCGTGAGCACAGGCTCCGAGCTGGAAAGGAGGTTTTCAGGGGAAATGAGATGGACGTCACTGGAGCAGGGGTTTCCACTGGTAGTCCTGCATTCAACAGGGATGTCTCCTCAAAGAACAAGGAAAGAGCTTCATTCTGAAGCGTGAGTTAACAGTAACAAGCCACAAAGCAGAAAAATTCCTTGGTGTGCTCTGCATCTAGTTCCTGGCTTGGAAACTGTCACTGGGAAATAAGGTTGGGGTTAGATGATCAGAAACCTTGATCTGAAACTCAGATCCCAGCCGAGAATCTGGGCCTGCTGGCTGCGGGTCCCGTGGCCTCTCCACAGCCCTCTCCACAGTGCAGTGGCTGACCTGGTTTCTTCTCCTTCTCGTTGCCAGAGGCTCCAGTTCTGGGCGACCGCATTTGCCCCGGGAGAAGTCTTTCTCTGATACTCGCACTGGTAACTGCTCAAAGGCCCACCGAGAACTTGGAAGAGTGCCACCCACATCCTCTCACAGTGGCCCAATTGTTTGAGGCAAATGCCTCCCTTTTTAACACTGGACCTTCTGGAGGAAATGGTTTCAATAGGAATAACTCCAAATTCTCCCAGGCCTTGCCATCTGGGTGTGTAGAATAGAGCTTCCGGGATATATGGTTCTTTTGAAGGAAACAAATTCAATTAATGATTGTGTTCCCTTTAATATGCCCGAAAATGCTCTTGTACTCTTGCCAGGGCTTTTTTTTTTTCATTCACCAAACATGTATTGATCTCCTACTGTGCACTCAGCACTGGGCTGAGTGGAGAAGGGGGAGGCATTGTGAAAATGACCCGATATAATAAGCAGCATAACAGAGGTAGGCACAAAGACCCTGGGAGCCTGCAGCGGTGGCAAATCGCACCTGGGCAAGTCAACAAGGCTCAGAAAGGGGCAGACAGGGCCACCGGGCACTGAAGAAAATGGACCTGCAAAAACTCGAGGGTTCCTGCACTTACTCCACAATATCTCCAGACAAATTTGGGATGCACACAGTAAGATATGACTCCACTGAGCAGGTGTTTTAACATGGACCTGTGTTCGCCAGGCACAGAGCTAGATGACCAGGGATCCAAGGAGGAATGAGACATAGTCCCTGATCCCAGATTGCTCACTGTCTAGTCAGGGAGATTCAGGCTTGGGCAGAGGCGACTCTACCACACAGTGCCTTAGAAAGCCCTACTGCAATTCTTCCGTGTGCAGAGTGAAGTAGTCCCAAGGACTGGCAGAACACAGGGCCGGCCTTCTGGAGGAGGTGGTAGAACTGGGCTTTTGGAGAGATGGAGTGGTGGAGAGAAGAGGGGCTGTGGCACAAAAAGTGGGGGTGACCACAGAGCCAGGTCACAGGGACAACCACACACACACGTGTCCCAACTGGATCATGGGTCTTTGAAGCAGCAGGGGCAAAGCCAGCTGCAACGGGGTGATATTAGACGTGACCTTGATGGCCTGAGGCCACCAAAATTACTACCACCCAAGAACTTGTGTCTCCTTTCCTCTAAGGACCCCATCATTTAGCAGGCTTTCTCTACTGAACGAATACTCCCTATCTGTTGAACAATAGTCCATGTGTTTTCCCACGGTATAGCTATGTTGGCTCAGTTGAAATTATTCTAGCCAAAGGAAAAAGAAAATTCTCTTAACATGTCACTCTGGTGCTCTAGACTCTTCAATGGCTCCCCATTGCCCTCAGGATAAATAAAGTCCAGCATGTAAGGCCACTGGCCTCCTGGTCCTATTCCTCTCTGACAGGCCTTGCCAAACTCCCTGTGCTTCTTTAGACCCATATATTTCCCCCTTCAGACTTCTGAGAAGGCGACCCCTCTGCATGGAAGCCTCTAGTTCTTTCACAGCTCCATATTTTCTCACTTCTCTGGGCTCAAACTTAAATGCTTCCTACAGGCAACGTTGCTGGACCCCAGACCTAGGGTAGGTGCGGAGCTCTGATCACACTGTGTGGGCATGCTCGCATCCCTTGTCTGTCTCCTCAGGAGACTGTGAGCACCTGGGGCAGGGACTCCACATCCAGTCCCGGTGGCCAGCATTTGGGAACACAGTGGTTCTCCATAAAGGATGAGTAAGAGCAAGCTGTGAGTGAGTGAGGAAGCGAATGTGATGTGTCATTTCAGGTTGACCCAGGAGCCAGGTCATGGCAAAAGGTACCTTTCACACCCACCAAGCTTCCCAAAAGAGTGGAAAGAACCTACAGACTACCCATGTAACCATCATCACAGCAACCAAAGCAGACATTCCTGGCACAGGCATTGAGGAACCAGGGGGGATTTTGATTCTGGGACAGGCCTGCCTTTCCAGCCACAGTCTATCGGTCTGGAGGGTTCTCTGCACTCCTCTCCCCAGTCAAGAGGGCTGGGCAATGGTGCAGCTGTCGGCCAGGTTGTGCCTACTTCTTTTGTGGGTGTTTTTCTTGGTCTTCTTTTTCAATGTTTCTTTACCCTCTGACCCCGGACAGGAAGCAGGATCAGTGTTTCTGATTCCTCATGGGACCCCTCTGTTTAGAGCCCACTCTTTACATTATCACCAACAACAACAGTTAACTGTGTGCCTACAGTGGGCCGGCTACTGGGCGCACAGACACACCTAAAGTGTGGTCTCTGCTTTTGACAGGTTTGGAGAGAGGGCATGAAGGATAAATCCGTCATTAAGTAACTTCCACAGGAGCCCGAAGTCGGGTGAGCAATGGATGCTCGGAGGTCTCTGGCACTGAAAGTGAGAGGGTACCAAGACATGAAAGAACAGTTTTTAGAGGCTAAGTGTATTTCTCAGTCCTCCCCTCTAACACCGTGCCAATCTATGGGGAAGGTGGCACAGGTACCTAGTTGGCCAGGGACAGCCCCATTCCCTGTCCCATGTGGCCACCACCTGCTGATGCATCTCTCATACTTCACGACCCAGGTTCCTGCACTGTGACTGGTGACTTTGGCAACCACTTACCTGACACTGAGCCACCTGGCACCCGCACACAGCCCCTGGAACCTCACTAAACCACCCTGAGAGGTGGGGATGATTTCTCCATTTTTGCTTAAGCGTTTGTCCAGCTGAGTACAGCAGTGATTTGAGTCCAGGCCCGGAGACCCTGAAGCCAGGGCTGCAGCGTCGGCCGTCCAGTTTGGCTTCCGTAGTAATGGGCTGGGGAGGCCCAGCAGATGGGACTACCCGCAGCTGGCAGCCCTTCAGCTGCTCTCCATGGTTAGAAATTAGATCACATCACCATTTGCCAGGGGGTGACAAGGGCCCACAAAAGTGGACAAAAGCAATTGCGTCTTTGGCCAGCCATGCAATGCCAGGGATGGTGGCTGCCCCTGGCATGGGGGTAAGAACAAGGAGGGCCAAAGGAAAGAAAAGAGTCTTTTCTCCCACTGGGGCCCCAACCTGTCTCTGTTCCCTCTCATCTATCTCCCTTCCAAACCACCAACACCCACACTTGTTCATTCACTCACCCCGCAGTGGGCACTGGCTGCCAGATACGTACCTCACTCACTCTCCGACAGCCGAGGACAGCGGGACGTTTCCCCCTTTCACAGGGAAGAACACAAAGGTGCCAAGGTCATGTAGTTGATAGGGGCTAGGATTCCATCGTGGGCTGTCTGGCTCTGAAGCATCTTGGAGCCAGTCCCGCAGGGGCCTCTGTCCCCTTCCTGCCCTCAGATAACTGCTGTCCTAACAGCAGGGAGGATCCTGAGAGCTGGAATGCATTAGGAGAAGACTCTAAAATTGGGGCCTCCTCCCCTTCCTCCTCAGACCTTTTGCTCAGCCCTGCACCCCTCAGGGAGGTCCCTTGGCCTGCCTTAGGTTTCCCTCCCAGGCCCAGGAACACTTACCTCCATCATGGGGTGCAGGGGAAAAAGGGCTAATTAACAGTCTTCTGAGGGCTTTGAAGATGAAAAGTAGCCTTTAAGTGGCAGCCTATTATCCCTAAGCTTCACGGGGAGTAATGAAATTCTGGTTTCCAAATGGAGAATAAAAATCCTTCAACAAAGAGATAAAGGGAGGCAGGCGAGGAGCCGGGTGGAGGGCAGGAGGGTGATTTACTGGCACCTCCAGTGTGCAGACCCCAGCAGACCCCAGCCATTTGGGGCAAAAAGCCTGCGACCTGGGTCGGCCTTAGGCTGGGATGCCTTTTTCATCTTTGGCTGCTGTCCCTGCCAGCAACCTGAGACTCCTGAGGAAGAGAACCGGGCCTCCCCTGAGGGGCCCCTGGCCTGGGGTAGCCAGGATCTGAGGACCCTGAGGCAGATGGTGGTCTTGGAGGACCTGAGTGAGGTGGGGAGCCCCGAATTCTGGTCCCGGCTCTGCACTGACTCAGTTCCTGACTGTGGACAGGCCCCGCCCTCTCTGGACTATTTGCTTTGGGACTTGACCTGCATGCCCCCCACCCAGCCCCCACACATGGGAAGCCCCTTGAGGATGGGCAGTGCAAGCCCAGCATTGCGGCGCCCAGTGCCAGCACAGGGTCCAGGGCTCTAGGGGCCCTCCTGGTGCTGACTTTTGAGGTTCTTGGACTTCTTGTGTTGAGTGGGTCCCAGGTTACTGGGCCTGGGAAGGAGATGCAGTCCTGAACCCTCCAGGAGTTCCCTGACCGACAATGCAGTGGGCAAGGCTGGGCCCTGGAGGATGCCAGCCCCCTCTCAGGAGCGTGCACTCGGGGTCTGCACTCCCAGCTGCCCCCGTCACAGGCACTGGGCTCCCCGAGGGCAGGATCCCCCGTGCCTGCTACGGAGGCAAAGCTGTACTTAAACATGAACTCTGGGTGTCAGCAATCCAAGAAACAGTCATGAAATTGAACTGGTAAAAAAGATTTTGGAAAATTGTCATAAAAAATCAAAACTTGATCCCAACTCCGCTATTTAGACACATCACATAACCTGTGTTTCAGTCTCTTCCCCAGTAAAGTAGGGACAGTGACAGGACCTGCCTCATTAAGTCACTCTAAGATTATATGAGTGAATTCCTATAAAGAACTGGGAACAGCTTGTGATATACAGTAAGTATTCAGTCAGTTACTATTACCTAGTTATTACTAGTAGTTATGGTTAGCTGGTTATTGTCCTTCCACCCCCTCACTGCACAGGGAAGGGAGACAGGACAGAGATGCCATCGCATGCAAGCCCCAGCACCCACGGCACATTGCAGGGACTCAGAACTCCTGATCAGCGTCGTATCTGATCCTGAAGACAAGCTTAAAATCTGGAGAGGTGGGTACTATTGTCCCCATTTACAGAGGAGATCAATGAGGCACAAAGAGCAAGGGAGCAGTCTGTGGTGACTCGGCTGGACAGGCCTGAGCGTGGACCTGAGCTTGGGTGAGAAACCATTTGTACAGCCAAGCAACGTACACTGAGCACTGCCAGGCCGGACACCAGGGGTGTGAGAATAAAGAAGACAGACAGGTTCCTTGTGCTCCTAGACCTAACATTCTGGAAGACAGATAGTGAGCCAGAAAAAAAGATGAGTAAATAAATAAACATCACAGCTTATAATCAAAGCTGAGAAGAAAATAAACAAATCAAAACTAATGAGGAGGTTATTCGGAGAAGACATCTCTGACGAGATGCAGGCTGAGCCCAGGAAGAGGAAAGGTGAAAGGAAGCCAGTGCCTTCCCATTGCTCCTGGCTGCCTCACCACCAACTCTTGCTAAAGTGTAAATGGTTAGCTATAGGTCTGAGTCTGGAAGCAAGATTGGTAGCCAGGAGGGAAGAGGGAAACCGGGAGCAGTATGGAGTCCCCAAGGGAGGAAGGGAAGGATGGTGCTAGAGAAAGAGAGGGCTTGGAAAGGTGGTGGAGTCTTTCAGAGGTAGGGATTAGAATTGCAGCTTTATAGAACTTCGGTCAAAACAAAAAGTCAAGCTTGGAGGCTTGAGGAGTAACTCCCATTGGTGAGAAGGAAGGGCATGGTCCTGAGTCCTCTCTGTCCCAGAGACAGGCAGCAATTCAAGGTGAGGGAGGCAGAGAGATGAAAATCTCTTGCTCCTGTGAGGAGGATGCAGGAATACAGCATCATTTCTAACCAGAACAGGCGGAGGCAGTGCCGCCTGCAGGCCCCCCGAGAGGGAGAACGCTACCTCTCCCATTCTCATAGCTGTCCCATGCACCCCCACACCCTGAAGAGTCCCCTCTATGTGTCCCACACTCTACTTAGCTCCGAGGAGAGATAAGAGAAACAAGCCTGGGACTGCAGAGGCGGTCAGGCCCAGGAAGGAGAGGAGGTCTCTCTGAAGAAGTCCGTTTGCACTGAGACCTGAGGAATAAACAGGGAGGGAAGCGTGTTCCTGGCGAAAGGAACAGCATGTGCTGTGGTGCGCTGGTAAATTCACAACTGGCCTTGCGGCGAAGGGGCAGCTGGTTGGCCATGTTTGACAACTTCTGTGGTGTGAGCCCTCCAGCTGGGGCAGGACGTCACTGGGGCAGAACGTGACCATCAGCCAGTGGGTGCTGGCTCTGGCCCATCACTGGGGCGGGAGGCCTGAGTGGGACAGGCACTTGGATGGTTGCAGGGATGGAAGCCCAGCCAGGGGCACTAGAGGAGGTCAGTGGCTTTGGAGAGGGTGTGAGCTTTAGCCTGCGAGTGGCACGTGTAGATTGTGACCAGAGGTCTCGGTTTCATCTCCCCATTCCCCTCAGAGCTCTGCCAGGTTACATCCTGGGCCCAGCGTTCCTAGTGTTAAGTAATGAGGAGAGAGTTAATTAGATCCTCACAGGAGCAGTTGCTACTTTTCATCTGGTGAAAGGAGGGCAGGCGCTCTGTAACCATGGATGGGATACCCCTGGAAGTGCCTCCGACTACCTCTCAATGGCAGGACCCAACTCATGATCAAGCTATTGGTTCACCAGCCCTTCTGCCAGAAGAGGTCCAGCTGGGCAGCAGGCTGGGCCTTGAGGGGGTGGTGAAAGGTAAGGTAACGATCCCTGTGTCCCTGCAAAGGCCTGGCCCTGAGAGCTCTCAGGCTGGGGGGCATCTCTCCGTCCTCAGTTCAGAGAAGGCTGGAGCGAGGCAGAGGAGGGCCAGGTGATGACAGGCAGGCAGACAGCTGCCACAGCTGCAGCTGCAGCCCCAGGTACATGGGAAGATCGGCCACTCACAGGAAGCAGGAGGCGCTTGGAAAGGGCAGGACTGAGTGGTGGGACCTTGAGGACAGGACACCTTCACTTTCCCCCCCTGCCCTTCACCTTGGGCCCTGCACCTGTATCTGGTGTCTTGCACCTGGGCCCTCCTAGTCTTCCTGGTCACGACCTGCCCTAAAAAATTCCCTGTGCTCCACTCGTTCATCCCTCTCCCCACTCTTAGTAACCACTGATCATTTTACAGTTTCCATAGTTCTGCCTTTTCCAGAATGTCATCTCACTGGAATTATACAGTCTGTAGACTTTTCAGATGGGGCTCCTTTCACTTAGTAATATGCACTTACGTTTCCTCCATGTCTTTTCCTGTGTTGATAATTCATTTCCTTTTAATGCTGAAAAATATTCCATCACCTAAATGTATCGGTTTCTTTATCCGTTCCCCTACCGAAGGACATCTTGGTTGTTTTCAAGTTTTGGCAATTATGAATAAAGTTGCTATAAACATCCATGTGCAGGTTTTTGTGTGGACATAAGTTTTAAACTCCTGTGGGTAAATACCAAGGAGTACAATTGCTGAATTATATGCTAAGAATATGTTTAGTTTTTCAAAGTGGATGCGTTGGTTTGCATTCCCACCAGTGAGCGAGTTCCCATCTCCCCACACCTGTGCCAGCAGCTGGTACTGCCAGCGTTCTGGGTCCCGGCCATTCTAATGGGCGAGTGCTGAGTGGTGTCTCGTTGTTGTCGGGTTTGCATTTCCTCGATGACATATGATGTAGAACATCTTTTTTATGTGCTTACCTACCACCGGAATATCTTTTGTCTGCTTTTTCAATTGGGTTGTTCATTTTCTTATTGTTGAATTTCAAGAAATCTTTGTATATTTTGGATAACATTCCTTTATCAGATATCTCTTTTGCAAATATTTTCTTCTGGTCTGTGGCTTATATTCTCATTCTCTCTCTTTTTAAGATTTTATTTATTTATTTTAGAGAGATGGGGAAGGGAGGGAGAAAGAGAGGGAGCAAAACATCAGTGTATAGTTGCCTCTAGCACACTGGGGATATGGCCTGCAACCCAGGCATGTGCCCTGACTGGGAATCAAACCGGAGATGCTTTGGTTCATAGGCCTGTGCTCAATCCACTGAGCTATACCCACCAGGACTCTTGTTCTCCTGATGAGTTAAATTTTTTATTATTAAAACAATTACTCTTTAGCTGATTACTTGATGATGATAAAAAGAGAACAAGGAAAAAATAAAAGAAAAAAGAAAACAAAAAAAAACTAGCAGGAGTGTCCAAACTTTTGGCATCTCTGGACCACACTGGAAGAAGAAGGGTCATCTTGGACCACACACTAAATACACTGCAACACGTAATCACACACAAAAAATCTAGTAATGTTTTAAGTAAATTTACGATTTTGTGTTGGGCCGCATTCATAGCCATCCTGGGCCACATGCAGCCTGTGGGCCGCAGGTTGGACACCCCTGAGTCTTACTGTGCATACAGCATATTGATAAAAAAAAAGATAGAAATAAGAGAAAAAATATCCTCTAGGGATGATAATAATGATGACTATAGTGACAAGTGTCCCCATCTTTGCAATTTGCTGTGACCTGGGTGCTCGGCAATTGCCTCAAGTCATCCCGCCACCAAACCTGGCAGCGGTGGATGTGATCATCCCACTTTACAGATGCTACAGAGGAGGCTCAGACAGCACCCGAGTAGGGAGCAGAGCCAGGTTTCAAACCCAGCATGGTCAGTTCCACAGTCTTAGTTCAAAACCAAGCAATTTTAGAGTGTGCTGTTTTTCATCTTACTTTTCCCGGTGGGAGGTTCAAGTACAGTTCATGTCTCTCCCACTCCCAGACCCTCTTAATTTTTATCATAGTTTTTCAACTTGAGGATTGCCCTGGGAGATAGGCTTTTGAAGAACAAACTGAGACTCTGAGAGGCTAGGTGACTTGCCCAAAGTCACAAAACCAGCCAGGGTTTGACCTCAGACAAGCCGCTTTCTAAGCATTCCCACCCTGTGCTGCCAGAAACCACAGTCCAGTTCTTCCCACTGCTTTAGGTGGCCCCCCAAAATCTCCCCTGGACCAGATTGCTCTGTCATCTCTTGTCTTGCTCCCCTACTCTCTCCCCCCCCATTTATCCCTCCATGGCTACTAAAAGGATCATTTCAAACCACTGGCCCAATCATGGCCCTCCCCAGTGATGGCCCATCCTCCTGTGTCCTCCATCTGTCCTCAGGAGGATCCCAGAACTTCCTGGCACAGGGCCCCAGGGCCCCAGCATCCTATCTCTTCTGCAGACTGGGCTCCACCCTCCACACATGCCTGCTCCACAGAGTCAGACTTTCTGCATCTGCTTTTTCTTGAGCTTGCAGGACTCTGTCCACGTTGCTTCTCTGCCTGGCACTCACCCACCTCCCCTGTTACCCACTGACTCCCCCAGAGCCTGGAAGGGGTGGAGGTGGCACCTCTCCTCCAGCGGTACAGGGAGGAGCACTGACTCTCACCCAGGGCAATGCCAAGTGCTTCACTCAAATTTTATTTAAATCTCAACAATTTGGTGGTAGGCATCCCTAGCCCCATTTTGCAGAGGAGTAGACTGAGGCTTAAGAGACACTAAATAACTTGACTAAGGCCACAGAGTGGGTACATGGCAGAGGCAGGATTTGAAACACTATTTAACTTCACATGTGAGAGTCCTGACCCCATCACTGATTCCCACCCTCCCAAACCCTTCCCGTCCCCTACTTGCTTCTACGGCATTTCTCCATGATCACACCTCATAGTGCTCTTTAATTTTCTATAGACTTTTTAAAATCAGTTTTCGGTTTTCAGATAAGTTGAGCAGAGAATACGTAGAGTTTCTACACACCCCTCACTCCCCCTGCCCAGCTTCCCCTATTATTAACACTTTGCATTAGTGTACTACAGCTCTTATGATTAGTGAGCAACATTATTAACTAAAGTCCAAAATTTACATTAGGTTCACTCTTGGTGCACATTCAATGGGTCTGACATGTATTCACCAGAATAGTGTTGTACAGAAGAGTGTCACTGCTCTAAAACTCCTCTGTGCTCCATCTATTCATTCCTGCCTTCCCCCAACTTCTGGCAACCACTGATCTTTTCATTGGCTGCATAGTTTTCCCTTTTACAGAACATTATACAGGTGGAATCACATGCTGTGTACCTTTTCAGACTGGCTGCTTTCACTCAAGAACATGCATTTATGTTTCCTCTGTGTCTTTTCATGGCTTGATAGTTCATTCCTTTTTATCACAGAATAATATCCCATTATATGGATATACCACGGTTCTTTTATCCTATTGATATACCTACTGAAGTTTATCTTATTCCCAAGTTCTGGAAAGTATAAATAAAGCTGCTATAGAAGTCCCTCCTGGTGCCTGCAAGGGGCCATCACCTGGACCAGTCAGTTGGCCACAGGCAGATTAAGAGACTTCCGGCCAAGATGGAGATGTAGGTAAACACACTTCACCTCTTAATACAATTAAACTATAAGACAAACATCACCCAGATTCATCAGAAAATCGAGCTGTATGGGAGTTCAACAACCAAGTATTTAAAGAAGCCACATTCATCCAGATGGGTGCCTTTTCTACACTAGGACACACTACTAAGACAAGGAGTCAAAGCAGCTCTACCTAATACACAGAAACAAACACAGGGAGGCTGCCAAATTGAGGAGACAAAGAAATATGGCCCAAAAGAAAGAACAGAACAAAACCACAGGAAAAGAGCTAAATGAAATGAAGATGAGCAACCTATCGGATACAGGGTTCAAAACACTGGTTATCAGGATGCTCAAAGAAATCACAGGGAACTGCAGCAAAAAAGACCCAGGCATAGATGAAGGTTGCGTTAGGTGAAATAAAGAAAAATCTACCCACAGTAGAGGGGATGCAGCTGAGATTCAAATCAATGATTTGGAACATAAGGAACAAAAAAGCATTCAATCAGAACAGCAAGAAAAAAAGAATTAAAAAAATAAAACAAGAATAGAATAAGGAGCCTCTGAGACATCTCCAAATGGACTAATATCCAAATCATAGTGACGCCATAACGAGAAGAGGAGGAACAAGAAATTGAAAACTTATTGGAAAAATAATGAAAGAAAACTTTCATAATTTGGTGGAGGAAATAGACATATAAGTCCAGGAAGCACAGAAAGTCCCAAACAAGTTGGACCCAAAGAGGACCACACCGAGACACATCAAAATTAAAATGCCAAAGATTAAAGATAAAGAAAGAATCTTAAAAGCAGCAAGAGAAAAGCAGAGAGTTACCTGCAAAGGAGTTCCCATAAGACCGTCAGCTGATTTCTCAAAAGATGCTTTGCAGACTAGAAGGGACTGGCAAGAAGTATTCAAAGTGAGGAAAAGCAAAGACCTACAACCTAGATTACTCTATCCAGCAAAGCTATCATTTAGAATCATAGGCCAGATAACATGCATCCCTGACAAGATAAAGCTAAAGGAGTTCATCATCACCAAGCCATTATTATGTGAAATGTTAAAGGTTAATATGTAAGAAAAAGAAGATAAAAACTATGAACATTAAAATGGCAACAAATGCACAACTATCAACAACTGAATCTAAAAAACAAACTAAGCAAACAACCAGAACAGGAACAGAATCAAAGATATGCAATTCATTCCAAGGGTTATCAGTCGGGGTGGGGGGGAGGGGAGAGAACAGTGTGTGTGGGGGGAAGTGCAGGGATTAAGAAGTACAAATTGGGTGAGGAAAAAAAAAAAGAAGTACAAATTGGTAGGTGCAAAATTAGCAGGAGGAGGTTAAGAACAGTATAGAAAATGGGGAATTTAAAGATCTTACATGCATGACCCATGGGCGTGAACCAAGAGGGGGGACTGCTGGAGGGAAAGGATGTACCAAGCAGAGAAAGGCAAAGGGGGGGAAACTGGGACAACTGCAATACCAAAATCAATAAAATACATTTTTTAAAAAAGAAGTCCCTCCTCATCTACAGTGTCACTTTCCATGGTTTTTGTTACCCACAGTCAATCTCAGTCCAAAAATATTACATGGTAAATTCCAGAATAAACAATCCACTCATTTGAAATTACACCCTGTTCTGAGTGGTGTGATGGACTCTCACACTGTACGACTGCATCACACCCAGGACGGGAATCGTCCACGTGTCCAGCACACCCACGTTTTACAGGCTATCCTCCTGTCAGTCCCTGGGTAGCCAACTTAGCTCTCAGACACAGTGCTGTGGCATCACAGTGCTGGAGTTCTGGAAACCCGTGTGACAGCCTCACACCACACCGTGGTCCTACATCATTTACTCACCGCATCACGCAGACATTGCGTCATCTCACAGTGTCACCAGAAGGGTTGACACGGAGCACAGCGAGATACTTGGAGAGAGACCGTACTCACATAACTTTTAAGACAGTATATTATAATCGTTCTATTTCATTATTAGTTATTATTGTCGATCTCGTACTATGCCTAATTTACAATTTAAACATTATCACAGGTATGTATGTATGTATGGAAAAATATAGTATATGCAGGGTTCAATACTATTTACAGTTTCAGGCATCCACTGGGGGATCTTGAAATGTATCCCCTGTGGATGAGGGGAAACTACTACATAAACATTTGTGTGCAGGTTTTTGTATGGATGTAAGTTTTTGGTCAATACCAAGAATAGTTACTGAATCATCACGATGCTCTTTTACACGGTGTCCCTGACTTTCCTTATCCTAGCTGGAGAACTCTTGGAAGGCAAAGAATGTATCTTGTACTTCTCTGTCTCCAAGATTTACACATAAGAGGTCCTCAGTAAATGTCTATTGAAATAAGAAAACCGCAAAGAGACAATCCTATAGCTCAGATTTTCCGGGACACTTTAAATTCCCTATCATTTCTTTTCCTTGCAACCAAATGAAGATTGAAAATGCCTATGTAAGCTTTCCATGTTAAAACATTTCACAATCTTTTTTGAAAAGGACAAAGGTCCTTTGTCAATTACACAGTTGCTGGAGGAATAATGAGAGGCGCCCAGGAGCTGTATCAGTCGTGTTCTCTCGAACCTTGGTCTAGACCCTAACCTGTGCCAGGCTTGGTGTTCTCCAACGACACAAACACAGGGCTGGGACTCGCTGACCTGAGTTCCTTCAAGCTAGGCTGTCCTAGGGTCCCCGTCAGATGAGCTCCGGACCCCCACCCTCCTGGGGAAGATGGGCGGAGAAGGCAGCTGTTGGGGGAAGGCCAGGTCTCTGTCGGGGGAGGTCCCGCTCACAGAAAGGGTCCTCGGGCCCCAGCAACAGGAAGGAGAAGGGTAGGAGCACCCTTTCCCTTTTCACCAGAGATGCCCGTTTGCACTTAGTATCTCTCTAAACTATGCATTTTACCATATTCATTCCAAGAACATTCACTGACCACTTATCACGTGCTGGCCACTAGGCTAAGTCTTTTTAATAGACTGACTTCATTCAGCATAGGCCAGTTCTATAGGGACTGTTATTATCCACATGTACAGAGTCTGTCCAATCCACAAATACGTATTCAGTATACAGCACATACAAGGCGCTGCTTTAGGTCTGCAATAGAGAGCAAGGCAGAGTCCCTGACCTCATGGGGTTGACATTCCAGGACAGGTGACAGACAATCAACACAAGGGAACTTTATGTTTTGTTGGAAGGGGACAGTCCTACCTCAGAAAAAGAAGAGTAGGAAAGGGGGTCAGGAATGGGGGGAGCAGCATGGGGTCAAGTTATATTGAAGAGAGTAGGCAGGGTGGGCCTTGTTGAGAAGGTGGGGTTCTGGGCAACAATCTGAGAAAAAGTTAGCCAAGTGGCTTTCTGGGGGAAGAAGCTTCCAGATTGAGGGTATAACCAGAGTGAAGGTCCAGAGGCAGAAATGTGTCGGAGGGAGAGGTCAGTGGAGTGAGTGGGGCAGAGGGGCAGTGGGGCTGCTCATGGAGGGCCTGGTGGGCCACTGCGAGGACCTGTGCTTTTCCTGCCGGAAAACGGAGAGCCAGGCTGGGTTTTGAGCAACAGAGTGACCTGACAATCTCGACTTCTCTGTGAAGGGCGGACTGCGGGGCAGCGTGACAGGGTAGGGACACAGAAGCCTGCTGGGGGCTGCTAGCACCATCCAGCAGAGACACGTGTTGGCTGCGACCTGCTGCTGGCAGTGGAGGGAGTGACAAGAGGTGGGATTTGGGACCTACCTGGAAGGTGGAAGCCGTCCTGATTCTCTGAGGAAACTCTTGTTCACATGCGAAATTTGAGATGGAAGCCCCTACCCAGGACCTGTACTAAGGGACCGCCCTATGGGGAAGATTCCCAGCCCGCTTCTTTCTCAGGTAGGCTGGTTGATGCAAACCCCTCGCCCACCTAGAGTGGAAAGCACCCCTTGTACCTCCCCTTTCCCAACAGCACGGCCTCAATCCCAGTTCCGCTTGGTATTACCATCGATGGCACAACGATGGTAGCTTCCTATTGCACTCCCCAAATGCTGACCTCCCAGTCACCCGGGCGGGCATTCCAGTTAAAGAGGAAGCAGAACAGGAAGTGGAACTCCTACCCCAGCATCCCCATACCCTCCTGGCAGCTGAGGCAGGCGTGGGGGTGGGGGTGGGGGTGGGGGAAGCAGAGGAAGGTGTTTCTCTTAGAATTATCGAAAGCCATTAGATGTCATTTTTTCCACAAAATCTCTGCTTCACTGCAATTAATTTAGCATTTTATAAGCTACTACTGTGCGCCTCCCCACTGAACTAGGTATTGTTTGCATATAAGATGTTAAGTTCAGCCTTTGGTCAAAACAGCACCGTGCTTGACTAAGAAGATCTGGCTAGTTGTTCTGCAGTGAGTAACTACGTGATGATGGACATACCAGGAAACCATCCAAGCCTCTATTGCATCATTTTCAAATAGGGACAGTGGTATCTATCCAAGGGAGCATAAACGTAAAAGCGACTTTATAAAGTGAAAAACGCTGATGGAAGATCAGGTGAATGCTCCCAGCCTGGGGAAGGGATGCTCACATATCCAGCTAACCACTGGAGGGGGGGCATCAGACACCAGTAAGGATGCCCCAAGAGACCAGATGGGGCATGACTCATTCTGACCAAGGGGGACAGAGAAGACTTTACAGAAGAAAGCACCTTGAAGAGTGGGTGGAGTTCTATTAGCTTAAATGAAGAAGAAAGGGCATTCCGGGCATCAGGAACACACAGGCAAAGGCGGAGGTGTGAATGTACACTGCAAATGGCAATAGGGAGCTATGGAAGGGTTTGGAGGAAGGCAGCAGCAGAACCAGATTTGCCTTAGAGATCACACTGGCTGCTAGGGAGGGACGGAGTGAAGTTGCTATGGCTCAGCTGAGCAGTCGGAAGGCTTGGGCCAGCTCCCCTCTCCAGAGGAGAGAGGAAGCCTGCCGGGGTTCCCACTGCAGTCCAGATGTGCACAGGGAAAGGCAGATGGAAGTGGGGGGCTAGTGAGAGTAGAGCCTGGGCCAGGAGAACCAGCTGGCTGCCCACACAATCCCCCAACCATCCCAGCCCACACCCAGCCCCTGGGAGCCTAGAGACCTGTTTGTTTTCCTTGTAAAGAGGGGGGCCCTGCCCTTTGTAAGATTTCTGCTGGGGTAGGAGCGAAATGTCTACTTGTGCTGCTGCCTGGATTTCCAGCTATTGACACAGCCTCTGACAATGAAAGCAAAGGCCAGGGGAGGCAGAGACAAGGTGGCTGATTAAAATGTTCTTCCCCTGGGTTGCTCAGCCCTGCCCTGGGAAGGCTAGCTGGAAAACCCGGGGAGGAACTTTCTCCTCCAGAGCTGCAGGCCAGCCAGTAAGAGGTGGGGCTTTGAAAACGACTGGGGATTTTCCACACCCCCACCCAGTCCAGCTGATCCAGCTCCTCAGTACACTGCTTTCGTTGTCTTATGCCCCCCACCAATAACGGGGGTCACTTAAATGACTAACTTCTTTGAGGCTCAGCTCTGTTTCTAAAACAAGGCAACATATTACCACTTCACGGGGTTTACTATAGGTCAGATGCCCCAAAGAATGGACTCAGATGGAGCAGGGTTGCTGTATAAAATATAGGGCACCCACCCAGTAAAATTTGAATTTCAGATCAACAATGAAGAATTTGTTTTTGGTATAAGTATGTCCCATGTAATATTTGGATATGCTTATCTTTTAAACATATTCATTGTTTAACCAAAACTCTAATTTAAATGGGTGTCCTATATTTGTATTTGCTTAATGCGACACCTGTAGGGTGGAGACTGTCCACATGCAGGGGGTTCGTTGGGGAGCCTCTGGGTGTCTGTAGCGCGGAGGCGGGGCAGCAGAGCGCAGGGGAGGGGGGGCAGGGCTGTGATGCTGTCTCACACAGGTCCCAGCCGAGCTGACCTGGGGGTGGAAGGGTCTCTGGAGCTGTGCTGGCCTTTAAGAGCTGCCCCAAACTGAAGCTAGGGCTCTGGGCCTATGTACCCCCACATCCTGCTTGCCATTGGATTCTGGCTTCCCTGAAGAAGTTGTGACCTGGGCAAGTTGGCTATGCTGAGGGCAGTTCTAGGAGGGGGACTCAGCTCAGCACTGTTAGCCCCCGATACTCCCTTCATTGGGGATCACGGAGACTTCAGTCTTGAGGAGCTCCTGGGCAGCAGCCCACCACAGCAACCTGGACCCTGTGCTATACAGCGGGATGAGACAGCTGTGTAAACAGCTTGGTTTAGTAGTCAGTAGTCAGTGGTTTCAGCACCCCCAGCAAAGGTCAGGCTGCCTAACCTGGCCTTCAAGGCGATCAGCTGTCGAGTCCAAGTTGTTGGCCCTTCCAGTCTCCCTCAGCTTCTTTTTGGAAGCCCTTTCCAAAATCAGGCCTGCTGGCTTAACATCTTGGGGGGAGGAGCCATGGTCACAGCTCCCTCTGTGCATCCATGACCAACTCTGCTTAGCCTTCGATTTTGCAGATCCCAGTCAAAAGCACAGTGCAGGTCTTCTCCTAAAGATTCCGTCTCAAGCCCAGACCCCAGTCACAGCTGCGGGGGCTCTGGTCTTCCTCTGTCTGGGTCTGACCTCATTCTTCTCTTAGTCAGGATCTAAGAGGCTGCAGTGAATTGGTTTGGAGAAGACAGACTTGTCATTGGCTAAAAGGGGACACCTGCATTAGCGGCTGTGGGGGCAGCTTGGCTCTGGTTCCCAGTCTCTGGGTTTAGCCTCCACAAGCCGGAGGCTGCAGGCTGGTGGGCAGGGGCCACCTCTCTCAGGCCCTTGCTAGCTCTGGATAAGCAAGTTTACAACCTCACCCCCCACCCCCACATCCCTTACCTGTGACCCACTGAAAACTCACCCACCTACCCCCACCGCATTCTCCCTTTTCAAAGACTCCAGGGACCCTGTGATTAATACTGACCTCCAGCATCTGGTCCTCTGAGTCTGAAGTTTCTCCTGTTTCCACAATCGTAAGATAGATGTAAGTTCTGGGAGAAGAGATCCGGGTCTAGCAGGAAAGTGTCTAAGTTTGGATGTAGATAAAATGGCCGAGGGGTCTGAACGCATTGAGAGAAAGGGGTTGATGTGCCCTCAGTCACTCAGAGTCACTAGTGGTCAATGGAAGCTTGCTGCCTGCTGCGTTCTCCTGCTTAACTCTCACAACCACCCTGTCAGGAAGACACTACTAATACCCTCATTTTATAGACGAGGAAACTGAGGCTTAGCAAAACAAGTGACTTGCCCCAGGTCCCGTAGCATTCCCATCCACCTGTCTACCAGAGGCACTTGAGCTCTGCCTGGTAGAGGTGGGCCCTCTGCTAGGTGGCACGATTCATCTGTTTATGCTCAGGCTTGATGGCCTTGAGTCATCAAGGGATGAAAGTAACATAGGGATGTTACTTTCCATCCCTATTCCTGTAAAACAGCTAAACAGCAAGGAAAGACAAAACACACCAAAAGCACAAGTCGGGCTGAGGTTGGCACGGTCAGAGGTTTGCTGGAACAAGCAGGAGCGTACCAGTCAGGACTCAGGTGCTTTGGGACACAGACAACACTCAGGAAGGAATCAGCATCTGAGACCCCACTGGAAAGGCTGGAGGACGGCAGGGCCGGCCTCCGGGAACCCGTCCCCAGATCTCCGAAGAACTCACCTACCAGAGAGGCTGCCTGTTTCTTTAACTGTGGTTAAACACACACGCACACATGCACACAATTTACCACCTTACCTGGTTTCAAGTGTACAGTTCAGTGGTGTTAACTATGTTCAAATTGTTGTGCAACAGACCTCTAGAACTTTTTCAGCTTGCAAAACTGAAACTCTGTACCCAGTGAACAGCGATGTTCCCCTCCCCCAGCTCCTGGCAACCACCATGCTACTTTCTGTTTCTGTATGACTTTGACCACTCTGGATTCCTCATATACGTGGAATCATACAATATTCGCCTTTTTTTGGTGGCTAGGTTATTTCCCTCAGCATAATATCTCCAAGATTTATCTATATTGTAGCATGTGACAAGAGTTACTCTTATTTACCCATTTATCTGTGCATAAACATTTAAATTGCTTCCTCTTCTTGGCTATTGGGAATAATGCCTCAATGAACATAGGTCCAAAAATCTCTCTTCAAGATCCTGCTTCTGATGTTTTGCGATATATACCTAGAAGTACAATGCTGGGTCTTACAGTAGTTCTATTTTTAATTTTTTGAGAAAATCCCACACTATTTTCCACAGTGGCTATACCAGTTTACTTTCCCCAGCAATGGTTGCAAAAAAGTTTGAGTTTTCGTACATCATCACCCACATGTTATCTTCTGTATGTAAATTGGCTATCTTAATAGAGTTGAGGTGACATCTCATTACAGCTTTTATTTCACTTCTTTAATGATTAACGAAGTTGAGCATGTTTTCATATGCTTCTTGGCTACTTGTATGCCTTTTTTGGAAAAATGTGTATTCAAATGTGTATTTGTCCATTTTGTAATTGGGCACAATTAAAAAATTAGCTACTCTCATTAAGGAATAAATCTTTATATATTCTGAGTATTAGCCCCTTATTAGATATATGATTCACAATTTTTTTCCTGTCCATAGGTTGATTGTTTCCTTTGATGCACAGAACTTTTTCAGTCTGATGTAACTGCATTTGTTTACTTTTACTTTTGCTGCTGGTGCTTTCCCCTGTGCTCCTCTAGGAGTCTTGTGGGGAAAGCTGCCTCGTCTCACACCGTCAGGGAGATGGGGCAATAGATGGCCACCTCTCTAACCTCTACCTTCAAGCTGTCACCACCCCCGAACCCCCACCACAACTTCCCCTTGACATTTCTGAAGCTGGTGACTAGGCACTGGAACCTGGGCGCGGAGCAGACCACCACCTCCACAAATACGTCACTGTCAGAAACGACTAGGGGAGCCCAAGATAATCTCTGCCCTAACTGCTGCTTTCTAGTCTTGCTTGGGAGCAGCTGATTGTGGAAGCATATTTCCATCGGGGCCCTAGTAGTGGAGAAGTGTGATGTGTAGCTGTCAGCCTCAGCAGTGCAAGGAAGTGCCCAGTAAGGAGGTTGGAATAGATGAGGAGTGCTGGAGGGCCAAGGTAATGAACTAGATGATGCATCAGAAAGTGCCAGGCCCCTGCTTAGCCCAGAGCAGAGCATTATTATAAACTGTGACCTCCTGGGCAGAAAGGAATGGGGGATTGATGTGGCAGGGTGGTACTGGAGAGAGTAGCGCAATGATTACGGGCGCCGACTGCAGCTGGGCAGGGCTGGCATGGAATCCCAGGTCTATAGTGCATGAGCCATGTGCCTTGAGCAGGGCACTGGGTGTCTCTGGGTCTCTCTTTTCTCCTGTGTAAAAGAATAGCAGGAGCAGGGGGAGGGGTGGTGGTGGCAGAGAGAGAGGTGGCCCTGAATAATCGGCAGCTCTCTCCTTCCGGGCAGCCTGGCCATCCGACTTGCTCTGGGGGTGTTTAAGTACAGCCCACAGCCTCTCAGAGTCTCCCCTTCCTCTTAGGCTATTTCACAAGAGCTACGGGGAGGCTGAAATGAGAGCCAAAGGGCTCCCTAGGCGTGAGCGGACACAAGAGGGTTCTGCTCTCCGGGGTCACCAGGACTCCCTCAGGCACATGGACTTTCTATAACCCTTCTCTGTAAGCTGAAAAGGTCTGAACAGTTTAATAGTGGTTCTAACATTTCCTCCCCCCCCCCAAACCTCCCCACTTTCTCCCCAAACAAAATATTTTGTTGAACCTGACCTATAAAACGGATGAACATTGAAATGTCCTCCACTGAAGTGGAGGAAGGGCTCCCACAGCCACTGCCTCCACCCATTGACTTCTGCAGACCCCGGGATCTCCTTAGAGCACAATTCCAAAACCAGGCTGTTCTACGTGAGGAGCTCATTTCAGTGCCGGGAGGCCCAATTCTGGCAGAACTTGTTGTTATCAACTTGTGTGGTGGTGAACACTTAACTCTCTCTGGTCCTCAGTTTTTTAATCTCTTTTCTATAAATTATTTTTAATTAAATTCATTGAGGTGACATTGGTGAATAAAATTATATTAATTTCAGGGGTAAAATTGTTGTATTGTGTATTCACCACCCCAAGTCATGTCTCCTTCCATCACCATTTATCCCCCCTTTACCCTTTCCTACCTCCCCTCACCCGATCTCTTAAATGGGGATCATTTTTCCCGCTCTACGTGTTGTGTCATGCCTGAGCCCATAGATATAACAGTGCTTTCGGATGAAAACACAGAAGAAAATGGTGTCGGTTGTTTGAACCTTGCTTTATTCTGCAGACGTTTTGCAGTGGGTTAGTGGTCAAATGATAAGTTAAACCTCCAGACTTTCAAAATGAGTTTCGTTTTGCAACTTTATTCCAACATCAAAATCTGACATGGCCTATCTGCCTTATTTCCTCCTTTCTTACAACGGAAGCCCCCACCCTCCTTTCCGGTCCCTCTCTTTGCATCTTCCTAGAATTCCATCATCTACCTGCAGGCTGGAATTGTAGAGCCTTCACTACCCTCTCCTTTCTGCCCTCCAACCCCCGTCCTGCCCACCCTTCTGTGGTTGCTTCAGACTCGTTCCTACAAAACCTCAATTCCAAGAAAGGCACCCCCCCAAAAAAAGGCAAAGTATACACTATTCCTGGGCCACTTCTCCTCTCCCCCACAACCGCCAACTGCACATGACCTTGACCTCTCTGGCCTTCCACCTTGATATATCTCAGAGCTAAGCCAACAGCTACTTGTCTGACTATTTTCCAGTGTAACACAGATGCCCAGAGGGCCCAGTCTTGTAGGAGTTACCAAGGGCTCATCTAGAGCCAACTCTTCACAGACAGACTTCATTTGAATGAATACATAACTGCTCATTTATAGAGCTACCTTTAAATTGGCTTAATCTGTACACAAGGTAAGATCCCAGAGCCAGTTGGTTTTATTGGCTCTTTTGGGGGGCGGGGCGGGGGAAGGGTAGAGAGCACTGAGACTAGAGAAAAGAGAAGAAAAGAGGTCTGATGACCCTGGTAAAGAATTTGAAGACAGAGGGTCTGAGTTCAACAATCACTCCTTCCCTGCCTGCACACATATTTTCCTTCCTGTATCTCAGTTTGCTCATCTGCAAAGTAGGGATATAGAGAACTACCCTACTTGTTAAGACTGAATGAGGTAGTATCTGTCAACGTTTCTCAGCCTCAGTGCTGTTGGTATTGGGGACCAGGTAATTTGTTGCAGGGCCGTTTTGTGCAGTGTAGGATGTTTATAGGCATCCCTGGCCTCTACCCACTACCTACCAGTAGCACCCCTACCCTGAGTTGTGACAACCAAATATACTGTCCAATGTTCCCTAGGGAGCAAAATCACTTCCTGTTGAGAACCACCAGTGTATGTGAATTTCACTATTATTGCACGTATGTGACAAACACAGAGTTATCAATTCACTTGCTCCACGGACAGAAAGTTGAGAGCAGATTTGGAAGTGAAAATCGATGTTCCGTCAAATCTCCTCTCCTCTCTCCTCCCCCGACCCCACCCACCATAAAAGACCAGGTGGGCTTGGTGCGAGTTCTAACGCAATCACCCAGGTTGACCCAGAGCACTCCCCTCCACTGGCCTGGATCATTCTTGCAGCGTGGGCCTCACCCTTGTAAAATTGGATGCATTAATGCTGGCAAAATATTTCTTAATCTCCTAAGCCTCTGCTTTGAATCCTTAAAAAGGAAAGAAAGAAAGGGCACAAATCTTTTAATTAGGACGCCCAATCACTTCAGTAAATATTTACCCAGTTGGACATGAGGCATGGAAACCCTGCGCCATCAGTCAATAGAGGTCAGCTCAGGGCGCCTCAGGAACCACAGGGTGCAGTTCAGCTTGGCTTTGGATGGTGTGTTGGAAGGATGTTTCCAGTCATGCTCCTGCTCAAGACAGGTGAATAAACACATTTCGTGCCTACTCTGCACTTCCGCTCCCCACTAAGCCCCAGGTGGATGCCGGGGCCTCCATGTAAATCACTGTGCAGCTTCCTTAGCTTTCTGGAGAGAAGTGGTGGCTTTCTCTGCCAGCTGGGCCACCAAACAAACCAAACTATCCTCAACGTTCTCTCAATGTCCTGGCTGGGCACCTGGGCCCTTTCTGGAACTCTTCCCCTTCCTCTCTACTTGGCCACACACCAGGCCACTCTCTACAGGCAGCTTTCCTGATCAACCCCTACCCTTCTACTCTACCCTGCTTCCCTGTGTAGACTCTGTTTAGCTCTGAAGGGCCTACACACAGGCTGGAATCCAGAGCTGTCTGGCCTTGTATATATCCCAAAGACAAGGGCTTCACTTAGATTTTGGTACCTACCAAGTGGTCTTACATGGAGTGGGCTTTCTGTAAAGCCTTACCAGGTAAGCAGTCAAGTGCCACTATTCCCGTTTTGCAGATATGGACACCAAGAACCTGAGAGAGAAGGTCCTCGGGCCTCCTGACGCACACGCGGGAGCTGCCACACAACACTGCTGAGTGGATTCCTCTCTCCTAACGTTAGGAGTCTTCAGAGACAGATTTCATCACAGCCTGAAATGGAAGTGGGAGTGAAGGAAGCAAGCTCTTAGCTTCCTTCCTCAGGGAGCAAAGATACTTTGTCAGATGGCAAAACACAGAAAGAATCCAAGGAGGCAGGCTGAGGGGGAGGAAAGTGTTTCTATGAGAAGTTTTGCTCCTCCTGGCCACACTGCCCACTGCAACTTCTGTCCCTCCTTCTGGCCTGAGCTCCAGGTCCGGCCTTCCTCCAGGAAATCCTCTGAGAACCCCCCTTCCTGACTCCTGTTCTCCCTCAAGGCCAGACTGCTTTATACTCATATACTCCGTTGTTGTGGTCTATCTTCTCAGAAGACGCTATGGGCTCCGCTGCTGTCCGAGTCTTGGGATTTCTCTACCTCTGCCTCATTCCTGCACCTCCGCTTCCACAGGGCCATTGTCCCCTCGTTCTTTCCTCACCACTCCCCACACACCTCAGGGGTCCTTGGGTAGTAGGGATTGCTGAGGTCATCTGAGGACCATGGTAAAAACTGGGAATTCCAGAAGGGAGGGGAAGGCCTGATGAACTCAGCTGGATGGGGTGGGTAAGGTGGGAGGGGGGAGCTGGGTGTTTATAAACATGTAGAAAAAGTCGGGGGCTTCTGCTGAGTTTATTCCCCACAAGGGCTGGGAGTTTAGACCTTCCTCTCTCTGCAAGCACCCAGAAAATGTGCGAGGAGCTGAACCCCTCACTTGTTCTACATCATCATCATAGCCAACAACTGTTCTTGATACTTAACGTGCCAGGTTCTCTACTAACTTCATCACATGTATGATCCTCAGAACAATCCTCGGAGGCATCTCCGACTGGATTGGCATCTCCACTTTTCAGATGAGGAAACAGAGGCTTAGCGAGATTAAATAAGTCCACCAAGATTGCATAGCTTAGACCACCAGCCAGAAAATTGGAACCGAGGTTGGGGGGCCCTAGGAGGTCCAGTGACTTCTCAGAGTTCAGTGGCTTTCCCTGAAATGAGGTGGCTTCAGGGGGAGCTCTATAGGGGCTCCCTTCGGGATTTCCTGGGGCCCTCCAGCATCCTATAGTCTGCCCTAAAAACCCAATCTGCATTTTCAGCAAAGCCAAGTTTGTAGAGATAGCGGGGAGCTAAATCGCCTCAGTTCAATTCCATGAGCCACTGAAGTGACCCTGGGCAAGTCATTGCACCACTGCATGTCAATTGCCCCTTCTACAAAACAGGGATGATACTGATAGCACCCACTTCATTTGCTGTGAGAGGATTCAGTGTGTTAACATCTGTCGAGTGCTTAGAACAGTGTCTGGCAGAGTAAGCACTATATAAGAGTTGGTTAAATAAATAGGAATTCCCTTTCCTCTCACTGTACGGTGAGGTGCTTGCCTGTAGAGAAAGGCATGGGATGACTGGTGGGTAGTGGGAGTGAATGTTGGGAGGACAGAACTGTCCTAGCAATGGAGTCAATAGCCAACAATCACAGGAGACTTGCTTACAGAGTCAAAAAAGGGGGTGGTCAAGGGAGATTTATCCTCTCTTTGGGCAGTCCCTACCAGAACCCTCCAAAAAACCAAAGCCAGAAGAGGCTGTAAGGGAAGGGATGCAACCCCTCCCAAGGCACTGGGATCAGTTCCTCAAACGGGAGGCCACAGCCTGATGGCCAACCTGAGGGAGATCCTTCAGTTCCAGAGAAAGGAAGAAAACAGTTAATTAAGTTTATCTAAACTGTTTGACAATGGTTTTTAAAGAACCAGAAGAGCAGCTCTTGGAGCTAGCAAGCAGCTGCCCACCAACCACCCTGCACCCCAAAAGGTGCTGCAAGTCTTCATTCTGGGAATCCAGGCCGGGCTTTCTGTCTCACCCAGATGACTTTTTTCTCTTCTTTTTTATTGTGCCAGGAATTCCTCTCCCACGTGGGGTGAACTCCGAGGTACTCAATTAAGCAGCCAATGAAAAGTCAGCTCTCCGGTAGCAAATGACCCTGACACTTCTTGTAACATAAACAGTTGAAACGTTTCCAATTAGAACTGGAGACAGAGACGTTTGAACTCTTTCTCTCCACTCCCCCCCTTCTTCAAAATAATTGTCAAGCGCTTTAGACAGTGTGTTGTATACATGTTTTTTATTTTCTCTTTCTCGAGCATAAAAGAAATTTATTTTTCTCCTTGTTTTTCCTGATTTGTGGGGTGGCATGGGAGTGGGGGTAGAGCGGTGGTAAGCTTCAAGGGGTGCTGGCCTAGTTAGTTACCTTCCCGTTCCTCCTCCTGCTGTTCGGGCTCAGGCAGAGCCGGAGAGCTGGAATTGACTCTGGGTGCGGAGTGACTGGGAGCCAGCTGCGGGCAGCTAGGCCTGTGGCCCTACAAAAAGAGCTGGTAGCGGATGAATGAGTGAATAAATGTGAAAAGAATGAATTCACGCCTTTCCTTCAGCAAATCTTCGCACGGATCCAGCTCCAGCAAGCAAAGGGGGAGCTGAGGTTCCCTCCGGAGTTCGCTGCTCTGGATTCGAATGCTGACATTTCTGCCCAGCTTGGGGCAAATTACTGAGTTTTCTCGGGCTTCCCCCCCCCTCTATAAAATGGCGCTACCACGTCGGGAGAAAGGTGAGGAGAGAGTTCTATCCTGGGTAACAGTGCCCTGGCTTGTACATTTAAGCACTCCAGCGCAGTTCTCATTCCCAACTGCCGGGCCAAGTCCCTCACAAGCTGCCACGGGCTCCTGAGGTGCCCGACCCAGCGCTGGCGCTGAGGTTCACAGGTGAACTCGACAGGAGTTTGTCCTGTAGGAGCTCTCTGGGTCTTGGGGTGCCCGGGACAGAAGCGATGCACGAACCCGAGACAGAGCTGCTGTCCTTTTCTGTCCACAGTCCCCGTAGACCTGGCCTGGGGGCCGGAGCTCGTAGGCCAACTGTGGGCGTGCGCCGTCTGAGCCAGTCCAGAGTGAGACCGAGACTGAGAGGCCTGACGAGGCGCCGAGTCCCGGCATCTTGAAGGCATTGTGTTTAATAAATCCGGGCGAGACGTATACCCGCTCTCCCCCCTCTGCTCTAGAATCCCAAATCGAGACCTGCTGTGGGATCCCCAGTTTATGGGGTCTTAAAACCCCCTCTACTTTGATTAGCGGCTTCAAAGAAATAGCTTTAAAGTTCTCCTCCTCCCATCCCCCACTCCCTTTTTACAGGCCACCCCTCTCCCCCACCCACTCCTTTTAGGCTTCTGGACAACAAAACACTTAATGCAAGTTTAAGAGCGGAGGCGATCTTCAAGCTTCCTCCTTGCACATCGGCCGTAGAAATTACCTATTTCAGGCGTGCGCAGGAGTCGGGAACCGTGGAGTTCGGGTGTTTTTCTTTTTTTCTCTCTCTCTCTCTCTTTTTGGTTTGTGTGTGTGTGTGTTTTACCTTTTATTATTTAAATTGATACGTTTCATTACTAGGGAGAAAAATAAAATATTCCTTTGATACACAAAATCAAATTGATATTTAGCCTCTGCTTACTTTTTTATGCATGGCTCCTTTATACCACATGGTAGTGACAGATTGTTTGAGCTGGAAGGAAAAGCCATTCAAAGCTAATTAAGCAGCCATTCCAAGCACTATTTGCAAGCGGGAGGCTCAGAAGCCTCCGCGTTTGTCAGCGCTCCCCCACCCCGCGTGGTTTTGACTGACAGCTCTGGTACGGACTGACAGCTCGCAGGAGCCCCACCAATCAGTAATTGAGAGTCCTCTCAGCGGCCTCCGATTGGTCTTTCGGGCCTGGCTTGGAGGGCGGGGCTGGTGGCCCCACGTGGGGGCAGGAGTGAGAAAGAGGAGGGGCTGGTAGGAAGCGGGAGCGCCCACCCGTGACGTAAGGGGGAGGGCAGAAAAGGGGGAGGGGGAAAAAGGAAGCTCCAAAGAGGAGCCATTTTGTGTCTAATGAATGCTGCGGCCAGATTCTCGCATCTGTCGAGCTGGGTTTCTCCCCACCCCCCCTTCGGTGCGCGCCGCACACGATTTATGTTTTTATTTAGGAAAATAAATAAATGAAGAGAGGAGCGCCGTTGGGGAGGGCGGCCGGAGTGGGCGCGGAGAAGTTCAGCTCCGAGGCAGGCGCTCACGTGTAACTCCCTACGCACCGGCCTCCGAGCACAAGCTCACTAGCAGCTCCTCATTAAGATGCATAAGCGAACTCAGCTTCTAATGAGGGGAAAGTATAGATCCTGAGGCGGGGGCGGCCGCCACTGACCTGGGGTGCTTTCGGGTTGGCGGAGATGCTGGCGAGAGACCCGGGGACCACCTGGGCCCGCCCACGCGGAGGCGCCCGCAGGGTCAGAGGTGCGGCCACTTCAGCTTCGGAGCTGATTTGGAAGTTGCTTCCCCGTGGTTTGTCCGCCCTAACGTAACCCCGAGCCCTTGAAAGCTAGGCTGTGTGTTTGCGGGCAAACTGACCCGGGAGTTGAGTGGTCTGTTGCGTTCTCTAAAACCTTGCGGGGAGTCCTGGAGTCGCGCACCGGGGTGGGTGAGCGTCTGTACCCCTCCCCCCCCGCCCCGGGGCGTTGGGGCTGACGACCGTACTCCCACAGGCCCTCCGCCGACGCACTACGGGCTGAGAAAAGCGGGTCGGACTCGGAGCACCCAGGTCGGGGCGGGGCAGGTACGCCACTCCTCTCCTCCGGCCTTGGCGCACAGTGAGGAGCTGCGGTCAGGGCGTCGCTTATCCCACTAGAAAAGAGTCCCGAGTGGGGACAGCGCAAACTGAGCCGGTTGTCCGCGGGCAGCCGGGCCCGCCCTTCTGCTCTGCCCTCCGAGCAAGAGTTCCCCAGACTTATCTTCGCAGGCATCCGCTGCACATCAAAGACGTGTTTATTTGGCTTTCCGAAAAGATGGACGAATGAACAAAGAATAGTTGGGGGCTATAGGGGGTGGGAGAAGGAGTGAAGAAAGGGACACCCTCAGTTGTGAGCAAAATTTTAAAGGTGGGATACAACTTTGGGAGCCACCATTTTCTTCCTCCTAAATCTTGTGAAGTGAAAACATTAAAGTGACAAAGTGATTTTGTTTGTTTTATATAGTATCTAATTGGACTGCTCTGCAGACCTAATGAGATTAAGGGGAGGAATCGTTTGCCGCCACTGCAGAATAAACTCATACATTACACCAGCCACAGGTTTTGAGGACTGTACAGCTTGTCTTTTTTTTTCCCTTTTGTTATTATTCCTGTCTTCTCTCTTTCCCCTCCCGCCAAATAGTTATTTGCTAGTAGATCGTGGGGGGATAAGAAGTGGAAAAAACTCTAGCAGCCCAGGACTATAATATATATCTATTTATTATATGCCTTTCGGTTAATTCCTGATCTGAGGAGCGCTGTTTTTCACTCTCATGCGAAAGTCACCAGCGGGTAGGGCCTGATTGCTACTTTTCATGCATAGTTTTAGACACAAGAGGGCATTGTGACGTTGCGCCTGGCGGCGCCCAGTCGCAGGCCGAGCCCAGTGGCCCCACGTGGGGGCCCTGCGTTCCCATTGGCCAGCGCGGGTGAAGCTGCCACATTATTTTGTTACTTTTCAGTCCCTATTTGGAACTGCTCTCGCGGCAGTTCAGACCTCGTGCTCGTCCCCCCTTGTCTGTCTGTGTGTGGTATCCGCAAGTCCGGGGCACTCTTTGGGGTGTGTGTGTATGTGTGTGTGTATGTGTGTGTGTTTGAGTGTGTGTGTTTGAGGGGTTTGTCGGGGTGCAGACCGAAGAACTAAGCGGAGCCGAGGGGAAGGAAGCCGTAGAGCTCCCGAGTGTCGGGCTGCGTCTCCCCTCCGGCGTTCCTTCTACCGCCAGAGCGCTCCGAGGTGGCGGAGGTGGCGTCGAGTGCTCCTTGTTGGAGACGCCGCGCTTGAGCTGGGAACTGCTAGGACCCTTTTGAGGAGGCTTCCTGTGCCCGCTGGAGTTAGGATGCCAAGTCGGCCGATTTGCACTCGCTGAGCCGGAGTTTCCTCCTCGGCCCTGGGAAGGGCTGGCTGTGGCGGCGGCGGCGGCGGCAGCGGCAGCACCAGCAGCAGCAGCAGTAGCAGACGGAGCAGCAGGCTCTCCTCTCCAAGGGGGGGCGTTGGGAGCCCGGCTCCCGCCCTCACCCGCCAGAGCTTCTACGGCCCCTAGCCGCTACCTCGGAGCCGACCTTCTTCCTCTTCAAGCCGACAGCTACCTCTAGGCTTGGACCCGCACGCCGCGAATGCTGGGGCTGCCCCGGCACGTCCCCCTCCCACCTGAGTAATTGCAGGGGGCCAGCACTCGCCCCAGAAGAGGCTCTGGCCTCGGGTCCCCGCGCTGTACCCGCCGGGGAGGAGACGATGTCCGCCCAGCTCCCGGTTCTGACGCGCTCCACGCAGCCTGGGGAAGGCTGCTGGCCGCAGACCTCCGAGCCCTAGGCTCACAAAGCCCGCGCCCGCCACCCGGCCTCGGCGCCCGCCGACGACTTTGCCGCCCGCTCCGCGGCTCTTTGTCTTCGCTTGGGGTGGGCACTCGACTCTGGGATTTCGCTGCGAGAGCGGGCTGGGGGGGCCGGGGGCGAGCTCTCGGTTTGCCCGCCGCCCCCCTCTCGGGCTTGGTTCCCCTCTCCCCCGTACCTCCCCGGCCCGGGCTCTTGGTGCTTCCACGATCTCAGAATCACGACCCCTCCCTGCCATGTATCCGCAAGGCAGACATCCGGTGAGTAATTGTAATTCGGTTTATTTAAGCATCTATCATGGCTGGGTAAACGAGGCAGTTTATCTGGCACCTCCATTTTGCTTGTTGCTACCTTTCTCGTGTGTGTGTGTGTGTGTGTGTGTGTGTGTGCGCGCGCGCTCACACAAAGGGGACTTGGGGGGGGGCGCCGTTGAGAGAGGAGGTTCATTCCACCCGAGTGGCATGGGGGGCTGCCTGTGTTTCCAGGGACCTGTTTGTTTTCATGCTGTCCCTGCACCCTCCCCTAAGTCTCCCAACTCAGCCGCGTGTCTCCCCCGCCCCCATCTTACTTGGGAATGCGGGGGGCCCTTCCTGAAAGGGATGGGAGCCCTGCAGCCAATAGGGAGGGGTTGGGGCACCCCCTCCTGCCCCGTCGGGGAGATGAGAAACTTGCTGGGAAGGTTCTCGGCTGAGACCGTGTTCTCTCCGGTGGGGTGGGGACTGGGGGTAGAGTAACTAGGGGCAGCTGCAGAGGGGCGCGGGCGGTTGGAGCCCCGTCTGAGCCCCCTCTTTCCTTCCCCCTCCCTGTCTTGTCCTCGCGGGCTCCAGGCTCCCCATCAACCCGGGCAGCCGGGATTTAAATTCACGGTGGCTGAGTCCTGTGACAGGATCAAAGACGAATTCCAGTTCCTGCAAGCTCAATATCACAGGTAAGGCCGCTGGGGGCCGCCCCAGGGCTGGTGGGGAGGGGGCGTCCCCACTTGGCTCCTGCCAACCCCCGCAGAGACGGTGGGGGCTCCCGACCTCGGGGCGGCGGGGCAGACGGGCCTCCGCCTTTTGTTTCCCCTTTCCAGGCGCGGCGCTTTAACCCTTGGCTGCCCGCAGCCTCCTGGCTCCCCGCGCCGCCTGCTGGGTCCCTGGGGTGTGAGTCCGGGTCTTGGGAGGCCTGCTCTGGGTTCTGGAGGTCGAGAGTGAGCGTCAGGGTCCTGCCTCCCCTTGGCCGGTATCATCAGTCTCTTCACTCTGCCGCGGGAAGTTTTAGTTGTTTAACTCCCCTTCGCCCTGAGGCTGCGGGGTAATAGGGGGCATCAGGGAAGTGGAAAAGTGGCTCTCAGAGGCCCTAGGTTGGGGCCTTGGGGAGGCCGGGCACGCCCCAGGCCTAAGCCTTAATGCTTCTGCCCTTGCAGCCTCAAAGTGGAGTACGACAAGCTGGCGAATGAGAAGACGGAGATGCAACGCCATTATGTGATGGTGAGAGGCTGTGAGGGCTGGGCTGGCTGGCGGGCACGCAGGCAGGGAGGCTGGCTGGGCCGATTCCCGCCACGAGCCCCCCCACCCCCAGGGCCCGCTGGAGGAGGTTGGTTGAAAGAGGGGCAGAAAGAGAAACCCAAATCCCAGGCCCGCGCTTCTGCGATACCTTTGTGCCCCTTTAGTTCATATTTTGAAGGTTTCCCAGAGGGCTGATTGCCCTATCTTGGCAAAGTAGGACAGGGCTCAATTAGCCCAGGTCAAGGGTTTGGATGAAAATCTCCCTTAGAGCCCTCCTGGGAGTGTTTGGAAACTTTGCCGCCCAGGGATGTAGCCGGAGTGGGCCAAAAGCCCTCCCTCCTACCTCTTTTCTTCCCTAGACCTTTCTGAGAGTGGGGGAAGAGCCTCCACGGCCTTCTCCGGGATTTCCCAACTGAGAATCTTATCAGCCCAGGGCAGTAGATGGCCATTCTCCCCTTTTCCCAGTGTCTGTTCCAGCCGGTTTACATCATCCCTCTGTGAAAGGGCATGGAAGGCACTTCAGCGGCTCCCTGCACAGCTTTCCACATAAGAGGCCTTCGACACATTGCTAAATAACTCTCAGAGGACAAGAGGGTCCCAGTGTACACACAATTCCCTGTTGAACCTGAACCTTGTACAAACAGGATATATGGCACATGCGGTGCTTGTGGGAGGGAGGGCGGGCCCAGCTTCTCTGGCTACTGGATGTATAATGTTCTGTAGAGAACAGCACTCAATTGGGCTGTTCTCAGCCCTTAGACCATTCTATTACTGGCTTTGGGGGTTGATTTAAAGTACTTTAGCACATGTATCCTGAAAGTACAATTTGACCAAAACCTTCCCAACAGCTGATTTAGGAAAACGAAGAGATTTCTGGGTTGTCTGTTAATAGCAGTTGTTTTCACTTTTAGTACTATGAGATGTCCTATGGCTTGAACATTGAAATGCACAAGCAGGTAAGTACTTTTCTCCTTTAAAATAGCTATATACAATTTTTAAAAAGTTATATAATGCATGGTTTGTCATGGCCCCTCCTGTTTGAAAATGAGCCTAGTTTTTCTCTGCCTCCTACTTATCCTTTAGGATTGAATGGATCCAGTCCTTGAAATACAGGGTCTCAGGCTTTGCTGATTTCTTGAACATGGAGCTTTCAACCTTGTGAAATTTGTCCTTGTCTCAGATTTTGGTGGAGGATAAAGGAGCAATGGGAAAGTTGTACTTTCAGGATCTGCTTTAGAACTCCTGAAACCCAGAATCGGCTGGCTGCTTTTATCTGTTTTAATGTAAAATTCTCAAGAGGAAATGCAGGAGAGGGTGTGTGTGTGTGTGTGTGTTTGCTTGCTTGCTTGCCCGTGCAAAAATGTGATGTTCTTTCTGCTTTGATAAGATTAAACTTCAAGAGTCTTAAAAGCTAAGCTGAGCTGTCAAAACTCAAATGGAACAAGTCACTAACTGCTTAAAAATATAACTGGAATGAAATAAAATCCTAACGCCCTGCATTTATGAGGGCGCTTTCTCATCTCCTCTTAATTGAAGGCAGCCTCCTTCCCCTCTTACAGAGAAGGAAGGTGAAGAGGAGAGGTGAAGTAACTTGCCCAGGGGGCAGCCTGGCCAGGACTTTTGAGATGACTGGGAGTTGAGCTCACCTTTGAAATCCTGAAGTCAAACCAGTTTAGCTAGTGTGGTGCTGCTTGATGGATATGTAAACTACCTCTTATTGTCACTCTTCTAATAACAGTATACCTCAAGCTGAGCAAATACAAACACCCTTTATCTGGGTGCATATCAGTAAGTAGTCCCTGGTGCTAGGCTGGGCGTTAGAAAAGGCCTGTTTGTGTATTTGTGCTCCAAGGAGAGGCTGCCTATAATTTAGCTTGGCCAGCGATTAGTGTTGGCACGTATAAATGGCACAGGCCTGTTGTTCTTTTTAACAATTGCTGTTCTTGAAATCTCAGAAGGCTGTTGACTCATGCTAGCCTTTGGTGACCGTGACTTGAATGGATTTTCTGCTGTAAATTAACAGTCGTTTACAAGGTTTCCATTTTGCTCTTTCAGGGGGGCAGGACCCAGGGCAGGTGAGAAGGGCAGGTGAACTCTGGAATGCTCCGAGACTCCTGCCTGCTCCAGTGGCCCGTGTAGAGCCTTGTCAGTCTGTAGTTTCCTTTCTCCTCCTGGAGGGAGCTCCAGTGTTGGGTGAAGGGCAGCCAGAAAGGGCTGAGCAACGTGGGAAGCCAGCTTGTGGCTTCCTGAGGGATTAGCTCTTTAGGAAGATACTCGTATCTGTGGAAATCTCAGAAGGAAATCATATCTGTTTATGATTTAGAAGTCATAGACAGATACCACGTTGTATGTAAAGGTGTTTCTTCTGGGCAGAATTGTTCAGCCCAACCTGAGGTGGAACTAACCAATCTTGATGGGTGCAATAAGATTGCTCGAAGTGGCATTGGGGTCCCAGGTGTTCATGTATCTTGGGGTGTTACGCAAGGTGCCATCTCCTCCCTTTTCCCACCTCTCCCCCCCCCCCCCCCGCCAGCATTTAATATCTTGGGTGTGTTTAAAGAGAGTAATTGTACTCAGGTTTAAAATTTATAGCAGCAGTTATTCTGAGAGCTTCATCATTAAGGTGTAATATGTTGTTGCATGTTGAGGTGTTCCTCCCCGTGTCTGGGAGTGAATGGTTCTTTGGCAGAGGAAATCCATCTTGGCCGGTGGAGCACAGCTGTTCCCAGAGTCCTGAGGACACTGAACTCAGGCAGAGTGAGCCACCTTAACGCATTTGGTGGTGGGGTTTCATAAAGAGCAGCTGTGTGCATCTGGGGCTTCTGGCCGTTCCCCAAACCGGGTTTTTAGGGGGAGAATGCCTGAGGTTTGGCTGCATCGGCTCATTTAATGCTGTCAGCTGCCCGAGGCAGATAGATGGGTTCTCTGTCCCCTTTTATAGGCCAGGAAAGGAGGCTTCGGGGACGCCAAGTGGGCAGAGCTGAGACTCAGATCTGTGCCTCTAGGTTCCCAGCCTGGTGCTTCATCCTTCCCTCCTCACCTCTGCCTTCCAGCCTCAGTTCCCGTTTGCTTCCCAGCACAAATGTGTGTGTTCTGAATGCTGTGCCTTTGCCAGGTTTATGGCAATCTCAGAGTTGGGTGAAGTCACCCTGTGGCTGTGTTAGGAACAAAGAGACAAGGAGGTGAAGAAAGCTCTGCTGAGAAGTGCAACCCTGACCTGATGGGGCCGGCCACTCCCTGGGCTTGCGAGCTTTCTGCTGCAGAAGAAAACCGGGCCACTAATTGTAGTGTGGGTCTTGGGTGCATTTGGCGGATGGTGGTTAGGCCTGAGCAAACAAGTTTATCAGCTGACCTGTTTAGCGGTTGACTGGTGTTTTATCTGCACACACAATCAAGTGACTGGAGTGCTTGAATTATTCATGCAGTGTCCTGCCCTCTAGACTTGACTGTTCGTGTGATTACATCTGCCTGGAACAAACAGGCTGGATTCTTCATCTTTCAGCTCAGGGCTGGGGGTAAGGACTGTCTGTACTTTTTATATAATAGATGATCTCCAGAGTTAGCACCTTGGGAAGTGTGGCGGTCCTTAGTCTGCTTTCTCGCACGCACATCCTCTTACCACCATGGGAAATGCCTATTAGTTGGGAACCATGGCTTCTGTCAGATGGGCCCTGTATTGACAGAGGGCAGCTGATAAGGTGCATCCAGCCCATTTTTATTTTACTGAGAGGTTAAATTCACTGTGGGTTGGCTCCTCTCCTGGCTGTGTCTCTGTCTGCCTCTTGTTCTTTTTCCAAGCTGTCAAACCCCAGAGAAGTAATAAATGGTTTCTCCTCCCACTCCTCTGCCTTCGTCCCTAATTATGGTAAAGCGAAGATTACAGAATCACAGGCCTGGCCTGAAGACTTGAAGAGGTCACTCACCTCCTCCAAGCCCTTGCTTCCAGGCAGAATGTCAAGGGTGATTCAGCGAGGCCAGGGAGGCAAGGATAGCTGCCCAACTCATCAGTTCCCATCTTGTTCCTGCGCAGACTTTGCGATGTCAGCCACAAATCACAAAGCCACTTAGAAACAAACGCGTCATCAGGCCACTTTGCATTCTCTGCCAGTGAGTGCTGAGGGTTTGAAAGAGGTCTTGAGGGCTTTGATTTGGGGGCAGCCTCAAGCCAGCGCTGTAAGGTCACCTTTTTCTAGAAACCCAGTGACTCTTCCTCTAATTTCCTTTTGCCATGCCGGAGTTGGGAAAGCCCTGTGGCTTCTCACCCAGACCTTTCAAGATACAGATGAGGAAGCTGAGGCCCAGCTGGGAGCTGGTGTGTCCTGAGCCTTCCAGTCCCGTGTTAGCAGCAGAGTTGCCACCACAGCCTTTCCTCCTGACCCCAGTTTCTTCAGCCAGACTCAGGGCATGAAGAGTGTGAACTAACTAATAGCGCTCTGTGCCTTTAATTACGGTTGCTTCTTTTTGTGCTGTTATCTCAAGAGCCTAAGGCAACAAACCCGGCTACACCAAGGTCCAAAGTACCCCACTTTGGGTTGTATAACCAGCCATATCAGCTGGACCTCTGGCTGTGTTCCTCTTCTGAATTGCTAGCTACTTGCACCATTAGTGATGTGAGGTGCAGATAATACATGGAATGTGTAAGTGGGAAAGGTCCCAGAAGTAAGGTTCCTGGGGGAGGTATAGTGGTCAAGCCAGTGAACTTTCTACTATGGATACGGAAACCCACGGGGGTGGCCCTGAACCCAGGGGCTGAGGGAGGGAGGGGAAACCTCCATTAGTCACCACCCTGTCTGTGTCATCTCCTGCAAGTAATGAGGGGCTTGGGCTAGAAGACCTGTACGTGTGACAGCTTGAAGTTCTGTGACCATTGTGAAGGTGTGGGTGGCCAGAGGGAGCCAGCAGATGGCAAAGTCACCAAGACCCTGCCCAGGAGTGGTCTGCCTTGGTGGAGAGAAGGTGATCACCCTCAAAGTCAATGGGGACACCTGTTTGTGCGACGCCTTTGTTGAAGTAAGAAGAGATCCTGGTATCATTTTTGGTCACAGTGCTGGCATCCGAGAAGCCCACTGCGCCCCGGTTTCCATCCGACTGTTCCTGCCTTGCCGCTCTTCCCCGGAGCCGGCTCCTCCACTCACACGGCTCCCGTCACCGTCCTGGGTCCCTCACTCGGCTTTGGGCTCTGCTGAGCTCAGTGCTGTTTTCACTTTGCCCTGTCCACCTCGGAGGAAGCCTGCCCCCCACCCTTCAAGACTTCTAGCTTTCTTTAGCCCCCCTTTGTTGCTGATGATGTTGTACGGGGTGGGGGGTGTGGTGCTTCACTGCGCCTTTGAGACTCTTTCCATGGAGCGTCCGGACCAGGGGGCTCCAGATTGCGCAGAGCTCTTTCTCTCTGGATCCCTTCCTCCTCGTTTCATGGAGGAAGGGTCTAGTCTGTGTCAGAGTTCATTTCCATTTTGTTCCTGTGTAGGAACATGTTTTCTTGTCCCATCTGCTGTACAAAATCCTGGGACACCAGGAACAAAACGGTGATCCAGGCCAAATCTCAGTGGGGTTTCCCCTGCAATCTGGCAATGGTGATGTCCTTTCCCCCACTTCATTGTCTCGTTTTTGTGGTTGTGGAGGAAGGCCCTCTGCTGAGGTGTCTTATGTGCACTTGGCACATAGTAGTTGCTCAGTAAACAGTGTTTGTTTTTCTTGACTCAGGGCAGAATTCTGATTCCCTGTGCGCTGTGAGTGGGAAGTGGAGGTTTTAACTGTGGGCTGGCCCCCGGCTCTGCGGGCTTCCTCCTCCTGCTCCGCATTCAGTTTCTTCATCAGTCAAATGAGGGGGTTGGCTTCATTCCCAAAATGGTGATTAGGGGACCGGGATGTGCTGGGTGTGGGCTGAGGCTGGTGAAAGAGACACCCTTCCCTCTACTGGGGAGCCGGGCATCTAAATAAGTCATTGCAATGCAGTGAGGTAAGTGCTAACGTGGCCGAGTGACACAGGAGGAGCACTCGGGACAGAACAGCTGATTCTTCCTGGGCAAGGGGCTGCCCCTGAGGGCTGTTACTTAAGCCATGTGTCAGAGGGAGGGCAGGGGCTTCTAGGCTGCCAGCAGCATTGGAGCCCCCTCCAGGGGTGGCAACAGCTCAGTGGAAAGGCAGGCATTTCCTGCACTCTGGAAGCCGCAAGTCCACAAGCTTTAGGTATCGTGTGGAGCGAAGTGAAGAGGTGGTGACATTTTGCAGCGCTGATCTCCGAGGCCTCTCTGCTCTCACACTCCCGACTCTGTGGCTCCTGCCTCCCCTTATGGCTCTCCAGGGCTGGCCCGAGTCCATCTGCCTGGGGTGGGGGTGGGGCACACTGTTTTTCCGCGGCCTCGCTTCCCCTGTCTGGGTCCTCACCGGAATATGCTGGTTTGAACTTTATTTCCTAATGTGGCATTGTCTCCTTTCTCGTACTGATAATTCCGTAATGACTGGTTGTGACCTGCCCCCTCCCCCATATTTAATTCTCATCAGCCCAGCTCTCCACTTTGCTATTAATGATAGCAGCCAGCAAAATAGCTTTCAACATGCCATTGACAGTCTGGTTTAAGAGCGCACTTGAAGTAGTGCTAGACAGCTGAAAGCACCCATAATTGTGTACCAGAGTGAGAACTGCGTGCTCAAGGGCCTTGTTTTTATATGCTTAAAGGGACAATATCTTGTTTTCAGCAAATGCTCTCTGAGACTCACAGCCAAGATGCTTTCTTCCTTTCTCTCTTTGCTGTTGGCTACTTCTTTTGCCTTCCAAAGCGATTTTTTTTTTTAAGTTGGGGCTAGGGAGAAGCTTTGGGAAGGGGCTTTTCCTGCTGTGGAGTAAGTAAGGATGATTCCCCAGATTTGTTGCTGCGAGTCATCCCTGGCAGACAGCACGCACAGGGGAGGGCTGTGCCGCCTGCTTGAGGGTTCTTAGGACCTGGCGTTTCTCACCGAGATTGATTTTGAATTCTTTTGTTTGGTAAGGAAGTTGCACAGTCAGCACGGCACAGTAGGCAGGCAGGCAGGCTTCCTAGTCGTCATTGGGTGTTTGAGGCAGAAGCTACCTTTGGGGGGTTGTGGGGGTCGTGCGGGAAGGGTCCTCCTTGTGGAGAGTCAGGTCAGGGACCTCTAAGCCCCTTTCAACTCAGACATTCTAGGTGGCTGTTTTTGTGCAGAGGCCCCTTTGGAAATGTGAGGGTGGGTGGGGCAGAGATTTATCTTCTCAAGTGGAGGCTCATCCAGGCTTAGGGGTTTACCCAGGGGCCCCATTTATTCAGCCCTGAAGATTTTGCCTGAGAACAATTACCTCCCTCCCCTTCACCCCAGCCAGCTTCCTTACTTTAAAGATGCAGCAACGTTTTGGGAAGAGGCGCTCTCCACCCACTGTCACCAAAACCTCCCTTTACCAGTCGCATCCATTGATGGGTGTAGAAAAAGGGCATGTTCCCAGCATTGGGAAAGGCGGGGGGCGGGGCAGACCCTTTGGGTCTGGAGTCTGGCTTTGTCGTCCTCTCCCCAGTGGACAGCTGTTGGGGGGGGGGGCGGTTCTGGGGCAGCGACCACAACCACCACCACAAAGTAAACCCAGAAAGAAGGCTTTTGTTGAGGATAAACAGTTTGGAAGTTTTGATCTTCCAAGTACCATGGGTTATAATATAATCCTAAGTAGCACTGATTGTTTATCAAACAGATGAGACATTTTCATCTGAGGAACCTAAAACAATAGGCATTTGGTCCAGACAAGCAAACACCAGGACGGAAGCCTGGGCTTGAAGATGGCCTGTGCCTCCCGGGCCCGGAGGGCTGTGCTCTGCAGTTGGGGCTGGTGGGGGCGGGGCGAGCAGCGTCATGTGGACTGACAAGGCTGTGAGTTCCCTGGGGGACAGGCCCGCTGGTGTTCCCAGAAGCCCAGCGAGTTCTGCACGCTGCTTGGCCCCGTACTGGGCCGCACAGTCTGCGTTTTGTGGAGGACTCCAGTGGGGTTATGTTCCAGATTGGGGTTCTCCCTAACTCTGTGTGGCGTTGCGGACTTTCTGGAAAGGAAAGAAACCTTTTTTTTTTTTTTTGAAGCCTTTTGGCTGTAAAAATTGTGATTCTAGAAAGAAATGTGTCATAAACCTTTATCTTAAAGTCTTTAATGTAGCTTCAGCATTTTTCTTTTCATCTTGCATTATGGATACTTTCAGTGTGAGGGGAAGGAAGGGGCGTGAGCACAGAAATGGCTCGGCAGAGAGATGATAAAGCAGAGATGGGGGAATTAGGAGTGGGGAAAGATAACAAACTTGCTGAATTTGGATTACAGGAAGGACTGAGCAGCGGGAAGCCACTCGGGTCAGTGGCTGGGAGGTACAGTAGTAAACTCTGCTTGTCACGCCCTGACTGTCTCTCTCAGCTCGGGAGGGAGTTCGAAGTGTTTCAGCCTTATCTCATTGCCCTTCTAAATCCTTGATAAGCCTTGTTCACAGCTTCTCAACTGTGTGTTTTTATCCTAAGGGAAAACTGGGCTAGCCCAGTGGGATGGTGGTTTTGGGGCGGCAGTGGGTTCGAGAGGAAGCCCGTCGTGGGAACCGGTTCTCAATGACTGACTTTGATTTCAATGGCCTATGAAATGCCACCACTCCTGTCACCCTTGTTTGGGATGAGAGGACCCTCTGACCCTGCAGGGGACCAGCATGCTCTCTGGTTGTGAACCAGTGGTAGGTGGATGAAAGGGGCTCTGTTTCTGTCCACAGGCTGGTCCCTCCCGTGCCACCCGGGTTTCCTAGAGAGCTCTTGTCTTTTAAAGGTCGTGGCCAGTGTTTCATTTGCAGTACTGCCCTCATGGGGAGACCCCCCAAAATCTAAGAGGCCACCTCTGCAAGGGCAGTGTGATTTTTACAGCCTCTCCAGGGGCAAGGGGAGATTTGCATAATGTTGGGGGGAGGGTTAGGTGGGGGTTTGCTGTGGCAACCTGAGGGATGGGTTGAGAATTTTTCCTCCTTGTGGGAGCAGGTGGAAGCTGGGAAGGTGGGGGAGGGGCGGCGGGTTATCTGAGGGGAGGGAGGGGTAGGCGGGCTGGCGCCTGGGATGAACTGCAGTGTTGGAAGGTGTAATCTGAAAAGACTTTCCCATTCTGTCTACACAGACAGGCTCTTTGAGGCCACCCCCCAGAAGAGGGAGGGGTGGGAGGCAAGCAGAGTTTAATGTGTTTGGGACCAAGAAATTAAAGTGAACAAATATTTAAAGATTACTGGATCCTGTTAACGGGAAGCCCTATGGATAGTAACTGAGAGCCTGGGAAATGCAAGTCTTAGAGTCGTAGAGCCAGGGAGGGACTTGGCTGTCCTGTGGGCCAGGGTCCCTCCCGTGGAGTGGTATCTAGCCCATGCTTCCGAGGATGGGGCACGCATGTGTGCACAGCACTTCATTCATTTCTGGGATGGTCGTCCTGGGTGACTCCACGTGACCGAACCTGGGGCTCACGTGCAGGTCACAGCTGGGGCTGGAGTGCAGGTCTCTGGATTTTGCGTTGCCAACTCTTTCCAAGGTCAGTGGCCCGGAATCTTCCCCCCCCCCATTTCCCACTTCCTCATTTACTATTTCCAATTCGCTTATCCCCTAGACTCTTGGCAGAACATATCTGAGATTTCTGGTAGGGAGAGAGAGGGAAGACACGTTCCTTTCAGGGAAGCACACGGCAGGGTCATGTCTCAAACTCTGCACCTGGCGCTCCCTTGTCTCTCTGATGTCGTGGCTGGCCGAGGGTGTTGTGTCTCGTCCTCACTGCCACCCTCCCCCTGCGTGAAGGACTCGGGGTCTGGTGCGTACAGCATCCGTCCCAGGCTGGCCCCAGCCCGCGCCCCCCTGCCTCCCACGGGACACATCCTCAGGGTCACACCAGGGCTGGGCCTTTTCTTGTGCGAAGCCCTCCCAGCATAAAGAATTCAGCAGGCTTCTTCGGAAACATAAATATTTAATGGTGTTGTAGTTATATATAATTTGATCAATATGTCAGTGCTAAAAGGGCCTTTAAGGAGGCTCCCCTATCACTGAGTGACCTGGGATGTAAACCTCCCAGCCCCTCCAGGAACAGGGGTCATTACCTCCCTCGGTTGCTAAGTGGAGCGTGTATGCACTGGCCCCCTTCTTAAAGTCCCTGGCTCTGCTTTCTCCTACAGCCTGTGGCGGGGGCCTGGGAATGCCGGGCTGGCTCTTGCTGGAGGTCTCACCCCTCCCTGCCCCTGGGCTTCCCTCCCATCAGCAATAAAACACCCACTTGCTTTTTTTCGGCTTAGTCTGAGGAGAAACTGCCTGGCAAGGAATGTCATCCTGTAGTTCGGTGACTGAGGGTCTATCATTTTAGAAATTGCCTTGGAAAAACGCGGTAGGGTGTTTTAAGTTAAAGTTGCCCAGTCACATTGTTCTGCAGTCCTCCAACATTTGATTGCTGGGTGACTGTGGCCCCCGGCTGCTAGAACCTCCCCCTTTTGCACAGCCCCCCAGCCCTCCGTGGTTTTAATTCAAGGTGAAGCAGATTGACTTTGAACACCCAGGACTTGAGTCAGAGAACCAGGTTAAATCTGATCCAAATTCAAGAACCCCACAGCAGACCGCGTCTCCCTCCCAAATGTACATGCCTCAAGAAGCATGACCCGAGGCCCAGCCCCCAGATGTGTCTTCTTAGAGGTCACTTGGCATGCCAGGCTCGGGGCGGAGTTGAAAACCGTTTCCACCTGGCTGGGGAGCTACACGTGGTCAGGCGTCTTTTCCTCATCTCGTTTTTCTCACACACGCGCACACACGGGAGTCCGGATTCCCATCGTGCCGCCCTGATTGTCCCGGGAAGGAGTGCTGGTTGTCGAAATGAAACCAGCAGCCTCCTGGTGGACCCTTGGTGTCTCACAGACGTGGAAGTTGCCGATGCTTGCCACTAAATGGTGTGTCTTGAAGAGGCCTTGCCTGGCTGTTTTGAGCTCACAAGCAGTCTTCCTTCATGAACCAGAGAACCCAGACAGTCGCTTGACACGCACCGATCTAGGACATCAGTGCTCTGTGACAGGTGTGTGCAGTTTTGCAACGGTCACATTCAAACGGCTCCTGCTCTGAAGACTGGCGGTGGCACTGAGCCCAGCCCAGCATCATCCCATCACTCCGTCTCAAGGTGGCTGGCTTCTCTGCTCGTCCTCCAAACCCAACCCATGCGGTCTCACCGAGCTCTGGGGAAGAAGTGGAAAGTCACAGAGCAGTTCAGAAATGTCAAGCATTCTAGACACTAAATGGAAGTTCCCCAGTGCGTCCCTCAGTTCTGCAGACGACAGCGCTGAAGCCCAGCGGAGGGGAGCGGTTTGCCCAAAGCCTTCCAGCCGGATGGAAGCAGAGCCGGGAGTAGGAGCCAGGCCACTTCTGTGTGGCTTTGGGTCATAACATGCTCTTTAAAGTGGCAGGTTTCTCCCTCTCCTTGTTTTCAGTTGGCGGAGGTTAAAAAGTGTGCGTTTTCAAGAGCCAACGGGTACAACCGCCTGGGCAGTTGAAAATGGAGTAGTGGAGAGACCCTCTGATGGAAGTGGCTGTCCGCTGTGCCTCGAGCAGTCAGCTAAATGGCGGCGGGAGGGGGGATGAGGGGTGCTGAGGCAGGGGCAAGAGGTTGCTGTGGGCGAGGACCACCAGCAGGTTCCCTCTCCGTTCCTTCCTTTAGTGTTGCCCGAGGGTGGCGAGCAGCAGCAGAGCAGACGCGAGCGTGTTGGGTGGGGGAGAAATGCTCCGAGGATGCTCAAGTACCCTCAGTTTACGGCAAGACGTTTAAGGGTCCTGCTTTAATAAGGAGACGATGGGGCAAACGGGAGCTCCTAAGGCACGTTGAGCAGATTGCTCTTTGGGAAATTACACTTGCCCCCCACTATCTTGTTTCCCTCATTCATCTGCCTAACAATCTCGGCAGAGACACGGGGCAGATGTTACTCCAGTGCCCAGCTGGGAGTGCAGAGTCTGAATTTCGCAGTATCTCTGAAGTGTCTGTGTGTCGCAGATTAGTTTCTTCTGAGCAAGTGTTTTTCCACCAGCAAAGCCGCCTCTTTGAAGCACACTTGAAAGGAACCTTTCAGAGGCAGCGTCAGTCTCCCCAAACACCTTTTTCCACAGGCAGCAGTTTCTCTGCCGTGGACACTGGCCACTTTGAGGCCGAGGCTCTGGCTTAAAGGCGGTGGTTTGGCGGGACTGAGATGGAGGGTGGCCCTGGCGATAACAGAGGTGCCCGGAGGAGTTTCCAGCCGATGATCGCCCTCCAGTTTGTGGGTGGCGACTGCCCCGATTGCAGAAGCCACTCGGCTTGGTTTTCCTCCCCTCTTGGAACTGTGTTCGAGTTGGATAAAACACCGTTTCCACAGCTGCTTTAATCAGAAATGCTGTTGATCATTAACCTGACGGTAGTTTTTCTTTCAAAAATACTTCTCTGAGTGCTCTCAAAATGTGGAAATTTGGCTTCTTGGTAGGAAGTCATTTAGTGATGTTGCTTAACTGCCGAATATCAGTTTCCTCATCTGAAAGATGGAGATTTTAATAAGCGCCGTCCGTGTGGGATGATTGCGTGTTCACACGTGAAATGCTTGGAACAGCTGGGGCTGCGGATGTGAGCTATTATTATTGGCATTGTTGTTAAGAGTGATTCTGTCCGGCCAACTTTCTATTTTCAGGAGCTTCCCCTCTTGTTATCGCCACCCTCCGAGAAATCATCGTGAAAGAAATCATTCGGTGAACAGTTTTCCTGTTCATTAGCTGACTCACCGGAGCCCTCCTCAGGGTTGGATGGCCTGTGTAGAGATGAGCAGGGCTCATCTGCTTCCATTTATTAGGGAGATGGGGAGGGGAGTGCTACTCAGCAGCAGGTGATGGCACAGTGGCAGAGGGATGCAGTTTGCACACTTTCTCCACCCCAGCCACCCTCCCCCCCAAGCCTGAGAAACTCTGTATCCAAGGACAGGGAAGCTGTGGTTTATTACAGTATGTCTCCAAGTGTAAGACCACCCCCTTTTCTCTGCCGGCCCCCCAACCCTGTCCAGTCTCTTCTTGTGGTAAACCCGAGTTCTAACTGCCACCCAGGAAGGCCTCTCTTCATTGAGCGCAAGCCCAGGAGAGAGCCTGGATGCCCATCCCAGGCCCCCAGAACACTTCATACCTGTGTGGAGCTGTTCCAGTGTCCTCGGTTGGTGTTTGTGGTACATGGAGGCAGGTAGAGGGGCAGAAACTGCTTCCAGAGCAGTGCAAGGGTGAGCCTGAGAGAGAACTTGCTCTGATGGTGCTGAGTGGTCACCTGGTAGCCTGGACGCCAAGCCTTGAGTCAGGTACAGCTACGTGAAATCCTGGCAGATCCCTTTCCTCCTAACGAGAGGATGCTGGGCTCCTGCCAGGCCTCGGGGGAAGATCCATCCAGTCAGGGGAAGCCTGTGGCTGTGTGTTTGCCACTGGTGTGGGGAAGGGGAAGGTAGAGCTCCTTTTTCCTGTAACTACCAAGATTCTGAGAATTGGCCTGTCTGCTAAAGGAAGTGGGTGATAGTTGGGAACCTTTTCATGACCACCTACACTGGGGTGACCAGGAAGATTTGAGCCTGCTGCCTGCCCTGCTGGCTGTGGGGAGGGGCCGCAGCCAGAGACACTCCTAGGCGGCTCGAGGTTGGTCCGGCTAGACGGCACTGCCTCACCCTGTTGGCAAAAGGCTTGACTGCTGCCCACCCCACGTCCCAGTAGTATGTCAGCACTTCATCCACCATGGCCCCTCCCACAGATGATGGCCACACTGGGGCCGGCCCAGGTCCGCGGCCGGGGGACACTTAGCACAATGAAAACTAAATGCGGGGAGGCCAGCGAGATTCTTCTAGCTGAACCTTTATTGAGCACCTAGTCCATGCTAGGCATTGCTATGCTAGTTACTTGAGGTAAGAGGCCTTGGACCAGTGAGCTTCGTGAGCAATGCACCTAGTTTGTTTGTTCTTTGTTCTTGATGTATCTTTCTCTTCCTATTGGTTACATAAACGTGTGACAGTTCAGTGATCAGGTTGCTCTGCAGCGTTGGACTGGGGTGCAGGGTAGCTGATCGTCGCTAGAACATCTGCCATGTAGGACACTGAGGTTTTTTTTTTTTAAGATTTTATTTATTTTATTTGATGTGAGAGAGAAACATCACTTGGTTGCCCCTCGGGCCCCTAACCAGGGACCTGGCCCGCAACCCAAGCATGTGTGCCGACTGAGAATTGAACTGGTAACCTTTTGGTTTGCAGGACAGTGCCCAACCCACTGAGCCACACCAGTTAGGGCATGACCCTGACATTTATACATCATTCTCCTTCCCTGCTGTCAGTTGATAGGGGAGGGGAAAATGAACAGAAATGAGAAAGAACTCTTATTTGGGAGTTGACTCATCCTACTTACCTAGATTGACAATGTATACAATAAACACTTAGTAATCCTCCCAGGTTCCTTACAATATGAATGACAGGTGTGTAGTGGGTGGAGTCCAGGGTCACTGCTAAAAGCCGTACAATGCTCAGAACAGCCCCCCCACAACGAAGAAGCATTCAGCCCCAATGTCAGTGGCACTGAGATGGAGGGTCCCTGAGGTCAGTGTCCTTGCTGGAACGTGTGTGTCCCAAATGCACAGATGTGGCTGTGGGTCCCGTGACACTCCCCCACCCCCCTGGCCTTGGAAACCATTGTCAACACTCAGTTGCTCTGGGATACAAGGGACAGTCCTTCACAACAGAGAGCTGTTCTGCTCCAGATGCCCACAGCGAGAAACCTTGGCCCGTTCCTGGAGAGCGTAGCGATCGTTTGTCCCCACCCAGGAGGCCCTGGTACAGGGAACAGGCTCCCTGTGTGAGACCTGCCGCGGTGGCCGGCAGCCCCGGGACATGGCTGCAGAGGCCTCTCGGGTTCCTAGGGGATGGCCTATCTCTTCACTAACCACAGGCGTCCTCCTTAGTGCTGGCTCGGGGCTGACTGGCCCTCGGCATTCTCCACACACCCACCCCGCCTGGGTCCAGAGGTCCAGGGTCTGTTTGGAAGCCGACAGACAGTGTTTTTATTTTAAGTGCACAAGGAATTCTCACCCAGAGTACTGTGACGTGCAGATGATCACACGTGTAAAGGCTGTTGTCATGGTTTTGTTTCTGGAAGATGGCCGTGTGCTCATGAGAGCTTTGAAGCCAGCTCTGGGACCTGAGTCCCAGTGGCCTCAGGATTTAGAACGAGACAAGAGAAGCAGTCGTGGGACTTGTCCGTGCTGGGCCTAGGCCTTTCCCGTCTGGCTCAGCACCGCCGTCTTGCAGCCACTCCTGATCTGAGGGTCACAGGACCCTGTGGCAGAAACAGTTGGTGTTTTTCTAACTGGGGTGATATCTGGAGTGTTGGGGGTGGGGCAGAGAGTCGATCTGCTTTCTGTGATGAGCGTCGGTGAAGGCTTAGGGATCTGAAGAGTTACCTTCTGAGCAGCTTTTTAGGAGAGGCAGTTGCTTTACCCTAAAAAATGGCAGTGTTAACTGAGATTTCAAGCTGGGCGGCATGTAGATGGGAGAGGCTGAAATGAAAAAATGGGGGCACAGGAGACCTTGCAAGCCACATAACAGCTTGTGCGAGTCTGGCCCCAGGGGACCCAGGGGCTTCCCGTCACCTCCTGGTTTGTCCAGGAGCCTGTCCAGCTATTGCCATGGGGGCCCTGGGCCCGGCAGTCCCGTCCTCACCGCACTGCCTCTCCCCCTGGTAATAGGTGTACTGGGGTGTGCGGTGTGCGCAGTCGTTCTTGTTTCTGTCGCTTTGTTTTTCTTTCATTAAGGCTTCTGTCCAGAGGAGACGAACTATGTTCTGACCCAAACAGACCTGATAGGAAATCGGGGCTCCCCCAGGTGTAGGCAGCCTGGCTGGGGGAAGTTGGAAGACTTCTTTGTGCCCAATTTAGCCGAGAGGCTCCTGAGGAGAGTGGAAAAGATGGAGCTGCTGGGAGGGTCTGTGGTTGGGGGACTTTGCACTTGAACTGTCTGCTGTTTCGGCAGCTTGATTCATTTGCCTGAGCTTTATGAGGTCTCTTTTCTTTTGCAGACAGAGATTGCCAAGAGGCTGAACACAATTTTAGCACAGATCATGCCTTTCCTGTCACAAGAGGTAAGACCTCCTTTTGCTGTGTCTTCCTTTAATTTCCAAAACAGCCCACTGGCTGGTTGTGTCTCCCTGGAGCCCCCGCCCCTGTTCATTTATACCGACTAAAGTTGAAGTTCACAACCTAGGGTTTTACCGAGCCTTCTCCAGAAGCAGGGAGCTGTATCAGATGGACAGTTTGCTTATTCTTCAGGTAGAACTAGTTCTCTGCCACTGCCTGAGTGCAGAGAGGAGGGTTCTGGCCTGCAGCCAGGGTAGCATTGGTCAGTGGGTGCCTCTGTGCCCCTCATGGACTATCCAAGCCAACCACTGCTTCCATATGCCCCAAATCCCACACCTGGAGATGTCTAGGAGCCAGGAAACCTGGCCAGTCAGTGCCAAGAGCCAGACCCTGTGAGGGGAGCCAATACCCAAAAGGAAGCCCACCTTCAGGACAGAGTATACTTGACAAAGGCGTGGCTTTCTTGCTCACATCACTTTCTAAGTCACTTTCTTAAGGGGCCCCCTACCTGACTCGGGCTGAGCTAGTGGAATCGTGTCCGAGGAGGCTTCTTGGCACAGGGCAGACAGACTGCGGAGATGCCTGTTTCCATCCAGCAGAGCCCGCTCCAGCCGAGGCAGGCCCTGCCCTCCGTGCCCCTCTGTGGCAGGGACCATCTCAGCTCCCCCCGAGGTCCTGGGTCTGAGTCAGAGGAGTGACCGTCAGGTGATTGAATTCAGGGTGGAGCTGTGTCCTCAGAGCTCACAGCCCAGTAAGAGAGAGGGCTGCCTGCGAAGGGGGTGTTGCCTCAAGGCTGAGAGGAACAAATGCACCCCCAAAATGTTGTGTTTTTTTTAAGACTTTTTTTTTAGAGTAGTTTAAATGCATAGCAAAACTGAGTGGAAAGCACAGAGCTTTCTCACGGCCACCCCCACCAGAGGGGTGCCTTCGCCGCAGCCGATGGTGGTAACGCGGACGCATCGCGGTCACCCAGAGTCGACTCACTGCTTCCATTCGGGCTCGTGTGGCTGCTTTTCTTTCTCTTTCTGCCTAGACACACATTTTTCTTTTCTCTGTGTTTAGATACAGATTTGGTGCTACTTAGACACGTGTACTTTCCTTCCGAACCCTCGAACGACAGCTGTAGACCCCCCAACAGTGTGGGCAGGCTCCTGCGTGACCGCGATACTGTCACCGCACCTAGAGCGCTAATAACCGTTCAGTAGCGTGTTCCGTGTCCAGGTCACACTCAAATGCACGGGAGGAAGTTTCTTTGCATGTGTGCTGGAGGGAAGGTGACTGACTAATACCCATCTTTTGGCTCATTTATATCTTAAAGCCATTTATAGTAAGTTCTGATTACAGAAGTAATACATGCTCACTGATGAGGGTTAAAGAGGAGAGTGGAAGTGCCCTGTCCCCATCCCATCCGTCTCCTGTGCCAGCGCAGTGGACCTCCTCTGCCTTCTGCTGAGGCCCGGCAGCTGCCTGTCTCCGCAGCCGCTGCTAACCCCACCCTTTCCCTGCAGCACCAGCAGCAGGTGGCGCAGGCTGTGGAACGAGCCAAGCAGGTCACCATGACAGAGCTGAATGCCATCATCGGGGTACGTGGACTCCCCAATCTGCCTCTTACCGTGTGTATAGCCCTTTTATTCCTCTCATTTATCATAACCAGAGATTGATTTTGATCTTAGCTGGCCTCAAAGAACGGCGGCCCCAGGACTCCGGCTCCTAAAGCATTTCGTGGGCTTGGATCCATTGGGGGCTCTCTCCCCATTGGGTCCCCAATTGCCTCCCGGTCCCCGAATTAAAGGGGTGCCAGATATTTCTCACATCTACCTCTAAACTCATCATCCCTGTCCTCCCTCCACTGTTGGTGTTCCCACCATTGAGGGGAGTGGGCTCTGAGACCCCCTCCAAGGCCAGGCTGACTGGCGTGTGGGTCCCCAGCCTCCATCTCGTGCCTCCCCAGGGGCCGTCTGCTCCGGGCCCCCTCCCTGGCAAAGGTCTGCCCTTCTTTGGCCACCCGGGATCAGAACTGTCTCTGCGGAACTGTGGATGTGAAACGTGCTGTGGAATTTGGGGTGGGGCCTTGCTGTCCCGTGCACTCAGCTCCCGCCTGAGCATTCCTCACGTGCCCTTGCGAATTCCAGCCGGGGCGCCCAGACAGATCATCCTGACCTTCTGGGTCAAGCAAACAGAAAAAAGTATCCCGGAGCTCTCTGTGGGGCCCACTTCCAGTCTGGCCCCTTTGTGAAAGAAAGAAGCCAGGTCTCTCCCCAGCCCCTACCTGGCTTGTATCTATAAAGTATTTCTTGGGTGCAGATAGCATCTTTCTCTTGCTTCCTACTTTGGCTGAGACGACAGATGCTTAAGATAAACATCTGAGGAAAAACAGCTCTTCAGTGTGACTTTGGACACGGTTTTTACTTTGGAGTGCACCTATTCACGTATTGTCCTTAAAACAATAAAATTCGGGGGTGGGTGAGATCGCCACTTCCCTTCCATAGACAGGTGGGTCAGGTCCCTGAGGGGCTCCAGACCATATGGATTTCAGGGGGTGGCCATAGAGTTCTTTCCCATAGGTCTGGAGGTTGGACTGGAGTCTGTTTTTCGGAAGTTTTCTGGATCGTTTCAAAGGATAGTCAGGCTTGGGAAACAGTGGACTTGGTTGGCTGAGGCCCCTTTCCGCCCGAACATTCTGGGGTCTTGGTTGGTCTCCATTCCTTTTTTCTTAACGTGAGGTCATTATTTCAAGGTGGAACTGCAGGCCCCAGAGTTCTCTGCTTAGTGGGGTGGCTGGTAACACTTGGTTTTCCATTTCGCGACGGAAACTTGGAGACTTATGTTCTAGTTCTGTCCTCTCTTCAGGGGTGTCCAACCTTTTGGTGTCCCTGGGCCACACTGGAAAAAGAGGAGTTGTCATGGGCCGCTCATTAAATACACAAACACTAAGGAAAACAGTAACAAAAACCTCATAATGTTTTAAGTAAATTTACAATTTCATGTCAGGCCTCATTTGGAGCCATCCTGGCCGAGGGTTGGACACCCTGAGAGACAGTGCCCTTGTTTTTAAGAGAGGAAAGTGGTTCATGGACGGTCACACTCTAGGGACACAGCCAGGCGAGACCCAGGGCCGACTCCCAGCCTGCGGCTTGGCCCCGTCCTGTGTCCTTTGTGTCAGTGATCAGTTCCCGTCTCAGTGGCCCTGCCGACAGTGGCAGGAGGGGGCCGCAGGGGCCGCGAGCGGGCTGTGCATCTTGTCCTATGACATTTCCCCTCTCCCAGCTCCTCGTCCCCATCCTCTTTCCGGGACGAGCCCTCCCCTCCGGGCAGTGGCCACAGCAGGGTCCCCGCTCCCCCAGTCTCCCTCCTTGGATGAAAATCCTCTTTCGAAAATAATTTTCTTAAGTTCTAGGAAAAGAGGAAAATTGGGGAAGAAGCACTGCTTGGATTAGCTCCACTTCCTTTAAGTAGTATTTAGGAAGCTACAAGTTAGGTCAAGGCAGCTCCAGGCAGATATTGGAATTCAATTAAAGCCAACGAGTAGGGCCTGTGACCCCCATTTTCAAGGTAATTGCTTCTGCGGCTCTGAGTGAATACAGCCGTCGCCCTGTCATTAAGCAGGCAGCCGTCTAATCGCTGCGCCTGACAGAGCCTCACAGGCAGGAATTACGGACGGCCGAGGCCCGCTGTGCCGGGGAGCCAGGCTGGTCTGCACACCAGCAGGGAGGCAGTGGCTGGTCTCCTCAGGGACTGGGCAGAGTGGGCTGGAGAAGGATGGCAGGAGGCCGGAGGGCCGCAGGCCAGAAGCCAAAGTGTAGGCGTCTTGTGCCCAGCTGTAAAGGGCAGCAATGTGAAGGGCCTAGGGGGGGTCTTAGTAGCAACTAGTGGCAGTGCCCACGGTGCTGTTGGATTAGCGGTTCTAGAAGGGTAGTAGCCCAGGCCCCTGGTCTTGGAGTTAGGAGGCTTTGGGCAAGTTGCTTATCCCTCTAGGCCTCAGTTTCCCGATTTGGGAAAGGCCTGTGAAGAGATAAACAAGTTCCATATTGTGTGCCTGTTTCAGTCTGTCATTTAGGGCTCTCTTGGGCATGGAGTTAAAGGATTCCGAGGCTGCATCTTGGCTCAGCTCAGAGAGATGAGAGGTGAGTTAGGTATTGTCTGGTGTGGACATGCCTGGAGCTAGCGGCATAGTTATTGCATGGATTGAGGGGTTTCTAGGCAACCCCCTTCCTGGTCAGAAAGGCCAGGATCCAGCATCAGGCTGGTATGAGAGGGAAGGGGGCAGATCAGGGGACCCCAGGCTTGCTGGCCCAGCCCACCTACTCCCCTGTGGGGCCACAGGGAACTCAAGTGTCCGTCTGGGGAAGACAGGCCCGAACGCGTCTCTGCTAGCTGGGGCCTGGCAGGGCCCAGTTGCTGCTGGGCCCTTACTGGTACACACCCTTTATTCGTGGATCCACATTACTGGGGGGATCCTTGGAGGGTCAGGATTACTGAGCATGAGCGGGGAAATTTGGTCCCATGGAGGCAACTTGCAGAAGGCATCCCCAGGTGCAGTAAAGACTGAGCTGACATTACAGCAACCACTTACAAACCCTTTTTTACGTTACTCTGTGCTGGCCCAAGGTCGCTGAATCTGGAGAGTGGAGGGGCTCTCACCCCACTTGCCCACTGACAATTTGGTTTGCATTTCCTTGGAAGTAACTACTGGAGAAGATGTTATAAAGTGTAGACATTTTTTAAGCAGGGGGGAGGAGGAGATAGCGGGAGGTTGTATCCATCTTATCGCAGACTGGAGTGTTTTGAGGCCCTACCTAAGACTCTTGCCTTCACTCCAGAATGTCAATGAGTTGGATTCAGTCGATTGCATTTCACACGAGGGAGGAGGATGGAGAGTGTTAGAATGCACCTGTTTCTTTCAGCCAGGCCGCCGTGGTGCTGAGAAGTGATGCTGGGGTTAAGACTTGGCTCTGGTTGCTTCTGCGAGAGTCCCTTAGCCTCTCTGAGCCTGCCCCATTTCTGAACTGGAATCAGAAGGTGGTTGTCAGCTCTAAAAGCTGTGGGCCCATCAGCCATGAGACATAAAGGAACTAGCAGAGCCCTAGGCCTCCCCTCCCTCTCCTTGGAGGGCAGGAGGTGTTCATTCTATGCATTGAGGACTCTGCTCCTTTGGTGGACAATCCTCAGTGTGTTGTGGCCCTGGAAATGCTTAGAGAACTTCACTAAGTTTAACCCGAGTCATGCACCTGAGAAGTGAGGTATTAAATATTAAACCAGCTCAGAAAGGCATGATGTGTGTAATCCGATCACATACACCCTGCAAACGGGGGCTTGCCCACAGCATCTCCTGTAGGCAGCCACACCTCCTGAGCCCAGGGCACTGGGCACACGTGTGGAGGGAGGATGGGCATACATGAGTGCCCCACAGGACACGTTCTTGGACATGCCTGTTCTGGCGTGAAATGTTAAAGGAAGGAGAAGAACACTCAGGGGTGGGCTTGGGTCCAGTTTCCTGGCCCCACTTTTGGGATTGAAAGGGGCAGGGGATGGCAGACTCGCTTTCACATCACGGATAGGGAAAGAAGTCCCAGTATTAGAAGGAACAGCAGAAATGAGGCAGCAGGCTGCTGCCACGTGGTCGGCCGAGCCCCTCCTCAGACTGTGGACTCGGTGCTGTTTCTCCCCAGTTGAAAACATGGTCCCCTTGTCACTGAGATGCTCTGTGTTTCAGCACATTATCTTCTGAGGTCAGGGATATGTCACGGGGTAGAAATGCAGCCTGAGGATGGCTCTGCCTGCCTGCCTGCCTGCCCGCACAGGGGCTGGGGCTGAGACGGGGCAACGGTGAGACAAGAGCATCATTGCCCATAGCCAGCTGGCTTGCCCTGCCCACTGCGGAGAAAACTTTGTTTCACCGTCTGTTGTAATGTAATGAAGACTGTTGTCAGTAGGCCCCCATGCAACGAGCCCTGGGATCTGCTCGGACCCTGAGAGGGAAGCCTCAGAGGCCGGCTTTTATGTTCTGATTCCTGGAGCCTGTCAGGTCACTCCCGACTGTGCCTTTAAACCGCTCAGGGGAGACCTTCTGGCTGAGCAGGGGGTACTCTTGTACTAGAGGCTGAGAAGTACATGGAACCATGGCAGTTTCTTTTAGCTTTTGTTGCAAAGAAGACATTTGTGCTTTACACGCTAATGGCAGACGCCACTCTCAGTCTTGGAAGCGCAGCATCTTTGAAAGCCACTGTTTCCCAAGTTTCTGATGCTGGTTCACTTACTCATGTTTCAGAGAAGTAGGAAGCCTCACTGATGCTCCTTGTTCCAAGTAACTTTCAGCTGCACCTCCATGGGCTTTGGAGAGGAGGCATGGATCTGGGAGGTGGGGGGTCACTTTCGGGCAGAGCGGCTCTGCTGACTTACTTCCCAGCCTGTGTTTACCTACCTTTTCTGAGCAAACATGCCAGGTGCCATGTTTGAAGTGCTAGGATGTATCAAACAAGGTCCTTGATTTTTCTGGAAGCCACAAGTTGCCAAGCACCGTGCATATAAAGATGAAAGAAATAGTTATGTTTACGGTCCAGTCATAGTTTTTGCTGATGTGAAATGAGCACCTCCTTTGCCTTTGGGTATAGTAAAGCATGTGATTCTTGCACGCCCCAAAGAACTAGGCTGCATTCTGATTCCCATTTTGTGGATGAGGAAACTGAGGCCCCGAGAGGTCCTCTGACTCATCTAAGGTCTCAGCTGTTACAGGAGAGCTGGACGTCCACCTTTGTCGAACGTCCAGAGTCTGAGCTGTCGGAACCCTTAGAAGGGAGAAACTGACCGGGATGATGGAGGCTTCCGGAGGAGGTGGCATTTGAGGAAAGATGAGCCTAGAAGGTCGGGTCAGAGGGCAGGTCTTACCTGGTAAGGTAAGAAGCAGGGTGTTTGGGATTATTCAAGAGTCTTTCCATTGGGCACGAACCCTCTTCACTAAGCTCTTTCAGGAGAGACGGAGTTGCTGATGGAGGAGTCAGCCTTGTTCCCAGGCGGCAGAGCCGCACCTGTGAAGCCATTCTCCTTTCTTTTCTCCCTCCAGTGATCTTATTGGCCGTATACTGTAAAGAACAGATTCAATACCTCCAGTCTTGCTTTCTAGGATTTTACTAAGTAGTAAACCTTAGTAGAGTTAGAGGGCCTACTGGCAAGTGGTCTAAATTCACAGGGCCCCCAGTAGAGACTCATTTTAAAACTGGGTGTTTAGATTAAGTCGAACGGTCCAGCCACACCTGGGAATACTGTGTGGCCATTAGAAAGGAAACTTGATTTGTTCATAACACTGTGAATTAAAACCCAGTTGGACCGAGCCGGGGTGGCTCAGTTGGTTGGAGTGTCGTCCCGGACACCGAAGGGCCGCAGGTTCCGTTCCCAGTCACGGCACCAGCCCCGGCTGTGGGTGTGGTTCCCTGTTGGGACACGTGTGGAAGGCAACCAGTCGATGCTTCGCTCTCACATCAGTGTTTCTTCTTTCTTAAAAGCAGTGGAAAAAAAATGTCCTTGGGTGAGGATTAAAAAAATCCAATTACATAGCAGTAAGGTTAACAGGAGCCCATTTATGTAGAAATACATTTAAAATTTGTGGATTTCCATGAAGGAAAATCTAGACAGATGGATAATGTGGATCTTCTGGGCGGGGGCAGGATTAAAGGGTAAGGTTGTTTTTTAGAGTTTTCTTAATCTGCTTATTTGTACCCGATGGCGAGCATGTGTTATTTTTGTGATGATATAAAAATCACGTTTCCTTTAAGCCCAGGCCCACCAGAGCCCGAGCACTGGGTCCCCAGGACTCCAGCCACTGCAGGCCCCGGGCTTGGTTCTGGCCTGAGTGGCCTGGGGCGGATCTGGGGTCAGGCCGCATGGGACCAGTGCCCACCAGCGGCTTCTGTAAACTGCCCAGCAACAGACAGCCCAGGTCTGGGCAGCAGCAGGTCCTAGCCTTTCACCCGCAGCTGAGAAATGAGCCCTCTGGGCCAGGAGCGCACTGGTAGCTGTGGTTGCTGCTCACTTTGAGGTGGGTCAGTTTGGCCGTGTACCGCTCGGCGGTGGGAGGATGGGGTGACCTCTGACCTCACATGCCGCCTTGTGGACCCCACCTTCAACCAGAACTGTGGGCCTTTCCTTTGTTCTGCCATCCGTCAGCAGTGGCCCCAAAGCCACAGTTAACATTGACAGGCGAGCTTGTCAGACTTCTGCTCTTTGTCCTCGGTTAAGAACGCTTCTTGTTTGGGGGTCTCCTTAGGAATATTCTCTGGATGAGGCTAGTGGTTGAATGAGTTGAGTCCAGACCCCACTTACTAGAAATGGGACCTCACTGGTTACTGGCCACCTGCTCCGTCCTCTTGAGTGTGTTTGCCAAGTGTAGTAGGGGCACCACCCCTCCTTTGCCAGGTGGTTGGAAGGGGCAGAGGGAATATTTGGAAATGCCCAGCATGCACGGACGTTGGTTCCCTTCTCTTGTGCTACCTGAGGAGAAAGATGTGTGCACAGCGTATTCAAGGTCCCAGCCACTCCTAAGAAATATTTTGTTCCCTATGAAGGATTTGGTGTAATCTTAGGAATGTTAAGATAAAGGGCCTGTAGTTCTGGTTGCTGGGGATAGACCAGAGCCTGCCTAAGCCAGTGCCTTGGGGAGAGGCGGGGAGAGGGGAAGAGAGGACCCTGAGGCTAGTGCTGGGGTGGCACGTGGAGCAGAGGGCCACAGGCCTTTACTAGGGACTGTCCTCTTTGCTATTGATGATAGTGCTGTGTTAATCAGGTCAAGGTTTTCGAAAGGAGGCGGGGCGTTGTAAGCTCTCCGCTGAACTTAGCTGCTGTTACGAGTAGCCTGCCTGAGGTCACACAGCTGGTAGGTGCCCGGAGCTGGGGTTTGAGTCCTGAAGTATCTGCTTCCAAAAAGTCCGCTCTTCTTGTCCATTCTCATGTCCAGGGGCATTAGCTGTCATTTCACTGATCCCAGCCTCCTTTTGACCTTGGGACTTGGCGGCTGTAGCCGGCCCTCGCTCTCTAAGGCAAGCCTGGAGTTCCTCAGCGTTAGGGAGCCTTCCTCGGGATCTGGGCTCAGGGTACGGGGCTGTGGCTGCTGACAATGAAGGCATGCAAGCATGAACGAACGTGGAGGGGCAGGAGCTTAGAAATGGATGCCCTCACTGGGAGGGAGTCCTGACGACTCTGGTTTTTAAATGCATGATTTATTTATCTTGGACTTCTAAACATACATGGAGAAATTCTATCTAAATTGGGTGGAGGGACGGGGTAGCGTGTTTGAAGACATAAATCTTGAATCTAAATTGCAGTCCATCGGCAGACTTCCTTCAGGAAGACAGCATGTGGACTGAGACGGGGACAAAGGTTTTGGGGGGCTTTTTTTCCCTGCTGCCACATGAAGGAGCAAGAGGGATGGCCCGTGGCTTCCCCTGCCCTCTTCCGCATAGCTGTGCTCACCACCAACTTCGTTGCAGCAACAGCAGCTCCAGGCGCAGCACCTCTCCCACGCCACGCACGGCCCCCCAGTCCAGTTGCCACCCCACCCATCAGGCCTCCAGCCTCCAGGGATCCCCCCGGTGACGGGGAGCAGCTCGGGGCTGCTGGCACTCGGAGCCCTGGGCAGCCAGGCCCACCTGACGGTTAAGGATGAGAAGAACCATCATGAGCTGGACCACAGAGGTGCGGCCTGGGGCTGGAGCTGGGGCTGGGGGCAGGGCTGGGCTGGGGGCAGGGCTGGGCTGGGGGCAGGGCTGGGCTGGGGGCAGGGGTCCTATAGGCTCCACTGTGAGTAGAGAGAGAAAATGCTCTGTCCCTAAGACAGGAGTTAGCGAAAGATTTGGAGCCATCTCTTAAATTCCTGGTGTGTGGAAACCAGACCCCCCAATCCCTGATGTGTACCTGGGACTCTTGCCCTGGAAGACACCTTGTTCATGCAGCCTGGAGTACCCTCCCATCGTCCCGGCTACACCCTGCTGTCCTTAAGGGCCAGCCCCAGTCCCATGCCCTCCAGATGCCTTCCTGGCCGGGCTGGGGTCTTTTACACACTGCTCTAAGAGCTTAAGAGGTGGAATCACAAGACTAAGCCCTTGCTTAGACCTCTTATATCCTACCCCTGGAAAATGTTTTGTCCTCACCAAAGTCATTAGTCCTCTGAGGACAGGGGCCCAATTCCTGGGGGTCAAGCTTAGCATCTATGTCTTACCGACACAGGTACCTTGGAAAAGGTACACACACAGTCAGCACCCAGTAAAGACTTGTTAGCTGACTGTCTTTAAAGAGAGGCAGCAGCTAGGCTACTGCAGGGAGGGGCTTGGAATGAGGACTTGCCCCCACCCTTCCCTTTCTGTGAGCATCCAGCAAGCTGCACAGAGTTGGCCCAAGCCGAGGACTCAGTTTGGTTGGAAGGGCCTGCCTTCCTGGGAGACCCTTTCAAATGCTGCCACCTTGTGCGGTCTGCCCTTAGGGGTTTTTTGTAGCTTTATTGGGATATAATTGACATAGAGATCATGTAACTATAAAGTATGCAGCGTGATGATTTGATTTGTGCTTAGATATATACTAGGGCAGCACCTTCCGAGGCCCCTGGCACCTCATGCTTGGGCACTGGGGGCCTGGTGTGCCACCATCCTGCCCTGGCCCCAGGGTGGTAGCGGGACGTGGGACCAGAGACTGACGTTTCTGTCCCCGCAGCAGGTGGTCCTCCCTGCAGGGGGAGGGGCCCGCCCCACGGCGGACAGGAGAGTCAGGTGTCAGTGCCGACTGGCAGGTAGAGGTTTCAGCTTCCAGGGGTTTCTGGCAAAAAACAGTGGTGTTCCTTAGTAACAAACACCAGCCTCACAGCTTCTTTTGAAAAGCAATGTTCTCAATCCCAGATCCTGTGGATGTTTTGCATAGCATGATCCTTCCAAAATTAATGGCTTAAAAACTGCTTGCCAATAGTCTCGGTGTCCTTCTTGGTGTGTCCGAGAGAGCCAGGCCACAGGTCGACCCCCACCCCCACACCCAGAACTGGTAGCCAGGGGAAGCATGGGAATCGGGGTAGTCAGCTTCCAAACTGAGAAACATCGCCAAGTTCCCTGCCTTGGCTGACCTGCAGTGAAGCCAGGCCTGCTGCTCGTTTAAAAACTCATCAACTAGCAAAGGATAAAACCTGGCTGGACGAGACTGACTTTTCTCTGGTTCTTTTTGTTGTCTTTTTGTCTTGGTGGCCCTGACCTTGCTCCTGTCCTGGCGTCGGACCCCACAGAGAGAGAATCCAGCGCGGTAAGTGGCAACACTCTGGGACCAACTGGGGGTGTTTGCGGTGTTGTCATGAACTGGGAGTTGTCACCTGTTGAGAGTGACCTTCAGTTGGGGAAGCCTTCACCTCTCCAGGCTTTGGTCCACTGTTTGTCAGATGAAGAGCTTGGACTAAGTGGGCCCTAACTCCCTTTACAGAACAGGTGATTAGCTGGAGAGGTCAGCTGGCTGGCCCCGGGTCCTCCAAGGAGGTCTGCAGAGCCAGGGCTGAGGACCCAGGTGCCCCGCCCCCTGGGTGGAGGTACTTCCCCATTCCCCGGATTGGCCGCCCCCATACAATCCTGTGTCCTCATTTCCTCTGAACACCTGAGGTTTCTTCCTGTTCCGGGTTTAAGAAAGTGCTAGCAAGCGAGCATTAAGGCCAGGCTGCCAGTGTATCTGCCAGCTCTGAGATTTGCTGTAAATCTTTCCGATCACACAGAGGCTCAGAGGCTCTGTTTCAAGTGAATAAGCCTTCTGAATAAGCACAGTGGAGTCTGGATAAAAAAAAATCCTCCAGCGATTAGCAAAGCTATTTTATTCCTCATCGCTGTCCTTGTATCTGGGGCCATCTAATCTGTTAGGATGGCCTTGGTTATTACCTCGCGTTAAGTAGAACTTGGAAGGTCAGGCACTTAACCAACCATCCGCCCCAGTTTCCCTTTGCAGCCGCTGCCCAGGCTGACTTCAGCCTCCCCTCAGCAGCGGTGCTCCTGTTCCCTTTGGACTTGCCTGTGTGCCTTGAATTCCAGGGGTGGCGGGGTACGTCGGCCATGGGCCAATTCAGATGACTTTAGTGTTGGTCCTCAGGCAGTGGCATTTTGGGAGAGGTGGCTTGCCTCAGAGACGGCCCACACTGGATGCCTCGTGGCTTAGTTTGGTCCTGGTTTCATGGGCCGTTGGATGGCTCTCTTGGCCTCTCTCAGGCTCAGTTTCTTTATCTCTAACATAGGCATCTTCCTGCCCAGCCAGCCTCTGAGCTTAGTGAGGAAGACACCCCCCACCCCACCCGGAACAGGACGTAAGGTCTGGAGATGACCTGGTTAATGGACCTGCTACAGAGTGAAATGGGTCACTGAAGCCCAACAACCCTCCCTGTCTGCGTCATCCTCATCCTCACTGCTCTTTGCTCTTGGTTTTGTGCTCTAGTTTATGAAAGCTTTCTGCTAAAAGAAACCCACGGGGAACCCCCCCCAAGAACCAAGCTCTTCACTCTGACACTCCCATATCCATGCACATCAGACTCGCAGGGGCGGGGGGCGCAGGCTTGGGCCCCCGGAGAGTCCAGTGGGAATGAGTCAGGATGCCATCCTGAGGCTGGCCGGGCCACTCGGGAGAGCCAGTAGGCTGTGCGCATGTGGGGATGGTGTTTCAAGGGGTGTAGACTGAAGTAATCAGCCCTTTGGAAACCAGGTTGTCAACAGATGTGGCCCACGGCTGGAAGGACAGGCCTGTGCCCAGATGGGAGGGGGGATGGCTGGACGGGCTGGAAGCTGTCCCAGAGGGGTTAGTCTGGAGTCCAATTAGAGGTAGCTTCATTCATATTTCCTTGCCTAGCCGAAGCAATAAAAAATACTTAGTTTTTTGGCTGCCTGCCAGCCAGAGGCGGGCTGGATCGATGCCGCTAAATGCCTGACATGACTCTCCAGTAGCAGCAAGGGTTTTCAGCCTGACTGCATGAGAAGAAAGAGCTCGCTGTTCTCCCAGCCGCGCTCTGGGTCGCAGGGAGAAACACGAGCTGCCGCACGCCCCCTCCTCTCTGCCCGCCCGCGAGGACAGGGCCTGGAAGCATTTCTGCTTAGCACGGGGCGGCCACCATCGGAGGAAAGGAAATGAAATGACGGTGATTTTTCTGCCAGGCTCGCAGCGGCTAATTGAATTGCGGCCGTGCGCACATCGCCGCCGCGCGCACGGCTGTGGGGAAGGTTGAGCTGCAGTTCCATTATAACCTCCATTCTTTTCTTCAAGGCTTGATAACTCTGCCATTTTAATTTGCTTCAGGCAGAAACTTGGCAGGGAAGGGCTGCCCAGAAACTGGCTTAGCAAAGGAAATTAAGTTCTGTGGCTGGTTCCCCCAAACGCTGGCACCAGCCCCCAGAAAGTGGGGAGACAGAGGGGCACATTCATCCCTCTTGATGCCCTTTCGTGAACGTGTGTCCCTCCGCACTGCGTGGGGATGTCGGTGGCCCGGTCTTGTCCTTCCCCGGGCCAGAAGCTCCTGGGGGGCAGTGTTTGCCGGCTCCTTCCTCCACACTGGGCCTCCCCCCCCCCCCCCCCCGGCCCAGTGTAGGGCGGGTGCTTAGAACAGGTGGTGGTGGTGAGGAAAGGTTAGGGATTTGGCCCTTAGACCAGAGTAAACCACAGCAGCCCCCCTGGGGGGGCACTGATTCTTAGTTGTCTGGGCACAGAGGTTTGCTGGCAGGTGCCACTCGCTACTCTTCAGCCTGGTGCTGACAGCGACGGAGTGCTGTTTCTGCCACCGACACGACAGAGCCGGCGGGTCCTGTGCCGGTGGCTCTCTCACCTGGGAACAGCATCGTTCCCAGGCCGCTTGCGAGGCTCTGCTGCCTCAGCTGTTGGCCCGTCTTCCCTCTCCCCAGGCCTCGAGTTCCAAAGTGTTCTCATCCTTACTTGCTTCCCGTTTGAAGGGAGAACTCACGAGCTCTCCCTCCAGATCCCGGCCTCACGGAACCTGGCTTTCCCTCCGGTTGCCTCCTGCTGGTGGGCCTGGGGCACACTTCCCGGCCTCCTTCCCACTGTGACAGAGGAACAGGGAGGATTGTCACCTTTATGCTCTTTCCCATCTTTCGGAGGGAAGATGACACTGTGTTTTCTGTCTTTCTGTAATCATGGCATTTCTCTGAAGTGGCACCACCACTGAGGAGGCCTGTTGGCAGCCACTGTTCCTAGGAGGGTCAGTAGGTGAAGTGGTTTCTTACACGTGGCCCCAGGCTGGCAGCCCCGACCCGTCTTTCAAGACTCGGTGCAAATGTGGCTTATTCCTTCTTAAGAACAAGTAACTGTGGAGGCACGAGTTGGGGTGCAGGGAGCAGGTGCGACTCCTGCCCTGATGGAGCGGAGCGTGCAGCCCCACAGTCTAGAAGGCACAGGCTCATTGCAAGGTTAATTACTCGGTGTAGCATCGCAGTGGCTTTGTGCTGCTGCCAGAGACTCTCTCAGGGGGACGTGGTCTGGGGAGTTACGAAGGCTTTCCTGATGAGGCACCAGTGCAGCCGCGACCTGCGGACATGAAGGACACCTCCAGTGACCTCCTGAGTCACCATGCTTAGCTGTGACTGTGTGCGTGGAATATTTACACTGAGTCTTCTTCCCGCTTCCAGAATAACTCGGTGTCCCCCTCGGAAAGCCTGCGGGCCAGTGAGAAGCACCGGAGCTCTGCGGACTACAGCATGGAAGCCAAGAAGCGGAAGGCCGAGGAGAAGGACAGCCTGAGTCGATACGTGCGTCTGGGCGTGGTGGGCTCTGCTGGGGTTGTGCTGGGCAGGCGGGGGCGTGGGAGAACTCACAGGACCCGAGTCGTGAGTCTCAGAGATAGGTGGGGGTAAGGATAGGAGTGGTGGAGCCTGGGGAAGGGGGGGGGGTAGGGAGGGATCTGGGGAGAACTGAGGGTACCTGCCGTGGACAGGCCAGCAACCCCAGCTGCCATCGCAGCCCCCCCAGAATGCCCAGTCTGCTTCAGAAAGCTGTCCCTGGCTGCTCACACTTTGACCCTACTGCATGGTCATGCAGTGTGCAGGGATGAGAGCCGGGACGAAGGGAAGGGCGATGCTGTTCTGGGACCACCGGGTCCTGCGCTGAGACCTGTTCAGCCACTTGGCTGCTCTATGGCTTTGGGACCATTGCACAGCTGGTCTCAGCTGCATTTCTGGGCAATGAGGCTCATCTTCCCTCCCACACAGTGTGGAAATGGTGAAGTGAGACTGGTTCACTTCCTTGTAAATGATAGCAGATATAAAACCCACTGGGAAACAGTGTCTGGCTCTAGAGAGACAAGTTCAAGGGGCTGAGAACTCTAACGGGGCAGGTGTTGGTGAGGTTGCCAGTGCGTGTGGGGGCAGAGTGACCTCAGAGCTAGGAATCCGCTGAGGAGGAGGGCTGACTGGTAGGCCTCGGGGTTTGGCCCGGATCAGATCCTGGCTGGGGGAAGCAGGGCGAGGATGGTTCATGCCCACTGTGGGGTGGGGAGGGTGTGGCCTCTTAGTGGCTTCTCTCTCGTTTGCAGGACAGTGATGGGGACAAGAGTGACGATCTGGTGGTGGATGTTTCCAATGAGGTAAGGGGGGCAGACCCGGGCTGCAGAGTAGCCCTCAGTCTGGGAGGTTTGGGAGTGCTCCTTCCCTGGGTGGGAGCTCTGTGTCTCAGCTGCTGTGCTGACATTATCGGCAGCCTGAGCAGGGTGGTGAGGCCTCTGAAGTTGGGCCGTCAGGCTGGCGGGGAAGAACAGGGCAGGGCTTTGCTGCCTGGTGGCTGGGTAAGCATGGGCAGTGAGGGCTTCCAGGGCAGCTCTCCAGAGAGAGGAGACCTTCAGAGGTCCCAGAGCAGGGCCAGCACCAGTTCCTCTGTCCCTCCAGGTCAGCTGTGTTCCGCCCACCACCCTGGGGTCTGGAGGAGGGGCTTGTGAGCCCCTGGGTCAGCCTCCACAGAGAAGGAGCTGGAGCAGATCTACCAGAGGCCCAGTGGCCCAGATTTGATCCTGAACTGTGTGTGATTTGGGGCTGGTCACCCCTCCCCCACCCAGGCCTCAGTCTCCTCATCTGGGGGTCTAAGGATTCAGACTAGATCATTAAGAAGCAGTCAGCCCCCACTTTGGGGTCTCCAGTCTGTTGCAGCCAGGCTCCGTCTGTGTCACCCGTGCTCAGTCCCTTCCCGTCCCAGGGCAGCAAGGTGTCTAGACTGGTTATTGCTTTGAGTACAGTTCTGCATCGCTTGTGTTTTTAGGACCCAGCAACGCCCCGGGTCAGCCCTGCACACTCCCCTCCTGAAAATGGGCTGGACAAAGCCCGTGGCCTGAAAAAGGACGCCCCCACCAGCCCCGCCTCGGTGGCCTCCTCCAGTAGCACACCTTCCTCCAAGACCAAAGACCTTGGTCATGTATGTGGGGTCTGCCCCAGTGCTTCGAGGGCTGGGGAGGGTCGGGCAGAGGAGAAGGTCCTGGAAGAGAGACAGGAGCTGGGGTGGTGCCGGCTGGAGGGCAGAAGGGTGGAGTAGGATGAACATGCCTCGGAGTTCGGCCCAGGCTCAAATGCCGGCTCTACCATTAATTTTCTGAGCCCTGTGCTGACTAGTTGATGTTTCTGAGCCTTGGTCACTACATCTATCAAGTGGGAACGGTCACCATAGTCTCTGCTCAACAAGGTTGGGCAAGAGTTGAGTGACTTTTGGGCGGAAGATTCAAAACTGGGGTTGGGGCTGGCCCCACGCTCAGTGTGGTGACCAGCCCTGGGCCTGTGGCCGGCTCCGAGTGCCTGGTGCTTGAGGCGAAGAGCTTCACGGTCCCCTTGGTCTCTGTGTCTTCTCCTTTCAGAACGACAAATCCTCCACCCCTGGGCTCAAGTCCAACACCCCAACCCCCAGGAACGATGCCCCGACTCCAGGCACCAGCACGACCCCAGGGCTTCGGTCGATGCCAGGCAAGCCTCCAGGCATGGACCCGATAGGTATAATGGGTAGGCACAATGGGGCCGGGGCGCCGTGGTTGTGGGGGGTCTGCCCAGGCCAGAGCTGCAGTTACACAGATGGGCTGCGGCTCTCCGGGCCTGCCTGTGGGGGGACTTCGTGGGCAGGTTTCAGGAGGAGAGGAGCTGGTGTTTCAGCCCTGATGATAGGGCTTAGTGGGGCCACCGCTGGGCTAGACGTGTGCTAGGAACCTCGGACAGGTCAGGGTACCCACTCTTTGTTCCTGCCTCCTGTTGTTCTGTGAGGCTTTGAACAACTCCTTTCTTTGGGCTTCCAAGACCTGCTCTGTAAAACAAGGTGAACACGTCTCTCATTTTGAACCTTCTTAAGCTGTGGAGATGGGGGTCCCGGTTAGAAGGGTTCTCTCTGAGAGGATGGCTGCTAGGTGGCCTAGTGGCCTGGATTCTGTCCTGGAAGGAAGGGTGGGGCCCACTGCCCTGATGGCCACCTCCCACTGATGCCCACCTCCTTGCAGCTTCAGCCCTGCGCACGCCCATCTCCATCACCAGCTCCTACGCGGCGCCCTTTGCCATGATGAGCCACCACGAGATGAACGGCTCCCTCACCAGCCCCAGTGCCTATGCCGGCCTCCACAACATCCCGCCCCAGATGAGCGCGGCCGCCGCTGCCGCTGCAGCCGCCTATGGCCGATCGCCAATGGTGAGCTTTGGAGCTGTACGTAGACTTTTTGGCTCCTTTTTGGGGGACTGGCAAGGAGTAGGGAGCTGGTGAGGGCACTTCATGTACACCAAAAGGGGGGACCCCAGGGTCTCACAACCAGGCAACCAGCTGCCTTTGGGGAAAAGTGCTCCTTAGAAATAACTTGGGGATCAGTAGACCTGGGCCCCACCCCGGCCTGCCTGTCATTTCCTCTCCCGATGCACCTCCCTGGCTGGGTAGCAGAGCTGACCCCGTCTCTCTGGGCCCCCCTGGGATGGGATCCCAAGATGAGTCGGGTGACTTCCAGGGAGCAGGGGCTCGGCAAACAGGGCTGCATGTTATACCAGGGACCATATGTCAGTGTTGATGAGCGGTTCGGGCTGGGTTGGGAGAGAGAGAGGGGTGAGCTTCTTTTATCTCCTATACCTGGTGTGGCTTCCTCTTCATGTTGACAAGCCCACTGGGACACTGGAGGAACCGAAGTGGGGTGCGGAAATGGGGGGGGGGCAGAGGATGCTGGTTCAGAGCTGGGAGGTCTGGACTGTCACCCCGTCCCTGCCCTTGTCCTGGGCACAGCTCTTGGCCCTCCCGGGCCTGTTTCCTCTGAATCAGTGGGGTCTGCTCTGCTTGTCTGTCTTCGGGGCCCGAAGAAACAGTGCTGTGCAGGCAGGACCCAGGAAGTAGAGGAGGAGGAGGAGGGGCCGGGTGGGGGGATATATGGTGTATCTCTCACGAAGGGCTGGCCTTGTCTCGCCTTACAGGTTGGTTTTGACCCTCACCCCCCCATGCGGGCGGCGGGCCTGCCCTCGAGCCTCACCTCCATTCCTGGGGGAAAACCGTAAGCTCTGGCTGTCCTTCTTGCATGCTTCTCGGGGGGGGGGGGGGGCGGAAGAGAGCACACGCCCCTCCCCATCCCCTGCCCTGGTGGGCCTCCTCCCTTGAGAGGTTCTTACAGGCCAGCCTGTAGTCTGTCCACACTCCTGACCAGCCCCGGGTTCGTTCTGAAAGGGGAACTGAGAGGAGTTCGAGGGTATGGTCAGTGGGTTCTGGAAGGGAAAGAATATCGCAGATGTTAGGGCCTCCTAATCAGATGAGACGGTTGACCTGGGGTTCCTCTGGGTTCTTACCTGCTTGAAACGCCCCCAGCTGACACCCACGATGGCCTAAAACGGTAGGCAGACCGCGCCTGCTTGCCTCTTGCTCTGGTGTGTACTTAATGATTTATTTGGAGATGTAAGCAGGTCTCCAGCTCAGTGTCACTGGCTCCTGAAGGAGGAGGGTCCTTTTCAGGGGTGGTCAGTGTGTTAGGGATGTCGTAGGTAACCCCTGTCAAAGGCAGTGGGAGAGGCCACTCCAAGGCACAGGTGGGGCTAGTGACTTGGCTGAGTAAGGATGTGTAAGCAGGAGCAGAAGCCAAGGCAGGAATATTAATCATTCCCCATTCTGGTGGAGCCTAGCCAAGAGAGTTGGGGTTACTGGGTTCCCTAAGATTTGGGGGGAAGCTGGAGGCAGGCACGCCAGTCGGGGCGGTGCCGGTGGAACTGGGTGGGACGTGGAGGGACTGGAGAGGACTGGGGACAGCAGAAGTGACAGGTCTCGCCCTTTCAGAGCATACTCTTTCCACGTGAGCGCCGATGGGCAGATGCAGCCTGTGCCCTTCCCCCACGACGCCCTGGCAGGCCCCGGCATCCCAAGGCATGCCCGGCAGATCAACACACTCAGTCATGGCGAGGTGGTGTGTGCCGTGACCATCAGCAACCCCACGCGGCACGTCTACACAGGTGGCAAGGGTTGCGTGAAAATCTGGGACATCAGCCAGCCAGGCAGCAAGAGCCCCATCTCCCAGCTGGACTGCCTGGTGAGGATTCCAGAGCTGTCGGCACCTCTTATGGGCATGGGGGAGCGGGGGAGCCGGGGCCTGGGGGGAGCCTTGTGGACCTGCTCTGGCTCAGCCCTGTATAATTGGCTGGGTGACTTTGGGCAAGCCGGCTAACCTCCCTGAACCCTGGTTGTACTAAATAGAGACGGTACTTTCTGGGGTTTGTGAAAAAATGCATCGAAGATTGAAAGGTTGGGAATGAGCAATGGAAATGGCCTGGCAGGATGTGAGCAGCGGTGGCGAGGGTGCTCGGAATTGCTGGGCGGGACTCTTCTGGTCTTTTGGAAGGGAGGTGGGCAACTCCCCACACTGCCCTTTCTTCCTCCAGAACAGGGACAACTACATCCGCTCCTGCAAGCTGCTCCCTGACGGGCGCACGCTCATCGTGGGCGGTGAGGCCAGCACGCTCACCATCTGGGACCTGGCCTCTCCCACACCCCGCATCAAGGCTGAGCTGACGTCTTCTGCCCCTGCCTGCTATGCCCTGGCCATCAGCCCTGATGCCAAAGTCTGCTTTTCCTGCTGCAGTGATGGGAACATCGCCGTGTGGGACCTGCACAACCAGACGCTGGTCCGGTGAGGCCATGGGAGGGACCTTGTGCAAGTCAGCCAGTCCCGTCATGTGAAATGGGCAGTACCTTTCTCAGAATGAGACCTAGTGCAGCAGCAGCAGCAGCAGCAGCAGCGGGGCTGGCCCGGAGTCGGCTCTCAGTATTCCTGGGCCGTCTTTGTTTATCATGTTACTGTTCGGCTTATGTAATCAGCCCTTAGTCATACAGGGTAGGGAGAGGGAGTAAGAATGCACATTGAGGAGGCACCAAGGGTCTGCTTAGCGAGATCCCTTTTTTGTGAACCTGCCCATGGACAGGACCCCTGAGTGGATGGGAGAGGGGCCAGGCCTGGCTCAGCTGCAAGCTCACTGGGGGGACATGGGTACTTGGTAAACCCCCTTCTGGGCCTCAGTTTTCTCTTCTGTTCAGAAGAGGCTGCCAGCTTGGCATCCAGTGGTTCCTCAGCTCACCCCTGCTCCCCGCTTGCCCTTCACAGGCAGTTCCAGGGCCACACGGATGGGGCCAGCTGCATAGACATCTCCCACGACGGCACCAAGCTGTGGACCGGGGGCCTGGACAACACCGTGCGCTCCTGGGATCTGCGGGAGGGCCGGCAGCTGCAGCAGCATGACTTCACCTCCCAGGTGAGCCACCGGGGCTATTCTTCACTCCCCACCCCCTGGGACCCACTGAGCTGGGGTCAGGGACCAAGGGGCCTTCATAGGCGGTCATTGCCAAGGGATTCGAGACCAATGGGCCATCTGGGAATGCTTCCTGAAGGAAGCAGCAATGAAATAGACTCAACAAGGCCTTGAAATTAGACACACTTGACCCAGCTGCCCAGCTTTCATCCCCAGCTCCTCCACTGCTGGGCACTTTGGCCTCAGTTCCTCACTTCTGAGATGGGAATTACAGTAGGCGGCTGCAGCACCTCCTGGGTCTGCTGTAAGCACCTGAACTGGTTCCTGGAAAAGCTGCAGCCATTAGCCTGGCTCGTAGGAAACATTCTGTAAATGCTAGACGTTAGGTCTTTTTTGTTGTTTTTACTGCTCATGCTAATATTTTAGTCATACATAATATTTTAGTGTTTTAGTCATAGTTTTTCTTAAGGTAAGGCAAGTCACAGACAGAGAGCAACTTCGTAAGTAAAAGATCTATGCCACTCTGAGTGTGAATCCTGGCTCTCCCACTTAAACTTCCTCGAGTCAGCAACCTCTCTGAGCCTCAGCCTCCTCTCCTATAAAGTGGGGGGTGGGAGGGGCCACCCCATACCCTTGGACTACCGGGCTGAGGGAGAGGGGGGGCTCGGCTTTGCAAAGGGCGGGTGGGAGGTGATGGGGAAGGAGTGGCGGGGCACGGGAAGGCAGAGGAGGCTGAGCTCATCTCCCCCCTCGCAGATCTTCTCACTGGGTTACTGCCCCACCGGGGAGTGGCTGGCGGTGGGCATGGAGAGCAGCAACGTGGAGGTGCTGCACCACACCAAGCCGGACAAGTACCAGCTGCACCTGCACGAGAGCTGCGTGCTCTCCCTCAAGTTTGCCTACTGCGGTGAGCCGGGGGAGGGGCGGCCCTGGCCGCCCGGTCTGGCCTCTGTGGACAGATGAGGGTCCCATGCTTACAGTAGGAGCAGAGAGAGCCGCCTGGCCCTGACTGGTGTCCCCCATCCTTGCCCCTCAAATGCAGATACTGCCACAGGGTACTGAGCTCTCTCGACACCAGGCCAGAGCCAGTTGCTGCTAGCCTAGGGCAGTCAGACTGCAGGCAGTCCCTCTCCAGGTGGTTCCTCCAGAGGGTTAAGACTGCAGGCTTTGGCTGAGAGCCCTGGGTTGGACATTGCTCCTCCACTGACAAGTGTGCAGCCTGGGACACATCTCGTCGTCTCTGACTCCGATGGGTCTTACTCTGTAGCCTGGGAGTAGCGCAGCGCTCACCACATACATGGCTTTAGGGAAGCACAGTGCCTTGCTGCTGATGGCGCCCTGGCAGAGTACAGGTGCCTGCTGACCACAGGCCTCAGTTGGATCTATAGATGCAGGGCTTGCTGCGCCATTTTCCAACAATACCTGCTCTCTTCCAGTAGAAACGAGAAGGAGCAGTCCACTGTTGTGGCTTTAAAAGAATGTTTTCGAAACCTGTAATTGCTGTGATTAAGTGCAAAACCTATCTTTTTCCATCTCAGCCCTGCTCACTTTTCCGCCCTGATTGCAGAGAAAGGCGTTTTCCGGGTGTCCGTGTATCTGTTATACGTCTTGCTTAAAAAATGGCTCTTAAAAGCAGAGTCGGCTAAGCATGGGTTAGCGGTTCACGCTGCATTTCCTTGGCAGCTGGCCAGGTCTGGGGTGGGTCTTAACTTCAGAGGCCAGCAGGTCCCAACCAGACCTTTCTTTGTTTGCCTCTTGCCTACAGGCAAGTGGTTTGTGAGCACTGGGAAAGATAACCTTCTCAACGCCTGGAGGACACCGTATGGAGCCAGCATATTCCAGGTACCACCTGCCACCCGAGCACCGTCTTGGTTCCGCCCCTAGTCAGGGCAGAGCTGTGGTGACGGCCGTGGGGAGATTGGGAGGCAAAGCAGGACCTGCCGTGGCCCTTCCAGCCCCTAACCTGCAGGGTCCCGTGAGGGTCTCCAGAAACTTGGGCACATCAGCAGGACGCTGTCTGCTGCTGATGGCGTCTGACTGCTCCAGGCGAGGGCTTTTAGGCCGGGGCTTTTGTAGGGTTTGCAGACCCGACAGGAGGAAAAACAGGCCCCCGGCTCTGGCCGTCACCGAGCACTCTGGGGGTGGGGGGTGTTGGCAGTGGGCAAACAGGGCAGCTTTTTTCAGAGCCGAGCTGCCTGCTGTTTAAGTTTGTGTTGCATCACTGTGAGGAGAGCTGGGGCAAAAGCAAAAGGGACCTACAAAGAGGTGAGAGAGGAAGGAAGCTGCTTAGGATTTCTCTACCATCTGGGGCCGGGCACTGAAGACGGCAGGGGGCCCTGTCAGCAGGCTGCTCCCTGCGGAGAAGTCCCTGGAGAAGCCCAGGGAAGGGACGTCTGTGAGGGAAGGGACCTGCTGTGTCCGAGGCCACGCTGCGTGCACTCTGGGGCGGGGTTCTGGGGGGCGGGGGGGTGGTTAATTCGGAGCATTGAAGTGGGGTGGAGAGAAAGTGACTCTTGCCTTTTTTCCTTCCTGTGCCTTGCTGCCTCTCCTCCAGTCTAAGGAATCCTCGTCTGTCTTGAGCTGTGACATTTCGGCAGATGACAAATACATTGTAACAGGCTCTGGTGACAAGAAGGCCACAGTTTACGAGGTCATCTACTAAACAAGGACTGTAACAGGGCTGTCAGACTCTGGGAGGAAAAGACTCAGCTGTGACAAGGAGATCCTGGCCAGGGGCCCCGGCAGCCCAGTGTTCCGGGGCTGCGCTGTGGCCGGCTGGGAGGGCGCGCCTGCACGTCGGACTCCGCGCTGCATTGATGCGTCTCACAGACTCCGACGGACTTCTCTGCTCCTCCCCTCACCGTCCTGGCAGATGCTACTACTAGATTTATTTGGAGGCTCACGGCTCCAGCCCCCCACAGACACCTGCCTCTGTCATTCCTTCCCCTTTCTTTTGATCTGGCCCCAGCCCCGGGCCGGGGACACTGGAGAGGACCGCATCTGTGTGGGGGAGGGGATCTCATTTTCGCCCTTGTGCAGCGCACAAGGTCTGTGAAAAGTGTACATAACAGACTCACGTTTTGGACTGGGCGGCGGGGGAGGAGGCTGCTTCTCACCAGAAACGCTAGCCGTGTATTCGCCTGCTGTATTTGTAATCCACTCGTGGTGGTGGTTTTCGTTTCTTTGTTTTTTGTTTTAAACAGAGAGTCCTGCAGGGGGAGGGGAAGGAATTGGGGAGCGAGATCCCGGGGTGGAGGAGGAGGGGCGCTGCAGCTGGCACCCCGCCTGACCAGCCGGGGACCCTGGGGTGAGTGTGCCTCCGAGTGGGCTTGGGCGTCGTCCCAGGAGGGCGGGGACCGAGATGGACACTGCGCCGACCAGCACCTGTGTTGGGGGCCAGCCTGGGCCAAGGGCGACAGAGATGGTCGGATTTTCCTGTGGCCTTCTGCACTTCGTCTGTCCCTTGCTCTCCGCCACTCTCTCTCAGGGCCCTGACTCTCGCTCACTCACCCTCCCTCCCTCCTTGCCTCCGTCTGTCTCGGGTGCGCACTTAGTTGTGTTGAGAAACGGAGTTCAGAGGCGCTCCCTCTTCGCCCCTTCTTAATCTGCGGACAGAACCCAACCGGACAGAAAGTTAGAAGAAAGCATAGCAACTCAGCTCAGGGAGCTACCAGAGAAAAAGAGCAACTGATGTGGGTGCTTTTTTTTTTTTTTTTTAATTTGAATAAAGAATTAGAAATGATGTCCTTTTATAAAATGCCTTTGCCCCTTTCCTGCCTGTTATGGGGAAAGAGTATACAGCCTGCAGGATTGAGGCTGAGAGGACGATCTCCCCCCAGGGCACCCAGGCGCCAGGCAGGGCGGGGGCTGGGGGCTGGGACACCGACGGCCTGGTGCACTGAGGTGGCTTCTTGCAGATTTCTCTTCAGCCCAGACAGCTTACAAGTAGAACATCATCTCCTGCAGGTACTGTTTTTTGCTACCGGTATGTTTTGAGGAGTTAGCATTTGGGTTGTTTGTTTATTTGTTTGTTGTTTGTTTTTCTGGTCTTTTTTTTTTTCTTCTTCTAAGGAAAAGCTAAAGGCTGTTTGAGTCCTGGTGATGGGCTCTCCATGGATGTAGCATATGGAAGATAATTTTTATACTGCATTTTTATGGCTTATTTTATAAGGTGTGATTCTGTCTGGTGAGAAGGAAGGAGGGGCTCCATTGAAAATTGCCTGTATTCAGCGATCGTGCTCCTGTGCCCGCGGCGCCCCCGACCGTGAGGGGGAGGCCACCGAGACTGGCCAGGCGCCCCGCACCTTTCTGAGGCGGGGGGAGAGGCTGGCTAGCGTTGGTCTCCCTCTGTCTCTCTCTCTGTCTGTCTCAGATGTTCATCTGCCACTGTTAAGGCTATAGCCACAAGGGAGGGTGAGGGTAGACGTTGATTACTGAAGAAAAGAGAAAATGAAAAGTCATTGTAATGAGCTGTTTTTATATTTTTAAAAGTTACTATTTAAAGGTTGGCTGGATTGTTGCGTTTTAATTGCCTCCCCCTACAGTTTGTCAGAAGAGGGTCTGGGCCACTGTCACCCTCAAGTCTTGGATCCTGCGCGATGGCCTTTGTCATCTCAAAACAAAAGCTCTTCTCATTTCAAAGTATTTCCCACGCTGCCCCCCCCCCCAATCTGACTGTGTGGGAGACTGAAGGGGAGTTTTTCACATTCGTCCCTGCCTCCCAGCCCGGCTGGTCTAACCCCCAGAGAATGGGGGTGGGAGCTGTGATTTCCCCCAGGCGGGTGGCAGGACCAAGTTCCCCAAGGATGGGCCGCAGTAGGTGGACACTGAGTCTTACACAGCTGTCGGTGCGAACTGGAGAAATGTGAGCTGCGGGTGTAATTGCCCAGTGTCCATGAACATCTGTGTGCTGAAAACCTAGCTCACTGTTTAAAACAAATTTAGATGTTCTGGCGGGAGGAAGGGCGACCTTCCATCCCTAGGTCACCGAGGAGTGTTTCAGGGCTTAGGAGAGATTTGCGGAAGGGGCGGGAGTGCAGGTCAGGGCGCCCAGGGCGCTGGGGCAGGGCCATTCCAGGCTGTTGGGTTTCGTGTCTCCATGATAGGAGTCTTCCAGAACCGTGGACTAGAGGTTTCCGACTCCTTACTGGGTCCAAGTCGTAAGTCACAAATAATTGCCTGCTGGCACTTCATGCAAGAAAAAATTTTGTTAAAGAAGAGTGACAGAATAAAGCACAATTTCACATCTTAGGCATAGAAAGGACAGCTGTCCTCACACAGGACCATTTAGCCAGAGAGGCCATCCCAGGGGCTTGTGGAGAGGCTCCAGCTGCGATTCGGCTTACAGCTTCTATCAGCTGGCTTTCCCCCTTTACTGCTGACACTCGTACAGGTGGCCCCATTTCCCCTCTTGCCCACCTAACCCCCAGCCTTTGTGTCCCTGGCTCTCGGGCCATCATCACACTGCTGTCTGTGACTGCGAGTATTTATGTCCTTCGGCTTCTCCATTTGTCCCCCATTCCCAACAGCTGTCAGTCTGTTCCACGGGGTGGCTGTGCCCCTATTTCTATCTTGTTCATCAGTTTATTCTGTTTTTCAGACTCCACAAGAAAGTGAGATCAGACGGTGTCTAGTAAACCGGCGCCTCTTTGGGCCACGCTGCTCACTTGTCCAGGTCCGTACATTGGCCAGAGGGTCAGATGGTAGGCTCCAGCCAGAAAATTCTGTGTGTGCCCAGGGGTTGCCACCGCTGCCATGGCAGCGTTGGAGTCGGAGTGCACAGGACCCGGTGAGTGGAAGAGGAAGACCGCTGTCGGCGAATGCTTCTTCAGAGTGAAGCCAGTGTTACTCCCATTTCTGAGAAGGGGAAGTGTTCTCTGAAAGGCTGTTCTACCAAGATTTCCTGGTCACCACCCAGGATGGCAAGATGACCAAAATTCAGTCCTGGCCGTAGAAGCTCAAAGTGCAGCGTAAGGAGAGACAACACAGCCCCTTTATTTGACTTGTGCAAGTGGCAGTGGGGACACAGCTTCGGCTTCAGCTGCTGGCGCCCAACTGCCGCCTGTTCTCACTACCACTGTCCTCAGGAGTGCCCCCAGCCTCCGCAGGGATTCTCGCTGCACGCTGTGCCTCCACCCACCACTCCAAGGCTTTCCATCCAGCTTGTTGGAGACCCAGAATCTGTCAGTTCTGCAGGAGTGAATGGGTATTTTAGTGATTGACTGATGGGTGATTCCTCCACACCGTAACCCTGTGGGGAGGGCCTCACTCGTGGACACCCATCCAGTGCAGTCCCTAATCCGCCCAGGTGCCCCGCTCCCCCATCCCGAATGGCAGAAGGCCTTGCCACCATTTGTCTAGCCTTTTTAAATTACCCCCTAACCTCCTCCTTTCATGCAAAAGCCCTGGCTTGGACCAATAGCAATTACACCACACCTGTTTGCTTGTCTGTCCACCCAGCTAGACTAGTTCCCCTGGAGGACAGTGTCCAGGACTTAACCAGCTCTGGGCAGTTCTAGAGAACGGTGAGATTATCCTCGTGGTTCTCAGGTGAGCCGGGTGTCACGGTGCTTGGAGCTGAAGCCCAGGGAAGGGAGATAGATGTCTGCAGTTCTTTGTGCTCTCCTGCTGCCTTTGCTCCAAGTGAGGACATTGGGTTAGACAAAGAGGATGGAGGTGTCGGAAGGCAGCCCTCAGGGTTTTGGTTCACACCGGATTGTGTGTAAGTGTGTAGGTCAACCCTGGCAACAGCTGAGCAGGCGTCTCTGCCTGTCACTGCCCATCCGTTGCTGTCGCCCTCCCTTAGCGCCACCTGGCGCAGGCAGCCACTGCCCCAGCCTGTAGGGTCAGCAGGAAGGCACGGAGACATAGCTGGGGTGCCAGGTGTTGTGGGCTGGCCATCCAGTACCCCATGATGGTGGAATGTGAGTTTTTTTCCCAAGAGCAAATTTGAAAATGAGTATTTTTAATATAAAGCATAGCAAGTAAATGTGATCGACATTTTTTTATTTGCATGGTTAGGCACCACTTGATTTTTTTGCATGTGGTACTCTATTCTGGTACCCGTGAAGCATTTTTAGACATTACCCAAAATTGGGCCTTTGAGATTTGAAGACATGTCTATGTTGAGCCTCTGGTTTTATGCATGGGACAATTAAGGCCCAGAAAGGACAGGTGACTTACATGAGTCACACACAGAGCTGAGATTACAGATCACACCGCCTCCCCTAAGCCCCTGGCATACTTGGGAGCAGGAGAGGGTAGAAAGGGCAGGACTGCATGGTGTTAGGAGGATTAGAGTCCAGGGAATGAGGCCTCCTGCTCCTTCTCCAGCAGGGCTGGAGAGGAAGTTCCTCTCAGAAGGGAGATGGCCAAGGAAGTCCTGGAAACCAGCCTTCCATCTCGATATCTGAGAACTCATCCACCCATCTTGCCCATGCTTCCACCTGTCCTTCCATTCATCCATCCATCCAGCCATCCATCCATCACCTGCCCATCTATCTGTCCATCTATCTATCCATCTTATCCACCCATCGATCCAGCCAGCGTTTATGGGATGAAAATCTAACGTGGCAGGCATGGCCCTCAGTGCTGGGATGCAAAGATCAATGGGAGACACTGCTTGCTTTCACAGCTCTCAGCCAGCTCAGAGAAACAGTCACATCAACTGTCAGCTAATTGCCACTCCATGAGATATGTAGCACAAACCAGAAGACGGTCCGGCACATTAGCCCAAGTAGGGACCGTCTGAGCAAGGGTTCCTGGTGGGTATCGGCTGAACTGAGACCTGAAGATTGGAGAGCTGCTGAGCCAAAGGGAGATGGGGGAACATGTTCTGGGTAGAAGGAACAGCATGTGCTAACGCCTGGGTAGGAGGGAAGAATGTTGCCCAGTACCCCTCTCCCCCACCCCATGTGGTTTTTGCTCCTCCCTGCTCCAGCTCCAATCCAGTTTGCTCGGGTCCTGGTTCCTGGTGACTGTACCTTGGCCAGTCTCCTCCAGTGCAGGAGCCTGGCTAGGATTCTGCACTGAGCAGGAGAGTGAAACTCAGGAGGGAGCTGGGCAGAGACCAGGGCTCCAGCCAGAGCCGGGAGAGGCAGGAGGTTGGGGAGGAAATGAAGGATTGGGCTGCAGCTCAGGGGCCCAGAGAAGGCCTGTGAGGACACTCAGGGCTCTAAGTCTTCAACATAATTGGCACTCAGAAACCTAGGGATCTGGTCTTGGCCTGCTGTGGCTTGGTGGGACTTACCGTCCCATAACCAAAAGGTCATGGGTTTGATCCCCAGTCAGGGCGCCTACATGAAGCAACAGATCCTCTCCATGTTTCTTGCATTGATGTTTCTCTGCCTCTCCCTCCCTTCCCTTCCCTCTAAAATCGGTAAGCATGCCCTTGAATGAGGATGATGATGATGATGATAATGTGCACTGCATTGTTGTGCATGGTGACCCCCTTCTGTGGGAGTCCAGCCATCGAAACTCAATCCGTTCATCCAGCACCTTCACAGACTGTACATCTGCCCTCACTGCTTGGAGCACCTCACTGGCCCTCCGCACAGCACTGTCTACACGCCTTAGCTTGTCACCAGACCCGGCCCCTGCACCTTTAGTCAGCTTTCAGCTCTGCTGGCTTCACTGTGCACAGTCCGCACTCACCTCCAGTGCCCTGAAAAACGGCACTGATTTTAGGCTTCAGCCAGGAGTGTCCTGCATCCTTCTTTGAACCCCTGCTCATACTTCAGGACTCAGCTTCAGGGTTACCTCATCCAGGAAGCCTTCCCTGCCCCGCCCCCACTCCTCCAGTCTGGGTTGGGCGTGTCTCCTTCGTGCCCTTGGAGTGTCCTCTGCCGGCTCCATAGCACGTACCGAACAGTGTTGTGACCATCAGTTTCATGACATCATCCTTTCGTCTAATGTCCACTTGACCCTCCCACCAGACAATGAGCTCTGAGAGCAGAGACTCTATCTTGTATCTCCAGGACTTAGCACATAGTAGGTGCTCAGGAGATGTTAGTTGAAGGAATCAGTGTCTGTGATGAAGATAATCGCTAGTATTGATAGAGTGCTTAGTATATGTCAGTGCTTTGTAAACATTGTCTAATTCCATACTTATAACTGCCCTTTAAAGTCAATGCTGTTATGCTCATTTTAAGATTTTATGTATTTTTTAGAGAGAGGAGGAGGGAAGGGAGGGAGAAATAGAAGGAGGGAGACATCAATGTGAAAGAGAAACCTCGATTGGTTACCTCTCCCTTGCACCCCACTGGGGACCAAACCCACAAACTTGTCATGTGCCCTGACTGAGAATTGAACTGGCAACCTTTCTCTTTGCTGGATGACGCCCAACCAGCTGAGTCATGCTGGTCAGGCTATTACGCTCATTTTATATATGAGGGAACCGAAGTTCAACTAGCCCAAGTTCATACGACAAGCAATGTTTATATGATATTGCTGTTGGCCGGCTGGCTGGCTGGATGAGTGGATAAATGAATGGTGGACTGGCTGCATCCTAGGACTGGCTCAGAAGTTCGGAAAGAACTGATCTCACAGATGGAGGAGGAGATGAGTGACCTTGAGATGAAGAACATAGGAGGGAAAGTTAAGGGACAGATGTGCCCCGTGACCAGCGTAGGCCTTCCTCGTGTTCTTCAGGGAACCTCTCATTGACCAGACAACTCCACAGTGTGCTCACCCTGACCTTGAGCCGACCTCTTAGGCAGATCACAGGGCATGGCTGATGGCTCAGGGGTGGGCCTTGGGCCTCCTGGCCTGCTGAGGTGGGATGGGGCCATGGCCTTGTCTCTCCTGGATGTCACCAGTGAAAGAAAGCCCTGCTGGTAATAGGTGACGAAACTTGAAAAAAGCAGGTCTGGAATCTCCAATTCTGACAAATGAAACAGCAAACTAATAAAGATTTCCTTTAACCCTGTGGACAGACTGACATGTTGGACAAAATTAAAACAATTTTACTAGCCTACCTTCAAAGGAAAGGAATCCTCTAATGTCACAAATAAAAGACTTTAAGGGCAGAGTGAGGAGCTCTCAAGCTCAGAACAATATGTAAAAACCCCGTAAAGCCAGAAATGATGGGATTATGAGGAGGAATGGGAGGTCTTAACATACCACTAACAGAAGTCGGTAGTTTTGAGCTAAAAGAAACTTACAAGGATGTAAAAGATTTGAACATAATTCATAAACTCGAGACATAGAACCCTCGGACCAACTACTGAAGATTTTTTCCAGCACAAATTATTCTCCAGCAGGCCTGAAAGAGTTCGTTTTTACCAATCAAAAGAAGCAGGTAAGGCACTTAACAAAGTTTAACACCCATTCATGACTTTTCTTAAAGTACCAAACTAGAAATAAAATAAAATAAAATAAAATAAAATAAAATAAAATAAAATAAAATAAAATAAAATAAAATAAATAAAATAAAATAAAATAAAATAATAAAATAAAATAAAGTAGGCTGACACTGGGTAGCTAAACCAGACCATGGGCTTAATACTAGATGAAGGTTAAATTTTAGAAGCATTGTTTTAAAGTCAGCAGCAGAATACTTACTATTACTGCTTCTATTCAACATAGCGCTAGAGGCTCTTGCCAATGCAATACAACAAAATAATAAACAAGGTAAAATGGTTAAAATAAAAGAAAATTATTATTTGCAGATGATATAACTGTATAAAGGGAAATATTTTTTAATATTTTGTTTATTTTCTAGAGAGAGGTGAAGGAAGGGAGAAATAGAGGGAGAGAAACATCAATGTGTGGTTGCCTCTCGCGCTCCCTACTGGGAATCTGTCCCTCAACCCAGGCACGTTCCCTGACCGGGAATTGAACCGGCGTCCCTTCAGTTTGCAAGCCAGCACTCTATCCACTGAGCCACACCAGCCAAGCCACAAATATAATTTTGAAGAAGAATAAGAAAGGAGGACATGTTGTCCAGATATTAGACTTATTGTAAAGGTACAGTCAGCAGTACGTGCACTCTTGGTGCACGTATAGACAAAAAGACCAATGGAACAGAATGGAATTGATAAGAAGACTTCCGTACAGAGGAGGATCCGACTGTGACCTGGGTGGCACTATGTGTCAGCAAAGAAAAGCATTATTCAGCAAACAGTTGTGGGACAAAGGTCATCGTTATGGGGAGAAGATAGATCTCTGCTTCACACACTGCACAAAAATAAATTCTAGCGGGATTAACGTCTTTCAACTTTCAGGATAAAAGACTGGAGAACAACTGAGGAGGGAAGCAATTACACAACACAGAAAACAAAAACTATAATGAAAAAATTAAAAAGGATCACTTTGACTGTGTCGAAATGGAAAACACCTGTACAGCAACGCGTGCCGTAAAGCTACACAGCATGAGCCCCATAAATGCAGGACCTCTCACTGACAGAACAAGGGGCCCCGGCACGTGTGACGAGTTCTTCCACAGCCGTCTGTGAACGCGCATGACCCAGAAAAGCTGAGTGGACGACAGAGACTGGCCACTCACAGGAGAATGGCCAGTAAACATGAAAGTGCCCCACCTCACCAGTTACCAGGGAAATGCGAATTAAAAACAGCGAGGGAGTACAACTCATTTTATTTAAAAATTTAAACAAAAATTTTGTTTAATAATATGAAGCTTCCGAGAGGATGAGGCATGATTAATATGTCAAAGGCTGCTTGTGGGAGCAAAACCGAGCCCCCCACTTTGTGGAGCCTTTGACGCCAGTCAGATAGAATAGACACAGCCCATGACCTGATACTCCTGCTTCCAGGCACGTGCCCTGAGGAAACTCAACACGAGGACACAGAGATGTGCATGGAGACTTTCATTGCCTCGCTATTTGAAGGGGCAAAAATAACTAGAAATAACGTCTCTATTATGGGGGAATCGGTAAAGAAAAAAGCCTATGCATTTTCGTATAATGAAATACACATTAAGATGCATGAGCTAGATATTTATGTATCAACCTGGATGAATCTCAAAAACAATGTGTGAAAAGAGCAAGCTGTGAAAAATACATGAAATGGTGCTGTTTATGTCACGTATAAATCCACATTAAACAATCACGAGTCGGAACACACACGGGAACGGGAGGGGCACAGCGCTGCACCAGGATAAAGGTCACCCGCGGGGGCGGGGCAGGGAGAGCAGGCGCGGTGGCAGCTCTGCTGTGCCCGTCAGGTCGTACTGCCTTAAAAAATGTGAAGCACACAGTTAAATGTTCGCATTTTAGAAACGTGCGTGGCAGCTTCGGTAGTGTCGTATTCTCTGTTCCTTTCTACAAGTTCGGTATGTTTCACAACCGAAGATTCAATTTTAAAAGCCACAAAGATCAGGTCTTGATAATAAATCATTCCTATTACAGTTTCTGGGGACTAGAAGCCCCCTTTGGACGCGGTGGGTGCAGGCTGGGGTTGCTCCACGCCAGCGGCGCGGGAGCGGAGCCCAAGCCCACTCACCGTGCCGTCTCCCCTAGGCCGCTGGACCTCTCGCGTCCTCTCTCTTCTCGTCTACGGAGTGAGGCTGGAAGGCTGGATGAGCAGTTTTTGTGACCCCTCCAGCCTAAGTATTTTATGACTCATGATTTTGCAGGTGTGCAGGCGCAGCTGTCATGCAGGGACAACATGGGTTAAGTTTGCTTAGCTGTTCATTGTAAAACACCCTGGACAGCCACTAAAGTAGCGAACATTGTAATGAACCTCCATGTGCCCATCCCCCAGCTTCAGCGGCAGCTCAGGGCTGATCTGGTTGTATCTGTGCCTACCCATTCCACCCGGCCACCGTCACGGAGTGTCAGGCTGCAGATCCCAGACATCTCACCATTTAATTAGTAAATATTTCCATATCTCCAAAAGGCGAGATCTATTTTAAAAATATTCAGCAAAGGGAACATAATAATATAATAACAATGTATGGTGTCAGATGGGTATGAGACTTATGGGTGATCGCGATGTTCAGGCATACCTGAAGCTAATATAATATTTGTGTCAACTGTAATTGACAAATAGATGTAAAAAGAATTCAAAAATATACCCATAATACTACTAACCCCCTAAAAATGACCAATTATCTCCAGTGTCATCAAACACCCCGTCTGTATTTCAACTTCCTCGATTCTCATGATTTTTTTAATAACTTCATTTAAATGGGGACCCATATAAGGTGCACACAAAGCCACTATGATTGATATGTCTTTTAGATTCCTCTTTCCTCTTTCTCTCTCTCCCTCTTTCTCTCATACATGCACACACGCATTTATTTCTTGAAGAAACAAAATCATTTGTCCTGAGAGATTCTCAGAATCTGAGTTTTGCTGATGGCTGAATTATGCTTGGTCTTGGAGATTGACCAGATCCAGGCCAGCGGGGAGGGGAAGGAGGTGAGGACACCCCACTGGTCCTCAGGAGACACGTACTGTCTAGATGCTTCTCCTTTTGTGTTAGCTGTCACTGATGATTATTGCCTAAAGTCATAAGTTTATGAGGGACTAACAATGGCGATATTTTAATCGATTACTCCATCTCTTTGCTTGAATACTGCTGTACAGAGAAACTGCCCCTCATCAACCACTTGGCAATCATGAAGCTTAGTTTAAATGCAGAATAAGTGCTTGATTCATTTTTATTTGCAGTTTTTCAAAGTAATGTGTTAGTTTCTTAGTATCCTCGAAAGCTAACTAGTTTTTAAATCTTATTACGAACTCATGTATTTAAACATATTGGATACGTTTCAGTCAGGAGAAACCATTTTTTGCTTCTCAAGTCATCTTATTTTAGAAAACCTCTTGAAGATGCCTTCAGAGTCTTTTTGACAGGCTCTAAGAGTCTTGACGGCTCCATTGCTTTCTGATGTAAGACAGTGTTTCTGGTTTGCCTTGAACATTTTCTGTCCGAGATCTGGAGTCAGCCATTTCTCCAAGGAGTCCCAGTTCCTTTTAGCAAAAGGTGGTGTTTAGAGACCATAATCTGGGAGCTAGGTGTGCTTAATGCTAGGGACTGGTCAATGTTTATAGCAGAGCTGAGAAATATGTGCGTGTCTGTGTTTGTGTATTTGTTAAAGATAAAACACATCATGAAATCTGTTGATACTTCTAGCTCAAATTCAGGGTTGCGGATTTTTACTTAAACTCATTTGAATTTCCTGTCAAAGAAAACTAATTTCTGAGCAGTTTACACCGAAGTGATGGTGAAGGTCAAATCATTCTTTAGTTATTATCCATTAATTGCTTGCCTCACTCTCCAGTTAACTGCGAACTTCATGAGGAGAGAGATAAAGTCTGGATCATGCTGTATTTCTGGCTCCTAACAGAGTACTTAATACATCAGAGGTGCTTAGTAAATAGTTATCGAATGCCTGAAAAAATGTTTTTAATAAAAAGTTTCCTCTTCTTAAATGGAGAAGTAGGGTGGGTGGAATCTGAAAACTAGCTATCCACCCACCCACCTATTAACTCAGTCGATACATTAGAGAGCACACCCAGTACTGGAGACTAGGAACACAGGGTAAAGGGGCGAAGGGTCAGTTCCCTGCGGCAATGTGCTCAGTGGGGAAAACAAACTCCAACAGGTGGAACAATTCTGAAACAGTGTTATTCATGAATAGTGGTTTCTGGTGGGGCCTGGGGAGGAGAATCAGGCACCTTTTAGAAGGGTCAGAACGAGGGATGTCCATGAAGGCTTTGCAGAGGAGACCACATTCATCCTGGGTGTTTAAGGATGAAGAGGGGTTTAGGTTGGGAGAAGAAAAGGCATTTTAGACCCACTGGTCCCTGTTGCCTGCCCCACTGTAGTGCGGAGTTAGTTTGCTGCTGGTGGCTGAGGCTTTGCAGATCCCCTGAGTTGGGGCCGGGGCTACTCCTCGGAGGATCCCTAGTATCTCCCCTGAGAGCGCTGCAGGAGCTGTGAGAGGGAGGGAGGAAGGAAGGGAGAGGGGGCCCCAGGCCCGAGTCCCTTTCGGGAACACAGATAGGTGCCCGCTGCCCAGAGTGCTGTTCAGGAACTACTACCAACTGCTGTGCACACAGGATGTAAATCAGCCTGTTCCTCAGCCAAACTAATTTGCATTCCAGCTTGGTTGGGGACACACTCCCTAGTCCCTGGGGAGTCCCAAGTCTCCACCAGCTGACTCATCATCCATCACCTTTGTATCGGGGAGGCACCCGCCTTGGGCCTGGCGGGCCTGCTTCCCGGGGCCACCGCCGCCAGGGCTTTGAGTGCGGCCCCTCAACAAGAGCAGGGCCGCCCTGGCAATGCGGAGTGGCTGGAGCCACGGATCAAAGAATCGCCATCATCTCTAAAGTACCATCCAGTGATAGTTTCCCTGGTTTGCTAAACCTTACCAACCCAGAAGTAACTTGATAGTATTTCTTTAGACAAATTCATTTTTAAGCCTAAATATAAGTATCTTTTAACTTTACATTATTTTCCTAGATAAATCTCACCTTTTAAAAAAAACTATGCTAGTAACTGCAATGAAAGCAAACCTGGGGGCCCTACCTCCAGGCCTCCGTACTCCCTGTTCATTAGGAAAAGACAGTGGGGAGGAGACCAGGGTGGTGTTGGAGAGGTGCCGAGGGCCCTTTGCGCCCGCAGGGAACGTGCTCCTTGAGCTAATCAGAATGACTGAGAGGCAGAAAGGAATGGCTTTTCTGCTCTGTGGGTCCATGGTGTTCAGTGCCCGTTTGTCTTACTTAAAAGTCTCCCATCTCACCTCACTTTTGAAGACCAGATCCACTCCATTGCCCCCATTACAGATGGGGAAACTGAGGCCCACAGAGCCCAGGTGACTTGGAATGGAATTCCACGGAGGCAAGACCACTGTCAGCCTCTGTCTCTCTGCGTCCCTAACTCTGCTGGCAGAGTGAACGAGGGTGTATCTCCTACAGTCGGGAGTCAAGACTGAAACTAAAAGCCAGATTTCTTGCCCCTGAGTGATGTTTGCATCGCAGACTCCCCCACCCAGGCCAGGCCTCCAACACCTCTCCCCAGCTTCCTCTTTCAGTTCTTCTTGGGGGATTCCAGGGACTGTGCTTCTCGGACAGGGCAGTGTGGTCCTGCCCGGACCCTGCCTCCAGGCGTCCCCTGTGGTTGCAGCCAGTCTCCAGTGGCCTGAAGTGCGATGTGCAGGGGACAAAGGGCAGCAGCCCGGTCTTCACTCTCTCAGAGGCTCCGAGGGCTGGTCCCATCTGGCCTGTCTGGGAGCTGAGGGAGCAGCACAGGGCCCGCTGGGCATGGACTGAGGGGCCCCACAGGTGTGGGAGAGGCCAGGGCTGGACAACTGGCTCTTGTCCCTTCTCCTTCCCTCCTTCACTCTTCCCTCTGAGGACACTGAACTCTACCTCACCGGTGGGCTTGGCTGTGCATTCTCCTAGGCTGGTCCTCCTGAGCAGCCATTTTTCTCAGCTCTAGCCTGGGCCACACTCCCGCCCACCCACCGTCAGCATCTATCCAGTTATCCCTAAGACTCCAGAGGTAAAGAGGGCCCGGCTCGTATCCTCAAGTTCCTGCCAGGGTTGGAGGTGGGGAACAGGACTGTCCTCATCACCCCAATATTCCTTGGCCAGTGCTCCAGGAGAACTGGCCTGAGAATGTGGGAGCCCAGAAGATGGGTGCCCACCTGGCCTGGATATCGGGATGGCTTCCTGGAGGAGAGATGCCTAAGCTGGGCTCTGAAGGCCAAGTGGGATGAAGACGGCCAAAGGAGGGGTGGCAGTGCTTCAGTCTGTGCGTGTGTGTGCAAAGTCAGCACATGCAAAGGCCCCGGGGAGAAGACAATAAGAGATAAGGCTCCCAGGAGGACGCCCGAGGGGTCAGATGTATCCCGGGAACCAGGGAGCCACCGACAGTTCGTGGCAGAATGTGGGCGTTGGTACACCAGCTACAGCTATGGTACTGGACAGGGCTTCCGGGCTGGGCAGGCAGCAGCTGGACCAGGACCGTGGTGACCAGCTCCAGAGCCTGGCACAGCCTGAAAAACGTGTGGGGTGAACCTCAGTTCCTTCTTACCGCCCACACCCACTTTGTCCCCACACCACCTCCAGTCGATAGGAGCTCACCAGGGAGGCTCTTCCAGGTGGGGGACGGACACACGAGCTGGCCCGGCACCCGGCATCCTGCTTCCTGGAGGCCTGGTGTTCTGGAAAGGTCATTGCTGCCCCTTGAAAGGCAGCTCCACCTGCCCCATCCCTCTGTCATGGTGGTGCAGACCCCAGCCACGGACTTTGCCTTCCTCTCTTCTCCCTAGTTGGTCTTGGCCATTTGCCCAGAAGCTGCCATGTTTGAATCTGATACCTGTTAATCAAGGACCAACTCTTGCACCCTCACTCCCCCAACAGACCTGCCCTGTGCCTGCAGTGTCCCCTGCACTGCTCCCATGGGCCCTCCTGTCACCACCCTGGACTCATTTGGGAGCCCCTAGGGTCTCGGGCTTCAGCCCAGCCCCTCCCATCTCAAGGCAGTCCAGAGCGGCCCCCGTTTGCATGTCCTCAGGAGAGCTACAGCAGGTGTGAGGCTAGGCCCTGCCCCAGGCTTACTGTCTGTGGGCCTCCTGAGTCTGTGCCTCAGTTTCCTCATCTGGAAGATAGAGGTAATAAAGCAGATCTCAGAGTCCCACCCTCGCCTCCATTGGCTGAACCCAAGAACAGTAGTACTGTGGCCTCTCCAGACCCCCCTTCTTCCAGATGTTGGGCTTCTGGGCGGCCGTATCTGCAGAGAGGGGTGCAGCCGCAACTCCGCAGCTCGCAGCGGGCTCTTTGCGGTCCTAGGCTGGGCAACCCTGTCGCGGTGGCTCTCTGCGGCATGGTCCTCTTTTGCCAAACCCTGAGGTGGCCCTGCGATGAGCAGATGGCAGGGGAGGCGCGCGACTGCGTCAGCTGCTGTTATCTCTCCTTGATGACACGGAGTGTAAATTTTGTTGGCAACACTCCCTCCTGCCTCTGCATGCCACCAGCTTTAATCAGTGTAATTGAGTTATAATGAATGATTGTGTGTTCGCATTGTCTGAGCCGGGCGCAACCAGAGCAAGCCAGGCGCAGCCGCCCCTCCTGGCTGGGGGGGGTCCTCTCCTCCCCGGGAGGGGCATCCTCCCCGTCGCCCCAGGGCTCTCGTCTCTGCACCGAGGTTGCCACTCACCACAGCGGGCCCAAGTTTCTTCTTCACTTTATCAGTGTGAAATGACAATGAATTCAGGAACATGGAAAGAAGACATGAAAATGGAGTGGATGAAATCCTGCCCCTTAGTGATAACCACCCGGGCCCACTAACATTTTGATGAACATTTTCAGACTTTTCACCAAGCAAATAGTTACAGCTGCTGCCGCACGCCCCTCCCCTCACTCATCGCAGTGGCTGACACTGGAGGCGGGGCTAAGCGCATCTCCACTAACGCCTCGCTTCCTGCCGTCAGCAGCTCCGGGAGTGGGCACCCCTCAGGTGCAGAGGAGGCACCTGAGGCTCAGGGAGCTGAAAGGACTTCCCAAGACCAAGCAACTGGAAAGGGGACTGCCTGTTTCAAACCCGGTGTCTGAGCCTGTGCACCCCTGCTAAGTATGCACATAAAATAAATAGATTCTATCCCCCCCCCCCCCCAGCCCCCTGGCGAGCAGGAGAAAGCAAAGCTGGCTTCAGAACTTCAAAATTCTTTCTCATTCCAAAGTGCTAGTGTTCATCGGAGAGTGAGTACTGGATGGCCCTCTTCGGGGAGAGAAGCCGCCCAGCCTCCTGCGGAAACTCTTGGGACCAGGGAGCCACCCTGATGCTCACAGCCCTGCTGGCTGCTGCCTTTTCTGAATTGGAGGCCCTGGGTAAGTTGCTGCCCTCCACGTGTAAGTGAAGGCTGAAGAGAGACTTCCCAGGGGCGTTCTGCCGGTTCTGGCCATTTCAGGGCCCCTCCATGCAGGGTAGGCTGGCAGCTGGTGTGGCCCTGGTCTCTCCCAGGTCTGTCACTGAGCTGATGTGGGTAGACCTCATCAGTGAGGGTAGAGAGAGGTGCTGGTGTCCATCTTTGCCCAGAGACAGCATAGGCCCCGGCTGGAGGCTGCCAGTGCCTCTACTGGGCAGGGCTCTGTCAGGGCAGTGAGGGGGAAGGGCTGGAGTCGGATGAACAGGACCCTGGGAGCCAGGAGCTGGGGCGTGTCCCACCTCCATCCCTGACTCTCTGCATAGCTTCCACCAGCCTTACCCTGCCAAATTTCCTCTGAACTTGTCCAAACTGACGAATGTGGGGGGGCACCTGAGTGTCTGTCCTACTCTTCCAGGCAATGTCATTCATTTTTTATAGCGTGATAGCATTACTATATATTTATAAGAATAATATTCACATATAAGTAATAATTATTATTATAGCTGACATCTCTTGAGACATGCTAAGCACTATGCCTCAATGCTGTTTCTTTCCTTTTGTGACAGAGTGTGGTCCTTTTCTATTAAGATCCATTCACAAGTCGATGCGTCGGGGCTTTAAACCCCGGGTTTTAAAGCTGAGATCTGCGGGAGGAGCTGGCCCTGTCCTTGGCCTTGGACCCAGGCTCACCTCTCTGGATCTGGATGGAGCGAGGTCTAGGAGTCTCCTTGTCTGAGGCAGCCCTCAAAGCAAGTCACAGCAATTGTTCTTGGAGTATTTCTTGGTAAGGTGTTTCAAGTGCCCTTTGGAGAGCTGCTTCTCAGAAAAAACAAGGATTGCTTTCGTGAAGTGTTCTCGGTAAACAACATTCCCCAGGTTTCAGGTTTTCCAGCTACTTTAGCCTCCTCCTTTGATGACGGTTCCAGTTTCTAGGACGAAAAGTCCCTGTACCTGATGACTGTGAGCCGGGAGAAGCCTGGGTGCCAGCGCTCGGGCTTCTGGGTGCTCTGGGGCACAGGGACGCCAGCCCAGAGGGCAGCCCTGGTGCTTCCTGGTCTCCTCAGAGACCTCCCACAGCCCCAGTCCCCGCTCTGTTTGGGGGGAGCGGTCAGTGACTTGCCCAGGGCCACAGAGCTGGGCGATGGTGCGGGGTGCCGGGCACTGAGAGGTGAGCGAGACGCTGACAGCCCTGTCCTCTGGGAACGGGTCGAGACGCACCTCAGGGCGGCCATGACAGCTGTGGTCTCCTGTGAGTCGCACCCACGAACACCCCCGTGAGAGCCCGTGGCCCGTGCTGCCGGACTTGCCCATCGAGGCCACACTGGCAAACCCCGTGAGCCGAAGGGGTGGGGTTTCCAAGCTGTGGGACTCCCAGAGACTAAGACCCTCCCACAAAGTGCAGGAGGCTCCTAGGAGCCACTGATGAGCCCCCAGAAGACGCTCAGAAGCCGCTTCTAAGTGGGGCCTGGCGCGGACCCCTGCAGTCCACATGCTCCACCAGCCACCGCTTCCGTCCCAAGGCCGGGCCAGCCCTCTGCCGCTCTGCTGCTTTCTCCAGGGCGGGCAGAGGTTCTACTCCACGGAGGCCTATCCGCCCTCCCTCAGCCCCCGCCCCAGCGAGACGTTGCCCCTTTTGACACCAGGGATTTTCTCTAGGGACGCGGGCTCTTCACTGGACCCGGAGAAACCTAACTACTTTAGACTTAGCCAAAGAGTTGCTGGTCTCAAGTCTTCAAAGGCCTTAAGTTTTTTCCCACGTGGGAATGCAGTGGCCTGCCTGGGCCGGGCTGCCGGCCACAGCTTCTCCTGGGGGGACAGGCTGAACTGGCTCTTCCCTGGCTCTGCCCCTAATATGCTGGCGATATTGGAGGAGTCAATCTCTCTGCTCCTTAGTTTCCTCACTGGTGAACTGCATCCAGATAGACCTGTCTTCCTGGGTTATGAGGTTTGAGAGAAGCTCATGTAAAAATGGGCTTTGTGAATAGCCCAGCTCTGCCTGTGTGAGGATGGAGAACTGTTACAATGCCAAGGCATGTGGCCACTCCAAGCTGACCCTCAGCCACCCGTGTTGTTGGCGGCCACCTGGAAGTTGCCTTCCAGGCCTGAGGTCGGCCCGTCTTTTGTGCCTCCCCCGCACACAGAGACCATGATGCTGTGTAGCAAGCTTTGTAAGAGAGGACGCTCAGCTAGAAACCTCTTCTTGTAAAAAGAAATGGATGCCTAGAGAGCACGGTGCATAAGTGCCAGGGACCCGAGCGTGCATCTTGTCTGGCCCTCCTTTGTGCTGCCTCTGGAGGGTGCTGGGAAGCTCATCTCGCCTGGGCTGGCAGCACTCAGCCCTGCTGTGCAGGAGCAGGCCCAGGAGGCAGCTGCGCCAGCTGCCGTCCACACAGCCTCTCAGGGCCACGGTGGCGCTGCCGACAGCCTCACGCAGTGGGGTGGGAGCCGAGGGCGCCATGATGGTGACCCTGGAGGAGACATTGGAGCTGAAGGGAAGTGGGCATGTGTCTGGGAAAATGTGCTCCAGAAACTTCAGAAGAGGAGGAGACCAAGGTCTGGCAGAGAGGGGCCTCTGATTTTAGAAAGGCAGGGTTTAAATGCAGCCCGAGAAAGAGAGTCCTGACCTGACCATGAGCACCCGAGAGAAGGGCCCTGAGGTTCCCCAGAATGAACAGCAGATGGCCAGAGAGTTGACTAATCAGGGTCCTAGCTCGCCTCTGACCAGAAGGCTTGGAGGGCAGGTGAGCTTCAGGACAGGTCCATCCCAGGTGAGCGAGGTGGGCGGAGAAGCCCCGGAGGACAACAGGGCTGCACTTGGCCCCTTTGGAGGGAGGAGAGCCCGGGAAGGAGGGCAGGTGGGGAGCCAGAGGCCTGGGATTCTGCTGAGAGTGTCAGCATGTAATGGGCCGCGCAGGGGAGTGGCCGGCGCTCAGGCACAGATGACGACACACCTGGCTTTGAGCCTCAGCCCGAACGCTTACGGGCAGTGTCATGGAGTGGTTATGAGCACAGACCGTATAGCCACACTACCTGGGTTCAAGGGGTGCCTTTGCCAATGATCACTTGGGGGAACTTGGGTAAGCTTCTCGGTGCCCTAGTTTGCTCCTGTGCAAAATAGGGGTCACGACAGCATGAGGAATGAGTTAGTTAAAACCTGGAATGTACTTAGAAGAGTTCCTGGCTCCTACTAACTAATCAATGCATATTAGTTGTTATTACTTCAGTGGCTTAACTGCTCAAATATGAAACAGGGCAACCAGCTTGTTAGGAGGGCTGCTAACCGTGCCCTTGCTTTGTGACGGCCTGTGCTGAATGCAGACATGCCACTACTGTGGTGGCTGAGTGCAGCCTCCGGACCTGATGGCCCACGTGCCTCCCGCGTCCCTCACCTGGCAGCTGTGGCCAGTGCTTCCCGGAGGGGCTGGTGCAGCCGTGAGGCAGCGAGGAGGCACCTGCTGGAGCTCAGGTGGGGCCAGCGGGGGGAGGCAGGAGGTTGCCACATGCCAGGTGGGGGCCTCCAGGGCTTGGCAGGCTCCTGACTCCCCCCAAGAGCTCTTCATCGGCAGCAGAGGCCTGCTGTGGGGGCCCGGCCCTGCACCCTCGGGTGCAACCGACCCCACATCCTGGCTTCCTCACCAGCAGCCTTTTTGTCTTATGGAGGGTAATAAATGTTAGGTCCTTAGAACTCGTTGATGACCTAGATTAGTTATTCTGGCAGCCATTTCCTTCATATTTCCTCATATTTTACCCATTTACCCAAAGATATGCATCCTTAGGATCTAAAACTGAGGTGAATTAGCAATATCGATTTAGAAAATCATTTGTCTTTATAGAAAGTCATTAATGAATACAGGGAGGGAGACTGACCGAAGCTGAAATTGGGGTGTGGGGTGGAGGTGAGACTGACTGAAGCTGAAATTGGGGTGTGGGCTGTGGAGGGGGATGGGGAGATACCCAGGGGTCCCGTCAGCCCCAGCAGACCCTCCCTCCCCATCTCTGAATTCTGGCTAGCAGCAGGGCCCGGGCTCCTGGGGTCCCCTCCTGGTGTCACTTGTAGAGCACACTGGTTTGCCACTTGGGCTGTGGCTGTCAGCCCTGAACATGTGCAGAAATCTTGGGCACCAGAGAAATTGGGCACCAGCTGGTGGGCCTCAACATCTAGGTGAAAGCGTCCCAGTTGTTCAGGATGAAGGGCAGGGTGGGGGGATACCTGACCAAAGAGTGGGGAGAGGAGATCAGAGGCAGGTGGGAGGCACAGGCCCTTCTCAGAGAAGCCTTTTTCTCCCCCCGCAAGGGAGAAACAGTTCTAAGTAAAAACTTCCAGGTGTTCAGAGTTCTTACATTTTGCAATGCACTTCACTCCTGGCTCTTATTCTATCCTTGCGATTGTGGTGGACTGTCTCTCTATTTGACAATGAAGGAAACTGGGGCTCAGAGAGGGCAAGCAATTTGCTCAAGGCCACACAGCCCTGGCTGGCTAACAGAAGTGTACGAAGAGTTTTCCAGCAGCTCCTACAAGCCCTTTCCCTAATGGGGCCTGAGCAGGAGGGCTGAGTCTCCAAGCTGGGGAACCACAGACACTCTGTTGAAGGGTGCCAGCAGCTGGAGAGCAGTCTCAGTGCTCTGCAGAGTGCTGTTAACCTGCCCAGTGGGCCCTGGTGCTCACAGGTGACAAATGAACTCAGAGCCCTCGCCATGTCCCACGAAGCCCTACAGACCTGGCCTCTGGTTGCTTCCCCAGCCCCATTTCCCCCACTGTTCTCTGCTCGCTCAGCCCTGCCATGCTGTCCTCCTGAAGACACTGAGCAGGCTCTAGCCTTGGAGTCTCTGTCTGCTCTGAGTACTCGGCCTGGAATTGCCCTCCCCAGATACCCTCTTGGCTCCTGCTAGCAGCCCTCCTGTCCCTGCAACCCTGGTCCCTTCCAGCCCTCCCTGCACAGGGGCCTACCCTCCTCCCACTCCCATCACCCCATGATCCTCAATGTTTCTTCTCGTCGCCTTCACCATTGCCGGATGTTACTGTTTAGTTCACCGTCGTCTGTCTCCGCTGTGAGCCCTGGTGAGCTTCAGCCTGTTCTCTGCCCCTGACCCCTGCAGGTGTGCAGGAAGGCAGTTCCAACTGGCACCCAGACTGGCAGAGCAGGTCTGCAGGCACCTTTGTGTCCGTCTGTCCATGTGCCCCCGGGTCAGTTTGCTTCTCTGTGGTGCCTGCGCCTGGCGTGTCTGAACACTTGTGAGTGTGTGTCGATGTGTGCCCGGCAGTGTCGCCTCCTCGAGTGCAGGTTTGGGCCCAGCATGTGTGAGCGTGCCTGTGCGTGCATGCACACCTGGATGGCGCCCACCAGCGTCTGTGTCTGTGTGAGGTTCCAAAATCCACACCACCGAACCCACACCGCCGGCCCGCCACGGCTCTGTCTGCCCTGGCGCGGAGCACGCGGATCGTGCAGCCAGTTCAGAGGAGCCAATGGAAAGCTGAGGCTGGTCTTTCTTCTTTAAAGGTAAATTCCAGGGGGAAGAGCACTGCAGAGGAATTGTCCCAGAGATAGCTGGCTGGTGGCCAATCCGTCTTGTAAAAAAGATCCTGGGTGCCCATTGAGCCAAGATGAAACAATTCTTTGGAATTAACCAAGCTAATTTTGACGAGCAAACATTTTGCTACAATGAAAGTTTTTATTGTAGCGCATAAAAGTCAAAACAACTCCCAGACCCCTTGGGGGAGACAGGCGGCAGGGAAGAAGAAAAGCAGCGCGCACACAAGCTCTAACTAATCACTGCTAAATCAGAAGTGCCCAGTGATGCCAAATTAACGCGACTAAAAATACTCGGGAGGAGGAGCCGCTTCAGGGCAGCCCCAGGAGCTTGCTGCAAACCCCAAGCCATTATGTTCCAGGGAAAGGCAGGAGGGAGAGGGTCTGGTCAGCTGCTAGAACATTCCTCGGGCCTGGGTCATGGTGGCGTCACCTGGATCGAGGCGGGACGAAAGCTGCCATTTCTGTGGTGCCAGCGGTTCTCTGAACCCGGTGCTGACTCTCCCTTGCGGCTGCATTCCAGGGCCTCCCCCGCGCCTGTGTTCCTGCGGGCCCCCTGGGGACCCCTCCCCCACACTTCCTCTCACACTGCTAGGCCGTCTTTCCAGGTGGTAACTCTTTGATGCTGTGAATTACCCCGGGGCTCACATGTCCGCTGCCCTGTAACAAATACCTCGAATGTGGTGGGAGGAGACCCCTTGGACAGACAACGATTTACCCTGAGCCCTGGGTGTGTGTGGCAAAGGGAATGAAAGTGACTTGGGACAGTCGTCCTTTAAAAAGCGTGTGCTTGGTGCCGAGTGACATCACGTCAAACCAGCAGAATCTCCTCAACTCCCACGTGGCACTCAGAGCAGTGCGGGGCCCTGGGGGGGGCCCTGAGTGTGAGACAGTGCGGTCCTCCAGGCTCTCACACGTGTTTGGCAGGAGCGCTATGCAAGCATATAATCAGCTGAGAAGACTCATCCATGGTAAGAAGCGGGTGAACACATGCTGGGGGGGACCAGGTCTGCTTGGCGCAGTCAGAGCAGGCTGCCTGGAAGAAGGGACACTTGAACGTGCACTTGAAGGACTCAGACCAGAGGAAGCAGAAGATTTGCTCTCTCTGGTGTCATTCACTCTTCCCCAACTGAGCACCCAGGACCATTAAAGGTGGCAGGACTGGCTTCATCCTGCACAGGCTCAGTCCCGTTATCTCTGTTTTTTGGGTTTTTTTTCTGTTTTTTTTTTGTTTGTTTGTTTTTGTTTTCAATTCCAAACCACATCATCCATCTGACAGGACACATTTCTTCATGGGAGTTCACTGAATAGTTGGAAAAGGGCTAGGAGAGGAGTCGAGCGCCCCCTCCCCCGGCGTTCCTGCAGCAGAGCCCACGCCGAGGGCGGCGCCGCGTGGTGCGCAGGTGCGGGGGTCAGGCGGACCTGCGTCGGGAGCCCGTTTTCTCTGCTGGCTGGGGGAGGGGTATAAATGGTCCATTCAGTGCCTTTTCTAAACCTCAGCTGTCTTGTGGAGATGGTCTCGGACTTACGATGGTTCGACCTAATGATTCTTCAACTTTACGGTGGTGCAGAAGTGATAGGCATTCAGTAGAAACTCTACCGAGCGTTCGGAATTTTGATTTTTTCCTGGCTGACCACGTCCTGTGTGACGTTCTATTGTGAAGCTGGGCAGCGGCATCAGACTACGGCTCCCAGTCGGCCGGCGATCCCCGGGTGAACAGCCCACGCTCCGCAGCGCGCTGTGACGCCAGTGCTTTCTGAACGTTGTTTTCTGTTTCTGCATTCCGCCGTTTCTACAAAGCACCTATGGGTGTCTCCTGTGTCTGATGCGAAGAGGAAGATGATTTACTCCAAAAATGACACTCAAGATAATTGCCTAACTGTACGGCAACGTAAGCGGTCTGAGCCATTTAAGGTAGGCTAGGCTGAGCTACAATGTTCAGTAGACTAGGTGGATGAAATGCATTTTTGATTTATAATATTTTTATTGTAATGATGGGCTTATCAGGAAGTGACCCTATTGTAAGTCAAAGAGCATATCTAAATAAAACAGATATTAGAGTATCTACTTCATGAAATAGATATTATTATTACTATTATTATCCCTGTTATCAGTTAGGACTATCCTGGCGGCAAGTAACAAACTATCAGAAAATAGTATAACCAATACATACATGTATGATCTTACTTGACAAGAAGGATGTTTCCAAGGATGGTACAGCAACTCAAGTGTCAGTGAGGGTCCAGGTTTTTTCTATCCTCCTGCTCTGTCATCCTCAGCAGATGGTGCCTCATGGTCACAAGAGAGTTGCCATGGTTCCGGGCATCATATCTTCACCCAAGAGTATTGCCAACAGGCTGGAAGGTAGAGGTGAGAGAGGCAGAGCCAAAGGGCTCTTTTCTCATATGCCTATTTACTTGGGAGAGAAATTTTTCCCAGAGGTTCCCGGAGGAGTTTTTCCCTTGTGTTGGTGGAAACTGTGTCATGGGGAATGCAGCTGCAACTGGGCGCACACCGGGACAGGTCTAGGGAGAGGAGGAGAAAGTATTGCCCATGTCTCATCAGAGCCTGGACCACAGAGTGTTGAGGGTCATTACTGGATGCTTTTACATAGAGAAGTCTCAGGAACACTAGCCACCCCTCACCCAGCCTCAAAGGCCCCCAGGCCCACCAAAGCTAAAGGGCACAGGGCTTTGCAGTTAAGAGCCTGTGGGAGGGGCCGGAGTCCCAGCTTGGCCTCAGACTTGCCGAGTGGCCCTGGGCAGGTCACTTGGTTTCTCTTGGTCTCACTGCCCTTCTCTGAAGGGAACGACACTTGCTCTGTGGATGCCATGCAAGGTACAAACTTGCCAGATATAGGAAGTTCTGACACAGGTAATTCCTTAGCAGTAAACAGCTGGTTGGACCAGGTTTATTTTCAGGCTTCCTCCAGCTGTGATGTGCCCGGATCCTGGCCCCACACAACCGCAGCATGGATGCTGGGTTTACATGGAAGCTCCCCTACTCGTAGGCCGTGTGAGCTTTGACAGTGTCTCTTGCCTCTCTGAGCCTTAGTTTTCTCATCTCCCAAAGTAGGAATGATTATAAGGTTGTACAGAGGTGGGGGGGTGCCCAGAAATAACGCTTGTGAAGTCCTTAACAACGCCTGCTCACTTGTAAGTGCTGGACAAATGGGAGCTGTTGTTGACGTATTATGTCATGGTCACAGCAACCTCATGAGTTTATCGATTATTATCCCGCCCACTACTCTGAGTGGAGAGGAAACTTGTCCAAGGTCTCTCAGGCAGTAAGAGTAAGGGCAGAATTAGAACCCAGGGCTTTTGACCACAAACCCCATGATCTGTCTGCTGTGCTCCATCCAGTCTTGGGGGAGATGGTATAGCAAGGAGGGGTGAGCACTGGAACATGGGAAAATGTGTACGGTCTGCCTGTGCGAAGGCCTCCACCGAGTGTAAATGACAAGAATAACCGTTCTGCTCTCACATGTGTTATTTTTATCATTAAATGACTTCAACGTGGGGTGCTTCTTATCTCCATTTTATTAAGGACAGCATGATGTGCAACCAGTTTAAGGATGTGCCTTGGAGTTGCACTGAGGTCCCAGCCTCTCAGGCCCCCAACCCTGCGTCCTTCCCACTGGGCAGCGGCAGCAGGTCGCGCTGGCCAGGGACTCTCTGGGTCTCAAGTGGCTCCCTGGGACTCCTTTCCCCACGGTCACTCCCGGTGTCCCAGGGCACTCAGCAATGAACCTTCCTGCTGCCCCGTCCTGGGATTTTGCCTCAGGGCCCCAGGTCCTGCCTCAGTGGGAGCCTCCTGCCTCCTGGCTTGTGTCACCTCCTGATGCTGAGCTGACTCCAGGTGACACTGGCAGGGAGGAGGGCCCCTGGGGTGTGTCACTGCCCCGCCTTCTCTGCAGGCAGAGACCTTGGTTGCAAGTTAGCAGAGCCTGCTGACCCTCCTCACCCCAGAGGGCTAAATCTATGGCGGGGAAAACAGGAACTGGCCAGTGAGTGGGGAGAACGCTGGGCTGGAGAGCGGTTGGCATTCCTCAGCCTGGGAGCAGCCTCCGGCCTGTGTGGGCACACGGCCGTGGGCGGAGGTCCGTCACCCGCACTCCCTCTCTGTGCCTTCAGCCACCCTGTGAAGGAGGCTGGCAGGTCTTGCAGGTCCATTCGCAGATGAGAAAACCAGCACTTACCTGTGCCCTGAATTACACAGCAGGTGAGAGGCAGAGCCCCCGGGCCTTGCCCGGACCACTGTCCTCACCCCAGTGCCTCTCCCTAGGTAACCATGAGGCCAGCTCTGGATACAAAAACTCAGCGCCAAGATGCTGGAGCATCACCTGGGAGTCGAGAGGGCTGTGCTGGTCCCCTCCTTACTCCTGCCCATGATAGAGTACCAGGAGGGGACAGGCCCTGCTATCCCGGAGTCCCCCTGGGCTGGGCAGCGGGGATCTGGGTGCACTGGCTGGTGAGCAGCTTCATGGAGCCCGTGGTTCTCAGAAAGGCTGGCCTGCCAGCAAAACAGGCTGAATGGGGCTGAGCCCAGAATTCTGCAGCAGATGAAGAAGGAAAGCATGAGTTTGCTTTGGCCACCAAGACCTGGAGCCATGAAGTAGCTCGTTTCCTTTCTGTGCCTTTTCCCTTAGGCCTTGGGGTATGACGGGGAGTGGGAAGCCCTGGGCCTGTGAGCTGGGCCCTCCCTCTCTTCCACAGCTCCTCCACCCATGAGCTACCCCCTCGGCCTGTCCCTCCACATGCACACAGACCCTGACACACTGACACAGAGACACACACAAACACGGACAGACACACACATCAGCACAGACACACAGGCACACAGATACATACACACACATGCGGACACACAGACATGCACACAAGCACCCAGACTGCAATCACTCAGAGACGATGCACACCAGCACAGATCCGCATCATAAACAGACAGACGCACAGACTCACACTCACATGCAGACAATACTTCTTGGGATACATCCGCTCCCCACTCAGTACAGGCTCTGCCATCACAGAACTGACCCTAGGCGCTTGGTTCAGCGGATCTCAAACTTGGCTGCACATTAGAACCCTCTGGGGACCTTCTAAAAATCCCGTATGGCCGACCACACGCCCAGTGCATCACGTCAGTGTCTGGGGGCCAGCCCCGGGGACCCTACATTCCAAAAGCCCCCAGGTGACTATTACGTAGCCAGGGTTGAGAACCAGTGACCCTCAATTCATTTCCTCACCCAGCAAGAAACCTCATAAAGTGAAGTGCAGGCCACCTAACATCACATATAGCGCCCACATTTCCAGGCCCAGCTGGTCTCCCCAGCTCGTCCAATAAACCTTTGGCCCCCAGGAAGAGATGGGGCGAGGAACCGGAACTGGGAGCCAAGTGGGAGAGAGCCGAGTGAGACTGACGCCTTGCATGCCGTGCCCGGGAGGATGTTTCTCAGACTGGGGCCCTCTCTCACCAGAATTCCCCCGAGCTCTCTGACACACAGCTTCTCAGGCCGCAGCCCCACCGGCTGAGTCCCAGCCTCCCAGGGCTGTGTTTGGGCCCTCCTCGTTTCCACGCAGTGGCAGGTGTCAGGGTCCAAAGACCGGGGATGAGTCCAGTGCTGGCCCTGACCTGCTGGGTCATGTGGGTGGGTCTGGCCTCGTCTGTGACCTTTCCACCTTAGAGGACTTCACGAGAAGGAAATAAAGGGGTGTCTGGGGAGAGACTTTGCGGACTCAAAGGCACAGTAGGGGTTAATGGCTTTATTATTAGTGTTGGCTTGTACTTGCTGTCTCCATTCTGCTGCGTCTGCCCTGGCCCGACGCCTCTGTGAATGAACCTGGCCCTCTGGGAGCCCTGGGGCCCTGCGAGGACAGTCTCGGGGGCATCCCCACAGGGAAGGAGTGTGGGACAAGTGCTGTGCGCCAAAAGCTGTCCCCGTCCACTCATCTGTTCAGTGGGGTGACGATGAGGCCCTGCCACTGAGATGTCTAGTGACTCCCGAGAGCCTAGCCTGTCGTGGGGCCCTGGTGCCGGAAGAGTGAGACAGAGGAAACTGCACAGTTTTGAGCCTCTGCTATGTGCCGAGTAATCCACTGGGCATTTCTCACATGTTATTGCATGAAATTCCCATGCCCAGTATTATCCTCCAGAGAGAAGAAGATGGAAATGCCAGGGGAGAACACAGAAGCTCCAGTTGTGACTGGTCCGGAGGCACTCAGGCAGCAGCCTGCCCTCCCTCCCCGGGCGGCCCTGGGCCCCTGGGCCCCCCGGTCCCCTCCACATGCCAGGACTACAGGACTGCGAGGTGCCTCTCACTTCACTGGTGGAGGCATCAGGTGCAACCCAAACTCTTGAAGGATCATTGCCCTTTGGTTTCCAGGGGTAAACCCACCAGATCCCTGAGCCCAGCCTGACCTCGGCTGCTGCCCAGGAAGGATGAGAACATCTGAAGTCAAAGGGTTTCTAACAACACAGGGTTTCAAAGAGAGAGAAAGATCAAATGCCGAGGAAAGCAAGGAAGGTCAAGTCAGGGGACATCAGGGTAAAATAAAGCAAAGGAGCCGGCTCCCATGGCCTGAGTGCAGGGGCTGCCAACTGGGACACCCCTCCTGTCTGTTCGGAAGGGCTGTGGGACAGACGGACAGAGGCACGGAGCAGGGAAGGGGGCCCTGAAAGAGAAGGGAGGGAGGAGGAATAGATATGGAGAGAGTAAGAGAGAAACAAGGTATTGAGAAAGAGAAGACAGAGAAGCACAGAGAGACAGGAGGAGAGAGAGAGAGAGAAAGAAAACGATAGAAAGACAGCAAAGCAGAGAGAGAGAAGGAGAGAGAGCCATGGACAGGCCGAGGCAGTGCGGCGGGAAGAGCAGGCCAGAGGGGTGCAGAGCCGAGAGGAAGCCTGGCGCGAGTGGGCTCAGGTGCGGAGGAGCTGTCAGCGTGGGACGCAGGCAGGACTCTCCCGTGGGAGCCCCTGCCTCTCAGCTGGACTGACGCTGGGCCTGCCTCCTTTCCTCCCCTGGAGGCTGCTTGCTTTCCATGTGAGGGGGGCAAGCTGGACGGCCACCCCATTTCCACCGATGGGTTGTCAGAGGACAATGGCTTCTTCTCCTCCAGTGGGCTCACCGGGACCATGGGCTCCCAGGGATTTTTCTGGACTTCTCTTTTCCCCACCTGTCCCCTCATCTTCCTCCCCTATGTAACCATCCACTTGTTCTCTGTGTCCGTGCGTCTGTTTCTGCTTTTTTGGTTATTCATTTGTTTCATGTCTTTTAGATTCCACATCTAAGTGAAACCATGCGGTATTCGTCTTTCTCTGTCTGACTATCTTACTTTGCATATCCCCTTTACGTCCATTCATGGCGTCGCCAACGGCGAGATCTCACTCCTTTTTATTGCTGAGTAATACTCCACTGCACACCCCGACCACTGCTTCTCTGCCCCTCTGCCTGCAGTGAACAGCGACCTCGCTGCCACGCCTGGGCTCTCACACACCATGCTGCAGTGGATGTGGGGGCGCAGCTATCTGTTCAAATCGGTGCTTTTGTTTCCTTCAACTAAATAGCCAGGATCAGGAATTGCTGGATCATATCACAGTTCTATTTTTAGTCTTTGAAGACTCTCACGCTCTTCTCCACAGAGGCCTCGCAGGTTTATTAACCCGCCAGCAGTGTGGGAGGGTTCCCTCTCCTCCACATCCTCTCCAGCACTTCTTGTTTGTTTGTGTTTGATGGCAGCTTTCTCCAGACTTTTGTACCTGCCACGGTCAGGGACACGGTATTGGTCTCCCAAATACCATGTATGTAAGTTCTCCGTTCTCTCCATCTGGATGTGAAGGTTTCCTCATATTTATCTTCTGCCCCCGCCTCCAGCCCCCAGGGGGCTCACAGCATGTGCCCAGAGCGGGTCTGCTGGGTTCTGAAATGTGCGCCTGGTTCACACGCGCCTGCCACTTTCTCCAGATTCACTCCCATGCATGTCGCACTGGGTCCTCGGCTTGGAGAGCGTGCGACAGAGGGCCCCTGGGGCCCCAGGAAAGCACAGGCCCCGTCGGGCAGCCCCCCTGAGCCGGTCTGTGCACCCTCGGTGCCAGAACCCAGCTCTTACACAGGCTGCCCCACCCCAGCCCCTCCTCCTGAGCCTCACTCAGGACCAGAACCCAGCACCTGTGTGTGTGTGGGGGGAAGGGACAGGGAAGGGAACTGGGTACCGCACCTTGCGGGCCTGGCCCAGAGCTGCGAACGCCTCCCCAAGGGCCCGACCTGCAACCTTGTTTCCGACCTGCTCTCTCACTTCCTTTTCTCTGTGGGTCGGCACCTGCTGAGTGCCCCACACCCTGGCTCCCACCCCTGCGGGCACGCCCTCTTCCTTTCCCCAGAGGCCTCCCTCTGTGCCCGCCTTGCTCAGCCAAAGCAAGACACGTGGCACTTAACTTCCAGCAGGTGCAGCAATGCGACTGCACCTTCGGAGCAGGGTCTCTGCCGGGCTGAAGCATCTGGACAGCTGGGCCCGTGCTAGTCTTCATGTCCGCCAGGCCTAACACGGGGCTTGGCATGTGGTGGATGCGGGGGTCATGGTAGAGCTGGTGACTGTGGCCCGAGACGTGAGGCAGAAGCCCTGACAACTTTGATCTGCACTGCCCTCCCTCCTGTCATGATGTGGTGACAACAGTGATGATGATAAATGACAATATACGGAGCAAAACGCTCGCCTTGTCACAGTGGGCGCCCGCAACAACGGGGACAGGGGCCTGGGGCACTGGGGTCAGTGGCGTGCTCAAGGTCACACAGCTGGTCAGCGAAGAGGGCCCCAGTGGAACTCGGATGGACTGTGAGCCGAGTCCGAGCGCCATGCACCCTGCGGACCCTGAGCTGCAGGACAGAGCAATGGGCTCTGGTGGCCTCCAGGTGCGACAGGGAGAGAGCCACCTCCCCCCCCCCAGCCCCCGGCTCCACGCATATGCCGAGGACTCCAACTCCTTGGGTCTGCGCTCCTTTTCTCAGTTGATATATCTTAATTATAAGGAAATTAATTAGACTACCCCTCCTCAACCCCTTGAAGGTATCATGAGGATTCAGATTCAGGCAAGAGTTAGAGGTAGGACTCCTTCCTTCAAAGACCTTTCAGCTCAGAGGAGCCGGAAACAGCCACCTAACCCTCTTGGGTTCTACTTGACGGAGCCTCGGAGCCGCGGGAAGGTGGTTGGAGAGGCCCCCGGAGGAGGGCGAGGGGCGGGGCAGGCCTGAAGGGGTGGGTCAGGGGCCGGTGGGGGAGGGACGGCAGTGCAGACGGGGGGGGGGGGGGGGGAGTGAGGACTGCAGGGTGCGAGAGAGCCTGTGAGGACTGGCCGGCTGGCGGGGAGCAAGCAGTGACCCTCAGCACGTTCCCTCTGCAAGCCCCCTCTTGTGAGCCAACGTCTTTAATTCATTAAGGAACTGATTTTAAGTCATCTTCCTTCTTTCTCTGCCCACCTTCCCTCCTCCCCTGCCTGTATGTCCCTGATCATAAATTATGTTTAAGTGACAGTTTAGAAAATGAACAAATCTTTGGCGACACTTTTATCACCTCCAGAACACTTTTAATGAGGGGTTTCCGTAGATTGCATTCCAGGAGAGCGAGAGGGGAGAGGCAAGAGAGTAGCTCCATCTGCCCAGCCCTGCAGGCCAAGTGCGGCCGCCTCCACCCACCCCCTCCACGGGGAAGGCCGTGCCTAGGGCCCCAGCCCCACCCTGACACCCACTCACCTGTGGCCTGGAGCACAGCCCTTCGCTCCTCCCTCTTCATTGGTTTTCACATCTGGGTGGAAGGGGGGGGGGTAATTAGTGCAGACTTATTAATAATGGTTAAAGTAATTAGCAGCTGACATTTCGTACCACGCCTAGCTCTTCAGATGGGCACATCAGGCCCAAGAATATTTCTTAGACCAACAAGATTGCTGCTGACCTGGATTTAAAAGCCCGGCCCTCTGAAAGGGTCTGCACTGTGGGTCTCTTTTGTGCTCACGCTATGTTAGACGTTAGGGGCAGCCTGAACCCTAGCCTAACCCTAACCCCCAACCCCACCCCACACCTAAAACACAGTGCCACCTCTGGGGGTTTCTGCTGAGCTGGGAAGCAAGAAACCGTCCAGAATGAGGGTGTGGCAGAAAGAAGGCCTGAGAGGACCAGGAATGGAGTGGGGCAGGCAGAGCAGCCTCCAGGGTGTCTGCACAGGGAACTGACCCTCAGGAAGGGGAGGCTGGGTATGTGGGGTCAGTTGGGAAAGGGAGGGCCTGGGATGGGGGGCTTGTCACAGTGAGGGGTAGACTGGGCAGAGCCAAGAGTAGGCCTGGGAGTGAGAGACATGTAAAGGGAAATCAGCAGGATTCGGGGGCTTCCTGGATACAGAACGTGAGAGCGGTGGGGAGTAGGGGACAGGGGTACGGCAGAGAAAGGCAACCCAGGGGACCGCTGTGGGGAGCAACCACCGGGTAACTTGTAAAATGATCTGGTCCACTTAAAAATATACAAAAGAGAAATCAAGTTTTGTTTTCTTTAGGAAATACAATGTTGAGGGCCATCAAACTATATTTGTTTCTAATTGAATTATGATTTAAAACCTTAAACAAAAGGAAAAGGTTTTCAGTTAACTAAGTGTGAAGGTGGGCTGGGTGCTCAGAGACCCTGGCCTCTGCTGGGGACCGGTGATATGCCAGTTACCGTGCCTGGTACATTAAGGAGCTGACGCTTTTAAAGTGCTGACCTTGCCAAAGGGAGCCGTCCTGGCCCTCACCTTTATTACGGGGAGGAAGTCACGGCCATGGGTGGAAAATGAACATTTAAGGTATGGAAATAGTCAAGTGCTACTGAGACACAATTCTGTGTAAACCAGGGCTGGAGACTGTTAAACAGAGTGAGAGAAGGTTGTTCTTGGTTTGTTTTTCTTTATATTTTGTTCTGAGTGTATCTGAAAAGGCTGGGATGTTGGAGAGAGAAGGACACGGGAGGGAGAAGCTGTGGCTTTGCCAAGTGGTGTCTGTAAGACGGCAGGCAAGCCACTGACCTTGCTGGCCCCTGGTGTCCTGGCTGCAAAGTGCAGCAGCATCCAGTCTCTGAAGGCACGAGCTGGGCACCGTGTGTGCAGCCCCCGACCCAGATTTGACCTTCTGTACTCTGTAATTGGTAGCTATTATTATTACTACTACTACTACTACTAGAGATCATTAGTTTACAGTTTAAAAACGCTTCCCTTATTTCATCTTGTACTGTTGTTTTGAAGAATTACAATTTTATGGGAAATTCTCCCAATTGGCTAAATTCAGTGTCGCCCCTGCTTCTTTAGAGCACGCACAACAGAGAGACGCACGAGCCCTCCTGTCTGGCGGCGCCCACCCCCCGGAGCCGCGTCGCCTGCTCTCCTGTCATCCGCAGCAGACAGGACCTCCCCCTGCCCTTGCACAGGAGGAAGCTGAAGCTCACAGAGGTCACGCGGCTGGGAAACACTGAGCAAGGGTTCAGAGCCAGGTGTGCTCGTCACTAAAGCCTATGCCCCCTTCCGGGGGGCAGTTTCAGGGTTTAGGCAGTTCTCTGGGGTGGCACTGACCTTGCCGTGAGGGAGGAAGTGACAAGTGAAAGGCCGTCCTGTGACGCTGTGAGTTTTCCTGGGGTGGTTGCCCTCTGGCGCTGAGAGCTCGGTGAACCCCAAAGAAGCATCAGCCAGGAGGATGCTGCTTCCAAGTGCTCACATCCCCACCTGGCGAGAAGAGCTAAGTCCTCCTCCAGAGTCCCCCCACCGGGGCCGCCCGCCGGCTTTCCCTGGGCTCATCGGCCGGGTGTTGAGGGGCCCGGATCTGACGCAGCGAGCGGAGTCCCGTAGTCCCTCACACTCGCCCAGGGCCGTGCGATCTGAGGAGAGCCCGGTGACCAATGCCACGGCCTCTGAGGCGAGACGGGGCAGGGTCCCTGCAGTTAAGAACATGGGTCCTGGTGTGCTGACTTGGGCTGGGGTCCCGGTTCCACCTTTACAAGCTATGTGGCCTTGGACAAGTCATTTCACCTCTGTAAGCCTTAGTCTCCTTGCCTGAGACATGGGGAAAATAGGTAAAACACGTACTGCAGAAGGTTTTTATGAGGGTTAATTGAGAATAGACGTACACACACATATATGACTATATTATGTATGTGTACATAAAATCTCACTGAACTCTCCTAATAGCCCATAAGTAACTAATAAATACTGAAACCTAGTAGTGCTTTAATGAATTAACACTAACCAAGCATGAGCCACATTCAGAGGAAGCTAGTAAGAGCCATTGTTTACGAAGCCAAGTTCTTTTCATCGCGGATTGTTTTGTTTGGCACTTTGTCCACTCACCCACCAGACTGCGAGCCCCATGAGGCCAGAGCCGCACCTGTGCTCTCAGAGCCCCGCCCACAGCTCTCGGCACTGCGTGGGACACGGCCGGGCACGCACGCCTCACTGCTGAATCAGTGACCTTGTTTAATCCTCACCACAGCCCTTTTAAGGGGTATTATCGTTCCCATTCTACAGATGAAGAAACGAAGGTTCAGAGAGGTGAGCAAGGTTACAGAGGTTGCGCGTGGTGGAACTGGATGGAGTTCAAGCTCAGGTTCCTGACTCACTGATCCGCACTCTGAAACCTGAGCCCTTCTGTCAGAACTGTTTCCTCTCCACAGGCAGAAAAGGCTGGGACCAGGGCTCCTGGCTTGCAGCCCTGAGCCCTCCCCTTTACTTGGGACTGGGTGGCCAGTGGTCCCCAGCCTCTCGTCTGTCTGAGTAGCACTAATGGGGCAATTGCCCAAGAGGCCATAGTATAACAGCTTGGGGACTAGGGGGACTACTCTGCCCACTGCCTACATGACCCAGGTGGAAAAACTTAAAGCACAGTGGGGACAGCACACCTTTCGTGTGTCCCTAGGGAAGCCTCCTCATGGGGCCACTTCCTCCCCAGGAGGCAGCCCTGCCTGGCAGGAGTGCCCTTCCCTTCAGGAGCAGGGACAGCTGGGGCTGCAGTGAGCTGAGGGTCAGACGGTCCCCTGTCCGTCCCCTGTCCCCGCAGCCTGGAGGAGAGTCGTGCCTCTGAGGCTCTGCAGAGAGGAGTCTGCTGCAGCAGCTTGTGGTGGCTCTTTCTGGGCTTGGGGCTTCTTCACAGGTGGCTGGAGGAGCCCATTTCTCAAGGTCTTGGGAGAGGCTGGCGGGATGACTCCTGGGGGGAAACTGGTCCATTTGGCTCCAGCTAACGTGAACTTTCCAATGAGCCCCAACCCCCTGCTGAGAACCTGTTACTCTTTCTAGGCCTCAGTGGGCTGAAATCACTCACCAGGCTTGATATAGAAGAAGCCTCGATTTAAACCCAGAACTTCCGACTCCAGGTCTAGGGTTCTGGGGCCTCCCGCCACCTGTCTGCGTGCTGATGGTCAGGAGGAAGCCATGCTGCTCGGCTCAGGAAGCTGGGAGACTCCGCTGCCAGGTGATGTCCTCTCACAGCCTCTGTGATCCTCGAGGGGAGGGCAGGGGGCTGATGAGGACGAGAGGTGAGGGGTCGCACAGGGGAGAGAAGGGGCAGAAACAGGCTGGTGCTAAGGATGTCCTGCTGGCCGTCCTTACACCTCAGTCCGGTGAACAGCGCTGTAGGCGGGTGCCGGAGGGGTGGGGTCGGTGGGGTGGGGTCAGTGTGTGTGTGCGAGTGTGTGTCAGAGGCACACTGGATCAGGGGTCTGGACACTTAGCCTGATGGAAGGAGGACAGAAGACCTTGCAAGTTACTCTTTCTCTCAGTGCCCGCCTGTCACTCAGGAAGATGGGGTGGGGGCTGCCTGGGGCCCTGCCAGCATCCCCGCCACCTCTCAGTTTCCAACCTGAGCGAAGACACAGATGTTGAAGCCTGGCTGCCTACGTCCACTCTTGGCTCTACCATTAACCGCTGTGTGCCTGTGGGCAAGCGAATTGACCTCTCTGGTTTCCCAGCCATAACTACAAAACAAGGGTAATCACTGTCCTTGATCTCATAGAGTTGCTATGAGAATTCAGTGAGTTCGCATGCAAATCAGCAACTGCTCAGTAAATGGTATTACTATCATTTCTATTCAGATAAAATCCTGAGGTCCCAAACACTCAGAACACCGAGTTTTTAAAAAATTTGTGTGGCACCTATTTTTAGTCCTTATTTACCCCATGGGCTGTAAATATTCATTAGTTTTTCTAGAGAAATGTTGATCTGTCTGATTACAGTGCCCGGTCCCAGATCACGCTGGAGGAATGCAAACTATGTGGTATTTCCACCATTTTCATCTCTAAAATAAAAGAAAAAAGTATTCTGAATCTCGAAACATACCCGGCCTCAAGGGATTCAGATAAGCAAGTGTGGACTTGAACTCTCTTTGAATTCTTCTAAATAATCCTGAAAGGAGATGGACGTTATTCCCATAGTACAGAGAGTGAAACTGAGGCTTGGAGGAGTGAAAGAACTTGTCCTAGATTCCAGGGCTGGTAGGAGGCAGGGCCGAGTCTCGAGTCCTGGCCTCTGGTTGCAGATGTGAGATGGGTCCCCTCTGCAGCCCTCCTGGGCTCTCAGACCCCAGAGGCCCTGAGGGCTGAAGTCTGAGTGCACGCTGCCAGGCCTGTGAGGGTTGGCCAGTGAAGGTTTCCGGGATGAACAGATCGGTGCGGGAGCAGAGGTTGCGGTTCTTCTGGATGGAGGAACACCTCCCAAAGCGGCGGGAGGAAATAGATGAACTCTTGCACATGAGGTGCCTGCCGTCTGTGCCCAACTCAGAGTCAGACCTGTCTTTGGCTCTGCCAGACTCACTTGCAAAGGGCCCCTGAACAAGTCTCTTGACCTGTCTGAGCTGTGGATTTTTTTTAATCTACTCAGTGAGGTTTTATCTACTCTAAGATGGCCACGGAGGCTGACAGGGCACTGGGGTGCATTCAGTGAGGTGACACTGTGCCCCATCAGTGTTCCAGGACACCTTGAACTGACTGGTTTTCCCCCCAGGAGTCATCTGCCAGCCTCTCCCAAGACCTTGAGAAATGGGCTCCTCCAGCCACCTGTGAGGAAGCCCCAAGCCCAGAAAGAGCCACCACAAGCTGCTGCAGCAGACTCCTCTCTGCAGAGCCTCAGAGGCACGACTCTCCTCCAGGCTGCGGGGACAGGGGACCGTCTGGCCCTCAGCTCACTGCAGCCCCAGCTGTCCCTGCTCCTGAAGGGAAGGGCACTCCTGCCAGGCAGGGCTGCCTCCTGGGGAGGAAGTGGCCCCATGAGGGGGCTCCCCTAGGGGCACACAAAATGCGTGGTGTCCCCAATCTGCTTCAAGTTTTTCCACCTGGGTCATGGGTGCCTATGGGCACCAGGTATCATTTGAAAGTTCTCTGTTCAATAGAGGAAACCCATCACTCTGTAAGTGGAGACAACTGTTCTTGCTGCCTGCACCTCCTTAGTCTGGTCGTCCTACCTGCTAGGGACCCCAGTGCCTCGGCCCTTGCCCGGGTACCCGGCCCCTCCCGACCAGCCTAATCCAGCTGTTGCTGCAACACCTTCCCTGTCTCCCCTCTTCTCCCAATTCCATTGTTGAAGTAAAACATCCATCAATCTTCATTTGCCATGTAAGCCCTGGACTCTAATCTGCTGGGCGATTAACCAGTTAGAGTACCACGTGCTCCCATCACAGGCCCTGCATGACCCCCCCTGGAGGTGACTGTGCTGGTGGCCGGCATTCTTTCCTTCCTTTTGCTACCAGCCCCCACCACCGTTTTCTTTTTTCAAATGAAAAATGACCGTATGATTCCATTAAGTTCCCTGTCCAATCATCCTGAGAAATCGATTGTGACTCTGTTAATGACTGCTTGGTCGGATGTGAATGTACCAGGGGACAGGTTACACTGTCCTGCTTCCTGCAGCCAGAGTGGGGCAGGGCGGCAGGGAGGGCAGGTGGGGCCTGGGTGCCAGGAGGGCGGGGCCTGGGTGCGAGGCGGGCAGGCAGAGATCCATTCAAACAGCAGCGATTTCCGCTCCTTGTATAACGTTCTCTGTCCTGTGAGTCCTGCCCCTGGGTGGCAGTGGGGGCGCCTTGCTTCTTGCCCATGCCCCTGCCCCTGCCCAGCAGTCAGGAGGAGAGCTGGAGATGAAGGCAGAGATCAAGAGAGGACTCAGGACTGCCTGTGGCTGTGACCTTGGGCTTCCCTGAACAGCTTTTGGCATCCATGAAATGAGCACCATCATACACTCTGCCCCACCAGGGCACTTTGAGGCCAGAGGCTGCCCCCTCTGCTTGCCTATCCATTACCCATCTCCTCTGCTCCATCCTGGCTGCATGTCCCGAAGCGGGAGCATCGGGTTGGGTGGTGTGGGGCCCTCCCCAGCCCAGGTAACAGGGAGCACTTAGTCCAAGCCTGTCAGTGGTGTGTCAGGAGAGGCCACACGATGCAGTTCTGGCTGGAAGGTGGGGACTTTCCCAGGGCTTCTGGAAGAGCCATCCCTTGCTTGTCAAAAGCTACGCCAAGAAGAAACTTCTTGCCTCCCTCCCCTGGTCACTGCCTGGCGCAGGCATGAAGGGACATGCCCGAGGACAGCAGCCAGCCCCTGAGGATGGCAGAGACGAACACTGACAGAACCCAGGTCCCTGTAGCTGAATTAACCAAGCCTGGACCTGCTCACCCTCCCCTCCTGACCTCCTCCGTTACTCTTTAATGAGTGGGGACGTGTGGCCAAAGCGTTCCTCGTCAGCAGGAGTTCCTCGTCAATAGGACAGTTATGACTGTTGTGAGCATTGATGTAATTCTTTGATTTTTATTTTTTATTTACTTATTTTTGTTTAATCTTTATTGTATTTTTTCAATCACCATTTCATCCCCTTAAACCCCTTCCCCCCACCGTAGTTCTTTTAAGGACTGAGTTTGAACCTAACTTGTGTTGATCCTGGAGTCTGGACACGCCAGTGACGAGCTGGTGGGGCGAACGAGAAGTGCATTCACAGGGGGGCGGATGCCTCCTGGGAGAACCTCACTCCGAGGAAGCAGGAGCCCCACCTAACGACAAAGTCTTCGCAATGATCAGTCTCACGCTGAATGCGCCAGGTCGGCCATTGGCTTCTCTGTTGGCTCAGTTTTCAGGGACTCCTTTCTGGGTCCCACAGGGCAAGCGAGAAGGCACACACCCCCAAAACCCCGGTGCCCCAGAAGCCCCACTTTGGGAGCCTTCCATCACAGCCCAATAGCGCTGCTTGGGAGCCAGGGCCAGCAGCTGGGCCCGGACAGGGGGCGTCCCGCTCAGCGAACGCCGGGGTTCTTCTGGTGCCCTGTGAGAGCCTGCCAGAGGTCATGGCGACAGTGAAGGTGCCAGGGCAGCGGGGAGGTGTCGGGGGGCAGTTGACAGAGTGGTGGTCTTAGTTCAGGTTCCCCAGGGAGCAGCGCCTGAGATTCAGAGTTGGGTGCAGGTGGCTTATTTGGGAGGGGATCCCCAGAAGCAGGAATGAGGGGTGGAGACAGGAAAGAGGAAGCTAGTGCCAGGAAGAGGAAGGAGTATGACGAGGCCCCTGCCGTGAGCAGTGGGGGCTCAGCTCCCTGAGTACTCTGAGTCCCGGTAGCAGTATCAAGGAGCCCCTCAGACTGGCCCTGGGCACAGCGGGTGGGAGCTTTCATCCACGGGCTCCCACAGACCAGGGGGAGTCTGAACACCGAGCGTCGCTCAGCCGGGCTGACCTCAGAGTGGACCCCACATGCACACCAGGAGGGCTTGCTGTCATACATACTCAGCAGGGCTTGTTCTCGAACACGGGGAGCTGCCCCAGGAATGTCCAGGTCCATGTGGGGACATCAGGGAGGACTGGGGTTTTGTCCTAGCAGGCGAGAGTGAGAGCTAGTCAGGCTTATGATTGTTGTCTTCGTGGGTCCAGAGGAGGTGAGCCTCGGGTGCTCCAGAGGGGATCCCGCCCCAGGCCCCTCCCAGCCTCAGTGGTCTCTGAGTACAATGTGCAGAGGGGAAAGAGCAGGTCTGAAGCCCAGGGAAGGAGCTGGCCACTCTGAACCTTTCAAGTGGGGCGATTTTTTTTAATGGTAGTGATTAGAAACTGCTGTAATATTTTTCTTAATCGACTCTTCTAATTGCAAATCAATAGGACTAATTTGCTCCCCGGCTGGGTCGTTGTGTTGCGAAGCGACTGGGGGCCTGAAGGTCTCTCTAGGGCAGGACTTAGGTGCGGTGACATCACACGCTTTTCACGCCATCCCTCCTGGGTGTCCGGAGGAGCTGGGACCAGAAGCGAAGAGTGAGCTGGTTTCTCTTCTTTCTCCTTGTCCTCCAGTTCGCGCATGCTGGGTCAATGCCCTGTGAGTAGGGGGAAAAGGGGAGGTAGAAATGGCTGCTGCCCTACTGTGCCCTCCAGCTCCCGGGGGCTGTCTCCTCGATGGGAAGTTTGACTCAGAGTAGAAACAGCTAGATATCTTAGGATTTCCCTCAGCAGCAGTAAGGTAGCCTGGACATTCATTCATCCAGTCAATACATCACAAATGTTTCCTGAGCGCCTATTAGGTTGTGGGCTTTGGATGGAGATAACGGGGGATTCATGGTGAGCGAAATAGCTCTGGCCTGTATCCTTACTGAGACACTGGCATTGAGTGGCTGAATCAGTATTCAGCTGCCAAGAACTAAATCCACTCTGGCTATTTGTGCAGAAAGTGTATTAAATGGCCTTAAGAACTGCTGGGAGGTCTGGAGGAATGGGCATGAGGCTGAGATCCCAGGAGTGACTTTTGAGAACCAGGTTGCTGAGAACGCCCCCCTTGGGTCACATGGGGCAGCTGCACCACAGTTCTATGCTCTAGAACCCGGACGCCCCTGGACACAATGGAAGCCTATGCCAGCCTCTCTTTCCTGTTGGCTCAGTTCTGAATTCGAGTCACGAGCCCACTGATTGGAGGAGCCCAAATCAGTAGAACCCTAGCAGAAAGGGTGTCTGTATGTCAGGCTTTATCTCTCCAGGAAGCGCCACTTGGACAAGGAGGTGGGAATGGATTGTGAACGAGTAAACCCACACTTTCAACACAACAACTGATTGAACAATTTGTCAATTAAATACCTTGTGGTAAGTGCCTTGCAGAAAGTCAGAAGAAACTTTACTAGACTCTTGGCAGGAAACAAGAGGAAACTGATTGTAAAAGTAAATGTTGGGACCATATATAAACCCTCGGATGACAACAACCTCCATTCCCAAAAGCACATAAACCCACCACGCCCACTGACGCTTGGCTGTGTTCTCTCTCTTCCCAGTCCCCAGGTCATACGGTAGTCATCGCTCTGATCCCAATACGCCCTGGTGATCTCTATCTCTCCTCACGCCACCATGCCAAAACCCTTGTTCAAAATGGTATAGGTGTCCTGGGGCCCGCCCATGTTGCCTGAGCTCCTAGACAGGCAGTGTGGTGGGCATCGCGAACGACCAGCCCTCGATGGGGCTCCATACTGACCCTTTCTGGTATGAAGTCTCCTCCATGCTCAGAGAGTGACTCAGCCCACTATATATAGCCACATCATCACCACAACTTATCTCAGTGTTTATTGAAGTTTGGTCCAGGGGCTGACCAATATTAGATTCCTCACCCCCAGCTTTATTGAGGTGTGACTGACAAATAAAAATGGCATACATTTAAAGTATACAGTCTGATGCTCTGGTATATGTATACATTGTGAAATAATTACTATAACCAAGCTAATTAACGTATTCATCACCTCACATACTTACCATTTGTGTGTTTGTGTGTGTGTGTACATGTTAAGAACACTAGAGATGTACTCTCTTAGCAAATTTCAAGTACCCAATGCATTATTATTAACCATAGTCACTGTGTTGTACATTAGGTCTCAAAAACTTAATCATCTTATAACTGAAAGTTTGTACTTTTTGATCAATATCTCCCCTTTCCTCTCATCTCCCAGCCTCTGGTAACGACCATTCTGCAATAGTGATACCGTTTTTCTTTTTCACACTTCTATACATAAGTGAGATCATCTGATATTTGTCTCTCTGTGGTTTACTTAGCACAAGTGTCTTCCTGGTCCCTCTGTGTTGTTGCAAATGGCAGGTTTTCTTATTTTTTAAGGCTGAATACTATTCCACTGTGTACACATGCCACACCTTCCTGCTCTGCTCACCTGTCAGTGGACCGTGTTCTTGTCATGGCTGCTGAGTGACGCTGCCACACACGTGGAGTGCACACGTCCCCTGCAGACACTGACTTTGCCCCTTCGGACGTGTACTCTGAAGTGGGATTGCTGGATCATACGGCAGTTCAATTTTTAAATTTTAGAGGGACTTCCATACTGTTTCCAGAGAGGCTGCACCAATTTACATTCTCACCAACTGTGCACAATGGTCCCCTCTTCTCTGCATCCTCACCATCACTTTTCATGTTTTGATTTTTAAAAGTAATAGTCAGTATGAGAAGTAAGAGGTGATATCTCATTGTGGTTTTAACTTGCATTTCCCTGGTAATTAGTGATGTCGAGAACATTTTCAGGTAATTGTTCACCATCTGTATGTATATCTTTTTTTGGAAAAATGTGTATTCAGGTCCTGGGCAAAACGTCTACTTTGCCCATTTTTAAATTAATTAATTAAGCTGTTGAGTTCTGTGAATTCCTTATATATTTTGGATATTAACTCCTTATCAGACATGTGGTTCACAAACATTCCCTCCTATTTTGTAGGTTGCCTTTTTCTTTTGCTGACTGTTCCCTTTGCAAACTTTTTCTTGGCTATTTCTAAGTTCTACTTATTTATATTTGCTTTTGCTTCCTGTGCTTTTCATGTAAGACCCAAAAAATTATTGCCAAGACCAATTATCAAGAAGATTATCCCCTATGTTTTCTTCCGGGATTCTTACAGTTTCAAATCTTACATTGAAGTGTTTCATCTATTTTTTAATATATTTTATTGATTATGCTATTACAGTTGTTCCATTTTCCTTCTTCATTCCCCTCCACCCTGCACACCCTCTCCCACTCACATTCTCCCCCTTTAGTTCATGTCCATGTGTCATAAGTTCTTTAGCTTCTACATTTCCCACACTATTCTTGCCCTCCCCCTATTTTCTACCTACCATCTGTGCTACTAATTTATTCTCTGTACCTTTTCCCCCTCTCTCCTCCTCCCACTCCCCTGTTGCTAACCCTCCATGTGATCTCCATTTCTGTGGTTCTGTTCCTGTTCTAGTTGTTTGCTTAGTTTGTTTCTGTTTTTGTTTTAGTGTGGTTGTTAATGACTGTGAGTTTGCTGTCCTTTCACTGTTCATATTTTATCTTCTTTTTCTTAGATCAGTCTCTTTAACATTTCATATAATGAGGGCTTGGTGATGATGTACTCCTTGAATTTGACCTTATCTGAGAAGCACTTTATCTGCCCTTCCATTCTAAATGAAAGCTTTGCTGGATAGAACAATCTGTGTGTCTTTGGATTTCATGACTGGAATACCTCTGTCCAGCCCCTTCTTGTCTGTGAGGTCTCTTTTCAGAAATCAGCTGACAGTCTGATGGGAACTCCTTTGTAGGTGACTGTCCTCTTATCTTTTGCTGTTTCTAGAATTCTCTCCTTCATTTTAATCTTGAGTAATGTAATGATGATGTGCCTGGTGTGTTCCTCCTTGGGTCCAACTTCTTTGGGACTCTCTGAGCTTCCTGGATTTCCTGGAAGTGTATTTCCTTTGCCAGATTGGGGAAGTTCTCCTTTATTATTTGTTCAAATAAGTTTTCCACTCATCGCTGTTCCTCTTCCCCTTCTGGTACCCCTATAATTTGGGTGTTGGAATGTTTAAAGATGTCCTGGAGGTTCCTAAGTCTCTCCTCATTTTTTTGAATTCTTGTTTCTTCATTTTTTTCTGTTTGGTTGTTTCTTTCTTCCTTCTGGTCCACTCCATTGATTTGAGTCCCAGTTTGCTTCCCATCACTATTGGTTCCCTGTGCATTTCCCTTCATTTCACTTAGTGTAGCCTTCATTTTTTCATCTAGTATGTGACCAAATTCAACCAATTCTGTGAGCATCCTGATCATCAGTGTTTTGAACTGTGCATCTGATAGGTTGGCTATCTCTTAGTTGCTTAGTTGTATTTGTTTTGGAGCTTTGATCTGTTTTTTCTTTTGGGCCATTTTTTTTTTGGTCTTGTTGTGCCTGTTACATAGTGAGGGGCAGAGCCTTAGGTGTTCACCAGGGTGGGTCAGCCCAGTTGCTGGGTTGTGACCGTATGTGGGGGCAGGATCTGAGAGGGAGCAATGGTGCTTGCTCCGCTCCCTGTTGGATCTCAGTCCCCTCTGCCGCTTCCCCCAGGCAAAGTGAGCTTTTCTGATGCTGGTTCCCAGGTGGGTGGGCTTGTATATGTTCTAGGACCCTGTTGGTCTCTCCAATGAACTCTCCTGTGAGGCCGGGAGTCTCTCCCAGCACCTCAACCACCATAGGTGTTTTCAGTAAGTGTTTTGAGGCTTTATTTCCCGTTGCTGGGGCCCTGGGTTACGAGGTCAGTCTCGCTTCCCAGTTTCACATGGTGTATCTGTGCATGAAAGTGGGACTGCCCAGTCAACCAGCCGCCTTGAGTGCAGTGCCTTGCTTCACAATCCAGTGTCTTGCTGGGTCTGCCCGTTGCCACCCCACACCCGGGGTCTGCCAGCCGCCGCCTGTGGGCCCAGGGTCCGCCCACTGCCATCTTGTGCACCCAAGGTGCCTTTTGTGCCCGGTGCCACCGCTTTTTGTGCCTCAACCCCTCTCTCTGTCCGGCTGCCCAACTCCTCCCTGCTTACCGGTCTGGATGAATGTGTCTATTTTATCTCCTTGGTTGTCTGACTTCCATACAGTTCAGTTTTCTGTCACTTCTGTTGTTATTTTGTTTCTAAATTGTTGTCGTCCTTATTTTGGTTGTGCAAGGAGGCACAATGTGTCTGCCTACACCTCCATCTTGCCTGGAAGTGTGTTTAATCTATTTTAAGTTGATTTTTGTGTATGGTGTAAGATAAGGGCTCAATTTCATTCAAATGTTTTCAACATCATTTTTAAAGAAATTTTCTTTCTATTTGTTGCACATATTAACTACATATCTGTGGGTTTATTTCTGGGCTCTCTATTCAGTTCCATTGATCTTTATGTCTGCTTTTATGCCAAGACCATACTGTTTTGATGACTATAGCTTTCTAATATAATTTAAAATCAAGAAGTGTGATGTCTTCAGCTTAGTTCTCTTTGTTCAAGATTACTTTAGCTCAACGTTAGATTTTCACTTTCACCAGGCTCTGCTCCAGATCTCCTGAATCTAAATCCCTGGGAGGTAGAACCAGAAAAAGGTGCATTTTCTGCACTCTCCACATGACTCTGGCGCTCAAGAATGAGGGCTACTGCTCTGAACAAGCATACAGGTCAAACGAGGCAGCGTGGGTCATGGAAGGTACACAGGACTTTCTGTCACAGTCCAGCTTTACCTCTTAGTCTCGTCCAACCTTTTGATTCTGGTTGTCTTTCTATGAGGTTCAGTTTCCTGACCTGAAAATTGGGGGTAATAATATAATTTGCTTCCAGGGTTTGTTGGAGCTCTGAAATAACACAGGAGAAGCCTCTGTCAACTAGAAGGTGCTGTTTAAACACCTGTGTAGCCCTTAGGAGGCTCAGCGAGAATGACATTTAGAAAGCAGAGCATAGCAATCTCCAGTAATTAAAAAAAAAATCATTCTTTACTCAAGTTTCCCAAAGGATATTAAAAGAGATTTAAATACACAGTCCACAGCAACACTTATTAAATAAGCAACACTTATTAAACCCCCCTTTTTCTCCCATCCGGTTCCCTTGTGCTCCACTAGGCTTGCTAGTTGCCCCCAAACCCTGAACCTCCCTCTGCCCCCAGTCTAGGCACCTTCTTTCCTCTGTCATCTCCCTCAGCACTGTATTACTTACAGGCCCAGTTAGCCCCTTTCCTCCCCAAAGAAGCCGCCCTGTCCAGGAGGAGGGACAAGGCAGTGCCTGAGTGGAGAATGAGGAGTGTCTCTCTGGGGAACTGGGTGGGGCTGAGGGAGGTTGGTCAGTATGCTTACCTTAATGCATTCTTTTCTAATTTTATTGAGAAATAAATGACATACATCACCGTGTAAGTTTAAGGCATATAGTATGATAGTTTGATTTACATATATTGCAAAATGACCAACACAACTGTTTCAGCTGAAATCCATCTTTTCACGTACATAGAATAAAAGAATAGAAAAGAGGAAAAAGTTTCTTCTTGTGATGAGAACTTTTAGAGTTTACTCTCTTTTCAGCTTTTGCTATGTATCACACAGCGTTGTTAGCTATCGTCATCATATATTATACATATTTTGGTCTGTCGCATCAGCGAGTATGAATACAGCGGTGCAGAAGAAGTGACAGTTTTCAGTGTGCACACATGATGCGTGGTAAGGGTGCGAGGCACCCGTGCTCTCCTAGGGGAATGGAGGCCGGCCCCCCCTTCCCTGTCTTCCTTCGTTCCTCTCTCTGTCTCGTTTTTCTGTTTTTACGTCTGTCTCTTTTACTTTCAGTTATGGTTTTATCCCACAGTCATTTAATTTACCTGTAATATGTAACTAGATTTGTTTTTAACTATTAAAGTAAATAAATGCATATGTGAATATTTTCTTTTTGAAAAATATGTTTTATCAATTATGCTATTACTGTTGTCCCATTTTTTTCTCCCCTTTATTCTTCTCTGTGCTGCATCTCCCCTCCAACCAGCATCCTTCCACCCCTTATTTCATGTCCACGGGTCACACATATAAGGTCTTTGGCTTCTCCACTTCCTATACTATTCTTAACCTCCCCTTATCTATTTTATTTATTTGTTTTTAAAGATTTTATTTATTTATCTTTAGAGGGGAAGAGAGGGAGAGAATATCAATGTGTGGTTGCATATCGTGGGTCCCCTGCTGGGAACTGGCCTGCAACCCAGGCATGTGCGCTGACTGGGAATCGAACCATGGTTGTTTGGTTCAAAGGCCCACACTCAATCCACTGAGCTACACCAGCCAGGGTTCCCTTTGTCTATTTTATACATACCATTTATGCTTCTTACCTCCTGTACCTTTTCCTTCATTCTCCCCTCTCCCCCTCCTCGCTGATAAACCCTTCATGTGAGCTCCATTTCTGTGGTTCTGTTCCTGTTCTAGTTGTTTGCTTAGTTTGCTTTTGTTTTTGTTATCTTTTAGGTTCAATTGTTGATAGTTGTGAGTTTTTTTGTCACTTTACTGTTCATACTTTTGATCATCTTCTTTTTCTTAGATAAGTCCCTTTAACATTTCATATAATAAGGGCTTGATGATGATGAACTCCTTGAACTTGACCTTATCTGAGAAGCACTTTATCTGCCCTTCCATTCTAAATAAGAACTTTGCTGGGTAGAGTAATCTTAGATGAAGGCACTTGACCTTCATGACTTCAAATACTTCTTTCCAGTCCCTTCTTTCCTGCAAGGTTGTTTTGCTTTGTTTTTTGAGAAATCAGCTAATAGTCTTATGGGAACTCCTTTGTAGGTAACTGTCTCCTTTTCTCTTGCTGCTTTTTAGATTCTCTCCTTATCTTTAATCTTGGCTAATGTAATTATGATGTGCCTTGGTATGTGCTTCCTTGGGTCCAACTTTGGGACTCTTTGAGCTTCCTGGACTTCCTGGAAGTCTATTTCCTTTGCCAGATTGGGGAAGTTATCCTTCATTGTGTTTTCAAATAAATTTTCCATTTCTTGCTCTTCCTCTTCTCTTTATGGCACCCCTATGATTCAGATGCTGGAATGTTGAAAGTTGTCCTGGAGGTTCCTAAGCCTCTCCTATTTTTAAAAAAAATATTTTATTTATTTATTTTTAGAGAGAGGTGAAGGGAAGGAGAAAGAGTGGGAAAGAAAGATCAATGTGTGGTTGCCTTTCATGTGTTCCCTACTGGGGACCTGGCCTGCAACCTGGGCATGTGCCCTGACTGGGAATTGAACCAGTGACCCTTTGCTTCACAGGCCCGTGTTTAATCCACTGAGCTACACCAGCTAGGGCTATATATTTTTTGAATTCTTGTTTCATCATCCTGTTCTGGTTGAATGTTTCTTTCTTTCTTCTCTTCCAAATAGTTGATTTGAGTCCTGGTTTCCTTCCCTTCACTTTTGGTTCCCTGTATATTTCCCTTTATTTCACTTTTCATAGCCTTCACTTCCTCTACTTTGCAACCACACTCAACCACTTCTGTGAGCATCTTGATTACCAGTGTTTTGAACTCCACATCTGAGAGGTTGGCTATCTCTTCATTCCTTAGTTTTATTTTTGAAGCTTTGATCTGTTCTTTCATTTGGGCCATTTTTTTTTTTGTCTTGGCATGCCTGTTATGTGTTAAGGGGCTGAGCCTTAGGTATTCACCAGGGTGGGGCAACCCACTTCTCTGCATTGTGGCACTGTATGTTAGGGAGATATCAATGACTCTTGCTCAGCTCTCGCTGGCTTTCAGTCACTTCCCCAGCTACCCACAAGCAAATCAACCCTTCTGGTGCTGATTCCTGGGTGTGTGGGCTTGTGTATGTTCTAGGACCCTGTGGGTCTCTCCAATGAACTCTCCTGTGATGCTGGGAGTTTCTCTCACTGCTGCAACCCCCATAAGGTTTTTACGGTCAGATGTTTTGAGGCTTTCTTTTCCTATGCTGGAACCCTGGGTTGCAGGTTTTGTTTCACTCCCCAGTTGTTCCTCCCGGCTTATCCACATGCAAATGTGAGACCCACTGCTCCACCAGCCACTGCCTTACCATGCATCCTCTCCACCCAGGCTGCCCATTTCCACCCCTCCTACCAGTCTGGATGAAGAATATTTCCTCTTTAACTCCTTGGTTGTCAAACTTCCATACAGTTTGATTTTCTGGAAGTTCTGGTTATTTCTTGTTTTTAAATTTATTGTTGTCCTTCTTTTGGTTGTGGGATGAGGCAAAGCATATCGACCTATGCCTCCATCTTGGCCAGAAGTCTCTGAACATTTTCAAATGGGGTGGATGAGCTTAAGATCTAAAAGCAAGGGAGTACTTCCGAGTGCATTTCCTTGCCCATGAAATGGATAAAATCAGTCTCTAGGAAGGGCTGGGAGATGAAGTGTCACTCCACTGGCCACTCACACCCTGTTCAGGGTCAAGTGGCTGGCACGCTGGGAAGCTTCTCATTCTAGTAAGGGAGTAGGAGACATGAGAGAGGGTAGGAAGGGCTGATGATGGGTGGGGTGAATGTGCGAGTGTTTGCACATGTAAAAATGGGGCTGGAGATGCAGTTGTCAGGACCAGCCCCCACCTTGGGTACATGGTGAGGTGTCTTTCTATCCCTCACCTTGGTTCTCTAGCATTACCGCTCCAACCTGGTTCATCCCCTCTCCTCTCTTCCCAGAACCAGATGGCTTAAAGCCCCCAGATGAACCCCACTGTGGCCTGCTGTCTCAGGGCAGGCAGAACTAACAGGCATCACAGCTGGGCCTGCAGAGGTCCTAGCAGGGTGCAGGGGAGAAGCTGGGGGAGAAAGGCCTAAGGAAGAGGGGAGAGAGGAAGAGGAGGAGGAGGCTAAATTCTGGGAGGCCTGGGTAGGGGGCTCAGGCTGAAAGTGGGTCCTCCATGGCCCCCAAACAACAGGCACAGGGGGCTTGAAGAATTCAGGCTGATTCCAGATCCTGTGTGGTTCCTGTCCTGAAGAGAATTTATTTATTCATTTAATCATTCAATCTGTTTTTCATTCAGAAAATTCTCATTGAGCCCCTTCTATGTGCCCAGCACTGCTCTAGCCATGCGGATACAGCAGTGAATGAAGAAATAACCCCCTGTGCCATGGAGCTCATTCTAGTAGGGGACAGAAGAAAGCAAGATGCTGTGAGACACGTAACACGCCAGCACATGCTGGGTGCTGAAGAGAGAATAAAGAGAAAGAATGTGTGTGTTGGGGTTGACATTTTTGAAAGAAGAACTGGCGGAAGCCTCTTGGAAATGACGACATTGGGAAAAGACCTGACTAATGCCAAGGGGGAGTCTGTGATGTGTGGGCTAGAGCATTCTAGACAAAGAGGCGAGTGCAAAGGCCCTGAAGCAGGAGCGTGTCCGAGTTAGCGCATGAACGATGTGACTAAGCAGTGTGAGCAAGGCAGAGAGAAGCAGGAGGTAAGGCTAGGAAGCAGCAGGGCCCAGAATCTATAAGGCCTGGCCAGCTGTACACCATGCAAATGTGGGCTTTGCATCTGAGAGCATGGGAACCACTGGAGATCTGAGCAGAGATGTGTCAAGACAGGATCACACAGCTCCAGGTGGAGCCTAGACTACTGGGACAAGGGTGGAATAAGGAGAACCAAGGGAGAGGCCTATGTGGATGGAAACGCCAATGGCTGGCTTCAGAGTGCCTGCCGTGGGAGGGGTGCAAGGTGTGCACATTCTGGGTGCAGTTTGATGGCAGAGCTGGCCACATTTGCTAGAAGATCAGCTATGAGGATTTCAGGCGGTGATGCTGCTCAGGTTAACTGCAGGTCTGTGGTTCCAGGGGTCAGGCTACTTGGAACATGCTCAGCCTGCCCAGAGAGAGGGCTGGCTGGAGCTAGGCAATGGGGAAGGTCATGCCATCCAGACTGGACTTGCTCATGGCCCAACCAAGTGAGCCAGCGGGACAGCCTGAGGAAAGGCCGCAGCTCCGTGAGCACCTGGAACCCAGAACACACCCTGTAGTAAGATCCACCACAGCAGGGCTCCTTCCTTTGCCATGGGCCAACAGGGCTGAGCCAGCCCTCTGGTGACCCTGACCTGGCCACGAGTGCCCACACTGAGTAGAGCTGGCAGCGTTGGCGCTGGGTTTCCATATTGTACCTCCTGCTCCCCACTGTCAGAGTCCTCTCTTTCTCTCTGGTCAGCACTGAGCAGTGCACAACACAGGGCCCAAGGGGACCCACGGAGAGGGGCTTAGAGAACAGCTGCTGGGGCCTTCCGTTTGGACCAGCAGTCCTCAAACAGGGCAGTGCCCTCAAGGAAACATTAGACAATGTCTGCAGACATTTTGGGCTGCCACGCTGGGTGGTGGTGGTACTCTTGGCTTCTAGTGGGCAGAAGCCAAAGATGTCGCTAAATATAATGCACAGGGCAGCTGCTGTAGCAAAGAACCCTCTGAATTACCTGTTCAAACATGTCAGTGGTACCGAGGTTGAGAAAACCTGGCACATTAAGAAGTGGCAAATTAAGTCACTAAGTTTCCCAGGTGTGGCAGGCAGGGGGGAAAAGAGCCACAAATTCCTCCCATCTCTGAATGTCTCCCCCTTTACCTCATCAAGAGGTGGAGTCTATTTCTCTGCTCCTAGTGACTTGCTTTGACCAATGGAATGCAATGGAAGTGATATATGGGGTTTCTTAACCAGGGACTCAAGACATCCTGCAGCTTCCACTATCACCAACTTAGAGCCCCAGCCAACGACAAGGACCAGCCAACGCTCCAAGGTCATCTTAAATCATCTAGCTCCAGGCAGCTCCGGATGAGTGCAGCTGAGTGTGTGCCCCTGAAGGAGACCAGCGGAAGGCCTACCCAGAACAGCCCAGCCCATTTGCCGCCACAGAACAGCGAGGAAGCAGAATGGCGATAGTGTGAAACCACTGAGTTTCGAGACCGTTGGTTTTATAGCAGTGGATAACTGATACTCCGAGAGTGGTATATTTTAAAGGGGATGTCCAGAGATCTCATAATGTAACCCAAGGGACTAACGGACACACAGCAGTCAATGGAAGGCAACTGCAGCTCAGATCTGGGATGGCAACAAAACCGTTCCCCCTATTAGGTGAGTGGCCACTAGTCTGGTCTGCATGTAAGGCTGGATTCAGTGCACACACAGAACAACTACCATCCTGCCTTATTGACCAGAGGTTGGGTTGATGGCAAACTACTGTGTGGAGGGGGTGGCTTTAGAGTGAGACAGCTGTGGGCAGGAACGCCAGCTCTACTGCCGGTCAGCTGCGTGACCTTGAGAGGGTCACTCCAGTTCATCTCCCAACCTCCGCTTCCTCCTCTGAAAAGGGATTGTCACACAGCTCTCAGGGATGGTCACATAGCTCTCAGGTGTGCGGGGAGTGTCAGATCAGACTAGTGAGACAACGTGTGTAAAGGACATGATATTGAGCCTGGCACGGAGGAGGCACAACAATCACTTTGTTGGCTGAGAAAACAGACCCACTGTTCGAAACAGGTTTGGTTGACAGAGTAAATGGTACAGAGGGACCATCTAATCTGTGTGTCCTTTTAAGCTGAGCAGGGCCTCCCAAATGTAACTAAAAAGAAGAAGAAGAAGAAGAAAGAACTGGGAGCTGTAGGAACTAGGATATTGGTAGATGTTTCCAGAATGGGTGTCCCAGGTAAGGAGGAAGAGCAGGTTTGAATCAGACTGGCATTGACAGCAGAAGTCAGGCAAATGATTGGTCTTAACACTATTCCTGTGTGAGCCAGCATGTGGTATGGGTTTAATTTAAAACAAGCATTTAGTGAGTTGATAAACAGGAGTGCACGCCTCCTGCCCTCCTGTGCCTTGATCCCCAGAAGAACAATTATCCTGGAGAGAAGATGAAAGAAACATATGGAAATGAAGTCTAATAACATGGAGACTGCAGCAGCACCTGCCTTCCCAGGGTGGGCTTTGATGGGTCTCAGCGAGGCTGTGTTTGTACCAGCAGGTAACAGAGGTTGGCTGAGGCCTCCCTCCCTCATTCACTGCAAGGTTCAACCCACATGGCAGTATGCAGACAGGGAGAGAACTTTTTAATCTTCCCTCAACCATGTGCTCCGAGGCACATCGTCCACGAGTGTGTTCTCTGTGGCCTTTTGTATGGATTGTCCACTGGTGGTCTGGTTGTGTGTTTTTTGTCTTCCCCCAAAGGCTGACCACAGCATGGCCACATAGGATGCCAATCATTCTCTGTCTGAGGTCCCCAGACCCAAGTGGGAAGGTAGTCATTAGGATTCTAAGTTACAGTTCATAGCAATCCCTCTCCAACCAGCTGGACAGAAGAGGAACTTCACTGATGTATGGGACCAGCCTATGGAAAAAGCAGGACAGTGGGCCAGGCACCTGAGCCTGGCGCCAACAGCGGCCTCATTGTCTCTTATCTCATCCATGCTAGTCTCTGAGATTGGTTTTCTCTACAGGACTGAGTGCCCTGACTGCCCATAACTCCAGTCCATAGGGTTCCAGCCTTGGTCTCAGATGCAAAATCCCTGGGGAGAGCTCTGCCGGGCCAGCCTGAGTCCTATGTCTGGCGTTGCCTTGTGGCTGGGGGTGGGCGCTCCGGTTGGCAATCTCCTCTATAACCTCACTGACAGATAGTGGGGGGGGGGATAGCTCCCAGTAGAAGTGAGGATGCTGTTACCAAAAAGAGGGAGTGCTGGGCAGACAACATGGGAGTTATGCTATGAGGCCTAGAGAGTTGTAACAAGTCTTTCTTGAGTTATTCCTACTATTTCCTTAAAGCCCCCAGGAAGCATGTATTTACCCGCGGGCAGGACGTCCACACTGAAGGATCAGTCTGGACCACGCTCATTTCCTGGTGTCCTATTGATGCTCTGAATTCCATCCTGGTTGCTCAAGGCCTTTAATCACTGAACTTATAGGAAAAAATTAATCTTTGCATAATGAACGCAGATAGTTTTTATTGTAGACTTGTTAAAGACAAGTATTTTCATTCTAAGGACAAAGCTTGGGGCCGTGGTCTCTCCCTCCAAGGGCTCCCTGGCACAGTGAACACATGCTTAGCAGATAAGAGGAACATGGAACAAGTTTTCTTACTGTGTCACTTAGGATTCGGTTCAGCTGCATGTAAGAACTAAACAGCAGTGGCTTAAACACACAGGGGTTCTCTTTCACCCAGAAGAAGTCTGGGGTACATACAGTGACGATGCCCTCTCGGTCTCCCATATTCTCGTATCCTTGTAAGAAGATCCATGGGTGTCTTTTGTTTCAGACCTTGTTTCCAGGGTGCTTTATAGTGAACGAGCTTAGGAGAGAGCTAGTTTGCCATTCTCTCTCTGTCAAAGGGCAGACTTGTTTAATGTCCAATATAGTAAAGATATCGTCTTGCTCAGGGCAAAGGTTCGGCAGGTTTGCTAGCAGCCCCATTACAAAGGACTGGGGGTTCCCAAGCTGGGAGTTCCTCACCTGTGACACAGATCCACCACATCTGCAGCATCTGTCTGGACCACTCTGAATCACCCCATGGGACTGGGGGACAAGAGGAACTAATGCAAACCGACTTGAACATGAAGTTCATGCTGCCAGCTGTGTCATGAATAATTGAGTCCTTTCTTTCTGGCCCAAGAGCCTACTGTCCTCTGTTAGTATCCATAAAACCGACTGGCTAACCTGTTAGCTTATATAGGGCAAAATTTCAGGTCATTCATAGGTCTTGATGCATACACTGAAGGACTGGAATGGTGACTCCACAAAGTAATCTGGGCTAAGCTCCTTTTATCTTTCTGCTCCAGCAACCTCAAGGTCACCTCATGGTCCATGATGGCTGCTGCAGCTCCAGTCAGCACATCTGTATTCCAGTAGAAAAGAGGAGAGGGAAGTCACCACCTCCCAGCCCTCCTGGAATTCCTGCATAATACTCAATGGCCATTACTTAATCCCATGGCCTTACCTAGGTACAGGGGAGTCTGGGAAATGTCCTTAAGCTGGGTGCATTGCTGCCACAGCAGGGCTTTGTCACTAAGGAAGGAGGATGGTTGTGTTGAGTGGAAACTAGCATTCTCTGTCCCAGGTCCCACCTCCTGCCTGCTCTTCCTAGTCTGGTGGTAGGGACAGGAAGGAGTTCCCCATTCAAGTTCAGTATGCACTGAGAATGGCAGAGATGGGGGGGGGGGAGAGGGACAGATTTGGAAAAGGGTATACTGGATAAAATACCCTCCTCACCAGCCCAAGGAACTCAAAAGATAGTAGGAAGTACGGACATGTGGATTACTCACTACAAAGAACTGTGAAAAGTTGTGATCAGAACTAGATAGAGATGATCCACCCTAGGAAGCCAGATGGTACTAACAAGAGGAAGCTACATGAATCGGGAAATCATAGTGGGCTTCCTGGAGGAGGTGATGCTTGATCTGAGTCTGGAAGGATAAGCAGAAATTTACCAGACATGGGTTAGGGATAAGGATGCCAGATAAAATACTAATTAAAGTTTAATTTTAGATGAAAACAAGTAATTCTAGAATAAGTATAACTCATGTGATATATGAAACACAAAAACGATTTGTTTCTCATCTAAAATTCAAATTTAACTAGCATCCTGTATATTTATTTGCTAAATCTGGTAACTCTATGTGGAGGTGAAGGCCCAGCGAGGGAGGCAGGCTGCCTTGAGTGAGGAGGTGTGTGAAGGAGCATGTGTGTGTTGAAGGATGGGGTGAGGCTGGAAAAGGAAGCTGGGTGGGTCACTGTCCAGCCAGTGGGAAAATTAGAAGTATGTATTTGCAACATTTACTGGAGTGATCCCTACATACGTGCCAGGAACTCTGCCGAGCACTTTGGTACTGACTCATTTGATCCTCACCCCATCACTCCAGCAGGGAGGTACTTGTATCGCTCCTGTTTTACAGCCGAGGAAACCTGAAGGTTCAGTCACAGGCAGGAAAGCTGGAGTGCGGACTCACACACTGCTATAAATCCAGTGGTACCTCGTCAAATTCGCCATGGCACTTGCTGTTCATGATGTCGTTCACTCAGCTTCTTGTATCCTGCCTTCCTCTTAGTAGGGCTTCCTGGGCCATCACCTAGCTGCCGTGACAGAGGAGAAAATGAGGGGGGGAGGCCCAGGCAGTTTAAGCTCCTTAAAAACATGGCCCTGGGACTCTCAGAGAACAGCTAGTACAGGGGCTTATCACCTGGTACCCACGAGCTCCTCAGGCTACTGAGGAGGGACCTCTGAATGCCCGTTTGGAGTGGAGAGGAGCAGTGGAGATGGGGAGGGAGGAGGGATTTGGGGAGACTTGCAGAGGCAGGCTGAGGATGGGGTGGGGCCCCAAGTAGAGCACATCTGCTTTAACCCCCTGCCCCGTGTGTATCGGGCATCTGTGTGAGGCTGCACTTGGGAAAAAAAAGAGAAAAAATGGCCCAGCGGCTTCTGTACTAAACATGATGCTGGTCGCCCAACACCTTCCTTTCCAGCAGTTTCCAGAAAAGGAAACTGATGCCCTGGGGGTAGGGGTGGGGGTGGGGATGATCTCTCTCAGGGCAGCAGGGTCACCAGCGCATCTCTGGGTGCAGCCTCAAGACCACTCTTCCACCTGTACCCCTGGTCACCAAGGGTATGCGGCCTCGGAGGCCAAGGAGGGGCCTGGAAGACCAAGTTTCCCGGCTCAGTGCTGCTGTAAGGTGGTCAGGGGCTCCCTGGAGGACCTGCCGGACACAGGCACTGGCTGGGGAGAGGGGCCCAGGCCTGCCCACCGGCCCCCAGGGAGCGGGAGATGCCTGTGCTGGGCCCAGGCCTCCACTGGCCGGCGAACCTTCTCTGTGGGCATCCGCCATCACCTCCGCTCGCTTTGCCCTACCCAGCCGGGGAATGGTCTTTAGGCCCTGATTTGGGGCCCGGCTGTGGCCAGCAGGACGCAAGTGTTTACAGAGCTTGGCCTGGGTGGTGACACCAGGGACGCAGGGACCAGGAGTGCCCCCGTTCGTACCTGCTCCACACTACCCCTGTGCTGACGGCTTGGCTGGGGCGGCCCATTGTTGTCTGGGAAATGTTTAGGAATCAGCCATTTAATGAGAACAAAAGGAATTAATTGGTGGTTTAGGCCTAATGAGACCGCTGTGCAAATTAACAGTCCTCATCAGCAGAAACAAACAGAGCCCTTAAATGAATTGCCGAAGAGCATTAAACTGAATAAGCTTTTGCTGGGATGATAAATAGCGGGTCAGAGGAGACCATCTGGCCCCTTCCGGAAGCTTCCTTCCTGGGAGGAGGGAACATCAGGGGGCCCCGCTGGGGCCGACAGCCAGTGCACACGCCACACACACCACACTCACGGTCACATGCTCACTCTCTCACATGTGCATGCAATCACACTCGCACACGGTCACATACATTCTCTCACATACACTCACACGTCCAGCCACACTCACGTGCTTTCATTCACACACACTGGCACCCTCACAATTGCGCACATACCCACAGTCACACAGACCCATTCACATACATATTTGTAGTCCCAGACACACACTTGCACTCACATGTAGTATTTGCAGGCACATTCACTGTCACGTGCACGTGTGCACACACACACAGTCTCGCACACACTAGTCTGCAGCCCCTTTGGGCAGGAGGTGCAGGCGACGGGTGTCGTTTGCCTCCCAAGGGGCTGGACGAAGCTGTGGGTCACACACAGGGTGCTCTCTGCCTGACCTCTGACATGTGCATCAAGGCTGGGGACACGGGGCCTGGGTGTACTGAAGCTCCCCCACCCCTCCTGCCGCCCCGCAGGATACTTGGCTAGGTGGGAGGACGGAGAGAACCCCTGGCTCCCAAGGTAGTCACCCTCGGCCAAAGAACAGCCCTTCCTCAGGCAGGCACACAGGCCCCTATGCGGTGCCCCCTCCCACCCTGGCCCTACAGTCTCGGGGGTAAGACCTGGGTGAGCAGTAATCAGAGGCAGGGCCCGGGCCCTGCAGGGGTTCTGATGCACACCAGGTGCACGTCTGAAATTCCGGATGCTTTGCCCCACTGTTTTCTACATTATTCTTTACTCACAGTAGACAGTGGCTGCGTTTGCTCATCACTGAACCTTCTGCCTCAGCACAGTGTCTGTCTCACGGGAGGAGCTTAGTGCACATTTGTTGGTTGAACAAATGAAACCAAACTCTTTCACACAAGTATATGATCATCAGCTCAGGCTTAGGGGCCGTGAAGCTGGGTGAAAATCCCAGTGTTGCATCCCGTGCACGAAAGGCCCATGTGGGACCCTCAGAAGGTCTTGTGTCCTCTCCCGGGGGATCGGTTCCTCCAGTGAGGTGTCTGGGTCTTGATCTTTTAGTGCTAGGTGAGCCTTCCCCAGGGGAGCTCTGACTTGGGCGACGGCGTCCCCGCCCTTCTCCACCTACCCGGCCACTCTAGGCCACTGCACAGGCTGCAGGAGTCACCTTGCCGAGGCACAGGATGAACGGGGCACAGAAGCCTCTGATGGTCCGAGATGCAGTAAGCACTCGATCTTTTTTAATAAGATAATTAACTTACTCCTCCACTCATTCATTTGACAAATAGTTTTCCAAGTCCGGCTCTGTGCTAGGTATTGTGTTACACAGTAGAAATCACTTACACTGGTCAAATCTCTACTCTCAAGGAAATTACGTGTGGGTGGTGGGAGCGGAGGGAGAGAGAGATGCGAGAAACATGTTACAGACATGTTACATGAACAAGTTGGTCAGGTTTAGAGCTAAAAGAAATGATGGACAGATCCCTTTTAGGAAGGTGGTCAGGGAAGGCCTCCCTGTGGAGGTGGTGTCCAAGTGACCGTGGGCAGCAGGCAGTCCTGGAGATGGGGACAGCATGTGCCAGGGCCTGAGGTTCAAGGGTAGATGGAGCCGGAGGATGTGGAAGGGGGTGCAAGGCGGGCTTAGCACGTTGGACAAGCCTGAGTGTGTGGCCATCAGGGGTTTTGCATGAACCGATGGACGTCAGTTGTTGGGTATTGGGCGTGTTGGTGTCCCTGGACCACGCTGGAGGAAGAGTTGTCTTGGGCCACACATTAAATGCATTGTGACCCATAATCACACAAAAAATCTCATAACGTTTTGAGCAAATTTACGATTTTGTTTTGGGCTGCATTCATAGCCATCCTGAGCCCCATGCAGCCTATGCACTCCGGGCTGGACACCCCTCAGTGCTTCAAACTTAAGGCATAACTTACCAGAGAAAACTACAAAGATACTCCACACAAAATCTTACAGGTCCTCAACCACCCAAAGGTCACAGAACATCCCCTGGGTGCAGCCCTGTGCCTACGGTTGTGGGGAAAAGAATGCGTGTAAAATGCAGTCCCCGTCCACGAGCCAGTCAGCCGCTCTGTCGTGGACAGCCTCCCCAGGCCGAGCACCTGCGGAGTGTGGCCTGGGTGCAGCCCAGCTGAGGACTACGGCGATAAGCTGAGGCTCCCTGACCTCGGCCACCAACCCAGACACTCAGCAGAGGCACCATGGAGGCTTGGCATGGTCAGCAAACTTCCCAGGGAAAATGCAGCATAAACCGAGCCTGGCAAGATGGGCAACTGTCGTAGGCCCCCGTGTCTTTCTGCTAGGCCCTGTGCACATCTCCAGCCTTCTCACCCGCCAGGAAGGCTCAGACCATTAGCGCACTGCATGGATGAGGAAACTGAGATGCAGAGAGTCAGTGAGAGCCACTGAGTGACGTCGATGGGATGTGACCCCGGCTTGGCCTGGCTGTTTCCATTCTCACAGAGAGAAAAGGGAGAGCGGATGCCTTCGTCTGGGCAGCGGGGCCACATCATGACTTGGCCCCATTCCTTCATCTAAAAAAAATATTTTAAATTACATTTTATGATTGTGTTGGTATAAAGACAAATATATTCATGTTCCCCTTTTGATTTCTAAAGGATCTCTAATGTTCTCATGGACCCCCAAATGCATTGTGGGCCCAGGGCACAGGCCAGGTGTGCCTGACGGAGAAGGGGAAGCAGCCCCATAGTCTCCCTGCAGGTGCTTGCAGCTCCTCCAGATCCCCAACCACCTCCCCAAACTCCAGGAGCTCACACCCCACTCCTGAAATATTCAGACTGTGCCCTGAACAGAGAGAGAGGCCATGAGGGAAGCTTCTTCTCAGGGGTCTCTCTGCAACCCCAGCTGAGCGGGAAGGGGGGCTGCACACAGAAACTGTAGCCTGGAAAAGCATGTTGGCGCTGGTGCAGCGATAAGAGCTCACTCGGCTTTCTTCCTGAAACCAGAGCTTAAGTTCTCCAGGGTGATAAACGGTTTGGCCTTGACGACCAAGGCCACCTCCATAACTTACAGTGTCTAAGAGGCCCCGGAAACATCAGTTTCATGTCTGTAGGTTTTTCTCAAGGCAGACAAGGGCCATGCCTAAAAGATGGAGAAGAAATGGCCCAGTCATTCCGCTGTACCCTGGGGAGTGCGGCCCAGGGATGGTGGGATTCCCTGTGAACGGCGTCCCAGGGGTCTGGCCTTCCATCCCTGCCAGTGTAGGGACCCACTTCCTGCTTCTCCCAGGGAGCCCGTGAAAGCACAGCTCTGTGGAGTGTCTCCCTCTCGGAAAACCTCGTCTGGCTCCCCTTCAGCAGCAGAAGGAAGCCACATGCCTCAGTTTGGTGCCCAGAGCTCTCTGGGGTCTGGTCTCAGTTTACCTTTTTAGGGCGCTTCCCCACAAACCTTTTCTTTCAGTCCTGAAACCTGTTCTGTACCTCCAAGTTTTACTCGTCCTGGCTGTTTTCCCCTCCTGAAATGCCCTTCCTCCTCCAGGGGCCCCTTCAAGAAGTTTCACTTATTAGAGGTACTTTTTCCTTTCTTTCTCCCTGTGACCTGTGTTTGGATCTCTGGGGCAACCTCTGGTGCAATCTGCTTGTAGCTACCTCTGCGTGCCTCTGTCTCCTCCTAGTGTGGGAAGCCCTATAGAATGTGGACCTGGTTGTTTTCATCCTTGTCTCTCATGTAGGGTTAACATGGTGCTTTGCACACACAAGAAATGCCCACAGTTCATGAATCGAATTGAGTTTCCAATGGGGAACTGCCTTGGCCTAGGTAGATAGCCTAGGGGTACAGAGCTGTATTCCTGTTTGAGACCTTGGTTTAGAGGCAGACCCACCTCCCCATTTCTAATTAGATAACGCCTTGACCTTGACTCATGTCCCCTTTTGGCCTTGGAGAAACTCAGGATACCAAGTTTGACAAATGCATCAGTCCAAGAATCCATAAATATTGATTCATTGTTTGCAGAGTAATTTAAATGTCAGTTATAAGCCCCAGGCAGATAAAGATCTGTATCAACAATAAAACTGGATACAAGCCACCAAGCCATGAGGAAGCAGCTTCGGGTTAAGACGAAAATCGAATACGCAGGCCTTGGGGAGGGAGAGCATTAGACAAGGATACTGATCAATGGCTCCGGGAGACTTGGCTGCCAGTGATGCTTGGGTCGGGATGTGCTTGCTCGTTACCGTGTCTGCTGTTTGTAGATGGAGGCAGCCCCCCATTTATCCATGTATCCATCCATCCATCATCCATGTATCCATTCATCCATCCATCTGCCTGCCCTGTCTATTATGGAATTCATTTTCTCAGCTATTCAGAGGGAGATAGAGACAGATAAATGCACTTACACACCCAGAGACATGCACACAGAGGACAAAGATAGACACTGACACATACACAGAGCAGTAGTAATACACAGACATAGGGAGAGAGAGGTAGAGACATGAACACTCACGGAGAAGGAAATAACAAAGAGAGACAGAGGGACAGAGATGAAGGAGGAACAGACATGCCCCACGGCCGGAGGGCACCAGCACGAACGAGCAGGGTTTGGGTACCATTGCACATTGGGAGGCGGCGTGCTGGGCCCTGGTTTGGAATAGGAGGCCCTGATTCTAGCGCCAAGAGATAGCAGAGTCCACAGCTTAGGAAGTAGGTTGCAATGACCAGATAGAGTTCAAGTTTCACCCTCCCCACATACTGGAGGTTTATAATATTGAACTACTTAAACCTCTGGGCCTCCATTTCCTCATCTGTAAACTGGAGATCCCAGTGTAATACACAAAGATCCTTACCTCACAGATTTGGGGGAATATATGTATATTAAAGTCTTAGCACACCATAAGCACTCTATAAATTCTGAGTTTCATTATTCTAAGTCTAAACCAAGATGTGACCTTGAGCAAATTGATTGCTCTCTCTGTGCCCAGGTTTCCCCATCTCTGAAGTAAGAAGAGGTAGCTGCCAGGGTTTCCAAGTTCCCCTTCTCACACAACCTCTTCTCCCCATTACCGGGTCCGTGGTTCTTGGTGGCTGCTTCCAGCGAATGGTTTCTCTCCTTGGCAGGAGGTGTCCACTCTGTCTTGATTTCATTTAGCCACAGTCAGAGCCAGTAAATGAATTGCTTCCCTCCTCTCGGCTGACACCAGGAAGCAGCCGGCCTGACAGCTCCCCGGGAGGGATTGATCGGAAGATGTCTGATTTTGAAACGGACTGGAGGACCGCTCTGGGATGTTGCACCTGTTATCATTCCAGGTCAGGGCTGGTGGTCAGGAGCTGCTGCCCCACACCCTGGTCTTGCTGTGGCTGTCAGGGACAGCGAAGAGCAGACAGGTCTGTGTGCTATGCAGGAGGCCCCTGGGCCCCAGGGGCCGGCCCCTCGCCGGGCACTGTCCCCCTCCCACCTCTTCCTAGGCTTCTTGATAAACATCCACTTACCTCTGAGGTTCAGCCTGGGCACTTCCGTGTCTGGGAGCTCACTACCTCCCCACGTTTGAACAGTCTTAGAGATAGCCGTTCGGCCTGCTGATGCGGATAAACGGTGACAGCGATGACATACAGCCCTTATTTTGGTACAAAATGTGTTAGGAAGGTGATATAGCTTAGAAAGATTTCAAGTTCTTTGTTGTTAAGAAGTAGGCGAATAGAGGCAGTAAACCTGGAATTAGCATCCCCTGGTCACGCGATGCCCCCGCAACTGTGCATCCTCCGGGTACTGCAGGGTCACCAACACCTAGGCCTGTTTTCCCCGACAGGCGGTTCTCTGGGGAGTGGGGGAGTGTGTGCCTTGCTCTGTTGTTTTTGCAGGTGACTAACAAATGTTTGCTCGATGAATATAGATTACACTCTGTCACTTCACTACGTGTGGCCCTCAATTTTTAAATGAAATTAAAATTATTATCCCAGTTTTATATACTTTTCAAAAAGCTAAGTGGTATTTCAAAGCTTCTAGCTGAAGAAAGCTGTGCTTCTCTTCCCCGGCCCCAGGCCTGCTTGCTTGAGCAAATCGTTTTTAACTCTTTTTTCTGTACTTTTCTACTCCATATTTTTAAATGAGATGATCATACCTCTATTTTCTGACTTTTCCCATTTTAAACATTATCTATTGGCGTTGGGTGATAGAATTAACTTTCTGATGTACATACGTACACACATTTCTTCACCCACCCTCCCATTGCAGTTCTATCACAAGTTTTGGTAATGTATCAATATTTCGTGTTTAAACAAAGGTAACAATTTGAATATTGTTCACAGTTGGGCCATGTAATGTACTATGATTGCATTTCCTTTCTTCTACAACTTTAATTTTTTCCATACTTAAAAATTGCCTCTTATTTTATTTGCTTAGTTTCCTGTATTCTTATCATTAATTCACCTCTCAGTTCTCCAAAGGCGCGGTAAAAGCCCTCCAGGTAGGGGGAGGGAGAGCAGGCCGTTGCGTTTTGTCCGTGGAGCCACCCCCCTGTGGCTCTCTCTTCTGCTTCAGTTGGGACTGGGGTCTCCACGTCCCTTGTGTCGCTACGGCCTGCACCTCCCTCCAGCCTCATCCGGGTTTTTATGTCTTAGTTTTGGGACCTCTCCCCTCTGCTGGCTCTCGTGTCTTGCACAGCACTTCCTTCTCCTTCACTCTTTCATTGTGGTTGGACCCAACGTCCAACCGAGTCTATGACCTCGGTTCTTTCCAGCAGCCTCGCCCTCCAGGGAGACTGGGGTGTGTGATCACCGAGACTTTTCTGCGGCTCCGGTGAATGAAGCATCTTGCTGCTTCTAGCTTAGGCCTTATTGATACTTGGAGATGGAGGAAGCTGAAGTCTAAGTCATTTCACCGGTTGTTCATTTGTTTTTTCTTTTCCAGAGTTTCCTTGAAACCTCTTGTTTGCTGTCTCCTCTTTTATTTTCCCCATTTTTTGTGTGTACTGAACCTTTAAAAACCTCTTTAGTATAATTTTAGTAATGTTTTTGAGAAGAAGCCAAGATGGGCTGGAAGTACAAATTGATTTATTTTAAGAATGTTTAATGAATGTAAGTGTTGATCCTTTAGGTGGTATTCTGAACGAGGAACAATTGTCTTAGCCTTAATTTAAAATTCAGGAGCCAATGGGTAGCTTTTCGCTTCCAAGTTTTCTTCCTTTTCTTGGAAATCCATACTTGGGGTGAAAAGCATTAGGGACCACATCTGTTCATGGCCAACGATCTGAGGAAAACTAAGGAACATGATGTTCAGTTATCTGTTACCACAGCAGTGCTGTGTTGTAAATGCCCACGAAGCCTCAGAGGCATCCAGTAACTGCTCCTGGCTTCAGTGTGAGTCCCGCTGCAGCCGGCCAGGAGGCCGTGCTGTGCTGGGCCGGGTTGTCTCACGGGTCTGGGGCTGGCTGGCCCTCAGCTCACCGGGAATGCTCTCCTCTTGGTAACTGGGGTAACTGGGTGTGGGGGCCACTTTCCTCGCAAGTCCCCTCCACCCCGTGTGCCATGGATGAGAGTATCCTGAGACATGATCTGCTTGGGGAGGAGAGGTGGCCAGTTTCCCAGAGGAAAAAGGCCTTGAGCAGTGGCCAGTTTCTCAGGGGAAAAAAAAAAGCATTGGGCCCCTTCTCCAGGAGCTTTTATTGGGTTGTAATACACAGGAATACAGGGCGGCAAGGATCAAATAGTAGGTAACCTTTCAAAGAAATCTGAGGGCTTAGTATGAGTCAGAGTGTCAGAAACAGAGTTTTAGGGTTTCTTGCTTGAACCTTTAACATATGAATGAAAGCACTCTTAGCAGAGCAGATTTCACAGGTTTATCTGGAAGCCTTTGTGAAGCCAGATTTTCCCCAGGGACACACTAGCAAGGCAAGGAGCTGCACCCCTTCCCATCAGGTATTCAGGCTTAAGGGGATTAGAGCCAGGAAGGGCTTCTCCCAGAGGGCATGGGAACTCGGGCTATGTCAAAGCCGGGGGTGGGGGGGTGGGGTGGTGGTGAGAGTCCATTGCTCTTTGTTACAGCCCCTCCAGTCCTTCCATGAAGGCCTCCCAAGTGGTCGTTTCTGGCCTAGGTTGCCCCTCCTCTGAGGGGTCTTACCTGTCAAGGACTTCCGACCATGCTTTGGGGACAGGGAGGAAACTGAGGCAGCATTTGCTGCTAGAGACAAGCTTTGTCTCCTGCGGCTCCCATTCCAGAGGTCACTGACTCATCCTTAGCCGCAGGGGGTAGAGTTACAATTCCTAGAACCAGGCAGAGCTGTCCCCAACAACTGGGTTCCAGTCCTCAGGTCTGTCATCCTCCAGCAGGCTAGAGTAAGCATCTGCTCATGCCTGTGATGAAGCTCAGGCTTCCTGAAGCTCCAACTGAAAAATGATAATCTGTTATTTCTGCTGAATTCTACTGGCCATGCAGTCACAAGCAAGGCCAGCCGACTTATGGACGAGGACGTGCTCTCTAGCTCTTTGGTGAGAGGAATGGCAAAGTCAGGTGGCCATGGCTGTGAATATGGGTATGTGTGTGTCACTCTACGATACCACCTGAATGAGGAATTCTCTGGTCGAAATCTGCTGTTACAATGTAATGGGTTGCTTGACCTTATCATCTGATTTCTCGTGAACTTTGCCTGCATCTGGCACTACTGGGATAACATCACACACGGTAAAGTGCTGCGGGGACAGAGCAAGCTGACGGCTCTGACCTTCAGCTCCCCTGCTGGTCCTGGTCTCATAGAGGGGATGCCTTGGGATTTTTAAAAATCCAGATTACTGACTAGCTTAAAAGAAAACCCACCCCGGTCCTTCCCATAGGGGAGTCTCTTGGGTTTTTCCCATAAGGTCTCCACACTCCCATGCCAGAACCCACCTTTTAAAAAATCTGGATGTAACTCAGGGCCCCGAACTCTGCTAGAAGGGCAGGCACATATCTGACCTTCCGCTCACATCCGGGATTCTCACGGGGATATTCAGTACTTCAACAGAGAGCATTTCAGGTGAGGCCTGTGCGGATACTCCTGGTCTCTCAAGCTCACTCCCCCGTCCCACCCTCCACGGAACACTCAGGGGGGTTTTCTTTCTTTTAGACTGAGTGGGGCTGATGGTGTTTGGAAGGAGCCAGGGTCTGCTGCCTTGACCCCAGCGGTGAAGTGGGGGTGATTGGAGCTTCCCGCACAGGGTGCTGTGAGGATCAGAGAAGTGACGCTCATCGTGAGCCCTTGAGAAGTCCTACCTCCTGTTTTATTCCTACGGCTCCCTGTTGACTGACTTGTCCTGGCTGCTCCCTGCTGCTCTCTGGGGAGGCTGGCTCACCTTCATGCCTCTCCTGTGCTTTGCTCCCTGGCATCTGGCTCGGGCTGCCCCACCACTTCTGCTCTTGGGGCTGAACTCCAGCCCAACACACAGGTCTGAGATCTTAGCTGCCCCTGGCCACTCCCTCGCACCTGCAGGGCCACCTCACACCTGGGAGGGGAAGTGCCTCACTCATTCCCATTGGGTCACCATGCGCTGTCCTGGGTGGGTTTGACCACCTGCTCCATGTTCTATTCCAGACTTGACCCCAGGGTGGGCCCTTAGAAAGATTCCTTGCCCCAAGGTGTCTCCTAATTAAAGAAAGAAAGACCTGCAAGTCATGTTTCTCTCATATAAATGTATTTGTTGAGGAAAATGATGACTCGGAAAGAGGCATTGTTCTTTGAAAACAGAGAGGAGGAAGTTCAGCAGAACCTCAGTGGCCACATCTGTGCCAGAGCTGGGGGACAAAAATGCCTCTGTGCATTCCACAGGCCCCACAGGTCCAAGAGCCACGGCCTGGGTGCTCAGGCAAGTGAGACCCCAAGCAAGCACCTCCTCCCTTGGACGTGGCTTCCTTCCCCCAGGACAGGAGAGCCAGGGCCCAATCATTGTATCTTAGTGCAGATAAGACTGCAGTCCCCTTAAATTTGTGAAGGAAATGGTAGGGTTTGGAGCAGGCCCAGGGAGGTACAGCCTGGCAGAAGGGGCGGTGGGAGGTGGGCGACGGGCCAGGCCCAGCCTCCTCCAGGGACACCCAGGTTTATGTGTTGGGAATGTATCTTTCCATCCAAACAGTGTCAACATTATTATGATCTGTGATACTAATGCTAGCTACGATGTGTTAATCACTAGCAGGTGCCAGGCAGTGTGCTCAGCCTTGTATACATGGCCTCATTTTATTTTCATACCTTCCCTATGAAGCAGTAATTACTATTTCCATTTTATAGTTTATAGGTCAGGTAACTTGCCTGCTGTTATGCCCTAATTAGTATAGCTAGCAGAACGAGGGATCAGACCCAGGATACGGGTTCAGGGTCCTTAATCCTGGTGGGATTTCCATGGCTCAGGCTCTGGGCTAGAAAGCCTGGAGCGCAGGGGTGAGGGAATACCCACCCACAACCCTAGAGATTGTCATTCAAGGCCTATTCTAACCATCATAACTAGGTAGCAATAGACAGCCATCGGAGTTTCAAACAGGGCTGGGGGGCAATCCAAAGAGGCTTCCTGGAGAAGCAGGCATTTAAGATGGACCATGAAGGAGAAGGTTTTCAACAGTAGAGAAGAATTCGAGGCAGACAGCATGCCTCTGTGGGATGCTAGGGGGGAAGATTGCAGAAGGCAGGTGTTGTTTAGCCACATGTTTCATGGTATATTTTGGTTGAAATGTGGCATGGAGAGAAGACTGGTGAGAGGCTGGAAAGCTAGATTGAGGCCACAGTGATGATAGAATTGAATGTCAGGACAAGGAACCAGGAACTGGGCAACAGAAAGGGCACAGCCACAGTTGGGAGGCTGTGAGCAGAGTCAACAAAAATTGGTTATAAGTTTGGAACTTCATTCTGTGCTGTAGAAAAATTGGAAAAAGAACAGATACTGACGATACCTAACCATAGTTGTTCAGATAGGACTGAGGAAACCTAAAATATTTTGAAGTTTTTTTTTGTTCTGTTTTTGTGAAGGAGCTGAGTATCCCTAGGCCAGAGATGTGAGCAAACCTCTCTACAGGGCAGGTTGGAAAGATAAGTGACCAACTCCTTTCTAACTCACTCAGACTTCCTACTTGCAAAACCTCCCCAAACTCTGCCAAGAAGACAGCTTCTCAGCCCACACTTACCAACTTAAAATGTTTACTCATGAACAAAAAGTCAGGTGCCCCAGGGTTTCTGGGTGGAGGGAGACAGCTCCTCTTGAAATGATTCAGTCTGGGCCTCCACTGGCCACATGGTCCCTTCATTTTCAGTAACAGTCACTGACACTGCTGATTTGCCTAGTGTCACCTGCAAATGCCCTGGTTCCTGATGCTGCTGTGGCCTCAGCTTAAGCTTCCAAGTCAGATTTGCAGCTGGGCCATTGCCTCAGCCACTTGGCCAGGGTGGTGGCAGGGAGGGGAGGCTGCTGACCGGGAGGAGGCCTTGGGCTCCACTCCTGCCTCAGTCATGACACTCACCGTGTGACCTTGGCCAGCCCCTTTCTCTGTCTGTGCAACTGTCTCCGCACCATGACCTGCGAGGGACTGCCCTTGCTCTGGACTTCCAGAAACACCCATTTCTGTTCCCACTTCAAAGGTCTTATCATCCGAGCACCCTTGCTATTAGTCAGTAAATATTTCCTTTGAAATGACTCACTTTTAAAAACATACCAACTGATGTCATTTTACCATTTCTATAAGTGATGCATCACTTGCTATAAATGGACATTGAAGTCTGCTATTCCAAGAGTAAATACACCACTGGAGACCAGTGCTGGTACCCTGCTGGGCCGCGAACGCACCACCTGGCAGCTCCTCAAACACCACGCACACTGGAAGCACCTGGGGAACGTCCTGATTCTGGGGGTCTGGGGCAGGGCCTGAGACTGCATTCCTAACAAGCTCCCCAGAGGTGCTGCTGGTCCAGAGTCCCCACTTTGAGGAACAAGTCCGTAGGGTTTTCTGGGCCTTATTCTATTCTCTGGGGTAAGGCAAGAAAGCCAACAAAAACACAGCAGCAACTCCTTCAGAAAACATTTGAAGTGAAATGCAGAGACCCACATCCAAACTTAGAAACAAAGGCTTAATATAAGGGGCAATCTAGAGAGATGTTATTTCTTTTCTCCCAAATGTATATTTACTTCATTTTTATGCAGTTAGAATTTTTGTTGACTCTGCTCACAGCCTTGCAACTTTGACTATCCTCCAAGCCTCCCTCCTCCAAACACTTAATTCAAAGACTTGAGCATAAAAAATAATTCCAGCTGGGCTCTTGATCATAAATCCTGCAGCCTTCCTCACAGCCTGGGCCAGACTGTTGTGGAGAGACAGAGCCAGGGCTCTGGCAAGTGAGGCTGTTGAGGGCTTTGCCTCTTCTGCCCTCCAGCAACACTCACAGTCAGAACCACACGCCAGCCACTGACTCACTGTGGCTCTGTGTGTTCATGTCATGTTTCCCAGATTGTCAGAGGCTCTAGTTGTAGATGGTGGGGATGCCTGGGGGAGGGAGGGGAGTGAGGCTGCTCCTCAGAGATGAGGACACCAGGGGCCCCTGACCAAGTGATATCTGAATCCAGGACAGGCAGCATTGACTTTGTAGGAGGTATGAAGGGGGCTGTTTGTGGTGGCTCTGTGGGGGCTTGGTGGACCACCCTTGCACTCCTTTTCTGAAGAAAATGGGCTCCAATTGAATGCAAAGGCACGTCCCCTTCAGAGTCATTCCTAGAGCCCAGATGACCTCCCTTCATGTCCAGCTGTTAGCAGGTCACTGAGGGCCTGCCGCCCAGGAAGTCTTGGTCTACTTGACAAAATCGAGTGCAATCTGCGTTGTGCATCTACTAGGCCCAGGTGCTCTAGGGAAGGAGAGGGAAGCCAGGGCTGAGGGAGACCAGGGACAATTGCTAGAGGAACATGAATGTTATGTGCCGAGCAGAGGCATGACTGGGGGCTTCCTGTCGGCCTCCTACCTCCTGCTCTCACTCAGCTCATCCTGCACTGAGCAGAGGAGAGACACAGTAGAATTCCATCTATCCTAAAAAACACAGGCAAGGATTGCCTTTCTTTCACTCTGTGAGCAGAGATGACAAGAGTTCATGTGCAGAGAAACTTCAATCTTTACGAAAAAAGAACATAATGTTCTCTCAAGTCAAGTCATTCTCTTAACAACTTGCCTGGGCTCCTTATTGTTGCACCATGAAGTAAAAATGTCATAAAGCCTATAGGGACTCATTCAGGATTTGAATCTGTCCTTGTCCGATTCCAGACCCCAAGTGTGTCCCTAAGTGATGGGCGAGGCTCCTACATCTGTGAGAGACCAAAATGTATGACTGCTTTCTGTGCTTGGCCAGTGGAACAGCTGTGTCAGAAGATCAGTTCTCCCATGAGGCTGGAGTATCTGGAGTGTTCTGCTTCAAGGAGGCAGGAGAGATGGGAAGAGGCACAAGAGGGGAAACCAGCCCGGGAATCACAAGCCCCTACTGCTGACTGTCCAGTGTGAGCCCCTCCATCTTCACGGAGCATTCATATCATGGCGATGGCTTCCATACTGAGTCCCTAGACCATGCTGAGTACCTGACACGCATTTTATCACCTTAGTTCTCCAACAACCCAGTGAGGTGGGTTTTGCTAATTCCAATGTTTAGAGAAGCAGACTGAACAAATAAACTCAAACATGTTTAGGGCTCAAGTTCCTGTTTTTGCTGCCAGGACCTGCTGTCTGTTTTATTTGAGGCTTAGGACAATCCTAGGAGGTAGACATCATTAGTCCCATTTTAGAGAAACTGAAGACAGAACTTGGAGAAGTTAAGTGACTTTGCCTAGTAGGCGAGTGGCCGAGTAAAGACCAAATGCCATTCTCTACATCTGACCAGGATTTCCCCTTGTATTTCATCAACAATTTTCAAGAGTCCATGGTTTATATGCTTTCTAAAGGGCTTGTCCTTATGATTGAAACTAGCCTGGACTGGGCATCAACAGGTCAGGGTCTCAGCCTGACTTTACCAGTAGTTGGCTTATGTGACGATGACTAGCCAGCTTCTCTGTATGGGCTGTGTTCACCTTCAGAGTTTCCTTCAGCATTAGAATTCTGCCCTTTCTTTACATTAAAAATATAATGCATATCTATTGTGAACATGATCAATAATACAGAAACATAAAAAGTAAAAACAAATAACAAAAAGCTAGGTCATCATCTTTTTCCTTGTAGAGGCAGCAATTGTTACTAGTTTGGTATTTCCTTCCAAATTTTGTGCTCTCTCTTTCTTTCTCTCCAAAAATAAACATACATAGGTTTATTATTCTACAATTTATCTTTTCACTTAAAATGTTTTAGTGATCTTCCCATGCTATCTTACAGATACGCTTTATTTTTTTTTAAATGATATACATTGGACATAATTCCTCATCAGTAGATCCTTCTCCTTCTTTAAAATTATAGTTTTCATAGTATGGACAAATATAATTAATTCATTTGAACACTTAAATTATTTCTATTTTTGATATTATAAACAATGTTTAAACAAGCACCTGTGTACATATCTCCTAACTAATGTGTGGACACATTTCTTTAACATACATTTTTAGAATTAGATCTGCCAGATCAGTCAACACACACACTTAAAACTTTGAAAGATGTGCCAAGTCACTCTCCAATGAGTCAGTTGACCTCCCCGTTCACAGTACCAGCCAGCAGCCTGAGGATGTTTGCGTTTGCCCCCTTTGGGCCTGAGTAGCATGTGCAGGTGTTCTAAGGTTCATATTTCACAGGAGACAGCAGAACCTCGGTGAGTGTCTCAGTGTCACACTGGAGCTGGGGGCAGTGCTGGAACCAAAGCCCCAGGCCTCAGACCCTGATTCCAAATGCTCTGCAGCCCTGGTCTGGGGGTTGTGGCGGAAAGAACTCTGACTCTGAGGTCAGAACTGCCGAGTTCAAATTCTTGCCATGCAGCCCGCCATTGCTGTGACTTTGGCCAAGATACTTAATCTTCCCAACTTCAGTTTCTTTCTCTATGAAATGAAGATGGCAACGCTATCAAGGAGGCTCTGTTGGGAGGGTTAAGTGAGAATGTATATAAGGGTCTGCCCCCTAAAAAGTGTTCTCTAACCTCTCCTCCCTTCTGCGGACTGAGAATTCTACTGCACTCTAGAACTCCTCTGCATTCTTCCAAGAAGGCAACTAAAAATTAGTGCTGAATATTGTTGAAAGGCTAGAATTTTGGAAGGTTTTGTATTTGTTTAGAAGTTACAAAAAGAGCTCTTTTCTGATGCACCAAGAACCAGAAGTATGGTCCTGAATGTTCAAGGGAATGTTCAAGCTCAAAGAGACTTCGAATTGTTTTTGATATAATTATGAAAGTGATTTTAGCAGAGGCTAAGTGGACTCTCAGCTTAAAACAGCTCTAGGGGCAAACACATTTCTCCGTGGGTTCACCAGTGGGTCATCCCCATTATTTGTAACCTTACAGTGCTTTGGGGTACAGGGTAATATGAGAAGTAACCGACTATTTCTGAAAAATGGCCACAATCATTCTCCTCACTGTGTTTGGGACTTTGGGGACTCCATTTCCACACTGGCTCAGAACTTGTTCATGTGACTTTCTTTGGACAATGGAACTTTAGCAAAGATGACAGAGACCTGAAAAGAACTGGAGCATTAGAGCTTGTCTTCCCCTGTAGTCACGGAGCACTGAGTCCACCATGCAAATAAGCCTGAGCTCACATTGTTCAAGAGACTGCAGGGAAGATAACTGAGCTTCCCCAGCCAACAAATCACCAGGTGTATGGGTGAGGCTCAGCCAGCACCAGCCAAACCATCAGCTGGCCACAGATCAGCCAAAATGGCCTAAGCCAAAATAACCTAGGCAACCTACAAAATTATAAGAAATGATTAATGTGCTTATTTAAAGCCATTACATTTGGGGATGGCTTATTTATAATCCAAGCTAACTGATGAAAATATTTATTGAATGGATATCTGGATGAACTAGTATCCCAGGGTTAGAAAAAACACCCTTGCTCTAGTGTACAAAAAATGTATCAGCACCATGGACAGAGGCGCAGGATCGCTGATGTCTTTGAGCCAAGCTCTGCATATGCCAAGCCCCGGGCTGTGATGAGAACAGTGGCTCAGGACACAGGGTGAGACAGAAGTATTAAAGAACATGCCCCTGATATGAGTGCTAGTGAGTCTTGCCAGACACGTATTAACTCAAGAACCCTCTCTCAGCCCCAGACGTAGTGCATGGTTGCTTACTCTATGAGAACATGTGAAAGGCTACAGGGCAGTTGCCAGAGCCTGGCCCCTGTTGTTTCTGTCGCCTACTGTGTGATGCACAACAGTATGAAGGAGCATGTGCAAGGCTAGTTCCATGTCTGAGGAGAGCTCCCAGTCTCAGACAAACCGGGAGTGTTGGTCAGTCAACTGTCTCCCTATGTTCAGGCAAATGGGAGGCTGGAGGAAGAGGACAGGGAAGGCAGGGGACTGAGCTGATGGCTGCCTGCCTAAGACTTTCTAGAAGATAATTTTCACTCAGTTTCCTAACTGCCTTCTCCAGCCTTTGCTCAAAGCCTGGCTTACCATTATTATCCTGGGGGAAGTCAGGGTTTGTGTCAAGGGAAACTTGGGTCTGTAATTTCATAATAACAATAATCTCTTGTTTTGTAACAGTGCCTATACTTTCTTAAATCCGCTCATAGTCACATATTATGTAATCTGGCTCAATCCTCACAACCCTATTGGAGAAAAGTAGAGGATACAAATATATTCCCATTATCCTGTCATTTCCTCCCCATTTATTCTCTAACTGTGTGAGCCAAGCTAGAGAGAAGCAGTCACAAGAGCAGAGACCAGAGTCCAGAATTCTGGATTCCCTATATCCTGAGAGTCTTTCTAACTACGTAAGTGCCCTTAGGATTCACAGGACATGAAATGGATTGTCTCGCCCTTATGTTAAAATTAGAGGTCAGGACTACAGTCTTTAAATCCTTTTAAACTCTGAATTTCTAGAAATCTATGAAGACTGAGGAGAGTGAGGCCCTTTGTTCGCTGTATGGGATGCAATTCGGGAATCCTCCCTAAACTGGTGCCCGCATCCCTGGTGTTTGTGCTGGCGGGACCTTTCAGAGTGAGCACAGATGGTAATTCCCACTTGCTGCACATTCAGGACAGTCTGGGTCTTATGGGCTGGATGGGGAGTTCAGGGGAGGGGATGCCCAGGTGATTCATAGGCTCATGTGACTCACCCACAGGAAGGGCAGGACCTTGGAGTTGACTGCATCCCAGGCCTCAGATGCACCCAGGCCTCTCCCCTCATCCCTGTGCCACTTCCCTCTGCACTGCAGTTTCAGTCACCCAGGCCAGCATTTCCCACAAGGCTTTACCCCCAGAAAGGAATGGGCTCTTTACTTATTTCAATTTGAAAATACTGACTCCTACAGCCAGACCAGTGGGAATGGTGTGATGGGTAGCATCCTACAGAGCTGCATGGCTGGAGTTGGGGTAGGAATATTTCCCCCAAAATGGGGAGTCATCATCAGGAGAGGAGAGATGGAGAGCAGATAAAGCAGGTGGCACTCACTGCAGGGCTTTCCTCTCCACTTTGGGGTTGAGGAGCAAATGCAGAGAGCTCAACCCCAGGGTCTAAGGTTTGATGATCAGGAAGCTGGAGCTGGGATTTGAACTGGACAGTCTGATTCTAAAGCCCATGATCTTTCCAATATAACTTCCTACCTATATTTCATTCTCACATATGGTGTCAGGGGTATGGAACACATGACTTCTTTGAGCCAGACCCAGCATAGGACTGTGGCAGGTGTGGGGACACATCCGTATCTAAGGGAGTTCTTAGTAAGGCAGCACTGTGCCTCACTAAGAGTTCTGGGCTGGGGATCCAGAGACGTGTGTATTAGTTTAGCTCTCCACTGCCTTGCTGGGTGACCTTGAAAAAGCCACTTTCTTCCTCTGGGTTTTACCATCTTCTCTGCCAAATAGAGATGACCATCCCTGAGTCCTTCCCATAGGCATTGAGAGGAACTAATGAGATAATTCTGTGAATGAGCTTTCAAAAGCTGAAAAGCCCACACAGATGTGAGGATAATTCTTATGATCCTGGGCCCCACAGGATTAGCTTAAATTTATGGCAACAGGTGGGATGAGGGCTAACAGAAATGTCCAGATGTCTAGCAGCCCTGCTCAAATAATGCCATGCAACCTGCTTTGCAGAGTGGCTCCCCGATTTATTTATTTATCAGAGCAACTCAGGCTTGGCTTCTTGACTCTTCCTTGAACTCCCGTCACCTCTCTCCCTGTTGCCCTGGGTCAGAGGCCAGGTTCCTTTTATGAGACTGCAAGGCTGGCCACACAGTTCATGCTTCCTCTTTTATTTTTTTCTCCCTCAGGCCAAGAAACAAGACACTGAACGTCTTTTTCTTGGGACTACCGCATCTTGCATACTTATTCATTTCCTGGGGGAGGAAGCACAGTCTGATTCCATGGGAGGCCATGAGGGGAATCACATGAAAAGAGGATTCTGTTGGCAGAAACTCTTAGAGACCCCTGGGTAAAGTGAAAATAACTGTTTTAGTTTCATAATGCAGGGCCCCTCAGAGCCTTTAATCCATTAATGAGTTTTATACATCATCAAGAAGGGGATATAACGGCCACATGTTTCTGCTTCTTCTTTTTTTTTCTTTTTTGTTTGACTTTTTCACTCTGACAGTATTTCTGGGATTCTCAAAGTTGTGCTGAACACACTTAGAGAAAGAGTGACCCAGTGTCATACCCTGATTTTACAGATGGGGACAGGGAAGACCAGACAGGGCAAGCCAAGACCTTGCCCTTTTCGCTTGCCCTCGGGCTCCTTCCCGAGCACCACCCCACTCACACCCACCCCAAGGAACTCTCTCTGATTCCAAGAGAGTCCACGTTGCTTTCCAGTTTGGAGGTCCTTGGAAAGCAGAGAATTATACTTCCCTGGTAAAATACCCAGGATAAGAGGGAGTGTGAGTTTGAATGTGGTCAGAAATACTGGGTGTGGGGAGAACATTTGATTTGCATCTTTACTGAGGACCAGACAAGAAGAAGTGAAGTAAGAAAACCCCAGGATAGGAACTGGGTTCTGCTCATGGGTCATAGGTTACCAATGGCTGTTTGTTCAACAACTACTTGGTGACAGCCTGACGTGGCCTCTGACAAGTTGAGAAGCAACCCAGGAGCTATACAAGGTGTGTGTTCTTAGGCCCACATGAGTAGTACTGGCGGTGAGGGCAGAGTGGTTTGCAATCAGGAGGGTGAGAATGATCGCAGCTTCCAGTATTGAGCACCCGGTGGGCTCCACGGATGACTAGAGCAGCTTTGCACATATTTAACCATCTCTTTCTCACCTCAACTCTGTGATGTAGGTGCTGTTACTATCGTTGCAATATTAGGATGAAAACAAAGCAAGAAAAAATTAAGGAGCTAGACCAGGGTTGTAGGGCTTATGAGTGGGAGAGCCAGAACGGATTTCTCCCCAGCAGGCAGCTGACTGCAGAGCCAGCACTTTTAAACCACAATGTTCTACTACTGCTATGGAGTATTAGAAGGTGTTGGGAAGTGCTTCTCTGATTGGCTATAAAAGCCATGGAGATGCTCCATGGATTATTGACATTAGACCTGGAATAAGTCTCATCAGTCATTTAGTCCACTCTTTTCATTATAAATGATAAAGAACAGGCTCAGGTAGGACATCAGTCTGACCAAGGTCAACAACTTCTGGCCATACTGGACTTAGTGGAATTCAACTTCCTGGCAACAGTGGGAACTGTGGTAGGCTCCTTTCCCTGGAGTCAAACCCCAGCCTTCTTGTCTCCCTCCCCACAGTATCTCTCAGCCTCACCTGGCCATACCTGCCCCATCTGGCATCCTGGATCCAGTGTTCATTGAGTCCCACACCCAAAAAATGGCCTCAGGGTCAGGCTGCCCCACCCCTGAAAAATAGAACTGACCCTTCCAACCCCATCTCCTCCATCCATGCCTATCTGTTGATTCGATTTTAAAAAGAAAAACAATGACAAGAACTGAAACACTTTAAAATGATTTTGAGATCAAATGACTTCCCACAAACACAATAAATTATTAAGATCCCTGCATCGATACCCTTTAGCCATTACGGGTTTTTCCAACTCAATAAACAAGATTTCAGGCTCTGTCCCTCCCACTTCCCTTCCTCAGTACAGGAGGACATGGACTGCTTCCAACACAGCCCATATTAAGCTGCGCAGGTTGGCGGATCTTTAATCTTGCCAAACACATGTTGAGAAGAATGAAACCAATTTTGTTTAGGAAACTAAGAGCTGAACTCAGCTGGAAATTAGCTATTTGGGTAATCTTGCCTCTTGTTCTGACCAAGGAGGCCATGAAGCTTTAAAGTGTAGCCCTTGAATGACCCAGACTCATTGGGTCCAAGGCGAAAGAGAGGGATGGAGGCCTCATTGGGAATTCCTGCTTCGAGTCCTTTTGATTCTCTCTTTTCAGCACAGAAAGCGGCTCCAATCCGGGCTGCTTATGGACCAAAGCTAATCTGGATGTAATTCCCCTACCAGCTCGCTTCACCCTTAGCGACACATAAATACAGATTAAAGAGTTATATAAATACAATTTTCTATTAATCAGTGCAAATCCAGCTACTGCAGGACATAGATTTCAGCTTTTATGTGAGGGATTTTCTTTTTTAAGTTCCATTTACAAAATGCAAGTCCTGTTCCTGTAATTTCTAATGCTAATGGCCATGGGGTGGCTGAGAGGTGTCACAGTTCCCAGGAATGTGCCCCACAGTGGCCCCAAGTCCTCAAGTTCTCAGCAGGAGACTTGGAACCACAGACAATACACATCTCTACACGGGGTGAAAAGAGTCTGGGCTTGGGGCCAGTCATTTCGGTTTCAATTCTGACCTGGTGCTTGACTGGCTGTGTGGCCTAGGACATGTTATCTAACCTTTCTGAGCTGCAATTTCTTCATTTTTAAGAAAACGATGAGACCTAGCTTTGGGGGTGTGCTACAGATTAAAGACTGTGTTTGAAATTGTGTGGTGTGCAGAAGGGATTGGCCTGAAATATTTGAAGTGATCAAAAGCAAGGAACTATAACTAAGACTACTTCACCCAGCAAGGTCATCATTTAAAATTAAAGGAGAAATAAAAAGCTTCCCAGACAAGAAAAAGCTAAAGTTTGCTGCCACCAAGCTAGAATCACAGGAAATGTTAAATGGACGTTTTTAAGAAGAAGAAAGAAAAAAAGAGACACATAAAATATATAATGGCAATAAATACATACATATTAATAATTACTTTAAATATAAATGAGTTAAATGCTCCAACCTAAAAACACAGGGTAGCTAAGTAGGTAAGAAAACAAGGCCTGCCCTGACTGGAGTAGCTCAGTGGATTGAGTGTGGGCCTGTGAACCAGAGGATCATGGTTCAATTCCCAGTCAGGGCACATGCCTGAGTTGCAGGCCAGTACCTAGCAGGGGATGCATGAGAGGCAACCATACATTGTTATTTCTCTCCCTCTCTCCTTTCCCTCTAAAGATAGCCAAATAAAATCTTAAAAAAAAAATAAGACCCATATATATGCTGTCTACAAGAGATCTACTTCAAATAGAAAGACACACACAGACTGCAAGTAAAAAGATGGAAAAAGATATTTCATGCAAATAGAAATGGAAAAAAACTTGGGGTAGCAATACATATATTAGACAATATAGACTTTTTGAAAAAGGCTATAATAAGAGACAAAGAAACACATTACATAATAATAAATGAATCAATGCAACAAGAGGATATAACCTTTGCAAACATTTATGCACCCAATATAAGAGTACCTAAATATATACAGCAAATATTGATGGACACAGAGAGAGAGATCAACAGTAATACAGTTTTAGTAGGGGACTTAATAACCCATTAAAATCAATGGATAGAGATTCCAGACAGAAAATCAAAAAGAAAACAGGAGTCCTAAATGACACACTAGGCCAGATAGATTCAATTGATATCTTCAGAGCATTTCACCCCAGTGCATCAGAATATACATTCTTTTCAAGTGCACATAAAACATTTTCTAGGCTAGACCACATGTCAGGCCACAAAACATGTCTCAATAAATTTAAAAAGATTGATATTATATGAAGCATCTTCTCTAACCACAATTACAAGAACAAAACTGAAAAACACACAAACACATTTAATAACACAAAATAACATGTTTGTAAACAATGAATGGGTTAAAAATGAGATAAAAAAAGCCTAAAGCTATCTTGAGACAAATAAAAATGAAAACACAGCAACCCCAAATTCATGAGATGCAGGAAGAGCAGTCCTAAGAGGTAAATTCATAGCATTACAGGCCTACCTCAAGAAACAAGAAAATTCTCAAATAAACAATCTAACCTTACACTTAAAGGAACTAGAAAAATAAAAACAAACAAAGCCCAGAGTGAATAGAAGAAAGAAAAGAATAAATATCAAAGCAAAAATAGTCTAAAATAACATAATACAAAGAGATTAATAAAACCAAAAATTGATTCCTTGAAAACATAAACAAGATTGATAAACCTTTAGCAGGACTCACCAAAAATATAGAGAACCTAAATAAATCAAATCAGAAATTAAAGGGAAATAATAACCAATGCCACAGAAATACAAAGGATTACATTAAAATATTACAACTATATGCCAACAAATTGGACAAACTATAAGAAATGGATAAATTTCTAGAAACATACAATTCCCCAAGACTGAATAAAGAAGAAGCAGAAAATCTAAACATATCAATTACAACCAACAATATCAAAGCAGTAATAAAAAAAAAAACTCCTAACAAAATCTTGTACCAAATAGCCTCACAAGAGAATTTTATCACGCATTAAAAAATAAACCTCACAATCCTAACACATCCTTTTCAAACTATTTTTTAAAAAAGTTGAAAAGGAGGGAAGACTTCGAAGCTCATTTTACAAGGACAACATTATTCTAATTCCAAAACCAGATAAAGAAACTACAAAAAAATAAAATTATAGGCCAATATCACTGATGAACATAGATGTAAAAATTCTCAATGAATATCAGCAAACCAAATTTAACAATACATTAAAAAGATTTTATACCATGATGTGGCAGGACTTATTCCTGGGATGCAAGGTTGTACAATGTCCACAAATTAATTAATGTGGCACACCATGTAAACAAAATTAATAATAAAAATCACACAATCATATCAACAAGTGCACAAAAAGCATTTGTTGAAAATACACCACCCATTAGTGATAAAAACTCAGAAATGTAGGAACAGAAGGAACATACTTCAAAATAATAAAGGTCATATAGACAAAACCCACAGCCAACATCATACTCAATGGGGGAAACCAAAAGCATTTTTTAAAAAAAAATCAGGAACAAGACAGGGAAGTTCATTTCTACCACTGTTATTTAACATAGTCATGGAAGTCCAAGCCACAGCAATCAGACAAGAAGAATTAAAGACATCCAAATTAGAAAAGAAGAAGTAAAATTGTCATTATTTGCACTTAGTTGACATGACACGGTATATAGAGAACCCTAAAGATGCCACCAAGAAACTACTAAAAATGATAAGTAAGTGCAGTAAATTAGCAGGATAAAACATAAATATTCAGAAATCAATTGCATTTTTATTTACTAATAATGAACTATCAGAAAGGGAAACTAGGAAAATAATCCATTTACAGTTGCATAAAAAATACCTGTGAATAAATTTAACTAGGGTGGTAAAAGACCTGTACTCAAAATTTATAAGATATTAAATGAAGGAACTGAAGAAGATACAAATAAATGGAAGAATATACTGTGTACATGGATAGGAGAATTAACATAATTAAAATGTCCATACTACCCAAAGCAAAAATTCAGTGCAATTTCTATCAAAATGCTGATGGCATTTTTTATAGAACTAGACCAAATAATCGAAAAATTTATATGGAAACACAAAGGACCCCGAATACCATAGCAATTGTGAGAAAGCAGAATAAAGATGGAGGTATCACGTGACCTGATACCAAACTATACTGCAAGCCTAGTAATCAAAGCAGCTTGGTACTGGCATAAACACAGACAGATAGATCAGTGGAACAGAATAGAGAGCCCAGAAATAAACCCACACCTATATGGTTGATTAACATATGACAAAGGAGGAAAAACATACGATGGGATAAAGACCGTTTATTCAGTGTAATTGAAACATACATTTTTATTTTTAATATGTTTTATTTTTATTGTTGACACTATTGTAGTTATCCCCATTCTCCCTGTGTCCCCCCTCCTCCAAGTTCCCTCTCCCCTTCCCTCTGGCCATCACCACACTGTTGTCTGTGTCTATGGGTTTGTATATATGTTTTTGGCTAATCCCTTCACTTTCTTTCACCCAGCCCCTCCCTCCCCCCTCTTCTCTCGCCTCTGATATGTGTCTATTCCCTGTGTCCATGCTTCTGTTTCCATTTTGTTCATTAGATTTCACATATAAGTTGTGTCAGTTCTTTACATATTTTGGAGATTAACCCCTTATCAGATGTATCATTGGTAAATAAGCTGTCTCATACAGTGGGTTTCCTTTTCATTTTGTTGATAGGCTCTTTTGCTATGCAGAAGCTTTTTAGTTTGATCTAATCACATTTGTTTATTTTTCCTTTACTTTCATTGCCCTAGGAGACATATCAGCGAAACTATTGCTCCAAGAGATTTTGAGATTTTACCACCTATGTTTTCTTCTAGGATTTTTATGGTTTCACAACTTGAATGTAATGTAAGTCTTTTATTCATTTTGAGTTTGTTCCAGTACATGGTGTAAGTTAGTGGTCCAGTTCCATTTTTTACATGTACCAGTCCAATTTTCTAAGCATCATGTATTGAAGAGACTTTTTATTCAATTGTATGCTCTTGCCTCCTTTGTCAAATATTAATTGACCATAGAGAGATGGGTTAAGTTCTTGGGTCTCTCTTCTTTTCAATGATCTATATGTCTGTTCTTAGGCCAGACTGTTTTGATTACAATGGACTCGTAGTATATTTTGATATCAGGTATTGTGATACCTTCAACTTTGTTCTTCTTTCTCAAGATTGCTGAGGCTATTTGGGATATGTTTTGATTCCATATATATTTTCGAAATTTGCTCTAGATCTGTGAAATACGTCAATTGGTATTTTAATAGGAATTGTGTTGAATCTATGAATTGCTTTGGGTAGAATGAACATTTAAATTATGTTAATTCTTCCAATCCATGAACACGGTATATGCTTTCATTCATTTGTATCTTCTTCAATTTCTTTCTTCAATGTCCTATAGTTTTCTGGTACAGGTCCTTTTTTAATTTAAAAAAAAAAGGTGTGTGGTATATTCCTGGTGAATCGCTAGCTGCTGTAGCTCTTTGCCTTTGAAGACAAAGATTCTAGAGGGTGCAGTGCAGGAACAGACAGCCAAAAGTTTCAGGTCTGAGTTTTTACTCTTTTTCTGGCAGAATTCTGCAGGTTAATTTTTGTCCTAGGTAGAGAACTGGGCTCACGGACCTGGGAAGAGTGTGGTCTCCCTGGACTTTGCAGCCTCCTTTCCTCATGGTCCCTGAACCGTTCCAGGTCTGAATGAGGCAACCCCAGTGTTTGATCATGCACAAGTTAACAAGAAAGCACAGCTCACAACAGCATCAATTGTGGCAATAATTATGGTGATGATAATGGGCAGAACATGCTAGGAAGAGTCTCATTATGCCCTTAAAGATAAACCTGTGTGGTGGATATCAATTCCGTTTGCATGTTTTACATGAGGAAGCTAAGACTTTAAGCTGTTGAGTCACTTGCCTTCTGTTGCAGAGCGTTCCTTAGACTGACTGCCATTTTCCTCCTCTGCTCACTGCTATAATGCTTTTCCCCACGGTGTGTGTGTGGGGGGGGGGTACCTACTCAAATTCTCCTCCCACCCAGGTGCTCGTTCAGCCACACACACAGTGGCCCACCAGTGCCCACATGCCCCCATACCTGCCTGCTCGTGGAGGGAAACCTCACTGTGAGGTTGGGTCACTGTGAGAATGAGTCACAGGAAGGAGAGGCCAGAGCAAAGAGGGAAAAGGTTAAGTGTGAGAATATTTTCTAAGCTGAATAAATGTAGCTATTTCAGACCCATATCTCATAACCAGATGTTAGCCAGGGTCACATGTTAGAGGGCCCTGAATCTTCTGTGAGTTCAGCATTTTGTGCGGATACATCCACATCATTCTCTGATTTTTCTCAGGTCTAGGCTGTGACTTGTGACCTCACCTATGACCTTGGGTGTAGCACAGGAGCACCAAACTGGAGAGCTGCTTAAGCGTTTGTAAGATTCCAAAAAACGTATCCACCTGGCGAACTAGCTGATGTGGGCTTGCCATTTATTACTCAAATTACAGGGGAGTGCCCAGACAGGGGCAGGTCAGTGCGAGAGAGACCGCTCCACCTTCCAGTCCAGAGCACATTATAAGGTTCCCAGACAAAGACAGCTTGGGTCCATGCTGCGCAAACCTATAGCAGCCCAGAGCTATGTTATATCAGTGTGCACGTGCAGAAGGAAAAGGTCAAGAGGCAGTCACAAGACGAGAGGCTACTCCCAAAAGGAGATAAGGAGGGAGTTACAATGCATTCCCAATCAATACACAGTCCTTCTGGCCAGGGGCCCCACGGCCAGCCCTCTTCGCGGGTGGTGGGAGAGCTGTGTACTAACCCCAGATTGGAAACGCCCTGGGCACCTCTTGTCCTCAATTTCCTTATCTGAACAATGTCATAGAAATCCCAAAACCCTAAACCTTGCTTATCTGCCTCAAAGGGCTATTATGAGGTTCAAATATGAAAATACAGAACTTGCTTTCAAACTAATTGTGGTATAAGTAGGGGTTATGTTGAGAGGAAAGAGCCCAAAGACAATGATGTCTTGAAAAGTGAGGCTAGACACTTTTGAGTCATGGAAGTTCTCTGTCTTGTGCATGACCCTCTGTCACAGTAGCAACACCAGGGCTGGAGTTGCCCAGGCAGCCTGGGACCCACTGAGTACTGTCACTTTAAACGTAGAGTGAAGTGTTCATTAGCTGGGCTATTTTTTCAGGTGTGTTCTAATTGTACTAATTAACTCTAAGGTAGATTTTAGCACTCCAGCCTCCATCTCTGCCTTCAAATGCCAAAACAAATCTTGCCATAATTACCAGCAATCCTTTTCATTACCGGCTGCCTAATTATCCTATTAATAGCACATCCTAAGAGACAGTATTTGCTTGGCAGGCAAATATTTGTTTTTAAATGAGCAAACACAAAGACAAACTGCTCTGTTTGCAGAAGGATTCCAAATGCAAAATGGTTGATATTCAAGCAAAAAATAATAATCTGAGTAAAACAAAATGCTTAATCCATTTGAAGCATTTAAGCATTCATATATATATTCTACGCTGGCTATAGTCTTTCCTTGCTGAATGGGTTGGGTCCTAGAAGCACTCCTTAAGACATTTCTGTGATATGGAGTTGGATGTCCTATTGGGTTGGGGCTAAACTCAATTAAAGAGGGAAATATAAAAACCACAACAGGTATGTAATAAAGTAATTTTAAAGCTGGAAGGAAATCTGTGCAACCTTGGGGCCAGGGGCTCCCATACATCACTGGTTATTAGTCACCTGGGGAGGGACTGTTCAAGATGTAGCTTCCCAGATCGGCTGATTCCCTCCCCGCTTTTTTCAAGGGCCCCTACGAGACTTCCATGTGTGTCCAGGTTTGGGACTCACCCATCTAAACCAATCCCCCTTTTAACAAAAGAGGCGATAAGTGACTGAGGTCATACTTTGAGGCGGTGACAGAACTAAAATCAGAATCAAATTAGCCTTGGGGGTTAAAATACTCATAATGCAACTTCCATATTTACTGAATTTTCCTTTATTTCAAAAAGAAATCGTCACCACACTGTGATGAATGTAAGCCATATAGAAGTGTTTTGTTAAAGTAAACATGAAAGCTCTAACTTACCCACCCACCCCAGTGCCATTCCACTCCAGTGCTTTCCTGTTACCCCCATGAATTTGACCACATACACTTGCTTTTGTTTTTTCTTTTAAACAAGAATGAGAGATCACACTACGGATTGGATTGAATCCTATGAAATTGCTGTCATGTGGCTGCTTTATAGTGTACAAAATGGCAATTTTACATGGTTCAACTGAAGACGGGGCTCTACATTTGTTGCTACATTCTTTCAAACAACTGCAGAGTGTCACATATGACGGGCAGTTTCCTGTTGTGAAAGTCTCTACAGGTGGCTGGTTTTATAAACACTGGAGAGTGCCACTGTGATGCGAGACCCTCCTGCGTGCCTCCACCTGTCCCTCTGGCTCACCTTTCCAGGCAGAGCCTGTGTCCTACCCGCTCTGGGAGCCCCTCCTCTGCTGATAGCTGACTGTGCCAGCCTCACTGATGGCCTTGCTCCTATAAGCCTCTCATCCCTGCACCCCTCCCCACCCCGCAACACACACTACCATTTAACTAGAGATTTTCAAATGTTGCTAGTGCTGTTCACTCATTTCTTAGCTTTAAATATTCAAAAATACACTGCTGACCACCACACCCACCTCATAACCCCTCATCAGCCCCACAGCCTCGCTGGCACAGTTCTTCCGGGGTGGTCCTAGCTCTCCACCCAAAAGCCCTTCCCCTGCTGTCTGTGTTCCTTTCTCTGCCTGGAATGCCTGCCCCAGCCAGCTCAGATGGGCACATGGTAGGAGCTCAGTTAAAGATCTTCCTAGGAACTATGTTTGCCTCTTTAAAAAGATTTGCAAGTTTTTCGCATGGCCCTCCTAAGTCCCAGTTACGCTTTGTGTCCAATGCATCAACTCAGCAGAATAGCTGCAGGATTAGATAATAAATACTTCTACTGTGTAAGAGACCGTTCTGCGTGGTGTGGGCCTAGCTCCCACTTGGAGATGCACAGGCCCCACGCCCATGGATAGGTTCTCCTGTGGGAAATCAGGCCTGCAATGTGCCTAGGCCACTTTGAGTCTTGCTTCTGGCTGAAACTCCCTCACCCGGATTTGCGGCAAACATTTACTGCAAAATAACTTCCTAAAATCCATGTTAAACCTTCCTAGGATCAGTGTAACCGGTCCAACCACTTTTGCCTTTTCATTTGCAAATATCCTTCTTCCATGATGTGATTAGTGGCATTGGCTCCTTTATATTCTGTAAAAGGTGACCACCTAAAGCAGCTTGTGCCTAGAAAATGAGGACCATCTTGTAATGTGCCCAGAAACCCAATAAAGGCCCCAGCTTTTGCTCCTCTCGAGAGGAGAGCCATGCTGTCCCATTTCCTCCACTGGACTTGGTAGTCCGTGTGAATGTCTCATTTCATCCACAATGATGCAGACACTGTGGGCCGGTGCCCGCATCACTGTGGTACCTACTCGGCGGCTGCACACAGGGGCTAATTCAATGCAAGTTGTTATTTCCATTCATAAAGCACATTTTTAGTTCTGGTTGGGTTTTCCACTTATTTTTTAAATCGTAAAAGACACACGGCATTATGGACAGTTTGAGAAATAAAGATAAAGGAAAAAATCACTTATAATCTGTAACACATTATTTTTGTTTAATTTCTTCCAGCCTTTAGAAATTTTTGTTTTATTGTGGTGAGATGCATTTAACATAAAGTCTCCCACATTAACTATTTTTAAGTGACAGTTCAGTGCTATTAAATATATTCATGACTTTGTACAACCACCATTACCGTCTATCTCTGGAACCCTTTTCATATTATAAAACCAAAACTCTTATACCCGTTACACAAAGAATTTCCCATTCGCTTCCCCCACTCCCTTCCTGTTCCAGCTCCTGTCTACCTTCCGTCTCTGTAAATATGACTACTCTAGGTACCTTACAAGAATGGACTCTACCATATTTATCCTTTCACTTAATATCACATCCTCAAGGTTCACCCATGTTGTATTGTAACCTAGACCCGATTTTAACAGTTTGGCTGTGGTTTGAGAGAGAAGTCTTTATCATGTTAGAAACATGTCCTTCTGTTCTTAATTTTCTCAGAGAGTTTTAAGGAAGATAATGTGTGAACCATCAGATAATTATTAACAAATTCTACATTTATTTCTTAAGAATTGGACATTAAAATGCTAGGTTACATCACTGAACCGCCTCATATCAATGGTTCCCATGTTCCTGGGAGAACGGTCCTTTTCAGAGACTGTTCAGTGTGGTGGTTTGTATCATCCCTCACATTTTTATGTCTATATTTACTTCACAAATTTGTGCATTAGAGCTTAATAATCCTGACTCTTTTCAGTTGTTTTAAAAACATATGTATCTTGTATTTCATAAATATTTCTTTCTTTCCATTAATTGTAATTGTATTTTGATGTTTTAATTGATTTTGATGCTTTTCTACTGTAATCCCTTTGTATTGTTACCTTTCTTTGTCTGAGTTTTTTATTTTGGTTTGTCTCCAAGGTGACTAAAGCAAGTTTCCAAATACATTATTTCCAGGAGGGTCATGTGGGTGATGAAATTTCTGAGGCTTGCACCGACTTTATGTTGACCTCTCAAGTGAAAAACAGGTTGTGCGGGTGGGCGTCCTGGGGCCTCACCCTTCTCTCTGATGGGGTGCACTGCTCAAGTTCCTGCTGGTGTCTGGTGCTACTAAGAAATTTGAGGTGACCCTGATTTTTTTATCCTAAATAGTCATAAGACATGTTTGAAATTTCAAAAACTGTGTCTAGAATAAGTCTTTGTAAACCTCATTACCAACTCCTGACAACCTTTATCTGTTTTTTTTTTTTTGTCATTCAGGGTTGTTATTATTATTATTATTATTTTATTTAAAAAATCATACACTAAAATTCCTTTCTGTTTCTTTCGGTGTGTTCTTTGAGCTTTAGCACATGCACAGGTCCTTATGACTGCCAGCACGAGCAGTTCTATCACTCTGAAAAGACTCCTCGTATGGTCACCCACCCTGACTTCCCGTATAACCCCGGTGACCACACCTGATCAATCTCTTCCGTCACTGTAGTTTTGTCTCTCGGAAAATGTCAAATCTATGGAACCATACAGCAGGTAATCTTTTGTGACCAGCTTCTCTCCTTCACATAACGTCTTTCAGATTGTTCCAGATTGTTGCATCTGTAAATAACTTGGGCATTTCACTGCTGGGTAACATTCCATTGTTTGGAGGTACCAGAACTTGTTCATCCATTTCACCCTGCTTGGTTTTCAGGGTCCCGTGGACATTTGTTTCATCATTTTATCTCTGATCTGCCTTTTCCCACTCAGTGCTGCCAGGTGCCTCCTTCCTTGCCTTCACCGACCCTCTCCACCCCGTCCTAGTAACCCTCTCATCCCACTGTGTGGAGCATCACCATCTGCTCCGGGAGTCCAGTTTCTAAATGGAGAAAGAGTGAGGAGGGGCGGGGGAGGAGGCGGTTCTTTGCTACTCTGGTCAGTGCAGCCCGGTGCCTTGAGACAGATGCCATTTCCGGGGTGGGCCAAATGCTCTTCTGACTTTCTCTGAGTCTCCAAGCTATTTTGATTCAAGGGTGGAGTGCAAACAAACCCATTTGGTTTCCTAGTTCAGCCTGGTGGACTTCACAGCCAGGACTAACTCTCCGCACTTGGGTGTGTGGCTACTACTTTTTTTAGTGCACAGGGTGACATTTCTTTATCAGTGGGGACATTTCAATTGCGAGTTGACAGGGCACTGTTGGGCCAGCCTGCTGTTAGCTTCGCCCGCAGCTCCTCCATCCTTCATGGCCAACTCCTTTCTCTCTACCCATGACCTCCTCACAGCGTGTGAGCGGATTTGTCTCGCTCATCACCTAAAACACAAACACAAATGAAAAGCAACAGTTACAAATTTAGAATTTTACCCTCTATTATGTCATTCATTTACAAAGAAAGGTCTTGATCATTTTATCCAAAGAATATTCTATACTTATCTCTACTTCTCCACATGTCTATTCTGTTTTCTCCCAACAAGTATCATTTTAAGTTTTAAATTTTATGAATTTATAGTTATCCAAATAATATGTGCTCTTTGTAGAAAACCTATAAGTTCAGGAAAGAGAAAAAAGTAAAAACAAAAACAAAAACCAACCCTAACAGCAACAACCTTCTCATCCAGAGGCAGCTATGAATAACATAATGAACACATTTATATTCTATTTTACTTAAGGACTTTTTCTTTATACATGATCTTGGACACAACTTTTGAGTATGGACTTTTTTTTTTGCTTCATATTACATCACAAAAATTATTCTATAGTATTAAAAAACTCTTCAAAACATACTTTCAATGGGCTCATAGTATTTCAGCCTATGGATGTACCATATTTGACTTAATCATTACCTAAACATTGGACATTGAGATCATTTCCAACTTTTCACTATCCTAAGGAACAGTGTGGCTTGCTTTGTCCATTTTTAGACCATCTTAGGATGGATTTCTAAAAGAGAATTATTCCTTAAACAAATATAGACATCTGTAAGACTCTTGACACACACATAGTTATTGAGAAATTGCCATTCTGCCCGGCCACCATGTGAACACACCTGCCCCAGGTGATCGGCTGGCCCGACTCTGTCCTCACATTAGTCTCACTAAAGTGGAAGGTGGGCGTGGCATTTTGTGGTTTTATTTGCAGTAGTTTTAGTTTGCCTTCTCCAAGTGTTGCCTGGTAACCCATGATATGGACACGCCATATTTTATTAACTATTCCCTCTTTGTTAGTCATCTAGGTTATTTCTAAATTTTCACCATCACCACTAATGTTGCACTGAATGCCTTGTACATAAGTTATTTACAGGGTTGATTTGTTTTGTTTTTCTCTGCTACATGTACAGGTCTTGCCCCCTCAATTTCTTCAGGTCTCTGCTGCTTGTCACCTGCCTGAGCACCTGCTACTCAATAACCCCTCTACCTGTCTCTCTCTGACCTCCTCCCCTGCTCTGTTTTCCTCCTGGGTTATCATCGCCTGGCGTGTGGCTTATTTATTCATGGCCTGGTCCTCACCATTGTAATGTAGCTCCATAAGGGCATGGATTTTTACCTGCTATTAGGAAAGTAACATATGTCTATTAAAACAAATTTATAAATGAAAAGTAGAATAAAAGATGCCAAAACACAATGGTTGCTACTTTGATGTTTCCTTCAGTCTTTTGTTGTTGTTTTAAGTTGAACATCAATGAAAATCATATTATATATATAATATATATAATATGATTTTCATATATATAATATATAATATATATAATATATATTATATATTATATTACATATAATATATAATATATAATATATAATATATATTATATATATATAATTCTGTAACAGCTTTGTCCAATGAATGGGTATCATACATCTTATACCACAGTCTTCGGAAGGCGTGTGTGTTTGTGTGTGTGTGTGTGAGAGACACCACTGACTGCTTTAACCCCTTGAATCAGGCTTCTGCTCCTGCCACACCAGGTGTCTGTACTGGAAAGGGCACTTCTGGCCTCCCAATCTCTAAATCCATTGCCACTTTCCAGTCCTCATTTGCTTGGCCTCCAGCCCCCTTGAAACGCCTCTTGAAGTGGGCTCTGTCCTGTGTTTCTATATTACCATTTTCTTTCCCTCCTTTCTTTTATTTCAGCAATAATCTGGTGGTGTCGAATTTGGTTTTGGAAGGCAACATTTTCACTTAACATACGCTCAAAGCCGCATGATTTAGCCCTTGTTTTTAGATCGATGTGGCTCGGAAGGAAGTTTTCAGTGCTAAGAATTTTAAAGACAACAATAAAGCATTTTGGGTATTTTTCCAAAGGGCACAAAGATGTTGCCTCTGCCCTTACAAATTCGTCCATCATAGGCTTGCTGCCTTCCTTTTTTTCTCTAGTCTATTCTTTTCTTTTTGACTGATTTTTCTATTGCGGCAAAACGTACATGAGACTTACCATTCTAACTGTCCTGAGTGCGCAGTTTGGTGGCGTTAAGTGCACTCTCACTGTTGCGCAGGCGCCCCCACCACGGCCTCCAGAACGGGGGCGGGGCTTCCACCTTCCCGGACGGAAGCTTTCCGTCCACCAACAGTGACTCCGTTTTCCTCTTCCCCTGCCTCTGGCGACTGCTGCTCTGCTCTCTGTTTCTGAGATTTGGACGATTCCAGGTACCTCAGGTAAGTGGAATCATACGATGTACAGCCTTCCGTGTCTGGCTGATTTCACTTGGCCTGATGTCCTCAAGGCTTGTCTCTATTTCCCCGAGTGTTTACTGTGCACCTGCTCTATGCCAGTTTCACACCCGGGTGTACAGATGAGATGGGGCGCAGGGCAAGGAAACACCATCCGCTGAGACATCAGTCATTAAGCCCATAAGAAGCATTAGCCTATTATATAATTTCCAAGCTCGTGCTCATCAGAGAGAGACATAAATAAAGGAAAGATTAGCCCTGGCTGGGTTGCTCAGTGAGTTGGAACATGATCCCAATATAACAAAAGGTTATGGGTTCAATTCCCAGTCAGGGCACATACTTGGGTTGTGGGTTTGGTTCCTGGTCAGGGCACACATGGGAGAGGCAACGGTTCTAAGTTTTTCTCTGACATAGATGTTTCTTGTTCTCTCTCTCTCTCCTTTCCCCTCTCTCTAAAATTAATAAACATGTCTTATAGATTCCATTAAGGGGAGATTACATTTAACACAGGGAGTGGAGGAAGAAAGACCTGGAGCATTAGGCGGGAGAGAGGGAGGCTTTGGTGGGATGAGGCAGAGATCCATCTGATTCACCAAGATGTCCCAGGGGCCTGTCAAGAATAGGGGGTTGTGGTGGAGGGTGACAGGGTCAAATCCAGACCCTGCGTATTTAGGGTCATAACATGCCATAGCTGGAGGGAGAAATAAGACACCACAGCCTCATTATGAGTGATTTGAACGAACAACATAATTTTTTACCTGACCCTCTAGGACCCAACCTTAGAGCTCTCTCGAGAAGTTACCAGTCACCAGTTGGCATGTGTCCTTTCAGTTCTCTTTCTGTGCTTTTCCGTGAATGAACCTCGACATGGTGAAACCTGTGTGTTTCTCCATGTGTGGGGGGTTTGTGTGTGCTGTAGCCGGCGTACAATTCTGTTCTCTGTGTTTTTCTGCAGCTTGCCTTTTTCATCCAGCCAGCACTACATCCTGGAGATCATTTCCTAGAGGTACTGACAGAGCTACCGGGTTCTTTTTAATGTTCCCAAAGTATTCCACAGCATGAAGACTAGTCTGGGTTTGGACGTTGGTTTGGCAGCTTTAACAAAGAGCAAATAGTAGAAGTTTAACATGGTAGGAGGCACCTTTTTCGTGCAAGAGTTACAACAGGTGGTGGTCTGGGGGGGCGGGCAGTTCAGCTCCACCACCCCGTGCAGGCACCTGGACGTTCCTGTTTGGTTTCTCTGTTTTTTTCCCAATACGTTGTCCCCATCCGTGTGGCAGAAGCTAGCTTACCACCCTCAGAGAAGGAGTCCAGGAAGAGGAAAGTGGAAATGCAGTAGCTCCCTGTTAAGGGTGTGATCTAGGGAACGTACACATCACTCTTCTCACAAGTCCATGGCTGCTTCTGTCTCAGGGCCTTCATCCTTGACTGCAAGGGAGGCTGGGAAGTGTAGTTTGCAGTGCAGGTTTATGAGCCCCACTGTTACTAAAAGAAAGGAAGGATAGACGTCAGCTCACAATGACAACCTCTTCCACTGTGGGATGTATCTTCATTTCTTCCATTATTTCCTATTAGTGGGTCTTCAGATGTATAAACAAAGACACTGAAGCTCAGGTAAGGTGATGACCCATCTGTGTTCTCCTGGTGAGCTGGGCAAAACTCAGGTCTCCTGCCCCCGAGTACAGTGTTTTTTCCTCCACACTGAGTGTTCATTAGCCAAGCCCCTGGTGCCAAGGGCAGCCTACCTGAAAGGTTCTCTTGAAGGGCAGCCTTTACATGGCTGGGGGAGGAGGCGACCTTCTGGCAGGAGAGGCCCCTATGTCACTATAGACTGACCAGGCAGATGAGTCCCTGACGTGCCGGTGGGCACTGCATGGTGCTGGGGCTTTGGCTGGGGCCACCTGTCTGGGTCAGACAGCACCCTGGGACAAGGTGGGCATGTGCCCCAGGCCCTCAGCTTGTGGAGAGAGCGAGCACACCTGTCGGAGCAAAGTCAGAAAGGCTCAGCAGGACTCAAGCTTCGCTTCACCATGGAGAATGCCAGAGCGCCTCGTGACTCACGATGTGCCTGCCTGGGTGAAACCACGCTCTGCCGGTGCAGAGCTGAGCCCCCAAGCCTCCTCCTGGGTTCCTTTGCACCGCCACCATCACCATCCTAGCTCTAGGCTCAGAGGTTGAAATGAAGCCTGTCCACACATCCAAAAGGGAAGCGTGGCAAATCATGCCGAGGTACACCATGTTGGCAGTACCTGACACATACCATGGAGAGAGCGACAGAACTCAGAGCCCAGCAGGGTCCCCGTGGACACGGTGCTGCTTCGCAAGCAGGTCCCAAGCCACACGTGGGTCTCCAGAGCCTGGATTCCTCTCGGCTGAAGGACACAGGCCACCCAGCTCCTGCAAACACAGTCAGCTGGGGGAGGGGACAGGGAGGAAAGAAAAGAAAGCTGAAAGGAAAATAGCAGGGGGGCAATTGGAATCGAGATGCTACCAGAGTTCACAATGACTCGGGGGAAGCTGGAGAGGGGGTCGGCCAGAGACCGAGACCTGTTATTGTGGTGACATGGGGGTGGTGTCCGGTCAAGCCCATAGAGACAGAGGCAGAGAGAGGCAGTGGAGGAAGAAACAGGGGACAGGCCCAAAATGGGAGAGGCGAGGGTGCCCCTCGGGGGGCTGGTTTTTAGGGGACAGTCCTTTAATACTGTTTGAGAACTCCCAACCCAGGGAGTCTGGCACCATCACCTTAGTCCACCAGAGACGGTCCACCTGCCAGGCACAGCAGTGGCCATTTTAGTGAACCCAGAAGGCGGTCCCTGTGGCCTAAAGATGGGTTGAGATCAGTTGCCGTAATTGTTCATCCCGACCCAGGAGCAGGCAGGTGACGTAAAATGGGAGAGAGGGAAAGGAGGGGTGGGGAAAGGGACAGAGGGACCGAGAGGCCTGCACTCTCCTATCACCCTGGCGGGGTCGGACCAGTCCTTCCCATCTGACACTCGTTCAGACACCAGAGTGTGGACCCCAAGGAAGAAGATAGCTACTAGAAAGGGCTCCGTGGGGGTTAACTAGGCTCAAAGTTTAAAGAACAGAGCCTAGTAGCCATTTCTGCCCAGGGGCCTCTCACACAAACTCAGGGAGGAGCCTGCACTGAACTGCCTGCCTGCCTGCCTGCACGCTGTTTCTACCATCTCAGCCGGCCCTTACGGAGGAGTTCCTGGAGTCCTATTTCAACCAGTAGGACTGAGGCTTTCCCCGTGGGATCAGAACTGCACAGCTACATTTCCCCCATCAGCTTCTTCACTGACCAATCATTGTTGCTCCATTCTGACCAGTCAGGACAGTGCCTTTTAGACCAATTAAACTTTCAGCATTTGAAGTCTTACTTTGAATGAGGATGAACCAGTCAAGGACCAGAGGTGGGGATTTCTCTCTATATGAGCCAGCTCCCCGCTGGCTCCAGGAGCACACTTTCCCCTCCCACCAAAGACTGAAGCATGTGTTTCCTCTGCTGAGTTGAAACACTGAAGATATGTCAAAGGAGCAGAGCAGACCAGCGCAGGCCAGAGCAGACTGGCACAGAACGGGGCTGACCGGGGCAGAACAGGCAGCAAGGAGCGGAGCAGCGTAGACCAGTGACTCACAGCACAGCTGTCTAGCCAGGGGGTGGCCTGGCCCCAGAGCTGCCTCACAGCTGTGCTGTATCACGATTGAACTGTTTTGCATTGCATATAATCTCCCTCTGTACTGCGCTCCAAACTGGGGCTTCCTGTTGGTGTGGAATTGGCACCCTTGACCATCAGTTGATAAGAGGTGTTTGCAGATTTCCCTCAGGAATCAACGAGCCTGTTTGTTTCAAAGTGGCTTTGGGACACAGAAGTCACCCTCAGGCCTGGCTGGTTTACAAAGAAATGAGAAGAGCTTGTGCCCTGCCCTGGTTGGCCCTGACCAGTGCGGAATGGCTCCGCCTCTACCTACACCGGGGAAGGAACCACAACAGGGTTTGGCAGCCTTGGGGCTTCTTGGGATCTCATCGCAGTTCGGGCCCTGCCTGCACAAAAATGGAGCCCCTGCTTCTCTGAGCCTGAGTTTCCCATCTGTACCAGGAGTAGGGTAAGCCAGAGCTCTGCAGAGCCTATGTGTGGCCAATGAGCCAGGGATTACCAGGCTCAGCTGAAGGGCAGACAGCTCCGAGTCCCCAGGCTAACAGGGGGTGGAGCTGCACTTCCAGGGGACCCACCCTCCAGGGGACCCACCCAGCTGCATCCCCAGCACTCCCAACATGCCTTCCGATGCTTACAGTGCACCCAGGTGCCGCGCAGAGCTACAGGCTGGGAGTCAGGGGTCACTAACTGAAATGTGTTAGGAAGTCAAGACTGAGAGTGTGGCCTCTGAAAGCAGACACTGTTGAATTTGAACTCCAGCTCTGCCACTTCCTATCTGCATGCCGTCAGGCCCTTGACTTAAACTGTCATTGCCTCAGCTTTCTCACCTGTCAATGGGCTAATCACAGTGCCTAAGTTACACGGCTGTTGTGAAGATTAAATGAGATCACGCGAGTCGAGTACTTTGCACAGGGCTAAACACATGGTAACTCCTCAGTGAATGCTCTGTTATAATGTTTAATATGTGGATGTGAATGTATGTGTATGTGTGGACAAATCTGTGAATAAAAGCTTATGACAGCCTGTCACAAAGTGTGACAGACCGTATAGGGACACGGCAAAAGTAATCTGCTTTCACCCTCCACCATCCCAGTCCTCTCCCCACAAGTGCTAGCTTTTAAGAGTTTGGATCTTGGCTATTTTATAAGCATTTAAATACAGGGTGGGGACAAAGTAGGTTTATAGTTGGTCACATGAAAAGTAATACAATAATCAATAAGTAATAATACAAGAATAAACTGTTTCACATACAACCGTAAACACACTTTTCCTAGCACTAAAAATTTAATTTTTTGTATTACTTATTCTGTTACAGTTGTTCTGGTTTTTCCCTTTTGCCTCTCCCACCCAGCCCACCCTTCTAGCCCATGGTCAGTGCCCTGTCCGTTGCCCACGTCCATGGGTCATTCATGCCTCCCCTTCCCCCCACCATTGCCCCGCCCCACAGCTGTCAGATGGTTGGTTCCTCGAGTGAACGTACTTTGCCCCTCCCTGTACATCTGCGTTAATATACAAATTCATGGTTTGTTTGGTTTACAAATAGTACATGTATTTTTCTACAACCTGTTTTTTTCCTTTAACAATATGTTTCCACACATACCTTGATTTTTTTTACATATATCTATCCCTTTAAGAAAAACCAAACTGCTGTGAAGTTTTCTACAGTGTATTAGTTTAACCTTCCTCTGCTGAGGAACATTAAGTTTGGTCCCTCTTTTTTTTTCTTATTATGGCAATACAGCAATAAATATCTCAGATATATTGCTTTGTACATATATGCAAGTATTTCTACAGGATGACTATTGAAAAATGTCTTGGTTGAAGGTTACGAACATTTAAAGTATGATATAGTACGCCAAGTTGCTCTACAATGATATTCCAATTTATACATCGTCCAGCAACACACAGGTGTATTTCTTCAACCCACCTGCACCCCTGTGTCCCACCCACCTCCCCCAGTCCTGGCCCATCTGGTAGGTGACTACTAGCACGCTGCCGTTGCTATGTTAACTTGCATTTTCCTGATCACTTGTAAGCGTGAGCATCTTCTCAGGGCTTCGTGGTGTTTCTTCTGTGAACACCCCTTCCACATTCTTTGACCCCTTTTCTACTGAATTGTTTGTCGATTTTCTGATTGAGTGATTTATATGTGTGGGATAATTATTTCCTTGTCTTTATTTCATGGGGCAAATATTTTCTCCTAGCCTGTCTCTTGTCTTTCAACTTTATTTTGTCCTCCATCATTTTTATGACAATTTTGTAAAAGTGGTCAAATTTGTCCGTTGCTGCTGAGTTCTGGGTCTTTTAAAGATACATTCTTTCCTCAATATTAGATTTTTTCTAATACTTTGTCTCACATCAACCCAACTGGAAATTTTTGTGGGACATTGTGTGCAGCAAGAAAGCCAATTTTGCGTTTTTTCCCCCCAGTGACTACTCTGTTTTTTCAACACTATTTATTGAACAGTCTATATTTTTCTCACTGATACAATTTGCACCTCTGTAGTAAAATCAAAAACCATTTATATAGGATCGAGAGCTCTCAGGCCAGATCTAATTTAAAAAGTACAGGAAGTGAGTCCGGCAGAAACGAGGTGGCTGTCTGCCCAAATCCACTCTTCTTTTCCCATTGAGCATTTCTGGCTTCTCTGGTGACTACGGTCATGTGACCAAGCTGCACCCATGGAATGTGAGCACAGACCTGTGCCCCCTCCAGGCCCGGCCCCTGGAGGCCTACCCCGCACAGTTCTCCCTCTGGGCTTCCTTTCCCAGGGGCTGGAACAATGATGACTCTGCTTCAAGTCTTGTGTTAAAGATGAGAGTCACCATCAGCTGGGGCCCCCAAGTAACCCTTCTTGTATAAAATGTCCACCCGGGATTACCAGATGAACAAGAAAACACCTTCTGTTGCGACTGAGCCGGAGGATAGAGAAGTCTGCTTTTTACAGCAATTCAGTTTATTTTTATTAATGCAGGTCCTCAGTGGAAGGTCCCTCTCCTCCCCATGGGTCCAGCCCTTTTGTTTTCCTCCCTAGAAACAACTGGTGTTACTGGTCTCTCTGCACATTTCTAAAAATACTCCAGGAGTTTACAAACAGTTACATATGCCTGTGTGTGTGTATTTTTTTCAACTGAGCACACAAATACCAGCCCACTATACACACATTCTGTGCTCCGCCTTTCTGATTAAACACATGTTCTGGAGGCCTCACCGTGTTGGCACACAGAGAACTTCCTCATTGTTTGGAGGCTGCGTGGCTTTCCAGGGCCGTGCGCACGCCACTGTTGGGAGATACCATCATTTCTTTAACCAGTCCCCTGCCGATGGACATCGGGTTGTGTTCAGTCTTTTTCTACTACAAACAGTGCTGCACTAACTTGTATAACCTGTTTGGTGAGTGAGTGTTTGAGTGTATTTGTAGGATAAATTTCTAGAGGTGGAATTTCTGGGTCAAGGGTATGAGGGTTTATAACTTGGGAAGCAATATTCCGCCGCCTGCCTCGGTGGTCTGGGCGGGTTGGCGGCTGAGCTACGAGAGGGTTTGTCTTTCACACTCTCACCAGCACGGCGAGGAAGCAAAACGGCCAATCTAACAGGTGAAAACCAGCATCTTGTCAGAGTTTTAATTTGCATTTTTATTTTATTAGAAAGGATGCACATCTTTTAGTAAATGTCTGTTCATATTCTTTCCCAGTTTTTTTCTTGTGTTGTCTTTTTTCTAAAGAAGATTCTGTTTATTTTAGGTTACTTTCTCTTTGTTTATTGTATGAGATAGAAGCAGTTTTTTTCCCACCAGATTGCCCCTTATTTTTTAAATTATAATGGCTTTGACATAAAAAGATTCTTTCTGTGATCAAATTCAGCATTTTTTTTTAGGCTTTTGAGTTCTTCTAATTCTTAGAAAGTATTATCTACTGTTAGGTTATAAAAACATTCTCCATTGATTTCCCCATAACTTTAAAAGTTTTTTTATTAACATTTAAACTTTGATTCATATGTTCAACCCATTTATGAAATATTTATTGGCCGTGGACCCTGTACCAGACACTGTTCTGGGCACCGAGTTGTCAGCAACCAAAGCAGTCAAAACCCCCAGTGTCACTGAACTTCCGTTCTGGAGGGGAAAGCAGAAAATGCACAATCTGAGTGAGTAAAATAGACTGTATGTTGGATTAGATGGGAATTTTATTTTAACATGGAGGTCTGTATCTAACTTCTTTTTCTAGATGTCTACTAAGTTACTTCCAATCATTTACAGCTATAATCCATGCCCCCACCTTAACATTTTATCTTTATCATATTTTAAGTTCATTTTTGTCTCCGTTTCTAGACTTTCCTTTCGGCTCCGTCTGTCCTTTCAATCCCGGCACTGCTGTTTTAGCCACTGAACTGCACACCTTGCTTGCCTATCTGGCAAAGCCAGACTCCTCACCTTCCACGCTTCTTTTCCCGACTATCGTTGCCTGTTTTTTGGTGTGTGTATGTGTGCTGTTTTGTTTTGTTTTACTATACGCACTTTAGATGCACATGTCTCTCTCTTCCAAATTGCTATTAATTACTACTTTAAAACTATAGATGAACTCGGAGAGCATCAGCACCCAATGATGTGTTTTCCATCCAGGAACACGGTGTGTCTTTCTGGTTGTTCACGTCCTCTGCTTTGTCCTTCCCGAGCAATTTAAGTCTCTTAATCTAGTTCTCACGCCCCCATAGCATTTACACATCTTTCCCCAATACCAAACAGCGCTGAAACGCTGGGGGAATCCTTTTTTAAAAAATATATATTTTTATTTCTTGTGAAAAGTAGGAAGGCCTGGCAACACTGGGGGCATGGCCTGCTTGGCACCAACAGATTGCCCACCTGACGGGCTCACCTGGCACAGGGAACCTGTGCTCCCGGATCACAGAGGCGGCTGTGCACCTGGCTCTCCTCTCGTGTTCCTGCCTGGCCCTTCCAGGTGTTACATTCGGAGCCCTGATCTGGTGACTTCTCCACTCTCTTTGTCATACACATGTGTCATTGTGCATCACTGTGATGCACGTGTGTGAGAGACGCATGTGTGTGTGCCTCTGGGTTCACAGCATGTGCCTCTGAAGGTCCCCGCCCTGCCTCACTTCCATCTGGTCCCTGAGCTGCTTGCTCAGAGGGTCCCCTCGGTGCTACCCAGGCCTCATGTCCTCACACTAACAACTGCCTCTGTCTCCCGTGGTCTGAGGCCCAGGCTCCGTGCGACCTGGCTCTGGCCACCGAGCTGATGTGCTCAGAGCAGAGGCTCCGGTTCATAGCACCGTGTCCGGGCTCCGTGAAGGGGCCCAGACACAGGCCTAGTTTTTATAGCTGCTCAGAGATGACAGAGTCTGGACATTCTGAGAAGTTTACACCTGTGTGGGAAACTCTGACCAATGAGAAAGAGAAGGTGGGAAGGAGAACCCCTTTTTATTTCTTCCCTGTTGACAAAATATTCCAAGCAGCAGAGGTTCCAAACAGCCTCTCCACATCTATCCAGCCTCTTTTTGTTCCTCAATTTAAAAAATGGTCCTAAGGTACACGTCATAAGATTTATTGTTCAATCTTTTTTTGTGTAAAGGTGCCCATCTCAGAATGCATAACCTTGTATTTACTTTCTCCACTGGTTTCCTGGGGCTGCTGTAACTATGTACCCCAAAAGGGGGGCTTAGAACAGCAGAAGTGAGTTCTCCCACAATTTTGAAGCCTCTAAGTCTAAAATTAAAGTATCAGCAAGGCCACATCCCCTCTGAACTTTCTAGTTTAGAATGCGTCTTTGCCTCTTCTAGTTTCTGGTGGCTGCTGACGACACTTGACATTCCTGGGCTTGTAGTTGCATGACTTCAATTTCTGCCTCTCTCTTCCCATGGCCTCTTTCTTCCCTGTGAGCATCTGTGTCCCTATCTCTTTCCTCCTATAAGGACACCGATTGCTAGATTTAAGACCCACCCCCATCCAGTGTGACCTCACCTGAACTAAGCTCCCATTTCCAAACTAGGTTACATTCTGGGGTTCGGGATGCACACGGGTTTTGAGGACACGATTCTACCTAATAGCGCTTCCCTCCTTCTGTGTTCTCTCTTTGCCCTCCTCACTCTCGTCACCCTGGGATCACACTTCTTCCCAGGGAAGTGTCTGCACGTGAGCTTGCTCTCAGGCTGTCCTTCCCAGGGAAACTGGGGTAAGAAAACATCCACATTCCAGGAGAAAATTATAACACATTGATTTGAATTCCAACCAGGAATCTGACCAACTGACCCACAATGTCTTTTTTTTAATACATTTTTTTGATTATGCCATTACAGTTGTTCTATTTCCCCCCTTCATTCCCCTCCACCCTGCACACCCACTCCCCCACCATTCCCCCCTTTAGTTTATGACCACGTGTCTCAAGTTCTTTAGATTCTATACTTCCCATACTATTCTGGCCCTCCCCCCTATTTTCTACCTACTGTCTATGCTACTTATTTTCTGTACCTTCTCCCTCCTTCTCCTCCTCCCACTCCCCTGTTGCTAATCCTCCATGTGATCTTCATTTCTATGGTTCTGCTCCTGATCTAGCTGTACTCTTTGTTTGCTTTTGTTTTAGGTGTGGTTGTTAATAACTGTGAGTTTGCTGTCCTTTCACTGTTCATCTTTTATTTTCTTTTTCTTAGGTAAGTACCTTTAACATTTCATATAATAAGGGCTTGGTGATGATGAACTCCTTGAATTTGATCTTATCTGAGAGGTACTTTATCAGTCCTTCCATTCTAAATGAAAGCTTTGCTGGATAGATCAATCTTGAATATAGGTCTTTGGACTTCATGACTTGGAATACTTCTTTCCAGCCCCTTCTTGCCTGTAAGGTCTCTTTTGAGAAATCCACTGACAGTCTGACGGGAATTCCTTTGTAGGTGACTGTCCCCTTATCTCTTGCTGCTTCTAGGATTCTCCCCTTCATTTTAATCTTGGCTAATGTAATGATGATATGCCTTGGTGTGTTCCTTCTTGGGTCCAACTTCTTTGGGACTCTCTGAGCTTCCTGGATTTCCTGGAAGTCTATTTCTTTTGCCAGATTGGGGAAGTTCTCCTTTATTATTTGTTCAAATAAGTTTTCCACTTGTTGCTCTTCCTCTTCCCCTTCTGGTACCCCTATAATTCGGATGCTGGAACCTTTAAAGATGTCCTGAAGGTTCCTAAGCCTCTCCTCATTTTTTTGAATTCTTGTTTCTTCATCCTTTTCTGTTTGGTCTTTTTTTCCTCCTTCTGGTCTACTCCTTTGATTTGAGTCCCAGTTTCCTTTCCATTACTATTGGTTTCCTGTGCATTTCCCTTCATTTCAATTAGTTTAGCCTTCATATGTTCCTCTAATTTGCGATTGAAATCAACCAGTTCTGTGAGCATCCTGATCACCAGTGTTTTGAACTGTGCATCTGAAAGTTTGGCTATTTCTTCATCACTTAGATTTATGGGCTCTGGGGCTCTGAGTTGCTCTTGAGCCATGTTTTGCTCTATTTGTGCATGTTACATGTGAGGAGTGGAGCCTTAAGTGTTCATCAGGGCGGGGCTACCCAGGTCACTAGTTTGTGACGCTGTATGTGGGGGTGGGGTCAGAGAGGGACAATAGCGGTCCCCTCTGCTGCTTCTCGTCACTGGGGCCTGCACAGTCTGTCTCACTGCTCACTCCTTCACCAGTTTATCTGCACACGAATGTGTGACCGCAGTCAGCCCTCAGTGGGTCCGCCTGCTACTCCACACCTGGGATCTGCCCACAGCTGCCTGCGCGCCTGGGTTGTGCACCCAGGTCGGTCTGGTGGATCTTTCCTGCCTGACCCTGCTCTGCTGCTGGCTCTTCCCCTCTTACCAGTTTGGCTGAAGGGTTTGTTGTTGTCGGACTTCCATATAGTTCAATTTTCTGTGGTTTGGCTGTGTTTTTGTTGCTAAAACTTTGTTGTTTTTAAACTTGATTGTGTGAGAAGGCACAGTGCTTCCACCTATGCCTCCATCTTGGCGGAAGTCCACAATGTCTTTCTTTACTTTCACAAACTTATTACACGTTGATTTTATATTATGTTCTGTGAAATCATAAGAAAACCCAAGGGGAAATTTAGGCTGGATTAAGGTTTCTCAAAACTTACACTGTGGACCTGAAAGCTCTATATATTTTCTTATAAAAAGTGCAGTAATGAGCAAAAGGAGGAGATGGGAGGCCTAAGAGAAAATAAGACATAAAGGAGACCAGGTAGAGAAGATGGCAAAAGGTCATATAATTTCGTCTAGCTAGTCATTGGACTAAGGTTTGGGAAAAATTCAGAACTGGCCAAAGCTTGCATGCTGGTATGGTTAAATACACCTTTTAATTGACCCTTACCGAGAAGAGTGCTTGACTACGGTCAATTAAAAAGAGCGTGTCACCCTGATGGGACTCCAGTGATTGGCCACAGGACTCCGTCTCACATGCCAACCAGTTTAAGTTTCAATCAAGTGGATGAAGACAGAACAACTGCTTGCCAAATTCTCTGATGACCTAATGTCAAGGACTAGCCATGCGCGCACATCTTGACAGTCTACATAGAAGGGGAAAGTCCAGCAAGATAAAATTTCATAAGGGTAAACATTAAGACCTATATTTGGGGCCCCAAAGCCAACCACACAAATCCTGGCTGCACATTCAGAATAAGCAACAGGGGTGGGGGTAACAGGAAGTCAGCTGTTAGCAGGGCTAACTGTTAGGAGGTAGCAGTTAGCTTAGCACAAAGAATGGCTAAGAACAGAGCGGGTGTAGCAGGGTAGCATTAAAAAAAACACAGCATCCTTGCCCCGGCTGGTGTGGCTCAGTGGACTGAGTGCCAGGCTGCAGACCAAAAGGTTGCTGGTTCCATTCCCCGTCAGGGCACATGCCTGGGTTGTAGGCCAGGTCTTCAGTTGGGGGCACGTGAGAGGCAACTGATCTCTCACACTTCGATCTTCATCTCCCTCTTTCTTCCCCTCCCTTCTCCTCTCTCTAATAAATAAATACAATCTTAAAAAAAAACACAGGCACGCAGCATCCAAACATGGAAGCACATGAGTGTGTGCTGTCCAGAGACACCTGGAGCCCAGCGCCTGACCCATGGGAAACACAGCAGGGGAGGGGGCCTGATTCTGCCCCAGGAGCTGCCTTGGAGAGGGACACTTTCCCCAGGTTCCAGGTCAGAAATCTGAACACTCTCCACCTGGAGAGCTGGTTCTACAGCACAGAATTAATTAACTGATTAATTACTTCAGCAGATACTAATTGAACTGCACCCTGAGCCATTTGTGGACTAAGTGGGAGGCCCGCGCGGTGAAGATGACAAGTCCAGGCCCCCACAGAATCGAGGTCCAGCAGAGACGGCAGCTGCGGAGCAGAGATTGCGAGGCCCACAATTGCAAAGACGGGCAGGGCGCTCGGCTCGAACAGCAGGGCTTCTGTGCTCCGGCTCAGTGCGGGTTTCCCTGAGGCCACCTGAATGCTGTCACCTGCATCCATCACGGCCGGCTGGAGGTTACTCGCAACCGCCTTGAGCCCATTGCTTTTCCAGGAAAACGACCCTGAATTCAAATGCACTTTCACACCCAGCCCTGCAGTTCAGGTTGGAAGTAATGGGAGGGGATGGTACGAGAGGCCAGCAGTCAGGGGGTCGGACCCAGTTTTGCTACAAACTCTCTGGGCCACTTCGCCCAAGTTCCTTCCTCTGTTTCCTCGTCTGTGAAAGAAGGCTACTCAGACCGAGGACCGTGTGGGTGGACTTCAATTCCACATTTCTTGGTTTCCGTGTTAAATAACAACGCTCACACACATGCCTCACATATCCATGGCTGACCGTCACCGGGTGTCCTGTGGCCTCCCCGCACCCCTTGCTTTCACTGTTTCAGCCAAGCACTTACAGGGTCTGTGGCTCAGGGAGGCAGGACTCCGCTGGCTCCGGGGACCCCCTGGGCCTTTGCTTAGGGAGCTACAGGGAGACAGGGACCTGCAAAAGAAGTTTCCCCATGGAGATAGCCAGGACTGCTCGAAATGAACCAAGTAGCCAAATTCGCAGGGTCTAAGGAGAAAGTGTTGGGCCAGTCCCCCTCTTTCAAAGGGCTCACCCCTTCTCAGTGGCTGAGATGTGTGTCTGAGAGCCATCCAGCACCGAGAGGGGCTGCCTGGCTCCCTAGATAACTTCCTTCTGGGGCCCGGGTGCCCTTCGGAATCAACCAGCACATACACTCACTGAATCCAGCAGCTGGAAACTTCTCTAAAAGCCATCTGCTGGCTCCAAATCCTCCAGCAGAACCCAGGACAGCGGAGGCTGCCGTCTGCTCTCCTCACAGCAGACGCTGCTGAAAGCACTGGAACCCTCTGTGGGGAAGGATGAAGGGAAACTGATAGATGCTCTTCCTCCCGTCCCAGGTGGAGGAGTGGAATCTGCCGTGATGCTCAAATCTCTTCCAACCTAAAAAAAAAAAAAAATCCCCAAACTCTATCTGCACGTCTGTTTTCAGCAACTACGCTATTTCTCTCTTTCCTTTATAGTCGAACTTCTATAGACCTGTGTGCACTTGCCATTTCCACTCCCCCATTCCCTCCTTGATCCACCACCACCTGGCTTCCATCCTCACCTATGGACACGGCACCCGCACGGTCACAACACCTTCCTGTGGTCGGGTCCCTGGGAGCAGTTCCACTCTTGTTCCCTCGGCCCACTCAGCTGCATTTGACCCTGTGGTCACCACCCCTGTGCTGAAACCTTCTCTTGGCTTCGATGACACCTTTCTCTGTTGATTCTCTCTCCGGCGCTCAGATCAGCCTCCAACTCTTTTGCAGTCTTTCTTCTGCAGACCAGTGCTTTCAAATCCGGTCTGCAGAAAGATTATGTTACATTGTATCGTCTTCATGCGCCGTCTGTTTGACTTTGCTGATGGACTGTGCTCATCTCAACCTCTCAGTGATTACCTCAGGGATCTAGAACATCCTATTTGCCAAGTAAATAGATAGATACAGGTGACCGAACACAAGCATGGACACGCTGAGCCCTACTCACCACAGCTCACCCAGTGAAAGAGGGCAGAACCCAAGGCCAGTGTTCTGGCACTTTCTTGGCAAGCATCAGAAATCCTCCAGGAGGTGGTGGGACATGAGTAGAACCAGGCTGGTACATACACAGTCCTGCTACGCTCTTATTCTTTTCAGAGTCTGAGTTTTCTATCGTGTCCTGGTGACCACAGTTAAGAAGTTAAGGAGAAAGATGGCGGGCAAGAGGATCGTTAGAGGAGAGGGACGATAAGATGAAGGGGAGAGGGAAGGCTGAGCAGAGAAAGGGTCGCTGGAGAGAGCGTAAAGGAGGGAGAAAGAATAGGACGCACGGGCTAGAGAGAAGAGGAAGACTGCGTGTGCTAGACCTCGTGTGTGCCAAACTGTGTTCACAGGCCACAACTGTGATGATGCAACCATTTAAGTTCATCCGAAGGCTCAGGATACTGTGGACACTGGGCAGCTGGACCACTCTTCATTGTTCTCCTTTTTTGTCCTGTAGCGACACAAACACCCTCCCACCTCCCGAGCAGAGCCACTTGGTTGCTCCCTCCTCTGCTACAGTCCTGCCAGTACTGTTGCCCAGCAGCTCTGGGCCCATCTGTCTGCTTCCCTGGAATGTAAGCGCCTCCTTATCTCTGTACCGCCGACCACTAGGTCATACTGGGCTCCTGATAGGTGCTCAAGGGAATGTTTTTGTTTTCTCTCATGGTTAAAGGAATTAATGAATGAAAAGCCACAGATTCTGCCCTCCAGGGGCTTAAAGTTTCCCTGGGGATATGAAACAAAACAATATGAGCTCAATTAGATCAGTTGCTGACTTGTGTATCGTCAGATGCCCGAGGCTGAGTTAGCTTTCCGATTTCACTTCTTACCAATCTGACCGTCACAAAAAACTGGGTCCCATTTTTTTGCACATAGCCGTCTGGTTCTCCCAACACCATTTGTTGAAGAGGCTATCTTTACTCCATTTTATGTTACTGCCCCCTTTGCTGAATATTAATTGCCCATAGAGACTTGGGTTTATTTCTGGGCTCTCTGTTCTGTTCCATTGGTCTACGTGCCTATTTTTATGCTGGTACCAGGCTGTTTTGATTACAGTGGCCTTGTAATACAGTTTGATATCAGGTATTGTGATCCCTCCTACTCTGTTCTTCTTTCTCAATATTGCAGCTGCTATTCGGGGTCATTTATGGTTCCATATAAATTTTTGAAGTGTTTGTTCTATGTCTGTGAAGTATGTCATTGGTACTTTTAATAGGGTAAAAAACAGAAAACCGTACTTGAACAATAATTAAATAAATTTAAAAACCACTGGGCCCCATCCTGAAAAGCCCCAAGAGCTCAAGAGACAGGCATTTCTATACCCAGCAGCCTTTGTTACTACATTTGTTATCCGTAGTAAGTTTAAGTCATGAAAAATTAATAGAAATAAGTGCTATAAAACAGGTTTTAAATGTTCAGTGCATATGCTGAGCACTTAATGTAAGAACTTAAACGATCTGTTTGTGGGTATTCATCTCCTACAGAATAGGAAGCTCTTGATGAATTTTTATTTTCTTTTTCTAATAGTGATTACGAGCATGTATCCTGGAACCAGGCTTCCGAGGTTCGAATACCAGCTCTACCACGTACCAGCTGCGTGACTTCAGTCTCCTCATTGGTCAATTGGTAAAAATTGGGACTGCAGCAACACCAGTCAATATGGCTATTAGGAGAATTCAATGAAGTAACATTCAACGAGAGTCATTATTATTCTTATCATCAAGCTCTGTCTTCGGTATCCAGCATCATGCCTTTCACTCAGAAGGCCTTCAGTAAAATGTTTGTTGACTTGGAAACATAAGTAAAAATATCACTTGTATTTGGAGTTTAAAATTGTAATAATACCATTAAACATAGATTTTTGTGAGTTCCGCAATACAACACAGAGACAATGAAAACAAAGTAGTCGTCAAGGAACTGGAAGCACACGTGACTGCTCTGGCTACACTAACTGCTAATTCCAGGATCTGAAATGGATCCGGGAACCACCAGGGCTGCCGATGGCTGACTGGGAGTCCTCAGCCAGGTGCGCAACTGCAACACTGTTGCACCTACTTGAACTGCTGCTGCACCCCCGAGCTCCAATGCGTGCTCCTGGACAACAGTGGGAAGCGGATGGGTGGGGACTGGAGGCCCTGGGGAGGCCTCCTGGAGCAGGCGGTGATAAGCAGGGCTCCGTGCTTTAGGAGGCAAGGAATAGACCGAAGTCAGGGGGCTGACCTTAAGGATACTCGCATGTACCATGGTGAAGAGGCTGAGGAACTCTCCACTCCCAGGAATAATCATGTCCAGCAGCCTGGTCATCTCTAGGGACCAGCTAATTTTATCTCCTCCCTCAGAAGAATAGTGGTAAAGTTTTACTCCAAGCTTTACCATTAAGGTGAAGCTTCCTCTGGGTCTCGATATCTTGCTGACATTTTCACCTGGCAGTTACTCCAACGTGTCCCCGTTCAAATTCCAGACGGGAAAGTCTGATTGACTGCCCCAATCCTGATCTCCCCCCTGTTCTGCCCATCTGGAGCCCCTTCCTCTAGTCCTCAAGGTTCAGGTGGGAACAGGTTCTTGCTTCCGCCACAGTCCAGTCTGCTTCCCTTGGGAGGGGTGATGGTTCAAGGTAGAGTCCCTACAGAGGGCAATGAGCAGGGCAGGCCAACAGCATGACCGGTGGGTGGATTCCTAGAGGAGAATGGACAGGGAGGGAGGAGGTTCTAGTGAGGGGACTTCGCTGGTCTTTCTCTGGCTCCCTGGGGCCTGTGTGCCCTGTGAGGGCAAACACTCTTCATTGTTTCCACCGTCACTCTCCGGAAAGAGAAACTGCTGCCTGCCCCCCGCTGTGCCTCTGCTTCTGTCTCCCTCTGGAATCTGGGCTGGTGTCTCTAACAGTGGGCGGCTGCCTGAGGATTTCTGCAGCCTCAGCTCTCTCCAACGATGTGGTCTGGAGTGGGCTTCAGCAGGGAGTTCTCGCCTGCCCGGGGGAAGGCACAGCGTGCACCAGCAGCCTCCGCTCACATGGGCCTGCTGCCCACCACTTGGGATGGGAGGGGCTTGTTTCATCTTTGACAGGCTCAGGGAAGTACCTGCTTATGGCTCAGACTATTTCTTCACTCCCTCCCCACAAAACAGGCACATCGTATGATCATACCGCCCCTCACACCTTGAAAAAAGTAGGAAAGAAACAGGAAATAACTGTCACAGGGAGAGCTTGGCCTCCTGCTTTTCATGCCTTCCCGATGACCTGGGTGTAGGCTTCTCCAGCTCCCACAGTGTGCTGGAGGCGGGGCTGGACTGGGGGAGAAGCAATTCCAGTGAGACGGCCTCGCCTGCCGCAGCTCAGGGGAACGTGCTGTTCTACCTACACCCCGATTTCGAGAGGGTGTGTGTGGCTGAGGTTTACCTTAGTCGGGTCAGTCTCTCAGGCTGAGTCTGTCCCTTTGATCTGAGAGTCCTCGGGGTGGGGGAGACCCCCATGCAACACAGCAGATCCGAGCCCCCAGGGGACCCCCGCTATCACGGATGAGCCTGGTGCTGAGAAGTATCCAAGGAAGCAGCTGGAGGGGGAGGCAGAAGCGCCCGCCTTCTTCCCACCCTGCACAATGGTCTGTGGCCCAAGGCACCCTCAGCTGGGCAAGGGCTGGGCCTGTCTGCCTTCCATACACACTTTCAGATTGCTCTTGTGGCTGAGTTCACTCCCAAGGTCATTGCGCCTGTTCTTTCAAACATGAAATCTAGGATTTATTTACTCATCAAACATGAGCTAGGTGTGAAGGGACGGAGATGAACAAGGCCCCAAGACCCTCTCAGGCTCACTGTCAAGTACCAACTAGCCTCCTGGGTGATGGACAAGGCAGGGGTGCTCTAGAGGCACAGGGTAGGGGATCACCCCAGCCCTGGGTGGGAGGGGTCAGGGGGGGTTCCCAGCCGAGGTGCCACAGGTTAAATCTTAACGAACTGGTAAAGGCTAACGTGTGGACGAGGGCCCTTGAAACCACTTGGCACCGGAAGCCCAAGGCCATGTCCACCTGTGGGTCACAAGCCTGTAGAAGTCCCTGAGACCAGTGGAGCCAATTGATATCACTCCAAAGAAAAGGAAAAAAGGGGCAGAATCAAAAGGAGCAAAGGGTCCATTAAAGGCCTACAAAACACGTTATGATATCACCCAGTCAAGTGCACACCTCTGTCTTCTACACTTACACATAGAATATATGTTGCATGGCCTGTGGGGACATGGAATGGGGTCGACATGGTTGGGGCGAGGTCTCCAAGGACTGCCTGAGGTAGAGGGGTAGGGATTCTAAAGCAGCCTTGCTGGGTGGGCCAGAGAAGAAGAGGAATAGTGGATTAAAGGAGCAACACGTGCCAGGTGAGCCCTTGGGGAACTATGGGGCGGAGGGGGGCAGTGCAGCACACCCTGTCTGGGGGAGGTCCTGGGGGAACGGTGTGCCTGTATATGGGGCGGGTGGGTTGTACAGAAAGGGGCTGAAGAGGCAGGCAAGGCAGGGAACCCACGAGAAGATCTGAAATGGCCCGAGACTTCCCGAGTACCCGCGTTTCCTGCCGCCCTGGATCAGAGGACGCAAGGCATTCCAGCGCCTCCTGCGCGCCCCTTCACAACCACAGCCGGCGCCTGTGAAGATAAACACGCATCCCACAATTCACCATGGTTTGTTTTCCCCTCCAACTCCAGATGGCCTATCTGGGGACGGCCAAGGCCCCTGGGTGCGGGTGGTTGCCGGTTTTGATGAGCTGTGCACATATGGGTACCCAAACATCTGGAGCGGCCATGTGCTGCTCCGGGCAGGCCAGCCCTGGCCAGCCAATCACGGGCCCCGGGGCGCCGAGGGCGCCGGCCCAGCCAGTGAGCTCCGATAAATTATTCATGACCGAGTTATTTGTGGTGCAAGGGGTCCATCAGCTACTTTGATTAAAAATCCAATGAGTAATGAATATGCAAACGCCAGCGACTGCTCCCAGCAACAGATTTGTCAAATTGTCTATACTTCACTGAGATAAAGGAAAATCTCCTGAGGTCCCGAAATTGAAAAACCGCACCATCAAATCACAGCATTATCTTAATTATCAAATCTCCTTGGCCGTACAAATAGCCAGTGTGAAGCTGAGCAGGGTGACGACGGAAACAAATTGAAAGAGGGACATAATATTTGTCCCTGAAACCAAGGGCCTGGCCACTGAGAAACAGCCGGGTGGAAGAGAAGTGATTTTAATTCACATGGTGACTCCACAGCCATTTAATTATTTTAATTAGGCTTAATTAGTGGTAAATTTACAATGATATGCTTGATACCTGGCATTAAATCTTTCATGCATAAATGTTTTGTTAAAATGAGAAAAAGGCAAGTGGCATTTTGCCAGCAATTACTGCTGAATGTTCTAATGAAAGATGAGGCGCGGCGGTGATTTATGGAGACAGGCGGGCTCCAAACTTGCTTGTCAGGCGCCCGCACACCATCGCTCATGTGCCCCCACCTGCACCACCACTGTCCTTGTCGCATCAGGGAGCACCTGCTTTGGGTGTTGGGAGCAGGGGGAGGTTTAGGGGTGCTGGCTCTGAGCCCCAGAGTCCTCTCTGTGTGTGAGGCTCTCCAACTCGCCCTGCGGCGAGGGCTTCGTCTGTGGTGTGTCAGAAGCAACAGTGACAGGGGTAAAGTGACGCTGAGCAGGATCCCTGTGTGTGGCCCTGGCTAGTTTGTGAGTGCCGGGCATTGCTCTGTGTCCTCTGCGCCTGGGCAGGGGCCGGTGCCCAGCAGGCCCACAGGATGAGTTGGCTGGAAGAGATGGGAGCCTCTCTGTCTTTGCCGAGCTGTGCTGCAGCCCAGCCCAGGACTAACTACCTGTACTACTAACCGCTTGTGATTACTACTACTTGTTTGCAAAAGAGGCAGAGTCTAAGCCACGTCTTGCTTGGAGCTGTAACAGGTCACACTTCGTGCAGACTGGGTTTGGAGACCCTGACAGGATTCCCCGCCCCCACCCACTCCTTGCTGCTGTGCTCAGGGCCAGCGTCTGCCCTGGTCCTTCCCACCTGCCATTCCTTTACCAGGGAATGAAGACAACTTGTTCCGTGCACTCAGAGAGCAGCTTCAGCTCCTCATTTTCCTCAAAAAGAAGAAAACACAGCCTCAGAGCCTTATGGATAGAGTGGAGATGAGGAAACAAACCACCTGTTCTTTCACATAAACCCGTATCACTCTAACTCTGTCTGGTCTCACTCCAGGCCACGCACTGCTTCAGTCCCTGCCACCAGTCAGAACCCCCATGTGTGTGAGGACAGGCCATTTGCAGGTCCGGGCTTCATGTCTGAAGTCCTAGCTCAGTCCCACCGCAGACCTTGCCCCGCCTGCTGGAGGGGAGCCTGCTTAGCATATCAGTGCTGTCTGCCTCCTCCCGCCCTCCCTCCTCTCAGTCCAGCACTTGATCCCTAGTCACCTTGCCTCCCCAGGCTCCTCAGCACTCTGCCCCCTTCTCATTAGCTCATATTCCTCTTAATTCAGTGCTAATGCCTTTGGCTGTGACTTAACCATTTCCCCGGAGAGTCCTGATTTTATGTTTCCTAAGCCCATTTTGAATCTCTAATCTATGGAGTTATGTTTCCTGGTTTCAGCCTCCTAATGGGCTTTCAGAATTTTCTACCTCAGCTTATCATTCCCTTCACGAGAAAAGATGTGATCCTTAATGAAACCTTTCTTATTTTTCATTAGTTTTTCACTGTACTCATTGAAAGAAACATTTACGCAGTCCGGCCACTATCGATGTCCACTCGGATGGAAGGTCCATGAGGGCAGGGACCTCATCAGTCTTGCTTCCTATTTATCTCTGTCCTGCCGTAGTGCTGGGCACACAGCGAGCGCGCAGGGAGTCTTTGTTGAACCAGTGAATATTTAGATCAGCCCAGCGTGTATAATCACTTCTTCCAGGGAAAAGGTATTCAGGGCTCCATTTTCAACGTGAGCGCCTGTCTCCTGCTGCTCACAACACTGGAATTCAGTGTGTGTTTGTTGGATGGAAAAAACAGACACATGTGACTCTACGTATTCCAACTGGGAAAATATCGACACCCTGAGATCATGCCCCATATTTTTCCTGTGGCTTTGTTTCCCCTGCAACAATGACACAACCTCCAAGATGCACTGCACTCCTCTTTGCAAAGCAAAGATTTTTGGGCTGACAAGGCTGCATCATGTCGGGGCCAGAAGGCAGGAGCCCCAGGCTGCAGACAACAGGGAAAGGAGACTTTTCACATGAGGAAGAAGAGCCGTGAGACTGTGGGCAGGGGGAACCAGGCCCCGCCCCCAGATGTAGGGGTTTGGAGCCTCAGAGGGTCATTTCAGTACAACATGGAGCAAAGTCACACAGCCCACTCCTCTTAGGAGGTCAGACCACGGAGCTGAGGAAAACTCTCCTTCCCTGTGGAGTAAGTACCACACTGGCTGGTCTCCATCTGGTCACCCTGCAGTGGAGTCACCTACGCAGGCACCGAGAGCATCCAGTACCTTTTAGGGTCCTGAGAGTCAACATGCCTTGGAAAACAAGGATTATCAGATTTTCGAGGACAGTCTTTAACTTGAAGGACTGATGTCAATATGAGCCAATGGAAAAAGGACTCAGGAGAAAGAGAAGCAATGTATGCAGGAAAAAAAATACTTCAAATAAAAAAGTAAATTTCAGAGAGATAAGCAACATATTGTTAATGCAACAAAAACAGGATGTTATACCAAAGGAGGAATCAGGGAGATCCTGGAAACTGAAATGAACATAGCAGAAATTAAAACCGTGATGTTTTTTATTATCATGACTTTTAGAGGGGGAAAGCGTGTGTGTGTGTGTGTGTGTGTGTGTGTGTGTGTGTGTGTGTGACTGTGAGGGTGCCTGTTTGTGTGTGTGAATGGGAATATAAAAAATTGTATCTTCATCTTCCATAGGGATGATTTTAGATTTTTTAAAATCAAGAACTAGAACTGTAAACATTTTACTTCGAAATGCAAAAGTAAATACAAGAAGAAGGAGCTAAAAAGTGAGACTCGATTGCCCTTAGGTCCCAGGAGTCAGGGCCGAGGATGTGGGGCATGGTTGCTGCCTGTCACTAGAAGCCTCGTGCAGCCATTTGACAGTTTAAATTATGATACTTGTATCACCTTGTGAAAACGCAAATCAATTTAAAAATTCATGACAGTGGCATTTGAAATCTAAACCATGGGCTGAATCTAAGCTCTGCCCTCCACTTTCCCACGTAAACTTAGGTAAATGCCTCTGTTTCCTCGTTTACAGAATAAAGACCGAACTGCTTGTTTTTCAGACTGTTCTGAGAATTCTGTCATACTGTAAACATGAAAGCAAGATTTCACCTGGAAATCTCCATGCGAGTGGAGCTAGTAACGTTGTACACATTTCACCGGCTGCTGGATGTGGCCAGCAAAACAGGCTGCCGTGGTTGTGCTTGTGGGATGGCAGTGTCTAAAAAGGCAAATCCCTTTTGGTTGTAAAGACTTTAAATGCCTCATTTTGTGACAGATTGGCTCATCAGAAATACTAACGTATCTGGATGATTTGCACACCAGCCGCCAGTTAAATTTGCTGCCTTCTAAACTAGTTTTGGGATATCTCAAGGACAGGCCCAGCCCCAAACACATTCATGAAGGCCGCCAAGACTTTCTTTGCCACACCCACTCCCCACTGGCCTGAAGCCTCTCTTGCCTCCACACCATACACCCAGTACCCTGTCCTTGTTTCCCCTCCCCTAATCCTCCTTCTCCAATCAAAACCTGCTCTCTGAGGGAAGAACCTAAACACAGGGGAGGGTTATAATTGGATGATGGCAGCTTATGTCAAATTGCCCCTTTCCCAGGAGAATATGCGTTTAAACATGGAATAAGGTATTGAGCTCAAGAAATTAAGCTCTAGTGGTGAATTAATGCAGAAACTAGACCTTAAAGAATACTAAAATATAAAGTATATTTTGGGAAGTGAGACATCCTAGTCCTTCTAAAATTATATCATACACATAAATAAAGTTGGAATCTCTATTTTCACACACAGACAGCCCCCCTGATGGGCTCTGCTCTGAGGCCCCAGACAGAGTCTATGAAGTTCAAGTTAACAGAATCCTGGGACTTCCCAGATAGTGCTCAGAAGGAATCTTCTCTAACTGTCTTCCTCGTACAAGCCTTGTCATGATCCTCTATGCCAATGGCCACCTTCTTCCTTCAAGACCTATGTTTCTGTGCTGGTCTTATTATTAGAAAAGACTTCCTCTTATAATATGTCTCCTCTAATTTTAACTCATTGGTCCTGCTTTCATTCTCTGAAACAAAAGAGAACAGAAAGGGGAGCTCCTCCTCAGCGATAGCTCATAGTTTATGTGAAAACATCGCTTTGGTTGGCATTTTCCAAAGGGCGTCCCATTGGACACTCGTTCCCAGGGATGCAGCTAAGAGGTATGTGAGGAAATGGTTGGGTAGTCAGACAGGTTTGGAGAATGCTGAGCTCATTGAACTTACTCCGGTTTCTTTACTGAAGGACTTAGGGGGGCCTTTAATAAGCTAATGCACCAAACCATGTCCTGAGAATGGGATGTAAATGCTATGCTTTCCAGACTCGTGTAACCTTAGACTGCTCCTTTCGTGGGTGTCTTATTATGGGATTAGTGGCGGGGAGTGACCGGTCCTGCAGGGCGGGCTCTGTGTTGGGAATCACCGTGTGCAGAAGCCAGCCTCTACCGACTCACAACAGCCAAGCATGCACACCTGTTCTCAGCGCTGCATTCAGTGACAGCACACTAGGAGGATGAACTCAGCCACAGTGGGAGTGTCTCCATCACAGAAACTGGCAAATGCTGCAAATCAGCATTCTGTGTTCCTGGAGGGCTGACTGTTAAACACTTACTGACACAGCACTGAATCAGAGACCTAGGGTTAAAGCCAGCAGACACTAGTGCTTGGATAAGTCATCCTTCTTCTCTGGCTCTCTGCCCCTGTGAACTGAATCTGTGAACGCAACAGTCCTTTTACTGCTTTAAGAGGCCCCGTAACTCCTCTCAGAGTCAAGGTCTTTCTAGGTTCAACATCACCAGCCCATTTGCCCATTCTTCATATGTCACGATTTCCAAATACCTCACCAAGTGGACTCTATGCAGTTTTCTATTGAATGGAAGCCTCTGGAAGGAGACACCATCCTCCAGATGTGTCCTGAAGAGTGTGAGCTGATGAGCTATAGATCATCCAGGTAAGAGCCAAGAGGCATCTGGAGGGAGAGAACTTATGCACACAGCAGTCCAACATCTTCAAAATGGTACATTTCTGTCACCCCGTGTGGCCACTCCTGTCTCTCTCACTCACACCAGGCATCCTAGGATGCAGTGTGAACCCTATCTATTGTGTGACCTTGAATAATTAGACTGTGCTTCACTCAGTTTAGTATTTAGTTTTATGGCTACTATCAGGATTAAACATACAAAGTGCTAAGGATAGTGTCTGCCACATAAGTGCTCAACAAAGGACAGCTTTCACAATTTGTTGTTGTTTTTAATCAATTACAACACTTTCCCACTGTTCTAGATGCAATGATGTCCGGCCCAGATCTTCTTGGCCTGGCCAGCTGTCCCGCCCCCCAGCTGTTGTGAGTGTCTGATGCCAACAGCTCACAGCTGCCTTCTTCTCTGGATCATCTGCCCCAGCAGATAGAAGTCTCTTCTCCAGGAGATACCTAGCAGGCCACAGTCTCCTTCCACCTTCCCTCAGGGTTTGGCCACAGCCAGTGACTGACTGGCACCGAGATACAAAAGCCTTAGCTCACTGAGGAACAACTTCATGATATCATTCACACTTCAGAGCTCCGTGTAGATCTGGCTCCTGCTAGGCTGCAGCTGAAACCACGTTTGTGTTTAGTTTCTTCTGTATTTCTCGTTTTCTTACAGGTTTCTCTGGAGACCACTCCTCTGTCAATGAACACAGCCTTAACATTGTGTCTTATATAGATGCAGCCTATGATCAGAGTTGGCATGAGACAGAAACCTGTTGCTCACTTTTGCCCCAGGTCTTGCCCTTTTCTTGGCTTGGCTGGAAGGCTGTATGGGGCCATCGCATGCACAGGGCTGGCATGAGTGAAGCACAAAGGTGAGACTGAACCGTTGAGCTAGTAAAGTAGTGAGAGATGAGGCAAGACAGCTAAAGCAGGACTAAGAAATACTGGACCTTAAGTGCTAAGCCAAGATGTTTAGCCTTGATTGAAAACACCAAAGATTTGAGTCGGGTCACCAATATTCTAGTGTCAACTCTGCCTATCAGTAGCTGTGTGAATAGGAGACATGATTATATACTTTACCTCTCAAGGTAAAGACTATATGAGCCTTTGTATATTTTAAAGTGACTGTTATTGACACTTGTTTTTGTTTTTCTCAAGCACCTATTTTCCCCTTTCCCGATATTGGCATTCATGTGGTTTGGGTAGGCCTGTGCCAATCTTTTCCCTGAAGGGTGACTGAGTCATTGTGATTGGTCTAGAAATGGGCATGTGACCCAAATCAAGCCAATGATAGTTATCCCTGTTCCAGAAATGAGCCACTCTCTGCTTCTGGTCTCTCTGTCTCCAAGGCCCAGTGTAAGCCTGGAATTTCTAGGGGCCATTGATGGCCACCACATAGAGCAAGCTGTTCTGGGAATGACGTCAACATGAAGAAAAGCAGAGACCCCTGGTCCTGGCAACATTGACTTAGGTAATCCGGAATCCCTCCCTCGAAAAATTCCTTTAAAATTATGACCAAATTATAAAAAATATGTTGAAGATGCCTAACTGAACTTGCAATAAATATAAGAAATCTTAAAGAGTTCAAAATGAAGATGAGACAAAAATCAGAGCATTTGATGTATAAATTAAGGCTGTAACTGTCTTAGGTTGGGAGTTGGCACTATCATTTTTGTAACTCGGGCTGGAGACTGGATCCTCACACGGAGCAGGAGACGAGGCTTTGACTCTGGGCTGAGTTTGAAATAATGACCCTGCACAAATTGGGGTCCTTTAAGCCCTGTGTTTAGAGCAAGAGCATGCTCTAAGAAAAACTAGAAAGACATCTTCCACAGGGAGAATACACAAAGGCTCTTGGCCTTGGCTTGAGCTCTGGAGTTGGGGGAGACCCCCCGATAGTTTATAATGCAAATGTCTGTCTTGTGAGAAGCTGATGCTATCTCCATGGTCTGGGAATCCCTAAATCTATAGATTAACATAAAAATGATGCTAGGATGGATAGGGATTAGGTGAAAGCAAACCCAGACTCTTTGGCAATATATCGTCAGATCAAAGGATACTCCACAGAGAAAGCTCCATTGAAAATAGCCTTATAATCCTATCTAATGCAACACACAAGGAACTACCTACCTGAGTGAGTGTGAGGAGACTCAACAAAGAGCAATATTAGACCCTAACACATTTCACTCACAAAACTCCAGGCAGCAGAGCTATGCTTGAAATAAAAAATATATATATAAAAGGAGGAATCAATAGCATACAAAATGAGAATATAGCTTACATCTTGCAAAAAACCTGATGGAATTTATTATCGAAGGATGATAAAAGTATATTTTTAATAACCTTACTGTAGCCTACATGTAGAGTGCTAACCATGAAAAAATATAATCATTAACATTTAAAAAAGTGAATGAGTTAAAGACTAGATTAGACACAATTGAAAAGAGGATTGGTGAACTTGAAAATGTTCTAAGAAAATACTTAGCATGTAGAGAGTTAAAGAGAAAGAGATATGAAAAAGTGATTAAGACATATACAGGATGGGATTAAATGTCCCCCACTCACCTAATGGGAGTTACAGAGAAAGAATATAGGAAGCAAGAGGGGCAATATTACATAATGTAATGAATAAAAATGTTTCAGCCCTGGCTGGAGTAGCTCAGTGGATTGAGCTCGGGCCTTCGAACCAGAGCATCGCAGTTCAGTTCCCAGTCAGGACACATGCCTGGGTTGCAGGCCAGTTCCCAGCAGGGGATACACAAGAGGCAACCATACATTGATATTTCTCTCCCTCTCTCCTTCTCTTCCCCTCTAAAGATAAATAAATAAAATCTTTAAAAAAAGAGAAAGAGAAACACACACACACAAAAAGAGTACAGTTATGCACCACAAAACAATGCCTCAATCAATGATGAACCACATATACAATGGTGGTCCCATAAGATTTTAATGAAGCTGAAAGTTTCACATCACCTAGAGATGCCATGTCATAGCAAAATGTATTACTCACAGCTATTAATATAAAATACAAAAATAAAGAATGAAATATTTTTGTACAGTTATACAATGTCTTTGTGTTTTAAACTAAGTGTTATTACAAAAGAATTGAAAAGTTAAAAATTAAATAGTTTATAAAGTAAGAATGCTATAGTAAACTAACATTAATTTATTATTGAAGAATAAAACTGTTTAATAAATAAGTGTAGCTTCACCAATCCTCTCTTCAATTGTGTCTAATCTGGTCTTTAACTCATCCACTTTTTTAATGCTAATGATTATATTTTTTCATAGTTAGACTCTACACTTAGGCTAATTCATAATTAACAGTGTTAATTATGAATGAAGCTTGCAGGACTGGAAGTTGCTCTGGGTGAGTCAGCGAGTGAGTGGTGAGTGAATATGAAAGCCTAAGACATTACTCTCTACTCTGGTAATACATTATTATAAACAAGCTATAAGGTGAGCCCATGTCTTGTGACGGGTTGAGGTATGTCATGATACCACCACTGTGGTCCAGGAATTCCCAGGCCTTCACATCACTCACCACTATCCACTGACTCACCCAGACCAGCTTCTGGTCCTGCAAGCTCCATTCATGGTAAGTGCCCTTTACAAATATACCATTTTTATCATATTTTTATTGTATCTTTCCTATATTTAGATATGCTTAGGTACACAAATACTTACCATTATGTTACAGTTGTGTACAGTACTTAGTAGAGTGACGTGCTGTATATACAGGCTTATAGCCTAGGAGCAATAGGCTATACCAGTGATTTTCTTCCTCTCTTTTAAAAAAATGATCTCATTGTCTATGTATTTATTTATTTTTATTGTTGCTCTATTACAATGCCCCAATTTCCCCTACCCTGCCCACCTTCCACTCCCACAGTCAATCCCCACCTTTTTGTCCATGTCTATGGGTCATTCATACATGTTCTTTAACTAGGCCCTTCCCCTTTTTTCCTCCCTTACCTCCCTCTCACCTCCCTTCTGGTTCCTGTCAGCCTGTTCTTTATTTCTATGTCTCTGGTTCTACTTTGCTTGGTTGTTTGTTTTATTAATTAGGTCCCACTTATAAGTGAAACCATACAGCATTTGTCCTTTACTTCCTGGCCTATTTCACTTAGCAAATGCTCTCCAGTTTCATCCACGCTGCAGCAACGGGTAGGAGCTCCTTCTTTCTCTCTGCTGCATAGTATTCCACTGTGTAAATGTACCAGTTTTTTGATCCACTCATTTACTAATGGGCACTTAAGCTGTTTCCAGCACTTCGCTGTTGTAAATAGTGCTGCTATGAACATTGGGGTACATAGGTCCTTTTGAGTTGTATACCAGCAATTTTCAACCAGTCTGCCAGAAAAAAAATTTTAAATGTATAATACATGACTATTTTAGTCAGGAGCACTGACCTTTTCCCCCTCAGATTGTCAAATTAAAAAATGAGAACAGCCAACACAACAATAGTCATCCAGTGTGAATGAGTAAAAATTATACCTATTTTGGGGGGGGTTCACCTCATTTTATTAAATTTTTAATATTTGTTTTTCTTTTTTAAAGATTTTATTTATTTTTAGAGAGAGGAAGGGAAGGAGAGGACGAGAAACATCAATGTGTGGTTGCCTCTTGCACACCCCCTACTGGGGACCTGGTCTGCAACCCAGGCATGAGCCCTGACTGGGAATCAAACTGGTGACCCTTTGATTTGCAGTCCGCACTCAATCCACTGAGCTACACCAGCCAGGGCTCAAAATTATACCTATTCTTTTTTGCAAAAATATATGTTTTGTTGTGCCACTGAATTTTAGTAATTCGTTTACATGTGCCGTGAGATGAACAAGGTTGGAAATTGCTGAGCTGTGGCATCTAGCAGGTGTGCAGCAGTCTGCACACCATCTAGGTTTGGGAGCCCAGTCTGCGATGTCTGCCCAGTGACATCACCTGCCAGGGCACTTCTCAGAGCATATCCTGTCATTAGGCAATGCGTGACTGTATTGTGGTCACGTTAAATAATTATGGGATACAAAACAATGTGGCTCTAAAGTACTAAATAAGACTAACATTAAGATGAGAGGGGACTGAGAGTTGTTGCACTATTCTAAGGTCTTATATCGTTTGATGCTATGGCTCTCTATTAACCTCAGATTTCATTAAGTCAAGTGTGCATGTTACAAAAATAGGAAAACCCATAAAACACTGTAGAAACTACAAAACAGTGAAAGAAAAATAAAGGAAGAAAGAAAAAAGATCACTCGATCAAGCAGAAAGGAGAAAAAGAAGAGTAGAAAAAAGCAGAGTAAAAAGTACAAAAAATAAAATGGAACAAATAGATCCAAATAGATTGGTAATCACAATATATTTTAATGATATAAAATTTCTGATTAAAACACAGAGATCATCATATTGAATTAAAAAATATTCAGCTCTATATTGTTTATAAGACGTATGTAGTTCACAGGGACACCAAAAAGTTGAAAATAACAAAATAGAAATTGTTGTCATGAAAGAAAGCGGACCAGAGAGATAAAGAAAAGGAGATGTCCTTGATGGCATGAGAACCCGGCCTCCGCCCCGTGGACACTCCGTTACGTGACTTGCAAATGTCCCGTTCCTCCCGCCATTCCATAAACTTGTCTGAGTTGGAGGTTTTCACTGGCAGCCAGAAAATGACTAACCCATGCCGACAGAGGTGCATGCACGCAGCTTGGGGGCCTGATTACCTGGGAAGGGCCAGAGGAGAGTCATGGTTTAGAAGAACTTAGTCTGGTGGTGAGAGGAGGAGAGGACTGGAGAGGAAAGAGGTTGAAAATACCAGCAGGCAAGGCGGGAGATGAGGGGGCTAGGTGAAGAAAGTGCCAGTTAAACTCAACAAGAAATCCGAGTTGGAAGTTTGACTTCATTTAACCTTGAAAGTCTTCATTCGCAGAGCCCTGGAGAGCGTGCTAGTCTGCAGGACACTGATGGAGAGGCTGCTCTGTCCCGAGGAGAGAGCCTTGTGAAACACTGAGGGGTGCTCGGCCATCCTAACAGAGGTCGTGAGAACACACCCAAACAACAACAAACATATTTCAGCCACACCTTAGATGGAAGTGGTGAGGACGTCTGAAAATCACTACCTCAGGAACAAGAGCTCAATAAACGTAAATGATGATATGTGCTGCGTCTAAGACTAGATGATTTAGACAGTTCTAAGCAGAAGCCCAGGAATGTGGGCGCCTGCAAATGTGATACACAGGGGGGGGTATATCTGCTACCTTTCTGAGCTTGATTTTTCTTATACATCAAATATGGCAATTGGATCAACACTCTGACATTTCTTTTCACTTTGAAATTCTGTGTTTATCTTTAAAAAATTGTTTTCGAGCATGAGATACCCGAATAGAGGAGTATGCGTGGTTCTTCCGGTGCCTCCAAGTGTGTGTGTGTGTGTGGTCAACAGCCTGAGTGGTTTGTCTTCCTCGCAGCACCTCCTGCGGCTCCGGATGCCTCCCGGTGCGTGTGCACACCATCGCCTGTTTGTTCCTTCCTCCCGGTTCTCCTGCTCTTGCTGCCCCCCTCTCCTCTCCCCATAACTCTGTGAGACGCATGAACATTTCTCAGTTATGTGATGTTCTCAGCAGGAGGATGGAGCCAAATAATGGTGTTTCTAGTTATTACTCTGATGAATCACAGGGGAACAGCCTTCACCAAGGTAGAACGGCTTGCATAAAATATGTTCATTCAATTAAAAAAAAAAGAAATTGAAAAATAAGATACTGCCAACATGGGGCTCTGAGTTATGTAGGGTTTATGCAGTGATTCCATTTGCAATTCAAGCAAGAAACTCACCAGAGAGGCACCTGGGAGCAACCGCCCTGGAATGGGGGAAGGGTTTCCACTGCCAGCAAAAAAACCTTGTGCCTCCAGATGAAGTTTCTGGAACAGGGAAGGGGGAGGTGTACACGGTCTCCGGCCTCCCCAGCCCAGTTGAAACAAGAGGTTCTGTGCTGCAGGTGGCGTGTAGCACAGAAGCTGTTGGCCGGTGACCTCTGCTGCCCAGGGGCCCATGTGGCTCCCTGCCCCATCTCCTCAGCTGATTGGCTGTGGCATAAACACCAGCTCAGAGACTCTAGACTGACCTATAAAGTGGCCTGGCACAAAAAGATGTGTGAGCTGGTTGGATTATGTTTCTCTCTGACCCTGGAACTATCCTTGGTCTTGGTACCAAGAAACATGGACAGAAAGAAGGACTGAACGGTGGAGGCCACGAGGGAGAGCTGGGCTGTGGTGGCCACTTACACACTGAAGTTTAGGAGCCGGCAGAGAGTCCAACAGCCAGGGGTGGAAGTCAGGAGCTGGCCCTCGGGAAGCGGGTCAGAGGAGCTATGTGCCAGGCAGTGTTCTAGAAGGTGCAGAGAAGCAGATGTCTGTCTCTCCCTGCAGCTATGTTTTAATGGACTGTCCCCGAAGTGCTGTTGTGGCCAGCACCTCTGGCCTGCACAGCTATTCCATCACATCCATGGCCCCCAAGCCCCAGACAATGATACTTTGGGAACATTAGCTTCCTCCGTGGCAGGATTGGGGTTGCAAGTAACAGAGCTGAACCTCGGGCAACACAGGCAAGAGAAGAGTAAGGCTCATGGAGCTGGGGAAGCTGAGAGGGCAACTCCATAGAACTGAAGAAGGAGCTTCAGGAATCAGACCTCTTGCTCAGACCTCTTGTGCTTGACCACTTCTGCAGACAGACCACACAGAAGAGGGAACACAGCTGCCCTTGACCCGCACACACTCTCCCGATTCGGGCTCCTCAGCGAAAAGCGCAATCCCAGGGAAGATTTTGACTGGCCTAGCTGGGTCAGGTGATCCCCGGACCCGACACTGCCGCCAGGGAACAGGGTGCACCACCAGCCGGGCCCGTCTACACTGCCCCCGTATGGCCAGAGAGTCGATGTCTTTGTAAGACAAAGGGAGATAGAGGAAGAAGCGTGAGAGAAGTGAACAATAGTTACCATAGTTAATGGAGCGTCTCAAAAGAACCCCTCAAATGGTCAAGGCCAGATTTTGGCCCCAGGCCCCTAAGTCACTACAGGCCTTCCCAGAGCTGGAGAAAGCCTTTTGTACCATGCAACTCTGAGTCTATTTACTAATCGTCTCTGAGATGGTGGCTGCTGGAATACATTAGGATAACTGGATTGTGAGATTTTAATGACATAACATTGAGACCTCAGGAGGCCTGAGGCTTGCAGTCGATCAATTCGCATACCTTTCACTCAGACCCAAGTGACTGAAAATCATTTTGCTCCCGGAGCTTTTAAAGGTCAGGAGTTGAATGCTTCAAGAAAATCTCTTTCTCTATCACAGGAAACCTCTTGCATTTAGCGTCCTGTCAATCACGAGCAACCCAGGAGGCCTCAGAAGGGGCGTGTGGGGAAACTGTGGTCTGTGTGCCTTTCTTCATTGTTTTTTTTTGGCGGGTGTGTGTCTGTGTGTCTGGCCATGGGGAGCCCAGATAAGCCTGGGTTGTTCGAATTTACTTGTCTTCTCCCAAGCCGGTCCGTGGCGCCAAACTGGAACTTTCAGAGCAATAATGCTCCTCCGCCTTCCCCCACCAAAGAGATCTGCTTCAGCTAGTGTCACAGTGTGGGAGGGAGACGGGGGAAAGCTGGGGTCCCCACCGAGGTGAGGGCATTCCCCAGTCCACCCCGGACCCCTAGTCATCTCTTCAAGAAAACCCTCCTTTCTGTATCTACGGCTATGGCTCAGGGCAGGTGTCCAAAATGCAGATGAAGCCCCAGAGCCTCTGGGCCCCAGCTTGGCAGGGAATCTGAAGCTATGTGTTCCCCTCTGCTAACTGGCCTGCAGCTTAATGACATGCAAATGGAAGGGACACTGTCTGTCAAAGGGGCCTAATCCCTTTGTTCTTACCTGCCAGCCCAGCAGCCTTTTCTGAACCAGTTTGCTGTGTGGACAGCTGCGAGGGGGCTGATGGGGAGCTCTGGGCAACACACTGGTTGCCTGGCAACTGTGGCAGCTCTCAGAAGCCTCAGGTGGCAGATGGGCCCTCCAAACCCTGCACCACAGGAGTGAGGTTTGTCTGCTTCCCAAGGATTTGGGGTTCTGTGGAGAGCACATGACCTTGAGCAGGGGAGCCTTCTCTGAGCCTCAGTGTCCACGCCTCTAAAATGAGGTGTTTGCTCTTCAGGCGGTGTTTTGCTGAGGAAGAGAACGAGACCTAAAGGCCGGCCTCATTTCCAGTCAGTCTGAGCAGCCCAGTTCTTGTCTGTATTGTAAGTTGGGGTTCTGATTTAAAAACAATTTAAAGATCCATTGGCCAACATAAATATTGGAAAAGCATGAGATGCGGTGATCTGCAGAGCCTTCTCATCCTTTGTCGGCTGTGGTTCGCCTTATGGAGACGTTGTAGAGGGACAAACTCAGGTAGTCTCATCTTTCCACGTCAGTGACGGGAAAACCGAAGCACAGAGGGTGAAGTGAGTTTCTGAGTCACGCGGCTGGTTGGCATCATGCTGAGATCAAACTGCAGTCTACAGATGCTGGATGGGAGCTTTCCGCTGCAATGCCCTGTAGTACTGGCAGAGCAGGGTGGGGGAAAAGACCGGGCCTCAGCTGATTCCAACCACACCTGACACAGGTGTAAGAGGGTCAGACTTTGGTACTCAGATTTGGTTAGCCATTGGATGCAGACTGTGAGGCCAACACGCATGAACCTTGGCTTTTTGGGCAATTCTGTATGTGTGTGTGTGTGTGTGTGTGAGAGAAAGAAAGAGAGAGACAGACAGACAGACAGACAGATGGACACTAGGCGATCCCCTGCCCGGTGCTCCCATGTAATGGTGTCCTGTGGAGCAAATGTCACCTAGCCGTGTTAACCAGACACCGCCTCATCCATGCGTGCACTCAGCAACTGCTCAAGGGCACCTGCGTGGAGCTTGGCGCCCCAGGAGGGACTCCTGGGAGCTCCCAGTTCCCTCCCTGCCACTGGGCCCTATAGTCCGTGGGCTCCGACACACATCTGACACCCTCTGGCAGGCCTCTCAGGCCTTGGTTGTAACTTCAGGTTCACCCTGAGGTCAGTGTATTCCTGACTCAGCGTCTGGGCTCCAGACTGAGCATAGCGAATGCTGTTGACTAGTCCTGAGCCTCGCTCAGGTTCAGGGAGATTCCCAATTAACTTATGACTCAGTTAATCCTCATGGTAATCCCTTCAGACAGGGACCATTGTCATTCCCACTGTGCATCTGAGAAAATGGAGCTCAGGGAGAAGGAAAAGCGCCAGGACTAAGGTCAGCCGGTTTTTAGGGGCACAGGAAGGGGAATGAGGAAAACAGCTTTTATAATTACAAATCCGTTGTTTCCTCTACTACATCCAAGCCTTCTTTTGAAAAGATCTCTGGGGACAGGTTAACCAAATGGCCACAATTCCTTATTCTATTAATACCATAATGAAGGCAGCTTGGCCGAGTGAGAAGATCAACAGGAAGATGGGCCTGTGTTCCCACTCCCTTTGTGGCCACCGTGGGCCCCCCGGTCCTCGGTCCTCCCGCTCGGAAAAGAGGAGGTCAGGCCGGCAGCTCTGTGGGTTCCCTCCCAGCTCCATTCCTGCAGGTCACCAGGAATTTCTCAGCCAAGCTCTTGGCTGAATGATAGTTCGTGGGACTCTGCAGAAAATGAAAAATCCGCAGAGAGATATGAATTAGACTGTTTTCTAACTGAAGCTGAAGATGCCAGAGGGGATATTAACTATCTGTGGGGTTTATCGATCTCTCGGTCCCAGGCTACCGGGAAAACAATCAGAGGTCAACATGCAACACAAAATGAAATTTGCAGCTGTCGGATCAACCATTTGGAAATATTCCCTTGCCCTTTTACCTCCACTCTCTGTCAAGAGAAATCATTCTTGGAAGCAGAATCGACATGGGGCCGGGGAGCTGGGCGTTGTGCAGGCCAAGGGCAGCCACAGACTCCAGTTAGCCTGGCACTGCCCAGAGAACACTGTCCTGGGCACCCGCAGGCCGTCCTGCCCACTGCTTACTCTCTGTGGGACCTGGGGCAGGTCACCCTACTCTCTGGGCTTTGTTGAGACCTTTCCCCATCTGAAAAGTCCCATCCTGGATGTAAGTCTCCAAAGGAGTCTATGTGAAATCTCCCTCCTTAAAAACACTCGGCGTTGCTAATAGACATATATAGGTCTCCTTCTTCCCTTACGAACCCATCTTCCAGCTCCTGGCACCCTATCCTGCCCTTCACCCCAGACCTAGTTCGTGCCCAACTGCTAGTGAATTCTCAGCCCAAATGCCAGCTCATAATGGCTTAATGTTACTCCATCTAAGAGCACTTACGTTTTCACGGGAACTTGGGAGACCAAAAGCCACAATGAACTTGCAAAGATAGGGTTTCAGATAATGTGGCACCTGGGAGTAGGGCGCTGTTTTGAGATGGGGTTGGAAAGCTGTGTTCTGAACTCTCTACTCCAACACACCCATCAATGCTTGGGGAGATTCTAAACTGAGAAAAGGTTAATGGTTTTCTTTCCTGCAAAGACCCAGGGCCCTCCTATCTCCAGGAGGCTAAGACAGTATTCGGCAGATCCCCAATTTTTTTCAAAGGGCTTCATGTTCAGAGAAAAACATTTGGGGCGATTCTGAGCTGGTCTCCTTTCTTTACTTTGGAGCTGAAGAGTCTAGGGCCAAGGTAGCTTGTGCGAGGCAGAGATGGGGCTGGGGCTTGGGTCTTTGCTCTCATGCCTAGCTTTTCACGCTGCCTCCCTGCTTTGCACTGAAGATGGCTTAGTCTGATCTTGCCAAGGCCCACTTTGCAGAGAGCTTGCAGAAAGCCCCTCTCCTGGACTCAAGGCCTCTTGGCACACCCTGCTAGATGGAGCTGGCTATTGTCACCCTGCTGTTCCGCAGGCCCAGTTGCAGGAAGTTCCAGAACTCCTGAGGGGACCCACCAGAGTGGAACATAAATTCATTTTTGTTTCCTCCTAGCTGGATTAGCTCCATCCTTGAAATGTGACTTATGAGTAGCTGTGCAAGGCAGACGGCACCTGGGGTGCTGTTCTCTGTGCAGCTGGGCGGGCCGGGCCAGCTCTGCATCTCCACATGGCCTGCACCTGGGACCCACGTTCCTGGCATTCCCGCCCAGGCAGCAGAGACAGACATATACGACTGCTCTTGGCTGCAGGCTGGCGTAACTGTGCAGCATGGATATGAGCAATGGGAACCTTTCTGACGGCTTGAAAACGAGGCAGCGTTTTTTACCCTGCAGTCTCTCTGCCCACTACAGGCAGCCCCAAACATACATTCGCAACCTTTGTAACTTCTCACGTGAGCCCTTTTTTTTCTGATCTTGTCATTACCTCTCTGAAACCAAGACTTCATCCAGCTCCCTTTAGCATTGCAACAGTGTCTAGTGGTTCTCTCCACTTCTGCCGGATGCATGTTCCTCCAAACAGGCCCTCTCTGCTCCAGCCACTCACAGCAATGAGCTCTCACTCCTTGGGGCTTGACTGTCCCCACAGCCGGCTCCAAAGCTTTCCAGTAGTGGTGATTGATGGTCACACAGTGCTGCGAATACACTAAACGCTACTAAATGGCACCTTTTAAAAAGGTGAATTTTATAGCATATGAAGTATCTCTCAGTAAGGCGGCTATTAAAATAAAAAGAAAAGAAAAAACAACATCCTGGGCACCACCTTTGTTTACTGCATTGTTTTTCAAACTTTTCTGTCAAAGCAGAAAAGGAGCCTGAAGTTGCTCGTCCCAGTCATTTCCTGGTTCACTCACTCACTCAGCAAGTATTTGGTGTGCGTCATTCATGTGTTAGAAACGCAGTGACAATCAAAACCAGTGTGAGCTGACCCTCGGGCAGCTTAGGCAAGAAGCACGTATGAAGCAGCACGTGCATTTCCTGCACCAGCCAATAATGTGTCAGTGATCATTTTAACGCAGCATATTTCCCCCCAACTCCTCAGCAGATATTGCTGGTCGGAAAAGATGCTCTTGGCTGGAGCAGAGCTTCATGTTCCCTCTGCTCCGTCACCAGGTTCCCTTGCGGGTAGAGGGTGCTGTGGTTCACTCTCCAACATCTCGCCCACTCTGTCTGCTTGGGTACCTTCTTGAATTTGAGGGCTGGTCCTCAGCCCAGAGGAAGTGCCAGACTGGGGTAAGGTATGTTTTTGTCTTTGCCAGTGGTTGGTTTGGGGAGGGGCATGTGATCTGATTTGGGTCAGTGAGACATGAGGCTAGGGTTTCTCAAGAAGCCCCTCTTTGCTCTCAGGAGAGTGATGGGCAGCTGTGCTCTCTTGCTCTCTTGCTGGACATGACAAGGAAACTCTTTGTCCGAACTGCAGCTTGAAGACCAGTTTTTTTTCCATTAGAACTAAGCAGAACTACATGGACCTGAAGCTCACACGGTTGTGTGATTCAACATAAAGTAAGCTGGGTTTGTGTCACTGAAGCTGAGGGCACTCTAACAACTGGAAAAAACGACAGACCGAAGTCAAGCTGCTTACCCAGCTTCTTCAGCCTTCTATAAACAGCTCCCTACCCACCTCCTCAAATTTAGGTGGTTTAGCAGCTCCATTAATGATTCCTCATCACGCTGTTCCTTCAGATCACTCACTGTTCCTTGAACCTACAGTGACATTTTCTCCTCTGCCTTCCTTTGCCTGTCCCCTCTGTATAAGGGGCATGTCTGGAGATAGTGGGGTCCTGAAAGCACAGGCAGCTGCCCAGAGCAAGACCTGCTTATTGGGACTGGGCTGGTCTGCTCTGTCTGCAGGGAAGCCTGGGGTCTCCCACGGGGCCTCCCTGAAAAGACCAGGCCCCAAAGGTGCATCCACTGGAGAGACAGCCAGTGAGTGGAGCAGGGGAGAGAAATGGGACAGATGCAGACAGGCCTTGGATGAGAGGTGGGGAAGGAGACAAGCAGGGGGACAGTCAGAGGATGTTAGAAGGAAAGGTAGAGAAAACAAGAGAGGGTAGAAAGAGTAGGGAAGAGGGGAGACGGAGAATGAGCAAGAAGGAGGGGGAGAAGGCGGAGAGGTGGGAGAAGGCCAGGAGATGAGAGGAAGCCGCAGGGAAGGGGCGGGAGGGGCAGGACCCGCGGGCTGTGAGAGCCCAGCAGGGCTGAGCCAACCGCACGCCGCACAAGTGCACGGCTGCGTTCCGGGGGGAGCAATTTTATCAACAGCACTTTACTGTACAAGTGATTCTCATCACAGCTGGTGCTGGGTGGGCTGGGAACAGCAATAAAAAAACAGTTTTATTTAAAAAAAGCATCCAGGTTATTTGAAAACACTGTACACACTCGCCCTCAGGCCCTGGTAGGGGAAGCCAGGGTGCGCAGACTAGTCTACAGGGACTGGGGGCATGGCCCCGGCACAGTGGTGAAGAGGATGGACCTCCCCCACTCCCTGCCCCCCACACACACGGGCTATAGGGGGAGTGCACAGCTATTAGGATCTCCATGGAAAGGGGCCGATCTGAACTTTTGGCTAGGGCTAGAGGTCAGAGGTCAGCACCCCTGGCAAGGTTGGGGTCCAGAAAGAGAGGAGGTTCCCATGGGGCCCCTGCTGGACTCGGGGCCCTGTGCCAGGTGCACCCACCTACATGACTCATGTCCTCAGAGGCTCTCTCCAGCCGACACGGAGCTCATCCGGCACACACAACCTCAGGGAATGAGGCCACACGCCGCAGAGGACCAAAGGAGGCTGGAAGGATCAAAGAATGTCAAAAGAATTGTGAGGTCGCAGAAAGTCACATTTTAAAGGGACTGCAAAGACTGTCTGCAGAGCAGTGTGGCCCTGCACTGCTTAGGGCCCTGGGGTTCCGGGGCAGCAGCTTGCCGGGGAGGTGGCGGGGGCAGGAAGGTCACTGTGGCTCTGGCCCCACCTCACTTTGATGTCAGCCAGAGAAATTCCGTTTTCATTTTCTGCGTTGTATAATACCGAGGTTTTACCACATGTGTGAAATGAATTAATGCAAAGGGAAAAATCCGTCTGGTTCAACCTATTTTGCAGATGGAGAAACGAAGGACCTGAGAAGAGGGTGCAATCTTGTTTCAAGAGATTGTCTCCATGAATTGTTTTTCTTCCATTTGTCTAGTGGGGATGCGTGGTGACCGGGGGCTGGGGGGAGCCAGCTGAGGGGCTGTTATTCATGCAGAGATGGCAGCAATGCAAGCACCAGACCCCATATTCAGCCACTTCCTGCCGTCTTCTCCAGCTATCAGGGGTCTTGCAGACCAGCAGCCTGTGCATGGCTCACGTTTCATTCCATAGCATAGTAATTGATTTTAACTACTGAGAGGGGAGGTTTTATTGTCTCCTGGTCCTTTTTTTCCCCCAAACCATGTGACTCCGTGGTGGTTTACTGAGACCTGGAGTGTTTCATAAACCAGGGTGGATTTAAACTTTACCGTCCCCTGCCCCCCCACTTTATTGCTTCTGCTGGGTGACAGTGTAAATATTCCCGTGGTTGTTAATGCTCCCTCCCTAATGTGAACAGGGAGTAAGGTCTATGAACAAATGGTTTGCTGTTAATGGGCTGGAAAATGTAACTTTTCGGTCTTTCATTGAAATGAAACAGAATAGCACCTTGCATTTGGAGATTGGGGGGAAGTTCTCAAAGCCTGGCTTAGCAGCCATGACCTTGTTGATCCTGACAACATCTCGGTGAAGTAGGGAGAGCAGGAAGTCCACTTCACAGAAAGGAAAACAAAGACCTAATAAGGACAAAGTGCACACAGTGCCGGCGCCAGAATTAGTGCTTTGACTTCAGGAAAACTGTGTTGAACAAGGCAACTCTGCGCAACCCCGCCTAGGGGGGTTATATGGCTACTTAATTCTCTCCAGCCTGGGAGGAGCTGCAGTCTTCAGGATACAGGTAAGGATGTTAAAACCTATGGGGACTGACTGCCATCCTGAAGGTTGAAGGTCGAAAGTTCCCAGGCTGGAAAGCAAAGGAACAGGTGTGCAGGCCAGGCTCCCCAGCACTGAACCTTAAATGTGGGGCCAGTCCTCGCCTGCCAGGTTCTCTGGAACCACCAGAGGAGAAAAAGCACCCTGATCTCCCTTGTACCCAAATGAAAGGGAGTGGACAAGGTCGAAGAACTCCTTTCCATCTGCTTGCCCAGGAGAGCTTGCCCATGCCCCGGCACCTGTGTGAAGAGGCACGACCCCAGATGTGTGACCAGCCCAGCCACTGCGGACCCCTGGATGCAGCAGCAGCAGGGATGGGGGAGGCCTCCCACCTCACTTACCCTCCAGGCCAAGACAGGCCCAGCTTCCCCAGTAGGAGAGGAGCAGTTTCGTTCCTCTGTGTCCTCTGTTCGTCTTTGTAATGGTCTGTTGGCCAAATTAACACACACCGAGCATCTACTATGTGCTTCCGCATACCAGCTGCCTCTAGTTGCTCAGTTTCCTCCCTTACAGTTCCCCTTCTGGTGATTACTCATGTTCTGGACTTTCTCTGACCTCTGAATTTCACCAAAACTTATCCTTCTGTGTTCTATGTCTTTGATACATAATTCCTTACCAGCAAATCTGCTAAATGAACTTAAACTCAGCCCTTACTGAAAGGCTGGTCATTAATACATATGTTCCTCTTGTAGTTAAAGAAGTAAAAGCCCACTGAAATAACCCAATCCTGAAAGACCTGGACTGAGTCCCACTTTATCACTTACTGGCTGTGTGATCTTAGGCAAGTCGATTAACCTCTCTGAGCCTCGACTGTCTCCGCTGCAAAAAAAGGGAGGACTCTACTCCATGATGGTTATAAGGAACAACCTCCTTCCTTTGTCATCTCAATGCCCTGTGGCAAAGACAGCTAATGGGGGGTCCCCTTCTGACATACTCCTTCCCTGCCCCAGAGCGGACGAACAGCAGTCTGCTGCTCTGTACCCTGAAAACATTTACTACTAGAGTCTCCCCGGTTTGTCAGCACATCCAGCGGGGGAACTATCACCCACACGACATTGGTAGAGAAACCGTGGGTACTTTTATTTTCCCCAGGCTTTCTGCAAAGTCAGTCATGTTAACTACTAGCTGAGTGACTAGATTTGGGCCCTGTCCGGACACCAGAAGAAGAACTACATTTCTAGGCAGGCGCCCTGGTTAGTGACCTTTCTGTTCTGTATCTTGACAATCGCCAATTCAGGGTACTAACCCTTCAAGGCGAGCTCACATCTCATTCCTTCCAGAGCATCCCCCAAAGTCTACTTCTGTTTGGAGCAAACATCACTGTTTCGGAGGGTTTGTTCTCTGGTTTCCACCCATTTGGCTCCCTCAGTCATTCCCTGACTCAGCCAGGATCTGGCACTCAGCACAGGTCTGCCCAAAACAGCAAAAACCTCAACTCGAAACAGGGGGAGAGATGCCAGGGCAGTGTCATAGCACCAGCGGAAGAAGAACTGGCCAGCAGCGCGGCCAGTGGGTGCGAACCAGCCACGGTGAGCACAGCACCTGCTCGTGTGTACGTGCAGGACAGGGAAGGGGTGTGCGTGCTTGAGAATAGCTGGTTTTCTTACAGTGGTTGCATAGGTCCTCTGCATATGTCTACGCTTCACTTTTGTTGAGTGAGTGGTTGAATGCCAGTGGATGGTGACCGTGGGATCTTACTTGGCCTTGAAGTACTAACAGATTTAGTCCACGGTGGGCGGTGGAAACAGAAGGTCAGCACGGTTCTTGGGAGTTGGGGTGAATTATTCTTCGTAAAGACGATTGGGTGTCCACCCTGAGGGGGGAGCGTATTCTCGAGAGACAAGGAGACAGAGTTTTACAGACACTAACTCACAGTCGCAGAGACTGTTAGATAAATGAAGGGGTGGAGACAGATGCAAAACACAAATCTAAGGAAAGAACTGTGAAAAGTAGGCTCGGTCCCAAATGATCAAGAACAAGATGCACATGATCTTGAGAGGTTTTATGGAGTGTGTAGGAAGGGGGAAACAGAATTCTGCCCTCAGAGAGCCTTGAAATTAGTTCACCATGGGGCAGGATGCTGCCTATTTGAAGACACAATCTCCAACTACCCTTCAACACACACACAACTGGCAAAGGAAAGGTTTGACGGCACGAAACAGACCCCTCTGTGCCTTCAAGTACACCCAAGCATCGAGACTGATTTCTATCCCTTCACCCAAGCCTCTGTGACTCCTTGACTTCCCTTCCTCTGACCACACAACCAATTATTACTTATTTTCATGGTAAATATTTGTGGGCCACTTCTCATCTGGATGGGCTGCAAGCCCCCTCAAGCTAGGAACATAGGTTAGCTGTTAATGCACCCCCTGCAGCTCTTTGCAAAGGGGTTGGTGCTCAGAAGATGGTTAGTATAGACTGGTTAAGGAGGGAAAGAGTAGAGCCAGGTGTTTGAAACAGGACCCAGTGTTGAAGGGATAGATAACCCACATTTCACTCCTTCTGTCTGGTGATTGTGTTTGGATGGGGGTGGAGGAAGAAAGCAAGTGGGGAGAAGAATGCATGGAGTGTGGAGAGACATGTTTGTCTGTCTGCCCCTTCCTTGGAGAACCCACCTTTCTTATTCTGAGTCTGTGATTCAGGTGGGCACGTGATGCACCTGTGCTCATGTGACTGGGCATGACAAATCAGAGTTCTGTACTCCTCTGTGTCCAGTGATTGGTTCAGAGCTAGGGAACTGGGCCAATCAGAGCCTTCTCAGGATTTTGCTGGACTATTGAAGGAAGAGGCGCTCAGGAAGAGCCAGTGATGAGGATGATTCAAGGCAGTCAGTGACTGGTTTTGCCAGTATGGGGAGCAGTATCAGGAGATGGAGCAAGAGGCCCATGTCTGGTGTCTTGACAGAACCTGTGATTCAGTAGTTCTTGAAGCCAGCTTGCTTCTTGAATTCCCTAGTGTTATAAACCAACAAAGTCTCTCCCCTGCCTGCTCGCTCTCTCTCCTGCTCTTTCTGCTTCCTCCTCCTTCTGTCCCTCCCTCCCCCCTCTATCTTTCTATCTCCTTCCTTCCTATCTTTAAAAAAACAATTAAGACCAGTGATTTGTAATAGAAAGAAACCTGACTAATACAGAGAGTGAACAGTCAGTGTGATTTACTCAGACCCTGGTTTCAAAAATAACTGTTAAGTACCATGGTGAAAATGAGTGATATGCTGGCACCTGAGATGGGAGGGGGCGGACTTCCTTGAAATATAAGTAGAGAGAGGCCTCTTTGAGTGGCAGAAAGGAGCCAGCTATGGGAAGATCCAAAGGATGGCATTCTAGGTGGAGGTATCTGCAAGGACAAAGTCTCTGAGGACAGAAGGAGCTCAAATTATTGAGGCACAAATGAAGCCACCATGACTGCAGCCAAATGAGCAAAGGCAAGATTGACAGAACTGGACAGAGGTGCAGGGCTTGGAAAGTCTTAAGAAAGAAGATGGGGAGTTCAGATTTTATTCCAGGATGGACACTGCTGGGGAGCAAAGTGATCTGATCAGGCCTGGCTGTTATGAGAAGGGCCCGTAGGGAAGCAGCACTAGAAGCAGGAAGCCACTGGGGAGGCTGATGAAATACTGCAGCTGAGTGGGAGATGGTGCCTTGGACCACGGGAGGTGGAGGAGATCACTGCATGTACCTGGGTCCGAGAGCCCACAGGAGTAATTGGTATACTGGATGTAGGAGAATGAGAAATGAGATATTTCTTGAGATGATAAAGACTAGGGTAATAACAAGTTTGGAGCATGGTGCATGTATGTGTACCAATGAAAACAGGTTTTTGAAAGTTAAAACAGCCTGGCTGGTGTAGGTCTTCTGCCACTCAGTGGATTGAGTAGGGGCTATGAACCAAAGGGTTGCTGGTTTGATTCCTGGTCAGGGCACATGCCTGGGTTGCAGGCCAGGTCCCTAGTAGGGGCCATGTGAGAGGCAACCACACACTAATGTTTCTCTCCCTCTTTCTCCCTCCCTTCCCCTCTCTCTAAAAATAAATAAATAAAATCTGTAAAAAAAAAAAGAAAGTTAAAACAGCCAAACACTGCCTCTAGGCTGCTGCATTTTGGAGGGCAGGGGCTGGGCTCAGCCTGGAGACTGGCTCAGAGTGGGCTGCATGACTGGGTGGGTGGCTGGGTGGGCAAGAGGCTGGGTGGGTAGATTTGGGGATGGAAGAGCACAGGGAAGTGTGAATGGGTGGGCAGATGGATGGATGATGGATTGATGGGGATTGTATGGATGACATACTGCATGTGCTTTGGATGCCAATACCAGATAAGAATCGTCCACTGCAGGAACTGAGAGACTTAACTACCTCCCACTTGGACTAATAGTCTTTCTTAAGTAAACACTGACTACACAAGAGGCTCAGTGGGGGGTTGATTTAAAAGGCAGCTGGGTTTGGGCACCCTGGAGCCATAGAAAGGTAAGGTGGAAACTGAGACACTCCATGTCCATGTCTGGAGCCTGGGAGCCAGAAGTGGATCTTCCTCTCAGCACCTGTCACCGCCTGGGGATGAAAGGAACGGGCGGGGCCTCCTCTAGCGCAGTGTTGCCTTCTCCTGGCCTGGCCCGTGAACTTGCCTGGAAGGACCGGCAGGCTCCTCTCTCAGGTCCAGGCAGGGAGCAGCTGTCATCTACACTGAGAGTGTCTGCGGACAAGCAAAGGGAAACATCCCCTCTAATCGGACACCGCAAACGGACTCTGTGAGGACCGAGGTGATGGTTCTACACGGACTTCTAAGGGTCTGCATTCTGCCTCATGCAATTCTTCACTCCTCTATTGGCTCTTCGACCATCGCCTTTCTCTGGGCCGTCCGTAAAACTGGATTCAGTAATCTCTAACATCCTTTACATAGACATTTTATAAAATATCAGTCTCTCGGTTGTTCTAAAGATTTATGCTTTTTAAAAACATTTTATTGAAGTATAATTTTACATAGCATAACATTCATCAGTTTTCAGTATATAATTTACTGATTTTTAGTAAATTTACAGAATCGTATAATCATCACCACAATCCAGTTTTAGAACATTTTCCTCGCCTTAAGAAGTTCTTTTTGTATCTATTTACAGCCAATCTCCATTCCTACCCCCACCCCAAACCATGATTAATCTTCTTGGCTCTACAGATTTACCTCTTCTGAAATTTTTATATGAATATGTGATTCGTTGCACCTGGCATCTTTTACTTAGCATCATATTTTTGAGCTTCTTCCATGTTGTGGTATTTTTTAAAACAATGGAAATAATTATAAGTCTTTAAACAAGGATGTAATCTTATTTTCCTATATAATCTCCCAACAAGTCCCAACATTTGTTTTAGACACACTAGATTTGAACGAGGTTCATCCCAATTTTGAAAGCTTGAATTTTCAATGTAAATTCTGGAAAAGTCTGGATTCTTAGTTACAAAGAGCACGTCTGGTTGGTCGGCTGGGTCTCCTTGGGTCAAACGACAGGCCACTTCTGCCTGTCATTTCTTTAAAAATCGTTTGCTCATCACCCTACCCCTGAAAACAGCCATTGTCCTCCCTTCAACTGATTAGCGATGGATTGCCTCAGCAGCCACGGGCTTTCTGTCTGTTTGTTTGTTTAAAAGTCACATTGTAGCATTTTGTCTGGGACACATCTAGGATCCAGGCCATTTTTGAGCGAAGGGTGAGCCGAGATACAAAGGTTTCCAGGGACCCACCAGCCAGCTCTGAAACGTGTGTCTGGGAGGATCAGGCTGCATTTGTCCACCCATCTTTTCCCCCAGTGGACACTGGCAACCCATTGTGTCCCAAGGGTGCACGAGGCGTTGAGGACACAGAGGTGACCAAAACTGACACAGGTGTGCATTCCTCAATGTGTCGCCTTGGGCGAATTTTTATGTAACTCGTCTGGGCCTTGTTTTTCTAGCCTGTAAAATGGGAAAATAGTGAAATCTGCCCTCTAGGACTTACATAAAGAGAGAATAGCCGATGAATACTTGAAACAGTCTGACACGTAATAAATGCTCAGTAAATGGCAACTATGATATTATTATAACTGACATTATTATGGCACACCCTGTGCCCAGATGATGAATGTTCTTTAGAGTGACACAGAGCCACAGTTCAACGATCACAGGACAGTCAGATGGGCGCTACGTGGGAGTCTGCTCAGGTTACGACGGGTACACAAAAGAGGGGCTCCGGGCTTCAGCTAGGGTGGCGTGGGGAAGACTGGCGGGGCATGGGGAAGACTGGGGGGGCGTGGGCACTGTTCCAGGCTTCCACACGTAACACGTGTTTAACCACAGTGATTACTTACCACTCACGTGAAGAGAGTAGCACCCAGTTCATCTGGGACCATCCCCACCACAGACCCTCCCTGTGCCACAGGATGCGTTTGAGGGCTGGTCGAGACTCTTCCCTGCTCTTTCGCATCCACACACCCTCACGTGCTCTTTGATCTCTACCCATTCTCTCCTCCCTTGTCCGGTCTCTCCACCTGACTGCTGCTCAGGTCTGGCCTGTTCGTGAAGTTCTTTCCAGCTCCTCCAGCTGACCTGGGTGCTTCCTTCACAACTCTCAGGACATTAGAAAGCAGCATGAAGGACCCTGGAAGGCCCTGTTTCCTCATTTTACACATTCAGAAACAGCCCCAGGCAGATGAGGCCTGACAAGGGGCAGCAACAGCATCTCTGTGACCTAGCTGTCCAAGCCCTAGGCGTCACCTGGACTCCTCTCTCCCCCTGACCAGCTCTGACACATCCTCAAGGTCCCAATACCTCTCCCGTCCTTTGCCCTCAGGCACCACCTCCCAACCCTGATCCACTGCAGGTCTCGGGGTCCTTGCCTTATCCCACTCCCCTGACTCTGGGGTCTCCGCACAGCAAGATCGATCCTTCTAACATGTAATCCTGACCGCTCCCCTCCTCTACTGAGAACTTTGGTAGCATCCTACTGGCCCCAGAACAAAGTCCATTCTCTTTAGCCACACTTTGCAGACAAGCATCTGCTGCAGCCTCCGACCTCCCCAGATTCTTCGGGTGCGGCCTAAGGAGCTGCCCTTAAGGCCTTGAACTTGCCATGCCTCTTCTTACCCCTGGTGTTCTCGCAGGCCCCAGCCTCTGCCTGGAATTCTTCCCACCTTTCTTCCCGCTCTCACCCACACACCCCCTTTGCCTAGGTGATACTACTCACCCTTCAGGGCCACTCAGCAGAGTCCGACAGGGATTAGTCCTGCCCTGGGCTCCCATAATTCCCCACCCAGGGCTGTCACTGCTGTCGTGACCGTCCTCCCCACACGTGCACTCTCAGCTCGGCAAGTGCGGTTCGCAGCACAGTATCCCTGGACAGGACAGCCGATGCTTGTTTGGGTGCTGCTGTTGTTGTCCCTTTAACTGTATTGTAAAAGTCACATGAGCTGCTCTGTGACTTGCCTTTGCCAATTAACTGTATTGGAGTTGCAGGGGCCGCCAATACACCATGCTAATGCCTTCCAGACACACCCTCACGGACACACCCAGAAAGAATGTCACCAGCTGTGTTGGCATTTCTTAGCCCAGTCAAGTTGGCACGTAAAATTAACCATCACAGGTGGCCATCCATGTTTGAACTGGCTAATATTTGATTAACTGATGCAATTCTAAGAAAAACTGGAGAAGGCACCCACTAAAAGTTGGGACTTGGGCTAAAATTTCTGATGTCTCCTGTATTTCACAAAAGCCTCCAACAGTGCAAGGCTCATAGTATATGCTCAGTACATCTCTGCGGAAAGAATGGATGAATGGATGGATGGATGGATGAATGAATACACAACCTAGAGACCAAATTCTATTTTGATCCAATCAAAAGAAAGAACAGGGAAGTTAGATGGGAAACTATGTAAAAACTTGTCTGTATCTTTAGGATAAAGGCCATTGATGTTGCCATGCACTGAGAACCCTTTGGAGTCATAACTGAAAGCCACCTCGTCCCTTGGAGAGCCGCCCTCCTACACTGCACTGGGGGAAGGGCATCATCACCTTGGATCTGCTCTCAAGGTGCCTGCAGGGAGGCTGTCTCCTCCATGCCTGTGGGAGCCACTGCGGACAGCCCAGAACTGTCCTTCCCCATGGGAGTCTGCCGCTACCGCGGCCTCCGTGGAGGAGCGAGAGGGGAGCCCCACTTCCTGCCACCTCTCCACCCTTCGGCTCTGCCCGGGCAGTGAGGGGAGCTTGTGGGCATCTGAAAGGAGCTGTAAGTGTGACACTTCCTGTCCAGAGAAAACGGCCCAGTGATAGAGCAGCTCTCTCTGCTGGGGCTGCTGTGTGGCGGCCCTGGGTCTCCTCCCTCCACTCGCCTGAGCCCAGCACCTTCCCTTGCCTCCAGTGCACAGGGCGACTCTCCATCACTCTTTAGGAGAGACTTTTTCTCACCCTCAGGAGCTGGGAAAAGCCCCTTCCCCAGTAGATAGCTGGAGAACATTATCATTCCCCAGCCTTACCTTTCCCAAAGCCTGAGGCTTCCCATGTAAAATGACAGTAAACTGAAGTTGACTGAGAGCCTGGGAACTGTACGGTAGCCCAGGGAGGTCCCAGTGCCCCAAAGCAGGCTCTGCTCCAGGGCTCCATCTCCCCATTTTCCTAACCACACACATACACACACACCATTCCCGAGGAGTAACAGTAATCTGCAGGGACGTCAGGGCTCAGACCCATTGAAATGTCGGAAAACCTTTCTCTAATTAGGCTACCTGCCATCTGAGGAGCAAGCGACGCCAGATCCGGTTCCCTCGCCTTCATCTACACACTGGCCAGCCACCCCGGGAGAGCGGCCACGGCGCAGGAAACACCCTCGTGACCTTGGCTGCCTTCCAGGGGCAGAGACGCCATCCCTGGTGGGTCCTTTGGTTCCACGGAAGGTAGCAGACGCGTTGAAACCCCTGCTCTTCCCTGGCCAGGTGCCCTCACACTAACCTCTGAAAGCAGAGGGCAGACAAACAAGGATTCATGGCCTCCCTGGGCATCGCAGCCTCCTGGGTGGGCGAGAGTGTTTGTTCTTCCTGTTTCAGATGCACGCGGTCTCTCAGGGGTCATGATTTATGGGACCACAGCAAGATTTCGTCTGGAATAAAGTTTCCTTGTACTCAGAGAAGGGGAAGGAGCTGGCCTGTGTCTTCCTGCAGCCCTTCCCTAATTCCAGCACAATCACTCTGGAGGAAATGATCAGTTTCTTCACAAAGACTTTGCCGCGGCAGACAGGGCTCTAGCCGGCTCGGAGCACCGCACGAGGCCTCTGGTTTTTCCTTCCCATTATCCAGCACTCACTGTATTGTGGAAGGCTGAATAAGGCAAAATCATAATGCACATGCTCTTATCTCAAGGACTGGTGTTCTTAGTATGAAAGCCAGGCTAAATGAAATTAAAATCTAAAAAAATAATAATAATAATAAAGGAAGGAAAATATATTGAGGCTTAGCTCATTGGCTGGGATTACACAAGCATTCTTCAGCTCTGAATCTCCATGCAGTGCTTCTTGTGGATTTGTGCATGTGTGTGTGGTGGGGGCAGCTCATTCTGGGGCAGAGAACAAGGCGAGGATGGGGAGGGAGCCATGGTGATGGGGCCACCTCTGTAGCTTTAAAAGAAGGCAAGCTGCCAAGGCTGGACCTCCTCATCTGAGCAGGCAGCAGAGCAGTACCGGAGGTTTCTGGGCAGCTACAATGTGGTAGCCCTGTCCTGGGCGTGGCCCTGTCCTGGGCGTGGCCCTGTGCAGAGTCTCCTCTCTCAGGAGGAGAGTTTGAGGTGGGTCCCGTCACTCCCATTTTACAGGTGGTAAGACTGGAGCCCGGGAGAACTCCCCGCCTTTCCCAGGTTACTATGCTGAGAGTAGCAATGCCAAGAGACAAGCCTCAGTCTGCCTGATGATACAGTTCTTGCTTCTTCCCACACCTGTCACCACTACTGGGGGACAATTGAAATTAACCCCTCCCCTTCCTGCCATACCAAAAACCTGTTTCTCTGGATTAAGAGGAAGCCTTAGTCGAAGCAGGCCTTAGAAAATAAGGAAAGAGTGGTGACTGGACCCCGACTTGGGTGTGGCTTTTGTGAATAGCTGGACCAGCGCAGTCTGGGGCTGGCTGAGGGACTGCAAGGCAGAGCCCCTAATCTCAAACTACAGGACAACACTGAGAGTCTCCAGGGAGCCGGGCATGCAGACTCCTCACTGTCCGCATGGTCTCAGGTTCAGGCCGCCCTGGAGGAGGGCCTGGTCTAGCAGACAGTGACACCAGGTCACTGGTCAGCTCATAGCTGAGGCAGCCACTGTGCCAGGCCCCCAGGCCGACAAACTCAACCCAGCACCGAGTCAGTCTTGCCCAGCTGGAGAAGCCAAATCTGTGACCCTGAGGCCTGTTCCAGGAGCCACCGCCCTGCCAAGAGACAAGGTGAAAGTTTTTGGAGATGCAGCGTGGCATAGAAGAGGACTGTGTACTTGAGAGGCAGACAGACCTGGGCGCAACCATCTGCACTGACAGTTAATTGGCTGTGGGACCTGTGGCAAATGACTTAACCTCTGTGGCCTATCATGAAGAAGATGGCAAAGCCACTGCATGGAATTATTGTTAAATGAGATGAGACAAGTATCAAAAGCACTTAGCCCAGCACTCTCGAGGCCAGGGCCATGCTTTATCCTCGCAGAAGGAGTAGAGTCTGTGTGCAGTGAGTTCTCTGTTCTTTTCCCTCTAGGGGAACAGGAACAATAGCTTGAGCTACAAGCCAGGCAAGGGCTGAGCACTTACGCAAGCACTATCTTATTTCACGGCCACAAGAAGTGAGTACTATGACTGGGTTCAATTTACCACGAAGAAGCTTAGACCGTAAGTTGCTCGAGGTGGGCACAGCTAGTACATGGCAGCAGGGATTCCACCCTGGCACATGGGACTCCAGAGTAGCAACCTGAATTATAGCACTTCATGTTCCGATAGGCTCCGCGGAGCGCGACCCAGTGTTCACCATGTTTTTCTAGAGCCCATTTCGTACAGACCAGAGGGGCACGTGTGTGCATGTGCACAAGTGTGTGTGCACGCATGTGTATATCTTCCATCTCAAGAGCAAGGGATGAGGTGCTGGGTAGGCCTTTCAGGTGCAGCAGGAACTTGTGCTAACTTTCTGTTTGTCTGTCGTCAGGCAATTCACTGAATTCTTCCAGGTTACCCTGTTGCTGGCTTTGAAATGCACAGGAGAACAGCTTCCATGGTCTCACCTGCTCTCAGACAATCACTCTGAGGCCGTGAGACAGTCTCCTTCCAGCCTGGGTGACAACTGGCTCTTAAGTTGTCTTCACCCTCTGTGAGAAGTACTCTGTTCTTCCAACAAGCCCAGATTTCTGCATGGAGGGGCAGTTTCTCTGGAGCCGCAGTGCTGTCCTGGGAACACAACTGGGCATTTAAAAAACCCTTACATGATCTGAAAGCAAAAGTGTACATGCGCATGCGCATGCCTGAGAGCAAGGACACATTTCAATATTCCTCTTTGAGAAAGAGCACGCGTTCTGTTTACAATGCCGTGCCATCCAGAGCACCTTCTAACCAATGGCCTCCTTTGATCTTCACACCTCCACTTCCAGGTGTGCAAGAGCAGGTAAAAAAAAAAGGCCCAGAGAGGCTAAACAACTTGCTGAAGTCGTGGCCTCTTAATCCAGACCAGCTACCTCTCACCGACCTACCCTCAGGAGAGAACAAGCCTGGAGGTGTGATACAAGGCCCCTTTCCTGGCAGAAGGTGGGCGTCGTTGAGAGCTCCACCCCCTCACCCCTGCTGCACAGCAGTCTGAGCGCTGCCAGGCAGAGAAGGGCAGGGAGGTGCGTAGGCTTCTCTGGCCTTTTTTTTTTTTGCTGCCTCCCTCAACATGCTGTGAGTCAAAGAGCCCTTGGGTAGGCTTTCTTGCCCACAGGGCAAACCGGGGGATGCAGGTGGGGTTTGGACCCCCATCGTGTGCAAGGATGGGTGGCCCCGGTGTGAGTGGGAAGGTGGGGAGGGGTACACCAGGGTGACCCTGGGGAAGGGACTGGAGGTCCTGGAGTGACATCGTGGGTGCTGGTACTGTGTGTGTGTGTGTGTGTGTGTGTGCATGTGTGTGTGTGATAGAGACAGACACGGGGAGAAACAGACATGCAAGGAGACCGACGGGCCCCTACAAGAGTTGGAGGAGCCATGGGAGATGCAGCAGAGGCGACTCTATAGATTAAAGACCTGGCATCTCGGGGATGTTTGCCTTCGGCACTGCCCTCCTCTGTTCCCACACCCCTTGGCCTCCAGGTTGCCCAGAAAACACCGGATGGACCATGGAAATCTCAGTGTCCCGCAGAGCAGGACAGCAGGCATCCTGGTCCTCCCCCCTTCCTAGCCTCTGTCTGCCACAGTAGGTGAACTAAACCCTTGGGCCGGGCTGTCTTCATCTGGAACATGAGGCGAGATGCCCGTGCTACACAGGCTGTGTGGCTTCGGATATGGTGTGTGTGGCAAACCTGTCCCAATACTGCAAGATTAGCCCTGCCAGGAAGATTCCAGGCTTGGGGAATTCTGGGAAAGGTGAGCCTGTGCTTTAGAATTGATCATTTTTCCATCCTGACTATAGTGTATCCAGAGGCCTGCCTGAAATGGGACCTTCAAGGGAAGAGAAGCTGTGTGGCTGGTGATGATGGCCAGCAGTCACCAGCAGCACAGGCAGTCCTGGACATCCAGGTGGCCCTGCCAGGGCACTGTCACCTGGCAGGCAGCTGAGTGAGGCCTCCCTCCCAGGCAGAGCCCACACACAGAGTAGCACAGGTCTGTGCAAGGCCAGGCCGGGCCACTCCTTACCGGCCCGCCACGCCCACTGCCCGCCCGTGCCTGTGTCCCTTCAAACAGCCCTGCCTGGAGTCACCCCGCTTTCCTGGGACACAACGCGCTACTTGACCTGGGCCTGTGTGTGCCTGGAGTGGTCACAACCTGATTCCATGAAGCAAACACTGGCCTTGGGGGCGGGGAGAGCTGATCGGAACTCAGTCCCATCCCTGGGCAAGTTGCTCGCTTATGAAGCTGAGTTTCATCATCCACAAAAGGAGAATAACAATAGTGCCTGCCCCAGAGGGTTGCTGGGACAATTAAATGTGAAAAGACATATACCCTCTGTATCGTATATAACAAGATACCTAGTATATGCTCAGTTAATCATAGCCATCACTCCTTGAAGTTTTTGTTTATATAACTGTGTCTTCTAGGGGAGACTCTAAGTTCTTTGAGGACAGGAACAACATTTAACGCATTGTGGTATCCTCAGGATTTCCAACACAGAACCTCTTACAGAAATTCAACCTTTTGTGCAGTAAGCATGTGTTAGGAGTTTACATCACGTTAGGCTGTCATCAGGCTCTTGCTGGTGATGAACTGCAGGGTGCAGGAAAATCGGTCCCCAAATCATCACATGGTACACAGTGTCTTCAGGGCCAGCATGACCTCTTTTCTCCTCCAGTCTCTTGTCCCTCCGCCTCCCAGCCACCCAGGTGCTAAGGACTCTCAGTTCCTCCTCTCAGTCCAAACCAGACAGATAGAGCTCCCGAGAGCATCTGATATAGGCACGCACACTCAGGTGCGGATAACTGACGACCACTTCCCATGTCATTTCTCCAAGGGGTTACTTTTATTCCTGGAAAGGTTTAAACTTAGAGCAGATGCTCCTAACCTGGGCTCACTGAAGGTCTGTGCATGGGTCCAGTTGATGTTCTCACACTTCTTTCCCTGGGGAGGAAATCAGCTCTGCCACTGGTCTATGACCAAAACACGATTTAAGAAACGGTTCCTAGAGCAGCAGGACTTTCTGTGATGAGGAAAATGTTCTACATCTGTGTGGTCCTCTGCGGTTGACAGTCACTGACCACCTGTGGCTATTGAGCACTTGACATCTATAGAGTGTGCAGGTGAGGAACTGTATTTTCACTTTTATTTATATTAGTTCATTTAGATTTAAATAGCCTTGTGTGTCTGGTGCTACCATGTTGGACCATGTGGCCTAAAATGATAAAACTCAAGAGCAAAATGTGTACGTATTGGAGAGGTGGCATTTCAGAATGCACAAGGGGATTCTTACGGGCAGGAATTTCTCAAGACCTTTAAACTTTATAAAACTCCTGTGGTCATTCATCCATCTGTCCGGTCATCCATCCATTCATTCACTTACACGTGCATCAGCACTGAGGAGCCAGGAGTAATGGTGACCAAGAGAGGTGCTACCTGCTCATGGGAACAGAGGGTCTGCCCAGCATGCTCAGGCAGGTCTCTTTGGGGGCAGCTCATATTTAGAAGAGTCATAGCACCCTATTGGGTATCCCAGTCCTCAGGACATTTCGCAATCTTGTGAGCCAGAGAATGTTTCTCCCCCTTAGAAGGATGTTTGGTCCCCAAAGATCAGGAAGGTGTAGGGAGGGGAGCACTTGCAAAGTGGAAAAGATTGGGGATGTTTCCTGGATGGTCAGCTTGAGTGTATGAATGGAAACTTCATAGTTAACTTTTTATGGATGTCAGTGAGGCAACCTTGGGGAAACCAGGGAACTTAGCATCTGGTTTTCATTGATTTTCACACTTCTTTTCTTCCATGTTATCACTAGCTCATCTGCTCCCGGAGCTGTGGTGAGCATTCATTGGCTTTGCTGGATAAAGTTTGTACAGAGGTGCCTGTTGCTCAGTGATTGCTCTGTGACAGTCTCTGTTATTGTTGAGAGAATGCCCTGCAAATGTAGGAGTGGTAGGTGCCCATTGTTCATTGAACTAAGGACTGAGGTTGCCAAGTACATAAACTTAAAAGGCATCAAACAGAATCAAACAGAATCAAACAAAAGCTAAATGTCAAGGTCTGCAATGGCCTTTCCTGCCTGCAAAATGGTCCAGTGCCCTAGCCAAGGTAATCACAATATCTTCAGAGATGAAAGAAGGCTTCAATGCCGAGTTTTGTGAATGTGCCCAAGAAGGTTTGCCATCATGGTTTTGTGACCTCTTTCTTAGGGCTGTGGTTTCTCCAGTGAGAATGGACTAGACATTGCCTAAGACCTGTTCCAGCTGCAGTGAGCTAAGAGCATGCCACCTGTCTCTGGCTGGGCCATTTCAGCACTGGAGGCATGATGACAGCATCCACGTCTCCTCCAGCCAAGGGGCCTCCAACTGTGCACCATATGAACATACTCTAAGGTGGGATTTGGGTTCCAAATGACCCATTTTGCAACAGCTCAGGAATTTCCAGTTGTGTCTGCTAATAAGCATAAAATCCAGAAGTGGGATGGTACTTTGGGACATCTGCAAGTAAACTATGGAGGCACTCTTGGCTCTGCCAAGGGCGGGGGTGGGCCAGCATCCACCGAAATAGACAAAACAATTCCCGTGGTCCAGATGACACACTACAGAATGTTTAAACCTTCCTTTGGTTAAATAACCTCTTTGTATGCTGGCGGCCATTAGGTTGGACACAGTCACAGCTCCTTTCTGTTGGCAGCCCATGGGCCTCGGTGTGGTCTTTGTCTTGTCAGCACAGTGCCCTTCAGCCTCCAAGTCCATTGTTCTGATTAAAATGCAAGAATCGGTTTTCAGATCCCTACTGACTTTACATATTCTTAGAGGATGAGAGAAAATGGAAGTTGAGCAGGCCAGCTAGCCAAGATGTGAGAAATAGGAAATGTTTCAGGGTGGAAAGGTGTGTGGGCGGGGCAGAGGTGGGGGAGGATGAGCGGGGGTGGGGGTTGCTAGAAGGCTCTGTCCTCCATAGTTCCGGGAATGAGGTCTTCATGCTCGAGTGGGGAGCCAGCTGCAAAGAGGAACTCATACTGGCATCTCCTGGTCTGACCTCAGCCTCTGAAGGAATTCTTCCAAGCTGGACATTTCTAAAGAATGATAAACTCAGATCTGTCTGCTCCACTGGCGCTTCATTCTCTCCCTTCTCTTTGGCTGGCATAGCAATGAGTGGGGAGGTGAGGGAATGCAAGGCTTGAGTTGGCCAAACTTGGCTGGCTCAGCCATTTCCCAGTTATGGAGCATTAGGCAAGTTGAGCTCTCTAACCCTCAATTTCCTAAACTATAAAATGGAATTGCTACAGGCCCTGGCTTGTGTGGCTTAGTGGATTGAGCGCCGGCCTGTGAACCGAAGGGTCACCCCTTCCATTCCCAGTCAGGGTCTATGCCTGGGCTGCGGGCTGGGTCCCCAGTGAGGGGCATTCAAGAGGCAACCACACACTGATGCGTCTCTCCCTCTCTTCCTCCCTCCCTATCCCCTCTCTAAAAATAAATAAATAAATAAAATCTTTTTTAAAAAATGGGATTACTAAATCTATCTTGTAGAATCATTGGAGGATGAAATGACTGTATATACAAAAGTTATATTAAGAAAAGTAGAGTTATCGTTATCATTATTTAATGTTTTTATTCAGCATTGACATTTTCAAAGACATTGGCCAGGATGCCTTGGCTAGTCCATGGGTACCACCACTTTCTCCCCCACTGGCACAGCATCCCAGATATCACAGCCCCTATTGATGTCCTTTCTCTGCTCCATGGGGCATCACCGTCTTTGTACCCCAGCCCTCAGGGGTCTGGCGTTTGGATGAGGCTGGAGATGCACCTCTCCCCCACCCTGGGCTCCATTCTGTCTCCTATAGATCTCTATTAATTTCAGGCCAGGCTCCTCACACTGGGACAAGGGTTACACAAGAAGGAAGTGCATGAAGTACACAAAGTGTATCAGGGAGTATACAACACTGCAGAATAAACATGGTACATCTTATTGGAGCATTGGTTTTCCTCATTGTTTTCTAATTGAAAATCCATTTTTAATAATAAAAGAACAATTATATTGAAGAGTAAGACACAAAAGTAGCATGCAATTTTAAGTCAAGCTCAAGATACACCCATAATAGTTTTCATTTGTGACCGTGCCACAGATCTCCCTGGGAACCTGCCAGCATCTTTCAGGGGACAGTTAACTATGAAATTTCAAAAAGTCCTGGTATGCTCTCAAGGGATGGAAGGAGAGGAGGAGAGAGAAGCTCAGCGCATTTCACTTTGAAGTCCCTGGGTTGGACGGAGTGAAATTAGCCAGTGACCTGCCAGAGCTCAAGGGAACAAGAGGCGAGATGGTGACGTGGGATGGTGAGTCACGAGAAAAATGGTGACTCCGGGCACTGGGTGGTGGCTTCTTCTCCTTCATCCCGGTCTCGTGTCTGAGTTTTCAGAGTCATGCAGACCTGAAACCAAACCATGAATACTTTGACATTCCAGCATAATAGTCCCTGAAAAGACAACGTGGGCATCTCTCAAGGTCAGGAAAACAAAGGAGACACCGACTCAACCAAAGGAGGTTCTCACACCAGAATTCGATGGGGCTGGAGAAGCGTATGTCAGATGTGGTGCATGATGGGAACTATATGGGGGTGCCAAAACAAGAACCACGGAGAAGGAGACGTCCAGGGGTTTCTCCTGGAATACAGCTGGGAGGAGAGTTTCCCCCCTCCAAACCAGGCAACCCGCACACCCCAGACCAGGTGAACAATCATGACAACTAGAAGCAGCAGCTGAGTTCGAGGCTGGCGGTTCCAGCTGATGGTGTTTATCAGAACTGTGGTACCTATTAAATATATGCATCCCTAGGCACCTCCTTCAGACCTTCTGAATCAGAATCTAATAAAATATGACTTTATAAGGGCCTCTGAAGGCTTCCAGGTTAAGTTCCCTGTCACCCCAGGTGGCCCATGTTGACTCTGTTCAGTCCTTGAAAACCACTGAGTCCCTACTCTCACCAGGGCTGAGCTGTATCCTGGGGTGTGGGGTCAGGGAGTAGAAAACTGTCTAAGATGTGAGCTCTGCCTTCAAATAGCTTGAAGATGTGGGAAGAAAAAGACAAATTACAGTGCCATGAGTGAATTCAAAGCAATGAAAGTAAGGCTCTCACTAGGCAATGTTGCCGAGGACCCAGTGAGTGCTACACACTGGAAGGACTGTGAGATCATAGGAGGGCTTGTGCCAGTCTCTGTCATTAAGAGAACTGCAAAATGCAGAGCAGACCCAGAGCAAAGATTCCAGCTGAGCCTACAGGGGAGTCAGCGGCTCACTGTGTCTGCTGATCTGGTGTCTGGTACCATCTCGGGAAGAACTTGCTGCTGGGTGGGGGAAGGGTATTGGGAGGACGTCTGTGCATAGATGTCAGGAGCAGATATGAGGGGCCGTGGAGGAAGAGAGCATGACCTCTCTCCCTGGCCCACGCTGTCTGCACACCATGAAGTGAAGGAGGGAGCAGAGACAACTGGTTTCACAGGAGTTCAAGCAGTGTTGTTTGGGAGCCCAGGTCACAAAGCGGCCTGCAGTGGAAGAAGCACGCATTTCTCTCCTGCTTGGGTCCTGGGAACTCTGAGGCATCATAGCAACTGCCTGTGAGCCATGGACAGGAGCTGAGGAGCCTCAATGCCAGGCTCTGGATGTAATTCCCAATGAAATCCAGGGCAGAGAACCAACGTTTGCTGGTCATGGCTGATCCATTCTAGCAACAACAGAACGGACTTCTGGGGGATCCACATGAGACTTTCTTGTGGGTTCCTGGGAGGAGATGCCTGGTATAGGGGCCCTGGAACAGCAGGGGAGTGTGACGATCCAGTAGCATCTGAGTTAACATTGTTCAGTGCTGAGGTCTTTCAACAAACTGGCGAAGCCAGGAAAGGCATGTGCTACAAAAGAACCAGAATATTGTGGGAGCTGAGAGGTGGGTTAAGAGTGAGCAAAGATGCCTGTGTGAGCTTGTGTTAGTGGGAATGTACATCGTCGAGAATGATGAAAATAGCAGTCTCCACTCAGTGGTTCCTAGAGAAACGTTCTTTGGTTATGTGAGGTTCTGAAAGTCCATAGGAAGCAGGAGGCACCCGGGGAAGACCGAGTGGGTTGGGCACAGGTGGAAACCACTGGCTCCCATCATATTGCTCGTGCAAGACACTGGCACAGTCTGGACCCTCCTGGGAAGCTGACCACAGATATCATCTGGAGGTAAAGACAGGGAAATCAAGGCCAAGAATCCAGGTGCTTCCCCGAGGAGGGCTCTCTCAAAGATGGAACCAACAGCTGCTGGCTTTCCCTATCCAAAAACCGGGGCTCCTCACAGGTAACCCGGGAGCTCAGTCAGAGCCAAGCACAGAGGCACACCCTAGCAGGGCCCCGCTGCCCAGCACCAACATCCTAATTTCTGATTGTGCATAACCTTATCGTTTCTTCCAGACGCTCCGTCTCCCACCTCACGTGGCCCCTCCCTGTCCTTGTGGGGAAGGTCCTTTGTGCCAAGGGAGCCACTCACCCCAGAGACAGGAAGCAAACTGGGCTTCAGAGAAAAAGTTTAGTGCCATCAACAACTCTATTTCCTGACCATTCTTCTACTGAGAGCGCTGCTGGCAGGAGACCTCAACCCCCCAAATCCTGACAGATGCCGCGATCTATGGGTGAGACCACCAGATTGGTTCTATGCTCCTCGAAAACTTCAGGGAAGACATCAGAACTGCAGTCTCCTTTGAAATACAAAAAGAAGGTAAAATAAAACGTGTGACAGGGATTTAAATGAGAAGAAAATGCCAATGAACTCAGAGGTACTGGAGGAGGACCTATTTCTCAGAAGAATCCCGGGGTTGCACTTGGTGGATTAGTTGCAATTTCCCCCCAAACCACTGAATGGCCACACCTGGGAGGCAGACCCCAGAGCGACCCAGAACTCGGTGCCGGGCCCACTACTTATCACTTTAATTGACACTTACTCGGTGTGATGCTCATACATTCACCGAATGGGTTCAATTTAATTTGAAATGAGGATTTTTTTCTCTCCCCTATTGAAATATTTAATGCTGCAGGCTTTAAAGTTAAACGGCTTCAATCCTAGCATTCTATCACTCTTCCATGTTGCTTTAAAGAATACAAAAGACCCCTCCGGGCATGATTTATTTAAAAAAAATTTTACCAACTCTGTAATTACAAAGCCTTTTCATCTATACCTTTTCTTTCAATAGGGTGATGGGATAGGTGGCAAAAAAAATCACTGTTGCTATCTATCCTGTAGTTCTTAAAATTAAATTAACAAGCACAGATCTATTGGAAAGAAGCCATCCTCAGAATCTGGCACTCTTCTGTTACGAAGCAGGGGTTTCTGCTCTCGGGCCCCCTGCCCTGCCCGCCCCCCCCCCCATCCAGAGTGAGGGTGCGAAGGAGGGAGGCAGCAGATTTGCAGAAGAGGAGGATGGATGCTCAGGATCCTGGCTGGTCGGGGGTTGGGGGGGGAGCAGATGGGTTCTTCCGCCCTGTGTTTATTAGCACTGACAGACGGACCTGAGTGCAGCGCTGGAGCATCGCTCACCCTGAGGTGTTACATACTGATACACTGACAGGCAATTATCTTTGGAGATGGTGGTAAAACACAATAATTAATTGGAAGAGCAAGCGAAAGAATGGTGGCCCCAGGCCGAAGCAGAATGGTGTTTCTAAAAACTCTCTGTGAGGCTGGTAATTTAGCCTCAATGGGTCATTTGATCTCACCACTCCCTGCCCCGAAGCCTTCCCTTCCTGGAGCTCTGTTTTTCAAAAGCATCAGCCCTGAGTGTGTCTCCGACGCCATTAAAGTGCAGCCCAATCTCCCAGAGCAACTTCCCAAGATGGTGCCTGGCACCAGAGAAAAATCAGGGCCCTAGCAAAGATGTCTCACCCAGCCTGCTTTTGTGACGGTGCCTGCTGGCAGAGTGTCTTTGTTTCTAACCAAAGCTCACACGTCCGCTTAAATAAAACACTCCCACTTCAACGGATTGATTTGGTGGGAACAAGAAGTTCACATGCCAAAGCCTGGGCTGACCTCCGTGGCCCGGCACCAGCAGGGGGAAAGAGCTGTTGTTGTATTCTTTGACCAACAAGCATAGAGAAGTGTGAGCTTTTCTTTTGCTTGTTTTAGCATGGTGACATCCACTGACCTATATTTGATATTCTGCATAATGTACATGTGTCAGCGATCACACATTTGGTTGAGAAGGGGGAAAGAGGAAAAGGAAGCAAGGACAGAGGAAGCATTTTACAGTTTAGCAAGAATGAATGTGTTACAGAGGGTGCTTTGGTTGTAGGGGAGCAGAAACCATCTGGATTTAACTTAAAAGGAAAAGGGGCAGATTTATTTTTAGGACACAGGATGTCTAACAGAACTCAAAGGAAAGCGGCTTCCTGACCTTAGGAACAGGTCAGAATGAGAAGCCACTTGCCCTCCCTCCATCTCTCATCCCTTACAAGAATTTTATTTTCCTCTTGATATGAATGGACTTTCTTCATCTCTGGTCCACATGGTGACGAGCAACCCCGAGCCCGAGGAACCAGGCTAATGTTAAAGTTCTGACCACATGAAGAGTGCCTCATTCATGCCCAAGTCCTGGACAAGGGTTTTGATTGGTCTAGACGACGTTAGGTGCCCATCCCACCTCATTTCCAAACATCCTATCAGAGGGCTGAAGGCCTGATGATTTACTGATTGTTTGCCTCTCTCACACCCCAAAAGGGGGACCTGATGATTTATGAGTGAGATTATGTGTTACCACCTAATTTTCTGCAGAGAAGTTATTGGAATTGTAAAAGAAGAAATACAAGGGGGACTCCCCTCCAAAATGGAATTATCTTCCAAAGGGCAAGCCCCTTGTAGTGCAGGGTTCCCAACTACATGAGTACTCTTGGAATCCATCTGTATCAGTGTACCAGCTGGCATTGTTGTGAGAGGTTGTGTTTGGCTTCAGTAAATTTTTTTGAAGACTCTTTTAACACATTTTACCTATTGATTCCATGATGGGTGATTTACGAGCACACCTTCCTCCTCCCCCATGCTAAGTGTTCAGCAGTTTTTTACCAAAAATGACATGATCCCTGTGCCCCACCCCCTCTAATTACCTGGTCTTGCCCCAAGCAACTTTTGTTTGTTTGTTTCCCTGGATAGAAAATGTCCTCAAAGGGAAACATTTTGCTGTTGTGGAAGAGGTGAAACAAAAAACAGCAGAAGCACTAAAAGGCATCAAAATTGACCAGTTCAAAAACTGTTTTGAGTAGTGGGAAAAACATCTTGATAGGTGTATTGCATCAAATAGAGAGTACTTTGAAGGTAATTGAAGGTTAAACATCAAAGAATGAATACACAATTTTTTATAACTTAATTTTGGTTTTTTGGGTCCTCCCTCCGTGTGAACAAAATGTCTGTGGATGCTGGAGCAGTTAGGGGCTGTATGATGTAAGTGGGGAAGGTGTCCGAAAATGTCGTACTATAAAGATCATAACTTATCTTTTCACTAATGAAACTGTTGGGGGACATTTTGTCCTAATTGGGCCGACTCATTGAGAGAAAGTGTAGAGAGCAGAAGGCAGAATTTGGTGGTGGGTGGCAAGCTGCCCCCGACTGCGTTGCCCTTCCTTTGTTCTCCAGGAAAGGCGCTTCATTGTTCTCGAACCTCCTGGCTTTCCTCTTCTGGACAATCTACACAGCCCTTTGATGAAAAATGTTCAGGGGAACTAGATACTTTTCCTTTTTTTTTTTTTTTTTTTTACTGGTTATGAAGGAATTATTTAAGTGAGGTGTTGTGGAAGTCACACCTCTCTGAGTTACGACAACTCTCTGAGTTACGTGTGATAGAAACCAACTCAGACTGGCTTTAAAACATAAAAAGACATGTCACGGGGGCATCGCAGCTGCGAAGTGCTCTGGAGGGGCAGGGCAGGCACGGCTGCATTGGAGGAAATCAAAAGTCTCCATAGGGCTCTCTCTCACCCTCCCGCTCTCAGCTGACTCTCCCTGTGTCTCGGCTCCATTCACTCCTCCTGAGATTTATCTTTTCCCCTCTGGTCAAGGAAGATGACTGTTGGCAGCCTCGCCTTCGAGCTCAGCCCTGGCACCAAGATTCAGGCAAAAAGACACTCCAGCCGGCAAGCCCTTGCAAGACCCTGATTGGCTGAGCTTGAGCCATGTGCGCATCCTGAACCTATCACTGAGGCCGGGTAGCCTGGGTCAGAGTCTGTGCCCGTGCAGTGGGAGGGTCCACAGCACCATTCAGTGGCACTTCCTGGGCACGACGTGTGACGGTGATGATTCCCCCAAAGGAAGGGCTGTGTGAACACAAACAATATCCAACCACCACAGACACCCGTCTTATAAGTGTATTAATGTCAGACATTGACAGGGCACATACAGTGCCAATAAATAGCTTTGATGCCAAGATGCTGGGACTCCAAGGATCTGTCTGGCGATGCTTCCGTGCTCATGGGCTCCTGGCATCCTGCCACAAGAGGCTAAGAGCTCAGAAGCACTTGGGATTCCTAAATGGATTTTCTGATAGTAAACCTCCCAGCGAGGGTTCATGTCACCATTACGGGCTCTTTCCTCTGGTCTCTCTTGAAAACATCACCACCTTTTATAGTGGGATCTGGTTGGTTACGACAATGGAAAAGCAGGAAAGAGGGGACTAGCAGAGGTAATGTTTCAATGGGGAAGATTTGCTTGTCGGCTGGGTTTTTTTAAAACTTTTTATATTGAGATAATTGTAGCTTCACAGGCCATTGTAAGACATAATCCAAAGAGCTCTTTGTAACCTTCACCCAGCTTCCCCAAAGGTGGCAGCCCTCATAACCATAGTACAGCATCAACACCAGGAGATTAACACTGACGGAACTCACAGACCTTGTTCACCAACTGAAGACTGGGTTTTTAATACCTACAAGTTTTTCTTAAATTACTTCTCTGAGTGTCTGTATCCAGGTGCCTTCCTGTAATACGCGGGGATCTGCTGAGGTCACACCCTGCAGGGGGAGTGGAGACATCTATAAGACTAAATGTAAATGGATTGATCATGTTTGTAAGTTACAGAAAGTGTTGGATTCTCAGTTGAGGAACTTGGGCTGCACCCAATAGACATTGGAGACCAGTGGGCAGTATTTCTGCACCTTGCAACTGAGTGTAGGGTGACTTGGGAAGGAGACAAAGTGGAGGGAGGGAGACACCTAGGCAGCTAAAGTGGTACAGGAGATGAATTACATCAGAGGACTGAGGCAAAGCTGCAAAATTAAGAAATGGGGACACACGTGGAGATACGAGAATTATAGAATGAAAAGGACCTTGCACTTGTGTGTGTGGGTTTGTGTGTGTGTGTGTGTACATACCCACCAATCTGTCCTGGGACACAGTCCAAGACCCCGTATTGCATGTAGATGAGCTTTGGTTTTGAGTCCCACATTTTGAGGAACTGATAGAACATCCAAGTGGAATTGTCTCTTCAAAGCATGAATGATCTTATCTCTGGGCTTGGCTCAATTTGGCAAAAGGTAAGGGTGAGTTGGAAAGACTCACCCTACCTGAAGTTCTCTATTTTATTTTATGAAATTTCTATATGTTACAGCTCTTCAACTATCTTGGAAGATTTCTGGGGGATCCTGCTTAAAATGAGGGGGATGCACCATGTGAGTCCCCAGGTCCCTCGCTACCTGCTAAGGTGCAGAATAGGGACAGGCTTGGAGAAGCTGCGTTGTGGCTTGGAACACAGGACAGCCAGGGCTGGCGGTGGGGCCCTGCCCAGGTCTGCGGGTCTCCAGTGTCTGCTCTTGTCCTGGGGGGACATGTGCCTGCCCTGCTTATCTTCTCTACCAGATAAATATGGTTGTTTTGAACAAGAATCGTGGCTGATTTTGGATCCGTAGATGTGCCTGCATCGTGGCTAACAAAAAGCGGCTTCTCCTTATGTAGTTGTGGAAGAGGGAGGGAGGAGGAGTAAAAGATAGTCTGAATCCACATACTCAAATCATAAGCATTAGGGTGCAAAATTAATTGCTTGAGTTAGGATTTAATTAGGGCTTACAACAACAGCTGTTTTATCTTGAATACCAACTGCACATGAGAGCACGTGATCCGCAGTCGCCTACCTGAGATACCGTGCCCACTTCAGCTTCCACAAACTGAAGGCAAACCACGAGGTACATTTAAATGGCAGACGCAATTTATGCAAACCCTTAAGTAACAGATTGCTAGTATCTCGGGCCTCTGGACAGGGCTGGCGACTGATAATACAGCAGAAGACTAGGGACTGGGTCTTGCTGAGTTGTTCACCTGCGGCCTTGAGTACGGAGACTTGGCACGGCCTCCATGGCCTCATCTGAGAAACGATGGTCTAAATCTCTTCCAGCTAACAAGCTGTGCCAGCCATGACCATGTGTGCTTTCGGCGTTTTGCCTGAGATTTAGAAAGAAAACATGCTGTCAGATTCCTCATGGGCTTCCCAATGTGGTCTTTGCTGGGTCTCTTTATCCTTCCCTGTCTCTCTTCCACTCTGGACTTTACGGATCAAGGAGGGAGAGGTCAAGGTTGCTTGGGTGCTGGCTTCTGCCTTGTGCTGGGAGCTCCAGGAGGACAGACCCACGTGGGGTGGGGTCTTCTGCCTGTGCCCACCTGAGCTAGAGTCGCCAGGAAGCGGGCCTCTCAGGAAAGGGGATGAATGAGTGGATGAATGAACAGGTGAGCGAAGGAACAGACAAGTGATCATCACACTGCGGAAAAGTGGCCCAAACGGCAGGCAGCCTTTTCCTGGGAACAAGTGCCATTCGACACCCACGTACAGTTGAGGAAGTGGAGGCCGCAGGGGTGAAATGACAAGCCGAGATCACGCAGTTCCTAATGGGTAAAGCTGAAACTGGAAGCCCGTGGCTAGACACCTTCCTGAAGACCTCCCTTTGTCTCAGGGGTCCAGCATTTCCACTGCCCTGTGCTGTGAAAATCTTGACCCAGAGCAACACGAATGTCCTGGTCTGAGGCCCTCAGCTCTGCGCATCACCCACTCAGGCAAAGGTGCCACCCGGGGGCCTTGACGTGGGGAAGTGAGGCCGCAGGGCACTCGCTGAAGTCAGTTTTACTATTGGTCTCCCTGAGTGGTGACTGTGAGGAAATGCCCAGAGGCAAAGCAGTGGGTGAAACTTAGTGAGCAGTCAGAGACCAACTCTGGCAGGGTCCCAGGGAGAGGGGCCCGATCCTTTCTGCCTGGCACCTGAGGGTTGGGAGAGGGGAGTTCTAGGTTAGATGAGCCTCAGGGTGCTGTGCTCAGTCCCCTGGCCCCCTCAGAGGGGACACTCTGAACTGGAGTGGGCCCTGGGCTCTCGGAAGTCAGAAAGGGGGCAGCCCGAGAGAGCACCGGAACGTTCAAAGCAGGCTCCTCAGAGGCTGAGTGCTGGCTCCCAGTCCCAGCCCTGCTCCACCCACCTCAGTGGAAGCAGTCAGCTTCCACTGAGGGTACACCTTAGCCTCCATGTGGGAGACAGAATGGGTTCACCAGCTTTTTAAAAGGTTGCAATTTACCTGTGTGACTTTATGTGGGAACGTCGCAGAGGCCAGGGAGACCAAGTGCATTGCCCCTGGGCGGGCGCCGGACTGCACCGGTGAGAAGTGGGGATGGCCACAGGTGCACCAGCCCAAGAGCTCTCTGCGGGCAAACACCTTATTTTCTGATTGGTCTGTGCAAGCGAGGGCCTGGTCTTGCTCCAGGTTACCCCGGCAGTCAGGATCACAGGACAGAATTGGGGGCCCTCCCCAGAGAGACCACATTCTGGCTCTGCCCTCTGTTTCCCAAAAACCTGTAGTTCTGTCTTCTGGCTCCATCACCAGAAGACGCTATGCACAGAGGTATGGGTGGGACGGGAAGAAAAGGTTTGTCACAGCACTCTCAGTAAACGTTTCCCATAACCACATGTACCTAGATTTAAACACATGAGAGCCCCACTCGATGAACCTGGCCTCAGCCTCTTGGGAGGGTCAGGACTGAGGATGAGGCCAGGTAACTCAGACCACCTTGTGACAGTGATGCTCCTCATCTCTCTTGACCCCCTTCTCAGGGCCCCCAAGATATGGGGACAGGCACTGATGGAAGCCACAGCAGGCAGGGCCAACCCTGCTGGCAATGCCGAGAAACACCAGGCTGCTTTCAAAGCGCCGTCTCTCCTCTCCTTTCTAATGAAAAGGCTCATGTAATCTGTTAGTGCCACGTCTGCTGGAGCATGAATTATTCAGAGAAGTCTCTGTTCCCTTATCTCCCCTCCCTGGGGACGCCCCTACCATTGTCTGCCCTGATGGGTCATTATGCACTCTGTGAATTTAATCTTTTAGGCTATCCAGCCCACAGAAAAAATGTATGAATAACAATTTTCCTGTAATAACCTTCAACTAACCTTTCAACCAGAGTGAGTCATTCCAATCCCATTTTCACATCAAGAGGAGTCACAGGCAGGCAATTACCTCTTATCTGTTTCAGGAGCTGCCCCTACCTTTGCTGCACCCTTAATTTTTAAAGGGGTGTTGAAGAATGTTGGGGGAGTTGGAGGGGGAGGTAGGAAGGATGGCGTGACGAGAGGTGAACCTGGAGTCCCAATGCCAAGTTTGGGCAAGGGTCCTGAGCCTCAGCCCTCTGTCGTAGAGGGCAAAGGGGTGGGGAGTGGTGGGGGAGGGGACCCAGACAGCCCTGCTCCTCTCCTACGGCCACAATATCCAGCTGTCATCTACCCCTAGTCTGCTTCCCTGGCCCCTGCCCGTGAGAAATGTCTCCTCTGCCCAGAGCTTTCCTCAAAGCCCTTCCATGGATGGCAATTTCAGATCAATTCTCCCTCCTGGTGAGAGCTTTGGGGTGACCATGCTGCTGACATAAGAAAGGACAGAGAAGGTGGGGGGCCGTGTGAACACCCAAAAGTCCTCGACCTCTCCCTCAGCCCCGCTGTGCGGAGATCTGGAAGGAAACCTGTATTTACAGGCAAGTAAAACATACTTGAAGACTTGGCACCTTCAGCTGGGTGACCTTGGGTAAGTCACTCCCTCTCTCTGAGCCTTGGAAGGGCTTCACGGGTGAAATGGGGATAATAATACTTTGCAGGATTGTTTTGAGGGTTATATGGGACATTGAAGCAATAGGTCTGAGCCGAAGCCCAGGGCCTGGGTCTGTCCCCTCCCTGGGACTAAGGCATCCCCCACCCCCAGGTTGACCGTCTTTTTTTCCCATTCCTGAGTTCAGCCTGGCTCTGAGCACCCTGCTCCCTTCCCCTGGGCTCCAGGGCTCTGAGGCAGGGTCTGATACACACTCCTCCACGCCTGGGTCTGAGAACAGCCGCTCCCTGTGGCCCAACAAACCCAGAGAGGAGATGGGGCCACGCTGACCCCCAAGGGGAACTCGGCCCATTGGTGTCTTGCAGCACCGCCTGGCCTCTGACTCCTGGACCACATCTCTGATTCTGCTCTGCTGTTTCGCCTGGTACCAACCTTCTTATTCTTTGTAACCAAGTGAAAAATACAAACCTAAGGTGGGAAATGACTTCTCCAAGTCATAAATCAGAGGGTCAGAAACAGATCCTGGGCTAGGCCCTGGGTGTTCTGTCCCCTCTTGGTGCCTGAATGGGGGCGGCACAGGCAGGATGGCCTTGGGCAAGAACGGAGACCCTTGATGCACCTCAAGTCCAACCTTCTCTCAGGACACAGCATGGTTAGCAGCTGGGCCCGAAGGTCTGGCACATGGGGATGATGCCACCGTAGCCGTCACTGAGAGAGCGTGGGAAACCTGCGGAGGCCTCTCGGGATGGCTGGGCCCACCCGGAGACGCACAGCTGCAGACAGAGAGGGAGGCGCCATGCAGAGAGGCTGAGAAAGGAACAAGGCGGGCAGGTGCTTAGCGGGATCTCTTCACTATTCTTTTCACATCGCCCATTAGCAGTTTCCCATGTTCCTGGCTAGCTGTCCTGGCTGCAAGAGAGCAGGGATGTGATTGTCGGGTCCCCCACCTGTGACCCACAGCCTGAATCCAAACTCTGCTTTGACACTCTGAGAAGAGTCCCTTCTCTCCCTGTTGACCATTCTTCCTCCAGAAAGCTCAGGACCACCCTCAGCCTGTCTTTCCAGACTAGAGGGAGGAAGCTTGGACTCGGCCCTTCCTTACTCTCCGTTCCAAAACCTGTCAGATTCTGTTCAAACGTGTCCTCCTCGTCGTCCCTCCTTGTGTGTGTTCAGGGCTCAGTGTAGCCCCTGCTGCTGCTGCTGTTGCAGAGGGATCTTCCAGGAGAAAAACAAAACCCCCAAAATGGTCTTGAGCACCAAAAAGGAAATACAGGAGAACACTAATAATATTTGCCCTTGGTCCACGGGATTATAGTGGGATGTTCTAAGTTTTAAAAGTTGTTCCTACTTTTTGGTAATTTCCAAACTTTAAAAATTATATATTATAAACATTGACAGACTTTTTTTAAAAAAATTACCATTCTCAACATGTTTACCCTCCCACTTAAGATCTGATAGAGATACTCTGGAGCCCACTGAACACATAATTCTTGAGAATCTGAGCACTGGGCACCCAGTAGGGCCACACAGCAGGCCAGTCTTATGACTGGCAAGTGTTGTTGCTCTGTGAGTTCAGGGGCTGCTGGAAGATGCCCCTGTCAGAAGGAAACACCCCCCCCCCCCCCCCCCCCCCGCTGGCTGGCCTAGTCCCTTGAGAATTCACACCCGAGGCACAGAGCAAGGCTGCCGGTAAAACCGATAGATCCATTTGGCCAAGCTGTGTGAGACCCTAGGTCCGAGCAGCCCCACTTCAGGCTCCTCTACAGACTGTAATGGAGAAGCACCCTCTCTCTCGCCAGTAAGGAATCCTTGCATTGTGAGGGTCCCAGGACTCAGCCATGGTGCTGGGCAGAGGCAGAGCAGCAGAGGACCTCCAGCCTGGGTAGGAATTGACAAGGACGGAAGACAAAGACAACGTGACTTGGAGGATGCTGTGGAGCCCAGGAGGGGGTCCCTTCCACTGCACGTGGGCTCCACCAGCCTTGATTGTAGATGTGTTTGCGAAACAGCCCTGGCCTTCTGGGAATGCTGGGCAGCACAGACTTGCCGGAGACTGGCCTTGCTGCTGCTTGGAGAGGGGCACAGGAGCCAGCAGCATCCAAGATTGCAGAAATGCAAGCCCCTTTTAACTCTCAGACCCTGAGGACATAGGCCACTGGGCTGTATCTCAGTGCGTCATTTGCTCACCTGCCTCCTTGCCTGGACTGTAGTTGGGGACTGTGGCTGACCCTGTCCCGTTTCCCATGGCACCCTATTAGTGCCCCAGCCCTAGCAGGGTCCATTATAAATGTGTAGCCAGGATGGTGGAGAAGACAGAGCCTTTCCAAAGGGCAAGTATAAACAGAGGAATTTTGGAATACCGGACCTTTGAGCCATGTATGAAGGAGAGGAGAATCAGAAATGTCAGCTGAGGACGGCAAGGCCCAACCCCTGGGACACCATGAGGGGTCACGTGGACTTAGGGCTGGGCCGCTGTGGACATCTGCACTGGCTCCCAAGGGAAAGGAGCCCTCTCCCCCAGCACCTTTCCTACATCTGAGTTCAAGGTCTGGTCCATCTGTTTCCAGAGCCTGCACGCTCCATCCATCCATCCCAGCTCCCTTTCCAGCACACGCAAGACAGCTCCTGACCCCGTGGCCATCATCTTGGCTTTGTTCGTTTCTCCAGCGGCCACACTCCCTTCACCCCTACTGTCTTCACCAGCCCGCTTTACTCTGCCTCATTCATAACGTCCACCATCTTTTACAATTACTCCCTGCTACGCTCTTAGACTCTGATTGGGACAGGAGAACCTTCTCCTTTTGTGCCCATTAATAAAACCCTACTGCGCAGTCTCAGCTCCTGGGGGTTTGCCTCGGAGTCTGGAGCAGATTCTCCTGCAAGGAAAACTCACAGCAAGGCTGGGGAGAGTGCTGTGAACTTTCAATGTGTGTTCACTCCAATGCTTCCCTCTGAGTGTATATAAAAGAGCAAAATGGGGTGGCAAGCCAACATTTGTGCTACAAAAACATGTCATAGCAACAACGGCAACCTTTTCCCCAGAGAAAATTAGGCTGTATCTATATGTATGTGTTTTCCTTTCTCCTGAGGGTGGAGGTGTTGCATTTTAATGCCTGATTTTGGCACTTGGTACAGAAAAATAATTGAGATGCCAATAGCCAAATTTTCTTCCATCCAATTTCGGAAAACTCGCTTTATGTTTGAATTTCTTGCAGCTGAGTTATATACACAGTGCATAAGGGTGGCTGTTTAAAATGCACACATTTATAGCTCCGCTGTTTTTTATCCATTTTGCAGAAGAGAACTGAGACATAAACACCATCCCCATCTGACTGCACACGAGGTATGTGTGCATGCGACAAAAATAAATGCCCTGGGATTTCTACAGCCAGGCTTTTGTGCACACAGACACAACACCGCAGAGCAGACTTTCAGCAGGTGTGGCTCAGGAGAGGACACAACACAGGACAGGTGGGAGGACTGTGTAGAAGGTAGCAGAAAGCTGGCATAAGGGGCACACTGCCTTTCCCTCCAACAGCCTGCCCTGGTCCCCATTCTAAATCAAGTACGGAGCATGATTGCTGGTGTTATGGCCAAGACTGGCCTCTGTAGGAGAGGTAGGTGGTCATAAGTGTTACCTCCAGTTTCAGGAGATAGAGTATCCATTCTGGGGAAAGGCCAGAACTGCCCCTTACTGTCCTGTGGTGCAAAACCCCCTGTTCTTAGAACAAAGAGCCCAGAAATAAACCCCACTCCTACATGGTCAGTTAGTATTTGACAAAGGAGGCAGAAACACACAATGCTGTAAATACAGTCAATTCAATAAATAACGCTGAGAAAATTGGACAAATGTATGCAAAAAATGAAAGTAGACTACCTTTTAATACCATATACAAGACTAAAGTCGGAAAGGATTAAAGACTTAAATGTAACAGTTGAGAACTTAAAACTCGTAGAAGAAAGCATGCGCAGTCACATCTCTGACGTTTCTCTTAGTAATGTTTTTTCCTGACATATCTCTTCAGGCAAGGGAGACAAAAGAAAAAATAAACAAATGGGACTACATGAAACTAAAAAGGTTTTCCACAGCAAAGGAGACCATCAACAAAATGAAAAGACAACCTACTAAATGGAAGAAGATATTTGCCAATGATACATCTGGTAAGAGATTAATATCCAAAATTTACAAAGAAAGCATACAACTCAACACACACACACACACACACACACACACACACACAACCAATTAACACATGGGAAGAGGACCTGGACAAACACTTCTCTAACCTGGACATACAGATGGCCAATAGGCATATGAAAGAATGCTTAGCATCACTAATCATCAAAAAAATTCAAATTAAAACTATAATGAGATATCACCTCATACCTGTCAGAATGGCTATCATCAATAAATCAACAAACAAGTGTTGGAGAGGATGTGGAGAAAAGGGAATCCTTGTGCACTGCTGGTGGGAATGCAGACTGGTGCAGCCACTGTGGAAAACAGTATGGAGTTTACTCAAAAAATTAAAAATGAAATTGTCTTATGAATTAGCAATTCTATTTGTGGACATACATCCAAAGGAACCCAAAACACTAATCAAAAGAGTATACGCACTCCTGTAGTTACTGCAGTGTTATTTACAATAGCCAAGATATGGAAGTAACCCAAGTGCTCATCAATAGATGAGTGAATTAAAAAATTGGTACATAAATACAATAGAATATTGGTTGCCCATAAAAAAGAATGAAATCTTACCATTTGCAACAGCATGGATAGATTTAGAGCAGCAGTTTTTATTCTTTTTTATCTCATAAACACAAAATTTTGATTCAGTTAAAAAATAAAAATAGTAATTACCTTCCCTTTTTACTCCATAGTGACTTATTGAAAAATCAAGTGCCTATATTTATATGTAAGGATTTCTGGTACTGAGAACTAGCCAAGTAGATGCAACTTTACTATGTGACATGACCAATAAGATGCAACTCTATTATGTGACCTGTATATTTATGGATCAAGATGGGGCATTCATACTTAAAGGTTATTGTGTTGGTCATTGTCATTTTTTAATTTGACAATCAAAGGCAGCAATTCTCAACCTTTTTCATCTCATGATATACATAAACTAATTTCTAAAATCTGTGGCACACCAAAAAATGTACTTTTTGCCAATCTGACAAAAATAAAGTAGGTAAAATTTTGACTCATTCACACCAGATGGCTGTTGTCATTTCTGAAATTTGACAGCTAAGAGAAAGAGGTCAGTGCCCCCGACTAAATAATCAGGTACTGCGTGTTTTAAAAATTCTTGCTGCACGCCAGCTGAAAATTGCTGACCTAGAGGGTAATATGGTAAGTAACATAAGTCAGTCAGAGAGAGACAAATGCTATATGATTTCACTTAAATGTGCAATCTAATGAAAAAAGAAATTAAAAAACAGAAACAGAATCAAAGATTCAGAAAACTGACTCCTGGTTGCCAGAAGGGAGGAGGTTTGGGGAATTGGGTGAAAGGTGAGGGGATTTGAAGTACAAATTGGTAGTTACAGCACAGTCATGTGGATGTAAGTACAGCATAGGAAATGGAGTCATATAGTAATAACTATGTATGGTGCCAGGTGGGTAGTAGAAATATTGGGGAAAACACTTTGTAAAGTATATGATTGCCTAACCACTATGCTGTGCACCTGAAACTAATACAAAAACAATATTGAATGCAGACTGTAATTGAAAAATAAAATTTAGAAAGAGAAACCACCTGTCCTCGGGTCTCCGTGGAAGCCAGGCCAATGTGGGCGCTGGTCCTCTAGAAACACGACTTGTTCCTGGGCCTCCCCACAGCCCCACGAGACACAACAGGCAGAAGTTGTCGTCCCAGTTCACAGGTGAGGATGGAAAAGGCTGAGTGACCACACAGTTCACACAGCACATGAAGGCAGGAAGGAACTCGGGGGCCTTCCGCTGCTTTGGCAGCGGACCCTGGAAGAGGCCCAGGAGAATGACTAGAGTGCAGGGTGACGTGAGGGACAGAGGAAGCCTTGACTCACCTGTTTGCAGACCTGAAATTTCCCTGGGGAAGAGTCAGTTACCAGGTTTTGACCAAATTTCCAGCATGAGATTCTGGGAATTTGGAAGGTAAGGGCACTGTGCCCAAAGAAGTTTGGTAAATGCTGACCTAACTGTAAAGAGTTTTCTGCCCTGCATGACTTCTCAGAGCCTTGAATATGCTAAAGATGCAAATGCCCGTAGTAGTAGCATCCAAGATTTCCCAACCCCAGTGACCGGGAGAAATTTTCATGAAACCCTTACTAATACTCCACAGACACAAATTTTGTGAAATGCTAAATTGGGGCTGTGATGAATTTAGAAAGGCATATTTTCCTGGGGAGGAGTAAAATATTATAATAATATTATAAATTCCTCCTAAATGCAAAGCGGTTTAATTGATTAGCTTTAAATGACATGGGAGGTTTTGAGGAAACAGGAAACAGGAAAGGTAATTTTTGTTTAGAAGAAGAGCAAAGGGAAGCGAAACCGCCTTAAATCCAACTTGAGAAAAGCTACGTGATTTAAATGTGTTGCTGCAACAACAACAAAAAAAGAGGTTTTGTGTTTTGTAGAAGTTAGATTTTGCACCAAGAGCTCTTAGGCTCAGCTGAGCTGTGAAAGATGCCCACGCCAGGTTCTAGTGACTCAGGGCCAGAAGCATCATGGGAAAAACCTGCTGGCTAAGGATGGGGGTGAGGTCTGGGAATTGAGATGTTTTTCTACTTCATCTTTAAGAGGGAAATTTCTGCTTTCTTATGGTAATGCTGTAATGTAAGTACATATTTCTGCTCCATCAGAGGGTTTTAAAACATGAAGCCCTGACATGAGAGCTCCCAAAGGTAGAGGCTGGATCTCAGTCATATCTGGTACCCTACTTCTAGTTTACACCTTAAAGAGTATTTGTGCTGAACCGTATGTTTGACTCTTGTGCTTTTAAGAGAAGACTCTTTTTAAAAAACTTAAATTATATTTTATTGTTTTTGCTATTACAGTTGTCCCAATTTTTTCCCCTTTGCTCCCCTCTAGCCAGACCCCACTGCCACACCCTCTCAGGCAATCCCACCGTTGTCCATATTTGTGGCTCACGTATATATATTCTTTTGCTACTATATCCCCTATACTGTACTTTACATACCATGACTATTCTGTAACAACCAATTTATACTTCTTAGAAGTCCAATGCACTATCCATTGTGTGACAGAGCCCCAGTTTTTACTTCTTAATCTTTTCACTTTTTTCACCCATCACCCCGACCCTTCTCCCATCCAGCAGCCATCAAAATGTTCTCGGTATCTGTGAGTCTGTTTCTGTTTTGCTTGCTCACTTATTTTGTTTTTTAGATTCAATTATTGATAGATATTAATTTATTGCCATTTTGTTGTTCATATTTTTTATCTTCTTCTTAAAGAAAACCCTTTAACATTTCATATAATACTGGTTTGATGATGATGAACTAATTTTGCTTGTTCTTGTCTGGGAAGCTCTTTATCTGCCCTTTGATTCTAAATGATAGCTTTGCTGGGTAATCTTGGTTGTAGTTCCTTGTTTTTCATGACTTTGAATATTTCTTGCCAACTCCTTCTAGCCTGCAAAGTTTCTTTTGAGGAATCAGCTGACAGTCTTACAGGGACTATCTTGTAGGTAACTAACTGCTTTTGTCTTGCTGCTTTTAAGATGCTCTCTTTGTTTTTAACTTTGGCACTCTAATTATGATATGTCTTGGCCTCTTTATGTTCATCTTGTTTGGGACTCTCTGTGATTTCTGCACTTACATATTTATTTCCTTACCAAGCTAGGGAAGTTTCTGTGATTATTTTTTCAAATAGGTTTTTAATTTCTTGCTTTCTATCTTCTCCTTCCAGCACTCCCATGATGCAATGCTAGTATGCTTGAAGTTGTCCCAGAAGCTCCTTATACTATCCTCATTTTTTTTTGCATTCTTTTTTTCCCTTCTTGTTGTTCTGATTCGTTGTTTTTTTCTTCTGTATGTTCCAAATCCTTGATCTGATTCTTGGCATCATCCACTCTACTGTTGATTCCCTATAAATTGTTCTTCATTTAAGTTAGCGTATCCTTCATTTCTGACTGGTTCTTTTCTATGGTTTCCGTGCCCTTTTTTTATGCTGTTGAAATTCTCACTAAGTTCACTGAGCATCCTTATAACCAGCGTTTTGAACTCAGCATCTAGTAGATTGCTTGTCTCCATTTTGTTTAGTTCCTTTTCTAGAGTTTTATTCTCTTCTTTCATTTGGGCCATGTTTCTTTGTCTCCTCACTTTGGCAGCCACCCTGTGTTTGGTTCTATGTGTTAGGCAGAGCTGCTACAACTCCATGTCTTGGAAGAGAGCCTAATGTATTAAGTGTCCTGTAGGGTCCAGTGGCACAGCTTCCCCTATGACCCAAACTGGATATTCAAGGTATGCCCATTGTGTAAGTTGTATATACCTTCCCTTTGCAGTTGAGCTTTGATTGCTGTTGGCAGGTCAATGGGAGGAATTTATCCAGGTTGATCAGCTGCAAGGACTAAGGGCTGGCTGTGACCACTGACCACTGACCTCCAACTACCATGGAGGATCAGCTGTACAGGGGTCCACTCCACAGAGCAGGACTTACTTCAGCAGGACTTTGGTGCCTGCTGAGTCCACCCCTTGAGTGTGTTGCTTGTGGAGGTGGTTGGGTGGTAGTGCTCCAGTGTGGCCTGTAGATGTCCACAGGGTGTACAAGCTCTGGGGCCTCCTGGAGGTGTAGGCCAAGATCAGCTACCACCTGTGTTCTGACCAGGGCCACCTGGAAGAAGCTACAAAACAGTCTTCACTTGGCTGCTACTTTTGCTGGGTTTATAGGTGCCCATGCGAGTCCAAGATGTGAACCAAGGCCAGCTGCTGCTAGTGCCAGGCCTGGGGCTGCTTAGAAGTAGACATGGAGCTGAGGCCAGATGCTACTTGTGTAAGAGGAAAATATGAAGCATGAGCCAAGACAAGTCATTTATATGAAAAAGCCTTTGAAAACAACTTGGGTGGCCCTGAAAGTTGGGTGGAGCAGAGCATCAGGGAATCACCAGGGTGGGACAAACAGTGTGAGCCAGGTTGATGAAGTCTCAGATATGGCACCTGCCAGCTGGCTTTGTGGCTCTGTGTGGGGAGGGCTCAGAAAAAGAAAAATGGCCTCTGCTAGCACTTCTGCCTCGGAGAAAGCTACCCCCCAGCTCTTGCCCTGATGCCAGACACCTCAGTTCCTCCCTACATGCCTCTGGTACCTTTCACTCTGTTTCTCTCATGCTGGAGCTCAGAAGGCATAATTCTGTGCAAGGCCCTTTAAGAGGAACTGTTGGGACTCTAGAAATTTGTCTTCTACAGTCTCAATCCCCTCTGGCTTTTATGGCCAGGAGTTGCAGTGATTTATCTTCTTGGCACTAGAACCCTAGATTGGGAGTCCTGGTGTGGGGCTAGGACACCCCACTCTAAAGATATCCCTCCCAATGTTTATCTTCCATACGTGGATGTGGGGCCAGTCTGTTCCACGTTTCCACCTCTTATACCAGGCTTGATGTGGTTTCTTCATTAATTCTGTAGCTGCAGGACTTCCATTCAGCTCTATTTCTGGTGGCTCTGACTGATGGTTGTTCTGTATAGTTCAGCTGTAATTTTAATGTGGTTGTGCAAGGAGGCAAGTCATGCTTACCTCTGCCGTCATCTTGAATGAAAGTCTTCAGCTAAGATTCTAATGAAAAACTAAAAATAAACTTCGGTTTGCACACAGTTGTTTCGGGAAAGATTGTCCTGTAATTTGATCCTCTACACAAATGGAGCCCAGTGTTGGTGGGAGGTGCCTGCCTCTTCTCCTCTGCAGCTGAGTGGCTCCTGGCATATCTCCTAACTTCTCTGAGACCCAGTTCTTCACCATAAAATATGGGTCCCCAAAGCTGCCTTGCTTACCTCTCAGGTGACAGAAGCAATAAAGAAGACAAGAAATAAACACATGTAAAATTAAAATGCTCCACAAACACAAGTTATTATTACACAATAGAATTTAAGCAATATCAGAAAGTCCTCCTTTCCTATCTAGAAATATTGTTGTCAAGGCTTTGTCAAGGAGCCTGAAATTGTATCATTAGAAATTCATTCCCTGGGATGCTCAAGGCTTTTAGAGCTTTAAGATATTTTCACTAAAATGCATTTGGGACACATCAGTATGAAGCCATTACCTCTGGGCCCCTGAAAGCCTGGCCAAAGAGATTGACTTCTCCAGGCTGGTGGCAAACTAGCCAACCCCAGGCTCAGGAGAGAGGGGAGATCATGAAGAGAATCAGGTATTTAGGAGGGGCCCCCAAGAATGTGATAGGCCAACACTTCTCACCCTTGAATGTGCCCACTAATGACTTTGGGGTTCTGGAAGGGGGTTGGCAATCTGCCTTTCTCAGCAACTCCCAAGTAATGCCAAGACCGCTAGTCTGGGGACCACATTTTGGGAGCAAAGTGAGTGGTGACAGCAAGTCCATCTCTCCCAAGAACACCTGGCTTTGAGAGAAGGCCTTAGCACTGTAGGTGATGGTTTGGGAGAATTTCTGGCAAAAAGCAGTACTTCCTTGTAAGAAGAGGGGACTGCTACACAAGGATGCTGTTTGTGAGTTGGGATCTATGGTTTTCTATAAACCTGTTCAGTGAGCTGTGCTCTTAGGAACTTAGGATGTGCATGTAAGATGTGTCCTTGGCAGCTTGGTAGACCCACCCTGACAGCTCGGTGAGACCTAAATCTCCCCACCTGCACCCCCTGCCCCACATTGTCTTCCCTTTGCTTTGTCATCTACTGCCAGCTCAGGTTTTCTTTCAGCCTCTCGCTCTCTAACCTGCCTCTGCTTGTCAAGTGGTGTAGTATATATGTGTGTATGTTGTTTGTCTGCACACATATTCCTTTCCATCTACGTATCTAACCTCATCTTTCTATCTGTACATCCCTCTCTTATTCTCTGTCTCCTTCTCCCCTTGCCCTTCTCATCTTTGTTGATGGCTAATGCCCCAACTCACCAGGTGATTAGTGCTTACTCTCCTCCTACATTCTGGGCATTTTTCTCATTGGAATATGGGCCAAGGAGGGCAGACACAGGGGCTTTCTGTTCAGAGCTCTACTGCCCAGCCCAGCACCTGGTACCAAGTGTGAACAAAGTGACTTGGCAGTTTTTGTGCTGCACATAACAGTGGGTCTCACAGCAGGTGCTTCTGAGCCCCAGAGAAGGCAAATACTGCTCCTCAGGCTCTTGCCTTCCTGTTTCCCCAGGTTCTGGAAGTTACCCCATAAGAATGAATGAGGAAGACTCAATATACAATGAATGAGACTAGGCATATACCACGATTGGAACCCGAGGATTATTTGTCAATGTGTAATTAAAGGACCTCTCCCACCTGGATGGCCAGGTTGTCCCTCATTGAGAAAGACTGGGGAGGGAGGTAACGCCTAGGAGAAGCCTGAACCATCAGAAGGGGGTGAGCGGAACAGCACTGCTAAAGAAGGTGGTCAGGCAAACACGTTGATCTCCCAGCATTTTGGGCACATGGCACCTGATGGTGAAAGACCTGTCCTTGCAGGGAAGGTGAGGTCATAAATATTCAACTTAATGACTGCAGGTGAGTAATGGGTACATAAGGAGGTCTCATTATACTGTTCTGTCTGCTTTTGTGTAGAGAGAACAGTACAATTTTGACATTTGCAAAATTTGAATAAGAAAGACAAAGGAAAGATGGAAGGAAAAGAGGGTGGAAAGCAGAGAGGGAGGGACAGAAGCAGAGAGGGAGGGAGGGAGGGAGGGAGGGAGGGAGGAAAGGAAGGAAGGAAGGAAGGAAGGAAGGAAGGAAGGAAGGAAGGAAGGAAGGAAGGAAGGAAGGAAGGAAGGAAGGTCGACATATGTCTTGCTTCCAATACAACTTTCTGGTTACAATCCACTATCCTGCTGATAAAGACTACTCTGACTCTGGCTATAGGGTCTTGGCTTATTCAGTTATTATATTTCCCTTTGTGAACTAAGTGTGTGGCATTTGAAATTGAATCAACACTGCTCAAAGTGTGGCATAAGGATCAGAGCCTGTCTGTGAACCATTTGTTACCAGAATACAAAGAAATTGAGAGTAAATGTTTAGAAACTTGTGTAGCCATTGGCACTGCCCTGACATCTGAGGACATGATTGGTAGATGGGTCTCGTGAATGGGACTTGGGATTGTAGAACTCAAATGGTGAGTGTCATGTGCTCTGAACTGGGGGTTGGTCACTCATGCGGTAGGACCAAGTGTCAAGCCATGATCAATTGAAAGTATTTTTTTAGGAATTGGTATTTCACACAGTTTGAGTCCTGGGGACTTTCGGTGGCCTCATTCCTTTAGCATCTTGTCCTGCAGTACCCAAATAAGAGCAAATGTCTAAAGTGACCGAGTAAGATCCTCAGACCAGAACCCTAATCTTGACTGCAGGTCTCCCTATGGATGGGGACCTGCGGGGGTCACTGTGGACCCTCCCTGCCCTACTCTTACCCCTTCTCACCCATCTAGGCTAAAATGACAGATGCAAAGAACATGCAGGGGCAGGACCATTTCTCCAGCCAAGCCAAACCCTCTGTCTCCCTTTCTTTTCCAACTAAGATGGAGGTGTTCTGTGACTGCCTTTCCTAGACCCTCTTTCTGGGAGAACGGGGCAGGGACAGAGGGCACCCAGGAGCCCCACACAAGCTGTCCAGGCTTGTCTGGAAGTGGGTAATCTCAGACACCATGATTTAGAGCGCAGCATAGCAGGTTGGAGACAGCGAAGTAGCTGTTCCCCACAGCGCTCGTTAAGCTTCTATAGATTGCATTTCCTGCCTCCCCCGCCAGCTCTCCAAAGTGCCTGTTATTAATTCATAAAAACACTGCAAGCGTGATTGAGTCCGCTGATTACTGGAGCAGGCAGACACAAGAGACAGTAAAATATTCCGTGTCTCTCCATCACACTCTCAGGGGCTCAGGAGGAGAAAAAAACCCTAAAAGACAGAAAAGCAACAACATGAAGAAAGGAATATATATGCACACACACATAACTGTGTTGTGAAATATTAATCAGAGCTGTTTCCCCCCAGAGACCAAAAACACAAGGCGACATAATCAATGTAGCAGGAGCTGCCCAGTGACATGTCTTTGAGAAGCTGATTATTGTGGGTAAACACAGCTAAACATTCTGGATCTTTGGACTACGCCTCTGGTGTGGCTAGAGAATCCGATCCCCTTATCATCCTTCTGCAGGTGTGGCCCCAGGGGAGCGTGGAGCACTGGAAGGATATGGTTGCCTGGCCAGGAAGTCACTTGGTCCCCAGGAGGAGCTGCTTCTGTTTCTTTCCAAACGCTGATTCAGGTGGGGTGGGAGGTAGGGGTTTGGAGGTTACCCAAAGCTGTGTGTGTGTGTGTGTGTGTGTGTGTGTGTGTGTGTGTGTGTGTGTGTGGCGGGGAGGTTGGGCCACCTCCAGAGTTGGCTCTTAATAGCTACTGACCATATGCTGGCCATGCCAGGGGAGCCTCAACTATACAGTGATTTTCCTGAGGGTCCCAGCAGGAACCCATGTGGATCTGGGAGAAATTGGAGGGGGGTTCCATTCCGGACCACCGGCAAGAGTGTATGTAGTCTTTCCAACTAATTCTGCATCAGCAAGGGCATGGTTAGTTGTCTGTAGCATAAACTCATGGTGCACACGACATGGCTAATTGAGGCGCCCCCATGCCTGCCCCACACTCAGAGTTCAGTGATTAGCAGCTGAAGCCTGCATGCGTCAGTGGAAGGGGATGCTGCCCTGTCACCACAGCTGGAGTAAACCTGGGAATGGTCCAACCCTGAGGTTGGAGTGCCACAGATGTGGCTCTGCCTGAACAGAGTCTGAGACCGTCAGAGTGAAAATGACTCTGGAGACCAGGTATTCCAACCTCCTCATTGAACAGAGGCCCAAAGACAGGCAGGGGCTTGCCCGAGGTCACACAACAGAGATAGGATTCTTGATGCATAATCTAGCCTCTCAGCGCATGAAGAAGAGGAGTGAAGGAAGAGGAGCAGGGGTGGTTATAGACTGCTTTGCACTGAGTCTTTGAGCTTAAGGAAGGCTTCCTATCAGTAACAAGAAGACTGGGTCCAAAGGGAATGAGCTCAGAAGAAGAAATGGTGCCAAAAATTTTCTAGGTAGTAGCCTTAGCTTTATAACCAAATTTTTGGAGTACCTTGATCAAATCGCATTCCCTCTCTGAGACTGTCTCCTCATTTGTAAAGGAGTTTGACTGACTGGTGATAGCAAAGACCCCATCTCTGTTTTCCATCGGTTACATAGCAAAGAACTCATGGTGGCTGAGATCCTAGGCAGGCAATGGCTGATTGATTGTTTTGGTGAGTAGCTGGGCTTGGGAAAAAAGTTCCCTTCTTGGTTCCAAAAGATGGTTGCTGAGCCACTTGAAATGATTATAATAGTAATTGCAACTATCATTCCTCAGCAAGCATATTCTAAACTATGTTTCTAATCTTAATCAATTCTGCCTATTTTACAGAAGTAGAAAGCAAGGATTGGCAAGGTTTAACAACTTGCCCCAGGTCTTAGACCTGGCCAGTGGTGGAGCTGTGTTTGAACAATGGACCGTCTGATTCCTGAGGCCAATGGCCTTTCCATTATGCCTTCTATTGATGTCAGGGGATGAAGAAGAAATGAATGTTTTCTCCTGCTGATTTCTCCTCAGACCAAGACAGTGAGCTTCGGCTGGACAGAAAAGAATGCTAAGGGCTGGCCGTGTACCTGGGATAGAGGGAAAAGGTAAAAAAAAAAAACAAAACCCAGGCTGCCATGAACCTTGTAGAGTCTCCTGAGACCGCCGAGCTACACCCCTGGGAAATTTTACTTTCTTTGTGGTAATTGTTTTACAACGAGTAGGCAAACATACTTTATTTGTGTGAGTAGAATCAAAGAAAGAAAAATGAAAGAGTGGTCAGGCATATCAAATATTTGTTGGGATTTGAGTATCAGATATGTCATTGGTTGGGTGACGTGGAAGGCCCATTCCAACCCTGGGTTCTATGCAGCTCACCTTGGCACCAACCCTTATCCATGGTGCTAACCTTGGACATAGTACCCTTCCTTTGGTCCACTTCCTGGAACCTGATTTCACCTCTCACAGCAGAATGTAGTTTAGGCTTGTGGCCCCTAAATGTAGCTGAAGATCAGAGTCACTAGGTAAGTTTTTTAAAAGAAGATATTTAGGGTCATTCTATCCCAATAAAGAATTAGGTGCCACCTCACCCTCCATGCAGCAGACAAGACAGAAATATGAGCAGTATTAAGCACCGAACACTTAGTGTTCTCTTTTAGCACTCATGACACACTCAACCAGCTGATCGGTTGGTGAGTCATTATTATTGAAGGACAAGGACTCAGAGGCTTGAAGTAGGGATCTATCCAAGGCCTTGAATACAGGAAGTGGAAACGCCACGGTTTGGAGCATTTTGTACGCAGTATGTTGTGGAGGCCCGGAGCAAAGGGCAGTGATTTTTCATAGAGGAGGACAGGCTCAGGAAGATTTCACTAGAAAGGCAGCATTTGAGCAGAGGTGAGGAGAGCATGGTTGGGTATTGCAGGCAGGCCTGGCAGAAGACGTAAGGGCCAGGCCATGTAAGATCCGGAGATGTGAAAATCAGGCACCTGGAGGGTAGCAGAGCTGCTTCTAGTTCAGGGTCAGCCCACGGAGTGAGATGGGAGCAGACGAGGGAGCAGTGGCATCTGCATCCCCTGGTGGTGCTTCCTGGAGGACAGCTACTCAAGACCCTGTCTGCCCATCAGTCGGCCTTTCTGGACTCCCGGCTGCATACCAAACCCTGTGCTGGTTACTGAATGTCCTGGGAGTGTGAGGAAGAGATTTCCCTCCCTCGAGAGGCTCTCAGTCGAGAGAAGACCAGACTATGCTTTTAAGGAATAAACGATACAGAAAATCACTTGCAAGACAAGACAGCAACCCAGGAGAGACCATGCTGCTCAAGTTACCTGAAAACAGACACTTCAGACTTTACATTTTGGTTGAGGTCAAGGAGGGAAAGAATTTGAAGAACTTGGAATAACCTCAGCCCTGTGGGTATGGCCTGGAGGCTGAGGGTGCTGATTTTGGAATTCCAACAAAGTTTGATGCCTTGAAGCGGGGGACAAGGATGCCTTTAGCCTTCAGTGCCTCGGGCAATGGCCGTCCTACAAAGGGCTCCAGGCTGCCCAGGTGCCTGGCACCAGAGCACCTGGTTTCCGAGCCCAGGTAGCCCTGGAGCCCCAGCCTCTGAGGACAGTAGCTGCCTTTTACCTGGAGGGCTGCTGGGACGATTAGTGAAATCACATTGATGAAAGACTCTCAGTTCCTCAGAAGGGCTCTGCAGAGGTACAAGTGGGTTATAATTACCACCACTGTAATTAATGAGTCCAAACTTCTTAGAGAATATTAAGTGCATAATAAAAGGATGGGGGAAAGAAAGGAAAAAGCTCCATGTGTTGAACATGAGATTTTTTTTTCCTTTGGAAAGTTCACTTCTGTAAGTTATCGAATGATATGATATTCTAGCCTTTCGAAACTGAACAGACCCCTGACAGGATGCCTCAATGCCAAGGGCAGAGTTTTCCAAGAATAATTGAGTGCGTTGCAGCTTTTTGAAAATCCTGCCACTCCCAGTAACTTGGATAGTGAGCCTCCATCTATAAGTGAGCCTTTACTGTAAGGGGCGATGCTACCCACCTAGGCGTGGGGCGTCACTGGCATTCGGTTGATACCAGTTCCATGAACTTCTGCTTCCCACACGCCAGTCCTTCCCCCCAGTGGAGGGGAAATAATGCCTCCTTAGTCTAAACTGAAAAGTAAGAAAATGCATGCTTCTAATACTTCATTTCAATAAACCTGTTTGTTTATAACAGATACCATTTTAGCTTTTCTCTTTTCGGTGGTCGTGGGGTATCATTGCCTTAGGATAAATTCCCAGGGTGAGGGGGAAAATGGTCCTTGCAATGCATTGTTAAATTCCTTTCCAAAGGAGTTTATCCTGGGCCTATCTAGTTGGATAGGATATGTGTTTTACCACACGTTCACCAGCACTGCGTGTTACAACTGTAATGTGTGTGCAAGGGGACACCATTCTCTCTTCATGTTTTACATCATTGATGTGGCAGATGAGAGGCTGGGAGTTCCCACTCTGCTTCCTGGTCCCTGCTGGTGGCGTTGGCCATGAAATTGTTAGTGATGCTTCACTATGGCAACATAAGAGGTGAACAAAGTTCTTTTCTATTTTCTACGGAAAAATAGAAGTGTCATCAGGGATCTATATACACTCATGAGAAATTAGTGTAAAGAAATGGGTTTGGAAAAATAAGCCAGAAATTCATTATATTTTAAGTAGTTTTAAATAATTTGTACATGTTACTACTATGCGAATCAAATTATTATTTTAAAATCCTTCTATGAGCCAAGAGCATACAGTGGCACTTCAGTGAAATGAAATTGAAATTTGCTTTTTAAGCTTGGCTTGGTTTGTCCAGCTCTGTGTAGGGGCCTCAAGCTTCTTCTCAGCTTTTTTTTTTACTATTAAGTCTTGCTTACTCTCAGCTGTTGGAAAATTAAAGTCCGAGTGCTATGTTGTCACATGAATTCTGTCATTTGCTAGAATCCCCTGCATCTCCGTCAGCTTTCGTAACTGTATCGGTTCTGGTTCTCTCTGCGTGGCCGGTGCCAGCAGTTCTCACTGTTGCTTTTGCTCTCATTTGGGGGCATCCACAGTCCTCTCACTCCCTGGAGCACTTAACACGCTCGCACTCCACCTGGGCAAACGACTCAGGAGCCAAACCGCAGTCCGACTTCCCCGGGAGACAGACTATGAGACACTAGGGCCAAGGACAGTGCTACTTGTCTTTGACCTTAAGGTCTTTGGGAGAAAAAAAGAAATGTATAAACAGGTGGGGTCTGTCACGAATAGTTTCTGTGTTGTCTGGCCCACAACCTCGGAGTCTTTCTGGAAACGGCCCAGACTGGAGGAAGCAAGAGAGAAGTTTTCTCTATGTGTTCTATCCCTGGGATGTTGGAATTGGCCCATGGAGACTTTGGGTCATCCCCACTGGCGTTTGAACTTGGAGGGAAAGGTGACAGCCTCTGCTCTGTACATAGGAAGAGGGAGAGAGAGAACTGGAGCAGGCGAGGTCAGTGGGAATTGTAGACAGACCACTAGCATCAGAGAAGGGAAAATGAAACAGTAAAACCATGGGTCAGGTTCCCCCACAGGCCCACCAGTGTCCTGCCTTTGGTACCTGGGGTATTACTGTGAAGTCTTATAATAAATCCCATTTTACTTACGGCAGTCAGGTGGTTTTCTGTTCCTTGCAACTAAATGATTTCTGCCTCAGACTCTCATGGTTTTCTTAATAACTTGACCTCATTTGCTAATGTGTACAATATTTTTTTTTAATTTTAAGATGTAAAATTTAATGAAAAAAAGATGCTAGTTTCTCTCCTTTATTCCTTTTGCAACAGGGATTTCTAGTTGCTTACCCAGTATCCATGCTCTTCTTTTTATAGCAGAATCCTTATATTTGGGGGGTAGTAATCTTCCTAGCTAAAAAGCTGCATATCCCAAGCTATCTTGTAGCTATTGGTGGCCAAAGGGGCTGAAAGTAGAAGTCATTGGGTGGGACCTCCAGGAAAGTCCCTTAAAGGGGGCTGATGGCTTCCCTCCCTCCCTCCCTCCCTCCCTCCCTCCCTCCCTCCCTCCCTCCCTCCCTTCCTTCCTTCCTTCCTTCCTTCCTTCCTTCCTTCCTTCCTTCCTTCCTTCCTTCCTTCCTCTCAGGATCTTTCGGCCTGGAACTTGGGCGTAATAGGTGCAGCTCTGGCAGCCTTCATTACAGGCCACAGAATCAGAATCAGAAGGGTTTTTTAGAACAAACTGTTTCTGATTCAGAGGACCTGAGGTGAGCCAGAGAACACGCATTTCTAACATACGCCCAGGTGTTAGAATGCAGCATGGGAGCTCTGACCCACTGGGACCTAGAGGAACCAGCCCAGAGCTTTCTGCCAGGGAGGCAAAGGAGGTACTCTGGCCAGCACTGCCAAGCCAGGAAGCCACAGTCAGATGCCGAAGAAAGTGACTGCAACACCACCTCATCCACCCCAGGGAAGGGTTGCTCAGCACCCCTGGGTGCTCACCCCACACCCAAATCCTGGCAGACCCAGAGGTCAGTCCTGTGCGCCATTCAGCGGCCTTTGCAATTCCTTCATAAAGCCCTTGAAAAGAAGGAAAGGGATCTAAAGTCCTTATTCTGCACTATGGAAAAAATACTAAGAAATTATCATGTAGCCTTAAACCCTATATATGCAAATGGACTCATTTGAATAACTGCCAATTTATATGCCTCATCAAATTAGGTATTCAAATTCTAGCCCGTGTATGTACAGTCGCTCCTCTTCCTGGTTCAGGCTTAGATAGTCACGTGAAGGATGGGCTGCCGGCTGCTCTTCTGGGCCCCTGTCTCTTTAGAGCCAAAAGGCATAATTAGGGGTTAGCTTTCTGGAGCACAGACTGTCCCTTTGATGGCCGGGCTGCTCCTCCTCTCTGTCCTTTCTATCAGAGCAATACACCGTCTCCTTCTTCCACGTGTGTGATGCTTGGAAATACGGTTTTTTTATTCCCCTGGGTTTTATCACACCCCAGGAGGTTGTCAGGGTGTGAAGTGGGACCCAAACTTCACAGGTGAGGGCACAGGCCACAAACTCAGACTCAAACCTGGGGTTTTGGGTTCAAAACCCAGACCTCCCTGTTCTGTTGTGTTAGTCCTACTCGTTGGGCATTTTCTTCTCTCTCTTTCACCTCAGAAGATCAAAATTAATGATAATTTAAAGCTCTTTTATTCTTTTTAAAGAGTTCTAAGAAAATGGCAAAGTCCTTTCACTTAGTTTCTTCCTAATGGGGCACATGGAGATGGCCGTTCTTCACCCCGTTGTACAGATGAGGAAACCGAGGCCTGAAGCTGTAGAGCGGGTTAGAATCTGAGCAGCAACCCCGCCCAGGCATGCTCTCTCGCAGTGAGATGCAGAGCCAGCTCGGACCAGCATCTCTCCCAACTCTTATTCAGTGACCTCTCATTAACAGCTTGAGGTAGACCACAGTGGGAGTATTTATGTCATAGCAATCAGCAAACCCAGCAAATCAGGACACTGCAACTTACCGTGCCCCTATCCTAATTCCAAGTTCACAGAGAAGTTGTCTAGGTGGCAAATCAGCATTTTTTCCTCCTTCCCTTCATGGATCTTCACGGCTACAGCCCTTGGCATCCCACCTGGGGCAGGCCACAGGACTCCCAAGGGAGTTAACTCAACTGCCCGTCACTGCCTTCAGCAGAGGGGTCATTCACCTGCCTCTGGGCAGCCTTCCAGCTTCTACCAGGTTCTGTGGGGTCTGAGAGGTCCACAAGACAGCTGAGGGAGCTCCCTTCACTCCAGCATGATAAACCCACAAATGCTCCCTCGCCACATCCTCTGAGTTCTGAGAATTTCAGGACACTGTGAGTCTGGACTTTCAGCACCTGCGTGCTCATCCCTGTCTTACCTGACTCAAGACTCTTTACAGATAATGGATCCTGCATCCCTGGAGACGTTCAAGATGCGGCTGAACAAACACAGGGCTGCAATATGCAGAAAGTAAGGCCAGGGGTCTCAACCTGAGAAGCCATGATGATACTCTCTGGGCTTCATTCTCGCCCTCCTGCTGGGGTAAGCCCCTGAATGCGTGAGCCTGTTCCTTCCCAGTCTGCTCTGCCTATCATAGCCCAGGACCTGTGTGATGCAGGCTGGCAACAAGCTATCCAAGTATCACTGCGGAGGCTTTACCTGAGCCCAGAACCTGGACAGTGACCTGGGCCACTAGGATCGCAGATTTCCCTTCGACGTTACCACCAGTAGAACTTCCTATTTGGAACAAGATGCTGGCCTGAGAATACCCCTGTTAGATGACTGGCGTGGCTTCATCACCGGCCCCAAGGATGCAGCAGGGCAGCCATGCAAGGAGGGCCAGGCTGGGCGGGGCTGGGAGAGGCAGGCTCCCGTCTCCGCTTAAGGAAGCCTTATTCTTTTTCCTGGAGGTTGGTGTTCTCATTCCTGGGTTGCAAGTATTGGCAGAGGACTTGGGTGGGGTAGTTAATAAAATCAATTTCTTCCTTTTCCTGAGACCTGTGGTCCATTCCAACTCAACACACCCAGTCTCAACCTTGCTGGGGCTTATTTTTGTCAGCTCTCTAATACAGAGGCAATCCCCCAGCAAACAAGACACGAGGTAGATGCATTTTCATGGAGGCAGGAGGGTATGTTTGGTACATTTGAGGTGTATTTGATTATGACTTACCCCTCACCTCTTCCTGAATGTATCTGAGGCATTTGCAATATTAAAACCTATAAAAAAGTAGCCAAACATAAAACCCAAAAGAGGTTTCCTGAGCCATTTAGAAAATCGGGAAAAGCTCTTCAGGAGCCTGGAATAAGATATGATTTATCTCCGGGCCTCCTGACAATCAAAACAAAATGAAGTAACCAAAGAAACACAAAAGGGTAACTTGGGGATCCTTGTAAAAGGAAATCTGACCCTTTCCTGGAGGTGGGGCCGGGCTCGATGCCTTAGGTAGGGCCTGTGGGGTGGGCCTGCAGCCTCACGTCTCATTCCACCTGACCAGGTAATGCCAGCTCTCCCCAGCTGACCTCAACTAATACCCCAGAAGTTACAGGGATGCCCACTATATTCCCAAACTGGCTTCACAAATAACATGGGCACAGAGGAGGAATTCCTCAAAGAAAATTAGGGAATCAGAGCCGTGTTTATGTTAGGGAGCAGGCATCAAATACAGAAGCTGCTTCCAGGGTAAATAGAAGAGGAGAGGGATTTGGTAGCTGACTGCAGTGATCGAGTGTGGGCTAGACCAAAATAGTCCAGCGCATTTGGGCTGGGAATTAGGTGCAGATAAACATGAGGCAACTCGCCTGATGCAAGGACTTGGCCTGGGAACACTGTGGGCAAACAGGTCCCTAGTAAAGTGGATATTTGACACACACTCAGACAGGCATCAATTAAAGAACTCCGCTGGCTAATCTCTTGTTGAGGTTTAAAAACATCTGTCTCCTTTATCCGTCTTTTACAGGTGACTTTCTAATGGATGTTTTGATTGAAGACGGAATCTCCGGTTCCCATTTAGCTGGAGCCAGTCAGCTGCCTCAAGCCTGGATGGTTGTTAGCGCCTTTGCACCCACCTGGTCCACGCTCTGCCTTCCGTCACCCCTTGAACAAATCAGCTTTAGGTTCACACTGCCCATGTCCAGAAAGGGACACCGTGTGATCTGGGAGGATCTGTGCAGCCCCCACAGAAACAACACGGTCACAGGGCTCCTGCTAAAGCTCTACCCTGGGGCACCTGCCGAGGCTTCGCACAGAGGTAGATAAGGCAAGGCCAGAACAGTACTTTCCAGAACAATCTTCAGAAGCTTGAGTTTGGCATGCCTTTCAGTAGGGCCTTCCCATGCCTGCAGCCTCATGCCACCCCGGGGGGATGGGGATGCCTCACTGCTGCTTGGCAAGATGCCTGGCCCCCCAGACAAGCCGCAGCTGTCTGTGTCCAGGGGACTCTCTTTAGCTAGGAGGCCGCCTTCCTTCCTGCAGCAGTTCTCAATGGGGAGGGGGCAATGTGGTAATGTCTGGAGATATCTTTGGTGGTCACAGTGCTATTGGCATCCATACAAAAGAGGCCAGGGATGCTGCTAAGCATCCTGCAATGCACAGGACAGCGCCACAACAAAGAGGTATCCCGCCCAAATGTCAGTAATGCCCAGGTTGACAATTTCTAGGTAACAGATATTGCCCTCCGAAACTCAGCCAGGAACAGCACTTGCTGGAGAAAGCTTCCATTGACTGCCCTGGCCACACTAGGAGCCCTGCCTGCTTCCCAGAAGAGAGTGAACCACAGGGCTTTGATGAGGGACCGTAGGAATGAGTAGAGTCATTCACATATTCTTCCTTTTCCATCTTGGTCTTTCTTTTACCTGCCCAAGTTAGTTCCTAGTCGGTAGACATGAGGACACGTGGAGTCTGTCAATGAGAGATTATTTAAAATTTTGCACAAAGGATCCTTTGCACAGAGGCCTCCAGCTGGTCCCTTTCAACCTCAGTTTCCCCACCTATAAAAAGAAGGAGCACAGACCTTTACAGCACAGACCCACCTCACTCTGCCCTCAGCTCCCTCCCCTCTGAGGCGACAGCTGCCCACTCCATAATTGACCTCAGTGTCAACAGCAGAAGTGTGGAAAGAAACCAAGTTTAACTCCACTCCAGAAAGACCATGGGAGAGAGAGGACCTTGTTAGATAATGCTTACTTAATAGAGTTGAAAGTCACAGTTGAATTAATTCCCAGAGAAGAGCCTTCTCTCTGGGGCTGTCGATGTGTACCCTTCCCATGTCTATGGGATACATCCAAGCTTGTCGATTCACCCCAGACAGCTCCTCCTGAGCAAGAGGGGAGCCAGAGGCCATGTAGCAAGAGCTGGGTATGGGGTGGCTGGGGTGTCAGCTTAGGAATTGGGGAATCCATAGACTAAGATGGCCCTCACTACTATGTGACCATGGATAAGACTTCTTACCTATCTGTGCCTCAGTTTATTCATCAGTGCATTGGGGATGATAATGCTCAGGTTACCTCATAGACTTTTTTATAAAATCCATGGAAGAGAGGAAGAATGAGATAGAGGGTGCCTCCAATATTTCTGGGACCCTTTACATACATCATTGCACCATTCTTCACGCTAGTTCCTCCATTCCATGAAGAAAGAAACTGAGGCTCGGAGATGTGGATGGAAGCTCACCGTATCATGCTGGTGGAACTGAGATGTGAGCCCAAGTCTACCCAGTAGCAAGGACCATGTTCTCTCTTCCACATTGCACTGTCTCTACTAAATGCCCTGTCTGTGGGACCAGAAAGTACGGTCCACTGGTAAGCCTTTTCCAGATCGCCATCCCACCACACACTGTCGTCCTGTATTGAGGGCTGCAGCGCGTGGTACTGAGGATCTTTGGAGCAGAAGAGGAAAAAGAAAATGGTGTGAGCTGGAGAAGATAGGGTTTGAGCTGGGCCTTGGAGGGTGGGGCAGAAAGGAGCAAGGGTGGAGTTCTAGGCAGGGTGAAGGGCCAGACCAAAGGCAGGGCTGCAGGCAGCGGTGAGAAATACGCAACTAAAGCAGGTACCCAATGGGAAATGATGGAGGTAAGGTCGTAGAGATGGGTCTGTTGGGGCGACGGGCTGTCTTCTCCTTCCTCTATCCATGAAATGCAGCTCTGAGAGCCCTCATTTACACTCTGGGGTCAATGACAGATTATTAAAAAATTTTTTGAAGTAGACTCCTTGGAGATAATTAGCATTTTAATTGGGATCAATGCTTTAGGCTAAAGCAAAGACTCTTTAATGGTGAAATTTCAGGTAGCAGCTGGCAAGTCCAGCAGGATCCGGGCTGCTATTACACCACACAGAGATGCGGCCAGTCTTTCCGCTGCCTTCTCCCCCACCATTCCCTTCGATGAACCTCACTGGTGCTTTCTCTCCACCAGGCCTTGATGGCAGGTGCCTTACACACTGTATCTTATTTAGCTCTGAACAGAACAAAAATGTTTAGCTCTACACATTCTCAGAGCTAACTGCGTATTCTTTCTGTCCACTGCACTCAGGCTGGCTGTGGCTGCTCAGACCCATCACCCTTTCCGGAAACCAAAGGCTCAGATTGCTGAACTAACTTGACCAAGGTCCCCCAGCATGTAGTGGTAGGGCTGACGTGAGTTTTCAGATCTGCTCAACTTCCTGCCTCTATTGCTATTGGAAAGAACAAAGAGGGGGGTCTGTGTCCACCTCACCAGGCCCCCGTTCGGGGTCTCAGTTCCAAAAGAAAACGAGACTGGCCTGGAGATCAGGAGGGGCTCCGAAAGTCATTTTCCAAATAACTGAAATATCTCAATTCCAGGATCACATTTTTTTTTACAATGAATAACCACTTCATACAGAAATCATTCTAACACATCATTCTTTCCCACTCTGACAAGTGGCACCTAAAGGACCCATGGTGTTAGGCTGTGCCACAAGAATTGTTAAAACACGCAACACTGACTATTCAGTCAGGGGTGCTGACCTCTTTTCCCTTAGATTGTCAAATTAGAAAATGACAACAGCCAACACAACACAGCCACACAATGTGAATGTCCTGTCTTAAACCATAACTATATATAGTCATATACTAGAGTTGCAGCTTATTGTTCATGTTGCATAATAAAGTTCCATCTGATTGGTTAATTCTTGGTACCAGAAAGCCTTATATTCAAGTATAGACACCTGATTTTTTTTAAAAAAAAAAAGCTCCTCTAGAGCAAAAAGGGAAGCTAACTACTCTTATTACATTTTTCTGTAAATCAATCAAAATTACACTTATTTTTTGGTCAGATCAGCAAGAAATGCAATATATTTTTTAGTGTGCCACTGCGTTTTAGTAATTAGTTTATGCGTGCCATCAGATGGAAAAGTTTGCAAGCGCTGGTATATACGAAAGGAGGTAGCAGGTGCTTCAAAGCTGCTGGCCTTTAGAGTTTTTGATTTGGGGATACTTTGGTGGGCAAAATCCATGATCCACCTCCTTGACTGATTCCCATTTTCCAAAAAATGAGAAGGCAAAAACAAATTGGAGAGGGTGAAGTAAGAAAACTTGTCCTGACCTTCGAGCCCCTTACTAATTGGACGTGTTGGCTTACCTGTGAGCAACCTTAGAACAATTCCGAAGAGACCATTGGTGCAGTCCCACATCACCTGCCCACAGAAAGCAAACAGAGAAGGTACCTATGCTTTTTATTCTGTTTGCAGTTAACCAAGAGGCCCTGAGCCCCCAGTAACAGTCTCTTCCCAAGACCTGCCAACCTTGATTTCCTAGCTGCCCAGTAAACACCTCCTTGCCTGATGCAACCCAAGCTCTCTCTCTGGGTGCCGCCTTGGAGGGGCTCTCAAGAGAGGAGCTGCCCACCCCAGCTGGGAGCAGGCCCAAGCCCCAAGCTGAGCTGGACCACCGCCCCTCCTGGGGCTTTGCTGCTGAAGCAAAGAGGAGGTGTTGGGGAGGGAAGATCCAAGAGCATCCCTGCCCATGGCTCCTATAGACTGAAGACCAAGGGCACACTGGCTCAGGTCTGAGCTTATTTCCCCTTCTATGAGTTCCCTGCCATCCCAAGAGTAAGGACTCTGCCTTTCCTAGTGGTCCAGAGCTCTTCTGTAGTTTGCAACTAATGTTCCTGATCCTCTCAAGCTGCCAGCTATCTTGGTGCCATCTCTCCCAGCCATCTATGTACTGGTCTTCAGAAACCCATCTCTCCAGACCTGCATTCCTAATCAGCCCTGGGATGGACAAGTCCCCCACCTAGTTCTTTGGAGACATGTGCCAAGTAAGAATTCACAGGATTTAAGCAAGACTGGAAGGCCCTCATGTAATCAGCTACGCAGCCCATCAACACACATTTATACAGCTCCTGCCACATGCCAAGGTCAGTGCCAGCTTCAGGGGGGTGGAGGCTGCCCATCGTGTCAGCCACACTCAGCGGAGGGAGGCCCTGTGGCTTCTCCCTGTCAGCATTGCCCACCACGGCCCGGGGAACTACAGCTTCTAAGAGAACTGAGGTTTAAAGTAGCGGTCTCAGTGGGGCCCTTTGATCTGGAGTCAAAGTGCAATTTACGGAAATTTTAAATAGCTTTTATCTTTACAACAGGAAGCTGGGCGTGACCAAGGGTCCCTCGTGTGTGGATGCCAGGCTGGCTTGCCACATCAACCCCATCTAGAAGAAGAAACACTCATTGGCCTGTGATCAGGAGCTCTGGGAGTGGCCTCAGGCCTGCCATCCACATTTACGCCTTGCTCTGTTTAGTAGGTACTGTTGAGCCCCTCCTCCACGCCAGGTCAAGTGCTGGCCGCTCTAACACAAATGCAGCCTCACAACCTCCACATCAGCCTCTGGGAGGAGCCAGCTCTGAGTGAAGCTGCAAAGCCACGGCTCCCACCTGGTTTGCAGTCCCACTTCGCCCAGGAACACCCAGCAGCCTTCCAGCTCCGAAATTCTGTGACCTCAGGCCCATAGGCTATCAGCTCAGGTGTGCTTCACAACACTACCACCCCTCTCCCCAGAAGCCACTCTTGAAACACTGTTCAGAGCCAAGGTCAGTGTTAAACAAAAACCCTATTTTGTCTTTTACCTCCCCTCCCATCTCCCCTGCTTCCATCCTCGATGACAGACAAGAAATGGGCCTGGGTCTCCTTCCACTGTGGGGCTGGGAATGGGGGTCCGCCCTGCTGAGGTGGGTGGTGTGGGGAGGGACAAGGAGGAGGGAGAGCTGCATTTCCAAAGAGAACCTTTGTGAGGTGATGCCGAACCCAAGGGGGCGACTCGCCAACAGAGGGGCGACAGGCTCCACAGCCAGTTCGGGGGCTGAGGGATGCGGGGGAGTGTATCCTTCCCTGCACTCAACTCTACACGCCCTTCAACCTGGGCAGCAGGGCCCGAGTCACCTCTGGCCTGTTCCACCCGAGGGGCCAGGAGACAAAAAGACCGTGCTGATTCCAGGCTGGGGCTCCCTCCTTCTAAAAGGCATCCTGGAATCCAGGATCCCCAAATTCACGGCCCGGCGCCTCCAAATTGTCCTGATTTGGCTTCTGGGGCCTATGCAAGTCTTTTTGTGGGGTCCATCCCCTCAAAGTCTGACCAGGTCATTAATGTGTGCAGCCCTGGGCCCAAGGGGTGACCCGGGCAGCTATGTGAGGAGGAGGAAGGCAGACTGTAGGTGGCGTGCCTACAGGCACGAATGCCAGACCTCGCAGTGAAGGTGGAGCAGGGCGGGTCGAGAAAGGGGTCGGGCTGCCGGCTGGGACGGCCACTCGGGCTCTGCAAATGTTAGAGGCCTGCAGCCCTGATACAGAGGACAGGGGTATGACGCAAGTTGCCGTTAACGTCCATGCTGACAGTCAATGTGCTAATCCCTTACTATTTTTATCAATGCATTAAACCTGACTTTCTAAATACTGGAGCCTAAAGTCAAATAGATTTTGGAGATCAGAGACTCACTCAAATGTTTACTGAGGGCCTAATAAAGGCTGGTCTGGTGGGTGCTGGTCTCCTGGAGCTTAGAGCTGCTTGCAGTAGACAGACAAAGAAGCAAGTTAGGATGAGAGATAAATGCTATTTAAAGGGAAGCGCAGGCTTCTAAACAGAGCTCTCAAGCAGTGCGGGTGGTCAGAAGGCTTCCCCGAGGAAGGGGTATAAGGTTTCAGATGAGGAAATTGAGACTCAAAGATGCTAAGTGTATTAAGCTCAAGTGGTTGTCATAATTAAATGCCAGATATTCTAACTCTGGGCTCAGTGCCCTGTGGCCACCCATTGTGGCCAAGTTCTCACCTTTAAGTGTGCAACGACACCACACACCAGCCCGTTTTGATGTACCTCTTAAAATTTACACCCACTATTAGATTTATTGCCCTAGTTATTAGTTATTAGATTTCGGCGTAACAGGAGTGCCTGCATCTGCACACACACACACAGCCCTGCTTCCAGTCTGAGTTTGGTGACCAGCCTGAACGGCAAGGAGCCACCTGGGCCCTACCTTCAAGGCGTTTGGAAGGGAACAGAATCCCCACTATGCGCATCCTCTCCCCAAGGCTGGGCTCCCAGCCTTGCCCCCCACCCAGCCATGGTTTTCCTCCCATCTGCCCTGGGAAGCAGGCACTGCCTGGAAGCTGGATCAAAGCCCCCACAAACCTGAGCTGAAGCCACAAGTCCCTACATTATTAAAGTGTGTAATAACTTTCTGCAACTCTTCCCTCACAAAGACCCTGAAAAGCCTCTGGTTCCTCCTTCCTTCACTTCTGTCTTTTAACGTGACGGGGTGGTGAAGGGGTGGGTAGATTTGATTTCCCTCAAGGAATTCACAGTCATAATCACAATGTCTGTGATCTCCATGTTCTGCAAAGCTCCGTACAGTATAACAAGCACCCTCATGACCGTGTTTGCTGCCCCTTCATGTCATGTTAAACACGTCCCTCCATCTTGGTCACCCCACAGCGTGGCAGGGAAGCTGCTGTGAGGGCTGCCTGTGCAGAGCGGGTCTCCGGCCTGCCTGGATCCGGAGATTTCAATCTTATCTGGCAGGCGGAGTAATTTGAAATTTAATCATCTTCTCCCCAAGAGAGAATGCCTCATTATTGCTTTTTTTAGAGAAGAGAACAGGCCAGACAGAAATCAATCTCCGAAATTTGGGGGTAGAGGATGGCGGTGTGTCAGGCGATGGATCCACAGCTGCCTTGTGGGGGGTCATTCTCCTTGGGACAGTCATCGTGGCCATTTCTGGCTGGAGAGGCAGAGCTACTCTGGACAAGTCACAGGCGGCACAGGCGGGCCAGGACACTGGTGGATATGACCCGGCAGGGGCCCCCTGTCCAAGAATGCTACCCTCAGCCAGTCTCGCCGTGCTTGGCTTTCTGCAGGGAGGGTTAGTTTCTCCCTTGTGGAAAGGCCATTGTCTCGGAGTTGGCCAGCCTGCCAGATCCACCAAGCAGGGTCTCGGGGCATCTCCTGGTGCTCAGGTTCTCCAAGTGAGTGAAGACACTTAGGGGCTGCCTGCAGCCTGCAGCCAAGTGAGAGAAATAAGAATGTGTGAAGTGATAAAACCAGATTCTGTGGATCACGGAGGAGAAAGAAGTTTGAATATGTGATGCCAGAAGTTAGTCTAAGGAAACTTCCGGTCAGCAGCTGTGTACACTTGTAAGTGGTGAGTCTGGTTCCGTTTGTGTCTGGCCGAAAGGGGAGTTCTTTCTGGTCTGGAATAAACTTGATAATCCTGTGTATACAGTTATGAACGTGCAATACATTGATAGCTCATCTATGAAGGAAATTTGATAGAGGTTTTCCCAAATTTGATAGAAGTCTTCAACTTTAAATGGCCTATTAGCAGTAAGTTACAAAGTTGAAAGAAACCTCTGTAAATGATCAATAATGAAAAAACAAAATTCAATAGACAATATCAAAAGGAGCACAGAATTGCCTTTTTAGTCTCCCTATGGAAAATGCTAACACAAAATTATTGACATATAAAGAGAGGATCAAGAGTATGTCAAAAGTATAGGGAAAAACTATCTTAAAAGCATGCCGGGCATTTAACTATTACACACAGTGTTACTTTTTTTTCTGGATTTTGTCATGTGTGTGGCACGATCACGTGCCGCTTGATGGGGAGGCGTCCTGAGAAATGAGTCCTTGGGTGATGTCATCATTGTGCAAACATCACAGGGTGCCCACACACAAAGCTAGATGGTGTCGCCTACTGCACAGCTACACAGCCTGGTACAGTCTATAGGAGCTACAAGCCTCTCCAGCTTGTTTTGTACAAAACAAATCAAGATTAAATCAAGCACAAGAGAAATGATGCAGCCAAGAGACACAGTAAACACAAGGTGTACGAAGCTGCTGTCAGAGAAACACCACATATGTTTCGCAGAAAACAGTTCTTTTACTAAGTAGGAAGAGTACACTCTAGAATAATGATAAAAGTGTAGTATAATAAGTACATAATCAGTAAAACAGTAGTTTATTATCATCATCAACTATGACGTACTGCACGCAGTCGTGTGTGCTGTACTTCAACACGACTGTTAGCACAGTGGGTTTGTTTACACCAGCACCACCACAAACACAAGAGGAACGTGTTGTGCTACAACCTTACGATGACTACAGCGTCACTCGGCAATAGAAATATTTCACCTTGGTTGTACTGAGACCACTGTTGTGTAGGCCGTTCGTCATTGACCCAAATGTTACGTGGCGAGTGACTGTCAGCTTTTTAAACACGTGATTTGTAATTTATTGTAATTCTCATTCCAAACAGTACTTACTGTCATACTTAATTTTGAACATGGTATTTTGGCATTTGTTTCCATAACAAACACCTAACCAGATCCCGATCCAGTCTGGACAGAGCAGCTGCTGGACCTGCTGGCAAGTTGGATGTGGGTGGAGAGAAGGTGGTCAGGGTAGCTCCAAAGTTATGTCTTTTCAATACTCATGAAAAACCCTCCTTATTTTATAGAATAATGAGACTAACTGGGTTTTAAAGGAGACCTTACTTGGCAAAGGGAACAGCAGGCCCCTGGTGCTGACTCCCCATTACATTTTCATTTTATAAACCTGTGAAATCTCAAGTCAAAGCTGAGCGATGAAATGACCAAGCAGGACTCCCTGGGAATGGGTCCCATGGACATGCCCTTGGAGAGGAGAGGCTGCAGAGAGGGTTGGCTCGAAGAACAGACACAGACTGAGCCACAGAGAGGCCCAGAGCATAGAGCTGGGAGAGTGTAAGGGCTGTTTCCCAAGGGCCGGCCCTGTCTACCTCTGTGGTCCCATCTCTCCCACCCCCAGCCTGGTGTCTCCCCAGCAGCTACTTCCATGCTCGCTCCTCTCCAGACTCTGAGCTGGTGGGGTTCAAACACTCCAGGGCTTCAGTTTTTCAGGCTGTGTCTCCATGGGCTTTTCTGTGCTTCTCTGCATCTTTGCACACACGCAAGGGGGTCCACTTCCTACCCTGGGTCTCTGGCATCCCAGGTCTTGCCCAACTGATGCTGACTCATGGCACCACCCGGACCAGGCCACTCGTGCCCTCTGTGTGCTGACAGATGGAACTGTGAGCCAAACATGTAGGAAACCCTCTACAGCAAACAGGCAATGCCTTTGAACTCCTTCCTTCACCCAGCAGGAGGGCTACCTAGGCCATCTGAGAAGACAAATTCAGGCTGTTTCAAATCATCCATAGTTGTACTTAATTTCCTCTGCCCTTCAGGTACATGAGCAGCTGCCCAGCGATGCTTGTTAACCGTCACAAGTGCCACTCCATAGACTAACCTGGGACAAGGGTATTGACAATATGGCACTACAGGTCCCTCGGCACATGCCTTTGACCTCAGCAGAGCAAGCCTTCCTACTCTGGAGGAAGCAAACTTGAATTAAACAAACAGTACAACAAACACTTTTACAGTCCTTACTGATGCACCAGACCCTTCTAAGTGCTGAAAATAAATCAACTTCCTTCTCCATCCTCCCAGCAAGCCTGTGATAATGCCCAGTTTACAGAAGGGAAACTGAGAACAGCTCCTGTTTACCGAAAATTGACTTCACGCCAAGTTCGGCACTAACAACCTGTCACCGGGGCTGACATGAGTTTAGACCATAAGTGCACGCGTGCGTGAGATACTGCACTTCTTTAGCTCTGAAGAGGAGGTGGCAGGTTCCAGGCAGCTGTTCTTCCTACCCCACCCCACTCCCATCTCACCAGGGATTGTTATGTTGCTGGAGCTTGGGTGGTGCCCAGGACTGAGGAAGGGCCATTGGAGGCCAGGCCACCATGGGTGTCCCGAACTCTGCACTGGGTGAGCTCTGACCACACTTGGCTCCCAAACACTCTCTGCCTCTGTGCCAGGCAGGCAACCCTGAGCCAGAACCTGACCTCCTATGTCTGCCCAGGGCCTTGGCCCAGGCCTTGCCTCTCAGAACCAGTGAGAACGTCCACAACCTGGGCACCAACCCAGTGCAATCATATCTCTGAAAGAGGCAGCTCAACTTTTTTTGCTCTTGTTGATCTTAAAATCATCCATTTTTTATCGTCCCTTATAGGGTACCTACCTCAGACTGGAAAAACAAACTGTGAAAGAACAGGTCAAAATCAACAGCACAGTAATGTTGCTGTATATGCATTATCTCATTTTTAGCCCTCACGGACCTCCTGTGGGGTGGCTGTTCTTCTTGTCCCCATTTCACAGATGAGGAAGCTGAGGATTTGAACTGTTAAATGACTTACCCAAAGCCTCACAATTTGTTAAGTGCAGAGCAGGAGTTGAATCCAGGTCTGTCTTAAAAATATTCGATCCAATGCTGAAAACGAAACGCCAGGAGCAGGCTTCCCTCTCCCCCGTTCTGGCCAGGACTTCCACTAAAGCTGCATCTTGGGGTTCCCTGCCTGAGCTGGCTCCTGTCCCACCCAGCTGTCAAGCCTTCCTCCTGCCTCTGAGAAGGAATAGGGTGAAAGGTTCGATTCCTCCGATTTCTCTGCGGAAGAGGGTTAGCCTGGCCCAGCTCCTAGCCACACGGGAAGACCACTCACCTTAAAGCAACCTGCCCTGCCTCGCTTCCAGGAATGCCCTGAGAGATCGGCTGGGGGCCATGCCCCAGGAGAAGCAGAGAGCCATTCCTGTTAGCTCCCACGTGATGAATGGTTCTCCCTTCTGCATTCTCTCCACGGTTAAAAAGCAGAGTTTCAATGAGTCTGGCACGCACTCCACCCCATGATTACATGGAAGGACCAAGAGCACAGGATAAGGAGCTGGGTTCCCCCGGCCCAGAGAAACAGAGGCCCACGGAAGGAAAGGGTCTTGGCCAAGGTCATAGGGCCCTTTGATGCCTGTGTCCCCTGAGGGTCTCTAATCAGTGGTGGGGGTGGGGGTGGCATAAGCTAAAAACAGTGTGCGTGCTGCTGGAGACACCTAGGAGGCAGGACAGAATTCGGGGAGGGGGCTTTGAACTCAAAGGGCAAAGGGGTGGCAGAGAGTCCAGAAAACCAGAGACAAGGCCATTACTGCAGGAGGGGCCTGACCTGCTTGGCTTGGTGCCCTCAAAAGGCTGCTGAGGGCTGAGAAACCCGGGGTGGAGGGGCACGGAGTGAGGTCAGTGGCTGGAAGGGGGCATTTTCAACCAGCCAAAGGCAAACACTGATGGACTCTAAAAATTAGAAGCCCAGGCCCACCACTCTCCTTCACAGGAGAGGACCCCAGGGCTCTAGAAAAACCTGTCTGGGACCCTCTGTGGGGAGAGGCAGACACGGGGCTGTACGCCAGTTTCCATGAGGCCTGCCAGGGGTGGGGGCCTCCTGCTTGCTTCCTTCTGGGGACTGACTGGAACTTTCTCTTTCCCCCTCAACTACCTTTCATTTTCTCCTCTCGCCCCTGGTAGGGAGGGGTCCTGGGGAAAGCAAAGTAAAAGGACACTTCATCAGCTTAATAAAGCATCTGAGCCATTAGAAGACAAAGGTATGAGTGGTCAGAGCCTTCCTTCCCTGAATGAATCTGAGACCTAGAGGCCTGAGCCCATCTAGGGACGGACTGTGAGGATGGCCACCCAGAGTCGGGAAGGCTATTCTTACCCTTCATGGACCCACCGGAGAGGGAGGGAAAACCTGGGAGAGGGCATGGGGAGGGGACAGAAGCAGAAAGAGAAGTTTCCCAAGTATAAACAAAGGAACCATGGCAACTGGAAACAGACGTGCAATGAGGGGACCTTGGCAGGTGACTGAGAAGACCTTCCAGTCAGCTGTAAGGAATGGACCAGCAACCAAGGGCACCAGGTGCTGAACTTCCTTTTGGAGACAGTACCCTTGTGCCCCGAGCTCGTCACGCACAGGTAAATCCAGCTGGATTACAGAAACTACAGTTGAGCATCTGTGTGCTAACAGGGTACGGAAAGTTTCCTGCAAGGTGCGTAATCACAAGTCACCAAAGAAGAAAAGGCTGACAAACGTAACTAGTTACAAATTAAGCACTTCAGCATGGCCCCCCTCCAAAATTATTGTAAATAACGAAACACCAAACTGTAGAGAAAAATAAGCCCATTCACTTAGAAAAATAATTTTCCAGGATTTTAATGGAAAATTTCAAATATCTTCAAAGGTTAAAAGAACACCCGCGTCCCTTCCTACCACCTACATGAGGTGTGGGTGAGTCTCCTGGTTTTGTGCGGCCTACAGATAAGAATGGCTTTTGTGTTTCTAAAAGGATGAAGGAAAAGTTCCAAAGAAGAGTGATATTTTGTGACACACAAAAATTATATGAAATTCAGATTCTAATACCCACATGTAAAATGTCACTGGAAACAGGCCCATTCATTTGCAAATTGTCTGTGGCTGCTTCACCGAATCAGACGCAGAGCTGAGTCGCGCCCGAGACCGCGCGCGCGCCTACGAGACCGAACGCCCTGCCATGCAGAAAATGCCTGCTGTGCGGCTCTGTAAGAAAAAAACTTGTTAGCCCCTGCCTTAGATTCTACGATTAATATTTTACTGCTTGTGCTTTATTACATGTTCATCCAGCTACGAAGAGATATATCTGCGGATCAGAAGCCAGCAAAATATTAACATCCAGAATAAGTTGAGAAGGAGAACATCTGGACTTGCTTTGAGCAGGCTTCCACGGGATGCAGACAGGGTCAAGGCAAAGAGTGAGGGGTCAGTCAGCCCCTTTGCCTGGGCTCCGTGTGCATTTGGAAATGTCTGATGGTAAGACTGTGACCACTGCGCTGGTTTTTCTCCCCCTGGTAATGCACAGGCCAGTCCCAATATTGCAAACCGAAGGCAAGTTGACAGCATGTAAGACTTATGTATTTGAGGGGTACTTAACTGGTATGGATGTTAAGCAGGGTCCACACAGCACTGTTTTATGTCTGCCTACTGCCTCACCTTGGGCTATATGCAACCTCCTTACGTTTGGGTTTTTTTTTTTTTTTGACAGAGGGGGAGGGAGGGAGAAAGAGAGGAAAAGAAACATCAGTGTGTGGTTGCCTCTAGCACGCCCCCTACTGGGAACCTGGCTAGCAACCCAGGCATGTGTCTTGACTGGGAATTGAATGGAAGATCCTTTGGTTTGCAGGCTGGTGCTCAATCCACTGAGCCACACCAGCCGGGGCTCCACCAGTGTTTCTTAAACACAGAGATGACCGACTTTTTGAAGTGGGAGAGGAGTCACCAACCCCTGCTTCACCAGGGCATTGCCTTCGCTCGATTGTGATTAGAATCCCTGGCCCATCGTGCCACCTGGAACAATCAGATGTCCTGACCCTGGGAGAGACTGGAGGGAAGGTGTCCATTTAATTAGCCATGAATCCTGGTGGGGGCCTCACGAGTGATCTGGAATGTTCCTTGCACCTGAGGTGCTGTCGCGGCCACGCACCGCTCTCACCAGTCCTCATATACAAGGAGGAGAGGGAAGCACAGCCTCCAGCAGGAAGCGTGAAAGCTTTGTGCAGGTGTTAGCGGCACCGTTTGGCTTTCTAGGTAGCTCCTGAAAACAAGCTTCAAAATAGTTCTATAAAAGGCAATGTGATTGCAAACAGGTGTCTCAAACATGCATAATATGGTCTACTGTTTCTCAGTAACATTTAAAAAAAGAATAGAAGAGCAGTCAGTTTGGGGTAATGAAAAAAATCAGAAAAGCAGCATAATTGGGTAATTCATGAGAAGCTGGTGAGGCATCCAGGCTCCAGGTGCCGCGGGCTCCTCTGCCGGCTCTGAGACGGTGCGGGCTGCTCTGTGATGGCAGAGATGCCTTCCCCTGGGCTCCGGAAATTAATGGGCTTTCCTTGGAGGGGCCGTTTTTGTTACATTTATTTTGTTATTCTCATTTTGACAAATTGGAAAGTCTGGAGTAAGCTCTGCCCATTCATCCAACATTCATTAATATGGGGAAGGGGCACACAGGGCACCTATTATGTGCTCCACCTGTGCCAACAGTTTTATTCATTTCTTTATTCAGGCACTTGTTCAGGAGCCTCGGTGTCAGGCATGCATTTCAGGAGTTGCTGTGTGGGAGGGACTTTTGATTGGCCAGTTATAATAATTGCATTCTCCGTGACGATGATTGCTTTTAAAATGATAAAGTGATTCCCTGGGGGCTGAAGAGACTTGAGGGCTCCTCTTTTGACCTCCTGAAAAAGTTTCTTAAAAATGGACACATGGATTTTCTTCTGGAATGATGAAAATATTTTGGAACTTGATATAAAACAACATCGTGAATGTGCTAAATGCCAATGGATTGTACACCTTAAATGATTAATTTGATATTATGTGAATTTCACCTCAAAAAAAATGGACACCGAGAAATTCTTTGCTTTCCCTGGCCTTTTCCTAATGCCATGAAAGGAGCCTAGCCCGGAGCTTCAGCAGCCACCTTGTGACAATGAGGGTTCCATACCAGAGATGCACAGCAGTGTGCTGAGGGTGGCAGAGCAGAAAGACTGAAAGAATTAGATTTGAGTGCAGAGAGGAGCTATGCCTCAGCCGGCCCCAGGGCAGTCCTGTCTTCGGATGTACTACATTCAATGTGAAATACTGGCTTGTTGAAGCTGACTGGGGCGCAATTCTGTCAAAATTTGTGTTGCTGGCATCAGAAAGCACCCTGATTGTAGATAGTTTTGGCCTGTTTTCTCCACTCCAAAGAGGGCAGGGACTTCATGTCCACTTACCTACTCCCATTCCTGCCCCACAGCCCTGTCTAGTACAGAACAGAAGCTCAGGAAGCATTCGTTGAATAAATGGGTATTTTACATAAATTATTTCACAGGATTTGTAAAACAACTCTCTGAGATAAGTAGAACCACCTAATTTTACAGAAGAGGAACCTGAGTCTCAGAGAGTTTAAGTAACTTGCCCAAAGTCACAGAGGAATAAACCCAAGTCTGTCTGACCACTTCTTGTTACAGTCTGCCCACGGCTTTCCAGTGCAAGACTGTAGATGAAGCCAGGGCTGCAGCTTGCATCTGTGAAACTTATTGTGCAAGGTACATAATAGGCTTAGCCTTGCAGAAGTGAAGGCTCAGATGGCCGACTCCATTTGTAGGGTGCTGCAGCACTTTACAAGGAACCCTAACACAGACCCCCGTGTGGGACTCTTACTGCAGCCCATAAGAAGGGTGGGAGGAGTGAGTGCTCTCATTTCAAAGATGAGGATGATATGTCGAACAGAGGACAATTGACTTTTCTCCTCTACTATGGTGAGAACTGAAATGGTTAGTGGAATGAAGGCATCAGTGAGTTGTGAGACACTGTACACAGTGGGCAATTATCACTGGAGCAGTGGGATTTTGAAAATGGGATGCTCATAATTACAATAACAGCAAGCAATTGTTAGGCCCCTACTATGTGCCAGGCACTGCATTAAGCACTTTGCGTGTATTATCTCATTTAATTCTTATGGTGTTACTAAGTAAATACTGTTGTTATCTCAGATTTACACAGGAGGCAAATGAAGCCTAGAGTGGCTAAGTGATCCCACCAAAGCCACATATCTATACACAGAGGAGCCACGACCCGAATCCAAGCAGGCTGACTCCTGTCTGATTTGGTCACTATACTCGGTTGCTCACCTGTTTCATGGGTCTTTGACAGGTAGCTGTTGTCTCTGATACAACCAACCAAACAGGAAATTACACCTTTCCCATCACCTTCAAGGATGAGCAAAAATGGCCCTAGATGGACTGATTTGGACCTTGATTTCTGCCTGTCATTGTCCCACTAGAGCTTTGCTTTTGGTTGTGTGAAATGATTAGTCATAACTGCCCTGTTGTTCAAAAAGACAAACGATCCCTGACAAGGGTCCTCTCACTAACTCCACCTCAGTTAACAGATGGCGAAAGTACAGCAAAGAAGAATTAAATATTCCACCTCACACGGTATACAAAGGCACAAGTGGAAATTCCAACCACAGCTGCTTCCTGGGGTGCTGGTGGGGGGCGTGTTTACTTATGCAACCCAGGAAATGCCTGAGCATAAATTCAGGGATAGTGTATATGAAGCAGATTTTCTCTTCTTGTGTGAAGGTCCACAGACCCCTCCTACCACCAAATGCACAGAGCCAGAGATGGCCATTGTAGATCAGACACCTGCCGGAGCCATAATTGCCCGGTTGGAAGAGTGTCACCCGTCCAGCTTCTGCAGCAGGTTTGAATAGCAGCAAGTAGAAGCAAAAATAGGCAAAGCTTTGGAGATGCAGCTGGTGAAGACCCTGCCCTTGACATGTCAGCTCCGCATCATTTTAGAATGAGAACTCTTCTGCTTCTGTCAGGCCAGCTCTGATGCAGGTGAGTGAGCGCCTGGTACAGGGTGGACTGTCAGTACTGGGGCCAGGGTGGGCACGGAGAAGCAGATGATCCTCCCCCCGGACCGCGGAAGGCAACAGACCACAGAGCACGGCAGGGCCTGGCCTTCCCTAGCCGAGTCGGGGGGTTCCTCCTCACTCGTACGGCCTGTGGGTGAGACGGCCACTATCACATGACCCCCACAGTAGCTATCACTGCATCTGTTGTCTCAGAGCCATATTTATGCTTAAATATTTGATTGGACACTCTACAGTTGATCCTATGGTCTGCATTCAATCCTTAGCCAACTCCTTTTGCTCTTTATAAAACCCCCGAGCTTCAAGAATTATTCCTGGTGTTATTAAGGAGAGGTAATTGAGCAGGCAGACCCTCCCTACAGCAATTAGAATTAACGATCCGGTGCCTACCCCTATGAACTGTTGGTGGGCCTGAGAGTTGCTACAAGCCAGTTGGATTGCAATTGAACTCCGCGGATGGAAATCTTTTGTACTTCCTGATCCGGTCATTGTTCTTCTGAAAATACCTTCCAATCACCCAATATATCTTTATGCTCCAAGCACATCAATTGTGACAGCAACAGTCTGGAAACAAGCTTCATGTCCAACAGCAGGGACTGCTTGTATAAAGTGTGACGTCTAACTTAAGGGACTACTGGGGAGCCGTTAGAAATTATGCTTATGAAGACTATGATAGTGCACATGCTTATGAGGAAGAGTGGAAAAAAGCACTCAAAATGGAGTGCACCCTGATTATAATCTAAAAACAGTAATAGCCCAATATACTGCAATGAAATCAGAGCCTGTGTGGAACCAGGTATTTCTAAGCATGCTTGCAGCGTGGGCTCCCAGGGTCAGCTTTGCAAGGGCTGGTTTGCATCAAGGTCTGGGGCTGCATGAGTCCCAGAGGGGCAGGGCACTGGGAAACCACCATTAGCTAATTTCAGCATGCAGCTGAGTGGCTCAGCTCCACAAACTAAGCCCCAAGAGAGAGAGAGCTGCAGGGGACACTAGGTGCTGTTTCCCAAGGTAACCAGGTGACCAGTGTCACACTGGCAGCCTTCATCACTGGCCGGCTGACTGCAGTCCCTCTAGAGCCCTGAAGCATTGAAGGTGGTGGGGAGGCACTCTTACCCTGCAGAGGTCTCAAAGGTGAGTGTCACCAAGGGCAACACTAGAACTTGACAAATGCTACATGGTACCAGGCTGGCTTGCTTTGTGAGTCCATGCAACTTTAAGAAGTGTGCTGCGTGTGCCCATGCATGCATGTGTGATTTAACAGGTGGGACAGAGCCAGAGAAACAGAGTGACTACTTGGGCTGGGCCGCACTGCAGAAATCGGAGCGACCCATACCCAGAAGTTCGGAGGAAAGCCTATCACAACTAACAGTGAAGAGGAAAAATAGAAGGATTCTGGAGCCCAGAGCACACAGAAAACCTTAACAGCACCCTTTAGAGAGAGTACCTGGTGGGGCTGGTCATATGCTGCAGAAGTTCTTGAATTGACTGCCCCCTGCATATAAGGGATGATTAGTAACAACCTCATGCATCCCTCAGATACTTAGGCCCTCGCTTGAACCAGCTACTGTCCCAGGAACAAGAAGACGTGTATGGGTCACCCCTGACCTTCCAGGAGCTCCCAGCTCAGTGCCAAGCCCCTCTCTCTCAGCCCTGCCCATCCTGCCACCTCGGGGACTTCGCATGTGCTCTTCCTTCTCAGGAGAACACCCTCCCTTTTCCTCCTTCTCATTAACTTCAACTCATGCTCCAGGTTTCAGCTCCCAAACCCTCTTCTCCCAGAGTTTGTCCCAATGCCAACCCAATCAGTCCCAGTTCCATACACCAGTCGCTCCCTGATTTTCCCCTTCATAGTGCTTTTCAGTTTATCATCTTGGATGCAAGTCATTGGATGATTTGGATGTCTAGCTTCCCTGCTAGACTATTCGCTTAAGAGAGGAAGGGCTGAGAATGGTGGCTCAGCATTATCCTCAGAGCCTAGCACGGGATATTCGTGTCAGGCACGGAGCAGATATTTATTGGAAGGATGGATGGGTGGATGGACAGATGGATAAGTGAGCTATGAAAGAGCATGTTATTATGATAGGGACAGTGAGAAGGTTAGCATGACAGGGAGGAAAAGTACCTAAATGACCCTGGAGGGTAAGTAGGAACCAAGCTGGACAACAGCAGGAAGTCATGCTGAGAGCAATGCAGAGTCATCGAAGGTCTCAAGGAAGAGATTAGGGGGGTTAGTTTCAGGTTGGAGCTGAGAGGAGGTGATAACAAAGGGGCAGGAGGAAGGAGACAGGACCACAGGTCTGTCGCTGTCTGTCAGTCCTCTAGACCTTCAAGCTGGCCCATAAAGCCAGGCCACCTGTGATTAAAGCTGGGCCGCTGCACACCCCTAAGGCTGTCAAGCCCTTTCCAGCCCTGCACCGATGTCCAATTCCTGACTCTCTGTTGGCCTCCGATGCCCTTGGGAAACTGGCACAGGGTTTCTGGCTCTGCCTGCAGGGTCCTGGCCTAGACTCAGTCTCAAGGTCTTGGGTGAATGCCCTGGCCAAGAGCCTGCCTCTAGAAGCCAACCCTGGACACCAAGAGCTAGAGAAAATTGTAAAAGAGAAATCTCCCTACGCTCACCCGTGAACACAGCCTGACGCCAGGAGCTGAGAGAACTGGCTTTCTCCCACCTGGACCCTCAGAGCATCTGAAGGCCCATCAGTGGGAGAACCAGAGCACCTTACAGTTGGTAGGTCACTGTATTAGACCGTTAGGGCTGCCTTTATTAGGGCTAACAAAGTGCCACTGAGCAGGCGGCTTCAACAACAGAAATACATTTTCTCCCAGTTCTGGAGGCCGTGAGTCTGAGATCGAGGTGTTGGCAGTGTTGGTTTCTCTTGAGATCTCCTTCCTTGCTCTAAGGTGTTCTTCTCCCTGTACCTTCACTCCGTGTATGTGCGTGTCTGTGTCCCAATGTCTTCTCGCAAGGACACCAGTCACCTTGGATTAGGACTCACCCTAATAAATCTATTTTAACCTAATTGCCTCTTAAAAAAAAAAAAAACCTACCTTTAAATATGGTCACATTCTGAGGTCCTGGGAGTTAGAATTTCAACATATGAATTTCGGGGGCCACAAGTTAGCCCATTGCAAAAGCCCAGAATCAACATGTAGAGCCCCCCCCAGGCCCTTCCAACCCTTGCTCCCCGCTGTGTAGGCTGGAACCCAATTCTGGCACTGAAGGCGGGGGGGAAAGGGGAAACCCAGACAAGCTGGAGCTGCCTTTGTGGGAACACAGCTGGAGGAGGTTCTTGGCCCTTTGGCCCTCCTCTCTACAGCCGTTCCAGGGACCTGCTCCTCCTGCTGCCAGCTCTCAGGCTGTCTCAGAGGCTAATTGCTTGGCAGGGATGCCACAGGGGGAGGAAAGAGGCCTTGGGCAGGCTTTGAGCTCCTCTGAGATAGGGCAGCTTCAACCCAGAGCTTATCAGCACGCTGCTGGGGCAGGATCCAATCATTAAAATGACATTCCCAGAGCAATTTGGTGGAGCGTTTGCCCTTCCATTCACGCCAGGCAGACAGGGCCTCTGGTTTGCAGCTTCAGAAAAACAAGAAATTCCAGTAAGGGATTAATGACTTAATTATAAATGCGGCTTGGAAATGCAAAGGTTATTAAGAAGAGGAAAAGATACATGCTAATAAGAGACACGCTATTAACAACAGAATAAAGATTCATTGTTGGCGCCTGGGTCAAGTTTTCCAAGTTCAGTAATAAAAACCACCTGGTCTGCAGCAGGCCGGCTGCCATGGTGACAGAGCCCGAGGCACTGGGGCTGTCTAGTGAGGCGTGTCTCCCGACCTCTGATCACGCTCCCTCTGGGTCTCAGCCTTCCGGGCAAAATTGGCCAACCTGACTCAAACCACCCTGGGCAGCGCCGGGCCTGCGCCCATTGGTCGGAAGAGTGCACGGAGGCACATCAGATGTTGTCAGGCCCACAGGACGAGTCTGGTCTCAGAGCTGCGGAAGGCCCAGCAGTGGGGGAACCAGGACGTGTTAGAGCTGGCAGGCAGCTGGGGTTCCGGGAGGGGACCTCAGCCATCGCAGGTCGTCAGCCTCCTCCCACCCACAGAGATAAAGATGGTGCCCTGAGTTCTGAACACGCCTGCGAACTTTGACTCACCCAACTGGAAGAGAACTGGAATGGAGTCGGCCCACATGCCAGGGACTGCACAAGGTGCTTTGTTCTCCTGAAGTTAGTTAGTCTTTGCAACCATCTTGCGAAGCATTTTTTGTTTCTGCATTTCACTGATGAAGAAACAGAGGTTCAGAGAGGTTAAGAACCTCTCTGAGGTTCTATGTGACCTGAGGTCACTGTGATAGTAAGTGGCAGAGCTGGGATTCAAGCTCAAGGCCAAGGTTCTTCTCGTGGAAGTGGGGAGGCAGAGGTGGAAGGACTGCGAGGGCACTGGGCTATTTCCCACTTAGAATAGGGCAGGGCCAGGTCTTCCTTGCAAGCTCCTGAGACACGGGGCTCAAACCCTGAATCCCAGAGATGCTTCATGAGGACCTGGGTCGCCAGCCAGGCTTCCGTACTAACTAACCAGCTGTGCCACCTGTTGCTCCACTGGGCCACCAGGCTACTGCTCTCCCACTGGCCCTGCCCTGGAAGGTGCTTCCCAGAGTCTCCCAGGGGATTAATTAATCTGGATCATCCATGTAGGGCTGATGGGGTGGGGAGAAGGCAAGGAGAAGCAGCTCCTCCCACTACACCTCCTCTCTTCTGCCCCAGTAGAAAAATTAAGGTGCAGTTGGGCCGGCTCTGGCAGGCAGTGACCGGAGTCCTGCATCCCAAGGGACTGGGTGGAGAGCCTTAAGGGACAGTGTAGGGCCACTGGGTAGCTAGGCACTCTTGAGCGAGGGGAGGAAAGCCCCACCCAAAGCAGATGAGAGGCTGAAACCTGCCGGGCTTAGCCGGCCAGCTCCTTGAGGAGGGACCAGGCCTGTCCTGTTCACGAGCAGGACCTAGCCCCTGGCACAGCGCCTAGCACACAAGGGGTCCCCACGGAATACCAGTGGGGCGCGCAGCCCGTCAAAGGAAAGCAGACTTCGGACACCGGCTCCTGCCCCTAGAGCTGCCCAGGTCCACCCCCTGCTGGCATCCCTCCACGGACAAAGAGCTCATGGCTTCCTGGAGCCGCCCACCCAGAGGGCCAGACCTCTCCTCTGGGCTCTGCCCGCCAGGCCCCTGAGCCCCTGTAGTCACCAGAGCCTATATGCTCCCATTTCCATGGGAGATGCCATAGCCACTTGTAGCTGTGCGATTTTGACATTTTGAGCTTCAGTTTCCTCATTTATAAAGTGTGGAGATGACAACAGCTTGCAGTAAAAATGAGACACGTGCGCATACAGCTTCCTGGCACAGGATAGACTGGAAGGCAATGGATCGTCCCAGCTGCTTTGGGTAATCCCGCACCCGCCTGCCCCTCCCAGACTGAACATCCCAAACACCCCTGGCCCTTCTATGGTCGACTTCACTTGTCACCATACACTGTGCCCCCTTCCGGCCGAGGTCCCTGTCATCCTGGGCCAGTCCTGAGGCTTGGACTGACCCAACACAGGCCGTGGATGGACTGCCTTCGCTCCAAAGGGCTGCAGCTGAGACAGAGGAAGGAAGAGCAAATAGAAAAGGGTGAAGGGCTTCTACAGACACCCAGCAGGGGAGCCTTGGAGGAGGAGGAACCGGAGTGTGGGACCGGGCTGGACTGACGGGGCTCTAGTCACATCTCTGCTCCGTGACGTTCCCCTCTGAGCCTGTTTTGTCCTCGATAAAGTGGTGATAACTCTTCAGTCAAAGGGTTGCTATGGAGATACAGTGAGCTACTCTCTGCGAGTGTCGGACACATAGAAGGCAGCCCACCAACGTTATGTGGTGTTACTCTTCCTACTGCTGCTCAATGTGCATTTCGCTACCCATGACGTCGGACTGAGGGAACCTGGGGCCTTTGCCTGGTTTTGCTTTGTTCATGTGTTACCCAGGAGGGTTGTTTTTTTAAAAGACTTTTAGAACCCGCAGGAGCCCTGGCCTCAAACCAGACCTCAGGCACCCCTGACCCACTGACCACCCCCACCCCAGAGGGGCTCTCAGCCCCCCTGAGCTCCGTGGCCTGGGCCTGCGGCAGGAGCGCCTGCCCCACCGAAGCAGCTCACTCCGCCATCAGGTGCCTCAGCAGGAGAGAGGGTGCCAGCAGGGTGGGAGTGGCAGTGGAACCATGAGAGGAGAAGGTCTCCCTGGGGACAGGATCTCCCCAGGATGGTCAGAGCAGAGGGGAGGGAGCTGAGGGAGGGAGAAGGCTTTCTAAAGTGGGGACACTAATGAAGAAATCTCCATCTAATTAGGCAGTCTGCAGTTTTAATCAGACAGAGTTTCCTTGGCAAAACCTGTTTGCGTGTTTTCTGTCATTCAGCCAACGTGCTAATTAGGCAAATAATATTAATAATGGCATTTATTTGGGGAACCTTAAGAAGGAGGGAAAGGGTGGAAGTGACAGTCTAGGGCCAGTGGGTTGGGGTGGGGGGGACTCAATTCACAGGCAGCTTGAGAGAGTGGGAGTGAGAGAGTGGAAAGAGCGTGGCTGGGAGAGAAGTGCGGGTCCGGGTTCAGTCCAGGCCGCGCCCTGTGGTCTGAGCACCTTCCCCTCTCTGAGCCTCGGTCTCCTCATCTGTACGAAGGGAAGGAACACTCATCCCTTCCCCGGAAGCCAGGGTGGGTGGGGCACTGTTGCTACGTGAGATGCTCCGTGTGAATCCAGAAGGCTGTGCGCAGCCTGGCACAGAGCTGGCCAGGGAGACTTGGCTTCCCGGTTCCTGCCCTGCCTGCACTCACTGCCCACCTCTGCCCACCCCTCCACAGGGCCTGCACTTCAGCAGGGAGCACCACGGGGGTAGGGATGGGAGAGCGAGGGCCCTGGGTCTCTGGCTGAACTCCATCTTCCCCTCCTGCTGGCGGAGTCCGGAGTCAGGATGAGGGGAGCTCTTGCAGGTCCCCTTTGCCTCTGGGTCACAGCCGAGCCTGAGCCCTGTCACGGCCAACTTACTCCCTGCCCCTTCCCCAACATCCCAGCTAAAAGGAACCAAGACCCCACTGCACATGCTCCAGACTGGGCTCCCAGGAGGGCGCTCCCTCCTAATTCATAACACACATCACAGAAGGAGCCTCACAAATCACCTAGTAGGCCCGTTCCTTCGAGGTTCCTGGAGCCCCTAGAACATCCCCCTCGGTCTTAGCTCCGGGCCCTCACGCTCCCTAATGCTGTCTGACCATCAGGTAGCCTTGGTTACAATGCAGAAATGGTTCACGCAGCAACTCAGTCCTTCTCCGAGCCCTGCAGAGGGAACACTGCTTTCCTCCCCTTCCTGCAGATGAGGGGCCTGAGCTTAGAGAGTCACGCAAATTGCCCATGTGCAAATGACCCACGGGGTGGACGCTTGCCCATGCCGGCCTATCTGCTTGCAGGGCAAGAAGAACCAGACTGTTCTGGCCTCCGTTCACCATTCACAGAGGGCTCCGGTCACCGTTCCAGGGATGAACTTGGATAATGCTGGCTTATTGCATTTGCAGTGGGTGGAGGGGCTGGCACCCAAATGGTAATGCCTCCTACTCCCCTTCATTCAGGGAGAGGCTGGTGAACCCTTTTAACTGCAGCCAGAGAACTTGGCTCTGATCCCCTTGCCCGGGGTCAGACGCATTGCACACCTCCCAGCCAGCTGTGAGCAGGCGATTACGAGCTAATAACCTTTGGTTCCAGAACCCCAAGTGAGCTCTGACCACAGCTCACCCGGAAGGCAGCTCTCAGGCAGGCGTGGGAGCACTGATTTACCTCGCCTCTGCAGCCACAGAAGAGGAGTTCTCTTTTCAATGGCATCGTGCCCTGACTCCTCTCCTTCATGGCTGTCACTGCAGGCCTGGCTGAAAGAACGTCCTAGACCACAGAGGCCCCTGCTTGAGCTCTGTGTGTCTCAGAAGAGAAGACAGGCCCCGAGACACGGCAGCATCCCCCCATGGTCCCCTGAGGGTTTGCAGCACGTGGGCCGCGTGGAAAACCCAGTCGTCCCCATCTGGGGGCCTCTCAGCTTTCTGGTATCAGCTCTCAGAATCTGTAGAGGGTTTCGTTTGTTTGGGAGTCTGGTCCTCCGCATAAGCCATCAACCAGCCCACTACAGGCCTCTCCCAGACACCCTAATTCTCTTCCTATAATAATATTTATCATTTAGATGTCAGCCCCAGCTGCTGAGGGTGCAGAGCCACAGCATTGCCACCCCACATGGCCACCCCACATGGCCACCCCACATGTACGAGAGCAGAGGTAGGGATGGAGTGGGGAGCTGTGAGGAGCCTGCAAGCAACAGCATTAACTTGTTATGTAAATACCTTATTCAATTATTCCTCCTCCTCCTCCACACAGTCAGCTAATCACTCATGGCTGGCTGGTTCATAAACATTAAACCCAGCTCCCTTGCCAGAGCAGAGCATCTTCGTGGTGGGAAAACAGGGCTTTCCAGGGCAGAGAAGAGTGGGGACTCCAGCACCCTCACTTCAGTGGGCCTTGGACCCTCAGGGGGATGCTCCACCCTAGCCACCTTGTTTTCCATGTGTGCAGCACGTGATTGGAACGGTCAGTCGCAGATACATGGAGTGCCTGCTTCTGGGGAGACACCTGGCTAGACTCAGGTGAGACTGGCTGTGCGTCCTGAGGCCAATGCTGCAGCTTCCCTGGGCCTCAGTGTCCTCATCTGTAAAATGGGTATCTACCACAGCAGCGGTGCGGTGCCGTAACTCCTGACTGATGTCATTGATTGGTTCTTGCAAACGGCAACTTTAAGTGAAATGTTGCATAACAAAACCAGTTCGACCACAGGCTGATTGATATCAACAAGAATTAAGTTCCATTGTCACATTTCTGGCCACAAAACATTACCAACCTTCTGAATACAGACCCAAACACTTCTAATATTAAACATTGAAATAAATGTGGGCTATACATACATTTAGGGAAGATGAATAAAAACAACTAAGAGAATTCTTTTCTAATCCATTTATTCCAGCTCAGGGTCACGGGCGTCCAGATCTTGTCCCTGGCAGCTCAGGGCACAAGGTGGGCCCCACCCTGGAGAAGACCTCCTTCCCTGGTCACTCAGACTAGGACAATGCAGATACAACAGTTCACTTAACGTGCACATCTGCGGGGTGTGAGAGGAAACCCGGGCAGACATGGGAAGAGGGTACAAACACAGACAGTGGCTCCAGCCAGGAATGGGTATTTTGCTCCTTGTTATAACGAAGTGATGTTATTCAACAATCTACTGCATACAAATCATGCCCATACCATGCACATAATTAGCAAGAATCCTATTTGAATCCTTCATGCATGACAGAGGCCAAGCCTTCCCTCCAGGAGCTCAAGGCCTGGTTTCCAAGGTCATCTGCTGGAGAGGAAAGACCTCAAGGCCCAGAGGAAAGGTAGGGCAGGTGGGAAATGGAGGCAAGGAGGCAGAGGACCCCACGGCCAGGCCAGGTGGCCAGGCCTCCTTGGCTGAGGCAGGCTCGGCATGAACTACTAAGATCATTCATTCACTCACCTGGTCTGTACCTATTTATTGAGCACCTATTATGTACACTTGGATTATAGCAGCAAACAAAATACTCTAAAGATAGTCCCTTTAGAAAGCACATTTTGGTCAATTTAGGATGGCCACAAATTCTTCGACGTGACTCCCATTGAGAGGTGAACTCTATGACCACTGAATCCAGGCTGGCTTCAGTGACTTGTTTGACAAATACAATGAGGCAGAAGTGATGTTCTGAGGCTGAGTCTAAAGCAGTTGTGTAGCTTCCACTTGTGCCTCCCTAACATCAGCACTCCCAGTGTACTGATTGGGAAACTGAGGTCCAGAAAATGAGGAGACCAAACGCTGCAGATTTGGTGGGAGAGCCCAGTGAGAAGCTGCCGTGACTCCACAGCTGGGGCTTTGCCAGTCATCTCTTCTCTCCCTTCCTTCTGCAACACCTCCTCCCCAACGCTGCTCCCTGCCTCTGGCTTCTCCACCCCCCAGGCAGCCCTGCCAGCTGAAGAGCTGCATCCAGACTGCACCCCCTCACCCTCCACCAACTGTTCTCGCAGGGAACCTTAAGGCCACCCCATTCACTCAAGAGCTCAAGGAAGGAGATGGCCGTGAGGCATTTGAAGTCAGAAGAAGGAACTCGGACAAACTGAGCACCTTCCGTGGAAGCTGGAGACTACTCCCCCAAGAGGTTAAGAGTCATCACTGCGGGTGCTTTGTGGACACGTACTGTGCACCACCCGTGCTGGCTCCTCTATCTCATTAACCCCGCCCCTGAGGTCAGTGCCATTTTGTCCCCATTTCCCTGATGAGGAAACTGAGATACACGGAGATGAAATACCTTGCCCGGGGACTTCTGGAGAACAGGCAGAGGTGGGCACCACGAGCCATGTTTCACAGTTGAGAGCCCTGACGCAGTTTCCTAATACCAAAACCAAATGACAGCCCTGGCGTCAGGCTTCCCACAAATGGTGGGATTTCTTCACCACCGTAGACAGCAGATGAAGACACCGTAGAAGGATTTCTCAGAACCCTTCACACAAAAAGAACGCCCTCCTCCTTCACAGCCGGGTCCAGAGCAGCTCACAGGGAGTCGAGCACCTGGAGTGAACACAAGGAAGCGGGAGAAACACTTACAGGACCAGGGGGTTTGGTGATACTGGCGGCGCCAGCTCCATTCACCTGGACAGAAGGGAGGGTGGGGAAGAGTCGGCAGGAATCGGTCCTCTACGAACCGCTCTCCACAAGCTCAGAATCAGGGAGAGAGAAAGGAGGGAGAGAGAAAGAGAGAATGCCATTGTGGTTAAGAACAGTGTTATTAATAATTTATAATTATTAAGGATATAGTCAACGTTGATTGAAAATGATAATATAGTCAACATTGATTGAACTCTCACCCCGCACCAGCCTCTCAACACAGCTCATTAACTGCTCTCCATACACCAAGAAATAGTGATGTCTACTTTCTGCAGGGGGATATTGTGACTCAGAGGGGTTCAGTAATCTGTCCAGAGCCACACAGCCGGGAAGCACCCTGAAGCCGGCTCTTCTGCATTCCAAAGCCCACCTCTGAACCACTGCAGCGTAGGTGGCACAGCCAACAAACACAGCCCCTGCGTGAGGCAGTCTGCATCTAGCTGTGAGGGATATGATCTATTGGTCAAACTTGAACATCAACATTCAGGCCTCACTTGTGGAAGGTGCTGGTATTAATTGTACACAGCTTGTTGGAGCCTCACAAGAGACTTAGAAGCCGACATCACTCTTTCCATTTCACAAATAGGGAAGCCAAGAGCCATAGCTACTTCAACAAGAGTCTCAAAGAGAGTTAGCTGTGAACTTGAGACTTGGCGCCCAGGGCCCTTCCTGTGGATCCAGGTGGCTGGCCTGTGGCTCCGTACTCCCTGTAGGGGCAGGTTGGTGTTCCCAGCCAGGACCACCTTGTCGTCTCTTAATGAAGCTCTAGCTACAGTCACAGCCTGGAAGTGGGGAGCCCAGGAGAGGTTGGTGCCCCGTTACAGACAGCCCCTGGCCCTGCTTTCTGTGCAGTGGGAGAGACAGGCCCCTGTAGGAGGGTCTCTGCTCGGGGCTGCAAGGGCTCTTCCGAGCCTGGTGCTCGATGCCAGTTGGCGGTAACCTGAGAGATGGCCGCTTGGGGCCTGGGGCCAGGCTCTGCTCCTCATTTCTGCTCCATCCCACTGCTGCATTTTCCTTGTGTGTTTCTTTTTTAATTTCAACTACTTAATGGAAGAATGGACAAAGGTCATGATGTGACACTTCAAACTGATCAAGTTCATTAATAAATAATTAAGGGGAGGGCAATAATAAAAAGATGCTTTTTTCCCTATCTGTTTGGCAACAAATTAAATGATAGATACTGCCCAGAGTTGGGGGGGGGGGGATATATGGAAAAATAGCCACTTACAAAATATTGGCGCAAGAATAAGTTAGTAGTCTATTTTGAGGGTCAAATTGGCAGTATCGACTAGATGTAAAATACTCACCCAGCAATTCTGCTCCTAGGAGTGTAACCTACAGCTGTTCAAATGCACTGAGGCCTCTGTGCAAAGATGTCAGTGGCAATGACGTGCAGTTAAGTTGCAGTTTGAACCATGAAAAGTTAAGACAATGCCTGAACGTTAATTAAGGGGGAATCTGTTGAATTAACTCTAAGGAATAATAAATAGCCATGAAAAAGAATGTGGTATATCTCTCATACAGCGCCATGGAACGGGGCATATATAAATAAAAGCATATAACTTCTCATTGGGGAAAGATCTCAGGAAATTGTGTGAAACAACTATACTTATGCTTCAAAATATATATCTATTTTAGTTTATTTTTAGTTTATTTTTAATTTTTTATTGTAATTTTTTTCTATTACCATTTAATCCCCTTATTCCCCTCTCCCCTCAGCAATCCCCACACTGGTGTCCGTGGCCATGAGTCCTTTTTCCTGTTTGCTCCGTCCCTCCACCCCCCAACCTTCCCCAGAGCTGTCATCCTGCTCTCCATCTGTGAGTCTGTCCACATTTTCCTTGTTGGTTCAGTTCGTTCATCGGATTCCACATATGAGTGAGATCATACACTATGTGTCTTTCTCTGACTGGCTTATTTCGCTTAGCATAATGATCTCCAGGTCCATCTATAGTGTCACACAGGGTAAAACTTTCTTTTTTTACAGCCGAGTAGTGTCCCATTGTGTAAATGCCCCATAGATGTCACATGCTGATTTCAAAAATCTGATCTTAAGCACATCGGGCCATTAACTTTTGTTATCTTGGAGGTGAGTCACGGGGGTAGGGAGCTATCTGCTTTTTATGCTGCTCTGTTTGAGAATGTTATCACGCCTTCTTTTAGATTTGTAAGCAGAAGAAAAATATGGTTAATAAATAAATCATGAATTTACAAAGAAAAGCAGAATCTGTGAAGCCAGAGATTAGGGAAAAACATTCTGAGCAGGAAGAAGAGCCTGGTGAAGGCTGGTGCCGTGGGGACACCGGAGTCTGGAGATGGTGGGGCAGGGCTTGCATGAGGCACCGCTGAGGGGCAGTTCCCCCAGCCCCACCCCCAGCACCTAGGGCAGTGCCTCAGAGAAACTGCCTCCCTCACACAGGGTCTGCACTGCTCTCTGGGGGAGGGAGGGAGAGGTGGGGAGGGCAGAGAGGGGAGCTGCTCTCACAGAACGAGGCAGGGGTAGGGAAGGCGGTCCCCCATGAGGAAGAAGAATCTGGGCCAGAAGGGATCGCTTAAAGCTTAGAGTTTTACAACTGGGAAGACATTCTAAGCACAGAGTCACATAGCGGAGAAGGGAAGACACCTTGAGGGCTGAAGGAAATCGGGCCTGGGACAATGGAGGGAGACTAACCCTGGGTGCAGAAGTGTAGGATCTCAGGGTCCGCCCAGACCTTAGTTGCAGTGGTCATCACAATGGGTCCTGGGAATAGAGGTTCTCCCAGGAACTCCAGACCCCCACGTCCCAAAATCTGAGTGTCAGTCCAGGAAGTTACATTTGAACCCAATTCCTCTTAGAGTGTCAGGCACCCTAAAGTCTGAGAACCAGTGTTGTAGAGACTATGAAGCCAACCCTCTTTATTTTAAAATGGGGCAAGTAGGGCACAGAAAGATTGAGTGACTTACACAAGGTCACACAGCCAGTGCATGGCAAAGCTAAGCAAGAAGTCACATGCTCTGCCCCCTGAAATGTCCAGGGCTGTGTATCCTTCCACCCTGAAAGAAGACGTGGCCAGGCTATGAAGGCCTAGGGCCACATGAGACCCCCACAACATCAAAGCCACCTGCCATTGGCCTCCCTCCCCCTTCTTCAGCTCACCGCTGTCCAAGCAAGTAGCTGGGATGGAGCTTTCAGCCCACAGACTTAGGTGCTTGTATCTCAACCATCCCTGCTCAGTTTCACTTAGCTCAACTTCCTTAAATCAATTTGGAAAATACTTTTGCAGGAATATTAGCTGGTCACTAAGTCTTCTCAATTACTCCAATGTTTTCTCAGTAGTATAAGGGTTATTCCTGCCCTCCCCACTACCCCCTCCCCGAAGTTCATCTAAGACTGATGAAGGCCATGGCTGTCAGAGGTGCTATAGCCAACGGCTTGCCACCCTCTGTAGGGCTCTCTCCCTGCCCCTGAGACCCCCTCAGGCCACCAGCCTCAAGTTCCCCAGGTACAGGTAACGTGGGCTCTTCCGGGCCCCTGGGGGAATAGGGAATACCTGGTGCTATCCGTTTACACACCACACTCCAAAGCCTATTCCTCTGTTCCCTTTGCCCAGTGCCGCCACGAGTGCTATGTGGCTGGAGCCTGGGGAAGGGTGCAGTCCCCCACGCCTTCTAAGAGGTTGGGTCTACCGTTACTACTGCTCTTTAGTGAAGAGCGGGTTAGAGCAGCAGGCCCCAGGGCTCATCTTCCCCTGGAGCCCGCTCAACTGCCTCTCATCTTCCGCTCCACATCCAGGACTCCTCCCGTTCCGGTCCTACATCTGGAGTCTCCATCCCCTTCAGGTGGGGATCCACACAGCTCAGCAAGGATCACCTCCGAACTTAACTTTTTATAGCTTTTGAAGTTCAAAGGCCAGGAGCCTATCCCTGTCACTCACTGGCTCTGCAGCCAAAAGGCCACAACAGTGGCCTGGCTGCCCCAAAGAAAACAACACACAGACAAAAGGAAAGGTAGGAAACACATATGGACCAAAACTTTGCAAAATCGGACCTCCATCTGCCTGCAAGATACTCCTAATCTGTGCTGGCCTCTGGCGGGAGCAGCCCTCTCCTCTCTACCCACCCCACTTGCCCCAGGCTAGGCCAGGGGCTGCCTCCTCCAGATAGATTCTCCCTCTTACTCTTAGGATCCCTCTTCAGAGCTCCCAGTACCTTCCACGGGTACCACTCTGCAGTCCACTGCCCTTGCTATTTTGTGGTCCACCAGGATGTCTGAACTGCACGTGAGTGTGTTTGTGTATACTTGTGTCTTATCTCCTCCACTAGACTGTGGGTGCAATGCTCCCCAGTTGGCCCAGTGCCTGGCAGAGAGCCATCAGTGCCGGGCTATGATGGAAGTATCCAGCCAGGAGATCAGGAGTCACCAACCCCGGCTCACTGTGCAGTTCTGGGGGAGTCAGCACCCTTCCTGGGCACATTCCAGTCTAAAATTATGAAGGCAGACCCTATGTTCTGCAAGGTCCCTCCAGGGTATGTAACTCATCTACACATAGCTCCAGAACTGTGACTCACCCTGAATCCCTGTACCCCTTCACCTCCCAGCCTCTGGCTCTGTGCTGGGCAACTGAAAACTCAATAAATATTTAGCTGATTGATGTAAGCAAAGCATAAAAGTCAGTGAAAGGAACATTAAGCTTCCAAGAAACACTGGAACAGTACACGTGAATCCTCTCAGAGGGCAGAGAACCTAAATAAAGTAGGCAGCTGACTTCTTTTCTCTTTAAAGTCAAAGACCTATAAATCATGCCTGTGCAAATTCATTTCGTAATTAACATCACTGGGTATAGGTCTGTGAAACTTGTGTTTCAGCTGGGTGAGATGTTCTGCTAATTAAAGGCTTATTCTGTGATGGGAATCATTTTGTGGAAGCTGCTTCTCATGCACTGGTTTAGATTTTTTTTTAATGACCCCAAAGCTCAGCAAAGTGAGTCAACCAATGGCGCCGAGCAGCTCACGGCTTATTAGACAGTAACGCCGCGTGGCTGCAGAGCCCCATTTGCCAGCGCAGCCAGTGGCGGGTGTGTTCCCAGAGCCACAAAGAACACACGCAGAGACCCTCGGAGTATCATCTGGGGTGACTGAGGCCCAGGAGGGAGAGCGGTCTGCCCAGCGGCTCCCAAACAGATGGGTGGGACCCAGTCTGAGAAGCCCCCTTCCCTGCTCCGCCTCACCCACGCCCTGCACACGCCCACGGGCTCCTGGCTGTCTGGGGAGCCCTGCGTTCCTTTGTTGTGTTTGTGCGTAATGGAGGCGCGCTCGGTAGGTAAGCCTGCTCACCGCCTTGCTGAGCACCCCCTGGAAGCAAGAAAATTGGAAAGAGACAGCTGGGACGAAGTCTGCACTGTTTTAATAATGTCGGATACCATGGCTGTTGCCAGGAGATTAGCAGGGAGATGTAACGGTGTGTAATTTTTCCTAAGAATTCCATTAACAAAATCAAATGGGCAGACTGAGGCGAGAGTGGGAGGAATGGAGAGCTTTCTGGAAGCTTCGTTGGGAGAGAGTTTCCAGGCTTAGGACCTCAGCAAAACTCTGGGGTGTGAATTCCAGGTTCCCTCCAGCCTTCTCTCTTCTTTCCTACCCCTGCCCATCATTCATGTGGGGTAGACAAAGCAGAATAAAGAGAACAGGGAGACTGCGCTTCAAATCTCTGGGCTCCTACTTTCTTACTGTGCAGGCTTAGGAAGTGGCTTAACCTCTCTGAGCACCAGCTTCCTTTCCTGAAACTAGGGATAACCACGCTGGGCTATTCTGAGGATCGGAGAGGAGGAGCACAGCACCCGATGCAAAGCAGATGAACGCCTGCCATTGGTTAAGGCCCCAAACGCCACTCCTGGCCCACCCAGATCTGCACCATCCACCTCTCCTGCTTCAGTTGCTGTATCTATCTGTAGCAATTTCTCTGCATGCTGGCCCAGTGCCGGGTGCCAAGGACAGTGCTGGAGGAGGCGGGACATGTCCCTGCCCTCCTGGTGCTTACGGGTAGCTGAGGAAGCCAGATGGTTACCGCCATTGCTCTCCAGCCTGGTGGCAAAGTGAAGATACTGCAGTGTGCTCCCAGCCAGCTCCATACAAATCTATCACCAAAACCCTGGGACAAGGGCTATCATGTCCATTGTACAGATGATGAAACCGAGGCCGAGACAGGCTCTCACTGGCCTTAGGCCATATACCTAGTCGGTACAAGAGTTACAAATGGAGTCCAAATATCCAGCTTTGACTCTCAAATTCTCTTTTCAATCCCCCTTACCTGTGTCTGTTCCATCCAGTTTCATTTACTGTTTTCTAATTTTCTATTTGGTTTGGTCTTATACTAGCAATTAGATTGTAAGCTCCCTGAGGGCAGACATTTATTGTACCTTCTGTCTTCCATGAGACTTGGCACAAAGTAGGTGCTCGGGTAAGACCTCAAATCGAAAGACAAAGATGCTGTGAGATATCATCCATTAATGAAGCCAGACTCTCTCTGGGATGTCTCCTCTCTTATCCTCCAGCCTGCGTGCACACACACACAGAGCTTGCAAAATCTAATAACAACCGGTTTAAAAACATACTAAAAACAGAAAATTTATGTAGCATGACCCAAATTGAATTATACATTACAGCACTATAATTGATTTTTTAGAAGAGAGATTAAATTTATTTTATGCCTCACTAACTAACAGCTAGATTTACCTAATTGCTTGGAGTGCAGAGTTAGTATGATTCATTAAACTCCATACATGCTTGGGTACACTGCGCACTGAGTAAAGCTTCCCTGCTCGGAGCAATTAACAGGGAGAAACCCAAGGCCGCACCAGTAATTGACGAGAACAATTCAGCCTGAAGTTTGCTCTGGGTGTTTTATTAAGTTCTTTGAGCAAAATGCAGATACTGCGCATTCTGGTAAAGCGGTTTCAACAAATCAGAGATAACTAATACTCTCTCTCAACTCTGCTGTGATGGGGAAGGGAGGAAAAAAGAAAAGAGGAGAAAAGGCAAAATGTCAGCCTGTCTCCATTTAATTGCATCCATCATAACAGTTGAAATCTCTCCAGCATCTGATGGCATTCAGACAAAGTCGGGCAGCCTCACAAAGAGCGAGTTTGGGTGGAATCAGGGAGTGATCGGTAATTATATACACATTATCGAAAAGGTAGCAATCTAGGGAAATAGGGGGAAAATACCAATTTTTGGTAGCAAGGGAAAATTAGAACTCTTTGAAGCATGTATTTATTAATTATTACTACCAATAAAGAAGATTTAAAGCGGCATACACTCAAATCATAAGTGTGAATCCCTTTGTGCTGTCTGGATGTACTTATGGATTCTATAGACATCAGATGCCCATACACCATTTTTCCTCATTCAAAGTCAAACTCAAAGTTTACTCTGTCTGCCACAACCAGTGAGATTGTGTTTTGACTGGTCTACCTATAAGATGGATGCCATTGCTCTGCGCACATCACGCGTTAAGTTATAGGCTTTTGCAGTTGTGGAAATAGGGAAAGAAATGCTCTCGTATCCCCTGAACAAATCTCTAGAGTCCCTGTGCCCGTGTCTTGGGATTGGAGCAATTTGCTTTGCTCTGGGAGAGGCATGTCAGCCACAGATTTTTCTCTTCCAGGAATGGACACTGTCATTGGCAGGTATGGTGTCCTAGACATTAATTACGCTGCCGTGATACCATGACTTCCCTTTCTCTAGATCCTCCCAAGATACACAAATGGGCACCCTCAGCCCTGGCTAATGGTGATTGGGCCAGGGAGGGACACCTGACCCCAGCTGGGCCAATCACATGCTCTCTTCTGGGGATCAGAAACTGAATGAGAGCCACAAGGATTGCTGGCATTTGGAGTCCGGGTACATTGGGGGCAGCACTCTAGAGGAATGGTCCACCAACTTTCTCTTCTGACGTATCCAAAGCTACTGAGGCCAAGAGATTCTGCACATCCTTCAATTCTGTGGATGCCCCATGATCCTTTCCCCAAATCTTCCTTTTGTCTTAAGTCACCCAGAGTCAGTTTTCATTAACTTCACCCCAAAAATCCTTAACTGATACCCAAGGCAAGGGAAAGAGCTACACAAGGCAGAGTGGAAGGCTGGTTGGCACTTCGGGTAGGGCTGATTATATCATCTCTGCTGCAGGAATCTGGAATTGGGGGTATTTGGAGCTGACCATCATTCAAAGAGCCTCTACCCACAGGTTTGCAGACTGAGCTCCCAGGAGCTGCTTTCATGAGAACATTGCAGCCCTGCTCCATTCAGATGCTATCAGCTGGTAGACACCTCTGCTTCTGGTGAGTGTCAAAGCATTCGACTGCTAAACTCAACTCGCTTTTGAAAACCACTGTTCTTATTGAACCCTATCAGGAAAGCTGAGTACAGAGGAGTTTTAAGCAACATTTTAAAGGTTACAGAGTTGAATCGATGCAGAAGAAACGTGGGAACCCAGTTCTTAGACATAGACAGCACTTCCTATTCTCTTTCCACGGCATTGTGATGCACTCCAGGACACCCTAGTGTGGTCTCTACTGTGGCACCCGTTGGACATGCTCTCATACTTGCCACCATTCACAGGATCCATATGAGCAGGTAGAGCAGAGTCCATCTTCCTCGTCTCCTGATTTCCAAGGGCAGGACCTCATGTTTTCCCTCATGGTTGCTCCTCATGCCCATATTTGGAGCTGTTCCTTAAGTGCCTGCAAGGGACAATTTCTAGGAGAGCCTTCATGGATGAATTTAGCTTTTTTATCACATAAGGGAAGAGCATGAGGGGCAGGGGTCCCTGGCCCCTCTCCTCACTCAGCCCCAGAACCCAGGAGAGCCCGGGCTGGAGGCAGCAAATAGAAGCCCCAGGCTCTGCTTCCCATAAGATGTTTGGTCATGCCAGGGTCTGTGCCGGAACGTACAGGGCCCTGCAGGGTGACCCTGTCAGCCTTTTAGACAGATGGGGAAACTAAGGCTTACAAAGCCAAGTGATTGTTCTGAGCCGGGGACCTGGAAAGCAGAAGCAGCAGGATTTGAATCTGGGTCTATCCGACTCAAAGGAAACACCAAAGCTTTGCTCTGTGACCACCATGGAACAATCTCAGAGTCCCTGAAAGCCGATGTCCCGAAAGTGTGGCCTCGGTCAACTCCATGACCAGGTCATGGTGAAGTATCCCTGCGATGTGAGTTCGGAAACTTGTGTCTCAGGAGCATGGGAAGACCTGGTACTGCCCTCAGGGAGCCTCTAATCCAAGCAGGAAAACCGCTCAGTGCCCTACTAACCACCTTCCCCAGCAGTCCTTGGTGACCACCAGCCCCGCCTTGCCCAGAGGCCGCCTCCTGAATATATTCTCAAAGGAAAGTCCCCTGTCCCTGGACCCGTTAATGAAAAGGGGGCTCCTACCAGGAGAGAAATCCCCCCCTAGTCCAACCTATTCATTCATCAGTGTTTCTGGAGCCCAGGTTGTAGCACCTGTGCTATGCAGACTCCGGGGAACTCAAGGACACAGCCCCTGAGGAAGCCAAAGTCCAGGGGCCTTGACTTGGTCAATGAGGGTCTTGAAGGTCAATGCAAGGAGTAGATAAAGAAACACAGGAAATGCCCTGCATCGGTGGCAGGGGACCATTGTGGTACCTTCTTTTTAGCTCTTGGTACATTACTTTTCAGACCTCAGTTTCCATGTCTGCACACAAAGAGGTAAAATAAGGTAGGCATTGGGGCGAGCTCCAATACTGGCAAGATGCATAGACTTCTACCACACCCAGCAGATGACCTGGGAAGGTTTGTAAGAGGAGGAGACACCTCTCTATCCTCCCTTGGTGGGAGGGCAAGCATGTGGTTCCCCTGAGCTGCCCTGGGTGGTTGTGGCTACTAAGCTGACCCAATTTCCCACTTTCTGCCCCACTCCCAGGTGACCCAGGTACAAGGCTAAGGCTGGACTTCTGGTCCATGTCAGGGTATCAGAAAAGCTGGACCGACGGACTGCTGAGCCACCTCAGCATCCGGTGCACACAAACAGCTCACTTGTTTCTCTGCCTCCCAGCCCGACCCTCCTCCTTGGCCCTTTGATTAAAGAGAATTCCTAGAGGCTCAGTCCTTTCCTGCAAGGAGCCTGGTCAGGTCCCCACACCCCTGCCGGCAGTCAATCTGTCTCTTTCTCTGTGCAATGTAGGCCTCCTGTTAGGAGCGGAGAGGGTCTGCTGGACTCTCCCTTGGCTTTTTGCGACATCCCACCCCATCCCACAGCCCTGCCCCCTTGGCTGTGCCTTGATGAACAAATTGCAGCCACTCTGGCCACAAAGACAGGCAGCTGGATCAGATGGCCCGTGTAGACGCCTGGCAGAGGTTCAGCCGCGGGTCCTGTCTGACCTGGATTAGATGGCCTTGGGAAAGTCATTCCACTGCTCTGAGCTGCTGGCTCGGTCACAATGAGGTTAAAAAATATCATTTTCAGGGCTATCACGAAGATGAAATGATTCATGTATTTCAACTGCATAAATGATGAGCTGTTTTTCACATTAGTCCTCTTTTTCCCCACAACCCTCATTCTCACCCCAGAATGGTCTAGTGAGGGTATCGGCATACTGGCCAGTCAGGGGCATGAGTCTGCCAGTTGGCCTTTTCAGAAGGTCAGAGTTTTCTCCACATTCCAGTCACATACGACCTTCCTCCTTCACTGTCCATGTCTTATCAGGAGATCACGGAGCTCTCATTACCAAGGGCCCAACAGGTATAATCAGCGCTTCTGCGACAGAACCAAGAGTTGCATTTGTCCTTGTTACCTGACCAGCAGAATTCTGAGCTTTAATATACTGATGGACCCCCAACCTGGCAGTCTCCCCAGAAGACTAAGTGTCTTTCTTCCCCATGCCCTGGTCCTATGGGGGGGGGGGGGCACCAGCCCCTCCAGAAGTTTCTTTAGTTTACTCCCATGGGGAAAAAGGTGGGCAACACAAACAACATGAAATCCTTTAGCTAGAAAGAACATTCGAGAAGTTCCTCAGTTCTTGCCTGGCATGAACATTAGCTGTGGCCCAGACTGAAACATCAGAGAAGCAAGCAGACAGGAACAGACAGAGCGGGCAGATAAGAGAGTGCCAGCTCTCATCTGTGCGGAACTGCACAGTTCCTAGGACAGTCTCACCCTCCCCCTGCCGCCCAGGACAACCCCGTGGGCAGCCAGGGCACCTCGTCCAAGGCCACCTCTACCAGCCCCAGGGCCCACCTGTTTTGGAGCGGACCTTGGTGCATTTCCCCTACAGAAACACGTCATTCAGGTGGTGTGGGGTTCCGCATGGTAGGCGAAGGGGACCTTAAAATCTGAGTGATTGACTCTGGGTTTCAATGAGAAATCACCAGAACCTCAAAGCCTTTTGCCGTGGCACACCTGGAGAGTCCTGCTGAATGGGGAGCCCTTCTATGTGAAATCAAACCCTGGCTCACTGCGCCTTCACGTCGCCAGCTCAGAGATGCGTGGGCGGCACAAACAAACCTGAATCACTGGAGAATGAGGCTAAATTTCAGGCATAAATTCCATGTTTCCTGCTCACGGGCTTGGCATAATGGAAATCCATTTGCTCTCAAAGAGGAGACAGCTAAGAGTTGAAGTAACATTTAAAGAAAGTCTCGGGAATCTATTTTGTCCCTGGGTCCTCGGTGGAGCCATGGCAATAAAGATATCTAAATTGGCCCTATTTATATCTTTCTAAAGGCAGTTTCTCCATTCTGCAGACACTGCAGCCTTGTAAGTAATCGTTTTGGGGGGGTCTTGTGGAGGTCTTTGGTGATGGCGTGGAGACTTGGGGTGTTTTTTGGTAGGAACACAGGGAGAGGGCAAGAAATAGGCGGCTATCAAGGGGGGGCTTTATTGAGCTTTTCCTAGCTGATGAATGCATTTAATGGGAACAGCATTGGATGTCAAAGCAACGTGATGGTAATTTAGTCTAGTTGGCTAGATTTTACGTGGCTTTTGAGGAGGAACGAAAGAAGGACCTGCCTGAGCCGTTAAGCACTGTCTTTAGCCAAACTTCATTTAAAATTTCACCGTGTTCTCTAAACTGTGCCAGGGGATGGTGTCATGTGTCACAGTGAATCACTTGTCACCAAACCTAAAACAAGCTGGAAACACAGCCTTTTCCCCTCTTATTTGGACACTCTGAATTTTGGGTAACGTTTTATTCAGAGAGATGGGGCCTGAACAAACAGTGGTGATGGCAACTTACACGACCACTCCCATTCTAAGCACTCCAAGGACAGACGTAGAGGTGGTGCTTAGTTCTATTCTATTGATGAGGAAAGTGAGGCCCGGATAGGCTAGGAGACCTGCCCAAAGCAGTCTGAGAGGCAGAGTGGGACTTTAAACCTTAGTCTTGTCTCCACAGACCGTCCCCTTCACCCACCAGTCCCTAGGGAGGAGGACACAGGCCTCTCTGCCCCCGTGAGTGAGCCCCACCGAGGCCACGCCCCTCCGAGACCACGCCCCGCTAGGCCACGCCCCACCGAGGCCACGCCCCACCGAGGACGCACCCTGGGGCTCTGGCATACCTGGGGCTGTGCTGTGCACCTCCGCCCGCAGTGCCATGCACCCTCCTCTTCACCTCACGGCAGGCTCGCAGTTCTGACCTATTCTATTCTACATATGGGTGCACTGAGATGCAGAAAGGGAAAATAAGATTTGTCAAATGATGGGGGAAACAGTTTACACAGCTGGTCTGTGTTAGCAGTAAACTTGATTTGCAGCTATAGATTCCAACACCCCTCCCAAGTCATTCCTTTCCACTGTGTGGACTCTGGAGGAAAAGCAACTGTTTTTATTATCTGCCTTTGACAGATGGTGAAGCAGAAGCCCAGCAGGTGAAGAGGCCCATCCTAGGGGTCTGAGACAATGGCTGTTTGACCAAAGTGAAGTTTTATAGGCAAGTGCAATACAAATGAATGATGATTGACCACAGGTACAATCACACACGCATGCACGAACACACACACTCACACACCCCTCCAGGAATTGACAACAAAACTTTAAATGGAACATGTAGTAACCAAAAAGGGTACATTTAAAAAATTTTTTTTCAGACTCTCTCGCTTCCCCCACCTCAGGGCTGAGCTCACAGACAGTAAATAATTTGCTTTCCAGCCTTTGTGCTGGGGTTGGAGCCCAGACTAGTTTGGCCCTGTCCCATAATGCCGTCTCCTGAGCTGGAGTTCATTCTTGGTCTACTTTACCCACTTGCTATGAGCTCCTTTGAGCCTTTTCCATCCTTACAGTAGCTTCCCATCTCTGTCATAACTGGCATTCCCAGCCCTTTCTGGCCAAATCTGACCTCACGCTCTCAAAAGTGGAGTCCAACTTTCCACCCAGAAGAAATTCTCCAAACGAAATTTCAAACTGATTTAAAAACCAGATTCCCCACGTGGAACCAATAGTGTTACACTCCGTCTAGTTCCACTCATGAGCTAAGTGTTACTTAAGATTTGCACTCTGATCTCAGTCTGCTTTTATTGAGGACATTCTCCAGCTGAAGAATTTCAAAGGAAAGCCAGCTCTGCAGCCAGGGACCCCTTGAACCTGTCCCCCGTGACGTGACGTGGCTCCAGTCAGCCCTCAGAGCAAAAGGAGCCCCTGCAGTGAACACTTCCTTTGAGAGTTGGGGAGCTGAGGGACGCAATGGGGAGTGGGAGATGAAGTGTGAGGGTGAAATACCAATGCACACCCTCCTCCTCTTGGGGCAGAAGCCTAACGATCTGCATGAGGTGTCAGATCTCCCAGGCCTAGGAGTCGTGGCCCAGCACCAGAGCTGTGGCCCACGAGCGCACTGCACCAGCTGTGCCAGTGCCGCTGTGGGCATGGCATGTCTGTCTGCGCAAGGACCCTGACATGTGGCCTGCCGCAAAGGTTGAGGGCGCGGAAGAGAAAGACAAACCCCATCATTTTATGAATGGAAGCATCACCTCTAAAAGTATGAGTCAACAGTGCTCTGTCATGAGAAGATTAAATATATAAGTGTATCAGGAAATTAAGCCAGATGACAAGAAGGTCTCAGAGAGGGTGTTCTCTGCCCTCCAAAACATTTGTTGTTCTGGTAGATGGAAAATAAGGGAGTGTCAAGAGACACCCAAGATGGCTCTTAGCAGGCTCATCATAATCATGGCAAAGCTGTTGGGTAGGGAGGCAAAGGAAGACAGACACGGAGACCCTGGCTTCAGGGCTGCCCGAAGGAGCTTCCATCTGAGGGGTCACTTTTCAGAGCCTGTGTAGAACGGGGGCCTCAGCTTTGCTTCCCAACTCCCCGTCACCCACCCTCTGCTTCCTCCACCCGCCATGCACACAACACATACCCGAGCTGGGTTCACATGAGTGCACAGCGTCCGCCACTCCCTCTCTGGCCCTTTCTCCAGGAGCAGGGCTCTGTCCAAGAAGCAAAGGAGGGGGGCATTATGAGCAGGTCTCCAGGATGGGGAACCAGAGCTCTAGCAAACCTCCTCCTGGCCTGATGCGTGGTCAGAGCAGCTAGTCACGCAGGCCACGCCTGCATCCTTCTTGGTCTCCTGTGAGTTTTGGACACCCCTGGGCTCTTTCTGCAGTCTAAAATTATTTCCAGAAGGAATTGTCTGAAGACTCCAAAAACAGCAATAAAACCCTCTGACATCACACATCCACATGCCCAGACGAGCTGTCATGGGGTTGCAGCCTCAGGCCAAGGCACAGATAGCTACGAGAGTCGCACCCTGCTGGGCCTGAGTTTGCATGCTGTGGCCCGTGTCCCCTGGGCTGTGACCGAGGTGAATAGGAGAAGTGGAAAGCAAACTCTTCTTTCTCCCAAAGTTACCCACCACCTGATAAATTGAGATTTTTCTGAAAGAATTCAGCTCATCCTTTTTGTAAAGGTTTTTGAGATTATTTTAGCTCACTTTATAACAAGGTCCACCCCTGAGTATCTCCGCATTTTGGGACAGACTTCTTTATCACTCCTCACATCCATCATTCAATCTACCCGCCTCTGATGTTGGCCCTTCCTGACACCCCAAAGCCACTGCTCTCGTCTCTGGCTTCCACTTTTCTCCCTGGACCCTTACCTCCTAGAAGGCCTTTCTCTAACCTTGGACACATCCTCCATAGTGAGGCCAAGGTCCTGCCAAAAGTCTAACTGAGGAGCTGGGCTTCTGAGAAATAGAATCCCAGCCCCCATAGTTGGAAACCCTCATGCTAGCTCAGAAGACACACAGCAGCTAGTCTGGGCTAGAACACAGGATTCGCAGGGTGAATCAGGGGAACTCACAGTCCAGACATTGGGGGAGGGTCTTGGTGCCAGGCTGTGGGGTGCTGTCTTCTATGTCCGGGCTACTGACTGTATAGGACCTGCTTCCCAGAGGGCGGGGCTTCTCCATGTCTACATCAGGGGGCAGGCTGGGCCGCAGCGTCCTGGGCCCCATCCCATCGTGGCTCCATCTGGGATCCATGCTGGAGGCCGTGATGGAGCCAGGAAAATGGAGCAATGAACAAATAAAAGATACCTTTGAAAGTTGTGAAAGATGAATTAGCAAGGTGTTGGAGGATTCTGAGCAGGCAAGGATGCTGCTGCGAGCTGGTTTTGAGGATCAGAGGTTCCAGGTCACTGTTAGCAGTCCGCTGTAAGAGAACACGGGCGAGCCAACCCGATTCCCAACCAGACCGAGGTGAGGGCCTGCAGAGAGGTAAAGAGGTGGACAGACACTTGAAGAGGCAGAATAAAGAGCTAGTATTTGGCAAGGGGTGGGGTACAGGTCTCACCTCCACTGTTCAGTTATGTAAGGGCAGGAACTGTGGTTCATATCCCTGTCTGTCCTTTGTGGTGTCGACCACGGTCAGTGCCCTGCAACTCACAAGTGCTTTCTAAGCACCTACTGGGGGAGCAGGGGCCTGGGTCCTGCAATCCCCAAACATAAATTCTGAGCAAACTGTGAAAGAGGGTCATGAGCCCACTCAAAGGTCTCATAGGAGTGAGGATAAGGCATACGCTCCACGTCGGCAGGCTCAGTTCTAACTCCTCTTCCTGCTAGTTGAATGGCCTTGGCCAAGGAACTTAACCTCAGGTTGGCTCAGCTTCTCATCTGTAAAGTGGGAATAACAAGAGTACATATGTCTTCGGGTCTCTGTGAGGACTGTGTCATGGGCTGAAAGTTGTGCTCTCCCAGATTCGTGTGTCAAAGCCTCGGTGTGGTGATGTCTGAAGGCAGGGTCTTTGGGGGGTAATTAGGTTTAGATAAGATCTGGAGGGTGAAGCCCTCGTGATGGGATTAGTGCCCTTACAGGGGGAGACTCTCTCTCTCTCCCCCTCTCTCCCCTGTGCGGGGGCTCAGCTAGAACTCGGCCCGTGTAGGGAGTGTGATGCTTTGGGCCTGGCAGCAGTCTCTCTACTTTACACTCACCCTCCCCACGTGTGGTTGCCAGATTCAGCAAATAAAAATTCAAGGTACTCAGTCGATGTAATACACACGGAACATTCTTCGTGGTTCATCTGAAATTCGCATTAAGTGAGCATGCTGTATTTATCCAGCGACCCCATTCTATGTCAGCTGTAACCCCTTTAACTGGCAGAAGAGACCCTCACACTCTTGTCTGAAAGACCAGCTCAGAGACTGTCTTGTTTGCTGGAGAGAATAAGGAAAGGACAGAGGGGAGAGGGCAATGGAGTGGAGGGGCCCAGAAGGAGGGAGGCAGAAAATCGGTGCCACAGGCAGGGTGGGAGTGAGGCAGAGGAGGGAGCGAGAGATGGGCAGGTGAGCCAAAGGGACAGAGCTTCACCCTCCCGGCAGCTGCTTCTGCTGCCCACCGCCTCCCCCAGCCCTGTGCCGGGAGGCACGGACACGTCTTGGGAACCTGAGTGTGCTCTCTGAAATGTCAGCAGGAATAAACCTGGCTAATCCTCCACGATGGCCCGTCACATTAATATCCCTGAAATTCCAACTGGATTAAAATAACCACGAGCATGACACCATTTGGAAGGCCAGGGATTTACTTGGAAGCAGTGCCCCATTGGCGGGCATTCCTCTAATTGCTGCTTCATATAAATAGAGTGTTCTTTAATATCGCCACCAGCCCTGGCTGACAGATTTAGATGGGAGCTGTCGAAGTCATTAGTGCCCAAGCCGTGGTAAACCGAGGCTTCGTGCAGGCTGTAAATGGGATTCTCACAGGCCGATCAATCTTACCAAAGCCGCCAGCGTTGCCTGTTGATCTATAAGGTCCTGAGTGGCTACAGCTTCCCAGAAATGTGCTTGCATCTGTCAGAATTATAAGCAGCTGGCAGCTGACACAAAGGTCAAATTTGCTGCTAGTGTGGAAATAGAATCTCCCCAGTACAAGAAATGCTACTTAGCAGTATATCAATTGCAGGCGGTCATTAAAGGAGGCTGTGTGTGTGTGTGTGTGTGTGTGTGTGTGTGTGCATGCATGCGTGGTAGTTACAGCCTCCGTTGCCTGGAACCCACTTCCTCTGTAGGTGCACTGAGCACAGAAGCAGGTGCTCAGACAAATAAAATTAAATAACAGTTAGTCCCCAGCAAGCTTTTTTAAGCATTGTCATCATAAGGTACACCTCATTCTGTCGTCTAACAAGCATTTAGTGCTCACACCGGCTTGGTCGCTTTTCTAGGCACAGCATAGAGGCTTGGTTAAGACCGCTCTTATTTATGGGCTGTGTGACCTTGGACTCATCATTTCTTGGCCCCTCTGAGCCTCAGGTTTGTCATCTTTAAAATGGGGATAAAAATTCCTGTTTCAGAGAGCACTGAGAAAATGAAACGAGGTCCCTAAAGTGCTGGCCGAAGCGTGCCATGTGTGCTGGCCAGCGGTGACAATGATGACAGGTGTCAGCCAGCCATCTGGGAGAATGGCAGACGAGGTGTGGAGCCAGGCAAGGACCGGCCCAGGTGCAGACGGGCACACCAGTTGTGGACACACCACGAGTGGTGATTAAATGTCCAAATTCCAGTGTCTGAAGCCATGAGGACAGGCTCCATCTGAAGGGCAGGTCTGATTTGGGGGAGGGGTTCACATAAAGGCATTTTCCAGAGTCTGTGGATACCACACACCCTATGTGACCAGCACCCATCCCCAGCCAAGAATGGGGCCCAGAGAAGCAGGCCCTGCCCCAACCAAGGAGAGGCAGGCCCCAGAGCTTCCTGGGGCACCGGACTTGGGGCAGGGTGGACCAGGCACTCCTTTGGACTTTGTTCTGGTCTGTTTCATCCATTGGAAGTTTCCTCTGATCTCCCGAAATCTTCAGGCCTGGTCTTGGAGTTTATCCTCTGTAAGTGAACCGAGTCTGGGTTAAACCAGGCAGTTCTTGGGTGACTTGGCTTATGAGATTATGTTGGACGCCCTAGACAAGGAGTCAGTTTTCTGAGCTGTGACAGAATTCCGCCCAAATTCAAATTCTCTGAAAACTTGCCCAACTAGGGCTGCTTCTCCAAGAGTCAGCAGAGGATTTATTCCATTCCAGCTGTTGGCACATCCTCCTCACCATTATTCCTGCAGGGATAATGCACAGCATGTGGCGTGCTTAGAAGTCGTTTTCTTCCTGGGGCTCTTTCCAGTTTCACAGCAGCAGGTGGCACATGTGGCTTCTTGCCTGAACGTCCTGTCACAAGCTCTGAAGTCCCTCAGACCAGGAGTTGCACCTAGTCCGCTGTCTGCTCAGCTCGGTAGCCCATAGGTTCCAAGGCTACTTCTCCCAGATGGTAACATCTCTGACATTAGATCATGTGTTACAATCTGTGGCCCCTTGCAGTTACAAGTGGCAGCTCTTATGCTTTCTTTATTGTTTATAAAATAATGGTGTGTCCCACGGTCTGTGGAGTCTTCGATTCAGTGAAGTGACTGGCATTTGGAGAGTCCCTTCTCCTCTGTGACTGGATTCCAGAGTCAGTAAACAGGCCGGCGGCTCTTCCTGGCAGGACTGCCGTGGAGATGAATCCGGGGGGCCATGGGAGGCGCCTGCTCGGGGCAGAACTGGATGCCTGAGAGTGGCCTGCTATGAGTAGCAAAGCAAAGATGACTTCATTTCTTACAGATAAGGAAACTGAGTCCCCAGGGGAGGCTTGAGTCACATGGTCACAGAAATTTGGGGTTTTCAAAGGACTCTCGTCAACATCCTCTCAGTGTTTAAGACCACTCTACCAGGAACAAGAGTGGCTGGCCGAGAGCACGGCCCAGGAGGCCTGGGCTCTCGGAGGGGCTGGGCCTGCTCCTGAACACTCAGCCTGGTGGGATGCGGATGGGACCCAGCAGCAGGGGCCAGGAAGTGACCACCAGTGCCAGTCCTACTGGATAGGAAATACTTGCTAATATGCTGTCCATCATTTAACTTTGACCTGGGGTGTGGGTAAGGCAAACCAAAGTCAGACTGACAATAATTTGAGGAGATAGGTGCTCGAAACCCTTTTTCTTTAATATCATGGATCGGTTTTAACTGTATTACAGTTGTAATACAGTTACATAATAACTGACGTTTGGTCAGCAACGGACCGCATACATAATGGTGGTCTCATAAGATCACGATGGAGCTGAAAAGTTCCTGTCACCAAATGGCATCACGGCCAGCGAATGTTTTAGTGCAACGCATTACTCATGTGTGTTTGTGGCGATGTGGTGTAAACAGCCTACTGCGCTGCCAGTCACAATAAGCACAGCCCACACGGCAGGTCGCCCCACCCAGGTTGTGTGAGTGCTCTCTGCTGGGCGCACAATAGTGAACCCACCGAATGAAGCACTTCTCAGAACCTATTCTCACCGTTTCGCTGGGCGTATCAGAACGGCTGTATATCAGAGTGAATTTCGTAGCCCACAAATTCAAATGGGAAGAAAATCGGAAACACTTATTTCTCCCTTGATCCCTCCTGCTGCTTTTGGCAGACACTCCACTGAGTCCACGAGCTGGTGACGAGCCCTCCCTCCTGCTGTGGGTCGGCATTGGCACCTGCCCTCACCTCCTTCCGCCCCAGGCCTGAGGGCCACCCGGTTCCGCGGCTCTCAGGGCCACCAGCAAAAGCATCCTGCTGCTGCACACAGCACTGGAGACGTGGGGGTTCACAGTACAGCCTGGGCCCCCCGAGCAGCCCCTTCTGGTCTGCTGGACCCTCACCAAATGCTGGGGCTTTTCTATGGAGCTTCCAGCCCCCCAGCATCTTTCAGGGAGTGGGGCAGCTGTCACTCGTCCCTCAGTTCCCCCAAATTATCAGGTATTCTATTGTCCCCTCAACCGCAGGCCGTGGGTGCCTGGAACGTGCAGCAGGACCACTCCCAGAGACATTTTTCTTCTGAGGCCCCCTTGTTTTCCTGCTCAGGAAAGCAGTCATCGAATCTCGGTAAGTGGGGAAAAGTAGCTTAACTACCCACACACCAGTCCTCCTAAGCCCTGTATGCTCAGGATTTGGATGCTCAAAGGCAAGATTTTGAGGCTCTGACACTATTATCTCTGCCATGAAATTCAAATGCTACAAGCTCCCTTGTCTCTCTGCCCACACATTTCTGCTGTGATGGCTGTACATGAGGTCAGTGAGCAAAGACTGGGGGCAGCACAGGAGACACCGAGGACCCAGTCTGCGTGGGCGTTTCAACTTTCTCCAGCATTCTACCCTTCCATGCTAAGTAGAAATTCATCAACGTCCATGTTGTTAATGAAATCAGGATTTTCAACATTTACAGAAGAGAGTGTACGTAACTGCATCACGTGAACTGGAAGGTAGGAGATAGGATTTGTAACCTCACGCTGCCCCCAGCCAAATGGATGAGCCTCCTTCCTATGTGATTCCCAGGGAGAGGCAGGCTCTCAGTGAGGAGCCCAACCGCCAGACCCCTGTCCTCCCAGACCCGACAGCTTGGGAGGGGCTCGTGGCTTATGGTCAGCCAGTCAGCCACCCCACCGGGGATGACCCAGAGCCCCGGGCCGAGCACTGTACACCATGACCCTGCTGCAACACCTCATTCGATCGTGTGGCACAGTTTGGCCATGCTCTCCAGCAGCCGCCTTCTCTGAGTTCTTACCTATGCTTGAACTTGGTACTCCAGGCTTCCAACGGCTTTGGTGGGCTCCTGGGTAACCATCCAGCAAATCTCTTTTCTCCTAGGTTATCCAGCATTGGCATCTATTGTATATAACCAAGAACTTTGGTGATAGTAACTCAGTGCCGCTCTGTGGACCTCACTGGCCTTCTTCATAAAATGAGGTGTTTCAACCAGATGAACTCTGAAGTCTTACAAAATACCGGATGCTCCAGATGCTCTGGGGCTGAACTGCACAATCTCCTCAGCCAGTCCAGCCACCCACACCCCAAATCCACTGTTCTCCCGGAGGCCCCTGTCCACACGTCGGGGAGCAGTCACCTCCCGCCCATCCCGTCTCACTCCCCCCATTCTATCCAGCACCGTGCGCTCCACCCAGCGAGTTCTGTGATCACTCCGCCAGCCAGGTTCCCTCACCAAGGACTTCTCGAAGCCTTCATATGCTAAAGTGCACAGGGTGACAGCATGCATAAATTATCTCCCAAATGAATTTTGCTGCAAACACATTTCCTTGCTGCCCATTCCAAGAAGAGATTACAATGGAACACACTTTGAGGAACAAGTGCTGTAGGAAAAGCGACACAAAATGTCAGGTGAAGAAAGACATCTTGCATGACTTCCAAGTCGCGCTCTCTCTCTCTCTCTCTCACACACACACACACACACACACACACACACGCACACGCACACACAGGAATCCCCTGGCCCAGGCTGACTTCATTTTAACTTCTTCCCTTTTTTGCTATCACTCAGCTCCCTGGACGCACAGGTGTAAGTAGTGTTAAGTGCCTTCAGCCGGAGTTCCGTGCCCGCAGCAGTGGTCAGCGGTAACTCGGAGTCTGGGGTTTCTCTTCTCCAAGCAGCTCGCTCACCCTTCGTGCCACCCAAGATGCAGCAAGTGTGGAAGCGTGCGTGGCCTCCTCCGCCCCAGGTGCTCAGCTGGAGCGTGGCCGTGCGCCACCGCCTGCCTCGCTGAACCCTGACAGGGGAGGAGCGTAAGGACACACAGGTCCAGTGTGACAACGAGCACACGCACCAGTGTGCTGGCAGCTCAGGGGCCCTGGCCTGACCCCGAGGGAGATTTGGAGGATCCCTCTGACACCCAGCGACAGGCCAGGGATGGCCCCACACGTACCACACACATCCCCTCTGCAACTCTACAACAGAACTGACAGCCAGGAACATTTCAAAACCTCCGGGAGCCATTTCTGTTTTCCACTTGTATGCTCTCTGGAGAAACAGCTGCCATAAACCCACTTCTCTCTGCTTAAAGAAAGATTTCCTCCTTCAACTTTAAGGGAAGCCCCAGGAGTGCCTACCTCAGGCCAGGCAGGCGGGACGCCCCAGGAGCACCCGACCATGCGCCCCCAGAGTCAGCAGGGACCTGCGTAGGGGCCCCTTCATCGTAATTATCGAGGGCTTTCCTTTTGTGCTTGCCTTTTTTACGAAAGCACACTTGTTACAAACATGTAGGAGAATGAAATCACATATACAAAGACAGAAACAAAAATAACCCACAGTCCTGCCATGCCAGTCTCATGGAATCCGGGGATCAGAGAAGCCACGAGTGTTATCTGGGCTCACCCTCTCGGTCAAGGCAAGTTGTTGTCCACTCTCCAGGTACAGCTCTGTGGAGAGCTGTCCCACCCATCCTCCTGCAGGGGGCGGAGGCTGGTGCATTCCCAGACTTGGCAGGCCAGCTGGCTCACCTCCTTCCACCTTGGAAACCTTTGGAAGCCAGGATGCCCACATCCTGGCTCAACTTTTAGGCATCAGTTCAGCCAGGAACTGCTCCTTTCAGGCGAGAGAACGCAGAAGCAAACACAAGGCCAGTCTCGATGAACAAGCAATTCACAGAAGAAACACAAGTGGCCAAGAAGGTTGCCTGAAGATCACATGAGGTAGAATTTTTACACATGGTCTAAATGCTATGCACAGAGGTTACACAGCTTACCTAAGGTCACATAGCTACATAACTGTTGTCTTGGAATCTTGGCTCCAGAGCTTATCTGTGCCCTTGTGCATGGTGCTATAGGGGATACTCACAGGAGTTCAAACTGGTCCTGACGGGCTGCCCATGAAAGAAATTCCAGGTGGATAGAAATCTGTGGCCTCGGGCAGCTATGGGCTCATTTCCATGGCGGTAGGAGGTATGGGACAGGAGCCACCTGGGGGAGCCCTGGACTGGCCTCAGACAGCCCCACAAGCCTCCTGTGATTCCTTCAAGGCTGGATTATTTGGGCCTTTGTATCCTAAGTCCCCGTCACCCTGGATCAAGGCAGACAGGAAAGGGCCATTCGTGACCAGGTGCAGGAGTCAAGGGGGATGAGTAGGTCAGGAATGGGGATGCCTGGTGCTGGTGTCTCGACAAAACAGATGCCCCAACATGAAGCGAGCAGTCAGGGCAGCGGCATGAAGCACCAGGCCCAGAGGGGACCCTGCTGCTGATGCCCCACTCCCATCAGCCGGCGCGGGGGAGGCATCTTACATCCTCCTCTCTGGGCCAGGGGTTGTCTCAGGCTGGGACCTACCCAGAGCTGCCTGGTGGGAGGAAGTGGGTATAGCAAAAGTGGTAGAAAGTACTAACAGTTCCTTTTATTAGGCACCTACTGTATGCCATGCTCTGCACTACACATTTTCCACATGTTAACACTTTTCCTTTTAATCTTGTAAACTACACTGTAAGGTCTGAATAACTACTGCATTTTAGAGAGAGGCAATGAACGTTGGAAAAGGCACAGTGGCTTGCCCAGGGCCACACAGCTTCTAGGCAGCAGGGTCAGGGCTGGAACTCCGGTGAGCCCGGCTGCAGAGTCTCAGCCCTGGCTTGCAGCAGATGAGCCCTCGGGAGGGGCACACTTCCGCAGGCAGGCCCTCTTCCCAGCCCCACCCTCAGACTTTCTACCAGGGCGTTTCCATCACACTCTGTTCCAAAGCCTGCCTGCCTGGTCCCACGCTTGCACAATCCCACGAGGGAGGCCGGGCAGGCAAGTTCTTCCATATTATAGGTAAAGAAACTAAGGCTCAGAGAAATGAAACGATTGGCTACCAACACGCTGCCATCCAGGACAAGGTGGGGCTGACCCAGACCTCCAAACCCAGCGTCCCTCCGTGGCGCTACACAGCACCGCCTGTGAACTCAGACGTGCACCTGCCTGCACAGATCTTAACCACCTATAGTGCGCCGTGGCCAGTGGACCAGGGACTGCCTGCAGCAGTGCTCTGGAGCAAAACCCTGCCAGCACTCTGCAGGTCCCTCTCAGTCCCCCCACCCCCAGCCATGGAGGACCACCTCGCCCCGCGGTGAAAACGCTGTGAAGAAGGCCATGGAGCTGGCAGCGAGTGTGGGCGCGTGGGCCTCTGGATGGCATGTCCGTTTTCCGGGCTCCGGCTGCTGAGGAGGGCCTCTCTGGTTGGGGGTTCACGGGGAGGCGGCGGGCTGCCAGGGCGGTGCCAGGCAGCCTGCCAATGGTCCTGGGAGGTGAGGGTGTCCAAAGAGGACTGACGAGAAAACTATAGACTGTCTCAGAACCCCAGGAGCCCCAACTAGGTGGGGCATTTATCTCTTCTCCAAGTTTGCCGTCTGTCCGCTAACATTTTCCCCTTAGGAGACAGATAGAACAGGCTTATTTTTGTTTGTTTGTTTCAATCCCAGTTGACAAATAAGGAAACTAGGACCCAGATGAATAAACAGCCAGTGAGGAAGGCGTGTGAGTGACCCCAGCGCCAGTTCCTGCGGAGCAAGCGCCACCCCCCCAGCACTTTCCCCTGACCCCAGGGCCTTATCGAGAAGTCTCCGCTGGCAGGGTTTACAGAGATTTTGGCTGTGTGCCCTCCCTTGTGAATGCTTGCTTTGTACACCCTCAGCTTTACCCCCAGAGCCTCAGGCTTCTGGAAAGGGTAGAGGGTTGGGAAAATTCCAAGATAATTGACCTGGAAGGAATTCCAGGAGGCGGGCGGTCTCTTTCAACTCCTCCGGACCGAGCAGGTCAACCTGGGCCAAAGACTCGCTCAGCTATTTATCACCAGTGAGGGCTCCCCCAGAGCACTCCCTCCTTGTCTTCTTTTCCTCCCTCGCTGCCTCTCGCTCGGCCCTACATGATGTTTGGCGAAGGGCCGGGGCGACCAAATTCCACAACATTTGAATCATAGTTCCATTTCACTCTGGTAAATGGCATTTTCATAGTCATAGAATGTGAGAACTTAAAAGATGTTTCCATGGTTTGGGACAAATCCCTCTTGTAACAGATGAGGGAGATGAACTCGAGGAAGGGAGGCAGCTAACCCAGGCGGGTCAGCGAGTCAGTGCAGGGCCCAGGCCTCCGAGACGCCGCTTCACGTGAGCTCCTGCCCCAGGTCCACCCTGAATCACCATGCAGGGCCCTCGCTGAAAGAACCACAGGGAGTATGAGGTCAGGGTGAGGGGTGGGGATGAGCCTGAGTACTGCTGGAGCCACGGGGTCAGGCTGGGGGAAGAGGAGAGCTCAGGACATGGGCAGAGTGTGGGGAGTGGGGTGACTGCCGCACAAACTGCTGTCCCGCAGGCCCAGGATTTTGCGACTTTTTTAAAAGAACGGTTACAGAATATAATATTCAATGCAAAATAGTCTAACTTTTAAATATAAAAATGGTTCAAGTGTAACAATAAACCACCTTTTTTTATCAATGAGGAAACTGAGGCACAGAGAGTGGCCTGTCAGCGACCACACAAAGACCCAAGTCCAGGGCACATGAGTTGGTCCTGGGGATTCCCACGTCTGAGCCACCGGTCCTGGGAGCACTGGTCAAGAGATGGTATTTGTGAGGACGCAGCCCCAAGCACTGGGACCCCAGCCCTGACTCCGCAGGTCAAATGGGATTTGCCTAGGGGAAACCTTACTCTTGACCTTCTACTCTCTTCTCCCTGTGGCCCATGGTCCCCAAATCCCCTTGAGTATTTTCCCCTGACATTTCCCTTCTAAGACTCTAAAGTGGATCAGAACATTCTGAGACCCTGCTGGAGGCTGGGAAAGGCTGCAGACACCGTGCCCTCTGCCAAGGCCTTCCCACATGCCATTCCCCTTGCGCCTTTGGACATTCTGCCCTTCGTGGCCCAGCTCAAAACAGCACAGCTGACATTCCAGAAAAATCTCATAATGCCGAATTAGGAACATATCAGTGAATGGGGAAAATGAGATCATGGCCACCCTGCCACCTTGCCCAGCTGGCTAAGTCCGTCAGCAGTCTGTCTGTCATCGTGCCATCCCTGATCCCCACTGCCTGTCCAGTCCTGCATCCGAGACAGGGTCATGGGGCAGCCAGGGGAAGAGATGACTCCCAGCCTCCTAAAATGCTGGGAGAAAGGCAAGTGTGAAGCTGAGCGTTGCAGATACTAAGGGCTTGATGAGCTCCAAGAAAGGGGTAGCCAAGTAAACAATGGCTTATCAGAGAAAATGTGTAAGGAGCTATCCCACAGATTAGGTAGAATGTGTATGGCTAGAGAGGAGGAGAGGACATTTAAGGTGTCAGGCAGGCACAGAGGTGGGACTGGGCATGACATGTTGGGAGAATGGTGGTTCAGTGGCCCCAGCTGAAAAATCTGTGCCTTATGCTCCCAGGGTCTAGCTGATACCTAACATAGCCACTCTTCAAATGAATGAATGAATGAATGAATGAATGAATGATCCAATAATTTAACATAAACAGTAACCCAATGAGAACAGCTACCCAGATAAGATAATCTAGTATTTTGAATTTTTCGAGGCATTTTTCCATCACCATGTGTGTCATCCTCATGACAATTTTGGAGGCAGATAGTGTGATTAATTCCACTTGGCAAGCCAGGAAACTGAGGCATAGATCATTGGGAGGGAACAGCAACTTACCTGAGTGGTGAGTTCGGGTGAAGGAACTGAGCCCAACGGCCCTGCCCTCCTGGGTTCCCCCTTCTGGGGATCTGACTGCCTGCAGCGATGCCCTCAGTCCTGCCACTGCCCACTGGACAATGGGTCAGCCCACTGGACAATGTGCGTGGGTGGGAAAGGCTGGCTGAGTCGGGAGGAATGGGCGCGGCCCATCTGTCTACAGACCTGAGCCATCTGCCTGTGTAGCACTTCTCCGAATAAAGCTAACATTTTTATCTCCATCTGATTACTCAATGTGTTCTGAACTCAAGAAGGAGAAGAGAAGGAGTGTTGTTTATTGTTTCTCCAAACCCCCAACAGAGATGTTGAGCAAATTGCTCAGATGACCCAACGCTTTGCCTGGGGTCCTTAGCAATCAGCCTCCTACTTTCCCAGACAGAGGAACCCTGTCAGAGAGGAATGAAGGAGTGGAGAGGCAGCACCGCGGGCCAGACTCATGAGTTTATTCTCGGCTCGCATAAGTTTGGGAAACAGTGATGGTTTAAAGTCTTGTTGGGCTCTATTCTACAGAATTTATGAGAACCACCTATATGCTGGTATGCTCTGGGAATCTCCAAGTAGGGAGAGATGCATCATTTTCCAGACTTACTGGACCACAGATCTTTTAATCAATCGGTGTGAAGGGCAGTGTTTCACTGTTGCATGTTTTGGGAAATACTGCTGCAGACACCCACTTGTTTCCTGGGAGGTGGTGGCATGGTGCAAAAGGCTTAACAAAAGGCTTAACTTCACCCCATGAAGGGTGGGTGATCTTTGTAAATTCTGCATCTGTCAAATGGGAATGGTATGTTGATTACATTTTGTTGATGTGAGGATAAAATGAGGTAACAGATGCCCATAGCAGAACCTTCCCATCAAGGCAAAGCCATTACACAGTATATGAACTTATACCAAAAATGGTGCCTGTGATGTGGGACTTCACATAAAAAGATCAATAGAAAAGTAACTTTTCTGAGTTGCAAAATGACATGCAAGGTTTTTTTGTTTGTTTTTTTACATTGCAAACCGCCTGTTAGCTTCTCTTCCTCAGGCTGATTTAATGGGGTGCAATTTTTTCTGTTTGTTAAATTTATTAGGGCAACATTTGCTAGTATGATTATATAGGTTTCAAGTGCACATTTCTATATTACGAGACCTTCAAACTGCATTGTATGACCACCACTCAAAGTTGGTCTTCCGTGACCCTATATCTGACCCCCAGTACGCTTTGCCAGCCCCCACCCCCTGCCTCTGGTAACCACCGTACTGTCGTCTGTGTCTGTGGGGTTGCGTTCATTTGTTTTCTTGTTTGTTCACTTGCTGCTTTCAGTTTTATATCTTACCTAGGACTGAAATCAGATGGTTCTTACCTTTTTCTGCCTGACTCTTTTCACTTAGCATGATATTCTCAAGGTTCATGTGTGTTGTCGCAATGGCAGTACTTCATCTTTCCACCACAAATCCTTCATCCAATCATCCATCGAAAGACACCGCAACTGTTCCCATACCTTGGCCACCACCAACAACACTTTAATAAACGCAGGGGTGCATGTGTCTTTGTGAATGCATGTTTTCAAATCTTTGGGGTAGATACCCAGGAGAGGGGTTGCTGGGTCCTATGATAACTCCTTAATTTTTAAAACAGGATGAGATTTTTCTTTTGGTTTTAAATCTCACATATGAGTGAAATCATATAGTTAGTTCTCATCTTTTTCTACCTGACTTATCATCCATGTTGTCACAAATGGCAATATTTCTTCTTTTTATGGCTAAGTAGTATTCCATCATATATAGAAAGATAAAGACTATCTATCTATCTATCTATATATATATACACACACAGATTGATTGAAAGAATGTGGTATGTATATATATACCATATATACATATATATACCTATGTGTATATTACCATATATACACATATACATATATATGTATATATGTATATACCACATCTTCTTTCAATCAAGACAGGTGGGGGAAGGGCAAAGTGGGTAAAGTGTATATAGGGCATATCATACCCTATAATATAGGGTAACAAAAGATAACTAGACCTCTGGCAGGGAACCCCAATAGAGTATACAGATTCCGAATTATAATGTTGTGCACCTGAAATGTATGTTATTAACCAGTGTTACCCCAATAAATGTAATGAAATATATATAATAAGATTAATAAATATAATAAGATTCAATTTTAAATATTGTGACTTATCAGAAATGTGTCTATTTATAAAACAAACCCCCAGTGTGCAATTCTGTGAACTCAGCCCTGGACTCCACCCAGGTCCCTCTACAGACTCTGGCCCTCAGGACGAGCTGCATGAGAAGCCCCCCCGGTGCCTAAGGCCTGGTGCCTTCAACTTCCCCATTAGAATCTTCCCAGAGTTTCTCTGTGTGCACTCCTCACAGACTCGGGCCCTCCCTCATCCGTACATGCCCGAGCAAGTCATGCTCAACTCCAGCTGCTTAGGATTAGCTTCCCCTCATGGCAAAGACTGCTGGGACCCTCAAGGATCTGATCTCCCTGTGGCCTTTAGGAATAGACCTAAGGACTATATTTCCCGGGCTTGTTTGTGGGTATGGCCACGAGACAAAGTTCTCCCAGTGAGACCCGAGGGAAAGCGGTGTGTGCGTACAAGTTCTGCATCGTGACTGTCCCGAATGGAAGTGGCACTTTCTCCACTTCCACTTCTCCTCTTTCTCTAGGCTGAACCCAGGGCATGATGGCAGGCGCCGGAGCAGCTGTCTGGACCACATGGTAAAAGTTGCTGATGAGAGTGGCAGAAAAATAATACAGATGGATCCTGGCTCCAAAGCCACGAAACCGTCATGTTAGCCCAGGACTACTTAAGCTATTACTGTTACATGAGGGAGACGTACACCTCCATTGTGTTTGAGCTATTGTTATTTTAGCCTTTATTTTTTTATTAAAGATTTTATTTATTTATTTTTTAGAGAGAGGGGAAGGGAAGGAGAAAGAGAGGGAAAGAAACATCAATGTGTGCTTGCCCCCAACTGGGGACCTGGCCTGCAACCCAGATATGTGCCCTGACTGGAAATCGAACCAGCGACTCTTTGGTTCTCAGGCCCATGCTCAATCTTCTGAGCTATACCATCCGGGGCTAGATCAGCCTTTAGTTACAGCAACTGAACCCCTTCACTCTGCATATCTACTTCTAACTAGTCTTTAAAACCCAGCAAAAGGCCATCTCCTCCAAAAAATATTCTCTGACTATACTGATATCATCCCTTACATATGTACGTCACCTATTCTAGAATGTATTGCTTAAACCAAGCCTTGATGTAGCAAATTCTGTTTTATGTAATGATATTTACTCCAATATAGAGCATGGCACACACTGGGAAGCGTGGAAAGACAGGCATTGAAGTGGGGTATAGGACCTCACCTTGCATGTGGTTGGTTGGGCATGTCTTTTGCAGACATACACCTTCCAGACAGTGTTGTACGCCACTGTAGGATATGGCCAGGTCACAGACCTCTGTCACCACTATTCACAGCATATAGCATGCAAATGAGACTCAGGTCTTGACGTACATGTAACTAAAAGATGGCGCAATAAAGCCAACCAAGGCTCGTGGGGTATAGCTGGGGACAGTCCCAGCACTGAGCCTTTAAATACAATGCTGATATCAGGGAACTCTGTGACGTGAAACCAAGAACGGACCTGCTATAATCAGATTGTTCCGATGCGGAAAAATAAGGCAGGCTGACTGCCGCCACCATTGAGAGGTGACAAATGTTTGACCTCGGGTGTGAGGATGGATGACTGATTCCATGCTGTCATAGGGAGAAATGCACACCTGTTCTAGCTGGAACACAGTCAACCCTGGCCAGCTGCCCTCAGATAGACCAGCTGGAGTCCTGGAAAAAAAGTGGATCATGCTAGCTAGCTGTTACACAACAAAGCTATTGAGCAGCTGGCCAAGCTGGAATAGACTGCCTCATTAGGTAGTGAGCTCCCTGACAATAGAGGTAATCAAACCAGATGACCACTGGTGGGGATACTTTCAGGTTGGGAAATGAGATTATACTCGGTCACTTGAGGGATTATGATACTGCAGTTTTTCAGACTATATAATGAGTATCCTCATCATTGGTTCCATCTTGATATTTCTCCATAGGAGCCCACTTCAACTATTAAAACTTGATTCACTGGGAATAAGGTGTTATGATCTCCTGAAGACATTGGTTAAAAGGATAAATAAAAGGATGCTGTGTAACATTATAGTTGTTAACTCTCTGTCAATTCTTTTAGCAGAGCCTTCTCCCAGAGAACTGGAGGCAGGGGTTACTAAGGCGCTGGTCGCCCTTATAGGCACCTCTGACCACCTCGAAGGCTACATGGAGGCCAAGTGTGCTTGGGTGGGAGGGTGGTGAGAGAGCTGACGGTACAGGAGACTCTGAGAATATAGGTGAAGTGGAATGGGTGCACCATCAAAAACACTGTCATCTGATTCACACCTTGGCCTAGGGTATCTCTGCCTGCTCCAAAAGCCCTGCATCTGCACAGCGCCTTCCCCTTCTCAAGGAGAACACTGAACTAGGAGCCCAGCAGCCATGTTGGCCCTTCCTGGGCCACTCTCAGGCAGTGGGCCCTTGGTGTGTTGCCATGCCGACCTGCAGAGCTCAGCTCCCTACCCTGCCAAACAAGAGGAGGGCCCAGGCTGGCTCCAGGATCTCCCAGGCCCACTTAGGAAGGCCCAGTCTGCCTTTCCAGAACAGTGTGACCTTGAGCAATTTGCCTAAACTTCCTAAGCCTCAGTCCCCACTTCTACAACATGGGAAATGATTCTTGCTTCAGAAGATTAAGATAATGAAATGTAACTCACCCAGTGTCAGGGTGGGTGCTAAACCACCCATTATTTATCATGTCATTTTATCAGTTCCTGCTTCAGTGAGCAGCAATGTGCAGGCTTAGCCCATGAAAAGCAGGTAGCAGTGGGATTCAGACCCAGCAGCCCTACTTTGTCTTTGTCATCTCCCCAGGAGAGTCCGAGTAAGTTACTCTGAGCTCCTGTTGGCTGGGACACAGCTCTTCTGCCTTCCTTCTGACAACCCTGTAGAAGAAGCCGTGGTTATAATGGGGTCTATGCCTCTCAGTGCCTATGGGGGCCAGCCAGGGACCAGAAGTCCAGGATGTCCTCCCCACCCACACCCTTCCTCCACTGCCCCTCTACCCAGAGGTGATGTGAGCTCCTGGGCTTAGGCATCAGACAGTTTTGGGCTTAGAAGCCTGCCCAGCCACTAACTGCTGTGTTCCCTGGGCTTGTTACTTCAGGTCTCTGGGCATCAGTTTCTTCACCTGTCAGCAGGCATAAGCAGAGCTACTTCTCAGGAGCCCTGCGGACATCAAACATGTCAGTCAGTGCCTGGCATGTCACGGGTCCTCCGAAAGTGGAAATTGCTCTTGTTCCCCTCTCTCTGGAGCTGAAAGCATTGGTTCCAGGAAGGGTCAATATTTGTTTCCAAATTTTATTTTGCAGTTTTTCAAGTCTAAGTACATATTGCAAGAGTAGGACAGAAAACTCCCATATACTTTTCACCTAGATTCACCAATTTAACACTCTGCCACTGTTCTTTTTCTCTGTTTATTCACCTCACTATTTCTATTCTTATGACGATTCCTTTTCCCTGTAATACGTCAGCATGCATTTTCTAAAAATAAACCTATTTTCTTATGCGACCACATCACCAACGCAGGAACCTTAACAAGGATGTAATATTATCATCAATGTGTAGTCTACACTAAATTTGCCAATTGTCTCTGTAATGTCCTTTAGAGTATTTTTTCCCTCTGATACAAGACTCAATCCAAGATCAGGTAGGTCTCTTGAGTCTGGAATAGTCCTGCACTTTCCTATGTCTTTCATGACGTTGACATTGGTGATGAGTACAGGCCTTGTCTGGTGGTGTTTCCTCATGATTAGACTCAGGTTGTGCACTGTGGGCAGGAAAATCACATAAGAGATGCTGAGTCCTTCTCGGTGTAGCTCCTCAGGACATGTGATGTCAATTCATCTGTCGCTGGGGGTGTTCACACTGGCTGCCTCTGGGTGAAGGTGGTACTCACAAGCTGTCTCCATGGCACAGTGGCCATTTTTTCTATTCTGTGGGGAATGTGATCCCATTTGAACCATAGGCTCCAGAGGTAAACAAAGCTGGGTGGTCTCTGGACTTCAGCATTTACCAGCAGTGTGGCCTTGGCCAAATTACCTAACTTCTCTGAACCTGTGAAAAATAAGGTTGTAATCCTCCCTCTCAGGGCAGTTTGGAGTCGATGAGATCTCATCCAAGGAGAGTTCAGCACCGAGCCTGGGCACAGGGAGGAGGAGATGCCTGGCCAACTTCAGTCCTTACTCCTACTGCCCCAGGACCTCAGCTCTAACGTTCCTCTGTGGCAGCACCTCCCCTGACCTGTGTTCCCTCAAAGAGAGAACTGGGTTTCCCTGCACTGTTCTCAGCATCCCATTCTCCAAAACTGCGTGGGGCCATAAATTGGTGAAACATTTTGACAAACAGAACATTTTGTCAAACCGGGATTTTGTTGGTCAGTGTTTTTAGTTAGAGACAACAGAATCCCCTTGGCTACTTTAACTAGAAAGGGATTCATTAAGGAGAATTCACAGCTCCCAGAATCATCAGGAAGTGAAAGTAACACGTGGCTTAGGCTGAACTTCCAGGAAACAGTCCCACCACCAGACCCACTTCAGCCTTGATCAGAAAGCCCCAGAACAGGAGGAGTGACTGTAGCATCCACCAATGCGAGCAACAAATGGTCGGAAACTTTCAGGAGTTTAAGATGGAACTTTATTGGCCAAAGTTTCACCTGCACAGGGGCAAACTCTTGAGGTGTCTGGAGACACGGTGCCAAAATGGCTGCAAATGAGAGTCGCGCCTGGAGCTTACAGTCTAGGGTTTTTATTGGGGTGAGCAAGCAAGCAAGCAAGCAAATACAGAAGCAGACGTAGCTGTTCGCAATTGGCTATCTCAAGAGAACACACATGGCTATGCTCTCTGCTTGCAACAATGGATACTTTTCTGCAAAGACAAGGTCATGCACAAGGCAGGTTATCTTGTTCAGGCGGTACTCTTTGTACTTTCTGTACTTTCTATCTTCCTTGCTGAGACAGTCTGGAGCCTGCCTCGGGTTCCTCTTGGCTACTTTTATCTAATTCCGGGCCTAACATGACCACCCCGACTCATGGCACCAGACCCACACCACTTCTGCCCTGATCCCTGCCCCGCCTTCCCCGCACACGACTCAGCTTAAGTCCCACTCACAACTGAGACCAAACCACATCTAGAACCCATGCAGTCAGGGCGTCTGGGTTATTAACTATCTGCTATCTAGACATACAAGAAGGAGTAGAATATTTTATGAACTAGCCAAGCCACCAAATCAAGAACTATAAAAACATGCAACATTTGACTTAGTAATTGCCCTTCTAGGAATCCATCTGAAGGAAGTAATAAGAGATATAATAAAGCATTTGTGTATAAAGTTGAAGGCAGAGAGGGAGGGAAACAAAATCCATGAACAGGAGGTAGGTGAAAACAACTTTGGAGAATTCACATGAAAGAATCTTGGCCAATAAAAATGAGGTTTTTGAATAATTTTAGGATTTGTGATAACATAGTATTAAAGGGAAACAAAAAATAAACTACATGCACAGTATGATCTCAGTTTTCTAAGAATAGTGCATATATGCAGAGCACAATATTAAAGGATGTACCACAAAAATGTTTATCTGAGTATGACTGGAATCACATGAGATTTAATTTTTTTCTTGTTTATTCTTTTCTATACTGTTGATGTGTTCTACTAAGAGTATGCATCACTTGTTATAATTAGTTGTTTTAGAAATTAAAGGATGATATAAACAAAATGAGATATACTCATCTGTCAAACACCCACACACACACGGGCTTGGAGCTGGGGTGGGGAGAATAGGGGATCACAACAGATAAGAGAGGGTGGGCAGAGGCCAGCTCTGACCTATCTGGCACATAAGTGGAGGTCAATAAATACTTATTCCACTCCTTTATAGAGAAATTCTCAAAGGGCTTGAAAACAACCAGTTTGACAAAAAAGGAATACAGATGACTTTGAAACAGATTAAAAGATATCCAGCCTCACTCATAATCAGAAATGCAAAATAAAACAAGTGCTATTTTTCACTTACCAGACTGGCAAAGAACGCATTTCATGAGAACAGAGGGTGACTGGACAGAAGGGAAGCGAGCTCTGCCTTGCCCTGCAGAGTGGTTTGTAATATCTATTAGGATGGAAAATGTGACTTCCAGCCAAGGTGGAGGTGTAGACAGACACACTTTGCCTACTTGCACAACCAAAAGGAGGACAATGACAAATTTAAAAACAAACAAAAATAACCAGAACTGCCAGAAAACTAAACTGTATGGAAGTCCAACAAATAAGGAGTTAAAGAAGAAACATTCATCCAGACTGGTAGGAGGGGCGGAGACAGGCAGCGGGGTGGAGGGGACTCCTGGCAAGGCGGCAGCTGGCAGACCGGGCAGTTCCATGTTTTCTTGCAGGTAAACCAGGAGGAACAACTGGGGAGTGAGACAGAGCATGCAACTCAGAGTTCCAGCATGGGGAAATAAAGCCTCACAAGTTTTGGCTGTGAAAACTTGTGGGGGTTGAGGTGGTAGAAACTCCCATCCTCACAAGAGAATTTATCAGAGAGACCAACAAGGTCCTAGAACGTAAACAAGCCTACCCACCTGAGAATCAGCACCAGAAGGGCTCAGTTTGCTTTTGGATAACGGGGGAAGTGACTGAAAGCCCACAGAGAGCTGAGCAAGTGGCACTGTTCTCTCTCAGATCCCCCCTATATAGCTCCACAGTGCAGTGACCTGGATTGCCCCACCCTGGTAAATACCTAAGGCTCAGCACCTTACAATGTAATAGGTGCTCTGAGACAAAGAAATACAGCCCAAATGAAAGAACAGCTCAAAACTCCAAAAACAGAACTAAGCGATGAACAGATAGCCAGCCTATCAGATGTAGAGTTCAAATTACTGGTAGTCGGAATGCTCACAGAAATGGGGGAGTATGGTGACAAAATAGAGGGGAAAGTGAAGGCTGTGCAAAGTGAAATAAAGGAAAATACACAGGGAACCGACGGTGAAGGGAAGAAACCAGGACTCAAATCAACAATTTGGAACAAAAGGAAGAAGGAAACATTCAACCAGAACAGAATGAAGAAACAAGAATTTTAAAAAATGAGAAGAGGCTTAGGAACCTCTGGGACAACTTTAAATGTTCCAACATCTGAATCATAGGGATGCCAGAAGGAGAAGATGAAGAGCAAGAAATTTAAAACTTATTTGAAAACATAATGAAGGGGAACTTCCCCAATTTGGCAAAGGAAAGAGACTTCCAGGAAATCCGGGAAGCTCAGAGAGTCCCAAAGAAGTTGGACCCAAGGAAGCACACACCAAATCAATATTACATTACCCAACATTAAAGATAAGGAGAGAATCTTAAAAACAGCAAGAGAAAAGGAGACAGTTACCTACAAAGGAGTTCCCATAAGACTGTTAGCTGATTTCTCAAGAAAACCTTGTAGGCAAGAAGGGGCTGGAAAAAAGGATTCCAAATCATGAAAGGCAAGAACCTACATCCAAGATTACTCTATCCAGCGAAGCGTTCATTTAGAGTGGAAGGGCAAATAAAGTGCTTCCCAGATAAGGTCAAGTTAAAGGAGTTCATCATCCCCAAGCCAGTATTATATGAAACGTTAAAGGGACTTATCTAAGGAAAAGAAGATGATCAAAACTGTGAACAGTAAAATAACAACAAACTCAAAACTCTCAACAACTGAACCTAAAAAATAACAAAAACAAAAAACAAACTAAGCAAACAACTAGAACCGGAACAGAATCACAGAAATGGAGAGCACCTGGAAGGTTATCAGCAGGGTGTGAAAGTGGGGAGAATTGGGGAGAAGGTACAGGGAATAAGAAGCATAATAGGTAGGTACAAACTAGATATGGGGAGGTTAACTATAGTATAGGCAATGGAGAAGCCAAAAAAACTTATATGTACAACCCATGGACATGAACTAATGTGGGGAGGGAAGTGTTGATGGGAGCAGGGTGAAAGGCTGAGGGGAATAAAGGAGAGAAAATAATGGGACAACTGTGATAGTGTAATCAATAAAATATACTTTAAACAAAGAATAGAAAGTGTACATGTCCTTTGATATGGCCACTCTGTCTCTAGGAATTTGTTATCAGATATAGTTGTGCACTGCTCACAAGCAAAAGGAGTATCTAAGCATGTTTATTTCAGTGTTGCTTAGTTTAGCAAAATATTAGTAACTAAGTCTTATGTAAAAGTCTAATTCAGTAAATAAGGGTGCCCTCAGATGATGAAATACTGTGCTAAATATGAGGGATCTCAGAGGTATATTATAAGCAATATAGTCAAAGCAAAGAGCACAGTATGTAATGTCTTATTTTTGTAAGATAAAAACATGCACAAAGACCCTTTGCCATGTGTAACAGATTTCTGGTGTCCCTGGGGAGGGAGAATGGGATATCTGAGGGTCTAGTTAGAGTCAGTATTCATTGTTTATATTTTTGCACTGTTGGGTTATCTGATCATGTTCATGTTCATCATGTTCATGCTCGTGCTGGATTTTCAATCTCAACATGAAATTAAAAATAAATAAACACTCACAGAAATAATCATTGGACTAGGAAGCCACAGAGGCATTTGGATCTAATGGGATGAGTGCCAGGGAGCCACTGGCGGCTCCTGAGTAAGGGGTGCAGCAACAGAGTGGTGTTTGACCAGAAGGGCCCAGAAGACGGGCAGGGAGACCGAGAGCAGGGGGAGGAACCTGACCAGCTGGACCACCCCAAGGCACCAGTAGGCGGCTGCAGCCCGGAGATCTGGGGTAGGGGCAGAGGAAGGGTTACTCCCGGAGCAGCCGTTCATCCTACACAGTCTGGATGACTTTCCCTGCTCCCATCCCCCATTACATCCCACAAGTTTCCTAGGTTGTTTATGGAACAATTCTCAGCCTCTGGCAGTGCGGGTATTTACTTCTTAAACCATGCTCTATTGATTATCCCTCTACTTTCATCAGCCCTGTTAAGATTCCTTTGTTCTCCCGCCTCTGCTCCTGTCAGCGGCAGAACTGGCTGTCACCCCACACACAGCCTCGCCCACGTCCGCCACGTACCTGATTCTCACCTCTGAGCCTGCGCTGCTCCTCCCCCTCACACAGGCAGTGCTGCCCTCCTTCCCTGGCCCGGCCACCCCATCCCCCTGCTGCTCCCCTCCAGCGTGCCCTTAGGCCTGCTCTGATTACAAATGGCCTCTTTCTCATGCCTGCTGAGCCAGGCTTCCAGTGAGGCTTTGGTGGGTCTTGGGTCCCAGGAAGAGTGTGTTGGGGGTAAGGGAGAAAAAGTAGGGTTGAGGGGTGGGGAGGAAAAACACATGTCTTGCCTCACTACACCTTAATGGATGTACTTATTCTAATATTAAATTCTGCTTTAAAATGCCCCAAACAAAAGCAGGGTTTCTCAACATTGGCACAATTGATATTTAGGGATGGACAACTGTTTGTTAGAGAGCTGGCTGTTCTATGCGCTGTAGGATGATTGGCAGCATCCTGTCTCCACCTGCTAGATGCCTGTAACATCACCCACTCCAGGTGTGACAACCAAAAATGCCTCCAGACTTTGCTAAATGTCCCCTGAGGGGTCACAATGATCTCTGCTTGAGAAATAGTGTTACAGTTTCTTGTGTTTCCTAGCACAGGGCCTCAGTGGGGAGAGGATACAGATACTTCTTTACTGGTCTTCACCTAAACCTATAACGGGGAGTTTCTGGCATGGCGGGGAAGTCAGGAAGCTGCTGGCTGGGCGCCCTATAAATCACAGCACAGAGACAAACATCCTCTACTGTGCCACCTGTCCCCTCTCAGAACACCAACCTGGACCCTAGGCCTGAGCCACTTCCAAAAGTCTGAGACCCTCAACTTCTATCTAACCCATCCTTTGGTTCTTGGGTTTTCTACCCAGATCCACCAACAGCTCTGCCTGTAAGAATCTTTTACGGTTAAGTCCACAAGGGCAATAAAAGGCCTCAAAGGGTTTCCGGGGCATCAAATAGCTCCTTTTAAATTCAAACAAAAAAAGGGAAAGGAAGACCTCCAACCTTTGTATTTTGTTACACCAGTAAATTAGACACACATGGAATGCGTTTCCTCTGACTGGGCACTGTTTTAAGACATAAGGAAATTGTTCTTAAAACATGCCCTGGCTTTTTATGTCTGTCTAGGTTTTTAGAGGAACCTGTCTGTGCTGCCAGTTGCATAGAATATAGCCTGGGATCTTGGGGGAACAGGGTGGCCCAAGCAGAGAAACCCTGGGAGGCACGGCCCCAAACATCCGAGAATGTACATACTGCTCCATGCACTGGAGTGGTCGCAGAAAACTTTGAAAAGAAGCAGAGTCTGGATTTTTTTTTACAGTTCTCAACATTTTCTGAACATGAGGTGCATTTTGCACCTCATGCCTAAAAAGCCTTGCCTCCTTTGCGTACTTCCTGCCCCCTTTCTCTTCCAGCGTACCTCAAAATCTTGTCTTTGTTTCTAATGCAACAGTCAGACAAGGAAGCCAAATGGGTATACACCTCTGTGCGTGTAGGTGTGTGTGGTTTACAATGATAAAAAACTGGAAGTAGGCTCAAATGTACAGAAATAAGTGACTAGTTCAATAAACTATGCTATAATCTTAATGAAAAAAAACACTCATCCATCAAAAGTTGAAGACACAAATCACTTTGACTTAATTAGATGAAAGAAAGTGGAAAACAGCATATATTATCCTATTTTTAAGTGCACAGTACAAGAGGGACTCTGAAAAGATGGTGGCGTGGGAGCACAGGGAAGCTGCCACCCCCATCAAGACAGCAAATGCACCGGCCAAATCTGGGTGATATAACTGTTTTGCAACTCTGGAGGCTGTTAGAAGGCTTGTAACTTCCAGGAGAAGAACTGGGTGGTAAACTGCAATTCATTTTGGTTAATTTGGGTTAATTTCAGCTTTTACCTGGGTAGCAGCTACCCATCCTCATAGTAGGCGGCTCTGTGCACCAGGAGTAGCCTGACCGCTGGCTGGCTGCTTGGGCCACCTCTGCAGAACAAAACTACTGTGAGACTCACACATAGTTTCATACAGGAGATGAAAAGTCTGGCCAGGTTATCAAGAGGCTACTCCAGGCCTGAAAGTTGATAGAAATTATTTCAGCCTACATTCTAAACTATCTCTTAAAGGCCATTATTGTTGTCCTCACTATATGGTAGAAGTAACTGAGGATCGGAAAAATTAAGTAATTCACTCAAAGTCAGAGATAGTAAGCTGAGACTATGGCATTTGAACTCAGGTCTATGAGACCCCAGACTTTATGATTGTCCCATTAACTCACCATGGTGTGTATGTGTGTGTGTGTGGTGTGCATGTGGAAAGCGAGAGACAGTAAGAGAAATGATTTGAAAGAACAAGGTTGAGTTCTACCTTCGCACCATCCCTGATGGGGCAGGGAGATTGGGCAAAAAGGCAGATTGTACAGTTACCAGTCTCACCCAGCCTTTAGCATTAGCCCCAGCTTTCACTGACTATTCCCAGACCAGGTCAGGCTCTCCCGTTACGCACCTGCCCTCAGAGTCCCCTGTATTTTCCTTCTAGCACTTACACAGTAGCAGCCCAGTGACCTACGTAATTATTTCTTTAGCATGTCTCTCCCTCAGTAGACTGTAAGGCTCATGGGGGCAGGGTCGGGTCTGTCTTGGTCACCGCTGCATTGCGTGCACCATCACGGGACCTACACAGAGTATGTGCTCATAGTACTTGTGGAACAAATAGGTGAATGGACCCTGGCTGGTCACTTGATTGGTTGGAGTATCATCCCATTCTGCCCAGAAAAGGTTGCTGGGTTTGATTCCCAATCAGGGCACTACCTAGGTTGTGGGTTCGATCCCAAGTCGGAGTGCATATGGGAGGCAACTGATCGATGCTTCTGCCTCCCATTGATGTATCTCTCTTTCTCGCTTCCTCTCCTTCTAAAAATCTATAAAAAACATGTTCTCTGATGAGGATTAAAAAAAGTAAGTGAACGATTGGATGGTTGGATGGGTGGATGGGTGGGTTCTTGGATGATGGATTGACAGATGACTCTGAGCTCACCGGTGACCTGAGATGCGCAGTGACCAGGAGGCCTAGGCCCGGGCTCTTGGAGAAAGACAGTCACAGCAGCCCAGGACTCTATCTCTGTTCTGAAACTCTGCCTGTGTGGTGAGTCACCCAGGTTTTGAAAACCACACGCTTCTTTCCACAACGAGGCTGCCCAGAGGGCCCCAAGCCTCAGAGTGTCAGGAAAACTCACTCACACGCACAAGCACGGCCAGCCCCGCTCGGTGCTGCTCTTTGATGTGCTCTTTGTGAGTCAGAGCTGCTGTTGCCTCAATGCAGTTCCTGTTTCAGAAGCACCCTGACATTTTTAAAAGAAAAAAAGTCGGAAGTGAGAGACTCTGTCTCGGGGCTAAGACAGCAGGGAGCCCTTTGATTAGATAGATTACTCATTGATTTGATGATGGGTAGGCTGAGGGGCTGAAGGGGACAAGGATGTCAGAGAGAAAATAGTGGGACCCTCCCGCCTATGGCAAATTGAAGAGAAGTGCCCCAGGCCTTTGGAAGAAACCACCCCCTCTTCCTTTCCTCCAGCAGATCCACTGTATGCACCCCCATTCAGGGCAGTGTAGGGGCTGGCTGTTTCCTGGCCCACCGTGAACTCCATCACTTCCTTTGGTACCCATACATTTCCTCTCTCTAAGAACGCCACCACTCGCGTATCCAAGTACTGTGCAGCCTTCTGGGCTCAACCCATTGACTTCTTTCTGCACGGAGCCGCTTCCGATACCTGCAGTCACCAGTCTCCTGACCCGCCTGCTCTCTGAGCTCTTTTATCATTCACTTCCCATGTGGCAATTACTCATGCTACTATTTAATGATCACATGCATTTTGCAATGTTCTGTTGCAATTTGAAGAAAGAAAGCTGTAGTGTCTTGGGTACAGTGGTACTGTTGGGGCCAAAAGAAAGAACCTGAAGTCTAACTCAGCTACTTTCTTACTATTTGATCTCAGAGAAGTTATTACTCTCAGTTTCTTCATTGGTAAAATGGGGAATTGAGTTTTGATAGATTCGAATATGAAATTAGATCATGGTCAGAAACGTGCTTTACAAATTGCAAAATTTCATGCGCGTTGAAGGGCAATCGGCACCATCATCATCTTCACTCTCTGTCATTTCTGGCACCATCCCCACCACCATCACCATCACCCTCACGACCCACACATACATCCACGTGGTATTTTCCAAACTGGACTGGGAGACTCATGTGGGTAGGCCCCAGTGGTATACCTCTGAACCCCTTCCCCCATGTCTAGGATAGGAAACGGCACACAGTTACTTATCCACGATTGTTTCTTCATCAACACAGAGAAAAAGGAAACAAAGGGAGAGGTCGTATTGAACAATGATGTCTTTCAGAAATCCTGTTTTCTTACTGCCTTGATTTAAGAAAGAATGAGAAGCAAGGACATTATAAAAGTCAGTAACCCTCTGACTGACCAGAATGGTCTTGGACATCTTTTGTCACGGTGCAAAAAGATGTCAGCACCAGTGCACTTCCCGTCTCACTTCCAGCCTTCAAGGGAGTCCTGAGAAAGGGGGTAGGAAAGCACAGGTGCATTAGCACCCCATTCTACAGTCAAGCAAAGTAAGGCCAGCACTCACTCCAAGATCGGGCAGCAAGTCATTGACGAACCCAGCCCCTGGGTCTTTTCAGGGGCAAGCAGGCCACTGAAAGGCAATTTCCTACCACTGATTGAGACAGATATTTTATAAACATTACATCATTTATTCCTCATGTGTCCTTGCAAGTAACTCCATTATCCTCATTTGACACATGAGGAAACTGAGGCTCTGAGAGGAAGATGGCCTGCCTAAGGTCAGAGGAGGGGGTGGGGCCACACTCTCCTTTCCCAATACCCACTGAGCACATTCTAGGCATGTGGGCCCAGCCTACTGTTGGGGTGCTAATCTCTTCCCCGTTCTCTGGTTCCCCCATTCACAGGAAGTTCAGGTCAACCACATCCTGCCACGTCCCTGCATGAGAGATAGTGATCCCACCGCTACCATTCTCCGACCCGCCACAGCCCAGCCCAGCCCGATGAGGGCAGACAGGCTCACTTTATTTTGCTGACACCACTGAAGGTCAAAGCTGGAAGAGGCCTAACTCTGTGCTCCTTGGAGTGCTCTCCTTCAGAATCATCTGGACCGCTGGTTAGTGGTCCAGAATTCCCAAGCCACCCCTAGCGTTTGAGCTGATGGGTCCAAAGTGGGGGGCCTAGGACTCTGCATTTTAATGAACACCCTGAATGATTTGATAAGTATTCAGGTTTGGGAAACCACTAGCCCAACACTTTCATTTTAAGGGAGGCAAACTGAAGCCCAGAGAGGAGAGGAGACTTTGCCCCCTTTCACCTTCCCCGTCGTGCCAGATCTGCATCCTCTTTGACACACCTGTGGCTTCTGTCACCATAGGATGCTATTGAAGCAACACACTGCCATTCGGGAAGCAGGCTGGGAAAGTTCATTCAGCTAGCCTGGGATCCGATACACCCAGCTCCACCTAAGCAAAAGACATGATACTTCACGGAGGGTGAGGACACATGCAGACCCTCCAAAAAAATTCTCTCCGATCAAGGCTGAATCCACGAGCAGACAATTTGGATCTGGCCTTCTGTCCAAAAGTACTTACACTCTAGTGCAGACGTAGGCCAATTACTGCCACAAGTCAAACACCACTGCCCATTTCTGTAAAGTTTTCATTAAACATGGCCACGCCCATTTGTTGACGTGTTGTGTACGGCTGCTTTTGTGCTACAATGGCAGAACAAAACCTAAAATATGTATTATTGGGCCCTTTACAGAACAAGTTTTCCAACCCCCATGTTAGACCATCTATCAACCAGCAAAGCCGCATTTCCGTTGTCATTCCGGGGCCTCTGGTTTCCGCTCCTGCACTCCCAGCTCCTTGCAGCACAGGGCTTGGCACATCGTAGCTACTAAACACGTTTCTGAGTGAATGAACCATCACAGTGAGCTGCCTTAATTCCATTATATAATGGAGAAGCATAACAGCTTTTAAAAAGGTAAGTTGTGGTCTAATATCTCAGAATTAGAAAGTACTAAAATTAGAATTTGTCCTGATCCAAGGTACAGTATTTTCCCCTATACACTTGAAGCAGGTGTCAGAAGGCATCTTGCAAGAAATCTGCAGAAATAAGGCCCAGGAAGCCTATGGCAGAGCTTTCGGAAGAGCAGGCTGGATTCTGGGGTTGGGAGAGGTGGAAAGGCCCAGGAAAGAATGAAGGACTGTATGAAGGGATAATAAGACCTCTTCCTGCTGGAAAAATTGATACTCTGTGACTATACTAAGCTAATTTATACTACAGTGTTAGCTTCTTTCTGAAACTGCTTTCTTCTTAACTGAAGGTGTGTGATTGAGCCTTTTTACCTGGAGGCGAAGCATGACAGTCCCAGGAGCACAGAAAGGGGAGGTGCTTACCAGAATACAACTCACAAGAAGCCAGGCTCTTGTGTCAGAGGTGTGGAGTCTCTGGGGCATCCGCTGGGAGCCTGGGCAGCCTCTTGGCAGCAGGGATGTGGTAGACATGTCCGCCCTGGGAAAAACCTGGGTCCCGTGACCACGAAGCCTCCCCCAGCTCTGAGGCTTCTCCTTAACTGTATGCCTCGAATTAGAACTGCCCCGTTCCCCTTCCAGTTCACTGAGAGGCAGTAAAGGGACATAGCAAGCCCTCCAGAATCTGAGGAGATCCAGCTTTATCAGGTCACTTGGCCAAAACAATCATAGAAAGTGGAGAATCATCTGGGTTGGAATTCTTGGCTATCTTTCCCAAATAAATCACCCACAAAGTGTCAGTGACAATGTCTAGCCTCTGTTTTGTTTTGGGGTTTTTTAAAGTGAGGTGAGAACATAGAACTACATGCCAAAGACAATTTTCACAGTTTCTTTTTTCTCCTTTACAGTTATCTTAATGTACATCCAATTCCCCCCTAAAGTTGTTTCGTTATCATGTGCGTTGGGTGCAAGCCCTCGACGTAGCTCTCAAAGAAACAACCTTATTTTTCACACTCATATTTCATTGCACCATTGAATAAGAATAATAGGTGCAGGTTGAGAAGAAACACAAATCACATGTGGTGAGCACATATTGCCCAACCGATGGGAACAGACGGGCCTGGGAAAATTGGCGAGTCCCTGTTCGCTTCAAGGATTTGGTGTGTCCTGGGCCTGGAGAGTCTCCAGCAAGCTGGCAAGTTGGTTAATTAAAGATTGTTTGGGGGGGGTGTTATTTAACCACATATGCCACAGCCCTTTCTCACGTGCAGATCTCTGTCCTGTGTAAGCCTCATGACCCCCTGAGGCAGGCAGGAAAGACTGTCATAGAGGGGAAATGAGGATTGAGGACAGTAAATGCCCTTTTCAACCACAAACGTGCAGTCATGGACTCATTTGTGTCTGTCTTTCTGAAGCTCAGCATAGAGTGGATACGTGAAAAAAAAGTCCATTGTTTATGGGTCAGAAATGATAGAATAGGCCCCAAACCCGGGAGATCTGCTCTGAGACCCCCAGTTCTTCCAGCTCCCTTACAAAGCATCTGTGACATGCACAAGGTGTGACAGACTCTGTGCCCAGCTTGGGTACAAAAGAAGGCACCTCTTACATATCACCTATTTAGCACCTCATGCTTCTTAATTCTTATTCCTCTCCCCACCTTTCCCTTGGGGAAACTAAAACGCTAAACCCTTCTGTCTCCTTTGGTGTGACTGTTAAGATTCTTCTGCCACGTGGCCTTGGAAGAAACGGTCAAGTGCATGAGAATTATGGCGAAGTCCTTCAGAGAAAGAGTCAGCTGAGCGCTCCCCACCCAGTCTCATCTGCACTCCCCTCCTCCCAATGCCAGGACTTCCCACACGTACACACAACATCCTGGCATGTCTCCCACGAGCTCTAGGGGAAACCCGAAACCTCAGAGTGAAATGGGGGGGTCAACTTGCCTGAGGAAATTAGACACAAACAAGCCTGGGGTAAACCGCCAGGGCCAGACGATTTCCCTGGATTAGTCACAGGGTTACTCAGTCACCAACATCCCTCCCCCCACTCCCCTTGAGCCCCACTTAATCTGGGTGGTTGGCCTGGTTACAAACAGGACAGATGAACCGTGGGGGCGGGGGTGTGAAGAGGAGGAGCAGAGGGGGCAGGGATGTTCACCAGAGAGACCACAGCCACCTTCTGACCGGGTGGGGCTTCTCTCTCACTCTTTTTTTTTTAACCTCTCGCTAAACTGCTCGTCAGCACCTCCATTTCCTGCCAGAGCTACTAGGAGATCCTTAAAGTTTAAGAGGAGGGGGATGGTGCCCCCAGCCCCAAATTCGCTCTCTCAGTGGAGACAACACTGTTCCTGGGGCTTAATCCTCAGCAAATGGCTATTAAAGCTTGTTTTCCACCAGGCACACTCGGAATCTAGGGGTGAGCAAGTCACACAGTATCTCTGCCCTTGTGGGGTTGATGGTTAGTGAGGCAAAAACATCAAATAAGTTGTAGACAGTACACTCGCTCAGGGTGGAAGGCTCCATTTGCTTCATTGCTGTATCATCAAAGCCAGAAACTGTGCCTGGCATGTAATAGGCACTGGGTGTATTTCTGTTGACAGCGCGGAAGACACAAAGACTTGCAGATGTCACACTGACATACCCTGGGCCGTGACAATGTGTCCCTTGATTTCCAGCGTCCTTGGGGTCTAGGAAAGCATTCTTCACAGAAATGATGACCTAGCTGAGAATCAAGGGGTCAGTAAAAACCAGCTAAAGGAAGGAGGGTTGGTGGCAGGAAGAGAGTAGTCCAGGCAGAGGGAACAGCAAGGCTGAAGGTCCTGAGGCAGGAGGGAGCAGAGTTCCTGAGGAGCTGACTGGATGGTCAGTCAGTTCATGAGGAGCTGGAGGATGGGTGAGGTCAAGGTGATTCTGGAGAGAAGAGCAGAGCAAGCCTCATGGGCTGAGGAGAGGACTACAGCCTCTTCCTCAGGGCCTTGAGGGGTTGCTGAAGTGCACTCAGCAGGAATGAATGTGGACAGACTTGTTTTAGCACGGCAAGCTGAAATGCTTCTAGTACAACATTTGGGAGTGTCTAGGTACCCAGGACAATGGGAGCTGGCAAATTCCCCTCCGCTGTGGCTGAATTTTAAACCAATGTATTTCCAAGCTACTACAAATTTAGCTTCACATTGCTACGTAATGTATTTGATTTCACACATACCCATATTGCATTACTACGTGCCAGATGCCGTTCTAAGTGCTGTGTAAACATGCACTCATTTAATCCTCACAATGACCTTATGACGTCGTGACATGGATGCTATTATTATCCTGTTTAAAGAGGAAGCAACTGGGGTGGGGTGTTCAAACCCAGACAACAGATGTCAGCACCAGAGTCCTCAATTCCTGGGGAGCACGGGGGGTGGGGAAGGAGGGGGCTCCAGAAGGGGGCCCCTTTGACCTGTGGAGGGAGGGAGAGGAGGCTGGTCCAGAGGCTGCAGATGGGGCCTGAATGAAAGTCAGTCAGCTGTCCAGGGATCTACAGCGCCAGCTACAGGAAGGTGGGGCCTTGGTGGACAGCAAGAGATGAAAATCTACCTAGAGCCACAGCTGCCACAGCTTGGCCCCTCTCCACACAATATAGGGATCCCTTCACTTTCTCCTCCGTTGGGTCACCTGCCTCTTGGGTCCCACATCTGCTTCTTTCTTGGTTGACTCTTTCATTTTAGCAGAACACCAGCATCCTGAGACAGGTAGAGTAGCAGGCAAATTTGGAAGGAATTTGATTTGCACATCACTTTTTCTCAGAATTTAGAAGACGATGCTTTGCTTCTAGTTTTCAGTGTTGCTGCTAAGAAGCCCACACTTAATAGTTTGGCTGGGTATAGAATTCTGGGGTGTAAATCTGCTTCCCGAAGTGTTGTTGAGAAATTTGGTGCCATCCCGAACCTTATTCCATTACACATGGCATGTTCTCGTTTTGTTTCTGCTTTTTATTTTTCCTTTCTGGAAGCTTTTAATATCTTCTCTTTATTCATGATATTCTGAAATTTCACAATCATTTGCCTTGATGTGGGTCTTTTTGTCAGTTGCTGTGCTGAGCATGTGGTGGATTCAGACAAGGAAACTCATGATCTCAATTCTGAGAACTTTATTTTTGTATTATTTCCCTGAATATTGTTTCCTCCCCTGCATTTTCTCCATTTGGAACTCTTACCGTTTGAATGTTGAATATCCTAGATAAATCCTTCCATTTTCTTATCTTTCTTTTCTACTTTCAATCTGTTTATTCTTTTGTTTTACTTTTTGAGACGTATGTTGTGTTCCAAATATTCCAAATGCTGTGTTGTTTTTAAAAAGTTGGGTTGTTAATTCAAATTTCTAAGATCTCTGTTTCATTCTAAGTTTGATCCCTCACTACAATATTGGTGACATTGTTTTTGTTTTTTGCATGCAGAATCTTCTAAAATCTCTGATAATATTACTCATCATTTTGAAGCCCATTTACATTTGAATGGGTCAATAAGATCAGTTGAAAATCTCTGTGGGATTAAAGGGGGCTTGTCTATTGGTAAAATTCACTACTAGGTAATCACGTGGAGAACTAACCATTTCACCGAGGGAACCCCCCACCCAAGCATCAGGAATATCCTCATTTTGTAGAGAGGGGAACAGTCACTGAGAAAGCAAGTGACTTTCCCAAGTTCACACAGCTAATTGGTGTGATTGACACTCAAACCGAGGATGTCTCATGCCAGAAGCAGTGTTCTGACTGTGCTGTGCGCATTGCCTTGCAGGACCGCAGCTGCCAGTTATCAAGAGCTTTCCTCAAAACATTAAATTAATTTAATCCTTACAATAACCCTTCGAAGTAGGTCTGATTACTGGACCCTCTTACTGACCTGTGTATCTGACCTGTGCCTCTGAGACACAGAAAAGCTCAACCGCGTGCCCAAGATCACACGCTGGAGCGCGTCAGAGGCGGGACCGAACCCTCGGCTGTGGGCCCCACATATCCCCACATATGCTCACAGCCCCTGTAACCTCAGTTCCCCATCTGAACAACGCAGTGGGATCCCTGACTCACAGAGTTACTTTGAGGATAAAATGAGAGAATACAAGTGAGAACTGTGAATGTAATCAACCCTCAACAACTGTTATTGACATTAAAAAAAAACAAACCCATTTCCCCCTCTAGGTTTCAATTTATTTAAACAAGAAGGTACAGTTTAAGGGTCTCTAAGGTCTTTTTTGGCTGTGAACTTCCTCATTTCCAAGAACTGAGCTGCAAAGTTAAGGGAGCCTACCAAGGAGGGGTGAGGGTGAAAGGCACCAAAACCTCACGGGGTAGGGGAAGAGAGAGTCAGGCGGTAGGAGTGTGACGGGTTCTGGACGGCTCTATTTCCCAACGTGTGCTAGAGCATCACTTCTGTGTTCCCAAATAGCTGTGAAGTTCAAATAACAGACTCCAACTGACACATGAAAAGGAACATATGTAACCACTTACAGCCCAATTAATATCAGGGCGGAGAGAAAGCCAGGCGGGGAGGGGGAGGCCACTGGGGTTGAGGCGAGCACCAGAGTGAGGGCCGTGCTTCCGGCCCTCCGGCTGAAATGGGCTATTATGTGTCATCAGGAAACTTAAGAAGTGGGGAAAAAACAACCTCTGATCAAAGTCCCTTTTGTCAACTTCTAACAGATTAATAGATGACAGATTTTGCACTTAGAGCTCTACTGCAAGGTCAAGGGCATTGAAACGGGGCTTGTAGGGACTTTTTCTTCTTTGGTTCAGCTGCTAGGCTGAAGAGCTCGTCATTCTGACAGCTGGCTGCCTGAGTGGGTCTGAGAAGGTCTGCCTTCCCCCAGGCCCCTCTGTGGGGCTGTGTGGGGACTCCTCCTTAGTACTGGCAAGCCGGGCTTGTCTCTTGCCTGCAGCCACTTCCCTGCTCAGGCTCCTGCTCTGGGTCCCCGATCCCTGGAGCCCCTAGCTCATGCCACTGCCCCCAGGTCCCCTAGTATGGCCTCGCGGTGGCCCTCTGTGGATGACAGAAAAATGATACACTTCTCAGTCCCTCAGTGCTGTGGCCTCAGCCCCGATAGCCCAATGCCTTTGTATCAGTCACACAGGATGACTTGCGGCTCCCCAAACCTGCCTCACCTCCTGCCTCCACACCTTGGCCTTCTCTGACACCTCTTCTGTCTTCTTGTCAACTTCCTACTCATTCATCAAGGCTAAGCCAGTGTCGACTCCTTCGGGAAGTCTCTGACCCACCCCCACCGTCCTGCCCTCCCAACCCAAAGGGAGACCCTACCTTCTGTGCAGCCCAGAGCCTTCAAACACACAGCCTGTGGCATGTACCTTACTGTAGAGCCATTATCTGCTTATAGGGTAATCATCCCCACTTAGTTGTCTGCAGAGACCAGAGGGCTGCCTGGCGCGGAATGGGGGCCTCTGTGTGCAGGGACAGTTCACCAAGGTGTGAGAGATTGTGAAAGAAGACCGTAAGGTCACCCTAATAATTTGCATCCCTGGCAGAACCTGTGACTTCCTTCTAACCAACATACTACAGTACATAACGGTGATAGAATGTCACTCCCATGATTAAGTGACATTATAGGTCCAGGGTTATAGGCTATCCGTCTCATGGTGATGTCTCATTGTATAAAACTCATGTGCAGAGTGGAGTGAAAGTCTCCTTACTGGTTGATGAAGTTAACAGCCATGTTGAGGAAGCCACGTGGCAAGAAACTGTGAGTGGCAGATTCTAAGACCTGAGGGCACGTGCAGCTCACAGCCATCAAAACGCTGGGCGCTCACTGGTATGGCCACTAGAAAATGAATTTGGTCACAACCTGAGTGACCTTGCAAGTGGATCTTTCTACATTTGAGTCTCCTGATGAGAACGCAGCTCAGCCTCGACCTTGACTGTTGTTTTGTAAGATCTTATGCAGAGGATGTGGCTTATTCTTGCCTGGGCTCCTGATCTTCAAAACCGTGAGATAATAAATGTGTATGTTAAGTTGCTCCATTCGTGCTAACTTGTAGGTACATGAGATTATTCTTAAAGGTACATTCTTTTGGGTCTGGAAGACACAAATAATCCCAGAGAAATTCAGTTTCACTCTTATTAGTTGACACATTGACAAGAAATTCTTGCCAGCCAACTCATAGCAAGACTCCAGAACAAGGGTCCAAAGAGTGAAAGTGGGTTCAGGTCTGGGAGAGATTTAGAAAGATCAGAAGTCACAGTAGAGAAGGAGCAGGAAGAGCCCTGGCACCTGGTTCTGGGACCCAGGCTCTGCAAATAATGTGCTGCTAGCGTTTGGGCATGCCCACTTTGGGCCCCCATGACCTCATGTACAGCCCATGTTGTGAATAGTTGGAGCTCCAAAGATTCCTCTGGTTCTGGCATTCTGCGTCCGCAATGGTTCCGTTTTGCCAGGAACCCTGTATTTTAGAGTATATCAGTCTTTCACTTGTTCTATCATTCATTCATTCATTACAAGTTGCTTCTACATGCAACAAATTTTAGATTGCCTACCATGAAAAACACATATGTACTAACACAATTAAAAGAAAGAGAGAGAGAGCCATGAAATGAATAAGGGGAGTGAAGAAAAAAGCTATGACAGAATCCCAGGCTAAGGTAGAAGTCTACTCTCACATTTACTCTTACTGCTCCCCATATATTTCTTTTTTAAAGATTTTATTTATTTATCTTTAGAGGGGAAGGGAAGGAGAGAGGGAGAGAAATATCAATGTATGGTTGCCTCTCATGCGTCCCCTGCTGGGAGCTGGCCTGCAACCCAGGCATGTGCCCTGACTGGGAATCAAACCATGATCCTTTGGTTCACAGGCCCATGCTCAATCCACTGAGCTACACCAGCCAGGGCCCTATATATTTCTTATAAGAAACATATTCTGTGTGCTTAGCGTGGGACTAATCTTGGCTTTCTCTCCACCTATAGGATGGTCACATAGCCCAGGTGTGCCCCAAGTTTCTGGCCACTGTGATTGGTTCAGAAATGAGTGTTTGTGCCAAGCAGGATCCGTGAAGACCTCCAGTAGAATTTTGACCCACTTTTCCAATGGAAAAGATTCTCTTTCTGCTGGGGTTGCTGAACTCCTAGCATGTGAGTTTGGAGCAGTTTGTGAAGAAAGATAGGAGGTCTAGAAAGGAGCCCTGGTAACACTGAGCTCCTGAATCCAGCCATCTCTGAAGCTTTCTGAACTTACTTGACCTGATAAATTATCTTTTTATTTAAAGTACTTTGGGTTGGGTTTCTGCACTTGTAACCAAAAGAATCTTAACTAATATAGTTATTTCAACTGAGCATATAATTTAGCTCTGGGTCTCTTGGAAGCCGAAGCAGGAAGAGCACCGCATTGCATCACAGAGTTCTCATTCTCTGATATCACAAACCCGAAGCACCTAAGGTCAGCCAAAGACAAGAAGGTCAGCCTTTTTCTCATGGTCTTTCTCATCGGTGGCCCAGAGCAACATCTTCCACAGCTGTTTCAGAAATGACGCAGAAACATTCCTCATGTGGCTGGCTGCCTTTTGGACTAAACCTCGACAAAAAAACAAGCCACAAGAACCAGGCGTCAATCAGCGCTCACAAAGACCTCCAGGGCCTGCACCCAGACAGGCAAATGAGCCAGGAGGCTCAGGGTTTAGCCATTAATTGCCCCTGGCCCCTCTTTACATAGCTTCCCCAGGAACATCTTCCTACTGCCGCCCTGGGGTTTGACTCTAATCCATCACTTCTTTGGTTGGAAGGCTGGGGTTTCCTTGCAAGGGACCACAAAGCCATATTACATTCAAAGTTAAATAAACAAGTGTTTGAATCTGTGTTTTATTGGTTCCATACCATCTGCCATCTGGCTTGGGGAGAGCAAGGAAAACTGTGGTTTTGTTGGTTTTGTGTGTTGTTGTTGTTGTTGGGTTTGGGTTTTTTCTTTTCTCTTTTCCTTGTGAAAATTCTCTAAGGTTGAATGCTGGCAGCAGTACAGGCTGGTTAAAAGCCACCTAGTTTCCCACGTCTTAACTCACAGCTAAACGTTGGAGATTGGTGTGGGTCCCCATCTGCTAAGCAGCCTGTTGTGTGAAAATGAGATCTATACATATGCAGAGCTCCACAGCCTGGCTTCCGAGATCTAAAGAATTGTTATGAGGGAACTGCAAGAAGTGCTTATTTAATGTTGACAAGCTACACCCAGACCAAAGGCTACAGTGGGGCATATGGAAAAGGAGCAGAGGAAAGCTAGTGTCTCAGCACCCCCAGGGCTGTCAGGGAAGGCAGCCCCGCCTTCAACACCCGGGTTGCTGGAGATGTCAAGCTTGTAATGACTTGAAAAAGAAAATACGCCCCAGACACTGGGTGGGAAATACGCCCCAGCCTGCCTGGAATCTTTAATCTGGAAAATGCAATGGTTATGGGGCAGAGGGAGGGAGCACTCCACCATGGGGGGGGGGGGGGGGGCGGCAAGGGCCCACATCTCAGCATCTCCTGTTGGCCCTGCCGCTTTTAGCCAGTGGAGCTCAGAGCTGCTGGAACAGGGAGTTGGGAGAGGGAAAGCACTCTCAGGGCTTCACATTCCACGACTTTCAAGCCAGGTCTTCAGCTTTCTCATCTATAACAGAAACACAGATTGGGGCATGGATCATGAACACAAATGTCATGGGGCCAGGCGTGTCATGAAATGAGTCTGGGGACTAAGGCAAACGTGCTTTGGGCTAAAAGGCGGCAGGGTCTCAACTAGCTCAAGCCATGGTGGCCATGCAGAACCTTGCTCAACCAGGCTAGAGTTCTCAAGCTCTCCAGAAAAGCCGGCTTTTTTTTTTTTTTAATGTGAAAATACCCACTGCTTTGATGCTGGCAGCAATTGGAATTATTGGAAAAAAAACTCAAGTTAAATAGAACCTGTCTGCAGTCCACATAAGGCCCACAGGTTTCTAGTCAATAATCTCTGTGGAAGAACACAAGGAGCTAAGTCTTTGGGGAAAGCCAGGGGTGAGAACCCATCTCTCCGGTGGTCGAAGGGCAGGAAGGCCACTCCAAGTGTGTGGTCCTGCTCCCACGACCACCTGTGCGGGCCATGCAACATGGAGTTACTCTCTGAACACTGACTCCTTGGGGTTCGGTCCACAGAAGCTGGGAAGGGTCCGCCCTAAAATGCCCTCCTTCACCATTGCTGAGTCCCAGCAGGTAGTGAAATTCCAAGGTCAGGCCAGCCGTGCCACCTGGCCCTTAGTGACACGGTCACAGCTCAGAGCCACCCAAACTCTCAGGGTTTCCAGCATCTCTGTGTTGCGACTCATTGCTGGGAAGGAAACAAACTCTGCTGTGTGTACATGCGACCCCCCTGTGGCACATACTCTCTGGGTCTCAGCAGTTTGGTCCCCTCCTAGCCACTGTGAGTCAACAAGCTGGTGACCTGCATAAAGTGAAACGTCACCTCATGGCACAATATGAACGAGTACTTACTGTGTCCGCAGCTAAAGGACTTCCAGTCCATTTTTTTCTGAGTTTATTCAGTTGTCTCTGTGTTTTTTTCCTAATCGAGGTGAGGAAAAGTTCTAGGTTTGATTGATGTTTCTGATGAAGAAATGCAATTCAGATGTTTTCAGTGGTGAAATCTCCATGTTTGTATTTCAAATAATGTAGCCAGAACAATGCAAATCTCTTATTTCCTTCGTTTAACAAATGTCACTTATCCAGTATGAAATCTTTATACCATGTGTCCCACGTGTTCAGAATAAATGTACACTAAACCTTGGTGAGAGGTTTAAAAACACGCAGGCAGGAGACCTGCTCCCCCACGGGCTGCCGACGTGCTGCGTGGTCCTGGGGAGTCGTTCACTCTCTGGGCCCCACTGGCCTCAGCGGCCACGTGGATGAATGAGTGTGCAGAGATCCCTCCTGCTTCACAGTCCTGCAGAGAGAGCACGTGGGGTGGGAAAGGGCAAGAGCCTTGCAGGGTGGAGGGGAGGCGGCCATGGTAAGACGTCCATCAGCAGAATATTATAGGCACACAGGCTTTGTGCCAGCTGTGCGTGAAAGGCACACAGAACTGAAGCCCATTTCTAGAAACAAAAATAGACAGTGGGCTCATGGGGCAAAGCTCCCATGTGTATGTGCACCCACCTCGGTGTGCCAAAAGCTAGCGTAACACTTGCATGGAGGCTGGACCCCATCACCGTGGAATTCACTCTTGTAAGAATCAACAGGAATGGGGTGAGTTGGCGTTTTACCCCCTCAAGCCTCATATCGACCTGTGAGGTAGGATGGGGCAGGCACTGCTATTGTCCATGCAGAACTGGGAAACTGAGGCCCAGAGAGGAGAGGCTGTTTGCCAAAAGTGGATTGGCAGAGAGCTGCGTATAGCCCCCCAGTCTCCCACCTCCTGAAGAACGCTTTTCCCTTCTGAGCGGTAGCTCTTAGTCATTCTCAAATCTTTCTGGGGGCAGATGACCTGTAAGTGAAGGTGCTCTCCGAGAAGACCCAGGATAATTAAAGAAGATGACTAACTAGCTGATTTGATGTTGAATTAGATTCAGACTCTAACTTGGAGGTAGCATGGATCATCAAAGATTTAAGAAAATCTGTGGGAGATGAAATTAGAGAAGAGAAATCTATGGCTTATGTGACTTCGTTTTATTTTCTGTAAGTTGCTTCATTATATGATTTTCCAAGGGCAATGCCCTCCACGCCCCCACCCATATGAGAGATGTCCCATGTTAGCACTCACTGTGGTATACCCACATCTGGCTGCATCCTGGAACTTGGCAGGTTGAGCCAATCTCAGAGAGACTTCTGGCTTCCTAGGGGCAAGTGCGAGGCAGTTAAGTACCACGCACACTTGTTCACATGCACACGCAAGGAGAGGAAACCGCACTTAGTCTGGGCTGGCCCCAAGCTGAGGAAGACAGAAACTTTGAAGAATCACTACCCCACTCAGTAAATCAAGATGTGGGATCAAACCACTTCCTCCCACTGCTCTGTGTTAGGAACATACACCTGTCAGGTAATCCTCTCACAATTCAGACAACACTGAGCACTAGGATGCATTTGGTCCTCAAATGCTAAGGACTCAGGGGTCTCATTCTGCCCCTTGGGACACACAGGAAAAGGGCAGTGGCTCCTCAAAACTGCAGTCAAGCCTTGCAGCGAAAGTAGCAATTTCTAGGCTTAGATTGACTGTGTTCCCTGCGTAACCTTGGGTTAGGCAGGTCTATCTCCTCTGGCCTCAGTGTCTCATCTATGAGGTGGGGGAGGCTGCATTAAGTGAGATCTAACTCCCCTTCCAGATTTGTCCTTGTGCCCATGACCAGGACATCGTAGGTAAGGGCTCAAAGCCCCTGAACGCCAATGTCACAGAACCCATGGACGAAACCTGCGTGTCCACCCATGCAGGCTAGAGAGCATCACCAAGATGTGTACACAACCTGAGATGAGGAGAACCACTCCCTAGAGCTGAAGTGGAAGTGACGAGATGAGGTTTAATGTTTCCACATAGAAAGGGGGCTTGTAGCATGAAGGCAACCCAGGACAGAAAGAGCTTCAGCTGAGACATAAGAGATAAGGATTCAAGTCCCAGCCCAGTCATCAACGAGCTAACTGATTTGGGGCATGTTGCTTGACCTCCCAGGAACTTAATTTCTTCTGCTGCTAAATGAGAGACATTGGAAGAGCTGATCTCTAAGCCCAAGAAATCAGAGAATCAATAGAAAATGTAAAATGGGCCAAAAAGTAGCTCAGTGTTTGATCAGTTTTATTAAAGCTACCCACAAGGCTGGTGGGCAAATGGCCCCATGTAAACACGAATGAAATTCTAAGAGGGTAGAGACCACCTGTCTGTCATCACTAAATCCTGATGTCTCGCCAAAGGCTGTCCTTCCCAAAGAGGGGAGGGTGCAGGGGCTAGTGTCGCATAAACAAAGCCTAGACTCTGGGTCTGAGCCCTACCACTGCTCCCCAGCGGCCTTAGTCACATTATGTAACCCCTCCATCCTTGGTTCCCTCGTCCTCAGCACAAGGGAATCCCTCCTACTGCACAGCGTTGTTGTGAGGTTTAAAAAGATGAAGTGCCTGACACATAGTAGGGGCTCAGCTACAAGCCACAGAGGTTGAAGCTGGCCCTGTGTGCACCTGCATGAAAGGAACAAATAAGTCTTAGTGAAACCTCAGAATCTTCTTTAATTATTTAGCAGCCTATGAGGACCTTGATCCTGTGCAACTGATTCAGAAATACCTCTCTCTCTCTCTCTCTCTCTCTCTCTCACACACACACACACACACACACACACACATAAATAGACAAAACCACAACCAGTTTGGGTTATCCCCCAGGCATAGGAAAAAACATGTGGAACTAATATCCGTTGCAATAAATCAAACTGTGGGATCACAACTTGAGCTGGGGTCCAACCTTCTGCTCCAATTGTGTCCGTATGAGCCTTACTCTCTGTTCCCGCAGCCAGCAGTGCCCGCTGGTTCTAGGTGAATCCCTCAGGCCGCTCTGGAGGTGGTTGACCCCTTCCAGGGAGGTAGGGAGTGGAAGGGAAGGAGGAGAACCAGGCTGCTGGCCATTGGGATATCTGGCTTAGCTTAGCCAAAGAGATGGCTAGAAAACCCAGCTGTGGCAAACACCCTAAATCTCAGAGTGCTAATGTTGGAAGAGACTGTAGAAAGACATAGAAGTGTGTGCACAGAGCATCTGGTGGTGAGTGGAGACTCGGATTCTAGATATGCCTCAGACCCAAATTGCTGGGTGATCACAGGCAATGACTTCCCTTCTCTGGGCCATGTTTTTATTATAGATGAGGTTGGGCACATTCAGGGTGGTATGGCTGTAGACTTGTTTTTATCATCAAAAATAAGGGGCTTGGGTTACTGGAGAGCCTCTGAGAGCCTTTTCTACAGTATAATTTTGCTGATTTTCTATGATATATAGTTTTGCTAACCTATTTCTCACTGGACTTCAGTTCATTTCAAAAAAGCATTTATGGGATGTTGGTTGCAGGCCAGGCACTTGTACTGAGTATTGATAGAGCCAAGAAGAAAAAAATATGGTCCCCGTTTTGCCACTAAAGTTCCCAGTCTGTGGGGAAGCATCGATTTAATCAAATAAATATAATCAAATAAATATAATACAAGACAACACATACCATATCAGTCATGACTAATTCTCCCAGGGCACAGGTGGCAAACACAAGGCCCAAGGGCTGAATCCTACCCTCCACCTTGTTTTATCCAGCCCGGCACCTTGTTTCTTCCTGGTGGCAGCAGCACCAAGCTCTTGCTCAACTGTTAGGGCACAGTTACATTTATACAGTCTTAAAATTACATTCGGCCCTTTGAAGGCAACGGCGAAGCTGATGTGATGCCCGGTGAAAGTGAGTTTGACACCACTGGGACCCAGGGAGACTGGGGAAGTTTCCACAGATGAAAGGGACACCTGAGTGAGACTTGGAGACATGGGAAGAACTTTCCAAAATACTGAAGGTGGAGAGTACAAGAGACATTAAATCAAAGTTTTCTTCACGGATAAAGTGTCCGTGTCTTTGAGTCCTCCCCTATGTGACTATAGCAGAAAGAGGAATGGAAGGACATGAGACTAGGAAGAAAAGCTGGGACAGATTGTGGAAGATCATAAGTGAAAGCCAAAGAATTAGTTCTCTATCCTATGGGTAATGGGGAGCATTGAAGCTTTCCTAGCAAGGGAGTGACAAGATCAGATCTGCATTTTAAACCATTCATTGTGGCAGCAGTGTGGACCCTCTAGATCAGCAAAAGATCTGGTCCATGGCCTGGTTTTACCTGTCCTGTGAGCTAAAAAATATTTTTTATTATTTTTTTACAATGGCTTTACTGAGATGATATTCACATACCATACAATTCACTCGTTTAAAGTATGCAATTCAATAGCTTTTAGCATACTCGCAGAATTGTACAACCATTACCACTATCTGTTTTAGATTTGCCTATTTTTTATATTTTATATAAATGGAACCCTGTAATATATGGACCTTTGTCCATATATTATGCCAATCAGCTTCTTTCCTTTAGGAGAATGTTTTCAGGGACAACTGATGTATAGAATGGATTGTTTTCAAGTATGAATGATATTCTATATTTTGTTCATCCATTCAACAGTTGGTAGACATTTGGGTCATTGCCACCAAAGAAGAATATGTGACATAGCCATACGTGGTTTGCAAAGCCTGCAGACCTGCCCCCTGGCCCCTCACAGATCTGATGCAGAGCCCCTGGCTAGCAGGGAAGCAAACGGAAGCCCAAGTCCGTGGCTCTGACAGTGAGTTATGATGTTGGACTCCACTAGGGGGAAGTAACATATTTTGGTTTGTAAATTCAACTGGACTCGGTGACTGATTGAATGTTTTTGGTGAAAGAGAAAGCTACTGAGGAAAATTCACTTACCACAAAGAAATTGAGATTTCGAGAGAATGAGTGAGGTCTGTGGTGAAGTTGATTGCTGATAGCAATGCTAAGAATCCAGCTCTCTCCTTGGACACAACACACGGACTTGTGAGGCTTCCCATCATTGTTAATGGGGAGGCCAACTAACCGAGCAGGTGGCCTTCACCATGCTACACGGGGCTCTTACCACTAGATTAACCAGCCACAGGTGTGCATACCACACTACCGTGGTGCACCCTGAACAGCTGACGGTGTCTCCTGGAGCCACTGGGAGTGTGAACATCTCATGTGTTCCTCAAAATACCCTCAAGAGCTTCTCCTAGTCAAGCTGCTTCCTTCCAGATGCATGGACAGGTTCCTCCTCTGCTCTCTACCTTGACTCTCTCCAGTCCTGCCCCCAAAGCTGTGAACTGCTGCTGTGCTCATCACTGTGTGGAGGGACACTTCAGTTCAGGCACAGAGGTGACCATGATGTCCCTACCAGGGTGACCTGGGAGAGCAGGATCTGTGGCCCCTGCAAAGCTACCGGGGTGCCAGGCTAATCCCCGGGGGTAGCAAGTGAACCAAGACAAGGAGTTTTCTCTGCAGTACTTGTTTCTGATAACTGTGCCTTCCATTCTTCTTCACTTTCCCTAGAATTCGCAAGAATCCAAACTTCAGCTTGGCAAACAGGGCTCTTCTCACGGTCCCTCCACATACCTCTCCAGCCACACCCCCTTGCTCTCCTGTGCCCACACTTGGTTTCTCTCATACTGCTTGTTCCCCAAACTCACCACGCCCCTTTCCTTCCTCTGAGCTTTCCACGTGTTCTCCCTTCTCTTAGCATTGTTCTTCCCCCGTCCGTTCACCACCCAGAAAACTCCTGTTTTTCCTTCCAAACTCATTCAGATAGTCTGTCTCAGGGAAGTCTTTCCCTTCAGTTCTCATTCTTAAAGCTGGCCACACTGAATGATGGCATCCCTGTTTTTTACATTTTTCTCCCCCAGGAGGTTGTATCTACTTTCTGTTTCCTGGGGATTCAAAGGAGAGCCTGGCCCATGACCTGTGCCCTCTGAATATGTGCTGAGTGAGTGAGTGAGTCAGTGAGTGAGCTGAAATTATTCTTTCCCCTTGTCCTTCAATTTCAAGGGGAATTTCGTTCTTGAAGCCCCTCTGGATCTTTCAAAGGATGTCCTCCCAGCCTCACTGCTTTCCCTCGATTGATCCTGAGATTTATGACACTATTGTTTCCTTTTATTAGGCTGTAATGGCCTCCGTTCAAATGTGTCACATGAAAATAGGCTAATTAAGTGTGTCAAATAAGTCACCATCCTGCAGAGTGGCCAGCCCTCCCCAGGTAGGGGCAGTAATGGCTTGTCCTTCTTATCCCCATTTCCCAATTCTCACACAGCGGAGGCCCCGCAGGTATCAGAGGCCTCTCCCCATACTCTGGTCCCCTCCTGGAGTCAGCGTGAGATGCTGCTCAGGAGCTCTGTTCACTGACTCGAGTTGGGGTTAACAGCACACACACCAACGCACTTGTTTTGTGCTCGTCTGCCTGTTCCTCAACTGGGTCCCCACAGGAGGGGAGACAGAGTTCCCATCTCCGTTCCAGCAGAGCTTCTAGCAGTGGGCCCGAGATGATCAGACTCTTATGGGAAACCTGCCAACCCCCTCCATCTATCAGTTTCTGCCCAGCAGCTGGAGGTGTTCCAGTCCTCAGTCCTCGGAGGAGAGGCGAGTGCCTGTCTTCTGAGGAGTTTCCAGTAAGCCTTAGACTAGCGAAGACCAGACTCCAAGACGGTTGTGTTTGCTCTTTCAGACAACATGGATATCATTCCAGCTTCTTCTTTTCCGTAAGGAATGGACTATTTGATGAGACTCTCATGAAAAAGACTTGAACTCATATGAAAAGTCTTCAGTTTCATTTACCATCGGTAAAAGCCTCATCATCTGCTTAGTTGAATCCATTCTTCAAGGCCCAGTCAGGTCCACTGCCTTCTCCTTCCTTGAGCTTCTAAAGATCAACTGCCTACATAGTATGTCTCAAAATATTAAGCCTGTAGGATGATAGTAGGATCCTCTACTCAAACATGTTGGAGGAACACAGTGTTAACGGAGTTAGACAGACTTATTTACTGTAGAGCTCAGAGCTCTTGACATGTCAGTATGCCTTATGAATCTTCCAGAAAAGTGTGGCAGGTCCCAACTTTTACTACCCCTCCCCAATATTTAACCCATACCTCCTTGCCCTTTGCTAAGTATGACTTTGTGGTACCTCTCAGTAGCCTGGGGTATGTATATTTCCAGGTCCCGCTGATGTTTAGCTGGGTAGTGTGACTTGTACTTTGTCCCGTGGAAGGTGGGCAGGGGTAAGTGGCTCAGAGCTGAAATGATAGCAGGCACAGCAAGCGTCTGCTAGTTTTCTCGGCTGTTTTTGCCATTGTCGTGACAGGAGCACACATACCCCTAGTGGCCACTGTCTCAGAATGCATCAGGTGGAGAGACTTAGCACCAATCTGTACTCTGAAGCAGAGCTGCCCAGCCAACCTGTAGGTCCAGGAATGAGGAAGCAGCGTTGAGATGGTTTGTTGTTTAGCAATAACTAACTATATTAGTTTCTTATTGCTGCTCTAACAAATTACCACAAACTGAGTCCTTAAATCAATACACATTTATTCTCTTATAGTTCTGGAAATCAGAAGGCCAAAATTGGTCCATGAGCTAAAGTGAAGATGTTGACAGAGATGGCTCCTTCTGGAGACTCTGAGGGAAAACCTGTAGTCTTGCCTTTGTAAGCTTCTAGTGGCCACCTGTCTTCTTCTTTGGCTCATGGCCCCTCTCTCTATCTCCAAAGTGCATCACTCCAATTTCTGCTTCTGTTGCGACATCTTCTACTCCTCACTCGAACCCTCTGCTTCCCTCCTATAAGGACCCTTGCGATTACATTGGGTCCATCTGACTAATCCAGGAGAGTCTCGCATCTGAGCACGTTCACCTTAATCACACCTGCAAAGTCTCTTTTGCCAAATACGGTAACAGTCACACATGTGCTGGAGGTTAGGATGGGGATGTATCTGGGCTCCATGATTCAGCTTACCACACCAACTGGCACAAAAACAGGATAAAAATATATAGGGTTTCTCCAAAGTATTTGAATTTTTTTTCCCACGGAGCATCTCAGAATAACTCCTCCCTTCTTCTGAGGATACCACTTTTGCAAATTGGGCCCAACCTCTATTATTTAGCATTTATATTGCTTATCTGCAGTATTGGTATACAGATACCCCATTGCCTACGATAGGATTACAAATGCCTGCGGGTTCAGTTTAGCTACTCTTTTTGCTTGATAGTCTCCTACTGCCCTAATCTGTAAACTAGGGCTCACATCTAGCTGTCTGGGATGAACTGATGATCAAATCATATGAGATGATTTTGAGCACGTGTACCCAGTGACTAGCCGTGACGTTTCAATACACAGTGTTCTCCTACCTTGCCTGCCTTTGCCAGAACAGAAAGAAACTGTCTTATGCAACTGGCTGTCGTGGAGAATGCTAAAAGTGCTTTTCAGCTGATGGAGGTAAGGTATTCTCATCACTCCTCTTTCCACCCTCTCCCTTCCTTCTGCAGTATTGGGTGTGCAGCAGACACTGTCTCTTGTCCATTTGTCCTGACATCCCCCTAATATATGGAAGTCCCTCCGGGAGATGGGCAGGAACTATGTCCTATGAGTGAATGAGTCTGACTCACCACTCAGTAACTGTTGGCTTTGGGGATGTTCCCTGCCTTCTGGGGGCTTCATTTTCCCACACGCTAACATGGAGCTGGATGAGGGGCCCTGCGGCCTCTCCCTTCCAGATCTGAAACCCTGGAGCCTGTGACTCTCCCTTTTCCCACCATTTTGCTCAGCATTGGCTTTGGACCCCGTGGGTACTGAATAGACATTTGTCGAATAGAACATTGGCACCTCTTTTTGTGCGATCTCTTCCTATTTTGCATTTTAATGGGCTCTTAAAATCAACATACCCTTCAAGAACCAAAAGAAAGAAATGGCAAATTACCCAGACTCCAGAACGGACCTTTCATATATTCATAATACAAGGACTTCAAATCCCCCACACAATGCCGATGCTGCGGATATAAATGCCACTGATGAGTCCTGTGTCTCAGAGAATTGCAGGCTGCAGACCCACTGGGAAGCTCTGGTCCTGAAACCTACAAACCTCGCGAACAGTCAGTGATCTTTTTATGGATGAAAGAAAGATCTATTTTGTAAAGGAAGGATGACCAAGAAAAGGGTTAAGCCCCAAAAGTTTCATTTCCTCTACTCTAGAATCTGGGATAAAACCTGCCATTAATATTTTAAGCAACTAATTTGACGTTTTTCCATTTAATTAACTTGCATACATATGAGAACGGGGTTTTGAGAGTACCGTGACATTTAAACGAAGTCACTTAAGTTTTCCCATTTCTGATGAAGTGCTGCTTTTTTCTTTGCCTTTTTTCTTCTTGCTCCGTTTCTGTTTTGCATTCCTGATTTTGGGTTTGGCTTATTAGCTCAGAGAAATGACCAAATTTCCCAAAGCAAATGTCCCACAGCCTCAACCTGGGTGACGTGGGTGGGCCGGGAGCCCTGGGCTATGGCTCTTTTAAACTCGATCCTGCTCTTTTCCATGCCTTTGTACAGATGGTGTTTCAATCAGAGCAGGCCTGTGTCCCAGGCGTCACAGCATCACAGGCGAATGTTTTCTTGTTGCCACACCAACCCGGGTGGGAGTGGGGGAGGGGCAGCAGGAACACAAAACATTTATGAAGTGTAACCATCACCACAGAAGAACTGGGGCTCCAAGAGGGAAACAATAGCTCTGGGATGATTGTCTCTTCCAAATGACAAACAACTGCTGTCATATCATCAAATGATTAAGAAATAAAGGAAGAAAGAAGGTGAAGGGAGGAAGAAAGAAGGAAAGAAAGAAAGAAAGAAAGGAAGGAAGGAAGGAAGGAAGGAAGGAAGGAAGGAAGGAAGGAAGGAAAGAAAAGAAAAGAAAAGAAAGGAAAGAAAAGAAAAGAAAAGAAAAGAAAAGAAAAGAAAAGAAAAGAAAAGAAAAGGAAAGAAAAGAAAAGAAAAGAAAAGAAAAGAAAAGAAAAAGAAAAGGCAAATGGAGTAAATACACTGAGAGACACTGTAGGGGGACTGGGGAGAGGCTCACTCAATGTTCCATAATTGAAAAATTGCACCCTAATTAGCTCCTACCCGAGGGAATTCGTGAGTTCTCTGCACCCTCCAATCCACAGCCCGCCAAGTCACAGAACTTGCAGCCATGAAAGTTTACTGCTGGTTTCAGGAGGGGCTGTGCAGTCTCCAAATGCGTTCAGACAGCCAGGCTCTTCAGCTTGCCCAGACCTCAAACAGGATTCATTACTTCATACTTTCATCTGCCATAATTAATCACAGATTTTCTCTGCCTATCAACAGCTCCGGCTGCTCTCCCCAGATGAACCTGGGCGTTCATGTCTCCCACTTGTGGTGGTGGCCAGCCAGATGCCACGTGGGAGCTGCAGTCCCAAGCTGTTAATTGGTGTCCCTGTCCCAGGTGTCATGGGGAAGAATGAATGGGTCCCGCAATAAAGCGAAATCCCACTGCAAACCAAGCTCACAGGACTCTGGAGAAATTCCATGTCTTTATTTCGACCCACACTCAGGATGTCCTTTGGGGGTTTTTAACGAGTCTGGCAGAGTTTAGGAAGAATAGCATTGTAAGAGAGGCGTGTCCTCATTCTCCTCCATCCCCTCCCCAGGGCCTGGGTTTGAATCCCAGCTCCATGACCTCATTAGCTGCATGACCTTGGGAAATTGACTTGATCTGTCTGATCATGAGATTTTTCCTTTTGTAAATGGGAAATGACAGTACCTACCTTTCAGGCACATGATGGTGATTGCAGGGCACCACGTGTGCCGGATCTGTGTTACGGTTGCCAGCATCGTCTCTTCATCCTTATATGTAAAGTGGGGATAATAAGCTTACCTCCCCACCAGGGTTTTATGATAATTGACTCAAGAATGCATTTTATGTGTGCAAAGTGCCTTGCACAAAGTTGATGCCCAGTAAATATTTGAATTGAACCGAACTGAATCATACCTCATAGGTTCATTTATTCATTTAATCCATCAGCTAATACTTGTTAAATAACTACTTTTGTCAGCTACTTTGTTTGGCATAGTATATACAAAGGAGAACGAGACAGACTTGATTCATGCCCTTGGGAGCTTACATTCTAAGGGAAGCACAATAAAAAAAATTATAAAAGCACACATGTTGAAAAAAATTGCTATAAAAATAGACATGAACACGATATAGGCTAATGTAACAACTGGGGGGTGGCTTTTAAATGAAGACCTAGAAGCTGAAGAGATAAGCATGTGAGGAATGATTGGGAAAAGCATTCCAAAGAGAGGGAACAGCATGGGAGGAACAGGATGAACCTTAACTTATTCCAGGAACTGAAAACAGGCCCTTCATCAGGGTAATTCTAGCTGTGGGAGCACTCAATCCCAAATTCCAGTGACTTCAGACAATAAATGTTCATTTCTCCTTCTCATCAAAACCAATCAGGTGTTTGGTGGGTGGTCTTTCACTCAGTTATCAAAATCCGAGCTCCTTCTAATTAGCTGCTTTACTGCCCCCTAAGGTCTGCTCGTGGCTGTCCATTTTACCTTCTGCATGCAGCCAACAGCAAAAGGAAAAAGCCCCCGGGACATCTCGGGGCCAAGCCCGAAGGTGGTATGCGTCACTTCCACTCATACTCCATTGATTGGGATTTGAATATAGCATTCTGCTTAACTGCAGGGGACTTGGGAGATGGAGTTTAGCTATGTGCAAAAGAAAACAATTAGCAGATTAAGAGATCTTAAAGCAATTTTTCTGCTTCAAAGAGAATAAGGGTAGGTAACACAGCATGAGATGAAAAATAGATGTCCAGGCTGTGCAGGGCCATGTAAAGCAAGGGAAGAAGTGTAAGGTTCACGAGAGAGAATGAGAAGACATTCCAGAGTACTCCTTACACACCAGTTTCAATTTTATTCAGTGAGAATGGGAAGCCAGTCAAAATTAATGACATGATCTTATTTATATCTTAAGGAGCCCTCTGGCAGCTATGAGGAGAACACATGTACAGAGGGCAATAATGGTACCTTGAAGGTACCTGGGATTAGAGTGATAAGAGCGAGGATGTCGAGAAAGCAACAGAGGCAAGAGATTTTAGACTCTGTGGAATTGGTTTCAATCTCATTGGCTGGCCAGGATGCACGCCCCCGATAACCAACTCAGGTATATAAAGCAAGGCTCCAAAAGATTAGGGAAAACATAGAAGTTCTGGGCAAGGCAGAATGGAGTAATTCCAGAAACGACCACCTGAACTGCTGAACTGAAAGCTGGAGCTGCGTTTCCTTGCTGGCCCTCAGGCCCTCTGGTGCAACGCAGCAGCAGACCCTCTCCAAGCCCTACTCCCAATGCAGTGACAGATGTTAACGTTCAGCCAGACTGGTTCCCACTGGTCCCAGTGCAGGTGGCTGGAGGGCAACTGGGAGGGGGTGAACAATTTGCACAGACGGTGAGCACTCAAGAGCACAAGCTCCACGTTGTTCCGGTCAATCCTCCCACCTGGGCTGGGAGGATTGAGTTACATTTGACCTCATTTCATACACAAAAAACCAGACTCATATTGCTCCTGTGACTTGCCCAAGGTTACCTTGTTAGTAACAGCACCAGCTTTGAACACAGGTCTTCTGTTCACTTGGATGCAGTAGAGTAGACTCATTTGGTGGCCAAAAGGTGAGCCTGGGTCTCTTTGCGGTCCGTACTTCCTGCCCACATGGCAGTGGTCTCCCAGAACTGGGTGCTGCCCAGTCCCATAGTGCACAGTTGTCCCATTCAGCAATGTCTTTGGACAGGTCACTGGCTTACAAACCTGGCTGATTTTAGGAATTACCAGGCAGCCTTTAAACCCATCCTGAGCTACCCCTAGACATATTGAAGCAAAACCTCTGAGTGGATGGGAGCTGGCCAGCTGTATTTTTTCAATCTCCTAAAGCACACAGTGACAAAGTGCTCTTATAAAAGCCCTGTGACATTGTCACCATATGTATAGGTGGGTTAGGCAAGGCTCAGGGAGAAACTGCTTTCAGGTAATGAACTAATAATGGACCCGAGAGTAGAAGACAGGTCTCCTGCCTTTCTTGTCTTTTTTCCCACAGGACTGCACTAATGCTCTGAAAGAGGTTGTGCGAAAATCTATCCTTTCAATGATCTGAAAATCTCAAAGCTGGGCAGGAGCTCCAAGGTTATCTTTCCAACCCGGTGACGCCCAACAGACCAGCATGTCAGCTACATGAGGAGCTTGTTGCAACATGTGTGCCTAGCCTTGGTCAGTACCTACTGTATCAGTGTTGGGGGGAGCTCACCCTGGAATCTACACTTTTTAAAGTACTTCTGGTGATTCTGATACCAGCCCTGTTTAGAAATCACTGGTCTAGACCTTTCCATTCTACAGTCAATAAAACTGAGAGAAGTGATTTGCCTAAGATCACTGAGCCTAGAAACCAAGTTTTCTGGCTCAATGCAGAGTTCTTTCCACTACCCCTCACTCATCAGAAAGCCCAACCACACACAAGACAGGGAAGGAGGTGGTCAGCCAACAACAGCAAGGGGTACCATTCTGTGGAAAGAGCTGCCTCAGAGAGACATCTAATTAGCTGACTGCAGCAGGTTTCTTTCCCCTGGTTATATTGATGCCTCTTCTCCCTTCTCTTCCCGGTACTTCCTCTTGCTCATTCGAACGTGATCAATTACTCACAGGAATAAATTATGCATACAGCCTGCAGTCTATTAGGTAATCAGCAGTGCACTGGGTCAGGGAGCCAGCATGCACTACAGGCTGTCTGGAGCAAAGGCCAGTGGGAGGGACAGTGTGGGTCCTTTGAATGGAAGTCTTGAAATGGAAAAGCGCCAGCATTCCAAGCAGAGGTTGAGCTGTCTGGGCCCCCAGAGACAGACTTATAAGCCAAACTTGAAAACATCTTGCAGATCAGCTGCTGCTGTGCTCAGGTTGCCAGCCACCTCCCCGCCCTCCCCAACTCCCACACCCTCAGTCCCTGCAGGAGGCCTGTCTCTGCCCCAGCTGGTCTGACTCTCAGAATGTGGGGTGCATGTGAGTGACCCAGGATTCTGATAAAATGGAGGTTCTGGTTCAGGAGGTCTGAGGGGCCTGAAATCTGCATTTCAGACACACGCCCAGGTAATCCTAGTGCTGCCAGCCCGGAAACAAGGGCCCAGAGATCAATGTGGGCAGAGTTGCGTGGTCGGCCAGCTTGTTTTCCCGGCCAGCCCTTGTGCATGTGCTGTCTCCTCAGCTGTGGTGCCCTTCCCCTCAGACCTACTGAGAAAACAGCCATTTGCCTCTGGCTTGGGCAGTTCTGCTCTCAAACACGGTCACCAACTCCCTCTGGCCCCAGGGAGACTGAGGGGAAATGATGTTTCACGTGCCCTGATCACATTCCATTACAGCCACACTGTAATTTGTGACGGCAGTTTGTCTCTCTGTCACTCAGGAGCCTGGAAACTCTGTAAAAACTGTGCTGAGGCCTCCATCTCTCCACCCCCACGCCGTTAGGGCTCTGTCAGACGCTAGGCACCGTGGGGCCTGAGAACTTATCAGAGGCCCACGAAAAACTTGAGACCCCAAAACAAAATTATTAGATTCAAAACATGAAGGGAAAACTGTGCAGTAGAAATTAATACACTTTTAATGAAACCTCTACAAAACAAAATATTACATCAACCTCATTAATGGTTTCGTTTAGTATTCACAAAAATTCATAAAATTTTTATTGTACTTAAAAACAAGGGGCGGGTTAGGTTTTCTCACTTCTCGAGAATTCCAGAGTGCCCCCATCACTGCGGAGAAATCAAAGCCAGCCATGAATCGAATGAATCACTTGTAGCCAACTCATTTCAAACGAAAGTTACAAAAATAATCCTTTTCAACAGGAAAAATAGATACTTAATTTGGACTGTGGGGGAATTTCAATACGCTTAATACGTGTGAGGTGGAGCTTCCAAAACCATTGTGCTTGTCTTAGGAAGTCTGAAAACAGTCTTTACGTCTGGCCTAAGGGAAGCAGGAAATAAATTGAATGAATGAATGAATGAATGGCAACCCAAAGTGAATCTGGAAAGTATAAAGGTAGGAGGAAGGGAACAAAACAGGCAGGAGAAATACATGAACTATAAGCCAAAGTTTAAAGACAACAACAAAACTTGGAATGGTGAACACAAAAGACAATATACAGATGATGTGTTATAGAATTGTACCCCTGAAATCTATATAATTTTACTAATCAATACCATCCCACTTAATTCAATTTTAAGAAAAGCTAAAAGAAGGAAACCCAACGAATCCCAGCTGGCTGACAGAGACAGGCGATATCACCCCCTACTGGCTGGAGGAGTTCTATATTGTCCATATCCCCTGGCTTCATTTATTCATCTGTCATTGCTGCTTTTCCAATGCCAAGAACATCAAAGACCCTCGGAATTCCCTCAAAGAGAGAAATCAGTGGTCCTCGATTTCTCTGCCTCTCTTCAGGGAACGGGGCTTAAGAGGAGCTTTATAACCGACTCAGTGTCAGACATCTTGAAATGGATCCAAACCCATCTTGAACTGATTTCTACCTTCCTCCTGAACCACCTCTTGGTTAACATGTCCCATATGTTTCTTTCTCTGCTAGAAAATAGGCTTTACTTTTATTTCAAAAAGCATCATTGAAAAGTCCGAGGTATAGGACTTTGTTCCAAGACAAGCAAGATCTGGGAAGTTCTTCTAAGGAAGCAATCAGAGATAAACAGGAAGATTTATATACAAGATGTTCACTGCAGCATTATTTATAATAGTGAAAGATTAGAAATAGCCTAAATGCCCAGTAAGGGACGCATTAAGTACATTATGATGTACCCACACAATAGAAGACTACACAGCCATTAAAAGTCATGGTTTTGAAGATTATTTTATAGAAATAACCAACCTTTAATGAGCCCTTCCTGGGTGCCATGTTGCATTGTTCGAACTATACACGTCAGTTCATTTCTTCTCACAACAGCCCTGTGAAGGAAATACTCTTTATATTAGCTTCATTTGACACACAAGAAAACTGAGGTGCAAACAAGCCAAGGGGACACAGCTGGAGGTCGGCACGGGACTGGCACCCCAGGATGCACTATTGTGCACTGCCCGATGCTGTCTCTCTCTAGCAGAGCTGCCCCGAAATTCTGAGCCTTGGAGTAGGGGAGGGAGAGGTGACTTCCTCCTCAGGCTGACTGCAAGATATAATGAAGGAGGATGGATCTAAGCGCACCCTGAGGAATGACAAGGTCTTGGCCAGGCAGCTCTAACAAGGGTGTTACTAGAGCAGAGGGGGTCCAAGTGAGATCCCAGAGGTGGTGACATTGGGAGGGGGGAGCTCTGAAAACACTGGAAGGCAGGAACGCCTAGTATATCAGATGCATTATAATTGTCTATTTAAAGTCAATAAATGAACCACAAGGGACTGGGCTGAGGCCCTGGCATGTGTGTCAAGGCAGGGACAGTAATAATTGAGACTGTTAATATTACTGAGTCCGTCTAGACACCATGCTGAGTGCTTTCTCTTGTGTCTCATGAAATGCTGAGGATCTCAACCTCCCATTTCACAGGTGGGAAAACTCAGACTTGGCAAGATTTGAGTAATTTGCCTGAGACTTGCCTGGTGAGTAACAGTGGCTGGAGTTGAACCGGGTGGTGCAGAGGTTGCATGTTTAACCAGTTTATGACACCCCCTCTCCTGGGAGGTGGGCTTCCACAGGAAGGAATAGGAGCCCGCGGTCGCTCCCACCAGCCAGTGCCACAGCCACCCTCCTCGGCTGTGCAGGGAAGGCGTTCTGTATGGGAATTACCGCAGGGCCTCCTGAGTTCATGAAAAGCCCCACGAAGTCCAGCTTTTGGCAGCACACAAGAAGGGAAAACAGAAAGATTCCTCCATGTTTGGGGAAAACAATGAAATCTCTTTTTCTGGTACTTCGAGCAAGGGCTGTGCAAAGTCTGAAGGGAATATGAAACACAGGCGCAGGGCAGACCCACCCAGAAGTCCCGGGCCCTCCTCAGCCAGGCTGCTGGGTCCTGCTGCTTGGCCTCCAGCCCTGGTGACTCAGCTGCTTCCTCCAAGAGCTGCCACCTTCCAGCCGGTCCCTGCACTCTGACGCTGCTCCCCATCCCCAGCCCTGTGGCAGAGTGGCCCAGCCCCCACAATGCCCCTCATCACCACCCCAGAGACTCCTTCTGGCTCCTTCCGAGTTTCTGCCCATGAAGATCGTGCATGGAGATGTTTTTCTGAGTTTTATTTTCACGGTTTTGGTCTCCTTTCCTGAAGAGGTAAATGGAGGTCCCTGTGATCTCTGGCTACTCTGCATTCTGAGGGCCGGTTCACACAAAAGCCCTTGGACTGACACCCTTCCTCCAGGGTCAGGACCTACATAGAATAGATAGCCTTTGGGTGTCAAGCAAGAGCCAGCACCCATTCCCTAACAACTACCCCCAACATACCCACAAGGTGGGCTCTGCCTCCATGCTCTGTAGGAGACGCCCCCTTTTCGGCCACAGTACTGGGGGTGCCAATCGAAGGCCTGGGCTCAGCCAGTTAGATTCCTCCCCACACCTGCCACACCCCCACCCTCCCAGTGGTTAGCAGCAGGATGGAGATTCACATTTGGTGGTGGAAAAAAAAAGAGCCCGGGCAGCTGTGTGCTCCCTGTAACAGAGAGAGCTGACTGGAAGATGGAGAGGAAAAAGAGGAAGAGAAGCCGTGAGAGAGGGGAGAACACGGGTGTGACGTTGCAGTTCCTGGTTCTAGTTCCTCAGAGGTGGGCTGAATTTTTCACCCTTGGGTTTTGTGAAATACCACCCTATCCTTCCCACAGGGTCGTCAATTTGCTTGGGCAAAAAGCTGTCCCTCGAGACTGCTAGAGCAGCCCCAATGAGACCACCACAGCTGGAGAAGGCCATCCCCCAGGCGGCCCATGAAGACCATGGCCTTGCAGGAGAGTTCTCATGGCCTGGGCCTCGTGATCTCTAGGGACAGGGAGGGCTGCCTGGGGAAAGTTGCCCGCTCCTTCCTGGGAAGCTCAACGGCACTCCAGACTTGGGGTATGGTGGCTTAGCCTCAGAATAGCGCCTTTGTGTTGGCGTCTTGGCCTCTGCGACCTGCCCCCTTGGCCCACTCGCAACCAGCCTACTGATGTCAGAGACCGATTATGTCTATCTCTTGTGCTTCTGAATTGTAAATGGCCCCCCATGCATACAGGATTAAAGTCCAAGTCCCCCAACACAGCATTCAAGCTCACTGTCTACCTTCTGTGGACACTGCTTCCCATTTCAGATTTTGTGCCTCAGTTGGATAGAACTGCTCTTTGCTTTTACCTCCATGCATTTGCCCACTCTGTCCCCTCTGCATGCCATTCCCTTTGCTTCCTTCTTTTTCTTGCTAACTGTCAGGAAGGTTCCTAATACTGCACACAGTGCTTCCAGGAAAACTCTAACTTCTGAGCCTGGGCAAAGGGCTTCTCTGGGCTCCCATGTGTCCTGGCCTTATTTAGCCTATCATAACTCAGACTGGACTGCATTGCATTTGGCTGCTTTCTTGACTTTCCACTGCACTGTGGCCTTTCCAAGGGCTGAGATCACAACTTAACTCTCTGGATCTCCCCAGAGCCATGTTCAATATAAATTGGCCTTTCTCTACCTACCTGCCCAATTTTCTGGCTAGTCGTCCCAACCAAGGACACAGATTTCCAAGAAAATGCTCAGATAAATTGTTCTTATTTTAGAATGGAGGAGACTGAAGCTCAGAGAGGCTCATAGTGACCCAAGGTTACAGAGCGAGAAAGGGCCAGGGCCTGAGTTAGAAGCCAAGCCTGTCTGCTTCAAACCCCGTGTTTTCCCCACTACACCCACTACTAAGCAGGCAAACCACCTTGGCCCTGCTCTGTGTCAACACTGCTATGAGTTCACTTAAATGTGCGTGTCTCATGTAGGGCCGTTGGCTTTCCTGGGCTTCATTAAGACTTCAAACCCGCACCCTGGGATCAGAATTTGGAATTCGGGCTGCCACGGTTCACTGATGCCCTCGTGTGGGCAGGTCTCCCACCTCCGCGCCCGTGTGCCTGCTGTTCCTTCTGCTTGGGCTCCCGTGAGGATTCTGTTCCTTGTTCCGGCTCCTTCATCAAGATCCACCTCAAGTGTCCCCTCTACCCGAACTTTCCAGGAGCTCCCTTGGGCTTGCTGCTCATTGCTTCCTTGCTTTATGCCCATCAAAACCATGTTTCTCTGGGGCTGTCTCTAGCTACCATGCTGACTTCATGCCTACCTTTTTGCTCATGTCTTGAAGAAGACAGAGATCACTGTCTTATTCAGCATCTAACCCAGAACCTGGCTTATGATAGGTACTTAATTAAAGTGTTTTAGAAGGGAAAGGGAGGGAAGGGCGGTGTTTGTAAAGCATTTCACTTTGAGAAAGCACACAAGCCCCATGAGGGGGAAATAAGACCTAACCCCACTTAATTCTGCAGCTTCTATCAAAGAGCTGGGGCCATGGTAAAGAATCAGTTGGCAGTTTCTAACCAAATTCTACATACCATAACTTTCCTCTGTATTTGTGCTTATGTTTGTAAAGCACTTTTGCATTCATTGACTTACTGAATTTTCACGGTAATCAAGTTTTTGTAAGATTTTTGCATGGAGGAGCCACTAGAATCAGCACCTAATCCCAAGCCTTACCTGGTGGCAGCCCACCCCACAGGACGGACCTGTGCGCCCAGAGCCCTGCTGCCCCGACACACCTCTGCATATGCTCTGACCGTGTGTTGCCGTATCCGTTACAGGCACCCTTGCCCACTCACGGTTCACACACAGCATGGTTACGTGATGCATAAGGGGGCCGGGAGTCCTTGCCCAGGACGTGGTCCCTGGCTCCCAGGATCATTGGCCCCAATCAGATAGTTCAGATAGCCACCCTTCCCCTTGTAATTCTGTCCAGCAATTCCCTCCCTCCCCAGCCTCTGGCCACAGAGAAGTGTTCATGCCTTCTGAGCTCTTTGTGCCCCAGGGCACAGTGCCAGCCCCTCTCAGATGTGGGCAGAGAGGCACAGCCAGCCCCACATCCCGTTCTGCCTTTCTTCTTAATTAGGCCTCCACAGTACGGCTCAGGCTGTCACCCCAGTCCCTCCGGTTTCCACGAGCCTATCTATGCTGCTGAGCCACCCCATTCGTAACATGAAGTCTGCCGCAGAGGAAACCTGCCAGAGAAAAGATGGGGTCCCGGGGAGCACCCGCCTCTGCCAGGGCCAGTCTCAGGGCCGGGGAAGCAAGGCAGACTAAAATGAAGGGCGGAGGCCCAGAGGGGTGCAGACACCCCCAGGGTGCCTGGGAGGGGCCCTCCCCGGGATCGAGTCCAGTTTGTCTCCTTGCTCCCCTTAGTAAAGAAATGACAATGCTCAAAGCATCCAGCCCTCTTCCTGTAGTTTTGCTCGGAACTCACCCACCCCAGTCACCCTTCCAACATAGCAAAGGTGCAACATGACAAAACTCAGAGGTGGACACCCCACCAGAACTTCCAGCTTTCTCGGCCCCACAGAGACGAAACCTTCAGTCAACCTCCTCTTCTTTCAAGAGAGAGAGAGTAGAGTGGATACCAGCAGAGGGGCTGGGGGGCTTGCCAGTTTCGACCTGGGCTTAACCCCTGGCTTTGCCACCAGATTACTGTGCTTCCTTGGGCAGGTGGCCCCATCCGTCTGGGCTTCAGGTACCCCCCTCCCAGGGAGGGTGACAGCTGCCTTGACCTATACTGTCCTCTTTTCTTGTAGTCCCCACAATACCCAGAAAGCACAGTGGTGGCGTAGGAGTAAGCTTAGGACATGGACATTAAAGCTCCTCCCTTGTGGCAAAAATAACAAAAGAACGACAATAACAGCAATATTTCTATTTCATGAGTGTTTGATCTGTGCCAGGCACCATCTGAGGCACGTAACCTTCATCGCAGTGCTAAGAGGTAGATGTCATCATTGTCCCCATTTTCGAGATGGAAAGTGAAGCTCAGATACACCAAGCTAGAAAGAGACAGAAGCAAGATTTGAAACTGGGCAGTTTGTCTGTGGAACAAGGACACTTGAGAACTCCGTTCTTCTCTGCATCAGCCTGACCAGCTCAGCTTTCCCTTCCCCAGAGAACATTTATAAAGTTTGATCACATACTTGGGCATAAAGAAAAAAAAGTTTTTAATTTAAAATTAGAGATTTTACAGGCCACAATCTATTACTGTAATCCTGCAATTTTAAATTTAAAAAAAATGTGACTGAAAGTATTCTTAACCACTTGGAAATGAATAAATACTTCTAGATAACCCCTGGATCAAAAGAAATATTAAAACTGAAATTAAAAATCATCTAGAAACAGATGAAAGGGGGAACGTTTTATTTCAAAACCTATGGGATCCCGAGAAAAGCTCAACACGGGGGGAAAATGCTTTCATCATTAAAGAAGAAAGCCGAAAAATAAAAGAGCTGAATGTACATCACAAGAAATCAGAAAACCCAGAAAAGAAAGTATGAAATGGGAAATAATCAGTAGCTGCAATTAATAACAGAAAATAAGAGAAAGGGGAAAAGTACACAGATTCTTTGAAACCAGAATTGGCTCCCAAGGCTTGTGGTGCTGCCGCCCCCGGCAGAGGCCTCAGGTTCCAGGAGGTCGTGTGTGAGGCCTCCCCTCAGTGACAGGGCTCCTGCCCTTCCGTTGGTCACCTGACCCCAGGGCGGGTGGCTTCCCTCTCAGGATATCACATTTCACTATCCAGCCTCCCACTGGAGTCTTGGGCATTCCCTCCCCGCTGCTCCATCGAGGCTTATTAGGCAAACGAGTCCGTTTTGTGTTTTTCAGCAATGAAAGCTGCTGTGGTTTTGTTTTCTCTCTGTTGCCAGGAGTCAGGAGGAAGTCTGTGGTTAGACACTTGGGGTGGAGACTACACAAACACAGCGTCTAGAAATGGGCTTCTCAGATTCAGCTCTCCCGGCCCCAGTGAATAGGCTAATGAAACTGAACAAAGGGGAAAGGCCGAGGGGGTGGGAGGGGAATGGGAAGGGAGGGAGGGAGGAAAGGGGGGGAGGGGGAGAGAGCGAGACCACTGAACTTCTATCTGCTTGGTCTTCATGGCTGCAGTGGCACTCACCTTCCCCCTTGTCCTCGGCTTGCCTCTGTTTCCCATTCTGACAGCAGGACACTGTGGCTTCTTCTTGTCTTCAAAGGGTGAGGCAACCCAAGCCACTTCACTCAAACCCAGAAATGAATGCAAAAGAGCCCTGTGATTCAGTGCCTGTCTGGGGAACGGAGCTGGGCAGGCCCCGCCGGCCGCCACCTCTGTGGGTCCCAGCTTCTCCTTCTTTTCCATCCAAACTCCAGCTGTGTGCAGGGTGGTAGCGAGAGGCTCACATGTGCAGTGCCCCCCACCACTGCCCCCGTGTTGCCAAAGGGGGGCCATTTGATTATTTATAGTTCGGGCCAATGAGCTATTCAATAAACCTTTCACATTCCTCATCTTGGTGCCAACTCTTCCGCCTTCTCCTTTCTTTTTCCTCCCTGGAACTTGAACACAAAACCTGGACGTGCAGCAGCCACCTGTGTTCCTAAGGTTGCTTCATGAAGATAAAATTAGAGCAGAAGCCTTGGCTGGTGTAGCTCAGTGGATTGAGCACGGGCCTGTGAACCAGACTCTCATGGTTCGATTCCCAGTCAGGGCACATGCCTGGGTTGCAGGCCAGTTTCCAGCAGGGGGGCACATGAGAGGCAACCATACATTGATATTTCGCTCCCTCTCTCCTTCCCTCCCCCTCTAAAGATAAATAAATAAAATCTTTTTAAAAATTAGAGCAGAAAAACAGATAGGCCAGGCCCTCTGTGGTATGACTGTACCACCTCCGGCCCACCTTGGACTCCCTCTGTCCTGAGAAAAAATGGAGCTTCATCTGGTAACCAACCCACTGTAGCTATTCCTCTGCCATTTGCGGCCAAAGGCCTTTCTACTTGAAACAAAAAAACTTGCCTTTTTAAGGTTTTCAGAACATTTCTTACTGGGTCCTCACCAAAAGTCCTCAAAGTAAATCAACGTCTTCCCTCCCATTTTCGGATGAGAAGACTGAGGTTCCACAGACGTGAAGTGGGTCAGAGTCAGGTCCTGAGCTCCAGGACACTGCCCCGCTCCACTGCTTTTCCCGAGAAACCCTGTTTGCCTGTCCCCTCCTTGCAGTTCCCCTCACACGATGTCACACGCAGAGAGCGAAAGCTACTCAGGAGCCAAGTTGTGTGTGAACTGACTTCAGTTCCAGCTTCTAGCGCCAGGTGTATGCATGCTCATTTATTTTAAAAGCTGTCACTATGAGTCAAAGGGTCTGGGTTCTAGTTCTGGACCTCCCCTTTACTTGGTATGTGATCGTGGTGGAAAAAAACAATCTCTGACAATTGCCCTGCCCATCTATAAAATAGGAATGGCAGTTCTTCTCCCCTGAGGCTGCAAAATCAATCCAGAGGTGGGTGGCAATGTCCGATGGACAACACCAGGCTTGAGCCTGGCACCTCTGAGTGCTCGGGGCATCCGCGGGCACACTGTGTGCATGTTAAAGCACCGAGGCTCTTACTGTGGGGCTGTTATCAGGACGTCGCCTGTCTCAGAGACGTGACTCCTCCCTCAGCTCAGCCTCCCTGTGGCTTTGCCTGTCTTTGTGACCATTTGTCATCATCTGTCAACCTCGGGAGAGCTGAGAACTTTGACCCCACGACACTATACCTTTAAGAAAGAATAATGTCAGTGTTACGATACTTTCTCGTTCATTAACCCAGGCTGTCTTATTCCATAAGTTCTTTACTTTCTCAGTGGCCAAAATGTATCTTTTCATCCACTTTGAAAAAAAAAGTCTAGACTCTATCTTGGCTACTCTCAGGGCTAAATAGGACTTAAAAATCATCTGGCCCTTTCTGCCCCTCCCAGCCCAGCCCTTCCCCACCCAGGGCCGCCATCCCATCACCTCGGTCGCTACTCCTCTACATCGTCAGGGGACATCTAATCTCCTTTTGCTCACCTTAGAGACAAAGAGTTTATGGCTTTCCAAGGGAGTCCAGTGCACCTCTGCACATTCTGTTAGAACGTTCTTCCTCCAACAGACACTCCTTGGCAGACATAAGGATGTATTCCTGGCAAACCTCTAACACTGCGAACACTTGACTGTGTAGGATGGTGGCTGGCAGAGTCTAGGGGCCGAAGGACCCCATGTGAGATATTACTGAACAGGAAATGCCATCTGTACTAGGAGATAATGACAGCAAAAGAAAGCATCAATCTGCTGCCCCGGTGGCTCCAGAGACAGCGTTCTCCTTCATGGTATTAAAGGAGTCAAGAATAGCAATTATTCACTTATGCTGTTCAGTTATAGCGATTATGGCACGCTGGGTATTCACTGGAATGGGCCAGGCTATACCGAAGTAACAACATGGAAATCTCAAGGGACTAGTATAATAGAAGTTCACTTCCTGCTCATATAAGGCACGATGTGAGTTGGGAGACCGTTGCCCATTTTGCATGCGACCTGAAACACAGGACCTTCAAAGTCACTACAGCAAAGAGGGAAGGAGGAGGCTTATCAGCTCTTAACTGCCTCAGGCTCAGCCTATTGTCAGAACAAGCCTGGGGCCCCCACCAGCCCCACGGGAGGCAGGAAGTGGGGTGGAACACATGAGAAATGTGGTGAGCGCTGTCTCTCCCACAGTCTGCCTTCTCCCAGGCCTTTCGGGGGATTCATTGAAGAATCAAAAGTCAGCTCCATAAAGAGGAGGAGCCCAAGGTAATGGAAATGTACTGTGCACGGTGGTGGGGGCCTTGCAGGTGAAGAAGGGTCCCTGCCTGCTGCTGTTCACGGCAACTACCTGTCACATGGCCGTCTGTGGTGGGGCTGGCATGCCTGTGCGGCCAGGCTTCTCCACCCACAGTGACCATGTGCTACCACGGTGAGGACAAGCTTGTAAACAGTGCTCTCAGCCTCCCTCTCACCCTCCTCCCGTCACCATGTCTTCCACCCATGCCACCGTCCCCAAAATATGGTCCTTGTCCACCCCGCTTCTCCTCACCCAGCTCCAGAAGGAGAGTTCCGTCTTGGCCATTCCAGTTCTTGGGAGAGTATAGAGGGGCAGGCAGCACTGCAGGGACAGGAGGAAAAGTAGGGGGACCCTGGCTTGCTGAATCAGTTCCAGGGTCCCCCTTTGTAGGGAGGAATTTGGGTCAGCAGTAAAGTGGAAAGAAACTTGGAGAAAAATGAAGAGGGGGAGAACAAGGAGGGACAAAAAAACCATGATGCAGATATGGAGTCTGTCTGTCTAATGGAGGTGTGGAAGGACAAAAGCAAGATGGCATTCCAGGTGGACAGGAGGTTGGGAGGGCTTGGATGGGGGCGGAGGGGTCATAGAGTGAAAGGTTCTAGGGAGGATTTGAAGAACAAGATAATGGGGTAGAAAAGTGAAAGGGAACGTCATCTTTTTTCCTCTCTTTGAAAGATGTACAGAAAGATCTCTTACTTTCTTCTGCTCGTTGGATTGTGCTTCTTTGAATGTGACAATGCAGAGCCTGAGTCACAAGGTATCTCCACATTTACTGAAGTGACATTAATAAAAAAATCAGAACTCAGTGAGTAGCATATTCCCAAAGCAGGTAAGGCAAACACACAAGAGTCCAGAAGGGGCTACAATTGCTCAGAAATATGTCAATGCACTTGGGTAATGACAAAGGGTGAGAATACTGATGCAGCCCCCGCAGCATGAGGAGCCCCCTGCCACTCCAGCAGCCGTGTCTGAAGGCCTGCAGGCTGGCAGTGCCCCTTGCCCTCTGGGGTGTCCAGGCCTGAATTCTATGTCTTGAGTGCAGCTGGCTTAGAAGTATCTTCTCCCTCCTCTGCTCATGGTACCTCCTCCATGGAGGCTAAGGTGGGTAGCTTTGCTGGCTGCTACCTCCCACTATTGACTCATATGAGACTTCCTGTCTTCTAAAACCCCAAATCTTTCACTCGTGCTGTTGACCAGGTATCCCACATCCTGTATGTGTCTGGTAGGTATTCTGAATGCCAGGGCAAGCAAAGGTCTCGACCGCCTTTCATCTTGGTTCGCGTTCATTTTGGGCCCAATGTGAATTTCAGTCCTTGTGAGGCATTTGGGATCCTTCCCTCCCTGCGTCATCCACCCTTCCCACTTTCCCACACGGCCCTCAGTGACCAGGCAGCTCAGTGCCGTGGGGGGATCCGTGCCCAGACTCTGGAGTCAGATCTACCTGGGTTTCAAATCTTATTGCAGCAATGACTGTGGGACCTTGGGCAAGGTCACTCTCCCTCTCCTGGTCCACAAAGGAATGATACAACCTATCTTACAGATATGCTGTGGGGGTAAATGAAATGATCTATAAACAATCTGTGTAAAATACTTGCCGTGGTTGCTGACACAAGAAACTCTCAGTAAATATGGACTCTCTTCCTGCTCCTATACTCCCCTTCTAGTCATTGACAAAACTGCTGAAAACGATGTGGTAAAAGACAGGGTCCCTCCACATACCCCCATCCAGGCTGGTCGAGTAGGCTGATGAGGCTCCATTCATCCATTCCCATTGAACATGTGGATATACTGCGGCAAAGAAGGTAACTTCTTTATGAATTTCAAAACTAACACCTAAGATTTCCAAGACATTTCCCATCTATTGCTAGCACAGGACCCTCAATCTGTGGGTTACTCTCAGTCCTTCAAAAGCGGCCTGACTAGACCAAAGTGGCCCAAGAGCCTTTTTGGATGCACAGAGACCAAATGACTCCTTTTGGCCCTGCCAACGCTGCCGAGAAAAACCCAGCCACCTGCAGTGTAGAAAGCTGCTCTTTCCCTGAGGCGCAGTGCTCCCCACACTAGCTTCTCCCCAGCTCCAGGAGCTCTTCAGATCTGCTGAGGGAATAGCATCAGCAGCCTGCCCACCCAGTCATAATCGACAGTCACATAATTGACAGGCCACCCTGACCTTGATCTTGAGCCCCACGTCTGGGCTGGCAATGCAGAAAAAAAGCACTAGACTTGGAATAAGACAGGCCTGAGTTCAATTCCTACTCTTTCTCTTTCGAAAGCTAACAGCCTCAGGCAAGTCACATACCCTCTAAGATGAGATCTGCAAAACTGAAAATTGGGATGATAGAAGCTGCCTCATAGGTGGTTGAGGAAGTTATGGGGAAGGGTCTGGCTCCCCGTAACCTTGACTTCCCTCTCACCTCACTTTCCTCTCTGCCTCAATTCCTCCAAAATGTTAGATTCTCTTTTCTTCTAATTTTTATCCCGCAGGGCACAGCAAATGAAAAATGAAAATAGTTGGCCATCAGGAGAATTGACTTTGAGTCCAGCCAACTCTCAACAAGGCTATCCAGTCACATAAACCATACCTGCGTTTCTTTAAAATGAGAGGGCTGAATTAGATATTGGTAATCTCAGCCTCCACTGATTGCGTGCCTGCTATGTGCCAGTCACATCACACATGTCACGTATTTGCCACACCCCCCAAGAGGCTTTGCTTTATGAGCGGGAGCAGGGTAACTCCAGAGTATGGGCTGTGAGCCAAAGCTGCTCCCCTCATGTCCCTGCTCTCCATTCAGCTGCTTTTTGATTTAAGACAAGTAACTGAACCTCTCCATGCCTCAGTTTCCTTTCTCCAAACTAGGATGGTTATGAAGATTAAATCAGAACCTCCACACAGGCCTGGCACCCAGGGTTTGGCACTGATTCCTACAGAACATTGTCTTTCTATGGGACTCTGGGGGGGCCTTCAGGAACCTCTGGAGTTGGACTGGTGCCCAGGAAGAGAGGACGTGAAGGGAGAGGTATGAGATCCTGGGGAACTGAAGCTTCCCCTGTGCATAGCAGATACGGAGACCCAAACAGGCGTGCCCATGGAGAACGCCCCCCCACACACAACACACACACATCTCCTCACTACAGAAAGTGTTTCCCCAGCTCCATCAGCCCCAAGGTTCCATCCCAGAGCCCAGGGCTACTACAAACAGAACTTTGAACCAAGATCCCATCGACACACTTGCCTGGGCCTCAGCCTCTTCTGGGTGCTGTTGCACACAGGAGAATTCTCTTCAGCGCCACATTTATTGAGAACCTGCTGCTACATGCCAGGCCCTCTGTGACCCAGGGTCACCAGACTTAGACATAAGATTGGCTCATGATGAAGTATAACGTACAGACAAGTTTGATATCTTACCAGTACAGAGACATGAGCTGAGTCATAGAGTTTTTAAGAATTTTTACCAAGACTCTTAAGGGCAGAGAATAGCTTTCCCAGGCAGGAGAAGCAACTGAAGTCCCTGACATCTTTGCTACCTGGAGCTGGGTGGTGGGGAGGACAATGACAAGCAATTAGGCTGGGATTAAACTAAGCAAAAGCCTTTGACCTGATCTTATATCATTGGGAAGACACTGAAGGACACTAAATGGGTAGAAAGGAAGCAGAGAGAGTCTTGAATTAGATACTTGGGAAGATTTCCTGGAGGAGATCAAGCCCTTAAGCCACAGCCAGGACTTTGGGAGGTGAAGACAGAAAGGAAAGGCCTTCTAGTGAAAGGGCGAAGGTAAGCCAGGGCATGAAAGAGCAGGCATAAAACTATCTGGGCAACAGCCAGGGGCAGCAAGGGACAGCAGGACAGAGGTCCCAAGAGAAAACAGTAGGTAAGGGCCACGGAAGGTCAGAAAAGGGAGAGAACTTTGGGCTGATAGAGTTGGAAAAAGCCTTATAAAAAAGAATGAATCATTCAGTCTATGAGTAGGCCTTGAGTTGAACCACCAAGTGTAACAGGTTTGAGTGAGCATAGGGTTTATACCGAGGAGGCTGCTCCTGCCTTTTTCCACCCACATCCCCTCCTTGTGACCTTCCATCACACCCTCCATAAAACCCACCCGTCTGGAGTCCCACCTCTTTGGAACCCCATTAGAAACCCCAAAGTTAATCTTCTGAGCTGATCAAAATCCTAGATTCTACATAACCTAAGCACTTAACTTTACATTTGAGAAAACAGAAGCTCAGAGATGGGAAGCAACTTATTCAAGGTCATATTGTGACACTCTCTAGTGTCAGAGCCAGAACTAGCACCAGGGATCTCAAGCTCTCTGCCTCTTACACATCAACTATCAGGAGTTCAAGGAATTCTCCAACCCAAAGGCGTGTCTTTTACCACTGAGATTACTTGAAGTTTCAATTGCTCTGCAGCACCCAAAGCAATAAATTGATGATGTTTATGCTTCAAGTGATGTGAGCAGGTCTGGGGAAAAACATGGACATTGCAGTTCCACAGACAGGCCAGTGGGTAAATAACCTCCACCTAAATCTGAAACTGCCTGAGCCCTGAGCACAGAGCAAGGTCTACTTAGTGGTGAGGAACTGAGAGTTTCACCTACTTTGTTTCAATTTCCATAGAAACCTCATGGGAAAGATAAGATGAACCCCATTTGGCAGAAACTGAGGTTTCAGGAGGGCAAGACATTTCCAAAGGCATGAAGGTGACAGAATCGACAACTGCCCCCCAGCCACTCCCTCCTGGCAAGAGAACACCATCTCCAGCAGCTTCCCCCATCTGGTACCCTTCCTTCAGGGGCCTGTGCAACCCCACAGGGGAAGAGCTGCCCTTCTCCAGGTCCATAACAGCCCATTAGGAAGCCTCTGTTTAATAAACCATCAATGTTAAATTATTGAAGGGATAAGAAAGTGCTGTGAAGAGTCAGGTCGACAAGAGTAGGGAGGGGATGAGCAATAAAAGAATATTAATTGAATGTCCACGAGCAAGGCATTCTCTTGGGTGTACTATATGATTTTTATAGCGACCTCACAATAACCCATATCCCCCTATTTTACAGAGGAGGAAACAAGCTCAGAGAGGTTGGTTGACTGCCAGGGATAAACAGCCATTGAGTGAAGTCTAACTTGCATCAGGCTGGCTCTTTCCTTGGCACCATGCTGCCCCCAGAGAAGGTGGGGTGGAGGAAATGGACTGAGAGGAGCTGAGGTGACGGAAGCCAAGGCAGGGAAAGCTAAGGCAGGTCAGCTAGAGGGAACTGGTGAGTGCCCCAGCTACTCTCAGAAGTGTCACTTTCCTGCTCACAAACTTTATCACCCTTTTTAACATGAAGTTGACCTCTGGAGGCAGGGAGGCTGATAGTGAAAGAGAAACTGAGCAAACTCTCTTCCAGTTATCCATTCTAGCTACTGCCCTTCGCAGCTGTCCTAGACAGTCAGTGCTCACTGCTCTTGGCTGGAAATGCCCATGCAGATGCTGCAAATGCTTTCAAGATGCTCATGTGGGAATAGAAGAACAAGGAAGAGTAGAGCTAAGGTGTCGAGGTCTCTTAACCAGACATTGGAATCCATGATTCTCAAGTCTTTAGGAAGTATCAGATTTAATTTACCAAGAAAAGTCTGCTGTCCACATGACCCTTTGAGGCACTCCACTGGGGAGTGACAGCTAGCACCACAGTCCCTCCCGCAGGCCCCTGGCTGCTCTGGGCTCCAGGGGGAGAGCTGTGGGTACAATCAGCCAGGCAGCTGGGTGTCCTCCTCGGGGGCTCCTAGTCTTGTAATCCAGGAGGGAAAACCCCACGCGTTGAAGGCTTTGCCAGCTGCCAAGATGAAGAACAGGGAACAAATCTGGGGGACAGGGAAGGCTGTCCCCCTGCCCTCTGAACACTCCTCCAGGGGAAATCACCAGCTCCTACCCAGGGTAGCATGCAGAGCTTGCCCGCAATATATGCTCAATAAATATTGGTTGAATGTCTGAGCAAATGAATAACCTGATTCCCCAATTACCTTAGTTAGCTTGGGCTGCTCTAACAAAATACCATAGACTAAGTGGCTCAAACCACAGGAATTTATTTTCTCACAGCTCTAGAGGCTGGAAGTCCAAGGTCAGGGTGTCAGTATAATCAGGTTCTGGAGAGAGTGCACCTCCTGGCTTACAGATGGCCTTTCCTCGTTGTGGTATGTGCATGGAGAGAGACACCTCTCTCTAGTTCTCTTTTTATGAGGCCACAGACCTATTGGATTAGGGCCCCACCTTTTGACCTCACTTAACCTTAATTACCTCCTAAAAAGAGTATCCCTAGATGCAGTCCCTTGAGGCTTAGGGCTTCCGCATACAATTGTTGAAGGACATATAACACAATTGTTGAGGAATATAATTCAATCCATAGTACCAACCAAGAAAATAATTTAATAAGGACATCATAAAAGGCCTTCAGCATTTAGCTTTCCCATTTAGCAAACCTAGCAAAGGCATCACTTTTCTTGCTCTACCTGAAAACCCTTTAAGAAATAGTTTTGCTTTCTTACAGCTGCCATAACTAAGCCAGGCCTCTGCAGAGCCTATTAGGTTAGTACTGTTTGTGGCTGGTGGTGGGAACCTGGAGTTGGCAGCAGGCTTCCTGCAGAAGAGCCTGTGAGGAATTAGGGAGGACTGCCCTGGGCTGCCCGAGAGCCCTGACCTTTGTCCCTTGTCTGCTGGTCTGCTGTGAAGCCCTGAGACCACTCCCCTCTGTGGGCTTCCATTCCACATAATGCAAATGACGGGGTAGAACAATGACTTCTAAGAACTTCCCACTATGCATGCTTTACCTAGTCTTAGGGAAAAGCAGATTCAGGGAGTCAAAAGCATATTAGAAGTTAAGCTAATGAAGAATCTCAGCTTCACTGACAATGGCTGAAATATCTTGGGAAAATAACTTAATCTCTGAATTTCACCATCTGAAGATTAGGGTTATAACAATTACGTCCTCTGTGGGCTTTCCTGCCCATGGCCTTTGCCTGTGACTTTGTAATTCCTGTAGAGTCTAACCTCCTCTTTGATTCAGAGTTAGGCCATGTCACTTGATTTGGCTAATGGGTTGTTAGGAAATGCAAGGCATGCAGAAGCTTGGGAAAGCACTTGAAAGGCTGGGTTCACTTACTTTTACACTCTGTCTTTACCATGAGAATTTGCCTGGGTTAACCTGGTGAAGGATGAGAAGCCTGCGGAATGAAGCAAATTGCCCCAGTTGTTTCAGATGAGGTCAGCCAAGATCTACCAACAGCTAGCCTATCCCCAGACCATTAAAGGGCTCAGCCAAGGCCAGAAGGAGCTCCCAGCTGATTCATTACATCAAGAAGCTAAAAGATGCTGATTGGTTTAAGCCACTGACTTTGGGGTGGTTTGCTGTGCACTATGATTTTGGCAATCAATGACTGACAGGATCACAAAACAGCACAGACTAGGTACCCAATACACGTTTATTCACTCCATCACTCTACCCACCCCCATACCTTCAGATGCAAACTTAGAGATCGCTGGGAGACATCAGCTGTGGTCCTGGTGGATGTTAAACTTCCATCTCATTGTTACGTCTGCTTCAGATTGATTACAGACACCGACTGCTCAATTTTGATTAAATACTAAATCATAAGCTGCTTACAAAATGCCTGCAAAAAGCTGACATTTGTGAAGTCCAATAAACTACTTGTAAGAATAGGAGTGCTAGATTGGGGGAAAAAAATCTTCTTCCAAACAAACATCAGTTGACAGCAGACAGATGGTCAGAATCCCTTACTTGTAAACTAGAAAAATTAAGATTTGGCAAGAGTTGTCTGAAAATAACTCGCAAACATCAAAGTTTCCCCCTTTCTATGCTGGTGTTTTTCTGGGCCCGACTTCAATATTTTCACAGGCTACTGCACGGAAAAGGTGTTGCGGGCCTCCGCATTGCTGGCAAGGAAATACTAAGAAATACCAGCAACGATTTATAGGAAGTACGGCTGCCAACATCCCAAAGAGTAAGCGTTTAGCAGCCAGCAACTGCACATTCCCATAAATCCCCATAACTCAGCATCAGGGCTTCCCTTAATCTGCTGAGGTGTGAGGGAAAAGGATCAGCTTTCACGGGGGTGACTGTGAATTTATCGTATGGGGCCAGCAGCAGTCTTAATAGAAATGGAATCCAGTCTTAAAAGCATAGGGCGGACTCTCCTCACCTTTGTTAAATAAAAGAGTGGGGGTGCTAAGAGGGGCTCTGGCTTGGGCTCAGAGAAGCCCCACAGGTCCAAAAGAGACGCAGGCTTTGGCTGCCTGGTTCTCTTTTCTTCCTGACCTCTGCATGACCTCAGAAGTTCCCAGAGAGTGAGCGTGTGTGCTGATGAGGTGGGGTGTGTGCTTGTTTGGCTATGCACAAGGATCAGCAACTGACATCACTCCAAAGATGGCCTGTGTGTCTCCCCTTGGTGGCATTTGGTCCTGCTGTCTCAGTTACACAGCTTGCATACAAGCCCATGACCTTATGAATCACAGAATTGGGGGCCCCTGCTAGGAGAGCAAGCATGTCCTCTGGTAGAAAGATTGTAGACTTTGAGCTTGGGAACCAGACCCAACCATTTCTGCCATGTCTCAGCTTCATGGAAGGACCTTTAGCGCAGACAGGCTGTGGAAGAACAAAACTCAGAAGCAGATTATTGCTATGTACAGTGAGTGCAATCATTGGGTATGTCCAGGGCATTATAGGAACACAGAGGTTTCCTGGCCCAGTCTGCAGTGACTTCCTGGAAGAAGTGATGTCTGAATTGAGTATTAAAAATTGAATAGGAATTAACCAGCAGGAAAGTATAGGGAAGGTCATTGCAAAAAGGGAAGACCAAGTGAGCAACTTATTGCCAATCAGCTTCTGATTGAACTCCGCTGGTGATGGATGTTTGCTAGGTGTTCTATCTGAACCCCTTCAGTGACTCACACAGCCCATTGAAGAGCCCATTTTCACTAAGACAGCTCAGGCCACCATAAAGTCCTTTTCCATAGGGAGTCTCCTTGTGGCTTTCTCCAGTTGGCCCTATTCTCCACACAGGACACAGACTGGAGGCAGCTTTTGTATCAGACAGTGATTGTGCATCGGGGAGTGGAGTCTGAACCATGTTATCTCCTTTCCTTACCTTGATCATGGCCCAACATTCCAGGATAGTGGGGGCCAGAGCCCCAGAGAAGCTCAGTGAACCTATCTGGAACAGATAGGTGACCTTGGGATTGGAGTTGAACTTTAGGGTTGAGAGCCTCGCTCAGGGTGGAGGGTCTGACTCAGCGCTTCCTGCAAGGGCCCAACAACACTGAAGTCCAAAGCCCCCAGTCAGCAAACAGAGTCCACGCCTCTTCAAGTTGATTGCCAAGAAGAAGAGAGGCAGTGAGGGAGAGCGCCTCACCCAGAACGTTCAGGTGCAGGTTCCAGCCGAACTATTGGGAATCCCCAGGGCATCTCGCCTTAATGAGCAAGGGTGGGCCACCTGTTTTGGAGTAAACACACAGCAAGCATTTAGAGCACAGGTGGCAAACACAAGGCCCGCAGGCCGAATCCGGCCCTCCACCTTGTTTTATCCTGCCTGGCACCTTGTTTCTACCTGGCTGCAGCACCGAGCTCTCGCTTAACTGTGAAGGAGTAGTTACATTTATACAGTCCTAAAGTTACATTTGGCCCTGTGAAGGCAACAGCAAGGCTGATGTGGCCCCCGGTGAAAATGAGTTTGACAGCCCTGACTTAGAGGCATACTGCCCCACAGGAAGGGCTCACAAGTGTTCGCTATCCCCATTATTAACTCTCAGGTGTGGAGGAGGCAAACCTGTGTGACTTAAGGGTACTCAAAACAATGGCCTGCTCTAAACTGTCTCCCCTACCTTCCTGCCACAGACGGAACCTCACTGTGAGCTGTCTCCTTGTACAACACAAATGACAAATGTAACCCGCAGAGCCAACTCAGAGCATCAGATTTCTCCCTCAGACCATAGAAACACCTCACTCATAGTGCTTAACTCCTATGGCAATTAGAGGAGTTGATCAATATAAAAGCACTTAGAAGAGTGCTTGGCATGCAACATCTGTTTGTTACATCATCATTATCACTATTGTTATTATTATTACTACTATCATAAATGAATGTAGAAAAACTTTACACTGTGTGATATAGCAGAGCGCTCCCTATGATTTACTTTTTTTACCACGTCTGTGAAAGACAGTGAAATATGGCTCTATGGAAAAACAGCGTGTCCTCACCTCATGCCATTCATGCCTTAGCTCCGACTTGATGGCCACTGGAATCAACGGCCTCTTCTTTGCTTTCCCAAATGAGAGTTTCCCACTGTTCCTCAAAGCAGTGACAGAAGAGAGCACCACTTGGTGCCAGGGGACTTGCATTTGAACCCCAGCTCCACGCAGTGCTAGGCTCTGTCCCCCACCCCAGAGCGTCTCCTCCGCCTCCTGTGTGAAGTGACAGTGGGTAGACGTGGCCACAATAATATTTAAAACTTACATACTGCAATTCACCTTCCGAATCCCTCAGTAATGTTTGCTAATTAATCATCCTGTGTACTGCATTCTAAATTAATTAAATTAAAAGTAATTAAATCCAGGGAATTGAAATTAGTCTAATTAGATTAGAAGCACACCAGTGACTGTGGTGACGGGTGCCATGTAAATTGGCCAATTTCAGTGTAAAAAAGATAAACTTAGATTACAGACAGGCTGTTAGAAGGGGGAGGCCAGCCTTACAAAGAATGATCGAGGTCGACGCAATAATGTTATCAGTGAGAATAACAGTGACAACGATGGCAAGTGCTGCATTCATCAGGGTTTCCCTGTGTGGCGCCTGCCTAGTCAAATCCCCACAAAGCCCCTCCCAAGTAGGTACTGCTCTCCCTCCTTGACAGGTGGGCAAACGAAGCTGTTCTATGTGGAGGATCATGGCAGAAACACTCATGGTTCGACCCCGGAGACCCCTCCTAACCCTCTCCAGCCAGCCTCCCTGACCTGTATGTAGAGTTGACTCCAGGGACTGAAGACAGGAGTGTTGGGTGGTGACCATCACGCACACCAGCCAGCAAAGGGTACCCTCAGACTTTCATCCTCCTGTGAGGCACATGACAGATGATGGTCACATGCTCACCACACCCAAGTGTGGTCCAGACCAGACAAGCTGTCAAGACTGTGGGGTGTCCGAGCCTTACTCTACTTGCAAGCTAACAAGTAGGCTGGCCATACTCTCATGGCAGCGGCAGAAGACGCAGGCAACCGGGTCAGAAAAAAAGGATTTCATTACTCATAGAAATGGCAAGACCCGGAATAGTAGCATTTTCTTGCCTTGGTTTCCCAAGCTCCGAATCCCACAGGGCAATGCAGAAAGAGCCAGATGACACCAGCACACACGGTGGGTTGCATGACAGAGGAGGAACTCCCAGCGCAGGGAAGATGAATCTTTCATAAGGAACGGTGAGACCGCCTGCCCTCTGCTCCGGAGGGGGACACTCCCCTCTGAGGCTGTTTGCTGTACTGTGTTCTTGCAAAGATCATCAGGAATGAAGGCAGTGGTCTCCTGACAATGCACACCCCTCGTTTTCAGTCACGGCTTCTGGCAAATTTTCCCTTGAGTATATATACCACTCTACCAGATACTCTGACTAATTCGGCTGCCAAAAAATAGAACCAAATCTGTTCTGTTATTCTCATGTGACATTTAATTAAGGCAACTACCAGTAGGACTCTCTAAGCAGTAGAATGAGACCAACCTGCGGTACCGACCTCAGCCATGCTCCCCCCAAAGCCCTGACCCAGCCATCTCAACAGCGGCCTTGAGTAGAGGGGTCTACCTGGGAAAGCCAGGGGAGTCTGCCTTCCATTTCTGTACTGGTCTTTGCACATGGCCTAAGGCAGTGATCCAGGTAGAGGATGTATTAGGGACAGCACAGGCTCCATCTGGGTCTGCCAGGAAATAGTGTAGGGCAATTTCATGATCTCTAAGAGCCCTGGTCAATGAGCTGAGGCCAACATGAGTACCTTCCAGGGCTCAAGTAAAGTCGGGGACAAATTTTCTTGTTCCACCTTTTCTAAGTGGAAGACCCTTATTATGGGGACAACTGGTCATAGTGTGCACAAGTAATCAGTCAGTTATCCCTTTGGGAAGCTCCCCTCAGTAGCTGCTGTCTTCTGGGGACTCAGTGATCTACTTGTGGTGCTTTCTTAAACATGTAAAGGTGTCTTATGATGACTCCTAAGGCACAGGTCAGCACGTTTGCAGAAGGGAAACAAGTTACTATCTGGCTTCCACATAAGAGGTGTACTCCAAAGGGTGCACATGGAGCTCCTAGAAAGAAAATGTTCTTTGTCATTGTTGGGGGCCCCCGGGAAGGGCCTGCAATAGTCAGGGCGCATAGGTTGACAGTGCTTCCAGCAGCTCCTCAGTGGTGTGAGGCTCCCAGTTCAGTCAGGATAGTTGAGCCTAGTCCAGTCCATGGTTTTGGAAAGACTGCCTGACAGTAGCCCCTCCACCTTGTTCTGTGTGTGTCCACAGCCCTATCTGGGTGACATTCACCTGCCCTGTGGAATGACTGAGTCACAGCTGTGATAACGGGGGTAGGGAAGATATCCAGAGTGGCTGACAGGTGTTTTGTGGGGAGGGTGGGGAGCTGGGACCACCCCTGCTGTTCCTGTAGACTTCTCAGTAAAATTAAGGGCATTGGAGACCAAATCATGCTTAAAGCTGGTCAACAGGGGATGGCAGACCCAGCAGTCCATTAAACTGAAGGCACTCACCAGTTTGGGAAAACTGCACAGGGCATTTTCTTTAGTCTCCAGGGGTGGCTCTGAATGATAAAGCTCATTAACATCCCTCTCTCTCTGCTACTTCTGTGTACAAATCGAAGGCTCCCTCCCCAGGGGCCAGCTCCACTGATATTCCGGTAGATAGACATCTCTGCTTTCTCAACAGTCTCCTACTCATACTCAGACCATTAGTCCAGAAGGTTCAGGTGCGAAGGTGACAAGAGCATTTTCATACAACATACTGAGAGACCCATTATGTCCCCCACTTCGGCCCATGTGGGCCACCGTGGGAGGAGTTGCTGAGCTATGTCCTCCTCCAAGATGTCACTATGCTAATGCTCTACCACCATGGCAATCCATCAAGGGAGTCTAGGAGGCTGAACCAGAGTTAAGTTTGATTCCCTAGGTAGCCTTTGGCTGTTGAGAAAGAAAGGCATATAATGCCCAGGAAGAATCAGGATGGCCTCCTCAGTTTCCAAACTAGATCTGAGTAATACCCCCACCCCAGCCCTTCTGCCCATTACTCAGGAAGCAGCCAAGGGGAGACGACTGCTTTCATGGGCACAGCGTCCAATGACAAATTGCCTGGCCAAGATGTGTGGGCCAGCAGGAGGTGAGGGAGGCACCACCAGCAAGGGAAGCAGGGAGGAGAGAGGGAGGGGGACGAAGGAGAGACCTGGCTCCGGCACAGTCATGTGCAGCAAATTTATCTCCCGCATTCCCATCTACAACATCTACATTCAGGTTACTTCCCAGTTTTTTTGAAACAGCGGGTAGAAACTCACTTTATGGCCCTGGAGGTCCATTTTGATCATTTTAGCAGAGAAAGGATAAGCCTGCCCTAAAGATGAAAGTCTCCACCTCTACCGAGAGAGCAACCACTTGCGGTTTTGATATGACAGTTTTTCCATCTTCTGCCGATCACGGGTCAATCCCCTCCCTTGTCCTCCCCACAGGTGGCTGGCATCCCACCAATGTGCCCCTCATTTGAAACACCTCTTCGGGGGACCCAACCAGCACAGGTGAGCTTTCCCGATGGCTGCTTCAGTGTGATGCAAAGGAACATTTTAGATTTTCCAGAGACAAGTGTGCACTGACTACCCTGCAAGGAAGCTTCCTTGATACTAATTTTTACAGCTGAGTGGGTGATAGGAATGAGGCAACAGAAAAAAGGAAAAGCAACTACATTCCTTGGCAATTCCTGCACTGTCGATGTTGCAAATGAAGAGCAGTCTTCTAGGGCAGCTCAGTGGTAGCGTCTAGGTTTGGGAAAAGGCATTTGGGCAAAGGCATTTCCCCTGCCTTGTGGCCCCCAAATGCCTAGCATGGTGTAGGCACCTGGTGGTCAGAATGAGGGGCCTCAGTTAGTAATGAAGACCCATGCGGAACCAGTCTCTGAAGATGCCACTGAGACATGAGTGGGGACAGGACAGCACAGGCAGGAGAAATGGGCCTCCTCTCCGTTCACCAGAACCAACGATCAGCCTGATCTTTTCCTTAGAAATTATACCAACTGCAGCTTCCAGCACTGCTTTGCCTAATTTGCTTCATTGCTAGGGGAAAACAAGTCCTGAAGAGGAATAAAAGCAGCTGGTTTCTTTCAACCATCAAAGGCAGTTAGATGCTTACATGGTGATTTTCAAGGAAACTCAAAATTAACTCCAAATTACCAAGAGCTGACTCCTTCCTGCCTCGTTCTCATTCCTTCTCTCTCTCTCTCTCTTTGCCTTTAGCCTGACTTTGTTCACAAAGCGGGACTCTTCCCAGCTTCCCTGTGCTCTGCTCTGAAGCCAGCCCACGTTTTCCCTGGTCACCCCTTCATCCCCCTGGGCAGTTTCTGTGCCCCACTTCCCCAAAGGAATCAATGAGGAGGCTCAATACATCAACCATTTGCTTTTCCCAAGAAGAGTTTCCAAGGTGCCAACAGGCTTCCCAGACTAGAGACCACCTCTGGTGTTTGGTGGCTGGAGACACATGCACGCAGGTAGGGTGGCCTCCGGGGGTCTGCCGGGGCACAGCACATCATTTCTGAGTGCTCCCCAGCCAGGGAAGCAAATGAGGGGTACAGAAGAGGAGAGCAAAAGGCAGAATTGTGCTGGACAGATGAACTTGATGGCCTATTATCTCAGTGATGCTGGTTTAAAGCCCACAGTTCTTCCAGAGCCAGTTCCCAGGCCACTTCCTATAGGAAGACTTCTCTCGGTGGCTCTGCCCCACAGCACAAGCTCATTACCTCGCCTTCCTGGGAATTCAGCCTTGCTACCTGCCCAGTCCCTTGGTTCCAGCCGACTGTCTATTTATCAGCAGCTCTGCGTGTATGAGAGCCCCAAACACAGCCTGGCACAGCATGGAGTCTCAGTGAGTGAGTGGACCCCCACTTCTGCTGCCCTGTCCCAACTCCTGGCAGTAAAAAGGGAAGGCACCACACTCCTCTGGCCTCAGTGCCTAGCACAAGTCCTTCAAGGTTAAATCAGAGTCGGAACCAGTAACTATTGGTTTGGCCAAAATGTTTGTTTAGGTTTTTTCTATAAAATACAAGACACACTTTTCATTTTAGCCAATAACTTTATTGGTTAGATAGTTTGAGTATGTGGGCTATCTCTCACATGGTATAATGTTGGTTGTTCTCAATTAATGTCTAGTTTTGCTTGCTATCAACTTCAACTGGTCTACCTGACCATGGAGCATCGTTCAGTGAGAAATCTCCAGCGCAAGACTTCTCAAACTACTTGTGATATGTTCAGTTAGTCATAGCACCTTCTTCACATACCACACAAATCTTTTTTTGCACTTCAGTTGCATTTTTACCTTTCTTAACATAATGAAGCATAATATGCCAAAAATGTTGCATATTTTCTTCCATCTTTGGTATTAAAATGGCTACACAAAAATTTACCAATTTGGTTCGCTTTTTGTATGAAAAATAGAGACATTTATAAAAAACATACAAGAAACATTGTACGTAGGACAATGATACCTCAGTCCCCTTCAAAGTAGGCACCTTGGGATATCACACAGTTCTCCCAATCATCATCAGCTACCCCATCACATTTTCCTGAATCTCTTCAATAGTCTGAAATCTCTTCCCTTTCAAAGGTGATTTTCATTTTGGGAAAAGCCAGAAGTCACAGGGCACCTAATCTGGGCTATAGGGGGTGCTGAGTCACCTGAATGATTTGATATTTCACACAAAAAAAACTGCATGAGACTTGATGCATGAACAGGTGCGCTGTTGTGATAAAGCTGCCAATCACCAGTTGCCCATAACTGAGGCCTTCTGAATCATCCAAATAGTTATGTGGAAGAATGTTGAAGCTTAACACATATTTGGTGCAGATTCATTGCTTTACTCTCTCAGTCATTCTGAATCCAACAGCCACACAGTACTCATGCTCACTCAGTGGCAGCTACCGCCCCCACTGACTAGTACAGTGAAGTCGTCATTGTTCACACATGTGCATTCCAGTCTACTCCCCTTGGCTGCCAGTTTACATTGATGTCATGCAAACCATTTTTGTTACATTGACAATGGCTAGACTTTCTCTGGACAGACCTTGTATGTATACACACACACATATATGTTCTGTTTCTGAAAACCCTAATACAGTCCATAACTCCTCCCCTTCTCTCTCACTGCTTTCGCTCCTCTATAACTCCTTCCCCTCCAATGTCCCTTCCCTACCATGCTACCTGCAAAAATTATCCATTTTCAGTCCTTTTTATTCTTCATTACACTGTGCCTCTGAGCCTTCAATAGTGTAGAAGAAAAAGCCCTACCTGTGAGTAAGAAACTTGAGTTGTCCCTGGCTGGCGTAGCTCAGTGAATTGAGCGTGGGCCTGCGAACCACATGATCGTGGTTCAATTCCCAGTCAGGGCACATGCCTGGGTTGCAGGCCAGTTCCCAGCAGGGGACTCACGAGAGGCAACCATACATTGATATTGTTCTCCCTCTCTCCTTCCCTTCCCCTCTAAAGATAAATAAATAAAATATTTTTAAAAAAAAAAAAAAGAAAGAAACCTGAGTTGTAATCCTGGCTCTTCCATTTATTAGCTGTATTGACCCTGCCATGTGTTTACATATCAGGGCTGGTCATTGGTTGCCATTGTGGTTAAGCTGAGGAGAGACTTCAGAGCTCCAGGACCTGTGCCAACCCTGGAGACGTTCTGAGCCAGCTGTCTTTTAGCTTCCTGAGAGCAGGACTTGTTTCACACTATGGCAGCAGTTTCTACCTCCAAGTATAAATGTTGCCACATGAGGCACATAGCAGGCACTCAACACTTGTGTGCCTTGTGTCAGGCGCCGTCACAAGCACCAGCTTGGAGACCAGCTGCACTAGGGACCCACCTCTCTAGGGTGCAGAAATGAGTGCTTCTGAGGAGAATGCCTGAAATTTTTTAAATTTATTTTTTGAAGAGAAGTTTTTGATTTTTCACTTCCTTCTTGTGTAGTTTAATCTTTTTGTGTTTTTTCCATTACTATTTAACCCTCTTACACCCCTGCTCCCCGCAATCACTACGGGTCCTTTCTCCTTTTTGCTCCATCCCTCCACCCCTAACCACTCCCCAGCTGTCACCCTGCTCTCCGTCTATAAGCCCGTCAACATTTTCTTTGTTAGTACAGTTTGTTCATTAGATTTCACAGATGAGTGAGATCATATGGTAACTGTCTTTCTCTGACTGGATCATTTTATGTAGCATAATATTCTCCAGGTCCATCCATCGTGTTGCAAAGGGTAAAATGTTCTTTATTATGGCTGAGTAGTATTCCATTCCATAAATGTCCCACAGTTGTTTTATCCACTCATCTACTGAGGGACACTTGGGCTGCTTCCTTAACTTGGAGATTGTAAATAACACAGCAATGAACAGGGGTGCTTATGTTCTTTCAAATTAGTGTTTTGAGTTCCTTTAGGTATATTCCCAGAAGTGGGATAACGGGGTCAAAAGGCAGGCTGTTTTTAATTTTTTGAGGTGTCTCCATACTGCTTTTCACAATGGTTGCACCAGTCTGCATCCCCACTAACAGTGCAAAAGGGTTCCCCTTTCTCCACAACTGATAAATTATTTTAATGCACACTGATATGACAGCTATCACATACAATCTAACAAAATTGTTCCAAATGAAGTTAAAGACAACTAAGCGCTACTAGAGCCATCTTACAGAAACAAACAAACTTTTTGACCAACCCAATACTTGAAAATTGGATCATGGTTTCCTGCAAACGTTGCAAGGGCTTGTTATTCTCCTTTAATGACCAAGAGAGCACACATGTTAAGAATGTTTCCAACCTCATCTCTGTTCCTACTTGCCCCAAGCCTATAGACCAAGTAATAAATTTCCCTTCAGCATTGGATGAAAGGGCTGGGTGGTTTCCAGTGCAATTAAAAATTCAGTGGTGAAGGGGCTTCTCTTTTCCACTTGCTAGCTGACACACTTGAGGAGCTAGGCCAGGTTGTCCCCTCCTGAGTCCTGCCTACTCAACACTCACTTTGGCTGTGCTGCAGGCAGGCCAAACAGCTCTGGGTTTCTGAAAATAGACCACATGAGAACCATCCTCCAAAGGACACATCCTACCACCAGGTTGTGATGTGCAGAGGGAGTTTTGATCAGTTGCAGACAGCCCCCAGGCTACAAGAGGGGGATCTGGCCCTTTAAGCAAGGCTAGACTGATGTCTCCAGTAAGAATTTAATCAGGGTGGTCATGGGAGGCTGAACTAAGGATGTAACACTTGAGCTGAGGCTTAGATGACAAGACTGTGCCATAGCACATTCTGGGGACAGTCATTCTGGGCAGAGGAAGCAGCTACTAAAAAGAGTCTGGGGCAAGAATGAGTTTGACATGTTCAAGGAATTGAGAGAAATGTAGTGTGGCTAGAATATGCTAGACCATGGGAAAACAGAGGTTGAAGAGGAGACAGAGACTAGTTGAGTGGGGTCTTGCATCCCACAGTTAGGAGTGCAGACTTTAAGTTCAACAAGTAGCAATTAAAGGGCTTTACTTAGGAGAGTATTATTTTGAGGTCATTCTGAGTACTCTATGGAGAATGGATGGCAGGGCAACCAGGGTGGGAACCAGAAAGACCAGCTAAGAAGCTGTTGCCCAGGGAAGACCTGATGGTTTGGGCCAGAGTGATGGGAATAGAGGGAAGTGGACAGATTCGGGATATATGTTGGGAGTGCAGCCAATAAATCCTAATATATTGCTATGTGCGTGGGAGAGAAAAGTAAAGGAGCAAGGATGACACGTATAATTTGGTCTTGAGCAATGGGGTTGGATGTCAGTGTTACTTACTGGATTGAGGAAGACTCTGGAGATTTATAGGCAAAGCTTTCAGCTCAGTGTTGAAGATCAACAGGTGCTAGCCTCCAGTCACCTCATCACTATTGCAGTGTGTGCCGTGGTGCTCTGCTTTCTTCAGTTAATGCACCAATCCGCCGGCTGACAAGAGGCTCAGAGCTCATCCTCATCAGAGCCTACCTTAGACCACAGCAAAGCCCTCCCAAGGGGGCTATGGCCAAGGCCCAGCTACCTTACCTCAGTTGGAGACCATTCAGAAGGACCATCCCAGCTCCAGAGCCCCTATAGGATGGCCAAGGCCTCAGTCACAACTGCATTGTGGGTCAGCTTGTCTCTCTGCCCAGCTGGCCTCCACACCTCTTTGTATGTGTCTCCTGTGATTACTTACTCCCCAGCTTCTCACACAATCTGCCTCAGAGACTAGTTCCAGGAAACCTAATCTAAGACAACTATTAATATCATCATTGTAATTATTACTAGATAATGTTTAGGGTCCCATCCAGTTTGAAAACTTTACTGTGAAGACTTCTAAAATAGCCTCTCAAACTTCTCTAATCCCTAGGATCTGAAGATTCCCAAGTCCCTCATAAAGAGTTCCCTCTCCCAGGTTTGCTGAGAAAATGTTATGTTTCCTATGCCTTTTTCAGAAGTACGCATGCTAGTTCAGGCCCCGGCTCTGGTGTTGAAGAGAAGCAGGTATCCAGTAAGCTATAAACCTCAGGGATCATAGAGGCCTCTTAATAAACCACCCTGAACCCCTGACTTCCATGGAGGGAGAGAAATAGGAAAACAAATAGGAACTAAAACCCAGCCCATATTTTTCTGCCCTGCTGTCCATCCTGATATGGAGTGTGTCATCCTCGGGGCACCATTTCTGAATTTTGCTCACCAGATGATGCACCATGACACAGAGCCACTTCTGCCTGGAGAGCGTGCTTCCTTCTAATCTGCACCAAAAAAAATGCAAATAAACAGAAATAAGATGTCCTGGTGATTACACACATGTCTCTCAGCACCAAGCCCACCCTTCTGTTCCTCACATGATGGTGCTGGGAAAGGAACTCGGCAAACGCATCACCACATGGTCCCTTCCTTCACCGGGCTCCCTCCTCCCCTTATCACTGGGAGGACAATGGAAGGCAGAGGAGGGACTTGATCTACTCCATTTGCTTTCTACTCCTGGCAGCACCATTCCAGCCATACGTTTCGCCCAGCAGCCATAGCCGCTTCCAGTTCATCCCCCTTTGTCACACTCTCAGAACCAGCCACAGCACGTTCCCATCTCTGAGATAACAGTGCCAGGCAACCATGCCTGCTCCGCTCAGTCTCAGGTCTCAGCTCTGCAGTTTCTTCCCCAGGCCTCTGAGTTCTAACAACCCGGATCTCATTCTTTGTCCCTCCACCACTCCACCACCCTGAGGGGGTAGCTGCTTTTTTGCAGATACTATCTCTGTGCGTCCTCAATGACCACTTTTTGCCCTACCAGTCTTTCAACCTTTTGAATCAGTTCACTGTATTAAAATCTCTCTGTTAAAATAACTTAATGCAGGCTCTGTTTTCTGATGGACTGTAGTAGATAGCATAGGTAAAGGTAACTTCCATTCCTTTTGAGCCTCTCATAGTCTGAGCACCCCATGTGGCTTTAGGTATTCATTCATTCATTTAAGAAACCTTTGTTTAAACTATAATTCCTATGCAATACACGTGGTGGGAAGAAAGTAAGTTTGCAGTAGTGAGTATGTAGAATACAGTTTATTCTTGTCTTATTATTTATTAACTATTATATTATTTTCCACACAAATGAGTGTAAACCTACTTTTGCCCACCCTGTGTATTATAAAAGACTTTCTTATAGATATACACACACATACACATATAAATATTATTTATATATTTTGGGATATGCATAGAACAGAACTACAAGTGGATGGCTGAGATTCACTCTAGGAATTAGGAATTGGAGAATTAGATGGAAAAGAATATTTTTCATATACCCTTTTGATATTTTTAAAACAAGCCCTTATATTTCACAAAGTGGATTCAGTGTTCCCATATTCGGTGTCTTCTGGGTGCCAGGCAGTGGAGAAACCCTGCAGATATGCAGAGATTTGGCCCCCAGAAACCCTCTTCCTGCTCAGTGTGGGCCAGCACCCTAAGCCAGCAGTGCCCATACCTGGGCTTCCCCTTCTCCTGAGCTACAGATTCAGTGGCATATTCTTCAAAGATTAGAAATTGATTCTAGAATCCCCAGGAAATGGCAGTAGCCCTCAGACTCTCAGAAAGTGTGGCTTGAATAACCTAAAGGAGTAATGCAAGGCAACATTAAGAAGTGGGGTATCCTTGCAAAATCACATGCATGGGACAGAAACCTCGAAGCAAAGGAAGTTTGACAGAGAGAGACCTTACAGCTGGTAGATCCAACTTCTGGTTGCACCCCTGCATGCAACCACAGAACCTCATCATGTCCACTCCTCACGCAGCGCTGTGAGCAGAACTGACCTTAAACCAAACTGTTAACTGTGACTTTTCCATGTGGATGGCTGGTCTTAGCTCATGCTTCACAACTTCCTAAACCCTCTCAAACAGGCAACAGCTGGCCTCAGTGAGCCCCCAACCCCCACACCTCTTGCTAAGTGACACCAGGCCTGGCACCAGCAGCAGCCAGCCTAGATTCACAGCTTGACTTTGACTGGGAACCTCCAAGCCCAGTACAACTAGCAGCCACCTCAGACTGCTTTATAGCTCAGGCAGCGTGACCCCCTGGCAAAACACAGATGGGGTCTGACCTTTGCCTGCACCACCTGGGAAACCCCAGGGCCTATGCACCCAGTGGACAGCTACAGACCACGTTGGAACACCACCACCTTGTCTCTGCACAGCTAATTCTCCCTCTGCAAAGGGCAGAGGTTGGTGGTCAGTGGCCACAGTCAGTCCTTGCAGCTGACTAGTCAGGGTAAATCCCTCCCATTGACTGGCCAACAGCAATCTAGACTCAACTACTAGAGGAGGGTGTACTCAGCCCACACAAAGGGTGCACCTCAAGTACCCAGTTTGGGTGATAGGGGAGGCTGTGCCATTGTACCCTATAGGACACCTTCTGATTAGCTCATGCTACCAAGACAGGGAGTAATAACAGCTCTACCTAATACACAGAAACAAACACAGGGAGGCTGCCAAAACAAGGTGACAAAGAAACATGGCCTAAGTGAAAGAACAGATCAAAACTCCTGAAAACAAACAAAATTGGACAAGCAATCTATCATACGCAGAATTTAAAACACTAGTTATAAAGATGCTCAAGGAACTTAGTGAAGACCTCAACAGTGTAAAAAAGATCCAGTCAGAAACTAATTGAAATAAAGAACAATTAACAGGGAAACAACAATAGAATTGATGAAACCAAGAATCAGATCAATGATTTGGAACATAAGGAAGCAAAAAACAACCATGCAGAACAAAAGAAGAAAAAAGAATCCAAAAGAACATGGATAGTGTAAGCAGCCTCTAGGAAAACTTCAAGAGGTCCAACATTTGCATCAAATGGGGTATCAAAAGGAAAAAAGAAAGAGCAAGAAATTGAGAATCTATTTGAAAAAAATGAAAGAAAACTTCTCTAATTTAGTGAAGGAAATAGACATGCAAGTCCAGGAAGTACAGAGAGTTCCAAACAAGATGAATGCAAAGAGGCCCACTCCAAGACACATCATACTTAAAATGCCAAAGCTTAAAAATAAAGAGAGAATCTTAAAAGCATCGAGACAAAAGCAGTTAGTTACCTACAAGGCAGTGCCCATAAGACTGTCAGCTGATTTCTCACAAGAAACTTTGCAGGCTAGAAGGGATTAGCAAAAAATATGCAAAGTCCTGAAAAGCAGGGACCTCGAACCAAGACTGCTCTACCAAGCAAAGCTATCATTTATAATCAAAGGGCAGACAAAGAGCTTCCCAGACAAGAAGAAACTAAAGGAGTTCATCTTCACTCAACCATTATTATATGAAATGTTGACGGGACTTCCTTAAGAAAAATATCAAAACTATGAACAACAAAATGTCAGTAAATACCTGTTAACTATTGAATCTAAAAAACAAGCTAAGCAAGCAGAAGAACAGAGAAAGAATCATGGATATGGAGAGCATTTTGCTGGTTGCCAAATGGGATGGGGGTGTGAGGGAATGAGTGAAGAGGCATGGGGATTGAGAAATACAAATAGGTAGTTACAGAATAGACATGTAAGTATAAAGTACAGTATAGGCATGGAGTAGTCAAAGAACTTATACACATGATCCATGGACATGAACAATGGTGTGAGGATTGCCAGAGGGAGTGTGGGATGCTGGGTGGTAGGAGGTAAAGGGGGGAAAATTGATACAAATCTAATAGCATAATTATAAAATATAATTAAAAATAAAATCAAAATAACTAATAGGGCTCTACAAAGATTTTAGAGTGCCAAGTTCAGGCAGCATTGTGTGGTTGAGGAAAAGAGTTCCAGAGTTTTGGTACTGTGCCTTAATTCTCGTCAAAAGAGGAGGATTTGAAAGGCTGTCATAGGGCCATTGTAAAATGTAGCCCAACTTGCCTCCGAGTTTCCACACTTCGAGGAAGTGAAGGGACTGTTCCGGGGGATTGAGAGTGCAGGTTGAAAGTCACAGCATCCTGAGTTCAAGTCTGGCCCTCACTCAGGGGCTTTGTGGTGCCTGGCAAGGTAACAAATTCATCTCAGAACCACCGTTTTCCTTATGTAAAATGAAAATAATATAGGCCCACTACAGTTTGTATTAGGGCTAGATGTTTCAACATTCTGAAACCTTGGATTTACAAGAATTGTATGGCACATGACAGCATATTATGTAACACCCAGTGGGTCTGAGGAACACCCTGTAATCAATCATTTTAATATTTCTGAAGAGAAACATATTTACAGTAAATGGGATAATTAAGACCATAAATAACCTCATATCACTTTAGTCCAGGACTTGCCACCAAGTGAGTTATAAAAACCTTTTGGCTGTCAGAGTGTTAGATTTTGGGAATTGGGGATAGGGGACCAAGGACCTGAAACAGCACATACTGCATCAGGCTGTCACACAACTGAGTGACATAAATCCCCAGCTAGTGCCCAGGGAAAACTCTTCCAGTAGGCAATAACAGGTAAGGTAAATGCATTACCAGTGACAGTGCCTATTTCAGACTGGCTTCCCCTGTTTCCATTCCAGATGTGTTTCTAGTTCTCAGGGCTTCCCGAAAGCCAAGTTTGGGATCTCATCAGAGCCCATGCAGTGGGAACTGTGTGCTCATTTGAACAGGTTCTAGGCCAATGTCTCTGAGCAAAGACAGCCTGGCTGTACCCCACTGATGGATCTGGCTCAGCAAATGCTCCCTCGACCTCCCACTGAACCTTAGAGACAGAGAGGTGGCTGTAAACAAGATGGAAGGGGAAGCCCCTGGCTATACTATCTGCATCTGTGGCTGTTATGAACCAGAGAAAGAAGGACCTATTTTCATTTCCCTCCTAAAAAGCGCTGACAATGCTCTGGGCATTGCCCTCCCTGCTTTTTTGTAGCCAATGGCATCGGTGATGCTGGAGGAGAGAGCACTCAGCTCTAGTACCAACTACTAGGATTATATCGTTTTAATTTCTGACAGTCCAATAGGTGGTAAAGCAACTTCCACTCTGCTGCTTTAATTGACCTGTCCCTGTTTCTTACTCAAGCTGAGCATCTTTTCCACATATCTTTATTAATCATCAACTGCCAGTGTCTCTGCCTTCTGTGACCCCAGCCGCTATAGACATATAGCCTCTCCAGATGTGTGTAACCAACTGAAGTAGAGCAGAGCTCTCCCCTCCACTGCTTTGCACACTATGCATGAAGTGCATACAGAGAAACAGCCCAAGCTGCTATTCCCCTGGGGTGTCTCATAATAGTATGTAGTAATGTCATCGTGACATGGCTAAAGAGACCCATTTTCAGTTTGGGGGCCAAACACATCGCATAGCTGGTCAGGATAAAGATAACAAAGCAGAGAGACTGTTCTTCAAGCCAGAGCATGTGCAGAGGTTAAGAATTCTTTGAACTCAGTATTTTTCCTTTTTTTGTTTGTTTGTTTGTTTATTGTTGTTCAAATACAGTTGCTCCCATTTTCCCACTGTTATTCTCCCCAACCCTATCCACTCTGACCTCCCACATTCAATCCCCCTCCCCCCCATTCTCTTTGTCCATGGGTCCTTTATACATGTTCACTGAACTCAGTATTGAGGTCAATCAGGTTCCAAGGTAAGACCTGTGAGCAGGGCCAGGACAAAGCTGAAGCCAGTGAGGCACCTAGGGTGAGAAGGTAAAGGAGGCACTCCCACTCAGGGACCACCTGCACATTTACAAACTTGAGAGAGAATGCCTCCTTAAATTTTACACCTAGGTAATTTTTTTCACCTTGCCTGCCTGGGAGAGGGACAGGTTGGGGCCCAAAGCTAAAGGGACTGTTCCCTTGTCCACAAGAATCTGAAAGACAAAGAAGTGCTTACTGAGACTAGAGCCCATTCTCACTCCTTTTTGACTCTAAATCTAGCATGTGGCTCAGTCATGCTCAATGAGCCCTTCGGTGTCTTTGTAAAGTCCTGTGGCTGTCAGTAGGAAACAGAAACCAGTGCAACTATTTTAAATAGAAAGGGATTAATACTGAAGTTAAAAATTAAATAAGGAGTACTGGAGAAGCAATAGGCTCTTGCCATGCCTCCAGGGATGTCTCCCCAGTACCACAAGTGACTACCAGGGGAGCGGCTGCCTCTGACCAGCGAGCAAGGTGAAGAATCAGGGACTCATTTTTCAAGAACACAGCCCCATCCCTTAAGTCCAGGATCAGGAGCCAGGGTCACAAAACCATCACTACTGCTTTCCTCAGCTTCAACAAGATAGGAGCTTAGACGCTGAAACACTGCAGTCTAAGAGCCCAAAATCCCCCAACCTTGTCTGCCTACAGAAACCAGCTAAAAGCAACAGGGAGGTGAGGCCTTTGCCTCAATTCTGCTTCCAAGTATCAGCTTGATGGCTTCTAACAGGATAAGGCAGAGGTAACACCTGGTTGTGTGTGGCTGATAGGGTAATAAAATTAGTGTAATAATTAATAGTTTTAATTTGAACATTTTACCTACAATGTTGTATGGTATGCTTGAGTATGCTATTGTTATGGTATAGAATTACATACTTATGATTTTATAATAAAAAAGGGTCATTATTTGTATCAGACCCTGTAATTGGCAAAAATAAACTCTATTATCAGGACTCTAGCTGCAAGGGAGTCTGAGAAATATAATTTTTATATTTTCAACCTTTGTACAGTATCTCAGGAGGGCACCCCAAGAGGGCAAAAATGGGTGCTGACAAGTGAAGAGAAACTAGGAGAACTTGACCTAATTACCAGAATGAAGGATCCAGTGCTCACCACGGACCACCTCAGGCAGGTACCTACTGTATAGAGCTCTGCCTTTGCCTGGCTGCTCATACTGCTGCAGGCCCAGGTGACTCTCAATGACAATCGCTTGGGAACCCACAGGAGAATTAGGCATCCCAGAGCAGTTGTGACTAATTCACACCTCCCTGTGACCATCTTAGACTCTCAAAATGTAAGAGACAGAAACTGTAAATATGTGGAGTAGTTCTGGCCAAGATGCAGGCATAGGTAGATATGCTTTATTTCCTCATACAACAACAAAAAAGGGTAATGACAAATTTAAAAACAAAAAACGACCAGAACTGCCAGAAAAACAAACTGTATGGAAGTTCAACAACCAAGGAGTTATGGAAGAAATGTTCATCCAGACTGGTGGAGACAGGAAGCCAGGGCAGAAAGGACACACGATAAGGTGGCAGCTGGTGAACTGAGGTGGGAAAAGTGCTGGCTGGTGGACTGGGCAGTCACACATTCAGATGAAGGTAAGCATGGGGAAACAAGTGGGGAGCAAGACAAAGTGTCCAACCCAGGGTTCTAGCATGGGGAAATAAAGCCTCAAAACCTCTGGCTGTAAAAATCTGTAGGGGTTGTGGCAGCAGGAGAAACTCCCAACCTCACTAGAGAGACTGTTGGAGAGGCCCACGGGTTTCTAAAATGTACACACACACACACACACACACACACACACACACACACACACACCTGGTAATCAGCACCCAAAAAGGCACAATTGTCTTGTGAAAAAGAGAGAAGTGATGGAAAAAAGAGCAAGAGCCAAGCAAGCAGCATTGTTCCCTCTTAGACCCCTTCCCCACATACAGTGTCAAACACAGAAACGTGGTTATCCCTGCCCTACCTAAGGCTCTGTCCCTCATATCATAACAGCAGCACTGAGACAAAAAAGTATGGCCCAAATGAAAGAATAGATCAAAACTCCAGAAAAAGAACTAAGTGATAAGGTGATAGCCAACCTATCAGATGCAGAGTTCAAAATACTGGTAATCAAGATGCTCACAGAATGATAGAGTATGGTCTTAAAATAAAGGAAGAAATGTAAAGGAAGGCTATACAAAGTGAAATAAAAAAATATACAGGAAATCAACAGTGACAAGAAGGAAATCTGGACTCAAAACAACAATTTAGAACAAAAAGAAGAAATAAACATCTAACCACAACAGAATGAAGAAACAAGAATCGAAAAAAATGAGGAGAGGCTTAGGAACCTCTGGGACAACTTTAAATGTTCCAACATCTGAATCATATGTGCCAGAAGGAGAAGAGGAAGAGCAAGAAATTGAAAACATAATGAAGGAGAACTTCCCCAATCTGGCAAAGGAAATAAACATGCAAGTCCAGGATGCTCAGAGAGTCCCAAAGAAGTTGGATACAAGGAGAAACACACCAAGACATATCATAATTAAATTATCCCCCAATCAAAAATAAGAAGGGAATCTTAAAAGCAGCAAGAGAAAAGGAGACAGTTACATACAAAGGAGTGCATAAGACTATACATATGACTATATGTATACATAAGACTATATCATACATAAGACTATAGCTGATTTCTCAGAAGAAACCTTACAGGCAAGAAGGGACTTAAAAGAAGTACTTGAAGTCATGAAAGGCAAGGACCTACGTCCAAGATTACTTTATCCAGCAAAGCTATCATTTAGAATGGAAAGGCAGATAAAGTGATTCCCAGATAAGGTCAAGTTAAAGAAGTTCATCATCACCAAGCCCTAATTATATGACCTGTTAAAGGGACTTATGTAAATAAAGTAATATGATCAAAACTATGAACAGTAAAATGACAACAAACTCACAACAATCAACAACTGAAACTAAAAAACAAAAACAAACTAAGCAAACAATTAGAACAGGAACAGAATCACAGAAATGGAGATCACATGGAAGGTTGTTAGTTGGAAGGGGCAGGGGGGAGAATGAGGGAAAATATACAGGGAATAAGAAGCATAAATGGTAGGTACAAAATAGACAGGGGGAGGTTAGGAATAGAATGGGAAATGGAGAAGCTAAAGAACTTATATGTATGACTCATGGACATGAACTAAGGGGAGAAGAATGCTGGAGGGAGGGCTGTGCAGGGCAGAGGGAGATAAAGGAGAGAAAAAATGGGACAACCGTAAGAGCATAATCAATAAAACATACTTTAAAAAGAAACTGTAAATATATGATAAAACTCAGGAACTTGTCTCCATCAAATTTTTAGTCTCATTGCTACAACTGCATTTGGAATCTCCACTTAGTGAAATTCTGTCTGTCTCAGATTCTTTACTTCATTTCATCTAAGTGCTTTTCCAGTATCTCTGGCACCAAGATTTGGAAATAAGATGGCATCTGATCCAATCAGTGTATCTGGTATCCCAGTTGTCAACTGGGGCTCCCCAACCCCTTTAAAATCTAGATCTGTGTGGTTCCAACCACTAATCCTTGACTTACGGGTATCCAAGGCATCCACCAAGATTTCACTGGGTTCCCAGGTCGGGGCTTAAGTCCCAGCACTGCCTCTGCCTGCAGCCCTCCTTCCCCACAGCCTGTCTGCTCCAGGCTGCTGTGGACGCCTCTGTGACTGGAGAGATGTCCTAATATGGTTCTGAGCACACTACATGACAAACATACAGAGACACTTTTTTTTTTTTAACTTGGAAAGTGGCATAGTACAGAGCCACACTCTGATTCCTCAAAGTCCTTTCAACTCTGTGCCCAGCATGTGTTTCTAGCGGGCTCTTCCTCCCCACACAGCATCGAGCATCTCACCATCTTGTGGTGACCCTGTCCCCCCTTCTTTTTTCTCTATTTTTTGTCTTCCTTGTATTTCTTTCATACTCCCTCTTCTCAGGGTCAAAAGTTAAAGTCTTTCTATTTCACCAGCAGGCCAGCTAGTTATTTGGGTACCAGCTAGAAACTTTGCTTTCTGTCTGCCCAGTCCAGCAGCTCATCAGGACTCTCTCAAAGACAGTGCCTAGCCCATATGGAGTTTTGGTGACAGCTATTAGGATTGTAAATGTTTCATCTTGTTATGTGTGTGTACAAATTTATATACATATATAAATATTTCACACATATCTATAAAATCACATATTTTGATGTCTTCATATATAGACAAAATGTGCCTAGGCAGTTCTTTTGAGGGCAAGATTTAAATGATGAGCTAATGCTCAGATCTTCATAAGACTATAAAATGACTTGCTCTGTCCTCTCCAGTTCCCCTTCTCCTCCTCCCCTTTACCTTTCCTCAGGTACAACTTTCAGCTCAGCTGTGCCACACAACACCTTAGTTGTCACCATGAAAAATGAGCAGGATAGCTGCCTCTGACTCCACCTGTGTTCTCAGGAATGCAGAGACTGTCTGATAAAGGCCATGGGGGCCAGCCTTTCCCTGGCTTGTGACTTCGGGTTTCTTCTAGGTGAGTCAGTCAAGATGATGTTAAATGGATTAAGCAGATGTGTATCAATGATGGTCTGAGAAAAGGTACCTGTACTCCATGTCCTCACACATACCCTAAACTCCTGGCCTCAGACATACACCTATTCCAGGATTTCCCAACCTCAGCACTATTGACATTTGGACCAAAGAATCTGAGCTATCTGGCATATTGTAGGATATTTACCAGCATCTCTGGCCTCTACCCACTGGACATAAGTAGTACCCTCCATCTCCCAATTGGGAAAACCAAAAATATCTTGAGATATTGCCGAATGTCCCTTCAGAAGTCAAATTGGCCCCCACTTGAGAACTAGTGCTGTGTATCGACATAGACACATATCATGTATACAGAATGTATCTATATATACAAATAAATATTTATATGTCTTTATTTTAAGTTGGCATCTGGTATAAAATTTTTAGTCAATCAGCATATGCACAAAACAGAAATGGGACATATTTTCTTCCTTTTCTCTTTAAAAGTAATGTCGTCTGTGATAATAGTGACAATTATGGTAATAAAATAAATATAATCATATCATTCTGTAAAGTTGGCATTTACCTTAACCAGTGATGAATCCTTAATTTATTCCCCATGGTCCTTCTCACCATGACTCTTGACTCCTTAAGCTCTAAGAAACCAGATGGACAAATTGGGTGTCCAGTACACTCTACATCTGTTACTCTCCAGTTATAACATCCCAGAGATCCCTGTCCTGACCAACTCAAAAGGGCAAAGAAGACACACTGAGGTACAGTAAACACCCAGTTTCAAAGGGTTACTTTCTAAATCATCCCAAATACAGTGCATTAGTCAGGATAGGATAAGTTACCATGCAATAATAAATAATCCCTCAAATTGCAATGCTTAAAGACATCTAAAGTTGGCTTCTCTCTTGTGCTTCATGGCAATTGTAGGTCATACTCTCTGTTACTTTAATCTCATTTTTGGGTCCAGGCTAACTGAGAAACTACAATGGGGAGCATAAAGAAACACACACTAGCTCTAAAAGTGTCTGCCTGCAAGTGGATGTCACCTCTGTTCAGATTTCATTGGCCAAATCAAGTCACGTGCCCTGCCTGAGTTCAACAGGTGGGAAAGAAACCTCACAGAAAGGACAGGGAATTGACAAATAGTAATGACAGTTCAGCACACACACTGAACTCCCACTGAGAGGCTCCAACACTGGCTTCCCCCAGCTCTGCCCTCTCCCTGCCCTGCTCCATGCCAACCTCTTCCTCCTCTTCAGCTTGGTGTTTCACACACTCTCTCTTCTCTCCCAGCCCCAGGTAGAAAATGATTTGGGGGATTTTCATGGTTTAGATGCCAACAAATATTCACTGCCTTCCTTTCATCTAAGCTCTTCAAGAAACAATTTTCAAACATTTTCACACATGAAGTCTGACTAACTGGGGTTGCACTGATTGTCTTCAAGAACCTGGAACCACTGCCTTTACGTCACAGAGTGGTCCAGATAAGATGTTACAGTCCTCCCTAGGCTGGCTTCCCTTTTACGATGAGCCAGCTAAGGGCCAACTCACCCCACGTAAATGTGGGCTCTAATGCCAACCTGCCAGGCCCTCGAACAGGAAGGATTTGGTTGGGAGAGTTGGACCAGAGGCCTGGCTTGGGTCAGTGCTGGAGCTGCCACAGTCTGAGCTTTGGGAAGCCAGCTCTGTGATCCCAAAAGAAAAGAAAGGCAGAGCCAACATGTCTCTCTAGAGATTGCTGGGTTCATGCCCATCAGTTACCTAGCCAATGTCCTAATCACTGAGGGGAAGGGAGATGAGGAAAGTTGTCCAAGGAAACACACTGGTACCAGAACCAGGGTTGGAACTTAGTTATATGTCTGCTATACATCATCCACCCCCAGAATCTCAATATTACTCTATTGTATGGAACACTGTAGGAACATCCCTTCACCCCACAGCAGGCACACACAGATGAGGAAAAGAGAATGGGTCAGGCTACCCAATGTCACACAGCTGCACAGTGGAGCCAGGTGGTCCGAGAAGAACCCAGTGCTTCTCCAGACTCACAGTCCAGAGCTCTGCCCTCTGTCCCTGATCCTGCATCCTGAGCAGACCAACCATTTACAGTACTGGTCTGGAAGTATACATGATGCCCTAGGGCAGCTGTTGGTATTTCTGGGGCCACATCTCAGCTCCTGAGCTTAGGGCTCATGAACAGGAGTCTGAATTTATGTCTTCTTGGAAGAATGGATGCCCTTGCTACCCAAAGTGTGCTCTGTTGGTCAGCAGCAGCAACCAGCCTCGCCTAGACACTGTGACAAATGTAATACCTCAGGCTTTTTCCAGAATCAGTGCCTTTATTTTAACAAGATCCCAGGGGATTTGTGTGTGTACACACACCTGAGAGTTCACATGTGTGTAAGTTTGAAAAGTGCTGGTCTACACATCTTTTGAGCTTTTGAGCACCAGGGCTTTTTCTGGCCTTGGAAATTTCCAGCTCACAGGCTATTCCTGCACTTTACCAAATGGGTTCACACTTGAGGGTTCCTAAAATATACCTGGCCCTTTTGTACATGAAGATGCTACTGGTTCTCCAGTTTCCAAGGAAACAAGTTAGGGAAGCCACGGGCCTTTGTTGTAGGCAGTAGCCAGAGAAGGAAGTTCGCCAGGGCCTCTGGGATGTTCCTGCCCCTATTTCTCCCATTTCACATGATACTTGTTGCCTTTCCCCTAAATACTGTGTTTGCGAACAAGCTCACATGTGAACACACAAAGGGACGTCAGGGTAGGAGCGGTGCATTGCCAGGATCCCACACTGGCATTTTTTATGAAACATTGCCCCCCATCAGAGAAGTGCTGCCTCACTTTTACTGTGGTTCTTCCCCTCCAGTGCAATTTACTTTTTTAATAGACATCAGTTCCCATTTTTAAATAAATGATAAAATAATGGTTCCCCTTTTCTCTTTCTTGACTGAGTTTCTAACGACTGGTACATGTGTATTGCGGGGAATAGCAAGTAGTAGTCATACGAAATCTTGGTGAGAATAAGAAAAAAATAGAAGAACTTTCATTGTTTCACTATTTAACACAAAACTATACTGATTGCAACCCTGTCTAACTCCTCAGTAAGGAAATCTTACTGGAGCTACCATGAGTCCATGGGGACTGCAGTGTGCCAACATTACCTGGTGGTGGGGGGGAAGTTTCAGGGAGAAGGCAGGCCCTTTTGACCATATGTGTTATTACCAAAAACTTAAAATTAAAAACAAAACAAAGTGTGATGCTCCTTCGTCATTTCTTTATTTTTTGTTGAGGGGATTTAACAAAATACTGCTGACCCAGCTGAAATCTTCAGAATTTAAAGTCTACATCAGATCCCCATGCGCTATCTTTTTGACTTGCAAATGCCTTCCCGGAATAGCTGGAGTGTCCTTATTAAGCCTGGGCCTGATGCATCCGTACTTCATGCCGTCTGCTCCGGCACTGTATTATTCATGCACTTGCCTTATGAAGTTAGGGAGGGATCGAAACCGTGACCAGCCCGTGAACCCAACCTGACACTTCCATTATTTTAAAAGCAACACAGAGAGAGCTGAAACCTGACCCACCTCTAAGCTCCATCCTGCAGGGACACCCAGCTGGCCTTCCTTCAGCCCGGTCTCAGGCCCATCCATCTGAATAGACACCCAGGCTGTCGGGTCCAGTGATGGGGGAATTGATTCTGTCCTACACTGGGCTGTGACCCACCGCGATGATGGGTGTTGCAGAAAATAATCCTGTGGGCCCATGGTACTTGGCATTGAGTTTCGCTAACTGCATCAAAAAAGAGTGAGCCCAGGCATGATAATCATCACCATAGTTACAGTGTGTGAACTCTTCCAGCCTGCCAGGCCCTGGACTGAGCCCCTTATTCAAGCCACAGAGAAAAGTAGGCATTTATTAACCCATTGTACAGAATGATGAACTGTGGTCCAGAGGCTGGCCTAAAACCACACAGGTCATGACAAGAACAGTCTGGGCTCAAACACGGGTTTATGGGACTCCAAAGCTCACGTTCTTAGTGATCCCCACAAGGTGTGCTTCACCCCCAGGGCTGGACATGGTGATTGAAGCATGGGAAATAGCTGGAATGTTATTCACATTTTAAAAATCTCATTTCAGATTCAAAGTCTTCTGATGTAGAAGATGGAAGCATAGGTAGAAACCCTTTGCTTCCTCACACAACCAAAAGAAGGATAACAACAAATCTAAAGTCAGTCAATGACCAGAACTGCCAGAAAATCAAACTGCATGGAACTCTGACAACCAAGAAATTAAAGAAAAAGTCAGCCAGAAGAACCAGACTGGTAAAACTCCATGGCACAGGCAGGGTGGGCTGAGAAACATCGCAGTGAGGCAGCAGACTGTGGGTGGGGCTGGCTGTGGCAAGGTGGTGGACCGTGCAGACAGGGCTGGCTGAATAAGAAACTGAGACTGTGCTGAATGAGAGCTGACTGTGGACTATGGTGGTGGTTGCGGTGATGGGAGAAACTCCTAGTCTCACATGAACATCTTGGAAAGTGCGCTACAGACAAGCAGGCCAGCTGCATTGTTCCCTCTGAGGCCCCTCCCCCACAGCACAGGAAGGAGGGTTGCCCAGCCCTGGGGAATACCCAAGGCCTCCTCCACTACAATTTAGCAGGTTTGCCAAGACAAAGAAATATGGTCCAAATGAAAGAACAGAGCAAAGCTTCAGAAAGAGAACTAAGTGATGAGGAGATAGCCAACCTATCTGATGGAGAATTTAAAGCCTTGGTAAACAAAATGCTCACAGAACTGATTGAGCTTGGTCAAAAAATTTAAAAAAACAAAAAACAAATGAAGGATACCCAAAATGAAATAAAGCAAAATATTCAGGGAACCAACAGTGACAGGAAGGAAACCAGGGCTCAAAGCAACAATTTGGAACAAAAGGAAGAAATAAACATCCAAGCAGAACAGAATAAAGAAACAAGAATTCAAAAAAGTGAAGAGAGTCTTACAAACCTCAGGGACAGCCTGAAATATCCCAATATCTGAATTATAGGGGTGTCGGAAGGAGAAGAACAACAACAAGAAACTGAAAACTTATTTGAACAAATAATGAAGGAAAACTTCCCCAATCTGGCGAAGGAAATAGACTTCCAGGAAGTCCAGGAAGCCCAGAGAGTCCCAAAGAAATTGGACCCAAAGAGGAACACACCAAAACACATCATCATGAAGTTACCCAAGATGAAAGATAAAGAGAAAATCCTAAAAGCAGCAAGAGAAAATGAGACAGTCACCTACAAAGATGTGCCCATAAAGCTATCAGCTGATTTCTCAAAACAAACCTTGCAGGTAAGATGGGGCTGGAAAAAAGTATTTAAAGTCATGAAAGGCAAGCATCTCCATCCAAGATTGCTCTATCCAGCAAAGCTTTCATTTAGAATGGAAGGGCAAATAAAACACTTCTCAGATAAGGTCAAGTTAAAGGAGTTCATCATCTCCAAGCCATTATGATATGAAATGTTAAAGGGACTTATCTAAGAAAAGGAAGATCAAAAATATGAACAGTAAAATAACACAAACTCACAACTATCAACAAATGAACCTAAAAGAAAAGAAAAACAATGAAAACAAAAAACTAAGCAAAGAAGTAGAACAGGAACAGAATCAGAGAAATGGACATCACATGGAGGGATTTCAGTGTGGAGGGGGAAGGAAGAAATGGGGGGAAGGTACAGGGAGAAAGAAGCATAATTGGTAGGCATAAAATAGACAGGGAGAGATAAGAAATGATATACAAAACAGAAAACTCAAAATAAAACCCCTTAAATGTACAACCTGTGGACATGAACTAAGGAGGGGAGAATGCTGGAGGGTTGGGGGTTCAGAGTGGAGGGGGGATAAGGGGGAAAATTGGGAAAACTGTAATAGCATAATCAATAAAATATAATTTTTGAAAAATGAAATCTCATTTCAAACCACCTATGTATGTGTGTACATTTTCATTGTATGCATAACATATAACTACAACTGAATGTGCAAAATGAATCAATAAATATATATACATATGTTAATGACTATGTCATCTACTTTTTTTTCTTGATAGAGAGACAGAAGTTGAAAAGTTTAAGGCTCCTCCTTGTGCTGACCCCCACCCAAGGGGCTTCAGAAAGGGGCTCCAGCAGCCACGCCCACCCAGGCTCCCCCGGGCCCTCTCTGACATGTTCCTTGGAGGCCCCATCAGCACCAAACTGACATCTGCAAGCTTAACTTCTCTGGCCTGCCCACCTGGCCTGGCAAATAAAGACATGGATGGAATCCAAAGATCATTTCTAGTTTGCAGTGTGACATCTCATCTTTTAGCACGAAGGGTTTTATCACTAGCACAAGGTGTGTTCCTGAGTTGGGAGCCTGAGGCTGCATCCCCAGGGGCAACATGTCCTTATTGTGCCCTCTTTCATAAGTCTGTTCCAACTACAGGACACATTCCTGCTGCTGCTGCCCCTCCAGCCAGCCCTATGGCTTTGACCGTGACACTTCCACTCTCCCCGTCTCAGAAACTTCATCTGTGGAGGGGATGACCTTGGTCCTGCTGTGGATGATAGGGAGTCTAATGCACTAGTTGCCATAAATGCTCCTGAAAGTCAGAAGAACTCTCTAAATGAACCTTCTAACCCTCCACTCCTGTCACCATTTACCCAGCTCAGCAGGAAGTCAGGGCTTCCATTCATTTAGGAGATCTTTACTGAGCACCTTTGGCGCTGAGCAGTGGGGTCCCCGCACAAGTTCAACACCCACAGTCATGAGGAGTTACCACTATAGTGGGAGTGATAACAAAAAAATCAATAAAAGATCTAATAAGGATGACCCCAGGGACACCTGCTCCAGGGAAAGGGGACCCACAGGAGCTGGGTGGTCATGATAAGAAAGAGTCCCCTGTCCAGCAGAGGCCCAGAGAGGAGAATGCCCTTAGTTTACTCAGTGGGACGGAAAAAAGCCCAGAGTGGTTGGAGGAGAGGGAACAGCATAGCAGGGTGTCAGGAGAGGCCAGGGAAGTGGGCAGGAGCAGACAGACGTCTGGATTGTTCAGCAGCATACAGTCCATTACGGGGAAGCACCTCCAACCCTCCTCCTCACCTCTCCACTGGTGGTAACTCAGTGCCAAGAAGAAAACCCACAGCTACCAGCACTCCCACCCCACACAGGCCCAAATTCCCCGTTGAGAGGTCTTTGTTTGAGCAGCCCAGGGAAGCCTTGCCCCTTACGACCAAGGACTGGGAGAACTCGATGGAAGTTCAGGTTGCGCAACAGGCCCTCCCGGTTTCACTTCCCGATGGCTGACTTGGGTGGACCCTTGTCTCCCTCCCTGAGCTTCCTGCTCCATCATAACTGCGGTCTTGGCAGCTGACACTCTGTGATTGAGCTGGGGCTGGCAGCAGGTCTCCGCAGTGGTGCTCTACTCGGGGACCACCCCCTCAGCTGTGAAGCCAGGAGCTCACCTCACAGTACACCTCCCCAGCTCGGTACAGGCCCAGAAAAGGCCAGCACCTTCACAGAGGTCCCCACCTCCCTCTGGGTGTCTGGAAGCATCAAGGAGCCCAGTCTCCTCTCTCACGGTTCAGCTGGAGGTGGGGCAGGGACACACTCAGCCATACCTAGTGACATACCTAGTGACACACAGGCAAACAGTCCCCTAGGTGCCCACCACCTAACCCAGGCGCCTGCATACATGGGTCCCAGGAGAGGCAGGCTTCCTCCAGGACCGGAGGGCCAAGTCCTGGTGGAGATGCCTGGTGAAATGAGTGAGCTGCTGAGAGCAACCCCTGTTCTGTATTGTCCACACTGCTGTGTGCCAACTTCCAAGCCAGGTGCTTCACACTCATAATTCGTTGCCAAACTTCACAGAGTGGCCTCAGACTCAGGATTGGTCCCACCTCCGTGGTATAGGTGAGGATGCTGAGTCTCTGAAAGATCAATGAACAGCCTAAGGTCACCACACTAGAAAGTGGCAGTTCGGGGACTCAAGGGCCCACACTACCTCTGCCCTACCCTGCCCTCCCAAGGCCTGAGTCTGCTGATGGTCCACCTGGGCCACACCCTGGGCCAGCTGCCAGGTGCACACAGACAGGTTCCCTATAGCCAATGGACTTAGAGCTGAATCACAGAGAAAGGACAGCATCCAGAAAACAATTCCAGAAGAAAGGAGCATGAGGTTAAAAAGGGAGTTAAGTGCATTGAACTTGGGAGCCAGACAGAACTGAGTTTGGACCCGAGTCCTTTGAACATTGATTCCTCATTTATACAATGAGCCCTTCACAAGGCGCTCCACAAGCATCCTGGGAGCACTGGCACAGTAGTCAGCAAGGAGTGGCTGTTTCGTGATGTTTCCTTGTTGTCTGCTTACCCTTCTCTTCTTTTCCATCCCTCCTAATAAGGGCACTCAGGCTTTGAAGAAGGAAGCACTCAGTGTGGACTTTCTGGAAGGGATGGGACTGTGTTATCTGATCTCAGCGAGAAGGAAGGTGCAATTATTTGCCAAGTGCATCACTGTTGTGAACTTGTTTCCTCATCTGTAAAATGGGAATACTAAGCCACTGGGTGAGTCACGTGGCATCTCTGGGATCCCTGCCTCCTCAGGAATTAAAGCCCCTAAAGCTTGCACTTTAAGATAGGGCCCACCCTGTCTCCATGTCCTGCCTACCCAACATGCCAGCCTGTGGGGAACAGTGTTGGTGTCCAGGGTGGGAAAGGAAATGCTTCTGGGCCATATCCTCTTCCCAGATGGCCTGTGACAGAAGCAAGAAGAGGGACAAAGAGCTGGGAGGAAGAAATCTGCCTTGCAAAATCACCAGACATAAGTCAAACTCTCCCAGCTCGCTGATGGCAAGACAGCCCTGTCACCTACGGAGGCATGAACACTTCGGCCTGGGGGCAGGGCTGGCCAGGGTGTTGGTGGAGACCAGCCTCAGCCATGGTAGGGTGCTCTGACCACGCGCCTGGTTGTACACTGGGTGAGCAGAGATCTATTTCTGACCAATGGTTAGGAGATGGCGCCAGGTGACAAAACCAGATGAGGAACTACCGATGGGCCCTGGGTACCTGGGCATGGAAACTCTCTTACCCTTGGGTTTCCCACTTTCAGGGTACATTACCCTCAACAGCCCACCCACACAGCACCCTCACTCAGTGGCCAGCAAGACCTTGTCCTTCCTAGACAGACAGGGATTGACAATCATACACCTTCACCTTCAGTGGGGCTGTGGGATGGGGTGGTTTGCCAGAGCTTGGGATACCCAGCTTTGTTTAGCTCCTGATGCCCTACGGGCTTCTCAGAGGAGGCGATCTGAAAAATGTGGCAGAGTTGCCTTAGCCCTTAGACTGGCACTCTGTTTACAGGGAGCTTCCTTCCTTCCTCATGGCCATCTCTTATAGGAATATCTTCATCAGGAGGAAGAGAAAGGCTTCAGAAGGAAAGCAAAGGGGGATTGGTGGCAGCCACCTGAGTCAGGAGGAGTAGGCCGGGGGCCAGAGGCACCTGATGAGTTCGCACACCCCATCCTGACCCCACCCATGCCCCCCACCTCTTTCTTCCCTCCTTTCTCTGCTCCCCACCCCCACCATAGATATTAACTGAGCACCTACTACCTGCCCACCCCATCTGGGTCACAGCACACACAGTGGTAAACAAGGCAGGCAGTGCCAGTCTGCTCTCTTGCTGAAGCAGAGGGACCTATGGTGGGTAGAAGCAAAGAAGGCTCCTCACTCTCAAGTAGGTCGCTCTGCCTGCCAGGGTTGAGCACATGGACTCCATTCAGGGGCTGTCCCCGGGGCATCTGCTGCGCATCCAGCACTGTGGTACACCGCGAGGGTACGTGGTGAGTCAGGCCTGATCTGGGGGCAGGGGATGAAAACACAGAGCTGACTCACTCACCGGCTGCTACGGGGGGCTGGGAAGGGCGAGGAGAGAGAAGCCCAGACACCCCTGCCTGAGGGGCTGCCCAGCCAGTCTGGAGGAGAGCCCAAGGGAGGGCACAAGCCACAAAGGCCCAGGGAACCATTCCCTTACCTCCTCCCGCACCTGCACCTTGGGAGGGAGCCAGGGTGGACGGCTGGGGACTGGCTTCTGCATCTGAAAGATCAGCTCCTGAGTTGAGGGTGTGAAAAATGAGGCTGGGGGACCCCAGACACTTGTCTGAGCTGCTGGGATTTCACTTGTCCACTCTCTGGCTCCCTCCCAGCTCTAGCCTTCTCCCCCAACCCTTTAGAACCACTTCCCACCCTCCTGGACTCCAATTTTTCATTTAACAAAGGAATGGACACTAACTAGAATTCCACAAAAAGAAGGCAGAAGAGAGAAGTTAAGATAGAGTCTTAAAGGATCATCCTTCAAATGGCAACCCAAGGGCATCAATGGGACCAATGATGAACACCTCAGTACTGAGGCCCAGAGAGGTGCAGCACCCTACTCAAAGTCACACAGCAAGAAGAGGCAGGGTTAAACCTGGGGCCTAGGTCTCTGTGATCATCTCAGACTCCAATTATTTTTCCAAATGGGTGGATCCCTGCTCGTTCCACTCCCTGACTGGCTGCCGAGGCCTAGTGTCCCTGCAGCTCTGAGAGACAGCCTGGTGGGGAATGGAGGGGGGCTGTGGTACAGAGGGGAGGAGGAGAAAACAGAAAGTGCCAGCTGATTCATATTTCTAAATGTCATGTTATTCCAGGCGAGTTCTCACTTTGCCACCACCTTCATCCGCCCCCTGCTTGCCATCTTGAGGACTGGCTGCAAGGTGGTGTGGAGTTGGGGGGTGGGAGAGGGGGACTGCAAGGCCATGGTCTGAGGGGCTGCATTTCTTCCCTGTCCCCTGAGTGAGCACTGTGTCCAGAGCCAGGAGACTTGGTTGCTAGCCCTGACTCTGGAACAGGTTGCTGTGAGACACTGAACTTGTCTGTAGGTCCTTTCTTTACTTCCCTGTGTAAAATGGGGCTGGGGGAGGGGCAGTAATGCCCCAACTGGCTACATGTCAGTATTGCCTCAAAGCAAAACCAAACACAGTCCTTGCCAGGTGGCTCAGTTGGTTGGCGTGCCATCCCCTGCACCAAAATACTATGGGTTCAATCCTCAGCCAAAGCACACACCTAGGTTTCGGGTTGGATCCCCGGTCAGGCCACTTACGGGAGGCAGCTGATAGACATTTCTCTCTCTCCCCCTCTTCTCTCTCTAAAAATCAGTAAATGGGTGAAGATTTAAAAAACATAAAGCAGATTCAGAGATTATGATTCAGTAAGCAGAGGGATGCCTGGGAATCTGCATGTTTAAAGCATTCTCCTACCCCCATCGAGCTTGTGATTCTAGTGCATGGGGTCTGCTGAGGGTTGGAAACCTTAGGACTACAGGTTGCCACTCAGATTGTAATTTGTCTTCAGTAACCATTTACCTCCTCCGAGAGGCCCTCCTTGATCTTCCACCCGTCTGCAACTTGTAGCCCTTCCCACTCCTGGCCCCGCCTCCCTGCCCATGCTCACTTTGGGTTGTGTGTGTGCGTCAGTGCACATGCACATGTGTGTGTGTGTGTGTGTGTGTGTGTGTGTGTGTGTGAGTGTGTGTCCTATGGGAATCCAGCAAGATGAATCTCCCACACAACATAAAGGAAGGTGCTCAGCACTAAAGCCAGCTAGCCCCAAGTTCAAAGCTGCACACTGCTGCCTAAGTTTTGTGACTCTGGGGAAGTGACTAACCTCTCCAGGCTTCCATTTGCACATCTCCTAGATGAGCGTAAACAGACATTACCTCACTGGGCTGCCCTGAGCTCCCCCATCCAAGTGCACTGCCCAGTGGGGAGTAGGAGGGGAGAGGGCCTTACGGGACCCCTGGTAACGGCAGAATGTGCCCAGCCGGCCCCCGACTCCCTGGGTTGCTCTGGGAAGTTCGGATGCCTGCCACACTGTGTGCGCCGGTAGACAGACGCCTGGGCAATCATGGGTCCTCAGCACAGAATAGGCTTCCCGGGTGCCACTTAGGGTCTCCATGGGAAAGAGAATTTCAACTGACAGGAATTAAAGTCACTTAGGGTCCCCCAAGATGGTTCAACTGAAGAGACTAGTAGAGAGGCTGTTGACAGACGCAGGCAGACAGGGGTAAGGGAACCCGAAAGAGGGGAGAGGCTCCTGAAGAGTAGTGACGGCAGCTGGCTGACAGCACCCAAACCTAAAGAGGGCAGGACGGGTGACACGGTCAGGGCCCTGAAGGAGCTGGAGCCGTGGCAGAGGGGCCACCCTGCGGAGCAGCAGCCGCAGAGGGAGGTAGCCAGTCCCAGAGCCAACCTCTGTCTCCTCCCATCCTCCCATCTCATTCTGATACTTCCCACTGGCCAAGCCCAGGCAGCAGCCAGAGGCATGAGTAGCCCCTTAGAGGTCCCCGCCTGGGATACAGATCAAGGCAGAGAAAGCAGAGAGAGTTTTGCTTCTCAGGTTGGTGGGCCAGGTGGCTCGGGGGAAAACAGGGAATAGCCGGCTTCACAAGCAGCCTGGCTATCCCTCTGCTCCGCCACAGTCCTCACGTCCTGGACTCTGCAGGCGGGTGGGGGTGGGGGTGGGGGCGGGGGCGGGGAGCAAGTGCACCTGCTGCATCCTTCAGAAGTCCGAGGTTTCAGCCCCATCTCTGCCACAAACACAGAGTGACATTAGAAAGTCACCTTTCTTCTCCAGCCACGCTCTTCTCATCTATAAACCATGGGGGCTAACCCATCCATCCTGGGCTACCTTGTTCAGTCCTGACCTGAGATCTTCCTCCCCTGGCTTTTCTAGAGGGGAGAGAGCCCCACTTGACAGGAAAAGGAAGCTTAGCAAATGGAAAATTAATTCTGGGCAGTAAAGAGCAGAGGCTGTTGTTTGTGATGTATAACTTACTCTTTGTGTCAAATTGTGTACTGTGAATAGCAGTGGGATGGCAAAAACCCGAGATCTATTACTTAGAGTTTAATCTGTTCTCCGTGTTGGAGAAGAGAGAAGGAGGGGGGAAGACTACAAGTTTAATCACAGGCCCAGCCTGAGATGTCAAGCTGCTCTCCGTGTGTTAGTAAAATGATGTTGTTTTACAGGCTTCCCAGACAGCACCCCGCACTGCAGCTTTATCTGCCGAGCCGTAAATTAGCACACCTACTTTACGCTCTTCAGGTAAAACCAGTAATTTAGCTGAAAAATACATACACACGCACACAGAGTGTGGGGTGGGGGAGCTCAGGAGAGGGGGCTGCTCCCTTTGAACAAGGACGAGCTAAAAATGTGCAAACCAGGAAGAAAATGACACCATGGCTACACCTCCTGTCATCAGTGTGCGGGCTCCTGGTGCAAGCCCTGAAGCCAAGACAGCCCACCTTCCTTTCTACCTGCCTGGCTGCCTTCCCCCACCACCCCTTTCCTCCATGAACCGTAAATTACATGCTGACACCTTTAATTTGTGCAAAGTATGCCTGGCTGCGCCTGGCACCAGCAGCCGGCTGCTATAATAAGGTCAATCTATATTCATTGTCGCAGCACTTGATGTGCCAGAGAGCACAGGGAGGCAGCGCTGTGCTGGCTTCTCCAGGCTGGGGGGGCAGGGCTGCCGCCGCCGCTCATCTCAGCCTGGCACCAGTTGGTTCATCACTTATGCATGGCATGAGCAGTGTTATGATTTAGCTAATCACCATCAGTTATTCATCCGATTGCTGCCTGGAGACAGCGCTGTGCCTGCTTGAGCCAGAAAGGGAGGCTCCCACCCAGAACGCCATGGAGAGACCATCCGATCGGTCTGACTGTCCCTTCTGGTGGTGCAGGGCTCAGGATTGTAGACCCCTGGCATCTTGGAGGAGACGCTGTTAGCAGCACCCCACAGGCAGGGGCAGTCATGATGTCTGCTTCCTGGGGTCCAGCTAAGATCAGGCATCTCAGAGACATGTCTGGCAGCAGGGCCCAGGCATTGAAATCACAGAGTTCTGGGTTCTAATCCCAGCTCTGCCTCTCGCAAGCTGTGAGAGCTTCATCAAGTCACTCAGCTTCTCTGGGCTGCAGCTTATTCATCCATACAATGGGAAAACAACTCCATTCCTGGCAGAGAGAGTGTAAGAATGCAAAAAAAATACATGAATAGAGTTCCCAGCATGTCTGCACATAGTAGGCACTTGGTCAAGGGCGGCTCCCATGATCACAGCCCTAGTGGGTCCATCATATGTGTCGTTGGATGAATGTCTGTTTTCAAAGGAGAATTCAGGCACAGAAGGCTCCTAAAGGGTGGATCTGGCACCAGGGGTCAGCCTACTTTGAGATAAATTCTACTTGCATGGAGCTCTTTTGAGATGGGTCTCAGATCTTGAAATATCTAAGCTGAAGAAAACTCAAAAAGCACCTACTCCAGGGCTGGAGAGGGCCAAAGAGGCAGAGATGGACCAAGCTCTCAGCCTTGAACATGCTAGAGGTAACAGATGAAGCTCAGTGGCCCCAGATTGTAGAGATGAAGGGCCCTGGAGATTGTTCTGTCTAACCCTTCACTGCAGAGATGGGGGAACAGAAGGCAGAAAGAAAACTAACTGGTCAAGATTGCCTAGCCCATGAAGGACAGAGTTGGGGTCCCAGCCAGTCTTCAGCCTTCATAGCTCCTTCCACTGCTCCGCAGGACAGACCAAAATAGAGACAGATAATCATCAAACTCCCAGGGGGAGCGGGCTGCCCTTGGAATCATTGGGCACCTAGTCCCCCTTCACAGTGCTTAGTTAGGATTGCACAACAGATTTGTCCACAGATATGTGAGTGACAGGAAGCACAGGCTGAGCCCTAAAGCCTTTGGCAGACCCTCAGTTTCCTTATTTGCACACAGGAGCCCTTAGTGTCTGCCCTTCGGGGCTGATGATGAGATTAGATGAGCCCAACTGCATGAAATAGGAGGCAGGTGGGCTGGCCAGATGAAGAGTCCTTTTCCCTCCAATCAACAAGCTTAGAGTAAAAAGACACCAGCTTAAGGGGTGACCTAAATCCAGCTATACACAAGCAGCCAAATTAAAAAGTGAAAACATGCTAGCTCATCTCAGTACCATACCTTCGTTCTGGCTGTTCCCTCTCCCAGGAATGCCCTTCCCTCCTCACTCTCTCCAGCCCTCCAGCTCATCCTCTCAGCTCCTAGTCAATCCCACTTTCTCCCCAGAGCCCCTTCTTCCTCCTTAGTGTCAGGAATGCCTTCCCCTCTCCACACCTCACGTGACCCTTCCTGACTGCAAGTGCAGTACACTGTCTGTCCACTAGTGATTGGCCCCAGGTGGAAAGCGCTAGGTAGATGAGCCATTATTTAAGAGCTAAGCTACCTTGGCCTCCCTGGACTTCCACTGACTCATCTGCAAAATGGACAGGCAAAGGTAGGCTACTCTTGGTGACCCCAGGCATCACGTTCTTAGGCAAAACTTCCAATAAAATACTGACTGTGATGGGACTATGAGGGCCAGTCCAATGAACATCACCATGGAAACCAGTGCCATTATGTTGAATTCCCCCGTCTCCATAGGATAGAAACTCAGAGTCTGAGTTAATTTAATGTAAAGAAATGTAAATGTTCTTGCCCACCAGGGCTTGTGCCTTGAGGTTTCTAATCACCGCTGGAAGGCCTGTGCCTGTCCACCTCTTGCCAGCCCCCTCCTCCTCACCTAGACCAGCCCTGAGCTTGCATCTCCACACATCTCCCTATGTATCACGATTACCCACACACCTGTGCTGTGCAACCTGCCAAGCCATAGCACTTCCAGTGCTCAATAGCCCTCGAAATGCATTTCATTTCTTATCACAAAACTTGGACAGTGTGGAGGGCGGAGCCTCCCATGACAAGTGGGGCCATCAACCTCCCACCACCAACTGGTGAGTTCACCAGGCTGGACACTCCATACCCATTAGCCCCAAGTATGACCAGAGAGCTCCAGTCTGACCAGGCCTGGGGCTGAGCCCACTCCCTCATCCCACAACATCCTTACCATCTACTTGCAAGTGACTGTGAAGCTGTTTTGCTGCTGAGATACCAAAAGCTAGAGGGTCATGGGGCTAGTGCATTCTTTCACAGAGTGAGATGTAAGCCTCCCACAGAAATGGAGGTGTCATGCCTATGTGGGTATCCCCCTCAATGCTGGGAACTTAGGACCTGTCATCCCAAACACCCAGTTTCCCCTATTCTTTTTGGAACTTCTTGCTCCGATTGATACCTGGCTGTCCCCTAACACACAACTTCCCTGCTCCCTCTCAATGGGAGACTAAATTCTCTTCCACATCGCATACCCCCTGGTGCTTCTAGGTGAAGTGGGTGACCTCCTAACCTCTCATTGCCCTCCCAAAACACTTATCCATCCTCCTCTTCAAAATCACCACCACCAGCTCCTCTGAACTCCCTGTCACCACTGTCCTTGTTGCAGGGTACCCACTGCTGCCCTGGGTTGCATCCTTCATTCATTGCAGACTTAACCAACACCCTCACCCTCTGGCTTGCTCTCAACCCCTAGGCTGTCATCATTTTGGGTGGCTTCGACATCCACTTGGAGGATCCATTTAGCATTGGGACTTCTCTGTTCCTCCACCTGGCCAGCCCCAACCACTGTTCCGCACCTGCTGCCCTGGGCATCATACTTGATTTTGCCTCCACGAAAACTGCACCCTGGAGTGTCTGCACATAATAGGCACTCAGTCATCTACACAACATCTACCTCCAGCATCCTGTGGGTGACCACCTCTCACCTGTCATCCTTCCAGAGTACACTCCCTGTGCCTCATGAGGCCCTCCAGCCCCTAGCCAGCACCATCTCAGAATCAGTTCCCTCTGCTGCCCTCACATCCATTTTTCATGCTCTTTGGCTGCTCAGTGCTACAATGGTTAGCAGCCCTGGTGTGCACTTTCCCATTCTCCTAAACAAGCATTTCATCTTTTCTGCTCTCCATACACCCCTCACTGCCCTCACCCTCATGGGCCTCATGCTTTGTTCAGAAAAGAATACAAATCAGAAAGAACCCTCCTATCTTCCCATCAGGAATCCCTCCCATATCTGTACCCACTCTCTGCCTCCCTCTTGCCCAACAGATGGATGAAGTTCACTGCTCTGCCTAAGACACTCCCTCTATGTGGAGCATGGATGCCAACTCTCTTACCTGCGCTGGGACTTGGGTCTCTCTCTTTCTGCATCACTACCTTCTCCCTCTCCACCAGTCACTGATCCATGGCAGGAGGCATGCATGCTCTGGGTTCTCTTACAATAAGCAAAACCCAATCATCTCCACACTCTCCCCACTGTTGTCTTATTTTCCTGCTCCCCTTCACTGTAGCTGCTATCTCCACTTTCTTCTTGGACATTCTGTCCCAAGGGCTACAGACATGCATATGCACCCCTGGCTAGGGAACCGGTGGGCAGTGGAGCATGGACAGAATCCAAGAGGAGGAGAGAGGACAGCTCAGGGGAAGAAGAAATGACCCTCAGAGGTCATACAGAGAAGATGGTCTTTTCCAGGAGCCATCTGCAAATCTGTGTTTTAGAAGGATATTCCAGAAGCACTGGGTGGAGTGGAGGGAGGGGAGGTCAAAAGAGGAGAGTCATTAGAAGGACACAGAAGTGATCCAGTGATAAATCAGGAAGGCCAGACAGTGGAGACCGAGAAGGGATAGATTCTGAGGACAGAGTGAGGGAGTGTAGAATCGCCATCAGGACTGACAATGGATTAATCAGCATTTTCAGAGTGAGGAAGGAGCAGGCACTGACCTTTCCCTCTGCCTGGAACACTCTCCATACACTTTCTGTGCTTTTTTATCAACAGGTGCTTTCCCACCACAAAACTGACCAGACTGGGTGTTTCTGAATTGATTTGACTATCTCTTTCCCCAACGAGCTGTGATCGCTGCTCTGCCAGAGACTTGTCAGCACTGCACTCTCCATTCACCACTCCACCCAAAGCTGGCATGGTGGGCTCTCAGCACACATTCAAGGAAAGGGGGGATGATGCAGTGGTGAGGATGGGCCGGAGAGGAGCAAAGAGGCCAGGCTGTGGGGGTATAACGCCAACCTCAGAACTTGAGTTTTATCCTACAGTTACCAGGGAGACACTAGAGGCTCTACCTACAGAAGTGACATGGCCAGCTCTGTGTGTGAGATAAATCCATCTCACAGCCATGGAAGAGGAATTTGAATAGGGTAAGACTAGAGGAAGAGGGATCAGTCCAGAGTCAGTTCTGATACTCCAGGCAAAGCAACTCAACCCTTGATCTTGGAAAGAGGAAAAGGAATGGAGAAGGATTAGCGTTAGAAATACCAAGGAGATAAGATTGACAAGGTAGGATGATATACTGGAATAGTGAATTGGTTGGTGGCCTAGGCAGCTGGATGGATGGTGTCACTTGCAAAGATGGGGCAGTGGGTAAAGGGTGCTGTAATAAACTGTACTTTGGATGTGTTGAATCTAAGGTAACTGTGGAGGATTTGGGAACATGTGGACTAGATTGGCAGTTGGAAATGTGAAGGTGATGCTCAGGGTGGAGCCCAGGACTAGAGATGGAGGTTCAGGAGCCACCAGCAAGGAGAAGTGGTGACCACAGTGGCATGAAGATCAGGCATGAAGTCAGGTGGCATGAAATCACCTGGAAAGGTCATGTTGAGTGAGAAGAGAAGCAGCTCCAGGACAGAACCATGGAGAGTGCCCACCATTGAGGGTCAGCATGGGGGAAGGACACAACAAGGAGACAGAGGGAAAAAGGAAACAGGGACAACCAGGACAGAACGTTATCCCAGACACCAGGGAAGAAAGTTCCAGAAGGATTGGTCATCAGTGGGGTCAATATCAGTGGCAAATAAGAGAAAGGTTAAAGTTCCCTACCAGATCAGGCAATATAGAGCTCACTGGTGGCCTTCGTTTGTCAAAGCAGTTTCCATGGAGTTGGGTATTCCAGGCTGAGGAATGAGTCAACGGTAAGAAAGTACATGCCACTTGATTAGTTAGTTAATGGCTTTGTTATCATTGCTACTGCACCTTATTCCAAAAAGAAGCAATTCCTCCACTGTAAAATAAATATTACAGTTGAAAGCCAAAAGATGGAAGCAAACCAAGTGTGCACTGACAAATGAATGGATAAACAAAATGTAGTCTATACAGTGAAATATTAGTCAACCTTAAAAAGGAAGAAAAATCTAAAACATGTTACAATATAGATGAACCTTGAAGACATTATGCTAAGTGAAATAAACCAGTCACAAAAGAGCGAACACTGTATGATTCTAATTATATGAGGTCCTTAAAATAGTCACATTCATAGACACGGAAAGTAGAATGGGGGTTGGCCAGGGCCTGGGGGGATTGGAAAACAGGGCATTATTATTTAATGGGTGTGGGGTTTCAGTTTGGGGAGATGAAAAGAATTCTGCAGATGGATGGTGGTAATGGATGCACAGTAATGTGAACATACTTAATGCCATTGAACTGTACACTTAAAAATGATTAAAAGAAAAGAAAAATATATATTATAATGTGGACTAATATAATTACTGGGATTGAGCATTTTATTATGTTCTGAACTTCCCAGTAACCAAGATATAAAGGGAAACATTTGAGTCTTGATGTTTAATAAATGGAAAAAATATTACTATCAAAAAATCTCAAGTCCATCTACTCCCACCCCTGTCCAGGGCACTTGCCTTAGAGATTCTTATAAGGGGCATTAACTGCATAAAGGATAATACAGTATTCCAAAAATATATAAAGACATATTCATTATATAACCATGTCTGCCAGTGGTACTTGGGAAAAGGTGAGGGGGAAATCTATAAAACCTAACTCAAAGAACCTTTCTGATGAAAGTGAAGTAAATAAGGTCTAGATGCGAAGATTTCCAGGACGCGATTTACAATTCCAAAATAAATAAATAAAGTCTACTTAATGGTGCCTGTAGGAATTCCGGGGGAGGCATCCAGGAGACAGCTGGCAACTTGCTTCCAAACTCATGGAAAAGGTTAGAGGTGGGGATCTGGGCATCGTCTGCACAGAGATGGGACCCAAATCTATAAGCAAGAGTGTGAAGGCCAGGGGGAGTGTGGAGTTCCAGAAAATGATGGCTCATAGACCCCCTCATTAGCCCAGGACCCAAATACTGTGGCAACGGGCAACAGCTGCCACTGCAGGAGTAAGAACTCATATCTTCTGCCTCTATCAGTATATGCCATGGTGCCAGGGCACTTCTCTGTCCAGGAGAAAGAACAAATGCCAGACATCGGAAGACCTGAGCAAGAATCTCATGGTCTAACTTCTAGCACTGTGGCCTTGGACAACTTACATAGGCTCTAGCAACCTCAAGATCCGCATCTATAAATGATGACAAAAATTTAACAGTCCCTTCTTTGTTTTCCTCATGAGGTTATTGGCAGCAGGAGGGTGGCTTGAGAAAGCTTTAGCCCATGTCCACCTCATCCCCTCTCTTCCTCCTCAACATCGCAAATAGATACCTGCCCAAATGGAAACAATGGGGCCCCTGTGCAAAGGTTGCTCCAGAAAGCCTCCTTTTTAAAACATTTTTATTGTTGTTCAAGTACAGTTTTCTGCCTTTTCCCCCCAGCCCTCCCCACCACCCCAGCTCTCCCCACATCCATCCCATTCCCCCCCTTATTATTGTCCATGTGTCCTTTATACATGTTCCTGCAAACCCTTCATTAATTTCCCCTATAACCCCTTCCCCGCTCCCTTCTGGTCACTGTAAGCCTATTCTCAGTTTCAGTGTCTTTGGTTATATTTTGCCTGCTTTTTCATTTTGTTTATTAGGTTCCTGTTAAAGGTGAGATCTTATGGTATTTGTCTTTCACCAGCTGGCTTATTTCATTTAGCATAATGTTCTCCAGCTCCACCCATGCTGTCGCAAAGGGCAGGAGCTCCTTCTTTCTTTGTGCTGCATAGTATTCCACTGTGTAAATGCACCATAGTTTTTTGATCCATTCATTTACTGATGGGTACCTAGGTTGCCTCCAGCTCTTGGCTATTGTAAATTGTGCTGCTACGAGCACTGGGGTGCATAGGTTCTTTTGGATTGGTGATTCAGGGTTCTTAGGATATAATCCTAGCAGTGGAATTGCCAGGTCAAAAGGCAGTTTCATTTTTAGTTTTTTGAGGAAATTTCATACTGTTTCCCATAGTGGTTGCATCAGTTTGCAATCCCACCAATAGTGCACTAGGGTTCCCTTTTCTCTACTTGTAGAAATCTTTCCAACGCTCATAGAAAGACTCCTTTTTGATTTGCTGCTCCCATGGTCCACATACATGAATAGTTAGGACTTGCCTCTAATTGAAATATTGACTATGATGAGCCATGTGACAGCAGAATACTATCTACAAACTACCGACACACATGGGTGCTTGTGACTGGCCCAGGGTCCATTCCAGCTATCGAGGTAACAGTGATATCCTTCACCAAGCTGGGAGCTTGGGACAGGGCATGGGGAAGGAAACATGGTGTCCACAATTCTAGCATCTGATGAGCCTGAGGACATTGCAGGTGGAGCTCCAGGAGTCTGTTGCCCATAGAAGTCCAAAACCACCAGTAGATCTGGGAGAAAGAAATTTGATCATCACCAGCATATAGGTAGAACTGGAAGCCAACAGTGGGACCCTTTCAAAGAGAAGCTTGAAACTAAAAGTATTAAAGACTTTAACAGTGAGATGACTGACTGCTGGGCATTAAGAAGGGGCTGGAAAAGATCTGAGACAATCTGAAAGTATCTATGCATGCTGACATGTGCACCACACCCAAGCCCACCTGGGATGGCCCCTTACTGTGCTTGGCTCCTGACCTGAGAAAGTCTGCAGAAAGCAGCCTTGCATTAGGTTGGAGGGGCTTGCTGGCCAGCCTCTATCAGACACATCACCTCTCAAAACCACAGTCCGGATGGCTATGCTCAGTAATCATGTGTTTAAAAAGCAATAAGACTAAATGCTTTTCCGTTTCCCCTTTGAGAGACCATGTATGATAAATGATAGGCAATTTCATGGTTGGAGTTTCAATTTCCGAAAATATTAGTGCTATTCCCCAAGCTCCACTTCCGAGATAAATTCTTTTTGGCAGCCTCCTTCGTTGTCTCCTAATTCCCTGATTCTGAATATATTTGGAAGTCTGGTGTAAATTTTATCAGCTCAGCCCCTGGTCCGCACTGGAAAGTATGTTATCCACCTTCTACTCTTTCAGATTCTTGTTGCATTTGCTTCTAATCAATGGGTATTTATTAAGTAGCTTCTGTGTTCCCAGCCTTGCACCACGTGTTATAGTGGGTATAAAGACACTACAATCATGCATTTCATCATGAAACATCAATCATGTATCTAGTCCCTTGAAATTCAAAGCAACAACAACTCTACGGTGGCTAGAACCTCATGCTTGTTTCACACATCCCAATTTTATTGTTAGAGAAAATGAGACTCAGAGCTAACCTAGTAAAACTAGATGGAGCAAGGTAAAAGAGAATGAGCACCTACAAATGGTCAGATAATGGGCCAAATGCTTGTCCAGCCCTCTGCACAAGAGTGCTATGCACAGTCTGGAAAAAACTAAGCTATTTTTGTTCACAAAAACTCAAGGTTGATGCTATTATCCCCATTTCACAGATGGGAGAACTGAGGCTCAGAAAGGCAATTGTACCCATTGTGGTCTCATTCCATTAGACCACACTGCTTCTCCTAAGGTCAGCAGCCTGGATGGTCCCAGCAGTCATCTCCAAACCATGGGAATTCCCTTGTTTGTAAACAGCAAAGAACCAGGTCAACAAGTGGAAGGAGAATAGCCTGCTTGTCCCTTGGCTTCCCATTCCTCAGCAGCCTTGGCCTGCCCTAGCACTAGGATCCCTCTGAAGTTTCCCAGGCTTGTATTCTCAGTGTATCACCAACGCTCAAGCCCAGGCCCCTTTCTCTCATGATGTTATTCCCTCCTCCTAACCACGCCCTTCCCATCATGGATCATCCTACACCCCATGACAATCTCTCTACCATTCCTTTACCCTTCAGAGGGGCTACTGCATGCACAAGATGACAATTCCTTCTCTTATAAGCTCATGGACTCCTCAAAAGAGTGGGCAAAAAGCTAGCACTCCAAAAATTTTGAGGAAAACACTGGGGTAAAATGAAATGTAATAGAGCAAAATGAGATTAAGTCTCCCAGGATAGAAGAAACAAAACACAATGTAATGGAATAGAACCAATAAAAATAGTATGACAGTGCTAGAAAAAATGTAGGAAGGAAAACAATCAGAATACAATAGGATAGACTGGAACTGAATAAAAGAGGGTGCAATGGACTAAACAGGTTGAACTAGACTAGAATAGGTCTGACCAGGATGGAAAAAAATGGAACAGAAATAAACAGAATAGACCAGATCAGAACATAATTGTACATGGTAGAAAAGATTAGAACAGGAGAGGATAGGATAGGTTAGAAGAGAATTCAACAGAGTGACACAGGGTGGAACAAACTTGAACAGATCTGAGCAGAATAAAGTACAACAAAATAATAGGGCTCTCACCAAATGTTGTATAACAAGATGAAATAAAATTCAGTTCATTCATTCAACAAGTATTTATCAAGTGCTAATCTGTCCGAGGTAAGGAAAAAAATAGACATAGTCCCTGCCCTCACAGAACAGTGACTAGTAAGAGGGACAAAAAGGATACTAATAAGCATTAATAAATATATAATTACAAACTATGCATGTCCATGAAATACCATGAAAGAATGAACAGGTGGCCATGATTAAAGATGGAGGCATAATAGTAATAATAAGGAAGTCAGGAAAGCTGAGACCTAAAAAATGAGGAGGAGTTGGAGACACATGAAGAACCAGGGGAGGACATGCTAGGCAGAAAGAAAAGTAGGTCCACAGGCCCTGAGGCAGGGAGGAGTTTGGTCCATTCAAGAAACCAAGGAAGTTCAATGTGAGCAGAGTTCAAGGATCAAGGCCTAGGTGACAGGAGATCAGGGCCTGGGGGCAGTTTGAATTTCACTCTAAGTGCAATGAGAAGCCACTAAGGAAGCAACAATAACTGCAGGGTGTTTCGTACTGCCTTTTTGGCTGGTATAAAGGAATAAATTAGGGCAAGGAGACCATGTAGGTATCTACTGCTGTTGTCCAAGTAGTGACAATGGTGGCTTGGAGCAGAGTGGCAAAGGCATCAGAGGGGAGAGATGCAGCCGCCTGGAGAAATATTTGTAAACATAACCAAGGATCTGCCAGTATATTGGACATGGGCTGGCAGAAAAGAAGTTCTAAAGGAACCTCTGGGAGCTGCTGGTTTTATTTCCTGAGATAAAGCTAAGGAGAGATGGTTTGGGAAGTAAAACTAAGTTTCCTAAGGTTTGGATATTTAGGTCAAATAGAGATGTCAAGTAGATTTGAAGCTATATAATCTTGGAGCTCCAAGGAGGATCTGAGCTAGAGGCATAAAATGAGGAGGTGTCAGTGTATAAATACCTCGTGGTGCCCTAGGACTGCATGAAACCGTACATGCAGGAGTCAGTGCAGAACTTTACCAGTGCAGGTTCCCTGGTCTCCGAGCATAGGAATCCCCAGGGTGCTCGTTGAACATGCAGATTTCTGGGCCTCCAGGCCACTAAAATGGATCTCTGGGCATAAGGTTCAGGAGTCTGCATGTTTGGCAATCACCCCAGAGTGTCTGGATGCCTTTTAACATGCATGGAACATTGGTCTAGGGAGAGAATGGAGGAGGGCAAGGTCCCTGTCATGGAGAAATGTGTGTGTTCGCACCTCAGGAAGGAGAACCAGCAAAGAAGATGGAGGTGTAGGCTGAGAAACAGGAGGAAAATCAGGAGAGGATGGTGTCTCAGAAGCCAAGAGAGGAGGAGTGTCAGGACCAAGTGACCCTGACGCTGTGTGCACAAGCGCAGGAGTGTGCCATGAATTGTGGCAATGTGCACACCTCCGAGGAGTTGGGGCAGGGGATGCTGGGCCCCACCAGAGTGAAGTGGGCAAGACTGAGTGGATCAGAGGACAAGAAAGTAGAAGAGAAGAATGGATGGCAAGCAAGACCTGTTTATGCAATAGAACAGTTGGGGACAGGTCCTCAAACATATTTTGTCCTCTGTGGTCCCTGTTCCCACAGTCCTCTGGCCAAGAAAATCAGGCTGGCAGTCAGGAGTTTCTCTGCAGAGACCAGGCCCGCTGTCCTTTCCACCTTCCAACCACCGGGGTCAGCATTCTCAGCTGTCCCTCTCTGATGCTGCTGAGGTCTTCCCTGATGGCCTGTCTCCCTCCGCAAGCATGCTCCCCCGCTGTGTCTCTCCCCTCTTCTCCCAGAGCACTTTGCGGGCTGCAGCCAACTGCGGATATAGGTGCTAAGGATCCACTGCCACCTGTGTACTCAGGTCCTACTTCCAAGGAGTGAACCACTGAGGCTGCAGTTTCATGCACACAGCAGATTAGAGGGACAGTTATTTTTTGGCAAAAGGGCCTTCCTGGAATCCCATAGATCATCCTGACCACTCCCCAGACAGCTGCTTGGCTCTGCCAGGTCCAGAGCCCTGGTCCTCAGTGGGGTAAGGCGATGAAATAGGCACATTTAAAAAGACACATTCAAATTCATATTTGACTTTCATAGTCATAAACGGAAACCAAAAACCTATTGCTTTCATAACACTAACCTCAAAAAGCAAGCCAACATTTTCTTGTTGGTGAGGCTACTGGAAACAAAAAGAGATTTTTAACGAGAGACAAAGCCCTGGAGGATCTTTCAGAACCAAAGTTGGTGAGATGTTTACATTTTCAAAAGGTTAAATAATCTGGGAGGCAGGGACAGCAGCGAGGCCCATCCTTGCTGCCCCAAGGCAGAATTCTGACTCTGTCTCATGTGCTTCCTCCCCACTTGCCTGCAGGGGCCACACACACCTCAGAAGACAGTGGAGCCTCTGCCATCCAACTGGAGGCAAATTCCTGGCAAGAGGCAGCCTGGAGAGACTTCACAGCCCTCCCTGAACCTCTCGAGAAGAATCCAGGGTGGCAGAGGGATTTTCCCCAGGAGAGCAAACGACACACAGTGCCTGTTTGTTTTTAATGCAGGAAGGAACTGAGAACATCTGCTCCGAGAAGCCACTTGAAAGATAATCAGGCAGAGATGTTGGCAAAACAGCTGTGTGGCAGGCGGGGAAGGGGGTGGCCAGGAGTTGGCAGGATGGCGGAGTGGGAGGAGGGAAGCTAAGCTCTGCTAGGAGGGCCCTGGAACTCTGTTGCAGCCTGGGAAGCCCCTCACCCCAGCCTACGCCCACCAGAACTCAGAGACAGCTTCTGCTGGCTGAGAACAGCTCACAGGGGCAGCCCACTCTGCTGAGAGCCCCAAGTGTGCTCACAGAGAAACGCTGTGTCTGGTCTGTGTCTCCTGCAGGGCTCAACTTGATTTCCAGGACAGGACTGACAATGTTGAATTTTACCCTGTGGTCCTGGAAAATAGCGAGGGCCAAAGAAATCTCCCCCCACCCACCCACACACCCACTTACCCATATTTTTTGGACCATAAGACACACCTAAGTTTTAGAGGAAGAAAATAGGAAAAACAATTTTGAAGCAAAAAATGTGGTAAAATAAACAACATAATATTTCACCAATGTAAATGTAAACGGAACTCAACAGCAGCATTAACAACCATTATTCCTCCCAAATTGGGGGAGGGGGTAATGCATCTTATAGTCTGAAAAATATGGTATGTTTCAGAAAAGGCTTACTGCCACTGCAGGCCATTACCATCCTTCCTCGTGTGACCGAGACAGGACTCACCATGCCCCGAGTGTACCTGTGACAGAGCAGACACGCACCCTCCAAATCCCCATTCTTTGTCTTACAAATGATGACCCCAATTCACTGGTTTCCGAGAACTGAATGGGACACAATGCTGGTTCACCATGTGGGTTATGTTTTTCTTCTTTGCCCAGGCCTTTGCCTGAGCCGATATACAATTCCTCCGTACAGGCCCCTCTGAGGAACAGGCTGGCCTCAAGGTAAACCATTCTCCATCTACTTACTGCCCCCTTTAACTAAAGTTCCTCCTTAAGAAATCTGCATTCACTTTGTATTGACAGGACTTGAAGTGATTATGAATCACCTCCTGAAGTCCCACTGGTTCCAGTGCCTGAGATTTCACCACAGGAATCACTCTGGGATTAAGAGCTGAAATGACACCTCAGAAGATTCAGGAGTCTGTCTGCTACCCACCTAGGGGACAGAGAAGCAAATGGCAACCCACAAGCTAGTAAGAGAAATCTGCAGGGCTTGGTTTGACAAATACTATGCCTGGGGCTGGGCAAGGAGCGGGTGTGGGCCCTCAGCCCCAGGGCAGGCTCATTCCTACTCTAGCCTCAGAGAAGGACCAGAACAGTGGTGCAGGGGGTTCTATAAGCCTGCAAAGCCCTCAGATAGCAAAGAAAAACCCCAAGCAAGGAGTCAGGCCCAGATTTAATGCAGGGGAGGAGGCCCAGGCAGGGGAGCAGTGCACAGGACTAGAAAAGCTTCCTACATTCACAGCTTTGAGAACAGGCATTTTCAAAGTAAATGAAAACAAGAACAGCAGTGGCAACAAAATCATGAGAGCCCAGTGGCTTTGGCTGTTCAAAACCATCCTGATCTCAGAGGCAAGCAGTGGGGTGGGGAGACCGCCCTGCCCCCCAGGATGCAGGCCTCAGGGCACTGAAGATGGGGCAGCACCTCAATCAAGTCTCAAATGATGATGAGAAATGCATTCAGAGGGTCGGGAGAGATCACTTTTTTGTGTTATTTCTGGATCAGTTCATCACCATTATCCACATGCGCAACACTGTTTACACTGATTAAATTCGTATGTGTCCTATCTGAGTTTGGATCTTTCCAGAAGAAGACCTGGAGGCAAGGATTTGAGGGAAAGTAGTTCATTTGAGAAGTAGTCACAGGAAAAGAGAGTGAGATAGGGAAGAGAAAGTGGCCAGTGCAGGTCGGGTGAATGGGCAGATGATGGCTGTGAATGACCACAGCTCATTTGGGAAGTAGTCAGACAGTTTCGACCTATCCAAAATCTACCCATACCCCAAAGTCCTTGACTCTCCCCTTCACTCGGAGCCTCTCTCTATGGATGTGTCCCAGACTGTAGGAAAGGAAAGGGCACTTAGAATTCTGGTTTTCAAGCTATGTTCCCATGGAATTCCAGGACTCTGGGAGATACCTCCACTTCAACTAGAACAACTCTATTTTTGCTACTGAAAATATTGGGCTTCCACTTACAATATTTTTGGAAAGGTTCAGCAGTTTAAAAATAAGGTTAGATCTCCTGCTTCTAAAAAGATGGAATAGATACACTTTTCCCTGTTTTTCTGCTAAGTACAAATACATCCCTGGACAGTATGTATGAAACTACATAAAGTCTCTGAAAGGTGGAGAGAAAGAAGAGTTGCTAGGGATCTCAGTACTCAAGGAACTGCACACTTATTGATATGTTCCTTGGATTTTTTTCATGTTTCATACATCTGAGACTTGGAGCTAAAGAAGCCAACCACCCAGAAACTCCATCAGGACGGACATAAAATTCCCAACAAAGATTTTAAAAGCCTGCTCTCTCTAGCCCAAGAGCAAGTGATGGAATAACCTAGCAAGACAGAAAACATTTAAATAAAACCACTCAACTCCAGCCATAGAAAAAAAACTGTGCCAGACAAGGTCAAGTAGGGAGTCAAGACTTCCACCCTGCTGGGCAGTAAAAAGACTGTGGCGTGTTGTTAGAGGAGGCCTAGAAGAGAACCAGGACTTTTATTATAGCTCAGCAGTAACAAGGTCCCTGTACTTCAGTCTCAGTGGAGGCTGCCAGAACTCCCCACCCCACCCAGTGGTAATGTGGAGCCCCTCTCTCGTGCCAACGAAGGCTAAGTGGAGAGCCCCGACTTCTTCTACCTCCACTTTGCAGAAACAAGGGAGTGTCTGCACACCCATTCCTGGCTGGAAGGGTGTCCCCCCGTCCCCAAAAAAAAGCTAGGTAAATCAAAAGGGTTTAAAATAAGATCCAGAGTCTTATAAGATAATATAAACATATCCAGGTTTTAATTTTTAAAAAATCACTCATCATACCGAGAAGGAAGATCTCAAACTAAGTTTTTAAAAAAAATCATAGAGGACAACATTGAGATGACAAAGATGGGAGGATTATCTGACAAAGATTTTAAAGCAACCATGATAAAATGCTTCAATGAGAAATTATAAACATGCTTGAAAAAAGAAAAAACTCAGCAAAGAAACAGAAGATATAAAAAAGACATGAGTGGAAATTTTAGAACTAAAAAAATACAATAATAAAAAATTTAAAACTCAGTGAATGGGTGCAACAGCAGAATGGAAGGGACAGAGAGTAAAATTAGTGAACTGAAAGATAGAAATATAGAATAATAGAATAATAGAAATTATCTAACCTGAAAATAAAGTAAAAAAAAAATGAATAAACACAGTCTCAGAGATCTGTGGGAGTATAAAAAAAGATATAACTTTATGTCACTGAAGTCCCAAAAAGAAGAGAAAAATATAACAAGATTTAAAAAGTACTATAATAAATAATGGCTGAAATTTTCCCAAATTTTAATGAATCCCAAACAAGATAAAGCCAAAGAAATCTATGCCAAGACTTCTAGAAACTAAAGACAACGGAAAAATCTTGAAAGCCCCCAGAGAAAAATGACACCTTATCTATATAGGAAAAACAGTTTCAATAACAACAATTTTTTTCATCAGAAACCATGGAGGCCAGAAGTGGCCCAATATTTTCAAGTCCTGAAGGAAAAGAAGTGTCAAGCCAGAACTCAGCAGAAATATCCTCCAGAAATGAAAGGAAAATGATGATATTCACAGATTCAGGAAAAATTAGAGAATGTGTTTACAACACAAAATGAAGGAATTTTGGAACATCAGGAAGGAATAAAGACCATGGTAAGCATAAACATGGGTAAAAAAAAGGTTTTCCTTCTGTTATTGAATTCTCTAAATTGTGTTTTATGGTTGAAGAAACAACTATAACACTGTCTGATGTGGTTTTAAATGTCTGTAGGGGAAACAGTTAAAAGAATTTAAAATGGGGGAGAGTAAAGAGATATAAAGGGAGGCAAATTTCCTGTACTTTACTTGGAATAGCAAAATGACGAGACCACTAGTTGGTGATAAGTTATGTACATATAATGTAATACCTAAAATAGCCACTGAAATGTTGTGCAAAGACATGTGAAGAGATATTCTCAAAACGAGATAAATTAAAATGGCATTATAAAAGTGTTCAAGTAACCCACAGAAAAGCAGGGGAAAAAAAGCAGAGAACAGTTCTTGGAGATCCTCAGGGGAGCTCCCATAAGTCTGTTATCTGATTTCTCAAAGGGAACTTTGCAGGCCCGAAGGGATTGGTAAGGCATATGAAAAGTAGACACCTACATCCAAGATTGCTCTACTCAGCAAAGCTAACACTTAGAATCAAAAAGCAGATAAAGTGCTTCCCAGACAAGGAAAAACTAAAGGAGTTTATCATCACCAAACCATTATTATGTTAACTGTTAAAGGGACTTATTTAACAAAAAGAAGAAGATCAAAACTATAAACAATAAAAGGTCGAAAAGTACATATCAACAATTGAATCTAAAAAACAAACTAAGCAAACAAGAAGAACAGACACAGAATCATGGATACAGAGATAATCTGATTATTGGCAGACGGGGAGGAGTATGGGGGAAATGGGTGAAGTGGTGAGGGGAGTAAGAAGTACAAATAGGTAGTTACAGAATAGCCATGGGGATGTACAATACAGTATAGGAAATGGAGTACCCAAAGAACTTATATGTATTACCTATTGACATGAACAATGGTGGGGGATTGCTTGGGGGAGTAGTTGGTGCTGGGTGAAGCAGGGCAAAGAGGTAAAAATCAGGACAACTCTAATAGCACAATCAATGAAATATAATTCAAAATAATTTTAAAACATACATTTAGCTAACATTATACTTAATGATGAAAGCTCAAATTTTTTTCCTCTAAGACTGGGAACAGACAAGAAGGTTATCTGTACTCACCACACTTATTCAACATAGTTTTGGAAGTTCTAACTAGGGCAATAAGATAAGAAAAAGAAAATAAAAAGACCAAATTTTAAAAATCCCCTTTGTGTATTTACAAACCCCCTCTGTAACATGATTCTCTACATAGAAAATCTCAAGAAGTCTACAAAACCAACAAACAATAGAACTAGAACTAATTGGTGACTTTGTATCACAGGATATGAGATAAACATACAAAAATCTATATCCTAGCAATGAACACATGCACAACAAAATTAAAAATACAATACAATTGCTCAAAAAAAAAAGGATACTTAGGATATAAATCTAATAAAACCTAAACAGTAGTTATACAATTAAAGCTACACAATGCTGATGAAAGAAATCAAAGACCTATATAAATGGCAAAACTTAACTTTATTTGTGAATAGCAAGACTCAACATAGTAAAAGTGTCAATTCTTCCAAACTGATATATAGTTTTAACACAATTTCTATCCAAATCCCAGAAAGATATTTTGTAGACAAGATTATTCTAAAATTTGTAAGGAAAGACACAGAACTAAAATAGCTAAAACAATTTTTAAAAAGGAGAATAAAATGGGAAGAACAAGTCTACCAGATTGAAGACTTATATAGCCACTGTAATCAAGATCATGTAATGGCAGAGGGATAAACGCATAGATCAATAGAACAGAACAGAGAATCCAGAAAGCAGATACAGAAATAGAAACCCACACAAGTTTGCCCAACTGATTTTGACAAAGGTGTAAAAGCAATTCAATGCAATAAAGATATCCTCTTCAACAAATGGTGCTGAAGCAACTGGACATCCATAGATGTGCTGAGTCAGCTTCCATGCTCTCCTGTGTTTTTAGAGACTCTAGATAATGTGTGAAGCAAACAGAGCATGAAGAGAAGCCCAAATGTATAAATTGCTCTACAAAATTAAAGAGACTGGAAAGAGAGAGACACAGAAAATCTTGGTGTTGGAAAAAGTGTTGGTGGGACATGGAGAATCGTACTTTTAGATGGGGAGAGGCTATGGGATTTTTAAGAAGGGTAATAAATTAGAGCTCCTTTAATGCCTTGTAAAAGATGTAATATAAATTGGAGTTGCTTTTATTTTTGTTTTCTGGACTATTTCCTTGCATGCAATGTCATGGGGAGACTGGACTATGTGGGGCCCCACCTTATATTAGAATTTCACTCTTCATGCTTCCTGCTCCCTACAGCTCTGCACTATCGCTAAGCCAAGGAGCTCTGGACAACACGGGCCACACACCCCCAGGCTGGACTTGGATCATGCTCCCATTCAGCTCTTCACAGTTCCTAAGGGTGGCACATAGACATCCAATGAGCAGTGAGGAGCCTGTCCTTAAAATTTGGGGGATTGAAAAGTAGCATGACAAAAATATGCTGTAGAAAAGTCATTTGGATAGCTGTGTTCAGTCTAGATTGATGAGGGGAGAGACCTGGCATCTGGTAGAAGTTGTCACCTTAGCACAGTGTCTGGAACAGAGTATATTCTCAGGAACTATTTAATTGATGGCTGTCGCAAGAGTCCAACATATGGGCTAGAATCAAGGCAACAGAAAGAAGAGAAAAATGGACATAACTGCATGTGGGGTCCTTGGAGACAATGATAATATAAGATGACCATGAAATCTGAGGCACTAGAGACTGGCAATACCTTTTGTTGCAACAAGAGAGCCAGAAGAAGAACCAGGGGTACACAGATAACCACAGTTTGGGTTTCTCTGAGCATGTGGTGCTGTTGGACTACCTGAGTAAAGCTGTCCAGAAAGTAGGTGGACCTGGCGTGCTGGGGGCTAAGAGGCAGCTTTGGGGATCCTTCCTGCCAAGGTGACTTCTGGGGCAATGGGAAGAATAAGAAAGGTCCTGGCAGACCTGGAAGCCACCCTTGCTGCCTGTGGAGGGAGAAAGGGAAGTTTCCATTCTGGAACCTAGGTTCTTCTAGCAAGCATACCTCCTCCCACAACCCCTCCAGCCTCCAGGAGAACAAAATCCCCACTGAAGCCAAATAAAAAGGTTCCTCACACATCTGTGCTCAGTTCCAAAGCTGATATGCCTACATTGCTTCCTGACTCGCTCCTGCTTCTCTGTGCCTTTCTATCCCTACCTCAGCCACTACCCTGCCTCTTTCCACCTCCCCCGAACTCTCTCCTCTGTTCCACTCTCTCCTCTCTGCTGCCTTTATCTTCTCCCCTTATCCTCATTTCTTTTCCCTCCTCTTATCTCATTAGTTCCTTTCCTCTCTTTCTCTCTTCCCATCTCTTTCATTTCCCTTTTGTCTCTCTTCCCACTTTTCTTTTCTCACCCTCTCTCCATTTCTTTGTCTCTCTGTTCTACCTCCCTCTGTTATGCTCTCTGTCTCTGTACTCACACAAACTCCCACCCAGCACATATGAATTTATGAGACTAAAAACTCAGGGGGACTCATTGGAAAGGCTCTAGCTAACTGGCATCAGTGGGCCTTTTTGGCCACCTTCAGGGGGTGATATATTACAGAAATACATTAAGGGGCCGTCCTACTGACAGCAAGCTAAGGTACTATGTCAAGGTACCAGCCCTGGAAGATGAATGTCCCATAGATCAGGATGCCATCATTCTGATTACACTCCAGCAACGCATGTCAGAGTGCCATAAGACGTGATGGACAGAGGAGATCCATCACCAGCTGATGGCCCATTCCCAGCACAAAACTCATATCTAGGAGATGATTTAGGGCCAGAGCCAGGACCCCTCCCAAGATGCACACACAGCAAATGTGGCCTCTTTCCTTGCTACTGAAAAAGGAGAAGTTTAGGGAGAGAAACACTTGTAGGGGATAGCTTCAAGGTCAAGGGCTTGGGAATCACACACATGTGGGCTCAAATCCTGATTCCTCCACTTAAAAGTTATATGACCTTGGGACAAATTTTTCTCTCCTTGAGACCATTAGTCTTGTGTGTAAAGTGAGAATATTACTACTAGCTTCCCAGGATTAAAGTGAGGCTCAAATAATATATACAAGTAAACAGTGCCAGGCTCTAGGTCCTAAGACCAAAACCTAACCTGTTCAGTGTGCACACAGCAGGAGCTGCAAGCCCCAGCCTCCACCAGGTTCTCGGCAGAGGCCCAGGAGACTACAGCTTCCTGTACCACCTTTACCTTCACCTCTCCTCTTCCCTCTCTGGTGGCTCCAATGCCCATGGGGATGGTCCTGAAGACACTCATCTAAGTCAGACACCAGCCTGTCTTTCGGGATTCCCATCAATCCATCCCACTACCCATTCTTTATTCCATCAATAGGTGTTGAGTACCCAGCAGGTGCCAGTCTCTGTTCTAGGCACTGAGGAGGTAGAAGTGAATGAAACAGATAAAAAAAAAACCCTGCCATCATATACGAACATAATTATTGAGTCTTTCGATCACTCAGTCCATCTGTCTAGCCAGTAGCCCTGCCCGAGGCCCCTGTGAGCCCAGGTATGACCCAGATGGACCATGAGATGACTGAACTGTACATTTCAAAGGGAGTCTCATCATGACAGTTCTCAAAGGTACCACAGCTTATCCTATCTTATCCTGAGAGGATGAAACCCAGGGGTGGAGGGTGACTTGTCTAAGGGCCTGCAGGAGTGTGAGGTTAAGTCAGGGCTGGAAATAAACAGCATGCCTTTAGATCTTAATGAACAACAGTCAATTCCTCCTATGACAGTTAAAGGAGCCACTTGTTTCCTATCCTTGGAAAACCCTGCCTCCTGGGAGAGAGAAAGTACAGGTGGATTAAAAATGACAACTTACATCATGTTCACATAGGATATCTCATTCATCCTCACACAGCGCCAAGAGTCAAGCATTATGATCCCCTTTTATAGGTGGGAGGATGGAGGGCATGAAGTTAAGTAATGGACTGTGTAAATTCTGCCTCTTCATAATATCTACCGAAGATTAGATAATTGAGATTCATTATACACACACACAGGGCTTTGATTATTTTTTAATGTTTAACATTTCATTATAAGCATATTCCCATGTTACTATTCTTTGATGTATGCTTTTTAAAATGTATTCTCCAATACATTCTATAAATATACTCTTTTTTATCAATACTTTGTTATTTCATATCTCAATTATTTTCAATATTTAGGCCTGATAAATAATGCTGAGGTGAACATTCTGTTCCTAGAACTTTTGAGTCAAAAAATATTAAAAATTGAAATTCTTCTAGACATATTGTGCCAATACATGTCCCAATGTCATCCCCTGGTCACTAACGTGAATTTCACATCATCATCATCATCATCATCATCATCATCATCATTGACCTTAACAATCAAACAGGTAAAAACGGGCTCTTGTTCCATTTTGCATTACTTTGGCTAACAGTAAAATTAAACATTTTAGACTTCCACCAAGATGGAGGCGTAGGTGGAAGCACTGTGCCTCCTTGCACAACCAAGTTTAAAAACAACAAAGTTTTAGCAACAAAAACACAGCCAAACCACAGAAAATTGAACTATATGGAAGTCTGACAACAATGAACCCTTCAGCCAAACCAGTAAGAAGGGCAGAGCCCGCAGCAGACCAGGGTCGGGCAGGAAAGATCCACCAGACCAACCCAGGCACACGACCCAGGCACGCCGGCAGCCATAGGAGGATCCCAGGTGTGGAATAGCGGGCGGACCCACTGAGGGTGCAAGGCAGTGGACTCACTGAGGGCTGACCACGGTCACACATTTGCGTGCAGATAAACCGGTGAAAAAGCGAGTGGTGAGACAGACTGTGCAGGCCCCAGTGGTGGAAAGCGGCAGAGGGGACCTCCATTGTCCCTCTGTGACCTCGCCCCCACATACAGCATCACAAACCAGAGACCTGGGTGGCCCCACCCTGGTAAACATCTAAGGCTCCGCTCCTCATACATAACACACACGATCAGATCAAAACATGGCTCAAGAACAACTCAGAGCCCCAGAGCCAATAAATCTAAGCGATAAAGAAATACCAAAACTTTCACATGCACAGTTCAAAACACTGGTGATCAGGATGCTCACAGAACTGGCTGATTTTAGTCACAAATTAGAGGAACATATGAAGGCTAAACTAATTGAAATGAAAGGAAATACACAGGAAACCAATACTACTGGAAAGAAAACTGGGACTCAAATCAATGGAGTGGACCAGAAAGAGGGAAAAAAATAACCAAACAGAAAAGGATGAAGAAACAAGAATTCAAAAAAATGAGGAGAGGCTTAAGAACCTTCAGGACATCTTTAAAACATTCCAACATCCAAATTATAGGGGTACCAGAAGGGGAAGAAGAACAGCCACGAGTGGAAAACTTATTTGAACAAATAATAAAGGAGAACTTCCCCAATCTGGCAAAGGAAATAGACTTCCAGGAAATCCAGGAAGCTCAGAGAGTCCCAAAAAATTTGGACCCAAGAAGGAACACACCAAGGCACATCATAATTACATTAGCCAAGATTAAAATGAAAGAGAGAATCCTAGAAACAGCAAGAGCTAAGGGGACAGTCACCTACAAAGGAGTCCCCATCAGACTGTCAGCAGATTTCTCAAAAGAGACCTTACAAGCAAGAAGGGGCTGGAAAGAGGTATTCCAAGTCATGAAATCCAAAGACCTACATCCAAGATTGCTCTATCCAGCAAAACTTTCATTTAGAATGGAAGGACAGATAAAGTGCTTCTCAGATAAGATCAAATTCAAGGAGTTCATCATCACCAAGCCCTTATTATATGAAATGTTAAAGGGACTTACCTAAGAAAAAGAAGATAAAAAAGATGAACAGTGAAAGGACAGCAAACTCACAGTTATTAAGAACCACACCTAAAACAAAAACAAACTAAGAGGACAGCTAGATCAGGAGCGGAACCATAGAAATGAAGATCACATGGAGGGTTAGCCACAGGGGAGTGGGAGAAGGAGAAGGGGGGAGAAGGTACAGAAAATAAGTAGCATAGACGGGAGGTAGAAAATAGATAGGGGGAAGGGCAAGATACTTGGGATAAGTATCTGGATTCCTCAGACATGTGGTCATAAACTAAAGGGGGAAATGGTGAGGGAGGGTGTGCAGGGTGTAGGGGAATGAAGGGGAGAAATAGAACAATTGTAATGGCATAATCAATAAAATATATTTTAAAAATTAAACATTTTTGTCATGTGTTAGTCATTTGTATGCCTTATTTTGTGAATGTTCTTTGCCAATTTTTCTACTGTGGTGTTATTTTTTTAGACTTTTAAATATATATAATGTAGCTTTTATTAAGTGGAAGAAAGGAAATCCAGCTGCATGATACAAAGGACTCAGCCTGAGCAGATTCCACAAGATTCCTTCCCTTCTCTGTGATCTATCAAGGCAAACTCAAGGGATCTCCCTGATCCACGGGACATGTGGACAGTGACTGCTTCAAGGAGCTGTTTTTCATATGGAGCATGTGACAGTCCCTCATCAGCCCCAGGAGGCAAAGGGCAGGGGGTACAACTGTCTCACAGAACTGCTCCCCAAGTGAGCTTGCGGTGACTTTTCAGAAGTCTCTATGACACTATTTTAAAAGATCTGAGCAGAAAGTGGGGCAAAAAGACATGTCAGCAGTGCTGTGTGGCGAATGCAGTGTCCCTGTCTATGCAATCACAGTGGGCCACCCAAGCCTAATTAGGCATTGTATGAAGATGATGACACACTAACTCCTTGGCCTGTCCAGTTGGTGTGGATAACCTTTCTTGGTTTGGCTAAGAGTTCACAGGTGTGAGCCCCAAAGTAATCTCGCTGATCCTGGTTGGCTGGCAGCATGTTGTGTCTGTAGCCATCATAGAAGGAAAGAGCGGTGGTAAAGAAAAGCATGGTAATGCCCATCTGGACCCCCATGCTGACTGCCCACTGCCAGGAGTCCTGGCAGTCTTTGACAACTGATTTTTTTCTTTTTTTTTAAATTTTTTTTATTGCTTATGCTGTTACAGTTGTTCTATTCCCCCCCTTCATTCCCCTCCACCCTACCCCCCCGTCCCCACCATTACCCCCCTTTAGTTTATGTCCATGTGTCTCAAGTTCTTTAGATTCTATATTTCCCATGCTATTCTTGCCCCCCCCTTCTATTTTCTATCTACTGTCTATGCTACTTATTTCTCTGTACCTTCTCCCCCCTTCTCCTCCTCCCACTCCCCTGTTGCTAACCCTCCTTGAGATCTTCATTTCTATGTTTCCACTCCTGATCTAGCTGTCCTCTTAGTTTGCTTTTGTTTTAGGTGTGGTTGTTAATAACTGTGAGTTTGTTGTCCTTTCACTGTTCATGTTTCTTTAACTTCTTTTTCTTAGGTAAGTCCCTTTAACATTTCATATAATAAGGGCTTGGTGATGATGAACTCCTTGAATTTGATCTTATCTGAGAAGCACTTTATCTGTCCTTCCATTCTAAATGAAAGCTTTGCTGGATAGAGCAATCTTGGATATAGGTCTTTGGATATCATGACTTGGAATACCTCTTTCCAGCCCCTTCTTGCTTGTAAGGTCTCTTTTGAGAAATCTGCTGACAGTCTGATGGGGACTCCTTTGTAGGTGACTGTCCCCTTAGCTCTTGCTGCTTCTAGGATTCTCTCCTTCATTTTAATTTTGGCTAATGTAATTATGATGTGCCTTGGTGTGTTCCTTCTCAGGACATCTTTAAACGCTCCAACATCCGAATTATAGGGGTACCAGAAGGGGAAAAGGCACAGCCACCAGTGGAAAACTTATTTGAACAAATAATAAAGGAGAATTTCCCCAGTCTGGCAAAGGAAATAGACAACTGATTTTAAAAAGTCATCTAGCAGTAGGTTCTGAAGCTCTGGGTTTCCATCAAGTGCATCTTTTATCTTTCCTAGGAATACACTTCTGATGATGCAGCCCAGCCCTTTCACATCAAGGCAATGCCACCGTAGTGGTGGGCCAGCCAAATTCAGTGGCAGTCCGTGTTAGGAGCATAAAATCTTGAGCATAAGAGATGATCTTGGATGCATAGAGGGCCTTTCGAATGTCCTCCAGGAATGGTTTCTTATTGCCTTTAAACTGGATCTTTTGAGGCCCCCTCAGCTTTTTGCTAGCTCGAACCCTCTCATCCTTCAGAGATGACAAGCATCCTTCAGAGATGACAAGCATCCTTCAGAGATGACAAGCTCCTCCAATGAGGGTGACAGGCATGCGGTACTTCAGGGCTGAGATGTCAGTCCACTTCCCTGTGCCCTTCTGCCCCACACTGTCCCTGATTCATGGCAGCAAAGGAGTGCCATCGCTGTCTTGGAACTTGAGGATATTGGCTGTGATTTCAATCAGGAATGAGCCTGGCTCTTAGTCCAGTCATCAAAAGCCTGTACCATCTCGTGCTCCATGCCCAGAGAGCCCTTCATCGGGTGGTAAGCCTTACAGACCAGCTGCATGTCCCCATACTCAATCCCACTCTGCACCATCTTCACAAAACGTCCTGCTCCCTCCTGTCCCACCCAGTCACAGCAGGGCTCTCTGGTTTCTACTTCTGCAGCAATGCCATGGAAGATCATGCTGATATGGGGCCAGGCTTCTTTTTTCCCTCCAGGCATAAGTGAAGGCTGTACTGGCCCCTTCCTTTCCACCTCCAATGGCACTCCCCGCAAACAAAATTCCCTTGGCTTTGAGGTCTTGATATTATATCCCTGTATTCACAACTTCCTCCATCAATGAGGACATCACCAGTGTCCAACAATGGTACCAATTTTTCAATGAAATTATCAATAGCTGGACCAGCCTACACAAGCATTAATATCCGCTGAGGTTTCTTCAGCTTGGAGACCATATCCTCCAAGGAGTGAGCACCAGCCACTTTGGTTCCCTTTGCCTCACTGGCCAGGAAATAATCAAATTTGGAAACCGTCCTTTGAAAAGCACAGACCCAAGAGCCATGTTCATTCATGTTCAAAATGAAGCTCTGGCCTGACAGCCAGCCCGATCAGCGCAATATGAGGTTGGGCCACAGCAGCAGTGGCAGCGGAGGTCGTGGTGTACCCAGCAGGAGTGAAGAGAGGCAGAAGTTACTAACATTTCGCCATGTCTATCGAAAATGTTTTTCTCAGTTTGTCATTTGCTGTTTTTATTTTTATAGTTCTTCTTAAACATAGATTTGAAAGTTTGATGTAAGCAGTTTCCTTCATGATTTCTTCAGTTGCTTTACAGCTTAAATAGGTGTCACCCACTCTAATGTAACTTAAATATTCACTTATGCTTTCTTGTATTGCTATGAGGTTTCTTATGTTTAATGCTATGGTTTATATGAAACTTACTTAAGAAAAATGCAAAAACCTAAAATGATTCTGCCAAGTAGTCAATTTTTTCAACATCGTTAATCCAACTCATTTTCAATTGATTTGAGATGCTTTTTTTTTATCACCTTGACTCTTGCCCCACAGTAAGGTCGGTTTCACCATGATCAGCTATGTGCTATTTTTACTGGTGGGTCTTTGAGCCAGTACTATGCTGACCAGCGCTGTAGCTTTAGAAGACATTTTAATACAATTAAAACAAATCATATCTTCTGGATTTTTTCACATATTTCCTAGCTATTATTATCTTGTTACTTTTTCAGTTTCATTTTAGAATTGTTTTGTCAAACTACTAAAATTTTCCATTGAGAATTTTATTATATTTTTGCTTGCTCTACATATTAAATGAGGAAAAACTAATGTTTTTTTCATCGTTCCTTTTTCCCAAAAACATATTCTATTTCTCCACTTATTCAAATCTTCCTTCACACAGAACTAATAAAAATTTGTGGCTTTTTTCATGAAATTCCTACACAATTCTCACTGAGAATCATTCAGAGGTAGTTCATGACCTTTTTTGCTTTTATCTTCAAACTGGTTATTTGTGTATAAAAGATTTTGATTGATTTTTGTATACTTATCTGTGTACTAGGAAGGAGCATATACTCACTACTGATGTCCTTAGTTATTCACAAGAAAATAATCGAGCACAGAGGAAAGGCTATGATCCAGGCTGCAGGGGACCAACAGAAGGTACGAGGATGCCTGGTCTTCCAGCCATCCTCAGGTGTCAGACCCAGGCAGTGGGGTCCGCAGGTGAAGGACTGAGTGTAGGGGGAAGAGGATATGGTGGTGATGGAAGAACCATCTGAATGAAGTTGTGTCTGCTACCATGAGTGTGTAGCTTTGGGGAAAGGGACGAATGTCTACAGATAAACCACTTTCAAGTGTAAAACCTCTGGGTATGATAAGCCCTCTTAAGAATGCCTATCGTACAAATCCACATGATACTTCAAGGTTTCTAGAGTCAAAGTTAAATTTCCATTCAGTACAACTCTGTGCTGAGACTGAGCCACCCGGGACTCTGAGATTATCAGGGCAACCATCCCTTTCAGCCACTACAGCAAGCTCTATTATACATCCTCAGAATTTCTCCATTGATTGCATGACAAAAATCAATAATAATTTTCCCCTTATTTTCAGTAGTTAAGGTGCCTTTCCCCACTAGTTTATAAAATTTTCCCTGGCTAGAAGCTCCAGAAAAATGTTTTAAAGGATATTGTTGATAGAGGACATCTTTGTCTTACTTCTATTTTATGATAGGTTTTCATTACCAGGTTAGGAAAATATCTTCTCCCCCTAGTTTTTTGAGTTCTGTGTGTGTGCTGGGTATTTTTCCCTCAAGAATGATATCTTCATGGTCATTTAACTGGAGACCATGCTCATGGCCACACAGTGGCCTGGGAGCCAAAGAACAAGAGGCCCCCAGCTGCGGCTCCTTTGTCTCTGCAGAAGCAGAAACAGCCATCCAGAAGGGCAGTTGGCCCTCCCACAGCATTTTGGTTCTGAGGAATCCAGATAGTTATCCCAAGTATTTCTGGCAAGAAATCACCAAAGCTCTAGGGAAGATTAAGCAGGTGTCATTGGCGTTTTCATTCTCCTTATTCCTCTGCTTCTGCTCCTTTTTCTGCCCTTTTTTTCCTCCTCTGTCTTCCTTGTCCTCCCCTCTCCCCCACCTTTGTTTGCTCCCCTATCTCCTCTCTCCTTCCCCTGCCCCTTCCTCTCATGTTCTCCCTCTTCCAGGCTCCCTTTAACTTCATTACTTCTCTACCCAGTTTCTTGTCTTCCTGCTTTTTCAATTTCTCATCTTTCTTAACATTCTCTCTTCTTTCCTCCCTGCTCCTTACTCTCCCTTTTCTCTATCCCTCTCTTTTTTCTACTCACATTAATGCTCTCTCTCTCTCAAAAAACCAATTAAAAGGGCAGAGAGAAAAAAATTATTGGATAATGTTTAGATTGCCCAAAGCTGAAAGAGGCAAAGGTCATTTTATACCCACCCGAAAAAGAGCCCACATTTCTCATCAAAGCTGAAGGGAAAGTTGCTAAGAGTTGATGCCCCTCACACTTCAGGTTTACCCGACACAAAGCCAGACAGTCAAGGGCAAAAGGACCACAGGCAGGCTCAGACACAGTGTCCTGCACAGGAAGCTCTCCCTCGACACCCTTCCCAGTCCCTCCCCCATGCCCTGCCCAAGTCCTTGCCTCTCCCCCTCTCCCCCATACCCTCCCTGCCCCTCCACCGACATAACCTGGCTACCTTTTCAGATCCCCATGTAAATGCAGAAGCCTTCACTTGTCCTTCTCCTCCCATCCTTGGCCTATGATCTCATCTTTACCTTCACGAATACTCCCCAAACCACCCAAGCTGAGTCCAAACCCCACTGCTTTCAAGAAGACTTCCTTGACCACCCCAGCTATCAGAAAGTTTCTATCTCTAAACTATAAAAACAGAATTTCAGCACTATAGGAAACTCACTAGCCCTGCATCTACCCAACCAGAACTTTCTTGTGACTTTAGGAAGATAAATGACTTACATAAGCAAGTAATATCTGTTAATGTTTAGTGGTAAAAACAAATAAAAACATATCCTTTGTGATTGGGAAATCATGTATTACACCCTTTCCCATCATTTCTCAGTTAAAGTATAAGCTTCTCAAAGTCAGGAATTACAACTAAGCATTTTTTTATTCCCTAAAGTGGCCAACATCAGCTGAACACATAGTAAACACTCAACAAGGACTTGAATGAATAAATAAATGAATGAATGATGGCTAAATGAATGGGGTGAGCAACTGAATAAATGGGACAAGCGTGTAAACAAAGAGTGACTCAGAGACTGAAGGAATAAATGAATGGTGGTCGTAACAAATCATTAAGCTGTTGTTTTAATAACTCAGGCAGGGTAAGAAGTGCCAAGGAAATGTCTTTAGTAATGAGTCCTCCTATAATGATGGAGAAATCAAAAGCAAGGCTGAGGACAGCCTGAGGTTGGGCAGTGTTGGAGTGAACAGCAAAAACACTGGATTGAGAACCCAAACACCTGAGTTAGGTGCCATGCATGCCTCCCACATGACATTATGGTGGTCCCTACCTGACCTGCTCTCAGCGTTGCATGAGATCAAATGAGATCAGGGATAGGACAGTGTTTGGCAAACTCTCATGTATGGCATATATAACTCATTATCTTTTAATCATAATATGAGGTCAAAGGAAATCGATGGAGGTCCAGGTTGTCAGTCTGAGCAGGGGCCAGGGCCACAGTGTGACCGGGGAAGCCCAAGTTCACACTGGTGCTGCCTGTGTCACAGTTTGGCTGCTCTCCAAACTGCAGACACTCGGGACAAGCAGAGACATTCAGGAGCCGTGGAGCACATAGGCTGACCAGAGACTTGCTCCTGGGAAGGGCCGCAGGTGGGAAGGGCTTTTCGCCCCCACATACTGCCCACAGTGGAAATGGTGGGTACACACCTGGGCCCAGCCTTCCCTTTGGACTGTGGAACTTTCAGCATCTGCATTTTGCTGAAACACACGTCTGAAGGAGGGCACTAGGCAGAGGAAATGGAAAACTTGGGGCTTGATTCACACTTACCAATATTCAGAAATTCCCCAAAACAACCTTCACACTGGGGCCTCACCCACCCATCCAGCTGCCACAGGTACCTTGTGACAGATGTCTCGATTTGCTAATGGTGGCCATGTGGAAGGCACAGCCACTGGAGCCATGGGGAACAGCCCCCATCACTGTAGCCATGAAGGCTGGTATTTAACCAGAGCCTTGAACCCCAGATGTCTTGGATCCCGGATGTCAGTTACACCTGAGATTTTCAAGGACTTTTTAAAAATCCTCACCTGAGGACATTTTTATTTACAGAGAGAGAGAGAGAGAGAATCCACGCTGAGACCAGGGATTGCACCTATCCAGACCAGGGGTTGCATACGCCCCCACCTGGACCGGGGATGAAACTGCAGCCTAGGTATGTGCCCTGACCTGACTGGGAGTTGAATTCTCAACCTTTCAGTTACAGAGCTGATGCTCCAACCACTGAGCCACACCAAAAATCTTTCTTTGATTAAAAGCCCTTGTGAAGCCTCAGTCATTAGACTGGATATAAGCAGAGCTGCCTCCCAGAGATTAAGGGTAAAAATCCCTGAATCCCACCTGCCTCCACACCCCACCCACCACATACTTGGATTCCAGTGTGCCACCACTTGAAGGCACCTGAGACATTTCTACAAATTGTTAGGACAGTGCCAAACACTGACTTCTTCTTAAGGTTGGGTACACTGTGACCCAAAGGGAAACGCTGGAACCCAAAGGGAAGAAATATCTGGGCCAAGATCAAGCAACATAATGGTAAAAGTAGAGCCAAAATCCTAGCTCAGTCTGCCAACCCAAGACCTGTGCAGATGCAGAAGGGCTGTGCCCATAAGAACTACCTTCTGAGTCAGTGAAGGGTGGTAAAGAAGCACCAACAGGCATTGTCATGCAGTCTGCTTCAAAATGTGCTCTTAACCCATAGCTTGCTCCTAATCTCAACTTTTTAAAAAATTGCTTTATTGTTATTCTGTTAGAGTTGTTCCAACTTTTCCCTTTTGCCCTGCTCTGTCCAGCGCACCACCCTGGTCCCACAGTCAATTCCCACACTGTTGTTCATGTCCATGGATCATTCATCACGTTCTTTGACTAGTCCCTTCCCCTTCTTTCTATTATCCCCTCTGGTCACTGTCAATCTATTCCATGTTTCCATGCCTCTGGTTCTATTTTGCTTGTTAGTTTATTTTGATCATTACATTCCTTTTATAGGTGAGATCATATGGTATATGTCTTTTACTGACTGGCTCATTTCACTTAGCATAATACTCTCCAGTTCCATCCATGCTGTCACAAAAGGTAGGAGTTCCTTCTCTCTTTCTGCTACGTAGTATTTCATTGTGTAAATGTACCATAGTTTTTTGATCCACTCATTTATTGATGGAAACTTAGGCTGTTTCTAGCACTTGGCTGTTGTAATTTGTGTTGCTATGAACATTAGGATGCACAGCTTCTCTTGAATTGGTATTTCAGGATTCTTAGGGTATATAATCCCAGCAGTGGAATCACTGGGTCAAAAGGCAGTTTGATTTTTAGTTTTCTGAGGAAATTCCATACTGTTTTCCAAAGTGGCTGCACCAGTCTGTATTTCCCCCAACATTGTACTAAGGTTCCCTTTTCTCTACATCCTCACCAGCACTTGTTGTTTGTTGGTTTATTAGAAATGGCCATTTTGACTGCTGTAAGATGATATCTTATTGTGGTTGTAATTTGCATCTCCCTGATGGCTAGAGATGTTGAGCATCTTTTCATATATCTATGGTTCCTCTGTATGTCCTCCTTGGAGACATGTCTATTCAGGTCCTTTACTCGTTTTTTAATTAGATCGTTTGTCTTCCTAGTGCTGAAAAGTTCTTTGTATATTTTGGAGATCAACCCCTTGTCCGATCATTTGTATCATTGGCAAATATGTTTCCCCATATAGTTTATTCCCTTTTCATTTTGTTGATGGTTTCTTTAGCCATGCAGAAGCTTTTTAATTTGATGTAGTTCCATTTGTTTATTTTTCCTTTATTTCTCTTGCCCTGGGAGATATATAAGCAAAAATATTGCTATGTGGATATCTGAAATTTTACTGTCTGTATTTTCCTCTATGACTTTTATGTTGTGTCATGACTTTAAGTCTTTTATCCATGTTGAGTTTATTCTGGTGTATGATGTAAGTTGGCCAACTAGTTTCATTTTTGTGCATGTACCAGTCCAATTCTATCAACACCATTCATTGAAGAGGTTATTTTTACTCCATTGTATACTCCTGCCCCATTTGACCACAGAGTCATGGGTTTATTTCTGGGCTCTCTATTGTGTCCCATCAATCTGTGTATCCATTCTTATGCCAATACCAGACTGTTTTGATTACAATGACCTTGTAGTGTAGTTTGATATCAAGTATTGTGACCCCCTCCTACTTTCTTCATCTTTCTCAAGATTGATGATGCTATTCAGAGTCCTTTTGATTTCCATATAAATTGCTAGAATATTTGTTCAAGATCTGTAAAATATGCCATTGCTATTTTAATAGGAATTGCATTGAATCTATAGATTGCTTTGGGTAGGACATTTGGGTATGGACATTTTAATGATGTTAATTCCTTTAATCCATGACCATAGTATATAATTCCATTTATTTATATCTTTCTTAATTTCTTTCTTCAGTGTTCTATAGTTCCCCAAGTATAGATCTTTTACCTCCTTGTTTAAACTTATTCCTAAGTACTTTATTTTTCTTGTTGCTATAGTAAAAAGGACTTTTTCTAGTTTCTCTTTCTGATATTTCATTGTTGGTGTACGAAAATGCCCTGGATTTCTTTTTTTTAAAGATTTTATTTATTTATCTTTAGAGGGGAAGGGAAGGAGAGAGGGAGAGAAATATCAATGTATGGTTGCCTCTAGTACATCCCCTGCTAGGAACTGGCCGCTGCTGGGAACTGGCCTACAACCCAGGCATGTGCCCTGACTGGGAATCAAACCATGATCCTCTGGTGCGCAGGCCTGCACTCAATCCACTGAGCTACACCTGCCAGGGCTGGATTTCTGAATATTGACTTAGTATCCTGCTATGTTGTCAAGTTGACTTATTAGATCAAATAGTTTTTTCATAGAGACTATAGAGTTTTCTATGTACACTATCATGTCTTCTGCAAGTAATGACAGTTTTGCTTCCTCCTTTCCAGTTTGTATATCTTCTATTTCTTGTTCTTGTCTGATCATTGTGGGTAGAACTTCTAGTACTATGTTGAATAAGAATGGTGAAAGCAGACACCTTTGTCTTACTCCTGATCTTAAGGGGAAATCTTTTAGTTTTTGCCTATTGCATATGATGTTGGCTGTAGGTTTGTCATATATGGCCTTTATTCTGTTAAGGAATATTCCTTCTATTCCTACTTTTGTAATAAATGGGTGCTGAATTTTATCAAATTGTTTTATAACATCTATTGATATGATCATGTGATTTTTATCTTACATTTTGTTTATGTGATGTATCACATTTATTGATTTATGAATATTTTACCATTCTTGCATCCCTGGGATGAATGCCACTTGATCATGGTGTATGATCTTTCTAATGTATTGCTGGATCAATACATTATCACATGACTGCCAATATTTTGTTGAGGATCTCAGCATCTATGTTTATCCAGAGATATTCAACTCTTATAAAAGTGTGTTGGACCTCAAGCCAAGATGGAGGCATAGGTGGAAACACTGCACCTCCTCGGACAACCAAGTTAATGAACAACAAATATTTAAAAACCAGAAAGCAACCAAAACAAAGAGAAAATTAAACTGTACCAAAGTCCGACAACAATGAACCATTCATCCAGACTGCATCACAACCCAGTGACCCAGGTTGCCCTACCCTAGTGAACACCTAAGGCTCTGCACCTCATATGTAACAAGCACAAACAGACCAAAACATTATGGCTCAAGAAGAAGAATAGCTCAAAGCCCCAGAGCTATCCCAGAGCTAGGATGCCAACACTTCTAAGCATCCAAGAGATAGCCAACCTATCAGATGCCCAGTTCAAAACACTGGTGATCAGGATGCTCACAGAACTGGTTGATTTTAGTCACAAATTAGATGAAAAAATTAAGGCTTCACTAGGTGAAATGAAGCAAAATGCACAGAGAAACAATAGTGATAGGAAGGAAACTGGGACTCAAATCAATGGAGTGGTCCAGAAGGAAGAAAGAAACAACCAAACAGAAAGGAATGGAGAAACAAGAATTTTAAAAAATGAGGAGAGACTTAGGAACCTCCAGGATATCTTTAAACATTCCAACATCTGAATTATAGGGGTACCAGAAGGGGGAGAGGAAGAGCAACAAGTGGAAAACTTATCTGAACAAATAATAAAAGAGAACTTCCCCAACCTGGCAAAGGAAATAGACTTCCAGGAAGTCCAGGAAGCCCCAAGAGTCCCAAAGAAGTTGGACCCAAGGAGGAACACACCAAGGCACATCATAATTACATTAGCCAAGATTAAAATGAAGGAGAGAATCCTAGAAGCAGCAAAACATAAGGGGACAGTTACCTACAAAGGAGCTCCCATCAGACTCAACTGATTTCTCAAAAGAGACCTTATAGGCAAGAAGGGGCTGGAAAGAGGTATTCCAAGTCATGATATCCAAAGACCTACATCCAAGATTGCTCTATCCAGCAAAGCTTTCATTTAGAATGGAAGGGCAGATAAAGTACTTCTCAGATAATGACAAGTTCAAGGAGTTCATCATCACCAAGCCCTTATTATATGAAATGTTAAAGGGACTTACCTAAGAAAAAGAAGGTAAAGAATATGAACAGTGAGAAGACAGCAAACTCACAGTTATTAACAACTATACCTAAAACAAAAGAAAACTAAGAGGACAGCTAGATCAGGAGCAGAACCATGGAAATGGAGATCACATTGAGGGTTAGCAACAGGGGAGTGGGAGGAGGAGAAGGGGAAAGAAGGTACAGAGACTAAGTAGCATAGACAGTGGGGAGAAAATAAACAGGGGGAGGGCAAGAATAGTATGGGAAATATAGAATCTAAAGAACTTGTGACACATGGACATGAACTAAAGGGGGGAAATGAGGGGAGTGGGTGTGCAGGGTGGAGGGGACTGAAGGGGGGAAATGGGACAACTGTAATGGCATAGTCAATAAAACATATGTAAAAAAGTAAAGTGGAAAAAAAAGAGTGTGTTGGAATCCTGGGTTAATCATGGCATCAATTAACCAATGGGAGCATGACAGCCAGGGGCCAAGTTTCAAGCTTCTGCTCTCTTTCCTGCCAGAAACCTTGAGCCAGTGACTGTCTGACTTGAGCTGAAATCATGATCTCTGGGATCCCATCCAGCTTTAGGACTCCACATACAAGTAATGAGGTGAAGCTTTATTAACTACAGCTGGTATCAAATTCCCTCTAAGTAGCCAAAGGTCACTATTTGGGGGGTACCCCAAGGAGCAGAACATGAGGTCTAAAGGCCTAGGTATATGCCAGACCCAAGGCCATGGGGGCAAAAGCCAACCTGCTCTACAGGAAAAGAGGAAAGGAACTGAGGATTGCTTAAAATGGGGAAATGGAGAAGGGATAGGGAGAATCAGAAAAGGGGAAAATTGGAGAGCAGAAAATGGTGCAATGCTGTAGCTACCTGAAATAGAAGGCAAGAGAGAAGCATCTGGGGGGGGGGGGGGGAGCAGAAGGGCATTTTAAGAATGGAAACACCTAAGATTAAACTTGAAGGTGTTTGCATTGCTATGATGCAAATTCGTCCTTCATTTTTACCGCCTCCCCAACCCGTATCTTCAAATACATCTTTTTCACCCACAAATGCTTTGTGCCAGCATGTCATTCTGTAGAAAATGAGAAAAGGCTGAGCTTCCCGTCTGGGTCCATGAGCTGTGAGATGCAGATAGTAGGTGTGAAAAAAAGAGCCTGAAGCAATAAGAGTCAACAAAATGTGTATCTCCTACAGAGTCTCAGAAATCTTGGGGTCCCTAGATCTCTACAGGAGAGAAATTTAGGGGGTCTAAGCCACTTTTATCTGTATCTCAAGAGGCAGAGAAGATCCCATGTAACATGTAAGCTGATTTCAATCATATCAAGTGTTTATGTTGTACCTACTATGTGTCTAACCATGACCTCTGGTCTATGGGAACTCAGAAAAGTATGAGGCAGTGATCATTACACAGGGACAACTTTGGAGATTGTTAAAGTAAAGGTACCTAGACCCTGCTCCATAGATTCTGAAGAAATGGGACTTTGACAAACACTGAGATGAGATAGTGACATGATCCCAGCCCTCAAGCAGCTTATAATGCCACACACTACTTTAGTAATAGGGTTCATCTGCAGGCTCCTGGCCTCCTCTGGCCACTGCCACTTCCTAATTGTCAAGAGCCCCCAGGGCCAGCTCTGAGTAACCAATATCAGCAAAGAGCCTTGGGATCTGAGCTCCACACATTCAACACTAGTGTCATTGGCATGGCACCTCAGTTGGCAATTAGAATGCTGTGCCCTCTAAATGGAAAAACTCCTTGACTTGACCTCTAATGCCCATGGTACATACTTATTCTCGCATCTCCAAGGTCTAAGCCTGTCTCCAGGACCTGATTCCTCTCTGCCTAGACTGATGATTCCACTTGTCCTTCTCTGCCTCAGCTGGCCAGTCTGGAATAACCTGGGCCAACTTGCCTTATCCTTCTCCTAGCACTTCCTTGGACACAGTTTAACTGAGTGTTGTAAAACAGAGAGAAAGATTTCTCCAACAGAGCCAAGCACAGCCTGTGGTTCTAGAGCCAGACCAGAAGAAACTACCAAGAAGTACACCCAGGAAGTCAATCCGATGGGAGGGAGAGAGCTCTATGGACTAGAGGGTTTCTAAGAGGGACTTAAAAAGGAATCACAATGGGGGGGGGAGAAAAAATCTGAGTTTCATTCATTCATTCATTCATGGGACAGACACATGCTGAGACCCTTCTGCACAGGAATACAAGCCTAAGTGAGCTCAGCCTTTTTTTTTAAGGAGTGCATCATCTAGTAGGTGGTGGAATTGGTCCTTGAAGGTTGACGAGATTCTGAGAAGCTGAAAGTTGGTGGAAGGGCATTCAGGACAGGGCAGCAGCTTGAGCAAAAGTGTGGAAGGAAATGACAGGCTTAAGAGCTAATGGGTTGACCAACCTGAATGACATACAAGTACATGGAAATACATTTCAACTCAGCAGAGCTTTTCTGTACTGTGAGGTGGGCCTGGGCTAAATACTGGGGCATAAATGTGAATAAGGCGATCTCTACCCTCAATCACTAAAGCCGATATTATCATTCTAGAAAGAGCAAGGGAGTCACACGGGTGGCAGACACCTCCTCTCACAAAGTAGTGCGGACATTCAGCGTGAGATACACAGCAGGTTCAGCAGCCTCACCTCCCAGCAAGAGGACGGGTCTGCTACTGCAGAACCACAGATAGCTGCTGGCAGAAAGGGCTCCAGCTGCCTGACAAGAAATTTATTTTGGGCAGATAAGCTCCCTATACTGCAGTTAAGTCCCTGGCTGCTTGGGGGAGGCAAGAGTCTTAATGAAAACAGCTCAAGGAAAACAAATAGCAAGCCTGGTGCTCTTGAAGTCATTCTAACCTAAATGTACCAGCATAAAGCACCCACAGAGCAGGGTGGGGTGTAACCCCAAACACATTGCTTTCCCATGCAGAACGACCCCCGTCACAGCAGGCCAAGGGGAAACACTTTTCTCAGACTTGTGCAGTGAAGGCTTCTCAGATCAGGCTGGGGAACTGTGCAGGTTTCACTACTTTCTGTTTTGTTTTTTTGTTTTGCTGTTTTTGCTCCCGGTGAGGTCTGAAAAGTCAAGGTGGTTCTAAGGGGTGATGTTTAAGCCAAGAAGGCAGCCTGTAGTCACCAGCCAGAGAAGACGAACCACTTACTGGAGGGGTAAGGAACTGTGGAGCCAGAGGAACTGTGGCCCCAGCTCTGCTCCAACAAGCTGTGTGACCCTGGGCAAGCCCGTGCCCCTCTCTGGGCCCACTCCTCAGTTGGCCACCTTCCTCTCCATGCTGAGGCAAGGTCCATCACTATAAGAATAAGAGATGGTTACTTCTAAAGAAGTAGAGGTCCAGGGAGATGAGCAAGAGCCAGGGCTGCAGGCAAAGCAGGAGCTTCCGGAAGCAGGAAGCTTGGAGCATGATGGTTGGACAACATGCTGGGGGCTATCAAGAAATGGGGCCGTGGCAGGAGCGAGCTCCAAGAGTGGTTCCTCCAGAAACAAACTGTGTGGGCTGGGGTGAGCATTTCACTGGGTTTGGTGTAGGGCTTGGGTTTCTAGCTCCCACCAACACAGCCCAGGGCTGAAGTACAGTCCTCTGTAGTTGCCAGCCTCACTTGGAGAACCTCCCACATGCCCTGGGAGACACTGCAGGAATGAAAATCAGAGCAGGACCAGCATGTCCAGCTTTTCCCTAATTCAGGGAGAGGGAAGAGAGATCCCAGGATTTGGCCTTCACCCCTTTGCTAGTAAATAGTTTTTTTAAAAAAACGACCCCTGTGGGGGTTCCCACGGCCCTCTCAGAGCCCCTGGAACAGAGGCTTCCCCACAGGGCGGCCTGCCCTTGCCCCGCATTCAAGGCTCACTGACACTTTACGAGCCCCTTGACCTGCCTCCTCAGGCCTCAGCCCCAAACCCACTCCATGAATTAGATTTTTCTCAAAACAAAACATCCCCAGAGGCTGGACAAAGGTCAAGAATGCTTGCTTTTGAAAACTTTCCCCATTGTTTCCCTCCATTGCCTTGTTTTATGTCCTTGCCAGAACCCAAAGCCTTGATCTCCGGTCCAAGGGGGTCTGGGTGATGGCCAAGCCTGGTGTTGACCAACTGTCAAGCCAGGGGGCCACTCCTCTGCAAGAGACTTATCCCCGGGTCTCTACCCTGGGGGGTCCAAGTTGGGTGGGAGGCAAGTCAACAGTGAGGATAGAACGCCAGATTCTGGGGAGGACGGAGGAAACTCCTACCCCTTTACCCTCCCTGGGAGAACATCACTGACCTGCAGCCCAAGGGAGCGCGTCCCAGGTGTCCACTGGAAAGTAGCCCGGGTAGGTATCTTTGAACTCAAAGGTACTTTTAAAGCTAATAATGTAGGTGAAACTAACAGGCACCAAAGCACATTTGGAAAAGAGTGAGAGTGATCAAGAAAGGGAGCAGCCTCAGGAAAGGGAGTCTGCCCTTCCTGAAGGCTCCGTCGTATCGTCTGTGAAATGGGAACACTGCCAGCTTCACTGGGTCTGCCGTGATTATCAGAAGGCATAGTTTCCTCGGAAACCTCAATACAAAGCTCGTCCTCCAACACATCGAAGAGGTGAAGGAACAGCCCAGCTCACGCTCACAATAGACAGTCAAAATTGGAGCCCAGGGAAGTCGGACTCTAAAATCAGTACTTTCCGCACCAAACTGCTGCACCCCAACCCTCTTTTCACTTAGTCTAACACTTAGTCACATGGCCTTTTCAGACAACGCAGTGACTTCCACCCAGAGGTGCTCAGAATTCCCCACAGACCCCAAATCATATCCCAGGGAAAGACCAGCTCATGCGGAAACTCACCAGAGGAAATAACCTCTTGAGAGATTGACGGAGGAGGTGCCGAGGAACCAGTGAGCCCCAGGTTTCTCGTCAGGCTGATGCCGTATAAAAACCTCAGGCTGCAGAGCTATTTTGACTCACTACTGGGGAGCCTCCCAGTCTTCACTGCCGCCCCACACCCCCAGCACTGTATGGGTTCTCACATGTTTTGTTTTGTTTTTTTCCTTTAAGCCGCCTCAGTGCCAGTGCAGACATTTCTCCAGCTTCCTTCACATCATCAGCTGGGAGCTGATTAGCAGGCCCTATGGTCACTCAAGGCCACCTGCGCGGCCACCTGTGTTAGGCAGCGAGTCAGGGACCCCAGTGTCCAGCTCTTGGGGAGGCTGGGAATATGGTCATATTTTGGAGTCCATCCCTCTGCAGTGCTAGTTTATCTTAATATATGCACAAGGAAATGAGGTACTTTCCAATCAAGGTCAAAATTAACATAGTTTGTACAATTCTCAGGACACAGCAACTTTAGTTTCTTTTAAAATGTGTGGTCCATATACATAATGGAATTCTATGCAGCAGAAAGAAATGAGCTTCTACACTTTGCAACAGCATGGATGGAACTGGAAAGTATTATGCTGAGTGAAATAAGTCAGGTGTTGAAAGACAAATACCATATGATCTCACCTTTAACAGGAAGCTAAACAACAACAACAAAAAAGCAAGCAAGCAAAATAAAAACAAAGACACTGAAATAAAATGTGTGGTCCAGACAATATGGGCTTCTTTTCCTTCAATAAACGAAGAGGCCAGAGTGACCTGGAAGCTTCCTGGGGTGAGGGATGAGAGTATGCTGGCTGAGAGCAGCATGTCCCAGGCCTGGGTCCTCAGGTGCATTTAATCCTCAAGACCACCCACAGGAGAGGCGGGACTCTCTCTTCCAGGCAAAAAACCTGAAACTCCAAGAGTACAAATGACTTACCCAAGGACACACGAGGCTCCCACTTAAGGCTGCTTAAATTTAAAGCCCTGGTCCCACTACTTTCTGTCCGGGTCTGTAAAGCCTCCCTAAACAAGAACCAATCTCTCCCCTCCCTGCCCAAGTTCATGGTGCTCCTGAAATCTCCTGGATCTAAAGTCCTTGGCCAGCAATGCACTTAATTAGAGACAAGTCTGGGACACTGCTGGATTTGTTTTCAAGATCCCTGTAGAGAAGCAAATGTTAAAGTCAATAATCCAAGCTGAAGAAATTTTCTGTGTTTTTTATTAACGTTTATCAAAATTGATGTGCCAGTGAGCAACCAACCATTATTCAGGACCCATGCCGGTCATGCTACAGGAGTACAAGAAAGTCCAGGAGGATGTTCTTCTCAGTCGGGGGAGTTAGACAAGACATAGGACACAACAAAGAACAATGTGTGGTTGTCTTTAATCAATTGTACAGAAGTTTGGCTCCACCAGGCCTGACATCAGGCAAGTACCTTCATCTCTGTGAGGCTTCGTCTCCTCATCTGCAAAATGGGAACAATGATGCTCTCTTTTAACTGAGACATTGCGAGGATTACCGAGGCAACCACAGTCACCTGTGCAGCTCGGTGGCGGCAGAACAAACTCCAAAATGCTAGTTAACATCCTTGCGGTTGCAAGCAACCGTGGGAACTGATGGTTATTATACAGCTCCTATGCATCCATGACCATTCAAGACCATTCCAATCCTCAAACTAGTTGATTCTCTATTATCATTTTCATTTTCTAGATGAGAAAACTGAGGTTTGGGGGCTCACCACACAATTATTCACTAGCAAAGTGGAGCCAAATATGTTTAATATTAGGGCAGATAGGTGCAGATCAAATCAAACAAATATTTTTTAAGCATTGTCGGGACCCTAAAAATCTCTAGGATGTCCTGGACCGGCTGTACAACAGAACACCTCGTGCATGTGGAAGTGTTCTCATTTGTGCCGGCCAGCGCACGACAGCATGTCACTTGGACCGTAGCTAGTGTGGCCAAGGGACTGAATTTTGTATTTCTTTTAGTTCATTGAAATTTAAATAGGCACACACGGCCTGCGGCTGCCATATCAGATGACAAAGGTCTAGACTATAGCTCTGTCACCCTATTTTACCTTGCACCCTAGACACCCCCCACCTGTTCCAATGTCTCCCTGATGGTGACTCACTTGCTCAGGCCTCTGGGCCCTGCACTCCCAACTCACATCCCCTATCAGTCCCTGTCTCTGGCCCCTTAGTGTTGGTGACAATTTCTGTCCCCCTCACCCCCCTCCTTCTCCAGCTGTGGCCTTCAGCTTTCCTCTGCTAACTCCAGTGCTCTCGTGTCCTATTGCATCTGGCAAAAATGCTCCAAACCAGGCCCAGGACCCTCAGAATCTTCACCCTTATTTTACATCCACCACCCCAGAATCTACCAACGCCCCAGATCCAGATGCTCTGGGGAACAGAACATTCAAAACTGACCCAACCAAGAAATCCTAGGATATTTAGTTGTTTCCATATGAGAAACACAAAGAAAATAAGTTTACATTTCTGCTTCTGAGCACTTAGTAAGTGGGGAGACCATACGCTGAAGAGACAGGAGGGGGAATGACACCCTCGCAGCAGGCACAACACGGAGAAGGGTTACAGCTCCCTGAGGCCAAACGTGCTCCCGGGGCTCAGAGAAGAGGCAGGCCTCCCACTGCTGGATTCCCCAGGGAGCTCCCAGGAGCAGCAGGAGGGCTGCCCCCTATGCAGGCTTCAGCCTCTTCCACCTGCATGAGCAATATCCTGTCCTCCAAGTGTGGGGTGGGGGGGTGATGGTGGAAGGAAAGAGCTGGATCCCATGCTCCTCTGGATCCCTCTCTACCAGGCAGAGGGTCGGCAGTGACCGGCTCTTCTAGTGAAGGCCACAGCTCCTACCATACCAGGCCATCCCCACTTGTAGGCATGGTTCTCTCGCTCCTCCAGGCAGGGACAGTGGCAGGGACAGAGATGTAGGCTGCGACATCTCTTGTCGCTTCCCTGTGCCCACGCCACTCCCTCAAGCAGTCTCTTCCTTAACACTCACTATTCAATCACTCTTTTTGATGCATTATCATCTTTTTTTTGCCAGGACCTTGACTAATACAGAGTCTTTGCTGGGTCTCAAAACATGAGTAGAAATGAGGCAGACAGAGAAGATGAAAAACTCAGCAAAGCAGAAGAACACAGAGCAGAAGAGGACAAGCAGAAGAGCCAGGGTCCTGCTCAGGAGGGTGAGGCCTGCAGGCTGGAGAGGGCCCTCTGGGGAGGGGAGCTGGACCTGAAGCTGGGGCCAGGTTTTGGAGGCCTTCACCACCAGGAGTTGGGGCTGTGAGAGTAGGCAACTAAGGGTCCGTGTCACGCTAGGATGATGCAAGGTGGCAGGGGCCCTCATGCATCAAAAGTTCCTATGGCACCAGCTACGGCTACCACATAGGCAATTGGCTTTTAAGAGTCTCGTGAGCTAGCCAGGTGGCCACTGGTGAAAGCTGCACTGGCTTCCCTGACGATCAAGTGAGTGAATTTCCATTCGTTTTCAAGTTTATGTAACCTATGTCCAATGACTCATGGAGTCATAAATACATACTTCTGTTTGTTAGACACAAACACTCAAATCCTTCCTTATGGTATCTTATTGGCTAAACAAATCCAAGGTCACATTACACAGTACAGAAGTGTACATATATCATAGTAATCACTGTACTTGTCAGTTTCCTCTGGTGATTCAAATCTGCTTTAGTCGGTGGGTGGGGGGCAGGTGGTGTATCTAATACCTATTTTATTCCAGATGCCACTTGAACAGAGTAGGATATGCCTAAATGCTGTATAATATATAGACCACTTCTGTCTTTAGAGCCACGAGATTGTGGGGCCTTGGCTGCTATTTGCAGGCAAAGCTGTCAGAGCAACTGCTGCTCCCTTGCTGAAGGCACAGAAATTCTTTAATGAAACCCCACATGCATACACACAGAACTATGTGATGCCTTAAAGGACAGGTGAGAAAGTTCTGGCTATATTATACAGCTTTTAAAAAAGAAGAAAAGAAAAGAAGGAAGGACGAAAGGAAGGAAGGAAGGAAGGAAGGAAGGAAGGAAGGAAGGAAGGAAGGAAGGAAGGAAGGAAGGAAGGGAGGAGAAAGGAAGAAAAGAAGGAGGAAAAGAAGGAAGAAGGAAAGATTGCTTTGGCTAGAATTTTGCCAAGATACCATGGTAACAAAAAGTTTTTTTTTTTAATTTGCCAAGTGCCAGGATGACAGTAATTTGATCTTCAACAGTATTTTTTAAAGAAAAAAATTTATATTGCTTATTCTTTTCCACAGGTAATCGATCATATCGATTACCTGAATAGACCTAAAAATGTAGGGTTATGTGCCATTGCTAACTTGTTTGCATTTTTTTCTCACCATCTTAGATAATTCATGCAGATGAAAAGTCCTCAGTGAAGAACACACAGCAGATGAAACAGAAATGTCCCAGTAGCCCAATAGGAGCATTGCCCATTAAAACTACTGCCTTATGGAACTCATCAACGAGCAAAACTGACAAAACTTAAAGTGTCTGTAAATTTGCCAAGGGAAGATAGAATGACGCAGCACACCTCCGTGTTTATCAGTAGAATGCCGTATGTTCATTTTCTTTTTGACAATTCCTGCCTCTGTATCTTAAGCAGAACATTCTTTATTCTAATTCAAACCAATTAAAAACTATTTAAGGAACACTCTGTGACAACAACATTTAGCAACATTAACACCATTCATCGCTGAAACAAGGCAACAGAAGTTGCAACACTTACCGATGAGTTAATTTTGCCAATGCCAACTAACAACACGGGCATTGAGGTTTGCTGAAGTTTGCCTCTAGTTTTCGAATGTGTCCGTGTGGACCGAGTATCTCTTGGTGCTGACATGTTTTACTTTACAGCTCAGGTTTGTAAGTTTGCTTGGTTATTTTTATTTTTTTGTAATATCAGGAAAGAATGATAGTGTGAAAATGAATAAAGGAAACACAGGCCTCTACAGATACAGAGTACCTTGCATTTCCCACAACCAGCGTCTACCTTACTACCCGAGGAAGAGGAGGGATGATTTTCTCCCTGCCCGACACCAAGCCCAACCAATGGGAACCTTTGCAAGTCAGCCAGTGAGCAGTCGTCACCACTCTGCTTTCCTTTTCCTCTGATGGACCTTCATTTAAAGCTCCTCCTCCCACTTCCCCCTTTTATTCTATAAAGTGACACTCCTCCCCTTGTTTGCTGGATTTGCCTATAGTTTTTGCTACAGCTTGCCAATCTTCAATTGCAATTTTCTGCCATTCCCAAATAAACCTAGTTTTGCTGGTAAAAGTAACCAGCTGTTTCATTTTTAAGGTTGACAATATTTAGTAATTAATAGTTCCTTATTTTTATTGCACAGAGAGGAGGGGCCATGTTAAACTTTGAACCAGTTTTTACGTTTATGCCACTGCACTGAAGGAGAATCTAAAATGGTAATATTCTCACAGTGAATAGCAAACACTAAGCCATCACAGCTCTTCAGAAGGGCAAAAGGGGGAAACCGAGTGATCCCTCTGTGCTATGCAGCGTACCATGCATTCTACTACATTATGAATTCTCATCTTCCAACAACTCTGAAAAGCAAGAATGTTTATCATCTTCTTTCTACAAGTGAAAGGACCTCCACTCTGGGAAGTTAAGTGACTTGCTCAAGGTATAATAATGTGGCTAGATGTCAACCTGGCTCTGTCTGGCTCCAAAACCCTCATGCAGTTGGAGAGGGCTCTTTCCCATGAACCCAGGATCACGGGATGTTTTCTCCCTGCCTAATGACCCTCTCAAATGGTGGGGCCTGGGGTCACCCAGGCAGAACTTGGCCTTCTGATATGATCCGAGGGCACATTTGGCATCCATCCAATACCTTGGCGCAGCTCCAAGAGCTGCCCCGTTGGAGTTGAGAGCACTTGCAACAGGGCCAGCCCAGAGCAGGGGAAAGACTAGGGTATTAATCCCAGTTCTGCCACATATAGACTTTGGCCATGGCACTAAAACCTACTGCACCTGCATCAAGGTTTTTTTTTTAATGGTTTCAATGGGTGGCAGGGGTGGGAAATAATCTATTCAACATCAAAAGGCTGTCTAGGGGAATAAATTAAATGATCTGTGAAAACTCCCTGGAAAGGAGCATACACACAAGGTGCTTAGCAAATGTCAGTTGTATGGAAAAGCTATTAATATAAAACCTGAAGGGAAGGGGCGCTGCCCCAGGTTCAGAGTGCTGCCTTTGATCCTTGTTCTTCAAAGTGTGGCCCATAGACCAGCAATGCTGGCATCCCCTGGGAGGTTGTTAGAAATGCAGAATATTGAGCTGTATCCCAGACCCACTGATTCAGAATCTGCATTTTTAACAAGATTCAAGTGTGCACATTCAAGTTTGAGGTGCACTGCCATAGGCCTCCAGGTCCGGCTGTCTAGGTTTCAACCTCCTTCATGATTCACTTCTCAATTATTTCTTATCACAAAAATAGAAACAAAAAGACCTTGGAAGATCATCCAGTACAAGAGCAGTGAATACATGACATCAGCACACCATTCTCTTCCCAGTGACCAGGGCAGACATTGCTAATCGATCAGGAGATTCTTCTTCAGGGAGCTCGGAAGCAGCTGCATCCTTCACAATGCCCTCCAGGAACACAGTCTTTCTTGTGAGGTTCATATGGGGGATGAAACCTTTCTGCCCCTGGCAGGCTTTATTCATAGCTGGGCCTTATCTCCATTTTAAGCCTGTTTTCCCAACTCTCCATCCAATTTCACATTTATCCCCTACAAAAGTATTCAATAAATTATATGGTTACATTAACTAAACAGAAACTAAGGTTAAATGCTTCTTGATATCAAGAGTGACTGTCCCCAAAGTGGAGAATCCTGTTCCTCTGGCTCACTCTGCTTTTTTTTGTGTCACAGTCCCTCTGTGTTCCACCATCCACATCAACGTTTTAGACCAAGGGATGGAAGACTTGAAACTTCACAGAGAACTTAGGACATTACCCCAATGCACTCCAAAGGCACCATGCACAGACACCAGAAGGTTTTGTAAATATTCCGAGACCTTAAACCACACTCCTGTGTGCCCGGGCCACCCACCCCTGTCGCCTGCTAGAGCTGGAGCCAGCATCTCGGCCACCAAGAGAGGATGTCGTGCGGAGCCAGCCCCCTCCTCTGGGCTTCACCCCAGATGCCTGCCTTGAATGCCATATGCAAAGAGCCCCAAAGGAGGAGTGATTTTCTGAACTTAATTTTTGTTCACATGTAATAGGAGACTGATGCCCCCACAAAGCTGCTGTGCCAGTCAACCAGTGGGAAGCAGCGCATGTTTTTAGAAGGCAAATCATTAAGAACTAGAATACAGTGTAGGCATACACACAGGCTGGATCCAATTTTAAGTGAAAATTAATGGCAAATTCTTGTAACCACATTAAGGGCCACTGTCATTCATTTGAAATCAGTTAAACATGAAAACCATCTTGAGTTCATGGAATATAAATATTTGTCTATATTTTTTTGCCAGTACCCCAGAGAGACTAGGAGGTGTTGGCAGACTGGTGTTCTATAAACATGCTCACAAAGGGGGGGAAAATAAAGAACCTGACTCTTGTTCGGTTAAACTATTTGTCAACTTTTCCATTTCCTCAGTCAGAAGATAAACAGTAAGCAGATGTCAGAACCTAACTGGTTCAAGGAAAGATTGCCCAATGACTTATGGTGCTTGTGATTTTAATGTCCTGTCTGCAAACAACACTTGGGTTCACACAAGAATCAGAAAGTCCCCCAGTCAGCGTCTCTCCCCGTGGAGGTGGAGCCTCTCCCAACAGATGCATCTGTGTGCGGCCGCCGTGGATATGAAGAAGCCAGCAAGCGAGTTCCCGAAACTGTGCTTTGGGGGTATCAGATGAGAGCATCTTTGGCTTTTCAGGAAAAAAGAGGGGAGGGGGAAAAGGAGAGAGGGAGAGACAGAGCAGAGAAAATATGGAAGATGGAAATGAGGAAAAGGACAAGCTGAAGGAAAAAGAGAGACAAAGGATAGGGGAAGAGTCAGAGAATAGGGGAAGTTCGGTGGGGGAGGGGACCAAACAGGATCCAATCAGAAAGGCCTGCTCTTCAGAGTCAAGCTCACTGTTTGGTTTCATCGCCTTCCACCTGTGGGAACTGGACCCACTTTTTTTTACCTCCCTGAATTCACTCCCTCATCAGACAATTGGGTACAGTAGTCCCTACCATGGCTCCATCACAGGCTCAATGTGAGACATAAAGAGTAAGAAATATGAATGCCTTAAAATTGTAGAACTCTATACAATTGCCTTAATTGTTTAAAAAAGAGCAGAGGGAACTGAGTGAGAGCATAAACAGTGAGGTCAGTGAGGGTGAGGGGCAGTTCTCTCTGTTTTGTGTGCGATGGTCTATTACTAGGGGTCCCGCAGGAGTGCTGCCTGGCATCTGATGTGTTTCAGGGTTCAGTAAAAAGCTCTTTCAGATGCCACTACAGAGTGACCCCAAAAGAAATACACAGCACACACACACACACACACACACACACACACACACACACGTATACTGCTCTTCGTGAGATTCAAATACGTGTCCAGGGCTCCAGGTGAGGAACAGGCTTGAGAAAACATTACTGCTGTGTTCCTGACTCCAGTTCACTTACGATGGGGCAGAATGTGTGCTAGTGGCCTCTCACTTTTGTTTGAATCCCTTTCCTGGAGGAGGGCCCACCACCCTTTATAAATTGGCCCCTGTTAGGGTATCTCACCAGTTACCAGGCATGCCACCATGGCCAGTAAGACTTACATTCCCATTCCTATTACGTAGTTTATTAGGTAGCCTATTGCAAAGACCCAATCTGCTAATGAACTGTGGGACTCACACTTACGTTGAAACCACACAGTAAGGCAGGTTCGGAGATGAGTCCCCTCTGCAGGACTCTCTCCCACCAGGTTTCTTCCCCTTGTTAGTCCAAGCCCGGAGGTGGTAATAGCACTCGTATGACTGGCCCAAGCGACTGTATTAACCCTTGTGATTCCCCCACTCCCGGACAACACCGTAGTAAATGATCATTTGTAAATGAACCTTCCTTAAAAGGGGGAGCCATAGGTGGTCGTTCATGGGAAAATGACCAGATGAGTGGTCCTGTGGGGTTGGGGGAGGGGGTAAATGAACACAGGGACCCAGACAGACCACCGAGGGAAGAGGCAGGCCTCTGCAAAGGGGTTGGACTCAAGCCCTTCTAGGAGAACAAGAAGTTTATATAGGCAAAAAGGGGGTGGAAGAGGTCATTTTAACCAAGAGACTGGTCTGGAGGCAGTCATGCTAGAAAAAAAGAGCTCATAAGAGAAGGGATGGGGGTCAGAGTTGGAAAAGCCAATAAATATCGTAGCGACCTTGAAGATGATACTGAAGCCTAGGACTGTATTCCAGGAAAAGCAGGAGATTTCGATCGTTCTTGAGCAGGGAAACAATGGCCCAATTTTAGAAATATTAATTGCTATATAACTGCACTACTTTAGAAATATTAATCTAGCAGTGGGGAGCAAACTGTAGTGTGACTAATGGGATAACCCAGAAAGGGCACAAAGGATGATCCCCAAAGTGGCTCACCCACCCCCTGTTCTCCTAGCAGTAGGCGCAGAGGTGGTCCAGGTGTCACCCCCAAAGCAATCTCACAGTTTAAACCAAGCTCAAAAGAGTGGAGAGTGAAGTGTGTCACATCCTGAGGCTGTAAGAGAAAGTACAGTCTTAGAAGAGATTGCCTCCCAAAGCCGTCCACCCACAGCCCCCAGAATAAGAGTAAGCCATCTGTTCTTCCTGGCATCTGATTCAAAATGCTCCCAAGGCCAAGAAGACCTAAAAGAATACCTCTGCTCAAGTGCCTGAGAACAGTCCAATGGCGGACCATCTGTCTCAGGGTAGGCCCAGGGTGGAGACAAAAACAGTAGCCCCCGGAGAGCTATTTCAGAGTTTCCAGGAAAGCACCCCGTGACTATCCCAGCCACTAACTGGAGATCCCTCTGCTTAGTTCTTTGCTAAATAGAAACCCCCCAGGTTGTGGGGGCCACCCTCCAAGAGGTTCTCTGTCACTGACATTTCAGTATGGACTTGTTTAGGTGGAAGGAGGCCAAGGGCTCTGATCACTTGAGACAATGATGACACAGTGAAAGGCTAAAGGGATGCAGATTCTAGACAGAGATTCCTCAAATTACCTGGCAGAACTTCTGCTCCAGATGGCCCTACACCTTCTCCTCAAAAGATTGTTTTTAGTGGCTGTCCTTCCTTATGGGGTCCCCTGAGCCCACTCTAAGGTCTACATCCCTGACCATCCTCTGTGACGTGAGAGTTATTGTAGAGTTCAGGGGTGGGTAGACGGATGGTTGCGTGGACTAGGGAAGAAGTTAAAGAGCTTAAATGAAGACTAGAGGGGACTGAATCCAAGCTCCAGAACATTCAACTGTTTAGGGGTCCAGTAGAAAAGACCAAGCCTGCAACGGAGGAGGGACCAGTGAGTTAGAAGAAAAGCCAGAATGTGAGCATCACAAAACCCAGGAGGAGCCAAGAAGGAGGAAGTGGTCAGACACCTCAAATACTCCTGAGGGAGCAAGCTTCGTGACGACATATAGGGAGGTCATAGATTATCTTGATAAGAGCCGTTTCGGTGGGGTGAAGGAAACAGTAGACTGACTTCAGCATGTCACCAATCTTCGGAGTTAAATATGTTTATCCTCATTTTGTAGATAAGGAAGCTGAAACTGAAAGACATAGTCGGACTTACCCAAATCCTAAGGTTGCCTGTTACCTAGTTACCTGTTAGACTCTTACCATGCTGTGGTGATCAGGGGACCATTGCCGATGAGACTGATGGTGACTCTGACGTTGACAGTGATGTCAGCGTCGATGTTGACGTTGACACTATTGGTAATGTCAATGGCGGTGGTGATGGTGACAGATATCCATGGTTGTTCAGATGAACAAGTTGATAATGATGGTGATGTAAAAATTGACAGATCTGTGGAATCAGATGATCCGTATCTATATTCCAGCCAGTCAGCAACACATAAGTTGTTCAACCTTTGAGCCTTGGTGTCCTCAGCTAAAAGATGTCCTCGGAGATGAGATAATATTCCCTGCCTCAAAGGACTATTGTGAGAATGACATGGTGGGAAAATACCTGGGAGCACCTTGAAAAACCTGGCTGCTGGTAGGGCCCTGAATATATGTTTTAATTTATTAGTCTCTATGGCCAATTTAGGGAATGCAATGGACATCACTGAATGAGCCTTAGTTTTGCTAGCTGTCTCGCCGGTCTAACCCTACCCCCAGCCAGAGCTAACTTTAACTTGAAGATCAATCTTGGTCATTTCGATGGCTGCCTCCACTTGCCACTTTATGCCCACACTGTGCTTTGCCAGTACTGTCCTCCTGTCCATCCCCCGGGTGGGTGAATGCATTAAAGCACAGGTGGCAAACACAAGGCCCTCCACCTTGTTTTATCCCACCTGGCACCTTGTTTCTACCCAGTGGCAGCGCCAAGCTCTCAATGAACAGTTAAAGAGTAGCTACATTCATACTGTCCTAACATGACATTCAGCCCTTTGAAGGTAACTGAGAGACTGATGTGGCCCCTGGTAAAAATGAGTTTGACACCCCTGCCTTAGAATATCTAAAAGGGAGAGGAATGGGAAGGAACTGAACCCTTACAGACACTAGTTTGTGTCCAGCTTTCTTGTCTCATTGATCTGGAAGAAAGGGAGCACAGGCTTATGGGTCTGAGCTTTAGAATCAGATGTGCCTGTAATTCTGTGGCTCCTTCTTTGAGTCTTTACTCAAGTAGCATCTTCTTCATGAGGCCCACCCTGACCACCTCATATATACTGAATCCCCCCATAAGACCTTCCCTATCACCCTTATCCTGCCCTATTCTTTACATTCTCTTTCTACCATGCTACATGGTTTTCTTATGTATTATGTTTGTCTGTCTTCTTCTACTGGAATGTGGTTCCAAAGGACAGAGGTCATTCTCTGTGCTGTCCACTGACCCATCCCAACCCCTGAAACAGTGCTGGCACCTGGGCACTGCTCACCGAACATTTGTAGAGTGACTGGAATTCCGGGTGAACGCTTAGCCACACTCACATAGCAGGCAGCTTACCAGTAACTGAAGGTCAACCAGATCTGTCTGGCTCCAAAGAAGCAGGTCCCTTTTCCTACAAACAAATTCAGGTTTCTTCCCAGTCACAGCCCCTCACCCAATCCCACCCATCAGCTCTAGAACCCTTTCATTTCGAAGTCTCCCTCTTAGATGAATTTATTAAAGCAGCAATTTTTGACCAGAGCACTGCAAGAATTTTAAAATACGGAATACCTGACTATTTAGTCAAGGCACTGACCTCTTTTCCCTTAGATTGTCAATAAAGAAAAAATGACAATGGCCAACACAACGATAGCTATCTAGTGTGATGCCCTGTCTTGAGCCATAAATATATAGGTCATCTAATAAAGTTGCATCTTATTGGTCACATCACCTAAGAAGGTTGCATCTAATTGGTTCATTCTTGGTACCAGAAACCCTTACATACAAGTATAGGCACCTGATTTTTTCTAAAAGTCACTTTGGGGCAAAATGGGTAGGTAATTGCTATCATTATTTTTTATTAATTAATCAAAATTATACCTATTTTGTCAGATTGGCAAAAATATAATGTATTTTTGGTGTGCCGCAGAGATGAAATAGTTCCTGTATGCTATGAGATGATAAAGGTTGAAAATTGGTGCATTAGACTATTACAGGGCCAGGCTGCTATTTGAGGAAGGCTGAATGTTTCCTGGACTCTGGAGACCCTTGGGGCCAGTGCAGGTACCTCCTCTTACAAAGGGAGCACGTGCTTTGTGGTAAACCAGAGAGAACAACCTGGCCCATCCCGGCAGTGCTGAAGGGAAGCCCTCTCGGATTAAATACTCTGAAGGTCCAAGGGGCAGAAGGCAGGTCTGCTCAGTGTTTGCTCCAAGGGGTCCACCTACTGGGAAAACACAGGTAAGTCAAACAAGCCTGTTTGTTCTCCTGGCACAGCAAACAAAACCCAGAACTAATTCCCCTCCAAGGCCTCCCCACCAGGGCCCGAGAGGCATGATTAAAGTAATGGGAAGACAAATATTTTCCTGAAGAAAATGATAAAACTTGAAGCAGGAAAAGCAAACAGCATTTCCAGAAGGGCAGCCGTGGAGACAGCATGGAGCTGTCCCTTGAGCAGTTAGAAAGATCCTGGAAAGGGAGAGGGAAGCCAGTGGCCTCTGAGCTTCTGGCTTGGAGGGATGGGCTGAGGGACATGGGAGCTTTTCTCCAATCCCCCAGCACATCAGGAGCAGGGGGATCAGTGTTATTCATCCTCCTCCACCATTAGGGTCATCATTATTTTTACTGAGGTGGAGGGAAGTCTGGCCACATGGTCCAGGACTAGCCAGAGCTTGCGCTGAGAGCCAACATGCTTTGGCTTGAATGCTATCATTTATCAATTCATCTATCTATTCATCCATCCATCCATTCATTCATGTGGTCCCTCAGTCATCCTTTTTCCCACAGATATACTGGTCACCTACTGTGCACCAGGCTCTGGCCAGTACTTTGTAATTGTGAACAAGTCCTCTATCCCCACAGATCCTCCATGTTCTCTCCTACAAAGCAAACTGGTGCAAGATTGTTGGAATACAAAGTCGTGTTCAAAAGGCACTTTAGCACAGGATCTGGCTCATGACTGACATATCAGTATGGTGACTTCAAGAGCCTCCTGTGGCTGACCTTGTGGCTTCATCCAGTTCTTCCCTGCTCTCTCCCCAGGCCCCCTCCCCTGTCCAGGTGTCCTTGCAGTTCCACCTACCCAAGCCCCATCCACTCTGGTTGCTTGGCCTTACTCTGTGCTGTTCTCTCCACCTCCAGGTTCCTTCCCACAAGCAATTTCCACTCAGGGGTCCCACAAGGACCCCAATCAAACAGTGTCTTCACCAACTTTACTCCCCACTGTCCCCCCCAAACCTGGTCCTTCTGTGCATTTCTGTGAAGGTCCTTCCATCCCAGTAGGACCCTCCCAGTAGAACTCCGATTCTGGGAGTTCTCCACAGATCCCCTTCCTGCTCACCAGCCTTCACTAAGCCTCTTACAGTTCCCTGCTCACCTTGCTCACTCTGGACTCTAGTCCTCCTGACCTTGTTAATCTCATTTATTTTACCAAGGCCTTAAAACTCCAGTTAAGCACTTCTTCCTCCAGAAATCCCTCCCTCATTCTCTCAGGGGGCGCTTTCCCTGTGCTCCTTCCCAGAGTACCTGAGGCTAACTTGGCCAACACATCATCGTCCCGCCTGGCCTGGACCTCCCACTCTCATTGTGAGTTCCTCCAGACCAGGAACATGGTGCATTTTTCTCTGGGTCTTTGGGGTCTGGCCAAGGACTTGGCACTTGGAGGACTGAAGAAAGGCTTGTGGTGCATGACTCAGGGCTAGGCCCTAAGCTGAGACTCTGACAACATAAGACAAGTGGACTCACCTCATCAACTGGGGGAGGATGGAGGAAAGAAGGTGTTGTGGACAGGTGGGAGAGGAAGGAGGACAAGCATTAGCCAAGAGACATGATGGGAAGAGGTCCCAGGCAGGCAGAGAAGCATGTGCAAAGGCCCAGAGGAGGCTTTGATAGCCTCTGAGAGGTTATGAGCCTTCCCCTACACAGACGGAAAGGCCCTGGGGGTCCTCAGTGGAGATAAGGTATGATCATACTATGTTGTAGAAAGACCCTGTGGGGTGCTTCATGGGTGCACAAGAGGGTCAAGAGCTGTCACACTCACAGATGGTCAATGCCAAGGTCCATGGGGAAGGGGCAGGAGCAGGTGGTGGCAATGAGGGTAGAGAGAAGCAGATGGATGCTCAGGTATTTGGAAGTGGAGTCAAAACAATTTGGTGATACATTGAGTGGTGGGGTAGGGGCATAAGAGAGAGAGACCCCCTGAATGACCCCCTGAATGAGTGAATTCTTTGCTCAAGGGTCCCAAGGTTCCCAGCCAACCCTCCCATCCTACCTCCCCAAACAGAAACAAGAGTTCAACCCCCAACAACCACGCATTCAGGTTTTGTCTTCCTCTTGCAAGATCAACTATCTCTGCCCAGAGGACTCAATTGTCAGAAATTTCTCCTTTCACTAGGTTGAAAGTAAATCTCCTGCTACTTTCATTCATTGGTCCTGGCTCTGCCAGAAGAGTGAGAGGCAACCCAGGTAGAGAATCAGCATTTATTGAGCACTTACTATGTGCCAGGCATGGTAAGAGGCACTATGTGTTTTTATTTACTCTTACAATATTCTATGAGGTAATAGATTTATTATGGTCAAGGCTAAAGCAGGAGCAGGCTGTATGTGTTCTAATGCCAGTTCTGCCACTCTCCACCTTTATTATCCCAAGCAAATTACTTAGCTACTCTAAATCTCAAATGTTTCCAACTAAAAATGGTGATATTAATGATCTCTGATGCACATAAAGCACTGATCATGGTTTCAGTGCTGGTTTAGTACATACTACCTATTTTTATTGTCCCATTTACAGGTGAGGGAATAGCACCTGATCAAGCTCTGGGGCTGGATTCAGACACAGATCTCTTGGTTCGGCCGGGACTTTCTTTCATCCACCCTACTGCCTGCAGTGCTACTCAGAAGCCAGTCTGCAGGCGCGGTTCACAAGGTGCCAGAGTCGGCGGCCAGCGCTCCGGGAGGGGCCGCGCTGGGAGGAGCAGGAGTGGGGCCTGAGAGGGAAGTCTCTGACCCTCGGCCAGGCCAGAGGAACGCGTGTGGAGCACCCGCTCTTTGCATATCTTTGTGCCACGACCTGTGGGCATGAAAGCATGTCCCCTGCTTTCAGAAAACTCTCAGTCTACTTGGGAATATGAGAAACGCAAAATGTGCATCTATTTATTGCTAACAAATGGCCATATACTGGGCTGGACAGAAGCAGATTTACAGTTGTGAGTACACGATACAGAGTTTATTCTTGCATTATTATGTATTAATTATTGTAATATTCATTTCTATTACGACATTTGAATAATCAAAAGTAGACTGTAAGCCTACTTTTGCTTACCCCTGAAGCAATATCAACACCTATTGCATTTCATTTGGTTGGTGACATGAAAACCGCAATCTTAACACAAACACCAAGGCCTGCATCTGGGTTTGAAATGATGAACTGCCCCAGGAGCTCCCGGACTTGGCAACAGTCCATGCAAAAGACCCAGGGACTTAGGTGGCCCCAAAGCTTCATGTGAGCCCACATAGAGCTGGGGCTGCTTCCAAAGCAAATGTGATCCTGTGCCCAGAGACAGAGATGTCAAGTTCAGGCCAACCGGGGTAAGGGCACAGGGCTCAGACTTAGTTTCGAAAGGTACAAGCCCTGGGTGTCACATTTCACTGGGAGTGCAGGTAAGATTGTCACCCAAGAGGTGAGAGATCAGAGAGCTCTGCCCCTTGCAGAACTGTCTGAAGAAAATTCCATTTCAGGCCTAAGCAGGGAAACCAGAGGCATGGTTGAGTGTGGGCTTCGTCTCCAAATGCCTGCCACGTGTCTGAGTCAGTCTAGAGAGGCAACAGACCCACGTCCCCCCTGCCAGCTCCACCACTTGCTGAGTGGAGGACCTTGGGTTATCTAATTATCCTCAGCCTCAGTCTTCTCATTTGAAAGATGGGAATAATGGAGTTGTTGTGAAAATGAAATAAGACAGCAGAGCTGAACATGTAACAGTAAAGCCGATGTTCCTTCCTTCTCTAAGACATTGGAGGTCTCTTGGAAATGTAAGAGCATTACCTGTGGGAGCAGGGAAGAGGGTAGGCATGAGCCTCATTAGCTCAGCAAAATGGCCCCCCAGGATTCGAGGGCCCCAGAAGGGTGTTCTGCAGAGGGATGCGGGGAGCTCGGGGTCATGATGTAAGTACTGAGGGCTGGATGCTGAAAATGAGGAGGGGGCGCACCAGGGGTCCTCTGGAGTTTACTGAAGACAAGCCTCCCCTCATTGCCTTCAGCTGCTCCCCATGACTCCATGGAAACAGCCATCTCCAAGGTCTTGGTTTGGGCCCTTCCAGGGGCAGACTTGAAGAAAGACATTGGTACATATAGCGTAAGTGGGTGGGAGTACGGAGTAAGATAGGGAAGGGAGAAAAGCTGACCAAGTACAATTAATAAGCAGGTCACCGCTGTGGGCAATGGAGATCCATCCCTCTGGGCCCCTCTGAGGAATGGAGAGGACTGAGCTCCCAGAGGCTGGGAAGCTAGGTTACTGACCCCCCAGCCAGCATTCCCAGCTGGTGAGGGTTGTCTGAGTGGTACCTGCCTGCCACCAAGCTGCACAGGGAAAGCCCTGGACAGAGGAGCTGAGACATGCAGGTACTATCACTGTGTTCCAGGAACAGTCATGGCTGTGGGACAGCTCCGGTGAACCCAGGAGGGATGCTGTAGGGAGTCCATAAACTTGCTGCACTCATCACTGACCCCATGCTGGCAGTCAGTGGCCTCCTCTCAGTGCACCCCTTACAGCTTCTCACTGCACTGCAGCTGCTTGCTCACTGCCCGTGACCGGTACCCAGGGATGGCACCCAGGCCAGTCCTCATCCTCCGCTCCAGCTGCTCTTCCCTGGGCTCATGTACTGGCTTCTTTCTTCTCTCCCCTAAGTGCTGAGGTCCCCAGGGCCACTCCTGAGGCCTCTCCTGACATCATTCCCCTTCAGTGTGTACCACAGGTCTAACTGCATGAGACCCTCCTGGGGAACAGGTGGGAATGCAGGTATCCAGGCCTTGCTCTGCAGACCTACTGAGTTGACATCTCTGGAAAGGGAGCCCACAAATGTGCATTTTCAACAAGCTCCCTAAGGAGGACTGCCAGATAAAATTCAGGATACCCAGAGGTGCAGGCTATATTTGCAATGTACTTACAGTAAAAAGTTACTTGATTTTACGAAACTGAAATTTAACTGCACATCCTATGTTTTCATTCGCTAAATCTGCCAACCTAATCCCAAGGTGATCTTGTTGTACCATAACATTTAAGAATTTTCCTGTGTATCTCCCTGAGTATCCTTATCCACACCCCCTATTTCAACTACACACTACATGTTAGTGACCTCAGATTTTTTTTCTCACCCAGACTTCTCCCTTCAATTCTATAGATCCGATGGTTCACTGGACATCTGAAATTTGATAAATAGAGCTCATTTTTCTCTATCTTCCCCCAAAACTACTCCCCAAATCTGCTCAGATCTCTTTCTCTACCTCAGTTGGTGGCCCCGCCATCCCCTTATGGCCCAACCCAGTGACCAGAGAAGATATTTCAGACACCCCTTTCTCACCTCCACTGCCCCCCTAATCCATAACTGAATTGTACTGCCTACATCTCCCTAAGTCCCGTGCATCCAGGTGGTAGGCTGAATAGTAATAGCCTTCCCTGGAACCTGTGCATGTTAATATAATGGGGAATTTGCAAGTGTGATTAGGTTAAGGACCTTGAGATGGGGAGGTTATCCTGGGTCACCCAGGTGGGCCCTGGATATTCATGGCTGAGGGTTGCAAGAGACTCAGTCAGACAAAGGTGATGTGATGTTGGAAGCAGAGACTGAAGCAGTATGTATTTAAGATGAAGGGAAGGACCATGAGCCAAGGAGTGCAGGCAGAGTCTAGATGCTGGAAATGGCAACCTGGGAATTGATTTCCCCTGGAATCTCCAGGAAGAGCCAACCTTGACTTTAGCCCAGTGATGCTGATTTTGGACTCCTCATCTCCAGAACTGTAAGGAACTTAAGTTGCATTCTGTTAACCCACTAAATTTGTAAGGAACTTAAGTTGCATTCTGTTAACCCACTAAATTAAGTTGCATTCTGTTAACCCATTCCATTTGGCAAATGGAAACTAACACAGTCCAATTACTTTTCTCCATTCGCATCGCCCAACCTGGCCTCCGTCTCCCATCACGGCCATCTCCTCAGGGGTACCTCCTGCTTCCAGCTGTGCAGCCTCTGTAGCACCACCACAGTGCTCTTCCCCTTTCCCCTGCTGTGTGCCCTCAGACAGTCCCTACCCCTCAGCACTGAGGAAAGTCCAGACCAGCCCTCAGCTCAGCTCTCAGGGTCGGGCTCTTCCATGTCTCTCTCCTCATCTCCCTCCACTTTATGTCTTCAGGCTGATGGATTTCTGAACTCAGCTTATGGTTTAATAAGCCCTTGTTCTAATTCTTTCTGACAAGAATGTCTTTCCCCAACTTTTTTTGTGCTGAACTCCTATTCATACAACAAAACCCAACTCAGATATAACTTCCTCAAGGAGGCCTTCGCTGACTCTCTTTTACCCCACCAAAGAGTTAGTGAGAGCCCACCCTAACTTCATGCAACCCTTATTCGTCGACTATATTTCTATTGTTGTCATTTCCTCACTAGATATCTCCCCTACTAGACTCCGAGCTCCTTGAGAACTGGAACCATTTCTTGTCTGCTTTTGAATCCCTGGGACCTAGAAGATACCCCATACATGTTTGTTGAATTAGAACAAATAAAGGTTTCTCTCAGTTCCAACATTCTATGATTTTTTCATTTGTTTTCTTTATTAGTTCTAGAGAGAAGGAAAAGAAAGGAGAAGGGGAGAGAGAGAAATATCAGTGTGAGAGAGAAATATTGATTGGTTGCCTCCATACTCCCCAACGGGGGACCAAACCCACAACCCAAGGCACATGCCCTGACCAAGAATCGAACTGGTGACTTTTCAGTCTGTGGGACAACACCCAAACAACTAAGCCACACAAGCTAGGGAACCAACATTCTGTGATTTTATGCTACTGTTTCTTAGGGTTTTCTCCAAATCATCTGTTTCTTACAAAAGAGAAGAAAGACAATTATTTTTTCCCACTGCTAGTTCCTGTTAATTCACTCAAGATAAATAAAAATTAATAAGTACTCTTGTCATGTGGACCTAATAATCCAAAATTATATTTGTCTTGGCCCAGCGTGTTGATACATTTCATAATATTTGCAATTTACCAAGAAGAATTTAGGATCCAGTGTCTCTCTCACTTAAAGGAACATACACACAGATGCACATGCTGGCTGGGAGTCCACGGGAACTCGGAAAGAAAGACAGAGCCAAACTAAGGACTCTAAGGATCCTTAAAGAATGCCCCACCCAGACCAGAACTCTGCTTGTTAATAAGAAGTCCCTAGTCCTCCCGACCAAAGCTATTCCAGGAAAAGACAGTAAAGCCCATGGAAAACTGTAGTTGAAGGGACACAACTTTCTCTATTGCTCTGTTCCTAGATATTAAACCTTGAGGCCCCATTCCTTTCCAAAGAAGTCTGGTTGTCGACCTATAAAAGCCCCCTGCAAGAGTGGGAGGGAAGAGATAAAGGTCTTTATGTTAGCACTCCACTCCCAGAATCCTCTACCACTGGCCAAGATTTTCTGGGCTAAGAGGAAGCTCCTTGGCCTCCTTCTGGTTGATGTTCTCCAGAACCTAGTTGTTACCAGTTCTGCTCCAGGGAAAGTCAAAGGAGATGGTCAGTATGGCACCCAGCAGTCCCACAGTGTCCACTGTGGAGAGTGGAGTTCTGCATGCCATCTCAATGAAGGATTCTGCTTCTAAAAGAACTTCAGAACCACAGACTGGAAACTGATTCCTTGAGTGTTTGGGTTTGATTCTAAAGCAAGAAGAGCTATTTCAGAAGAAGGAATGTGCATGATGGTTCAGCTCACACCTTCCATGCCCACTTGATGGCTGAGAAGATTTCAGACCATTCTAGAGAGCAGCGGGAGGAGGGAAGACAAGAGTTCCTTATAAGTAAGTTTGACAGGGGTCAGCATGGTTTGGGAAAGGTAGCAAAGGGTGACAGGCTCGCAGACCTGAGTTCTGTCCCTAGCTTTGCCTGGCAGCAGCTGTGCTGGGCTGTCTGTTGTCAACTCTGAATCCTTGCCACCCTCTTCCATGGTCAAATCTGAGAATTGGGGTTCCCAGGTTTCCCTTCTGCACAGGGTCCCAGCCTAGATTCTGCCAATGAGACATTCCATTGCAATTCGAAAGGCAAAGGAAAGGAAAGGCCATTCTTCTCCAGAGATGGTTGGAGGCAGACCCACAGGCAGATGCAGGGTTTGCGGCAGTGCAGGCCAGCACCTGCTTCACCTGCTCACAGCTGCAGGCTGTGGGCCTGAGATTCCTGGAGGTGGCACACAGCTTCCCGATGAGCTCTGGAGAACCATCGCTGCGGAAGCTGCAGGCTGACCTTCAGCAATGGCTTCCTGACCTTCATACCACCCACGCTGTACATCTGACTCGGTCTCTAATTCCTTGAATATACATTCTCTGTGTGGGAATACCCAGAATGGGTTCAGTTTTCCTACTGACTGAAGGACACAGCAGCTCAGCAACCTTACCCAAGTCACCTTACTTCTCAAAGGCAAAATGGGGTAATGCGCGTCGTGTGGAGCAGTTGTGATAAATAAAGAACTCGGGGGGAGTGCCAGCCCAACCCCTTCGCCCCTACTAGGCCTCAAGTTTCTCTGCTTTTCTACATGCTCACCCCACCCTAAATGGCTGTTTTATTGGGTTGGCCAAAAAGTTCATTTGGTTTTTTTCCACAAGATGGCTCTAATAGTGCTCAGTTGCCTTTAACTTTATTCAAAACAATTTTGTTAGACTGTATTGTGACAGCTGTCATATCAGTGAGCATTTTAAAAAAATTATCAAAATTGATAAATTTTTGTGTAGCCATTTAAATATCAAATATGGAAGAAAATAAGCAACATTTTGGATATACTATGCTTTATTATTTCAAAAAAGGTAAAAACACAACTGAAACATCAAAAAATATTTGTGCAGTAGAGAAGGTGCTGTGACTGATTGAATGTGTCAAAAGTGGTTTGTGAAGTTTCGTGCTGCAGATTTCTCCTTGGTTGTTGCTTCACAGTTGGGTAGACCAGTTGAAGTTGAGAGTGATCAAATCCAGACACTAAGTGAGAACAATCAACGTTATACCACATGGGAGACAGATGACATTCTCAAAATATACAAATCAATAAAATTATTGGTAAAAATGAAAAATGTATCTTTGCCCTGGTTGGGTAGCTCAGCTGCCTAGAGCACTGTCCTGATGTACCAGGGCTGTGGGTTTGATCCCCAGCCAGGGCACATACAAGAAACAACCAATTAATGCATAAAAAAGTGGTCAACAAATCAATACTTCTCTCTCTTTTTCTCCTTTCTTCTCCCTCAAAAAAAAAGTCAACATATAGTTTTTTGAAAGAAAGAAAAAGATGTCCTTTATTTTACAGAAAAAAAATAAGGAGAATTTTTGGCCAACCCAATATTTCATGGATGGTTCTTTGTGAGGAATCTTATCAATGAAACTTTCCTGCACATAGTTCAGCAAACAGTTAATGTTATTATCAATAATAAAATAGAAGGGTTTCTGCCAAGATGGAGGCATAGGTGGAGATGCCATGCTTCCTCACACAACCAAGTTTAGAGACAACTAAATATTAGCAACCCAAAACACAGCCAGAAAACAGAAAATTGAACTTTTCGGAAGTCTGATAACAACAAATTCTTCAGTCTCACTGGTAAGAGGGGCGAAACCAGCAGCTGGCGGAGCAGGGTTGCACAGGAAAACTCGATCAGACAGACTCAGGTGCGCGGAATCCAGGCACAGGGCTGGACCTGGTGGGCAACTCAGCAAGCGACCGTGGGGAAATAGCGAGGGAGCAGGGCTGCAGGTTGACTGTGGTTGCACATTCGTGTGTGGATAGACAAGCGAGGGAGTGGGCGATTGGACGAGAGCCAGCAGCCCCAGCGGTGAGCGGCAGCGCAGGGCACTGCCATTTCCTCGCTCTGACCACACCCCCACATACAGCATCACAACCCAGCGACCTGGGAGTCCAAGGCTCCGCTCCTCATACTTAACGGGCGCAAATAGACCAAATATGGCTCAAGAAGATCTCAAAGCCCCAGAGCCTATAAATCTAAGCAATGAAGAAATAGCAAAACTCTCAGATGCACAGTATAAAACACAGGTGATCAGGATCCTCACAGAACTGGTTGATTTTAGTCACAAATTAGAGAAACATATGAAGGCGAAACTAATTGAAATGAATGGAATTGCACAGGACACCAATAGCAATGAAAAGGAAACTGGGACTCAAATCAATGGAGTGGACCAGAAGAAAGCAAATAATGGCCAAACAGAAAAGAGTCAAGAAGCAAGAATTCAAAAAAATGAGGAGAGACTTAGGAACCTTCAGGACATCTTTAAACGCTCCAACATCCGAATTATAAGGGTACCAGAAGGGAAAGAGGAAGAGCAACAAGTGGAAAACTTATTTGAACAAATAATAAAGGAGAACTTCCCCAATCTGGCAAAGGAAATAGACTTCCAGGAAATCCAGGAAGCTCAGAGAGTCCCAAAGAAGATGGATCTAAGAATAAACACCAAGGCACATCATAATTACATGAGCCACTATTAAAATGAAAGAGAGAATCCTAGAAGCAGCAAGAGATAAGGGGACAGTCACCTACAAAGGAGTTCCCATCAGACTGTCAGCTGATTTCTCAAAAGAGAACTTACAGGCAAGAAGGGGCTGGAAAGAGGTATTCCAAGCCATGAAATCCAAAGGCCTACAACCAAGATTGCTTTATCCAGCAAAACTTTCATTTAGAATGGAAGGACAGATAAAGTGCTTCTCAGATAAGATCAAATTCAAGGAGTTCATCATCACCAAGCCCTTATTATATGAAATGTTAAAGGTACTTACCTAAGAAAAAGAACATAGAAAAGATGAACAGTGAAAGAACAGCAAAGTCACAGTTATCAACAACCACATCTAAAACAAAAGCAAACTAAGAGGACAGCTAGATCAGGAGTGAACCATAGAAATGAAGATCACATGCAGGGTTAGCAACAGGGGAGTGGGAGAAGGAGAAGGGGGGAAAAGGTACAGAAAATAAGTAGCATAGACGGGAGGTATAAAATAGATAGGGGGAGGGCCAGAATAGTATGGGAAATATAGAATCTAAAGAACTTGAGACACATGGTCATAAACTAAAGGGGGGGGGGGAATGTTGGGGACGGGGTGGGTAGGGTGGAAGGGAATGAAGGGGGGAATAGAACAACAGTAATGGCATAATCAATAAAAAAATAAACTAAAAATAATAAAATAAAATAGAAGGGACTGAGCTACAAAGTGCTAGAGAAGAAGAAATCAAAATATTTAAGAGGGGAGCCCATCCCTCATGTCCCTGGGCAGGGGGAGCCAGAGCACAGAGGAGGAGGGGTGTGTGAAGCAGAAAGGACACCTCTTCCAGGGGATGAGGGGAGGAGACCTGGGCTGTGGGTGTCAGAGGTGTGAGGACACTGCAGGACTCCTTGTTGAAGGCAGTTTCCACCTAATGGCTTCATCTTCCCTGAGAGGCAGGTGGCCCGGCATGGCATCTGTCCTTTTTCACAATCAAGAACATTGATAATGACTTCCGCCAAGATGGAGGCATAGGTGGAAGCACTTCACCTTCTCGCACAACCAAGTTTAAAAACAACAAAGTTTTAGCAACAAAAACACAGCCAAACCACAGAAAATTGAACTACTTGTAAGTCTGACAATGACGAACCCTTCAGCCAAACCGGTAAGAGGGGCAGAGCCAGCAGCAGACTGGGGTCAGGCAGGAAAGATCCACTGGACCAACCCGGGTGCTCGATCCAGGCACTCTGGCAGCCATTGGCTGGATCCCAGGTGTGGAGTAGTAATGGGCGGACCCACAGGGGGCAAGGTGGTGGACTCACTGAGCGCTGACCATGGTCACACATTCGTGCGCAGATAAACCAGTGAAGGAGCTAGCAGTGAGACGGACCGCACAGGCCCCAGTGGCGGGAAGCAGCAGAGGGGACCGCCATTGTCTCTCTCTGATCCCACCCCCACCTACAGCGTCACAAACCAGCGACGTGGGTGGCCTCTCTCTGACCACGCCCCCACATACAGCATTACAAACCAGCGACTTAGGTGGACCCGCTCTGGTGAACAACTAAGGCTCCACTCCTCATATGTAACAGGCACGAACAGATCAAAACATGGCTCAAGAACAATTCAGAGCCCCAGAGCCGATAAATCTAAGCAATGAAGAAATACCCAAACTTTCAGATGCACAGTTCAAAACACTGGTGATCAGGATGCTCACAGAACTGGTTGATTATAGTCACAAATTAGAGGAGCATATGAAGGCTAAACTAATTGAAATGAAGGGAAATGCACAGGAAACCAATAGTAATGGGAAGGAAACTGGGACTCAAATAAAAGGAGTGGACCAGAAGAAAGAAAAAAATGACCAAACAGAAAAAGATGAAGAAACAAGAATTCAAAAAAATGAGGAGAGACTTAGGAACCTTCAGGACATCTTCAAATGTTCCAACATCCGATTTATAGGGGTACCAGAGGGGAAGAGGAACAGCCACAAGTGGAAAACTTATTTGAACAAATAATAAAGGAGAACTTCCCCAATCTGGCAAAGGAAATAGACTTCCAGGAAATCCAGGAAGCTCAGAGAGTCCCAAAGAAGTTGGACCCAAGGAAGAACACACCAAGGCACATCATAATTACATTAGCCAAAATTAAAATGAAGGAGAGAATCCTAGAAGCAGCAAGAGCTAAGGGGACAGTCACCTACAAAGGAGTTCCCATCAGACTGTCAGTGGATTTCTCAAAAGAGACCTTACAGGCAAGAAGGGATTGGAAAGAACTATTCCAAGTCCAAAGACCTACAACCAAGATTGATCTATCCAGCAAAGCTTTCATTTAGAATGGAAGGACTGATAAAGTACTTCTCAGATAAGATCAAATTTAAGGAGTTCATCATCACCAAGCCCTTATTATATGAAATGTTAAAGGGACTTACCTAAGAAAAAGAAAATAAAAAGATGAACAGTGAAAGGGCAGCAAACTCACAGTTATTAACAACCACACCTAAAACAAAAGCAAACTAAGAGGACAGCTAGATCAGGAGCAGAACCATAGAAATGAAGATCACATGGAGGGTTAGCAACAGGGGAGTGGGAGAAGGAGAAGGGGGGAAAAGGTACAGAGAATAAGTAGCATAGATGGTAGGTAGAAAATAGATGGGGGGAGGGCAAGAATAGAATGGGAAATATAGAATCTAAAGAACTTGAGACACGTGGTCAGAAGGGGGGAATGGTGGGGGAGGGGTGTGCAGGGTGGAGGGGAATGAAGGGGGGAATAGAACAACTGTAATGGCATAGTCAATAAAATATATTTAAAAAAAGAACATTGATGATGATTCCTTGTCTGTTTCCCACTTGAGGCTGTGAGAGCCAGAAGGTGAGGGGCCCTGTCCAACTTGCTGAGAAGAGAGCAGGTGCACAAGGTGGGGTGCTAGGGCGGGGAGTTGAGGAGAAAGCAGTGGAAGATTGAAACGACTGTGGAGGGGACTGGGAGATGGGGCTGATGACTCATGAGAGGACCCGGGTGTCCCGGTGAACTCAAGGGAGTGTAGACTCCTTGCATTGGCATGTGGCAGTGATCCCAGGGCTATCAGGGACAACCTGGTGGCAGGAGTGGAGAACAGTGACCTCTGTTTTATCAGACAGGTTTAGTGGGAAGCAGGCAGGGACAAGGGACAAGGGTGTGTCACCAGTGTGAAGTGTGGCTCCTGCAGTCTGGGCTGACAAGAAGGACACAAACTAAGACAGGAGGAAGCTGATGGACAGGAAGGAAAGAGAAGGGTCAGAAGCGTAGGTACCTTGATGAGGAGACCCAGGGACAGCGAGTGAAGGGCCCGGAGGTGACTGGTTGTGGCGGGACGTAGGCCACTGTCAGGCTGTGCTCCAGAGAGAACCACAACAGGAGAGGACAAGATGCAGACGGCCCTCCACCGGCTGGTCAGGGGCACGTCACGTCCTGTTTCTGGGTCCCATTTCTGGAACTTCCGGGACCTGGGGGTCTATATTTTTACTGCTCCCCACATGGCACTGATCATCACCCAGCTTTGGGAATCCCTAGCCCGTGGGGTAGAACTGAGAGCAGGGGAGGTGCCGTGGAGTGGTGGTGATGGCCATCAGATCTGCAAAGGTTTAGGAGGCACATGAGGTGTGGATGACAGAGGTGTCATTCACAAGGCCGATGAAGACCCCTGGGATGATGGCAGTCCTTTGGGAGGAGGAAGACTGTGATTAGGTGTGAAGGCCTTAAATGAATGTAGGGGTGAATTCTCACAGGGATGAAGGCAATGAGAAGCGCAGTGGAGGCCTGAGCCTCCGGCTGTCATAGGGCAGCAGCACGCGTGTGAGAGGGAAATGGGCAAAGACCATCCTACAGAGCTGCCGCCACCCCCTGCCATTCTCTCAGTGACCAGCCAGTTCCAAAAGCACTTACCAGGTTTGTACTCTGCTCCCAGCTTTTCGTGAGTTGCCAAAGGACTTGGAGGAAGGGAGAAACGTGTCTGCCGCATCCGGAGTTCAACATCCTGTGGGGAAGGGATGGCGTCTGGCCCATGCCCAGCCCTGGACTGTTTTCAGCTCCAATAAGGTTAAGAGTGTTGGCCAGGGGCCTTGCAGAGCTTTTAGCACGAGACACTTTGTACCATTCTGTAAAGTTTTAGGGTCCAGTGGCAACTGTGATTCCGAGTTGCACAGAGCTGAAGTCCCGTATTCTGCCTTGGGCCTTGCCCCCAACTGAGGCTGCATCCTGGCGCTTTTGGACACATGGGACTCAGTGCCCTCGTCACAGACAACAGCTGCAGCAGGGAGGGCCACTCAGCAGCCTCAGGGCAAAGGACAGGTGGGAGACCAGGCAGGACAGAAAGAACTGGGTGGTGACTGCAATGTGATGTGGCACTTTGGGGGGAGTCTCAGAAGTACCTGAGATGACTTCACAGGGATCCCCGCATGAGCAGCTGGAGAGAAGTGTGTGTCTGTGCGCTGTGGTGGCCTCAGCTGCACACGGTCTGCCGGGGCCCCGGACACCAGGCGCACACACGCACTGGACCCCTTCTCAGTGGGTTGTCTACATCACAATCACCTGCCTACTTATCTAAAATGCAGATTCCTGGGCCCCAGCCTGGACCAACTATATCAGAAGTCTGGGCAGTAAGGCAAAAAAAAATCTGCATTTTAAACAAATTTCTAAGGAAACTGCATAATGTACCAACATTTCTGATACAGTGCCTTACCCTGACCTCCTGTTACCTCGGAGAAAAGTATTATCGGTACCATTACACAGATAAGGAAAGAAAAGCACAGAGAGGTTAAGCCACTGGCCTGGAGTCTTCAGTCACTAAGCTGCTGAGCAGGAATCCAAAGCCAGGTCTTGATCCTACTGCCGATGTCCTATTGCTCTCCATCTCTCAAAGAGGGATGGAGAAGTGAGGTCATCAGAGACTATCTGGTGGGGGCAGAACTTAGGCTGGGCCATGCACTTGGGCGGCATCAGGTAGGTGAAAGGTGAAGGACACCGAGAATGAATATTCCCTGAGTGTCTGTGACATTGTGCCCAGCACTGTTACCACACCCACATGTTGTCTCGGTTAATCCTTGTAATTGCCTGCCAGCTAAATGTTACTATTCCCACATGGCAGGTGGGACAGCTCAAACTCAGAACAATTAAATCACCTTCAAAGGAATGTGGCCAGTAAGTGGCAGACACGGATGTAATTCAGTTACTCCGGCTTGAGGGTCAAATCATTTTCTACTATGACTGTGAGTTTCCTTTTTTAAACAGCACAGGCCTCTATTCAAATGAAAGCCGACACAGAATCTCAGGATGCAAGAGAGAGCAGTGACCTATGGCTGCAACCCACACGAAGGACGCAGCACCCCCATTGCTTCCACTGAGGCTTCTCGGACAGCCACGGCCCCTCTCCACACCACCTTCCGGCAGGAAGAGAAACACACCATCAGCGAGTGGGGAGCAGGAGGCTGGGGGCAGGGGAGCCAGGAAAAGGCCACAGCAGGGGGCTCTGCTGGGGTGGGCTATGCCCCAGGGCTCTCTACCCAGGTGCTCCAGATACAGGTCGCATTTCCCCACGTGGCTCCACAAACAATGGCATTGTAAGAAGTGTTTCTTTCCTGCTTTTGGCCTTTGAGCTGTGGGTCCAGGCCTGCTAAGCAGCCCCCAGCCAAGTCTCTAAAGAAACCAGGCAGTGAGCTGAAAAGTGCTGAAGCCCATCTGCTGCCTGGGAGCCACCTGTGGGCAACCCGTGGCAGGCACCTCCGGGCACCTGTAGCAGGTTCCCTGCGTACCTTCTCCTAAGCCTGTCTAGGGGACAGAGGTGTGAGGAGGAGAGAAAGGGGTGGGAGAGAGGCCAAGTGGGGTGGTGCATAGAGAAATACGTGTTGTTTGGGAAAAAAACTTTCTGCAGCTGCCTGAGCACACTAATGCTGCCCCGCTCTGCTCCAACTGGGCATGGCCTTCCTTTCTGAAAATAAACACATTTCCTTACTAACGTCCGAGCGCACAAAAGCCTTTCCTCCTCCTGCTACTCCTGCAGCCCAAGCCAACTGTCGTGGCTCCTCAGAGACGGGCCCTCCTGTTCCCGTCATGGGAAAAGGGATCAACATGCAGGAATGTAGCTGTACTGAATGCTCATTTGCTACCACGTCCTTATTTTCATCACCAATCTACCCCAGCTGGGGGCTTCTTGCGAGCCCAGCCTTGAGAGGGAGGCTCTGACATCAGAACTAGGCCAGAACTGTTCAGCGGGGCTCTCGGTCACCTTCCTGCCCAGGCTGTAAACACACTCTCTCACCCCCTCCTGAGGGAGGGCCAAAGGGGAGCCTGGATGTGACCCTGCAGAGCTTGGGGTGTGCAGCTTGTCCCCAGGAAGGTCCTTGTGGCTGGCGATGTGTCCTGCTGTGCTCCCTTCCACGTGCCTTCCCACAGGCCCAGCCACGGCTACTTGCAGGATTCAAGAGCTCACAGGCCAACCCCAGGTAGCAAAGAAAAGGATGCAAAGCCAGGGGACAGATTGTTACAAATAGGCATGTGTGACTGAGATGTCACGGGCCAGAGCAAACCATGCCAGGAATTCTACAAGAGACAAATGTAAATGATCAGAGTGTCTCGTAAGCTCTCTCTCAGGGTGGGGAATGAGAGTGGATTCCAAGACAGGACGAGGGTGAAGAGGTGGCCAGAGACACCCAGCCAGCCTCTGAACAGGCCCTTCCACTGGAGAGGCACTTTTACACTGCATTTCTTTCTTGAAGAGCCTGCCTTTTCTCAGCACTCACAGAAGACGGGCCAGCCAAACTGGTGAGCAAGAGGGTCAAGGAGGCTCTTCTCACTCCCATACTCTCCTGCTCCTTGGCCTGGCCCAGGGCAGAGTCATTGGGCCTCAGCCAGGAGAGGTGGGCCCCTGGAGACATTTCAGTTTGTCAGCCTGGGGAGGGGGTGCTACTGGCATCTAGTGGGTGGAGGCCCAACAAAGCATTATCCAGCCCCGTTGTCAAAGCGGTGAGGTGAGAAATCCTGGCCCAGCCCCCCTCCAGGGCCCCTCCACCTCCAGACACCGCCTCCCTGCCGGTTCCTTTCCAGGGCCCTGTCGGCAGGCAGCCGGAGCACACAAGTACTCATAGCTACGCAAATAGCAACTCCTTATTTGCCATGTTTGCTCAGCCAATATTGACTCTGCAGCCTAACACTGGTGCTATTGAGCCAGGGTTATTCTCAATATTGTTTGAGCAGCATTAGAACAGCCTGTGATAACCGGCAGCGAAGCAGGAAGCGGTGCCTCCCCCCTGAGCAAACCCTCACCCCCGGCGCACCCCTCCGTGGGACGCTCCTGTAAAGACAGAGGAACCTGTGTGCTCCCAGAGTCAAGCGGACCTACTGCCCGCTCCTCCAGTGAGCAAACACACGCAGGTTAGGGGGGAGCGTGCTCTCTGGCTAAGTCAACACTCCAGGGAAGCCAGAGTGACCAAAAAAGGTTACATGGGGAAGCTGTCCTTTGAGGGGAAGGAGGCAGTGAAATGGTTGTGCGGCAGCCCCAGGCTGTAAGCCCAGCCCTGTGGCTGGGATCTGCAGGGAGAGGCCCACAGGAACTAAGCGGTGAGACAGCAAACCCATCCATTCACCAAGCACCTACTAGGTGAGGGCCTACTAGGTGCCAACCCTGCCAATTAGGACCAGAAGCTTGGAGTGGAGCATCCTTATGGATCAGCTAATGAAGCTACTATGTTTTAATGATGAAGACCTAGAAAAACAGCTTCTCTCTTGGGGCTGGTTTTTGCTATAAGGGGGCAAACAGCCACTGGGTGCGAGTTCAGAACTAAGACAGCCTCCACCTCAGAAAAGCACTCTCCTGCCCGCTGGGCTCACAGCCCATTCTCAGGAGCCAACACTGAATATGTCACAGTGCAAGGCCTCAGAGTGCAGTCCAGGAGAGGGACTGCAGTGACTTCTATTCGCATCTGGGTGCAGGGATAGACTTCAGGTTCTTCCTGAGAGCCACCCCGGAGGAGCAGAGGGAGTGGGGAGACCCCACCTGCCCAGGCTGCATGGGTGGTATCAGAGGGAGGCCTACCTCCTGCCTTCCAGAGAGGGAGCCCAGAGGCACAGAAACACAACTGTGAAACCAGGGGGGAATTAAGGCTCCTCAGTGATTCTAATGAGATTCAGGAGCGTAGCCACCTCAGAAGGTCGTGCACTCCCTGCCCAGCCACGGCTAGCAGCTGCGCAGGGAGCCTAGACAAGCCAGAGACTGTCCGGAGATGAGAGAGCCTCGTGCAGTAATTGGGGTGGCTTTTCCTTGCCCGCAGTAAAGCAAATCTAGGCTGAGCTGTGCACTTGGATCAGAGCCCATGCTGTGTCTCTAGGCCAACATTAAACAAGTTGCTAGAGAATCATCAAGGGGACGTTCTAAAAAATTAGCTCTGGACGGTCCTAGTGGCCTCGGAGCACCAAAACGGTCATTTGCTAAAATTGGCCATTAACATTTTCTACTAACTGCTCTCTCCAAAGACTTGGAAAACGAGAGGGAAACTCCTCAGAAATCAGCTATTATGTAGGCCCTTATGACGGCCTGGACTCAGAAGCTATTCATTTTTAAAAGTACATGGTGGGCATTTTCTAGTCTTTGTTGAATATTTTTATTCGACAGCCGAGTCATTCAAGTTTTCCCCAACAGCAGACATGTTAGCCAACGTACCCGCTGTTCTGTGTGCCCCTCTCTGAAGAACACCCTCCCACCCACAGGAATGGTCCCCGCGGCCCTATTCCTACACCTGAACAAACCCTGTGGGAACAGAGGTGGACGCAGGACTGAGAGGAGGCTGGCCATTGGCCAATCAGACTCCTTCTTCTGGGAATTTGGATTTAGACTCTTCATGTTGAGTCCATGATCTGAGAGATCATGTCCTGATTAGTGTGAACATTTTTGGACCTAGAGAAGGCCAGTCTGCAGAGAAAAGAATGAAACAGACCTACTGAGAGTGGCTGAGATTAAAGACCACAGTGACCCAGAGAGGGAGGGCCCCAGAGCACGGGCAAGCAGCTGTCTGGGCCTCCGATAACTTCCTAGTAGTTCTGCCTTGAGCCTCTCACAGGGACTGGTTTCCATCCCTGCCCTTGGGCTTAAAGACATTCCTCATAGCCTCCTAGAAAATGTATTATAATTATGGTTATTATGAAAAGTTAAGTTTATAATAATTCTGTTTCTTGCACCAAGCAATTACTGACCAAGACACCAGCTAAGAAATCATCTGTTTTCTGGACCGCATTTGTCCAACACTGAGGATCTCACCCCTTCTTCCCCACCTGTAACTTGACTAACTTGACTCCTCCTCCTCCTGGTATTTTCACGTCTTCCGTATTTGGTGCTTCCATTTAGTGTTTCAGCAGTGTGGCCTGCTGATCAGGAGATGAGTAACGTGCATAACCTAGAAACCCCGCAGGGCTTTCTGCGCTCAGTCTACTTCAATGGAGACCATTAGCCTACCAGTCAATAATTAGTCATTCAACAAACATCCATCATGCTACGTCCCAACCCCAGCAAAGATATTTTGAAAGAAACAAACAAAAACCTTTTAAAAAACTTTGAAGACCGCAGGGGACACATTTTACCATTTTCCTGTCACAATAGAGGAATAATTTTGATGTGCTACCAGCCCTAATGTGGCTAGATGTCACCAGTGACACCAATTCTGAAAGAGAAGTATCAACCCAGCCACAGGTTTTGCTTTGCCAATTGTGGAGGAGTATTTGCTAGTTGTTGCTCATGGAGAGAAACCCATCAGCCCCAATCACTCCCCAAGAGAAGTGGCTACATAGCTGGACCACCTGTAGTGCCAGGTCCTCCCCCAGGGGCCCAAAGCTGACCCACCATAGGAGAAGCCCTGGAGGGCATCATCCCAGCCTGTTTTGTATCAGGTACGATTCTACCATGTGACAAGGAACCTTGAAGAAACATCGCCCATGCCCACAAGCTTCAATATCATTCTACTTCTCAATTATATTATTACTATTATAACAAGGAGATTTTAGCTGCTAATAGAGCAAGATTAAACCTTCAAAAACCATGGAACAGATCATTCAGCCTTGCCCTTAATAAAATCAACTCTTTTTGTTTGTTTGTTTTTTCATATAACCTTCCACAGCTAGTATTCTAATGTGCCGTTTGATCTTATTTGCTGCTTTTCAATGGGTAAGCCGTGTTTCCCAGGCTCATGTCAACCCACGTATAACCTCCAACCCCGCTCCAAGCTCTACTCAATTATTACCACATGGAGTCCCCATTTCTCCACCTCCATCTCTCCAGCCTCTTGCTGGTACCTCTGCAGCTTGCAGAGCTGCAGGGTGGAGTCTCGCTGCTGCTCACAGGGCCCAGCGACCTGCCAGGGACACCCTTTCACCTGCACGACAACCCCGGCTTCACGGCACCACTCCTGCCTGCGTGCCCATTGCCCACTCTGCCAGGCACCATCCACTGCCTTCCTAGGTACCAGCATTTTCCCCCAGAGCGCTCTAGGCCTTTGCAGGGGCCCTATCTCTGTTGTCCATCCTTCAACACCCAGCCCCTAACATAAATATAACCCCTAGCAGATGTCCGAAAACACTGGTGAAAGAATGAGTGAATCAATGAACTAATGTTTTGTGGTGAACAAGTGAGCTATCAGAGCCCTGGCTTCCTCTCTCTGCATCTGCTTCCCCTCCACCCACTGTGCTCTCTGCCGTCCTTGTCAATGTATGTGTTTGGGGGGCTCATTCCCTCGATACCCACACCAGGGATCTGCAATCTGAGCATTCAAGAAGAGCCGGGCTGCAGGGATTTGGGGCTGGTTCATTCATGGAGCCATGGCAGAAAGGAGTCACCCAAGGCTTTTCCCACCCTTGTCAGTTGCCTCTCACTCATTCCTATCCCAGTTCTCTTTCTCCTTACATTTGGGTGTTCTCCTTCCCTCATCGACTTCAAATGGGAATGAGCACCTGCTGTTCCATATGCAGAGATAAACTGAGGAGAATCCCTGCCCTTGATGAGCTCATGGGGGGCGGGGCACAGAACAAAAATAAATACAATGATACCAACCTCCTAGAGCAGAAGGCCGGGGACTCTCATTACAGAGCCTAAGTGGCACTTCCTCAAGTCCCTCAGGGGCCTGCACTGGGGTCTGATGTTCTGGTCCAGAAGTGTCCCTTCAGGCTAAGTGTTGCTCTCTTCCTACATCTGCCTTCCAAGGTGACTCCCCACCTCAGTGGGGACCTAAAGCTTTAGGCCCCCACCTCTCCTCTCTCCAGAGAGGTTAGGATTGCAATAAGGTACAAGGTTGCTGGAGTAGGGGAAGAAGTGTTAAGGTGAGGAAGACATAGAAAGGAGACCTGGGGGCTCCAGTGACCCATTTCCACAGGTACCACCAGCTTGGGGCTGAGGTAGGGAAATAGAGGGGGACAGGGAAACCGAGGCACTGGTTGACATACCCAGCTCACTCTCTGCCTCCTTCCCTCGCCTCATGACATCTTGCCCTGAAGGATATAAGAGGCCTTACTCCCCAACCAGCAACAGAACTCCCTGTCTGTAAGGGAACCTGGAGCCCTCTAATCCCACCTGCTCCATTTACAGCTGGAGAAACCCAGCCCAGAGAAATGTGGAGGGACCACATCTCTCTTTCCCTTTAATTTTGCATTGACTCCTGTTTTTCGAATGACATTGGGACCTATTTATCTCCCTTGATCAAATAACTCCATTTCTGAGAATCTCCTCTAAGGAAATAATCCTTAACTCAGGAAAAGCTGCAGGCACAGAGGAGTTCGTCTCTGCATTGTTCCAGCTGAAGGTGCCAGGAGAGGGGGCAGGCGAAGCCATTCCCCTTGGTGGAACACGGGTTGCTATATATCCACTGAAAATTATAGTGCAGTTAAGAATTTCATAAATGGGAAGATTCTGCTACCATTTGGGGGGAGGGAAAAGATACACACTTTTATATGAGCCTAACCTATGTGAGAAAAGCAACCGCATAAAACCAAGACAGAAAAGGAAAACTTGGTTTCCTTGTGTGGTTTGTTTTGTTTCTTGTATATTTTTCAATAACTATTATAGGTAGTGGGATTGTAGGAGGTTCCCCTCAAAGAGACTTTAAGATTAGAGACAAAATTTAAATGGGGGGGGCAATTTACTGGAAAAAGAAAAGTAATTCCTAGCGGCCAGATCAGCTGAAGTTGTTTCTCAAAATTATTACGAAGGCCACCGTCAGAGTCACCCTTTTCTCAAATGATCCTGAAGGACTCCTGGTAGACACCAGGTACTCATTGGGATCCATTTATTCTTTTAGTTTTTAACTCATTCATTCATGAAATGTATACCCGCTGGCACTAAGAGTGCCCGGCACTGTGCCCGTGGCTGAGGCCACGTGAGTAAACGAGGCAGACGGAGTCCCTGCCCTAACTGAGCATTAAAGGTAACTGCACAGAACTAGCATAAACTGTGATAAGAGCTACAAAGAAGGTTCTATCAACTGAGATTGAGTGTGGCTGCCAGGAATAGAAATCCAACAAACAAGGATACGAACAAAGGAGGGTTTTATCTCTGACGGAAAACAAGTCTGGAAGTGGACAGCCCATGGCTGGAGTGATGACTCCCACAAAGCCCTCAAGCATTCAAATTCTTGGTACGCTTCAAAAGCATCCTTAATATCCTGAACATAAAGACCCAATACAGTGGCTAGAGCTCCAGCCATCATATTTGTGTCTCAGGCAAAATGAAGAAAAGGGTCAAAGAGCAAAATGTAAAGCGAAAGGGTAGTCAGCTTTTTCTCCATGTCTCAGAAACATTAGCCTGTGACTTCCTAGCTGTCAGGAAAGCTGTGAGAAGTAGTCTTTTAACTGTATGTGTTGCTTTCCCTATCAAATTAAACTGGGATTTGAAAAAAGAAGAAGGTAATCATGTACATCAGGAAGAAACCAGCAGTCTCTGTCCCAGAGGATACTGTGAGAGCAAAACACAGGGGGTTTCAACAAGATCAAGGTGAGGATTCAACTAGGTCAAGGTGGGGATTCAAAGCCATAACATCTAAGATGAGGCCCAAAGGGTACGTAGGAGTCGGATAAGCAAAGAGGCAGGGGAAGAACTCCAGGCAGAGGAAACCAAAAGCTCAAGCAGGAGGCCAGCTCTGCTGCCAACGCAGCCAGGCTGCAGGGAGAGCACGGACATGGGGTCAGGAGGCCTGGCTGACGCCGACTGGCTCTGCGGGAACGCTGCGGCCCCTTCCGAGCCGCCCCAGCTGTAAAGTGAGCACTCCATGCTCAGACCGGATGAAATATTTATTAGGGCCTCTGCAAGGTTATGCTGGGCAGGGAGAGGACACAGCACTTTATGCCATTGCCCTTCTCTCAGGGCTTTCAGACAAGACGGACAGAGGAAACTCATCCCGTTTGAAAGCTGTAAGGGGAGACCAGGATCAGGCAAAGGAACCAGGCTCCCCACCCCAGGAGGGTTCAGAGGAGTTCACATCTGTGCACTGACAGCCTCGCATGGACCCTGGAGGTACCCGCAGAGCCAGTGCTTCTCCCTCCAGGGGTGGGCGGGGGTGCGAGCATCACTGACGCCTCTACCTGGACGTGATTCTTGATGAAGCCACAGAATGAGGCTGGTCAGTGGGGGTGGGACCGGGAGAACCACCACTTACAGAGCACGTTCTGCATGCCAGTCACTGCACAGCTTTGCCTTTATCGTCTCTTGTGATCCTCGTAATTGCTGCACCAGACTGATCTATGTTACCCCACTTTCACAAATGAGAAGGCTGAGGTTCGGAGAGGTCATTTGTCCACATGATGATTCAGATTGATTGTAAACACTGGTGAGATGATGCTGATGACCCTTTAAAAACCCCAAGTCAAGCCTCCCCTGGGGGCTCAGGTTCCTCATCCATAAAGTGAGGTCACTTAGCTTTGCTACCCAGAGCAGCGAGGGCTCTCAGGCATCCAGCGTCTGCCCTCCCTGTGGCGCCTGTCCCCTCCTCCCCAAAGCCCTGCCAGGTACTGTGCACTCGCCCCAGGCTACACACAAGGACTTTGCCCAAATCCCTTTCAGTCCTCCCCACCGCCGACGCCTGCCTCACAAAGACCCAGAGAATGCCATGACCTTGGCCCAGGTGGACGCTGCCCCAGACATTACCTCTGCCCTCTCTGAGGGGCAGCACATGTAGACGGGCGGTGCCTCGTGGTACGGCTTCGGGAAAACACCAAAAGAGGCCTGTCACCTTATTACTATTCAAGTCAAAACACCTCCCTGTGTTTAAACAATTATAATCCATAATTTTAGTTGCCATCACAGTGGAACAAGCCCACTGTGGTTTCAAAATCACAGTGGCTGCTTTATTTAGCTAAAGCAACCACAGCCAGGGACCACTGGATTCTCCATCAAAGGAAATGTCCCAGCTTTGGCTTCCCAACCTTCTCATAGCTGGTCTCCCTCCCATCCACCCTACCCCACCCACTGCCCCCGTGCCACACTGCTGTCTTGAACTGACCTCCCCATACCCGTTCCTGAGCTCTTCTATAGCCATCCTTCCTCCTCTTGCTTCTCCACTCACTAGTCATCCTTTAAAGCCCAGTTTGGGGTCACCTCTTCCAGGAAGGCCACCCTGAGTACTGCAGCACCATCAGTCTCTGTCACCTCTCCAACTCCCATTGCTTCTCCCAGCGACTGGCTCACAAATCTCTCAGTAGGCAGGCTGGGAAGAGAAAAGGAAGGAAAAGTAAACTGTGGAACAGAAGGGAGAAAGACAGGCCACAACACAGGCCTTGGTACCACATTTTTCTGCTTTAGGGAAAAAGGAGCCAGGATAAGGGGGAGGGAAAGGGTGATGGAGCCACGTGACCAAATCCTTCCTGCCAGGTATGGAAAGGGTCTCTGCAGGAGTAACACTCTCCTCCTGAGGACTGGGGAGAAGAGGGTGGAGATGTGCCCTGTTCTCTCTCAGTGATGCCGACCTAAGAGCTTTCGCATAGAAGACCCTCGACCGGTTCTGCAAAGCCAGGACTTCTAGGAGATCAGAGGCAGAGACAAGAAGGCCCCAAGGTGCTGAGAAACATTCAGTAGGAACCTTGCCAAATGCTAGAGGAAAGGTTAAGTTTTTTCTTAAGAAAGCACAACTCAGTGTATTTCCACCCAATCGGCTGTTTTAACAGGAGTCACATGACGAAGTTGGGCATGCAGGGGCTGGAGGCCCTGTCGTTCCGTGTGAGATGGGTCCACAGTCAGCCTGGCCCAGGGAGGCTGGGCGCATGCGGCCCATCAGAGAGGGACACGAGAAACCGAAGTCTTTCCCCTTTGCTTGGAAAGCAACCCCTCCCACACAATTCGCTTTTCAACTTTAACTCTTTAAGAGCCTCTCCCACTATTTCAGGCCCAGGCTCCAAAACAGACACTCCTAAAATTATGGGGTGACTTCAGGAATCAAGAAATCCAACCTTTATCTCAGCATGAAACCCTAACAACCTCCGTGACGAGTAGCAGACAAGATTAGTATCCCATTCAACAGAGGTGGAATCTGAGACTCTGAAATGGTTGGCAGCTCCTCAGAGGCTCCGGCCAGGGTGGGCCGGGGTGGGCCGGGGTGTAGCAGGAGAGGAAGAGCAGGAGCTCTTCCTCTCGGTCCTGCATCAGCCGTCTCCCAGCTTTGGGTGCTGTGTCCCATGCCCCACTCCCAGGGGCCTGCTCTCAGGTGTTTGCCCACCAGCAACTCCACCCCCGCAATATGACACCTAACAATAGCATAAGGCATTAGTGTCCAGCATTTCAAAGCAAAGACACGTGCCACAAATGCATGATAAGAGGTCAGGGAGCCTCAGTTTACCTCCTGGCGTCTTGGCCTCCTTCTGAAAGATGCAGGTTAAACCAGCTTCCTTTAGCTCCAACATTCCATAAAATATGTTCAATAAGGGAAAGGGGAGGAGAATGCAACTAATTCCACATGTTGTCCATTTATTATTTTTTTAATATTGTTATATCCAGTGACATTGGGGCAGAGGGTAGGGGGCCAGTGCAGAACCAGTTTGCTGTCCTCTAAGAAATGGACAGAAGGGGTGGGGCCCCAGAGAGAAACCAGAGGGTCCAGGGCTTGTTCATCCCCAGCCTGCATGAGGCCCTGGAGCTGGAGACCCACATGGGCCCAGTCTACCCGAATCCACACGTAGGTGAGCAGGTAAAAGAAGGTACTGATAGGCGCTCAACCAGGTTCAAGCAACCCTTCTGCCTGAGGGCTCTCTGGACTCTGCAGGACTAGGGGCTGGCTCACCCAGGCTGCCTGTCCGAACAAGCCATAGCCCTGACAGCTGATGGTGCTGCTGGCTGAGTTCTCCTGGTGTTGCCCCAACAGACCTTGTATCCTGTGTCACCCAGGCTGACTGCCGTTCCACCCATGGAATGTTTGCTGGCTGACAGACTCCAGCCCCCAGAGCAGAGGCAAAGACCTGAGCCTGGGACGGGCCGCAGAGGGAGAGCGAACGAGGCTCTGCTGGGGAGTGCCAGAATGTCACAGACAGTGTCCAGCAGACACTCACTCTCCCCTTGCCTGCTGCCCCAGCTTCATTCATTCCCTCAGAAAGTGTTTACCCGGCACCCACTACACACCAGGCACAGCATGAAATACCACCGTGATGCCGCAGTGAACAAGACGTGGTCTCTGCCTTCATAATGTTTATAGACCAGGCCGTTAAACAAATAATTACACAATGAATTCAATAACTACTGTTATAACCGATGCTATGAAGAAGTAAGTGCAAGTTTAGGAGAGAACACGTGTCAGGGGGAGGTCGCCTGTTGGCAGGTCACAGGAATTTCACAGAAATGATCATTTACATAGGACCAAAAGAGGACCTTTAGAGGGGAGGTGAGAAAGTGGGGACAGCCAGTACACAGGTCCTGAGGCAATAAGGAGCACGGAACATCCCAGAAATCCACAGTCAGTGTGGTTGGAGCTCAGAGCCATTCAGGGGTAGAAGGTGCTCCGATGAGGCTGGAGCCGCAGGACTTTTCAGGCCAGCAAAGAACCCAGCATGGGCAGATGGAAGCCCATGAAGAATTTCAACCAAGACAGAGCTCTCTGCTTTCAACTTGGCCTTAGCAATTTTTTTCTTCTGAAGGACAACAAACATGAGGACTTGCTCTTCCCATGCAGAATGCAAGCATGTTAACTTCCTGCATCTGCATAACTCCGTGCGAGATCACAGCACACCGCCTGCCTCTTTCCATACTCCCAGAAAGCCCGTCAGGTGACCACTGCGGCTCCACTCTGCACATGAAGATACTGGGACTCAGAGAAATTAGTTAGCTTTCCCAGAGGTCACCTCCCCAGATGAAAAGGTAAAAAGAAGAAAAAGTCGCATTCGTTTGGTACATGTATGCAGATAGATGCAAATATAAGCGAAGTCTGCTTAGAATGAAAACCTAACAATAAAAAGTATCACGCATTCCAACGCATATGAGATTTGGAATCAGTCTACTTTTGTTAATTGCCTACTGGTAGGTACAGGCACTAATGTGAATACAAACATAGATACAGATACAGATATAATTACAGAGAGATAATAGAGATAGAAAATCAAGAGTTGGAATAACTAATTTTTTCCCCACAACTTGAGATCTTAAATTGCTTATTTGGGGTAATTAGCAAATCTTACGGTCCTATGCGCTGGCAACGAGATGACTCTAAACTCAATTTCAGGTTTTAAAATTTAATAAACTAATTAATTAATTAATTGAATGTTAGATCTCTTCACTTTGAAATAGTCACTATATCAATGTCAATTGCAACTTCAATTAAAATGCTGACTAATAACAAGGGCGTGAATGTTATATCACACTCAGGTATGCAAATCCATTCCTTTAGTTACCCCAGTGCAAGGTCTCAAGCCCCTTCAGGGGAAGGGTCTGAGCCTCCCTTTCAGCGGGGACCCACTCTCACTGCTCACGTTCAAGGGCAGACACAGGGTAAACTTGCAAAGAGAGAGAAGACAGAAATGCAGTTGAAGAGAAAGCCCATCGGGAAAGCAGGACGGAGGCAGGTTCGGGGGCTGGCTGAGAGCAAGCCTGGCCCTCCTGTGTAAAATATTGAGTGCTGGAGTCATGCTCGGCATCCAAAACTTGCCACTCGTGCAAAAACCCCGCTGCCAGAGCTGCTGCTCAAAACCACAGGGAAACTGAAATTTAAGAACAAATCCTCAGTCCTATGGCAAATTAGTCATTTAGCCAATTGATCATTTGGCAAACTGGCTTTTAGCAAATGGATCTGGAGAAGTCCAGCCTGCTCCCTGCTCCGGGAAGGCTGTCCACCAGCCAGTAGAGTATAAGGAGCCTGGTGGATGAGAACACAGCTCCCTCCCCAGGAGCAGGCCTCCCCTTCCCCCTCCAGGGGAGAAACCTCGGGCAAAGCAATGGCCCAGCAGGAGACACAAGGTCAGGGATGCATTCCTAAAGGCAGCCTTTTGCCTGAGTCCATGGGAAGCCCCCGTCCTGCCCACATGAAGACCTGCAGGGTCTTCAGCCACTCTGGAGAGGGGGACTTCAGCCACTCTGGAGAGGGGGACTTCAGCCACTCTGGAGAGGGGGACTTCAGCCACTCTGGAGAGGGGGAAAAACACAGGCTCTGTTCCCAGGGCTGTGGTGGGGTCTTTACATTGAAGAACTGATGGGGAAAACAGGCTCAGAAGAGAGGGACAACTCACCTCCGATCCCACAAGTAGAGAGTAGCAGCCAAGACCTGCCTGACTCCAGAGGTCTCCTTACTTCCCCCACATCAGGCTGCCTCCAGCAAACATCAATACTCCTGTTTCTTTAAGACCCTCTAGCAGACAAAGGGCTAGCCTCTCAGGGGTGCTCGCTGCGGCTTCACACATCCTAGGATATGGGATTCCAAGGCTCCTGTCAAGAGGAGGAAACTGAGGCTCGGAGAGCAAACGTGAGGATTCTATAAGGTAACCCTCAGTAACAAATGCCTATGTATCCTTCCAAAGGAAAAAACTTTTAAAAAACAAGGTCTCTCTTGAGATCTACTCGTATATGTATGAGCTTTCTAAAAACTGAAATAAATGGACGCATACTTACACATTCTTCTTTACACCTTCCTTTTTTCGCTTATTAAAACGTCAGTCCCATTTTTTTCCTTTGGCACTACATCCTGTAGGAAAAGAGCCCTGGTCTCCTACGGAGGGGCGTCACACTTGTTTCTAGATCTTGCTATTGCCTTCGGCTCTGTATAACATTTCCAAAGAATATACCCAGGGCTTTGTGAATCCCTCAATTTGTTAGCATGAGGACAACACATAACTTTTCCCCTATGATAAAATATAACTTAAAGTTTTAAGTTACTTTACATTTCTGTTTTCTGGCTGAAAAGCTTCACTTACGCGTGCCCCACGGCCGCCTCCCGCAGCCGCCCTCAGCACAGCAGGTGGCCCTCTTTGTTATCACCTCCTAAGTCTGAGAGTTTGACGACAGGTAGAGCACAGCCAGTCCACGCCGAGATGAGATGCTGGACAATGAACAGAACCGTCCCCAGGCCAAATCTCTTTCTCTCCCATGAGCCTTGAGTGCCAACAGTTCACACTCTGCCTCAGCTAATTTACAAATGGGGGCATGTAATGGGCCTTGAAGTCATTTATGGATAGTTAAACCTCAAAGCTTAATCTGTGGAACTCAACGATCCCTGCACACCCTTACCCAGGCTGCCCAAATCCAAACATCTGCGTGGATGCCCGGTGATGAACGGGGAGCACCGCGTGGGGCCCTGAACTTGAACCATACTCACCTTGTCCCTCCAGATTCACTGCAGGGCAGGTGGCTGGCAGGATCATAAAAAAGCCACTTGTACTTAAGGTATACCCTGGCTGGTGTGGCTCAGTGGATCGAGCTCCGGCCTGCAAACCAAAGGGTTTCCAGTTTGATTCCCAGTCGGGGCACATGCCTGGGTTGTGGGCCAGATCCCCAGTTGGGGATGTATAAGAGGCAACTTCACATTGATGTTTCTCTCCCTCTCTTTCTCTGTCCCTCTTCCCCTCTCTCTAAAAATAAATAAAATCTTTTTTTAAAAAGCCACTTATACTTAAGGTGCACTATTCAACCAATTTTTTTATCCACCTGTTCTTTTCAGCCAGAGCACGTGCCCTCTCAGGCTTCTTCTTACTCTCCTGTCCTGTGGTTCTGAGGCCCAGAGCCCTTCGTGGTACAGCAGGGACCCCCAGCCCCAGGCTATGGACCAGTACCGGGTCGGGCCTGTTAGGAACCCGGATGCAGAGCAGGAGCTTGAACGTAATCCCGAAGCCATCCTCCTCCTCCCCGGTCTTTGGAAAAATTTTCTTCCACAAAACTGGTCCCTGGTGCCAAAAGGCTTAGGGACTGCTGGGTTACAACCTTCATAAGCGGTAATAGAATAATCATGACAAGAAATCAGTAAATCCTGACCAGCAGGCCAGACACTCAGGGGTCATTTAGATCCACAAAAGGGTAAGTCAGGGACACACTTTGATGGCTGTGCTACTGAGGAGACTGGTCACAGAGGAGCCCATCAGGAGAGGGGGAGAGGAGGATGGAGCCCCGGAGGTGGGTGGGCCGCAATGTCAATGAAGGTGAGTTGGTGTCAGTGGAAGAGGAGGAGGCATCTTTACAATAGCTCAAAATTCTCTCACTTTATCTTCACAAGGCACATAGGACAGGCATAAAGAGTCCTGAATTGTGGAGGGAAAGTTGAATCTCAGCAGGGTTAAGTATCTCACGCAAGTTCACCCATTCGGTTTGAACCCGGGTCTTTCATATCCAGGAGCCAGCTGTGGCCATTGGTCTCTGACGATCGCCTGCTGTGAGAGAACCCAGGGACCCCCTCACATGCACCCCTCACGTGCACCCCTCAATGACCCCCTCACATGTACCCCTCAGTGGCTTTGCCTACATCAGTGGCTGATGTGCCATTACTCCCAAATAACAGGGGAGGCAGCTCTGGGGTCAAGATGATAAAGCAGAAAACAACCTTTGTTTCTACTCAGTGTAAACTCTGCCCCACCAGGACGGAGACAGGGACTCCCAGCATCACGGAATGCCAAGCAGCAGAGCCCACAGACTCTAGTGCAATGTCAGGTCCGGTGAGCACCCCACAGCCTGGACACTGATGTCCACTCACCCACCAGCTCCACCGTCTCTTTCCTCTGCAGACAGTAGGGGGCAGAGACAAATGTAGTCAAAGGCAGGCTCTTAGCACAAAGTCTGCCCACGTGTTCTGCCCCTAACACTTTGTATTTTATAATCATAGCACCTTGTATCATTTTCGTTGAAGTAATGCACGAGTGAGTGATTGAATGAGGAAAAATCAAACATGTGTTCAGCTCTTTCTACATTTCACATCACCTTGGCGCCCATTATTCTATCTTGACCTTAGGATCCCCCTGTGAATGCAGGATTGGAATAACTGCTTTACAGGTGGGGAACTGAGGCCCAGCAAGATGACTGTCTCACCAGAGATGATGGCAGAGCCTGGACTAGAATCCAAGCCAGGGCTCCTGCTTCGGTGCCCCTTCCCTGTGAGGGCTGCTGACCCAGGTTTGGGGCTCCAGACGGCCAGTCCTCCAACGAGCCCAGCAAGTTAGAGACCCCTGACCACCCAGATCACCAATGAGGAAACCGATGGGTCTGGAGCTGTGGGAAAGCCCCCAGAGAAAAGGAGCTCTCACACCTCATTCAGGAGCACTCATAACTTTCCAAACAGGCCTCCACATTTCTCTCAGGTTAGCTTATAATTTCCAGACCAGAATACAGACAGGGAATCCCCTGTCATTACCTTTCTGATTGTGACTCACCCTGGGGGCAGGGAGGTGGGAGAGATGAGAGTCTCAAATATCACTCCCCAAAGCAAAAGTGTCTTATTCAACCCCACTGTCACTCAGCCATTAAATGTTTCCTGACCATGCACTCTGCTGAGCACCAAGTGGTACGCTCAGAGCTGGGAGGCTGGAGCCGGTGAGGGCAGCCCGCCACTCATGGGTCAGCGCCACAAGCAACATCCTCTCCTGATGTTCCACTGTCATCGCTCAGGCCAGGCGTGCCAATGACCTTGCTGCCCATGGTCAATCCCAGGCTTGTCTGCCTTAGTCTGTGCTGCCATTAGAAATGCTAACCACTCGCTCTTCGCAGACTTTCCTTGACCTCCACCACACCATTCTCCTACTCCATTGCCCTCTTCTTTCTCTGCATCCTACACCTACTTATTTAATATAAGTATTCCCCAGAGCTCGCTCTTGGACCTTTTTTTCCTCTTGGTCTCCCTCTGTTCACTTAACCATCTCATCGGCACGATGGGGATTCAAATACTGTCCAAATGCTGATGACCAAGTCAATTCTTCAAACTCTACTCCAAATGCTTATTGGATGTCCTCTCCTGAGGTGTCTGTGGGCATCCAAAAGCCAGCGCATCCACCCCTGAATCCACCCTCCTGCCCACATCCAACCTGCTCCCCTTCACTCACGCCCAAGCTCTGAGCCACCTGAGCCAGGAACCTGTGTGTCAGCCTGGCCCCTCCCTCTGCCTCATCACCACATCCAAATGGTCATCGAGTGGGATGGCTTCTACACACCCAGGATCTCTCAGAGCTACTCCTCTCCTCCTTCCTCCCTGCCCTCCTTAGCGGACCTCCTCTTCCTCTTTCCCCGAACTAGGACAATAACCTCCTCGTTGGTCTCCACACGGCCTCCAAGCTGCAGCTAGACTGCTCGGGCCTGCAGGATCCCAAGTCCCACCTTCTTCTCAGCCTCATCTCAGTTCACGTGCATTTGCTTCAAAAACACTAAACACTTGCATCCCCGGAGGGGAACCTGCTCTCTCCCCATGAGACCTTTTGCGTAGGTGTTTCCCCTCTCCTGGAAAATTCTCTCTCACCCCTCCACCCCCACCTAGGAAACTCTTACAGCTTTTTTTTCTACACCTAACTCAGATCTCACCTTCTCTGAGAGCCACATTCCCCTCATCTCCCCAGGCAGTGCCAGGTTGTCCCACAAGGTACCCATGAGGCTGTGCAAAGGCCATTATCACAGCACTCACCATGCTGAATTTCAAGACCTTATTTACAAGTCTCTCACGTCACTAAACTCAGCCCCTTTGAGGGCCATGTTCTGCTCCTTTATCTTGTATGCCCAGCCCATAGGACATTCTGCCATCACGGGCCTCAATGAATGACTGAATGAAAAAACAGTGCAGGTGGGTGGACATGACGGAATAAAGAGATACTCACCAGGGACGAAACATGGCAGTACCCACTGGTCAGGAGGAGGAAAAACACCAGAAACCCATCTGCCAGGCCGTGAGAAATTTGCAACCAGCTTGAGAAAGACAAGACTCACAAAATACCTAGCAAATGGGAATGGCTCACAGTGAGCTGTGCAGCACCCAGATCCCCTCTAGAGCTCCGAGGGATGGGACACTGGAGAGAGAGCTGAGAAGTGTCAGGGAGTAGCCTGCCTCGGTGCTACAGCCCCAGCCTCCCAGGCCCTGAGCAGAACAGGGTTGGAGGACTGAAGGACACGCTGCTTCTCCAGCAAGATCCCACCCAGAAGATGCCCTCCAGGGCTCCTGGGCTCTCACTGGGGAAACCCTGGTTCCTCCTTTTCACCAGGAAACCTAGCTAGCTGGTGAGGGTGGAGTGGGCAGCAAAGGCATTCTAAGGAGAAAGCAGATGTTTCCCACCCCACCCCCTAGGGTGATGAGCTGGAGTGTCCGTCTGCCTGACTTTCTGGAAAACAGCCCTGACCAGGGCTCCAGACACCAGGCCAGACCCCTGTCTGAGTGGGAGGGGACCAGTGCCAACAGGCTGGAACAGCACCCAGAGAAGGCAGGGAGGGAGCGCAGGAGACTCAAGTGCTTTTGGCAACCTCTTCTGTTTGACTTTGGGCCAACCAGGGTTAAGTGTAGTGGTTTTGATCTGACCCTGGTCTTTATATGATCTGGGAGAGTGTAAATACTGAGACATATGCCAACTCTAAAGAGAAGCAAGCAGATGCAGGTAATCCAGCCATTCCTGAAAAAAAAATGTCACACCCAGCTAGTGACTCTCAGTGGCCCAAGTTTCCCCTACCTTGCACCCTATTCCCTCCCAGTAGTCTCCTCCCTCCTTCCTCCCACCCATGCCCCCAGAAGCATAGGTTGCTAAAGCTGGAAGGGGCCCAGAGCTTGGCGGGCCCCCAACCCTTTTTACAGAAGGGGACACTGAGGCCCAGGAGGGGAGAGACCCTAAGAGGCAGGCACACGGCTGCCTGACTCCCAGGACAAAGCCTACCGTGCTGACCCAGCTCCCCGATACTCCAGGCACACTGCAGTGTCAATCCACAAAACAGCTGCTAGTAGGCCTGCCCCTCCAACTTCCACTCCCCACATCCCCACCCTCCACCCCCAAAAGAAAAATGGGGCTGGGATGCATTTCAGCACAGATGAAAGCTGTGTGCTAAACGGACACAAGTATGGTGGTGGAATTCCAGGCATCCTGAGCAGAAGCTGGGCCAGGCCTGAGGTCACACGGCCCTGGGCCAGAGTGGGCAGCTGTACGTAGGCAGTGCTGGTGACGCTCTGTCCTGGCTTCCCCACCAGCCTCATTCTGGGTTTGACGATGACCGTGAAGGCAGAGCCAGGCCATAAGAGGAAGTGAGAGTAGGGCCTGCTCTTTAGAGGCCACAGTGGGGCTATCAGCTCCGGACCCCAATCTTCTCTGAAGCTTACTGGGGGTGGGGGAGCCTGCATGTTTCAAACACTTGCCCATGACCACAGCAACACGTGGGGGAGCAGGCCTTGAGATGTCTCCTGCTTTAATACATGAGCGCCACCCTCCTGCAGTGCCAGCTCTACCAACGTCATGATGGTACCACAAAGGGGAAAGTGGAGACAGGCCTCTGGTGCCCTCTGCTGTCCAGCACTGCTGTCCCACAGTCTGAGGGATGGTGCTGAAGCTGGCCGGGGAGAACCAAGGAATGTCACCAGTGCCCGGGGCTGCCCCTCCGCCTACTCTCCAGGAGCACCCAGGAGCAGCCCTGCTGTGCGTAAGCCCTAAGGAGAGCAGTCAGAGCACACTGGCAACTAGCGACGCCAGCGTGGGGGTAGGGGTCGCGGCAAATAGCAACGCCAAAGCAAAATGGCTTCTAACACAAAGGCAACACTCCATGGTTCTTGTCTTCAGGACCCAGGAGAAGGGAGCAGCCACCATCTTGAACATTGTCAGCTACTGGGAGAGGGCAAGAGACCAAAGGGCCGTAGGGAGACCACTGACACTTCCACTCATAAGTCATTGGCCAGATTAGGCCTCCTGGCGCCAGCCTAACACAAGGGGCCTGGCTGTGCAGTCCCACCCGCTGTCCTGGTGGTGTGTGCCTCTGCTCTCTTCCCCGCAGCTGACTCTGAGTCTCCCGTACTCCGAACCTGAGGGAGTTTGAAGCCCTATAATGGCCACCCAACCCTGAGCCTACTGGACACCCATTGCAATGTCTCAGTTCAAATTCCAGAGGGAAAGAGAGACTCACCTGACTAGTGCCGTACTAATACTTAAGACCAGGCACACAGGTCCGAGTTACCATCCAGCTTACGAATGGGCCACTCGAGGAGGGACTACGTCCTGCCTCCATGGCCTGCATCCCACTGGAGGTGAGAGTGGGGAGGCCACGAACGACTGCTTTCTCTGAAACAAACTGGGGTTGCCTTGGCATAACTCTGAAGAAGACATACAATTTGGGGTGAGAAAGTAAGGGCTGGCCTTCCCCCACTTCAGACTGCTGATTGCTTTCAATACGCGTCTAACTTTCGGTCTCCTCCTCTGTAAAACCGAGACGGTGATCTCTGTCCTTACCACTCTCCTTCACTCACCCCCTGAACCCCTCAGCACCCCTGCGAAACCAGTCCTGGGGCCTGACTGTCTGAGGCAGTTCACCCTCCAAGCTTACCCACTGCCTACCCCAGGAACTTGTATATTTGTGTAGAGAACTCTTGGAGACCAAAGGAATAAATCTCTAACAGTGAAAGGTAAGGCAGTAAGAGAGGCCAAAAGGGGAGATATTTTGATAGCTAGGAGGCAGGAGAGACAGATCAAGATCCACCTACATATGGATCCTTCCCTCAATGGCTGACTTCGGTTCCTCCTTTATGGGAGAAAAGAGTCAGGGCCAACCTCGAATGAATCCTCCGGTGGTTTTTGTGGCAAACTGGCTTCTGAGAGCCATGTGGGTTCAGCACCTGTGCAGGGGTGCACCTCGGCTCCCCGCCCCATATTTTCTAAATTCTACCCCAAAGTGACTCAGGCACACTTTTGAGGATGGCAAAACCATCATGGGCCAGGCATCTCCACCTCAGGGAATGAGTGCTGGGTTTTTCCCCCTCGGAACTCAGCCTCTGCCACCCCGGTCCCACCTGTTTAGGCCCTGCTCTATGGTGGTCAGCAGACCTGGCTTGTGTGTTCACTTCCCCCTGTTTCTGGAACAGAAGTCACTTCTCAGGTGAGACTTGCACCCAGCCCTGTGTCCTTGCACTCAGAGGGCCCTACACAGGGTGTGGAAAGCAGAGCTGGCATTTCCCCCAAGTGACAGCACTGACTCCTCAGCGGGGCACTGGGCCGCTCCCCACCCTGCCTCCCCCACCCCAGCTGCCACCGCCCGGAGCACCATCCTCGCGAACCTCCTCATGGTCCAGTCCCTGGGCCCTAAGAAGATAGTCTCCCTCTGTGATGTGAGGCAGATTGCTTCCAGTCTCTGGACTGTGACCTCACTGTAATATGGGAAGACTAGAGAAGGCAAAATTCCCCAATTCTAGGTCCCTCCTTCCTGTCATCCTCTATAAGATGTATTGAAAACAATGAGGCCCTGGCCGGGTAGCTCAGATGGTTAGAACATCATCCCAATACACCAAGGTTGCAGGTTCAATCCCTGGTCAGGGCACATACAAGAAGCAACCAATGAATGCCTCAATAAGTGGAGCAACAAATTGATGTTTCTCTCCCTCTCTCTCTTCTTTGCTCTCTCTCTAAACACTAAGACACAATTTTTTAAAAGAAAGAAAACAATGATAGGTGGTGTTGACATAGTGCTTTACAGTCTATACAACATGGTCATGTTTATTATTTCACATAAAACTGCCGATAACTCCTGGGGTAATTATTTTACAGGGGCTCAGAGAGGTTGAGCTGTATGTCTAAGATCATACAGCTAGTGGGAAAAAATGGAATTAAAATCCAGGTAGCCAGACCTAGTGCATCTTCTACCTTATCAGCTGATGTCTCTGCTGTACGCTCTGGCTGATGGCTGAAAGCCTTCTGCCCCAGGGAGGGCACCCGGCACACGCCAGAGTCCGCAAGGCTAGACACAGGGTACAGCCATCCCTCACTGCCCTGGGAAAGGGCACAGAGGCCCACGGAGCCTCAGCACAAAGTGGGATCCTAGCGATCTGCAGGAAAGGAAGAAAAAAATAATGATCTTCAAGCTACCCACACGCTCGCCTACCACTGGCCTGCATCTCTTCAGAGCAGCTGGGCCAGGTCTGACCTGCAAGGCCTGCTAATCAGTGCTCTGCTCTCCCACAGTGACAGACCGGACTCCCTGGGGCCGACGCCCGCAGCACCCTCCTCCTGTCCTGGTTCGCCACAGGTGCCACCGGGATCGGATGTCGGTGGCACTCTTCTCCTCACCTCCGTTTCTCTCTCTGTGAAATGGAAATGACCTGCATTTTCCTATCGTCTCTCTCCTGTCAGAGCAGTGGGGGAAAAGAGGAGGCATAGGCTGGTGTTTCTTACAGGACTTTGGTCTCTTTACAGAGGTGATATCTGAATGAAAGCTAAAAGCAGGAGTGGCCTCGGTGCTACCTGGTGAAGGACAGCAGGGAAGAAACTAATTCTCTGGCACGGCCTGGAGAACGGAATTTTCTAGGAAATGAGAGGCCCCTTTGATTTCCACTCTCGTAGCTACAGCCCCTTCTGCTCCTCCTGCAGGGACCATGCCTGAGACGATGTTGCGGGCGTGTGTCTGCCAGGCCGCTGGCGCCTCAGGGCCCCCCACGAGCTGCACTGCCTGGGGCTGGGCGGGCAACTGCAGGAGGTGACGGTAGGTGGACCTGGACCCCAGGGGGGCTCAGGGTGACATTTCTGATAAATCCCTGAGAGTCGTTTATTTATTTTTTTAGTTTCTTTCGTTCATCCTCAAGGGGAGTCAAATCTATAAAAGTCCCAGTTATGTGGGGGCTGCAGTTCATCTTGTCACAGCCATAGAAAGGTGCACTGCAATCGAATGTGTATGAGTGACTGCTACTCTCCGTGGATAAACATTCCTGGTCATTGTGAGCTGGCCCCTTTGCCACTTTGACAAAAAGCTCTCGGAGACATGGTCTCCTCATCTGCAAAATGAAAGAGTTGCTCTTCATTGTCATGAGGTCCCTGGAGAGCTAAGACTTGCTTGGGATAATAAAACAAACATCAGACCCTTCAAGACTCAAGGGGAAAGAGACTCCATGTTTGGCAGGGTAGCTAGTGGGCCCGGCTGCACCGCCCGCCCCCTATTTCTCTCACTCCTGACTTCCCTCTGGAAGTCCCTGATGTACAGCCCGATGTTGCCACTGCTTATGAGAAAATGACCTGCCACTTGAGAAGGCTGGGCCCCGTCCTACAGTTGTCTGCTTCCGTGCTGGCCGTCCTTCCGCACCGTGTCAGGCTGTGAGCTTCCTGAAAAAAGGGGTCGAGTCTCCACATGCATGGAGTTCTTTAGAGAAACAAAACTAGTTGGTGTGATGAGATGGATAGGCAGACAATACATATGTACACATATATACACCCATTTACATGTATAGACATATATATATATACATCTGTATGTATTTATAGATACATGTACACATACATACAGATGTGTATATATGTCTGTACATATACATACATATATGCGTGTGTATATGTATGTGTGTCTGTGTGTACATGCAGAGACAGAGAGACAGAGAGTGAATGGGAGGGACGGAGAGAGGGATTGATTGTAAGGAATTAGTTCACGCAATGGTGGAGCTGGCAAGTCCAAAACCTCCAAGGCAGGTCGGAGGCTGAAATTTCAGGTAAGAGTTAATGTCGCGATCTTGAGTCCAAATTCCACAGAGCAGGAGCTGAAAAATCAGGCTGTGTTGCAGTCTCAAGGAGAATTTCCCCTTCTTTGGGAAACTCAGTCTTTGCTTTTAAGTCTTCAGCTGTTGGGTGAGACCCTACCCACATTATGAATGGTAATCTGCTTTATTTGAAAGCTGCCAATTTAACTGTTAATGACACCTAATAAATACCTCCACAGCAACATCTAGACTGGTGTTTGACTGAGCAACTGGTCACCACAGCCTAATCAGGTTGACGCATAGATTACGGTCACACCTCCTGGCTCTCACCCTGCTGTGTCTGCTTGGAACTCAGGGGTGGTCAGTCCTGAGCAGATAAACGACTCGGAGCCCCACGTATTCCACGCTTTGATTTCTCTCTTCTTTTCTATTTCTCCCCTTGCCATTTGTATTAACACAGGCTCCTGGGCCTGAAGACTCGGCCGCATCAGCACCACCAAAGCTGGTGCCTGGACCACGTTCAGGGGGGTACTGCAGAAAGAACTGACAAGCCTGGCCTTGACTCCCGGCTCCACCACTCATGCACCTGGGAACCTTAGAGCATTTCGGATTTATGAAGTAGGGGCTTGCAGTGCCCTCGGCTCGGGATTTGTGTGAGGCTGAGCGGGACCACGCGTGTGCCCAGCCCAGTGTCTGCCATAAACGAAGCACCCATCACCTCGGTAATGATTATTTTATTGCTTCTTTACACGCAATTAAAACTCACTGACTCAGACCTATCAAAGAGGGCAGTCAGTGGCTGGGAAGTCCACATTAAAATGTAATTCAAAAATAATGCTGTCTTATCACTTTAAATATGTATTACTCAGACCGGGCTAACAAAGTGTTGCACAGTGAGCCCTCAGGGGACTTACATTAATGAACAAAGAAGGACAAGTTGAGGTTAGGCTATCAGTTACTGGTGTAGAAAAAGGTGCATTGAAAATGCCTGTAGACAGTGTCTTGTCCTTAGTACACTGTTCCCCCTGCAATCATCCTAATGTGTTTTATTAATTCAGTAGCTTCTTGCCATCTTGAGAGGGCTCCCGGCAACCTCTGCCCAGCACTGACCAGACTGCTACAAATTGACTTGGTAGTGACTGAGCATAAGACATTTCATGGCGATGGGTCAAGACCTTCATTTTTAAGCTCTTCCCTTTTCTCAGAAGCCTGTTTCAGAGTGGCCATCTTGGTCTGTAACTCCCAGAAACAGAACTGTTTCTGTCAAATAACAAAGAGACTGGACTTAGGAGCTTGGGCTCTGGACTCTGACAGACCCCAGTTTAAATCCCAGCTCTGGCTTTTGAAAGCTGTATAAACTTGAACCTGGACAAGTATTTATCTTCTCTAAGGCACCGTAAAGTGGAGATAAGGTGACCTGCCTCACAGGGCTGCTGTCAGCTGCTGTAAGATTAAATTAGGTGATACATCAAAAGTAGCTGAAATCTGTGCCTTGGCACACTAACAATTCTTAGACAGGGGCCAAATCCAGAGATGAGTCGGGAAGTCATGAGCACAGTCCTAACAAGGCTCTGAGGGTTGGTTACACAGAAATTATTATTCTGCTTGCTATTATTTTTGTCTGCAAAAACACCAGTCCTTGAATGAGTAATGAATGTTGCCTACAGACGATGATCTCAGGGCAGAAGCTCAGGAGTGATTGCCAGTATTATTATTAGCAACAAGAACGACAATCTATATCTTACAAGAACTACCCAGTTTCTCTCAAAAGCTCCACTGAGACAATTCATACTTGAGGAAGTTTGCGCCAGGGCCATGGTATTTGTCTGTTTCTCTAGACCTTCCAAGTTTGCATTGGGTTTGCTCACCAGAGAGCCACACGCCCCAGATTCGCTCAGCCTCTGCAGAAAGGCCTTCCCTGTGTGAAGGTGCAGGTGAAGCCCCTCTAACTCTACTGTGAGTCAGCCTGGAGAACCACCTCAAGGGGAGTCTCATGGGAGACCCTGGCAGCATGACCTCAACCAGTATTCATTGGGTTGGCCAAAAGGTTCATTTGGTTTTTTCCATAAAATGGTTTTAACAGCGCTCCACTGTCTTTAGGTTCATTCACAACAATCGTATTAGATTGTATTGGGACAGCTGTCATATCAGTGTGCATTTTTAAAGAACTTATCAACATCGATGAATTTTTAAGTAGCCGTGTTAATATTAAAGATGGAAGAATATATGCAACATTTTCAGAATATTATGCTTTATTATTTCAAGAAAGGTAAAAACACAACTGAAACACACAAAAAAAGATTTGTGCAGTGGAAAAGGCCGTGACTGATTGAACGCGTCAGAAGTTGTTGGTGAAGTTTCCTGCTGGAGATTTCTCACTGGATGATGGTGGGGTAGACCAGTTGAAGTCAATAGCAATCAAATGAAGACATGAATTGAGAACAATCCACATTATACCACGTGGGAGAGAGCCAACATACTTGAAATTATCCAAATCAAAGTCATTGATGACAATGAAAAATATGTCTTTTATTTTACAGAAAAAAACACACAGACTTCTTGACCAACCCACTATTAGGCGCTTCTGGGAGGAGCGGGAGCGTTACCTCCCAGAGCACCTTACTTCGTCCTCGTGACATCCAGCCGGTGGTGGCACTACTGCCTCCCACGGTGGGGAGCTGAGTCCCAGAAGGCAGGGGGGACTCGCCCAAGTCCCAGAGGTGGTAAGTGGTTGGTTGCTCTTTGATACAAACACAGCACATGATCAGGATATATCGGCCTTCAAAAGGTACACTCTCTCAGCCATCTGGGATTCTCTAAGGCTCCCAGCCCTTCACAGACCCCCTAAGACAAAATTCTCTCACCATTCCGCTAAAGACTCTGCACCTGCCTCTTTCTCTTAGGGCTGCTCCACTTCCCTGAATGGCAGCCATGCTCACAAATGTCCCAGGTCCCCAGTGAGGGCAAGCACTGTGTCCTATCTGGGTTTCCTACCCGTAGTTGCTTGCACAAGGCCTGGCCCTAAAGAAGCCACTTAATACATGCGTGTTGCCTGTGTTGATGGAATTAATAAGAATTTCCCAGAGAGCCTTTGGAGAAACTTTGTACCTATTTTCCTCTTTTAGATGACCTCACTCTAAAAACAGCTATCTGGAAGCAAACAGAAGGGCCGTTGTAAGTGGGGGCAACCCCAGGGGCTGGTGACGTTCCCTGGGTCTCCCTGCCAGCCTTGGTGATGCAGAGAAGAATGAGACAGGGCTGTGGACAGGATGATGAACAGCTGAACCCCACTGACTTAAGCCAGCCTAACTGCGGGTCTGCTCCTTGCAACGTCAGAACCCAAACAGAGGCCCCATCCCAATGGAGCAGGAGCCGGTCAGGAAAGGGGGCTTGACGGCATCTGACTTTGCCGCACTTTGGCCCTTGAATGAGACCCCGGCCAGGGTATCCAGCCCACGTGGCCCAACCTGCACAGCAAGTCAGTGGAATGACTAGAGTCCCTGAAACCTGGCAGGTCATTTTTTTAAACTCATTCCTCTTCCATACAACAAAATTATTTTTGGTAGAAATCATGAAAGGTAATGAATAACAGGAATTTGGATGCACCAGATACGCCGGTCGGCATTCCTTCAGGATTTTCATTAACTATACATGATTTCGAAAGCGTTACATATTTTAAACACATCCAGCTGTTGCTTTGATTGCTCTTCTTTTTGTCTTTTTATGTCTATTTGTTTGAACTCCGCTGAGTTCATGCGACTTCATATTGGTACAGGAACCCCACGGGAAATTTTTCAGAACTTCAGAATAATTACGGACCGGTTGCCGATTTCACAAAACTGAAAGACATAGCAAGTTACTCCAGCTCTACACAGGACAAAAAGGCACATGATTTACATGCATTCCTATCAGTTTTAACTTTGATCCTTTGGTTACAGTCTGATACAATGATAACTTATGTAAACAATTATCCAGTAACTAGTAAGAGGATTGTAACAAGCCCAACATGTCAATAAAAGGTATATTTTTTTGATAGATCTATTTTCTGGAATTTCTTCTGTCACTTTGAAAGAGCTAAAAAAAGTTTTAATTTTAAAAATATCAAAAATGTAGTAAAATAAGTCAAGCATGAATTCAACTATGCCCTTACTAAACAAAAATAAGACTCCTGGCAGTTCCCACCACTTTACCATTTAAAATTATAGACAAAAGTAAACTCCAGCAGTGACCGAGAGTGACCGAAAGGACCCGAGCTGCGTCCGTCCCTCTTTGTGATCCCTGCACATTGCTCACTTTGAATCTGCTCTTCACATGCCCCTCCAGGGCTTGGAGGCACAAACCGTACCCCCAAAAATGCAAACAATTCTGTGGTCTGACAAAATAACTTTTAAATGCGTACGGTAGGTCCGCGCTCTGGGAGCCACTTCTTTAAACGAACCCCCATGTATGGTGTGTGTATTAAAGGATAAATAACAAAACTGTCCTCGTGGGAGGCTTATTTACTTACACTCAGACTTATTAGCTCTATGAAACCACAACAGTTGCTCATACAATACTTTAAGCCAAAGGAAGATTGCTCATGGAGGAGTATTTTATCACTGACCTTGTTTACAATGGTCAGTGTACGGTGGCGATAAAAACAGACCTAATTTCAGTCAGTTTCATTGTTTTTTAAACTTATTTGCACCTGCTTATTGTCAGCACTAAAGGACCCTGACCATCGCCCCACCTTTAGTACACAAGTCCAGGTACTCCGATGCCCCAAGGGTATCTTTTAGCACTGGCTAACAGGAAATGGGAAGTGCTCTGTATTTTCCTTCATAGACAATGAGAGGCATGTGACCGATTATGTTGCCTTTGTTGGTTTGACACCAAGAAGTTCAGAGACAAATTCACAGCTCACACTGTAGGACGTGGGCATTTGGATTTCTCCCCTTGTTGGCAACCTCACGTGTATCTTCCCTGTTCCAGTTTCATCATATTCTTCCAATGGTTTCAAAATGGCCTCCCTCAGCCTAATGAATGTGTGCTTACATTTTTTTCTTTTGATTTAGGTGGCTTCGGGTAGGGCACAAACACGCCCCCCATTTACCACAGTCCCCGCTACTCCCGAAGGACTGCCCTGCAGACTGTCTCTTTCATATCTACTCTCTGCTTAGCCCCTGAAAGCATTTCAGTTTTCAAGCCAGTTGCGGGGTATTTTTTTTTCCCTATAGATCCTTGTAAACCAACTCACGTCCTTCATCTGGCATGAGACCCTGGGTCCTGGGAAGGGGGACACTGCATATCTATCTGGCGATGTGCCAGTCCCTGTGCATCCGACCTTCAACCCCTCCATGACCTAATGGGGAAAATATTGGCACCATCTCATAACTGGGGAAGTGAGGCTCCCAGGAGTTAAGTACCCCCATCTCAAGTCAACAGCTTCTTGGTGGCAGAACCAAGATGGCAACCCAGGCTGGTCTGGAGCCAGCTCTGTCCACCCCCGTGGAGTGACAAAATTGGCGAAGTGCAGTTTTTCTCAGGGGCCTGGAGGATAGCCTGGGGGGGAGATAACGTTCCATTCCTCCTGCCCCCACAGTTTCCTGGCTCTACACACAGATCCCACAGAGCTGGCCACAGGGAGGCCAGCAATGCCAGCCCAGGGCTGCCGCACGGCAAGCCTCCTCCCAGGCCCTGTTTTCAGAGGGATGTGTGCTGGGTTAATGCTCTGCCTGCTCACAATTCTTAGTAATTTTTGAACAAGAGGCCACATCACCACCACCTAGACTGACAAGTGACAGTTGCAAATGGTGTGGCCACTGTCCCATACTCCTCCCATCAGGCTCCCATACTATCGGTGTGTAGAGGACACCTTGTTTCCAGCAAAGGCTTCTGGGAGTCACCACCGCAGACCCAGCTCCTCTTCCTAGACACGCAGACCCAGAGTCTTTGGCGCCCTGGCTGTCCTCACCAGCCTGAGCTTTGCTCTAGACAGTCGCCACAGCAACCAGAGGTGGGTCTCTGCGGCTGAATGAATCAGCAAATATTTATTAAGCACTGTGCTAGGAACGGTGGGGGAGAATGAGTAGCTTTGCCAGTTTTAACGTATTTTTAGTGACAAATACTCTAAAAGAAGTAGGGGAGGGGTATTTATAAAACCCTATTTCTTTTCTGTCCTGGAAATCATGAAGAGGACAAAAATACTAGTGTCATTCTTTAACAGGCACAGATTCTGGAGCTAGAGACCTTTGGGTTCAAATCCTGGCATGCCACTATGTGTGATAGTGTGCAAGCCACACTTCTCTCTAAGCCTCAGTTTCCCCTTTTCAAGGGAAGAGTGCTTCCGCCTGCCCACCTCATAAGGCTCTTTAAGGATGAAATGAGCTAATGTGTAACAAAGAGCTTTGTTGACTGTGCAAATGTTAGGTTGTTCTTTCAATAAACATTTATTAAGCGTTTACTCTGAGCCAAAGCCTGAGTTAGGCATTAAAGCCTCTCAAATGTAAACGTCCTGGGCTCATTGAGATTCGCCCTTTTTTTTTCCAACCGAGGTGAAAATTAACCGTTTCAAAGCAAACAATTCAGTGGCATTTAGTACATTTGCAACGCTGTGAACCAACACCTCTATCTAAAGCTCTGAAACACAAGAACATGAAAAGCCTGTACCCATTAAATGCCTCCCTCTTTTTAGGAGAGATTTTCTCTTGCTGTCATCTTGTCCTTCTCGGGAATTGATTTCCTGGGCTTGAAAATAGCCTAATGTCCCTCTGATCTCCCAGGACTACAAGCCAAGCCCTGCATCCCACCTCCAGCTTCGCAAGAGAAAGCCCAGGCTCCTTTGCCAGCGCTGGGGAAACCGCAGCCCTGAGCCCATCATTTTTAATTACACCAGGCCTGGATGAGCAGGTAATCACTGTGTATTTCACTAAATTACCTCTCATAAAGGAGCGATCATGTTTGCTCGTGTGCCCTTCTCTCTTGGAACCAGCTCCCTGTTTGCAGCCTTGCCTCTTCCCAGCAGCCTGTGCGCTTGGCAAATGTCTGCCTTGTCAGGCTCCCGGAGAGTCAGGTGTAGGGGGAGGGGGCCACGTTTGGGCAAATATTGGACTTGGCCACACTTGCCGTCCCTATCAGGGACCTGATTGGTGTTATTGATTGACAGATGTGGGGACCAACTGTTTGGAAAGCTGAGCCCCCTCGGATTGGTGTAGGTGTTTCGGCAAACAGCCCTAATACTGGGCAAACAGGCCTGTTGGAAGAAGTGCCTGGCGTGTTAGCAGAGCAAACCAAGCGCTGAGTAAACAGCTTAAAAGAATGTGGCCACCTCCACGTAACCTTAACCGAGGTATTGATCCCGCTGGCAGCAGGAAAGGGGCTGACCAGGGAACAGAGAGATACAAACCCGGGCGGAATGTAAATGTTATCTTTAAGCCTCACTGTCGGGGCCCTAATGGGCATCTGTTTGGAATTTGTCTTCTTGCAAATCTTTAAATCCAGGTCAGCACCACGCACAGAATTTAATAACAACTTTTCAGAAAGATCAGGGCTTGGGACTGATTTCATTCTTCAAAAGCCCAACTGGGACTTCTTGTTAGAGAGAGCAGCTCTGCATTGAAACTTTCTAGGTGACAGTTCCAAACTAGGAAGAGGCAAATCTGAACATTAGACAGAAAGCTACAGGAGAGAAAAAAATCCAGAAGTAAAGATGCTTTCTCTGACCCCTGAGCTGCCCATGCACGAGAGCCGGGCGGTGGCAGGAGTCCCGGAATCAACCCCACGGACACCTGGTTTTGCTGCAGCTGCTGCCCCCACCTGGCCGGGCCTTCTTCACCACCTCCCTGGGCCTCGGCTTCTGCATCCCCCCTGGGAGGAAGCAGACCCTGCCGGAGGCTCGTGCTAAGTCAGGGGTGGGTGGGAGTGTACTCTACAGCCAAAAACACTGCCCCGGTGTAAGGAGGTGGACTGTTTGCTGGGAGGCCCTGGGGAATGCGCCTCCAGGTGCCTAGACCCTCTGACGTCGCCATGTGGCAGTGGAATGGGCCATGGCCATGGGCATCATCTAGGGTCCCAAGCAAGTGACTGTTGGGATCTGGGTGTCCTTTGCCAGAAGCTGGATGGGAGAAGGGAATATGTGATGTTTGCAAATTGCTTGAAAAGTATAAAAACCATGTTTTCTTGCCTCTTGAATGTTTCTGTAAAAGAGTGAAAACTAAATAAAGGCTCCTCGGTGTCCCAAATGAAGCGAGAAGGTTGTGAGCAGTTGTCACTCACCATTGGCCCAGCATTTCTGCCTGAGAACTGCCACAGAAAGGACAAGATCTGCTTCCCTTGCCCTCCAGCCCCTCCTCCAGCCTGGCCCGCTCCCACTGGCCCTCTGTGCTGCCAGAGGCTAGGCACGCCCCAGCCATACACCTGAAACAATGAGTAGGCAAACACATGCTGGGTCCTGGCCCATTTGGAAGACTGACACCTATTTTCAACGGAGGCTCTGGGCAGAGTGGGTAACCCCAGAGTATTATTTGGCACTGCATTTTATAAGAGTAAAAGAAGCTTATAAACAAACCATTTTGGCTATCTGTGACTTCTCACATCTGGCCTCATGGTGATAAGAAGAATCAAAGAAGACTGTGTCTCAGAGAAGGGGGCATTCCTAATTTCAATGGATCTTTAAAGACAAAAGATCCGCCCCATCCCCGTTCAGCCACTCCCCAGCTTTCTTTCCCTCTCTCCCCTCCCCTCTAAAAAATCAAATAAAAAATAAATAAACAAATAAATGAAATTAAAAAAAAAGACATTTAACTGAAGGATATAGGCAGAGTGGTTAAGAGTGTGGTTCAGAGTCCAGTGCCTGCGGCCGACTCCCAGCTCTCCCACTTGCTAGCTGTGTGGCCTTGGGCAAGTTACCTTGCTTCTCTGAATTTCAACACTCCTCCCTATAAAGTGGAAATGATAATACATTTCAGAGGGGATTATTATAAGGATTAAATGGGCTACTGTATCTTGGCCCCTCGGTGCAACCCCTCACCCACAGGAACCCCTCAGGAAATAGTGGGGGCGTTTATTATTATTTCTGTGACAGAGGCAGGATAGACCCCAGTGGGAGAACGAGTTGTCAGCGCCCATCTGTGACTCTTGGGCGACGTCCCTGTTCCCAGTGATAAATCCCCCCATCCGACTGGGGTCAGCCCAGAGAAGCTATGCCATGCAAGTGGGGAAGCTCACTAAGTCCCTGACCACATGGACTGTGAGAGCTGCCTGGACCGTTTCGTCTGCAGACAGACCGTCCGAGAGCCCTGCCCCTGTGCCCTGGGCTCCAGGCAGAGAGAGGCTGTGCAGACAAAGTGTCCTCTGCTTACAGGTGGGACAGCGGAAGCCTCAAGAAAGGGAGGCACTTTCCCACGATCACAGAGGCCAGTTATGACAATAAGGAACAGTCTTCTAAGGCCAAAACCACTGACAGGTTATCAGGAAGAAGCTTAAGCTTCTGGCAGGTGATCTGATACGTCGCCCGTCACCAGAAAGTTACTAATTAATGAGGGTTTCTCTACTGCAATTAGAAACAAGTAAGTAATCTGTACCTGTGTTGACACTCTTGCTCTCAACCTAATGATTAACCTTCCGTCCCCAGTGAAATGTGTATCTCAGCAAAGGCTGTCTCAAAACCATTTGCGTTGGGAACAAGAGAGTAAACACAAGGGCATGCAAACACCAGGTCACCTACAGCACAGGTTAAGCAGAGATGACTCAATTCCCCCAATCTACACAGCATAACCTCTGGATAAACACGGAATATGCCCCCCTTCTCCCTAAAAGAGAGGCATCTTAGCCAAGGCGGCAGTCCCACCCCCCAGGTCTCAGCCCCCCCCCCCCCATGGCTCCACAGAGCACAAGCAGAGGTCCCTGTGGGACTGTGCTCAGCATCGCTCCCTCCTGTTCTTTCAGCTCCCCCGACAGTGCTACCCCCGCTTGCTGCCAGGAAGCAAAGAGATGCTGAAAGTAATAAGGGTAACTTGTTAAATACAACCACTGCTGTATTCAAGGGTCAAGGACACATGTCTTCATTGGCCTGGAGGTAAGAAAATAAGGCACATGCACACCACCCCCCTTCCCCGATCCTCCTCAGGTTCCAGAAGCTCACTCTCACTGCTGCCGGGCAAAGCCCTCCTTTCTGTGAAGAGAAGAGGCCGGCCCAGCCACTCTGCAGACCTGGAGGAGCTTCTGTTTGCTGCAGGAGTGGGTACCACCGCCACCGGCCCAGGTGCCCCGCAGGTGGAAGCCTGGGAGGCAAAGGTCCAGCGAGCTTGCACTTGGGAAGGCATTTCTGGGCTCCTTGTCCCAGAGCGCATTACAGGCCCACAATGGGGGGCCAGGGGCGGGGGCAGGAGCTGACAAAGCCCTCATAAATATCTTCCTTGCCAAACCAGCAGAGAGACCGCCCCCTTCCAAAGCCTGCACCTGGGGGTAGTGAAAGGTTCAGCCCTGATTAGGCTGCTGTTACTTCGTGGAACATGGCACATTCCTGCCACCGCTGAAAACCCAGGGCCTGGAAAAAGAAGTTCCCTCCTGAATTCCTGGTTTCTTGTCCTACGGCTCTCCTCATAATTACCAACCTTTTACAGGAAAGACAATTAGACTGAGTCCCCTGAAAGAAAGGGTTCATTATTACAAGCCAGGAAGAGAGGGAGTTATTGTACGTAGGGTCCATCTACCGAGACCATAGTCACCAGCACGGTCTTTGAAATCACTCAGGTTGGAGCAGGCTTTTGACTTGAGAAGCGCCAGCAGATTACGATCATGTGAACTGCGCAGCAGCAGCAACAACAGCCTCGCGGATGAATCCTTGAAAAGGCTGAGTGATGCCCAGCACGCTGATGAATGGTCAGCCCTGGAAAAAACGCATCTTCACTTGCCAGTGCTCCTGTTTGGCCATTACTCTAACATCACCGTCTTCTCTTAAAACACAGGCCCTTCCATACAGACTTTAGATGTGTTCAGAACGTTGAACTTTGAAATAAGTAAACAAATCCCCAAACCAAGACTGGCCTCAAGGTTGTGCCGCCTGCGTGGGTTAAGGCTCTGCTGTCCATCACTGTCTTGTGAACAGGAGCCCCCAGCACTTTCCTTTTGCACTGGGCCTGCAAGTTTCGTCACCGGCCTTCCACCAAACGCTTAAAGAAAAAAAATGACGCTGATGGTGAGACACAGGAACCCATGCGACACGGGCCAAGCCCCATCACCCCCGTTAGAGTCACAGGGCCCCATTTTTTAAAAATTCTGAGCAAGACAAGTCTGAGTTGCAGAATCTCTTCTTCGCTTTTCTTTTGTAAGGAAAGGAATTTTATTACATTACAGATCATTTTGAGTAAGTCTGACCCTCTTCTCTAAGCTGACCCTTCTCACGACCAGGCGCTACCAGAAAAGCACCTTTCTAACCTGTCTGCAACTGGGGGCGGGGCGGGGCCAGGGAGGGGATGGAGTGCGCACCTAGCGGACAAAATCAGCCCTTCCCAGACTGCTTCTCAGTTATTCAAAACAAAAACGCTTGCTGAGAGAGTCTCCACGGTAAAAACCAGGTTAGGAAACTCTGGGTTAAGTAAAATTATTGTTCTGAACTTCAGGACTTCTTATAACCTTTGAAGAGTTCCCGGGAATGTTGCCTCCCAAGCCTGGCCAACCCCTCTTTCCCGGCTTATTCCGCTGCATGGTTCTAACAACCCACCCTCTCAGGAGGGTGTTTGTGCATTGATTTCTGAGCTGCGAATCTTTTTTTGTTTGTTTTGAGAAAAAGATTTTTGGAGGCCCTTCAGTGCCCCCCACCTACCTAGGTCATTCCAAAGCTGAGGGAGTATCCTAACAAAACCCACTCATGTGTTCGAGTAATGCTTGTAAAAGTAAGATATTACTGTCTTTGAATTCCTAAAGAGAGTCCCTAAAATTGCAGGAACCTTGGACCCCACAAAATCTGCATCCTCCCCTGCACTCATTTCCACCTCTGCAGGCCCCACCTGTGCCCCATGCCAAACACGCCTCCCCTACTTAATGTAATTTGTAAGTAACTCCAGGAATCAGAACAACAGTAGCATAATGTCATTTGTTGAACAGACTTTTAATTAAACACTCTCTCATATTGGTTTGGCTTCCTCTTTGCAAAGAATGTTAATTTTGGAAGTAGCATTTAAAAATTTTTTTCCATGCCACAGTCATTTTCTTAGCCCCAGGGAAGCTTGGAGGCTCTGCGTACCAGGGTCTTTAGTGCGTAACGGACAAATGGCGCTGCACCCACCAGCCTCCAGTTTGAGAAACGCTCTGCTAGATACTTTCACAGTCACTTCCCATTCTGAGGAACTGTCTAGCTGGTGTCTAAAGCAGACTAAAGGGAGATTGGGGTGGTGGGGAGAGAATGAGTCTGGACTATAGCAATTGGACCTTTTTGTTGTCAAGAAACAGCAGGTTTCCTTGAACTGGGTTAATAAGGTGTGATCTAATAAGACCTCAGGGGCTGCTTGAAGTTAGGGCAATATTGTTGTGCAGTTAGCGTACCAACTCTGAATGTGTAAATAAAGACTCTTAAAGCCCTTGAAAACAGCTCTTGCTCATAAGTAAATGAACTATTCCCCTTGATGCTCTTCATTCTCTCTTGCTTGGACACTGCTTCCTTTAATTAAACATTAATGTGCAAAGCAGTGTGCCTAGGGGTTGAGATATGAATAAGAGCCCGCCCTTGCCCTCCACCAGCCTATTGTCTAATGAGGAGTGAGCACCCTTTTTTCTGTAAAAGACCAGGTAGTAAATACTTTTGGCTTTGCAGACTGTCCATATTGCGAGAATGAACTCAGCCCTTCTAGCACAAAAGCAGCCAAACACAATGCACAAATGAAAGTGTAACCATGTTGCAATAAACTGTTTTTAGCAAAAACTACATGGGTCATAGTTTGCTGACCCCTGGACTAATGAGAGAAACACAGGTAAGGAATTAATTGTACAAAAGTAGAATCCTAATTCTCTGCAACTGCAGAAGTGTCAGCCAAGTGTCTGGACTGCAGAGGAAGAGGGAAGAAGCAATTGATGACCAGGGGAAGGACGGAGGCTTCCTGGAAGAGGTATCCGAAATTAGGGAGCCGATGTCTTTTAGTTTGGGCCTTTATCATTCCCCAGTTGTTCTTACCCGATTTTGTCCCCAACGAGGCTGAAGTTTCTGACACCTGGCATTGCCTTGTACCATTCATGGAGCTTAGCCAAAATGCATGCATATGTCCTGCCTACACATTCCGAGTCAGCATCCAGTCAAATAGGGTTCATTTAAGAGCAAAACCCAGAAGCTAGCCTCAGATAACCATTTTTGGTTTGGGGAACCACAGTGCCTTTGGGTGCAATTAGACGATGTAAACTCCTGCACAACCTGGGTTGTAACTCCTTCATTATTCTTCCAGACACCTTCTCTTTGCAGTTTCAATATTCAAATCCATGTAGTTTACTGTGACTCGTTTGCTCAAGGCTGGGTAAATAAAAGAACAAAGGAGACTGAGCACAGTACCCCAGCCTTTGCTATCTATGAGCTGAGAGGCCTTCGGTACCCCATCCCCTTAACAGGGTGTGGGTCAAATGTTGCTTGAGGTGCCGACTATCAAGAGACAGGTGCTTTCTTAAAAGAACTCCTGATAGGATATCTTTAAGCTCACCAGGAACTGGGAAAATGACGGCACCCTGGCAATACAGCAGGTACGTGAATTACTGGACCAGTAAAATGAATGGAATTGATAACGGCAAGCTCAAGAGATTGTAGAGACAGAGATCTCACCAAGAGACAGCCTGTGGGGGGCAGCCCCTGCATCACCTCTATCAGTCCTTCTCCGAATTCACATCCAATCCACCTATGAGTGCAACACGCTGGCTGTGCCGCCCAGACCAGCACCACCCCTGAGCCCCTTCTCCAGAGAAGCTCTGGGCCCCACCACTGCTGGCTCATGCCTGACTCCTCCTCTCTGGGAAGCTGGAGGAGGTCAAACCAGAGAATGCTACATCCACAAAAGTAACTCTTCTCACTGTGTCAAATGCGGTTAGCTCCTCCTGCAAGCACCCTGCTCCTTCCCCACTAACCAAATAGTGCCCCAGCTTCAGCGGCTCATCTGCAAATGAGGAACTATCTGCAGAGCAGCTCCCCAGTTGTAGAGAGATGCAAATGAGCACCCAGCACAGCTCCTGACTAAAGGGGAGTCCCTCCCTCATCCAGCTCTGCCTAGAAAAAACCCTCCTGCTTCTTCTTCACCTGCCTAGGAGCTACCCACCCTTCAAGCTCTGGCTCCAGGCTGCCTCTTCCAGGAAGCCGTCTTTCATCATTCTAGCCCTCCCAGCCCCCTTGTCAGAACCCCTACTCCGTCTTCAGGCAGGCTCACACAACCGCAAATTTAATAACGCCCTGTCCAATCCTACAGGCTCATTACTCCACATGTGTTCATTATCTCCCCAGAGTGTGAGCTCATTGGCTGGAACCATGCCTTCACTTTTAACCCCCTACGTTTGTGTAGCACAGCACTGGACAAATGGCATATGCCCAATAAATACTCATTGATATAAATTCCAAGGACATAAAAAAAGTCCAAGCCCAGCTTCCTCCTCTCTCAAAGAGGACATGACCATGTCATGACCAATACTGTAAGGCATTCGATTTGGTGGATGGACCACATTCGCGATCCTAATCCCCCAGCAGCCACATTCACCATCCCAGGTACACAGCAGCCCAGTGAGGTGGGCAGACTTGCTCCCCCAGGGGAAACCGAGGGCCAGTGTGAGTTGTGACCTGCTTGAGAGTGCCACCAGGAAGCAGCAGTGGCACAATGCAAAGCTGGGTTTAATGAGTCCAAGCCCCCCCTTGTTTTTCCATCACATGGGGCCATGAGCCTTAAACACCAAGAAAGGGCTCAAGGGTTAGTTGGCAGTTTTGCTAGAGAAAAGTACAATTGTTGGGAGATACATGATTTGTTTATCCTCAGATGCAGGGACCACAGAGAAGGCGAGTTTCCACCAGGCCTCGAAGAAGTGATGGGATTCAAATAAAAAGAAAGAGCGAAGGGAGAAATGGCGGGAAGAAAGGCAGAAAGCGGGGTAGGCAGAAAGCATCTGAGTCAAATGGTGGGTACCGCCACGTGGCCAGAGCTGGGCTCATGGAGGAGCTGTGAGCAGAGGCAAAGTCAGAGGGGAGTGATGTGGGCCAAACCACGAGGGACTCTGGACCCCCAGCTGAAGATGGTGACCACAGTGTGAGCAGAGAGGAGATGCCCGAAGGGAGGTGCTCATGAGCGAGGACTGCGGGACTCCGAGAGGGACCAGATGGGGAGGGGGCGAGTAAGAATAAGCCAAGGTCATTCCAATTTCCCAAACCAGAGACACTGCTAAAATGTAGGTGTCACTAACGAACATGGGAGGTGGCAAAAGTTGTCACGGATTTTGACTGAGAAGGAAACAGGGAGTATCACACAGTGTCGGATTTAATAACATCCTGTCACCACGCACTCTCTCATTATTCCACACGTGTTCATTATCTCCCCAGATTGTGTGCTAGCCTGCTTTTGGAAACCCCGTCTTCTCTTTAAGCCTCCACGGCTCCTTATGCAGGGCTGAGCAGATAATGGGGTCCCAGGAAATACCCGTGGATATAAATTTCAAAACGATAGAACAGGCCTGAACCTCACAGTCAGTGGAGGGGCATTACAGAGAGACAGATGTCAACTCAATATTTTATTAAAAGCACTTTGCAGTCGCTTCCCAGCAATGAAACACTGCCTCTCAAGGTAGACAGCGCCCCGTCACTCAAGGTATTCAAGCAGAAAAGAGACCATCGTCGGAGCCTTCAAGAAAAGAATCCCTGCGTGGGGAGGGAGACCAGACAGGACAGCTCCTCCAGCCCCTCCGTCTCCAGACGCGATGGTTCAGAAACGCTGTGAATTCGATCTCCCGCTTTCTTGGCATGTCCCATTCAGAAATAGCCAGACTGACTTAAAAAAAGAAGTCTGCATGCCTCTTTCTATTTCTTTCAAACCCTTTAAATGTCAAGTTCCAGACCACTGCTCTGCCTTGCCGGGTGGCTGGATACCAAACCCGTGAGGACTGGGTTTAGAATAGCACGCCTGCGTGGCCAGAGGCGGGGTCCGACTTCATGCATTCCTAATGCACATCTATTTTTACATCTACGAGACACGTCTCCTTTTCTCACTGTTCACATCACTATCACACGGGGACGCTGACACAAGGCCATCTGTCCCTGCCAAATGCGTCCTTTTGGGAGAGGAGACAGAGGGAACCAGAGGGAGAGGGGTGGGCATTTTTGTTCTAAGTCTGAAAATTGATTCGGGATATGATAGCTCTCAGACTTGAGCTAGCCAGAGACGCCTTTTGCCAATCCCTGTTGGGAATAGAGCGTCTCCTTTTTTCATCTCCTCCTGAAGTTTAACACAGTCTGTCAGTCAATCCACACGCTCACTCACTCCTTCACGCTTCATTCACACATTCACTTGCCTCAGACATGCCACTCTGGGGAGCACACATCCTCTCCCCATGATTGACTCCTCGAGAAAGCTACCACGCAGAGAGCATGGAGATGGGGAGGGGACATGGCCAGGAGGGTGATCGGGTGAGGCAAGTCCTGTTGGAGCATCTTCAGTGCATCCAGGATTGTACCCAAACTGCAGGTCTGGCCAAGCAGAGTCTTCCTCCGAAACATGGCGCTCCGCCCTGAGGCAGATGGGTCCAGGCTAGGGAGGGTGTCTTCTGTGCTGGAACAAAAAACAAAGTGGTTCTAGGGGAACCGAGGGCTCTGGGTTGGGGGGTCTGTGACCCCAGAACCTGAGCCAGATCTTCTGAGGGAGTTCACACCTTCCTCTGGGGAAGATTTGGGAATGAGTCTGCAGGAGAGTCCACTGGGAGCTTGCCCATCCGGGGCTGGTTCTGGATACCTGGTCCCAAAGTCTTTGGGGGCTCATTGTGCTTCCTTACCACCCTCCTTTGACAATGCCTCCACTTTTCCTGTGACACGCTGCTCGCCATCCCTAGTCATCCGGATAGACCTGTCAATCATGCAATTCTCCCTTCCCTAGGTAACGGGCCCTGGGCCCAGCTAATCAGAATATGCATCTAAGAGAGACTACAGCAATTAATTCAGGGAGGCACAAATGATCCTAGTGTGGCCAATTAGAGGTTTTCCCTGGGATTTTCTTCCAGAGCTAATAAGGAGGATAACCTCTCTCAGTTGCTACTGCTAAATTGAGAGAATATGGTCGCAAACAGCCAGTCACCCTCTTGATTCTCTGTGGAATGGTCCTATGTGAAGAATAGAGCCAATCAGAGACCACACAAGCCAAGAAGAGGAGAAAGACCGAGTCTCCAACATTTCGAATGACCCTGGTTCTACCACACCGAAGCCAAGCCCTCGACACTTCAATTCTATTTTCCCTCTTCCTCAAATTGATTTGGTTTGAACTTGCAACCAACAGTTTCCTCACTGATCTGCACTTAGAACTAACTTTCTTGGACAGGTGAGGCATTGATTAATGAGATCACAGGATTGCTTGTGCTGACCCTCTGAGAATCTCCACACTCTGGACTGGAATGTGTACTGGTGCAGAGGCAGCCACTCGGGTCACAGGTCCGGCCCCAGGCAGTGCATTGTAGACTTGATTGGAGCTGTCACACTCAAGTGCCAGCCGCTGCAGCCAGTAGGGCAGCATCTTGAGCCCCCACTCCAGGCTTCAGCTGCCTCTGATTTGGCAAGAGTCCCATCGGGGCTGTAGCTTCTAGACCCATGAAGCCACAATGCATCTTCTGGCCTCAGGCAGCTGCCTCTTCATTTCATCTCTGGCAACAGGCTGGACCAGCTCCTTGTAAAGTTGGAAAAGGTGGACATGAGAGAGAGGAGACAAGGTTCCTGGAGAGTCTGAGTATGTGAGGGCCTAACCCCTGCTCTTTTGGCCCTTAATGGAAGAGGCATTATTTATGCTCAAACTATGAAGCTGGTCACCTTAGCCATGGAAGCTAAATGCAAGGAAGAGGTCCAGACTCCACTTCAGCACATGGCAAATTTGGGGCGGGAGGGGGTGTGACTGAAAGCCACAGGACACACAGATAAAAACGAGACAGGACGGTCTTGCCTGTGGGGGAGGGAGCCCACGGCCACCAGTTAGGGGAACTCCCCTGAACAGAAAGCTGTAATGTAGTGTGCACTAAGGCATATATTTTAATTTTTTTAATTTTGTGGTTAATACACATAACAAAAATTAACCGTTATAACCATTTCCAAGTGTACAATTCATGTGCATTAACTACATCCACACTGCTGTGCATCACCATCACTATTCCCAGATGTTTTCCTCATCCCACATGGAAACTCTGTATCCATTAAACGATAACTCCCCGTCCTCCAGGCCCTGGTCACTACTATTCAGCTTTCTGTCTGTATATATTCCACGGCTCTAGGTATGTCACATACATGGACTCACACACTATTTGTCTTTTTAAGCCTGTTTGTTTCACTTAGCATAATGTTTTCAAGGTTCATCCATGTTCTAGCATGTGCCAGAATTTCCCTTTTTTAGAGGGTGAATAAATTCCATTGTATGTGCAATATTCCCCCCTTATCCACGGTTTTGCTTTTCCCAATTTTAGTTACCCAAGGCCAACCACAGTCTAAAAATATTAAGTGGAAATTTTTAGAAATGAACAATGCATCAGTTTCCAGTTTCACACTGTTCAGAGTAGTGTGATGAGCTCCTGCAATGGCCACTCCATCTCACCTGGGGCATCAGTCCTCCGCTGTCCAGCGTCTATGGTCTTCTGGCTACAGGGTTAGGGACGGCATTAGATTAGAGCGCAGTGTGGGGAGTGTTCAGTATCCACAGACCTGGGGTGGGATAGCGACCCTGCCCCCACTATCAGGGTGCCCTTGGCCCTGCCACATTCTAGCTTCATTTTCAACCCAAAGATCACTAGGGCACATTGCAACGGGAGTATATTATTGCTGTGATGGGGGAGCTGGCTGTCTGCTCCCTCTGTCCTCAGTGGGAACTCTGTTGTACCTTGTGAATAAAACCTGTAAACTGAAGCACGATTTGACATGGAAACTTCCCTGGCTGGAGCAGCTCAATTTCCAATAGCCTGGGACATGAAAGCAGCCCCCATATCTGGGGACTGCTAAAGCACTCTGGATGAAACAGACGTTCAACCTGGCAGTTGGTTTCCTTAACAAAGGTTGAAGCCAGTGGAGTTTCTGACACTGCAAAAAGCTGCTTTACAGACAAAGATTGAAAAAGTGAGAGATGATGAATTTCCATCACTTCAGTCTGCAAATTGAAGCTCTTCAACAGCCTGGCCAAATGCAATGGCACTTCTGCCTGGTCAGGTCGGCTCCCCTGGGGCTCTTGGTCACCCCAAGCAGGGTCTAGGCTGCTTTGACTCACCATAGAGAGTCTTCTGGGACCATCCTTTGGAATTTCTCTGGAAATACTGGCCCCTGCCACAGACAATATTCTCCCAATAGCATACGTGGAGTCTGAATGCTAGGACCCCATTCTAGGACATTATGCCAAGAGGAATCCACTCACCTCCTCCTCACCACCAAGATGAGAAGGGGCCAGACAAATAGTAACTCTACCGTAAGCTCTCTCGCAGGACAGGGCCACCATCCGCCCAGCCATGCCATCAGAAACTGCATCACGGGCCCTGGCTGGTGTAGCTCAGCGGATTGAGCGTGGGCCTGCGAACCAGAAGGTCATGGTTCGATTCCCAGTCAGGGCACATGCCTGGATTGCAGGCCAGTTCCCTGCAGGCCAGTTCCCAGCAGGGGATGTGCAAAGGGCAACCAGACATTGATATTTCTCTCCCTCTCTCCTTCCCTTCCCCTCTGAAAATAAAATAAACAAAATCTTAAAAAAAAGAAACTGCATCACTGTAATCACTGTACAGCCTTCCGCCCCTCACTCAGCCCATACCTGACGCAGCCACCTGACGAGGCATCCTGTAGACACCAGTTCAAACTCTCATCACCCCCTGCTTAATAGACAGAACCTCCTGTCTGCAAAGGGACAACATGAGTGATACTCGCCTTGGTATCAGCTAAGATACTTTGAGTTGCAAGTAACATACAAACAGCTCAAACTTGTTCAAGCAAACACTAGCCAACATGTCACCAGGCCCTGGTGACCATCTGAAGGCTCAGCTCTGCTCTCGGCCTTGGGGAGGCACCGCCTACTCATGGCTCTCGGAAAGGCTCTCCTCTCGTGGTCACAGGCTGGAGACAGAAACTTGATCGTACTTCTTCTCAGCTGCATATTCCTGAGGGAAAAGATCTTGTTCCCAAGCATCGTTCGTTCTCCTTGGGTCACATGACCCTCCCTGAACCAACCACCATGGCCAGGGAAATGCTCTGGCCTAAGTCACATGTTACATATCTGCACTGGGGCCGAGTCACCTACAGAAGCACAGGGACTGAGAGCTGAGGAGGATGGGCCCCCTCGGAGGAATCAGCACACAGTGACCAGATGAAAGGCAAATAAAACCCAGTGGCTTCATGGTCAGTGACCACCATGACCTCAGGGAGCATCAGAAGGAAGTGGTGAGATTACGTGCCTGACACATAGAACATTCTCAGTAGTTGTTGCTGTCACCAGCACCTGTACCAGCAACAACATGACTGACTTTTAGGGGCGTTATTTGAGCCCACTGATGTCTTTAAAAGCTAGAAATTCCAAAATTCATCAGCACAAGTAAATATAAACCTTAAGAGTTCTTAGCAACTTTACCTAATGGCATGTCAGTACCACCCATGATTTTATTTTGCTTCTGTAAATTAAAATGCTTTTACATGTCGCAAGTTTCTAACCAGCACATGCATTATCACAGAGAACACCTCAGTTTTAAATCTAACACACTCCATCAAAGTCTGTTTTTAAAGATTTTATTTATTTATTTTTTGAGAGGGGAAGGGAAGAAGAGATGGAGAGAAATATCAATGTGTGGCTGCCTCTCGCATGTCCCTTATTAAGGACCTGGCTTGCAACCCAGGCATGTGCCCTGACTGGGAAAAGAATCGGTGACACTTTGGCTCACAGGCAAGCACTCAGTCCACTGAGCCACACCAGCCAGGGCTCCATTAGAGTCTTAAGATGAAGAAATAGTCATTTATCAGAATTTTCTCAGCCCTTTCTGCTGGTTCCACAAACACAGCACAAACCCAGGTTTTTAGTTGGGTTTTGTCTCTTTCTTTGAGTCTTTTCTACATCAAGAACTGCCTGCCTCAACTAATCCACGGGCTCCTAGAGAGCTGAAAGCCTGTCTCCGCTTCTCCCAAAATCCCTGAAAACAGCTTCTTTGGGTGAAGATGCTAAGTGGGCTGTCTGGTTGGCTGCCTGGCTGGCCCCCCGTCTGGCTGTCTGGCTGACTGACGGTGCAGCCTAGATCCGGCAGTTGGCAGAATTCCCGTCTGTCTGCGCAGCCCACACACCCCAGCCCCACTGCCAACCAGGGCTTAGGCCCGGCCATTAGAGACTCCATTTGTGCCATTAACAGGAACTTGGGCAACAGCTGCCGGCAGCAGGTGCAAAGCCGAACAGAGACCAGCTCTAGAGAGAAATCTTTTGCTTGCTCAAGCCAGCTGTAGAGACAGTAAAGAAGAGTGGGAGGGGAAGAGTTCTTTCTGAAAGCCAGCACAAATCAGGGAGGCTGTGGTCCGGGCCATTTCCATCATTGGGTCAATCAGTTGAATGGACCAGCTGGGTGGCCACCTCACCAAAGGGACTTGGATGGTTCCACCTGCTCCCATCACTTCCAAGGGGCCCTCACCTCCCCCCCCCCCAGTCCAGACTGCCCTCCTTCCAAGACAGTGGAGGGGGCATGTGAAAGGGAAGGAAAGGGACCAGCTTCCAGACCCCTCCACCCAGGGACTGGCCAAATCCCTATCACCTGGAGCCTGCAGACGTGTGGAATCCCGGTCTCCACCCCAGACTCCCTGATCGGAATCTGCGATTTCCCAGTTTCCCCAGGAGACTCACATCCCAGTGGGGGAAACACAGGTGTGGCCAGGCATTCATTTAATCATTCAATCGTCTTTACTGAGTGTCAACTATACAGCTGGCACTGTTGTCAGCTCCAGGGTTACATCAGGGACAAGAGAGAAACAGCCTAGTTCTTGTGGAGCTTACTTTCCAGTGGAGAGAAACAGACAATAAGTGAGATAAATGCACAAAATTGTACACCAGTGGACGATGACTCCTAGGGAAAAGCAAGTGAGGAAGAAGAGCACAGAATTTGGGGTGGGGAGGGGGCCTCCCAGGAGGTGGCTTTGCAGTGAGAACACCCCCCAGGAGGCGAGCCTCGGGGAAGTAGGTGGAGGGAAAGGGACCAGCAGCCCCAGTCCGCCCAGCACTGAGGGGGTTCCTAGGGCATGGCACTTCCAGTTATAAACCAAGACAGTCCCAGGCAAACAGGGATTGCTGGTCACCCTAGAGTAAGGGTGTCAAATTCATTCCCACCAGGGGCCACATCAGCCTTGAGGTTGCCTTCAACTCCTTAACAGTTAAGGAGTCGTTACAATGAGGACAATAGTCCTAAAATTATTTCCGCCCTTTGAAGGCAACCACAAGGCCGATGTGGCCCCCTGTGAAAATGAGTTGGACGTCCCTGCCCTCAGAGGACGGTGAGGGTAGTGGAGAAGCCCAAGAGAGGGGCACGCCATCCTGGGGCCTCACCACTCACAGTGTGGGCCTCTCCCCAGCAGCGCGGGCTCACTTGGGGCTTGTTAGAAATGCAGAGTCTCAGGCACCACTCCCCCACTCCTGACCTCCTGGATCAGAATCTGTATTTTCCTAAGGTCCTCAGGGGATGTGGGTGCGTACAACTCCTTCCAGGGGTGTCCCACCTTTTGGCATCTCTAGGCAGCACTGGAAGAAAAAGAGTTGTCTTGGGCCACACATTAAATACACAAACACTAATGAAAACTGATGAGAAAAAAAAAAAAAAAGGTTTCAAGTAAATTTATAATTTTGTGTCAGACTATTTTCATAGCCATCCTGGGCTGCATGCAGCCCATGGGCCATGGGTTGGACACCCCTCTTAAACCTCTGTCAGGACGTTGGCATTTACGCTGAGTGAGATGGGAAACCATCACAGACAGGTGACTTGCTCTATCATTTACCAGGCTGCTGCACTGAAAAGAAATAGAGATGGGAGGGGGGCAATCAGGAGAGGCCTCAACAACCCAATGAGCAGGAATAGTGGCTGCTGGAGATGACAGGGTGGTGAACGCAGTCAGATTCCAGCTGTATTCTTAAAAGGGGCTGGGGGATAGAAACCAAGGCCCAGAGGAGGTAACTACATGAGATACACTCTACAGAGTGCTCTCTTTCAACCCCACCTCCCTGATGTTTCTTGCAGTATTCTTCTTCCCTTCACTGATATTTGGGGGGCCTGCTTTAGGAAAGAGCCTGTGTGGGAGGAATGAGACCCAGTGCACAGGGGTGCACTCTGATGGAGAAAACTCCAGGAGCCCAAGGCAAAACCCACTCAATCTGGGTGGGGGTGGGGATTCAGGACTGTCCTCACAGCAAAGCTCCGTCTCCAGGAGCCTGAGCGAAGGATGCTGCAGACGCAGGAAGCTGCACCTGCAAGCACCCAGGGCAGGAGAAAGGGAGCATTCCTGGATGTGGGATCACTGGGGCCACTCTGAGCTGCCTCCAGGCCTGCCACCCTCCTTCTCAGACCCCCAAGGTTCCCCACTGTCCATAGGAACAGGCCCAATGTCTGTAGCCTAAAGTTCAATGCCATCGTCATTCAAGCTCAGATATATTTGCAGTTTCATTTCCCAGCCCTTTCCTCCAAATTTCACTCTCGTCTGTGACCCTCCATGTGCACGTCTATTCTTAGGTCCCCACCAGTACCAGCCCTAGAACTGGGAAAGGGGTTCCCTGCTCTGGAGCTGGCTTTTTACAGGACCCTCTTCTAGCCACACCCCTCCCCCAAAGCAAATAGTCTATGGGGCCACGAGGAAGCACCCCCTGGAGCCCCCATACTCCCTCCCTGCCACACTCCAGCACTCAGAACCACAGAATTCCCTGCTCAAAAGTCCCCAGCCCCTCTTCCCCAGGCCAGACCCCTGCAGGGCAATAGGGAAAAGTGCACACACACGCCCAGGCCAGCTACCGGCAAAGGCTGTGTCCAGGGTTCGGATGTGCGCCCTGCAGTTGCCGTGGGATGGAGTCAGGGCTCGGAAGGAGGGGGCTGTCTCTCTGTTTCTTTGTTCTTTCTGGTTCGCAATTCCAAGGATCCTGAAAATCCTGAATAGGAACCTGCCTTTGGGTCTTATGAAAATATGTGCATCCAGATAAGCAGAAAAATCTCTGAACAGCTTGTTAGTGTGAATGATGACTTTTTAATACTTAGGTATGTGAGTATGTGGCCTCCCTTTGGGCTCTTGTCCTGGACCCCCAAAGGTTCTGGCCAGGCCTGTGGCATAGCTCTGAGCATGCAATTCTCCTGGGAGGCTCCTCCCCTCCTCCACTTCTGGGTGAACCCGAAATGTATTCAAGGCCCTAGGGGAGATCATCCGTCATCTGTGCCTGCCGTTGATCCTATCCCCTTTCAGCTGGTGCACAAAGCCCTCTTTTCCAGAAGAGACCCATTCCCTGAGGTTCAGGTGGGGCTGACGTCCTAGGGCTTGCCCATTGGACCTATAAAAAAATATCGTCTCCTTATAGTAAGACAAGTGGGCGCAGAGAGAAGAGAGCAAAACGAGGGGTGAAACAGGAGGGAGACCAGCCAAAGGAACCCTGTTTGTCAGCTCCTGGATCCATCCATACCTGGCCCTTGCACACCCTTGGACGTTACAATGACCTAAGCCCATACATGCCTACTGTTTTGGTAAGCTGGCTGCAGATGGATTTCTGTTACTAGCAACTGAAAAAAATCTTACTAATAATTCTAACTCATAGAATCGTAGGCATCAAGGTCCACAGGGGCCTTAGAAACCACGTGATTTACTTCCACTATCTGGCATGTGATGAATCTGGGACTCAGCAAGGGGAAATGGTTCGTCCCAATTCACACAGAAAATCCGGGCCAGAGCTGAGACTGGAACTCAGATCTGCCTGCTCCTAAGGCATGACTCCACGTGCCCTCCGCATGCCACCCTCCTCGGCCTGCGCAGATCGGAGCTGTACCCCACTCCTTCCCTCAGCACGAGGTCTGTCCCCACACATCTCTGCATCTCTGTTCTTGTTCTGCATTTCTATGATCCCTTCCTGGTCCCTGTGGGTGTCGCATGCAAATTCAAACAGCAAATCCCTTGGGAGAGGAATGCCGGCCTTCCATCCTGAAGCCCCTGGGTGCAGCGCCACTGCAGACACGTGGTAGGTGCTGAATGAGCCCTGGCTAATTCACCCGTCAAAGGCCCTGATGCCTGACTGGCTGAGCCCGGCCTCCTTTTCCATCCGAAGCACCGTCTTGGAGTTAATGTTTCTGCCAAGCAAGACTTTTTTTTTATCCAGCAAGCTATTTCCCAGGCCATTAGGAGGAACTACAACGAGAGGTAGGAACGCTATGTTGCTTTTTTTCTCCATTTCCTTTTGTTTTCAATTTTCTGCCTGTGGAGCTTCCCCCCACCGCTTCTCCTCTAACAGCCCAAGTTGCTAAATTGCACATCACCAGCAATTCCTGTGAGTTGGGTCCTTAAGTGTTACATTTCTGTAACGGATACTCCATAAGCAGCACTTATCTTCAGGAGGGGGGTGGTGAGGCTAAAATTACATTTCCATTTCTGTTCCTATGTTTTTAAGCTGTTATTTTAGCATTTCTGACTAGTTCACAGTTGACACCTACTGATGGAAAATTAAATAAAACTTGGCGAAGAAGGAGCCTTGCCTGTCCCCCGCCCCCACCCCCAGGCTGAGAACGAGCTCCTTTTTATAACTAGACGCAGCTGTGGAAGGGCAGCAAGCCTCCTGCATTTGGACGTGTGAAGTGCTGCTGCACAGCCCAGCTCCGCTGCTAACTGGCTCTGGGACCCGGGGTAAATCCCCTCAGCCCCCCAAACCTCATTTGTCTTATCTGTAAAATGGAAATCATACCTGCAGAACCTGAGGTTACCATGAAGCTTTATATTATGTGAACATCTGGCCATACACTAAAAACCTCAACGCTTTACTATGAAAATTCTTAGCACATAGTAGGTCTTCAATAAGAGTTAGTTATTTCTAGGCCTTAATTCTTTTTTCTTAGCCATTTGATATCTTTCAGATTGGCTTGTGCTCCAAACTGTTAACCAAGTGATTAAATACGGGAGTTACGGGATTCCTGCCCTCGGTGAAATGATTCCAAATACAGGCCACACTAAGGCCGCAGAGTCAGTCCCAGTTGAAATCTGTCCGCAGTGCCCTGCTGTTCTGGGGATCAAGCCCAAACCCCTTACCACCACAGGCAGCGTGAGGCAGGTCCTACCTTCCTCCTCTTCTCTGGCCGAATCCCCACCTGGAACCTTTAATCAGGCACTTCCACCTGACTGGTAACCCCTTCCCCTGGCTAACTCTCCCTCAAACCAAGAGACAGTTTCACTACAGCCTGTCCTTGGGTTTCCTGCTCCCACCCTCCCCACGCCTGTGTCTCCCCGCAGGCCCCTCACCCACAGTCCTGACCATCTCCCACCAGACCTCGGGCCTGACTGGCACAGAGGGCCCTGCTCATCTTTTATCCTCAGTGCCAGCAAAACGCTGGGCCTGCAGTAGGAGCTCAGAAAATGCTTCCCAAGAGTGTGATTGGATGAATGCATGAAAAATAAGAGAAGTTTCCCGATGTAAAGTCAGAAGTTGTCCTTCAGTGAACGTATAAATATAATGTAATTTCAACATATACTCTAAGGATGTTTTTATGGAACTTGAACTACTAATTCTAAAGTTGGTCTAAAGAGTAAATTCATAAGAGAAAGCAAGATAAGCTTGAAAGCCTTCTCTGCAAAATATCAAAATACACTATAAAGTTGATTCTGGTGGAAGAACAGGCAAACAGGTTCCTGGTCAGACAAAAGAATTGAGGTAAATACCTATGTATAGATCAGAATCGGGAATGTGATAAATGGCATTTTATAGAGGCAGGGAAAGACGAGTCGTTTTTTTTAAATGGAAAGTCAGCAATCAGCTGTCCGTGTGGGGGAAAAGCAAAAGCTCCATTTCGTCTGATATCAGCCCAGACAGGCGATCCTGTGCTGTGCTGACCGACTGCCCCCAAACCTCAGTGACAGACACAAGGAAGGCAGACTTCTGGCTCAGGCCACATGTCCGCCACAGGTTGGTGGGTGAGGCTCTGCTCGTCGAAATCACACAGCAGCCAGGTGAGGGGGCAGACGCCACTCATGGAAGGTCTGGACACGAACTGAAAGGTCTGGCATTAGACACTAAATGCTTGGTAGTGAAGTGGCTGTCAAGTAGGACAGGCGGTGAACTAAGGCAGGGAGGAGGAGGGGGACATGCCTTACTGGTCAGCACAGCAGTCCTGAGCCTGGTGCAATAAGATTGCAGGCGTTCTGGCCATCACAGGCAGAGATAGGGCAGGAGGAGGGGAGTCCTTGAGACTCTGTGCTGAGAAAGGGAGCCTCTGTTACAATTTCACTAAGACAAAGAGCCTTTACTAACTGAGAAAGGAAGGCTTTGTAGCTGTGCATTATTCCCAAGGTTTGGAAGGGGATGAGGAGGGGGAACCTAGAAGCTGACTAAGGTATATAACCCCTGAACCCCAATATTCAGGGCTCCGAGATTAGCTGAGTGCCCACCTGTAGCCAGGTGCTCAGGTGTATAGAACAAACTTACTAACAAACAACTAACAGCTTCACTTCCTCTGTATGTGAGGCATTTAGACTAGCAGTGCCTGCATTTAGACTTGCACTTTTGGGCTCCTCTGTGCTTCGTAAATAAACTTGCTGTCTCATTTCCACTATATGTGCTGTCTCTCACTTGAACTCCTTTCTTGCAAGCGAGGCAAGAACCAAGGAAAGAGCTCAGTTGGGGGGCCCTGAGACGGGTCTCTCCCCAGTAGTGTGACCCATGGTTTCTGCTCAAGATCCTGGGGCTAGGACTAGTAACAGCGCCCCACCCAACCTGAAGGAGCACAGCAAGTAAAATCCTGTCCTACGTTGTGAAGTGAGAAGAGCCAAAAGGTCGTCGTGGTGAAGGGCACAATGTCAATGTGCCGCCTGTACCGGTTCACACCTCCACTCCCCCCAAAGAATTTTTAAGTATTTTTCCAAAAAGCAGAAGGAAATATGGGGTATATTTTTCATAATCTTGGAGAGGAAGGTGCCTCCCTGTTCCAGTCAGTTATCAAACTCAGAAGCCATGAAGGAAAAGAGTCACAGGCTTCATTACATAAACATGTAAAATGTTTGTAGGACAAAATACATTTGTCTCAGTATGCGGAGACAAAGGACAAGTAAAAGTAACAGACCAGAGGGCAAACATGTGCCGATGCGCCTGACTGATGAAGGGCTGATATCTATAATGTACCAATAATTAATTTAAATCAACAAGAAGAATCAATATGTAGAATAATGGGCATGTGATAGGCAGTCTTATTTCGAGGATTTGGAGAAATGACACGCTTATATACTTTTTAGGAGTGTAAACTGATTTTTCTTTCTTGAGAGTCATTTGAAAGTACCTATAACACATTAAGTGCACACACATTTAATGCAGCGATTTTTCTAAGTCCTCATACAAAATATCATCTGTAAACATATATGCACAGTGTTACACACATTATTTGCAACGGTACATGTACCATGTTGGTCATTACAGAATTATTGGTAATAACAAAAAAAGGCATTGCTTCCCCACAAATACAGCACGTGCCTGTCCTAGAATACTATGTTGCCATTACAAATGTAAGGTGGTGTCCTGAGCACGGACGTGAAACGATGTTCAGAGTGTGTTTGTTGCAGGAGGTGTGTGCTGCTCACTGACCGCTCCTCCCGCCTCCCAGTTTCCATCATATTAACACTGAACCCTAAGAACCAAGTAAGACCAGCTCCACCAAAGTGACATGAAAGGACTCAGTGGAGTGCACGACCATATCCCATGGACCAGGCCTGGCTTTCCACAAATTAGCAATCCATTTCAGATTTTTTTTTAAGTTCCTAAAATGACCATGCTAATTCTTCTGGAATTTTTGAACATAGAAAGGGCTCCAGTGGACATGGCCTTGATACGAAATGCCGTAACTAATTCGTTGGCCTGGAGCCACCCACCAGGCTGGGACCGAAAGTCTGATGTGACAGGTGGGCCAGGCTCTTGCTCCGCGCTCTACATGGTGCCCCTGTGCTAAGCCAGACCACCAGGGAGCTGCACTCCTGGGGGCAAGCCTTCGGTGCCCTGCCTCCACACCCATCCCTGGCCCTAACATTACAGTTTGGCCTTCATCACTATTACCTCTGTTCTTTCCCTAAACACAGAAGCCAAAAGCTGCCCCACGCTGTTCCATGTGCCTCTTAGGGAAATGGCGCCGTGGTCCCGGAGCTGTCCCGACTGCACAGGCAGGCCCCTCCCCAGAGCCAGTGAGAAGGCCCTGACCCCGCCCATCTCCCTCGCCCACTCCCTGCTCCTCAGTCAGGAGGCTCAGACACTTTGTCTTTAACAGCTGAGCTTCCTCACAGTCCGATTTATGGCAAGTGGCCTTCCGCTCCCAACTACCTCGCGGCATTTGGCCTTTCCTTTGCACCACGAGCTTCCAATCGCACACTGTCTTGTGGCACTTCCAGGTGGCAAGGGCCCCTGCAGCTCCATGAGACCTGGAAAAGTTCAGCGCCCTTTGCCTCAGTTTCTCTGTCTGCACAATAAGAGTGGTAGGCGCAGTCACCCTCAGGCTCCTCCCGAGGGTGAAGCGGGACCACGCAGATGCTGCACCTGTACTCAGAAAGCAGTGCACACAAGTACAAGTCACCATTTTATACCAGAGTGGCTGAATGTGGCGATTTCCTGTGGGTCATTTAGCCTCAAAGGTTTTTTGACAAAAGTGAGTAGGCTGTAAATAAAAGTGATGCACTTTCTCACCTCACCGGTCAAAGCTGGACATCTGGATGGTTTCCTAGTCAGTGACGGTGGGACCCTGGCACTTCGCGCAGTGGCCTGTGGGAAGCGGCGGTGGGTAGAGGGACAGCCAGGAGGCAGACTGGAGCCCTGGGACAGGCAAGAAGAGTCTCTGCAGACTGGAAAGTGGAAAAAAAAACTTTTCAGGCTCAGAAATTGCCCAAGCCCCTCCCTCTGTCCAGGTTGTTCCCCAAAACCTGCCCAGATCCCACCCAGCACTCAGAAGGTGGCTTTCAGCTGCAGTCAGCCCTGCCCACACAGCTAAGACACGCCCTACACTCGCTCGCCCTCAGTACGGCTCTGCAAGGGGCCGAGTCAAAGGTACCTGCCTCCCATAGATGGTGAGCAGCTAGGGCAGACGGACCCCTTGACTCACTACCTCACTCGTAGGCCTGTAAGGCTTAGTTTGGTGCCTAGGTCAGAGCAAGAATTTAGAAGTTGTTTGCTCACATGAAACTTCACTGAAGTCACAGTTTTCCCTGGAGGCCAGTCCCCAGGTCCCACGGAGAAGTGGGATTTCAATCTTATGAAGCTGTTCCACCCACCTGGGTAGAAGGGGAGCAGGGGCAAAACGAACCCCTGTAGGACCGGGACTACAGGCAACTCGGGAATTTCGACCTGTCAGGGCTGCGGGTCACTTCCAGTTGGGAAGGGGGTTGCTTAGAACTCGTCTTGAAGCCATACTGACACAGCAAGCTAACTGCCTGAGCTTAGAGGGCATGTTTATTTGGGGCGGCTTGGAGAGCAGCTGCTGGCCACCAACCCTTCCCCCAGCCACCAGGCTCACCAACCTGAAATGCATCCCCTCCCCGCCAAATGTAAGCACAGTCCTTTCCCTGGCAGGGACCCTCACTGGATTTCAGATAATGAGCATCAGCCTGAGATGGCAAACTGGGCTCCATCTTGGCCCCATCCATGCCGGGTGCCCTTGGCAAACCCACTTCACCCCCTTGGGGCTTCCATTTCCCCAGCTGTAAATTAAGCTCAGCCACTGTGCCCTTCTTCTTGGCATCTCCAGCCAAGCCCAAGAATCCTGCAGCACAAAAGGAGCGATTCAGAACCGAAGCCCTGGTGCACGGTGTCGGGGAGAGTGCTGTGCTTCGTCCTGTGAGCAGTGCGGCCTGCAGCTGGGGATTACAGGGCCGCCTCCCGAGGCCGGTGGTGGCACCGCCTGCCTCACTCTCCTCAGAATATTAACACCCTGGATGCATTTGTGTGTTACTCATGATTGCCACCGCGGTTCCAAAAGGATTATGCAGCATGCATATTTATGAGACAAGCCCAGACAAAGACTACCACATTTTAAAAGATGCAATTATCTCTAAAAAGTTCAGCTTTATTTTCATGCTAATGAATACAATATTTTTAAGCAAACCTAATTGGTTTGCCTGAGCTCCCATAAAAGCTCTCAACTCATTAGAGCTCCGAGGTTCCCTTCAAAAAGGGCTTTGGAGGGATCTGGGGGCTGGGGAGGGGCTGGCGCCCAGGCCGGTTTCAGAACTTTTCGGTCCCTGTGAGCTGCTGTCCCCCTACTCTTCCCCTATCCAAGGCCTCTGGCTGGGTGACTGGGGAGGCCTTTCAGGAGGGGCCAGTCCTGGAGTCTGGGGCCTGGGGGACGTGGAGAGACTCACAGCCAAGGGCAATGTCCTCCACTCCGTGTAGTGTCTCACCTCACTGCCCCTCCACACGTACCCCACCACACACACCACTGTTACCAAACCTGTGGCTCCCTGGCGGAAGCTGGAGTTCCAACCGGAAATAGGGTCTCCTCCACTGTCTCAGACTCGGGGCTCTGAGCAGAGGGGAGGGGCTCCCTGTGCTCTGAAGGCTGGTCATTTGCTACGACAGCACTGGCTTTGGGATTTCGCTTTCCACTTTTGAAGCACTTTCCATCTATTTCCTCATTACACACCTTTTTAAAGTACATGTTGTTTTCACCATTTCACACAAGAAAACCGAGGCTGAAAGCCCCAGAGTGAGTTTGTGCCGTCCTGCAGGCCCCAGATGTTTCGAGAGAAGCCCCATGCAGGGCTTCCTGGGCGGCGGCGCTGTCCTCTCGCCTGCCTGTGCCAGTCCTTCCTCCCTGCTTGTCTCAGCCACCTCCCTGCAGTGTCGCCTGGCTCTTTTCCTTACATGTCTGTGCCCCCTGATTCTCGGCCCCAGGACACAGTGTACAGCTGTGTAAGGCCAGGGGGTGACACCCTCTATGAGTAGCACCCCCTGGAGTTGTACACTGCATGTGCACAGGCAGGTGTACACCCTACTCAGCATCCTTTCTTTCCACTGGCTTCCTGCAGAGCCATTTGGAGATCTTGGGACTATAAATTACACAGGAAAGTTTTGTGGGTGAAATGTGAACTTTTCTGCTTGAAAATTCTCCTCCTAGGGGCAGACATCCAGGCACCTGGTGAAAAACAGTGTTGTTCAGGAAGTGACTGGCAGGCTCAGAGAGAGGCCAAGAGGGGTTGGCGCAGAGAAGAAAGGGTGGAAATTGCATCTGGGGAACCAGCCCTGGCAGTGCTTCTGAGTGGCTCTGTGCCTCACCTCATCGGCTGTAATGAGGAGGCGGGACCGAAGATCTGAGGCCCCGCCCATGCAGGCATTTCTTCATTCTCCTGCAGATCTTCCCTGGAAGTCATTGCAACAATGACATGAAACTAGAATCCAAATGAAAAGACAGAAGGAAGGTTCTGTAAATTCACTCACCTTGTGGGCTGGAATCCCATCACCCATCCCTGCTCCAGGCTGGGGACACACCCTCAAGGCCAGGCTCAGGGCTCCAGGGGAAGGCGGGGGCCCAGCAGAGCAAGTGGGGGACGCATACAGGGTAGAGAGTGTTGACTGAACCCTAAAACCTAAGCCAGCTAATCAGAGAGGAAGAGGAAGGGTGTTCTAGAAGGGGCTGTGTGGCCCCAGCAACGAGGAGACCCAGAAACAATGGCGTGCTGAGTGGCCAGGCCAGGAAAACAGGCCCACCTCTATCTAGGGCTTCGGAGGGCAGAAGGCAGGCCTCAGCAGGGGTCTGCAGTTTATGAAGCGGCACGGTCGCATCTCCTGCGATCCTCACAACCACCTGAGAAGGAAACCTCTGTTTCCATTTTCCAGGGGGGTAAATGGAAGCCTCACGGGTTCAGTTGCCTGTCTGAGAAGCCCCAGCATGGTTAGGGGCAGAGGTGGGTGAGAGTTCAGTCCCCTCATCCCCAGTTTGGTCATCGTTTTCTCCAAATCACCATGAGGCCAGATTTGCATCGCCTGGAATAACAAAATCAAGATTTTGGATAGTGCCTTAGGGGTCAGTAGAGAGCTCCCGAAAGCCTCTGAGTGGAGAAATGACCTGGAAATCTGAAGTTCAGGAGAGCGAAAGTCTGAAAGGGGGATGAGACAAACTCTAAGAGGCACCCCTAAGAGGCAGGGTCCTCTTAGGAGGAACATTATTTTGGACCCAGGGAAAGGCCAGCCCAGGGCCCTCTGCGTGTGCTCTGCAGAAGCTGAGTCACACGTCTTCCGCCGGGCCTTCGAGGGCTTTGGGAACTGAACTCTTGCCCTGGGGGCACCACTGCAGGGACCCAACCTAAGCTCAGAGCCAAACTCCACACCCCAATCCTTTCACTGCCTAATTGGCTTGGATTTATCAAAGTAATTTTAAGGGGGATTTTATATGAAGGTAATTATGCTCAGTTGAACTAATTTTATTAAACAATGCCGCCTTAATGACAAACATGTTATTAATTTGCAACCAAGCAGCTATTTCATTCAATTTGCACCATCAGTAATGAGCCTTGTGTCCAGAACAGCCCAGAAGTACCTCTTTCTGAGGGAAGCAGTATGGCTGGGAGGCCAGAACCAGGACCTGGTCTCAGCTGTGCCATGGACAAGTATGTGACTCCAATCACCCCTTCTCTCTCCGGGCTGTGTCTCTCTGTAAAACCAGGGCTCAGAGAAGTGCCCAAAGGAAATGCCCACTCAGTGGCTTCAGGGACTGGGAGTCTGGATGGACTGGCAGTATTCACTGTGTGCCTAAGTTTCCTCATCTGTACCATGGGATAGTTAGTAATTGTGCCTATCTCATAGGGTAATTGTGAGGATTCACTGAGTTAGTACATGCAAAGCACTTAAGCAGCGCCTGGGCACACAGGAAGCATTCTACTAATATAAACACTTATCTGCATATATAAATGTATACCCAGCTTTTGCCCCTTAGTAAGGTCTGAGCTCTGCTCAGAACATCTTTCCTGCCTTCCAGTTCCCAGTGTTGCACAGGCCTGCAGAGCCAGGACACACAGCCCCTTTCACCTACCCAGCACAGGAACTCGAATTCCAGCAAAGCACAGGCTGAGGTTGGAAGAGCTGTAGGGACTCCCACAAAGACCCCTGCACTGGGAACTGAGGAGATGGAAGCATTCAGCTCAGCTGGGCCCACCGTCACCCTCAGTGCGGTTATCAGGGAGCGCTGGCCAGCCCTCCAGTGGAGCCATCTGAAAGGATGGGGAACGTGCTCCACTCCCATGATCCACTGCTTTCCTTGGCCTGTTTCTCTAAAATGCCCCCACCCCTGTTCTGTCTCTATCCCAACATCTAACTTCGACCTGTCCTTTATGCCTAACTCAGCGCCCACCTCCTTCTCCCAGAAGCCTTCGGGTCCTTCCTGCATTTCCCTGCCTCCCGGCTAGTTGCACGGAAGCCATGTGGCCTCTGCTGCCAGTGAAATGCGACTGGAAGTGTCCCGGATCCTCCAGGCTGAGGCAGGAGGAGGTGGGCTTCCTCCTTTGGTTACAAGAAACCAAATCCCTGACTAGCAGAGAACTACTATATCATGTTAAAAAACCAAAGTCTCAGAATAGGCAACCCTTGTCATCTCATGGCTCCAAGATAGCTGCACGACAATGTGTTCATCACTCATAGCTGTGTAGCAAATGGCCCCAAAACTTAGTGGCTTACAACAAAAATAAACAGTTATGCTCTCCTACGGTTTCCATAGATTAGGAATTCTGGAGCACATTGCCTGGGTGTTGGGGGCTTCTGGTTTGAGGTCTCCTGAGGTGGCGGTCACGACATTGGCCAGCACTGCAGCCATCTGAAGCCTATGGCTGGTCCAGAAGAATGAGCTGCCAGAGTGGCTCCCTCACACAGCTGGTGAGTTGGTGCTGCTTGTTGGGAGGAAGCCACCATTCCTCCCCACATGGGTCCCTCCACAGGCTGCTTAAGTGTCCTTATAATGTGTCAGCTGGCTTCCCCCAGAATGGGCAACCTATGAGAACGAAGCTGAAGCATCAGTGTCTTTTTGGCCTATCTTGCAAAGGCACACACCTTCACTCCTGTCACATTTTCATAACAGAATCAGGTCACTAAGTCTGGCCCACAGTTAAGGGGCGAGTGAGGCTCCACCTTTGGAAGGGAGGAAGGTTGAAGACTTGGTGGACATGTTTTTAGCACCACTACATTAATGTCCATACTGGAAGGGAGGAAAGGAAGCTAAAGTCTTCCTCTCCACACCCCTCTGACATCAGGGAAGAGTTTTTCCCAGAAGGTTCTGGAAGGCTGTCTCTTTTGTGAGGCACAGGCCTTTAGATCGATCCATCACTGGCAAAGGGAAGCAGAATTCCATGAGTGGTTTAGACCAATCACGAATTTTCCTCTGGGGCCAGGCACATTGCTGCCTAACCAAACTGGGTTTCTAGTAGCAAGCAAGTAGAGGAGAGTGGTTTTTGGGTAGATAGGCAGGGGTGTCTGGCATGTTCTATTAACTGGATAAATGGGAAAAGTTAGTGAGGTGGTGGATCATCCACAAACAGGACAATCATTTTAATAATTGTTTTTCATACCATCTAGCTGAGATGAATCAGTTCCAGCACCTGTCCCGAGAGAGATGTTTGCTAACGTTGGCCTGGGTGCTTTCCCTTGGAGTGGCATGATTTTGGACTCAGAGGATACGGCCTGGAGTCCCTGCTGCACCACAGCCTCCACCACAAGGCTGCCTTACAGCCCTGCGCAAGTCCAATCACCCTCTCTGAGCCTTGATTTCCAGCCCTGAACAACAATGAAAATACCTCCTTCTCAGGGTTCCGAGGACCAATTAGACGTGCTTTGTCATCTACCAAGTGGGAGGGCCTTGTGCCTGCTGATGGTTGCCATTTGCCCTGGGTTTTGAGCGAGGTGCCATTTATCAGAGAGGCTTCCACCCCCCTTTTCTCCCCACCTCTAATTTCTAACACAGTGCTCAGCCAGAAAGGGAGAACTGGGCATGGAGGGCAAATCCCCAGCATAGAAACAGCGGCACCATTGTGAACGCCTGGAGCAACGGCGCCCCACCCAGCCGAGGAGCCTTATTCCCAAGCCCGCTTAACAACTTGCAGCCTGATTTAATATGAGCAGCTGATCTCATTGCTTCCATAGCAAGTTTAATTTGCTGGGGAAGCGAGTTGGTGAAGTTCTAATAATGCAGAGCCGCAAATAATACCAAAGAGAGTTTGTATTATGATAACTTTCCAATTAAAATGGATTAATGGAGGAGAAACAGCAGCAGTAGTGTCTAGACAACATATTACTAAATCCTTGGAGAGGGAGAGGGAACGGAGTTGGGGGGAAAAGAGGAAGCAAGATAAACAGGGGAACTTTCTGAGTCGAAGGCACCCTTGCGCAGTGTGGTGGGAGCTGCTTATCACTCTTGCCCCATCTGTTACAGTGTGTAGACTTTCCCTCATTCAGGATAATTGGTCTTTTAGGACTCAAAGGCCTTTGCTCTCAGGACATCCTTTATAAAAATACCATTAGCACCTTTAGTTTCCTGGCCAGCCTGTCACTGGGATTGTCCTGCAGCTACCTGAGAGTTCTGTGTGTGACAGAGCAAAGGCCCTGGCTGAGCATCAGGAGACCAGAACGGACTAGATGTGCACACCTGTGCTGGATGTATCGGGGCTTCCCTGCAGGACCCAAATCAATTCCTCCACATCCGTACTAGTCATCCTTACCCCGACCGCTACTGAGTGATCCAAGCAAGCCCGATCAGACCCTCTCTCACAAGAACCTGAATTTTATTAGACCTGAGAGATAGAGGGCCTGGGTGGAGCTGGAACTGGGGCTCGTTCATGCAGGCACTTCCAGGAGGGAAGGACTACAAACTGGTGCCTGGGTTCTCGGGTGGCCCAGGCCCTACTATGTAGGGCCCAGCCAGCCAATCTCCACATTCTGTGAGATGTCCCAGAATCCATACTCCTCCCTTTTGCTTAAGCTAACAAGTCATTCTCTGTCACCCGGAAACTAGCAAAAGATATAACCTAATACCTCACTTTTTATCTGTGAGACATAGCAATGGCACTTAATCTCTATGAGCCCCAATTTTCTCTTCTTGTAAGATGGGGATACACACATACCTATCTTACAAGGTTGGTTGTCTCCTGCATTGTAAAAGTATTTGTTAGGATTAAACCTCGTTTAGGTTGCTCTCAGATCTGAAATTGGGAGATTTTGTACATGGGTCCTAGAGGGATGGGGGAAAGGGTTGGCTGGACTACAGGGACTGGGAACCCAGAAAGACCAAGCACCCCAATTTTACGAACACCACTACCTTGCAGGATATAACGAGCATCTCAGTACCAGACCTGAGGCTCCCTCCAGAAATCTGAAATGTCCCCAGTGCCTGAGAAGGCTCTACTCTCCTGCAAAGCCCTGATCCAGTCTGTCAGGGATGAAGTACTGGCCATGTGCTGCCCCCTTTGGTCTCTTTTTCTCCTGGAACAGGCAGAGAAAAGCCTGTGTAATCAAATGCAGTCACAGGTACAGTATTTAGAGTGCACAGTCATCCCGCATTTTATCACATTTTCCCACATCCCTCGATGTCTAGATGAATGTGAACCTACCACTGAAGACAAATCATTCTGGGGGAAGAGAAAACATAAGGCAAGAAACTACTGGGGGAAAAATCCCCACTTTGTATTCAATACACTCCAGGTTTTGGTCCCTACACACATGCACACACACAGAGTCAAAACTGAATCCAGGACAGTTTTGAGGGCCAGAAGGGAAAGTCGTATTCATTGCACACCTGCTGCTAGTCCTGCACTGAGTTCTCTGTTGCCTCGTGATTGACTGCCTCTTTCAGTACGGATAACAGCAATCCCCGTTTTACAGGTGATGAAACTGAGGCTCTGAGTAGTTAATGTGCCCAAGGTCACACAGTTCACAAGTATAAAGTGTGTTTGAGTCCAAAGACTTTCCTCTTCACCAGTGGTCTTCAACCTTTTTTTTTTAAAGTAGAAATTGTGTTCTCAAGTGAAATCTCATGCCCAGTGTATAAAAGAAATAGTCAGAGCGGGGCTCTTTGGTTGAATTGGTTGCTGGTGCTATGAAGAGTCAGGGAAGGGCTCATCCAGTCCCGCCCACCCAGCCTGGCTCTCGGCCCTCCCCTGTCCTGGGGCAGTCCTTTGGGCACAGATGTGGGACCCTGTGGAGCTGAGGGTAAGGACCACTGCTTGCCTCTCAGGCATGTTTGCTGGAGGCCCTGGCAGGGGTGTCCAATCCACGGTCTGCAGGCCGCACATGGCCCAGGACGGCTATGAATGTGGCCCAACACAAAATCGTAAATTTACTTAAAACATTATGACATTTTTTTGTGTGATTATGTATCGCATTTTATTTAACGTGTGGCCCAAGACAACTCTTCTTCTTTCAGTGTGGCCCAGAGATGCCAAAAGGTTGGACACCCCTGCTGGAACAAATCAACCATGTTTTCTAATTAACAGAAAGGAAAGAGCTACAGCTTTAGGGACCCTGATGGAAATTCTGGTTCTGCTGCTTACTTAGCTGTGTGAGTTTCTCAGCTAATCTGAGCTTCCCCAGGATATCCTGGTCCAGCTGCCATCCAAGAGAAATACTGTGTGAGCCACAGAAGCAATTTGCAATTTCCAACTATCCACATTAAAGAAAAGGCAAAACAGTTAAAAAGTAAAACCAATATTAGTAATATTTTTCTTTAACCCATTACAGTCAAAATGTTACTATGGCAACACATAATCAACATAAAAAATTGTTAATTAGATATTTCACACACTTTTGGATTGAGTCTTCAGAATTCAGTACGCAGCTGGATCTCACATAAGCAGCACATCTTTTGACTCAGACACAAAGTTTACTTTGAAAATGCTTGATCTGTATTTAGATTTCATAAAATGTGTAGCCAAAGAAGTAAATTCATAAGGCCAAGTTGTTCCAAACATGTGATTAAAAGTTTTTCGGTAACTGTATTGACTATCAGTTTTTAAATAGAAATTAATGTTAAATAAAATTGCTTTGGATGACACAAAAGAGAAACCCTCTCAAAATATCTTCCTGTGACTTCCGCCAAGATGGAGACGTAGGTGGAAGCACTGCGCCTTCTCGCACAACCAAGTTTAAAAACAACAAAGTTTTAGCAACAAAAACGCAGCCAAACCACAGAAAATTGAACTACACAGAATTCTGACAACAACGAACCCTTCAGCCAAATTGATAAGAGGGGCAGAGCCAGCAGCAGAGCGGGGTCAGGCGGGAAAGATCCACCAGACCTACCTAGGCGCGCGACCCAGATGTGCCAGCAGCCGTGGGCGGATCCCAGGTGTGGAGAAGCGGGCGGACCCACTGAGGGCGGACTGAGGTCACACATTCCCGTGCAGATAAACCAGTGAAGGAGCAAGCAGTGACACGGACCACGCAGGCCCCAGCAGCAGGAAGCAGCAGAGGGGACTGCCATTGTCCCTCTCTGACCCCGCCCCCACATACAGCATCACAAACCAGCGACCTGGGTGGCCCCGCCCTGGTGAACAACTAAAGCTCCGCTCCTCATATGTAACAGGGGTGAACAGATCAAAACATTATGGCTCAAGAAGAACTCAGAGCCCCAGAGCCGATAAGTCTAAGCAATGAAGAAATACCAAAACTTTCAGATGCACAGTTCAAAACACTGGTGATCAGGATGCTCACAGAACTGGTTGATTTTAGTCACAAATTAGAGGAGCATATGAAGGCTAAACTAATTGAAATAAAGGGAAATGCACAGGAAACCAATAGTAATGGAAAGGAAACTGGGACTCAAATCAAAGGAGTGGACCAGAAGGATGAAAAAAAAGACCAAACAGAAAAGAATGAAGAAACAAGAATTCAAAAAAATGAGGAGAGACTTAGGAACCTTCAGGACATCTTTAAATGTCCCAACATCCAAAGTATAGGGGTACCAGAAGGGAAAGAGGAAGAGCAACAAGTGGAAAACTTATTTGAACAAATGATAAAAAAAGAACTTCCCCAATCTGACAAAGGAAATAGACTTCCAGGAAATCCAGGAAGCTCAGAGAGTCCCAAAGAAGTTGGGACTTGTGGACCCAAGAAGGAACACACCAAGGCACATCATCATTACATTAGCCAAAATTAAAATGAAGGAGAGAATCCTAGAAGCAGCAAGAGATAAGGGGACAGTCACCTACAAAGGAGTTCCCATCAGACTGTCAGCTGATTTCTCAAAAGAGACCTTGAAGGCAAGAAGGGGCTGGAAGGAAGTATTCCAAGTCATGAAATCCAAAGACTTACATCCAAGATTGATCTATCCAGCAAAGCTTTCATTTAGAATGGAAGGGCAGATAAAGTGCTTCTCAGATAAGATCAAATTTAAGGGGTTCATCATCACCAAGCCCTTATTATATGAAATGTTAAAGGGACTTACCTAAGAAAAAGAAGATAAAAACGATGAACAGTGAAAGGACAGCAAACTCACAGTTATTAACAACCACACCTAAAACAAAAGCAAACTAAGAGGACAGCTAGATCAGGAGCAGAACCATAGAAATGGAGATCACATGGAGGGTTAGCAACAGGAGAGTGGGAGAAGGAGAAGTGGGGAGAAGGTACAGAAAATAAGTAGCATAGACAGTAGATAGAAAACAGGGGGGAGGGTAAGAATGTAGGGGAAATATAGAATCTAAAAAACTTGAGACGTGTTCATGAACTAAAGGGGGGGAATGGGGGGGGTGTGCAGGGTGGAGGGGAATGAAGGGGGGAAATAGAACAACTGTAATGGCATAAGTAATAAAATATATTTAAAAAATAAAAATAAAAATAAATAAAATCTTTTTAAAAAATATATCTTCCTGTAATGGCCTGGCAGTGGGATGGCTCCAGAAAGCTGTTATGGGGATGAAAGGATTGAATTGAAAATTCAGCCAAGTTTCAAGTCCTATGTTGAGGTTAGTAAGGGCAAGGCCGGGCAGGGCCAGCTGAGCCTGTGTTTCTGATGCCAAGGACCCAGACAGCACCTCAGGGGCCTTTGGTCCCTTCTGCAGGGGCTCCAGGGCTTGCCTTCCCATGGCACAGTTTCCCCAGCAAGTACTATGGTCAGAGGTAAACCCTGGTGTCCTCAGTACCTAAAGAATATTGCAGAAAAGCACCACTTTTGAAGAATGGACCCCTCCCCTGCTTGTTTCTCTCTCCCTCTCCTTTTTTTCAGCTTTTAAAAATTGTGGTAAAACATATATAACAAAATTTCCCATTCTAATCATTTGCACACAGGTCCATGGCATTGTGTACATCTACACTGTGGTGCTACCACCACCACCATTCATATCCACAGCATTTCCATCTCCCCAGCTGAAACTCTGTACCTGTTAAACAATAACTATCCATTCCCCTCTTCCCAGCTCCTGGCTGCCACCATTCTATTTCATGTTTTGGTGAATTTGATTATTTCAGGTACCTATTCCAAATAGATGAAATTATAAAATATTTGTATGACTTCTTTTATGGCTGGCTTATGTCCTCAAAGTTTATCCATGTTGTAGAATATGTCAGAATTTCCTCCCTTGTACAGGATGAATAATATGGCCCTGGCTGGTGGCTCAGTGGACTGAGTGCTACCCTGTGAAATGCAAGGTTGTGGGCCCAATTCCCAGTCAGGGCACATGACTGGGTTGCAGGCCAGATCCCTGGTTGGAGGTGTGTGAGAGGCAACTGATTGCTATATCTCACAAATCAATGTTTCTCTTCCTCTCTTTCTCCCTCCCTTCCCCTCTCTCTAAAAATAAGTAAATAAAATCTTTAAAAATAAATAAATAAATAAAGGATGAATAATATTCCATTGTATGTATAGAGTACATTTTGTTTGTCCATTTATCTGTCCACAGACACAGGCTGCTCCTACCTTTGGCTATTGTAAATAGTGCTCCTATAAACACTGGTGTACAAATACTTGTGCAAGACCTTGCTTTCACTTATTTTGGGAATATACGTTCCCGCCAACAATGCATGAGGTTTCCAATTTTCCCACATACTTGCCAACAGTTGTTATTTTCCTTTTTTTTTAATAATAGCCATCCTAATGGGTATAGAATGGCATATCATTGTGCTTCTGATTTGCATATTTCTAATAATTAGCAATATTGAATATCTTTTCCTTTTACTAATAGTCATTTGTATACCTTCTTCACAGAAACATCTATTCAAATTCTTTGCCAATTTTTTAATTGGCTTGTTTTGTTGTAGCTGAGTTGTAGTTTTTATATATTCTTGATATCAATCATTATCAAATATACAATTTGAAAAGATTGTCTCCCTTTCCATAGGTTTCCCTTTCACTCAGTTGATAGAGTCCTTTGATTCACAAGAAGTTTTAATTTTGATGAAATCCACATCTTTTTTCTCCTTTATTACCTGTGCTTTTGTTGTCATATCTAAGAAATCCTTGCCAAATCCAATGTCTTGAAGCTTGTCTCTTATATTTTCTGCTACGGTTTTTATCATTTTGGATTTTACAAGTAAATCTTCAATTTATTTTGAGTAATTATTTTACGGTATAAGGCAAAGGTTCAACTTTATTTTTTTGCAATTTTCCCAATATCACGTGTTGAAAAGACCATGCTTTCCTCATTGAATGGTCTTAGCATCCTTGTTGAAAATCATTTAACCACATATGCAAGAATTTATTTCTAGGCTCTCTATTCTATGTCTGTCTTTATGTCAGAACCACACTGTTTTGATTGTCATGCTTCGTAGTAAATTTTGAGATCAGGAATTGTGTGACATCCATTTTATTCTTTTTCAAGATTGTTTGGGCTCTCCTGGATCCCTTGAGATATAAACTTTAAGATTAATTGTTCTATTTCTTAAAAAAGCATCATTGGTATTTCGATAGAGATTATATCAAATTTATAGATCACTTTGGGTTGTACTGACATCTTAACAATATTAAGTCTTCCAATCCATGTACATGGGATATTTTTCCATTAATGTATGTCTTCTCTAATTTCTTTCAGCATGGTTTTATAGTTCTCAAGGTACAAGTCTTTTTTTTTTTAAGTTTTTTAAAAGATTTTATTTATTTATCTTTAGAGGGAAAGGGAAGGAGAGAGGGAGAGAAATATCAGTGTGTGGTTGCCTCTCGTGCGTCCCCTGCTGGGAACTGGCCCACAACCCAGGCATGTGCCCTGACTGGGAATTGAACCTGGACCCCTTGGTTCACAGACCCACGCTCAATCCCCTGAGCTACACCAGCCAGGGCTCAAGGTACAAGTCTTTTGTCTCTTGTTTAAGTTAATTTCTAAGTATCTTATTCTTCTTGAAGCTATTGTAAATAAAATTGTTTTTTTAATTTTCTTTTCAAATTTTTCATTGTTAGTGGATAAAAATGCAACTATTTTAGGGTATTTATTTTATATCCTGCCAAATTTATTTTCCTGTGTTATTTCTTAAGCTGGGCAGTGGGTATATGGCTTTGCATGTCTGGAATATTTTATTAAAAAATAAATACACCGAGCCCCAAGTATGTTTCCACTAAAGTACTTCCCTTCCACCTACTATTGGAGAAGGGGCAGCATTTAGGTTCTTACTGGTCCTCTTGGCCCCATAAAACTGCTCCTGTCTCTTTCTGTGCCATAGGAGAAGCCAAATTCCTGGAAAGTAAAAAATGCTGCCTGAGAATGAACAGTACCACCAGGGATCTATCTGAAGAAACAGAATGTGCCCTGAATAGAGTCAGACCTCAGGGTGGGAGGACAGGCTCCATCACTGATATCCTGGACAAGTCCCTTCCTGAGCTTTAGTCTCCTCACCTATAAGATACGCAGGTAGGGCTCAGTGGCCTTGAGGGCCCTTCAAGGAAGTCAGAGGTTGGGCAGGCAAGGAGATGTGCTTGGAAGACCCTAGGCTCTGGCAGTGGTGAGGTTCTTAGTTCTCACTCATGTTGCAGGATCCTCACTCACTGAAGGAAAACACTCCCACGATTTTCCACACTGTCTCTTCTTTCTTTAACCCTGGCAGCTTTAAAACAACAGTAAATTACCTGTACCATAATTATTATAACAATCTCTTGCTCTGCAGTTTATACAGTACTTTCTATGAATAAGGAAACCAAATCCCAGAGAAGTCATGCTACTTGCCTGGAACTAGGCTAGTAAATAGTTTACATGGTCTGAATTAAAAGTCCCAGGTCAGCTGCCAAAAATGCTCTCTGGCCACCCCTGAACAATAAGGTGGTTAGGGTAGGGAGAATGTGAAAGAATGGAAGAGAGAAAATAGACTTAAGAAACTTGAATCATATATCGATTTAATATAGTTAATTTTCTGCAAGGTTGAATGGAAATGAGATATTAAGAAGTTGACTCAGAATATAATAAAAGAATGTACAAATATTTATAGTAATTCTAATCTGGTTTTTAAAAGAAAGACAGAACTTTCAGCCAAGATGGAGACATTGGAAGATATACTTTGCCTCATCACACAACCAAGAGAAGGGCAACAACAAATTCAAAAATAAAAAATAACCAGAACTGCCAGAAAAAATCAAACTGTGTGCAAATCCAACAACCAAGGAATTAAAGAAGAAACACTCCTTCAGACTCATAGGAGGGCCGGAGAGAGCAGCCAGGGCAAGAGGACGTGTGGCAAGGTGACCCCTGGGGCAAGGCATCGGCTGGCAGACCAGGTGGTCCCACATTTCCGGGCAGATAAACTGGGAGGAACCATGGGGGCACAAGACAGACTGCACAACCCAGGGTTCCAGCATGGAGAAATAAAGCCTCAAAACCTCTTACTGAAAAAACCTGTGGGGGTTGCAGCAGCAAGAGAAACTCCTAGGCTGACAGGAGGCTTTGTTGGAGAGACCTACAGGGTCCCAGAATGTACACAAATGCACCCATACAGGAATCAGCACCAGAAGTACCCAATTTTCTGTGGGTAGTAGTGAAAGTGACTGAAAGCTGGCCAAGAACTGAGCAAGCAGCATTGTTCCCTCTCTGGCCCCTCCCCCTCATACAGTGTCACAACACAGCCACAAGGGTGGCCCTCACCTAGTGAATACCTGAGGCTCCGCCCCTTACAGTGTAACAGCTGCACCCAAACAAAGAAATATGGTCTTAATGAAAAAAAATCAAAGCTCCAAAAATAGAACTGAGTGATGAAGAGATAAGCAACCTATCAGATACAAAATTCAAAATATTGGTAACCAGGATGCTCACAGAAATAACTGAGTATGGTCACAAAATAGAGAGAAAAGTAAAGGCTATGCAAAGTGAAATAAAGAAAAAATATACAGGGAACCAAAGTAAAGGGAAGGAAATCAGAACTTAAATCAATGATTTGGAGTAGAAGGAAGAAACACACATTCAACCAGAACAGAATGAAAAAACATGAATTCAAAAAAATGAGAGGCTTAGGAACCTCCGGGACAACTTTAAATGTCCCAACATCCAAATCATAAGGGTGCTAAAGGAGAAGAGGAAGAGCAAGAAATGAAAAATTTATTCGAAACCATAATGAAGGAGAACTTCCCCAATCTGGCAAAGGAAAGAGACTTCCAGGAAGTCCAGGAAGCTCAGAAAGTCCCAAAGAAATTGGACACAAGGAAGCATACACCAAGACATATCATACTTATATTACCCAAGATTAAAGATAAGGAGAGAATCTTAGAAGCAGCAAGAGAAAAGGGCATAGTTACCTACAATGGAGTTCCCATAAGACAATCAGCTGATTTCTCAAAAGAAACCTTAAAGGCAAGAAGGGGCTGGAAAGAAGTATTCCAAGTCATAAAAGGCAAGGACCTACATCCAAGATTGCTCTATCCAGCAAAGCTTCATTTAGAATGGAAAGGCAGATAAAGTGCTTCCCAGATAAGGTCAAGTTAAAGGAGTTCATTATCAACAAGCCCTTATTATTTGAAATGTTAAAGGGACTTATCTAAGAAAAAGAAGATGGTAAAAACTATGAACAGTAAAATGACAACAAACTCACAACTATCAACAACTGAACTTAAAAAGAAAACAAAAATAAAAACAAACTAGACAAAGAAATAGAACAGAAACAGAACCAGAGAAATGGAAATCATGTGGAGGGTTATCAGAAGGGAGCAGGGGAGAGGTTGGGGAAAAAGAGACAGGGAATAAGAAGCATAAATGGTAAATACAAAATATACAGGGGGAGGTTAAGAATAGTATAGGAAATGGAGAAGCAAAGAACTTATATGTATGACCCATGGACATGAACTAAGGTGGGGGAATGCTGACAAGAGGGGGGTGCAGGGCAGAGGGCAATAAAGGGGAGAGAAGGTGGGACAATTTTAGTAGCATAATCAATAAAATATACTTTAAAAATAAAAAATAAAAAGAAAGACCAATTCTACCCTTCACTCCTACTCCAACCCTAAATCCCCCCTGTCTGTCTGTGCCAAAGCATTTAGCTGGCCAGTGATTCCAGGCTCACTCCTTCCATAACATCTCTTCACCCAAATTCCATCATTTCCCTTCCATATGGGATGGTAGAATCACAAAACAACAGGTAAAGAATGTGCATAGTAAGTTTAAGTCTGCAAGATATGAGAAAGGTGGAGACAGAGGGAGATCAAATGAGAGACAGAGAGACAGGAAAATAGGAAGAGATAAAGGACTGACATGAGTGCCACAACTATTCAGTGGAGGAAAGAACAGTTTCCTCACTTCCTGTCAAGATGGCGAAGTGGGCAGACATGGCTCACCTCTTCGCACAACCACAACAAAATTACAACTAAAATACAGAACAATCATTGCTCAGAACTGACAGAAATCAAGCTAAATGAGAGTCTGACAATTACGGAATTAAAGAAACCACATCCATCAAGACTGGTATGAGGGGCACAGATGTGAAACAGGCTAGTCCCTAACCCACATGTGGTGTATAAAAATTTGGGAGGGATATCTTGGGAGCAAGGAGTCCCAGCCTCACACCAGGCCCCCAAGCTCAGGGTTCCAGTGCCAGGAAGATCAGTCCCCACAACTTATGGGTGCAAAAACCAGTGGGGATTGAGTCAGTGGAAGAAACTTCTGAAGCTCCAAGCAGCTCCTCTTCAAGAACCTACACATGGACTCACCTACTCAGACTCTGGGCTCCAGCGCCAAGGAGGTAGCTTGAGGGACACCAGTCATGCGCAAGGGGAGGCTGAGGTGTCTGGCATCAAGAAAAGCAGAGGCCATTGTCCCTTTCCTGGGCTCTGCCCACAGAGCTGGAAGACTGGTGCTGTATCTAACATTCCATCAACCTGGCCTGGGAGGTCCCCAGAGACTCCACACCACCTAACTTACAGAACCAATCAAGCTGCTTTTTTGTATGAACAAACAAGCAACAACTAGCCTCAGTGAGCCCCAGGGCTGGAACTAGCAGCCTAGATTCACAACTCAGCTTTGCCCAGGAATCCTCAAGCCCAGCACAAGTAGCAGCCATTTCAGATTGCTTTCCAACCCATGCAGGGGGGCCCCAGGCAAAGAACAGGCAGGGGCTGATGGTGGTCTGCAACAGCTAAGAAACCACAGGCCCACCACACCCAGTGGACAACTGAAGACCAAGTTGGAGCACCTCCACGCTGTCCCTGCACAGCTGATCCTCCACAGAAAGTGGAGGTTGGTGGCAAGTGGTCACAGCCAATCCTTGCAGCCGACTGGCCTGCGTAAATTCCTCCCATTGATCTGCCAACAACAAACAAGGCTCAACTACAAGAGGAGGGTGTACTCAGCCCACACAAAGAGCACACCTTGAATACCCAGCTTGGGTGATAGCAGAGGCTGTGCCACTGCACCCTACAGGCACACCTACTACATTAGGCCACACGAATAAAACAAAGAGTCAAAGCACCTCTATTTAATAATACAAGTGAATACAGGGAGGCTGCCACAACAAAGAGACAAAGAAACGTGGCCCAAATGAAAGGATAGCTCAAAACTCCATAAAAAGAGCTAAACAAAATGGAGATAAACAATCTATCAGATTCAAAGTCCAAAACACTGGTTATAAGGATACTGGTTATAAGGAACTTAGCGAGGACCTTAAGAGCATAAAAAAGATTCAGTGAAAAACAAAAGATACACTAATTGAAATAAAGAACAATTTACAGGGAAACAACAGCAGAGTGGATGAAACAGAGATTCAAATCAGTGATATGGAACATAAGGAAGCAAAAAACAACCAATCAGAACTACAAGAATAAAAGAAAATCTAAAAAATGAGGATCGTGTAAGCAGTCTGTGGGACAACTTTAAGCAATCCAACATTCACTTCATAGGGATGCCAGAAGGAGAACAGAAAGAGCAAGAACTTGAAAATCTACTTGAAAAAATAATGAAAGAAAACTTCCTTTCTTTCATTATTCCTTTCATTTTTTCATTCTTTTCTTTCACCTGAGTTGGTGAAGGAAATAGACATGCAAGTCCATGAAACACAGAGAGTCCCAAAGAAGATGGACACAAAGAGGTGAACCCCAAGACACACATCATAATTGAAATGTCAAAGGTTAAAGGTAAAGAGATGAGAGGGAGGTGTGGAAGAATGGGTGAAGAGGTGAGGGGATTAAGAAGTACAAATGGGTAGTTACAGAATAGCCACAGGGATGTAAAGCACAGTCCAGGAAATGGAGTAGCCAAAGAACTTACATGCATGACTCATGACGTGAACAAGGGTTGAGGAGTTGCCTGATGGAGCAGAGGGGAGCAAAGAGGGAAAAATAAGGACAACTGTAATTGCAAAATCAATAAAAGGTCTCCTCGATTCCGAGTCAGGGCATATTCCTGAGTTGCAGACCAGTTCCCTGCAGGCCAGTTCCCAGCAGGGGATGCATGAAAGGCAACCATACATTGATGTTTCTCTCCCTCTCTCCTTCCCATCTAAAGATAAATAAATAAATAAATAAAATCTTTAAAAAAAAAAGAATTTTTTAAAAATAAAAATAAAATAAATAAAAGGTCTCTTCAACAAATGATGCTGGGACAACTGGATAACCACACATGAAAGAAGCAGGTAGGACCCTTACCTCACACCATATTAAAACATTAATTCAAGGGGATCAACAACTTATAAGAGCAAAAACTTGATAAAACTATTAAAAGAAAACAGATGTAAATCTTCATGGCCTTAAATTTAGTAATGGATAATCAAGACTTTAAACATAGAATTAATATATACCCTGGGAATTCAAGTCCTAGGTATATACCCAAGGGAAATGAAAACATATGACCACATAGTAATTTGTACACAATGTTAATTTATAACAGCTAAAAGGTAGAAACAACCCAAATATCCATCAGCAGATGAATTTATAACCAAACTGTAGTATATCCATACAATGGAATATCATTCAGCCATAAAAAGGAATAAAGTACTGACACACACTATACATTGGATGAGTGTCAGAAACATTATGCTAAGCTAAAGAAGCCAGACACAAATGTCACGTATTATATAATTCCTTTCATATGAAAAATCCAAAATAGGCGAATCCATAGAGACAGAAAACTGAACAATTCCAGGGAGTGGGAGGAGGAAGAAATGGGGAGTTATTATTTAATGAGTATGGGGTGTTCTGCAAGGAATGGGGGATTACACTAAATGCCACTAAATTGCACATATTAAAGTGACAAGTTGGCCTTGGCTGGTGTGGCTCAGTGGATAGAGTGCCAGCCTGCAAAACAAAAGGTCACTAGTTCAATTCCCATTTGGGGCGCATGCCTGGGTTGTGGGCCAGGTCCCCAGTGCAGAACATTCGAAAGGCAACCACACATGTTTCTCTCCCTCTCTTCCTCCCTCCCTTCCCCTCTGTCTAAAAGTAAATCAATAAAATCTTTAGAACAAAATTAAATGATTCATTGTATATTCTGTGAATTTAATTTAATTTTTTTTTTTAAGAAATGACAGAGCTAGCTAGATGAACACAGAGAAAGGGACTGGAGACGGGGTTAGAGAGAAGAGATTGAGCACTCAGGAAAAGCTGCAGGCCATTACAAGAAATTTATTAGTACTGTTCAGTCAGCGGGTTGCCAGCTAATTTTAATATGGATCTATATACAAAGAAAATGCCTCATTCTACATAATGAATATTTAATCATGCATGGGGAGGGCAATTTCACAGAAGTAATTAAAAGCAGTCTTTTGTTTATTACTCAAAAATGATAGCGACCCGCTGACCAGCGCTGCAGACACAGTGACATATTGAAAACGTTACCTACTGACATATGTTATTAAAGAGGAATTAAGGGTCTCTCTCTTCCCCTCCCCTTATAGAAGCTATCATCCCTAAGCCCTCCTGTCTGCTCACATGCAGAGCATAACTCCAAGGGGAGGTCACCTCCCAGAGGAGGCTGGAGAGCTAAGCCAGCACCCCTTGATGTACAACCTTCCCCAACCCCAGGCCATAAATTGAAACAGATGAGCCGGTTATTGAGAAGACCACAGAGAGGAAATATGCCGCTGTGTGTATTCTCTGTGGGAAGTTCTCCCCACTGCCCTGCCATACCCAGCCAGTTATAAAATCCTGTCAGTTCTCTCCTGCAACCGTTGTCACAGTGCTATTTCCTCCTCTGTCACAATTATTTCCTTGGTTCAGCTCCCCAGTCCTCCCATAGCCTGTCCCTTCCCATTCCAATCTACTGATGAGTCTTCTGGCTCTGTGGAGGAAGGCACTCCTTTGCTTACACGCCTCCTGTGGCTCCCCATTTTCTGTACTTCACCTTACCCTGGGATGAAAGGCTCTCACTATCTGGCCTCAGCTGGCCATTCTGCCTTAAGTTTCTTGGTTACCAACAACAGAAAGTGACCATGGCTAACTTAAGCCAAAAAGAATCTATTAGGAGGATATTGGAGAACCTAAAGAATCAATGGGAAGGCTGAAGAAGCTGGCCAGCAAAGGGCAGAGATAAAGTCATAGATGCCAGGGGGAAGTCCAGCCAGGATGCCACTTTTGGCACCTCTGTCACTGGCCACTCACCACCATCCAACAGCCCTACAAATTCCATGAACAACCTCTAAACGTCCCCGCCTCTGCACTTTGGCCTTCAGACATCCAGTTCCAAGTAGGAGTATGCAACTGACAGAGGCTAGGCTTCCTCTGCAGACTTGCCTCCACCATCCAGGGAGAAGGAAGTCTGACTTTCTTTGCCTCCACAGGGAGAGCCAGAGAGCTCAGTTTCAGACACTGCCTGCCTGTAGCCACACCAACACTTCCTTCACAACCCCTGCCCATCGGGCGTTCTCCCTTTACTCCGACTCTGCTCCTGTATTTTCCCATCCAGAATGCCTCTCCCTCACTTCCTCATAACCAGTTGGATTATCCTTCCAATGACCCAATCAAATGCCATCTCCTCTAGGAAGCCTTCTGTGTTTGCTCCCACCTCCCCCCCATCTGGATACAATGCTATCTGGACCTCCCTGATGGTATGGAGGGCTCTCTAGCAAGTGTTAGAGTTTGTCACACTCCTGGGTAGTGCTCCCCTATGAGACCCTGAGTTCCTACAAGGTAGTGTTTACGACCTCTGTTATCCCCAGAGCCTGGTACAGAGCCAGCCTGATGCAGGCAAAGAAGCCTGATGCAGGACAGAAGCTGGGTCTATAGAAGGAAGCTCTGCCCTGGTTCATGTGTTATGTCAGCCTCCTGGCCACATCAGAGGTCAAACCAAAAATAGCAATGAAACTGGCTGGGTCTCTCCCATCAATACCCTTACTGAGGATTTCCACGGGCATCACTAGATACTGACGCATAATTCTGGGGTGAGGCCAGGAATCTGCATTTTAATCCATAATTTGAATGCAAATGTCCCACAGATCACATTTAAGAAACTTTACTGAGCTGCTTTTTCTGTTTCCACTTTTTGACACTCTCATGCCACCTCCGCCTGCACAGTTTTTCTAGTCTCTTCCCCAGGGACACAGGCACGCAACCTGCACAGTCACACAGAGGCTGGCACTTAGAAGATTCCATGCTTGGTCGAATGTTCTGCTGTCACCATCATGAAATTCTTAAAAATTGTCCTGCATGTTTATCTTGGGATGGGCCCCACAAACTATGTAGCCAGTCCTGGGTGCACGGTATCTGATACACTCACACCTCCAATGGCAGTTTCAGGGTGTTGCTACTCCCATCATGAAGAGAAAGCAGGGAAATGACAATGTTTAACTTAAGTAGCTTCAGACTCTAGTGTGCAAAGAAATTGAGGTCAGCTTCTGCTCACCTGGAAGTCAAAGAACATGTTTGTCCACCCAAGACTAGGGCTGAGCCTGACCATAGGGCTCTTCAAGACGGAGCAATATAAATTGCCTGCACTCATGAGAATCAAATTAACAACACTATCAGTACCTCTTCTAACTCACTTAACAGCCTATTGTTATAAATCAATGAGTTATATCACCCAAGATTTGTGTTAAGGGACAAGAACACAACAGCCTATGTAGGAGAGATGTTGTAATTGATAATAAATTCTTTATACACATATATTTTACTGAGGCATAATTTATATGTAATTAAATGTACAGATTTGAGACAGTTTGATAAATTTTGACCCATATATATGAATTTTCACATATATTAATTCATGTCACCATGACCTTAGTCAAGATAAAGAATATTCCAATACTCTAGAAAGTTCTTTCCTGACCTTTCCTAGTCAACTCTCACCACCATACTGCCTCCAGCAAGCACTGTCCTGATTTCGGTTTCTATAAGTTAATTATGTCTGTTCTAATAGTGCATAAAATGAAAGCATTCAGTATATATTCTTTTGTGACTGGCTTTTTACAGCCAGCAAAACTTCTCTAAGACGTGTGCATGTTGTTATGTGTCAATAGCTCATTCCTTTTTGTTTCTGGGGTAGCATTCTGTAACACGGATGGGTCACAATGCATTCATCTATCCTCTGGTTGATGGTAATTTGGGTTGTCCCCAGTACAGTCCATGGTGAATAAAGCTGCTATGAATATGTTGGTATATGTCTTTACATAAACAAATGTTTCCTTTTCTCTTGGATAACTACCTAAGAGTAAATTGCTGAGTCACGAGGTTTGTGAATGTTTAAGTTTATAAGAAAACACCAATCTGTTTTCCAAAATGGTTCATTCTCACACAAGTAAAGTATGAGGGTTTCAGTTCCTCCACGTCTTCTCCTACACCAAGGTTGTCAATCTTTTACTCATTCTTGTAATCATTTTAATTTCCATTTCTCTAATTAGCAATGATAATGCATGGTTTTTAATGTGCTTATTGGCCATTTGTACATCTCGGTTTGTGAAGTATCTGTGCAGGTCTTTTACCTCCTGCTTTTTAATAAGGTTGCTCATCATTTTATTATTGAATTGGAGGTGCTCTTCATATACTTTGGTATAGGTTCTTTTTCAAATATCTGTATTTTCTCCCTGCCTATGTAGCTTGCCTCTCACTTTCTTAATAATGCCTTTTGAACAGCTAAAGTTTTAAATTTTGATAGAGTCCAAAGTGTCCATTTTTTCTTTTATGATTAGCTTTTTTTGTCCTAAGTAGCTTTTATCCCAAAGTTGTGAAGAATCCCCCCTACCACATTTTCTTCTAGAAGCTTTATAGTTTTAGTTTTTACATTCAAGTCTATAACCCATCTTAAAATCATTTTTGTGTATGATGTGAGGTAGGGATGTCAAGGTTTATTTTTTTCCCTACAGATTTCTAGTTATTCCAACATCATGTGTTGAAAAGCCTATCACTGACCTACTGAATACTTGGTGCCTATAAAAGTCAATTAGCTATATAAGTATGAGTCTATTTCTGGACTCCCTATTCTGCTCGACTGATCTATTTGTCCATCCCTAAACCAAGGGTTTAAAGAAGCCACATTTATCTTGACAGATAGAAGGGATGGAGTCACAGAGATGGGCAGAGAGGCAAGGAGACACAGTGTGGCACAGAGGAGCAGCGGCAGTAACTGAATAGAAGATCCCACAGTCACATATAGTAGATAAAAATCAGGAGGCATACCTTGGGAGCAAGCAATCCCAGCCCCAAGCTGAACCACAGAGCCTAGGGTTCCAGCACCGAGAAGATAAGTCCCCATAACTTCTTGCTGTAAATACTGGGAGGAGTTGGGGCAGCGGAAGAAACTGCTGAATATTCAGGAGACTCAGTTTAAAGGACCCACATGAACTTAGAACATGCGCAAACCCACCCACTCTAGGATTCGCCACCAGGGCAACAGCTGGAAGGGTGCCAGTCACATATGGGAAGTGGGTGAAGTGACTGGAAGTGAGCTAGTGCCAGGCAAACCATCAGAAGCCAGGCAGTGGCATTGCCACTTCTCTGAGCCCTCCCCCCAAGATAGAGACACCAAGTGGGTTGCCCCGCCCTGGTGATTACCTAAGGCTCTGCCTCACACAATTTACGGGTGCCTTTTCTACACTAGGCCATGCTACTAAGAGAAGGAGTCAAAGCTGCTCTATCTAATACACAGAAACAAACACAGGGAGGCTGACAAGTTGGGAAGACAAAGAAATATGACCCAAAGGAAAGAACAGAAAAAGAACTAAGCAAAACAGAGATAGCCAACTTATCAGATGCAGAGCTCAAAATACTGGTGATAAGGATGCTCAGAGAAAACTTTGAGTACTCCAAAAACGTAAGGGAAGAAATGAAGGCCAGACTAAGTAAGTGAAAATAAAAGAAAATCCACAGGGAACCAACAGTGAAGGGAAGAAAGCCAGGATTCAAATCAATGACTTGGAACATAAGAAAGAAATAAACATTCAACAAGAACAGAATAAAAAACAAGAATTCAAAAAATAAGAAGAGTATAAGAAGACTCTGGGACATCTCCAAAAGGGCCAACATCCAAATCACAGGGATGCCAGAAGGAGACAAGGAAGAGCAAGAAATTGAAAACTTATTTGAAAAAATAATGAAAGGAAAGTTCCCTAATTTGGTGAAAGAAATAGACATACAAGTCCAGGAAGCACAGAGAGTCCCAAACAAGTTTGCCCCAAAGAGGACCACACCAAGACACATCATAATTAAAATGCCAAAGGTTGAAGATAAAGACAAAATCTTAAAAGCAGTGAGAGAAAAGCAGAGATTTACCTACAAAGGAGTGCCCATAAGATTCTCAGCTGATTTCTTAAAGAAACTTTGCAGACTAGAAGGGACTGGCAAGAAGTATTCAAAGTGATGAAAAGCAAGGACCTACATCCAAGATTACTCTACCCAGCAAAGCTATCATTTAGAATGGAAGGGCAGATAAAGTGCTTCCCAGACAAGGTAAAACAAAAGGAGTTCATCATCACCAAACCATTATTACATGAAATGTTAAAGGGACTTATTTAAGAAACAGAAGATCAAAACAATGAACATTAAAATGGCAACAAATTCACAACCATCAGCAACTGAATCTCAAAAAAAAACCTAAGCGAATAACCAAAACAGGAACAGAATCATAGATATGGAGATCATTTGGGGGAAGGGGGAGAATGGGGGGAAAGGTGCAGGGATTAAGAAGTGTAAATGGTAGGTACAAAATAGGGGGATGTTAAGAACAGTATAGAAAATGGAGAAGCCAGAGAACTTATATGCATAACCTATGAACATGAGCTAAGGGGAGCATGAGGAGATTTCTGGAGGGCATTTGGGTACTGGTTGGAGGGGGGCCAAGGGGGAAAATTGAGACAACTCTAATAGCATAATCAGTGAAATATATTTTTTAAAAAAGAATGTATATACTAAGTTATGTCACATTGATGATTTCATTTAAAATCACATTATGACCTAATGAGGTAGACATAATTATCCCCAAATAGATGAGGAAACTAAGGCTCAGAGAGGTTGAATGACTTATTCATAGTCACAGAGCTGATAAAAAAATAGGTTGGAATTCAAAACCAGAACCAACTAGATTCAAATCAAGCTCATTCCATGAGCCCTTGTTACGTATTCAGGATCCTAGATTAAGCCTTTTTTTGTCTGCACAAGCCAGGCTTCTCTTCTCCACCCAAATTAGCATTTCAACTGTGCTGTCAATCATTCCGCTCTTTATTTCTCGAGGACCCAGAGTATCAACTCCTTGTGGCCAGGACTCAACTTAGTAGGCTTCATTCCCCCAGCTGTTGCCACTGAACCTGCTGAATGATTGTTTTAAAAACCTGTGCTGAAGATCTGGGAAGATGAACAGAGGGCTTGAGGCTAGGGCTGGGCAATAACTGTCTATAACATAAGCTTTCATTTCATGGGCCCTTACACTTTCTTTTTTTAAGATACATATCTCATTACATTGAGAAACAAAAAGAGAAACACACAGTTGACTTTTATCTGTCATCATAACTGAGTACAGATTCCAACCTTCATTTCAGTCGCCTGCTGACCAATTAAGTCTAACAAGATGCCTTGGATCTGGAGTGGGTCAGGCAAGGGTGAAAAGCCAGGAGTCTAAAGATTCAGTTGTTTGAAAGGAGGTGGGAAGGAAGCACATCTTGCCTGAGCCTCCAAGTTTCAGGGATAAACAGAAAGATTGGTACGGTGCTCACACTCAAAAGAGAGGTGGGAAATGAAACAAACATATCAGCCAGAGGCCAAGGTCACAGTAAAAACCAGGGCACCCTTTAGCATTCCAGAGACAACTTCTAGATCACATGGGGCTTGGTGGCCAGGAGTTGTACCGGAAAAAGCAGCTCTGTGAGCAGCACTGACTATCCAAAGGTCAGGCTGAGATCTCTCCACTCACTTGAACTGTGGTAGCCAGGACAGAACCCTTCTGTACTGTTTCCTCAGATGTGAAATCACCATTGAACATAAAAGATCAGATACAATGTAATCCGAAAGAGCATCTCCTTGGTGCTAACTATATGCTCCACCACATAACTAGCCCTGGGAAATTGGCTTCATGTCTCTGTGCCTTAGTTTCTTTCTCAATAAAATAGGGGTAATGACCAGGTCACAGGGGGATTGTAAGGATCAAAGGAAATTATACACATAAAAGCAGCTTCATTCCCTAAGCTTTCCAATCTTGTCAGTTCCCACCATCAACTCTCTTTTTCTGAAGGAAGTTTCAAGAGTCTGTATCCTTTATAATCAAAGAGGCTGAATAGTATAGAATCATAATGCACTGTACAAAGCTGGGAGTTTTTATCCTGCCATGGAAAACTGACCTTCCATTTAGTCCCAATTACCATCACACAAGGCTGAGAGGCTGAGAGGCCAGGCCAACCGTATCAGAAGCCAGTCGAGGGCTATGAGCATTCTCCAAAGAATTTGCTCCATCACAGTCCTGGGCACTGGGGAAGCCCTCCCGCTGCAGCACTGGGTCCCAGGTGTGGGCCCAGCTGTCCTTCACAACCTGCCATTGGGCCCATGCTTTTTAATTGATGGTGACACCTGACTGCACCAGGCATTCCTGAGTAAAACCTGGTTTTGCACACTAGGAAGTGATGTTTTCTATGTTCTTTCCATTTCTTCACAGGTGGTGCTCAACATAGCACCATCCTTTGGGGCCAAGCAACACACTTGTAGTGAGGGCAATGTGTATGCACCTTACGATCAGCAAAGTGAGCGGTCGTTCCTGACCTACCTCATGCATCTCTCACAAACACCCAAGCTACCCACACACAGGTGTCATTAAGCTGATGATTCACAGGGCCCAAAGTTAAACAGCTAGAAGTCAATGGAATTGTCACTCTATTTCACTTACACCTACACAAACACATGTAACTTTGTCTATCACCTGATCATGTCCTCTGAGGAACATCTACAATAAGGCCAGACCTTCTCTGTGACAGTAACAGAAAGTTCAGTGCTTTTGATTTAAAAAGTATTCAGAGGTTTTGGTCCCAATATGCTTTTTTTTTTAGGAGAGGGGGTGGGACCCCTGGTGTTCAGCTGGGGTTTAAATCCCACCTCCCCAGTCAAGCCATGGGGACAGGAGATCATGGGCTGCTGTGAGAATTAATTGAAACAACCTGATAATGACATACAGAAAGTGCCCAGCAGATGTCATTTCCCTCCCCTACTCCCATTCCATATTGAAACAAGCTGCCTCCAATCTGTCCTAAACTCATTAATCCCCAGGACCTGGTTCAAGGCATCTCTCACAAGAGGCCTTCTTCCTCTGACCATCCCGGTCCACCTGGATTCTTTCCACTTCAGAATTTCTATTGCATTCCTGGTCTGCTACACATGGCTTAGGTGCTTGTTATTTTCCAGGTATGTTTTTGGATTAATAACTAAACCACAAGGGTCCATAAGGATAAGGATGAAGATGACATCTTTTTCTTTAAATAGCCCTTCAGTCAATAGTGCAGAGCTGGGCACATAGTAGGTGCTTAATAAATACATGATTCGGTCTTCCCCCTTTCTTGCCCCTATTGCATTTTTTCAGTTTCTTGAGATATATCACCATTAATCAGATAGTGAATCTAATCAAACTTGGAAGAGCTTTTTAGCGATCACAAATTTGAAGATTATTTTGTACATAGCTTCTCGTAACTTGTGGCAGAGAATGCCAGTTGCCAATCAAAATCCCTGCCCCTTCCTCCAGAGTAATAGGATTGTCCCCCAGCTACAAACCATATTTCCCAGACTCCTCTAGGTGTGGCCATGTGTCCAAGTCCTTGCCAAAGGAATATGAGAGAAGACTCCAAGCCCCGAGCTCTTTCTGTACCCAGGGAGACACCTATTTTTATTTCCTTTAATTTCCTCACATAAACTATCAACAGGAGAATTCCCATGTAAAACCCAAGTGAGCCACCCCACAAAAGAGGAAGCCTTATGACATCAGGCAAGTCACTTTTCTTCTCTGGGCTTCGTTTTCTCACCTGTAAGTAAGATTCTCTTCCAGCTCCAACACTGAATGAGTCTAAACTGGACTTCCGTCTATTCAGCTCCCTCCCGGCCTTTGCCCCTCTCACAGGCCCCGACTAGCCTCCAGGCAGCCTGGGCTAACGGTTTGTCTGAGAAACAGCTGTGCCGAGGTTCCCTTCTCATACATCAAGTACCATTTCTGTCTGACTTTCAAACACCTGCATGCCTCCCCTCATAATGTTTGAATTGCTGAGATGGGGTCCTACTGGATTAGGGTGGACCCTCAGTCCAGCACAACTAATGTTCTTGCAAGAAGAGGAGAGGAGATGCAGAGACAGACACATGGGAGGAGAAGGCAGCCATCGAGGATGGAGACAGAGATTCAAGTGCTTTAGCTGCAGGCCCAAGGAATGCCAAGCGTCATCAGCAAACATCAGAACCTAAGAGAAAGGTGAGGAACAGAGTCTTGCCTAGATCTTCAGAGAAAGTACAGCACTACCAACAGACTTGATTTTGCAGTCTTGGCCTCCAAAACCGTGAGAGAATACATTTCTGTTGTTTTGAGCCACCCTAGTTTGTGGAGCTTTGTTACAGCAGCCACAGGAAACTAGCGCGCTCCTATAGGAAGCCTCTTCTTAGATGGCATTGCTTGGCCAAAAAGATTTTTTCCATAACATGGCTCAGGTAGCACTTGGTTGTCTTTAACTTTATTTGAAACAATTTTGTTAGATTGTATTGTGACAGCTGTCATATCAGCATGCATATAAAGAAAACATAAAAATGGGTGAATTTTCGTATAGCCATTTTAATACTATTTTACCATTTCATAAAAGGTAAAAATGCAACTGAAGCACACAAAAAAGGTTTGTTCAGTGTATGGAGATGGTGCTGTGACTAATCAAACATGTCAAAAGTGGTTTGAGAAGTTTTGTGCTGGAGATTTTTTGCTGGACAATGCTCCAGGGTCCTGTAGACCAGTTGAATTTGATGAAAATCAAACCAAGACATCAGTTGAGAACAATCAGTGTTCTACCATGTGGGAGATAGCCAACATACTCAAAATATCCAATACAATAAAGCTATTCATGAAAATGAAAATGTGTCTTTTATTTTACAGAAAAAAAACTAAACAGACTTGTTGGCCAGCCCAATATTTCCTAAGACCTTATCTCTCCAGCCCCCAGATAAAGGATTCCAGCAGAGCTGACCAAATAGGCATTAAAAAAAGACAGAGATAATAGACAGAACTAGGGCAGTGGGTTGGAGACAGTGACCAGGGGCTGGAGAAGCTGGTTGGGCCGATAGTTCACGGAGTCAGATGCAAAGGGTCAGCCACAGGTTTGACTGCAGCAGGAGACCAGGACCCTAAAAGTATCTCATTGTGCTTGGTGAGCCACTGAGTCCCCCCTGGGGACCAGTCTCTAAGGGGGCTCTGGGCCAAGCCCCAAGATCAAGCCACTTTCTGTGTTAACTGGAGCCGACTTAGTCCCCAGAGGTTTAGCCATCTGAGGTCTGGGAGCATAGTGACCAGGGCACCTGAAGCCCCGGTAGAAGTCCACACGTCTGCTCATCCAGAGCCCAGGGAGCCTTTGGATGGAACGGTAGTTCCATCAAGCCAGCACGAGCCAGGGGTGCTATACGGCTGATATTTCCACTCCCAGCTCTTCTAACAAATCAGACTGAACAAAATTGAGGTCTGTGAACAAAGAAAGACGCACAGCCACCTGAGACAGAAAAGGACTTTAACGTGTAACCTAAAGTGCTCAGGGCAGGAAAGGGGTCATCACTCCTCCCCAGCAAGGTCTGCCCTCAGCCCAGTGGTCCCCATGATGAAGATAAAAGGGACCGACTCAATTATCTCAAAGGCCTTTTCTCCTCAATTTTCTCTAACTACACTTACTTGTACCCTGCCAGGGGCCTTGCACTCGATGCTCCTTTCTGGTTTCCTAGCCCTCCATCCATGGGATGCAGACCTCCCAGCCTTGAACCCATCATTAAAACTGCCATGTCTCTGCCCCAGCTCAGGTCCTGCTCTGATGCAGAAACTGTGACAGCCAGAAATCCAGCAAATGAATCCAGTCATAAAGAAGCACAGGCAAAGTTCTCTATAAGGTTTTACAACAAAAAGAGGAGTGGACTGCTGGAGAACAGGGGCCATGGCTGCCCTGCTCACTAGTGAATCCTGAACACCAACCTCAGATCCGAGGCCTGGCAGGTGCTCCCTGGATACTTGTTGGATAGATGAATGAATGGCAGTTTCAGTAACTGCAGCAGAATGTGTAAGGCTGGAGTGGGCAGGAACAGAAGAACTTCTTAAACTCCTGAGGACTCAACTCAAACTTTGAAACACTGGCTGTGCTCTGTCCCCAAACCCTCAGATGAGTGCCAAGCCAGGTGATACTTCAGCCTCGTTCCCTCGAACCCCAGTGGCCCACTGCCTCAGAGACTGAGGGATGCTGACCAGTGCCTGAAATCAACCCTGAACAAGTGTGGAGCCTTGCATGGAGTAAAACCATGACAATGAAAGGGATTGGGGGTAAGGAGACTCACGGAAAGGAGAAATCAAAGAGGAACCAGACACAAGCTTATATTTAGCAATAAGCAGGACAGTCAACAGAAAATTAAAAGCAAGTTTCCTTGAAGAAAAAGGAGGAAGAGGAAAAAACTGTCATTGGTTCCCTCCGGTCTGAAGTCACAGCACCTGCCCTCCTCCTCTGCACCCAGAGAAGTGGCCAGAGTCTGGGGGACTGATCTACCAAAACTCTTCCAGGCAGTCCTGAACTGTACACGTGAGCGCACACAGTCCATCTATGTGTGATCTAAAATGCACAAAGCTTCAATATTCAGAGGCCAATGCCTGGGCCCACCTTCCCACCCTTCATCGCGTACTAAACCCTCAGTCACCTGGAAGAAGAATTTTCGGAACAGGTGTGTGAACATCCACTGTGCAGGGATCAGCCTGTGACATGTGGAGCAAATAACTTGTTCTCACAATAACATGTCAAAGTTTGTGAATGGTTTATTTAGTGGTATGAATTGGGGGAAGATTCAAGGTTGTACCCATAGTGTCATCGCTCTCTTAATCCCAGGCGCTCCCTTCTGCTTCCTCACAGGACAGGCAGGGGTGGGGGGTGGCAGCGCACTGGGAATGCGCTTTTCTCACAGGGGTGGGCAGCCCTCCTCAGCCACAGGTGCACAGCAGAAGAAGTCTCTGGTCTGGAACGTAGACCCCAGAAGTCAGGCAGAACTTGAAGACACATCTCAGAGATGGGATTGTATGGGATTTGGCCTGTCAGCAACCAGCCGTACCTGAGTCTGTACCTGGGGCCTCTGTACATGCTGGTGAAATCAGATGGTCCAAATGGGAGAGGGAGAGAAAGTCTGAGTCAGAGGGAGACAGAAACTAGGAAGAGACAGAGGGACAGAGCGAGTGGAAAAGTCCACCCGGGTCCCCACTAGCATCGGGCCTAATGAAGCCATTCATTCTTGTGTTTTGTGACACACCCCTCTGTCTCCCAATCAACTCACCTTTTTGCTTAAGCTGGTTTAACTAGGATCCTGTTACTTGCACACAAAAATATGGGCCTTGGGCATGACCCATTCCTCAGCTACCTAGGCAGAAAGACTCAGGGGATCTCCCAGAGAGGCCATGGGGAGGTAGAGAGAAGGTGAGGAGCCTGCAGAGCTGCCCAGTGGCTTCCCAGCTGTGCCCCTTGGAACTGTAAATGCTCTACAATGGACGCCAAGGGCCAGCCCATTTTCTGCTCTGGCTAAATTTGGTTTGGACAAAAGTGTTTACTTCTTTTGAAATCCACTGGGCATAGCACAAGGCACTGGCATGAAGTGGAAACTGAATAATCTCTAGCTGCTTTACTTTCTCATTCATTCCACCTTAATAAAGAGACATTCCAGCTGCTTATCATTTTAAGCTGAGTCAGCCAGGTTCCACCGAAGGGCCATGGTGGTGCACATCTCCAGGAGATGCCACCCAGTGCCATGGTCTTCAGGGGGTGCCCTGGGATTGACAGTGTTGGGTGCAGCCCTGGAGTTGCCTCTTTCTTGTCTGCTCACCTGGACGTTCTGGGGATCCTTACTGGGTGAGCACTGAGATGGGAGTCTTGGACCTCTCCAGTGAGACTTGGCCCCTCTTCCCCTGGGGAATGGAGACAAGGAGAAGCAGGTGCTGACCCTAACAAGTCCCCTCCCAATAAGTAGGGGAAGGAAGTTTAGAGACTTTGCAAATGGAAACCTAGGCACAGCAGAAGACCTCATCGTCGGCCTTGGGCACAGAACGAGGAAAAATAAATGCTCTTCATGAGATGAAAACCCTCACCATGGAGAGAGATTCCTGCTGGATGCTGTGAGACAATGTGAGCTGTACAATGTGAGCACTACAGAGACTGAGGGCTTTCTGTCCAAGAAAGAACTTTCAGAGACCTGCCACTCAAGTGCCCATTTTGCAGGACAGGAGGCTGGAGATTCTAGGCAGGTGGACCTGTGCAAGGCCACACAATGAGTAAACTTGCTGTCCGACTCCTCCCTTGGCATAATGTCCCCTAAAGAGCCAGCTGGGTCCTTTCCTAGGTCACTGAGCCAAGTGTCCAAGGACTCAAGCCCCTTCTTTCAAAGGGTGGCAGGGCACTCTCTGCACCCTTTCTTGTTCTTTCTCCGGCTTAAGGAATTTGTGGTAGGATGGCAGAACCTGGTCTAGGACTTGGCAGCCAGTCTGTCCCCACACAGCATTGTGGGGCATTAGAAAGAGCACTGGAATTGGTGTCCAAAAGCTATTTTTGACTTGACTCCAGCATGTGGCCTCAGATGTCACTGAACCTCTGGTTGTCAGTCTCTTCATCTGTGCAATGGGATAATGCCGTCTGTCCTGCTGTTTCTCAGGCCATGAGGAATAAACAGGATGGAGTCTGGGACCACTTCAATGAGCCAGGAAAGCCACTCTGCTCCCAGGGATGGAGGATTATTCCGACCACTCCAGCAGAAACTTCAGCCTCACCTCCTGACACGGCACCACACTGACCTCTCCTGGAATCCACCTAAAACAACTGCCTTTCCATAGCACCTGGGTCAGGTCCTATGCAACACAATTCCTGACACCCCATCTCATTTTTATGGGAAAGCGAGGGTCAGAAGCCATCTCAGTGGAGGCCTCTGAACACGGTAACCCACGCCGCCAGGAACTCACAAAACATGGCCTAGGTACCTCTGCACTATTATCAAGGTTTCGAAAAAATCTGATGAAAGATGTTTCCCCAGGTAAATTCAAGGACCAATTTCTTTGCTTTAGACCAGAATGTTCTTTCAGTGTACAACGGTAATACCCATCATTTCATGTCAGTCAGAAGCTCTGGTCGGTAACACAGATGTTTCTGGTTAATATAAATAGGTACCCTAATTCACTGTTTTTTAATAAGTGAGGTTTATTTGATAGGAGGTCTTTTTCAAGAGTCACCATCCCCAGCAATGCTACTTTCAGGAAGTTCTACTAAGTGAAAGCATGCAATGGGCAAGGCTACCTACTGATACAAGTTTGTTTTAAGTCCAAAAATTGGTGAAGGTTATGGTGTATTTCAATGATGGGATTATATGCACTCACTAAAAATCACTTTGTAGAAGAGTATTCAGTAACACTGAGAAATATTATTTGAGCATATTGTTGAGCAGAGAAAAGGGGGTACAAAATAGTACATATAATTCCAATTTGTACAGTAAGAAGAAAGAGTATATAAACCGATGTTAAAAGCAGTAACTCTAGAGAGTGAGACCTAAAGGGACACCTACTTATTGTTTTCTGTACTTTTGAAGTTTTCTATAAAGAATATGTATGGTTTTTATAATTGGGGGAAAGGCAGTGTATGTTGCCTGGGGAATCTCTGTGAGAACGAAGTGTCTAAGAGGGTCTTGGAAATTGAGCATTCGAAGAGACCCCAAGGGCAGCACTAGCAAGCCCTCCTACCAACTTGTAACATAACAACTGGTTCCCCAAGCTTTCATACCTCCACTTGTCAACATATCAAGCTGACACATCAATCATTGGTGGAGATGGGGATTCCTGGTATCTCTTACACACTTTGTAAAATACTTTGACTTTATCCTTTCAAGTTAAACATTCACACACCTACAACTCAACAGTGAACACGTGCCCCTCAGTAGACATTGCAAGAATGGTCATAACAGCACCGCTCACAATAATAACAAGGCCCTGGAAACATTCACTCTCTTCATCAACAGGAGGACAAGGAAATAACCCATGGTCTGTTCCCAGAATGTACAACAGTCAAATTAGGTTAAACTGCATTGCAGGTGGAGAAGATGAAGACAGTCCTGAGCACGCAAGGCAGTGATGATCGCAGGACAGTGGGAATGTACTTAATGTCCCTAAAGTATACACTCAAAATGGTTAAGGTGGTTCATTTTACATTACGTATATGTTACCATAATAAAATACAAATTTCACTACAGTGAACTTGGTATGGATGTAACTTAGTTATGATAATATTAAGTAAAGAAAATTTTTTCCAGAGATGACACACAGCATGATGTTCTTTTTATAAAGATAAAACAACCAAAGTTTAAAATATGCTTCTTGAGAAGACATATAAATACAATAAAACTATGTAATAAGCAAAACGAGCAAATGATTAACATAGAACTCAAAGTCACAGTCACTTGGATTGGGGAAGGGTCACCGCATAGTTTTATGTGTGCTATGATTAAGGTCCTGTCTTTTGTTGTGGGGTGGAGTCACGGGTGCTTGTTATATTTAAAAATGAAAGAAATAGAAGGGAGGAAGAAGAAAAGGAAAAGAGGGAGGAGGGAGGGAGGGATAGAAGGCAAAAGCAGGGGGAGAAGGGACCCTCCATGTGCCAAACATGAGAGTATGTCATGCAGCAAGGGCTTCGATGTATCCGACTGTGGTCCCTGAGTCCTTTAAAAAATGCTGAACTGAACAATGTATACTAATGACACATCAGCAAGTGAAAACCATTTATAAAAAGTAAGTGGGTGAGTAACACAACATTGAGGATAGTGGTTGTTCTGGGGCTTCCCTGATTCTGGCACTCGGTTTCTTAAACGTGGTCATTCATTTTATAGTTATTCCTAAAGCATACCCACACTTTATATGCACTCTTTTATGTGTGTAATTTATTTCACAATTAAAAAGTAAGAGAGAAGAAGAGAAGCATAAACTAAATAAAGTGCAAAGAAACAATAGAAATAAGTCTTAGTATTCTCTAAAAACTAATAAATAATCGAAGTTCTAGCAAGATTGATCAAAAAAGAAAGAAGGCCCATATATTCAAAGTGAACATGAGGATGCAACGCTAGATACAGCAGAGATTTGTAAACTCTTAAGGGAATACCATGACCAAATCTACGCCAATAAATTCTAAAACAAGAAATGACCTAGAAAAATGTGTAACATGATATTAAAATGGGACTTTCTCATCTCAGCTTCAGCTGAGGCTCCACAGACCAAGAAAAAGACACAACGGCCAAATGTTGCCATTTCTAACCAAGATGCCAAACCACCTCTCCTCCACAAGGTAAGCTAAGGTTCTGTGAAACCAGCTCTGCCAGCTCTGGCCTTCGCCAGTTCTAGCTGCTACAAGGGTCCAAATTAGAGAGGACAGGAAGAAAGGAGAATGACTTTGGAGGCGGCAGGGTAAGCAGGCGCTTCCCCTTTACCTCCAACCAAGTGAGATGGGCTTGAGGAGGACCATTCAGGGAGCTTGAGGGTCCCCAGGATTGATGGCCTTAAAGGCTCACACATAACTGAAAAAATCTAAAGACAAGTCACAGCAAGCTGCCAATGTGCAGAGTGGAGAGTAAGGGCTGCCTGAGGGGAATGGCACTCTGTTGACATTGAGCAAGGAAGTACGTGTTTACCAAAGGCAAGAGGGAAGGGGACAAGGGGAAGGGAGTCCTCCCTTTGCTGGAAAGAACCAAACTAAGGGGGTCTGACAAGAAAGAAGAGATAGCCAGCTGGAGTCAAGCCGTCATCATGCTGTAAGGCATTGCAGCTGGAGGTCCCAATGGAGTGAATGGAGATGGGAGAAATCAACAAAATGCCAAGAAGAGAAAGAACTTTAGATCTCTACAAGCCCAGAGAGCACCAACCCTAGAGAGCTCAGTTGGTTGGAGTGTTGTCCCATAAACCAAGAGGTCACAGGTTTGACTCCTGGAGGGCACACACCAAGGTTGCAGGTTTGGTCTCCAGCTGGGGTGCATTCGAGAGGCAATTGATTGCTGTTTATCTCTCACATTGATGTTTCTCTCTCTCAGTCTCTCTCTCTCCCAATCCCTGCCTCTCTATCAAAAATCAACATATCCTCAGGTGATGATTTAAAAAATGGCTTAATATCACTTGTAATGAAGGAAACAAAAGAGAGATTCCATTTCACACTGATCAGATTGGCGAAATCAAGTTTGACAACAGCCTTGTAAGCAATGGCAAAAAGGGAATGCCTATGCTGATTGACAGGAGAGTGTGTTGGTACAATCATTTTGAGGAGAAATTTTAAAATATCTAGTAGATTTGAAGATGATGGAACCTCACAATACAGCAAAACCACTTCTAAGTTACCACTCTAAAGAGAGTTTCTGGTGCACAGAGAAACAGTTACAAAGATGTTTATTGCAGTCCTGCTTGTAATAGTAAGAAAGTGGAAATAGCCATCATTAGGAAAATAGGCACCAAAAAAATGTGACTTATTCACCAAGGGAAATATCATACAGCAGTTAAAATGAACCAGATGCACATATATTACCTCTCACATTTGCTCATGACATTTTATAAATTCCACCTCCTTGGTGTCTATAGAATCTATGCTCCTTTCCATCGGCCTCAACAATTCCCTGCCCTCTGTTTTGCCTGGATGGTGTAATGAACACCTAACTGGCCTCCTCACTCCATATTGGCCCCTGGGAGCCACTCAGCAGCCAACAGCATCTTTCTAAGCTACATACCGAACATTGTCACTTGACTGCTTAAAGCCCTACAATGACTGTGGCCTACCAGATAAAGCCCAAGGGCTCTGAGCAGAACCCACAAAAGTCCCACCAACCCTTCCAATCCAGCCTCATGAGGTCGTTCATGGTTCAACAGACATGCCCGCTCTCTGCCACCATGCCTTGATCATGTAATTTGCTTTCTCTGTTCAGAGTAAACTTTCCTTTACTCAGGCTCCTCCCACCTGCACTGATCCACCTGGCAAACACGATCAGTCTGCAAGTGTCCAGGCTCAAAGCTCAGCATGAATCTCTGTGAAGAATTTGCCACTCTTTCTGGGCAATGCCGAGACACGGGCATCACCAAGGCATGGGCATCTGTCAGGACAACTTGCACAAGCACCACAAGACCAAGGCCAAGAGAAAGCCCCACCACAGGAAGTGAAAATATGAGCTGGGACCACTATGGCCAACACTAAAAGTGGCCCCTGCTGAATACACACAGGCAACAAGAAGTACCATGCCTTTGGGCGGGACATGGGCACTGTCTCCTGGGGCTCTGAGTGTTGTATGCACAAAACAAGGATTAATGTTCTCTACCATGCACCCAGCAACAGACTGGTCTGCTCCAAGATCCCAGGAAAAAACTGCACTGTGCTCACTGCCGGCATACAGTACAGACAGTGGTATGAGTCCTACTAGGCAGTCCCACTTGTGTCTCTGGGCCACAACACGGGAGCCAAGCTGATTGCTGAGGACGAAAAATTTTAAACAAAAAAAATTTTGAAGAAAATTCAGAAGAAATATGATGAAAGGACTTCCGGCCAAGATGGAGGTGTAGGTAGATACACTTTGCCTCCTTGCACAACCAAAGGGAGGACAACAACAAATTAAAAAACCAGAAATAACCAGAATTGCCAGAAAATTGAACTGCATGGAAATCCAACAACCAAGGAGTCAAAGAAGAAACATTCATTCAGACAAGTAGGAGGAGCAGAGACAGGCAGCTAGAGTGGAGAGGACTCATGGCAAGGCGGCAGCTGCAGGACCAGGCAGGCAAGGTAGCAGCTGGCAAATTGGGCTATCCCACATTTGTGTGGGGATAACCAGGAAGAACAACTGGAGAGAGACAGACCACACAACCCAAGGTTCCACTGCAGGGAAATAAAGCCTCAAAACCTCTGGCTATAAAAACCCATGGGGGTTATGGCAGTGGGAGAAACTCTCAGCCTCATAGGAGAGTTCATTGGAGAGACCTACAGGGTCCTAGAATGTACACAAACCCACCCACCCAGGAAGCAGCACTAGAAGGGCCTAATTTGCTTGTGGGTGACAGAGGAAGTGACTGAGAGCCCACAGAAAGCCAACCAAGCAGCATTGTTCTCTCTCAGAACCCCCCCAACATAAAGTGCTACAAGACAGTGACCTGGATTGCCCCACCCCGACAAATACCTAAGGCTCCACCCCTAACAGCATAACAGGCACATAATAATTACTTTACCCAAGATTAATGGTAAGGAGAGAATCTTAAAAGCAGCAAGAGAAAAGGAGATAATTACCTACAAAGGAGTTCCCATAAGACTGTCACCTGATTTCTCAAAAGAAATCTTAAAGGCAAGAAGGGGCTGGAAAGAAGTATTCCAAGTCATAAAAGGCAAGGACCTACATCCAAGATTGCTCTATCCAGCAAAGCTTTCATTTAGAATGGAAGGGCAGATTAAGTGCTTCCTAGATAAGGTCAAGTTAAAGGAGTTCACCACCAAGCCTTTATTTTATGAAATGTTCAAGAGACTTATGTAAGAAAAAGAAGATGATCAAAACTATGAACAGTAAAATGACAACAAATTCACAACTATCAATAGCTGAGCCTAAAAAGGCAACAAAAATAAAAACTAAGCAAAGAACTAGAACAGGAACAGAATCACAGAAATGGAGATCACATGAAGGGTTATCAGTGGGGAGGGGTAGGGGGAACGAACGGGGGACAAGGTACAGGGAATAAGTAGCATAAATGGTAGGTACAAATAGATGGGGAGGTTAGGAATAGTATAGGAAATAGACAAGCCAAAGAACTTATATGTATGACCCAGGGACATGAATGGGGACAGAGATGCTGATGGGAGGGGGGGATTCAGGGCAGAGGGGAATAAAGGGGGGGAAATGGGACAATTGTGATAGATTAATCAATAAAATCTATTAAAAAAAAGAAATATAGTAAAAGAAAAAGAATGCCAAAATCAACAGTCTTCTAGAGGAATAGCTCCAGGAGGGCAAGCTTCTTTCAAGTTTCACTCCAAGAACTGGGCAATGTGGCTGCTCAGAAGGCTATATTCTGGAAGGCAAGAAGCTATAGTTCTAGCTGATAACATCAAGGCCTAGGGGGAAAAAAAACTTGAATCGGCCAAGTGCCCACACACACCCAAAGTCAGCTCTCCCCACTCCTTTGCTTTCTCCTGTGATCCCTCTGGCCACAGCCCGAGCCACAAGACCAGGTTCTCTCCCCAAGTGGGAACCAAGGCAAGTTATTTCCCACTCAGAGATGATGCCTAGCCCTGCACAACAGCACTGATCCTTCCTGCCAGCTTTGCATGTAGGCTGGAGCACGCCGGATACTCCGGACAGGGTGAGAGGCCAGTTCTTTCTCCTAGACACTGCTCCTTTCCAGCCTTGTCAAACTGCATCACTTTCAGTGGCTGTTTCCCTACTCTCTTCCTCCACAACCCTACATTGAGTTCACACTCTGGAACAAGCATGAAGACTCACCAGTTGAGCCCAAAGATCCAGGCTCCAGACTGGGGGCTTCATGGAGAGAGAACTTCAGTACTAGAGAATCACACTCAACCACACCTCAAGATTGAGCAGATGCTCAAAGCCAAACTCTCCTATCCTTCTCCACTTTCCCGCACACATGGCCCAGAAGACCAGCCAAGGAGGAGGAGAAGGAGCCTGGACTGCACAGGAAGGACAACCAGAAGAGCAAGTCTGGATGCAGGCAGGAAGAAGGAGCAGTGTCAAATGCTGCCGCATGTTCTCATAGGATGGGTCTGTCTGGAAGACAACACCTGTCCCAGTCGCGAATAATGAGTCAGTAGTTTATCACCCCCGATCCTGCCCAAGTGGCATCAGGGCAATAACCTCGTAAAACCTTTTTTTAAAATCTTTAGGAGGACACCTCCTTTCTGTAGGAGGTCAATCCTATGAAGTGGAAAGTCTTTGCCAGGTTTGGGTGTGTGCATATTAGAACATCTGAGTACGGAATTGCTCTGCCAAATAGAAGAAAAAGAATTTAGACATCCAGGGGAGGGAAGGGGAGAGCTTCAGGAAAGTAATGGAGAGGGAGAGACCAGTAAGGGGGAGAAGCTTGGGCAGCTGGGGGTAAGGTATGAGTCAGAATGCAGAAAGAAAGACTGCATGTGCTGGATAGTGCTCAGTGTGGCCCCTCCCCAGATGGTGGAAGTGTGGGCCATGTTCAAGAATCTTTGTTTCCATGGACCTCTCGGGTATGGAGATGGAGTGACGGTTTATGTGGAGGTGAAAGAAAGAGAGGGTTCCTGGATCTGCACCTTGAGAGTTTGGGCTCCCTTGGGGATCCACAGAATTTAGAGAGGCAGAGGGAGCTTCAGAATGGGGATTCGGGACATTCTGATCTAGATCTTAAGCACATCCAGCTGACATCTGGATCTCTCTTGTTAACGGCAAGATATCTAATAAGCTTAAAAAAACTATTCACCTTTCCAAAGTACATCCAAGCCCTCTGTATATTATTTCATAAAAATAAACAGAGAAGTGTACACATCTACCACGTTAGGTGTGGTGTTTAACACTCCTTCCCTGGGCTTGGCCAGCCAGACTACAGTCAGAGCCAAAGATGGACCACACAGCTAAGGCTTATTTTCTTTGCCCCCAGATTTGGGCCTTTTCCCCAAAGTACCACAGCTGCTTACAGGTTTGACTGGAGCCAATTTGGGTTTGAAGGCAATTTATTAAAATATGTCCTGGGAATCAGAACAGGAGACAAGGAGGCCTTGTTTTCTAAGTGAATGTCTCAGGACTATGAGCTCCAAGCAAACATATTCCTGAATCTTTACCACCACATTTAAAACCAGACAAGAGCCCTGACTGGTGTGGCTCAGTGGGTTGGACATCATCTCACAAACCAAAAGGTCACTGGTTTGATTCCTGGTCAGGGCACACACAAATAATCAATGCTTCTCTGGAACATTGATGTTTCTCTCCCTCTTTTTCTCTCCCTTCCCCCTCTCCCTAAAAAAATTAATAAAATCTTTAAAAAACAGAATAGAAAATTTAAACATGGGCTGTTTCTCTCTATAGGTAAAAGAACCACAGGATGTTAGGGGTGCTGGAGATGGACTGTTTGTCTGCCCGGATGCCTGGCAGCCTGTCTGAATCCTCTGCCTTGCACCTTTAGAGTGACATAGGCAAAGAAGTGATGTGTCCTTTTTTCCCTCCTTCAATATCTGAGTGAATCCTGTTTCTAATTCTTTTTTCACCCATTTCCCACCCTCCCCATTGGCAACCGTCAGCTTGTTCTCTATATCTATGGGTATGTTTCTGTTTTGTTTGTTCATTTGTTTTATTTTTGAGATGCCTCATACAAGTGAAGCCTATGGTATTTGTCTTTCTCTGACATTTAGCATAATTCCCTCTAGCTCCATCCATGTTGTCACTAAAGGCAAGATTTCGCTCTTTTTTATTGCTAAGTAATATTCCATTGTGTATGTATTTATATGCCATATTCTTTATCTATTCATCTATTGAAGAACACCCAGGTTGCTTCCATATCTTGACTATTGCTAATATTACTGCCGTGAACACAGGGATGCATATATCTTTTCAAATTAGTGTTTTGTTTTCTTCAGATAAATACCCAGAATCGGAATCGCTGGGTCACAAGGCAGTTCAAGTTTTAGTTCTTTGAGAAACCTCCATCCTGTTTTCCACAGTGGCAGCAGAAATTTACAATCTGACCAGCAGTGCAAAAAAGTTCCCTTTTCTCCACATCCTCTCCAACACTTGTTTATTAATTCATTGATGATCCCGTTCCGACCTGTGGAAGTGATATCTCTTTATAGTTTGATTTGCATTTTCCTGATGATTAGTAGTGTGAAGCACTTTGTCATGTCTATTGGCCATCTATCTGTATGCCCTCTTTGGACAAATGTCTACTCAGATCCTCTGCCTATTTTTTAATTGGACTGTTTGTTTTCTTGGTGTTAAGTTGTATGAATTCCTTATGTATTATGGATACTAACCCCTTATCAGATATACAAGGGGGACCCCCCAAAAAAGAATTATCTTCTAGAGGGTGGGCCCCGTGTAGTACAGGCTTCCCCTCGCCACAGGGGAGTGTTTTAGGAGCCCATCTGTACCAGTGTGCCAGCTGGTGTTGTTGTGAGAGGCTGTTTGGCTTCAGTGAATTTTTTTGGAAAACTCTTTCAATGTGTTTGCCCATTTATGATGGGTGATTTACAACCACACCTGCCCACACCAAGCTGAGTGTTCAGCACTTTTTGACCAAAAACAGCATGACTCCTGTACCCCACCCTCCCTATCCACCTGATTTCACCCTGAGTGACTTTTTTTTGTTATTTCCCCAGATGAAAGTAGGTAAATGGTATGCCCATGTGGAAAAGGTGAAACAAAAAACAGCAGAAGCACTAAAAGGCATTGAAACTGATGAGCTCAAAAACTGTTTCTGAGCAGCAGGGAAAAAGTCTCAATAAGTGTTGCGTCAGATGGAGAGCACTCTGATGGTGACTGAAATTTAAACATGTAAGGACACATACACAATTTTTTATAAATAAATGGCATTTTTTAGCTGTTCCCCCCCATATAATTTGTGAGTCTCTTTTAGGTTGTCTTTTTCACTATGTTGATGCTCTCTTTTGCTGTGGAAAAATGCTGTAGTTTGACGCAGCCCCATTTGGGTTCTTTGCTGATGTCATTGTTGCTGTCCTTGCCGGAGGAGCCACGTCCAAAAACATACCGCAAACAGCAAAGTCAAGGAGTTGACGGCCTATGTTTGCGTCTAGGAGTTTTATGGTTTCAGGTTTTACATTTTAAGTCTTCAATTCATTTTGAGTTTGTTTGTGTGTATGGTATAAGAAAATGGTCCATTTTCGATTTTTTGCATGTATCTGTCCAGTTTTCCCAACACAACTTTTTGAAGAGACTGTCTTTACTCCATTAAATGTCCTTGCCCTCATGGTCATGGACTAATTGACCAAATATGTGAGGATTTATTTCTGGGCTTTCTATTCTTATTTCATTGGTAGATAGAGATAGAGATACAGATGAAGAGATAGATATAGATGATATAGATATAGATAATACAGAAATAGATAGATAGATATAGATATAGATATAGATATAGATATAGATATAGATATAGATATAGATATAGATATAGATATAGATATAGATATAGATATAGAGATGTAGATAGTTTTTATGCCAGTACCATACTGCTTTATTGCAGTTTTGTGGCGTAGTTTGAAATAAAGTAGTGTGGTACCTCCCACTTTGGTTTTTTTTCATTTTTAAAGGTTTCTTTGCTACTTGATGTCTTTTCTGCTTCCATACGTATTTTAGGCTTAGTTGTCCTAATTCAGAGAAGAATGCCATTGGTAATTTAATAGGGATTGCATTGAATCTGTATATTGTTTAAGGTAGTAAGGACATTTTAACAATATTAATTCTATGTGAGCATTGTTATATCCTTTAATTTGCAGCCTCTTCAATTTCTTTGCTTAATGTTTTATAGTTTTCAGAGTACAAGTCTTTTACCTCTTAGGTTAAATTTATTCCTAGGAATTTTAAGCTTTTTGTTGCAATTGTGAACAGGATTATTTTCTTAATGTAATTTTTGTTATTGGTGTATAGAAACACAACAAATATCTGTATATTGATTTTGTGTCCCACAACCTTACTAAATTTATCAGTTCTAATAGTTTTTTATGGAGTCCTTAGTGTTTCCTATATATAGTATCATGTCATCTGCAAATAGTAAGAGTTTTACTTCCTCCTTTATAACTTGGATGTCTTTTTAAAAATATATTTTATTGATCATGCTGTTACAGTTGTCCCATTTTCCCCCCTTCACTCCCCTCCACCCTAGACACCCCATCCCACCCACATTCCTCCCCTTGGTTCACGTCCATGTGTCATACCTATAAGTTCTTTGGCTTCCACATTTCCTATGCTATTCTTACCCTCCCTCTTTCTAGTTCCTACCTACCATCTACCCTACTTATTCTCCATATGTATTCCCCTTTTCTCCCCCTCCTACTTCCCTGCTGATAACCCTCCATGTATCTCTATTTCTGTGTTTCCATTCCTGTTCTAGTTGTTTGCTTAGTTTGTTTTTGTTTTTGTTTTGGGTGTGGTTGTTAATAATTGTGAGTTTGCTGTCCTATCACTATTTATCTTTTTTATCTTCTTTTTCTTAGATAAGTCCCTTTAATATTTCAGAAAATAAAGGCTTGGTGATGATGAACTCCTTGAACTTGACCTTATCTGAGAAGCACTTTATCTGCCCTTCCATTCTAAATGAAAGCTTTGCTGGATAGAGCAATCTTGGTTGTAGGTCCTTGCCTTTTATGACTTGGAATACTTCTTTCCAGCCCCTTCTTGCCTTTAAGATTTCTTTTGAGAAATCAGCTGACAGTCTGATGGGAACTCTTTTGTAGGTGACTGTCTCCTTATCTCTTGCTGCTTCTAGAATTCTCTCCTTCATTTTAATCTTGGGTAATGTACTTATGTTGTGCCTTGGTGTGTTCCTCCTTGGGTCCAACTTCTTGGGGACTCTCTGAGCTTCCTGGACTTCCTGGAAGTCTATTTCCTTTGCCAGATTGGGGAAGTTCTCCTTCCTTATGTTTTCAAAGAAGTTTTCAATTTCCTGTTTTTCCTCTTCTCCTTCTGGCACCACTAGGATTGGGATATTGGAACGTTTAAAGTTGTCTCCGCCCTGGCTGTCCAACTCTGCCCCTCCTACTGGTCTGGATGGATATTTCTTCTTTAACTCCTTGGTTGTTGGACTTCCATACAGTTTGATTTTCTGTTAGTTCTGGTTGATTTTTGTTTTTAAATTGTTGTTGTCCTTCTTTTGGTTGTGTAAGTGGGCACAATTTGTCTACCTACACCTCCATCTTGGCCAGAAGTCTCTTTTTTAAGTGTTATTTTACTTGTCTAAATCCAATAGCTAGAACTTCTAGTATTATGTTGAATAGAAGTGATGAGAGTGGGCATTCTTGTCATGTTCCTGATCTTAGATCAAAAGATTTCAAACTTTCAACACCGAGTATAATATAAGCTGTAGGTTTGTCATATATAGCCTTTATTATATTGAAGTATGTTCTTTCTATGCCCACTTTGTTAAGAGTTTTGATCTTAATGTTGAATTTTTCAAATGCTTTTTCTGAATCTATTGAGATAATCATGTTATTTTTATCTTTCATTTTGTTAAAAGTGATTTATCGCATTGATTGATTGATTAATTAAACCATCCTTGCATCTTTGGGATAAATCTCACTTGGTCATGGTATATAAAACTTTTAATGTATTGTTGAATCCAATTTGCTAATATGTTTCTTAAAGGAGAAGTTTGTCTTAATGAACAAACTGAACTAACAAGCAAAATAAAGACAGACTCATAGACAGAAAGCAGGTTGACAGCTCTTGGAAGGAGTGTTTAGGGGGTGGAGAGATCAAACAAAAGAGAAAAAGGACTCGTGGACATGAACAACAGGGTGGTATTGCAGGGGAGGGGGGTGGTGGAGGTGGAAGAGGGTATAAGGAGGGTAAATGGTAGTGGAAAAATACAATAAAAGTTTTTTTAAAAGAAATAAACTGGTTTTGTTAAAAAAAGGTTTGTCTTAGCTTCTTCAACAAACACTGTTAATGATTTTTAAATCATTTTTCTTCTTTGATCAGAGAAAAATAATAAGCACTAAATGAATTACATTAAATACTTTGCAAACTTCTAATTTATTTAACTCATCAAGAGTCCATTTCTTCAAGGAATGACTAAATGTCGACAAGCATTGCATTTGAGTTCTGGGTAAGTGAGAGTTTCATTATAGTGTTCTTTCTATTTTTATGTTTGTTTTTAAAATTCTATAATAAAAGTTACAGCTATTATGTACAATTTTTAAAGATATTATTTGTTTTTATAGACAGCAGAATCGAGGGAGAGAAACATCCATGTGAGAGAGAAGCATCGATCAGCTGCCTCTCACATGTATTCTCTCTGGGCACAGAACCTGGAACCTAGGCATGTGCCCCAAGTGGGAACTGAAGAGGTAACCTTTTGTTTTGTGATGATGCCCAACTGAGCTATACTAGTCAGGGCTACATGTACAATTTTTAGGTCTGCTTCTTTACTGTGTCAGAAGTCAGGGCTTCCATCATACAGTTTTGCCTGCTGGTAAAATAAATAAATATCTATATGAATATATATGTCAAATTACCCTCAAGAAGCTTCCATCTATAGATCTGTGTTTGTATCAAAGCTCTTGTTTTAAAGGTAAAACTAAAATTGCCTCATTTTAACTGGAAATTGAGCAGTGCACTTGGAGAAGCTACACAACCCCACCATAAGTTGAGGAAGCATATGATTAGTCTTTGTCACAACTGTTTCACACTTATGTGTGCACACATATTCACACACAAGCACACACACAAAACATTGACAATGTACATTCTGCGTTGGTCACTCACACTTCTAAGCTCGCTGCCTCCCCAGCAGAAGTAGGTGCTCCCATACCACAGCATCCATCCCACTAGTCCACTCTGGCCACATGCTTTTAGAATTCCTTCCAGCTTATCTGTATCCTCAGCTGCTCTCCGAGCTCCTTGCAGGCAAGGACAAGGCTCACCCCTCTCTGTTCTGGGCTGGGACCCTGCTCCACACAGAATAGCCACTCACTAAATGTTAAATGGTTTAAAAGTCAAACTCAGTAGCATTCTGAGCTTGCAGTAGAGAGTGGGGAAAAGACAGGAAAGAAGAGAAGTGACCTGGGAGGCAGAGGAAGATCTGTGCTCTGTATTCAAGCTGCACACTTACTATCCGTGGGGACTCAGTCTCTCCATCAACAACTTGGGAATAATAAACTTTACTTTGCAGAGTTGTGGTAAAGAAGTGAAATGATGGATGTGCAGTGCCTGGCACATAGTAGATATTGAATAAACAGGCTGCTGTGACAAAAACAATGACACTGGGAACAAGATAACACCTGATGCAGAGCTTGGCACAAAAGTAAGTGTTCCAAGCAGGGACGATGAAGAGTTACCGGGCTAAGATTAGCCAAGAAGTTCATGATCTTTTAATAACAGTCAGGGAGGAGAGAGAATCCACAGGCATTTAGTACTTTTATATGTCAAGACTTTAATCCCCATGTCAACCTGTCAAGTGAGTGGTTTTGTGCTCAAGTCTATAGGAGGAAAGGAGGAAGCATTAACACAGGTGGGTGTAGTCACTCACCCAAGTTCTCAGGGGCAGGAACTGGTAGAATTTCTGGCATCTGGGACATGAAGGGTGTCTGGGCTCCCTATTCTCCCATTCTCTTAAATCAAATCAAGTCCTGGAAGCACCTCCTAGCTCACCCTCCCTGGGTCCCCGTCCCTGTGCCTTTGTGTAGCAAACACGATTCCATTCCAGGCTGGCCTAGTTCAAGGCGACGAGGCAGGGCTGTTGCCTAGGAGGCGGACAGAGCCTCCCTGTTCCCTGCCCCCTGCCTGGTCAGAGGACACAACCCAGTCTCTTCTCCGGGCCTTGGTACCCTTCTTGCCTTGGGTTCATCTTTGAGTACTTGACCCTTGGACACCCCACTCTCCCTTTGGACCAGGGACTGAAGAGCTTCGAGGGGCTCAGAAAACAGAGAGGGGTTTTCCCAAAAGGCACCATGAAGCAAAAGAAAAAATAAACCTCAGTAGACATCCCAGTTGCCTATTCACTGGCAGTGGGACACTTGGTCAAGTGAGTTTGCCCTGCTATGCTTCAGTTTCCTGAAAAACGGGAATGGTTTCCACTACAAGGGTCACTGTGAGAGTTGTTAATGTGAGGATGTATAGAAAGTGCCCCACTCACAGCGAGTGCTTGTGAATGTCAGTCTCCTGTTCTGCCTTCCTGTGACACCCCACACTTCCATCCCAGTGGCCTTCGCCATTTGTTTCCAAACACCACCCATATGAGCCTCACAGTTTTCCATGCATTAATTCACTTTCAAAACTCAATCTTATTTCTGCAAATAGAAAACCAGCAGCACTCGGCAAACATTTATCCCCGTGTTCAGTCAATACTTATTAAGTGCTCATCACGTAGTGGGTACAGTTCTGGGTCCGGGGATACAGCAGCATGCCCCCGGGGCACACAGGCAGCGAACAAAGAGAGACTGAGTGTGACATCACTGCACGGCATCAAGGAAAAGAAACTAAGGCACACGGCAGGACTAGAGATGGAAACAGGATGCCCGTTCCACTTCATGGGGCCAGCAGAAGTGACCTTCCCTAATGCTGACGAAGCTTAAACTTCAGGGCTCTTTGGGTGACCAGGTCCCTTTTTGCTTCTCATCCTAAATACTTCCCTATGGAATCTTGTAGCAACAATCCCAGGTTCTTTTTTCTAAAGAGCGTTCTCAAAAATTAGATAAACTTCAGGCCCCACAAAGTCTGGTTCTCTTCCTGGTGGGTCAGGAATGGCCTCTCCAAGAAGGTGACATTTGAAAATGGGCCCAAATAGAAAATAACTATTAAGACAAACAAAACAAAATTCTCGTCCCTGCAGAATCGAGGGATTCTACAAAAGATTGCAATCTATCTGCTTTGCTGAGTGAAAGGCTGCATTTGAAATTTTACCTCAGGCCAGGTCTCCAAAGTGAGTTGAGCCTGAAAGTTTTCGTGTCCCCAGACTTCCTCCCCAACCCCCGCCCCTACTGAGAAGTGAGGCAGAAAGGGCAGGAGGTCCTGGTAGGATAGGAGGCAGCAGCAGGCCTTGGGTCTGGGAAACAACAGGGGGTGCAGACCAGTAGGAGGAGGAACCTAGACAGACAATAGCAGGTGCCGATGAGAAGGTGGCGCTGGTGGAACCCTCATCCACCTGCGGTGGGGATGCGGAGTGTTCCGGTCACTCTGGAACACAGTTTGATAGCTTCCTACAAAGATAAACACACACTTAACACATGACTCAGCAATCCACTCCCAAGTATTTACCCTAGAACATGTACATGATATTCATAGGAGCTTTATTCGTAATACCCCAAAACTGGGGGGGCGGGCAAAAAAGGACAAATGTCCAGTTGCAGGTGAACATATGAACAAATTGTGGTCCACCCAGTGCAGTGAAATAGTCCTCAGTATTACAAAGACACAAACAACTGAGACACCCAACAGTACACGTGAGTCTCACATACATTATGCTGACTTTAAGAAACCAGACACAGAGTTTGCCTGTGGGGTTCAAAATGACATGCTAGCTACACACAGAGAAAGCAGAGATTATGAGGAGGCACAAGAGAACTTCTGGAGATAATGAAATGCATCTTGATTGTGGTACATCTTATTGAACTATATACTTAGAATAAGTGAAATTTTATTATATGTAAAATACAGCTTAAGTTATAGCTTAGTAAAATTGATAGAAAAGTCATGTCACAATGCATGGTCCACTGGAAAGACCCTCCTTGAGCTCGATAATTCACCCCCACTCACTTTACACGTCAGGGGACTGAGGCCCAGAGAGGGTTGTGACATCCCCAAGGTCAGGCAGTCAGTCAGGCCTGCTAACTTGCTGGCTAACTGCAGTTCACTGACCGCTTTCCCAGACTCCTTTAGTGGTCACTGTAGCTTTGTGAGGCAGTAGCAGTCTCATGCCCAGGTCCTCTGCTCTCAAAGCCCAGCTCTTCCCTCCTCTCCACAGTCCTCATCCTTGCAGAGGGGATTGAGCAGAGACCCTTCACTGAAGTCCCAGGACCCAGAGCCCAGCACTGGGGCAGGCAGAGCCCAAGGGAAGGAAGACATGGAGCATTTGTATGTTCTCTGCTGTGGGGCTTCAGGCTGTGGGCTGCAGGCTGCAGGCTGCAGGCTGCAGGCTGGGCAACCACGGCCAGGAGGCACTTTTCCTCCCGGGTGGAACATACCCAGTTGTTCGAAGGAGCAGTGGGGACATAGCTCTGGCTTTGCTCAGAAAGATCCGGTTTCCCCTGGATGCTTTTTCCAGCAAAGCCTGCCAGGAGAGATTAAGATCTCAGAAAGCAACATGATGCTGTCCTGCCAGAGAAGGAGCTCCCTGTGTGATCACAGGCTCCGCTCTCTCTAAAACAGGGGCTGCCATAAACTCTCCCCATCTCCAGCAGCACATGCATAGATGGGCTTTGCTGGCCGCTGGGCCCCAAGCCTCCAGCCTCTCTGCTCAACTGCCACGCCCCTGGCTTGACTGTATTTGTAGGCCCCGTCTGGTCCCCATGCTGAGTTCTGAGAAGAGTGAGTTGGCGTGCTACCAAGAATGTGCTGGCCCTTCCTCCCCAGTGGCAGGGACGGCTTGATCTATTACTTACTTGTTTGGAGTTTGCTTGCTCAAAGGCAAAGTGACTGACCCACCAAACCCGTCCGGTGGCCTGTATTTCCACTGGCAGCTCCAATGCCAGCCCGAGGTCCCGGTGTGGGACCCAGAGCCACCGCCTGGATGCCAAGAGCCTGGGCTCCTGGTCAAGTTCTGTCACAGGTACTGTGTGACCTTCAACAAGCCCCCAAGCCCTTTCATCTGTTCCTTGCAAAGAGGAAAAATAGACGTTCTCCAAGGTCCTTCATTCTTCAACCAGAGGATCATGAAGACCAAGTTCAGATCTGACCCACAGACCACCTCCCCAGCTGACATTCTCCCTTTGCAGGACACATGCATCTTCAGCACAATGTTTTGGGCTGATATTTACGGGGGGTGGGGGGTGGGGGGCGGAATGTATGTGTATGTCTCCAAAATTCCACATATTTTTTTAACGAAACAGGGTGCAGGAAAAGAATCAAGATGTACTCCAAATACCATTAGTAGAAGGTCCAAATCAAGTTGTTTTGAAAAAAACACGAACGTAGTAACAAAGAGGATGCTGCCTCTTGGCTGTAACCGGCACTGAGAAAGGCCAAACTCCTGTGCACAGAGCAGCTAGTTATTAATGTCCATGCTAATTACAGGGTGACCAGGAAGCAAGGCTTTAAGCATCTTACAACCTAACGTGATTGTGTGTTACATATATTAGCTTTATCTATAACTGTTTTAGTTAGACCTAGGAAACTGGTTACAGGATTGGGGTTGACACATAATGATACAATTTTTCCCCTTTAAAAATAATGGAATGACAATAATAAAAGGAAAGGAAAGATGTTCCCAGGAGCATTTTCACAGAACAGCTCATTTTAAGGGACAGCTTACTGGCATCAAGCTGGAGATGCTGTATGATCTCCCCAGTTTATATGGTAGTAGTATTCCTGGGAAATTCAGTGCATATTAAAACCTCACAAACATCTCTGGTGCTTACTATGTAGAGCAGAATTCAGTTTTCAGCTCAGATAATCACCTACATCAATGTCCTGAGAGATATTCTAAAGTCCCGTGGAATGCAAGACAATCCGGTACTGTGAGATGGTCCCAGGCTTTGCAAACTGTCTAGCATCCCTGGCTCCTCACAGGCCTCCCAGAGCCAGCAGCAACCCCTCCACACTGTGACCAGGAATATCCCCCTACCTTTCAAGTGCCCCCTGGGGCTTTCTCAACTTCATCCCAAAAAACCATAGTTACCACATACATGAGGAGGGGTGAACATGGGGCATGGAGTATGGCATTTTTCCTCCATCAAAGGTTTCAGTTCTTCCCATGGGCTTTTTAAAAACTGAGATATAGTTCCCAAACCATGAAGTTCACCCTTTAAAAGAGCATAATCAGTGTCCTTTAGGGTATTCACAAAGTTGTGCAACCACTGTCACTATCTAATTCCAGAATATCTTCACCGCCCCAAAAGAAACCTTGTAGCCTTTCATGGTCACTCCCCATCCTCCTCGCCCTCAGCCCCTGGCAGCCACAAATCTACTTTGCTTCTCTATGGATCTGCCTATTTTAGACACTCGTACAAACAAAATCATACAACATGTGGCCTTGTGTGTCTGGCTTTTTCACTTAATATTTTCAAGGTTCACCTGTGGTGCAGTGTGCATCAGTACTTTATTCCATTTAATTGCTGAATAATATTTCATTTTATATCACAAGTTATTGATTGATCCATCAGTTTGTGGACAAATGAATAATGACTTTTGGGGACTATTATGAGTGATGCTGCTATGAAATTTGTGTCTAGGTTTTTGTATGGGCGTATGTTTTCAGTTTCCTTGGGTATATAAACGAGTTCTTGCTGAGTCAATGGGGACTCTATGCTTACCTTCTTGTGGAACTGCCAAACTGCTTTTCCAAACTGACTGCACCATTTCAAACTCCCACCAGCAATGGATGAAAGTTCTAATTTCTGGACTTCCGGCCAAGATGGAGGTGTAGGTGGAAATACTGTGCCTCCTACACAACCAACTTTAAGGACAACAAAGATTTAGAAACAAAAACACAACCAGAACAGACAGAAAATTGAACTTTACTGAAGTCTGACAATGAACCATTCATCCAGACCGGTAAGAGGGGCGGAGTCGGCGGCCATTGGAGAGGGTTGAGGCAGGAAAAAGCAGTGGATGGCAGACCACGGTGCAGGGAAGAAATGAGCAGACCCAGTGAGGCGCGCAAGGTGGCTGGCAGACCACGGACACACATTCATTAGCAGATAAACCAGGCAAAAAACGGGCAGTGAGACAGACCACGCAACCCAGGGCCCCAGCAACAGGAAATAAAACCTAAAAGCACCGATTGAAAAAACCTGCAGGGGTTGAGGTGCCAAGAGAGACTCCCAACCTCATGGGAGAGTTCACTGGAGACACCCACAGGGTCCTAGAACGTGCACAGGCCCACCCACCCAGGAATCAGCACCAGAAGGGCCCAATTTGCTTGTGGGAAGCAGCAGAGGGGACTGAAATCCAACAGAGAGCAGAGCAAGCTCCATTGTTCCCTCTCTGACCCCACCCCCACATACAGTGTCAACCCAGCAACTGGGATGCCCCGCCCTTGTGAACACCTAAGGCTCCACCACACACACATAACAGGCACAACCAGACCAAAACATTATGGCTCAAACAGAAGAACAAATCAAAGCCCCAGAGCCAATACTTATAAGCAACCAAGAGATAGCTAACCTATCAGATGCACAGTTCAAAACACTGGTGATCAGGATATTCACAGAACTGGTTGATTTTGGATGCAAATTAGAGGAACAGATGAAGGCTACACTAAGTAAAATGAAGCAAAATGCACAGGGAACCAATAGTGATGGAAAGGGAACTGGGACTAAAATCAATCGAGTGGACCAGAAGGAAGAAAGAAACATAAACCAGAACAGAATGAAGAAACAAGAATTTAAAAAAAGGAGGAAAGGCTTAGGAACATCCAGGATATCTTTAAATATTCCAACATCCAAATTATAGGGGTACCAGAAGGGGAAGAGGAAGGGCAATAAGTGGAAAACTTATCTGAATAAAGGAGAACTTCCCCAATCTGTCAAAGAAAATAGACTTCCAGGAAGTCCAGGAAGCTCAGATTGTTCCAAAGAAGGTGGACCCAAGGAGGAACACACCAAGGCACAACATAAGTACATTATCCAAGATTAAAATGAAGGAGAGAATTCTAGAAGCAGCAAGAGATAAAGAGAGTCACCTACAAAGGAGTTCCCATCAGACTGTCAGCTGATTTCTCAAAAGAGACCTTGCAGGCAAGAAGGGGCTGGAAAGAAGTATTCCAAGTCATAAAAGGCAAGGACCTACATCCAAGATTGCTCTATCCTGCAAAGCTTTCATTTAAAATGGAAGGGGAGATAAAGTGCTTCTCAGATGAGGTCAAGTTCAAGGAGTTCATCATCACCAAGCCCTTGTTATGGGAAATGTTAAAGGGACTTACCTAAGAAAAAGAAGATAAAAAATATGAACAGTGAAAAGACAGCAAACTCACAGTTATTAACAACCACACCTAAAACAAAAGCAAACTAAGCAGACAGCTAGATCAGGAGTGGAGCCACAGAAATGGAGATCACATGGAGGGTTAGCAACAGGGGAGTGGGAGGAGGAGGCAGGGGGGAAAAGGTACAGAAAATAAGTAGCATAGACAGTGAGGAGAAAATAGACAGGGGGAGGGCAAGAGTAATGTGGGAAATGTAGAAGCTAAAGAACTTATGACACATGGACATGAACTAAAGGGGGAGAATTTGGGGGGAGGGGGTGTGCAGGGTGGAGGGGAAATGGGACAACTGTAATGGCATAATCAATAAAATATATTTTTTAAAAGGCTCCAATTTCTTCATATCCTTGCCAAGACTTTTTACTGTCTTTTTGATAATAGCCATGCTAGAGGGTATGAGGTGGTATGTTGTTGTGGTTTTGATTTTCAGTTCCCTAATGACCAAGATGTAGAGCATCTTTTCATGAATTTATTGGTCATCTGTATAGCTTCTCTAGATAAATGTCTATTCAAGTCATTTGCCCATTTTTAATTGGGTTATTTGTTTTTCTTTTGTTGAATTGTAAGAGTTCTTTATATATTCTGGATGCAAGTCACTTATCAGACATATGATTTTCAGATTTTCTCCCATTATGTCAGCTGTCTTTGCATTTTCTTGGTGATATCTTTTTAAGCACAAAAATGTTCTGTGTTGATGAAATCCAGTTTATTTTTCTTTGGTTGCTGTATACCATGCACAGTGGTGTTAGCAGCCCTAACCTCACAGAGCAAGGCCAGGGAATAGAGGCTGCTGTGATCTGAATGAAGGCAACATCTAGCTTCAAAGCCTCTTATTGAGAGTCCATAAATAGAGTTTAATTTCTCTGGATAAAATCTCTAGGCCTGCCAAGTTCAAATGCCCTCAGAATGGGTAGCACCAGACCTACCAGTCATTCATACCTGAGGGAAAACTACTCAATTGGACATTTTTCTAAGACCATGCCAGGGTGTAGAGAGAGTGTAGGGACCCTGAACCCCAGGTGGGCACCATGGTGGGGGGCAAGCTGGGCAGTGCAGAAGGCCAAGGTTACTTCTTTGCTGAAGAAAGTCACCACAAGCTGTGTCCTCCCCTTTGGTCTTAGCTGGGAGCCTGCCTATCCATTCCCTTCCTCGGGCTATACTTTTAGCTTTTGTTGCAAAAGCCCTTGATAGAGCATAAATGCATCTACAGGATGGGGACACATTCCCAGGTGGCTGATGCTTTACTAAGAGGAACCTCAGTGCTTATCTCCTGCAAGCCCTCTAGCCAGACATGGAGAAGTCAAGGCCCAGAGAGGACAAGGGACTTAACAGCAAGTCCATAGCAGGGCGGGGTCCACACTACCCTCCTAGTCCCCACTGTCCTCCAGCAAGCATGCTGGCCTGAATGGGATTCTACAGGCAGAAGCCTTGAAGCATGGGCAATTTGCTTAGACAGAAAGAAGCACAGATAGGTTGATGTCCCCAAGAGTACAGTCACCAAAGGGCCATAGCAGGGGCAGAGCAGCACAAAGGCTGGCTCCAGAGGACAGGGGCCTAATCCCCTTGGGACTATGCTGCAAATCACGTATGTCTCAATAGTAATAGCTGCCATTCAGTGAGCCCTCACTAAGTGCCAGTTGCCAAGCTAAGAAATGTACATGCATCATTGCCTTGTTCCTCCCAACAGCCTCAGGAGATGAATGTTAATTTTTTTCAATAAGGCCACTGAGGTACCTCCAGCCTAAGTGACTTGCCCAGGATCATGCAAGGGGAAAAGCTAAGCAGGCTTTCAAATCCAAGTTCACGGACTCCAAGGTCAGTCCTCCCTAATACCCATACTGACTGATTTCTGGAGCACCCTGTAGTTCTCAGCTCTTGGGTAAAGTGTCCCTGGGTGGGCTGCTGGCCTGTTGCCCACCTAATGGAGCTGAGCTTTGCTTAGGAGCAGTCAGAGCCCTGGGTCTGTTCCCCAGGGAAGGTGCCATTCTCCTGTGGTGTCATAGCGACCCCTGCTGCTCACTTCCACTCTCTTCCACTAGATCATTTTACTGCAAGGGGCTGCCTCTGGGGGTTGCCCAAATGATATCTCCCAGTAACACCTTGTCCTCTGGAAAGTCTCCTGAGGTTTGGAGCCAAGCAGAGAGAAAAGTGGAAATGTTTCTGGGCTATGAGGTCTGTCCCTAGGGGCCCCCAAACTCCTCATCTTCCTACCCTCCTGCCACAGAGCAGGAACTCTGGACTTCATGTCAGACCCTGAGGTTCAGCCACCCAACTCCAGTTCTTCATAGCAGTGCACACAGGTGTGACATGAGTCTCGGTTCCCTCACCTGCTAACAGGAGACAAAAGTGCTTACTGCTCTGCAGGGGGATGTCTAAAGTCTAACGTATGACAAGAACTCAGTGAGCTCCTCTCACTCCTGAGCCTGACTTCCTTCATCTGCTTGTGTGTATCGGGTAGCTGGCCTTCACGTGCATTGCCTCACTCAATTGTCACAGTAATGCATGAAGGAGAATAAGAAAATCAAGGCAGAAGTCTCTCGTTCAGAAGTTGTCCCTCCATTTTATAGCCATGAGTCCTTAAGTCTTAACCTTTGTAACCTCATTTTTCTTTATCTGTAAAACCAGATGAAGAATGGTATCATCACTAATGAAAACTGTCACCATTTATTGAGAATTTGTTATGTCATAGTCTGCACTGAATACTTAAAATATTTTGTTTTAATCTACATGGCTAGTGAGCGTTAATATTTCACACACGAGGACACTGGAGAAAGACAAAACAAAAAAAGCAAGGCATGTGCTATTGTTATCTGAGGGTTTGAATGAATAGGCTAGTTGACAGGCTTTCATACAGTGGTGTATCTTGGAGTATTGGGTATCTAGAGTGGCTCATCAGAAAATAAATTACACAAAAAAATATTATTACTTAAAATAACAAGCATAAAGCAATAATAACAGAAAATAAATGCAGACAGTGAAAATTTTCAACTGTGTTTACATAAGTATGGCAGTTTTCAAAAGTAAGTGAAGCGTCATGGCAGTATGGAAAGACCTCTAGGTCTCTGCCCTTGAAGTTACAAGTTGGACGGCTATAAGTCAGCAAAGAATTCCCTGCTCCACTCAGCGAACGCATCTGAGAAAGCCACACTCGGAGAGAGCTGCAGGTGGGTGAATCTGAGGTAGCAGAGGCAGGCGCGATGGAAGGAAAGACAGCCAGGTGTGCAGATGCCGTCCGCACTCCCCAAGGTCCCAGTCCACAGGATAGCTGTGAAGCGTCCGGCTGCAGCCCCCGCAGCTCTTCAGCCTGAGGGGCTGGTACCTACAGAGGCTGCGCTCCAAAGGGTGGCGGAGTCCGGCAAGTCACCATCACCACAGCCGAACTGCCCCTGTGCACGCCCCCCACCCCTGCAACACGCCATCTTGTAGCCCACTTGGCATTACAATCCTAACTCAGCAGATCGTGAAAGTGCAGAAGTGACTTTCCAGCCAAGTGGTCTATACTCTCTGCAGTTAAACCCACTGGAAAGAGCAGGGACCCAAACGGGAACCCTGGCGCGCTAGTGGCTTCTGGCTCCAGGAAAGTAGCGCCAGTGCACACAAGCCAGGAGACCCACAGTCCCTCACGCCTCACCATGGGGGTGGTGCCTAGAGATGGAGGCACCTGGGTAGTAAAGAGAACACTCACCTCCGCAGGAAATACAGAGTTTCCACGCCGAGGTGACAGGACCCAGAGAGATCCGCGAAGTCCAAATAGTGCTGGTAAGAGAAAACAAAAGCTTGAGCTATAGCACCACCTATTGGAAAACAAAAGAAAGATCTCTGCTTATCAACCTGCCAGGGATGTCCAACCTTTTGGCCTTTCTGGGCCACACTGGAAGAAGAAGAGTTGTCTTAGACCAGACAGTAAATACACAAACACTGATGAAAGCTGATGAGCAAAAAAAGAAAGGTTTTAGGTAAATTTACAATTTCGGGTCGAGCCGCATTCACAGCCATCCCGGGTCACGTGCAGCATGAGAGCCAGGGGCTGAACACGCAAGTGCTCAGGCAAAGAAATAATCCATAAAGTACAATTAATAAACAAGGCACGTCAGTAAGAAAATTTTAAATCTCCAGAAAATAAACATAAAGACATTAAAGGCTGTGATTTAAATAACAATGAACGCAATTTTGGAAAAAAAAACATGATACAAGAAAACTCAGAAAACCAGTTCAATGAGCTCAGAAATCAACAAATAATAAAAAGGAAATAAATAAAGAAGTAAAATCAACAAACAAAAGAAGTACTTCACCAAACAAACTGAAACTATAAAAAGAACCAAACAGGAATTCTGGAGCTGAAGAACTCAATAAATGAGAATGGATTTGAGAGCTTAAGAAACAAATCAGACCAGGTGAAGGTAAAAATTAATGACAGTGAAAACAGAAATCTAGAAATGACTTAGGTGGAAGAGAGAAAATTGAAAGTAAAAAAAAAATGAAAGAACTCTATGAGATTTAACATGATTAGAAAGAGCAATATAAAAATAACGAGTATACCAGAAGGGAGAGAGAGAGAAGGAAACAGAGAGCCCAGTTAAACAAAAAAATCTATGACAGCTTCCCAAACCTCTGAAAAGAGCTGGATCCTTAAATCCAAAAAGCTAACACCTAATTATTTCAACGCAAAATTACATTCTCCCAGGTAAGAGCTCTTTTGACATCAAAGCTCTCAAAAGTTAATGACAAAGATGGAATTCTCGCCCTGGCTGGTGTAGCTCAGTGGATTGAGCACAGGCCTGCGAACCAGACACTCACGGTTCGATTCCCAGCCAGGGCACATGCCTGGGTTGCAGGCCGGTTCCCAGCAGGGGACGCATGAAAGGCAACCATACATTGATGTTTCTCTCCCTCTCTCCTTCCCTTCCCCTCTAAAGATAAATAAATAAATAAATCTTTTAAAAAATAAGATAGAATTCTCAAGGCAGCCAAGGAAAGGAAGATGGACACCCCACCAGATTATCATCACCAGATCTTTCAGCAGAAACCCAGTAAGCTAAGAGTGAGGAAAATTAAATATTCAAAATATTGAAAGAGAAATCACCAGCCAAGAACAATATACCCGCCAAAGTTATCCTTTAGATATGATGGGAAAATAAAGGCTATTCCAGACAAACAGAAGCTGTGGAAATTTATCACCAGAAGACCTGCATTATAAGAGATGCTAAAAGAAGCTCCACAACCTGAAACAAAAAACAAAAGGATACAAAACTATGACCAAGTGGACAAATAAACAGATTTAGGAAATTGCAGTTCTTGTTCGGAAAGGGTGTTAAACACTTAAATATAACATAAAGATTAAAGAGGTCAAAGCACTTAAAAAAAGACAATAGCTAGTACAATTTGGAAATGAATGCACAGCATAAACAAGAGTGACTTGTGGCAGCAAAACCATAAAAGACAAGGGGACAAAGAATGAATGGAGATAACATGCAATAAGAAGGAAAAAAGCTATTATTATACATATGAAACCTTCTTTGTAGAGACCCAATGGTAACCACAAAACAAAATTCTGGAACTGAGACATGTAAAATTTAAAAAAGAGAGAAAACAGAAAAAAATTATACCCCACCACCAAACTAAAGCAGCAGAAAGAAACACAAGAGAAAAGAAACAATGCGTATGCAGAGCAACCAGAAAACAAGGAAAATGGCTACAGGAAGTCTTCATATACCAATAATCACCCTAAATATAAAATGGACTGAATTCTCTAATTAAAAGGCAAAGTAGAGGGTTGGATCAAAAAACAAAACCCAACTGTATGCTGCCACCAGGAGACTCAACTGTGAAAAGAAACATAGACTCAAAGTGTATCCAGAGAAAAGGAGTTGTAGCCAAACTTATACCAGGCTAAATAGACTTAAAGATTTTTAAAAAGGTAGTAAGAGACAAATATGGACATTTCATAATGATAAAAGGAATGTAGTGGCCTGCCCAGGAGGGGAGCTGGCCAGTGAGTCTACAGGATCAGAGAGAGCAAGTAACTAAGTAACTGAGGAGTAAGAACAAAGAAATGTGTGTTAACTCCTATCAGCAGTTCCGCTTTCTTGCTTCTGTAAGCTGCTTCCTGCTTTTGTGCCAGAAATAAGGGTCCCAGTGACAGACTGCCCCCCTCACCCTATATAAGCCATTACTACCCACTGATTGGGGCCCAGAATTTAGAGACTGACTCCTCTGGGTCCGCACACGTGAAAATAAACTTCTACTCTGTACACCCGAAAGTGACTGAGTTGTTTTCTGTAACAGGAACAGTACATCAAAAAGACAATATTTTTAATATACATGTGCATCTAACCTGGGAGCACCAAAACATATAAAGCAATTAGTAACAGAACTAAAGAGAGAAATTGGCAGAACACAATTATTCTAGGGGAACTAACTACCCCATTGACAGAAATAGATCATCCAAACAGAAAATCAATAAGGAAATATCAACCTTAACTGACACATTATAACAAATGGACATAGTCAATATTTACAGAAGATTTCATCCCAGAACACCAAAATATACATTCTTCTCTAGTGCACGTGGGGCATTCTCAAGGATAGAGCCTATTCCAGGGCACAAAACTAGTCTCAACAAATATAAGAAGATTGAAATCATGCAAGTGTATTTGCTGACCACAGCCATTTAAAACTGGAAATCAGGTGCAAAAGGAAAGCTGGAAAATCCATAAACATATAGGAGATTTAAAACACATGCTACTGGGTCAAAGAAGAAGTGAAAGAAGAGACAAAATACATAGAGATAAATGAGAATAATCTCTAAAGGCAACTTTGTAACATTATAGGCCTACCTCAAGAAACAAGAGAAATCTCAAATAAACGATCTAACTTTTCACCTTAAAGAACTAGGAAAAGAATAAATGAAGCCCCAAATCAGTAGAAAGAATAAACTTCCACTCCGTACACCCGAAAGTGGCTGAGTTGTTTTCTGTAACAGTACAAGGAATTTTATACCAAATAACTCCAAAATATAAGAAGACATACAATGTACAAGAAATTTTAGATACCAGTAACAAATTAGTACCACCCATGTATAATGCACATTCTTATTTTTCCCTCAAAAATTTGGGCAAAAAAGTGCACATTATACATGGCAAAATATGGTAACAGCTGATGCAGACACCAGCCCACAGTATCTGGGTCATTATGGATAAAATGAGACATTCACACAGACTAACCAAGTCCAGTGGAAGAAAAGGGACAGCATGGCTTTCCTCTCAAGGGGAGCAAAAGCCGAGGCCCTTGCCCTGACTGTCCTTTATTGGGTTTCTGGGCACATTACATGATGGTCCTCATTTACTAGGCACAGGTTGCTTTAGGTGGTTACCTTTTACAGAAAACAAAGGAGCCAATGCTGCTAATCACATCACAGAGAGGGATATTTGCAGCACAGGTTGCTTTAGGTGGTTACCTTTTACAGAAAACAAAGGAGCCAATGCTGCTAATCACATCACAGAGAGGGATATTTGCAAATGAAAAGGTCAAAAGGGGTTGAACCTGTTACACTCATCTTTGGAAGGTTTAACATGGATTTCAGGAAGTTACTTTGCAGTAAATGTTTGCCACTGGGGGCTGGGCCCACGCCGTACAGAATGGTCTCCTACATCTTCCCCCTTGCTTGTAGTTAGGACCGCTATAGATCCCACAAAGCCTGCTACTTGCTGGTCTCTCACAGGACCCTGGGAAAATAATTTGCAAATGCGTCAAAGTACACAGAACCTGTAAGCAACCAGGGGTTCCAAAGACCCAGATTCTCAGATTAAGCCCATCAATCACTGTCAGGCAGTAATGATCAAATAGATAACATTCAAAGAACTCTGAGGGCCTATTTTGAGTCAGAGTCAAATAGCTAAAGTGCCACAAAACTTTGGGGGAAACAAACTCAATTCAGGCTTGGACCCTTATCATTTAAATTGAGGGTATTAGCAAAGCAGGTTTCATAGCATTTTATGCTTTCTCTCTTAGGCCTGATTGCCCCAGGGAACCTGCCCTTTACAGCACAGGGCCACACCCACCTTCCACATTTTTTCAGGCTTAGGGAAAGTAGGCAGCCAAGAGATTAGGAGACTTCTTGCAGACAGAATGAGGACTCGGGCTATGTCAAAGCCAAGGGGCCACAGTCCACCACCCTCTTTTTCTACAGCCTCCCAGGTCCTTCCCTGAAGGCCTCCATGTGATCATGCCTGTCTTAGGTCACCCCTCCCTTGAGGGATCTTACCCATCATTGGCTAACCAACCAAGCATTGGGGGCCAGGCAGGGTGAAGTAAAGTGGGCAGAGGTGGTACTCCTACAAGAAAAATAAGCTTTGTCTCCTCAGTGGCTCAGGTCCCCATGGCAGAACAGACCCGGAGGAAGCAGGTCCCTTGGGCTCTTACTCAGCCTTAGCCATGGTGGGTTACAGCTTCTGAAAACAGGCAGGGCAGTTCCCAGTATCTAATCTCCCCACTTTTTCTATTGTAAATGCAATTGTAGCTGTTAAGCCTGTGAAACCTACTATTTGCTGTTCCTGAATGCGATCTCAAGAAAACAACCTCCATATAAACATCATAAAGCACAAATAAAGATTAAGACAAAGGGGCATCCAAATTCAGTCCATTGAAACAGTTTTTAGGGTTCAAACATTGAACATTCTGGGGCACCCAGGGGCTGTTTTCCTCTGCAGGAGGCGCTTGAGCCTCAGCCCCTGTCATTGGGGCTGACCCCATCCTCCTCCATTGGCAGACCCAGGCCCATGACTGACAGTGCAAGTGTCCGTTTCCCTTCTGGTTGTTCAGGGTCAGCTGGGCCATCTGGTCTGTCAGTCGATTGGTCCTCAGCTTCAGGTAGCAGAGTCTGGTGTCTGTCCCATGCATGATTAGGCTTTACTGTTTTGGCTGGTACCCAGACAGGACCTGTAGGAATCGAAACAGATGCATACCCTCTTCCCCAAGTTAAGGTCTAGAGGGCCTGGGAGATGCCAAGAGCCATCTCCCAGTGAATCTCTATATAAAACCTAAGGATAAGATGACTTTGGCTCTTTCCTCTGAAAATGTTTCTTAATTGGAGTACCGAGTGATTCATCACAATTTAGAAAATTATAGGTAAACAGGGCTAACATAATCAAATTATGGGGGGAAGAACTCATGATTCCCCCCTTTTCTGTTTCTTAAGAAGATTTTTAAAAGTATGATGAGCCCATTCTACAATTGCCTGACCAGTTGGATTTTAAGGTATTCCTGCTTTATTTTGGATATTCCAACACTGAAGAAAAACCTGAGCAGAATGTGCAAGACATCCAGGGCCATTATCAGTTTTAATTTGCTGAGGCCATGCTAAATGACTAAAGGCCTCAAGCCAATGGGCTTGTATATTTTTAGCAGAATCTCCTGTTAAAGCAGATGCATGTAGGGCACCAGAGTAAGTAACAGTAGAAATGTGAATGTATCTGAATTTTCCAAAGGGAGCATAATGAGTGACCTCTGTTTGCCAAATTATTTGAGAATTTAGTCCTTGAGGATTAACTCCTGTAAATGGGGGTGCCTTGCTAAGGGCTTGGAAAGGCAGGTCCCCTGCTGTTTCTGCAAGCTGCAGTGAGTTTAAGCAGCAAGTTAATCCCCCTGTTGTCCTCAGGACCTGATAGCTCCTAGGTTCAGAGTTTTCAAGGAAAGTGAGAAAGATGAAGGGGAGGTGCTCTGAAAAAATATGTTTTAGATAAAAATGGTTGTGCGCCAAGGGCCTTTTGTGACTCCATTGACTGTTCTCCTGAAGCGAACTGTTACACTCATCCTTGGAAGGTTTAGCATGGATTTTAGGAAGTTATTTTGCAGTAAATGTTTGCCACTGGGGGCTGGGCCCATGGATAGTTTAAGGCAGCTTCAGAACAATGTGAAATGTAACAACCACATCACATGAATGGAACATTCACATCACAGAAATATCAAAAAGAGAAGAAAAGAAGAAAGGGATAGAAAACCTGTTTGAAAAAATAATGTACTCCCAATCAAGATGGTGGCATAGTCAGACATGGCTCATCTCTCACAACCACATCAAAATTACAACTAAAATACAGAACAACCATCATGCAGAACCATCAGAAAGTAAGTTGAATGGAAGTCTGACATTCAATGAAATTAAAGAAACCACATCCATCCAGACTGGTAGGCGGGGTACAGATGTGAAATGGACTGGTCCCACACCCATGTGTGGTAGATGAAACTTCAAAAAAGGTATCTCCGGAGCAAGGAATCCTAGCCCCATACCAGGCCCATGGACCCAGGGTTCCAGTGCCAGAAAGATAAGTCCCCACAACTTTCAGCTGCAAAAATTCCAGCAAGGACTGAGTTGGTGGAAGAAACTGCTAGAGCCCCACTCAGTTCCTCTTAAAGAACCCATACTTGGACTCGCCTACTCAGACTCATACCCTCTGAGCTCCAGCACTGGCATAGCAGCTTAAAAGGCACCAGTGAGATACTGGGAGAAACTGAAGTGTCTGGTATCGAGGCAGGCAGAAGCCATTGTCCCTATTCTGAACACTTGACACACAGAGCCACAAAGCTGGTGCCATAACTGAGACTCCATCAACCTGGTTAACACTGTTTCCCTGCCTTGGAGATCCCCAAAGACTGCACACCACCCAGTTTATGGACCCATCCAAACTCCTTTTCCATATGAAAGGCTGGTCTGGGCTCATGCATCAAACTTCCTAATCAGGGATGTCCAACCAGGAGCCCTTGGGCCACATCTGGCCCAGGATGACTATGAATGTAGCCCAATACAAAATCATAAATTTACTTAAAATATTATGAAATTTTTTGTGATTACATGTTCCAGTATATTTAATGTGTGGCCCAAAATAAATCTTCCAGTGTACCCAGAGATGCCAAAAGGTAAGATACCACCAACCCTCTCAAACAAGCAATAGCTGGCCTCAGTAAGCCCCAGGCCCAGTATTAGCACCAGTTAACCCAGATTCACAGCTTGGCTTCATCTGGGAATCCCCAAATCCAACACAAGTAGTGACCATCTCAGATTGCTTTATAGCTCAGGCAAGGTGGCCTTGGGCAAAACACAATATGGGCTGACCTTGGCCTACACCACCTGGGAAACCCCAGGGCCTGTGCACTGAGTGGACAGCTATAGGCCAGGTCAGAGTACCATGACCCTGCACCCTGCACTGCTGATCCTTCAAGAAGGGCAGAGGTTGGTGGTAAGGTGTCACAGCCAGTCCTTGTAGCTCACTGGCCTGGGTAAATCCCTCCAATTGACCTACCAACAGCAACCAAGGCTCAACTACAAGAGGAGAGTGTATTCAGCCCACACAAAGGGTGCACCTCAAGTACCCAGCTTGAGTAACAGGGGAAGTTATGCCACTGGATCCTACAGAACACCTAGTACATTATCTCATACTACAAAGACAGTGAGCCATAGCAGCTCTATCTAATACATAGAAACAAACAAAGGGAGGCCATCAAAATGAGGAGACAAAGAAACATGATCCAAATGAAAGAACAGATCAAAACTCCAGAAAAAAAAAAAAACCAACTAAATAAAGTGGAGATAAGCAATCTATCAGATGCTGAGCTCAAAACACTGGTTATAAGGATGCTCAAGGAACTTAGTGAGGGCCTCAACAGCATAAAAAAAGACCCAGTCAGAAATGAAGGATACACTAGTTGAAATAAACAAAACTTTACAGGAAAACAACAGTAGAGTGGATGAACACAAAAGCAAACCAATAAAAAAAAAAAAGATAACCAACCAGAACAAGAAGAAAAAAGAATTTAAAAATGCAGCTAGTGTAAGCAGCCTCTGGGACAACTTCAAGAGGTCCAACATTCACATCATAGAGGTGCAAGAAGGGGAAGAGAAAGAACAAGAAATTGGATATCTATTTGAAAAAACAGTGAAAGAAAATTTCCCTAATTTGGTGAATGAAATAGACATACAAGTCCAGGAAGCTCAGAGATTCCCAAACAAGTTTGCCCCAAAGAGGTCCACATCATGGCACAACATAATTAAAATGCCAAAGCTTAAAGTTAAAGAGAGAATCTTAAAAGAAACAAGAGAAAAGCAAAGAGTTAAGCACAAAGGGCTTCCCATAAGACTATCAGCTGATTTTTCAAAAGAAACTTAGCAGGCTAGAAGACATTGGCAAGAAATATTCAAAGTCATGAAAAGCAGGGACCTAGAGCCAAGATTGCTCTACCTAGCAAAGATATCAGAATTGAAGGGCAGATAAAGAGTTTCCCAGATGAGAAGAAACTAAAGGATTTCATCATCACCAAACCACTATTATATGAAATGTTTAAGGGACTTCCTTAAGAAAAAGAAGATAATCAAAACTATGAACAATAAAATGTCAAAAAATACATATCTATCAACAATTGAATATAAAAAACAAACTGAGCAAACAAGAAGAACAGAAACAGAATCATGGATACAGAGAGTGGATACAGAGAGCATATTGAGTTTTGCCAGATGGATGTGTATGGTGTGGAATGGGTGAAGAAGTATGGGGATTAAGAAGCACAAATTGTGCCCTAGCTGGTGTGGTTCATTGGATTGAGTGTGGGCTGTGAACCAAAGGGTTGCTGGTTCGATTCCCAGCCAGGGCACATGCCTGGTTGTGGTCCAGGTCCCCCAGTAGGGGGCACATAAGAGGCAACAACACATTGATGCTTCTCTACCTCATTCTCCCTCCTTTTTCCTTTCCTGAAACAAATAAAAATCTTTTTTTTTTAAAGAAGTACAAATAGGTAGTTAAAGAATAGCTATGAGGATGTAAAGTACAGTATAGAAAATGGAGTGGCTGAAGTAGCTAAAGAACTTATATGCATGAGCCATGGACATAAAAATAGCGGGGGAATTGCTGAGTGGAGGGCAAGAAAGGGGGAAATTCAGGACAGCTGTAATAATATAATCAATAAAATATAACTAAAAAGAAAAAGAAACAACAATGACAGAAAGCTTCCTTAACTTAATGAGGGAAAAGGTCACGCAAGTTCATGAAGCACAGAGGGTCCCCAATAAGGTGAACCCCAAGAGGATCACTCCAAGACACATCATAATTAAAATGGAAACATTTAAAGACAAAGAGACGATCTTAAAAGCAGCAAGGGAGAAACAGCTAGTAACATACAAGTGAGCTCTGATAAGGCTATCAGCTGATTACTCAACAGAAACACTACAAGCCAGAAGGGACTAGCCCAAAATATTTTAAGAAATGAAAAGCATGAAACTGCAACCAAGACTACTATATTCAACAAGGATTACATTTAAATGGAAGGCTAGCCCTGCCTGGTGTGGCTCAGGGGACTGAACACCACCCTGTGAACCAAAATGTCATTGGTTCTATTCCCAGTCAGGGCACATGCCTGAATTGCAGACCAGGTCCCCAGTTGGGAGTGTACGACTGACAAATAATCAATGTTTTTCTTGCACATCGATGTTTCTCTCCCTCTCTATCTCCCTCCCTTCCCCTTTCTCTAAAAATAAATAAAATATTTTTAAAAAGAAAAAATAAATAAAACAGAAAGCAAAATAAAATGCTTCCCAGACAAAACAAGGCTAAAAAAGTACATCTCCACCAACAAAGCACTACAAGAGGTATAAAGGGACTGGAAGAAGAAGAAAAAGAAGAAGAAGAAGAAGAAGAAGAAGAAGAAGAAGAAGAAGAAGAAGAAGGAGAAGGAGAAGGAGAAGGAGAAGGAGAAGGAGAAGGAGAAGGAGAAGGAGAAGGAGAAGGAGAAGGAGAAGGAGAAGGAGAAGGAGAAGAAGAAGAAGAAGAAGAAGAAGAAGAGGAGGAGGAGGAAGGAGAAGGAGGAGGAGGAGGAGAAGAAGAAGAAGAAGAAGAAAGAGAGACATGAACACAGGTAAAAATGGAAAAATGGCAATGAACAAGTACCTATCAATAATAACCTTAATGTAAGTGAATTAAATGCTCCAATCAAAAGGCATAGGGTAGCTGAGTGGATAAGAAAACAGGATCCACATATATGCTGTCTACAAGAGACCCACTTCAGAACAAAAGATGTACATAGGCTGAAAGCAAAGGGATGAAAAAAAATATCCCAAGCAAATAGGAAAAAAATGGGGTAGCAATACTTATGTCAGACAACACAGACTTCAAAACAAAGGCCATAACAAGAGACAAAGAAGGTCACGATATAATACTAAAGGGAATGATTCAACGAGAGGCTATGACCCTTATAAACACATATGAACCCAACATAGAAGCACCTAAATTACAAGAAAAATCTTGGAAGACATTAAGAAGGAGATCAACAGCAATACAGTCAGGGTATGGTATTTTAACACCCCACTGTCAAAAATGGATAAATCTTCCAAACAAAGAATCAACAATGACATTGTGGTATTGAAGAATACTCTTGATCAAATGGACTTAATAATATTTACAGAACATCTCACTCCAAAGAAACAAATATACATTCTTTTCAAACACACATGGATCATTTTCAAAGATAGACCACATAGCAGTATACAAAACAAGCCTTAAAAATGCAAAAAAAATTGAAATCATATCAAGCATTTTCTAGGATCACAATAGTTTGAAACTAGAAACAAACCTCTAGGAAAAAAAACTTCAAAAACATTCAAATACATGGAGACTGAATAACATGTTATTAAATAATAAATGGGTTAACAATAAGATCAAGAAATAAATCAAAATATATACAGAAACAAATGAAAATGAACACACAACAGCCCCAAACCTATGGGGCACAGTGAAGGCAGTCCTGAGAATGAAGTCCATAGCAATACAGGCCTACCTAAAGAAGATTTTAAAAATATCAAGAAAAACACTTCCAGAAAGATGGAGGTGTAGGCAGATTACTGTGCTTCCTCACACAACCAAAAGAATGACAATAACAAATTTAAAAACAAAAAATAATCAGAACTGCCAGAAAAATCAAACTGTATGGAAGTCCAACAACCAAGGAGTTAAAGAAGAAACATTCATCCATACTGGTAGAAGGGGCAAAGATGGGCAGCCAGGATGGAGAGGACATTTGGCAGCCCCTAGGGTAAGGCAGGGGCTGGAAAATGGGGGCAGGCAAGCTGGCAGCTCATGGACCAGGTGGTCCCATATTTGCCTGCAGATAAATGGGAGCAACAACTGAGGAGCAAAACAGACCATGCAACCCAGGGTTGCACGGGGAAATAAAGCCTCAAAACCTCTGGCTGTAAAAACCTGGCAGGGTGTTGCAGCAGCAGGAGAAACTCCCAGCCTCACAAGAGAGTTTGTTGGAGAGACCCACAGGGTCCTAGAACATAAACAAGCCCACCCACCCTTGGATATCAGCACCAGAAGGGCCAAATTTGCTTGTGGATAGTAGGAGAAGTGATTGAAAGCTGTCAGAGAGCCAAGCAAGTGATAATGCTCCCTCTCAGACACCTCCCTCACATACAACACCACAACACAGTAATGTGGGTTGTCCCACGATGCTGAATTCCTAAGGATCCACCCCTTACAATGTAACAGCTGTGCTGAGACCAAAAAAAAAAATTATATATATATATATATCCCAAATGAAACAACAAATCAAAGCTCAAAAAATAGAACTAAGCAATGAACAGATAGCCAACCTATCAAATGCAGAGTTCGAAACACTGGTAATCAAGATCTTCACAGAAATGGTTGTGTATGGTCACAAAATAGAGGAAAAAGTGAAGGTTATACAAAGTGAAATGAAGAGACGTGTACAGGGAACCAACAGTGAAGGGAAAGAGACCAGGGCTCAAATCAATGCTTTGGAGAAGGAAGAAATAAACATTCAACCAAAATAGAATGAAGAAACTAGAATTCAAAAAAATGAGGAGAGACTTAAGAACCTCTGGGATAACTTGAAATGTTCCAACATCTGAATCATAGGGGTGTCAGAAGGAGAACAACAGCAAGAAATTGAAAACTTATTTGAACAAATAATAAAGAGCTTCCCTAATCTGTGTTAGGAAATAGACTTCCAGGAAGTCCAGGAAGCTCAGAGAGTCCTTCATTATTACATTACCCAAGATTAAAGATAAGGAGAGAATTCTAGAAGCAGCAAGAGATAAGGAGACAGTTATCTACAAAGGAGTTCCCATCAGATTGTCAACTGATTTCTCAAAAGAAACCTTACAGGCAAGAAGGAGCTGGAAAGAAGTATTCCAAGTCATGAAAGGCAAGGACCTACATCGAAGATTGCTCTATCCAGCAAAACTATCATTTAGAATGGAAGGGCAGATAAAGTGCTTCCCAGATAAGGTCAAGTTAAAGGAGTTCATCATCACCAAACCGTTATTATATGAAATGTTAAAGGGACTTACCTGAGAAAAAGAGGATGATCAAAACTATGAACAGTAAAATGACAACAAACTCACAACTATCAACAACTGAACCAAAAACAAAAACAAACTAAGCAAACAACTAGAACAGGAACAGAATCACAGAAATGGAGATCACATGTAGGGTTATAGGTAGAGAGGGGGCTGGGGAGTCAGGGAAAAGGTACAGGGAATAGGAAGCACAAATGGTAGGTACAAAATAGACAGGGGGAGGTTAAGAATAGTATAGGAAATAAAGAAGCCAAAGAACTTATATGTGCGACCCATGGACATAACTTAAGGCAAGTAGGGGATGTTGGTGGGAGGGAGGGTTCAGGGTAGAGGGGAATAAAAGGGGGAAAGTGGGACAACTCTAATAGCATAATCAACAAAATGTATTTTTAAAAAAGAAGCCTATGGTTCTACAGGTCATGACTGTGTTCATAAAAGTCACTCTATAGAATGCCGATTGCTTACTATTTACTCATTATGGGAAATCTAGGTTTCTACAAGTTAAATTCAAATTAAGTTGGAAAAAATTATATGAGTTTAATAATACGAGGCATAAGGCATAGAGATGCAATTTTGAAGGATAGGGATTGAAAGTGAGTTATTCTAAGATGGTTATTTCTAAAGCAATAAAAATGTTTGTGAAAGTTACAGAAAGGTTTGTGAAAGTTTTAAATTTACAAGGAAGATAACCTCAGGCTCCAGTACCCATTCCTCCACCTAATTTCTCTCTGGTGACCTTCTTTGATGACTCTGGTGGTACCTGGAGTCATTTTCAGTACACTTTCTCTTGCCCTCAATGGTGTGGATAATAAATCCTGTCACCTGGGAATAAATCCTTCTTCAAAATGCATTTTGTCAATGCTAAAATAGAAGGTAAGGCTGCCTTCTAGACATGGAGTCACCCTACACGACAGTCCTCAGGTGACACCTAGGATATGGGGTTCAGAGACTCAGGAACCGATCTCCCCTGATATTCAAAGGGACCTGTTTCTTTCCCTTTGGTGCTCTCCTCCCTGGTAAGGTCATCCTCAGGGCACAAGGTAAACACATCTACCTCCTTGTATTTCTCTGCTGGTGTAGACTATAACTCTCGATACTCCATCTAGAGCATTTGTCTTCTGTCACCAGGTTTCTGACCTTTCAGGGGCCAAAGCAGCCCCACCCAGGCTCTTTCCTGCTGCTGGGCTCCTTGGAGCCCAGACTGTTTCCACCACCGCCCATTGACAGTCCTTGAAGCTTTCACTGAGAGGGTCACAGGTCTTTGTGCTTGGTATTTAGGACCTTCCATTCCTCCTCCAGTCTTCTTGAAAGTGGTCAAAAGCAAATAAGAGAAATCTTAAACTTTCTCAACAAAAATTAGTAATTAAAATTACGTGTGTGGTCTTCATATAATATGTGTTCATCTGTGTATTATATGTGGTATGTTTTATGCCTCTGAATGGCAAACCTAGTAATATTCTATTAGCCTAAAAATATTAAGTACTTATATAAATTAAACAAAATCCTATGTTCTGGACAAATATTTAATATTAAAACTGGTTTTAAGTTTGATTAATGTCTTTTAGTGTTATTAACAAAAATGTGTTGTTTTACAAAAAGTTTATGTTATAACCTCTTGGTTAAATAATGACAACCTTCCCAAAGTTTAAGTTTTAAAAACTAAGAAATAACTTTAAATCATTCCAATGGGCCTCCAGAATACCTCAAGAATTTGTTCTCTCCTCACAAAAGAAAAGTTTTTGAACTAATTAGGCCAATTTAATATACTTGTAATTACATGGGGAGTTTTGTCAAACAGAATAATAACTATTTTACTTTTATACATATATGTCTATCAAAACTAATTTTCTGGAAATGTGAACCTGCCCCAGGGAGGAACTTGCAACAACTCAGAATCAAGTTCAAACAGGAAGCTCTCAGGGGTAACAGGTGTCCTGTCAATGACACTGGACAAGCCAAGAGTGATGGTTCCCTGTGGGCACACCAAGCAGTGATGCTCTGGGTGTTTGTGTCCCACACACTGGGAATGTAGGAGTTGCTTAAAGTGCTCAGTGCACACTCTGGTAAGTACTGGCCAGCACTTTAAAACCTGGCATACTGTTAGGTCTTTATGTATATTAAGATTTTGTGTTAAATCTAAGAATATGGGCTTTATATCATCCTTTTATGTCACTTCATAGTAATTATTATATGCCAAGAAATTGTAATCTCGATGTCAGAAAAGCAAAATTCCTTATCGATTACATTATAATCAAATGTACGATGATATTATTTTAAATTCGGTCATTTATAAACAGTCACTGTTTCACTCTAATGTATTTGCAAATGTGTCTTTGAAGAGATTCAGGAAAATGACTTACTCTAAATTACAAGTATCTAAGTAGTTCATGGAAACACTGGCAAATAATCAAGACAAACAAAATTGTTTATATGGGACTAAATAAATTAAAAATAATTGTTATTCTTATGATTTTGTTCAAAATATTGCTAATTTTCAATCTTTCTGGTTTTCCAAATATAAGAAAACTTATTTTTTTTCCTAGAATAACTTGTAAGTTACACCTTCATAAGCAATATTGAAACATTTATGTTTTAATCCCTACTAAATCCCCCCAGAATTTGGCAACCCTTAATGAGTATTATTTTCATGGCAAGTTGTTTGTTTGCATAAGCCCAATAAGAATCTGTTCTCTTTATAATATAACACCAGTTTCCAAAAGTGGTTTTCTTAACCAAGTTTTTGTCTAAAATGTCATAATTGAAAATATCATGCCTGGATTTCCAGCCAAGATGGAGACGTAGCTAGACAAACTGTGCCTTCTTGCTCAACCAAAAGAAGGACAACAACAATTTAAAAATAAAAAACAACCAGAACTGACAGAAAATTGAACTGTATGGAAGTCCAACAACCAAGGAGTTAAAGAAGAAACATCCATCCAGACTGGTAGGAGGGGCAGAGACAGGCAGCTGGGACAGAGAAGACTCATGGCAAGGCAGCAGCTGGCAGACCCTGTGAGTTGGTGGCTGGTAAAACAGACAGTCCCACATTCACGTGCAGATAAACTAGGAGGAACATCTGGGGAGCAAAACAGACTGTACAACCAAGGGTCCCAGCCTCAAAACCACAGATTGAAAACACCTGTGGGGGTTGAGGTGGCAGCAGGAGAAACTCCCAATATCACAGGACAGTTAGTTGGAGTGACCCACAGGGTCCTAGAACCTACACAAGCCCACCCACCCAGGAATTGGCACCAGAAGGGTCCACTTTGCTCGTGGGTAGTGGGGGAAGTGACTGAAATCTGGCAGAGAGCAAAGCAAGCACCATTGTTCCCTCTTGACTCCTTCCCCACATATAGCGTCACAAAGCAGTGATGTGGTTTGCCCCACCCTGTTAAACACCTAAGGCTCTGCCCCTTATACATAGCAGGCGTGTGGAGACAAAAAAAAAAAAAAAGGCCCAAATGAAAGAACAAATCAAAGCTCCAGAAAAAATACATATAAGTGATGAAGAGATAGCCATCCTATCAGATGAACAGTTCAAAACAATGGTAATCAGGATGCTCACAGGATTGGTTGAATTTGGTCACAAATTAGATGAAAAAATGAAATCAATGATAAGTGAAATAAAAGAAACTGTACAGTGAACCAATAGTGATAGGAGGGAAACTGGGACTCAAATCAACAGTGTGGACCAGAAGAAAGAAACATTCAACCAGAAAAGAATGAGGAAACAAGAATTCAAAAAAATGAGGAGAGGCTTAGGAATCTCCAGGACATTTTTAAGCATTCCAACATCTGAACCATAGGGTTGCTACAAGGAGAAAAGGAAGAGCAAGAAATTGAAAACTGGCTTTCTTTTTTTAAAAGCATTTTTATTGATTATGCTATTACACTTTTCCCAATTTTCCTCCTTTATTTCCCCTCCACCCTGCCCCTCCTTAGTTCATATCCATGGGTTGTACATATAAGTTGAGTCCTCTGTTTCCTATACCATTTTTATCTCTCCCCATCTATTCTATGCCTACTGATTATGCTTCTTCTTCCCTGTACCTCCCCCCCCCGAATTCCTCCCTTCCCCCTCCCCACTGAAATCCTTCCATGTGATCTCCATTTCTCTGATTCTGTTCCTGTTCTGGTTGTTTGCTTAGTTTTTATTTTCATTCTTTTTCTTTCCTTTTAGGTTCAATTGTTCATAGTTGTTTGTTGTCATTTTACTCTTCATAGTTTTGATCTTCTTTTTCTCAGATAAGTCCCTTTAACATTTTATATAATAATGGCTTAGTGATGATGAACTCCTTTAACTTGACCTTATCTGGAAAGCACTTTATCTCCCCTTCCATTCTAAATGAAAGCTTTGCTAGATAGAGCAATCTTGGATGAAGGTCCGTGCCTTTCGTGAATACTTTTTTCCAGCCCCTTCTTGACTGCAAGGTTTCTTTTAAAAAATCAGCTGATAGTCTAATGGGAACTCCTTTGTGGGTAATTGTCTCCTTTTCTCTTGCTGCTTTTAAGATTCTCTCCTTATCTTTAATCTTGGGTAATGTAATTATGATGTGTCTTGGTGAGTTCCTCTTTGGGTCCAACTTCTTTGGGACTCTGGGCTTCCTGGACTTCCTGGAAGTCTATTTCCTTTGCTAGATTGGGGAAGTTTTCCTTCATTATTTGTTCAAATAAGTTTTTAATTTCTTGCTGTTGTTCTTTTCCTTCTGGCACCCTTGTAAATCAGATATTGGAACATTTCAAGTTGTCCCAGAGGTTGCTAAGTCTCTCTTCATTTTTTAAAATTCTTGTTTCTTCCTTTCCTTCTGGATGTTTACTTCTTTCCTTTGTTCCAAATCATTGTTTTGAATCCTGGTTTCCTTCCTGTCACTGTTGGTTCCCTGAATATTTTGCTTTATTCACTTTGGGTATCCTTCATTTGTTTTTTCATTTTTCAACCAAGCTCAGTCAGATCTGTGAGCATTTTGATTACCAGGCTTCAAATTCTCTATCAGATAGGTTGCCTATCTCCTCATCGTTTAGCTCTCTGAGGTTTTGCTCTGTTCTTTCATTTGGGCCCGATTTCCTTGTCTTGGCACAGCTGATAGGTTGTAGGGGGCAGGGCAACCCTCCTTCCTGTGCTGCTCTGCTGCCTGTGGGGGAGGGACTGGAGAGGGCACAGTGCAGCTCACCTGCTTGTCTTTAGCACGCTTTTCAGTGGACTCTCATGTGATACTGGGAGTTTCTCCCACCTCAGCAATCCCAGCTGCGGCCCACAGTCAGCTCCGAGTCTCGGTTTTCCCCTTAAGTCAGTCCCTCCGGCACAGCCCACAGAGCTCAGCAGCCGGCCCTGGCCCTGGCCCCACAGTCAGCCTCATTGCAGGAGTTTTTCTGAGTCGGCCTGCGCAGTCTGCCACCTCACCAGTCTGGTTGTTCTGCTTGATTTTTTCTTTAATTCCTTGGTTGTCGGAGTTCCATGCAATTTGATTTTCTGTCACTTTTGGTTGCTTATTGACTTTAGTTTGGTTGTTATCCTCCTTTGGTTTGTGAGGAAGCGAAGGGTTTCTCCCTGTGCCTCCATCTTGGCCAGAATTCCCTGCAACATTGACTTTTGAGGCCAACAAAAGCCCCTTGAAGAAATGGCCTAGTACCTTGCTCAATCACAGGGTTCATGACAGTCTTTCCAGGTAAGAAGCGAAGGCTGCTTTTCTAAAAGATGGTTAGAAGTTTTGAGGCACAGCAAAAGCCTCAAAAACTTGAGTGAAACACTGGTACAAGTGAAGCCAGATGCCAAACGTGTGGCTTAGCTTCTTTGTTATAAGAGGCCGACTAAACATTCCTCGTAAAATTCCAGCCGAACAAATTTAAAAGGACCTATATAATTAATTACTATTCTTGTTGTGTTCATGCAAATAATCAGGCCTAATTGAAACTGGACTTATATACAGTTTCTTTAATAAAATAAGGGTAATCTTAGAAAGAGAAATTGTGTTTCAATGGAACTCATAATACCCCATTGTCATTACCCACAAACTAATTAAATCCTAGTTTTTCTAGTTTTCTCCCAAGCTAATGTTTCTGGGTTGGGTTTGTTTTTTTTTTTTTCATTCTTTGATTTGAAATTATCGAGAACGACTGATACACTGTCAGCCACAGAGAATTCACTTACTACTCTAACTCTCCATTTTGGGGATTTTTAAGTCGAATATTAGGTCTCAGTTTTCCTGGCCAATACCCTTCTTAGGACCTATGGCAGCCTTTTTCTTTATTCTTGTTTTTTGGCCATATCTCCTCAAACATCTTATATCCTTCAATGAAGCATCCGGGCTTGGGAAATTAAATGGCCTCTGGCCACAGCTGTCACTTTTCAGGCTCTCCAATTCCTTCTCCTTCATGACCCACACCCAGACCCACACCCAGACTTACAGGCAGGGACAGCTCTACACCACTAGGCCACCTGAAGTAGTTACAGAAAAAAAAGACCTTCATCTCTACTCCCCCAAACCAGAACCAGGCCAGGGCAGGAATAAACCCATTTTAAAACCAGAGGCGGGAATGAAAGGACAAAGCCAGGCCCCATTTGCTGTTGCGGCACCACTTGCTGAGCAGGCCTGTGACCTTGTTAAACACAACTACCATTTAACTCTTCTGAGCTCCTCCCCAGGAAATTCCTAGAAGCAAGAACAGAACTTACCATTCCCTGAAACCACAAGTGGAAGATAATTTGAACAAACTGCAGCCTCTTGTTACAAGGCCCCCAGCAGCCCAGGGGCCGCCCAATAGCAACCCCCCAATTCTTCTTTAATTCAATGATAGTCCAAGAAAAGGTCTAAGCCTCCACCCCTCAGTGTTGGAGTATCTCTCCACACCATGCCCCTGTCTTCCTGGAGAGTGAATAAAAACTTTATTCTCTACACTTTCTTCTCCTTATGAACTCTTTCATAGCCCACATCACCGACCACCCTAACATATACTATCACCAAAAGTATAGTGACAAATGAAAAAAGCAGTACAGAAAAGTTTTATACACAAATTATAATAAATTATAATAAAAATGGATATGCATACAAATAGAGACTAGAAGGATACAGACCTCAAACTACATAATTAGATTCTTACAGACGTTAAGGCTGATTCATCCCTTTGGGATGCCCTGGAGATGGCTGGAGCCCTTTAGTTCCTGCCCTTGAGGCAGGTTAGTGAAAAGCTAAGAAAATTCTTTGGTAAGAGGCATGGAGAAACTGAGACAGAGAGCTCAACGAACTGGTCAAGCAGTTTACAACCAGATAGTAAACTTCCCTAAACGAGGATACTTAGGAACAAATAGTTTACACATTCCAGAACATGCTGGGTTGGGTCCCTCTACAGTGACAGTCCTTGAAGATGAAATTCATCAGAAAATTACCCAATCCCTCTATGCACTCAATTTTGTACATCAGTGTTGAAGAACTCGCTGAGAAAGTTGAGTTCTTCAACTTTGGAAAGTTGAGCTGAGGAATGTTCTACAACCCTCCCTTGAAACTACCCCTAGGATTCCTGCCTGCAGGAGACAGATAAATGCTCTCAAAACAAAAGGATGTGCATGCCGCCCTCTTTGGAGTACCATGCCCTTTGCTCAGGGACGTACTTAAAAAACAAAGAAACAAACCTCTGGAAGCCCACATGGGACTTACAACCAGAGGAACAGTGGAGAGCAAATCCCCTAACCCTGTCTCCAAGGCCCCTTTTTTTCCGACTTTTCAATAGAAGCCTGGCCTTGGATCGTTTCTTTCCTGTAACATTTCTAGAGAGCCTAAGCAGCCCTGCCTAGGCTCTCTCTCTTGTTGCTTCTTTTATCCTAAGCCCTTCCTTGTCTCACCGCCTCTAGCTTTAACATACGTACTCACAAAATCACGTGGACTTGTCCTGTGAAATCTTTCCTTCAGGAAGTCAAAAACAGCCATATACTACTGTCCAGCCAGGCCTGGTTCCCATCCATTAATCCCCTGAGTTCTGGTTAGCCAGGGTTTTCCTCTGCTAGCTTCCCTGTATCAGTTAGAGTACAGAGTTTGCTGCAGTAACAAAGAGTCACCCAAATATCGTGACTTAAATGAAATAGAAACTTATTTCTCAAGTAATAGTGCACAAGTAGGAGTGGGCCAGGCTGGCAGGGTACCTCTTGGTGCTCTGCTACATCTCAGAATATTTTCCTCATTTGCATGGCAAAAGTTGAGGCACTGCTGTGGGTTTGTCCTGGCACCATCTATATCTGAGAAGAGGCGAAAGAGAAGAACTGGAAGACAGCTGGTTTACTTTTAAGCAAATGATGCAGAAATTGTACCTATTACTTTTACTCACATCCCCCTGGCGACAACTTGACCAAACTTGGCGGTAAAAGAAATTGGGAAATGTGGTCTTTAACTGGGGCTTCTTTAGTTAAAGAGAACAGACTGTGAGGGCAACTATTGCTCTGTCACTATTCCCCATTTTCTCCCTATTAATTCCTTCTTAAAAAGAGTTTGTCAATTTACAGGTAGTCCTTATTGCTTGCAATCAAAGTATCCTGATCGGTGGCATGCCTAGTTTTTGAGATCCCAGTTTAAATGACACCTCCTTGAGGTGGTCTTGATCTGAAGGTGGTCTCCTCCCCAGCTTCCCCCCTACCCTCCCTCGCCACCATCGTTTCTATTCTGGCACTTTGTTTCCTTTGTAAAACTTATCGCAGATTTGCAATTATAAATTTTTCTGTTTTTGTCCCCCTTGCCGCATCTCTTCTTCATTACATCTTTATCACCTAGCATGATGCCTGGACATTGTATAGGCAAGAAATACATATTTGACTTAAACAGTGGTCAAGGATGTCTCAGAGTTCTGAAGCAACCAACTAACATATAGGTAGAGAGTGACTATACAGGAAGTTGGGCAAACCTAGAGGAAGTGATCTTCTGATTATTGTTGTTTGCACCTATTAAAGTTTTGAATAATTTCAAGGCTGAAATTTGGATCTGGAGCTTTGGAAAAAGGATCATATTAGAACTACAGATTGGAGAACCTTCAGAGTTGATGAAACCAAGAAGTTGATTCACTAAGGAGCCTGACAAGAGAAGTTTAGGCAGGAATTACAAGGGAGGGTGGCGGAGAGTGAATGGGTGTGAAAATGATTAATGGAGAAATTCTGACCTAGTGGGTATGAGATAGGAAAGGGACAACAGAGCTGCCTTTCCTTGAAGTTGTAAAGATAAATTTAAAGAAGGAAGAGTGGCAAGGAGTTGAAAGAATTTTTTCAACTTTATTTAAGAAGGTAGCAAAGTTTATCTGCTGCAGGAGAGGAGGTGGCCGGTAAAGTTTGGAATAGTTTCTAGGAGCAAGGAGGGGGCAGAAAAGGTTGCTGATAGGGGACCATAAAAAAAAAACAAAAATTAAAAAAAAAATAGGTCTGCTGGTTGCAGATCTACTATGGCTAGAAATTCTTTTTTCCTTCCTCCCATCTCCTTCTTCCTAACCTAAGCCTGTAACAAAAATGACTTCAGGCTACCAAATCCTAATTCTTGCACGAGTATACCCAGATAATAGATTTTTCTCCAGCTATAACGGGCAATAAACCTGCAGAGAGCGGTGAAAGCAGACGGCTCTCAGGTTCCAACCACTTTTGTGAACCTTCGACCTTTGCTACTACGTTATGCTCCTTCACACAGCGAAGGCACCTCCTAAATGCTTGCTGGGGACAATGAGAGACCTGGGGACAGATGGTTCCCTCGTAAATAAAGTACCCCCCAAAAAAGATGCTGCGTGTATTCAAGGTCTGCTGAAGGAAAGGCAATGCTTAGGTACCAGGTTATTGCATTTCCTTTTGCGCTCGGTAAGTGTCCCTACACCCACCTCGCGCATTAAGCGTACACTTGCCCATTCCTATTAACAAGAACTCAGATTTCAGAGCAAAATACCAGGAAATAAGGCGGAAACACGGAAAGCAACCTTCCACCCACACTTCCAACGGCGTTACTAGGACACAACATTTAGACCACCTCCTGCGGGGCGTACTATTCCTGCGACGCCAGGGGCCAGCGCTCCTGAATGACGTCACAAGAGCTAAGCCTCTAATGCAGTCTCGCGCCCCCGCCCATCGCCGGGCGCGGTGGCGCGCGCCTGTAGTCCCAGCTACTCGGGAGGCTGAGGCAGGAGGATCGCTTGAGCCCAGGAGTTCTGGGCTGTAGTGCGCTATGCCGATCGGGTGTCCGCACTAAGTTCGGCATCAATATGGTGACCTCCCGGGAGCGGGGGGCCACCAGGTTGCCTAAGGAGGGGTGAACCGGCCCAGGTCGGAAACGGAGCAGGTCAAAACTCCCGTGCTGATCAGTAGTGGGATCGCGCCTGTGAATAGCCACTGCACTCCAGCCTGGGCAACACAGCGAGACCCCGTCTCTTTTGCCCTTTCCTGATGTAAGGGATTCCAACACTAAAATATTTTAGCTATTTCCCTGCAACGAAACAATAAGTTTGACCCCTTACAGAGTCATATGTTTACATACAATGTTTACCTACTTTAAACGTTTCTCAAGCGCCTCATTGCTGACCCCTACTGGAACATCTGTAAAACGTCTCGGCGAAAAGCTGTTATCACCCTCGGAGCCAGCAGGGGATGCTGGTGCACACACAACCTGCAGAATGACCAAGCAAAAGTGCACTTCCGACTCCAAAATTACCAACTTCGTGCAGCCGCCCGTTTTGCCGCTCCATAACCTGACTGGACCTGCCCTCCCCACCTCCTGCCACGGGGATGTAACATTCTTTCACCACTGGCCGGCCAAAGTTTTTGCTTTTAAATGCTGCAAAGATCTGTGTGACTAAACAAACACGTCTCTCCCGAACTCTTAAATTCTACCTGTTGGTGACAGTGCTGACCTTCTGACGGGGTCTCCTGTTCTCTCCCCTGACAGGAGAAAAAAGAAAACAACTTAAGCGAGAACCCAGATACCCACTGGGATAGCAGAGGTGAGGGGCTAGCATGGCAGATTGGGTCACCTTCGTCTCTCTGCCTCCCGAAAGCTAACATAAGAGGATTGAAGCGCAGACCTTGGGGCTGGGTTTTGAACCAAGGGTTGATAAGAGAGAAGCTTCATTACCTTCTCATGAGCTATGTTGAGCAAGTATTGTGACCATGTCTTGTTTTTAAAATAAATAGGCAAATAATGAGTAAAAGAAGACAATCTTTTGAATGGTCAGTTCTTGTGCTCTGTGATAGTAATTCCATCTTTATGAGAGAACTATCTTAGAAGGTCCCCTTGTAAATTTAAGCATTTTAGGGGCAGTGGAAATTAATCACATGTTCACATCAATCTTGACATTTATCTGATAATTTAAAGACTCCAGCCCTGGCTGGCATACCTCAGTGGATTGGGTGCCGGCCTACAAACCAAGGGTTTGCCAGTTTGACTCCCGGTCTAGGGCACATGCCCGGGTTGCAGGCCAAGTTCCCAGTGAGGGGGCATGTGAGAGGAAACCACAAATTGATGTTTCTCTTCCTTTCTCTCTCTCTTCCCCTCTTGAAAAATAAATAAATGAAATCTTTAAAAAAAAAAAAAAAGAAAGAAAACGCCAAGCACATTACTTCCAGTCAAGATGGCAACATTGGTAAACACAGTGCACCTACTTGCACAACCACATCAAAATTATAACTAAAATATCATCACTCAGATCTGCCAGAAAGCAAGTTGAATCGAAGTCTGGCAACTAGGGAATTAAAGAAACCACACCCATCCAAATTGGTAGGAGGAGTGAAGATGTGGAATGGCTGGTCTCACATCCACATGTGGTGGATAAAAATATGGCTGGGATACCTCTGGAGCAAGGGGTCCCAGTTGCACACCAGGACCACCCAGCCCAGGGTTCCAGTGCCAGGAAGACAAGTCCACATAACTTCTGGCTGCAAAAATCACCAGGGATTGAGTTAGTGGAAGAAACTTCTGAACTCTCAAGCAGTTCCTCTTAGAGTCCACACACAGACCTACTTCCTCTGCACTAGGGTAGCAGCTTGAATTGCACCAGTGGCATACAGAGAGAAACTGAAGTGTGTGGCATCAAGGCAAGAGCTAGCAGACAGCTTTCTTCCAGACAGAAAGCCCAGCAGAGGCCATTGTCTCTTTTCTGAACCCTCGTCACACAGAGCTGCAAAGCAGGCAGGCTGCTGCAATATCTGAGCCTCCATCAACCTGGGCAACACCATTTGTCCCACCCTGGAGATTCCCAGAGACTCTGTCTCATCCAAATCATGGCCCCATCCAAGCTGCTTTTCTATATGAATGGCTGTTCTTGGCTCCTGCTTCACAAATTCCTAAGTCCTCTCAAACAAGCAACAGCTGTTTTCAGTGAGCCCTAGGACTGGCAATAACACCAACCAGCCTATACTCATAGCTTGGCTTCACCTGGGAATCTCCAAGCCCTGCACAGGTAGCAGCCACCTCAGATTGCTTTATAGCTCATACACGGTGGCCCTCGGCAGAACACAGGTGGGGGCTGAAGCTGGCCTTCAACACCTAGAAAACCCCAGAGCCTGTGCTCCCAATGGACCATGTTGGAGCACCTCCACCCTGCCTCCACACAACTGATCCTCCAAGGAGGGTGAGTTTGGTGGTCAGTGGTCACTGCAAGTCCTTGTAGAAGATTGGTCTGGGTAAATCCCTCCATTTGACCTACCAACAGCAATCAAGGCTCAACCACAAGGCTCAGACCCAGCTTGGGTGACAGGGGAGGCTGTGCCACTGGATCCTACAGGACGCCTACTACATTAGGCCATGCTACCAAGACAGGGAGTTGTGGGCGCCACTAGCCCCCTTGGCAAAGCCAGGGGGTCAGGCCGGCATAGCTACTGCTCGTGGAGACGTGACCTTAAGCCCCCCTTGGCAAAGCCGGGGGGGGGGGGGGGGGGCGGGGTCAGCTGGCAAGGCCGCTGCCCGTGGCACAGTCCCTCTCCACCTTGCTTGGCTCCCTGCCTGGAACCTGCTGTGGCTAGACAATAGGTCTCCCAAGAAAGCTAGAGAGCCTGTTTCCCTGTAGAAGGGTAGGTCATGCACTGGTGCTTAATAAACAGAGAAGTTTTGATAGCACCCTGTGTTCCCCTGTTGTTCCGTGGAGTAGCTTTGCAGAAAGGACAAAGAAACTAGCTTGGGTGCAGCCCCCTCCTGCTTATTCCCCATAATTGTAATAAAAGCCTTGAATAAACGGAGTTCGGGGCTCAGCGGGATGCTGAGACCTCTCCAACCTGACTCCCTGCGTCCTTAACTCATTTCCGCCCCCTCCCCTCTCCTGACGAGGCTGGTCCGCGGCAGGTGGCGCCCAAACGTGGGGCCCGAAGAGGTACGAGGGATTTGGTGAGAAACCCCCGGGGGGCCCGTAGCAAAAAGCGGGGGGATTTAATAGGAAGTGCCGTTATGAGTGCTTCAGAATCAAAGGAGCGGAACATGTACGTGCAATTGCAGAAAATGTTGCTCCGTAGACGAGGGACCAAGGTTGGAGAGAAACAGATGGAAAGGTTTTTCAAATTGGTAGAGGAGATATGTCCCTGGTTTCCCGAGGAGGGGACAGTCTCCCTACATACCTGGGAGCGAATAGGAGAAAGGCTCCGCGACGCTTATCTAGCCCGCGGACCCGAGAGGATTCCAATTGATGCCTTTTCCCTTTGGAACTTAGTCCGTGACAGCCTTAATCCAGTACAAGAAATTGAGAGAATGACCCGTAGTCTAGCAGTATCCACCAAAGATCGGCCAGATACCCAATCAGTGAAGTCTGAGCATTCTTATACCAAGCCCCCAGTGGGTGCCACGTTGCTGGCCCCTCCAGGGCCCCCGCCTCCTCTGAGCCCTTTTGCCTCTGCTCCTCCTATAGACGAGGAGATGTTATCCCCCTCCGATCAAGAAGACTTAGAGGAAGCAGCAACAGCGTATGAGGTAGAAAGAGACCCTCAAGTGTTCCCCGTCTTAGGTGACCAGGTAGAGGTTACTGCAGAAGAGGAGGAGGGGGAAGATGAGGATGCTATCTTGGATCCTAGAGCTTTTGCTAGACTGGCGGATACTCTGCAGTTGCTAAGGCAGCTGGCAGGTACTAAAGAGTTAAGCCGCCAGCAGAGAATAAAAGAGAAAACCCAGTGCCAACTCCAGAAGTTAAGAGAAGGGTGTGTCTGCCGCCGCTCCGGCTGTGGCGGCGGCGTTACGAGCAGGTCCCCGGCCGACTATAAGCCCCCGTAATCGGGGAGCCCTTACCCCCTTGCAATTATCTTTGAGACAGGAGGGATTGTTTGCAGGCACTTAATGATTTTCAAAAATTATTAGGTAATATCAACTGGCTCAGACCCTCCATTGGCCTCACCACGGAACAGCTGCTGCCCTTGTTCAACATTTTGCGTGGGGATCCTGACCCCACGTCCCCGCGTGTCCTCACGCCTGAAGCTGAGAACGCGCTCGCTTTAATAGATCAAGCTTTGAGCCAGCAACAAATTCTAAGAATGTCTCCTAATCAACCCTTTTCTTTGTTAATTCTAGACACCCCTTACCTGCTGACGGGCCTCCTCTGGCAGGGGGGGGCCCTAGAATGGCTGCATTTGCCCAGCCAGCGGCGTAAGGTGATTTATCCATACCATCAGGCTATAGCCACTGTAATCCAGAAAGGGCGCTCCCGGGCCCTAGAGCTTTTCGGCCGGGAGCCACTTCATATTGTCCTCCCCCTCCGAAAGGACCTAGTGCAACGATTGTTCCAGAATGATGAAGACTGGGGGACGGCTCTCGCAGGATTCCCCGGCCAACTCACATATCATCTCCCCAAACATCCCTTACTTAACTTTTGGACGGCTCATCCCTTTGTTTTCCCTAAGGTGTGCTCTCCACGCCCTCTCACCAATGCTTCGCTGGCATTTATGGATAGCTCCAGCAACGGCACAGCCGCCTGGGTTATTAATAACATCCCTTATGTTTTACAGACAGGAGAATCTTCTGCTCAACGCGTTGAACTCGCTGCAGTCATCAATGTCTTTGAACAACTATCTAACTGCTGCTTTAATTTATATTCTGACACTCAATATATTGTATCTCTCTTTCCTCACCTGGAGACTGCTGTGTTGCCTGGACCGGAGGCTTCTCCCGTTATGCCTTCTCTTTTGCGCCTTCAACATTTGCTTCGCACACGCACTCAACCTTGCTTCATAGGGCACATTCGCGCCCACAGCAATTTGCCTACAGTCCTTTTCTCTTCTTAGGCTGCCCCGCCAAATTAAAACTGATAATGCCCCTACTTATACCAGCAACAGCTTTCACCGCTTCTGTGCTACTTTCACTATTGCCCATGTGACGGGCATTCCTTATAATCCGCAGGGGCAAACGCTCGTCAAGGGCGCACATCAATCACTTAAGCTTTTGCTTAAAAAACAAAAGGGGGGAGGCGGGGACATGTGTGTGTTTTCCCTAGGAACGCGCCAGCCCCCCTTTGGATTCCCGAACGACTTGCTCGTCCCCAGAATGAAGAAGCAGAACAAAGAGGAGAGAAATCTTCCCTTCCGTTTGAAGAAGTTGTCGCTCGGGGCGGAGGACCCCGAGCTCCTAGTCGGCCACCATCTCTATCCTCTGCTTCAGATGCCTCCTGAGGCACAGGGCCCGCCTCCTTGCCCGAATAGAGGCCGCATGCGACCCCCCTCGCGGGCCACGCGAGAGTCGCCGCCTGTCACTTGGGGGCAGATCAAGCGCCTCACCGGAGAGGCGCAAGCCGCCGTGGCCCATGCCGGGCTTCCCAGCTGTCCCAGCACGCTGTTATTGGCCATGGTGGCTGTCCTCACTGCTCAGCACTGCATGCGCAGATTCAGCGGATGTCCAAGGCCCACCTGGACCTGAGTGCTGCAGACACAGCTCAGGACATTCTGAACAGCCTGCGGGACGCTTGGGGGAACGATGACTGGTGGACTCGAGTGGTTGGAGGGGCGGCAATAGTTGGGTTGTTTATTTGCTTCCTTTTTTGTTTTCCAGCCCTCCTCCGATACTCCTGCAAACAGTGGCAATCCCTGCGACTCCAACAGTTCAAATACCATCTAGAGGAGATGCGGGCGCCACAAGCCCCCCTTGGCAAAGCCGGGGGGCCAGGACCAGCTGGCAAAGCCGCTGCCCGTGGTGACCTTTCAGCTTAGAAAACAAAAAGGGGGAGATGTGGGCGCCACTAGCCCCCTTGGCAAAGCCAGGGGGTCAGGCCGGCATAGCTACTGCTCGTGGAGACGTGACCGTAAGCCCCCCTTGGCAAAGCCGGGGGGGGGGGCCGGGGTCAGCTGGCAAGGCCGCTGCCCATGGCACAGTCCCTCTCCACCTTGCTTGGCTCCCTGCCTGGAACCTGCTGTGGCTAGACAATAGGTCTCCCAAGAAAGCTAGAGAGCCTGTTTCCCTGTAGAAGGGTAGGTCATGCACTGGTGCTTAATAAACAGAGAAGTTTTGATAGCACCCTGTGTTCCCCTGTTGTTCCGTGGAGTAGCTTTGCAGAAAGGACAAAGAAACTAGCTTGGGTGCAGCCCCCTCCTGCTTATTCCCCATAATTGTAATAAAAGCCTTGAATAAACGGAGTTCGGGGCTCAGCGGGATGCTGAGACCTCTCCAACCTGACTCCCTGCGTCCTTAACTCATTTCCGCCCCCTCCCCTCTCCTGACGAGGCTGGTCCGCGGCAGGGAGTCACAGCAGCTCTATGCAATACATAGAAGTAAACACACAGAGGCTGCTAAAATGAGGATACAAAGAAACATGGCCCATGTGAAAGAAGAGATCAAAACCCAGAGAAAGAGCTAAATGAAATGGAGATAAGCAAACTACCAGATGCAGACTTCAAAACACTAGCTATAAGGATGCTCAGGGAACTCAGTACTTCAACAGCATAATAAAGGATCATTCAACTTCCGGCCAAGATGCAGGCGTAGGTGGAAATACTGTACCTCCTCACACAACCAAATTTAAGGACAACAATGATTTAGAAACAAAAACACAACCAAGCCCTGGCTGGTGTAGCTCAGTGGATTGAGCTCAGGCTGTGAACCAAAGAGTCACTGGTTCGATTTCCAGTCAGAGCACATGCCTGGGTTGCAGGCCAGGTCCCCAGTGGGGGCCATGTGAGAGGCAACCACACATTGATGTTTCTCTCCCTTTCTTCATCCCTCTCTTCCCCTGTCTCTAAATAAATAAATAAAATCTTTAAAAAACACTTAAAACTTAACACACACACACACACACAACCGGAAAAGACAGAAAATTGAACTGTACGGAAGTCCAACACCCATTCAACCAGACTGGAAAGAGAGGCGGAGTCGGCAGCCAGCGGAGAGGGGTTGCAGCACTGGCTGCCAGACGGATCCAGGTATGAAGGCAGTGACTGGAAAAACTTTTGGTGGTTGAGGTGCCAGGAGAGGCTCCCAGCCTCACAAGAGAGTTCACTGGGGAGACCCACAGGGTCCTAGAACATACACAAGCCACCCGCCCAGGAACCAGCACCAGAAGGGCCTGCTCTGCTTGTGGGAAGCGGCAGAGCAGACCCAAATCTGAGAGAGAGCGGAACAAACGCCATTTCTCCTTCTCTGGCCCTGCCCCCACATACAGTGTCACAAACCAGCGACTGGATTGACTCACCCCATTGAACACCTAAGCTTTCTTCCCTCATAGGTAACAGGCGTGAATAGACCAAAACATTGTGGCGCAAGCAGAAGAGCAACTCAAAGCCCCAGAGCCAATACTTCTAAGCAACAAAGAAATAGCCAACCTATCGGATGCACAGTTCAAAACACTGGTGATCAGGATGCTCACAGAACTGGTCGATTTTACTTGCAAATTAGATGAAAAAATGAAGGGTAGACTAAGTGAAATGAAGCAAAATGCACAGAGAAACAATAGTGATGGAAAGGAAATTGGGACTCAAATCAATGGACTGGACCAGAAGGAAGAAAGAAACATCCAAACAGAAACAAGAATTCATAAAAAATGAGGAGAGGCTTAAGAACCTCCACGACATCTTTAAACATTCCAACATCCAAATTATAGGGGTACCAGAAGGGGAAGAGGAAGAGCAACAAGTGGAAAACTTATTTGAACAAATAATAAAGGAGAACTTCCCCAATCTGGCAAAGGAAATAGACCTCCAGGAAATCCAGGAAGCTCAGAGAGTACCAAAGAAGTTGGACCCAAGAAGGAACACACCAAGGCACATCATCATTACATTAGCCAAGATTAAAATAAAGAAGAGAATCCTGGAAGCAACAAGAGATAAGGAGACAGTCACCTACAAAGAAGTTCCCATCAGACTGTCAGATGATTTCTCAGAAGAGACCTTACAGACAAAAAGGGGCTGGAAAGAAGTATTCCAAGTCATGAAAGTCAAGGACCTCCATCCAAGATTGCTTTATACAGCAAAGCTTTCATTTAGAATGGAAGGGCAGATAAAGCGCTTCCCAGATGAGGTCAAGTTCAAGGAGTTCATCATCACCAAGCCCCTATTATATGAAATGTTAAAGGGACTTATCTAAGAAAAAGAAGATAAAAAATATGAACAGTGAAAGGACAGCAAACTCACAGTTATTAACAACTACACCTGAAACAAAAGCAAGCTAAGCAGACAGCTAGATCAGCAGCAGAACCATAGAAATGGAGATCACATGGAGGGTTAGCAACAGGGGAGTGGGAGGAGGAGAAGGGGGGAGAAGGTACAGAGGATAAGTAGCATAGACAGGAGGTAGAAAATAGACAAGGAGAGGGCAAGAACAGTGTGGGAAATGTAGAAGCTAAAGAACCTGTGACACGTGGACATGAACTAAAGGGGTTTTTTGGGGGAGGGGATGTGTAGGGGGGAGGGGAATGAAAGGGAGGAAATGGGACAACTGTAATGGCATAATCAATAAAATATATTTAAAAAAAGAATCATTCAGAAACAAAGGATTCACTAATTGAAATAAGAACAATTTACAGGGAAACAACAGGAGAGTGGATGAAGCTGAGAATCATAAATCATATGGAAAATAAGGAAGAAAAAAATGCCCCAAGCAATCAGAACAACAGGAAGAAAACAGAATATGAAGAAACGAGGATAGTATAAGCAGCCTGTGGGGAAACTTTAGGCAATCCAACATGCACATCATAGCAAGCCAGAAGGAGAAGAGAAAGGGTAAGAAACTGAAAATCTGTTTGAAAAAATAATGAAAGAAAAATTCCCAAATTTGATGAAGGAAATAGACATACAAGCTCAGGAAGCACAGAGTCCCAAATAAGATGGACCCAAAGAGGCCCACTCCAAGACACATCAAAATTAAAATGCCAAAGGTTGAAGATAAAGACAGAATCTTAAAAGCAGCAAGACAAAAGCAAAGAGTTAAGTACAAAGGGGTTTCCATAAGACTATCAGCTGATTTCTCAGAAGAAACTTTGCAGGCTAGAAGGGATTCGCAAGAAATATTCAAAATCATGAAACATGTGGACCTGCAGCCGAAATCGCTCTACTCAGAAAAGCTGTCATTTAGAGTCAAAGGGCAGATAACGAGCTTCCTAGACAAAAAAAACAAACAAAAAACAAAACACAAAAAACCCTAAAGGAGTTCATCATCACCAAATCATTATTATATGAAATGTTGAAGGACTTATTTAAAAAGCAGGTCAGCACTACAAACAATTAAATGGCAACAAACAAACAAACAAAAAACCAAAAACCATGTCTATCAACAATTAAGTCTAAAAAACAAATTAAGCAAACAAGAACAGAGACAGAAGTATGGATATGGAGAGGGTTTGATGGTTGCCAGATGAGAGGTGGGGGAGAATGGGTGAAGAGATGAAGGGATTAAGAAGTACAAATAGGTAGTTACAGAATAGCCATGGGGATATAAAGTACTTTCTAAAAAATAGAGGAGCCAAAGAACTTACACACATGACTCATGGACATGAACAATGGTGTAGGAATTGTCCGAGGGAGTACAGGGTGCTGGTTGCCAGGGGACAAAGGGGGAAAATTTGGGACAACTGTAATAGCATAATCTATAAAATATAATTAAAAAAAATAAGGACTCCAAGCACAGATTTTTCACTACTTGTAAAATGAAGAGAAAAGGGGACAATGTAGTAAGCTTTTCATAAAGCTAACTGTATTCAGTTTCTTTAAGGTGACATTAACTATTCTTGAAAAGGCCCTCCTTGAACTGAATAGATATCTTCTTCATGGTTGCTTCTAGGTCTACCCTCCACCACTATATGAAACAAGTCTCATTCAAATTCTTCAGGAAAACTTTTCAGGAACTTAAAATCACCCCCTAATCCATGTATTTTTCACTAAGTGGAAGTACATGAAGATGATTTTTTACTTTTTTCACCTTTACCCCATTCCACCCCTAAAAAGAAGAGGAAAAATTTTTTTTTGGCATGCCTCATATGTTTTTTTACTAAACAAACCTCTGAACTTGGCCCGGAATGACTTAGCTATGAAGGTGAGGACTGCATAAAAGAGCTGCCTCTGTTAGCCCTGGGATTCCAACCCAACTTAAGTATTTTCCACCACCTTTGGGGAGGTGTGTTAGGCAGAATAGCCTCCCTCCCCTGAAGATGTTCACATCTTAATGTCTGGAACCTATGATTCCTTACTTTACATGGTAAAAAGGGATTTCCAGATGTGAGTAAATCAAGGGTTTTGAGGTGGGGAGATTACCCTGCATTATCCTATCGGCACTGTATAATTGACAATGATCCTTATAAGAGGGAAGTAAGAGGGTCAGAGTCAGAGAATTAGATGTGTCCTGGAAAATGATTGGAGTCATGCAGAATCACCAACTAAGGAATGTGGACAGCATCTGGAAACTGGACAAGGCAAGGAAACATACTCTCCCTTAGAGCCTCCAAAAAGAATGTAGTCCAGCTGAACCATTGGAAATTCCTGGACTTCAGAACTGTAAGGCAATACATTTGTGCTGTTGAAGCCACTAAATTTGTAGTAATTGTTATAGTAGCAGTAGAAAACAAATATACAGGAAGCATCAAGGTTAGTCTATACCTGAAAGAACTTGGTGAGGCCAGAAACTGTCTTCTTTAACATGCTTGTACTTTTTAAAAAACTTTTCATATTGTACAAGTTTTTAGGGTCACTCTCCCATTGTAGAGTGTGAGTGTGTATCTTTCTTTAACTCATAATATTTTAACAATTTTTTTATTTTTATTTTTTAATTTAATTTATTTATCTTTAGAGGGGAAGGGAAGGAGAAAGGGAGAGAAATATCCCTCTCGCAGGATTGCCTCTCCTGCGTTCCCTGCTGGAAACTGGCCTGCAATCCAGGCATGTGCCCTGACTGAGAATCGAACCGAGATTGCCTGGTTCGCAGGCCCACGCTCAATCCACTGAGCTCCACCAGCCAGGGCTTTAATAATTTATTTATTCATCTATCCATTCGTCTGGTCATCTATACATTTAAAAATACTTAAGTGCAAAATATTTATCATATCCTATGTTGATACTAAATAAGCAGAAATAATATAGACAAATCATTGCATTTGTATAGCTTCCAGTCTGTTGTGGAGAGAGAGCAACAACTATTCTAAAATGAGCCATGTAAAGTGTGAGTTAGGTGTTTTGTGATGCCCTGCCATACGTATTTGTTTTGCCTGCTTGAATGCCTGAAATCTGTAATAACAAAAGCTCTCTTAGGTTAAAGCATTATTTTCAGAAAGCCATTGTTACAAATGCACTTTTGGGCATTTACTCAGTATCATTGAAAAACACCTATTTCAACCACCCACTCAATACTTGGTTATACTTTATAATTTCCTACAACTTTCACGAAAAAAAAGTTCAGTATCTCATGAAGTTGACTGTATCTTTTTAAGCTTTTAATCATGGTAATAATGGAATATTTTTGACATGCAGAGACTTTAAAGTTTTATGCATTCACATCTATCTATTCGTTATATCTTTTATGTTTTGATGGGTCTCCGCCATTCATTCCAGTAATTATAGGGCGAATAAAATAAAACATTTTTACATTTGGGGCCGTCCAAGTAACCGAATGGAAAGGAACTATTGCTCTTATACACAGAACCTTAGGGCCCATCTGGGGAAATCTTCCATATTGTCTCTCATAAACTGTTACGACCAGCAGGAGTCACTATGGAGTCTGGTTTGAGTCCTGAAACACAAGGGGGCAAAGTAAACGAATTAATCCTTAAGTTTTCCAGGAAGGAATGTAGTTTTAGTAGAATAATTTGGATCTATTTTAAGTTGTTCTGGGACAACAAAAAGCAAGTTGAAAGCCACTCGATTAATAAATTCTTCTGGAAAGTGACAGAAACACGTTCGCTTTAGGAATATTGGGTCTTTCGCGCGGCCGTACTTCTCCGCCTTGTGCGCCTGCGTAGAAGAGTAGAGGCGCCGAGTCCGGCAGTGGTGAAAAGTGCGGTAGCGACCCCCAAACCTCGACATGAAGACCCGCTTTAGCACTATTGATCTCCGAGCGGTACTCGCGGAGTTGAATGCCAGGTAATGTGCAACAGACGACCTGACTCATGCGGGAAGTGCAGGAGATAGAGGCCCAGGCCCGACGGTTAAATTCAAGACCATCCGGATTGTTACCCCTTATTTCCCCCGGGCTAGTCTCTGCGGACCTGGCTAGGCCTGGGTTGACCGACGCGTTTGTATCTTTCCTTGGCCCGCAGGATTCCTGGGGCGCGGGGTGCGGGTCCGGGCGGCCGCGTGAGGCGCGGCGCCCCCTGTCGCGGACTGCTAGTCTCGCCGGGTCTCGTGCCGGCTCTGGCGGAGCTCTGGCGGGGCTCTGGCTTTGCAGGCCCGAGTCGCCTGGGTCTGGTAGCTAATGTTTAGTAGAAGTGAGACGCCGGGTGGACGCCAGGGCGTCAGGACGCCCGAGTAGTCATTTGCTCCAGAGGTGTCCAGACTGGAGGCCTCCTTTCTTTGACACTCTTCGTCCCAGACAGAGGGAGGTGACAGGTCTGGATTCTGGCCTGGGTTTTTTATTACCTAGCTGTGTGAGCCTTGTCATGTTTGCTAGGCCCTTGTTTACCTTTTTCTTTCCTGTTGGAGTAAAGTGGATTAGACTGTCTTCCTTAAAAAAAAAAAAGAAAAGAAAAGGTTATTTCAAAGACGCAAGGCATTTTATGGTGTTCCCAGGGCTAATGGACAACATTGTTCTTAAATAGTTAAATTTTGGACTGAGTGCTTGATGTCCTTTGGATTCTGCTCCTTGGTAGACTCCATATCTTTACAGTCGTAGATCCCCGAAGTTCCCATTTCACAGATTCTGATCCCCCCTGCAGCTTTAAATTGTGTTTTGTTTCAAATGGTACGATTTGTTACATGTTTCCTTTCTCTTTGCAGCTTGCTAGGAATGAGAGTAAACAATGTTTATGATGTGGATAATAAGACATATCTCATTCGTCTTCAAAAGTAAGGCTTCTTTTATCTTTGGTAATTAAACGAGATTGTTACTATTTTTTTACCTACACTTTTCAGTCCGAGTTAGCGTTGGCAAGACTCTAAAGAAAAAAATAACTTTTTTTCTTCTGCAGACCAGACTTTAAAGCCACACTTTTACTTGAATCTGGCATACGAATTCACACAACAGAATTTGAATGGCCTAAGAATATGATGCCGTCCAGTTTTGCCATGAAGGTAAATTTTAACTTATACTTGAAAGTACATTTTAGGCCCTGAGACTGGTCACTGACAATGAAATTTCAAACTACTTGGTTTTCCTTTACTGTTATTAATAAAGTGAGATAAGATAGAGTAGTTGGTGAATACTGGAATGAATAAAGTAGATGTTTGTTAACTTCTCCTTATTACCCTTTGAACCCAGTTGTGTTTCCCACAGTCAGTATTCTAGTTCAAGCTTTTATACCATTTACCTGTAGTCCATTAACTGTAATCTGCTTTACGTATGGAAACAGTTGTTACTGGACCAACGATAATTTTTTCTAAAGCATCAGTTTCATTATTTAGCTCATGTTTCATGATGCCCTGTCTTTTCAGTATCCCATACCCTAGAGTTCTTGGCTTTCTATGATCTGGCTCTCGCCTGCCTCGCCCACCCTGCCCCTTTTCCTTATCCTATTTTCCACAGCTCACTTTTGTGCACCCAGTCTGTATTTTTGGGAATACGCAGTGACATCAGCATGTTAGCAGTTTTTATATCTTTTTACTTCTCTTCTTGCTTTTTTTTTTTTTAATTGTAAAAACAGATTCTGCACTTGTGGGCACGTTACTCAGTCACTTTTTGACGAAACAGGTACACTAAAAAGTTCATGTGCCACAGAGGAAGGAGGGTTCAGTCAGATATGCCTAACTTTTCATTGATGGTCTTGCCACTCACTTTATAATTTGGAGAAGCTATTTAACCTCATGGAACTTAGCTTGTTTAAATGTAAAATGTGCGTAATATTTCCCTCATGGGGTTATTGGTAAGGATTAATTGAAGTACCATGTAAAGCATCTAACACAATGCCTGACACGTATTAGGAATCCATATATATTAATTTCCTTCTTCCTCTCCTCCTCACTTTCCTTCAGAAATTTATTTGTTTTGGCATTGTGTTATTTCATTAGAGGCTTTACAGAGAAGAGCCTTATCCCCAGCAACTTAGAATCTGTTTTGGATTGCAAGTTAGGTAAGTGCTTCCCAAATCACAAGGGCTGTCATAAAACTATCAGATTCTTAAAAGCTTATTTAATGGTAACTCCAAATGGTTCTTTTGGAGGTTTCCTTTATAGTAATGACACTTTATATATGTATAGCACTTTTCAAAGTAGATGGGTAATGCATATTTAAGTTAACAACTCAGTGGATATGAAGAACAAATATTATCATTTTAGTTTTACAAATGATGTAATAAGCAATAGGATATATGATACTGGGATAGCGTAAACAGCCCCAAATTAGTCTATAGTAGCAGTGGGAGGTCAAATACTTATTTAAAAACCTAGAATTTTATGAGTTAGGTGTACGTATCAGTCTAAATGTATAGAAAGATTCCCTCTCATGGAGCAGTCATTGTTAAGCACTTTAAAAACAACTTAAAGAGCTGTATAGTACAGGCATGGCCATGAACAGTATGTGGTAAATCAGAGTTCCTAGTTCTCACATTAGCGGATGCCACCTATAGTTCAGTGGGTGGAAGGTTTGCACTAAGCTGCTAAAGAGAAACAAACAAAAACCCCCACAAGATTTACGTATGTACTATATGTCCGTGCACTTGTGATAACCTTCCATTTTTCACCATTCCCTGGTGAAGACTTCTGTTCCTCTCAGGGATGCCCTTTATGTTCATTTTAATTCTGTATTTCTTTCTTTTTTTAAAAAAAGATTTTGTTTATTTTTTAGGTAGAGGGGAAAGGAGGAGACTGAGGGAGAGAAACATCAATGTATCGTTGCCTCTTTCATGCCCCCTACTGGGGACCTGGCCTGCAGCTCAGGCATGTGCCCTGACTGGGAATCAAACCAGCGACCCTTTGGTTTGCAGGCCAGCACTCAGCCTACTGAGCCACACCAACCAGGGCCTAATTCTACATTTCTTTTTTATTTAAAAAAAATTTTTTTTTATTTTTAAAGATTTTTATTTATTTATTTATCTTTAGAGGGGAAGGGAAGGAGAGAGGGAGAGAAACATCAATGTACGGTTGCCTTTCGTGCATCCCCCGCTGGGAACTGGCCTGCAGGGAACCGGTTTGCAACCCAGGAATATGCCCTGACTCGGAATCGAACCTTGATCCTCTGGTTTGCAGGCCTGTGCTCAATCCACTGAGCTACACCAGCCAGGGCTATATTTCTTAAATAAAAAGATTACTGGGGGACTCTGGAAGGCTTAATCATGATTTTTCTCCTGGGGATTTAGAGATAGTCCTGTTTATAGGTCATTGTTTAAATCAAAATAAATATAAGTTACTCTAAAGTCAGAACTGTTGAATTTTGGAAGGGGAGGTTCTATGAAGTTTGAAAAGTATTTTTATAGCTAGCTGAGTGTATAAGTAAATAAAATGAAAATTTTATTTAATTTGAACTACGAAGTTTGAAGAATAACTTAGTTATGAAGGAGTTGCCATTAATTCTAAGAATGACTATATTTTTTAAGGGTGGTTTCAGATTAACCTCTAAAATTTGTGTTGAACTTGAGTCTTGAAGAAAAGAAAGCATTTTTTTTCTTACGGGTCTTGACTAACTGAAGGATCTTTAAAATTCAGAAATTAGAAACAATTGTAAGATTTTTTTTTAGGGGCTACAGAGTAGTCTTGTTTCTATTCCATGTCATACTTAAATATTTGTACTAAAGGATGGCACAAGTAATATAGAACAAAAGGTATTTACCAAGTAATTTGTATTCAGGCTTAACATGCTAATTTTATTTTGATTGCTAAAAAAAAACCAAGAGCCTTATGACTAGGCATATGAAGAATGATATTTGATAATGAATTGGAGTCATTACATTAGGATTTGAGCTAGGTCGATCAAAAATTTGGAGATAGTACCAGAAAAAATCTGTTTGGGTTATGTCAATAAAGTGTGTGGCAACAGGGGGTGGTGATTGGGTGTGAGTAAGCTGGAGGACTAATTTACAAAATACCTAAACGCTCATGGTTCACAATTTGTATTGGAAGTGGAAGATTAGTGGAAACTATTAATTAATTTTGAGCACAGTTACATAAATGGAAATTTGGGATATTTAAAAGATTGAAATAGAAAGAGACAAATAAGGTACGGCTTTAAGAGGGAGCATCAGAGTGAGAACAAGGGAGTTGGTGGTATAGAGCAACAAAGTAAATTTCACAATGGGTCTATCGTTGTCTACTTAAAAACTGAATGTTGAGTTGGCCAAAAAGTGTGTTTACTTTTTTCTGTAAAATAAAGACATTTTTAATTTTCACCAGTAACTTTATTGATTTGGATATTTTGAGTATGTCGGCTATCTTCCACTATTGGCTTATAGTGGGTAGAGGTTGCGTTGCTGCTAAATAAACATCTTCCAATGCATCAGACAGCCCCAGAACAAAGAATTATTTGGCCAAAATGTCAATGGTACCAAGAAAGGTCACAGACTGCTTTTGACATATTTGACAGTCACAGCGCCTTCTCTGTACACTGCACAAATCTTTTTTTGGGTTTCAGTTGCATTTTTACCTTTCTTGAAATAAGAAAGCATAATATGCTGAAAGTGCTACGTATTCTTCCATCTTCAGTATTGAAATGGCTGCACAAAAAATTCACTAATTTTGATGTTTTCTTAAAATACATGCTATGATAGCTGTCACGATACAATCTCTAACAAAATTGTTTCAAATGAATTAAAGCACTACCAGAGCCATAGTATGGAAAAAAATATAACAGACTTTTGGCCAGCCCAATAAAAAACTGTTTCAGAGTTAGCAGTCAGAGTTGTCTGAACCAAAATGTTCTTTCCTCTGATTATCTGAAAGCTTTTATTTTATACTGTTTTATTTGCTACTTTTACATTATTATTCCTTATGATAATGAAAGAAAAACTTATTTATAAACCAATACCCAATGGTTAGAAACTTACTTTTACTATATAAATGCATTTTTCTTCTGTTTCTTGCTAGTGCCGAAAACATTTGAAGAGTCGGAGATTAGTCAGTGCAAAACAGCTTGGTGTGGATAGAATTGTAGATTTTCAATTCGGAAGTGATGAAGCTGCTTATCACTTAATCATTGAGCTGTATGATAGGGTAAGTTAAATCTGGGGGATGGGGTGAAGGAGAAGTTATCGTCATATTGTTACTCATGTAATAGTGCCTTGTGGGGGCAACTTTGCCCACAAGTCTCCCCATCTGCCACGGATGAAAATAAAACTGCCAAGACATGATCTGCTTGGAGAGGAAAGGTGGTCAGTCTCTCAGAGGAGAAGGACCAAGTACCTCTTCTTCAACGGCTTTATTTGGTTCGGAACACATAAGATAAACAGGTAAAGCTCATCAGTCAATGTCAGGCGGCAAAGATCAAACAACAGGTAACATTTTAAAGAAATCCGAGGGCTTAGTCTGAGTCGGTGTCTGTCAGGTAAGGGTGTTGCAAAAACTTTGGGAGACATGCTCATTTCCTGCTTGGACCCTTATCATATGAACGAAAGCACTCTTAGCAAAGTAGGCTTCACAGGACTTTAGGAACTCTTTCTTATGTCCGATCACCCTGGAACCTGCTCTAGCCGGCAAAGGGCTGCACCGCTTTCCCAGTCATAGGTTTTTAGGCTTAAGTGGACTACAGCCAGGAAGCGCTTCTTCCAGATGGAAATGGGGACTCAGGCTATGTCAGAATAGCCAGGGAGCGAGGATCCATCACCCCCTCTTTGCTGCAGCCCCTTGAGTACTTTTTTTGAGGGCCTCCCAAGTAATCATGTCTGGCTTAGGTTGCCCCCCCTCTGAGGGGTCTTACCTGTCTCTGACTAACCGACCAAGTGTTGGGGGCAGAGATGCATGAAGCAGAAGCAGTGTTGCTGCCAGAGAGAAGCTTTGTCTCCCTAGTGGCTCACAGTCTGGAGGTCGCTCACTCAGCTTTAGCTATGGGGGGGCAGTTACAACTCCTGAAACCAGGCAGAGCGGTTCCCAACGGTGCCTTAAAACGTGGATGGAAAACTTTTTTCTGTATCAAAGGCTAGTATTGATACATTAGGATAATAAATGCCAAGCAAGTAAAATGTAACTTTTCAGTTAATAACCTTCATTTTGTCTAAAGATCAGAATTTAGGCATACCTTGGCCATTTAAAATGGCATTATGAATGTAGGAGATGAAGATCTGAGAATTGAAGACATTCTCTGTTTTTCACATTTTAGGACTAGTGTGGTGCAACCAGAAAAATCAGATAGTTGAGTCAGATAAGAGAGCAGTTGAGACTCAGAGGTGTTTCCGTGTTTTCATAGTGTCGTCAGTCCTAAGAGGAAGGCTCCTGAGGGCTCTGTTTACACAGTTTACACACTTCTCTTGGCCACTGATTCCTTTCACCATCTTCCTACCCCCTTCCCCTGCAGGCAGTGGCTGCTACAGCTGCTGCCCATCTGGACTTGTTTCTGTATGTGCTTTTAAAAGGTGATGCATTTTAAAATTTGTATCATTATCCTCTTTTAAGATTTTTAAAAATTTTTATTTATTTTAAATAAATAAAACTGTACTTGTTGCTCAAGTACTGTTTCCTGTCTTTTACTCCCATCCCAGCCCACCCCCATCCTCAGTGCTCCCCACCTCCCTCCAATGTCCACCCCCCTTAGTTTTTGTCCACGTGTCCTTTATACTTGTTTTTAAGTTTTTTTAATAAAAATTTACTTTTGAAATAACTAAGACTCATAGGAAGTTGCATATGTAGAAGTCTAGTATAGCCTAACTCAGTTTCTCTCAATTGTTACATCTTACATAATTGTAGTCTAATACCAAAGTCAGGAAATTGCTCTTGGCACAGTGTATGCATAGGGTGCTGTGCATTTTGCCACCTCTCTTCACTCATGTAACCACCTCTGCATTGAAGATACAGAATTCTTCCATTACCACCAAGATTTTCTTTGTGATACCCCGGTAACACCCACCCCTCTTCCCACCTGCCCTTCTTCCTGGCAGCTACTAATCTGCTGCATTTGTCATTATAAATTAATTTTCAACAAAGGAGGCAGTGTCAGAACCTCACTGGGAAGGAGATACCAGGCACTCTGAAAGAGGAATCAATAAACTACAGCTTGTGGCCCCTATCTGTAAAGCCTGTGAGCTTAATGGTTTTTACATTTCACAGGGGCACTCTTAAAATGTGGCAGAGACCATATGTGTCCCGCAAACCCTAAAATAATTTAATATCTTACCCTCTACAGAAAAAAATTTGCTGACCCCTGCTCAGTAGACTCGTATTATTTGAGCTGATACTGCTTAGACAGATGCCAGACTATCGGTACTGAGCTAGGATTTATAAGACTCTTTAGTCTGGTAGTGGATGCTTTCATGAAAATAGAGTGCTAACCTATGATCTGAGAATGTGCATTTAATTACCCAGAACTGAATAAACTGGAAAGAATCTTATTGTGCATATTTTTTCAGAATATTGTTGGTATTATTTTTATGATGACTATATGATAAAGTCCTTTACCTTTCTCTGACCTTCAGTAGGCTACACTTCTACAAATTTAAGTGACATTTTTTAAATGGTAGTTTGCTATCATTGTTCTCTTAGAATTTAGGAACAAATGCCTTTTACTGAGTTGTTTTGTTTTACTGCTAATGGCAATAGGTGTTTTTACATAGGCTTGATAAGAATTGCCCTTTTGCCCTGGCTGACGTGGCTCAATGGATTGGGTGTCAGTCTGTGAACCAAAGGTCACTGGTTCCATTCCTGTCCAGGGCACATGCCTGGGTTGCAACTGATCCATGTTTTTCTTGCACATCGATGTTTCTCTCTCTCTTTTTCTTCCTCCTTTCTTCTCTCTGTAAAAAACAAATAAATGAAAATTAAAAAATACTAAAACAGAAAAAGTTCTACTTAAAAAAAAAAAGAATTTGTCTTTTTAACCAGGTTATAGTTAGGCACATTGTGCAGCCAAGGTCATATGTACAGTGTCATGGTGGAGAATAAATCATACTTAATTCAGTGTGATGAGCTCATCATTAAACAGCAAAGGTTATAGTTTATATGTAGAACTGTTGACCACAAAGTCTTCCTGAAAACCTGGTCTTGTACCTATTCTGTGGCATATAGGATCCTAGTCTGCAGGTCATAAGGTCACTTCCTACAGATTGAGTACTTACAAGTATAGGAATTTACCTACATTTTAGGAATTACCTACCCTAAAGCTACATTTGCCACAGACAAAACTGGTACTGATAATATTTTTTGGTTTGGCTTCACAACTTTGAGAGTAAGTAATTTTTTTCAGATTTTATTTATTTATATTTAGGGGGGAAGGGAAAGAGAGAGGGAGAGAAACATCAGTATATGGTTGCCTCCTGTGCGTCCCTGCTGGGAACTGGCCTGCAACCCAGGCACGTGCCCTGACTGGGAATCGAATCGTGGTGGTTTGGTTCACAGGCCCACGCTCAGTCCACTGAACTATACCAGCCAGAGTGAGAGTAAATAACTTTTAAATCTCTGGAATAATAGAGACTCTTGAAAATAAAACCCCAAATTTCTAGAAATCTCCAGGCATTGGTGCTTATTACGGCTTTACTAACTGCTTAGTGCCATACGGCTCCACATTTGCCGACTGTAGTACAGGGAAGTTCGTGTGTGTCAGCGAACATTTCTTGCTCCCTTTATGTAAATAAATCAGGACAAAAAACAGTGGAAGTAGCTGTGTGTATGTATGTTTAATCAAGAATAATTTTAGATATGATGATTACGAGAGGGGATGGTAAAAATTATCCAGAATTGGAAAAGATGAAAAGGACTGAAGGCCCTTGTAGTGTACTGCCACCTGTTGTCTAGTGGGCATTCCTGGGGATGATTGTTTTCTCTAGGGATGTGTGTTCGATTTGCTATTTACTGTTGATAAGGTTTCTTTACAACTCAATAAGGGTAGTCTTTCACATGTAGAAAACTGATAGCAGTGCAGTAATTCATGCCTAGTGGCAATGAAAATTTTATTCAGTAGAGACTCACATTCTGTCTGTCCAGAGAAAAAGATACAGCCACAGGGTACAGTTTTACCAAAATTGACCGTCTTATACGATCATTCTTCTCTCAGCCACTCTTAAGTACTTTACTTCGTTTCTCTTAGAACAGGTTGCCATCTACTTGGTCCTCTCACTGAGTTGATAAATAAATTTTTGACAGTTAGGAAAATAGTATACTACCTTCTAGTGGCCATTATTTCTATTGCAATTAGTGTCAGGTGGTTATTTTGGACATTATCTGCCCTTTTTTATCTGGATGGTTTAAATTTTTTTTTCTATTTGTCTTTGGTTTTTTTTTTCTATTTTTCTTTGGTTTCTATTTGTCTTTGCTACGATGTGCCTAATTGAGGTTTTCCTTGTAACTGTCCTACTTGGGTTCCTGGTGCTTGTAGAATCTGTGAGTTGGTATTTTTCATCAGTTTTGGGAAATTCATCCATATTTTCTTTAGACCTTTCTTTCAATTTATTAATTTATTGCTGTCAGACAAGAATTTTGGGATCATTTATAAATGCTTTGTGATCCGATACCTCCACGTGTCTTGTTTTTTTGAATTCATCAGGGTATCACTGGTTAATATTACAGTTTTCACAGGTACAAGATTATAATTCAGCATCTGCGTACTTTACTGCATGCTTCCCATCCGATGTCCAGTTGTCTTCCATTACCATATACAGGGTCTGGCACAAAGAGCACTCCCTTTTTTTACTACAGGATCTTTTATTACAAAATCATAAGCATGTAATGTCACACTCAAGCACAACATATGACATTCTAGGTGAAATGTTCAAATTCCTGGCCATCTGTGCATGACATTCACATACCCTACCAACCACACTCAAGCAAACCTTACTGCTGCCGGACCCTGTATTTGATTCCCTTTACCCACTGTGCCCTCCCCTACTCTCTTTTCCCTTTGGTAACCATCGTTCTATTGCCTGCTGTTCCCTTTGACTTAAAGTACATTTTCTTGTTTCTTGGCATTTCTGGTTATTTTATTGTGTGCAAGCAGTGAAGGAGGAAAAATAATATATATGTTGTGAGACCTGTGATGATGCTGTCTTCCTTTAAAGAGACTATGGTTTGCTGTTGACAGCTAAGGGTTCAAGTAATCCCAGATTACCTTACTAAAATCAGGCATTGAATTGATTAGAACTTGATTCTGAGAAAGCTGGTGTATCTCCAGTTCACCCCGTCCTCTGGGATGCATACTTTCAGGGTCACCATTCATAGCTGGACTAGCAGGGATATCTCTCCCCCCACCCCAGGACTTTTCACCTTGGATCTCCAATTTTTATTCCCCTTAGTAGTTCTGTGAGTCTGTCAGAATTTGTGCTCTGCTCCCCAGCCTGTCCATTGCTTTTTATTACACAACTGATCCTAGGGGAAAAGTAGCCCCGCTCACTTTCCTGAGTTCTGTTTTAGATTTTAGTCCTGTAAACGTTTACTGCTTAGTTTGTATGTATTTTATTTTTTAAAGGGCATGGTTTGTGTATTTCATTCAGTTTTTCTACTTTTCAGTAAGATAGTGGTTGGGAATATGTAGACTACCATTTAAATTAAATAGTGCTTATACGAGTACTACATGAATATATTCTCAGTATGTAGAGAATTACATAGAATTAAAATTGAAGCTGTTACTACTCCTAGCTCAAACCAATTCCTCTTACTAATGTAATGGGTTTAGTGCCCTATTTATGATCCCTTTCCCTGCCCCCCCCATAAAAGAAAAGAAAAAATTTTCATTTGGAGGTTAAAATCTCTTGAATTTAACTAATTGCATGCATGCCTTAGGTTTGTAGGTCAATACAGTAGTTTCCCCTACAGTTTTGCATTCCTTGGTTTCTGTTACCCATGGTCAACCATGGTCTGAAAATATGAAATGGGAAATTCCAGAGATAACTCATAAGTTTTAAACTGCACATCATTCTGAGTGTCATGATGAAATCTCAAGTGCTGTCCCACTCCGTCATCTCCTCCCTCCCAGTGTGAGTCGTTCCTTTGTCCCAAGTATCAGTGCTCTATGTATATGTAGCCATCTGTTATCATGTTGACTGTCCCGTATTGTAGTGCTTGTGTTCCAAAAGCTTACGTTACTTAATAATGGCTCCAAAGCACAACAGTACTGTTGCCGACCATTCAAATATGCCAAAGGAAGTCTTAAAAGATCTTCCTTTAAGTGAAGAGGCACAGAAATAGTATACGTAAGTAAGGTACAGTACTATGCAAAGTTTCAGGCGTCCTCTGTAGGTCGTGGAACTTCTACAGATAAGGGGGGACTACTCTGCTTGCATTCTAAATTTGGGCTTACATATCAGGCATGGGCCTTTCTGGGGAGGGTTTCCATTTTCATTTTAAACTTAGCACTTAATGGTATCTAAAAATTCTTTCCATAGCATGAATGAATTTGTGTAATCTTTATTATTTAAAAAATCTCAAGTACCTTGTTATTTTGTAATAATTTTAGATTTATAGAAAAGTTGCAAAGATAATACAGAAAGTTCCTATGTACTCTTCACAGTTTTTCTTAGTGTTAACATCTTACATAACCATGGTACCTTTGTGAAAACTAAGAAATTAACGTTGGTACATTACTGTTAATTATACTATAGACTTTATTTGGACTTCACCAGTTTTTCTACTTATATCCTTTTTCTGTTCCAGAATCAAATCCAGTATAGCCCATTGCATTTAGGCTCTTTATATTTTGAAGACTCTGAGCAACTGGCGTGCCTACATTTAGTGATGGGATCCAGTTAGTGATGTGTTTGGAATAAACATTATGGATTTATATATAAGTGTATGTGCTTGAGAATTTTCAGTATTCACTGTGATATCAAGAGAGGTCGGTTGGTTGATCTCTAGAGTAGATCTTGACGATTGCTCTTTCCTCTGTCTATACCAGGATTTGGTCTTCTAGCTTTCAGGTCTGGAATTTTGATGTATGGTTTATCTAGATTTGACCAGGCCTTGGGTAAACAGGCTGTTGTTACTCAAGCTCATTTAAGAAAGGCAGTTTATTAATTTGTAATAGGAAGGTTCCAGTAGGAAAGACTCTGGAGAAAAAGTTAAGGTCAGAAAGTATTTTATTGTGTACATCAGAGTCAAGCACAGTATTTCCCAAAATACGCTCCTTGGACACCACTTCCATAAAGGTGTGCCTAGAAAAATGAGTCCCTTGGTCATAAAAGTTTGTGGAACTTTGATAATAAGGTAAAAATTTAACTCTGGGACTTAATCAGTGCAGAATTCCTTATTCTCTTTTTCTTTTCTTTTTTTTAATAAATGCGAGTAAGGGGAGCCACTTACAGAATACTTTGGGGCAATCTTTGTTTCAGGAAAGCCCTATCAGGGAAGTAACTGCCTTACTGGAATCTTCCAGATGCTGTGGATAACTGCACAGTTTGATTCAGTAAATGGTGATGGAGTGTAGTCTGTGTGCCAGCCTCTGTGGCCAGGTGTTTTTCAGGTCCCATCTTCCTGAACGAGACACTGTATGGACTTCCATCCCATCCCTCTGCTTTCCTTCTCCAGTTAACTTTTTTTAAGTTAAATAAATGCATGGTTGCTTTGAAGTCAGATCCTTTGGCACCTTTCAACACCTAGTAACTTGTGATTATCTGAAGATGAATGGTGTCCCCATCTACTGACGCCATGTATCTGCATCCTAGAATTCCTAAGATTGGGCTACATTTGTCATCTTCTATGACCAACTTCTAAGTAGCTGCTGCGGCATTTGTGACTGTTTTCATGGATGCTTTTAGTTGTATACTAACACCTATTTTCACTGCAATAAATGTGAAAGGTTGTATTCTTTGTGCAGTGTTATTTTCATTAGATTTCCCCCCCTTTTTTCTTGAAAAGATTATGTAACTATTAAATTTTAAAAAGTCTTTTCCTGTCTGTTTAATAAATATTTTTATTTTTTCTATATTTGTCTTCCACTTTCTAAGAAATTTTTTGCCTTGCTATTTTTTACCTAACATCATAAACAATTTTCTGCTTTTTTTTAACATAGTCTTCATAAGTTAACAGCTTTTAAGTATGTTCTGTTGTATATCATAATTTAACAGTTTTCTCAATTTTACATTTTGGCTGTTTCCTTTTTTTCCTATTGTAAATAGAAATATCTTTAAGCATAGAGTTTTTGGGTTTACTGAGTTACTATATCAGGCTACGTTACCCAGTGTGGAGTTACTCGGCTGAAGGGTACCACGTCTTTATGATTTTTGCCACATAACTACTGCTGTTAAAAGACACAGTGCAGGTAAAGGTATACAGCATACCTCATTTTATTGCACCTCGATTTATTCCACTTTGCTTTATTGTGCTTCATAAATGTTATGTTTTTTGTACCTTGAAAGTAAGACCTTCCATCAGCAAACAGACTGTAATTCACTTTATTGTGCTACTTCACTGTAGTGGTCTGGGTTGGAATCAGCAATGTCTCCGATATTGTTCGGCCTCTGAAACATACAAGCATATCTGTTATCTTTTTCTTAATAAGACACAGGGTTGAGACTTGCCTCATGGAAGTGCAGCATTAAGTTCAGGTGGTGGTCATCAAAGTCAGATGCTCTCTGTAACCTCATTTCTATAACCTTGATGAGGTTTTTTAAGAGCCTACATTTTTCTTAATTTTTAAGTTTCAAGAATGATTTGGGGAAAGCATTTAATTACTTTATTCTTTTACAGGGGAACATTGTCCTTACAGATTATGAGTATCTAATTTTAAATATCCTAAGATTTCGAACTGACGAGTCAGATGATGTTAAGTTTGCTGTTCGTGAACACTACCCAGTTGACCATGCAAAAGCTGTTGCACCTTTGCCTACCTTGGAAAGGTACCATGTTTTGTTTATAAACTCATTTCTTACTATTTTAAAAGGTTAAGTAGATCACATGTGAAAGAACTATCATAGAAAATACTTTGTTTACTTAGATAAATAAATTTGAAGTACATAAATGTGCACGTAAGCAATGGGAGTAGCAAATGTATGTCTTTTTCATCTAAATTTGGTGTTATTTTAGATGTGTATGATTTCTTGGTGAAGTGAGAGGACTTACCAGTTCTTCTGCGAGAAGACATGTGGATAGCTTGGGCAGAGTACAAAAAGAGAAAGTCTGGTTTAGCTAAGGAGAGGGAGGGAGCAGGGGAGGATGTGGTACAAATTGTATCTACTCTTCTGGCCAAAGGCTTTGCTGACGAATAGGCTATAGCGGTGGTTCTCGGAGTTTGGCATTCATTGGCATCACCTGGAGGGCTTGATCAAACAGATTTCTAAATCAGCTCTAGTGTAGGGCCCAGGAATTTACAGGTCTAACAAGTTCATAGGTGTTTTTGGTGCTGTTGATCTGGGGCCTACAAAGGCCCTTGGCATTCTGAAGAACTCAGTATTTAAGTATTAAAACCATGACTAGATAAAGCCAGTTCAGGTATTAAGATGTATCTCCAGGCTTCACAAACAACATTTAACTGTTATGTAAAAATGTTGCTCTCATATTACGCATGGCAGTTGATGATGAGCAATATGACTTAGTTGAAAGAGTATTGATTTTCGTTAGGAAACCTGGTTTTAGGTTTCAGTGTGCTGTTTTAAGATTACTAACTTCAGTAAATTAATTTTATGACCCTGCATTTTCTTTAAAGATTTTATTTATTTATTTTTAGAGAGAGGGGAAGGGAAGGAGAAAGAGAGGGACCTGTGTGGTTGCCTCTCACATGCCCCCTACTGGGGACCTGGCCCACAACCCAGGCATGTGCCCTGACTGGGAATCGAACCAGCGACCCTTTGGTTTACAGCCCACACTCAGTTCACTGAGCCACACCAGCCAGGGCATGACTTTCCATTTTTTTTACCTACAAAATGAATTAATTTCTCTTTTATTTTAGAATAGTTAAAGATCAGGCAAATTGATATGTATGAAAGTATTATGAATATAAATACTGCCATGAGATTCATTAAATATTAAATTAAAATTAAATTAAATATTCATTAAAAGAGGTATGTCAATTTTGTTTTACAGACTGACTGAAATAATAACCAGTGCACCTAAGGGTGAACTACTGAGGAGAGTTCTTAACCCACTGCTTCGTGAGTAATACCGCACAGAACAATGAAGTGTTGGCAAGATAGTATAGTTTTCAGGAATATGTTTAAATCTTTTATAGTTCTAGTGGAAAATTAGGACTTATTGATAACTGTAGAAAGGAGTTTAAAATGATCATTTAGGTAAATAGTTTATTTTTATGGAAAATTTGTCATATCATATGAATTTTGACCTTTACCGGTTAGATTTTATTTAAAAATAGTAGTTGTGTTAACTAATAGTATGCTATTTAGCACTTTAGGGATAGCTGTAGTGTTCTGAGTTTTCTCCCCCCCCAACATGAATCTTCGGTTTAATAAACACTTATTTTTTTTCTTCTTATTAGTGAATCTCAGGGCATTCCAGGATGTCAGGTACCCTTAATAACCAGGGTAAATAAAATTCAATAAACTTTTATGCTTGAGAAAATCATTACCTAGCCCGATAATAAGGAATCTGAAAAGAACGTGTGAGCAGGCTGGTACCCTTAATTACCGAGCATTAGAAAGTTATTTCTCTCCCCTGAGATTAGAATGCACTGAAGAGTTACCTTTAGAACTTCCCAACTTAAAAGTTCATAGCATACATAAAATTTGTAAGTTTGTATTCTTCTGTTTTCTCTTCAGTAACATTGTATACAACAGTAACCAGCTTTTGGATGCTAAACCAGCCTTGCATTCCTAGTTTATAATCTTTTTTATACGTGGCCAAATTTCATTAAATTCCTGTAACTTCTGTACTAACATCTACATTTTTATTATAGTCTCAAATTTTAGTTAAGTGCTTGAAGTATCATTTCTAATAACATTTCAGAATAAGTGAACTAGTTGTTTTCACTGGCTATTGTTATCGAGTAGATCATTTATATTGAATATAAATTTGTATTATGTTTTGAATGTTAAATTTCATAGGAAACACTAAAAATAATGCTGTTTTTACAGCTTTTGGACCAGCTCTCATCGAACACTGTCTTATAGAAAATGGGTTCTCTGGTGGTGTCAAAGTGGATGAGAAATTTGAAAGTAAAGGTAGGTCTGCATGGTACAAGTTGAGTTCATTTCCACTAATTTCCTTTTTTAAAACTATGGACTTACTTTTGGAAAAGTAATAAGTGACCAGGTAGCTCTAGACTTAAGAGCGTTTAGACCTGTGAGTGTTCTATCCACGTGGTATTACTGGCTTTGTACTCTGAAGTGGCGCTTTTATCCCTAGTAACGTGCAGCTCCGTCCTTTGACCTGCCTTATTACCTTTCAGCTGAAGAATATTCTCCCTCTCTCCCCGTAAATTTTTGAAGTGGTTACTGGCCTTGAGACAGTCTTTGGTACAAGGCTTGAAGGAGTTGAATTATTCACCTTCTGACTCAGAACCTGGAGTGGGTTTGGAAATAATCAGTATTCGAACATTTTAATTTTGTAAGTCCTATGGTGTGGTTATATGATAAGTTAGGCTTTTGTAATATTTAAGGGAACCTAACTTAACTGCCAGATTAGGATAATAAAAAAATTAGAGGAAATGTAAGGAAAATGGAATATTTGGTCATTCACAAGTCTTTATCTTTAGTCTCCTGTACAGTTAGAAAAATCATTCTTGATGTTTATGTTTTGAGAGTTATATATTATTTTTTAAGGTTCAGGGATAGCTTTTATGCTGTAACTTTTTGTGTGTTTAAAAATACAAATGGAATATTTTTGGTGAATGACTTCTTTTCTGAAATATACTAATTTTGTACAATCCTGATCACAGTGCCAACAGGTGGTATTGTTTTTGCTGTTGCATCAGTTTTTTGTTTTACTTTTTTTTTAATAAAATGATATTCATGTGGAATAAAAGCATGTGAAAATGTTCAGGAAAACTGGAAAATAATAGTAATGATGGGGAATAACCTTTCCATAGATTAAAATATACAATGAAAATATTAGTAATTACAACAGTTTTTGAAAACGAATAGAGAAAATAATGAATTTAGAAATAGGCCAAAGTGTGTGTGTGTGTGTGTGTGTGTGTGTGTGTGTGTATATATATATATATATATATATATATATGGGAATTTAGTATATGAACAGAGTGTCTTTCAGATCATGAGGGGCAAGATGTGATCAATAAAAGCTATTGAAATAACAGGCTGGTTGAAAGCGCCTGTATTTACAATGCTGATAGCAAACGTAAGATGACTGTATTTCATTTTTTTGAACACTTATTTTGTAAACACCCTCCTGTTTTTTGCATAGTTGTTTAATAAGTTAATTGATACTTGATTGCCACTCTGTTTTTCCCTTTTTTATTCTCCTCTTAGATATTGAAAAAGTACTTGTTTGTCTGCAGAAGGCAGAAGACTATATGAAAACAACCTCCAACTTCAGTGGGAAGGTAGCAGCACATATACTTGTTGCATATTCTGCTTTTATTGTTTAGTTTTTTAGAATTTAAATGTTCATTAAACATCAGTATATGTAAATTTTTTGTTTTAGTTTGGAAATTCGACATTTGTAATATGCTTCTTCTAGGGTAGATTTTTGTCTTAAATTGCTATTGGTTTGTAATTTTTGTTTTGCTTTTTCTCTTTTATAGAAGGTATTAGGTCAATTCCAGAAAAGATGAGGAGTTTGTAAATATTTTTTCTCAGGTTAATTTTAGATAGAGAAGCACATTTTAATTTGCCAGCACTTTAAAAAAATCCCGTAATAGTTAAACACCCTCTGAATTAACTCATCTCCTGTGTTTTCTTTCCTATTCAAAATATAACTTTACTTACCAAAAAAATTCAGAGGCAGTTCTCATTAATTATAGGTAAATTCAGTCCAAATGTACCTGCCCAGATTTTAAAGTTAATTAAAATCTACCAACAAAGTGAATTTAAGAGTTTTTCTGCTGGCAGTGTTTTTGGCTTTTAAAAATTGCACGATGTCTAAAAATGGAAAGAAATCAGAATGTACGTGTATAATCCCACCATTTTATCAGTACGGGAGTTTTCATTTTCTTTATTACCTGTTATTTTTCTTGTGCATAGGAATAAACCAATTACTTTCTAATAGTACTTTTATTCTAAAAGCATCATTTTGACAAGTGATATAATCAGTAGGCAAGTGCAGTTGATAATTTATAACTAGAAAATTACATAAATTAATGTCTGTTGTGAAAAATAAGTTTTTGTTAATTATGGATAGAAATGAGTTTTTTGTTGGATTTTTATAGGGATATATCATTCAGAAAAGAGAAATAAAACCAAGCCTGGAAGTAGATAAACCAGCTGAAGAGATACTCACGTAAGCATGTAGGCATGGGTCAGTTTTTTTTTTTAATGTTTATTAATGTTCTTGAATGCGATGAAATAACTATGTTTTGCAGGTACGAAGAATTTCATCCTTTCTTGTTTTCTCAACATTCACAGTATCCATATATAGAATTTGAATCATTTGACAAGGTGGGTTTTATATACTGTTTTTTGACCAGTTAACATGATGTGAGTTATTAAATTGATATCCACTTGCTTTGATTGAAAAATTGGAAATACTTTTTGCTTTACAATCACTGAATCTGGGCATTATGGGACAATGTAGTCATAGATACAAACTGTTGGAAACATTTGTTGCCACTTTATTTCAAGATAAAGGTTAAAAAGTATGACCTGAATTTGATTCTTGATTATTTAGTCATAGAGTACATTTATTGGGGATGTGTTGAGTGGTGTTACAAATTCTCAAATTCTGTGTATGCAAGTTGAAATAGAGATCATGTATTTTTTCAACTAGTTATTTTTTGTTTGATTGTTTTGTTTTCTTTTATTAAGGCCGTGGATGAATTTTATTCTAAGATAGAAGGTCAGAAAATAGATTTAAAGGCTTTACAACAGGTATGATGTTATTTAAAACATTAAACCAACTAGCCTTAATGTGGTTTGCTGGGTGGATGCTCTCATATAGGAATGCGCAGCCTTTCAGAAGTATATGGGAGTGCCCTGGTCTCTTGGCCAACTGATAAAGGTCCAGGGGAGGTCTCAGTGTTGAAGATAACCTTCATTTGTTTCTACAGTATATTGGGTAGTCTCTAAAATGGAGAATACAGTGGGATGGTGAGGGCTGTTACTTAGACCCTAGTACAGTTTGCTTTATTATAGTATCCCAAAGCTTCTTAAATTTTGCTGCTAAGGGAATCCTGTTCCCAGAATATTTTTAAGTAGGCCAAAGGAGAGGGAAAAGTTTTTTCTATATAAATAAGTATTTTCGTTTATCATTTAACTTTTAAGTGAACTTTTAACTAGGCCTTTAATATGCTTTATGTAGAGACTGGACTGGTGGTTGCCAGAGGGGAGGGGGATTGGGGACTGAGTGAGAGAGGTGAAGGGATGAAGTACAAATTAGTCACAGGGATGTAAATTGCAGCGTAGGAAATACAGTCAATAATACTGTAATAACTGCACGGTGCCACGTGGGTATGGAAATATCAGTGGCACCACTTTGTAAAGTAAGTATGTGATGTCTAATCACTCTGCTGTACACCTGAAATCAATACAGAATAATGTTGGAAGTAAACTGATAGAAAAATTTAAAGATCAGTCTAAAAAGATACGTGCTTTTTCTGCATTGTGACTCCACAAGGAGGTTTTAATATGCTGTGTTTTCCTGGCACAGCACGTGTGACCATGTTTTGGAAACATTTGCTGGAGAAAGTTTCAGAAATTGGCCACAGTCACTCTTGATTTCAAGGGGATGTGATTTTTCAAAAATACTAGTAAAGTGTTAAAATGGTTGTACAGGATTTGTAATTATGTGAATCCCTGTATCCTCACCCCTCTTCGTTCTTAACACAATTAACGAATAAAGCACAATTTCAAAGCAGATGGGTCAAATTAATTAGTGTGATTACCACATGATGGCAGCACTTGAGCTAATAAATAGATATTTAGCAGTGACACTTAAACCCTATGTTTTTTATGTACATTAGAATACCTATAAATTATTTTAGTAATCATTTTGCATGCTTTTAATAGTCACCATTCTTATAATTTAAATCTTTTAATACTACGTCTAGCATTCAAACATTCATCAATTGGTAATGCTGTTGCTACTGTTACAAAATTTGCACCAAAATCAGTAATCTTGAAATATAAAGTACATATGGTAAAATGCTATATAAAAGGTCAAATAACTACTATGACCCTTTGTATTATTAATTTGGGAGACATTCTGTAAAATACTAGAAACAATGCTAAGAAAATTAAAGGCAGCAGTGAAATGAAAAGAAGCAATTTTAGTAATTTATGCTATGAATGCGTTCTCCCAAATTTTACGTTTCTGCGTTAGGGGAAAAAAGGTCTTGAGTTCTGCCTACTTGAATAATGCAAAGGCTTTAGGAGCATATCTTACTTACATGTAACCTTTAACCAAAATACCTTTCCATAATATAGGGAATGGGAAGTAGGTAAACTGGAGTTAGTTTTGGAGCATGAAACACTTTGGGGAAGGATAAACCTGGGGAGGTGGACTCTGGGGCACTTTAGCTAGGTAGGAATGACATTGAGGGGGCAAAAATGGGGGCGGGATAATGAGTTTCAGGAGATAAAAGAGAAGGTGCAGTAGATAGGAGAAACCTAATTTTTCAAAAATCTGTTTTGTCAATAAAAGGAAAAGCAAGCATTGAAGAAATTAGATAATTTCCGAAAGGATCACGAAAACAGATTAGAAGCTCTTCAGCAGGCTCAGGTATTATGTTTCAATTTTTCAAATGCTTTTTTAAAAATGGCAACTTATAACTCGAATGATAGTAAATGTTTTGGTTTATTTCTTAAGGAAATAGATAAACTTAAAGGAGAGCTCATAGAAATGAATCTACAAATAGTTGACAGAGCCATTCAGGTTGTTCGAAGTGCTTTAGCCAACCAGATAGATTGGACAGAAATCGGGTTAATTGTGAAAGAAGCCCAAGCTCAAGGAGACCCTGTTGCAAATGCAATCAAAGAATTGAAATTACAAACAAATCATGTTACAATGCTGCTAAGGTAAGTTTAATTTTTAGTTAAGCAGTTAGTGCTTGTCTTTATTTTGCTATTTAGTTGTACACTGTATTAAAATTTTTGTTTTATTTGGAAATTTATCTTCGACAATACAGAAAAAAATTAATTCAGAGTAAAGTAATACAAACTACTTAAATACTGTAAACCAGTTATGATTTCATTTAGTAAAATATTGGAAATGAAAATGTGATGTCATTGACATTAGTGAAATACTATTGAATATTTTTAATAGAAATCCATACTTATTATCAGAGGAGGAAGATGACGATGTTGATGGTGACATCAGTGTTGAGAAAAATGAAGCTGAACCACCAAAAGGAAAAAAGAAAAAGCAAAAGAATAAACAGCTGCAGAAGCCGCAGAAAAATAGGCCATTACTTGTTGACGTTGATCTCAGCTTATCAGCATATGCCAATGCCAAAAAGTGAGTCTTAAACTTAAGTGTAAATTTTAGGTAAAATATCTGAAATAACTCAGGGATTAAATGATAAGAAAAATTTTATTTTGCCTATCTATACTTAGGGATGAAAATACTTTTTTTTGGTGTGTCTTAAAATTATATTAATTGTAAGAAAGTATACTACTTTGAGAAATATCTTAGAATTACTCCCGGAAACTTCAAATAGCAAATACTTTTAAAATCTTGTGTGTATTCTTCAACTTGGTTTTCATGTGGAACATAAAAAACAAAGTTGCATAATGCACAAAACTTGTTCTGTAGGATTTGAGTGTCTGTAAAATTAGAACAACAAGTAGGAAACTAAAGAATAGAGATTTTACTTAAAATTTAAGAGAATTGTGTTTTTTTAGGTATTACGATCACAAGAGATACGCTGCCAAGAAAACACAAAAGACTGTTGAAGCTGCTGAGAAGGTACTTAGTGTTTCTTAGAGTGAATGTTCATTGTTTCTCTCTAATTTAATGGTCTCAGTTATTTCTTCTGTTTAAATGAGGTTTTCTAATTCAGAAATAGCCTTTTGAACTTAATTTTGATTTGAACGTATTACCAGTATTCTTTTTCTTCCCAATCCTGCCCCTCTCCAGTCTTTGCCATCTCAGTAAATAGCACCTTTATTCTTCCCTTTGCTTAGATGAAAAATGTTGGCATCATCCTGGACTCTTCTCTCAGAAACCGTATATTGCACTGGGGTGTAAATACTTTTTGTGGTGTGTATTATAATAAAGTGTACAGAAATTACTATTTCTCAAAATAGTAATTCTCCTGGAAACTTCAAATAGCAAATCCTTTTTAAAATCTTAGGCATATTCTACAATTTGGTTTTCATGTAGAACATAAAAAAGTTGCATAATGCACAAAACTTGTTCTGTATGACTTGAGAGTCTGTAAAATTAGAAAATAAAAGTAGCAAATCCTTCTGGCTCTTTCTTTAGAGTATAATCAGAATCTGGTCACTTCTCATTGATCCAGGTCTCCATCAAGTGTACTCATGGACTGTAACAATAGCCTCTTACTCGGGGGATGGTTAATCTCCTACCCGTTCCCTGCTGCAGTCTGTTCTTCATGCATCTGCCATAGTGATACTTTTAAATTTAAAAAAAAAAAGTCATTTCTCTCTGTTCAGAATCTTTCAGTAGCTTTCCATGTTACTCAAGACAATCCAAAGCCTTTCTCCTGGTCTCTTAGGGTCCTAAATGACCTGCCTCCCTCTGATCGCATCATCTGCATTCCTCCTGTTACCCACTCTTGCCATCTACACTGGGATTTTGGCTCTTCCTGCAGCAGTGGTCCATGCTGCCTTCCCGGGGCTTGCACTTGCTCTTCTTTCCACCAAGAATGCTATTCCCTAAAAATTTTCACAGTTTGATCCTTCGCTTCATTCATGTGTCTACTTACATGAGACATTTCTTGACATTTTACCTGTGATCACTACTTGCTGGTTAAGCTGGCCTTTTTGCTTATAGTGCTCTTTTTTTACTCTTTTCCTTGATAATTACATCAATCCTTCAGACTTCAGTCTATATACCATTTCTTCAGAAATACCTTCTTTGGTCATAATCAATTATAAATTAGGTTCGCTTGTTATAATTTCTTGTTATGGCATCCCTAGAAGTACTTACCATATGTTTAGTTGAATAATTATGTGTTTCTCTCTTAATTATATTTCTCTTTTCCTAGACTACTTTAGGGTGGGAACTTGCTACTCTGGCTTGTTCGCTGTTCATCCATATGCTTGTAGCCCAAACCTGTTATAATAGGTACTTAGCTTCTTGTAAACGAATGATACTTTTTTAAATTCCTAGGTTGACACGATATATGCATACAGTAAGTCTTTGACTTAAGTTATTTTAATATTAAAAGCAAAAATTGCCCTGGCTAAGTAGCTTGCTTCATTAGAACGTTGTCCCAATACTCCAAGGTTGTAAGTTCGAACCCCCAGTCAGGGCACATACAAGAATCATCCGATAAATGCATCAATAAGTAGAAAAACAAGTCAGTGTTTCTCTCTCTCTCAAATTAATAAATAAAAAAATTTTAAAGGCAAAAATCTATTTACTTTCATGTTGGGGGGTGTATGTGTAGATAATGTCATTTTTTTATATTTAAACTATTTCTTGCCCTATTGTTTGCTTGGTGATATTTAAATAAATTCTCAACAAATTATTTTAAACCCCCTTTTTAATAAATAGGCATTCAAATCAGCAGAAAAGAAAACAAAGCAAACCTTAAAAGAAGTCCAAACGGTTACCTCAATTCAAAAAGCAAGAAAAGTGTATTGGTAAGTGTTTTACCTTTTTAAAATACAGGTTTTGTTTTACGAACATTATACTTGCACATTGCTTAGGAAAATGAAGCCATTCTACAAAGCTTGTTAAAAAAAAAAAACCAATAGCCTTGCAATTTTTTACCCTTACTCATGTTGCCTGCTCTCCCAAAGAAATTACTTTTATACTTTTAGCTCTTTTACTTGATTCTTTTGGTATATGCCTTCATTTTTCTAAGTAATATCCTCATATTGCTGCTCCTTAATTTCTCTGTTTTACACTCTATTAATGACTTCCCAGCGGGGAAGATGCAGATTTTACTCTTCCACCTTATGCTCCATTACATAGGCCAAACACCACCCAGTGTTCTGTTATAGTTATAGCACAATTTAGCACTAACATTATTGTGAATATTTAACTTGTAGTCACAGCTTGCTTTCAGTTTTTGTTCTTCTTAATTCACCTCCACTCTTCTAAGTGTGTTCACATTGGAATTCCATGAGAAATCTTGCGGAAGTCTCTTCTGGAGCCTTTTGACCATTGTTCTAGATTGGTTACTCTAAGCATCCTGAAATTTCTTTTTGTTGTTATCCTGAAAGTTCCCTTTATCCCTCTCTTTGTTGGCATCTCTGTCCTGGATCTCAGATTTCCTTTTTCTTTGTTGATAGAGTTATGAGCTATAGAAGCATGACCAGAAGGTAAATGTTTTTAGGTATCCAGTGATAAAAATGATTTTACTCTTATATCTAATTCATAGTTTGGGTATAAAATTCTAGTTTGAAAAATGTTTTCCTTAGACTTTAAAGGTATTATACGTCGTGTTAACTTCCAGGTTTGACATTGAGACGTCTGATGTGATCTTGGTAGTTGGTATTTTATAGGAAACATGTCTAGTCTTTCTGTACACTTATGGACTTTTTCTTTCTCTCAGTTTTCTAGAATTTCTCAGTGATGTAGGTCTATGTGGGCATTTTTTAATCTATTATGCTGGATAACTTGTGGACCTTATTAATCAGGAAATGTTCAGTTCTGAGAAATTTTCTTGACATATTTCTTAGAAAACAATGTGCCCTCTGTGTTTTTGTTCTGTTTTTTTTCTCTTTCTTGCTTTTCTTTCTTCCTTATTTTTTTCTTTATTTAATACAGGAGGCCCTGAAAAATTGTTTTTCATTTTTCTGTTTTTCAACACTTTATAGTTTTGTTTTATATTATGAAGGATTTCTTCCACTTGATCTTTCAAACCTTCCACTGAATTATTTAATTTCTTCTGTCATGTTTTTAATATTAAGCTGTTTTTGGTTCTTTGAATGGTACTTTCATTTTTTAAGAGCTTCCTCTCTAGTTTCTTTCTACTGAGAATGGTTGTATTTAATTTTTTATTAATTATATCTTATTGATTATGCTATTAAAATTGTACCGATTTTTTTCTCCTTTACCCTCCTCCACCCAGCACCCTCTCCCCCCAGGCAGTCCCCTCATCATTGTTCATGTCCATGGATGTAAGTTCTTTGGCTGCTTCATTTCCTACAGTGTACTTCACATCCCCGTGGCTATTCTATAATTTACCTATTTGTACTTCTTAATCCCCTCACCTCTTTACCTATTCTCTCCCTACTCTCTTCCATCTTACAGCCTTCTGGTAACTAATTTCTTTTCTCATACTGCTTTTAAGACTCTCTTTATCTTTAACCTTTGGCCTTTTAATAATGATGTGTCTTGGAGTGGGCCTCTTTGCATCCATCATAGTTGGGACTTTCTGTAATTTTTGGACTTGCACATCTATTTCCTTTACCAAATTAGGGAAATTTTCTTTCATTGTTTTTTTCAGATACATTTCTATTTCTTGCTCTTTTTGTTCTCATTCTGGCACCTCTGTGAGGTGAGTTCTGGACCTCTTAAAGTTGTCCCAGAGACAGTTTATACTATCCTCATTTTTAAAAAATTCTTCTTCTTGTTCTCCATGGTTGTTTATTGCTTCCTTATGTTCCAAATAATTGATTTGATTCTTGGCTTCATCCACTCTATTGTGTTTTTTTTGTAAATTGTCCTTTATTTTAATTAGTGTATTCATTTCTGACTGGATCATTTTTATGCTGTTAAAATCTTCACTAAGTTCCTTGAACATCCTTATAAGAAGTGTTTTGAACTCTGCATCTGATAGATTGCTTATCTCCATTTCATTTAGCTCTTCTTCTGGAGTTTTGATATGTTCTTTCCATTGGGCCATGTTTCTCTGTCTCCTTGTTTTGGCAGCTTCCCTGTGTTTATTTCGAAGTGTTAGGTAGAGCTGGTTTGACTCCATGTTGTGGTAGTGTTCCTAATATAGTAGGTGTCCTGTAAGGTCTAATGGCATAGCCCCCCTTATCACCCAAGCTGGGCACTGGAGGTGTGCCCTTTGTGTGGGCTGAGTATACCCTCCTCTTGTAGTTGAGTCTTGGTTGCTGTCGGCAATTCAATGGGAGGGATTTACCCAGGCCAGTCCCACAGCTGTAAGGACTGGCTGTGACCACTGACCACCAACCTCTATCCTCCATGGAAGATCAGCTGTGCAGGGGCAGGGTGGTGGCACTCTGATATGCTCTCTTTCTGTCAACTGGTTGTGTTGGCCCTGGGATTTCCCGGGTGGTACAGGCCAAGGTCAACCCCACCTGTGTTTTACCCGGGGCACCCTGCCTGAGCTATAAAACAGTCTGAGATGGCTGCTACCGGTGCTGGACCTGGGGTTCATGGAAGGCAGCTGTTCCTTGTTTGATAGGCTTTAGGAAGTTGTGAAGCATGAGCCAAGACCAGCCATTCGTATGGAAAAGCAACTTGGAGCCCTGGCTGGTGTAGCTCAGTGGATTGAGTGCGGGCCTGGGAACCAAGCAACCACGGTTTGATTCCCAATCAGGGCACATGCCTAGGTTGCAGGCCAGTTCCCCGCAGGGGACACACAAGAGGCAACCATACATTGATATTTCTCTCCCTATCTCCTTCCCTTCCCTTCTAAAGATAAATAAATAAAATTAAAAAAAAAAAAAGCAACTTGGGTGGGCCCATACGTTGGGTGGCACAGAGTCTCTGGGGATCTCTAATTCCAAGGCCGGGCAAACAGTGTTAGCCTGGTTGATGGAGCCTTAGATATGGCACCAGGCTACTGGCTCTGTGGTAGGAGGGTTTAGCAAAGGGACAATGGCTTCTGCTCACCCTGATGCCAGACGTTTCAGTCTCTCCCTGTACACAACTGGTGCCTTTCAAGCTGCTATCCCAGTGCTGGAGCTCGGAGGGAGTGAGTCTGTTTGTGGGTTGTTTAAGAGGAACTCCTTGGGACTCTAAAAGTTTCATCCACCTACTCAATCCTGGCTGGTTTTTCTAGCCAGAAGTTGTGGGGACTTATATTCCTGGCACTGGAATTCTGGGCTGGGGGGTCTGGTGTGGGTCTAGGACTCCTTGCTCCTGAGATATCCTGCCCAAATTTTTATCCAGCACACATAGGTGTAGGACTAGCCTGTTCCGCATCTGTGCCCCTCCTCCCTGTCTGAATGGATGTGATCACTGTAATTCCATAGTTGTCAGACTTGCATTCAGCTCGGTTTCTGGTAATATGAGGGATGGATGGTTGGTCTATATTTTAATTGTAATTTTGATGTGTTTGTGTGAAGAGGCAAGTCAAGTCTGCCTGCACCATCATCTTGACCAGAGGTGAATCTTAAATTTTATTTAGTATCCTTTTCCTGCAGGTCTGTCTTTTCCGAGTTTTTTTTCTTTCTATTGTTAGTTTTGTCTCCAGCCTTCATGTTAGTGTCTAGTGATCTTTGGTTGTCTGTTCACATATTACAATTAAGTATTAAAAGGTTGATTGGGAGTGCTCTGGGTGGTTGGGCACACAAAATCATCTGTGTGGGCCATTTTGTGTGGAGCTCTGGACGTCAGTACCTTTTTTCCTCTTAAGCTGGCCTTACTTTCTAGAAAAGATTCTTTTTGTTTGTAAAATGAAGACCTGGTTGTCACCTTAGGAGTTCAGTGGAAATGGTGGGAGTCTCAGTATCCAGTCTTTCATACATTGACTTAATTGCCCCACTTTACATGTGTTACCCCTGCTTATAAACTGTGCTACATTTTCCCTAGTCGGAGTATGCTTTCTTTACCCTTTCTCGAGAATTAACTTCCGGCCTCCCTCAAGGTGTGGAAAGGACAGTTGCGCCATGTTCAGCATTGAAAGAAGATCCAGGAGAGTGTCTGCTTCTTGATCAGACTTGCAAACAGTCCTCCTCTTTTTAACCCCATCTTAAACCCTTTCTCTAGCAGTACTTTATGCTGCCAGTGTTTTAGTCTTTTATGGGTTACATAGTGTAAATTGGGGTGCTTTTAGGCTTTTCCATTGTCAGGTCAGGATTCAGTTTCTTGAGTTTGATCAAAATTTTGCTGCGATTTTCTCCTTCCCCTCTGACATCTGTGTTGATAAAGAGGATTGACCTGTAATTTTCATTTCTCACAGTGTTCATGTTCATAGTGGAATCAAGGTTATACTGCTCCATAAGGGAAATTGGGACGTGTTCCTTTATCAGTTTCTCTTACTTGTTTGATGGAATTCAGCTGTGAGGCTGAGGAGTCCTAAAGTTTTAATGGGAAAGTTGTTTTTTAAAATTTTAGATTCAAAGTCTTAGCAGGTATAAGGCCAACTCAGATATTCTAGTTTTGATTAGCAATGTTTTTCTAAGACTTCACCTGTTTTGTCTAAAGTTTGGATGTACTGGCAAAATGTTTATAATATTCTACTTTTCAACATACTCTAGGATAATTAATGACATCCCATACACAGTAGTTATTTGTGCCTGCTCTTTTTCTTAATTAGTCTGACCAGAGGATTTTTAGTCGTATTAATATTTGTAAAGCCAATTTTTGACTGTTAATCTCCACTGTTATATATGTGCATGCTTTCTCTTTCCACTTCTTCGTCTTCCCACTTCTTTGGGGGATTCATTTGTAGTTCCCTTTCTGACTTCTTGAGATGGAAGCGTAGTACATTGATTTCTTTTTTCCCTCTGGCCTCTTTTCTTTTCTAATATATATTTAAGCTGATAACTTTTCCTCTAAGCCTGGCTTTGACCGCATCTAAAACATTTTGTTGTGTATTACTTTCATTATCTTCCACATCAAAATGTTCAATTTTCCATTGAAATTTCTTTATTTCTGCATGATTTAAAAGTATTAATTTCCAAACATATGGATCTTTTCTGGTAATTTTTTTTTTTTACTGACTCCTAGCTTAATTTGCATAGTGGTGGTCATAGAATATATTCTGAATGGTCTCAGTCTGTTGACATTTGTTTTTAAATTTGCTTTATGACCAAAAAAGCATACTTTTATGGTTAGCTTCATTTATAAATGTTTCATATATAGATGAAAAAAGTGTCCTATCGTTTTGGAATACATTTCTGTAAATATCAACTAGGTCATATTTATTAACCATGATGTTCAAATCTTTGACATCTTTACTAATTGTTTTTTTTTTAATGTTTATTTTCTCAGCTACCGAGAAAGGTGTATTAAATATCACACAATTGTGGATTTGTCTGTTTCTCCTTTTACTTCTGCCAGTTTTTGCTTTATTAGTGATACTAATGTAGAAGTTATAACTTCCTAGTAAGTCATGAAAAAGATTATCTTGATTGTCATATAGAACATACGGGTATTTATATTCATTGCTATTGCATGCCATTTTCTAAATGTCGCACAAATACACACTTATTCCTTACTATTCTGATGGTACATATTAGTCATGAAAAACCCAGATGACTTTGTCTCTTAAGAGAGGTTGAAATTTTACACTTTTAAAGGTAGTATTTGGCCTTTTGTGTAAAAATAAATGTAAAGAATATCATATATGTAAATATTCAGTTGATTAATTGAGGACAGAATGAGAGGAACTTTTTCTCTTCCCAGCGGTCCCACAGCCTATCCAGTTCCCCAGTGAAAGAAAGCTAAAGCTAGGGACCATGCAACACTTTATTCTTTGGCTTTGTATAATTCATTGTTATAAGTCATCCTTGTTTTAAGAACACTGTCTATATGAGAGGGAGATAAGGAGAGAACATATAATTTTTTAAACATAGAATGTAGGTGCTTTCTTCTCAGATTGTTAAGAATATTGTAGAACAATTTGTATTAGAAGATTTCAAGAAAATTAAACTTCACGGCTTAAGGAAAATCAAACCAGTTGTCTTAACCTACACAGGATAGCTTCCTGTCTTGTTTTCTTTATAAAAAGGATGTGAATTTAGGCAACTACGAAGGAAAAGAAATGTTAACTTTTGTTCTTTCAATTTGGTAGGTTTGAGAAATTTCTGTGGTTCATTAGCTCAGAGAACTATCTAATTATAGGAGGACGAGATCAGCAACAGAATGAAGTAATCGTGAAACGATACTTGTCAGCAGGTAGGTGAGATTAAAATTCTAAAGAATTTTCAGTTAAGTATTTGGATCAGTTGTCTCAATACTAGGTGTAGAAAATACTAGGTATTTTCTTTGACACATTCAATTGGTAGAAAGAGTTGGATGGTTTGTTTATGGTTTAATCTTAATTCTCGTTTTAGGTAATGTTCCTAAAGTAGCAGTGTTGAGCTTATCTCCAATACTAGACGTTTGATTTTCTGTTACATTAACAAATATTAATGATTTCCAATCCTCCAAAATCATTGAAGATCAAATTTTTAAAAGCTTAATTTCTCAGTGCTGAAATTTGTAACCTTTTTTAACATTTATAATTAAGACTTAAGCCCTGGGGTATAAGGCCCTCTCATTCATTGTCTTTTAAGTTTTTATTTATTTATTTATTTTTCAGTACATTTTATTAATTATGCTATTACAGTTTTCCCAATTTTTTCTTCTTTATCCCCCCTCCCCCCTCTACCCCCCACCCCCAATTGTCCAGCATTCCCCAGCCCTTAGTTCACATCCATGGGTTGTACATGTAGGTTCTTTGAGTTCTCTGTTTCCTATGCCATTTTTACCTCTATAATGCCTACCAATTATGCTGTTTCTTCCCTGTACCTTTTCCCCCTTATTCCTCTCTTCCCCGTCCCCACTGAAATCCCTCCATGTAATGTCCATTTCTCTAATTCTGTTTATGTTCTAGTTGTTTGCTTAGTTTTTGTTTTTGTTGCTTTTCTTTCTTTTAATTTTTTAGGTTCATTTGTTGATAGTTGTCATTTTACTATTCATATATTTTATTTTCTTTTTCTTAGGTAAGTCCCTTTAACATTTCATATAATAAGGGCTTGATGATGATGAACTCCTTGAATTTGATCTTATCTGAGACGCACTTTATCTGCCCTTCCATTCTAAATGAAAGCTTTGCTGGGTAGAGCGATCTTGGATGTAGGTCCTTGCCTTTTCATGACTTCAAATACTTCTTTCTAGCCCCTTGTTGCCTTCAAGGTTTCTTTTGAGAAATCAGCAGACTGTTTTATGGGCACTCCTTTGTAGGTAACTGTCTTCTTTTTTCTTGATGCTTTTAACATTCTCTCCTTATCTTTAATCTGGGTAATATAATTATGATGTGCCTTGGTGTTTTTCTCTTTGGGTCCAATTTCTTTGGGACTCTGGGCTTTCTAGACTTCCTGGAAGTCTATTTGCTTTGCAAGATTGGGGAAGTTTTCCTTCACTATTTGTTCAAATAAGTTTTCAATTTTTTGCTATTGTTCTTCTCCCTCTGGTAGCCCTATCATTTGGATAGTGAGTGGAACGTTTCAAGTTGTCAAAGAGGTTCAAAAGTCTGTCTTCATTTTCTTTTTTTGTTTTCTTTTTTTCTTCATTCTGTTTGTTTGGATGTTTATTTCTTCCTTTTGTTCCAAGTTGTTGATTAGAGTCCTGGTTTCCTTCCTGTCACTGTTGGTTCCCTGAATATTTTGTTTTATTTCATTTGGGGTATCTTTCATTTATTTTTTCATTTTTTGACCAAGATCAATTAGTTTTATGAGCATTTTGATTACCAAGGCTTTAAATTCTCCATTAGACAGGTTGGGTATCTCCTCCTCACTTAGCTCTCTTCCTGAGGCTTTGCTCTGTTCTTTCATTTGGGCCATATTTCTTTGCCTTGGTGCAGCTGATATGTTGTAAGGAGGCAGGTCAACCCTTCTTGCTTCACTGGGGCACTACCTGTGGGGAGGGGCCTCAGAGGGAACATTGCAGCTGGCCTGCTTGTCTGTAGGGCACTTTCCAAGATGCTCATGTGAGACTAGGAGTTTCTCCCATCGCCGCAACCACCACCATAGTCCACAGTCAGCTCTGAGTCTCAGTTTCTCCTTAAGTGAGCCCCCCGCCCCCCATGGTCACTGCCTTGCCACAGTTTCTCTCAGCAGTGTCCTTACTGGTCTGGTTGTTCTCTTTGACTGTTTCTTTAATTCCGTTCTTGTTGGAGTTCCATGCAGTTTGATTTTCTGTCACTTCTGATTGTTTATTGATTTTTAGATAAGTTCTTACTGTCCTTTTGGTTGTGTGAGGAAGTGAAGGGTTTCTGCCTATGCTTCTATCTTGGCCAGGAGTTCTCCAATTATGCTTCTTATTCTGTGTACCTTTCCCCCCATGCTCCCCCCCCCCCCGCTGATAACTCTCCATGTGATCTCCATTTCTGTAATTCTTTTCCTGTTCTAGTTGTTTGCTTAGTTTGTTTTTTGTTTTTGTTCAGTTGTTGATAGTTGTGAGTTTGTTGTCATTTTACTGCTTGTAGTTTTGATCTTCTTTTTCTTAGATAAGTCCCTTTAACATTTCATATAAGAGTTTGGTGATGATGAACTACTTTAACTTGACCTTATCTGAGAAGCACTTTTTCTGCCCTTCCATTCTAAATGAAAGCTTTGCTGGATAGAGCAATCTTGCATGATGGTCCTTTCCTTTCCTGACTTGGAATACTTCTTTCCAGCCCCTTCTTACCTGCAAGGTCTCTTTTGAGAAATCAGCTGATGGTCTTATGGGAACTCCTTTGTAGGTAACTGTCTTCTTTTTTCTTGGTGCTTTTAAGATTCTCTCCTTGTCTTTAATCTTGGGTGATATAATTATGATGTGCCTTGGTGTGTTTCTTTCTGGATCCAATTTCTTTTGGACTCTCTGAGCTTCCTTGACATCCTGTAAGTCCATTTCCTTCACCAGATTGAGAAAGTTCTCCTTCATTGTATTTTCAATTTCTTGCTCTTCCTCTTCTCCTTCTGGCCCCCCTACAATTTAGATGTTGGAATGTACGATTCAGATGTTGGAACGTTTAAAGTTTTCCCAGAGGTTCCTCAGCCTCTCCTCAATTTTTTGAATTCTTGTTTCTTCATTGTATTCTGGTTGAATTTTATTTCTTCCTTTTTTCCACATCTTTGGTTTGAGTCCTGGTTTCCTTCCCTTCACTGTTGATTCCCTGTACATTTTCCTTTATTTCACTTTGTGTAGCCTTTGTTTCTTCCTTTTGCAGCTGAACTCAAGTAATTTCTGAGAGCATCCCAGTTACTGGTGTCTTGAATTCTGCATCTGATAGGTTGTCTCTCTCCTTGTTGCTTAGTTCTTTCTCTCAAGTTTTAATCTGTTCTTTCATCGGGCTGTATTTGTCTCGGTGCACCTGTTACGTTGTAAGGGGCAGAGCTTTAGGTATTCACCAGGGTTAGGCACCTCACTTTGCTGTGTTATGGTGCTGTCTGGTTGAATTTTTCTGTAACTCTTTAATTGTCGGACTTCCATGCAGTTTGATTTTTCTGGCTGTTTTTTGTTTTAAATTGGTTGTATCCTTCTTTGGTTGTGTGAGGAAGCAAAATGTTTCTACCTCTCCTCCATCTTGGCTGGAACTCTCCTCTCCTTTATTTTCTGATATACACTGCCTCACTGTGGCTAAAACACAGTGTAGGTATCAGGAATCAATAATCAATATCAGAACCAATCTGATGTGCACTCAGGATCCTGACCCAGGAAAGAAGGCAACAAGGATCAGCTTACATGCTTCCCAGGGCTTGGTCTCTGTCTTCTCTAGCTCTGTTTATTATGAGTTGTGCCTGTCATAGGGCAATAATGGGTTTTGCTTTTCTTTGAGTTTCAAATCCCAGGTGACCTGTTCACAGCAATTAATGACTGCTCATTTTATCTGCTAGGAACAGTGCGTTTTCCTTTACTCTGGTTGACCATTTATTCTTGCATTCATCTGTTTGTTCCTTTGTTCATTCCTTGCTTTCACACACTTAGAATAACACTGGAAGTCTTGGTCATAGCTTATAAGGATCCTGGCTTCTGCAGCCTCTATTGTTACCACTCTTCCCCCAGTCTCCCAACATGTCAAGCATCCATAAGTTCTCAGGACCTTTGTACTTGCTAGGATGGCTCATTAGTTCCATGTGTTTCAGCCTTCCAGCAGGCTAGCCTGGCCTTTCTTACGTGGTAACTCAGCAAATTTTTAAGAGAAGAAGCATGCAATACCTCTTAAGGTCTAGGCTGGGATCTGGCGCTTGGTCACATCTGCCACATTCGCCTGGCCAAGGCAGATCATGGGGTAGGCCCAGATTCAAGGGATGGGGAAGTAGACTCTACCTCTTGATGGGAAAAGGTTCACAGTCACAGAGTGAAGAGGTATGGATAGAGGAAGGGAGAGGAATTGTGACCATTTTTGTAACCTACCATGTTGTCATTGCTTTCCTGTAAGGAGGCCTGTGAGAAATCCCCCAGGGGTAGGAGGTGGAATTTTTGCGTTCTCTTATCTGTTTTAGATTTTGAACCCATTGAACAGTAAACAAATAATTTTAACTGAGAAAAAACATGGGATTCAAAGTATCATTTCTTGTTTTTAAGGAGACATTTATGTACATGCTGATCTTCATGGAGCTACTAGCTGTGTAATTAAAAATCCAACAGGTAATATATTTCTCTCTATTCCCAACTTATGGTTCCTTTTGTTAAAATATTTTAGTGTAAGACAAAAATTGTGAATAAAAGTAAAGGAAGACACTTTAAATGAAAAGAGGGTCAATCTATCAGTAAGATATGACAGTTATAAACGCACGAACTCAACAACTAGAGCCCTAGAATATGTGAAGTAAAATCTGACAGAATTGAAGGGAGAAATAGATGCCACAGTAATAGTTCATGAAGACTTCAGCAGTTTAACAATTAACAAGGAAATTGAAGATTGGAACAACACAGAGTTAACTAGACCCGACACATCTGTACTACATGCCACCTAACGACAGTAGATTCTCATTCATCTCAAGTGCACATGGAACGTTCTCTGGGCATACCATGTGACAGTCTGTGAAACACATCTCAGTAAATTCAAAACTGTTAAAGTCCTACAGAGTGAGTTTTCTGACCATAATGGAGTGAAATTAGAAACCATTAATAGAAAAAAAATTGGAAAATACACAAATGTATGGAAATTATACAACACACTCATAAATAAACAATGGATCAAAGAGAAAAATCACCAGGGGTGTGTGAGAAAATACTTTGAGAGAATGCAACAAAAACAGTGTATCAGAATTTATGGGATACAGCTAAAGCAGTGCTTAGAAATTTATGGTGGTAATACCTATAATAAGAAAGAGGAAAGATCTCAATAATAAAATTGTAATCATTAAAATCTAGAAAACAAAAGCTAATAACCCATAGTAAGGAGAGGAGGGAAATAATGGAATGGAAATTATTGAAAGAGACTAGAAATATAATAGAGAAAATCAATGGAACCATAGTTGGTTCTTTGAAAAGATCAACAAAATTGATAAACCTAGACTTAACCAAAAAAATACAAGAGAACATTCAAATTCCTAAAAGCAGGAATAAAAGAGGGGATTTAACAAATCAAAAGGATTTTGAGGAATTTCTATGTATAGTTCTACAACAGCAAATTAGATAACTTTGTTGAAATAGGACAGAAATCTTAGACACAAACTACCAAACTGACCCAAGGTGAAGTGGAAAATGAGAACAAACCTATAAGAAAAGATTGAATTAGTCATTTAAAAAACACCCACCCACAAAAGAAATCCCAGGCCTTCATGACTTCACTGGGTAATTCTACCAGACTTTTAAAGATGATTAAACATCAGTCCTTTACAAAGTCTTCAAAAAATAGAAGAAATGGGAACACTTTCTAACTCATACAAGGCTGTTTTACCCTAATAACACAACCAGACAGACATCACAAGAAAAAAACTACAGATCAGTATCGCTTATGAATGTAGGCACAAGTCCTCAACAGAATAATAGGGAACCGAATCTAGCAGCATAGTAAAGCATTATACATCCCGACAAAGTGGGGTTCATCCCAGGCATGCCAGGTGTGTCTTAAGATGGAAGATTAGTCAATGCAGTAAAATATATTAATAGCATAAAGGATAAAAATTACACAGTCGTCTCGGTTGGTACAAAAAAAGCCTTTGGCCACAATCCAACGCCCACTTGTGATGAATAATCAACAAATGAGGAATAGAAGGGAATTTCCTCAGCTTGGTAAAGAATAGCTAGGAAGCACCCACAGCTGACAATGATACTTAATGCTGAAGGACTGAAAACTTTCTCCTAAGATCACAAATGAGATGCTCATGCCTGTTTTTGAAAACGCTTCCATTCAACATTTTATGGAGGTTCTAATTAGGCCATTAGGCCATAAGAAGTAAAAATATCCAGCTTGGCAAGGAACAAATAAAACTGTGTTTGTAGTTAGTTGATCTTAAAACCTTAAGGAATCCACAAAAAATTATTAATAAACAAGTTCAGCAATGTTTAGAATATAAGAACAATTACAAAAGTCAGTTTATTTCCATGCTGTAGTAATGAACAGTACGAAAAGGAAGTTTTTTAAAGATTTTATTTATTTCTAGAGAGAGGGAAGTAAGGGAGAGAGAAAAACATCGGTGTGTGGTTGCCTTCCATGCGTCCCCCAAGCGGGGACTGGCCTGCAACCCAGGCATGTGTCCCGACTTTTAATTGAACCAGTAACTCCCTGCTTCGCAGGCTGACACTCAATCCACTGAGCCACACCAGCCAGGCCCTAAAAGAAGTTTAATAAAATGTCCATTTATAATAGTATTAAAAAAATAATAAAACACTTAGGGGTAAATTTGCCAAAAATAAATGTAAAACATATACCCCAAACTATAAAAAAAAACCACTGAGTGAAATTAAGACCCAAATAATTGGAAAGAAGTATTTATGGGCTGGAAGTGTTAATGTTCTGATGATAGTACTTCCCACATTAATCTGTAGATTCAATGTCATCTCTATCAAATTGCAGCTGCCTTAAAAAAAAAATAGACAAGCTGGTCTTAAAATGAATGTGGAAATGCAGACGACCCAGATGAGTCAAATTATTCTTGAAAGCGAAGAATAAAATTGGAGAACTCACACTTCCTGATTTTAAATCCTCCTGCAAATCAATAGCAATTAAAGCAGTATGGTAGTGGCATAAGGATGGACAGACAGATTAATAAAGAGTTGATTGATATTCCTTAGTTTATTTTCAACAAGGGTAACAAGGCCATTCAATGGGGGTAGAATAACTATTTCAAGAAACGGTGCTGGGACAGCTAATACCAGTGTGCAAAAGCATGAAGGCAGATCCCCTACTGCACATCATTTATAAAAGCTAATTCAAATGTCTCAAAGACCTAAACTTAAAGGCTAAAACTATAAAGCCATTACAGGAATATAAGGCATAAATCCTCACCATCAGAAGGTTATTGCTTATATACGACACCAAAAGCATAAACAGCCAAAGGGGGGGGGAACCACATAAATTGGACTAAATCACAATTTAAGATCTTAATTTAAAGAACAGTATCAAGGTAGTGAAAATGACAGCCTGCAGATCAGGGGGAGATATTTGCAAATCATTTATCTAATAGCACCAGGACCCAAAGGACTCTTGCAGTAGAAAGACAGAAAACACAATTTAAAAACAAGTAACAGATCAAACAGACATTTCTCCAAATATGTACATAAATAGCTAATAAACACATAAGATGCTCAGCGTCATTCATCATTAGGGAAATGCATTTCAAAATCAATGAGACAAATTTTGATGAGGAAGTAGAAAGATTGGAACTTTTATACACTGTTGGGGGGAACAGAAAACAATGCAGCTGCCATAGAAAAGAATTTGTTCTCCAAAAAGTTAAACATAGACTTTACCAATTCTACTTCTAGGTATGTAACTTAAGTAATTGAAAATACATGTCCACACATAACTTACCTGGAGATATTCATAGCAGAATTATGTATAATAGCTAAGATATGGAAACAACCCCTATGTCATCAGTTGATGAATAAACAAATTGTAGTATATTCATATAAAGGCTTATTACTCATACTTAAAGAGAGAGAAATTACTGAGACATATTCTAGCATGGGTGAACCTTGAAAACATGCTACCTAAAAGAAGCCAGACATATAATTCCATTTATAGTTGATGCTTGAACTAGTGGAGGGGGAGGGTTAGGGGCGCACTGACCTGTCCCACTCCCCACCTATTTCCCTGCCCTCATGCAGTTAAAAATCCATGTATAGCTTTTCCATGTATAGACAGACTCTCCCAAAGCTTAACTAATAGCCTACTGTTGACCAGAAGCCTTATCAATAATATAAGTAGTTGATTAACACCTATTTTGTATATTATGTGTATCACATACTATATTCTTACAGTAAAGTATGCTAAAGAAAAGAATGTTATTAAGAAAATCATAAGGAAGCCCTGGTTAGTGTGGCTTAGTGGATTGAGTGCTGGCCTGTGAACCAAAGGGTTGCCGGTTTGATTCCCAGTCAGGGCATATGCCTGGGTTGTGGGCCATATCCCCAGTGCGGGGCACATGAGAGGCAACCATACACTGATGTTTCTCCCTCTTTTTCTTCCTTCCCCTCTCTAAAAAATAAAATAAATTTAATCTTTAAAAGAAAAAAGAAAATTTAAATCATAAAGAAAATACATTTACAGTATTTATTGAAAAAAATCTGTTTATCAGTGGGCCCACACATTCCAACCTGTGTTATTCAGGGATCAACTGTATATGAAATTCCAAAATTGGCAAATCCATGCAAACAAAATAAGTGATGCTAGGGGCTGAGAAAATGGAGAGTGACTATTAATGGACATAGAATTTGGGGAATAAATAATACAAGAAGGAACTCTGTGTTTGCATACTTGCCACCGTAAGCCTACTTTTGTCCCATGCTGTACGTTTTAAAAGGGCGAATTTTATGGTGTGTGAATTCTATCCCAGTTTTAAAAGATTTGAAATCTAACCAGAGGTATGTTATTAATAAGCCTTTTATTGTAATGATTTAGGCAATCTGTAGTAATTCTGGAAATCTTCCAATTTTAAATAGATTTTAAAAATTATCTGTTTTGGAATAAAGTTAGAATTATTGATGTGAGAGGATATACTCTAACTTTATTTACATAAACATTTAAAAGCCTCTGTAATAAACACATTTTTAATAAAAAGTGACTTTTTATAATATTGAAATAAAAGTAGATATTAGTGTTTGAGATATAAAAAGATTGAACCTGCCATGTATGTGATTTCCTCTTCTTGCTCTGTACAAAGTCTGTCCTTTGGTACTGAAGCGTTGTAGCGTGTTGTTACAGGAGAACCGATTCCCCCTCGGACCTTGACTGAAGCTGGCACAATGGCACTTTGCTACAGTGCTGCTTGGGATGCCCGAGTTATCACTAGTGCTTGGTGGGTGTACCATCATCAGGTAATAATGGCTGTGGTCTTTTATAAAATTTATTATGAACTACCATGTACCAAATTTTGAGGGCATAGATGTGAACAAGGCTAAGGACCTACATTGATGGAGCTGACATTTTGGTGGTGGAGAAAAAGACATAATGTCAGGCAGCAATTGCTATTAAGATTTTTTTTAAGCAGAGTGAGGTGATGTAGAGTGATATAGGCTACCATTTTGAATAAAGCATCTGGGAAGGTAAGATTTGAACAGCAGAGATCTAAATGAGGAGAGAGTGATCCATGCAATTACACAGGGAAGAGAGGGTTCCAGTTACAACTGCTATACTGACCTGAAAGGCCTTCTTTCTCTTACTCTTATTTGTTGGAATTTTTGAATTCTCTTTGGCCATTCCAGAAAACTAGGTGTGTCCAGTGGTTTTGTATTCAGGTGATTTTAGTAGTTGTCTCTCTCAGTGGTTAGTACTACTTTATTTGATGATACTTCATTCCACATTAGGGTTCACACTGTTATTAATACACATTTTCAAGAATTATAATTAATAATGATATACCTTTATAAGGTCCAAAAGCTTATGGTAAACAGTTCAGTGCCATTACACTTCCTTAGATTTAGTTTCATTTTATATCTGTTGTTTTCTTCTGGGCTGTGATACTGGGTTTTTAGGAAATCAATATCACACCTGAGATCAGATTTTCTGCCTCAGTCTTGTTATAAAAGTGACTTTAATTCTTTTGTGAATAGGTTTTTCAGCATGCTTTTAATCCCTTGCATAACAATGGCTAACAGATATTCTCAGATTTGGGAATTTCATAGTTGTATAAAATTTTTTTTTAATTGTAGATTTATCTTGCTCACTTTCTATTTTGACAAATTAGAATATATATTTTTAAATCTGGTATCACTTTTATTTCCTAAAATGAAAGGTTATTTTATTACCAAAAAAAGTATCTCAGAGAAGGATTTTATTTAATAAATATCATTGAATTTTAGTAAGTATAGTTTTATAGTAAATCTCTAAACTGTTTCTTCTCATTATATCTCACACCAGAAGAAACATGTGGATCAGTTCTGGCTCTAATCCAAGAAATTTAAAAAGTACCGATGTAGTGTATTTTTTATTATGTATTTTTCCCTGTGTTACAGCAAAGGCTATATATCATTGAAGAGAGGTGTATCTATACCACCAGCATTGAGAATTTTCACTAAATTATAAGCTTTGTGGTGCTGCTAACTTGAATATGACTTTACTTTTTCAAGTGAAACAAATTTTTACAAGTATTTCTGAAGACAAGAGTACTATAATGTATTACTCTTCTCCTCAGGTGTCTAAAACAGCACCAACTGGAGAGTATTTGACAACAGGCAGCTTCATGATACGAGGTAATGACTGTCCGTGGGTTATGAAAGTTTGAGGTTTGAGGAGCGTCTGCTAATGCCCTCAGGACTGGCACATTGTGATTGTATACGTATGAAGTCTGTTATAAAATAGGAAAACTTTCCTCTGCTGTGGCAAATTTAACATTGGTCATGCTGTGTTCATATTTTTTCAGTTGATGAGAATGTACTTTCACTTAGTTTAAAGTTGTATGGGTAAAAAAATAGAACATGACCATTTTTCTAGAAATTGATTATTCAGGGTCTGACTAACTCAAAGAATAAGAGCAGTCATGTTTTTCTGTCTTAATGCCAGTTTCTATAAATTGGAAGTGTTTCTTCATGACAGAAAAGACAAAACAGATGTGACTCGTTGGTGTCAGATATCTTGCAAGCATAGAATAAACAGATTTATAAAACATTTATGTATATTGTCTTTTGTAGGAAAAAAGAATTTCCTTCCTCCGTCATATCTAATGATGGGGTTTAGCTTCCTCTTTAAGGTACTCTTCATCTTTTTCATTATTTTTTTCTGATTTTCATTAGCCTCACCTAAAGTTCCATCAGTGAAAAAGCACTGTTTCCATAGGTGGAGGAGTCCTGTGTTTGGAGACATCGGGGTGAACGGAAGGTCAGAGTGCAGGACGAAGACGTGGAGACGCTGGCGAGCTGCGCGAGTGACCTCGCTTCGGAGGAGCTCGAGCAACCTGGTAGTTCCCAGACTGAAGTCCAGTAGCTCACAGTGTTTTCTGTGGCTGTTTGGCTTCTCAGTTCCTACTTAAAAATCATGTCTTCTTGGGGATCATTGAAATTTCAAAAAAAACCACTTTGCTATTAATTTTAGTGACTTTTTGTTTTTGGAAATGGCGAATATGTTTATAATTCTAGTAAATTATGCAATAATTGGATCTATAACTAATATACTTGAATATGTTTATATAGTAAAACTTCAGTATTTAATGGATAACATAAATGTGAATGAGCATTTACTTTTGGGTTTATGAATTAAAAGTGATACAAAGATGAGTTTATAACAAGTACAATTTCCTTTATGGTAATTTAGCTTGCTTTAATAATATATGTGCTTCCAGTAGAGAGCAACTATGGTTTCTAAACAAAATTTACCTACCAACCCAAAGGAAGTAAGGAAAATATCTAAGTTATTTTTATAAGTTAGTCTTTGTCCTGAGATCATTCATTTTTAGGGATAATACTGCATTGTTTCATTTGCGACTACTATTATACTACAAGATTTCTGTTTTTAAAATTTTCACCCTGTTCCTGATACTATATGAAGTGCTTTGTCTACATTACTTTTACTGAATTCTCACAACCATCCTTGTCAGATGAGTGGTGGGGCCGCATGTTACAGGGGAGACAGCCAGACCGTGTTCTAACTGCTGGGCAGTGTTCTTTTTGCCAGAGGGTGAACGCCTGCTGTGTGCCAGCTACGTAATGTGTATAATCTCATTTCAGTTCTCAGGTGCTAATTATAATAACAGCAGCAGAGTTTATAGACTTCCTTCTGTTGTCCTCCTTTTTGGAAATACCTAACAAAGACAAGATATAATCTTTATTTTAGAAATGGTTGCAATGTATAATAAATTTATTATAGTAAAGCATCTTGGAAATCATTTATTCCAGTCAGTTTATGACATGGAGCATTCTTCTGTGTCAATGAGAGCACCTTTTGGGGACAATCAAGGCAATTTCTGGTGATCTTTTGGAGAAATAGAGTCAGTGAAATACATTTTGAAGTCTTCAAGGAAATCGTCTAGCTTTTAGTTGTGGTGGTAGCACTCTGACTTTCCTGATGGTGATTCTGCAGATGGAGGCGACAGTAGCAGTGAAGAAGATAAGGAGGAGTTACAGGAAACTCCCGTGCAGGTAGAACTTGTGACCCAGGTCGACCAGGAGGATGTTACTATTCAGAGTGGTGGAGAAGAGCTGAATGAAGATCTAATGCAGGAAGAAAGCTCTGAAGATGAAGGAGAATCAGAAGAGGTGGTAAAAGATCAGGAATCTGTTGGTGAAATGAAAGACAAAGGGGAAGAGACAATAAATTATCCTGACACTACCATTGACTTGTCCCACCTTCAGTCCCAAAGGTAATTTTAAAGCTGTAATTTTAAGTTTTGTTTTGTAAGCTGTGAATGATGAAGAGTTAATCCTTAAAAAGATAATACCAAGCTTGACCTTAGTATGTTCACCCTCCATTGTTGATTGGTCTTTTTATCTTTTCACAGTTTATTCAGGGAGGGAGATTTGTTTAGATCTCTCTAAACAAATTCCCAAGACCCAGGATGGAAAAATACAGTAAATGGAAAAGCAGCCGAACTTAGTAAAAAATGAAATAATGGTTATAAATGCTAATAATATAAGAAAGGCATTTCCATCCAAAAAATACAGTATTTCAGTCTGTAGTGTCTTCCTGATCACCAGATAAACAATACCATAGTTATAAAAGCATTGCCATTGGAGTAGTTAAGACTGGCTTAGGAGTCCGACCAGACTTGAGTCTTAGGGTGTGTCCTTGGGCCGGTTACTTTCTGTCTGAGCTTCAGTTTTCTTCTCGGTGAAAACGGAACATTGTTCCCATCCCTTGGATTTTGGTGAAGGTTCGGTACATGTAACGCGTCTACATGTAACACATCTAGCCATGCCTGGCACATTATAAGCATTGAATACATGTTAGCTATTTAAAAATAAACTAAAAAGTGTGAGAAAATGAACAATTTAATGATTTCTTCTTCTATTTTACCAAATTTGAAAATTTGTAGGAGTGTCGGTAATTAGAGAGTGTGATGTGGGAATGTTTGGGACTCTGTAAATGAATGCCTTCTATAGGCCAGTGGACGCCTCTTTTCGTAGGTCCTTCCAGAAATTGGCTTCAAAACAGGACTCTTCTAATATGGTAAGCTGTTTTCAGAGTTTTATGACGATCATCATGGCCTTCTCAATGAATAGAATAAGTTTCTACTTTTTATTTTTACTTTTTGAAAAATTAATAGTAGTGATATTGTTTGTATTTACTTTTTTTTTTTAATAGGGTGACAGTAAATTACAGAGCCGGAGACATTTGTCAGCCAAGGAAAGAAGGTAAATGTATTTGTATGATCTAACTGAAAAGCATGTGATTATTTTTTGCTGACAATTCAGTTATGACAAATCACCTGGCTGTTCTAAAGATCTTACTAACATTACCAAGATTCAACATAAATCTTACTTAGTTGTTAGTATTCAGCTCCAATAGGTTTTTCTATTTTAGACCCTAATCTGTCACTGTAATTGATGAGACAGGTCATGTGACCTAAGACATTCTATTGCATAAATATGTACAGTAGTAACTACAATGTATTAAATAGGCTAATTTTGGGATAATATTGACCGAAATAAATAGGCATAACTTGAAATTAACTAGGAAAGTTTTATATAAGAGGGAAGACTTTCGGTCTTGTTTTTAAAAATAGCTGGTCTCAGGAGGCAAATGGAAAGGTAGAAGCAGAAGAAATGGGGCACCTGAGATGCCTGCTGTGGGTGAGAGAGATTCGGAGTGGTGTACAAAGAGGTAAAATACAAAGTTCATGTCATCAAGAGGCTTTTGAGTCCTGGATCCAGGAAATAGCCATAAATCTGTAAATACATTTGACCCGTGAACGACACGAGGGGTCAGAGGTGCTGACCCCCATGCAGTAGGAAATCCTCATCCAACCACGGTCGGGCTTCGGCGTCCGTGGGCTCCTCACCCAGGACTGCAGATACAGTCGGCTCTTCAACAGCATGGGTTTGAACCCACGAAGTGCCTGGGTCCACTTCTCCGGGGCATGTAGGTGCAAACCTGTGGTATTCAGGGGTCAGCTGTAGTGCTGTCTGAAAGTGATAAGTAGTTGAGGAGTAAGAAATTGCTGTGAGTTCAAGTGTTCTGGGAAATAACCATCAGAAGTGTTCTTTAAAATGTATTTAGCATTTGGGTAAGTGAAGATAATAAGGCAGGACTTGAAGACATCAGAGAGAATTACCATAAACAAAGGGGAGCAGGAATTTGGAAACAGTATATGCAGAATGCTTTGAAGAAGTGGTTAAAAAAAATAGACTTTACTCTGGCTGGTGTGGCTCAGTGGATTGAGCGTTGGCTTATGAACCAAAGGGTTGCTGGTTCGATTCCCAGTCAGGGCACAAGCCTGGGTTATGGGCCAGGTTCACAGTTAGGGTGCGCAAGAGGCAACAACACACTGATGTTTCTCTCTTCCTTCCTTTCCCTCTCTCTAAAAATAAATAAATTTTTTAAAATTAAAAAAAAAGTCTGAGGTAAAAGGCACAGACAGTTCATGTTTAAGACTGGTGGGTAAGATTGGCAAAGTGAATTTGGACCATGTGTGGAGAACTTAGAATGACAAGCTAAGTATTTTGGATTTTGTCCTGAACGTAGTATGAGGAGGACTTTTGGAAGATTTTGAATGGAAATGTGACATAGGTAAACATTTAAGGAAGATTAATCTAAAAATTCTTATAGAACAAATTATTGGGGAAGTCACTGGAGGAAGTCAGGGTTAGGAAGTGATGGGGACCTGGCCTAGAGCTGTGGCACTGGGAATGGAGATTGCACATGAAAAATATATTACGGGAATAGAATTTGCCTTTCCTTCATAATCTGCTTACTTTTTATCCATTTCTTCAGCCAACCAACAAATATTTTATTGGCTAGCTACGATCTGACAGGGCCACATTGATTAAAAAGACTACAGATCCCAGTGCCTGGCTCTCCAGGTGTCAGGGACTCAATGTAGCCCCTGAATTAGGATAAGTCAAGGGTGACAGTGTGTTGAGCCTGGATGACAAAAAGAATGATAAGTCCATGAGAGAAGAATTAAAGATTTTCCCCTGAGTGATGGATTGCACTTTTTTGTATACCGTAGCCCAGTGATTATCGAGTTAAGCAGAAGCCATGGTCTTTTACATGTTGTACATGTTCCCTTCCCCATGTAATTTTCTTAGGACACTAAGAATTTGAAATTCTAAAAATCAAATGTTTCCTTTTCACATATTTTTAGGGAACTAAAGAAGAAAAGGCTTCCAAGTGACTCAGGGGATTTAGAAATGATGGAGGGAAAGGACAAAGAAAAAGAAGACGCTTTACACGTTGAAACTCATCAGATCACAAGCAGAAACGCCCCGGCCATGCAGCCAGTGAAGCGAGGGCAGAAGGTAATGAAGCTTCGGGTGGGTTGTTGGTGGTACTGTGTGGTTCCCAAGTAAAGCTGTGAAGTTCCTCTTAATTTTTTAAAGTTTAAGTGAAACATGATATAGGCAAAAAGTAATCCCACGTGACATCCTTTGACTGAAAATTAGTTGAAAAGATACTGGAAATTTAGGGATCCTTTGAAATCCTTTCCGCAGAAGGTCCATTTAATGTAGAAGTGGGAGATTGTGGTTTGCAGACACTCAGGTAGTAAAGTGGTAGGCTTGTATTTATTGATAATTTAGATTAATAGGTTCTTTTTCAATTACTAATGCACTTTGGATTAGAAATCTTACATATTTTACTTAAAGGTGGGTGATGGGGGAATAAGTAGTGCATTAGAGTATGCTTTTTAAATGCTGTAGCAGTATAAAGAAGGGATCGTCAGCTAACACATCAGCGTATCTTTAAAAAATTCCTTTGAAACCTTTTTTTTTTAACTTTTGGAAGCTCATCTTTATTTTTTTATTTTTTAAAATATATTTTATTAATTATGCCGATACAGTTGTTCTATTTATCCCCCTTCATTCCCCTCCACCCTGCACACCCCCTCCCCCCCCTTTAGTTTATGACCACGTGTCTCTAGTTCTTTAGATTCTGTATTTCCCATACTATTCTTGCCCTCCCTCCTATTTTCTACCTACCATCTATGCTATTTATTTTCTGTACCTTCTCCCTCCTTCTCCTTCTCCCACTCCCCTGTTGCTGACCCTCCATGGGATTTTCATTTCTATGGTTCTGCTCCTGATCTAGCTGTCCTCTTAGTTTGCTTTTGTTTTAGGTGTGGTTGTTAATAAGTGTGAGTTTGCTGTCCTTTCACTGTTTATCTTTTTATTTTCTTTTTCTTAGGTAAGTCCCTTTAACATTTTATATAATAAGGGCTTGATGATGATGAACTCCTTGAATTTGATCTTATCTGAAAAGCACTTTATCTGCCCTTCCATTCTAAATGAAAGCTTTGCTGGGTAGAGCAATCTTGGATGTAGGTCTTTGGATTTCATGACTTGGAATACTTCTTTCCAGACCCTTCTTGCCTGTAAGGTCTCTTTTGAGAAATCAGCTGACAGTCTGATGGGAACTCCTTTGTAGGTGACTGTCCCCTTATCTCTTGCTGCTTCTAGGATTCTCTCCTTCATTTTAATCTTGGCTAATGTAATGATGTTGTGCCTTGGTGTGTTCCTTCTTGGGTCCAACTTCTTTGGGACTCTCTGAGCTTCCTGGATTTCCTGGAAATCTATTTACTTTGCCAGATTGGGGAAGTTCTCCTTTATTATTTGTTCAAATAAGTTTTCCACTAGTGGCTGTTCCTCTTCCCCTTCTAGTACCCCTATAATTCGGATGTTGGAAGGTTTAAAGATGTCCTGAAGGTTCCTAAGCCTCTCCTCATTTTTTTTTTTAATTCTTGTTTCTTTATCCTTTTCTGTTTGGTCATTTTTTCTTCCTTCTGGTCCACTCCCTTTATTTGAGTCCCAATTTTCTTCCCATCACTATTGGTTTCCTGTGCACTTTCCTTCATTTCAATTAGTTTAGCCTTCATTTGTTCCTCTAATTTGTGACTAAAAATCAACCAGTTCTGTGAGTATCCTGATCACCAGTGTTTTGTTTGAACTGTGCATCTGAAAGTTTGGCTATTTCTTCATCACTTAGATTTATTGGCTCTGGGGCTCTGAGTTGTTCTTGAGCCATGTTTTTATCTGTTTGTGCCTGTACATCTGAGGAGCGGAGCTTTAGTTGTTCACCAGGGCGGGGCCACCCAGGTCGCTGGTTTGTGATGCTGTATGTGGGGGCAGGGTCAGAGAGGGACAATGGTAGTTCCCTCTGCTGCTTCCTGCCACTGGGTCCTGCACGGTTTGTTTCACCGCTCGCTCCTTCACCGGTTTATCTGCACGCGAATGTGTGACTGCCATCAGCCCTCAGTGGGTCCACCGCCTTGTGCCCTCAGTGGGTCCACCCGCTTCTCCGCACCTGGGATCCACCCACGGCAGCTGGCGCACCTGGGTCGTGCACCTGGGTCGTGCACCCGGTCAGTCTGGTGGATCTTTCCTGCCCGACCCCGCTCTGCTGCTGGCTCTGCCTCTTACCAGTTTGGCTGAAGGGTTCGTTGTTGTCAGACTTCCGTGTAGTTCAATTTTCTGTGGTTTGGCTGCGTTTTTGTTGCTAAAACTTTGTTGTTTTTAAACTTGGTTTTGTGAGAAGGTACAGTGCTTCCACCTACGCCTCCATCTTGGTGGAAGTCTCCCCTTTGAAATCTTAATAAAGGTCATGTTTAATGATTTTCATTCAGAGCATCAGAATTTCTTGGATGTTTTTCAGTGGGCCTCAAGTAAGTCCAAGGACATACTACACATGTGGAAGGGAAGAGCATCAGTTAGGCTCCATAAGCTCAACATGACTTTAGTCGCAACTGAGTTTTTTTTTAAGATTTTATTTATTTATCTTTAGAGGGGAAGGGAAGGAGAGAGGGAGAGAAACATCAATGTATGGTTGCCTTTTGCGCGTCCCCTGCTGGGAACTGGCCTGCAGGGAACTGGCCTGCAGCCCAGGCATGTGCCCTGACTGGGAATCGAACTGCGATTGTCTGATTCGCAGGCCCGCACTCAATCCACTGAGCTACACCAGCCAGGGCGCAACTGAGATTTTAATTAACTCGATAAAGTAATTCTAAAGAGTGAATACTAGAAAATAAGGAAATCTTGAAAAAGAAGACTGAGGAGGGAGTTTCCTTACTAGGTTTAAGTCCTTTAATGTTAGCATTATAGAACAGCATTGTGTTAACATAGGAAAGGCAGAAAGACTAGTGAAACAGCATAAAATCTGGACATGGGACCTGTAATTGTTTGGGAAGGCATGAAATATTAAAAATCAGTGGCTAGTCTTGTTTGAAAGAAAAAAGTAAGTTCCAGGTGGAGAAAAGAACCCATCAATATTATTGAAAGACAGACAACAAACCTGATTTAAAAAAACATGCTTATACAAAACAAGAGGGGTACTTTTTTCACCCATCAAACTGATAGATGATGTGTGTTCAGTCTCATTCAGTAAATGTTTGAGAGCACATCCTGGGAATCCCGAGGAAGAGGCCCAGCGGTGCATTTACTTGCTAACTCAGCAGGTCTGTTTTAGGAATATGCACCGAAATAAGAAAGTCATGTGTTTATGGGGGATTTCATCAGTAATGATATTTATAGTAGCAAGAAAAGTGAAAATAGTAGAAAATAACAATAAACAATATTGTGTATTTGTACAATGAAATAGTCTGCAGATAAAGTTCCAAGGCCAATTCTGATGGCATTTTTATTAAATTATATTAAATATTTAGATAATTTTGTGGAGAACTATCATCTTTAATACACTGAGTCTTCCTGCCCTTAAATATGAGCTATCATTATGTAAGAATGCTTTATATTCTTCAATAAAGATACATTTTCCTCTAAAGTCTTACCCATCTTATTTAAAGATGGATTCCTATTTAAAATTTTTCTTTCTTTTTGTAAATGGTTTAGTTTTTGATCTTTCACTTCCTAGTTATTATTGCTGGTCTGTGGAAAGATAGTCTTCATATTGTAATAGGCAGTCTTACTGAACTTTTAAAATATTTCATGTGTATACAGTCATTAGTGGCTTTTCTTCTTTTCTAATCTCATCATCTGTTATGACTTTGCTCATGTGTTTTGCACTGTCTTAGAACATCCGCACACAGTGTTACGTAGGGCGAATGCGGTGCGTGCCCTTGTTGATTACGTTAGGGGGCTCTACTGCAGGTTGTCGTCACTGTGGGGTGCGCTCTTGGTGATTACATTAGAGGGCTCTATTTATTGCAGGTCATCATCACTGCGGGGTGTGTCCCATGAGTTATTGGTAGATGTTCTTTGTGAAGAGTTATCTTTAATAATGATGAGTTAAATTTTACTGAATGCTTTTTCTGCATGTATTATTTTTTTCTTAATTAGTTAATGTGGTAAATTACTTGAGAAAATCTGTGAAATCGTCCTCTGATTTCTCATACTTTGTCTGGTTTTGGTGTGGTTATACCAGCTTCAGAGAATAAGTTTGGGACTTTTCCCTCTTTTCTGCTCTCTAGAGCATTGTCTAAAATGGGAGCTGCTTGTTCCTTGAAATTTAGTAGTATTTGTTTGTAAAATTGGGCCTGATACTTAGGGTTTTGAAGGTAGGTTTTTAGTAGTAATTACATTTTCTTATGATTATAGGTCCATGCAGGTTTCCTGTTTTATACTTAAGCATACAAACGGTAGTGTCGATAGCTGGTATGGTTTGTCCCAAGTCTTCAGTGTCCCTAAGCTGTATCTTCCAGAAAACTGTTTGCCATTTCTTGGTTCAATTTATTGGTAATATTGTTGATGTTAAGGTTTTTTTGAGGTATAATATACATATAGTAAAATGCACAAGTCTTAAGTGTTTTTAGCTCAGTGAGCTCACTGAGGGGGCTCTTGCCCCTTTCTAAATAGGATCCTACCCCCCCCCCCAAATTATTCCCTTTTTAAAATATTTATTTTAGAGAGGGGGGAAGGGAGGAAGAGAAACATCAGTGAGAGAGAGACAAGACACATTGATTGGTTACTTCTTGTACATACCCTGTCAGGGACCGAACCCAGGGCTTAGGCCGTGTCCTGACTGGGCACAAAATGGCGGCGGTTTCATTTTCAGGACAGTGCCCAACCAAGTAACTGAGTCACACTGGTCTGGGCCAAAAAATTATTATTAATCACTGTAGATTATTTTGCCCATTTTTAACTTTATCTAAAAGCAACCACATGGAACATAGTCTTTTTTTCTGGCATGTTTCACTCAACATTGTGTGTCATGGGTATTGTATATGTTGTTCATATGTGTTGCTTATAGTGTTCCATTGTGTGACTGCCACAGTTTATCTACACTGTTGTTAATAGACATTCTTATCTGTGTCTTTTAGGTCCAAAGCATGCATTTCTCTTGTGTTACAGTGAGAACTAGAATGTCTGGGTTATGCTGTGCATGTTTGGCTTTAAGTAGGTAATACAGTTTCCAGAGGACCTGTGCTAGTGTCTCAACAGCAGTGTATCCGAATTCCATTTGCTCCGTATCCTAGTATTTGGTGTTGTCAGGTTATTTTTTGATCATTCAAGTGTGTATATACTGAAATCTTATTTTGGCTTTAATTTGCATGTTCCTGATGACTAATGGTACTGAGCACTTTGAGTTCTTTGAAGTCCAGAATACAAGTCTTTTCTTGATGTATGTATTACAAATACTTCTCACATTTTGTGGCTTTTTTTTTACTCTTCATAATAGTGTTTTTTGATGAGCAGCATGTTATTTTAATGAAGTCTGACTTATCAGTCTTGTATAGTTAGTATTTTGTGTATGTTTGTGTGCCCTATTTTTAAAAAGTCTTTAAAATTTTAGATATTTGTTTTGGGCCACAGCTTAACTTATCAAGACAAAAATTTTTGGAGGTAAGGCTTAAGTATCTCTAGTTTTAAAAACCACTAGCATTATTTGGATGTATAACCTGAATAAAGAATCCACTAGTTCAATTGATAAAATTCAGTCTTAAGAGTGTGGACAGTAAGTACCCAGCCTGCTTTGCTGCATTTCCTGTTCTGTAACCCAACTGCAACCCAACGCAGTGACTTGCTGTTATTACTCTGTCCTGTCTTTACCTTATAATTGCGCTTTTCCTATATTCCCAGATACTATAAAATGTATTTCCTTAAGACTTTCAAGTTTTGCTTTATTCCCCACAGTTCTTGCGTAAAAGAAATGTTTTTCTCAAAACTATCTTAGAAATAATTTGTGCCTCTCTTATAGCATTTAGAATATATTGTGTTAATTTATGCTTACTCTTATATCTATCTTCTTTTCCCACCAGAGAGTAAATTCCTTGAGGGATGGGAAGTATGATTTATCTATCTTTGGAATCATGCCTTACTCAATAAGTATCTTTGACAGAGAACTAAAGAAATGCCTTTTGTTTACAAACATACGTCGTCACTTTTTAACTGCTGAATTTTTTCAACCAAAATCTTGATTTTGTAGAGTAAAATGAAAAAAATGAAGGAAAAATACAAAGATCAAGATGAAGAAGATCGTGAACTCATTATGAAATTGTTAGGAGTAAGTAATATCTAAAAACATTCTCTGCCTTTGCTTTTCAAGGGGCATCCAAACCCCCCTGCCTATTTATATATGCTAGGCATTCTATACATTTTTGTTAAAATAGTGACAATATTGAAAATACTGACATTAACTGTTTTTTCCTCTATGAATTGAAGTCTGCAGGCTCAAACAGAGAAGAAAAGGGGAAGAAGGGTAAGAAAGGAAAAATGAAGGATGAACCAGTGAAGAAACAGCCCCAGAAATCTAGAGGTGGATTACGGGTCTCAGACAGCATAAAGAAAGAAACTCCATCCCTTCAGGTTCTGACTCATGAGGTACAAGACTTGGCTGTAGATGATCCACACGATGACAAGGTGAGGCTGCCACACAGGTGTGGACTTTCCTTCATAGTTAGGGTGACCAGTCATCCTTGGGTTCCCAGGGCGTGGGACTTACCAGGGCTAAAACCAGAATGAGTGGTAACCCTGTTCTTGATGGAAAGTCACCCTAGAAATACAACCTATAAGATTAAAATTCCAGGCACCAGCGTAAAAATGGTAGTGTTGATAGCTGATAAAATTTATAACAAGTTTTTAGAAAATATCAGTTTCCTGGACAGACTTTATTTGATGCTATTAGGAACTTAAGTTTAAAGGCATAATTGGGATTGTCTTGAAGATGAGTATAAAGTAAATTTGCATTTTTCGAGATTTTTATACGGGAATAGGTGCTGCATTCATTATCTTACATCACGTTGAGGGTGGTTACACAGTTAAAGTGCCAAGTGCCCTGTTTGCAAAACCAGTGAGAAGTTAACATTTTTCTATTAAGATGGTTGCCTGATTGTTCTATCAACTGAATATAAGCCCAGCCCTAAGTATATCTTCTTGCATGAATATATATGGTCTGTCCAGGAGGTATCCAGTCGTATAATACGAGATTTGTCAGGGAAAAAAGTCCAGCCTTTGTTGATGTAATGAGAATTGTTTGAGTGACATCAGTGTAACCTGGCAGTCAAGGAGAGTGGACTGGAATGCGTGTGTGTGAACAATGATGACTTCACTGTACTAGTCATTAGTGGGGGGTAGGTGCCATGGAGTGAGCATGTGTATTGTGTAGCCACTGCATTCAGAAGAGTAGAACAACAAATCTGCATCATATTTTGCATTAAGCATGAACATTCCTCCACGGAAGTTATTTGGATGATTCAGAAGGCTTTCAGGGATGATGCAATGAGTGAAACACAAATAAAAGTGGCACAAATGCTTCAAAGGTGGTTGAGAATCTGTTGGAAGTGATTCACGTTCTGGAAGGCCTGCAAGAAGCAGAACACCTGAGACTGTTGAATGTGTTGAACAGTTGGCAATGAACAAAGGTCGCTGACTGACAGTGCGAGAACTAGAAGCTGATCTGGGGATTTCAAACACTACTATGTCTGAGATTTTGATGCAGGATCTTGACCTGAGATGTGTTGGGGCAAAATTTGTTTCATGGCTTCTGCTACTAGAGCAGAAGGAACATCGTGCTGTAGTTCCTAATAATGCTGGGAGAACTGTGTGAGGTTTTAACATGCCTACCTTGAAGGGGGCCGAGGCATCATTAGGGTGTATAATGTTTCTTGTATCTTCTTTACTAAGTGTCTGTTTTGCATATCAGATGGCTGGATACTTTCTGAGCAGCTCTCATGTGAAAAATAATAGAGACATTGGACTGTGATGCCTCAGTCCCCTTCAAAATAGGCACCTTAGGACCTCACACAGTTCTCCCAATGGCCACCATCTGCCCCATTGTATTTTCCTGAATCTCATCAATGGTCTGAAATCTGTTCCCTTTCAAAGGTGGTTTTAGTTTGGGGGGAGGCCAGAAGTCACAGGGTGCCAAATCTGGGCTCTAGGGGAGCAAATTACCTGGGTGATTTGATATTTTGCCTAAAAATTCTGCATGAGACGTGAAGTGTGAGCGGGCTCATTGTGATGAAGATGCCAGTCCCCAGTTGCCCAGAGCAGCAGCCTTCTGAGTCATCTGGATAATTTCGGGGAAGAACGTTCAGGCTTAACATAAAATTTGATACACATTCATTGTTCTACTCATTTTTAACACGGTGGCCAGACAGTACACGTGCTTACTCAATGGCGTCTACCAGCCCCACTGACCGACCAGTACAGTGAAGTCATCCTTGTTCACGCATGGGCATTCCTGTCCATTCCTTGGCTGTCAGGTTACATTGATGTCCTACAAACCATTCTCATTGTATTAACAATGGCTAGACTTTTCTCAGACATACTTTGTCGTACATCTTCTTGAAATTCTGAGCAAAGGACTTGTTTTTTAAATTTGTAAAAATTTTTGATTCAGCCTGTATTTTCATATATGGCTGTTAAAGCTTTGGTTACCATTGTGTGCTCTGTTGCGTGCAGGTAATGCTCAGGGGGGTTCTAGCTGTTCTGACGTTTTCTTTTTTCCTCGAACAGTGTTGTTGTTTAGTAATATTAAAGGTCAGTTTGGTTCTCAAATTTTAGTGGTCTCATACTCATAATTCTGTAAGCCCTAGATTCACAAGTATTCATTAAATGTGTTCATTTTTAATGTTCTTCAGGGATAGGTTATATCCAGATAGGCTTTTTAATGTGAGCAAACAAAATTACCATAAACCTTATTTTAATATGTGAAAATTTATCCCAAAACTGTTCAACAGAAACTAAAACATAAACGTCTGTTTGCTAAAATTTTCCATTTCCTTTTTCCCTGGCAAATGCATCAGGCCTATTTGTCATTTTAAGTTGTCTTTGTAACATTCCCCTCTTTAGCCTATGCTCCATGGCAGTGACTTTTTACCCAGTGTGCCTCAGGAAGTTTTAAAACATGCAGCACCTCACTATTTAGTCAGGGGCTTTGGCCTCTTTTCCCTTAGTCCCCTAGAAATTGATAGCAGCCAGTACAACAGTAGCCATCCCATACTGAATCAAAACTGTACCTGGTTTTTTGTCAGATCAGCAAAAATTTTATTTTTTTGGTATGCTACTGAATCTTAGTAATTAGTTTGTGTGCCATGAGACGGAAATAGTTGAAAGTCGCTGCTCTATGGAAAAGTTTTTTTTTAACCTCAGAACAGCTCCTTTTCTCTCTGAATGGCGTTGCATTCTGAAATATTAGACACAACTTAGGAGTCCTTATCCTATTGGTAAGATGTGACAGTCGTATTAAATCACTGTTTCTTTTTCATAGTGTTTAATTGTGTAGAATGTCAATTTAAGTTATAACTGACTTTTAAAATTTTATGTTTGGAGCAGGAAGAGCAAGATCTGGATCAACAGGGAAATGAGGTACGATTTCAGGTTGGGGCCCCTACCAGAACACATTTGACACAACTCCTAATTAAGTAAAACCAAAAGGCTAAGAAAAACTATCTAGAGTCAAAGACTTTCTGGGTTTCATTCCCAACTTTGCTTGTGTGTGTCTCCTCCCTCATTTGAAGAATGGGGGTAATAATTGTCCCTACTAGGAGAGAGTTGTTTTCAGAACTAAGGTAATTTAAAAGTTCAAGGCACGTATTAACACTACCTTAGCACCAAGCATTTTGTCTCCAAATATATTCATGTTGTTAAAAATATGGGTAGCCTTGTCGGCATCCCCCCCAAATGGGAAACTATAAGCCCTAGGAGTTCTCCTTAAAAAAAGGTAAGAGAGAAACCTATTCTAGACCAGAATTTCTCAGCTGCAGCCCTACGAATATTTTGGGACGGATAATTCCTTGTTGTGTTGGTACCTGTCCCACCCTTGGTCTCTACCTACTACTAGGTAGATGCCAGTAGCACTCGCTACCCACTCCCCTCCTCCCCACACACGCTCCTCTCCCCCAGTTGTGACATCCAGAAATGTCTCTAGCTGTTGCCCAGTGTGTTCTGGGGGCAAAACCCCATAGTAGAGATCCACTGGTCCAAAGTATCAGTCCCATTTTCATGCAATGAATTTAAATGTATTTGTGGTCATTGTTATGCTTCCTTTTAATTCATAGGCATTTTCTGCAACAATTTTTTTTTCTCCTTTCTCTTAAATGGATTACAAGTACCTTTTTGAAAGTCATTCTCATTTCTGGAAATGCTAGGCAAAAAAAACACCATTGTTCTTAAAATTTGGGGGGCTAGAAAGCAGAGCTATAAGACTATCAGTCAGAAAAGGATAAAAATGTGTTGAAATACTAATTTGATAGGTTTTAGAGTTTTCCTTTTTAGAACTGATGTAAATTCTTAATGTTTGTTTCCCTTTTTAGGAAAATCTCTTTGACTCTCTGACAGGGCAGCCGCATCCGGAAGACGTGCTCCTGTTTGCCATCCCCATATGTGCCCCTTACACCACCATGACAAACTACAAGTAAGTCCGCGTCAGTTTCCTCAAAAGAGCTGGCGTAGTGATTTATGATTTGTTTTGTAATCTATTTAGTAACATATACAATTCCTTTTTAAAGATACAAAGTGAAGCTTACTCCTGGAGTTCAGAAAAAGGGAAAAGGTATTTATATTTTTTTTATGAATTACTATTTTAAACATTTCTTGACTGAAGAAAAGTACATTCTTCTATTTTATATTTACAGCGGCAAAAACAGCCTTGAATAGTTTCATGCATTCCAAAGAAGCAACAGCAAGAGAAAAAGATTTATTCCGTAGCGTAAAGGTAAAATATTTCTCCAGAACTTTCTGAAGATTCGCAGTGCAACTAAAAATTTATTCTGACTGTATTTAGTAAATGTACGCTGCAGCCATTATTTTAGTAGAAAATGCTGTCTTCTTAGAAGCAGTATAAAATAAGTAAAATCATTTCAGCTAATAATTTTAGAAATGTTTTGCTATTGATAGCAGAAGACACATAATTGTCATACAGAGAAATATGACCACATAGAATGTGAAGATACTCAGCAGTTCTTGGTTTTGTTTTTTGTTTTGTTTTAGGACACGGATTTATCAAGAAACATTCCTGGCAAAGTCAAAGTGTCTGCACCCAACCTTCTGAATGTAAAAAGGAAATAGCTGAGATAAAGCCAGGTTTTATGGCCTCCTGGACATTCAAAAATGAAAACACCGTGTAACAAGACTTCCGCTTTAAAAATGAACTAAATATTGCCTTGCTATACTCACCAAAAGGACTTAATGTTTTATTCAGTTTTATAGAGAGGAGACACTGTCTGTTGTAGTAGGATTTCCTAAAGTATTTAGGGACAGTTAAATGCTAATTGTACACATCTGTAATTATTTTACATATTCTTGGAATTTGGGGAGTTAACATTAAGTATTCACTTCCCAGTTGCACAGACTGTTCGCTCGGCCGTCTGCGGTGTATAATGTCTGGTACGTCCATTACAGGCCAGTGCCAAGGGGGTTTGTTTGTTTTCTTTTCTTGGTGATGGTAGTTGGTTTAAACACTTTGGATTAAGTCTTGAAAACCCTAAATATTGAAGGAGTTAGTTTTCTTCCATCTTATATTGTCAAAAAGTACATTAGACCAGATGTAAAATACAAATAATTTCCATTGCTCGGCTTAAGGAATAATATCTAGAAGTAACTGATGTTGATCATTTCCAGGCATTTACATACCCTCAGCTTTCACCTTTCTTTCTTGTAGTCTCATTAAGTTCTGTACCATTTAATTTCCCACGTCTACTAGGAATCAGTAGCATGTTATGATGCACCTTAACCTGTAATATCAGAAGTGCACTTTTAGGCTTACCACGAAAGACTCCAGTCCCAGCTTTCCTGTCTCATAACAGAATGGAGAATAAAGTCATACCTTATTTCCATTCTTCTATAAACTACAAAACTGTTACTTTCTAAGTGACCAGACGACAGCTGCCTACAGTCAACATGACCGCTTCCCCCAGACCCTATACCAAAGCGTTTAAGGTCAAAGTACGAAACTGCTGTTGGTCCTTCCTTTTTTTTACCAGTTTCTAAGTCCTCCTAGTGAGAATATTTTTTCCACTTGAAATCACTGTTTAAATAAACTTTATAATTATGTAATCTCATGTTGTAAATAACAACATGATAGACTATTCTTGCCATTTAAAAAAGTAACTTCAACATGAGGCAGTGAACACACAACACAGTGTACAGAGGATGTGCTGTGGAACTGTGTGCCTGAAACCTGTGGAATTTTGTTTACCAGTGACACCCCAAAAGTTCCATTAAAAAGGAAGAAACCAACTTCACATTTTAAGTGATAAAGATAATTAGTGTACTGTTCCTACAGGTATATATCCTGAAGTTACCAAAAAGGAACCCTATCCTTAGAGTAAAAAGCCCAAGTATTAATTACCCTTTGCTCTAACAGAAGACAGTTACTGGTGTTAAATACATTTATTTAGACACAAAAATAGGTTCTCTAGGCCATTCACATGCACATCAAAATCAAAAGGCTCAGAACTACAACAATGCGTGTAACTTTACAGATGACGCCACTCTTGGATGTTTCCAGAACTGCTGTCCGTGCACGGCGGCGATCAGAGGCATTATATCTGTGAGGCCTTAGGATCCAGAGGTGTTGTTACTACCAAACCTCTGATTCACACTGTGCAGCAAGTGTTTGGGAAGGCAGTTCCACGCACTGGCTAACAGTTCTTTAAAGCAAATGACTGCTTCTAAACTTAGCCTGAAAGTGAACAAGATAAAAATAATTTCACTTTACTGTTTAGAATTACATTCACTTGAACTATTAAAATAAAAAAAACTATTTTCCTTTAAGATTTTCAAAGGAAAATATAACTGATTTAGTTGTGTCGATGAAGGCTTGTTAGTGCCCTTAAAAAGTTACTTGCCTTACAAGAGATTTTGGCTGAACTGAAAATATTAGTACTTCATTACTGTGTGCCTGAAAAATAGATAAGAACACATTAAAATGCAAATACTTCACAAATTTCAGCAATGTTATGAAGTGTCCTTTCACAGAAAGTCGTATACTTACAGCTCTGTGGTGGACAAGAAGATTATTGGCACACCCACCAAAAACAATCACTTCTCCTTCGTCACTGGCACAAGCTGTATGCCATAATCTACATTTAAAACAAGAGCTTGAGTTTGAAGTCACCCAAAACACCACAGAACAGAACTGATTTAGTAAAGACTAGGGCTCTTGAGTTCAGACCAACATCAAGGTGAGAAGCAATTTTCTTAAGGAAAAGTAGTTAAAGGTACAAAAATCAATGTCTGTTTTGATTCAGTGGATGTTAGCATTTTCTCTCTGGTCCAGTGAAGGGTTTGAACTAACACTGTTCTCTAGGTCTTTGTTAGCAATAAAAATCTTACGGGAGATGAGTGGTATATGGCCTCTCCTTCCTCTTTTCATGGGCTGGGCCAACTGGCCTTACACAAAACATCTGAAAGATGCTGAATCTGCCTGAGTAAACATGTATCTGAAGGCCTGGTAATTCAATGGGAAGAACATTTTGTCACATAAAGTCTTAGTGGCCTGACTGTACTTAGGTTAGAGGCTTAGGGGAAAATGCAGTACTTTGACAACCATTTCCTTTTCAGTTTTTTTTAACAATCCTTTGAGATTAACAACAAATAACTCTGTTTAACAGTCTCTTCTTTTTTGATGGTTTGACTTCTTAGTCTTTGTTTTGAAGTGCTACCGAAAATCTAATAGAAACTTACTGATTTTTGTCCATATACATTCCTTAAGGTTTTGAAATTCTCTCCTTTCCAGTTCCTTTTTCTATTTTTAATGACAAATTCAGGTGCAGTTCAATTTACTTGGGCAAAGAGCTTGATTATAAATGTTAATTATATTGGTAATTTGTTGATAAAGAAAGGAAAAAAGTTTAAAAAAATCAAAATCTAGCTGTATTTTTCACACAGAGATGAAGGAAAAGAAAGCATCTGATACTAGGATAACATTTTTTTTCTTTCAAAAGATGTATTAAACCTTAGTGAATGCTAAGGTGTTTATTAGAAGAATGATGGATTTAATGCATCCAAAATTTCCCCATTCTGTCTTGTACACCTCTAGGGACTTCATTACTTTAGTATAAGAATTACCTTTTTAAATAGTTCATACCTTGGTCTGTCAGTATAGGGATGATTAAACTGTATCCATTCATTTTTACTAATGCAGAAAATCCAGGCATCACCTAGTTGAAACAGAAGAAATCTATGAAGTACGTTATTCTATCAATACAACATTGATATTTAAAGGGCACAGCTTTAGCAAGAGAGGTAGTAAATCAGATTGTGAGTAGATACAGAAAGTGTATTTCCTTTTTTTCCTCTGCAATTAACCAAGTAAACCCTTTGCACGTTAGAGCCCTTTGGCAGGGCTTACAGTGTCCTGGGCCCCTCCTTCACAGAGTGGATGTGTGTCACAGCATGCAGACCGCAGGCGTGCCCAACAGGGTCAAAAGTCACAGCAAACCCTCCAACAAACCCTATAGCCCTGATACATCTAATGAAATAGATTTTTTGAACTATATATATTATTATATATGAGTGATATACGAATGATATACAGGGGTTTCTTACATTTTTAAAGGACTTACTTAGTGGCTGTTTATCAGTGGTAAACCCTCCAAAAAGAAAGAGATGGTCTGAAGAAACTGGTGTGAGTGAGTGCCAAGATCGGCCAACTGGGCACATGCCTTGTGGAATTCTGAAAATAACAGCTATGTTATAATACCAACATCTAAAAACAGAGAAATACTGAAATTTTCTTTAAAATTTACATGGAATTAAAAAGAGATTTCAAATTTAAAAAGGCTTTTTTGTATTAACTACATGCTTTGTTTAGAATGGACTATTTTCTTTGACAGTCAACTTTAGACCTTTTCAACAAACAGTGCACACTGTGTAGAGGCACATAGTTAATAGGAACGGGAATTAAAATAAAATTCTTCCATTGATCATTAAGGGTCTAATAAAATTCTTCCATGATCAGTAAGGGTCTAATGATCATGTTTTGTTTAAATTCGCAGTTACAGACAATTGAAGCAAGTACATTATATACTAATAATAGAGAATAACGAAAAAAGCCATGGAAAATTTTTTTGAAAACTGTTCTAAAGAGTTATCTAATGCAATACCTACAATTCAATCCACTCCCATGCATCCAGATCAAGATAGTGGAGATCATTCATTCTAGCATCCTAAAAAAGGATAATCATGTAGTCACCATTTTGAATGATTCAAAGGCAGCCACTGAAACAGTCTGCACACTCACTCGGTATCTGCCTCCAAACACAAAGCCTTTGTTTCCAACAGTAGCACAGGCGTGGGCAGCGCGAGGCGAAGGTGCCGTACCCTGTTAAAGTCAGGTAAACAGGTTAATAAGTGAACTTCTGATAAGTGTCAGAGAGTCTTCACACCTCAGTGTATGAAGACTCATATGGTAATGGTGCTGTGTTGAGTGCTTTGACATAATTCACACAATCCTCATATGTTCTATGGTTCCAACGGTCACTGGCTAACAATACTTGAGTGGCAAACCACTTCCCACATAAGAATATACAGGACGCTTGCGCTTTTAAGCTAAACCGCAGCCTTCTAGTCAATAGCAGTACTAAAGGCTGACTACCACAACTGGAAATTTTAATTTTGTATTTTTGAGGTGTATTACTGAATGGACTAGTAAATAAATAGAATGCTTATTTTTTTATTTTAAAATAAAAGCTAGCACATTATATGACATCTGTATCAGAGGAGAAAGAAACTGGTATTTGAGTAACTGAAATTCCAGTGTAGTGCTAGGTCATTTGACTACAGACAGTACCACTCAACATCAGTTAGATAATAGATGCTGGTTTGGTCTATACATTCACTAAACTTTTCTCGGTTGTGGAATCCTTGGAAAATATGCAAGGTGTGACTCTTCTCCAGAAAACAGAAGGATGAACTGTCAATCTTACACCACCTCCCAACTTCCCTCTGAGCAGGCTTGCTTTAGCGATCCATCACTCTCCAGGAACTCACAGTAGTTATAGGCTGGCTCCAGATAAATGTTTCAGTATCTAAAATGTGTACATGATCATTCCATCCTCTTGGATGACTTGAATTCTACAGAAAACAGTAAGAGTCTCTGAATTATTTTACAATTGCTTTACAAATAACATTTACAAAATCACATAGCCTTGGTCTGATTTATTAACAAAGCAAAATGAACAAAACTACTACCAAACAAAATGTATTATTTCAACATACTAAGGCCATATGCAAATATGAAACTTCACTTACCCAAAAAGATGTTTCATCGAATTCAAAAGTTCCCAATACTTTATCTTCAGGTAAATATCCATACCCTCCAAAAAAGATTAACCTATTTTATTAAAAAAAAGACAAAAATTCAAATATCCGTTGGTTAAGACATGAGATTTTTCTACTGTTATGTGAGTTGAAAAGGCACACAATTATACGAAAATACTCAAATAGTGACGGCTAATGTCTCAGGTGCCATGTTAAGTGCTCTGAAGCATTAATACACTAATCCTCCTATGCACTACGGTTACAACAGTTACCAGCTAAGGATACTTGAATGGCAAACCACCTTCCATGTAAAAACCCAAATCTGTAGTGCTGCTAACTCACTTGTTTTTATATACCCAGACACCAAGTTTGTCCTTTGATGACGGAGGCATTCCTTGGCAATCAATTCTTTCCCACTGTAATACTCTGTCTGTAGACCTTAAATCCAGCATGTAGAACTGTCAGAAGCAATGAGTTCAGTTAGATTTGGTCATGTGAAAGAAATTCCAACCTTGGCATTTAATTTTGCTGTGATTTATAATAAGAATGTCATCTAATTCAGTGCTATTCAAAGTGTGACTCTAGGCTGGCTGCAAAACTGAACTGAGTCTAAATAGGGAACTTGTGCCAGAATATAAATTACCTAAGTCACTAAGCATCCCATTTAGTTCAGCTAACTTTTTCCCATAGCCACATTTTTTGAAGCAATAGATAGGTACTGGCTTACATTCTGCACCCTTAGATAAGCACTCAGAGCTGTACTGATCTAATTTGTGGGTATCAGGACAGTATTACCAAAAAATCAAACTCAGCAATTTTACCTCCAAGTTCAACTTAACAAACATGTTAAGTGCCTACTTTAACTCTAGGAACTAAGGACAAATCTTGAAATATTAAGTATCAGTCTACCTTGAAGAGTTCCTTCACATCCAGGTAATTGAATAAACGTGACCATTCCTAAACTTCCTTGTGATCAAACTTAATATGCTCAACCCCAGCCACTTGACATACTAATGACTACCATTTCTCCAACCGCCCTGGAAGCAGCAGCTTCTCTCTTTCCCAAGCTTCCCCACCATTGTGTCAAAATTATTTTTCTCCCCCTCAGCCCTTACATATTGATACGTGGCTCAACTACAGCCTATTGCAATGCCTCAACAAAGCTTTTAGGCACAGAACTCTTTCTTCACACGAAACCTTTAAGTAAAAGCCTAACATAAAAGGAAAAATGGAGCTAAACTTGTTAAAATGGTGGTGGAAGGGCTGGTCTGGAGCCACCCAACACCACCACAAGCCTCCCACAGGGGCCCTAGCATTCGCAGGAGCTCAGTTTAAACTGCCTCGGCCATGCGCTCTGTCTCTCCTGGACCACTTGGCATTTCCATGAGCACACCTGGCTTTCGTGCACCACTGCGTCTTGGCACCTGTAGCTTGGCTATCCCTTTGAGTTGTACTCATTTCAAGCCTCACCTCCTGGGTGAAAACTTGACTTTTATGACGTCAAGGATTCTTTTTCAGATTGAGAAATATTTACTGAGCTATTACTACGAGCCAGGCTCTGTGTATGTGCCCACCACATGCTACTGAGATCATTTACTGATTACGTGTGTCCCTCTAGAATGTGAGCTCCAAGAGGCACAGACTACGTATCGATCATCTCTGTCTCCCATGGCTCCCAAGTGCTCAGCAAATAAGGTGCCCATGAAGTTGCCGAATAAATGAATTTACCTATATCATATGCACCTTCCTGACTTCACCTCTCTCTTCCTGGCCTGACAGAACAACTGATATCTTTTTCCTATTTGGGAAAAAGCATGAACAAAGTCTGAACAACAGCATCTCACAGTGCCAGATCATAGGAACGCTAGTGTATAAAACATCGTCGGTGTTGACTGACCCTCATGGCTTTCTGTGGGGCAAACTTCATTTTCACCCTGCCGCCCATGATCACCTCAGGTTCACTTAATTCACTGTTACTCATCTAACACTCCAGGTTTCTAAAAGAACAAGTAGCTGCGAAGAACTCAGAAACAACCTGGGAAGTTACTGCACATAGGTTACCAACAAAGGCGCTTTTATAAATGGTCTAGGTAAATACAGACTGGCAGACTAAAATGCACATTCATTCCACAATCAAGTAAACACATCTTTTAACTGGGACAGGAATAACTATGGGTTAACCTTAAAAGTCTGAACTTGTCTGAAAAACAATAAAACTGCCTTGAACTGGAATCCTTAGGAACACTAACCTTATTCGTATTGCCTCTTGAATGGTGCCCTCCGAACAGGTACAGCACCCTGTCTACACACACAGCACAGCTTCCTGACATGGAAGGAGGAACATCACCTTCAGTGTTCATTTTTCTCCTGAGGGGAGAAAAGCAATGAAAATAAGCCTCTCATAAAAAAAACTGCAAAAATATTCTATTTTTCATGTATTCCCACAATAAAAGATAAAAGAGGCGCAGGCTGACTCAATCATGTCTAGGGTCTCATCTGGCTCTAAAATAAATTCAAAGAAGGAGCTCTTCCCTCTCCGCTCCACAGGCTTCGCTGGCCGGCCCTGCACGGAGGCAGAATGCGTGCGCTGAAAAGCCTCCAGGTCACATTATTCTGGGAGCATAACATTTTATGTTTTTCAGACTGAACTTCTGTTCATTCATATGTCCAAAAGTTGTTCTTGTTTTTGAGTGAGCCAGGGAAACACCAATTTTAATAGGTCATTCAAGGTCTGCCCACAATATCATTTCATATTAAGGTTTTAAGTTTTAGTAGGCTTTTAAAAAATTATAGAGCTGATTCTCTTCTAAAAATATGTAGAATTCTGTATTAAAGGAATACTATTATAAACTTCCAATTTTCCAGAAAAAAAGATGGTTAACCTAGCTCAGTAATGGGCCAGCTCAGATTAGCTGTCTGTGTACAGAAATAATCCTATTTTTAACTTAACTCTAATTAAGTGGGAGTATATTCCAGTTCGGAGATCCAGAATATGTGTAGTATTTGTACAGCACAATGTTCTCACAATGCAAACCCTGGGGGAAGATTACTTTACAAAGCCTCACACATGGTTAACCTAGCCTTCTAAGAATCACATTAATTCTACCAAGGACAGATTCCTGAGTACCACTGTTAAGAGACTAGCAAAAGATCCTTTCAGAATAGCCCCAGTTTGAATGGAAGGTAAATTTAAACTAGTTTTGATTTGTAAACTAAACACTATTTCAAAGAGAATTACATAGAAAATTTAATATTAGAGCTCATTAAAATAGAATACCACCTTTACTTCTAATAGATACAATCTATAACATTCCTCATCCAAGATATCATGCAATAAAAGATGCAACATCTTAAAAAATACATGTGATGCTTCTGAAGAGATGCTAGGCCAAACCAGCAGAATTGTTTTCTTTTTGTTTACAACATTATTTGAATGTTTCCCCTTATATATCAAGTTACCATCTTCCAGTCTCCATGTTGTAGATCCACAGTTCTTCTCTAGGCAGATAGAAGTCATATAATCCTCTGACTTGGTTACTCTAAGAACCCAAAACAAAATTGCAAATATAAAAAATAATTGGTATTCTAAAGAGGCACTGCTGTATTTTTTCACATTCATCTTATTTGAGATGCAGAGAGATATGCAAAATAGGTCAATAAGTCCATCAAATACACAGTCCTCCCCACCCCCCACAAACTAGAGCCAATGCTTACTATAGACAGCTCTTATTTCAAATTTTTGATAGAACAGTTGCAATGGTTGAGAAAGTTAAGAGACCACCGGGAAATCTCCAAGGCCACTTGATCCTGAAAAGACCATGCACCAAATGTCAGCTGCATGACTTCAGGAGAGATTACCTGTGCCATGCTGAGCAGACTAAAAAAAGGTCTACCCTTGAATTCCTCACTCTGACATGTAAGGTATAGTTTTTCTAGCCATTCTTTCCTCTGACCCATCCATTCTCTACCAAGATGCAGAGAGGGTAGCACAGCAAATATGACAATACATAAGTCCTTCTGCAGAATTGTAAGTTCCTTGTCCTGCTCCATTTCCCTTCAGGTAATAATTCTTAGACTAAATGTACCATGTACTAGAACTAGCCCTACAGCTACATATGGATTGCTTTAACACTCACAATGATCGCTAGAAGCAGTTGGTATTTTGAGAAAACAGGCTTTTTAGAGAGGTAAGCAATTTGCCAGGTTACTTAGCAAGTAATGGTAGAACAAGGATTTCAGCCTCCTTTCCCTGACTTTGTAGCTTCAACTTCTGCTCAACCTCTCCAATCTTTGAACCTGGCTGGCCACTTCTGAACAATGTCAGCACGCAGTAAACAACTGCAGTCCTCTGAGAATGGGTGTCAGAGTATAACAAGCTTGAATATCATACAGGAATAGAGCACCTGGCTATGTCAACATTTCACTTTCCACTCCACCACTTTTGAAGGGATCGGCTAGAACACAGCAGGCTAAACCCGAGAAGATCAGCCGGGCCTAGGGAGGACGACTGACGGCTGTATACAAAGCTAAGGATCACCACATATCTTCCCTCTTCCTCTTAACAAGTACCCTCTAAACACCTATTCATTGGAGGCTGAGGAAAACACAAATTATGATTAGCAGAAAAACAAACAAAAACCCCAAAACTTTTGCGGTTCAGTTACATGAAGTCATCAGGACAGCTAAGGCACTCTGTCCTGTCTTCTGAGAGTCACCTCAAAAGTGTTCGACGAAGAAGGTCAGCTCAACGGGACCATAAGCTGAAACGTACTGCCAGAGTCACAAAGCAAGTCACCCAAGACACAGGAGTAGCGGAATAGATCGCAAGCGAATACTGGAGGGAGGGGATTATTTTTAGGAGGGAAAGGGACTATAAAGAACATTTTTGGTAGGAATAGCTTGGAGCCAACTGAATAAATGAAATAAGAAGATTCTAGAATGTGGAGTGTTATTAGGAAGTTCTAAAAATCAAAAGAACTGGAGAACTAGTGGGCAGGGGTCAGACAGCAGACACTTCGGGGAGAGGCCCATGCCCGGGGCGGGAAGAAATGCAGCTGGCTCCGCAGAGGTAAGCAATCGCATCATCATTAGGGGCCGAGGAGCTGTTGATGTTCTGCTTACTGGTGGAGCTTTTCCATTAACTTTTTTTTAACACCGAGTGACGGCCATCTGGACAAGCTGCAGCTGGCCTCCCGAACGGGTGGGAAGGTTGCCTGTGGCCAGCGGCACCGGTGAGCCAATGGCCTCGGCTCACAGGTAGACCCGATGGAGAGTAAGAGTGACATCACACACCGTCACGTCTTACGCACACCCCCAACTTTTTAAATAAAAACACGGCTAATTGTCAGGCACGCCCAACGTGCCCTCCCCAAAATACCGCTCCAAAGTCACAGAGCATTCGGGGCGCCTGGAGCAACAGGGCTGCGGGGCAGAGCGCGCTGTGCGAGCAGGGCGTGGGGGTGACAACAGCCCTGGGGCCTCGGACCGGTCCGGGCACTCGTGAGAAGATTCCCACGCTCAGAAAGAACAACGACGCGCAGAATCGGGACGGGGGGCACGGGAGGCGGCCAACCTGGTCCGCCCGCCCGCCCCGCCACCAGAACCCAGGTGACACGAAGCAACGCCCGCCAGCCCGGGCCACCCACTGACCTTGTAGCCGCCCCAGACGAACATGTGGCGCCCGTCGCTGACCGCTACGTGGCCGCTGCGTTCGGCGGGGCAGGCGAGCTCCATGGACTCGTAGCTGTCGTAAGCTGGCCCGGGCACGTCGTCCCCCCGCAGGTCCTCGTTCCCATCAGCCATCTTGAGGCTGCACTCCCGTCCACCGACAATCCCCAAGGCCGCCGCCGTGAGGGGGGAAAAGAGACAAAGGGAAAGGGAGAAGAAACGGACGGCTGCAAAAGGGACTGGGGGAAGCCACTCCCTCGTCGCGGGCACGTGCACCCGCCCAGCACCCTCGGAGGACGGCCCCTCGGCCGCAAGGCGGTGCTGACGGGGTCGCAGGCTACGGGGCGAGGGCCGAGGCCGGCGAGGGTCCACGGAGGTCAGGCACAAGCTCGTCGCCCGTCCGCCCCGCCCCCCGCTCGCCTCACGCCACCGCCAGCTCCTGTTTACGCTGCGTCCCCACCCCCCACACCGGTCCGTTCAGCCAGCGCCACCTGCTGGGCTCCGGAAGCTCGGCCCGCGCTCCGCGCCGGGTCCTCCCGCCGCCGCTCGCGCACCTCTCCGCCCAGCCCGGGCCCTGAAGCCGTGACGGCGAGTTCCGCACACAGCAGAGCTCCGAGCCCTGCAAGCTCTGCCAGGATACGCTGGGTTGTAGCCAAAGCGATGCTGAAATGGCCCGGCTGGGGTGTTTCTAGTCTCACTGACCCGGTTTCCAGTGGACTTGCGGAGACCTCCGTCCCCAGGTGCCCTCTCGGGAGCTTGCGGGGGTGGGCAGGCTCCGGGCGCGCAGCCCCGACCCGGCTCTGCTCTTCTGGTTCAGCAGAGATCTTGATTTAGTGCGCCCGACACCCATACCACCCTGAAAATTATTGTCTTAGTGAGTTTATATTAGTTTTCCTCATCCATATATATATAATGTACTGGTGAAAGATCACCTTGTGCCTGTGCTATGACGTTCTAAAGAGTATTTTAAGCTTCTACCAAAGGGCTAATACTTTTTAAAAGTTGTGCAAAAATACTGTTTGAAAAAAATGTACACTTATTTTGATGTGCTATTTTCAGTATATCATACCAAAAATGATACCAAAAAAGAATCCTCCCTGACAACTGGAAGAATATCCCAAGAGACATAATAAAGATGGTCAGAAATTCTTTTTCTTCAAGAACCAGACTGGAGACCTATTTTGTGAACCACCAGAACAAAATCTAGAATCACCTTTCAAACAAACACGCTGTAAGAGAGAATTCAGAGCTAATGTTAGGAGGCTGTCATTGCCTTGGGCTCCCGTATGCTGATCCCGTGGAGGTCAAGAACACAGAAGCTGGTAGTAAACCATCAGGAGGAATTAATACTTCTTACTATCTCCTAATAGCAGGAGAGCCCTGGTTTAAGCAAAGTTACAGAAATTGAAGGTGAAGATCAGCATTCCCTGCCACTCCCACTATGGGGCTACCTCAAGACATAATTTTTGGAGTAGCACAGTATATTAGGTCAAATGAATATAGCGCCAGCTACCTGTACTGTAGAGAATACAATATACAGATTTTCATTCTCTTGAAGCCTAAATGTTGCTGTGTATTAGAGTGGCTACTGCAACTTTTAATGTCCTAAGTAAACCGTTTAAGAATAGAAGTGCTTTTCTAAGAGGCTAGAGAAGGCATTCATATAATCCAGAAGCCATTTAAAAAAAGCGTTCGGTCCACTCAGTGTCACCTATCCAGTAGCTTTTGGTATTTTCCCCTTAAATAGGAAATGCTGATACTGAAGCTCATCGTAATAAAACATTACTTACAAGATGCATATTACCTGTGAGATTCACTCTTTCAATTTTTTATTCGGCCTAAACATAGTAAGAAAAATGAAACTTTACACTGAAATATTGTTTGTACAATCAACTCTAATAACTGGTTCACACTAACCAGTGTGAAAATGGGAAAATAGTAAATCTATAGTTTGTATAATAAATAAAATGTTAACAAAATGTTTCAGTACATAAATAGAAGCTTTACCCATCCAAAATACAATACATATATATAAAATATATCTCTAAAATGTAATGAGATACTTCAAATTACTATAATTTTCATTATAAATTATACATACATTTCAATATTTGCTCTCACCTTTTAAATTTCAGAGATAATTTGTATAGTGGTATTGTGGAGAGTAGTTTTATATACCAAGCCTTTCAGTAATATATTGTTATTCAGTGGAAGAATATGACTGATAATATGCACAATTTCTTAATTATGGCAAAATTACTCTTTTAAAGAATATAAAGCTACAGTGTTTTATTTCTGTTTAGGCAGTTAATACTGAAAATAAATAGGAACATAACACATTTTCAATATTCTTAAGCATCGACTTTGTAGAATGGGGTGGGCAAAATTGAGGAGTTTCAATACAGGCAAATTACTACATTACCATTCCATTTCATTATTTATGAAAATTACTGTAGAAGCACTCTCCCAAGGCAAAATATATTTTAATGTGTCTCAACAATTAATAAATATACTGCCTCTCAATAATTCAAAGCCTGTATGACAAATCTCCATTTTAGAAACTTTAAAACATGGTCTTCATATATATATAGAGAGAGACTAATATATAGAGAGACCATAAACTAATACACTATAGACATATTAGTCTATTAGTCTTTATAAATACATATAGATAGGTATATATCTGTCTATCTATCTATCTATCTATCTATCTATCTATAAGTTTGGACAGACTAATAAATTAGGGGTAACAGAAAGCAATTGAATACATTTATTTTCCTACTCAAATAAAGGTCGAAGAAAACCTACAGAAAGAACAAGGGAAAGCTGCGTTAATGCCTGAGACTGCTTTCCTAGGTGAGTGCCAAAGGCAGGCACTCGGCATCTAACACTACATCAGTGTTTGCCTATTTTATAATCAGGCCAGCTGGATTAGGAGATGTTATTTAAGATGTTAGTTAAATAACTAAGTTATTTAATGAGAAGATTTAGGTAATTATAAAGTGACTTGAGAAAATCTATTCCTTTTAAAAGTTGGTATGTCCTGTTTTTATGTATCATTATCATTAATTTATATATCATTATGATTTCTAAAGTCCTTGAGTAATTTCTTACTCCCCTCAAATTTGTACAATCTTTCCAGTAACGGATACACAATGACTTAAATCTCCTACAACTGTACTTACTTTCAGAAGGTATATTTTTCTGCAATTCATAAAGAATTTATTTTAGAAATATAAATTAATCTGCCATTAACACCTCATTCCCATATATCCCATCCATGTAATCACTTTAACATAACATTTTTGCTTCAAATTTTATCTTCCAAACAAAGGCTCCAGTTTGGGGTATAAATATACAGGCTGATTTAAATGTTTAAACACACTAAATATAGAGAGTATATAACAATTTAATTCCTACAGATCCGCTGACACCTATTTTCTGTTTCTTCTTTTTGGGCTCTTTGTTCGTCTCGGTGCTTAGCTGCAGTCCAAAATGTGATTTTTTTGAGTACTTGTTGCAGAAGTTTAGGAGGTAATAAAGCTATATGACTTTCTAAAATTACAGCATTTTTACCAATGCAGTCAAGGCATGACCTGTAAATGAAACATAGCAGAATTATTCATTTTTAATTGATAAAGTATATGTGGGTAAGTTTCTTAAAAATAAAAATCATTGAAAAGATTTTCCATAATAACATGTTTCCTTTGTGTTGTCTGGAGCGTGGCAGGGCAGGTGTGCTTTCCAGAGCACGGCCAGCTGCATGCTGTCATAGCACAGAGACTGCCTCTGATCAAGACCCCACGAAAACAGATGACAATTTAGCACGCATAATATTCTTTAAAGAAGTTTCCGACTTAATTTCAAAGCAGGTTAGTCTGTTCAAAGCAGACCCCTTCTCACCTATCCTTGCAGCCCAATACCCGTTTACTCTGGTTTTTTTCTTCCAACACTCCAAGATGAGGCATCTGACATCCATGCTTACGTAACAAGATTGGGTCTTCCCTTTACTTTGGGACTCTCTGTAAGTCTGGGTATTTGTCAGGGAGTCCCATTAGCTGCCTGGACTGGGGGGGAGGGGGCCCAGGGTGCAAATTTGGAGACTAGTGGCTGCCAAGTGATTTGGGACTCTTCTCGGACTCTCAGCACCTCCCGTCGTCTTCACACTTGATTGAATCACTGTGTTTTCTGGTTGAGGTTACAATCCCAGGTCACAGTTTAGTTCATCAGGAATTAAGGTGACTTCTGGTTTACAGAGCTGTGTCTGCTAAAGGTGCCTTCTGGTTATTGTGACACTACAGATCTGTCTGCCTGAATGGGGGGAAAAGCCTTCATTTTGGGAAACAGCACTTTGGGGCAAATTTTGGCTCATTGGTCGACCTATGCTTATAAACCTGTGACTAAAAAGAAAGTGGAGTTTATTGTAATACTGTTTGGCTTATGTATTACATGATACAGACTCAGGAGAATGCTAACTGTTGAATGGGTCTTTGAATTACTGTAACATACTGTAACTACAGCTATTTTGTCAAAGGTCTGGGAAGTGGGACAAATGTCTTAATTAGAAACTTTTATGAGTTTACATAATCCGGATGCAGGATTAAAAGGAAGTAGATTAATGGTCCAGAGAAAAGGGAATTTGCCTGTGAAAGATAGCAGAAGCTCAGAATAGAGGAACCAGAAAGATCTGGATATCATGGTTGCTGTGAGCGTGGTCAGGGTTCCCACGGCCCCTCCAGCCCTAGGGGATCTTCCTCCTTACTCGGCTGAGTGAACTGGGGAAAGTGACCCTGAACTGGTCTCACCATCTTGAACCTGTCAGGGAACCAAACTCGGTGCAGGAAAAGCCCTTACAAGGTCAGGGAAGTACCCTTTCCGAAAACTTCCGGGGAGAGTAGGGCCAGAGGGCCAGTTCATTGGGTATTATTGGGAACATACTCCATTTTCTACATCAGATCTGTTAAACTGGAAAAATTCTGAAAGGACCAGAGTATATATCCCTTTAGAATGGACGAAGGAGTGCACCAGGCTCTTGAGTCCCTGAAGCTGCACCTGGCTTCTGCACCAGCCCAGGGGCTTCCAAACCTACTAAAGGCCTCTCAGTTCATGAAAGGCAGGGCATTGCCCTAGGAGTCCTCACCCAAATGCTTAGTGACATGCTGCAACCCATCGCTTAACTTGTCAAGGAAAACTAGATCACACTGTCCAGCGGTGGCCAGCCTGCCTGAGAGCTGTGGCAGCCACCTGTGAGCTCTTACAGGAAGCTGAAAATTTTCCCTGGGACAGCCTATCACCGTTTATGCACCCCAGCAAGTGTTGAGCCTGCTGGAGCAAGAGGGAAATTTGTGGCTCACTGCTGGAAGAAGGGGCAGGTACCAAGACATTCTTCTCGACAATCCCAATGTCTCCCTCAAAACTGTAAGTTAAATCCTGCCTCTGTTCTCCCAGAGTCTGACTTGGCTGTGCTAATACATGACTGTGCTGAGATAACTGATGAAGTGCATTCTAGCAGAATTGATTTACAGTCCTATCCTCCTGAAGAGGCAGGCTGCACCCTATACAGATGGAAACAGCTACATGGACAAAGGAAGCAGAAAGGCTGGGTATGCAGTTGTGAGTCTGGAAAGAACAGTAGAGGCCAAGGCCTTGCCGCCAGGAACCTCTGCTCAGAAAGCCAAACTGTTTGCACTGACGAGGGCACTGGAATTGTTGCATGAAAAGAGAGTGAATGTGTACATCGACTCAAGGTAAGCTTTCCTAATTTTGCAACCACGTGGTCTCATCTTGAAGAAAAAAGAACTGTTAACCTCCAATAAAAAGGAGATTGAGCATGCCACAGAAAATTTTAAATTATTAAAAGCTGTTCTAGGTGGCAGTAACCTGTAAAGGTGGCAGTAATGCACTGCCCGGGGCACCAGAAAGAGGACGCTGAAGTGACTAGAGGAAACTGGCTGATGGAGCAGTGAAAGAGGCTGCTAAAGGGACGTTTATAATGCCTTTGGTGCCTGTTACAGACTTGTCACAATTTGACCCTGAGTATTTGACCGCAGACTTAGAGAAAGCTGAGAGCTAGAGTTTTGATGAAGGAGGACCTGACAGTGGATGGGGAAAGAATAAGAAAGGAGCTATACTGCCTCCTGAACATTTAGTAGAGCCAGTCATGAAGCATGTGCATGAGGCCACTCACTATGGAAGAGACTCATTAACCACCTATGTCAAACCATGGCCCACAGAACCCGGAATTTCTGAAGCCATATGAAAAATAATTGTTAGATGTGTTTTGTGCCAGAACAACCCCAAGACAGATCCCCATCCAAAGAAAGAAGGGAAACAATACCAAGGACAGAGCCCACTTGAGGACTGGCAAATAGACTTTACCCAGATGCCAAGCGTCCGAGGTGGGAAAATTTGCCAGTCTTCATTGACATCTTTTCAGGATGGACAGGAGCCTGTCCCACCAGAATGGAGAAATCCTCGAGGTAGTGAAAAGCTTACTGGAGGAAGTAATTCCTCACGTTGGCCTACCCAGCAGCATCTAGAGCGATAATGAACCTGCTTTTATTTCAGAAATTACACAGAAGGTTAGTAAATTTCTAGGAATCAAATGGGGACTCCACACAGCATGGAAACCTCAGGCTTCTTGGAAGGTAGAGAGATGAATCACACCTTGAAGAAAAGTATAGCCAAGCTGTGTCAGGAAACTCATCTCCATTGGGATCCAGCTTTGCCTATTGCCGTGCTCAGGATAAGGGTGGCTCCTCGTAGTGGGATTCAGTTAAGTCCTTATGAAACCATTTCGGGCTATGATTGGAGTGGGAGCGGTGTATATAGATCAAGAAGTGAAGATAAAGAAATATGTAAATTTAAGTCAGATGTTAGCTGTAATTAATGACCTTGCTTGTACTACTGACCTGTCCTCTGGCAGGTCTGGCTCCATTCCTTTGAGCCTGGAGATAAGGGGCTACTCAAGACTGGACGACAGCATCTCCAGAGAGCCAACCAGAAGAAAAGCAGACTGAACCTTGGGACGTACTCCTCCCCACCCCCACCATGGTGAAGTTGGCAGGAATAAAACCTTGGATTCATCGCCCCAGAATAAAGAAAGAATTGCAGGAACAACGGACCACTGAACCCCAAGAAGACCTGAAAGTCATCTTTCAAAAACAATGACATATTCTTTTCATTACTTTCTGTTTAAATTCACGTTTTGGAGAACTTGTTCCTTTCAAATTAGATGAAAATATTTGGGTATATTTAGCAAAATGTTCTAAACATCTCTGACTCTTCTCTTGCAGGAGGAACTTATGTTGAACAAACTTTCACTACATGTCTTACAGATGTTTGTACTTCCCTGGAAAGCTTTTACTGATATTTATAATTGGGGACCTGTGGTAACTCTCAAAGACAGGGAAATGTTTTCCTTATAAGCCACTAATGTGGCCCCAGCTGAAGGCATACAACTTTTGTCAACTGTGCTAAAACTGTTTTGTGCTTTATCATCACTTGTTGTTGCACACAATGCGCCCCCTTATGTGGATCTGCAGTTAAATGTATTCCTAAGCCCCCTACCAGACGGTCTAATGCTAAGATACGCGCTCAACAGCAAAGTGAGAACTTCCACATGAAACTGATCTCACAGAAATAAGATATTTTAACAGTGGGGGAATGATGTAAGACTCAAGAGTGTGAAAATTTTAGTTTAAGTAATAGTCAGTAAGCCTAGTAGTTAACGCATGTGAAAAGCTATAGTTTCAGGAACTGCAGGTACGACCCACCCTGACTCCAGGAGACCACAAGCCATTGGCCTTTGTGCTCCAGGAGAGACCATAAGCAGCCAAGGTGGTATCTGAGCCACTGTGTTCCAGGGAGAGACAGTCTGCCCCCCAGGACACAGATAAAGAAAACTGCCCAGGACACAGATAAAGAAATGACCAGACCGCAGCTTTTATCTGATTAACCTCTTTCTTGAATTCCAAAATGCTTACCTATACTTTTTTCCCTTGAATTACAACCCCCTTACCTACACTTTTCTTTTCCTTATAAAAAGGGTCAGTTGAAAATGGAATTTGAGGATGTCTGTTAGGGCACAAACCCGCCATCTTCTCAGATCACCAACCATCTGAATAAAGCGTCCACAAAGATTCAATCCCTGTCTCCGCTTATTGGGTCTGGGAGGTGACAGGCAGCACAACTGCCGGCTTATCTGGTTTCACAAATGTAATTTCCTTTTTATCTTAAGCTACCTGTAAGACGGTTTTGTGCTTTAAAACCAAAAGAAACTAGATTAAGGTAAGAACCATCAAAAAAGCATCTTTCACCTAAAACTTTAATTCAAAGAGGTAAATATTTTATAGAAGTTGTAGAAATAGCCCTGACTGGTGTGGCTCAGTGGGTTGGGTGTTACTGCAAACCAAAAGGCCGACAGTTTGATCCTGGTCAGGCGCAGGCCTGGGGTGCAGCGCAGGTCCTCGGCTGGGGCCCTGTGAGAGGCAGCCAATCGATGCATCTCTCACACATCAGTGTTTCTCTCCCTCTCTTTCTCCCTCCCTTCCACTCTCTCTCTTTAAAAATAATAGGGTCATTGGATTCTGCTGTGGTTAATCTCAGTTGTCATTTTTGTAAGGATTTACACTCTAGGATTTTACAAGGATTTACACTTCTTCCACACTTTCATGAAGCCTTTTCTCTCTACTCTGAAAATGCTCCATGAGAAGAGTGAACATTTTCTACATCAATACAGAAGTACCAGATGAAATGAGTCTTATATCTGATGCAGATTTAACTCTGCTGCTATGGAAACAGCGCAGCTCCTGTGCCCCTTCCACGAGGGGGGAAGGGAAGTGTCAGACGAGGAGACAGACTCTCATGACATTCCATTCACTGACTCAACAGATATTTATTAGTGTGCACTACATATTAGCACTGGCTTAGGAGTAGGAAACCCAACACTGAAAAGAACTCTACTTCAGCCTTCAAGATTACAATTTAGCGAAAAATATAAACATGTTGTGCCTGGGATAAAGGGAAGCTCCCATGACAGGCACAGGTCCTGCGGAAATCAGGTAGAAGAGGAACCGAGCCGGCCTTTGGAAGCCAGGCCACGTTTCCAGATGGGCGGTCCACGCTGAGACCACGGGAGTCTCAGTAATGCGTTCCGGGTGGAGAAACCACACCAGCAAAACCCCAGTGAGGTGAAATAAGATTTACTACAGAGGAACCGTGTCCTGTTCATCTTTGTTGTTCCCCAGTGAGTACTAAATGCCTTCTGACTTTGAATTTAAAATAAAATGGCCACACTTGCTGCACTGTGGACAACTAATTGTGGTGCACATGCTTCTCAAAATCAACACGACTAGACTGACGCATCCACGTTTTGATGCGCTCAGTACCCAAAGGGCCTGTGCCCAGTGGCAGAAGCACTGCACTAGTTGCAGAGCACGATACCAAGAAACCTGACTGTCACCCTTAGTCCCGGCCTCAAATACAGGCCCACCCAGTGTGTCCTTTTGCTTTCTCCCATTTCCACACCAGCTCATCTTCCCCATCACTGTTTATCTTTGGGGAGGACAGACTGTCCCAGGATGTGACCACCGCCTGACCAATGAGCTGGACCTGGGCCAGAATGGGGAGTGCTTCTCACAACCCTCCCACCCGCCTTAGAGACCATCTGATCCTAATTGCTGTTTGTTACGTCATAAACCACAGTGTTCCCCTACTTTGCACTGCTGGTTCCTGGAACAAGGCCATTATCTTGAGCTGCACAAACGTGTAAGTAATTCACATAAGTAGCAGCATTCACATTTGAGTACCTGTTACTGTCTGCCACTTTATCCCATATAATTCTTTGGTGCCTGTCAAGTGGTGTGGGGATCCATTTCATTTTATAGCCACTGAAGATGTACCTCCTATATGAGTTTCCTTCGATAAATTCCATTAATTATGAGACTGGAGTGGCCAGCCTCTTTCTTCAGTCTTTCCCTGTCCTCTGCTCACAGAGATTTTCAGTCCTGTGACCTTTTCCCTGGGTCTGTGCGCGGTGACAATAGTACCTTCCAAATCTCTCCTTTGTGCTTTTCAGAGTGCCAGCTGTGTCTACAAACACCCCTGCTTCTTCTGACTTTGTCCTAGCCTCAATTGAAAGTTAAAAAAAATTGCTTTGTGTGTAGGACTTTCTGTCCTAGCTTTAATTGAAAGTTAAGAAAATTGCTTTGTAAGAAAAAGAGTAAAATTTTCCCTCACCTCCCCTTTCACAGTCAAGGAGCTAGTGTTCATATTCTGCTTCAAGCCTGCTATCACTTCACTGCCACGCATTGCCACCTACTAACCTCCTTCCTATTCATTACCACCCCCGACCCCATCCATGCTGAGGACTCTGATCCTGGCTACCACAATCTTGTCTCTTGACTGATTTTAGCATCTTTGTGGAAAAACATTTAATTCTTTTTTTTTAATTAAAATATTTTATTATTTATTATTAGAGAAAGGGGGAAAGTGGGAGAAAGAGAAAGAGAGAAATGCAATGTGTGAGAGATACATTGATCATTGTCTCTCACACACCCCCTACTGGGGACCTGGCCCACAACCCTGGCATGTGCCCTGACTGGGAATCCAACCAGCAGCCCTTTGGCTCACAGGCTGGCACTCAATCCACTGAGCCACAACAGCCAGGGCAAAAACCTTTTTATTCTTTATGACCTCACTCAGGACAGTTCGACTTCTGAAATCTTAAACTTCCATACTCTCCTCTTGGACCATAATCCTTGCATCCTTTTAATTTTTACACTCCTTTATCTTTTGACTTGTCCTGGTTCACCAAATAACCAGACTCCTCCAGTTTTAACTTTCTTTCCTATCCGGCTTAGTCCATATGCACTTCATTCTCTTGCAAAAAATCTTAATCCCCCTCTCCACTGTCCCTCTTGTTACACCATCCTGGCTAAATTCCAACCACAGGTAAATTCAGCGAGTATCTCCTTTCTGCACCCGCACCCTGGCTGCTCAGTGCCGCTGGAGGACTGTGCGCCTGTGCACACTGCTCACTGCTCACTGACGACTGAGTCTAGTGTACCTCAGCCGCGCCCTCTTCTGTGCCCAGCACTGCTCTGTCACATCTGTCAGCATCTCTCAGCCACGTCAGCAGCTATTTCAAATTTCAGCACTCTTCTTAAATTCACATCCTCATCTCTCTGCTTTCTTATCAGATGACCTCACTATCAGCCAAAACTACCTCAATGCCCTGTCCCCAACCAACAAATTATTTTTTCTTTATACTTACTCTCCCCACCCTATTTTAAAAGTATTCTTGCTCCAGTCAAGGGCCAATTCAATTTACCTGTTCACTAAAATACACCTCCTTAAGACTATGCTCTGCTCGTTTGCCTTCACTTCCTGTGTTTCCAGCAATGTACTCCCACTGGTTTCTTCCCCTCAGCATGTGAACAAATATGCTCAGTCCTTCCTTGGTCCTGGTGTTCATACCTGGAAGTCATCTTGGCTTCCGCCTTCACCTTACCAACAATTTCCTAGTATTGCCAAACTCCAAGGCATGTTTCTTAATTAATTCATTAATTCGTTCATTTCTTCCTTCTTTCCTTCCTCCCTCCCTTCATTCCTTTAATTGATTTGACAGTGAAAGAGAGGGAGAGACAGAGAGAAAAAGAAACATTGACTTGTCGTTCCACTTACCTATGAATTCATTGGTTGATTCTTGTATGTGCCCTCACTGGGGATTGAACCTGCAACCTTAGCATATTCGGATGACATTCTTGGCATATCAGGACTGAGTTACTCAGCCAAGACCTCCCAGGCTCTTTTCAATCCAGATATTCTGTAATCTCTCTACAAGTGGTCTCTCCATCTTGAATTCTCTTCTCCTGCAGGTGTCGTATCCCCATTATCTCCTGGTTCACCTTTGACATTTCTGGTCACTTTCTGCCTCCTTTTCCTCTACCTGCTCCTCAAACATTACGAGCTCTCAATGCTTAATTGTTGACTTCATCCTTATGATAGTAAGGATGAACTCTTCCTTCCTGGGCAAAGCTAACCCACATCGTTTATATTGTTGGAATTCTTATTCCAACAATCTTTAAATCATTATGTGTAGCCCAGACCTCTCTTCACATATTTCCTATTTGATGAACAGCTCCACTTAGAGGTCCCCTAAGGACTTCAACTTAGTATGTCCTAAACCAAATTTACCATTTCTACCCCATCCCACCTTGAACTCTACTGCCTTCTCCCTATTCCCTCTACCACTAACTCTTCCCTCCTCTTTCATCTACCACACCCATGTTTCCCTTCTAAGTACCCCCACCTCCCTCCCTTCTCCAGCTCCACTGCCGTTTTCTAGATCAGACTCTCACCTTGTGCCTGACCACTGCAACAGTCTCTACCGACTTTCCTAACCCGGTTTCATAGCCCTCCTGTGTCTCATCCACACTGTTGCCAGAGACTTTTTCTAACTTGTGGTATGATTATCTCATTCCTCTACTTCCAACTTTTCAGTGCTTCCTGATCTCCTACAAGCTAATGTAAACTCCTCTGCATGAGAGACAAAGTGCTCAGATGACACATGGGTTCTGATTTCTTGTCCAACCTCATCTCTTACAACTCCCCCCTCATACTTATATCCCAGGAATACTCAAGAACTCAGTTTCCAAGGCACATCATATATAATGCTAGCATCTCTGCACTGCCTGTTCATAGTAAATTCTCGTCTCAAACCCTTCTTCTGAAAGACTTCCCTAGCCTTCACAATCTTAACCATGTGGAGAGAGAGCCTTCCTCTCTAGTATTCTCATAAACCGTCTATATGTGCCTCTTAAAGCAATTTTCAATTTTCTACTATAGTTGTTTGAATGCTTGCCTTCTGTATTATTAGCAATTTAAGGGAAAGGTGATTTTCAATTTCATAGCAATGTGCCTCCCCATGGTGGGCACTCAAATACTTTATTTCTTGATCCTTGGATATGGGGAATGTGCTGTCTACTTAGGGAGAGCAGTTATGTTGCTCACAGCAAAAGTTAAGCAACAATTCACTGCAGTATAAATCACCAGAGTAGCAATCCTTAAACTCTGCCTGCACATTAGAACGACCTTGGGAGCATTCAAAAATTGCACATGACACTCCAGGCCAGTTAAACCACAATCTGTGGTGATGGAAGCCAGGCATCAATATGTTTTAAAGTTCCACACGAGATTCTCCTGTGCTGCAAGTGTAGGAAACACTGTGCTGACAGAAAGGGCAGTTAGGAAAGATTTTAGGGAGGTCCAGTTTGAGCTAGTTCATTGGTTTTCAAGTGATTCAAGCTGTAAGATGTCTGGAAGTTACAGCATCCTCCCTGACATACAGCACGTCACCTCTCTCTGTCTCCCTGTTTCTCTGTCCCTGGTGCCTTCACCCGTGTCACTCCTACTACACACAATACCCACACTTCTTCACTGGGCAACTGCTGCTTCACTGAAACCCTTCCTCCCAACCTTCACCAGCAGGAACAGGGGCTTCTTCCACGATCCTCCGACTAAACATTGCGTACCTTCTTTTTAAAGCAAGAGTATATGAGCTAAGTCTGTCAGTTACACCACCAATTCAATAACAGCTTTGAAGTTATAAAAAAAGAAATTGTACTAAATTAAAAGCTTGTATATGTGTTTACATTCTGACTTCAGAAAAGTCAAAATAAGAAAAAAGTCAGGCTTAGAATCAAGGAAATACAGTGTGATTAGTATTCCCAGATAAACTAAATGCAATTTTACAATCAGAACAAAAATGTGAGTATACTATATATTTTGTTTTAAAAACAACATTGGCCCTGGCTGGTGTGGTTCAGTGGACTGAGTGCCGGCCTGCAAACCAAAGTGTCACCAGTTCGATTCCCAGTCTAGAGCACATGCCTGGATTTTGGGCCAGGTCCCAGTAGGGGGCACGTGAAAGGCAATTATACACTGATGTTTCTCTCCCTCTCTTTCACCCTTCCCTTCTCTAAAAATAAATAAAATCTTAAAGAAAAATACAAATAACATTGGTGTATGTTTCACCATTACAAATTTGATTATACTCTTAGGATGATTTAAACATTAAAAAAAATTCAAGTAATAAACTACCTGAAAAATATTACTAAATTTCCCCCAAATCAGGCAGAAATAATTTATTATATATTAATAGCATACATATTAAAAATAATGAATTTCAGCCCTGGCTGGTGTAGCTCAGTGGATTGACTACGGGCCTGTGAACCAAAAGATTGCTGATTTGATTCCCAGTCAGGGCACAGGCCTGGGTTGCAGGCCAGGTTCCCAGTAGGGGGCACTTCAGAGGCAACCACACAATGATGTTTCTCTCCCTCTCTTTCTCCCTCCCTTCCCCTCTCTCTAAAAATATATAAAATCTTAAAAAAAAATAATGAATTTACTTACCTGACTAGTGAATACGGTTGTGTTTGAAAGATCAATAAATCATTACAGTGACCCTAATCAACATAAAAAAGAGTTATCAACATTTTTTAATAAAAATAACAATGCCAAAGAATAGGAGGGGCAGGGAGAGTGGGTGTGGGAAGCACAGGGTGAGTAGGGCAGGGGAAAGCAATGGGGGGAAAGTGGAGACGACAGTGACTGAACAATAAAAAATTTTTAAATAGAATAACTGCATTAATATTGAATATTTTTATTTTATAAATGTAAGAAATTATATAAAGCTGCAAATAAATCTCTCTCTGGCTATGGACACACATACACACATGCACATATAAACATACACATACATACAAATATCTATATCCACACAAATTTTAGAAACATGGTTACCATATTTTCAGTGACCCAATTTTTACCTAACCACAGTCTAGATAACCAAATTTAAAAATCAGAAACGTGTTTTTCTCTTAGAACAGCAAGTTTAAAATGCCAGTGTAGTGGTTTTCAAACTTTTTTGTTTTTTAAGCAGAACATTTTTCATCCAAATTACTCTTATTTTTAAATCTTCTCTTTATCCCATCTCCCTTTTCCAGGTGGTCCCAGTGTAACAGGGTGTAAGCCAGGGGACCCCCAAATAGGGATTTGTAATGGGGTCCAGAACTCAGGGTGTCCAGGAAATATTAAAAAATACAGAATGTCCTCACCCCCACAGGTCTGAGCTGGGGGGATGGGACACATGGAGCAGGGCCCTTGAGAGCTGTTCTGCATAGCAACTGTTTTGCAAATAACCTCAGGCATGGTCATTTAACATAACTATAAGTTTTTTTAAGATGTATTTATTTATGGAGAGAGGCACAGAGGAGAAAGAAGGGGGGGAGAAACATCAATGTGTGGTTGCCCCTCATACCCCTTCTACTGGGGACCTGGCCTGCACCAGGCATATGCCCGACTGGGAATCAAACCATGACCCTTTGGTTTGTAGGCCCGAGCTCAATCCACTGAGCTATACCAGCCAGGGTTATCTATGAGTTTTAACTGGTTTCATGGATATGTTAAATCGCTGTATCTGTGCTTTGAGCCAGAAAGATGAGAGTGACTTCCACCCAGGATGTAACTGGGAGGCAGCTCCCCCTGGTTACAGGGCCTGCATGAGAGCTTGGAGATGATTGGCTCCATCCACGAGGCCACACCTGCCTGGACTTACTATGGCAGCCCAGAAAAGCTGGAAAAACACAAGAATGCTGGCAGGTGTAGCTTACTGTGGGAGAGGTCAGAAATGGGGCTGCAGAGCAAGACTGGTGCTGGGATTTAAACCCAGGCATGGCAGCCATGCTAGAAGAGAACCATGCAGCTTTAGGGCTCCCTTTGCCACACAGCTTAGGAAGCTGGGAAGCAAGATGTAGCATCCATGCAGAACTGTCTCTCAGCAGCTTGGAAAAATGCAGGAGAGACGCTGTGGGAAGGAAAGGTGTGAAAGGACTCTTGCTGGTGGGCCACGAGAAGGTGCCATATGGGTTTGGAATAGGAACTAGAGATCCCAGTGACACAGCTGATGGTGCTGGGATCCGAGAGAGGCCTTCCAGCTGAGCACAGATTACTGGGAAGAACCGAGGGCTACTTGAGCCACAGACTTCTATTTCTTTTCCTGAGATATGGTACCTAGGAGTAGGTAAAGGGGAAGAAAGGATTGTGTGTGTTTGTGGGTGTTTTAAGGGACTTTGGGATCTTAACGGAGACATTGTCATTATTCCTAAGTCTGTATAACTTTTGAATAAATAACTCCTTTCCTTTTCACCAGTCTCTGGCATTGAGAGCTATAATTCCCCGGCACTGGGCAAGGCGAGCCTAGTGCAGGGAGACCCTGGGAGAAAGGGGGGGTCCATTCGGTAATAGTATTTTGTTCCCCGCCCACCCCGCAAGTCCATTCTGTAATATCAGGACTTTCTGGGAATTCTTCATTTGAAAATCACAGATCTAAAAGATTTTCTAAATATGATTTTCTCATTTGAAAATTAATGTGGAAAAATCAGCGGAAAATTTCCCTAATCCTCTCAAATAGGTCTTTAGAATTTCATAATTATCATGATTTTAATCAGAATTCCTATTTTAATGATAAAATTTATGTCCTAAGTGAAGACTTCTAGTGCCCAGAAACAGATGAACCACTAAATTTGTTTCTTAATTAAATGCAAAGTTGTGGTTTTCATCTCTTTTTGAAGCAGTGCATTCTCAGCCAAAGAAAGTTCTGAAACTTTCAGTATATATAACTTTTAAATTGAAGGCCTCAGGACTATAAAATAAACAAGTTACCTGGAGAGAAGCTACCTGTTTCAGGGTTTGCCATGCTATTCTGTAGGAGCAGCTCTGGAAACAAGTACGCCCAAGGAAATGAAAGGGAATGGGCCCCACCTTGGCTGGACCCTGGCTTGTTGTACCCACCCCTCCACGGAGGCTCGGTCCTGCTATGCCTAAGTGTTCATCCGAACCAGAGCAACCAGTCCTGAAATCCTGTCCCATCACATCTGAAAAAGGAGGGTGGCCACCCTGCTCTGAATTTCCCAAGGTGCTAGGAATTAAAGAACAATGCCCTCCAAATGCTACCCATTTATTCCTTTGACCTTAGTTTTATCAGATTTTGAAACAAATACCTTCATGCAAATGTAAAACAGGTGAAGCAGTGGCAAAAGATGCATATAATAAAAAGAAAATACACTAAGCATTTCAAAGTAGTTTTGAGGAAAAAAGCTAGCAGTAATGATGTTCTAGTTATTGTTAGGAGGCAAATTTCATAAGCACTTTTTACACTAAGTTGTTTACATATACCTCATATATTTGTTTTATGTATCAAGTAGTTCAATAAAATTATAAGCACCCATACCATGGAAAAGCTCAAAGAAAAAATGAAAAGCCATCCTGAAACCTTTTCTTAATAACTTGACTAATGAAGTTAATAGATCTATTTTGATTTGCAAACCTAAGATCCTGAAATACTTCACAAAAGCCACTTACTCTGAAGATTAGTCACACCACAGAGTAACATTTCATGTCTTTCCATATTTTGCAATGTGGGAATACTAACATTCTTATTGAACAACCATTTAGGCTGAATAACACAATTAGAGGAAATATTTAGATAAGAAATTTTCTTACTGTATCCAAGGAAAGTAAATCATCTTTGCTTCCACCAAATACCATTATTTCATTTTCTTTTCCCAAACAGGCAGTGTGCCATAACCTATGATTGAAAAGTATAAACAGTGAAATACTATCAAAGAAGAAACTACATCACAGATACATATCTTCAGTTGCACAGTCTAAAATGTAACCTATTTCAAAAGGCATTACCGAACTCCAAAGTTTGGAGTTTGATATTCTCAAAGAAGACAGATTTTAAAGATCCTTCTAGGATCACCAGAGAATTAGATTTTAGAGTTCATTAAGTCACATCATTTAAGGAGATGATCCCCAATAACTTTCCCATTTCATCCCACAACTTTTTCTAATCTCTCTAACTCAGATATTAAAATAATTTATCACAAAAACATTTTAGAAAGAAAAACAAAAACATTTTATCACAAAAACATTTTAGAAAGAAAACATTTTAGATTAGCAAAAATAGACACCTTTCCCATTTTTCTTACTACTCTCTGCCATGCTCCTGTCCTCATTATTGACTCCTGTTCCCTCTTCCCCATCACCTAACAAATCCGACTGGGCATTTTCTTTTTATTTACATTGTCACACTGCTCATCACTCTGGGTACAGAATACCACACATGTTCCTCATCTTTCTGTCTGTAACGTCAGCTACATATTGATAAGTATTTGTCAAATATTGTTTTTAACCACAGACATCTCCTGATCAAGATGCACCTGTGCCATTTTTCTTAACAATATTTATGACCGAGAACTATTTGTTTTCCATAAAACTATAATGAACTCTTGCTTCTCCCCAAATGAACCCTCTACTTCAGCCAACTTTATTTATTTGCTTTTCCTAAAAATGAAGCATCCATCTGACTCTGTTCACCCAGTTTCCAAGTCTTAGAATGAGAAGTCATTCTCCTATGGCCTAAAAAAAAAAAAAAAAACCAGGCTCAAAATCCCCAAATGGAGCAAGGAGCCCTAGATCCACACCAGGCCCCCCAGCCCAGGATTCCAATGCCAAGAAGATAAGTCCCCAAAACTTCTGGCTGTGAAAACCAGTTGGGGATTCAGTCTGTGGAGGAGGCTGCTGGAGCCCTAAGCAGTTCCTCTTGGGGAACCCACACACAGACTCACCTATTCAGACTCGCTCCCTCTGAGCTCTAGCACAGGGGTGGCAGCTTGAAGGGCAACAGTGGCATATAGGGAGATACTGCAGTGTCTGGCATCAGGGCAAGCACAGCCCATTGTCCCTCTGCTGAGCCCTCCCCCAACAAAGCCAGTAGACTGGTGCCCTATCTGAGATTATATCAACCTGGCTAACACTGTGTGACCCACCCTGGAGATCACTTGATTTAGGGGCCTACACAAACTGCTTTGCCATAAGAATGGCTGGTCTTGGCTCCTAAAACCTATCAAACAAGCAACAGATGGCTTCAGTGAGCCCTAGCAGCAGCCAGATTAGTCATAGTTTGGCTTCACTTGGGAATATCCAAGCCCAGCACAAGTAACAGCCATATCAGATTGTTTTATAGCTCAAGCAGGGTGCCCTGGGTAAAACACAGGTGGGATCAGACCTTGACCTGCACCACCCAGGAATCCCTGGGGCCAATAAACCCAGTGGACAGCTATAAACCAAGTTGGAGCACCCCCACCCTGCCCCTGCACAGCTGATCCTCCACAGAGAATGGAGGTTGGTGGTCAGTGGTCACAGCCAGTCCTAGCAGCTGACTGGCCTGGGTAAATCCCTCCCATTGATCCGCCAACAGCAACCAAGGCTCAACTACAAGAGGAGGGTATACTCAGCCCACACAAAGGGTACACTTCGAGTACCCATCTTGGGTGATAGGGGAGGCTATGCCACTGGACCCTACAAGACACCTACTACATTAGGCCATACTAGCAAGACACAGACTCAAAGGACTTCTACTAATACATAGAAACAAACATAGGGAAGCTGCCAAAATGAGGAGACAAAGACACATGGCCCAAATGAAAGAAGAGATGAAAACTCTAGAAAGAGAACTAAACAAAATAGAGATAAGCAATCTATCAGATGCAGAGTTCAAAACATTTGTTATAAGGATGTTCAAGGAACTTAGCGAGGACCTCAGCAACATAAAAAAAGACCCAGTCAAAAACAAAGGCTACACTAATCGAAATAAAGAACAATTTACAAGGAAACAACAGGAGAATGGATGAAGCCAAGAATCAAATCAATAGTACAGAACATAAGGAGGCAAAACAACAACAACCATGCAGAACAAGAAGAAAAAAATTAAAAAAAAAATGAGGATAGTATAAACCTCTGGGACAACTTTAAGAGGTCCAACATTCACCTCATTGGGGTGCCAGAAAAAGAATTGAAAGAGCAAGAAATTAGAAATCTATCTGAAAAAATAGTGCAAGACAACGTCCCTAATCTGGTGAAGGAACTAGACATGCAAGTCCAGGAAGCAGAAAGAGACCCAATTATGATGGATGCAAAGAGGCCCACTCCAAGACACATTATTATTAAAAGGCCAAAGGTTAAAGATAAAGATAGACTCTCAAAAGCAGCATGAGAAAAGAAGTCAGTTACTGGAAATTTGCCAGATGGGAGGGAGAGGAGAAGAATGGGTGATGGAGTGAGGGGATTAAGAAGTACAAATAGGTAGTTACAGAATAGCTATGGGGATGTACAGCACTATACAGGAAATGGAGTAGCCAAAGAACTTATATGCATGACCCATGGACATGAACAATGGTGGGGGGATTGCCTGAGAAAGTAGGGGTTGCTGGGTGGAGGGGAGCAAAGAGGGAAAGATCAGGACAACTGTAATAGCATAATCAATAATATATAATTTAAAAAAATTCCCAAATGCTGCCCAAACTGGCTGTCACCCTCTCTGTTTAGCACCTTTCAACATTTATGTGTTCATTTTATAATCTAACTTACATTTGGTGATAAACTGCTCTATATACTGCTTTAATTGTTTGATGTGTCTTTTGCTCCCCACAAAAAGATCTAAGGTGAAAAGCTGCTGCACTGGTGTGCTGGAACCAGTTAATTGGCCAGTTAAAGCTGACTCTGCATCTCCATCCGACTCCATGTTCAGTGACATCATATTGGTAGTTTGAAACCAGCCATGGTGGAAACCAGCAAAAGATACATATTATGGCTTTTTAAAAATTTTGTTTTTCCTGGGCAGCAGTGTTAACTATTTACCAGCACATCATTGGAGCTTGGGTAATCTAATTATATGTTTCTCTTTAAAAATGCCTATTATGGTATTCTGTATCCAGCAGGTGATCAAAAACTTTTGATTAACAAAAGCAAAAACAAAATGCCACCATAATTTATTCAGTGATCAAATAAGCAAATTATTTCATAAAGGAGTAGAGCATCTAACATTGTTTTGAAAAAGCTCAATTTTTCTGAGGGCTTAAACTATCAGAATAAAAAATACACATAAATTTCTCAATTTTAAAAGATAAGTTGAGTGTTTCCAAAGCCATTGCTTTAATTCTGAAAGTACTTTATTTCTCTTAAAGACCAAATTGCTGAGTTAACAAATTCCCCAAATAATTACACATTATCACCTTTTATTACCACATAACTTATATTAGTACATTAATATTTTTTACTTAACTTCCACAAGTGCAAACAGTGAGATTATGTACAACTTGTTAAAGCCTTTCCTCAAACAAATCATGACACATTCAATGACAACTGCACTTTGGACCCAGGATAGAAGTGAGTCACTAGAGACTCTTTGTTTGGGAACTACTCTGCCCAATTCTCCAACTTGTATGTTAGACCATAATGTGACATAAATCTTCAGCAACACTCAGGTGATGTTTTGGGGTTGGAGTTGGGAACAAGAAGAGGGACTGGGTAAAAGAGGTAGAATGAATATGATGGAGTACTCAGATATGGGCGGCTTAACTTATTGGAGAGAAGGCCAGGTAACCTTGCCAATGCTCATGGGATACAACAGTATCTAGGGCTCTATAGACCGACACCTTATTGACATCTTTTACAAATATATAAGAAAGTTCTGTGTTGACAGCCGCCTATACAGATGAGCAGATATGGATATGTAGATGGCTTTTCATCAATATTATTTTATCTAGTATGACCTTTAGAGGAGGACACAAGACTGTAGAACAGTTGTCTCAACCAGGGCCATTTCTGTCCCCGAGGGGACATTTGACAATATCTGGAGATATTTTTGATTGTTATAACTCCAGGTTAATGGGGGACAGTACTACTGGCATCTAATGGGTAAAGGACAAAGATGTTATTAAACATCCTTCAATGCACAGGATCCCCCTCACATTAAATAATTTGGCCCAAAATGTCAATAGTGCTGAGGTTGAGAAACCTGATGTAGAATTACAAGAGGAGAATTGGGCAGCTTACATTTCAAATTATAGCTTGGAAACGTTTGCATAAAATTAATTTAGATGTTAAATAAATTCTTACTTTCATAAAAAACTAGTATATATACACACATATATGTTCTCCTTACACTAAACTGTATCCCACCTCTTCTCCTCACCTCATACCTGAAGATAGATCTGCCTTTGTCTTATCTGCCTTATGGAAACTCTGGCCTGGACTTCATCTTCGAAGAACACTGGAAAGCCTTTCCTGCCTTGATTTTGATGACATCTAGTTTGCAACCTGATGTTTTTTCTACAGACTGAAAGTTTATGTCCTCTTACAGCTGCTCTAAACTTATCACCTAAACATTCTAATAAAGCATATTATTTAGATGGCACATTAGTTGAATTTAGAAAATCTCTTTACATTGCTCAGTTCTAACTAGTATACTATTGATCATAGTTGTGCTGCTTTAATTACTCATTAAGGGCTTAAATATAAAATAGCAATTAAAAAATTAAGCATTCTTACTACCAATTTGGTCTATAATTAATGCATTCATACAATCAAACAACTGGAAGAGAATGAAGAGCTTATCCAGTCCAGCTCTCTCATTTCAGAGATGAAGAAAATGATGCTCAGTTTCATCAGTAACTTTACCAAAGCCAAAATGCTAAGTAGTAGCTGAGCAAGGACTAGAACTCTGGGCTCCTATATCTTAATATAAAACTCTTTAAATTAAAATATATATTAGAAAAGATCCAGAATTACTAAAAAAAACATTCAAATGAATTTCTATACATGAAAATATAAGAATCATACATACAACTATGATAAACTCTAAATATATTATTTCTGTTAATATAGGTATATACAATGATATATATATTTTTTCAGGTCTTTTTCTCAAGTAAATTACTTGTCATATATTAAATTACTGAAATGCACGTCATTAAGTTGATTCACATTAGAATAAGTGATCTATAGTAAAAAATCTAAAATACATGGCATGAAAAAGAATAAAACCTATTACTAATTATAATAATTTAATGTGCCAAATCTGAATTTCCTATGGATATATGTTTATTATATAATTCAATCAAATTAGAAAAAATAATATTTACAGGAATAATGTAGTTTTCTTTGTAACCTAATAATAGTACATTGTTTCTATAATTTTTGTAGAAAATTATACTCTACAAATACCACAAATAATTAATGTTTTCTTTTTTAAAAAATTCACACAAATGAATATAAGTTAATAAAGAAAAATAATAATCTGCCACCTATTTGATTGACATGAAAGCAATTTCCCCACTAAACTGCTCTAAACCTCTTCCATAAACAAAGTACTACAACTAAAGCCAACCCCATTCATGTCTACTTATTAAAAACAGTAAAATTATATGCTACTATCAATTTATTAGCCTTTTCATATTTATCAGGTAATATTATGCATTCACTTAAAAGGATAATAGTTTCAAATATGCAAGTATTGGGTAGAAACTGAATAGATCATTTCTAACAATCAGATATTATTTAAGTGATCATTAAATTATGTATCATCAAGCTTACTTGAAAAAACATCTTTCCTGGTGATTTAAGGTTTTAATGGCAAACACTATAAATTATGTGCTATATTTTAATATTTAAAAAATTCTTGACTATTTTACTATTGTTGGCAACTTCTAGACTTACCTGGGTCTTGTTTTAGGTAAATGTGTCAGTTGTTTCCAACAATTTGTTATGACATTGTGAATCCAACCATCACCTGCAATATTATGCCAGTTCAAAAATTAAGGTTAGATTCTTTGGAATAAAATTTTACTTTTTTTCCAAATTCATCATGCTGTATTTACATAATGATGTTTTGTGTGTGTGTGTGTGTGTGTGTGTGTGTGTGTGTATTTTCCTCATAAAAATTTCAGAGATATGTAAAAGTAGAATGAACATATTATCGAACCAACACAAAGCCCAGATTCAACAACTATAAAGATTTTTGTCACATATGCTCCATTTATCTCTCTTTATTATTGTTGTTGCTGAGTTATTTTAAAGTAGATCCTAAATATCCAATCATTTCCCCCATGCATACTTCAGTAAGCACTGCTTTAAAAAAAGGAAAACTTTTATATAACTACAACTAGTTATGTACTAGTGTACATAACTACAATGACATTATCACTGTGAACAAAACTCAAAATTATTTCTAAGTATTATCTAAAACACATATGATCACATCCTGAGCAGAACCTATAAAGGAAGAAATTGACTGGACTAAGAGTTAGGACATTTGCAGATGGGTACTAGACTTACAGATCCGGTATACAGATCACTTTTTGTATACCGGAAATTAATATAATATTGTATAACAACTGTAATTGAAAATAAGTTAATTTAAAATTAAAAATTAAGAAAACTTTAAGACTTAGGGCATTTAATTCCCCATAGGTCAATGACCAAAATCAGCAAATAGAAATTAAAAACAGTAGCGCTCATGAAGATATATTAACCCCTAGGGAAATAGATAAATGTTAGCTTTTTATTATATTCCAAATCTCTTTTAATTAAACCCCCCAGAAACTGAAGAAGCATAATATTCTGCAAAAATTAATATCCCCTACTAGGAACTGCTGTTTCCAACCAATTTCTGGCATTTGTTGGCCAGCAGGCTGCCAGATACACCAGCTAATGCTTGATAAATTTTTGTTGAAAAAAATAGTTTTTTCCAGATCCTATATAAGATTATAGAAATGGCTTTAATGCTATATAAATTCTCTTAATGAAAACATCTCTAGCCATAAAAAAACTTTTGAGTTAAGAAAACATAAAACATTTAGTATGTCAAACTAAGAAGCAAATATTCTTGGTCATTTGTCTATTCTAATGGTATAATTTTAATTCTAAAAGAAAAACTGCATTTCAAAACCCATAACCATTGGGACCAGCAGTGACAGGAGTTAAAAAAAATTCTAGCTAAGTACTTTCTTTTATAGTTTGGGAACAAAAAGAGGAACAACAGGTCTTCCCACCTTATATTTCCAGAGCATTCTGGAAAAGGCTGCTCTTCTAATTCCCATTCCAGCCTACAGTATAAGCATCTGGATCAAGGTCTGGAGGACATGGAATCATAGACTATTTTAGTCGGAAGGGGCTTTAATTCACCTAGGTTCAACCACCCTTCCTTCTTTCTACACCTAGGAAACAGGAAAACAAGGAGAACCAAGGAGAACAGAAACAAAAGGGTCTTCCACTTTTAATTTTCAATGCAAGCATACAGTTGGGGATAAAAATAAAGGTAAACCATAAAATCAAAACAAAGGAAGACACTTTAAGTATACAATACAACTAAGAAAAAAAATGAGGCATTCAAAGATTGCAGAGGAGTAGGTGGAAGCTACATTCACCTGCTCCCCACCAAAACCAGATTTACAGCTAAATTATAGAGCCATCAACCTGAATAACCAACAAAATGCTAGCTGAACTGAAATATAACCAAGGGTTCAGAGAAGCCACACAGAGACTGGTAAGAAGGGCGGAGACATGAATAGGGCTAGCCCCTGCACCCAGGTGCAATGGCTGAGATGCCGGAGGGATATTGCAGCTGCAAAACCCCCTCTTCTGAAGGGTGTGGGATCGCAATCCTACACAGGGATTCTCAACCCAGAGCAACAGAGACATGAAGAGGAGCTTGCATAGCATCTAGTAGTGAAAAATCAGTGGGGATTCTGTCTGCCTGGGAGACCTAGATGCCACCTTCCCAGGGACAAGCACTCCTGTTGTTACAGCACTGCCTGGTGCCTAACTGCTGGCGAGGCCACTCTGCCATCCTGGGGTCCTGCAGAGGGGAATTTGGGCTGCACCCAGCAATGATTTTGGGGGCCCTCTTTTTCTGGGGAGGCTCTTGGCAGAGACTCAGAGAGTGAATAAACTGTGTGGCTTTGGAAAGAGGGCCTATTTCTCCCACCTCAAGTGCACTGCCAGTGCCCATATCCCTCCCGTCGAATCACTTGGCTGGTTCTATTCTGCTGAGTTCAGCTGAGCAAGGGATTCAGAGTGCCGTGCAGAGCTAGGATATTCAGAGCATGTTTTCCAGCGAAGCTTTTCTCCAGGAACCAGACAGGTGAATCCTGGGGTGTGTGGCTACATGGTAAGGAGTGGGGGCCACTACTATCTCACCTGTGAGCTCAGCCCATGCTGCCCTGGGAAGGGGAAGAAGTGCCCTGCTCCCTCCTCCAGGTTTGCAGGCACAACCCTCAACAGGAGACTCTTTGGATCAGCCCTGCCCTGCTGGGCTCGGTTCCATGAAGGGAAAGAGAGAGTGGCTAAGAGTTGGGACATTCATAGTGTGAACTCTTTGGAGACTATTGTCTGGGACTAGGACTAAGTGCTTAGCCCCCTCCTGTGGTCTGGGCCAGTATCATCCCCAATGGGAGACTTCTGATCTATTCTCCTGAACTTGGTGGCCCTTCCCAGCTGAGTAGATGGCTGGCTGCACCCAACCTGAACCTACAGCCCATTGTGGGGGAACTAGAGTTGGAGACGCTGGCAGAGACTGAGTGATGTAGGCCACCTTCCCCTCACTGAGTGCCTGAATGTGTGACCCCCAAGTAGGGATCAACTAGCCCTGTCTGCCATGCCAAGCTCGCAACCTGTGGAAGGGTCTGTGGATTGCACCCAGCTTGGGCCTACTCTATAGTCTTTCTTCTGAAAGCTCTGAAGGACCAGGCAACCTCAGCAGGAGGTGGAGAAGCCAACAAGTGCAGGCAGACCTCAGGAAGTCTAGGTTCTTTTACAAATCTGCCCCCAGTGCCAAGCAGGAAAAATCCAACCACATACACGAATTGGGCCCTTGCATGCACACCAAAGGCCAGCAGATGCAGGCACAAAGAGTGAACAGTGTGGTAGCTCCAAACAGGTAGCACTAGGCCAATTACATACAATGTCTGACATTGACCTGTACCTGAACCCTGCCCAAGTGGACCCAGAAGCAACACAACCAGCAGTGCATTTTAGACCGCACCAAAGCTAGACCCCACCAGTCACACAGAGGCACACCCAAACGGGGATTTCGCCAGGCACCAGATTCTGCTAGAAATAACTCTACCTTGGTGGGGTGGCCCCTGGACATCACCTCATATGTGGTGATCAAGGTTTATCTTTCTACTAAACCATCCTGAAGGGTTACTCCAGCCATGAAAGGGCCAACAGCATTCAAGACTCAAACACAACAGGAAGGTGCACATAACCCACAAGGAACATTCCTGGACTGTGGAGATCAGGTGATCTAGAAGATTGGGCTACTGAACCCAACCAGATACCTTCATCAAAAAGCCATTATAACAAGTCTGGGAGTCTAAGAGATCTACCTAATGCACAAAGACAAAACAAAGAGAAGAAGAAATATGACCCAAATGAAACAATAAGAGAAATCCCCAGAGAAATTATTAAATGAAATGGAAGCCACCAAAATACCAGATGTAGATTTTAAAACAATGGTTATAAGGATGTTCAAAGACCTTACAGGAAGAATGGGAGTCAAGAAGAAATGCAAAGCCTGAACAGACCAATATCAATTAATGAAATCGAAGCAGAATCAACAAACCACTGGCACACAAAGCTCTGCACCGGAAGTATTCACAGGAGAATTTTACCAAACATTTAGAGAAGAGCTAACCCCAATTATTCTCAAACTACTCCAAAAAAATCCAAGAAGAGAGATGATTCCCAAACTCTTTTTATGAGGCCAGTATTATCCTAATTCCAACACCGGATAAAGACACAACAAAGAAAAGAAAACTACAGGCCAATATCGCTGAAGAACATAGATGCTAAAATTCTCAACAAACTATTGGCAAACTGGATCCAGCAATATGTTAAAAAGATCATACACCATGACCAAGTGGGATTCATCCCAGGGATGCAAGATTGGTATAATATATGCAAACCAATAAATGTAATACATGTACAAACAATATGAAAAACAATACTGACATGATCATATCAATAGATGCTGAAAAAGCCTTTGATAAAAACAGCACCCATTTATGATAAAAAACACTCAGCAAAGTAGGAATACAGGGAGCATTCCTCAGCATAATAAAGGCCAGATATGAGAAACCTACAGCCAACATCAAACTCAATGGGCAAAAACTAAAAGCTTTCCCACTAAGATCAGGCACAAGATAGGGTGTCCACTTTCACCACTTCCATTCAACAAAGTATTGGAAGTCCTGGCCACAGCAATCAGACAAGAAAAGGAAATAAAAGGCATCCAAATTGGAAAGGAGAAGTAAAACTGTCACTGTTTGCAGGTGATATGATAGTATACACAGAAAACCCTACAGACTCCACCAAAAAAATTCTCAACCTAATAAATGAATTTGGCAAAACCACAGGATGCAAAGTCAACATTCAAAAATCAAAGGCATTTTTGTACACCAACAATGAAATGTCAGAAACAGTAATTAGGAGAAAAATTCCATTTACTAAGGCAACAAGAAGAATAAAATTCTTAGGAATAAACTTAACTAAGGAAGTAAAAGACCTGTTCTCAGAAAACTACAGAACACTAAAGAAGGAATGAAGGAAGATACAAACAAACAAAAGCACATGCACTGTTCATGGATTGGAAGAAGTACATCATTAAAATCTCCATACCACCCAAAACAACCTATAGATTCAGCACAATCCCTGTCAATATACCAATGATATATTTCACAGATGTAGAACAAATATTTCAAAAATTTATATGGAACCATAAATGATCCCAAAGAGCCTCAGCAATTTTGAGAAAGAAGAACAAAGCAGGAGGCATCAAATGATGTCAAACTATATTAACAAGGAAATATACTTTCCTTTCTAATACAAAGCCACTGTAATCAAAAGTTTGGTACTGACATAAGAACAGACACAGAGATCAATGGAACAGAACAGAGAGCCCAGAAAGAAACCTATGTCAATATGGTGAGTTAATATTTGACAAAAGGGACAGGAACATACAATGGGGTAAAAATAGCCTCTTCAATAAATGGTGTTGGGAGATCTGGGCAAGTACGTGCAAAAAAAAAAAAATGAAACTTGACCACCAACTTACACCACACACCAAAACACACTCAAGATGGATAAAGGCTTAAATGTAAATTGTGACACCAAAAAAGTCCTGGAGGAAAACATAGACAGAAAAATTTCTGATATCCCATGCAGCAATATTCTCACCAATACATCCTTTAGGGCAAAGGATATAAAGAGAAGAATAAACAAATGGGACTATATCAAAATAAAAAGCTTCTGCACAGCTCAAAGAAAACAGCAACAAAATGGAAAGGGAACCAACCATATGGAAAAATGTATTTGCCACTGATACCTCAGACAAAGGTTTGATCTCCAAAATATACAAAGAACTCACACAACTCCACACCAGGAAGACAAACAATCCAATTAAAAAATGGGCAAAGGACCTGAACAGATACTTCTCCAAGGAGGAAACACAGAGGACCCACAGACACATGAAAAAATGTTCAACATCACTAGCCATCAGAGAGATGCAAATTAAAATCACAATGAGATACCATTTCACACTGGTCAGAATGGCCATCATTAATAAACCAACAAACAACAAGTGCTGGCAAGGTTGTGGAGAAAAGGGAACCCTAGTGTACTGTTGCTGGGAATGCAGACTGGTGCAGCCACTGTGGAAAACAATGTGGTACTTTCAATAAACTGAGGATGGAAGGGCCTTTCAATCCAGTGATCCTACTGCTGGGACTATACCCTAAGAATCCTGAAATACTGATTCAAAAGAACCTATGCACTCCAATGTTCACAGCATTGTTATTTACAATAGTCAAGTGCTGGAAACAGCCTAAGTGCCCACCAATAAGTGAGTGGATAAAAAAACTGTGGTACATTTCCACACTATGCACCAGAAAGAAAGAAGGAATGCCTACCCTTCATGACAGCATGGATGGAACTGGAGAGCATCATGCTAAGTGAAATAAGCAGGCAGAGAAAGACAAATACCATATGATCTCTCTTATATGTGGAACCTTATCAACAAAACAAACAAATGAGCAGAATAGAACCAGGGACATGGAAATGAAGAACAAACTGACAGTGACCAGAGGGTACCTAGAAGGTATTTAATGGGGGGAAAGAAGAGGAAAAGGCAAGCAAAGGAACATGAATAGAGGACTCAGAGGCACAGACAATGGGGGAGGGGATTGACAGTGGGAGCGGTTTGTGGCAGGGTAGAGGTGAGCAATAGGGAAAAAGGTGGGACAACTAAACTGAACAACAATAGATTTAAAAAAAAGAAACTAGACCATCAATTTACAGCAAGCACTAAAAGAAACTCAAGTGGATAAAAGACTTAATATAAGTCACAAAATTATAAAAATCCTACAAGAAAACATAGGCAGTAAAATTTCAGACATCTCTTGGAGCAATATTTTTGCCAATATACCTCCATGGGGAAGGGAAAACAAAGAAAATAAATAAATGGACTCCATCAAACTAAAAAATTTTTGCACAACAAAAAAACCATCAACAAAATGAAAAAGAACCCACTGAATGGAAGAACATATTTGCCAATGATACATTTGATAAGGGGTTAATTTCCAAAATATATAAAGAACTTATACAACTCAACACCAAGAAGACAAACAACCCAGTTAAAAATGGGCAAAGAATATGAATAGACATTTCTCTTAAGAGGACAAACAGATGGCCAATCTATATGACAAAATGCTCAACATCACTAATTATCAGAGAGATGCAAATTAACCACAATGAGATATCATTTCACACCTGCCAGAATGGCAAGCATCAAAAAAACAACAAACAGGTGCTGGCAAGGATGTGGAGAAAAGGAACGCACTGTTGCACTGTTGATAGGAACGCAGACTGATGTAGCCACAGACAGTGCAGTTTCCTCAAAAATTTAAAAATGGAACTGCCTTTTGACCCAGCAATCCCACTTCTAAAAATATAGTCTAAAAATCCAGAAACACTAATTTAAAAAATCTATTTACCTCTATGTTTACTGCAGCATTATTTACAATAGCTAAGATCTGGAAATAGCCCCAGTGCCCCAATAGCCCCAGATTGGATCAGTAGATGAGTGGATAAAATGCTGTGGTACACTTATACAATGGAATGCTATGCAGCTGTAAAAAGGAAGGAAATCTTATTTGCAACAGCCTGGGGGGACCTGGAGATTATTATGCTAAGGAAATAAACCAGTCAGAGAAAGACAAATACCGTATGATCTCACTTGTATGTGACATCTAATGAATGTAATAAACGGGTGAATAAAATAGAAACAGAAGCATGGACACATGGAACAGACTGACGGCTGTCAGAGGGGAGGGGTGTGGGGGGACCCGATGAAAGGAGGTGAAGGGATTTGCCAAAAAAACATATGGAACACACAGACACACACAGCAGTGTGGTGACAGAGGTTAAGGGGCTAAGTTGAGGTGGGAAAAGAGGAAGAAAATGGGGAAGAAAAGAGACTTTGCTTGGGAGAATGGGCTCAGGATGCAGTCTGCAGGTGGTGTTTTACTGAGTTGTACAATTGAAACCTGTATGGTTTTGTGAATCAGTCACCCCAATAAATTCAATTAAAAATATAAAAATAAAGAATGAAGAATAATGTTTTGAAAAAAGTTTAAAAAAGAAAAAAGTGAGGTAATAACTGTAGGCTGAATATGAATTTACTTACTTAATGGAATATTGTCCGCACTTAGTCCACCAAACAGGAAAAGCTTATCATCAGCTATTGGTGTTAAAGTATGCCATGATCGTTGTTTAGGGTTTTCTCCATTAATTGAAATCCTGTGGCAAAAGAAAAATATAAAAATCCAAGTCTTGTGTTAGTTAAAATAAAAGGTTTTCAATCACTTCAGCTCTTAAAGGGAAAAACTGCTCTCACTAGTTGAAAATTTTATGCAGGTGGGATTACTAAAATCCCACCAATGTAAGATTTATAAAACATTCTTAAATTCACCCTGGCTAGTGTGGCTCAGTGGATTGAGCAGTGGCCTGCAAACCAAGGGGTTGCTGGCTTGATTCCCAGTTAAGGGCACATGCCTGGGTTGCAGGCCAGGTCCCCACTAGGGGAAATGCAAGAGGCAACCACACATTGATGTTTCCCTCTTTCTCCCACCCTTCCCCTATCTAAAAATAAATAAGTAAAATATGTTAACAAATAATACAACATTCTAAAATTCTTAGTTGAGTTTAAACAATCTTTCCACTTACTATTTTATCTGGTCACAGAACACAGTTTAAAAATTAATTCCTAGATAATTCACAATGCATACTCAGAATCATTCTTGTTAGTAATCAGTAAAACTTCAAGTTTTTCAACATAATTATTTTCATGTCTATAACCCTTAGCTGTTGTTTCATGTTTAATTTTTTGTTTTCAGCAGATTTCCTCAATGATATTATGGGATTTTGCTGTTTTTTCTACTTTGGTCAATTTATTGTACAATTTCTCAAAACATTATCTTCATCTGAAAATTCTAACCACTCTAGCTTCAAAATAAAAGCATACAAGCCATTTCATATCCAGGGGAAAAAACTCTAAAAATTTCAAACAAATGCTGTTTTTATTCCTTAAAAGACAGAAACACAAATAAAAACATAAGCACAAAAGTGATTTAACTAACTTAGAGAGTAAGAAGGCACCATTCCCCAGCATTCTGGAATGCTGCAGAATGACACAGGCCATTTGTAGAAAATATAATTTTTTTCCAAACTGGAAATATTTTTTATTGACTATAAAAATATTTTGGTTAGAAAACATTCAACAGCCACAGAAATATTTTTTAATTTAATTTATTTTTTTAGAGAGGCAAAGGGAGGGAGAAAGAAAGGAAAAGAAACAGTACTGTGTGGTTGCCTCTTGCACGCCCTGCACCTGTGAACCCAGCCTGCAACCCAGGTATGTGCTCTGACTGGGAATCAAACCAACAACCCTTTGCTTCACAGGCAGGTGCTCAATCCACTGAGCCACATCAGCCAGGGCCACAAAAATATTTTAATGAGAGTTATACAATCCTGTCCTCAAGCAATAAGAAATAACAACTTGGTACATATCTTTCCAGACTCTAATGTACACAGAAATATTAAAATACATCAATGGGATCATATATTCCATTCTGTAATTTTTTTCATTCAACTAGTATGTTGTAGAATATTTCCATGAAGTAGTTACCTTTGGTAATGGAAGCATCTCAGCCTTTTGGGCAAATGTGCCATAATTTAAGCAATCCCTACTTGTGGCCATGAAGGCTGACCTCGAATTTTTGTTTTTATAAATGATGTTGCAGAAAACATCTTTGTGTGTACACACACACACACACACACACACACACACAGATATACTTGTTCAATTCTTGTCTTTGGAGAAATTCTGGATTGGTGCAGAAATTTATATTTTAGACATATTATCGGAATACCTTTCAGAAAATTTGTACCAATTTTCCACTAATTATGGAAAATTTGTACCAGTACTTCCACTAACTATGTTGTTGCAACCTGGCAAGCACTTATCATTTGTAACTGCTTTTATCTGATAAGTGAAAACTAGTTGTATTTCTATTTCTTTAATAATCTATGAAGTTGAACACTTAAAAAATAATTTTGTCTATTTGTACTTCTTCTACAGGTTGCTTATGCATGTTCTTTGTCCACTTTCCTATTGGATTATTTCTTTTTCTTACTGACTTACTTCTTGTGGCTCTTAGCCCTCTTTGTTAAAAATATTATAAATATTGTGTAAAGTATATGATTGTCCAAATACTATGTGGAACACCTGAAACCAATACAAAATAATAATAAATGTAAACTGTAATTAAAATATAAAAATAATTAAGAAAAATTCAAAATAAAATAAAAAAATACTGTGTAGGTCAAACAAACATAAAAAAAAAGAAGTACCATAAATACTACTTCTAGTTTATATTTTTTGTTTACATTTTCCAATTTGCCTTTTAACTTTTTGTGGTATATTTTCTACATAGAAATAATGAATTATTAAGTAGTTTTATTAACCTATCTTTTAATTTAAGAATTTGGGGTTTAAATCGTTTTCAGAAAAGCCTTCTCCATACTGAGATTTTAAAGATGATATGCACCCAGGCTGGTGGTGGCTCAGTAGACTGAGCACCTGCCTGTGAACCAAAGAGCAGTTGGTTTGATTCCCAGTCAGGGCACATGCCTGGGTTGCAGGCTGGGTTCCCAGGTATGGGGTGTGCAAGAGGCAACCACACAGTGATGTTTCTTTCCCTTTCTTTCTCCCTCCCTTCCCCTCTCTCTAAAAATAAATAAATAAATTAATAAATTAATAAATTAATAAATAAATAAATACAATCTTTAAAAATAAAGAGAACTTCTTAGCTTAAAAAAAAGATAATCTGCTACATTTTCTTTTCCCACTTTTGTGCTTTTATTTTTAACAGCATTTATACTTTGGAATCAGACCTAGTTCTGAGTTCATCTTATTATATGAACAGCTAAATCGATGGCTAAATATATGTATTCTACTATTAAATACAGTCATAAATTATGGGCCATAAATAAAATCTGACTTCTATCCACTCCATATCTGCTCACCTGTGATGACCACATTAAAGTTACTTCACTTCTACTGACCAGTCTTCAGGTATACATAGTATAAAACCAGTACTTTTACATAATCAACTTTCAACAGCTAGTATTCTCATGTTTTATATAGTTCAGTTAAAAAACAAACTCTATTTAAATCTATATATATTCCTTGCTTAGACATATAATCTGAAGGAAAAAAAATAATAGTTCAGTTTTAGAGACCAAAATTTGGACTATGGTGCACCCATATACACACAGAGAAATGCCTATAGGTAAAAACAAACAAATTACATACTTACCTGCCAGACCAAGTCCAGGTATCCAAGTTCAGGTAGTGCAAATCATTCATCCTAGTTTGCTAGAATAAAAGTGCGTTAAACTGGTCAGTGTTTTACAATTTTCAAAAGGTAAAATTTTGTTTAAATAAGTTTATATTATAAGTAGATTATCTCTATTTTACTTAACATCATAAGTTTATATATTGGGGAACAATACTAAGCATTAATAAAATTAAAATAGAGCTACCAAATTAATGTGTCGAGAGGGAAACATGTAAATGAGTTTAAACCACCAGGATTTAGATGATAACAAATTAAACTTTTCTAATAATACACTACAGTAAAATATTCTCCTCATTAAAATATCATTTATAATCATCTGTGATTGTTCATGTGTGGATTGTTTGGGAATAGAAGATAGAAGTTATTGCATAGCACCATAATCTCTAAATTATTTGAATGTTCAGTTGTTCTACAAATTCAGAGAATAAGTTTTATAAGAAGCATTAGACATAAAAGGTTATTTCCACTGAAAATACTAACCAAAACACGTCCACCAAAGATATAGCCCTTATTTCCAAGAACTGCACAGGTGTGCGCGGCCCGTGGCTGTGGGGGAACTCCACCCTAGAAGCAGAGATGAGAAAATGGAGCACAGAGGTTTAGAACATGTGAAATGATGTCGCATGCTCATGCTCAGTATGAGAAATACATGACTGCTAAATCACTACTACTTATGGAACTTCATTAGAAAGCCTAATGTAAAAATTCACTCTAAATAAGCAATATGAAACCTGTGTGCTGCAAGAATTTTTAAAACATGCAATACCTGACTATCTAGTCAGGGACACTGACTTCTTTTCCCTTAGGTTATGAAATAAACTGACAACAGCCAACACAACATTAGCCATCCAGTGTGAATAAATCAAAAGTATACCTATTTTTTGTCAGACAGGCAAAAAATACAACATTTTTGGTGTGCCACAGAAGTTTAGTAATTAGTTTGTGTGCCATGAGATGAAAAAGGTCAACTATTGTTGCTCTAAATAGTAATAATTATAGACAAATACCATAGGCAAACCTCATTTTATGGGGTTTCACTTTATTGTGCTTTGCAGATACTGCATTTTTTGTACAAAGTGAAGGTCTGTAGTAACCTTGTTCCAAGGAAGTCCCTCAGCCCACTTTTCCAACAGCGTTTGCTCACTTTGTGCCACATTTTGGTAAGTCTCACAGTATTTCAAACCCTTTCATTATTATTGTATTTGGTATGGTGATCTGTGATCAGTGATCTTTGATGTTACTATTGTAACTGTTTGGGGGTGCCATGAAATGAACCCACATAACATAGTAAACTTAACACATTAATGTTGTGTGTTGACTGCTCCACCAAACAGCCATTTCCCCATTTTGTCCCTCTTCTGAGACCTCCCTAATCTCTAAGGCAAACAATACTGAAATTAGGCCAATTGATAACTACACAATGGCCTCAAAATGTTCAAGTGAAAGGAAGAACCACACTCTCTCACTTTAAATCAAAAGCTAGAAATGATTCAGCTTATTGAGGAAAGCATGTCAAAAGCTGAGACAGATCAAAAGCAGAGGGAAGGTAAAAGCTAGGCTTCTTGAACCAAACAATTAACCAAAATGTGAACGCAAAGGAAAAGTTCTCAAAGGAAATTAAAAGAGCTACTCCAGTAAACACACCAGTGATAAGAAAGGGAAACATTCTCATTGCTAATATGCAGGAAGTGTTAGTGGTCTGGATAGAGGATCAAGCCAGACAAACATTCCTTAAGCCAAAGCGTACTCCAGAGCAAGGCCCCAACTCTCTTCAAGTCTATAAAGGCTGAGCAAAGTGAGAAAGCTACAGAGGAAAAGTTTGAAGCTGGTAGGTTGGTTCATGATATTTAAGGAAAGAATCCATCTTTAAGACATAAAAGTACAAGATGTAGCAATAAGTGCTGATGTAGACATTGCAAGTTATCCGGAATAGCTAGATAACATAATTAACGAAGGTGGCTACGCAAACAGCAGATTTTCAATGTAGACAAAACAGCCTTATATTGGAAAAAGATGCAATCTAGGACTTTCCTAGCTAGAAAGAAGTCAATGCCTGGTGTCAAAGCTTTGAAGGAGCGGCTGATTGATTCTCTTGTTAGCGGCTAATGAAGCCAGTGACAATGCTCATTTACTATCTGAAAATCTTAAGACCCCCTAAGAATTATGCTAAATGTACTCTATCTGAGCCCCATAAAGCAAACAACAAAGCCTGGATGACAACACATATGTTTACAGCATTGTTTACTGATTTTTTTAAGCCCAATTTTACTGTTGAAACCTACTGCTCAGAAAAAAAGTCTTTTCAGTAAATGAATGGATTAAAAAACTATGGTACATTTACACAATGGAATTCTATGCAGCACAAAGAAAGAAGGAGCTACTACCCTTTGCAACAGCTTGGATGGAACTGGAAAGTATTATGCCGAGTGAAATAAGCCAGGCAGTGAAAGACAAATATCATGTGATCTCACCTTTAACAGGAACCTAAACAACAAAACAAACAAGCAAGCAAAATATAACCAAAGACACTGAAATACAGAACAGGCTGACAGGGACCAGAGGGGAGTGGGGAGAGAATTTCAGGGGAAAAGGAGAAGGATTCACAGGAACAAGCATAAAGGACACATGGACAAAAACTAAGGCGAGGGTGGGGGAATGGGAGGGAGGTGGGGACCACTACGGGGGGGCCTGGGATGGGAGGAAAAGACAGAAAACTGTACTTGAACAATTATTAAATACAATTAAAAAAAAGAGTCTTTACAAAATATTTCTGCTCATTGACAGTACACCTGGTCACCTAAGAGCTCTGATGGAGATATGCAGTGAGATCAATGCTATTGTTTTCATGCTTGCTAACACAGCATCCACTCTGCATCCCAGGAATCAAGGAATAATTATTTAAGAAGTACATTTCATAAGGCTATAGCTGCCACAGATTGTGATTCCTCTGATGGATCTAAGCGAAGTTAACTGAAAACTTTCTGGAAACAATTCACCATTTTAGATACTGACAAGAACCTTCATACGTTATGAGAAAAGGTCAAAATAGCAACATTAACAAGAGTCTGGAGCAATTTGATTCCATACTCATGAATGACTTTGAGGGGTTCAAGACTTCAGTGGAGTAACTGCAGCTGTGGTAGAAACAGCAAGAGAATGAGAATTACAAGTGGAGCCTGAAGATGTAACTGAACTGAGAAGTTATTTCTTATGAAATAAACTAATGAAAAATAGTTTAAAAAGTTATTTCTTTTTAAAATATATTTTATTGATTATGCTATTACAGTTGTCCCATTTTCTCCCCTTCATTCCCTGCCACCCTGCACAACCCCTCCTTTCCTCCTTTAGTTCATGTCCATGTGTCATACATATAAGTTCTTTGGCTTCTACATTTCCCATACTATTCTTGTTCTCCATCTGTCTATTTTCTACTTACTATTCACACTACTTATTCTCTGTACCTTTTCCTCTCCCTCCCATTCCCCTGTTGATAACCCTCCATGTGATCTTCATTTCTGTGGTTCTGTTCCTGTTCTAGGTGTTTGCTTTTGTTTTTGTTTTTGTTTTAGGTGTGGTTGTTAATACTTATGAGTTTGCTGTCATTTTACTGTTCATGTTTTTTATCTTCTTTTTCTTAGGTAAGTCGCTTTAACATTTCATGTAATAAGGGCTTGGTGATGATGAACTCCTTGAACTTGACCTTATCCGAGAAGCACTTTATCTGTCCTTCCATTCTAAATGAAAGCTTTGCTGGATAGAGCAATCTTGGATGTAGGTCTTTGCCTTTTATGACTTGGAATACTTCTTTCCAGCCCTCTCTTGCCTATAAGGTCTCTTTTGAGAAATCAGCTGACAGTCTGATGGGAACTCCTTTGTAGGTAACCGTCTCCTTATCTCTTGCTGCTTCTAGAATTCTCTCCTTCATTTTAATCTTGGCTAATGTAATGATGATGTGTCTTAGTGTGTTCCTCCTTGGGTCCACCTTCCTTGGGACTCTCTGAGCTTCCTGGACTTCCTGGAAGTCTATTTCCTTTGCCAGATTGGGGAAGTTCTCTTTTATTATTTGTTCAAATAACTTTTCCACTTGTTGCTCTTCCTCTTCTCCTTCTGGTACCCCTATTAATTTGGAATTTGGAACATTTAAAAATTTCCTGGAGGTTCCTAAGCCTCTCCTCATTTTTCTGAATTCTTGTTTCTTCATTATTTTCTGTTTGGTTGTTTCTTTCTTTTTTCTGGTCCACTCCATTGATTTGAGTTCCAGTTTTCTTCCCATCACTATTGGTTCCCTGTGCATTTTCCCTCATTTCATTTAGCTCAGCCTTCATTTTTTCATCTAGTTTGTGACCATATTCAATCCTGTGAGCATTCTGATCACCAGTACTTTGCACTGTGCATCTGATAGGTTGGCTATCTCTTGATCACTTAGTTGTATTCTTTCTGGAGCTTTGATCTGTTGTTTCATTTGGGCCATGTTTTTTGTCTTGATGCTCCTGTTACACAGTGAGGGGCGGACCCTTAGGTGTTCACCAGGACGGGGGTAACCCACTTTGCTGGGTTGTGATGCTGTGTGTGGGGGAGGGGTCCAATAGGGAACAATGGTGCCTACTCCACTCTCCATAGGATTTCAGTTCCTTCCACCACTTCCCCCAAGCAAACTGGGCCTTTCTCATGCTGATTCCCGTTTGGGTGGGCTTGTGTACATTCTAGGACCTTGTGGGTCTCTCCAACGAACTCTCCTGTGAGGCTGGGAGTTTCTCCCGCTGCACCTCAATCCCCACAGGTGTTTTCAATCAGTGGTTTGAGGCTTTATTTCCCTGCCCTGGGACCCTGGGTTTTGCAGTCTGTCTTGCTCCCCAGTTGTTTCACCTGGTTTATCTACACATGAATGTAGGACTGCCCAGTTTGCAATCCGCCTTGTGCGCCACAGCCCTCCAAAACCCCCAGCCACGCTGGGTTCTGCCTGCTGCCCAGGGTCCACCAGCCACCAGTTTTTTGCCGCAACCCCTCTCTGCCCCTCCTACCAGTCTGGATGAATGTGTCTACTTTAACTCCATGGTCGTCAGACTTCCATACAGTTCAATTTTCTGTCAGTAAATGGTTTTTGGTTGTTTTTTGTTTCTAAATTTTTGTTGTCCTTATTTTGGTTGTGTGAGGAGGTACAGTGTGTCTACCTACACCTCCATCTTCTCCAGAAGTAAAAAAAAAAAAAAAAAAAAAAGAAGAAGTTATTTTTTAAAAATAAATTTATTTATTTTTTTAGATTTTACTTATTTTTAGAAGGGAAAAGAAAGAGAGAGGGAGAGAAATATCAATGTGTGGTTGCTTCTCATGTGTCCCTTGCTGGGAACTGGCCCGCAACCCAGACATGTTCCCTGACTGGGAATCGAACCACGATCCTTTGGTTCACAGGCCTGTGCTCAATCCACTGAGCTACACCAGCCAGGGCTTAAAAAAGAAGTTATTTCTTATGGATGAGCAAATAAAGTGGTTTCTTAAATTGAAATTTCCTGGTGAAATGCTGTGAAGATCTTTGAAATGACAACAAAGGATTAAGAATATTATATAAACTTAGTTGACAAAGGAGCAGCAAGTTTTGAGAGGATTGACTCCGATTTTGAAAGAAGTTCTACTCTAAGTGAAATGAAACCAAACAGCATTCTATGCTACAGAGAAAGTGTTCATGAAAGGAAGAGTCAATTGACGTGACAGACTTCATGTTGTCTCATTTTAACAAACTACCACAGCCACTCAACCCACAGCAACCACTACCCTGATCAGTCAGTAGTCACTAATGTTATTGTACACTTAATACACAACCATATGGTATAAACATAATGTTATTTGTTCCAGAAAACCAAAAGATTCGTGTGACTCACTTTATTGTGATACTCACTTTATTGCAGTGGTCTGAAACCAAACCTGCATTATCTCTGAGGTGTGACTATACTCTTTAAGGATGAAGTTTATTACCCCCAGTCTTTACTTTGAAGCATTTTTCTTAAATGCTTGACACCATTTAGCAAACTAAGACTTTATGTAATTTTTAGCTTAAAATATAAGAATTTTAAAAGATTCTCCTTCTCCCCTCCTTTCCTCCCTCCCTCCATCTGTCTCTCTCTCTCACACACACATACACACACTCACAGAGTTAAAATTGTAAGTGAGCAGAACATAGTGTGATGATTTCACAGACTCTAAAATAATAAATCTGTCCTACAGAACTCTTGGTGCTTCAAATTCCACAAGAAGAATTTCATTTTTTGGCTTAAGCCAAACAGTGCTTTATCGCTTACTAAAACTCTTCACATGAACTGATAACACTTCTCTATACATTACTTTGAATAAATATAGCAGATCTTTTTTTCAGAGAAGTTGTGTATTGGTGGGGAAAAAAGAATATAATGGAGTAGATGAGTGTGCAAGATTTGAAGGAAAAATTTTCTGCATAATTTCCATGTGTTCATGGTGGGTATATATTTGTGTATATATTTCACTCCAAGTTCTGAAAGAAGCCAACATTTTCAGCTCATTGACTACTAAATGTGGGCATAGGAAACTTAAACCCTACATCCAATACCATAATTCTCTAGACTTCTCAGGTTGACTTGAGTAACTGTACTGACATCTACATGGTAAGAAATAATTCAGATGTTACCTACATAATACTTAGATAAATGAGAGAGAACTACTTGAGCTGTGGTTCCCAGCCTTTCCAGAAAAACAAAATTTTCATCATTACCACATCTCTGATCTTAAATTTAGAATCATTCTTCTACTATAAACATTTTTATGAAATAAATATCAAATTTCTCCTTTAACTTATACAACATATCTAACAGCCAACCAATGTTTCTGAATGAACTGTGTCCATACATTTTCAAACAAAACCAAAAAAACGATGTGTGTTAGACTGTGTGCCTAACTGCATTGGTAATGCTCATTGTTTATTAGGTTGTTTGAAATGCTTAAAATAACTCAAAGATCCCTGTTACTACTATATTGCTCTTACAGAGGTAAAAATCTCATGTAGGAAAACATGTCCCACCTTCCATTCTATAGATGACACACTAAATGGCTTGTCTAAAGCACACTGGTCTTTCCTGACACAATTAGAATGCAAATTTAGTTTTTTCAACTTCAACATTGATAACTGTTCCCCTCTACCATGTTGCTTGTCATTTTGATGCAGATATTTGAGAATAATGAAGTAATTTAAGAGTGTCTCTAAAAAAATTAAGAGAACAGATTTCAGCTCTAACCATGTCAGAAAAGTTTCGGGTATAATATAAATTCTATAAGAATTTGTTTGAAGACACTATCAAGGAAATTACAGTGAAAATACTGTCAAGGACTACCTAAAATTGCATTATCTGCAAATGTCTTGTGTGAAGTCATGTGCTTCTGTTGGAACAGAAGGAGAAGGAGACAGATTAAGGTAAAGAGGGAGAGGAGTCAGAAAAAGACTTAAAGTCAAGGAACTAACTATAAGCAACCTCAGTGGCCTCACTGAGGTGTGGTGGATAAAAATTCAGGAGGGATACCTCGGGAGCAAGGAGTCCTAGCTCCACACCAGGCCTCCTAGCCCAGGGTTCCAAAGCCAGGAAGATAAGACCCCACAAGTTCTGGCTGCAAAAAAACAGTGGGGAATTAAACAGTGGGAAAAACTTCTGGAGCCCCAAGCAATTCCTCTTAAAGAACCTACACACGTTCTAACCTAACTCGCCTAGTCAGATTCACTTCCTCTAGGGTAGCAGGTTGAAAGGCACCACTGGAATACTGGGAACAACTGACCTATTGGGCATCAAGGCAAGCAGAGGCCATTGTCCCTTTTCAAAATCCTCTCCCTACCAGGCTGGCAAGCTGGTACCATATCTGAGACTCCATCAATCGGATAACACTGTTTGACCCACCTTGGAGATCCCCAGAGGCTCTGCTCAACCCAACTTATAGGCCAACCAAGCTGCTTTTCCATGAGAGTAGCTGGTCTTAGCTCAAGCTTCATAACTTCCTAAATCCTCTCAAACAAGCAACACCTGGCTTCAATGCTGCAGCCAGTCTAGATTCACAGTTGGATTCACATGGGAATTTCCAAGCCCAATGTAAGTAGCAGCCATCTCAGATTGCTTTATAGCTCAGGCAGGGTGCCCTGGACAAAACACAGGTGAAGGCATACCTTGGTCTGTACCACCTAGGAAACCCCAAAGACACCCAGTGGGCAGCTACAGACCAAGTCAGAGCACCACCACCCTATCCCTGCACAGCTGATCCTTCACAGAGGGCAAGATGTTGGTGGTCTGTGGTCACAGCCAGTCCTTTCAGCTGCCTGGGCTGGGTAAAATAAATCCCTCCCATTGATCTCCCAATACCAATCAAGGCTCAACTACTAGAGGAAGGAGTAGTCAGCCCATACAAAGGGTGCACCTCAAATACACAGCTTGGGTGATAGAGGAGGCTGTGCCACTGGATCCTATAGGACACCTACTACATTAGGCCACACTACCAAGACAGGGAGTCATAGCAGCTCTACCTAATTCATAGTTACAAACACAGGGAGACTGCCAAAATGAGGAGACAAAAAAACATGGCCCAAATGAAGGAACAGTTCAACACCCCAGAAAAAGAGCTAAACAAAAGGGAGATAAGCAATCTATCAGATGCAGAGTTCAAAACACTTGTTATAAAGATGCTCAAAGAACTCAGTAAGGTCCTCAACAACATAAAAAAGATCCATTCAGGCCCTGGCTGGTACGGCTCAGTGGATTGAGTGCTGGCCTGCAAACCAAAGGGTCACTGGTTTGATTCCCAGTCAGGGAACATGCCTTGGTTGCAGGCCAGGTTCCAGTGGGAGCCATGTGAGTAGCAACCCCACATTAATGTTTCTCTCCCTCTCTCCATCCTTTCCCCTTTCCCTAAAAAATAAATTAATTAAATCTTTAAAAAAAGATCAAGTCAGAAATTAAGGATACACTAATTGAAACAAAGAACAATTTACAGCAAAACCACATTAGGCGAGATGAACAAATCAAAACTCCAGAAAAAGAGCTAACCAAAAGGGAGATAAGCAATCTATCAGATGCAGAGTTCAAAACACTTATTATAAGGATGCTCAAGGGACTTAGTGAAGACCTCAGCAACACAAAAAAGATCCAGTCAGCAATGAAGCATACACTAATTGAGATAAAGAACAATTTATAGGGAAAAACTATAGATTGTTGGATGAAGCCAACAATCAAATCAATGATATGGAACATAAGGTAGCAGAAAACAGACAATCAAAACAAGAAGAAAAAAGAATTCAAAACAATGAGTATAGTGTAAGCAGCCTCTGGGACAACTTCAAGAAGTCCAACATTCACATCATCTCTTTCTATGAGAAGAGAAAGAAGGAGAAGAGAAAGAGCAAGAATTTGGAAATCTATCTGAAAAAATAATGAAAGAAAACTTCCCTAACTTAGTGAAGGAATAGATATATAAGTCCGGGAAGCACAGAGAATCCCAAACAAGATAGACCCAAAGAGGCTCACTCCAGACACATCATTGGCATAATTAAAATACCAGTGTTTAAACACAAAGAGAGAATCTTAAAAGTAGCAAGAGAAAAAAAGTTAGTTACCTACAGGGGAGTTCCTATAAGACTTTCAGTTGATTTCTTAAAAGAAACTTTGCAGGCTAGAAGAAATTGGCAAGAAATATTCAAAGTCATGAAAAGCAGGCACCTAATGCCAAGATTGCTCTAACCAGCAAAGCTAACATTTAGAATGGAAGGGCAAATAAAGTGCTTCCCAGACAAGAAAAAACTAAAGGGTTTTAATATCACCAAGCCATTATTATGTGAAATGTTAAAGGGACTTATATAAGAAAAAGAAGATCAAAACTATGAACAATAAATGGCCAAAATACATATCAAGCAACAATTGATGTTAAAAAACAAACTAAGCAAACAAGAACAGAGACAGAATCATGGATACAATTTTGAGGGTTGCCAAATGGGAGAGAGGTATGAGGGAATGGGTGATGAGGTGAGGAGATTAAGAAGTATAAATAGGTAGTTACAGAATAGCCATGGGGATATAAAGTACAGTGTAGAAAATGGAGCAGCCAGTGAACTTAGATGCATGATCCATGGACGTGAACAATGGTGGAGGGACTGGCTAAGAGAGTGGGGGGTGCGGTGTGGATTGGGGTAAAGGAGGAAAAACCAGGATAGCGTATTCAATAAAATATAATTTAAAAAATAAATAAAAGACACAAATCTTAAAATCCAAATGCTAACTAAAGGAAAATTTACTCAACAAGTATAAATGGCTGACAGTTGATCATTTCCAAAAGTAGAAATGGGATGAAGAAGACAGAAGGGCAATGCAAACCTGAAATTCATGACTTGGACAAAGAGGGGGCTAAGAAGGGTCTTACCTTGTAACACTTACTAGTTTACAGAGAACCTCCTACCATTTCCATCAGCAATGGTTGGACTACAATTCTGCACAGTTCTGGTGAGTTTATCAGTCACAGTACCCTGCTTTCCAAGGGGTGGGCCTGGCCAATCATCCTCTTGGCAATAGAAACAGATGTGAAGAGTGGGAACATGCCTGCAGAGGGCCGGACTTTTTTTCTAGAACTAATATGTAAGCACTGAAACAATACAACACCAACAGAAAGAACTGCTTGGGTAGCCAGGACCATACTCCCACCTAAATGAGCCAACCAGTCCGCAGCACACAGAATGAAACTAGCGCACTGTGGGAAACAGGGAGAAGCAGGCACAGAAAGATGAAAAACAATGGTGTTGAGTAACTTGCTCCAGTTCCTGAGTTCCTGGCCCCTGCAGCTCTTCCTTCCACTGTGTGAGCTCCTCCACAATACACTTTCCGGCTATGTGAGAATTTACTGCTGCTTAAACTAATCTGATTCCTGTTGGTTCACTAGCACATGAAAGAGTTAATAATGTATTTTTACCAAGCTACATGTAGCTACAAGCTGCATGTAGCCCTAACCTCAAAGGTTTCTGAAATACGGACTTTTAAAAGTTCTGAATTTGGCTATAAAAGGACTTTTTACAAGAACCTTCCTTGAACTGGAGCATCATAGTAGTGAGTAAACAATGATGACGGTGCCTCTTGACAAGATTTTTTAAAAAACCCTTAGCTAACCTGGAGAAAAACATGATTAGTGACAGTACTCAAGAGAACCCCTATGTATGTGATTACAAACTCAGTTATTAAAATCCAAATAACATAGTATAAACATATAGTTTAAATGTGCCAACAATTATATAAATGTAAAGGTAATAATTTATAGTACTTACTTTAATTTCTGGTTGAAGCCAACTCTTTGTCTTTGTGTCAAATACATGAACATCATTATGCCATCCCCAGAATATCTGCTCTTCCTAAAACAAAATTTTTTAAAATATTTAAGAGATTTTATAACTTTTAGGTTGTTATAGTTTCACTGCATACTTACTGGTGAAATAATAGGCACCTGTACAAAAATGGAGTCATTACCAGATTCATAAAGCAAACGCATGCATCAGGGGCTCACAAGTGTGGTCCCCAGACCATAGCTGCACACCTTGCAACTTTTCTTCTCATAGTATTGTTTGCAGTATATAATAATTTACTTGTTAACAATTTTTCAATTCCCTCAAAGAATTGTCTCTTTTAAAACTGCAGACAACAGAATGATATTTACATTTTGAAATCTGTTTTTTCTAAAGTACATGCACAGAAACCCTAATCTTTATTATTATAAACTTTAGGGGACTATGAGCCTTTCTCAAAAAAGTTCCAATCACTGAACCAAGCAATTTGCTGTTAGAAGTCAAAGTTATACTTTCTTCTTTGTCTTCTAAGAGATAAAGTTGTTGGCAAGGCAAAGATTAGCAGTTATATTGTATTTAGCACCTTCCAGATTGTTATGATCCTCTGTCACAGCTCAGGTTTATGTTTTATGTCAGAAATACAGCACTTTTGTCAGGACTTGTCAAAGTAAAAAAATTACTCAGTTTAGAACCTAAACAATAAAAATCCACTGAACACCAGAGTCAGAAGATGGCAGAGAAGTAGGCGGGGGCTGAGCCCACTTGCTTGTGCACCCAACTGGGATACTTAGCCAATCTTCCGAAAAACAAAGTGAACAGCCAACAGATTCTTAGCTGATATAAAGTTTGGAAGCCAAAGTGAGCAGAGGATGCTTCAAAACGGGCAGTAAGGAGGTTCTATAGGCAGCAAAACTTACATCAGACAAAATAGACTTCAAAACAAAGGCCATAAAAAGAGACAAAGAAGGCCATTTCATAATTCTAAAGGAAAGAATCCACCAGGAAGTTATAAACATTGTAAACATATATGCATCCAACATAGGAGCACCTAAACATATAAGGAAAATCTTGGAAGACATCAAAAAAGATATAGACAATAATACACTTATAGTAGGGTATTTTAACACCCCACTGTCAACAATAGACAGATCTTCCAAACGAAGAATCAACAAGAACATTGTGGCACTGACCGACACACTAGATCAAATGGGCTTCACTGATATACATAGAACTTTTCATGCTAAAGAAGCAAAATACACATTCTTTTCAAATGTGCATGGAACATTTTCAAAGATAGGCTACATGATAGGACACAAAACAAGACTCAACAAATTCAAGAAAATTGGAATCATATCAAGCATTTTCTCTGACCACAAGGGACTGAAACTAGAAACCAACCCCAAGGAAAAAAACCAAAAACACTCAAACTCATGGAGATGGAATAGTATGCTATTAAACAATGAATGGGTCAAGAATGAGATCAAGGAAGAAATCAGAAAGGTTCTGGAAACAAATGAAAATGAACTCACAACCCAAAACCTGTGGAACACACTGAAGGCAGTCCTGAGAGAGAAGTTCATAGCAATACAGGCCTACCTAAAAAAGATAGAAAAATTTCAAATAAACAACCTAACCCTACAGCTCCCAAAACTAGAGGAACAACAACAAACAAATCCCACAGGAAGTACAGGGAAGGAAATAACCAAGATCAGAGCAGAATTCAATGACATAGAGACTGAAAGAACAACTCAAAGAATCAAGAAATCCATGAGCTGATTCTTTGAAAAGATAAACAAAATCAACAAGTCTTTAACCAGACTCATCAAGAAAAAAAGAGAGATAGCACAAATAAATAAAATCAGAAACAACAGAGAAGAAATTACAACTGATACCACAGAAATACAAAGGATCATAATATATTACTATGAACAACTACGTGTCAACAAGTTTGAAAACCTGGGCACAATGGACAACTTTCCAAAAACATATAATCCTCCATAACTGCATCAAGAAGAAGCAGAAAACCTTAACAGACGAAACTGAAGCAGTTTCACTGCTTCAAAAAACTATCGGCACACAAAGCCCTAGGCTGGATGAATTCACCGGAGAATTTTATGAAACATTTAGAGAACAGCTAACCCCAATACTTCTCAAACTACTCCAAAAATCCAAGAAGAAGGAAGACTCCCAATTTTTTATGAAACCAGTATTATCTTAATTCCAAAATGAGATAAAGATACAACAAAGAAATAAAAATATAGGCCAATATCGCTGAAGAACATAGATGCTAAAATTCTCAACAAATATTGGCAAACTGGATCCAGCAATATGTTCAAAAGATCATACACCATGACCAAGTGGGATTCATCCCAGGGATGCAATATTGGTATAATATATGCAAATCAATAAATGTAATACATGTACAAGCAATATGAAAAACAATACTGACATGATATCAATAGATGCTGAGAAAGCATTTGATAAAGAATAGCATCCATTTATGATAAAAACACTCAGCAAAGTGAGAGTAGAGGGAGCATACCACAACACAATAAAGGCTATATACAAGAAACCTACAGACAACATCATATTCAACAGACAAAAACTAAAATCTTGCTCTGACTGGTGTAGCTCAGTAGATTGAGCACAGGCTGCAAACCAAAGGGTCACTGGTTCAATTCCCAGTCAGGGCACATGTCTCATTTGCACCAGTTCCCCAGTGGGGGCCATGTGAGAGGCAACCACACGTTGATGTGTCTCTCCATCTCTTTCTCCCTCCTTTCCCCTCTCTCTAAAAGTAAATAAATAAAATCTTTTTAAAAAACCTAAAATATTTCCTTCTAAGATCAGGCACAAGACAAAGGTGATCACTTTCTTTACTTCTATTCAACATAGTATTATAGCCATGCAATCAGACAAGGAAAGGAAATAAAAACATCCAAATTGGAAAGGAGAAGTAAAGCTGCCACTGTTTGCAGGTGATATGATAGTATACACAGAAAACCCTACAGACTCCACCAAAAAACTACTCAACCTAATAAATGAATTTGGCAAAACCACAGGATGCAAAGTCAACATTCAAAAATCAAAGGCATTTTTGTACACCAACAATGAAATGTCAGAAACAGTAATTAGGAGAAAAATTCCATTTACTAAGACAACAAGAAAAATAAAATTCTTAGGAATAAACTTAACTAAGGAAGAAAAAGACCTGTTCTCAGAAAACTACAGAACACTAAAGAAGGAATGAAGGAAGATACAAACAAACAAAAGCACATGCACTGTCCATGGATTGGAAAAAGTAACATCGTTAAAATATCCATACCACCCAAAACAACCTATAGATTCAGCACAATCCCTGTCAATATACCAATGATATATTTCACAGATGTAGAACAAATATTTCAAAAATTTATATGGAACCATAAATGATCCCAAAGAGCCTCAGCAATTTTGAGAAAGAAGAACAAAGCAGGAGGCATCAAATGACATCAAACTACATTAACAACGAAATATAGTTTCCTTTCTAATACAAAGCCACTGTAATCGAAAGTTTGGTACTGACATAAGAACAGACACAGAGATCAATGGAACAGAACAGAGAACCCAGAAATAAACCTATGTCAATATGGTGAGTTAATATTTGACAAAAGGGACAGGAACATACAATGGGGTAAAAATAGCCTCTTCAATAAATGGTGTTGGGAGATCTGGGCAAGTACATGCAAAAAAAAAAAGAAACTTGACCACCAACTTACACCACACACCAAAACACACTCAAGATGGATAAAAGGCTTAAATGTAAATTGTGACACCAAAAAAGTCCTGGAGGAAAACATAGACAGGAAAATTTCTGATATCCCATGCAGCAATATTCTCACCAATACATCCTTTAGGGCAAAGGATATAAAGAGAAGAATAAACAAATGGGACTATATCAAAATAAAAAGCTTCTTCACAGCTCAAAGAAAACAGCAAAAAAATGGAAAGGGGACCAACTGTATGGAAAAACGTATTTGCCAATGATACCTCAGACAAAGGTTTGATCTCCAAAGTATACAAAGAATTCACACAACTCCACACCAGGAAGACAAACAATCCAATTAAAAAATGGGCAAAGGACCTGAACAGATACTTCTCCAAGGAGGAAACATAGAGGACCCACAGACACATGAAAAAATGTTCAACATCACTAGCCATCAGAGAGATGCAATTTAAAATCACAATGAGATACCATTTCACACTGGTCAGAATGGCCATCATTAATAAACCAACAAACAACAAGTGCTGGCAAGGTTGTGGAAAAAAGGGAACCCTAGTGTACTGTTGCTGAGAATGCAGACTGGTGCAGCCACTGTGGAAAACAATGTGGTACTTTCAATAAACTGAAGATGGAAGGGCCTTTCAATCCAATGATCCTACTGCTGGGACTATACCCTAAGAGTCCTGAAATACTGATTCAGAAGAACCTATGCACTCCAATGTTCATAGCAGTGTTATTTACAATAGCCATGTGCTATAACAGCCTAAGTGCCCATCAGTGAGTGTATCAAAAACCTGTGGTACGTTTGCACAATGGAATACTACTCAACAGAAAGAAAGAAGGAACTCCTACCCTTCATGAAAGCATGGATGGAACTAGAGAGCATTATACTAATGAAATAAGCCAGATGGTGAAAGACAAATACTGTATGATTTCTCCTATAAGTGGAACCTTATCAACAAAACAAACAAATGAGCAGAATAAAACCAGAGGCATGGAAATGGAGAACAAACTGATAGTGACCAGAGGGGATATATGAGGAGAGTAACAGAGCAATGAAGGGGAAGGGGCAAGCAAAGGAACATGAATAGAGGACTCATGGGCATGGACAATGTGCAGGTTGACTACAAGAGTGTGGGGGCAGAGTAGGGATGATCAGTGAGGAAAAAGGCAGGACAACTGTAACTGAACAATAAATAACGTTTTAAAATGTACCAGTGGGAAAAAATCCACTGTACACTAAAAATTTCAGGACATGAGCATTAGCCTAATTGTACTAGAAGAGAAAAGAACAGGAGATTTCACTGATGAATAAAAATACATATAAACAAAGGGAAGTTATATTTCTAAAATTATCAGTAATAATCTAAGTGGCCAAGCTTTACAGATATTTTATATTAAAAGCTAAAAAGCCATGTAACTATAGGGAGAATTAAAAAATGCCCATATACAAAAAGATATATACAAAATGTGCATAAACATTAGTAACGTACAATAATACTCTATGCTAATAAAAGGTAAAACTAAAGAGTTGCTGTGCATTTTGGTGGTAAATCAATGATTTTTTGTGAATCAATGATTTTTAAAGTTATCTTTAAAAGATTTCATTTTTATAAGTTATGACTTCATTAATAAGTTTATTCTATAACCAGTAAGAATAATTAGGAAAGGTAATATCACTACCAACTTACTCCTGTGTAAGCCCATCAGAGCTGCGTGGTTCTAGTATACGTATCTAAAAGCAGGTGTGTGCCAGCAAAAGCCAATCTGGTTACCTGTGAACAGAGTTTTTCTAAGTTGTGCTAAAGCCTCCACTTCTAACAGAAGCAGGTATAAGCAATTAACTATATAAGAAAAGGAACTTCCAGTTTCCATGAAGGTGAGAAAAGCTCGTCCAATTTAATCAAACATCAAAAGAGAGAAAAACTAATTTTTTCATAGTCAATTATAGCAAATTAAAATGAGAAAGAGTAGGCTCATTATTTTTAAAAACTTTAAGGCAATAATAAATTGGAGGAAAATGTCAGCAGTGATTACTCTTACCCAAGATGCATCATGAACATCAAAACAGTCTTGGAGTTCACTGTGTCTCCTACACCCATAACCACCAAAATATATTAATCTGAAAAACAAATACAAAGACAGGAATATCCTTTAGAAGTTCTACTTCCACTTTGTTCATAGAAAGTTGAATGCGATCATTTCTCTCACCCTAACAACCTAAACAAGCTAGATACAGTCATGCGCTATATAAAGACAGTTCAGTCAATGACGAACCATATAGATGACAGTGGTCCCATAAGATTATAATGGAGCTAAAAAAATTTCTATTACCTAGTGATGTCACAGCCATCACAGTGTTGTGCAATGCACTCCTCACATGCTTATGGTAATGCTGGTAAACAAACCTACTGTGCTGCCAGTGCACAAAAGTATAGCAAATATAATTATAGTATATAATACGTGGTAAGTATAGTACATAATACTTAACCATGACAATAAATGACAATATTAATGGTTTACATATGTACTATAATATACTTTCTATCATTATTTTAGAATATACTCTAATTATTAAACATAAGGTTGCTGTAAAATGGTTTGCTGATTTATGCCAGCAGCAGCTTCATATATCTTGTGTTTATCTACTTTGTTAATTGTATCAGGACTTCCAGCCAAGATGGAGGCATAAGTAGACACATCATGCCTCTTCCCACAACCAAAAGAAAAACAACAAATTTTAAAATGAAAAACAATCAGAACTGACAGAAAATTTTACTGTATAGAAATCTGACAACCAAGGAGTTAAAAGAAGAAACATTCATCGAGACTGGTATGAGGGGCAGAAATGGGCAGCCAGGTAGAGAGGACTTATGGCAAGGCGGTAGCTGGTGGACCTCCGAGTCCCACATTCGCGTGCAGATAAGCTGGGAAAAACAACTAGGAACCAAGACAGACTGAGCAACCCAGGGTTTCAGTGTGGGGAAATAAAGCCTCAAAACCTTTGACTGAAAACACCCGTGGGGGTTGAGGGGGCAGCAGGAGAAACTCCCAGCATCACAGGACAGTTCGCTGGAGAGACCCAGAGAATCCTAGAACATACCCACCCACCCAGGAATAGCACCAGAAGGGCCCAACTTGATTGTGGATATCAGGGGAAGTGACTGAAAACCAGCAGAAAGAGGAACAAGTGGCACTGTTCTCTCTCAGGCTTCTCCCCAACATACAGTGCCACAATGTGGGTGGCCCTGCCCTGGTGAACACCTAAGGCTCCACCCTTTACTACGTAACAGGCACACTAAGACTCAAAAAAAAAAGGCCCAAATGAAAGAACAGATCAAAGCTCCAGAAAAAATACAACTAAGCGATGAAGAGACAGCCAACCTATCAGATGTACAGTTCAAAACACTGGTTATCAGGATGCTCCAGGAACTCTCTGGGTACTTCAACAACATAAAAAAGACCCAGGCAGCAATGAAGGTTGCATTATATGAAAGAGAAGAATGTACAAGGAGCCAACAGTGACAGGAAGGAAACCAGAACTCAAATCAAGGGTTTGGAGCAGAAGAAAGAAACATTCAACCAGAACAGAATGAAGAAACAAGAATTCAAAAAAATGAGGAGAGGTTTGAGAACCTCCAGGACAACTTTAAATGTTCCAACATCAGAATAGTAGGGGTGCCAAAAGGAGAAGAGGAAGACCAAGAAACTGAAAACTTATTTGAAAAAATAATGAAGGAGAACTTCTCCAATCTGGCAAAGAAAATAGACTTTCAGGGAGTCCAGGATGTTCAGAGAGTCCCAAAGTAGTTGGACTAAAGGAGGCACATACCAAGACATATCATAATTACATTACCCAAGATTAAAGATAAGGAGTGGATCTTAAAAGCAGCAAGAGAAAAGCAGAGGGTTACTTAAAAAGCAGTTCCTGTTAGACTACCAGCTGATTTCTCAAAAGAAACCTTGCAGGTAAGATGGGGCTGGAAAGAAGTATTCCAAGTCATGAAAGGCAAGGACCTACAGCCAAGATTACTCTATCCAGCAAAGCTGTCATTTAGAATGGGAGGGCAGATAAAGTGCTTCCCAGATAAGGTCAAGTCAAAGGAGTTCATCATCACCAAGCCCTTATTATAGGGAATGTAAAAGGGACTAATTTAAGAAAAAGAAGATAAAAAATACAAACAGTAAAATGACAACAAACAAACAGCTGAACCTAAAAAACAGAAAATGAACTAGTCAAATAACTAGAACATGAAGAGATTGACAGAAATAAATTATTAGCAGGGTGGAGGAAGGGTGAGAATGGAGGAAAAGGTACACAGAACAAGAAGCATAAATGGTAGGTACAAAATAGACAGAAGATGTTAATAGTATGGAAAATGAAGAAGCCAAAGAACTTATATGTATGACCCATGGACTAAAGGGGGTAATGATGGTGGCAGAGGTGGTACAGGGCAAAGTATATAAAGGATGTGCATAAGTTATATACAAATACCACACCATTTTTTATACAGGACTTGAGTACTGGCAGATTTTGCCCCCCATAGATACCTAGGGATGAACACTACCATAAGTTTCTGATTTAGAGTTATAAAAAGTTTTAAAACCAGATAATGATGATGGTTGAACAGGACTGTGAATGTAATTAATGCCACTGCATTGTACACTTAAATATGATTAAAATGGCAAATTTTATATTATATATATTTTACCACAACCTTTTAAAAAAGCTACAATAAAAAGTAAGTCTCCCTTCTACTCTCGCTCAATTCTCCTGCCTAGACAAACACTGTTACCAGTTTCTTGTATACACAAACTAGAAAAACTTTAAGGAACCAAAAATACTTTGTAGATTTGGGGTCCATTAAGTCCTGGAAAGACAAAAGTAGAAAACCCTAACCTAGTGGTTTACAGAAACATACTTCATTTCTCCTAATTGTTCACAAAGATGCTTTCTTTATGCAAGCCTACCCAAAGCTCAGAGTTCAGTTTTATTTCAAGCATCAGTTCCTATAATGCTTTTTCCAAACTGTTATGACAAAAAATTAACATCCAGAAACAAATCAAAGACAGTTATCCATTAGACAAAGTTATCCATTAGACAAACAAGTAGACAAAGTTATCCATTACTCTTCGTAAAAAATTCTAAATGTCTGCTAACAGAAATCAACAGTATGTTGAAATACTTGTTACAACCAAGCAAGATTTATATCTGAAATACAAATATATAAAAAAATACAAATTAGCCCTGGCCTGGTAGCTCAGTTGGTTAGGGCCTTGTCCTGATATGTCAAGGTTGTGGGTTTGATGTCCAGTCAATAAACACCCCTTCCACATATGGACACTTAATTTGTTGCAAAAGTGGTACCTCAAAGCAAAGGAGAAAGTATGATCAGGGCAGTCAATGCTGCTGGATCGACTGGTTGTCCGGTTGGTTATCCAAATGGAAAAATAAAACCTGACCCCTCCCCTGGCTAGGTGGCTCAGTTGGTTGGAGTGTCAGCTCTACACCAAAAGGCTGCGTGTGGGTTCAGCTGCCAATCAGGGAACACACCTAGGTGGTGGGTTCAATCCCAGTCAGGGTGCGTGTATAGGAGGCAACTGATTGATGTTTCTCACATCAATCTCTCTCTCTTCCCACGTTCTACTCTCTCTAAAATCAATAAACATATCCTCAGGTAAGGATTAAAAAAAGAAACCTGACCTTTACCTCATACCACAAAAAACAATTCCAGGTGGACTGTGGATAGGAATGGATAACGTAAAATAATGAATGTTTTAAAAGATAACATAAGAATATCTCAGGACCTTGGGGAATGAAAAGTTGCTAGGGTACAAAAGCACTAATCATAAAGAAAAGATTAGTAAATTATACTATATTAAAATCAGATTAGACCATTAAGAGAATGAAGAAAGATATACCCAATGGAAATGTATACCTTTATGTACAAAAACACACAGAAGAATATTCATATTACTCCGAAGAGTTAAAAAGTGAAAATGACCTAAACATCTGTCAATAGTAGAATGAATAAATATACTGTGTAGTATTGTACTTAACAGAATAACATATAGGAAAGAAAGAAAACTATAGGTAGACAAAACATCATGGATGAATCTCAAAAATATAATATGAATAAAAGAATAAATTCTGTATGATTCCATATATGACACAAAAATAATAAATAATACAGGATGTTAGACATTAGGATAATGGTTTTCTCTTGAAAGGAGTCTGAGCACAGCAGTAAGTAGTGGACATAAGGAGGGTTTCTAAAGTGCGAATAATATTCTGTTTCTTTATTTGGGTAGCAATTATATAAGTGTGTACACTTTGTGATAATTATTTAAGGTGTACTAGTTCTATAAAAATGTTCTGTAACACTTCAGTCTCTAAACTAATGAAGTATTTGTGCATTAACAGAGACAAAATAAACAAAATAGAATAAAACCTAAAAGTAGATCCAAATATTAAAAAATAAATAAATACATAATAAAAGTAGAATCTGAAATAACTGAGTTAGAGATGAGATAGTCATTCAAAAAAAATAAACCTGAATCCATATCTCACACCATTCACAGGATAAGTCCCAGAATGAATTAATGATTTAAATGGAAAAATTAAATTTAAAAAGCACCAGAAGAAAATATGGGAGAATTAGATTATAATCTTAGAGTGGAAAAAGACTTTACAATCAAGGCTCAAAATCCAGAAGCCACAAAATAAATTATTGATAAGTTTATCTAAATCGAAGTTTTGAAAAGCTGTTTGTTTAATGTATACAGAGCACACTTTTAAGTAAAGTCAAAAGAGGGTGACAAAACTGGAAAAAATTTCATATTGCACAAACACTAATCTCTTTAACACATAACGATAGAAACTTCTAGCAACTGAGATTATAAATGCCAACAATAGAAAATAATTAGTGAAGGACACGATCAGTCTAGAGAAAAATAAAATAAAAATTTCCTTTAAGCATATGAAAATACATTTAAACCCACAAAAATATGTTTTTAATGAAAATCAAAATATCACTGAAACATCACTTCTCAGTTAGCAAAACAAAAAATCTACATTTGTTTGCAAACTCTTGGCAAGACTGTGGAGAAATAAGCATTCCATTGTTGAAATATAAAACAGCACAACCTCTATGGAGGAAAAATTTGCAAAATTTATTCTTATGCGTTGAATTGTGTCCTCCCAGAATTTGTATGTTGAAGTGTTATTCCCCAATATCTCAGAATGTGACCTGATTTGAAAATAAGGTCTTTACAGAAGCAGTCAAGTTAAGATGAGACAGAGAAGTACACACTGGCAGAACACTACTGTGAAAGTGAAGCAGAGAGACAGGAGAGCGATCTACATGCCAAGGAACACCGAAGGCCGCCAATAATCATCAGCAACTAGGGGACAGGCATGGAATAGATTCTTCCTCAAAACCCAGGGAATGAATGAACCCTGCTGACACTTTGATCTCAGACTTCTAGCCTCCAGAACTGTGAGACAATATATATCTGTGGTTGAAGCCACTCAGTTTATGGTTCCTTGCTACAGTAGCCATAACGACCTTAGCATCTACAAAATTATAAATGCATTACCTTTTGACCCAGCCACCTAATTCTGGAATTTCACTCAGTAGATCTATCTGGTATGTACACACACACACACATACACACACACACACAAAGATATCCATTAAGGCATAATTTGTAATAGTAAGGGACTTGAAACAACCTACAGGGTAAAGGTTAAACAAACAATGGCATATATAATCACAGAGGAGAATACTATAAAAGTGCAAAAACCCCCACAACAACAACCCACAGAGAACAAGCTTTCTAACTAGGGATACAGAAAGATGAAAGATCTCCACTTCACTTTTTTAAAAATAATATTTATTTATCTTTAGAGGGGAAGGGAAGGAGAGAGGGAGAGAAATATCAATGTATGGTTGCCTCCCATGTGTCCCCTGCTGGGAACTGGCCTGCAACCCAGGCCTGTGCCCTGACTGGGAACCGAACCACGATCGTGTGGTTCACAGGCCCGTGCTCAATCCACTGAGCTACACCAGCCAGGAATTCCACTTCACTTTTAACTAAAAGAAGTAGCAGAGTGCCCACAGTGTATAGAGAGTATACTGACATTCATGTGAGGAGGAGGGGCAAAAAGAGGAATACATATGCACACATACATACTTGCTTCTATTTGCATAAAGTAACACTGACGGCAGTGGTTTCCAAACTTGTCTGCACCTTGTGACCACCTGAGGAACTTCAAAATAATCATACTCCTAGACACTGTAATTTAATTATTCTGGGGTATCACCTGGGCTTTGGAATTTTTAAAAGATCATCAGGTGATTCCAATGACACACAATTTTGGAAACCATTACCATAGAATACAAAAGATATAAAGAGAAGTAGCTATTTGTGCATGGGGGAGCAGGGGTAGAAGTGGGAGCCAAAGCTTTCACTGCAATATTTTAAAATACGGTATGAATCCTGTGAATGTATTATTCAAATTTTTTAATCAATAAGTTAATAAACTATTAAACTATACGTTATAAAGTTTATTAGTGTTCACTAGAAACTCTAATAAACTATTAAACTATAAATTAACTATGTGGTGTTTTAAATTTTAATTTATTTTTAATTTATAGTTGCTTCTACAGGTTTATTTTTATTACTTAGGTTTCTAGGATTTAAAACTGCTGTTACCATTAAGCATCAAAACAAGTTTGGCCCTGGCCCATGTGGCTCAGTTGGGTGCAGCACCCTCCCAGATGCTGAAAGGCTGTGGAGTTTACTCTGGTCAGGGCACATATCTAGGTTGCAGGTTCAGTAGGTTGCGACACCTAAGCCAATCAATGTTTCAGGGGCGATGTCTGTCTCTCCAATCAATGTTTCCCTCTCCCCCGCCCTCTCTCTTTCTCTCTCACCCCGCGTCCCCACCCCACATCCCCCTCCACTCTCTAAAGCAATAAAACAGCACCTCCTCGGGTGAGGATTTTTTAAAAAGTTTGTAATTATATGTTGAAACAAATCAGACTCTCAAGTTTTCTTGACTTTGGCCTCAAGCTATGATCCTCATGTAAGTGTGGCTAGTGAGATGATTTTGATGCATTACCTGTCTTTATATACCCAGCAAGAAAGTTTATCACGTGGTGTGGGTGGTTTTCCTTCAAACTTGGTGATTTTTTCCCAAATGTAGGTTCCATCTCTGGTTCGCAAATTAACAAAATAAAGCTTTAAAAAAAGAGAACACCATTAACAGACAGGGCACTTGAAAATTAAATCTATATCTGAGGATTATGTGATCCAAAAGATAATAATATTACTTTTTTCTTTCTAACAAGTAAAATTTTAACTATGGAGCTAATGAAAGTGAGACTGTTTTAGAAGCAAAAAATGATATATGAAACATACTGAAATAGATCTTTTCCCATCATTCTCTTGCCCTATAGATATCAATTAGGTATGTAGTTAATTCTGTAACAGAAAGACATGGAAAAAAAGCACCACTTCATTTTCACTCTAAAACCTTATAATCATAAACACAAGATTTTCTATATGTATCTTCTTTTTAAAATATTTGTAAATTTGTGATGTGAATTGATACACTAATTATTACACATTTTGCTGCACTCCTGAATTGAAAAAATGTATTACTCGATTGCTGTATCCTTTGTCATCATATCCTCCAAAAATGTACAGCTTTCCATTAATGCAAGCACCACAGCTTCCTGACATGGAGGTAGGGAGTTCTCCTTCCATGAGGTGCATTGTCCTGCAGCAAGAATAACATGGAATTTCATAACTTTCCAAAAGGCAAAGTAAAATTCCCTTTGAATCCCTTGAGTCCTTTTTAAATGAAAATTGTCACTGACAATTAAAATATAATGGTAGCTAATACTGCAAAAATTCTAAGATCCGCCATACAGGTTTTTCGATGTACTGGAAAATTACAAAATCTTCGCATGTGTCGCCAGAATCGAGAATTAATTAGCAGAACAAAACCTTCAGAGACAGCCTTAGAATTATGAGGAATGGTAAAGGACAAATAGTGGAGAGAGGAAGGGAGCAGGGGAAATGAAGAGCCAGAGAAAATAAAACATTGAAAGAAAATGAAAGGGAGAAATAGATGTTGCACTATGTTCTAAGCAGGGCTGTAAATTCCCAAGTCTATGAAAATATTTATAACACGTATTAAGACTCAACATTCTACAATTTAAAATTACTTACCACAACCCACTATCAATATCATAGGTCCAAATTTCATCATTAGGCAAATATACTTCATTGTCTTCAATAGACTAAAAACATAGAATATATAAAATTATATTTGTCAAATGCATAGTAACAATTCAATAGTTCCTCAGGATGGGAAAACCTGCAATTAAAATACTGCAAAACACAAAAAGCAGGCTCAAAAGTTGTTTTCAATATAAATTAAGTTAGATCAAATGAGAAAAGAAAAAAAGACATTTTCTAAGAGAAAATGGGCAAACAAAGGTTTAGAATACAAAATAGCAAGAACATGAATCTTAACAAAAAGACTGAGGACAATTAAACCTTAAAAAGAGATTTTGAGTAAGGGAAAACAGCAAAATAATAATACTCAAGAGTAGAACACTGAAGACTATCAAGGCTGGGAGAAAATGAGTATCAAATAAAGGCAATATGTTTGTGTGAAGGGAGGGAATTAAGGAAGGAAATTTTATCAGACGTAATTAAGAGCATTGTATCAGAAAAAAAGTGAAATCTTACCAATTGCAACAGTATGGATAAATCTAAAGGTATTATGCTAAGTAAAATAAGTCAGACAGAGAAAGACTAACACCATGATTTCACTTATACGTGGAATCTAATGAATAAAATAAACAAGCAAAATTGAAAATACAAAGGACAGACTGATGGCTGCCAGAAGGAGTGGGCTGGGGAGACAGAGTGAAAAAAGTGAAGGGATGAGAAGTACAAATTAGTAGTTATAAAATAGTCCTGGGAGCCCTGGCTGGTGTAGCTCTGTGGACTGAGCACGGGCCTGCGAAACAAAGGATCACGGTTCAATTCCCAATCAGGGCACATGCCTGGGCTGCAGGCCAGTTCCCAGCAGGGGATGCAGGAGAGGCAACCAGACATTGATATTTCTCTCCCTCTCTCCTTCCCTTCCCCTCTAAAGATAAATAAATAAAATCCTTAAAAATAAATAAGTAAAAAAAATACAATAGTCATGGGAATGTAAGGTACAGATAGGGAAACTACTGGGAGGAACACTTTGTAAAGTATGATTGTCTAACCACTAGGCTGCACACCTGACGCTAATACAAAATGATATTGATTATGAACTGCAATTGAAAACTAAAATTTAAAAAAGATAACTATCAGATATATTGATTCACTGAAGATATTTTTGAGTGCCAACTATGTACAAGACACAGTATTAGGTGTTTATTATTAGGTACTGTGTGCAAGACATAGTGTTAGGTATTTATTTTGGGGTTGGCCAAAAAGTTTGTTACATTTTTTCGGTAAGATGGCTCTAGTAACACTTTGTTGTCTTTAACTTCATTAAAACAATTATATCCGACTGTATGGTGACAGCTGTCATATCAGTGGGCATTAAAAAAACATCAGAATTGGTGAATATTTGTGTAGCCAATTTAATACTGAAGATGGAAGAAAATAAGCAACATTTTCATTATATTATGCTTTATTATTTCAGAAGGTAAACCAGCAGCGCAGGGAGAAGAGGCAACCATACAGATGTTTCTCTCCTCTCTCCTTCCCCTCTAATAAATAATAAAAAGAAAGGTAAAAACACATATACAATGCCAAAAAAAGATTTATGCAGTGTACAGAGAAGGTGCTGTGACTGACTGAACATGTCAAAAGTGGTTTTCGAAGTTTGTGCTGGAGATTTCTCGCTGGATGATGCTCCACAGTAGAGTAGACAAGTTGAAGTTGATAGCGATCAAACTGAGACAGTAATTGAGAAAAATCAATGTTATACCACATGGGAGATAGCCAACACACTCCAAGCATCCAAATCAATAGTGATTGATGAAAATGAAAAGTGTGCCTTTTCTTTTACAGAAAAGACTGAACAGACTTTTTTGGCCAACCCAAAACAAACAGACTCTAAAGCTTAAGATAAATTTAACTAGTCCTAACGATAACTCTGAACAATCTCTAAAGAAGCCAATAACATAATTAGAATAGTACATTCTGACAGTTATGTTGAGAAAAGAAATAAGAACAGACTAATAATCTTATTTACATTAAGTAAAGAATTTATGGGTTGAAACAAATCCTTAAATGTCATTTCTTGGAATAATTCAAAAATAGTCAAATGTAAAAAATAGCAGTTTAAGAATTACTAGTACTGCGTGATACATGAATTATTAACATTCTAAGTAGATTTAGCTAATTTCTCATTGCTATGTCAAATTTTAAAAATAATATCTTGACTACCAGGTATCTCTGCTGTCCACACCCCCTCAATCTCTCTCTCTCTACTGTAACTCTCTTCTCTCTCTCTCTCTCACACACACACACACACACACAGAGAAAACCATTTTATTAATTCCAAAGCAACTTCCATTTATGTCTCACTGAGGAAGCCATGCTTAACAGCTAAGTAAACAAATAATTTGAAAAAGGAGAGTTAATTAAAGTTTAATCACATCAGGCTCCAGCTTTGTGTCTACACCTTTATAACAAAAATATTACAAAGATGGATTCTGTCATTACTCTGCTTAAGTACCTTCCATCCTTCCCTAGTACTCGCAGGGTAGTCTAAAATTCTTATGATTCTGTACTATTTGGTACCCAGTATCCCTCCGAAGTTCATCTCGTCTTCCATTCATTATGCTCTAGTCTTCTTTCAATTCCTAAGCCTCCGTAAGTTCCCTGCTATAATAGGGCCTTCAATTATGCTCTTCTCTCTAGGAATGCTTCCCAGAATTTGTCTGGCTAACTAACTCATTCTTTGGGAATACTTTAAATGTTCCTGCTTTACTATATCAAAATAGGGTTAAAAGATTAAGTTCCTTATTATATGCTCCCATACAATCCTGTACTTCTCCTTTAAAGTCCTTGGCCTGAATCACCCCCACCCACCACCCCCAGTAACCTATAAGTTTCATGAGGGCATGGATTGTGTTTATGTTGTTATAATTTGGTTCCCAGAGCCTAACACAGTGCCTGATACATAAAAGGCAAATTGAATATTTATTGCTTGAGTGACTAAATGGGTAAGTGAATGACACCTGTTTAACTAAACTGACTGCAAGGCCTGATTATAAAGAAAAGTCCCTTTCACTAATCTTTAAAAGGGGTGGTACAAACAGTCTGGTCCTTGTATAAGAACAGACACATGGATCAATGGTACAGAATAGAGAGCCCAGAAATAAACCCATGTCTTTATGGTTAATTAATATTTGACAAAGGGGACATGAGCATACAATGAATGCCCTAGGAGATATATTGGCAAAAAGCATTGCTATGTGAGATATCTGAAATTTTACTGTCTATATTTTCCACTAGGACTTTTATGGTATCACAACTTATATTTAAGTCTTTTATCCACTTTGAGTTTATTCTAGTGTATGGTGTAACTTGGTGGTCTAGGTTCATTTTTTTGCATGTACAAGTCAGTTCTCTCAACACCATTTATTGAAGAGATGTTTTACTTTCAACGAATGTAATTTCAACCCCTTAACAGTTAAGGAGTAGTTACATTTATACAGTCCTAAAATTACATTTGGCCCTTTGAAGGCAACCGAGAGGCTGATGTGGCCCCTGGTGAAAATGAGTTGGACACCCCTGACCTAGGGCAAAGGAAATAAAGAAAAAAATAAACAAATGGGACTATATCAAATTTAAAAGCTTCTGCATGGCTAAAGAAACCAACATCAAAAGGAGAAGGAACTGACTGTATGGGAGAACATATTTGCCAATGATATATCCGACAGGGTTTGATCTCCAAAATATATAAAGAACTCACACAACTCAACACCAGAAAGACAAACTATCCAATAAAAATGGGCAAAGGACCTGAACAGACACTTCTTCAAGGAGGGCATATGAAAAGATGCTCAACATCACTAGCCATCAGAGATGAAAACTAAAACCACAATGAGATATTACCTCACACCTGCCAAAATGGCCGTCATTAATAAATCAACAAACAACAAGTGCTGGTGAGGTTATGGAGAAAAAGGAACCCTAGTGCATTGTTGGCAGACTGGTGCAGCTACTGAGGAAAACAGTATGGAATTTCCTCAAAAAATTAAAAATGTAATTACCTTTTGACCCTGCAATTCCACTGCTCAGAATATACCCTAAGAAACTCAAAACACAAATTCAAAAGAATTTATGAACTTCTATGTTCATAGCAGCATTATTTACAATAGCCTGAATGTCCATCAATAGATAAGTGGATTAAAAAACTATGGTATGTTTACACAATGGAAATATGTAGTAACACAGCAGAAAAAAAGAAGGAATTCCTACCTTTTGTGACTGCATGGATGGATCTGGAAACTACTAAGTTAAGTGAAACAAGGCAGTTGGTAAAAGACAAATACCACATGATCTCACTTATGAGAGGAATCTATGAACCAAATAACCTAATGAGCAAAACAGAACCAGAGGCAACAGAATCATGGAATAGACTGGCAGCCATAATAAGAGGGGAGGAGGGAGGTGGGGACTGTTTGAAAGAAGATAAAGGCATTAGTAAAGGAACATATATGAGGGACCCATAGACATGGTCAACAGGGTAGGGTCTGACTATGGAAGTGTAGGATGAGCTGGATGGAAGGGACTGAAGGGCGCAAAACTGGGACAATTGTAATAGCATAAAAAGTAAAACATTAAAAAAATGAAACCCGAATCAAACTGAAAAATACAAGGTGTGGTACAAAAACACAAATGAAGTACAGACTTGAAAAATTTGGACCTAGTTCCTTTTCTCTCAGAGATATGACTCCAAAATTATCTCTTCTATTCTACATCATCAAGTTTTCCTCCTCTACAAGATCACTCCTATGGATATCATCTTCTCTCTTTTTTTAGTATCTTTTATTGATTAATGCATTACAGTTGTCCCAATCTTTTTCTCCCATTTATACCCCTCTGCCTGGTACCCTCATTCCCTGCAGCTTTTCCCTTACCCTCTTAGTTCATGCCCATGGGTTGTACATATAAGTTCTTTGGCTCCTCTATTTCCTATACTATTCTTAACCTCCCCCTGTCTATTTTGTACCTACCATTCATACTTATTCCATGTACCCTTTCCCCCACTCTCCCCCTCCCCACTGATAACCCTCCATGTGATCTCCATTTCTGTGATTCTGATCCTGGTCTGTTTGTGTTTAGTTAGTTTTTGTTTTTGTTGGTTCAGGTATTGATACTTGTGTTTGTTGTCATTTATTGTTCATAGTTTTAATCTTCTTTTTCTTGGATAAGTTCCTTTAACTTCCCTATAATAAGGGCTTGATGATGATGAACTCCTTTAACTTGATTTTATTCCTTTCACTCTAAAAGATAGCTTTGCTGGATGGAGTGACACTAGATGTAGGTCCTTGCCTTTCCTGACTTGGAATTCTTCTTTCCAGCCCCTTCTTGCCTGCAAGGTTTCTTTTGAGAAACCAGCTGATGGTCTTATGGGAAATCCATTGTAGCTAATTCTCTTCTTTCGCTGCTTTTAAGATTTTCTCCTTCTCTTAATGTTGGGTAACTTAAATATGTGTGTTGGTGTGTTCCTCTATGGATCCAACTTCTTTGGGACTCTCTGAGCTTCCTGGACTAGTATGTCTAGTTCCTTTGCCGGATTAAAGTTCTTCATTATTTTTTCAAATACATTTTCAATTTCTTGGGCTTCCTCTTCTCCTTTCAGCATCCCTATGATTTGGATGTTGGAAAGTTTAGAATGGTCCCAGATGTTCCTAATCCTCTCATTTTTTTTGAATTTTTGTTTCTTCATTCTGTTCTGGTTGGATGTTTACTTCTCCCTTTTGTTCCAAATCATTGATTTGAGTACCAGTTTCCCATCTTTCACTGTTGGTTCTCCATATATTTTTCTTTATTTCACTTTGCATAGCCTTCACTTCTTCATTTTGTGGCTGTACTCGATCATTTCAGTGAGCATCCTGATTACCAGTGTTTTGAACTCTCTATCTGATAGGTTGGCTACCTCCTTGTCACTTAGTTTTTTTTCTGGAGTTTTGATCTGTTTTTTCTTGGGGCCATACTTCTTTGTCTTGGCACACCTACCCCACTGTAAGGGGCAGAGCCTTAGGGACTCACCAGGGTGAGGCATCCCGCTTCTCTGTGTTGTGTCACTGTATGTGGGAGAGCGGTTACAGAGGGGACAATGCTGCTTGCTCTGCTTTCCCCCCACTTTCAGTCACTTCCCCCACTGCCCTCAAGCCAACTGTGCTCTTTCAGGTGCTGCCCTGGTGCTGATTCCCAGGTGGATGGGCTTGTGTACATTCTGGGACCCCATGGGCCCCTGTAATGAACTCTCCTGCGAGACTAGCAGTTTCTCCTGCCACTGTCACCCCTACAGGTTTTTACAGCCGAGGTCTTGAGGCTTTATTTTCCAACACTAGAACCCTGGGTTGTGTGGTCCGTCTTGCTCCCCAGTTGTTCTTCCCACTTTATCCGCATGTGAATGTGGGACTGACCGCCTGGCCTGCCAGCCACTGCCTTGCCACACGTCTTCTCTGCCCCAGCTGCCTGTTTCTGCCCCTCCTACCGCTGTGGGTGAATGTTTCCTCTTTAACTCCTCGGCTGTCGACTTCCACGCAGTTTGCTTTTCGGGTGTGTGTGTGTGTGTGTGTGTGTGTGTGTGTGTGTGTGTGTGTAAATTGGTTGCTATCCTTCTTTTGGTTGTGGGAGGAGGCTAAGCATATCTACCTACACCTCCATCTTGGCTGAAAGCCCCTCTCTTCTGTATTAAAAAAGGATCCCAACTGTCTCCTAACTGCTTCTACTTCTCTGCTTCCTTCAGAAGAAGCTCCCACAGTGAGTTAACTATGGTGGATGTTCTACCTCTCACTCTCTTGTCACTTCAGATTAATCTAGCTTATGAGCCTATTACTCCACTAAAATCACTCTTGTCGGGGTTTTGCTAAAAGAGGCTTAGTTAACTAATTTATCCAGGAATATAGCCATAGATAGAGTATATAGAAAAGAAATTAACAGCCAAGGAGAAAGAAAAAAACTGTATCTAATCAGCATTACATTAGGATGTGATAGAAAGAATGAGAAAGAGGCAATATTTGAAGAGACAAGGCTGAGAGCTTTCCAAATCATCAATCCTTGAAATCAGTGAAGTCCTAGAAATCCCTAACTGGACACCTCATAGTAAAACTACAGAACATTGAAGAAAAGATATTTTTAAACCTGCTAGAAATAAGACAAATCACCTTCAAATGAATAGCAACTAATGGCCAACTGAATTCTCATTGGTAGAACATAAGACTAAGTAATATTAACAATTGTGTTTAACAAAAGCAACTGTTGACCCAGAATCCTACACCCAGTGAAATAACTTTTAAAAACAAAGCTGAAATAAATTTTCAGACAAAAGTTGAGACAGTTGGTCAATAACAGACCCTTATTTGAAGAAAGTAATAGCTGTGCTACTTTAAGCAAAAGAAAATGTTCTGAAGCACAACAAGGAATAGTCTTACAAGATACCAGTAAGTATGTGGATAAATTTAAACATGAAAAAAGTGCTAAACATTTTTTGGTGCCTAATTGGGGTAGGGGAAGAGATGGAACAGGATAGGAATAACTATAAAAAGGGGTGACCAGACTTAAAACTTTTGAAGTACCTGAACTCTTTGGGAAGAAGAAAAATTATTAACTTTGAACTTTGTGGAGTATTCATGTTGAAATAAGCACACTAATATATGGCTAGAAATCTATCATATAATTTCTATACAAAGACAGAGAAAAATATAAGAAGAGAATAAAAAATACAAGCAATCCTCAAAATCAAGAGGAAGTGAAATAGAAAGAGACAAATATAAAGAACATCTGAAGAAAAAAAAGTATATCAGAATTACATTAAGTGAATATAGGCTTAACTCTCCAGATAAAATACACATGTCAGACTGGATAAAAATAAGATCCTACTATTTTCACATTATAAACCACATCTAACATATAAAGACACAGTTTCCACTGTGATACACAGAAAAACATATGCCATGCAAATACCAGCCAAAAGAAAGACGGTGTGGCTGTGTTAATACTGGCAAATAGATGTTAAGGCAAATAGCATTACTACAGATAAAGAGGATCACTACAAAACATGAAAATGTTCAATTAACCCAAAATATCTGAATTCATATCTACCCAAAAAGGTAGCCTGAAAATACATGTAAAGTAAAAACTGACAGGACCATAGGGAGACACTAACAAATCTACATTAGAGCAGGAGTTTTTTAACCTGTTACAGTAATTCAAAGAACAGGAAATAAAATAATCAAAAACAATACAGGAGATTTAAACAACACAATTTGCAAACCTGATAAAATGGACATATATAAATACTTCATATGATATAAAAACAAAGTGTATGTTTATGATAATGGGTCACATAGCTTAGTCCTTAAAGCAAGCCTAAACATATTATCAAATAGATATAGACTACATTCTCCAAGTATAACACAATTAAGTTAGAAATTAATAACAGAAAGCTAACTATAAAAATACTGTAAGTTTAGAAATATAAAATATTTTCCTAAACAACTTAAGGGTCAAATAAATAGTAATGGGAAATATAAAATATCAGAACTGTAAAATGACAAAATATTAGTACTTCTTGCCAAAACTTGAAGAATACAACTAAAGAAATATTAAGAAGAAAATATAGACTAACATACTTCATTAAATTGTTTAAAGCCTTGCCCTGGCTGGTGTGGCTCAGTGGACTGAGTGCTGCACATGACTGGGTTGCAGGCCAATCAATGTATCTCTGCCACATCGATGTTTTTCTCCCACTCTTCCTCCCTCCCATCACCCTCTCTAAAAATAAACAAATCTTTAAAAATTTTTTAAGTCTCAAAAAGAATGAGTTCAGCATCCAACTTCAGAAGTTGAAGAAATAACAGCATAATCAGCCCAAAGAAAGTAGGAAGAAATAAAAAGGAATAAGATATTAATGAAATAAAAAAATACAGCAGAAAATATCAAGTAAACCAAAAGTTGGTGTTTCAGAAGGTTAATGTACCTCTGGTAAGATTATTCAAGAAACAAAAAGGAGCCATTTAATTTTAGAAATAGGAAACATACTTACAGAAATTAAATAGAAGATATTATGAGCAATGAAAAGTTTATGCCAATAAAATGAAAAGCCTAAATGAAACTAGATAGATTCCTTGGGGTGGAGATAGGAATAAGAAAATGAGAAAATCTTATCAAACATGACTCAAGAAAAATCTAAGCAGTTCCACAGCTTTAAATAGATTGAATCAGAGAGTTAAAATTTCACAAAGTACAAAGCCCAAATATTCAATATGGAATAGTTCTTTCAAACATTCAAAAAACAAATAACTTAGCCTTATAAAAGCTATTCCAGAATATAAAAGAAGGAGCATTACCCAATCCACTTATGAACATAGATGTAAAAAATCCTTTAAAAAATTATCAGACAGGATCCAGTAATGTACAAAAATTGAAATATATCACACTAACTTGTGTTTAATTCAAGGAAAGCAACATTGGTTTAATAATACATATTGGCATAAATCATCACATTAACAGATAAAAAGAGAAAAAAACATTATCTCAGTGTAATGCAGAAAAATCTCCAAAATTAAACATTTCAACATTGAAAATCAGATAGAAGGGAACTTTCTCAATTAAAAAAAAGTCCATCTACAAACAAACAAAATCCTAAAGTAAATATCAAACTTAATAGTTAATAGTTGAAAACAATCCTTCTGAGATTAGGTACAACAACAAAAAATGGCTTCTATTGAACATTGTACTTAAGGCCCACCAGTACACTAAAGAAAAGTAAAAAGGAATAAAAATTATAATGTGAAAAACAAAACTGTCATCACTTGCAGATTATATTGCTATCTACATAGCAAATAAAAAGAAAATTGACATATAAATTACAAGAACATAAATTGAGAAGGCTTGCCAGAATCTAAAGTATTCAAAAGTCAATTGTATTTCAAAACACCAGCAACAATCAGGAAATTTAGTTTTAAAAAATTAACAACAGAAATTAAAAATATAGCCCTGGCTGGTGAAGCCTAGTGGATTGAGCACGGACCTGGGAACCAAAGGGTCATGGGTTCAATTCCCAGTCAGGGCACATGCCTGGGTTGCAGGCCAGGTCCCCGGGGGGGGGGGGGGCATGCGAGCAGCAATCACACACTGGTGTTTCTCTCCCTCTCTCTCCTTCCCTTCCCCTCTCTCTAACAATAAATAAATAAAATCTTAAAAAAATAAAATATATAAACTAAGAATAAATCCCTATCTGAAGCCAAACAAACAAAAAAAATCTGAATTAAAAAAGATTTAAATATGAAAAGCAAAACTAAAAATTGTTTAGAAGACACTATAGGAAACTTCATGATCTCCACATTGGGAAAGATTTCTTAAGGAAAGGACAAAGCATTAAGGAAAAAAATTAAATTACATTAAAATTAACTTCTGTTAGACAAAAGACAATCATCAAGAAAGTACAAAAACAAGCTACAAAATGAGAAGACATATTGAACTCATACAACTATATATTTAAAGAATTCCTATAAATTGGTAAAAAAGACAACCCAATAGACAAACGAGCAAAAGGTATGAAGCAGCATTTTTATAGCAGAGGAAACACAAATAGTCCATAAAGTTATGAAAAGATACTCAACTTTATTAGTAGTCAAGGAAAAGCAAACAAAACCCACAATGAAATATGCTGGACGATACCAGATGCTGTCAAGAATGCAAAGCAAGGAGGATGCTGGTGGAAGTGTAAACTGAGGCAAATATTTTGGCAACAGTGACATTCCCAAGTAAATTCAGAGATGTGTGTACCTAGTGACAATCATTCCATTCCTTTGTATATGTCCCAGATAGAGAGTATATGTGGCCTTATGCGTGTATAATAAGAGACACATTATAAGAGTGTTCAGTGTAGCTTTCTTTATAATACTAAAAAAAACATTCAAATATTCATCAATAGTGGAATGATAAATAAGTTGCAGTAAATTCACACAGTAGAATATTATACAGGTACATACAACAAATGAATGAATCCAGTGATGACTTTCAAAATATTTCAAAACCAGGCAGCACAGACACTGACCAACCAGAATGGACACCAAATAAAAACTGGTACAGACATACAAGTGCACACCAGCTGAATATAGCAATGTCTGAATCTAAAACATATAATGCAATCCAAAAGAATTAAGTTGTCAAAGAAAACATGCTATGATTCCAAAGCCAAATAATAAATTGTTTAGAAATAGATGTATATGTGGTAAATCTATAAAGAAAACAGTGATTAGCAAGAAATCAAGATAGTGGTACCCTGTGGGGGTAGGAGGAATATTATAATCAGAAAGGAGAAACAGGAATCTTCTAAGGCACTGGCTCTAGTCCATTTCTTAACCTGGAAGTTAAACATGTTTACCTTTTAATGATACTCATCTTACACATTCTTTTGTACATGCATTTCAAATTTTAAAATTAAGAAAATAAGCCCTGGCTGGTGTGGCTCAGTGGATTGAGTGCCAGCTTGCAAACTGAATGGTCACTGGTTCATTTCCCAGTTGGGACACATGCCTGGGTTGCGGGCCAGGTTCCCAGGTTGGGGCATGTGAGAGGCAACCGATAGATGTCTCTCTCGCACATTGATGTTTCTCTCCCTCTTTCTTCCTCCCCACCCCTCTCTGTAAAAATAAATAAATAAAATCTTTAAAAATATATGAAATAAAATCGTAAGAAGTGAATATTAAGGCACTCACAGAATCAGGCAGGCTGAAGAAGCAGCCTCTGATCTATATGAGGAGGAGCAAGGTCTGAAACCATGCCAAAACACAGGTCTAATGAGCACCACGCTGCAGCTTTAGCAACACCTTTTATGCCTGGGACCTTGATCATCCTACAAATTCTATTGCTGGGTAAGGATCCTCTTCAGGTCTTGAGTTTTATATCCTTACTCCTGAATCCAAATCTACTACAGATTCATCTAACAGGGTCTGAGCCATTTGCCCACAACTTAGCTGCAAGTGAGGCTGGAAAAGCAACTGGCACTTGGGTTCTTTTAATTGGGCACCTGCTATAACCTATTCTAGACACTATGGATGGAACAGGGAACAAAATTCTTATCTTTATAGAATTTACATCCTACAGGGGTAGGTAGGAGGTAGTCAGACAACTGAAATAAATACCCCAGTAAGACTCCCTCAGTGGGAGATACTACAAAAGGAAGAAGGAGGTTCAAATACTGGGTATCTAAAAAGAATGTCTTCTACGTGACATAGATGGGGTATGTGACCACCTATGAGTATATAAAGTGAAACTATTACATTAAAGAGAATACACACTCAAGGCTTTTGCTATACCTTGCTAAATTTCTACACAAAATGGTTATATAAATTTATACTCCCATTACGCGCGTAGGAGTAATTCATTTCCTCAAGCTCTTCTCAAAAATTCTTTTTAATATTTGCAAAATGGAGAAGAAAAATCTTTATTTTCAACTGGGTTGCTTTGATTCACATTATATTTGTATTCCTTCTTTTGTAAATTGCGCATTCATTAATCACTTTTCAATGGAGATATTAATCTTTATTTTCACTGCAACTTTACCTATCATATGTTGCAAATACTTTCCCCAGTTTGTCATTTGCCTTCTCACTTTACAGTGAGAGTTACTGCATTCAAAAATTACTATTTAAAAAGTACAGGATAATTTTGTTTAAGTTTGACCTATCAATGTTTTTCTTGTATAGTGTTCCCTAGTTCAGTTTTTCTTTTCCCAACTCAAGGTTTTTACAAGAGTCACATCTTTTTTTCTGGTTTAGTATAGCCTAACTTTTCTACATTTAAGTCTTTGATCCTAAGTCTCTAATATCATTTATCATTTTCCTCCAGCTATTCCTGGACCATTTATTGAATAAGAGATGTTTTTCTAGATTTGAAATGCTACCTTTTAACTACAGAATAGTCTGTATGCTTGGCTGCTTATGTAATTTGTTTTCTATTTCCTCATGGTCTCTCAGCTTGCATCAGGACCACTGATTTAATTATTAAAGTATCGTGATATAGTTTAATATCTGGCACTATAAACCTCCCACTTTCGTTCTTTTCAAATATTTCCTGAATTGATCTCTCTTGCTTTGGATAAGTCCATATCCAAAATAGAAATATGTGTTGAAGCATATTATTTACTGTAAGAAAAAGTTTAGAGCAAAATGTCTTAATGCCAACTGTACTGTGGAAATAAAACTGTTCATATGATTAAACCTTTAAAAAGAAGCATGTCATCTGCAAACATGCTGAAACACTGCTTTTCCTCCCAAATTTGGGAAAACTAACTCACAAATTTTAAATGTTCCTAATAGCGCCACCAACATTTGTATGAATTTCAGAAATGTGGAAAGGATACGGGGAACTAAGAGAAAAGAATATTTTCACACCAATTAAAACTTAACCACTTTTCCCAACACTGGCACTCTTATGTTTAAAGGTAGGGCTGTTCTCAGATACAATGTCCTATAAAATATGTTTGACAACAAAGTAGTAAGTAATTTAGCCATTCAAAAATTTTCAGATGTCTGTCTGTCGATTTTAACAAATATGAAAAATTGTGATTAGAACATACAATCTGGAATCATCTGATCATTATTCTTAACTACTGTCTATTGGTTTGGGTTACTTTCAGATTCTGGGGCCTTTTAGCTATCTTTCCTTCAAAAGGATCTGAATAAAACAATTGTTGGAATAATTCTCCCCATGATATGTCACCTCTTCTTTTTGCCTTCCAGTCTTTCCTTTCACTTATGCCTTAGACATATTTTAACTGCTGATAACCACTGGACTTTAAAAAGTAACAATCTTGGACTAAACCTGTGTGGTACTTTCCAGGGTGGCTCTTACAGCACACTACTCACTGGATCAGTAAGTAGTAGGGGAAGAAGTATTTTTCCTCACTGACGGACACCAAAAGACTTGGAATTTTATCAATTATACAATTTTCAAGGTTAAAATGAGATATAAAAATTCAGACATTTCATTTATGTGCCTAAAAGAAATCTATATGGTCACCAAATATAATACAAACTTCTATTTTACGTGAAAAAATTTTTACTTAACTTATACAACATTAAGAATCAAAATAACAGATGAAGACTAACACCTCTACATCTTCAAATGGCAGAGCTCAAAAACAATCAAAATATTTCTTTTCATAAAACCATCATTATGTCTAGACTATTTTTTCATCAAGAACAAATGGTGGAAATATTAGACATTAAGAAACCATACTTACCTAATTTATGTTCACTTATCATAGAAAAAACTTGCCTTTGGGAATCCAATATATCTGGTTGGAATTTGCTATCCTTAAAGTCAAGTGGCCATTCAAGTTATTCATTCTCACTGATTCATCATTATTATTTTAAAATGCGGTATTACTTATTTTACAAGGTATGGTAAAAATTACATATGATTAGGGATATGAGAGTTCCTAGCACATACCAGATACAGTAGTCACTCAAAGGTTAGTTCTAATTTTCTTATCCTGATACTGCACCAAATGAAAAATAAACACACAAACAAAACAGCAAAAACCAACTTGGATCTGAGGACCACTTAACATAGTATGTACTTTATTTCTGTGAGTGATTCAGTGACGTCACATCTGTCACATAATAGTATTGAGACAGTCAGAAAACGTAGGTTCTACTTCCAGTAGAAGTTCCAAATGGCTCACTTATTTAAAAAAAAAATCTGTAAAGGGCTGGCACAGGCTCCTGAACTGCTTCCCAGCTTCAGAATCCTTGGCTCTATAATCCAATTACTACAGAAACAAAACAAATACATTCAACCCTCCATTGTAGTAAAACGTTTTAAGCATGCTCTTCAGTACACTGTCGCTAATACGAATGAGTCTATTTTAAAATTTGAAAAAAATCATAATTATCCATTTGGCAACAGTGAAATTTCCAAGCAAATTTGAAGATGTGTGTGCCAAATGACCCAACATTCCATTCCTTGGTATACATGCCCTAGAGAGTGTATATGTCCTTAGTAAAAGAATGACACTAAAAACTGCTTAGGAATATTTAAATGCTTCGGTGATTTCCGATTTTTTTCAAATTTCTTATTGCGCCGTGGCGTTAAAGAAGTTAAAGATTTACACAATAATGCAGCACAGCGTCCTAAGTATTCTTTTCAGTCTCGGCAAGCATTTAAAGATCATTAATCACGCAGTAACTGATTTAGTGTTGGGTAAACCCCGGGTCATTGGACGGCAGCGAGGGTGGGAAAGAGTGGGAATGGGAGGAGCCCCGGAATCGGGTTAGAAAGCTTTCCTAGCTAGCGGGGTGGCGTCAACCCCCGGCGCGGCAGGGAGAGCTGCCCACGGAGTGGAGGGGCGGCTGGCGGCGGACAGGCGCTGGGGGCGGCAGGCAGGCGCTGGGCAGCCGGCCGCCAACCACCCCACCTAGAGGCCGCGGGTGGGCGGGCACTCGGCGTCCACTCGGTCCGCGAGTCCCGCCTCTTCCCCTTACCACGTAGCCCCCCCACACGTAGAGGAAGTTTCCGTCCACCACCGCGCAGTGGCCGCTGCGCTCCTCGGCCACGCAAAACACCTGCGAGTCTTCCATCCGCGCCGTCACTGGGCCCGGCCGCTCCGCACGCTGCAGCCCCAGCCCTTGGAGATGCCTCTCCTCCCGCCCGGGTCCTCCACGCAGGAACGGAACGCGTCGAGGGTCGAGATTGGAGGAGGGCAGAAGCAGTGCGTCTGCGCCGTCCTGCAGCCACCCGAGAGGCCGAGCCTACGGCGGCAACGCCAGGGAGGGAGGCCGGGGGTCTGACTAGTGAGGGAGGTGCCTGGGCTCTGCGGACCCCTGCCGTGGGCCAATTTCGTGTCCCTGGGGTTGTGTTATTTTGTTAGTACTGTCGAACTGTATCTTATTCCCTGGATAAATGGGCTTTTGGCCCACGGGGGCTGATGTAGTAGTGACATAAATCAGAGTATTAATAAATACTTTGTGTTTATCTTTTGCACTCAGCCTCCAGCAGAGGTGGTAATCCACAAGAATGGTGTGTGTGTGTGAGCCTCGGCTGGGTAGCTCGGTTGATTAGCGTATGGTCCAACATTGCAGCTTCCATCTCTTGTCAGGGCACATGCAAGAAGCAGCCGATGAATGCATGTATAAGTGGAAACAAGGAATTGGTGTTCTTCTCTCTCTCCCTCTCAAATCAGTACACTTTTTTTAAAAATACCCAAAAAAGTGTATGTGTACTTCATAGACTTTTTTTTAAAGGAATTTTCTGAAACATACTGGCAAACTAGGCCTGGAGGTCAAATCCTGTCCACCACCCAATTTTGTAGAGTTCACAAGCCTACAATATTTGAGTAATTGAAAAAAATTCAGAAGAATGATGTTGTGTAACTCATGAAAATGATAATGAATTCAAATTTTAGTATCTGGCCCTGGCTGGTGTAGATTCAGTGTATTGAACAGGGGCTGGGAAACAAATGGTCTCCAGTTGGATTGCCTGCCAGTCAGGACACATGCCTGGGTTGCTGGCCAGGTCCCCACTAGGGGGAGTGCCAGAGGCAACCACACATTGATGTTTCTCCCTCTTACTCCTTCCCTTTCCCTCTCCCTAAAAATAAATTTTAAAAATCTTTAAAAAAATTTTTAAGCATCTATACATAAAGTTTTATTGGTACTCAGCCTCCCTAATTCTCTTATGTGTTATCTGTGGCTGCTTTTACACCACAACCACCTAGTTGAGTAGGTAGAACTGAGGAGTTGCAGCAAAGATCATAGAGTCCACACGACTGAAAACAGTTCCTCTCTGGGCTAACCCTTGTTAAAAAGTGATGTTACAGAAGTAAAACTAAGGCCAAGAGGGAAGATCATATTTCTACCAGTGCCTGTAAATGCACTTGTCCAAAGCCACTCTTCGAAGAGATTGTGGCTGCCCACCACGCAGAACAAGTTAATTCATTCAATTATTGACTATGCATTTATTAAGTGCCTGCTTGCTGTAGATAGTTGGTTCTGTGGCTGTATGGGACTGGAAAATTTGTTGACTAAGTCAATGAAAAAAAGTGAACTTTAAGATGCATAAGACATCGTTCTACTACAGGGACTGACAAAGTTCCACTACACAGGCTTCAAAGTCCAATCAGAGGGACAAATATGTAAAGAAATTCATGCTGTATGGAATGAGAAGTATAGTAGAAAAGTGGACAAAATACAGCAGAATAACAGGAAGGAAAGTTGTGATTTATTGGGAAAGGAGGTTCACAAGGGAGACACGAGTTTTTTGACAAACTGTAAATCAGAGGTGTCAAACTCATTTTCACCGGGGGCCACATCAGCCTCACAGTTGCCTTCAAAGGGCCAAAATAATTTTAGGACTGTATAAATGTAACTACCCCTTAACTGTTAAGGAGTTGTAATTACATTCGGCCCTTTGAAGGCAACCGCAAGGCCAATGTGCCCCCCGCCCCGCCCCCTGTGAAAGTGAGTTTGACACTTGTGCTGTATGACTAGAGAATGGCTGTGGGGTGCAGCCAAGGCTAAAGGTGGAATAGCTAATCACATGGCCTTGTTTGTCATGCTGAGTCTGAACTTTAACTGTAAGGCCAAGGGATCTTAAGCAAAAAGTGAATAATGTAAGTTGTTCATTAGAATACTCACTTTGGATGGTTGGACAGTCAGGCAAAAACATGGGTAGCACACAGCACTGCTCTGGTGTAAGCACGCAGCTAGATGCTCAATAAATGGTAATAACAGTGGTAGTAGTCATTGTCGTTATTAATATAGGTAACCTCTGTCCCAGGAATCCTCTTTCTACCTGTACTAGAATTCCAAAGCCCTCACCAAGATTTTTGTGAATTCTTAGAAGGTTTATAATCTCATAGTCCCCTCTGGCTTTAAAGTCCTACTGCTACGAGAATAATTCTTTTTACAGATTTATGCACACTCTCCCCATGAAGCATGCTAATTTTCTTCTCTGATGCATTACACCAAACATAAAATTCACAGGGTCCCCAACTCAGATTTGGGAGAGTCAGGGAATGTTCCCAAGAGAAAGTAAAGTATAAGCTAAGGCTTGAAAGATGAGTGGAAGTTGTTTAGGCAAACAGAGGTGAAAAGGGAGGAATGTGTTCCTAGCAGATGGAATAGGAGAGAAGGAAAGAGATGAGGACTTCCAGCCAAGATGGAGGCATAGGTAGACACACTGTGCTTCCTCACACAACCAAAAGATGAACAACAACAATTTAAAAAACAGAGAACAACCAGAACTGATAGAAAACCCAACTGTATGGAAGTCCAACAACCAAGGAGTTAAAGAAGACACATTCATCCAGACAGGTAGGAAGGGTGGGGTCAGGCAGCCAAGGCAAAGAGGACTCACTGCAAGGTGGTGGCTGGAGGACCCCAACAGGCAAGGCAGCAGCAGGAGGATCGGGTGAGGCAGCGGATTGGGGACTGAACCTTCCCATGTTCGCATGTAGATAAACCAGAAGAAACAACTGGGAGGAAAGACAGACTGCACAACCCAGGGTTCCAGCCCGGGGAAATAAAGCCTGAAACCAATGACTGAAAACACCTGTGGGGGTTGAGGCATCCAGAAAAACTCTCGGCCTTACAGGCGAGTTGGTTGGAGAGATCCACAGGGTCCTAGAATATACACAAGCCCACCCAAATGGGAATCAGCACCAGAAGGGTCCAATTTGCTTGTGGGAAGTGGGCAAAGTGACTGAAATCTGACAGAGAGTAGAGCAAGTGCCAGTGTTCCCTCTCGGACCCTTTCCCCACATACAGTGTCACAACCCAGCAAAGTGTGTTACCCCACCCTGGTAAACACCTAAACATACCGCCCCTTACTAACACCAAACACCGCCCCTTACTAAACATAACAGGGGCGTCAAGACAAAAAAACATAGCCCAAATGAAAGAACAGATCAAAACTCCAGAAAACATACAACTAAGTGACAAAGAGATAGCCAACCTATCAGAGGCACAGTTGAAAACACTGGTAATTAGGATGCTCAGGAAATTGATCGAATTTGGTCATAAATTAGATGAAAAAATGAAGGTTATGCTAAGTGAAATAAAGGAAAATGTACAGGGAACCAATAGTGATGGGAAGGAAACTGGGACTCAAATCAACAGTGTGGACCAGAAGGAAGAAAGAAAGATCCAACCAGAAAAGAATGAAGAAACAAGAATTCAAAAAAATGAGGAAGGGCTTAGGAACCTCCAGGACATCTTTAAACATTCCAACATCCAAATTATAGGGGCACCAGAAGGGGAAAAGGAACAGCCACGAGTGGAAAACTTATTTGAACAAATAATAAAGGAGAACTTCCTCAATCTGGTAAAGGAAATAAACTTCTAGGAAGTCCATGAAGCTCAGAGAGTCCCAAAGAAGGCGAACCCAAGGAGGAACACATCAAGGCGCATCATAATTACATTACCCAGAATTAAAATTAAGGAGAGAATCCTAGAAGCAGCAAGAGAAAAGGAGAAAGTTACCTACAAAGGAGTTCCCATAAGATTGTCAGCTGATTTCTCAAAAGAGACCTTATAGGCAACTTCATTGTCCCAGAGGTTGCTTACACTACACTCATTTTTTAAATTCTTTTTTTCGTATTCTAATTTTTTCTTCCTTATTTTCCAAATCATTGATTTGATTGTTGGCTTCATTTAACGATCTACAGTTTTTCCCTATATATTGATATACACTAATTTATCTCAATTAGTGTATCCTTCATTTCTGACTGCATCTTTTTTATGTTGCTGAGGTCTTTACTAAGTCCCTTGAGCATCCTTATAAGCAGTGTTTGAACTCTGCATCTGATAGATTGCTTAGCTCCCTTTTGTTTAGCTCTTTTCCTGAAATTTCGATTTGTTCTTTCATTTGGGCCATGTTTCTTTGTCTCCTATCATTTTGCAGCCTTCTTGTGTTTGATTCTATGTATTAGGTAGAGCTGCTATGACTCCCTGTCTTGGTAGTGTGGCCTAATATAATAGGTGTCCTGTAGGATCCAGTGACACAGCCTCCCCTATCACCCAAGCTGGGTACTTGAGGTGTGGCCTTTGTGTGAGCTGAGTATACCCTCCTTTGTAGTTGAGCCTTGATTGGTGTTGGGAGATCAATGGGAGGGATTTACCCAGACCAGTCAGCTGCAAGGATTGGCAGTGACCACAGACTACCACCCTCTGCCCTCTGTGGAGGATTAGCTGCACAGGGACAGAGTGGAGGTGCTCTGATGTGGTCTGTAGCTGCCCACTGGGTGTGCAGGCTCTGAAGTTTCCCAGGTGGTGAAGACCAAGGTCAGCTCCAATCTGTGATTTCCTGGGGGCCACCTTGCCTGAGCTATAAAGCAATCTGATATGGCTGCTACTTGTGCTGGGTTTGAAGATTCCCAGGCAAAGCCAAGCTGTAAATCTAGGGTGGCTGCTGCTAGTGCAGGGTTGGGGCCACTTAGCAAGAGGTATGGGGATTGGGGGTTCACTGAGGGCTGTGGTTGCTCATGGGAAAGGATTTAGTAAGTTGTGATGCATGAGCTAAGACCCACCATTCTTATGGAAAAGCCACTGTCAACAGCAAAAGTTGGGTGGAGTAGAACCTTGGGGGACCTCCGGGGAAGAGCAAACAGCATTAGCCAGGTTGATAAAGTCTAGATATGGCACCAGCTGGCTGGTTCTATGGCTTTGTGAATGGAGGGTCAAAAAAGGGACAATGGCCTCTGCCCACCTTTCTGTCTGGGAGAAAGCTGTCCCCCCAGCTCTGACCTTGATGCCAGACACTTCAGTTTTTCCCTGTATACCACTGGTGCCTTTTAAGCTGCTACCCCACTGCTGGAGCTCAGAGGGAGTGACTCTGTGTGTGGGTTGTTTAAGAGGAACTCCTTGGGACTCCAGAAGTTTCTTTCATTGACTCAGTCCCTCCTGGTTTTTGCAGCCAGAAGTTATGTGGACTTGTCTTCCTGGCACTGGAACCCTGGGCTGGGGGCCCTGGTGTGGGTTTGGGACTCCTCATTCCTGAGATATCCCTCCCAAATTTTTAGCCACCACATGTGGATGTGGGACCAGCTGTTCTGCGTCCTCACCCCTCCTCCCAGTCTGGATAAATGTGATTTCTTTAATTCCGTAGTTGTCAGATTTCTAGTCAACTTGATTTCTGATGGTTCTCAGCGATGGTTGTTCTACAATTTAGTTGTAATTTTGATGTGGTAATATGACAAGGTAAGCTGTGTTTACCTATGCTGCTATCTTGGCTGGAAGTTTATCTATTTTTATTTTCTCTCCTTTCTTGAAACCAGAAAAGTTGGCAGTTGTGCTGCCTGTCACCTACCAAACCCAGTAAACAGAGACAGGGATTGAATCTTTATGGGTACTTCATTCAGATGGCCTGAGATCTGAGAAGACGGTGGGTTTGTAGCCTAACAGATGATCTCAAATCCCATTTTCAACCAACACTTTTTATAAGGAGAAGAAGAATGTAGGTAAGGTGGTTGGAGTACAATGGCTCAGATACCATCTTGATGGCTTACAGTCTTCCTGAGGCACAAAGCTGGGACTGCTTATGGCCTCCTGGAGTCAAGGTGGGTCATAACTTCAGTTTCTAAAACAATAGCTTTTTACATACATTGATTACTAAGCTTATTAGCTATTAACTGAAAGTAAACATTTTCCCACATTTGAGAACCTGTCATTCTTACATAAAAATTTTGTCTTTATATTTCACTGAAAATATACAGAAAACTAGGTCAAAATCACTTTTCACTGTGATATTACATTACCAATTTAATATACAGTTAGGTATTTTGTTGTGAATATGCTTTTTTTTTAAGATTTTATTTATTTATCTTTGAGGGGAAGGGAAGGAGAGAGGGAGAAAAACAGCAATTTTGTATGGTTGCCTTTCGTGCGTCCCCTACTGGGAACTGGCCTGCAGGGAACCAGCCTGCAACCCCGGTCTGTGCCCTGACTGGGAATCCAACTGCGATTGTCTGGTTCACAGGCCTGTGCTCAATCCACTGAGCTACACCAGCCAGGGCCTGGATATGCTTTTAATTTTGTTTTTTTCTTGTATATTTTTTGAACATGTTAAACATCATGAGTTAACTGTTAAAACTTCACTACAAAGAAAGTTCTCATTGTCATCCTTATCCCTTCCTGCCCTTTATGGCTAACTATGTTTTAATGTCTAGTGTAGCCTTCCAGAGTTTTTTCTTTTTTTAATTCTCACTCGAGGATACATTTATTGATTAGAGAGAAGGGGGTAGAGAGACAGACAGACAGACAGACACACAGAGAGAGAAACATGGATGTGAAAACAAAACATCCATATCTGTTGTCCCACCCTGGATCCTGGTCTATAGGATGACCCTCCAACCAACCAAGCCACACTGGCACAATGGCCAGGGCCTGAGGGTTTTTTTTTTTAATGCAAAAGTAAATATATGTATACCCCTGCCCCCCACACACATATACACTCACTTCCCTTCCTTTACCATACTTTGCTTGTGTTTTTTAAGTTAACCATATACCCTGGAAGTTAATGTAAAACAGTACTTCATAATCGTCCTCATGTTTTATAAGGCTGTGCGCTCACCTATAAGCGTTCCATGGTTTTATGTAACTCACTGGACAAATCTTTTGAAGTGTGGCAGATGGTCAATCTACTTGTTGGAATCAGATTGAGGTCAAACCTAGATCCACCAATTTCTGAAACTTTCATTTTGAGCCAGCCATCTACTGTTTTTGTATCTGTTTTTCTCATCTGTAAAATAAGGATGTTGAAAAAGTAACACACAATTCATTAGCATTTATAAGCATACAGCAATTAATACACTTACAGCACTTATGACAATTTATGGCGCATAGAAAACCCTCAACTGGGACGGGTGGGAATATTGCTTTTTAGCAATTTCGAGGGAATGTCAGAGAAAATCAAGTGGCGACACAGAGTGCTTCCAGGGCCTTGTAAAATAGAAAGCATGAGTATACAGGACTCCCTGGAGTAAGTCCGACTGGAGTCACGGAGGGTCGAGGGCAGCGATGAGAATGACTCAGTGATGCACTCGGGACAAGGTAAGCACATTTCCAACCAAACACAGGGAAGGACGCTCTCGTCCTTCTGTGTAGGGCAAAACGGAGTTCAGGGTCCTGCCCTCCGTCAGCCTACACGGTTTGGGACTGCAGCCGGCAGACACAGCCAGCCGCAGGGCTCACAGGGACAGCCGCACCCGCCACGCGCGCTGCGCCCCGGAAACAGGGGATTGCTGCAGACGTAGCAGGTCGACCACCGCAGGGCTCAAGGGAAGGGGCGGAGCGCACGAGGGAAGGGGCGGGGCGCACGAGGGAAGGGGCGGGGCTGCGGCGGTGGCGCCAAAAAGCTAACATGGCTCCAGAGCGATTGAGGAGCCGGGTGCTCTCTGCTTTCAAGCTTCGCGGCTTACTGCTCCGGGGGTAAGTGAGATGGGTAGTTTGCGGGACCAGAGAGGAGAGCCAGGGCCAAGCCACCGCAAGGGGCAGCGGGACTCCCCGCGTACTGGGAGCGGTTTGACTTTAAGTGACAGAGAGCCTTAAAAAGTTCCAAGAAGCTAAGTGCTCTTGGCTGTGGTCAGGTTGAGATACCTTCCTAGGTTTCTCTGACGCTGGCACGGGGTCGGAAAGCTTCACTCAGGCGGGACGAGGCTTCCCTCTTGCAGGCACCAAACTGAGCCTGAGAAGTGGCGATCTGTGTGGCAGCAGCGGTTTACTAGCACAGTGACTTTGGCCCCTGTCAGACCGTGAAGTCTGCCTCCGCAAAATGGGAATCAGAGCAGCGCTGCAGAGCGTGGTCACTGAGACGTCAAAGGAGAGACCTGGGAAAGCCCATATGCAGTCAGTAACTGTCAAATTATATTGTTGCAGAAGTTGTAGGCTCTGCCAACCTTTCTAAGTTTGGACCAGGAATTCCTGGAGAGTAAAAAGTGGGTAGGTTTGATGCATGTTCCTAGGTCTCCTCCTGGGTCATTTCTTTTTCTGTTTTCTTTTTCTTCCCCCCACTCCCTCCCTGCCCCCCACTCCCTCCCTCCCCCTTTCCTCCCTTCTTTCATTCCTTCTCTTACAACTTCTCTGATAGGTTTCCTGGCCATACCTGTGTTTTCTAGGACCTACAGAATGAACCTTTCCAAGATTTTTATTAAATCCGCTTTAAAAGAAAAAGAATACAGTATTTACATCTTTGAATGCCTGCCAGATGGGATATACTTTCCTGTAGCAGGTTTTCATTACTCTAGTGTGTGAAGGGTTTTTTCGGTTTTTTTGTTTGTTTTGTAGTGATGAGTTTTATGGGACTTTCAACTTTGCCTTTGGGTTAGTAGTTAACAAGGGCAAGAATGGATATATTCTGGGAGAAAATAATGAATTTTACTCACTTGATCCTTGACATTTTGAAAATATAAGCAATTGGTCAATTTTTCTTTCCTTTCACTTAGAATTTGACCTAATATTAAGCTATCATTCATTAATTAATTGTGAGAAATACACTGAAATCTATTAGCTGAAAAGGGCTGTGCTAGAATAAGACAGTAGAAGAGAGTAAGACACTATGGAGCTTGGGAGGCAGACAGTGCATTAGTTATTTATTGCTGCATATCAAACTCCCAAAACGTACTAGTTTAAAACAGCACATACTTAATATTCTCTCACATTTCCCATCAGTCAGTAATAAGCAGGCTTAGCTGGGTGCTTAGCTTCCAGATCTCTCTCAAGGCTAAGTTGAAGTTGGGGTCATCTCCAATGTCAGTAGGGTAGGATTCACTTCCAAGCTTTTCGGTCCTTGGTAATATTGAGTTCCTCCAGGATTGTTGGGCCCAGGGCCTCAGTCCTTGCAGGCTGTTGGTCGGAGGTCACCCTTACTTCCTTACTATTCAGGCTCCTCAAACATGGCAGCTTGTTTTATCAAACCCGGCAAGAGAGTCTGCTCACAAGATGAAAGTCAGTCTTTTGTAGCCTAATCACGGAAGTGACATCTTGTCACTTGTAGAATTTTACTTTTAAAATTACAGTATAATGCAGTAAAATATTCTCTCACTTTTGCTATATGCTGTCAGTGAGGCAAGCCACTAGGTACAGCCTGCACTCGAGGATCGCACGTGGGTGTGAACCAGGATGCATGGAATATTAGAGGTCGTCTTAGAAGTCTTTATCTACCCTGGATAGTAAATCATTCACAATTATTTAACTTCAATTGTGAAAAGTATTCAAGGAAAAAGTGCTAGTATAATGTATTCTTGGGTGTATAAATAGCTCTAAAGTCAAGGAAGGGCTCTATTGAAGATTGATTTGAGCTGACTGTTAAAGGATGAGCAGGATTTAACTAGGTAAAGAAAAGTAGGGAGAAATGGCCATTTTAAGACCCTGAGTCAAGAGAGCACCAGAAAAATCAGAGACACTGGATGAGTCTAAAGAGACATGGTGGGGCCACATCCTGTATAGCTTTATGGGCTTTGGTCTATTCTAAGAGCTGTCCCAAGATTCATCCAAAATGCATGTGACTTTAGGGGCTCAACATCAAATACTTATGGGCCACCTTCAGTGTGCTTAGCACTCTGCCAAGGGATGACACTGTTCCATTTCTCAAGGAGTATCATCTATTGATACAATAAATTGGAGATATGTGATACCCACACATGAAACAATAAGCAACCTGAGATATAGAACAATTGTGTAATATTGATGTAAAGTGTAAAGTTGTGTGATACATACAGAATGGCATGTAATCAGCTAATTGTTTAGTACTCATTTTGAGCACAACTGGTATTTAAATTAGGGAATCGTGTAGTAATTTTTTTTTAAATTTCAGCTTTATTGAGGTTATTTTGTTGTTGGAGAGATTCATGTAATTTAATATGAGTGTTGCTTAAGTGTCTGTTATGTTCAGGACATTGAAGCAGAGGTAGTTCTGCCTTGAATGTAAGGTAATGAATTGCACGAGGCTAATGTAATGTGTCAGATCTAAGGTATATACAAGTGAGACTTAACAGTTTCAAGAAGGAAGGGGAGATTGCAGCAGGTAGGGCTGGGATAGGAAGGCTTCTTAAAAGAAGAATGTGATTTGGGGCTTAAGAACAGTTATGTTGACAGGGCACAGAAGGGAGAACTTGTTCAGTACCAGAAAGGTGGGTACTGCTTTCAGGCAGGAGTGAATGGATCTTAATTTCAATGCTAGATTGATGAGTGTTTGCCAGTTTTTGTCATAAAACTTTTAGCCTTAATTACCAAATCACCTGCCTCCTCTTTTCTCACTATCTCTTATCAGCGAAGCTATAAAATACCTCACAGAAGCTCTTCAGTCTATCAGTGAAGTAGAATTTGAAGATGCACTCGAAAAAATCATCGATGCAGTTGAAAAGCAACCCTGTAAGTAACATTCTGATAGCTCTTAAATTGTTAATATACTTCTACAGCCTCAATTAGACTTATAGATTGATTTTTTATATATTTTATTGATTACGCTATTACAGTTGTCCCATTCCCCTCCACCCTGCACACTCCCTCCCACCCACATTCCCCCCTTTAGTTCATATCCATGTGTCACAAGTTCTTTAGCTTCTACATTTCCCATACTATTCTTGCCCCCCCCCATCTATTTTCTACCTACCGTCTATGCTACTTATTCTCTGTACCTTTTCCCCCCCCTCCCCCTTCCACTCCCCTGTTGCTAACCCTCCATGTGATCTCCATTTCTGTTCCTGTTCTAGTTGTTTGCCTTAGTTTGTTTTTGTTTTTGTTAGGTGTGGTTGTTAATACTTGTGAGTTTGCTGTCATTTTACTGTGCATGTTTTTTATCTTCTTTTTCTTAGATAAGTCGCTTTAACATTTCATATAATAAGAGCTGGGTGATGATGAACGCCTTTAACTTGACCTTATCCTAGAAGCACTTTATCTGCCCTTCCATTCTAAATGAAAGCTTTGCTGGATAGAGCAATCTTGGTTGTAGGTCTTTGGATTTCATGACTTGGAATATTTCTTTCCAGCCCCTTCTTGTCTGTAAGGTCTCTTTTGAGAAATCAGCTGACAGTCTGATGGGAATTCCTTCGTAGGTAACTGCCTCCTTATCTCTTGCTGCTTCTAGGATTCTCTCCTTAATTTTAATCTTGGGTAATGAGATTATGATGTTCCTTGGTGTGTTCCTCCTTGGGTCCAACTTCTTTGGGACTCTCTGAGCTTCCTGGACTTCCTGGAAGTCTATTTCCTGTACCAAATTGGGAAAGTTCTCCTTTATTATTTATTCAAATAAGTTTTCCACTTGTCACTCTTCCTCTTCTCCTTCTGGTACCCCTATAATTTGGAAGTTGGAGCATTTAAAGATGTCCTGGAGGTTCCTAAGTCTCTCATTTTTTTGAATTCTTATTTCTTCATTCTTTTCTGTTTGGTTGTTTCTTCCTTCCTTCTGGTCCACTTCATTGATTTGAGTCTCAGTTTCCTTCCCATCACTATTGTTTCCCTGTGCATTTTCCTTTTTTTCACTCAGTGTAGCCCTCATTTTTTTCATCTAATTTGCAACCAAATTCAACCAATTCTGTGAGCATCCTGATCACCAGTGCTTTGAACTGTGCATCTGATAGGTTGGCTATCTCTTCATCACTTAGTTGTAGTTTTTCTGGAGTTTTGATCTGTTCTTTTATTTGGGCCATGTTTTTTTGTCTTGTCATGCTTGTTACCTATGAGGTGCAGAGCCTTAGGTGTTCACCAGGCCGGCGTAACCCACTTTGCTGGGTTGTGATGCTGTGTGTGGGGGAGGGGTCCAAGAGGGAACAATGGTGCTTACTCCACTCTCCATAGGATTTCAGTTCCTTCCACCACTTCCCCCAAGCAAACTGGGCTTTTCTCATGCTGATTCCCATTTGGGTGGGCTTGTGTACATTCTAGGACCCTGTGGGTCTCTCCAATGAACTCTCCTATGAGGCTGGGGGTCTCTCCCGGTACTTCAGTCCCCACAGGTGTTTTCAATCGGTGTTTTGAGGCTGTGTTTCCCCACACTGGGACTCTGGGTTGCGGGGTCTGTCTTGCCAATTTTGTCTGGTTTATCTGTGTGTGATTGTGGGACCACCCAATCAGCCAGTGGCCATGTGCACCATGCCCAGCTTCCCAATTGCCACTTCGCTGGGTTTGCCTGTTGCCACCCTGAGCCCAGGGTCTGCTAGCTGCTGCCTGCACGCCCAGGGTCTCTCTGCTGCCATCTTGCCCTCCAGTGTGACCCTTTTTTTCATGACCCCTCTCCACCTGGCTCCGCTCCTCCTACTGGTCTGGATGAATGTGTCTATTTTAACTCCTTGGTTGTCAAACTTCCATACAGTTCAATTTTCTGTCAGTTCTGGTTGTTATTTTGTTTCTAAATTGTTGTCCTCATTTCGGTTGTGCAAGAAGACACAGTGTGTCTACCTACGCTTCCATCTTGGCCGGAAGTCAGACTTATAGATTTAAATGGAAGTTGAGGATTCAGTATTTTTAAAAGATTTATTTGTTTGTTTATTTTTAGAGAGATGGGAAGGGAGGGAGAAAGAAAGGGAGAGAAACATCAATTGGTTGCCTCTGGCAAATACCCTGACCTGGAATCGAACTGCAACCGTTCTCTTTGCGGGATGACGCCCAACCAGCCAAACCCCACTGGTCAGAGTGATGATTCAGTATTAAGGTGTCCAGCCTTATGGGACATACCCCTGGTAACACACCTTCCCAAGGGGTAACTTCTTGTTCTTTTGGAACCTCAGAGACCCTTATACAGTTCTCCCCCCTCATGGAGCTGTCACCACCACATTTCTGTGCTTACCTTCTGATTTTGATCTGGTCCTTCATATTCACACTTGTCTTGCTGCGCATGCCTACAACTTTGTCTTACTTAACTTAGGTGCTCCTAAAAGGTGGAGTAAGGGAGCAGGACTGACTCCCTTCTTGCTTCAGCCTTTCTTCAGGGATCTTTTTAAGGCCCTTTTGCCACAATTTTGAGCCTACAAAGCAGGAATGCTCTTCCACCAAAAAAACAACCTCCCACCCCCCCAAAAAAAAACCCAGTCTACTCTTTCTGGAGCACTAAAGGTGAGAAGTGGGTGCAGCTTGCTTTCATATGATGGATAGATGTTGATTTCTTCAATTATATAGAAAGAAATCTGTTCTATGATATAGGAAAATTTCTATTATATCTCATGTTCACTTCTGAAGGCAGAATTTTAAATATAACTTTGTTTTCAAAAGTTTTTTTATAGTTGAAAACCTAGAAAATGATTAGATTTAGAAAGTGAGTATTTGTAAAATTAAGATGGCACATGATATTTTGCCTGAGAACATACCAAAGTGGTTCAGGGTGCCCAGTCTGGAATCAGACTTGCATTTGTGTTGCTCTCCAATCTTTCTGGCTATGCTCTTGGTCAGGTTGTTCAGCCTCTCAAAGTTGCACTTTCCCCATCTGTAGGATATGGGCATATGAACATCAGTCATAGAATGTCTCTCTAATGGGAAGTGCTTGTAAAGTACTGAGCTTGGTGCCACGCACACATTTACTAAGGGCTTAATAGGTGGTAGCTGTTACTGTTACTATTGTTACTGTCATGGCTACTGAAACAGCACATGTGATAAAAAAGTTATACTAATGTAAACTTATTATAAAAAAGTTATACTAATTTAAACTTATTAAACCTAAGAGCTTACAACTTTATTAAACAATAACTAGGACAGGAGGGCATTTGACTGTATATTAAGGTACTGCAAGTATATTTGAGTGTAGAAAATTAAGGTATTTGAAGTATGGCTTTGGTAATGTTCTAATAGTATTTTTCCTCCTAAAAACTCACTAATAAGAACTTCCAGGTGTGTCTTCAGATTATTTGTAAGAAAAAAGCTATCTGTGGGAAGAACTAATTTTTTACACTTGTTTTCAAAATTTGACTTTGAAATTCTCTCTTCAGTGCCATCTAACATGATCGAACGATGCGCAGTGGAAGCAGCAGTCCAGGAGTGCAGTCAGTTGGTGGATGAAACCATGTATGTGGAAAAAATAAACTCCCCCCCCCCCATGTTGGAGGTGTTACTGAGTGCTTATTTTAAATTATTTCCAGGGGGAAATTAATTAGTGGTCAACATTGCTGTAGTGGTTATATCTTAGTGTTTCCTTTAAAGTGATAGCCTCCATTATAAACCTCATTATCAGTTGACTCCTCTGTACTATTTTCTGCTAGGATTTGAGATAATCGTGTAGTTTGTACCGTGACTGCTTTTTACCTCTTACCCAGCATTATATTCTGTAGGTTATAAATGAATTGAATATTCAGAAGTATAATTGACTTTTGCTCTAAGGAAAGTGCTGAACCCAGAGGAGCTCAGAGGCTTAACTTGGGTCATGTGGTGAATGGCAAATGAGGTAGAACCTCAGTTTTATGACTTTCCCCTATTTGTGCTGTTAGAGCTTAGGAGTTAACATGCCAGTCATTTTTCTGGGTTTTATTTCTCTGAGTGTTCCCCTTTCTTTCCTCCTTTGCAAATATAAAAGTTCCTTTATAGTTGAAAATGTACAAAATTAGTATTTATAAAATTAAGATGGCACACGGTATTTTGCTTCTTTGAAAATCCACAGAGTTTAACTGGGAAAATATCTTTCCTATTCAGGGAAATGTAAATGATTGAAAGGATTCATTACTATCATTTTGGTCAGTAGTTTTAGTTCCCTGTCAGAACTAAGAGCTGCTAAAACAATAGAGAAAGTGTGGAGTTTTAACTTTATTGTTGGAAACAAGGTATTTAAGATACCAGAGTACAGTGATATACCCTTGAAGCCATCAATAAAAATTTTAAATGATTGTATCAAAATGTAAAGATGATAATCATAAAATAGGCATTAAAGTTCCCAGTTGTTTTTGTCTAGCTGTCGATATTTATTTATATGTTCCAGTCGGCCAGTGTAGAGGTCCCGTAGGTACTGAATGGTAAACAGTCTTTACAACTTCAGTTGTCAGAAAGTCACAGTATATCAGGAGAGAGGCCCTCATTTGTATAGATGAAGAAGTGCCACAATGCGTTCAATAACTTGCCAGGATTGATCCACTAGAAAATGGCAGAGCTGTGCATGCATATGCCAGGCTTTCTTCAAGTCGGGGATTCTCTGCTCCTCTCTGCTTAGTGCTACCACCAGGGTAGCGGGAATGTTTTTGACCATTTTCAGTTTTGGAGATAAACATATAATTTTATGGAAGGTTTTTTTTTTTTTTGGTTAGAATATTTATGCTAGTGCTGTGAGTTTTTTTAAACCTCTTTCAAACATGGTTATGTTATTAACAGTATCTGAAAGTAAAATGATTTGTTCATTTTCCTTCTTTGACTGTAAGTGTTTAGGATGTTACTAAAATTTGGGGGGTTCTTTTTCTATTTCATACCTTTTTCTGGGACATTTTTGCATAATATTTTGGAATAAAAAATTGTCAAAAATGAATCATCATTTAATAATATTCTTCAGAAAGTACTACATATGGGGAGAGATTTTATTCAAATATGACTTTTTATATCTAGATGTTCTTTTTCAACACATGACATTCCTCATTAGAAATTAACTTGACTATTTTTGTTTGCTTGGAATATCGGCAATGCTTTCTTGTGTTTAGGGAGGAAAATGCACAAGGTAAACCTTTGACTCCCATATATTTTTTTAGATATTATTTATTTTATTTTTAGACAGAGAGGAGGGGAGGGAAAAAGGGAGGGAGAAAGAAAGAGAGAAACATCAATGTGTGGCTGCCTCTCATGTGTCCTGGCCTGCAAGCCAGGCATGTGCCCTGACTGGGAATTGAACCAGCAACCCTGTAGTTCACAGGCTGGCACTCAACTCACTGAGCCACACCAGCCAGGGCCATATTATTTTTGACAGAATAAGAAATTGTGTATGCAACCTGTAAAAATAGCATGCATGTGTGACATGAGATTATAATGCAAGTTTTTCATCTAGAATACTTATGTTTTGTTAAATCAGATCTATGTTTTTGGGCATGTTTTTCAGAGAACATATTTTCAATATCATAGGAGCATTTGATATTCCACGCTTTGTGTACAGTTCAGAAAGAAAAAAATTTCTTCCGTAAGTATTTCATCTATTGATTTTAAGCTAATTTCCAAGTACACATATTTCTCAGAAGGTATATACTCTCATATTTCGTTTTTATCCTACCTTTATGTATTCTGATAGTCATAAATAGGCATTCCTTTTTTTCTAGTCTATTAATGACCAACCACCCTGCACCAAATTTATTTGGAACAGCAAGAGATAAAGCAGAACTGTTTCGTGAACGATACACCATTTTGCACCAGGTAAGTTGTGGGGGAGGGGAGAAAGAGACCATTTCCGCTTAGGTAAGACTTGAGGATAATTAAAGGATGGACTTTTGTAGTCTAAAGTTTGTCATTCAATAGACTGTTTCTGGGCTCCCTCTGTTTAAGAGCCCAATGTAAGGGATATAGAAATAAAAAGATATTTTCCCCTTAGCAATCAGGATGATAAAAATAGTAGCTAACATTTATTACATGCTTTTGTTATGCCAAGCATTGTTTATCACTTTATGGACATTATTTACCTTATTTAATCATCATAATCTCAATGTAAATATACATGCCACTGTTCCCATTTTACAGGTGAGGAAACTGAGATCTAGAGAAGTTTAGTAACTTGCCCAAAGATCATATCTAGTAAGTAGAGACAGGGTTTTAATCCAGTCTGTCTGAGTCTGGAGCCCAACCTTTGCCTTCTACTTTAGACTTCTTTCAGGCAGCTATTGTCTATGAGTTAAAGACATTTGCACGAATAAAATATAAAGTAGAATTGTATACATGCTCCACAAGAGATACTAACATTCATTCAATGGAAAAATCAGGGAAGTCTTCAAGGAAATGACGGCACTTGATGTGGGCACTGGTTGCTTTGCTCTTGTGGCAGTAGGGAATATGTGGTGTGAACACAGGCACAGCAAAAGGAAAAAGTGCACTCTGTTCAGGACATAATGAACAATCAGTCCACTTTGTGTGGAGAGGAAGGCTCATGAAGAGGAGCATTATGGGATAACTTGGAAAGGCAAGTGGAAGCCAAACTGTAGGTGTGCCTTAGATGGCATTCTTGAGAGTTGGGCCTCTGTTCTTTTGGTACAAGGAGCTTTAGAATATCAGAAAGACTCAGTTGAAGCTGGGGGTTTTTTAGGCTTTTTCTACCAGAAGATTTTTTAGGGTTAGAGCATGAGAGAAGACTCAAAAGAGTCTGTGGTATTAGTCCTGGCATAAATGATAGCCAGGAGGAAGGATATGGCAAGTGCAGCAGAGAAGGGAACAGCACCGGGCCGGTGGAAGCCATAGTTCATGGTGACTGGCTGGATGTGAAGGAGAAGGGGGAGAGGGAAGACTCAAAGATGGTTAGGGTTTTGAAACTGAAAGAGTACGATAAAATGTTAACAAATAGGAACAAGAGAATGTTTGAGGAAGATGATGACAGGTTCTGTTCAGAACATTTGAGTTAAGTTCATAGTAGGCTATCAGGTAAAAGGTTTGTCTGGACCAAAGAAATCCATCTGGGTAGAGAGAAATTTAGGGTGCATCTGCCTGCAGTGATAGATGGACCTATTCAGAGGCGGGATCCTGAGAGGAAGATGCAATAGAAAAGGGAAGAGAGTAGAATTTGGGGACCAGGCTAGGATGGTGTTACATGGCAGAAACAAAAAGGTTCAAGGAGGAGAGGACTGACAACAGGCATAGACAGTGAAAAGGCTGAAGAGAATGAGCACCAGCATGTCTGTTCTGTCCTTCCTTCGCCTGCATAATGCTGCCAGGCTGACCTTCCTGAAATGGAGCTGTGATCATGGCACGACTTTGCACAGAATTCTTCCCAGGAGATCTACTGCCTATTGAATTAAATGGAAATTATACTTAATATTTGAGATGTCACACAATTTTGGCCTAATCTCTACTTTTCCTCTAATCATACCATACTAGAGCCAATACTGAAGTTTGGAATTATGGTTTGTTTTTTCCATTGTTCTGTGACTTTGCTCAGACCTATTTACTCTTTAGACAGCTCTTCCCTTTTATCTCTGTTGTTGAAACCCTCCTAATTCTGGGCGGCTGTTCTCGAATTCCTCTTCTTTTCTGAGACCCTTCTTGATCTCCAGTTTGTTGCAATTTCTTCCTGTTCGAACCACTGACTACTTACTAGTTCCCCTACGCAGCTTCCTGGCGCTGGCCCTGCCTCCCATCGGCATTTATCCCTGTTATCAACTGCAGACTCCTCGTTTGTTTCCGCTGCCCCATTGGGTGCAGTGCTTTTCAGACGGGATGCTTGGTAAATACCACATTGGTTTTAAAGTCTATTATATTATTTTGAGTGTGTCACTTAACCCCCTGAGCCTCATTTCTTCTCATCTTTGAAATAAAAGGGTTACATTTTATTTTAGTCCATTCATATTTTCATCACAATTGTCTTCCTGAAAGAAATCTGATTTTATTGTTATTCTACTTCAAAATTGTTGTTTTCAGACTTCTGGCCAAGGTGGGGCATAGGTGGAAATACTATACTTCCTCACAGAACCAAATTTAAGGACCAACAAAAATTTAGAAACAAAAACACAACCAAAACAGACAAAATTGAACTGTACTGAAGTTCGACAACAACGAACCATCCAGACTGGTAAGAGGGGTGGAGAGACTCCCAGCCTCACAGGAGAGTTCGTTGGAAGGACCCATAGGGTCCTAGAACGTACACAAGCCCACCCACCCAGGAGCCAGCACCAGAGGGCCCAATTTGCTTATGGGAAGAGACAGAGGGGACAGAAATCCAAGAGAGCATGGAACAAGTGCCATTGTTCCCTCTCGGACCACACCACCACATACAGCATCACAACCCAGCTACTGGGCTGCCCGGCCCTGGTGAACACCTAAGCAAAAATGGGCAACAAGACAGACCACACAACCCAGGGCCCCAGGGCAAGGAAATAAAGCCTAAAAGCACCGACTGAAAAGGTGCCGGCTTGTGCAAAATGGAAGAGGGGACTGAAATCTGAGAGAGCGTGGTACAAGCGCCATTGTGCCCTCTCTGACCCCACTCCCATATACAGCATCACAACCCAGTGTCATGGGTTGTCCCATGCTGGTGAACACCTAAGGCTCTGCCCCTCATACATAACAGGTGCAACCTGACCAAAAATGACTCAATCAGAAGAACAAATTAAAGCCCCAGAGCCAATACTTTTAAGCGACCAAAAGATAGCCAACCTATCAGATACACAGTTCAAACCACTGGTGATCAGGATGCTCACAGAACTGGTTGATTTTGGTTGCAAATTCGATGAAAAAATGAAGGCTACACTAAGTGAAATGAAGGAAAATGCACAGGGAAACAATAGTGATGGAAAGAAATCTGGGAGTCAAATCAGTGGAGTGGACCAGAAGGAAGAAAGAAACAACCAAACAGAAAAGAATGAAGAAACAAGAACTCAGAAAAATGAGGAAAGGCTTAGGAACCTCCAGGACATCTTTAAACGCTCCAACATCTGAATTACAAGAGGTACCGGAAGGGGAAAAGGAAGAGTAACAAGTGGAAAATTTATTTAAACAAATAATACAGGAGAACATCCCCAATCTGGCAAAGGAAACAGACTTCCAGAAAGTCCAGGAAGCTGAGAGTCCCAAAGAAGTTGGACCCAAAGAGGAACACACCAAGGCACATCATAATTATATTACCCAAGATTAAAATTAAGGAGAGAATTCTAGAAGTAGAAAGAGATAAGGGGACAGTCACCTACAAAGGAGTTCCCATCAGACTGTCAGCTGATTTCTCAAAAGACACCTTACAGGCAAGAAGGAACTGGAACGAAGTATTCCAAGTCCTGAAAGGCAAGGACCTACATCCAAGATTGCTCTATCCGGCAAAGCTATCATTTAGAATGGAAGGGCAGATAAAGTGCTTCTCAGAGAAGATCAAGTTAAAGGACTTCATCATCACCAAGCCCTTATTATAGGAAATGTTAAAGGACTTATCTAAGAAAAATAAGTTAAAAAATATGAACACTGAATGGACAGCTAACTCAGTTATTAATAACCACACCTAAGACAAAAGCAAACTAACTGTACTCCTAAAACAGCAGCGAAGCCACAGAAATGGAGATCACATGGAAGGTTAGCAACAAGGGAGTGGGAGGAGAAGGGGGGAGAAGTACAGAGAATACGTAGCATAGACAATGGGGAGAAAATAGGGGAGGGCAAGAGTAGTGTGGGCAATGCAGAAGCTAAAGAACTTACGACACATGGACATGAACTAAAGGGAATGTGGGTGGGAGGGGGTGTGCAGGGTGGAGGTGAATGAAGGGGGGAATGGGACAACTGTAACAGCATAATCAATAAAATATGTTTAAAAAATATTTGTTTTCCATTGTCTGTAAGGCAAACTTCTTTGCCTGGCATGCAGTCTGTGCTGTCAGGGTTTTTTTATTGGAGGTTACAGAAACTCAAATTGACTGGGACAGGAAAAAGTCTGGAGGTCCACCATGGGTTGACCCAGGTGCCCACACAAAATCATGAGGCATCTACCTCTTTCTATGTCCCAGCAACTTTAAAATTCATTTTACTTTCTAACAAGTTCTGAGGTGACAGAGATGGCCATGAGTAACACTAGCAACCGTTTTTTATTGGCTCAGCTCGAGGCCCTTGCTCAGTCCTGAACCAATCACTGACCAAAGGAGTACCTTGATTGATTAGGCCATGGTGGCCCGTCTATAGAAGGGGGAAAGGGCAGCAACTCTACCTAAACTGCATGGACACACAGCAGAGCAGGGAGGGTTTTCCAAACAGAGGCTCCAGCTTATCTCTTGCCTTGTCTGACATACTGCCTCACCTCATGTTGTAACGGTTCCTAAATACTCCTTTACTCTTAAAACTCTTTCATGTGACACATCCCTTCCTTTGCCCAAAGTGTCTTGCCTTAGCCTCCTTTTGTTTCCTACTAGCAAAGTCTTTTTTATCTTAGAATCTGGTTAAATGGCCCCTTCGGCCAAGGCTCCTTTTTATTTTGTATTGTGACCTCTAGGCACTCTCTCTCACTGGCCCCCATGCTATGAGGATGACAGCTTGGTTTGTTGTCGCCATGTCTGCACGCCAGAGTGTGCTGCTGCCAGGTACACAGGAGACTTAAAATGTTTTAAATAATTTCTTTTTTATATTTTAAATTACATTATCTAGATTTCTACATTCAGTTATGTGGATTTTCAAAGTTTAGAATAGATAATGGAGACATTAAGTTTAAGGACCGTGTTTTGTCAGGGTACTATTTTAATGAATCCTAGTTTTAAATGTCTGCTTCGGTAATTCATGGGAACCTTTCTTTCTTACAGAGGACGCACAGACATGAACTGTTTACTCCTCCAGTGATAGGTTCTCACCCTGATGAAAGCAGAAGCAAATTCCAGGTGAGAACATTGTCCTGGTTATTTAGGGGGTATAAGTGTACAAGTTTAATATTTATTGCTTATTCTGATTTATTGAATTGTAAATGAAGATGAACCACTAGTAACTGTTTAACTAGCTAACTGATCTGTGCCTGTCTACTGTTGATAAAGTCCATGTCCTAAGTCCTGGGTCCTACAAACCTCTAGTAAAAGCAACAATTTCCTTCTCTGGGGCAGGCCCTGCAGCTGTGGTAACCCCAGATAGTCTCCGGCCACAGGACAGATCCCTAGTTCTCCTGGTCCCTTTGTTATATACTATACTGGCTTTCTGTCCAACCCTCAACATTGCCCTTCACCCTCACTCTTACTCCAAAATACTGGTCCTTGTCCAGCCCATCCCTCTAATGATCACCACACACTTGTTCAACTACAATGGACCATATCAGTTGGAGTGATAACTTTATATGGGTACTAAAGAAACAACATTCATCGAATGAATGAGAGAGTCCGGACAGGCCACAGGGTTGTGGGGACCCAAGGAGCAGAGGTGAGAGGGATAATTTCTTCCATGTGTGTGCCTTCCATTTTTATACTCTTATACCTCGGAAAGTGATGATCAACCAGCACTGTCGCTTTTGTTCTAGCAACACACCTAATCACTGTCAGTCCATCTGTGGCTCTGCTCTCTTCTCCAGCACACAGAACCCACTGGGGGACAGTCCTCAGCTACTTGTGTCGGGGCCCCACCATTTCTGCAAGGTTCCAAATAGGTTCTAAAGAGGCCCAGTCTCTTCTAAGGTTCAAATTCTCCACCAAGTTAGATCAGAAATCATGATGATGAGTAGTCTGATAGATTCTGAAATAATAATACCAGATAATGCCCAAATTAATGTTTGATGACACCATAAGGACAAGACATAGTATTTGACAGTTTTTGCTTTTAACTTTTACTAAGAAAAAAATATAGTATATTTTGGAAACTGATATTACCGATTTTTCTCATACACACACATACAAGGTTTCCTATGGCAACTCAAATACCCATAGTATGGAAGCAATATTTCTCTTCTCCTCTTTGCCAAAGTAACTTTAAGACTTAATTAAGTATTATATTCTTTTCAATCTTTCCAAGCTGTTTAACTTTGTATCCCTGATGGTACCTTCCCTACTTGAACTGCCACTTATAATATCTATATGGCGATCTCACTCTATGGGCTGCAGAAATGGTGTCCTTGGAAATCCTTAATGAAGTTTTGTACTCCTGTGTTGCTTGCTTGCTTCATTGATTGGTTTTATGTGAATTTCAATATTTTCCTGTCTTTAAATTGTATTTTTATTCTCTTAATTGTCTTTTTTAAGAACCTAAGTTTTTAATTTGTTGAAGTCCAACTAACAGTTTTTTTTAATTGGATAATATTTTTGGCATTGTTTTTAAGAAATCTTTGCCTAACCCAGTTTTTAGGATACAGATCTAGTATTTATTTTTTCATATTTATCCTTAAGTATTTCATTTTGTAAAAAAACTATTTTAAAAGTACATTAAACTCCTGTGTTGTTTTAGGTTCATGTTTTTATTTTTATTTTTTAAAAAGATTATTTATTTATTTTTAGAGAGGGGACGGGAGGGAGGAAAAGAGAGGGAGAGAAGCATCAATGTGTGGTTGCTTCTTGCATGTCCCCCACGGGGGACCTGGCCCAAAACCCAGGGATATGCCCTGGCAGGGAATTGAACCAGCGACCCTCTGTTTGCAGGCAGGTGCTCAATCCACTGATCCACACCAGCCAGGGCTAGGTTCATGTTTTTAAAGAGGAACTCCAATATGAAATTTAACAGTTATTATTTTGGGATGATGGGATTACATATGCCTTTATTCTCTATATTTAAAATTTCTCTCCTTTGTTAAACATCTATTCTTTGTAATACATACCATTATGTAATAAAGAAGAAAGAAGGTCTATCTGGTAATTTCTGTAAAAATGAAAAATTATATACCCATTCATCCAGCGGTTGTTTAGCTTTTTGTAAGTTGAAATTATATTTTCTAAGTTTTATTTGATTTTCTACTATAAAGTAGGTATAAATACAGAAATGTACACTCAAAATTAATTATTAAAAGATTATTTTCTTAAGAGAATATATATATATATATTTTAATTTTTATACCTTGAGAGAGAGAAAGAGAAACAAGGATTTGTTGTTCTACTTATTGTTACATTCATTGGTGGAGTCTTGTATGTGCCCTGAGCAAGCATTGAACCCACAACCTTAGCATATCAAGATGATGCTCTAACCAACTGAGCTACCCAGCCAGGGCCAGAATATATATTTTTAATCTTTAAGGATTTATTTTGTTTTATTTTAGCTTAAAACAATAGAAACCCTATTGGGCAGTACAACGAAAATTGGAGATGTAATTGTTCTTGGGATGATAACACAGTTAAAAGAGGTAAGTTAAACTTAATAAGCATCAACTTTTATGTGCACCCTTTAGAATGATGAAATGTCAGTTACATATAGCATTTCTACAGAGAATAGAGGAGCGTAGTCATAACTGAAAGCTCTTACCTCAATTATCAAGTAACATTTCCATCTGTGTATGCTTCCCTGGTAGACATCAGGAAAGAGTTTCTTACACTGGCCACCAGATTCCAATAATCTGAAATTAGTCCCCTATTGACCTCTGGGTTGAGCTGAGCATACTGAATTTCTGAGAAAGCAAAGCTTCAGACCACATCCTGGTCCCTCGGAGACACTGTTGACTCTCTTAGGTGAAGGCTCTTATTGCAGCCAGGAGGTGTCTTTCATGCCATCTCCTGATCTTCAGTGGTTATTCTTTAGGTACCTAGGCATCTCAATTAAGTGATTAGTCTGAAGTAACCAGGCTAATAAATGGAAAAGCCTGGACTAGGAATTGTTGAGTTTTGAGGTACACCGTACTTTCTGCTATATTGTTTTGTCAAAATCATCAGTGTTTTAATTATTTAAACACAGTATTCATTTTTACATAATAGTGTAGATATGACTTTTATTTTGTTTTTAGGGAAAATTTTTTCTGGAGGATCCAACGGGAACAGTACAACTGGATCTTAGTAAAGCTATATCCTTCACTTTTATTTTTTAAAATCTATGTCTTTTTAAATCTGTGAATTACAGAAATTGATTATATGTCACTCTCAAATTTAGCTGTTTGGTTTCCTAATGTAACTTTCATGTGGTGGTGGTGTCGGAATTTAGAGACATAGGAAATTTTTTTCCTCAACCGTGTGTACCAGTTTCACAGTGGTTTATATACAGAGTCATGCTTTGTCTTAGCAGAAGGTAAGTCAGTCTACTTTCCTCTGTCCTCACCATTCTCCAGTAAAACCATTTCCACATTGGTTAAAGTATGTTAATATGGTATAACTGGGAGAGCATTCATTATGAGAGCGTACTTTCAACAACTTTAAATAAGTCTCAGACTGCTAATTGGCACAGGTTTCTTTTTGGGTTGATGAAAATATTCTGAAATCAGTGATGTTGTTTCTACAACTTGTTATATATTTAAAAACCACTGAATTATATACTTTTAAAGGTGGATTGTATGGTATGTGAATTATATCTTAATAAAGTTGAAAACAGATTTTAGATAGGGTCATAAAATGAAACATTTCCTAATCCATGTACCTTATCTCTTTACTGACACAAGTATTGTGAATAAAATGAAAAGTTTCAATTCTGAATCTATTTCTATTTCATGTTTTTTAATTTTTTTAAAAAATAGAACTGAGATTGTCTCTGGATCTAAAGTTGTTCTCTAGCGCAGTGGGAATGACCCCTTCTGTAGTCAGTTGACAGGGGATGAGATGATAGCCTGGCTTCACTGCTGTGTGTTTTATACTTTTGTCCTTTCAAACGAGAAGGAGAATTGAACAAATGAAAGTGACTTTTTTACTTACGTTTTTTCAGGTTGGTTTGAAGATCAAGTGTTTCACGTCAATGCCTTTGGATTTCCACCCACTGAGCCCTCTAGTACTACTAGGTACAAATATGTTTGACTTAAACCCTGCAGCAATGTTGTAATACTGGCAGTAATGAATGTAAGGTAGTATATATACCATGTCTCAGTTATTACAAGGCCTTAAACTTGGTGGCAAAATGCAAAGAGCAGTGGAAAATTGGAGTAAGAATGGGTATTATATGTAACTGAAAACTACTGGATTGACCCCAGGTAGTTGCAAAAGCATCTCTGTACTTTTATCTTTAACTGGGAAAGAATTCCAATTGACCTGTATTACTTGGATGTAAGGTCGATGAGATAAGAGCTAGGAAAAGACTTAGGAAAAATTAATTGCCGTGTTAATATAAAGTTCTTATTTTTGTATTCAACTAATGAGTGAAAGTTAAAAGAGGCAGATTCTGTAGCTCTTTAATATAAATGAAAGTATCATAATATTAGAAATTTCCAAGAGGGCCTTCTCTGAGAGGAGTGAGTTCCTGTCACTTTAACTAACTGAGCAGAGACTGAATGGTGGAATAAAAATGGTAGCTGGTAGGCTATGGGTTGAATTTAGTCTACAGATTCTCTCTCTCTTTTTCTCTCCCCTTCCTCTCTCTCTCTCCCTTCCTCCTTCCCTCCCTTCCTTCCCCTTTGCGGTGTGAAAATACATTTTGAGTTAGTTCCAACATTTAGAAATAGGAGATTTCTCATAAAACTCTATATTTCTGAGTTCTCTCAAGCCATTGATCTGGTGACATGGTGCCTGAATTCTCACCTGGCTACAACCCTACTGCAGTGACCACCTATTTGGGGCAGGTTATGTGTGTGCAACCTAGCTCATATCTAGTCAGCCCCAGTTGGCAGCTGCTCCGATATCTGTGTTTCCTTCCTGAAGCCTATATGCATTTGAGTTTGCTCCTCCGAGAAATGAAAGTTCCTTTCTAACTTGAGATTCTATTGTGAAGGTAAAGATTTCAACACATGTAAGGATTGAGATGTTAGTTCTGCATACCTGTATCAGTTCCGGTGCAGAGGTCGGGTTTCCTGCCTGGGGGTCATGGGCAGGCAACCTTTATGGTGCAGCTCCTCTTCCTTTGAAGCAATTTGGGGACAGTGCTGGTCACACTAAGGAGAACACAAGCCTTCATCAAGCCAGCTCGCTTTTAAGTGAATGTTTTCAATGCTAGTTTGTGGCTTTTTACTACATGGTAGGTCTTCTTTGAAATATATTTCAATCAAAATTGTTCTCTTAGTGTTTTAGATTGAAAATTACTACTCGGGAATGAGAGGTATAGTTGAGGAAGCTGGCAAAGAATATTACCATTTGGCCCTGGCTGGTGTAGCTCAGTGGATTGAGCGCAGGCCTGTGAGCCACACAATCGCGGTTCGATTCCCATCCAGGGCACATGCCTGGGTTGCAGGCCAGTTCCCAGCAGGGGGACTCACGAGAGGCAACCATACATTAGTGTTTCTCTCCTTCTCTCCTTCCCTTCCTCTTTAAAGATAAATAAATAAAATCTTAAAAAAAAAAAAAGAATATTACCATTTGCTTCAATTTAGCAAAGAGATTGTCATTATGTCCCAAATATTTAATTTAAATTACGCCATTTTCTCTAAATTGAACTGTTTTGCGTGTGTTTAGTACACCAAAGACTGGTATGAGGTGTCATAAAGTACATTAAAATAAAATAATCGTTTTATTCCGTTAGAATTGTAAATTACTTTTCTCTTAAACTAACTTCCAAATAAAATTCAAAGGGCTGTATTCCAGTGGTAGTTAGTGGATTCAACAGCAGACATTTTATTAAGTAATTTAATGTGTAAAAATACTGTTTTAGGGATACAAATAAGTACACTTAAGCCTACAACATGATCCTATCCCAAAGGGATTCACACTAACCTAATGCCTTCTTCCCACTATTGGACAGTTTGTCGTATAATTTTTTGGAATACAGATTTGCCAGAACTGCACTGCTATCTTCATCAGACTTTCCCTGGTACAGGGCATGTGACTTGTGTTTTCTGAGTCCAAGGTGGTATTAGAATTTCTAGAATATTTCTTTTCAGATTTGACAACTTAGGAAAAAGGGTACCGTCAGGCCTCCATTTGCACCTTATGTCCCATGGACCACGGACAGCAGAGGTTAGCAGGGTCCTTCTGGGCTTTAATTATGAAGAATCAGTTTAATACGTATTTCTTTCTGTGATACTCTGGTTTATGCTTGGGTGTATATTTTACTTGAAGTCACCATACAATTGTATCGACTTACTGCATTCCTCTGTAACTGCAAGATTATTACTATAAGAGCATACCTTTGAAAATGCCAAATACTTTTGGTGGCAACAGTAACAGCTGCCATGTCTGAGTGCTCACAATGTACTAAGCCCTGAACCCTAAGAGTTAGTCCTAACATACCTCCATATTTTCACAATTCTAGGATGTAAGTTAGTCTTTGTAGAATTCCTTGATTCCTTAGAGCAAATGTTTAGAAGTGGAATTGTTTGGTCAAATGGCTAGCACCCTTTTTGAGAACTTTAATTGGATATTATTCAAACTGAGTACCCATTTCTCTTTCAACTACGTGGAAAACTATGATTTATTTTAGTATTTGCTTTTGTCAGTTTTGAAAGGCACAGACACAGCCTATTAAGAATTTTAATTACTACTCTGTATTGCTCCTTTTCTGATTTTAGAATATTTAAGTAAAGTTTGCTACAAATAATACATTTTCATGGTACTATATACATTGATGGAGAAAAAAATCTCATGAGATAGTAAGAAGGTTAATTTGTAAAATTACAAAAATATTTCCAATAGAATATAGAAGATAATCATTATGTTATAATTACGTAGGGCATACTATGGAAATATTAATTTTTTTGGAGGGCCTTCTAATACATCTGTGAAGACTTCTGCAAAACTTAAACAACTAGAAGATGGGAATGAAGATGCCATGTTTGTGTTTCTATCTGATGTTTGGTTGGACCGAGCAGAGGTGCTGGAAAAACTTCACACCATGTTTTCCGGTAGGTTTCATTTTTTTAAATTCCTTTTGAACTGTTGTGGAGATCATGTTTTAAAACTAAATTCTTTTAAAAATGTGGTTTTTTTTAAACAGTAACCTATTTTTCTAACAAATGTTAAATCAGCACTGAGATATTTTAAATGAGTTCATCTTTAAGACTTACATTTTTACATTTGAAAAATAACTGTATGTGTGTGTGTATTCATGGTATATAAAGTTAGTGTAAAAGTGGATAAGAGCTTGGGCTATGGATTTTGACAGAGCTGGGTTTAAGTTACAGCCTAACACCTGGGGCAGATTACTTAATCTTCCTCAGCTTCTAGGGATGCTCTGAGGCATAATCAACACGATGCAGGGCTAGGCACATACAGAATAAGTGCCGAATGGACCTATTATTATAATTACTTTAAAAAAATTTTTTTCCTAGTTAAGAAAAAGAAGTTTACTTAAAAAATATATTTATAATGATCAAGCATATGAGAAGATGCTCAATCATAAACTCAAACAATGCATTATTTTTACCTTTTATATTGGCAACTTTAAAAAGTAGTTTTTTTAAGTATATTTTATTAATTATGCTATTACAGTTGTCCCATTTTTTCCTCCTCCTTTATTGCCCTTTGCCCTGCAGCCCCTCCCACCAGCATTCCCCCGTTCCTTAGTTCATGTCTATGAGTCATACATGTAAGTTCTTTGGCTTCTCCATTTCCTATGCTATTCTTAACCTCCCCCTATTTTGTACCTACCATTTGTGCTTCTTATTCCCTGTACCTCTTCCCCCATTCTCTCCCACCCACTCCCAGCTGCTAACCTTCCATGTAATCTCCCTTTCTGTGACTCTGTTCCTGTTCTGGGTGTTTGCTTAGTTTTCGTTTCTGTTTTTTAGGTTCAGTTGTTGATAGTTGTGAGTTGTTATTTTACTGTTCATGTTTTTTATCTTCTTTTTCTTAAATAAGTCCCTTTAACATTTCATATAATAAGGGCTTGGTGATGATGAATTCCTTTAACTTGACCTTATCTGGGAAGCACTTTATCTGCCCTTCCATTCTAAATGAAAACTTAACTGGATAGCGCCATCTTGGATGTAGGTTCTTGCCTTTCATGACCTGGAATACTTTGTTACAGCCCCTTCTTGCCTGTAAGGTCTCTTTTGAGAAATCAGCTGATAGTCTGATGGGAACTCCTTTGTAGGTAACTCTCTGCTTTTCTCTCGCTATTTTTAAGATTCTCTCTTTATCTTTAGCCTTTGGCATTTTAATTGTGATGTGTCCCGGTGTGGGCCTCTTTGGGTCCAACTTGTTTGGGACTCTCTGTGCTTCCTGGACTTGTAAGTTTATTTTCTTCACCAAATTAGGGAAGTTTCTTTCATTATGTTTTCAAATAAATTTTCTTGCATTTCCTCTTTTAGCATCTCTGTGCTTCAGATGTTGGGATTTTTGGAGATGTCCCAGAGTCTTCTTATATACTCTCCTCATTTTTTGTTTGTTTGTTTGTTTTTGAATTGTTGTTTCTTTATTCTGTTCTGGTTGAATGTTTATTTCTTCCTTGTGTTCCAAATCATTGATTTGAATCCCGGCTTCCTTCCCTCCGCTGTTGGTACCCTGTAGATTTTTCTTTATTTCGTTTAGTATAGTCTTCTTTTCTTTCCTTGTTTTTGCAGTACTCAATGATTTCTCTGAAAGCATCCTGATCACCAGTGTTTTGAACTCTGCATCTGATAAGTTGACTATCTCTGTTTCACTTAGTTCTTTTTTTTCATTTTTTATTTATTTATATTTTTCTAGAGAGAGGTGAAGGGAAGGAGGAAGAGAGGGAGAGAAACATCCATTTGTTGTTGCCTCTTATGTGGCCCCCACTGGGGACCTGGCCTGCACGTGCAACCCAAGCATGTGCCCTGACTGGGAATCGAATCGGTGACTCTTTGGTTTGCATTCTTCACTCAATCCACTGAGCTACACCATCCAGGGCTGTTTTACTTAGTTCTTTTTCTGGGTTTTATTCTGTTCTTTCATTCGGGCTGTGTTTCTTTGTCTCCTTGAATTGGCAGCCTCCCTGTGTTTGTTTCAGTGTAGTAGGTAGAGGTGCTTTGACTCCCTGTCTTAGCACACCTGTTAAGTTGTAAGGGGCAGAGCATTAGGTATTCACCAGGGTAAGGTAACCCCCTTCAGTGCTTTGTGGTGCTATGTCAGTGGGAGAGGTCAAGAGGGGCCAATGCCGCTGTCTGGCCTCTGAAAGTTTGTTGGGCACTTGCCCTGTTTCCAGTCACTTCACCCACTTCCTGCACGGAACTGATGCCCTTCTAGCTGCTGCCCTGGTGATGACTCCCAGAGTGGGTGGGTTTGTGTACTTTCTACAACGATGTGGGCCCTTTAAATGGACACTCGTGAGAAACTGGGAATTTCTTCTGCCACCCCAACCCCCACTGATTTTTATAGCTAGAAGTTGTGAGGCTTTATCTTCTAGCGCTGGAACTCTGGGCTGTGCTGTCTGGCCTGGGGCATGGATCTCTTACTCCCCAGGGTATCCCTCTCAATTTTTACCCACCACATGTAATTGTGGGACCTCCCCACAATCCACCGTCAACTCTCCATGCATCTTTGTGCCTGTCCACACAGTACCGTGTCCTCATCACCCAGCTCCCTATCTCTGCCCTTCCTACACATCTGGGTGAATGTGACTTCTTTAAATCCTTGGCTGTTGGACTTGTATACATTTTGATTTTCTGGCATTTCTGGGTGTTTTTTGTTTTGAGGTTAGTTGTAAATCTTTTAGTGGTTGTGCATGTCTACCTACCCCTCCATCTTGACTGGAAGTCCAGCAATGATCATATTTATTCTCATATTTTTAGGTTATTCACCAGCCCCTCCAACCTGCTTTATTCTCTGTGGCAATTTTTCATCTGCACCATATGGAAAAAATCAAGTTCAAGCTTTGAAAGGTATTAAGGGACTATTGAATAAGTGTTTCTACAATTGTATAAACTAATAAGCAGTAATCTACCTTTTAATTTTATTCAAAAGATGTAAAGTTGTAACTAATGAAATATCATTTGATTTTATGTGTATTATTTGCAAATTAAATTTAATATTCCTTTAAAATTTTAGAATCCCTAAAAGCTTTGGCCGACATAATATGTGAATATCCCAATATTCACCAAAGGTAATGATTTCTACTGCTATATTTTTATTGAAACGATTGTGTTTTAAAAAACAAAAAATGAATCTCAAGTTCGATGTCAGTGATTATTAAGAAAGGAATAGAAGAAAATGTTGAAGAAATTAGTACAGCTAAGAGAGAAAATTTTCCTCACCTCATGATAATGTATGTAACACTGCATTAGATACTTAGAGTGAGAAGTATTAAAAGGATGAATGGCAATTTCAGATGTATTTTGAATTTTTTCATAATTTTACTCTAAGTCTAGAGCTGCATTCTTCAATAGGATAGTCACTGGCCACATGTGTCTTTTTAAATTTAAAGTTAAGTAAAATGTAAAATTCAGTTGCACTGGCCACAGGTCAAGCACTCAGTAGTTGAACAGCGCAGATATAGAACATTCCCATCATTGCAAAAGGTCTGCTGGACGGTGGCAGTCTACACACTTTTAGTAGTTCATTTATTAAAATGCATGAAATTTAAAAAATCTCTTCCTAAAGGCAATAAGTTGTTTTTAGGAAATTGGATAGAATTACAAGATTTTAAAAAAATGAATTATATTGAATTTTACAGTAGTCGTTTTGTGTTTGTACCTGGTCCAGAGGATCCTGGATTTGGTTCCATCTTACCAAGGTGAGTTTTTTTCAGATTCTTATGCCAATAGAAAAAATTTCATAAAATTTAAAAATATACACTATATTACATAAATTGTTTTTATAGGCCTCCACTTGCTGAAAGCATTACTAATGAATTCAAAAAAAGAGTGCCATTTTCGGTTTTTACTACTAATCCTTGCAGGTAAATGTTATTTTTTTATTTTTTTTTAAATATATTTTTATTGATTATGCCATTACAGTTGTCCCATTCCTCCCCATTCCCCCCATTCCCCCCATTCCCCTCCACCCTGCACACCCCTCCTCCATCATCCCCCCTTTAGTTTATGTTCATGTGTCACAAGTTCTTTAGACTCTATATTTCCCCTACTATTCTTGCCCTCCCCCTTATGTATTTTCTACCTACCATCTGTGCTACTTATTCTCTGTACCTTCTCCCCCCTTCTCCTTCTCCCACTCCCCTGTTGCTAACCCTCCATGTGATCTCCATTTCTATGGTTCTGCTCCTGATCTAGCTGTCCTCTTAGTTTGCTTTTGTTTTAGGTGTGGTTCTTAATAACTGTGAGTTTGCTGTCCTTTCACTGTTCATATTTTTTATCTTCTTTTTCTTAGGTAAGTCCCTTTAACATTTCATATAATAAGGGCTTGGTGATGATGAACTCCTTGAATTTGACCTTACCTGGGAAGCACTTTATCTGTCCTTCCATTCTAAATGAAACCTTTGCTGGATAGAGCAATCTTGGATGTAGGTCCTTGTCTTTCATGACTTGGAATACTTCTTTCCAGCCCCTTCTTGCCTGTAAGGTCTCTTTTGAGAAATCCGCTGACAGTCTGATGGGAACTCCTCTGTAGGTGACTGTCCCCTTATCTCTTGCTGCTTCTAGGATTCTCTCCTTCATTTTAATCTTGGCTAATGTAATTATGATGTGCCTTGGTGTGTTCCTTCTTGGATCCAACTTCTTTGGGACTCTCAGCTTCCTGGATTTCCTGGAGGTCTATTTCCTTTGCCAGATTGGAGAGGTTCTCCTTCATTATTTGTCCAAATAACTTTTCCCTTGTTGCTCTTCCTCTTCTCCTTCTGGTACCCCTATAATTCAGATGTTGGAATGTTTAAAGATGTCCTGGAGGTTCCTAAGCCTCTCCTCATTTTTTTGAATTCTTGATTCATCATTCTTTTCTGTTTGGTCATTTTTTCCTTCCTTCTGGTCCACTCCCTTGATTTGAGTCCCAGTTTCCTTTCCATCACTATTGGTTTCCTGTGCATTTCCCTTCATTTCAATTAGTTTAGTCTTCATATGTTCCTCTAATTTGTGGGTATAATCAACCAGTTCTGTGAGCATCCTGATCACCAGTGTTTTGAACTGTGCATCTGAAAGTTTGGGTATTTCTTCATCACTTAGATTTATCTGCTCTGGGGCTCTGAGTTGTTCTTGAGCCATGTTTTGATCTGTTCCTGCCTGTTGCATATGAGGAGCGGAGCCTTAGTTGTTCAGCAGGGCGGGGCCACCCAGGTTGCTGGTTTGTGATGCTGTGTGTGGGGGCGTGGTCAGAGAGGGACAATAGAGGTTCCCTCTGTTGCTTCCTGCCGCTGGGGCCTGCTGGTCCGTCTCACTGCTCATTCCTTCACCATTTTACCTGTGCACGAATGTGTGACCACCATCAGCCCTCAGTGGGTCCACCTGCTTCTCCATACCTGGGATCCGCCCATGGCTGCTGGCGTACCTGGGTCGCACACCTGGGTCGCGCACCTGGGTCGTGCGCCTGGGTAAGTCTGGTGAATCTTTCCTGCCTGACCCCGCTCTGCTGCTGGCTCTGCCCCTCTTACCAGTTTGGCTGAAGGGTTCGTTGTTGTCAGACTTCTGTGTAGTTCAATTGTCTGTGGTTTTGCTGCGTTTTTGTTGCTAAAACTTTGTTGTTTTTAAACTTAGTTGTGCGAGAAGGTACAGTGCTTTCACCTACACCTCCATCTTGGTGGAAGTCTGTTTTTCTTTCATTTAAAAATTAATTCTTAAAATTTGTCTCTGGATTTTTACTGTTAGGAGATAAATATGAAATTTATATTTATTTCACCTTTTTCAAAACTTTGAAAATACTTTAACTATGCTTAAATAATTCACTAATAATGAATTTAGAAGCTTGACTAATAGAGGCTTTAGATATTTTCAAGTGGGGCCAGGTAGCACAGTTGGTTAGGGCATAATCCCCATGCCCTAGGTTCTGGGTTCTATCTCTGGTCAGGGCACATGCAAGAATCAACCAATGAATACATAACTAAGTGGAACAACAAATCCAGGTCTCTCTCTACCTCTCTCTCTTCCCCGCCTTCCCTTCTTCTCTCTAAAATCAATTAATTAAAAAAGTTTAAAAATAAAATAGATATTTTTATTACACATCCCTTAAGAAAAGTGACAGCAGAATGAAAAGATTACACATTTGCTGTATGTGCTGCTTAATGTGATCATAGGCTCTCCTGAGGGTATACACCCTCAGTCCTTGCTTCTTTTTTATGCCCCCATTTATTCCTGCTATGACCTTATCCTGCCCCATGGCTTTAAATACCATGTATGTTTGACAACTGCCACATTTATATATCCAGCTTGAACCTTCTCCCAGACTTTAGCCTCACATATCCAGTTGCCTATTCATCATTTTCCATTGGGTGTCTAGTAGACAACTCCTGACCAAACCTCTGGTCTTCCTCCTCCCCTGTCAACCCCCAACCTGGTCTGTAGCCTTCTTCTTCAGAGTTCATAGGCTCTTTATCCTTTTAGTCACTCAGGCCCAGAACTTTGAGGTTTCTCTCACATGCATTTTTTCAGGAAGTCCTTCAAGACTTTTAAGGAAGACTTCAAAATATATGTAGAATCTGGCTACCTCTATGTCTGTGACCCTCTATCTTCTTCTAGCCTGGGTTACTGTGACAGTCGTTTGGTTGGTCTCTAGCTTTTACAGCTGCCCTTCTGTAGTTTATTCTTAATACTATGTCCGAGTGATCCTTTGAAAAGTAAGGCCCTTATGATCCTGAAAGATGGGACCCCCCTCACGTCAGTCACTAACATCCGATATCCTTGCAATGGAAGTCAGAGCCCTGCATGATATGCCTCCCGTGTCCTCTCTGCTCTCTACTCCTACTCTTCCTCCTCATTCAGTCCAGTCACTACTACAGCTTTTTCTTCCTGTTCCTCAGATGTGCCAGGCATGCTCCGTCCTGGAGCCTCTGCTCTACCTGTTCCCTCCGCCTGCAGTGTTCTTCCTCTGTCTGCCTGTCTCACCTCCTCCAAGTCTGTCCTCAGATCAAACTTCATCATGAGCCCTACCTGTTCTGATCATTCGCTTTCATACTCCAGCCTTCTAGACCTTCTCTTCCCACAGATGGTCCTAGTGAACCTTTTTATTTTTCCCATACTCGTAACCATCTTCCCACATACTATATAATTACCATGTATATTGTTTATTTTCTCTGACCAGCCTTCTCTCATTAGAATGTAAACTTCATGAGGGCTGGGATCTTTTTGTTTTGATTGCTCATTCCTAGAGTGCCGAACACATATGAAGAGCCCAATGAATTACTAATGAATGAATGGAAAATTCTGATTGAATTTTTGCTGCGGTCAACAATGGAAAGTGGGAATGGTTTGGTATTATAAAATATTTTGCCTTTTAAATTACCTCATTTTTTCTGATGAAGTCAAATTCAACTATTGTTTGTATTTCAGAATTCAGTATTGTACACAAGAAATTATTGTGTTTCGGGAAGACTTAGTGAATAAAATGTGCAGAAACTGTGTCCGTTTTCCTAGTAGTAATTTGGATATTCCTAGTCATGTAAGTTCAGAGTTTTCTTTATGAAACTATTTTACATGTTGTATTACATAAAATTTTAAGCTACTTGATTATTTCCTCTCCTATGTATATTATGGTTCAAAATAACTTAAACATACTTTTGTCAGTAATATTTGATACTATGTAAGTGTTTCTCATCTCTCACTGAAATATCCCCTAATGTGTGGAGGAAAACCCAGAACAAGCAGGAAATTTCATTGAAGTTTCTTGTTAAGCTTTTAAATTCATAAATATTATATTTTAAAATATATTTGTTTTAATAAAACATTCATGTTTATTAAATATTTCTTGTGCTATGTCTACATCAGGAAGATGTGTAGTGTTTACCTTGTAGCTTCAAGGTTCTAAGATATGTAATTACCAATACCTGGTTACATGTCCCCGTTTTCAGAAGTATGAACATAGATCATGCAGAGCATTTTCTCTATTTATTTTATAATATTTAAAGCTTACATAGGTTACATATCTATTCTTGGCATTACTCAAGCTATGGAATTATTTTTAGATGAACAGAATTTGTGTGAATTTATTATATAGCTGTAAGTATAGTTGCCCCATTATAAACATTGGGGAAGTAGCTTTTACAGAATATGGTATTAAATGAAAACTCATCAATTTTTCCTAAACTACAGCATAGTTAATCTCATTTCATACCTGTTTCCCAAACAGGTACAACTTTGCTCTGTGGTACAAAGTCGTCTTAATTGTTTCTCATATTTTCTAATTCCTTTTGGTAATTAATTTTTAACTTGAAATGATTTGTTAGCTGTTTTAACTTTTACAAATGAACTAAAGTTTGTTTTGTGTCATTCTTTTTAGTTTGTAAAGACTATCTTATCCCAAGGACACCTGACTCCTCTACCCCTCTATGTCTGCCCGGTGTACTGGGCTTATGATTTTGCTTTGAGAGTGTATCCTGTGCCTGATCTACTTGTCATCGCAGACAAATATGATCCTTTCACTTTGACCAATACCGAATGTCTCTGCATAAACCCAGTAAGAATGTAGTTATTATGTAGTCAGAGTTTGTCACGACTAGAGTGTTATTTTTTTAAATTTAAAATATGCATTTAATAAAATTACTGTAGGAGTAAAAATACTATTAATGGAACACTGAATTAATTTGATATATACAAAAAGTTCTTAAACTTTTAGTATGGCATGTGACTATAAAGTAATGTGACTTTTTCTTTAAATAAATAAATAAATAAATAAACCAAAGCTTATAAATCCAAATGAACATTCTCCCCCTTCAAAGTAACTTGCCTTGGGATTCCTTCTGGGAATATCTTGAAGACCCTGTATCCATTCTCTTTGAACATATTGATGCTACTTGTCCTTTGAGAAGGCTTTTGATTTTTAGAAATTGCCCAAGTCCCCCAAAATCTAAACCTGGTAAATGTGGAAATTCTTAATGGGACACATTTTAAAGTTCATTTTTATCCATAAATTTGAAATTGCTTCAGAATCTTGAAGTTGCTTCTGAATTTCTACAGAAGTATGATTGACTTTTTAAAGTTAGGGAAGGAACACAGCATGAACATTGTTGTCAATGTCAAGGTGTCTTCACCAGAGGTTTTATACTCTGTGCTTCCTTGATTCTTGTGAATTTTAGACCTTAATACTTTTTTGCTTCATCTAGGTCATTTCTAGAAACATCCTGACTAACTATTGGTTGCTGCTTCTTCAAACACACACGTATTATGTCCAGCTTCCTCTAAGACAGGGTTTCTCAACCACAGAACCATTGACATTTTGGGCCCAACCTTTGTTGTGGAGCATTGTGCTGTGCATTGTAAGATGTTTAGCAGAATCGTTGGCTTCCACCCACTGGATGAGAGTAGCAGCCCCCAACTGTAACAATCAAGAATGTCTGAGGGTAGTTGACAAATGTGCCCTGGGGGACAAAATTGTCCTCGGTTGAAAACTACTCTAAGGATGAACATAGTCAACTGATTTGATTTTATTTGAAATTTGTGACCTCATTTTTGTAGACTCTATTCACATTCCAATATTCTTTCACAGTGAGGCTGTATCCATATTTAAACTAAACAGTTTGGGTATTCTCATAGTTAATTCTTTTTTTGAAAACATCTTATTTCTGATTTTTCCACCTTTTCATCTTGTAATGAGTAAAACCATTTCCTACACCATCATTACATCTTTTTACCTTATATACCTTTTGGACCCAAAACTTGCTTTTTACATTGCTTCATCCCTTCTTGATACTTGTTTACATTAATGAATGCCTGCAATGAATGAGGCATTGTATTAGTGCTGGGGACATGCAGACATGGGACAGAGTCTCTGCTCTAGAATTTAGTAGTGGACACAGTCGTATGTGTTCAGTGGCTTTGAGGACACATTGGAGGGTCATCAAACCCAGATTTTCACTGCAGAGAGGGCCAAGAGAGGCTTCTTAAAGATGTCTGTCTTATATGGATCTTTAGCATTGCACAGTACTACTTAGCTCTAACACTAAGTAGAGCCACTCCTACTTACATTTCTAATCATATCTGCTTGCACTGGTCTAGCCAGTTTGAAAGACTTGCATCAAATGGAGATATAGTAACACCTCTCTGAAAAGATCAAGAAAAAATCTGTCTCATCACTTTATAGTCACATCTTATAACTTTATTTTTAAAGTCATGACCAAGAAATTTGATTTTAAACATATGAATTCTTCTGTAAAAGTTGAGTTTATTTACAGGCCTTTTTCTCCCCAAAGGGCTCTTTTCCAAGAAGTGGATTTTCATTCAAAGTTTATTATCCTTCCAATAAGACAGTAGAAGATAGGTAAGTGTATCCACAGAAATGGGTAGAAGAAACTGTTTCATGGTACTATATTGCTAAAGATCATATGTTCTGTAGGTGTGTTGAGGTTTTTAAAAATGTTTGCGGTGACCCATTGCCAGTATTCTATGCTGAAGTTATTGTGGTCATGCTGTGTGACATGGAATTGTATGTACTTGATGGCATGTTTGTGATGAAATAGATCAAGCACTGTTTTCTGAGGGAAGAAATCTCAGACCAGCTCTGGAGGTGGGCTAGTTCTCTCACACGCTTACTCCTAATGGTTTTTGTATTCTGAGGGGTCAGCCCTGCCCTCCACATAGTTGAGTCTCAAAGCCTAGGTAATCTGCTTTAAATTGGCAGCAAAGAAGATGGAAGGGGCTGGGTGCAATCGTGGTAATGGGGAGGTCATGGAGGAAATAAGAGAATAATCACCAGGTGGGTTGTGGGTTTCAGAGGGTGATCTATAGATCACCTGCATCGGAATCCTCTAAGGTCCTTGTTAAAAATGTTAAGTTTCAGGATCCCACCCCAGATTTAGCAAATAGCTTGCTCTGTACTTCTACAGCCCATAATATGCATTTTGACACTATGTTCCTTGGATTCAGACATCCTAACATGCAATATCAGTTAATCAAAGATATTTTTAAAAGCTTCCACTACCTGTCAAGAATGAATAACCAGATAACTGCCCTCAATTTTCTTTTTAGAAAATACCTCGTCACTCGGACACAACCCAGTTGTCTCTTTTTTGGGGGGGGGGAGGGGGGGTAACTAAATTAATTAAAATAAAAATCAACACAATCACATGATAAAATTTTCAAGCAATGCCTAAAAGTGTACAATTCAAAAGAATAATACCTCTGCTTCCTAACCCTGAACCCATGATGAACAGTTTCTTGTATATATTTCTTGAAAAAACAATTATGCATTATTCTTGCTGCTCAATACTCAGGGAGGATTGAAGTCTATTCACTTTATGAGACAGTCTATTTTATTACTTTGATTATTTGACATATATTTGATTCTGGTGGGTTTTTTTTTAAAGATTTAATTTATTTATTTTTAGAGAGGGGAAGGGAGTGGGGAGAGAAAGAGAAGCATTAATGTGTGGTTGCCTCTTGAGCACCCCCTACTTGGGACCTGGCCCGCAACCTAGGCATGTGCCCTGACTGGGAATTGAACCAGCAACCCTTTGGTTCGCAGACTGGCACTCAGTCCACTGAGCCACACCGGCCAGGGTGATTCTTTTTTTTCTTTTTTTAATCTGCACCCAAAGATACATTTATTGATTTTAGAGAGAGAAGAAGGGAGAGAGCATAAACATCAATGTGAGAGAGATACATTGATTGGTTGCCTCCCATATACACCCCAACCAGGTACAGAACCCACAACCCAGGTATGTGTCCTGAGCAGGGATCGAAAATGCAACCTTTTGGTGCATGAGATGATGCTCCAATCAACTGAGTCACCTGGCATGGGCTGTCTGATTCTTAATATATTCCAGACATTGCTTAGTTTTTGGAATATAACGCCATAAAGGTTATATGAAGAGATACTCTCATAAAGGTCTTTAACCCATCAGCCTTACATGTGTTTAACTTTACCTAGCCCACTGTGAATTCAACAAAATAAAATAAGAATTGATTTGGGTCCTGGCTGGGTAGCCTAACTGGTTAATGTGTTGTCCTGATATGCCTAGGTTGTGGGTTCAATCCCAGTCAGGGTACATACAAGGAATCAACCAATGAATGCATAAATGAGTGGAACAACAAATTGGTCTCTCTCTCTCTCTCTCTTTCAAGTCAATGACTTAAAAAATGATTTGGAATGCCTTTAGGTAAGGGAAGCCATCTACTCCAGTCTCACCAGTTCTTGTTGTCAAGATACAGATGCCTCTGAGGGCATTTGATTTTGTGACCCCAGAATTAAGTTACCTCTGAGGGCTGTCTACCTGGAACACGTTTCTCCACCTTCTCACTGACTTACTGAACTCAGATTTGGTTTAAAACTTATCCTGCTATGAAAACCAGTGTTGAGATCTTTAAACAGGTCCCAGAACAAGAGAACTCTGCCTGTCCCAAGAAACTGTTTGGATTTATCTTAGGGAGCCTGTAAACCTTCTAACAGATTCCCTTCCCTTTAGCTGCTAGGAGCACTGCCAAATGCGCAGCCCGCCTCTGAAGCCGCAGAGCAATTACAAGCATAAAAGTTAGGTGCAGCTGTAGTGTCATCTCCTTTTCTGATCTGTATTTTCACCTTACCTGAGTTTCCTTATTTACTTTTACCGTTTTTTAACATTTATCTCTGTAAATCATTTTATGTCTGTTAATAAGTTGGGATATAAGCAAATAACCCACAGCAGGAAATTAACTGATTTATTATGACAGCACAAGACACTTTGGTTTCATTTCCTGTAATGTTCCCTGATTGCCCAGCAGAATTGTTTTGTGTTCTAAGAACTTTATACAGATTCCTCTGATAGTTCTTAACACTGTGTTGGAAGTTGCTTATGTGCCTGTCCCTCTTAACAGTTTCTAGCAAAGTAGTACTTGATTTGCAATTTGTGGAGTTGAAATAGTTGGTTCCTTTATCTTCTGTGGACTCTGATACTGAAAACCTTGCCATAATTTCCAAACTATCATTAGTATTGGTAATATGAGGAATCTTCTCAGGGCTGGGTCAAACAAGTTGATATATGTCTATTTTGGGGGAGAATGAAAAGTTTTCAAGATATAGTATAATAATTTTGTCTTCCTGCTACTTAGTTTCTCCTAAGAAGAAATCTTTGGGTGGAATATTTGTGAAATCATATTGTAGAGTTAGTTGGTCAGAATAAAAAATGGTAAAAACTTATAGAGGGTAATTTTAAAAGATTTCTTAAGACCTAACCTGCATATACCAGCAATTTTATGGCTAGGAATTTATCCTACAGGTATACTCTGACTTATGAATAAAAATGGGTACAACTGTTTTTACTGTAGTTTTTATACCAGTAAAACAAATGGTTTAAATGTATATGCTTATCAGGAGTTTTCTAATATATTTAGATTTTAAAGCATGAAATGATTAGTTACATTATAAACATAATATATTTATTAAATGATTGGAAAAAGGTATAGAATAGTGTTCATAGTATTCTACCACTTGTGTGGGGGTATGTGCTATAAAAACACATTAATGTATGTGATTAGACAATCTTTATAAGGATGTGCTTTATGAGGATATACAGTTGTTTCTAGGGAGCAGAGAGTGTGAGACTGGCGTATTTTTCCATCACCTTTTCAACTTGGAACTATATACATGTATTTTAAAAATCAATGAACTAAAACTAAATATTAAATGTATAATTTAGATTTCCAAAATGTTTCATTTTATGAATATTTTCTATTTTCAGCAAACTTCAAGGTTTTTGAAATTCTAGAAGACCATCTGAAGAAACAAAATTCATCAATATTTTGCTTAATTTTATATTTTATGTAATTTTCATATTGTTACAATAAAATTATGGTAAACTTTAGAATGTTTAATTTTGTATTTTGTGAAATATTGCTATTGTTATAATAAACAAGGTGGTATACTTTATACAATTTTATAGGGAAAATATTTTCTAATCTATTAAGAAAAATATGAAATGTATATAAAGATGTAATCTAGTTATACATTTGTACTTAAAAACTGAAATTTCATTATTTCTATACTAGTCATACGTTAAAGTTCATTTTAAGAAAAACATATTTAAATTTTCTGAATCATTATTTTAATCCAACTTAGGTTTTTAATCACTGCAAGAGTCCTAACAATATATTTGACGGTTTTCAACCTGTTTGAATTTCAAGTCACACAATTTATTCTAATGACAGGGAAAACCTTTGTTACAGGGTATCACTTTGATATTTGTTACATGATTATATTTTGGCACTGGAAATTTAAAAACATAGTCCCTGTGGTTTATACATTTAAAAGACATGTTTACTTTGAAGCAGCATCTTTTGCCATATTGGCTGTAATTACTCAACACCATTCTTTAAAAAAAAAAATTATTTATTTATTTATCTTTAGAGGGGAAGGGAAGGAGAGGGAGAGAAACATCAATGTGTGGTTGCCTCTCATGTGTCCCTGCTGGAAACCAGCCTGAAACCCAGGCATGTGCCCTGACTGGGAATCAACAGCAATCCTCAGGTTCACAGGCCTGCGCTCAATCCACTGAGCTACACCAGCCAGGGCTCAACATCATTCTTTTGCTTTTAGTTTATAGTGTTGCAGTAATGGCCCAGAAATGAATCCAAATGACAGGAAGTTGTTAGAGGTACAGGAGTATTTCAAATTGAGGAGTATCCTTAATATTAAAAGAGCCTAGCACGGAAGAAATTTCTTTCCATGAAAATTAGCTTTTGGGGGAAAGAATTATGATAAAAAAACAAAAATGACATATTAAAAAGAAAATTCCTTGAGAAAATTTAATGTGAATATTATAAACGAATTAGTGGTTAAGGATGAAGTGATAATTGAGATATGGATTGAGGATGGAAAATTTAGGAAGACTGTTAGAAGAGGCCTGATATTAGAAGAACAAGATTTAACTTTAATTTCAAATAGCCTGGGAAAATTGAAGTTAAAGATGAAATTAAAGCATAAGTTCAAAAGCTACTAGGCTGCTTGGAAAAATTTACAACTTATATTTTGAAAGCAGTAGTGAAATGGACGTGGCAAGGTTTTGGTCGTTATGAGAACCATGGGGCTAAATGTGAAACTTGATGGGTAGAAAGTTAGAAGTGGAAATTGGGTACAAAGTGTTCATTCATTTGATAAATAAGTACTTCCGTAAATAAAGATGAGCTTTTTGAGATCTTTTCAGGAACACCCGTAATGGGTAGAAAGACAAGGTGTTATTTAGGGGTTAGCAAGGTGAAGTGAAATGAAGCAAGGGAGTTAATCAAGAGCAGAGAAATTGCCAGAGGCAGGCAGTAAGTATTGGAATGAGGTAAGACAGGAACTAGAACCAGGTGTGGATTGGCATCATCCAGAAATGAAAAGGAAGCAGAGGTCTGAAAGGTGACGCAGTGGAGAAGCAGCACTGAAAGGATATCCTGGGCTTCTTTCTGCTTTGGGTCAAAACAGGTGGTGTGCTCCCTGACTCGGTGTTTAATCAGCTGATGCACGTCTGATCTTACTGCAGAAATCTGGGTACGAGGGTCTGCCATGTGACGGTGTGCGTCACAGCAGGGGCCAGGGAGATCACACAAGATGCGAATGGGTAAGATTTCTCTAAGAGAGAAAAGCAACACTTGATCCCCGAGTGGGGAAACCACAGGACACACCCGGGACTGCAGAAACCAGAGCGCCCAGTTGCTTGTCAGTAGGTCTCAGACTATCTGTTCTGGACCTCTAGTGCGTAGATTTGTGGAAGAATAAGGTCAAGCAGTTTGCACCAAGGGGTTAATACTCAGTCCATCTCCCTCGAAGGCATTCATATTTTAATAAAGATAGCCTTTCTTCAAGAGATGAATTTTAGTCAAAAGATCATTTGTTTGGGACATGGGAGCTTTTCAACACATTTTTTCCCCAAGGACCTGTTGGGAAAGGGACTACCACATAGTAAGAGATTTGGCAAAGTGGAGCATGGACAATTCTTAGGGAATCTATTGAAAACTACAGGCCCTCTCCCCACTCAGAAAAATCAGCATGAGCCTACCCCCACTTCTAGTTTCACAGTGTCAAAAGGCTCAGGAGCTCCGAAGGCTCTCAGCTTTCAGAGCCTTCATTCTCATTCCCAAAGTGGTGTGGTCTATTGTCATGTGTGTAGTGTGATGTTTTCCTGTTTGAAAATGCTATAAAGATGAAACCTGTCTGGAATTTTCAAGTTACAAAGGTAACAAAATAAGCTGAAACCAATCATTGGGTGTGTTTACTGACATGGTTATTTGGTACTGACACAGTAAAGAATTACACACCTGTAAGCCTATTAATGTACAGGGAAAGCTTATTAGTGTTGAATTCTAATGGGAGAGCAAAAGGGAGAGTGGCCAGAGGCTGGGTGACCAGCACCCAGATTGCCTGAGGGCCCCTGTGTGGCAAAAGAGCCAAAGAGAGCCAGCCCTTTGTTCTGAGTTCTGTAGCTGGCAGGGCGGAGGTGAAGTTACATATTGATTGACAGGTAAAAGTGGTGCCAACTTTCCCAGGGGGACATGACTACCCACATGTACCTATGTGTGGGGGTCTGTTAGCTTGAATCCTTATCTACCGCCAGATTCCATTTATTCATTTTGTATATGGGACTGAGGGCAGCCAGTTAACCAGTTGTTTATGGGTTTTTCTTTGGGCACTGTGGGCCTCTTCCCATTCCCCCTTCTAAGGCTTGCGATGAATATCCAGTCTGAAAGTTTTTCTTTTCCCAGCTAGTGGCAATGATACAGACTTTTGAGGGCTAATCCCCTCCTGCGCTATCATAGTTTTGCTCACTTGGAATGCCTGGCAGCCCCACCCAACTACTCATGACGACTGGGTCACTGAGACTTGTTTTCCTTTGCTTTTAGTCTCCTGTATTAAGTTCTTTGCTAGACTGCAATAGTGAGGGCCCTGACTTTACTCGCCCCCAGGTTGCTCATTCCTAGCTGTTATGTAACATTCCTCTCTGAAGTAATAGGAACTCAAATCTCTGGGGACTTTGGGCTCAGGACTGCTGGATCAATAGGTGAGACAGGTTTTCCTCCTCCTCCCTGCCTTGGTTTGCTGTTACCCTACCCAACATCAGGGTTGTAACAACAAAAATAGATCTCTCACATGCTTTAAAGGTTCAGAATTCACCTTTATGCCTCGAGGCTGTTTCAGAGTAATTCTAAGACCTAAATTGCAGGGTATTTTTAAACTTTTTACTAAACAAGTTCATAATAGTCCTGGCTGGTGTGGCTCAGTCGGTTAGAGCATTACGCCATAGACCGAAAGGTCATGGGTTCAATTCCTAGTCAGAGCATGTACCCAGGTTGTGGGTTCGATCCCTCAGTTGGGGCACTAGGCATGTATGAGAAGGTAATGAATCAATGTTTCTCCCGTTTTGTCTCTAAATGCAATGAAAAAAAAAATGTCCTCAGGTGAGGATTAAACAAGTTCATAACAGAAAAATTAATAAATACAAGTAGTCATAAAAAAGTTTGAAGGACCTGCAATTCTACCATCAGAGACTGTTATTACTTATGTATAGATCATTCCAAATGTCTCTTTATGCATATATTTTTCCTTCTCTTCAAGCAGACCCTTTAGCATCTATCCATGCAGCTCTTCTATGTCTTTTGACTGGAGCATTTAATCCATTTACGTTTAAGGTTATTGATAGGTACTTATTCATTGCTATTTTACTGCCTTTGTACCTGTGTTTCTGCCTCTTTTTTTCCTCTTATCAAAGGCAGACCCTTTTATTTTTCCTATAAATATATTTTGAGGGTCACACCATACATACCAAACTTGCCTTTTTCTTCATTCATCAAATAATTGAGTGCCTAATACAGGAGTTGGCAAAAGTAGGCTGACAGTTGTTCATATGGAAAAACACACAGGTTGTGATTACAACAGCTTTATTAATTCAAAAGAATGTCACAAAGGCACAGTGCATTCAAGTATAATCTCATAGTGCTCAAATTGCTGGCCATTATTCACACGTCCATGAGTCTACTTGCTACACTCAGGCACTTTAACACAGAGTTCTCTATAAGCCTACTCTTGCCCACCCCTGTATATTCTACATACTGAGGAATCCAGAAGAAAACCAGGAAGACAGGCCCTTGCTTTCACAATGCTTACCTTCAAATGGGGTGAGCCATACCCTAAAATAAGGAAGTACCAAGTATGAACTATGCTGAAAATGATGTGGGCAATTTTAGATGGGTCCTGAAGGTGGGAGTCACTAAGTTGACATTTAAGTTCTTGACTCCAGGGCCCGTGCACAGACTGCACAGGAACAGTGAATGTTCTGCCACTGAGGCTAAAGTGGAGAAAATCTGGTGGTACGGAGGTCAGGGATCAAGCATAATGGGCCTTGTGGACACAAGTAAGGAACTGGATTGAAGCCTACTAGGAGTTCAGCTCTGGCTTTAAATGTCAGTAAGGATACTCTGTGGAGAGGAGATCGTAAGAATGGAAGAGGTGAAGAGGAGACATCAGGAAGCTATTACATAAGTCTGCCAGGGAGAAGAGGGAGGCTCAGACCAGAAATACAAAGAAGTGGGTATTTTGGGAGAGTATACAGAGACAATAGGACTAGGTAACTGAATAGCAGTGCAGGGTGGGGGAAAGAGGAATCGAGGCTTACACGTAGGTTTTAAGCTTGAGCAGCTAAGTGGATGGAATTAACAGGTTTGATAGGAAAAAAATCAGGATTTCTATTTTGAGATGCCTATCATCAAACATCTAGGTGGAGGTATCTAGTAGGCAATGGCATGAATGTAGAGCTCAGTGGTCAGGTAGCACCAGAGATAAAATTTTGGAGTCACTGGTCTTGTTCCACAGGAGATCCATGAGGGCAAAAATGTTTTTAAAAAGCACATTTTAAAACATTGAAATTGAAGTATGAGATACAGAAAAGCCCTGTTGCTTGGGTACATACAGCTAAATGAATTTTCAAACTGCAAACCCTGTTACCAATACCAAGATTAAGAAATGGAACATGACCTTCACCCCAGAAGCTAAACTCCTACTCTCCACCCCACCGTCACAACACCTCACTCTCCCTCAAAAAGACAATGACAAGCCTCATTTTAACATTTATTTTTTAAAGATTTTATTTATTTTTTTTAGACAGAGGGCAAAAGAGGGAGAAAGAAACATCAAATGACTGCTTCTCACATGCCCCCAACTGGGGACCTGGCCTGCAACCCAGGCATGTGCCCTCCTGACTGCGACTGGAACTGGCAACCTCTCAGTTTGTGGTACAATGCCCAACCCACCGAATCACACCAGTCAGGGCTCAACATTCATTTTTCCAAGTTTTATCTATTATATAATGGAATCATACAGTATTTATTATTTTACATAGGATTTCTTTCACATTGTTAGTGATATTCATCCACATTGTTTTTTTAATATTTATTGTGAATATATACATTTTATTTACCCATTCTACTACTGAGGGGAATATGAGTAATTTCCACTATTTGTCTATTACAGGGATGTTATGAATAGACAAAATATAGTCTATGTCTTTTGATAGAAATAGAATTTCTTAGTCATAAGATATACATTCTACCCAACAGCAATTTTCCAAAGTAATTAACCCAATAGACCCAATAATTAACCCACTTCCAGTATACAAGTGCCAGTTGCTTCACATCCTGGGAGCAGAATGATTTTGTTGCACAACTGGTAGGTGTGCAAGTATGCAATCAATTCTGTTTAAAGAAAGAACTGGAACATAGATGGCATTTAAAGCTGTGGGCTTGAATTAAGATCATCTTGGAAGAAATAAGATTAGATAACAGGGCTGATGGATAAGCCTTCAGTGACTCCTACATTTAGATAACTGGCAGAAGAGGAGCAAGTAGAGGAGGAAGAAAATGGGAGCCCATGGGGTTTTGCAAACTAAAAGAAATGTGTGTTTTAAGCCAGTACAGTTAACCACTTTGAATGCTGCCAAGAGATCATAAAACTGGGCAGATTGCGGGGAGTCAGGAGTTCTGTTTTTGGCCTGAATATTTCAAGTCTAAAGGGCTTAAGCTTTAAATCATTTAGATGGAGACCTTAAATGCACAGATGGAGGTAGAAGTCTGGAGTTTAGAACCTGATATGTAAGTTTGATATTTATGAGTATAAATTTATTTGTGAAAGAGAGAGTGTAAATGGAGAACAGATGGGGACCCAGCCTTGAGGCATTTCCACTGAGAAGTTGAACAGAGGTGAACACCTGCAAAGCAGACTATGTGTATGGTTAAGTATATGGTAAGGTAGGAGAGAAACCTGGAAAGTGCCTTGTCACTGAGGTAATGACAACATCAACTGTGTTAAATGTTGGTGAATTTCAACAAAATGAGAACAGAAAAATAATCACTGGATTTAACAACTACTAATTAATAATTACGGCATCTATAGTCACACCTATAACATCACTCTGGCTGCAAAAAGTCCCATAGTATGGCATACCAAAATCTGCTCAATCAGTCCCACTGTTGAGTTCTTAGATGCTTCCCAAACCATTAGAATCATAAAGTTGCCTTGAGCATGCTCTTAAGAGTTGAAATTGCTGGACTGAGAAAGTATAAACATCTTGAAAGCTTTTTATACAGCTACCAAAGTTCTCTCTAGAAAGTTTTTATTAAATTCTACCACCACCCCACAGAAATATAGTAATTGTAAAAAAAGTTTTTGCCATTTCGATAGGTGGTATGTGGTATCTTATAATTACACTTTTAGTAATGAAGTCATATGTTTGTTAGTCATTAGTTACTTGTTAACAGTGTGCCTATATCTCTTACCCCAAATGAGGGTTGTTACAGGCAAACTATATGTTAAATATCCAGAAGACTGAAATATTTAGTACAGTGCAAAAAGCAGATAAATATAGCTGTGAATCACAGCTTGTGAATACACTAGCTGTGTGTCCCTGGTCAGGTAACTTCTTGGGGTCCATCATCGTGTATGTGCAATAGGGATCAGTTCTACCTTGAAGTGTTGTGAACAATGAAATGATGTACAAAATGCTAGAAATTACGACATTATTATGATAGCTAATCTAGCGCAAAAGTAACTGCGCCATGGCAGTTATTCAAAAAACATAGACTGTAGGGCAGTTATCCAAGAAATGAAGATGCTATGTCTTTCATTTCCACCATCTTACTCCAATTCCTGCCCCTCCTCTCAGGTGTTGGCGTCGCCGTGGCAACCAGCACGCGCTGCCCAAGGCAAAGTTCTCTGGCGGTTGGGGACCTCCGCTGCCTCACTTTCCTCTGGACAGCGACTCCGCCACCCGTCCCGTCCACCTCGCCTCAGATAAAATCTCCCTTGGCCTTAGAGATAGGGGCCGAGCGGCAGCATGGCAAAAGCGGCAGCCTCTTCGCCGCTAGAGGACTTAGATCTGAGCGGAGAGGAGGTCCAGCGGCTCACCTCCGCCTTTCAGGACCCGGAGTTCCGGCGAATGTTTTCCCAGTATGCCGAGGAGCTCACGGACCCCGAGAACCGGAGGCGCTACGAAGAGGAGATTACCGCGCTGGAGCGTGAGCGCGGAGTGGAGGTGCGGTTCGTGCACCCCAAGCCTGGCTACGTGCTGCGCACCAGCCTGGATGGAGCGCGGCGCTGCTTCGTGAATGTGGCCAGTAACACGCTGGTAAGCGCACCCACCAGCCGGCCAGGCTCTGTGAACGCGGCGACCGGTAGCCAGTGGTCCCTGCCCTATAGCCTGGCGCCCGGCCGCGAGTACGCAGGGCGGCGCGGCACCCGCTACATGGTCTATGATGTGGTTTTCCACCCAGGCGCGCTCACGCTGGCCCGGCGCCACGAGCGCTTCCGCCAGATGCTGGACTCCACGGCCCTGGAGGCCGTCGAGAAGCAGTTCGGCGTGAAGCTGGACCACAGAAATGCCAAGATGCTGAAAATCAAATACAAGGGGACCCCAGAAGCAGCCGTGTTGCGCACACCCCTGCCCGGGGGTGTCCCGGCCCGGCCCGAAGGGGAGCTGGAGAGCCCTCTCCCCGATTTTCCCTACCCTTACCGGTCTCTGGCAGCCTCCGGGAACTTTGTGAGGCCCGAGCACCCGGCTCCCTCCTCTCCAGAGGCGGTCCCGCATCCTGCCCCCACCCAACCTCGCTACAGTGTGGTGCAGCGACACCACGTGGACCTCCAGGATTACCGCTGTTCCAGGGACTCGGCCCCCAGCCCCGTGCCTCAGGAGCTAGTGGTTACTATCGAGCTGCCGCTGTTGCGCTCCGCCGAGCAGGCGGCGCTGGAGGTGACGGGAAAGCTGCTGTGCCTGGACTCCAAGAAACCTGACTACCAACTACGGCTCTCGCTCCCGTACCCGGTGGACGACAGCCACGGGAAGGCGCAATTCAACAAAACCCGGCGACAGCTGGTGGTCACGCTGCCCGTGGCGCAGTCGGCAGCGCGCCGGGAGCCCGCCACGGAGCCGGAAGAGAGCGCAGGCCCACCCGGAACTGATGGCGCCGTCTGCACTTCCGCTGACGAGGGCCAGACTGGTTTGGCTGGGGATCTCGTGGGGGGCCAGGACTCGTCTCCCAGCAGAGCTGGGGCTGTAGATGCCGGGATCACTACTCCAGATGTTGCAGGGGAGGAGCTTGTTTCCGAACTGGAGGAACGGGACTTTGGCGCGCAAGTGGTTTTGGATACCGACTGCCGCGAAAAAAACCTTCTCGGCACTGGGAGCTCACCGGGAGACTGTGGTGGAATCGCTCCTTGTATTTCAGCCGGGCACCCAGACGGAGGGTCTTCTGCAGGAGGAAGGAGTGCGTGTGGAGATCTCAGCATTGTGACCCGCGTGGCCCGGGGAGACACGGGCTGGGAGTCTTCTGATCCAGTCATGGATGGTCCCGGGACAGGCAGCGGGGGACCTCTGTGTCCTCCTTTGCAGTGTAAACAGGATGAAGAATCCCTGACTCTGCTAATTCAGGTGCCTTGGATCCAGCCGCAAAGTCTTCAAGGGGATGTGAGCCCCCTCCGGTACAAATTGTGCTTCTCCACCCAAGACTTAGTTTATTATTCCTTCCTCTTGCAGTTTGCTCCAGAAAATAAATTGAGTAACAAAGAACCAGTGGTTAGCATTTCTTCAAACAATGCAGTGATAGAACTGGCCAAATCTACAGGGTGCTATGGATATTGGAGAGAGTGGTATTATGGTTTAAACAACGATTCTTTAGAGGTAATAGTTCTTTATCGAGTTTTAATATTTGACATATTCTACCTTACTTTTTAAATGTCTCCCAAAGTATTTTTCTATGGGAACTTCTCTCGAAATGGCTTGAAGTTGATACAAGTGATGAGAGATGTCATTGCTCGTTAAAGGAATATTGAAAAACAAACAAAATACCCCAAAGCAGTAAACAGCACGCATCCCCTATAATGGATGAGTTTCAAGTTTTCAAAATTGTGCTTAGTACATTTCCTTCCCAGGAGTCCACTGACTGAGGACATGAATGGATTCCGAAGATCCATAAACCTCTAAAACTGTATGCAAAAAATTGAGGATAATTTCTTCTGGAGAGAAGGGCTATAACTTTAGTCATATTCTGAAAGAGGTTGAGTTTGAGAGGCACTCTGTTTGGGCCGTATTTTAAGTTGGTAAATAACATTGTCCGACTATAGAAAGTAATCAGTTTACTTCCAGAGAGCAAATGTCACTTAGCTACATTTCTTATGTAGGAAAATGAACTCAGAACCAGGTGTCAATCTAAGTAAATCCCTTGCCCTTTCAACCATAATATAGTGCTGCTTCATTTTTAGTCGCTGATATTGGTGGGGTTGTCCTCAGGTGGGCATTTTGTTACATTAAAATTACATCTTTTTGCTTCTCTTTCAATCTTTACATCCCTACTAGTATTTGGCACAATGGCGGGCATTTAACAAAGAGTAATGTAAACATGTTTTAAACTGTACAGCACCATTAGCTACACATCTTTTGGGCATATACTCTAGAACTGGGCTGAGCATTACCTAATTTTTTTTTGGTTAAAAAATTTTTTTACCTAATTTATTTAGGATATAATTTTGATAATTTAGTATGCCCATTGTAGTTGTTACTATACCTTTTGGGGTTTTTGAGGTTCTCGAATTTCAGATTCAATACTACAATACTATGGGCAAATATTGAAAACAAACCTTAAAATTTGAAGTTGTAAAGAACTTTTGTAAACTCGTAAGTGAACAATCAGTGGTTTTGGCTGAGGTTCGTATCAGTGTTATATGTAAATTTTTAAAACTGGGTTCAATTCCCAGAAACAACACAAATTGCACGGATTATATATTAAAAATTAAGTTTTGGGCCTTGGGCTTTCACCTGCCAGAAATTTTCACTTCTTCCCCATTGTTTTTCTAGAAATTTGCTAATAAGTTACATTTATTTTATGAGGGGTATCTTCTGTGAGAAGAGGTTAATTTGAAAGACTGCAAAAGCAGTAAAACTGAGTAGCCAGGGCTGGGTAAAATACTTGGTGATAATAGGAAATTGACTATCTGTTTATGTCGTTAGAAGGGGGAAATTTAGGAAAGGGCAGGCGTTTTCCTGTAATTGTCTTTAATAAATGTGAAGGTAACTCAATATGGGAAGAAAGCTTGTGGACAAGCAGTAGAGAAAATAGTAAAGAATACATTTTAATCTGATTTACTAGTATGGTAACATTATTTTAGCAAAGAAACCAGACAAAAATGGGATTATGGCAACAGTTTTATGTCTTTGAAGCTTGAAATAGATTTAATATTTCCTAACCATCACATTTGCTAAGGCTGATGAATCATAATGTTTTTATCTTTACATCTCACTGTCACTGGACCAGGCTCTAAATATTAAATTTTTAAAAAATCATAAAAGAGTAGTGGGTAGATAGATAATATATCATGACTATTGCTATATGCATTATATGAAAACAATTATAACGTGAAGAGACTGATTTGTGACTGTGAAGTTCAGAATTGTTCCTTTACACATAAGTATAAAAAATATTTATATAAACCTTAAATATTCACTGGGAATTTTCCTGATGGGTTACAACCACTGAATACAGTATCTTTTTTTTAAATCCTCATCTGAGGATATTTTTAATAATTTTAGAGAGGAAGAAGGAGAGACAGAAAAAAACTGATTGGTTGCCTCCCCTGTGTGCTCTGACTGGGGATTGAACCTACAACCTTTTGGTCTTTGGAGGATGCTCCAACTAGCTGATCTAGGCCAATACAGTACCTTTATAGTAAAATCAGTCATTACATTGTGAAGACAATTTTATGCAAATTGTATTTTAATCATAACCATTTCTATTGTAAATACATATTATTTTTCCTTGGGCTAACTAAAAATTAAACTATTTGGTGTATTTTTTTAAAGCTTTATTTATTTATTTACTTATTTATTTTTAGAAAGAAGGGAAGGGAAAGAGAGGGAAACATCAGTATGTGGTTGCCTCTCTTGTGCCCCCTACTGGGGACCTGGCCCACAGCCCAGGCATGTGTCCTAACTGGGAACCAAACCGGCAACTCTTTGCTTCACAGACCCGTGCTCAATCCCACTGAGCTACACCAGCCAGGGCTGGTATATTTTCTTTTTTTTTTCCTATATAATTAATATGACAGTCTTTTCCAAGATAGGAAACTTAGAAATGTTTTTGGTGGTTGTGTTTTTATAATACAGTGTTATTTTGGATCTTCAAATAATAGCAAGGCAAATTACTTGAAAAGTAAACTTTTTCTGTTCTGAAGGTTCAACTTGTTTCATAGGTGTTCACAAGTTTAAACACTTTAATAGAAGAAACCTCAAGACTTGTCTTTTTCTGATTTCCTTCCCCTTTTTGGACTAAATAATGGACTTTTTATTTGTAGTTATAAAATTTATTTATTTGAAAGTACTGAGGAAAATACTTTTATTTTGGGTCACAATGAACTGATTTCATGAATATGGTTATTCCTTCAGTGCCCTAACTGTATACTTGTATTCACACGATGTGAATATGAACAAATTGCTTTGTGTTTGGGGTTTTCGTGAATGGGATTTTTGCATTTCTTAGTGGTTTGGAAATCTACCTCATTGTTATAAATAGCTACATGCCAGTGTCACACTGGGTTGTCTCATTGCTTAAAAATAAAATAAACTTCTTTTAAACAAAGATATTAGACTTGGCTCTTACCTGACCAAGAACCAAAAGACAGAATTTGAATAGATTCTGTCATGTGTATTTCATTAGCGGACTCATTAGAAAGTGTTCTAAAATTGAAGTACATTTCATAGCTGGGACTGCATTTATAGCCCTAGAGGTGATGTTATTCTTATAAAATATTAAGAGGAGAAAAGGAGAATATCACTTGTCAGAAAGATTATCTAGGAGAGAAAACATACCTCAGATTTAACAGAGAGCTAGAAAAAGAATTAAACTTTTTCTTTTAGGGTCTTTCCCTATATGCGTATGTACTCTTACTGTTCTTACTGCCGTGTTCAAGGCTGTCGTCTTCTTTTGCCAAGATATAGGAATAACAAACATTTTAAAAGTGTAATCCGGAACTGTGTGAGAAGTTTTATGAGTTGTTTTTACATAAAACTTAAATATGACCTGTAAAGCAGAATATATTTTTTTCTTCTTATTTTAGGAAAGGTTATTTGTAAATGAAGAAAATGTTAATGAGTTTCTTGAAGACGTCCTGAGCTCTCCATTCCAACAGACAACACCCCTAACCCCACCTTTAATTGAAGTCCTTCAGGTTACTGATAGCAAGATTCAAATTCAGGCAAAGGTAAGGATTTCAGTGGGTTTTGTAGAATAGTGACTTAGGACAAAGTTGAAGCGTAATGAATAACTTAATTCTTGATGTTGTAATTTTAAACTAAATGTAGTAAAGACTTTTTTATATGTTTATTTTACTATGTGCTAAACACTCTGCAACTCATTTTCATATACATTATCTCATTTAACTCCAAAATAGCTGTCAAGCGAAGAATAGAGAAAAACTGACATTTGGAAAGTTAGTCCAGGGACAAAAAAGTCTTTTTGACTCTCAGACCATTTCATACAGCTAGTTCATTCTTTCTAGTTGAATCTTACGTTTGGTCATTTTTACAGACTTCATTATTGAATGCAGAAATAATTTAACTAGCACAAATGGCATGTATTAGGGGGAGAGTGGCTCTGAAGAATCACAGTGATTCAAGTACATTCAAGAAACTCAAGAATACCCTTCTAAGAATGATTGCTAAGCCCTGACTGGGTAGCTCAGTTGGTTAGAGGATGTCTGGATTCACCAGTGTTGTGGGTTTAATCCCCTGTCAGGGCACATACAAGAGTCAACCAGTTAATGATAAGTAAGTGGAACAACAAATCAATTTTTTCTTTCCCTTTCTCTCTTAAATAAATAAATGAATAGAAATAAATAGTTTGTAGGCCAGGATTTTTTTATCCTGAGGCAGATAAGTTATTGAAAGAATTTAATCAGAATTAATGACAGGTTTCCATTGTTTGCATTGTCAATAAATGGCAGCATTTGGAGGATGACTTTGAGGAGGAAGTCTGTCTACAGGTCTGCAAGGGTTGGTTATTCCCTCACAACTTTAATTTTTTCCAGGTGATACTAAAATTTCATTTTCTGTTTGTTTCCAAGGATGATTAATTTGTTGTTTCTCCTGACATAGTTGCAAAAATGTAGTAACTCTGAGCAGCTTCAGGAAAAGGAAGAAGGAGCCAATGAAGGAAGTCATCTAACTGAAAAAGAAAAAATAGAACACCCTACTACCTCAACAACGGATTCTGATTCATCTATAGCAGTTAAAGTACTAGAAATAGACAGCTGTGGGTCTGCTGAAAACTTGCAACAAGAGTCTCTTGATGTTTCCCCAGTGCTATTTGGAAAGTCTCAGCAACCTGAGTCAAAAATGGAACCTGAATTTTTGAAAGAAAAAAGTGCTGTTTACTCAAATGAAGGGAAAGATAATTTAAAAGAACCAGTAATGGATGAAAAGAAAGAATTAACAGTTCACAATATATCTGGTTTTGACAACATAAAAGAAACCAATATGCAGGATGGTAGTGTGCAGATTATTAAAGATCATGTGACTCATTGTGCATTCAGTTTTCAGAATTCCTTGCTATATGACTTGGATTAATTCTATATAATTTTAGAATTTAAAGGTTAAAAGTTAAAAAATTTTGGATGTAATACAATTTGTTTCTGTTAACCATTATCTTAAAACCAAAGGTTACTCAAGAAAGCATATTTTCGGTTTAAAATATATTCTGTTCACTCTTAAAACTGAAGATATTCAAGAAATTAAAATTTGCAATTTTGATTCTAATGGGAAAACTGAAGATATTTTTCAGTTTATATACACATTGAGTTTATATACAATTTAAGTTTTGTGATTCCATTCCTCTGTAGATGTATATTCTTTTCAAATGAGAAACGTTTCGTTTTCTAAATGTTGTTTCTAAACGTTGTTTGAATATATATAACCTGTATATATTTACTTCTGTGTTATTTTTGGCTTCTTTTGTTTACCATTAGTTTCAAAATATTAAGTTGTGGCTGTCACAAAAAGTAATTCTCAAGAATGTAACTAGAAATGTAAGTGTTGGGGCGGCTGTTTTTTGAAGTTTCACTAAATAGGATAGGGGTTTTTTTGCTTGAAATATTGTTACAGATGAAAGAACTTTACTAAACAGTAATAATAATTTGAACGATTATAATGCAAATACACTATGAAATTTAGTATTTTTGATTCCACACTGTATTTTACTTTTCTCATCACGCACACACACATACACATACTACATACATATAAAATATATGTGCATTCACATATAATACAGGTTATTTAGTAATTACTTTGAAATTTTAAATTTTTTAGAGGTTTTTTTTTTGGAAGTTATTGTTACATATTAAAACATCCCTTGGTTTTATAGAATACATAGCTGAATTCTAGAACAGGAAAACTAAAAAATCTGGGAATTTGCTCCCATGGGAAAATGATCATTATTATATTATTATATGAAGACAACAAAGTGTTTTCTAATTAATTTCCTTTATAACACCTAGAAGGCAGCAACAGAAAATAATGTATCATGGCTGTTATTTTGTGGAGTAGTGTTTTTATTTGAGGCCAGAAGAATATCCTACTGCCTATTTTCCTCACAGAAATTTTTAGGACAGCATGGAATAAAATGTAGAAAGAAAAATCTGTTAACCCAATCTCTAACCCCAAAGACTATGAGCTGAGGTATGTATTCCAAAAACAGGTACCAATTCAAACATCTGGCCTTACCTTAGTCCTGGAAATTACCTAATATCTTCAATCCTTTAAACTGGGGAGGTCGTATCAGAGCACCAAAAGCTGGTGCAAAGCCTGGCTACTCATCCTGATTTACATGTATAATCCAGATAAAATCTGGAACTAGACTGGATTAAGGGCAATATAAATGTAGCTAGTTCATAAAACAAGAGAACTATTTGCCCCACCTTAGATGACCAAATGCATTTTCAACCATAATGATGCTTAATTTGCTGCAATAATTTTGAAACTACTTAATATACAATTTTCTTAGTTTGAAATGACTGATTGTAATATCTAGTACAGAAATTAGTCTGAGTAATTTTTGGTTGAATGGGATTGCATACTGTTAAGAGAAATGCCTATGTTAAATGTAGAATAAATTTTAAGCCTGTTTCCTACTGTGTCCTTTTAAGAAGTATTTCAGTTAAAATAAAGCTGGCACTCTAACACTGTACTTTAGCATGACTGAACTTTGTATTGTTCCTGGCTGTATTTCACTTGCACAGCAGCTTTTTATTGTTCGTTATCTATACCTGGCTAATTTGAAAGCCAGTTTCTTCCAAAGGGAATGCATTGTCAAGAGCTGGGTTTTCTTTATTTCAGACTCAGTTATATAATGTACAAATAGTAAATATGAAGATATAATACAAACTTTAAAACTTTAAAAATGCCTTCACTGAATTTTGGTGTAATGAATACACAAAAATTTATTCTGCAAAACCATTAGGAACCTCTTTGTGCAAAAATGATTATTTTATTTTGGCAGCACTAAAAGAAAAAAAAACCCACTGTATTTCTACATTGAGGTGAAAACAGTGTTAAAATTTTCTTATCAAATACATTCCAAAAGAAAGTGTTGTTCTACGAAGGTTCCAAAGCACAGGCAAATCTTAACACAATAATACAGGAATCTGTAATACTTATATTGACTCTGTTTTGACAGGGTGTTTAACAAATATAACTTTTGAATTATAAAAGCAGTAAAGCAATCCTTTTCTAGTAACTGTGTAGAGTGAAACTGGGCTTGTTTCATTAATACTTAATAATTTCGTGGCAATATTTTTTACTACTATGACAACTTTAAATAAATTTGAAAATGGAAACGTATACAAAGTTCCAGGTAAAAATATTAATAGATGCAATTTAAATAAGATTCCTCCTCTTCTCTCAGAGTAATGATTAGCTTTAACAGATATATATACTAAGCTTTAAAATCCAACTCCCCAAATTAAAACTTGTTTTAAATCTTAATCAGACATAAAGGAAAAAGATTACTATAATTGGACACCTTTTACAAGAATTTTTTGTATTAAAGCAGAAACCCAAACCTTAAACTCTTTTATTCAACTGTCTGTCCTTTGGGACAAATATCAAAAATAGAAGACTGTCACTTTTGCTTTTGTAATTGTGTTTTTTTTTTTCACTGCAGTCTTCTATAACTTTTACAGAGTTCATGGTCTCTAATATCTCCCCACCCTCCATTTTTCCTAGGTGGGGAAATGGCTGCCATGAACTTCTCACTGATACTCAGAGTTTCTGGAAACATGTACTGTTTGTTACTATTTAAGAGTGACTCAATTTGGGCACTCTGGGTTGATGGTCTACAGGTTTTCTTGTGGTGCATACCACAGTCTCCAGCGTGAAAAATCCTAGGTACCTGAGGAACTAGCACTTTCCAGAATTTTGGAAGACAAGATAGAGTCAAATATTGAAGAGTCCAGTCCCAGTTATAATCATCATAAGTACAGAAAGTGTCTGTGCAGTCGATCAGTTTCTGATATGCATCCCGGGTCAAGGCTAGACCCATATTGTGCTCTGTGGATTTCCAAGTTTTCACGTCTACCTTGTCAGCAATGCCAGAGAAACTTCGACTGGCAGTATAGGTTCCCAGGGAAAGAACATCACACTCAGGACACTCTTGTTGCTTTAATTTCCACATCTTTTTGATGACATGGTAAAAGTCTGGGGCTAAGTAGTGATCCTCCTCCAGGAAAACTATGAGGCCAGCATAGTCTCGAAGAATTTTGACCCTTTCCCATACAAAATGCAGCTTCCACCACCAATGGTGTTTGGTTTGGGAGAACTTGGCCTCTCTATAATGGCCAAAGGAGTCAGGATACTCAGCATTAATGCATCCCATCTTCAAAGCTGCATTCTTCTCCAGATCTCTTGGGCAATCTCTAGGGTCACTGCCCGGAAACTCGTTCGGGTACAACTGAATGCTGAAAGGAAAGAACACCTGCAGAACAGGACAGAAATCCACAGCAGCAATCAGCTGATTGATCTCAGTCGACCAGAAGTCATGGCTAAAGATGACGAGGACGTTGTCAATGCCGTGGGCTTTCCGAAGTGAGTCCAGCAGCAGTTTGAGGTAATCGGGCCGGTTATGTACCTGGACCACCAGCACCAGCTCTCTGGGGGCCCAGGAGCCGGCCTTATCTACATTCCTCAGCGTCTGATCAAAGTTCAGCTGGTACACCAGGGACCGGTACCGCAGCGTCAAGTTGTCCGCCTCCGGCTGCGGGGCCACCGCCACCAGCGGAGCCGCTGACTCGTTGGAGACCCGACGGATGCCCATGGACACTGGGGGATGGTCCCCAACCCGGCCACGCGCGGGCTCGGCGTCCAGGAGAGGCGGGGAGAGGGCCTCGTTCTTCCTCTGTCGCCCATTGCTGCTCCAGAGAACGAAGCCGCAGGCGGCCACCACGATCGTCAGGATCAGCACCTTCCGCTTGTAGATACGGAACCTCATGGTCTCCTGGGCCGGGAACGCCGGCAGGAGGGTGCGGGAAGGAGCTAGCGGCGTCTACACGGAAGAGGCGAGCAGGCAGCTGTCGTCGCCTTGGCCTGTAGCAGTCGGAACTGGCCCCCGCAGCTGCCCTCACTAACTCATCCCGGGCCCCAGAACTCCTGGGGCCCGAAGGCTCTCGGCTTCACCGTGCTGCCGGGGCTCTACACATCTTCGCTTGGCAGCTGCAGCTCGGGCGGTAGTCCCGCCGCTAGGAGCCGGGGCTCGTACACGCCTCGGTTCTCTCCATTCAGCACGAGTCTCGAAAGAAGCTCCGCCGCGGCCCCACGGAACCCCAGCTTCGTTACCTGCGCCTCCAGCGGCCCTGTGTCCTCTGCGCTCTCATCCTTAACGCCGGCCCCAGACCACCAAGACTCAGCGATACAGCCTCGCCCCACTTGGGCAATGACCGCTCTGACAACCCGCTACTGGCCCGCCGAGCGCCGCGGCCCCAGGGCCCACACCCCTCCGGCCCGCCCCTTGGGCCGTTGGTTGGCGCTTCCGCAACTCGTGCAGTGGTGCCCATCCGCCGCTGCCCGCTACCTATTGGTCCGTGGCACTGTCGCTCAAAGCTGGGTTCCAACTTCCGTTCGTTGCCTCCTTTTCCTGTTAGGCGTGAGCGGAGCGAGGCAGAGTGTGTAGACGCTGGGTTTCCAGGTAAGGTAAAATTGGGGCCGTAGGGTTCCCTACGGGAGCCTCTGGTGTCCAGAACCTGGGGGTGGACTAGGCCCTGGTAGGGAAGGGAAGGTGAGACCCGCTGCTTTGGCTGGGTAGAGTTCAAGAACGGGCCTCTGCCTCTGGAAGGGGACTCAGGCATGGCGCAGCTGGGCCGGGAGGTACTTGTTAAGGACACGTCAGCCTTCTGGGCGGCTGAGCAGTGAGGGTGAATGGTGCTTGGGGTGGGGGAGTGAAACCAGACTCCAGTTCTCCCAGAAGTAATGGGGGCGGGTCGTAGCGGTAGCTACTCCGTCTGGCACGGAACAGGGCATGTACGGGATCTAGAACATCGCGGAAGTGGGTGCAGAGAGCAGTTGAAATGGAACTGGAACCTTGGCCTTCTCTGCGAAAGGAAATTAAACATCATTACACTTTTCTTTTGAGAGCCACCGTTAATTAAGCTCCCACTCTGTAACGGGAACTCTGTGCTGCTCTTGCTGTTTTTGGTCTCATTCTAGCCATGCAATGATTTAAGCATTCCAAAAAGGTGTGCGCGTGTTTGCGCGTTTACTTACGGAAAATTAATAGTTGGTGGATTTATACATTACTAATTGTTATCTCCCATAAGTACTTGCAAACTACTAATACATTTCAAAATGTTTAATTGTAGTTTAAACAGCTTACCACAGTTTTCCTTGTATAGACAGCTTTACTGCCAAGATGGTCAATGTGCCTAAAACCCGAAGGACATTCTGTAAGAAGTGTGGAAAGCATCAGCCTCACAAAGTGACCCAGTATAAGAAGGGCAAGGATTCCCTGTATGCTCAGGGGAAAAGGCGCTATGATCGTAAGCAGAGTGGCTACGGTGGGCAGACAAAGCCGATTTTCCGGAAGAAGGCTAAAACCACAAAGAAGATTGTGCTGAGGCTGGAATGTGTTGAGCCTAACTGCAGATCCAAGAGGATGCTGGCCATTAAAAGATGCAAGCATTTTGAACTGGGAGGAGATAAGAAGAGAAAGGGCCAAGTGATCCAGTTCTGAGCTTTGGGATTCTGTTTTATTTTCGAAAGGAAAATGTTGAAGCAGTAAAAAAATTACCTGTATGAAAATAAATGCAGTGATATTCTTACTCATATCTTTTGTCGGTTTTTAAAAAAAAATAAGAACTGCATGCTTAATGTGGTTCTAAATTAAGGAAATGAGAGTAAATTACTTGTAAGCAAATCTCAAATTATTAAACTTAGTTCCACAAGAATGAGAATTTTGCTTTTATATATGAATTTTAGGTCAGCTATGGTATTTACATGGGGATGGCTTGTAGATGAATAAGATAGGCAAAGGGCTAAGGTGTAGGAGTAACAGGCGGTTAGCACTTCTTCCCAACATATCTGCATTTAAAAAAAAATAATTTTTCTGTAAGAACATAAAAATCAGATATGTACAGATTTTTTAAATATGCCATAAAACATCACTTTAAAGAACCATGTTTTAATGTAGTTTTATATTTACTGGCAATCCCTCACCAATTTATGTGTTTAGAAAATCCTAAGATACTTAATTACAGAATTCTTGGTTTTAGAGACCAAATTGAATTAACTCTAGAAGGTAGTATGATGCCTGGACCTAAAACCTCTGATATGGTTCATGGTATCCCTCACAGGGTGATTTGTAATTATTGAGTAAAATACTCTGAATAAAACACCTGGAACAAAGTCGGTACCAGATAAGTCACTGCTCTATTTAAGGCATGTTTGCATTATATATAATTTTTAAAAATAATCTAGAAATAATACAAGGACTTAAGAGGAAGAATTTAATCACTAGCAATATAAATGTAACATTGTCCAAAGGATCATTACTTTGGACCAATGCCTTGCCTCCATCAGCTTGGAGAAGAAACTTGGAGCTAATGTACATAGTTTTAATAGAAATTTAAAACAGTATCTGTTCAAGAATATTTGTATTTTCAAAAAAGAAAAAGATGCCCCAAATAAATGCCTTAGGAAGACAGGTTACTTCAGTTTAAGAAATAGTCTTGTATATGAGGGGGATCCCCACAAAACCAGAATTTATAAAAAATTGTGTATTCTCACATATTTAAACTTTGATCATCTTCAAAGCACTAACCATCTGATGCATGTTAGTACTTCTGCCATTTTTTGTTTCCCCTCTCCCACACTGGTGAAATGTTTCCTATGGAGGACTTTTTTCATCCAGGGAAACAAAAGTTGCCTAGGGCGAGATGGGGTAAATAGAAAGGATAGGGCATGGGGGTCATGCCATTTTTGGTCAAAAATTGCTGAATACTCATCTGGGTGTGGACAAGTGGCCCCCAAAGTCACACATCATGTAATGGGCAGGCAGGTGGAAAGAGTCTTCAAAGGAAAATTCACTGAAGCTGAATGCAGCCTATCACAACACCAGCTGGCACACTGGTACAGATGGGTTCCTAGAACACCTAGTGGGGGAAGTGTGTACTACAAGAGGCCTGACCCCCCCAGAAGATAATTGTTTTTTTTGGGCCCCCTCAATCCACCTCTAATTACAAGCCCAATGGAGCAATAATGTATAAATTCTAGAGATTTCCTCCAGTAACTTTTTGCTCTCCTTTGTTCTGAGAAACCAGTTATGAGTCTATTAGTGATCTAGGAGAGGCTGATTTGAAGGGCAGTGGGAATGAATAGAAGGAACAGTTACCGATGCCATTTTATATGACTTTTAAGTTCGTTACTTTTCTACTTCCTCTGCCCTAGTTCAAATTCTCATCCTTTGTTGTATTGCCACCACTTTTTAAATTAAAAAACTTAATAGAAAAAGGACCCCCATAATACAGAATGTCAGTAAAATGTAACCTTTTTCTGCTCCTCTTACCCAACTAAAACCTTGTTCAACTGCCACCCCCCAGAAACCTTGGAAATACAAAGACTGTGTGATTGACATTATAAAACTCATAAAAGCCTAAATCCTTCCCAAAGCAACTCCTACTTTATGCTTGGTGGATATAAAATTCCATCTGTAGACTAATACAGCGAAAAAACACAAAAGGTAGTATGCTTAAAAACATGCAATTTCATACCAAAAGGTTTTCCCTATAATTTAGACCACATAAATTCTCCAAGGAATATATTCTGTATTCATAATCTCAACTGCTTTAGTTGAAATAGAAAATAAGTTGGTAGAAATTCTATGGCTGAAGTGATTGAGATCACCGTATGCTTAACATTAAAAGATAACCCCACAACCCATTCCAGAAACACTAAGCTAAAATCAACACAATATGCAATAAACTGATATGAGATCACCCCACAATAAAATTTTTTAATGAAATTAAGACTTTACAGTTACAAAGTGTTAAGTGTAACACATTCTTGCCCTCAAGCATGCATACAGAAAAGCTTCCCTTTCTCCAACTTTGTTAAACCATAAATGAATCCCAAACTGATCTGTAACAGAATTTCTTTTTGTGGTATCATTTATTATTTGAACATATCACAGGAATTTACATAACAGGATAGAGAACAGAAGTAAGAGAGAACAGGTGCTTCAGTCCCACCCATATTATCTACTAAGACCACAGTATGAGCAACTGAGTGTAGATTCATGGTCGTTGTTCCCTGAATAAAACAGTTTAGACAGAATCTTCCACAAACACAGGTTTTTGCAGTATCCAAATCTTGGCAAAGGTGGAAAGGAATGATATGAGAGCCATATGGAATCCTGTTGGAGAAAAAATGTTTAAAAAATATTTTTAAAATGTATTTAGATATGAATTATTAAGCACTAAATTATAACTATGAAAGATTATTAATTAAATGATTCAGTATATTGTTTCATCTTACAAACTGGGTAATGGGGAAAATATTTCAAAAAACAGGATATTCCAAACTATAATTTATTGTAAACCGAAGAGGATCTATACCACTCCATATAGTATCTTTCAAGCACTGCCACTTAATAGTAAAATCCATTGAATAGAATGAATTACCTGTCCTTTATATAACTATACTGTATAAACAGCATAACACGGTAAGTTAAATCTATAGCTCTGTCATACAATTCTCATGATGGTAATGGGAGAACTAAGTTCTACCTGTGAAGAAACATTTCAATAAATCCATATACCGTACTCTCCTAGGTACATCAATTATTCAAAAGGGAATTTTAAACTGTGTAAAACATTTAAAACACGTTGTTTGGGGCCTTAGTTTTACTTTACTTGCTAAGCAAGTAAGGCTGCCTTAACTTACTTAAATCATTCACCCTCCTGAATAACTTGAGTGGTGTCCAATGCAATTAAAACCAAGTCTAAGTGCTCACCCTCATCTACACAAAACTAAGAGTCTCTTGAGATGGCCTGCCCACTGCCCACTCCTTCCCCCTAAATGCAACAATGCTCTGTGCAACTCAGTCTCCCTTACACAGGTGTTTCTATGGTTCCTAGCCCAGGTTGGCACATAACAGGTGTTTAGATCTTTTTCAGCAAATAAATAAAACCAACTCAGAGTTTAAAACCCTTTTTAAAAAGTCTGAAAAGATACACATCAAATCAGAAATAGTGGTTTACTTTTTGTAAGGGATTTGGAATTGACCTTTTGAAAAAATTACAATTTTTCACTTTTTCCACATGTATTAATTCATTATTACCTGTGTAAGTTAAAAACTGTGCCAGGAAGTGTCTATTGCATATCTACATTAATGTCTTCCACCTATCTGTTATAGTCTAAGGAAACAGGTAACAACTGTGACATCATTTAAAGTTCTATTTTTCTAATACACCATAACTTTGTAACTAGTAGTTAAAACAATTTGCCAACAGATAGAAAATAGGTATTATTCTCATGGCTTTGGGTTTATATCCTTTTTAAAAGAGGGCTGAAAACATGCAAAAATTATACTTTAGTAAAGGTTAGTGAAACATGCAAAATTATATTTTAGTAAGGATATTAATGGAGATCAAGTTTAAAAAATAAAAAAGTACTACAATGCTCAATCATTCAGCACTAATTATTTTTTCTGCTCTGCCTATTATATATTTTGTTTTTTTAAATTATATTTTGTTTATGCTATTACGGCTGTCCCAATTTTTCTCCTTTGCCCACCCCCGCCCCACCCCAACTCTCATAGGCACTCTCCACACAATTGTCCATGTCCTGCATATAAGTTCTTCGGTTACTGTATTCCCTATTCTGTACTTTACATCCCCATGACTATTCTGTAAATACCAATTTTTACTTCATAATCCTGTCACCTTTTTTTGCCCATCTCTGGCAACTTCAAACTAGTTAGTCTGAAGTAGAAACTAAGCATATATATTTCTAATCTATATTATTTAAAAGCTCTTCCACAGCTAATGATAACACTGATTTTAACTGTCAGGTAAGTAAATTACATGTATTTATTATAGTAAATATAATGTAAATATTAAACATTTATTGAGACCTATTATAAGCCAGGCACTGTTCTAGGCACTTACATGTATTGTCATTTAGCTAGTAATTTTTAATTCTTACGTAAGAGTCAATGCCGTAAGCCAGTGGTTCTCAAAGTGTGGTTTCTGAACAGCCGAAGCAGCATCTCCTTAGCAGGTGTGTCAAATTCATTTTCACAGGGGGCCACATCAGCCTCACAGTTGCCTTCAAAGGGCCAAAATAATTTTAAGACTGTATAAATGTAACTACTCCTTAACTGTTAAGGAGTTGAAATTACACTCAGCCCTCTGAAGGCAACCACGGGGCCCCTGGTGAAACTGAGTTTGATACCCCTGCCTTAGAACTACTAGTTAAGAGATGCAATTTCTTCAGCCCCACTCCAGATGTAGTGAAAAAGAATCCAGCAATCTGCTTTAATAACCACTTATTTCAATAAGCATGATTCTGATGCACTCTCAAATTTTAACAACCACTGCCTTAAGGATAGTATGAATCCTTAGTTACTTTTAGAGCCTTAGTAATCAAAGTGTGATTCAGGATTAGTAGCCTCAGCCTCACCAGAAAGCTTGTTTGAAATGGAGGATCTCCACCCTAGACCTCTGAAACAATCGAACAAGACTCTCAGGTGATTTGAATGCATATTAAAGGATGAGAAGCACTGGTGTGAATCAGTGGTTCTTAATCATACCTAGCTCTACAGAATCACCTGGGGTTTAAATACTGGCTCCTACTCTCAAACATTTTGATTTAGTAAGTCCAGGGTAGGAACTAATAGTCAAATTTTTAGAAGTTCGTCAGGTAATTCCAAATGCGAAGTAAAGTTTGAGAACCACTGCTTTAAAATAAGAATTCTTATGCTATGGATAGTGAGAAAGGAAGATTGGACTGGATTTCAGTGTGGTCCATGAACATTATAAAGTTGTATGGAAAATTCTGTGTATGTTTTTGCGTGCATTTTTCTAGGCCCATAGTTTTGATCAGTTGTTTTTATTTATTTATTTTTAAAGATTTTATTTATTTTTAGACAGAGGGGAGTAGAGGGAGAAAAAGAAATAGAGAAACATCAATGTGTGGTTGCCTCTTCTGTACCCCTTACTGGGGACCTGGCCCACAACCCAGGCATGTGCCCTGCCTGACTGGGAATTAAACCAGCGACCTTTGGCTCACAGGCTGGCGCTCAATCCACTGAGCAACACCAGCCAGGGCAGTTATTTTTATTTTTAAAGAGCTTGTATCCCGCCAAAAAAAAGTTAAGAATCTCTTCTTTGAAATATGGCCTTGCTACTATTTTATATGCACTCAGTAATGAAAGAAGCATGGACAAAATGGATACGTGGAGTTCAGCGTCTCATGAAATCAATTTCAGTTAGTGCATGAAGGCAAAGGAAAGGGACCCAACAGCTACTGAGTCCTACTATGTGCCAACTGCTTTGGTATTACATTAGCTCAATATCTTCACAACTCTGTTTCACAGATGAGAACACTGAATAGAAGAGATTAAATAACTTGCTAAAGCCATATTAAGGGGTGAAGCCAGGAATCAAACCCAAGTCTGACTCCAAAGACCATACTTAACCACACAATGCCAGATTGGAGTTCTCAAAATTTAAAGTGCATTAGAACTACCCAGAGGATTTATCAACATATGGATAACTGTCCTCGCCCTTACAGTTTCTAATTTAGTAGTTCTGGGGTGGAGTTCAAGAACTTGAATCTCTAGCAAGTTCCTAGAAGATCCTGATGCTTCTGGTCAGGAGACCATGGTTTGAAAAACAATGCCATTCAGGCCATCATAAACAAAGCAGCAAACAAGTGTTGGAGAGTTTGTGGCAGAAAGGGAACCATAGTGCACTCTTGGTGGGATTGCAGTCTGATACAGCCATTGTGGAAAACAGTATGGAATTTCTTCAGAAAACTAAAAATGGAGCTGTCTTTTGACCCAGCAATTCCACTGCTGGGATTATATCCTAAGAACCTTGAAACACCAATCCAAAAGAACCTATGCACTCCAATGTTCATAGAAGCACAATCTACAATAGCCAAGTGCTGCAAGCAACCTAGGTGCCTGTCAGTAAACAAATGATCAAAAAACTATGGTGCATTTACACAATGTAATTCTATGCAGCAGAAAGAAAGAAGGAGCTCCTACCCTTTGCAATAGCATGGATGGAACTGGAAAGCATTATGCTAAGTGAAATAAGCCAGGTGGTGAAAGGCAAATACCATATGATCTCACCTTTAACAAGAACCTAAACAACAAAACAAGCAAGCAAAATATAACCAAAGACACTGAAATTGAGAACAGGCTGACAGTGACCAAAGGGGAGGGGGGGGAATTTCAGGGGAAAAGGGTGAACTGTTTGCAGGAACAAGTATAAAGGACAGATGGACAATAACCAAGTGGGAGGTGGAAATGAGAGGGAGGTGAGGGGGACTGAGATGGGGGTAAAGGGCAGAAAACAGCACTTGAACAACAATAAAAATAAAAATAAAAAAAGAAAGAAAAAGAAAATAATGCCATTCATTCAAGTATTTAACTGATGCGTGCACTGGCCCGCAGTGCCCACAGTGTCATAGATGAGACATGAGACAAAAATCACACGGACTACTGAGTCCTGTGGAGGAAAAGGGACGACACGACTACTCCCTCAAAGGGGAGTGCCTCGGAGTGGCCTAACCACACTCTCAAGGGGAGAGCGTGCTGACCCTTACCTAGACAGGCTTTTATTGGGTTTAATTTGTGCAGGAATACAGGTACAGCTCATTAATCAGTGTCAGACAGTAAGGATCAAACAGTAGATAGCATACAAAGAACTATGGGGGCTTCTTCTGAGTCAGGGTCTATCAGCTAAAAGGCTACAAAACTTTGGGAAACAAACTCATTTCCGCCTTGGGTCTTTATCATTTAACTAAGAGCATTCTTAGCAAAGCAGGTTTCACAGGATTTTATATATCCTTTCTCAGGCCTGATCACCCTGGGAGCCGACCCTTTCCAGCACAGGGCTGCACTGCCCTCTGTCATTGTTTCAGGCTTAAATCAGGCAGAGGAGGCAAGATAGCCAACGAATTAGGAGAAATGAGGACTCAGGCTTCATCAAAGCTGAGGGGCAAGGGACCATCATCCCCTTTCTCCATAGTCCCCCAAGTTCTTCCCTGGGGCCTCCACGTGATCATGCCTGTCTTAGGTGGGTCCTGCCTTGGGGAATCTTAACTGTCATTGGTTAACTGATCATGCACTGGAGGCCAGTTATGGAAAAAGGAGCAGAAGCAGCGCTCCTGCCAGGGAGATAACCTTTGTCTCCTTAGTGGCTTATGGTCTGAAGGTTGAAGGTGGCTCACTTAGCCTTAGCCATGGGGGTTTACAGCTCCTGAAACCAGGCAGGGCGGTTCCCAACATTTAATAATGCCTAACATATGGCAAGTGCTGAGGATACCACATTTTAGACACTAGGGAAATAGTGGAGAATAAGACAAAGTCCATACCTTCATGGATCTTAGCTAGTGGGAAAAACTGACACAAAACAAATGTTGAAAAAAATGTAATGCCAGGTAATACATCCTATGACCAAAAGAAAAAAAATAATGTAAGGGGGTGGGGGTACAACTTTAGATAGGTATTCACGAAAGACTTTTCTGGGTGCCTCCTGGGCAGGAAACTCAATGAAGTGAGAATGTGAGCTATGAGACTTTCTGGAAAAAAAGCATTCCAAGCAGCGGTTAGGTGCAACAAAAAGGCCACCATAGCAAGGGGTCAGATTATACAGAGCATAGCTATGGTTAAAGACTTTTATTATTGGTCTGAGGATGATGAGAATGCTAGGATGCTATCAAAAGTACCATATTTTATGACTATTTAAGTCTTACCTATTATTTAATATGGTTTGTGCAGAAGATTCCAATAAAGTTAATGGTGTTTGCAGCATTATAACTGGAAGAACTTCTGGTTGTTCAAAAGTATTTCCATAAAGATCCAAGTACTCAAGAGATAAATTTTTAAATTCACAAGGCAAAAATGGAAGCTTATTTCGAGCTGCTGACAAAAATCGCAGGTTTGTCAATTGTCCTAGCTTGAAAGGCAATCGAATTAATTCATTATCATCAAGTTTTAAATCTGTAAGTTCCCGAAGCTGACAAAACTGCACAGGGAGTGCCTTAATTTTGTTCTTGCTGAGATCCAAACTCCGAAGCGATTTCTGGAGTGTAGACTGACACAGTGCTACACTAAATGACTCTAAGTGATTGTCATTCAGGTTAAGTTCTTGTAGGTGGATGAGGTCTCCAATTGTAGCTGGAAGCTTTTTTATATGGTTGTGACTCAAGTCTAATTTCTTAAGGTTTTTTAAGCAAAGCATACGCATATCAACTCGGACAAGACCACAATAAGAAGCCTGAAGATGTTCCAGGTAATATGGGAAGTTCTTGCTTAAAGGATAGTCCTTTTTGGAAGTGATAACCATTTTAGTTTTGAATTTTTCAAATTCTGAAGTCTTCACTGGTTCGAGGGGTGAAAGTGGTGCCTCAACATCACAGCCTCTATGAGCCAGTCTCAAGGCTGAAAGGAAACTCTTTAAACTGCTGGAATTGGCCTAAATAAATAAAAAAAAGTACAATTATAAATTCTATTTTAGATAATGTATGCATACTAATTCATTCTATAACAAATTCTGTACAGAGTTATACATGCAAATGACGCAATCATTTATTGAAAATGGCTGTAAAAAATAAAATTTTTAGTATTCTACTACAAATAAATTTCAATATAGATACAAAAAATGTTAAAAGTTTTTTTTTTTAAATGTTGACATACTCTAAATAAAACTGTTCAAAGGAGGGAACCATACGAATATAAAGTAAGCTAGGAAGGCACGAAAAGATTCCACTTGGGATTTGGGTTTAAGATGAACGCACCCAAACCTCCAGGGTCTCTGAGATAGGCTGAGACAGCCCTGTACACTGTAAAATGCCCAGGAATGCCATTCATAAAGATTAGGAATTGGGAAATTCATGGCCTGTCTGTCAAAAGCAGGGCTAAATGGCACTGTCAACAGTGCCAGAAAATGTCAAAAGCAAGTGAGCTTGCTTCCAGCTGAACAGAGAAATCACTAATCAAGTGGTACATGAACTAAGTCATCAATAAAAATTACTAATACTTGGTGGGATACTTTAGGAGTTTCCTAAAGTTCACATGTGAAAAAATAGTGAACATTTATCAAGTGTGGGAAATGAAGTATGTGATCCTATTTGGTTGGAATGTGGGAGCTTTGCAGAGTAAAAGATTAGAAATACAGTTTGGGGATAAATTATATATCAGCTTGATGTTAAGGTAAGGAAGATAGAATGATCAGGCTGAGGGAAATCAGTGAAGAATTTTGAGCATGAGAATTACACATAAGATCTAAGTATTATTTTGGCAGCAGTATATACAGTGAAGTGGAGTAAGGAAAATCTGGAGACCTGGATCAAGTAGGTCTAAAAGAGCGTACCAACTTGGGAGTTACCCACAATAAGGGTTGAACTACTGAATGGAAGGCAGGTATGGCAGAGAACTGGAATAAAGCCTTTATTTGGGGGATAGAAAAAAAGGTTGCCAGAGATAGCAGACAAAGGAATGGCTGCAAAAACCAAAGGTAAATCAGGATAGTGCCCTGTCACTGATGGCAAGAAAGAAAAGTTTTATTAAGAAGAGAGTGGCCACCAGTGTCAAATTCTACAGAGCTCAATAAAAGATAAGAAAAAAATGGTAATGTGATTGGCAAATACACAGGAAATCACTGACCTTTCAGGCAGTGTTTTGAATACACCAGTGAAAGTAAAGGTTATAAAGTGGAGGCACTGGATTATAGCCTGTCTTTCCAGAAATTAGTTTTTTCTGTTTTTTCATTGTTAAGACCTCAGCTTGTTTTTAGGTATAAAGAAGGAGTTAGTGGAAGGATAAGCTAAACATCAAGAGAAAATGAAAAATCACAAGAACACGAAGAGGTATGACTAGATGATTCCATTCAATACAAATACTTCGAAAAGTTATTAAACTTTTAATTTTTGCAAAACACTTTGCTTGGGGTTAAGGGTAATGCAAGGTTGAACAAGACATTACTCCTACCCTCTAGGAAGGGGGAAAACAAGTAAGGGGAGCTAGAGTAAAAAAAAAAATTTATTCTAATGGTTTGTTTTTTAAAATAATTATAGTAAATAAAATACTCCTACACAAGGTTCTAATTGCATTTTATCCTTTTTTTACACTGAACTTCGATTTGTAACATGTAATTCAGCTGGCAAAATGTAGACTTGGGCCACCTGCCTTAGAGCTCCAGTGTAAGAACAGCCTCAGACTCCACTTTGGGTACAGAAGCAAACCCAGTTTTCCTCCTCATCCTGGGTGGCTTTACCATGGCCGACTCTGCCCCTTGGAGCTGTACAAGCACACCTGAGAAGCTGCCATCACTTCTTCTTCTTTAAAAAAAAAAACTCCTTTAGTGTTACTTTGGGAATCACTTTATCTGCCCTTCAATTCTAAATGATAACTTTGCTGGATACAGTAATCTAGGATGTAGGTCCTTGCTTTTCATCACTTGGAATACTTCTTGACAGCCCCTTCTAGCCTGCAAAGTTTCTTTTGAGAAATCAGCTGATAGTATTATGGGGACTCTTTTGCAGGTAACTCTCAGCTTTTCTCTTGCTGTTTTAAGATTCTCTCTTTATATTTATCCTTTGGCATTTTAATTATGATGTCTTGTGGTAGCCATCACTTCTGCAAACACATCTGTGAGAATCTATCCTTATTCAACTCTGTGAGACATCAGGATACTCAAATAGCTTATTTTTTAAAAATAGAGCCAACCACCTACCTGTTAATGTTTTTAATATCATACCTTACTTAGACAGATATCCACAGGAGGCTCCTTTAACCGAACAGTGGCTTTCCCCTCTTCCACAAATTTGGTGAAGAATTGCTCAATGTTCTCCTTCAGCTGTGTAAAACCAATGGAAAAAAAGAACAAATGAAGTATTATTTAATACTTAATTACAACTAGAATGTGCCAGTCACTCTGCCAGGTGTTGGTTTGTCTTTTAGTCCTTAAGGCTGTGTGTTTTGTGGTTTTAAGTTTTAAAGTTTTCTGTTTGGTTGGGTTTGTTTTTAGCAGATGGGTATAGCTACATTTCTTATGTACCTTCTGGCAGATACTATTTTTCTATCTGCCCAGTTAACACTTTCTGCTTCTGAGAACAGAATTTCCTGTTTTGGGAGAATTTTCCTCTTCTCCCATTCCACCTATGTGCTGTAGTGAGCTGTCAATAGGAGTTACTTGCCTTTTTAATTTCAGTCTTTCAGTCCATCAGTCTGAGTTGGGCACACCTCCCATAAGATTACAAACTCCATGAAAGCAGTAATCTTGTCTCCTTTGTCATTTTTGTACCTCTAGAGCGAAACAGTGACTGATGCATAACAGGGGCTCAAAAAATTTTAATGACTGATGTTGTTTCTGCTTTAGACTTTAACAACAATTTATTGAGACGCCATTATGTGCTTGGTTAACTATGACAGGTGGTTTGGGACAATAGTGGCGAATAAGACCAGCATGGTAATCACACAGTTGCCAATCTGATGAGAGACAGTTATTAAAGTAATTATGAGCATAACAACTATTAAGACAAGAAGTACAGGTTGCCCCCTGGCTGGTGTAGCTCAGTGGATTGAGCTCGGGCCTGCGAACCAGACAATCGAGGTTCGATTCCCAGTCAGGGCACATGCCTGGGTTGCAGGCCGGTTCCCTGCAGGCCAGTTCCCAGCAGGTGATGCACGAAAGGCAACCATACATTGATGTTTCTCTCCCTCTCTCCTTCCCTTCCCCTCTAAAGATAAATAAATAAATTTAAAAAAAAAAAGAAGTACAGGTTGCTATAAAACCTTATATAGCAAAGAAATCTTACCTGGTCTTGAGGTATGATGGTGACTTTAAAGGTGAGAACTAAAGGATTAGGGCATATTGGCCAAGTGAATAAACTACAAGAGAAGACAGCATACTAACAAAAGGGAACAATGTGTGCAAAGCCTTGAAAGCAACAGAGCTTGGCAGCTGTGAGGAGCTGAAAGAAGTTCAGTACGGCTGAAGGATCCAGTGAAAGAGGTAAGTGAGCCTGAAAAGGTAAAGACTGGGTGGTGAAAGTTTGTAAACCATGCTAAGAATTTTGGATTTTATGCTAAGGACAATGTCATCCAAATGGTTAGATCTGCATTTTTACAAGTTCCCTTTAACCACAGTATAAGAATGAACTTTGGGGGAGTGGAGCATAGGATAGGGGAAGGACAACAGTAGAGAGGTCCTGTAAGAAATATACAAAGAACTTACACGACTCCACTCTAAGAAGACACCCAACCCAATTAAAAAATGGGAAAAGGACTTGAACAAACACTTCTCCAAGGAGGACATACAGAACATTCAGAGACACATGAAGAGATGCTCAATATCGTTAACTATCAGAGAGATGCAAATTAAAACCACAATGAGATACCACTTTACACCAGTCAGGATGGCTATCATAAACAAAGCAACAAACAACAAATGTTGGAGGGGTTGTGGGGAAAAGGAGTCCTTAGTTCACTGTTGGTGGGAGTGCAGACTGGTACAACCATTATGGAAAACAGTATGGAATTTTCTCAGAAAAATAAAAATCGACCTGCCTTTTGACCCAGCAATTCCACTGCTGGGATTATATCCTAAGAATCCTAAAACATCAATATCAAAGAACCTATGCACCACAATGTTCATAGCAGCACAATTTACAATAGCCAAGAGTTGGAAGCAACCTAGGTGCCCATCAGTAAATGAATGGATCAAAAAATTGTGGTACATATACACAATGGAATTCCATGCTGCAGAGAGAAAGAAGGAGCTACTACCTTTTGCAACAACATGGATGGAACTGGAAAGCATTATGCTGTGTGAAATAGGCCAGGTGCTGAGGGAGGTGGGGAGCAAGGGGCGGGGGAGGCTGGGATGGGAAAAATAGACAAAAAACTGTACTTGAAAAATAACTAAATAAAATTAATTAAAAAAAAACAAAAAAGAAAATGTATTCAAAGAAAAAAAATAAAATGCAAATAGCAAAAAAAAAAAAAAAAAAAAGAAATTCTCCTGGCAAGGAACAATGATGGTTTAGATTACAGCTGGGATGGATGAAAATTTGAAAGATACCAAGGATGTAGAATTTAAAGGATTCAATAATATATTAGATGTGTGGAGACAAAGGCTTTAAGGCTTTGAGATGGGGCAGATCACTACTTAAAGAATTGAAGAACACCGTCAGAAAAGCAGGTTTATGGGTGACAAAGACAGTTAATTTTTTGGTTGAAATGCTGCGACATATCCAAATTAAGATTTCCAGTAGACAGCAGATTCAAACAAGAAGGGATTTACACACTTATCAGATGAAAAATGTTTTTCACTGCTCTTCTAAGATCTGTCTCCTCTGATGACCACCAATTTGCTGCCCTCCACCAATATATCATGAAGATTTAGATAGTCAGATGTGAGTCATGACTATTTCTGTGAGGGGAAAAAAGCTAAATGTTATTAAGCATTTTAGCTTAAAGTGAAGTGGTATAAAAAAAAGTGTGACAGTGGCATGAAACATCACACACCCAACTCGAAGATACAATGTTCTCCCTTATCCAAAGGAGAGACACAGTCCAAGAACCCCAGTGGAAGCCTGAAACCACGGAGAATGGCAAACTCTCTCTCTCTATATATACTCTCTCTCTCTCTCTCTCTCTCTCTCTCTATATATATATATATATATATATATAGTGTTTTTTCCTGTGCATACATACCTATGATAAAGTTTAAATTCTAAATTAGGAACAGTAAGAGATTCAAAAATGGATAAGACTGGCTAAAGATACAGATTTGGAAATCAGTCAGATGAGAGCTTAAGTCATGGGACAGAAGAGTACGTGTGAGAAATAGGTACAAGGTACTTCCCATCTTTGGCACTAATACCTACTTTTCAAGGCCCAGCTTAATCCATCCAACAAACGTTTACAAAGCACCTATGATTTTCCAAGCCCTGTAGCGCCACCTCTTCTACAAAACTTTCTCAAGGCCCTGTAATCATAATTCTTGTTGATACTATACTTCACTTCCACTTTTATTACAGCACTTATCATAGCCTGTCTTATATTCTAAGTGGTGGTTTGTTTCTCCCTTGCTAGCCTCAGAAGGGCAGTGTCTAAGTCAACTTTATCTCCCAGTTTTGAGCACTGTACCTTATGCATAGGTAAGTCTGCAGTTAACAGTTTACAATAAAAATTTTGATTAGGATTAGCACTTGGAATTGACTATTAGTGCAGTAGGAGTTTTAAGAGGGATATCATTAGAGACTTTTAAAATAGGCTTTAAATAGGCAGGGCCTGAGCTGGGCATTAAAGAGACAGGTTTGCTGGGAAGACGAGAGGGGATAAAAGGGAAATCCAATTCTAGTTATGAGTTTGCTTTTGTCACTTTATAGTTTTGTAACCTTTACAACGTTGGGTAATAGTTTTCAATTTGAAAAACTATATTAACTCATTCCATCAATAGGAGAAAATTATTTAGACTTTCAACTACTTGTATGAAACACTAAGTGTTTCTAAAAAAGATGGTAATGCCCCCTTTCCCCAACCAAGTACTGTATTCACTGTGGAGTACAACACTGAGAGGGAAATAATGCAGAGACTGCATAAAATCCAGTCAAGAGTCAGATGCAAGGGCGGGCAAACTGCCCACTCAACTTTATTTATAGACATAGGGTAGTCCAGTCATTTTGACAAATATAACAGTGTCTGGTAACGAAGGAGGAAAGATTTGATAAAACCTGTGCTTTAAAACTTCTATTTCAAATGGGAAAAAAACACAAGTGAAAAATAAATATTCTGCTTCAACTTCCAAGTGTTTCTAGAGAATTTACTACTTACTGCCATACAGGTAAGGAAAAGTCCTGGACTTAAGAAATAAGTTGTTAGGAAATTACACATTTCAGCAAACAAAAAAAGGAGATGCAGTAACCAATAACATTAATAAAAATATCAAGATGCAGACCCAAGCGTTACCGCTTCACTCTACTAATCTGGTCTAGCGACCTTAGATACTATTCATTATCCCTTAAAGCCTTCAAAAAAAAAAAAAAAAGCTACCGAGAATTCTGTGGGAGGGACAGAATTTACTGAACGAAAGTGCACTTATTTTACTGTTCCCCCAAACTAGATGGCTACCTGTCAATTCGAAGGCGCAGAAATGAGCACGAGAAATAAGCAGGGGTGCACTCTCTAAAGCTCTCCTCCTTCGGGCCCGGGGAGAAGCCCCGGAAACCGGTGGAGTGGTGGGACTCCGGGACCGGCGCTCACGAGCCCCCAGGACGAGCTCCAGCCCCGGAGAGGCCCGCCTCCGGTCTGGGATGCAGTGCCCACTGGCTCCACACACCTCATAGCGGGTCCCGCGCCTGTCCTTCAGGGTGGAGATGAGCAAGCAGGCGGGGCTCGGGCCGCCGGGCTGCTCCGCTGCCCGAGGCCGCGGTTGACTTTTGGGAGCCTGCTGACACAGGCTCAACACCGTGCGGACGCCCTTGCCCCGGTTCCTCAGCCCCAAGGCCGGCAAGTGCCGACTGACCACCTCGACCTCGCAGTGCAGCTTCATCTCGCCGGAGAGGCGGCAGACGGCTCCACGACCGGACTTTGAAACTTCCCGGTTCCCGCCCGGCCGCGCCGCCGCCGGGGTCCTCGAGCACGCGGGCTGTCTGCGGATCTGCCTGTCTGCTCAGGCCGCCAGCTCCTCCCGCTTTCTCAGCACAGTGGCCCTGTGAGTCCTGCGAGGGCAGGGGGCGCTGTCCCCTCCCTCGCAGGGTCGAGTCTTCACTGTGACTGCGAGCCACAGCATGTGGTCACCGACAGCCTGAGGACCCAGCCTGAGCCTCCCGAAACAAGAGAGGTGGCCGCAAGGTCCTTCCCGCGGATCGCGTGCAACTGTCTGTGATGGTTTTTGTTGTTGTTTAGGGTGGAGCTTTTTTCGCTGATGACACTTAACCCGCTACTTGCACACTTTGGGCCACTGAGTTTCCCGAGGGAAGGCAGGTATTCCTCTGTTAAAGGGAAAGTCTCCTTTCTTACATAGCTTCGGCACTTGGGATATTACCGGTTGCCCAATGCCAGCCAGGGCGCAGCATTTCCTGACCCTTTTGGGCTGGTGGTGTTTTGTTTTTCTTGGCTCCCTCATTCCGGAGGGGACGCCTGTCACATCAGAACGTATTTGACTTTGCAAGTTCTGTTGAACAAATTCCCACTTTGCAACTGTGAGGGGTTTGGATGGATTGACTGGCTTAAATGCGTGTGCGACTTGGAAAGACCGACAGTCCACTCCAGATGCTTTTCGGAGTCCTTATTTTATCACCGGAAAGGGACTTAGTGGAGGCGGATATGCCCCAGCAAGGTGTGGGCTCTTTACTTCCTGCAGGAAAGAATTCAAGACAAAAGTTCAGGTGATTTTGAGAGTGTGTTTATTAACTTGGGACAGTGAAGGGCCTAGGATGGAAGAAGCAAGATCATAGTCACAGGAATGAGCCTAGCCCTGGGCGGGTAACTCAGTTGGTTAGAACCTCACACCCATACACCAAGGTTGCGGGTTCCAGCTCTGGTCAGGGCACATGCAAGAATCAATCAATCAATCAATGCATCAGAAAGTCCATGTCTCTCTGTCTGTCACTCTCTCTCTCTCTCTTCCCCTCTCCCCCTCTCTAAAATCAACTTTTAAAAAAGAAGAAAGAAGAGGAGGAGGGGGAGGAAGGGGAGGAATGGTGAGCCTAGCTGGGCTAGTGAGGCTGCTTAGTCTAAGAAGTAAAAGTCACAGTGACAGTAGTGAGCCAAGATGCTGCTGCTTTAGGCCCACTGAAAAGTTAGGCAACAGGAGAACCCTCAGAGTTTAGGAGAAAGTAAAATTATATGCCTGAGGAAATGGAGGTGTGAGCATGCTCAAGGGAGAGCATGTGCTGTGTCCTTTGCCTTGAGGGTTTTTCTCTGCTTTCTGTAGCTGGGGAATTTTAGAGGAGATCCCAATCAGAATATTCATCAGCTTTTCATGTGCATTTTCAATATGATGCATCCAAATGAATGTATAGCGGGGTCTGCGGTCATCTTCTGGTCAGCTTCATTTCTATCTTGGATTTGTCTGGCTCTACTTTTTGTTTGTTTGTTATTTATTCCCTTCACTTTATCTATTTAGGTTTGGCTGGCACTAATGGCACTAACTGGATCCCTGTTATCTACCTCCTCGACTAGGGTGATTTAAGCTATTCCCTGGTTGGGGAGGAGGGATGCAAACCATCTGCTCCTAAGTGTCTCTGCTTAAGGACCATAGGGGCTTGTTATTAGCTGCCTGTTAATTGCTCAGCGATTCCTTAAACTATTTTGTCTTCATTTCCCTCATTGTACTTGCCAGGGAATTTTTTTGGCTTCTTACTAATCTGCCTCAATTCCATTTATTAAAGAAGACCAAGGCTCCTACCTAGGTGGAGCAAGAGAGGCCCCTGGGACGCACATTTTAAGGAGGCACTCACTCTTAGGGTCTTAGTCTTTACTCTTTAAATATGCACTCCAGGTGCCCCCCCACACTCTGGTCCAGGCCTTGTATTAAGTATTACATTTCATCTGAGCTATATTTTTGTAGATGTAAATGATGTCTAGAAATGTTCATTTTCAATTCAACTATGACAATTTATCCTGTGGCCCCTGAAAAAGATGATACCTACTAAGAAGGACTCAAACTTAAAAAGAGCATCTAGCAGCCATTTCTACACAGGGGCTTCTCACACAAAGCCCACTTTAGGGAGAAGCCTGCACTAAACTGCCTTCCTCCTACACTGACCTGCCTGCCTGCACTCTGTTTCTGCTGGCTGAACCAGCCCTTATAAAGGAATTGCTGCAATCCTATTTCAACCAAAAGGACTGAGACTTACCCTATCCAATCAGAGCTGCTATATCTACATCAGTATCTTCATAAATCAATCAAAATGGCTCTCTTTGACAAATCAGGACAGATTGTCTTTTGGACCAATGAGGCTGTTAGGATTTGGAGTTCTCATTTTACATAAGGATGGACCAATCAAAGATCAGGGATAGGAACTCCATCTATATAAGCCAGCTGCCCTCTGGCTGGGGGAACACTTCCCCTTTTCCACTGAAGACTGCATTTCTCCTGCTGTAGCTGAAACACCAGAGTCGTTTCACCAGAGCAAACCAGAGAACAGAGCTGTCTATCCCTAGAGGGGCCTCACCGCAGGGATTTCTAACAGCTATGCTGTTTCACTTGTCAGCTGTATCACATTGAGCTGTTTGCATGGAATAAAGTTTCCTTTTTCACTACGACTCAAATTGAGGATCCTGATGGTGTTGAAGCCAAGGACCATCTGTTGACACTAGCTGGCATTGCGGACTGACTGGACTTGGAAATGCTCAAGGAATTTTTTATAAAGATTTTACTTATTTATTTTTAGAGAGAGGGAGGGAAAGGGAGGGAGAAGGAGAAGGAGAGAAACATCGATGTGTGTTTGCCTCTCACACACCCCCTACCAGGGACCTGGTTTGCAACCCAGGTATGTGTCCTGACAGGGAATCGAATCGACACATCGTTACTTCTCAGTCCAGCACTCAATCCACTGAGCCACACCAGACAGGGCAGGAAATACACAAGGAATGTTAAATTGGGCTACAGGTTTGACAAAAGGAACCAGAGAACATCTAGATCTGTTTTTCGTGTCCAATTGGTTCCTGTTTTTCTGGGCCAACGTACTTCTCTCATTCCCTTTTTTCTGTTTTGTTCATACTAATTAACCCTGTTAATCTTTCAAAACTGAGTTCATTATTCATTTTCCACTATACTTTCTTTAACATCTTGATCTTCCTTTTGGGGGTTGGGAAATACAATTGCACTTAAAATTATCTTTCTTTCCTTTTATTTCCTTAGGTTTGGGGCACATACCAGGCATTCAACAGATAATTAGTTGACTGTTTTCTCTTTAATTTGTGCCCAAAAGTAACTCTACTCACATAGGTTTGTGGCTCACTCAGGTTTAAGCTAGTAAAATCATAGTCATATCATATTAAGAAAGCAAGGTCACAATCTATGGAATATTATGTGGTCAACTTCTCTGCCCTACCACATTTGGACTAGATCATGGAGTTGGTTTTTTAACAGTAAACTTCATCTAAAGTAAAGCTAAAATAGTTAACAAATATGTACCTAAGCATTAGACTTCTATAGAGCTGTTTTGAGCCTGTTGACACTCTTTGATCATGTTTTATAGGTTGTGTCTCCACTATGATTTCCTAATTAATACCCACCCTTCCATTCTAAGTACTGTCACATCAGTTTAGAGCTGCATTGCTTACCTTAAGTACTATTCTTCTATTTACCAGGTCTTCTTATTTCAGTGCATTTATTCATTTGATATTTATGGTGTTCTTGCTATGTGCTAGCACCTATGATAGATGTTTAGGTGTCAAAGATGAGTTGACAGTGCTTAGGAGAGACAAGTAAACCAAAAATTTTACAAAAATGGATGAATGTTAGATGTCTAAAGCATTTGTCTAAAGTAGCCAAATGATGAAAATAATTTGTTTGTTAAACCTAGGCCTTTGAAAACCACAGAGAGCAAAATTTTCAAGCAGGGGATAAAATTCAGACCTGTTTATGAAAGGTTACAGCGATCAGTAAAGAGATTAATCTGGAGGCGGAGGAACCCCAAGGGCAGTTATCCGGTAGCTAGTGCAGTAATCCACCATGTACACTGCTGCCTAAATAAATTTTTAAAGAGGTCTGCTCTGATAGAACCCTAAACTTTTGGAGCTGAAAGGTAGTTTATAGATATTCTAATCCAATTCTCTCAATTTACACAAGGGGAATAGAGGCTGAAAAGAGTAAAGGGATTTGCTCATAACTGTATAGTGTTAGAACAAATCATGCTAGAACCCACATCTCATGTGCTGTACTTAATCCTTCCTAAAAGCTTTCAGGGATTTCCACTCTTTGCAATTTAATTAAATGCAGATGCCCAAAGATTTGTCTCATATTCCTTGAGAATCCAGGTCCTATTATGTAGCTGGACAAACCAGGGCAGCCTTTGTGGTTTTCAGTTCCTGCTTAGCACCTATTTCTTAGTATTCCCTGGAGCTCACCTCTGCATTGTAAAATAGGTGATATTTCATCTAGCACTTTTGGATGTTCATGGCAAGAAAAAGCTTATATTACCCCAATATTGCTCTATGATTACTTATGTAACGCCTGTCTTCATCTTTATACTGCAAGCTTCCTGGGAACAGATTCTGAGTAACTAGTGTAGTTACTCAGAGGTCTAGTGTAGTGTTCATATTTACTAGGTACTTTATGGATATTTGTAGAAAGAATGAGTAATATGAATATATGCTATTCATTTATTTAACAAGTATTTGTGAGAGTCTGCTATGTGCTAGAATAGAGCAAGCTTACAGATGAGTGCATATTCAATTAATAGCGCTTGTTTTGGAGTAAGTAGCTAGCCATTTAGAAAGGAGGAAAGTTTGATTTCTTCCCTACTCCTGCGGACAGTGAAGTAAATCTGAGATGGATTCAAGACTTAAAATGAAAATGTAAAAGTACTATAGGAAACAGAAATTTTGAAGAATCTTGACACACACCTAAAACCTGGGGTGCTGTATTCATATATAAAATTTAAATGTTTTACATGAAAGAATATACTGGAAGTAAATTAGAGAAAGAAGAATCCGCCATGGCTGAGTAGCTCAGTTGGTTAGAGGATCATCTCGATACACCAAGGTTGTGGGTTCAATCTCCAGTCAAGGCACATATCAATAGTGTCCTTTATTTAAAAAATAAAAAAGAATGAAAAGAAATAAGAATCTGTGATTGTATTTGTTACTGAACTCAAGGGGTTCGCCACTTGGGGTGCTCTATGCAAGAGTGAGACATGGTTGTCATTAGGTAGTTTTATTTATTCGCAGCAAGTAAAGGAGACAAGGTAGTTTCATTTACTTGCAGTGAGAAAAAACACTTTCACATCTAACGCTCTGTCTCCTGGAAGGGAGGCTTAGCCATTGCTTATACATACTATTTAGTTAATTACACATTATTTAAAAATAGTTTATTTATTTTTAGGGAGAAGGAAAAGGAGGGAGAAAGAGGGGAACATCACAGTGTGGTTGTTTGTCACACACCCCCTACTAGGGACTTGGCCTGCAACCCAGGCATGTGCCCTGAGTGGTTATCAAACTGGCAACCTTTTGGTTCACAATCTCATGCTCAATCCACTGAGCCACACCAGCCAAGGCTAATTACATATTGACTTCTTTGCAGTTGGCTACACTTACCAGGTTGAGTTCCTGTCAATCTCATCCTCTTTACAGCTGAGTCTGCAAAATCCTGTGCTACATTATAAAATAGCAAGAAGAGCATTTACTAAGAACCCCCCAGACCTTGAGACCCTTGTCCTATCTAACATGATAAATAAAACAACTGTGTAACCAATGTAAATGTCAAAGAGCTCATTTTCTTGCATGTAAGCATTTATAAATATATAATCTAAAGATTAGCAACACATTAAGAAAGTGGGCTGAAGACTTAAAGGAGAAATCACAGATAAAGAAACATGGCTGGATTATAAACATAGCGTAGACTGAAAAGGGTCCACATACTAAACCTGACAAGTTCAGGGGAAACCAGCATGGTTTCCTGAGTTTGCAGGCCCTACAAACTCAGCGTCTGAAAGTAACCACATAGGACAATCTGAACACAAACATTCCTAAGTGAATGTGGGTCATGGTGGGTAGTCACGTCCTAGGCCTGTAGCTTCCTTGACAAAGGTCAATCTTTACCTTTAGGACACCATAGAAACCCTTATCGTTATCTTGTTGCCCAAATACCATCTCTTTATGCCGTGTTAATTGTTAACTGTCCTGTACTCATCAATGTAAAAGAAGTACTTATTAATCTCTCCGTTTTACTTTTTATCCAGTCCCAGAGATTTCCCCCTTTGCTTTGTCCTGCCCCATTAATCTATCATCAGTGGATTTCATGTAACCCCCTTGAATCTTCTCCTTCAATTCTAATGTATAATATTAGTTGCAAAACTGCTATTCTCTGAAGCATTTTCTCAACCCACTGAGAGTTTGCTTGTCAGCATTTGTCAGTTTGGTTCAAATAAACTCATAAAAATTTCCTACAGGTTTGGACATTACTTTTTTTAAAAGACTTTTATTTATTTTTAGAGAGGGTAGAAAGGAGGGAGAAAGAGAGGAGAGAAACATCAATGTGTGGTTGCCTTTTGTGTGCCCTGCACTGGGACCTGGTCTGCAACCCAGGCATGTGCCCTGACTGGGAATCGAACTGGCTACCCTTTGGTTTGCAGACTGGCACTCAATCCACTGATCCACATCAGCCAGGGCAGTTTGGACATTTCTTATGTTGACAATGGGAAAACATGATCTTCCTCATCAAAATTCAAACTAAAAGAACAGTTACTATTTTTAGGCTATCAGAAGGACAAATGTAAAAAAGTTTGCTAATTTACACTGTTGAGTGATTGTGGGAAAACATACTTTCTATGGGAGTGAATTTGAATTGTTACAATTTCTATAGAGGGCAAAATAGTAATATCTATAAAATTAAAAAACTCATTATTAGGCAAAGCAGTTGCATTTTTAGAATTTTATTTTATAGACATTTTATTATTTTGATATACTATATAAATATAGATCTAATGTAAGTATGCATAAAAATAGCACACCCAAGGATGTTTCGATTCATCTGTATTCTCTGATTTTACTATATATTTCTCCATAGATTTTATACTCTTCTAAAATGTTTTATATATAATATATTATAAATATTTATATAAAATATTATATTGTATATATAATTTATATATAATATAAATCTTATATTTTATGTGTGAATATTATATATTTATATATAATATATATTTTAAAAGATTTTATTTATTTATTTTTAGAGAGAGGGGAAGAGAAGGAGGGAAACATTGGCCGGCAACCCAGACATGAGCCTCAATCGGGAATCAAACCCTCAACCCCTTGGTTTGCAGGCCAGTGCTCAGTCCACTGAGCCAAACCAGCCAGGGCTGATCTCTATATTTTTTAACATATTGCATATGACATGTACCTGTTTATGTAAATGAAGAGAAATGTAAAAATATATAATTATGTACACATATGTGTGTAAGTGCATAAAGAAAGACAGATATTTTTCAAGCCCCCTCCCATGAAAACTAACATGTTATTCTGGATAAGAAGACTGAAGAAAGCAGCTGTTTGGAGATTTACTTTTTTCCTTTTTTTTCTTTTGTGCACCATTCCCGGAGGTAGTGCAATACCAGATCATTTTGCAGAGTGGCTGGAGTAAGCTTCTATTCCATCTCCCTGCTCCAAAAACCCATTTAATATATTGTTTTTGGATAAAGGGATGTATCAGATATTAAACTGATAAGAACAGATACTACACTTGATCTTAGCCAAAAGGCTGAGGAGTGATGGAGACTTACTTCTAAAAATATATTTTTGCGAATCACCTCTCCAGCTTTTGGCTAAGACTGAGTGTAAAAATATATTTTTTGTGGGGGGGTGGGCTGGGATGGGAGTAAAAGACAGAAAACTGTACTTGAACAATAATTAAATAAAAAACATAGTGACATTAAAAATATATAGTATAAATAACCTGCCGTATAACATCAAAAAATGCCCACAAACTATTATTTTTAAAGAGTCTTCTAGCTCACTTTTTAATTAAGACTATTACTTCTATATGGAATGAACATAATTTTGGTACAATTCAATCATTAATTCACCCATGTTTTTTCATTCAGACTTTTATATGGAAGTCACTGTCCTATTTTATTTCTGTTATTAACAGTTTCTCTCTCTCTCTGATTTAATTTATTGCTTACATCTGAGCCACACTTTGTACTGGATTTCAAGGAACTGCTAAATCACTAATTACTTTTTTTAACTTCTCATATATGCACTAAGGAAAGGACTTAAAATTTACACACGAAGGCAAGAGGTTACAAATGTGCTATCCTTCAGAGGAGTAGTGTCATTTTAATAACTTTAACCTTAAACAATAAAAAAGTGGATTTGAAACCTATATATATATGGGACTTCCAGCCAAGATAGGTAGACACACTGTGCCTCCTCACACTCCTTAGCCAGAGAAGGACAACAATTTAAAAACAAAAAAACAAGCAGAACTGCCAAAAAATCAAACTGTATGTAAGTCTGACAACCAAGGAGTTAAAGAAGAAACATTTATCCAGACTGGTAAAAGGGGTGGAGATGGGCAGCTGGGGTGCAGAGGACTCCTAGCAAGGCGGTGGCTTGTGGACTGGGTGGTCCCACATTCAAGTGCAGATAAATTGGGAGGAACACCTGGTGAGTGAGACAGACCACGCAACCCAGGATTCCAGTGTGGGGAAATAAAGCCTCAAAATCTCTGATTGAAAACTACCTGTGAGGGTTGGGGGGGGGGCAGGAGAAACTTCCAGCCCCACTGGACAGTTTGTTGGAGAGACCCACAGGGTCTTAGAATGTACAAAAACCCACCCACCTGGGGATCAGCACCAGAAGGCACAATTTGATTGTGGTTAGTGGGGAAGTGACTGAAAGCTGGCAGAGAGCTTAACAGGCAGCATTGTATCCTCTTGGACCTCTCACCCACACACACCATCAGCAATGTGGATTGCCATGCCCTGGTGAACACCTAAGGCTCCACCCCTCACTACATAGCAGGCATGTCAAGACCAAAAAAGAAACCACCCCAAAATCAATTGAAGGTCCAGAAAAAAATACAACTAAGTGACAAAGAGATAGTCAACCTATCAATGCACAGTTCGAGACACTGGTGATCAGGAAGCTCAGAATTGGTTGAATATGGTCGCAAATTAGATGAAAAGCTTAAGGCTATGGAAAATAAAGTAAAAGAAAATGTTCAGGGAGCCAACAGTGATGGGAAGGAAATGAGGACTTAAATCAATGGTTTGGAGCAGAAACAAGAAAGAAAGATTCGACCAGAACAGAATGAAGAAACAATAATTAAAAAAAAAAAAAAAAAGAGAGGCTTAGGAACCTTCAGGATATCTTTAAATGTTCCAACATCTGAATTATAGAGGTACCAGAAGAGGAAGAGCCGGAAATGGAAAACTTATTTGAAAAACTAATGTAGGAGAATGTCCCCCATCTGGCAAAGGAAATAGACTTCCAGGAAGCTCAGAGAGTCCCAAAGAAGCTTGACCTAAGGAGGAACACATCAAGGCACATCATAATTACATTAGCCAAGATTAAAATGAAGGAGAGAATCCTAGCAGCAGCAAGAGATAAGGAGACAGTCACCTACAAAGGAGTTCCCATCAGACTGTCAGCTGATTTCTCAAAAGGGACCTTGCAGGCAAGAAGGGGCTGGAATGAAGTATTCCAGGTCATGAAAGGCAAGGACCTACATCCAAGAATGCTGTATCCAGCAAAGCTTTAATTTACAATGGAAGGGCAGATAAAGTGCTTCCCAGATAAGGTCAAATTAAAGGATTTCATCATCACCAAGCCCTTATTATATGAAATGTTAAAGGGACTTATCTAGGAAAAAGAAGATAAAACTATGAACAGTAAAATGACAGCAAACTCACAGTTATTAACAACCACACCTAAAACAAAAGCAAACTAAGAGGACAGCTAGATCAGGAGCGGAAACATAGAAATGGAGATCACATGGAGGGTTAGCAACAGGGGAGTGGGAGGGAGAGAGATGGGGAAAAGGTACAGGGAATAAGTAGCATAAATGGTATGTAGAAAATAGACAGGGGGAGGCTAAGAATAGTATAGGAAATGTAGAAACCAAAGAATGTGTATATAAGACCCATGGACATGAACTAAAGGGGGGAAATGCGGGCGGCAGGGGGTTTTCAGGATGGAGTGAATAAAGGAGGGAACTGGGACAACTATAATAGCATAATCAATAAAATATATTAAAAAATAAATTACAACTAGTATACATTAAAAAATTTTGTATGTATGTATGTATTTATGTATGTTTTACTTTAGAGCATATAGTTAATTAAAATATCAATGTTTGCTGAAATGTATAGATATACAGAATATTAAACATTGCACTTAAAAAAATGTTTGATTAAATCATTAATTCTACTCAGCTGGAAAATCTGACTGATGAAGCTGAAATGCTCATATTATTATAATAGCCAAACATGCAAAATATATATTTTAGACCTTGTTTATGGCAAAACAGATTTTTAAAAACATTTTATTTATTTATTTTTAGAGAGAAGGGAAGGAAAGGAGAAAGAGAGGGAGAGAAACATCAATGTGTGGTTGCATCTCACATGACCCCCACTGGGGATATGGCCTGCAACCCAGGCATGTGCTCTGACTGGGAATTGAACTGGCGACCCTTTGGTTCCCAGCCATGCTCAATCCACTGAGCTACATCAGCCGGGGCTATGGCAAAATAGATTTATAAAAATATATTTTATTGATTATGCTATTACAGTTGTCCCAATTTATCCCCCTTTGCCCCTCTCCAGAGTACCATATTCCCTCCAGCAATTCCCATCCCCCTACCATTAGTTCATGTCCATGGGTCATGCATATAAGTTCTTTGGCTTCTCCATTTTTATACTGTTCCTCACACCCCCTTGTCTATTTTCTACCTATCAATTTATGCTTCTTAATCTCTGTACCTTTCCCCCCCTTCTCCCCCTTCCCCCTCCCAGCTGATAACCCTCTAATGATCTCCATGTTTATTATTCTGTTCTTGTTCTGGATGTTTGCTTAGTTTGTTCTCTCAGATTCAGTTGTTGATAGCTGTGAATTTGTTGCTATTTTAATGTTCATAGTTTTGTTCTTCTTTTTCTTAAATTAAGTCCCTTATAACATTTCATATAACAGTGGCATGGTGATGATGAACTCCTTTAGCTTTACCTTGTCTGGGAAACACTTTATCTGCCCTTACATTCTAAATCATAGCTTTGCTGGATAGAGTAATCTAAGTTGTAGGTCCTAGTTTTTCATCACTTTGAGTACTTCTTGCCAGTCCCTTCTTACCTGAAGTTTCTTTTGAGAAATCAGCTGACAGCTTTATGGGAACTCCTTTGTAGGTAACTGTCTCTTTTCTCTTGCTGCTTGTAAGATTCTCTCTTTATCTTTAACCTTCATCATTTTAATTATGATGTGTTGGTGTGGTTCTCTTTGGGTTCAACTTGTTTGGGACTCTGTGCTTCCTGGACTTGTATGTCTATTTCCTTCACCAAATGAAGGAAGTTTTCTTTCATTATTTTTCAGATAAGTTTTTAGTTTCTTGCCCTTTCTCTTCTCCTTCTGGCACCTGTATGATTTGGATGTTGGTACATTTGGAGATGCCCCAGAGGCTCCTTAGTCTATCTTTGGTCTTTTGAATTCTTTTTTCTTCTTGCTGTTCTGATTGAATGCTTTTTCTTCCTTCTTTTCTAAATCCTTTTTTGAATCTCAGCTTCATCCCCTTCACTGTCAATCCCCTGTAGGTTTTTCTTTATTTCACTTAATGTAACCTTCATTTCTGCCTGGGTCTTTTTCATGCTGTTGCCATACTCAATGAGTTCTTTGAGCATCCTGATAACTGGTTTTCAGAGGCAGAAGTTATGGGGACTTATCTCCCTGGAGCTGGAACCCTGGGCTTTGTGGTCTGGGGCTGGGATCCCTTGCTCCTGAGGTATTCCTCCTGATTTTATTCACCACATGTGAATGGGGGACTGCCCATGGTGCCATCTCTCCATACCACTCCACGCCTCTGTGCCTCTCAGCCCATATCCACATCTCTGCCCCTTCTACCCATCTGGATGAGTGTGGCTTCTTTAAACCCGTGGTTGTCAGACTTCTATACAGCTCAGTTTATGATGGTGTTGGTGACATTTGTTTCTCGGTCTTGTTTTAATTTTTCTGTAGTGTTTACCTGTGCCCCAATCTTGACTGGAAGTTTGCAAATAGATTTTAATAGTTTAGAAAAAATATGATTCTATTCCTAAAGGTTCTGAAATTGAAGCTAATTCAAGAAAGATGCAGTCTCTTGAACTATGATATCTTACATATAGAATCCCAAATGTTTGTGAAAAGAATCTGAGGATGAAAATGAGAGTTATTTTGCAGCATAACTTTCGAGACCAGAAAAAACTTTAAAAGCTACTTGAATATTAAGATAGGTGAACAGATTGTTCAAGTGTAACTAATTGCTTCCTGTTCATCCTTTTTTTTTCTTTTAAATGAGTTCACATCTATGGTCCCAAACGATCACATGTGAGTGTTGAAAATATTAATGGAATTGATTTCAGAACCATTGTAATTTTTTATTGAGGCCAACTAGGTAAGGCCTAAGAGGGTATATAGGTGGGCAAATGTTAGACTAGGTTTTGAGAGGCACATTGATTTTGTTAACTATACATCAGTGACTGATAAATTCCAAGAAAACGATAGAAGCTTCACACTGGACCCTCCACAGTCAGGCTTTAAAATAAAACACCTTTTAAATTTTATCTATCACTAGGTTTTTGTTGTTGTTGTTTATTCTCCACTTGAGTTATACAAAGTTTTTCATTTTTCCCAAGTCTTTTCTGTTACTGGATGAGGTCTGGGCCTGGACCTAGTCTGCCTTGGGTCCACTGGTACTGCCTGAGTTCTTCTTGACTTTGCGTAGGAAATATTTCACAACACTATTCCAAGTGATTCTGAGAGTATGTTTATTAAAGCTGGGGACAGTGAAACAATAGGAGAGCATAAGGTAGAAGAAGCAATAGGAGAGAGCAATTCAGTGAAAAATGGGGCCTTGGAGACAGGTTCAGGGGGTAAGCATGGGAGAGGCTGCTGCTTTCTGCTGCTCCCCCAGTTGCAAGTCTCATGGGGTCCTTTAGAATTTAGGAAAAACAGACACAAGGTGGAGGTGTGCTCTACTGAGAGAACACTGTGGATCCTGTCTTGAGGCTTTTTATCTTCCTGTGGCCAGCCAGAATCCTAAGGGAGGTATCTGGTGAGGGCCTTGAGAGAATATTCATTAGCTTTTCAGGTGTATCCTTTAATATGTTGATTCATCAAAATGTGTGTTTAGAGGGATCAGGGTATTTTTCTGGTTAGTTATATTTTTAGAGAACACTATTGAAAAGACACTGGGACTGAGGCCAGTCTGCCTCAGGACAATCCGGAATATGTAAACCATTTGCTCCTAGATGTCCTTGGTTAGGGAGGATAAAACTTTGTGATTCATTAGCTGACTGCAAATTGCTCAAATTGTTTGCCTTGTTTAATTATTGTCTCAGTTTTCGTTATTCTATTTGTCAAGGAATTTCTCTAGCTTCTTACTATCCTGCTTCATTCTCTAACTCCATTCTTTGGCTCACACTTCATCTCAGCAGGTATTTCTTTCAAGTGCTGCCTGTAGAAGTCTCACTCTCCAAGGTTTACCTTGGAGGCCCATTAAATGCACCAAGCTAGGGTTAACTTCTCTTTTCTTTGCTCCTGTTGTGCTCCATGAGCACATGCATTAGTGAATACAGAATGTTCGGCTTACTTAGCTGTTACTGAGTCACAAAAGTTGAAAATGGAAGTAAGGACTTTGAGACACTCCTGTTTCCGTCACATTTGAAAGCTTTAATTAAGAGCAGGCATCAAGTCACATCAACTCATATCAGGTTTTTAAATCTCTGTCTTGCTTCCTTCTTTATTGTGTTACGTGCCCAATTTAATGATTGGGAAAGGCATCCCACCAGAGTCCTAAAGAAATAAAACCTTTAAGTGTTGTATTTCAGTTCTAGATTATTACACAACATGGTACATTTTATAGATCTACCTTTTATAGATATAGTTAAAGCTTTGACTTCGGAGCCATATACAGCTTTGTTTATCTAGACACATTACAAGTGATCGTGTGGATATAGACATTTTTTAGCAGATTATCAGACGGCATTTGTTTTTCACTAGTTTTGTCACCAAATCATCTGGTCAAAGCCAATATATTGCACGTTAACTTGTTTCTCAGTTTAAACTCAATCCGCTTTATTTAAATACCAAACAAGCTAAGCTTCGCATCAGTTTTCTGGCATAGTTTAGGTGTATTTCTAGGAGGAGTACGTCAATTAGGTAAAATAACTTGTTTTGAAAACATACTGTTTAACAAAATGGAAACTCCTACCGTTCAGTCCTAGTCATTACAGCTGATTTAAGTTATTTTGTTAATTCGTCCCAGTAGGTGTCAGTGTCGAGTTAAGGCAAAGTCTTCCTTCTTGTAAATATAATTTTAATTGAAAAGATATTAAAGGTTCGGGCAACGCACAGGAAGTAATATCATTTGATTCTTGAGGATTAAAGATTTGTTCGTTCAGGGTTCAAAAGAGACAGGGTCTCGCTGTGTTGCCCAGGCTGGAGTGCAGTGGCTATTCACAGGCGCGATCCCACTACTGATCAGCACGGGAGTTTTGACCTGCTCCGTTTCCGACCTGGGCCGGTTCACCCCTCCTTAGGCAACCTGGTGGCCCCCCGCTCCCGGGAGGTCACCATATTGATGCCGAACTTAGTGCGGACACCCGATCGGCATAGCGCACTACAGCCCAGAACTCCTGGGCTCAAGCGATCCTCCTGCCTCAGCCTCCCGAGTAGCTGGGACTACAGGCGCGCGCCACCACGCCCGGCGCTGAAGCGAGGGCGCGAGATTGCATTAGAGGCTTAGCTCTCGTGACGTCATTAGCCGTGCCGGCCCTGAACGCAACCCAAGATCAGTATTCACCTCCCTAAACGTCTAGCCCCATTGCGCACGCGTCGTTTGTTAGCACTGCATTGTGGGTAGACTGTCTCCAAAATTTCAAGAACGCATGCGTGCGCCAACTCTTTCCTTTTGCCTCGTTGCAGCAGAGAGAGCAACATGGGTCATCAACAGCTATATTGGAGCCATCCGCGAAAATTCGGCCAGGGTTCTCGTTCTTGGTGAGAAATAGAATGTGGTTTTAAGGAAGCGTTTCTCCGGGGTGGGACGTTGCTTGAAATCTATTGTAGAGGAACTCGCAGGCGGCGTTTAGGGGGAGACCGACTCAGAGCCCGGAGTGCCGCCATTACAGATCTCTAATGGGTCCGTGAAGGCCACGGTGCGGACGGTGGCCCCCAGAGTGTGGAATCCTTTCATCTCTGCGATCTGTCGTAATGCCATCTCTTTTCTTGCAGCCGCGTCTGCTCAAACCGGCACGGCCTGATCCGGAAGTACGGCCTTAATATGTGCCGCCAGTGTTTCCGTCAGTACGCGAAGGATATAGGCTTCATTAAGGTGCGTATTCGGAGACGCCGTGGTCTTCTGTTCTGTGGGCGGCGAAAGTGGGGGTCGCTCTTTAGTGTGAGCAGTCGACTAGCACCGTTTTCCCGTTTTGGGTAGCGGGTGACACTTGAGAGTTTTGGCAGTCGGGCCAATAGAAAAGGGAGGGTGACGGTTCCAACCCCTTTTTCCCCAGCTCTTTGTCAGTTTAAGGTGCCACGTATTATGATGGATGAAATTCACTTTTCATAACCACTACAATGGAATTGTAGGTATCTTTAATCGTGCCTAGACATAGTATATGTGTGTGTTGACCACTGCCCTGAAATTCTGGCTAGTGTTATACACTGGAGTGAGCTTGAGGTTTGGGGCCGGATAGACTTCGTGAAGATTCAGGCAAAGGTCAGTTCACTTAAAGCTCAGTTTCTACCTGTGGAAGAGGAATGATAGGGTATTACAAAAAATTGTTTACGTATATGCGAAGCTTTCTTAATTCCTAGTAGTTACTAGGAGTTGGTTTTATTTTTTTAAATGCAAACTAATTCTTTATTGGCTCTTTGAGTTGTAATCGCTGGCTTGAGTTATAATCTGTTTAGAATATTGAGTAGAACCTATTCGTTAAAAATAGATGTCTTTGTGGTGATGTATTAATAGTAAATCGTTAATGTGAGAATTCTGTGGCAGAGACAAAGTATCTTATTTTAGGCTTTTATCCTTGGCCAAAAACTTAACAAGTATATTCTTGATATTAATATGGAAGTTCAAGTAACTCAGTGGGAGGTAGGGTATCACAAATGAGATAATGAACTCTGGCCCATTCCCTAGCTTTGTGCCTTCTCTCAGAGGCTAAGATGAACAGCTCTTGGTATAGTGCCTGGCACACATTGAGTACCAGTGCCTGGCACACATTGAGTACCAAAATACTGGCTGTGTAATTGCCATCTTGAGCTTTTTGTAAAGATAGTTCCACATAGTGGTGTTTCTCTAGTGGGAAATTTCTTTGAGGGAAGAAGTGGCAATACCAATACTAAAATTAAGCCAAAAGTATAATTGTTGAGAGTTGTGGAACAGCTTGTAGTAGTCATACAGTAAATATTTTTAACTACTTAGATCTTCATAGCTAGTTAGGGCAGGCTACATTTCCAATTTAAGGCTTATTCTCATCAATTTTTGTGAGTAAAATGTATACATATTTTTAAATGGGTATTTAAAGCATTTTAATTCATTTCTTTTTCTTTTTTTCAGTTGGACTAAGTGAACTTCTTTCAATGGGTCATTCAAGACAAGACATCTACCTTATTGCAGAATGGCTAGCTCTTTGTACATAAAATAAAATTAAAAAATTCAATTATGAGTGTTTCAATGTGAATGGAATAGTCACATAATAATAGAACTCTCCTTTTAAAAAAATTACTATTCTCAGTGGATTTATCTTTGACATTTGTGGCTTGTTTTCCCCTGGTTATAAAAGTATTCATCCTTCACTCAGGTAAATGCCAGTTTTGTTTTTATGCTTAAAGCCACATTTGGTATGTAAAATGCCTGTTGTATTAAGGAACATCCAGCATATAACCGGAGACAAATTGTCTCATGAGATGGGGCAGGGACAATAAAACTGTTGAAAAATGATTTGGAGAAACAAGCTATCACTAAAATCTGCTCTGTGCATTAGTCCAGAGGTGGCGGTCCTGGCTTTTGGGATAATTAACACAAGAAAGCTAAGTTTCTCAAATATTTGCAGAAGGGAGCAGTGATTAACTAGACAGATTTGTCAGATCTGTAATTCTTGAGAAAAGCAGTAACTTCTTAGCATATGGAGGCTGAAGGTGGAGGTTGTAGACAATTAAATTACAATCTAGAAAGCCATTTGCTGAGAGGGCACGCCTATATGTAGGTTAGGAATTTATAGGCAGAGGTCTGTCCTGCCTGGGAGAACTCTTGGAGCCTTCTAGGAACAGCAAAGTTGTAGAACAGTGAGAAGCTGAAAGTTGGGAACTGATTGAGCTTTATTCAGAGAACTCTAATTAGAGTGCTGTAAACTTTTTTAAAAAGGTTTACTAGATCTTTCGGGCAAAATAGATTTTTGTGGGACAAGGGAGGAAGCTGGGAAACAGCTATTGGAATAGTCTAGGCAAGTGATCTTGGACTAGGACAAAGGGGAGTAGTTGCCATGCTCATGACAATGACTTTTGCAGAGGGAGATGGGCAGGATTTGTTGGATTGGATGTGGGAGACAACGATGGCTCCACGGATTTTGGGGCCTGAGCATTCGGAAGGCTAAAATTGCTATTGAGCTGAAACTGAAAATTAGGTTTGAGGAAGAGTAGGCCATATTAGGTTCAAAAGTCTTGATCAGACGTCTGTGTGGAGCTCTCAACTAGGTCTTTATATAAACTCTGGAATCCATGGGAACTTGGGACTGAGAATAAAACTTTGATCATGCTCAGTAGAGTTAGTATCTGGTATTGGGATCTCATCCTGTGATGGGGAGATCTAAATTTTAGGGAGTAAACATGGAAAAGAGGATTGTTCTGGGTTACTCCAAGAACGGTTGGGATCCTGCAAAGTAGGCGAAAGGAGGACTGAGAAGGTAGCACACTAGAAGCCAAGCAGGAAGTGGTCAACTGTGAGTCTCATACAGTTTATCATTGCAATGTCATCTGAAAGGGGAAATGAGTGGGGGGAAAAACCCGCAAAATTTAAAAAACATTGCTAATTTTCCTCCTGGGTCCTTAGAAGGAGCTCATGAAAGTTAGGGATGCTGAAGCTTAAGGTTTTTGTTTTTGTTTTTTAATTTATTTTTAGAGAGGGGAAGGGAAGGAGAAAGGGTGAGAAACATCAATGTGTGGTTGCCTCTCGCCTGTCCCCTAGTGAGACCTGGCCCTCAACCCAGGCATGTGCCCTGACTGGAAATCAAACCAGCAACTCTGGTTTGAAGGCCCATACTCAATCCACTGAGCTATACTAGCCAGGGCTGGTATAGCTTATGTGAAAGGGCTGGTATAGCCCTGAAGCTTAAGTTTTAAGAGCTTCATAGTCAATCCACTGCTCCTTACCCTTTGTCCCAGGAATAGATGGTGGTAAGCAGTGATTGCTCCTGGGGAGTGTCTAGGGAAGAGCCAGCATTTAATTAGAGTAAGAAAGTGGAAGGAATATTGGGAGGAGAGGGTAAGGTTTCTGGTATTGGAATGGAACATCTTGCAGATGAGAGGTGAGAAGCTGGTTAGCTGGGCAAATGTAAAAGTTTGGTGAGTTACTCGAGGTTTACACATGTAGTGATTTAGGTAGTAGAGGTTGTGAGTTTTGATTTGGGCATGAGAGTCTTGGGTCACTTGTTCAGGCAGGCCTTGTGTAAATGCTGTAAGGAATTGTGCATTACCTGAGGGAACGTGGAAGGGCAAATTCCTTTACACGTCTTTGTGTATATGTGGTGGTGGTAGGTGGGGATGCTGGTGTGGAGAGGTAGTCTGGTTTTTCTGCTAGGGGTTGAGGAACTTGCTGATAAAGACTTGTAAAATTTACATAGCAGACATGTTAGTGCTTTGTGGGTATTAACTTTTTCAAGCTTCATAATATATTTCCGTAGATATCCTTATCAGGTACAAGAGGAAACAGGCTTAAGAGCTGTTTCCCCAAAGCCTCCCCAAGTTAGAAGGAAATCAACTGTACTGGAGCTTGAATCTGTCCGACATCTTAATACCCAGAACACATTGTTAGGTTAAAAGATTGTATCTCCTGTCTCTAAAGATCAACTAATATGAAGGCAGGAATCGTGACTTTTCCCCCATATTTATAACACAGCAGGAAGCCTTGTATATTAATAGTTGATTGTATATGAGAGGAACTCCAGCTGGCAGAATTCCTCCCGTCTGCAGATGAGAAATAAATCATTCCAGACACAATCTTACTGTTCTGGCAGGAAAGGGGGTGGTGATTCCCTCTAGTGGAGAATGCCCCAAGCCCTTCTCCCAAATGGCTTTTATTGGGAATGATATGTGTAGGTGTATACAGCATGCATGCATAGTTCATTAGTCAATGTCAAAAGGCTAGTCATTCAAAAACAGGTGTTACCTATAGATAACAATTGAAGGAACACAGAGATCTGTCATGGGTCAGGGTCTGTTAGGCATGCTGACATCAGAGGGTCTTTAAGATGTGTTTCATGAGATAAGGAGTCTACTCCTTATGCCCTGAGCTTAAACATCCTGTTTATATCACCAGGGCTCTACAAAGCAAAGCAGAGCAAGCTTGAAAGGATACGATATATTTATCAGGCCTGGTTCCCATGGGAACTTGAGGTGTTAAGAGTCGGGTCATATTTGCCCCCTGCGTTACCTGGTTTTCCAAGGGGACTTACTAGGCCCTTTCAGGGCTTGCTCTCGTGGGGCTATAGACTTGGAAACCACACAGAGTAGTCCCCAACAATCATATGGTTGATAATATTCTTAGGCTTGGGTCCCTTGAACTATTAAGTTAGGGCTGAATGGGACCTGTTAAAGGACCTGTCGTGGCCAAGATTTCATTCAGCTCATTAATTAATGAAACCGGTTTAGATGTTTCAATTTGTTTAAAGGAGAATTCAAAGGATCACACATAGGTGAATCAGGGATGTGGAAATGAATTTACAAGTATGTGTAAAACTGGCTTTGTCAATGGGGGAGGGAAGTCAATATCTACCACACAGAATTTGAGTGTCTAAGGACAAGAATTGTTTATACACAACTTTCACAGTTGTAAAACAGGTCAGAGGTTCAGAGTCCCTACCCACTCCGAGATTGTGCTAGATAGAGCTTTATTTTCGATGAAAGACACCTGGTAATCTTGGTTTATTTCTAAGTCTCTCCATTTTTCTGAACAGATTTTTAGGCTCTTACCTAAATTGGTTAAATTTCTGAGTGCAGGATGTGTGCTAGGCATCGTGACTGCTTTACTTGAATCGCTTTTTAAGTACAGCTCTGTAAGGTGCAACCCCCACTTTACCCATGAGGCACGTAAGGCACAAAGATATCTTCCCCAAGATGGCACAGCCAGTGAAATTCAAACAAGGTAGTGTGTGTGGAGGACCGCTAATACCACTAAACTATAAATATCCAACAGTGAGGGAAAGCTTTGGTAAATGTTGGTAGTGTACAAAATAGCTTTGAGAAATAATTTTCAAAAAATGTAAAATTGTGTATGTGCTACAATTTCACTGTTAATGCACAGAAACAAAAGGACATGTGCTAGTGAGTTAGCAGGGATTGCCTTGGGGTGGCAGAATTACTGATTTAACTTGAAGTGGTCAGATAGGATTTATTTAGGGGTATGATATGCAGTGGCTATAAAGGTAAGCCAGGTACCAATATTGCTGATCAGGCTTCTACTCTTCCCAAACAGCTCTTTTTAGATTGCTCTATTAACAAGTATGTTCTTGGTGTTGCTATGAGTTCCTTCCACTGATTTCCACCCATTGATATGAATTCTCTGTGGTCTTGTGCAAAACAAGTCTAATCGCTTTTCCACAAGAAAAATGGTTAAATATTTAGGCATAGGGCTCTTGTGTTCTCCATAATCTTATTTCAGGCTAACCATTTCTGATTATTTCAACTGTTCCTCATAGGATGTGATTTAGAGCCATCTTTAGTGACCTCTGAATTTATTCCAGTACACCTGGATTCTTAACAGTGCCTGACAGAATGTTCCACAGGGCAGGCATGCAGTAAAGATTTGTTGAATGAATAAATGAGCAGATTTGGCAATGATTTAATTTGGTTGGGTATCAAACCAGAGACTGGCCTTGTACAGCTACCTGCATGGCCAAAGCCCTTGAGAGTTTTAAAGCTGCCTGCTTTGCATGACTTCTGCCTAGGAGATTGTTCTTGTAGAAGACTACGTTTCATAGTTGGTGCCTTAGAGATTTGGGGTTTTGGGTGGGCAGAGCAAATCTCTTCCAGTGGTATGGTGAAGGGTGTAACAGTATTTCCTCAGTCTCCACAAGGATTGAAGAAAGGAAAAAGGAAGAGAAGGCTGAGATACTAGTTTTTTTCAAGGGTTACTCTAGAAAATTAAATGTTCAGCCCTGGCTGTTGTGGCTCAGTGGACTGAGTGCCAGCCTGTGAACCAAGGGGTCGTTAGTTTGATTTCTAGTCAGGGCACCTGCCTGGGTTGTGGGTGAGGTCCTCAGTGGGGGGCAAGTGAGAGACAACCACACATTGATGTTTCTGTCCCTCTTTTTCTCCCTTCCCCTTTGTGTAAAAATAAATAAAATCTTTTTAAATGTATTTTTTTAAGAAAAAGTAAAAGGTTCAGTTTGTTGATGTCACTGAGTATATTTGTGTGTAGGATCAAAGCTAGACAGGGCCAAAAATTAGACCCGATTATTATCTGCCCTGTCAGAACTTTAAGAGAACTGAGATAGGAAGTGACAACTTAATCTAGATGCAATCAACTTATGTTTGGTTAACTAGAAAATGAAGAAGTCAGGACTGGCTTTCTCTTTTTATTAAAAATCCTTTTGTTACATTCAGCCTATCATGTATGCCAATGGTCACCACTCCCTTGAGCTGATTTGAGATTGGACCTTCTGACGTAAAGAAAGAAATGCTGGATTCCCTCGAAGATGCACTGAAGGCTTATAGAACCACAACACCTTTCCCATCCCTTCATCACCACCTCCACACTCCATTGATCCTCTGAGCCCCTTTATCCCCAGACAGGATTTAACACCTGTCTGCTTACAAGGAGATCTCTGCCTTCCTGTAAAGTCCGAGAGCCACTGATTTTGGCGGAATGACTGCAATGTCTCTGGATGTGGCTGGTGTGGGTCTCAAGTGGACCCCATCCCAAGAATCCAAAGGACACATTTCAGGAAGCTGTGCTGGGGGTCACAATGACTAGCATTCCATCACTTTAGGATGTATATCATCTGGCTACTTTTTCAGACTCCTTTCCTCAGGCCCTCCATTTCTTCAAGGGTGACTCCTCCTGACTAGTGTTCTTGAGGTCCTTAGTTCACTTAGCCCAGAAGGCTGCCACTCAGCTGTTCTATTATAAAATCTCTGTTAATTCTGATAAAATGGTAACATAACAGCATTCACAAAGAGAAGAGTGAGTTTCCATTGACAGAGACTCACAAGAGTTGTTGAGGTCTGGAGGGAAGGGAAGAGAGTGAAGAAGTATCTGGAGAAGGGAGAAGAGAGGCCACTGTTAGGAAACAAACATGCCTTTATTCTGCTTGTGTATCGCGGTGGTTCTGGCACCAGAATTGCAGGGTCTCGCTGATCATTCTGAACACATTATAGGACCGGTCGATATGGATCCCAGGGCTGCCTCTGTAAATTCTTTTTTTTTTTAGTGTATTTTATTGATTGTGCTAATTGCACAATCCATAAAATTTTTCTCCCCTTTATCCCCCTCCTGCCTGCACCACCCACCCGACCCTTCCAACCTCCCCCAACTTAGTTCATGTTCTTGGGTTGTTCATATAAGTTCTTTGGCTTCTACATTTCCTATACTATTCTTAACCTCTCCCTGATTATTTTGTATCTACCACTCATGCTTCTTATTCCCTGTACCTTTCCCCCCATCCTTGCCCCCCACCAGTAATAACCCACCATGTTATCTTCATTTCTGTGATTCTGTTCCTTTCCTAGTTGTTTGCTTAGCTTTTATTTCTGTTTTTTAGATTCGGTTGTTGATAGCTATGAATTTGTGATTTTACTGTTCATAGGTTTGATCTTTTTCTTAGATAAGTCTCTTTAACATTTCATATAAGGGCTTGGGAATGATGAACTCCTCTAACTTGACCTTACCTGGGAAGCACTTTATCTGCCCTTTCATTCTAAATGAAAGCTTTGCTGGATAGAGCAATCTTGCATGAAAGTCCTTTTCTTTCCTGACTTGGAATACTTCTTTCCAGCCCCTTCTTGCCTGCAAGGTCTGTTTTGAGAAATCCGCTGATGGTCTTATGGGAACTCCTTTGTAGGTTACTGTCTCTTGCTGCTTTTAAGATTCCTTATCTTTAATCTTGGGTCACTTAATTATGATGTGTCTTGGTGTGTTTCTCGTTGGGTCCCATTTCTTTGGGACTCTCTGGGCTTCCTGGAAGTCTATTTTTTTCCCAGATTAGGGAAGTTTTCCTTCATTGTTTGTTCAAATATGTTTTCAACTTCTTGTTCTTCCTCTTCTTCTAGCACTCCCATGGATTGGATGCTGGAATGCTTATAGTTGTCCCAGAGGTTCTTAAGCCTCTCATTATTTTTGCATTCTTGTTTCTTCATTCTGTTCTGGTTGCTTGCTTATTCCTTTTGTTCCAAACCATTGATTTGAGTCCTGGTTTCCTTCTATTCATGCTTAGTTCCCTGTATATTTTTCTTTATTTCACTTTGGTCAGCCTTCATTTCATCCTTCATTTTGTGACCAAGCTCAATCAATTCTGTGAGCATTCTGATTAACAGTGTTTTGAACTCTGCATCAGATAGGTTGTCTATCTCCTCATTACTTAGTTCACTTTCTGGAGTTTTGATCAGTTCTTTCATTTGGGTCATGTTTCTTTGTCTCAATGTACCCGTTACATGATAAGGGGCAGGGCCTTATGTATTCACCAGGGTGGGGCAACTCTCTTTACTGCATTGTAGCACTGTCTGTGGGGGAGGGGTCAGAGAGGGAACAATGCCCCTTGCTCTGTTTTTGCCCCACTTTCCATCACTTCCCTCACTTCCCACTAGTGGTTTGTGCCCTTCCAAATGCTGATTCACAGGCTGGTGGGTTTGTGTATGTTTTAGGACACCGTGGGTGCCTCCAATGAATTATCTGGGGAGGCTGGGAGTTTCTCCTGCTGCAGCAACTCCTAGCTGAGTAGATTTTTTTAAAGCCAGGGGTTTTGAGTCTTTAGTTTCCCTGCACTGAAACCCTGGGTTTTGCAGTCTGTCTTTGTTCCCCTGTTGTTCCTCCTGGCTTATCTGTGTGTGAATGTGGGATCGCCCACATGGTCCGAAGCCTTGCCACACAGGTCCTCTCTGCCCTGGCTGCCCATGTCTGACCCTCCTACCTGTCTGGATCAATATTTCTTTAACTGCTTTGTTGTTGGACTTCCACGCAAATGATTTTCTGGCAGTTCTGGTTGTTCTTTGTTTTTAGATTTGTTGTTGTCTTTCTTTTGGATGTGTGAGGCAGCAAAGCACTTCTACCTATGCCTCCATATTGGCTGGAACTCCCCTGTAACTTCTTACTCTGTATAATCCAGGGTTCAGAATAGGATTACTGTAGGTGAGTTTATGATTTTAAGTGTTTTAGCAATGAAAGGAAAGGACAGCATTTTCTTTTTAAAAATCTACTGGAAAAAAGTTTAAATATATTTTACTATGCTATTACAGTCCCAATATTACCCCTTTGTCCCTCTCGCCTGGTACCCCATTCATTCCAGTAAATCCCGGCCCTCCACCCTTAGTTCATGTCCATAGGTTGTGCATATAAGTTCTTTGGCTTCTCCATTTCCTATACTGTTCCCCACACCCCCTTGTCTATTTTGTACCTATCAATTTATGCTTCTTAATCCCTGTATCTTTCCCCCTATTCTCCCCCATCCCCCTCCCAGCTGATAACCCTCCAAGTGATCTCCAGGTCTATTACTCTGTTCCTGTTCTGGTTGTTTGCTTAGTTTGTTTTTTTTTTGGATTCAGTTGTTGATAGCTGTGAATTTGTTGCCATTTTCATGTTCATAGTTTTGCTCTTTTTTTTCTTAAATAAGTTCCTTCAACATTTCATATAATAGTGGCATGGTGATGATGAACTCCTTTGGCTTTACCTTGGCTGGGAAGCACTTTATCTGCTCTCCTTATGGGCAGTCTTATGGGAATTCAGCTGACAGTTACCTCCTTTGTAGGTAACTGTCTCCTTATCTCTTGCTGCTTCTAAGATTCTCTCCTTCATTTTAATCTTGGCTAATGTAATGATGATATGCCTTGGTGTGTTCCTTCTTGGGTCCAACTTCTTTGGGACTCTCTGAGCTTCCTGAACTCCCTGGAAGTCTATTTCCTTTGCTGGACTGGGGAAGTTCTCCTTTATTATTTGTTCAAATAAGTTTTCAATTTGGTGCTCTTCCTCTTCTCCTTCTGGCATCCCCACAACATACATTTCCTGGTCACTTTCCCACAACTTAACCTCTTACCTCCCCCTACTCAAAGCTGAAAAATGCCTTTTCTTCTGTCTAGGTGAAGATGGAATATAATCCCCCCAGTTTTGGCCACTTCCTTGAGCCACATATTTTATTGTGAGTCCTTTGTGGATGTACACAATTAAATCTGCTGTTTTGTTAATACATCTTTCATCAGTTTGATTTGTAGCCTCCAGCCATTGAACTTGGGAGTGTACAGGAATTCTTTTTCTTTCTCCTACAATTCCAAGGGCTGTCTTTTTATTACCAACCAACTAAGCCACACTGGTCAGAGCAAGAACTCTGGTGTTAATTTGTTCTTTCAGCGCTCGTGAGAAAGGTTGCAACACTTCTGAGAATACCAACAATAGGCAGTAGTGTTTAGACCTTGGAGGAGACTTCAGGAATTGGGACAAGGGTGGGTTCTAAATATAATAAAATTTTTTTAAAAATATTTTATTTATTTACATCTAGAGTAAGGGAGGGAGAAAGAGAGGGAGAGAAACATCAGTGTGGGGTTGCCTCTCACGTATCTCCTACTGGGGGCCCGGCCTGCACCCAGGCATGTGCCCAACTGGGAATCGAACCTGACACCCTTTGGTTCACAGCCCAGCACTCAATCCACTGAGCCACACCAGTCAGGGCTTTTTTTCTTTTTTTGTATCTTTGATCATCATCTTCAGGCTCAATTCTTACCCTATTTATTATTATAAAGTATAGTTTTATGTAAAAGAAATGTAGAAAATGATAATAATAATGAAAAGGGGGCCACATACTAAATCACAAGCTCAGGGGAGGCCAGCATAGTGGGTCCTATACACCCAGAGACTGAAAGTAACCACATAAGATGGTCTGAGCATACAAATTCCTGCCAAAAGCCAGCCATAAAAATTTCTAGTGAAAAGTGGGTCATGGGGGGGGTGTAGCAGGCAGCTTCCTGACAAAGGTCAGTCTTCACCCTCACTGAGCCTGTCTCTGGTCTTTTCACATCCAGCATACTGTAGCTTCGCACTGGCAGAGTAATCTCTCTTTTCAGACTCCAAGGCATAACTGCTGGCCCCAGAGCAGAGAGCACAGAACCCTCACTGTTATCCTGTCCCCGCCCAATACCATTTCTATGTGCTGTAAATGCTAATTGTTAACTATGCTGCACCCACCAATGTAAAGAGGTATGTGTTTCTTCATTTTGCTTTTTATTCAATCCAAGAGATTTCCCAGCTTTGCTTTCTGCCACCTCCCTAGTCTATGGGTGACTGAAAAGTTTGTTTAGTTTTTCCTGAAAGGTGGTTCTAATAGCACTTCATTGTCTTCAACTTCATTTGAAACAATTTTGTTAGACAGCTGTCATATCAGCATGCATTAAAAAAACTTATCAAAATTTGTGAATTTTTGTATCACCATTTTAATACTGAAGATGGACAAAAATATGCAACATTTTCACTATATTATGTTTTATTATTTTAAAAAAGGTAAAAGTGCAACTGAAATGCAAAAAAAAAAAAAGACTTGTGCAATGTATGGAGAAGGTGCTGTGGCTGATTGAATGTATCAAAAAGTGGTTTTCGAAGTCTCATGCTGGAGATTTCTCGCTGAATGACGCTCTGCGGTCAGGTAGACCAGTTGAAGTTGACAGCAACCAAGTCAAGACATTAACTGAGAACAGACAATATTATACCATGTGGGAGATAGCTGGCATATTAAAATGACCAAAATCAATAAAGTTATTGGTGAAAATGAAAAATGTGTCTTTTATTTTATGGAAAAAACTAAGTGGACTTTTTGGTCAAACCAATATAACCAGTGGGTGTCATGTAACCCCCTTACAGCTTTGATTCTAATGTATAAAATAGGCTGCAAAACTGCTGTTCTCCGAAGCTTCCCAGCAACTGTCAATTTGGCTCAAATAAACTCATAAAAATTCTCTACAGGTTTGGATGGTTCTTATGTTGACAATAGTAATAATAATATTATTTGTTAAGGGTTTAGTACCCATCTGTCTCTGCCAACAACTTTTAAATCCTCCCAGAAGCTCTGTGAGGAAATAGCTTATTTTTCCATTTTCCACATAAGGAAATTTAAGACTCAGAGAAGTCAGGTCAATGTGTAGTAGTAGAGTTGGGATTTGAATTCAGGCTATCTTAATTCCAGATTTAACATCTTAATTAAACTGCCCTGCAGACAAAGCACAAAGTGATATTAAATAAATTGAGGTGTCTTTTCCCAAGAGTTGTCTTTGTTTTAGGGAAATTCTGAAAACTGGTTGTACAAATTTCCATGTCTATATTATGAAGGAGTTTGTTTTTGACATTCTCTTGTTTAAGGAAAAGAGAAGTAATCATTGTCCTTAGCAATTTGTCTGTAATATGGTCTCTAAGGCTGCTGACCATGCTAGAAAAAGGCTTTAGTCAGAGAATTAGGAGATCAAAGGGGTCCCTGGGCCTACATGCCCCCTTCAGTGACACACAGGTGTGTAGCTCAGACCTGAGGCTGAGACCCTGGCTGGGAAACTCCACGGCCTCTCTTTTGTGCTGAGTCTCAAAGTTTGGAGAAATCCATGCCACCCGATTTCCATTCTTCTCCTCATCTCCTGGAAAGAAATTAAGTTCTCTTACAGGATAATTTTTTCTTTAAAAAAGATAATTCATGACTCTCTTATAAGGTGTAATTAATTAATTAATTAATGAGAGAACAAGTGAGATATTATAATGTGTTCAAATTGCAGAAGAAAAAATGGGGCATGCACTAAATTTATGAATGGGTGCAAACTTACCATTTTTTTCCATGTGTGGAAGGAAATCTTTGTGCCTGCAGTAGGCAGAATCGACTTGCATGTCTACAGACAAGAATTCTTTGCACTGCTATCAGTTATTACAGATCTATGAACAGAGCAAAGACAGTAAAACCCCATAATGCCAGATAACCCAGAAAGGAATGCTGTAAATAGCACATATTTTCCATTGAAATCACCCACCAATCTTTTTTTTTTACCGCCACCCAACAATATTTTTGGTCCATTTTAAAGTCTTCCCCAATTTTTCCAGACAGACCACATTGCATTTCTGATCATTTTATACTTATCTGTTCCATGACAATAGATCATTGAACGTTGATTATGGAATGAGATATGTACTTTTCTCTCCAGCTCATTCTAAACTTAAAACATTTTAGAACTAGATGTCTCAACAGGAAGAAATGTGTGTGTGTGTGTGTGTGTGTGTGTGTGTGTGTGCGCGCGCGCGCCAGGGCCAAACATAGCAGAACATGGGGACCTCAGGTGCAACTGAGTGCAAATCCATTAATAACAAAGGAGCGAATTCATAGGAGTAGATTCCGGTCTTGTTCTGTGTGAGAAATCCTCTGTCTCTACTCACGTGCTCTCACTCTGCTGGCAATGGGCTCCTCTAGCCTGAAGGAAATGAAGACATTTATTTTCTGAGATTGGTGACTTTACCAAAGAACACCATTTTAAAATGATCTCACACCCAGGCACAGGCCAAAACAGAGATTTTCCCTCATTTCCCAAGATGTATGTTACAGTTTTCTAGAAACAATAATATTTCTATAACAGATAATATTCTTGGTAAACCTAGGGCTAGCAAGGTTTAAGAAACTGCTGGTATAGAACATAAACAGATGATTAGAGAAAGCGAGACTAAATTTCCTTTTCAACTAAATTTATAAGATTTAGTCAAACAAGAGATTTAGTCATATAAGAGTGTTTTGTCTCTTGGTCTTTCATGTTAAGTTCACTTACTTTAAATCTAAAAATCTTTTCAATTTTAGTATATGTGCTGCTGAAACAAGCACGAGCCTAAAACCTGAATTCCAGATTTTTGAAAAGAATGCTATTTTATTGACTTTTTCCTTCTTTTCTTTTTTTAACAAGAAGAAATCTCAAGTAGCTCAGGGCTCTCTCACAACATTGAAGACTGACCTTACCAAGAAGGACTTCTTTCTGTCAAGGAGAAGGCATCACACTTCTTGTTATTATCATGAATGTGTGTGTGTATGTAGCGTCATTGAACATCTGTTAAGTGATCTAAAACAGTTTATTTTAAACCAAAGCAGTGCTTACCCCTAATAGGAACCAGGAGAGTCTCATGAACAGCTATATAGGCTTAGGAAGCTAGATGGCAGAGTAATCACACAGTTAAAAGGCTTTATACTGAGTTACAGAGAGAAGCTAAGCCGGTTTCAAATTAAAAAAAAAATTGCTGCTTAGCTGTCTGAAGGTAGAAAAGGGATAATTAAAAAAAAGGTTTTATTTATTGTTAGAGAGAGGGGAAGGGAGGGAGAAAGAGAGGAAGAGAAACTAATGTGAGAGAGAAACATCAGTCCCCTGGTTGCCTCTCACACACCCCCAATCAGACCTGGCCTGCAACCCAGCCATGTGCTCTGACCAGAAATTGTACCAGCAGCCCTTTGGTTGGCAGGTCGGTGCTCAGTCCACTGAACCACACCAGCCAAGGTGAAGAGAGCTAATTTAATTGGATGGTTTCAGAGTAACAATTTCTTTTCCACTTTCTTGATGTACAATTGACAAATAACATTGTGTACTTTAAGGTTTGCAATGTGTTGATTTGATATGGTTATGTATTACTAAAGAATTACCACCTCCATCATGTCCCGTAGTTACATTTCTTTTTTGTGGTGAGAACATTTATGATCCGCTCTTTTAGCAACATTCAAGTATATGCTATAGTATTGTTAGCTAGAATCACCGCGCTATACATCAGTTTCACTGAACTTGCTAATTTTATAACTGAAAGTTTGTACCCTTTGTCTGATATCTCTCCATCTCTGTGTCCCCTACCCCTGCCTCCTGGCAACCATTACTCTACTCTGTTTCGAAGAGGAAGCATTGAAAGAACTTTTTGACTTCAATTTTTTTAATTTTTCAATTACAGTGTTAGTTTCAGGTGTCCAACCCAGTAGTTAGACATTATATAAATGACTAAGTAATCATACTAATACATGTTATACCCATCTGACACCATATGTAGTTATTAGAATACTACTGACTCTATTCTCTGTGCTGTACTTTACATCCCCATTAGTATTCTGTAACTACCGCTTTGTACACTTAATCTCTTCATCTTTTTCACTCATCCCCCCGACCCCCACCCATCTGGCAACCATCAGTTTGTTCTCTGTATCTATGAGTCTGTTTCTGTTCTGCTTGTTCATTTATTTTGTTTTTTTTTTTAGATTCAATTGTTGACACATACACATTTATTACCATTTTATTCTTTATATTTTTGATTTTTTCTTTTTTTAATGAAGACCCTTTAAAAATTCATGTAATATCGATTTGATGGTAATGCACTTCTTTATTTTTTTCTTGTTTGCTTTGCTGGGTAAAGTAATCGTGGTTGTAGGTCCTTGCTTTTCATCACTTTGAGTATTTCTTGCCAATCCATTCTGGTCTGCAAAGTTTGTGTTGAGAAATCAGCTGACCGTCTATGGGAACTCCCTTGTGGGTAATCAGCTGCTTTTCTCTTACTGAATTTAAGATTCTCTCTTTATCTTTAATGTTTTGCATTTTAATTTTGATGTGTTTTAGTGTGGGCCTGTTTGGGTCTTTCTGCAATTCCTGGACTTGTATATCTATTTCCTTCACCTGGAGTTAGGGAAGTTTTCTGTCATTATTTTTTCAAATAGGTTTTCAATTCCTTGCTCTCTCTTTTTTTGCTTTGGCACACCCATGATGCAAATGTTGGTAGGCTTGAAGTTGTCCCAGAGGCTTCCTATGCCGTTTTCATTTGGGGGGATTCTTTTCTCTTTTTGCTGATCTGTTTGGGTGTTTTCTGCTTTCTTATTTTCCAACTCTCTGATTTGATCCTCTGCTTCATCTACTTCACTGTTAACTTTCTATAATGTATTCTTCATTACAGTTAATGTATTCTTCATTTCTGACTAGTTCTTATTTATGTTCTCTAATTTCATTTTTATGTTTCCTTTTTGTTGGAGTTCTCACTAAGTTCATCTACTCTTTCCTTAAGCTCATTGATCATCCTTACAACAAGTGTTTTGAACTCTGCATCTAGTAGATTGCTTGTCTCCATTTTACTTAGCTCTTTTTCTGGAGTTTTGTTCTGTCCTTTCATTTGGACCATGTTTCTTTGTCCCTTCATTTTGGAAGCCTCCCTGTGTTTGTTTCTATGTATTAGGTAGAGCTGCTATGACTCCTGGTCTTGGTAGCGTGGTCTAATGTAGTAGGTGTCCTCTGAGGCTCAGTGGCTCACCTTCCCCACTCACCCGAGTTGGACACTCCAGGTGTTCCCCCCACCAAGTTGGCTGTGTGCATCCTCCTGTTATAGTTGAGCCTTGATTACTGTTGACACGAATGGGAAGGATTTGCCACCATGGACTGTAAGAACTGACTGTGACCACTCTGGAGGGTCAGTTGTCTAGGGGTCCACCCCACAGAGTAGGACTTACTTCAGCAGAGCAGGACTTACTTCAGCAGGCCACTGAATCTGTCCCTTGAGTTTGTTTCTTGTGGAGGTTGTTGGGTGGTATTCTGGCATGGTCTGAAGCTGTCTACTAGGTTCTCTGGCTCTGGGGTCTCCCAGGAGGTACAGGCCAAGGTCACCTGCTGCCTGTGTTCTGTCCAGGGCCTTCCAGCATGAGCTAAAAAGCAATCTTCAGATGGTTGCTATTTGTGCTGGGCTTGCAGGTTTGCAGGGGAGCCCAAGCTGCCAGCCAAGGTTGGCTGCTGCTGGTTCTGAGTCTGGGGCCCTTAGTGAGAGGTATGAGGCACACTGAGGCCAAATGCTGCTTGCTTAAGAGATTTTAGGAAAGTCTGAAGCATGAGCCAGAATAGGTTGTTCATTTGAAAAAGCCACTGGAGATGGCTTAGGTGGGTCTGCAAGGTAGGTGGAGTGGGTCTCAGGAAATCACCAGGGTGAGGCAAATGGTGTTATCCAGGCTGGTAGAGACTAAGATACGGCACCTGCCTACTGGCTCTGTGAGGGGAGGGCTCAGCAGGGAACAGTGTCCCTGGCTGGCCCTTCTGTCTGGGAAAATGCTGCCCCTTCAGCCTTCACCCTCAATGCAGACAACTCAGTTCCTTTCCATATGTCCCTGGTGCCTTTCAAGCTGCTGCCCTAGTGCTGGAGCTTATAGCAATTGATACCATATAAGTATGTGTACTGGGTCTTTAAGAGGAATGCCGGGACTCCAGAAGCCCCCTGACCCACCATCCCCACTGGTTTGCACAGCCAGAAGTTATGGGAATTTCTCTTCCTGGCACTGGAACCCTGGGCTGGGGAGCCTGGTGTGGGGCTGGGACCCTTGTTCCTCAGGGGCGACCTCTGCTGCTGAGATATCCCTCCAATTTTTATCCACCACGTGTGGGTGTGAGACCAGCCTGTTTTGTCTCTACCCCTCCTACCAGTCTTACTGTGGCTTCTTCTTTATATCCTTAGTTGTAGTACTTCTGTTTAGCTAGATTTATCTAAATAGAAGGATGGTTCTTCTGTAGTTTAGTTGTAATTTTGATGTAGTTGTGGGAGGATGCAGGTACTGTGTTTACCTATGTCACCATCTTTATTAGAAGCCAAGAAACAATTTTTAAGGTTAAAAAAATCAGGAAAATTTCTTGTGTGCCAGAGATTTGATCATTGTAATCAGCTGTATGTATTAGGGTTATTTATAGATGAAGAGGTGTGTCAAAGACATGGACCTGACGGAAACCTGCATGAGTGTTGTCTAAGCCCACTAAGGGTTTGCCCATTACTGAAGCTTCTAACTGCTGTATTTCTTTGTTTCTCATGGTTTCATCTGTAAAGTGTATATTAACTCTTTTAAATTATAGCACTAAGTAACAAATGCCAATGACTTTAAAGTACCTGAGATAATTGACTCAAAGTTTATGTAACCATTAGAGAGCATAATCAGATAATAGGTACGTAGAACTCTGGAGTCACCAAACTTCAAAGTTGGCCTAGTTATGAAGCTCCTTTAAGCCTTGCTTCTCTTGTTCGTAAAGATGGAGATTATAACAGTCCCCGCATTGCAAAGTTGCTATGGTGATTGTTATTGTGAGGATTGACCCTTGTCCCTGGTACATGGTGAACAGTTCATACACGATAGTCACTATTACTACTGCCTTTTATTTATGTAGCTTTGCAGCTGAGTACACACATTTCTTTAAATCTCTGCATCATTGTGAAGCACGCATTGTTGTCTCCATTTACATGCAGTGAGGACTGGGCAAGGTGAAGTCACTGAAGTGGAGCCTAGGACTGATCCGGTCCCAGCTCTGAGCTCAGGCTCTTTCCAGTCGCCATTCTGCTTTCTAAAAACAAAACCAGCTGCAAGTGAGGAGCCTTGGGATCTTGTTAAAATGTAGGCAAATCTAAACACCCCTGGAGGCAAAAACATCTTAAGTCTAGGTGAGATGGAAAAGTTGCCTATCCCCAATCCATCCAGAGAGCTGGGAACCAATAGGATTCAGGCACCCCAGAGTTCAGGTATGCAGTCTGCATCTCCCTGATGGCTAGGCAGAGGGGGACCAGGAAGGGAGCAGCGATCTCCAGTGACCTCATCCTGGGGCGTGATCACCGTGCTATGAGATCTTTGAAGGCAGACATCCTTATCCTTGTCCTGGTGTGTACAGTGGGTGCCTAATAAGTGTTTGTTGACCTGTACTAATAGCCTAGGGGGAAAAATCTTTCCATTATAATGAACATGTTAGAATGAGATAAAAATTACTAATGTGAGAGAATATGTGGACCGCTCAACCCCCACCCTGGAGCCCATTGAAAGAAATCTGTGGCCAACCTGGATTCTTTATTCTTTTCGGAGGTGTGTGTGTGTGTGTGTGTGTGTGTGTGTGTGTGTGTGTGTGAGAGAGAGAGAGAGAGGGCTGCCATCACCGAATACCACAGACAGGGTGGCTTAAACAACAGAAATTAACTTTTTCAGTTCTGGAGTCCACATCAAATTGCCAGCAGGGCGGGTTTCTGGTGAGGCCTCTCTTGCTGGTTTGGAGACAGGTTTCTCACTGTTCCCACATGGCCTCTGCTTTGCGCACATGCACCCTTGGTGTCTCGCTTCTCAAGAGGATACCAGTCATTCGGATTGGGGTCCCACCCTTATAACCTCATTTAACTTTAATTACCCCTTTAAAGGCCCTATCTCCTTACATTGGGGGTTAGGGCTTTCACATGCACATATTTTGGGGAGCACACAGTTCAGTTCATAACATACTAATGGAGGAATGTAGAGGAAATCTCTTCAAAATTACTTCTATTATTAAGTGATGTACTTCTCTGACATAGTTCCAGGGCTGGCCCACGGGGGTCCACAGCTTTGCTAACGTCCCAGAGTACCCTAACTAGCAGAGCTGCCTGCAGCTGTATAGGCGTAGCTGGAGTAAGTTTTCCTGGAACACAAATTCTCCTGCTTTGTTCGAACTTCAAAATTAGTTGACTCATTTCTGGGGTTTTATCCCTCCCTGGTCTTCTTCATTTCGTCCTATCCAAGGAACCCAGACAGGATGGCTTAGCAATGTCTGCATTTGTTCGGTCAATGTGTGGAACGGCAGTCACATCTAAAGCCTCAATCTCTAATTACAGAAGAGAAGATTTCAGGAATCAACAGACTAGATTTTTTGGGTAGGACCCTTGAAATCATCCTATGCCTCCTTTTAATATTGCCCTGGAGAACACCTTTTATTTAGTCTCTTTGCAAAGCACCAGGAAGAGGAACCAAGGGACGTGTCTCCCCTCTACTGAGCACCCCCAGTTTGTGCGGGCTGGTGGAAACCTGTTCCTGGGTCCTGGGGAGCCCTGCCATGGCACAGGTCAGCAGGGGCCTGTCTCTCTCTCCTGGCTGCTTTCTATAGCCAGCCCTCCTTTTCAACTTTACCTCAACTTTCTCTCCTTTTAAAGAGCAAGACTCCCAGGTATACACTTTGCAATTTTCAGCCAGTAGACCTTACTTTAACTAGAATCTATGACTTTAATTACCTTTTCACTCTAGAATCCTTTTACTACTCTTCCAGAAGACAAGTCTATGTCTCTTATGTTTTTTCCATTTCTGATCAATTACCGATAAAGTGTTAGAATTGTACCTCTTTATTAATAGGAACATCTCTGAAAAGTACAAAGGGAGGTAGCTGCAAGGAAAACCAGGCTTGTTGGTATACCCTAAAAGTGGCCAAAATTTCTCTTTTCTGTGTCATTCATTGGTATCTACTTACATTGTTTTAAAATTCAGCATCCACATTGTTGGGCGTGATATACATCTATTTGGTAAAATACTTACATCAAATCACAGGTCAGCAAATGAAGCCTTCTTGAGCTAAATGACACCAGAGAGAGAGAGAGAGAGAGAGAGAGAGAGAGAGAGAGAGAGAGAGAGAGAACAAACAGCACAAGAAAGAATAGGACAACTTCTCAATGGGTGACACAGACAAAGGTTATGAGAGTTTTAATGAGGAAGATACACTGCAGGGTGGTATAGCAGGAATGGCTTTGTGGAGAAGGTGGGCCCTGCTGGGGCCTCTTGGGACCTGCAGGAAGGAAGGGAATGGCGATGACGAGATGAAGGGGTGTGTGGGGCAGGGGCCAGGGTAGCTTGAGGGAGGAACTGAAACCTTGTGACAAGTAGTGCTAGTTTACTGGTTTGCATTTATGGAGCCCTTCTGTGTGCCTGGCACATGTTGAAGTACTCTATGTAATTGTCTTATTTAATGCTGTGACCAACTGAGAGCCCAGAAATAAACCCAAGTCTCTACCATCAATTAATAGTTGACAAAGGAGGCAGCAACATAAAGTGGAGTAAAAATAGCCTCTTCAACAAATGGTGTTGGGAGAACTGGACAGCTATGTGCAAAAAAAAAAAAAAAAGAAACTTGAGCACCAACTTACCACATACACAAAAATAAATTCAGGATGCATAAAAGATTTAAAGATAAGTCCTGACACCATTTAAGTTCTAGAGGAGAACATAGGCAGGAAAATTTCAGATATTTTACACAGCAACATATTTACTGATATGTCCCCTAGAGCAAGGAACATAAAGGAAAGAATAAACAAATGGGACCTCATCAAAATAAAAAGCTTTTGCGTGGTCAAAGAAAACATCATTAAAATGAAAAGAGAACCAACCATATGGGAAAACTTATTTGCCAATGATACCTCAGACAAGGGTTTGATCTCCAAAATATATAAAGGACTCACACGACTCCACTCTAAGAAGACAAGCAACCCAATTAAAAAATGGGCAAAGGTCTTGAACAGACATTTCTCCAAGGAGGACACACAGAGGGTCCAGAGACATATGAAAAGATGCTCAGCATCACAACTTATCAGAGAGATGCAAATTAAAACCACAATAAGTTACCACCTCACACTGTTGAGAATGGCTATCAAAAATGAAGCAACGAACAACAAGGGCTGGAGAGGTTGTGGAGAAAATGGAACCCTATTTCGCTGTTGGTGGGATTTCAGATTGGTGCTGCCACTATGGGAAGCAGTATGGGATAACCTCAAAAGCTAAATATAGAACTGCCTTTTGACCCGGCAATTCCACAGTTATATCCTAAGAATCCTGAAACACCAATCCAAAAAAACTTATGTTGGGAACCACTCTGCCTGGTTTCAGGAGTTGTAACTGCTCCCCATGGCTAAGGCTGAGTGAGTGACCTCCGGACTGTGAGCCACTAAGGAGACAAAGCTTATCTCCCTGGCAGCAACACTGCTTCTGCTTCATCCATCTCTGCCCCCAACACTTGGTCGGTTAGTCAGTGACAGGTATGACCCCTCAGGGGGGGGGACAACCTAGGCCAGATGTAATCACTTGGGAGGCCTTCAAGGAAAAATTCCAGGGGGTCGGCTGCAGCAAAGAGGGAGTAATGGACCCTTGCCCCCTGGCTATTCTGACATAACCTGAGTCCTCATTTCCATCTGGGAGAAGCACTTCCTGGCTCTAATTTATTTAATCCTAAAAATCTATGACTGGGAAGGCGGTGCAGCCCTTTGCAGGCTAGAAAGCGTTCTTGTTGTGATTGGGCATAAGAAAGAATTCTAAAGTCCTGTGAAGCTTGCTTTGCTGAGTGCTTGCATTCATATGATAAGGGTTCGAGCAGGAAATGAGTATGTCTCCCAAACTTTTTGCAACCCCCTTACCTGACAGATGCTGACTTAGACTAAGCCCTCAGATTTCTTTGAAATGTTATCTATTGTTTGATCCTTGCCACCTGACATTGATTGATAAGCTTTACCTGAATTCCTGTGTATTACAACCTAATAAAAGCCATTGAAGAAGAGGTTCTTGGTCTTTCTCCTGTGAGAGATTGACCACTTCTCCTCCCCAGGCAGATCATGTCTTGGTAGTTTCATTTTCACCCGTGGCGGATGGGGGGACTTGTGGTCAAAGTTGCCCCCCAAAACTTACGCAACCCAATGTCCACAGCAGCACAACTTACAATAGCCAAGTGCTGGAAGCAACCTGAGTGCCCATCAGTAAAATGAATGAATCAAAAAAACTATGGTACATTCACACAATAAAATTCTATGCAGTAGAAAGAAAGAAGGAGCTTCTACCCTTTGCAACAGCATGGATGAAAATGGAGAGCATTATGCTAAGTGAAATAAGCCAGGGGGTGAAAGACAAATGCCATATGATCTTACTTTTAACAGGAACCTAATCAACAAAACAAACAAGCAAGCAAAATATAACCAAAGTCATTGAAATAGAGAACAGGCTGACAGTGGTCAGAGAGGACAGGGGAGGGGATTTTAGGGGAAAAGGATGAAGGGTTTACAGGAACAAGTATAAAGGACTCATGCACAATAAAAAGGGGTGGTGGAAACAGGGGAGGGAGGTGGGAAGGGGTAGGGGAAAAGGCAGAAAACTGTACTTGAACAACAATTTAAAAAAGAACGTACTTCTTGAAAAAAAATGCTATGACCTTGGGGGATTGTTAACATTTTCCTCATGAGAAATGAGGCACAGAAAGGTTAGGTCATTTGCTCAGGTGACTCAGCTGGTTCTGAAACCCATGGTCAGAACCACTAATGATCTCTGTATGGAAAATAAACGTGTAGGCCAGGCTGGCAGGAGGCAAGACATCCTGGAATTTAGAAAACTAGGGATTCCGTGCTGTAGTAAAACTAGAAGGTGTTCAGAATTTCAGCATCCTTGGTCCACAGGTATTCTTGGACTGCACTGGCCCAGGTAATTCAGAGCCAACATGTAGGGTGCAGTACAGTGGAAAATGAGGCCTCACTTGGCAGCAGCCCTTCCCTGGACAACAAGAACAGAATGACTCCACCATGGTTTCCTCAAGGACAAGGCTGAAGCATTTACTGGAGAGGAACACCTCCCAGGTAAAGAGAGGTATGAGGGAGTCCAAGGAAACTCCAAGAGCAGCCTCAGAGAAGGCAAAAGTAATACAGTGAGCACAGTCAAGGTCTATGTACACTGGCACTTTGACACCACAGGGGTGTTGTTATATAATCAAAGGGAAAAAGACATCGGCCAAGATGGGGGTGTAGGTAGACACACTGTGCCTCTTCACACAACCAAAACAAGGACAACAACAATTTAGAAACAAAATAAGCACCAGAACTCACAGGAAATTGAACTGTATGGAAGTCTGACAACCAAGAAGTTAAAATAGACATTCATCCAGACCAGTAGACAAGGTGGAGTCCGGCAGCCCAGCACAGAGGGGTTGCGGCACAAAAAGTGGTGATACCAGGCATGCAAGGCACCCCGAATATGCAAGACGACAGCAGGCGGACCCCAAGTGCGGGGTGGCAATGGGCAGACCCAGCGAGGCAGCGACTGGGAAGCGAAGTACTGCTCACAAGACAACTGGCTGACAGGGCAGTCCCACATTTGCACGCATGTAAACCGGGCAAAACTGGGGAGCCAGAAAAATGGAGCAATCCAGGGTTCCAGCACCGGGGAATAAAAGCCTCAAAACCGATTGAAAACACCTGTGGGGAATGAGGTGCCAGGAGAGACTCCCAGACTCACAGGAGAGTTCACTGGAGAGACCCACAGGGTCCTAGAATGTATACAAGCCCACCCACACAGGAATCAGCACCAGAAAGGCACAGTTTGCTTGGGGGGAAGTGGCAGAAGGGACTGAAATCCAACAGAGAGTGGAGCAAGCACCATTGTTCCCTCTCGGACCCCGCACCCACATACAGCATCACAACCCAGCAACTGGGTTGCCCCACCCTGGTGAACACCTAAGCCTCCACCCCTCACTATGTAACAGGAGCGTCAAGACAAAAAAACATGGCCCAGATGAAAGAACAGATCAAAGCTACAGAAAAAATACAACTAAGTGATAAAGAGATAGCCAACCTATCAGATGCACGGTTGAAAGCACTGGTGATTAGGATGCTCACAGAATTGGTTGAATGTGGTCACAAATGAGATGAAAAAAATGAAGGCTACACTAAGTGAAATGAAAGAAAATGCACAGGGAAACAATACTGATGGGAAGAAAACTGGGACTCAAATCAATGGAGTGGACCAGAAGGAAGGAAGAAACAAGAATTCAAAAAAACGAGAAGAAACTTAGGAACCTCCAAGCCACCTTTAAATGTTCCAACATCTCAATTATAGGGGTACCAGAAGGGGAAGAGCAAGAGCAAGTAGAAAAGTTATTTGAACAAATAATAAAGGAGAACTCCCCCAATTTGGCAAAGGAAATAGACTTCCAGGAAGTCCAGGAAGCTCAGAGAGTCCCAAAGAAGCTTGACCCAAGGAGGAACACATCAAGGCACATAATTACATTAGCCAAGATTAAAGTGAAGTAGAGAATTCTAGAAGCAGCAAGAGATAAGGAGACAGTCACCTACAAAGGAGTCCCCATCAGACTGTCAGCAAATTTCTCAAAAGAGACCTTGCAGGCAAGAAGGGGCTGAAATGAAGTATTCTAGGTCATGAAAGGCAAGGACTTACATCCAAGACTGCTCTATCCAGCAAATCTTTCACTTAGAATGAAAGGGCAGATAAAGTGCTTCTCAGATAAAGTCAAGTTAAAGCACTTCATCATCACCAAGCCCTTATTTATTATATGAAATGTTAAAGGGACTTCTGTAAGACGAAGATGATCAAAAACATGAACAGTAAAATGACAGCAAACTCACAATCATTAACAACCACACCTCAAACAAAAACAAAAACAAACTAAGCAAATAACTAGAACAGGAACAGAACCACAGAAAAGGAGATCACATGGAGGGTTAGCAACAAGAGAGTGGGAAGAGGGGAGAGGGGACAAAGGTACAGGGAATAAGTAGCATAGACAGTAGGTAGAAAATAGGCAGGGGAATGGCAAGAGTAGTGTGGGAAATGTAGAAGCTAAAGAACTTATGACACATGGACGTGAACTAAAGGTGGGGAATGTGGGTGGGAGAGGCTGTGCAGGGTGGAGGGGAATGAAGGGGGGAAAATGGGAGAACTATAATAGCATAATCAATAAAATATATTTTTAAAAAAGAGAGAGGGAGAGCAAGTGTTGGTGGGAAGTATTTCTTACTAGTAAAAGGTCTGAAATGACTGAGGGGTCATTTGTAGCTCAGAGCCTGTCTTCTTTGAAAAAGCATGTCTGCTAAAAAGGCATCCTCCTTCTATTGGTGCAGCATTTCAGTTTATCAAGTACTTTTTCATCTATAATCTACTTTGACATTGGCACTGTGAAGTACAGCATTATCAACACTGGGAGACAAATAAGGAAGTGAATTTCCAAAGGGAAAGTTCTTATTCGAGGTCCTCTGGCTTTGCTAGAGCTGAGTCCAGAGCTCAAGTCTTTGCCCTGCTAACCTTTGGTCTGATCCTACTGCCAGGAGGACCAGCAGGGTCAGCACGAAGTAATAAAAGCTTCGGGAATGAAGCTATAGAGCTACCTTGGAGAATTTGAACTCCATGGAAAATTTCTGGGGACTCAATTTATGTATAATGAGTTTGAAAATTTCCTTGAAATCTTCCCAGTTAAGACTGAATTCACAGAAGCGTCTTATTAATTTAAATTCAGGAGACCAGAAAAAACCAACTGTGAATACAAAGAACTTGAACTACTTGATATCCTTTGTTCTATCTAGCAGCAGAAGAGTTAAGCATTCATTCTCGATTTTAAAACAGCCTGATTATTTGCCCTTGCTTTCTTCTCCAAGGAAAAGACTTGCTCTTTTCTCTCTCCTTAATAAGAACACTTCACATTTGTTGAAAGTGACTGAGCTTCTACTTACAGGTAGTGTTTCTTGCAGTAACAGAGCCACCTCTGTGAGCTTAGGATCCCCTTTCACCAGAGTCTGCTGTAGTTTGTGGTATTGATTTCTGTGTTTTCCATATTGGCAGGCTCACATTTGCATTCTCCAGTTTGCCTCTCCAGATGCCCTTCATACACACGGAGGACTAAGTCCCTTGCCAGGGTGTCCCTTCTTGTGCATAGTCCTGGTGTTTCTCCCTTGTTCTTCAATCAAACCACTGATGTCTAGAATTTTATTGTCTTTCTACATCATTTGTTATTTATTGCTGTGTAACAAATCACCCTAGATTTGGCAGCTTAAAACAGCAAACATTTATGATCTCACTTTCTGTGGGTCAGGAATGCAGGCACTGGCTCAGGGTCTCTCTTGAGTTTGCAGTTAGGTGGTTGGCCAGGGCAGCAGCCCTCTGAAGAGCTGGAGGGTCCACTTCCGACATCTCTCATGGGGCTGTTGGTAGGAGGCCCCAGTTCTTGTTGTGTAAGCCATTTTATAGGGCTTCCCCATAGGAATGATCCAGGAGGGAGAGGGTGAAAGTGAGAACACCCGGGCGGAAACTCTAGCCTTTATAACTTATTCTCTGAAATGACATTCTATCTAGTGATGTAGAGCACCTTTTCATATGTCTGTGGGCCCTCCGTATGTCCTCTTTGGAGGCATATCTATTCAGGTCCTCTGCTCATTTTTCAAAAATATATTTTATTAATTATGCTATTATAGTTTTCCCATCCCCCTTCATTCCCCTCCACCCTGCACAGCCTCTCACACCCACATTCCCCCCTTTAGTTCATGTCCATGTGTCATAAGTTCTTTAGCTTCTACATTTCCCACACTATTCTTGCCATCCCCCTGCCTATTTTCTACCTGCTGTCTATGCTACTTATTCTCTGTACCTTTGACCCCTCTCTCCCCCGCCCACTCCCTTTTTGCTAACCCCTCATGTGATCTCCTTTTCTGTGGTTCTGTTCCTGTTCTAGTTGTTTGCTTAGTTTGTTTTTGTTTTTGTTTGAGGTGTGGTTGTTAATGATTGTGAGTTTGCTGTCATTTTACTGTTCATGTTTTTGATCATCTTCGTCTTACAGAAGTCCCTTTAACATTTCATATAATAAATAAGGGCTTGGTGATGATGAAGTGCTTTAACTTGACTTTATCTGAGAAGCACTTTATCTGCCCTTTCATTCTAAGTGAAAGATTTGCTGGATAGAGCAGTCTTGGATGTAGGTCCTTGCCTTTCGTGACCTGGAATATTTCATTTCAGCCCCTTCTTGCCTGCAAGGTCCCTTGAGAAATCATCTGACAGTCTGATGGGAACTCCTTTGATAGGTGACTGTCTCCTTATCTCTTGCTGCTTCTAGGATTCTCTCCTTCATTTTAATCTTGGCTAATGTAATTATGATGTGCTTGGTGTGTTCCTCCTTGGGTCAAGCTTCTTTGGGACTCTCTGAGCTTCCTGGACTTCCTGGAAGTGTATTTCCTTTGCCAGATTGGGGGAGCTCTTTATTATTTGTTCAAATAACTTTTCCACTTGCTCCTGCTCTTCCCCTTCTGGTACCCCTATAATTGAGATGTTGGAACATTTAAAGGTGGCTTGGAGGTTCCTAAGTTTCTTCTCATTTTTTTGAATTCTTGTTTCTTTCTTCCTTCTGGTCCACTCCATTGACTTGAGTCCCAGTTTTCTTCCCATCACTACTGGTTTCCTGTGCATTTACTTCATTTCATTTAGCTTAGCCTCCATTTTTTCATCTAGTTTGTGACCAAAATCAACCAGTTCTGTGAGCATCCTGATCAGCAGTGCTTTGAACTGTGTATCTGATAGGTTGGCTATCTCTTTATCACTTAGTTGTATTTTTTCTGGAGCTTTGATCTGTTCTTTCATTTGGGCCATGTTTTTTTTTTGTCTTGATGTTCCTGTTATGTAGTGAGGGGTAGAGCCTTAGGTGTTCACCAGGGTGGGGCAACCCAGTTGCTGGGTTGTGATGCTGTATGTGGGGGTGGGGTCCGAGAGGGAACAATGGTGCTTGCTCCACTCTCTGTCAGATTTCAGTCCCTTCTGCCACTTCCCCTAAGCAAACTGTGCCTTTCTGGTGCTGATTCCTGGGTGGGTGGCTTGTATACATTCTAGGACCCTGTGGGTCTCTCCAGTGAACTCTCCTGTGAGGCTGGGAGTCTCTCCTGGAGCCTCATTCCCCACAGGTGTTTTCAATTGGTGTTTTGAGGCTTTATTTCCCAGTGCTGGGATCCTGGGTTGGTTGGTCTGTCTGGCTCCCCAGTTTCACCTGGTTTATGTGCACACGAATGTGGGACCACCCGGTCAGCCAGCCGCCTTGTGAGCAGTGCCTGGCTTCCCAATCGCCGCCTCAGTGGGTCTGCCCATTGCCACCCCGTGCCCCATGGTGTGTCTGCTGCCGTCTTGCACATCCAGGGTACCTTGCATGCCAGGTATCACCGCTTTTTGTGCCGTGACCCCTCTCTGCTGGGCTGCCTGACTCCACTTTGCCTACTGGTCTAGATGAATGTGTCTGTTTTAACTTCTTGGTTGTCGGACTTTCATACAGTTCAATTTTCTGTCAGTTCTGGTGGTTATTTTGTTTCTAAATTGCTGTAGTTCTTGTTTTGGTTGTGTGAGGAGGCACAGTGTGTCTACCTACGTCTCCATCTTGGCCGGAAATCCTCCTCTCTTAATATTTTGACTGGATTGTTTGTCTTCTTGGTTGAGCTGTGTGAGTTTTTTATATATTTTGGAGATTAAACCCTGGTCTGATGTGTCATTGGCAAATATATTGTCCCATCCAGTTGGTTCCCTTTTCATTTTGATAATGGTGGTTTCTTTATCCATGGAGAAGCTTTTTAATTTGATATAGTTTCGTTTACTTTTTTTTATTTCCCTTGTCCTAGGAGATATGAAATTATACTGTTGCTTCAAACTCTTTTTTGCCCTATAGTGTGTGGTAATTTTTTTGTTGAAAGCTGGACATTGTGCACTGGGTAGGAAGAACGCTGGTAAAGAGGCCTTAACTGATGTGCTGGTGAGGAGCTGGGAGCGGGAGAAGGAGGCATTCTGTAATTCTGTGAACACGTCTGAGTGTCTTAGTGAGCCTGTGCTGCTGGACGGTGAATTTCACAAGTGCTCCTCAGGGCCCCCACATCTCCCCTTTTCTTCCTCCTCGTTCCCACCTTAGGTGGGGCAGGATGGCTAGAAGGAGCTGGAGTTAGGGATTTTTCTTCCACTGAATCAGTTATGTTCTCATAGTACCCCACCAGGTTAGGCTCAGGTTAACTAGTTTTCCCTAAATCAGGCCTTGTTAAGAAAACAGGATGCTCTGGTGCTGGGGTGTCCAACAATTTGGTGTCTCTGGGCCACACTGGAAGAAGAAGAGTTGTCTTGGGCCACGCATTAAATACATCATGACATGTACTCACACACACACACACAAAATCTCATAATGTTTTAAGTAAATTTATGATTTTGTTTCGGGCTACCTTCACAAGCATACTGGGCTGCAGGTTGAACACCCCTGTGTGTCTGGTGTATTTCAAATTGATTTCTTCCCCCTCCCTCTGTGGGAAGTGCCAGGGAATTTTTCACCGGTGTTCACTGTGAGGACCTGGTAGAGTTCCTGGAGATAAAACTTGTAAAATTTCTCCCCCATCCCACCCTGCACACTGGGTCCTCCTGCGGTTCTCAGACTTGTCCACACTGAGCCTCCAGCAGTTCATCAGTTACGGTTCAGTTTTTCCTACCCAGCACAGGTTTCCAGAAGGTTTCTGTTTGTAGGTTTCTGCTCTGAGAAGTTGTATTTTTTGTATCTGTTTGCTCTCTCTCTCGTTTCTAGGACAGTGGCCTGTGACCTCACTTCTCTGATGGGATCTAACAAGAGTTGATTTTTCAGTTTGTTCGGTATTTTTTATGTACTGTTGGGATGGAGGGATGACTTCCAGTCTCTTTACATGCTAACCACAAGCCAGGGAATTTGTAATGTCATCATCATGATCACCATATAACCATTTTTTCTGGCCCTTTTCTGGTGAGACTTAGTGCACAATTACCAAATGCCAGGCACTGTTCCAAGTGCTCTGCATGTACTAACAACCCCGTGTGACTGCTGACTTAGTTTGGACTTATTAAAAGCAGAGATTGCGTCAGTAATCTATGTACATGAGATTTAGTAAGAGAATGCTGGCAGGAAAAGCTGCTAAGGGAGAAAAGGGAGCAGAATCAGGAAAGAGAAAGGTGCTACCCGAGGATGGGATTTCAGGTGAGGATGGGATTCAGATGATTTGCTGGGAACTCTGGAATTTCACCTGTCTCATTGTTGAGGAAGGGGGCAGGGTTTTGGTTCCCCACCCCAGCTAGTCATTGGATAAAAGCTATGGTAAGGGTTCTCCTACTCTTTCCATTTTACAGATGAAGACATCAAGGTGCAGAGAAGTTGAATAATTTGCTCAAGTTCACATGGCTAGAAAGTGGTGTCACTGGCTTTGGAACCCAGGCATTCTGGCTCTATAGATGTATTTTTATATTGCATTTTGTAAGGATCACCCAACTATTTATCTCATTTGATCTTCTAAAAGCTATTTGGGGCACCAGTTATTCTAACTTGTCAGATGAGGAAATTAAAAGTAAGACCTAGGTTGTTAACAAAATCCATGTTCTGGTCCTGTTCTGTCTTCCAATAATGTCTTGCTTTATTAAATCAATCAGTTTGTTTTATTGACCATATGATTAAAACAGTTATCATTTGATTTAGGAGTGTATAACTTGAAGAGTATGGAGAATCTATACTTGAAGCTCTTCAGATGGTAGAAATGGAAAACCTTATCTTGTCAATAGGGTAGTGGCTCTAGTTTTCACCGAGATGTTATCTTAAATCACTGGCTGGCTATTTCTCAAATGAATGAATGTACAGCTGCTTTGTAATTGCAACCTAATGACAAGAACAACATTCTGCTGCTGAACTCCTCATTATGGAAGAGTTAAAACAGAAAAAGAATGATAAATTATAAATTAATGAAGAGGCTATAAATTTCAGCAGAAAAACAGGAACAATAAACTTGGAAAAATATTTAATCTGGGGAAAAATAACTTGAAATGGAGTTTTTAATAGTCAGCTTTTTGGAACTAGTTTTCCTAAAATCTCAGGGAGATAAGAATGCAAACAGGGCAAAATTTGCACTGAAACACTGCAGCAGCACAAACGGCTGAACTATATGGTCTACATTTATTCCTCAATTCCTTTTAAATCCTCTAAAATATTATTTGCCCCTAGTTATTTGTGGTTGCTCTCAGATTTATGTTTCACTCTTTCCCTGTTCTGTCTGTATCAAATCTACATTTCCAAATAGGTTTGGCCAATGGGAGGAGCTGGCAGAAGCTCCAGCTGGTTTCTCTGCCTATGGCTCAATCTCCTCTGTCCTTTCAGGGTCTGCAGATCATGCCCTTTTCCTGTAGTTCTAGCTCATTGCACTCAGTCTCCATCCTGTTCTAGTTCCCACTGGCAACCCTGGCTTCTGGGCTCTGCTATCACCATTTCCTTCTTACGTTCCATCAGCCCTGGGGGAGGCAAAGACTTAAAATTGTTTCCTCTTGTCTGTGGGGAATATGTTTCAAGCTGGATGTCTGAAGCCGCAGATAGTGCCCAACCCCAGGTATACTATGTTCTTTTCTTATATATACATACCTATGATAAAATTTAAATTAGGCACAGTAAGACATGAACAATAGCTAATAACAAAATAAGACAATTATAGCAATGTATTGAAATAAAAATTATGTGAATGTGGTCTTTCAAAATATCTTATTGTACTGTACTCAATTTTTTACTTAAAAGAAGCACTTTATGGCTTCTCATTGGCATATCTGAATTCCCAGTGCCACTACTGGTACAATGTGGGACCACTAGAAAGTAAAATAAGGGTAACTGGAACAAAAGCACGGAGACACCACAATAGTCGATCTGAAAGCCAAGGTGACTACTAAATGGCTAGGGAGCTGGAAGCTCATACGGACACAGGGATGGTTCTTGTCTGAGTGGGATGTGGTGGCAAGAAATTTCATGAAGCTACTCAGAATGGCATGTGATTTAAAACTTACAAATTGTTTATTTCTGAAATTTCCACTTAATATTGGAACCATGGTCGACTGTGGGTAACTGAAACTATAGAGTGAAACCCCAGATAAAGGGGCAACTGTATCATTAATCTCTGGGTTGCTTCATTGGCCATTTAGCTTCTCAACACTTCCATTACTTGAGTAACCAATTTCCTGTATTCAACTCCCTCTATCGAATTGCTTTTCCTCAATTTTTAAATACCTGTGTCTCTTATACCAGTTCTTGCTCTCTGCACTACTCTGTCCACACTCCTTTAACTAACTGAACTCATCTACTCCCATGCCTCCACTTGTCATCTCTGCCTCAAATTTCCTTGTCCCCAGGACACTTTTTTAAAAAAATATTTATTTATTTATTTATTTTTACAGAGAGGGGAAGGGAAGGAGAAAGAATGGGAGAGAAACATCAATGTGTAGTTGCCTCTCATATGTCCCCTACTGGGGACCTGGCCTGCAACCCAGGCATGTGCCCTGACTGGTAATCAAAGCAGCAACCCTCTGCTTCACAGGCCTGCGCTCAATCCACTGAGCTACACCAGCCAGGGCTCCATGACCTTTTTTCTACCTACGTAGAGGATGTCTGTACCTGGTAGTGCTGTAAATCTTTGAGATGTAGATGCTCCAAAGTTACCTAGAGGACAAAGTTGGTGGGGAACTCCTTGGAGACATTTGGAGACTTAACGTTACTGTCAGAGAATACTGTGGGTAAGTGACATGAAATTTAGATGATTTTTTTTTGCTTTCCACCTTCATGGCTCTGGTCCAGGATCTCGAGTTGTAATACCTACAGAGTCCCTGGCAGGTGACAGAGGGCTAGGTAAAACAAAAATGGTCTCTTATGTTCTTTGGATACAGAAACACTTTGTGTGCATATTAAAACACACAGAAAAACTCTTCCCTTCCAGAAGAATAATGTTCTCTTCCGTTTTTCAGGGAAAAACTCTGCTCTCTTTGTCTATCTTTTTTGTTTTCCCATTTTGGTACAGAAATAAATACAGAAAAGTACTTTTCTGGCCCTGCAAGCCCAATTGAATTTTCTGGCCCCTGCAAGCTGATTGACAACTTCTAGGTGAAAATTTCCCCCTGACCTCAGTGTTAGGTGTGTAAGAGACGGTGGTTGGGCCTGAGAAAGATCAGAGAAGGCGTGGCCTGTCTAAGCAGACTGCTGTTACTCAGCTCCAACTCACACTTGCCCTGTAGGAAATGCATCTGGTGTTGCTAGACCTTCCAATTTTTAAAGAAAAGCCAGAAATGTGTGTTTTTATGTGACATCTCCTGATTTGAAAATACTTAGAAATGTGCTATCTTTGATTTGCAAACACTTACACACATATGTTCTATGGGCCAAACAAAAGCTGTCTACATGCTGAATTTCCTGTGGGTTCAGTTTGTGGCTTTTGATCTAATCCCAGCCTGCATGCTGAGTCTCATGCATTTCATTAAACCAGTATCATTGAGCTAAAGACACATCCCGGGGTATCACCACAGCTTTTCTTAAGCCTTGTTAACTCTGTTGGACAGTTGTTTCCTCCTCCAGATCCATTCTTTATTCTTCTCCGTTCGAATTTCTTTCTTGGGAGGCTGACTGGTATGTTCTGCATCAATGGCCTTTCTATCTGGCTTCCTATTTGAGCAAATGAGAGACACAGGTGGGATATGGAAGGAAGGGAGGAGAATGAGGTTTCAAAGTAGAATACACTCCAACCTGGGCAGTGATGAGCACTCCTCCCAGACCATGACTTTGGCTATTACTGAGGAAGTTATGAAATGAGTAATGTTTTTCAACCTGGTATTCAGAAATCTAGCTCTACACTCCGCAGCCATAGTCCTTGACCAGTCTCTGTAGACAATGCTGGGTTGCAATCATTGTTATAACTGAGGGTTTGCTTCTCATTGATGTGTCTTTCTCAGATTGTCACATCAGAAGCAGGACCTCATTTCTCATTGGCTCTAGCTTTTTATATAACAATGCACTTCTTTTGAAGTTAGCAACTTTAGATAAATAGAAGTTTGCTTTTACTTTTTAAAAGTAGTATTTGCAGTTCATAAACATACCTGTCCTTTACCCCATCCCTCATCTCCCTCGGTAGAATCATTATAATCAGTATACTTTGGTCACATCCCATATTATGAAAACATAAGATCCACACTTTCACATTTCCTTTAATACAGATTTGAAATCCTACTGCTTTCTCTTTGGGGGAATCTCTAGTCTCTTCCTCTCTCATTCTTCTTGTAAGTCTGCCAGCTCCTTCCTGGCTTCATTTCTTTATCATTTAAGATGAAATTTCATGGTGTATTTTATCCATGAAATTGAATAAAAATCTCTTTCTTGCTGACATCTTTAATTCCTTTGTCCCCGTGTCTGTCTGCTACACCTGTTCTGCAGCCTCCAACTTGTATCTTCATATCTGAGGTGCCCCTACCCCCAAATGAGATTCTGAGAGATGCTGGATGCAGTCACACAATACGCATGGGTACTGGTTCAGATGTAGGTTTATCATTCCATGTCAATGGCGTAAAACCCTCTAACCCCCTTCCCACTCTTCTCGAGCTTATATCTCCACTCCAGTTTCCTCACTTTCTGTGGAAAATACTATTTAATATTTTCCCAGGGAAAAGACAGGCAGCAATTGCTCCCATGTACACATTTGTCTGCATTAGCACCAGCCTTTCCCTCTCATCATTGTCCTTCATTGATGAGTTCCTCCCATCTAGGGCTCATCTGTGAGCTGAAGTTCTGCCACTCCAGTCTCCTCTGTGAACTTACTCCATCAACTTTCCCTTCTATTTCTTATATTTTTTCTCTTCCTCTCCATTGGCTTCTTCCCTGCAGAATAAAAACTCTTTTAAATCTTTCCCATTAGAAAACTATGGCAACAACAGAACACCTGCTGATGACCCAACATTTCCTCTTCTGCATATTCCTGTCCCCATCCCAGACTCTATCCTTCCCTTCCCAGTCACATCTCACAAAGGAGCCATCCACACATCCTCTTCATGGACTCTTCAACCCCCAGTAATGTGCTCTCTGCCCCCTTCTTGAAAAGGTTACCAGTGATTTCTCAGTTAAGTCCAATAGACATGTTTCAGTTGACATTTTATTTGAACTTTATGGGACATTTGACCTTTGCAACCACTTCATTTTTCAGCATTTTCCCTTAGTTTCCTTGGTGCTGTTCCCCTGGTTAATCTGGCTGTCCTGTTGCTTCTTAGCCGCCTCTGTTTAGTTCTTAAATCTTGGTTTCGTCCAGGGTCTTCCTCTCAGCCTCTTGCATTTCTTTTCTATATCTTTGTGGGCAGTTTCATCTATGCCTATGACTTTGCTGTTATTTTCAAAATCTGTGTCCAGACTAGACTACTCGCCTAAGCTCTAGGCTTGTATATTCAACATGTTTTTATTTTATATTCCAAAGGTACACACACACAAAACACTTCTTCCAAAATGGAACTTACTTCATTGTCTCTCCTTCTAGAATCCTCCACCCATCTCACCTCCCTAGAATTCCCACCACTCCTCATTTCAGTGAAGTCCATTTTAATTTCCTCCCCTTGCTGTGCTTCCGCACTTCAGTTAATCAGTCTAAACTATTTTTTTTAAAAAGCATCTGGTACTTATCGCCTCATCTCTGTACCTATTGCCTCTCCTCTCTAGGTTTAGACTCTTCTGGTTTCTCCTTGAGATGGGGATCATAAAGCTCTGTGACCTACCTCTGCCCCTCTCAAAACTCCAGAATTCCCTGCCTGGCAGTCACACACCTGCCAAAGCACAGCATTCAGGGATCTCAAGAAGCCAGCCATACATAAATGGCTGCCTACTTGAGGAGAAATTTCTTTCTTGACTTATTTAGAGATCATAGAGGCCAGCACAACTGCAGACCAGAGAAGAAAACCTGACTCCGCAGCTGTTAAAAACCCATTTCAAAGACTGAGATTCCTCGAGCTTTCTGTAGTGTGATTTTACTGACTCTTTCCCCAGAGGTGGATACACCTGGAGCCAGTCTGGCTGCACTAGTCTGGATTTTGACATTTTGTTGTTTCCCTCAACAACAATGGGAGAAATGGATTGGAAGTTAAGCTCATGAATGCAACTTCCTTACTGTTTTCTTCCCCTTTAGTGAATCAGATATTTTCCTTCTCCCTCCCCTCCCCTCCCCTCAGCTGTCAGTGTGAACTTTTGTATATTTAATCAGACTTCTTTCCTCCTATCTCCCATAGGCAACACTCAACTGAGAATATAACGAGGAGATGTGGGCTGTTGGGTTTGGTGAGACTGTAACACATTCTTCCCACTGAAACTCTAGGGCTCTGTAATACTGTACCAAGCCCTGCCTCCCTCCCACCTTCCAACTAGTCTGTTAGGTAAAGCTCTAAGCTTTCTTAAAGTTTCAGCTCAAACATCTGATTTCCTGAGCAGATTACATGCACCAAGGGGTGCTCCCCTCACTTGGTGCAGGCCACCCCTGCCCTCCGGCAACCACTGTAGTGTTGTTGCTCTTGGCCTGACTGTTTTCCCATGAGAGCAGGGCTCTGCCTTTTCCTCTCTGTGTTCCCAGGGTCAAGCACATCCTGGGCCCTTTATTAAGGCTGGGTGAATGAACAAGTCAAACTTCACATTCCTCCCACTAGCAATGGAAAAAACCAAATCCACAAAAACTCCACCCTCTCTCATTTGGGTACATCCCCATGCATCTGATTGCTTAGATTAAAAATGTTCAAACTTACCTTCTCTTCATTTTCCAGATTCAAGAAGTAAAAAAATCTTTTTTCCCTCCTTCTTAAATGGCCTCTCTATTGTCCATTCCATTAGCACTACACTTATTCAGGTTTCTATCTTCTCCCATCAGGAACTGAGCACATTTTTTAAAATCTTAAACACTACTCACTTGGCCCTCAACAGGTAGCTCAGTGGGTTGAGCTACCCATACATCAATCACTCTTATACACCAAGGTTGAGGGTTTGATCTCTGGTTAGGGCACATACAAAGAGCAACCAATGAATGCATGAGTAAGTGGAACAACAAATTCACGTTTCTCTCTCTGTCTTTCTCCTGTTCTTCCTAAAGAATAAGTGAACAAATGAATGAACAAAACACTACTTACTTGAGTGACTTTGCCAGGTGCCGAGTGGTTGTAAAATTCTACTCCAGATCTTTTTAATCTAGAGTTTAGGGATGCCATGGAGAGTCCTATGGATGGTCTTTAAAGCCTCTGAAGTATTATGCAAATTGTGCAATATATATGTGTACTTGTATATGTGTGTATATGTATTTATATATAAGTATGTTTTCTGGGCAAAAGGTGTATCTTTCTGCTGACTTTCAAAGAATCTGTAGTCCCCTTACTGGTTCTCTTCTCACCTCCAAGCTCTTCACAAATGTACCTGGGCCACAGTCCTCTCCTGAAGCGCTATTCTCTTATGGTCTCCAGTTCAGAGAGACTTTCCTGACTCCTTTCATGGCCCTCCCTGATTTGGTGCCATCTTACTGTTCCAGCCTAATTTTATATTCCCTCTTGTGCTGAGTCCTTTGCTGTAGGCAGATGCTCTCCTCCGTCATACTCCTGACTCTCCTCTTGTATTTGGCAAGGACTCTGGGCACTGGGCAGGCATGAAGGGAACTGTCTCTGGGACCCTCACAGAGCACTGCAGAGGGTGGTACAGAAGGTGGAGGAAGCTGGGAACAGGTTGACAAATGTATCCAATGGATCCTTGTTGTCTGCCCTGGAGAGGTGGAGTTTTAGATCAAGGGGATCATGGAATGTGTTTTGGAGGAGAATCCTCAGAGATTTCATGATCTGGTTTCAACAGCAAAGAAGGTGGAGAAAGAGTTGTCATCTGGCTGATATTTTAGACCTACTTTCTCAGGGAGGGTGATGGGAGGGCCCAGTGAGCAAGCAGCCACTGAGTGTGTAGGTTGAGGGAGCACATGGGGCACTATTTGGAGTCAGCACCGAGGAGTCTGGCAGAAAGTAGCTGGCCAGCCAATGACCTAATACTCGCTGAACAGCTACTTCAAAGCTCCTTCAGTGAGTCTGGATGTTAAGAGCTAGATTTTAGTCACAAGAAGAGAACTAAAGGTATGGAGTTGGTGGTAGAGGGATTGGACATTGGACAGATTACGATGGCAGGGATACATTTCCAGGGGTGCAAGGTAGGAACTTCACTTTTCACAAAATAATGCAGGAGTACAACTGGACTTCTTAAACTGGGAACAGAAATAGAATAGGGCTAACAGCAGGCTAGATTCCCTGTCTTAATCCCAAGGAATAAATCTTTAAATGTGGAATTTTGAGCACTATGGAAGGTAATAGATAACAGCTTTCATTTGTTGAGCACTTACTATGTGTTAGGTGCTGTTCAAAGCGTTTCATGCGTGTTATTTCATTTAATCCTCACAGCAGCTCTGTGGAGTCAGATGTATGATTGTCCTCATTTTTAGGTGGGGCAAATGAGGAGTGGAATGGTTGATGAATAATTTGTCCAAGGTCACACACACATTTAGTTAGTGATGAGGCTGGGGTGTGAACCCAGGCTAGCCATATTCAAGCAGGCTCTCAAATCTACCTCATAAGCTATTGTCAGGTCTGCAGATCTGACTCCATGGGGTCCTGCCATTGGGAGTGCACAGAGAATGCTCAACCAGTATGGTTGCCTTACTAACAAAGGGGTGTCTGTCTCTGTCGGCTACCCTCTTTGTTGCTTCTGTGGTGCCCTGACTTCCCACTCTGTGGATGGCTCTGACATTGAGTGTTGGAAAGGCAGGGGGAGAGAGTGGAGGAGGTTCAGGGAAAAGCAACAGAAATGATTCAGGGAAGAAAGGGATTGACATATGTGGAAAGATAAACAGAGATATCTATCTGGCTGAGTTGGCTGATAGCTAAGAAAGGGTATGTACACCCAAGAGGGCAGAGAATGGGCTAGATCTGTCTCACTTTAGGTACTTTACAGCTCCAGCATCAATACACACTTCTCTCTCTGTGGTCTCATGCTGAAATTCAACACGGATTTATTGAGTGTAGGAGACTTTGCTTTTAGATTCAATGTGTGTCCAGAGGCTGCGTCTTAAGCGGATCAGCTGTAAAGCACAAACCTGAGGGCACCCGTGTTAGTGCTTCAGCTGAGCTGATGTATTTTGGTATCATTGTAGGAAGTCATCAGATGAATGGGATAAGATAGCAAGATATGACTTTTATACCTGAAAAGACCCTAAAGAACATCGATTCTTCATTTTATACATGTGAAGACTGAAGCTTCACATCGTTTAGTGATCTACCCAGTCATGGGGTGAAGTTGGTGACAGTGGAGACAGGAGGTGTCCTGATCAGAAAGAACAGCTTGAACAAAAGCTGTGAATGAAATGCAGGCCAAGCCCAGTGCAGGTACGCTGAAGGACCCTTTTGTACCAGGCCCAGTTCTAATCTCGGAGATCCAGCTATAACTCAGATAGGCCAGGTTCCTGCCATCATAGACCTACATTCTCATAGAAATAACAGGGATTGGCAAAATCCATGATAAACCCAGCCATCCTTCCTCCTAGATCCGTAACCAAGTAGCCAAAAGTCAGTGGACAAAAACATTCAATTCAGCCTACTGGTCTTTCTTTAATTCATGACTACCTATCTCACAATAGCACTCAACACAACTCTGCAATTTTATTCATTAATATTTTTGTTTCATGTCTTGTAATGGCTTAGAATAGTGATTTTTAACCTTCTTTATCTCATGGCACACATAAACTAATTACTAAAGTTCTGTGGCAAACCAAAAATATTTTTGTTGCTTATCTGACAAAAATAGGTATAGTTTTCATTGATTTTCAAAAACAAAACTAATACTAGTAATTACCTACTCTTTTGGCTGCAAAGTGGCTTTTTTAAAAAATCAGGTGCCTATGCTTTATCCTGTATATAAGGATTTCTGATACCAAGCATTATTAACAAGCCAGATACAACCTTATTATGTGACATGACCAGTAAGATGCATCTCTAGTATATTACCTGTATATCATTCACAGTTCAAGTCAGGGCATTCACACCAGATGGCTTTTGTTGTCTTGGCCATTGTCATTTTTCACTTGACAATCTAAGGGAAAAGAGGTCAGTGCCCCTGACTAAATAGTGAGGTATTGAAGGTTTTAAAAATACTTGTGACACCTCAGTTGAAATCACTGGTTTACAAGTATCTCTGCAAATCCTTTGACATTTCTCCCCCTAAGATAGAGTCTGTGTCCCCTCCCCTTGAGTCTGGGCAGGACTGTATAACTGCTTCCATGACTAGAACACAGCAGAAGGGACACTGTGTGAATTCTGCAGCCAGGTTAGAAAAGGCGGTGGAGATTATGCCAGTTTCTCTTGGAACACTGGGATTCTCCAGCTGCTACGTGAAAAGGCCAGTTATCCTGAGGCCACCATGTGGGAACACCACATGGATAGGCTATATATGACAGAAGGACCCCAAAACTCTGGAATTTATTTATAAAACATTGTCTATTTATTCTCACATGTTTAAACTTCAGTCACCTTCAAAGTATTCTCCCTTTGATGCAATACACCTATTAAGACATTTTTTCCCACTGCTCAAAACTTTTTGAACTTGTTGATTTTGATGCCCTTTAGTGTTTCAGCATTTGTTTTTGTTTTGCCTCTTCCACATTGGCAAAATGTTCCCCTTTGAGGATTTTTTTTCATACTGGAAAACAAAAAAAGTCACTTAAGCCAAGATTGGGGTAGTAGGAGGTTGGGGCTTGGGGTAATGCCATTTTTGGTCAAAAACTGCTGAGTAGTCAGTGTGGTGTGGGCAGGTGTGCTCAGAAATCACCCATCATGAAGTGGTCAAATGTATGGAAAGAGTCTTAAAAAAAATACAATGAAGCCAAATGCAGCCTCTCACAACAATGCCAGCTGATAGACTGATACATACAGGTTCCTAGAACACTTACCTAGTCAAGGAAGCCTGCACTATACAAGGCCCACTCTCCAGAAGATAATCCTGTTTATTAGGGCCCCCCTTGCATGTGAGTGTGAATACATATGTAAAATACATATACATATATATACACGTGTGTGTGTACACACACACACACATATGTATGTATAATATACAGCATCCAGCAGAAGTAAGGCCTGCTTGAGTGTGTTTGCTAGGTTAATAATATGGGCATAATAATTTATAGTTTTAATTTGAATATTTAACCTAAAATGTCATATGGTGTGCTGGAGTGTGATATTGTTATGTTACAGAATTAAATGCTTATGATTTTGTAATAAAAATGGGTGTTATTTGTACCAGATCATACATATACATATACATATAATGGCAGGTCCTTGAATAACATTGTTTCACTCAATGCCATTTTTTAACATTTTACTTATTTATTGATGTATATATGAATGTATGTATGTATGTATTTTACATTTTTCACTTTATTTTTAAATATATTTTATTGATTATGCTATTACAGTTGTCCCATTTCCCCCCTTTCATTGCCCTCCACTCTGCATACCCTTTCCCACCCACATTCCCCCCTTTAGTTCATGTCCATGTGTCATAAGTTCTTTAGCTTCTACATTTCCCACACTATTCTTGCCCTCCCCGTATTTTCTACCTACCGTCTATGCTACTTATTCTCTATACCTTTCCCCCCTCCCCCTCCCACTCCCATGTTGCTAACCCTCTATGTGATCTCCATTTCTGTGGTTCTGTTCCTGTTCTAGTTGTTTGCTTAATTTGTTTTTGTTCTTGTTTTAGGTGTGGTTGTTAATAACTGTGACTGCTGTCATTTTACTGTTCATGTTTTTGATCATCTTTTTCTTACATAAGTCCCTTTAACATTTCCTATAATAAGGGCTTGGTGATGATGAAGTCCTTGAATTTGACCTTATCTGAGAAGTACTTGATCTGCCCTTCCATTCTAAATAAAAGCTTTGCTGGATAGAGCAATCTTGGATGTAGGTCCTTGCCTTTCATGACCTGGAATACTTCTTTCCAGCCCCTTCTTGCCTGCAAGGTCTCTTGAGAAATCAGCTGACAGTCTGATGGGAACTGCTTCGTAGATGACTGTCCCCTTATCTCTTGCTGATTCTAGGATTCTCTGCTTCATTTTAATCTTGGGTAAGTAATTACGATGTGTCTTGGTGCGTTTCTCATTGGGTCCAACTTCTTTGGGACTCTGAGCTTCCTGAACTCCCTGGAAGTCTATTTCCTTTGCCAGATTGAGGAAGTTCTCCTTTATTATTTGTTCAAATAATTTTTCCCCTTGTTGCCCTTGCTCTTCCCCTTCTGGTACCCCTATAATTGAGATGTTGGAACACTTAAAGATGGCTTGAAGGTTCCTAAGCCTCTCCTCTTTTTTTTTGAATTCTTGTTTCTTCATTCTTTTCTGCTTGGATGTTTCTTTCTTTCTTCTGGTCCACTCCATTGATTTGAGTCACAGTTTCCTTCCCATCACTATTGCTTCCCTGTATATTTTCCTTTATTTCACTTAGCATAGCTTTCATTTTTTCATCTCATTTGTGACCACATTCAACCAGTTTTGTGAGCATCCTAATCACCAGTGCTTTGAACTGTGTATCTGATAGGTTGACTATCTGTTTGTCACTAAGTTGTATTTATTCTGGAGCTTTGATCTCTTCTTTCATTTGGGCCATTTTTTTGTCTCGATGCTCCTGTTATGTATGAGGGGCAGAGCCTTAGGTGTTAATCAGGGTGGGGCATCCCAGTTGCTGGGTTGTGACGCTGTATGTGGGGGTAGGGTCTAAGAGGGAACAATGGTGCTTGCTCTGCTCTCTGCTACTGGATTTCAGTCACTTCTCCTGCTTCCCACAAGCAAATTGAGCTCTTCTGGTGCTAGTTCCTGGGTGGGTGGGTTTGTATACATTCGAGGACCCTGTGGGTCTCTGGAATGAACTCTCCTGTGAGGCTGGAAGTCTCTCCCAACAGGTCCTTCCCCACAGGTGTTTTCAATTGGTGTTTTGAGGCTTTATTTCCCGGCACTGGGACCTGGGTTGCTTGGTCTGTCTTGCTGACCAGTTTTGCCTGTTGTATGTGCTCGTGAATGTGGGACCGCCCAGTCAGCCAGCAGCCTTGTGAGCAGTGCCTCACTTCCCTATCTCTGCCTCGCTGGGTCTTCTCATTACCACCCCGTGCCCGGGGTCCACCTGCTGCTGCCTTGTATGTGGAGTTGCCTGTTGGGAACCTTGCCCCAGGTCTCGAGCACCTGGCCTTTAGCTAAAAACATTGCGTTGATTACCAGAACCTGTAATCAACAAGGACTTTCAAAATAACCTTCGGCTAGCGCCCGTGTGCACGTGCTCCACAAGCCAATTGGCTACAGGCACATGAGGCGTGCATGCGCTCCAGAAGCCAATCAGCTACAGGCACATGAGGTGTCCACGAGTACAAGTTGCACCCAAGTAACCAATAAGCGGGCCCTCCTTTGTCTCAAGCTAGCCAATAGCAAGCAACCTAATCTCCTTCCTCTCCCTCCTTCCCTATATATATACACCCAGTTGGGGGGGGAGTAAAGTTTGCAGCTTGATCAGAATTTTTTGTCTTGCTGCCATTCTTTGCGCCTCTTGTGCCCCCAACCCATTGTTCCAGGAAGGTGGTTGAGTTCCAGTTGACTGCTCTGCAGGCCAGAGCAAGTGGCGCCCAACATGGGGCCTGATAGCCGCTGGAACAAAGCACCGTCCCCGCCAGTTACTTCCCCGCACGGATCACGGCGACTACTCCACGGAGAGACAGATCCAGGAGCCCCTCCCCTCGAAGGCGAACTCGGCCAGGTAAGGCCCAATCATGGGACAAGCATGTTCACAAAATGATATTTTTATAAGTCAATTAAAGCAAACTCTCAAGGTGCGAGAAACTCGAGTCAAGAAAAAAGGATTTAGTTTTATTTTTTGACTTTATATTCAAAATGTGCCCCTGCTTCCCCCGAGAAGGGACGATTGACCCGCGGTGTTGGAACCGGGTCGGAGATTGCCTTAACGACTATTATCGAGTCTTTGGCCCCCAGACCGTCCTTATCACCGCCTTCAGTTATTTTAATCTTATTAAAGAAATCTTAGTCACGGGCATTCTCTGGATGTCCAGAGCCTCTGTAAAGAAGGACAAGAAGTTCTAAAAAATCAATCCTGGCCCCCCTCGAGGGCCCCTTCGGCCCAAAATCTCTGTAAAGAGGGGCAAGAAATTTCAAAAAATCAATCTCGGCCCCCTTCGAGGGCCCCCTCAATTTGCCCCTCAATTTCTATCAACATAGAAAAAGAAACTAAAAACCCCCCTGACCCTACCCATAATTCCTCAAATAACCATGTCGATCAATTAGACCCAGCAGAAGAGGCCGAACTTGAAGAAGAGGCCGCTCGTTACAATAACCCTGACTGGCCTCCCCTCTTTTCTGCCCCCTTACTTAAAGATCTCCCAGCTTTTTGGCCACCCCCCTATGCACCCTCGAACCTACCACCCGCGGCCACCCGTATTCTGGCCCCCATTCTAAACAACCCCGAGTCACCAATAATCCACCAAAAACCTCTTCTCCAAAAAACCTCCATTTAAGAAGCCTTAATTCTCATTCGAGAAATCAAGGCCTTGGCTAAAGAATTCACTGATTTGACCGTATCCGCCCCCACTGAATTACTCGCTTTTCCCGTTACCAGAAGCCAAAGTCAGGCCAATGCCCCCTCAAACAGCCAAGCTCATGTGCCCTCAAGTAGCCGAGCCCGCGAGGCCAAGGGCTCTCAACACCTTCTCCCAAGTAGTGAGGATGAACGAGATTCTAATGGCTCTAGCTCTGATGAGGAAGAGGCTTCTGCCTCCGAACCCTCATACTCCCACTCCTATAAGCAGCTCAGCTTAAAAACCTTAGAAAAAATCAAAACCGCCATAGCCAACTATGGTCCCACTGCCCCCTTCACAATGGCCTTAATTGAAAACCTTAGTGAACGGTGGCTTACACCCAATGATTGGTTTTTTGTAGCCAGAGCTGCCCTAAGCGGAGGCGATTTCGTACTTTGGAAAAGCGATTACGAAGAGACCTCCAAACAATTTGCTGAACGTAACGCCCGTAAAACCTCTTCCAAAAAATGGACATTCCAGCAATACCACTTATTTTACCGCCATACTACAAAAAAACAAAAGATGCTGCCAATATAGGAGATTGGGGATCCAGCTCGTCTGTTATTGGTACTCATTCCACTAAATACCTGCAAGCTAGCTGCTCAGGCACCATAGGTCAGCCAGTATGCTGGCAACGAGCAGCCCCCACACATATCTCTGATGGTGGCGGCCCATCTCGTAGAGAAGATCTCATAAGAGAACACTCTGTACAAAAACAAATAGAACATCTCATAGACAGCCAATATCCAAAACTCGCCTACCACCCACTAGCTCTCCCCAAACCGCGGGGAGTAGACCTAGATACCCAGACTGCTGACATTTTAATAGCCACACATCAAGCTCTTAACATATCTAACCCTCACCTAGCCGAGGATTGCCGGTTATGTATGAGCCCAGACACCCCGCAGCCCACTCTGCTATACCTGCAAGCAACCTGGGCATTTTTCTAAGACCTGTCCCTTACGTTCTCAAACTCCTTATTCATTTGTGGAAACAACCTAGCCTTTTCAGCCTTGCCCGCTAACTGGACCGGGCTATGTGTCTTGGCTACCTTACTACCAGATATAGATGTTCTCCCCGGAGACAAGCCTGTCCCCATTCCCAGCTTAGACCATATTGTGGGGCGACAAAAAAGAGCATTAACATTCATACCCCTATTAGTTGGATTAGGCGTCTCTGGAGCAGTTGCCACAGGGACTGCAGGATTGGGAGTCGCAGTCCATTCATACACAAAGCTCTCTAAACAACTAATTGATGATGTCCAGGCTCTGTCCAGTACCATTAGTGACATCCAAGACCAAGTAGACTCCCTAGCAGAAGTTGTCCTTCAAAACAGACGAGGTCTAGATTTACTTACTGCAGAACAGGGAGGTATCTGTTTGGCTTTACAGGAATACTGCTGCTTCTATGCCAACAAATCAGGCATCGTCCGAGACAAGATAAAACAGTTACAAGAAGACTTAGAAAAAAGAAAAGAACTTTCCGAACACCCCCTTTGGGGTGGACTCAACGGAATTCTCCCCTACCTCCTTCCCCTCTTAGGACCTTTAGTTTCTATCACCCTCATCCTCTCTTTTGCCCCCTGGATTCTTAGACGTGTAACCAACTTAGTCAAAGACCAACTTAACAGTGTACTAGGAAGACCTGTTCAAGTGCACTATCAACAATTAGAAATGTTGGAACATGGAGTGGACTCTGAGCTGTACATCCGCGGGGTGCTAGCCCACGATTCCTGCCAGGTTCCCCTCCTGCGGGAGCAGCATAACCCTCGAAGGTATGCTTCACAGCCAAGTAGCTGTGATAGACACCGCTGGGTGCAAGGCAAAGCACTGCAAGGAGAGGCCTGCACGTACGGCCACTTCGAGTCTCCCGAGAGGTAAGCTGACTTGCAAAGAGGTTGGTACCCAACTCCTCTCCTCCCAAAAGGTACCCTAAAGCTCAGAATGAGCCCAGGAGGAGTCAGGCCTCTACCTCCCCCAGCCGGTTAAAGTCTACCCTACCTACATTCTCCTCGCCCTCAAAGTAATAAAAAGGGAGGAGATGTTGGGAACCTTGCCCCAGGTCTCGAGCACCTGGCCTTTAGCTAAAAACATTGCGTTGATTACTGGAACCTGTAATCAACAAGGACTTTCAAAACAACCTCCGGCTAGCGCCCGTGTGCAGGTGCTCCACAAGCCAATCGGCTACAGGCACATGAGGTGTCCACGAGTACAAGTTGCACCCAAGTAACCAATAAGCGGGCCCTCCTTTGTCTCAAGCTAGCCAATAGCAAGCAACCTAATCTCCTTCCTTTCCCTCCTTCCCTATATATATACCCAGTTCGGAAAAATAAAGTTTGCAGCTTGATCAGAATCTTTTGTCTTGCTGCCATTCTTCGCGCCTCTTGTCCCCCCTACCCATTTGTTCCAGGAAGGTGGTCGAGCTCCAGTTGACTGCTCCGCGGGCCGGAGCAGTTGCCCCCTTTTTTTGCTGTGACCCCTCTCCACCCAGCTGCTTGACTCAGCCTCTCCTACCAATCTGGATGAATGTGTGCAGGGGAGTTAAAGTAACTCCTTGGTTGTCAGACTTCCATATAGTTCAATTTTCTGTCAGTTCTGTTGGTTATTTTGTTTCTAAATTGTTGTTGTTTTTATTATGGTTGTACAAGGAGGCACAGTATGTCTACCTATTCCTCCATCTTGGCCGGAAGTCTCTATTTATTTATTTTCAAGTACAGTTTTCTCCATTTTCACCTCACCACAGCCCCCTGCCTCACATATCCCAACCTCCCACCCTCGAATCTATGCCCTTTGGCTGGTCCATGTGTCCTTTATACATGTTTTTTGATGGACTTTCCCCTATTTTCACCTGTTATTCCTCTTCTCCCTCACCTCTGGTTACTGTCAGTGTGCTCTTTTTTTCAATGTCGCTGGTTATATTTTGCTTGCTTGTTTGTTTTGTTGATTAGCTTTCACCTATAGGTGAGATTATATAGTTTTTGTCTTTCACCACCTGGATTCACTTAGCATACTGCTCTCCAGTTCTATCCATGCTGTCGCAAAGGGTATATACTCCTTCTTTCTTTCTACTGTGTAGTATTCCATTGTGTAAATATACCGTAGTTTTTATTTACTAATTTACTGGTGGGCATTTATGTTGCTTCTAACACTTGGTCTATTGTAAGTTATGCAGCTATGAACATCAGATGCATGCATAGGTTCTTTTGAATTGGTATTTCAGGATGCTTAGGGTATAATCCCTTAGTGGTATTGCTGGGTCAGAAGGCAGTTCCATTTGTAGTTTTCTGAGGAAATTTCATACTGTTTTCTACAGTGGCTGCATCAGTCTGCATTCCTACCAATAGTGCACTAAGGTTCCTTTTCTATTCAACCTTGCCAGCACTTGTTTGTTGATTTGTTTATGATGGCCATTCTGACTGGTGTGAAGTATATGTCATTGTGGTTTTAATTTGCATCTCTCTAGTGGCTACTGATGCTGAGCATCTTTTCATATGTCTCTGGACCCTCTGTATGTCCTCCTTGGAGAAGTGTTTATTCAAGACCTTTGCACATTTTTTAATTGGGTTGTTTGTCTTCCTGGAGTGGAGTTGTGTGAGTTTTTACGTATGTTTTGGAGATCAGACCCTTGTCTAAGGTATCATTGGCAAATATATTTGGCAAATATATCCAATATGGTTGGTTCCCTTTTTATTTTGCTGATGTTTTCTTTAGCCATGCAGAAGCTTTTTATTTTGGTGAGGTCCCATTTGTTTATTCTTTCCTTTATGTCCCTTGCTCTAGGGGACATAACAGTGAAAATATTGCTGCTTGGAATATCTGAGATTTTCCTGTTTATGTTCTCCTTTAGGACTTTTATGGTGCCGTGACTTACATTTAAATCTTTTATCCACCTTAAATTTATTTTTATGTATGGTGTAAGTTGGTGATCCAGTTTCATTTATTTTTGCATGTAGCTGTCCAGATCACCCAACACCATTTGTTGAAGAGGCTCTTTTTACTTGATTTTATGCTTCTGCCCCCTTGTTGAATATTAATTGACCGTAGAAAATTGAGTCTATTTCTCAGCTCTCTATTGTGTTTCATTGATCTCTGTGTCTGTTCTTATGCCAGTACCAGACTGTTTTGATTACTGTGGCCTCGTAATACAGTTTGATATTAGGTATTGTGATCCCTCCTACTTTGTTTTCCTCTCTCAAAATTGCTGCAGCTATTCAGGGTCATTTATGGTTCCACATAAATTTTTGAAATGTTTACTCTGTATCTGTGAAATACTTCATTGGTATTTTAATAGGGATTGCATTGAATCTATAAATTGCTTTGAGTAGTACGGACATTTTGATGATGTTAATTCTTCCAATCCATGAACATGGTATATGCTCCCATTTGTTTGTGTCTTCCTTAATTTCTTTCTTCAGTGTTATGTAGTTTTCTGAGTACAAGTCTTTGGTTACCTCCTTGGTGTAGTCCTAGGTATTTTAGTTTTCTTGTTGCCATATCAAATGGGATTTCTTCCCTGATTGGTATTTCTGATATTGCATTGTTGGTGTAGAAAAATGTCTTTCATTTCTGAATATTGACTTTGCATCCTGCTATTTTGCCAAATTCCCTTATTAGGTTGAGTAGTTTTTTGGTGGAGTCTATAGGATTTTCTATGTACACTATCGCGTCCTCTGCAAACAATGACAGTTTTGCTCTCTCTTTTCCAATTTGGGTGCCCTTTATTTCTTCTTCTTGTTTGATTGCTGTGGCTAAGACTTCCAATACTATGTTGAATAGAAGTGATAAAAGCAGATATCCTGATCTTAGTGGGAAAGTTTAGTTTTTGCCCATTGAGTATGATATTGGCTATAGGTTTCTCGTATGTGGCCTTTATTAGGTTGAGGTATGCTCCCTTTACTTCCACTTTATTGAGTGTTTTTTTTTAATCATAAATGGGTACTGTGCCTTATCAAATGCTTTTTTAGCATGTATTGATATGATCATGTGATGTTTGTCTTTCCTTTTATTTATGTGCTGTATTATGTTTATTGATGTGTGAATATTGAACCATCCTTGCATCACTGGGATGAATCCCACTTGGTCATGGTGTATGATCTTTCTAATGTATTGCTGGATATGGTTTTTCAATATTTTGTTGATGATTTTTATTGTCTATATTCGTCAGTGATATTGGGCTGAAGTCTTCTTTCTTTGTTGTGTCTTTATCTAGTTTTGGAATTAGGATGATGCTGGCTTTATAAAAAAAGTTTGGGAGTCTTCCCTTTTATTGGATTTTTTTGAAGAGTCTGAGAAGGATAGGGGTTAACTTTTTCTTAAATGTTTTGTAAAATTCTCCTGTGAAACCATCCAGCCCAGGGTTTTTGTGTATTAGGAATTTTTCGACTACTGCTTCAATTTCACTAGCTAGTATAGGTCTGTTCAGGCTTTCTGCTGCTTCTTCCTTCAGTTTTGGGAGATTGCATTTTTCTACAAATTTTTCCATTTCACCTAGGTTTTCAAATTTCTTGTATATAGTTGTTCATAGTAATTGCTTACAATCCTTTTTGTTTGTGTGGTATCAGTTGTAATCTCTCTTCTTTCATTTCTGAGTGTGCTTATTTGGGTCCTCTCTCTTTTTTTTTCTTGATGAGTCTGGTTAAAGTCTTGTCAATTTTATTTATCTTTTCAAAGAACCAGTTCACTAATTAATTGATGCTTTGGATTGCTCTTTTAGTCTCTATGTTGCTTAATTCTGCTCTGATCTTGGTTATTTCCTTTCTTCTACTTGCTCTGGACTGTCTTTGTTGTTGTTCCTTGAGTACTTGTAAGTGTATAGTTAGGCTGTTGGTTTGACATGTTTCTATCTTTTTTAGGTAGGCCTGTATTGCTATGAACTTCCCTCTCAGGACTGCCTTCACTGTGTCCCATAAGTTTTGGATTGTTGTGTGTTCATTTTTTTTTTTGTATCCAGAAACTTTTTTATTTCTTCATTGATGGCATTATTAGCTCATTCATTGTTTAATAACGTGCTATCTAGTTTTCATGAGTTTGAATATTTTTGAGTTTTTCCTTGAGGTTGGTTTCTAGTTTCAAGCCCTTATGGTCCAAGAAAATGCATGATATGATTTCAACTTTCTTAAATTTATTGAGGCTTGTTTTAGGTCCTATCATGTGGTTTACCTTTGAAAATATTACATGTGCACTTGAAAAGAATGTGTATTTTGCATTTGGGGGGTGAAAGGTATATATAAAGTTCACATATATGTGAAGTCCATTTGATCTAAGGCATTGTTCAATCTGCAATATCCTTGTTGATATTTTGTTTGGAAGATCTGTCTATTTTTGACAGTGGGGTGTTAAAATCCCTTAGTATAAATGTGTTGCTGACTATATCTTTCTTTTTTTTTAAAATTTTATTTATTTATCTTTAGAAGGAGAGAAATATCAATGTATGGTTGCTTCTGGTGCATCCCCTGCTAGGAACTGGCCCCTGCTGGGAACTGGCCTGCAACCCAGGTATGTGTCCTGATGGGGAATCGAACCACGATCTTTTGGTTTGCAGGCCCATGCTCAATTCACTGATGTCTATATCTTTCTTGAAGTCCTCTAAGATTTTGCTTATATATTCGGGTGCTCCTTTGTTGGGTGCATATGTTTACAAATTTTATGTCTTGATGGATTCTTCCCTAGAGTTTTATGAAGTGTCCTTCAGTGTCCCTTTTTATGACATTTGTTCTGAAGTCTATTTTGTCTGATATGAGTATTGGTACTCTGGCTTGTTTTACTGTCCATTTGCTTGGAATATTTTTTCCAACCCTTCACTTTCAGTCTGTGTAGGTCTTTTGTTCTGAGGTGCATCTCTTGTAGGCAGCATATGTGTGGGTCATATTTTCTTATTCATTCAGCTATCCTGTGTTTTTTTATTGGAGCATTTAATCCATTCACATTGAAAGTTTTTATTGGTAGGTATTATTCATTGCCATTCTATCTCCTTTGTACCCACATTCCTCTCTCTCTCTCTCTCTCTCTCTCTCTCACTCACTCACTCTTTTACTTCTTCTTCTTAGAGCAGTTCATTTAGCATCTCTTGCAGTGCTGGTTTGGTGGAGGTATGTTCTTTTAACCTTCTTTTATCTGTGAAACTCCTTATTTGGCCTTCCATTTTACTTGAAAGCCTTGCTAGGTAGAGTAGTCTTGGTTGAAAGCCTTTAGTTTTCATTACTTGGAATATTTCTTACCATTCTCTCCTGGCTTGGAGTGTTTCTATTGAGAAATGAGCTGCTAGCCTTATCAGGGCTACCTTGTATGTTACTTCCTGTTTCTCCCTTGCTGCTTTTAAGATTTTCTCTTTGTGTTTAAAGCTTGGCATTTTAATTTTGATGTGTCTTGGAGTAGACCTCTTTGGATTCATCTTGATTGGGACCCTCTGTGCTTCTTGAACTTGTGCAGCGTTTCCCCTCTCCAAGTTCAGAATGTTTTGTGTCATTTTTTTTCAAACAGGATTTCTATCCCTTGTTCCTTTTCTTCTCCTTCTGGTATTTCTATAATTGGAATGTTGTGTTTCATATTGTCTTGCAGTTCCCTTAAGCTATCTTTGCATTTTTTGAGTCTTCTTTGTGTGCAGCTGCTCTACCTGCTGCACACACAAAAAAGGTATTTCTTTCTACTTTGTCTTCCAGCTCACCAATTTGGTCCTCTGCTTCATCCAGCCTGCTTGTAATTCCTTCTAGTGTGTTTTTTAATTTCAGAATTTGTATTCTTCATTTTTCCTGCTTAATGTTTATAGTTCCTATGTCCTTTTCCATATTGTTGTAGTTCTCATTCACTTTGTAGTTATCTGTGAGTTCCTTCAGCATTCTTATAATCATCCTTTTGAGTTCTATATCTGATTGTTTGCCTCCATTTCATTTAGCTCTTTTAGTGGGGAGTCTTCCATTTCTTTCGATTGCTGGTTCTTTCTTTGTCTCCCTATTTAAGGTGACTCTTTTTATTTGTTTCTGCAATTCCCAATGCTCTGCTTTGCTACCTGTCTTCATAGGGTGAACGTCTATGGTAGGAGTTCTGTGGGACTTACTGACATTCTTATTTCTTAGAATGTGGTAGTTTAAGACTTTCAGTGCCTTGCATTATATGAATACATAGTGTAAAGAAAAAATTAAATTTAAGTAAATAAATGGTTCTTTCATTACCTGGTCTAAGGCATCAATTCAGGCTCAGCAAAATTCTGACTAGTATATTAGAATGGATCTGGAGGCTTCCAGGCCTGAGGCAGCATCATGATAGAGAGGATGCACACATTAGATGTGTAGTCCTCATCACTGATGTGGTCCAGATAGGTTGTGCCAAAGCTGATTCCTCTCTCCAAGGTTATAAGGCTCTCTCTCACTATTGCTCAGTTGTTTGTTCTGGGTAGTTTCTCCACAACTGAGTTGTAATTCCAGATTGGCCCTGGGAGGAGATTAGTATGGCTTCCACTCACTCCTCCACCATCTTCCCTTTGTTCCCATTTTGTTATTAGGTTGTTTATATCAATCGGTCTATGGTAAAATTGGTTGTGCTGTACAATGTTTTGCTTAACATAGCAGAACCTATGACAATGTAAAGTGAGGATTTACTGTGTGTAAATATGCATGTATATATCCACCATCTAAATGCAACCTTATGAGGGATCCTGAGTGAGAACTTCCTGACTAGATACACTCAGTCCCTAGATTCACGAGCAAAAGAAATGATTATTATTCCTATAAGTCATTGTTTAGGGGTGGTTTATTAGGTAGCAGTCAATAATCAGAACACAACCCTCCAAAGGCACTATTTCACACCTTCTTCCTTCAGATGTTTAACACTACTATCTCCTTTCTGAGCTGATAGTTATTTGTCATAATTCATTGAGAAAATAGAAGCAAGCAATCAGAAAGCCCTTCATCTCTGCCCTGTCAACCTTACCTCCCTATCAGCGTCTATACCCTAGCTATCTGTCTGCCCTTCCCCCATTAGAGAGAGTGAAGGAGTGAGTGTCCTGTTCCTACTGAAGGTTAAACCCTCCATGTGGGCAGGACTCCTCATCGTGGCTAACTGGCTGTTTCTACCCCGAACCTTGAGGGTGTAAGCTGAAGGCACAGGAACCTCAGATAAGACACACTGTGGTGGCAGAGTTGAGGTATCAGTGGCACAGACAGCATCCAGTGGTGCTGGCTCATCTGCATCAGGGTCCTAGGTGACTTGGACATCATTGTGATTTCCAGTTGCATCATTATGCCGGTGCCTGGGCTGCATTGGATCCTGCCCACATTTTAGCTTGCTCCCAGTTTTCCCATCAACTTTGTTAGCCACTTGATATCTTCAGATGTATTCCTATTCTATTTAGCTAGAGTTTGGTTCTATTTTTTTCTTCAAACAAAGACCCTGACTTCTGGAGGAAAAATACTCATTCTATAAAAGGAGTTGTTACAGGATTTCTCCTTCCTCCCTCTTTTCTTCCCTCCCTCTTTCCTTCCCTCCGTCCTCTCTTCCCTCCCTCCCTTTCTTCGTTGTGGGTTTTCCTCATGCTGCTTTTTTTTTTTTAAAGATTTATTTATTTATTTATCTTTAGAGGGGAAGGGAAGGAGAGAGGGAGAGAAACATCAATGTATGGTTGCCTTTCATGCATCCCCTGCTGGGAACTGGCCTGCAGGGAACTGGCCTGCAACCCCAGTATGTGCCCTGACTGGGAATCGAACTGCGATTGTCTGGTTCCCAGGCCCGCGCTCAATCCACTGAGCTACACCAGCCAGGGCTTCCTCATGCTTCTTTTAATACAGAAATGTATAAAAAGGAACACAAAACAGTTCATAATTATACCTCCTGATCACCTTTTGTGGGCAGTTTCCACCCCTAACTAATACATAAACATGGTTAGAAAAATCCAAATTGTACCAATGGGTAGTCACTGAAAAGGCTATCTTCTCTCCTAGTCTCTAAGAGAAATCACATTTATATAATCAGAGACAAATTACATACTTAAAGATATAGTAGTCCCCCCTTATCTGCAGGAAATACATTTCAAGATCCCCAGCGGGTGCCTGAAACCATGGGTAGTACTGAGTCTTAATCAGCTTCTTCAACTCTGCCAGAATGTGGCAGCTTCTTCATAAGCAGATGCAGCCTCTCCAATAATTTTTATATTTTTTCAGTCCAAAAGTATACCTCAATCTGTGTAACCATCCCTTCCTTGCAGTGAATGGCTTGCTGTCACTCATTTCAGGGATTCCCTTGCTGAAGTCCTCATATAGGCCCAGTGCTTTATAGTGTAACACACTGCTGTCAATGAGAACAGGTTTTCTGTTCCCATCTTTCACCCACAAATTTAATGCCTTTTCCATCTTAACTAAGCACTGTCACATACTGTGGCGGTAACTTTTGCAGTTTGAGGTATGACAGCAAAAACTAGCATGAATTTACTTTTTCTTCATAATTGCACACACGGAAGATTCATTCTTACCATAGATCTTAGCAGCCGCAGCATCCGATTTTTTTTCTTTCCTTAGTAAGTAGAGAACTTTCATTTTTTCACTTAAAGGAAGCACTTTTTGGCTTTTTTTTTTTTTTGGCATATTTGAATTGCCATCATCACCACTCTTGTGCATTGGGGCCATTATTATGTAAAATGAAGGCGACTTGAATACAAGCACTGAGATATCATTACAGTCCATTTGATACCTAGGCGGCTACCAGGTGACTAACGGGCAGGTAGCACATACAGTGCGGACATGCTGGACAAAGGGATGGTTCACATCCCAGGGGAATGGGGTGGGATGTGCAACTCAGAATGGCACATAGTTTAAAACTTATAAGTTTTTTATTTCTAGAATTTTTGACTTAATATTTTTGGACCACAGTTGACTTTGGGTAGCTGAAACCAGGAAAGAGAAACTATAGGTAAGTGGGAAGACTACTGTAATACCATTCCTATGGCTCATTCATTTGGTCATTTATTCATTACTGGGAGCCTAGACTCTGTTCTAGGGATAGGGTGAGGAGCAAAACAGATATAATTCCCATCTTCATCGAGTTTATATTTGTGGGGCATGTGGTAGTCTTCATGAGGCTCTTCAAATCACCCCTTTTCCTTGTTCAAATTCTGATTAAATTGAAATAGAAGAGAAAAGATCAACATTGACAGTCACTGATCAAAGATTATTTACCTCTATTGTTTTTAAATGCTAAATGGAAAGATACAGGATAGTGTGCAAAACCCAGGGACTTTGTAATGCCAACGTCCAGACTTGGGCACCTGTACCCACCCAGTCACGGGTAGGGCCGATCTGGAGTAGGCTTCCCAATTTGGGGGGACTGTCTCGTAAGACAATGGGGAGGAGCAGAAGAGAGCTCCTGCTCTGTGTTATGTCCACTTATTCTCTCCAGATTTACTAATCACTGAGTTACTCTACCACCCTTGGGTTCAGTGCATAAATGGGCAGAGAGGTCAGGGTGTATCACTAACAGAGGCTCTCTCATAAGGAAGGAAACTTTAGAAGAGGGGACAAGTGTTCTCCCTTCACAGGGAAGAAGCACAATAATAATACGATAACCAAATATACAAATGTAAATCTTTCATTGTGACAAGTCCTATAAATGGGGGATCATGGTAATTTACTTAATTATTGATTGATATTTCAGTTGTTCCCTAACTTTTTTCTTCCAAAAATGCAGCAGTAAACATCCTGGGTCAGAGGTCTAGAATATCTGGGACATATATTTATTTGTTCACTACCTAGTGATAAAGGAATTCCCAGGAGTAGAGTCGTTGGATCAAAGCAAATGTGCATTTCAAATTTTGATAGCTATTGCCAAATTGCTCTTTAAGAACATTTCACCAATTTACATTCCCATCAACAGTTTATAAAAGTTGTTACAGGATAAAACAATGGACATGCAAAATCTGTTTTAAATGATTTAGCTGGAATGTTCAATTAAAAACATCATGTAAAGTGGTAGGGGTTAAATTCGTAGAGTTTGATGGCAACTTTACTCATATGATCTTATTTAGTCATTATTCCTCTGAAAGGGTCTCATGATTTCCATTTGAAAAATGATGATAGTGAGGCTAAACAAAGAAAACTGCCCAAGATTATGGAGTCATAAATGGCAAAAATAGTTTGAGTCCAGCAGTGTGGCTCCTGTGGTTGTGCTGATAACCTGGGACACCACAATGCCACGTGACACACCAGCTGCATGACACAAAGTGACCTCCTAGAAGAAAAGCTTGTAATGAAATGATGGTGCTGCAAAAGGATGAATTCTTTTAAGAGAAACTGCTGCTTTCATTCAGAAGTTTCTGAAAATAAAGTGTGAAAGAATCACTGACAATATGTGGTGGATATGAGAATGGCTAAATAAAATGTTTTCCAAAGATTTGCATGAAATATCAGCTGGTTCTGATGCTTATTGGTTGTTTAAAATGTTTATTCATGTTGAACAGTGTTTATTGAAAATACCATCTATTTAAATCAAATTATATCCATAACTGAATATTTATACAGGTGCTTTACTGAATCTTCCTAAACATTTGCCCAAACCACACTTTATTCACACTTATGTTTACTTCTTTAGAGTGAAAAATTGCTTAAGAGGAACCTAAAAGCAAGTTGACATCTCTGTAGTTTGTGAACATCTGCAATGCTTTTTGCACATTAGCTGCTAGATATTTTGCCTTAGAAAATGGTTAGGTATTCTAATTATTTATGGTCAATGAAATATTTAAAATTTACACAGCATCTCTTTTATTGTGTCATATAATAGCAGCAACTCTTGGCTCTGGGACAGGCTGGAAATAGATGGATTTTGAGATTTTTCAAACACCTCAGCTTTGCACAGCATTTAATTAGCCGAAACCCCATTTATTTCACTGTACACTCCAGCACCATGAACATTAGGCCCTAAATAATCCTGGGCTGAACAGATGCCAGTATGAACTGTGAAAAAAGCAATAAACAAAGTGATGTAGAGCCTCACAGTTTTATTCACTGTACTGAAGGTTCCTAGGGACTGGGTCTGGAAATTTTACGGTATCTGTAAAGGCTCATTGGCCCCCTGATTGATGGATGTGACTATGCACTTACTTTGCTTACCAGAAGATGAGCACTTGGAAGTCTCAAGGCCTAGTTGGGAAGCCTTCATGATCTCACCTATGAAGTGGGGTGGCAGGGGAGGGTGCGGCACTGAATGATGACTTCTAGACCCTCTTGGGCTCTCTCATCTATGATTCCATGATTCAGATCACTAAGTTTCAAGGCTGGGAGGGACTGTCAAAGCTCCCTCTCATTCTACAAGTGCCAATTGATTTTTTTTTCTGTTGTCTTAATGAGCATTATTGTAGTTGTGAATCAGTTGGGAGTCCCAGTTGTCCAGGTTACACTCAACACCCTCTCTTCTCATACATATGCCCCCATTCAGTTTCAATTGAACCTGGTTTGATCCCCAGTCAGGGTGCATACCAGGTCCCTGGTAGCAGGCACGTGAGGGGCAACCACACACGTGTTTCTCTCCCTCTCTTTCTCCTTCCCCTCTCTCTAAAAATAAATTAATAAAGCCTAAAAAAAAGTGCCCTGTATCTGTCCCTGCTTTGAAGCAGTTGGGGGACACATTGGGAAAAAAGGGAGGGAAGGCAGAGAGGGAGCCAGTCTGGAGAAAAAAGGCACATACTTGTCAGGACAGTGGCTTGGAGGGCTGATTCTAGATGTCCTAACTAGTTCCTCTCCTCCCCCACTGTATTTTGTGAGCCTCATATTCTTGGGGGTAAGGGGATACCCACCCCAAGGTAAGGTTTGTCACAATGGGAACATAAATTGGAAAGTAGGAAGAGGCTCGCTTCAGCCCATAAATCTCACTACTCTTTCTCTACCATTCTTTCCTCTTTCTCTTCTTCAATACTTCTTCTATGAACAAGAACATTATGGGGGAAAAAATGAAGGGAAAAAAATCAAAAGAATGTGGAATAGACAAAGAGGAAGAAGAAATAAATCAGGAGCTTTGGATTATAGTCAGCCAGGAACACAAATGGGGTTGGCAGCTGAGAACAGATCCAGATGGGACTTGCTGGTGCTCCCCAGTGCTCACCCACTCGTTGAGGCTGCGGAGAAATCAAGGTGTGGAGGGATGAGGGTTCTATCAGAATTTTTCCCCATTCTCCTCTAGTTTTGACTTAAGCCACTCATTATGCTTGCTTCCAGGGGGACAACTGCTATCAGGGCAAATAACTCATTGTATATCCCTTCATTCTTTGGTAACGGTGGAGGTGGTGGGAGTGTAATTTGTGTGAATACAGGAGGCCAGGCCAAGATCTGCCATTACTCTCCTCCCTTCTGCTGGGCTTTTCTCTGCTCCTGTCCACAGTCCATGACTCTTATTAACTAAAGGGCCCGCACCCTGAACTCTCCTCTATCCTGCTTGTCCAGGTCAGATAAAGGTGGCTAATAACAGAGGTCAAGATGACTCTCTTATAGCTTTGCTTGGGGGGTGCTGGTTCGCCCACTGCTGACTCCCATTTGGGGGGCCATGTAGTTGAAATCTGGAGAACAGGTTGACTAGCTCTCTTAAGAGAAAACTTTAGCTAAATGTTACATTAGACATTTGTTTTTTCTTTGCTGGAAGGGAGATGTTGACTGTATGCTTAAAAAAATGTTGTGATGTAGAGTGGAGATTTAGGTTTAGGTCAATTAGGATGTATATTTTGATTTTTAATTTATTTTTTCTTTGTTGCTTTACTTAATTAAATGCTCATAAAAATCATAACATACAAAGTGTGCCCAGTAAAAAGTAAAGATTTACCCCTCCTCTATCAGCTCTTCATAGTTTGATAGTTCTATAGTTTTCAGATCATGCTTTGCCTTGTTAGCATATCAATACATAACTACAAATGATGTAAACAGAACAATGGTGTCTGATCCACTACCACTCACCCAGAGAGTATGAAACTGATGGTAGCTCAAAAATAATAAATTATGTTTGAGGCAGAATTAATAAATCATCACAAGCTATTCTTTTATAACCACTTTATGGTAATTAGAGACAAAATTTACTTAATTTTTTTTCATAACATTAGACTGATTTTTGACTTTATGTGTATTCTTATCCAAATTTCCATTTTTAAATTTGACTTAGTAACGTGGTAGCCTTTTGTAGTCTTGTTGACACTCTCCCAGTTAAAAACTAGGCCAAACAATCACTTAATACAACTCTCCTGTCTGGTGTGGCTCGGTTGGTTGGGGCGTCTTTTCCATGAACCAAAGGGTTGCAGATTTGATTCCCGGTAAGGGCAAATGCCTACCTTGAGGGTTTAATGTTCATCATTGTTTCTCTCCCTTCCTTCCCTTCTTTAAACATGTCCTTGGGTAAAGATAAAAAAAAAATCACACAATACAGCTGATTCCGCCAAAGAATTTTCAGGGAGGAACATAGGTCTTTCAGTTATTCTTTTCATCATATGTCCTATAATGCTGCCTCTTAGCTCCTCCTTGAGAACGGTGATAGTGTCTTACTACAGCACATGGAACAGTGGCCTCCTCTAAAAAAGAAACAAATTGTTAAATAAATAACTGAGTTCCGGAAGGTTTTAGTGAGTAAAAAAAGATACCTTACCTATATCTATTTGTAGATTTCCATTTTTTTCAAAGAACATTTACATTCTTTATCTTATTTCCTCCTCCAAACAGTGCTATGCTTTGGTACAGAATCTCTCTTATTTTTACTATGGGCAGCCACAGAGTCCTAACACCCCATTTCCCATCAACCATCAAAACACTCTTTATCCATGATTCTATCTCTGTTCTTCTTTGCTTAGTTTGTTTATTAGATTCAATTGTTGATAGATATGTATTTTTGCCATTTTATTCATAGTTTTGATCTTTTTCTTAAGCGAGTTCTTTTAACATTTCACATAATAATAATTTCATATAATTGCTGAATAAACATAACTCTGAGTGAGCAAGTCATCCAAAGGTTTCTATCTTCAACCTTTAAATGTGTGTTCTATGCCAAAGACTACGGTTTTCATTCCTAGCAAAGTATACTTATTTATTGTTTTTTAATACTTATTAGTCTTTAATGTAATCATTTTAAAGCATTATACAAAAAGTTAATATTTGAGTAACATGATAAAATTTGTGCTTGCTTAATAGATTTTTTTGTTCTTTGTCTTTGACATCACCTGTTTTATGAGCAACTGAATTTAAAATTTCTACCACGTGGGGCGCTGTTTTTCCAGGAGCCCAGGAAAAAGACAATATCAGGTCCCGCTCTGTTGTCAGGTGGTTGTCTTCACAGCATCCCTCTGCAGAGTCCATTATTTCCTCCTGGTGCCAGGTTTGAAGGGGGACCTCTCCAACAGCAGTGACATAATGTTCTTTAAAATAAATATTTCATCAGAATAAAAGCATGTCAGAGGAACATCCTTTTCACTTTGTTGACAGTTTGAGTTTGTTTTCTTAACAAAGAAGTTTGAAAGTTCTTGATAGTTTGCATTAATGGGATTAATCCTCTTGGTCCATTACCTTTCTGAGTTGTTGAGAGTCGGGTGTGAGGGGGTCTGGGTGGGGTGGAAATTGCCGGAGCAAGATGTGAAAGTTAAAATGAATGCGTCTGGCAAAGTTTGGCGTGTATTATACATATGGAAAGGCATGGTGTGTTAGTTTCTTAGGGCCGCTGTAACAACAGACTGGGTGGCTTAAAACAACAGACACATGTCTCAGAGTTCTAGAGGCTAGAAGTCCAAAATCAAGGTGTCAGCTGGGCCTGCTCCCTGTGGTACTCTCCAGGGATTCGGCCCTGTTTCCTCCTGGCTTCTGGTAGTTTCCTGGCAATCTTTGAGTTTCTTGGCTTGTAGATATGTCCTTCCACTCCTCTATTCTCACAAGTGTCCAGCCTGTGTGTCTTCGTGCTGCGTGTGTCAGTCTGTGTCCACATTGCCACCAGTCATTAGAGTCCAGCTGTGATGACCTCATTTTGACTTGATTACTTCTGTAATAATATTAGATGATATTTACAGGTTCCAGGGATTAGGATGTGACATCTTTGGGGACCATCATCATTCAGCCCATCACTGGTAGTATGTGAGACAGACATGTATCTGTATCCAGGCACGGTGGACCTCTCTACCCTGGGCTGCCTGGCTTTTTTAAAATTTTATTTTATTTTTAAAATTATATTTTATTAAATATGCTATTACAGTTTTCCTGATTTTTCCCACCTTGCCCTTCTCCACCCAGCAACCCCTATTCCCTTAGGCAGTCCCTCCACCATTGTTCATGTAAATGGATCATGAGTGTAAGTTCTTTGGCTACTCCATTCCCTACACTGCTCTTTACATCCCCATGGCTATTCTGGAACTATGGTATTTTTTGGACAATGAGACGCACCTAGGTTTTAGAGGAGGAAAATAGGAAAATTTTTTTGAAGCAAAAAATGTGGTAAAGTATTTAATAACATAAATAACAAATTTTCACTACTGTAAATGTAAATAGAACTCAACAGCAGCATTAATAACCATTATTCCTCCCAAATTTGGGGGGGGGGAATGCATCTTATAGTCTGAAAAATATGGTACCTATTTGTATTTGTTCTTTTTTAAAAAATACATTTTGTTGATTATGCTATTACAGTTGTCTCATTTTCCTCCCTTCACTCCCCTCCACCCTGCACACCCTCTCCCACTCACATTCTCCCCCTTTAGTTCATGTCCATGAGTCATACACATGAGTTCTTTGGCTTCTCCCATACTATTCTTGCCCCCCCCCATCTATTTTCTACCTACCATCTATGCTACTTATTCTCTGTACCTTTTCCCCCCTTTCTCTCCCTCCCACTCCCCTGTTGCTAACCCTCCATGTGATCTCCATTTCTGTGGTTCTGTTCCTGTCCTAGTTGTTTGCTTAGTTTGCTTTTGTTTTTGTTTTAGGTGTGGTTGTTAATAACCGTGAGTTTGCTGTCTTTTCACTGTTCATATTTTTAATCTTTTTCTTAGATAAGTCCCTTTAACATTTCATATAATAAGGGCTTGATGATGATGAAGTCCTTCAACTTGACCTTATTTGGGAAGCACTTTATCTACCCTTCCATTAAAAATGAAAGCTTTGCTGGATAGAGCAATCTTGGATGTAGGTCCTTGGCTTTCATGACTTGGAATACTTCTTTCTAGGCCCTTCTTGCCTGTAAGGTCTTTTGAGAAATCAGCTGACAGTCTAATGGGAACTCCTTTGTAGGTAACTGTCTTCTTTTCTCTTGCTGCTTCTAAGATTCTCTTCTTATTTCTAATCTTGGGTAATGTAATTATGGTGTACCTTGGTGTGTTCCTCCTTGGGTCCAACTTCTTTGGGACTCTCTGAGCTTCCTGAACTCCCTGGAGTTCCTTTGCCAGCTTGGGGGCTTTCTCCTTCATTATTTGTTCAAATAAGTTTTTAATTTCTTGCTCTTCCTGTTCTCCTTGTGGCAACCCTATGATTTGAATGTTGGAACACGTAAAGATGTCCTGGAGGTTCCTAAGCCTCTCCTCATTTTTTTGAATTCTTATTTCTTCATCTTTTTCTGGTTGAATGCTTTCTTCTTTCTTCTGGTCCACACTGTTGATTTGAGTCACAATTTCCTTCCCATCACTGTTGATTCCCTGTACATTTTCCTTTATTCCACTTTGCATAGCCTTCACTTTTTCCTCTATTTTGAGACCAGACTCAATCAGAGCATCCTGATTACCAGTGCTTTTAAACTGTACATCTGATAGGTTAGCTACCCCTTTGTCACTTAGTTGTATTTTTTCTGGGGCTTTGATGTGTTCTTTCATTTGGGCCATTTTTTTTTTTGGTGCCATTTGTTCTTGATGTGCCTGTTATGTAGTGAGGGGTGGAGCCTTAGGTGTTTACTTGGGTGGGGTAACCCATGTCACTGGGTTGTGAGGCTATTTGTGGGGAAGGGGTCTGAGAGGGAACAATGGCGCTTGCTCTGCTCTCTGCCGGAATTCCCCCTGCTTCCCACAAGCAAATTGGGCCCCTCTGGTGCTGATTATTGGGTGGATTGGGTTGTGTACATTCTAGGACCCTGTGGGTTTCTCTGACGAACTCTGCTGTGAGGCTGGGAGTTTCTCCCGCTGCTGCCTCAACCTCCATAGGTGTTTTAAGTTAGTGGTTTGAGGCTTTATTTCCCCAGACTGGGATCCTGGGTTGTGCGGTCTGTCTTGCTTTCCAGTTTCACCTGGTTTATCTGCACTAGAATGTGGGACCACCTGGTCTGCCAGCCACCACCTTGTAGACCAGCTGCAGCCTTGCCCACCATGCCCCGTTTCACAATCTGCTACCTCACTTGGTCCACCAGCCACCACCTTGCCATGAATCCTCTCCACCCTGATGGGCCCGACCCCATTCCTCCTACTGGTCTGGATGAATGTGCCTTCTTTAACTCCTTGGTTGCCAGACTTCCATACAGTTTGATTTTCTGTTGGTTCTGGTTGGTTTTTTTTGTTTTTGTTTTTAAATTGTTGTCTTTCTTGTCGTTGTGAGAGGAGGTACAGTTTGTCTACCTACACCTCCATCTTGGCCGGAAGTCCATTTGTACTTCTTAATTCCTTCACCAATTCACCCATTCCCTTCACACCCTACCTCCCATCTGGCAAACATCAAAACACTCTTTTTTCCATGATTCTGTCTCTGTTCTTCTTCTTTGCTTAGTTTGTTTATTAGATTCAATTGTTGATAGATATGTATTTTTGCCATTGTATTCTTCATAGTTTTGATCTTTTTCTTAAGTGAGTCCCTTTAACATTTTATATAATAATGGTTTAGTGAGGATGAACTCCTTAGTTTTTTCATGTCTGGGAAGCTGATTACCTCACCTTTGATTCTAAATGATATTTTTGCTAGGTAGAGCAATCTTGGCTGTAGGTTTCTGTTTTTTATGACTTTGAATATTTCTTTCCAATACCTTCTAGCCTGTAAAGTTTCTTTTGAGATATCAGCTGAAAGTCATGTGAGAACTTCTCTGAAAGTAACTTCTTTTCTCATGCTGCTCTTCAGACTCTCTTTTTATCTTGAACCTTTGGCATTTTAATTATGATGTGTTTGGAGTGGGCCTCTCTGCATGTCTTCTTAAGGACTCTCTGTAATCCCTGAGCCTGTATGTCTATTTTCTTCATCAAATTAGGGAAGTTTTCTTTCATTATTTTTTCAAATAGATTTTCAATTTCTTGCTTTTTCTCTTCTCCTTCTGGCACCCCTATGATGTGAATGTTGGACCTCTCAAAGTCGTTCCAGAGGTTGTTTATACTATCCTCATTTTTGTGAAATATTTTTTCTTCTTGTTTTCATTGGTTGTTTTTTGCTTCCTTATTTTCCAAATCATTGATTTGATTCTCAGCTTCATCCATTTTATTGTTGTTTCCCTGTAAATTGTTCTTTTTTTGGTTATCATATCCTTCATTTCAGGCTAGATCTTTTTTATGCTATTGAGGTCCTCAAGAAGCTCCTTGAACATCTGTATAACCAGTGTTTTGAACTCTGCATCTGATAGATTGCTTATCTCCATTTCACTTATCTCTTTTTCTGGAGTTTTGATCTGTTCTTTTATTTGGGTCATGTTGTTTCTTAGTCTCTTCATTTTGGCAGCCTCCTGTGTTTGTTTCTATGTATTATTAGGCAGAGCTGCTTTGATTCCCTGTGTCAGTAGTGTGGCCTAATGTAGTAAGTGTCCTATAGGGTCTAGTGGCATAGCCTCCCTTATAACCCAGGCTGGGTACAAGAGGTGCACTTTTCATATGGGCTGAGTTATACCCGCCTCTTGTAGTTGAGCCTTGGTTGCTGTTGGCAGAGCAATGGGAAGGATTTACCCAGGTCAGCCAGCTGCAAGGATTGGCTGTGACCACTTACCACGAATCTCCACCCTCTGTGGAGGATCACTTGTTCAGGGGCATGGTGGTGGTACACTGACATGGTCTCTCACTGTCCATTGGGTACAGTGGTCCTGGGGTTTCCTGAGTGGTGCTGGCCAAGGTCAGCCTCCACCTGTGTTTTGCCTAGGGCAATCCTGCCTGAGCTATACTGCTATCTGAGATGGTTGTTACTTGTGTTGGACTTGGAGATTCCCAGGTAAATCCAAGCTGTGAATCTGGTCTGGTTGCTGCTAGCACTGGGCTGGGGCTTGAGGTCAGCTGTTGCTTTTTTGAGAGGATTTAGGAAGTTGTGAAGCATAAGCCAAGACAAGTCTAGTTCAGGAAAAGCAGCTTGGTTGGGTCTATAAATTGGGTGGGTTGAAGTCTCTGGGGATCTCAAGGTGGGTCAAATACAGTTAGCCAGATTGATGGAGTCTCAGATATGGCACCAGCTTTTCAGCTCTGTGGCTGTGTTGGGGGGATGTTTTATAAAAGGGACAATGGTCTCTGCTTGATTTGTTTCCAGATACCTCAGTCTACCCCAGCATGCCACTGGTACCTTCCAAGCTGCCAGCCAGCACTGGAGCCCAGAGGGAGCGGGTCTGAGTAAGTGAGTCCATGTCTGGGTTCTTTAAAAGGAACTGCTTGGGGTTCCAGAAATTTCTTCCACCGACTCAATCTCCACTGGCTTTTGAAGCCAGAAGTTATGAGGATTTATCATCCTGGGACTGGAACCCTGGCTGGGGGCCCTGGTGTGGGGCTGGGACTCCTTGATCCTGAGATTTCTCTTCCAAATTTTTATCCACCACATGTGTATGTGGGACCAGCCCATTCCCCATCTGTGCCCCTTCTTCCAGTCTGGATGGATGTAGTTTCTTTAATTCTGTAGTTGTCAGACTACCATTCAACTTGATATCTGATGGTTCGGAATGATGGTTGTTCTGTATTTTATTTGTTCGGGATGTGGTTGAGTGAAGAGGTGAGTGACGTCTGTCTGTGCCGCCAGACCAGAAGTCTTGGGTGGCCTATCTTTTGCAGAGGACTTTGTCCAGCTGGTGGATTCTCTCTTAATTTGAAGGCCCTCATGATTCTCCCTGACCACTGGTTAGTAGGGAGGACTGGAGAGACTAGTTTTCACATTGCCCGAGATCTCTGCCCATAGCCTCAGCAATAAATGGCAGCCCTGGGAATCTGGGTTAACTTCTGAGGCCCACAGAGATGCACAAAGGTGTTGTGTGTGTGTTCACTGTTTTCTTGTAAAAGAACAAAGTATTTACTTTGTCTTGGGGCTTGAATTTTGCTCTGGACTCAGGAACAGCAGAACTCTACGAAAAGACTCATGCAAACCTTATCTTAACTGTGAAGTTTTTCCTACCTCCTAATAATGAAGTAAAGCATTTTTCTTCAACGTTCTGCTAGGCCTGGGGCCCTACTGCTAGAGGCCCCCGGAGGGAGGAGGGAGCCACAGACTGCTGGGGATTCTTGCTCTAGCTCATAGAAAACTATTAGTTCAGTGTTAGTCTATGTAGGGCAAGGTTTGGTTTGGCTTTGAAGTCTTCCATGAGGCTCATTATAGCTTGTTGTAAGCCCCTGGGGATGTATTTTTCCTCATTCCATCCTTGGAATTTGGCTATCCTGTTTGCTATTGATAAGGTTTTGGGAAAATGGTGTAATTTAACAAGGTTATTGGTTTTACTTTCCTGGTGTTTCTTTAATTAGGCTGCTGACACCCAGCAAGGCAGGGTTTTGACATTCAGAATGAGGGTCAGAAGTGTAGTTAGGTCCGAACTCTGAGTGTACTAAAGACCTAGGTAACTTTTCTGTACCCAATTAGCATTTAAATTAGAATTTATCAACTTGGCTCTGTGGGCAGAATTTTCCCGTCCTTTAACTTTTCCAGACAGGAACCACTGGCATGGAGGGTTTTCACTATAGTAACACAAAAGTAGAGTTAGTAATAAAAATACATTCCCCTTCTTATCTTGTGTTAGTTCTTAATCCCTGCATTTTTTTTTTTTTTTTTTTCCTGAGCCCAGGGGTTCTTCATCTGTTCTGAATTCCAGGAAAGTCACTTAATCTCTGCCCCAGGCTATCTTCATAGTATAGCTAATGCCCTTTGATTCATTATGCAGAGGACAGATACATTGTCTTCTGAGGCTGGCTCCATCTACCCAGGTGTATCCCTTTTGGGTTAATTAGGGTCATTGCCTTCCGAGGCGGTTTGCATTTGGGAAATGAAACCAGTAAAGACGTTGGGAATGGTATATGCAAACCAGCTGCTCTCAGGCTGTGCCTCTGTGCAACAGGGGTGCTGCTCCTCTGACGAAGGGCAACCGCCAAAATACCCACGCAAGTGCATAGAATTGTATCAGTTTTAAGTTCTCCCCTAAGTAGTTCTTAAATCATTGACATTTTCTATCCGGGGAACACCTGAACACCTAGAAAATGACTGATCAAGGAGCAGGGGAATGTTACTGGGGAGACCGCTGATCTGGCTGACGTTATTTTTCCTGTGGACCCCGGGACTTGCCGACGCAATGTTGCTAAATTGCAAACACCTGCTGTAACATAACGTGTTTTTTTGGTTAATATAAATTTTGTAAGCTGTGTGAATGAATAAATTCATTTCATGGTGTCAAATAGAGCTGGAAGATTTCCTTCCGCTGACCTGAACCGGGGTGGGGTGGGGGGGGCGGGGCAGACCAGGCCAGGCTCCTCCACCCAGGGCCGGGTTGGCTGGATTGGCAGGGCCAGCAGGACTCTCTTCCTGTGGTTCTCTTTGTTAGTTACACTCGAATGTGGGGGCTGTTCTGCTTTACGTGCCCCTCGTATGAGGCCCAGAAAACCATTACAACAGCACAGCATTTTCTGAGGACTGTTTTTGTAAGCCTTATGGTTTCTTGCATAGTTAAAATATGGGGGGGAGGGGCTGGGAGAGCTAGTTACCCAAAAATAGAAAGAAAAGGGGACAAAGATAGAAGCAATGGCAGGAACTGAGGAGCCTTAATCATGTTTTCCTTAGTCCTTTACATGTTTTGCAAAGAGCATCAGGGCTTCCAGTGCTTACCTACCTCAGCATTTTCAGAATTACTAGGAGAAATGATTGGCTTTGAGTAAATTCCATTTGTAGAAAGCTGTAAGTAATCTATACATATAAATCTATATACATACGTATTCATATTGAAAGTATTGATACAGGGTGCAGCCGGGGGGGGGGGCCCAAAAAACCAGATTTGGAATGGTGTCCAGAATTCAAAGTGTATAGAAATATTGGAGAGACATGTAAGATGTCCTCACCCCCCCCCCCCCCCCAGGGGGAAGAAAGGAATGGAGCCAGGCCATTGAGAGCTGTTTTGCATAGCAACAGTTTTGCAGCTAACCTCTGGAATGATTATTTAACATATCTATAACCTTTAACTGGTTTCATAGATATGTTAAATGACTGTGGCCAAGTTTGGAGTGAGGGCTTGAGGACTCAGGATGGAATGAGGGGCTACCCTCCTGAGTGAGGGAGAAGGTGGTGGCTGGGACTCAGGATGTAACGAAGAGCTGCACTCCTGAGTGAGAAGGGAGTAGCAGGGACTGAGGATGGAACTAGGAGGACTCAAGATGGAAACTAGGGGCTGCACTCCTGAGTGAGGAGTAGCTGGGACTCAAGATGGAAACTAAGAGCTGCTCTCCTGAGTGAAAAGGGCTTGGACTCAGGAGGCTGTAACAAGGGGCTGCACTCCTGAGTGAGAAGGGCTTGGACTCGGAATGAAACTAGGGTCTGGGCTCCGGAGTGAGAAGGCCTGTGTGGGAGCTTGGAAAAGACTGGCTCCAGGACACGAAGGGTCCCCGCTTGGCCAGATGAGAGAGAGAGCCACCCGGTTTCAGCAGAGTGAGGACCCCCTCTTGGTGAGGTGAAAGAGGGAGCCACGTGGTTTTGGCAGGGTGCGGACCCCCTCTTTCCCAGGTGAAAGGGAAGAACCACGCAGCTTTGCCAGAATGGAGATCCTGCAGCCAGGTGAAGAAGAAAGCCACATGCTTTTGGTGGAGTGCGGACTCCTGCAGCTTTGGTAGAAGAGGCCCACGCACCTTTGGGGTGCCCCCTTTGGCCGCGGGGCCTGAAAAGCAACAGAGACTTTGACTGGAACTGGGTACAAAGGACTCTTGCCAGTGGACCATGAGAGGGTACCACAGTACTTTGGATTAACTCGAGATCCTGCACAGTGACACAGCTGACGGTGCCAGCGGCCTGCAACACAGACATGTGCTCTTTTCCTGATTTACAGTACCCGGAGTTGGGACAGTGGGAGAAGGGAGCACTGTGTGGGTGTAGGTGTACAACCTAAAGGACTTTGATATTTTAGGGGTGGCATTAGGCCTGGATAGCATTAAATAAACATTTTGTTTCCTTTTCACAAATCTCTGGCATTAAGAGATGTCTTTCCAATTGGCGGTGGACAGAAGGGCCCAGTAGATTTTAGTATTTTGTTTTTGGGAGGGGCCCCTGTTGTATAGCAGTTTTGGGCATCCCTAGGTGGGCCAAATATTGTATTGCCCCTCCCTCGGACCTCCTCTTGTTCGGTAACAGTATTATATAACAAATATTTGTTATATAAAACATTATAAATAGCCCTGGCTGGTGTAGCTGAGTGGATTGAGCACCGGCCTGCAAACCAAAGGGTCGAGGTTCAATTCCCAGTCAGGGCACATGCGTGGGTTGTGGGCGGGGTCCCCAGTGGGGGCTGTGAGAGAGGCAACCACACACTGAGCTTTCTCTCCCTCTCTTTCTCCTTCCCTTCCCTTTTCTCTAAAAAATAAATAAAATCTTAAACATTATAAATAAATAAGAATAAATTAGATATGACTGTATATTTTAAACAAATATGTAAAAAATAAATATATATTATATTAAAAGAAATACATACATTACATATATTGTGAATATATTTATTATATGAAGCACATACAATATAAATATGTATTATAAAATATAGAAATATATAAATAGAACAGAATTTGTGAAAACTTAGAATTTCATAATTTGGTAATTTTAGACAGTCTCTTTCTCCTTCTCTCTCTCTTTTTACTAGTTTACCATTTTATTATTTAGAATATTAAAGAATACAGATCAACAGCCAGATGAAGCAAGACGTACAGCAAGCTCCCAGACAAAAGAGCTTCTGTCCCTGGGGCGTTTGGAACCTGGCTCTGCGGCATGTAGAAGCTCTGGTTTCCCTACATGGAAGCTCCTTGAACCCTTTTCTTTTGGGTTTCTTAGAGGCCTCATTACACAGTGGTGACTGGCTAACTCATTGGCCATTGGTGATTACTCAACCTCCTTCACTCCTCCCCATCCTGGAAATCAGGGGGTAGGACTGAAAGTTTCAACCCTCTATTCAAGACTGGTTCCCCTGGCAACCAACCCTTTCATCCTTAGGTGATTTTCAAAAGTCATCTTCTTAACATAAACCCAGGTGTTGTAGAAAGGGGCTTATTATGACTAACAAGAAACTTTTTTCACCTTTATGGTTCTGATTTCAAGAACTGAGGACAAGAGACCAAATATTATAAGAAAAGATGATCCCATTGTTCTTACTGCTCAGGAAATTCCCAGGATTTTGGGAGCTATGAGCCAGGAACCACAGATGCACACAAAATACGCAAGGCCTGTCCAGAAGTTATCCAGCATGTAACATGAAAAATAGAGACATTTATTGAAGAAGATACAATATACAAGAAATATTGTACATAGGAAAACGATGCCTCAGTCCCCTTCAAAGCAGACATCTGGGGACCTCACACAGTTCTCCCAATTGCCATCAGCTGCCCTGTCGTATTTTCCTGAGTCTCATTGGTGGTCTGAAATCCCTTTCCTTTCAAAGGGGACTTTAATTTTGGGAAAAACCAGAAGTTACAGGGTGCCAAATCTGGGCTGTAAGGAGGCTGAGTCACCTGGGTGATTGGATGTTTTGCCAAAAAACTCTGCATGAGACATGATGCATGAACAGGTGTGCTGTTGTGATGAAGCTACCAGTCACCAGGCACCCATAGCTGCAGCCTTCTGAATCACCTGAGCAGTTTCTGTGGAGGAATTGTTCAAGCTTAACACAGAATTGGATGCAGATTCATTGCTCTACTCACTCAGTCATTTTGAATGTGACAGCCACAAGGTACACATGCTCACTCAATGGTGTCTACCAACCCCACTGACTAGTGCAACGAAGTCATCATTGTTCACCCATGTGCATCCCAGTCCACTCTCCTTGGCTGCCAGGTTACATCAATGTTACACAAACCATTCTCGTTATATTAACCATGGCTGGACTTTTGTCAGACAGACCTCATATATAAGAAGTATGTTTTAGTCATTTGAATACCTACCATCCTAAAGTTACAACACTCATGTAAATTTGTACCAGCTTGACTCAAGAACACATAAGCACTGCTCCTACACAACTCTAACCCCACCCAGTCAGTTACTGATGGCACAGAATTACATCTTTATGCATTGTGTCCCAAAACATGGACTAACAATTATTTCTTCATTACAGTAGTCTCTTAAATCAAGAAGAACACAACACATAGATACAAACCAAAGTTACAACAGTACTAACTTTTATAATTGTCCACAAATTTACTTTGAGTAGAGATCTTTGTTTCTTCATAAGGCTTTGAGTTGCTGTCCAGAGTCCTTTCATTCCAATGTGAAGAATGCCCTTCATGCCAGGCAAGACTATGGTAAAGAGCTCTCTCAGCTTGGTTTACCTGGGAATGTCTTAATGTCTCCCTTATTTTTGAATAGTTTTGCCAGATGTAGGATTCTTGTTTGACAGTTTTTTTTCCTTCATCACTTTGAATACACCACTCCACAATCCTCTGGTCTCCAAGGTTTGTGATAACAAGGTTTGCTCATGATCTTGTTGACAAAAATATGGTGAAAGCTACCTCCTCTCGGTTTTATAGATGTTAATAATGTACTTTATGCAATAGAACATTTTCTTTTTAAAGTACTTTTTATCGATTATGCTATTATATTTTTCCCAATTTTCCTCCTCTCTCCCCCCTCAATCCTGCTCCCCAACCTCCAGCATTTCCCCCACTTTTAGTTCATGTCCATGGGTTGTACATATAATTTGCTTTGAGTTCTTTGTTTCCTATACCATTTTTGTCTCTCCCCATGTATTTTATGCCTACTAATTATGCTTCTTCTTCCCTGTACATTTTCCCCTACTTCTCCCTCCCCGCTCCCCACTGAAATTCCTTCGTGTAATGTCCACTTCTCTGAGTCTATTCCTGTTCTAGATGTTTGCTTAGCTTTTGTATTCACTGTTTTTCTATTTTTTTAGGTTTATTTGTTGATAGTTGTGAGTTTGTTGTCATTGTTCATATTTTTGATAATCTTTTTCTTAGATAAGTTCCTTTAACATTTCATATAATAAGGGCTTGGTGATGATGAACTCCTTGAACTTGATCTTATCTGAGAAGCACTTTATCTGTCCTTCCATTCTAAATGAAAACTTTGCTGGATAGAGCAATCTTGGTTGTAGGTCTTTGGATTTTATGACTTGGAATACTTCTTTCCAGCCCCTTCTTGCCTGTAAGGTTTATTTTGAGAAATCAGCTGATAGTCTGATGGGAACTCCTTTGTAGGTAACTGTCTCCTTTTCTCTTGCTGCTTTTAAGGTTATCTTCTTATTTTAATCTTGGGTGACTTAATGATGATGTGCCTTGGTGTGTTCCTCTTTGGGTCCAACTCCTTTGGCATTGTGATATTAAGTTTTAGCATCATTTTGAGACCAAAGTTTAAGGAACAGAAATTGAATATTTTAAGTGTAGCCACTATAAGGTTTTTAATAGACAAGAATTATTACAGATATTTAAATTATAAGTGAAAAGGCCACTGCAGGATCCTACAGATTTTAATTTTTTTAAATCATTTTTATTGGGGTGGGGGGAAAATAATTTTTTATTTATTGGTTTTAGAGAGGGAGTGGGGGGAGAGAGAGAGAAAGAGGAACAGTTGAGCTATCTGGCCAGGGTCAGATTTTAATTTCTAATAAAGTAAATATCAACCTTTAATATTTCACATAATAAAAATCTCTTTTTTTTTTTTTTTGAGTGAAAGGGTCTTGACACCAAAAATGAAGAAAACCACTGTGGGTTATGCCCAGCTGCAATGGTTTGTATCTTGCTCTGACCTCATAAAGTACCATCGTGATAGAATTACAAAAAACTCCTGTATGAGGTCCTGGCTGGACTGAGGTTTTGTCCTTTTAGGCCAGGGAGGTGATCTGTGGTCCCCTGTTGAACTTGGAATAGTTAGCTTGTTTTCTTTTTTTGTTTATTCTTTCTTTTGTCTTTACTCTTTTTCCCCTGATTTTTTTTCTTCTTTTTACATTTTCTTTTTCTCGATTTTTTCTTTTCTTATTTTTTTTGTTCTTTTTCTCATTTTTTTTGTTTAAAAATTTTAGCATTGTCAACATTGTTAGTATAGTTAGTACGGGTATCATTAGTATAGTTAGCTTTGTTTATTAGCATCGTTAGGAAGCATGGTTAGCATTGTTGCTATTAGTATCAGCATAGTATAGTTGCTATAATTTACTAGCATTAGTAAGCATAGTTAGCATTGTTAGTATTAGTTAGCATAGTTAGTATAATGAGTGTTATTTTCTAACATACCTAATAGTTACTATTGTCCATTAGTGTGGTTAGCAGGTCACCATGTCTCATGGCTTTGCAGCCGTCTCTGCTGCTGAAGAGCCCCAGCTTGGCTAAGACAAGCTCCTGAGCATGACTGGCCTGGGAACCTTTGCCAAGTGAGGTTGGCCTGGCACAGTCTGGCGGGGACGGAGGCGGCTGTCAAAGCTGTTAATCAGCAGGGCTCCTTCAGGCTTTTCCAAGAAGTCCTCCGCATGAAGCCTCGAATCACTTGGATATTGTAAAGTTATCCAAGGTGATTGACACCAAGGACACATATTCCCTGTTATGGATCATGTAAGCAAATGAGACACGTTCTATTACTTGCAGAGCCATGGCTGCATGACTGAGAATGGGGCCCGGGCCATGCTTCAGCAGCCGGTAGCCACTGTGCTTTACTGCCACCAGAGGGGCATCATCCCCTGGGACCCAAAGCCGGAGAACATGCTTTCTGATGCCTCGCTGAGAGTCATAGGTGCACACTTGGGTCTTGGCACCAAGTTTTTTGGCCATAAGCTGAGCATGTGCAGTCGCAGCCTCCCTTATGCCACCCCAGGGCTCTTCCTGCGCCAAACCTATGACAGCCACAGGGCCACTGTATGAAGCCTGGGGGTGTTGCTGTGCAAGATGGTCCCTGGGACCCTGCCTTCCACAGGAGAGGAATTCTGGGAGCTACGACAGAGGATACTGAGCAGGCACTGCCATGTCCCCCATTTCTTGTCTTTGGAGTGTGAAAAATTCTTCAAGAAATCAGTAACTCTCAACTCGCAACTCCAGGGACAGAACTAAACGTGGGACAGAAGGAGGAACTCAGACCTTACAGTGAGCCACGCAATGACAATGTGGACCCCTTGGTGACCAAGGTAATGATGAGGCTGGGGTTTGAGTGGGACCAGATCCACGATATGGATAATATGCAGGAGGTATGACAGAGTGTTGGCCACATACCTGATTCTGAGCACCAAGAACCTAAGGGGGAAGGCTGTACCATCACAGTAAGGCCCTTCCCTTACCTGGGCTTCAACAGGCGGTCCTTCCCTACCTCACAAGGTTCAGCCATCATGCCAGGAGGCTAAGAGCCTGCCAGTCCCCAGCCAGCTTGGAGTTAAGGGCAGCCACCACTGCTTAGCCCCCCAGCATGGCCCTTGGGACTTCCCCTCCTTTAGTAGCAGCAGAACTGCAGAGGCAACCAACAAGGAAAACTTCCTACATGCTGGGCAGCCTGGCTACAGCCAGGGCTGGCAGGGGTTGGCTAGGAGGTTCTTGAACTTTATTGTTAGGACATCACTGCTGTAGGCTGTGCACCAAGAAGCAGCATGGTATCTGGACCCAAGTAAAGTCCAATATAAATTGTGGATGACCAAGACAGGGCCATAGTTAAAGACTGTGGGCCAGGCCACGCACCCTGCGTTTAAAATGCTGAACTAGAAGATGCTAAGCTCCAGAGAGTCTGGCCACATGGTTCAGAAGATTGGCCAGAGGCTGGGCACAAACAACTGCGAGCGGGAGCAATGCAAGGAGTACATGCATAGTGTGAAGGACGCCCGGGTGACAGGACTCCTTCCGGTGGCTGATGGAGGTACAGACTGCCCCAGCGTTCTCCACATGGGATCCAGACCAGGAGGGTGTCCGGAATCTCTGTGGCTTTTAGAAGCATCATCCCCAAAACACCGATGAGCTTGGAGGATGGCCTGGAGCTCCCTGAGGGACAAAAGGAGGGGCCACCCTCACTGCAGGTTCACCCGTCCACCCCTACTTGGGTGGAACTTCAGAGACTGAACTGTTTGTCCTGGGGCCCTTCTCCCCACTTCTGCTCCTCTTCCCTGTGTGTGGGAGAGGGGGTGGCTCCCATTAAAGTACTGGATTCTCCTCTTCCACAAGAGGCCTACACGCCCCTGCAGCCATGTCTCTAGTGATTCCTGAGAAGTTCCGGCACATTTGTGGGTACTCAACACCAATATTGATAGGCGATGGAAAACAGCCTTTGCCGTCACTGTGGTGAAGGGTGCAGGGCGGAGATGTGCTCACGGGCTGTTGCAGAAAGCAGACAGCGGCCTCACCCAGAGGGCAGGAGAGGTCGCAGGAGATGAGGTGGAGTGGGTGATCACCGTTATGCAGAACCCATGCCAGTATGAGTCCAGCCTGGTTCTTAAACAGACAGAAGGACGTGAAGGATGGAAAACACAGCCAGGTCCTGGCCGATGGTCTGGACAACAAGCTGCGTGAAGACCTGGAGCAGCTGAAGAAAATTCGGGCCCACACAGGGCCTTGCCACTTCTGGAGCCTTCGTGATCAAGGCCAGCACACCAAGACCACAGGCCACCGGGGTCGCACTGTAGGTGTGTCCAAGGAGAGATAAATACATAGGCCTTGTCTGTTAATAAATAGTTTATACAAAAGTAAAGTACTGGATTCTCCCAAATCTTGTAATAAACTTGATGTTCCAGAAAGGTGTAGGAAATACTGTTTCACATTCTCCCTCCACAGAACTGGGGCTGTGCATCCTCTGGTTTGAGAAGCATGTAGTGATGTAATCGTCAAACTTAATCTGAACAACTAATGGAAAAATGACTGAAGGGAATTACTATGGGACCTCCTGGCAGCAGTGGCTCCAAAGAGAAAGACTGAGCCACAAGTCTCCAGAGGAGGGGGCTCACTGTGCCACGTGGAGCCACCCAAGGAAGCACCAGGGCCTGTGGGGGGCAGCGGGAGTGGGGAAAACCGTGAGCGCTTTTCCTCTCTCTCCTCCCTGTGGCATCTCCCCAGCAGGGCCCGAGGAGACCAAGTTCCTGTCAGTGCGAACACGGCCCCACATTCTCCAGAGGCTGTGGTGGCACCTCTGTGGCCAGACATATTCTCTCTCAAGAACAGAGATAAGATTGTACTTCAACCCAGCTCAGCATAGGTGATAGGAAACTTAATAACAATAGCTACCATTTATGAGAACTTTTCTTATGCCAAGTACTTTACAAATTTCTTAGAAATGGCATATCTACAAAATATAAAGCCTGATTTTTTTGCATAAATATTCTATTCAGGAATAGATGGGGAAACATGATCTTGGAGTGGAGGTGAATGATGTTTTTTTCCTCATGATGTCGAGATGCTTATGGCTCCTGCTTTAATTTTCTGTGTTAAATAAAAACTTACAGTGTTCCATAGATTATCTCACAATCTGTGCAGTTATTTCCAGGTTGTGCTGACAATTCTATTATAGGTCTTGCAGTTCCAAAAGTTGTGCCCCCTGCTAGGTTCGAAGGGTGTTGATTCGAATGTGGGGCGGGGACTGAGTTGAGAGCCCCAGCCTCTGTTATGTCCTGTACCCCTGATTTTAGTCCTGTACCCCTGATTTTAGTCCAAGCAGTTGTCTTGAGCGATCTCCCTGGGACCAATGGTGCACATTTAGTGTAGCATTGGTGTTACCTCAAATATAATAGGAATTCTTACTCTACCTTCAGAACTAGTATTATGAGCCATGTACATTTAAAAATTCATCCTCAGTGCTTTATGGGCATTTTGGGTGAAAAAGTGGTTGTAACAAGCACATTCTCCACATTATCTAGTCACTTTAGCTATGAATTTCATTTAGCCATTTATTCTTGGTCATCAAATTTTTTAAAGAAAATAATTTTCAGATCGGATAGACGAAAGAATATATGTTATAAGCCTTGCAATTAACTGTAATAAAGAATTTCCAAAATGTTTTGTGAATCGGCACGTACTATTGGAAGCAGCACATAGCTACATAAACAGGCTACTTTGAAGGTTATGTGTCTGTTAAACAAAAATCACAACTCAACGTAAATGCGGAGGTGTGAGTGCATAACATAAATCAGACGTGTTTGGTCACAGCAAAGAGTGTCAGGGCCAGGAAGCCTGTACCGTGGGTGAAATGATTCTTCTGGTTATCAGCGAACTATGGCTTTGGGGGAGGGGAACCCAGAGAAAGAAGATGGGGCAGAACAACAGTTACCTCTTAGGAGAAGGGATATCTAGGTGTAGTTATGGTGATTTGCCAACATACCTGCAAGCCTGCGGAAGACATCAGTTCTGCCAACACCTGGCTCTTGGACCTCTAGCCTCTAGAATTGCGAGAAAATAAATTTCTGTTGGTGAATCCACCCAGTCTCTGGAACTTTGTTATAGCAGACCTAGAAGACAGGGGCCATGTATAGGGGGGAGCCCAGCCTTTCAGAGTCTGCTGCACCTGGGCTGTGTCCTAGACACACCAGCCATGAGTGTATAACCCTGAGCAAGGTGCTCAACCCCTGTTCACTCGGGTTTCTTACATGTAAACACAGATAATGACACCTAAGCTCCAAGATATTTAGGTTATTTATGTAACATCACTTACATGTCATTTATTATATGCCTGATGCTGCTCTAAGCAATTTATAAATATTAAGTGTGAATTAAATGGGAATAATGTAGGTAATGTGTTTACTGCAAGGTCAGGCATGTAGTCAGTGTACCATCATCATCATTATTAATATGTACGCTGTAAGAAATACTGTTTCTTCCTAGAAAAACCCACAAATACTTCTCTAGGGAATTAAGACTATTCTTTAGCAACTGCTACCTTCTCTTATGGCTTAAGCACAGTATGCTAATGACTGAAAAGTCTGTTGGGAGCTATTTTTCTCAGTAAATGTGTAATTTTAAAAGATTTGCTGTATTTTAAACTGTGATCTCTATAATGTCTCAGGGATTATTTCAAGGTGAAGATATATTTGAAATACACATAAACTAATGGCAACTTAATTTTATTTTCAAAAACATGTCTACATATACACTTCAGCATTGCATAAAGAAAGGCTTTTCTATATCCCAACAAATAATGTTATGTCCTATACCCGTTGAAGAAAAATTGGATGCAGTTCAAAAAATGGACACTAGGCGGCACTCCTGTAAGACAAACTCAAGCTTCCATACTAAATACAACTATGGTTTTTACAGGTATACTACAGTCATTCTAAGTTGATTCTCTCGTTTAGCGGTAAGATATTCAAGCTGCTAAGCACGCGAAATGGAGAAGAAATGATTTATTCAGATACTCTAAAAGAGACATTACAAGGATCAGTCTTAAAACCCTGTGAATGTAGGACTTCATAGGGCACCATATTTTTGGAGTGGGCCCAGAAAACAAGAAGTTGTCAGGCACGTTGGTGGAAGTGGGTGGTACTCAATCCCATTCTGAATACTTTAAAATCAGCCCTTACAGATAGTATATCTTTTGAGTAATTTTTCTTGTTTTCAGTTTGTGCTTCCACGGTCAGATGATGCTGTTTGGATGGGAGGGATGAAGAAACAGCTGGGGGGAGAGCACCGAGCAATGCAGTTAGGGACTCTTCATTTTCAGCTCCTCGCACTGCGTCAGCACCCTCTAGTTTCAGAGTAACTGGCGGCTGTCCACTAAAGAGCCCCCCTCGGTTCAGACCTGGTCCTTGAAGCTGTGCGTCTCAGGGATCTTGAGGCTGCACCGGACAAGAGGCCTTCCCTTCAACTTTCTTGCTCTCCCATTGCTCCCCGCCCCGCCACCTCCCGCCGCTGCTCTTCCCGCTCCCTCTGCTGCCTGCCTCTCTGCTGCGCCTCACACCCAGTCAAAAGGAATAGTCTTTTGTTTGATTTTTATTAATGACCATGGAAAAATTGTTACATATTCTAAAGAGGTGAGGGGAAGAGGGAAGTCTTATTGAATTAATCAAACTACTTCTCTCTCTTTTTTAACAATGTTGCTGTACTAGGTCTCATGTAGTAGTTTAGGTATAGGTATTTTGATATTAAGAAAGAACCTGTCTTGGTGGTCGGATGGCATTTTCTATTCTATCTTCTCACCTTCTCCACAGCCTGGGTAGTCTGCTGAGGATGCCGGGTCTATTTTTAACCCTCAGCGTTCATTTTCTATCCATTGTCCATCCATCCACCCACCCACCTCCCTCACCCTGGTTCCTTTGTCTCAGTTGGTAAATGTGCCTCAGCACCTTATGCAATCAATCACTGCCCCAGGGCAGTTCTTTGTGAATCCAAGGTAGGATTCCTCACTCTCTCACTTTAACTCTACACTTTCCCTGCTGACTGAGTACCATGGTCCTTTTCCTCACCAACTTAATCACCAGGAGACCCAGAACACTCACCTTTCCAGAACCAAAATACAATACAATAGGGAGTATATAGATGTGTATGAATTGTAAAGAATAATTTCAGAATTTGTGAACTTAACATTGGAACTCATTGGCCAAATTTCTGCTCTTTTCTAGCTGGGGAGGATTGAAGGGGCTGTGAGGACCTTGCCCGCCTCCTGTCTCCTGTCCTTCTGTGCTAGATTTGAGTCTGTGGGAGTTTCTGTGCTTCCCAAGTAGAAGTGTGACTTGCAAGACAAGGCGGATTGCAGCAAGACGGGGCTGCTTCATTGCTTCTGGTCGTTGCTTCTGAAACGTGCTGGCCACTCTTAGCTCACCAAGCGTTAATGCGAATTGCAAGGTTCTGTGAAGTTTTTCTGTTCTTCCGCTCTGAAGAGAAGGTGAGGCTCAGTTACGTTCAGGTGACAAACAGATGTGTCCCAGTTTTGTGCCTAAGCTCCACGTTTTGGTTCCAGTAAGCAACTGTGCCAATTCCCTCCTTAGTCTGAGGGGGTGCTGGCAATTTGAGCTGTGGAGCCACAGTTCTGGGTTCAGGCATCGATTTAGGAAGGCCCCCGTGAACATGTACACATGAAGCAAGAGAAAGTTGTCTTCATTTTCACCTGGTAACAGGTAGCTGACCAGAAAAGCTTGCTGACAGAGAATAAAGTCCTGGGAAAAATACACCTTCAGAGACTATTTTCTGACAGAGGAGGGGAGCGCCTTCTGGGCTTGGGGTCTTGCTCAGGAAGAAGATAGGCTCAGAAGAAAATGGCACAAGAAGGTCTGGGGCGTGGGGAGGGTGCCATAAACCCTGGCACCGGGGGACACGGGGGTCAAAGACACATCCTTTCTGCTGCACAGTTGCCTGACTCTGTCTCGGAGATGCCCTAGCCCGGCTCTGGCCAGGGCCTGGCCACCCAGTTGCTCCGCCTGTAGCGCAGGCCTCTGGATTCCCTTCCAGGCTCACGTTCCCCGTGAACCTCAGACTCTCTTTGGTTTCTCCCTTGAATTCCAGCGGTAGCAGTGTTCTTGCATACTTTCAAATGTGCTGCGTACACCACCTTGCGATTTGGATGCAGTGACAGCCTGGAGGCTGGGCGAGGCAGCCACAGGGCCTGCAGAGGTCCCTCGGGTGGAGATGCCTCCCTCTCGGGAGACCCACTGAGCCTCAGCAAGGGCTTTCCACCTGAAGGCTCGTCACCTGCGATTCCCTCCAAGGAGCAAAAGGTCCCATTCAACGGGTTATTTTTCTTTGCAATTCTGTCTCCCACAGCTGTGCGACTCATTGGGTCCTGGGGCTCTTGACTGGGCAGGGCATCTCCCAGGAGGTAAAGGAGAGTTTAATTAGAAAATGATCCTCTTGCCTAGCATGGTGATTATGATACTTTATCAAGGGGCACAGCCTTGACCCCAGGCTGCTCCCCATTTTCAGTGCCTGGCAGAGAAGCCAGTAATCTAATTCCCATTGCTGATAGCGGCTTCCTTACTGCTCTCCCACGGTTTGAAATGGAAAAGCACCTCTCTCCCCACCCCCACCCCTTTAGCTAAACTTAATGGTTCTGTGAAAAGCTTTTGCACAAGGCTTTAAAACCACTGCACAGTGCTTCAGGTAAGGTCAGAGAGAGAGTTTTTTTAGTGAGGATTTTATTAGCCCAAACTTTGAGGCTTTCATTGCATTTAGCGGGAAATAGGGCCCCAGAAGCACACCCTCTCTGGGTGCCCCTGAGGTCACCCCTATTGAAGTGCATGGAGCCAGGGCTTAGCATTCCTTCTTCTGAGTAAATGTGGTCAGCTGCAGACTATACATTTTTGAGGGACACAGCTTGTTGTCTAAAGATAAGGATGGGCTGAGCGGGGTAGAGCGGAGGGGCTGTGGGTCTGAGAACAGGCAGGCACAGTCCTGCCTCAGTCTTGCTTTTGAGAGTTCAGGCCATGTGCAATGGCTTTGACGTGGGTTTTCATTTATTTATTTATTATTATTTTTAAAATTATGGACACCGTCATTGCAAAGACACTCCCGAGCTGTCCGTTGGCTCAAGCTGAGTTCCACAAACAGCAACTTAACACCTGGAGATGCACCCGGTTTGCACCCGAGGTGGGAGAGGGACCCACGAGGCCAGCGGGGCTCCCTGGGGGCTGTCCCCAAGGGGCCAGTGGTCCTAAGAAACTTTTTCTTTCACTCTGTGCCTCCAAGTGGCACGATCTCAGCCCTGTAATGGGTCTCCATGTATCTCACACCCCCCACCCAGTCCTGTGTTACGATAACATACAGTCCTTTCAAAAAAGTAAGAAGCTGGGGACCTGTGTGCAGGATATAATTTGTTCTCAATTTCTTGATGTTCTAGACATCTGGATATCAGGACAAGGTCTTCAATTAAAAACTCAGAATTTGTGTCATCCTGTGCGATATGTAGTTAGGGTCTTCTTTTTCAGGGAAAGGTGTGGAAGTTGTCAAGGTAGCACATTTTGGAAGGAGAGGCTCCTGGATTAAAAATTTCTAAATATATCTGCTCATCCTTTTCCCCACTGTGGAATTTTTTTTGGGGGGGGGGTAAAGGAATTGCTCACTCCAGATCTTCTTCTTAAAAATTCTTAAACCTCCGGGAAGTATTGGGTTGATCAAAGAGTCCATTAGGGTTTTTTTTTCTGTAAAAGAAAAGACACATTTTTCATTTTCACCAATAACTTTATTGATTTGGATATTTTCAGTATCTTGACTATCTATCACTATTGGCTTCTAGTGGGCAGAGGCTGGGGTGCTGCTAAACATTTTCCAATGCATAAGACAGCCCCACGGCAAAGAATTATTTGGCCAAAATGTCAGTAGTACCAAGAAACTTCACAACTCACTTTTGACACATTCGATCAGTCATAGCACCTTCACTATACAGTGCACAAATCTTTTTTTGCATTACAGTTGTATTATTACCTTAAAATAAGAAAGCATAATATGCCAAAAATGTTGCGTATTTTCTTTCATCTTCAGTGTTGAAATGATTGCACAAAGATTCACCAATTTTGATAAGTTTTGGAAAAAATACACACTGATAAGACAGCTGTCACAATACAATCAAACAAACTTTCAAATGAAGTTAAAGACGACTAAGCGCTATTAGAGCCATTGTACAGAAAAAATGTAACAGGCTTTTTGGCCAACCTAATAAAGACATGCAGCTATTCTTTAACACTGTAGCCTGAGTTAGTTGGGCTAATAACTTTCTAATGGGAGCTGGCTGAGGGCTTGCAGGCAGAGTGGCAAGTTGCAGGTTGGTTGGCACGTACATGTATGTGTGTGTGTTGGGGCAGTGGGAGAAGATGAGGAGGGTCCTGAGCACCTGGTTAGAGGGATGCATGGCTCAAAGACGGTGTCCTCTTCCTCTTGAGGTTTTCTCAGAGCTCTTTTTCTGCAGCACCCCCACCTGCCAGTCCTAAGTCACTGTGGTCTTCCTGAGTTTAATGCTAGCCTGATTACTTAGTGGAGTAGCTAGGTAGTTAGAGACAGGCCAACTGGGATCGCTTCACTGCACCTACTCTCTCTTCCTACTTTCAAATGGCCTTGGAGCTTAGTAGTAGCATTGTTGTCATCTTTTTCTTTTTTTGATCATTACTCAAGGATATGTTTATTGATGAGAGAGAGAGAGAAAGATTGAGAGAGGGAGAAACATTGATTGGTTGCCTCTGACTAGGGGCTGACCCTGCAACTGAAGTTTGTGCCCTGACTGAAAATTGAACCCACAGACTTTTGGTATACAGGATGATATTCCCACCAACTGAGCCACCTGGCCAGGTCTGTGATTGTCTTCTTATGGCTTTTCATCTTTCTTGCTTGTAAATGTATTAGTTATTTTGTTTGAAGCCTTTTGGGGGGGAAGTAAAAAAAAATTTCATATTTATGAAAGACCAAGTTTTTCCTTAGTCTTTTCCTTGGAGTGGTACCTTACTGCAGGAATCCAGGCTGGGTACAGGCTGTTACTAGCTGGTACCTGCCAGCATCCTGCATGGCCCTATCAGCTGTTAAAATGTTGGTAAACTTTTTATACCTGTTGGAGTTGGCTGCTTCCCTGAAGCTCCTGACACCCCTTCCAGCTCCTCACCTGGAAGCTGCCTTGCCCCACATCCAATAATGAAAGGGTTAACACCTGGTGCCTTGGGCGGCCTCCCAGCCTGCCCTGGCTGAATGGCCATAGAAGCTTCTGGGGAATGGTGTTTTGTGAACCCCCACCCTTTCCTTGCTAAACACTATTTTTTTTTAATGCTGGTCATTATAATCCGGGGAGTCTGCAAATCTGGCCTGTGGGGCCAATTTAGCCACCTTTGTATTTTTGTAAAAAGGTTTAACTGGGCAGAGCCACACCCATCATTGACACAATGTTGTGGTTCCTTCTTGAGGCAAAGGTGGGTGGAGTCACTGCAGCTGAGGCTCTGAAATATCTTCACCTGGCCCTTTGCAGAGGTTAACTGATCGCTATCCACTCCCCAGACCAGCAGCAGGTCTGACGCATTTACTCATTTACTCGCTGACTGTTCTGTAGATTTGGCTCCACCGCCTGGTCAAGGAGCCTCTTATTTTCCTGAGTCTGTTTCCTCCCATTAGTCAATGAAAAAGGTAATGAAGAATGGGGAGCTGGCAGTTGTTTTTTGCTTTTGAAAAAGATGTCAAAAAACCCTGTGAGTATGTCTGACGTTTCAAAAAAAAAAAGGTGGTGGTTCTCTATTTGCATGAAGTTGTCTGTGGTTCAGAAAGCCTATCTGTAATCCACTTGAGTTCAAGTCCCATTTGTCACTGCTGTCAGGATGGTAAAGTATATTTGAAACCTTGTTGCTTTAAGGAAAATAGAAGGCATCGCCACACTTGACATTGAGCTGAAGACTTTGCAACTCTCAGAGAAATGTGAGTTCTGAAAAAGACTTGTGCAAAATAAGAGCTGGACAAAATAATTACCCTCATAAGAGGGCTTTGCTTTTTGCTTCAACAGAGTCTATTGTTTTCAAAACCCTATAGGTTCCTGTAAGAACAAGAAGCCTTGGGAAGGTTAGGGTCAGGGTCACCGTCTCAAGTAACCTTGACTGCACTTGCCTGCCTGATGGAGGGATTGGAAGCATGAACAGTCACAATGGCAGAAAACCCAGGCTGCAGCTCCGGTTGGCTCTGGCAGGTGTTTTGTAATCACTTTTAGAATAAAGGTTTTATTTAGGGAAAAATGGTAAATCACTATAAAAAAAACTCATCGATATAGAAAAGCACAATGAGGAAACTCAAAAAAAGAGAATTCTAACCTTCCGTTTTCACTTTTGAGAAAATGTGTCTGATGTTCCTGTGCCCCTTGAAGTGGAGCCTTTGGAAGATCTGTGTTGGGAGGAGCAGGAAACCTGCTTTACTCACGGTCTCCGGGGCCCCAGCTGCTCCTCGGCTGCCTGCTTCCATTCTGAGGAATAACTGAGTGGCTTCCAGGGAAGTGACCTCATTGGGAAAGCTGCAGCCTTTTACACTCTTGCTTTTTCTGGAGCAAAGGGTTGGTTGCCTTGTGGCAAAGGTAACTTTTCAGGCTTTCTCCCTGATCAATTAAAAAAAAGATCCCATTAGATCCGTCCATGGTTTTAGTTAGATAAGAAGACAATGAAAAAGTGGCCATGGGACTTATGAGACCCAATTTGGGGCAACAGCTTGGCTGGAGAAATGAGACCATTTTATGGCTGCATTTCCCATGGGTTTCCAGTGGTGGCCAGCTTGGGCTGTCCAGGCTCAAATGCCAGATGGCCAAGACTTCAGGTGAACCCGCTCTCAAGTTACAGGTGATCTGACTGTGCCTGAAGACACTGAAGCTCTTCTCAGGCAATCTTTGTTAATATATTATTACTTCTCTGATGTTTTATGTCATTTTCTTTTCTCACTTGCTCCCATCTGCCTACTCTTTTTCACTTAGATTTTCCACACATGTGGTAGGAAGAGTCAGGAAGACAGAAAGTCAAGAAGGGTACCTGGAATGGGGTATTGGAAATGTAATAGAGTGGCAGTGACCATACAGACCTTTGAGTCAGAATGGAAAAGGGGAAGAAGAGAAAAAAAGAAAAGATCATTTCACAGACACATAAGAGGCTTATGTAGCCTCCTAAGAGAGTTTCACAGGCCCTGTCTTGTGATGATTGAGGGCCTCAGAATCTTCAGGGAAATCTGAAGAGATTGGTAGATTTTGTAGGTCATTTCCTTTCTCTGAATATGGAGTTTGTATGTGAAGAAGAGCTAGCTTTTTTATTTTAAAGAGTGAGGTTACTAAAAGAGTAAGGAAATAGGTGTGTGTGTGTGTTCCTTTCCTGCTCCCACCTAGGAATCCACTCTGCTTCTTCCCATCCTCCTCCCCCTTCTCTTCCTTTCTCTCTTTCTCTTTCCGTACATGGCAGAGAGCAGACTGGCTCAGATCTCCTATCTGTAGGCCAGCTAAGACTTTTTATCGAATGCATATAAAGCAAATGTTCCTTATTTAGAAGAGATGCGTGCAAAGAAATTGGCACTCTTCTTTTGATGAGAGGCCAGGAATAGGAATTGGGCTCATGACCAGCAACTGTGGAAAAAAAATTGTAGGCATCTGAATGCAAGAAGAATGTGAAGATTAGGTCAACAGGTTTGAATTGAGTTTAGTCATGAGTTTAGTATGTCTCAGTTATTTTTGCTCGTTAGCTTGTTTTGCCCCGGGGGCTTCACTGCCTGGTGCAGGGAACTAGGGAAGAGGCTGGGCAGGTCTGAGTCCAGCTCAGTCCTGGAGAAGGGCAGGAGATGGGAAGGATGAGCCCCAGGCTCGCAGGACCACTGCGGGCCACTCCCACTTTCCGTCTCTGTACCAGGAAACTCCTCCAGTTTTTGGACCTTTAGGAAGAAATTACCTTGGAAGGAAGCAGTGTCCTTCACTTATGGTTCACCAGCTTTGGTGTTTGGCCAGGGTTGTGAGGAGGCGGTAGGTGGGTGGGGCCGAGGAGTGGATGTTTGAATCAACTCATTACTTATTTTCATCACACACAGAGACAATATATCAATGTGTAGCATTTACAAGGCTATTGCAAAGCATTGGTATATTTTCTCCATGATGTCTTTGAAAAGTATGCTCTTTTGTATTTCCAGTTTTAGGCTGAGTGGAACTTGTTTTTCTGGTTGAAAACATGCTACCTTGCAAAATGGGGAGCCCAAAAGAGGCTAAGGAACTGAATCAGTTAACAATTTGTTTGGTTGACGGTACAAGAAAGCCTGGTTCACAGTGGCTTGGACAAATGAGAGCTATTCTCACAGAAGAGACTTAGAGGTTGATAGCAGCTGCTCTGGGTTCATGGACTCGGTGCTGTTAGGGCTGGCATCTCTCAGAGCCTCCTTGCTGATTCTTTGTCCTTACTGCTTCTTGGCAGGAAGGGTGGTGGCCCCAACTCTGGAAATCACGTTGGCAGTCAAGGAAGACAGGACAGGGAAGGGGCAGTGCCAGCGACAGCTGCCATCTTCATTCAGGGAATGAAGATTTTCCCGAAAAGTCCAGGTAGATTTCTACCTGTATCTGAGTTACTGGAGCTGCGTTACTTGGCTACTTCTAACCACAAAAGAGGCTTGGAAAGAAAGTAGGGGCCGACATCAAGGTGCAGTTTTCAAAGACATTAAAACATGACACATAGATAAAGAATAAATATGTGTCAAACATTAATTTAATTTGTTAATGAGGCAACCAGAAGGATAAGTAAAGGTGGTTCAAATGAAAAATTTGAGGAATAATTTGCTGAAATAGTTTGCTAGGTTAGAGATACAACTGGTTAATGACAAATAAGCCATACCATTCAGTGTTCTTTTCTGGAATGGACAAAATCACTAGCATTTCTACTATGCAAAAATATATATGGTTAATATGTAATGTCAGAGAATGTGGGCCCTCATCAGTGGTATAGAATGTCAATAAAGATACATTTTCCTAGGAAATGAAATAGTCTGTGTGTGGACCCGTTAGACCAGGCTCCTGTTATGACAGTGGAAGGACAGGAAGTCACTCTTTTGCCTTATTTCCAAGTTTTGAAAAATCTCCTCAAGAGTGGGTGTGTCCTACAGGAACAGATGTGGGTATCTGCTATACGAATAAATGTGCAGGTAGCAGGGTGAAGGTTAAAATTTGGGGTTGGGATATTGTGGTAAATGGTGGGTCATGATAAGTGTTTGATAAGACAGACCAGATATTCCAAGTACTCTCAAAAGCCCATATAATAAGTGTACCCCACTCTTGGAAAATTGAGCACCAAAATCCAAATTTAAAATCATATGGAAATGTATACATTTTTATTAGAAACGACTGCTGAACCTCACAGTAAGATTATATTGTAACCAGTTTTCTGAATTTATTTAACATTTGACATATAAAAATTTGACTTACTTTAGTTTTCTAGAACTACATCTCTTGCATGAAGTAGAATATGCTTGCAATGTAATTTTTTTCTTGTGTGAAGAAATCTTTCTTTAAGTTATAATTATAGACTCTTTCTTGAAGTTGTATTTGTAGGGCTTGCTTTGAAATCTCCCAACTATAAAGATCTTACCAAAAGGGTTTCCCAGAGAAAGAAAAAAAAGTATATTCATCTGATGTCTACTGGGCTTTTTACATTGTTAAAGTCCAGCCAGAATTAGAAAGCTTTCCTCACATCTAGAGGGAATAAAATTAATTGATTTATGATTTTTAACAAGCATGACTGAGTCAGGAATCATGCTTATGTAATTTCAAAGTCATGAAAAGATATTCATCATAATTAAACTTCCTCCAAGAAGACATTTGAAACAGAGATCAGATGCCAGGCTAATTGATTACATGACTCCAGGACAGTCGCCTTGACAGTGGAGGGATAGGACAGTTTAGACTCACTGTCTAAATATTTAGCACCCGTGGGAAGCAGGGAATCGGAGCAGAGGCTGTAATGAGGAATAATAGAAATCAGCTAAAAGGGCAATGGACACGTCCCTATTGATTATGTAGTTTGTAAAGAGAAAAAGTGATGAATAGAAACAAGAGAATAAGAAGCAGAAATAGCATCTCTTTTTTAGCTGCAGACAGAAACCACACACTTGTAAAGGTCATGTCCAGTAATTTAGAAATAAAATATCCATCTAAAGGAAAAGTAATGTTACTTTAAAATGGAAATGCTGAGACCTTATGTTCTGCTCAGTTTCTGAATTCTTGTGTTCCTTTTAGTTGTGAAACAGTATGGTTTTCAGGCAGCCAAACCTTTCAGTATAAAACTAGTGGACCAGATAGGTTTTAGTAGATCCTGCTTGAAATTGCTTGAAAGGAACAGTGGTTTTAGTTTTCTGGGCTCTTATGTTTTAAGGCTCTTTCTTCTTATGTGGAAATTAAATGCCCACAGTCTGGAGGAAAAAGACAAAAGAAAGTGCTTTTCAATTGGTGAGAGATTCTTTGGAGTGGTCCATAATGCATGTCAGGATAACGCTGCTTCAAGGATTTTTCCCCCAATCTGATAGCCTTTGTGTGTTACCCACGAGGTCATCATTTCCTCCTTTGATCTATGTCCTGCAACACTCCGTGCAGCATAAACATGGCCGGATGGAAGGGGTGAGACTGTCCCGGCAGAGCCATCTGTTCTTGTCACACAAACCACACATTTCGCTGTCGGACGAATACTGCGTTTGTCTTGGCGTTGACTTCTCTTGCACTCCATTGCTGGCTGGTGTGTTTAAAAGCTCAGGTACCTTCGACAGAGGTTTCTGGAGAGATAATGCTTCTTAAACTAGCTCCGAGAGAGAAACTTTTGATCCTGTCTCGTGTCCTTTTTCACTTTCTCATTTACTTTTCCTCTTGCCTTGTTCTCTCTGGAGAGCTCAGAGCACATTTTTCTCCTAAGGGCTTAATTATACTGTCTTGTGCTCCATGACTGCTCCATAGGTGGCTGCTGATTGCAGGACGTCCCATTTGTCTTGAGAGCCACTCTTTTTTAGTAGGCACGAGGCTGCCATTATTTGCTCCATTACAGCTTCGGACACTAAAATGCTGGGAAGAACACTTGCCTGAGGTCGTGTGGAAAGTCGAAGCCTGAGACTCATTCAGAACTTAGGTCTTTTGACTTGGTTGACGGCTCTTTTGTTTACATTGCTTCTGAAACTCTCTCTATGTCCCTTTTACACACACACACACACACACACACACACACACACACACACACAAAGGTGATGTTACTCTTCTACTGACCTCCGTGCCTACCCATAAAAAGAAGCTATGCCCGTGATTCCTTCCAAATGGAGGAGTGAACTGTGCACACATCAAGACCACTGCAAGGACATGTTGTTCTCTTAGGTGATGGATTTAAAGATTTATGAATCTTAGCATTTGAAAGGATTTTAACATCAGAAATTTTTAAATATACATTTATTGATTCCAGAGAAAGAGAGAGGAAGGAAGAGAGTGAGAGAAATATCAATCTGAGAGAAACATCGATTGGTTGCCTGCAACCCAGGCATGTACCCTGACTGGGAATCGAACCCCTGACCCTTTCTTTGGTTTACAGGATGATGCTCCAACCAAATGGGCCACACTGGCCAGGGAAGCATTTGAAGGAATTTTAGATATAAAAGAACTAGTGTGGAATATACCGAAAGCATCATCTTTCTCAACGCAGCACTCTACTTTAGTTACTGTGTTTTAAATTCCAGGCTCTTTTGATTATATGGTGAATCCTACTGAACTTCAGCCCCTTGCTCATTTTCTGATAGACAACTACAAGGCCAGTTTTTCTTTATCTTTCAATTTTTGCATTTGAATTTTTAAATCCAAAGGCTGTGCTTACTTTTTACATTATTACACTTCACTTTTTTCCTGATTCCTTTTTTGTCATCTATCAAAAATCTTGGGGTCATTGTTGGCCCTTACTTTTTCTCATACCTCACATCCATTTCATCTGCAAAGTTTGTCACCTAAGCCTTTAAAATGTATTGAATGCGGTTACTTCTTATGCATTTGCCATTATCACTGTAGTCTATCTAAACCACTGCCATCTCTTGCCTGCGATAATGTATTAGCCCCTACCAGGCCTCTTTACTTCCACCCTAATTTCCCTACAGTCTGCCCTGTTCCACCGTTAAAAGTTCATTACCTTCTTTCTGAGGGTAGGGGAAGGGCATAGATACACAGACACACAGATGCACAGAACAGCAGCCTCAGCCAGAGTCAAAAGTAAATAGAAAGCCCAACTTGTCAGGTCTCAGCAAAAATTAGCTAATCAGGTAATTAGCTGAAGGCCTCTTTCCTTGACCTGCGGCAGCTTCAGGTCAAGGAGAGAGGGACACAAAGCTTGCCAAAGGTGTCCTCCCTGGAATGTTACTTGACTCAGGCATAATTCTCTGTTTTGGGGCAGGGGGCAGAGGCTATTTTATTTTGAGTGATTTGAGCTTATAGTTGACAAGCCAAACAGCATGAAGATTTCACTGGTAGTTGGAAATAAACATATATACTCAGTGGTTTAGGAGGTGCCATGAATGAGTTCTCTGCACTGTGGTTAAGACCACCCAGTGACTGACCAAACCATAGTTTTATGACTTCGTAGCAAAGAGATGGGTGCTCAAATGACAGGACACATCAGAATTTCTCAAGGCAGAGGATAAATAAAAAGGGAAAATATAAGGAGAACACCAGAGCCTCTGTTGTCTGCCACGCATCAGAAACCAGGAAATGGGAAGAGAAACCTGTCTCCTGGTATCTGCCGTTCTGCACAGAGGGAATAAAGCCATAGTTATGTATAAGCAGAACCAGACCTGGTTAAGGACCAGACCTAATCCAGACACCAAAAGACGAAGGGTTAGAAACAGAAATCTAGTCATCGAGAGTAAAAGCTATTGTATATCTCCACAGCTTTTTACTCCAGGAGCTGAGAAAGACAAACCTGGGTGAAAGGGGTCTGAGCGCTTTGTGTCTCAGGTTACGTGGTTTATTTAGACCCAGTGCATGAAAGAAAAACTCAGAGACAAAAGCAACGAGGAAACAAAGGGTCTTTACTTGCCATGTTTTGAAAGGAATCCCAGGCCTTCAGAATGAGCTCTCCAAGTACAAGACACAGCAAATACTTGAGGAAAAAAAAAGCCCTTCAAGGTTGTCATTAGTGTCATGATGGGAAAAATGGCAGTTTTCTGACTTAATTATTACACCCATAGGATCACCAAATGTCTGCAGATGCTGGTATTGCACAAGTCAGGGTTAAACATATTCACTCATGAGTTAGCAATTTTGGGGAGAGGGGTTAAGGTCTCATTTATTTTGAGGACTAAGGTTAGGCAGGATCTTCCTGTTTGTGAAGTTTTCATCTCAGGATGGTGAGGTGCTCTGCCCCCGCCCTGGCTGTGGTCTGTGCAGTCCTGGCCTCAGTGGTGGCAGGACAAGGTGTTAGTTTGGCTTATTCATGATGTGTATGGGTTTGTCTCTTCAATGTCAATCTTCTGCATTTAGAATAAAAGCTCTATGAAGAAAAAGATCTTGTATATTTTGCTCTCTGCCATATCTTGTTGCCTAAAATAGTGTCCTGGCACATAGTAGGTAAACATGTGATGAATATTTGCTGAAGGGATGGATAGATTTAAGGCAGTAGGTCCTCATTCCAGCTTTGCACCATCTAAGAATGTTATAAACCTACTTTCTGTATCTGCTAACTAGTTGATATGATATTAAATATCAAGGGCTTTGAACAGATTTGATGTTAACTTGCTAACTGATAATTCTTGCAGACAGCAAATGGAGTGATTTCTCTCATATCTATGTCTCTGAATTCTTTGCGTATTGAAAGCTTCAGTAGATGAGTTGGTAGAGGAGGCTTCGCTTAGGGCTGTGAGTGGGACCATATAGGACAGTGGCTACTGCTCCAGAAAACCCTCCCCAAGGTGAGCTGATCCCTTCTCTTGGCCATGACTCAGTCTAGAAAGCACTCCTGATTGCACTGACTATTATCAACACCTTATTAGAAAGTCAGCTTGGTAGAATTAAAGTTTTTCCCAAACAGAGTACTTTTTTACTATTAAAGTTAGTTTCATAATTAATTAACCGCCTGTTGTTAATAAGGTACTAGGCTGGGTGTTAGACATATAAAAATAAGGGTATATGGTTTCTGCCTTTAAAAAAGCTAAAAGTCTCATGGGAAGAACTGTATAATAATCATGATTCTGCCCCGAAGGTGTTTACAATGTGCTGTGGGAATATCTGGCAAGACCGGAGGTTGGGGAGCAAGGAAGGTCTCTGTTTGAATGGCCCAGGTCAGTTTGTGATAAGAGCTGTCATGAAGGCAGAGGTAGTAGGTATGAAGAAGAGGAGACAGAAATAAGAGATGTCAAAGCACTTATGTATATTTACCTAGTACTTACTTAGCGACTCCTATATGACTAGGTTAAGAACTGGATTATAGAGAGAATAAAACCTAATTTCAACCTCTCTGAGGAATCCGTAGTCTTCTGGGGTAGATGAACACAAAGAGAGTGCTGTTATGGAGGTATGTATATACTATGCTATGCTATGAGCTCAAAAAGGAGGGTGGGTGGCAGGTGGTGAAAGAAATCATCAGGGTGGGATGGAGCTCAGTCTTAGTATCAGTTTCCCAGAGAGACCAGTTGAGGAAAGTATCCCAGGAAAAAGAACAAAATGTGCTTAGGCAAAGGAGGCTCTGGAAAAGTTGAGTCATCACTATTTGAGGGGAAAAAAAGGCAGGTAAAAAGCATAGGAAAACATTTAGATATATTTATTATTTAGCTCTTTTGGTATAACACATCATCCTAAAACCTAGTGGCTTAAAACAATCACCATTTATCTCATGATTTTGTGGGCCAGCTATTTGGGCTGGGCTTGGATGCGTGGTACTTTTGATCTTTGCTGGGCCCACTCATGTAGCTGCCATTGCTCCCAGTTGGCTGGGAGATGGCTGATCTGGGATGGCCTTGGCTGAGATGACTTATCTCCGCTCCATGTAATGATATCCAAACCTCCAGTAGGCCAGCCAAGAGGGTGAGCAGAAGTGTGCTTTATCTACTGAGGCCTAGGAGCATAATCTGCACAGCATCACTTCTGCTGCAATTTATTGGACAAAACAAGTCACAAGATCAACCCAGATTTATGGGGATAGGGAAATAGACTCCACCTCTTTTTTTTTTTTTATGTATCCAGTATTTATTGAAAAAAATCTGCATATAAGTGGACCCCTGAAGTTCAACACGTATTGTTTAAGGGTCACCTATAATTGCTTTTTTAAAAAAATTCACATACTACTTTATTGTTGTTCAATTAAAGTGGTCTGCATTCCCGCCCCCCACTTCTCCCCACCCCATTCAAACCCACCTCCCTCCCTTGCTTCGACCTTCCCCTTTGGTTTTGTCTATGTGTTCTTTACAGTATTTCTTTAAAACCCTTCTCCCCACTGTCCCTTACCCCCTCCCCTCTGGCTATTGTTAGATTTTTCTTAATTTCAATGTCTCTGGTTATATTTTGTTTGCTTTTTTCTTTTGTTGATTATGTTCCAGTTAGAGGTGAGATCATATGGTCCCTCACCACCTGGCTTATCTTGCTTAGCATAATGCTCTTCAGTTCCATCCATGCTGTCACGAGGGGTATAAACTCCTTTTTCCTTTCTGCAGCATAGGATTACATTGTGTAAATGTGCCATAATTTCTTGATCCACCCATTTGCTGATGGGCACTTAGGTTGCTTTCAGCACTTGGCTATTATAAATTGTGCTGCTATTAACATTGGGGTGCATAGATTCTTTTGGATTGGTGTTTCAGGGTTTTTAGGTGATAATCCCAGTAGTGGAATTGCTGGGTCAAAAGGCAGTTTCATTTTTAGTTTTCTGAGGAAATTCCATACTGTTTTCCACAGTGGTTGTACCAGTCTGCAATCCCATCAACAGTGCACTGGGGTTCCTTTTTCTCCACAACCTCGCCAGCGCTTGTTTGTTGATTTGTTTATGATGGCCATTCTGACCAGTGTGAGGTGGTATCTCATTGTGGTTTTAATTTGCATGTCTCTGATGGCTAGTGGTGCTGAGCATCTTTTCATGTGTCTCTGGGCCCTTTGTATGTCCTTGGAGAAGTGCCTGTTTAAGTTCTTTGCCCATTTTTTAAATTGGGTTGTTTGTTTTCCTGGAGTGGAGTCATGTGAGTTCTTTATACATTTCGGATATCAAACCCTTGTCTGAGGTGTCATTGGCAAATATGTTTCCCCATATGGTTGGTTCTCTTTTCATTTTAATGCTGTTTTCTTTAGCCATGCAGAAGCTTTTTAATTTGATGAGGTCCCATTTGTTTATTCTTTCCTTTATGTTCCTTGCTTTAGGGGACATATCAGAAAAGATGTTGCTGTGTAGAATGATAGACTGAACCTCTTGATGGGACCAACTCAAAATTCATATAGCAAAGGTTCTGGATACAGGGAGATACAAAGAACTGTGACCCTTTTTCCTATTTACTACAACATGTCTGAAAATGGAAAACAAAGATATCAATGGCTTCTCTTCTCTGCAAATGAGGATTGGGGTAGGAAGCTTGAAGAAAATGATAAGAATTTGGAATATCAGGCTATAAAGAATAGAATACAGACATGACTGGCATAAACGGTCTACCCAGTAAGATGGAAGGTCAGCTGAGAATAGAAACCGTACATTGGAAACCCATCACGTTTAGGCTGTTTTTCTGCTCTGTCAACCACAATTAACAGAAGAGATTTATCTGCATCACTATGACTTGAATGGTTTTTCTCCTGATACTTGTAGCATGCTGGCAAAGATCATACTTGACTCTTGTAGGAGTATTTGCTGATTAATATAAATATCAACTTGGTGGCAGATTTTTAGCTAAATTCAAGTCATTATATTTCCAAGTATTACAGCAACAGTTTTTATTCTAATTAATTAATTAATTAGTTAGTTAATTCATTTAATAAATATGTACTACATACCTTCTCTGTGCTAGGTGCTGAGGGTAGGAAATACATGAAAGATCCAAACAGAAAAGAGAGCTTTTGTGGAGCTTACATTTTAGTAAAGGAGGACAGAAGGTAAACAAGAAAAATTAGAGAACATGTTAATGAGAGTGTTAAAGGTTAAAATAAAGTAGGAAAGGGGGATAAAAAAGGGTGCTAAAAATTGTTCCCATAGGGTGGCCAGGGAAGGCCTCTCTGAGCAGTGCTGTTTGAGTGCAGGTAGACATGTGGAAGGGTAGGGTCCAGGTGGGGCCGATTGTAAGGTCTTTAGTCAATGGAAGGGACTAAGGGACTGGTCTTCCCTCGGAGTGAACCAGGAAGTCCATGGGAGAGTTTGAGCAGAAGAGTGAGGTGATCTGACAATATTTGGGGAGGACCACGTGGTGGCTATCTTAAGGTCAGGCCTTCCCTCCATGTGGAGCAGGGTGGAAGCAGGAGGCCACACTGGAGGTCACTGCAGTTGTACAGGGGCCCGGGGCCAGGACGGGCAGTGGGTTGGTGAGAAATAGTCAGGTCCTGGACATATTTTGATGACAGTGCTCAGTCTGCCTCTTCTCTGGTGGACTTTTAAGGCTTCGACCAAAATTCATTATATGAATGATACCATCTTTATCCCTGGTTCTCTCCATGAACTTTGTATGATTTGTTGGAGAGGATCTTGAATGATCTCTGGTGTATGAGTGATAGTTCAAGTCTGCACTTTGATAAACAAGGATATGAAGTGAAGGAGCAAAAGGGAAAGAAGGACATGATTAAAGGTCCGGTTTATGCCAGGCCTGGTTCTGGACACTTAACTGTGCTATTAGTAAAGGAGAAGAGAACATCTTACCAAAAGTGTTGCTTTGCTTTTCAGCTTATTGGGTTTCATCCTGGAGAAAGAAACAGGAGTGGTTTGGCAGATTCTATTCTAAACTGTTGATGATTAGGCCAAGAGAGTGGTCCGTACCATTCACTGGCTAGTATTTGTTGAGCACCTACCCATGCCAAGTACATTATAGATGCTGGGGACAGAAGGACAGTAAAACACAGTAACAACCTTCAAGGTATTTGCAGTCTTGTGGGTCCTACAGGCAGATTTAATACAGGGCAATGGGTGCATGGGATGAGCATCTAGCTTAGCTTTATAGTGTCAGAGAGGACATCCTGGAGAAAAAGGCCAGAAAGATGAGTAGGCAAGGGGTGAGAAGGGGTGAGAAGGGGTGAGAAGGTACTGTTTCAGGTCAAGAGAACATAATGTGCAAAAGAGGGCAGCTGAGAAAGATTCAGAGTGCCTTCAGTGAAGGGTGCTGGGAAGCTGTAAAAGATGAGACCCTGGGAAGCTACAGGACTTCCACAGTGTAAGACATCCTCACATTCCTGTCCTCTGACCTGTTTTGTTTGAACTGCTTGTGTTTTCCCATTTTGTGTCAACAAGGGTATTAGAGAAGAATCAAAGATGAATCAGGGTTCTCTATCAGCCACAGCAGATTTATTGCTGGTCTTAACCTCCACTCTTAACTTAGCGCGCGTTAGAGTTTGCTTCTATTGTTTATTTATGCTCTGGGAGCATGGGAACCTGTCACGGAAACGAAGGCCCTGCCACTGCAGTTTCCCACTTGTGACAGATAACACGGGAACAAGACACATGAACACAGATTACTGGCGAGTCTATTTTCTTTGTGGTCTTTTATCTCCGTTCTTTTATTTTTATTTTACTGATGGCCAGGGCAGGCACTGTGCCTCCTGTGGGCGCTGGAGACACATGGTGTCTGTTTATAAACACTCAATAAAGAGAATTCACGTGATGCAGAAATGCAAGCTGGAGTCCAGGGAAAATTTTTACCGGAGAGAGGAATGCTTTGTGACAACAAGGACAGCACATTCTCCACCCCCTCTCCCAGGAATGCTCCATTCTGTGCAGAGTCAGTCACCTCCTGTCCTGCCAATCTGCCCTCTTGAGACCCTGCAATGAAGTGGAAGTGAAATGACTTATTGCTTAGGAGACTTTACATTTAGAATTGAGTGTAGAGATTATTTGGATTCTTGTTTCCCATCCCACTCCCAAACCACGTACTAATAAGGACACAGACTTAGAGAGGTGAAGAACTTACTGAGGGGCACATGCCCGCTGCAGAGCTCAGATGAGGCCTCAGACCAGAAGCCAGGTCTTCTGATTTAGAGCTGAGGGTCTGTCCCCTTCATCTGTTGACTCTCACCAGAGGCAGAAATCAAAACAAATTAGGAAAAATAGCAGTTTCAAGTTCCTGTGGGTTTTCATTTGACACGCATACTTGTTCAAGAACATTTTAGGTAGTTGGATGTTTTTTTAAAGATTTCATTTACATATCTTTAGAGGGGAAGGGAAGGAGAGAGGGAGAGAAGCATTAATGTATGGTTGACTCTTGTGTGTCCCCTGCTGGGAACTGGCCTGCAACCCAGGCATGTGCCCAGACTGGGAATCGAACGGAGATCCTCTGGTTTGCAGGCTGGTGCTCAATCCACTGAGCTACACCAGCCAGGGCAATAGTTGGATGTTTTTATTTATTGACCTCTAGACATTTATGTAAAGTTAATAATATAGGACAAATGGTATAAATCCCAAGATTAATAAGGAATTTTGGAAAATGTTTAGTCATTGTACGAAGTATTTTACTATAGATACTCCTTTAATTTGCTAGGGAAAATATACATTCATACATATAAATATATAAAATATTTTAGAAACATAAATATATAAACATATCTGTATCTATCTATATATGGATATCTATCTATCTCTATAATATCTAAGATTTATGCGCAACTTTCCCAGGCCTTTATTGTATCAGGTGAAACCTGTTCACACACTAGGGTTGTATAGCTCACTCTAGCTGTGTTAAAAAGGCTCAGTGAAAGTTTTTGATTTTCATGCTGAATTCTGCAGCGATTTGTGGCAGGTCCGTTATGGTCTATCCTATAGAGTTCCAGCTGAATGTGTGACTGAGCCAGCAAACACGGGACTTGGGTAGAAAATAGGAAACACTTCTGTTTTGTGGGGTGAGAGTAGATATGACTTATCCTGTCTTTATAGCACTCTGGTGAGCTTTTCTTATGAAAGGTAACTCTGAATCTTAAGGCTGGGTTCTAGTCTATGATCATTACAGCTTTTCAAGTCCTAATAGCTACTTCTCTCTTCAGGAGCTACTTGGCTCCTATATATTTAAAAATTTTAACTGTTTATGATACTGTGCTAAGTAGGTAAGCCATCATGAGTATTTATTCCTGGAGAGTCAAAAAAGATAAAGATTCTTAGTCCATCCAAACAGCTTAGGCCTGTATTAACAGTAATGGATACTCTTTTTTTTCTAAAGATTTTATGCACTTATTCTTTTCTGATTCATATTTCTTTTTTAAAATATATTTTATTGATTGTGCTATTTCAGCTGTCCCATTTTTTTCTCCCCTTTATTCCTCTCTGCCCTGTATCCTTTCCTACCATCATTCCCCCACCTTAGTTCATGTCCATGGGTCACACATATAAGTTCTTTAGCTTCTCCATTTCCTATACTATTCTTAACCTTACCCTGTCTATTTTGTACCTATCATTTATTCTTCTTTTTATTTATTTATTTATTTTTATTTTTAGAGAGAGGGGAAAGGAAGGAGAAAGAGAGAGAAACATCAATGTGTGGTTGCCTGTCATGTGCCCCACATTGCGGACCTGGCCTGCAACCCAGGCATGTGCCCTGACTGGGAATCGAACCAGCGACCCTTTGATCCACAGGTCCACTGAGCTACACCAGCGAGGGCTACCATTTATGCTTCTTATTCCCTGTACCTTTTTCCCCATTCTCCCCTCTCTGCCTCCCATTGATTACCCTCCATGTGATCTCTATTTCTGTGAAACTGTTCCTCTTCTAGTTGTTTGCTTAGTTTTTTTTTAAGTTCGGTTTTTGATAGTTGTGTTTGTTGTCATTTTACTTTTCATATTTTTGATCTTCTTCTTTTTCTTAGATAAGTCTCATTAACATTTCATATAATAAGGGCTTGGTGATGATGAAGTCCTTTAACTTGACTTTATCTGGGAAGCACTTTATCTGCCCTTTCACTCTACATGATAGCCTTGCTGGATAGAGCAATCTTGGATGTAGGTCTTTGCCTTTCATGACTTGGAATACTTCTGTCCAGCCCCTTCTTGCTTATAAAATTTCTTTTGAAAAATTGGCTGATAGTCTTATGGGAACTCCTTTATAAGTAACTGTCTCCTTTTCTCTTGATGCTTTTAAGATTATCTTCTTATCCTTAATCTTAGGTAGTGTAATTATGATGTGCCTTGGTGTGTGCTTCCTTGGGTCCAACTTCTCTGAGACTCTCTGAGCTTCCTGGACTTCCTGAAGTCTATTTCCTTTGCCAGATTAGGGATGTCCTCCTTCATTATGTTTTCAATTTCTTACTCTTCATCTTCTCCTCCTGGCACCCCTATGATTTGGATATTGAGATGTTTAAAGTTGTCCTAGAGGTTCCTAAGTCTCTCTTTATTTTTTTGAATTCTTATTTCTTTATTCTGTTCTGGCTGAATGTTTATTTCTTCTGGTCCAAATCATTAATTTCAGTCCCAGTTTCCTTCCCATCACTGTTGATTTTCTGTACATTTTCCTTTATTTCACTTTACATAACCTTCACTTTTCCTCTGTTTTGTGACCACACTCAACCATTTCTGTGAGCAACCTGATTACCAGTGTTTTGAACTCTGCAGCTGATAGGTTGGCTCTGTCTTCATTGCTTAGCTGTATTTTTTTCTGTAGATTCGATTTGTTCTTTTATTTGGGCCTTTTTTTTTTTTTGTCTCAGTAAGGCTATTACATAGTAATGGGTGGAGCCTTAGGTATTCACCAGGGCAGGGCAACCCATGTCACTGTGTTGTCTTGCTGTGTGTGGGGGAAGGGTCTGAGAGGAGACAATGCCACTTTCTCAGCTCTCTGGGGGCTTTTAGTCACTTCCTGTGCTACCCACAAGCAAATTAGGCTGTACTGTTGCTGTTTCCCAGGTGGGTGGTTTTGTGTGTGTTCTAGGACCCTGTGGGTCTCTCCCATGAACTCTCCTGTGAGGCTGAGAGTTCCTCGTGCTGCTGCAAACCCCACAGGTTTTTTCAGTCAGAGGTTTTGTGGCTTTATTTTCTTGTGCTAGAAACTTGGGTCATGTGGTGTGTCTCACTCCCAGTTGTTACTCTGGGTTTATCTGCACGTGAATGTGGGACTGCTGCTCCACCAGCTACCTTGCCTGCCCTAGTCCTCCAGCTGCCACCTTGCCATGAGTCCTCTCCACCCTAGCTACCTGTCTCCACCCCTCCTGCCAGTCGGGATGAATGTTTCTTCTTTATCTCCTTGGTTGTCAGACTTCCATACAGTTCGATTTTCTGGCAGTTCTTGTTATTTTTTATTTTTAAGTTTATTGTTCTTTGATTGTTTGTGAAGAGACAAAGTATATCTCTCTATACCTCCATCTTGGCCTGGAGTCTATTTTTTATTCTTTGATAGTTCCTCTCTTCCTTTTTTTTTTTTTTTGTTCTTTCTTAATGGAACTTAAATTATTTCAGTATTGTATCCCTTGAACTAATTCTCTAATTTGCTTACTCATGCTCTATTTTTCATTTCTCTGCCTTTTTGTTCTACTTTGGAGATTCACTTGACTAAGGTCACATTTGAACATTTACTGATTTTTTTTTTGCTTTTATATCTATTTGAAAATGTCCAATAACTCTTATGCCCCTGTTGCTATTTTTATTTTTAAAAAGTAGCACTTGTTTGTGTTTAATGGATGTACTACATTCTTTTCACTCACTGAGGACATTTAATATAGATTTTTCAAAGTTTCTCTTTTTTTTCCCTGCTGTTTATCTGTTTGCTCCCAGTGTTTCTTTCTGTTCGTTTCTGCGATCTCCTCCTTCCACAGCGGCAGCTTTCCCTCAGTTTCTAACGATCCCTGGTTGTCTGCTCCCCTTTAAAAGCAAGGCCCAAAAGCACTGATAGAAAACTGTAAACATAGATTGGGCTTCTCTGTAGGATAATTAGGTTATAAGCAAACCTTGTTTTCAGGGAAACCTTAGAGATGAGAATCTTTTGGTCCTTTTTTTCCCCTCTGGGCTATTCAGTTTCTCCCCAAAAGAATTGTGCAGTCTCTTAACAAAAGAGCTGTGTGCCTGGCCATTAGCATCCTGGACATGGGATGGAGACTTTAATAAACAGGCTTTCATTTAATTCCTGTTTTTACTTTAGCATGGCACTTCTGCCCTCTATTGTGAGTGCCTCTGAGCCTGGTGATTATAACACTGATTAAGCTGACTTTCTAAAGTTGTAAGTTGATATTTATCAGTTCTATTATAATTTGCCTTACTGGTGATATTCGAAGTTCTAGGACTGCTCAGTTAGTAGAATTTAAAAAAATCAAACACAGTTAACATTCTGGAAAGACAACAAATGCTTTTAAAAAGCTACGTGCAAAGAGAAAAATCAGTCACAGAGAAGAGGAAGAGTACTCTCGAGGCAGACATGTTCAAGAGATTTATATTTCATCTGATAAATACAACTGATTAAAAATAGGAAAGACAAGTTACTAAGCTTCTATCATTTATAATCGAGTAGTGATCTAAAGCACAGAACAACTCACACATGGGCAGCCACAATAAAGACAGAATTAGTTATTTGAAAAAAAACCCAACAAAACAAAACCAGGAGGTGGAGCACATGACACTCACGGATGTGCCTCTGAAACCGGGAGGTCAGGAGGACCCTGCAGGAAAAAGCAGACATTTTTTCCTTAAAGTCAAGAGCAGGAGAAATTGCAGGGAAGAGACAAGCTGTAGTAGAGAGCATGATATGGTTAATGTAGAAATAGGAGGTTTAGAAGCTCAGACCAGGAGGTGCCAAGTGACCACAATGGCTTTGACCCATGACCATGAACTATGTATGACCTCCTTGCTTAATGAGACAACCTGTTCTGGGACTGTATTCCTTCCTTTCCAAACTACAGTTCTGTGAGGGGCTGTGGTAGGAGGGTACTTTGATCTGGCCATGTGGCTGATTCAGCTCTTCCTCATGTCCAGTGGTGGAGTGAGCCTTTCTTCTTTATCCTTCAGAACAAACACAAGGCCTGTATAACTACAGTGTCAAAATATTTCTGCTCTTGTTGTGGATGTCAGTGCTCTGACAGGCTGGCTCTGATTTCCAGACCCTTACCTGTTGCCTCGCAGCTCTCCCAAAGAGTTCCTCCTCCCACTTCTACTTCTCCTGTAAGTTAAACTCACTCTTTTTCTTTCCTTTGGAGGGGATGGCTCAGGCCCTGGGATCTATCGCTCCCAAAGGTTTTTCTCGTCTGCTCCTTAGGCTCTGCAGACTCAGACCCAGCCTGGGGGAGGGTGAGTGAGCTGAGCACCCTGACTTCTTGGAGTGGACAGTGCTGTGTCCAGGCTGTGGGCAGCAGTGGGCTTGTGCTCCATGCAGCAGTCTGTAGGGTGGTCCTAAGGGGCTTCGTTGAAGTCTCCTGCATTTGGAAAAAATTATACAATTAAAATATTTCAAACCCATACTGTTTTTGTATTGTTCTAATATTTAAATATTAGAATGATATAAAGTTATAGAAATACAATAATATTTCCTTTCCAGTCTTCAAGCACATTTGATACTTGAGCTCTGTGTTGTGACTGTAAGCCTTTTGTGGGCCTCTTCTCTGAACCTCTGGGGTTATGTATAAAATAGTTTGCAAAGTAAAGAATTGGGAAGAACATTGAACTAGATGTCAGGGAATGTGGTTCTGGTCCTGGTTCTCCACTCACAGGCCCTGTGCCAAAGGGTTGAGTCCCTACTCTTTCTAAACCTCTGTTTCTGTTCTATAAAACAGGGAGGTTGGAATAGAGGTTCTCTTTTTCCCCCTCATTGGCCTTTTTCTCTCCTGAATCAGCCAGATTTTGTTTCAACATTCTGCTTCATTTCACACAAAATCATAGCCATTGTGTAATCTTTACAGACCTCCTTTTATTTGTAATATTTGTGGCTAAATATTAGTTTTCCCTATAAAGTTGTTGGAAGCCATCAAGAAGAAAAGTTGTTGCAAAGCTTTTTGCATTAAGTGGAGTATAACATAAAGTCATGTTAATTAATTTTTTAAAATTTTTATTTAGTTATTTTTCAAGTACAGTTTTTTGTCTATTTTTCCCATCCCAGCCTCCCCCGCCCCTTGCTCCCCACCTCCCTCCCATTTCCACCTCCCTTAGTTCTCGTCCCTGTGTCCTTCCTATTTGTTCCTCCAAATCCCTCCCCCTTTTCCCCCTTAACTTCCCTTCCTTCTCCCCTTTTTATGCCACTTTGGTTTCAGTTCCAACCTGGCCTTTTCATTTGAACATATGAAATATATTTATGTATGAAGTATATATGATTGTGTGTAATTAGGTTTGTCAAATTATGTTAATGGCTTAAAGTCTCTTCCAGGCATAATGCTGAAAAAAATCAAAACAATTAATTAAAAAGTAGAATTGTTTTGACTATTAGCATTAGAGGAGATGTATTAAAACCCACAAACGGCTGGAGGTATTTTGAAAACGCATGCCTGCACATCTGAAACACCGCTCGGGGTCTTTATATGAAAGAAGTTGATACAATGTTTCAAGTCATTGTGTTGGGATTTAGCGACTTCTTTTTGTCCTTAGTATAGAGTTCAGTTATTTTTTCAGAGGAATGGAAGTCTTGAGGTAGAATAGTCACTCCTTTTGTAAGGCATTACTCCATTTTGCATGGGGTAATCTGTAATTTACTCATAAGATTTTGTCTGCTCCACGGAGAAGGAACATCGAGGATGCTGCAGTTTCAAAATTGGGCCTGGGGGCTAAGATTGAGGACTTGGAGAGAAAGACTTTAGCAAAGGTCTCCGGCCAAGGAGACACCGTAATGATCCATATAGACGTCAGTCCATTGTTTTAGGATGTTCCCATACATGACTGGTTCTGTAAGCAGAGTGTGTGTTTTTGGAGAATGTAGCTGTTCTCTGTGTTTATCAGGCGGCAGTCCTGCTCAGACAAGTCTGAAACATCCCATCTCTCCAGTGCCATCTTCTGCCATTTCCCTCAGCGACTCCCAGCCTTTACCCAATTTGAACCATATCCTGATCCCTAAGCAAAACCATTATGCACTCTCATGTTCTTTCCTTCGTTGCCCAGCTGGTCAAATGCCATTTACCCTTCCTTGGAAGCTCTGGCATCATCCTTTGCATGAATTCTCTGCTGGTCACATCTCTGCCCCAGAGGGTGTGAGATGTCCACCTCACTGTGTGCCAACACCCTCATTCATCACTCTTCTTTCATGGATATTGTGATTTTGAGGTATTGTTGGTTCTGCCACTAGACTGGGCACTGAGGGGAGGGACCGGGCCATCTTCATGGTTGTATCCCCATCCTGGCTCAGGCTCAGGAAATGTTTATTCAGTTGGCTAGTGCATGCCATGCACTACTTAGATTAGTGCTCTCTTTAGAGCATTTTGTCTTTAGAGTCTTGTATGTACTACTAACAAGCCGAGTGACTGTTCTCAGCCTCAGTTTTATCATCTGTAAAATGGGGATAATTTAATTGGGTTGTTTTGAGGATTAAACAAGTTAATATTTACTGAAGTTGTATTTTATAAGATAATTTTGGGGGCTCTGAATCAACTCAGTAGATAGAAAGTTGTAACTATGGGTCTGGTCCCCAGATTGTACAGGGAATGACCTTTGCTGATGGATACCATTTAAACTTACATCCTATATGAAAACTGTGAGACTCCAGAATAGATCTCACTATAGTGAAACCCTCTTTGTTATCAACTGAAAAATACCGCAGACCTTCAGCTGAGGAGAATAGAACAATTTTAATATAATCTTCATCTATTTTTTAACCTTTAAAATGTGCAGCTTTTATTTGATCATATCACTATCCTGTTTAGCATGTGAATTGCCTTCCTATTGCCCCCATTTCCTCAGTGTGGCTTCTGAGGCCCCACCTGCCCTCTGCAGCCTCATCTCCTGTCACTTTATTTCTGCTTTTCCAGCATTAAGTTCCAGATGTGCACTGCTTGCTGTTCCCAAACATACAGGGCTCTTTCCTAAGTTTCCTGTGCTTTTTCTTCCTTCTGTCTATACAAACGTGCCTCCACCTACTGCCCTAGTTTTCAACTCAGTTTAAACATCACCTCTCCTGGATTATTTTAGGGGCCCTTGGCTGTCTACTGCTTGAACATCTGGAGCCCCCTTATCATACCATTTATTAGCTGTAGCACAACTTACTATCAGCCTTTCCCATTAGAAATAAACTCCAAGGGGGCAGGGACCAAATTTGTTTTGCTCACTGCTGTATCTTCATCATCCTGAAGAAGGCCTGGCCTGTGTAGGCATTTAGTAAATACATACTGAATGAGTGTTAAATCTTAGATATCAGAAGCTTTTAAATGTGACCCAACCCATATTTTAGCTGAGTGTCCCCAAGTCCTCCATCTTGTTGCACTGAGCTTGTCTGTTAAAGACAGTGAGTTGGCTTAGGTCTCTATCCCATTTATAGTGGGTCATCTCCTCTCTGTAGAGCACTAAAGGATGGTTCCATTTTCCCCAAGTGTCTCTGCTAACTATTTTGCAGTTTACCTTCTGTGCCTACTGGCCCTTTGCTATACTGCAGTTCTTTGCCAGACACCATCCCAGTTCTACCGGTGTCCCCAAAGTGTCCCCTTCAAGGGCTCTGTGTGTCATGGCATAATTACTTGGCAGTGAAGCACAGCAAACAGCGTAAGATAAAATAGGACATACCTCCTTTTGAATAGTCCTGTGACTATTTTCACCTCTGAGATCTTTTTTTGCTCATCTTTTGGACTTGGATGGCAGATCCCTGTGAGGATTTTGGGCCCTCTTTGTCTTCTTCTAAATCCCCAAATTCTTGTTAATTTCTTACGCAGACCTAGGTTAGCTGTTTCATTGTCTGACGTTTGCTCATAAAGGTTCGGTTCCTAGGCTTTTATGTTGATAAGCCACCCTGTCCACAGCCACAGACAGGAGGCAGCACACTGTTGATTTACAGGGTGGGCTCTAGGGCCCAACAACCTGGCTCCAAATCAAGTCTCCACATTTCCTGGCAGTGTGTCCCCCCTCCATGTCCCCCCTAGCCCACCACCCCTGTCCCCCCCTCCTCTCTACCCCTCATGTTGCTTAATTCCTTGTTGCCTCAAGTTCTTTGTCTGTATAGTGGTCACTGTAGTGATATAAAATGGTAACTGTAATAAGGACCAAATGAGTTAATACAGGTAAAATACTTAGAAAAATGTGTGGAACACAGTAAGCACCTATTAAATCTTAAGTTATTTTTTTCATCAAGATGTATGCAGAATCAAGATAGCTTTCTGCCTGGAAAAATTCCATGAAATTTTTTTCATGGAATTGCTTTAGGATTTATTTATTTAAATATATTTTATTAATTATGCTATTACAGTGTCCCCTTCCCCCCTTCACTCCCCTCCACCTTGCACACCCTCTCCCACCCACATTCCCCCCCTTTAGTTCATGTTCATGGGTCTTAAGTTCTTAAGCTTTTACATTTCCCATACTATTCTTGTCCTCCCTCTGTCTATTTTCTGCCTGCCATTTATGCTACTTATTCTCTGTACCTTTTCCCCACTTGTCCTCCTCCCATTTCCCTGTTGCTAATGCTCCATGTGATTTCCATTTCTGTGGTTCTGTTCCTGTACTAGTTGTTTCCTTAGTTTGTTTTTATTTTTGTTTTAGGTGTGGTTGTTAATAACTGTGAGTTTGCTGTCATTTTACTGTACATGTTTCTTATCTTCTTTTCTTAGATAAGTCCCTTTGACATTTCCCACAATAAGGGCTTGGTAATGATGAAGTTCTTTAACTTGAACTTATATGAGAAGCGCTTTATCTGCCCTTACATTCTAAATAAAAGCTTTGCTGGATAGAGCAATCTTGGATGTAGGTCCTTGCCTTTCATGACCTGGAATACTTCTTTCCAGTGCCTTTTTGCCTGTAAGGTCTCTTTTGAGAAATCAGCTGACAGTCTGATGGGAACTCCTTTGTGGATAATTGTCTCCTTTTCTCTTGCTGCTTTTCAGATTCTCTCCTTATCTTTAATCTTGGGTAATGTAATTCTGATGTGCCTTGGTGTGTTCCCTCTTGGGTCCAACCTCTTTGGGACTCTCTGGGTTTCCTGAACTTCCTAAAAGTCTATTTCCTTTGCCAGATTGGGGAAATTCTCCTTTATTTGTTCAAATAACTTTTCCATATGTTGCTCTTCCTCTTTCTCTTCTGGTACCACTATAATTTGGATGTTGGAATGTTTAAAGATGTCCTGGAAATTCCTAAGCCTCTCCTCATTTTAAAAAAAATTCTTGTTTCTTCATTCTTTTCTGATTGGATGTTTCTTTCTTCTTTGTGATCCACTCCATTGATTTGAGTCTCAGTTTCCTTCCTATCACTATTGGTTCCCTGTGCATTTTCCTTTATTTCACTTAGTGTAGCCTTCATTTTTCCATCTAATTTGTGACCAGATTCAACCAATTCTGTGAGCATCCTGATCACCAGTGTTTTGAACTGTGCATCTGATAGGTTGGCTATCTCTTCATCACTTAGTTGTATTTTTTCTGGAACTTTGATTTGTTTTTTTGTTTGGGCCATTTTTTTTTTTTTGTCTTGATGCCCCTGTTACATAGTGAGGGGCAGAGCCTTAGGTGTTCACCAGGGTGGGCTGACCCAGTTTCTGGGTTGTGATGCTGTATGTGTGGGCAGGGTCCAAGAAAAAACAATGGCGCTTGCTCCACTTTCTATTGGATTTCAGTCCCTTCTGCCACTTCCCCCAAGCAAACTGGGCCTTTCTGGTGCTGATTCCTATGTGGATGGGCATGTGTACATTCTAGGACCCTGTGGGTCTCTCCAACGAACTCTCCTGTGAGGCTGGGAGTCTCTCCCAGCACCTCACCCCCACAGGTGTTTTCATTTGGTGTTTTGAGGCTTTATTTTCCTGCATTGGGATGTTGGGTAGCGCAGTCTGTCTCACTCCCCAGTTTTGCCTGGTTTATCTGTGCAATAATGTGGGACTACCCAGCCTACCAGCTGCCTTGTGTGCTGCACCCCTCTACAATCTGCCATCTTGCTGGGTCCACCAGCTGCCCTGCTGCAAGCCCTCTCTGTCCTGGCTTTCTGATTCACCCCCGTACCGGTCTGGATGAATGAATGTGTCTACTTTAACTCCTTGGTTGTTGGACTTCCATACAGTTTAGTTTTCTGTCAGTTCTGGTTTTTTTTTGTCTTTAAATTATTGTCGTTCTTATTTTGGTTGTGCAGAGGCACAGTGTGTCTACCTAAGCCTCCATCTTGGCCAGAAGTCGAAAAATTCTTTAGAAACCTATTTAAGCAACAGTGTGTTTGCCTCATTGCACTAATTCCAAGTCATTTATCAACTTTCTAAGATGTCTTCTGACTATTGTCAGCCTACAGGATTGGCTAAGAGTGCCAACTTAGGAACAGACTGGGCTTAGAACTTGGTTTCACTTGGTTTCTTTCTGTGATCTTCAGAAATTAAATTTGTGGAAAGTTAATTTCCTCCATGGGGACAATACTGTCCCCTAAAGTTTGTGAGTGTTAAATAAGCTCATGTATGTAAACATTAGCATAGTGTTGAGTATGTAATGACTATTTTATAACTGATCATTACTATTAGTTTTATTGTTACTTTTTTAAATCAAGAGTGACAGCACGTGCTTCAGGAAGGCTGAAGAATTAAGTATAACCTCATTTCATCATACCCTGTAGTGTAAAATATCTTGTTAGAAGAGCCTGGTCATCTTGATGTTCAATAGAACTCTTACAGAAAATGTTAGGGAAGAAGCATGAAATACATTTTGTGAAAAGAGAGATGAAAACTGTCCTGTATGGCATTCATTGGTAGAGTTAGAAACTATTTAACAGAAAGTTTCTGTTTTCTCAGGGAGGCCACCAACTCTACTCTCCAGGAGTAGAGTTTTCTGCTCTTCTCTGAATGGTAAGTGTGTGGATAAATGTAAACTTGCTATATCCAGCAGAGGCTGATGGAGCGATACTCTAGTGGAGCCACTGGCAAAGGATAAACCAAGATAGAAACAAAGCCATGTTCCGAATAATGCTCAGTGCCTTTCTTGCTATATTCCATTATAATTCATTTCCATTGGAGGCAATTTGGACCATTTTAAAGCTATTACATTATAGTTTCAGGGCTGACTATAAATTTGAAAGAACGTACATACACAGTTTCTTAACAATTCAAAGAAAATAAAAAAAAGTAAGATTTACCATCTAGGTTTGACATGTAGAATCCAAATTCCAAAGCCAGTGAGATATTAAAATACTGCTCTGCATTTTATTTGAACTCAATAGACAACATATTTAAGGGAAAAAATAAACTTTAAATAATTATTCCTCTGTGGATTGTGTAAACATGTATATCAAAGAGGGTAGAGAACTGAAAAATCAAAGGAGAAAAGGCCCTCTCAAGAATCAAATGATCCTGAATTTAGTTTGACTCTTCAGCTAAGATATATGAAAAATGTCATATGAACAGTTGCTTCCTTGTTCAGGTGGCAGTCGAGTTATATGAAGAAGCATTAGAAGGGTACAAAGAACAGTGTATCTATTACAAAAAGCAAGTGCCTAATATGTTATTCAAGGGCACTATATCTGAGCCAGCCAAGGGGGTAAAAAGTCTGAGTTAGTCAAATGAAGGCTCTTGCCAAGAGTGTTAAGGCCCATATTTTACTAGGTAATGAAGTTTGTGTAGCTGCATCACACGGGTCACTTTGCAGATAATCTGTAGTTCAGGCACACTGCAGAATTTCTTTCTTTCTTTTAATAAACATTCCTCAGAGGCAGACTTGTTGACAGTTTTAATTGAAATAGCTTCAGCTTCTAGTACATTCTTCCTAAGTCAGTAACTATGTGAGTCAGCTTTAGATTAGAGGGGGAAGGAGTACAGGGGGAAAAAGCACACTTTTTTATTCTGCTGTCAGATGGTGGCCCCACCCTGCTCTAAACTAGAGGAAGGGTCATCCTTCTCCCCACCCAGCGCTGAGGGGCCAAAAGATCAACTTGGGCCCATTGCTGGACACAGAACCAATTTTCTCTGGCATTCGCTATGGTCCTGGATGTAGTGCTCAATCTTATAATACCAGGAAATAGTGGTATAGTGGCTGAAGCTTAAAAAAAAAGAAAAGAAAAAATAAACCAAATCTTGATTCATAAACATTTTGATGACTATCCCAAATTCTCCTTTTACAGATGAGAAATCTAAGGCCTAGGGAAAGGACTTACCCAAGGGACATAATGTGTTAGGTTGGGGAGCAGGAACCTGTGTTTTCTTTCCATTTTAAAGGCACACGTGCTGCTGTTATGTTTATCTACTTGGGTTCATCCTATGATGAAGAGTAGCTACATTGCTTTGCACATAATGGGCTTATGCACTCAATATGACTGACATTATTCAGTTCTGTAGAGACACATGGATTGATCTACCAATACTTTTGCATCTGGATGGTGTTGCAGTGCAGTCTTTGAACCCTATGAAACCTTTGGGTTATTACATAAAAAGAGTTCAATTTGGGGAGAAGTCTTGTGCATCAAGGTGGTGAGGTCTTCATCTTATTTTCTACATTCTTCCAGTGAGAACACTTGTGAAGTGAGTACCAGCTGCTACTTCCCAAGTAGTAGACTGTCTTTTGAAAGGTACATAGTTCTAGCAGGCCACATTCTGTGGTAGGTGTGGCTTGAATCTTGTCATTTTTCTGTATGTAAATATGCCCTATGTACATCTGCCCACGAGTCCTGTGGTTCTGGTGGTCCCTACATGGGCCTGCTCTGGGATTAGACAGTGATGCTTTATTTCAGTTTCTCAGGTTTTGTCTCAGGTTGTGTCTCGTGTTAAGCTTTCAGACACAGGGTGAGTACGCCATGGTTTCCAAACAATTTTCAATTTTCTGTTACTATTTCAGTCTAATTGACATTATTTTTTTTAATTATTGAATATGCTATTACTGTTGTCCCAATTTCTCCCCATTTCCACCCAACACCTCCCACTCCCTCAGGCAATCCTCCACCATTATTCTTGTCCATGGGTCATATGTATAAGTTCTTTGGCTATTCCATTTCCTATTCTTTATACCTCTATGGCTGTTTTGTAACTATCAATTTGTGCTTCTTAATCTTCTACACCCCTCCTCCCACCTGGCCACCATGAAAACGCTCTCTGTATCTATGATTCTGTCTTTGTTCTTCTTGTTTGATTAGTTTGTTTTTTAGATTCAAGTGTTGATAGATATGTATTTATAACCATTTTATTGTTCCTAGTTTTGATATTCTTCTTTTTCTTAAATGTTAAAAAATGTTTTCTTTAACATTTCATATAATAATGGCCTGGTGATAATGAACTCCTTTAGTTTTTTCTTGTCTGGAAAGCTCTTCATTTGCCATTTGATTCTAAATGATAAGTTTTGGTGGATAGAGCAATCTTGGCTGTAGGTCCCTGCTTTTCATGACTTTGACTATTTTTTGCCAATCCCTTCTAGCCTGCAAAGTTTCTTGTGGGAATTCTGCTGACAGTCTTATGGGAACTCCTGTGAAGGTAACTAACTGCTTTCCTCCTGCTGCTTTTAAGATTCTCTCTTTATCTTTAACCTTTAGTATTTTAATTATGATGTTTCTTAGAGTGGGCCTCTTGCATCAGTCTTGTTTGGGATTATCTGTTCTTCTTGGACTTGTATGTGTACTTCCTTCACTAAAGAAGGGAAGTTTTCTTTCATTATTTTTTCAAATAGGTTTCCAATTTCTTGCTCTTTTTCTTCTCAGTTCTGGCACCCCTATGATGCAAATGTTGGACTGCTTTAATTTGTCCAGAGGTTGTTTATACTATCCTCATTTTTGTGGATTCTTTCTTCTTGTTCTGATTGGTTGCTTTTTGCTTCCCTATGTTCCAAACCATTGATTTGATTCTCAGCTTCAGTCATTCTATTGTTGTTTCCCTGTAAATTTTTCTTTATTTCAATCAGTGTATCCTTCACTTCTGACTGGATTTTTTTTTAATGCTGCTTAACTCCTCACTAAGTTCCTTGAGCATCCTTATAACTACTATTTTGAACTCTTCATCTGATAGATTGCTTATCTCCCTTTTGTTTAGTTCTCTTTGTGGAATTTTGATTTGTTATTTTATTTGGGCAATGTTTCTTTGTCTCCTCATCTTGGCAGCCTCCCTGTGGGTGATTCTATGTATTAGGTAGAGCTGCTTTGACTCTGTGTCCTGGTAGTGTGGCCTAATGTAGTAGGTGTCCTTTAGGGTCCAGTGGTACAGCCTCTCCTATCACCCAAGCTGGGTACTAAAAGTATGGCCTTAGTGTGGGCTGAGTACACATTCCTTTTGTAGTTGAACCTTGATTGCTGTTGGCAGGTCAATGTGAGGGACTTACCTAGGTCAGTCAGCTGCAAGGACTTTCTGTGACCACTGACCACCAACCTTCATCCTCTGTGGAGGATCAGCTGTGCAGGGTCAGGGTGGTGGTGCTATGATGTGGTCTGTAGCTGTCCACTGGGTACACAGAATGGTGCAGGCCAAGGTCAGCCCCCACCTGTTTTCTGCCCAGGGCCACCATATCTGAGCTATAAAGCAATCTGAGATGGCTCCTACTTGTGCCGTACTTGGAGATTTCTAGGTGAAGCCAAGCTGTGAATCTAGGCTGCTGTTTCTAGTGCCCAGTGTGGGGTTCACTAAGGCCAGCTGTTACTTATTTGATAAGATTTAGGAAGTTGTGAAGCATCAGCCAAAACAAGCCATTCATATGGAAAAGCATATTGGGTAGGCCCATAAATTGTGTAGGGCAGAATCTCTGGGGATCTCCAAGGTGGGTCAAACAGTATTAGCCAGGCTGATGAATTCAGATATGGCACCAGCTTGCTGGCTCTGTTGGAGGGGGGGTTTAGAAAAGAGACAATACTCTCCGCTTGCCTTGAGGCCAGACACTTCAGTTTCTCTCTGTATTCCACTGGTGTCTTTCAAATTGCCAACCTGGTGCTGGAACTCAGAGGGAGTAAATCTGTGTAGGTGAGTCCATGTGTGAGTTCTCTAAGAGGAACTGCTTGGGGCTCTACCAGTTTCTTCCACAAGCTTAATTCCTGCTATTTCTTTCTTTCTTTTTTTGCATCCAGAAGTTATGGGGACTTATCTTCTAGGCACTGTAACCCTGGGCTGGAGGTCTTGTAAGGGGCTGGGACTTCTTGCTCCTGAGTATATCTCCCAAATTTTTATCCACCACATGTGTGTTAAGGACTAGTCCATTCCACATGTGTGCCCTTCCTGCCAGTCTGGATTGGTGTGGTTTCTTTAATGATACAGTTGTCAGACTTCCATTCAACTTGATTTCTGATGTTTCTGAGCGATGGTTGTTCTATATCTTGTAATTTTAATGTGGCTGTGTGAAGTGGCAATCCATGTCTGCCTATGCTGCTATCTTGTCTGGAAGTCCTAGTTGTAATTTTGATGTGGTTGTATGAGGGGATGAGACCTGTTTATCTCTGCCTCCATCTTGCCCGGAAGTCCTAATCAACATTCTGAATGGGTTTAAATAAGTGGTCACACCTCTAGGGCTTTCTAACAATCACACTTTATCCCTTTGCTTATACTCAACTTTCTACAGTCATCCCCAAAGACTCTTATCAGAAGGACCTCATTTTTTCCTTGCCTTATCCTGCTGGGGATCCCTAATTACACTGGAGTTTCTTATTCATATTTGTTTTCTTATTCCCTGTCTCATATCAATTATGTTTTATAGGCACACCACTTTAACTTTCCAGTATATATTATGGGACTCATCATAACAATCCTGAGATAAAAACTGTTATTATGTCTACTTTGTAGGTGGTAGTGGCAGATATGGGATTGAAAACTTAGGGTTTCAACCAGTGTAGTATGTTAGTCTCAGCTGTAGAAACTGGTTTCAGCACTGTGAATCTTGCTGGTGAACTGGAGCATGAGAGTCTGACATTTCTCAGTGACTGTTAGTAGCAAAACCAAGCCATGAGCAACCAGGATTATTCCTGAACTGAAATTGCTACTCACAGTTCTGAGAATTATAAAATCTTATACAATTTGGACCTTGTCTTTGCATTCCCATTTTTTCAAATATCTTTGGTACTGAACTATACTAAATCTATTATTATTCTTTAGGCTCATCTGATATACTGTCTGTTAGATACATGGTCCTTCACATAGCAGGAGGTTGGGTGGAAGATATGGAGAGGGAGCTCAGCAGAAATGTGAAGACCTTAATGTTTTATTTCACTTTTGGTTGCCTTCATGTATTATAGAAAAATTCACATATTCAAATTTCAGTGACAATCTAGGAAGAAGATGATTTTCTTTACTATCTTAAAAATCTTATATGGATTTTATGTAATTGGAGAGCTGCCTTTCTAGGACACAAGTAAAGAATTTGTTCCATTTGTATATATTATTTTAATTTTTAGTAAATCTGGATATTGTAAGAATCATCTTTAATTTCAAAATCTGCCTTGAGGACTTCCAGCCAAGATGGAGGTATAGGTAGGTATATGCCTCCTCATGAAACCAAACAAAGGATAACAGCTAATTTAAAAACAAAAATAAGCAGAACTGCCAGGAAATTGAAATGTATGGAAGTCCAATAACCAAGTAGTTAAAGAAGAAACATTTGTCCAGAATGGTAGGAGGGAAGGAGAAGGCCAGTCAGAATGGAAAGAACTCCTGGCAAGGTGGTGGCTGGAAGACTGAGGCAGGTGAGGCAGTGGCAGTCAGACCAGGTTGTCCCACATGTGCATGTGAATAAACCAGGAGGAACTACTGGGGAGTGAGATGTACTGCACAACCCATGGTTCAAGGACAGGAAAAGAAAGTCTCCAAGCCTCTAACTGAAAACATCTGTGGAAGTTTTGGTGGTGGAAAAAACCCCTAACCTCATTGGAGAGTTTGTTGGAGTGACCCACAGGGTCCTAGAATGTACACAAAGCCACCCACCAGGGAATCAGCACCAGAAGGATCCAGTTTGCTTGTGGGTAGCTGGGGAAGTGACTGAAAGCTGCTGAGAGCCAGCAAGTGGCACTGTTTCCTCCATGACCCCTCCATCATACACAGTGCCACAACATGTGAGGTGCCTCATCCTGGTGAATACCTAGGGCTCCACCCCTTACTATGTAATGGGTGTGCCAAGACAAAGAAATATCATCCAAATGAAAGAACAGATCAAAGCTTTAGAATAAAGCTTCAGAAAAAAAACTAAGCAATGAAGAGATAACCAACCTATCAGATGTACAGTTTAAAACACTGGTAATCAGGATGCTCACAGAAATGGTTGAGTATGGTCACAAAACAGAGGAAAAAGTGAAGGCTATGCAAAGTGAAATAAAAGAATACATACAAGGAATGTACAGTGATGGGACAGAAACTGGGACTCAAATCAATGGTTTGGACCAGAAGGAAGAAAGAAACATTCAACCAAAATAGCATTAAGAAACAAGAATTCAGAAAAATGAGGAGAGACTGAGGAACCTCCAGGATAACTTCGAATGTTCCAACATCCGAATCACAGGGGTACCAGAAGGAGAAGAGGAAGAGCGACACGTGGAAAACTTATTTGAACAAATAATAAAGAAAAACTTCCCTATTCTGGTTAAGAAAATAGACTTTGAGGAAGTCCAGGATGCTCAGAGAGTCCCAAAGAAGTTGGACCCAAGGAGGAACACACCAAGGCACATCATAATTATATTACGCAAAATTAGGAATAAGGAGAGAATCTTAAAAGCAGCAAGAGAAAAGGAGACAATTACCCACAAAGGACTTACCAGAAGACTGTCAGCTGATTTCTCAAAAGAAACCTTCCAGGCAGGAAGGGACTGCAAAAAGGTATTCCAAGTCATAAAAGGCAAAGATCTACATGCAAGATTACTCTATCCAGCAAAGCTATCATTTAGAATGGAAGGTCAGATAAAGTCCATCCCAGACAAGGTCAAGTTAAAGGAGTTCATCATCACCATGCCCTTATTATATGAAATGTTAAAGGGACTTATTTAAGAAAAAGAAGATAAAAAATATGAACAGTAAAATGACAACAAATTCACAACTATCAACAACTGTACCTAAAAAACAAAAACAACTAGAGCAGGAGCAGAATCACAGAAATGGAGATCACAAGAAAGGTTATCAGTGGGGAGGAAGAGGTGTAAAAATGGGGGGAAAATACAGGGAATAAGTAGCATAAATGGTAGGTACAAAATAGATGGGGGGAGGTCAAGAATAGTATGGGAAATGGAGAAACCAAAGAACTTATATGTATGACCCATAGATATGAACTAAGGTGGGGGATTGCTGGTAGGAAGTGGGGTGCAGGACAGAGGGGAATAAAGCAGAGAAAAGAAACAGGACAACTGTAATAGCATAATCAATAAAATATATTAAAAAATAAAATCTGTTTTGAAGGAGTTTCACGTACTGAAGGAGGCAAGTCGATGAGGAATACAGTGACTATATCCTTTAGTAAAATATTAGCTTCTGTAGCAAGACTTCTTTGTTTTATTTTGCTTTGGGTGTGTAAAGCTGTGTAGTAGGTGTTTTTAGATGTAAAAATATCATAGAGGAATATTTTATTGGCTTTGGGGAGAGTAAGATAGAAAGTTTGGAACTTGGAATGGTCCCTGTGAGTCTGAGTCCTACAGTAATGATAATCAGATAACTTGTTTTCACATTGGCTAGAGAGAAGTCAGATGGACTGTGCAGAAGTTTTCTCTGACGTTAGTATCTTAATAAAAAAATAAGCTAATGAGACAATCTGGGTGCCACCAAACTATTATTTTATCCTAAATAAATGAAGAAAGTGCAATCAAATAGGACTGGCACTGCAATCTCCAGCTGTACATATGATCTTATTTCTCTGGTTCATGTTCTGATTATATTAAGTCAAACTCCCTAGAAGGTACCTTTGTGTTTCCCCTACATTTAATGAGTATGCTTGGCTGTACTTGTTGAAGGAAGGCTAAGGGTAGAAATAAATTACTTTGAATGCCAGTTATGGCGATCTATCATTATTATCTATCACAGGCTCTATGATCTGCTGGTTTGCCAAATATGAAAAAAAAGTGATTGCTGCACAGTTCCTAATGGAAAAAATTAAGTTCTCCTCAAATCAGCAACATTTTAATCTGTATCATGAAATTTTGGGGTGGAGATGTGCTACTTTAAATTCTGTGCATTTAGTTGGCTTTTGAGGAGAGAAAAGGCAACTAAGAATTTTCTTTCTTTTTTTTTGCCTTTTTAAAATTGTTGTTTAAGTACAGTTGTCTCTATTTGCCTGCCACCACTTTCCTACACCCCACCCACCTCCACCTCCCACCCTTAGTCCTCCCCCGCTTTGGCTTTGTCCATGGGTCCTTTATACATGTTCTTGATGACACTTCCCCCCCATTATCTCCTTCCCCATCCCCTCTGGTTACTGTAAGTTTGTTCTTTATTTCAATGTCTGTGATTATATTTGCTTGCTTGTTTGTTTTATTATGTTCTACTTATAGGTGAGATCGTATGGTATTTGTCTTTCATCATCTGACATTTCACCTAGCATAATGCTCTCCAGTTCCATCCATCCTGCTGTGAAAGGTAGTAGCTCCTTCTTTCTTTTTGCTGTGTAGCATTCCATTGTGTAAATGTACCATAGTTTTCTGATCTAGTCATTTAGTGATGGGCACTTAGGTTGCTTCTAGCACTTGGCTATTATAAATTGTGGCAACCAGGAATTTTCCCATTTCGTAGCTGAGTTCTCAGAAATATCACTTAATCTGAAGTCTCACTGTGGCTGTCTCTGTTCTCTCTTTTACCACTGCAAGTACACAGTTTTGGGAATTCGCAATGTATGCTTATACCTTGATTAAAGAATTTTCTGGAAAGGAAGCTCTATCACAACAGCAGTGTTAAAAAGAATAAACCTCAATTCTATGTGAATTGTGCAATGCTAGTTTGAGTCTGTGCCATTTTGAGGAACTCAATAGCCTCAGTCTCCAAGTCCTTCTGTCTACTTGACAGTGACAATCTCTGTGAGCTTGGACTTCAGTATCCTCTGCCACTCAGGCTTTCTCACCTACCTCAGCACCTTCCTTTCCCCCATCCAAAGCTGGGGAAGATCTGAGATCAATCAATCATTTATGTTTGTTTCCTATATTTTTATTATACTGCTATCTCAACCAGGCATTTATATGTTAAGCCTTTTCTTTTCTACTTAGGAGCATACTCTGCCTCCTGTTTTAACCAAGATTCTGACATAGAAGTGTGCTTAGGGAACTCATTATATTCATTAATAAAAGTAATACTCTTCTACCACAGTAGACTATCAAATTATGTAATCATTGATGTCCTTAGCAAAATAATGCCAATGCATATTGGCTTCCTAGTTATGGACATAATCACTACAAATAAAAAAATAGAAACTATTTTGTGAGATTGATTTGCTTTAAATTTTTTAATGATCATGTAATTCATAACCCGTATACTCCATAAACCAGCATATTGTCTTTCTATGTCCTCCAATACTTTTTGTGCATCTGTTTAAAATTTCTAATTGCCAGACATTCATTTATTCATCCATTCAGTTATTTATTCATTCATGCTACTGTATGCCAGCAACTGAATAGCGTGGGCAAAAGGGCTGTGATTGCAACCCAGGCCATTTCTACTGGAAACTCACTAGCTTGCTAGAGGGTTAGCTCTGGGTCCATGTATTTTCTTTCTAGTACTGCTCTAACACATGATCACAGACTTAGTGTGCTAAACATACACACTTACTATCTTACAGTTTTGTAGTTCAGAAGTCCAGCATGGGTGTTACCAGGCTAAGATGAAGGAATTGGTGGGCTGCGTTCCTTCTAGAGGCTCTAGGGGAGACACATTTCCTTGCTTTTCCAGCTTTGAGAGACTGCATTCCTCAGTTCATGTCCCTTCCTCCATCTTCAAAGCCAGCAATGGCAGGTTGAGTCCTTCTTATGTTGTATCTTTCTGATGCTTCTTCTCTCATTGTATACATGTCTCTTTAAGCACAGCTAGGAAAGTTTCTCCACTTTTGAGGACTCATAGGATTAGATTGAGCCCATCCAGAAAACTCAAAATAATCTCATCTCAAAGTCTTTAACCTCAGTGACATTTTTCCCATATTAGGTAATGTGTTCACAGGTTCTGAGGTATAGGGTACAGGTATCTTTGGGGTCATTATTCTGCCTACCACAGTAGGGTATGGGGAGGCTACTCAACCCTTATAGTCTTTTCATGCACATTATAAATAAAGAAAAGTGCTATTTATGAAAGCACTCTCGTTATTTAATAAATACAATCTAAAGCTACATTCTTTGCTAATTTACTGCGGGACATGCTAAGAGAGCTGTTAGGTGCAGTATTTGGCTCCAGGAGGGCAGAGAGCTTTGCCATTACTACAACAGAAATGTACTGAGAGGCTAAACTATTAATAACAAAAGATTCAGTAAACGGAGAATAAAACAATATCCACAGGCCTGCCAATTTCCAGGAAAATCTAGGCCAATGTTCCATGTTGTATTTTTCTTCTTACAAGAAAAGACAAAACCCAAACAGTTTAACCAAATACAGAGAATTTCACATGAACAAAGACATGTCCATTTTTCTGGTACACACACACACACACACACACTTTTTCTTTTTCTAAATAATTTTGTTTCTGGGTGAATTTGGTCAAAATGGAGGATACTGAAATGCTTCAATTTCTTGGAACAAACCAAATGACAATATTTATTAGTTTCCTAGTTGGTAGACAAAAAAAATCTCTGAAACAGCATCCCGTGTTCTGCCAAGTGACAGGATTGCCTGTACAGAGATGACTATGCTAGAATGTGGATGATGCTTTGGCCCTGAGAAAGGGACAGGTGACAGACCTGCAGTGTCTTGCATGTGACGGGGGGGTCAAGCTTAACACTGGGCCATCATTTTATTGTTGTTGTTGTCGTCGTCGTTTCAAATGTAGTTTTGGAACAAGCCCTTGCATTTTTCTGTGTGTAGACAAGGATAGGAGTGGAGGGACAGGGAAAATAAAAGAGAAGATTGAAGGATGAACATGGGTGAGAAGGAAGGGAAAAACTAGTGGATTCTTGCAAAAACACTTGATGAGCAGTCATTTAGGATGAGAGAAAAAGTCTAATTTAGGGTTTCATTTTTTTCAGTGAATAATTACCATCCATTATGGAGTGACAAGAACTGTGTTAAGCATGTCACTTGTTTGGCTTAATTGTCTACATTAATTGAGGTAGGTATTATGATCCCCATTTTACAGAGGAGGAAATTGAGAGACTGAAGTTAAGCAGCTTGCTGGAGGTCACACAGCTCTGGGAGCCAGGATTTTACAGTCTATTTGGTTTGTTTATTGCCCCTCTCACCCCTAGAATGGCTTGGATTGGGTGGGGGAGATGACAGCTGTCCCTGTTATCAGTAAGTGCCTGCTGTCTGGCTGGCCTCCCAGGGTTGTCCTCAGGGCTGGTGCTCTCCTAAAGCTGCCCTGATGTGGCCACGTGTGATGATTGCTGTCTCCACAGTGGACTATTGGTGCATCTCAGTGTTTGGGTGTGAGCAAAGTGAACACTTGTGGGTGGCAAGCTGGAGGAGAACCTTCCCTATCTGTTTCACTTAGGAGGCTGGGGCCCTCACCACCTGAACATCGACTGGGAAAGTTTGGGCATAACAGGGGAGTGAGGACCAGCAGAGGCTGAGCAGGCGTGATGGTGCTGCCTTCATGCCAGGTCCCCAAGCTGACTCTGCATCCCAGTAAGTGCAAAGGGCATGTCCTAAGAAAGACTCTGAGGCTCATCCCCTCCCCACAGTGGGATGACTTACTTGGTGTTGGTTGCACTCTGCTCCCTGCACTTATGGGGAGTAAATAGCAAGCTCAGTGCTTCAAATGATGTAGTCTCTGCTCATGTAGAGACAGCCCCCTTGTATTAAAAATCTACAGGATGGATATGTATGTATTTATTAGGCTCTCCCTCCCTACAATAATAAAAAGTAACTGTGGAATTTAAATAAGCCTGATGTGTTCTGAATTTATTTATTAAGCTAACAAATGTTTATTCATTTATTCAGTGAGTATTCTATGGTATCATTTTGATCCTTTGAGAGACAGCGTTGTTGGCACATAGGAGACATTAGATGAATGTGGGATGAGCCACAAAAAGAAGTAAAAGGCTTCGTTTCCAGTTTTACAAATTTCAAATGCCAGTGGGAGGAAACTGTACATATATGAAATCAAAGAGAAAAATTAGATGTTTAAATAGAGCAAATGTCAGAAGGGACAGAGCATTGTAGGATAGCAGTCCTCAGCAAAAATTTACTGAATGTGAAGTAAACACCAGGAGCCCCTGGAGGGGAATGTAGGAAAAAAATTGAGAGCAAGTGGGAGGGGGACTGTTTGGGCAGAGATTCTGGGAAGATGTGGAGTCTGGCCATGAACATGGCACATCACAGGAAGAACAGAGGAACACCAGGAGGGACTGGGTGGCAGGTTTGAAGTTGGTGGAGTGCTGCTGGGGCAAAGCTAAGGCAGTACAACCTCCTGGGAGGGGCAGCTGAGGAGGAATAGCAGGGGATGTGGTTCAACATAGGACGGGGCTGACTCACTGCGGGCCTAACTACCAGAGGAATGGCTTCTTCTTTTTTTCCTTTACTACAATTGTCCTAATTTTGTTATCCCCTTTATCCTCCTCCTCCCTGCACCCCCCACTGTCCAGCATTCCCCCCCAACTTAGTTCATGTCTATTAGTTATATAACCAATTTGATATGTTATAAGTTCTTTGGCTATAAGTTCTTTGGTTGTAGAAGTTCTTTGGCTTCTCCATTTCCTATACTATTCTTAATCTCCCCCAGTTATTTTGTGCCTACCTATTATGCTTCTTATTCCCTGTATCTTTCCCCCCATTCTCTCCCCTCCCCCTCCCCACTGGTAACCCTCCATGTGATCTGCATTCCTGTGATTCTGTTCCTGTTCTAGTTCTTTGATTAGTTTATTTTTGTTTTTTAGGTTCAGTTGTTAATAGTTGTGAGTTGTCATTTTAGCATTCATAGTTTTGATCATCTTCTATTTCTTAGATAACTCCCTTTAACATTTTATATAATAAGGGCTTGGTGATGATGCACTCCTTTAACTTGACCTTATCTGGGAAGCACTTTATCTGCCCCTCCATTCTAAATAATAGTTTTTCTAGATAGAATAATCTTGGATATAAGTCCTTGTCTTTCATGGCTTCAAATATTTCTTTCCAGTCCCTTCTTACCCGTAAGGTTTTGTTGAGAAATCAGCTGATAGCCTTATGGGAACTCCATGGAAGATAACTGTCTCCTTTTCTCTTGCTTTTAAGAGTCTCTCCTTATCTTTAATCCTGGGGAACTTAATTATGATGTGTTTTGGTGTGTTCCTGCTTGGGTCCAATTTCTTTGGGATTCTTTGGGCTTCCTGGACTTCCTGGAAGTCTATTTCCTTTGCCAGATTGGGGAAGTTCTCCTTTATTATTTGTTCAAATAAGTTTTCAATTTCTTGCTCATCTTCTCCACCTTCTGGTACCACTATGACTTAGATGTTGGAGCATTTAAAGTTGTCCCAGAGCTTTCTCAGCCTCTCCTCATTTTTCCGAATTCTTGTTTCTTCATTCTGTTCTGGTTGGATGTTTCTTTCCTCATTTTGTTTCAAACCCCTGGTTTGAGTCCCTGTTTCCTTCCCTTCACTTTTGGTTCCCTGTGTATTTTCCTTTATTTCACGTTGTGTAGCCTTCATTTCTTCCTTCATTTTGTCACTGAGCTCAACCAATTCTGTGAGCATCCTGATTACCAGTGTTTTGAACTCTGCATCAGAAGATAGGTTGGCTATCTTCTTGTTGCTTAGTTCTTTTTCTGAAGCTTTGATTTGTTCTTTCATTTGGACCATGTTTCTTTGTCTTGGAGCACCCATTATGTTGTAAGGGGTGGTGAACAGCTCCTTGATCTGAATAGTATTGGGAAGATACTGGTTCATTAAGACACTCAGTACATACTTGTTGAACTGGATTGAAGACAAAGTTTGAAGCCACATAAGGAATGAATCAAAAAGGGTTTAAAATCTATAGTTCTTATTGGCAAATATGACTCAGCTGTTATTGCCACTATTCAGAGGTAGATTTTTACCAGATTAGGGTTGTGGGGGAGGTATAACATAAGAGCTAACTCTAAAAAAGTGATTCTCTGCTAAAGGGCTTTGCCTTCCTCCCCCTTTTTTTGGGGGGGGGGTGATAAGGGAGACCAGGTGCAATAGGAAAATAATGAACTTCGTGGTTCCAGAGTTCTCTGACTCAACCATGGGCTTGTGTGGGGGCCGCATGTGTGGCTTTCATGAGCTGTGTTTTGTCAGTCTCACGGAACAAGGGGCAAATGAACAGGCTGTCAGAGCCAGTCCAAGATGGGATGGAAGCCGGCACATCTCCTCTGGTGCAGGGAAGCTTTTGTTCTCAGAAACGCTGGGCCCTGCGTCTATTTTATCTGGTAAACCCCTAAGCCAAGTTATTATAGGCGTCCTGTGAGGAAGCCACTCTAAAGGCCTGTGTGGGGCCCATTAGCGCCTCAGCAGCAGTTCCCAGTGTGCCTGGGCACAGCAAGACATCATTTCAGTGACTCTGGTCTGTATCTGCAGAGTGAGAGCCATTTTAATCCTGATTTTGCCTCCTCATGCTTCACTGTATTTAAAGCTGGGTGTTTTTCTGCCATTATTTGGTGATTTTCTTGCAAGGAAGCCATTTTATGAAAAATGCCTGATTATTGCTGCCAGGAAAATAATATCCAACAATTTTCTTTGAATGACATAAGTCTTAAAAGTTAGTGTTATTCAGACAAATGCAAATAATTTCAACAATTACTCTGCATTTAATCAGCACAAAACCGAGGCCTCCCCAGGTCCCTTCTCTCACACAATATGCAATAATGGAGTGTTTTAGCGAAGTAAACCATGAACAGAGTCTTTGGGGGAAGGTATTTACCCTTTTCCAGCATGTCTTCTGAGAAGTCTGATCCATTTCAGCAGAAACCAGTTAACTATTAGAATAACCCTGGGCAAATATTTATGCTGTTTGGTACCAACAGCCTATCAAGGGACATCACACATTCCTTCTAAGTGGTGAGGCTGAGAGAATCAAATGTTGTGATGTGATGAATTCCTAAGCAGGAGAGTTGAGCACAGAGGTGGGCTGCATTAGGGGGTCTCTGGCACTGGGGGCTGAATTCCCCCTTTTTAAAGATGAAAAGTGCAACCATCAATGAAAACCTTTAAGTGGGAGAGCAGGTCTCACCCAACTCAGGAGTGGGTTGTGCCTTGCTCTCTGAGGGTGTTTGGTACCTCTGAGAGTGGATACTGTGTTCAATGGGCATGGGGCATGGAAGTGCTCAGCAGCTCCCTGAAAGGGCTAAATGAATGTTTCTGACCTGTATCCTGGAGATGAAATCCAAACCTTCCCAGATGCTTGGCTCAGCCTCTCACTAACATTTGCAGACAGTAATCACAGATAAGAATGAAAATCCAGGCCATATCTTCCCACCCTGGACAGCAGCAGCCAGAAACTCTCTACTCAAAGCCTAGGAAGATATTGCCATCATACAATTTTTATCCAAAGAAGAACTTCCAAACCTCATTTATAAAGAAGGCTGATAGGAGGCTGCTTTTCCACCTATGTTATCTTGGAGGAAATGGTAATCTTTGCTGGGTGTTTGGTACCATGAGATTTTTGAATTTCTGAAATGAGGATCTTAGAGTTCCTCTGCCTTCTGGAGAGGAGGTTCTGTTTGCAACCTTTATGGAGCATGTACTAAGGCCAGGCATCATGACTAGCAGTTTCCATAGGTAACTCTTCCCAGGTATGGGCCATGTGTGTAGTTGTCTTGAATGGAAGAGACTGTTTCTGGCTCGTATGTCCTGGTATAAGGGCAGAGTATCTTTGGATGGGATTGTAACACCCAGTAATCACTGTAGGTGAGGCTAAATGGGGCTCTGGATTGCTGTGTGCACACTATCCTCTGTGTAGTAGGTATAAAGACAGCTTCATTCTCAGCAAACTCTATAGTTTTCTAGCACCCTCCCCTTGCTTTTTGTAGATTTTCCCCCCAAGTCTTATCCGTAGACCACTTTCATTAGAATCACCTACTTGTCAAATATACACCTATTGACTTGGAAGCTCTGGGAGCAGGCCTGGGAGTCTGTATTTGTAGCAAGTACTCAAGATAACTTTTATAGACACTAAAGTTTGAGAACCAGTGGTTTAAAAGATAACATTTTTATTTCTTGGCCTGAGGTATGCGTCCTTTCACCTTGGTTCCAGCCCATCTTTCCAGCCCCCTGTCCTGGGCTCAGAACCTCTCAGGGTCTCCTCCCACCACTGTGTGCTCTTGCTCCTGCTCCTGCTCTTGCTTCCACCTTTCTCCATTCTCTACCGACCAGGTCCTATACATCCTCAAAGACCCTGCTCAATGTCAGTGTCCTTGTGCAGCCCTCCCTGAGTCTGGCAGTAAGAGTTTCTCTTTCTGTCCTGTCTTCCTAGATGGCTCTCTCAGGCTTTGAGCACTGTGGGGCAGAACCTAGATATTGGCATATTGGACATAGGCATCAAATCTCATCATGTGGGGACCTACTGGCTCCACTTGTAGGAGTATGCTGGAAATATTGGTAATTATTAACTTTTTGCAGCCCCCCCAACTGCTCTGTTAGTTTGCTGCTCATTCCACCTGGAAATTCTGAAGAAATTAAGTTTCTGAGGAAAAGGACATGATGAGACCTGAGCTGGGAAGGACCCAGGGAATAGAGGAGTTCCATAGAAGGGAGACATTTACACGACCAACTTCCCTCCCTCCTGTTGAATCCCTCCCTCTCTCCCCCTTCCTTCCATTTGTCGAGAGCAGTAATAAGAACTGTTCTTGAGTAGTAAGGGCACTGAGAGGAAACACTAAGTGAGTGCTAAATGAACAGATTAGAACCATAAGGACAGCATATAATCGTAAATGCAAAAATCTTAGCACAGTATCAGATTACAAAAGGGACATGGTCTTACGTTCTCTTGAACTAAGGGGACGGTACACATGTTCTGTGTCTCATCACACCTCAAGCATGATGGCTTGTGATGTGAGAGGTTTATTGCTTCATAAATGTCTCAAATCAATCCCATATAGCAATTTTATTACTGGTTTCACCTAGAACAAAAGTCTTCATGAGTGTCCAAGGATGTACCGGAAGGGATCCCTATACCATTGAAATTGCAAAATTTGGCATAAACTTATATACATTTTCCTGATAAAAATTTCCATGGTTTTCATGTGTTTTAAAAGGGTCTACAAGTGTGAGAATTAAGAAGCATGGCTCCAGAACTCCCCAACAGTGAAGCCCCATTCTTTAGCTGCCATGAGAAAGGGCTTCCGATCAGCTTCTGGGTTCAAATTATGTCTTTGCTCATTTATTCACTGTGTGACCTTGGGTGGGCTACCTATCTTCTCTGAGCCTTAGTTTCCTCAACTTCAAAATGAGTTGGTAACTTTACCCACTTCACAGAATAATTGTGAAGGTTAAGTGAGTTAATGCATGCGAGGTGTTTATAAGAATGCCTGTGAGCTAGTCAGCATTTGATAAATATTAACTGTGTTCATGTGACTGTTGTCACATAAACTGTGACAACAGTTGTTATGACTGTTGTTTTCATTATTATCACCTAGTGATTCTGGGGTAGGCCTTCCTACATTTACTCTCCTTGCAAATCTCTACTTTCTTTACCCTTCCAGCTCATTGCCCTATCATTTTCTCTGTAAACTTAGGGACAGAGTGACTCCTGCCTCTTGCATTGAAATATATGTGATGTGCTTCTATGAACAAGATTGGTTAGTAAACAGTAATATTCAGATTTATTACTATTTTTTTACTGCTAATCAATGATGCCATGAATTCTTCAGAGATGTGCTCTGCATAAATGATATCTTGCATAATTTTGCATTTTCTGCATAATTCTATTTTTGTGCACAACAATATGTCAGTTCATTTTCCCCCTTTCTATGCTCTGGAAAGAAAGTTCATCTGAAATGGCTGGCAGTCTCACAAGTGTTTGCTCATTAACATTACATCTTGGAAATATTCCCCTGAGGTATGCTAATAGGCAGCAAGCAAAACAACAATAAAGAAAATCAAGGGGGAAAAATACATGACTGCAAAACAGATTTGTAGCTTTCCATGCTTCCTAGCCACTCGGCTGCTCAGCCTCCGAGCTGTTAATTGTGTGTAATTATGAAGTGCTGAGCTGTGAACGGTCTGACTTGAAGCTGGAAACACAAAATGAGGCTATATTCAAATGGTGCATCGATCTGTGAAGAGTGATATGCTGTTTACACTCTTCATAAGTTGTTTCCCCCATAGTTTTATGATTCTTCAGATAATATTTTGGTTTTGGAGAAACTTGAAAAGAATGGTACAGATGAGAGTATCTTCCACATCAGGAGTTTAGGGAACTGAATAAAAATAAAAATTGTTTATCAGCTTATCCTTCAAGATAGAGAAGTTCCATTTCAATAATTTGGACATACATATTACCATGAATATTATGCAAACACTTTTTAAAGCAAAGAAGGAGGGTGCTTGGGAGCTGTAAGAAGAACCAGGACAGAACCAATAGTCTCAGCCTGAGAGACTAGGTAGTCTCAGAGGAGAAGAAGGCATTTCGAGTTGTCCTTTAAACCCAACTTGAAAAGCTTCTGTGGTATGGAAATTTTGAAAACCGTCATAATGGCTTCTCTTGATCTGTAGGTAACCTTGAAAGTAATTTAGAGCAAGTGGGAAGAGTCTGGAAAAATGAAAATTGCTTTGAGTTTCATTTAGCTATTGTTTGTTGTACTTTCTAGGCCCTGAGAAAAGTATTTTTTAGACTGAAAATACTGCAGAACCTTTCTAAGCATAAAATGACTATACAGACTCTAGAGTCTCTAGGAGACCCTGTACTTTTTGTGTTTTTAACAAGTGTTGAGGTATTGGGTTCCCTAGTCAGAAGTTCAAGCTTTACTACTTGTAACTACATAGTAACCTTCAGTTGCCTCGATCTGTAAAAGGGGTATGATAATAACATGCTTTCTACCTCACTGACATGTTCAGAGGATCAAACAAGATACTGCCTGTGAAAGTGACTGGTAACTTTTGCTGTTCCATAATTATTCCTTAATACTACAGACTGATTGCCCCTTCTCAGCTGTGTAAATTTTCATCTTGCTGATGTAACAACCGACTTTTTTGTGTGTGCCAGAAATTGTGTTAGACACAGCATATATAGTCTAAATCAACTTTTGGTATGATTCTATGAGACAGTGGCCATGATTTCTCTTCTTTACAAATGAGGAATTTGAGGGCCAGCAAATTAAGTTATTAAGATCATACAGCTAGAAATGGGGGATAGGGTGGGGTAGAGCTCAAGTCTCTATCTGTGTTGATCAGTTAACAAATGATGCATGCTTAACAGAAATAATAGTGTTTCCAATTCGATAGATACCTACCATAGTTCTGACCAAGACTATCTTTGGTTTGTTTGTTTGTTTGTTTATGTAAAACAGGATACATACCACACACTTTTGCAAACAAGAGGTATTAGCATTGTGATTCTCAGGAAGTTTGTGAGATAGTCAGATTCCTGGGCTTAGTCCTCTGTGAGTGTAAGAAGGTGTGAGGAGGGGCCTTAGGATCTGCCTGTTGAGTAAGTTCTCTCAGGAATTCTCTCGGGGTGTAGGTTTAACTAGATGGCCAGGCCACAGGGAGGAAGCCTTGAGGGGCTGGTTGTTGGAGATTCTTGGGAGCATATTTTTGTTCCTTTGCACAATGCCTTTTATTATTTCCACACAGTTCTTTCAATTAAATAATAGGTGATGAGTCTCCTTAAGACAGGATAGGCTGATTCAGGTGTGGCTAATACCAACAGGCATTAAAAAAAAATCAAACCTCTCCTAGTTTCCTTTTCTGTCAGCCTTGCAGGAAAGTGATAATTGCCACAGAACAAAAGTTGAATAATCAAAAATTAGGACCTGTTTAAGTTTTTAAGCTCTAAAAATATGTTAAAGGATTTCTGGCAGCTTTAAGAATCATTTACTAGGCTTTATAATAAAGAAAATTATTAGGGAGATTTTTGAAAGTTCTTTTATGGGCAAAAGACAAAAAATGAAATATGTATGGAAACATCTTCAACCCCAATAATAATCAAATAAATATAAATTAAAATAATATATTAATAAATTGGTGAATATTTTGAAAAGTGTCAATTTAGAGTATAGGCAAAAAGAGTCTAATCACTATTTAAAATGTTTTATATTGACTAAGTTAATCTGCACAGTGATCTTATTAATCACATGCTACTGTTATACCCATTTGACAGACGAGGAAGCCAGGCACGCTGAAGAGCTTGCATTTGAATATAGGCAGTCTGGCTCAGATTTATACTTACACTGTTACACTGTGTTGCTTGAAATAAAATCAAATGGATTGTGTGGAACGTGTAGTACCTGCATTCTCAGTGGGGGTAAAAACCAGTTCTTGAGGGGAAGCAAAAATATTCGTACCTTTAGGGTATAAAGCACAGGTATTCATGTAGTACATAAACACATATAGAGTGTACTTGTAGTATTAAAAATTAATGGGGGTAGATACAGCATCACAACCCAGCGACCTGGGCAGCCCCACCCTGGTAAACACCTAAGGCTCTGCTCCTCATAATTAACGGGCGCGAACAGACCAAAAATGGCTTAAGAAGATCTCAAAGCCCCAGAGCCCATAAGTCTAAGTGATGAAGAAATAGCCAAACTTTCAGTTGCACAGTTCAAAACACTGGTGATTGGGATACTCACAGAACTGGTTGATTATAGTCACAAATTAGAGGAACATATGAAGGCTAAACTAATTGAAATGAAGGGAAATGCACAGGAAACCAATAGTGATGGAAAGGAAACTGGGACTCAAATCAAGGGAGTGGACCAGAAGGAAGAAAAAAATGACCAAACATAAAAATATGAAGAAACAAGAATTCAAAAAAATAAGGAGAGGCTTAGGAACCTCCAGGACATCTTTAAACACTCCAACATCTGAATTACAGGGGTACCAGAAGGGAGAAAGGAACAGCCACCAGTGGAAAACTTATTTGAACAAATAATAAAGGAGATTTTCCCCAATCTGGCAAAGGCAATAGACTTCCAGGAAATCTGGGAAGCTCAGAGAGTCCCAAAGAAGTTGGACCCAAGAAGAGACACACCAAGGCACATCATCATTACACTAGCCAAGATTAAAATGAAAGAGAGAATCCTAGAAGCAGCAAGAGATAAGGGGACAGTCACCTACAAAGGAGTTCCCATCAGACTGTCAGCGGATTTCTCAAAAGAGACCCTACAGGCAAGAAGGGGCTGGAAAGAGGTATTCCAAGCCATGAAATCCAAAGACCTACAACCAAGATTACTCTATCCAGCAAACCTTTCATTTAGAATGGAAGGACAGATAAAGCGCTTCTCAGATAAGACCAAATTCAAGGAGTTCATCATCACCAAGCCCTTATTAAATGAAAGGTTAAAGGGACTTGCCTAAGAAAAAGAAGATAAAAAAGATGAACAGTGAAAGGACAGCAAACTCACAGTTATTAACAACCACACCTAAAACAAAAGCAAACTAAAAGGACAGCTAAATCAGGAGTGAAAACATAGAAATGAAGATCTCATGGAGGGTTAGCAATAGGGGAGTGGGAGGAGGAGAAGGGGGTAGAAGGTACAGAAAATGAGTAGCACAGACGGTAGGTAGAAAATAGATAGGGGGGGGCAAGAATAGCATGGGAAATATAGAATCTAAAGAACTTGAGACATGTGGTCATAAACTAAAGGGGGGGAATGGTGGGGTAGGGGGTGTGCAGGGTGGAGGGGAATGAAGGGGGGGAATAGAACAACTGTAATGGCATAATCAATAAAATTTAAAAAAATAAAATTTAAAATAAAATAAAATAAAAACCTAAAAAACTTAATGGGGGTAGGCAGTGATTGAAAAAATGTCTAAAAAATCCTCCTTAGGGATGTCAAGAATGAAAAAAACCTTGAGAAACCCCAATCTAGTGCAATGCTAAGCGCATAACAGGCATTTTGTAAGTTCTCCTTCCTCATCCATGCCATTTGGTTTAAGAAGTGAAAGGTGACTGGGTTGATGTGTCTCTCGACCTGACGAAGAGTTTAACACCAACAGGCCAGGAGGTAGATAGCTAATCTGGCCACGTGACTTACACTGAGGCAGGAAGTGAGGTTGGGTGAATGAACTGTTGCTACTCGGATGCTGTTTTGAGTTCACATTAAGCTTAGTTATTAAGTAAAATCTTTAAAAAAATTATGCAAGATTTCAGTGTTACAATCAGTTTGCTATTCAAGAATTGATAAATATTCAAACCTAACAAATACATGAGATAAATAAATTCTGTGGTAAATGTAACTATATCTCTTGGGTCTCAGGAATAAATACAAAACAAGTACAGCTTTATGGAGTTTGGGAAAATAGTACCCCAGACAAATTTCTATGTATATTTGAAGAAGAAATTATTTTACTTACATATAATGCCTGTGTGTATTTATCTATGTATAAAATCTTATCTTTAAAAAATTGAAACTAAGTTAGCACAGTTAAGTACCTCCCACTTTTCTTTTCTGTTTGGTTAATATTGAGACAGTACAGAGGTGACCTGACTCTGACTCCTTGCTTTCAGTAAAATTCCATAGTAGTAATCAACCTAATCACATCCTTAAAAAAAAAAGAACCTACTACGATAACATTCTTTCTTAATATCATGTTCTGTAAAATAATTGTTTTGTCAATGAAATGGTAACTTGAATGTTTGTGCAAGCATTATTTTACAGGCCCTTGGAGTGGTCCACTGACCATGGAAAACATCTTGTCACTACCCCTGGGTCAACTACCACCAGGTGACAGTGGTGGGACAACTGACCTCATCCTCATTCCCAAGCTCTCCATTCACCCCAAGGCTCCTCCTATATAAGCCATTCATGAGGGAAGCTTGACTTCTCTTTTCTGATCAAGAAAAGAAATTCCATTTCAATAATTGGAATGGAATATAATTGGAATTCCATTCCAATAATTGGAAAGAGACCAGAAAAGATCTCTTTCTCTTCTCTTTTCTTGTGCACATGCTCTTTTCAATAAACTCTATCTACTTGATCTTGTACTGAGTTCAGTGTTCATTTCTATGACACTGAGACTCAAGAACCTGGCATTCCGGGACTGATAACACTATTGTTTGAATTATTTCTCTCTCTAGGTAGAGTTACTTACTCTATTTTTGCTTGTCTGGCCACATTAATCCTCTGAATGTTGTACATGATGTGGATAAAATATATGAATATATTTCCTGCTATAACTTAGATGCATTATAGACCATATAAGAACATGTAGAAGACTTTTTCAAGGATGTTTTAAAATGAAACAGGACATGCAGAGATACTCTTTGTTGAAGCAAGTTTTATAGGACTGCCTACTTTACATTTCTTTTGGTTCTGTTAATAGACCTCTTGAGTCAAGCACAAATATCTTAGCCAGGTACCTGTAAAATCTCAGGGTGGCTGATAGGAAGCTGAAAACAGCTATTTGTCAATAAACAGCTTTCTTAGTTAACTTTGTCAGAGGAAGCCTGGACCTCTCTTTATAGCAAATGAGGCTTAACTCAGGGACAAAGGGAGACAGACTTTCTCTAACTCCTTGTTCCTTGAGGGGCTAAGAACCAGGAGGGACCCAAGAAAACCAGTTCTCTTTGCAAAGTGAAATCTAAGTGGATGTAACCATGGATGACATAATTTACTTTTCTCCAATGTCTAGGTAGATATCTGGCAAAGTTAAGAAGTGGAAAAATTTGTTTCTGACTTCTCAGAGTCACACTTTCCCTTGCTTATGAGGTTGTCCACCCTTGTCTTGATCTTCCTAGTCTGACAGCCCTAGAGACCATTCACTTTTCCTTGACCCAGGATTTACTGCTGTTCCAGTAAGAGTGGGAGACAGGAGAAAGGAGAGAATTGAGGTTGGAAACTTTTCAGTGCTAGATCCCACCCTCTAGGGGCTCTGGGTGGGAATTCCGAGACATAAGCCAAATGAAAAACGACTAAGCGTTGAAGAAGACTGTTGGGCCCAGTGTGTCCTTAAGGATTTTGTATGGGATCAGAAGCAGGTTGTGGCTCTTTTTGAACTGGCAAGTGGTGCTACAAGTGAATCTGTCTAATGTTGATGCCAGCAGGGCTGGTTCCGGCACAACAGCAGACAATGGTGGTTTCCATCAACTCCATGTGGCAGATACAGCTTGAGCCTCTCAGGTTTCTGACCACAGGAAACATGATTGATGGATACCCCCAGCAGCTTTCTAGGAAACCCAACCCAACTCTTTTTTAATTAAATTAAAAAAATTTTTTACTATTGTTCAAGTACAATTGTCTCCATTTTCACCTACCATAGCCCCCACCCCACCCAACCCCACATTCCATCCTCAGATCTACCCCCTTTGGCTTTGTCCATGTGTCCCTTATACATGTTCCTTGATAGACCTTCCCCTATGTTCCCCTATTATCCATCTCCCCCCTCACCTCTGGTTACTGTCAGTTTGTTCTTTATTTCAATGTCTCTGGTTCTATTTTGCTTGCTTGTTTGTTTTGTTGATTAGGTTCCACTTATAGGTGACATCCTATGGTATTTGTCTTTCACCACCTGGTTTATTTCACTTAGCATAACACTCTTCAGATCCATCTATGCTCTTTCAAAGGGTAGGAGATCCTTCTTTCTTTCTGCTGTATAGTATTCCATTGTGTAAATGTACCATAGTTTCTTGATCCACTCATTTGCTGATGGGCACTTAGGTTGCTTCCAGCACTTGGCTATTGTAAGTTGTGCTAAAATACCTATGTACCCCAACCTTCTTTTAAAAAAATTATTACTTTTAAATTTATTATTTTCTAGCTTTATTTAGATATAGTTGATATATAACATTGGATGAGTTTAAGGTGTACACATGATTTGTTACTATATATATTGTAAAATGATTACTAGAATAAGGTTAGTTAACATCTTACATAACTTCCTTCTTTTTTAAAAATAATTATTTTTAATGTGTTTATTGAATTTAGAAAGAGGAAAATGGAGGTGGGGGAGTGGAGAGAGAGACAGACAGACATCAATTGGTCATATCCCATACATGGCCCGACTGCGGACCCAACCTATAACTTAGGCATGTACCCTGACTGGGAATCAAAGCCCCAACCTTTGATATACTGTATCACGCTCCAAGCAACAGCCGAACTGGCAAGGGCACTACCTTCTTTTTGTGGTGAGAATATTTAAGGTCTGCTCTCTTAGCAACTTTCAGGTGTATAAGACAGTGTTGTTAACTTTATTTAGCCAAAGCCATGATTCCCCTCAGCTGCTCCAATCCAATGACTAAATGAGGCAGGGACTGTTTAGGGGAGAGGTGGGACATCCGATGTGTAACTTGGCCCAGGGATTCCCTGATGCCCTGTTGGACTCAGAACAGTACTGAAGTCTAAAGCGCTTCCACCCAGTCTTCTTCCTTACTAGGAAGAAGTACCTGCATGCTACTACTGTGAAAGCTCTCCGAGTCTCCTCTGGCTCCCTCCCCATTTTCTCTCACAGGCATTTTCCCTAATAACTTCCGTGCATACAGGGGTGGGCAAAAGTAGGTTTACAGTTGAGAGTATGTGAAATACTGAGTTTATTCTTGTATTATTATTCATTAATTATTGTATTACTTCCCACACAAACTACTTAAAAAATCCTTATATGAAGATATGTTCATTGATTTTAGGGAGAAAGAGAGAGAGAAAGTTAGAAACATTGATGTGAAAGAGAAATCCATCAGTTGCCTCCTACATGCACCCCAACTGGGGAATCAAACATGCACCCTAGGTATGTGCCCTGATTGGGAATTGAACCTGCAACCTTTTGGTGTATGGGACAACGCTGCAACCAGCTGAGCCACCCAGCTGGGCTGTAAATCTACTTTTGCCCACCCCTGTATAACTTAGTGGATGCATATAATAATGTATTTATTTCTTTGGGGCTCCTTTACTGACGAAAATGTATATAAATTCATTTGCATAAAATTGGGTAGAGAATTTTAAGGGTAAACCTTCCAAGCCAAATCATGGATTCTTGTCATGGTCCGTAGGTTGTAAATGTCGCATAAACTCGATTTGCAATAACTCCTCTGTATCCCTTTTGTCTCCTCATAAAGTTCCTTTTTATGATTTTCAACTTGATATTTAGGATAAGTAAATACATTCACATGGTCTTTAGACAAGTGTAAAGTGAAAAGCCTCCGGCTGCCCCTCCATGCCCATAGCTGTCTAGTTCTTCTCACCCCGCTCTCTGCAGAGGGAATAGTGTCTTATGTTTCCCTCAAGTGTTTAAAAATGCATTTGCATAAAATATTCTTTTAAATTATTATTTTAGCAAACTTATTTTGGAATAATTTAAGATTTACATAAAAGTTGCAGAGATGATACAGAGCACTCCTCTATACTCCTTACCCATTTCCCCAATGTTCTTTTACATTAATCTAGTACATTTGTCAAAACTAAGGGGCCAACATTGATGCGAACCATTAACTAAATGCCAGACTTGATTTAGATTTCCCCATAAATACTTTTTCTTTTCTGTTCCAAGATACAATCCAGGACACTACATTACATTTAATGGATTCTTTTTATAAATTTAAAAAATATTTTTATTGTTGTTCAGGTACCGTTGTCTCCATTTTCCTATAACCTCTTTCCCTCGCCCCAGCCACCCCCACCTCCCACCCTTAATTTTCCCCCCCTTGGACTTTGTCCATGGGTCCTTTATACCCGTTCTTTGATGATCCTCCCCCTTCCTTCCGCTGTTATCCTTTCCCTCACCCCTCTGGTTACTGTCAGTATGTTCTTTATTTCACTGTCTCTGGTTCTATTTTGCTTGCTTGTTTGTTTTGTCGATTAGGTTCCACTTATAGGTGAGATCATATGGTGTTTGCCTTTCACTGCCTGGCTTATTTCACTTAGCACAATGCTCTCCAGTTCCATCCATGCTTTGTGAAGAAATAGATTCTTTTTAAACTAAAAGTTAGTGTATTCTACACATGGTTCTGTACCTTGCTGTTCTCAGCTGATACCATATTTCATTGACTTAAACTATGATAGAATACAGTGTGGGGCAAAGTGGGTTTACAGTTGTTTGTATGGAAAAGAATACAATAATTAAGAAGTAGTAGGACAAGAGTAAACTCTGTTTCATGTACTCACAACTCTAAACCCGCTTTTGCCCCGCCCTGTATTTATGCTGTTTTGGCTCCTGCTTCCAAGAGAACATGCCTCATGGCTTCTGACCTCCCAACAAGTCGAATCCCATCTCCTACCTTCTACCTGCTCCCCTTTGCATCCACTCCCTTAACACTCTCAGGAAAGATGACCTGATATCAGTTATTTTGGCTTACTTCTTCCAGTGACATTTGCACGGAAACATCTCTATTTGTGGAATAACAGTCTTTGTTTCTGATAATTAAACTTTACACTCTCAAAAGCTTTCTGGGTGCCTCAGAGACTAGTTGCTGCAGGGGACTGCCTGATACGCTTACAAGCAATGCTGGCCCTGAGATGTGGTGCCCCCTAAAGGACTGCGTGTGGATTTTAAAAGCATGCTCCTTGCAAAACATTTATAGAAGAGAGAAAGTGTTATTGCTCTCTGTGTAGAACCTCAGCCTGCTTATGACCCTGAGTTGGGGGACTTCTCCCATTTTCATCTAGGTATGCGGAATCACCTGGGTGGTAGTAGCCGTAGGTCTTCCATACCCAAAGTTCTCCTCTAATTGTGATCTGCCTTAACCCGGACCCTGTTTGACTCCTGGGTGTTGTTTAGCAAAGTAGTGTGATATCTTCTATAGATAATCATAGGTGATCACAGGTTAATGCAAGCAGAAAGGCAGGGACATCAGTGAGATCTGTACCCTAGTTCCCAGATGACTTCTTTACTAGAAGGCTAATTGAGAAACCTAGGTCCTACTGGCCATGTAATCATGCACTTATGATAAAAATAACAGTTACATCTCTTGAATGCAGATTATATACCATGTACTGTTTAGCTCTTTACCTATGAAGCCTCTCTTAAATCTCCTTATAACCCTGAGAAATGTGGACTGATCTATCATCCCATTTTATAGCTGAGAACCTGAAGCTAATAGAGAATAAATAACATGCTGAGCATCACCAACCTCAGAAATGACTAAGCCAGTATCAAAGCAGGCCATCTAAAGGCTGAACTGAACTGTTTCTACTTCCTGCTATTGAGGACACACATAAATATTGCTGATGCCTGTTTACTCTGAACGTCTTGTCTCCCTGCCTTGCCATTTACAATACAGATCAACACTCTAGACTCAGGAACAGAGAAGGAGCACCAGTGCCAGCAGGACAGCAGTGCCTCCACTTGGGATGAAAGTGTTGAGTATTGATGTGTATCACTCTAGAAATGGCCTTTGCTTGGAGCTAAACCCAAGCAGCACACAAAGCTAAGAGTTCTTCTGATCTATTTGTTATCTATTTTCCTCCCTCCCTCCCTTCATCCTTTATTATCTTCCTTCCTTTTTTTCTTATTTCCTTCTTTTTTTTGTTTTTAATTTTAGAATCTGAAATGCCAATGTCTAGGCCCAGAAGACATCACAGGGCTTCCACTTCTCAGGAACTGGTATGTAGGCTGGATGGAGCCTAAGCCCTCAGGCCCTTGACCTGGGACCACAACTGACTGGTGCACTGGAGAGAGGCTCTGGTTGGGTCTGGAATGGCCCCCTCTCCTGTAGAGGAAGGGCACTGGCCTGTAGAGTCTTTCAGGTAACAGGCAGTGGAGGAGAAGTACTGTTGGGAGGCAGGCAGACATTTCTCAGGCCTTTCTTAAAAGTGAAACAGCCATAACGGATAAATCAGATGAAAGTGCCTGTTTTGTTCACTGCCTGAGTTAGCACCTGAGACAAGCTTTTCTAAGTAGCTGCCTGATCTGCTGTGCCAAGCGGAGGCACTGCTGTCCTGCTGGCACTGGTGCTCCTTCTCTGTTCGTGAGTCTAGAGTGTTGATCTGTATTGTAAATGGCAAGGCAGGGAGACAAGACATTCAGAGTAAACAGGCATCAGCAATATTTATGTGTGTCCTGTTAGCTAAAAAACTGTTTTGTACTGCCAAGGAAACTGGGTGACAGCTTTCTTCCAAGAATTTGTTTTCTTTGCCTGTTATTTGAAAATGTTGCTGTGTCTTAGCTGAGCTTGGAAAGCAACAAATAGGACAAAACATAAATATGGCACAGTGTCAGATTCTGAAGACACTATGATAACAGCGTGACTGGTTTTTAAATGACAAAGTTCTTTACATAGTGGAGAGAAGAGTGGGTAGGGAAAGCCTGTTTTTCTAAATGAATGCTTGATAGTTTGAATATAGACCAGTGTTTCAAACCTTTTCCCCAAGATCCAGGAATGGCATTCAAAAAAAGGCATGACCTCTTCGGAGCAGGTGTGCATACATGTACATGCATGTGTCCTGCACAGGATAGGCACCTAATGAACTTCTATTGATCATGGTGACTGCATCAGTTATCTATGGTACAGTATCTACTGTATAATGTATAACAAATTGCCCTGAAATGTTGTGGCTTAAAACAATAAGCATTTCTTATCTCATGCAGTTTCTGTGGTTCAGGAATACAGGAGGGGCTTTGCTAGATGGTTCTGGCTCAGGGTCTCTCCAGAGGCTACAGCCAAGCTGTTGGCCAGGCCCATGGTCCTCTGAAGCTTTTGAGTGGGGCTGGAGGATCTGTTTTCAAGGTGGCTCACTCACATGCCTGGCAAATTTGTGCAGGTTGTTGGAAGAACACCTCTATTCCCTGCCGTGTGGACCTCTGTGTGGGGCTGGTCGAATGCCCTCATAGCATGGCAGCTGGCTTCTCCAGAGCACATGACCCAAGGGAGAGCAAGATGGAAGCCACAGTGCATGTCATGACTGAACCTTGGAGGTCACGGTCCATCATTTCTGCCATATTTCATTTGTTAAAAGAGAGTCACTAAGTACAGTCTACACACAAGGAAGGGAAATGAACATCCATGAATGCGAGGGATATCGAAGAGTTTGCAGACATTTTGAAAACAACTGCAGTGAACTTTAAGATTTGTGCAGAATGGGATACTTAAATTCCTCAGTAAAGCAACTGCTTTCATCTGAGGATGACAATGTCTCTGACATCAATCCAGAAAGACTGTCGATGTCATAGAACAAATAGATAATAAGGATGATGGACAGTAAGGTGTTTTTTTTTTTTGAAACAGAAGAATTGAGAAGAGGAACCAACTTTCTAATGTTAAAAGTGAGAATAATTCCTTCTTAAAGTTTCAAATGATGGTGACTTTTGAGCTGAGTAGAAGAGATAAGTTTGAGGTATTTCATTCATAAAAATTGTTTAGGTGTGGTGTTTTGACCTCTTTATTTGCCCCTTGATTTAAAATCAGTATTCTAATTTAAATACTCTTTTCCTCTTGACTTTCTCCATCCTTCTTAAAAAAAAAGCCTCTGCTTTTGCTGTTGATGATGAGGCTTACTCTTCCCCAGAATGGACGTGGCTTAGAATCATGATGATGTGATTAGAATCACGAGATGAGATTAGATTGGGTGAAAGAAAGACCCCACTTTGTTTCCTCTGTGATGTGGATCTTTTACTTTCAAACTTCTTTTTTCCTTTTCTCTACCAAAATGTCAAATCTGATTTTGATCAAAGACTAATTCTGAACTTTGGAAACACGAGAGCTTTGCTTCAGGTATTTAGGGCTCTGTTTTCCCAGCTCTAAAGAAAGATCTGAAAACACTTAGGACACTTTAACATCCTTGGCAAAAATAATTAGCACATTTTAATTACTAGAAGATGGTAATTATTATGGAGTAGTTTATGGGTGGTGAATTAGTCATGGCAATAGATTTCGGGATGGGAGAATTTCTAGACAGTAGGATGAAGTTAAATGAATCAGTGTGTACGACAGCATTGTGTAAATGTAAAGGACCATTACTCACCACTCCAAGATGCCTCAATCCCTCCAAAAGGTTTTCCAGAATAAGAACTTTAATTGATACGACTTGTTCAAAGAGACACTTTTCTCCAAATGGGGTGGAGAGATGTGGAACCCCCATCCCACCTGGATCCAATTTTGGGCCTATTTCCATCCCAAGGGGAACCAGAGCTTGGCTGTGTCAAGGTAGCACAAATCTGGCCTTTTGACGCTATGGAAACTTTAGGGCTGGGAATTGGTAATGGCCCTTCTGCTAATCCAGGCTGGTGGTAACATTTTTTTCTCATACTGGTGGTCCTACTGATTTTTGGAGCACCTGACCTGTCACTCACTGCCTCAGGTGGAGAAGGTGCTCTTTTAATGTTGTTGGCTGTGGAGCTTCAAGTCCCCATTACCTAATAAATCCAGCTACAGGGATGCTGTATGTGCATAATCATCAGGAAAAGTCAGAGTTTTATCATCTCAGGGAAACAGCCAGGGAGAGCAAGCACAAACTTCTTCATGGACAAATCCTGTGCCAATAGGAATCTATGCATGGGCTTGCCCCCAGCCCCCCCCCCTGTCCTGATGCTGTATGTTACCAGGGCTTCTGAGTAATTATTCTACGTATCACACATGCCCTTACATTTATTGGCTCTGAGATATCTTCTCCAGGCACTTCCAGGACAAGATCTGTGGAATAGAATTAATGATGATATTGTTGGGGGTGCTGGTTGGATTTTTGGTAGATGACCCCACTATAATTAGACTAATCAAGACAGAGATTTATGGGACTGAGCCATAACTTGAAAGAATAGCTGTTCAGTGATGAAACAAAATTTAAGCAGTTTTTTTTTTTATGTAAAGAATTTTGTGGTTTATTTCTTTTTAAAAAAGCAAAGCGCCTATGAACTGGAATAAGGAGAGAATTTTAGAGTTTTATATTTATGATAATGTTTGCCACTCTGGTCCACAGCCTGAGCTGAAGTCTTTTTCTTCTTGCCATCCTCTTTTAATCTCTGCTCCGTGCTTGTCGATTTGCATGTATGAATAGCAACACCTACTGACAGGCAGGGCTCAGGAGATGCAATTTGGTTGCCAGCCTTTCCTACCACTGAGCTCTGTCCGCATCTTGCATTGATTTGGAGTGTAATCAATGTTTCTCCTCACTGCTGAGCCTGCTCCTCACGGGCACTGATTCTCCTCCTCCAGCTCCCTTCTCTGGCATTGGCGTTGTGGTGGATTGCTCAGAAAAGCTCAATTTCACCCTGCCTAGATACCGGAGGAATCAGTTGAAGGGCTATTAATATATTCTAGAGGGAAATAGCTCACACTGTCTTTTTAATGGAATAATTTCTTGCCCGTTTTGTCATTTATCATATCCTTTGTTTGAAATATTTCTGTGCTCCAGCTAGGAGTTTCAGGTCTCTATCACAGTACCCTGTGCACACCAGCTTGGTGTTAGTAGAGCAATGAATGATATGAGCCTCTAATAAAAATTCACTGCATGAGGTTCTGTCTTTCCAGTAGGGGACATTTGAAAACCTGGGAGAGAGGAAAGCAGTAAACATCACCATGGTGGCAAAGTCCATGATCATAGTGAAGGAGTCCACTGGAGGAATATTTTTTTCTTTGAGAAAGCAGCCGTTTTCCCAATGCACGCCCCCCTGTAGCCTTTAATGACTAAAGAACCTGCCTTTGTATATTAGCGTTCAGTGGAGGGAATGCATCTAAGCAGTTCCCAGTGACTGATCACTGGGCTAATGCCAGCATCTTCCAGAGGAGGCTGAACCCCTGAAAATTTGCATCCCAGACATCTCCTCCTCTGAGGCGTCCCTTCCACCCCATCTGCCACCAGCCAGACTTGCATAATAGGTCGATTTGTCAGGAGGTTTGATGTAGTTTCAGAGCAAGCTTCCTCTGAGCTTAAAATACTTTTCCACTCTCAGACTCAGGAGAGTACAGGTTGGGTCGTGAAAAACCCGTGGGAGATCTGGGAAAGGTCATGAGTATAGATAGCTTCTTCCCATTGTCACAGTTTTTCATTTCTTACTCACTTATTTTGCTTCTCACATAATGTTTTCAAAATAGATATAGGAGCATTGTTTGAAGTTGCAACAGCCACAGAATAACTCACACAAAGTACTTTTTTTCCTTGCCAGATGTTCAAAGCTGTGTTTGTGTATGTTTAAGCCTGTCCATAGTTGTTTCAGATGAATGGCAGTGTCTATTTAGCCCTCCTCTCTCCTGCCTTGGACTGGTTCTGTGTATGTGGAAACCTCTTTAAAGATAGGAAAGTGTCCTGTGAATATGCTTTTAGCTGTGAAACCTTTTGTGCAGGCTTCAGGTCTCTTTGTTGTATGACCACCACAAGCATAATATTCCTATAAAGTAGGGCTTGAACTTAAGAAAGACTAGTTCATCAATCTATTGATTGCCTCAGGCTAAGCAAGCTAATTCCTCAGCACTACCACTGCAGGTATTGAACAGGCTGCTCCTTCCAGGTCAAATAACACACAACACTAAAATAATATTAAGGTTTGTTGCAGCACAAGCCAAATAGCTGAGAAAATCTATCAGTATCACCTGATGCCCCTGCCCTTTAATTTGTATCATTATAGAAAGATGGAGAAAGGAGCAAAAGAAAGCGCTGGGAAATGTATTTAAAGTGATCTACAGTGTTCTTAATAAAAATGTCCTTTCTTTATGAGCACCTGAATGGGCATATAAATATAACCAGCAATGTGAATTTTAATCAAAGCTTGACAGCTTTTTCTTCGTCAAGACTTTGACTTCCTGACCAAGCTAACTTCCGGCCTAAGAAGAGTTTCTGGCTTCACTTCTCATATTGGGAGGAGCCTTGCTCTATTTTTGTGTTAACCCTTTACCACTTTAAGTTGGCCTTCTTTTGTACTCCTCCAAAAACATTTTAAAATAAAAATTACCGCTGTGAACATTTCTTAAAATGTTTGAGGATTACTCAGAAAATGAAAGCACCAGGTTGGACATTATCCTACTAATGGATGGAAGTGTAGGGACGGTCCCTTCATGTGACATTCTGGGGAATCTGTGAGCCTGGACTTGCCTGGCACAGCAGGCTTTTTCCAGCTTTAAGAATGCTGGGTCATTCTTAGACTTCCTGCTTTTCTTAAGCAATTCATAATTCAATTGGAAGGCATCTCTACAACAGTCAATACCATGGTCAATAAAAACAAAGAGTGGAGAGATGTTAAGTAGGTTCTGGTACTAATGTAGGGGGTTGGTTCCACACACCACCAAGTAATTCTTGGGTTACCAGCTGGGTGTCCTACAATTTAATTCTAACACTGGAATTCTGATACTGTCTACCGTGAGATAGCACCAGATTCCACAGGGTGAAGGCTCAGAACTAAAAGACTTCCTTCTCTCACCCAAAACTTTGAAAGTGGTCACAAGCCCAGATTCTTATCTGTGCTTCAGACTTACCGGCTCCTAGTTGGAGGCTCCAAATGACCCTTTCCAATGCAGGACACCAATTTTAAGCCAAGGTTGTTACCTGCACGGATCAACCGGCTCTAAGTCAGATTCCCATGATCTCCTCCTTAGGTTCAACTAATTTAATGGAATGACTCACAGAACTCAGAGAAACATTTTACTTACTAGATTACTGCTTTATTATAAAGGAGTGTAACTCAGGAATAGCCAGTCCAAGGAATGGGGAAGGGGCTTGAAGCTTTCACGCCCTCTCCTAGGACCACTCTACCCTTACCAACCAGAAGCTCACCCCATCATTTCAGGATTTTATGGAGGCTTCATCACATGGGCATGATTGATTACATCATTGGCCACTGGTTCAACCTTTAACCTCTTTCCTCTCTGGAGGTTTTAAAGTAGGACTGAAAGTTCCAACCCTCTAGTCCCATGGTTGGTTTTCGGGAAAGCAGACCCACCCTTAGATGTTTCCCAAAGTGACCTCATTAACATAACAAAGAACACCTGTATCACTCTCACCATTTAGGAAATTCCAAGGATTTTAGGAGCTGTGAGTCAGAAACTGTGGGTGAACACCAAATATGTTTGATCATCTGAATAACCAAATAAATATTTATTAATAAATCAAAATATCACAGATGTGAGTCTAAAAATAAGGCAAAGTGTCAGAGGATCAAAACGTGATATTTTTTCTTTAAAGCTCTGACTGGCTGTGAGTCAGTTGAGAAGGAAATAAAATTAAAAAGTTCTGGGAAAAGACAAAATCTGGGGTAAAAATTAGTAGATTTACATAATAACTGAGCCCAGTACTAGGCACTTTACCGTACGAGATAAAGGCAAGCAGTTAGGGATTCTCATGAGTTGCCTTCTCATCTTTCCTTTTGAATACAATGGGGCCTTTGAGGAACGGAGCTGCATTCATCCTCAGGTTTGTTCTTTCTGTCTGGGTGATACTCCAGTACTCAAAAACTCAAACTATTTTCTGACTTCAGAAGCTACCCTAAAGTGGAAGTCACAACAGCAAACATATCTTTTAATATGTTATAAAGAGGACTTCTGGCCAAGATGGAGGCTTTGGTAGACACAATGTGCCTCCTCGCACAACCAAAATAAGGACAACAAAAATTTAGAAACAAAAACCAGTTAGTATTGACAAAAAAAATTGAACTGTATGGAAGTCTGACAACCAGGAGTTAAAGAAGAAACATTCATCCAGACCTGTAGGAGGGGCAGAGTTGGGCTGCTGGGTGAAGAGTGCTTGGGGCAAAGCAGTGGCTGGTGGACCCCGGGCACACAAGGTGGCAAGGGGTACAGGTCACAAAGTGGCTGGCGGACCAAGCGGTCCCACATTCACGCATGGATAAACCAGGCAAAACTGGGGAGAAAGACCTCGAAACCCAGGGTCCCAGCACCAGGAAATAAAGCCTCAAAACACCAATGGAAAATACCTGTGGGGGTTGAGGTGCTGGAAGAAATTCCCAGCCACACAGGGGAGTTCATTGGAGAGACCCACAGGGTCCTAAAACATGCAAAAGCCCACCCACACAGGAATCAACACCAGAAGGCCCCAATTTGCTTGTGGGAAGTGGGGGAAGTGACTGAAATCTAGCAGAGGGTAAAGCTAGCTCCATTGTTCCCTCTTGAACCCCACCCCACATACAGCATCACAACCCAGCAACTGGGTCGCCCTGCCCTGGTGAACACCTAAGGCTTCCCACCCTCCACTACTTAATAGGCACGTCAAGTCAAAGAAAATGGCCCCAATGAAAAAACAGATCAAAGCTCCAGAATAAATACAACTAAGTGACAAAGTGATAGCTGACCTATCATATGCACAGTTCAAAGTAATAGTGGTCAGGATGCTCACAGAATTGGTTGAATTTGGTCACAAATTAGATGAAAATATGAAGGCTATGCAAGTGAAATAAAGGAAAATGTACAGGAAACCAATAGTGATGGGAAGGAAACTGAGATTCAAATCAATGGAGTGGATCACAAGGAAGAAAGAAACAACCAAACAGAAGAAAATGAAGAAACAAGAATTCAAAAAAATGAGGAGAGGCTTAGAAACCTCCAGGTCATCTTTAAATGTTCCAACATCAGAATTATAGGGGTACCAGAAGGAGAAGAGGAAGAGCAACATATGGAAAAGTTATTTGAACAAATAATAAAGGAGAACTCCCCCAATATGGCAAAGGAAATAGACTTCCAGGAAGTCCAGGAAGCTCAGAGTCCCAAAGAAGTTGGACCCAAGGAGGAACACATCAAGGCACATCAGAATTACATTACCCAAGATTAAAATGAAGGACAGAATTCTCAGAGCAGCAAGAGATAAGGAGACAGCAAGAGATAAGGAGACAGTTACCTACAAAGGAATTCTCATCAGACTGTCAGCTGATTCCTCAAAAGAGACCTTACAGGCAAGAAGGGACTGGAAAGCAGTATTCCAAGTCATTAAAGGCAAGGACCTACATCCAAGATTGCTCTATCCAGCAAAGCTTTCATTTAGAATAGAAGGGCAGATAAAGTGTTTCTTAGATAAGGTCAAGTTCAAGGAGTTCATCATCACCAAGCCCTTATTATGGGAAATGTTAAAGGGACTTATCTAAGAAAAAGAAGATAAAAAATATGTACAGAAAACTCACAATTATTAACAACCACACCTAAAACAAAAACAAAAACAAACTAAGCAAATAACTAGAACAGGAACAGAGCCACCGAAAAGGAGATCACATGGAGGGTTAGCAACAAGGGAGTGGAGGGGGAGAGAGAAAGAAAAGGTACAGAGAATAAGTACCATAGATGGCAGGTAGAAAATAGACAGGGGAGGGCAAGAATAGTGTGGAAAATGTAAAAGCCAAAGAACTTATAAGTATTACACATAGACATGAATTAAATCGGGGGAATGTGGGTGGGAGAAGGTGTGCAGGGTGGATGGGAATGAAGGGGGTGGAAATGGGACAACTGTAATAGAATAATCAATAAAATACATTTAAAAAATACATTATAAAGATAATGCACATTAAAAAATGGTGGAGTAAATCCTGAAAACAACTGGGAGCATTTTTTCCATCCCAATAAGCAGAATGATTGAGATGTGTAGGCATCTGCATATAGACTTTTCTTCTAGCTTTGTGGTTCTCAGAATTAAATCTGTATAAGAATTCTGAAGACAGAATTGAACACATAAAATCATAAATACTGTACAGTACTTTGTGGGTAATTTTATTTATGTATAATTTATATATCACAGTTACATATAATTACAGGTATTTTGAAGGGTAATTTTACACTATTATTATTTTGCTGTACTCACTGGTTTTTAGAACCTTACCAAGTCTTTATGACATATGATTCCACTGGAAATCTTCACATGCTCCAGGAGGCTGTTTGCATGTAGGACTGAAAAATTGTCCTGGGAGAACAAATTTGGTGTAGGAGAAGAAAGGAGAGATGTTTGGTGTAGTACAGTGTTCTTCACACAGCTCATTGTTGCTGGGCTCAGACCTATAGAATTTAAGGGAGCAGAATGAGAAGAAAGGAAGGGTTCTTTCCCCTTCCAGTCTGTGGGAACTGAGAATGAATGTGAAAGCGTGGCCTTGGACTGCACCTACTCATCTCTGCAGGTAGAGAGGAAGATGATGAGTTGTCATGACTCGGTAGTATTGGAAGTTTTGGCAGTGTTCTTGGAAACAGGCAGGGGTGGCATTATAGTGATCCATGAAGGAGATGAGGATACTGATGGCTGTTACATGGGAGGTGAGGAATCATTTAAAAAGGACTTCCCAGGTTAAAGGCAATTTACCAAAGTGGTAAAGAGTTCTGATTGCAGAAACAAATAAACTGGGTTTATATCTCAGCTCTGCATTTAATAATTTTGAGTTCTTAGGCATGATAATTACTGATCTGCTCTGAGTCTCAGCTTCCTGTATGTAAATTGGGTAGTAATATTACCTGCCATGCAAGGTAGTGGTAAAGATTAGAGGTAATATATTTAAAGCACCTGCCACATATTGTAGTTATTGATATTATTTCTTTTATTTGGGACACATTTCATAAGGAGACACAAATTATGATTTTGAAGTGTTCCACCTATCCACCTATGATTTATTGCTTATGAACTGTGAGTTGAGCACCAGACCAGGCTCTGGGGATGTAGGAAGGCAGTGAGCTGGAAAGTAGGGATGGCTGAAGAGAAGCTATTTCATGGAAGATGTGGTATCAGAATCCTTGAAGTGGATTGGGTTGTGACTGTGATTTTGGGATATAAAATTGGACCTTAGTGTTCAAGTGAATATTACACTTGAGCAAAATTCAGAGACATTAAACCTCCTGTCACAAAGACAGAGGTAATGGCCTTCTGTGGGCAGAGTAGTAGAAATGCTTCAGTTGTTAAGTATTTATATAACCTTTTACATTGCAATGTATGCACTTAGTCATTTCTCAGAAGTTAATGTTTAGAAATCTTTCCTTGTGAGAAGAGGGTGTTCCCTATAGGTTCTGGGCCATGCCCAGCACTTTGTGAGTTTTGGACCAATATTAAATGACCCTCAGAAAGGCTCTGTTAAACAGTGGAGGTAAAGCTGGCTTTCAAATAAGGAGAGGAGGACCAACAGTTTCTCCTTACTTCTTTGAGCTGTCTTCCTCCAGCCTCTGATCTGAGGGTGTCCTGGAGAGTAACATGAGTCCCCTGTAGAGGCTTCCAGCTCCTCCTGGTGTATTGGACCATAACTGGTTCCCCAGGAGTGGCCAGCTGGCCTCCATTTCCCCTCTTCCCTCTGTGATGAGTCTTCCAGGGCTTTCTTCATTTCTGGCCACAGGGTGTGGGGCCGTGGAGTGGCCAATATGTCTCATAATGTTACATGAGCAGGGATGAAAGATTGAGAATCATGATACTATGTAAAGATGCAGAGGTTAAGAATAATGAGACTGCTTATTTTTCCATGTGAAACTTGTATTTTATGAAAACGACTCCTATATTTTCAACCAAGAATAGAGTTGGTTATATTTCACTACTCCTCCATTTAAATCATAATGTCTTCCTAGGAATATGGTTTTGCAGTCTAGGTATTACTTTTCTCTGCTTCTCTACCATATGTCAATACAGGTCTTTGTATAATGTCATTTCATTGTAATGCTGATGAGAGAAAAAAATTGATGCTGGGGCCACTGTCTGTGTGAAGTTGGCACGTTCCCCCCATGTCTGCATGGGCTTTCTCTGGGTGCTCTGGTGTCTTCCCACATTCCACAGATGTGCCTGTGAGGTGGATTCATGTATCTAAATTGCCCCAGTGTGAGTGATTGTGGGAGTGGGTGTGAGTGGCCCTGTAATGGAGGGACATCCTTTTTCAAGGTGGGGCTCATTTTATACCCTGAGCTGCTGGGGGATGCTTCTGCCACTTGTGACCCCAAACTGGAAGGAATGGGTTGGCAAATGATCTCATTGGGTTTTATTCACCTTTTTAAAATTTATGTATTGCCCACTTTTATGTCAATGCTTACCATAATATTAGAAGTATTTTGGGTCTTATTTAGAAGTTTGGTGACATTTTGTGACCAGAAATATGCATCTCTTGTTTATATAATTAGCTTATGATTAAATTGGTTTTGTTATACATCATTTTGCTTAAAGTTGTAGTTTCCAAGAACCTAACAACCACATGAAGTAAGATCTTACAGCATTACTGTGGTGTCTGTACTTTCCAGCTTGTGGTACTTAAATGTGCGCAGTTTAGCCATCTCAGTCAAGCAAAAGTGTGGAATTGCCTCTAGATTTCTAACAGGTGAGCTGAAAGAATAAAGACTGTTGTTTGCAAAAACAGGACCTGCAGGATTATGTGAGATGTGGTTGATACTAAAGATGAAAAGAAAAACAGCTGCTATTTGTCAAGTAGTTATCACCTTGTAGGCACAGAGCCAAGCATTTTACATATATTATCCTTGTTTCAACCTCAAGACAATATCATGAGGAGACTATTATTACTTATATTCTGTGGATTATGGTGAGGAAACCGAGTTAAGGAGAGAGTAAATAACTTGCTCACATTTACATGACTGGGAAGTGTTAGAGACAGGGTTTGAACCCACAAATGACTCCCAGATTGGTATTTTGTCCACTACATGATGTGACCACCCATGATGTAATGAGATTTTTTAAAAAGATTTTATTTATTTATTTTTAGAGGGAGGGGAAGGAAGGGAGAAAGAGAGGGAGTCACCAATGTGTGGTTGTTTCTTGTGTGCCCCCTCCTGGGGATCCAGCCCACAACCCAGGCATGTGCCCTGACTGGGAATTGAACCAGCAACCCTTTGGTTCACAGGTCTGTGCTCAATCCACTGAGCTACAACAGCTGGGGCTGTAATGAGATTTTAAAACAAATGTGCCAGAGTATATTCATTCAAGTAAAAGTTCTACCTTTCCAAGTCATCATCTTGGAAGGTTGCACAATTATTTTAGTAAAGCAACTATTGCTCCAAATGTATTTGAAACTTCTTTTAGGGAGTCCTTCTGAATGTTGACAGATCCTTATCCTTTGAGAGTGGATTTCATCTTAGAAGTGTCTGCAAGTCACTTAGAGTTCAGTCTGATGAATAAAGTGGCTCATCAACTCAGATAGTTGGATGGCTCTAATTTTTCATCTAAATAAGGTGTGTTCATAAAAGTATGTACAAACTTATTTCCCTGTGTGATTTATATACTGCTCTGAGGCAGTTCCAGAAACATATAGGGCAATAGAACATGACCGAGCATGCACACCCTTGCAGGTGACTACTTGGAAGGAGATGATTAGGAAGTTCACATAGAGTTTTATTTCTTGATATTCACACCTTGCATATACACATTGACACACATACAGACTGAGTTTATGAGCATGTTAAATCATATTTAAACATTTTTGTGGCTTAAAAATAATCTTTTAAGAGCAATGTGTTGTCTCAATAGTTTTTAAAGCAGATAACTTACAAATGTTCCATTTATCAAGATGTCCTGAATTGCTATGCATTGAATTCTCTTTTGACTCCTTCCTTCACATTACTTGTAACTTTTTCATTATGTAAATATAAAAAGATGATATGTACATGCTGCCTGCTCTCTTTCCACTTCATATTGATGAGATAAAGAAAAAGTTAGAAAGGAAGTGCTAAATAAGTGAGCATGAATATCACTCAGATATCAACCTATGTAAAATAAATATTTTTATGAAAATTGCAGTTACATGGCTTGAAGCATGGTTCATTGAGGATAATGAATCTTAAAGTTAAGTTTGAGTTCAGAGATATAAGAAATAAGAACACAATAATCCACAGTAGTACAAAAGTCAGAGGTATAGTATGCTAAAGCCTAAAGAGTTTGATTTTTTCCTTCAGGTAAACATGTCATGCTATGACACATTAAAAAAATATGATTGCCATGCAATGGTATACCGGAGCCCATTCATACAGGTTCATAAGAACTTACTGTTAAATTTTCAGGAGACATTGGATGTCAGATAGGTAGTTTGAAATCAGTCATGGTAGGAGCTTTTACACCACAGACATTGGCAAGTGCTACACGGTGATTTTTGCCTCCCCAAGAGTCAATTGTTAAACACAAGAACACTGCTAGTTTTACATCGAAGTTTTACTTATCTTTATTATTTTCTTGGGAGAGTTTTAGTTAATTATAATGCAATTAACATATGCATAATTCTCAGAATTATGATTTATCTTTCTACCAAGGATCCTTGAAAACATAATGGAACCTAAAGCTTTTTAAAAAAGATATTTTATTAATTATGGTATTACAGTTGTCCCATTTCCCCACCTTCACTCCCCTCCACCCTGTACACCCTCTCCAACCCACATTCCCCCATTTTAGTTCATGTCCATGGGTCATACATATAAGTTCTTCGGCTTCTACATTTCCCATACTATTCTTACCCTCCCCTTGTCTATTTTCTACCTACCATCTATGCTACTTACTCTCTGTACCTTTTCCCCCTCTCTCCCCCTCCACTCTCTTGTTGCTAACCCTCCATGTGATCTCCATTTCGGTGGTTCTGTTCCTGTTCTAGTTGTTTGTTTTTGTTTTTGTTTTAGGTGTGGTTGTTAATAATTGTGAGTTTGCTGTCATTTTACTGTTCATGTTTTTGATCTTCTTTTTCTTAGATAAGTCCCTTTAACATTTCCCATAATAAGGGCTTGGTGATGATGAACTCCTTTAACCTGACCTTATCTGAGAAGTGCTTTATCTGCCCTTCCATTCTAAATGAAAGCTTTGCTGGATAGAGCAATCTTGGATATAGGTTCTTGTCTTTCATGACTTGGAATACTGCTTTCCAGTCCCTTCTTGCCTGTAAGGTCTCTTTTGAGGAATCAGCTGACAGTCTGATGAGAATTCCTTTGTAGGTAACTGTCTCCTTATCTCTTGCTGCTCTGAGAATTCTGTCCTTCATTTTAATCTTGGGTAATGTAATTCTGATGTGCCTTGATGTGTTCCTCCTTGGGTCCAACTTCTTTGGGACTCTCTGAGCTTCCTGGACTTCCTGGAAGTCTATTTCCTTTGCCATATTGGGGGAGTTCTCCTTTATTATTTGTTCAAATAACTTTTCCATATGTTGCTCTTCCTCTTCTCCTTCTGGTACCCCTATAATTCTGATGTTGGAACATTTAAAGATGACCTGGAGGTTTCTAAGCCTCTCCTCATTTTTTTGAATTCTTGTTTCCTCATTCTTTTCTGCTTGGATGTTTCTTTCTTTCTTCTGGTCCACTCCATTGATCTGAGTCCCAGTTTTCTTCCCATCACTATTGGTTCCCTGTATATTTTTTTTATTTCATTTAGCACAGCCTTCATTTTTTTAAATCTAATTTGAGACCAAATTCAACCAATTCTGTGAGCATCCTGATTACCAGTGTTTTGAACTGTGCTTTTGATAAGTTGGCTATCTCTTTGTCACTTAGTTGTATTTATTCTGGAACTTTGATCTGTTCTTTTGTTTGGGCCATTTTTTTTTTCTTATCACACTTGTTACATAGTGAGGGGCGGAGTCTTAGGTTTTCACCAGGGTGGAGCAACCTAGTTGCTGGGTTGTGATGCTGTATGGGGCAGGGGTCAGAGAAGAAACAGTGGCACTTGCTCCACTCTCTGCTAGATTTCAGTCACTTCCCCCCACTTCTCACAAGCAAATTGGACCCTTCTGGTGCTGATTCTTGGGTGGGTTGGCTTATGTATGTTCTAGGACCCTGTGGGTGTGTCTAACAATCTATATTGAGAGGCTGCAAGTTTCTCCTGCTGCTGCCTCAAACTGCACATGTGTGTTTAATCAGTGGTTTGAGGCTTTATTTCCCCAGGCGGGGGCCCTGGGTTGTGTGGTCCATCCTGCTTTTCCTTTGTTTCACCTGGTTTATCTACACTCGAATGTGGGACCGCCGGGTCCACTGGCCACTGCCTTGCAGGCCAGCTGCAGCCTTGCATGCCATGCTCTGTTCCACAAGCTGCCGCCTTGCTGGGTCTACCAGTTGCCGCCTTGCCAGGAGTCCTCTTGCCCCAGTTACCTAATTTTGCCTCTCCTACTGGTCTGGTGGATATGTCTTTATTAACTCCTAGGTTGTCTGACTTCCATACAGTTCAATTTTCTGTCAGTTCTGGCTGGTTTTTTTTTTTTTTTTTTAAATTGTCGTTGTCCTTATTTTGGTTGTGCGAGGAGGTGCAATGTATCTACTTATGCCTCCATCTTAGCCAGAAGTCATAACATAAAGATTTCTTAGCTGAAAAGAAAAACAAGTGGATTTCTTCCCCAGCTTCCCCAGGTGACATATTGTATGCTGTCACATTGTGATTGCTATTGTGAGCAAGTCACTGAGATTCTCTGGAATTCTTAGGTTCAGCTGAAATGAAAAAACACACTTGCTATCTTCAACCCAAGAAAGTTGTGAGGATGAAAGATTAAAAACTAGCTATAGTCAGAGAGGGAACAATGGCACTTGCTCTGCTCTCTCTCAGATTTCGGTCCCCTCTGCCACTTCCCACAAGCAAATTGGGCCCTTCCGGTGCTGGTTCCACATGAGTGAGATTAAGCCGTGAAATTTAAAGATCACTCGCGTGAGGATCAAGCTGAAGCAAGCTGGCATCTCTGTGTAAGGAAGAGCAGGCAGCCTTGCACGTTCCAAATTGGGGAGGACTGCAGTCCTAGGTGGCATTTTCAGTCACAGAGGAGTCCTGAGGGAAGTGCTCACCCTGCTACCATGTAAGAAGTAGGGACTTCTCATCAGACACTGTGGGGGCTAATTTTCCCTTGGCCATCTTGTGTGACCTCAGCAATGAAAAGAGAGATGGTGGCCAGGTAAAAAAGAGCAGATTCCACTTCTCCCTACACATGGAAGAGAAACCTGGCTGATCTATGGAGGAACAGAGCACACAGCCAACAGTACCACAGCATATATGAAAATAGGAGACCAAAAATTATAGCAGACATTAAAAAACCAGGTGGTAAGGAGAGTGCTTCAGGAGAGTGCCCAGGGATCAGTGTGGGGACCATGGAGGCTGCAGCTCCAGGCCGAGGGCTTGCTGGGCCAGCCACAGGGCTCTTGGGAGACAGCTGGTTTGGTGCTCCCTTCCCAGCCAAGCAGGGTTTGAGCAGCACTGGGGAGAGACATGGTTGCTTGAAATCACAGAGAGGGGAGTAAGGACTGAGTGGCAAACACACAGGGGCTGTGAGCACCCACGCATAGCCCTTGGAAAAGTGTGCGCCGAAGCCTGTGTGACCACAGGTGGCCTGGCTGGGTGCGCTTGCCTGCAACCTGGGGAGATAGAGCTTTGTAGAACACCTGAGGACCACACCCATGGATCCAGAGAGAGCGCATGCTCCTCAGGGGACCTGGAGCCTGCAGGGGTAAACCTGGTGTGAGTGTGCGTGCACGCCTCAGGAGACCCGGAGACCACATATGTAAACCCATCCCTCAGTCTGCTGCAGCCAGCAAGAACAGAAAAACCAGTTTGGCCAGTTTGAAACCAGCAAGAATTGTGTGTGTGTGTTTCTTTTTTGTTTGTTTGATTTTTTAAAGTAATTTTTTCTTTTTAATATATTTTATTGATTATGCCATTACAGTTGTCCCACTTCCCCCCCTTCATTCCCCTCCACCCTGCACACCACCTCCCTCACCATTCCCCCCCTTTATGTCCATGTGTCACAGGTTCTTTAGATTCTATATTTCCCATACACTTGTTGCCCTCCCTCCTGTCTATTTTCTACCTACCGTCTAAGCTACTTATTCTCTGTCCCTTCTCCCCCCACACTCCCCCACTCCCCTGTTGCTAACCTTCCATGTGATCTCCATTTCTGTGGTTCTGCTCCTGATCTAGCTGTCCTCTTAGTTTGCTTCTGTTTTAGGTGTGGTTGTTAATAACTGTGAGTTCGTTGTCCTTCCACTGTTCATATTTTTTATCTTCTTCTTCTTAGAAAAGTCCCTTTAACATTTTATATAATAAGGACTTGGTGATGATGAACTCCTTGAATTTGAACTTATCTGAGAAGCACTTTATCTGTATGCCTGGGTTGGTAGGCAGCTTTTTCCTGCAAAACCCTACTCCACGAGCTGCTGACTCTGCCCCTCTTACTGGTCTGGCTGAATTATTTGTTGTTGTCAGACTTCCATACAGTTCAGTTTTCTGAGTTTGGGAGGCGTTTTTGTTACAAAAACTTTGTTGTCTTTAAACTTGATTGTGCAAGGAGGCACAGTGTTTCCACCTACACCTTAATCTTGACTGGCTGATTTTTTATTTTTAAATTTTTATTATTTTTTTATCTCAATTCCTTTTGCTTCTTTCCTTCTTTCTTGTTTTGTTCCTTCTTCCTTTCTCTCCAATTTTATTTCTTCTACATTCCTTAGTCTGCTTTTTAAAAAAATACCCACAAATGAGAGAAAAAACCCCAGAGCTGTGAAAAAACCAGAGTTGGACCCAAAAAGGGGATATCCCAACAGCTGAGACACAGACAAATTTCACTTTGCTATTACAGAGACCCTGTAAGTCATTGCGTACTTATATTATTCTTTTTACATTATTCTTACATCTTTTATTTGAATAATATTTTTGTACTCCTTTCTGTTTAGTCTTCTTTGCTTGGCTGGTTATATTGTACTATTGGATAGGTTTACTCTGTTCTCTCATAGTGTACTGCTAATTTACTATCTTTCACTTCACCTGTATTCCATTAGCACACTGCTGAAGGGCTGATATTCCCTATTGTTGGTATCTAGATCTCATAGATTCTGTCATATGATTGTTGCTCTAATATTATTGTAAATAGTAGCCATTCCATACTATTGTAAATACTACACAACACCCCTCCCAGATCTTAGCACACTTCATGGTTTCCTGAACTCTATTACGGTAGTGGTTAACTCTGTTCTCTCATAGACTACACCTATTGCTATCCTTTATTCTCACCTTACATCAGAATCTGACTTCCCACAACCTTACTGCTTTCTAGATCTAACTCACAATCCTTCTTTCCCCAACAAGAGTCTTATCTTCTTTCCATCCATTCTAAAAAGTGGCTGGTTGGGTGGAATATCACGGTTAACACTACGCTTAGCTAAAGGATCTCCTCTCTCTTCTTTACCAGCTGATAATGTAAATAGCATAGAATACTCTCTTGCTGTCTTAAACCATTTTGCCTTACCCTCCAACTAATCACTGAAAAGAGTAGGTGGAAGTGGTGAACACCAGGATACCTGAAGGAGTCTGCACCACTGAATCTCACAGGTTTTCTACGACAGAAGCTCACACCATAAACCCAGGGAGTCAGAACAGATTAATTTAAGAAGCTGAGGCTAACAAGACGAGTCTCAAAAACAATGGGAAGACAAAGAAACAATCCCCAAATGAAAGGAAGGGAGGAAAACCTCAGAAAGAATGCTAAATGAAATAGAGGCAACTCAAATATTAGATACGGAGTTCAAAGCAATAGTTATCAGCTCCATGAGCTCACAGCAAATTACCAAAAACTGCAGGGAAACTACAATGAACTTGCTACAAACTAAATCAATATGAAAAAGGAAATAGAAAGTATCAACAAGGGACAAGAGGAAATGAAAAATACAATTTCTGAACTGAAGAACACAGTAGAAGGAATGAAAAGCAGGCTAGATGAAGCAGAAGATTGGATCAGTGAGCTGGAGGACAAAACAGAAAAAAACACCCAGAAAGAGCAAGAAAAGGAAAAGAGGCTCAGAAAGAATGAAGAGGGATTAAGAGCAATACAGGAGAAATACATATTAAATGAAACATAATAATATCCCAATAATAGCGATACCAGAAGGAGAAGAAGAAGAACAAGGGATAGAAAATCTATTTTAAAAAGTAATGATGGAAAACTTCCTTAATTTGATGAGAGAAAAAGTCACGCAAATCCAGGAAACACTGAGAGTCTCAATTAAGAGGAACCCAGAGAGGCCCACTTCAAGACACATCATCATTAAAATAGCAAAATTCCAAGACAAAGAGAGAATCTTAAAGGCAGTAAGGAAGAAAAAAGAAGGAACATACAAGGGAGCCCCAATAAGGTTAGCTGCTGACTTCTTAATGAAAATGCTCCAAGCAAAAAGAGAATGGCAAGAAATAGTCCAAGTAATGAGAACCAGAGTACTGCAACCAAGGCTATTTTACCCAGCAAGGCTCTCAATCGACATAGAAGGGAGTACACATCGACCAAAACAGCTCTGCAAGAAATACTAAAAGGACTGCTTTAAGGAAAGGAAGGAAAAGAGAGAAAGAGAAACACGGACATAAAAACGACAATGAGTAAGTACCTATCAATAATAACCTTAAATGTAAATGGATTAAATGCTTCAATCAAAAGACATAGAATAGCTGAATGGATAAGAAAGCATAACCGAAGTACATGCTGCCTACAAGAGACCCACCTCAGGACAAAAGACCTACACAGACTAAAAGTAAGGGGCTGAAAACAAATTTTTCAAGCAAACAAACAGGAAAAAAAAAAAAAGCCAGGGTAGCAATACTCATATCAGACAAAATAGACCTTAAAAAAAAAAGGGCCATAAAGAGACCCAGAAGGTCACTTCATAATACTCATGGGAAGAATCTACCAAGAAGACTTAAACATTGTAACTATGTATGCACCCTACATAGGAGCACCTAAATATATAAAGAAAATCTTAGAGGGTTTCAAGAAAGATATTGAGAGCAACACAATTATAGTAGGGGATTTTAACACCCCACTGTCAAAGATGGACAGATCTTCCAAACAAAATATTAACAAAGATATTGTGGCACTGAGAAAAGCCCTACATGAAATGAACTTAACATATATGAATATATATATATATACACACACATACATACATATATATATATCCCTTCATCCAAAACAAGCTAAACACATTATTTTCAAATGCACATGGTACATTTTCAAAGACAGACCACATGATAGGACACAAAATGAGCCTCAATAAATTCAAGAAAATTGAAATTATAGCAAGCATATTTCTCCCACCACAAGGGTTTGAAACTAGAAACCAACCCCAAGGGAAAAAAACCCAAACACTCAAAATCAAGGAGATTGAATAGCATGTTATTAAACAACGAATGGGTCAAGAATGAAATTAAAAAAGAAATCAAAAAGTTACTGGAAACAAATGAAAATGAACTCACAACAACTCAAAATTATGGAACACAGCGAAGGCCGTCCTGAGAGGGAAATTCATAGCAATACAGGCCTACCTAAAAAAGATAGAAACATTTCGAACAAACAACCTAACCCCATGCCTATAAGAACTTGAGAAACAACAACAAAGACAGCCCAGAGCTAGTAATAGGAAGGAAATAACCAAGATCAGAGCAGAATTAAATGACATAGGGACTAAAAACACAATTCTAAGGATCAATGAATCCAGGAGATGGTTTTTTGAAATGATACACAAAAATTGACAAGCTTGAAGCAGGCTCTTCAAGAAAAAAAGAGAGAGGACCCAAATAAACACATTCAGAAATGAAAGAGGAGAGATTAAAACAGACACCACAGATATACAAAGAATTGTAAGAAATTACTATGAAGAACTGTATGCCAAAAAATTTGAAAACCTAGGTGAAATGGACAAATTTCTAGAAAAATATAATCTTCCAAAACTCAATGAAGAAGCAGAAATCCTGAACAGACCAATAACCATAAAGAAATTGAAGCAGTAGTATAAAAACTCCCAACACACAAAAGCCCTGGACCAGATGGTTTCACAGGAGAATTCTACAAAGCATTTAAGGAAGAGCTAACCCCTATCCTTCACAAACTATTTAAAAAAATTCAAAATGATGGAAGACTCACAGACTTTTTATGAAGACAACATCATCCTAATCCCAAAACCAGATAAAGACACAACAAAGAAAGAAAACTTTAGGCCAATATCGCTGATGAACATAGATGCTAAAAACCTCAACAAAATATTGGCAAACCACATTCAACAACATATTAAAAAGATCATACACCATGACCAAGTGAGATTCATCCCACGGATGCAAGGATGGTTCAATATTTGCAAATCAGTAAATGTAATACACCACATAACCAAGAGCAAAGACAAATATCACATGATCATATCAATAGATGCTGAAAAAGCATTTGATAAGGTACAGCACCCACTTATGATAAAAACATTCAGCAATGTGGGAATAGAGGGAGCATTCCTCAACATAATAAAGGCCATATATGAGAGATCTACAGCCAACATCATATTCAACGGGCAAAAACTAAAAGCTTTTTCACTAAGATCAGGAAGAGGACAAGGTTGTCCACTTTCACCACTTCTATTCAATATAGTATTGAAGTCCTAGCCACAGCAATAAGACAAGAAAAGAAAATGAAAGGCATCCAAATCAGAAAGGAGGAATCAAAACTGTCATTGTTTGCAGATGACATGATAATTGTCATCCAAATGCTCATGACATGATTTTCTACAGAAAATCCTATAAGCTCCATCCAAAAACTGCTTGACCTAATAAATGAATTTGGTAAAACAGTGGGATACAAAGTCAATATCTAAAAATCAAAGGCATTTTTGTATACCAACAATGAATCAGCAGAAGCAGAAATCAAGAAAAAAATCCCATTTGATATAGCAAAAAGAAAAATAAAATACCTAGGAATAAACCTAACCAAAGAGGTAAAAGACCTGTATGCAGAAAACTACACAACACTGAAGAAAGAAATCAAGGAAGACACAAACAAATGGAAACATATACCTTGTTCATGGATTGTAAGAATTAACATCATCAAAATGTCCATAGTACCCAAAGCAATTACAGATTCAATGCAATACCTATTAAAGTATCAATGGCGTATCTGACAGACAGAACAAACACTTCAAAAATTTATATGGAACCATAAATGACCCTGAATATTAGCTGCAATTTTGAGAAAGAAGAACGAAGTGGAAGGGATCACAGTACCTGATACCAAACTGTATTACAAGGCCACTGTAATCAAAATAGTTTGGTACTACCATAAAAACAGACACATGAACCAGTGGAACAGAACAGAGAGTCCAGAAATCAACCCAAGTCTCTATAGTCAATTAATATTCGACAAAGGGGGCAATGACATAAAATGGAGTAAAAATAGCCTCTTCAACAAATGGTGTTGGGAGAACTGGACAGCTACATGCAAAAAAAAGAAAACTCGAGTACCAACTTACACCATACACCAAAATAAATTCAAGGTGGTTAAAAGACTTAACTATAAGCTGTGACACCATTAAGGTCCTAGAGGAGAACATTGGCAGGAAAGTCTCAGATATTTCACACAGCAACATTTTCACTGATACGTCCTGTACAGCAAGGGACATAAAGAAAAGAATAAGCAAATGGAATCTCATCAAAATAAAAACCTTCTGCACAGCTGAAGAAAAACGGTATTAAAATAAAAACAGAGCCAACGAAATGGGAAAACATAATTGCCAATTATAACTCAGACAAGGTTTCAATCTCCAAAATATACAAAGAACTTAACTCCACTCGAAGAAGACAAGCAACCCAATTAAAAAGTGGGCAAAGGACTTGAACAGACACTTCTCCAAGGAGGACATACAAAGGATCCAGAGACACATGAAAAGATGCTCAATATTGCTAGTTGTCAGAGAGATGCAAATTAAAACCACAGTGAGATACCACTTTACACCAACCAGAATGGCCATCATAAACAAAGCAAGAAACAACAACTATTGGAGAGGTTGGAGCAAAGGGAACCCTAGTGTACTGTTGGTGGGATTGCAGATTGGTACAACCACTATGGAAAACAGTATGGAATTTCCTCAGAAAACTAAAAATGGAATTCAGTGCCTTTTGACCCACAATTCCACTGCTAGGATTATATCCTAAGAACCCTGAAACAGCAATCCAAAAGAACCTATGCACTCCAATGTTCATAGCAGCACAATTTGCAATAGCCAAGTGCTAGAAGCAACCTAGGTGCCCATCAGTAAATGAATGGACCCAAAAACTATGGTATATTACAGAATATAATTTTATGCAGCAGAAAGAAAGAAGGAGTTCTTACCCTTTGCAATAGCATGGATGGAACTGGAAAGCATTATGCTAAGCGAAATAAGCCAAGTGGTGAAAGACAAATACCATATGACCTCATCTTTAACAGGAACCTAAACAACAAACAAGCAAACAAGCAAAATATAACCAAAGGCACTGAAATAGAGAATAGGCTGACAGTGTCCAGAGGGGAAAGGGGGAAGAATTTACAGGAACAAGGATAAAGGACACATCGACAAAAACTAGGGGGAGTGGAAATGGGAGGGAAGGGGGAGGGTTAGGTTGGTGGGCTGGGCTGGGAGTAAAAGAAAACTGTACTTGAACAACAATGAAAATTTTTTTTTCTTTACATTTTTTTTATTGATTATGCCATTACATTTGCTCTATTCCCCCCTCCCTTCCCCTCCACCCTGCATACCCCTCCCCCACCATTTCCCCCTTTAGTTCATGAACATGTGTCTCAAATTCTTTAGATTCTGTATTTCCCCTTCTATTCTTACCCTCCCCCCTATCTATTTTCTATCTACTGTCTATACTACTTATTTTCTGTACCTTCTCCCCCCTTCCCCTCCTCCCACTCCCCTGTTGCTAACCCTCCATGTGATCTTCATTTCTATGGTTCTGCTCCTGATCTAGCTATCCTCTTAGTTTGCTTTTGTTTTAGGTGTGGTTCTTAATAACTGTGAGTTTGCTGTCCTTTCACTGTTCATCTTTTTTATCTTCTTTTTTCTTAGGTAAGTCCCTTTAACATTTCATATAGTAAGGGCTTGGTGATGATGAACTCCTTGAATTTGGTCTTATCTGAGAAGCACTTTATCTGTCCTTCCATTCTAAATGAAAGTTTTGCTGGGTAGAGCAATCTTGGTTGTAGATCTTTGGTTTTCATGACTTGGAATACCTCTGTCCAGCCCCTTCTTGCCTGTAAGGTCTCTTTTGAGAAATCAGCTGACAGTCTGATGGGAACTCCTTTGTAGGTGACTGTCCCCTTAACTCTTGCTGCTTCTAGGATTCTCTCCTTCATTTTAATCTTGGCTAATGTAATTATGATGTGCCTTGGTGTGTTCCTTCTTGGGTCCAACTTCTTTGGGACTCTCTGAGCTTCCTGGATTTCTCGGAAGTCTGTTTCCTTTGCCATCTTGGGGAAATTCTCCTTTATTATTTGTTCAAATAATTTTTCAACTGGTGGTTGTGCCTTTCCCCCTTCTGGTACCCCTATAATTCAGATGTTGGAACGTTTAAAGATGTCCTGGAGGTTCCTAAGCTTCTCCTCATTTTTCTGAATTCTTATTTCTTCATTCCTTTCTGTTTGATCATTTTTTTCTTCCGTCTGGTTCTCTCCCTTGATTTGAGTCCCAATTTTCTTTCCATTACTATTGGTATCTTTTGTATCAGCATTCATTTCGATTAATTTAGCTTCCATATGTTTCTCTAATTTGTGACTAAAATCCACCAGTTCTGTAAGGATCTTTATAACCAGTGTTTTGAACTGTGCATCTGAAAGACTGGCTATTTCTTCATCACTTAGGTCTATCGGTTCTGGGGCTCTGAGTTGTTCTAGAGCCATTTTTGGTTTATTCGTGCTGTTAAGTGAGCGGAGCGAAGCCTTAGTTGTTTACCAGGACGGGGCGACCCAGGTCGCTGGTTTGTGACGCTGTGTGTGGGGGTGGGGTCAGAGAGGGAGCAATGGCATTCCTCTCCGCTAGCCCAGCGCATCCAGACACTCAAACGCCTAGGGCTTGCTTATCCGATCCTAATTTTGCGAGCCTGCTGCACCGCGCGGGTTTCCCTTCTCACTGGTTTCTCCGCACATAAATGCGCGCGACCGACCCTCCGCGCCTCTTCCGTGTGCGCTCCGGCAGCCAGCTCGCTGGTGATCAGCGCCCTCGGTTGCCTGCGCGCTCCGTGCACCGCCCCGGGAATTTTTTCTTGCTAACCTGCTCCGCTGCTGGCCTCGCTCCTCGTACCAGTCCAGCCGAGTATCTAGTTGTCCTTTGGACTCCGTATTGTCGATTTTCCGTGTGGCTTGGTTGTGACTGCTGTTAAAAATAATTGTTCTTAGATTTGGTTGTGCACAGAGGCGAGGTGGACCCTCCACCTACTTCTCCATCTTGGCGGAAGTCCAACAATGAAAAATTTAAAAAAATGTTAAAATGTAAAAAAACCAACCAAACAAACAAACATAAAAAAAAAACCTGGCTATAAAGGAACGTTGGTAATTTGCATAAACCAGAAACCAAGAAGCTTCATTACTATATCTTTATACCTCACATGTAGTGTGACTATGAAGCAACAAGAACAGTTGAATTCATAGACCAGATCTTCTGCCCTTGACTGCACATTGTCTCCAACACTATCCCTTTGGGAGGCAGTGCACTTATTTGAATGATGCCACTGTTGCCCAAAATATGTTTGGATCCTCTTTTGACACTAACTTCAGAATCACTTTACAAACCAAACGTGAAACTCACTTGGTTATTTTAGAGTCACAGCTCATCTTGCACTCAGACTGGCATTACATAACAAGATTATGCTTTTGTTTATCAGGGTTGGTTTCAAATGACTTAAGGGGAGTTTTCTGAAGTTAAAACTCATTCTCAAAAGGTGGAAATTTGCCATTACCAAAGATAGGTAAAAAGAAAAGAAGTGAGGGATCAGACACCGTCATTTAAGAGAGTATAAATTAACATAATCTCTTTGGAGGGAGATTTGGAAATACTCATCAGTTGTAATTGATTCTAACCTTTGACCAAGCAATTATACTTCTCGGAATTTATCTGACAGATACACTCATAAAAGAACAGAAAGGATCTTCTACTGAGTACTTACTGAAACAGGAGAAGATTAGAAGAAACACAAATAGCCAACAATAGGAGACAGGTTAAGTAATTATGAAACATCCATAAAATAGAACACTATTTCATCATTAATAAGAATGAGTCAGAGCTCTACGTACTGATAAAGAACAATCTCTAACATATTATGTGAAAAAACTAGGTACAGAAGAGTGCACTACCACCTTTGTTAAAAAAGAGTATAAGTATATATTTATGAGCTTTTAAGAATCTATATTTATCTCTATATCTGTATTGTCTTATCTCTGAAAGGATTCAAAGAAACAAGTATCACACTGATTCTAGGGAGGCAAACTAGAAAAGCAAGGGAAAAGTTTGAGAAGAAAATAATTTTTCATCTTGTAAGATTTAAAATTTTAATACATATTTTAAAAAACCCAATAAGTGTCAGGCTTAAGGTGATTCTCAAGCAATTTCTAAAAGTTTTAAACTGTGCCAGGACCACTGTTTAAATAAATCAGTGATGTGTACTGTGAACAAGGAATTGCTACTTTAAGGAAGCCTAACATGTATGTTGCTTGGATATATGTGTTCTGACATGTTTGTTAAATGTTTAATTCCCTTAATTTCATTTGACGGAGAGATGGCACACTGGGGGGAAGGTGGTAAAGTAAAAATCTGAATTCCTGGACATAGTGGACTCTATAAGGTCAGGGGCTGCACACATTTATTCACACATAAGCCTTGAATAGTGTCTGAGCCTCAGAGTTGCAATTGCAAGCAATGTACACTAACTGTAGCTAATTTAAGCAGAAAAAGGGCTTATAAAAAGGATTTCAGAGATGGGAAAAAAGATCAACATGACACAGAAGGGAGGGAGGAAGGAGGTAATGAGGGAAAGAAGGGGAATGGTCAAGTCAAAGAACATGTATAAAGGACCAATGGACAAGGACAATGAGGGTAGGATTGAATTGAAGAGGTGGGTGGGCAGGGCAGGGGAGAGCAATGGGGGACAATGAGGATAACTGTAATTGAACAACAAGTAAAAAATTGGAAAAAAGGATTTCAGATAGCTCACAGAATTCTGGGAGGGCTAGAGAACCAGACTTAGCACTATGTAGCTAGGAAAATGCTCCAATCACTGTAGAGTAAAAACATCGCTGCTGATATTGCAGACTTCAAGATAACCTGGGTTGGGACCACTGAGACACACTGGACCCTGGGCAAAGCTGCAAGAACACATCACTTTGCCTCCATTCTATTGCCTGGGAGTTAGTCACATGACCAACATGTACCTAGTTAAAACTTTGGTACTTTAATAAGAGTAAAGAAGAGGATGGGTATTATGGGACAATTAGCAGTTTGTCCCATAGAAAGTGACTCCATGCTAATATCAAATATGAGCTGCAAAATGTAGGTAAAACTCATCTCATTTGGCTCTTGATAGGAAGCCATTTGACTAGAGTCCACTTGGATCTATGTTCATAAAATTATTTTTTTGCTGAAAATAAATGAAACCATTGATAAATAAAAAGACATTATTATTTACATACTTCTTGTTGATTATTTTCTTATAGTTTTTGCTAAATCATTGAGCCTGGATTCATGGATAGGCCTCTGTGACTCTTTTGGCAGTTGGGATAAGGAAAGTACTATTACAAATCTATCCTGCTCAGATGAGTATTTTCAGGTTTGAAAGTTGATCAGGTTAGATTTTTATGAGATTTAAACAAGTGAGTCTCTTATTTTGGAGAGAATTAGAACCCATCGGAGAGAGTTTTTCATGAGTGGAGTAGAGAGGCCCCAGTTGTCAAACTCCTGGACCTGGGAATATAATAAGAAACCAGGTGATGTTTTGGTTCTTGAGAGACACCAAAGTAGCTGTGTAAATATTTTATTTTCTGACTATTTCTATTTTCCCCTTTTCTTTTCTCTCAAAGAAAATGACTGCTAGATAATTTCCAGGTTATACAAGAATTTAATAGTATTTTACTGCTTGAGTGAAAATTTTCTCACATGTGAAAGCCTGTGTAAATTGAGAAGTAGGGGGTGGTGAACCCAAGCAGATACTGAAATTCTAATAGACTCCAATCTTTTTGATGCTGAATGGTTTAGCTGTAGAAGCAGGCTGTACGTGGAGGACGGGTATGGATATATATCAAGGATTAAATTGGAAGGTGCCTTTAAATTAGGTAGTCCACCTACAGAAGGAATTAAAAGTAAAAGTCGTGACTTTTCTCAAATTTAGTGGGACACCTGTTTTTGTTTGGTTATAAGAAGCTCTTTAACATTTATGCAAATCTAAAGGAGGGGCATTTCAAAAATTCCCATAAGAGAATAATTTAAAAATTAAGCCAAAATGTTCAATATTTTAATGTGCTAGCCCTTTAAGAGAAACTCTCCCAATTTTTAGAGTGAGAACTAAACTATAAATCTTATTCTTTAACTTGCAAAAATACAGTAAGTAGGTTAAACAAAATGGTCTATATTTGGGAAAAGTGTCTTTGGTCATTTCTAGTGGAGTCTGAGATTTTGAGATTTGAAAGCATTCATGCTCTATTTTATTTTTAAAATATTTTGTTTATTTATATATTTAAGTATATTTATTGATTATGCTACTACAATTGACTTATTTTTTCTTCCCCTTTGTCTGCCTTCACCCTGTATCCCCCCTCCCTCCAACATTCCAGTCTGTCCTTCTCGTTCATGTCCATGGATCATACATATAAGTTCTTTGGCTTCTACATTTCCTATACTATTCTGAACCTTCCCCTGTCTGTTTTCTACTTACCAATGATGTTTCTTATTCCCTGGGCCTTTTTCCCCCATTTTATTTCATCCCTCTCCCTGCTGATAACCCTCCATGTGATCTCTATTTCTGTGAATCTGTTCCTCTTCTAGTTGTTTGCTTAGTTTGTTATTGTTTTTTTAGGTTAGGTTGTTGATAGTTGTGAGTTTGTTATTTTACATTTCATATTTTTGATCTTCTTCTTTTTCTTAGATAAGTCCCTTTAACATTTTAAATAATAAGGGCTTGGCAATGATGAAATCCTTTAATTTGACCTTATATGGGAAGCACTTTATCTGCCCTTTCATTCTAAATGATAGCTTTGCTGGCTAGAGTAATCTTGGATGTAGGTCCTTGCCTTTCATGACTTTGAATACTTCTCTCCAGTCCCTTTTTGAGAAATCAGCTAGTAGTCTTATGGGAACTCCTTTGAAGGTAACTCTCTGCTTTTCTCTTGCTGCTTTTAAGGTTCTTTTCTTATCTTTAATCTTTGGAAATTTAATTATGATGTGCCTTGGTGTATTCCTCTTTGAGTTCAACTTGTGTGGGACTCTCTGAGTTTCCTGGACTTGCATGTCTAGTTCCATTGCCAGATTGGGGAAGTTCTCCTTCATTATGTTTCAAATAAATTTTGAATCTCTTACTCTTCATCTTCTCCTTCTGGCACCCCTATAATTCAAATGTTGGAACATTTAAAGTTGTCCCAGAGGTTCCTAAGCTTCTTCTCATTTATTTATTTATTATTATTATCATTTTTTTAAAAAACTTCTTTATTTTTAGACAGAGGGGAAGGGAGAAAGAGAGGGAGAGAAACCTCAGTGCATGGTTGCCTCTCACATGCCCCCCACTGGGGACCTGGCCTGCAACCCAGGCATGTGCCCTGACTGGAAATCAAGCCAGCAACCCTTTGGTTCTCAGGCCAGTGCTCAATGCACTGAGCCACACCAGCCATGGCTCTCCTCATGTTTTTAAATTCTTATTTCTTGATTCTATTCTGGTTGAATGTTTCTTTTTTTCTTCTGCTCCAAACTGTTGATTTGAATCCTGGTTTCCTTCCCTTCACTGTTGGTTTCCTGTACATTTTCCTTTATTTCACTTTATATAGCATTCACTTCTTCCTTTATTTTGTGTCAGTACTCAGTCATTTCTGTGATCATCCTGATTACCAGTGTTTTGAACTCTGCATCTGATTGGTTGTCTATCTCCTTGTTGCTTAGTTCTTTTTCTGTAGTTTTTATCTATTCTTTCACTTGGGTCATATTTCTTTGTCTTGGGGAACCTGTTACACAGTAAGAAGCAGAGCGTTAGGTATTCACCAAGGTGGGGCAACCTACTTCACTGCATTGCACCACTGTATGTAGGGGAGCACTCAGAGAAGGAACAATGCCACTTGCTGGGATCTTACCTACCTTCAGTCACTTCCCCTATTACTCAGAAGCAAATCGCACCATTCTGGTAATGATTCCTGGGTGGGTGGGTTTGTGTATGTTCTAGTACCACGTGGGCCCCTCCAGTGGACACTATTGTGAGACTGGGGGTTTCTCCCACTGCTGAAACCCCTATAGGATTTTACAGCCAGTGGTTTTGAGGCTTTATTTCCCCATGCTGGAACCCTGGGTTGCACTGTCTGTCTTGCTCCCTAGTTGTTCCTCCCAGTTTGCACGTGAATGGGGAACCACCTGGTTTGCCAGCTGCCTCTTGCCTCACGTCCTCTCCACCCTGAGTACCTGTCTTTCCCCCTTGACCAGTGTGGATGAATATTTCTTTTTTAATTCCTTGGTTGTAGGACTTTTATACGATTTGATTTTCTGGCAGTTCTGGTTTTTTTTGTTGTTGTTGTTTTAAATTGGTTGTTATCCTTCTTTTGGTTGTGCAAGGAAGCAAAGTGTATCTACCTATGCCTCCATCTTGTCTAGGAGTCCCCCATGTCCTATTTATTTATTTTTAGAGAGGGGGAAGGGAGGGAGAAAGAGAGGGAGAGAAACATCAATGTGTGAGAGAAACATTGATTGCCCCCAACTGGTGTGCAACTCAGGCATGTGCTCTAACTTGGAATTGAACTGGCAACCTTTTGGTTTGTGGGATGATGCCCAACCTAAATGAGCCCCACCAGCCAGGGCTCATGCTCTGTTTTAAATGTTCACCTCTCAGATGGTCTTATCTGACTTGTGGTTGTTTTATTTCTTTATTTTTCCCAAAGTACTTGGAAAAATTCTGGTCTCCAATAGTTACTGTTCAAGGAATAGTTCTAGCCAGTTTTTTTTCCAGTTTGTCTTATCTCCTCTCTCCCCTTTTTTTGTTTATTGGAAATGCTGTCTTTGTGTCTTTTCTCTGAAAAGACTAATTTCTTGCCCTTCTACTGTTTGTTCCCTGAGACTATGAGTGCTTAAGAAATTTGCTTCTGTATCCTGTCATCCTGTCATTTAGTCTCTCTGTCCAGACATGTCACTATGGTGATAACAGTGTACTGGTTTTGGGTAAATGGATTTTTCTTTGTTTTGGATGAAGGCATTGCAATTACTCTTTCAATCTTCTTGTCTGTGTATATCTTTGGGTAGCACAGAATTGTGATTAAAACAGTGAAATATGTATTGTAATTGAACTTCTCTCTTGGCAAGAGTAACATTGTATAGTACTTACAAGTAACTGTAGCAAGGATATAAGTACAGCTGTAAGCCACCAGGCTGAAGGTTAATTTAAATACACAATCAACTGAAAATGGAACAGTTTGTCTTTTAGCCAAGTTAAGTCACATTATGACTCATAGATGGTTCTAAAAATAAAGATGTATAATACATTGATACCAACTGCAAAACCAGTCCTTCTCTGTGCCATCTGAAGCTTGGCATTACTCCAGATAAGCCTGTGACCTGTCTGTGCACACACATTTCTTCTCAACTGTTTTAGCTTTTGTAAATAACCCAGCCATACCCAACTTACTTGGCCTTACAGTCTCTGAGTCACTTTGGATCCTCCACTGTTTGCTGTAACATCCCAGTCCCTTGCCAGGCCTTGTCCATTCTTATCTCATCAGAGAATCTGTGCCTTCCTTTCAGTCTCGCCTCCACCCCCTGGTACGTGGCCCCATGGATTATAGCAATAATCCTCTGCCTCTCCTTTTTTGCTTTCATTCCTACTGTGCCAATCCATCCTGTGTTGAATAGGCTCAGTCCCGCTAATGTATTGTTTTAATCAAATTCAATGATCCTAGATAAAAAAACAAAACACCTATTGGTTCCTCACAGGAAAAGCTCCAAAGTTGACCTAGTTTTTAAGGTTTTATTTAATCTGTGTCAAATTTATCTCCTTTTACTCCCCTTCATGGATCACATCTGTAGGAAGGTGACTGCTGTCTTCTGATTTCTACATTGCTTAACCTCTCTCCCACCTCCTCACCCTCCGTGCTGTTACTCAATTCCTGTTCCTCAAGGCACAACTCCAGTATCATCTCTTAAAGAAGTCCCCCTTCTCCATTTCAGCCCATATTGTGCTCAGAGGCTCTGTAGGAACTGCCAGAGGCCTGAGAAGCTACTGAGTTCATTGGTTCTTTCTTTAGATCGTGTAGTTTATATCCTTATTATTGTCTCCACCACTAGGCTTGGGGCCAGTCTCAGGGTTTCCCATGTCTGGTACAGTACCTAACACACTGCTTGGCACAGTGATAAAATGAAAGGAAACTGAGGCCTGGATTGTTGGCAGCAGTCTGGATTAGGGCTCTCGGATTTTCCCAGTCCATGTTCTCATTGTAGCTCTTGTCTACAGGACTGGGTAAACTTCACTCTTATATGGTCATTTAATGATTCTTAAGTTTAGTTCTTCAGTGATCTTAGAAATGCCTCTTGATGGCCTCTTCTCTCTGTTTTCTGCTCTTCAGGGACAAGGATCATCTTTTTCTTACCATTCGTACTTTGTTCAAATCCCGAGTTGTAACAGACTGACTGTTGTGAGCTAAACTGGTGGAACATTCCCTTCAGGCTCCTGTGATACATCTGAGGGGACAGCACGTGCCTCGGAGGCGGGAGCAGACCTTTGCCGAGGACAGACCATGGCTGAGCGCTGTCTCCAGAAATAGGTGTTTTCTTCCACTTCCCATTTCGGGTACACTTTTATCTTAACTTTCTAGTTAAAGTTGATTTTTGAATGTTGTCTGGTTTATGCTTTTCTGTTGAGAGGACTGGCACTCTCCTTTCTCTTTCCCCCAAAGTGGTGATGTTCATGAGCTGTTGGCTGGTGGCCTCCTAGTTTGGATATATACCCAAGGTGTCAATAAGACTGTATCCTTACTGTGACATTTGAACTTCATGGTATTGAAAGTCACTCGAGATTTTGAAAATGTGTCATTTTCAGCTGGCATGGCTATGGAGCTTTTAGAGAAAAGACCCCCTCACCCACTGAACGAGAAGGTAAATCTGTGGGACTCAAATCTGAAACTTTTAATAGGCAATCGATCACTACATTCCATATCCAATGCACAACCACAGGGTGCCCTGCATCACCAGCACTGTGGTAAATAATGGGCCCTTTACAATCACACCTAAAATATGCTTAGCTAATTTACTGCAGTGACAACTCCCATCTGTGTGGTATTAGAACACTTTGAAGTTCTGGTATGTTTGACTTGTTAAAAAGAACAGAGCAGTTTTTACCCTGAGGAGGTGAAGGGGGCAAAGTTTGAGTCACAGATTGTTTCAAGAATCCATTTCAGAAAGGAGGCCAGACAATCAATCTAGATCTTACATCCTAAATTAACACCTGCAGGCCTGTACATTGCCATTATCATCTTAGATATATCCCTTAAACGTGCTTTCCTCTCTGTTACCACTGCCTTCCCCCTTCCGAGTCTCCTTACCAAAATGGCTAGTTGCCTTTTCTGCCACTAGCTTGCACTCTGCGTTCTGTTTAGCTCTCCCTCCCACATTCATCTCTCTTAAACACCTTACTCATCATGTCAGTGGCAGTGGTTTCTTACAGAAAGTCAGGATTTTGCCTGCTAAAACAGGGACAAATTTGCTGCTTTCTCCACTCTCAGAATCACATCTTTGTGAGTGTGGTGGGTCTCAGTTCCTTCCCAACATCCTTTGCAGCCTGGGGCTGGGAAACTCAGGAACTGGGAGGGGACAATAAAGTAAAAGGTGGAGTTAATGATCTTTCCCTAAAATTTATTAGACCTGTATGCATTGCCTCCAAAGGGGACTTAGAAACCATCTGTCTCCACAATCTCCTCCCCACACCTTTCCATTTCATCAATGAGTGAGCTTACCTCTAGAGCCTGCAGACACTTGCCTAAGTTCACCTGCTATTAATGGCAAGATATCTCAACCCCAATCTATCATTTTCCCTCCTATTACTCTTTTGTGCTATAAAAGACTTTCATGACCTGGTCTCTCCTGCTAATTTTTAGTTCTCACAACTCTCTAACTCAGCCTGCTGTTCTGATCAGGGCAGATTTTTTACTGTTATATAAGTTCTGAAATCTGAAAATCCTGTCTCTGTTCTTAGCTGTTTTTGCTTGTCATTCTATCCCCTTTTTCTTTCAACTGCCTTAAGTTTCATTTTTGCCATGACTTGAAAAGAACGTGGGTTTTAGAACCAGGTATTTAATACTACAACTTAAATGATCATGGGCAAGTTAGTGAGTTTGTTTCCTCAGGATGCTTGGATTAACCGAGGCAGCACGAGAAACAGGGTTGTGGTTTTTGGCACATATTAGGTCACCAAATAAGGTCCGTTTCCTTTATTATATCACCCATGGGGCTTTTCCAGACCATCCTATCTCTTCCTGTCTCAGGATTTCCACAGTCTCTCAATTCAGCCCATACTTACATTGTTTTTGGGTATTTGCTCTTTGTGCTAATTATTAGTGTTATTTATAATTTAGTCCCCCTTCCCTGTAAGATGATTGCCCGTCTCTGCCCCCATGATGTTGAGCCTGATCACGTGATTTGTTTTGGCCAGCGGAATATGAATCAATGTGACACATGCCATGTTCTTCTTAGAGAGACTGTGACTTTTGGCCAGCTCTCACTGTCATTCCTTCTGCCACGAGAATGGCTTGTTTCCCACAGGAGCTGCTTCTTCAGCTGGACTTCTGGAATGAGAAAACATGTGATTCTGCAGTAGTTGGCCTCAAGCATGTGCACAAAATAAATAGTTGTCATTGTAAGTCTATGAGATTGTGGGGATTGTTACTGCTGAAGATTCACTAATCAACTCCAGTTTTCTTTGTTAGTCACGTTTCCTGAAGTAGAGTTAAACTTCTTCAGTTCATAAACTCAGATATTCAAGAAGTTTAATCTTTGTTTCTAGAACAACTCTGGCTCCAAACCTCTATTCTGCTGGATAAGTAAAAAAACGAAAGCAAAAACAAGCAAAAAACAAGTGAACAAACAAACAAACGAAAAACCCAACTTCGAAAGGCTGAACCAACTTCAGCCTTTTCTGGAATTCCCTTCTGCCAAATACCTTCCTAGGACTGTGCTATGGTTATTATGGGGCTCCAATGCCCTGGGGCAGTGGGTTTTGTTCAGGTTGCTACCATCCTTGCGGACATGACTTCTTCAGATCTGGTAGCTTTCAAAAGCCATGCTCGAGGCACAGGAGTCTTCAGAAGGGCTGCCCAAGATCCAGACGCAATCCATGTCCACAGCTCTCTTTCCAGCTTCCTGGGAGTGTTGTCAGTAAGCAAGGCCTAGGTTCCCCTTGTACTTGAGACATGTAGACCCTCTTCATCTCTTATCCCTCCCTCATTATAGAAACACCTCTTCTTAGTCTTGGAGAAATCCTTTCTCTTTTGTGTTTCTATAAGGAACTCTGTCTTTACTCTCAAATCCTCTTCCCATAAAAATTGTAAGTTTCTGTTTTCCTGTTGTGCACCTGTTTGCCCCAAGGCAAGGAGCATAGAGCTGACTGTACCTATTTGACTGTGGTGAAAGGGAAAGAGGAAAATCAGAGAACAAAAATAGCTTAGTATTTCAAATTATTATCTAACCTCATTTCTAAATTAGAACAGGGTTTCTCAGCTTCAGCACAGTTGATATTTGGAGCTGGATAAATCTTTATTGTGGAGGACTATCTTGTGCATTGTAGGATGTTTAACAACATCCCTGGTCTCTACACATGAGAGACCAGAAGCAACTCCTCCTACAGGTTGTAACAACACCAAATGTCTCCAGATATTGCCAGATATCCTGGGGATCAAAATTATATTGAGTTGACAGCCACTAATTTGGTGCATGAACTGAGTTGTGTATAACATTTGCTTTCACCAAGACTTATAAAGTATTTAACCCATAGGAGGTACTTAGTAGATATTTCTGATTAAAGGAATTAAAATAGTATATTTTATCTATATTTTGCATGGAGGGGTTACAGTCATCTTAGATGGGTAAGTGAAGGGAAATGAATGTTTGTCTTAAAAACACTTGCTTTTCTTTATCCTTTTGCAGGTTTGCAGTCTATATGGGTGAATGCTCACTCTAATTATTGTTACTAAGGAATTCTAATGGAATTCCGAATTCAGTTACTCAACCAGTGTGCTGATTAACAAAAAGTTGGTTGTTTGGAGAAGAACATTAATGAAAAGAAACAACAAAATAAATAATTTACATTCCAAAGACTATAATTCCTGGAAGGGCAAAAGTCAAGAATAGAGTTCTGCCAATAGCCCAGACACAGAGTTTGCTGTTTGAGGGATTTGAGAGAGTGGAGGATTGAAAAGGTAAATTGGAATCCCACAGGCTGATAAAGTTGTATATGCTGCCATGGTTCCAGTGCCTCTAGAGACCTTTCCACAGTGAAAGGAGCTTTTCCCTTGAAAGGTGAGGGATTTTGACATGAATTTTCCTTCACAGGTGAAGACTCCACAATGGGCAAGTGAAGAGATTATATATTCTTCCAGTAGCAGAAGTGAATTTTTGATGTGTGTATATTACAGTTGAGGAAGGAATTACAGAAAATTTGTTATTTATGTTTTATAGGGAATTAATCCTACCTCTTTCCTGGGACACAATGGCAACTCAATTATTAAAGCAAAAGAGACTAGCTAGGGATTAGCATCACTCATGTTCCATGCTGCTTATCATCTGGTTATGGTGAATGAACTTTCTTTTATCTTCCGACACACAACAGGTAGACTGTCATCTTGGGCTTTTAGAAATTTATATGTATGCTAACACTTGACAGAGCAGGTATCTTCGCAAACTTTCTTAACAATAACTGACTGCTGTTCGGCACCTGGGATACAATTTATTGGGTTCATCTCATTTTGGTATAAGTATGAGAAAGAAAACCTTGTGTGGTAGGATTACTTCACCAACATGATATTTTAGAAATAGCTGAGATTTAAATTACCATGAGGCTGCATTATTAAAGTGAGAGATTTTTATTCAGTTGGTATTACAAATCCCTGGAGAGATAAATGTGCCTATATTTAGGTAAAATTAGAGAGGTAAATGCCAGTGTGGACCCCATTTTCTTTTAAGTAGTATTTTAGTCGTATGATAATTTTTAAATGACAAGAGTAGAGAGAGGCTTGTTTAATCAGAATGTGAAAAATTAGGCTCAGAAGAAACAAAAAATTTAAAAAGAAGCTTAATTTTTAGATAATAAGCCCTGACTGCTGAATCTTACTTACAGTAGCCTTTTATTTAACCTTTTTTTTTTTAAAGACCAGGTGTGTGGTAACAATGGCCATGATAACCAAATCAACAAACAAGTGCTGGCAAGGTTGTGGAGAAAAGGGAACCCTAGTGCACTGTTGTTGGGAATGCAGACTGGTGCAGCCACTGTGGAAAACAGTATGGAATTTCCTCAAAAAACTAAAAATGAAATTGTCTTCTGATCCAACAGTGCCACTATTGGGATTATACCCCAAGAATCCTGAAACATTAATTCTAAAGAACCTATGCACCCCAATGTTCATAGCAGCACAATTTACAACAGCCAAGTGCCTAGGTGCTTATCAGTAAATGAGTGGATCAAAACCTGTAGTACATTTACACAGTGGAATACTACACAGCAGAAGGAAGGAGCTCCTACCCTTTGTGACAGCATGGGTAGAACTGGAGAGCATTATGCTAAGTGAAGTAAACCAGGCAGTGAAAGACAAATACTATATGATCTCACCTATAAGTGGAACCTAATCAACAAAACAAACAACCAAGCAAAATATAACCAGAGACACTGAAATTAAGAGCCGTCTGACAGTAACCAGAGGGGATGGGGGAGGGAAATAATGGGGGGAAGAAGGGAAAGTGTTGTTAAAGAACATGTATAAAGGACCCATGGACAAAGCCAAAGGGGAGTAGAATTAAGAGTGGGGGAAAGTGATGGTGGCAAAAATGAAGACAACTTTATTCAAACATTACTAAAAATGATTTTAAAAAGCAGTGTAATAGTTTGTCTCAAATATTGGTGGGATTATCCTGTGAGAAAATCATTATGATATATGGGTAACATCGTAAGATAGGCCTTTTCTTGAAAAACATCATCTGAATTCTTCATTAGATACTTTTTTCCAAAAGATTTTTTTTTGGAAAAAAATATTTCTCTTTTTCTGTGAACAAATAACTTCTAAATGAAAAAAAAAAAGTCCACGTGTAATATGTTGCTCCTTTGGTGACTTACTGGTTCCTCTCCTTCCTGATCATTCTCATCAGTGGGGATCCCAGTCCTGAGAATATTTACTTCACCAGAGTACTTTTAGATAGTATATCACTGAAGAGCTCCTCTTCTCCAATTTTCACTTCCAACTCTGAGAAGTTTCAGATTTACCTTTCCTAGACCTCACCATCCTCAATGCATCCCTTGTTTTCTCTTTCCCAGTGATATCCACCACTTTGTCCAGATCAAGCCTCAAGCTCCCCTTATTCCCAAAGTCTTTCTTCACTTACACTGATGATATTTTTCTGGTAAAGCCTCCATACTTAACTTCAGAATTTGCTCTCAAAATGGAGTTATGTCACTATATTCTAAAAGGCATTGTAGGGAATAAAGCTCTACAGGGTGTTAATAGACATCACATGAGAAAAGGGGGCCATGTTGAGATAAGTTTGGAAATCCTGTGTAGACAAAGTTTTGCCCGCCTACCTCCTGAACTCCTCACCACAATTTCTCACTAATATGAATCTCCAAGATGGGAAAACAATACACAGTGTTGCCACACATTACTTGCTCACAGATGTTTTTCTTTCATATATACACATATATTTCATAGAACAGACTTTGAGAATGCCAAGATAATCTGTATGACTAGATGACGCTGGCTGTGCACACACTGGAAATGAAGGGGGTAACTGAATTCAGAGGTAAAGGACAAAAGTGTTAGTGGGGAATCAGGAAGCATTACCATGAAGGTACCAGCCACTGGACATCACGACCAAAGGCAGTAAATCTGACCCATTTCAGGTAGGAATTGAGAATCTAGTGGACAGGGTGACAGATCTAGGAGCTTATGGAATAGAGAAATGGCTTTTAAAGTGGTTGTGTTGAAATTGTCAGAAAACCAAGATGGGAAAGAAATGGAAATGGGAATAATTAATCATAAGTTCAACGGATATTACTGAGTGTTTCCTATGCATTAGAGTTAGGGTTTACAGGAAAGAGTCGACTAAGTAGGACTCAGCCAGCTAGCTAAAGTTCAGAGTTTGGAGAGGCAGAGAAATGGTGAAAACCAGATGCTCAAGACAGTTGTACAGATGTGGAAAAGGTTAGATAGGATGTCTTTCCTCAGTGGTAGAGACAGCTGGACTGGCCAGGGGCTGACATTGCTGTCTGTGACATGATGGAAACGGCAAACCCCTTGCTGCTTAATGGCTTGTGTTTCAAGAGCGGAGAGCCCCATTGTAGTAGATGAACTCCCCTTCCAAATCCTTCTCCTTTGAAAAGCACCTGCCACTCTTCTACAGCCATTTGTCTCTTTTATCTAGTTCTTGAACGAATCCCCATTCACATCCTTTTATTTCCAATCGCTGTTCTAAGATAGGCCTATTGAATAACTTAAATTTGAGCCTTCTGGAACAGTTCCTTATTCTTCCTGCCAAGAATATCCTATGTCCACAGCAGGAAGTTCAATTAGCAAATCCATGAATCAGGATTTTAATTATATATTTATCTGGAAGGAAAATGCTAGTTTCACTTCCACACTACACCTTACTTGTGGGAATCACAGTGTGGAATTGACTAAACCTGGGTCCCTGTGGTGAAATGTGAGATGGTAAAATCCAAACATGTTGGTGGAAATTTGTTCACATTTGTTCATGGGTGTTTCTGTATTCAGCAAGCAGCAAGAATGCTTGGTTGTATGAAAAAAATTAGAATTGACTGTAAAATGTTAGGCAGTATCCTGATTTAGAAATTTGCTAATTGTTAGTCCCTGCTGTGTCTATAGACTATGTTCAGTTGTAAGTCATGACTAAGCATCTGAACAGTATGTTTTACTTGAACACATTCTCTACTGTTGTCTCGCTTCCCCAGCTAGATGATACGTTCTTTATGGCTGAGTTTGCTTCTTTCCCACCTCCCCCTCCTCTCTGTTCCTTCTTCTTTCCTCTGCAGCTCTTGAATTTAGAGTCCCCAAAATTTTTATTGAGTATCTTCCATGAATATCTTTTAGAGAAAGATTGCTTTCAATGTCTTTATGGTTAGAGATACCTAACCTGAGAGGGAGGGTTGGTAAAAGCACTGGGTATTGGGGTGACCAAGTCCATCCTCTCTGCAGACTGTAGCGCACACTGTCCTGGATGAGAAAAGAGAAACATCATTTGTTAGATACAGGCTCAGGAGACTTTATTGACCACATGAGCTGAACGAGCTCTCAAAGACTGGACGTGGTTCAGGGGGAGAGAGAGACTTTGAGAAAAATCTACCACTTAAAATAATTTCCCCAATCCTCTCCAAGAACAGACAGGTCCATCCTTTTCATGAAATTACTGGAACATCCTCATCAAACGTAGCTTTGTGGCTGTCATATGTATAGGGCAGCCATGACCCTTGGTGTTTCGAGGTCTAGTCTACTTTTTAAAGAGCCCGCAAATTGACCAAACTCCTTGGTTCCCCACAATCTAACAATTATTAAATTATTGATTTTATATACTGGATGTGGGAAACTGGCATTCTTTTCCTTCACCTTTATTCCTGTTTACAGAGGGATTTAACTGGCTTCAAGGTTTGCAGGCATGCTTGTTTGACAGCGAAGAAAAGGAGCAAAGGAGAGCCCTTAAACGTCTAGTCATTCCAGGCCATCCTGCCTTACGTTGTTCCCTAGCGGTGAATGGGGAGAGGACCAAAGAGTGACAGGTTTCTGCTCTTTCTGTGTTCACTTCTAATTTGATCTTAATATGACATATGAAATCCCACATCCACACTGGTTAAGTATGCCTATGATAGAAAAGAATTTGTGGGCCAGTGAGGAATTAGAACTGTCTCTCTAAAAAAGTGTGAGTCTGAGATGTTCAGAGAGTAAAAAAGATGGAGGCATCACAAAGGAATTCTCCAGGTGAAACTGGGCGAAGATTTAATTAAGAAAGACATTGTGAATTTTTAGGATATTTCTACTAAAAACCGTTCAACTTAGGCTGTAGTAATAAATACTGAGAAGGATAAAAAGCACTTTGGGGTTGATTCATAGATATCTTCAATGTTTTTCCTTTTCTGCCTCTAAAAATGTTTGAAAAACAAAATATTCCCTTCCACACTTTTAAGTTCTAAATTTGTTAACATAAGTTTAAGTAAATGCAAAAGATGTAACTTACCACATATAGTTATGAACATTTGAAAATAAAGCTGTTACATTCTTCCAATTTTATTCTTATTGCATTCCTCTTAGAGTCTAAAGACTATAGCAGTTTACACTGAAGTTGGATTTATCTTATAAATGAGTTTCAAATTGTTAATTTTTTTCTATACAGAGTTATTATTATTAGTTGGGGTAGTTACTAAATATAAATATAAAAAATTAATTGGAAATGTATCACAAAGAGACAAAAGTTTATAAAACTAGTACTTATATTTGTGGGTGAATTTGGCTAGAATGGAACAGTTAACATCAATATAAAATCCATTTTTCATTTTTTATATTTGTAAACATTTGAAACCTCATTCAGAAGTGAGTAAATGGAAAGTTGGTTATTTTAGTGTCAATTTTTGTACTCCTTCAAGTTGAATGCCAAAAACAATCAACTAGTGATTTTTTATTAGAATAGGGGAAAAAGTATTTCATCAGTGAATCAGTTGCTTGACTCAGTCTTTATTTAACTGGATGAAGAGCAGTACATTGGATACCATCTGACTTATAAGAGGATACGCAGCCCCAGTAGAGAGTCCCTCACTTTCTCAGCAGCATTTTGCATCACCTCCTTGTTGCAGGATCTTTCCACACTGCAGGCTAATGCACCGCTGCAGGAGCTAGCGCAGGCAGGGTCTGCCGCTCTTTCACAGAAGAGGAAAGGGGCTCCCGTGAAAGGGGAGGAGGAAACAGAAAATCAGCATGGTGCCTGAGTGAATTTGTCCTCAGGAAGATCACTTTAAGAAAAGAGGACCTATGGCATTTGGAGATCTTGAAACGGATTCTTTCTTGGACGGCCCAAGAGCCTTAGGGAAAGCTTGTGTACACACACCCCCCCCAGTTAGAAGACCACTCATTTAGGACGGATGCAGAAAAATGCTTATGTTATTGGAAATGGGGCCCTTTGAATAAAACCTCAAAATCTGAAATTATTTAACCTGCGAGAAAAGCAAGAGAAGTGAAAGGAATGTACAAAGATATAGCTTGGTAGGTGGAGGGCAGTAACTCCATATTGTATTGAAAACAAAGTAAGAGTCAATATAATGAATTTAGACCAGGGTCCTAAAGGGTTCTACCATTGAAATGTATGATCAGTCCTATTTTTGAGGGATTTAAAAAGAAGTTGTAACCTGGTTTGAAAATAAAATTTTCAAGCTTCAGGAAAACGCTACTAACATACTTTCTTTGCTTTATCAAGGGTAGGTCAGGATAAAAGGAACAAATAGAGTGAAAATTATTTTCAATATGTTTTACTTGATCTGAATATATGGGAGAAAAGTTACTAATTGATTGTAGCAGTAGAATAGGCCCTGTTTTCAAATCAAGTTCTGCTGTGGTCACTTCCTGGCCCTGTAGCCCTAGGGGATGATTTAATGGTCTTCAGGTCTCAGTTTGCTTGTCTGTAAAACAACACCCACTTCTTAGGAGAGTAAGGGTTAAATTAGATCATATAAAATGATTAAATGGAAGCTGCATTGGCATGCTGTTGGCACATACTAACTTCTTAATAAATAGTAACTATTAGTCAAAAATTGTGGGGAGTTTTAATAAAATTAGGTTCACTCTTTAGAGCTGATGTGAAGAAGCCTCTGACTTTTGATAGGCTCTAAATGTTCCAGTTTTTATTCAGCTGACAATTATTTGGCAACTTCTTTGTATATAGGACTGGATGTCAGGGTCCCTGATCTGAGAAGCGGTATTGAAATGCATAATAACAATTCAGCAAATCTTCCATCCCTTACATGTGGCAAAGGGTATAGCAAAGTGGAGCAAATAGTGGGTTGGTGGTTGAGAGTCTCTGGTTTTCCCCCTTGGGACTGCCACTAACCAGCAGTAAGTCGTGAACAGATTGTAGGACTTCAGTGTCATATGCTAAGAAATAAGGCTGTTGGTCAGAACCACCTGTGTGCAAGGGACTGTAGCAGACTGTTCTGCGTGACGTGGGCCCAGCTCCCACTTGGAGATGCACAGGACCCACGCCCACAGATAGGTTCTCCCGTGGGGAATAAGGCCTGCAACGTGCCTAGGCCACTTTGAGTCTTGCTTTTTGCTAAAAACTCCCTCAATGGATTTGTGGCAAACATTTACTGCAAAGTAACTTCCTAAAATCCATGCTAAATCTTCCTAGGACCAGTGTAACTGATCTAACCACTTTTCCCTTTTCATTTGCAAATATCCCTCTTCTGTGATGTGATTAGTGGCATTGGCTCCTTTGTTTTCTGGAAAAGGTAACCATCTAAACCAACCTGTGCATTGTCAATAAGGACCATCATGTAATGTGCTGAGAAACCCAATAAAGGCCGGTCACGGCAAGGGCCTCAGCTTTTCATCCCCTTGAGAGAAAAGCCATGCTGTCCCTTTTCCTTTCCCGGACTTGGTAGTCCGTGTGAATGTCTCATTTCATCCATAGTGATGCGGACACTGTGGGCCGGTGTCCACATTAAGGGTCATGTAGCTTAAGGGTCAAGAATGACACCTGCCCGATCTCACAGCCTTTAAAAAGCCTGTGCTGCTTAGTGAGCTGCCAAAGCAAAGTCCTTGTGGGAGATGCATACTGAGCAGGACTTCCAATGTGTGCTCACAAGTGGAGAAAGACTTAAAGCTCCTTTTCAGCTCTATCAACCTTATTCTCTGAATACATTTCATCCCTTAAAAAAATCAGTTGAATTTGATGCCCTCTTGAATTTTCTGTTATTAGTACTTGAAAAGAGATCCTTTCATATAATAAGCCAAATAATGCAAAAAAAGAAAAAATGCAAATATAAGAACATAAAAAGATGTGTCAGAAAAAGAATTAAAATTATGTTGTCAGCTTTCTTTTTGCCTTTTAAAAAGTGATGAAACTTCTCTAAAAGATGAAAATGGTTGGTGAGATGGAGTCAACATTTAATAAAGTGAATATGGGCAGAAATCCCTTGTGGTTCTGTCAGTATCTGATGAAAATACATCTAAGAATCGAGGTGACTTTTCAGTCTGCAAATTCACATTCGTCAAAGAAGCCCTTCTGTAAGGATTCCAGAAGGGCTCTGATCCTATCTGCCTCCCTTGTCTTTTTATAGTGTAAGCTTTCAAAATGAAGTAGGAACTGATAATTAGCACAGACACCAATCTTCACCTTCTAACTGCAGAAGAATCAACTTGAGTTTGTGAAGTCTGCAGAGCAAAGGTAATTGCCCATTTTTCTTAAGTTCAAAAAAGTAAAAAGTGACTTAAGGTTAACTTTCCATTTCCTGGAAATCTCACAGTAGGAGTCTCGAGGCAGCCACATTCTCTTTGAACTGAGAATTGGAGAAGATCGATGGTCTAGTCATTTTCAGGGTGTTCTAGTTGGTAATTGAGAACACTGCAAAAGCATCATAGCTCATCTAAATAGAACTTTAGAAATTTCCAGTTTCCCTCATGAGGGCAAGAGAGGCAAAGATGTGCTCATTATCCATACACATGGGCTTCTGACAATTAGCCATATTCTACAAGTATCACCAGAAGTCAGGACAAGCCTTTCTGCAGGGCAAGTCAGGGGTTCCGCATGCCTAATTAGCTAGGATTAAATTATTCAGCATCAGATAAGAAACCAGTCAGGACTTCCAATTATAATTCAAAACCATTTCTGTTTCACATTGCAACAAAAATAACACTGTGGAGTGAAAGAATCAGATAAGGCACAGTTACAGGAAATGCTGGGGCAACAATTACCAAGAAGCGAAATTAGAGAGCTTTAAATGGATGGGTGAAACCTGACTGGAATAAACATAGCCTTCCCCTCAATAAACTGCTGAGAAAATGTTCCTCCTGGAGACATGATATCTTGAACCTTTTAGGTCATGAACATTCCAGGAATGGTCCACTTTCTATAAGATTGGCTTAATCATGAATGGGGTGGGGTTAGACATTAAATTCTCACTTGATATTATAGTCTAAATGTCCAGTGCGACTTAGCCAAGTAATGCAGGGTGGAAAGGTGTTCCTGGCCAAGCATACTGTGTTTTGATGGTGGCAGTGATGAGTTTATTAAACTAAGGAGATTTCAGTCTAAGTCAAATAATAATAGTGCCGATAATGAAATTCTGTCCTTCCTTAACTGGTGAAAATATGAATGATTCTCCTTACATTGGCTCAGGCTGTTCGTTCATGAAAGACATACTTAACAATGAATATAAAATCTCTCCTTTCCAGGTGACGGGAAGGAGGAGGTAAGGAATCCCTGAGAACTCAGCTTGAGAACTGGCATCTGGAATAGTCAGACTCTGATCTTCAGAGTCATTCAATCATTTCCTCTCCAGACAGAGAACCTAAGTGAGAGGGAAATGACATTGGGACTTAGACAATGCTCAAGAATGTTGTCTATATAACCACAATATCTAAAATTGTATATTGAAGGCTTCTATTTACATAATTATATTTGAATATGTTTATCATAATTCATGAAGAAGTGCTATCCTCAGTGGACTGTACCGCCACAGACAATGAACTAGTTGGCATCCTTCTCATACAGGATCAGAGATAGCACTTGTATGAGCCTGGTTTCTGTAAGAACAGTTTTACTGACTTGTTTAATCCTTATAGTATCATTAAAGGGTAATAGGATATTAACTGCATATCTCTGCTGTAACAGATTACTACAAAGTTTGCAGCTGAAACCAACACACATTTACTATCTTACAGTTCTGGAAGTCAGAAGCCCAAAATGGATCTCCCCAGGTTAAAAAATTGAAGGTGTTCCCTGAGCTACGTTCTTCTGAGGCTCTAGGAGGAGAATCCATATTCTTGCCTTTTCCACCTTTGAGAGGCTGCCCGCATTTCTGGTCTCATGGTTCCCTTCCATCTTCAGAGCCAGTAGTCAGGAGAGTCTGTTTTTCATGCTGTATTGCTGAGAGAATGACTCTACCTCTTTTTCCTAAATTCAAGGACTTGTGATTAGTGAGGGCCCGCTTGGATAATCCAGGATAATCTCCTTATTTTAAATTCAGCTCCTTAGCAAACGTAATTCTCCCTTGTGATATAAAGAAAGATATTTGCAGGTTCCAGAGTTTAGCATGTGAACTAATTTGGGAGGCTGACCAGAAAAAGTATTGTTATTATTTATTTATTTCACAGGGGATAAACCAGAGATTTAAGTAAGTTACACAATGTCACATAGCAAGGAAGTAGCAGGGGTAGGATTTGAACCTAAAACTAAAGCCCATTCTATTTTCTTTTAAAGACTTTACTTATTTTTAAAGAGGAGAATGGAGGGAGGAAGAGAGGGAGAGAGACATCATTGTGTGGTATCCTCTCATGCCCCCTACTGGGGACCTAGCCGGAAATTCAGGCAGGTGATCTGACTGGGAATCCAACTGTCAATCCTTTGGTTTGCAGGCCAGCACAATCCACTGAGCCACACCAGCCAGAGAATAAAGTCCATTTTTTAAATTACAACACTACATGACCTCTCTGATATTTTAGCAGTAGGGCATTGGATCATCCTAATCCAATGGGGTTAGACTGATTCAACAACAGGTTGATTCAACAGAATCAACCTAGCCCTAGAATCTAGACATGCTCCACAGGTGGTCCTGGACCCTTTGTAATCCTGCTCTAGAGGACTAACTATGATATTGCTATTTCTTTCAGGATGGTTCTTGCTGGCCTTGGTCTTTCACGATCCTTACCTAGGTAAGACAACCCAGAACAGATAGTTTATCCCTCCCAAGATAGCTGCACCTTTCCCACTTCATTAAGGTGTAGTTATCAAATACTTATTGAGAATTCATCAGACATTCTGGTTGGCTCTGAGCAGTCACAGATGAGTGAAATATTGTTCCTTCATTCAATGAGGTCAGAGTCATTAGCAGAGAGAGACAAAGGAGCAGTTACAGGAAAATTAGGTAAGTGTTATGATATGATTGTGTAGAAGATCGGGTTCTATTAATTCTGCTTTCAAAGTACAGTCATGCACTGCAACATGACATTTAAGTCAATGACAAACGGTATATATGACAATGGTCCCATAAGATTGTAATGGAGCTTAGAAATTCCTATCACCTGGTGACATTGTAGCCATTGTAATATTGTTGTGTAATACATTAATTTTGTGTTTGTGGTGGTGCTGGTGTAAGCAAACCTACGGTGCTGCCAGTTGTCAAAAGTACAGCACATACAATTATGTGCAGTACATAATACTTGATAACAATAATAGATGACTATGTTATGGCTTTATGTAGTTATTATACTACATTATTCTTTTTATCATTATTTTAGAGTGGACTCTTTCTAATTAAATTAAAGAAAGGTGTTCTGAAACCATATGCCATGTTACACCAGCAGCAGCTTCATACGTGTCCTGTTTACTGTGTCTCTTGGTGGCATCACTTTCTCTCATGCTTGATTTAATCTCACGTTGTTTTGTACAGTACCATGGTGTATAGGCTTGTAGTCTAGGTGTGCAGTAGGCTACACCATCTAGGTTTGTGTAGGTATACTCTATAATGTTTGCACAACAACAAGATTGCCTTTAACAATACATACCTGTATTGTTAAAGGGCTCATGACTGTGCATGTTGACCCTGTTTCTCCTCTGTGGCCATGCAGTAGCTTAAGCCAACAGTGTCTCTGTTACCCAGACAGTAATTTCTTCACTTTTCTTTCCACCTCCCCTCTTGAATCCCTACAATTTACTCTCCAAAGATCAACGAGAGTGATTTTTTAAAAGAAAAATGCAAATCAGGTCTTAAAGCCCTTCAGGAGCTTCCACTGTACTTAGTATGCACTTGAATTCGGTAACAAGTTCTGAAACCTTCTACAAGGTTTGGCAATGGTTCATCTCTGCAAACTTATCTCATTCTCCCTTCTCACTTGCTCACTGTCTTTTCACCAGTTTTCTTCTTAATCTGCCATGTACACCAAGTTCTGCCCAGCCTCAGGCCCGTGCAGATACTGCATCCTCTGTTCCGTGTGTTTGTCCCTCTTGCCCTTGCCATGGCTGGTTCCTTTGCATTTGCCAGTTCTCGGCTGACCATCCACTTAAATAGGTTGCTCCCTCCTTCATTATTTCTACCACAGCCCTTGGTTGTTGTTTCTTCATGATTTGTGCTCTCTGTACAGTTCCTAAGCCTAGCACAGTGCCTGGCACACAGGAGGTACACAATGAATATTAAAAAAAAAATTGAACTTGTAGAAAAGGGACCAATTATTCAGTCAAAAGAGATAATACAGCACTTTCCTCTCAGATTGCAGTGGGTACTACAGAGGAGTTGGGCTATGGGAGAGAATTCACAATGCACTTATTTTGGCATCTGGCATAGATGGAGTTATTGTTATTTCATAAATGAATCAGGTAGAGTTTAAATGTAAAACTCCACACTCATGAATGTCTTCCAAATATATTTTAATTTTTTCAAAGTATATTTTATTGATTATGCTATTACAGTTGTCCCAATTTTTCTCCCCTCTATACCCCTCTGCCCTGAACTCCACCCACCCTCCAGCATTCCCCCCACCTTTGTTTTGTCCATGGGTCGTACATGTAAGTTCTTTGGCTTTTCCATTTCCTATACTATTCTTAACCTTCCCCTGTCTATTTTATGCCTACCAATTATGCTCTTTTTCCCTGTATCCTCTCCTCCCATTCTTTCACACCCATCCTCCTTCTCCCCCTCCCCACTGATAACCCTCCCTGTGATCTCCATTTCTGTGATTCAGTTCCCATTCTAGTTGTTTCCTCAGTTTGTTTTTTAGGTTCAATAGTTGATAGTCGTGAGTTTGTTGTCATTTTACTGTTCATAGTGTTTGATCTTCTGTATCTTAGATTAGTCCCTTTAACAGGTCATATAATAAGGGCTTGGTGATGATGAACTCCTTTCACTTGACCTTATCTGAGAAGACTTTATTTGCCCTTTCATTCTAAATGATAGTTTTGCTGTACAGAATAATCTTGGATGTAGGTCTGTGCATTTCATAACTTTGATACTTCTTACCAGCCCCTTCTTGCCTGCAAGGTTTCTTTTGAGAAATCAGCTGACAGCCTTTTTTTAAAAAAAGATTTTATTTATTTATTTTAGAGAGGGGAAGAGAGGGAGAAAGAGAGAAATATCAATGTGTGGTTGTCTCTTGAGTACCCCCTACTGGGGGCCTGGCCTGTAACCCAGGCATGTGGCCTGAGTGAGTATTGAACCACTGAACCTTTGGTTCACAGGCTAGTGCTCAATCCACTGAGTCACACCAGCCAGAGAAGCTGATAGTTTTATAGGAACTCCTTTGTAGGTAACCTTTTCTGTGGCTGTTTTTAAGATTCTTTCTTTATCTTTAAAAAAATTATTTTATTGTTGTTCGAGTATAGTTTTCTGCACTTAACTCCTACCACTATCCTCTACCCCAGCCATTCCCACCTCCCTTCCCTGATTCTACCCCCACCTTGGTTTTGTCCATATGTCCTTTATAGTTTTTCCTGAAAACCCATCTTCCCATTCCCTCCCACCTCCCCTCTGGTTACTATCAGATTGTTTTTAATTTCAATGTCTCTGGTTCTATTTTGCTTGCTTGTTTGTTTTGTTGATTAGGTTCCACTTAAGGGTGGGATCATATGGTATTTGTCTTTCACTGCCTGGCTTATTTCACTTAGCATAATGCTCTCCAGTTCCATCTATGCTGTTAGGAAGGGTAGGAGCTTCTTCTTTCTTTCTGCTGCTGAGTAGTCCATTGTGTAAATGTAGCATAGTTTTTTATCCATTCATTTACTGATGAGCCCTTAGGTTGCTTCCAGTACTTGGCTATTGTAAATTGTGCTGCTATGAACATTGGGGTGCATAGGTTCTTTTGGATTGGTGTTTCAGGGCCCTTAGGGTATAATCCCAGCAGTGGAATTGCTGGGTCAAAAGGCATTTCCATTTTTAGTTTTCTGAGGAAATTCTGTACTGTTTTTCACAGTAGCTGCACCAGTCTGCATTCCCACCAACAGTGCACTAGGGTTCTCTTTTCTCCACATCTTATTCAATAGTTGTTTATTGATTTGTTTATGACAGCTATTTTGACTGGTGTGAAGTGGTATCTCATTGTGGTTTTAATTTGCCTCTTTCTCCTTATCTTTAATCTTGGGTAATTTAGTTATGATGTGCCTTGGTGTGTTTCTTCTTGGATCCAAGTTCTTTGGGATTCTCTGAGTGTCCTGGACTTGCATGTTTAGTTCCTTTACCAGATTGGGGGAATGTCCCTTCATTATTTGTTCAAATAAGTTTTCAATTTATTGCTCTTCCTCTTCTCCTTATGGAACCCATACGATTCGGATGTTGGAACATTTAAAGTTGTTCCTGAGGTTCCTAAGCCTCTCCTCATTTTTTAAAATTCTTGTTTCTTCATTCTGTTCCGGTGCACATTTGTTTCTTCTTTTTGTTCTAAATCATCGATCTGAGTCCCAGTTTCCTTCTCTTCACTGTTGATTTCCTGTATATTTTTCTATATTTCACTTTGTATAGCCTTCACTTCTTCCTTTATTTTGCAACATACTCAATCATTTCTGTGAGGATCCTGATTACCAGTGTTTTGAACTCTGCATCAGATAGATCATTTATCTCCTTGTAACTTAGTTCTTTTCCTGGAGTTTTGATCCGTTTCCTGGAGTTTTCATTTGGGCCATATATATATTTTTTTGTCTTGGTGCACCTGTTACATTGTTAGAGGCAGAGCCTTAGGTATTTGCCAGGACGAGGTAACCCACTCTGCTGCACTGTGGCTATATGGGTGGGAGGGGTCAGAGAGAGAACAGTGCCACTTGGTTGGCTCTTGCCCTGCTTTCTGTCACTTCCCTCCCTTCCCACAAGTGGATTGTGCCCTTTCAGGTGCTGATTCACAGGCGAGTGGGTGTGTGTACATTGTAGGACCCAGTGGACCTTTCCACTGGACTCTCCTGTGAGACTGGCAGTTTCTCCCATTGCCAAAACCCCCATAGAATTTTACAACCAGAGGTTTTGAGGCTTTAGTTTTCCCGTGCTGAAACCCTGGGTTTACTGGTCTGTCTCACTCCCCTGTTGTTCCTCCCGGCTTATCTGCACCGAATGTGGGACTGCCACGTTCAGTCCCCGCTTCACCCATGAGGTCCGCTGCCTTCCCTCGTTTCCTCTCTGACTGGCTGCCCTTCTCCCCCTCTTCTATCCATCTGGATGAATGTTTCTGTAACTCCTTGGTTGTCAGAGTTCCATGTAGTTTGATTTTGTGGCAGTTCTGGTTGATTTTTGTTTTAAATTGGTTGTTATCCTTTTTTTGGTTGTGTGAGGAAGCCAAGCATTTCTACCTATGCCTCCATCTTGGCCAGAGCTCCTAATTTTTTAAAAGGGAGAGCAAATGGGGAGTTTGTCTTAGGTACAGCTGCATTTAATTCCACTTTCAGGCCTCTGTGTGGGACAGCTCCACCTAGGACTCTCCCATCCTCCTTACCACGAGGGCAGCTTTCAGTCTGGTTTCCGTTCTGTCCAACCCCCTAAGGCTTCTCTGCCCTAACCGGATACAGACCACTGCTTACTTACTTAGTTTAATAACAGTTTTGCTTGTTATTAAACAGAATTAATCTTGATTAAGTCAATTTATTCAAATAATATTCTTTTCTGATTCTTTGGGGCTCTGTTTCCCTAGGCCTTTATGTTCCTGTTTTAAATTCACATTTATTTTTCTCCTAGAGGGCATTTCCTTCTTTCATTTGTCCTCAAAGTAAACATGCTTAAAATATAAAAAAAGAGCTTCTGGAAGGAAATAAATGAGAAACAAATTCCCCTGACTTTGGTTTTCGAATATAGCAGGTCATATTTCCTTTTACTTGTTATTTTAACTAAGAGCTCTATAAATGGCAAAGGCCAACTTGTTTCCTTGGCTTGGAGGTGGTTTGTAAGTTCAGAACAGGCCCAGCTGGTTTGTTTTAACTGTTGGATAGCCCTGGGTCACTGTCTACAGTCAAAACTGGACTTGTAAGTCATCATTTCTCTGCTGGGATCAATTTTCCAGCCTCTAGAAACATCCTCCGCTAATCTCTAAAAGTACTTTGCAGAAAAAAACCTCTCTAGCCTGATTCACTCAGCCTGCTTCCAAAGTTTATCATCTGCCTTGACACCTGAAGTTACTCTTGCTCTGGCTGGCCTCCTTCCAGGAGAACATTCTCTGGAGTGTTTTCCTACCTGGAGGGCTAGTACATATTAACCTGTTTACATTCTGTTCCCCGTAACATGTGGCTTCAAGGACTTTAGAGAATAAAGGACTTTAGAGAAGTCCTTTATTCAGCTCCAATATTTTATTTTAATACTTAAGAGGAAATACTTATTTCAGGTAGAGTTTTTATTTTACATTGTAGGTCTAGGGCACAGGTGGCAAACACAAGGCCCAAGGTCTGAATCCTCCATACGTGTTTTATCTGGCCTGGCACCTTGTTTCTACCCAGTGGCAGCACCAAGCTCCTTGCCCCTAGTTAAAGAGTAGTTACATTTGTACAGTCCTAAAGTTACATTCGGCCCTTTGAAGGAAACTGCAAGGCTGTGTGGCCCTTGGTGAAAATGAGTTTGACACCGCTGGTCTAACTTAAATTTTTCATACTCATTTAGCTCTTCTCGATCAAGATTGTACAAAGGAATTAAATCCTAATGTCTTAAGGCTTTCCATGAATATAACAAATTAACTAGTCTATACATGTAGAATGGTACTAGCTTTGTTCCATTTTTGAAAGAATTGAGAAGAAGGCCATGACAATTATCATCTGTAGGCCTCCATTCTCTCATGAAATTCTGAGAAAGACTGAGGAATCCAGTGTCTGCTTTAGAATCATGGCCTTTATGAAATCAACTTTGTGAAGTACTCAAATGCCTAAGTTAGAGATATAACCTCCAGTGTTTATAATCAAGGTAATTCCTAATCCATTAAGAGGTCTACCCATCACGTCAACCAGGTGAGGTTGCTGCTTGCCAATACAACACGTCCGCGCCATAAATCCTGGTCCTAGTTTCTGTTCTTATAGTTACTACCTCTCTGACCATTTCTAGTCTCTCCTAGTCCACGTTAGAAGTAGTAATATGGGTCTGTGTCTCACAGGAGGATCAAATAAAATGATCTTGAAATTTATAAAATATAAAGACATAAAACTATTGTAATGATTCAATTAATTATAATTGTATGTATGGGCAATGGATCTAGATGGAGCCATATAAACATGGGGTTCAAGTCCAGATGGACACAACAGATCATACACCCCATTCAGCTGGCTAGGAAAGTTGGCGCAAGGTACCAGTGATCAGGACACTTGATGCTGTCAAGTACAACAAATTATATATAACTATGTATGTGATATAACTATGTGTGTGTGTGTGTATGTATATATATACACATAACTATGTATATTTGTATATATATACACAAATTATATATATAACTATGTATAGTTATATAACTATAGTTATATATACAATATATTAATATAATATATAATTATATGTAACTATCTATGTATTGCAAATTAGAATAATAATAATAATAGTAGTAGTAACTTAAAATTACTGAGCACGTGTTATATACCAGGCAGTGTTTTAGGCACTTATTTAACCCCAGCAATACCTCCATAAGAAAGTACTATTGTTTTTCACCTCCATATTATACTAAGGAAATTAAGATGTAGAAGGTATTAGTGGCTTGCCCAAAGTGACACAAACAGTGACTGGCATAGCCACATTTTGACTCCAGTGAATATTCCTATCTTCTATTCTAGGCTGCCTTAAGTCAGATACTGATAAAGTACTTGTCCATAGAATGACCTTAAAAGCTGGGATGGCAATGCCAGAGAAGGCCATGAGAAACAATCAGGATTTAATTGAATATCATTAAATATGTTTATGAGTTATTGGGTCCTATCAGATATGAAGTATATAAAAATGCAGGATTCTGTCATATTCAGAGATATTTAGATCTAGATGAAAGGATATTTAAAATCTTAAGAACCAAAGAAATTCAAAATCCAACCACCTACTGTGGCAGCCAGAGTGGGTTGTAAGGAACTCAAGAGCAACTTCTCTTTTGCTCTGACGCTGCCATCATGGACTGTAAATAGGACTCAGTAGGCCTCCTCGGGAATTCAATGGGGACTGGAAAAAATAAAATTGAAAATAAAAGAGAGGAAGGGATAGAGAACTGGAGATGAGTTGAATAAATTTTGAAAAGGTTATGACTTTGAGATACCTGGTAATTTTAACATTTTATTTCAGGAAAGAGCACAACTAAGTGAAACACTTTGAGGGATAGAATAGTTTGCACTAACCTTAATTTAACCACAATTATTTTCTGGATAATAAAAGTGATTCATGTATACATTAATGACTGCTATAGAATTCAGCAGATTAAAAATGTGGTAAATACACAGGTGATATTATTAGAAACTACTACTTATTGAACCCATCCATATCAGATATTTTGGTAAGTAGTTATTGTACATTTAAGGTAAGTCATTTCCTCAAGGCTACATGTTACTTGGCTAGTAAGTGATGGAGGTTGGATTAAACTAAAGTCCATCTCTTGAGGACCAAGGCTGCAATGGGCATGTCTAACCCTGCCAGCAGTGGCAAACCAAGGTTGGGAGGTGGCTATCAAAGTGGTTTGCCCCAACAGGGAGGACCATTGTATCACTGACATTGTTTAGAATTATCGATGGTGTTAATAGAAAGCAGACTGACTTTAAGTTAGTTTTGCTTTTGTTTTAAAATTCTCTGCACACAATGCCATTATTTTATTATCTGCACTCAGACAGTGAGAAAGTGGAAAATGCGAGGAAAGGAGAAGAGAGAAGCTAATAAACGGTTACTGCTATTGTAACTATGACTCATTCTCATTCGGAATGTTGGAGAAACTGTGTGGGCACACCTAACTGTCCCAGCAGGGGTCAAAGAGGCTGGGATGGTTACCCATCAGCTTTTGTCCCCCATTGGCTGGAGATCTGAGGTCTATCCCATGCATATCCTGGTTAAGCCTGCTTAATACTCAACAAGTTGCCCTTTGGGGAAAGCTGTTAGGTAGAGAGGCAGAGACACAGGTGCATGAGGTGGGAAGCTATAAGTTTGTTGAGAACTATTTAGTTTAGTTTAAACTAAATAGTCCAAAATAATTTTAGGAGTGTATAAATGTAACTACTCCTTAACTGTTAAGGAGTTGAAATCACATTCAGCCCTTTGAAGGCAACCACGAGGCTGATGTGGCTCCCAGTGAAAATGAGTTTGACCGCTCTATATTAACTTCAAGCAAACTTAAGGAGGACAGGGGATCTGTGGTTAAGCATCAGCAATATCCACTATACCACAATGTGGTCTAAGGAACATGTTGTGGGCAACTGTCCACCCAAGGTATCACACCAAAGGCTTAAGCAGCTTGGTTGAATTTTAGTGAAAGGAGTAGGCTGGTTGGATTTATATTCATATCCTGGCACAGCCACTTTGAATCTTACTTAAGCAGGCAGTCTTTTGTGTTTGGGTTATTGATGGAAAAGGAGAGAGATTTTCTGAGCAGCATCTGCTATATCTTCTACTGATTTTTTCCCACTGAACAAAAGAGACTCCTGATCAATAGTGGCAGTGGCATTTTCTTAATTTTCAGCCTCTTTGACCTGTTGGTCCATGCTATCATCTCCTCCTCCTGACGGGGACACCGGCCCTCAGTGCTTGTGGTGTTATGGATGAGCACAAGACATTAACATGGACTACCGAGTCCTGTGGAGGAAAAGGGACAACATGGCTACTCCCTCAAGGGGGGAGAGCCTCGGAGAGGCCTGGCCACCTCTCAAGGGGAGAGTGTCCTGACCCTTGCCTTGACAGGCTTTTACTGGGTTTGTTTTGCACAATAATACAGGTAAAGCTCATTAATCATTATCAGGCAGTGAGAATCAAACATACAAAGAACTCTGAGGGACTATTTTGAGTCAGGGTCAGATAGCTAAAGATCCATAAAACTTCGAGGAGCAAACTCACTTCTCTCTTGGACCCTTATCATTTAATTGAGAGCATTCTTAGCAAAGCAGGTTTCATAGGAGTTTATATATTCTTTCTTAGGCCTGATCACCCAGGGAACCCGCCCTTTCCAGCACAGGGCTGCACCACCCTCTGTCATTGTTTCAGACTTAAGTCAGGCAGGGGAAGTAGGGCAGCCAAGAGATTAGGAGACTTCTAAAAAAAAGAATGAGGACTCAGGACATGTCAAAGCCAAGGGGCGAGGGTCCATCGCCTGCTTTCTCCATAGCCCCCCAAGTCCTTCCCTGGGGCTGCCATATGATCGTGCCTGTCTTAGGTCATTGCCCCGTTGGGGAATCTTACCCATCATTGGCTAACTGACCAAGCACTGGGGGCCAGTTATGGATGAAGTAAAAGAGCAGAAGCAGTGCTCCTGCCAGGGAGATAAGCCTTGTCTCCTTAGTGGCTTATGGTCCGAAGGTCGTTCACTCAGCCTTAGCCATGGGGCAGGGGGAGGGTTACGGCTCCTGAAACCAGGCAGGGTGGTTCCCAACATCCTCCTCCTCCTCTTCCTCATTCTTCTTTAATAGTTCTTACTGTATTATTTTCAGGTAAAGGATGGTGGCTGAGATGAGATGGGATTTGGGCTACAAGCTTCTGGGCTTATCTTGAAGTCTACCTTGAGTTCATTTTGGTCAGCACATATGACTAACAATGGGCAACTTCGAACAGAAATGAGGATTATTTTATTACTGTCTGATTCCTTTCCCTGATAAAATCAATTGCAGATAATGCAGTTTGGATGAACTTTGCTTTCTGCAGAGTATGGTTGGTGATGTTTAAAGGACCAGGATGAGATTTTACCTGCTCCTTTGGAGAGTGGTTGCACTAAATCAAAGAACTTGACCCCAGAAGCAGCATAGCTGCACTTGGCAGTGGAGAGCAGACAGCAGCTGAATGGAGCAGGCTCTCCTGGCTATTGTGGTAAGATCACAGGCGCTCAGGAGAAATGGCTACATCCATAGGGAGGGAAGCTTTTATTCAGAAATTTAGCAAGGGATTTGAGTATTAGATCAGAGGCTATAAAAATCTTATCAGAGGAAATATGAATTTGCACCAAATCATATTTTCCAAGAAAAGAAACTTTTAAAAGGAAACTTGAACTTTACAGTTGACAGACTATTTGCTACCAGCAATTCTGTAGAATTTTAGCTGCAATACTAACTTTAGCTGATTATCTTTTCTTTTTCACATTAAGCTTTGGTATTTAATTTGTCTGCTCTCTGAAAGAGAAATACAGAACACCATGAACAAATGCATTTTAAGTTTAGGTTATATTAGACAGGCTGATAGGTGGAAGAGACTATACATGTAGATGAAGTGCCTGATTTATTTAGCCAGGTGTTCAGGAAATCCGTGGAAGCACCATGGGCACTCTGGGTAGGGGCAGATGCTATTTGTCCTGGGCAGCTTTTCTGAGACTGGAAAGTCCCAAAGTTAGAGATAGCATGGTTGGTTGGCCTGGAGTGCCAGCAGTAGGAAAGGAGAGAAAAATAATTTGGGGATATAATAATTTGGAGGCAGAATAAGTGAAACTTATTGCTGGAGTAGATGTGTGGGTTGGGACAAAGAGAACTCAAGGATGGCTTTTTGGCTTAGGCAACTAGAGTAGGGGAGGCTCGAAGAGGAGGAGTTTCTCTACTTCCTACCCGATCAAGTTTGTACTCGCTATCTAGACATTCCAGCCCCTTGCATGACACATCCCCAAGTCTGAATGTCTACTCGCAGCTAAATAGTATATTTTTCTACTTGTTGAACATGCTTCCAGCATACTTCAGGATGTTTATCTGGGGGGAACTTTGATGGGTGAGGTCCTCAGGGCTGCCACAGATGGAAGTAAAGAGTTGTTCAAGATGCAATCTTGTTGCTTTGGTAGAAAAAGGGGTGGCGAGTCCCTCTAGTGGAGAATGCCTTGAGCCCTTCCTTCTCCAACATGGCTTTTATTAGGATTGGGAGGTGCATAGCTTATCAGTGTCCAACAGGCTATAGTCATAAAAAGCTAACACTATCTATAGATAAAAATTAAAGAAAAACAGATATCTTTTCACAGGAAAAGATGCAATACTAACTTGTATCTTGGGGTCTGCCAGGTATGCAGGTGCCAGGTGGCTATAAAGGTGTATATCACGAAGTAGGGAGTTTCACTCAACTATCTGCATTATACTAACAGGGTTTATTGCTGAGAAGAGCCAGCTTCAGGGGACAAAAATGTACATTTCAGGCCCGATTTTCACAGGATCCTCCGTGTTAGAATCGAGTCATGCTTGCCACCTGCGTTACGACCTGGTTTTCCAGGAAGACTTACCAGCCCCTTTCAGAGCTTGCTCTCAGGGGGCTACAACCTCCAAAACCACACAGAGTGGTCCCCAGCATTTATCCACACCCTTTATCTGACCTAGAGTGCTTTTTCTTCTCATCTTTACTGAAATCCTAACTGTCCTTCAAATAATGTGTCACATACTAAATAATTTTGTAAGCAGTGAGAAGTCTATAAATCTTTATTATTGCAAATGATTCAGTTCATAGGCTGCTTCCTTTATTAAGCAACTTTTTGTTATACTCTGCTGGAATACTCTCCCCTCTGCTTTGAAGCACTTTGTTAAGATCATGCATCTGACAGTTACAGTAAGTCCTCATTTCTTGTCGATAGGTTCTTGGAAACTGTGACAGGCTAATTGATAGAAATATGAGTTCAGTTTCTATCGCATATTTCCGGTCACAAAAACATCACCAGCTTCTAAACAAAGGCACGAAACACTTCTAATATTAAACACTAAAGTAAATACGAGCTATACATAAATTTAAGAAAGATGAATAAAAACAGGATGATTATTTTCCAACCCACTTATTCCAGTTCAGGGTCAAGTGTGACCAGAGCCTCCCCAGCAGCTCAGGGTACAACAATATGGGACCCACCCTGGCCAGACAGAACACCATTCCATCACAGGGCCACTCACAACACACTCACTCAGACTGTACAATGAAGACCTGTCAGTTGACCTCATGTGCACATCTTTGGGATGTGGGAGGCAACCGGAGTACCTGGAGAAAACCCATGTAACTGTGGAGAGAACACCTAAACTCCACACAGACAGTGGCCCTGGCTGGGAATTTATTCTACTCTGCTTCAATGTTATAATGAAATGACATTGCATGAAACAAAGTTATTTGAGGACCTGCTGTACTTCAGTGGTATTATTTATTTGTGTACATAGATTTACTTTATTATAATTTTCTTGAAGATATGACTTCATGACTTTTTTAAAATAAAAAAATATATAAAATATAACAGAAAAGTGCATATAGTATAAATGTGTGTCTTAAAAAATTGTTGTAAAGTCAACACCTGAGAACTCTTACAGGTCATGAAGTAAGTGAATTATATTGATAATATCATTCAGTGGCTTTTATAGATTATTTGAAGCAGTGAGTATTCTCAAACTGGCATCTTAAATTTTCATATTTTCCTCCTGTTTTATATTCTAAAGTTGTTCCTTCTATACTGAACCTCTCTTCAAAATTTCTCTTCTAAATAAATTTTATTACTTTATTTCAAATAATTTTGGATTATAGTTAAATTAAAGTGACTTTCACTTCCGAGCAAGATAGAGTTATAAGAACTTGATGTAACCACCTACTAAAACATCTAAAATGAAACACAAACCAGTAAAATAGAAGAAATGGAAATTACATCGGTTATTTATAACTGTATTTCATATGTTCAAAAAGTTAGAGTTAAGATTGAGCATATTAGGTAGAGACATTTAAAATATCAAAAAGACCTAAATGAAACTTCTAGAGAGGAAGGAACTTACAATGGTATAAGCACTGTGGAAGTAAAGATTAGTACACCTGAATACATAGTAATATAAACCATCCAAAATGAAATTTAGAGATAAAAGAGATTAAAACCCACCCCCAGCAAAACAGAACATGAGTGAGCCAGTGGGACACATCCACTGGCCAAATATACCAGGGGTGGGGGGGGCAAAATAGGTTTACAGTTGTATATGGAAAATAAAACAATTAATAAATAATAACACAAGAATGAACTGTTTCACATACTTACAACCGTAAACCTACTTTTGCCCACCCTGTGTATATACTCGAAGTCCTGCAAAAGAAAGGGACAAAAAAATGTTTGAAGAAATAAGGCCTGAAAAAATTTCAAATTTATGAAAACTGTATACCCATAGGTCTAAGAAGCTTAATGAATCCAAAAAGACAAGTGCACAAAGAAAACTACACCAGCATATCAAAACAAATGTTTTGAAGCCAGTGATAAGAGAAAATCATGAAAGCAGCCAGAGGGAAAGCAGCATTTCTTTAAAAGGACTGAAGATGAGTGTAAGCAGACTTCCTGCAGGAACCAGTGCAGGCCGGGGACCAGGGCACCAACATCTTTAAGCTGCTCAAAGATGAAGAAGAACAAGAAAAAAACTAAGACAAAAACCAATCAAATTAGAATTCCATAATAACAAAATATCTTTTAAAAATGAAGGTGAAATAAAGATTTTTCAGACATACAGAAGCTGAAAGAAAGAATTAATTACCAGACCTGCACTAGAAGTAATTTTAGAGGAAGTTACTCAGCAGGAAAATGATACCAGATGGAAATCAAATCTACATGAGGAAATAAATAGCACCAGAAATTGTAACAATGTTATTAGAAATAAAAGACACTTTAAGATATTATTTAGTTCTTTTTAACAGATAATTCACTATTTAAAGTAAAACAGAATAATGTATTCTGAGGATTATAGCATATGTAAAAGTGAAATGTATGACAACAGTAACACAAAGCCTTTAATACATACTAGATCCCTATTTGCCCATATAGAATTTAGAGAAGTTTGACATGAGTAATTGGACCATTTTGGAAATATTTTTGGGTAACCAAACATAATGTTTTATATAATATTTTATAAAACTGAAAATATCATTTATTTATTAGATTATTTGTTGTGAGCAGTTATAGATAATAGGTAAGATATGTTGCATTTGAAAATAGCAAGAAATGGAAATTGCATAGATTTGGAATTTAGCTTCGAGTCTGAGTCTCAACTTCCATTGAGTTGATTGTGGAATTTGTACCTGCAATTTAAGAAGTTATGCTCTGAGTCAAAGAATTTTTAACATGCTATATAATTATATATTTATTGTTTATTCTTCTGTCATATGGAGGGCAAGGGCTTGGTTTTGTTCACTGATATTCTCAAACTTTAAAAGTGTTTTTGGCCTGTAGAAAGTGCTCAAGTATTTGGTGAATGAATGACTAAATGGGTGAATACTGTTGGGTGAATATATAATGTGAGGAAAATTTTAATTCTTGTTGTCCATCTTCAGTTATTTTTGTGCCAGAGAACTTTTTGAGGAAATGGTGAAAGTTATGATGGCTTCTCTTCCCAGGAAAGTTTTCTCTCTCTCTCTCTTTCTCTCTCACACACACACATACACACACACACACACATAGACACATACACTTACCTGTAACAGAAAGAGATTGATGCACTCCTAAGCTTGATCATGGATTTCAAGCTAATGATCTTTATTACAGAGGTACTTTAAGACTTATGGTTGGTAAAGGAAGTAGATCTTTTTTAAAAAAATATTTTATTTTATTTATTTATCTTTAGAGAGGAAGGGAATGAGAGAAGGAGAGAAATATCAATGTATGGTTGCCTCTCGTGGGTCCCCTGCTGGGAACTGGCCTGCAACCTAGGCATGTGCCCTGACTGGGAATCGAACCACGATCCTGTGGTTCACAGGCCCGCACTCAATCCACTGAGCTACACCAGCCAGGGCAGGAAGTAGATCTTAAGTAGAGGTGATAATCAGAATCATAAGGAAGCATTAGTATCAAGCATTATATTCCTTGATACTTGATAAACATCATGGCTCTAATTTATATTATTACTTATGGAGCTTCTGAGGTAAAATATCCAGGTTTCACTTCAGAATCCACAGGATGGTGTCCTAGTCTTTATAAAGATCCATAAATAATGTTGATATCTGACTCTGATACCCTGGTTTAAGTGAACACTCAATGGGGTCACTTGGCAATTATTCTCAAAGGTCATGTTGAAGGAGGAAAAAGAATTACTGTACTTATTTAGATCTGAATATTTAATTGAGAGTCACTGTTAATGCTTTTGGAGTAGTAGATATGACTTTGATGACAATTAAGGAAACTTGTTAGATAACAAACAAAAAAAGCTCAGGTTCAATGGAGAAAGTAGAGCGATGATAAGGAGAGATAAAAGAAGAAAGAGTACCCAAATGCAATGTGACTACAAGATCAACCATGAGAGCAATAACAGTAGTGCTGAAAGAGTTATCACTATAGTGGTTTTATTTTTCAAGGTTGATCTTTACTGTTGTGAACACTGATGAGCAATATTATGTGTTTGAGCTTTTGAATTTGAAGAGAGAGTAGACATGCTGATGAGGTACTCTATAAGTCAGTAAATAGCCTGATATATAGTGGTTTCTCAGGAAGTTAGGGCCCATAAGGAAATGTGCAGACATTTAAATTATTTAAAATGAGAAACAGAGTCTGTTACCCATCTTTTAAGCCTGTAACAAAATTGCAGTATAAGAAATTTAGGGTTGATATAGGAAGAAACTTCTGATAGTTTTAAAACACTAGATTAAGATTTAAAAGTAGATTAGACAAGGTTTGCTTATTCTGTAACATAAAAGTAGTGTCCTCCACAGTCAAAGTTTTCAATTTTGTTTTAGGCATATTAAAATTCCTTTATGAGATTCTAAGGTGGGTAGGTGAAGCTACTTGGCTGATTGCTTATTTTATAGGTAGAGTGAGAGGTTTTTGGTCTTTAAGCTTCCCATGGTGGAGCTGGGTGAGAGGACCTGCCTTCAAGGATCAGAGTTGCTGTGTTAGACTATCTAGTTTTGTAGTGAGACTATTTTAGCTATAAGTTTAAATGCTCATGTCACACTGGCCATATAATTTGATTACAGAAAGAGCTGATTAACTTAATATTTTAATCAGACTTAGGTTAGAAAGTGTGCTATTTCTTGTTTAAATACAATGCTTCTTAAAAATACAACATAAGATGCCTTGGCTGGTGTAGCTCAGTGAATTAAGTGCAGGCCTTTGAACCAAAGGATTGTGGTTTGATTCCCAGTCATGGCACATGCCTGGGTTGCAGGTCAGTCCCCATCAGGGAATGCACTCGAGGCAACCATGCATTGATGTTTCTCTCCCTCTCTCCTTCCATTCCCCTCTAAAGATAAATAAATAAAATCTTTTAATAAAAAAACACAATGTAAGTTGTAAAACAGTAGTGATAAATTTTTTTTTGCAGAATCAATTCTGCAAAACTTATGTTGGTTTTAGATAGGGTTCTCTTGAAGTAGGACTTGAGATGGGGCCTTGAAGTAGGACTTTACTGGTGGGGGGAAGTGCTCTCTATAGAAAGGGAGGGAGAAAATTAGGATAAGGCAGGGAAAAAGATAAGCTAGAGTGTAATCTCAGCTATAGACCAGCTCACAACAACTCACAAGGAAGTTCTGGAGTGTAAATCATACTATAGAGTCAACTCCATATTGAAATACATTTTGTTCAGTCACTGGCCAGGATCTGCCTTGTGGCTGTGGTAGGTGAGGCCTCTTGGACAAGCCAACTTCCATTTGACAGAGGGCAATGCTCCTAGAAAGAGTCAGAATTCTCATCACTCAATACTCATAACTAGGAATGGTGTGCTGCCTTGTAAAGGGCATTAGGATGGAGCATCCACTCAAGTACACCCCTTGCACTACTCAGATGATTTTGCTTCTCACGTTAGGTTCACTCCATTCAGCACATCTTCGGGATTCTTATTGGTCACAACTGCTGGGAAAACTTATAGGCAGAAGCTTAGTGGGGGGAGCTACAGCCCCTCACTGCTGTGGTTTGTCCCAATGTTACAACTGACACTTACCATTTCTTTCCCCTTCTGCCCTTAACAGACCCCCTCTTCCCTTTGGAGAACACTTTTACCAGCCTAGGGGACTTGGTGAATTAATCCAGACTCATTCCCTGAGTGGTTTTGGGCCCTTGGCTCAATGTCCTAATCAGTGCATGGTTGCTGTGACCTGTCCATTTAGAGTTATGATTGGGCATGGGAAAAGCACACTGTGTTCTTTGGATCACTTTAATGCCCAAGTCATTTTTTCAAGTCCCCAAAATATTGCTGCAGCAGCCTTGTGTTCCAATGATGATCATTGCAATTTCTCCACAACTATGGTAACTGTTTTCTTTGCTGCTGGTCTATTCTAATTAAGAGCCCAAAGTGACCAGGCAGCAGCTGTAAATTTCTGTTTAGGAGATTCTCACTTTTTTTCCCCTCTCTGGAAACTAGGACCTCTAGACCCACAAAGCCTAAAGTCATGGGGTAGGGAAGCAAACATTCTCCGGTGGGTCTCCAGGAGTGTTTCTGAGCAGAGTCTCTTCAATTCTATGATTGGTTCCTTAACCTAAGTATTCAGGCTACCAACACACACCACCATGTACTGGTCATTGACGTCCGGTGTTTTGAAATATAATTCTTCATATCTCTAAGGTGTCATCTCCAAGCTGGCATGTCAGCTATGCCTTCAAAAGGCTGTTTTATCACTGTCAGATTGGCAGTTTTTGAATGGTCTGATAAATAAGGCCTGTAAATCCTATGGTGATCTGCCCATAATACTTCAGCTCCTTGGTAGTAAAGTATATTCTTCAGTCTGAGGTGAAGGTATGCATGGTATGTAGCATCCCATGGCAGTCGATCAGGCACACTGTGAGTCCTTGGATTGTGGTGCTGGCTGGGGCACTGTGGGTTGTAAAGGCAAACCCATACCTGAAATATATATCACCTCCAGTAAACAGAAAGCATTGCCTTTCCCAGTATGGGAGGATTCTGATATAATTAGTTTACTACCAAGTGGCTTGTTGATGAGAAGGATGGACTCACCTTAGGGGCTCAGTGTTGATTTGTATGGCTGGTAGGCCAAATATTTCACAGAAGCAGTAGCCAGATCAGCCTTGGTGAGAGGGAGCCCAAGTGGTCACAGGAATAGCCTCCAACTCTGCCAAAGTGACTACTGTCCTCGTGAGAATCTTGTGACTGTGCAAAGGTGGCTAAAGCCAGAGGCTGGCTGACATCCACTGGCTGAGTCATCCTGTTTACTTGTTTGTTACCTTCTTGGAGGTGTGGTCAAAGTTCCTCACATTTGCACCCACTCCCATAGGTCTTTTGATTTACCTCTCCCTAGACCTCCTTGTCCTCAGTCTTCCACTCTTGCTTGCTCTAGGCCCCTCAACAACCACATATGAAATTATGTATATTCTTACTTCATACCCCTTCCTCACAAAAATAGGAGACTGGGTATTGTACCCATTGAGAGAATTTCCCATTCTGATTGTCTTTCAGTCCCCTGAGTGGGTCTGCATTGCAGCATCAGTCCGTGTCTGCTTGTGCTCTCACACCGAGCTGATCTACCTATGACTGGAGCTTGGGAATTTTCATCATCATCATAGTGAACCTCCCCACAAGGTAAGAGGAAGGCATTAGAGCAACACTGTAGGTGACATGGTGGTGTGGGACACTTGTTAATGCAGTTAGTTTACTTATGACCTATGGCTCAGCTGCATCTTCAATGTACCACTTCCTTTTATTACAAATTGTTGCTGGGTCCACTGGATCTTATAGTAAGTTAAATAAAGATTTGAGAAAGTGATGGAGTAAGCCATTTGGCTGTCTAGGAGAAAATCATTGCAGCTGTGAAAAAGCAATGAAGGGACTCTTTATACTCAGAAGATCTGCAAGATGCTTAGTTAAGTGAAAAAAGCAAGGAGTAAATGGAAACTATTTAAATCTAGTAATTGAAGAAATGGATATAATTTACCATTTAGATGTATGATAGTAACCACAATGGGAACTAAAAGCTGAAACTGAAGCTTTCTGAGAAGAGAGATTGATAGGTCAGAAAATGGCCAGGAACTGCCACTTTTTACCTAGTAACTTTCTGTATTCTGCTTTCTTTCTCTTGTTACTGTAGATATGGAGCCAGAGGAAAGTGGTGTAGGGACTGAGGGAGAGAGGATTTTGGAGAATGTTTTAGGTCATTTCCTGGTGGGCTTCTCTGATGCTCATGCTACAGTTACTGGTCTCGACTCTTTATTTCAGACTGGCCATTCTTCCAATGTCCCATCATGACAATTAGGGTTGATGGCAGTCCTTGACGCCTTCTTCCCAATCCATTCTCCACCCAGTAGCATGGATGTTAGTAGATTCAAGTCTCAGTGCAAGTGCTTCCGTGATCTCTGTCAGGAGAGTAAGTGATCATGCATTCACAAATCCTTTTATGGTACATAGGGCCATGGGCAAACATAACATAGGAAGGTATATTGCAGGAATGTGGAAGAGGCACCTCAGGTTATACAAATGTAAAGCATCCATGTAAGGTGTTTGAGCCTGATTCTGCCTGGGATGCCTTTTACTTCAGCCTTTGCTGGGCTAACTCCATCTTATCCATTAGGCCTCAGCCTTCATTGACACTGAGTGAAGCTGGCTTGCCATTTCCCTCCTTTTGCCTACTAGGCTCTATCTCAGCCCCTTATTGCCTTCAATGTGTCTTCATTTATACATATTATTTATTTGTTTACTTATTTTTGTCAGTCTCCCTTAATAAAATCTAAACTTCAATTCAGGTTTATCATTTACTTAATATTAGTTCAATGTTGAATATGAACTTTAACAAATTACTTAAATTTTTGGTGCCTTCCATTACTTACAAGTGAAATGCAAGAATTTTTAAAAGCATTGGAAATATTTGTATTAAATGCTAAATTCTTTTTGCATTATACACACTGACACACACACACATATATATTTGATACAACCCATTCATAGCAGTTAATGGTTTAACAATTCACAATAAATGTGTTCTAAAAAAAGATTTGAAAAGTGGAATTCGAGTAATTTAAAGAGTGGTTAGAGACTTTTGGTCAATATGGTGACATAGCCAGATATGGCTCACCTCTTCCCACAACCACATCAAAATTACAGTTAAAATATAAAACAACCATAACTCAGAACCATTAGAAATGAAGTTGAATGGAAGTCTGACAACTATAAAATTAAAGAAACCACATCCATTCAAATGAGGAGGAGGGGCAAAAATGTAGAATGAGCTGGTCCCACATCCATGTGTGATGAATAAAAATTTGCGAGGAATATCTTGGGAACGAGGAGTCCCAGATCCACACCAGGGCTCCCAGCTTGTGGTTCCATTGCCAAGGAAATAAGTCCTGACAACTTCTGGCTAAAAAACCAGTGGAGATCCAGTCTGTGGCAGAAACTTCTGGAGCCTCAATGAATTCCTCTTAAAGAACCCACACACGGACTTACTTACTTAGACTCATTCTCTCTGAGCTCTAGCACCAGGGTAGCAGCTTAAAAGGCACCAGTGCCATATAGGGGAGAACTGAAGTAGTTGGCATGAAGGTAAGCAGAAGCCATTGTTCCTTTTCTGAACCCTTCGCTCACAGAGCTGGCAAGCTGGTGCCATATCTGAGACTTCACTACACCTGACCAACACTGTTTGCCCTGGCCTGGGAATCCCCTGAGACTCTGCCTCACACAACTTATGGGCCCACCTAAGCTGCTTTTCCATATGAATGGATGCTCTTAGCTTATGCCTCACAACTCCCTAAATCCTCTCAAACAAGCAACAGTTGGCTTCAGTGAGCACCAGGTTGTAGTAGCAGCCAGCCTAGATTGCTTTACGGTTTAGGCAGAGTGCCCCAGGAAAAACACAGCTGGGAGCTCACCTTGGCCTGCACCATCGGGAAACCTCAGAGCCTGCACGCAGAGGAGGAAGCTACAGATCACCTTGGAGTACCACCACCCTGCTGCTGCACACCTGATCCTCTGTGGAGGGGAGAGGGTGGTAGTCAGTGGTCACAGGCAGTCCTTGCAGCTGACTAGCCTGGGTAAATCCCTCTCATGATCTGTCAACAGCAATCAAGGCTCAACTAAACAAGGAGGGTACATTCAACCTACATGAAGGGTGCGTCTCAAGTACTGAGCTTGGGTTATAGGGGAGGCTATTTCATTAGACCCTGCAAGAAACCTACTACATTAGGCCACACTACCAAGACATGATTCAAAGCTCTACCTAGTACATAGAAACAAACATGGAGGCTGCCAAAATGAGGAGACAAAGAAACATGGCCCAAATAAAAGAACAGCTCAAAACTCCAGAAAAAGAGCTAAATAAAATGAGATCAGCAATCTATCAGATGTAAAATACAAAACACTGCTTATAAGGATGCTCAAGGAACTTAGTGAGGACCTCAACAGCATAAAAAAGATTATCAGAAATGAAGGCTAAGCTAATTGAAATAAGAACAAATTACCTGGAACCAACAGTAGAGTGGGTGAAGCCAAGAATCAAATAATTGATTTGGAACATAAGGAAGCCAAAAACAACCATGCAGAAAAACAAAAGAGAATCTATAAAAATGAGGATAGTATAAGCAGCCTCTGGTACAAATTTAAGTGGTCCAACATCCACATCATAGGGGTACTGGAACAAGAAGAGAAATAGTGAGAAATTGGGAATCTATTTGAAAGAATAATTAAAGAAAACTTCCTTAATCTGATGAGAGAAATAAACATGCAAGTCCAGGAAGCATAGAGAATCTTAAACAAGATGGATGTAACTCTAATACATCAGAGTTAAAATGCCAAAGGTTAAAGAGAAAGAGAGAATCTTAAAAGCAGCAGGAGAAAAGGAGTTAGTTACTTACAGGGGAGTATCCATAAGACTGTTCACTGATTTCTTAAAAGATACTTTGAAGGCTAGAGGAGATTGGAAAGAAATATTCCATCATGAAAAATAGGGACCTACAGCCAAGGTTGCTCTAGTCAGCAAAACTATCATTTAGAATCAAAGAGCAGATGCAGATAAAGTGTTTCCCAGATAAGAAAAAACTAAAGGAGTTCATTACCAAACCATTATTATATGAAATGTTAAAGAAACTTATTTAAGAAAAAGAAGCCCTGGCAGACATAGCTCAGTGGATTGAGTGTGGGCCTATGAATCAAAGGATTGTATTTTGATTCCCAGTCAGGTCACATGTCTGGGTTGCAGGCCAGTTCCAAGCAGGGGATGCACAGGAGGCAAGCATACACTGATACTTCTCTTCCTCTCTCCTTCCCTTCTCTAAAGATAAATAAATAAAATCTTTAAAAAAAAGAAGTGCTAAAAAAGAAACAAAAAGAAAAAGTCTAAAACCATGAACAATAAAATAGCAAGAAATACGTATCAATTAACAATTGAATCTAAAAATCAAACTAACATGGAGCAAACAAGAAGAACAGAGACAGACTCATGGATATGGAGGGTGTTTTGATGGTTGCCAGATGTGAGGAGGGTGTAGTGGAATAGGGGAAAAGGTGAGGGGATTAATAAGTATAAATAGGTAGTTACAGAATAGCCATGGGGATTTAAAGTGCAGTATAAGAAAAGTAAAAGTAAAAGAACTTATATGCATGATCCATGGACATGAACAATGGTGGGGGATTGTCTGAGGGGGTGGGGGGGTGCTGGGTGGTGGTGGGCAAATGTGGAAAAGTTGGGACAACTGTAATAACATAACCAATAAAATATAATTAAAATAAAAAATGGTTATTAGAAGGAACAAAGTTTATGTGTGGTTGAAAATGTATAGATGTATGCTTTAGGATTAGATTTAGCTGAGAGGGACAGTGAACCCCAAATAATAGATTCAATAAGAGAGAACTTACTGAGTTTACATGTTAAAGTCTAAAGGAAAGTGGTTCAGGATCTTGCTCCATGGTTTGAGACATCCAAGCCTCTCGCATTTGTTTCTTTGCTACGCATTTGGCCTCTTCCTTAAGGCCATGTAATACTCTGTGATTGTGCTTCAGTTCCAGCTGTCACTCCTGTCCTCCAGCCAGCAGGAAGGAGGAAGAAAAAGTGGAAGTTCTGATCTCCTTTCTTTAAAGACACTTCCTGGAAGTTGCATCCACTATTCTCTCTTACATCTTATCATTTAGAAGTAAGTCATATTGCTACACCTATCCTGAATGGAAATTAGTCCTTATTCTGGGCTGCCAGGTACTCAATTAAAAATAAGAGTTCTCTTACTCAAAAAGAATTGTAGAATGGTTGTTTAGAGACAACTGGTAGGGTGTGCCATAATTCAAACCTTACAATCATCTTTTTAGAAGTGCCCTTCATTTTTTATGCAACCAGTTTTGGGTACACTGGAAATTCTTTATGACTACTCTACCAGAGAAAAAGTAAATGCTATCAGAACAATAAAATTTCCATATGTACCTTAGGTAATTGCTTTCCTACATTTTCTGATTTGTGATTTTATTTTACAGCCTGTTCTATATTAGGTTTGACAAAATACACTGTAGATGTAATAATTGTCAAAGTACAGTTGAACGATTTTTAGTCTTGGCATTTAACATTGTATGAAGGATTGTTTTTTGACATGTTTGCAAGGTTAGGAATGCTAATCAGGGTAGGCTTATATCCATTCTATACCAATTGTATGGTTTTTGTTATAAAAATCTTATTACTACTTCACTTTCTATACAACTACAGAGTTACTATGTAATCTCAAACTAACTATTCTCATGTTATTAAAATAAGAATGAAGATAATTTAGTTCGATTGTATTTCTCTGCAATTTGTCTTTATCTGAGCACATTAACTATGATTTCTAACAGTACATTTCACTATCACTGGGAAAATTTAAACAGTCTGAAGTAATTATGGTGTGCCTGCAAGGAGTAATGAATAATGTCTTGTTATTGAAAGCAGCTTCTACTTTTTATAAGGTAGTGATTCCCAACACATGATACATGACTCTCTAAGGGGTGTGTCCTAGGAAACCTCCAAAAAGGGAAAAGTTGTTTATAAAACTATATTTGTCAGAACAGAGTTCTTCAAATATCTGTGTGAGGAACTCTATTTTAAAAATACAAACCATGAAAGATGTAGCACAACAAAATATTTTTTTGGTTGGTGAGGATAGTTGGGAGATATTATCTTTTTTCCGCTTAGTGACTCTTATTAGTGATTTAAAATTTTACATTATGTAAAGGAGGAATGACCTAAGGGTTTAAAAAGGTACTGAACTAGTCTTTAGTTATCTTGGTGTTGATTCAAAAAATTATTCATCCCTGTAAGAGTTTTTCTGTACTACCCCAAAACCAAATGCTTTAAAAATATATTTAGTTTACCAACATCATCTAGAGTAATATTGTTTGTGGTTGCCTGCTTATGTGTTAGTAGGTTTTAGAATTGACAGTGGTAAAAGTGTGAGTTATTTACCCTCTATGGAAGAGGGGTCACGTAGGTATAGAACTTTTCCCTTGGGCAGTATTCCCAAAACACATCTTTCATCCCATCTTTATGATCTTCCTGTCATCTGTACTATTATTTACTTACAATTTTGCATTAAATACACTTCATTTTTAAACACTTTAAATTTATTTAAAAAACAAACATTATTACTACAAGTTAAAACTAATTCTGATGGCCACAAATAAAAGATAATTATAATAAAGAAAGAAAGGAAGAAAGAAGATAACTGTATTAATAAATGAAAGCAAAAAAGCATTCCCACACTGTCATTAAATAAAGAACAAAGAAAAACAATAATATCAACTTATAAATAGAAGTGATTTACAAAATGCATACCTAAAAGTAACTTTCTTGAGAGGAATGGAATTTTTTTGAGCAGTCAATAATAGGAGGGATAATAGGTTTAATGGCACTTAGTTTAAAACAAAGTTGAAGCTCTCCTTCAATAGTATTAGTTTTTGATTTGGCGTCACTCAGCACTGAGAGTGTCATTCACAGGCATATATGGTCAGAAGGAGCCAAGGATAATCAGTTGCATTTTCTAATAAGATTATGTGTGCTTATAGGTACAAGAACCCAGTAACATGTATGGAAATATGGCATGTGAATCGGTGTTAGAGGTCTAGACCATCATCATCAGTAATGCTCTCAAGCAGTTAGGAGCATCAGTTACTAAAGATCTGAAGCATTCATGCCAGACCAGGGCACAATGCCACGTGCAATTGGAATAAGACAGCTTACTGCAGTCACCAAATGTCTCATTTTAAGCCACAAGATTCTTGGGCGTATTGTAGTAGTTATATATTTTTCCTAAAATACATTATAAATGCACAATCATTAAAATGTTTTCTGGTATAATTCATAACTCACCTGATGTCCACCTTTTCATATTATCCATGAGAGAAGAGGTTCATGGACATTTGACTCAGGTAATAATCTGTTTGTAAAAGAGGGTTGATTTTAAGAACTGTTAAGAAATTTTCATTTGCACCAAGGTCTTTCCTTGCATTTTTGTGTATGAGAAATTTCAGAGAATCATATGTGTTTTATTTAGGATAAATCAGGGAGAAATGATTTGAACGCTATCTTTAATGTATTTTTTGTAAACCTCATTTCTCTTCAATGCAGAGGCAGACACTACACTGATATTTGACAAGGCAGTGGAAACTGTTCCTGGAAGAGTCTGAGAGGCTCAGTTATTGGATATCACTTTTTATACCAATAAACCACTGCTAACCCATAATTATGGATCTAGCAGTTTTAGAGTGGTATTAGTCTTCTGAGTGCACAGAAAAGGCTTCAAAACTCTCTAATTTGTGGTTCATAATAACTCAGTATGAAAACAGCTGCTTTGAAACTCTACTATAAGGGCTAGAAATGAGAAACCCCCCTTCAACTCTCTTAAGATCTTATAAGAAATCACATGGCTTTGTTGTTTTTAACAATAAACGACCCTCCAATAAGCATGATTAAAACACGGAATTAAACCTAAAAGCTAGGAGGCAGTAGCTTAATAGATTTCATGTTTGGATATACTTTTATTTGGAAAAAGTCTCAAAATTTTTTATTAGTAAAATGTACTTTAGACACAGTCTCCAAAGATTTCTTTGTGGTCTATAATTTTTATAATGTTACTATTTGAAGATCTAAGCTATTTCCACTGTCAACTTCCCCAAATGGATAAGGGGACAGTAATGAGTAAAGATATTCATCTTAAATTTATCACTTTAGGGATTTAAAAATACCAGTTCTAATGAATTCAACAATCACCTATTGGGGGTGATACTAGTATCCCCACCTGGCTTTTGCCTTAGAGATGTTCACCTTCAAATGAAGGAGAGAGGCATTTACATAAGGCAAACCAAACTGTGATAAGTAATCTATAGTTATTTACAGTGGGAAAATGAGGGAAAGAGAAGGATATGACTAATTCTTGGTAGAGGACTGCATTAGAGAAGTAACACTTCAGGGAACTTTTATTTTTATTTATTTTTTATTTATTTATCTTTAAAGGGGAAAGGAAGGAGAGAGGGAGAGAAACATCAATGTGTGGTTGCCTCTTGTGTGTCCCCTGCTGGGAACTGGCCTGCAACACAGGAATGTGCCCTGACTGGAAATCGAATCGCAATTGTCTGGTTCGCAGGCCCGTGCTCAATCCACTGAGCTACACCAGCCAGGGCTCTTCAGGGAACTTTTAAAAATAAAGAGTTTGCCTGATGGAAAATGGGAGAAAGCCTTTTCAGATAGAATGAGCTGCTCAAACAAAAGCATGATGGTTTGATTAGAGATGGATGAGGTACCCTGTGGTTGTCGGTAGGTGGTGTTAGGAGAGAGTGGAAAGAAATCTGGTGTGTATTGGAATCAGTTGGGAAAGTGTTTGAATACCACATTGGGGAGTTTAAATATTATTTTATAGAAGGTGATGAGCCATTGGGAACTCTAATAGTGGTATGATGTCATTCAATTTTTTAAAACAATTTTAATATTTTATTTATTTTTTTGAGAGAGGGGAAGGAAAGGAGACAGAGTGGGAAAGAAATATCAATGTATGGTTGCCTCTCATGCGCTCCCTGCTGGGAACTGGCCTGCAACCCAGGCATGTGCCCTGACTGGGAATCGAACCATGATCCTTTGGTTCGTAGGCCCGCGCTCAATCCACTGAGCTACACCAGTAAGGACAATTTTTTTTTAACTAGGAGCAATTTGGAGGGGGTAGGATTGGAAGCAGAAAATTAGTAAGGAGCTTATGTAGTCACCTGATTGAGAGGTATGGGGCAATGAGAAGGAGAGACAGCTGTGAGAGCCAGATTTAATACAGATAAATAGGACTTAGCTATTGATATGTAAATAAACAATTATAAATTAATATTATTAGTCTTGTAATAAAAGCACATATATGGTTATGTAAAAGGTCAAAGAAAGCTTCAGAGATGAGAGGGTGCTTAAGAAAAGTAGAGATTTACTAGGTATTAAGAACTTATAAGCAGAAAAAGCAGAATGACGATATGATTACTGGGGTTCTTAGTTGGGTTCCACATTAGAATTACCTGGCGAGTTAAAAAAAAACAAACCTATCGCATAAAAAAAAATGGATAGATTTTTAGTAAATCTATTTTTTAAACCTTCCCAGAATTACCTTGGAAGGTTTAAATAAATCTAAATGTTTAAAAAAACCTTTCTGTATTTGTGTGACAGAAAGTACAATAGTTTTACAACTTGGAGCAAGTGCTATCTTGGAGTTAGGCTCTTACCCTCCCACAGACTCTGAGAGATATGGGGCACCATTTGTCTTGATAATTACTTTTATTTTTTCATTTTTATTGAATTTATTTGGGTGACACTGGTTAACAAAATTATACAGTCTTCAGGTTGCACCATTATACAGAATTATACAGAACTGTACGGGTTGCGCAATTGTACAACTCACCATCAGTAAGTACAGTGTACTGTGTTTTCCTTCCTGAAGTCAAGTCTCCATCCATCACTATTTATCTCTTCTATGTCCTCCTTTATCTACTCTTCCTCCCTGCCCACTGCATTCACCACTGTTGTCCCTGTTCGTTAGTTTTTCTTTTTTGCTCAGACCCTTCACCCCAACTGTCCCCCTCAGATTCCCCCCACCCAACAGCTGTCAATTTGCTCTATATTTATGAGTCTGTCACTTGTTATTTTGCTTGTTAGTTCAAATATGAATGAAATCATATAGTACTTGTCTTTCTCTGACTGGCTTATTTCCCTTAGCATAATGTTCTCCAGGTCCATACATGCTGTTGCAAAGGGTAAAATTTCCTTCTTTTTTATGGCCAAGTAGTATTCCATTGTGTAAATGTCCCGTGGTTGTTTTAATTATTCATCTACTGATGGACACCTGGTCTGCTTCCAAATCTTGGTGTTTGTAAATACTCTGCAATAAATGTAGGGCTGCATATATTCTTTCAAATTAGTGTTTTGAGTTTCCTTGGATAAATTCCCAAAAGTGGAATCGCTAGGTCATAAGGCAGTTCCAATTTCAATTTTTTTGAGGTAAATCTGTACTGTTTTCCACAGTGGCTGCATCAATCTGCATTCCTACCAACAGTTCACAAGGGTTCCCTTTTCTCCACATCCTCATCAGCACTTGTTTGTTAATTTATTGATAATAGCCATTCTGACAGATGTGAGATGATATCTCATTGTGGTTTTTAATATGCATTTCTTTGATGATTAGTGACACTGAGCATCTTTTCATATGCCTAATAACCATTTGTATGTACTCTTTGGAAAAGTGTCTACCAGGTCCTTTGCCCAATTTTTAATTGGATTTTTTGTTTTGGGGGGTGTTGAGTTTTATAAGTTTTTTGTAAGTTTTGGATATTCACCCCTCTTTATCAGGTGTATTTGCAAATATGTTCTCCTATTCAGTGGGTTATTTCCATTTTATTGATGATTTCCTTTGCTGTGCAAAAACTTTTGAGTTTGATGTAGTCTCATTTGTTTATTTTTTCTTTTGTTTTCCTTGCCTGAGGGGCTATATCAGAAAAGATATTGCTATGAGAAATGTTCAAGGTTTTACTGTCTATGTTTTCTTCTAGGATTCTTATGGTGTCGAGTCTAACATTTAAGTCTTTAATCTGGGCCCCTGGGTTGTGCAGTCTATCTTGCTGCCTGTTTTGCCTAGTTTATCTACACTTGAATAGGTGACTGTGGTCAGCACTGCACCACCTGTGCTCCCAGGTCTGGCTGCCACTGCCTTTTCCTGCTGAGATCCCTCTCTGCTGGCCTCTGACTCCGCCCCTCTTACCAGTCTTGTTGAATGATTGTCATACTTCCTTATGGTTCAGTTTTCTGTCTGTTCTGGTTGTGTTTTTGTTTCTCAATCTTTGTTGTCCTTAAATTTGGTTGTGCGAGGAGGTACACTATTTCCACCTATGCCTCCATCTTGGCTGGAAGTCTTTTTTTTTGTTTGTTTTAGATTTCAGACTTTTATTTTTTTACCCCCTGGGTGGAGGATGCTCTTTGCTACCTTTCTAGCCCCCAAGTCCTCTGCCCTTCACAGTAAAAAGAAGCACTTACTTTGACTCTATGGCTCAGATCATGCCTAAGCTTTGGCGGCTGACTTATAATGGTTCAGAGTGTGTGTGGAAGGGTTGTTGGCATCAATCCTCTGGGCATCCAGTAATGGGTCAGCCAGTCAGCCTGGCCTAGGTAGTGGTGTTCAAAGACATGACAGTAGTGATAGCCTTCTTTAGTTTTAGGAGTGTTGAAGGGAAACTTCTGGGCTGCAGCTGCCATCATTGCATCATCAACCTGATGTTCAATATAGTTCTGTAAAATCCTAAACCAGGAATTCTTCACGGAGCTTATGCCGTCACTGAAGGCTTCTTTCAGTCACCGGAGAATTTCCTTAAGTATCAGGTCGGAGTCCTCAAATATCTCTCTCAGCAGATGTTTTTCTACCCCATTCTTTGGAATTCTCATATCTGCTGGCAGAGACAGGTAATAGGAACAAAATCGATGGTCCAGGAATGGGACTCTCAATTCAAGGCTGTGGGCAGCGGTAGTTTGATCTGCACGAATGGCATCAAACAAACAGAGTTCCTTCAGGAACTCTCATTCTCCTCCTTAGCTTCTTCAGGGGAAGGATCCTTGTGAAAATATGTCACCCTATGTAAGTTCATCTGAACCTTCTCCAGAGAAGATCACCACACTATCTGTGTTCTTTTGAATGTACTTGGACATGAAGTACATACCCACTGAAGCACGAACTGTTGTAATATCATAAGTTTCCAAGGAGAATATGACTTCATCCAGGGCCTGAATACCTTCCTCAGAGTTAAAGAGGACTTCATGGTGTTCACTCCCAATATGATTCGCCATCTTTCTGACAGCTACTAAATCAGGACTGTCTTCCACGCCGATTGCAAAAGGTACTGGACTTGAGCCTCTTTTAGCTGCTTGGACAGGGTGGCAGCACCAAACTGGAATCCAAGCCCCCTGATAAAGGATAGCCAATCCTCCAGTCTGTCATCAAACACTTGTTAATGGCATTGTTAAAAACTATCTGGAAATTGCTCTTTATGGTTTCTATTTCAAAACCTGGGAAAACTTCTCCACACTGTCATGCAGAAGCTCATCTCTGCATTGATATTTAACCATTTCCACTGATGCAACTTTGCCATTTGGCTTTAAATCCCATACTACATAGTGTCCCAAGAGAAATGGCTCCACTTTTAAAAAAGAAGCTGTGGAGTACTTCAAGTTAATAAGACCTTTAGCTTCTGAACACAGCCAAAAATCCATCTTCTGTCATAGCTTTAAACAAAGGTCTGACTATAGGTATCTCTGTCCAGGAACACTTTCTTATAGGCTGTATCCAGTAAAATAAATGCAAATACCCCATCCTACATGCAAACTGTTTGCTCAATTCCTCCTTTGTAATAAAGATGAAGGATTATCTCACCATCCACTCTGGTCTGATATTCAAATTCAAAATTAGGTTGCAGCTTCTGGTGGTTGTAGATTTCGCCATTGTAACATAGCCACAAATAAGAAAATTCCTTCATGCTAATTGGTTGCATCTCAAACAACTGCTCAACCACTGTCAACTGGTGAAATCCAAAGCAGTAGTTGGTATATCCATTGACATTCTCAAAGTGAAATGCATCCGGACCCCTGTGTGCAATCTTCATGGCCCTCAGACACTGAATGGAGAGGCAGTCAGCACTGCCAAAGAGCACCCAGATGCCACACATGGTTGAACCTACTGCTTTCTGTAGTTCAGAAAGCTACGGGGCTCTCTGAACATGAAAAGGGAAGGTGAGCCGCTAGTGGCGGGGTGGAGACGCAGGCTGTGCTCAGCAGGTGGATGAGGGTCATTGTTAATTCACTTATTGTTTAGTAACATGTTATTTAGCCTGCATGTCTTTGTGTGTTTTTCAGTTTTTTTTTCTGATTGATTTCTAGTTTCATATCATTATGGTCAGAGGAGATGCTTGATATAATTTCAACCTTCTTAAATTTATTAATACTTGTTTTGTGTCCTAACATGTTCTATGTACACTTGAAAAGAATATAAATTCTCCTGCTTTGGAGTGAAATGCTTTGATGATATCAATTAAATCCATTTGATCTAGTGTGTCATTTAAGGCTGCCATTTCCTTGTTGATTTTTTGTCTAGAAGATTTATCCATTGTTGTTGATGGGGTGTCTAAATCTTGTACTGTATTATTGACTGTAATTAACTGTACTGTACTGTCTTGTACTGTAATTGTACTGTAATATGACTATAATAATTATTATTTTTTAAAAAATATTTTATTTATTTTTTTAGGGAGAGGGGAAGGGAAGGAGAAAGAGTGGGAGAGAAACATCAGTGTGTGGTTGCCTTTCATGTGTCCATTACTGGGGACCTGGCCTGCAACCCAGGCATGTGCCCTGACTGGGAATCCAACCAGTGACTCTTTTCTTCACAGGCTTGTGTTCAATCCACTGAGCTACACCAGCCAGGGTTGACTGTAATTATTGACTGTAATATGACTGTATTACTGTCAATCTTTCCATTTATATTTATCAAAATTTGCTTTACATATTTAGGTGCTCCTATGTTGGGTGTATAAATGTTTACAAGGGTTACATCCTCTTGTTGGATTGCTCCCTTTATCATTATGTTTGTCCTTCTTTGTCTCTTACTATACCCTTGTTTTCACGTCTATTTTGACAGATGCAAATATTTCTACACCAGCTTTATTTTTTCATTTCCATTTGCATGAAGAATCCTTTTCTATCCCTTTACTTATAATCTGTGTTTATCTTTTGTTCTGATATGGGTCTCTTGTAGACAGCATATATATGTCTTATTTTCTTATCCATTCAGCTACCTTATGTTTTGATTGGAGCATTTAAGCTGTTTATTGTTAAGTACATATTTATTGCCATTTTATTATTTTAATTACATTTCCTTTTCTTCTACTTCTTCCTGTTCCATCTCCTTCTCTACCTCCTCTTCTTTTTTTATATATTTTTCCATGACCATATTTTCCCCTTATACCCTTCTCCCTTCCACAGTCACCACACTGTTGTCTGCACCCACAAGTTCTTCTTTTTGCTTGTTCCCTCCACCTCCTAAACTCACCCATAACTGTTATCCTGTTCTGTGTCTATGAGTCTGTTTCTATTTTGCTTGTTAGTTCAGTTTGTTCATTAGAGGACACATACAAGTGAAAACATAATACTTATGTTTCTCTGACTGGCTTATTTTACTTAGCATAATATTCTCCAGATTCATCCCTACTGTTGCAAAGGATACAATTTTCTTCTTTTTGTATGGCCAAATAGTATTCCATTGTATAAATGTCCCATGGTTGTTTTATACACTCATCTACTTTTGGAAACTTGGGTTGCTTCTATATCTTCGTGATTGTAAATAACCCTGCAATGAACATAGGGGTGCTTATGTTCTTTCAAATTAGTGTTTTGTGTTTCTTCAGATATATTTCCAGAAGTGGGATCAATGAGGTAGAAAGCAGATGTATTTTTAATTTTTCGAGATAAGTCCATCCATACTGCTTTCCACAGTGGCTGCATCAATCTGCATTCCCACTAACAGTGCAGAATGGTTCCTCTACCTTGTCTTCCAAATCACCAATTCAGTTCTCTGCTTTATTCAACCTACTGTTTAATTTTTTCAGTGTATTCATGATTTCTGATTGGTAATTTTTTTTATGGTTTCTATGTCCTTTTGCATGCTGTTGAGCATCCTTATAACTATTACTTTGAATTCTATACCTGATAGATTGCTTGCCTTCATTTCATTTAGCTTTTTTCTGGAGATTCCTCCTGTTCTTTCATTTGGGGGTTATTTCTTTGTTTCCCATTTTTTGCTGTCTTTTTGTGTTTCTTTCTATGTATTAGATACATCTCCTGTGACTTTTTGTGGCTTTATGTAGTAGGTGTCCTGAGGGTCCAGTGGTACAGTCTCTTTAATCACCTTAGCTGGGTGTTCCTGGAATGTCCCTTGTGTGGGTTATGTGGGCCTCCTATTGTAACTGAGCCTTGATTGATATTGGCCTGTTCATGCATGGGATCAATCCTCAGGCTGGCTGACTCTGAGGCTCAAGGTGTGCAAGCTGCTGTGCAGGTACTGACCACATGAAGCAGAAATCACAACAGGGTTTGGTGCCTGCCAAGATCTCCCTTTGGATTGACTGGTTGTGAAGCTTATTGGGCTCTGCTCTGATGTTTTTTGAAACTGACCACTGGGTGTGTTGGTTCTGTGGTCTCTTGGGGGCTACTCTGGTGCACCCCATGTAAGATGTTACCTGTGACTGGCCTTTGGCAACCTTTTGGAGTTACAAGTGATTCACTTTTGTGCCTGCTCTGTTGGGCCTGGGTGTGTGCAGGAGGAACCAACCTGCACATCAAGGCTGGCTTTTACCAGTACTGGGCCCTAGACCAGGTCAGGAAAAGTCCCAAGACTCCTGGAGGAGATGAAATTCACCTCCACCTGCTTCTGCCCATCTCTGTCTGCTGGCTGCCTCTTAGGCTCAGTCACTGAAAGAGCTTCTGGCTGCACTCAGCAGGGCTTAAGCTCCATGTGGTGGGGCAAGAAGGAGTCCAAGGGTGGGGCTATTGCTTTCCCCCAGGCTGATGTACCATTGAGGAGAGTGCTCTACTCAAGAATGATGGTGTCTGCATTATGAAAGAATGACTTAGTACAGGGATACTCGCAGCTGTCTCTTCAGTTCATTTCCCAGAGCCACAAACACCAGACTCTCCTCACACGATTCCAGTCTTCTCTGGCCTTCCACCTCAGGAACCTAGCATGAGTGGCTGTGAATAAAATTTTGTGCATCAATTCTTTAAGAAGGTGCATATTTCTTCAGTGGACTCCTGCCTCTCCCTGGTAGAGAGAAATCATGCTGCTTTTTACAGCCAGATGTTACATGGGTGCCTTTTCCTGGCTCTGGTACTCTGGGTTTGGAAGTTGGGCTTGGGGTTGAGACCTTGCACTTTTCAGGGGGAACCTCCCGCAGCTGTGATATCACTCCAGAACCTCAGCTACTGCTCATACGGATAATGCCAGCCTTTTTCACATCTCTGCCCTTCCTACCAGTCTTGATGTGGCTTCTTCTGTAAATCCTTGGCTATAAGACTTTTCTTCAGAAAAGGAGGGAGATGGTGGGAAGATAGATGGGAGTAGCATCCACTTCCCCCTGTGCATGGGTGAAACACCTAGCCAATCTTCTGAGGAACAGAGTGAACAGCCAACAGTATTCTGGCATATATGAAGATTGGAGGCCAAAACTATAGAGGACATTGAAAAATCAGACAGTAAGGAGAGTGCTTTGGGACAATAAGGTCCCTGGGACCAGCACAAGGATCAGGGTGGCTGCAGGCCCCAGCCAGCAGCTGCTGGGTCGGACTCAGGATGCTTGGGAGAGAGCTAGGTCAATGGCTTTTTCTCCTGCCAAACAAAGTTTGTACAGCACCAGAGTAGACCTAGATGATTGAAGTCACAGGAGGGGAATAAGGATGAAGTGGCAAACACACAGGGGTGATGTATACCAGCTGAGACTGTGTGGATACTGGTGGAGACTGTGGATACTGGCTGGGAAGAGTTGGGCCATGATGGACTCTGACCCGGATAGTCCCAGTCTGGTTGGAGAATTCGGCTGTGTGAGAGCCCTGGCACTTGTTTGGAGTGGCAGGCTTGAGCAGGAAGAATTTTTCAAAAAGAAAAAGAAAAAAAGAGGCACTCAGTGGCTCCTAGGGGAATTTTCCAGGGGCAGCCACTCATACCTCCCCCTGCTGCACCCGAGCAGCCTCTGCAGCCTCAGCCGTGACCCACTTCTGCTTCCAGGACTGTGACTGTGCACTCTAACCCTGGCCCTAGCAGTGGAGGTCACCCAACCAAGCCCATGATCCCAGAGTTGTGCCACCGACCTGGCTGCCCCCCACCCTGCTTCTGCTACCGACGCCACAGCAGCAAGAGGCTATGCACTCATACCTGAAGACCTGGGGACAGCGTGTGCCTGAATCTGTGGTGCAGCAGCTGCCAGCCCCACTCCAGCAGCAAAGGCCAAGTGCTCCAGTCTACAGCCCCGAGTGTGGAGTGTGCCTGACCCTGCAGCCCAGAGGCACCTCTTGCCCAACCCCACTAATCCCCGCTGCTTAGCCTGCTGTAGCCAGGAAGAGCAGCAGAACTGGTTTGACTTATTTAAAGCCAGCAGGAGGCTTCCTCTTTTTTTTTTTTTTAATTCTTTTTTCCTTTCTTTCCTTTTTTTCTTTTTTATTCCTTCTTCTTTCCTTCCTTTCTTCCTTTCTTTTTTTAAATTCCTTTTTCCTTCTTTCCTTTTTTTTATTCCCAAAAGAGAGGCAATGAAACCTGGAGCTGTGAAAGGATCAGAGTTAGACCCAAAGAGGGGTCATCCCAACAACCGAGACAGACAAATTTCACTTTGCTACTCAAGAGAACTTGCAAGTTATTGTATATTTGTATTATTATTATTTTTGACTATTTTATACCTTTTATTCTATTAGTATTTTTTTTATCTCTCTGTTTAGTCTTCTTTGCTTGGTTTGTTAAATTGCATAGTTTGACTGGTTTCCCTTGTTCTCTCTTTCATAGTGTATTTTTAATTTTCCATCTTTCATTTCACTTGTGTTCCAATAGCACACTACTCTAGGTCCTGTATTTCCTATTCTTGTTATTCAGATCACATACATTCTAACATATGATTGTTGCTCCATTACTATTGTAAATAATTGTGGTTCCATATAATTGTAAATACTACACAGCACTCCCCTCGGATCTTATCTCACTTAATTGTTTCCAGAACTTAAATACTGTTGTGGTTAACTCTATCACTCACACACTACACCTATTTTTTAAATCCTTTACTGTCACTTTACTTCATAATCTGACCTTCCACAAGCTCACTGCTTTCTAGATCCAACTCACAATCCTTCCCCCCACTAACAAGAATCTTATTTTCTTTTCACCCTTTTCTAAAGAGTGGCTAGGTGGGTGAAATATCATGGTTAACACTATACGTATCCAAAGGATCTCCTATCTCTCCTCTATGGGTTGGTATTTTAAATAACATAGAATACATTCTCATTATCTTAAACCTTCCCCCTCCAAATGAACACAAATAAACAATGGAAAGACAGAGAAACAATTCCAAAATAGAAAGAAAGGAGGAAGCCTCAGAAAGAATGCTAAATGAAATAGAAGCCAGTCATATATCAGATATTGAGTTCAAAGCAATGGTTATCAGGAAGCTCCATGAGCTCACAGCAAATTACCAAAAACTATAGGGAAACTACAATGAACTCACTGCAAACTATATCAACATGAAAAAGGAACTAGAAACTATCAAAAAGGGCCAAGAGGAAGTGATGAATACAATTTCTGAATTTAAGAACATAGTAGAAGAAATCAAAAGCAGGATAAATAAAACAGAATTGGATCAGTAAGCTGGAGGACAAGGTAAAAAGAAACACCCAGAAAGAGCCAGAAAAGGAAAAGAGGCTCAGAAGAATGAAGAGAGGATAAGGGGAATGCAGGACAACATGAAACATAATAATATCCTAATAATAGAGATACCAGAAGGAGAAGAAGAAGAGCAAGGGATAGAAAACCCATTTGAAAAAGTAATGATGAAAAACTTCCCTAATTTGATGAAAGAAAAAGTCACACAAATCCAGAAATCACAGAGAGTCCCAATCAAGAGGAACCCAAAGAGGCCCACGTCAAGACACATCATAATAAAAATGACAAAATTCCAAGACAAAAAGAGAATCCTAAATGCAGCAAGGGGAAAACAGGAAGTAACATATGAGGGATTCCAGATAAGACTAGCAGCTGACTTCTCAATGGAAATGCTCAAAGCCAAAAGGGAATGGCAAAAAATATTCCAAGTAATGGGAACCAAGGGCCTGCGCCCAAGACTACTCTACCCAGCAAGGCTCTCAACTGAAATGGATGGACAATAAGGAGCTTCCTGGAAAAAAAAACAAAAACAAAAACAAAAACAAAAAAACCTCCCCCAAACCCCCAAAACTAAAACAATACACTTCCACCAATCCAGCTCTGTAGAAGATGCTAAAGGGACTGCTTTAAGAAAAGGGACAAAAACATTGAGAGAAAGAGGAACACAGGTACAAAAAATGGCAATGAATAAGTAGCTATCAATAATTACCTTACATGTAAATGGATTAAATGCCCCAATAAAAAGACATAGAATAGCAGAATGGATAAGAAAACATGCCTACAAAAGACCTACCTCAGAACAAAGGATCTACCCAGACCGAAAGTGAGGCTGGAAACAAATATTCCAAGCAAATGGACAGGAAAGTCAGGGTAGCAATACTCATATCAGACAAAATAGACTTCAAGAGCCATAAAGAGCCATAAAAAGAGACCAGGAGGTCGCTTCATAATACACAAGGGAAGAATTCATCAAGAAGATATAAACATTGTAGATATATTGTACCCAACATAGGAGCACCCAAATACATAAAGAAAATGTTAGAGGACTTTAAGAAAGATATTGACAGAAACACAATAATAGGGGATTATAACACCCCACTGTCAAAAATAGATCCTCTAAACAAAATATCAACAAAGATATTGCGGCATTCAACAATGCTCTAGATGAAATGGACTTAACTGATATATATAGAGCCTTTCATCCCAAAGAAGCTGAATACATATTCTTTTCAAATGCACAGGGAACATTTTCAAAGATAGACTAGATGATAGGACACAAAACAAGACTAAACAAATTCAGGAAAATTGAAATCATATCAAGCATTTTCTCTGACCAGAAGGGACTGAAACTAGAAAGCAACCTCAAGAAAAAAACCCCCAAACACTCAAACTCATGGAGATTGAACAGCATGCTATTAAACAATCAATGGGTCAAGAATGAGATCAAGGGAGAAATAAAAAAGTTTCTGGAAACAAATGAAAATGAACACACAACAATCCAAAACTTATGGGACACATGAAAGCTGTCCTGAGAGGGAAATTTGTAGCAATACAGGACTACCTAAAAAAGATAGAAACATTTAGAATAAACAACCTAACCCTACACCTACAGCTACTCAAGGAACAAAGGCAAAAACAGCCCAGAGCAAGTAGAAGGAAGACAATAACCAAGATAAGAGCAGAATTAAATGACATAGAGACTAAAAGAACAATCCAAAGGATCAATAAATTCAGGAGCATGTTCTTTGAAAAGATAAACAAAATAGACAAGCCTTTAAGCAGGCTCATCAAGAAAAGAAGAAAGAGGACCCAAATAAACACAATCAGAAATGAAAGAGGAGAGATTACAATGAACACCACAGAAATACAAAGGATTGTAAGAAATTACTACAAAGAACTATATGCCAAGAATTTGAAAACCTAGGTGAAATGAATAAATTTCTAGAAAACTATAATCTCCCAAAATTGAATGAAGAAGAAGCAGAAAGCCTGAACAGACCAATAACAGCTGATGAAATTGAATAATTAATCAAAAAGCTTCCAATATACAAAAGCCGTCTATCAGATGGTTTCACAGGAGAATTCTAAAAAGCATTTAAGGAAGATCTAACTCCTATCTTTCACAGATTATTCCAAAAATTTGAAGAAGAGGGTAGACTCTCAAACTTTTTATGAAGCCAGCATCTTTCTAATCTCAAAACCAGATAAAGACATAATAAAGAAAGAAAACTTCAGGCCAATATCACTGATGAACATAGACACTAAAATCCTCAACAAAAGATTGGCAAACTGCATCTAGTAATACATTAAAAAGATCATACACCATGATCAAGTGGGATTTATCCTAGGGATGCAAGGATGGTACAATATTTGCAAATCAATAAACATAATACATCACACAGACAAAACAAAACACAAAAATCACATGATCATACCCATAGATGAGGAAAAAGCATTTGATAAGGTACAGTACTCATTTATGATAAAAACACTTAGCAAAATGAGAATAGAGGGAGCTTTCCTTAACATAATAAAGGCCACATATGAGAGTCCTACAGCCAACATCATAGTCAATGGGGAAAGACTTAGAGCTTTCCCACTAAGATCAAGAACTAGACAAAAATGACTGCTTTCACTATTCCTTTTCAACATAGTATTGGAAGTCCTAGCCACAGCAATCAGACAAAAAAAAAAAAAAAAAAAAAAGAAATGAAAGGCATCCAAATTGGAAAGAAGGAAGCAAAACTGTGATTGTTTGCAGATGACATGATAGTGTACATAGAAAATTCTATGGACCCCACCAAAAAACTGATCAACCTAATAAATAAATTCGGCAAAACAGCAAGATACAAAGACAATATCCAGAAATCAAAGGCATTTTTGTATACCAAGAATGAAATATCAGAAAGAGAAATCATGAATAAAACACATTTAATATAGCAACAATAAACAAAGTACCTAGGAATAAACCTAACCAAGAAAGTAAAAGACCTGTACTCAGAAAACTACACAACACTGAAGAAAGAAATTAAGGAAGACACAAACGAAAGGAAGCATATACTATGCTCATGGATTGGAACAATTAACATCATCAAAATGTTCACATTACCCAAAACAATTTATAGATTCAATGTAATCCCTATTAAAGTGCCAATGATGTATTTCACAGATACAGAACAGACATTTCAAAAATTTATGTGGAACCATAAATGAGCCTGAATAACTGCAGCAATTTTGAGAAAGAAGAATAAAGTAGGAGGGAATCACAGTACCTGACATCAAATTGTATTACAAGGCCACTGTAATCAAAACAGCCAGGTACTGGCATAAGAACAGACATACAGATCAATGGAACAGAGTAGAGAGCCCAGAAATAGACCCAAATCTCTATGGTCAATTAATATTTGACAGAGGGGGCAGCAACATAAAATGGAGTAAAAATAGCCTCTTCAACAAATGGTGTTGGGAGATCTGGACAGCTACATGAAAAAAAAATGAAACTTGAGCACAGACTTACATCATACACTAAAATAAATTCAAAATGCATAAAACACTTAAATATAAGTTCTGATTCCATAAAAGTTCTAGAGGACAGCGTCAGCAGGAAAATCTCAGACATTCCACACAGCAACATTTTTACTGATATGTCCCCTAAAATAAGGGACATAAAGGAAAGAATAAACAAATGGGACATCATCAATGAAAAAGCTTCTGCATGGACAAGGAAAACAACATTAAAATGAAAAGAGAATCAACTATATGGGAAAACATATTTGCCAATGATACCTTGGACTAGGGTTTGATCTCCAAAATATATAAAGAACTCACACGATTCCACTCCAGGAAGAAAAAAAACAATTAAAAAATGGGCAAAAGACCTGAACAGACACTTCTTCAAGGAGGACACACAGAGGGCCCAGAGACATATGAAAAGATGCTTAGCATCAGTAGCCATCAGAGAGATGCAAATTAAAACCACAATGAGATACCACTTCATGTCAGTCAGAATGGCCATCATATACAAATTAACAAATAAGTGTTGGGGAGGATGTGGAGAAAAGTGAACTCTTGGGCACCTTTGGAAGGAATGTAGACTGGTGTAGCCACTGTAGAAAACAATATGGAATTTCCTCAGAAAACTAAAAATGGAACTGCCTTTTGACCCAGCAATTTCACTGCTGGAATTATATCCCAAGAACACTGAAACACTAATTCAAAAGAACCTATGCACCCCAATGTTCACAGCAGCACAATTTACAACAACCAAGTGGTGGAAGCAACCTAAGTGCCCATCACTAAGTGAATGGATCAAAAAAACTATGGTACATTTACACAATGGAATATTATGCAGCACAGAGAAAGAAGGAGCTCCTACCCTTCCTAACAGCATGGATGGAACTGGAGAGCATTATGCTAAGTGAAATAAGCCAGGAGGTGAGGGACCAATATGATATGATCTTACCTTTAACTGGAACATCACCAACAAATGAAAAAAGCAAGCAAAATATAAGCAGAGATATAGAAATTAAGAACAACTTGACAGTAACCAGAGGGGAGGTGGGAGGGGATAACGATGAGAAGAGTTTTCAGGAACTACTATAAAGGACACATGGAGAAAACCCAGGGGGAAGGTGGAAGGAAGGGAGGGAGGTTGGTTTGGCTGGGGAAGGTTAGTGGTGGGGGGAACTGCAGACAGCTATAATTGAACAACAATGATATAATTATTTAAAAAAAAAGACTTCTCTTCAGCTAGTCTGCAGTTGGTTATTCAGAGTGATTGTTCTATAGTTTAGCTATAATTCCAGTTTGGTCCTGGGAGGAGGTGTGCTTAGCTGACTCCTATTCTGCTCCTATCTTGGATCATATTTGATGATTACCTTTCAAAGAGATTGTTCCCAAGTCCTGTAGGAACACAGTCTTGTCTTGGCATGTAAAACCGTTAATAGTCTTTTAAAAAGCTTTATATACATCTTAATGGGGAGAGAAAGAATTTACAATGATACATTTTTTAAAGAGAATGTTCAAAGGAAATGGAGGTCAGGGCCTACAGTCAGGAAGAACCTGCCTGAGTTCAGTCCAGCAGAGGGATTGCTAAGGACATATTGGTTCATGGACCTGGATGTGGGGGGTGAGGTTGAAGGAAAAACAGAGTTTGGGGTGAGTTTTTGGTCCTGGGAAGATATTGATGTTTTTTACTGCCACCAAGAACAGAGAAAGAATAGAAGGTTGGCCAAAAGGACAAATTAAGTTTTGGAGAAACTTAGTTTGTGGTGCTTGTAAGATACTCAAGTCGAGTTGGCTGTATGGGTCTGTGACTCAGGAGAGGTGTGGTCTGGAAGGCAGGTTGGGAGTGATGGACATATAGAGCTAGTCTTAGTTCATCTATTGTACCACTTATGTTTAGGTGAAACTGATACAGGGTGCAGCCGGGGGGGGGGGGGCAGAAAAAGATTTGGAATGGTGTCCAGAATTCAAAGTGTATAGGAATATTGGAGAGACATATAAGATGTCCTCACCCCTCCCCCAACCCCAGGGGGAAGAGATGAATGGAGCCAGGCCATTGAGAGCTGTTTTGCATAGCAACAGTTTTGCAGCTAACCTCTGGAATGGTTATTTAACATATCTATAACCTTTAACTGGTTTCATAGATATGTTAAATAGCTGTGGCCAAGTTTTGAGCCAGGGAGAAGGGAGTGGCTTCTAAGGGAGAAGGGAGTGGCTTCTACCCAAGGGGTAGCAAGGGGCTGAGCCCCGGAGTGAGTGTGCCTGGGTGAGAGCCTGGAAAAGATGGGCTCCAGGACATGAGGCCATAACTGCCCAGGTGAGGAGGGAGCCACGGAGTTTCAGCAAAGTAAGGGGGTGGCGGCCATTGAGGAGAGAGCCACGTGGTTTTGGGAGAATGTAGACCCCTACAGTCATGTAAGAGAGCCACGCAGTTTCAGTAAAGTAAGGGTCCCCTCTTGGCCAGGTGAAGAGAGAGCCCACATGGTTTTGGCAGAGTGCGGACCCCCTCTTTCCCAGGTGAAAGGGAAAACCATGTAGCTTTGCCAGAATGGAGATCCCTGTGGCCAGATGAAGAAGAAAGACACATGCTTTTGGTGGAGTGCGAACCCCTGCAGCTTTGGTAGAAGAGGCCCACGTGGCTTTGGGGTGCAACTTTGGTTGCGTGGCCTGAAAAGCAGGAGAGACTTTGACTGGAACTGGGTACAAAGAACTCTTGCCAATGGACCATGAGAGGGTACCACAGTACTTTGGATTAACTAGAGATCCTGCACAGTGACACAGCTGATGATGCCAACGGCCTGAAAAAGGGACATGTGCTCTTTTCCTGATTTATGGTACCTAGAGTTGGGACAGTGGGAGAAGGGAGCGCTGTGTGCGTGTAGGTGTATACCCTAAAGGACTTTAATATTTTAGTGGAGGCGTTAGGCCTGAATAGCATTGAGTAAACATTTTGTTTCCTTTTCTCAAATCTCTGGCATTGAGAGATGTCTTTCCAATTGGCGGCGGACAGAAGAGCCCAGTAGATATTAGTATTTTGTCCTTGGGTGGGGCCCCTGTTGTATAGCAGTTTTTGGCGTGCCTAGGTGGCCAAATATTGTATTGCCCCTCCCTCGGACCTCTTGTTCTGTAACAAAACTAACACTGTACTTTCTCACTCTCTGAGAGAGAATTAATACAGATTAATTCCTTAAAAAGGAATTTTAAGAAACAGACACACCCAGCAAATTCCCAGTAGTTTTGGTTGGTTCTGTGGTTATGGTTAGCAAGACCCTAATGTAAGTCAGAATAGGAAAATCGAATGGTCATCTGGTGAGAGTTAATTATAAAACTTTAATTTTCATTGCATTCTAGTATCAGTGATGTCTCAGGGACAGGTAGTTATTTACCAAAAATGCATTTTCTTTAGAACTAGCAAACAAACAAACAAGCAGGAACAGATTTCTCCACAGTTAACTTTCTAAATTTTTGCAAGATAATATTGCAGTTAATAGAGAATTTGGAATCTTCCTGAAAAGGCAAGAGAAAAGAAAAACCCCAAAAAAACCCAACCCAAAAGCCATTGTAATGATGAAAAATTGAAAATTACACCAATTGGTCTGCTCCTCTGACTCATTTCCTACCTACTTTTCCTAGGGCTTTACGTTTCTTTTAGGGCTTTTCCTGTTTCTTTTCTGGAAAAAATTTAAAGTTGCAGATGGAGATAAAGATTCAAGCCTTAATGATGTGGTCACTTGTGTGTTCATAGCACTTCAGATACATTTGGGAAACTGGGAGCAGGGACTTACTTGTAGAAAGTTTTTGAAAGATGGGGACCAAAGATATTTTTGTGTCATGACCTGACTACAGCAGCCGAGAGTTGAGTTTTAGCTGTGACAACTGCCGGTATTTTTTGTCCAGTAGTAGCTGTTTCTGACATATAAAAGTGGTGAGGAACGAAGTGAGTGAACCCTCAAACTTTAAGTTGTCCTTGACTTCAGGGGCCACTGACAAGGACATTTCTTACTACTCGAAGTTTGGCATTGGAGTTTGTTTACAGCTAATGAAATTTTCCTGTTATTAAGACTGACATTTAGATGGGTGTTCCAAGAATCCTTGAGGGCTGTTCACATGCATTCTGAAGAGCCCTTTGAACATCAAATGGCTCTCACAAAGTAAGGCTTTTTATCAACTGAATGTGAAGGGCAACATGATTCAAAGAAAAAAAATCCCACCATAGGCTTTTTCTGAGGTAACCACGAAAAGAGGGTTAGAAAATTGCTTTTACTTAAGCTTATTATTGGACAAAGACTGTAGGCTTCCTATCTTCTGTTCCGAATATACAGGGGTCCTTGAAGTAGATAGTTTTACTTGGCCCTGAAAAATTCTTAACGTCTTTCAGATTTTTGGTGTATTTCAGTAGTTGTGCTCTTTCTGAAACAAGTGGTTATTGAAGTTTGCTTTCTTTAGATTAGCGAACAAACAAAAACAAAAAGGCAGACTTCCTCAGAGGCCATTTTCTGAACTTTTTGCAAGGGAGTGCTGAATCGGTTGGAAATATCATATCTCCTGGAAAAGTAAAAAGTGAAAAATAAAATTCCAAAGGACCCCCCAAAAATTTCTGCCGTGTTGAAGATCATTTTCAGCAGGAGAGGAGTAGCAGCTGAGCTTAACTGAGAGTGGGTCCTTGATGCTGGGGGCTGTTGGAAGGAAGCTGTCTCATAGCAACATGATGTATTTTTCCTTTGCAGACAAAACAAGACATTTAAAAATAAATAGCAATCCATGTTGAAATTCTATCATGCAAGTTGACACATGCATGCGCAAACCTCACAAACAGGTTAGTCTGCCTTGCCCACCCCCCTGCCGTCCTGCCCCTACCCCCCAGTTTCAAGTGATGATGGAAACCAGCATGATGCAGAGATGGGAAAGGAGAGGGAGGAAGGAGAGTAGGAGCAGGAGAAAGAAGAGGGTATAGGGACAGGGGAATGGAGGGGAGAGAGCGAATGAAGACGTGTTACTCTCGAATCACCCTGGGAGCTCTAGTTGTAGCTGTGGTGGGTAAAGAAAATCATAGTCAAATATCAGCTACTTTTGGAGGATTGAGTCTGTTTTAAAACAATTGACTCAAGTTGTTGATATAGTTTGACTCAATTGATATAGTTTCAAAGTTGGACTAAAGTGCCTGCGACTGACTTGGAACTTCAACAGTTGTTTTAAAACAAAATGATGAGCTTATTTCTACCATCACACTGAGTAGAAGTCCTGTCAACTGAGGTCTGAGTAAAATTGTTCAAAGGGAAGCATTTTCAGGCAGTCTTTCACTCTTGCCCGTGGCTGACCCCGACTGATTTTTAGTTCAGTATCTTTTTGTTGTTAGACTCCAAAATCTGCCCTGAAGGGAACTTTTCATGTGTGGATTTTCGGAGTTGCACCTCACTGTGAATGGCTGGATTAATCTGAGTGGTGAGAGCCAGTTCTTGGTCCCTTGGGTTTCTATATACCAGAGACTGGTCTTCCTCTTTAAAAAACAGGTTGACTATGTAATTTTGAAAATTACTACAAATGGTCATTTGTACAGAATGTGTTTCTAATGGACTTTTTTTCTATCCTCAAGTCATCCTATATTTCCTGATCTGTGTCCTTTTAAAGTAAGAGGGTGGTCAAATTAGAGTATGGCTAAACAAAGACTGAGTGGAGAAATGGAGACTCTCTGGCTAAACAAAGCCACCTGTTTTGTGTGTTTAAAATGCAGGACAGTTCACAGTCTTGTCTTTCAGTAAGCACTGGACCCTCCCCCCGCTATTTATTTATTTATTTATTTATGTATGTATTTCCAGAAGTTTAAATATTTTATTGTTGTTCTATTACAGTTGTCCCAATTTTTCCCCCTTTGCCCTCCTCCGCTCTGTCCACACCCTGCTCCCTCAGTCCTACCCCACGCTTTCGTCCATGTCCATGTGTCATTCACAAGCATTGGACTCTTGAGTGAAGCAATGCTTTTCAAATCAATTTGACCATGGAATGTCCAAGGAACTAAGTTTGGGGAATGGTATTCTGGAAAAATAGATATGTTTTTAATGGATCTATATTTATATTTATATCTATATTTATAAATATATTTATATTATAAACCACATTTATATTATATTTATATTAGTATATATTTTATACTTTTTACAGAACTACTATAACACAGTTCCTATAACCTTAGGTGTTTGTATTTGTAATATTGCCAATGTTTTGAATAAAAGTAAAGACTGTAAAAATATCACAGAAGATTTGTTTTGTCCTAGATAGCACCTATGCCAGAAAGAAAATACACTAATTTTCTAACACTATGTAAATTTTATGCTTCGTGTTGCCAGTAGGAGGGTTGATTTATACTTTGTCTTTATTTATAACTTAAATTCTTAAATTCTAACTTTCCTCTAATTCTTTTTTCAGTAACAATGATAACAACTGAACTCTCAAAAATTAAAAAAATCTATTTTTATTAAAATGATTTTTTATTGTAGAAAATATTTTAAAAAAAGCATAAAAAATGCAAGACATAAAAATCACCTGAAATCCTGGCACCCAGAAATAACCACTGTAGACATCCTGAGTAAATTAGAGCTGTTAACAGGAGTTTGCAAATGCATTTTATTTGGTTGTGAAATATTTACATTCTTATTGAATTAGAGTGCCAACATATACAACTTGGTTGATTTTTCACAAACACATATTTCTACCTTCTGCTGAAATGCTGAAGATTGGTGTTATGTCAGGGTTCAGAGCTGAATAGTAACTGCTCTCTTTAGGAAAGAACCCCTTCCTAGTTTATCTGCCTCTACTCTGAGGTCCTTGGGGTCGATAATGCCAGTTAGAAGTCCTCCTGGTCTTTTCCTTCTTGGATAATATTTAATTCTAAAAGGGGATTTATCTTTTCATGTTCAGGTAGAAGCTTTTTCTTCTTAATATTTTAGTAACAGTTCCCATGCCATTAAGTGTCCTATATCATTGCTTTTGTCTGCATGATATTTATCGCACAGATATGCCATATTTTATATGACCAACCCTTACTCTCTTGGGCTTTATGTGAGTCTTTGCTTAATCTATTAAATATACAACACAGGGGGATAAGCATCCTTGTAGCAAAATCTGTGCATATTTCCATGATTGTTTAGGTCAAATTTCTTGCAATTGCTGAGTCAAAGAATTTTTGAGGCTCATTGCTACATATACTCAACTATATTTTGCATAGTTGACAATAATGTAATCACTTCAGAGCTCTTAATAGGTTAATGTGTCTTTCTAGGAATGTGGCTGTGGACAGTATTTGCTATACTCTAACCCAGAATCTCAGGTACCTCCTTATAGCTCATGAAACAGTAATATTCTGTGGAGAGAGTCTTAGAAAGTTCAAGCTAAACTGATGGTTGTGAGGAAGTGCTAAAAGGTGGGAGGGCATTCAAAGAAGTTGTATTTATTTCACAATTCTGCATAGCTGTTAACTAGAATTAATGCTTAACTGAACTATATTATGAATTCCTAGCCAAAGAACAGCGTGAAAAGCCTGCAAGCTTCTTGGGGCAGAGACTATTCTTAACTATCCTCACTCTTACTAGCATGCTCCTTCCACCTTCTTTCTTCCTTACTGGTGCTGCCCTCATTAACCCTGACTGTTTTTCTGCTTATGTTTGAAGAAAATAGTAGCCACCTTAAATTCTTCTTAGAACACAAACTTAAACAAACTGATAAAGAGACTCACTGTAGTATTCCATTGTGTAAATGTACCATAGTTTTTTTGATCCACTCATTTACTGATGGGCACTTAGGTTGCTTCCAGCACTTGGCTGTTATAAATTGTGCTGCTATGAACATTGGGGGAACAGTGATTTCTTAAAGATGTAAATAAGACCTAGTCACACATATACAGTTCATGACTTTACATCGCATTTAGAAACAATCTAAACTCTTTATCATGGTTTATAAGACCCCAAATTATCTGGTTCTCCACAATTGCTCCAACTTTATTTTTACTTCTCCCCTTCACCAGGAAAGTCACTATTATGGTCTACCTAATTGTTATTTTCTCCTCTTCTTACCAACAGCATTTTGATTTTTTTTAGGTGTATATTCCCAGGGGCAGGAGCAAGACTAATCGAAGACAGTTATGACAAATCCCTGCTTTCCCAGCCTGCTTTACTATTGTATGGGTGGGATGTATATGAACTACTTCAGGCCAATAATACCAATTCAAATTTGCTAGAGGGCTGTTGAGATAGTCTTTTTTCTTTCTTATTGAAAGGAGATGATGCAGCTAGCACACTGACCCATCCTCCATTCTTTCTGCATGAATACAGACATAATGTTTGGAATTACAACAACCATTTTGTGACCCTGAGAAAAAGACCTAGAGAATCACAGGGATGTTGACTAACATTATTTGGCCTTTGAACCTGTCTTTTTTCACTATCACCCAAACACTAAGTTCTTTCCCATCTCCTAGCACTTGTTCTCACTCCCCATGCCTGAGAGTCTCTTCTTCCACATATTTCCATGTCTCTGGATGGCTCCTCCCCATCCAGATTTCAGGTTACTTCCTCAGTGAGGTCATCTCTGACCTACTCCAGTCTCAAGTTAACACCATTCCTCCAACTCCCACCCAGGCACTCTACCAAGGTATATATGTGGTATATGTATTTTAAAGTAGCATGAAGAATTTGGGAAAATATCTTATTGATTGGCTACTTCTTAATAATCTGTCTCTCTCCACTAGGATGTACCTGTCATGAGAGTGGGTGTTGTTTGCTTTATTCAATCCTGTTATCTCCAGCATTTAGACTAAGGCCTGACAAATAGTAGTTGCTAATAAATATTTGTCAAATAAATGCCACTAATCACTTGCCATTCTCTTAGCATCTCCAAGCTTCACAGTTTTTTCATTTTAAATAAAGGTCATAAGTTAATACCATTTAGGTGCATCACATGGTGCTTTGAAAATCAAACCAGATAATGTGTGTGGAGGAAGGTGGGAATGAAGAAAGCCCTGGTCAGTGCAAGCTCTGAGATGGTCAGGGGTACCAGCCTTTCCTCATTTCTGAGTGTCTGTGCTGTAGGCATTGCAAAAATTTCCATTATTAGACTCCTGTATATGCAGAAGAGAGTTTTGGACTTAGGAACCTGGGAAAGTGAAATCAAATGTCTTGATTGCAGTTTTTATTGCAAAGACACCTGGGAGCACTCTGGTTGATCTGCTTGAATGTGGCATTACTTGGTCCGAGGACTGCAGAGTGAATGAGTTTGAATTAGTGTACCAAGGATAAAGTCAACATCCAGGCAGAGTAAAATGATACAGGTATGATTATGTGAGGAAAGTTAATGGGGATTTAAAAATCAGAGTAATCATGGTAATAGTCATAAATTGGGCTTCATCGAAAGAAGAAGAAAACACCAGAGGAGGCATTAGAAAAATGTGTCATTGAGTTGGTAGAAACAAGTGTATAAATATATTCCTGGCTGCTTTTAGAGGTGATGATAGGGAAAAATTAAGAAAACTAGGGAATTTATTTCTTGGCGATTAAAAATGGAAGTAACTGGGCAACATCCCTTGCTCCATCATTTCTAACAAATGTAAAAGGTTAATAAGGAGAGTAAAAATGAATTTTTAGTCAGATACAAACTGATGGAAACTATAAGATAGAAGAATTCATCATAAAAAAGAGTTCTATTCTGATAATAGTCCTGACTTATTGGAGAGGTGATACATTATGGTGGAAAAGGGACTAGACTTGGAATCAGAAGAACTGCATTTGAGTAATGATCAGTTCACTGAGTAAATAATATTGATTAGTTATCTTCTATGTCTAGACATTGCTGGGCGCCGAGAATACAACATGATCACTGTCCTTAAAGAGTAACTCCAGAGTGGGCAAACTGATGAACCGTAATAGATAGGGGTGGTAATGCTGCAATAAGGGAGAGTAAGGTGATTTGAGAAGACATAGAATATGCTTCTGTATATGTGTGTGTGTGTGTGTGTGTGTGTGTGTGTGTGTGTGTTGAGAGGGTGCCCTGGAAGGAGTAGTGTCTAAGTTGAGACAGCAAACATGCCATACTGGTTCGTGACAGCCTTTGTGCCACCTATTTCCTGTCCTTGGACTGCTGTCCCCCTGACCTCTGCACTGCTGACTCCTCAGTGTTCAGTTTAAAGATCACTTCCTCAGAGAAGTCTTCCCTGATCAGCTGATCTATGGTCTCATAAATAGTCTCTACCAAATCACTCTTTTATTTTTTAAAAAAGATTTTACTTAGTTGTTTTAGAGAGAGAGGAAGCAAAAGAGAAAGAGAGGGAGTGAAACCTCAATGTGTGATTGCCTCTCATGCTCCCCCCAGTGGGAACTTGGCCCACATCCCAGGCACGTGCCCTATCTGGGAATTGAACCAGTGACCCTTTGGTTCTCAGGCTGACACTCAATCCACTTAGCCACAAGAGACAAGGCTCACTGTTTTATTTTTTTCAGAGTGTTTATCATTTTATGGTGTTTTCTGGCATTTAATTGTTTGTCTTCCTATTAGAATACTTGCTCCATGAAAGCCTGAACCTTGTGTGCCTTGTTTACCAGTGTACCCTCAGTGCTCAAACAGAGCCTGGCTCAGAAGGGGTACTCAACAAATATTTCTTAAATAAGCAAATAAATGAATAATTGAGAATAGCAGTTAGAAGAGGGAAAGGGGAACCAAAGAGAGAGATTCTGCTAGAGGACCCAGAGTTGGGGATTCTGTTTGCTTCCTGAGTCCCCACCAGAGTTGGTTGGAGAAATGGGCTCATTTCTTCTTAGGGGGCCCTCCTTTGCCTGTGCAAGGGGTTGGCTCTTCCACGTTGATAAACTTTTATTTCAGTCTGATCCTATTCTGCTGCATATTTCAGAAATCTCATTTTAACTCTATATTGGCACCCTTCCCTGTATTTCAGCTTTGCTACAGGGTCCTGAGTTTTAGATTTCCTTGGCCCTTTTAATGGGATTTAAGGAATAAAAGGTCAACTAGTGAGGTCAAGACACCATCTTAAACCTGAAAGTCTGGAGGGAAACTTTATTCTTGGGTAGATTTGAATCCAGCTTGTTTTCCCCTATAGACTTTGTGGTATGTGTTCAGAAAAGGAAACATACTTAGAATCATCATGAGAAATGTAGAGTTGAGAAGAGAAATTGCTGTAAAAGCAGTTCCCATGTATCTCACACAAAATCAAACGTGTTAGATTAAGCCCATTAGGATTCCTTTCTGTGACTGTGGGTATTGAGTCCAAAAAGCATGTTCCAATAAGATCCATTATCACTGCTGCATCATGGAGCTGGCCTGATGGTGACATGATATTAAGCTCTCCTTTAGACTTCATGATCCCTGAGGAGTTTATAGTTCAAAATGCTAGGAATGAAAGGAAAATAGGGCACAGGAGAAGCTGTTGATAGAAGAACCTCATGGGGCAGCTGTTCCTCAGTGGACTCACCAAGCCTTAGAATTGGATTTTCAGGTTCAGAAAGTGATTTATTACTCTTTTCTTGGGTGATAACCAAGCTTGCATGGTTTTGATATATCTTTCTGAATGTGCTGTTTACATTGTTCTGTCCAGCATAGTCTCTTCTGGAAAGAAGGTTCACTTAGGAGACCACAGGCTTAGTAGACACAGGAATAAAACAGAATATAAGTTTAATTTTAGAATACATTTATATGGAAGAATGAATAAAAGCCCAAGAAAAGCTAACTCAACTTTGAAAAGATGAGCAAAGTTGGAGGGACGTTCACTCCTTTAGAAGTTAAAGTGTATTACAATGCTATAATAATAAAAGCAGTCAGGTTCTGCTGAAGGTAGCACCACAAATAAATGAGGAAAGAAAGATGTGAAGAGGTTTGAAGTTCTTCCTTCCTCTTTCCTTCCTTTACTCCCCTTCTTTGTTCCTTCTGTCCACTTTCTATTTAAATTACTTTACTTTGATATCTTTACTCTTCCCTCTCATGCAGTGAGAAATGTGGATCTTTGCTTGGGAGAAGGAGCCTCCCTCTATTTTTCTACCTCAGGAGGCCAGTGGAATTGGCCATGATTAGATGACAGGGACCTATTTTTGATCTAATCTAGACTTATAGGAGACTAGGGAGGGATTTATGGGTAAAGCCCTAATTAGTATACATCAAATGTAACCAAGCCTCTTTGGTGAGCCTATGCCCTTGCTTCATACCCTTTCTGAGGCATTTTCAACTTAAAAACCCAAATACAGTACTCAAAGCATCAGGCAGTGGGTGGGTTTACTACAGACATTAAGAGGAGACAGGGAAGAGAATTCACAGGGCTTTAAAATTCCCCATTAGACATCTCTTTTCTCTGTTCTGCCTTGTCTGACTGCTTCTTATTCCTACTCCACCTCACTACTTTGGTTCCCCCTTTTCAGCTTGTACATTTTTCTCAGAAAATCCAAGAAAAGTTTCCTCCTTGGAAGGCAGAAAGGAATTGTAATTAGCTAATAATTTATTTTCCCTTTGCCTAGACTTTATTCTGTGGGTATAGCATCCTTCCTTGCTTTAGGGAGATTATAGGTGGTTCATTCCAGATTTATAGTCTTTGGGTCCTGGCTAGCACTTCTTGGGAAGCACAGCTACAATTAATTTTGGTTTTAAAGAGTGGCGTTTGTCCCTTCCTAGCTTTGGGGGTATGACTCCTATTTTTGGGCTTTTATCTTACCCTGCACATTCTTCGTGGACTATTTCTGTTGCTAATTATCCTCAGTAGTAGGTCTTCTGTCACTTCTGAGAGAATGGGCTTATTGTTTGAAACCTGAGTATAAGAATAGACTAGGATAATGACTTTGTCTTGCTTCATGAACTTTTAAATATTCATTTTTGTATTTGTTTGATGGAGATGGCAGGTATTCTCCCTTTTGTGTGCTTAAGATAGAAAATAAAGTTTCAGCAGAGAACAAAAAAAAAAAACCCTTTACTTGGAAAGTAAAAAAATGAGTGAAGAGTTTTAGATTCCAACTCTTATTAACTGGCAAAAAATGTTTATTTCTTTTATGTACATCAAATGTATATTTTTCTACATGGGAAAAGCCCACTGTGGCCCTGTCCTTGCTTGTTCGACTGTCACTGGCATGGGAGTAATTGTCAATACACCAGTGTTTGAAAATAATATGTGGGTCTAGAACGGGGAGTAAGGTAAAGAAGCAGCTTTGAAAATCAGGAACAGCTGAGGGGATGTAACCACTTCTTCCCCAACCCAGGCTAGCACTCAGGTAGAACTGTTATATTTACTGTTGCTCCCCCAGCTCTACTATTTCACCTTGTAATTCATTTGAGTAAATAAATACCTGTTAAAAGCATTCAATTATCTGTGGAAAGTATAAGTAATGTTTTCATTGGTAGAATTAATCTCTTCTTCATCTTCCATGCTTCTGTATTAGTTACCTCCAAATTTAGTGGTTAAAAAAACAATCACTTTATGTGCTTGTAATTCTGTGTCAGCAATTTGGGCTGGTAGAAGATGGGTTGGTCTTCTTTTGCTTGTCTTTCTTGGGGCTAGCATTGTTTTGGCTATTATCTGAGGGGACTTCAGCTGGAATGGCTCGTCTCTGCTTTACATGGATGTATCTTCCACCAGGCTAGCCTAAACTTCCTTCCCTGGTAGCACTGACTTATGAAAGCCAGAGTGGATCTGCAAGGCTTCTTGACACAGCGGCTCAGATATTATACAATGCCATTTCTGTTGCATCTTATTGGTCAAAGTAAGTCACGGGTCAGAGGAAATGCAAGGAGTGGAATAATAGACTCCATTTATTAATGAGAGGACCTATAAGGTCTCATTGTAAAGGAGACATGCCCAGAGGGACAGGAGGCATTGTTGCAGCCATCTTTGCAAATAGTTTACCACCATTTCTTCGGCACGTGCATATCTTCTCTTAGCTGTGAGAGTGTTGGGAACTGCTCTGCTTGGTTTCAGTTGTAACTGCCTCCCATGGATAAGGCTGAGTGAGCGACCTCTGGACTGTGAGCCACTAAGGAGACAAAGCTTATCTCCCTGGCAGCAGCATTGCTTCTGCTCCATCCATCTCTGCCCCCAGTGCTTGGTTGGTTAGTCAGTGATGGGTAAGACCCCTCAAAGGGGGGGGCAACCTAGGCCGTACATGATCACTTGGGAGACCCTCAAGGAGGGACTCGGGGTGCTGCAGCAAAGAGGGAGTGATGGACCCTCACCCCTCAGCTATTCTGACATAGCCTGAGTTCCCATTTCCATCTGGGAGAAGTGCTTCTTGGCTCTAATCCACTTAAGCCTAAAAACCTATGGCTTGGAAGGCAGTGCAGCTCTTTGCTGGTAGAGCAGTTCCCTGGGTGATCAGGCCTAAGAAAGAATTTGTAAAATCCTGTGAAACCTGCTTTGTTTAGAATGCTCTCATTTAAATGATAATGGTCCAAGCAAGAAGTTTGTTCCTCAAAGTTTTATGGCTCTTTAGCTATCTGACCCTGACTGAGAATAAACCCTCATAGTTCTTCGAATGCTATATATTGTTTGATCCTTACCTGTATTCTTGTGAAAAATGAACCCAATAAAAGCCCATTGAGGAAGAGGCTCTTGGTCTTTCTCCTGTGAAAGACTGACCACCTCTCCTCCCAAAGCAGTTCATGTCTTGGTAGTTTCATTTTCATCCGTGGTGGATGCGGGGACTTGTAGGCAAAGTTGCCCCCACATGAGAGTGGGAACTCTTTGCCATGTGCTGCACCACAAGAACTAGAACTTTTCACAAATGAGGTGTTTAATAATCATTTATTGAACTGAATTCACGTGTGGAGGGAAGCCAAAATCTGATGTCCAGACATTAGGCCAAATCAGGGGACTTGATATAGGTTTAAAGGCTGGAGGCTTAAATCTTATTGGGGAATTTGCTGAAACAACAACTTCTGGGTGTCTACAGCAGGCAGGGAGGATGAGGCAGTACTGGGCACCAGGAAATGGGTAGGAGTGGAGTTCAGTGAAGAAGCCTAAGAAGGGATTCCAGGATCTGGGATAGGTGGTTTCACCCAGTATAGTGTCATCTGGGTGTGCCTATGGAACTCAGGGCCAGGAGTGCTAGGGGTCGTCATCTGTGGCTTGAAGTAGGATGGGCAGGTAAAGCCTGACTATGCTTACTCTTCCCCAGAATGGGGCAGGGTCCTGTTGAATGTTGCAGGAGAAGCTAAGCTCTTTAAAGAATCCACACAGTTCTGCCACTCATCAGCTTTGCTCATTCCTCTGTTCTTTCATAGTTCCACTTTCACAATTCACCATACCTTTTGGTTCAAACAGTTAAGATCCCACTTCCTCAGTAAAATCTCCCTTCTGCTCACAACCCTGCTTTCATCCTCTATTTTCTTAAAGAATCCACTGCTTATTCAACAGATAAGGCCTTTCTATTTCTGATATGTATTATTAGTTTTCTTTCTAATATTATTTTCTAAATCTAAATTGTTACTTTTTTGAGAAATGTATCTTATATTTTTCTTTGTTTTTTCCTTAAAACAGTGATTTCTACATAGCAAAAGCTCAATAAGCATTTCTTGTTTGGTTGTTTGGAGTATAAATTAGTTTTTGCTGCATAATTAGTGGTTTATAAACTCACATTTATTGGTTCATAATGCAGTGGATTAATATATAGCCTGAGCTCAGTCAAGCAGCTGTACAGTTAGCTGGTGGAGTGGCTGGGAGCTGGATGACCTAAGATGTTATGCTGTTGGCAGGTTATCAGCCAGGTAGAGCTGATTGTAGTTCTCTGGCCCCCAATCCTCCAGAAGACTAGACTGGATTTTTTTCACATGGTTGACACAGGATTCAAATCACAGCAAGAAAGTAGAGAAGCTCCAATGCACAAGTGCTTTTCATCTCTACTGTGTCACATTTGCTAATGTTCCATTTGCCAAAGCAAGTCACATGGCCAAGCCTAGCCTTGAGGAGAAGACAACAATAGTTCACCTTTCAACAGGGGTACCTGTGTAGTCGCATTGCAAAGGAACATACTGAGATGGAAAAAATTTGTAGCCATTATTATATTCAACCTGTGTTTTGGCCAACAATTATTCATGTTCCTTTCACATGAAAATTTTTCCAACTCAGGACCTGAGAAGTCCCACCCTAATTATGGCACCAAATTTGATGTCTAGGATCTTGTGATCTGGATCATGTCCACATGAGCCACTTGGGTGGGGAGCCTTTTGATCCAAGGACCTACGAACTAAAAAAACCCAAAGTTATATAGATTCTTGTGCAATCAGGCCAGGATAAACACAATAGAAATGCCCATTCAAAAGGCAAAAACCTAAACAAAACAACACCCTTCTCCAATAAACAAAAAACCACCAAAAAAAAATCCCACTGAAAACAAACAAAAAACCCCCACCAAAAAACAAAATAGAAACAACAACAGAAGCCCCCTTCACCAAAAACCAGATCAGGAATTATGTAGAATTTACCAGTCTAAAGCAATTCTGAAATCCAGCTGAACACATGGGGCCAGGGCACAGTCACTCTGAGGAGCCTTGGTTAGGGCTGGGTTTTTCTTTCTGAGAGGGGTTCCAGAGTCTATTGTTCTTCCTGGCTCTTGCTCCACCCTGTCCTTAAGGTATCTTCTATTTCCAAAAAGAACACTGCCGTGGGCAATGGAGTAACTTCTCAGTCTGCTTCTTTCTTCTTTTTTTTTTAAAAAAAGTATTTACATTATATATATATATATATTTGAGAAAGAGAGGGGGAGAAACATTAAAGTGTGGTTTTGTCTTGCAGGGCCCCCACAGGGACCTGGCCTGCAACCCAGGCCTGTGCCCTGCCTGGTAATTGAACCAGTGACCCTTTGGTTTGTAGGCCAGCACTCAGTCCACTAAGCCACAGCAGCCAGGTCTTCTCAGTCTACTTCTTTCTTGTGAAAAGCTAGAGGTCCCAAGGCTTCTTTTCATTTCTAAATGTTTCAGTTCAGTTTAGCCCAAGCTGGCATTCCTCTCATCAGAACAGCTTTCTTAAAAATCTCTGGGTATCTCTAAAAATCTGATTTAGCTCATCTCCATTCAATTGAAGTTCCATCTACAATTCTGAGATAGGCCCCTCTCTTCTATGGGGGCCATCTCAGGGTGCAGTGGGACAATAACTTAAAAGCACATTGTAGAGCAGAGAGGGTCTACTAGTCACTGCCTAAAATCAGAGATTTTGGAAAGTTCTGGACAAAATGGAGGCATAGGTGGATATACTTCGCTTCCTTACACAATTAGAGAAGGATAACAACCAATTTAAAAAGAAAAAACAACCAGAATTCCCCCCAAATCAAACTGCAAGTAAATACAACAACCAACGAGTTGGTTGCAACATTCGTCCAGACTGGTAGGAAGGGTGGAGACAGGCAGACAGGGTGGAGAGGGTGCACAATAGGGAGGTGGCTGGTGGTCTAGGGCAGAAGAGGCAGTGGCTGGCAGACCAGAATATCATACATTTGTGTGCAAATAAGCTGGAAGGAACAGCTAGGGAGTGAGACGGACCATGCAACCCACAGTTTCAGCACGGGAAACTAAAGCTTCAAAACCTCTGGCTGTAAGAACCTGTGCAGGTTGTGATGGTGGGAGAAACTCCTAGCCTCACAGGAGAATTCATTGGAGAGGCCCATGGGATCCTAGAATGTACAGATAGATGCCCATGCACCTGGGAATCTGATACAGGCTCTGGCCCTCAAAGTCCCTGTGTTGTGGCTGCAATGAACAAATTCACACAGACTACAGAAGTCCTGTGGAGAAAAAGGGATGGCATGGTTGCTCTCTAAGTGAGAGAGAGCCCTGGCCCCTGCCTGGACAGGCTTTTATTATTTTCCTGGTTACATACATTGAGGATGATCCTTATTTACCATTCACAAGTTTGCTGCAGGTGATTACCTTTTTACAGATAACAAAGGAAAGAATGTTAATGCTAATGACTTCAAAGGGAAGGAAGTTACAGATCAAGGGGAAAAGTGGTTGAACTGTTTACACTCCATACTTGGGAGGTTTAGCACAGATCCTTTTAGGAAGTTACATTAGAGATATGCAGTAGGCTATTTCTGCCTCAATCCAGGGTGAGGAGTATAAGCAAAAGCAAGTCTTATAGTAGCCTAGGTACAATGCGGGCCCGATTCCCCCTGGGAGAACCTATTGGTTGGCATGGCTCCTGTGGGCTGCCCTCACTCCCCACTGGCTTTTCTGAGTGGGAGCTGGGCTACATTCCCACACCATACAGAGCAGTCTCCTATAGGGATCAGCACCAAAAAGGGCACAATCTGCTTGTGGGAAGTGAGGGAAGTGATGGAAAGTGGGGTGAAAGGCAAAAGCTGCTAGCAAGTGTCATCGTTCCCTCTCTGACCCCTCCCCAACACACAGCACTACAATGCAGCTATGTGAGTTGTCCCAGCCTGGTAAATACCTAAGGCTGTATCCCTTACAACTTAACAGGAGTGTCAAGACAATGAGATATTGCCCAAATTAAAGAAGAGATCAAAGCTCCCCAAATAGAACTAAGTGATGAAGAGATAGCCAATCTATCAGATGCAGAGTTCAAAACACTAGTAATCAGTATGCTCACAGAAATTGTTGAGTGTAGTCACAAAATAGAAAAAAAAGGGAAGGCTATACAAAGTGAAATAAGGAAAAATATACATGGAATCAACAGTGAAGGGAAGGAAACTGGGACTGAAACTAATGATTTGGAACAAAAGGAAGAAATAAACACTCAACCCAAACAGAATGAAGAAACAAGAATTCAAAAAAAATGAGGAGAGACTGAGGTACCTCTGGGACAACTTTAAATATTCCAACATCTGAATCATAGGGGTGCTAGAAAGAGACAAGGAAGAGCCAGAAATGGAAAACTTACTTGAAAACATAATGAAAGGAGAACTTTCCTAATTTAGCAAAGGAAATAGACTTTCAGGGAGTTTAGGAAGCTCAGAGAGTCCCAGAGATGTTGGACCCAAGGAAACACACACCAAGGCACATCATAATTACATTACCCAAGATTAAAGATAAAAAGAGAATAGCCTTAGGTATTTACCAGAGCTGGGCGACCCACATAGCTGTGTTATGGCACTACATGTGGGGCAAGTATCAGAGATGGACCAATGTTGCTTGCTTGGCTCTTGGTTGGCTTTCACAGTCACTTCCCTCACTACTCACAAGCCAATTGGGCCCTTCTGGTGCTGATTCCCAATTGGGTGATTTTGTATACATTCTAGGACCCTGTGGGTCTCTCTAAAAAACTCTCTTATGAGGTTGGAATTTTCTTCCATTGCTGCAATTCCCACAGTTTTTATAGTCAGGGATTTTGAGGCTTTCTTTTCTCATGCTGGGACCCTGGGTTGTGCAGTCTGTGTCTCTCCCCAGTTGTTCCTCCTGGTTTCCACACACAAATGTGGAACTGCCTGGTCCACCAGCTGCTTCCTTGCCCACTTGGTCCTCCAGCTGCCACCTTGCTGCACATCCTTTCAGCCCTGGCTGCTTGTCTCTCCCCCTCCTACTGGGCTGGATGATTGTTTCTTCTTCATATTCCTTGGTTGTCAGACTTCCATATAGTTCTGCTTTCTGGCAGTTCTGCTTATTATTTGTTTTTAAATTCATTGTTGTCATTCTTTTGGTTGTGTGAGGAGGAAAAATGTATCTATCTATGCCTCCATCTTGGCTGGAAGTCCAGGAGAGGATCTTAAAAGCGGCAAGAGAAAAGAAGACAGTTACCTACAAAGGAGTTCCTATCAGACTATCAGCTGATTTCTTAAGAGCAACCTTACAGTCAAGATGGGGCTGGAAAGAAGTATGCCAAGTCACGAAAGGCAAGGATTACATCCAAGATTACTCAACCCAGCAAAGCTATCATTTAGAATGGAAGGGCAGGTAAAGTGCTTCCCAGACAAGGCCAAATTGAAGGAGTTCATCATCACCAAGCCCTTATTGTATCAAATGTTAAAGGGACTTATCTAAGAAAAAAAGATCAAAACTATGAATAGGGAAATGACAATAAACTCACAACTATCAATAACTGAACCTAAAAAACAAAGACAAACTAAGCAAAAAACTAGAACAGCAATAGAATCAGAGAAATGGGGATCACATGGAGGGTTATCAGTGGGGCGGGGAAGAATGGGGGAAAAAGGTACAGGGAATAAGAAGCATAACACATAGGCACAAAATAGACAGGGGGAGGTTAAAAATAGAATAGGAAATAGAAACACCAAAGAACTTATATGTACAACCCATGGTCATGAACTAAAGGAGGAGAAATGCTGGAGGGAAGGGTGGTGCAGGGCAAAGGGGGATAAAGTGGAGAAAGAAATGGGACAATTATAATAGCATAATCAATAAAACATATTTAAAAATAAAATCAAAGATTAAAAAAAATCCTCCCCGAGAACATGCTCTTTGATGAGAGACAGAGAGAGAGAGAGAGAGAGAGACTTGGGGGGTGAGGAGAGAGAGAGATGTGAGAAAGAAACATTGATTGGTTTCCTCCAATATTTGGCCTGAATGAAAATCAAACCTTGTGGTGTATGGGATGATGCTCCAACCTACTAAACCCCCAGGCCAAACACCTTTAAGAGGTATTAACAAAAGGGCTTGCAGGTTGACCTGAATTTGCTCTTTGCCCTGATGTTGTTTCTTTGTTTGAGAATCTTTTACTGCCCTAGAGACTGGAAATGAGAATTTTTATTGTCCAACCCAGCCAAGTTCTGGCCCCTGTTGGTAGACTCTGAATTCTGCTTGCAAAGAGAACATTTCTTCTTCTATCTCATCTCTCTTTCCACATTTTACATAATCAGCTAAAATAAGCCAACCGGCACTTTCAACATTCTACGTGGAAATCATCTTGCCAAACTCCACAATTTCACTTGGCTTATTCTCTAGCTTCCAAGTTACCAGAAATAAAAGTTTTGCTAATTGTTTCTTTATTGCATCATCCTGGTGTCACTTTCTAAGCTGTTATAGCAGGTTCTTTAGTGCTTGATCAGCCTCTGCTAATGGTCTGCTTGCCATTTTTTCAGAGTTGCTTTTTTTTTTTTTTTTGCTGCTTTTACAGGTTCTGCCTGCCTACCTGGTCTCCAAGCCAATGCTGCCTATTTTAGATTTTGTTATATTAGCACTTTAATTCTGAGAGCATGGATAGGGAGGGGAACTATTGCAGTCATTTTTTCAAATAATCTCCTGCATTTGGTATGGCCAGTATCCCTGCTAGGATTTTAATTTGGGTTCAGCATTTGTTCCATTCTATAGAAGGAAGGTCCCAAGAAGTAGCATATGATGTTTTGTATTTATATTTTCTAGTACTGCCCAAATCAATGTGTATATGCAATATTTATGAACAATAAGGGAAAAATCATTTTTATGACACATTTTTATTTTTTAATAGTTCATGTTTTAATTGTATTTTTCCATTACCATTTATCCCCCCATCCCCTCTTCTGCTTTCACCTCCCCTCCCCACACCCCAACAATAACCACACTGGTGTCCATGTCCATGAGTCCTTTTCTTTTTTAGCTCTATCCCTCCAGCCTCTAATACTCCTCCTTCAGAGTTGTCAGCTTGCTCCCTATCTATGAGTCTGTCTCTATTTCGCATGTTAATTCAGTTTGTCCATTAGATACACATATGAGTGAAATCATATGGTATTTATCTTTGTCTGACTGGCTCATTTCACTTAGCACAATGTTCTCTAGGTCCATCCATGCTGTCACAAAAGGTAAAATTTTCTTCTTTTTGATAGATGAGTATTCCATCGTGTAAGTGTACCATAGATGTTTTATCCACTCATGTACTGACTGGCACTTGGGCTCCTTCTAAATCTTGGCTATTTTAAATAATACTGCAATAAATACAGGGGTACATATATACTTTCAAATTAGCTTCAGGTTTCTTCAGGTTAATTTCAAGAAGTGGAATCAGTGGGTCATAAGGCAATTCCATTTTTAATTTTTGAGGTAACTTTATACTGCTTTCTACAGTGGCTGCACCAGGCTGCATTCCCAGCAACAGTGCACAGGAGTCCCCCTTTCTCCACATCCTTGCCAGCACTTGTTTGGAAAATTTCTTATCTGTGCAGGTGATGAAGTAAACATTATGAGATTAAAAGAATATTTCTTAGCCCTGGCTGGTGTACTCAGTGGATTGAGCACGGGCCTGTGAAGCAAAGGGTTGATGGTTCAATTCCCAGTCAGGGCACATGCCTGGGTTGCAGGCCAAGTCCCCAGTAGGGGACACATGAGAGGCAACCACACATTGATGTTTCTCTCCCACTCTTTCTCTTCCCCTTCCCCTCTCTCTAAAAAATATTTCTTTCTACAGTTTGGGTAAAGATTTAATTTATAAGGAACCGTACATATTTTTATATATTCTTTTTAAAAAAGAGTAGGCTTTTAATCCTTTGAAAGCATTGTCAGTGATATTTAATTAACAAAGATTTTTTTTTTTGGTCTAAGAAGCAGAAAACTTTTAAAGATGATTTCACATTTACTGCCTTGTGCCATTAACAATAATAGCTCTGACTACTTAATGAAACCTAAGCAACTTGAGATCTTCCAAGTTTTATATTGACAGCACCATTAAAACACTTCAGAAGAGAAATGTATAGTGGTGATATCCAAATGAAAGAAATAAGCGGCAGGGCAAGGTGGTTGAAGAGAAATGGAAACCAATTAGAAAACCGTTTTCTAAGAAGGAATGTGGGAAATGGGGGAAAGAAGGGTAAGGATCAAGTTAAAGAACATGTATATAAAGGACCCATGGACAAGGACAATGGTGGGGGAGGACTGAATGTGGGAGGGAGTTGTGGGCAGGTCAGGGGAGAGCAATGGGAGAAAATGGGGACAAATGTAATTGAACAACAATAAAAAATTTAAAAAATATTTAGTCTGATGAGGATGAAGTAAATCAAGAATGATTTAAACAAATCAGTCTTGGGTTAATTTTATGTGTCATTTTGACTGGTCCACTCACAAGGTGCCTAGACATTTGGTCAAGCATTATTTTGAGTGTGTTTTTGAGAGTGGATGTGGGTTTGATATATCACTCCATAAACTGATTGCCATTCTTACGTTGGTGGGCCTCGTCCAATCGATTGCAGGTCTGAACAGAACAAAAAGTCTGACCCTCCAATTAAAAAGAGTGAACTCTGCCTGTCTGTCTGGAGCTAGGGCATCAGTTCTTTCTTGTCTTTGGACTTGAACTGAAATATTATCTCAAGCCCTCCTGAAAGACACCATTGGCTCTTCTGAATGTCCAGAGTGCTGACTAGATCTTGGGACTTGTCAGCCTCCATAATCACGTGAGCCAATTCTTTATTATGTCTTTACACACACATACACACACACCACTGGTTCTGTTTCTCTGGAGAACCCAGACTAATACTAGCTAGAAGGCTAACTAGAAAGAAAACAGAATTAAAAAGAGATTTCATTTCATGATAAAGATGACTTTTATTGGAGTATTTAGCAAATGCTATGCCAGAGAGAGGATATTTGCATTACCTCTCCCAAAGACCTTCTACTCCAGAATGATAAAGAGGAAGGGGAGAATGAAGGTGCAGCAACCACCACTCAGTTCACTGTTTTCTATGCCAATAAATTATACAGGTTGGATGTGGCAGAAAAAACGAAACGATAGGCTGAATTGGAGGTGTTTGGCATACCCCACACCAGCGACAGGCATGCAGTCATGGCAGCAGGCAGGGAAGCCCAGCGGGGCAGATGAGAGGGAGGGGGCTGCAGGGCGGGAAAATGCATTATATGCAGGATGAGCTTCTGCATAAATGGGAGTTGGCATAATGGTAAAAACCCCTGAATAATTCAAATGAAATATTAACCACTCTGAAAGCCAGGCTAACTCTTGGGTTTGAAGAAATTAGAAGAAAAAGGGAGAACAGAATTAAGTGTTCCCTTTTAAAGGTCCTTTAGGGATAGATATTATCTCAAAAATAGTAGCTTAAACGTTTCAGTGTCACTAATGTACAAATTAGAAAGTGCCTTGAAAAATAATTGAAAATAATTACAAAGCCCATTAGAGTTTTACAGTGGTTGTGGGAAAAATAGAAATAACCTCTCTAGATTTAATGAGGAATTTAAAGGCAAGTTTTGATACAGTGAGCAGGCATTTATGACAAGGATATTTTACCTAACTATCCTGTTCATGGAGAGTACTGTGCCTTGTAAATGAATACAGGTAGATGCTACAGATTATTTTAATTTGTATGATGTTTAAATAAGCAAAGTTGGAGGACAGTGATGATGAGAATTTAAAAAGATTTAATAAACTACAAAATTTTATTTCATTTTTATTTTTTATTTTTTTATTGTTCGAGTACAGTTGTCTCCATTCCCCTACTCTTCCCTGACTCCAGCCATCCCCACTCCCCACCCCTGATCCCACCCCCTCTTGGTTTTGTCCATGTACCCTTTATTCATGTTCCTGAAAACCCTCTCCCTTTACCCCCATTATCCCTTCTTGGCTCCCCTCTGGTTACTGTTAGTTTGTTCTTAATTTCAGTGTCTCTGGTTATATTTTGCTTGCTTGTTTGTTTTATTGATTAGGTTCCACTTATAGGTGAGATCATGTGGTATTTGTCTTTCACTGCCTGGCTTATTTTATTTAGAATAATGTTCTCCAGTTACATCCATGCTGTCATGAAGGGTAGGAGCTCCTTCTTTATTTCTGCTGTGTAGATTCCATTGTATATGTACCATAGTTTTTTGATCCACTCATTTACTGATGGGGACTTAGGTTATTTCCAGCACTTGGCTATTATAAATTGTGCTGCTATGAACATTGGGGTACATGGGTTCTTTTGGATTGGTATTTCAGGGTTCTTAGAATATAATCCCAGTAGTGGAATAGCTAGATCAAAAGACAGTTCCATTTTTAGTTTTCTGAGGAAATTCTGTACTGTTTTTCACAGTGGCTGCACCAGTCTGCATTCCCACCAAAGGTGCCCTAGGGTTCTCTTTTCTCCACATTCTCTCTAATAGTTGTTTGTTGCTTTGTTTATGATGGCCATTCTGACTGGTATGAGGTGGTAACTCATTGTGGTTTTAATTTACATCTCTCTGAAGGCTAGTGATGTTGAGCATCTTTTCATATATCTCTGGGCCCTCTGTATGTCATTCTTGGAGGAGTATCTATTCAAGTCTTTTGACCATTTTTTAATTGGGTTTTTTTTGTCTTCCTGGAGTGGAGTCATGTGAGTTCTTTATATATTTTGGAGATCAAACTCTTGTCTGAGCTATCATTGGAAAAGATGTTTTTCCATATAGTTGGTTCTCTTTTAATTTTAATGCTGTTTTCTTTATCCATCCAGAAGCCTTTTATTTTGATGAGATTCCATTTATTTATTCTTTCCTTTATGTCCCTTGCTCTAGAGGACCTCTCAGTGAAAATATTGCTGCTTGGAATATTTGAGATATTCCTGCCTATGTTCTTGTCTAGGACTTTTATGGTATCATGATTTATATTTAAGTATTTTATCCACCTTGAATTTATTTTTGTGTATGGTGTAAGTTGGTGATCAAGTCTGATTTTTTTTGCATGTAGCTGTCCAGATCTCCCAATACAATTTGTTGAAGAGGCTCCCATTATGATTTAGCAACAAGAAATTTGTTGCTAAATCATAGCAACTCCATTTACTATGATTTTATGCTGATTTTACTATAATTTTATCCATTTACTCCATTTTATGCTTTTGCTCCCTTTGTCAAATATTAATTGACCATAGAGACTCCCATTTTTGAATTAGGAACAAGAAATTTGTTGCTATACAACAAGTTTTGTTGTATACATCACTATAAAGTAACATCACTGTTACTTTATTTTTAGTACCTAGGAATAAACCTAACCAAGGAGGTAAAAGACCTGTACTCAGAAAACTGCACAACCTTGAAACAAGAAATGAAGGAAGACACAAACAGATTGGAACATGTACCATGTTCATGGATTGAAAGAATTAACATCATCAAAATGTCTATACTACCCAAAGCAATTTATAGATTCAGCTCAATCCCTATTAAAGTACCAATGACATATTTCACAGAAATAGAACAAACATTTCAAAAATTTATATGGAACTGTAAATGACTCCAAATAGCCTCAACAATTTTGAGGAAGAAGAACAAAGTGGGAGCGATCACAACATCTGATATTAGACTGTATTACAAGGCCACTATAATCAAAACAGCACAGTACTGGCATAAGAACAGACACACAGACCAATGGAACAGAATAGAGTGCCCAGAAACAAACCCAAGTCTCTATGGTCAAAAAGTATGAAATTTTAGAATTAAAAATTATGTAAGAAATTAGGGAAAAATCACCAACAGTTCCAAGACCTTAACTATAATAATAATTATTATTATTTTGGTGTTTTTTCTTTCTTGTATTAAAATGAATTTTAAAACATAGTTTTAGTTGTAGTCAAGCTGTATTTTTCACTCAACATTCCATTATAAATATGCAACAATGATTGTAATTTAAAAATATTTAACATCCCCTATTTTTTGCTCTAATAGGTTCCCCACTTTTGTATCTAAGTTCCTTAGGAACACAAAAGTCTGAGGTTGTTATGGAATAAATGCCCTAATAAAAGCCCCAAGCCAGAAGGCTGGACACTTTCTGGTTGCTTCCTCCACATCTATTTCACAAGTCTTCTTTGCTAGGAGAATCTGACTTTTGTCCAGGTATTTTTTTCTCCCCTACATAAATCAGGAGCTGGTAGCACAATCTGTGGCTTGAGTCAATCCTTCACTGTGCTGTACACCTGAAACTAATACAAAATAATATTGAATGTAAACTCTAATTGAAAAATAAAATTAAAAAAGAAATTTAATTCTTGATCTGGCTCATAAGATGTGAGGATGAGGAGGGTGAGAAGACACTGGAAGAGATGGTCCTTTTATGCCATGTCCAGGGTTATGCCTGCTGATGGCAGAAACAAGATGGAGAAGGAACCTAGGGTGATGTTGAAGAGTCACTGAATCAGGTAACTATGAAACTTCTGGGCTTTACTGTTGAAGCACATTTGAGTTGAGTTTTCTATATTCAAGGATAAAGGACCCTAACCCCAAAATTAAGATCTTATTTTGTTTTGATATTCACAATAGGATTATGTAGTTGGTCAAGAATGTCAGAAGTCAGTCCTGGCCAGTGTGGCTCAGCTGGTTGGAGTGTTGTCCCATAAAGTGAGAGGTCACAGGTTCTATTTCTAGTCATTGCACATATCTGGATTGTGAGTTTGGCACATACAAGATGTTTCTCTTGCATTGATGTTTTTCTCCCTCTTCCTTTCCCTCCCTGTTCCTCTCTTTCAAATTATAAGCATGTCCTCAGGTGAGGATAAAAAAAAAAGAATGTCACAAGTCAGTCAGGCTTGAAAAATGTATTACATTCTATAATTCCCCTCACTTTCTCTGTGCCATTAGCATATTGACAACCAAATATGAAAGATTTGTTCTCCAATTGTGTAGTGGAGATACCCCTGACAGCCCTTGAGACTTAAATAAGAATTAGAAGGTGTATCTTAGGAACAGTAAAGGAAAAGCTTAACTTTTCTGAAGTTGTGGGATTTTGGGAGGGCTGAGAAAGGGGGAGAAAGGGATCGAGAGGACAAAACATTCAGATATGTTTCCTGAGCTCCTTTGTCTGGTTTAAACTCAATAGTTCAGGTTCATTCTTCAGATTAATCTTGAACATAAAGAAGGGAATTATTTCCTGTGGCCATGGCCAGAGAGAAAAATAGTGCAGGATGGTCAGGAAAAGGGCAGGGAGCTGAGACTGGTTATTTTGGGAGTAGTCCCTGTGCATCACAGGTATTAAAACAAGAGCCAGTGGTCTTGGAAAAGCCCCACTTAAGGCAGAAGCAGGGGTGGATGCTGGGCCATTGGCTTGGGTTGTGACCTAGCTGAAATACCCATGGAGTCCCACCTTTGCCAGTAGAAATGGAGTCCTTCAAAGGAGTTGCAAGAAACACATTTCCAAGGACTCACCCGGAGGATGAGATATAGTATATTTATTGAAGTAGAAATGAAAGACTGCCCCCAGGTTCCCGTGGTCTCAACTTAGTCCATCCTGCTGTGGAAGAAGTCAAGCCTTGTCTTCATCAAGCCTAGAAGAAGGGTCAGGGTCCAGAATTTCTATGACATTGGTTCAGTCTATGCCAAAACTTAGTCCAGTTCAGTCTGCTAGCCCCATCCTACTAGCTTAATCTCTGTTCTCCACTGTGCTCCAGCTGGTGCTGTGTTACTGTACCCAGGCTCATGCTTGGAGCCCACGCTTGGAGCCCATGTGGCTGCTACAGAGAGAGAATGTATGAATGAATGGGTGAAGAAACACATGTCATTGAGCCATTGGCCTTTGGTGAGCTTTGGTTATATTACCTTGTACTTCCCTTAAACTATTTTAATGGGTCTCAAAATTCTCTTACAGATTTTTGGTCAAGTTGTTTCCATTAAAAAGTTGTGATTTTAAAAACTAATAACTTAAAAACTTACACACACAAAACTCCCCCCCAAATGGTCCACCAAACATTATCCTTTTTTTCTGAAGGTTTTATGATGTATTGAATCATTAACCAATCTTTCACTATTAAACTTAAATGACAAATTAAGACAAACAGTTCTGAAGTTGTTCTTCCACAACTCTTTAAGACTTAGGTGGCAGGTGTGTGGGATAATATTCATTTAGCCTTCTGCAGAGCTTTTGGGGCAGACAGTGACTTTGCTAGTTCCAGCTGCCTTCTTGTCCACTGCTTTGATGACACCCACAGCAAATGTTGGTCTCATGTCACTAACAGCAAAGTGGCCCAGGGGAGCAAAGTCAGAGAAGCTCTCAACACCCGTGGGCATGACAGAAACCATACTGATGATGGAAGTATCACCAGATTTCAAGAACTTTGGCCATCTTTCAATTTTTTCCCCACGATGACAATCAATCTTCTTCAGCTCAGCAAATCTGCAAGCAATGTGAGCTGCATGACAATCCAGCACAGGTGCATTTCCAGTACCAATTTGGCCTAGATGGTTCAGGGTAATCACCTGAGCTATGAATCGAGCTGCTTCCATTGGTGAGTCATTTTTCCTGTCACCAGTCACATTCGCCATTATGAACTTCTTTGAAAGACATGTTCTTGACAGTGAAAGCCACATTATCCCTAGGAAGAGCTTCATTCAAAGATTCATGGTGTGTTTCAGTAGGCTTTATTGCAGTTGTAACATTGATTAGAGCAAAGGTGGTGACTACTATGCCAGGTTTGAGAACACCAGTTTTCACTTGGCTTGCCGGGACAGTACCAATTTTGTAGACATCCTGGAGGGGCAGGCACGTGGGCTCGGCAGTTGGATGAATTGGTACAGAATGTGATCTAGAGCTTCAAGAAGCAAGTTCCACTGGCATTGCCACTTTCATGGGTGACTTTCCACCCCTTGAACCAAAGCATGTTAGCACTTGGCTCCAGCATGTTCTCACCATTCCAACCAGAAATTGACATAAATGCTACTGTGTCAGGTTGTAGCCAATTTTCTTAATGTGGGTGCTGACTTCTTTAACAACTTCCTTGTATCTCTTCTGCCTGTGGAGTGGCTCAGTGGAGTCCATTTTGTTAACACCAGTAATCAGCTGTTTCACACCGAGTGTGTCAGCCAGAAGGGCATGCTCATAGGTTTGTCCATTCTTGGAGATACCTGTTCAAACTCACCAACACCAGCAGCAACAATCAGGGCAGTGCAATCAGCCTGAGATGTGCCTGTCATCATGTTTTTGATAAAGTCTCTGTGTCCTGGGCTACCAATGATGTTCACATAATACTTTCTGGTCTTGAACTTCCATAGAGATATGTCAGTGGTGATACCATGCTCGGGTTCAGCTTTCAGTTTACTCAAAACCCAAGCATACCTGAAGGAGCCCTTCCCCATCTCAGTAGAACTCCTCAAATTTTTCAATAGTTCTTTTGTTCATCTCATTACATTTGTAGATCAGACAGCCAGAATGGCAGACTTGCTGGAATCTATGTGTCCAATGACCACAATGTTGATATGTGAGTCTTTTCCTTTCCCATTTTGGCTTTGATTTAATGGTGGTTTTCACAACACCTGTGTTCTGGTGGCAAAGCTATTGTGAAAAAGCTATCTTGGGCTTTCAAACTGACCAATCATTCCCAATTCTTTGTGGGCTTGTGCTGGTCCTTCTCCCTAACCAACTGGTCTTTTTCCAGATTAGAAACTTCCTTCCCAGTGGTCACCATCTTGGCTCTTACTGGGCATGCACTCAACAGAGGAATTTCCCCTTTAATGTTTTATTTTTCCCTTAGTAATCCTGGCTAATGACCTGTAATAATCCTTCCTGCCTGCTTCCATGATTACGTCCTGAGGGTAGAGGGTGCTGGTCCCCTGGTGAGCCTATGAATGCTGCAGCTGTTTTCTGATTCAGATCCCTAGTTTATTATATTTAATTTCTGATTCCCTTTGCTCCCTTCCTTTATTTATAACTAACTACCTACCTATGCTAACACTAATGAACCTAAACAAGAGATGAAAGACTATCTAACATAACAGCAGCAGATTTCACCCACGAATGCCTACTAGGCATTGTGGATGTCAGAGGCTGCCAGGCAGCCAACAATTAAGGTCCAGCTAAGGTTAGGGCCCCATTCTTTTCCATCAAGGTCACCACATACCCCTGCACACCCTCTTATTTATAAACACAATAAAGGGAGTGGACCAGAAGGAAGAAAGAAACAACCAAACAGAAAAGAATGAAGAAACAAGAATTCAAAAAAAATGAAGAGAGGCTTAGGAACCTCCAGGACATCTTTAAATGTTCCATCATCAGAATTATAGGGGTACCAGAAGGAGAAGAGGAAGAGCAATGTATGGAAAAGTTATTTGAACAAACAATACAGGAAAACTTCCCCAATCTGGCAAAGGAAATAGACTTCCAGAAAGTCCAGGAAGCCCAGAGAGTTTCAAAGAAGTTGGACCCAAGGAGAAGCACACCAAGGCACATCACAATTACATTACCTAAGTTTAAAATGAAGGACAGAATCCTCAGATCAGCAAGAGATAAGGAGACAGTAACCTACAAAGGAGTTCCCATCAGACTGTTAGTGGATTTCTCAAAAGAGACCTTACAGGCAAGAAGGGGCTGGAAAGAAGTATTCCAGGTCATGAAAGGCAAAGACCTACATCCAAGATTGCTCTATCCAGCAAAGCTTTCATTTAGAATGGAAGGGCAGATAAAGTGCTTCTTAGAGAAGGTCAAGTTAAAGGAGTTCATCATCACCAAACCCTTATTATATGAAATGTTAAAGGGACTTACCTAAGAAAAAGAAGATAAAAACTGTGAACAGTGAAAGGACAGCAAACTCACAGTTATTAACAACCACACCTAAAACAAAAGCAAACTAAGCAAACAACTAGAACAGGAACAGAACCACAGAAAAGGAGATCACATGGAGGGTTAGCAACAAAGGAGTGGAAGGAGGAGAGTGGGGGAAAAGGTACAGAGAATAAGTAGCATAGACAGTGTGGAGAAAATAGACAGGGGAGGGCAAGAGTAGTGTGGGAATTGTAGAGGCTAAAGAACTTATGACACATGGACATGAACTAAAGTGGGGGGAATGTGGGCGGGGGTGTGTGTGCAGGGTGGAGGGGAATGAAGGAGGGAAAGGGGACAACTGTAATGGCATGATCAACAATACATTATAAAAAAAGACAAATAGCCTGGCTGAGAGAATAAGCAGTTTTACCCACGAAAGTCAGAATTAAACCTTAAGGCAGCTTTTTCAACCTTTTCCACTTACAGCACACATAAATTAATTACTAAAATTCTGCAGCACCACACAAATATATTTTTTGCCCCTCTAATAAAAAAGGACAGGTATAATTTTGATTCATTCACACCAGATGGCTATTGTTATGTTGGTTGTTGTCATTTCTTTATTTGAAAATCTAAGGGAGATGAGGTCAGCACCCTGATTAAATAGTCAGGTATTGCATGCTTTAAAAATTCTTGCAGTGCAACAGTTGAAAATCACTGCCTTAAGGAAACATTATCATTATGAAATTGAACAAAATTGCAAACTGGACACATTAAAAGAAGTCATCTTTTCCTTTTTAACCAATAAGTGGGGGTTTAATAGGATGACCAAATTAATTTTGGACAAAATAGGAATGTTGCTTTTTCTCTTTATTTTTAAACTAAAGCGTGAGTTAAATTTTTTTCTGTGCTTTGAAATAGTTTTCATAATTACAGTTTGTAACAGTGGCACAATAGTCCAATAATGTTACATTTTATGATTTAGTTTAATGACTCCCAAGCATTGTACATTTAGGTTAAAATAAATAATATTATGACAAGCATCACTAAGTATACAAGTTCTGTATTTCAGATTATTTTTTTCTTTTTTAAAATTTAACTTATTTTATTGTTGTTCAATTACAGTTGTCTGTCTTTTCTCCCGACCTCTCCCCCTCACCCCATCCTAACCCACCTCCCTCCCTTGCTTCCATCCTCCCCCTTGGTTTTGTCCATGTGTCCTTTACAGAAGTTCCTGATAACCCTTCTCCCCACTGTCCCCTCTCCCCTCCCCTCTGGCTATTGTTAGATTGTTCTTAATTTCAATGTCTCTGGTAACATTTTGTTTGCTTTTTTCTTTTGTTGATTATGTTCCAGTTAGAGGTGAGATCATATGGTCCCTCACCACCTGCCTTATCTTACTTAGCATAATGCTCTCCAGTTCCATCCATGCTGTCATGAAGGGTAGTAGCACCTTCTTTCTCTCTGCTGCATAGCATGCCACTGTGTAAATGTACCATAGTTTCTCGATCCACTCATTTGCTGATGGGCACTTAGGCTGTTTCCAGCACTTGGCTATTGTAAATTGTGCTGCTGTGAACATTGGGGTGCATGGATTCTTTTGGATTGGTGTTTCAGGGCTCCTAGGGGATAATCCCAGCAGCGGAATTGCTGGGTCAAACGGCAGTTTCATTTTTAGTTTTCTGAGGAAATTCCATACTGTTTTCCTCAGTAGCTGCACCAGTCTGCATTCCTGCCAACAATGCACTAGGGTTCATTCCCTTTTCTCCACAACTTCACCAGCACTTGTTGTTTGTTGATTTATTAATGATGGCCATTTTGGCAGGTATGAAGTGGTATCTCATTGTGGTTTTAATTTGCATCTCTCTGATGGTTAGTGATGCTGAGCATCTTTTCCTGTGTCTCTGGGCCCTCTGTATTTCAGAGTATTTCTTAAATTAAAAATCTGCATTAGGTTTGCCAAATCTAACAAAATGATCTTTAAAAAAATCCCCAACCAAGGACATGCTTATTGATTTTAGAGACAGAGGAAGAGAGGGAAATATTGATGTGAGAAAGAAACATCTATTGGTTATTGGCCTCTCACATACACCCGGACCAGGCACTGATCCCAGGTATATGCCCTTACTGAGAATCAAACCCATGACTTTTTGATTTGTGGGTTGATTCTCAACCAACTAAGCCACACCTGTCAGGGCTAAAATGATTATTTTATATTTGTGCCAAATTACTCTCCAAAAAGGCAATTCTAATAATATACATGGACACCAGCACCAGAATATCAGAGTTTTACTTCTCCTCTGGCATTTAATAATGTTAAATACCTTTTCTGATATAGTAAATGAAAAACATTTTTATTGGTTTAATTTGCATTTCTTTGATTATTAGTTCAATGGAATAGTTACAAAATTGATTTCCTTACATACAATGTAAAAAATTTCTTACCTTTAGACTTCCAGCCAAGTTGGAGGTGTAGGCAGATACACTTTGCCTCCTTGCACAACCAAAAGAAGGACAACAAATTTGAAAACAAAAATAACCAGAACTGCCAGAAAATTGCATTGTGTGGAAGTCCAACAACCAAGGAGTTAAAGAAGAAACATTCACCCAGACTGGTAGAAGGGGCAGAGACCAGCAGACAGGGTGGAGAGGACTTGTGGCAAGGCAGTGACTGGTGGAGCGGGTAGTCCCACATTTATGTGTGGATAGCGAGACACACCACACAACCCAGGGTTCCAGTGTAGAAAAACAAAGCCTCAAAACCTCTGACTGAAAAAACCTGTGGGGATTGTGGCTGCAGAAGAAACTCACAGACTCACAGGAGAGTTTGTTGGAGAGACCCACAGGGTACTTGTACCTACACAAAACCATCCACCTGGGAATCAGCACCAGAGGGGCCCAATTTGTTTGTGGGTAGTGGAAGAAATGACTGAAAACTGGCAGAGAGCTGAGCAAGTGGCTGTGTTCCCTCTTTGGCTCTTCCTCCACATACAGTGCAACAATGCAGCTATCTGGGTTGTTCCACGCTGGTGAGTACCTAAGGCTCTGCCCCTTACTATATAACAGGCATGACAAGACAAAAAATATGGCCCAAAGGAAAGAATAGATCAAAGCTCCAGAAAAAATACAACTAAGCAATGAAGAGATAGCCATTTGAACTCTATCAGATGCAGAGTTCAAAACACTGGTAATCAGGATGCTCACAGAAATGGTTGAGTATGGTCACAAAATATAGGAAAAAGTGAAGCCTGTCAAAAGTGAAATGAAAGAAAATGTACAGGGAACCAATAGTGAAGGGGAGGAAACTGGGACTCAGATCAGCGGATTGGAGCAGAAGGAAGAAATAAACATTCAACCAAAACAGAATGAAGAAATAAGAATTCAAAAAAAAAAATGAGGAGAGGCTTAGGAACTTCTGGGGCCACTTTAAAGATTCCCACACCTGAATCACAGGGATGCTAGAAGAAGAGGAAGAGCAAGAAACTGAAAACTCGTTTGAAAACATAATGGAGAACTTCCCCAATCTGGCAAAGGAAATAGACTTCCAGGAAGTCCAGGAAGCTGAGTCCCAAAGAAGTTGGACCCAAGGAAGCACATACCAAGGCACATCATAATTACATTACCCAAGATTAAAGATAAGGAGAGAATCTTAAAAGCAGCAAGAAAAAAGGAGACAGTTACCTACAAAGGAGTTCCCATAAGACTATCAGCTGATTTCTCAAAAGAAACCTTGCAGGCAAGAAGGGGCTGGAAAGAAGTATTCCAAGTCATGAAAGTCAAGGCCCTACATCCACATGATCTCACTTATAAGAGTAATGTAATGAACAAAATAAACTAATGAGCAAAATAGAACCAGAGACACTGAAACATGGAACAGATTGATGCTACCTGAGGGAATGGGAGTGGGGAATAATGGAAGAAAGAAAGGGAAGGAACTAGTCAAGGAACATGTATGAATGACCCATGGACATGGGCAATTGTGTGGGGATGAGTGTGTGAGCAGGAGGTGGGCTGGGTGAAGAAGGACAAAGAGGGAAAAACCGGGACAAGTGTAATAGAACAACAATAAAATAAAGAAGAAAATAAATAATAGCATGTATGTAACAAAAAAGTAAAATAATAGAAAAAACTATTTAAAATGAAAAAAAAAAAAACCCCACCCCAAACCTAGCACTATGCTCCTGTTGAAGGACATTAAAAAGAATGGCAAATGAATAGGACTGTTCAGAGGCCCTGGCACAACTCTGTTATGGGAGTGTCCCTTGGAAGTAAGTCCCACCCATAAGCCTTAGAAAATTTCTACCCAGTGCTGTGCTGATAGATTAGCACCATATTCTGATTTATAAGCTTTCCAGTCACACCCATAAGAATGGGTGTTTATAAAACAAACAAACAGACAATATAACCTCCCACTCTTGAAAATCATCCAACGGCCAATACTGTAAAGGTTCCTGGCCTTGATCTCTGTACTTTTGCTTGTTCACCCTCCATGAGTGTGTCCCAGCAGGAGTGGGCTTTTATTTGACCCGCACTGCAGGGGTGCAGCCTCCCTTTCTTCTCATCACATCGTTCACACTGTGTGGGAGGGTATTGTGTCATCTTCCAGAGTGTTACCACCCTGCTTTGATGGTCAGCTTCTGAGGAGTCTACTGAAGAGACAGAAGGGTGACAGAGACCTCTCCCTCACCCAGCCATCCTCCTCAACTTTGCACAAATAGTGTGATGCGACTTGTCTCCACTTATCTCAGTGACTCTCAGTTCAGTCTCATTGGGCATTGTCGAGAAAAGTAGAACTGCTGTCAGTGCTTGCCGTCTGGGGATCCTGCCCGCAGCTGCCCCTGGAGCAGACCTGCCCTGGCATCCATTTCCCCAGGTGGGTGAATCAGTCCTGAGGGGCGAGATCAGGGGTCAAAGACTCTTGTCTAGTTGAGCTGGAGGTCACATGAGAATATTAAAGCTCATCTGATTAAGAAAATCTAAAACAATCTTATACTATTAAGGAAGAAAGTGACAACAGAAGAAAAAAGAACTTTTATTCCACCAAATAAGGCTATTTTAATTAGTGTATAATTAGTGTATATTCCAAGTCTTTTTTTTTTTGCAAAGCTGAGTTGTAATGTACATATAACCTTGCAGTTTGCATTTTTGTTTACATGTCTGTTTACATGAACAAGCTTCCAGGTTGTCACACAGTGTTACATAGAAGTGGGTGATTTCACAAAATCAGACATGCTGACTCCAAGCTCCTTGGCTGTGATTGTTCCAGAGATGCTTGGGTGACCCAGCTCTGGCCAATGTGGTGTGACAGGGGTCTGCTGGGCGTGATTCCAGAAATGGTGAGAAAAAGAGGAAGAATCCATCCTTCTTCTGCCAGACACTGCTGTGTTTGTACATGGTGCTAGTTACCCAGCCTCCATCTCGCTTCCATAAGGCCGACTACAAAGCCAGCAAACGCACTGAGGATGACAACTTTATTAAGCACTGCTGTGGGCAAGGTGTGGTTCTGGGGGTGCAGTGAACATACCATCAGTTCTGCTTCCTGAATGTTACAATCTACTGCGGGAGACAAAGAGTCCCAAATAATTATAGTACAAAGTCAGTGTGATGCTTCCTGTAATGCTGTTATTATTGATCTATGAATATTAATAAAAACTCCAATGCTTCACCAGTTAACAGTTCTAGGTTAGAGCCACCTGTCCATGACCTGTTCTCGTTACCACATATCACTGGGCTTAGTCCTTCCTCATTTGTGGAATGAGAAGATTGGGCAATTTGAGCTCCAAGTCTCATTTAATTCCTTATAAAATAATATTTTACATTTTTCTCAGACTAAGTAATAATAACTTGGTATATGAGCAAGTAAATGAATGTCTTCTTAGAGGGTTTTTTGGTTGTTTTTTGAGAGTATCAGGAAATGATATAAATGTAAAATGATATAAGGTGAGAAAAAATTATAAAATGCACAGATGTTTGGTGGGCAGGAGAAAGGGGGAAATGAATAGTAACAAATCAGAAATGCTTTGCAAACTGGTAAAACAAAAAGCAGAAATTCTGTTTTGGATTGTAAAAATGAAATAGATGATGTGTTCTGGAATGGAAAAATTACGTATCCAGAAATAGATATGAATTGGAGGGTGGTTTGACTGACAGCTTTCAAACCGTGAAAGACGCGGAGCTAATTGATCACCTTCTCCATGTTCTATTCCCTCCCATCAGTTCAGTAGGTCACTGGCACTGATTGAAAGGAAACCACTTTATGGTCTGGGTTCTCAGCACATGGATATATTGCCCCTGTATTTCAGCAACAAATACAGAACCCAGACTCAAATTGACAAGTTTACAAGCAAAGCAGGATCTGTCGTTGAACACACACCCAAGGATAATGAAATTTCCTACTTGGAGACCAGGTGTTATGCTGGAGGTTAAGAAAGAAAACTTTCCCAGTGAAGCACTGTTCAATTGGCTACATCCATACTTTAAATTTATAAACATGGTTCATACTGACTTGGACATGCTGTAGTTTTAGGTCTTTTGATGTATCAATTGCTGTAGGTCCTCCCTAACTGCTCGACTTTGCTTTGAAAATACTGCATTCCTCTGATCACCAATTGGTAATTTATTAGATGAGAGAAAGTAAACTAATCAGACACACCATAAAGGCAGACAGAAGGAAGATAATTTAAATTTATGTCTGAAGACCGTCTCCCATCCGTGGTACTTCTTAAGTCAGATACTACCTTGCCCTCATGCATATACTTTTCTTAGAGGAATGTTGGAAGTTGATGACTGACTTTTGAAAGATTTCCCTTACAGAACATCTTATGATGAGCTCTAACCAGAACCCTGCTGTCCTCTGGGAAAATGGAAGGTCTTTCCTTCAGCCAAGCTGTTAAAATGTTTAGCCCACACTGTACTGACCAATTAAATTTGAGCTCCTGTTATGGAGCTCAAATGGGTTGGGTTAAAAGCAAGCTTGAGGGCTCATCTCAATTAAGACAGACTGTATTTATACCAATGGATACAATTAAAGGTGAACAAAATGACAACATTCAAAGTTCCCATAAAGAAAGTATCTCATTGTGTTGCAATTGCCATACATTTTCAAACTGCTCTGAAAAAGCAATTTCTTTTTTTTATTTAAAGAAAGAAAATATAAAGGCATGTGAAACAAAACAAAAAAGTTAAAATAATTGTTAATCAGAAAACAATGCTTCAAGACCAAACAAAACCCTCTAAATTTTGGGCACTTTTTTTGGGACACAGTTTGGTCCTTCTATTGACTAAAAAACAAAACATAACAAAATAAATCTTATTTTTTATAATTATAAAAATAATTTATGTCTGTACACAATTTGTATTACACAAATACATACTAAAAGAATGAAATGCTTTACAATCTCACCCTCAGAAATAATCGCTATTATCAATTTGCTGTGTATTCCTTCATAACTTATTTTGTATTCCTTAACATATTATTTTTCAACATGTTTATTTTCTTTGTTTTATTAGTTTCCAACTCTGAATTTTTTCCATTTAACTATTTAAAAAAAAATTCTTCGTTCAGGGTATGTTCACTGACTTTTAGAGAGAGGAGGAGGAGTGGGGGAGGAGAGAGAGAGAGAGAGCGAGCGCGTGATCTGAGAGAGGCACATTGATCAGTTACCTACCATATACATCCTGACTGGCGATTGAACCTGCAGCCTAGGTATGTGTCCCGACTGGGAATCAAAATGCAACCTTTTTTGTGTACGGGGTGACACTCCAACCAACTGAGCTACACCTGTTAGGGACATTTAACTGTTATTTTAATTAGCTGACACTACGAGTAAAAGGTGAGAGAATTTATGCAAATAATGGGAGAAAATTTATACTTTTTGAAAGAGTGGTTTCAAGAAATGTCCACTTTGTTGCTAGCCTTTGGGTTCCAATGTGGTTTCTGTTAGAATTGCTTGTTAAAGTCAACAACAACCAGTAGCTGAGCTGTTGAGCATTTTTCTATCTTTTTCTTACTTACCCTCTGTGTTGCCACCCTTCAAGGCCAGGCATGTCCATGGTATTCATGCAGATGGAAAAATATTCACGGAGCCATTGGGACGTCTGGCATGCCTTTATTCATAGGTAGGCAAGCCACGCACGCTGCAAGCTGCGTGTCTATCTGCATGTCTCATGTCACGGTTCTTGCTCCCCAGCATGACACTCATCATGGCACCTGTCCCCTTGAGTGTCTCTTGTCATCATCGCCCCCAGCAGTGAATCCCTACCTGTTTAAGTACTAGAGGGGAACAAAGCTGGCAAACTTCTAGAACATTACATAACATGACATAATTCCATGCATGTGAGCTTGTTTCGTGTTATGGAAACAATTTATCAGACCCAGTCTCAAGGCTATGAGAACACTAGTTATCAGGCCTCTCCAAGGCTATGGGAACACTGCTTCCCTTAGTTATGCAGACACCTGGGTGAGGAAGCTAGAACCCTTTCCCTACACCCTCCACCCTACACCCTCCATCCAGCTGTTAGTTCCTTCCTTCTTGTAACATTCTCCTCTCTTGGTTTCTGTGACACCACCATCCTTTCTGGATTTTCCTGCTTCCAATCTGGCCTCTCTGCTGAAGTTAACACTATTGTAGTTCTGCAGGTCTAGATCCTGAACCCTCTTCACGTCTACACCCTTTCCCTTGGTGACCTGATCCTTTCCGTGATTTTAAGTGAAATCTCTGTGCTGATGACATTAAGAATTCTTTATCTTTAGATGAACATTTCTTTTGGGCTCAAGACTCATATCTAACTGCCTCCTTGACATCTCCTTTTGGATGTCTCACATGTGCCTTAAACCTAGCCACAAAACTGAACTCTTGAGTTTTCTGTCCAAACCTGGTCTCATCCAGTCTTCTGCATACTGGCAAATCATTCTCCTTCCTATCCATCTAGTCATGAGATAGGAAACCTGGTGGTCATCCTGACTCCTCCCTCTAAATGTCTTGGACCATCTACTTCTCTATTTTTTTTGCCAACCCCTCCTTGATCTAAGCCACCATCGTGTGCCTCCTTGACTATTGTTACCATACTCTACTTGACATTTACATTTCACTTTAACTCTATTTTATTTTAATTGTAGTCATCAGAGTTAAAGCACAGATCAAGTAATTGTGCTGCTGAAAGTCTATCAGAAACTTCTCAGTGTTACCAAGAATACAGTCTAATTCTTTCCACCGTACAGAGGATTCTGGGTCACCCGGGTCTGTGTTCTTGCTTTCTCCTTTGCTCACTCTGCTTGGTAAAAAGGAAACTCCCAAGCTCCTTTCATTCAGCGGTCCTTGTCAATCATTCACTTACTTAAATCATCCATTCACTCGACACACATTTGCTAATTTCCTCCTAAGAGTGCCAACCACTGTTTTAGGTGTGACAACATATGCCTATATATGTGTGAGCTGGTATTTGTGTACACAAAGATGAGTGTGCCTCTACAGGGTGCACAAATGTCTTTGCAGCACTCTAAGTTTAAATAAATTCATTTTCAGATGAGAAAGAATTCGTATATTTTTCACACTTGAATTTTGGTGTTAGAATTGCAACTTTACACTGTGAAAAAACCTACTTTAGCCCGAACTTGATGTCAAGAGGTAATCTAGTTCCATGTCAGTTTTCTGTCCTCCACATATCGTACATATATCATAGTGGCTCATGTTTTCTGTTTTTATATTTTAAGATGTTTTCATTGGGGGAGATGCATCATTTTTTTCTTTTGAAAATAACTGTTTTTTAAAAATAATATATCTTTATTGAAAATTACAACAAAATACAGAAAATTCTAAAATGAATGTACAAATCACCTGAAATCCCACCATCTAGGGGTAATTGGAGGTACATCTTCTATTTGTCGTCATGGTGATGTCTTGATCTTGTGCTTCCCTATCACCAACTTAAAATCCTTGTCACATTTACAGAAGTAAATGAACCAGGTCCTAAAGAGGAGGTAAAAAATTGTGGAAAATGACAACATTTTGCAATGTAGGATGTCAGTAGAATATAAATATAAGAATTGTACATTCAGACCATATCCGCTGCTGAGGTATTGTCTAATAATGTCCAACAATTGGCTTCCCAGTAGGTCCACCCCAAATGTAATGGTGTTCTTGAAGGTTTTCTTTATAGTCATTTCTCAAATGTGAATAAATTGCCTTCTGCCAACATGGAGAGCCCTTTTAGCATCTCAACTCAGATTTCAGAGGAAGACCCATTAATTAGGACTTTTTCAGACAAATTTCCTCACTGACAGAAAAACTGCTGACACATTACTAAGGTGATAATGAAGTTCAAACTTACCATGTGAGTGTGTGTATATGAGAGAGAGAGAGAGAGAGTCCTTTGAAGATAAAATTACCACTCCCAAGTTCACAGTGTTTTACTTTTGCTGATTTTGTGTCCTGTGCTTCCAACTAGATTGAAAAATCTTGGGGACAGGACAATTATCATGTTATTATTTCCCTCCTTCTTTCCCTCGGCTCCTACTTCTCTTTCTCCCTTCCTGTGTCTCTCCAACTAACACACCCTAAGTTCTTAGTATATAACAGCACATAATAGATACTTGTGCCATTTTTTAATGCTAGACTAAAACCTTGAGAGAAGGAATTGTTTATGTTGTTCATCATTATAATCCCGGTGCCCAGTACCTGGGTATGGCAGCTACTTACTAAATTTTCAGAATAAATAAATGAATAAGTGAATTTTGTTGGTTAGCTGATTGATTCACTGATTTTTGTAAGTACTATTTGAAAGACACTTACTAAAACACCCAGGGACTCTGGAGAAGCCCCAAAGCAGTGGATACTAAATACATAAATGTCTGGCTCTATTTGGAGTGAAGACAGGTTTTTTGCTCATTAAATTAAATTAGGAAACTTGGGTTGACTCTACTTCTGGCTCAACTACTAGTATGGACCTTTCCTTGAGAGAGCCAAAAGCATCATCATATAGGAGATTGGAAAACTTCTTAACCTGAAATCCTTTCAGGCTCCAGCACAAGACTCTCTCTGTTACACCACTTACCTTGGCAAAAAGCTTGCGTGCTGGTCCTTGTGTGTTCTTGGGCATGTTCTTAACTTGGGTGGGATCTTCTGTCAAAGTAAGCTGCCCTATTGGAACCAAATGGGGTTGTCTTCTGACAGCATCACTTACAAGTCAGGTTAGCATATTCTGTTTATTTTCCTGAGGTCATTGTGTTTCTACATACAGAGTTAGGTGAGCTACTATGTTAAGCTATTTTATTTTTACTTTTTAAAAAGACTTTATTCATTTATCTTTAGAGGGGAAGGGAAGGAGAGAGGGAGAGAAATATCAACATCATTGTATGGTTGCCTCTCGTGTGTCCCCCACTGGGAACTGGCCTGCAACCTAGGCATGTGCCCTGACTGGGAATTGAACCTCCATCCCTTAGTTCACAGGCCTGCGCTCAATCCACTGAGCTACACCAAGCCAGGGGTGTTAAGCTATTTAAAAAAATATGTATAATACGGTGAACTCAATGAGGCTCTGGTACTATAATTATTTCGTATGGGAATTTTAAAGGCCATTTAGCATGTATTTATGTTAGGTTCATCAGTTTTAAGAAGGTTTTTGGAGATTCTTTTCCTCATTAATCAAGCCTTTATATATAAAGTAACATTTACATATTTTCCCCCCCTTTAAACAGTGTTTGCTAAGAGGAAAAAAGAAAAGAAAAACCTGGAAAAATTCTTCTGAGAATCTTACAGGGGTAAACCACAAGTCATTCATGCAAATCTGGTCAAAGTTTAGTGTTCTACGTTGGACCCACTTTTTAAAATGAACATATATATTATACATTTAGGGACATACAAGGTTAACAAGAGGAGATTAACCTTCTATGGACTATAGAATGATGTCCAAATTCTTCACTTTTAAAATCTGGACTCTTTAAGATTGAGTTCAAACCCACGATGAGAAATTTATTTCTCCACTTACTCATGTACTTTTCATTTTAGCCCCCAAATTTACTATCTGCAAATGTCCCATTGATCATGCTATTGCCCCCGCCTGGGGACTCTGTCTTCTTCTTTCCTTTTCCTTGTTCCTGGATCTCAATAGTCTCACCTGTTCCAGCTTCCCTTTTGCTGTATGAGCCTCCATACTTTTGTTCCGTTCCTTGTATATATATCTTATGGTCCCTGCTAGACTGTAATGAGCCTCCTTGGTGGAAGATGCATGTCTGGTTCTTACCCAGGTACCATGCTCCCAGAGTAGCATCTTGTACTTAGTAGATTATCAGTTAATTTTTTAAACAGTTAAAATTGTGTCATGTGTAAGCATACAGGGAACTGCTTGAGCCTGAGGAGTCTGAACTGAAATCAGTAGCACAAATTCACATACTCCCAATTTCCCAAACCCAAACTATAGTCAGCTTTGGATTCGTGAGATAGTTTCATCACTGACCAAATTGTCCTTTTGGAGGAGATATTTTGTGTAGAGTTTGCTGGCAGAAAGGTATGAGTTAGGGCCTTGTGGAAATGGCTGAAACCTCTTCTCATCTGTAAAATGGGAAAATAGAGTTCTCTCCTAATAGAGTTGCTGTGAGGACCAAGTAAATATGTAAAAACCCTTTAAATGTCAAATGTCAAGACTTAAGATTCCAGTTCAATGTGGTCCCAGGTGAGACACCAGTGTCTCCAGTGTTTCCACATCAGAATGTGAGTGTTAACCAGAGTTTTCATGGATAAAATCTAGAGCTTCATGGGTTATTTTTGCCTTGTTTTGGGTTGGGGATCAATCTGATGACCATTGTTGACTCTGAAGTGACCTTTTATTCCCTCTGTAGGATCAGTAAGCCAGGAAAAGACTGGTCTTTCTTAACCAGAACAGAAACCTCTCTGGTTTGGTGCTCTGTCGGGTGGGATCTGAGACTGTGACCTAACTTTTTCTCCACTGCGTCCCACTTATTCTTCCAACCCTACTTGGGAGAACTCTAGGGACAATGGCAACTCTTCCTGACAAAGGACCCTGTGCTTCTAGGGAAGCTGAAATGTTCAAATGGTGTTCATTTTCATGAGGCACTGTTTCATAGCACTCACTTACACTAGAAACAATGATAAGGTCTAATGTATGATTCAAATAGGCAAATTAGGCTTATTTGATATGTTATTTCCTATTCTGTAATGTTATTCGTTATGCTAATGAATGCACTTTGTTATAATTTATATATGTACTAGATAAATAATATAATTTGTCATTATAGTGTATCCTTGTGTTTGTAAGGGGTCAGTGTACCACTCATCATCAACGGGGAGGATAGATTTTTAGTAGCAGGGCAGCTTTTTGTGTGGGAAAACTTCTCGTGAAAGGATCACAACTATGAATATTCTCAGGTGAAGGGTTACATAGTTGTCCAAATCCTCAAACCAGCTTTCTGTTTTTGATAAACTAGATTTGGAACATGGACAAGAGGCCGTTACTACTGTGGTGTAGCCATAAGAGAGAATTTGAACTATAAGTGACAGTCACTTCTTATGCACTTAACATTTTCATAAAAATTTCCCCAAGCTCTACAGAAAAGAAGTGCTGAAATGTGAATGATCTGAGTGAGTCACGCTGCACTCAAGAGAATGCAGTTTTTCTTAATTTCTGTGGGTCATCGAACCCAAGCATCTGATTTATTGCCTGTCATTTTTGTGGCTTGTATGCTGGAGTGAGTAAGGGGGTATGTGAATTTTTACAACACTCTAGAATTAGAAACACTGTTAGGGGTCATTCCCCAACACGAGTGGCCCCACTAGGCTACTTCTGGCAGATAGACCCTGAGCTGCATTTTGTACATTTTCTATGATGACCTAACTCATCATTTGGCCTATTCAAGTTTTCAAGAAGTTTGGATTATTAGAAGGTTCTTTTTCTTCTTTTACTCCTTCTTTTTCCTCTGTCTTTTCCTCCTTTTTCTTCTGTTGTAAGTGAAAATTGACTTATTTATTCTCCCACCCAGTGGTCCTCCTAAGCTATATAAATGATCCAGATCTTTCTTCCAGACATGAGTCCTTTTTGTGACGCCAACTCTCATGCTAGCCCCGGGGAGTCTGGTGTCAGGAATACCCAGCCCGGATGCATCAGTCATTTCTCAAGGACAGGTTTCCAAGCCCTTCACTCTCCTGGGACACATCTCTTTTGGGTTATCAGTGTCACTCTCAGCGCTTGGAATCCAGACTGGAAGGAGCACTGTGGACAGTGAAGTACGCCTTCCAAGGCCTCAGCACTCCATTCACTACTAGTAATAGAACTGTTCAACACCAGACTTCCACCAAACTTACATTTGTGTCATCTCATTCATATTATTGGTTCCTATAGTGATGATAATTGGAACCCATGGGTCTTTCTTTAAAAAGTAACTTTGTTTTATAACAGCTATAGACTAGTGTTATTATAGAAACTTTAGAAAATATAGACAAGAGAACAAAATATCACCTAATTAAACCCTTCATGCTTTAACAATATTTTTTAAATACACGTATATGTGTTTGCTTGTATGTTTTACTAAAGTGCATAACACTAGACATCTCTTCAGCCACAGGGAAGAAGAGCTGTTCTCTGCTCAGTTCCTCACACTGCTTTCTTGGCCCCAGCAGCCGCAGCTACGGCGGGGCCACCTGCCACTTCTCGCAAGACCATGTCCTGACCTTCCCAGCGGGATGTCCTCCTGAAACCTGGTATTCTGTCTTCAACTCCTTGTTCTGGCCACCTGGATCTATGCACATGACCTTACCTTCTTGGTGCAAAGTTCTACTCTTGTGTCCTTTTTAAAATTAGATTTGTGACAGGAATAAGAGCTGTCTTTTTATTGTCATATTCTAGAAATGAACATAACGCCTGTATCGTAGAGTGTCTGAAGTATGCCCAATAATTTGAGAAACAAATGATTAAATGTGACTTATTTTTTAAAATCTTTGTAAATATTTTTGTATCAAGTGATTAAAAAAATAGAAAACATTCTTCGTTACAGTTTCCAACAGGCAGTTCTTTGTCAGGCTAAGTAAAGTACAAACCAAAACCCGTTAGTCTTTAGTTGAACCCCCCTCAGTGTGTCTCATTACTCTCAGGGTAAAATACACACTGATCAGGGCCCTCTCCAGTCCTGTGCCCCAGCAAGCCCTGTCTTGCTCTTTGTGACCAGTCACTTTCTACACACTTTACCTCAGATACCCACTTTGTCATTCTTTCCTCTGTACCTCTGCTCCCCTTTCTTTACCTGCAAACTATTACTTAATATTTAAGTTTTGGTTTAGTCATCACCTCCTCCAGGAAGTCTTCCCTGTTTTCCCCCCACCACTCCATGCCAAATGGACCAAATGACCAGGGCATGCAGTGAAACTGAAGTGAGCACGCACTCCTCTGGGTTGCCTGGGCTGCATCATCTCCCTCTCTCCACCATGATAATGAAACCATAGTAAGAAAAGCCACAAGTGAATAAAGGAACTACTAGAGGAGGAGTAGCCTGTACTTTAGCTAGCTCCATCCAGAGGTGAGGTCTGGGAAGGACTTTCGGAGAGATTTGGGCAGCAGACAAATTACATGAAGTGGGAAGGAGACTGAGTGTATGTATACATGAGGTAAAACAATCCTGCCGGGTTGAAGTGTGGTCAGTGGACTCAGCGATCTGAAAGTGTATGTTTGCCCTGCCTTTCACGCCCTGTGTGATGCCACCACCAGATTCTGGTGGGGACCCAGAGGGAGCAGCCGTGGAGCAGCAACAGGGAGGCCTGGCCCTAAGCTGGGGCAGAGAGACTCCCCTGGAAGATCGGGCTCCGGGAAGGCCAGCTCAGAACGGGATGGCAACTCACTCATACTGCTTTCCGATTTTCGGTTTCTAAATATGTCGCTGTCGTTCCCCACAACAGGCATTCTTTCTCCTAAGTCCTTTTTTGGGTTGTGTCAAGTTTCTGGGCCCGTTCTCTCATCCATGCCCATTTTCTCACCTTTTGTCCTTTAACACCTTCGCTCCCTTCCAGTGAAAAGCTCAAAATTCCTCTCAGTATGTAACCCAAAGTAGGGTCCTACCTTTGCTTAACCAGAGAAGATCATTAATAAACTTTCCCAAATGAAAACGTTGGTTTTATTAACTTTCACAGTGACTTCAGAGGCAATTGTATTAATTTCTTTAAAAAAATCGAATTTATTAGGGGTGATATTTATTAATAAAATTATACAGGTTTCAGATGTACGGTTCTATAATACGTCACCGGTACATTGTGCTGTGTGCTCACTCTCCAAAGTCAAGTCTCTTTCTCTCACCATTTACCCCCCTTTACCATCTTATGTCTCTTCCCAACCCTCTTTCCTTCTGGTAATCACCATAGTGTAGTCTGTGTCTATGAGTTGTTTGTTAAATTTTTATTTTTTTGAAAACAGAGCTTTTTCCTTCTCTCTCTGTCTGCGGCCGCATGAGAAGATGCCATGTGCAAAGCAGGCTGAGGTCTGACCGGACACCAACTCTGTGGCCGCACGGATGTTGGGCTTCCAAGCCTCCAGGACCGTGGGAAATGATGCTTCTCTCTTCAGCTGCCCAGCCTGTCATTTTGTTATAGCAGCTCTAAGTGACTAAGAAAATAATTGACCCAGTGAGAATTTCTATGGTGCTTTGCATGTGGTACTGGGCAAGGATCCATCTTTATTTTTCCTTCTTCTTCTTATTTTTTTGTATTTCTAGAACTTAATTGGTACCTGGCAGTGTTCAGTAAAGTCTGACGAATGAAGGAACTGAGGTTTCCCCCAAGTTAAGGAAAGTAAGTATATTTGAGAGTGTTAGGTATACATGTGGTAGGTGAGTGTCTGAGGTGTGTGTATGTATGAGTGGGGGGTGATGTGTGTATGGGCAAATGTGTGAAAAGTGTGTGTGTGTGTGAACACGGTGAAGGGTATTTCCTTCTCCTGAAGAGGAGTGTTGTTAGAACTGGTGGGTCCAGTGTCCTCTCTCTGCCCAGCTCGAATGCTGACTTACAGTGTACGTGGGTGAAGTGAAAGGGGAGGATGGATTTAAGAAAGTATTGATTTAATGATTAAAATTTACTCAAATTTTGCTTTTCAATTTAATTTTCTCTGAATCAGGATGTGATAGAGTCAAGAGCAATATTAAAAATATCTGCCACACAGGCACTGATGAAAGAGAATGCATCCTTTTGATATTTCAGACTGGTGTGCTTGCCTGGATGTTAACCATGGAGACAATAGTTGCTAGATATTATTAAATGATAAATATATCAGAGGGCTTTGTGAACTAAAGATTTACACAAATGGTAGACAACACTCTTATTAGCTCTGCTTGGCCACCTAGAAGTGCAATTAAAAATCCCTGTTTTTCTGTATAATATTGATTCTGGTTGCTATGAAACAGTAGTTAAAAATAAGTCAATTAATTATCCCTGGCTGGTGTGGCTCAGTGGATTGAGTGCCAGCCTGCGGACCAAGATGTTGCTGGTTCAATTCCCAGTCAGAGCACATGCCTGGTCTGGGGGCCAGGGCCCCAGTGTGGGGCGTGTGAGAGGCAACCGCATATTGATTGTTTCTCTCTCTCTCTCTCCCCCTCCCTTCCACTCTCTCTAAAAATAAGTAAATAAAGTCTTAAAACAAAATAATTCAATTAATTTAAAAAGTTTCCTTTGACTTTTCTAAAAAACTTTCTGCCTCTCAGAATGACATAATATTAGGGTCAATCAGCTCCAAAAAAAAAAAGCCTGCTCTTTGACCTATATGACCCTGTTGAAGTTTTAGCTCAACAAAATTTGAAGGCACCTTTGGTGCCCTCAAATACATTTCTGAGTATTTTTGTATTTGTAGCTGGATTTAGGGAAACCGATTCCAGTAGGTGGAGCTCTTTCTCAATATTTGTGCAGGTTTTACCAAGGTGGGGACTTGCTTTTTTTCCACCTTTCTTTTCTGCACTGGCTTAGTCATAATTTATTACAGATACTTACAACAGCATCTGAAATTAGCATCAAATATAGGTTATGTGTTTCTGTAAGATGAGTTTTTTCCCTAAGATGTTTAATGGAACAGCCATGGTTAATTTCCTTCTGAGATTTGATCAAACGCCATAGGGTTTTTTCCTTCCTTTGATAATCTGCATCAAATACTCAAAATACCTAGTGTTTATTATGAAGCTACATCCAGGTCCAAGATCAAATAATGCAGGGTTTAATCTGAATTCTAGTCATGCACATCAATGACCTGGCTCTTGTATTGTATGGTCTGTGTGTTGCCACACACCTCCTGCCTGCATAGTAACACTTTTGAGTGTGAGACTTAGAAGCTGCAGGTGTGTTTGATCATAAATATGTAGATAACAAGAAAGTTCTTTCTTGTCTGGATGACCCATTTAGTGCCCTGTCTGCAGACCTCTCCATCAACTTGGAAATATGCACAGGAAACAGGAAGTCATGTCTTGAGATTGTCACTTTAGAGGCTATAGTCTGAGTTGTAAAATAGACATTCATTAAATAATGAACCAACTTAAGGGCTTAGCAAGATTTTAATTATTGAAAAGGTAATGTTATTCTATTAGGACAATGTTATTCTATTTCTTTACCTTGGAGGGTAGCTTGGACTAATTCTTTAGTAAACAAAAAAATTCAAACCTCCATATGGAAATCTAAAGAAAAGTTATAATTTGTCCATTTAGTGAATTTACAGGAGTTTTGTGCAGGAATAAAAGGAAACTTATAGCTGAAGTGTCCAGCAGGTGTGCCCCTATGTGTAAGGGTAGAAAATATAACTCATCCTTTTTTCATTTTTCATAGTTTTCCTTCCCCCATTTCTACAGTTTGCCTTGTGGGCAATATAGAAAGTACACTTAAGTATGTGGTGTTTTCTGTTATGAATCTTGAAGCATGCAAGGAGACCATAGAAATGCAATAGTGAGGTGTACCGGACCAGGTACATTAAGCTGTCCAGATGCTAAAGAAATGTTTCAGGAGACTATAAATAAAGAGAAATAGCTGTTGTTACAATCCATTGAATTTGTTAGGGATTAGGCAGGGAGACCTAAGACCACCCCAGTCACTTCATTATAACTGTCCACTGTTGCTTCAAGGCTCATAGTAAGAAATCAAGTAAACTTAATTCAACAAATAAACAATGTTAGTAGCAGGACACAGGGATGTGAATAAACATGGATTTTGTCTTTATGAAGGATGAACACAAGTGAATAATTACAATTGTGCCATATTGTGATAAGTGTTGTAATAAGTAAATATATATATAAAGTGCAAATATATACATAAAGTGCAAATCATTCATTTCCTTGACTCTTGGTTTTCTCATATGCTCCCTCCCACAGTTAATAAGTATATATTGTGTTCCAGCCAACACACTAAAGACTTTTCACGTATTTTTCAAATAGTTTAATCTAATCTTCACAGCACTATGAGGAGGATATTATTATCCATAGTTTACAGATGAGGTTTGGAGCAGTTGGAAATGTGATGTCCCACTGACCAAATTTTATTATCTGTAATATTCTTTTCCAGTGTCACATATTGGGACTTAGAAAGTAAGAGGCTTGAGTTAATAAACTCAAGATATAGTAAGATCTGCCCTCAATTTTGGGACTCTAATCTCTATGAAATTATTTAATTTAAAATTGTTCTTTTCCTTCAGTGAATTTACCAGAAGATCTTCAATAAACCTATCAGACCAGTGATCTTCCATTTCCTTTTGGGTAGTGCAAGGATGCCATCACACTGGGATGGCCCCGGGTGGGGAGGGGGCTGCAAGATTTTTCAGGAAAAAGTTCCCCTTGTTTCTTACTTAGCCTGAGACTGCTGCAGCCAGGAGCAGTCCTGTCTGTGGGAGTTCCAGCTGACAGTCCTGCTTGATGATCCCTTGACACTTGTTCTCAGTGACAGCAACTCAGTGGATAGTGGCGGTGGCACTCTTTGATCATGCCTTCTGGAAACCTCTGTGGAGTACAATAGCAGCTACTCCTCATTATCTCCCATCTTTTTCAACATCCCCTTGGTGTCTTAGCAGGCAGCCTTCCACACCACGAGAAGAGGACAGTGCACATCACCTTCACTGTTCTGTTATTCTGGCAGCAGATCTGTGAGGGAAGATGGGTTTTCCCGATAGGTGAGCCCTGGGAGCAGATCTGCTCCGTGGCTTCTGTTTTCAGGTGTCCTTGGCCTCAGAAGTTCAGAGAGAGCTCACATACTCTTTACAGGCTACTATGAAGTGCCTTATAATTTCCAGCAGGCAGTGTCTGAACTACCGTTCCTCTTCGTATGCTTCCTCAGTAGGTCATGGAACCTGAGAGCAGCTTTAGGGAATTTCATGTTTTTCTAAGCGAGGTACACAAAACTAAACTTCAGTAAGTTCCCTGGATTAGGTAGATAGAAGTGGTCACTTTTTAATTCTTCTGTGCGTCTTCTGGGGTGTCTGTTGTCACGACTTAGAGAACAAAAACGGAAACTAGCTTTCTTCTGGTACAACTTTGGTTTCCCCTCCTGTTTTTTCTCTCTTGCACCCACAGCTCAATGGTTAGGAAGAAATGGCTTTTTCTTAGGTGTTTATCTCTAGTGCCCTTATTTAGTCCCCCTTCTCTTCATTCCTGGGGAGGACTTTCCTTTTCTATCTTAGTTTAATGAAGTCAATTAATTTTCAAAATTTAATTTTATTGTTTTCTTTTTTCATTTTTGCCTGAGGACATATTTTCATTGCTTTTAGAGAAAGAGGAAGGAGGAGAGAGGAAATGAGAGAAACGTTGATGTGATACAGAGGTATTGATTGGTTACTTTTCATACATGTCCAGTTAGGGCATCTTACATGCCCAGACTGGGGATCAAATATGTTATGCAGCAGAAAGAAAGAAGAAGCTCGTATCCTTTGTGACAGCATGGATGGATCTGGAGAGCATTATGCTAAGCGAAATAAACCAGGCAGTGAGGGACAAATACCATATGATTTCACATTTAACATGAACATAATCGACAAAAGGAAAAAGCAAACAAAATATAACCAGAGACATTGAAATTAAGAACAAACTGACAGTAACCAGAGGGGAGGTGGATGGGGATAATGGGGGAAAAAGGGGACAGAGTTGTCAGGAACATGTATAAAGGACCCATGGACACAGCCAAAGGGGGAAAGGATCAAGGTGGGGAACTGGGGATGTCTGGGGTTGGGCGGGGGGGAGTGGTAGGGAGAAAATGGAGATAACTGTACTTGAATGACAATAAAAACGTAAAAAAATTTTAAACAAATTAAAAAATAATCTGCAATTTAGGTATGTGTCCTGACTGGGAATGTAACCTGCAACTTTCTGGTTACAGGAAGACGCTCCAACAAACTGAGCCACACTGGCCAGGACAATTTTCATGTTACTGTTTTCTCGCGGAGTATTACTAGAACCAATTTAGCATATAAGTAGGTAACTATTTGACCTCTTTATGTTAAGAAGTATTTTACATATAAGTATTTCACATTAAAAAACCCTAAAAAGTAAAAACTGGTGGTTTCACTCAGAGTTTGGCTGTGGATCCCTATATAATTAGACTTTGTAAACCCCAAATGAATCAGTAGTTGTGTATTGTGAAAAAAAAAATAGCGTTTGTCCTGAGGCAATTTCACTGTTCAGCTTCTACAGGCCATTGGAGCCTGGGACCATGCACGATGCAGAGGGAGAATCCTGAGGCTCTGGGGCTCTGCAACCCATATCTAAATTCGGTTTTAAATTAATATTCACTTCAAAGAGATATGCGCATCTGTGACATAGGAAATAGACCACAGGAGGTGAGGGGTTGTTTACTTGAGCCTTGCTTGTTTAAAAAAATTGACTCTGATAGGTTCAACGGTAGTCACACATTCGGTCAATCTTACCATTAAGTTCCTTATTGGTCATGTAAAGAGAACTAGAACTTTGGGTCGTAATCCAAAGCAGTCATCTCCTCTGTTAGTGCCACAGTTGTTACACACTCTGACTGTATTAAAAATAATGGGAATTTTGAATTCTGCTGCATGATATATCCTGGATTATTTACAAATAAAAATAGTGTCTAAGTTACCCACCTAGGATTATTGATATTCCACATACCAGGTTTATCTCGGGGTTTTGCACAGTCCTTGGCACATCAAGTACAAATACAACTTGAGAGTATAATCCTGGGCCAGCCCTAAGCTGCACCCCTTGGTCTAAGCCTCTGGAGAGAGTACCCAACCTGCATGGGTCCTGGGAGCCACCCAGCTCACTTCTCACCCTGCCGCTGGGTCGCACGGCCGTAGCACTACTCTGGTTCCTGAGCTTAGTTACAGATCATTTAGTCTGGCTCATCTCTAACTTTACTCAGTGACTTTCCATCACTGCTACTGGCTTTTGCTTGGTTTCTTGCCTTCCTACTTCAGTCCTTCTCTCTGTCTTCTCTCCTGGGGTTAGGTCTGCTTTCCAAACTTGGCCTTTGCACCTCTCTCACTGACCCATTTTAGTCTTTCCTTTGCATACCATTCCTTGGCAACCCAGGCAGCCCATTTCTGCCCCCAGATGTCCTATTTCAACACAGCTCCCTCCCAGTAATGTCTCCTCCATATTGGCTAGTGCCCCATGAAGAGGGTTAAAGTGGGTCCTGCTCTCTCAACAAGGAAGTGGACTCAGAGGAAAAGAATGTATAATTGAGTGATGCTTTTAAGCCACAGTTTCTTTCAATATGTTCTGGAGCATTGGACTAGACTAATTTTTCCAATTATAATACTGTTCTCAACCAAATATTAGTCTGCAATAGTTTTAAATTACCATGCATGATTCACAGTGATTTAATATTCACAAAAATTCCTGCCATCATAACATGCTCTGGAATAGGAAGCTGATTGGGAATCATTTCATGAGTGGAGGAGAGCAATTTAAAGTTGTTAGAATGTTTCACATATCTTAGCACTGGTTTGGAATGGTTTGGTGCCTGCTTAATACAGAAGAACCTGAAATTGCTCGGTAATGAAATTTCAGCCAGGGGCCCTGTATCTGAGGGCAGCTCTCCCAAAATCAGGCTGTGATTTTCCTCACCAGTCTCCTCTGTTGGCCCTTCCTTTCATCTTGATTGGGTATTTTGCCCAAATTTACAGCCAACATTTAACTAGGCCCACCGTTATGACAAATTCTGGAGTGATCTAGTCTCTAGGTTTCATACCTCAGTTTCCTCTGTAATTTTTTTTTCTTTCAGAAACAGAAAAGGTAAGAGCCTACAACAGTTTTAATGAAAACAAAGTCCATTTTGCAAATCACTGAATAATTATTTCTTTAAAAATTGAAGCCTTTTTTCTGGTAGTATGCCAAGTATCACTACTCTGCAGCTGTTTACATGACACCTGGGAATTAAAGCACGAGCAGGTAGGTGAGGTTTTCTTCAGCTTGCATATCACCAAATATTTTGATTTCAGTTTTATTTTAAGTTTATGTCAATTAGCTTAAGATTTAAGCTTAGCTCTGAGCTGTGTAAAGGTAGATTTGTATGGACCTGAAAACTAAGGGGCTTATTTCTTTGTGGCCTTTGAGAAATAAAGCTTTGACTTCAAAAAGAAGGTATCCTCTTGGCGGTTTATTACCATGTGGAATGTCAAGACATATGTAGGTCTTTGGGGAAGGTATAACTTTACCTTTAGTAAAATTATAAAGTAGATGAGGATGTTTTTAAGATGTTTTTATTACCTCTTTTTCTTCCTTTGCAATTTTGATCATCTCTTTCAAGGTCCCAGTGCTCTAAGGTAGTAGTATCCTTGTGTTCCAAATCACACCCTTGTTGGGAACCGCCCTGCCTGGTTTCAGAAGCTGTAACCCCCCATGGCTAAGGCTGAATGAGCGACCTTTGGACCATAAGCCACTAAGGAGACAAAGCTTATGTCCCTGGCAGGAGTGCCACTTCTGCTCCTTTTTTCATAACTGGCCCCCAATGCTTGATCAGTTAGCCAATGATGGGTGAGATTCCCCACAGGGGGAACCACCTACGACAGGCATGATCACGTGGAGGCCCCAGGGAAGGACTTGGGGGGCTACGGAGAAAGGGGGTGATGGACCCTTGTCCCTCAGCTTTGACAAAGCCTGACTCCCCTGAGTCCTCGAGAAGTCTCCAAAACTCCCTTGGCTATCATACCTCCTCTGCCTGACCTAAGCCTGAAACAGTGACAGAGGGCAGTGCAGCCCTGTGCTGGAAAGGGCGGGCTCCCTGGGAGATCAGGCCTGAGAAAGGATATGTAAAATCCTGTGAAACCTGCTTTGCTAAGGATGCTCTTAGTTAAATGATAAAGGCCTGAGCAGGAAATGGTTTGTTTCCCAAAGTTTTGTAGTCTTTTGGCTGATAGACCCTGACTCAGAAGAAGCCCTAATAGTTCTTTTTATGCTATCTACTGTTTGATCCTTACTGTCTGACACTGATCAATGAGCTGTACCTGTATTTCTGTGCAAATCAAACCCAATAAAAGCCTGTCTAGTCAAGGGTCAGCATGCTCTGCCCTTGAGAGAGTGGCCAGGCCATTCTGAGGTGCTGCCCCCCTTGGAGGGAGTAGCCGTGCCGCCCCTTTTCCTCCACAGGACTCGGTAGTCCGTGTGAATTTGTGTCATGTCTCATCCATGGTGCCCTGGACACTGCAGGCTGGTTTCCATGTCACACCCTGTCTTCTCAGCCTTTGAAATGTCATCTCATTTTTTCCTTTTTAACTCAGGTTAGTCTTCTTTTCTCTCTGTTAAAATATTTTGGTTCAATACTCACCTTCTGCAGATTTTGATTTCTGTGAATATTTAACAAATACTGGTTAATCTATAACCTGTTTCAGCCCACATGTTTCTTTTCTTTTTAAAAGATTTAAAGGTTATTTTTAAAAGATGTACAATGGATTTACAATTCATTATAAAATGATTTTTACAATCAAGGTAATTAACACACATCACCTCACATAGTTAACATTTTTTGTGTGTGTGCGTGTGTAGTGAAAACACTTGAGATCTCCTCTGCAGTACATTTCAGGTATATAAGACAGTATTATTAATTATACTAACCTAGTTAGATCCCCAGAAGTCATTTGTCTCATAACTGGAAGTATGTACCCCTTGACCGACACCTCATTTCCCTCCCCCAGCCCTTGGTAAGCACCATTCCACTATGTCTCTCTGAGTTCCACTTCTTTAGATTTCACATTTAAGTAAGGTCATGCAGTCTTTGTCTTTCTGTACCTGGCTGTTTTCACTTAGCACGATGCCTTCCATCTTCATTCATGTTGGTACAGCCTTTATGGGAAACAGTAGGGAGGTTCCTCAAAAAATTAATAACGGAACTATCATAGCATCCAGCAATCCCACTTCTGGGTAGGGAATGGAGTCAGAGGAAATGAAATCAGGGTGTTGAAGAGATGCTGCGGTGTCTGCACTCCCGTGTTCCCTGCAGCATTGTTCACAGTAGCCGAGATATGGATGCTTCCTCAGTGTTCATCACCAGGTGAATGCTTGATGAAAATGTGACACACACACACACACATGAATATTATTCATCTCTAAAAAGGAAATTCCGTTGTTTGCCACCAGTTTATCTTCAACAGCCTTTACAGTTAAGGGGTTGATGCCCAGGAGTGACCCCAACCCTGGTAGCGGCGATGGATTTTAGCCCCCCCCCTCCCAGTAGACGGAGGTATATTTATGTATAGGTGATCCTTTTCTGTGCCTTCCCAACCCTTTGAGAAGGCTTTTATTGTTCACTGTTGACCTCAGATAAAGCTTGCAGGGGCTACTGCTGTTTCTCCTGTGCTTGTTGAAGGACAAATCTCCAAGCACATTTACTTGCAAGAAATGTATATATAATAGGGCAGGCATGCATTGTTCTTTTTCTTTATTTTTATTGGTACTATTGCAGATGTCCCTATTCGGCATTCTTTAAAACTTGTTTCAAAGGCAATTTAAGAAAGATCAACTCTGATTGAATAATAGAGACGAGGTTTCTGGAGGAAAGAACTCGGTTCATTAATTTTAAAAATCTATGCCCATTCCCCCTTTTTTTAAGCTACAATGTTTTTTTTTTCTTATTTATTTTTACAGAAAGCTGTTTTGAAGTCTTGAAATTTTCCTTTTGGGTACATTTTGCTCCTATTTTAGTTCCTCAACAGTATTACTCAAATGTTCGGCATTTAGAAGCACTAAATGTTTTTTCTGGGATTATAACTTTTATTCCTGCTTATCTGATGATTGCAAATCAAATATTTATCATGTGATTGTGATTAAAATATATAATCTCCCAAAGATGTTTATATTAAAGTGCTAATATAAACATCTGAAAAGCATTCCTGTGTTTTCTGACCATTACAGGACAGTTGCAAAGTGCTTTATCTTTATTTATGTATATTTATATAAAATTATATATGTAACTTTTCAGTGATTCCTTATTAAATCTCAGGAAGCTATCTATGTGTATCAAGATTTCTTCATTTTAGTGTTAACGAAATTTTTAAGCGACTTGAGGCAAAGCAGCCTGCCTGGGGCCTCGCTGTGACTTGGGGAGGACGCTGCCGGAATGCACAGGCACTGATATCACTTCCCACTCTGAGCGTTGCGCCCGAACCTCACCAAATGCTTCCTAAACAGAGCTCGCGTGGGCACAAGCAGTGGCTACATAGTTACAGTGAAGTAAAGTGTTTGTATTATTCAAGTTAGAAGACATTCTATCAATGAATAAAATTTTAGGCATTATTTGTGCCGACTAGTTGCAGCACATTTTTTCTGGAGCTGGAAAAACTGCTTGGGAGGGTGGGAGGACCCAGAGGGTCAGATGTTTATTTATTTATCTTTAAGATTTTATTTATTTATCTTTAGAGGGGAAGGGAAGGAGAGAGGAAGAGAAATATCAATGTGTGGTTGCCTCTTATTCGTCCCCTCCTGGGAACTGGCCTGCAACCCAGGCATGTGCCCTGACTGGGAATCAAACTGCGATACTCTGGTTCACAGGGCTATTCAATAATAGAGACTGAATAACTTGTTGCACCTGTTACTCATGAGGGGTGGAGCCTTAGGTGTTCATCAGGGGGACAACCCATGTTGCCAGGTTGTGACGCTGCAAGTCAGGCAAGGGTCGGAGGGGCAACAATGACGCTTGCTCTGCTGTCTGCCAGATTTCAGTCACTTCCCCCACTTTCTGCAAGCAAACTGGGCCCTTCTGGTGCTGATTCCCACATGGGTGGGTTTGTGTATTTCCTGCCACCCTGTGGGTCTCTCCAACAAACTCTCCTGTGAGGCTGGGAGTTAATTCCGGTACCTCAACCCCTACAGGTGTTTTCAATCAGTGTTTTGAATCTTTATTTTCCCGTGCTGGGACCCTGAGTTGTGTGGTCTGTCTCACTCCAAGTTTGGCCTGGTTTATCTGTGTGCAAATGTGAGACCAGATGTATTGTGCCCCTCTATAATCTACCGCCTTGCTGAGTTTGCCAGCTGCTGATTTGCATGCCTGGAGCCCGCATGCTACCCTGCCACGAGCCCTCTCTGTCCTGGCTCCTCGACTGTGCCCCTTCTAGAGGTCTGGATGAATGTGTCTACTTTAACTCCTTGGTTGTCAGATTTCCACACTTCAATTTTCTGTCCATACTGGTTGGTTTTTTTGTTTTTAAATTGTTGTCCTTATTTTGGTTGTGCGAGGAGGCACAGTGTGTGTCTACCCATGCCTCATCTTGGCTTGAAGTCTTGTACTTCCCTGATTTCTTTTCCTCATAATGCAAGTTTTAGCCTACCTGGCCCTGTGGCTCCTCATTTAAATTCCAGGGAGATAAGTCACCTGGATGTTGGCAGCCTCAGGCTGGTTTCCAAAAGGAGAGGGCCTGGGAAAGATCAGCCATTCTAGAGGTGTGGGGAAGGTGAGGTGAGGAGGTTCAGCACATGTCATCCTGTGACTAGCTGTGACTTCTGCAACTGCATTTTTGCTGCTGCCTCCAGAATCTGGTAGAAGCCATGGCAAGCCAGTATGCCCCTGCAGCTCTTGACAGGGCGAGGCCCTCTTTGAGGTTGGGCACCCGGAGCAGGAGGCTCGGCTAGTCTGGCTCCAGATCTATGAGGCTGCAGGCAGCTATGGGCTCTCCACGGCCACTGGGGTGCTGCTGTCAGAGCTCCTGGAGATGGGAGGATGAGGACAGAGCAGCTGATGTTCTAACCAGTTCTGATCGTGTGATTTCTCTGTCTGATGATCCCATTTGGTATCAGCACCACCTGGGAGTGGCTTGTAATGTAGAGACTGTGGCCCCACTCTGGAGTTACGAAACCATAAGATATAATATAACAAGGTACCCAAAGTGATTTTTTAAAAAAGAAAGTCTGTTTTTGAAAAAATTGATTTTAGAGGGTCAGGGGGAGGTAGATAGAAATAGAGAGATGAGAGAGAAAGACTGAGAGAGAACTATTTATTGTTCCGTTGAATTATATATTCATTGGTTGATTTTTGTAAGAGCCCTGACCAGGGATCAAACCTTCAACCTTGAGGTATCAGAGATGATGCTCTAAGCAACTGAGCAAGCTACCGGGCCTGGGCCAGGTGGTTAAAAAAGAAAACAACAAAACCACAGTGAAGTTTGCAAAATGCTCTAGCAAAGGGATCTGAGAGATTGGGAGGCATGTCGACATTATCTGTTACACGGCTAGTCTTAGCATTTTTCAGACTTTGAGAAATTCCCTGCCAACTTCTTCCTAAAGGGAGAACATGTGCTCAACACATGGTTCTTGCCATTGGGACTAGCAACACAGGAAGGGTTGATGGCTTAAAAACAAGTAAGCAAACAAACAACAACAAAATTCTTATTCTTGACTTGCAATCACCAGGAAAACAGGGTTTGGGTCTATAGCAGACAGAGTACTAGCAAGTACTGGCGAGAGTAATGGAAAGTTTTATTTGTATAAAAACCATAAATTTTATATAGTCTAACCAGTTCAGTCCTTACCATAACCTTGAGATGGGTACTTTTAAAATGACCACTTCCATTTGAAATACTGGGGGGACCAGTTTGTAAAGTATATGATTGTCTAACCACTATGTCATACACCTGAAACTAATACAAAATAATATGAAATCTAAGCTGTAGTTGAAAAAGAAAATTAAAAAAATAAAACATAAAAGTAACTTACTCTTGTCACTAAGTATATGGCTACTTATCTTTACCACCTCTTGGAGGGGAGTGAGGGACAGGACCTCTGCTGGAATCCTTAAAGTCACATACACTGGTTACCTTGACTGCCTATGCACAAATTCAATCTTGATTTTGCTATATATTCTCTCTGAATGGCTTAATTCGAGGAGGTACTGGCCCACCTTTAAACAGTTACAGATGCTTCTGAGATGCAAGATCATTCAGTGGTGAGGTGACACGAGTGCAGTTGCTGCTGGAGCCTGTTTGTGCTGGGCCTGGAGGTCAGGTTCACATGTCTGTCTGGTCAGATGCTTGTGATGGCTTGTGCGGGCAGAATTGACCTGGCTCCCAGCCTTGGGGGCTTCCAGGGAAAGCTATATGTGATGTGCGAGTACTTGCAGAAGTGGGCTCCCTCGCTTCCCCCTCAAATACAGACCTCGAACACGTCCTGCCTTGTCTCTCAGGTGGACAGTGTGCTGATGAATGTGTTCTTCAAAACACCATGAAAAGGCACCCTGAAGGTGTTGGCATGAGCAGTTTTCACTGGGGCCAAGCTAGCTTGCACCCAGCCTGTGTGATTGTGAGCCTAACACAGTGACATAAATATAAGGGGAGGCAGTGAGGAGGACTTGGTTTAAGTCCTGTCACCTTCATTAAATTAAGGGTGGCCAGGAGGAGGACTTTCTTCAAAAATTGTCATGAGTGTCTAAGGAATTTTTGAAGTAGGCAGCTCATTTGCAGGATAAGGAAGAACACTTTCATTCCATTGAGAAAATAGGCAAGGAGAGGAAGAGTAGTGGTGACTTTTAATTTCACTTTAAGGAGATTATGGAAAGCAATATGGTAATGATTCCTGAGAGGCAGCAGGAGCCAGCAGACTCATTGTCAAGGTCAGGGACTTTTGCTTATATTTAAATCTTATTATTTGTTCCTGCTTTTCCACTGATGGGCTGTGTGGTCTTGATCTCTTTCTATTGGCTTCAGCTGTTCCATGAGGATGACGGGATTATTTCAATTCTCGGTGACCTGCTGATTCATGGGATTTATCTGCGACAGAAACTGGAGAGCTATTCCTGAGCCCTCACAAAGACGGGGGATGTGGCTGTTGGTCTGGAGGGTTCACAATCCAGGCTTGCCCATCCGTTTGACAGAGCAAGATAATTTTAATTAGTAATTTTTTTTCAGTGAGATTTTTACTGCTTGGCTGAAGTATTCACACTGTCACCAGAAATCTCTGTTTTTTTTTATTCACAGCACTGCACTGTGCATCTCTCCTTCAGATTCTGTAGCAATCCGGTGGTGTGTCTCACTCCTCTCTTTGAATGGAGAGAGAGATTTTACTACTGCCCACTTATCTAATTCTCTCTCAATAATTTCCCAAAGTCTCTGGAGGGGAGAGAAAATTAAAGGCTTTGATTCTACAGCTGTTTTCTTCCCCAAGGATCTGCCGGGGAAGATCCTTGGGTCTACTCCTAGAAGATCTACTTGGATCTACTAGGATCTACTCCTAGTTTGTTCCAAGTCCTACACAACCTGATGGAGAATAATGCTGTGGATTTATGCAAACCTGGGTGCTTGGCTCTGAAGGCATGTTTTTTGGTAATAAATCACTACCCTCCACTCTAATCAGTTGGTAAGAGTGAATGGGCCTGTTATACAGATTCTTGAGGCCTTCAGTGGGTTCTCCATCTCTTATTATCATTCAAAGTACAACCAGGGAAATAGAAACTACTCTAAGTATTTAAAATAAAATGAATTCAATGCAAAGAATTGGTTGTTATGGGTTAGGGAAGAGATGGGCAGTCAAGTAGAGGATAGTAGGTATTCTAGAGATCAGAAACAAGAAGAAGCAGAACTACTCCTATCTGAAGGGATAAAGGGAGTAGTTGGTGTGATTGGAGACCATGATTAAGGTCACACATATCCTTCTGTACAGCATGAGCAGGGGCCAATGAGGAAGCACAGCCTCTGCTGGAGATGCTACCTAAGAGAGAGTGGGAGAGATGCTCTGGCTTCCTCCTTCCTCCTGCTTTGCAGTCTCTTATTAGTGTTCCTGTTGGTCAAATCTGGTTTGAAGCTTGTTGATGAGGAAGTATGGGAAACAGTCTGCAGGGCCTGGCCTCTCTGCATTTAGGTAGAGCAGGGGAAGGCTGGGAAGGATCTAGAAGCAAAGGGGACCAGGACTGGCACACCTGGGGCACGGCACCTGCATGGTCTCTCCAAAGTCTCTAAGCAGTTTCAGCCCTCTAGATAATGTGCAGGCTTGACTGCATGTGTTTGGAACCTAACATAAACGTCTGTGTGAGATCTTCCTGCTTGCTAATTATGAGAAGTTGCAGGCTCTGTCACCTTCCCTGGTCACCTTTAACTACCTCCATGTTCAAGTTACTGTTTAATCTTGTTCTCATCCTCACATCTTCCTGTTAACTCTGGCCATACATTTTCTACTAACTAGCTCAGTTCTCATCTGCCAGTCTGCAGAGAGCTCAATTTAATCTCAACTAATTTGGCCCTGATTTCTGTCTGCACTCCCTTATCCCCTCCTTGGTCATTAAGAATGATTTTCTGGGCACAATTTATCAGCTAACCTGGCTATATAAGAATTTCATATTAATGAAGACACAGTGGTAAGTCTGTTGTTCCAGTTCCTGTTAAAGGCAAACTCACCCACTGCATTGACACTGACTGGCAATGAACCACCATTCATTAAACCCACCGAGCTTATATTATTCTCTGTAGAGACAGCTGAAAAATTATCCTTGGATGCCACAACACTAATTTTAAGGAAATGAGCCATGAACTGCTGAAAATAATAATCCTCAATGATGACACCTGAGAGGATGTTGTGGGTATCAACCAATATATTAATTTTATCTCTGTTTTCCAAGCTGCAGAAATCCTCTTACTAGTTATGCAAGGAATGTGTTAAGGCATGGCCCACACAGCCATAAACACAAAAAGGTTTTATTTTTCAAAAAAATGACTCTCTACTTTGTGGCACAGGTCCCTGCTCATCCCCTACAGGGTCTTCTCATTTGTAATGGTAAGGAATTGACCAGGTATCCGTTGTTCTGATAAGCATGTCACAACAACGGGGCTAGTATTCTTGTTTTGGGAGAGCCATATTTCAAAAAGATGTCATTTCTACTTGGAAAATTGTTTCTATTTTTGGTTGATTTGAGCAGTTAGCCTCTTTGGGACTGAAAAAATCTGTTTTGCAACCAAAGAGAATATTCTATAAAACACTGCTACCAAGTGATATCCACTGCTCGTCTCTGAAATAACTCATTACAAAAGCTAAAAAGAAAATCACTTTTGGAGTTTGAAAGGAAAATGAGTCAGTGTAGCATTCTAATTTCAACTCAACATCATTGCCATCACCATCAAAACCTGTAAATCCTTTTGACTCTCTGTTTATAAATTTTATCAGACTTTGCCTTCTTTTTTAGCCTCCTTTTACATGTTGGAGTGGTTTCCTCAAGTATCCTCATAGGGGTAAACTCTGCTTCCAATTCCTACAGCTCTCTGTCTGTCCCACTGTACCACAAACTATATGGTGGGTCTGGATAGGGAGTCTGGGTAAGACCTGAACAGCCAGAATCTGGCCCCAGACCATTGCAATTTTGGTGTGCACCATTTGGCTGATTCTGAGCCAGAGAGGTTGAAGATCTAATAACCCAATTCCCCTGTGCTGAAGGCGAAGAGGCTGCAGTGGCTTACTCTCTTTATTTAAGTTTCTTTCCATCTTGGAAACACTCTCCATGGGACTAACAGTGGAACCGCCAAGGAAGATTTATTTCTCCTCAAAAAGATCAGGTGGTTTACTCAGAAACAAGTGGCCACTGGAGACTTGGCTGAGTTTGATAAGAAGATCTTCTTTGAAATTAGTACTCTGTTCCTCCTGCCTCCCCTTAAGGTTGCACTGCTTTCCTTGAGGAAATGGGATTTTGCATGGAAAGTTTGATTTGCTTCTGAAATTATGACTTGAAAGCTATAGATAATCTTATAATAAGAGTTCCTAAGTCAGCCATGAAAATAGTTCTAGAAAGATTACTAGTTTTTTTCCCTTATCAGGAGGCCAAAATGTAAGCCAATGCCCAAGTCAATCATTCTTAAACATTTTCTGACAACATAATTTCTACATCTTTGTTTCAAAACCCATTTTGAAAAGAAAGAAACCACACTCACAAAACTATTATTAATACACTAACTCTGTTCAAATCTCATGGATTTTAGATCTATAGGTCAGAGTTTTATTTCGTTACAAAGATTTTATTTATTTATTTTTAGAGAGAGGGGAAGGGAAGGAGAAAAAGAGGGAGAGTAACAGCAACGTGTGGTTGCCTCTCACCTGTCCCCTCCTGGGGACCTTGCCTGCAACCCAGGCATGTGCCCTGCCTGGGAATCAAACTAGTGACTCTTTGCTTTGAGCAGTATGGTGCTCAATTCACTGAGCTATACCACCCAGGGCATAGGTCAGAGTTTAAAAAAAATTCTTTTATCTGTTTCTTGGCAACACAGGGAGTCTAACAATTATTGACAATCCCTATAGAACTCACAACAGGTCTGGAAATATAGAAGACACTTGGAAATGTTGATTAATTAGTTGGACCTGAGTTCATTGTGATGATGCAGAAAAATGACCAGGGTTCTGTTAGTTAGGGTGCTACATTTTGCAAGTAATCAAAGATCCAATACAAGTTAACTTAAAAGCTCTAGATCTGAGATTCTCTCAGCTCTGTTCCCAGTTGGTTTTATAAGATGGCTGCCAGGTTCAACAGGGACTGTAGGAGGAAAGAGAAAGCATCAATTCCTGTATTAACTGACTAGAGTCCTGAGTTCACTTAAGTCTTCACCCCCAGAAATTTATTTTCAATTGATCTCAGGTGAGGCTCAGGAGTTGGTGTGCTTTAAAAGCTCCCCAGGTAATTCTAATGTGCAACCGGGGCTGAGAATGGCTGCTCTGGTAGATAGTAGAAGCATATATCTTAGTCAAGTTTGCCTAATAAGATTTTTGTTTCCTTGGAATTTGAAATCTTAAATGAAAACACCTAGAAGCTAGAATACCCAGAAGTCTATAGAGAGGTCCTGTAAATTCTCTTGAGCTCTGGATTTACCTAGTCCCTACTCTTACCAGTGCTTGGGCATTCAGTCCTCCCTTGGGTTCTGTGAAATACCCTAGTAGTCATCCATCCATCCATCCATCCATCCAACCGATGATCCATCCATCCAACCATCCATCCATCCACTCACCAAATCTTTATTCAGTATCATGGAAGTGGCTTAAAAGTTTGATTCTGTAGCCTGCTTTCTCAGCTTTTGTCTTGGTTAACTCAAATCCTTTCTCATTTTTTGGTCCTACCTTCTTCATCCTTTGTTTTAGTTGGTGCCATGTCCGGCTGTTGCTTTGGTTTCTTGCCCACCAGACCATTAGCTCCCCTAGATCTGGAGATAGTGTGTAGAAGTGGTTACTAGGCTGGGCTTTCGAGTCTGTCAGGGTTTTTTTTTTCTTCTATTTCAGCTTTATTTTGGCATAACTGACACATAAAATTTTAGGATATATAAAGTATACATAGTGGTGGTTTGATTTACATACATATTGTACATAGTTTCTTTCTCAAAATAGTGATAATAAAAACACTAAACTCTTTGGGTTGTTGTAAAAGTTAAATGAAATAATTCATGCAAAGCATCTAGCATTTTCTAATGGTAAGTACTCAGTAAGTGATGGCAATTATTAGTGTAATCATCAGGTGTTCCATTACCTAGAGCAGGCATATCTATCCTTTCTGTACAAGCTCATACAGTCTCTGTGGCAACTACTCAACTTGGTCATTACAGCACATAAGCAGTCACTGACAATGTGCAAGAAAATGGGCATGGCTGTGTTTCAATAACACTTTTACCAAAACAGGTAGCAGGCTGGTATGGCGCGTGTATCATAGGTTGCCAGCCCCTGGTTTGGAGTTATAGGGGCTATAGGTGTGAAATGAAGGCATAGTCATGGAGGGAGGCTCTCATTCTTGTTAGTGGGGTCTTACTGAAATCTGTAAGGAAACTTCCAGTTTTGAGAACTAATAACATTCTGAGTAGAGAGAGGATGGGTTGTGACTCTAGTCTTAGCAGGACTGGAGGCCATAGCATGGTCCTCATCATCACCAATACTTTTTTCCTGTTTGTGCAGTGACAGCTTGTGGGGCCAAGAAGGTCCATTGGACTCGGTGCCCACTGGGAAGGGTTTCTCATCTTTTCCCCTTGATATGCTGCTTATCACAGGTTCTAATCATGGCACTGTAACTAGGATTCTTTTCTGTGAGAAATCACTTTATCAGGACAAATGTTTTTCTTTTGAAGCTCTCATTTAGCCATGTAGAAACTAGTCCAGGGCCATGCCCAGAAGGGAATTCATTAAGGACCTAGAGCATGTAGTTATAGTTTCATTTTTCAGTGCAGTGGAGCAAGAATGTGGAAGTTTACTCTGCATTTAGAGGGGGAAAAATGTGACACCTCGTTGTCCCATTTATCAGGAGCTTGGCACTTTTGTGGGCAGCAAGGAGACTTGTAAAGAAGACAAATAAAACCACTGGGAACAATAGTGATTCACTCCCAGAGAACTCCTTGCCCAGTTATATCATCTCATATCCTGGAGTGTAAAATCAGTACTGTTCCCTGCAAAACAAGAAAACCCAAATTAAAATACCAAAGGGAGACAAGGAGAGAAGGAGAGAGAACTGAGGAGGAGAATGGGTGGACAGGTTAGGGGAAGGAGACAGAGGCGGGAGAATTCTTCCCATTGGGTCAGTCTTTCGCCTCCACAGATGGAGAGAAAATGAAGGAGAGGCAGAGACACGGAGACAAGTTACCCAAAAGAAAGGCAAATAATAAAAAATAAAAAGAAGATGCTGTTGGTTTTCTGAGGTGGGATAAAACAGTTCATTGTGACGGTAGAAACTAATTTTTATCATTTAAGGCCTCATCTTGCAGGGCCCTTGCAGTTCATTTTGCTACCTGGTTTCCCAGAGCACAGGATGGCATCTCTAATGTGCCCATGCTCTCATCTATCCTGTTCAAAAAGCTAGCTCACTGGTAAAATAATGATCTCCCCGGGGCCATAAAGTTCATAAAATAATATTTATTGGCTATTCATATCTAATTCTTCTCTCTGGTCAGCAGGTATTATTTCTTAAGAAAAATTCATAGGATTAAAACTTAAAATACCCTTTGCTTTTCTGAGAACTATGGATTTGTGCTGTTTATAAATCATGGGATTTTAACACAAATCTTGATTGAGTGAGGGGGGAGGGCTATTTTGTTTGGTTCCAGTTTTCTTTCTTTTCCTGTGACTTCATTTATGGAAGAAAATGTTTGCGTTGTTTTGCTTTTGCCAGTAGAAACATATTGAGGTATTTTTGGTCCTCACAGATCTTAGAGTTTAATGTAAGCTAGACTTTTGGGTTCTGCACTTGGCAAGGGCAGGAAATAGGGTGACGAGAGAGGAGAATTTTTTTCCAAGGGAAGTGTGGAGAAATTTATGATAATAAGCATTCCACAGTTTTTCAGGTACAGTTTGGGAGTTTCAAAAGTTTTGATGAAAAAAATTTTTAAGTATTTTTATTGATTATGGTATTACAGTTTTCCCATTTTTTTTCTTCCTTTATCCCCCCTCCACTCTGCCCCCTCAACCATCCAGCATTCTCCGCCTCCCATCTTAGTTCATGTCCATGGGTTGTGCATGTAAGTTCTTTGAGCCCTCTGTTTTCCTATACCATTTTTATCTCTCCCCATCCATTTTATGCTTCTTCTTCCCTGTACCTTCCCCACTATTCCTCCCTTCCAATTCCCCGCTGAAATCCCTCCTTGTGATCTCTATTTCTCTGATTCTGTTTCTATTTTAGTTGTTTGCTTAGTTTTTGTTTTCATTGTTGTTTTTTTTTAGGTTCATTTGTTGATAGTTGTGAGTTCGTTGTCATTTTACTGTTCACATTTTTTATCTTCTTTTTCTTAGATAAGTCCCTTTAACATTTCATATCATAATGGCTTGGTGATGATGAACTCCTTGAACTTTGATCTTATCTGAGAAGCACTTTATCTGCCCTTCCATTCTAAATGAAAGCTTTGCTGGATAGAGTAATCTTAGATGTAGGTCCTTGCCTTTCACGACTTGGAATACTTTCCAGCCCCTTTTTGCCTGCAAGGTTTCTTCTGAGAAATCAGCTGATAGTCAAATTATCACTCCTTTTTAGGTAACTGTCTCCTTTCCCTTTGTTTCTTTCAGAATTTTCTCTTTATATTTATTTAATCTTGGGTAATTTAGTGATGATGTGCTTTGGTGTGTTCCTCTTTGGGTCCATCTTTCTTGGGACTCTCTGGGCTTTCTGGACTTCCTGGAAGTGTATTTCCTTCACCAGATTGAGGAAGTTCTCCTTCATTATTTGTTCAAATAAGTTTTCAATTTCTTGCTGTGGTTCTTCTTCATCTGGCACCCCTATGGTTTGTACAGTGGAGCTTCAGGATATTGGATATTGGAGTTTCAAGTTTTCCCAGAGGTTTGTAAGACTCTCTTTACTTTTTTGAATTCTTATTTCTTCATTCTGTTCCTGTTGGATGTTAATTTTTACCTTTTGTTTGGAATCATTGCTTTGATTCCTGGTTTCCTTCCTGTCACTGTTAGTTCCCTGAACATTTTGCTTTATTTCACTTTGGCTATCTTTCCGTTTTTTTTTTTTCTTTTCATTTTTCAACCAAGCTCAGTCAGATCTGTGAGCATTTTGGTTACCAGAGCTTTAAAATCTCCATCAAATAGGTTGGCAATGTCCTCATCGCTTAGTTCTCTTTCTCAGGTTTTGCTTTGTTCTTTCATCTGGGCCGTATATTTTTGTCTCAATGCACCTGATAAGTTGTAAGGGGCTGGGGCCTTAGGTATCTACCTGGGCAGGACAACCCTCTTTACTATGCTGTGGCGCTGCCTGTGGGGGAGGGGTCAGAGAGGGAAAATGCAGTTCGCCTTCTCGTTCCCAGCTCACTTTCTGTCAGACTCTTGTGTGATACTGGGAGGTTCTCCCAATGTAGCAACTGCAGTATCAACTGTGAGTCTGTTTCTCCTTAAGTCAGCCCTGCCCACACAGCCTGCACTGCCCTCCTCCTTGCTGCAGCCAGCGCCACCCCCAGAGTCTGCCACCCCAACACGGTTTTTCTCAGCCCATGGCCTGCACTGTTTGCTTTCTTGGTTGTAGGAGTTCCATGCAGTTTGATTTTCTGGTGCTTCTGGTTGTTTATTGATTTTAGATTGGTTGTTATTCTCCTTTTGGTTGTGCCAGGAAGTAAAGAGTTTCTACCTATGTCTCCATCTTGGCCAGAACTCTGTGGTCAGTGATGATAATGGAAATTTTTGAGTTGATAAATTTGAAGGTCATAATGTTTTGTTTACCTATGGAATAGATCAGTCACAATACGGCACAAGTTCATAGGCCATAGGACTTGAAAGACATTCACCTGAACCTAAAAGAAGCTAGGTTTTAGCCAAGAAAGGATTTCAATACAAACTGATGGTGGGGTTTCCTTGGACTCTATATGATTTTACTTCTGTTAGATCCATGCCCAACATTTGATTACAAACTGTGGCTGAGGAGTGTTTTCAGAATGGAATAGATTACAGAAGAGCTGCTGAATAACTCACTTGGGTCTGTGTGATGTTGCTCCTGTGGCCTGTGCCTTGGGATGTGTCGAGGGCATTTCTATGAGGTGGCAAGAGAACAAAGAGCCTATGAGTGAGGAAAAGTTTTCAGGGACACTGTTTGTGCACAGAAGCCGAATTCCCAGATACTTGTTTTAGGCTAGAATGACTATCCTTGGCTGGAATTGCTACTATACCCTGAGTAGCATACAGAATCAAAAAGGAGTGGCAAGATAGAGACAAGCAACATTTTCACATTTGAAGAAATGGTATAAAAACTCTTGGAAATGAGAAAATATACAAAATCAGGTGTGAGTCTTCTGTTTCATAGAGACTCAGAATATTTCAAATTTCCGCTGTGAGCTGTATTATCTCATTAGACTGTTACAGAATATGCATTCAGGATATTCAGTTCATCAAAAGTGAAGTGAAGATCAAATCTGTCTTCTGCCTTCCATTATCCCCATGGGCTGTTGTGGAGATGTTATCTCTTCTTGAAAATGAAATGCACACTACCTGCTTAATAATAAACCTCTTGAGTGTCATGTGAAACATAGGAATGAACTCCTTGGTTCTGGAAAAAAGGAGTTTGTCCAAAAGTACGTGCTAAACTGAGCAATAAACTATTCATTAATTCCAAATTGATGAGAAAGTAGAAACATGAGCCTTGTTACAAAAGGGTTTGGCAAAAATTTCTTTAGAGCTTTGTGGTGGTCTGTGTAGCATCCATCCCTGCCCATTTTCTGAAGGACAATATAGTAAGTGACATTCGTGACTGCTGATACAGATCCTTGTTATATAATCAAAACATTACCCCAAGGTAGTTTTCACTGATTTGCATATTCCAACTACTTAAGAAATTTGTTCGAGCAGAAGATATGATTTTATACTTGATTAAAATCTCTGAATATTTATTTATAATGGCAAGAGTTTTTTCCCCTCTAACAGTTTTGTATTCATATGCCATTTCAAGGTTTTATTTGTCAGCAAAATATTTGTGTGGAGTCTAATATTCACCTCTGTTTCCTTAGTCAAGATGGAAGTAATGCTGGAGTTCTATGTCCTTAGAACCCACTCATGATCAGACAACTGCTTGTACCATTGTGCGTGGGGGCTCTGCTTGTACTGTTGTATGTGGATGAGACTAAGTCTACCAACACATGATCTACTTGGGGAGGAAAGGCTGGCTGATTTCTCAAAGGAGATGGGCCAGGAGCCTTTTTCTCAATGGGCTTTTATTGGGTTTAATTTGCATGGGAATACAGGGCATGTACCTAAAGTTTGATCATTGTCAGGCAGTAATGATCAAACAATAGATACCATTCAAAGAACTGTGAGGGCTTATTCTGAGTAAGGGTCAGATAGCTAAAGGGCCATAAAACGTTGGGAAAACAAGCTCATTCTATGCTTGGATTCTTATCATTTAAATAAGGGTATTAGCAAAGCAGGCCTCACAGGATTTTATGCATTCTTTCTTAGACCTGATCACCCCAGGGAACTGCCTGTTCCTGCCCAGGGCTACACCACTCTCTGGCATTGTTTCAGGCTTCAGTCAGGCAGGAGAAGTAAGGCAGCCAGAAGATTAGGAGACTTCATGCAGCCAGAATGAAGACTCAGGCTATGTCAAAGCCGAGGGGCGAGGGTCCATCACCCCCTTTTTCTGTAGCCCCCCAAGTCCTTTCCTGAGGGCCCCTTCATGACCATGTCTGTCTTAGGTTATGTCTCCCTTGAGAAATCTTATCTGTCATTGGCTAACATGTCATCTATCCACAGTCAAGCAGGGTGAAGTAAAAGGGGGCAGAGGCGGTGGCCCTACCAGGAAGATAAGCTTTGTCTCCTCAGTGGCTTATGGTTCCAAGGTCTCTTTACTCAGCCTTAGCCATGGGTGGGGCAGGAGGGGTTACAGTTTCTGAAACCAGGCAGCATGGTTCCCAACACTGTTGTAAAGTGAATGACCCCTGTGGGTTTCCCTGTTTTGATGCCATGCTTGATATGAATTATCAGCAATGAAGGGCACACCCCAGTTCTCATGGCATGGTGCTTATGGGTTACCATTGCTCTATTATTGGCCCACCCTCACTCTGCTGCTGGGAGATTATTCATTTTTAGTGACACAGAAGATATTTTTACTCTTTAACTTTCTTTTCTTTTGCCCAGGCACCAATTTTAGTCCAGAAACTAAGTAGTTGCAACAGCTCTTGAAAGTGGTGTTTTTGTGCTTCTGCACTAACGGGTACAATGGTCACAGATATATAATAGCAGAACAAGATAAAAATGCCAGCAAGTATAAATATGGTAATCCTGGACTTGTGTCTCTTTTTCCCATTTGGCATAAAAGGATTTGGGGGAAAAACCCTTACATTTGTCATCTTTGGTGTTCTGATCCTTGAGAAAATGTTTGAATCAAAGATTAATAAAGATTCATGGGATTTTGACTTTTCCATTTAAGTGGCAAAATGGCATAATAAGAAACATAAGCTTGCCAGGAATGTGGCATTTGCTGAAAGAAACTATTGGTATTAAAATCAGACAAACACACTGTCTTCCTCCGTTCAGATCAGGATGCATCCCAGACACTTTAGCTCCCGTTTATTCTCCTCATATGTGACAATGCCCCCTTTCTATGGTGGATAATGTGTTTCTCTTTGCTAAAATTCTAATAATTTCTAGACTTATAAGATGCTCTAGACTACTCACGAGTAAACACATATATAAGTTCACATATTTACCTCTCTGAGAAGTGGAAAGAAGGAAAAAAATGAAAATAATCTTAGGGAAAAATGAATCATATATAATGTGTGACTTATTTAAAATTAGGAAGAAAATTTTTACCTTCAAGAGTGAGAATATTTTCTTCCCTAAAGTTATCTCCAATATTTCCTGCGCCCAGTGTTCCCTCTTCAATTAGATAGAAATAGTTCTCTTTCCCCAGACTCTCTCATGCCACTCACTCTTCAATAGTGCTTAATACCTGTTGGGTATTATAATTTTTTTTGTGTTTGTATCTTATATTCAATCATACACTTCTTGGGTGAGTTTTGTTCATCTTTGTAGTTCCTCAAACAATCATAGAGAGTACCTTATACATAGCAAATTCACACTAAGTGTTGAGTAAATTAATGGAGGTGGTTTGTCCTTATCCTTTTGAAACAACTCTTCAGTTTTCTTCTTTAAATGAATATTTATTCAAAAGGTGTTTATTATACAGCAGTGGTTAAAACACAAAAGGCATCCCTGTGGCAATAAAAAAGAACAAGTAAATACAGGGGTGGGCAATAAATAGCAGGTCAACAGTTGTTCATATAGAAAAAGACATGCATATTGTGATTATTACAACAGCTTTATTAACTCAAGAGAATGTCACAGTGTAACTGTAAATCTGCTCTTGCCTACCCTTGTATGTAGTATTTGACATGATGATAGGAATTAAGGAGAAAAATAAATTGGGAAGGGGAGAAAGCGTATAGGAGGGCTTTCAGGATAGACCTTTCTGGGAAGGTGATGATTCAGGAAAGAGACCTGGCAGAGGTGCCTGAGGGAAGAGCAACAGCAGCCTGTTCAAGGGGCCCTATCTATAGCTGCAGCCCACTGACCGAGGGTGGAAAGGTGAGGAGCCCAGGCCAGAGAAGAAGCAAGGGGTGAGATCAGACAGAACCTTCAGGCTTTAGATCTGATATGGGATGTCCACTGGAGAGTGGTGGATATTGGAGTGGCATGATTGGACATATATGGCTCCGAAAAATTTTGTTGATGGTAAAAGCTGTATTTTGAGTATCAGAAATTTTGATGTTATTTGTGGACATGAAATTTTATTCTAAAGTAGAAGGCAGTTTAATGGTTTTAGGAATCTTTGAATTGAAAGTACACTTTAATCATATTCAGCATTTAAAAGGGCATTTAAAGCAGAGTATTGGACCCACCATGGGCATTCTGGTGTGATTCTGAGGTGACTCTGAATACTTCTGGTCTGTACCTCATGGTCTACATTTCAGTGCATCTTACATGTCTTTAAAAAATTAATTTATTGGTTAATTACATTATATAAGTTTCAAGTGTATAATTCTACAATACCTCATCTGTATTTTGTGTGGTGTGCTCACCACTAAACTCTTGTCTTCTCCTGTAACCATGTATTTGACCCACTTTGCCCTCTTCAGCCTTGTCTTACCCTCTTCCCTTCTGGTCCCACCCTCTTCCCAACCATACTGTTGACTGTGTCTATTGAATTTGCTTGTTTGTTGTTTGTGTGCTAGTCACTTTTTGTTTTATATCCCACATATTAGTGAAATTATATGGTTCTTGTCTTTTCCATCTGACTTATTTCACTTAGCATGATACTCTCAAGATCTATCCATGTTGTTGCAAATTGAGGTTTATCAATGCATTACTCTGAGTGTGTTTGTATTGCTCCATTACTTATCTACAAAGGAACTTCTGCTATTTGGTGTACACAGCAGGCACCATGATATGTTGAAAGGAAATTCTCATGAGGTCAGAAGCAATTGTATACTGGTGATCACAAAACTTCTTGGAACTTCTGCCTTGATCAGCAAAATATTTTTGAGCATTCACCCACAATCTACATATATTTATCATTTACATACATGTAGTATAATAACCATATATGTTTATTATAAAACATACACTTAAAGGAATTAAAAAGGGCACAATAAATACAAAATGAATATTATAAACTACTTTTGTTTATGGTTACAAAATATTTTTCCTCTCATTAAAATATTACCATTTTTCCCTGGCCAGTGTGACTCAGTTGGTTGAAGCATCATCCCATAGACAAAAAAGTCGTGGGTTTGATTTCCAGTCAGGGCATATACCCAGATTGTGGATTTGATCCCTGGTTGGGGCACATATGGGACAAACAGTCAATGTCTCTCTCCCTCTCTCTCTTTCGCCCTCTCCCTTCCTCTCTCTCTAGAAACAATGAAAAAATGTCTTCAGGTAAGTATAAAAAATTACCATTTTAAATGAGAACAATATACTTGAATATACTTTAACAGTATTGAAACTATTAGTATTTAGACTTTGTGATGAAATGATTAGAAAGCATGTTTCAAATTCAAGTTTATCTTGTGACTTTGTAATTATTGCCAAAGTTGAAAAATATTCCTCAAAAATCCAAGTAGATGTGTGTAGTAGACCGCTCTGCCTGATTTTAGGAATTGTATCTCTACCCCTTGTGGCTAAGGGTGAGAGATGAACTTTGGAATGTCAGCCACAGGAGACAAAGCCTGTCTCTGGTAGCAAACGCTGCCTCAGTTCCTCTCCCTGCCCCCAGAGCTTGGTCAGAAGTCAATGACCAGTAAGACCCCTCACAGCAGGGGGCAACCTAAGCCAGACTCGATCACCTGGGAGGCCTTCATGGAAGGACTCAGGGGGCTGCAACAGGGAGCAATGGACTCTTGCCCCCCAGCTTTGTCAAAGCCCGAGTCCCCATGTTCTCTGGGAGAAGGCTTCCCGGCTCTAATCCCCTTAAGCCTGAATACCTGTTGGGGAGAGGTGCAGCTCCTTGCCTGGCCAGAGTGTGCCCTGGGGAAAAATCTGGCACCACAAAGACTTGCTGATAAACCTGTGAAATCTGCTCTGCTAAGAGTGCTTTCATTCATATGATAAGGGTTGGAGAGGAAATGAGAATGTTTCCCAAAGTTTCTGCAGCTCTCTTCCTGACAGACAGTCACTCAGAGTGAAACCCTCAGACCTCTTTGAAATGTTATCTACTGTTTGATCCTTGCCACCCTGTATTCCTGTGTATTACAACCCAATAAAAGGCTATGGAAAAAGGCGCTCAGGGCCTTTTTGTCCTTGGAGAAACTGGCTGCTGCTGGCCCAGAGAAACTGGCCACAGCCCACGCCTCCATCCCCAAACAGATCTCATCTTGTCTCGCCATATTTATTCACTCATGCATGTCCGTGGCACCGGGGGGACCTCACGGAGAGGTTGCCTCCACAGATGTGCATCATGAGCATCACTTTATCACGTAAATCAATTTTTAACCACAAATTCATCTTGCAATGGTTTTTGTTGAAGTTTGGCTAGCAAATTTCTATCATCTGTAAATTCAACATGATGTTCTTAAAAAAGTAATTTGAAGGTAATTCATTTTAGTGTTTTTAAAAAAGGCATTCAAAACCCACTGAAAATCTCCATTTGGAAGATTTTAAAACAGCTTTCAGATTGGAGAGTGTTTATAATGATATACTTAGTGTTTTCTTTATGAAAATCATATAATGATGGAAAGATTTCCAAACATTCATTTTCACAATGTTCTTCCCATACATAAATTTCTTTTGAAAAGCAGTTGCTTTCATGCTTATTGTTAAAACATCTAATTTACCTTCAAGAAACAGATTAAGCATATAGTTTAACAAGGAGCTTGTGCCAGAAGCAGAAGTGTCAGCTTTGTCCTTGCCATTTCCTTGTATTTTGACTTGTATTTGCCTTACTACTATGTTAGTTTCTTTGTAGAATAGCTTAAAGCCATCCAAGCATTTGGTGAGAATTAGTGTGATAAAACTAGATAATACAATCTGTGAGTTCCCTTAAGTGGGCACATGTAAACTGATATAGAACCAACTGCTAAAAGCAAAGAGCAAGCAAGGTCAGGGCTGTCAGCAACTCCCACACTTCACTTGGATGCATATCTTAGGTGACATCTGATTATCTGGCCATCACAACTTTGTGCTGAGTGAGGAACCAGGGCTGATCCACAAGTTAGATATCAGTAGACTTTGATGTCATTCTCTTCTTAAGGAATAAAAAATATATGTGTAAAAATAGAAGTAGGAATATTTTTTAGCATATCTTGTACACTCCTGTGTGTTTATGCATCCTATATGGGGAGACAACTACTAGATGCTTGCAAATCTGGGTGAGCCACAAATAGTTAAAAATTCTTGCTTCTCCGTGGTTTATAAGAACATGGTTTTATAAAAAATAAAATCAACCAAAAAAATTTTGGGGGGGACAGAGGTAATTAATTATACCATAGTAGTAAATAAAAGCAAAGATGATCAAACCTTTTTTGGCTGGCCGTTGCATCTATTCAAATGCAAATGAGTGTCTATGGCTGTCTAAAAGTACCATGTAACCTATGCTTTCTAATAGCTGGGCACAATGAAGATGGCTTTCAGTAAGGATTCTTCCTTCCTTTTATAAATTCCACTTCCAGCTAGTTTCTGTCTTGCCTCTCCTTTTACTTTTCCCAGATTGGGTGTGCCCTTGTTTGAGGACAGGGTAGGTTAATTTATCCCTTCCTCAATTTTGGTAACCAAGTTATCTGTCATTTCACGAAGGAAAGTTGTTGGATCCCAATACTCACCTTGAATTAACAAAATATTTTTAAAAACATCTAAATCTGCGATGCCTTTTTTAAAGTTACCTTTTTCAAAAAATAGGCTCTGGGAATACAAAGCTTTTTCTTGTTTGTTTGCTTGCTTGCTTAATGGTACAAATGCATCTCTCAGAGTTTAAAATTCCTAGGGCTGCTGCAGAGCAAAAATCTTTCTTAACCTTTTGTTTCTTTCCTGCAAAATATTTTGGGAGAAGAGTAAAGTGTTAAGAAGTAGGGGAGTTGTGAATGGTGTGTGGCTGCAGTGTTGGTGGAGTTGCTACAACTGAATAATGTCAGCAACCAAGGGACAGGAAAAGGCAGTGGGAGGAAAAGCTTTAATTTTATGAGCCTTTGGAAGTGTGTGGGCAGAAATTGTCCCTGGGCATTTCCCTCTTTTTTTTTTTTTTTGATTAAAAAAATGTAATTGTTGTTCAAGTACAGTTTTCTGTCTTTCACTCCCATCCAAGCCCACCCACTCAGCTGTCCCTCATCCCTCCCATTTCCACTCCCCTTAAATTTTATCTATGTGTCTTTTATACTTGTTCCTATAAACCCTTCCCCTTTTTCCCAGAAATTCCCTCCCCTCTCCCCTCTGGTCCCTGTCAGCCTGTTCTGTATTTCAGTGTCTTTGAGATCATGTGGTATTTGTCTTTCATGACCTGGCTTATTTTGCTTAGCATAATGCTTTCCAGTTCCATCCACGTTGTTGCAAAATATAAAGGGTATGAGCTCATTCTTTCTTTCTGCTGCATAGAATTAAATTCTGTAAATGTACCATAGTTTTTTGATCCATTCATTTACTGATGGGCACCTAGGTTGCTTCTAGCACTTGGCTATTGTAAATTGTGCTGCTATGAACATTGGTGTGTATAGGTTCACATGGATTGCTGTTTCAGGATTCTTAGGATATAATCCTAGCAGTAGAATTGCTGGGTCAAAAGGCAGATCCATTTTTAGTTTTCTGAGAAAATTCCATACTGTTTTTCATAGTGGTTGTACCAGTCTGCAATCCCACCAACAATGAACTAGGGTCCCCTTTTCTCCACAACCTCTCCAATAGTTGTTGTTTGTTGCTTAGTTTATGATGGCCATTCTGATTGGTATAAAGTGGTATCTCATTGTGGTTTTAATTTGCATCTCTCTGATAGCTAGTGATATTGAGCATCTTTTCGTGTGTCTCTGGATCCTCTGTATGTCCTCCTTGGAGAAATGTCTGTTCAAGTCCATTGCCCATTTTTAATTGGGTTGCTTGTCTTAGAGTGGAGTGGTGTAAGTTCTTTGTATATTTTGGAGATTAAACCCTTGTCTGAGGTGCCATTGGCAACTATGTATTCCCATATGGTTGGTTCTTTTTTTATTTTACTACTGTTTTCTTTAGTCATGCAGAAGCTTTTTATTTTGATGAGATCCCATTTGTTTATTTTTTTCTTTATGTCCCTTGTTCTAGGGGACATATCAGTAAAAATGTTGCTGTGTGAAATACCTGAGATTTTCCTATCTATGTTTTCCTCTAGGACTTTAATGGTGTCATGGCTTATATTTAAGTCTTTTATCCATCTTGAATTTATTTTGGCGTATAGTGTAAGTTGGTGCTTGAGTTTCCTTTTTTTTGCACATACCTGTCCAGTTTTCCCAACACCATTTGTTGAAGAGGCTATTTTTACTCCATTTTATGTTGCTGCGCTTTGTCAAATACTAATTGACCATAGAGAGTTGGGTGTATTTTGGGGCTCTCTGTTCTGTTCCACTCATTAATTTGTCTGTTTTTATGCCAGTACCAGGCTATTTTGATTACAGTCGCCTTGTAATACAGTTTGGTATCAGGTATTGTGATCTCTCTTACCTTAATCTTCTTTCTCAAATTGCATCAGCTATTTGGGGTCATTTATGGTTCCATATAAATTTTTGAAGTGTTTGTTGTATGTCTGTGAAATATACCATTAGTACTTTAATAGGTATCGCATTGAATCTGCAAATTGCTTTGGGTAGTATGGACATTTTGATGATGTTAATTATTCTGATCCATGAACATGGTATATGTTTCCATTTGTTTGTGTCTCTCTTGATTTCTTTCTTCAGTGTTTTGTAGTTTTCTGTATATAGGTCTTTTACCTCCTTGGTTAGGTTTATACCCAGATATTTTATTTTTCTTTTTGCTATATCAAATGGAATTAATTTCTTGATTTTAGCTTCTGCTGTTTCATTGTTGGTATACAAAAATGCCTGATTTCTGGATATTGACTTTGTATCCCACTGTTTTTGCAAAATTCATTTATTAGGTCGAGCAGTTTTTGGGTGGAGTTTGTAGGATTTTCCATGTACACTATCATGTCATCTGCAAACAATGGCAGGTTTTTTTCCTCATTTCCAATTTGGATGTCTTTTATTTTTTTTTCTTGTCTGATTGCTGTGGCTAGGACTTCCAATACTATATCAAATAGAAGTGGTGAAAGTAGACAACCTTGTCTTGTTCCTGATCTTAGTGAAAAAGCTTTTAGTTTTTGCCCATTGAGTATGATGTTGGCTGCAGGTCTCTCACATATGGCCTTTATTATGTTGAGGAATGCTCCCTGTATTCCCACTTTGCTGAGTGTTTTTATCATAAATGGGTGCTGTACCTTATCAAATGCTTTTTCCGCGTCTATTTATATAATCATGTGTTATTTGTCTTTGCTTTTGTTTATGTGGTGTATTACATTTATTGATTTGTGAATGTTGAACCATCCTTGAATCCCTGGGATAAATCCCACTTGATCATGGTGTATGATCTTTTTAATGTATTGTTAGATGTAGTTTGCCAATATTTTGCTAAGGATTTTAGCATCTATGTTCATCAGCAATATTGGCCTGAAATTTTCTCTCTTTGTTGTGTCTTTATCTGATTTTGGGATTGGGATGATGTTGGTTTCATAAAAAGAGTTTGGTAGTCTTCCATCATTTTGGATTTTTTTAATAGTCTGCGAAGGATAGGGGTTAGCTCTTCCTTAAATACTCTGTAGAATTCTTCTGTGACACCATCTGGTCTAGGGCTTTTGTGTTCCTGAAGATTTTTGATTACTGCTTCAATTTCACCAGCTGTTATTGGCCTATTCAGGCTTTCTGGTTCTTCTTCATTGAGTTTTGGAAGATTATATTTTTCTAGGAATGTGTCAATTTCACCTAGGTTTTCAAATTTCTTGGCATACAGTTCTTCATAGTAATTTCTTACAGTCCTTTATATTTCTGTGGTGTCAGTTGTAATTTCTCCTCTTTCATTTCTGATTGTGTTTATTTGGGTCCTCTCTCTTTTTTTCTTGATGAGCCTGCTTAAAGGCTTGTTGATTTTGTTTATCTTTTCAAAGAACTAGCTCCTGAATTCATTGATCTGTAGAATTGTGCTTTTCATCTTTATGTCATTTAATTCTGCTCTGATCTTGTTTATTTCCTTTATTCTACTTGCTCTGAGCTGTCTTTGTTGTTGTTTCTCCAGTTCTTGTAGGTGAAGGGTTTGGTTGTTTGAAATGTTTCTATCTTTCCTAGGTAGGCCTGTATTGCTATGAACTTCCCTCTCAGGACTGCCTTTGCTGGGTCTCATAAGTTTTGGGTTGTTGTGAGTTCATTTTCCTTTGTTTCTAGAAACTTTTAAATTTCTTCTCTAATTTTATTCCTGACCCATTCATTGTTTAATAGCATGCTATTAAATCTCCATGATTTTGAGTGTTTGGGTTTTTTTCCCTTGGGGTTGGTTTCTAGTTTCCATCTCCTGTGGTTGGAGAAAATGCTTGCTATGATTTTAATTTTCTTGAATTTGTTGAGGCTTGTTTTGTGTCCTATGTGTGGTTTATCTTTGAAAATGTTCCATGTGCATTTGCAAAGAATGTGTATTTAGCTTATTTGGGATGAAGGGCTCTCTATATATCAGTTAAGTCCATTTCATCTAAGGCATTGTTCGATGCCACAATATCTTTGTTAATATTTTGTTTGGAAGATCTGTCCATCTTTGACAGTGGGGTGTTAAAATTCCCTACTATAATTTTGTTGTTGTCAATATCTTTCTTGAAGTCCTTTAAGATTTTCTTTATGTATTTGGGTGCTCCCATGTTGGGTGCATACATATTTACAATGTTTAAGTCTTCTTGGTGGATTCTTCCCTTGAGTGACCTTCTGGGTCTCTTTTAATGGCCCTTTTCTTGAAGTCCATTTTGTCTGATATGAGTATTGCTACCCCAGCTTTTATTTTTGTCCGTTTGCTTGGAAATTTGTTTCCAGCCCTTCACTTTCAATCTGTGTAGGTCTTTTGTCCTGAGATGGGTGTCTTGTAGGCATCATGTGTGTGGGTCATGCTTTCTCATCCATTCAGCTATTCTATGTCTTTTGATTGGAGCATTTAATTCATTTATGTTTAAAGTTATTATCGATAGGTATTTATTCATTGCCATTTTTGTACCTGTGTTTCTGTCTCCCTCTTTTCCTTCCTTTTCTTAGAGCAGTCCCTTTAGCATGTCTTGTAGAGCTGGTTTGGTGAAGGTGTATTCTTTTACACTTCTTTTGTCTTGGAAGCTCTTTATTTGGCCTTCTATCTTGATTGACAGCCTTGTTGGGTAAAGTATCCTTGGTTGCAGGCCTCTGGTTCTCATTACTTGGAATATTTCTTGCCATTCTCTTCTGGCTTGGAGTGTTTCTATTGAGAAGTCAGTAGCTAAGTTCTATTGGGGCTAACTTCTATGTCACTTCCTGTTTCTCCCTTGCTGCCTTTAAGATTCTCTCTTTGTCTTGGAATTTTACCATCTTATTTATGATGTGTGTTGAAGTGGGCCTCTTTGGGTTTATATGTCCACACAGGGGACTATCTGTGTTTCCTGGATTTGTATGACTTTTTCTCACAACAATTTAGGGAAGTTTTCCATCATTACTTTTTCAAACAGGTTTTATATCCCTGTCTCTTCTCCTTCTGGTATGCCTATTATTCAGATATTAGTATATTTCATCTTGTCTTGCATTTCTCTTAATCCCTCTTCATTCTTTCTGAGCCTGTTTTCCTTTTCTTGCTCTTTCTGGGTGTTTTTTTTTTCTACTTTGCCCTCCAGCTCGCTGATCCAATCTTCTACTTCATCTATCCTGCTTTTGATTCCTTCTACTGTGTTCTTCAGTTCAATACTGTGTTCTTCATTTCCTCTTGGCCCTTGTTGATAGTTTCTATTTCCTTTTTCATGTTGATATAGTTTTCAGTGAGTTCATTGTAGTTTCCCTGTAGTTTCTGGTAATTCACTGTGAGCTCATGGAGCTTCCTGATAACCATTGCTTTGAACTCAGTATCTGATAGTTGAGTTGTCCCTATGTCATTTAGCATTCTTTCTGAGGTTTCCTTCTTTCTTTTTGTTTGGGGATTATTTCTTTGTCTTCCCATTGTTTGTGAAACTCGTCTAGTTAGCCTCAGCTTCTTAAATTGATCTGTTCTGACTCCCAGGGTTTATGGTGTGAACTTCTGTGGTAGAATACCTGTGAGGTTCAGTGGTGCAGTCTTCTTTGGGTATCCTTGTGTTCACCACTTCCACTTAATCTTTTTTGTAATTGGTTGGAGGGGAAGGCAAAAATAGTTTAAGACAGAAAGAGAGTGTTCTATGCTATTTACAGTAGGAGCTGGTAGAGAAGAGATAGGAGATCCTCTGGCTATGTGTAGTGTTAACTGTGATCTTCCACCCAACTAGCACCTTTTTAGAAGGAATGGAAAGAAGTTAAGACTCTTTTGGGGAGGGAAGGATTGTGAGTTAGATCTAGAAAGCAGTGAGGATGTGGGAGGTCAGATTCTGATGTAAGGTGAGAGGAAAGGATGATAAATAGGTGTAGTGTGTGAGAGAATAGAATTAACCAGTACGATAATAGAGTTCAGGAAACTGTCAAGTGGGCTGAAATCTGGGAGGGGTATTGTGTAGTATTTACAATAGTATGGAACAGCTATTATTTACAATAGTATTAGAGCAACAATCATATGTCAGAATGTATGAGATCTAGATACCAAAAATAGGGAGTATCAGACCTTTAGTAGTGTGCTAATAGAACACAGGTGAAATGAAGGACAGTAAATTAGCAATACACTATGAATGAATGACAGGGGAAACCTGTCATATGATACAATATAACCAGCCAAACAAAGAAGACTAAACAGAAAGAAGAGGAATACAAAAATATTATTCAAATAAAAGATCTAAGAATAATGTAAAAATAATAATAATATAAATATGCAATGTCTTTCAGGGTCTCTGTAATAGCAAAGTGAAATTTGTCTCTGTCTCAGCTATTGGGATTCCTCCTCTTTGTGTCTACCTCTGGTCTTTTCACAGTTCTGGGTTTTTTTGTCTCATTTTCGGGTATTTAAAAAAAAAAAGACTAAGGAAAGTAGAAGAGATAAAATTGGAAAGAAAGGAAGAAGAAATAAAACAAGAGAAAAGGAAAGAGAAATAAAAAATAATAAAAATTAAAAAATAAAAAATTACTTAAAAAAATAAAAAAACCAAAAAACATAAACACAAATAAACAAACAAACAAAAACCCCTCTTGATGGTTTCAAATTGTCCAAATCAGTTTTTCTGTTCTTGCTGGCTGCAGCAGGCTGAGGGGCAGGTTTACTGGTACAGGCTCTGGGTCTCCTGAGGAACCATGTGCTTGCTCTCACTTCAGGTTTATGGTGTGGTCTTCAGGTCTCCGGGTCTCTGGAGGCATGCACAGTCAGTCTAGGTTTACCAGTGCAGGCTCCGGTGCAGGCTCTGGGTCTCCTAAGGAGCACGTGCTTACTGTGGGTTTACAGGTATAGCCTCTGGGTGTCCTGAGGCATGCATACTTTCTGGGTCCACAGGTGTGGTCCCTAAGTATTCCAAAGCTCTCTCTCAAAGCAGGCTAGGGATGATATTCGCATAGATGGAGTGGACAGCCATTTGAAAAAATAGATTTTCTTCCTTTAAGCTTTGTAAGGGAGAGGAAACATTGCTCTGCCTCTCCAAGTTGAGGGAAGCATTGCTAAATCAATGAAAGGTTGACCTGCTATGCTTTCAGTTTGGACTGTCACAAAAAGGAATGTGAAAAAGATTATGAGGAAGAGGGGTGGAAGATGGCAATGGAGTAGGAGGGAGCAGATTCCACGTCCCCCTGCACACGGGAGAAAAACCTGGCCAATCTATGGAGGAACAGAGCAAACAGCCAACAGTACCCCAGCATCTATAAAAATAAGAGACCAAAAATTGTAGTGGACACTGAAAAACCAGATGGTAAGGAGAGTGCTTCTGGACAATAAGGTCCCAGGAACCAGTGCAGAGACAGGGGTGGCTGTAGCCTCGAGCCTGGTGCCCGGTCTACCACAGACTCCTTGGGAGTGACAGGCCTGCCACAGAATTTTTGGGAGAGAGCTGGTCAACTGCTCCCTTCCTCCCTGGCCAAGCAGGGTTTGAGAAGCACCAGGAGAGACCTGGTTGCTTAAAGTTGCAGAGAGAGCAATAAGGACAAAGAGGCAAACACACAAGGGCTGTGACCACCCACGGAGTCTGTGGTTGCCGGTTGGGAGAGGTAAGAGTCCTGCAGTGATGGGCATTGACCTGATAGTCACTGATCTGGCTGGAGAATTGGGCTGTACTGAGTGGCAGGCTTGAGTAGGAGGAATTTCTCAAAAAGTAAAACTGTTTGGGGGATTCTCCTGCAACAGCTGCTCAGCTTACTCCCCAACAAGCCAGGCAGTGATCCCAAGGTTGCATGGAAGGCCCTGCATTCCCCCATAGCACTGGGAAGGGTTTGTGCCCAAACCCATGGGACTGAGGCAGCCTGGCTGGGCATACACCCACCATGCCCCAGCCTACAGTGATAACCCCTGGGGAAAGAGCACTCTGAAGAAGACCTGGATCCCCCACCTAAAATACCCAGGAGAGGCACCAGACTAGCTCTTGGGAGAGTGCTTGCAAGACTGGCTGAGTGCACATCAGGAAGGGAGAAAGGCGGCATCCATTGCCCCTCAGCCTGCTGCATCCAGTAAGACCAGAAAAACCTGTTTGGCCAGTTTGAAACCAACAAGAGATGTTTTTTTTTTAAAGTAATCTTTTATTTAAAGAATTTTTTATTATTGTTTTATCTTTCAATACCTTTTTTCCTCTCTTTCCTTCTTTCTTGTGTTATTCCTTCTTCTTTCCTTTCTAAACTTCTCTCTTCTTCCTCCCTTCTTCTGCCTTTTTTTCCCCCCACAAGTGAGACAAAAAACTTAGGACTGTGAAAGGACCAGAGTTGGACCCAAGGAGGGGGCATCCCAACAGCTGAGGCAGTGAGACAAATTTCACTTTGCTATTGCAGAGAAACTACAAGCTACTGCATATTTGTATTATTATTTTTTCATTATTCTTACATCTTTTATTTTAATAGTATTTTTGTATTCTTCTTCTTTCTGTATAGTCTTCTTTGCTTGGCTGGTTATATTGTATCATTTGACAGGTTTTTCTGTTCTCTCTTCCACAGTGTATTGCTAATTTACTGTCCTTCACTTCACTTGTGCTCCTTTAGCACACTACTCAAAGTTCTATACCCATTATTCATGTTATCCAGATCACATAGATTCTGTCATATGATTGTTGCTCTAATATTATTGTAAATAACAGCTGTTCCATACAATTGTAAATGCTTCCCAACACCCCTTGGCCCACTTCACAGTTTCCTGAACTCTATTATTGTACTGGTTAACTCTATTCTCTCACACACTACACCTATTTACTATCCTTTACTCTCACCTTACCTCAGAATCTGACCTCCCACATCCTCTGTGGGGGTCCTGGTATGTGTGACATTCAGTGCTAAAACTAAGAAAGTTGTGGGTGAACCTGAGTATGTGGATCATTCCAGAGCTGAACCCATATAGCAGGATGGAAAGACACGGTAGAGGAGTGGTTCTCAACCTTTAGTATACTTTGGAATCACCTGGGGAGACTTAAAAAGCAGTGGACCCCCCCCCCCCCCCCCCCCACTGTCAAATTCCTGGGCATCTGGATTTTAAGAGCTTCCTAGGTAATCCTGATGGGTAGCCAAGCTGGAGAACTGCTTACATCAGGCAATGCTCAGTATAGGACAAAGTTGTTCTCATGGCCTTGCAATGTACAAATTATCTTCACTGGTGAGCTAGGCCTGATGTTCAAGTTCAGTTTAGGTCTGAAGATTGGTGAGAATGGTAACTTTGGACTATGTTAAAAATTGCTTGGATTTTTAATGCTGTTTACTGCTGAAGTAACAAATAAATAAGCCAAAGCTATATTCCAGATCAGGATACAAGAAAGCCAGTGGCTATAGCTCACCATACTCCTCATACAGCTCTCTTGGGTGGCATCTTGATATGGTGGTCCCTGTGGCCCTGATGGTCTGGGAAAGTCTTCTGATAAGAAGAGCTGAGCCCTGGCTGGCATAGCTCAGTGGATTGAGCACGGGCCTATGAACCAAAGGATTGCAGTTTGATTCCCAGTCAGGGCACATGCCTGGGTTGCAGGCCAATTCCTAGCAGGGGATGCACGAGAGGCAACCACACATTGATATTTCTCTCCCTCTCTCCTTCCCTTCTCCTCTAAAGATAAATAAATAAAATCTTTAAAATAAAAGAGCCAAGAGCTGTAGGTTAGCAACTTGGTACCATGAGGGTGGATAAATATCATTTCAACATTAAAATCCACCTAACATAAAAGGATATTACCACTAACCCTCAGCAACAAACTTTTGCATTATTTTTCTTACTGAATCAAGTCTTTACCAGGCTTGGCCATGACCACAGAATAGCAGAAAGATACAGCTGTGGATTCTAGTTGTACAATTTTTAAAATATTTTATTTATTTATTTTTAGAGAGAGGGGAAGCGAACGACGAGAGAGGGAGAGAAACATCAGTGTGTGGTTGCTTCTTATGTGCCCCCTACTGGGGACCTGGCCTGCAACCGGGTATGTGCCCTGACTGTGAATTGAACCTGCAATTCTTTGGGTCATAGGCTGTCACTCACTTCACTGAGCCACACCAGCCAGGGCTCTAGTTGTACATTGTTTTTCACAGTACACACCAACATCATTAATCCTGAGAAGGTGTTTCTGTTTTACATCTTCAGAAATGAAAGCATGTCAAGGTTAAATTTACCAAACCCAGCCAGTGAAATGAGGTTAGAATTTGTATTCCCCAATGCTCTGGAAAATTCACCCGGCTCTTTCTTCATAAAAGCTTTATACAAAGTTTAGCCACTCTACTGTGTTTGTAAAGGGGCCAATTCCTTCCTAATGAGAGATGGATGGAGATAACAAACTCATTATCCATAGGCTACCAGAGAGTCATTATGTGGAAATGACTTTCGCTCACTCTTGATCTGGGTGGTATGGGGATATATAAATCTAGTAATAAAAGGCCTTAGCTCTTGTGGATAAGCTCCGAGACTTTGTTCAGTCCCCTAACAGCTTACCCTTTTAAATTAAATTAGAATTATCCCTTTATTATTTAGGCAGCAACATTGCTTTTCGGTCAAGCACTGTGAATTTTTCTAGAGATGTGGGCATAAAATCCTGTCCAAATTCTGCCCTTTTTCAATTTCTTGAAGAATAATGAACCAGCTAACAGTTGAAAGGGGGCAGTGGTGCTTTGCAGCACTGAGAATTGTTCCGCTGTGAGGGTCTCTTCATGAACAGTGGCAGGGAAGGAGGGACGTGGAAGTCTCTGCACTGTGCCTTTCCTGCAGTGATCTGTCTTCCACAGCAGTAAGCACCACTGCTGACACGGCCATGTGCACATGACTTTACTGTAAACACAATCATTTTGTTTCAAAATAATTTAAGAGAGAGGGAAAAGGAAGAGAGAAGCCTTGGATCACCCAGCATTGCCCTACTATCACATTTTGTTTTCAATACATAAGTAAAATTTGAACTCAAAAGCTACTCATGCTTTGTCAATATTTTGTCTTTTTAAGGACTTGACCTTTTTAGCCTGTCATCTAGTTTTGCTTTTATTTGGAAACGGAGATTTCCCAAATTGTAGGAACAGTCTTCAAGCTACTGAAGTCGTGACCTGCCCCTGCCCCCACCCCCAACGGGTGGTTTTTGAGGGGCTCCTCTTTAGATAGGGTCACGGACAGCACCCACCATCAGAATAACGACTCTCTGTTTTTCTGATGAGATGGCAGGTGGCAGGTGGTGAGCTCAGTGACTTGGATATCTGTTATGTAGGAGGAAGGGTGTTTTCTCACATGGTGAAAGTGTTTACTACAGTGTCACAAGAAAAATGTCAAATCCTAAAGGACCAACCTAGAGGCTGAAATACAAATTTCCATTCCAATTGCAAATCCTCATTATGAAGTATGGGCTCAGAGGAGGTTTGGCTTCTCTGAAGACCTCATCTAGGTTTAAACAAAAGCCATAACAAACATGTTCTGATGACTGGAAAAAAAAATTAGAATATAGTAAGTGGTAAAACTTTGGGAACCAAATAAAAGGGTTTTAGCTTTGTCCATTCCTTCACACAGCTCATGAGGGTTAGGCAAATTGAAAATGGACATATACATGATTAGTGATTTAGAACATTTGCTAGACTTTTTAAAACAGAGATTATTATTTATCGAACACATTATTTGTGAGGAACTTATTTGTGCACAATTATTATAACATTTATGTATGAGTTTTGCCATCAAGAAACTTAGAGACCTGCAGGACAGATGGATTCCACCTCCACACAAGTATAGTTAAATCTGGTGTGTGCAAAGCACCATAGAAGCTATAGTCTGAGTGACATGGCCATTCAGTGGAGAGAGAGCTCATCTCTGGCTGTGTTGATCTGGACATTTCATAGAGGAAGGGGCATTTGAACTGGGCCTTGGAGGATGAGTGGGTTTGAATAGGTGGAAATGAAAAGAAGCCAGTCCCATCTTAGTTATGTAGAAGATGAGAACAAGTGAGAGGTGTGTTGTGTGGGAAACCTCCAATTACATATATGAATTTGTTCTTAATATACTAGTCATCCCATGGGTTTCCAACTTGTGTGGATCATGACAAAAATTGCCCTTTAGAAAGGCGAGTCTTTATTTGCTCTTCATCCCAAGTCTGGCTTGGTTATGAAGAGAGTCAAAAGTAGTTTGTAAAGAATATTTAAATACTAACTGCTTTACTTTTAAAAAGTTCATTAAATTTTATTAAATTTATTTATTTTTTTGAATTGATTATGCTGTTACAGTTGTTCTATTCCCCCCTCCATTCCCCTCCACCCTGCCCCCCAACCCCACCATTACCCCCCCTTTAGTTTATGTCCATGTGTCTCAAGTCCTTTAGGTTCTATATTTCCCAAACTATTCTCGCCCCCCCATCTATTTTCTATCTACTGTCTATGCTACCTGTTTTCTGTACCTTCTCCCCCCATCTCCTCCTCCCACTCCCCTGTTGCTAACCCTCCTTGAGATCTTCATTTCTATGTTTCCACTCCTGCTCTAGCTGTCCTTTTAGTTTGCTTTCGTTTTAGGTGTGGTTGTTAATAACTGTGAGTTTGTTGTCCTTTCACTGTTCATGTTTCTTTAACTTCTTTTTCTTAGATAAGTCCCTTTAACATTTCATATAATAAGGGCTTGGTGATGATGAACTCCTTGAATTTGGTCTTATCTGAGAAGCACCTTATCTGTCCTTCCGTTCTAAATGAAAGTTTTGCTGGGTAGAGCAATCTTGGTTGTAGGTCTTTAGATTTCATGACTTGGAATATTTCTTTCCAGCCCCTTCTTGCCTGTAAGGTCTCTTTTGAGAAATCTGCTGACAGCCTGATGGGGACTCCTTTGTAGGTGATTGTCCCCTTAGCTCTTGCTGCTTCCAGGATTCTTTCCTTCATTTTAATTTTGGCTAATGTAATTATGATATGCCTTGGTGTGTTTCTTCTTGAGTCCAACTTTTTTGGTACTCTCTGGGCTTCTTGGATTTCTTGGAAGTCTATTTCCTTTGCCAGATTGGGGAAATTTTCTTTTATTATTTGTTCAAATAGTTTTTCCATTGGTGGTTGTGTCTTTCCCCCTTCTGGTACCCCTATAATTCGGATATTGGAGCGTTTAAAGATGTCCTGGAGGTTCCTAAGACTCTCCTCATTTCTTTGAATTCTTGCTCCTTGACTCTTTTCTGTTTGTCCATTATTTGCTTTCTTCTGGTCCACTGCATTGATTTGAGTCCCAGTTTCCTTTTCATCTCTATGGGATTCCTGTGGAATTCCATTCATTTCCCTTAATTTAGCCTCCATATGTTTCTCTAATTTGTGGCTGTAATCCACCAGATCTGTGAGGAAGGTGATGACCAGTGTTTTAAACTGTGCGTCTGAGAGTTTTGCTATTTCTTCGTCATTTAGATTTATCTCTGGGGCTTTGAGTTCTGCCTGCGACATTTTTGGTCTGTTCTGGCCCTTTAAGTGGGACAAGCGGCGCCTTGGAGTCCCAGGTCGCTGGGTTGTGACGCTGTATGTGGGGGCGTGGTCAGAGCGGGGAAATGGCGCCACCGGCTATGGCCGCCGCGGCCACGTCTATCGCCGGCAGTCCAACCGCTTACTCCCTCACTTGCACGCAACCAGGCAACCACAGTCAACTCGCTGCCACCGCCTCCCCACTGTGTCGCTCCCCCGGTGGGCTGCTCAGTGGCTCACTAGGTCCAATCCTGGGTTTGGAACCCGCGCGACTGGATTCGCGAGTCTGGATTCCGCGCCCGGGTCCGACCGAGCCCTCCTTTGTAAGTCCTCACCCGACGCCGGTTTCGCCCCTTACCGGTCAGGCTGAAGAATTTGTTGTTAGCGGACTTCCGAAAAGTTCAGTTTTCCGTGTTCTGGTTGTGTTTTGTGATGCTAATATTTAGTTGTCCCTAAACTTGGTTGTGTGAGGAGGCAGGCACATCCAGCTAAACCTCCATCTTGGTGGAAGTCTTCTAACTGCTTTACTTTTAAAAAGTACATTAAATATTTTACTCTGAAATGGTGTCCTTTTCATTCATAGCATTAAATAGGCCTCTTCATAGATTTCAGAGCATTCCAGCTCATCCTGAACTTTAGAGAAATGATCAGTAGTTCAAAATCTAGGACAATGGATAAGGAAACTAAATAAGCTCCAAATCATTGAATGAAATAAAAATTTAAAAAATGTTGGGGGAAGGGTTTTCAGGAACGTGTATAAAGGACGCGTGGACAAAACCAAGGTGGGGTAGGTAGGATCAAGGGTGGGAAGTGGGGATGGCTGGGGTAGGGGGAAATGAAGACAATTGTACTTGAACAACAATAAAAAATGTGAAAAAAATGTTTCCTGTGATGTTAAATCCTTTTTTTTTTAATTACAATTTTATTTCCTGAAGTTGAAAATGCATAGGTGGGAAAATCCCAGTGGTTCTTGTGTTAAGAAGGATATTAATGACAACATATTTTTATGTGAGGAGGGAACTATACCAGAGGGTACTAGACCTCATTCTTTACTAGAAAGTCTGAAATGAATATTATGTGCTGTCTCTTTTATTCACCCATCTGTCAGATAATAATCACTGGTGTGATTTCAGAATTTCTCTAACTCCTTCAGAATATGTTGACATAATAAGTTGCTTTGTTCCTGCATGTCTTCTAATTTTCACATAGATTCTTTTTTGCTGAAGTAGTGTTAGCACACACCTTCTATCCATGCCACTTAATGTAAATTTAAAAGGCATTTTGATCAAAGAATCAGAAGGACCAGAAGCCTCTTGTGGGAAAAATAATAATCATTGACTGTCTATACCTATTAAATGCCTGACAGCTCACTGAGCACTTTCCATCCTAACCATTAACCCATGTAATTTCCCCCTCAAAATTATAATAGGAAGATATTAGACCCTTTCTTTGGCAGAGGAAATTGAGGCTCATCCTGTGGCAGTGATTTGTCTGAGAACAGGTGACAGTAAGTCAGGCCACCAGAATTAAAATCCAGGCACATCTGAGATACAGCTTCTTTGCCGCCCCCTCCCCCCACAACTATGCTGTCTTTTGATGTTTTTAAATCCATGAAAACTCTATCTTTTCTGACTCTGGATAATTTGCGAAGGATCTTAGAAATGTGTTGACAATTTGCCCCTCAGTTCCCAAACCCAGTGACTCAGTTTTATTCTCTCTCTTTCTTTTTCTTTCTCATTCAAGTCTCACTGACCTTCCCACGGCTGTTTCCCCCAAAGTGGTCCCAAATGTAGGAAAACAGGGAATAATGAAGGTCACCACTGGCCAGGAGTATAATTACACGTGTAAAGTTGGGTAGATGGGAAGTTTCTTAGCAACAGAAGAATGTTTTAGTAAAATCTCCTGACCCCAGCCCAGTTCTTTTACACTTGGAAGTATCGGAAAAAGGAAGTATCTTTTGATGACAAACAATTACCTCATAATATTTGGTTTTCTTCCGCACTGTGGGTTTTACGTTTGTTTGGCTTTAGTGCAGATAGACCTTTTGCGTGTTGCTGGAACTATGCATGGGTCAGTGCTGATTTGATGGTATGCCAGACATTGGCAGAAGCATGATAACAAAGAATGGAGCGTGGAGGTGAGGTTACTGCGCAGACTCTGACCTTCCTGTCATCACCAGATTGTCAGAGCTGTTCCTATATACTGTCTCCACTTTCTGATCCAGTTGTCCCCACCACGCCATTGAAACTGTTCTTAACAAAGTTGATAAGTCCAATGCATAATTCTTATGGCTTATCTTACTTAATTTTTTAAATGAACTTTTCACATATTCACCACTCATTGCTTCCTAGGACAAACTTTTTTCTTGGCTTCTGTGTCTTGTTGCTCTTCACTATTTTTTGTCTTCCAACTTTTCTGAATGCTTTTCCACCATCCTGGGGTTCTTCTCTACTTAGTCTTTATGTGACTCAGCCCTTGATTATTTCCACTTGACATTTGGGCCCTAGATAATTTCATCTTCTCCTGAGGTTTCAGATCTTTCTGCCAAAGTCCCCTAAAGTTAAACTTTTAGCTAGAACCTCTTTCCAGGTCCAGCTCTAAATGCTATTCCTTCTTGAATATATTATAGGCACCTCAAAAGGAATGTGTTCAAAGTGGAACTTATGATCCAACTTTATTTTCCATTACAGACCCAGCTCATTGAATGGCCCTACTGCTTACTTGTTTGTTCATGCCAACCTAGCTGGCATCCATTTCCTTTACTACTCACATCCAACTGAGTCATTGCTATCACATCTAATTGAGTCTACATCCTAGATATGAAATAACAGTATCTAAGCTGAAAAGACATCAATCAGAATTACTTTAAAGAGAAAACAATGCAGATGTTCTGCCGTGGTTGTGGGTGTTCATGACCCAGTCACCGTGGAAACTAAATCAAACCTGCACTTTACCCTGGATTCTTGACCTCTTAACTGCATTACCCTCCTCATTCCCAGGGGGCTTAATGACCAAGGGGTCTGCTGACACTTCCAGGCCTCTGTGGAGCAGCAGGAACAAAAGGGCCACTTGGGAAAGGCAGGAACACGGGCTTGAGCTTAGCCAGCATTTGTCTTTTTCCCTGTGCCCCTTAAGCTTTCTCTCAGTTGACACAGCTGCCATTCTGGTTTCTTGACCCCCTTTTGCATAGAAGGTGGTCCTCGTTCAATAGCAGGAGGTGCCTCTCTCCAATTCCTTGCCCAAGTCTTCCACCATCTTCCTGTAGAGGTTGTGAATCTGATACGTGGAGTTCATGTTTCTACACACGTTGAGAAGTTTCTTTTTTTATTTCTAAGCAGGTCATTCCTTCTCAAACAGTTTTTTTTCTGACATCGTGTTAAGTGATCTTCATGTGATTCAGGCAGAATCTGAAGCTTTAGCTTCAGCTGCTGAATCTCACTTTCTAGGTTTAAATTTTCATGTTGCAAAGATGCTTCTTTAATTTGCAGATTTGTTATCTGTCCTGTAAGCGCTTACCTTATTTGCTTTTCTTCTCACAATTGTCTGGGTATTTTGTGATGTTCTTCTTTAGGACTTTGAAGAAACACAGTGAAGTCAAGGACACCTTCAGATCAAATTGTGACCAAAGGGAAGAGTGAGCATCATTTTCTGTTTCCCTTTGTTGTTTGACTTACAAGTTGATGTGATCTAAGTGCTCTCCAAGGAAAGCAGGCAAAGGGATGACCTGCAGCAGGTTTTTAGAGGTGGCTGATTTCCCCCTTTTCCTGCCTGGTCTCTGCTTCCATCTTATAATTTCTTGGTGCAGCAGTTTTAGACTTTCTGAAAAATTAGTGTTTTTATTGAAATCACTTGTTATTTTCCTCTGAAGTTGTTCTCCATCTACACCTGAAGTTTTTAAATGGTTTTCATCAGTCAGCTGGGAAAGTTTAGGAGATATGTGTTTTCCAGACACTCGACCATGTTCTGAAGAGATGGCCTGCTCAGGTGTGTATTCAATGCCAACAAGCAGATGGCTTGTAACATGAGAGAACTGGCCTCCATACCAGGTGTCCTGACAGAGTCATTGGCTTGTGTCATTGGTCCAATATTCTCACAACACTTTCCATAAACTTCATCATGGGGCAGAACACCCTTTTCCCAGCATCTTCGCACTTCTTGAAGAATGCCATCTCTTTCCTATCAAAGACACAGCCACCACAGTGCATACCAGGATCTCCCAGGGGAACACAGGGAAACGTGGGATGTGTCTCAGGCTTTTAGAAATCATCAGCAAAGGTGCTGGTGCACAGGTGCTCCAGGATCCACCGGAAGGTGGATGCAGGGACAGCAGGCCACCCATGGCTGGTCAGGCTCACAGCTCTGCCTCCAGTGCCCGTGTCCTGTGGGCCACAACCAACCACTCAGAAGCCTGCAGAGTGTTCCATTTCTAAGGTAAACAGGTACCTAGTAAACAGAGCAGATCAGAAGGGCTGGGCAGGGAGAGACCAGCAGGTTCTAGAAAACAGTTTTCCCTAACTTTGCTCTGAAATAGAAGGTGATCTCATTGGCACTGCAGTGGGTGGAGAGGGCTGACTGCAGTCTGGAGTAGGGGGAGTTCACATACATGCCGTTGCCTCCTCCATAAAGTGTCCCTCACTATGGACAGCCTGGGTTGTATGGGACATTTGTTACAATTGATAAACCAATATTGTTACATCATTATCAACTGAAGTCCACAGTTTACATCAGGTTTTACTCCAGGTTGTGTAGTTCTGTGAGCTTTGACAAATGCATGATGTCATGTATCCACATTACAGTATCATACAGAATAATGCCATAGCCCCACAAGGCCCCCACGTACCACCTACTCATCCCTCCCTCTCTCCTCTTGAACCTCTGGAAACCACTGTTGACTTCTGAAGACTTGTCTAACATTGATATACCTATTCTCACTTTCTTTTTTTCTTTTTCTTCCAGCATAATACCTATTTTTTAAAATTGAGAAGTGACGTAACACGCAATAAAGCTCACAAATCTCGGGTGTACAGCTCAGTGACATTTTTGGGGGGCATTTTGATCAAGCTATAGACCATTTCCAGCACCTAGAAGCCTCCTGTGTACCTCTTGCCTCCAATTCTTCCCACCAAGGGCAATCACTGTGTTGACTTTAGTTTTGCCTGTTCTTGAACTTTACATAAATGAAATCTTACAGCATGTATACTTTCGTATCAGGCTTCCTGTGCTTTTCTACTGGAAATTCACCTTCTTCCTTGGTATAAGAGAGGCACTGAACAAAAAGTATTCCCTGAAATGATTGCATATATCTCCATGTATAAAGCTGATTTTTAAGAGGATGTCTGTTTTTTTTTACATTTTTTAATTGTTGTCCAAGTACAGTTGTCTCCATTTCCCTGCAACTACCCCCTCCCAACCCCAGCCATCCCCACTTCCCCTCCTTGATCACTTTCTTTTAATTAGTGTTAGCATGGGATATCTTTCTCCATCCCTTTAGTTTTCAAATAATCACTGTATTTTTCCATGTGTAACGCTCACCCACATTTCTGGCCCAAACTTTCAGGGGAAAATCTTTTGTTTTAATTTTAAGTAATTAACTAATAACTTATTTATATCTAGATACTTGTTTTTTGTATTATAAAGGAATTTTAGTATTTTTGAACATATTATGCTACAAAAATTTTTATGTAATGAAGAACTACAGAACATAAGAACAGACAAGGTACAATAAATTTCATACAATAAAACTTATTACCATATTCTAGGGTATTATTTTGCATATGAATATCATTATTGCTTTTAATGCACTTTTAATGCATAAGCATAAATAATAGGATTTAAAACACTTATATAGATACAGAATTAGTACTACCCATGTATAGTGCACACCCTTATTCTTCTCCCAAAAATTTGGGCAAAAATGGGCACATTATACCTGGCAAAAGACAGTATGCCCTTAAAATAGATTTTTTGTACAGAATGTACACTTGGGGTTTGTTTTTGATTTCTTATGACAATCTTTGTCCTTTAATGTATGCATTTAGACCTTTGACATTTAAAGTGATTTTAATATATTTGAATAATATCTATTTTATTTGTTATTATTGTGTTTATTATTTTATTTTATGTCGTCCCTTCTCTTTTACCTGCTTTGGTTTTAACTGAGCATTTTATGATTCCATTTTGTCTCCTCTGATGGCATATCAATTATACTTCTTAAAATTTTTTTAAATTAATTTTATTTAGTTATTTTTCAAGTACAGTTTTTTTGTCTATTTCTCCCATCCCAGCCTTCCCTGCTCCTTGCTCCCCACCACCCTCCCATTTCCACCCCCCTTAGTTCTCGTTCCTGTGTCCTCCCTATTTGTTCCTCCAAATCCCTTCCCCTTTTTCTCCTTAACTTCCCTTCCCTCTCCCCTCTGGTCACTGTCCCCTTGTTCTCTATTTCAGTGTCTTTGGTTTTTTTTTTTTTTCTGCTTGTTTGTTTGTTTTGTTGTTTAGCTTCCTGTTAAAGGTGAGATCATATGGTATTTGTCTTTCAGCACCTGGCCTATTTCACTCAGCATAATGCTTTCCAGTTCCATCCATGTTGTTGCAAAAGGTAGTAGCTCCTTCTTTCTGCTGCATAGAATTCCATTGTGTATATGTACCACAATTTTTGGATCCATTCATTTACTGATGGGCACCTAGGTTGCTTCCAACTCTTGGCTATTGTAAATTGTGCTGCTATGAACATTGTGGTGCATAGGTTCTTTGATATTGATATTTTAGGATTCTTAGGATATAATCCTAGCAGTGGAATTGCTGGGTCAAAAGGCAGGTCAATTTTTATTTTTCTGAGAAAATTCCATACTGTTTTCCATAATGGTTGTACCAGTCTGCAATCCCACCAACAGTGAACTAAGGTCCCCTTTTCCCCACACCCTCTCCAACATTTGTTGTTTGTTGCTTTGTCTATGATAGCCATCCTGACTGGTGTAAAGTGGTATCTCATTGTGGTTTTAATTTGCATTCCTCTGATAGCTAACTATATTGGGCATCTCTTCACGTGTCTCTGTATATTCTGTATGTCCTCCTTGGAGAAGTGTCTATTCAAGTCCTTTGCCCATTTTTTAATTGGGTTGGGTGTCTTTTTAGAGTGGAGTCGTTGGGTAAGTTCTTTGTATATTTTGGAGATTAAATCTTTGTCTGAGGTATCATTGGCAAATATGTTTTCCCATACAGTTGGTTGTCTTTTTAATTTAATACTGTTTTCTTTAGTCATGCAGAAGCTTTTTATTTTGATGAGATCCCATTTGTTTATTCTTTTCTTTATGTTCCTTGCTCTAGGGGACATATCAATAAAAAAAGTCGCTGCATGAAATATCTGAGATTTTCTTGCCAATGTTCTCCTCTAGGACTTTAATGGTTCCACGGCTTATATTTAAGTCTTTTATTCACCTTGAATTTATTTTGGTGTATGGTGTAAGCTGGTGCTCAAGTTTCATTTTTTTGCACGTAGCTGTCCAGTTCTCCCAACACTATTTGTTGAAGAGGCTATCTTTACTCCATTTTATGTTACTGTCCCCTTTGTTGAATATTAATTGACTGTAGAGAGTTGGGTTGATTTCTGGGCTCTCTGTTCTGTTCCATTGGTCTATGTGCCTGTTTTCATGCCAGTACCAGGCTGTTTTGATTACAGTGGCCTTGTAATACAGTTTGATATCAGGTATTGTGATCCCTCCTACTTTGTTCTTCTTTCTGAAAAATGCAGCTGCTATTTGGGGTCATTTATGGTTCCATATAAATTTTTGAAGTGTTTGTTCTATGTCTGTGAAATATGCCATTGGTACTTTAATAGGTATTGAATTGAATGTATATATTGCTTTGGGTAGTATGGACATTTTGATGATGTTACTTCTTAAAAATTTTGAGCAATTACCCTTGACTCTGCAATATAACTTGCCACTTATTTAGGTATACTTTCAAACATTATACCATGTGACTAGTTGCACAAATACCTTATAACAGAGTACTTCTAATTTCTCCTTTCTACCTCCTATAACACTGCTATTATTTTATCACTTATTCATAAGCTATAATCACACAATACATTGTTGCTATTAATAGTTTGAACAAAATGTTACCTATTGGATTAATTTAAAATAAATAAAATAAAATATTTTATTCAACCTAATTTATTTCTTTTCTAATTCTCTTCCTGTTTCATGTAGATCTGTCTGAAAAAAATCTTTTAAAATTCTTGAAAGATAGATGTACTGATGTGTAAGTTTTTAAAATTTTGTTTGTCTGAGAAAGTGTTTGTTTCCTCATCTTTTCTGAAGGATAATTTTGAAGAATACGATTTTCCAGTATGGAGTTTTTTTTTCTTTCAGCACTATAAATATTTCACTCCACTATCTTTTTGCCTTCATGGCTCCTGAACAGAAACCCAACACAATGCTCATCCTTATTCCTCTACAGGTAATTCTTCTTTCCCCCTTTGGCTTCTTCAGGATTTCCTCTTTGTCTTTGATTTTTCTGTAGTTTGAATGTGACGTGACTAGGTGCGATGTGCCTACCATGTGAATGCAGCTTTATTAATTTATTTTTCAATTACAGTTAAAATCCAATATTAATTTATTAGTTTAAACTAGTTTCAGGAGCATAGCATAGTGGTTAGACAATTATATAATTTATGAAGTGGTTCCCCAATAATTTAAGTACCCACCTGGCACTGTACATATTTATTACAATATGACTGTATTCCCTATGCTGCACTTTACATCCCTATGACTATTTTGTAACTACTAATTTGTATTTCTTAATCTCTTTACCCTTTTTCACTCAGACCCCAAATCCTCCTATTCCCAATCTGGCAACACTCACTTTGTCCTTTGTATCTATGAGTCTGTTTCTATTTTGTTTTGCTTATTTTGTTTTTTAGATTTCACATTTATGTAAAATCATTTGCCATTTGTCTTTCTCTGCCTGGCATATTTCACTTAGTATAAAACCCTCTAGGTCCATCCATGCTATTGCAAATGGGAAGATTTCATTCTTTTTTATGGCCAAGTAATATTACATTATTTACGTGTATCACAGATTTCTAATCTACTTGTCTATTGATAGGCATTTAGATTGCTCCTATATCTTGTAAATAATGCTGCAAAATACCATAAGTTGTGTATATCTTTTCAAATTAGTGTTTTAGATATCTTCAGATATATACCCAAAAGTAGAATTGCTGGGTCTTAGGTATTTCTATCTTTTAATCCTCACCTAAGGATATGTTTATTGATGAGAGACAGAGAGAGAGAGAGACACCAGTGTGAGAGAGAAACATGGATTCTCGTTTTCCATGTATGACCTGACTATTGACTGAACCTGCAACCTAAGTATGTGCCCTGACCAGAGATTGAGCCCGCAAGCTTTTGATTTATGGGACAACACTCTAACCAACTGAACCACCTGGCCAGAGCATATTATACTGAGAGGTTTTTTTATAAATGGAACTGAATTTTGTCAAAGCTTTTTCTGCATTTATTAATATTATCATGCGACCTTTTCCCCTTTATTTTGTCTATGCCGTATGTCATATTAATAGAATTAAAGATATTGAATCAAGTTTGCATTAAAGAAATAAATCTCAATTATGGTATATGATCTTTTTAATGTGTTGTGGAATTCAGTTTGCTAATATTTTGTTGAAAAATTTTGCATCTATTTTCTTCAGTGATATTGGCCTAAGTTTATTTTTAAATATAGTTTTAAAAAATATATATATTAAAAAATATAGTGTCTTTATCTGGTTTTGGAATCAGGATAATGCTGGCCTCATAAAATGAGCTTGGGATTCTCCCCCCTCCCCCTTAAAATTTTTGGTATAGTTTAAGAAATATAGGTGTTAATTTTTCTATGAATGTTTGGTAAAATTCACTTGTGAAGCCATCTGGCTCAGGACTTTTGTTTCTTGAGAGTTTTTTTGATTAATGCTTCAACTTTGTTTGTAACTGCCAGTCTGTTTAGATTTTCTTTTTTTTAAATTTATTCTTGAAAGATTGTATGTTTCTGGGAATTTATTCATTTAATTCAGACTGTCCCATTTGTTGTCATATAATTGTACTATTTTCTTATAAATCTTTGTATTTCTTTTGTGTCAGTTGTTATTTCTCCTCTTTCATTTCTGATTTTATTTATTTGAGTTCTCTGTGTTTTCTTCATGGTGAGTATGGTTAAAGGTTTATCAGTCTCATTATCTTTTCAAATAACCAGTTTTTGGTTTTTATTAATCTTTCACATTTTTAAGCCTTATATTTATTTCTGCTCTCAACTTAATATTTCCTTCCTTCTACTCACTTTGGTTTTGTTTGATGCTCCTTTTCTAGTTCCTTTAGGTATAATGTTAGATTGATTATTGAGATGTTTCTTCCTTCTTGAGATAGACCTGCATTACTATGAATTTATTTCTTAGGATTCTTGCTGTGTCTCATAGATTTTGAGTTGTTATGTTTTTATCTTTATTTGTCTTAAGGTATCTTCTAATTTCTTCCTTGATCTCATTTTTAACCCATTCATTGTTTATAAATGTTATTCAGTCTTCATGCTTTTTTTCCTTGTAACTGATTTCTAGTTTCATACCATTGTGGCCAGAAAAGATGCTTGATATGATTTCAATCTTCTTATATTTATTGAGACTTATTTTGTGGCCTAACATATGGTCCATCATGGAAAATGTTCCATATATACTTGAAAAGAATGTATATTCTCAAAGAAAACAGTACTGGCACAAGATGGTATAGGACTGAATGGAAGTCACAATAACCTCCTCCCAGGACCAATCTGGAATGATGACTAAATTGTGGAGAAATCACATGAAACAAATAACTAAACAATAGAAAGAGAGAAGCCTTATAACCTCAGAAAAACTGAAGAATCAACTTTGGCACAACCTGATTGCACCTGTACACATACAAAATGTGGTGGGAAGAGTGACCCTCCATCAACCAGCTGAAGGGAAGGGCCCACTGAAGAATGACCCAACAACAATCAAAACCCAATTACATCCAGAGAGTCAACATAAATGGCATAAAGGCCATCCCAAGAGCATCAAGCTCAGGAGATCAAGGAGACTGCAACAGTGAATTTCATAGGTCTCATACCATGGAAGTTCACACCACAAAGTCAGGGTGTCTAAACAGATCAATTTAAGAAGCAGAGGCTATAAAGAGTCTCACAAACAATGGAAAGACAAAGAACCCCCAATTGAAAAGAAAGGAGGAATACTCGGAAAGAGTGCTAAATGAAATAAAGGCAAGTCCACTATCAGATATTGAGTACAAAACAATGGTTATAAGGAAGCTCAATGAGTTCACAGAGAATTACCAAAAACTACAAAGAAACTATGATAAACTCAGTGCTAACTATATTAACATGAAAAAGGAAATAGAAACTATCAACAATAGCCAAGAGGAAATGAATATAATTTATGAACTGAAGAACACAGTAGAAGGAATCAAAAGCAGGCTAGATGAAGTAGAGGATTGGATCAGCGATCTGGGGGACAAGTAGAAAAAACTCCCAGAAAGAGGAAGAAAAGGAAAAGAGGCTGAGAAAGAATGAAGAGGGGGTTAAGGGAAATGCAGGACAATATGAAACATAATAATATCATATAATAGGAATACCAGAAGGAGAATATCATATAATAGGGATATCCCTCAAACTCAAGGGGTGGAAAACCTGCTTAAAAAAGTATCGATAGAAAACTTCCCTAATTTGATGAGAGAAAAAGTCACACAAATCCAGGAATCACGGAGAGTCCAATCAGGAAGAACCCAAAGAGGCCTACCCCAAGACACATCATAATTAAAATGACAAAATTTCAAGACAGAGAATCTTAAAGGTAGCAAGTGAGAAACATCTAGTAATATACAAGGGAGTTCTGATAAGGCTAGCAGCTGATTTCTCAACAGAAACACTACAAGCCAGAAGGGACTGGCAAGAAGTATTCCAAGTAATAAAAACCAATGGCCTGCAACTGAGACTACTCTATCTGGCAAGACCCTCGATTAAAAAGGAAGGTCAAATAAGGAGTTTCCCAAATAAAAGAAGGCTAAAAGGATACACTTCCACCAAACCAGCACTGCAAGATATGTTAAAGGGTCTGCTTTAAGAAAATGAAGGAAAAAAGTGAGAGAGAGAGGAACACAGGTAAAATGGAGGTAAAATGTCAAAAAATAAGTACCTATCAATAATAACCTTAAATGTAAATAGATTAAATGCTCCAATCAAAAAAAGAGCAGCTGAATAGATAAGAAAACATGATCTACCCATATGCTGCCTACAAGACACCCACCACCTTAGAAAATAAGAACTACAAAGATTGAAAATGAAGGGTTGGAAAAAATATTCCAAGCAAGTGGACATGGTAAAAAAAAAAAAGCCAGGATAGCCATACTTATATAAGACAAAATAGACTTCAAAACAAAGGCCATAAAGAGACACAAAAGGATACTTCATTATACTCAAGGGAAGAATCCATCAAGAAGACATAAATATTGTAAACATATATGCACCTAACATAGGAGCAACCAAATATATAAGAAAAATCTTGGAGGAATTCAAGAAAGATACAGACAGTAACACAATTATAGTAGGGAATTCTAACACCCCACTGTCAACCATAGATATATCTTTCAAACAATATATCAACAAAGATATTGTGGAACTCAACAGCACATTAGATCAAATGGACTTAACTGATATATGTATCCTCTCACCCCAAAGAAGCAAACATTCCTTTCAAATGCACATGGAGTATTTTCAAAGGTACATCACATGATAGGACACAAAACAAGCCTCAAGAAATTTAAGAAAATTGAAATCATATCAATTTTCTTGGACCATAAGGGTTTGAAACTAGAAACCAGCCTCAAGAAAAAACTAAAAAATCTCAAACTCATAGAGACTGAATAGCATGCTATTAAACAATGAATGAGATAATAATGCCATCAAGAAAGAAATAAAAAAAGTTTCTGGAAACAAATGAAAATGAACACACAACAGTCCAAAACCTATGGAACAAAGGCAATCTTGACAGGGAAGTTCATAGCAACACAGGCCTACCTAAAAAAGATAGAAAAATTCCAAGTAAACAACCTAACCCCACACCTACGAGAACTGAAGGAACAACAACAAAGACAGTCCAGAGCAAGTAGGAAAAAGGAAATAACCAAGATCAGAGCAGAACTGAACAACATAGAGACTAAAAGAACAATCCAAAGGATCAATAAATCCAGGAGCTAGTTCTTTGAAAAGATAAACAAAATCAACAAGATTTATCAAGAAAAAAGGAGAGAGAACCCAAATAAACACAATCAGAAATGAAAGAGGAGAGATTACAACTGACACCACAGAGATACAAAGGACTGTAAGAAATTACTACAAAGAACTATATGCCAAGAAATTTGAAAACCTGGGAGAAATGGACACATTCCTAGAAAAATATAATCTTCCAAAACTCAATGAAGAAGAAGCAGAAAGCCTGAACAGACCAATAACAGCTGGTGAAATTGAAGCAGTAATCAAAAATCACCAGGCACACAAAATCCCTGGACCAGATGGTTTCACAGGAGAATTTTACAAAACATTTAAGGAAAGGCTAACTCCAATCCTTCTCAGACTAATCCAAAAAATCCAAGAAGAGGGAAGACTCCCAAATTTTTTTATGAAGTCAGCATCATCCCAATTCCAAAACCAGATATAAACACAACAAAAAAGAAAAACTACAGGCCAACATCACTGATGAATATAGATAATAAAATCCTCAACAAAATATTGGCGAACCACATCCAACAATATATTAAATAGATCATACACCATGATCAAGTGGGATTCATCCCAGTGATGCAAGGATGCTACCATATTCACAAATCAATAAATGTAATACAGGCACATAAAGAAAAAGAAAGACAAAAATCACATGATTATATCAATAGATGCAGAAGAAGCATTTGATAGGGTAAAGCACCCATTTATAATAAAAACACTCAGCAAAGTGGGAATAGAGGGAGCATTCCTCAACATAATAAAGGCCATATATGAGAAACCTATATCCAACATTGTACTGAACAGGAAAAAAGTAAAACATTCTCAGGAAGATCAGGATGTCTGTTTCACCACTTATATTCAGTATAGGTTGGAAGTCCTAGCCTCAGTGATCAAACAAGAAATAGAAATAAAAGGGTTCCAGATTGGAAAGGGGGAAGTTAAACTGTCATTGTTTGCAGATGTTATGATTGTGTACTTTGAAAAATTCTATACATTCCACCAAAAAATTACACAACCTAACAAGTGAATTTGGCAAAGCAGAGGGATACAAAGTCAATATTCAGAAATTGATGGTGGTTTTGTTTACAAACAATGAAATATTAGAAACAGAAATCAGGAAAAAATCTTATTTGATATAGCAACAATAAAAATAAAGTACCTAGGAATAAACTTAACCAAGGAGGCAAAAGACCTATACTCAGAAAACTACACAACACTGAAGAAGGAAATTAAGAAAGACAGAAATAAATGGAAGCATATAGCATGTTCATGAATTGAATAAATTTACATTATTAAAATGTTCATACTACCCAAAACAATTTATAGATTCAATGCAATCCCTATTAAAATACCCATAACATATTTCATAGACATAGAACAAACATTAAAAAAATTTACATGGAACCATAAACGACCCTGAATAACAGCAGCAATTTAGAGAAAGAAGAACAGAGTAGGAGGGATCACAATATCTGATATCAAACTGTATTACAAGTCCACTGTAATCAGTATAGCCTGGTATTAGCATAAGAACAGACACATAGACCAATGAAACAGAATAGAGAGCCCAGAAATAAGCCCAAGTTTCTCTGGTCAATTAATATTTAACAAAGGAGGCAGACGCATAAAATGGAGTAAAAATAGCCTCTTCAACAAATGGTGTTGGGAGAGCTGGACCGATACATGCAAAAAAATGAAATTTGATCACCAACTTATACCATAACCAAAAGTAGACTCAAGATGGATAAAACACTTAAACATAAGTCATGACACCATAGAAGTCCTAAAGAAGAATATAGGTAGGAAAATTTCATATATTCCACACAGCCATATTTTCACCAATAAATCCCCTAGAACAAGGGGAATAAAGAAAAGAATAAACCAATGGGACTTCATCAAAATAAAAAGCTTCTGCATGGCTAGAGAAAATAGCAGCAAAATGAAAAGGGACCCAACCATAAGGGAATGATACTTCAGATAAGGGTTTGATCTCCAAAATATATAAAGAACTCACACTACTCCACTACAAGAAGACAAACAGCCCAATTAAAAAATGTGTAAAGGACCTGAATAGACACTTCTCCAAGGAGGACATACAGAGGGCACAGAGACATATGAAAGGATGCTGAGCATCACTAGCCATTAGAGAGATGCAAATTAAAGCCATAATGAGATATCATTTCACACGAGTGAGAATGTCCATTATAAACCAATCAACAAACAACAAGTGCTGGTGAGGTTGTGGAGAAAATGGAACTGTAGTACACTGTTGTTGGGGATGCAGACTGGTGCAGCCACTGTGAAAAACAGTACAGAATTTCCTCAGAAAACTAAAAGTGGAAATGCCTTTTGACTTGGCAATTCCATTGCTGGGATTAAACCCTAAGAATCCTGAGATACCAAATCAAAAGAACCTATGCACTCCAATGTTCATAGCAGCACAATTTATAATAGCCAAGTACCTGGAAGCAACCTAAGTGCCCATCAGTAAATGAGTGGATCAAAAACTTGTGGTACATTTACGCAATGGTATACTGTGCTGAAGAAAGAAGAAAGGAGCTTGTACCTTTTGTGACAGCATGGATAGAACTGGAGAGCATTATGCTAAGTGAAATAAGCCATGCAGTGAAAAACAAATACCATACAGTCTTACCTATAAATTGAACCTAATCAACAAAACAAAGAAGCAAGTAAAGTAGAACCACAGACATTGAAATAAAGAACAAACTGACAGTAACCAGAGGCGAGGAGCAGAGAGATAATGGAGGAAATTGGGGAAGGGCCATCAAAGAACATATTTAAAGGACACATATTCAAAACCAAAGAGGGTAGGTATGAGGGTGAAAGGTGGGGATGGTTGGGGTGGGGGATTCTGTTTGGGAATAATGGAGACAACGGTAATTGAACAATAATAAAAATGCAAAAAAATGTGTATTCTGAAGTTTGGGGGTTAAATGCTATAAAAATATCAATTAAATTTTTTGGCTCTATTGTTTCACTTAAGGCTGCTGTTTGCTAGTTGATTTTCTGTCTGGAAGATCTAATCATTGATGTCAATGGTTGTTAAAGTCCCCTACTACAAATGTATTGCTCTCAATTTCTCCCTTTCCATCCATGAAGATTTGCTTTATATATTGAGGTGTTCTTGTGTTCGGTTCATAAATTTTTACAGGGGTTATATCCTCTTGTTGGATTGATTCCTTTTTCATTATGTAATGTCCTTTTTATCTCTTATTATGGTGTGTTTTAAAATTTTTTGTCTGATATATGTGTTGCTACCATTGCTTTTTATTTGTTTGAATTTGCATAAAATATCTTTTTTCTTCTGTTTACTTTCAGTCTGTATGTGTCTTTCAATCTGAAGGCAGTCTCTGGTAGACAGCGTATGTACAAGTCTTGTTTTTTTAATCTATTAAGCCACCCCAAATCTTTTAATTGGAACATTTAATCTAATTACATTGAAAATGATCATTGAGCCCTGACCCATGGCTCAGTGGATTTAGCACCAGGCCTGAGATCCAAAGAATTGCCAGTTTGATTCCTAGTAAAGGGCACATGCCTGGGTTGTGGGCCAGGTCGCCAGTAGGGAGGCATGCAAGAGGCAACAACACAGTGATGTTTCTCTCCCTCTCTTTCTCCCTCCCTTCTTATCTCCAAAAATAAATATATTATTAAAAAAAGAAATGATTATTGATATATATGTATATATTTTTATTTCATTTTTTATATTCATGATCCTTTTTTCCTTTTCTTCTTAAAAAAGTTCCTTTCACATTTCTTGTAATATTGGTTTGATGGTAAAGAGCTCCTTTAGCTTTGTTTTCTTTTTTTTTGTCTGAGAACCTCTTTATCTCTCCTCAATTTTAAATGATAGTCTTCATGGTTAGAGTAGTCTCCTTTGTAGGTCCTTGCTTTCTATCACTTTAAATATTTTATGGCAATCTTTTCTGGCCTGCCAAGTTTCTGTTACAAAATCTGTTGACAGTCTATGGTGCTCCCTTGTAAGTAACTAAATGTATTCCTCTTACTGCTTTTAAGATTTTCTCTTTGTCTTTAAACTTTGCCATTTTAATTATTATGTGTCTTGGTGTGGACCTCCTTGGTTTTACCGTGTTTGGGACTCTCTTTGTTTCCTGGACTAGTATGTCTTTTAATTTTTTCAAATTCTTCTATCTGTTTTGTTTATTTGTTAAATTTTAATTTTTATTAAACTTATTGAAATGACATTGGTTAGTAAAATTATATAGGTTTCAAGTGTACAATTCTATAATACATCATGTGTATATTGTATAGTGTGTTAACTACCCCAAATCAAATCTCCTTCCATCACCACTTTCCCCCTTTACTTTCTTTTACCTCCACCAATCCCCCTTTTCCCTCTGGTGACCACCATACTATTGTCTATGTCTATAAATTTTTTGTTTGCTTGTTTTTCTTCTTTCTTTTTTTGCTTAATCCTTTCACCCAGCCTCCCAACCTCCCTCACCTCTGACAGGAGTCATTCTGCTCTATCTATGAGTTTGTTTCTATTTTTCATTTATCTTGTTTATTAGATTTCACATATAAGTAAATTATATGGTATTCGTCTTTCTCTGACTGGCTTATTTTTATTTAGCATAATACCCACCAGATCCATTCTTATTTATTACAGCTGAGTAGTATTCCACTGTGTAAATGTATCACAACTTCTTTATCCACTCATCTACTGATGAACACCTGGGCTCCTTCAAAATCTTGGCTATTGTAAATAGTGCTACAGTAAACATAGGGATATCTGTACTTCCATGTTTATTGCAAATATATCATATAGTTGTAAAAAATAAGAAAATCCTGTCACTTGCAGCCATATGAATGAACTTAGAGGACAGTATGTTAATAGGAAAAAGCCATACACAGAAAGAGAACTACTATATGATCTCATTTATATATGGAACCTAATAAAGTTGAGCCCTGGCCAGTGTGGCTCAGTTGGATGGAGTGCTGTCCTATAACTGAAAGGTTGTCGTTTAGATTACTGGTCAGAGCACATACCTGGATTTCAAGTTTGATCCCCGGTCTGGGTGCATATGGGAGGCAACTGATGGATGTTTCTCTTTCTCTCTTCCTCTCTTTCTAAAAGCAGTGAAAAAAAAATTAAACTCATAGAAACAGAGAGTAGAATGGTGGTTACAGGGCCTGGGGGAAATACAGACATGTTGGTCAAAGGGTATAAAATTTTAATTATGAGAAAAATAAATTCTGATGATTTAATTAAAGGATAGTGACTACAGTTAATGACACTGTATTCTATACTTGAAATTGGCTAAGAAAGTAGATCTTAAATGTTTTCTTCTCACATACAAAAAGCTAACTATGTGTGGTGATGCATGAGTTTACTAACTTGATTGTGGTAATCATTTTACAATGTATACGTACATTAAGTCATCACATCATACAAATAAAATAAGTTTTACTTGTCACTTATACCTCAGTAAAGCTGGGAAGAAAATAATAAATGGCAGTGGCTGTGGTGCAGGTTCAAGTGTTTCAGATTAGCAACAGCAGGCACTGGCAGCAGCGTAACTACATGATGTGTGCAGACAGTGATGTGGGGTAAGCGATCCTTTCTGAGGCTGATGGCTTGTGGTGATGCCATTAAGGTACCAGAAAGTGATGTGAAAATAAGGCTGAGTGGCTTTCTGTGTCTTTTTCAATTTGTTCAAGCAGTACGGTGACCTGTCTGAAGAATATAAAAAAACTGAGGAAATGAAAAATCTCAGAAGAATTTGATGGTAACAAGTGATCCATTTGGACAGGTCCTTGTATGTATGATAGCAGATGACCAAGGACTTAGAGGGTAGGTTGATGAGGAGCTGGGGTTGGGAGGAGTCTATCAGAGTGACCTTGAAGAGGGTCCCAAAGTGTACTAAGTTGGGATTTGGTTAGTTGAGAAATGGATTTTTAAAACACTCATTGTTTAGGAAGAATATGATGCCAATTGGAAGAATAGAAAATAATGAAGGTAAATAAGAAATGTTGAGATGTAACTGAGCACTATGTCAGGAGGGTCATTACCATATTTTCTATAGAATAGTTCTGGGAAATATAAAGATTAGATACCAAGATGTTGGATCCATTGGACAAACCCCATATAGAGGTTGTTTCTTTGGTATTTGAGTCTTTTTTTTTTTTTTGTTCTGTGGTCTGAGGTAAGCTAGTGGCCTACCCTTTCTTCATGATACTTACATGGAACTCACTATAAATTAGTTAATATTAATTTTAGTATATTGGTTATTTTGATTCTCATGTTAAAAGTTACATTGTGGGAGGGGAGTGATTAAGCCAATCTGTTAGGGCTCATGTAGAATGAATATTGGAAAGCTTTCCTAATATTGATATGCAGATTTGGCACTGACTCCTTTCCTTAGTGGGTATGTCACATGTCATGCATCACAAATGAGATGAGAGATGTGGGGCTCCATGGTCCAGGGAGTGTTCACTCTCAGACGTGGTGATGTTTCACAGCTCATGTGTGTCTCCTTAGGTAGATGTATGGATTATAGTCCAGGTGTAAATAAGAACCCTTACAAAATAGACATGTGGTTTAATCTAAGCAAAGAATTTTGGCTTAAAGATAAACTAGTTATGCTGGGAACTGCAAGGAAATCACAAAGCTGACCCTCCTAGTCATAATTTTAACTCTTTATCAATCACATCACAAAACAGTCACACAGCCTGAAACCATCAAGAAGAGTTTGAAAAATAAACTATTAATCTACAGTTGTTAATGACCGATCTCATTCAAAGTGCATATTATGCCAAATAATAATAGAGGACAGTAGTATATGTATATATTATAAATAAATAAATGTACATGGATTGGGGGATCCATGTACATTTTTTCCTAAGGGGATAAATACTCATTGTATGTGGCTAAAAAGTTTGGAGACTGCTGCTCTTGATTTTTTCTGTAACATGCCTTTCAATCTTCCAACACCTATTTAAAGATATTAAGATACTTAGATTACAACTCTCAGTTCTATTGGAGAAAGTTACACGTTATGAAGCCTTGACTACAATGAGGCTGGGGTGATTATTGCTCCTCTGAGCTTCCAGGCACTGAATCAATTACAGTTTACTCCTCTCACTACTTACACTGTTCAGCTCTGTGTTTCTGGTCTTCCCAAGAGGCTCCCTTGCCAGCAACAGCCCTCTCTTTTTTGCTATCGTTAGGGAGACTATAATTTTCAGCCTACAAAGCAGGACCAGGTATGTAATGGTGGAACTTTTAAAGTGGCTGGTGTTTTGCGTGATGAATGCTAGGCAAGTAAAAGCTCAAAATTACTCAGTTAATTGGGACAAAGACTCTTTCCAAGTGTTACTGTAAGTGAAGGGATAGGGTATCTGTGTTGCCTTTGTTAAACACCACATGCGCGCAAACTTCAGCGTGAAGAACTGGGAGTAATTGCCCAGTTCTTCAGAGCTTGTGTTCAGTCGTAATATGACTCACAATATGCAAATGAGGAAGTAATCATGTCTGCATTTTAAAAGAAGCTGTGTCTGAGATCGAGACAAATTTGGCATGTTTTACGTCCTATGTTTCTAATTATTTGATTAGAGTTGATTACTCTTCAGTTCCACTAGGAAATGTAATTGGGTAGGCATCTGTAATTTGGTTTTGTGTGTTTGTTTTCGTACATGCGTTTTTATGTAGATGTTCGTGTGTTTTCAGTTTTCCTCCCAATACTTACTTGAGTAAGCAGATGCTAAGAGAAGATAACTTCTAGCCTACCATGACAGCTCAGCGTATGGATGTAAGTGGTTCCTATAACTAGGATTTCTCTCAATTCTCAACTGATTAATTGTAGTCCTTTCAATAGATTTTTGGTTGCTTATTTCATAACCAGTCTTCCACATCCATTTTTAAATCATTTTTTGCTTTTGGAGTGGATTAGGAAAAATATGACTTTAAAATATTTTTCCCAGAATTATTGAATTCAGTTCAAGTTTTTGTTGTTAAACAAATTTTGTATAACTTAATAAATTCTCCAATAAAAATATAATAAATTATACCAGATACTAATAAGCCTGAGGTATATCTCTGAAAGCACTCAGAATCCATAGTTCAAAATGAAATGTCCATTGTAATTTAATAAGGACTTTTATCTTATTACCAAAAGATTGTAGTTTTCATCTTATTTGTTATGAATTGTATTATAAGGTCACTAAATAGGTTTTCTCTTCTTTTTTACAAGTGGAAATTAGCTCGATTAACAAATGTCAATTGTAGTTCAGATTGACCAGACAGGCCACATTTGGATAGATCAAACAATATTGATTTTTCTAGAGGTTACAGAAAGGTCATGGAAGCAACATTATCCAATGACACATGGAGGTACAGTATAAATTTCCAGGTCACCTGTAAAGGACCTACCAAGCAGGTACCCTATTGTGGATGAGAAGTTTGAGTGACTGTTGGTTACATCAAAATTTCTGGAAGCTCAGTGCTTTTCTTCTGTGAGCAGCCTTTTATACTCGATTCTAAACCAGTGCCGTATATACAGTTTGGCTGTGAACTGTGAATGCTCATCTCGGTTAGGTGTAGCTCATTCAGGATAGTGTTCAAAAGTATACAAAAGATGTCCTACGTGTTTTTCAATAAAGCACAGAGGTTTGAACACAGCACTCATTTTTTACGTTAGGCTACCTGGACCCTTACAACCTGGGCTTCTGGGTTTCCTGAACTAAGAGCTTCAGAACAAAGATGGGGGTCAGTTTACCCAAACAACTCCAGACTCAGGCTAACAGGTCATAGGGACAAGTAGTAGGGTAATCCACACATGTCCACCATAAATAAACCAACAGGAAAATCTAAACTACTTCTAATCACCCCACCAAGAAATATCCACAACTTACATTTTGGGAGATATTTTCCAAGGGATTTCCAAAACAAAATCATACTAGGATATTGTTTAATAATTTGCTTTTTCCTTAATAAAATATTATAGATATCTTTTCACATTAATAAATGTTGATCTACAATTATATAATTATTATAATGGCTGCATAATACTGTATGATATGGTTTCATACTACAATACCATTTAGCCAATCAGTGGCATTCATTGGCACTTATATTTTTATTCTTCTGTTGTTTAAAAACTGCTAAGTTGAATTTCCTTGTATTATACTTTTTAGATAGATATGTTGTTATGTTCATTTTTTCTTTCTCCTAGTAAATTCTCTTATACATATATATAAATACAGTTTATGAAATAATGACATTGTTAGATGCTTCATGAAGGATTAATATTTAACTCTGGGTCTTCTGCTAAGCAAATAATTATTAGAACTTGTCTAAGAGTAGGGGTAGTCATAGAGTAAATGAATTTAACCAAGAAAAATGATGATTAATGCAGAGAGTATTTTTTAGGTCAATTTGTTGAGGTATAATTTATATGCAGTAAAACTTACCCTTTTTAGGAATATGGCTTGATAAGTACACATAGGTAACCTCTTTATTTAACCTTTCCCTCACCCCAAATGTCCCTTTGTGCCTTTTTTAGGCATTCCTCTCCTCTAACTCCTCTAACCCTAGCAATTACTAATCTAATTTTCTGTTACATAGATTTGCCTTTCCTGCACTGCCATACAAATGGAATCATGAAGTGTGTAGCCTTTGAGTCTGGCTTCTCTTCTGTAGCAGGATACACTCAATATTCATCTACATCATTGCATGTATCAGTAGTTTGCTCCTTCTTATTTCACTCACCAGTTGATGGACATTGATTGAGTTGTTTCCAGTTTTTGGTGATTATAAATACAGCTGTTAAAAACACTTGCATACAATTTTTATGTGGACATATATTTTTCTTTTGGGAATTAATTTAGGAGAAAGATTGCTGGATTTTATGGTAAATGTATTTTTAACTTTATAAGGAACTGCCAAACTTTTCCACATAGGCTGCACCTTTCTACATAACCACTAACAGTGTTTGAGAGTCCCAGTTGCTGTGTGTGTTCTCACCTGCACTTAGCATTGTCAGTTTTTAATCTGTCCTTTATTTTTACATTTTAGATAATTCTAGTAGGTGTGTAATGGTATTTCCTTGTGGTTTAAATTTTCATTTCCACCGTGGATAAATTTGTTGAGCACCTTCTCATGTACATTTTTGTCTCCCCTCTATATATTTTTTGTAAAATGTCTCTTCAAATTCCTTCAAATTTTTAAAAATTGCATTTTTTATTATTGAGTTCTGAGAGTTATTTATATGTATTGAGATACAAGTCATTTTAAATACAGCTTCTTTTTGAAAAGGCTATCAGAGAGCTACACTTTGCGAATGGTGTAATAATACCTCCCCAAATCTTCTTATCCATAAAAGCAACAAGTCACCAGTGACAATGGCAAAAATCAACTTTTTTAGAATTCCAAAAATTAACCAAAGACTTGCAACAATTGGAGGGTCACTTATTCAAGAAAAATGACAGTCTCTGTAAGAACAGCAAGCACCGTGGCATTTTAACTTACTCTGCTCCCATCTGCAGGGAATTGTCGGTATTTAATGTGTCTGGCAGCTTTTGTCACACACTGGAGAAGACACTTCACAGGGGTTGTTTCTTTCTGACTTAACTTAGAGTTCACTTAGAGGAAAAAGCCCTTTCCCTGGGATGTTTGTCAAAAATAGAATAATCAGCAGCACTTGTTTAAGGAGCAGCTGCCTGGGATAATAATACCAATCAGGGCCAACAGAGGCTGGCCAAAAACTTAATGGTAAATCAGTATGGGGAATGAGATGTACAGAGGGGCCTTGGGAGAGCTTTCACATATTTCTGAAGTTGGAGCAGGCTATGTGCATGTGCTGGGCTTTGTTGTAACCAGGGAAGACCTGGGAACATCCTGATTTCTCCCCTTTGGTTGACCGTGAGGCTCCGCCCTAACAGGAAGGGAAGGCTGGGGCAAACATTCAAACTTCTAGCATTGAAAGCATGGTCCACACACACACAGAGCCTTCAGCAAAGGTGTGGTGACACTGGCTCAAGGCATTCAAGGACATTTCTGTTTAGTCCTTAGCTGACCACCAACTAAGCTAAACAAGCAGAGGCTTCAGTGGCTACACATGATGAAGGATGCAAACTTTACAGAATTTACAATCCAGAAAAATCGCTAAACAAACAGTAGAAGCAACAATAAACAGCAAGAACAAAATGCCCTGGCAAGGGTAAGGGGAATCTTATTTTCAGAGCTTCCACATTATATTATTTGAAACGTCCAGTTTCCAACAAAAAATGACAAGCCATACAAGAAAAAGGTAACTATGGCCCATTCATAGAAAAAAAAAACCAGTCAGTAGAAACTGTCCCTGAGGACAAGTTCAACACTATATATAAATGAACTAGACCTAAAAGAGATAAGCAAAATATTTGACCCCCCCAAAAGCAGAATATGAATTCTTCTCACGTGCACAAAGAACATTTTCAGATAGACCATATGTTAGGCCATAAAACATATCTCAGTAAGACCCAGAAGGCTTCACTCGTGAATTCTATGAATATTAAAAAAGAATACATACAAATCACAATCTCTTCCAAAAATATAAAAGAGAATTACTTCCTAACTCATTCTATGAGGCCAATTTGGGTATTTTTTATTCAGATACCCAAATCAGACAAAGATGTCATAAGCGAAGAGACCTACAGAGCAATATCCATTATGACTACACAGATGTAAAATTTTTAACAACATACTAGCAAACCAAATTCAATAACATATAAAAAGGATAATATACCATGACCAGGTAGGATTTATTCCAGGATTACAAAGCTGCTTAACATATAAAAATTATTCCAAGGAAACAATCAACAGAGTGAAGAGACAACCTATAGAATAGGAGAAAATATTATCAACCATATATGTGATAGGAAAAAACGCCTACAACTCAATGGCAAAAATATGTAAGAAACTCCCATAATGCAATAGAAAAAAACCCCCTAAATTTGTGAGGAACTCCTACAACTCTAGCAAACCACCCCCACAAATAACTTGGTCAAAAATGTGCAAAGGACTTAAATAGATATTTCTCCAAAGAAGACATACAAATGGCTGACAGGTAAATGGGAAGCTGCTCAACATCACTAATCATTAAGGAAATGCAAATCAAAACTACAGTGAGATATCACATTTTTTAGGGTGTCTATTTTAAAAAAGATGTTGGCAAGGTTGTGGAGAAACTGGAACACATCTACGCTGATGATGGAGTATAAAATGGTACAGCCTTTAAAGTAAACAGTATGAAGGTTCGATAAAAAATTAAAAATATAGCTGCCATATGATTTAACAACCCCACCTCTGGGAATATATATTCAAAGCAATTGAAATTAGGATTTCAAAGAGATATCTGAAGTCCCATGTTCATTCACGGTAACTAAGATATGGAAACAACACCATGTCCACTCTCAGATGAATGGATATCAGAAATATGTTCCATACATGCAACGGAATATTATTCAGTCTTAAAATAGAATGATTACCATTTGCAACAATATGGATGGACCTGGAACATGTTATGTTAAGTCAAATACGTCAGTCATGGAAGGCCAAATACTGAACATAAGCAGTATCTAAATACTCAAGCTTATAGAAGCACAATAGTGTTTTTCAAAGGGTGGGGGAGGAAGAAGCAGGGTCGTTCAATGAGTATAAACTTATACTAGATAAGTTCTAGAGATTTGCTGTATAACATAGTTAATAATATGTTGTATATTTAAAAATTTGCAAAGAGGGTACATTTCGTGTTGTGTTCTTACCGCAGACAACTCACTTCAAAATCCACCCTCCAAAAACAAACAAGAAAGGGACTTAAGAAGGCATTTGTACATGATTCATAAGTTTATTACCTTGATTGTGGTGACAGTATCACTGGCATATGCATATGTCCAACTCATCCAATTGTATACATGAAATATATGTAGTATTTTATCAATTATATCTCAGTAGAGTTGTAAAGAAACTCAATCAATGTCATATAATAGTAGAATAAAGAACAAAAACCACCTATCATCTCAGTAGGCACAGAAAACACATTAACTAAATCCAACACTCTTTCATGATAAAAATATCAACAAAATAAAAATAAAAAAGAATTTCTTTAGCCTCATAAAGGGAAAATATGAAAAATGCACAGATAATATTATAGTCAATGATGAAAAACTGAAAGATTTCCCCCTACCTAAGATAAGGAGCAATTCACTAATTTCTACTTTTACTACTTTATTCCACATTGTACTGGAGTTTCTAGTCAAGATAATTAGGCAAGTAAAAGTAATAAAAGACATGCAAACTAGAAAGAAAGAAGTAAAACTGTGCAGATGACATAATTTGTATGTAAAAAATTTTGAGGAACACACACATGCACTTAATTTAGCACTGATAGTTCAGCAAGGTTTCAGGATATAAGAATGATATACGTAAATGGATTGTATTTCTACATACTCACTAGAAATGAACAGCCAAAAATGAAGTTGAGAAAGCAATTTCATTTATAATAGCATCAAAAAGAATAAAATACTCAGTAACACATTTAACAAAATAAGTGTAAACTTATACACACAAAACCATAAAACATCATGGAAAGAAAATAAAGAAGACCTAAATAAAAAATGGCATTTTAAGTTCATGGATTGAAAGACAATATTGTTAGGATGCAAATACTCTTCAAACTGACCTACAGATTCAATGCAATCCCTATTAAAAATCCAGCTGTCTTTTATAAAAATTGCTAGCCTCATCTGAAAGTTAAAAGGAAATGCAAAAAATGCAGAGTAGTTAAAATAACTTGAAAAAGATGAACAACTTTGGAGGACTCTTACTTCTCTACTTAAAAACTTGCAGCAAACCTACAGTATTCAAGGTAGTATTGATACTGGCATAATAATATACAGGGTCTGGCAAAAGTTAATACCTGCTTGAGTATGGTTGGTAATGGTAATAATATGGATATAATTTATAGTTTTAATTGGAATATTTCACCTTAAATGTCATATGGTGTGCTCTGGAGTGATATTGTTATGTTACAGAATTATATGCTTATGATTTTGTAATAAAAAGGGCTTTATTTGTTTTGGGCCCCCTATATGTGATACTGGAATATGGTTGAGAGTCCAGAATTTAATGCTTACATGTATGATGAATTGAACTTTTACAACTGTGCCAAGACAATTCAATGAGTAAAGACAGTTTCAATGTATGATGCTAGAACAACTGGGTATTCAGAAGCAAACAATAAGTTTAGACCTGTAACAACCATAGCCAAAATTAACTGAAAATAAATCCTAGCCATTTATGTCAGAGCTAAAAGTATAAAACTTAGAATAAAGGATGGTCATCTTCATGCCCCTGAGTTAGGCAATAACAAATAATGAATGAAAAAATAGATTGAACATCAAAATGGAAAACTTTGACATTATGATGAAAGGCAAAAGACAACCCACAGAACATAGTAAGGTATATGTAAATCATTTATCTGATTAGGGAATTGTATCCAGAACATATAAAATATACTTATAACTCAAAAGTTAACAAGACAAAGAACCCAATTAAACCATGGGTAAAGATTTGAATAATAAACATTTCTCTAAAGATGGCATAAAAATGGCCAATAAGCACATGAGCTGATGCTCAACTTCATTAGTCATTGGGGATATGCATATCAAAACCACAAGGAGAAACCACTTCATATCCACTAGGATAGCTGTAACAATACCAACAATAATAACAATGAAAGGAAAAAAATAAATAGGAATAACAGGTGTTGCCTAGGGTGAGGAGGAACTGGAATCTTCCTTATTAGTGGGATTGTAAAACTGTGTGCCCACTTTGGAAAAGTTTGGTAGTTTCTCAAAATGTTAAACATGAAGTTACTATCTGAATCAGCAACTCCACTCCTGACCAAAATAAATGAAAACATAGCCATGGAAAAATTGGTAACCACATTGTCCTAGCAGCATTATTCATAATAGCCAAAAAGTGTGCGCTACCTAAATGTCATCAACTGATGAATGGAGAAACAAGATGTGCTTTATCTATACAAAGAAATACTATCCAGCATCAAAAAGTAATGAAGTACTGAAACATCCTATCACATGGTTGAACTTTGAAAACATGCTAAGTGGAAGAAGTAAGTCATAAAAGACCACATATTGTACATTTCCATTTGTATGAAATGATAAGAGTGATAAGAAATGACAAGAAATTCATATAGACAGAAATTAGATTAGTATTTTCTAGAGGCTGGTGTGGGAGGAAATGGAAAATGGTTATTAATGAGTATAGATTTTTGAAGGGAGGTGATGAACATGTTCTAAAATTAGTGATCTTGAGGGAGAGAAGATGGCATCTAGGTAAGAAGGAGTAGATTCCACTCCCCCCTACACATGGGAGAGAAACCTGGGAGATCTATGGAGGAACAGAGCAGACAGCCAACGGTACCACAGCATATATGAAAATAGGAGATCAAAAATTGTAGCGGACATTGAGAAATCAGATGGTAAGGATAGTGCTTCAGGACAATAAGGGCTCAGCACAGGGAACAGGGAAGATGCACCCCCAGGCCCAAGGCCCACTGGGTCTGCCACAGAGCTCTTGGGAGGGAGCTGGGTTGGTGCTCCCTCCACGGCCAAGCAGGGTTTGAGCAGCACTGGGGAGAGAACTGGTTGCTTGAAATCACAGAGAGGGGAGTAAGGACTGTGTGGCAAACACACAGGGGCTGTGAGCACTCACGCATAGCCCTGGGAAGAGTGTGTGCCTGAGCCTGCATAACTGGACATGGCCTGGCTGGGTGCATGCTCCCACAGCCTGGGGAGAGAGAGCTTTGTGGAACACCCAGGGACCACACCTGTGGACACAAAGAGAGCAGGGTACCTCAGGAACAGGGTGCCTCAGGAGACCCAGAGCCTGCACCAGTAAACCCACCCCTCAGCCTGCTGCAGCCAGCAAGAACAGAAAAACTGGTTTGGCGAGTTGAAAACCAGCAGGGGGGGGGGTGCGTGTGTGTGTGTGTGTGTGTGTGTGTGTGTGTGTGTGTGTTAAAAGTAATTTTATATTTTTTATTATTTTTTATCTCTCGATTTTTATTCCTTCTCTTTCCTTCATTCATTCTTTCTTTCCTCTCTCTCTCTCTTTCTTTCGTTTTATTACTTCTTCCTTTCTTTCCAATTTTATCTCTTCTGCCTTCCTTAGTCTGCTATTTTTTAAAAAAATACCCACAAATGAGACAAAAACCCCCAGAACTGTGAAAAGACCAGAGTTGGACCCAAAGAGGGGGCATCCCAACAGCTGAGACAGAGACAAATTTCACTTTGCTATTACGGAGAACCTGCAAGATATTGCATATTTGTATTATTATTTTCATTATTCTTACATCTTTTATTTGAATAATATTTTTGTACTCCTGTTTAGTTTTTTTTTTTTTTTTTTGCTTGGCTGGTTATATTGTACTGTTGGACAGGTTTCCCCTGTTCTCTCATTCATAGTATATTGCTAATTTACTGTCCTTTACGTCACCCGTGTTCATTAGCACACTACTGAAGGTTCAGTACTCCCTATTCTTGGTATCTAAATCTCATAGATTCTGTCATATGATTGTTGCTCTAATATTATTGTAAATAATAGCTGTTCCATACTATTGCAAATACTACACAACACCCCGCCCAGATCTTAGCCCACTTCACAATTTCCTGAACTCTATTACTGTAGTGCTTAACTCTACTCTCTCACACACTACACCTATTTACTATCCTTTACTCTCACCTTACATCAGAATCTGACCTCCCATATCCTCATTGCTTTCTAGATCTAACTCACAATTCCTCCCTCCCCAAAAAGAGTCTTAACTTCTTTCCATCCTTTTTCAAAAGTGGCTAGTTGGGTGGAAGATCACGATTACCATTATACATAGCCAAAGGATCTACTATCTCTTTTCTACTGGCTGCTACTGTAAATATCATAGAATACTCTCCTGCTGTCATAAACCATTTTGCCTTCACCTCCAACTGATCACAAAAAAGATTAGGTGGAAGTGGTGAACACGAGGATACCTGAAGGAGACTGCACCACTGAATCTCACAGGTTTTCTACCACAGAAGTTCACACCATAAACCCAGGGAGTCAGAACAGATCAATTTAAGAAGCTGAGGCTAACAAGAAGAGTCTCATAAACAATGGGAAGACAAAAAAAAATCCCCAAACAAAAGGAAAGGAGGAAACCTTAGAAAGAATGCTAAATGAAATAGAGGCCACTCAACTATCAGGCACTGAGTTCAAAGCAATGGTTACCAGGAAGCTCCATGAGCTCACAATGAATTACCAGAAACTACAGGGAAACTATAATGAACTCATTGAAAACTATATCAACATGAAAAAGGAAATAGAAACTATCAACAAGGGACAAGAGGAAATGAAGAATACAGTATCTGAACTGAAGAACATGGTAAAAGGAATCAAAAGTAGGATAGATGAAGCAGAAGATTGGATCAGTGAACTGAAGGGCAAAGTAGGAAAAAACACCCAAAAAGAGCAAGAAAAGAAAAAGAGGCCCAGAAAGAATGAAGAGGGATTAAGAGAGACGCAAGACATCATGAAACATAATAATATCTGAATAATAGGGATACCAGAAGGAAAAGGAGAGAGAAAGGGATAGAAAACCTATTTGAAAAAGTAATGATGGAAAACCTCCCTAATTTGATGGAAGAAAAAGTCACACAAATCCAGGAAACACAGAGAGTCCCGACCAAGAGGAACCAAAAGAGGCCCACTTCAAGACACATCACAATCAAAATGGCAAAATTCCAAGACAAAGAGAAAATCTTAAATGCAGGAAGGGAGAAACAGGAAGTAACATACAAGGGAGCCCCAATAAAGTTAGCTGCTGACTTCTCAGTGGAAATGCTCCAAGCCAGAAGAGAATGGCAAGAAATATTCTAAGTAATGAGAACCAGAGGCCTGCAACCAAGGCTATTTTACCCAGCAAGGCTGTCAATCAAGATAGAAGGTCAAATAAGGAGCTTTCCAGACAAAAGGAGTCTAAAAGAATACACCTCCACCAAACCAGCTCTGCAAGACATGCTAAAGGAACTGCTTTAAGGAAAGGAAAGGAAAGGAAAGGAAAGGAAAGAGAGAGAGAGAGAGAGAGAGAGAGAGGAACACAGGTAGGAAAATGACAATGAATAAGTACTTATCAATAATAACCTTACCAATAATACCTGATACCAAACTGTATTACAAGGCCACTGTAATCAAAACAGCCTGGTACTGGCATAAAAACAGACACATGGACCAGTGGAACAGAACAGAGAGCCTCCAAATACACCCAAGTCTCTATGGTCAATTAATATTCAACAAAGGGGGCAGCAACATAAAATGGAATAAAGATAGGCTCTTCAACAAATGGTGTTGGGAGAACTGTACAGCTACATGCAAAAAAAGGAACCTCGAGTACCAACTTACATCATACACCAAAATAAATTCAAGGTGGATAAAAGACTTAAATATAAGCCATAATGCCATTAAAGTCCTAAAGGAGATCATAGGCAGGAAAATCTCAGATATTTCACGTAGCTACATTTTACTGATATGTCCCCTAGAGCAAGGGACATGAAAGAATAAACAAATGAGAGCTCATCAAAATAAAAGGTTTCTTCAAGGCTAAAGAAAACAGTATTGAAATAAAAAGAGAACCAATCATATTGGAAAACATAGTTGCCAATGTTACTTCAGACAAGGATTTAATCTCCAAAATATACAAACAGTTTACATGACTCCATTCTAAGAAGACAAGCAACCCAATTAAAAAATGGACAAAGGACTTGAACAGACACTTCTCCAAGGAGGACATACAGAGGATCCAGAGACACATGAAAAGATGCTCAATATCGCTAGCTATCAGAGACATGCAAATTAAAACCACAATGAGATACCACTTTACACTGGTCAGAATCACCATCATAAACAAAGCAACGAGCAACAAGTGTTGGAGAAGGTGTGGAGAAAAGGGAACCCTAGCGCACTGTTGGTGGGATTGCAGACTGGTACAACCACTATGGAAAACAGTATGGAATTTTCTCAGAAAAATAAAAATAAATTTGCCTATTGACCTGGCAATTCCACTGCTAGGATTATACCCTAAGAACCCTGAAACACCAATCCAAAAGAACCTATGCACCCCAATGTTCATAGGAGTAGAGTTTACAATAGTCAAGTGCTGGAAACAGCCTAGGTGCCCATCAGTAAATGAATGGATCCAAAAACTATGGTACATTTACAGAATGTAATTCTATACAGCAGAAAGAAAGAAGGAGCTCCTACCCTTTGCAACAGCATGGATGGAACTGGAAAGCATTATGCTGAGTGAAATAAGCCAGGTGGTGAAAGACAAATACCGCAATATCTCACCTTTAACAGGAACATAAACAAAACAGTCAAACAAGCAAAATATAACCAAAGACACTGAAATAGAGAAGAGCCTGACAGTGTCCAGAGGGGAGAGGGGAGGGAATTTCAGGGGAAAAGGGGAAGGGTTTACAGGAACAAGTATAAGAGACACATGGACAAAAACTAGGGGGGAGGTAGAAATGGGAGGAAGGGGAAAGGGCTAGTGGGTGGCCTAGGATGGGAGTAAAAGACAGAAAACTACTTGTAAACAATTAAAAAAATAAAAATACAATTCGTGATCTTTACACAACTCTGAATATGTTTAAAAACACTGAAATGTATACTGTAGAAGGAGGAATTTTATTTTATGTGAATTATATCTCAATAAAGTTATTATCCAAAAGGCTATTAGAATTGGAAGATTAAAAAATAGCTTTCAGAATATAACTTGCTCTTTAAATGTATGGAAAAGCACACATATAGGTTTTAATAATAAATTTAAGACAACATACCAACTTGGTGTTTGTTGGCTTTTAATACAGAAAATTGTGAAAGCATTTTTCAGTGTTACACACAAGAAACACTGGTTCCCAGAGAATCTGTTAGTGCATGTGTCATGACCTAAAATACTGACTAGGCAAAGAAATTAAATCCAGAAATCATGTTTTGGACAAGCAAACCAAAAACCAAACCAAACCAAACCAAACCAAACCAAACCAAACCAAACCAAACCAAACCAAACCAATGCAAAACAAAACACTTGACCAATTATTATAGGGCAAGGGGAACCTGAAGGCCCAAGTAACAGTATAATAGAGTTTACTTCTTTCTTTCCCTTTTTAGGAAATTTTATTTATTTATTTTTTAGAGAGGGGAAGGGAGGAAGAGAGGATGAGAAACATTAATGAGTGGTTGCTTCTTGTGTACCCCCTACTAGGAACCCAGCCTGCAACCCAGTCATGTGTCCTGACTGGGAATGGAACTGGCACCTCTCAGGTTTGCAGGCTGGCAGTCAAGTGCTGAGCCACACCAGTCAGGTCTAGAGTTTATCTCTTTCATTTTTTTACAAGAGGACAAAAATTGTACTTGGAAGTAGTGACCCCCACCAGACTATTTCATGAAAGGTCATAAAGGTCACATGTTTTATCTTTCAGAGAACATATTTCCTTGAATGTTCTCTTGTAGCTGAGTAATAGTCAAAATGATGAAAGGGAGAGAAAACAATGAACTGGGTGCAAAGTGAGCCTGGATAGACCTCTCAAAAGAAGCATTAGTCAAAATACCTTAGTATGGAAATCACAAGCTTAGAAGGTACTGCTCTCCCATTGAGACATGAGACTTGCCAGTAAAATCTTTAAACAGAGAAAGTATCTAAGTTCTTGAAAACTGTTATGGGTTACATATAAATGACCTCTATATTGTTCAGATCTAGAATCACAGGGTAGACTTTACTTCTTGGAATAAGGCCCTGGATATTAGAGCTGTGTATGATGTTTTGGTATTGAATCTTTCTAAATTTGGAGCCCTTTCCTATGAGTTTAATAGCTTTATGTCCACTGTTTCATATGCAGGGTAGCTCTGTACTGTGAAGCAATCAGATGGAAAGACAAAAAGCTTTAAAAGAGTTTACGATTAGTCTCTTTAGTTTTGTGTTTTATTTGCTGAAGTAGAATGAAAGGATTTTTTGGACAGTAATAATAATGCAGTAGTAATAATGACTGATGTTTCTTGGGGTACTCAGCATGTGAACAAAAGCATAATGGTTGTGCCCTAACTGGTGTGGCTCAATTGGATGGACATCATCCTGCAAAGCAAAAGGTCATTGATTCATTTCCTGGTCAGAGCATAGGCCTATGTTGTGGGTTCTACCTGCAGTTGGGTGTTTATGAGAGGCAACCAATGGATATTTTTCCCTCACACTGATGTTTCTCTCCCTTTCTTTCTTCCTCCCTTTCCCTCTCTCTAAAAATAAATAAATAAAATCTTTAAAAAAGACATGATGATGGTAGAAAAATGAAGAAAAAGTTCTGGAACGTACTGTGTGATTTTGGTGTAGTGCATAGGAGAAGCAATAATTCAGACAATGACTGGAAGAATGTGTGTAGACTAGATTGTGGAGGGCCTCAAATGTCAAGACAGGAATTTGGACTTGATTTTCCATGCCACGAGAGCCATGGAAAATTTGGTCAAGGGCATTGAATTAATTCAGTCTGGGAGTACTTAATAAACTATATGTGTCTGCTTAGAGGAAACATCTGGAAGTACTTAGGAAAATATAAGATTACAAGCCCCTCTGCTGTATGTTCTAATTCAGTAGTCTTGGGCAAGGCCTGGAAACCTGTATCAAGGAGGCAGCAACAAGACATGTGATCCTTATGATCAGGCAACACTAGAATAAGGATTGCCTGAAAGCAGGGAGAGAGGTTGGGGGGTCCATTGCTATAATTTGAGTGAGAGATCATGGAGAGTCGCAGACTGGGTGGTACCCTCATTGATGGCACTGGAGCAGATAGACTAAATAGATATGACAGGGGTAAAATTCATAAGGCTTAGTGCCTGAATATGAAAGAAAAGGGAAAGGCAATGACTAAAAAGAGGTTTTGACTGAATTTCTGGAAGACATTGGTGCCATTAACTTCACTGGAGAATCCAAGAATAAGAAAAACTATCTTTATGCTTGAATATAGGAGTGCCAATTTTGACATGCTATTAGGACATGCAAGTGGAGATTGCCTCATGCAGTTTGAATGTGGGGTCTGCATCTCTGGAGAGGGTTTGGGAGCAGACGTACAGTTTTGAGAGTCATCAGACAAGAGGTAACAATTGAAGACATAGGAGCAGATACCAAGGGGATGAAAACTGTCTGGAAGACCTTAGGGAAACCAGAAGGAAAAAGAGAGGAACAATGAGAGCAAGGAAGATTGTAAATGAGTGCAGTGTTAAGAATCATGGGAGAGAAAATTTTGTGTTAAATGATGAAAGCACACAGTTCTGTTTCATGCTGTTGGCCTTGTAATTTAGTTTTTACTTAATTCTTAGAGTTGTGATAGTCATGAAAATTTTTAACATAAGTGCAGCTGGATCAGTCTGATTGACTAGTAACTTTAGAGAGATGCTGGTATTCTGAGTAATTTTCCCTCTTTCTCATAGTTTCTAGAGGATTAAAATTGTATATATCTCTTTAATTGCCTGATTAATTTGAGGTGTAATATTTGTGTGATATACCTTATTCTTTCAATTGGCCAGTCATATTTATATATGTAGTTTTGAATAGTTTCTTGTTATAATTCAAATTTATGTAATTTTGAAAGCTTGTCCTATGAATTGCTATGCCATTTTATATTTTGCTGTTGTCATAGCAACTGGTTATATTCACCTCCTTTTCACCTGAATCTCTCAGTCTGGTCACTGAAAATTACATGCAAATCATATAGAAAGAGTAGAATGAATGGGGAACTTCTGATTTGCTTTTTCTGTGATAAGAAGGTTAAAATTCAGAAGACTAAAGACCAGCTCATATTTTGCAGGATGTTAGAGAAGGGAAAGAAGCCTTGATTGAAAGCAGCTAACAATGACAGTGGGAAGGAAGGAGATGGCCAATCCCTGGGGCCTGAGGAAGAAAAGCAAGGGGGTGACAGGAGACCTTCTAGACTGGGGAGTGATCTGAGGCTTTACTGTGGCTGGAGGCTGTGGACTCTCAGACTCACTCTCCCTGAGCTGTGAAAGTGTCCATCACCATCTGCTTCAGCTTGTGAGAACAACAGCCAGCACAGACTTGGAGCTGAAGGCATGCTCCTTTGGTCCTGGAGGTAGGAAATTATGATGTGCTGGGAGAGGCTCCACCCTTCACCCCTGTAGGACTTCAGAGCAAAGAGTAGAGTTTCTGCACTGGAATACATTTTTCCCGCTGTACCATTTCTGAAACTGGACAACTACAATATTGTATTCAGCTACATTCTCAGTTTAATAGACTTCTGTAGACCTCTCTCACAGGTACAGTACAAGGATTCCAAGTATGGCTGTTGAAGCTCATGTGGATCTGAGTTTAAATACCTATAGGACCACTTATACTTGTGTGACCTTGGGCGAATTACTTAACCTTTCAATGCCACCATTCTCTCCTCTGTCAAATGGGCATAATTACATATTCCTTGTAGAATTTTCATGATTTGCTGAAACTATATGTATGGAAAGCATTAAGCATAGTTTCTAGCATATGATAAATGGTTAAATTGGTACTTAATATGATAAAATGTATTCTAATTTCTAAGAAATGACTGACAGACTTCTCTTGTAAGCTACACCTGCATGCTGTTGTGAAATCCTAGTCTGAGTGATGTAGCTGTGCTGTACTGGTACGTTCTTTTATAGCAGTTTAAATGCATTCTTTAGCAGGATGAGGAAAAACTGACTTTCTGTTAGGAAAAATTGGCTTTTTTTCCTTAGCAAAATTATTTTTGTTTTTCATGTTCAAAATTTGAGGATTTTTATGCACCAAAATTATACAACATTTAAATTTATTTAAAAGGGTCTCTTAGGATTTCATCATTTATTAGTGGACAGCACTAGCCATATTCACCAAGGACAGAGATAGCTTCTGGGTTACAAAACCTTCACAAAAATGTACAGGGAGGGGCAATCATAAGTTTACAGTTGTAAGTACGAGAAACACAGTTTATTCTTGTGCCATTATTAATTGATTATCATATTACTTTCCATATGGACAACTGTAAACCTACCTTTGCCCCATCCTGCCTGGAGCCAACCAAAGTGATTTCATATTGCACACTTCTGCGTGGACAAAAATATGTACCCTTCATTTTGTCACTAATTAGTCTGGCTCTTCACACTTGAAAAAATTAACTGTTAACTCTGTTCGTAAGATTTAAAGAGTTTGTTTGGGTAAAGCTCAATTTCTAGAGGTAAAAAATGGTTAATCTTTTGTATTTTTGTCCCTTTCTCCTTCTTTGTCTCCTTTAGGGTTCATTCCTGGGTGTTTGGGGAGAGGAAAGTGAGGTGTGATCGGGTGGTAGGTCAGCGGCCGTGGCTTCCGTGGTCTCTGGGACAATGGCCACCATCGCCACCCACCCTGGGTGCCGCCCACCCCACATGACTTGCAGTTTGCTTTCCCCTGCTGGGGAGTAGAAGAACTCCTGTACTAGCTCCTGTAGTGTGGAGAAATGACCCCACAGGGGCCCCCAATAATTCCAATGTTTATTTCTTTGGCTAATCCCCTCCCCTTGATTTGGGCTGAGACCTGTGAATCGTTTCTAACCAACAGAATCTAGCAAAGGTGATTAGATGATGTACCTGTTACATACATGGCAAAGATGAAGGGATTTTACAGATGCAATCAAGATCTCAAATCAGTTCACTTTTAGTAAATCAAAAGGAAGGTTATTCAGCTTGAACCTGATTTAATCATGTAAAAGCCCTTAGAAGAAGGACTGGCCCTCCGTGAGGTCAGAGGCTCCGAGCAGTAGAGACTCTTCTTGTGGGTTTGGTGAAATAAGCAGCTGTGTTAATGATGCCCATGTGGCAAGGAACTGTGGGTGGCCCCTAGGTTTGATGGTGGCCTCAAGCTAGCAGCCAACAAAAAGCCAGGTCTCTATGGCTGTGATGAATTCTGCCAGCAAGTTGAATGAAGTGGGAAGATAATTCTTTCAGCCTTGGAAGGAAAACACAGCCTGCCAACACTTCAGTTGTAGCCTCATGAGACCCTGAGCACAGGACCAGGTTAAGTGGTGCCTGAACTCCTGACCACAGAAACTGTGACATAAAACATGTGTATTGCTTTAAGCTGCTGAATTTATGGTAATTTGTTACATAGTAATGGAAAACTAACACACTCAGAAAATTCTACCCTCCAAGAAGCAGTTTTACATCTCTGAACTTAGCTCTGGTTCTCATTCAGCTGGGACCTGGCCTTCTGCTCTGCAGCCCTGGCCTCAGGACTACCTTGCCCTCACTGAGGTGCCCTTTCTGCCAGTGTCCTTGGCTGTTCTTCAGCTACTTCTGTGTCTCATCTGTGCCACGGGAGAGCCAGGTGTGTTGTGCACTCAGAAGTGGGTTTGTTTGCCCGGTACATAGACAGTCAAATAAACTAACATTGGGTTGCAGTGAAAGGAAAGAAAGCCTATATTTCAAAGGTACTGCTGAAAGGATAATGGGCAGCTGATGACCAAAGGCCTGAACACGCCGATAATTTATATTCTCAGCCTTTTGAAAGAAAAAGGAGGGGAAAGGAAAAATAATCATAAGTAAAGGGTTCAGGATCGTTGGCTGTGTGTATCGATCACACACGTATGATGTAAGTTTTTACAATCTTAATCTGATTTATTTCTCCCTTGGTGTCATCCCATCTAGAATCTTTGTTACTGGGGTCAAGAGGTCTTCCTGCTTGTAGACAAGTTCTGCAACCTGCTTTGGCATTGTGTTTCAGAGATGTTACCTTCAGAGAAGGAAACAAATCTATCCATCTTGTGCTCAGCAGGCAACATCCTTTTCTTATCTCAAACAATTTATTACCTGAAACCTGTTTTAGAGGCAGGTTTCCAGGCTCCTGGATATGGCTGCATTTTTTCCTAATCTTTAACTGAAAATTGTAACAGCAAGCTGTGGGGGCAAAAAGTACTTTTTTAAGTTCCTCTAGCTGGTCTAATAGTCAAATGAACAGAGACAGATTAGCAAGAGAAAATGGACAAATTCTATTTTATGAAGGCATACTTGGGGGCCATAAAAATAGAGGCCCAAAGAAATATTGTGTAGTTAAGGTTTCTATTCCATTCTGAAACTAGGGACAAAGGGGGCTGTGATTTAAGACCTTACAAGGAAAAGAATGCAATCCGCATCAAGATGGAAAAGCAAATGTTTGGTAGAAAAATGTTGGCCTGTCTGTGAAAAAGGTGCATTAAGCACCTCCACTCCCTGTCCCAACCCCCTTCCCCCAACCAAATTCCTTTTAGTCAGTTAAGGAGGAAAGATTAAAGGTTTGTGTGTGTGTGTGTGTGTATGAGTCTTTTGTTTCTTAATAATCAGTTTTAAATTAACACCCCAAAAGGAAAAACTTGTGGTGACATACTCCGCTTCCCTCCACAGAGCAGCCATGACTCTTAAGAGGGCTAATTTAACCCTTTTAACCAAAGGCTAAATTCGAGTATACCTAGTCTTTTATTTATTTAATTAATTTATTTTGGCTGTAATTGTCTTTATTTTATTGCTTTTAGGATTTATCTTTTTATTGTGTTTTTTATTACCGTCTATCCCCCTTATACTGTGAACCCCCTTCTCCCCATATCACCACATGGTTGTCCATGAGGCCTGTTTTGTGTTTTCTTTGCTCCATCCCTCCACCTCTTAACCCCCATAAGAGCTGTCAGCCTACTCTCTATGAGTCTGTGTGTATTTTGCTTGTTAGTCAGTTTGTTCACTAATTAAACATATGAGTAAAATCACATGGCATTTATCTTTCTCTGACTGGCTTATTTTACTTAGCATAATGTTTTCCAAGTCCATCCATGCTGCTGCAAAGGGTAAAATTTTCTTTTTTTAAGGTCAAGTAGTATTCTGTTGTGTAAATATACTATAACTGTTTTATTCATTCATCCATTGATGGGCACTTGGCTTACTTCCAAATCTTGGCTATTGGAGATAACACTGAAATGAACATAGGGGTGTGTATATTCTTTTGAATTAGGGGTTTGGGTTTTTTTGGAAAAATTCCTGGGGAAAATGAGCAAAGGGCCTGAATGAGCTTTTCTGCAAAGAGGACATACGGATGACTGATAGACATATGAAAATATGTTCCACATCACTGATCATCAGAGAGATGCAAACTGAAACCATGATGAGATGTTATCTCACACCTGTCCGAATGGCTATCCTCAATAATCAACACACAATAAGTGTTGGTACAAATGTGGAGAAAAGGGAACCCTTGTGCACTCTTGGTGGGAATGCAGACCGGTGCAGCCACTGTGAAAAGCAGTGTGGAGTTCCCTCAAAAAATTAAAAACGGAACTGCCTTATGATCCAGCAATTCTACTGCTGGGAATTTATCTGAAGAAACCCTAGTCTTTTAACCAAATTAATCAAGTTCCTAAATCATTACCAAAAAAAGATCAAATACATCTAAGTGTATGTACTTTTGACTTCTTATTACAGAAAAACTAAAAGGTACACTTGAATCTGCTAATAAAAATGTTCTGTGCCTGGCTGTCGACAGCTTCCCTCTGGTTCCTGAAGAGCAGATGTGTATTATGATATTATCCACAGCTGTTAAGGAAGAAGTCCTGTGACTCTCTGCCATGTCCCAGATTAGCGCCTGGCTATCTTTACTTATTGCTTAATTGGGTCCTTGTGTTTCTGTGAATCCCTAATTTTTGATTAGTACCTGCTGAGCCTATTACCTGCCTTAGGACTCAAGTCACTCTTCTGCTTCTGAGGATCTGGGGGTTGGGTGTGGGGGCTCCTAGAAGGGTGATTGCTAGATTTCAGGTAGAGCTGCTCAGAAATGCTCGATTTTGGCACGCCTCTTTGTTTGACCAAGCCACACTGACAACTTCATGTGGCAGCTCCCCAGGTTGCTAGGGGACCCACACGAAGAATCTTTTTCAGGGGTCCTCAACAGAAAGGGGGTTTTTCAGTGTTATCCTTACTAGTCAGATGCACAGAAATGAGGGCATGCATTTCTGGTTTTCTCGCTGCCTTTTTACTCTTCTTCTGCAATCTCCTTGAGGAGGTAACGGAGAAACCTCCTTCCTGCCCCTCAGCATTATATTCTTTCTTTGATAGAACAGTCAGCTATGTGTCTTCATTATCACAAATGCTATTTTCTACTCTAGGGGAGAATTCAGAATTGGGCAATTCTAGGATGAATTGCAAACTCCAGGCCTGGTTGCTGTGAAAGGAGATGACAAAGACATTTATGACCCTTGCTCACACTCTGGCTGATGTGGCTCAGTTGGTTGGAGCACCATCCTTTAACCAAAGGGTTGTGAGCTCAATTTTCAGTCAGGGTATATACCTCGGCTGCAGGTTCAATCCCCAGTATGGGTGTGTACGGGAGGCAAGCAATCATTGTTTCTCTTCCTTCCTTCCTCTCTCTTTAAAAGCAATGAGAAAATGTCCTTGGGTGAGAATAAATAAAAAAAACCTCATCCATCCATCCATCCATTCATCCGTCCATCCATTCATTCACTAAGTACTTGTTGAATGTCTACTGTGTACTTGTTCTCTAGGAGATTATATCTCTCAAAATGAATGCTTGACATTCAAGGTTATTTCTCACTGCATTTTTTTTTCAAATTAGAAGGGGGATATTATTTCATTCTTTCTCTTTACAATCAGATGTCAATTAGAGTGATGGTCTCTCACTCAAAAGGGCAGAAGAAAAGCACATTAATAATTTTTAAAAATTACCATTATTTAAAATGTTTAAAGTGATTTTTTTGGATTTAGTGTTAAAAATTTTTTTTTCATATTATTTTCTGTAATTCATTTTTACTTTCTAGGTTTATTTTTGTAATTTTTCAGAGAGGACAATGTATCAGGAGACATATTAGATAAAACATTTGAAATCTAGATAATAAAATGAGTGAAGTGTATCCAGGAATCTGCACTATGCCGTTTAGTGTTTCCTCAGAGTTTTAGGTGATTGAGAGCATTGACCTCAGGTCACCATCAGCTGGCAGGTCCTACTGGTGCTGATGTGGCTTGTGGTTGCACTGCGAATCTTATACAAGCATGCTTCAGACATACTCAGGAGAGGTTAGATGGTACTAATGAGAAATTTTTTAAATTCATTTTGCTTAAAAATTTCACTTAAAGTCATTACTTTGGCAAAAGTGAGACCCATTTCCATTTCATTAGCTACATAACAAGTTGTACATGGAAATTTGATATAATTGGTATCATATTTTCAGTTTATTCTAGTGAGATTTTAGTAGCTATTATGGACTGTATGTTTGTGTTCCCTTCCCCACCCTATTCATACGTTGAAGCCCTAACCCACAATGTGAGGATATTTGGCAATAGGGTTTTTGAGAGGCAATTAGATTATGAGTGTGGGGTCCCCATCATGGCATTAGTGTTCTTCTAGGAAGAGACATTGGAGAACTTGCAGCCTGTGGCTCCCTGACATGAGAGGACACGACAAAAAGGCAGCCTCTGCAAACTGTGAAGAGAGCCCCCATCAGAGCCTGGCCCTGCTGGTACCCTGGTCTCAGACTTCCTAGCCTCTAAGACTATGAGAAATAAATTTTTGCTTTCTTAAAGCTTTTAGTGTGTGGTAATTTGTTATAGCACCTAAGCTAAGATATACAGACTACTAAAAACTGGTGCTTGACTGAGCCGACCTTGAGTTTTCTTCTGTGTGTGTGTATGTGTGTGTTTAGCTGCCTTTATAAAAGCATGTGGCAGAGCTCTGGGTAGAGGTGTTTAGGGGATCATGTGGCTGCTGCATGACTTCATTTCCTCTAGTCAACCGTTAATGTAGGACATGGTGTCAGCCTATATTTATGGTTTTATCTGTGTCGTCTACTGGATTCTCTGTTATTGTAAGCAAAATAATAACCTTTATAACTAGTCTGGTGTAACAGTTTATAAGATTAGGATATACTTAATGAGAGAAAGGAATGTCAAGAGGAAAAACTGACGAGGACACTAGCAAGTGCCACCTCTCTCTTTTTTAAAATATCACAGAATGTGTGCTGAGTACTTTTTTCATGCAGAGACAGTATGCCATATCCAAGCAGGCCAGGATAAAAAAAAAAGTAAAATGGCAAAGTGCAACCTAGTGCCATTCAGAAAATTTGGAACACTGTAATTCAATTTTATTGTCTGCCATTGGTGGAAAGTTTCAACTTTCATATTCCTCACTGGCACAGCAACTATGAACAGAAGGTAACCAGGAAGGCTAATGTGATATGCCAATGTGTAGTTCCATCTGGGGGAATATGGCAGATGAAAGGGAGGCTGACTTGGTTTCTTAAATATACTGTGTCAACACTTCACCACTTGAGTTCTATTAAATAGAAATAAATATCTAGCACATAGATGGAATAAGGAAAAATAACTGAATAAATAAAGCACAGGTGAGATGTTTTGGTCTATTTAGGAAATCAATATTTTTTAAAATAAAAACTTCAATTGTAGCCCAATATTTAAACTCTACCATGATAAGTAGTCTCCTTCCACTTTGAATCTTTCCTAAGCTCATAGTTTAACAAATGTAATAGTTATAAAAGTACAAATGGTAAAAAGTACTATAAGTATGTAATGGCATAACACTTCCAAGTTACATGATAGAAAGATTCTGTGTGTTACTGGTGCTTACAGAGTTTTGTCTGTTGTCTTTGTTATACATTGTTTAGAGGGGTTCTAGGATCCTGACTGGGAGATGGGAACTGAGGACCCAGAGATGGGGGTGGATTCTGGGTGAAGATAGGTAGACTGATAGTGAGACCAGATTGGCTGCTACCCACAGAAGGAATGTTTTTCCTATTCCTGGTTGTGGAGAGGCTTTGGTTATTGAAGTGCTTCAGGTAGAGAGCAGACACCAGTTTCAGCACAGCCTGTGGTCTTCCAGGAGGGGGGGCAGTACATGCCAGGTTTCCATGGAGGGGAGCCAGGAACAAAAGAAAGAAGAAATAGTTATTTGAGGAGATGCTGAGAGAGGATTTCTGGCTATCTTTTGGAAGTTGGCATATACAATGGAGCCCTGGCAGAACTTGGGGAGAGAACACAGAAGCAAATCTTGCTGCTGGGTTGTACATAAATGTTAGGGAAAAAGACAAGGCATGTGGTCAAGGACAACGATAATGACTTTTGCTGATTGAGATCACTTGAATTCTCAAGGCGGGGAATCAGTATATCCATGTAATAGTGATATGTGGATATGCAGCATTTTTGGCTAAGTACTCATAACTTTCTAACTCCTCAGCCTGTTCTGTTATTTTTAACGTGGTATTTATTATTATCATTAAATATATTCATCTGTTTACTGTCAGTTTCCTTCTGCTGGCTTTATAAACGGAGGGACTGTTTAGCTTCATTTACTTCTGCATATGGAACAGTACCTGACACATAGTGGATACTGAACTAAGTACATTTTTATGTATTTGTGGTTGATTCTGGTCCTGGGAGTCCAATATTCACAGGAATCTGAGAAAGAACTGGGGAGAAGCAGGAAGTGTTAGGGCATATGTTGGTTTAGAAAGATGACTATAACCTTTAAAAAAAAAAGTAAAATGGTGGTTGCCAGGTGGCTGGGGGAGAGATGAATGATAGTATTTAAGGGCACAAACTTGTAATGAGTAGTGAATTATCCATAGAGATCTAATGCATGGTATAATGAATATAGACATTCATATTGTTCTATAATTATACAATGTGATAAGTATTGCTACACCGTCCATTGTATTATAATATATAAATGTATGAAAGTAACATGCTGTATACCTTAGACTTACAAAATGTCACAAGTCAAATTTATTCAAATAAAAATAATAAAGTTACCCACAAATTATTTGATATTCTTCCCTTCAAAATGTGGAGCCCAGTTCCCCTTCCATTGAGTGTGGGCTATACTTAGTGACCCATTTCTGATGAACTGACTGTGGCAGACCTGGTGGGTATAACTTCTTAATCTAAACCATAAAAGATAGTATGGCTTTTTCCTTCCTCACTCTCGCTGGTTCACTCACTGTTTGTTTACTCACTGTGGGGAAAACTACCTGCCATGTCCCGACAGCACTCACGCAGCCCTGTGGAGGAGCCCCGGGTGGTGAGGAGCTGTTGTCCTGGCCAACAGTGAGAGAGAACTAAGGCTCCTGCCGACAACCACACAAGTGAGCTTAAAAATGTGTCTTCTAGCTCCAATCAAGCCATCAGCTGCCTGCAGCCCCTGCCAGTATACCATGCAACTTCACGGGAGACCCTGAGTCAGAACCACCCAGCTGAGGCACTTCTGAATTCCTGACCTACAAAACTGAGATAATAAATGTTAGTTGTTTTAAGCCACTAACTTTGGGAATAATTTGTTATGCAGCAGCACATAGCTATAATAGGGAAAAATTTACCATCCAGAAATAGTTCATAAAACTGTTCTGTAGGAGATAAATTAAAGATAAATTGCATGGATGAAAATGCACATATCTATTCCTACATATTTTATTTTCTGTTTTCCATTTGGTCTGTTTTTTTGAGAAGACCAGATTTTTACATTTTATAACATCCTGCAATGCCTATTTTCCTGCACGTTATTGATGGCTAATGAGTGATGATGACAAGTTCTGCATTTCTGTGATAAAGTTCTCATATAGGACAGAAGGCAGAAAGACATCTAGATGTCTTTCCCTTTTTCTATTAGGTTCCATTGTGTAGGCCAAGATTTGTCCTATCTGGAGAATAAAGAAACATGGCTGTGTGTGTGTGTGTGAGTGAAAAAGATAACAACCTCTAACAAGTGTGTCATAGTTTCCTCAGACTCATACCACATAGACACAGCTAGAAAACATTTACAAAAAGGATTTAAACTGCTTCATGATCAACTAGTACTCTTTCTTAAACATTTACTGAAACATGGTATTTACCTAAATAGGCTATAATTAACTCCTGGCCAGAGAAATTTGGTGCAGACATATGTTTTCTTTTAACCAACAAATATGACTTATTTCAAAATGTGAATGCAGAATACTGAATGATATTGGATATTGTTTATGGACTTGAGAAAGGATTTCTCTCAGACTTTTGAAGGAAAACTGTGTAGTCCCATTTTGAGATGTTGTTGTGCCATGATCTCTCTCAGCATTCAGAAATGGGAAATGCTGATGAAGTCATCTGTCTTAAACCTGGGTGGTGATGTTGCTTTGGGGTCAGAGCAATCTGAGCCTCACCATTTACACATTTACAGATGATGTGACCTCGGGCAAATACTTTAGCTTTGCTGACTCTCAGCTTTCCTGTCTGTAGCACCCCTCCCATGGATTCACTCTAACCATTCAGTGGATGATCACAACAATGAATTGTGCATGGTGCTGGAAGCCAGTTCACATGGAAATGGTTGTCAGCTTGTTACTTAGAATGACCTTCAAATTGGAAAAATGATTCTACTCCCCCCTTCCAGCTAATCTATAGGGGCAAAAGAGCATGGATTCAATTACAGGCCAATAATTCAATAGCACAAAAACGATACAGAGAAAGGCTAACTGGGCCTAACACAAGCTTGGGGTTAGAGTCAGCTGCTGTCTGAGTGTGGCAGCAACAGTGTGGTGTAAAGGGGCACAGCAGTGCTCCTTCCATCACTCTCTGTGAGTGTCAGGCATGTTTGAGAGTGTGCACCCAATGTAGGTCATATAATTTTGAGTATAAGTGATCCAGTAAAGGGGTGTGTGTGCATGTACCAGGATCGTGTAGCAGAGCAAATGTTAGATGGGTAACTTAATTACATCTTGACAACCCTGGCAAATCCAGATTTTCCAGGTAGAAGCATATTCTGTACTTTGCATGTCCTCAGTAGAAAAGAGGTAAAGATTTTCCTGTCTCGTGTAGGCTCATCCTTCTGGCAAGATAGCAGTGTGATAGAGACTTGGGGACAAGGAAGTCGTCTTAGTCCTCAGTGTCTCTGGACCAGGACAATGTGAAAAATATAAAAAATAGCACCAGATAACAACTACTTAGCACTTACCTATTTGCCAGGCAACATGGTTTTTCACATAGATCATGTTGCTTGACCCCCACCCACCCGCACCTCTTAGTAGCCATCTTAAGAGGGAGGTAGTATTTGTTGCTACTGTTGCTATGGTGGGAATTACCCTGTTTAGTCATTTCATCTCACCTTTCCCAATTACCTTATTTTCCACTAGTTGTTAACATTCTAAACACCTTCCCTTCCTTTGAATTTCTGTTAGTATTTACTCTGGAACATTTCCATGACCTATTTTTTTCTTCCACTTTTTCTCCTCAAATAACTCACTTCTGAAGAAAAATTCATTTAACTTGTATCAGTCTCTCATACAGAGGCAGTCATTCATTCAACATGCTTTGTTCTGGGCATGGGAGAGAGTGGCAAATAAGCAGACTCAAAATTCTGCTCCTTCTTACATTCTCCTGAGGAGAGATAGGTGATAAAGAAGATAGTAAAGTGAAATATGTAATGCAACAGAGAGTAGAAGTACCAAGGAGCGGGTAGGCATGAGAGGCAGAGGCAGGTGGAGAAAGGGGTTGTCTTTTTAGGTAGAACGTCCAGGTAAGACCTTACTGCCAGAGCGGCTTTTGAATAGGGTTGGAGGAGGTGAAGAGCAGACTGTTGCTATATCCTCAGCTGGGCCCTTACCAATGAGAAATGAGTATTTTATCTCAGTGTCACACAGTACAGAACTTTCCGAAATCCCTCTTTCTAAGCTCCTGCCACATCTTTACCTTAATGAGACTGAGATGCTTCCTCCCTTACCTGGTAGGACTGAGAGCACAAAATTTGTTCTGTTGATATTTACTGAAAGCCAGTCAAACAGAATGATCAAATAATTCTGATCTTCCGGGTTTATATTTTAGTGACCTTACATTCTAGCATCATTATCCACTCTCTTTCTACTTAAAAATGTCTTCGCCTTTATTTATTCCGCCAGATTTTTTGAGGAATAATTGACAAAATTGTAAGATACATAAAATACACAACATGATGATTATATATCTATATCTATATCTATCTATATCTATCTATCTATCTATCTATCTATCTATCTATCTATCTATCTATCTATCTATCTATCTATCTATACTGTGAAAGGATTACTCCATCTAGTTGACTAACACATCCATCAGCTCACATTTTTAGTTATTCTTTACTTACTACTACAATATTTAAAAGAGGTACCTTTTCCCATCCATTTGTGCTATCGATCCCACCTTCTTCTGCCTTCCTCTGAAACCTAGTGCTGCCAATAATTTCCCTTTCTTTCATCGAATCTTTACTTCCCCAATCACTAGATGCTCACCTCCCTGCTGCTTATGCATCTGTTGGGCACTTCCCTCTCCCCAGAACCTTTTCTTGATTCTACTTCCAATTATAAGTACTTGCAGCTCACTTTCTGTTCATTCACAATGCCTTATTTCTTTCTATTTACCATAATATTACTATAGTTTTAAATGGAAATTCAAACACATTGTGTATAATGGGACAGAATAAATTTAAACTGGGAGTGTTCCAGAAAATCTAGGATTTGGGTTATCCCAATTCATGCCTATGAATGAACTGAACCCAAACACAATTTTACTGAAAATGCTCTCTTAATAGTCTACAATGGTTCTACAATGGTCTTCTAATATCAAATCCAAAATAATTTTCTTATCTCATTGCCCTTGAACTGTTTGTAGAAATTTACAATTGTTAATGTTCTTATTTTGATATCCTGTTGCTTAGTGTGTGACAGAGAACTATTTCAACTGTCTCTCTCTCTTTCAGAACATAGCCAAGGTCCATGGCTCCTACTAAGTGCTTCTCAGACTCTATCAGAAAGCCTGCCGACAAGCCTCTGGGGAGGCCTCACCTGCTCATTCCCTCATCTGGCCCACTAGCACCCCAACACTTCACATAGGGGCCATATACTTTGCTGTTCTGTTCTGACCTCTGGCTGCTGTTCTCCCAGCCACACTCTGCCTGGTTATCCTGCAGTTCACAAGTCAGTACTCAGGGATGAAGCAAAAGGGTAGTTGGTCTCCATGACAGTGTTCTTCTGCATAGCTGGGGAAGCCAGACTTGTGTGTCCTCACTTTCCCCCTGGGAGAAATTATGGGCCAAGAGGAACCCTGGTTGCACTGAGCTATGCTGCCTGGAGAGAGGGGTGGTGAAGGTAAAGTGAAACTGTTCCTTTCACTTTCTTCAGTGTATCCAGTCTCACTTTTTGTCTCCGCTGAAGGGCTGGAACTGCTCTGCTGGACTCCCGCACTTCCACAAAGGCTCTGCTGTCCATGGGTGATTGTCTAAATCAGTGATATGTGTGTGTGGGGGTGGGGGAGAGAGTAGGAAACAGTTAATTCCACCATGATAGTGACACCCCCCCCTTTAAGTTTTAATTTAAATGCAACTTCTAGATGATTGTGTATTAAAGAATGAGGAATATTATAATATTATTAGTTAACAAAGACATTTTTATTCCAGTTGAAAATGACATGGGGCCTTGATTCTAAACTGTAATTCAGTGTTTGTTCCCATTAATAAATACTGAATGATATAAAATTACATTAAATGAGTCTTGGATTTATTGGAATCTGACTTAGCTTTGGAAAATTGCTAGGGACTAAGAATATTCCTTTTGAAGTTCAAAATTATTAAAATATCCTTGATGGATGAAAGTAGCCCCAACTAAGATTAGCTGTTAAGAAGGCACCAGTTCCTAAGGAAATACTCATTATAATGTAAAGGTAGTTCTAAACTAGTTACCTGGGGGATCTCTACTCAGTCCTTGGGGGTTAAGGAGGGGAATGGTGTTGGGTATGATATGAAGATAAGAATGTCAACCCTTTTTTCTTTTACCAATCCACTTTACTGCATGCACTGGAAAACTGACTACATGAATTTGCAATGAAAGATAATAACTTAAGGGAAGAAATGGCCTCCTTCTGCAACCCGAGAAAATTTATTACCTGAGTAGAGTCTGAGCAGCAGCAGGTGGTAATAAGCAGGGTGAGAATATTAGCCCTATTCATACATCCTCAGCTTTCCAGAATTCATAAAGTGAGAACTCTAGAACAATTGTCATTAGCAGGGAGAAATGGACTATCCAAATTTTGACTGTCTTTAACTTTTCAAGTAGTAGCAATAGTATCTGGCACTATGTTCTAGACATAAAGATGTCAGTGTGTATTTGAAGGATCTTCAACATCTGAGGATCTTGTTAAAATGTAGGTTTTGATTTCATTTTTGATATGAGATGAATCCTGAAATTCTAGATTTCTAACAAATTCCCAGATGATGTTAATGCTGCTGAAGGACAACAATTCATATAGTAGAGTGTGGTGGACAGATTTATGGCTTCCCAAAAGACCCTATGCCCAAATATCTGGGACTAAGAGTATGTAACTTTTCATGGCAAGAGAAAGTGATGCACGAGTGGGCATGTTGTTGTGATGAAACTGCTAATCATCAGTTGCCTATAGCTGTGGCCTTTGAATCATCTGAATAGTTTCTGCAGAGCATTTTCAAGCTCAATGCAAAATTTGATGCAGATTCATTGCTCTGCTTGTTCAGTCATTTTGAATGTGATAGCCATATGATACACATGCTCATTCAATGGCATCTGCTGCCACCACTGACTACTACAGTGAAGTCATCATTGTTCATGCATGTGCATTCCAGCCCAGTGTCCTTGGCTGCCAGGTTACATCAGTGTTACGCAAACTGTTCTTGTTATATTAACAATGGTTGGGCTTTTTCCAGACAGACCTCATATATATGTTACAAACACTATCTACTGTATTGGGATACAATTCTCTATGGGTCTGTTGTATTAATGCACTGTTGCAAGGAAAATCTCTGACAGCTCTTCAGGCAGACAATTCTTTCAAGGTTGCTTGTATAGTGAACAGCCTTGAAAGATGATGATAGTGATGGCTTTTTCTGGAGAAGGGGCAGGTGTGTTTATTGTCCAGTATAAGAAAGACAATATTTTCCTCCGGGTCACAGGTAGGGCATATTTGCTTGTTGTCTTTTGTAAAAGATTGTATTTTCTTTAGCTTGGTGTTCCTTGGCTATAATAAGAACCCACTGTGTGCACAGAATCCACCTGAGATGCTGGGCATTATCCTTGTGGGACTTGGGAGACAAGGGGAGCTATTGCAGAGGTGAAGGTCATGCTTGCTGCACTGTATGTGATAACATCTATTGTTCTCTGACCTAGGAGTCTCATGAAACAATAGCAGGCTAACTTGTAAGTGTGCAAGTAATCTAAAACCTCAGACCTTCACAGTTCTTGATGATGGATAAGTAAATTTGTGTGCATCTGTGTTTCTGTGCACATTTGCATACATGCATATTGGTTCCAAATTTCAAATGTTTTCATCTACCAACAATTAGGTAAACTGAAGATTTGCCTAATATAAAATAGTCTGAAGTTTCTAAATACCATGAATTTAATAGGTTTTTGGCTTTAGTGCTCTCTTCTTAAGCCTTGCAATTACATTGAATCTCCTGCCATCAAAGACATATTACATTCAATCAGCAAGAAGTCCAGAAACTTTACTGAAATTAAGCAGATATACTTAGCTTTTTTTTGTCATTTATTTTATTACCACAGTGAGCACTGCTGAGCAACATATATCTTCCCCAAATATTATTTTATACTATATGAAACTTTTGTTTTTCATTCTTCCTATTAAGTGTTTTTATTTATTTTTAAAATACATTTTATTGATTATGCTATTACTGTTGTCCCATCCCCCCCTTTATTCCCTTTCACCCTGCACACTGCCTCTCACCTGCATTCCCCACCTTTAGTTCTTATTCATGGGTTATACATATAAGTTCTTTGGCTTCTATATTTCCTATACTGTCCTTACCACCCCCCTATCTATTTTCTACCTTCCATTTATGCTACTTATTCTCTGTACCTTTTCCCCCTCTCTTCTCCTCCTGCTCCCCTGCTGATAACCCTCCATGTGATCCCTATTTCTCTGATTCTGTTCCTGTTCTAGTTGTTAGTTAGTTGTTTGTTTTTAGGTTTGATTGTTAATGGTTGTGAGTTTGTTGTCATTTTACTGCTCATATTTTTTATCTTCTTTTTCTTAGATAAGTCCCTTTAACATTTCATATAATAAGGGCTTGGTGATGATGAACTCCTTAACTTAACCTTATATGGGAAGCTCTTTATCTGCCTTTCCATTCTAAATGATAGCTTTGCTGGATAGAGTAATCTTGGATGTAGGTTCTTGCCTTTCATGATTTTGAATACTTATTTCCAGCCCCTTCTTGCCTGTATGGTTTCTTTTGAGAAATCAGCTGACAGTCTTATGGTAACTTCATTGTGGGTAATTGTCTCCTTTTCTCTTGCTGCTTTTATAATTCTCTCCTTATCTTTAATCTTGGGTATTGTAATTCTGATGTGCCTTGGTGTGTGTTCCTTGGGTCCAACCTCTTTGGACTCTCTGGGCTTCCTGGACTTCCTGGAAGCCCATTTCCTTTGCCAGATTAGGGAAGTTATGCTTTATTATTTATTGAAATAAGTTCTCAATCTCTTGCTTTTCATCTTCTCCTTCTGGCACCCCTATGATTCAGATGTTGGAACATTTGAAGTTGTCCTGGAGGTTCCTCAGTCTCTCCTCATTTTTCTGAATTCTTGTTTCTTAATGCTATTTTGGTTGAATGTTTCTTTCTTCCTTCTGCTGGAAACCATTGATTTGAGTCCTGGTTTCCTTCCCATCACTGTTGGTTCCCTGTACATTTTCCTTTATTTCACTTAGTGTAGCCTTCATTTCTTCCCTCTATTTTGCGACCATACTCAACCATTTCTATGAGCTCTTCCTGATTAGCAGTGTTTTGAACTGTGCATTTGATAGGTTGGCTATCTCTTCATCACTCGGTTGCATTTTTTCTGGAGCTTTGATGTGTTCTTTCATTTGGGAAATTTTCTTTCTTTCTTTTTTTAATCTCAGTGCACTTGTGACATAGTAAGGAGTGGAGCCTTAGGTGTTCACTAGGGTGAGGCAACCCATGTCACTGTGTGGTGATATTGTCAGTGGGGGGGGTCTGAGAGGGAACAGTGCCACTTGCTCCTCTCTCTGCTGGCTTTCAGTCACTTTCCCCACTTCCCACAAGCAAAGTCGGCCCTTCTGGTGCGGATTCCTGGTGGGTTGATTTGTGTGTGTTCTAGGACACTGTGGCTCTCTTCTACAAACTCTTCTGTGATGCTGAGAGTTTATCCTGCTGCCTCAACCCTCACAGGTGTTTTCAGTCAAAGATTTTGAGGCTTTATTTTCCCATGCTGGAACCCTGTAGTGTGTGGTCAGTCTTGCTTGTCAGTTGTTCCTCCTGGTCTATCTGCATGCAAATATGGGACCACCCAGTGGGCCAGCTGATGCCCATCCCAGTCCTCTAGCTGTTACCTTGCCTCAAGTCCTCTCTGCCCCAGCTGCCTGTGTCCACCCCTCCTACCAGTCTGGATGAATGTTTCTTCTTTTTTTCTCTTTAAACTATTGAATGAATGAATGAATGAATGAATGAATGAATTGTTGTTCAGTTACAGTTGTCTGCATTTCCCCCTTACAACTCCCCCCCACCCCAGCCAAACCCACCTCCCTCCCTTGCTTCCACACCCCCTTCCCCCCTTGGTTTTGTCCACGTGTGAATGTTTCTTCTTTAACTCCTTGATTGTCAGACATCAATACAGTTCAATTTTCTGTCAGTTCTGGTTGTTTTTTGTTTTTACATTTGTTGTTGTCCTTATTTTGGTTGTGGGATGAGGCACAGTGTGTCTACCTATGTCTCCATCTTGGCTGTAGTGTCTTTTTTCTTTGTTGGAAATATTTTTGCTTCATTTTAATAATAATGGCAATAATAATGATGAGTTAGATTCTTGATTTAAAAAGTTTTCTTAAATGATATATTTAAAAAATTGGGACTTGCAATGAATCTTTGATAAATATTGTGAGAGGTAATTATTACTCTCAACAATTTTGGGGAAGACAATTTTGTAGGAGGGTCTCAGTATAATAGTACCTCACTAGAAAACATATCCAAGCTTAGTAGATATTTATTGTTCTTTCTAGGCAGACTGGGAAATTCTGTGAACATTAACAGCTCTGTTTTCATCTTTTATATTTGTCAAGGAGTGACTATAACCTGGACAACACCTTATGAGCTTCATTTGCCAAAAATGTGTTACTTGGGGCCCTGGGGAATTTGAAATATTTGAAGTATAGCTTTTTTTGGAATCAAATATCACTTGATATTTTTCTATATCAAGTCTATTTCTTGATGAGGCCTATTGAATATTCCTTGTGTCTTCCAAGACAAGTTAAATATTTGCATGTAGAATTGTTTCAATTTTATAGAAAGACTATAAAAGAATACATGAGTATTGCTTTTTGTTTTTTATCACTGCTGCTTCTCCATCTGCTTCTTATAGGTTCCTGTCAAACAGTAGAACATGGAAAATATTCTAAGCCTCATGCTAATGTTATATAAAAAGTGTTTGTAGAGGAAAAACAATAACAAGTTATTGTAAATAGGCATTATTCATATTGAGTGATTGAAATGATTGCCTGCTCATTGAAATTATGGGTGGGGTGGGGATTTGGGAATGATGAAGGAGAAGAATTCCATCTAAGAAAGAGCTGTTCTCATTGCATAGGCTGGGCTGACCCGACAAACCAGTTTTTTTTTTTTATTAAAAAATTTCACAGTTAAAAAACTAATCAGTTCTTTTACTGAGTAGTTTTTTGAGCGCTTTCTATGAACAAAGCAGTTTTAGATAAACAATGCAGTTCTTTTCTTTTAAAAATATAGCCAAGTCTTGCCAAACCCTATCTTTATCCAAGCTGTTTTTGCTGTGATGGTACAGATTTGTTTCAGTATTTTGAATTTAACCTTTCAATAAGATAATTTTTCTTTTCCAAAGATCACTGTCAAAAAATGCAGTTTGTTTGGCTGTTATATAATGTCTTCCTTGAGAACTATTCATTCGTTACTACCACATTAGTAAAGATCAGTTTAGTGGATCCACAGCCTTGAGGAAGGTCTTGGAGGTCCCTGGGGGCTTGTGTCAGGGCTTAGCTCTTTGGATGTCTGGGCATCCCCTAGCCAGGAGGCTGGAGAGGGGTTGGGGATATGCATGAGGCAGAAGGTATTCCCAATTGATAGGGAAGTATTTTAATACCTTTTCCAGCTAATTATTATCCCTGGGTAGAGAGATTGTCTTACTCTGTAGTATTCAAGAGTTTTAGGAGTGCTGAGAGAGCCATTGTCTCTTAAAATTTCCATTTGTTTGTTGATACCTAAATTTACTCTTCCAATAACTCATCCTAACTGCTAAAACACGAATTCCTCTGTTATTGTTTTTAATTTGAGGCCTCAACTATCAAGTCTCTGCTCATCTGTTAGAAAGTTTAGTGCTTGTTTTTATTCCTAGGTATGTGAGTATGTTGTAAAAACCAAAATATCATTAGCCTGCCTGATTACTGTCCAATTTCCTCGAATTTAGACTATAGAAGTTGTTCCTCATTGAGTATTCATTTTGTGCCGGGCACTGTTTCTCATGACAACTAAACGAGGAAGGAGTTCTCTTGTCTCCTAGAAGATGAGACGATGGAGCTACAGTGTGGTGAGTCAACTTGTCCAAGGCCACAATTAGTGAGACTTCCAGAGTTTGTGCTGCCAACCGGTGTGCACTGTGCCTTTGTGTCAATCACATGTTAGCAATTAACAAAAGAGATTATTTTCATGGTCTTGAGTTGGCCTCGTGAAATATTTTCAAATGATTTTGGCATAATCTATTTCAGGTTCATTTTGGAAGTAACTAGGAACATAACAGTATATATGCAGAAGTAAAGAGAATATCTGGAAATGAAGAATAAATTCTCCCCCGCCCTTCTCTTTCTCTAGCAGAGCTCATAGTGTTTGCTCCACATTAATCAGAGGCAGATGTAGGATGTGAGGAGCCCCTTTGGCCTCAGCTTCTGATACTGTTGGAAAGTTTAACCCTGGAGATTCACTGTATTTATGGAAGCTCTCAGGTAAAAAGTTGTTGATTGACTTGTCTATCCTGGAATCTTCAAATTTGAGTGTACACTCTCCTTTGTGAGCATTATTATTGAGCCCAAGATGAGTTTCTCAGGGTGACTAGCTGCGATAAAGTGTTCAAGGGTAGGGGCCATATTTCTTTATTTTAAAAAATATTTTATTATTTATGATACTACAGTTGTCTGGATTTTTCCTCTTTTGCCTCCCACTACCCTAACCCCCTCCACTACTTCCTTAGGCAACTCCCACACCATTGTCCATGTCCAGGGGTCATGCATATAAGTTCTTTGAGCAATCCTCAAAGGTAGGGGCCATGTTTTTTTGGAGGTATGGGACTTGGCTGATGGTGACTAAGGAATTCCGAACATAGTCAACTAATTAATTAATCAATTGGTTGATACTATGAATACTTCTTGAGTACCTCCTTCTGGGCCAGACAGTGTCCTATGCAGAGCCAGAGCCAGCCCCTACTGTGGATAAAGAGATGCTGAAAGAAATGCGTAGGGCTCTAAAAATAAAGCTATGGCCTTGGGAATTTTGCCTCAGGCTAGGCTGGTCTTCTCCAATACAATATTTATCACCAGTGGATAAAATTCAAGACAAGATTTTTCAAGAGAGAGGTGCCAGGTGATGATCTATAAAATTGTGTTGCTTTGCTTCCCTTTTTATCTGACTTTTGGTTCTGCCGCAGCCTATGAGAACCTGTACCAGAAGTGGAAGCAAGTGAAGATGAGCAGGGCCCCTAACATCAGTAGATCTGGGGAAAAATTAGTAGTGATTTGGTTACAACTTTTGCTAACATCAAGTTTTGGAGTTCTTTTTGATTAAAACTGTCCGTGTCCTCATGCATTATGCTAATATGGTGTGACACATAGTAAGCACTAATTAAGTGTTAACTAATTTACAGTTGAGTCAAATATTATTTCCATATGGGCAGATAATTTTTTTAAGGGTACCTGAGTTTTTCAATTCCACAGATTATGGAACTTGAAAATCTACAGTCGTTAGAGAAGTTAGAAAACAGACAGATGAAGGGGAAAGTAACAAACCTTATTTTAATACTCACAGAATGAGTGGGGTAAAGATAGGGCTACCATGGGTAGCAATTTACTGACCGAAGTCTCTAAAACGAGACTCTTCAAGAAGACTGAGTTTCTGAATTCCAGCATGGAAGAGCAATAGTATTAAACTTTGGTTCTCTCCTGCTGGCACATTTATGCATTACTTGCTCAAATGTTCTAACTATAGTCAACTGTCCCATTTTTTTCATTTACAATTTTTCAAATAAGAGAACCACAGAGGTGCACTGTGCTGGAACACTTGGAGACAGACTAGGTGTCAGAACCTGTGTGACAAATCTGGCTGCTTCTGTACTATATGAAGGGAACTGCTGATAAATCCATATAAATGGGAACTTTCTGGGAGGTGGGACAGTAGTAAAAGACAGTCAGGGTTTTTTGTTTTGTTTTGTTTTGTTTTGTTTTGATACCTGGTGATCCCAGATTATACCATTTGACTACACTTTTGGCTCTGCTTGGTGTTTATATATCCTGCTCTGTGCTGCTAATGGTCAAATTTCTTTTTCTGGGAGTGCTGGTTTCTAATGAAAAAAGTTCCAGATGAAAATTTTGGGGCTAAGCAACTGTTACTCAGAGCTAGCCTTGATATTTTTGCTTTACTTGCTGCTTACCCTTACGTGGAGTTTTAAAAAAGGATCCTTCACACATACCTTTTTAATGAATAAGTGGCCATAAAAATTTAAGGAAAAATCTGTATCTGCTATCTGCTGTGATAACTGTAGAATAATGACTACTCTGACTAGCAGTTAATTTCATTAATAATAGATGTTATTAATTTCATTAATAATATTTGTTAATAGAATTTTTATATCACTTTTTTTTTTTTTTACTTTTACTAGGAGTCTCTAGTTTTCTTGCCTTATGAATATTTGAATATGATAGCAGAGATCCCTTTATTTCTCTTCCTTGAGAGAACGGGTTTTCCTTTCCTGATTCTCCTGTTTCTCCAGTATTTTACAGTGCTAAGTTGCCTCTCATGCTTTCTCATTACCAACCCTTAAGTTCATTAATAATTCATGCTCCAGCTGTGTGAACTGGTAGCTTTAGTTAGCTATTAGTGTTTTCCAGAGAAAGATAGTTTCTTTTATGAGTGTTATTTCCTGGAACAAACTACTTAAGGAATGCATGCATTTAAAAAGGAAATAATTTTGTTTGAACTGTTTTAGGCTCTGAATTTATTCTTCATTGTGTTTCCATTTTATTTTTGGTATGCAGCTGATGTATAAAATATTTTTTATATTAGCATATTTTTGTGCCTTAGAAATGGTTACAGTATTTTGGGAATTTTTTTTATTGCTTTTTTCAGTATTCCATTGTCATATAAATCCCAAAAGTTAGTTTTACATTCTCTTATGAACTGCAAATTTGAGAGCCAAATGAAGAGCTGCTAATGTTGTTGTCTAATATTTCATAAGCTTTCTTTCAAAGACTTGAAATGATTATTTTCAATGTTACATGTTGCCATTAGCTGATGCTCACTAAGGGTGCTGGACCTTCGATTGGGCAGAATTTGCCCCCAAGACCAAGGTCAGCCCTGTGTTGCTATGAAAGCATGTGAGGGCTGCTCTGAGAGGCCTTTGCACATATTGATCTTCTTTCTGATCCCAAGGTACGCTTATCCCATCATCCTAAAAGCTGTCATAAATACATTTGAAAAGTAAATTAGTTTGAATTTAATGGGAATGCTCCAGAATTCAAAGGAAATGGAGAGAGCAAGGATGTGGCAAAAACCCAATACTACGGTGACTGACCAAATTTGGGGGCTTTGGGCCATTGTGCCTGACTCGTATGCCTGTGAGCCAGTCTTCTTAAAGGGATGGTGAGATGATTTTATGGGGCAGACGTTCTGCAATTATGTGTAGTACCAAAGGAAACCTTCAGAACTGGAGAAATTTAGAAAACTCCTTAAGTTTTGAATTTAATTTAGTTACGTGAATAAACTCTTCATTTCATCTAAATAAGTGTCTGTAGATAAATTTCAGAAAACTGCCAAAACCATTCAACAGATATATTTTTACTTACTTCTAGAATGATAGTATATGTTAGCTTGGAAAAATAATCCAAGTGAGGCAAATTCTTACATATCTAGTTATTTACTTATATCTACTTTCTTGTGAGCTATCATGTTGGGGGAGAAGGTGTCTCAAAAGGCTTGTTCAAACTCCTTTTGGTATATGCAGCTCCTTTATCAAATAGTCCCTCTTCTCCTTTCAGTTTTACAGTATGCAAAATTCTGTACTTTAGTAGTTCTGAGATTTTTTTTGCTGCCATTTCAGTTGTTTACAATAAAAACTCTTCAAATTAGGCAAGTAGTTTCATTTAATGATTAATTATTTGTCTAATTTCAAATTAGGTGTGACTATGTGTATCTGGCTTACCCCCATGACATCTTATGTGGTTTAAATAACTACAGAAAGGACTTTGCTAAATGGTGGCTTACCAAATACCCATGAGCTCATTGACCACACCAGGCAAACAGTTGTCTACTAATCTGACTTAATTCCTGCCCCGCCTATCCATAGCTTTCAAGACTTTTGGGGTCAAGGTTTTGTTTTTGTTCACCTGGTAATTACCATTGGAATTATAATTTCACAAATTATAAACAGAGGATTGGATTTCAGGGTATAAAGCCCATTTATTTCCCATGAAAAAAGGAATTTATTTCTGTGAAAAGTGTGACATTACCTTTCACACTGATTTTAGCTTCTTGGGACCAATGGAACTGGAAGGCGCTCTGTTTCCTCATTTTGCTACAATACCCCCTGATTAGACACTGTGGCCATATTACGGTCTGCATTCCCTTTGCTGCTTCACCTTGTTAAGGTTTCTTTGAAATGATTTTAAGAGCTGACTGCATTTCGGAGTGTGTTTTAAATGGAAATATGAGTCCTCAAAAGAATTTGTGTTATCTTGGAGGTACTTTAGAAGAGGGGAGAGGAAACAAAGACAAAAGATAGGAGAAAGCAGATAAAAAGACTCTTTCTCCTTAAGGGGTATTTAGAAAAAGCCATATGGATTGCTAGAGGTTTATTTTACCTAAATGGTAACTGTCAAACCGTAGTTTTGCATTTTCGCTTGCGATCTGAATTCTTTTGGTTGCAAGCGATAGAAAACCCAACCCAAACTGGCTTTAGGGGAGTTTACTGGCCCATATGAATCGAGCCTTGAGTGTGCCTTGATTCATGGTTTATACCACGTTACCACTCCTGAGTTCCTGCTATCCATTTCTTGGATCTGCTTCTCTAGTGTTGGCTCTATCTTAGGACCCCACAGAGTAAACAGGTGCCGGTCAGCAACTGAGAGATTTAAATCCAGGGTGAAATAGCAAGGGTCTTTGTCCCAATATTTCCAGGTCCTGTCCTCAGAGTCACCAGAACTAGACTAGATTAGGTGACCTGCCAACTCTACCCCAATCATAGTGGCCCAGGAAGGTCTGACTCTGAAGTAGCTTCACTCACTCTACTGATGAAGAAGCCAACCTAGATCACACTTGAGAGTGGGAGAGGCAGATCCCAAATAAAAACTGAGGCAATTGTCAGGAAGGGTAAAGCAGTTTGGGGAGGCAAAGGGGAAATGCCTAATATATGAGGTCTGTCCAGAAAGTATCCCACCATGTAATGTGAAAAATAGAGACATTTGTTGAAGAAGATACAAGAGACATTGGACATAGGACAATGATACCTCAGTCCCCTTCAAAGTAGGCACTTTGGGACCTCACAGAGTTCTCCCAATCACCATCTGCTGCCCCATTGTATTTTCTGGAATCTCATTGATGGTCTGAAATTTCTTCCCTTTCAAAGTTGATTTCAATTTTGGGAAAACCCAGAAGTTGCAGGACACCAAATCTGGGTGTAGTGAGGCTGAGTCACCTGGGTGATTTGATGTGTTGACAAAAACTCTGCACCAGACATGATGCATGAGGGCGCATTGTTGTGATGAAGCTGCCAATCACCACTTGACTATAGCCATGGCCTTCTGAGTCATCTTAATAGTTTCTGTGGAGGAATGTTCAAATTTAATACAAAATTTGATGCAGACTTGTTGTTCTACTTGCTCATTTGGGATGCAACAGCCACACAGTACACATACTTATTCAATGGTGTCTACTGTCCCCACTGACTAGTATAGCGAAATCATTATTGTTCACAAATGCTCATTCCAGTCCACTCTCCTTGGCTGCCAGGTTACATGGATATCATGCAGACCATTCTCATTTTATTAACAATGGCTTGAGTTTTTCCAGACAGACCTTGTGCATGCCATATGAGTCCTCCCTTGGACTGGATTTAATGCTTAGGCATTAAGTTATTATATTTTCATTTCCTGGGCTTTATAAAACTCCAAAGCCTGAAATGCAATCATTTAATAGGAGGAACATTTATCAATTATTTTACTGTCAGGCCCCCAAAGAGCAAGAATTACTACTAGAGACAACTTTAAACTTTCAATTATCTAATACCAAGTAAGACAGTAAGTATTTCCAAATACCCAAGTATTTGATATTAAACATGCCGATAGAATTTAAATATGCTTTGAAGTTTATCTAAAGCAGTGGTGTGTGACCTTTTAGAATCTGATAAAAGTAGTCAATTCTCTCTCCAGAAAAATTACAGGGATATATACACATGAAATATGACATAAAATTTTGGAGGTTTAGCAATTCCAGCTGAAAACTGGTGAAATCCTACTACTTACTCAAAGCTTGAATATCTTCTATGATACCCACTCAGCTGATGAAAGAGCCAACCCAGATCAAGAAATTGTACAGTTTAGATTAGGAATCTCCAGGACGTGCCCCAGATTTGGCACTAGAAACCCATAGCAAAATGGCAATCTCAGCCCTGGCCAATGGCTCAGTTGGTTGGAGCATTGTCCCATACACCAAAAGGTGGCAGGTTTGATTCTAGTCAGGCCACGTACCTAGGTTGCAGGTTTGATCCCCAGTTGGGGTGCATATGGTAAGCAACTGATTGATTTTTCTCTCTCATGTAAATGTTTCTTCTTCTCTCTTATTTTCCACCCCCAACCCCTTCCTCTCTCTCTAACATCAATAAAAACATATCCTTGAGTGAGAATTTAAAAAAGATGGCTTTCTTAGTCTGCTAGTCGCCTCAGGAGCTTCCTCAAGGCTTTGCTCCTCAGCCTTCACTTCAGGCTTTAATTTTTGCTTTTTCCCTTTGTGTTTGAATAAGTATTCTTCTCCCCAAGTCTGTTTCCTTTTCTTTTCTTCTTCTTTGGACAATTTGACATGCTTTCTGATTGTGATTCCTGCAAAGGTGCTGCCTCTAGATATACTTCCAGTGGAGAAGTGATGCCAGCTGTTTCCATTCCAGGGAGATTCTTGGACCGCAGAGCCTTGAGGTTCTTCACTCACCTGACTGGTCACCCACTGGAGAACTCATGGCTACTAGGGGGCGCTAGCACCATATTTAGGCTGTTCTTAGTTTCTGCTTATATTGAATTCAAATATGTCCTTTGGGCAACAGCTCCTGTCCTTTTGTGTTAGTCCTACTTCTCCTGGCCGTGTGGAGTAAGCACTAGGCTACAAACCAATGGAGAGTGGGTACACATTTACTCACTCTGTGCTCTCCTAGCAGCTGCACCTCCAGAACTGAGCAAGGGCCCCACTCAAATCATACCCATGTTCTCTCACCCATCTTCCTTCTGATGAAAATACTCAAGCTTCTGGTATAGGAGAAACATTACTCTTTCTAGCTTCTGCTCCTGTCATTTCCTTTTCTGTTTACTCAAACCAGTGCTCTGGAATGGGAGCTCAGTTAGAAGATGATTTTCTAATTCCTAGTAATCTACCTGCCTCTTGTACTGGTGGGTATAGGAAACTGGTGCTATAATCTTATGGGGTCAGTGCATCACCTGTGCTTGACATGAAGCGGTTTTATTTTCACTTTAGAGAGTGGATCACATAGGCTTTCCAGCTTGCATTCTTCTCTTTTAAGCCTTCATTTGTTCTGCAATTGGTAGATAAGTGAGGGGCCATGGGTACTGCCAACATCCTTCCAGGCTTTTGCCCTTTGATTCCCAGAAAGATTGTCTTTGTGCCAGCGGCATGAGCTTTTTGGAGTCTCTAAAAGGTGCTGCTTAGCCACACTGGCAGTAGCTTTCAAGCGGCCCTCTGCACTGGGCAGCACTGAGAGCTCAGGGCAGCTAATGCTGCAGTGGGACTAGGACATTCCTTTCTATCTATGGTAAACACAGGATTTCAGCTTTTGGACTGTAACTAACCCACTGTAGGAATCCTTTGAGCACATAGGCAGGATTGACATGGTGCAGACGTGGCAGTCCAGAAGCTTGTTATGCCCTTTACTCGAGTCAGCATTTCTAAAATCACCACCGGGTGCCAACTTCACAGAGGAAGAAGTGTGGAGTTCAACTCAGGGGGAGTTCAGAGTGAAGCTAGATGAGGTTAGTTTATAGCCGACTCCTTAGGTAATAGGGGAAGAGGAAAGGAAATACCTCCTGGAGAAATTCTAAGGCAATAGTGAACCATTGTATATGCAACCAGGTGACAAATAAATATGGAAAATGCTTTGGAAAGAGCAACACAGCACTAACCTGACCAAGTACTTGGCAGTAACCTTGCTTGGAGAGATACAGCTGAAATAAATATGGTCAGCGTTTTAGGCCAGTGCAAGGTACTAATGTTTTCTCTTACCTAGTCTCTGATTTCACCTCAAATAAAAGTAGGACAAATGCTAGAAGAAATCCTATTTGGGAAATTTGGACTCACACAGAGCAGTCTCAGAGGTGGCCAAGCAGGCGGATTCCCAGGGAAAGTGCAGCAGCTCCACACAACTCATTCCTCTCCTGCTCTTAGCAGCGGGATAGGCACACCTCACCCCAGTTCCTAAGCCAATCCTGAGTCTTAGGCTACAAACTAGTCATCTTCACCATGTTTCTTCTTCCTTGTTTCTTCCTTTCCTTTAATAGTCTTTCTGTCATTAGAAATATTTACTGCTCACCTAATAGGTGTCAGGAATTTTTTCTATTGGTATTAGGGATTCCAAGGAGAGCACATGGATTCAGGCCCTGCCTTCCACAACTGAGAGAAAGAGAAAGAGGGAGAAGGAGAATCAGATAATCATATAATACACATATAATTATAAACCTTGAAAAGTACCATGAAAGGAAGGTATGGGATGATCTGTGAGTATCAAACAAAAGGGCTTGTTTGGAAGCTTAGGAAAGGCTTCTATCAGAATTCAGCATTTGAGCTGAGGTTTTGAAGTTTGGGTAGGAGGTTCCAGTTGACTGGGAGAGGGAAGAATATTTTGTGTGGATTCTGTGTGCCAGTAAAGCTCTTAGGAAGAGAAGAAGCATAGAATGTCTGAAGACTGCAAAGAATACTGTCTGTCACAAATAATACTGTAAATGGTTGGAACACACAGAGAGGAGAATAATTTGACATGAGTCTGGAGAGATAAGTGGGCAGAGTCAGTCCATGCAGGGTCATGCTAAGGTTTTGTTCTCTACCTTATTAACACTGGGAAGCTATTGGTATGTTTAAGAACTGGGGAAGAGGCAATGTACTGGATATGTTTTCAGGTTTACATTTTAAAAAGAACACTCTGGGACTTGTGGCCAAGATGGAGGCATAGGTAGAAATGCTTCACTTCTTTGCACAACCAAAAGAAAGATAACAACCAATTTAAAAAGAAAAAGAACTAGAACAGGAACAGATGAACAGAAATAGAGATCACATGGAAGGTGATCAGCAGGGAGGAGGCAGGGGAAGATGGGGGAAATGTACAGGGAATAAGAAGCATAAATGGTAGGTACAAAATAGACAGGGGGAGGCTAAGAATAGTATGTGAAATGGACAAGCCAAAGAAATTATATGTATGAGCCATGGACATGAACTAAGGTGGGGGAATGATGGTGGGAGGAGGGTACAGGGCAGAGGGGAATAAAGGGGAGAAAAAATAGAAAAAATTGTAATAGCATAGTCAATAAAATATATTAAAATATAAAAAAAACCTGTGGGATTGTGGTGGTGAGAGAAACTCCCAGTCTCACAGGAGAATCCTCTGGAGAGATCCACAGTCCTCTGTCATTAGAAATATTTACTGCTCACCTAATAGGTGTCAGGAATAGGTGTGTTCTAGGACTCTCCTGTGGAGAGTCCTAGAACATACACATGCCCACTCACCTAAGAATTAGCACCTAAAAGGGCACAATATGCTCATGGGAAGTGGGGGAAGTGACTGAAAGTGGGATGAGAGCTGAGCGAGCTAGAAAGCCACATTGCTCCCTCTCTGACTCCTCCCCCACATACAGCACCACAACACAGAGAAGTGGGTTGCCCTGCCCTGATGAATATCTGAGGCTCCACCCCTTACAATGTAACAGGTGCACTGAGACAAAGAAATATTGCCCAAATGAAAGAACAGATCAAAAATCAAAAAATGAATTGAGTTATGAGATAAACAACCTATCAGATGCAGATTTCAAAATACTGGTAATCAGGATGCTCACAGAAATGACTGAGTTCAGTTGCAAAATAAAGGAAGAAGTGAAGGCTATACAAAGTGAAACAAAGAAAAATATACAGGAAATCAACAGTGACAAGAAGGAAACTGGGACTCAAATCAACAATTTAGAACAATTTAGAGACTCATCCAACAATAAACATCCAACCAGAACAGAATGAAGAAACAAGAGTTTGTAAAAATGAGAAGAGGCTGAGGAACTTCTGGTACAACTTCCAACATTTTAACATTTGAATTGTAGGAGTGCCAGAAGGAGAAGAGGAAGGGCAAGAAATGAAAAACTCATTTGAACAAATAATGAAGGAAAAATTTCCCAATCTGGTGAAAGAACTAGATGTGCAAGTCCAGGACACTCAGAGAGTCCCAAGGAGGTTGGATCCAAAAAGAAACACACCAAGGAACATCATAATTAAATTGCCGAAGATTAAAAATAAGGAGAGAATCTTAAAAGCAGAAAGAGCAAAGAGAGAGTTACCTACAAAGGAGTTCCAATAAGACTGTCAGCTGATTTCTCAAAAGAAACCTTGCAGGCAGGATGGGGCTGGAAAAGAGTATTCAAAATCATGAAAGGCAAGGACATACATCCAAGATGACTCTATCCAGTAAAGCTATCATTTAGAATAGAAAGGCAGATAAAGAGCTTCCCATATAAGGTTAAGTTAAAGGAGTTCATCATCACCCAGCCCTTATTATTTGAAATGTTAAAGAACTTATATAAGAAAATGAAGAGGGTCAGAAACGATGAACAGTATAATGACAACAAACACAACTGTCAATTGAACCTTAAAAAAAAAACAAAGAAAGCTACTTGAACAGGTACAGAATCAGAGAAATGGAGATCACAAGGAGGGTTATCAGTGGGGAGGGAAGGGGAAGGTAGGGAGAAAAGGTGCAAGAAATAAGAAGCATAAATGGTGGGCACAAAATAGATGGGGAGCTTAAGCATAATATAGAAAGTGGAAAAGCCAAAGAAATTATATGTACAACCCATGGACATGAATGAAAGAGGGGAGCAATTCTGGAGAGTGTGGAGGGGCAGGGCAGAGGGGGATAATGGGAGGAAAAGTTGGGACAACTGTAATAGCATAATCAATAAAATATACTTAAAAAAGACACTGAACAATATTTTGTGCTGCTTTATGAAATCTAAACCTCATCAAAACCACACTTTGAGAGGACAAATTTTATTACTGAAACTAATTTCCAAAGGGCTCCTCTTTATCATCTGTTCAGTATTGCCCTTTTTAAGTTATTTTATTTAATTAATAATCATCAAAGAAAAAACAAAAGAACATTCTGGCTGGAATATGCAGACTTGAGAGTGGCTGAGTGAGCCTATGGTTGATGTAGGAATGGTGTTGGGAAGCTGCTGTACTTGTCCAGGGGAGTCATAATAACCTGGGTTAGAAGGGTAGCAGCAGGCATGGAGGAAATTAGATAGTCCTGGAAGACATATAGAAGCTAGAATTGGCAGGTATTGGTGACAGAAAGCATATGATATGTATGTGTCTGGAGACAATAGGAAGGTCCAGAATGACTTTTTCATCCTCGTTTGGCAAAACTAGATGGGTGTTGGTACCACTCACTGAGAGGAAATGCAGGAGGAAGAACAGATATTTAAGGAAGTGGAAAGTCAGTTGTTTTTGGACATGTTGAATATAAGGGACTTTTGCAATACTTTTTCCTCCTTTAGATGGAATTTGAAATTATTAATTCACAGCACAGTTGAGAATCTTGGACTTAACAACAGTACCTGGATTCTGTTGAGTGTGTACCCTCAATGCTCAGGTTTTTCATATCTCGAAGGTGAAATTTTGGGGCTTTGTGATCAACCAGACCTAATACACAAGGTGGTCTATGACATAAACAATTTACATTTTAAAGTAGGGTTTCATCTATAAAGTATAAGTCTCATTGAGATAAAATATGCATGATTTATTATGGCAGGAGTCCCGTCTCACCTGTGAAGACAGAACAATTTGGATGGTTGGCTTAGGGGGTTTCAGAACATTTTTATGAACCCATTTGGGTCTGGGACGTTAAGGATAAACACACCTGTGGGCCGTTTCTCTGTCTTCTTCCTCAGCACACAGGGATATGTGACTTCATGCTGCTCAGGAATGTTCCATGCTGGGAGGGGAAGAACCCGCCAAACTGTCCGCTCAGCACATCTCCAAGACAGACAAGAATGTAATCCCGGGAAGACCTCTCTCTGTCTTATTTTGCTTCAGTTTATATACTTTGGTTCTTCCATTCATTTTGTCTTTAATTTATTTTGTCAATTCCAATATTCATTTTTTTCTAATCACTACTGATGGTGTGTGTATCACCCCGCACAAAGTCTGGTGTGTAGAAACTATTCAACTATTACCAGTTCCCTTCTCAGCAGAAGCCTGATATCTTTCATTTATAATGGCTTTCTCTAAGGCCCCAGGCATTCACACCTGAACAAGCAGTTAAGTCACCTAGGGAAGCCAAGCTTTCCTTTCACATTGGTCTGACATTCATGTGAGCTGCTTTACAAATTGTAGATGATCTTGAACCATAGTGAGATTCTGCTTAGAGGCTGGGATCCCTAAGCCCAGTCTTCTGCTTGGTCAATTCCTAGGCTTCAGAGATGTCATTGGATTTCAAGGCTTCCAGGCATACAACAAGGCTGGGTTTGGGGATTTTAATGTGGTTCTTTTAAAGGATGGTTCAGGCTGTTCCATATGGAATGTGGACCCCAGACCAGCCTTTTGCCGTAGGAAATTTCTTTTAAGTTTTATGTAACTATTAATATTGAAGGTTGAACTCACCTCTGTTCTCTCAATAAATGCTACTTGTGCATGAGTAAAACCCTATTGTTAAATTTAGTCTTGGTCTTTATGTATGTTATTAGTACTGAGAAATTTGACATAGTTGTACTTTTCTTATTCTTATTCTCTTTCTAATTCTCATTGAGGAGGTACTAAATGATAAATTTGCATTTAAATAAGGCTAACTGAATACCTTGCACACAGCATTTCCATGGTTTCTCAGGTATTAGACCATGGCACTTTTTCCTTGTTTTTTCATTTTGGAGATTATGGGTTAACAGAAAAATATAAAATGATTTACTGAAGATTAGTTTCTTGACACTACTCTTGCCCTCTTTCATTGATGTTAGAAAGTACGTTATCCTACAGGAAATTTTAATGTGATATTTGTCATTCAGTTTGAAGGCAAATAAGAAATTTGCTTGTAGTTTTTTGCTCCATCCACACTAGAATTATTTTTTAATTAGAAGGGTTTTCTGGCTGTTTTAGTACTATGTGATTTGTAGGGAGAAGACCTTGCTATATGCTTCCTCGAGTGCTTCCCGGATGGCTGATCCTGGCACAGCACCCATATGCCAACGTAGATGTGAGTGAGAGCTTACAAGAAAAAAGCGGCTGCAAGAAGTTTTCTTTTTATACCAAATCCAAACACCAGCTTCTACTAAATGCAAATGTGATGCACATGATTGGAGTGATATCATTCTATTAAAACTCTTCTCATAACCTAGCTCTAAAAGGCCTTCTGTTTCTATTATAGCTAGGTTATTGATGCTAAATAGTTCAGCAAATTGGGTTGTCGAAGCGCACCTGCCATGCATTATTCATTAAGTGCGTCTTTCACAAATCAGAGCTGTCTGTTGCCTGAGCCCGGAGTCCCGGTAGTACTGCTTCCTAGGGAGCGTGCTTCCTTGTGAGCCAAGAAACGGAGTCACAGGCACATCAATCAGGCCAACACTTGGTAACAATGTTGTCCTCAAAATGTAATGCATACTGGGGAAAAGATTTAATTAATGTTCTACTGTAATGTGTCTGTTTATAAAGAAATAATGTACTATACAATTAAGCAATGTATAGTGAATGTACCTCCTAATGGCAAGGCTGGCATTTTAAGTGATCAGTAAATCACTTAAATATTAAGACTTTCTTGAACAAGGGTAATAAAAAGAGACATTTGGAAATGGTAGACACCAGTACATACAATTATCCACTAAATAAAACATTTTTATTGTGATCATAGTGTTAATCACATTGTAGAACTGCCTGATCAGGAAACATGAGAAATTGTAGCTGGATTTTTTAAAATCTTTGATGTGATTAACTTCTGCATTAGAATGTAAGTCTCAAATATTTAAACCCTCATACGCCTTTTCTCAGAGGACAGCCCTGTTTCAGTTTCCTGAGGCTGAGAGATTATTTGTAAAACTGCTAAAGCTGCCTCTTCCCCTAGTTAAACCCTTCTTTATTTGGATCAAGATTTTTAGGCTTCTTACTTTCCCCAGCTCTCTACCTCTCCGGGCTGGCTTCGCAGGTTGGGGTTGGGGAGCGGAACTCTAATCTCCGGCCTTTCCTGCTTCCCTCACGGAGCAGGAGGGCCTCTTCTGCTTCTGACATCTGCTGGCGTGATGTCCTAGAAGGTCTCCCTGGCCCATTTCTTTTGTATGTGATGCAGCTTATACGGAAGTCCGAGGGTTGGCCAGCTGTCCCCTGGAAATATTTAATACTCCATGACCAGCCTCCTTTGACTATGGAAGGGACTCACAGGAAAGTGAGGGGACCAGTGGACTGCCCTGTTTCCCTGCAAGGACTTTCCTCCTTTCTGGTATAACATGATTTGTTTACTCAACTCTTTTACTGTAAGCCTTTTAAACCAGTGGTCCCCCAAATTTTTGGCACCAAGGACCGATTTCCTGGAAGATGGGGTGGTGGGGGCCCGGTTTGAGAGGACAGGAGGCGGAGCTCAGGTGAGCTTGCTTGCTGCCCGGCTCCTTGGACAGGCAGAGGACCCGCATCCTCAGCCCCGGGGCTGGGAACCCCTGTAGTAAACAACGTGCTTCTGAACCATCACGTATATGTTCCTCCCTCATTAATTAACATTTTTAAAAAATTAAAAAATGTTAACAAATGGTTACTTTAATTAGTTGTAATTTAAGAAAAATCAAGCAAGAACTTGGGTTTTCTAGTCTTGTTTATTGTCTGTGATTAAGAATATGCTGAGAAATGGAAATAGTTTCCCTGTGAAGTGCTAAGCCAATAATAATATATTCAAGATGCTTTAGAAGACATCTATTTATATTTAAACTTTTACTAGGCTGATATATGTGAATTAGATTGTATATAGAGAGTTTTGTTAAACAAAATTGTAAATTTCAAGATGTTGTGCTTAATGACCGTGGTCTCTGAATCTCAGATCTCTACTGATGAAAATTTGGCAGGTCGGGAAGTGAGATGAGGGTTTAATGAACAAAATCTAATCTGAGATGGAAACGCTCTTCCTCTTAAATACAGAGAAATTAATGAGCTGAAAAAGGCACAAACAGTTTCCACAGTGAAAGGCCTAGAGTGATTTCATAATGGAGAGAATGGAGGCTGGTGGCTGAGATGTGCTTTGGGGACACCCACTGCAGCTGAGGCTGGTCAGCGGGAGCTGCAAATCTTTGTCATCCTACTCCACGTTCCTTGCTTTAGTTCATATTGGTGTTTACACTGTTGTTCCAGAGCCCTGCGATGTTTGTTTTTTTAATTCAATAGGACAGCATGTAATAAGGGGCTTTCTCACTGTGACCTTGAGTAATGAGGATATAACCACTGTTAGAATACAGGGATTTAGCGATTTTAACAAATGAAAAAGTTTCCTATAACCAGTTAGTTTTCTGCTCTAAATTCTTATCAAGTTTTTTCTTGTAGCTTAAGCTAACGAAATTGCCAAGAAATATCTCTAGTTGAGATTTAGTTAGGAGCCAAAGCCAGTTGCTACTAAGGCAGAGACAGTTAATTAATTGACCTCTGTCATTGTGTATAGATTTAGCCACTGAGTCCTGGCTTGAAAGCAAATGGGCAGGGTGGGAGTGTTTGCTGCTCTTGGGGAGTTGTAAAGAACAGCCTGGCTTCAACCTCATTCCTGCTCTTCTCTACCACCATTTCTCAGCAGGAAATTAGTAGCTTTCATGTAGGAGTCAGTGAGGGAGGAGGATGAAGAGGCAGAGCATGGCGAACTCAGAACACTCATGAAAAAAAAAAGATTCTAAAAAGGAGTAAAACAAAGCCAGGAGATTGAAAGAAGGCACTGGTTAGTACTGAGTGCGTGGAAACAGGGTCCTATTAACCATGTGTGTGTGTGTCTATTAGAAGTAAACTGTATAGTAAAGACCTTAGCTGTCTAGTTCACTGTCACAACCTCTAATACCTGCCTTACAGCAGACACTTGATAGTTCTGTACCACCACCTGCAAGGCCCTACACGATCTTCCCTGGGGCTTGCCTACTATTTCTCTATCCACATTTCTACTATTTTTCCTCTTGCATATGAACATCAGCTACATTTTGCTTCATATTCCTTATATACTCCAAGCCCACTGTCACCTCGGGGCCTTTTCACTCGCCATTATTTTAGCCTGCAATGTTCCTCCTGGATTTGGGAATGACTTTTCTTCCTTTCAGGTTTCTGATCAAATGTCACTTCACTAGTGATGCTTCCATGACCCTCTATTTAAAATAACTATTCCATTCCCAAGGCCATTGCTGTTTTTCCTCTCAGCTGTATTTTCCTCCCAAGCATTTACTGTTTCTGGCATAAACATACATATGTCTTGCTTGTTGATTGGTTTGCTTTCCCTCACCAGAGTGTAAACTCTAACAGGTGAAGGCTTTTCTGTTGACTGCTGTTTTTCAGTACCAAGAACAGTGCCTGGTACAGAATAGGCAGTCCATAAAAATTTGTCGAATGAATGATGGAATGAATGACAGAAGGAGTGAATTAATCTCACATATTGTTCATAATATACATGTGCATATTAGTAATGTAGAAATGGCAGCTGGATATTTTACCTCATTTACATATATAAAACAAAACAAGTAATTTTATTGGAATTTATTCCACAGATTTGATCATCTCAAATCATTATTTACATACATATTGAAACATTGATAATTACTCTAAAAATGAAAAATAAGTGATGCAATAAAACACAAAGACAGCTGTTCAAAATAAAAATTCAACTACCTGTCTTGCTACTATAGGATCAGAATCAGCTAAAAAGCATTACCTGTGTCCCCCTTCAATGACTTCGAGAGGAGTAGGACTCATAGGAGACTTTCCTTGTTACTGTAGTGGTTATAATCCTCATACCCACCTGAGCATGGAATAGAGAGTGCTGTCTGTACTCTCCAGCAAAACACAACTGTTTCTTAGACTTCAGGTGCTTGTGACTTTCCATCACTACCTAGTGACATCACACTCAAACCGCAGAGGAAAATGCCGGGTGACTCTTTTCTGATATAAAATGTTCCAGAATTTGAAGAGAGTAAAACTGTTATTTTTCATTCTCTTGCAAAAAAAAATCCCCATAAAACATATAGGAAGTAGGTTTCTTTTGCTTAATTAAAAAAAAAGTTTCCCTCCCCCCTATATCCTCAAATTTTTAATTTTTATTACAAACAAAATTCTTTTTTTTTTTTTTTTTTTTTTTTTTTTTTTTTGTTTACCCCCCTTTTTCTATTTTTTTTTTTTTTTTTTTTTTTCTTTTTTTTATGCAACTTTTTTCCAAGAGAACATGGATTAGAGAATTTAGTAAAAAATTCTTCCACAAAATAATCTACTTCCTAGTAAGTCAGTCCTGGGAACAGTAGTGACAAATGGCATCAGCCTCTGAGGGCAGGCTGATGGACTAGCAGGCCCAAGTAGATGGGCATCAGGAGGCTTTAGCTCAAAGCAGTGATTTTGAAATAAACTCATCTGCATGACATCTGATATTCTGCTCTTGGCAGCATTAGCTGAGCTAAGATACTGTCTGACCGAGTCCCCTCACCCCCTGCAGCTGACAAAGGAGCATTTCAAACAGGGGAAACTAATTTATTCTGACTGCTTGTCAAGCATCAGCCTAACTAGCTTCATCTTTTTGCCCTAAAAGGTGCAAGATGCTAACCTTTGCTTCTATAGCATCTTCATTAAATAACAAAATGGCAAAGCAGTTGCTATCAGGAGGAATATGCATTAGTAGAGCACCATGAAGAGCAGGAAGTACTTAAAAGCAGTGATCTTTTGAAATCTGGTGCCAGATGGTTAGATATATTGACCTTCATTTCTCTCCAATTAGTAAAAGATATTTTTTCTTTTTAATGCAAGAGGACTTACCAGGGAAGTGATTGAAATCTCTAAACTTTTATGTATGAGATATAGAACTCTTGAGTAAATTGCTACTTGACACATATTTGGAATGATAATGTCCCAGTTATACTTTCCATGACTTCTTCACAAAAGACTTGATGAACACTTTATGTTATTGATGCAGGAGGTGCAGGGCTAGAGATTTGAGAAGTTCTCTGCAAACCACAGGAAAATTCTTAAATTGCTATCTTTTTTCCCCTCTGAAGTTCGGTCAAGGTATACTTCATATATGGTCTAACTGAGAAATCTCATGGGGCTGGTTACATGTATCATGTGGTGTCTAACAGAAGCCGAAATGACCTTTCAGAAAAGTAGATGAGACCACCCCTACATGTGGCTCACTGTCCAGCAGCTTCCCCTTGTGCATAGAGTGAAATCCAGAAATCCTTATCATGGCCCCAAGGAACTTGGGACCAGCTCCTGTCTTCTGTGACCTCATCTGATCCAGCCATTTTGGCCTTCAAGTGTTGGTTAAGTACTCTAGCTTCTTCCAGCCTCCAGGTCTTCCCACCTCCTGTCCTTTTTCCTTGGAAGGCTGTCTTGTCACTCAAATCCCCCAGATGCCACTCATAGTTTCCTTCTTGTCATTCAAGTCTCAGCTATCACCTTTGCTCAATATCATCTCGTTCTCTAGTCTTCCCTGAACACTCAATCTAACAACCTTCTTCCTCCAGCCTGTTTCACATCATACAGACTTATTTTCCTCACAGTATTGTGGAGGGAAAGAGGCCACATAGTAAACATGACATGCTCAGAAAAAGCTTGAGTTTGGTCTCACAAACTCAAGAGACCAAAGTAACTGCACAGGATGGTCTGAAATTAAAACTTTCTAATTAAAACAGGTCAAGGCAGACATTCATGTTCTAGGCTAGAATCTTCCCTGACAAAAGTCAATTTTTACCTTAACTGAGCCTACTGTCTTTTTTGCATTTATGATAACACACCTTTGGAATGTTAGGGTAATTTTCTTTTTTATGGATCCCTCAAAGCCCAGGCACTGCACCAGAAAGAAGACCACAAATTCCCTCATTGTTATTGTTATTGTGTTCATGGTTGACTGTACACACCTATGTAAAAAAGTTTGTGTTTATCATTTTAATTTTTATTCAGTCCCTTTTTATTTTTATGTATAAAGACATGGTAAACTACCATTTTCCACAGCATTTTCTCAATCCATAGAGATTTTGCTTCCTGGCAATTGTTAACAGTTTGGCTCAAATAAACTAATAAAAATCCTTACAGGTTTGGATGTTTCTTATGTTGCTAGTATTTAAATATCGGAAGTACCTCTGGAAAAGAATTTAAGTTTAAGAAGATTTTCTGCACAGCGATATCAGGAGGTAAAGGTGGGGGGAGCAAAGAAGTAAGTTTGGCGGGCAAAGAGAGCTAATACAGGGTACTTTAATGAGCAGGTGACTGTTGTGGGCAATTGGGGCTCATTGCCCCTGGGGAACCTCGGTGACAGTGAAGAAAAGCATACTGCAAAGTTGTCCCACCTGAGAGGTGAGGAAGCTATGGTATTTTCCCACTAACTTTAATTTGTCATTAGTTAAGTACTGTTGCTGGTGCTATCAAGTCCCTGGCACTTCAGGCCTGCCCTTCCAAAGGGCCAGGAAAGCCAGAGAAGGTCTCAGGTGAGAAGTCACAGGTGCTTGCAGGAGGCAGCCCTTGAGCTGGCATGCATGAGAATCATGAGCACTGAGGAGAAGGGACAGGGCAGAGACAGCATCTGCTGCTCTCTTGTTCGTTCACGTGTTTTCTAGCTTATTGACTCTCCATCCACTAGAATGTTAAGCTTCCTTAGAGCAGGGATGTAGACTATTTCTAGTTCCCCAGACATAGTTCCTGGACCATTCAAAAAATATTATATGAGGGAATGAAGAGTCATGAAGTTTCACTGGAAAACACATAGCCTCTTAAGTGATTTCATTTTCAGGTAGATAACACTAATGTGGCAGATGCATAATGGAAGTAATATTGCATGGGACTTGGCAATGGCCGAAGGCATTGATGATGTCTGGGTGGAGAGAGAGTTATTCAGAAGCAGGTAGAGGTTGGATTTGCGTGGTGAACTGGAAAGGTTATTGGAATCCAGTCTAGATTGAGATTCAGACTTAGTAGGAACGTTGTAAGTGGCCATGGCCAAATCCTTCATCTGCAATTCTGTTTCCTACTACTTACTTGCTTCACAGAGATGTTAAGATAATTAAAGGAGATAATAGATTTGAAACCATGTCTAAAAAGAAGTATTCTTATAGAGGAAGCTACTATTTAACTGTTGAAAATGTTATGTTCAAGTTAAAATTGTTCATAAGTGTTTAGTCCCTTTAAAAAGTGATTGCTGCCAGCAATAGCCATTGTGATGGACAGTTATTGCCTCTGAGCTGAAGAGGATGTGAGCATCAGTTTCCATGGTGTATCTGTTGGCCTGTGGCTGAAAAGAGTACCTCAGGGTTGACAGGGTGACTCTTATTTCATGGAAAGCTGCAGCCTGGAAACAAGGGAATCTGGGAGAGATGGGCTCAGCCGACAGTGGAATACATATCTCCCTCTGATCTGGAAGTCCATTTTGATGAAGTGAATAAGCCAGAAGAGTAGTGACAGTAGTAGAACCACAGGAGAAAACAACTTCTGACTGCAGTTGGAACCAGGAGGGTTTTCACTCTTACTTTAAGGAAGGAGAGTTTTTGGATTCTAGGTGAAGGGCTTTCACACCTAGTATACCAGACACTTGCAGGGCTGGGAGTGTGAATAGATGGCTGACCCAACCCATCCTCTCTGGCTCCATCCACATCTCAGGGGCCTGGAGTCAATGCCTGTGGCCTCCTCCCACATCTGAAAGGCCAGGCTCCACCCCTCCTGCAAGTAGCTGCCCCGACCATCCTTGGCATACAGGTTCATGCACTGGAGATCATGGCCTGGCTAGGAGGGGTGCACCAGGAAATGAGGCCACACAGGCCCTGGGGATTGGCATTTACTGTTTGGTCAGGAAGTCCCAGTATGGTCTAGAAGGAGAGAGGCAGGTCTGAATGGGAATACTTGCCTCTTGGCCTTCTTGCCCCATGAAGAGAGGCACAGCCAGGAGAGAGAGGGCCACAGTGGGGCGGGATCTCAGAGTATGCTACCAAGGACAGGAACCCCAGTTCCAGGTCGAAGAGGAGTACAGTTGGTATCAAATTGACCTTTCCGGTTCAATCTTTAAGAAACGCACAAGCAGGCAGGTTAACTGTAAAAGCCTCTTGTCCAGGGAGAAATAGTATGGCAACTGCCAGAAGCTGCTTACAGGAAGAGAAGGGTAAATCAAAGCAGATTCTCCAGTAGGTTGCCATGTGACTCAGAGTAAAATCACAGTCATTGCAGTGGCTACAGGGCTGTACACAATCTGCCCCTGCTTTGTCCCATGACCCACCTGCCCTCATCTACCCTTTCCCAGTCTTTTCAGCACACTGTGCTCCATCCACCCTGGCCTCCTTGTGGCTTTTAAGGGTTCCTGGTGTGTTTGCATAGGCTTGTCATTGTGTGAGGAGTACTGCCTGACAACTGTCTGTGTGCTTTGTTCGAATGTCACCTTTTCAATCACCTGACCTGACCAGCTTACTTAAAATTGGACCAGATACTCTGACATCCCTATTCCTTCTCTTCCTACCCCCTCCCCATCTATCATCTAATAACTTATTGATGGCCCTGTCTGTATCTGCCCTTGGGCATGTAATCTTCATATAGGCAGGCTCCAGTCCTCAGAAGAAGACTCGGCACGTAGTACATGCTCAGTAAAATCTTTGTTGAATAAATGAAGTAACCTGGCATAATTAAGGTGTAGCAAACAATGATACAACTTAAATAAAGATCATCACTGTTTCTTAAAATGTACAGAATTTATAATTTCTTACATTCTTGTCATATGCAGTAAGATACCTAGATATTTAAGTGAAGACCTTTCTTTCTTTTCATTTTTCCGTGGTTTCACAGTTCTCACTTGTTGAATGAATAGAATTCAGTGTCTCCAAGACTTCAGATTCAGACAAAGGATTCCAGAGGAGGCTCTGGCAATCGATAACAAAGTCACCTGAGAGGAGAACTTAGAATGTGTACTGGACATTTCATTGTGCACATTTCTGCCTCTTATTTCTCTATCCTTTTATTTGTTCCTTTTCCCTTTTCTCTTGTCTCTTCTTACTTGCCTCTTCCTTCAAACTTAAAATGAAGCACTGTGTTAAGACTCAGGACTCAGGGAAGGATAAGGTCAGTTCCCAGAACTGACAGTTTGGTGGGAGATATCTGTGGCAAGAACTCATTTCGGCACTCTGTAGAAGGGGCTTTCACCAGGGACATGCACACTGTAGAAACAGAGACTTTGAATGACACCTAGATTGGCCTGGTGCAGAATAAAGAGGCTGTCAGAAGAGCACTTTGGTACATGGGTGGAATTCTATACATAGGAGACCTGCACGAATATATGGTTGTTGTTTAGAATCACTGTTAAATGATTTCAGGTCTAAAAAACAGTCTGTGGTTATTTCAAAAATTTACTAGCTTTCAGGCCCATTTCCTACCCATTCTGCATAAATTCTCTTTGTCTGTGCTTCCCCACATGTAGATAGATATAAATATATGTTATGTATATCTATAAAACAGCATAACACGAATATATATTGATAAATATATAACAGTTATACTGTTGGTAAAGATATTATGAATGTTTCAACAATGCAAATTACAGTAATTACAGCAAACATGACGATAGGCACAATGTATGGATTATCTCTGTTCCTTACAGCAGCCTAAGCGGAAGATTCTGACATTGTCCTCTCTTTAGGGTTGAAAAAACCAAAGCATCACAAGTGAAATAGCACATAGTACCATCACTAGTTGTGTGTTCTGATTTTGATTTTCCATGGGTTCTTACATCACCAATATGTGTCGTAAATAAACTTATATTCTAAGATGTAGGAGAGACATATGTGCCAAAATATGCTTCTAGAAAAGTGGCAAAATCAACAAGCAGCCAATGTCTATGTTCTAGAGAAGCAACAGTTCTAAGAGCCTCCTGGGATGGAAGGGGACTCAGTGACTGGTGCTTGTATCTTAATGCCACGTGGAACCCCCCTAGGCCTTCCTTTTAGGAGCAGAAACATCTGCTTTATAACAGTGCTCACTTTTCTTATGATAGAGCATTTAAATTGAATTATCAAAATTTTATTTGATGCTCTCAGAGAATTTTAGTGATCAGAGAGTTAAAGAAATGGTGGACTATCTCTGTGTGGGCCTGGTGTGGTGGTGATTTCTTAGTGGCACTTATTTGTCAATGAGATTTAATCCTGTAATCTAAGTACATCAGCTTTTCTGTTCTTGTATCTTATTCCTATTGAATTGTGATAATGGGTAGTGGTTTCAAATACTTTCTCATTATTCGCTTGGTATTTTGTGCTGCCCCAAACACACATTCTTTCCAGTTAAAATTTCCCAACACCTTGTAATTTCTATAACACTTTTCAGACAGGTAACCAGACAGGGATTCCCAGTCGTGGTGCTATGACACATTTCAGATGATCTCCAGTTATCTGCAGGGATACAAGGAATTTCAAATTCTCTAGTGAAATGTATTAGATGGTGTTTACTATTTTTAACATGGGATACATTATCTGTATATGGCTCAAGGTGTCAGTGAGGGAGCAAGAGCCCTTTTTTGCTTTGATATCACATGACTTTGGCCACTATTCAAACGCCTACTGCCACCGGCACTGCTGAACCCATGGCCATGTCATGTTTTGAATATGAGAGAATCTGTAATACACAACTGAGCCCAAGAGGATTGATCATATGTGTTTCTATTTGTGGGTTTCTGTTGTGCAAGACTTGCTGACTAAAAAGTATGTGCACTAACTAGCCCCATTGTAGCATCTTCGTCAATCCATCCCATCAATTCCATTTAGTTCTCAGCTTTGACCCATATAAATGGATGTGTTTGATTAGAGTAACTGTAGGCTCCCTCCCCCCAACACTATTTTACCTGTAACAACCATACACTTATCAACCTTTGTGTAATAAGGGGATTATTTGCCAATAAACTGCCAATATAGTGGCAACACAAGTATATCCAATGGGCATGAGCCTGAAGAAAATAAAAGTTTTTTGAATTAAGTCTGAATATTTTAAGAGCAGCTGTGTACAGAAAGTGTAAGATCCTTGAGATTAGGGACATTTCTGTCTCAGCCACAACTGGGTCCTAATCTATGATATTTATTAGATACTCAGAATATTTGAATGAGTAGCTCATTTGTAAAAGCAGTGAGATGTTTTTACTTTGTGAGCTGGACATGTGCTAGTTTCACAAACTATTTGTTGATGTGGATGTGAACACTGGACCCTCCCATGGGGAAGGGACCCTCACAGTGAACCTGGAAAGACTCCCGAAGGCATAAATGTGGTGTGGTTGCCAGGGTGGAACTGAGTTAGGGTAGATGTAAGTTCCTACATACTCTTTCTTCTGCTACTTCTTCCCATTTGGTTCCACATATTATATCATTCTGCTGTTGCAGCTGGCTAATTCGCAGTCCTTTGTGATTCAATGGCACAGGTAAATATGTTTCAAAATTGCTTCATACAGGAAAACCTTGAACTTCCTTCCACAGCATATTTCAAATTACATCTCAGAATTCACTATGAAGTGACTGCTTCAATCTGGACTCTGCCCAGTACCTAAAATAGTGTGAGGGCTAAAAATATACCCACTCTGCCAAAAAGAGTTTACAATATTCTCAGTAGAAGCTTTCAACTTGCGCTTAAAGGTTAGAGAAAGTTGGCTCACGGCAAAAGCAAATTTATTTAAATACCATTTTACACTCGATTCATAATAGTAACATTTTATCTTTTTTACAGTGATTTATAGGCACCAGAGCAGAACAGGGGAGTCAGGGAAAAAAGCAATTAACGGGTAAGAAAAAAGTACCAACAGCGAAGGGAAAAAAATCTTCTGAAAGCTGCAGAGGAGAGAATAATTGATGGTTCCATTTTAGCTTAATGTTATTTCTGGATCTCTTTTATAATCTGTTATTTACTGCATAGTTTATAGCTGACAGAAAATAAACAGCATCGGCAATATAATGTCTCAAGCTCTGCCATGTACTTGCTCATCCCACTTGCTTGTCAAGTTAGAACTTCCACCAACATCCGTCAAAGTCTCCTGTAATGGAATCTGTTTTTAATAAGCCCAGCACTATAATTACCTTATTGCAAAGTTAAAGCCAAATGACAGTTATGATGAAGGTTTCATGGCTACACAGTAAAGCCAGTGAAGCATCCGCATACCAACTGTCGGACAGGAAACGGCTGTCCCAGGATTCATTTCATTATTGCTTGACTAGGGTCTTTTCATTTGCACGTGGAAATTTTGCCACAGCTGCAACAGGTAGCAGAGAAGGAAAAAGAACAAGCAACATGGGAGATAACTTGGAAAAAATAACATTATTAATAGGATTTTGAGAAGATTTAATTACTAAGCCCAGGAACATCTGTGCTGGGTGTCTCCACAGACATTTTCTAACTTAAAACTACCCAACGCAGATGCAGAGGGCAGACCGACAACTGTCAGATAGGAGGGGAACTTGGGGCTGAGTGAAAAAGGGAAAGAAATTAAGTAAAAATCAAAAAACAACTCATAGAGAGGTACAGGAGTGTGGTGATTACCGGAGGGGAAGGGAGTGGGGGCAGGTAGAAGAGGGTAAAGTGGCGATAAATGGTGAAGGGAGGAGACTTGATTTTTGGTAGCGAGCATACAGTACAATATACAGATGAAGTATCATAGAGTTATACACCTGAGACCCATATAATGTTGTTAACCAATGGCACCCCAATACATTCAATAAAAAACTTCCTAACGATCTAAAGAGTGAAAATGCTCAAATTTTACAGGTAAGGGAACTGAGGCTCTGAGAATTTTTAAGCTATATGAGAGCTTTTTAACCTAGCTGGTAAATGACAAAACTAGGCTGGGACACAATCTCGATTATTCACAGTCTGATGTGGTTTTCCCTTGTGTTACAGCTGCATATGGTGGAGTATGTAGTCGAACACGGTCTGGATTGTGGTCTGCGTGGAAATGGAACGTGGTTTCGACAACTCCACATACTGAGTTAACTGTAAGTAGGAAGGAAGACACACACTCGGGTGTATGATGATCCTCGATTTTATGGCAAAGATCTACCTCTATTTTGCATTATTTGAAGTTGCACACGTTTGTGACAATCACCATCAGTTGTGAATTGATAGATCGGTAAACACTGCATCATATGTCCCAGCTGATTTCCAAAGACACTCTGGAAATCGGTGGTAGCTTGCTGTCATCTTAGCGTGTGCAGGTGGTAACGACAGCATGGCTCTGTCATCATTTTCACTCAATACATGATAGACACAAAATGAAATCATTGAATCATTTTACTGATTCAGAGCCACCAGGGTACTAACTTGGGCATACTTTTTCTCCATCCAATATTTTAAAGCAGAAATATGGGGCTTCTTTTCTACCCTTTTTTTTTTAAATTACTTCTGGGCGGTGGCTAAGGCAGCAGATTCTTTTTCCAGTTCACTCAAGGATTAATGCTGCGTCAACCTCAGGAATCACTGAGCTGACACATTTGGGAAGAGAGGTGCCCTGCAGTGGCGCTGCTTCTCAATGGTGTGCTCACCCTTGGTGGCCCCAGGCCTGAAGTCATTAAGCAAGTAGGATATTTTGGTTCTCAGGAGTAACCTCTACCAGGACAGGATTTTTAAAAAATGAATGGAAGAAGAGTAAAAAATAACTTTCAAATGTTTGACTTAGTCACAGGGTTACACAATCTGTATAAAAGAAGGTTGTATTTCAGGCTATGGGAATTAACATTTAGTCATTGCCAAACTATACTGCAAAGATGGAAACTGTTGGCTCTTGGGTGGCATCTTTGTACAATGTCTAGAAATGTCCACAACTGAGCTGTCTAGTAACATGTAGTATACAAAGGGGAATTAGGAAGTTGGTTCACAAGTGGGTGGTTTGAAAGCCGAAGCATCTTCCTCCTGAGGCCTAACAGTTACTGTTCTCCATCTCTTTTTCTCTCCTTAGGGTATAGCTTCTAACATTGGGCTGGGAAAGTCTGGGGGACTGGAGTGATCAGTAGGGAGTTGCCATACTGGTTTGGTTATCTCCTAGTAAGCCATTGATGGGGTGTATGGCCCTCAATTTTCTGCAGATTTCTTTACAAGGTAGAGTATTTGATGTCTCTACCATCAGCTTTGTTTTTGTGCTACCATTTCTGAGGCAACAGCCAGAGTTCTCTCTCAAGATTTTGTTATATTTACATTTTCTATCCAGAAGTTCTGAGGTTCCCTATAATTTCTACTAAAATACTAATATTGTTTCTATACTTTTCAGACCTGATAGCTTTTCATACCCTACTACTTCATATTTTTATGTGATCCCTTTGTGGTGGTGAACTTGCTAATGTGCAGACTGTATGTAAAACTGATGTGCATGGGGTCAATTTAGTTCAGAAGAAGGAGAAGCATTTAGTTGAGAAGAAGGAGACACAATCATACAGGTGCACTCTGACCCACTGTCAAAGAAGAGTGGATTCAATTCTGTTTGTGCCCAGCCAGTACTTGGATTTAAAACCATCAATTAATTTTGCATATTATTTTCTAACATCTGTACTAGGCACAATAATAAAGCAACAATAAAACACTGTTTATGCAAACATGTATTTTGTGGCATAATCTACATAACTACTCTAGGGGCTAGAGATGAGCTGGATTAGGAAAAGCCATTGTGAATTAGGATTTTTTTTGAGGTAGGTTTCCTGGAGGTTAAGCGTGTGTATGACATATGATGCAGAGTCGCAGAGCAGGACAAGTGTAGGGAATACCTGAGCAAAGCAAGGGGACTAACCCTGCAAAGCCCTGAGTTGAATTTTAAAACTATAATAGTAATGAGTCTGTCATTACTATTAAAAATAAGCTTACGGAGGTCACTTAATTCTTCCACATTAATGCACATACTTTAAATTTATGGACACCATTTTTAGTGTCATATTGAAGAATGTTTCTTAAAATATAGTCTTGGATACAATCACATCAGAATTACATAGAGCGCTGGAAAAAAAAAGCATTTCTGGACCAGCACCCAGACTTTTTGGATCTCAATATCTTAAAGTGGAGTCAGGAATCTGCATTTGAAATAATCTCTCCAAGGGATTCTTATCCTCAGTAAAGTTTGAGAATCACCAGTATGGAAATAAGCCATATTTTCCTAATGGCTTATTTCCCTAAAATGCCCATTTCACTAAAAATGCCCATGCACATTTCTAGTGAAAATGACTTACAGAATTATTGTGCAACAAAAGCCCTGTCATGTGAGGACAGAGTGTTGCTGATAAATGGTTTTCCTTGCATCTAATTATCAAGAAGATATCAGTCAGTTGCTTAAAGGCAGAGGCTCATGGAGTGGAGTCTTCATGGGTCTGGACCTCAACTTTGCAAATGCAGAAACTACATTGGATATATTTGCCTGTGGGAGCTTGACTCATGCTAATAAATTCACAGGACACTTCTGACAAACCAGAATACTGCTTTATTAATTTGTGGTAGAAATTATGCCAGGCTCAAGAACCAGTACTACACTGATAGGCTCTCAGGAGAGAGAATATACATGAACAAATGACTTAATGAGCAAAGACTTATCAAACTGCTTTGTAATGTCTGTGTACTAGTCATTTTCTCCCCCTAGACTGGACTCGCCTTAAACATCACATTCCTGGTACCCACCTTCCCGCCTCCCATGCACTGAAGTGTCTTATACAAAGTCAACACTTAATAGAGAGGTGTGGAGCAAATTAAGGATTCGAAATTGAGGGGATCAGATGGGCACGTCTACAATTATTTAGGACAGTAGAATAGATTGCTCTTCTACACACCAGGGGTATTTTCACCTATTAAACGAGTACTCTCTGTTACTGGGCATCAGTGGGAACTGACAAATTCTTACTTTTGAATCTCTTTCCTTTCCCAAGCTCTCTGCTTTACATAGCTCCATCTCTTAGTGTTAAGGTAAAGTCCAAGAGAGTAGGTTGAGAGTAGTTCCGCCTCCATCTTGGCCAGAAGTCTCCAACATCATGCTTAAGGGGCAAAAACTAAAAGCATTTTCCTTAAGATCAGGAACAACACAAAGATGTCCATTTTCACCACTCCTATTCAACATACTACTAGAAGTTTTAGCCACAGTGATCAGACAAGGAAAAGAAATAAAAGGCATCCAAATTCGGAAAAAGGAAGTAAAGCTATTATTATATGCAGATGACATGATAGTGTACAGAGAAAACATAATAGTCTCCACAAAAAAACTACTCAACCAAATAAGTGGATTTGGCAAAACAGCAAGATACAAAGTCACTATTCAGAAATTGATGTCATATTTGTCCACCAACAAGGAACTATCAGAAGGAGAAACTAGGAAAAAATCCCATTTACTATGGTAACAGGATAAATTAAGTACCTAGGAATAAATTTAACCAAGAAGATAAAAAACCTATACTTGGAAAACTAAAGAACACTGAAGAAAGAAACTGAGGAACATACAAATAAATGGTAGCATATACTGTTTCACGGGTTGGAAGAATTAACATCATTAAAATGTCCATATTATCCAAAGCAATTTATAGATTCAATACAATCCCTATTAAAATACCAATGGTATACTTCACTGACCTAGAACAAATACTCCCCAAATTTGTATGGAACCAAAAAACACCCTAAATAGCCTCAGCAATCTCGAGAAAGAAGAATAAAGTTGAAGAGGTTACAATACTTGATATAAAACCATACTACAAGGGCAATGTAATAAAAAAAATCTGGCACTGGCATAGGACCAGACATATAGGTCAATGGAACAGAATAGAGATTCCAGAAATAAACCCATGTGTTTATGGTTGATATTTGACAAGGGGAACAGGAGCATACAGTGATGTAAAAAAAGTCTTTTCAATGAATGGTGTTGAGATAACTGGACTGGTACATGCGAAATATAAGTCATGATACCTAAGTCCTAGTGAAAAACAGGCAGTAAAATTTCAGATATTCTGTGCAGCAATATTTTTGCTGATCTATCTCCTAGGGCAAGGGAAAGAAAGGAAAAATAAACAAATGGGACTACATTAAATTAAAAAGCTTCTGCATAGCTAGAGAAACCATCATCAAAATGAAAAAAAAAAACCCAACTGTATGGGAGAACATATGTCATTATTGACAATGATACATCAGACAAGGGGTCATTTCCAAAATATATAAAGAACTTATCCAATTCAACACCAGGAAGACAAACAATCCAATTAAAAAAATGGGCAAAGAACTTGAATAGATACTTCTCCAAGGAGGACATACAGATGGCCCATAGACATATGAATAGATGCTCGATATCACTAGCTGTTAGAGATATATAAATCAAAAGCACAATAAGATATCAGCTCGCACCTGTCAGAATGGCCATCATTAAGAAATCAGCAAACAAGTGCTGGCGTGGATGTGGAGAAAAGGGAACCCCAGTACACTGTTGGTGGAAATGCAGAATGGTGCAGTGACTGTGGAAACAGTATAGAATTTCCTCAGAAAACTAAAAGCGTAGCTGTCTATTGACCCAGTGATTCCACTGCTGGAACTGTACCCTAAGAATCCTGAATTATCAGTTCAAAAGAATCTGTACACCCCAATGTTTGTTGCAGCATTATTTACAATAGTCAAGTGCTGGAAACAGCCTAAGTTTTCATCAGTAGATGAGTGGATCAAAAAACTGTGGTACATTTACACAATGGAATTCTATGCAGTAGAAAGATAGAAGGAGCTTCTACCTTTTGCAACAGCATGGATGGAACTGGAAAGCATTATGCTGAGTGAAATAAGCCAGGCAGTGAAAGACAAATACCCTGTGATCTCACCTTTAACAGGAAGCTAAACAATAAAACAAACAAACAAGCAAAATATAACCAAAGACACTGAAATAGAGAAAAGGCTGACAGGGACCAGAGGGGAGAGGGGAGGGAATTTCAGGGTAAAGGGGGAAGGGTTTACAGGAACAAGTATAAAGGACACATAGACAAAAACTAAGGGGGGTGGAAATGGGAGGGAGGTGGAGAGCACTGGGGGGGTGGGCTGGGATGGGAGTAAAAGATAGAAAACTGTACTTGAACAATAATTAAATAAAAAAAAAACTGTGGTAGACTTACACAATGGAATATTCTGCAGTGGAAAGAAAAGAGGAACTCCTACCCTTCCTGACAACATAGATAGAACTAGAGAGCATTATGCTAAGTGAAATAAGCCAAGGAGTGAAAGACAAATACCATATAATCTCACCTATAAGTGGAAACTAATGAACAAAACAAACATTTGAGCATAATAGAGCCAGAGATGTGGGAATAAAGAACAATCTGACAGTAACCAGAGGGAAGGGGGAGAGATGTAATGGGAAAGGAGAAGGGTCTAGTAAGGAAAAGTATATAAAGGACCCATGGACATGGACAATAGGATGGGGATTGACTGAAGAAGCTGGGAGTGTGCAAGGCAGGGTTGAACAATGGGGAGGAAATTGGGACAATTGTAATTGAAAAACAATTGTAATTGAAAAAGAAAGAAGGAACTCTTTTTGTGACAGCATGAATGGAACTCGAGAATATTATGCTAAGTGAAATAAGGCTGTTTGAGAAAGACAAATACTATATGATGTCATTTATAAGAAAAATCTAATAAACAACAACAACAACAAACTAATGAGCAAAATAGCAGTAGAGACATGGAAACACAGAACTGAGTGACAGTGGCAGAGGGAACAGGAAAGGGGGGATAATTGTGGAAAGAAGGGGAAGGGACTAGTCAAAGCAATGTGTGAATGACCTATGGACATGAATAACAGTTTGGGTTTTGACTGTTGGAGCAGGGGGGACTGGGCAGAGGAGGGCAAAGGCAAAAATTTGGGCAACTGTAATAAAATAGCAATAAATAATAAATAATAAAAATAAAAAGAAATATAAATATATAGTTATTTACATATATACATACTGTTTTTTAAGAAGAAAATAATCTAAAGATGTTTTCATGGTTTGCTTTTGTTTACAAGTCTATTAAGAGCTAAATATTTCAACACCCATGTCTTGGTAGATGATTGCAATTAAGGGCAGCCTTGAAATACTGTAATTTCATAAGTGCTTCCATTGACTAAGCAGCAGACTTTTATTAGATGCCAGGCTTAGTAAAGTCTTGAGGAATGTGAGTGTCAGAAAGGACTGAATGAGCTGAAAACAAACTGTGATTATTCACAGGTATTCTTGTTGTTTTGGAGATGAGACTATGATTCTTAAAACTTTCCAGAAAATCTTCCCTATGCAGCAAATCCCTGGGCAATGCTTTAGCTCACTTTTGTGAAACTCTGTGAAAGTACATTCTTTTTTGTGAAACTATTGAGAGAGAAACTAAGAAGCATCCCTGGTGAGGAAGATCTGGAGTTGGAACTGAGGTATGTTCTGACTGAAAATGTCCTAGTGTTTTTAAAAAATTAGAAAAAGAATTCTTGTTCACATTCAAGGATATCTTTTTCATTGCTTTTAGAGAGAGAGGAAGGGTGGGGAAGGGAGAGATGTGAGAGAGATACATTGATTGGCTGCCTTCTGTTATACACCCCAACTGGGGATTGAGCCCACCCCCAGGATACATGCCTTGATGGAGAATTGAACTAGCAACCACCCTTTGGTCTACATGGGTGTCCAACCTACAGCCTGTGGGCCACATTACACTCAGAATGGCCCAACACAAAATCGTAAATTTTCTTCAAACACTGTGAGGTTTTTTTGGTGATTACATGTCTCAATGTACTTAATGTGTCTCCCAAGACAACTCTTCTTCTTCCTCTGTGGCCCAGAGATGTGAAAATGTTAGACACCTATTTCAGGACGACCCTCCAACCAACTGAGCCACATGAACTGGGGCTGTCCTAGTGTTTTTAAGAACAGTTCAGTTCGTTAAATGCCAGAGTTATTACTCAGCAAAACAAACAAACAAACAAACAAAAAACAATTAATGATTAATTCTAAGCCTAGATTGGCATTTACATCTAAATAAAGTTTACTTTTTGGGGGACGGTTTTAGACCCATACTTCTGAACAGTTACTAATTTCCTTGCCACTGTTATAAAAAAAATAACAGGGCTTACACAGGTGGATTTCTGATTATGTGGTCCATAATTGGCCTGTGACATATCAGCTACAGAAGTGCAGGGACCAACATGTGTAGTGTATATTTTGGGCCATCGCAGAGGACTGATGTGACAGACAGATGTAAGCAAGGCTCTGAAATGTGGGCACAGTTTTGGATAGACTGAGGAAATGCAGACATGCCATGAATCAGAGAGGCAGAGAGGACACTCAGAGCCAAAACTGTGAACTGGGTATGTGTGTGTGAATGGGTTTGAGGAAAAGAGAGGATTTCTAGCAAACATAGAGACTGTGCAGGTTGGCAGAGCTCTTTGAGGGTTTGCAAGAGAAGCCTGTATTCAGCAAGGTAGGCAAAAAGTGGCATTGTGAATTATTGAATATATTTTGTAGGACTGAGGAAGCAGCACCTTATTTTCACTAAACTCATCATTTCTTATAGTTTCCATAACAGGAGAGGAACAGAGAGATAGGGTAAAGCCCTGACAATTCCCGTGTATGGCGTTACTATTATTCTTTTATTTATTCAAGACTTTATTGAGTACCTTGCTTACAGAGCTTCTTTTAGGCACTGAATTAACTGCAGATCCTACTACTACAGATAAAACGGACACAGCTCCTTTTCCCAAGGAACTTACAGCCCAGTAGGTGAGGCAGAATTTAAATAAATAAGTGAAAGATCACACTAATTAGTGTAATTAGTGACAATATATATAATTCCAAAAGATACAACTAAAGACTCTGACATAGACTGAGAGATCGAATCTCCTGTCCCCCAAAGGAATGATTATTGAATAAGATGAGCAGGGAGAGTTTCTTCGCAGGGGCCACACCTGTTACACTGACCATGGAGGGATATTAACTGTTTAAGGAAATTCAGGAATGCAAATAAGGAGGGGAGAGAGAATGATGCAGGATGACAGTGGATAGATAGCTGGTAGAACATACAGATCAGATCATTCAAAGAACATGGAGGTCATTTAAAGGTCTTTGCCTTAAAACCAATAGTAAGTTATGGAAAAGCTTATGTAAAAGAGACAGGAGGATGTGGTCAGATTTGCATATTTAAAGATCCCCTCTGGCCTCACTATGGAGAGCATATTAGAGGGAAACCAATTAGGAGACTGTTGTAGCAGTACAGGGAAAGGTGATTATAGCTGGGATAAGAGGTAATGACAGTGGAGATGGGGAGGAGTAAATGGAGTTGTAACTATTTAGGAGGCAAAATTAATTAGACTTAAAGAGGGGTATTTCAAAGATGATTCTCAAAGATCAACTCTAGCTCTTCTCTCTTTGTTGACAGTTAGTGGCTGGTAGACCAGAATGAGCCTACACATAATAAGATGAAGCAGCTGAAGCAGGAAGAAGAAAAACAGGAAAGTGTGATCCAGAGACCAAAGGACGAGAGATTTCAAGAGGACTATTTCTGAGATAGTATATAAATGAAGACTGATAAACATACTTTGGATTTAACAATATGATCATTGGTGACCTTAGCAAGTATTATTTAAGAAAAACAATGGAAGCAGGAGTCAAAATTAAGAAGTCAAGGGCAAAGGGATAAAGTAAATACGGATAAGTCTAGAAATCTGGCTGAGAAATGAATATGAGATAAAGGTCCATATAAGTGTGAGGGAGGATTTATTTTTTAAATCAGAGAAAACTGAGGATGTTTAAATTTTTATGGAGAAAGATCTGATGGAGGAGGGAGGGGAGGAGGTAGAGAGAAGAGAAAGTTCGAGATTGTATATACTGCAGAGAGAGACCTTTCCTTAGCATTCACCAACACTCACTGCTTCATGAAAACCTTCTATTCTCTGGGCAAATTCCAGGGTAAGAATTGGAGACCTTTCAACAAATAGCATTAGTGATTGCGATTTTGCTGGAGCAGAAAAAAAATGTCAAGGAGAAGGAGTAACACTTTGATAACTGAAGGACTGATTTAGAATTAAAACATTCCATTGTTTGCAACTGCAGCAGAGCTTGTAATTATGCTGAGTGGGGATGTGACTTATATAGACCTAATTCATAGTCTTTCATTTCTTGGGGTCCCTGGAACAATGATAGTGTAAGTATTTGTGCTAGTTTCTGAAGCTTGACTTAATCCATTGAAACCACAGGAAGAATATTATTTGATTTATGAAAGGAATTAGCCAGCCATTCATCTAATTTTGAAACAGTAACAGAAATAGGAGGAAAGAGGAAAGGTATTGAACCAGAATGGTACGAACTTACAAGTTATCAAGATGCCTAAGGAAGACAAAGATTTTCTAATATTGAGAGTCATAGTTCATTCAAACAAATTTAAGAAATCAGTTTTAAAGACAATATCAACTCTCCAATGCAGACAAACTTTGGGGGTGGATATCTTTGAAAAGTTTGAACTACAGAATGTATGGAAAGTTAGGTTAGCTACTTTAAATCCTTCCTGGAATGAGAAAGGATACAAAAAAGAAGGGATATTTTAATCAGAACATGAAGCTACTCTATTAAACTAAAGCATTAGCATTTTTATGTAATACACTGATGTGACATATTTGTGTAATAACGGGGTGAATACCCACTTATTATCTCAGTTTCTGCAGTACAGAAGTCTGGGTATGAATGAGCTAGGCCTACTGCTCAGGGTCTCACAAAACGGAGCTTAAGGCTTTAGCTCTCTGGGGCTCAGTATCCTCATGCAAGATTTTCTGTTTGTGGTTGTTGGACAGAGGTCCCTGTTTTGTTGCTGGTTCTTAGCAAGAGCAAATTTCAGCTCCTCAATCTTGCTTGCTGTCCCCTACCATGTGGCCTTTTAAAAATAATATGACAGTTTACAGCCTTCAGTAGGGTATCTGCTGCAGTTTTGAATCTCTCTGACTTCTGTCTCTGACCCCTAGACCGATTTTTAAAGAGATTGCCTGACTAGGCTAGACTCATGCATGCTTGAGAGGAGGGGATTATATACTGTGTGCACACAAGAGAACCATCTTAGAACTGTGCCTACTGTAATTTGTTCCAATGAATAGGTGTTAATAGAGAGACTTCAGGGATGTGGGCAGAGTAAGGGAGGAAAGAAGGGCTGATAAAGCAGGTAGAGACTAGCAGCATAAGGACATTATTACCGGAACCTGGTGAGAGTTTGGACTGTGAAGAAGCTGTGGCCCTAGGAGAAGGCAGCCACTGTCAGAGTCTTTCACTGAAGCAGGGAGCAGAGAGAAGAAATCCCCAACCTCTCTCTTCCTGCCTTCTTATTTCCTGTGGATGGTCTTATGGGCCAAACTGCACAAGAAAAAACCAAGGGCTCAGAGCCTGGATCATGCAGTCTGTAGAAGTCAGCAAGGCCAAGGCAGGGCAGACAAGGTCAGTGAATTGACCATCACAGTGCTCAAGAAATAGTAGCTGGTATTATTAAGGGTCTCTGATTTATGAATGTACTTATAATTCTAGAAGTGTGAAGGACTGGCTTCCCCTGTGAGCATCTGGGTGGGTGAGGATACGAATGTGGGAGAAAGGAACAGCCAGTTTATTGTAAGAATAACTGCCTCTCGCACATTTCCTTGCTTGGAGAGATCATTGACATGAGTTTGTAGCAACTGGCAAGGTAATGATGAAATTATAAAAGTTTATAATGAATAGTAACTCATTCCATAAATATGTGCTAAAGGAGGAAAATGGAATACTAACTTATAATAGTAAACTTTTAAAAAGCACATGTGGACTTCTGGCCAAGGTGGAGGCATAGTTAGACACACTGTGCCTCCTCACACAGCCAAAATAAGGACAACAACAATTTAAAAACAAAAAACAACCAGAACTGACAGAAAATTGAACTGTATGGAAGTCCAACAACCAAGCAGTTAAAGAAGACTCGTTTATCCAGACAGGTAGGAGGGGCAGAGATCAGCAACGAGGCACAGAGGACTTGCAGCAAGGTGGTGGCTGGCAAACCCGTTGAGGTGGCGGATAGTGGAGCAGGGTGCACAAGGCTGCAGCTGGCCAGTAAGACTGCAGTGGGTGGACATGGTGAAGTAGCGGGTTGTGGACTGGGTAGTCCCACATTCTAGTCCAGATAAACTAGGAGGAATAGCTGGGGAGCAAAACAGACCAAGCAGCACAGGGCTCCAGTGAAGGGAAATAAAGCCTCAAACTACTGATTGAAAACACCTGTGGGGTTGAGGCAGCAGCAGGAGAAACTCCCAGCCTCACAGGAGAGTTCACTGGAGAGACCCACAGGGTCCTAGAACATACACAAACCTACCCACACGGGAATCAGCACCAGAAGGGCCCAATTTGCCTGTGGGAAGTGGGGGAAGTGACTGAAATCCGGCAGAAAGTGGAGCAAGTGCTATTGTTCCCTCTTGGACCCCAGCCCCACCTACAGTGTCATAACCCAGCCACTTGAGTTACCCTGCCTGGGTGAATACCTAAGGCTCCACCCCTCACTGTGGAACAGGGATGTCAAGACAAAAAAATGGCCCAGAAGAAAGAACAAATCAAAGCTCCAGAATAAATACAACTAAGAATGAAGAGATAGCCAACCTGTCAGATGCACATTTCAAAACACTGGTAATCAAGATGCTTACAGAATTGGTTGAATTTGGTCACAAATTAGATGAAAAGATGAAGCAATATGCTAAGTGAAATAAAGGAAAATGTACAGGGAACCAATAGTGATGGGAAGGAAACTGGGACTCAATGGTGTACACCAGAAGGAAGAAAGAAACATCCAACCAGAACAGAATGAAGAAATAAGAATTCAAAAAAATGAAGAGAGGCTTAGGCATCTCCAGGACATCTTTAAATGTTTCAATATCTGAATTATAGGGGTTCCAGAAGGAGAAGAGGAAGAGCAACAATTCAAAAAGTTATTTGAATAAATAGTAAAGGAGAACTTCCCCAATCTGGCTAAGGAAATAGACTTTCGTGAAGTCCAGGAAGCTTAGAGAGTCCCAAAGAAGGTAGACCCAGGGAAGAGTACACCAAGGCACATCATAATCATATTGCCCAAGATTAAAATTAAGAAGAGAATCCTAGAAGCAGCACGAGATAAGGAGACAGTTACCTACAAAGGAGTGCCCATAAGACTGTCAGCTGATTTCTCAAAAGAGACTTTGCAGGCAAGAAGGGGCTGGAAAGAAGTATTCCAGGTCATGAAAGGCAATGACCTACATCCAAGATTGCTCTATCCAGCAAAGTTTTCATTTAGAATGGAAGGGCAGATAAAGTGCTTCTCAGATAAGATCACGTTCAAGGAGTTCATCATCACCAAGCCCTTATTATAGGAAATGTTAAAGGGATTTATCTAAGAAAATGAAGATAAAAAATATGAACAATGAAATGACAGCAAACTCACAATCATTAACAACCATAACTAAAACAAAACAAACAAACAAAGAACTAAGCAAACAACTAGAATAGGAACAAAACAGAATCACATAAATGGAGATCACATGGAGGGTTATCAGTGGGAGAGTGGAAGGGGGAGAGAGGGCAAAAAGGTACAGAGAATAAGTAGCATAGATGTCAGGTAGAAAATACACAGGGGGAAGTTAAGAATAGTACAGGAAATGTAGAAGCCAAAGAACTCATATGTATGACCCATGGACATGAACTAAAGGGGTGGAATGTGGGTGGGAGGGGTTGTGCAGGGTGGAGGGGAATAAAGGGGGGAAATGTGACAACCGTAGTAACATAATCAATAAAATATATTAAAAAATAAATAGCACATTGTGGTCACAGGGATGTAAAGTAGAGCATAGTGAATGTGGGCAATAATGTTGTAATAACTATGTATGTGGTGCCAGGTGGCAAATGGACTTATTGGGAGGATGACTTTGTATAAATGTCTAGCCACTGTGTTGTACACCTGAAAATACTATAATATTTGACATCAAGTGTAATTAAAAAGTTAAAAAAATTTGTAAAGAATAAAATAAAATATATTCATGTGAAAAATTATTAAAAAGCCATTAATACTTAAAAAATTCAACAGGTTCCACTGTTAAATTTTGGGCTACAAATGGGTGTAAACCTGCTTGATTTGAAGGAGGAAGGCAAGAGAGCATGTGTTTTTTTTCTTAGGCTAGACTGGCCAAAATATGCAATTGTATTTGCTACATCCATGAGAATGGCTTATAAAACCTTTGTGTGAATTTTGCAATCAAAATTATGTCCTCTACAACAATTAGATTGAGCCCACAGCTATCCAGTGAGAATGCAAAAAATGAAGATTGTATTTCCATTATGAATTCTTTTATTATAGTAAAAGTAGCACCTATACTAAACTTTGTGGAAACAGAATTTAAAAATTTACTCTAATCTTTTCTGTCAGAGTTTATTTTTCATTTTAATGTGTGAAGAACAAAGCATTTCTGTTTTCTTTGGAAAGGGTAATATTAAACTTCACTGAGCCTGCCTGTGGAGACAGAGGAGGCAGGGCGTGGAGTTCCATCTCTACCTCAGTGGTGAGCAAACGTGGACAGTTAGTCATTCACATTGAACAGGACAGAGGGAGACTCAGTATCTGATTTTCATGGGTAGGACCTCTTCTTAGAACATATTAGAAACTGAAAATAGAAATTAGAAATCACTTTATAATGGATCTGCTTCTTATTTGGTATTTCCTAAGGTTTTTGAGTATTCATTGGAGATCAACAAATTTAGATTTCTATCCAAATTAATAATGCACTCACTATGGTGAAAACTACAGGAAATAACATGCTTTTCACATGTCTCTAAATGTGGAATCTGATTTAAGAACTTTCAGTGTTTTGGCACCTAAAATATACTTACTTTATGTTCATTTTACATTGCATACATTACCTTAATGCTCTAATTAACATGCCCATCATATTTGCTAACACACTTTCACACTTATGTAGTGGAGAACTACAGTCAAACATTTTCCCAGCAAAATTAAAAGGTTTTTCATGTGGATATATTTTTCTAACAAATAGTGCATCAGGGACCTCAGAAGGAACTGCTTAGGTGTTCCAAGGACAGAATAGAAAATCTGAAGCAGAGAGACAGTCTCATATTATGCTAATTTCATTTTTAATATTGGACCTGGACATTTTTCTGATCTATTTTCTGCTTTGACTCCCTACATCCATTTATGTTATTTAAATTGGCCCAGTGAATATAAAAATTCATCTCTGAAATATGTGTAGAAGACAGGTCTGTGCCAGTGTAGACCATCTGGTATTGTTTGAGTGCCAGTGGGTAGGTTGCTGTATTTTTATTAAGAAGGTTTATTTTACTTCCTTAAATTTTATGAGTAGTTCAAACTAATCCAAATCTTTCCTCTCATCTTCAATCTTTTATTATTCCTAGATATCTAGACTGAATAACAATAATACAATCTTACTCCATGTTTAATGCTATTCTACTTCAAATTTTTCCTCAATTTAATTCTAGTTATTCTAGAAAAAATGATCATACCTAGCCAGTTATAGTAATCCATCATTTTATGGTCATATAACAAATCACTTTATAACTTACAAGCCCTATTTTTTATTTGTTTATTTTTAGAGAGAGGGGAAGGGAAGGAGAAAGAGTGGGAGAGAAACATCAACGTGTGGTTGCTTCTTATGTGTCCCTTACTGGGGACCTGGCCTGCAACCCAGGCATGTGCCCTGACTGGGAATCGAACCAGTGACCCTTTGCCTCACAGGCCTGTGCTCATTCCACTGAGCTACACCAGCCAGGGCTACAAGCCATATTTTAACATATTTTTTTATGGATAGAAACTTTGAAAATGAGGAATGTTACACCTTTGTTAACATCTTGGAAATAAACTAGTAATTTTACTCTTTGTGCTTTTTAATTCTTTTTCTATTTCCTTCTTCATATTTCAAGTTCTCACTGGAAAAGCCTTCACTAACAGAGGTTGGAATATCTCCAGAAGGACATACTATACTAGCACAATTGGGTGGTTCTTTTTCTCTGAGAATTCTAAGGCAGGGCAATAGACAGTAGTACCATTTTGTGACCTTGGAAACACTGTTTAGAACTAGCTGCTGCTTCGGGAACTTTCTGACCTACTTTGTACAAGTCATGTAGCCACAGAGCCAGGTGGAAGCCTTGTTCTGCACACGTGCTTCTGTCATGGAGCGGGAGGGCTCACAAGCTCTGTGGGTGTGGAATTTATGACCCTTTGTCCTGGGATCCCACCCCTATTATACACAATGTGATTTATCCTATATGCCTTCTGGTGGAACAAAATGTGGTCATGTTATAAAATGGAAGTTGTAATTCTTTGAAAATTGAAGGAAAACTGGGTAGCAGGATTATAGAAAAAAACATATTTTTTTAGGCCATTAAACTTCAACAAAAGTAATCTGTCTTTGGTGATAATAAATAAATTATAGTTCACCAGGATTTAACACTGATATTTATTGTGCAGATGTAGATTCTGTTAATGTTTGTTTAACCTGCTCTCTGCACCAACATCTCAGCATTTTGCATGTGACAGGGATGTGGATATTTCTGTAAAGTACAAATGCAGATTGACTAGTAACTGTTATGATAACTGCTTGATAACGAACTTGAGTGTTTTCCTGTTATCCCAATTTCTGGAGAAGTAGTAAGCTTAATTGTTTTAGGAACACTATTTAGGTGTATGGTATTTATACTCTTGCAACAGTGAAGTTTGGGTAGACAATTGAATCGGCTAGCCCATATTTATTCAGTCAATTTGTCTAGGATAAGTTTATTGTGATTAGTGGGCTGAAGCTGTTTTATCTTTATGCCCTTGTTGTTTCTGGCATAAATTCTAGGTCAAGGTAACTCTTAGACTGCTAAATGAGTATTTTTCAGTGGAGTCTTGCAAGATGGGGACAGGGCTCTTAAATCTTCTTAGCTGAGTTGCCATCCATTGAATTACTGAGTGCAGATAGGATCAAAGTCATTTTTTATACCTAAAAAAGTTTTTATTTAAAAAAAGACTCAGACCATGCCTTCAGTCACTGAAAGGGAAGATCTCTATATATTTTTCATTTTTATGAATTATTAGGTGAAGCATTTGGAACAATTCTAGAGAAGGAATTCACATTGCTGACATGAGAAATTATAGCTCTTGCTAACACATTCTCATGATTTGTGTTTTTAATTAATTTGGTGTTATTATAGCTAATCCACCTGCTATCTCTGAGAAGTAGATTAACATTCGTAACCCTGTTTCATAGATTGGGGAGTGGATTCACAGTGAGGTTAAGTGGAGTCACGAGCATCCCGCAGTAAGTCACTAACACAGGGAGGATTAGTCTGGCATTCATGTGTTGTGTTTAACCCACAGTGTCTTGATTTTACCAGGAATGAATCAGACTGTTGGTCCCTCAATTAATTTTTGAAAAGGAAGCACTGACATTTGAGCATCTTTCTTTTTTGTTCTGAATGATCCTTGTCAGCCATTGAAGTTAGACTATTGTGGTTGTTGAAAGACTCGAAGCTTCTCTTAATCCTTTGTAACATGTGCATATTTTGGTTGTAACCAAGTTTCATTTTAATATTATTATTTAAGATCTTTGATAAGTCTGGAAAATAAAATTTAACTCATGGGTATATTTTATTTGCTTACATTCTAATTTCTGTGTATTTGGAGACAACCAACCAACCCTCCAACAAATCAATATTTATTGAGCATTTACAGATCAAAATTCATTTGTGTTGAATGATTTTTGCCTGCAGACTTTTCCAGGTGACTGTTATATCTTTCTTTCAAGTAAGCTATTGTCTTATACCTGTGGAAAATTCTGGGTTATAACTCAGCCTTTCTCAGTTGGTACTAGATGACTTAACTAAGACAAAATCATGTTATGAAATCTCAGGGGTGAGGGGCTCACATCATGCCATTGCTCATCATGGCATCATATAATTGGAAACACAGCTTGCACTTCAGATGGAGTTTGTTCTGTGTGACCCTTCACACTCCAAGCTTCAGCTATCTGGGACCGTCCAGTGTCTTGAGGGTGCTATATTCTCTCCTCTTATGCCAGCTTTCTGTTCAGGAATCTCCTTCCCCACTCTCTATCCCTGGTCTCTGCTGACTCCCTAACTCTTAACCCCTATTCAGTTTTCTCATCTCAACTTAAGTGCCACCTCTTGAGGGAGGTGTTTCCCCAAAATATAGCCTAGATCAAATCCTTTAATATATAATCTTCAATAGCAAACACCTTATGCTTTCTCTTCAGTGTGATTCATTCTGCTTCACCCTGCTTGCTGCTAGAGTTTAAAGTTTGTGGAGGCTTGGGACCATGCCATTCTGGTTTCCCAATGAGTAACAAATACTTAGCACAGTCTCTGAGACAGAGTAGATGCTCAATATACACTGTTTGGTTGTTGTGTTGATCATATCAAACACACAGGAATAAAAATACCTTCGGTAGCACTTCCAATAGGATAAAGGCTGAGGACTTCTCACCATACTCGGAAAGGGGTTGAAGAAGGGAAAAACTACTGCAAAAATGAACACAAAAAGAAAGACTGTGATTTTAATAACAAAGAGAGTTTGAAATAAAGCTGCTTATTTTAATAATAAAGGTTAGAAATAGCAAGAGATAAGATTATTCTACAAGTAATCTTACACTGAGTAACAGAAATGTTTTCATTTAGCAAAATATTGAGACCATGATATAGGGATAAACTAGAGGAATACTATCATAATGCAAAGGAAAGGAATAAAGAGAAAAACATAGTAAAAGTTAAGTTACATATTATGAAATGAATACATGAGTTTTTTTTTGAATAAGAGACAAAAATTAATGTGGGGTAAATAATCAAAGAAACAACAGTAGAAACTTTGTAAAGTAGAAGATCTGAGTTTTAGAATAAAGTTTTACCATGATCTATGAGAAATTAAAGAAAAGAAAGCTATATTTAGACTTATACTAGCGAAAATATAATTTTTTTCCTGTCCAAATATATAATCTCCCAAAGGAATAAAAATGAGTTTGCATAAATTTTTTTTCAGAATTTCCAAATCATGTACTGGTAACTAAAGGATATTTTAGGGGGAAAAAGTATGGTTTCAAAATTTTATCTATCCAAATAGGAGTTCATGGATAAGGGAAACAGAGAATTTTTTCTGATATGCAAAGTTTCAGAATATACAGTCATTTGGCGAAGTTCTAGTTTGGTCTCCTGAGGAGAAAGCCTATAATTCTTCTCAGAAAAGCATTCATTTTCTATGGTGTATTCACAACAAATAACGTAACTACAGTGTTTTCTTTTTAAATTGATTGGAAGAGTTTTAATGTCAAGTGTATTTGAGGCCCATTGTGAAGAGGTAAAAACTGCCAGTGGTTCACTCTGTGTTTCCCTTTTCTCATACAACAGTAGAACTTCTAGCTGATCTCCCACAGTCCTTTCTGCAACTAGGCGGGACCATGTGACTACATTCTGACCAATGAGATAGGGTGGAATTGATGTGCATAATTGGAATGCAGATGTGGTAAGGAGCCATCCTGAAGCCTGTGAATGTGACTGTGCCTCAGAGATGGCAGACCCACAGATAAACAGCATGGCCTGGGCCCCTGAAGACTGGGTAGAGCAGACATACCTTACATGTTTGAAATTTTATGTGATGGAGAAATACTTTTTTATTTTTTACATTCATGCTATTTAATTGACACATCAGCTGAATGTTAATTAATATAGGTAAAACAAATATAAAATACATTTAGATAGTTTCAATCCCAGCTATTATTTATAACTTCATTGTACTTTTCTTTCTCTATTTCTATTTTTTTATTGTTGTTCAAGTACAGTTGTCTCCATTTTCACCCCACCACACCCCCAGTCCCACCCATCCCCGCCTTCCACCCTTGAACCCACACCCTTTGGCTTTGTCCATGGGTCCTTTATACACGTTCCTTGAAGGCCCTTTCCTTATTATCCCTCTCCCTGCTCTGGTAACTGTCAGTTTGTTTTTTATTTCAATGTCTCTGGTTGTATTTTCCTTGCTTATTTGTTTTGTTGATTAGATTACACTTAGGACTTACAAAGGGATCAGAGACATATGAAAAGATGCTCAGCAGCACTAGCTATCAAAGAGATGCAAATTAAAACCACAAGAGATACCACTTCACACCAGTGAGAATGACCATTATAAACAAATCTCTATGACTATTTTTAATATTTCATCTTATTTTTGTGCCCTTGGATACTTGCTTAAATATTTTAAATATAAATACATTCACCACCTAGGTATCCTTCTTAATAATATTAAAGACATATAGTAGATAATCAAGAGATAAATCAAAATTTAGTCTTAGAAGTGGGGAGTTGTCGGATAGGAGCAGTATCACATTGAAATAGAACAAATCACAATTGTAAATAGAGCCAGATTACTTTTTCTTCCACCTTCCCTGTCCTTCTTGGGTGTGAGACAGAATGAGGTTAAGGCTGGAGAGGGAGTTTGGTAATGCAACTCAAGACTCCCTCTGTGCCTGGCCTTGTCATGCAAAAAAAGAATAAAATACAGGCTTGGCCTTCAACTGTCTACTGTCAGGGAACAGAGTAGCACTCCCATAAAAGTCCTTCTCTTTAAGAAATTCATGACCTTGAATCTCAGTTTGTATCTCCTCATCTTTAATTTCTAGAGACATATATAAACCAGCTAAGAATATTTGTCTTTTTTTTCTTTTTGGAAGGGGCGACATATCCTGTGATAACTGTTTAATCATATAAAATAAGGACAATATTTTTAAATTAATCCTGGACAGTATAAACAAAAATTTAATTTTGTGGCTTATTTCACAATCCCAAACTGAATCTTTTTCCTTTTTCTTTCTCAATATTCACTATAAAAGTTTTTTTGATGCAGTTAGCCCCAAACCCCAAATTCTTTCCTAGCAGTTGCTGCTAAAATACTAACATGATAGCCCATGTCCAAGGAAGACATGCAGATGAAATGCTTCAGTGTCCAATATCAATAGCATCCCATTCGCAATCTTTGTTCCTATTTGCCTATCTGTTTGTTTTAATTTTGTGATTTTTGTCTTAAAGAGACTGGTTTTTTACTTTGAGAAGTTTTGACTTTTCATTGAATTAACTATTTAAGACTAATAGCCAACATCCTATTTAATGTGAAAATATGAGTGACTGTCCTAAAATAAGAAATGAAACAAGACTCTGAAATCACCAGTATTATATGGAAGAATTCTTGGATTTATGGACTATGCAATAAATTATGAGATAGAAATAAGAAATATCAATATTTGAAAATAAGAGATTAAAATATCATATGGAGATTATATAATTTTTTTATCTAAAAATAATATAAGAGAAGCAGTTGAAATTATTATGACTAATAAGTAAATTTAGGAAACAAGGTACAAAAATAATGTAAATCTAATGCTTTTTTTTCTGTAGCACTCTTTTTTTAAATTTTATTTTTGTTCAAGTACAGTTTTCTGCCTTTCCCCCCACCTCTACCCCCAACTTCAGCCATCTCCATCTCCCTCCCCTGATTCTACCCCACCTTGGTTTTGTCCATGTGTCCTTTATAGTTGTTCCTGAAAACCCTTCACCCTTTCCCCCCATTATCCCCTTCTATCTCCCCCTCTGGTTACTGTCAGTTTGTTCTCAATTTCAATGTCTCTGGCTATATTTTGCATGCTTGTTTATTTTGTGGATTATGTTCCACTTAAAAATGAGGTCATATGGTATTTGTTTTTCACTGCTCGACTTATTTCACTCAGCATAATGCTCTCCAGTTCCATCCATGCTTTTCAAAAAGTAGGAGTTTCTTTTTTCCTTCTTTTCTTCCTTCCTTCCTTCTCCCTCCCTCCATCCCTCCCTCCCTCCCTCTCTCCCTCCCTCTCTCCCTTTCTGCTGCATAGTATTCCATTGTGTAAATGTACCATAGTTTTTTGATTCTTTCACTTACTGATGGGCACTTAAGTTGCTTTCAGCATTTGGCTATTGTAAATTGTGCTGTTATGAACATTGGGGTGCATATAAAACAGTAATAACTAATTAAATTAAATAAGTAAAAAGTACATTAAAGTTTACATTAAGAAAGCATTATCCAAAATATAAAAAATATTTTTTGAGAACCAACTTTGTACAAGTGTTGAGCTTTATTGTTCTTGTTCTCAAGGGCCACCAGAAATCACAATATGCTATATGTTAAGTGCTCTGATAGAGGAAATGTGCAGGATGGGATGCTCCAGCTAAATTCTAAAGGAAAAGTGTGAATTTGACTATCAGTATGGAAAGATTGTTCAAGTATTGGGAGTGATGATGAAAAATAGTATCAAGGTGTGAGAGGGAACTTCATTAATTCAGTAAGCCTAGACCATAGGGTACAGAGGAGGGATTGGGAGTGGTGAAGCTGGTGAAATAATGTGTTGTCAGTTCTTTGATGTTTCTGTGGGCTGTTTTGAGGTACAGGGAAATCCCACCTGAAACAATCATATCTCTCCTTCTGTAGGCATTTTTTGGGTGGTAATAACTTGGATGACATTGGTTCAGTTTCTGTCATTCTGTTCTGAATACAACGTGTGTGAGGCTGCTTGTAGAGTTTCCCCTGCTCTTTGATTCTGTCTGTATAGCCAGAGTAATACATTTGAATCATCTTCTGAATGATGTGCTGAGTGGGAGGTTCTATTGCATTAAATACCTTCCCAGGGATTTGGTACCTATGGATCAAAGCCTTACAGTGAGCCTTTGATCACAAAGGAAGTTCTCAAGGTGATTTTTACAGATAGGGAGTTAACCAATTGTGGTGGATCTGAGGTCATCTGAATCTACTAAAAATCTAGAAGACCTTATACAAACCACATGGTTCTGGTGGGGTAAGAGGACCACAGCATAATGGGACTGTGTATTTGGGTCTCCTGATGACTACACTCTAGAGAAATGCATATACAGAGGGCCTTTCAATAGGGAGGTGTTATTCAGGTCTGACAGTAGGTTTTCACTAAGAGTAGTAAGGTTCTCTTGAGGAATGAAGGTCATTCATTTCTTGTGCCAACTGAAGGTAATGAGATTGTAACTGGGTGGGAATATCATGTGCATGGTTGTACTATGGTCAGATATGTCCTGAGGTCTTCTGCTTTTAAGGCTTGTGAGTTAATTTTTCAAGAGAGATCATCCATCCTACTTGACACTCACTGAGCTACTTAATGGTAAAGTTCATGATAGCAGATAATAGTTATAAAGCACTTTATGTTATTCAGGGCCTCATGCTAAGTGCTTTTCTTGAATCTACACACCCCTGTGAGGTAGATATGAATTCTTATCCCCATTCTACCAAATGAGTGGACTGAGGCTGTGGAGATAGTGGCTTGCTCATGGTTACATGGATAACTCTTTACAGGAATGGGTCTCAAACCCATGCCTGTCAGATTTCCAAGTACATACTCTTAGAGCACTAGGATACCTCAGTGAGGATCAGGGTTTTGAGAAGGTGGGATTTTGAATTTGAGTTGTCAGGCCATCATTTCTGTTCTAAAGATAGACACCACAATGCAGCATGAATGCACATTTGTTGACTAGGAAGTTTTTCTCTACCCAAGAAATCTGGTTTCAGTCCACTTTTTAATTAAACAATGCACATGGAAGCCTCAGGATGAGATGGAATGGACGAATACTTTGGATACATTGGTCTACATGCTAAATGACTTGTGTCAATTGGTCTGGAATGGCAATGTGGAGTGGGAAGTACAGAGAGAGGTAAACAATGAGTACAGATGTGCAGGACAGGCTTTGAGGTGTAGACTGGGTGCTTCTGGCAAGGCTCAGAAAAGGGAGCTCATGAGACAGTCCCAGCCTGTCCCAGAGAATGAACAGGTGTTCCTATAAGCAAACATCCTCCTTATGAAATTCATGGCCATCTAGCCCTGCTTGAATATCACCAGTCCCATCAGGCAGAAGGAAAGAGAGAAATGCACTTCTTCAACAGTACATATGAACAATGTGCTAAACACTGTAGTCTTGGGTGGGAGTTTAACTTGGAAGCTGGGGAAGGCAGTAAAGTAAAATACTAGGTATAGAACTGTGACTTTGTAGATCCCTCAGCAGCTTGGTAATCACTTCCTGTGCACACTTTCATTAGGTCACTTGTGTTTATTATGTCTGCCTTTTTGTGACTGGCAGCTTTCTGATCTCTTTCTCATGATGAGTCTTAAAAATGTAGAAAGACTATTTTACAGTGTATATCACTTCCTTATTTTAGGCACAATGTTGTTTTGGGCACAGCATCTTGCTAAACTTCAAAGGTTTATCTTTTGAAATAAAAATAACAAGAAATAAAATGAATTTTAGTTATTTATTAAAATGGAAAGTGAATGTCACTTTACTATACAGGGTCCAGCAGAAGTAATACTTGCTTGAGTGGTTGATAAGGCACGTGAATGTCTCGTGCAAAGTGGACAGAAATTTGAACATTTCACATAAAACATATGTGTGCTTGAGTGTGATATTGTTATATTACAGAATTACATGCTTATGATTTTGTAATAAAAGGTTTCTAATAAAAAAGGGGCATTATTTGTGCTGGATCCTATATTTGACATTAAGAAAAACCAAAGTATTGTGTTAAAAATGTACTAATTCAATATTATTTATTTGTCTATTTTAAGTAGAATTGTAAAATTGTTTTGATGTATACATTTTTCCCCTAAAGGATAGTACTTTATGTTACTACTTAATGGGGATGAGCCAGGCTTACAGTGTCTTGTAGTTTTATGATCTGAAAAAAATGGTCTGCAGGCAGATATCCTGATAATGACATTCTATGTTTTTTGAGTTATGGTGAGAATACACATTGGATGGAATACTTGGAAATGATGGTGGTTTAACTCCCACTATTAAGTTTATGACATCGTCCAGGGTTAGATCTCACTCCTAATGGTGGCAATATCTCACATTTACAAGGTACTTTCATCCTGAAGGGTCCCAGAGTGCCCTCTAAGTATATGTCCAGAGGAATGGCTGTTCTCTGCGATGGAGCCGTTTCTTAGGAGAGCAACAACACCCATCAGATCACAACAGTGTGGTACCCACCAAGGACAAGGGTGATGGTGTAACAGTGAATCAGGCCTTAATGTTAAAGCGACATAATCTACTCACCCAATTTGGCAGGCACACCAGTATTAATACTTTTCAAAAGGTTTTCAGAAAGCCTGTGATGATTATGAAGTCAGTGCTTGACTTTTATATGGCCCTTGATAGAACACTGTCTGTTAACATTTTGCCAACTTAGTATTTTTGTTTTCTAAGGTAATAGTTCTCTTTTGTGACAGTAAAAGAAATAGATGTTGTATATCCCCTCTCCTACCCATATGTTCTTTGGGAATTTCTAATTTATGTATTGCATTTGTTTCTGTTTAGGTGAGTTTTCTCATTAAGAAATAATTGACATGTCTAGAGAGATTTTTTTAACTCCTCCCAGATATCTGCCTTCATAGAGGCAAATACATACTAAAAATAAGAGGCTAATTCTCCCTGTTGAAAATAAAGGAAAAAACTATCCTCTCTTTTCTTAGAGGATTTATTTTAAGGAAGAATTTTAAGTTCCTTCTTTGATCCTTTGAAATGAATTTAGATCTTTTTAGAAACTAAATAAATGTCTTATTAGTTCTATGGCCCAAGAATGCTTTTTTCAAGGACCTGGGAACAAACTCTTAGAAATATAATCATCAAGAAAGATTGTATCCTATATCTCAGTTTTGGGAAGAATAAGGCTTCACTTCTAAGACTGCCTGGCTCCAAAACTTCCTTGTGTCATAAAGATACGCGAAATTTATTTTGCCTTGGCAAGGCCATCTAGCTAACACAAATGGGCACTTCAATTACCAGGTGAATCCAGGATGAACTGTGTGTGACAGACGGTGCTGTCAAGCCCTCTTCGTTGAGGACCGATTATTGTTTATCTGGAGAACATGTGCGTAATGGGTTGTGTCTGACTGGCTACATAAAAAGAGGAGATTTCTTTTTGTCTTTACTGTCTCTTAGTGGATTGTCTGTGATGTGCATCACATTCTGGTTTAATGCTTATTCGGTAACAAAACAGTTTTCTTTCTCTCAGTTTGTGGAGAGATTTTCTGGGTTGGCAGGAAATTTCATTTTTAATCATGTTTCCCCAACACCTTCCTCTGTTGCAGTTGCTGCTGGGTGGTTAGTAAAGTTTTATTAAAAGAGCCAAGGCAAGGCTGTCGGGCTCACTTGTGCCTTGTAAAATGAGAACAGCTCACCTGTGCTGAGGACTCCCAGTGACTAGGCACTATTCTATGTGCTTTCATATATTTTCCTTTAATCATCTGAGAAAACCTGAGAGAAGTTAGTTTAAGTTACATGTACATTTAAAAGATAAAAAGGTAAATATTGCCATTTGCAACAATAAAGATGGACCTTGATATTATCCCGCTAAGTGAAATAAGTCAGAAAAACTTGAGAGCCAGATGAACTCACTCATATGTAGGATATAAAACAGAAAGCAACACTTGAATAAAGAAGAAAAACAAACAGACAAAAACTCACAGACACAAACATCAGTACTGTGATCACCAGAGGGAAGGGGGTGGAAGGTAATAAAGGGTGAAGGAGGTCAAATACATGGTGATGAGAAATTTGACTTTGGGTGGTAGCCTTACACTGCAACATGAAGAGGGTATATCATAGAAATGTACACTTGAAACTTACACAATCTTATGACCAATGTCACACCAATGAATTTAATAAAAAGGTAACTATTTAAACAATGATTGTTTAATGATATTGATTATCATTCTGTTCAACTTCCAAATTTTGCAGAATTCCATAGAGAGCTGGTATTAAAAATTCCTAAATTTTGTTTCTGAGTATATTTGATTGAGCCTTGGACTCTTTCTCATCATTTGTCTCCAAGACTTAGTGCCTGCTCAGAATTCTTTCTTCCTGACCCCCAGTCCTTAGTCCTCTTGTGGGATGTCCATCTGTTTGGGAAGGTGGAGGTAGGGGCAGAAGAGACTTGCTTGTAGGTTCTACTGTTGCTTGATGGTAACTTAATATATATTTAAACCAGAGCAAGGCTAAAGGCTACCTAAAGGAGATTCCTACCGATCTTCTTCCATCAACATTTGGCCAGAAATTTTTCTCTTTTGCTATGTTAAGATTCTTAATTTAAAAACTTCAAATATTTTTCAATAATGTTTAGGTTCCCATTTTTTGTTAATATCTGCTAGAATTACATATAATAATTTAAGCAATATAGTAAACAATTCAAATAGTATAATAATTTAGTCAATATAGAACACATGCAAAGGGCTTAATAATTATTAGTTGATATTAGATATTACAGGCCAAGCAATAGGGAATTGGGGTGGGGAGGGAAAACAGGAGGGCATATAGCACTTTGAGTGCTGCTTCTGTTATTAGGTAGCTTTTATGTAAACTTAAGAAAATTCTATAACCCTTTCTGGAGTCTGTCTCCTTATTCTCTGAATGGGGGTAATACTAGGGGATATATTAAAATCTAAAAGGGTTGGGAAAAAAATCAGCAAGCAGAATAGAAGAGAGGAGGTTCTGGAGGGGACCTTGGTAGTGCGTCCTCTAGCATTCAGGATAAACCTTAGGTAAAAAAAAGTCCCCGGGGAGTATGTGATTCAAGCTTCTTCCACAGCTAAGTCCCGTGGGTTACATATGGGTTGTCCCTCAGCACTGGTCCACAAATAAGCTTCATTAGAAGGGTGCAAACTTCCAGTTACAGATGAAGACGTCTTGGTGATGTAATATACAGCATGGTAACTATAGGTAACAATACTGTACTGTATACTTGAAAGTTGCAAAGAGATCTTAGATGCTTTCTATACACACACAAATGATAACTGTGTGAGGAAGGGATTTGCAAGTGGACTTAGTGTGGTAATCAGTGTGTGACATATATGTATATCAAATCATCATGTTGTACACTTTAAACTTATACATTATTTGTCAAATATATCTTAATAAAGCTAGGAGAAAAAAGAATTATCTGGGGGAAGTTGTCAAACCAACAGAAACAGAATCATCAGGGCTCAAATATTTGCGTTTGAAAACTTCCAAGGCAATTCCTATGTTAATTATATTCAAAAATTAGTTTTATTTTTCATTAGTGGAAGGGAACTGGGTTAGCCAGCTTTCCATGTTAACCCAAGTCTGAGTTCCTTCTGCTGTTCAGGATATCTTGCCACTTCTGGCATTTGTAGTTAGAAAATGTGAATCTATTCTAAGCTAATTTAGCAACTGTGCCATTAAAAATTGTGTGGGATTCATTCTCAGGTCAAAGTCTGTGTTACATTTGGATGATACACTTCAGTCTGTCGGCCTGCAGATTGGAACATTGCTCATTGGTGACATCTCCACCCCCCTTTGCAGTCAGGAGGGGCTCCACTCTTTTTCCCTGCACCAGATAATGGACAGTCAGTCCTCGAGGCTGGGTCAGTGCCCCGAGGTCATCTCTAAATTCATCTCTGTGTTGTCACCCTGACCTGGCAGCCTCTGCTCCTTCAGCCTGTTTCCTGAAATCTGCCCTTCCAGGTATGCGTGTAGCTCTGTAGTGGCAGCAGTAGCATGAGGCTAAACGTTAAAAATGGAATAGTCTCGGTGAACCACGTAGAGAATTTTTCATTTTATTCACCACTCACTTCCACTGAAGCAGTTTCTCACAACCCCTCCCTAAGTTCTAACACAAAAGTTTGGGGAGTGTGCAAGCCATAGTTAGAGAGTTCAACACACGGAGCAGAAGCAGAGAGATTTCGTTTTCCAAAGAGCAGCAGAAAGCCCTGACCAAACAGCCACGCTTACTGGGTAGCAACAGAGAGAAAAGGGTCTGCCCAGCCCCTGAGGCGACTCGGAGGGAAGGAGGCCAGAGAAGGGGTGGGCATGGTCCACCGCGGTCTGCCTGTGTTCCGACACACACTAAGAAAACGTTATTCCATGAAATTTACTCCTGATGTCAGTTGTTTTGTTCAGGATTATTCCTCTGCTCTATGTTTGAAACAGATGAGCACAATCGGGATAGTAATAATAACTAGTCTCCACTGAGCTGCTTATTGTTTCAGGGATTGTATTGAGCAATATGACGGTGCCTAGTGGTCGTTCTGGCTGTACCTCCTTCATGGGGCTGCTTTAAAAGTGAAAACAGGGGAGGGAATTTCAGGGGAAAAGGGGAAGTGTTTACAGGAACAAGTATAAAGGACACATGGACAAAAACTAGGGGGGTGTGGAAATGGGAGGGAGGTGGGGACAGCTGGGATTGGAGTAAAAGACAGAAAACTGTACTTGAACAACAATTAAAATAAATAAATTAAAAAAAAATCCTGAGATACCTGCGAAGAACTCTGAGTTGTTACATCTAAAACTGAAAATACACTATAGTGAAACAAAACAAAAAAATGAAATGAAATGAAATAAAATGAAATGAAATGAAATGAAATGAAATGAAATGAAATGAAATGAAATGAGGTAAGGCAAGTGAGCTGTACACCAGAGCCTCATGGTGCAGGTTCTGAACCCAGGCAGGGCTCTATCCTCAGAGAAGCTAAGGGAAGTGAGTTTATGTAAAGCAATCCGTGGGCACTGGGGATTAACAGCTCACCCAGGAGATGTAGGACTTGCTCACTGGTCCCTCTCATCCTGTGAAGCACTTAAAACTTGGGCATTTATCTCATCATGGCAGGGCCAATGGCTTTACCTATCAACTTCCTCCACAACATCTCATATTTTTAATAATGGATAACTGATACTTCTTACTTTTTATGTAAAGTATAGGCAAATGCAGCTTAAGACTAGTCTGTTACCTTCCTTCCAACTGGATAATTTCCCCTAAGTCCCTTTATAAGGAAATTCCTGAGCTGCCCATATTTCTGTCATCTCTGTAGTGATACAGCTTGCAGTTTACTATTGTTTAAGACTATAATCTGTCTTCTTTTTTGTAAGTTAAAATTTCCCCTCCTGGTTATCCTAGAACATGCAGGTGTTGATGAATTTGGAGCTGATGTTTGAAACATGGCTGCTTTATTACAAAGTCCCTAGGTTTCTCTGCTTTTGTCCACCATCAGGTGAACACTGGGGATGTCATTCTGCTAATGGAATGAACTGCTCTGACCCTTTGCTAATGAGAAAAGTAAATTGCAGTGATAGATCAATTAGGTAGATGTATTGATTTGTTGTGAATTTTGCTTTAGTCTTCATTTCTCACCTTAAAAATTATATAGATTCTAAAATACATGGATTATCAACATTTTACTTCCCATTTTCCACAGATTTTTATTTTCATTCTCCCCACCCATCCTCAGCTCTGTATTTGTCCTTTTAACTTAAAATTCATGCATATGCTCTTTTACTTGCAGAGTTGGAGACAAGATATCCATATATTTTTCTACTTCCAATATTTTTAATCCTAAAATTCAGCCTCATTAATCACTGATAAAGTCACTTTGAATAAAAAAGACACAGAGTATAATGCCTGTAATGAAGCTATTATTAATGATTATCTATCTATCCAGCCAGAAAAAGCAAAAAAAAAAAATGAGAAGTCATCTTTGGTAGTCTTTTCTCAGGATTCTTTGTCATTATAAAATCTTATAAGAGGTTAATACAGTTTAGAGCAAGTGAAACATTTGTGAAGGATGCTATAGTAATGGATGTAGGGACAATGAAAATGATGTGTCTGAATGAGGAATAAATTGGTTCACTTTAGTGGTGCATAAATTTATCAGACCATTTGGACACAGTTTAATAAATTTTGCTTCATTGCATAAAATGCTTTCCCATTAGCTGGAAATAGAGGCAGAGTCTCTGAGAAGGAAGAAAGAGCCACAACATCAATTATGAAATGTGCAGACCAGATTAATCCACAAACACCAGTAAGCATCAGTAAGATTTTGAGGAATAGGAAAGAAGGGGAAGGAAACAATGTATTGCTGGTAAAGTCTGGTACAGAACAGGTCTGACTTTCTGGTTTGGCATCTCTATCACCTGAAGTCCTGTTATTCTAGGTCTGGTTAGAGTATTAATTTTCTATTGCTGTGTAACAATTACTGTGAATTTAGTAGCTCACAATAACACACATTTGTCACATTACAGTTTCTCTGGAGGTGAGGTGAGCCTTAGCAGCGTCCAGGGAAACGATACAATCAAAGTGCTGGTCAGGGCAGTGGGTTCACTTCCATGTTCATTCAAGTTACTGACAAATTTCATTTCTTTGTGACTAGAAAAATGAGAGGCCCAGCATGTTGCTGGCTATTGTTTAGCTGACCGCATTCTCTGAGGTCACTCTTCATTCCTGGCCACATACCCTCTCTCTGCAGAGCTTCTCATGTACAACATGGCTGTCTGCATCTTCAAAACCAGGAAGGGAGAAAGAAAGCATGTCTCTAGAGTCTTTTAGCAAAATGGAATTTCACATACTGCAGTGTCAGGAGCGACACCACGCCATGTTTGCCATAGTCTGTGGGTGAAAAGTAAGTCACAGGTCCTGCCCACACTCAGACGGAGGGGGTTACACAAGGCAAGAAACAAGGAGGCAGGATCATGGGACACTCTGAAGTCTGTCAGGTGTAGTGTCACACACAGAAATAGAAATCTACCCGCCTCCGCGTATAGAGCATGGAAGTGTCTCCAAGACAATGATCTAACTGCAAAGTCACCTGCGAGATTCTCAGTGAGCCCTCTCTGGGTAGTTGGTAGAAGAAGCACTAATTCCTCAGACCTTTTTGCTTTAGTATCTGACTTTGTCATTGTCAATTGCTGTGTTTATCTTTAGAGGTTGTGTTGGGTAAGAGTTATAATGAGCTAAAACCTGCCTTAGACTGCTTCCATCTATTTGAGATTTTCTTAGAGAAAGGGAATAGGTTTTTTTCTTAGCTAAATCAAAGTGATGTTGGTATTCTATAACATGCATTATATTTCTTACTCTGTTACTAAGATTGATGTATAGTGATCTCTTTAGAAATATCTATTGCCACACTGGTTGACATCTTTTTTGCTTGAAAATAGAGGTAATTAGTTGCAATCAAAGGTAGTAAACTCACTGACCCTAAGAATAGAGAGGATCTTAACTGAAAGACATTAAATGCTGGTGGTGATTTACAGTCAAGATGATGATTACTTAGCTGAGAATGGCTTCTTGCTCACTGAAGAGCTAGCTCATAGAATGCCACTCATAACTTTGTTCTGATGGTTTTTCTTTCACTACAATTAATCTAATTTTTCTCCCCATTCTTAGTTGACCCATTCCCAGTCATTTATTCTCCAAATTGCTTTTGGGCACTGCTTAATGCTTGGTGCTACCACATCTACAGACCTAATTTGAATAGCACACTCTGCCTTGAAAGTGAGCGCTAATTGAATTTGCTTTCACTCAGTGATTTTAATGGTGCTCTGGAGTGTTGTTTAGTAACAACTTTTATGTGGAAGACACTGAAAAAAATAATATGTTACGTTTAGTAAATTAGCAATTATTTAACTTCAGTATATCAAAATTAGTCATCTACATTTATTAATATTACATTAAAAAGCATGGATTTTATGCTAGGTTTCAGGTTTCTGTTTCCATGGGACCATGTTTGTGTCAGCATCATATTTTCTAAACAAAAAAAAGTAGTAAATTAACTGTTAAGTGGAAAAAAACCCTAAAATATAGGAACTAATATTACTCATTTCCCTCTTCTTTTTTTCCTGACGAACCCCTCCAAAATGGTCTCAGTGAAAACTGATTTGTTCCAGAAGCAAATGGTGGTTGTCTCAATTCATTTTTGGGACACATTCTTCTCATCAATAATTTTTAGGCAAAGATAGTGAGATACAAGATAAAGTTTTCATGTGGACTTTGGGGAAATTTATTTTGCTGTTATAAGTAGGCACAGCACAATCTCTTGTTGAAGTTGTATCTAGATGTGACATCTGGTGCTCTGGCAGCCATCCTGAGGCCTTGAGGAGGGTCGACAGGCTGAAGATGAGGAATGGAAAGAGGGATGAAACTGAATCTTTACTGCATCATTTAATTTCTGAATTAGTGTAGTGTAGGCCTTGGTACTTCTTAATACCTATGTAAACAAAAGATCTTTGAAATCATCAATAAACTTTAAGAATATAAAGGGACCTTAGAACTAACCTGCTTGAGAACCACTATTCTAAACTAGATTCCTTTCCTCTGGCTTTAGTAGAGCCCTATTTGTACTGCCTTCTAGGCTGAATTTCTTTGTCTGCTACACTGATAATTCCTACCTAGTGGCCAGCTTCTAGTTTCCTTTTCTTTTTTCTCTGACTCTTCTATGCTTTCTACCTGAATACTTGTGGCAAGTGTTGGTCTCTGTTTTCTGGATCACACATTCTTCTTTTTCTTCCTCAACGGTCAGGAATCTTGGTTAAGTTCCCCTCAGGCAACAAGTAGATTTATCTTTGATTTTTTCTTCCTCACATCCAAAATTCCTTCCTGCTTAGGGTATCCTCATATTGTTGAATCTTGGTAGGAGAGACCTGCATCTTCCGCTTTAGGAACTTAAGGAAGCAGATACCCCTTCCTACTCGGAGTTGGTAGGATACAGCCACGTGACCTGGGTTCTGACTCTGGAATAGATGATGGGATGAAGCTATGGGACTTAGTTGTGGCAGCATAAGGTATCCAGTCATAATGGGGGTCATGTGCAATGGCAGTAGTCTGTGAAGGTAGCAGTGCTGGTGGCAGTGGTGGTCTACCCAGTTTGGGGGATCCTGCTTATTGGATGCCTTTGCTCCTGTCCATTTGATGTGCATTCTCCATGCTTCCTATCAATTCTACAAGCTACCCACTTTCCTTTCAATATATTCCTTGTCTGCCTGCATTAGTCAGAGATTATTTCTACTTACTATCAATGGTAGCTAACACTTGAATAGAGTTTACTTGTGCCAGGCAGTGTACTAAGCACTTTGCATTCATTAACGCACTTAATATATGCAACAACAATGCTGTAAGAAAGATACTATTATGATCCCCTTCCTACATATAGGGGGAAATATGAGAGAAAGTGGTTAAAAAATGTCCCTCAAATCATGCAGGTAATAGGTGGTCATGCCAGAATGCAAACCCAGGCAGACTGGCTTCAAGCCCAGACTTTTACACATTCTGTATCACTTATGACTGAGACACAGATAAAAGTCTCAATTACCACTGAGGAAGCAATAGGGGCTCCCACATGAAATCTGGGCCTTTCATCAACTCTTACAACTAAAATCCTTTTGCCACACAGCCATGTGCTTTAATTTGCGTATAAAGTCAAATTAAAAAAATAACAGATCAATTAATGGTTGCCTATTACAGGAATTTTTCTGAATGTTTGCTTTTATGTTCCTTTCCATCTGTGCTTTGCATGGATTGTAATGTGAATGGGTTTAGCATCTGTTGAAGAAGGTGGTAACAGCCACTCTACCTTTATAAACATAAACATAAACATAAACATACATATACATATAAATATAAATATAAATAATTTCCTGGTGGCTGCACTTGGTTCTCATGTCTTGTTGGTAGTAGAAATAACCAATGGTGTATTAGTGTTCCTGTATAACTCAGAATAATCTAGTTAGTTATATCATCTCCACCTCCACCCCGTGATCCTCCATTCCCCAAGGACTAAGTAAGAGAATGTAGGTGCTATATTTTATTTTATCTGAACCATAAAATGGACCTCAGTCAGTAGAATTAATTAGGAGAAAGGATATATCAAACAATGGCTAGATTTCAGGGCATTAGCTCAGTTTCGTACAATGCATTGTGCAATTACCAACCACGTGGCTTCTCAGCAATGACATCATCAAGAGCACCGAGATTACATTCCAGTGATAACTTTAAAACTGCAGCAGTGGCAACCCAGTATTAATAACGTTGAGCACAATTACAGAAAGCTAGTGTCTATGGTTTAGTAAATACTGGTACTTCAAGTTGGAGTTAAATTTTCACGTATTATATATTTAACACGTGACTTCTTTAACATTTGTCAATGTGTTCTTTGTTCTCCAAAGTTTCATAGTTCCATTAAAGAAAAGTGCCATAGAGCCCTGATGGCTAAGAAATATGTGACTCTGAGAGCAAAGAAACGGTAATCAGGGAGCCTGTTTTGCAGAATTCAGGGAGATGATGGTGTAATTGCGCCCTACTGATAACTTTGATAACTTGGTGAGGAGGAGGCAACAGTGGAGGTGAATTCTGATATGATGAATAGAGCCGTGTGTTGAATACAGGCAAAGCAGTGAACTAGCTGGCCGGTCTCCTCCTGCTCCATGTGGAGATCAGAAATGACATGTTCTAATTTGGAAGGCAGAGAAACAGGACTCTCATTCATTTGAATTTTTATTATTTTCCCCTAAATTATCAGACATTATTTGGCAGCCTAAGACTCATATTCTGAACTTCAAGAGTAGCTGAAATAAGGACTTCAGCCAAAATTTTGCTCCAGGGATACTGAACCGTGAAAGGGTTCAGTTTGGATTTTTGTGTTTGGTCCTATTTTACCGGAGGGCCACACTTTGATCAACATTGTGGTCAAGGCTGTGTAATTCTGAGCCTTTCAAGTGCTGCTTGTGAAATGCCCTAGCTCTGCTAGGAAAACTGGGTCAAGCAGAGCTTGTATTACTCATGAAAAGAATTTCATAGAAGTATTTATTTCTTGCTGTCATGGCTTTGGAAAATAAGGAAAAGTGCTTGAAACAACACAATTTCTTGCTTGTACTTTTGGATAGTGCAAACTAACTATATTTCTCAATTAGGCACAGAGCAATCCCTGTTCATTCTCCTCTTTGCTCCAACAATGTGTAGCCATATCTCCCCTAAGGGTTCTTTGTATTTTATAGCTCTTGGTCTGTTTTACCTCTAACACTGCATTAAGCACATCTTCAGAATTGTAAGAGGGATGGGAAATTGTTGCTGTCTACTCTGTCTTACTCCTTTTCACTGTTTTTCTTTCTAGTTTTCCCTCTTTTTAAAAAAATTCCCAATTGAGGACATTTTCTCATGGATTTTTAGAGAGAGAAGAGGGGGGAGAGGCAGGGAGAGCAAGAAACATTGATGTGAGAGAGAAGCATTGATTGATTGCCTCCTGTATGTACCCAGGCTGGGATCAAACCTGCCACCTAGGTATGTGCCCTGACTGGGAATTGAACTGACACTTTTCGATCATGGGACAATACTTCAACTGACTGAACCATACTGACCACGGCCCTTCCACTGAATTTTGAAAAGTGTCTTGGGACTTTGGTGTGCCTTTTGAAAGAGTTTTTCCTGTTGACTTTTCTAGAAGTTGGGTCATTGTGATGTGCCAGAGTAAATAAGAGGACATTGGATTGGCTCTCTGGAGTAAAGAGTCAGGGTGATAAATTGGACTATCAACACCTCTAGGACTGGGAATTGCTTTCGATTTGCCTTTGTAGCTTGTTTGCCTGAGCATACCTTTTATGCCAACAGCACACTTTGCAACTGACACTCACATAAGACAGACTAAATTCAAGCATTTTGAAACAGAGCCTATGGAAATCCCAGAAGATTCAGAATAATAAATGCTTAAAATGAGGGAAAACCATGCTATAGATTAAAAAAAATAATGTTTAAATTATAAGAATCCATAAGCCTTGGAACTTGGAAATACTGACAAAGTATTGTACCACAGCTTGGCCATGTGCATGGACCATGGCTTGACCTGAACTCTGGGTAACTTGGTGCAGTTGAACCTTGTAGCAGCTTAATAGAAGAAAGAGCAGGAAAGCAGAACAATTCTTCAGTAACCTCTGTGGCATGCTTTGAAGGAGGGAACTGCTATCTGCTGGCTGTTGAGAAGAATAGTCAGACTGATGGTAAACGATAAGAGTTTTGCCAGTAATCAACAATCCAGCCAACCTGGCCTGATGCTAAATGCAAAGTGGGAATGTATTCAGAAGTAGAGTCTGAGCACAAGGGAATAAACACAGGCAGTTTGCCCTGGAAGATCAATGGGAGCTATCAAAGACATCATCATTCATTAATTTAATAAATACTTAGTGAATAGGCAAAGCACTCATCTAGGCATGAGGGATACAGCAGTAAAGAAAACAGTGAAAATCCCTTCCCTCGTGGAGTTTGTATTCAAGTAGGAGGAAGCGGGCAGTAAACAATATAAATGAAATATTTGATAAGTTAGGCCGTAAGTACTGTGAGTAAATGAAGCAGGGAAGATGGTTAAGTACCCTCGGGGTAGCGATGTCATTGTAAATCAGGCGTATATAGAACTCGACCCTAAGCCTGAGGAACAGACAACACGGGAAGTGTGCTATATTTAGTAACTCTTTGGTTTCCTGGCTTGAGGAGTAAGTGGAAAATATTCAGCAATGGGTTCTCTACTTTCTGGTTTATTATCTATGATGAAGAGGATGACTAGGGAGATCATAAAAAAGGAGCTGCAAATGGAAGATTCTGAGGCGATGGGAGAATCAGAACTACGAATAAGAGGGAGTTGGTAGAAGAGACTGAGTCACAGGCAAAACTGTATCCCAGGAGTTTCAAGCATGCTGTGGTACTCACCCCAACAGCAGAGGAATCGCAGTCTTCTAGAATCGAGGCAGATTTAGAATGGAGGACTTAACATGTAAAGGGGAGAGAATCTAACCTGTCCTGTTGTTACATCCCGTCCTCGCGAGCAAGAAGGGTCGGAGACCGCTGGGTAGTCAGAGGTGTTTTATTGGCCAAAATTTCAAAGTTTTACCTGCGCAGGGGCGAACTCTCGGGGTGCCTCCGGAGACACACGAGTGCCAAAATGGCTTCAAATGAGAGTCGCCCCTAATGCTTACAGGCTTGGGTTCTTATAGAAGCGAGCAAGCAAGCAACTTCCAGAAGCAGAAGGTGGCAGTTAGCTATTGGCTCAGGGGCTATACTAAGGTGCGTGATCTGACCAAGGACTGGTTACTAGAGCTCGTGGACAGCTCGTGATAGTATGGCTGATTGGCTCTTAAACCTCATGCTGTGGTTGTGGTCTTTTTACCTGCCCCCCCATCTTGGCGTTCCAGGAGCTGACTTAACACAATTAGCTCTGTACCTCCTTTAAGTGCACCCTGTCCTTATGGTCAAGCGAGCAGCTAAAGTTGAGAACAATCACTTCCTCGTTTCCCTGGCTCCTTCACTGTCTGCCTGTCTCCAGTGTGCCCACCCCTCCATTCTTACTATGTAAGTCTCATTACACGTGCAGTATTTTATCCAATTCTGAGTGTAACATTTTAAGAAAGACACAGCAAACTAGTGTGTATTCAGAATAATCTGATCAGTATGATGAGAACTGAAACCAGATCACAAGAGGAATAACAGAAAGAATTGGAGATGTTCAATCTATTGAGCAGAGTTAGGGTTCTGATGGGTTAGCTATTTTCAGTTATTTAAAGTATTTGTGTGGAAAGTAGTTTTAATTTGTTTTGTGTGACCCCAGAGGAGAAAACCAGGATCAGACAGTGGAGGTTTCTGGGATATATGATACAGGGTGCAGCCAGGGGGGCCCCCAAAAAGGGATTTGGAAAGGTGTCCAGAATTCAAAGTGTATAGAAATATTGGAGAGACATATAAAATGTCCTCACCCCGCCCCCAAGGGATGAATGGATCCAGGCCATTGAGAGCTATTTTGCATAGCAACGGTTTTGGAGCTAACCTCTGGAGGAATGGTTATTTAACATGTCTATAGCCTTTAGCTGGTTTCATAGATATGTTAAATAGCAGTGGCCAAGTTTGGGGCCAGAGAGAAGGAACTAGCAGAGACTCAGAATGTAACTAGGGGCTGCTCTCCTGAGAGAGAAGGAACGAGCGGGGACTCAGGATGGATCTGGGAGGACTCAAGATGGAACTAGGAGCTGTGCTCCTGAGTGAGAAGGGCAGAGACTCAGAATGTAACTAAGGGCTGCTCTCCTGAGTGAGTAGACTGGGACTCAGGAGAATGTAACTAGGGTCGGCGCTCCTGAGAAGGGAGAAGGTAGTGGATGGGGACTCAAGAAGGAACTAGCAGGGACTGAGGATGGAACTAGGAGAACTCAAGATGGGAACTAAGGTCTGCTCTCCTGAGTGAGAGGGCTTGGACTCAGAATGTAACTAAGGGCTGCTCTCCTGAGTGAGTGGACTGGGACTCAGGAGGATGTAACTAAAGTCTGCACTCCTGAGTGAGAAGGGCTTGGACTCAGGATGGAAGTAGGGGCTGTGCCCCTGAGTGAGATGGCCTGTGTGGGAGCTTGGAAAAGACTAGCTCCGAGACATGAAGGGTCCCCGCTTGGCCAGATGAGAGAGAGTCACGCGGTTTCAGCAGAGTGAGGACCCCCCTGTTGGTGAGGTGAAAGAGGGAGCCATGTGGTTTTGGCAGGGTGCGGACCCCCTCTTTCCCAGGTGAAAGGGAAGAACCACGCAGCTTTGCCAGAATGGAGATCCCTGCAGCCAGGTGAAGAAGAAAGCCACATGCTTTTGGTGGAGTGCGGACTCCTGCAGCTTTGGTAGAAGAGGCCCACGCGGCTTTGGGGTGCCCCCTTTGGCCGCGGGGCCTGAAAAGCAACAGAGACTTTGACTGGAACTGGGTACAAAGGACTCTTGCCAGTGGACCATGAGAGGGTACCACAGTGCTTTGGATTAACTCGAGATCCTGCACAGTGACACAGCTGACGGTGCCAGCGGTCTGCAACACAGACGTGTGCTCTTTTCCTGATTTACGGTACCCGGAGTTGGGACAGTGGGAGAAGGGAGCGCTGTGTGGGTGTAGGTGTATACATAAAGGACTTTGATATTTTAGTAGTGGCGTTAGGCCTGAATAGCATTAAATAAACATTTTGTTTCCTTTTCACAAATCTCTGGCTTTAAGAGATGTCTTTCCAATTGGCGGCGGACAGAAGGGCCCAGTAGATTTTAGTATTTTGGTTTTCGGGAGGGGCCCCTGTTGTATAGCAGTTTTGGGCATCCCTAGGTGGGCCAAATATTGTATTGCCCCTCCCTCGGACCTCCTCTTGTTCGGTAACATATAGATTTCAACTGAATGACAACTCAGTCTAACAACTAGATTGCTCAAAGCTGGAACACATGCCTTAGGAGACAGTGAGATTTCTGCTGTCAGAGGGGCAGCTTGTCAGAGGTGGAATGGCCACTTGAGTAGTTCTTATAGAGGGGACAGAAGTCTCTGATGCAAGGTTCAGCTTCAAACCCACAGTTGAAAGATGGTGGTGTGGATCAGGGTGGCTATTCTGAAAGATCAAAGAAAGAGATGACCTTCTCTTCCTTTGGTGTTGTGGGAGTTGGACTTAATATTAGGCATTGTCATTGCCACTGTCTAGGACTGGCATTCTTAACCTGGCTGTGCATGAGAATCAAGGATTACCCAGTCACTGAAGGGTCTAATGTTGATGGTCTGGTGGGGTGAGAGTGGGGGTGGGGCCTGGGATGTGGGAGTTTAAGTAGCTCCTCTGATGATTTTAATATGCAGACATAGTTAAGAACCACAGGTTAGAAGACAACTCATCCCTGGCATTCAAAACCTTCCACAATTAAGTCCAACCCTACTCTTCAAATGTCCTCTCTCCTATTTCATGAGGAAATCCTGTGCTGCAAGTAATGCTACCTGTTTGCTGTTACCCAGACTTCTGCTGGGTTTTCCTGTGCTGGAAGCTCTTTACTCTGTCAGAAACAGGGCCCCCTAAACCCTTATCCTGCTCCCTACTGTAACTCCCTCCTCTGTTACGGACACACTTCTCAAAATCCTTTCAGACTTTGGGTGCCATCTCCTTAACTGCAATATTCTAGGTAAATTTTAGGGTTATTTTCCTGATCTTAGAGAAAAAGTTTTGAACCATCCATCTTTGTGATGATAGCTGTGTGTGGGCTTGTCATAAATAGTCTTTATTATGAGGCATGCTACTTTTATACTCCATTTTGAGGATTTTGTGATGAAATGATGTATTTTGTCTAGTGCTTTCTCTGAATCAATTGACATAATTATATGATATTTATTATTCTATTAGAGTGGTGTTTCACATTTTTTAATTTGTGTGTGATGAACCATGCCTGCATTCCAGGGGTAAATGCCACATGATCACGATGTATGATTCTCTTAATGTCTTGTTCGATTAATTTCTCTACTATTCGGTTGAGAATTTTTGCATCTATATTCATCAGGGAGTTGGTCTATAATTTTCTTTTCATGTGGTATTCTTGTCTGGCTTTGTTGTCATGGTAATATTGGCCTTGTAAACATGAGTTTGAGAGTGTTCCCTCATCCTCAATTTTTTTTTGCAAGAATTTGGGAAGAATTGGCATTAATTTTTCTTTATGTGTTAGGCAAAAATTCACCAGAGAAAATATCTGGTCCAGAGCTTTTCTTTGTTGGGAGATTTTTGGTAAATCAATCTCCATATTCATCACTGGTCTGTTCAGGTTTTCTATTTCTTTGTGATGTAGTCTTGATATTGTTTCTAGGAATTTATCCATTTCTTTTGAGTTATCCAATTTGTTGTCATAGTAGTTTTTTATGATTGATATATTTCTTTGATATCAACTTTAATGTCTCCTGTCTCATATGTAATTTTATTTATTTGTGTCTTCTCTCTGTTTTTCTTAGGTAAGTGAGCTGAAGTTTTGTCAGTTTTGATTGATGTTTTTCTATTGTTTTCCTGGTCGCTATTTCATTTAGTTCCTTCCTTTTGCTAACTTTGGGCTTAGTCTGTTCTTCATTTCTAGTTCCTTGAGGGATAAAGTTATGTTGCTTAACATTTTTTTTCAGATAGGTATTTATTGCTATAAACTTCACTCTTAGAACTATATACTTTTGCTGCATCCCATAGGTGTTGGTATGTCATTTCCATTTTCATTTGTTTCAAGGTATTTCTGATTTTCCTTTTGATTTCTACTTTTACTCATTGGTTGTTCAGGAGTGTGTTGCTTAATTTCCTTATATTTGTAAAATTTAGAGCTTTCCTCCTATTATTTATTTTTAGTTTCATGTTACTATTATTGTTGTTAAAAGAGATGCTTGATATGATTTCATGCTTCTCGAATTTGCTAAGACTGGTTTTATAACCTATCATATGATATGTCCTGGAGAATGTTTCATGTGTGCTTGAGAAGAAAATGTATTCTGCTGTTGTTAGATGGAATAGTCTAATATGTCTGTTAGAACAATTCAGTCTAAAGTGTGGCTCAGGTCCAATGTTTCATTGCTGATTTTGTGTCTGTGCAATCTAATCATTGTTGAAAGTGGGGTATTGAATTCCCATACTACTATTTTCCCCTACTTCTTCCTTTAGATCTATTAGTATTTGCCGAACATATTTATGTGCTTTGATATTGGGTATGTATATATTTATGATTGTTTTATCTTTTTGATGACTAGACCTCTTTATCATAATATAATGACAGTGTCTCATTACCGTTTTTGGCTTTAAGTCTATTGTCTTATATAAGTATAGCTACTTCTCTTTTGGGTTTCACTTGCATAGAATATCTTTTCACAACCCTTCACTTTGAGTCTATGTTTATTCTTAAAGCTGAAATGAGTCTTTTGTAGGTGGCATATGGTTGTGCCTTATTTTTTTTTTTACCCATTCAGCCACTCTATGCTTTTTTTTTAAAGATTTTTATTTATTTATCTTTAGAGGGAAAGGGGAGGAGAGAGGAGGAGAAACATCATTGTATGGTTGCCTTTCGTGCGTCCCCTGCTGGGAACTGGCCTGCAGGGAACCTGCCTGCAACCCTGGCATGTGCCCTGACTGGGAATTGAACCGCGATTGTCTGGTTTGCAGGCCCGCGCTCAGTCCACTGAGCTGCACCAGCCAGGGCCACTCTATGCTTTTTGATCTGAGTATTTAATCTATGTAAATTTAGAGTTATTATTGACAGATAAGGACTTACAATGCTATCTTAGTATAATTGCGTTCTGGTTGTTTTGTAGTTTCCTTTTTCCTATCTTCTTCTCTTTCTGCCTTCCTCTGTGCATTGGTGATTTTTCCCTATCAAAATCATGCTCTGATTTCCTTCTCTTTACCTTATATGCATCTACTATAGGTTTTTGCTTTGTGATTAACATGAGGTTTACATAAAACATTTTATAGATATAAGTATATTTTTATGATGATATCATTGAAAACTACCCTCTTACTTCCCACATTTTATGTTTTTAATGTTACAATTTACCTCTCTTTATATTGTGATTTGTTAATAAATTATTGTAGCTATATTGTTAATACTCTTGTCCTTTAATTTTTATAATATAGTTAAGTGGTTAACACACCATTGTATTACGCTATTAGGGTATTCTCAAGTTGACTATATATTTACCTTTACCAATTAGTTTTGTATTTTCATATTATTAGTATGTTTTCCTTTCAGTATGAAGAACTCCTTTTAGCATTTCTTATAAGGTAGGTCTAGTGGTGATGAATTCCCTTGGCTGGATAAAATATTTTTGATTGGCAGTTTTTTTTCCTTTCAACACTTTGAATATATCATCCCACTGTCATCTAACCTGTAAGGCTTTTGTGGAGCAGTCTCTCGATAGCCAAAGGTGGGTTCCTTTGTACGCTACACTATTTTTTTTCCCTTACTGTTTTCAAAACTCTGTCTTTGACTTTAATTTTTGACAGCTTCATTACAATGCCTTAAAATTTTTTAGTATATTTTATTGATTATGCCATTACAGTTGTCCCATTTCTCCCCCTTCATTCCCCTCTGCCCTGCACACCTCCTCCCACTTCCACATTCTCCCACTTTAGTTCATGTCCATGTGTCATAAGTTCTTTACCTTCTACATTTCCCACACTACTCCTGCCCTCCCCCTTTCTGTTTTCTCCCCATTGTCTATGCTACTTATTCTCTGTACCTTCTCCCCACCTCTTCTCCTCCCACTCCCATGTTGCTAACCCTCCATGTGATCTCCATTTCTGTTTCCACTCCTGATCTAGCTGTCTGCTTAGTTTGCTTTTGTTTTAGGTGTGGTTCTTAATAACTGTGAGTTTGCTGTCATTTTACTGTTCATATTTTTATCTTCTTTTTCTTAGATAAATGCCTTTAACATTTCATATAATAAGGGCTTAGTGATAATGAACTCCTTGAACTTGACTTTCTCCAAGAAGCACTTTATCTGCCCTTCCATTCTAAATGAAAGCTTTGCTGGATAGAGCAATCTTGGATGTAGGGCCTTGCCTTTCATGACCTGGAATGCTGCTTTTCAGCCCCTTCTTGCCTGCAAAGTCTCTTTTGAGAATCAGCTGACAGTATTATGGGAACTCCTTTGTAGGTAACTGTCTCCTTATCTCCTGCTGCTTCTAGGATTCTCTTCTTAATTTTAATCTTGGGCAATGTAATTATGATGTGCCTTGGTTTGTTCCTCCTTGGGTCCACCTTCTTTGGGACTCTCTGAGCTTCCTGGACTTCCTGGAAGTCTATTTCCTTTGCCAGATTGGGGAAGTTCTCCTTTCTTATTTGTTCGCATAAGTTTTCCACTTGTTTCTCTTCCTCTCCCCCTTCCGCTACCCCTATAATTCAGATGTTAGAACATTTAAAGATGTCCTGGACACCTAAAGTTCCTAAGCCTCTCCTCATTTTTTCTGAATTCTTGTCTCTTCATTTTTATTCTGTTTGGTTTTTTTTCCTCCCTTCTGGTCCACTCCCTTGATTTGAGTCCCAGTTTTCTTTCCATCACTGTTGGTTCCCTGTGCATTTCCCTTCATTTCACTTAGTGTTGCCTTCATTTTATCATCTAATTTGTGACTAAAATCAACCAGTTCTGTGAGCATCCTGATCACCAGCGTTTCGAACTGTGTATCTGAAAGGTTGGCTATCTCTTGGTTGCTTAAAAGTATTGGATATGGGGCTTTGATTTGTTCTTCCATTTGAGCCATAATTTTTTGGTCCAGTTGTGCCTGTTAACGTATGAGGAGTGGAGCCTTAGGTGTTCACCAGGGCAGGGCAACCCACTTCTGTGAGTGCTCCATGGTCATCTACCAAACATCTCCTTCATACCCACTTTCAGGAATGTGCCTAGGGAGTCAGCCACAGAGTGAGGAGAATGTGTGGGCAAGGTACATGTGTATAGGGTTGCCCATCAGCCAGTTGTGGGAATGTGTGGGTGATGCTTTCCCAGTGGCTTGTGGACTGGCTTCTTCAGGGAGCACAAAATGCAGGCAGTAGGGACTGAATCCATCCCTTTAATGCTCTCTGACACTTTTATCTACCTCTGTGTATCCTCTCTCCCCCAACTGATGGAGCTTCTAATTTGATACTCTGCATGCTGTGAGAGACCTGGACTTTCACAAAGGCTTGGTGAATGCCTACATCAGTCTTCTCTAGGTACTCTTGGACTGTAGCCAAGAGTGGCTGGAACTGATTCATAGGCTACTGTGGGGATCACAGCCAGTGTGGAGGTCTGCCTGCCTATTAAATGGGGCATAGGTGAACAAGACTTCTCCTAGGCTCCTTAGCAGATGGTGGTGGGACCCACAACTCCTACGGAGGCTTTTTTGTTTATGGAGGGATGCTGAATATTTGTTGTTGGGGGGCACAATAATGAGAAACCTGTAATGCCACCATGTTGCTGATGTCAGTACAAAATTATTTGTGAGATTTTTTAAAAATTATTTTATTTATTTATCTTTAGAGGGGAAGGGAAGAAGAGAGGGAGAGAAATATCAATGTATGATTGCCTCTTGTGTGTCTCCTGCTGGGAACTGGCCTGCAACCCAGGCATGTGCCCTGACTGGGAATGGAACCGCAGTTGTTTGGTTCACAGGCCCACGCTCAATCCACTGAGTTACACCAGCCAGGGCTCTCTGTGAAATTTAATCTATAGATAATTTGGGGTTGAGTGAACATCTTAACAATTTTCAATGCATGGACACAGTTTAGGTTTCCATTTATTGAGATCGCCACACCTTTCTAAGCTCTGATATTATTCAACATCTATCCAGTTATTCCATTACCACAATTCTGGTAATGGGCAAAAGGAAAATTTTATCTGATCCAGAGACTTTTTCTCTCTTAATGTTCCAAGTATTTCTTTCTTTTTAAAAATTATTGTTGTCCAATTACAGTCATCTGCATTTACCCCCCACCATTCTCTCCCCACCCCCAGCATCCTTACCTCCTCCCTTGCTTCCACCCCTACCCTTGGTTTTGTCCATGTGTTCTTTATAGTTGTTCCAGAAAACCCTTTATCCCTTCCCCCCATTATCCCCTTCCACCTCCCCTCTGGTTACTGTCATATCATTCTTAATTTTCTAACACCACCAGTAAAGTTAGACAATGTGTTTTGAAGGTTTCAAGTTACCAAAGTTTTATTCCTAAGGGGGCTGAATTCTCATTATAGGGTTTCTGGAAATAGTAGATGTACTCTAAGAGCAATTGGTGGAGAAAGAAGAACAAAAGGAACAGGGGAAGTAATTTTACAAATATATAGGCAGTCAAGTATCCTGCCTTGAGAACATGATGTCAAATATCTAGCCAATGACCTGAGTGAGCAGATTAAACAAAAATATTTTGCACTTCTCCACTTCAGTTTTTGTTTGGCTATTGAGCTACTCTATGCTTTTCAGAGCTTTGGTAACATTCAACCTGTACAATTGTAACTCTTTAATAGACCTTAATATTTTCCCTCCTGTCAAGCAATTCTCGGTGAGTGATACTTTTCTAATAACCATTAAATCTCAATTTGCTTCTTCACTTACATCAAAAAAAACTTGAAGGTGCCCTGGCCGGTGTGGCTCAATGGATTGAGTGCTGGCCTGCAAACCAAAGGGTTGACTGTTTGATTTCCAGTCAGGGCACATGTCTGGGTTGTGGGCCAAGTCCCCTGTAAGGGGCGTGCCTGAAGCAACCACACATTGATATTTCTTTCGCCCTCTTTCTCCCTCCCTTTTCTTCTCTCTAAAGAGAAATAAATAAAATCCTTAAAAATTAAAAAAAAATGAAGGTGCTTCTCTGAACCCTGTTTTTTTTTTTCTGTTTTTATTCAGGGAAAGTCTTGTTTTAAGTGATTTTAGGCAAATTAGCTGATGGGGCTCTACAGCTGTGAATTTTCAGAATCTGTGCCATAGAAAGGCAGCTTTTTTTCCAGCATTAGTTTAGTGCTTTTTGAATGTGGGTTTATTAAGTGGTAATGGGTCTTTAGATTGGTTTAGCTGCTTGTTCCTGTTGAGGCTATAAAACAGACTCACAGTCTTCTCAAGCCCAGAGTGAGTTTAATGCTTTTATATAAGGCTAGGATGGAGGGACTTTTAATGCTGGCCAGAATTTCAAGTCTCACACTGGATTTGCCAATATTATTATACTTCGGTAAGAGAACTCAGAAGAAAGTGTTAGAGTTCCATTCATGCTGTCACAAAGGGTAGGGACTCCTTCTTTCTCTCTGCTGTGTAGTATTCCATTGTATATGGATGGAACTGGAGAGTATTATGCTAAGTGAAATAAGCCAGGTGGTGAGGGACAAATATCATATAATTTCACTGTTAACTGAAACCTAATCAACAAAATAGAAAACCAAGCAAAATATAACCAGAGACATTGAAATTAAGAACAAACTGACAGTAACCAGAGGGGAGGGAGGAGGGGATAATGGGGGAAAGGGGTAAGGGGTTTTCAGGAACATGTATAAAGGACACATGGACAAAACTGAAGTGGGGATGTGGAATCAAGGAGGGCGGTGGGTCTGCCTGGGGTTGGGGGAAGTGGGGGGGGGTAAATGCAGGCAACTGTAATTGAACAATAATAAAATATTTAAAAAAAAAAGACTGCCTTAGGAAGAAGTCTCCTTGTAAAAAAAACAGAGAAAGGTTTTGAGATATTTGTTGTGTCCTTCACACATGGAAATTAAAAAGAGACCCAAAACACACTTTCCCAGTTGGAAAGCAATTATGTCCCATATCTGTAATTAAAACCGAATGCAGGTCTGGCTGCCTGCTTCAACGAAAGCTGAACTCATAGGACAGGTGCTGGTGGGAAGGAAAGAGAAAAAAAAGAAGGGGGGCCGTTCGCACCAATTCAACAACAAAGGAAGAGAAAAAAAAAAAACAAGGACAGGCGAACAGGGGGGCACCAAGCTGGCCCAGAATGTCATTTAATCAAGAGGGTTATTTTGCTGGCTAGCATAAGATTTTATGTAGGATGTGTAGGATATATAGAATATGCAGGGTGTCTTCCTATAGACCTTGATATGGATCTTCATGGTCTCCATTCTTGAGTTGGCCATCTGGGCTTTCTGACAGTTGAATTCCTGTGACTGACAGGTCAGTGTCGGCCAGGCCTTGAGGCCAGGCTGTTTCCTAGGTCCACACAGGGGTAGAAATTCGTGAACTGTGAAGTGTACTGGAAAATACTTTCAACATGCAAGCTCTAGCTTTGAGAAAAATCAGGTTAGAGTAATAAGCTGAATTTAACACTAACTAAGGTAAAAATGGGGTAACTTTATATAAATTGTTTTATACATTTAATTTGTTAGTTTATTCTTATAAAACAATTTATATGAAGCTACCCCATTATGGAACTGAAGAGCATTATGCTGAGTGAAATAAGCCAGGTGGTGAAAGACAAATACCATATTATCTCACCTTTAACAGGAACCTAAACAACAAAACAAACAAGCAAGCAAAATATAACCAAAGACACTGAAACAGAACAGGCTGACAGGGACCTGAGGAGAGAGGGGAGGGAATTTCAGGGGAAAAGGGGAAGGATTCACAGGAACAAGTATAAAGGACACATGGACAACAACTAGGGTGGGTGGAAATGAGAGGGAGGTGGAGAGCTGGGTGGGTGAGCTGGGATGGGAGTAAAAGACAGAAAACTGTACTTGAACAATAATTAAATAAAAAAATTAAAAAATGTTCACAGTAGGAGTTTTAGAGACAGAGGCAGCCTAAGCATGCTAGTGCACTGAGGTATGAGTTTATTGTCTGGTTATTGAGGAGAGAAAAACAATTGGAATCCTCTAGCTATGAGCACTTATTTATTCATCTTAATTGACTTATAATATTAGGACCCTAGGAATGTATTTATCTTATTCTTCACCTTTCTTACTTCCTCTTTAAAGTATAATTAAAATTTTAACCCAATTAGGACAATAACCTAGTTCTATATATTCTGATCATTTAAATATTTTGGAGACTTTAATATTTTTGCATAGGAATAAATAGAATATCAAATTGTGTCTTATGTGTTGTGTAAACTTTTTTTAAAAAAAATATTTTCTTTATTTATTTTTCGAGAGAGGGGAAGGGAAGGAGAAAGAGTGGGAGAGAAACATCAATGTGTGGTTGCTCTCATGTGTTCTCTAATGGGGACCTGGCCTGCAACCCAGGCATATGCCCTGACTGGGAATCGAACCGCGATACTCTGCTTCGCAGGCCCGCGCTCAATCCACTGAGCTACACCAGCCAGGGCTGGCTTCTGCATTTTGAGAGTACTGACAGTTATTTATTCGACAGTGAACAGAGGAGGAGAGAAGTCCTGTGCTAAAAGTGTTTTGCTGGGATTAGACTAACATGAGAAAGACTGACTTGGTCAGTGATTCTTTCATTTGTTTTCTGAAATAGACATTTTAAAGGGGAAAGGTTTGATTCCAGGTTCTGCTTTCAATGGAGCAGTTATTAGCTGACCCCTGAGCATCTGTATTTCAGGGTGGGCAGTAAAAAAGTACTTAGCTCTGGTAAATATTCAGGGGACAAGTTTCTCCAGCCAGCTCTTTTAACTACTTCTTCTTGAGTGATGTTGTAACAAAGCAACATCAGGCTCAGAAGGACTCCCAGGACCCAGAAATACTGTCATAATCATGGTATGGTTTATTACAGGGAAAGGAGGGGAATCCAAATCAACAAGGGTCAAAATGGTGCATGGGGAAGTTCAAGAGAAACTATATATAAGGTTCCAAGTGTCCCCTCCCAGTGAAGTCACTCAAAGACTTGCTTAATTCTTCTAGCAACGATGTGTGACAATATGTATGAAGTGTTAACCAGAGAATCTCACATGGAGCCTTGGTGTCCAGAGCTCTTATCTGAAGTCAGTCACACAGGTATAGAGCACCCGTGTGACTGACCTTAGCTATTCAGTGTCTAGCTCCCACCCCACAACCCAAAGGTCAAACTAACACTGGGTATCCCAGGACTTCAGGCATTGAAAAAGAGGAAGGGAAGTTAAGGGGAAAAAGAGGGAGGGATTTGTAGGAACAAATAGGAAGGACACAGGAACAAGAACTAAAGGGGGTGGAAAAGGGAGGGAGGTGGGGAGCAAGGGGCGGGGGAGGCTGGGATGGGAAAAATAGACAAAAAACTGTACTTGAAAAATAACTAAATAAAATTAAAAAAAAAAAAAAAAAAGAAAAAGAGGGTTTCACTACGAATCACAATGTTAGCATAAACTACCTGGTCTAAAAAAAATAGCCAGAGAATTCAGGGATGGAAGTTCAACTTTTGTGCTTGCCATCTCCACTTCCAATATCATTTTTTTCTCTTTTTTCTTCAGTCCTAAACCATCTTCCTTCAAATCAGAGGCAACCTTTCTTCCTAGCTCTGCTCTGGCTCTCTGAAATCATGGTTGCTTTTTTTAGTCATATCCCATAAATATGTCCCCAAATAGGCATACATATTTATGCATATTTACCATTATGAGATTTTTGTAAGGATAACGTAAATGATACAGATGGAGACACTCTCCCCCAGTGTGGCCAAGGTGCTGTGCCAGACGACTTGAAGACTAATGTGATTGTTGGGCACAAGATCCAAACACCTCAGTGATGAATCCAGACATGATGGTGTCTGAAAAGCCAGATATAAACAAAAACAAACAAATAGAGGTATTGTGTCTATTTTACTGTAATGGAAATCAGACTTCGTGGACCTGTGTGTGTGTGTGTCTGTGTGTGCACTGGACGTGAGGGGAGAGAGTGGTTTACCACACAAACCCTGATGAAAGTTGCTTGGCACTCACTGTTGGGAAGCAGAAACTCATGTTATAGGGGAGCAATGATCTGGCTGATGGGAAGATGTGGCTCTCAAACTAAAATCCAGGCTTATTTTTTTCTGGAGCAAATTCTGTTTAATTTAACAATTCCCAGTTCCCTTGAAAGAGTATTATGGACTTTGGAAGAGACTTCTAGATTTTACTATCCTCTTGTAACTTTTATAATTAGTACTTAAATTATACAAATATCAAGAATTATATTAAATAATACCCGAAAAGAATACATTGATATTTGGTACTGTTTTCTGATTCTGAGAGTTGGTCCTAAGTCCAGTTCTTTGAAAGCTGAGATAACCAACTTTCCTTGTGTTTTTTTTTTTTTAAATTAGGGCTGAGAAGAAGTCTCAGCTAGACATTCAGGAACAGTATACATGCCCTGGATTATTCAGGGGCGTTGGACGGGGTTATTTTAAAGAGAATCCCCAGGTCTGGCATGTAGGATTGCTCAAGTTCTAAGGTAATATCAGACCCTAGAAGCCATACAAACAAGCAATATACAGAAGCTTTGTAACCCCTAATGGGGACTTCTCCACCATGGTCTTCTCGGGGGTTGCAGTGGAGGCTCATGGACATCAGAGATGCTCCAAGTGAGCACAGTGTAGTGACTCAGCAGATGAAGGCACTCACTGGACTATGTAGGAAGTGAGTCCTTGCTATCCTTTTCCAACAGAGTGGACAGTGTGGTTAACAGATAACCACTGGACACTGCTTCCCTCTTTTTCCCTTCTCAAATGGGCATCACTAGTCATTATTCTGTGTCCCTTCTGTGTCTGAAAGTGGAGGTTAAATTATTAATGAATCGACCATAGATTACTAGATGTTGAGGAACAATAGCCAAACTGGATGGAAAAGTATGCATAATATTCAGAAATTCTGAGTTTATGAGAATTTGGATAATGTCCTTTGGGAAATGGTTGTATGTATTTGCATTATGCCAAGTGAAATAATTCTGTATTTCTATCTATGAGAAAAATATTGCAATATGCTTGGAGGTTAAGCGTGATGAATATAATAGATGATGAATACAATATCTCCTGGTTTTGTTTGCCCAGAATCCATTTCCTGCTTTTTCCAAAAGTATAATATCCTGTGTGTATGAGGCAGGTAAGAAGGACTGGTCACTGCCGTAGCAGATGGGGCTAAATCATCGCCTCCCTCGACCACAGGGGCACACAGTAAACCCACCTGGACAGTCATGTTTCTAGACACAGGGCTTGGTTCAGGAAAGGACACGAAATGCCAACCAGAGCTTTGGGGAAACATATTCTCTTTACACTGGGTTTGCTAAACTCTGAACATGTGATTTTTGTTAACTGGTGGCCATCACACTCCCACCACACCCATCTCCTTTAGGAGGGATGAAGAGGAGCTCAGAGCCTGGACATGCCATTTGAGCACATATCCAGCCATGTTTCAAGCCAGATCTCCTGCTCCACATTTTGGTTGTGTAAACTAGTAATTTCCCAATTTGTACTTAAGATGGTTTGAATTTAATTTTGAACTTGTGTAACTCAGAGAGTCTAGGCAAATAGTAAAATGGGCCTTGGTTGGTCTCTGAAACTGTTTCCTTCAGTAAAAGTGAGTTGATGATACCTTCTTGGCAGGATTGTTGTGGGAATTAAAAATGTAATATATATATTAAGGATGGAATTGGAGGGTTATTTAATACACAGTGTATTTTATGCAGACATATATTCTCTAATGAATCTTTCTTTCCCATTATGATGCAGGATGAAATAATATAGTAGCCCTCCACTTAGAAATACTCTTTTATTATTCATCTGTCAAACAGAGTTCTTTGAGGATCACTTGTTCACTCTCTCATCACAGACTACATTGTCTTCAGTTTTCACAACTCATATATGGGGGGGGAACTCCCCAAACCTGAAATTTATTTATAAAATATTGTGTATTTATTCTTATATATTTGAACTTTAGTCACTGTCCATTTGATGAAACACACCTACTTATTTTTATTGCTCAAACCAGTTTTTGAACTCATTTATTTTGATGCCTTTAAGTGCTTCTATTTTTTGTTTCATCTCTTCCACATCAGTGACACATTTCTCATTGAGGACGTTTTTCATCTGGGGAAACAAAAATAAAGTTGCTTAGGGTGAGATGGTGTAAGTAGGGAGGGGGGGGCACAGGGGTCTTACTGTTTTTGCTCAAAGAGTGCTACACACTTAGTACTGTGTGGGCAGGTGCGCTCGTAAATCACCCATTATAAACTGAACAAATGCATTGAAAGACTCTTGAAAACATTCACTAAAGCTGAACATAGCCTCTCACCACAATGTCAGCTGCTGCACTGACACAGACGGGTTCCTAGAACACTCACCTAGTAGGAGAAGCCTGTACTACAAGGGGCCTGCCTTCCAGAAGATAATTCCATTTGTTCATCTGGAGTTTTTTTTTTTTTTTGGTTCCCTCTCATATAGATTCCATGTAATTTATACAGGTCTCTATTGATAACTTTTCCTCTTCTCCTTGAATCCACATTGCTACTCCAATAGTCGACATGCTCTAAATTTCAATAATTAATTTTATGTTTGTGTACATAAGTGCTTTGACATTTATTTTCATTTTCATTTATTTGTGTAAAATATATTTTATTGATTATGTAACTACAGTTATCCCTCTTTTCTCCCCTTCAGTCCCCTCCACACTGCACCCCACCTCCCACCAGCATTTCCTCACCTTAATTCATGTCCATGGGTCGTATATATAATTCTTTGGCTTCTCCATTTCACATACTCTTCTTAACCTCCCCCTGTCTATTTTGTAGCTACCATTTGTGCTTCTTATTCATAATACCTTTTACCTCTTCTCCCATCCCGGCACTGATAACCATCCACGTGATATCCATTTCTCTGATTCTGTTCCTGTTCTGGTCATTTGCTTAGTTTGTTTTTGTTTTTTAAGTTCAGTTGATAGTTGTGAGTTTGCTGTAGTCTTACTATTTGTAATTTTGATCATTTTCTTTTTCCTAGATAAGTCCCTTTAACATTTCACATAATGAGGGCTTGGTGATGATGAACTCCTTTAACTTGACCTAATCTGAGAAGCGCTTTATTTGCCCTTCCATTCTAAATGATAGCTTTGCTGGATAGAGTAATCTTGCATGTAGGTCCTTGCCTTTCCTGACTTCGAATACATCTTTCTAGCCCCTCCTTGCCTGTAAGGTTTCTTTTGAGAAATCAGGTTATGGTCTTATGGGAATTGCTTTGTAGGTAACTGTCGCTTTTCTCTTGCTGCTTTTAAGATTCTCTCCTTATCTTTAATCTTGGGTAATGTAACTATGATGTGCCTTGGTGTGTGCTTTCTTGGGTTCAACTTCTTTGGGACTCTCTCTGGATTTCCTGGAAGTCTTTTTCCTTTGCTGGACTGGGGAAGTTCTCCTTCATTATTTTTCAAATAAGTTTTCAATTTCTTGCTCTTCCTCTTCTCCTTCTGGCATCCTTATGATTCTATGTTGGAACATTTAAAGTTGTCCCAGAGGTTCCTAAGCCTTTCTTCATTTTTATGAATTCTTCTTTCTTCGTTCTGTCTGGTTGAATGTTTATTTCTTCCTTCTGGTCCAAATCGTTGATTTGAGTCCAGGTTTCCTTCCCTTCACTGATGGTTTCCTGCACATTTTCATTGATTTCACTTTGTATAGCCTTCACTTCTTCCTCTATTTTGTGATGATACTTAAGTGTTTCTGTGAGCATCCTGATTACCAGTGTTTTGAACTCTGCGTGTGATAGGCTGGCTATCTCTTCATCACGTAGTTGCATTTTTTTCTGAAGCATCTCTTTTAGTTGGGCCATATTTCTTTGTCTCAACACACCTGTTATGTGGTAAGGGGTGGAGCCTCAGGTATGAGGGAAGGGGTCCAAGAAGAAACAATGCTGCTTTCTTGGCTCTTGGCAGGCTTTCAGTCATTTCCTCTGCTACCCGTAAGCAATTCAGGCTTTCTGGTTCTGATTTGTGGGTGAGTGGGTTTGTGTACACTCTAGGACCTTGTGGGTTTCTCCAACGGACTCTCCTGTGGGGCTGGCAGTTCTCCCACTGCCAAAACCACCAAAGGTTTTTACAGTCAGATGTTTTGAGGCTTTATTTTCCTGCACTGGAACCCTGGGTTGTGCAATCTGTCTGTCTCCCCAGTTGTTCCTTTAAGTTTATTGGCACACAAATGTGGGACCTCCCAGTCCACCAGCCGCCACCTTGCTTCTCCAGATCCTCTAGCTGCTGCCTTGCTGTCAGTCCTGGCTGTTTTATTTTTAAGTTGTTATTCTCTTTCTTTTGGTTGTGTGAGGAGATGAAGTGTATCTACCTATGCCTCCATCTTGACTGGAAGTCCACATTTTTAACCTATTTATATTGGATAACACACCTTTTTATATATACTGCTTTTGTATTAGACAATCAGGTTAGAAAGTCATTTCATAGTGAGGTTCCAAAAGGATGAGGCACAGGACTATACGCTCTGATGGAAAAAAGAATCAAAAAGGATCCTGAGCATGGTGTGCTTGTGTGAGTTAATCTATGCAAAATCAGGAATCATCATGGGTGTTAGGGTGATTTGGGGTGAGGGAATGTGATGAAAGAAAGAAGGAAGGATGTGACTTGACCAAGTTCTAATTTCTTGGAACTACATTTTTATTTTCTGTATTGGTTTCAGATATACAGCTTAGTGGTTAGACAATCATATACTTTACATAGTGATCCTCTTAGTATTTCCAGTACCCGACCTGGCACCATACATAGTGATCACAATATTATGCTTTACTTAACTTCCGCATGACAATTTTGTAACCACCAAGTTGTGTTTCTTAGTCCCTTTCCCTCTTTCACCTAGTGCCCCAACCTCCCATCCCCTCTGGCAACTACTAGCTCTCTTTCTGTGTCTATGAATCTGTTTCAATATTGCTTATTTCTTTATTTTGTTCTTTTCATTCCACATATAAGTCAAACCCTAGGGTGAGACTTGAGTGATGTGATGGTCAACTGGGTACTCTGGCCCAAAGGGTCAGAATGAATGGACCTCTAGCAAGCTTTGCAATAGGCAGTGCTGAGGCCCTGGGAGAGGCTTTCCTGGTGCTCATTTGTGCTATAATAGGACTCCAGGTGGCAGCTACAATGCATCATGTTTATTGATACCATTTTCCTAATTCTTTAACTAGTCTGATCCTACATATCAGCTATAACCTTTGACTTCATTTTTCTGGATATTCAGTAACATTTTTGATTTAATTGAATGTTATTCTTTTTGGATTACCTTTCTGAGATGTTTGAATGACTTTGGAAAACTATTCAGGTTAAGCACCCTGTATTTTCTAAGAGAAAGCCTATCTTCTCTTTTTTTTTTTTTTCTTTTTTTTTAAGTCCAGGCCAGTGAAGCTTCACCATTTTAAATCCATGGCTTCAAAGGCTGCTTTGCTCATTCCCATTCATGCCAGCAAGAAGGGGAAAGACAAGATGTCCAAAATTATAGAATTCCTCTTAAGCATGAGATGCAGAAATTACATATCACTTCTGCTCACGTCCCATTGTTGAGAGCAGAATCACATGGCCTTTCCTCCTTGAAAGAAGGGCAGAAAAGTGCAGGCCCTACTGTGGCCCAGTCACAACTCTACCACTATAGAAGAGGGGAATAGATAGATGGTGGATACCTAGCAGTCTCTGCCACAGATATGCTTATGTAGTTCCTTGAATCTGTTGAGGAGAACTATATATTATATTATAAACTCAATGTTTCTCCTTGACTTTGAAAAAATGTGAAGCTAAATTTAGTGCCCTCTTATAGTAACTCATTTTTATTTTTTGATAAGTTTATTCATTACTCTGAACTGGTTTTTTATCTCCCTTTTTACTTTTAATGGTCTGTCTATTATACATTTTAATATTTTAAGCCATCTTCAATGAAGTAGGTAGGATATAATAATAAATGGAATAACACAATGCAGTGAGGAACTTGCTCAGGAAGTGGTAAATGTAAAAAGGCTGAAAATGTAACCATGTTTGATAAACTGAAATTGATGAGCTGCAGGAAATATGGGTAGAATTCTTTTGGAGGATATTACAGTAAGCAGTGGTGACATACAGTTTAGGCAGTCTAACAGTTGAGGAGTGGGATGACCCTGTGTCTGAGAGGTAACATTGCTTCTCAATATATAGGCATCTTATTTCATAATGCATAAGGTTTACACAATTTTTGTGTTACTGCATGCTATATTTTAGAGAATAAGAATGAGTTGTTCATATGTCAGCAAACACCATCATGACTTTTTAAAAAAACCTCATCTGTGGATGTGTTTATTGATTTGAGAGAGAGAGAGAGAGAGAGAGAGAGAGAGAGAATGTATGTGAAAAGGAAACATCAGTCAGTTGCTCCCCAGATGTGCCCGGATGAGGGTTGAACCTGTAACCTAGATAATGTGCATCTTATCTAGGAATCGAACCTTCAACCCTTTGGTGTATGAAATGACATTCCAACCAATTCAGCAAGCTAGCCAGGGCCATCATCAAGAGTTTTAAAAATAGTTTTGAGCATCTAACATGTGCTTGGCACTCTGCTAACCTCCATGGAAGATATAAAACATGGTTCCCTTCTGTAAGGTTCTTACACTCTTATGAACCTGAGTGACATGTACTTGGTACTGCAAAGTATTTTCATTTTCCTTATAATCCTGCTCCTAGCCAGTGCTTGGCACAGAGTGGACTCTCAATGGCTAATGCTGAATGAACGAGCAGTAATAGGATGTCTCCAAAACTAAAACTTGGCAACTAATATGACAGGGAAATTGATAGTAAAACTCTGTTCAATATCTCCTTCTAGATTTATTTGTCAATGAACATGGTTCTTTACTATATTTTTTATAACTGAGAAAATGTATGCCCTATACACGTAGTAGCTCTTTGTCTAGGCATTTTGTGACAATGTATTGACACCTATGATGTGTGGGTATCTTAAACTTTAGATGGCAAAGGGTATAAGCTTTTGAAATACCAGCCCACAAGCATTTATTAGAAATTATGCTTAACATTTTATTGTTACAAGTTTTCCAAAATTGCTCAGCTTTTTAGCATTCCCTGTCTTTGTTGGTGGTTTTTTAGCTTTGTTTATTGTTTAACTTCTGTCATTAAAAAAATTACTTCAAATTCACTAAAAAGGGACTTGAGTTATTATAAAATATGATATTTGTTTATAAAACTCTATGCTTATACTAATATGTCTGAACATGTGTTCATATATTGTTTCTATGTATACACACAGATTGTGGTCTACTGGCTCCTTATTGGAAATGGTAAAGGATTTCAATGGTCAGTCTCTGACATCTTTACTGAACAGCCTTGGCCTGACCATTCTTTACCCTTTGGTGATAATCAGAGTAATTTTTCATCTCTCAACTTTATATAGCATTGTTTCATCTAATGATTGAACATCCAGGAAGCATTCTGAGCCTGGGGAAATAAAAAAGTTAACAAATATAATTAATGACAATAGTATTGCTAGGCACAATAATCTTATTTTCTGTGCTAGTAAGTGAATCCTTGCTTTTCACATTTCAGAGGATTAAAGAGGCTTTGGCTAATGGGGTGTTTATTGAATGTGCCATAAATACAAAATAAATCAATTGAGTTGGCATAATAATCTATGTAACTTAATACTGAAGAGGTAATTCAAATGGAGCTTTAAGAAAACTTTCATTTCTCTGTACTATGTGAAAGTTTTTTCATATTCAACAATGATGAATATTTCAATGATGAATATTTCCATGTAGTAAATATATAGGAGTTTACACTGTCTTTAAGAACTGTCATTTAAATAACTTCCACAGGTAACCTGAGGTCCCTTGTCTCCTACTAGGGAAGCTTTGTGAGTCCTCTAAGTAGAAAGCAGTTAGGTCAAATAATCCTTTCATAGTCACCTTTCAAAAGGTAAGCATTCTTGACATTTAATTATAAAATAATTATTATTTTCTTTTTCTTTATAGATTTTACTTTATTTTTAGAGAGGGGAAGGGAGGGAGAAGTAGAAGGAGAGAAACATCAATGTGTGGTTGCTTCTCGAGAACCCCCAACTGAACAGGTGACTCTTTGGTTTATAGGCCAGCACTTAATCCATACCAGCCAGGGCTAAAATAATTATTCTTTATAAACTATTTAGCTTTAATTTCTCATTATAAGATAAACGTTAAAATGTTTTACATTTTGAGAGAATTCCATCTTCCAAAATCTTTGACTAGCTGGGTTTTTCTTGCCTTGAGTTGTGTTAGCTATAGGAGGGACTCTGTGGATTACTTCTCACCAAACTACTGCTCAAGTGTTGAGCAAGACTTCTACCTTCATCAGGTCTCCACTGCCACACACAGAGACCCTCATTCTGTATGGGCCTCTTAATTAAATCAGGTATTTTATTTCACCTCCTTCATCCCACTATCCTCTCCTCTTGCTGCAACATCTTGAGCAATTGAATATCCATTGGATATCCATTGGATATCCCACTCAGGTCCCATATCCCTTGGTTTTTACATTCACGGTAGTCTTAATGTAGGTTCTTCCTCATTAGGGATCATAATCCTAGGAAGTAGGAAATAAAGACTAGGAAAGTGAGATGGAGGAGTAAGAAGAATACAAACAAGGATTTGCTATGCAGTTGGCTGCTACAAAATTCAAATATTTGTTTGATCTTGAGGGCTGTCCTCTGAGCAACCATGTAAATTACTTTCTAGGACTCTCTGTCAAAGCACAGAAAAGATGTGATTGATGCCCCCCCAGGTTCTCTTTACTGGGCCTGGTCATTCATCCCCAAGCTGATGGGTTGAATTGCAGCAACTCATCACTGTGCTAATCTATGGAGGATTGCTAGAAAGTCTCTGCAACATCAAATTATGTCCTCAGCCCAAAGCCAGTGGGCTGGCCCTTTGCCTCAATTCATGTTCCAGGTTGTACCTTGGGACTCAAGCTAGTCTTCTACTGAAGTCAAACTCATTTACTTTCTTCTCCTGCCCTGACCTGCTTTCCTCACTCCCTTTCTTTGTAGCACATTTCTTTAATAAATCATTTGGAGATGCATTTTTGTCTCAGGTTCTGATTTCTGACTTCAAATGGGTGTAATTTATCTACTGGCTCCTGTCTATCTTGGTCCTGAGTAAGCATCAAAGGGAAAAGAGGCAAACAAGGCAAAAGAGGCGCTTAGTTCAGGCACAAGGTGAGCAAATGCTGAGACACGGCAAGGTGTCAGGAAGTGCCAGTGTGAAGTTAGTAAGAGCCTGTGCAGAGCTGGGTCACGTTGGCAGCACTCACAACAAGGGACAATGAATCCAAGACCATCTGAACTAGTTCATATGAGAAATTGGATACAATCTACCCTTTGGACTACTCACATCCTTTCATTGTATCTGTCCTTTTCCCATCACAAAATGGGACCTCAAATATTGTGACAACACAGTGCTTTCCATTCTTCCCCAGGGAAGAGGTACAAATCATAGTTTGCTTCAAAATGGTGGCTAGCAACATTTTCTGAGGCAAGAAAGAAATTAAAACTAGCTACAGTCTCAACTGCTGCAACTGGTCCCTGTGCCTTATTTTACTGATGTATTTTAATTCCTCCACCATGTGTTCTATATTGAAAAGTTTGGCTGATCTGAATTGCTTGTCAGCAGGTCGAACTAGACTTTTTCCTCGAGTTAGACAGGTTATTAAGAAACTAGGAAAATTCACTGGTGTCTGGAATGGGGAAACTGAGATAAGTTGTTGAATGAACAGCTGGAAGGGCTGAACAATTAATAGCCAACTGCTAAGTCACACGACATTATTCTCCCTAACCTATCTAAGAATAGGTGGTTTAAATCACCTTAGTCAGAGACATAGATAACAAAAAACCAATTAGAGCCAAACTAATGCAACATAGAGGTGAAACTAACCAGAAAATGACCCCAGAACCCACTATGTGCTAATTTTAATCCATCAGTACACTAAAACAACACATCCAAAAATCTAATAAATATTGTGTTGAAGTCCTCCCTTGGAACCTCCCCTAAAATTCCTACCTATAACAAAATAGACAAAACCCCCAGGACAAAGGATGTCAGTGTGTGCTCTTCTTTGAGCACACCTGTGCCCCCTTTTCTCAGATGTGTACCTTGTTTTTTTAATCCTAAACTCTAAGGATCTCAGTGAGAACTTCACCTTGGGGAGCAGTGGGCAGTGACAGCTCATTCTGAGCTTAACACCTGAACCTGTCCCCAGGGGCTCTTCTTTTGCCTCACTGACTTAAACATTAATATACTTACCCTCACCTTCACCTGGAATTGTGTCCTGAATTTTTTCCTGCACAAGTCAGGATCCTGGAGGTCACCTGACATGTGAAAGTTCCTAGACCATGCCGGAACACAGCCAGACCCAGTGTGGAATCGGTCTGATAACACAAAGAATCTGAGTCCTTGGTTGCTTTGTTCTTATTGGACTGTGGTTGTTGGGGTTGACTGTGTACTGTAATCACTGGGCATGGAAGCACTAGAGATGCCCCTGGGTTCCAGAAGCACTGCTACTTGTTTTATTGTTTAGCCAACATGTAAGTTCATCTTATAGTCAGTGTCCATAATCTGCCTGTACTACTCCTTTATTTTCTTCCTAATCACTTGGGATGAGAAAACTAAAGCAACAAGAGACAAGATAGTGAGCATACTTGTAGCCCTTGGCAGAAACTCCCTACTTTTATTTCTGCTGGCTCCCCCTTCCCCCCAACACACATATGCTTTAGGACCAGGATCTCTAACCAGTCTGTGTCTGAAGTTGTAGTGGTAGTAAGCGCACATCCCACAAGTAGGTCACTGGAAGATTGTTTGAATGGCCAATTTTATTTTTACCTGTTGGGTCACAGATGTGTATTTTAGCCTTTGGAGATACAGCAGTCCATATCAGTCATTGCATCTTGGATAATAACAACTCAATATGAAGGGTTTTGCCACTAAGATGATGCCTTAGTTATGCCTTCCCACCACTCTCTTGGTGGAAGAAGTAACCTGGCTGGTTCTAGGTAATGGAGTCCATAGTAATACCAGTAGCTTCTGGGTCTTCTGCCCTCTGTCATATTTCCTTAACCTTACAATAGGTCCCTCTGTCAGAAATAAAGTTGTTGAGGGGGTATTTTAAGGCTTTCTACTAGGCCCTCCCTACTATAATGCCTTATGCCACAGGTCAGTCCTGTTCAATGATAAAACATGAGGATAGAAAATAAGTTCAAGCTGTATCCAGTGACTCATGGACCAATTATTAGATATACACTTGGGGCAAACCTTCATCTATCAATTGGTTTCTATGAGCTCCTGTCTATAAACAAAGGTTGATGACTCAGACTCCATATTTTGTTTTTGAAAAGTATGGTTATTCCCTCACCCCCAGTACATTGTTACCCTGGAAAATGGCAACATATCCCTTTGGAGGAGAGTCAGGATGGTATTTACAGTACGTATTTGTAGTAGCAGTGAATAATTGATGCTTGCACAGGGTCTGTGGCCCCTCATTCACCAGTAGTCTTGTGAACTGACTTTGATCTGGGAACTACATGAGGGAGCCACATTTTTCCATGGTGGTGATCATTATCATCCTTCTTCTGGGAAGCTCTCAATTTCTTGATGGTTATATGAGTTGAAATACATCATAAACTGATGTCCATCTATTTTGCCAAGAACTTAAATGGTGTATAAGGAATATTTGATAAAAAATACTGTCTTCCTTATAAATATGTTTCCATGGTTCTCAGTGGCCACCCTCAACCATAGGAGTTATCAAAGGGGGAGGAGACCATAGATGGTTTTACTTAAGGAGCACAGGAGGAGAATATGGAGCGGTAGATGTGATTTTAGTTTCATTCATCTTGAATTTTGGTGACATGTAGGTGAACCTGACTATTTGGGTCTGGTGTTAGAAGAGAGGTATAGGCTTAAGGTAAAGATTTGAGAGCCACCTGGATATAGGAGTTAGTTGAAGTGAAAAGTGAAGGTTATCATCCAGAGAAAGATTGAACTCTAAGAAAAGAAGAACTGAAAAAAATAAGCTTATAAATTATTCTCATTGCATCCTCAATCACTTCACAGAACCTCTTTTGACCTTCATTAAAAATCAACTCTCGCCCTGGCTGGTGTAGCTCAGTGGATTGAGCGCAGGCCTGTGAGTCAAAGGATTGCAATTCGATTCCCAGTCAGGGCACATGCCTGGGTTGCAGGCTGGTTCCCTGCAGGCCAGTTCCCAGCAGGGGAAGCACAAAAGGCAACCATACATTGATGTTTCTCTCCCTCTCTCCTTCCCTTCCCCTCTAAAGATAAATAAATAAAATCTTAAAAAAAAATCAACTCTCTACCAAGGACAGAGCTTCCCTAGAAAACTCTTAAGTTCATATTGTCACCATGCTCCCTCACATGAAGGGTCCAGAATGTTCTCCAAGAGTTCCATTGATTTTTAGCAGACTACCTTGTAGACATCCTTATTGTACTTACTTTCTGACCTTCATTCATAGAAGGCATTGTTCTGCTCTACTTTATAGAGCAGCAGCAGGTTCTCATATGTCATGAGGCAACATATTTGGTTCTCATATGTCATGCCACCAGCAGGTTCTCATATGTCATGAGGCAACATATTTGGTACCCCTTGAGCCGGTGATCCTCTCTGTGGAAGAATTATACACCTCTGCTCTTGGAACTGAAGCACAAACATGGCTTGATTTTTTCAGGAAAGTGTAAAAGGAAGTGATGAGTGTCACTTCTGAAAAGAAGCTTTGATGGTAAAATCAAAGTTTACCATATTGTCTTTTCCTTCTGCCATAAAGACTGATGATGTTTCAGACAGAGGTTGCTTGGTTAGCATGCACCACAGTGTAATGAAGTAAAGCTTTCTCTGATCTCAGATGGACATATAGTCTGAATAAGAAATAAATCATTGTTATAAATTAGAAATTTGGGGGTCAAACTTGCTATCACAGTATAACTTATCTGAAATACCTTCTCAGAATTTCCAGATTACTCAATTCCAGGAATTAACTCTTAAACCCACATCCAGATGTTTTATCAATATCTGGAGTAATTCCAAGTTTAAAATATTAAATGTTGATTAACAAATCTGAAATCATTATCCTTTTATTCTTTTAGCTTTCTCACTTACTTTACACTTGATCTTAGGTTTTATGCCATTTTGCATACATTTACCTTTTCTACAGCCACTGCTATGGTAGAATTTTGGTTAGGATTTGGTCAAATTTCTAAGGCAAACTTGGCAGCATGTCATCACATGTCCTGTTTTGCATACCTCTCATTCACTGTTCCAAGGTGTAATGAGTGTATATTCTCAATATAGTCTTTTCTGTAAGTCAGCTGGCCAACTGCTTGGCTAGCTGCCTGTTTAGGAGCCCAGCACCAAGGAACAGACAAGAGTCACACACAGTAACTATGCTATCCACTCAGCTTTTATTGGATGCAGGTTCACTTAAAGTAGAACATTAACATACATTAATATCCTACTCACTGCTAACAATTTAAGAGAAATGTAATACACACATACATAGTAATCAGTGGGGAATAACAAACCTAAGTCCTAGAGTCTCAGTTTGTAGGTCTTGAACACAGCATGGTGGGCAAGGGAGTTGTCAGCATCTTGCAAGGAAGGATCTCTGGAGCCAGGTGAGGAGCAGGGCAGATGAAGTCCTCAGTCCAGCAGGGCAGAGCCTCTGGTGGCCAATGCCAAGGGAGATCAATGTGTCATAGAGCAGCACTCTGGTGTGTGGAGATTGGCTGTCTCAGCAGTGGTCTGGAGCCTGACTCAGTTATACCGTGAAAGTGGTGTGTTCCACCCTTCTGGGTCTTTTGATAAGTGTCTTGGGCAAATGGGGAATTTGTTCAGGAGCCTATCCATAGATGGTCCTGCTCTGCAGACACGGCTGTTCTGAGCATGTGTGCAGATATCTTAGGTGTGTCTCCTTGCCAGATGTATCTAGCATGATTTAGGTAGTTTCCCTCTTTAAGCAAAGTGTCATGGCTGACTGGCAGCCATCTTGGTTGACATGAGTGACTCCACTTTATTTTATATACTCTATGCTGTCTTAACTGGATCAATGCCATTTTATCAGTATTGCTCTCCACACAAGGCTTCTCCGATGCTGCAGCATGGGATGATTTCAGGACTCTGTTTGTCACTCATCATGTGCAAAGTGGAAACGTGATGGAGTTAATGCCCATGGCATCCCTAAATGAACAGTTATGGGCATATTTCATAGTTCTCTGAAATTCAAATATTGCCAAGCACCAGCTAACTGTAGCAGTGATGAACGTGAAAACACATCCTTTTACTGACTGTCCTTTCTTCTCTGTTTAACTTCTCCCTTTCTTGTTCTGCTTCCCCGGAATTCCTAAAATAAATTGCCTGCAGACAACCTTTGTTTCAGGCTTGGCTTCTAGGAATTGCAGACTATGATAGTTTTCACCTAACTCTATAGATTATCAATCGTTCAATTTTCTCCTTAGTGCACTGCCCACTGATGGCTTAATATCTCCCACATATTGCCCAGAAGTTGTGGTATATCACTCTATTCATTTTCTTACAAGTACTCTCATCAGAATTTTCCTGTGTTTCTATCAGATCTATTCTGTTACCCTGATTTGGATCAACCTTCTGCCTTCTCTACTCCTGTGTATGTGATGACAGATGCTGGATGCAGCATGCAGGGAAATCAGGATTGAGGGAACTGATAGCAAACTGATGGTCTCCACCATGATTTGCAACCTCAGTACTGTCATTAATCAGCTCCTCTCATATTTATCTATATCACCTTTTCCAAACATTTAGTACCCTGTTCATAATACCTACCTCACCACTATTGTCCTTTCTCTCAGCAAATTTTCTTTGCTATATAGAAAAAACTGCATCTGTCAAGACAAGTGTACTCCTTGTTGGATTACATCATCCATGCGATTTTTATCTGTTCTATCACCTAGTTTCCTTTTAATCCAGAAGAAATGTCCCTTGATATCTGTGCCTAATGAATACTCCATCGGTGGTGTCGATTTCATCAATGCTGTTTTTTGTTTCATTGTTCACTCTCTATTATTTACTACACTTCAACGTATAGATATGGCTGAGTATCCATTTTAAGAAACCTCATAGAACCTGTTCCTCTATTATTATTTCCCTTCACCACCAGAATCTTTGAAGGCTGTCCCATAATTGCTGCCTTACCTTTTGAAGGCCCATTCCCAGTAGCCTATTGTGATCTGGTTCCAGACTGACTATCTGATTGAGCCTGTTGAGCAGAGGTCAATTATCTTCTAAAAGACCAATCCAAAAGCCTGAGGATGGGGAGTTGTTTGTTCAGTTTACTTCACCTTTCATAGTGTTCACAGAAGTCTTCTTAAAAATTTCTTCTCCCAAGCCTTAGGGGATATTGCTGTACCTTGTCTCTCTTTCTACCTTTCTGAGGTTTCTTCTCAGTACCCTTTCTTTCTCAAGTCTACATCTTTAATAATATTCACCTCCCTTTGACCAAATTTCATGTTTACTAAATCAACTTCTGATTATAATTTGGTTTCCCAAGTAGGTTTACCTACAGGGATAGAATGTATGGGATAAGGGAATTCAAGTAGACTTGAACACTTGTTATACTTCTCATTGCAATGTAATTAATGATCATCTTAATTTATCTATCAGTCTCTCATATGACTGGTGAGAGTGACTCCCTCTCCACAAGACTGGTACTTTCTCTGAACCATACTGGACGGGAGCAGATGCTGAGACACGGCGACTGTTGCATGGCCATGTCACTCCATGAGGCTCCAGGAAACAGTTGACTTGCTGTGGGAAAGTGCCTATCTTCTTTCTGCATAATAGCAATACTCCTGCCAGAAGTTTAAGGGATTAAAAAGTGAATTATCAAGGACTGATGCATTGTGAGGCTAATGAGATTCTTTTTAAAAAAATTCAGTACAAGTGAAATTTTAAAAATTTCATCTAATGGGCCCTAAGGTTAGCCTCATTAAAAAATGTAGCCTAGTACAGTGCCTGACATTAAAAGATAATATAAAATGTTTATTGACTGAACAATAAAAGATTTTGTGCTTGGAAATTTAAACTTTTATCTTCATGTAGATTTCTTGTTTTAGCTTTATTTTTATTGTTTACAGCATTACCGATATCCTCATTTTTTCCCCCTTTTCACACCTTCACACAGCTTCCTTGCCCCTTCCTTCCCTTTGGCCATCATCCCGCTGTTGTCTGTATCTTTGGGTAAAACATATATGTTCTTTGGCTACTCTCTTTACCTTCTTTTACCCAGCCTTCACTTCCCCCTCTTCCCTTCCCTGTAGGCTACAGTATCCACATTCCAGAATAGATGCTGGATTTAATGACAACCAAAAAGCACATGTCATACATTTCAATGATTCCATGAGACGACCATTACAGCATATGTAATTTTAGTCTTTTTAACATACTTTAAGAATCTCTTTTCTCACTCAGTTTTAGGGATAAAAATGCTTTTGTTTCTTTGTGTTTTTATATTGATGTCTGGGTACTTCATGTGACTTGAGGATATTCAACTTAAGTTGTAGAGAATATCCTTGGGATTTTGAATGGAGAAATTCCTTTGACATGTTATAATAATAGTAAACAATAAAGTTATTGGCATCATTTAAATGGCATCATTTAAAGGTTTAAGTGGTAAATTTGAGCTAGGATATTTGATTTTGTACTCTATGGCAGAATAACACATAAGAAAGTTTGAAACCAAGTACAATAATTGCCTTTTATAGATGTTCTATCCACATGTTTTTGGCAGATCTTATATTGGCTATAAAGAAAGTAATGGTACAGTAGCAAGAGAAGTTGAAAGCTTTTCTCTGACAGTAGTGATGACTCATTTATTTTATTGCTAGATTTAAGATGATGAACACTTGTTTTGAAAAGTATGATTTTTCTCTATTGCTGTATTTAATTAAATGCAAAAATCCTAGAGTGAAACAACCTTTCAAATTGCAGATTTAAACTTATAAAAGTCAGATAATGGAAAAGTGAAGGTTGTGATAGCAATGTTAACTCATCCATTGCATATAGATTGCATTTTGCATGACTAACTAGGTGTTTTAAGCATGAGCGATGCCAGTGAGGTATGTTTCCTCTCCACCCTGAAATCTGTGACTATTTTAAACTAACCCTTCTATATGCATCATTTACTAAGAGCCAAAAATACTTTTAACATAATTTAGTGTTAGTATTTCTTTCTGAGAAGTTGCACTGACTTTGGAAAAAAACCCATGTGGTCAGGCTCAGCACTATGGTGGCCAGTTTCTTTCTAGTATATTTTCTCTGAGTACTGTTTTAAACTTTAATACATGGTTGACTAAAATAGTAAAGCAATTGAGAGATTTCTATTACTATAATAACATTATTGAAATATTTTCTAAGTGACCAAAATTTAATCGTTTTTTTGGGGATTTTGATAATAAACCTGCTGAGACTAAGACTCTAGAAGTAATCATTGTGCAATAGAAAGTGTGGGTTTTACAGCCAGACCACATGCAATCCTGCAATTCAGTAGATATATTACTTGAGGTAATTTACTTAATTTTTCTGATTTCATTGTCTCAACTATAAAATAGAGGATAAACTGTACCATGCATGATGGTTATGAGGGTAAAAACACTAAATGGTAGTCCCTTATTTCATTATTATTTCAGTATTATTTTTACAGAAAACAGAATTATAATGACATTATAGCAACATTTGAAATATTTCCCTCTTGCTATCCAAGTACAAATGACTGCCAGATTAGTCTGACATATTTTTTGATGGCATGGATATCTGACATTTTGTAGATCGTTGGCCACATAATTCTCTCTGTGGATTTCCTATGGTCCTCCTCTGAGGCATTTTCCACACTGCTGTCATAGTGATCTTCCTGAAGCACATATGTGATCATTTCATTTCCTTGCTTAAAATGCTTCAAGGATCCTACTGCTTTGGGAGTAAAGTCCCAATTTGCCCTACACTGCTGCCTGGTCCTCCATGTTAGTCTATGTATCTGTGCTTCTCTGCACGTACAGTTGCTTTACTTGGAATGCCTTTCCCCATTCCATTCTTATGCTACAAATTCTAATTCATTCCTAATGACTTGGTGTGGTACGAATTCTGGAAAGCTTTGTTGGCTTGCTTGAGCCTGACTAACATGCCCTTACTGGAGCTGGAAGAAGTTAGTTCTCTTAGAATCCTCTTTTATGATTCTTATTATTTATAATCATCTATCTACTTGTCTTAGTAGACATCCTTGGATTAGACATCCTTGAGGCTAGTGCCAGCCTCACTATTTTCAGGACTGGCACAGTATTTGATAAACAGTAAATGCTCGATAATAGTTTTATGTAATGAAGAGGTCTGTGTTACTTCAGGTCAAATGGTGGTCCAGGGAAGCTAAGAATCTAATTTTGGGGGGTAGAGGCAGGAGGGGATGGGTAGGTTTTTCTTAAAACCACTGTCCATTTTCAAACACAATTTTTAAGTACTGATTTTAATTAGGTATTTTAAAATCCATTAATCTACAGTGATTCTTCATTTATTCAGGTAAGTAACTGGGGATTAATGGACCAGGCCCTTCTTGCTGAGATGGCAAAGAAGAATTAAACACAAGATCAAATTCTAAGAAGAGCAGAGAGTGGGAATGAGGGTTACTGACTAGGCAAGTAGAAAAGCTTGCTTTTCAAAAAATGGTGAAAACAAACACCAAAAAAGAAAAATTGAGCCTGTTAAATTTTTGGATTAAAGGCTTTGCCTTTCATAAAATACTGAATTAATTCATCTGTATTTTTACAGTGCTTCCTTTACTCTTTTCTTATAGGAGAGATGTCCTATAAAGATAGAATGTGAGCTTACTTTAGCACCTATACAAGTTAGCTCAAAATAAGCTGTTTTGACTTTTAAGAATAGACACTATTTAATCTGTAAATGGTATTTAATATTTAAAAAAATAACTGATGCAGATCCTAAGAAACAGTAGCTTTCTTTTATCCACAGTAAAAAGGAGTTTTGGCATTTTCTAATGATTTTGTAGCCAATATAAAAATAATTTAAGACATTCCACTTCATGGATTTTTAATAATTAGGTTCAAATTTGAGTTTATAAGCCTTAGAATTAGAGTCATGTATTTAAAAAATATTTCTTTGGAAAGTTGCACATTGAAAACCCATCAAGGCCTCATCTGGTGAGAATGTCTGGAAAGTTTATACTAACTTATAGTACAAGCTGGATGTGAGTGATAGAAGAGTTGGTTATGAAATTGTGAGATCTAGGCTAGCTGGCCAAGGAAACATGAGAGATTGATTAATGTCCTACTGCAAGCAAAATTTGGAATTGTGAGCACATTTGCCATGGTTTCCCACTCAACCTATTGATGTAAAAGAATACAATTTCTCAACTGGGTAAAATCATAGATTGGATTTTATCTTATAGCTCTATCTGAAATCTTTTCACACAAGGTCTCCTATTTACTAATACTTTCACAAACACTGACAAGAAGGAGCACATGCAGAGATGGTTTTAAGACAAATAAGGGACACATTTGTTATTGTTAACTATTTCAAACATTGCAAACAATATGTATGCATGTTTAAGACAGTTACAGATAAAATAAAATCCCATTTAGTTTTCTTATCCCATTCTTCTCCTATCCCAGAGTCAAGAGTCTCTTGACTTTTATGTTTACCCTACCTATATAAGATTTTATACTATTACTGTATTTAGCCATAAATGAAATAAGTATGATTTTGCATGATGTCAAGCTTTTTAACTGACACCATACTCCATGTAGCTTTCTTCCTCCTCACCCTCTCAACGATACATTTCTGAGATTGTGTTATTGCTATACTCTACCTATACTTCTGTTAAGGGTCATTTAAATCATTCTCAATTTTTTGCTATTAATATTCTTCTATTTATTTGTGCATTCATTCATTAAACAATTGAATATCTAATTTGCTAGACACTGTACTAGATGTTGGGTATAGAACAGTGAATAAAATAGACAAAAATCAACATTTTAAAAAAGATTATATTTTAGTAGAAGGAAGAATAATAAAATAGAATTAAAAAATATAGTATGTTAGGTAAATGTTGTTTTACAGAGAAAAATGAAGCATGGAAGGAGGATAGTGAATACTAGAGGAAAGGGTGATGTCATAATTTTTATTTATTTATTTTTTTTGTAAAAATATGTTTTATTGATTATGCTATTACAGTTGTCCCATTTTTTCCCTTCACCCTGCACAACCCTTCCCACACACATTCCCCCTCTTTAGTTCATGTCCATGGGTCATATATATAAGTTCTTTGGCTTCTACATTTCCTATACTGTTCTTACCCTCCCTCTATCTATTTTCTACCTACCATCTATGCTACTTATTCTCTGTACCTCTGCCCCCTCTCTCCTCCTCCCACTACCCTGTTGATAACTTTCTATGTGATCTTCATTTCTCTGATCTGTTCCTGTCCTAGTTGTTCACTTAGTTTGTTTGTTGTTTTTTCTTTTAGTTATTTAGTCATTTCTTTTTTGTCATTTTACTGTTCATATTTTTTAGTTTCTTTTTCTTAGATAAATTTCTTTAACATTTCATATAATAAGGGTTTAGTGATGATGAACTCCTTTAACTTGACCTTATCTGAGAAGCACTTTATCTGCCCTTCCATTCTAAATGAAAGTTTTGCTGGATAAAGTAATCTTGAATGCAGGTCCTTGCCTTTCATGACTTGGAATACTTCTTTCCAGCCCTTTCTCACCTCTGAGGTCTCTTAAGAAATCAGCTGACAGTTTGATGGGAACTCCTTTGTAGGTAACTGTCCCCTTCTCTCTTGCTGCTTCTAGGATTCTCTCCTTCATTTTAATCTTCGGTAATGTAATTATGATGTACCGTGGTGTGTTCCTCCTTGGGTTCAACTTCTTTGGGACTCTCTGAACTTCCTAGACTTCCTGGAAGTCTATTTCCTTTGCCAGATTGGGGAAGTTCTCCTGTATTATTTGTGCACATAAGTTTTCCAGTTGTTTCTCTTCTTCTCCCCCTTCTGGTACCCCAATAATTCAGATGTTTGAACATTTAAGGGTGTCCTGGAGGTGCCTAAGCCTCTCCTCATATTTTTAAAATCTTGTTTCTCCATTCTTTTCTGATTGGATGTGTCTTTCTTCTGGTCCACTCCATTGATTTGAGTCCCAGTTTCTTTCCCATCACTATTGGTTCTCTGTACATTTTCCTTTATTTAATTCAGCATAACCTTCATTTTTTCATCTAATTTGTGACCAAATTCAACCAATTATGTGAGCATCCTGGTTACCAGTGTTTTGAACTGTGCATCTGATAGATTGGCTATCTTTTCATTGCTTAGTTGTATTTTTTCTGGAGCTTCAATCTGTTCTTTTGTTTGAGCCATTTTTTTTTTGTCTTGACACACTTGTTCTGTAGTGAGGGGCGGAGCCTTAGGTGTTCACCAGGGTGGGGCAACTCACGTGGCTGTGTTGATGATGTATGTGGAAGAGGAGTCCAAGATGGAACAATGGCACTTGCTCAGCTCTCTGCCAGATTTTAGTAACTTCCCTTGCTTCTCCCATGCAAATTGGGACCTTCTGGTTCTGATTTCTGGGTGGGTGGGTTTGCGTACATTCTAGGACCCTGTGGGTGTTTCCAACGAACTCTCCTGTGAGCCTGGGAGTCTCTCTCAGCACCTCAACCCCCACAGGTGTTCAATCAGTGTTTTGAGGCTTTATTTCCCTGCACTGGGGCCCTGGGTTGCACAGTCTGCCTCCCTCCCCAGTTTCACCTGGTTTATTTGCATGCAAATGTGGGACTGCTCAGTGCGCCAGTCACCTTGTACGCTGTGCCCCTCCATAATCTGCCACCTCACTGGGTCTACCATTCATCACCTGCACACTGTGGTCAGCCAGCCACCACTTTGCCATGAGTCCTCTCTGCCTGGCTGTGGGACTCCACCCCTCCTACAGGTCTGGGTGAATGTGTCTACTTTAACTCCTTGGTTGCCAGACTTCCATACAGTTCAATTTTCTTTTGGTACTGTTTTTGTTGTTGTTGTTTCTAAATTGTTGTTCTCCTTATTTTGGCTGTGTGAGGAGGCAGTGTGTCTACTTATGTGTCCATCTTGGCTAGAAGTCCCCAAATGGAAATTTAAATAGGCAGTTGTATATACCAGTCTGAAACTCAAGTGAGATATGCATTTGTGAGTGATAATATACTGCTGGTAATTAAAATCATGAGTCTAGATTGAGTGGATATAGGAAAAGTAGAAAAAGTACAAGGACTGAGCCCTGGGACACTCTAACATAAAATATTGAGGAAATGAGGAAGTATCAACAAAGAGGACAAAGCAGAAATGGCTGGTGGGGAAGGGAGAAAACCATGAGAGTATATTGTCAAGAGCCCAGATAAGGACAATGGTTCATAAAGGAGAGAGTGATCACTTCTGGTAAATGCTGCTGACAGGTCAAATAAGATGAAGGTGGAGAATGGACCATTGGTTGGACTTTTTTACATGGTTTTAGTGGAGTAAATTCAAGATCATTTGCATTAACAGGTTAGAATACACAGCCCTGGAATAGGAGAGGCATTGGAGCCATCAATAATAGATAACTCTGTTGAGAGTTAAAGGAGAATAAAAAATAGGAGTATATTCAAGTTTAATTTTTTTGAAGATAGAAATAACAACATGCTTGTTTGATGGGAATGATCCATATTTTGAGGGGGAATCTGCTGTAATAAAATAAAAAGAAAAAATTGTTGAACTTCAAAGTATATTAATATTCAAATGAAATAAATGAAGGCATTTCTCTCCAAAGTGGTTATCCTAAATTACTTTTGTAATATCAGTGCATCCATGCATGAACTTCCATTTATCTATATCTTGCCTCAAATAATATCATCCAATTCTTTTTGCTAATCTGATGGATTTACAAGAGTATCTTATTTTTGTTTAAGTTTCCTGGTTACTACTGCATTCTGATATCTTCTAGTATGCTTAGTAGCCATTAATATTCTAATGGAAAGTGACAGTTTATTGTCATGGTATATTTTTCTTATTAATGTGTAGAAATTTTTTATATACTGAAGATATGAATCCCTTTTCAGAAAATATGATATAATTATTTATCATTCTATTTTTCTTTCCAACTTCATTAAGAAATAATTGACAAATATAATTGTATGTTTTCAAAGTATACCATATGATGATTTGATATACATACATATTGTAGAATAATTACCAAGTTCAAGATAATTAATGCATCCATCACTGTACATAGTTAACTCCTTTTTTGTGTGGTGAGATGCTTAAGATTTATTATCAGAAAATTTCATTTACACAATACTATATTATTAACTATAGTCATTGTGCTATATATTAGGTCATCAGAACCTATTGTATAGTTGTAAATTTGCACTGTTTGATCTACATCTTCCCATTTTCCCTTCCCCTCAGTCCCTGACAACCAACATTTTATTCTCTGTTTTTATAAAATCAGCTATTTTTTTTAGATTCCAAATTTAAGTGATACCATACAGTGTTTGTCTTCCTCATTTACCTTATTACATTTAGCATAATGCCCTTAGGTTTTTCCTTGTTGTGGAAAATAGCAATATTTCTGTCTTTTTATTGTTTATATATATAAACAATACAATGTATATTATATTGTATATATGTAGTATAATATATATTACATTTTCTTTATTCACTTGTTGAAGAACATTTGGGTTGTAGCCATATCTTGGCTATTGTGAATAATGCTGCAATGAACATGGGATGATGATATGTCTTCCAGATACTGATTTCATTTTCTCAGACACTACCCAGAAGTAGGATTGCTGGATTATGGATTATGATAGCTCTAATTTTAATTTTTTGATGAATCTCAATGCTGTGTTCTGTAGTGTCTCTACCACTTTATATTCCCACCAGCCATGTACAAGGGTTCCTTTTTCTCCATATTGTCATGTGTCATCAGCATTTGGTATCTCTTGTCTTTGATAATAGACATACTAAGAGATGTGAGGTGATATCTCATTGGAGTTTTGATCTGAATGTCTCTGATGGTTAGTGATGTTGATAACCTTTTCATGTAACAGTTGGTCATTTGTATATTGTCTTTAGAAAATATATTCAGGTCCTTTGCCCATTTTTAAATTGCATTATTTGCTTTTTTTGCTATTAGTAAATTCTTTAAAAAACAATAATCTATTTTTCCCATCCCAGCCTCCCCCGCCCCTTGCTCCCCAGAGTTGTATGAATTCTTTATGTATTTTAGATATTGGCCTCTTATTGGGTATTTGGTTTTAAAATATTTTCTTTCTTTCCATTGTTGTCTTTTCAATTTATTGTTTTCTTTGCTATATAGAAGCTTTTCAGTTAGACGTAGTACCACTTATTAATTTTTGCTTTTGTGCTATTGCTGTCTTATCCAGAAAATTGTCACGGAGACCAATGTAAAAAATCTTATTCTCTATGTTTTCCTCTAGGAGTTCTATAATTTCAGATTTTACACTTAAATCTTTAATGTATTTTGAGTTTATTTTTGTGAATGGTATTAAATAGGGATTGAATTTTATTCTTTTCCATGTGCATATCTAGTTTTCCCAACATCATTTATTGAAGAGACTGTCTTTTCTTCATTGTATGTCTTTGTTACCCTTGTCAAAGATTAGTTGATCTTATATGCATGAGTTTATTTCTGGGCCTTCTATTCTGTTTCACTGGTATATGTGCCTATTTTTATGCCACTACCACACTGCTTTGAGTACTATAGCTTTATAATATAGTTTGATATTTGAGGATATGATGCCTATATCTTTGTTCTTTTTATAAAGATTATTTCAGGTATTTAAAAAGTCTTTTCTCCAAAATTAAGAGTGAGACAAAAAAATCCACTCCCACTACTTCTATTAAACATGGTAGTGGAAGTCCTAGTCACAGCAACTGGGTAAGATGAAGAAATCAGAGGCATCTAAATCAGAAAGAAAGAATTAAAATGATCTCTGTTTGCAGATGACATGACCTCATACATAAGAAATTCTAAAGACTCCATCAAAACACTGTTAGAATTACTAAATAAATTCTGAAAAGTTACAGGATAGGAGCTTCTTCTTTCTTTCTGCTGCATAGAATTTCATTCTGTGAATGTACCATAGTTTTTGGATCCAGTCATTTACTGATGGACATCTAGGTTGCTTCCAGCACTTTGCTATTATAAATTGTGCTGCTATAAACATTGGGGTGCATAGATTTGGATTGGTGTTTCAGGGTTCTTAGGATATAATCCTAGTAGTGGAATTGCCAGGTCAAAAGACAATTCCATTTTTAGTTTTCTGAGAAAATTCCATGCTATTTTCCATACTGGTTGCACCAATCTGCAATCCCACTAACAGGCCACTAGGGTTCCTTTTTCTCCACAACCTCTCCAACACTTGTTTGTTGCTTTGTTTATGATGGCCATTTTGACTGGTGTGAGGTGGTATCTCATTGTGGTTTTAATTTGCATCTCTCTGACAACTAGCAATATTGAGCATCTTTTCATGTGTCTCTGGATCCTCTGTATGTCCTTCTTGGAAGAGTGTCTGTTCAAGTCCTTTGCCCATTCTTTAATTGGGTTGCTTGTCTTCTTAGAGTGGAGTCATGTGAGTTCTGTGTACATTTTGGAGCTCAAACACTTGTCTGAGGTATCATTGGCAAATATGTTTTCCTGTATGGTTGGTTATGCTAAGTATAGTAAGCCAGGTGGTGAAAGACAAACACCATTTTATCTCACCATTAACAGGAACCTAGTTGACAAAATGAACAAGCAAGCAAAGTATAGCCAAAGCAAGCCAAAGACATTGAGATTGAGAATAGGCTGACAGTGACCAGAGAAGAGAGGGGAAGGGATAAATGGGGGAAAAGGCAGAAAACTGTATATGAACAACAATTAAAAAATGTTTAAAAAAGTTACAGGATAAGAAAATCAACATACATAAATAAGTTTCATAGTACAATGAACTACCTGAAAAAAATTAAGAAAATAGTTCTATTTACAATAGAATCAAAATGAATAAAATACAAAGGAATAAATTTAACCCAGGAGGTGAAAGACCTGTTCACTAAAAACTGTAAGACAGTGATGAAAAAAATTGAAGACAAATAAATGAAAAGATAACCCATGTTATTAGATTGGAAGAATTAATATTGTTAAATTGTCCATACTACCCAAAGCAATCCACAGATTTAGTGGGACCTCTATCAAAATTCCAATGGTAATTTTGTCAGAAATAGAAAAACATATACTAAAATTCATTGGATCCATTTATTTCAAAAAATGGGAAAGGGGAAACAAGTATGCCTCTCTCTCCCCTCACTCCTAAACCATCCACTGAGCTATGCCAGCCAGGGCTGGATCCATTCTATTTCTTATCTTCTAATTTTATTTAGCTATTAAAAATAACATATTGATATTTTTGATAATCAAATATTTGATAAGTACACAGTTTATAATTTCAAATTTTAAGCATAATTTAAAATTAAAAAAATAGTTTTATTATCTACTTTTTACTGCTTGTTTAAAAAATCCTCCTCTGTCTTGAAGCTATAAAGATATTTATCTATATAGTCTTTAAAAGATATTATTTTCTTCACATTTAGATCTTTAACCTCCTGAGAATTATTTCTGTAATTTCTACAAACTAGTATTATTTTTTTCCTGGCACATACTTTTAATTTTTATTTTTTCCCATCAAGAGAACATTGTTTTTTCTATCTCCATTTGATGAGTAGTTTTTTTTTCCACTAACTTGGGTTACCACATCTTTCATTTATTTTGTACATACATATGTGTCTGTTTCTGAAATGTTTGCATGTCTCTATGTCTATTCTTGTAGCAATACTATATAATTGTATATCTTTTACTTTTAATAGGTGTTATAGGTCAATGATGGTTTATTGAATTTCTAGATTAATTTAGAGTGAGTAGACATTTTAATAATATTAAGTTTTCCCATCATCATAATTAGTGTATACTTTTATTTTCATCTTCTTTTGTGTGCTAGAATATGTAGAGTTTTATATATTTCTTATAACAGTCTTCTTCAACTTTGTTAAATTCATACTAGATACCTTTTATATTTTGTTGCTGTAGTAAACATGATATATTTTCCTATATTATGTTTTTTTAATGGCATATGGGGATGTTAATGGTTTTGATGATTTGATCTTGTGTTAAAAAACTTTACTTGTCTATCTTTATACTTCTAATACTATGCTCATAGTCCCTCTTGAATTTCTATGTATATCATAACAATTTTATCTTCAAATAGAATCAGGTTTGTTTTTTACTTTATAATTTTATTTTCTCATTTTTATTGACAAGAAGTGATAGGGAATATTTTTGTCTTGATACTGTCTTTGATGAGAATGTTCCTAAAATTTGCTAAAACATTAGCATTATGTTTCCTATAAGTTTGGTTAATGAAGTTTTCTTCTTGTTTGCTAAGAATATTTTCATAAATAAATGATAAATATTAGTAAATTATTTTCTTCATTCTTTGAAGTGTTACTATTTTCCCTCATAAGCTATTGGTGATGCCAAATCATCCTTCAAAACTCTGTTTTTTTGTGTTTAAAAAATAATCTTCTAAGTTTGATTTGCTAATATTTAGTATGTTTTCTACATTCATAAGTCAAATGGCCTAAAATGTTCTTTTTCTTGTACTTTGCTATTCTGATTTGGGTAGACTATGATACTTTCATAAATTTGCTGAGTTATTCTTCCCCCTTATTTTATTATCTTAAACAGTTTACCTAATAAAAAACATTATTTCTTTCATGTTTGGGAAACTTATGAAATCATCTATCTTACCATTTATAAATCTTTTGATTGTCCAGTCAGCTTCCTTAATAGTTATCAATATATTTAGGTTTTCTAGTCTCTCTTGAGTAAATTTCTAGGAAAAGATTTACTATATACACATTTTCAAATTTATTGGCATGAATTCATTTATAGATTTTGCTCGTGATTTTCAAATCCACACTTTATTTTTAATTATAGTCCCCTTTTATTATATATATTTATCTTCACCTGAGGACATGTTCATTGATTCTAGAAAGAGGGGAAGAGCTGGAGAGAAATGTCCATCAGTTGCTTCTAGCATGCATCCTGACTGGGAACCAAACCAGCAACCCAAACATGTGACTAAGAATTGAACCCACAACCTTTCAAGTTTATGGGATGACACTCTAACCAACTGGGCCACAGTGGCCAAGGCTCCTTCTTAGTACTTTTTACTTGTACTTTCTCTCTCTTTTTCTTCTTTCTCCTTTCTTTCCTTCTTTGCTTTCTTTCAAGATACATTTTTGTTGAAATCTTTTTTTAATATATATTTTTTTATTTTATTGATTATGCCATTACATTTGTTCTATTTCCCCCCTTCATTCCCGTCCACCCTGCACACCCCTCCCCCACCATTCCCCCACTTTAGTTTATGTCCATGTGTCTCAAGTTCTTTAGATTCTGTATTTCCCCTACTATTCTTACCCTCCCCCTATCTATTTTCTATCTACTGTCTATGCTACTTATTTTCTGTTCCTTCTCCCCCCTTCTCCATCTCCCACTCCCCTGTTGCTAATCGTCCATGTGATCTCTTTTTTCAAAATATCAGCTTTTGATTTGTTTATCTCTGCTGTTGTCTTTCTATTTGATTAATCTTCATTATTCCTTTTTAATATTTTATATTTGGGCTTATTCTGTTATTCTCTTTATGGATTATTAAATTAAAAACTTGACTTCTTACTTCCACCCAAGATGGAGGCATAGGCAGACATACTGTGCCTCCTTGAACAACCAAAAAAAAAACAACAACAAATTTAAAAACAAAAAAACAATCAGAACTGACAGAAAATTTAACTGTATGGAAGTCTAACAACCAAGGAGTTAAAGAAGAAACATTCACACATGGACAAAATTAAGAGGGGTGGGCAGTGTGGAAGTAAGGGAGGGAGGTGGGTTTGGCTGGGGTGAGGGGGAGTTGCGAGGGGAAAATGCAGACAACTGTAATTGAATGACAATTAATTAATTAGTAATCTTGGATGTAGGTCCTTGCCCTTTATGACTTGGAATACTTCTTTCCAACCCCTTCTTGTCTGTAAGATCTCTTTTAAGAAATCAGCTGACAGTCTGATGGGAACTCCTTTGTAGGTAACTCTCTCCTTTTCTCTTGCTGTCTTTAAGATTCTCTTCTTATCTTTAATCTTGGGTAATGTAATTCTGATGTGCATTGGTGTGTCCTTCTTTGGGTCCAACTTCTTTGGGACTCTCTGAGCTTCCTGGACTTCCTGGAAGTCTATTTCCTTGGACAGATTAAGAAAGTTCTTCATTATGTTCTCAAATAGGTTTCCCATTTCTTGCTCTTCTTTTCCTTCTCCTCCTCTCCTCCTATGATTTGGATGTTGGAATGTTTAAAGTTGTTCTGGAGGTTCCTTAGCCTTTCCTCATTTTTTTTTTTTTTGATTTTTGTTTCTTTATTTTGGTCTGGTTCAATGTTTATTTCTTCTTTCTGCTCCAAATAGTTTATTTGAATCCTGCTTTCCTACCTATCACTGTTGATTCCCTGTACATTTTCCTTCATTTCACTTTTCATAGCCTTCACTTCTTCCTCTATTTTGTGGCTGTACTCAATCATTTCTCTGAGCATTTTTATTATCAGTGTTTCGAACTCTGCTTTTGATAGGTCAGCTATCTCCTCATTGCTTCATTCTTTTTCTGGAGTTTTGAGCTGTTCTTTTATTTGGGCCATATTTTTTTTCTCAGTGCACTGTTATGTTGTAAGCGGGGGAGCCTTAATTATTTGCTATGGTGGGGCAACCCACTTTGCTTCACTGTGGCACTGTATTTAGGGGAGTGATCAGAGAGGAAACAATGCTGTGTGCTGGCTCTTGCTCTGTTTTCAGTCACTTCCTTGCTACCCACAAGTGGATTGTACCCTTCTAACGCTGATTCCCGAGTGGGTGGTTTGTGTACATTCTAGCACCCCGTGGACTCCTCCACTGGACTCTCCTGTGAGACTGGGAGTTTCTCCTGTGAGACTGGGAGTTTCTCCTGCTGCAACAACCGCCATAGATTTTTACAGCCTGAAGCTTTAGTTTTTATGGTTTTGAAGCTTTATTTCCCCGTGCTGGAACCCCGGGTTGCGCGGTCTGTCTCTTGCTCCCCAGTGTTTACTCCCAGCTTATCTGTACATGAATGTGAGAGCAGCTGGTCTGCCAGCTGCCACCTTGCCACATGTTCTCTCCACTCTGGCTGCCTGCCTCTGCCCCACCTACCAGTCTGGGTGAATGTTTATTCTTTAACTTCTTGGTTGTTGGACTTCCATACAGTTCAATTTACTGGCAGTTCTGGTTGTTTTTTTTTTTTAAATTGGTTGGCGTTCTTTTGGTTGTATGAGAAAGTGAAGTTTATCTATCTATGCCTCCGTCTTGGCCAGAAGTCTATAGATGCATTTAAAGCTATACAATTCTTCTAGCTATTTCTTTAACCATATATCATTACTTACATGCAACAATTTTATTATTATTCACTTCTAAATCTTTTATAATTTTATTGCTATCTCCTTTTTAATGCATTGTATGTTACTGCCTTTTAAGTTTTAGAAACATATACTTTCATGATCATGTTTTTCCTTTCTAATATTAAATTAGATATTGTCAGAAAATAAGATAAGCATGGTGTGGATATTGACTGTAGAACTGGGTGGTGGGCTGGGTCGAGAAGAGCAAATGGAAAAAACTGGGACAACTGTAATAGAATAGCAATTAAAAAATTAAAAATAATAAGATAAGCAGACCAATGATTGTTGGAAGTTTTGTTGAGCCTGCCATTGTGGTTTATTACATGGCTAATGTTCTGCATTTTCTATCCATGAAAAGAATGTATAGCTTCTATTTATTGTCAATAGGATTTTATATCTACCATATAAAATGTTAAATTTGTGGTCAAATATTTAGACTTATACTTTTCCCTTCTATTTGTTACATTGGTTTCTGATAGAAATATGTTAACATCTTCCATTATAATTGTGGATCTTTCAATTTCTACATACAATTCTGTCCCATCTTTTGTTTTGGATATTTTGAAGCTGGGCTATTAGGTACATGTGAGTTTATGATTATTATATAGCCTTAGTACATTTCCCCCTTATTACATCATACTGTTGGTCTGTGCTCCTATTAATGACCTGCAGCTGATTCTATATTATTGGATAGTACTGTTTCCATTCCTCACAGCAGTGCTGCTCCCAGTCACTAATGCCTTCTGTGGATTGGGAGCTGGTGAGTCAGTGAACTGCTTTGCTTCACAGAAATTTAATTCCTATTCTACAGAGATATTCATATTGTTTTGGAGCTTGGCTATTTTAAAGTCATTAAATTTTATTAATTATTACCATGTGTTTGGAGGAGAAAAGAAATGACACACCTGAATTCTCTGGGCTTCTGACTCTGTGAGTGACATTTTTAAAAAAGATTTTATTTATTTTTAGACAAAGGGGGAGGGAGGGAGAAAGAGAGAGAAACATCAATGTGTGGTTGCCTCTCATGTGGCCCCCACTGGGGACCTGGCCTGCAACCCAGGCATGTGCCCTAACTGGGAATTGAACTGGTGACTCTTTGGTTCACAGCCCACACTCAATCCACTGAGCTATACCAGCCAGGGCTATGACTGACATTTTTTGGGGGGCATCTAAAAAGGTTGAATCTGAAAGTTACTTGTATCAGAATCGCCTGAGATACTTGTTTCAAATTCAGATTCTCTGCCTTTACCTAAACCTAGATAAAAATCTTTGGATGGTAGTGGTAGCACCTAGGAATCTACCTAATAGTATGATGTGCATGTAATTTTCATGCACACTAAAGCTTATGAACCACTAGTCTAGAACATGATGCAAACCATTGCCATGTTTCTAATGCTTCATAAAATTTCTCTAAATATGCAGAGAGATGGTACTGTTTTTACATGTCTGGATGATTTCCAGGTGGGTGGATGAACACCAAAGTTGAGAACTTGATTGGGTTGAAAACTCATAAGAAAACACAGCCATTAAGCCTTTTGATGAACATAGCTGGCGGCCTTTGGCATATTACCTATACCTGAAGCCTCAGTTTCTCCAACTGTAACATGAGTTAAATAGATTTGTTGTGTTGAATAAGTGAGTTATATACAGCAGTGTCTAGCACCTAATAAATGCTCAGTAACTAGTTTTACAAAGATAAACATGAGGCAAAATGCTTGAACTTTGCTAAGTAATATCCCTGTAAAATAAATACAGTTTCAAATTTTAAAACTAGGCCTAATGTTTTAGAATTGGAATGGATATATTTTGGAGGAAGAGTAATAGTATGCTTCTGACTAGCTTAAATAATAAAAAACAGCTATATAAAGAATGACTTGCATTTGACTCTAGTTACAAGTTATACCTCATGTTTTAATAATCCCTTGTTTAATCTCTATGCCCACTTGAACTCTAATTACATTCTATAACAAATTAAGTAAAATTTGTTTCAAATTTCTTTAAAATCAATAGGTGTAACTGAATAAATTGACATTTTCAAGAATAGTGAACTGACATTCCATTAATCTGAAATATTAAAAATGTTTTTAGCATTGAAAAAGTACATGATTATGATCAATCACTGGAATACCATCTCTTATTAATTCATACATTAGAATGATTATTTTAGGTGGACAAAAGCTGCTTAATATTTTACACAGCTAATAGTACCAAAACATAAGTTTACCTTTAAGAAAAGATTAGAATAACCAAGAAGACAAAGGTAGGAAAAAATTTCAGATTTTCTCATCTATACTTCCTAAGGAATAAAATGCATGTATTTGCAAAATGTTTAAATATGTTTTATTCTTGACTCCTAGTTCCACAGGGGTTCTATTGTCTTTGTAAAGTCTCAGTTCCTTTTCTGTAACAATGGAAAAATTAATGATACCTACATTTTAGGGCTATCATAAGGATTTTATAAATTAATACATTTAAGGCTGTTAGAACCATGTCTAAACTTAGTAAGACCTAGTACATAGCAATTATTTTCATTAGCTCTGTAACACATTCTAGAAATCATCAGTTTCACTTAGTGGTTTCTTTAGTATGTAAATAAATGTAATATGCATAATTGTCATTGATGAAGTACTTTCTGTGTTAAATACTTTACTACTTTTTGAGCAGGGACCGTTATTATTATCAGTTTTCAGGAGGTCATGATAGCCGAGATTTGAACCTAGACATTTTTTTTTTTTGAGAACTCATGGTTTTTGTTTTGCTTTTGTTGTGTTTCGCCACAATACTTAGGAATTGGTGAGGAAAGCACTTATCATTTTGTCAAGAAAGACTAGCCTAGGGATTGTAAATCTTCAAAAATTTATTTGGAGTTAGAGATTGGCTTACTGAAGAAAAGATTTCATCGGCATCAGGTTATTCTTGGCATCTAAAATAATATCAGTTACCTGTTATTTCAATAACATCTGTATCCTTGTATTTTCTCATTCTTCTTTCCTTGCACACCCACCCCCAATTATCTATCTATCCATCTGAGTGGTAAAACAGTAGTCTCTATATAAAGAAAATCTATGATGGGATATACCTCAAGCTTCATTGTACATTGCTTCACTTATTTTTATCAAGATAGGTTTAAAAATTTTCTTCTACCTTAAGTAAAATCTCACCTTAGATATGATAAATTATTAAAGAATGATTTACCATTTTTCATCAAGAAAAATTGATTTTCAGAACTTAACTTTAAAGGTGTATTCAGGTACATTCATTTTCCCCCCGTAGAGTGAAAAGATTAATTTACCATTACATCAATAAGAAGGAGTGATTAGGACACACTCCTGAGTTGAGGATAGTCATTAAAAGTAAGCAAGAGATATTTCAGAGGTGAAGTGTTTTGTCTGTAAGCCTTTCCTTGGCTCTTAGTTTAAAAATGTTGCTCTTCAAGGCAAAGTAAATTTTTGCAGACAGACCTCCCATTTTACAAGGTTTTTCTTAGGGAGTGGGTGGGGTGGAGTGGGGTGAGCTGATTGACATGAACACATTTCCAGGTGATAAACTCTAAATTTGTAATCTCACCTCAGAGTTAATGTATCTTCTGAAGTATTCAGAGTCTTCTTTTGTCATTATTATACATTTATTGCATAGAGCTAAGCTACTGAATTTTCTGAAACATTAGAAGTGTTGTTTCCATAAGAAATTTGTTTAAAAAGTGAAATCTGTTTATAGGTCAGTGAATGTTTACTCTTGGCTATGGGGAGCCTACAGCATTATGGACCTGTAAACATTAACTAATGGTTTCAGATGGCTGTAGGAAAGTTGTGCTTTTAGGATGTGCTGTCAGCCTCATAGCAGCCTAAGACATCCCTCTTTTTTGTCTCCTTCCCATATAACAACTAAAGTTGGACATGTATGCAAGAACAAGAATGCCTCTGTGGGAATTGTGGGGTCCAGCGCTGTTTACCAAGGGGCAGCTGGGGAGGAGTCTCACCCACCTGTGCATCAGGTAATAGGTAGACCGACCTGGTATGAGTTGTAGAAGCAGCAGTCGCCTTTGAACTGGCTCCAGCACATAGAGAGTGCTGACTTGGGAAGACACCTGTAGATGGGTGAAAGAACCTTGGTAGAAGTCCAGATTTCCTGAAGAAACATTTTAATAGTTCATTGGAGCAACAAGACAAACTCATCCTCCAACCCCAAACAAAACAAAATAAAACAAAGAGGGCCTTTGTCAGTGTTTCCTTTCTCCCAAGGCAGAACACTTTGTGATTTCAAACTATACCACAAACCTATAGTAATTAAAACAGTATGGTACTGGCCTGATAATTGACACATAAACCCATAACCCCCCACATGTTCGGGCAACTAATATTTGACAAAAGAGCCGACATTACTCGGGGAAAGGGTAGTGTCATTAATAAATGGTGCTGGAAAAACTGGATATTTTTCTGCATACAGAAAAATAAATTGGATCCCTATCTGATGATACTTACAAAAATTAACTCAAAATGAATTAAAAATAAAATCTAAATCCTTAAGACTCCTAGAATAAAACAGAGAGGAAAAGCTTCTTGACATTGGTCTTGGCAACAATTTTAATGTGACACTTAAAGTCAAGCAACAAAACCAAAAATCACTAAATAGCTTCTGCATGGCAAAGTAATCAACAAAATGAAAAGACAATCTATGGAATGGAAGAATATATTTGAAAATCATTTATTTGATAAGAAGTAAATACCCAAAATAAAGAATTCATACAACTCAGTAACAAAAAAATAAACAATATGATTTAAAAATGAGCACAAGAATTGAAAAGACACTTTTCCAGATAGTAACAAGAGGAAAGAATTTTCCGCAGTGACAACAGTATGTGCTAAGTAAAGCTCAAACTCATTAGCCTGGATTTTAAGACTAGTTATTTATATTCATCTGTGTTTCTGCCATTGGCTGTGTCTGTTATTCTTTTCCTTTCCAATTTTTGGTATATGACTTGGGAGCTGACACTCTACATTCATTGTTCTCTTTTTTCCTCCCTCCCCATTTTGGCTAGTCTGAAACTGCATCTCTTTCACTGAGTTACTGGTGTTACTAGGAGTTTGTTGGTATTTTAAATCTTCTATGCTATTTTATCTTATACAGCAAACATTAAGTTATTTATTTTGAGTTGGCTAATTCTTAGAATTTGTTTGAATGTTATGTGTATATTATTATTTTTACATTGCTGCAATGACTCAGTCCTATAGGCATAGAACCCATTGTGCTTTTCAAATTAGTGAACTAGTTGTTGTTACTGCAGACTGAAATCCAGTGCTGCTATATATATCAAATACAACTTGTATGTAGGACAAATCCCATACCAGATCTCTACTACTACATTTTTATTTAAAGTTTTGGATAATTTCGACATCTTAAAGATTAAGTTAGCATAGCCATGTGGAAGGATTCAGAGAGACTTGGATCAAAATATTTACTCCTTTACTTCTAACCATGTTGCTTTGGATAAATTATTTAACCTCTTCGAGCCTTTGTTTCCCTGTCTGTAAAATGGGACAAAAATTTTCACAATCATTTATTGAGTGCTTCCTATGTTCTAGACATTGATTTGCAGTGGTATTTTAAGTGTTAAAAGGTTAAAGGAAATCTTGCAAGGCACAAAATTGGTGCTCAATAATCAGTAATTCATAGTTCCCATCATCACCCACTTAATTTGTTTGAAATCATGGTTTTATTTCATGAGCACCATTTTCTAGAGTAGAATTAGTTTTCATTGGGTCTTTCTCAGACCCTTTGCAAACTCTGGGCTCTGGACAAGAGGTGTTTGGCCTGCACAGTGCTTAAAAAACAAAATAATTTGAATACTTTTATTTTCTCATATATTTTATTTTTTATTGAAAAAAACACCAGTTTGTAGCATTATATGAGTTTCAGATGTACGACATTATAATTGGATATCTGTATACAGTATAGCATGCTCCTAACGAAATGCCTAGTTTCAATTTTTCACCATATATTTGACTGCCTTTGTCCATTTTTGCCCCTGTCCCCAAATTCCTTCCCCTCTATACACATATGTTGTCTGTATGTATGAATTTGTTTTTGTTTGGTCTGTTCATTTGTTTCACTTTTGTTTTATATTTCACAAGAGTGAAATCATATGGTTTTTATTTTTTCCATCTGACTTATTTTACTTAGCATAATACCCTCAAGATTCATCAGTGTTGAGATAAATAGCAAGATTTCATCTTTTCTTATGGCCAAGTAGTATTTCACTGGGTAGATATAACATATCTTTTTTATATATTCATCCACTGATGGACACTTAGGTTGTGGTTGTTTCCATAACTTGGATATTAAAAATAGTGCTGCAGTAAACATAGGGTTACATATTTTTGTGAATTCATGTTTTCATATTCTTTGAATACGCAGAAGAGAAATTGCTGGATCATATGGTATTTTTAATTAGAACTGTTTCTAATTAAACAGTGCTGTTTCCCATAGTGGCTGCACCAATTTACAACCCCATCAACAGTGCACAAGGGTTCTGTTTTTTCCATGTCCTCGGCAACCCTTATTTATTGTCTTTTTGATAATAGCCATTCTAATAACTATGAGGTAATAGCTTATTGTCATTTTGATTTGCATTTCCCTAATAATTAATCACTTTGTACATCTTTCCATGTGCTCCTTGGCCACCTGATGTCTTTTTTGGAAAAATGGCTGTTCAGATCTTCTGCCCATTTTTTAAATCATATTGTTTTATTTTTTGTTATTGTTGAATTATTTGAGTTATTTATATTTTTGATATTAACTCTTTATTAGAAGTATCCTTTGAAAATATTGTGCCCATTTTGTTGACTGCTTTTTTGTTGGCTTTCCTTTTTTGTGCAGAAGCTTTTTAGTTTGATGTAGTCCTATTTGTTTATTTTTGTTTTTGTTTTCCTTGCATTTGGAGTCAAATTCACAAAAAGCTCACTAAGACCAGTGTCCAGAAGTTTAGTGCCTATGTTTCCTTTTATGTATTTTATTGTTTCAGGTTTTACATTCAAGTCTTTAACCCATTTTGAGTTAATTTAGGGTGTAAGATAGTCTAGTTTCATTCTTTTGCATAATACTGTCCAGTATTCCCAACACCATTTACTGAAGATATCTTCCTTTCTCTGTTATATGTTTGTGGGTCCTGCGTAATAAATTAGTTGTCCATATACATGTGGGTTTATTTCTGAGCTCTCAATTCTGTTCCATTGAGAACAGAATTGTTTTGCCAGTTCCATTCTGTTTTGATTACTGTGGTCTTGTAGTGTAGTTTGAACCAGGGAGCGTGATGCCTCTGGCCTTGCTCTTTTTTTCTCAGTACTGCTTTGGAAATCAGGGTTTCTTTTGTTTCCACACAAATTTGCAGGTTTTTTTTTTCTCTCTATTTCTGTGAAAAATACCATTAGAGTTTTGATAGGGATTGCATTGAATCTATAAATTGCTTTATAGGTAATGACATTTTAAACAATGTTAATTCTTCTAATCCATGAACATTTGAGTGCTTTTAAGCATGACTTGTAACCCTCAGGTACCTGCATGACCATCATTCCCTATTATATTATCGTAGGCTCTTGGCTCTTACTCTTGGCTGCTGGTTGGAACACTTGAGGCACTTTTAAATATCTGGATGTCCAGGCTGCATTTCAGACCAACAATATACGAATCTTTTGGGGTGGAATTCAGGCATCACTACTATTTAAATCTGTCCATTAATTCCAATGACTAACAAAAGACAAAGAACCATTTTGGTGCCATTTCAGATGAAATGTGAATGTGAACTGTATGGCCCCTGAAGGCAATGAGTATTAATCCTTAGAGGTGGTCCTTTGATCTTGATTTCAAAGGCCTTGATTACAAAGGCCTCCTTGTTTCCTGTGACCTTCAGGCTCTGATGGCCTCTGTTTCTGATGGAGGTCAGTCCTTCTCAGGTCCCTGTTTATACTTTGCTGGGGTAAATATATAGGATTACCCCGACACCTGTTTTTTGAGACCTTGGGATTTTACTCATAAACTGTGAAAACTTCTCTCCTTTGATCCACTCTGACCTTAATGGCTGTGTTGCCTTAGTTCATGTAGCTTGCTTCAGGTTCAAGTGGGAGCTGCTCAAATTAAATCTTTCTGGTTTGTTTTTAGCCCTTTTCCCCAGAAATACTATTTCTCTTGTGCTCCTGTTGGGAGAAATGCTGACCACAAATGCAGAAACATTAGTATGAAGGAAATGACAGCAGATGTATCCTTAGTGGGAAATATGGAAAAGGGGTGACCAAGAGTCAATAGTGATTTTTAGAAGGTTTAAAAGTAAACCTAAATAATTTCCATCTGTGTCTGACCTAATTTTTCTATCTCCAGCAAAGTGTTTAAACAAATGTATTTTGGAACTCTCGGCTGTATAATTTTACTTGTTTAATGAGCTCAATAAAACCCTTGCATGTGTGTGTTTGCAATAACCTATTTGATCTGTGAAATTGAATGCCCAAGTAGATTGTCTAAGGAAACTGTTGGCTGAAAACACTTTCCCGTCTTTTATTGTTTCCCATGAACTGTTGTGATTAGACACTGGGAGAGTGACTAATACAAAGCACATCTGAAATCCCAATTACCAGCTGAATTCTTGCCATGCAGTTAGGGTTATGTAAACAGCTTGGTGGGGTTCACAGAAGGCAGGTTTTAAACTGCTTGTATGCAATGGTGATTTGAAATCCCTGAACAAACATCAATATTAATAATCCTTTAACAGTTTTATGATAGTAGCAATAAAAATCAAGGCATGTTTCTGGAATTATTTCTCTCACACTCTGTGATGAATGCATCCTGTATTGTGAGATTCTGTTATTCAGGGTCTTTGTTAAACATGGAGCAATGACCATGGTGGCTCTTTTTGAATCTCACTGTTATTGAGACAGTTTTTAAATTTAGCTTTTCAGTTTCTCCCTTTAGCATGAGTCATAAATTAATTACTCTTGTGCTTGCCATAGAGTCATTGGAATAGTCAGAGTATTTCACATTTAGCAAATCCTTCCCCAGCCTGGATTAATCTGTTCAAGCCTCAATTCTCAATCAATAACTCTAGCCTAAGTCTCTCTCTTTCGTTTTTTGTTGCAATCCGAGTTTGTTAGTCTTATTCTGAATAGCCCATTTCCTCTCACCCTACCTACTCCTCTAAAGGCTTATAAATCTTATTTGTTGAAGATTTTGCTTCCCTTCTGAGCTGACCTATTGCTAAATACACTAGACAAGTGCTCAGGAAAATGGCACCTTTCCTTCTAGGTCTCCTCCGAAGAGGAGCTGATCTTTATTCCTGTTTACCGATGAAAAATGTTCACTAAAATATGACCTTGAGTATGCCACTTAATTTTCACAACACTCCAGCGACTCCTCATTTGCTTTTTAGAATAACATCTAGTCTGAATTTCCAAATCCTACTTTCTCTGTGAAATCTTCCAGCCCATCCTTGACAAAGGAAATAGCCTCTCTTCTAGAATTTAAAATACTATTTCCCCTACTGCTTATAATTTACTTTCTTGTGCTGTAGTTATTTTTCTGCTGTCTGTATCTCATCCTGCTAATAGATAATAAACTCCCAGAGGGTGCCTCCCACAGAACAAGTACTCAATAAATATCTGTCATTGATGAGAACAGATGATTGATCATATTTTATTGGAGGATTGGCATAAAGTTTCAGCAGTAAACCTGTAATTTGAAGCTTATCTTCCCCTCCATGATAAAATAGGGAACAGTTGTTGAAAGCTTATGATATACTTGGTATTTAACATGAATTTTCTCTTTTAATTTTAAAAACCATGTAAAATTAGTGATATTATTATTTATGGATGGGGAAATAGAGACATTGAAGTTTTAAATAATCCTTCCAAGACCACATTTCTGATAAATAGGTGGCTTAGATTTGAAACCAAGGGAGTCTGATCCTAAAATCTATACCTTAATATTTGCATACTCTGCTCTACTCCCATCTCATCTGGACCTACTTTGGAATGGAATTTGGAGGTGCAAGTACCTAGAATCTGTGTTGCATGAAATATTAGTTTCCTTAGAAGTGTTTCAGGGATTGCCAAACCTGATTTCAATGATCAAGTTGAAGCCCCAATGCTGCTAGTCTCTGCCTTTTGAGGAGGACAGGTGTCAAATGCCTTGAAGAGTTATACCTGTTGAATCTGGACATGGAGGTAGAGAGGCTTAAAAATTTCACCTTGTGGTCAAAGCCCTGGTGCTGAGCTTATCCCACGTTGCACAGAATCTAAGATGCCGTGGACGGTAGATGCATTATTTGCATTATATCACTAAGAAATAGACAAATAACTGCTGAGAAATATCCATGGAACAATGTCTTCTTATCACTTGGGTTTTTTAATTTTATACTTAATGAAAAAGCTCTTTTAGCCTTATGTATACATATAAATGATACTGATTGGTTAATGTAATCAAAAATCTTCTTTCTATCTGAGTCTGAATCTCCAAAGTCGATGTGTTCCAGACAATATCATCCTCTGTGTTTCTTGAAAGAATGCTCTACCATCACCTCTGAGAATTTCTTGCAAGCCATTGATACCAATTTTGCAAAACTGGATGCAAATGTGTAGGTACCAAGATCTCAGCTTCACAGCTTCCTGGCTAACAGCAGTTGTATGACACTTCACATTTTCAGAGGTTGAAATGTGCAAAGAAATTCATCAGAATTAGGGAAATAGGGCACATATCACTTCATTTGGGAAATAGGTTTCACTGTCTAAAAAAATCTGAAAACTTCTAGGATTGTCTAAAGAACCTTGGTATTGGGGAATCAGAGGACTTGGTTTAAGATTGGCTCTCCTATAACAAGCAACTTTAATTGTTCCTGAGCCTCCATTTTCTAACCTGTAAACAAAGAATAAGCACTTTAATCTTATGAGATGGTTGCAAAGATTAAAAAAAACTTAAATTCCACCCATGCAGGATTGTTTCTAGCTTGTTTGCCACTCTTTTTCCATTGTCTGGAGCAGTTACAGAGACCTAGAGGTTTCTAATGACTCTATGTTGAATTAATGAACCAATAAATGGACATTTCATGCCTGGAAAACTCCAAGCAGAAATGTCTATGTTGCTATGTTGTCATGGTGAATGGCAGTATATTCTTTGTGTTTATTTACTATCCTGTCCTTTTCATTATTTTAAAAATATTTATTGATTATGCTATTACAATTGTTCCAGTTTTTTCCCCTTTTCTTTCCTCCACCCAGCTCCCCACTCCCTCAGGCAGTCCCTCCACCATTGTTCATGTCCATGGGTCATGCATATAAGTTCTTTGGCTACTCTATTTCCTACACTGTACATTAAATCCATGGCTATTCTGTAAGTACCTGTTTGTATTTCTTAATCCCCTCATCTCTTCACCCATTCTGACACTCTCCACATGTGACACCCATTAAAACCCTCTCCTTATCTATGATTCTGTCTCTGTTCTTATTGTTTGCTTATCTTGTTTTTTAGATTTAATTGTTGATAGATATGTATTTATTGCCATTTTATTGTTCATAGTTTTAATCTTCTTTTTCTTAAATAAGTCCCTTTAATATTTCATATAATAATGGTTTGGTGATGATGAACTCTTTTAGTTCTTTCTTGTCTGGGAGCTCTTTATCAGCCCTTTGACTCTAAATGATATCTTTGCTGGGTAGAGCAAACTTGGCTGTAGGTCCCCACTTTTCATGACTTCAAATATTTCTTGCCAATGTCTTCTAGCCTGAAAAGTTTCTTTGGAGAAATCAGCTGATAGTCCTATGGGAACTCCCATGTAGGTAACTAACTTTTTTTCTCTTGCTACTTTTAAGATTCTCTTATCTTTAATCTTTGGCACTGTAATTATGGTGTGTCTTGGAGTGGGCCTCTTTGCATCCAATTTGTTTGGGACTGTGAGCTTCCTGGAGTTGCGTGTCTATTTCCTACACTAAATTAAGGAAGTTTTCTTTCATTAATATTTCAAATAGAGTTCCAATTTTTTGCTCTTTCTCTTCTCCTTCTGGCATCCCCATGATACCAGTGTTGGAACACTTGAAGTTTTCCCAGAAGCTGCTTACACTATCCTCGCTTTTTTAATTCTTTTTTTTCTTGTTCTGATTGGTTGTTTTTTGCTTCCTTATGTTCCAAATCATTGATTTGATTTTTGGCTTCATATATTCTCCTGTCATTTCCCTGTAAATTGTTCTTTATTTCAATTAGTGTATTCTTTGTTTCTGACTATCTGACTGGATCTTTTTTATGCTGTTGAGCTCCTCACTAAGTTCCCTGAGCATCCTCATAATCAGTGTTTTGAACTCTGCATCTGATAGATTGTTTATATCCATTTTGCTTAGTTCTTTTTCTGGAGTTTTGATCTGTGCTTTCATTTGGGTCCAGTGGCATAGCCTCCCCTATCACCCAAGGTGGGTACTTGCGGTACATCCTTCCTTTAGGCTGAGCACACCTTCCTCTTGTAGTTAAGCTTTGGTTGCTGTTGGCTGGTCAATGGGAGGGATTTACCCAGGTCTGTCAGCTGTAAGAACTGGCTGACAACAAATCTATGCCCTCCGTGGAGCAATAGCTTTGCAGGGGCAGGGTGGTGGTTCTCCAATGTAGTCTGTAGTTGCTCACTGGGTATGCAGGCTCAGAGGTTTCCTGGGTGGTGAAGGCCAAGGCCAGCCCCCACCTGTGTTTTGCCCAGGGTATCCTTGAATGAGCTATAAAGCAATCTGAGATGGCTGCCTTCAGGGCAGGGCCAACAGTGTTAGCCAGGTTGATGGCGTCTCAGATATGGCACCTGACTTCTGGCTCTGTGATTCTGTTGGGGGAGGGCTCAGAAAAACAAAAACAGCCTCTGCCCACTTTTTTGTCTGGGAGAAAACTATCCCCCAGTCTTGCCTTGATACCAGACACTTCAGTTCCCCACTGTATGCCACTGGTGCCTTTCAAGCTGCTGCCCTGGTGCTGGAGCTCAGAGGGTGTGAGTCTGAGTAAGTCTGTATGTGGGTTCTTTAAGAGGAACTGCGTGGGGCTTCAGAGGTTTCTTCTACCTAGTCAATCCCCACCATTTTTTTCATCCAGAAGTTGTGGAGACTTAATCTTCCTTGCACTGGAACCTTGGGGTGGGGGGCCTGGTGTTGGCCTGGGACTCCTTACTCCTGAGATATCCCTCCTTGCATTTTTATCCACCACATATGGATACGTGATCTGCCTGTTTCACATCTCCACCCCTCCTACCAGTCTGAATGGATATAGTTTCTTTAATTCCATAGTTGTCAGACTCCCATTCAGCTCTATTTCTGGTGGTTCTGTTCTGAGTGATGATTGTTCTATATTTTAGTTGTAATTTTGATGTGTTTGTGTGAGGAGGCAAACTATTTTTACCTATGTTGCCATCTTAAGTGGAAGTCGGTAGTATATTTTAATTGAAGAAGAAAGCTAAACAGGAAATGTTTTGTAAGTATGTATTATTCTTTAGTATCTTTATCCATTTTGCTTCTGTGGTTTTGTGGTTTGAATTCTGTTTACTTTATATATAGGAATATCTTCCAGTCTAAAGTTAGTTGGTTGTTTTCTTATTTAGTAAAGAAAGAAAAGGAACACAATTGTAGGCCAGTAAGGTATTCTATCGGTCTTGAATTTTTAAAGGTTATTTATTATAGTTTTCTTACATATGTTTATTGTTAAAATATTAAAAATACAGAAAATGTAAAAAGATCATTAGTTATACTTCTACTACCTAGAGAGAATAATTGCTAATACTTTTTTCTTATATAATTGGCCATACAGCTTACATATATTTTTGTAACCTGATTTTTTTGTACTTGATATATTTGGGTATTTCTTCATATATTTAAATGTTCTTCACAAACATTGTTTATGGTGGGTGGTCTAATTTACTTGAGTACTTTACACTTGCTGGGAATTTGGATTATTTCTAATTTTCACTATTTTAAATATCACAGCAATAGATATCCTTGAATACTTATATTTATGCACATCTCTGATTTTTTTCAGAATAAATTCTTGAAAGTGGATTTATAGAGCCAAAGGGTATGAAATTTTATTCTAATTTAGATAAAAAAACATTTGAATTTAGCTGAAAGGTCTATCCAGAAGGTAATAGAATAAGGAGGGTTTTGAAGGTGTACCTGCTTCGAATTGCCAGGCAGGCTCTGCTAGGTTCACCATCCCATTTTCTCAGGGGCTTTTTTGTTGTCATGTGGTTTCTGAGTCAAATGAGGGCTCAGGAGCTGCGAGGACTATCAGATGCTAGGAGTGATAAGCCTCTTATTTATATTTCTTTTTCCATCCAAAAACACTGAATGTGGTATCCTTACTAAGTGATGGGTAACAGTGAGGAACAGATCCCATCATTCCCTCATTTTGTTCACATGATGAATGAGCTAGAAAATGAATGCGGTGTCTGAGCACCAGGGGATCTGATTGTCACAGTATGAAAAGCCTTTTAGTGATAACTGCACACATACTCCCATATTACTGCCAACAGAGCCAATACAATTTAGTATGAATGGTAGATGTGCCGATTCCCATGTGGGACCATCGGCATCTTTACAAACCATTTGCAGCAGAGTGTCACTGTGCTTCTGCCAAGTCCCTTCCTCCCAGTAAAGTCCAAATAGAACCAGAGAGAAGTTCAGTTTTCAGGGCAATGGGAAATAGACAAGGCAGGGAAAAAAAAGTCAGGATTACTTTCCAAAATTGTGATGTACACCTGCCCCCGAGATGTGTGTTATTTTTTTCTAAATGTGTTCCAGCTGGACCCTAGGAAAAATAATAACCAAAGACCCTAATGGCTCATGGGTGGATTTTGTGTCCCATCTGTTGGTGGTGGAAGGAGGGGAACCAGGCTGTTATACCCAAAATCTTCTCACTGTTAAAAAAACCAAAATCACTCATAGTATTTTTCTGCCTTAGAACTCATTTCATATCACATTTATTAGGAGAAAAATATGAAAATAGTTGGATGGGGTTATACATTTGCCTGAAGGGCTGTATTAGTGTTAAGTATTCCTTGGTTCTTTCTTGTGAAGAAGGTGGGATGGTCCCATAACAAACACAAGACATGCTCTGTGAGCTAAAAACTTTGTTTAGGATTCCTACATGTGGTTAGGGTTCCTAAAAGATTCCTACAAAGTATTCACAAAGTAGGTGCTTTGGCTACCTCTTAAGAATTTAATACTTGTGACGGTTAATTTCATGTATCAACTTCACCTGACACAGGGTGCTCAGATTTTTTTCTGGATATGTCTGTGAAGGTGTTTCCAGATATCAGTATTTGAATCAGTGAATTCAGTAATTAATGTAGTTTGTCCACCGTAGTGTGGGTGGCGCTCATTTAGTTCACGAGGGCATGAATAGAACAAAACAAAAGGTAAACGGAAGAATTTGCCCTCCTTTTCCCCTCTGTTCACTGTTGAACTGAAACATCTCATCTTATTTTCTCCTGCCCCAGACTGAGATTTATTCTGCTCTGCTGGTTGTCAGGCCTTTGGACTTGACTGAATTACCCCACTGGCTGTCCTGGGTTTTGAGCTTGCAGAAGGCATATAATGGGACTTCTCAGACTCCATATACACGAGAGGCAATTCCTCACAATAAATTTCTCTCTCTCCCTCCCTCCCTCTCTCCCTTAGTTCTGTTTCTTTGCAAAAACGCTAATTAATATAATAATTCACTCTAATTTTTTAAAGAAAAAATAAAGCTAATTGTATTTATGGCCCAGTGTGTGGGTCACTGACTTTCATTTTTGCAGGTCAAGATTCTGGCTGAGGTCAGGTTTAATTTATAGATATACAACTAGACTCAACCAGACAGCCATTAGCATGAGAACCGAGGTGCCATCTGGGGAACTCTAGCTTAGGGACCCAGTTTGAAAACCTGTCATTGCCAAAGAGAGGCAACTGTGAGTGCAGACTCAGGCCTATCCTTAGGACTTTCCTGTTTTGACCCCCTCATTGCCTGCATGTCCCCCTGTTCACCACAGATGAAAGTAACACTATCAAGACATGATCTGCTTGGGGAGGAGAGGTGGCCAATTTCTCAGAGGAAAAAGGCCAGGATCCCCTTCCTCAAGAGGCTTTTATTGGGTTGTAATACACAGTAATACAGGTGGTAAGGATCAAACAATCAATAAATAACATATCAAAGAAATCTGAGGGCTTAGTCTGAGACAGTGTCTGTCAGGAAAGGGGGTTGAAGAAACTTTGGGAGACATACTCATTTCCTGCTCAGACCTTTAACACATGAATGAAAGCACTCTTAGCAAAACAGGCTTCACAGGACTTTTAGGAATTCTTTCTTATGCCAGATCACCCCAGATTCCTGCTCTAGCCAGGCAAGAAGCTGCACCGACTCCCCCATCACAGGTTTTCAGGCTTAAGTGGATTAGAGCCAGGAAGTGCTTCTCCCAGAGGACTCGGGGACTCATGCTATGTCAGAATAGCTGGGGGGTGAGGGTCCATTGCTCCCTCTTTGTTGCAGCCCCCCAAGTCCTTCCATGATGGCCTCCCAAGTGATGGTATCTGGCTTAGGTTGCCCTCCTCTGAGGAGTTGTACCTGTCTCTGACTAACCAACCATGCTCTGGGGGCAGGGGAAGAAGCAGAGGCAGCATTTGCTACCAGAGACAAGCTTTGTCTCCTGTGGCTCACATTCCGGAGGTCACTCACTCATCCTTAACCATGGGGGGCAGTTACAACTCCTGAAACCAGGCAAAGTGGTTCCCAACATCATTGGACTCATGTCTGTGTCCTGTCAGGGCACAAATACCTTCAGTGGGACTAAAAGGGATATTTTAATCCTTAAAAAAGAAGCTCCTAAAAACATTAGAGCTTCAGCAAAAGCCCAGGCTGGAAAGCTTATGTTGAAGTGTAACCACGGAGCCCAGGCAGAGCACAGGGGGAGATTACGGTGGTGTCTAGAGGAGCATTGTGGTGGGGGTCTGTGCTGTAAGGAGCAGGCTGGTAGTGAGCACTTGTGACTCAGTCCCTGCAGGCTCGTGGGGCACTTGGTGGAAGGACGTAAGCAGTTGAGGGTATGGAAGATAAGTGGAATTATAAGCCAATAAAATTTGAGCTGTTTCTGTTAATGTGAAGTTATTTACAAACTGGGAAACGAGTTCTCAGATCAGCATTCAGTTCACAAAGTACTCATGAGAATTATTTAGTTAAAGACTAAAATTGTTGCCAAGGCCTACTGCTACAGAGACCTACTATTAGCCATACCGAGACCTAACTGTGAAAGAAAATTAGAGAAATAAACAGAATTGCGCATAAGGGCAGAAAACGTCTGAACTTGCTGCTTCCGTCTCTCAAATGTGTACACGTTAGAAATATGATATTTTTGCCCCAAGCTGAATGTGATTTTACCTGTGTAGTAAGATTGTTGGAGTGAGAAGGTTATACTTTCTTTTTTCCAGCACTTAAGAGTACCTCTTCTTTAATCTACATTTTTAACTGAGTGACAGGGGAATACAAAAGACCAGCTTTCTGGCCGCAAGTTGGAAAACTCTATGGTACAAGTCACACTTTTGAGTGTGCTGGGGGCTTAGGCTCAGCCTGACTCATGGACCCAGGCCCTACTGTCAGTTCTTTCCATAGCAACTCAATAATCTTCACAACGGCTCTGTGAATCAGGTCCTGCTTTAACTCCATTTTAAAGATCAAGGACTGAGACACAGTGAAGTTGAGTAACTCACCCAAGATGACATGACTGGTCAATGGCAGAACTAGAGTTCCAACCTAGGACTCTGGCTCCAGAAGTCAAGCTCCTCATCAAGATATCGTACAGATTTTCAGTGGTTGTACTCGCTTTTCTGTAGAGATACTTCAATGACATAGAATCTACAAATGTGTGTGTGTATCGGTGATGTTGTTGAGAAGTGTGCGATAACAGTAAATACAAATATAAGTCAGTAATATTTGAGGAATTTTACACTTTTGAATGAAGTTTAAAAATTGAAATAGAATTTAAGGTTATCAACAAATAAGTATTACAAGTTCTTCAGCCTACAAGTCCTTCAGTTTCTGCTCTTTAAGGTAAAGCTCAGTGTACTAATCCCCAGGAAGAGCAGCAGCCTGGTTTAGGTTTGTGTCCTTTGACAGAGTCGCCCATCCGTGCACCACCTGTTTGGTATGGAAAGGATTAACTTTGATCCGATGAGCTGTATTTTATAAATAGAATTAATCTCAGGCTTTGGGGAGGTGAGGTCATCAGATTGACACCGAAGTTGTAATGCAGTGCAGACATCAAACGCACATCTGCTCAGCTCCTGTCGAAGGCTCAACCTTCTCCACGCAGGTACTTGATCTTGGATCCTCACACAAGGGCATTTTTTCTGCACCACACTCTTGCTGCTCTTTACATTCATTCTGGAATAGATGGAGAACCCAGTAGTGTAAAAGGTGTGTTTTCTCACCACCTCACAGGTGCGTCCTATCCTCTCAAAGCTGCTTTTTCTTCCAGTCTCAGAGCATTGTGCATTATTTCCTAGATGCCTTTGATATCCTAGTCTTCAGGGATTGCAATCTGTTTTGCATGAATTTGCACTTGCTTCCCTCATCTATAAAAAAAGGAAGAATTAAATTTTGCCTATCCCTTTCTAGGTCCCTCTACATGGATCTAGAAAGAAACTGATAAGATGTCTCAAGGCAGAGAATCCCTATCTCTGTGGCCTCAAAAAACAACTTCATAGATATGCATCTTTGCTGACACTGAAATAGTTTCCAACACACAGACCTGGACCTCCACGTTACCAACTCTCCCTTGGGTCAGAGGTTTTTTGCTATAACACACACATGCACACATTGTGTGGGGCCCCAACATTAGTAAAAGAAATGGCTGTCGTCACTCCTGTATCTCTCTCATTCCCAGCCTTCACTATTTTTTTAGATTAAATTTACTGAGTGACACTGGTTAATAGGATTCTATAGGTTTCAAGTGCATATTTCTATGATATATGAAGTCACTGTGTGTTGCATTGGGTGCCCACCACCTGATGTCAAACCGTCTTCCGTCACCATATATTTACCCCCTTTAACCTTTACTAGTCCCCACCCCCTTCCCTCTGGTAACCACCATACTGTTGTCTGTGTTTGTGAATTTTTGCTTGTTTTTCTTGCTTATTCATTTGTTTCTTTCAGTTTTATATCCCACATAGGAGTGAAATCTTATGGTGATTAACTTTTTCTGTCTGACTTATTTCACTCAGCATGATATTCTCAAGGTTCATTCATGTGTCTGCAAATGGCGGTATTTAATCTTTTCTTATGACTGAATAGCATTTCATTGTATATATGCACATATCTCCTTTATTCCACCTTCACTATTTTTGATCCTTCTAGCAAGCTTGGTTCATGAATAGTTAGTAATGTGCATTTAAGACCTAGTTTCTTACATAGGCAGTAAAATCTCTGATATCGCTCAGCAATATTTTTTCTGATATATCTCCTCAAGCAAAGGAAACAAAAGAAAAAATAAACAAATGGGACTACATCAAACTAAAAAGTTTTTGCACAGCAAAGGGAACCATCAACAAAACAAAAAGGCAACACATGAATGGGTGAAGATATGGCCCAGTCATACATAAGATAAGGGCTTAATATCCAAAATTTATAAAGAACTCATACAACTCAACCAAAAATTACAATTTAATTAAAAATTAGGCAGAGGGCCTGAGTAGACACTTCCTAATGTTATCCAAAGAGGATATACAGATGGCCAACAAACATATGAAAAGAATTTCAACATCATTGATTGTAAGAGAAATACAAATTAGAACCATGAGCTATCACCTCACATCTGTCAGAATGGCCATCATCAATAAATCAATGAACAACAAATGCTGGCGAGGATATGGAGAAAAGGGAGCCCAGTGCTCTGTTGGTGGGAATGCGGACTGGTGCAGCCACTGTGGACAACAGTATGGAGTGTCCTCAAAAAATTAAAAGTGGAACTGCCTTATGACTCAGAAATTCCACTTTGGAAATATATCTGAAGTTACCCGAAACACAGATTTGAAAGGATATATGCACACCTACGTTCAATGCAGCATTATTTACAATAGCTGAATATGGAAGCCTCCCAAGTGCTCATCAATAGATAAGTGGACAGAAAAGTGGTGGTACAATGGAATTAGTGGCCACCAAAACTTGAAATCTTACCATTGGTGACAGGGTGGATAGACCTAGATTGTATTATGCTGAGTGAAATAAGAAAGTCAGAGAAAGACAAATATCATATAATTTCACTTACTAATGGAATCTAGAGAATAATATAAACACACAAATAAAACATAAATAGACTCAGATAAAGAGAACATACTGATGGTTGCCAGAGGGGAGGAGTGTTGGGGGACTGGGTGAAAAAGGTGAAGGGATTAAGAAGTACGAGTTGATAGTTACAAAATAGTCATGGGTCCTGGCTGGGGTGGCTCAGTGGATTGAGTGCCAGCCTGCGAACCAAGGGGTTGCTGGATCAATTCCCAATCAGGGCACATGCCTGGGTTGCGGGCCAGGTCCCCAGTAGGGGGCATGTGAGAGGCAACCACACATTGATGTTTCTCTCCCTCTCTTTCTCCTTCCTTTACCCTTTGTCTAGAAAAATAAATAAGTAAAAATCTTTAAAAAACACAAAATAGTCATGGAGATATTAATTACAGCATAGGAAATAGAGTCAGTAATATTGTAATAACTATATGTGGTACCAGGTAGGTACTGGAAATATTAGGGAAACACTTAAAGTGTTTAAAAGTATATGATTATCTAACCACTATGCTACAAAATAATATTTAATATAAATTGTAATGAAAAACACACCTAGTTTCTTCCCGGAACAAGCTGGATTGATTTCAGGGTGCTAGGGGTGTCAGTACCTTCAGGGCAGAGCACCGAGAGCGTGTTCGATCTGTGATCCCCGAGTCTCTCCAACCCACTCTGGGGTCTCTTCAACAGAAATGAGTTTGAGAGGAGGCCTAACATTTTGTGGTGGAGGATGGATGGAGGGGTCAGGGAAAATGCTTCTAAAATGGCTGAGGACTGCAGTAGTCTCCTCAGGGCCACCACACTCAAGATCAACTCCTGGAGCTTGCTTGAACCGTAGCTGGCCTTGTTCACAGGGCCAGCATGCTCTGCACAGCTTGGGTGCACCTTTGGAAGACTGAGTGCTCACTGGGACAACTAAGCAGTCTGGTTTTGTCCCAACTCTGTGCAGTTCACATGAGGCTAGGGGACAGCTTGACACAGGTCACCTGTTTCACAGTGTAGCCATGTGAGAGCTCTCGAGTATGATGAAGCAAAGCTTTCATAATTGACAGGTAAAAATGCCAGTGAGCAGTCACAGCAAGGGTCTCAGACAGGATCTACACACCTACCAGAGGAGGAAGCTGGTGAAGCAATGTGTTAGTTCAGGTCCTCGAAGAAGAAGACTATAAGACAGGTTTCAGATCGACAGGGTTTAAATATTAGAGAATCACCATGAGAAAAAATAGAGAGAACCAGAAAAGGCAAGGTTGCTGATAGACTGTTATGGACTGTGGGAAGCAAAGTTGGATGGAAGCATCCCATACAGTTGTATGATCTAAGGACTGTTTGACAGGTATTTGGGGTAGGCCCAGAACCAAAATCGCCTGTTAGAGAAGTCCTTTGTCTCCCAAGACTGGGTTTACCATAGTATCCCTGTTACCCGTCATTCCCTGGGAGCAGCCCAGCAGCATGTCCTTGCAGTAGACACAATGATGGATTTCAGAGCATAGCAGTTGGTGTCTAGGCCGGTAACATTCCCTGTAGGGGTGGGAAGCACGCCCATGGCTGCTGCAGTAAAGGACTCTGTTGATAAAGCATGAACTGCCTGAACATAAGGAGAACTACATCTACCAAGGTGGAGAAGAGAGATGCTAGGCTTCTGGTGCAACAGAAGGGGGACCTATTCCCTTTAGTGAAAGAGAAGGCAGTCTCATTTCCTCAGTTTCTGCTTTGAGAGCGGAAGGAAACAAGAAGCAGCATTGGATGCTGAGCTCCAGGCAATGGGAAAGAGGTAAGGCACCCGATGTGTCAGGGGGAGCTTTCTCCCAGCAGCCCGCACGGAGCCAGCCCACAGTAGCAGCAGCGCAGCACACAGCTCAGTAGCAGCAAAGGCACTAATAAGGGAGATGATGCTGGAAGAGGTGACTTGCAGTGGCAGGGTGACATTGCAGTTCTGCAGGGACCAAAAATGGGGACAGCAGCACAAGTCAACAAGGGGAGTCATAAATGGTGATGAGAGTACCTGATCCCATAGATGGGAGTCAGGGAACAGAGCGGATTGGGAGCTCTGGGTTTTAACAACAACCCAGCTGGGGAATTGTTTAGAGGCAGGTGGTTTTCTGACACTGTGGAGAGCACCTGTCATAGGTATACATGGCAACAGAAGAAGTGTTTCCTTTCCCTTTTCTCTTCAAGCACAAGTCATGGGTGATGGAACCAAATGGTGACTGAAAAGGTTAGGGAAGAATTATGCAGTTAGAAATCATTCTGACTCATGTGGCAGAAAACCCTGAGTAAATATAGGCAGCAGGCAAATAATTTTCCTACCTCGGGTCAACAAGAACATGGAGTGTGTTGAGCAACAACTAGCTCTTCAAAATAAAATGCTCCTAGTCACCAGTTGACGGCTATTTATTTATTTATTTATTTAATGTAAGCCACACTGAGCAGAATAAAAGGGAACTAGCCAAATTAGCAGGACCTGGGATCTTATTCCTGGAACTAGCTAACAGGAGGGTATCAGTCCAGCTTACAATATTATCACCTGACTGAGCAATGCACAAGCCCTTTAATGACGGCACCGGAGTCTGAGCTTAGGCTCTTGACTGCTTGTTCCTAGGCAACCGAGGGATTGGCAGAGGATGTATTTTGTGGTATCATTAAATAAAGGCTGCACAATGCTGAAAACCATGGGCAGAAATTGGGTTAATTGTATTTATTTTTTGGTGCATTATGTTAAAAAGTAAACGAAAATCCTCTATGCCCTAGAAAATGTGCTCTTACTTGCTCACTTCCCCTGTCTCTGTCTCTCTCACTCACTTTCCATCTCTCATTTTTGAGCGCTACCATTTCTTTTTCTCATTTCCCCCCACAATTTAAGTACGGCATTTATCTTTTTTATGGACAGTATTTCCAGTTTTTTTCCCCAGCTCTGTTCTATCACAGAAAAATTGGATCACACAGTGTAACAGCCAAAAGGGGTCCCGGGGATCCTTTAGCAATCTCCCTTATTTTATTCTTATAGAAACCACAGTTCGGAGAGGGGAAGGGACTGCCTGGATCTACCCTGTCTTTAACGTTTCAGATTAGTTATCGCTGACTCTGTGAAGCCTCCCCTGATACCACAGAGGTATTATGGCAGTCATTTGAAAGGCTATACGTGACATTCACTACTCAGTTGTTAGGATACATTGTGTTTTCTCTTGTAAGTTCCATGGTGACTCTCTTTTTTGGCCCATACCCAGAGTTTGCTGTGGTCGTTGACTTGAAGTAGATACTCAATAAATATGTAGTGAATGAATTGGCCACAGCCACACAACCAGTTAGTGAAAAACTAGGACGAAGGCCCAGGTTTCCTATTTTCTAGTTTAGTGGTATTCCATGACCTACTGTAAATATTACAGTGGTATGGAGAAAATTAATCCATTCAGAGGACCCCAGCTATGCGGTCTTGCTCCTGTTTTCATTCAAGGTGAATGGATCATAACAATGACCAAATCTGACTCTCTGTAGCCAGCCGGGCCTCAGCTTTCCCTCTGCCATGGGCCAACTGACTCATGTCTGAGACTACGAAATGACCTGGGCCCTGCCTCAGATCATGCTGCGTTTCTTTCTCACCTTTAACAAAAGAACAAAGTATCTGCTCTACAGGTGCTGAGCTGGGCTCTGCAGTCAATAGTTAACAAAAGCAGATAGGGTTCATCTCATACTTGAGATGACCTCTAAGCACAAGCTCTAGTCACCCCTCATGTGTTTACTCTGCATCACGTGTTAGCTTTCCAGTTCTCTAATTATCAAGGTCTCCAAGATTTACGAGGGAGATGTCTCTGGTAAGATGCTTTCTTCCTATACATTTTCTATTCTTGTTAGTCAGACTCTGGTGAAGTCTTTTGTATGAAGAAGTGAGAGCCCAGTTACTCTTCTTTGTACCATAGCTGCTTGAAAAGGTACCTTACACTCCCAGCCTGCCTTCCTCATCTCCCCTTTATTTCATAGTCATCTACAATTGAGCTTCTGCTCCTCATCTGCCCAGCCTACCTTCCATTGGCCTCCATGCCAATATTTCAGAAAATTCTATACCAGAGTGTCCAATGACTTCTAATTGTCAAATATAGCAGATAAAGTTTTAGTATTCATTCTGCTTCTATGGTATAGTAGATCCTTGACACTGGCAAAATATGTCCCAAGAACATGATGTGCCCTTGACTCCTGAAGATCACTGTAGCCTATAATGTCATCATAACTTGCAATAGACTGCAGCTAAAGAATTTTGCTGATTCAGATTCTTAATGAGAGTTAACAGTCTTTGATAAGTAGAGGAAGGGAAGGGAGGTAGATGCTCGTGCTAAGTGATGTGCTCTTCTCACTAGCTGAGAACTCAGGTCCGTGCCCTCACTAAGATTTAAAATTGTTACTAGTCATGGAATTTGGGGTTACTTAAATAACTATAATTAAGAAAGTTAAAGCTACACGTACCAGAGCTACTTCACTATTGCTCACTCTGTCTTGAAAACCCTTCTCTTACTTGGCTTTGGATCACTTGATCTTTGTTTTTCCTAAGTCCACATGGTGGGTTCCCATCCTTGTGCTCACCCATTAAGTACTGGTATTAAGTGCTGATCTTGGATAATCTCTCTGTGAATAAATGAATTCTCTTGCACCTATGGGTTTAACCACTTCATATTTTTTTATATTTAACTTGATACTAGATGGTGAAAAACATAGCTGTGTTGGGAAAAATTGTGCCTATACAAATGTGGCTTCTTTGTTAAACTGACCTCATTCCTCCATGTACCTACAGTGAATGCACTTGGGCTGTTTATGCTTCATTTTCCATCCCCCACCTGGCCCCAGTCTATTCCTTGGTCGCTCCTGCCCTGCTTTGTGCTCTGGAATGCTGACCTCTGTGTCTGCATCACTTGGCTTGCTGACCATTTGGTCCCTCAGAGGCACTGGTTAGAGAGCAGAGGATAGGAGAGGACAGGTCAATGCATCTGTTGCCACTGCTCCCTCCCTGCCTGCCAGCACCTCTGGCCGTGACCGTGCTCCCGGGTGGTCATAGCCTTTGCTATGTGGCCTTCCGTTTTCAGTGGGCTACCATTACATGTTTTGCTGCTTCTTGCTGTTGCTAGCCCTTGGTTGCTTCACCATCCATTTCTTTGTTTTCTTAACCATGTCCTTGCCTCTGTAAATAGTCCCTTCACTTGAAATCTCTTCATTGAAACATTCTGACCATGCCATCTGTTTCTTGCAGACCTCTGAGTGTTACAGAGCTAGTCACCCCCACCTAACATTAACTATTACACTCTCAGTTATCCAAAATCTAAGGATCAGTAAAATTCATGTGCAAGGCAAGAGCTGTGAGACCAGAGCCCTACAGTAGTGTCAAGATGTGGGGGATGAGCAAAAGAAAAAGCATCAATAAATACAGCTTTGGAGAAAGAGTGAAGTGGATTGTGAAATATTTATTCTTCTCTCCCTCCATTATGTTTTCCTTAGTGGCACCAACATGAACTTTCTAAAACTCAAGTCTGATAAGTTTACTCTCCTTAGCGATCTTCAATGGCTCCCTAAAATCCACAGAATAGAACTTAAATTCCTAGTGTGTTGCATAATTTTTTCATGTTTGAGCTTTTACTTACTTTTCTCTGGCATCATTTCCTGGCAGTCCCTGAACGAGTCCCACCGGCCCCTTAGATGCGCCAAATCATATATTCAGCTCAGTATTTTCCTCTCCCCAGCTTCCCTTTCTTTGCTTTCTATCTTGCCTAATGACACCATTAATCATTCAAATCCTAAAAGTCACAGTAGACTTTTAATTTTATCTCCTGTAACTCCAGCATACAGTAACTTATCCAGTGCTGTCTGTGAGAGAGACCTGGATTCATACTTTACCAAAAAAGCCACTCAATGTAAATTTTTAGATTTTTACATATCAAAGGGTTTGGGAATATGATGTATAAATTAGCCCAGGATTCTGAAAGCATTCGGCAGTGGAAGGAATAGAAGTTTACAAATAACGTGTTCTCTGTTGTTTTTCCTTAGCTCTTTTAATGTGTCTTTATTTATCTTGGAATTAGATTTTTTCTTCATGGTGTATGCTCCAATAATGTTGTAATAGAGGTGGAGAAAGTTTCCATAACTCTGAGGGTTTCCACAACAGAACCACCATCTAGTGGCCTTGGAAGAAAATAGGAATAATTAAGAATTCAGAGGCTGTTTATCATCAAGTTGCAAATTTGGTAGTTTCAATTTTAAATTCAAAACAGCCAGATTGTGTTCATTTAAAATGTTTTATATTGGCATAACAGATGTCTTCCTTGGGAAACATTCTTAGCAATTAAAATATATAGATACTATATATTTTGTACATATAGTCACAATTTAAAAAATCATTTTCATTGTATTCTATTAGAATTGTCCCAATTTGTCCCCCTTTGCCCTGCTCTGCCTAGCCACAACCGCCTCCATCAATCCCAACCCTGTTGTCTATTTCCATGGGTCACTCATACCTGGTTTTTGTCTAGTCCCTTCTCCTCCTTTCCATCATTATCACCCTTCCCCTGCCCCTCTCCTCTAATCAATTTCAGTCTGTTCCATGTTTCCATGTCTGTGGTTCTATTTCATTCATTAGTTTATTTTGTTCATTAGATTCTTCTTATAGGTGAGATCATATGGTATTTTTCTTTCACTGCCTGGCTTGTTTCATTTAGCATAATGCTCTCCAGTTCCATCCATGCTGTCCGGAGGGATAGGAGCTTCTTCTTTCTTTCTGCTGCGTAGTATTCCATTGTGTAAAGGTACCACTGTTTTTTTGGTCCATTCATCTACTGATGGGCACTTAGGCTGTTTCCAGCACTTGGTTTTTGTAAACAATGCTACTATGAACGTGAAATTGCATAAATTTTTTGAATTGGTGATTCAGGGTTTTTAGGGTAAATTCCTAGCAGTGTAATTTCTGGGTCAAAAGGCAGTTCCATTTTGAGTTTTTTAAGGAAATTCCATTCTGTTTTCCACAGTGGCTGCACCAGCCTGCATTCCCATCAACAGTGCACTAGGGTTCCCTTTTCTCCACATCCTTGCCAGCACTTATTGCTTGTTGATTTATTAATGATGGCCATTCTGACTGTTGTGAGGTGATATCCCATAATTTTTAATTCATTATTCTGTGGCATTGTTGTTTTTATGTCACTAGCCAGAGGAAATTATCAAATAGTGATATTAGTAGACAATTTAGCAAACTCTTTTTAAGGCCCTTGGTTAAGGGGAAAAATACCCTGAAATATCAAAATAGATGCTTGTCTTAATCTAAAAAATATCCAAAGGAGAGTCTACAGGTTCATTGAGCCAATTCATATTAGGATTCACAAAGAATGACTGAAATTTGTAGAGAGAGAGAAAAGTCTTACATACAATATTTTGGATGCTTTTATGTGGGGAAGGAGAAGTCAAAAGGCTAGTGTTTTAATAAGCAAGTTGTACATTTATTATGTTTATTTTATTTTGACTTAGAATTTTGAAATTGACCTAGGTGTTTGTATTAGCCCGAGTTCTGTCTGGAAAATAGAAACTACCTCTGTATTCCAAGTGTGGAGTCTTTAACCTAGGAAGTTGCATGTTTATAGGAAGTTGGAAAGACAAGAGAGGCAAAGATCCAGGAAGCCACCCTCAATGATGCAGTTGCTAGTGATTTTCCACGTGCTTTCTGGAAGCTTCTGTGAACCTTAAGGACTCTAAAAGGCTCTTAACTATTTAGCCTTTAGCACTGAGGCAAGTAGTCTCCAGGGAGTGATGCCCAGTATCTCAGCTGCCTTTCACTGCCTGGAACCTTTGACGGGCCTCACAGGTGTCTGCCTGTAGCTGCCTCCAGGGAGTAATAGTTTGTTATTATTATTATTCCCCATCACCTTCCAGCTCTCACGGCACAGGCTCTGCACTGGCAACTGTAACCCAGACCAGGTAAAAAAGTAGAATCTGAGGGTGCTCTTCCTGGCTTCCCCTTTTTAGTGCAGCAGAAGCTTCAGGAAGAGGCGCAGCCCTGTGAAAGGCACAATATAGCCATTCTTTTGGTGATAAAATTTCTTATTTAGTAGTAAATGTCAAATGGCACTGGAAAAAAATCTTTAAAAGATTTTCCTTGATTTTTATTGGCAAGATGAAAAAATGTCTGATGGCAGGTCTTTGGATGGAAAGACCCAAGTTTTGACTCCTGGCTTTGTGATCTTGAGTAAGTCATTCCACCATTGGGAGACCTTTGTTTTTTTCATCCAGAAGAATGTGGATAGTGATGTCTATTTTGGAGTAATGCTTTGAAAAGTAAATGGGATAATCTATGTTAAAGCACTTATTTGGCACCACAGGGCCTGGGATATAGAATAAGCGGGAAGTAAGTGCTAACTCTGTAAGAAATTGAATCGGGGACTGGCATTAAGGGCTGCAGCAGCTCGTCTATTTCTATGCCTTGACCAAATTACAACATTGTTGCTACATTTGTAATGGCTTGGCTTTTCCCTTGTAGTACATTACTTACAACTTTCAGCATCAATAAGCTTTTTTTTTCTCTTAGTGTATTACTTTTACAACGTTCTCTTCCAGAAATAGCAGCACAAGGAAGGCAGCACGGTTTGGAGACAGCCAATAATTGGTTCCGTCTACCAAAACAATTAAATTACTTTCTCAAAGTCTCAATTTTCTTATGTGTAAGAGGATGGGCTTAAAGTTTGGGGAGGGAAAGAAGGGATGACTTAGGTTGTTTGATTTGTTTTTATTTATTTGTCCAACATTTCCTTGCCTATTATGTTAAGTCATTGTGTGAGGCACACTGTGTTAGGGGCAATTAATAAAATGTGTGTAAGAAAGTGATCCCTGCTATTCAGAGCAATATAATTCAGTAAAATAAAAAATATCAACCAGAGACACATAAAATATAGCAGATTTGGAGCTTCTGACCAGAAAGATAAGGTTTTATTGTGGTGGATGATAAGTCCAGTAAACAACAGAAGCTCCTTCGAGAGGGAGGTAAGTGATACTTATTCCAAAATATATTCCAGGGTTTCCGTAAGGTGTTGTTTTTCATTGAGAGGAGAAGATGTTGTGAAACATGAATGATTTGTTGAGTTCTATAGTCATTGTGTTAGCAATTTGGAACACATTTTATGAGCATCTGTACTATAGTAGGCCCTGTGTTGGGATGTGGGTATAAAGGCAAAGTATTTTATTTGCCCTCCAGGATTTTCCAATTTATCTGTTTGAATGTAGCTTTTACATAATTAGTGTATACTAGTTACAAAGAGAAATGCTAGTAGGATTGGAAAACTGTCAGTCCCTATCTCTGCCATTTTATTAAAAATTAACTCATTTTAGCCCTGGCTGGAATGAGCACCAGACTACAAAGCAAAGGGTCACTGGTTCAATTCTCAGTCAGGACACATGCCTGGGTTTCAGGCCAGGTCTCCAGTAGGGGGCATGCAAGAGACAACCACACGCTGATTTTTCTCTCCCTCTCTTTCTCTCTGCCTTCCCCTCTCTCTAAAAATAAATAAATAAAAATAAATAAAATCTTAAAAAAATTAACTCATTTTAGTTTTTTAAAATGTATTTTATATTCAGTTTGATTTTTAATCTGTATAGTTCCTCTTCAGGTAAATTTTCCTTTTCATTGAATTTAGTGGGTGACACCGATTCATTTTAGTTTTCTCTGAAGTTTTGCCTAGGACAACTCATTCCATCCTTGTACTGGTTTTTGATTTAGGGATATGGGTGGTGTTACCTTTTCTAATACTTCACCAAATTAAATTCACAGAGTATAATTTTATAAATAGGACATATGAGTCATCATCCATAAAATATTAAGGAAGCAATTTAGAAAGCAGGAATGGTCTCAATCTTTTAGTCCTCAATCTCATCAGTTCTTGACGACTCCTGCCCCAAAGAATTGATACTGGCTTTGATAATCCTCTTGCCAAACAGTAGTTTACTATTATTTATTTATTTAGCGTTTATTATCTAGCATCCTGCTACTCATTACCATTTTGTACAAGCTTTGTTGATATCATTTCATCTTTGAAAGCGCATGGCTATACTTGTTGCTGGTGATCTGTAACATCATTGTATATTGCTCACGCAACCCTCTATAATACGATTTTCAGTTTGGGTGTCTTATATTAAAATAGGTTTTCTTTACTACATTAAGCTGTCCTGGTAATAGATTGTTATAGGATGTACCATCAACCCTTCACTTCCACTTGCATTACCTCCAAATGAACCTGAATTTTTTTTTCGAGATCTACAGAAATTTGTTACAGAGTAAAGAAAATCTTGGAGCTAGAAAAACAAATTTTTCCAATACCTAATATCTAAGATTTCTTGCCTACCCTAGTCATTTTTACCAGGAGTATGGTGAGAGAGGCCAGTGGAAGCTGAAAGTGAGGCCAATGGATATTGAGTACATTAGCTCCAAGTGAGGAATAGATTGACTTCAAAAAAAGGTCCACTAGACATTTTGTCTCTTTTCTGGCTGCAGGAGGGGCCAGATGCAGCAACAACTCATTCTTCACTCATCAAGGCTCTTGAACTTTTGTTGGGTATATTTCCCACCCTCTGGAACGCATATGTCTTGCCAATAAGTCTAAAGTAGTTGCTACTTCTTGATCGCTAGGTCAAATTAATGTAATATCATCAATGTAATGAACCAGTGTGATGTGGTATGGAAGGAAAAGGCAGGGTAAGTTATGACATGCGGCTGGGGAGTTGACCTACCTCTGACATAGGACAGTGCAGTTACATCACTAGCCTTGGAGGCTAAAAACAAGCAGCTTCTGGTGGTCTTTATTAACAGGTACAGAGAAAAAAAAGCATTCACCAGATCAGTAGCTGCATGCATAGCAGGGTGCAAGCCTCCTTTCTTTTAAGGGGTTCTGGATCTATAAACTGGCTCAAGGCTGGGAATTAACAGAGGGATCATGACACTCTGTTTTATGATTTACAGGAGACTTTTGTTCACTTGGCATTAGTATTTTTTCGTTTGTCTGTTTATAAAAATTGAGTATGAATTTAGTAGGCTTCCTATCTATTTCACTTCTAGGGACACCGTGATCAAACTAGCCAGTGCCTCTGGTCTGCACAAGTCACCTAGTTCTGATTGCGGCTTTGACTTTGCTGTCCCTCACAGTGACCATGTCTACCTTGCCTTTGGGGATTGAGTGCTGCCACTTAGCCCCTACCAACTCAGGAGCCCATCAGTCACTTCAAGGATGCTGTTGCTCTCTGATCACAAATTTATTTCTCATAGTAGAGGTGAAAGATATGTTGGTAAAGGCCACCACCAGTGGGGTGAGTAGGTCTTAAATGGAAAATTTGCTCCAAGCCTTTGAATCTCTCTCTCTATGTCAAATCAAGGCAGGTCTGGTATTTCTAATGTGCTTACTGGGGGCCACCTTTTGGTTCATGTTTCAGCCAATCAACTAAACAAAATGTTAGAGCCCTTCCACACTTCTCAAAGTGCAACATCCAGTGCAGAATCTCTGCTTAGTGAGCCCATATCCATAAACTCAGCCCAACTGAACAACCTGATGTTCATTCCACCATTGTCTCATAACATGTGTCTCCATCCTTACACATATTTCCTGGATTTCTGTCTATATAAACCAAAAAACTCAAGTGATTACTTTCCTTAAAGTGTAATGGACCTCACTTTTAGGAAACTGCTGTGACTTGAATCTGTTTTAGGACTAGAAGCAAAGAGGTGTGGTTCAAGTGGGTCCCAAGGAGAGTCAGCACTGTCTGATATGACAGCTGCCTCGAAGGAGGCCTTACAGTTTCCACAGTCAATCCAGGCTTATCCCTGCAGACTCCTGTAGAAACACCGGTGCGTATAACTGTGAATGGAGAAGCCACTACTACTCGGTGTGCGGAGGCTGCTTCTACTGAGGGTGAGCAAACCACTTCCAACTGCAAAGAAGACTCATCAGAATTCAGGGCTCAATGTGCCCAGCTTTATCAGGATATTCTCACATGCCTCCACACCCAATTATAAGGTCCCATTTTTTCCCAATCAATGTCCTCGCTTTAACAGCAGGCACCAGGTAAGGCTGGGTGTTGTTCTTGCAATGCTACTCAGCCCTTGCAGGAAGAGGTTCTGCACTCAACTAGCCCCAGTTTCAGACTCTGGGTTATAGGAGATAAAGCTCTTCTTTGGGGTGCACATAGAAGCTCTTAGGTCATTTATGTAGTGCTTGAGTTAAGGATTCAAATTTTTGACCTCATTCTTTTCTTCCACCATATTGTCTACATTAGGAGAACCAGACAACTAACATCATATCTGTGAGTCTTCCAAAACAGTTCAAAAGTATAATACACAAAGTCACCTAGTTCCTTGTTTATTATAATGATTGATTAAGAATAATCAGTGCAGGTATTTTCTGTATATCTATAGACGGTTGTCACACTACGCATATTTGTTCTTTCTTTACTACTAGGAATAACATCATAAACATTTAAAATCTAACCAAAAAACCCTAGACCAATTCATGAAACTCATCCTTAACATTCCTTCAGTACTACCTTAGTACCAAAAACTGTGTTAGGATTTTTTAGAGAACTAGCCAAAAGGATATGTGTGTGTCTGTGTATATATCATATACATAAAAGATTTATTATAAGGATTGGCTCACATGATTGTGGAAGCTGTGAAGTCACAAGATCTGAAGTTGAAAAGATAGAGACCCAGGAGAGCCAACTGTATACTTCTCATGTGAGTCTGAAGACTTGAGAACCAGGAGAGCTGATGGTGTAAGTTCTAGTTCATGTCAGAGTCTGAAGGCAGAAGACCAGTGCCTTGTATGAAGACAGTCAGGCATTCGCTCTATAGAGCAAATTGTCCCTTACTTAGCTTTTTTGTTTTATTCAGGCCTCTCACTTTGGGGAGGGCAGTTTGCTTCATGTAATCTACTAGTTCAAATGTTATTCTCAACCAGAAATGCTCTCACAGATACAATCAGAATAGCATTTAAGCAAATATCTGGGCACCCATGGCCCAGCCAAGTTGACAAATAAAATGCCACATACTCTTCCAGACAATGGGGAATTACATCAGTAAATAGAACAGATGAAATTCTCTGCCCTCCTTGAACTTACATAGCAGAGGGAGACAGATAATAAAGAAAACAAGAGTGAAGAATAAGGGTCTTCTTGACTTTGACAACTACATCATGTGGTGACTCTGTCATCGTCTGCTCTAGGTAGGAGGGGGACGGGGAAGGAGCCCTCCTGGCTCCAGCCCCCACCTTCTCCCTTATCTCTTCTCAACTGTCATATTCCTGTGTGTTCTCCACTCCCTGCTACGCTCTGTTGTGTCATGCAAGTTTATCATTTATGGGGCCCGGGAGTCACGTTTTTGCCTCGAGTCTTTCTCCAGACAGTCAGTGACAGAAGTAGATAGAAAAGCCTTTTAATTTAAAAAGAGCACCGAGCATCTAGTATGTGCAAGCACCTGTGTGCACTTGCTGTTTCAGTCACAAAGAGAAGGCACTGAGGAAAAGCGTCTCTGTGTTGTGAGAGATCTCAACAGGCCGGAGTAATCAAGGTGCTGCACACAGGGCATTTGATCTCCTCCTTGAAGGACAGGCAGGATTCAGAACATGGGTGGGGAGGAGGAAAGATTCCCTAGGGCAGAGGTTCACAATCTTGTTGCATTTTTGGATCACTGTGGGAAACTTTGAAATAGTCACGTGTGGGCTGTGAGCTGCACCTCTGGAGATTTTGATTAACTTGGTCTGGGGTGAACCTAAGTATAAGAATTTTAACATCCTTCCCAAGGGTTTCTTACGGGCTGCCAAAATTAAGAAGCATTGCTTGAGGCAGAGATAATTTAATAAGCAAAGGTGCCAGGTAAAAACAAATGCAAGGAGCATCTGATATGCAGATACCAGATTCCTGAGGGGAGTGTGTGTATATGTGTGTACATGTGTGTCATCTGTCAGAAGTAAAGACAGGCAGGGATCAGACTGTGGGGTGCCATGAAGGCCAAGGTCAGAGTGCTGGGAAACTATTGAAGGATTTTGAGCAAGGAAGAGAGTGTTTTTTTAAAGGATATAATTTATAATTTGGAAATTAATTGTTTTGAAATAGAGCTTTTGCCGGATTTAAAATATTGTCAGACAGTGCTAGACAGTGCTTCTTAGACTTTATGCACAGCATGGTAAGGACCTTGTTCAAATACAGATTTCGATTAGGGAGGGGTGGGGCTGCTGCATTACAACAAACGAGGTGATGCTTTTGCTGCTGATCCACAGATCCCACTTAGAGTAATGAGGCACCACGATCCAGATATTCTCCTATAGGAAACTTTAGCTAAACAAAACAAAACAAGATGCATAAGCTAAGAAAAGTATTGGCAATTCTTTATGGTGAATTTCCATTTTTTTATACATTTAGAGCAGGGACTGTGTCTTATTTATCCAGAATTCTTACAGTGACTTGACAGTGCTTTTTATAGATGAGGACTCAATATATACTTACTAAATGAATGAGTTCTTGCTCATGTTTAATACTGTGATGCTAGTAAAAATGTCCTAGCTCCTTTATGACAAAGGACCACGATCATACTCCCCAGTTCTTCCCCTCTATTCCTTTTGGAAAAGAATCCAACTGTTTTCTTCTGTTATCTCTGCTTATAATGTTTTCTGGCTAATTTTAAATATCTTCTTTGATAGGGTTTCTACAGCAATTATAGAATTCTGGCAACATTAGTGTTTCTTTTTTCATACTCTGTATCACTTCATTAATTTTTATTGAATTTTATGAACAGCCATTCTTTGATAAGGTAAGCGATCGAACGTGCTTCCTGTGTGTGCATGTGCTCATGTGGACATACACACACAGTTGCATAAATGAAGATCTGTCCAAACTGCATAGACTTGAGTTTTCAAAGAGAAAGATAAAATAGTTCTCAGTTTAATATATCTAGATGAAATGCATTTTCAGATATTTTGCACTAGCTTCTGTATTTTAGTATCTAGCCTTCATTATGTTAAATGCATTTAAAAAAAGTATCCTCTGCAAAATCCATAGACAACTCCCTGGCATACGAAATGGGTTCATCCCCATAAAAATGCAAATTAACTGTGTGCAAACGTAGTTCTTGAGCATTTGTATAGAAAATTAAAAAAGGCTTCTGAGCCCTAAGGAGCTCTGCCGACAATGAGCTAATAATCTGCAGCCACAGTAACGGCACCGGATACATTACACACTCTTTCTCTGAAGATATTTCCTGGGTATTTAACCAGAAATTCAAAAGTTTTTAATCAGAAAATGGTTTGCTTGCAAAGAATTAAAGACCTTGTTAGGACTTTGCAGAGCAGTATAGTCCTAAAACCTGTCAGTCTGAGATTATATGGCATTGACAATTTCCTGAATGAGAGCAGAAATTATGCAGTAATTGGATCAAACTCTGAAATGACCTATGAACAAAGAGAAGTAATTATTTAACCAGGCGCAAGTAGGAATCTCTAAGTCTGTGGCAGCCTTTTATCACAGTTATCTGGAACTTTGTGTGTTCAGTTGTGTTAGAAAACCTGTTTTACGATAGTCACACAGTGTGGCAAATAGTTGGCGGAATGAAACTCCTGTCATTTTTTGCTTTCAGCAGGGAAAATGTTGCTGATACTTTGTACCAGGTTTATGTTATTTGTCTTAAAAGTCTGCTAAGTATGATATATGTGTAATTATGTTTAATTCTTCCTCATATTTTTCAGTGAGTGAAATGCACCAAAAATATTCTGGTGCAACTGCCAATCACCCTTCTCACTATGTTTCCAAAAGCATAATAGCATTTAGCAAATTACTTTTTCTGATATGTTTAATTCCTGTGTCTCTTTATTTTCTTCTACCCAAGCTTGGCAAGAGCAGAGAAGAAAGCCCACACAAATCTCTGAGGTTTAGCAATCCAGAAGGAAGCCAGATGACTAATCCTTTGTGCGTGATTTTAGCCAATTTGACCTCATTGGAGAATGGGGCATTTTCCCTGCACTGGGATTCTTCAAGTCTCTCTCTCTCTCTCTCTCTCTCTCTCTCTCGGCTCCTTTCTATTTATCTCTGGTTTTCTTTCTTTAACACCTCTGTCCTTAATGAGTTTCTATTTCTCCCATTTGTTTCCAAACTTTAGACCCACTCATGTTATTTTAAATTGATTCTTGAGTATATAATTACGAAGATAGTTGACCTGCATGGAATTTTACTCTGGATAGAAGAATTTTCCTAAATCTTTCTTAGGCAATGCAGTTTGTGAATGAGACAATGTCTCTGTTAGCACATGTTCTGCTAACAATGACAGGAAGGACTGCCAACTGTTCAGGTTTTTCTCCTTCAATTCCATCTTTCTGTTGTTTTCTTCTTTGTGTCTACCATAAGGACAATGGTACATCAGGAGATGAGGAGTGGAGCAGAAGCCGTGGGTCAGAGGGCAGGGGAGTCCTGTGCCTTCTCTGGGGTAAGGTTCTGGGGAGGACAAGGTCGCAAGGAGGAGAGTGCCTTCTTGGGTCTATTACATAGCCTCACCTAGAGGCCTGTGCACCAGCCTGCCTAGGAAGTAGTATAGTTATTTCATGCCCCCAAAATGGTGTCATTTAGTAGAGAAAGACACCTCTGGACAGGAGAAAGTGAAATCCACAGAAAGATGAGCCAGACCTGAAATGGAGGCCTCAGCAGGTACACACCCTGGTCAAGACTAGCAGGGCTCACACACCAGGTGGGACATCCTCAGAGTCTGAATACCCCGAACACCTGAGAACTTTGATGTAAACCTGGAGGGGAGGGTAGAACCTCAAACTGATGGAAATTAACTTTATGTCTTATTCTTGGGGAGAGAAATTTTATTAAGTTATTTAAACAGAGTTACCACCCTTTCATACTTGCGTTTGTAGATTTAGGTGCACATTGATTTCATTAACAGGCTGGTAAAAGTACGTGTTGCAAGGTGACCTACCACCCTTCTTTGAAGGCCGCATGTATAATGTCTTTTTTGAAACCTTTCCTTTTCTCCTTATCTTGCTTCCTTCTTTTTAGTTCTCCCATGTTCTTTTACTTTAATGGTCTAATTAGAAGATTTGGTGCCTCCTTTTAAGTAGGGAGGGAAATGAACTCTGTCAAGAAATGAAACTGGCGATCAGTTCTCATTATGGGAAATGCAGTGGCTAACGGATCATGCTGGTGGTTGCTGAGATGCAGGGTAAATCCCATGTTGCTGGTGGGGGAAAGGCCACTTCACACACCAAAGCCAAGGACACAGAAAAAGATCTGGAGCCCTTTAATGCATGGGGAAAGGCATCTAGTGATTAGGAGCAAGATTAATTTTGTAGGCTACACATAGCCCTGGCTATTACGGAACCTGCAGAATATAACCATTTGCTCCTGCCCCAGCTTGGCATCATGGGTGTGGGATTAGGCTCATCTGAGGTCCCAGTTGAGGACTGGCTGGGTGAAAGTCTCTTCTCAGGAAGTTTCCATTATTGCAAAAGCTGTCTCTAGTATGGGAAGATTTGCCATCTGCTAAGATTTCAGGGTCTTACAGAAGACTCACTGTCATAGTCCAAACAAGTCCTATTTTGGCTCTAACTGAAGATGATAAATAAGGAGGTGATGTTTAAAAACAGAAATTGAAAAAAAGAAAGAACAAAAATAGTACAGAGCTATGATTAATTTTTCAGTGCTAGAGAATGATAAATGGAAGAGTAGATTTTCCTGTTATACAGTTATGCAAACTCAGTTAAAACCTCAAACTGTGATTTTATTTAATTTTTAATTTTATTTTATTTTTAAAATATATTTTCTTGATTATGCCAGTACAGTTATTCTATTTCCCCACTTCATTCCCCTCCACCCTCACCCCCCCTCCCCCACCATTCCCCCCCTTTAGTTTATGACCACGTGTCTCAAGTTCTTTAGATTCTATATTTCCCATACTATTCTTGCCCTCCCCCTATCTATTTTCTACCTACCATCTATGCTACTTATTTTCTGTACCTTTTTCCCCTTCTCCTTCTCTGACTCCCCTGTTGCTAACCCTCAATGTGGTCTTCATTTCTATGGTTCTGCTCCTGATCTAGCTGTCCTCTTAGTTTGCTTTTGTTTTAGATGTGGTTCTTAGTAACTGTCAGTTTGCTGTCCTTTCACTGTTCATCTTTTTTATCTTCTTTTTCCTAGATAAGTCCCTTTAACATTTCATAGAATAAGGGCTTGGTGATGATGAAGTCCTTGAATTTGATCTTATCTGAGAAGCACTTTATCTGTCCTTCCATTCTAAATGAAAACTTTGCTGGACAGATCAATCTTGGTTGTAGGTCTTTGGATTTTATGATTTGGAATACTTCTTTCCAGCCCCTTCTTGCCTGTAAGGTCTCTTTTGAGAAATCAGCTGACAGTCTGATGGGGACTCCTTTGTAGGTGACTGTCCCCTTATCTCTTGCTGCTTCTAGAATTCTCTCCTTCATTTTAATCTTGGCTAATATAATTATGATGTGCCTTGGTGTGTTCCTTCTTGGGTCCAACTTCTTTGGGACTCTCTGAGCTTCCTGGATTTCCTGGAAGTCTATTTCCTTTGCCAGATTGGGGAAGTTCTCCTTTATTATTTGTTCAAATAAGTTTTCCACTGGTGGCTGTTCTTCTTCCCCTTCTGGTACCCCTATAATTCTGATGTTGGAACGTTTAAAGATGTCCTGAAGGTTCCTAAGCCTCTCCTCATTTTTCTGAATTCTTGTTTCTTCATCCTTTTCTGTTTGGTCATTTTTTTCCTCTTTCTGGTCCATTCCTTTGATTTGAGTCTCAGTTTCCTTTCCATCACTATTGGTTTCCTGTGCATTTCCATTAATTTCAATTAGTTTAGCCTTCATATGTTCCTCTAATTTGTGACTAAAATCCACCAGTTCTGTGAGCATCCTGATCACACCAGTGTTTTGAACTGTGTATCTGAAAGTTTGGCTATTTCTTCATCGCTTAGATTTATGGGCTCTGGGGCTCTGAGTTGTTCTTGAGCCATGTTTTGATCTGTTTGAGCCTGTTACACATGAGGAGTGGAGCCTTAGGTGTTCACCAGGGTAGGGCCACCCAGGTCACTGGTTTGTGATGCTATATGTGGGGGCGGGGTCAGAGAGGGACAATGGCGGTTTCCTCTGCCGCTTCCTTCCACTGGGGCCTTCACGGTCTGTCTCACCGCTCACTCCTTCACTGGTTTATCTGTGCGCGAATGTGTGACTATGGTCAGCCCTCAGTGAGTCCACTGCCTTGTGCCCTCAGTGGGTCCACCCTCTACTCCACACCTGGGATCTGCCCACGGCTGCCAGCGAGCCTGGGTTGCACACCCGGGTTGGTAAGGCGGACCTTTCCTGCCCGACCCCGCTCTGCTGCTGGCTCTGTCCCTCTTACCAGTTTGGCTGAAGGGTTTATTGTTGTCAGACTTCTGTGTAGTTCAGTTTTCTGTGGTTTGGCTTCATTTTTGTTGCTAAAACTTTGTTGTTTTTAAACTTGGTTGTGTGAGAAGGTACAGTGCTTCCACCTATGCCTCCATCTTGGTGGAAGTCTGTGATTTTAAAAAATATATGGGAAAAGGGGTTCTGATTAAGGGTATTGTAGGTAAATGTGGTACTCAAATCCTCCCACAACTACATCAAAGTTACAACTAAATTACAGAACAACCACTATTCAGAATCACCTGAAATTTAGATGAACAAAAGTCCTACAACTAAGGGTATAAAGAAGCAGCCTATATTCAGATTGGTAGGGGTGGTGGAGATACCAAAGGGGCTGGTCCTACACACATTTGTGGTGGATAAATATTGGGAAGGATATCTTGGCTGCAAAGGTCCAGCCCCCCAGCTGAGGAGTGAGGGGTCCCAACCCCAGACCAGGCTGCCCAGCCCAGAGGTCCACAGCCAGGAAGAGAAGCCCTCATAGCTTCTGGCTATAAAACAAGTGAGACTGTGGCTGAGTGAGATGGAGGCTTCTGGAGTCCCAGGCATTGCTTTTAAAGGGCCCACACAAGAACTTACTCAGATTCACTTGCTCCAAGCTCCAGTGCAGGGGAAAAAGCTTACAAGGCACCTGGAACATACAGAGAGGAACTGAATTGTCTGGCATTAGGGTGAGAACTAGAGAGATAGCTTTCTTTCAGACAGAAGTGCTGGTAGAGGCCATTGTTCCTTTTCTGAGCCCTTTCCTCAAGAGAACCAGTGGTAGGAGCCACATCTGCATCTCTGTCAACCCGGCCAACATGGTTTGCCCCAACCTATTGATTCCTTGAGACCCTGCCCCAACCAACTTGTAGGCTCCACCCAAGCCATTTCCAGTGGCTTTTCCATACAAACAGCCTGTCTTGGCTCATACTTCAGACTTTTCTAAAATCTCTCAAACAAACAGCATCTGACCTTTACATTCCTGGCACTTCTGGCTAAGTGACACGAGGCCTGGCCCTAGTAGCAGTCAGCTTTGGTTTGTAGCTTGGCTTCTCCTGGGGACTTCTAAGCCCAGAACAAGTAGAAGCCATCTGAAGATTGCTTTGTAGCTTATGCTGGGTGACCCTAGGCAGTGAACAGGTGGCAGCTGACCTCGGCCTGAAACTCCTGGGGGGCTCCAGAGCCAATGCTCCAGGTGGACAGCTTCAGACCACATCAAAGCACCACCCAACCACTTCCACAAACTACACACTCAAGGGGCAGACTAAGTGGGCACCAGAAACCTGCTGATGCAAGTCTTGCTCAATGAGGTGGACTTCTGCACAGCTAATTCTTCATGGTGGTCACAGCCAGTCCTTGCAGCCAATGAGCCTGGGAATAAATACATCCCACTGATGTCCCAACAGCAATCAAGGCTCAACTACAACAGGAGGGTGCACACAGCCCACACAGAGGACACAAGTGTAGCACTCAGCTTTGATGACCAGATGGGCTGCACCAATAGGCTATACAGGATATTTACTACATAACATCACTGTACCAAGACCAGGAGACATAGCAGCCCTGTCTAGTACATAGAAACAAACAAACAAACAAAAAACAAAACGGAGGCAGCTTAAATGAGAAGACAAAGAAACATGTCTCCAATGAAAAAACAGAATGAAACTCTAGAAAAAAATGAAACAAAATGAACACAAGCAATCTATCAGATATAGAGTTGAAACCGCTGGTTACAAGGATGTTCAATGTACTTAAGGGTAAAGGAACTAGGGAAAACATCAACCAAGAGATAGAAAACATAAGAAAGAAACCTGTCAGAATTAAAGGGGATCCAATATGGCTACAAAGTAGCTGGAAGCCCCTTCCACTTGCTCCCAGACTTGGACGAGTCTTGCAGCCCCACAGAGCAGTTGACTTGAGAGTCCACTGGAGAATGAGTGAGACCATGTGTGAGTGAGCACATATGCAGATGAGAGTGAGGAGCCTGAGGGAGTGGGCAAGAGCCTGCCTTCAGGGTACCTGGGAGCTGGTGGCCTGTGCTCTCCAAGTAGAGCAACTGCTGCCACTGCTGCCCAGCCCAGAACTTCTGGCTGAACAGAGTCAGGGTGGCTACAGTCGGCTCAGGAGCTATGAATTACTGGGATGAAGAGATATGGCTGGGGGAAGTGCTGGCCCCAGAAATCTTGTTGTGGGAGCAGGCCCGCACAAGGCTGAAGATCTCTGTAAAGAGTGGGGACAGCACCCTGCCACTGCCCTGTGTTATAGTATAGCTGCAAGGCTCTTCCAAATGCCATCCAGGAAAGATCCAGAGAGAAACTTTATCTAAAACTGCTTGAGGATCTGAAAGCTAGGGACCAGCTCTGAAAGTGAGACTCTGTGATTTTTGGAGATGGGGAGTGCATGGGGAACAAGTCCCCCAGGGATCAGTATTGTAACATATGTGCCACATAGAAGCTCTTTTAAAAGGGGAGCTGAGTCAAGACATGGGACTTGGCAAGGACTTGTGGCTCCCATGTGTTTGTGTATGTGCAAGTGGAGTGACTCTGCTAACCAAAAACTCACAGGTACATAGTCACACTGAAGGGACTGTAGCAGCCAATCCAGCATGGCTGACAAGCAGGGGGCATGCAGTTCAGAGTGGAGAATACGTGCCTGAACCTCTTGCAAGAGAGTGGCAGGCTGGGGACTAGAAGGCAGGAGCTGAATACCTGAAATATGTGGCAGCCAGCTAGATCTCCTCACAGACAGGCAAGCCTAAACCCCACCTGTAGGATTACAGCTTTTTCGGATCAGTAAGGCCAGGCTCAGGAGTCCCCTGTGGGGAGTATTTCTGTGGGGGGGGGCATGAAGAAAAAAGCCTTGAAAGGACTTTTCACCAGACACTATGAGCTACACTGTTCCTTGGGCCCCGATCCACTAAACCCAGTAGAGCAGAAAGAACAGAGAGAGGTTCAAGAAGTGGGATTCAGGGCCCCACCCAGTCTCAGTATCTAGACAGAGCTGTTGCCTGTGCCAAGCAAGAAAGAGCTGTTACTTTTACACAGATTGGCCCCCCACAGTATATGGTCAGTTGATCCACCAGAAACCATGTATTATTAGAAAGAATCTGGGACAGACCAAGATATGTGGCAAGGGGACAGGGAAACACTCCCATCATCTTCCCTGAAGACTGAGTAGTGCCCCCTGGGAGTGACCCAGGGTTCTCACCCATCTAATCACATTGGAGGCCCCTGCTGGAGGGAGGTGGAAGAGGCACTGGTTCATCAAATGAACTGCTCCTGAGCCCAGAGATAATGGAAAGACAGAAGGGCAGAATAGTGGGGTTTAGCCAAATCTAAAGGAGAAGGCCATAGACTATAGATTGCTTATAGTCTTGAACAGGCTGTGTGGGGCCAGACTGGGACACCATTTGGCATCACCAGGGGCTGATCTAGAAAGACAAGACAGTGTACCTGTGCAACAGTACACAGGATGTGGTGAGTGGAGTGACTCTCAGTCAGCCAGATGGAGGGAAGGACACACAAAAGAATGACCCAACAAACAACAACAACCAAACCCAATTACAACCAGAGAGCCCACATAAATAGCATAAAGGGCATCTCAAGAGCATCAAGCTCAGGAGATCAAGGAGACTGCACCACTGAGTGCCACAGATCTGAGTTCCCACAGCTGTTACCTTTTATGGTAACATAAAAGGTAACAACACGAAGACAGGAAGTCAAAGCAGATCAATCTAATGTATGGAAACGAACAAGAAGAGTCACCTAAAATGGGGAGACAAAGAAACAGCTCCCAATCAAAAGGAAAGGAGGAATCCCCAGAAGATTGCTAAATGAAATTGAAGCAAGAAAAATATCAGACACTGAATTCAAAATAATTGTTATTATGATGCACAAGTAGCTCAGTGAAAACTGCAAAGAACTCGAGGGAAGCTACAAGGAACTCACTGCAATCTACACAAGCATGAAAAATGACATAGAAATGATCAATAGGAGCCAGGAGGAAATGAAGAATACAATGTCTGAAATGAAGAAATAGTAGAAGGAATTAAAGACAAGATATATGAAGTAAAGGTTTGAATCAGTGAGTTGGAGGACAAAGTAGAAAATAATTCCCAAATAGAGCAACAAAAGAAAAAAAGACTCAGAAAAAAACAAAGAGGGTTTAAGGGAGCTGCAGGACAACATGAAATGTAATACTATCCATATAATAGGGATACCAGAAGAGGAAGAAGAGGAGCAAGAGATAGAAAACCTGTTTGAAAAATGTAATGACAGAAAACCTCCCGAACTTGATGAGAGAAAAATTCACTCTAGTTCAGGAAGCACAGAGGGTCCTAATCAAGAGGAGCCCAAAGAGACCTACTCCAAGACACATCATAATTAAAATGGCAAAATTCAAAGACAGAGAGTCTTAAAGGCAGAAAGGGAGAAAACAGAAGTAACATACAAGAGAGCCCCAATAAGGCTAGCAGCTGACTTCTCAATTGAAACACTATAAGCCAGAAGGAAATGGCATGAAATATTCCAAGTAATGAAATGCAAAGGCCTGCAACCAAGACTACTCTACCAGGAAGGCTCTCATTTGAAATAGAAGGTGAAATAAGAAGTTTTCCAGAGGGAAAAAGGATAAAAGAATACATATCTACCAAACCATCATTGTAAGAGATGCTAAAGAGACTGCTTTAAGAAGATGAAGAAAAAGAGAGAGGAACATAGGTACAAAGGGGAAAAATGGCAATGAATAAGTACCTATCAATAATAACCTGAAATGTAAATGGATTAAATACTTCACTCAAAAGTCCTAGGGTAGCTGAATGAATAAGATAACATGACTGACATATGCTATCTACAAGAGACCCACCTCAGAACAAAAGAGCTACAAAGACTGACAGTGAAGAGATGGAAAAAAATATTCCAAGCAATAATACATGAAAAAAAAAACCCAGGGTTAGCCATACTTATATCAGACAAAATAGATTTCAAAGGCCATAAACAAGGCCATAAAAAGGGACAAGGAAGGACACTACATAATACTTAAGAGAATAATCCATCAGGAAGAGATAACCCTTGTAAACATGTATGCACCCAATATAAGTAAACCAAAATATATAAGAAAAATCTTGGAGGACTTCAAGAAAGAAATCAATAGCAATACACTCATAGTAGGGGATTTTAACACTCCACTGTCAACAATGGATAGATCTTCCAAGGTAAGAATCAACAGTGATATTGTGGCATTGAACAACACTCTAGGTCAAATGGACTTACTGATGTATACAAAACCTCTCACCCCAAGAAGCAAAATATATACTTTTCAAATACACATGGATCATTTTCTAAGACAGATCACATGGTAGGACACAAAACAAGCCTCAACAATTTCAGAAAATTGATCTTATCAAGCACCTTCTTGGATCACAACAGCTTGCAATTAGAAACTAACCTCAACAAAAAGTCAAATTCAAATTCATGGAGACTGAATAACGTGCTATTAAATAATGAATAGGTTAATGATGAGATCAAGGAAGAAATAAAAAAATTTCCAGAAATGAATGAAGATGAACACACAACAGCTTAACACCTATGGAACATAGAAAAGGCAGTCCTGAGAGGCAAGTTCATGGCAATACGGAACTACCTAAAAAAGAAATATCTCAATAAACAACCTAACCACATCTATAAGAACTAGAGGAACAATAACAAGCAAAGCCAGAACAAGTAGAAGGAAGGATATAAGATCAGAGCAGAATTAAATGACATGGAGACTAAACAAAGGATCAATAAATACTGAAGCTGGCTCTTTGAAAAGATAAACAAAATTGAGAAGCCTTTAACCAAATTCATCCAGATAAAATGAGAGCCCAAATAAATAAAATAAGAAACAAAAGAGGAGAAATTACAACTGATGCCACAGAAATACCAAGGATTGTGAAAAACTACTACAAACAATTATATGCCAAGAAATTTGAAAACCTAGATGAAATGGACAAATTTCCAGAAACATATAATCTTTCAAAATTGAAGAAGCAGAAGGCCTGAGTAGACTGATAACATCTAGTGAAGTTGAAGCACTAATCAAATAACTTCTCGCACATAACAGCCCTGGACTGAATGGCCTCAGCAATTTTGAAAATGAGGAACAAAATAGTAGGGATCAGAATCCCTCCTTGCAAACCCTGATATCAAACTATATTACAAGGCCACTGTAATCAGTCTTATACTGGCATAAGAACAAACACATAGATCAACGGAATTGAACAGAAAGCTCAGAAATAAACCCAGGTCTCTATGGTCAATTAATATCTGACAAAGGGGGCAGGAGCATAAAATGGATAAAAGTAACCTCTTCAATAAATGGTATTGGGAGATCTGGAAAGGTACATACAAAAAAAAAAAAAAAAGAAGAAGAAGGAGAAGAAGAAGAAGCAGCTAAACCACCAATTTACGCCATACACCAGAATCGACTAAAGGCGGATAAAAAACTTAAATATAAGTTGTGCCAACATAAAAGTCCTAGAGTAAAACATAGGCAGAATTTCAGATATTCCATGCAGCAATATTTTCACACATATATCTCCTAGCGCATGGGAAATAAAGAAAATAATTAACAAATGGGACTACATCAAATTAAAAACTTCTAATGGCTAGGGACAACATCATCAAAACAAAAAGGGAGCCAAACATATGGGAAATCTATTTGTCAATGATAACTCAGATAAGAGGTTGATCTCCAAAATATATAAGGGACTTATATGCTTATATGACTCAACACTAGGAAGACAAACAATCCAATTAAAAAATGGGCAAACGACTTGAACAGACACTTTTTCAAGGAGGACATATAGAGACCCAGAGACATGTGAAAGATGCTCAACATCACTAACCATCAGAGATACAAATTAAAACCACAATGAGATACCACTTCATACTGGTCAGAATGGCCATCATTAAAAAAAATCAAACAACAAGTGCTGGTGAGGATGAAGAGAAAAGGGAACCCAGGTACACTGTTGGTGGGAATACAGACTGGTGCAACCACTATGGAAAATAGTGTGGAATTCTGTCAAAAAACTAAAGATGGAACTACCTTTTGATCCAGTAATTCAATTGCTGGGAATATGCCCTAAGAATCTTGAAACACCAATTCAAAAGAACCTATGTACCCCAATGTTCATAGCAGCATAATTTACAGTAGCCAAGTACTGGGAACAGCCTAAGTGCCCATTAGTAAATGAGCAGGTCAAAGAATTGTGGTACATTTACACAGTGGAATACTGTACAGCAGAAAGAGAGAAGGAACTCCTACTTTTTGCAATAGCAAGGATGGAACTGGAGAGTATTGTGCTAAGTGAAATAAGCCAGGTGGCAAAAGATAAATACTGCATGATGTCATCTATAATAGGAACCTAATGAATAAAAGAAACAAACAAGCAAAACAGAAACAGAGACATGAAAATAAGGAGCAGACTGACACTGACCAGAGAGATGGGGGAGGAGGTTAGGAAGCAAAGAAAGAGAAGGGTCTAGTTAAGCAACATGTATAAAGGACCCATGGACATGGACAACAGAGTTGGAATTGCATGTGGGAGCAGGGGTAGGTTTGGTGAGGCTGGGGAGAGCAGCAGGGGATAAATTGGGTCAACTGTAATAGAACAACAATGAAAAACAGTTTATAAACTGTCATAAATGAAGAATACAATGACTGAAATGATTAATGTATTATAGGAATCAGCAGCAGAGCAGATGAAGCAGAGGATCAGATCAGTGGTTTGTAACAAGGAAGCAAAAAATACCTAATCAGAACAACAACAACAACAACAAAAATAGTCCAAAAAATGAGGATAGTATAAAAAGACTCTGTCTGGGACAGCTTCAACCATACCAGCAATTGCATCATGGGGTGCCAGAAGGAGAAGAGAGAGAGCAACGAATTGAAAACCTATGTGGAAAATAATGATTGGAAGTTTTCCTAATTTATTGAAGAAAGTAGATGTACAAATCCAGAAAGTGAAGAAATAAGGCCCACAGCAAGATATGCCATAATTAAAATGCCAAAGTTTAAAGACAAAGAGAGAATATTAAAAGCAGAAAGAGAAAGGCAGTTAATTATCCACAAGGCAGCTCCCATAAAACTGTCAGCTGATTTCTCAACAGAAACTTTGCCGGCCAGAAGGGACTGGCAAGGTATATTAAAGTGATAAACAGTAAGGACCTACAACCAAGAGTACTCCACCCAGCAAAGTTACCATTTAAATCGAAGGACAGATAAGAGGCTTCCCCCCCCCCAAAAAAAAGCTAAAGAAATTCATCTCTACAAAACTAGTATTACAAAAAATGTTAAAACATTTTCTTTAAGAAGAAAATATAAAGGTATACATAATAAAATGGCAATAAATTTATATCTATCAATAATTACTTTAAATGCAAATGAATTTACATTACTTTAAATGCTCCAAACAAAAGGCATGTAGAGGTCGCATGGATTATAAAATGAGACTCCCCTAGGCTGTGCACAAAAGACTCCAGGTCAAAAAACACACACAGACTGAAAGTAAAGGGATGGAAAAATATTTGATATAAATGGAAACAAAAAAGTAAACAAACAAAAGCTTGGATAGCAATAATTTTATACCAGACAAACAGACTTTGACTCAAATACTATATAATAGAGACAAAGAAGGACCAAGCAATTTCACTTCTGGGCATTTATCTGAGGAAACCCAAAAGTCTGAATCAAAAAGACATATACTTCTCCATAGCATTATTTACGATAGCCAAGACAAGGAATTAACTTAAGTGTCTGCCAATAGATGAGTCGATAACAAAGAAGTGAATGTATCCAGCCATATAATATAAAAAATAGAGACATTTATTGAAGAAGATAAAAGCTACAAGAAACATTGTACACTGGACAATGATAGCTCAGTCCCCTTCAAAACAGGCAATTTGGGACCTCACACAGTGCTCCCAGTCACCATCAGATGCGCCATTGTATTTTCCTGAATCTCACTGAAGGTCTGAAATCTTTTCCAATTAAAAGGTGAATTTAGTTTCATGAAAAGCCAGAGGTCACAGGGTACCAAATACAGGCAGTAGGGAGTCTGAGTCACCTACATGATTTGAGGATTTCACCAAAAATCTCTGCATAAGATGTGATGCATGAGTCAGTGTGTTGTCATGATGAAGCTGCCAATCACCAGTTGCCCAGAGCTATGGCCCTCTGAATCATCTGACTAGTTTCAGCAGAAGAATATTCAAGCTTAATGCAAAATTTGATGCAGATTTGTTGCTCTATTCCCTCAGTTATTTTGAATGCAACAGCCACGCAACACACATACTCACTCAATGGTGTCTACCACCCCCACTGACCAGTACAATGAAGTTGTCATTGTTCACTCATGGGCATTCTGGTCCCTCACCAAGACTGCCAGGTTACAATAATGTCCTGTAAACCATTCCCATCATATTAAAATGGCTGGACTTTTTCCAGACAGAGCTTGTATAAAAAGTGGAATATGACTGGACTTCTGGCCATGATGCAGGCATAGGTAGATATACTATGCCTCCTTGCAAACCCAAAAAAGGACCACAAATTTAAAAACAAAAAACAACCAAAATTGCCAGAAAATTGAACTGTGTGGAAGTCCGACAACAAAGGAGTTAAAGAAGAAACATTGACCCAAACTGGTAGGAGGGGCAGAGATGGGCAGCTGGGGCAGAGAGGACTCATGGAAAGGCTGCAGCTAGAGAACTAAGGCAGGCGAAGCAGTGGCTGGCTCACTAGGTCAGGAGGCAACTGATGGACCAGGCAGACCCACATTTCCGTGCAGATAAACTGGGAGGAACACCTGAGGAGTGAGACAGACTATGCAACCCAGGGTTCCAGCATGGGGAAATAAAATCTCAAAACCTCTGGCTGTAAAATTCTGTGGTGGTTTTGATGGTGGTAGGAGAAACTCTTAGCCTCACAGGAGATTTCACTGGAGAGACCCACAGGGTCCTAGAATGTACCTAAACCTACCCACCTGGGAATCAGCACCAGAAGGGCACAATTTGCTTGTGGGTAGCTGGGGAAGTGACTGAAAGCCTGCTGAGAACTGAGCAAGCAGCATTGTTTCCTCTTGGACCCCTGCCCCACATACAGCACCACAACACAGTGATGTGAGTTGCCCCACCCTGGTGAATACCTAAGGCTCTGCCCCTTACCATGTAACAGGTGTGCTGAGACAAAGAAATATGGCCCAAATAGGAGAACAGATCAAAGTTCCAAAAATATAACTAAGTGGTGAAGAAATAGCTAACCTATCAGATGCAGAGTTCAAAACACTGGTAATCAGGATGCTCACAGAAATGGTTGAGTATTGTCACAAAATAGAGGAAGAAGTGAAGGACATGAAAAGTGAAATAAAGGAAAATGTATAGGGAAAGTGATGGGAAGTAAACCTGAACTCAAATCAATGATTTGGAGCAGAAGGAAGAAGTAAATATTCAACTGAATATTTACAGAATGAAGAAACAAGAATCCAAAAACAATGAGGAGAGGCTTAGGAACCTCTGGGACATCTTTAAAGGTTCCAACATCTGAATCATAGGAGGAGAAAAGGAAGAACAAGAAACTGAAAACTTATTTGAAAACATAATGAAGGAGAACTTCTCCAATCTGGGGGAAAAAAAGACTTCTAGGAAGCCCAGGAAGCTCAGAGAGTCCCAAAGAAGTGGACCCAAGAAAGCACACACCAAGGCACATCATAATTACATTAGCCAAGATTAAAGGTAAAGAGAGAATCAAAAGCAGCAAGAGAAAAGAAGAGAATCACCTACAAAGGAGTTCCCAAAAGATTATCAGCTGATTTGTCAAAAGAAACCTTGTGGGCAAGAAGGGGCTGTAACAAAGTATTCCAAGTCATGAAAAGCAAGGACCTAGATTCAAGATTACTCTACCCAGAAAAGCTATCATTTAGAATGAAAAGGCAGATAAAGCGCTTCCCAGATAAGGTCAGATTAAAGGAGTTCATCATTGCCAAGCCCTGTATAAAAAGTTAAAGGGGCCTACCTAAGAAAAGGAAGATGATAAAAAATATGAACAGTAAAATGACAAAAAACTCAGAACAATCAACAACAAAACTTAAAAACAAAAACAAACTAAGCAAACAACTAGAACAGAAACAGAAACACAGAAACAGAGATCATATAGAAGGTTAGCAGCTGGTTGGGGGGGTGTGGAGAATAGGGAAAAAGGTACAGGGAATAAGAAGCATAAATGGTAGGTATGAAATAGAGAGGGGGAGGTTAAGAATAGTATAGGAAACAGAGAAGCCAAAGAACTTATATGTACGACGCATGGACATGAACTATGGTAAGTAATGCAGTGGGAGGGGGTGCAGAGCAGAGGGAAATAAAGGGGAGGAAAAAAATGGGATGACTATAATAGCATAATCAATACAATATATTAAAATGGAATATGATTAAGCCATAAAAACAAAAATCTGAAAAATCTTTACTGTATTTTTCCATGATTATTTACTCCTTTTATACTTCCTTCCTGTAGCAATCACCACACTGTTGTCCATGTCCAGAGTTCTTTTTCCTTTTTGTTCAATCCCTCCACCCCCTGACCTAATCCCTCCTCACTAGCTGTCATCTGCTCTCCATCTATGTGTCTGCCCCTATTTTCCTTGTTGGTTCAGTTCGTTCATTAAAATCCACATATGAGTGAAATCATATGGTATTTATCTTTCTCTGACTGGCTTATTTCACTTAGCATAATGTTCTCTATGTCCATCTATACTGTGGCAAAGGGTAAACTTTTCTTTTTTATGGCTAAGTAGTTTTCCATTTTGCAAATGTCCTACAGTTGTTTTATCTACTCATTATGTATTGATGGATGTTCCAGCTGCTTCCATATATTGGTGATTATAGATAACACTGCAATGAATATAGGATGCTTGTGCTCTTCTGCATTAGTTTTTGAACTTCTTTTGGATATATTCCCAGAAGTGGGATCAGTTGGTCAAAAAGCAGGTCCATTTTAATTTTTTGAGGAATCTCCATACTGCTTTCCAGTGGTTTCACCAATCTGCTTTCCAATGAACAGTACAAAAGGGTTCCCTTTTTAACACATCCTTTTTTGATACTCATTTCTTGATTTAATGATGACAGCTATTCTTACAGATATGAGATGGTATTGCATTGTGGTTTTAATTTGCATTTTTTTGATGCTTAGTGATGTTCAGCATCTTTAAATATACCTATTGGCCCTTTGTATGTCCTCTTTGGAGAAGTGTCTATTTAGGTTCTTTCAAATGGGTTGTGTGATTTCTTGGTGTTGAGTTTTGTAAGTTAGTCATAAATTTTGAACATTAACCCCTTATCAGGTATCTCGATGAATATATTCTCCCATTGTGGTTGTCTTTCAATTTTGTTGGTGATTTCCTTTGCTGTTCAAGAACTTTTTAGTTTGATATAGTCCCATTTGTTTATTTTTTCTTTTGTTTCCCTTGCCTGGGGAGATATAGCTGATAAAAAACTGCTATGAGAATGTCTGAGATTTTGCTGCCTATGTTTTCTTCTGATTTTTTATGGTTTCAGGTGTAACATTTAAGTTTTGATTCATTTTGAATTTATTCTCATATGTGGTATAAGAAGGTAATTTTTCTGCACATATCTGTTTGATTTTCCCAACGCCATTTACTGACTAAAGTATCTTAGCCCACTCTATGTACTTGCTACCTCTGTCAACTATTAATTGACTATAAACAAGTGAATTTATTTCTGGGCTGTTTATTTTGTTCCATTGAGCTATGTGTCAATTTTTATGCCAGTACCATGCTATTTTGATTACCATAGTTTGCTATTAGGTAGTGTGATTCTTCCAACTTTGTCCTTCTTTTTGAGGATTGCTGTCGCTATGTGGAGCCTTTTGTTGTTACATATAAACTTTTGAAGTACTTGTTCTAGTTCTGTGAAATACATCACTGGAATCTTGACAGGAATTTCATTGAATCTACCGATTGCTTTGGGCAGAATGGACATTTTAATCATGTTAATTCACTCTAACCTTGAACATGATATGTACTTCCAGTTATTTGTAACTTCTTCACTTTCTTCAGTTTCTTAAACTTTTCTGTGTGCTGGTCTTTTACATCCTTGTTTAGGTTTCTTACTAGATACTTTATTATTATTATTTTTGTAAATGAGATTGTTTTCTTAATTTCCTTTTTTGTTAGTTTGTTATTGTCATACAAAAATACAAGTGAGCCCTGGCTGGTGTGGCTCAGTGGATTGAGTGCTGGCCTGTGAACCGAATGGTCACTGGTTCTGTTCCCAGATCAGGGCACATGCCTGGGTTGTGGGTCAGGTCCCCAGTAAGGGGTGTGCAAGAGGCAACCATACATTGGTGCTTCTCTCCCTTCCCCTCTCTAAAAATAAATAAAATCTTTTAAAAATGCAATTGATTTCTGGATATTAATTTTATATCCTGCTATACTGCTGAGTTCTTTTGTCAGTTTTAGTTGTTTTTGATGGAATCTTTGGGGTTTTCTATGTGCAGAATCATATCTGCAAATAATACTTTTTACTTCTTCCTTTCCAGTTTGGATGCCTTTTATTTCTTCTTGTCTGTTTGCTCTGCCTAGAACTTCCAGTACTACATTGAATAAGAGAGGTGAAAGCTGACATCCCCATCTGCTTCCTGATCTTAAGGGGAATGCTTGTAGTTTATGCTCATTGACAGTGGGTTTGTCATATATGGCCTTTTTATATTTAGGTGTGTTCCCTCTATTGTCACTTTGCTAAGAGTTTTTTTTAATCATAAATGGGTGCTGGATTTTAACAAATGCTTTTTCTGCATATATTGATATGATCATGTGGTTTTTATCTGTCATTTTTTTCATGTGGTGAATCACATTTCTTGTGTTGCACATGCTATACCAACCTTGCATTCCCAGAATAAATTTCAGTTGATCACGGTGTATGGGCTTTGTGATGCATTGCTGTGTTTGGTTTGCTAATATTTTATTGAGGATTTTAGCATCTATGTTCATCAGGGATATTGGCCTGTAATTTTCTTTTTTTAATAGTGTCTTTATCTGGTTTTGGAATTAGGATAACACTGGCAGAGAGCTTGGAAGGCTTCCCTCCTCTTGAAATTTTTTAGATAGTTTGAGAAAGTGAGGTGTTAGTTCTCTGGGAATGTTTGGTAAATATCACCTCTGAAGCCATCTGGTTCAGGGCTTTTGTTTGGTGCCAGTTTCTTGATTACTGTTTCAGTTTCACTGGGTGTAATGTATCAGATTTTCTGATTTTTCCTGATACAGTTTTGGAAGATTGTATGTTTCTAAGAATTTATCCATTTCATCCAGGTTGTCCAATTCGATGGCATATAGTTGTTCATAATATTTTCTTACAATCCTTTGTTTTTCTTTGGTGTCAGTTGTTATTTCTCGTTTCATTTCTGATTTTATTTATTTGGGTCCTTTCTCTTTTTTTTGCTTGATGACTCTGGTTAAAGGTTTGCCAATCTTGTTTATCTTTTCAAAGAACCAGCTCTTGAATTCATTGATCTTTTGTGTCTTTTTTTAGACTGTATTTGTTTATTTCTGGTCTGATCTTTATAATTTCCTTTATTCTACTCACTTTGGGCTTTGTTTGTTGTTCTTTTTTGAGTTCCGTTAAGTGTAAAGGAACATTTTTTTTCTGAGATTTTTCTTTTTCTTTTTTTTTTTTTTTTGAGGTAGGCCTATAATGTTATGAATTTCCCTCTTAGGATTGCTCTTCTAGTGTCCCACAGGTTTTGAATTGTTACGTTCTCATTTTCATTTGTTTTAATGTGTCTTTTGATTTCTTCTTTGATCTCATTGTTAACCCATTCATTGTTTAAGAACATGTTATTTAGCTTCTCTGCCTGCCTGTTTCAGTGTTCTTCTCTGACTGATTTCTAGTTTCATAGCATTGTGTTCAATTGCTTGATATGATTTCAATCTTCTGAAATTTATTAAGACTTCTTTTGTGTCCCAATATGTAATCTACCTAGAAATAAAAATGAAATCTTGCCCTGTATAACAACGAGGACAGAACTAGGGGGTATTCTGCTGAGTGAAATAGGTCAGAGGAAGACAAATGCCATAAGATTTCACTTACATTTGGAATTTAAGAAGAACAAAATAAAGGATTAAGCTGAATGGAAAGAGGTTCAGATACAGAGACATATTTTTGGTTGCCATAGTGAAGAGGTTTGGGGGGATGGATGAAAAAGTTGAAGGGAAGAAGTACCAGTTGTTAGGTACAGATTAACAGTGGGGATGTAAGGTTCAGCATAGGAAATAGAGTCAATAATATTGTATTGGGTTGGTCAAAGGTTTATTTGTTTTTTTTCGTTAGATAGCTGTAGTAGTGCTTAGTTGTCTTTAACTTCATTCAAAACAATTTTGTTAGACTGTATTGTGACAGCTGTCATATCAGTGTGCATTTAAAAATAAACATATCAAACTTGGTAAATTTTTGTATAGCCATTTTAATATTGAAGATGGAATAAAATATGCAACATTTTCAGCATATTTTGCTTTATTATCTTGAGAAAGTTAAAAACATAACTGAAACACAAAGAAAGATTTGTGCAGTGAATGGAGAAAGTGCTGTGACTAATCCAACATGTCTAAAGTGGTTTGCGAAGTTTCCTGCTGGAGATTTCTCACTGGACAGTGCAGCACAGTCTGGTAGACCAGTTGAAGGTGACAGTGACTGAATCAAGACATTAATTGAGAACACTCAATGTTATACCATGGGGGAGACAGCCAACATACTCAAAATATCCCAATCAATAATGTTTTGGGTGGAAATGAAAAAATGTGTCTTTTATTTTATAGGAAATACCAGGCAGACTTTTTGGCCAACCCAATAATGCTATGTATATATATATGTCAGATGGATTACTAGATTTACCAGGGTTGATCATTTAGGAAGTTAATAGTTCAATCACTGGTTGTACACCTGAAATTAACATAATATTGTATGTCAACTGTAACTGGAAAATAAAGAAAATATTTTAAGTTAAAAAAGGTAAAATATATGGAAAATGTCTTGAAAGGAACTTAGAATATTAAAGGAGGCAGGTCCAGTGGAGGGCAGACTAATACAGGTGAAGGACTTCAGGTGTGGGAGGCAACCTGTGGAAAGCTTTCTTCTGTGGGGGAGCAGACTCTCATTTAGACAGGTGACAAGCAAGTAAGAGAGCTCCAGGAGAATAAAAAACTCATACTGAAGGTTTGGAGTTAGGAAGAACACTGAAAATAGCCATTTGGACACACACACACACACACACACACACACACAATGAGAAAAAAAAAAGAGGCCCTTGCCAGGCAAGCCTTGAAATTCCAAATGGCAAGTCTGTGCCAGTATATTTTCAGATGCATCTGGTGTCTGGCCTCTCTGAATGTTAAGGAGGTTGAGTAGAATCAGCTGTGCATGTCAGCTCTGATGAGGCCAGCCCCAGCTCATTACAAGAAACTAGCTTTTTGATAAACGTGGTGTCCTCTCTTGGTAATTCTCTAGTCTCATCCTACTGAGACCTCTGATTTCTCTCCAACATACTGGGGAGGAAGCTGCCTTCTTACCTGGGTCTTTTACCTAACAAGTTAAACTCAAGGTCTTTTCCTGGACTGGTTCCCTTCTCTCATGAGGTATGTGACTTATTATAAACCTAGCTTTGACCTCCTTTTGAGAAATTGCACTTCACAAGATCGTTCTCAACTTTTTTTGCTTAATAGATGACATTTCAGATTGTAGGGGTCCTTTCATGGATATCTAAATACAGTGATGCTAATTGTGAATCTCCATTATGGTTTAAGTTTCTTGATCTTAGCAACTGGTCTACTTTTTATCTCTCTGTAGTCTTTTGTACATGTTTTGTGTTTGTTAAAACTTGTGTAATGACTTTTGCTCTGGATTTGGCACATTCTTGATAAAGCAGTCTTTCCTAACACTGTTTTTTTTTAATGCATTTCTCATCTTTTTTGTTGGGAACTGCCCTGCCTGGTTTCAGGAGCTGTAACCCCCCACAGCTAAGGCTTAGTGAGTGACCTTCGGGCCATAAGGCACTAAGGAGACAAAGCTTATCTCCCTGGCAGGAGCAATGCTTCTGCTCCTTTTTTCATAACTGGCCCCTAATGCTTGATCATTTAGCCAATGACAGGTAAGATTCCCCAAGTGGGGAACGACTTAAGACAGGCATGATCATGTGGAGGCTCCAGGGAAGGACCTGGGGGGCTATGGAGAAAGGGGGTGATGGACTCTTGCCCCTCCAATTTGATGAAGCTTGAGTCCTCATTTCTCTGAATTTCTTGGCTATCATACCTTCTCTGCCTGACTTAAGCCTGAAACAATGACAGAGGGCAGTGCAGCCCTGTGCTGGAAAGGGAGGGCTCCCCAGGGGATCAGGCCTGAGAAAGGATATGTAAAATCTTGTGAAACCTGCTTTGCTAAGAATGCTCTTAGTTAAATGATAGAGGTCTGAGCAGGAAATGAGTTTGTTTCCCCAAGTCTTGTAGCTTTTTAGCTAATAGACCCTGACTTACAAAAAGCCCTAATAGTTCTTTGCGTGCTATCTACTGTTTGATCCTTACTGCCTGACACTGATTAATGAGCTGTACCTGTATTCTTGCACAAATTAAACCCAATAAAAGCCTGTTTAGGCAAGGGTCAGCGTGCTCTCCCCTTGAGAGGGTGTCCAGGCTGTTCTGAGGTTCTCCCCACTTGAGGGAGTAGCAGTGCTGCCCCTTTTCCTCCACAGGACTCAGTAGTCCACGTGAATCTGCCTCATGTTTCATCCATGACACTGTGGGCACCATAAGCCGGTGTCCTTGTCACTTTTTAACTCTTTTAAAGATATCATTAAAAATTGATAAAATTTGGTGACCGTGTATATTTTGAGAGGTTGACAATTCTATCCTCCTATGAAAACCCTACTAAAATCAAGATATAGAACCACTCATCATTCCATAAAATACTAATGGGACACTTTCCAGTCAATACCCCAAACCCCAGAAAAACTGGTGTCTGATTTTAATCCTCATAGATTAGTTTTGTCTGTTTTTGTACTGAATACAAATGAAATAATGGAATATGTGCTCATTTGGACCAGCTTCTGTGCTCTAACAAAGTCTTCAAGATTTATGTACATTGTTGTATGTATTAGTGGTTTATTTCATTGTTGCTAGTATTTCATCGTGTGGCTGTATGACCATTTAGTTAATCCATAATACTGTAGGTGAACTTTTGGATTGTTTCTGGTTTGGACCTATTCTGAGTAAGTTTCCCATGATCATTCTTTCACAAGGTTTTGTTTGTTTTTGTGGCCATACTTTCTGATTTCTCTTGGGAAGTATCCAGAACTGATATCTCTGGGTCATGTGGTATTTCCAGAGTGGTGGCACTGTTTCACACTTTCATCGGAAGTGTACGAGTGCTCCAGTTCTTCATACCATTGCCAGCATTCGGTGTCATCTGGTAGTCGAGCCATTGTCATGTATTTAGCACCTTTTCGTGTATTTATTGGCCATTCTTCTCCTTGCATAAAGAGATCAGATGTTTTATCCATTTTAAAGAGGTCATTTATGTTTTTATTATTGAATCATAGAGCTTTAAAAAATATATTTAAAATTATTTTTATGTTTATTCATGTAAAATATTTTCTCCAGTCTGTGGGTTGCTTATTTATTTTTACCAATAATTTTTAATAAGCAGAATTTTCCAGTTTTTATGAAGTCTGATTATTAAATTTTTAATTTTATGATTGATGATTTTATATCTATATTACCTTTGCCTTCAGCAAAGTCATAAAAATATTCTCTTATTTTTTTCCAGAAAGCTTATGGCTTAACCTTTATAATTCATCTCAAGTTAGTTTTTAATCTAGAAGTCTTTCATAACTCTTGTTTGACTCTTCTCTTAAATATGTAATTTAATGGTCATATTATTAATTGTATTTTAAGTTTTATTTTTATTGTTTATCGCTGACATACAAATGCAATTGATGTTTGAGAATTTGCCAAGTTCATTATTAATTTTAGTAGTTTTTTAAAAAGATTCCTTAGGATGTTCTAAGTATATGATCATATCATCTATGAATAAAAGAAGTTTTACTTTTTTGTTTCCTACCTGATACTTTTTATTTTACTTCCTTGCCCTGTTTACTGGCCAAAACATCTAGTACAGTGTTGAATAAGTGATAAGAGTAGACATTCCTGCCTCATTCTTGACTTTAGGGAACAAATGTTTATAGTTTTTCAGCATAAAGTGTGATGTTATCTCTAGGTTCTCTTTATCAGATTGAGGAGGTTTCTTCAATTCCCAGATTGCTGAAAACATTTGTTTTTTAAATTATCAAGTAGATGTTGATTTTCAAAGGTTTTTCTGCATTTATTAAGATAGTCACATAATTTTTTCTCTTTTATTACTTTTTTTTACTCAGTTTTTTGTGACTTGCTAATATTTTAGAAGGACTTTCCCATATTTGATCATATGGAATATTGCTCTGTTATTTTCCTGTGTCAGCCATTGGTTTTTAGTTCCAATTCAACATCAACAGAAATCTCAGTTTTGGGTGCAGTGAAGAAGGAAACTTTATTCAGTGCAAAACAGCTTGATTGTGATACAGTGCAACCGTGAAAACAGCAAGGCTGTAGAGCAGCTCTGGGGTCAGGCCCGTCTTTGCCTGGACAGTTCTGCTCTGCTCCTCCATGGCCTGCTTTGCTCTGCTTCACACCAGGCTGCTTTGTGCTACACTGCTTTGCTTCCCTCTGCTCTAGAGAGGTATTTTCAGTGTTTTTCAGCTCAGTCAGGAAGACACAGTTTCCTGTGGAGGGAAAGTGCACTCCTTGAGCCCTGGGAAAGAAGGGGAATTGGCTTATAGGGTCAGGAGTCCTACTGCTGGTCACAAATAGGTCCATCCTCATGCAAATGAGGACTCCAAATCCTTGCAGTTTGATTTTTCTGAAAGGCACTGTCCTCATTGGTCAGAATAGAGCAACTCTGATTGGCTGGAGCTGCACAGCTCTGATTGGATGGGGAAAGCCTCATTTCTGCTGGTTGAAATAGGATTCCAGAAACTTTTGAAGGGCTGGTTCAGATAGCAGAAACACAGTGCAGGCAGGTAGTTCACCATAGAAGCCAGGAGTCAGGTGCCAGCCTCTCCTTGAAGTGCAGTTTGAGTGAGAAGTCCCTGAGCAGAAATGGCTGCCAGGCTCTGCTTTTTATTTGAGCCCACTTTACCACCAGGAGCTCCTCTTAGTCTGTCTTGTTTTTTTTTCCCCAGAGTTGTCACTTGTAATATCTTTATCAGGTTTTTGTATTTGTTGGCTTTACAAAATAAATTCTAAAGTGTTTCCTCCTTTATCTTATGTGTTTGTGTGAGATTGGTATTATTTCTTCTCTCTTTCCCTTAATTCAGAACTCCAATTATGTGCATGTTATACCATTTGATTTTGTCCTACCAATATCAGAAGCTTCGTTCAGTTTTTTCCTATCCTTTATTTCTTTTTGTAGTATTCAAATACTTTCTTATAAACTACATGTGAATTCAATGATCCTTTCATTTTCTCTTAAGCTTATCTACAGATTTTTTCTTCTAACATCATTTTTTTTTTAGTTCTAGAATTTCTGTTTGGTTGTTCTTAGAGTTTCCATGTCCCACTAAAATTCCCCATCTGTTCATACATGCTGTTTATCTTTTCCACATTAACTTTTTAACATATTCATAATGCTTATTGTAAAAATTTTAGTTTGATAATTATATCTGTTTTTTTGGGGGGATATGCCTCTATTGACTTTTCTCCCTCTTAATCAAGATAATGTTTTCATCCCTAAATACTTCTTGTAGGTTTTTATTCCATTGTTGACAATATATGTAAAAAAAAAAAAATGAACAAAAAAACCCTAAAGTATTTTTACTCCCAGAAATATACCTGAAGTATATTGACCCCCAGAAAAGCAGAAAAGGCTAGAGTTTCATTGAAGTTTTTATGCTTTCCCTGTACAATTTTAAGTCATACATTTATCTACTAGTACACTGGTGCTTTGCTTGCTCTCATCTTGAAAATTTAATTTGTCTAATCTAATATGTGACATACCAAAATAAGCATTTAAATTTTATATTTTCAGACAAGACAAAAAAATCTTAAAACTGTGGAAACCATAGGTTATACTTCAAAGGGTAACAAGCATAATTGTATTTGCCCATTTCTTATAAATATGGTACTTCCTAATTTAGTGAGTATATGGAAATATAAAAGATTGTGTAATTATTACTGAAATCATATTAAACATAACTCTCTGAACAATCACACAAAGAAAACTACCCTTTCTTGTGGATCACTATTGCAACTTCATTTTCATTTTTTAGTTCTCTTTTAATTTTTAATTTTCTTTTCAGCTACAATGTAAACTCTATAAATTTATTCACCCTTGAACTCTTTTAGTTTCAAGCAGGAAGACAGAACAGCAATAACAAATCTCTAGTTGTGGAAGGGTGGGCAGACTTGCACTGACTGGTACATCCAGAGCTGTGTCAGGATGTAGGTACCCCATGAGTTTTCGGTGCTGGATAAAATATGATGTTTAGCTGAAATAATGCATATAAAATAATGCATCTTAAAAATCCTGTTTGAAAAGAACTTCCAGCAGAGGTTACAATTGCCCCTGTATATGAATGTGGGAGGGAGGAGAATAGAGTATTTTTTGAGGATTTTCACACTTCATAACTGTATTTAGTGATTGGCTTGAAAGACAGGAATCTTCCTCACCCCCATGGCATGTCCTAAGCTCTTCTCCACTTCTGAATCCTCTCACAGTACAAATAAAATAAAAATAAAAATAAAAATAAAAATAAAAATAAAACAATGAACATGTATTTTGTGTGTGTGTTATTCCTGAACATTAATATAGACCTTGGTGACAGTCTGTATTGTTGGTGCTGAGTAAAGATGATTTCAAAACTCTTAAGGAGTCTATACTAAGGTCTTTATATCACCAGACTGCCAAAGAAATGGCCTGGGGAGAATCCTCTTAAAATTATAATTCTTTAAAGGAATCACAAATATGAAAAAAAAATGTCAATGTTGTTCTTGGAAGTAGATGCGAAATGAGATATTTTTCTAAATGATCAGAGTAAAAAATATTTTAACAGAACAAACTTGAAACATTTATCTATATTATTATATCCCATTACAAAAGGAGATGGATAACATAAATATTTATGGGAATGAACTTCTTGTTTCAAATTCTTTTAAGGGAGAAAAATTCTTTGTGAAGCCTTGTCAATTGAAAAGAAAGTATGAGTGATAGATAATGTTGTGATGAGTACCTCAGCCATAATTTTGGTCCAGATGTTTTATTTCCTGTGATGTCCCTATTTAATTAGCAGCAGATTCAGTATAGTCACAGATGTGAGTCAGTGAAATGACAACGATGAAACCATTACATTGTGTAATTGTTTTAGCTGTTCCAGTTGTTTTTTTCTTCTTCTCTAATGGCCTATCATGTATCCTCATAACAAAATTTGTGCATCTGGGAGAAATTGCTGCATATTGTGCTTGATAGTGGTTACTTTTGAGATTATTTTTCTGAAATAATTTTGAATTTTTTAGATGTTTTGTGAAAACTTGAAGTTGATAAATAAAATGGAAAAACAAACCAAAAAACCAACAACCCAGGAGACTGGAAAACTGTTTCACATAAAACATTGACCTGTAGGGTGAACATTTTTTGGAACAAAAGATTGAAGCATTCGATTTTCAGTGTTAATGAAAAGCAGATGTATTTGGTTTTGGATTAGAATTCTAATTAAAAGCTGGTATAATGATTATTTTTGAACAATTTATCATAGTTTGCTGAAACATTTTATTTTTTTCTCTACCCTCTGTGTATCCTCTCCTTCTACACAATCCGTATATGCAAGGCATCAAAGCCCATTTCAACTCTTTCCAAGGGAGACATTGGGTGTTTCAGAAAGTTAAGTTTATTAGAAAGCCTATAATTTTATTTTACTACTTGTTGAGATACAAAACATACAAACAAACAAACAACAAATTCATTCTCACTTTCCATATAGTTTAGACGGAAATAATCTGGAGTAATACCAGACTACAGTCATAATTTTCTGTGTTCAGGTATGCTAAGTTGACTCTTTAAGTTGCTATAGAATTTGTTTTAATGTCAGATATGTTCTGGCTTAATCTAAAATATTTTTTGAAAGAAACATGAAGATATTAGCATGGCATGGTTTCATCAGATCCTGAGCCTAGTCCTTAAGAATCCACAGAGAGTGTCACTGTGATGCTGTAGCGTAATATTTATAAATCTAATATCTAAACTACTATAAAATAATGTTAATATTTTGAATAATATCTTTCCTTTTATAAGTAGGCTGTACCAATTCTTAAAAGAAGATTGCTTATCATTAAGCAATTGTATGTACATGTGTTTGATTTTGCTGCTTCATTGGACCTCAAGGTTGGCTATCTGAGGCGTTCTTCATTTTAGAACTGCAATTTTGTTTTTGTCATTGTTATTGGTGGCAGTGGTGATGATGGTGGGCATTTCGTAAAATGATAAATCTATCTTTTCAGTGGCTTTCCACCTCTCTCTTATGCACGTATATTCCTTCTGACACATAAAAAGGACAAGAATTAAAGTATTTGTAATCACGGCTCTGTTTTGGTGTCTCCATGCCCAGCAGTAACTGTAAATGGACAGTCATAGCAATCATGTTCTGATGATGATGAGGCAAAGGAGGGCTCAGAACCGTTGATGACAAAAGTCTGGATCAAGTCACCAAACGAGAGCCCAGACCAGCTAAGGTGCTGCCTGAAGGTGAGGGAGCCGTGGAATGGCTGGTGGAAGAAGAAAGTAATGCCTTTCAATGACAGCATTGGGACCAGCTTAGTAGTAGCACCTCAAACTTACTTTCTTAATCATCTTTAAGTCATTTTTGGTGACTGATTAGCCAGTTCTCAGGAGAAAGGAGAAATTAAGTCATTTTTTCCCCTTAGAGGAAGGGAAGAGAAATCTGGATGTCATAAGAGGTCTGTGTTGGATGAGTTTAAGCAGATTCCTGGGTTTGCCTGTCCAAATTTTTTCCACTTGATGTTATAAATTATAAATGATCTCCAGGAATACTGACTGGAACGAACTGCATTGTTATAGATCCTAAAACGACAGTTTCACTCTTCATTGGACGGAGGCTCACTGAAGCCCAATATTGGAGGCAGGTGTTCTTAGGCCTTCCAGCTGCTTGTGGGCATGGCCTGATGCCATCTTTCTTTATGCATCGTGCTAAGAACTTCTTACCCCTTTTGCTGTGCCTTCACTATTGCCACTGAAGCACAAGGTGTGCCGGGACCTGCTGAGCACCCATGTGCAATAGTTCAATAGGCTGAGCGGATGGAAAGGTGGGGAGTACCTGAGTTTGCACCTGCCCCCTGAGGTGCCTCTACCTGCAGGTCTGCCATAAGCACTGCAGGTGCCCCTGCTGTCTTGGGATCTGGCTTTCTAGGGACTGCCAGATTAGCCACAATGGTGAAACCCAGAAGTGTGAGGGACTTGGTGTCCTATGGGAAAGAAAGCATGCAGATACATCCTTGTCATTTCCACACCCCTGTGGGTTTTAGAGAAACAGTAGTTCATACTTTTCTTCACAAAGGCATCTGGTGAGATTGACCATCCAACTGCATTTTGGTGGAATACTGAGACTAACTTGGTAACACTCTCCCCATTGTTTGCCTCATCCTTTCTTTTCTTTACTCCTTCTGAGGAATAACCATCACCCAAAGAGTATTGGCCTATAAATTTTAGCTATGCATATTTTATAGAAACGGGGGCAAAGGCAGTGACTTTTCAGACTCTTTGGTAACATGTTTAGGAAACAGATCAGCCTTGTTTACAATAAATCACATAGTCAAACACCTACCCCACCATGCTTTATGTTTGTTACAGTACCAATATATTTCCAGCCACCCAGCAAGGAAAGTAAGTTTGCTTTCACAGGATGAGAGCCCAGATGTGAAATCATTAGGAAATGTGATGCAATACTGAGCTGTGTGTCTTGAAGACATTTTTTAAAAGATCAGAACATCAGTGAACATAACCTGCTGATGCTTTTATTGCCGACAAGACAGGAGGGACACAGAATCACACAGCAGCAACATTTCAAGTATCAAAAAGCATTTTTATAGCACGTTAGGCTTTGATACATTCTGAAGTTTTAGAATATGAGTTTGGGAGCTTTTCAAACTTCCCTCAATGAGGTACTTTCTTCCAAATGCAGGCTTTTTTAGGAGATGGAAGCTGAGAATCTAGTCTGAAGGGCTGCTTAGGGACACTAAGTGCATCATGGTGACATAAGATTGGAATAACTAGTTTGACCTTTCTATGTTTTTGTTGGCTAAAAATCAGGAATGACAAAAAAAGTTTTTACTTTTTCAAGTGTTTTGAAATAAAATAGTTTACCTTTTTAGGTCCATTTAATAAAAGTAAAGAAAATGGATATATAAATGAGATAAGATGAGCTTATTTATATTCAAAGTTGAATTATATAGCATAATTCTTAAAATTTTTGATTTATGAAATTAAACTATTAAAAAATTAAGTAACTTTCTATCTTGAATTCTGAAAACCCAGGGCAATTTATACCATAGTAAATCTTTCACAGGGGTATCCATTAGTAAAAACTAATTTTTAATTTTTGTAATTTCCTCCTTATTAACTATTAAAGAGAACCACATCCTCAGATCTCTATAGAGTTAGAATTTTTTTTGACCTTGGAGAAAATATTATGTTATTTGATGAGATAGGTTATTAGGTTAATGTCTGAAGTTACCATATTTGTCAACCTGAGGAAGGATATAAAATAAATGTGAGCACATATGGAGAATTAAAAAAAGAAAACACAATCATCATATATGTTTACTACATATCATTTTAATGCTCAAAGAAGTTTAAGGGAGGCAGCCACTATTAGTCAACTAAACAGTTTTACTGAAAGGGAAAATGGTCCCTGAAGAATCATTCACTGTGATTAAGGAATTTGTGATCTTATAGCTATAGTTGTGAACTTGAGTTCGAGGAATATGGCTATATTATTTTTCTATTGATGTGTAACAAATTACCGTGAAGACAGCTGATTAGAACAACATGAATTTATCAGTGCAAAGATCTATAAGTCAGAAGTTTGCATTTAGGTGGACTCACTGGGTTGTCTGCTTACAAAGTCAAAATCAAGGTGTTGGCTAGTCAGGGCCATCTCCTTATTTGGAAGTTCTAGGGAAGGATCTGCTTTCCAGTTGTTGGTGGTACTCAGTTACTTGTGGTTGTAGGTCTGAGACTCTCATTTCCTGCCAGCCAGGGGTGCATCCTCAGATCCCTCCCTGAGATCCCTCCTTCTACAGAGCAGCAACTGTGCCTTAAATCCTTTTCATACGTTAAATATTGTCTGACTCCCTCTCCTACCTTCCTCTCTGTGACCAGCAAGAGAAGTCTTACTGCTTTTAAATGCTGAAGGAATTTGATCATGCCCTCTAGAATAATTTTCCCTTAACTTATTTATTTTTTAATCCTCACTCGAGGAAAATTTTCTTTACTACTTTTAGAGAGAGAGGAGGGGAAAGAGAAACATTGATGTTGTTAGAGAGAAACATCCATCCATTGCCTTATGTATGCGCCTGGACCGGGGACCAAACTCACAACCTTTTGTTATGGGACGACACTCCAACCAACTTAGCCACATTGGCTAGGGCTGAATAGTCTTCCTTTTGAAAGGGATACTGTGCTATGTAATATAACAACCACAGAATGATATGTCCTCACATTCTCAGCCTCCCATAATTAGGGTATGGAATCTTAGGGGCCATTTATAGAAATTCTGCATTCCAAAATGATTTTGTAATTTTGAGGAAGGAGAAACAAGAGATTAATTTAAAATTTTTACCTTCCTGTTCTCTTTGCTTTTATTTTCTAATTGTCTTGCCTTCTTCCTATTGTCTCAGAGTACAGGTGTGGCTAGTTGGAAAGAAAAATAAAAGTAAGATTTTTCCTGGCATTTGTTTAGAAAAATGTTAGCCCAAGAAGTTGCCTAGCTATTAGAAAAATTGTCCCCAAATACAAAGTAGCAGGGTATTCCCTATATTAGACATTTCCTTCGAGGAAAAGGTGAGTATGATGAGAGCAGAGAGCTGTTTCCCAGGCAGTGCAGTGGGAAAGGCAGCTCAGTCCCTGAGCTGGAAATGCTGCAAGATCTATCTGGGCAGAGAGATTATGGCCAGTCTCACAAAGGAATGTGCCACGTGTGCCTCAGCAGCATCTGCCAGTCACACATGGCGAGAAGCTCTCGGACCAGTATGGTCAACAGCTCAGGGACAATTTGTGCGGACTGATGAAGTCACCCAGGACCCCCACCCCTACTTTCCTTAGCAAACTCATATGTCAGATTCCAAAACTGTGGCTTGGCCCAGTGATTGAGGAGCTCAACAAACACAGGTTAAATACAGAGTCAAAGCAAATTGTCTTAGAAAATAAAGTTATGCTTTGCACGCACCAACCTGGGTATGTGAATTATGATTCATACTACGCACTATCTTTCTCCTTCCTCTCTTCATGATTTTCCTCTTCTCACTTTCTCCTACTCTTTGCTAACACAGAAAAGAGGAAAATTTTATTGTTCACAATACTAGATGATCACTACTCAGGAGAATGGAGTACTAGATGGTCAATTCACTAGGGCAGTGATTTTCACCTTTTCCATCTCATGGCACACATAAACTAATTACTAAAATTCTGTGGCATGCCAAAAATATATATTTTTTCCCAACTTGACAAAAAATAGGTATAATTCTGATTCACTTATACCTTACAGCTAATGTTATGTTGGCTGTTGTCATTTGTTAATTTGACAATCTAAAGGATAAGGGGTCAGTGCCCCTGTCTAAATAGTCAGGTATTGCATGTTTTAAACATTCTTGTGGCACACTGGTTGAAAATTGCTGCACTAAAGCAATAAAACCTAGTGAAATAAGAGGAGACAATGCAGAAGCCATTGACTTTGGGCTGTATCCTGTAACACTGGTCTGCTGCTATTCCTTACAGTCTTGGCTCAAAGATGAAAGCAGTATGCAAGTACTGGAATGTATTTACTGGAATATGCCCACTGGCTCTGCCTTTGGCCTATGGAATCTTATCTGTCTTTTAGTGGTCAACTTAGACTAAGTTAGATCATAGTAATAACCTATCCACAAATCTTGGTGCCTTACAGAAGCAAAGGTTTATTTTTGATCATACTGCCCATTTATTTATCCCAAATCAACTGTGATTCTGCTCCATACTAGCTTCATTGCAGTACCCAGATGGAAGATCTCTGGGCATCTGATCTTCTACAGGGGCACGAGAATATGACACATGCTTGTTTTTGAAAGGGGTCTGTCTCATTGCTTCTACTTGACTGGCCAAGTAAGACATAACTAAGGCTGTCATCAAAGGGGTGGATATATAATCCTATCATAAGGAGAGAAATAACTATTTTGACAAAATAATAGAATCCACCTTAAGCCCTACCCCCACCCCAAGAAATCCCAATTTTTATTTCTAATACATTCTATGGAGTAATTTAGCTATTCTGAATCAAAGCCATTATCTCCAATTTCCCATCTTCTCCTGAAGTTTTCTTTTCCTAATATACGATATCACATATTTATATTTTAGAAGTGTATCAGATTTTTATTAGTTGATAGATTCAAAAACTTACCAGTAAACTATTTCTGGTTTGTGCCAGTTCCTCTATGATTTTCCTGGCTATTCCCTTTTTCTGAAAAAGCAATTATCCTGCTGTTGTCTGGACCAGGATGATGATGCAGATTCAAAGACTGCAGTAGCTAGATGCTCTGGCTCATTCTGTCTCCATTCACAGTTTATTAAGTAACCAGCATGAATAGGGCCTCTGCAATTCAGACCAAGGAGATAAAATGGAGTTCATTGGTTCCTGTTGGGGTTAAGGAGATCATACCTTCAAACTCCTTTTGTTTTACTTTGCTTATAATATCTTTGTAATCTGGATTCACATAATTGCACATACATTAGGATTAATTTCAACTCAAATCTTGAGATAAATGATATCTGAGGGGAAGTTTGACTCAAAAGAGAATTATTTCAGCTTGAAGACACAAGGGAGTAGATGGGAAGAACCATAAGAAATGTATAAATTCCAGCCCTGGCTGGTGTAGCTCAGTGGATTGAGCACGGGCCTGCGAACCAAAAGATCACAGTTTGATTCCCTGTCAGGGCACATGCCTGGGTTGCAGGCCAGTTCCCAGCAGGGGACACATGAGAGGCAACCATACATTGGTATTTCTCTCCCTCTCTCCTTCCCTTCCTTTCTAAAGATAAAAAATTTAAAAAAGAAATATATAAATTTGAAATAAAAAATAAGCTGATAGTATAATTTTAGAACCAGAAGAATTTTGTTTATGTCACAGATCAAAAATCATCACATAATAAGTTTGAAGGCATTATTTCAGGCTTATTCATAGTCTCTTTACCATACATAATTTCTTTTCTTTTTTTAAAAAGGATTTTATTTATTTATTTATTTATAGAGCGAGAGGAAGGGAGAGAGAAAGAGAGGGAGAGAAACATCAATGTGTGGCTGCCTCTCACACACACCCAAGTGAGGACCCAGTGTACCAGACATGTGCCCTGATTGGGAATCGAACTGGCGACACTTTGGTTCATAGGCTGGCACTCAATCCACTGAGCCATACCAGCCAGGTCTACCATTCATAATTTCTATACCCTTCTAATATTCAAGTTATTTCACTCAAATATGTGGGAGTTCTTTTTTAAAAAAAATTTAAACATTGATTTTAGAGAGAGGAGAAGGGAGATAGGGAGGGCCAGAGAGAGAAGGAGAGAGAGGGGGAAAGAGAAACACTCATTTTTGCTCCACCCACCCGTGTATTCATTGGTTGCCTCCCACGTGTCCCCACTGGGGACAGGATGGAAGCTGCAACCCTGGGTGCCTGGGGAGGGGGGACAGCCCTCCAACCAACTGAGCCATCCCCTTGGTTGGGACCTCTGACATTTGTTTTTATTGAAATGACAGACCAATTTGTTAAGTTTTAGAAGGCAGAAATAGGTGGTATGCATTTTCAAAATTTCTAGCAAAAATCTTAAGAATTGGATGAACAAGAAATATTTGTTATATTTATTTTCTTTAACCAGAATACTTAGTTTTCTTTCCTAGGAGGCAGCTTCAGAATCTGGGAGGCTTACAGTGAGTAATGAATTGGGGGAGATGATGTTTGCATTTTCCCTGCTCATAATGGGTTTCGTAGCTTTGTGTTCGTGAGCAACACATAGGGTACAGGAGCTCTGAGGTACTCGGGACCCCACGGCTGAGGGCCCATGTCCTTGGGAACATCATGTAGCCATTGCCCTGAGCACTGTGGATGCATCTCTTCCTCTCCTTTCTCTCTTTTCTTCCACCTCTTTTCTTAGTCTTGTGGAAATCACTGTCCTCTCCAGTTGTTTAAAAGTTACCCATTTTGTCTCTTTTTTTTGCCCTCAGGGGCACTATTTTCTGCACAGCAGCAAAGCAGTTGGCATTGAAGCTGCTGTGTTCACATGGTGTATGTGTTGCTAACCGTCCTGAGAGGATAGGGCATCCTGGGTGTTTATACATGTTCAGTTCCTCTTTTTTCAATGAGTGGCTAACTCTACTTTGTAATGGGATACGTATTTGTGGAAGGTGTCATAACTGAAACTACTCCAGGCATTGAATGACACATGATTCCACACCAACACATGAACCAAACAGCATGCCTTGCTTTCATTTGAACTCTGAAGAAGTCAGGCTGTCTGCCTCCCAACAGATGCTTTACCTTTGTTGACACAGTGTTCATGTTTTTTTTTTTCTTTTAGCACCTGCTTTGACAGCCTACTCCTGGAATAACAGAATTCCCTTAACGGCTGTGTTTTTCCTTCAGTTAACCACTTGATTTGGTGATAATGTCTAGACTTTGTAAACCATTTAAGCTTGATTGTATGTCTTAATAGAGCTGTCTTGGTGCTATATCCTGTATTGTGTGTGTTTCTGGAAAGCTGCAGTAATGTTTAGAATTGCATGGTTTTTGTGGTTTTGAAAATGACATTTAATAGTGCATTTATCAGGCCCAAGACTGGGTAAATGGAACTATTTAGCCAAGTGTACATTATCATGAGCCCAGTAGTACTGGTGCCAGGGAAGTTTGAAGGGCACAATGAGGTTTTTGCTTCTGTGCGAAATGTGTGCAGTTGATAAGATGTTGCCTTTGTGAGACACTGGGATATTAAATTGCTGAGTGACACTAAGCATTGGTAGGAATTAGGTCTCTACCACAGGCCAGTGACAGAGGGTAAGGAGGGTGAGTGGTGTATTTTATAATCAGTAAAACATAACCTGTGAAAGCTAGCATGTCTTTCAATTATCTATGAAAGCAACAAACCACTCTGGTAACAGCAGCTGTGACTTTGACATCACTAGAAATCACAGATGTTTTCATGGCACATCACAGTTGTTGCAGATATTTCAAAGTGTCATTTACACTCAACACTACTTTGAAATTAGAGGCGTTATTAGATACACTTTTATAATTTAATGTGCTAATAAAGAAGCACACATTGCTGCATGACAATAACATTTTTAATGTTTGTAGTTTACTGGTTTTCTTTTCATGCTATTTATTTTACTTCATGCATTTAAAACATTCTTCTGACAAGAGGCCCCTGGCACAAAACGTTAAGAGCCTCTGCTTTGATGCCCTGGTTCTTGCCAGACCATGAAAAGATTCCTCTGTCTAACCTCCTTCTTCGTTCTTATTCTTCAACACCACCAAGGATGTTCTTTTCAAAGATGCGCCTTGCCTGCCTGCCCTGCAGGTGAGCACACCTCTTCTGCAGTCCTGGTTCACTGCGGCCATTTTCAGATTTGCAAGTGTGATTCAGGAGGAGAAATATAAGCAAATAAAATATAGGCCCAAGCAGTTGGAGTGATATAATCTCTGAGAGCTAAAAAATGCTAATGAACAATGGCCAAATAAGAATGCAATTCAAAATATCTAGTATGTACATTTAATTGCTGACATCTCTTATATTTGTAGCTATTTGTGATTCCTGGAGGACAGGGTACCCGATTTGTTCATCATATTCCTTACAGCACATTGCAAGAATCCAGGTATTTAGTAGCTTTCTTGAATTGAGTTGTAAATGAGAAACAAATGCAATTTTGCAGAGAGATTGAGAACATGCCTGTTGCTTCGATAACTGCATTACTGGCTAACACGTTCCTGATGTTGCTAACACCCATTGTTTGGGTAGCAATACAGCCATTAGAGGCATGTAAAACAAAATGTAATTCTGCAAGGAAAGCACCAGTGACCTACAAAATAACATGATTCTACAGCTACGTTGGAACATTATTGAACCTATCATCGTTACCACATGACTGAAATAAATTTGTTTTACACTAAATCGACAGCTGTTCTCAAGCAGCAGCAGCTTTTCCTGGAGTAATGACAGATATTATTTCTATTGTACATCGTCAATAGAAATTTTCCTGGAGTAATGACAGATATTATTTCTATTGTACATCGTCAGAACACAATTTTATTGATATGACTGACATGACATCAACTTTGGAACTAATTGGATAACATCAGATCTAAGATGACATATTTCTCTTTCTCTTCTGTTTTAGTCACATATTTTAACACTAATTATAAATACATTTAAGAGATGTCAAGAACAATGGACAATTTTGTACTGCAAAAACTCAGATATTTAAGAGAGGCAAATGCTATTTGTATTAGTAATTTTTAAGCATTAGTTGTTTTCTGGTGAAAAATATGTTGATGAAAGATACAGATATTCCTCCCCCTACTATCTCGTATTCATTTTTACTTTCAATGCAACTATAAACTTGCAAGGTACTGTATTCTTTATTTGTTATGTATATAATCATTGTCAGTCTCTAGTAGAATGTAAGTTCCCCGAGGGCAATCATTTTGTTAACCTATCAATTCTAATCTACAATGGTGCTTGGCACAGAATAGGTGTTTAATAAATATTTGTTGCGTGTTTCTGTGTTAACTCTGTGGGGGAGGAAGAAACTTTACCCTCCTAGGTTCTTGCAGATGGTCTAATAATTAAACCTATAAGGAACAGATTAACTAGAGAAAATGACAAAATTTAATTACATATGTTCTCATGGGAACCCTGGGAAACCCACCCCCTACCCACAATGAGAGCATCAGAGAGTACCAGAGACCCCACATCTATGAGAGGTTTATACACAGAAAAGGAATAGGAGGCATATATGACATTCTGAGCTAAAGATGAGGTAAGGCACCTTGGGACTTCAGAGGGGAGGAAGGTCATTTGTAGGTCAATACAAGCAGATGTTCAGTAGTGAGAAGATTGTCTTGCCTTATAGACAGGTCATAACTTAAATTCCCAAATGAAGATGTGAAATTTTCTCATGAGCCTTCAGGGTCTTGATTACCGTCTACTTAGAGTAATTCACATGCTAAAGTGGCATATTTTGGGGAGGCCTGTTCTGAACCCCTGAAGTGGCCTGTTCTGAACAATTCTATAAATTTATCTCAAAATCTCCTTATGGTGATTTATGTCTTTGTAGATTAACATTAGTTCCTAGGTACTTTTTAATTGTTGTAAATTATAGCTATAAACTTTAAAGTTAAGATAATTTATAATCATATTCATTGTGATTGAGGCATGGAACACCCTGGGGAATTTCCCATGATATGGTGGGGTCCAAATCAGTAGTGATTATGGAGTTGTGTCACTATACTAGTGGTTTTGTGAAATTTGTGAAATCTTAGCATAGACATCTGTCTCCAATTTCCTACAGAAATGCTTAGGATGAACCAGAGAATGAGTATGAAAAGCTTGAGCCTTTCTGGAAAATAATCAAGAACTAATTCTGAAAGATTGACACCACAATAATTGAGCACAGGTTGCCAAGGACTGTAGAAATTCAGGCACTGAGTACTGATGGCTGGTCAAATAACAGTAGAGAAAGGAAGCCTGTGAAATGGAGTGTTGTTTTTATCTTCTAAAGATTAATGGCTTGGAATTATTTTCTTTTTCTCAGATATTGAACTGAATTTTTAATTCTAATTGTTCTAATTTCTAATTTTTTTAAATTTAAAAATTTGCATTTTCAACTGTGAATGCTTTCAAGTGTTGGAAAAGAAATGTTTCTGGAATATGGCATAAAAAAACCATACAACTATTTTGGCAGGTAGAGATGTCATTTTGTTATTTTTATTTATTTTAAGTTTTGTATTTTTTCCATTACCATTTAACCCCTTTATACCTTGTCCCCTGCAATGACCATGCTGTGGTTCATGTCCATGAATCCATTTTCCTTTCTCACTTGGGAGATAATCGTTTTAAATACAAAATGGGCCACATAGTCATGAGTAGTGTGGATCAGCACACTCGCTCTCAGTCACCTCGAGAGCAGCCACTAATTACTGCTCAGGACAAACATGCTGTTTCCTTAGACTACAGAACCACAATAGCTTGGTTTACTTGAAAAATCTTTGCTTTCAGCAAGGAGATAAAAATAAGCTGTAACTTTTTCCTCCTTGGCAATAAAACAAATAGCTGAGAAATGAAGGGGTTAGACAAGTGTCATTAATTATGTTATTAATAAGCCCTAGAGTAGAGTTAACTGGATTCAGCCACACACACAAAAAGAATAGAATGTGATAACACAAAATTTGTGTGTACTGACATATCCACTTTTCTTTTGCTTATATGTCAGTTATGATAAAGAAAATATATGAGCAAGGGGAGAAAAATATCTTTGATACAGTTGATGTCTGACCAACTTGAAAAAAGTATTAGAAATGGGACAAAGAAAATGAGGATGTATGAGCAGTCCTTAGGGGTTATTGCTAGCATCTTTGACTCCATGATTAGACTTTAATTCATTTGATCCTAAAAATAACCCCATAAAATCAGTATGATTATCATCTACATTTTGTATATGAGAATGTGATGTTCAGAGAGGTAAGAAATTGAATTAAGCTCATTTAGTTAGCACATATGACCCAAGTCCAAATTTTCTGATTGCAAATCTCATGTATTTTTCAACACATTATGCAACAGCTCCTAATTTCAAGCAACTGGGGTGAAACCATCCTCCGTAACCTCCTAAAAGGACAACACTGCTTCCCATGACTCTGGATCTTCTATGACCTGAAATTTCATTATCCTTTTTGCCTTTAGAGGGTTGTAATGCTTGGCCTATTGTTTTGGCATCAGAGAAGATTATTTTATTGATTTGAGCTTAAACATGGACCTACTTTTAAAGATTTAGGAGTTTAATAATTTATGTGGGAAAACAAGGAGTGGGGAAGATCTTTGGAATGAACTTACTATATACACCGTAGAGGAACCAGATTAAGTGCAATTGGCTAGCTCATTGACATACACATGTATACTATATGAAATACTGATAATATGTAGGTAAAATTGCAGTGTGATTCTTAAATACTGAAGAGAAGAATTTGCCACCTCAAAATGTGTTTCTTTGGCATAAAGATTATTTTAGGCTGATTATCTTAAAGAAATAGCAAACATAAGAAAAGCTTGAAATACTTGAGTAGAAGTTACCCTTTTGTATGAAATATTTTAAGGGAAATATCCATTTGTAAGGGTCTCTTTCTCTAGAAACTCTTACCATTGGAGAAGGCAGAGATTTAAATCTACATAGTAACTATACCCTCATTTACTGTGCTTTCCCTAAAAACATCCTATAATAGGCCTCCTTAACCCGCTCAGCCTGACACACATCCTTTGTCTTGAGCTGAAGATGTTATTTAAGTTAGTGGTCCAGGCCATTCTGGGCAGTAGTTCTGTTTCCCTGAATATTTCCCATGTATGTAAGAGGTACATGCGTTATTAAACTTCTGTTGTTTTTTCTCCTGTTAATGTCTTTTATTGGGGGAGGGTGTCAGCCAAGTATCTAGAAGGGTACATGAAAAATTATTTTTCCTCTATAATACTATCTCATTATTTGTAGATAAGGCAAAATCCTAGTCTCTGAATGAGGTAATTTCTTGGTTTCAATCCAGCCAGTCTACAACTCTTCTGGCTTTTTAGCCTATATTAGCTTGGATATTTTTCTGTATTAGCATCATGGTCTCTTCTTACCAAGAAGTCCTGGACACATCTGGGATAATGTGATCTACTGTTGCTTTTATAATTTTAGGCAGGAAAAGGATTTCATTCCTTGAGCTGAAGACTTTTGTCTATTACCTGGAACCTTGACTAGACCTGGGATATCTGTAGCCCTCAGTGAAAAGGGTTGCCCCATAACTTACTGTCCAGAAGGATCCCTTTGAGGGGATACTATTACTAATCACACCAGGGCAATAGGTAGAAACTGACACTCTCTTAGTCACACTGGGACATGGGATCCTCCTATTAATAAAGGACCACTAAATGATTTAATGGCTATGATGCCCTCATTCCCTGTCAATGTTCTACCTGAGACCAAAGTTTGGGAAATCTAACCAAGTCCTGCCTGGGGCTGGAGCATGGGTGGCTCATCTAGCAACTTATCATTTTAAACACTTTGCGATTTCTTACAGGTAGGTGAAAAATGGCAAAATCAAAGTATTATGGCCGCCAACTTTATACAGTTACCTAAAAGGGGAATTCTAGTAATTACGTCAAGCAGAAATTTAAAAGGTCATATTTTAAAACGCTTTCCATCACTGGAATCTGTGTAGAGATTTTTCCTTGACTTTGAAGCAACAGCTGATCATATTTTTTTTATAAAATACATCACAGGATCTGTGCTCCAGATAAGCTCTTGCATCTTTGTGAGAGATGATTTTTCATAGCTCAGATATTCTTTTGTGCTATGTATAATCAAGTGATAAAAGGCAAAAGGTCAATAATGAATGTGAAGCTGCATCCTCCGGGTCTATTCAGATAGGAAAATCTTTAGACTAGACATCCACAATGCTCTCCTATTGCCTCTGATTGGAAGCTGTGATGAAATTGTATTTTTATGCAAATAAAAAGACATTATCTTTGGAAAAGATATGTAATGAATCCCTTCTGGGGTTCCAGGAAACATGCTTAATTCAAATGCATTTTGGGTGCTATAAATGATACTAATGTGAGAGGAGATAGACTTCGGGAGAGCAGCTTTTAAATGACCAACTTGCGGTAAATCACCCCCACCCCTCTGCACATCATTTGCAAAATAGTAACTTTTCTAAATTTCCATATCCATTTGAAAATTTAACACTTCTTTAAAGCAAAAGCTTCACCAGAGATAAATATACCATCTTCATGTGGAACAAACTGTTGATTTTTTTTTATAGTGCTTGTGTCTTTTAAAATGGTTTGACCTTTAGGTAGCTTTCTACTCTTTTACATTCCTGTTGTGTTAACAGCCTCAGCCTATATATGAGTAGGGATATTCTTGGCTAATAAATCCAAATTTGTAAAGCCTTAGATGTATCTCTTTTTTAAATCAGAATTCAAATGGGAGGTTGACTGTTAAACAATTTTATATGTGATATCACGATCAAGTTATTAAGGACGGGCATACTGAACTGTGCTTTGAGGGGAGGCTGATTCCTTACTAATGTAAATTGAGAACTGACCCAAAACTGCTCTTGTATATAAAAATGCTTGAGCATCAGAGACTACTGTATTATTAAATATATAATTTAAATCATTTTCTTGAAGCATTTTAGTGATGTGCCAGAAATACCAATTGCAAGTATCTAAATTCAATTCTATAATTAAGACTGTGGATGTTTGCATTTAATACCCAATATACTGGAAAAATGGAAAAGACGTAGAAGAAATGGGACTTACGTTAAAAGGTAGGAAAATTAGAAAATATCACATTATTTCAAGGAAGAAAAATTGAGCATTTAAAATAATTGAATTTAGTACTAGTTGGCCTGGGGAGGTAGGAAAGAGCTGGAACTCATGTTAGGAAATATTCTTATAGTGGACTAGATTGACCTTGGTGAGTGAGTGTGCTAAGGTGAAACATCAGTCATGATTCCAGAGTTTCAGTTTGGATGACTGAGAGGGGATGGCTCTGGGAAAGGATATTGGAAAAGAGGAGGCGAAAGTGGGTGTTGGGTGGTAAGGTTTGCATAGTGATGAAAGTCAAATGACATTGTTCTGTAAGGTGTATTTTAGAGTGTGATTTTAAGGTAGAGATTTAAGGAAACAGAGGGTATTGTAGGGATAAAAGATATTCCAAATGCAAAGGCCCCCTAGGAAAGACAAAGTGTGGGAATGAGCAAACACAGAAAGAACAATATGGATGCTTTGAAATATATTTATCTCACACAGAAATTATATATAATAACTGGCTCTTTTTGGTCCTGCTCAGTTGTGATAAGGAAGAAAAATTTTTTCTTTTTTCCTATAATGGCATCTTAATCCATTTGGGCTGCTGTGCCAAAATGTCATAGACTGGGTCGTCTCAACACACAGCACTTCTTTCTCACAGTTCTGGGGGCTGGGAGGTTTAAGATCAAGGTGCTGGTAGATTTGGTGTCTTGGTGAGAGCCCACTTCCTAACTTGTAGAGAGCTGTCTTTTTGCTGTATCCTCACAGGGTAGAGAGGAGACACCTAGCTAGCTCCCCCACCTCTACTTACAAAGGCACTGATCCCATTCCTGAGAGCTTCAATCTCATGACCTAATTACTTCTGAAGGCCCGTCTCCTAATACTTTCCCAGGGATTAGGGCTTCAACAAACATAAATTCTGAGGGTACGCAAAGGTGAAAACATTCAGTCCATTGCAGATATGTACTTTATAGGCATAAATATAAGGAGGTAAACATAGGAACAATTATAATAATAGTTAATACTTATTAAGAACTTACTAACTCCTGAGCATTTTGATAACTAGGGTGTCTCATTTCATTTGACCTTCAAAATAGAAAGAGACTTAATTAAGCCCTTTGTTCAGATGAGGAAAATGAAACTTAGGGAGTTTAAGAAGCTTGCCCAGAGTCACACAGCTAGTACCTGGGAGAGCTGGGATTCAAATCCAGGAAGCCTGACTTTAACGCCATTAATAGAATAACATCTTCATTATTGTGTTCTTTAAAATAATTGTTTCAAGGAATACAAATTTATATTTGTGCTAATTTAGTTAGTTCTATTTACGTACCATTCATGTATCATTTATATACACAAGTAAACTTATTTCACAAAGTGGCAAAAATCCACCCTTAGCAAATTAAAATAATATATTCTGAAAGAGATGCCTATAATACAAACAATCTTTATTTATAATTTGATTATAATTATCTGGAAAAGGAAAAGATCATCTCTAAATTTAGTAGTATGCTAGTTTTTTTTGGCTAGTGTTTTTCATTGAATTATTTATAGATCTTGGTTTATTCTATCATGTAGTAGATAAGAAAGAGAACCTGATATAAGTGTTTTTATATTTTTGTATATATTTATATACAATGCACACACACAACAGAGAAATTAGATACTGGAGATTAATAGCAAATGTAAATCAAGTATGATTGGTTTGGCTTTCACATACTTTCTGAGTTAAACAGAAAATTGAGTGCTATTTCTCTTTTTTAATCAGCTCTCATAGTGGAAGTTCTATAAATGGGTTGAAAATCTAATAGATTATATTTGTACTCTTGTGTGTTAGTCTTTTGAGAAATAATAGGTCAACGGCAAAGACAGTACAATGTCACCCAGGGTTGTGGTGACCATCAGAGATGAGGCCCAGCCAGAAGCTCTGCAGAAGTAAAGTACTGAAAACCCCAGGATTATAGAGCCTGGATTATAAATTATACCCATTTAATCTTTTCCCCAGGATTCTCTAAAGCTGCTTATGTGAACAGCTGATAACTCATGACTCCTTGTTTATGACAACTATTATATTAAGGGCAGAGTGACTCCAAATTTAATCTACGGACATTTCTGTAAAAAAAATAACCTTGCCATCTTTCTTCAGGAATGTTCTCATATATCCTCTGGTTGTCTTGAGTCTAAACCCTTAACTTCATCAGCCTCTTTTGTCTTGTGACAGGCTACACAGACATAGACACACACAATTATTTATTTAGTCTCAAATGTATTTTTGTTTTATGCAGGATCATCAGAGAAAAGCATGCTATACTTTTCTCTATGATTTTCACTATGATTTTAGGATTGGAGATTTGTGTGCCATCATGAGAGAGAATATGAAAATGTAATTTGGAGAATATTTTTTATGCCTTCTTTTAAAAAAAGTACCATTGAAATACAAAAAAACTTTCAGCATAATTTTTTTTATCTCCAGGAACTCTGGATATGATGTCGGCCAAGACTGATTATAGCCCTGCCTCTCGCTGTGTAAACTGAAGAAAAGTAACTTTTGTTCTGTAAACATACCACTATTTACCACACTTATCATTATTTTAGTGAGCTTTGTTGAGCAGGGTTAGAATGAAACCATATCACATTGATGTACCACATCCAGGTACCAACTCCACACAGTGACAATCCACTTTATGAATGTCAAGTGTGGTATTATTATTGAGGAACATTTTGCACAGTGAAATTCTTGTATTCTAACCTTCTCATATATATTAGCAAAGTGTATCCATGTTAAGCAGCAATATCCTTTGGTCAGGTGGGCAGTCAATGTGATGCCTATGTATTTGGCCTAAATGCAAATTCAGCTTACCAAGACAATTTTAGCTTTCTTGTAAATGTAAAATTAGTGAGGAGATGTGCTTTTTGAAGAATCTTACAACTTTAAGTGCTTAAAGTTGCTGAATATTCAGATTCTTCCAATATACCTATCTTCCTACTGCTTTTTTTAGAATGTCAAATATTATTTTATACAAGGGCTCGCCAAAGCCAGATGAAACTTACATTAGCTAATGATAGGCTACACTGTTACAACAAAGAGAATAGGAATGAGTAGTTTATTTCTGTCTCATGTAATAGTCCAGAGCTAAGTGGTCCAGGACTGGAGGTATGGCTGTGTCATCCCAACGTTAAGATTTTAGTGGTGGCCCCTTTAGTGGCATTTTCCAGCCAGTGGGAAGGAGGGGAAAGGAGTCCAGGCAGGAAGACTTGAGGAAATGACTGGAAGTTATGTCTAACACTTCCACTTATATTCCATTGATTTTCATTTAGTCACACTACCATACTTCATTGAAAGAGAGATTACAAAATATAGGCTAAAGATATATAACCATGTGCACAGCTGAAATTCTAGAGTATCTATCACTTTAAGAAAAAAGGGCTGACAGATGATTTCACCATGGTTTCCCTCTCATGTGACCCATGTATTTCTGGCTGCCATGAATCCATGTCACCACATGTAACAATGTTGACTATCTTATCCTGCATAGAACACACACCCCTTCTGTAAGAGAGATAACAAGCCTCATCCAGTTACTATGCCCAGATCAAGTCCAGGATCTCTGAGTAATGCCTGTCCCCATCATCAGTCTTGCCATAGCTCTTTGAGGCTAAACAATGAATAAAATAAAAAGCAAGGTATCTTCTTGCCCTGTCCCCATACCTGATATATTGGGTTGGCCAAAGAGTCTGTCTGTTTTTTTTCCATAAAATAAAAGACATATTTTTCATTTTCACCAATAACTTTATCGATTTGGACATTTCAAGTATGTTTGCTATTTCCCACATGGTATAATGGTGATTGTTCCAATAAGTGTCTTGATTTGTTTTTTATCAAGTTCAATGGGCCTACCTGACCATGGAGCCTCATTCAGTGAGACATCTCCAGCATGAAACTTTGAAAACCACTTTTGACATGTTTGATCAGTCACAGTACCTTCTTCACACACTGAACAAATCTTTTTCTGCATTTCAGTTGCATTTTTACCTTTTTTGAAAAAATAAAGCATAATATGCTGAAATGTTGCCTCTTTTCTTCCATCATCAATATAAAAATGGCTATACAATGTTGGCTCTTTAAAAAATGCATGTAGAGCAACAATAGGATAATAAAACTTCCATGTTGAAGAGGGAGTGTGGGAACATCCAGCAATATAGGTTGAGAACAGTTTATCAAATTCTGTCGGATGGAATTTTTAAAATAATGTTTTGTTTTTAATGCTGTTACAGTTGTCCCAATTTTTTCACCCTTTACTTCCTTCCACCCTACCAACTCCCCACACCACTGTCCATTTCCATGAGGACTTTCTGCCCTGGATGGGAGGTGAGTTCCTTCATGGTTCCATATTGCTGCCTCTACTCCTACAGTCACTTCCTTGGCCATTGGATTTGCCTTCTAGGATGTTCTTCTGTTGTCTTCTTTGGTCAAATTCAAGAAAAGTTTCAGACAGTGTGCTCTTCTTGGCATTGCATATGCTGTTTTTGTTATACAAATCTACTCTCAGTGCTAATTTGTATATCCCTTAGTGTTACAGGTTATACTTCAGAGCCCCCCAAATATGGTGGCATAAATAAGACAGAAGTATATTTTTCTCACATAATAGTTTAAAGGAGAGTGGTTTAGGGTTAGTAGGGTATCTCTACCATTGTCAACATCTATGGCTTCCAAAGTTGTGTTAGTTGTTGCCACATCCTGCTTAGTGCAAAGGGTTGGGAGCAGACCACATCTAGGACAAATGTTTGTAAGAAGACCATCTGGAAGTCACACACAGTACTTCATTAACATCTAATTGGCCCATATTCAGCTGAATATGTAGTTAGGAAGTCATGTGCCCAGCAACAGTCCTGGGGTTTCTGTTACTAAAAATAAGAATAATTACTAGAGAACAGTAGTCAGTTTCTACCACTCTTATTTTTTCCCAGTAGATTAATTCTTCAAACTAAGAAGAGAAAAATGGCAGAAAAAATCTGTGGAAAACACAAAAGCTAATCAACCAACCAAACAATCAAACAAAACTTCAAACCTTAATATTTCCTTTCCAAGAATTTTGGGACTTGGTTTTTCCAATAACTTAAATTCTTAACTATAGTTCTTTCTATACACACAGTAGCCAAAAGATCACAGAATCCTTCAGACTATAACTTTTTGGGGGATGAATCATCAGTAGTCTTGGCATTTCTGTGAAGACATTGTTCCGTCACAAAAGACTTGTTCTACCAGAAGTTTATGATCAGAGTGGTTCTGTAATATCTACAGAAAAACAAAACCAAAATATATATATAAAATAAGGAATTGGCTAACACAATTATAGGAGCTAAGAAGTCTTAAAATCTTCACGTGGCAAGCTGGAGACTCAACTCAAGATGGCTGACAGTGTAGTTTCAGTATGAGTGTGAAGACCTGAGAATCAGGAGGGACAATGTTTCAGTTGAATCTGAAGGCAGAAAAAAGCTGATTTTTAGCTTAACGGCCAGGCAGCTGGAATTATGTCTACTAAATACATAAACATAGTCACCACTTGACAATGAGCAGTAGTATGAACTTCATATTTATATAATGCTATATAATTTTAGAGTGATTTTAATCCAGTATATCATTGGAGAAAGTAAGAAAGTAACTAGTTCAACCACATGTTTGTGTTAGGCACATTCATTACCTTAATTTCTGTTACATTACTAAACTTTGCTTTTCTGATTGTGTATTGACATTTGTTTTTATTTTTAGACATGTGAACTCTTATCTATAGTAAGAAGGATTTTAACACTGGAAATTTAGATACTTTCTAAATGGGAATATCCCTAAATATAAAGCCAATTTAAAAGTATTCTAAAACCCAGCTCTATCTTTAAGGAGATCTATGGCTACACGTAGAATTGTGTCTTCTTCCTAACTTCTTATTAGAAAATAACTATGTATTTCAGGTAAGTTGCATATGTAATATAGAGAATTCCTCTATAAAATTTACCCAGGCTCTTACCCAAGTTTTATCAGCTTTCTACATTTATTCTATCATTCTCTCTCATGCTGTTTCTATGTACTCAGATGTACATATACACACATATATTTTATCCTTTTTTCAGGAAAAGTACACTTCATACAAGATTCTTGTTTATATCCTAGTAGTCCAGTGTATGTCTACTAAAAATGAAGATTTTTTTTATGAAACCATTAATAGTTACCAAATTCAGGAAATTTAATACAAAATGCACCTAATTTTCCATTCATATTCCAATTCTGTCACTTGTTCTAATAATGTCCTTCCCAGATTTTTTCCACTCCAATATTAAATCCAATCTAAGATTAGACATCACATTCAGTCTTCTTTCATCTAGGACAGTTCCTTAAATGTTTTTTTGTCTTTTATGACATTGATATATTTGAAGAATGCAGTTGTTAATTTATAGAATGTTTTTTAATTTGTGTTTGTTTCATCATGACTAGAGGAGGTTATACCTTCTTTTTAAAAATTATTTTATTTTTGTTCAAGTACAGTTGTCTGCATTTACCCCCCCACTAGTCCCCACTCACCCCAGCCATCCCCACCTCTCTCCCCCTTGGTTTTATCCACGTGTCCTTTATAGTTGTTCCTGAAAACTCTTCTTCCCTTTTCCCTCATTATCCCCTCTCAGTTTCTCTGTTTACTGTCAGATTCTTAATTTCAATGTTTCTGGTTATATTTTGCTTGTTTGTTTGTTTTGTTGCTTAGGTTCCACTATAGGTAAGATCTTATGGTATTTGTCTTTCACCCCCTGGATTTTTTCACTTAGCATTATGCTCTCCAGTCCCATCCATGCTGTTGCAAAGGAGCTGCTTCTTTCTTTCTGCTGTGTAGTATTCTATGTACCACAGTTTTTGATCCATTCATTTACTGATGGGTACTTCGGTTGCTTCCAGCACTTGGCTGTTGTAAAATGTGCTGCTTTGAACATTGGGGTGTATAGGTTTGTATGGATTAGTGTTTCAGGATTCTTAGGATATAATCCTGGCAGTGAAATTGCAGGGTCAAAAGGCAATTCCATTTTTAGTTTTCTGAGGAAATTCCATAGTGTTTTCCCCAGTGGCTGCACCAATCTACATTCCCACCAACAGGGAACTAGGGTTCCCTCTTCTTCATGACCTCACCATCACCTGTTGTTTGTTGCTTTGTTTATGATGGCCATTCTCACCAGTATGAAGTGGTATCTCATTGTGGGGTTTTTTTTTTTATTGATTATGCCATTACATTTGCTCTATTCCCCCCTCCCTTCCCCTCCACCCTGCATACCCCTCCCCCACCATTTCCCCCTTTAGTTCATGAACATGTGTCTCAAATTCTTTAGATTCTGTATTTCCCCTACTATTCTTACCCTCCCCCCTATCTATTTTCTATCTACTGTCTATACTACTTATTTTCTGTACCTTCTCCCCCCTTCCCCTCCTCCCACTCCCCTGTTGCTAACCCTCCCTGTGATCTTCATTTCTATGGTTCTGCTCCTGATCTAGCTATCCTCTTAGTTTGCTTTTGTTTTAGGTGTGGTTCTTAATAACTGTGAGTTTGCTGTCCTTTCACTGTTCATCTTTTTTATCTTCTTTTTCTTAGGTAAGTCCCTTTAACATTTCATATAGTAAGGGCTTGGTGATGATGAACTCCTTGAATTTGACCTTATCTGAGAAGCACTTTATCTGTCCTTCCATTCTAAATGAAAGTTTTGCTGGGTAGAGCAATCTTGGTTGTAGATCTTTGGTTTTCATGACTTGGAATACCTCTGTCCAGCCCCTTCTTGCCTGTAAGGTCTCTTTTGAGAAATCAGCTGACAGTCTGATGGGAACTCCTTTGTAGGTGACTGTCCCCTTAGCTCTTGCTGCTTCTAGGATTCTCTCCTTCATTTTAATCTTGGCTAATGTAATTATGATGTGCCTTGGTGTGTTCCTTCTTGGGTCCAACTTCCTCGGGACTCTCCGAGCTTCCTGGATCTCTCGGAAGTCTATTTCCTTTGCCATCTTGGGGAAATTCTCCTTTATTATTTGTTCAAATAATTTTTCAACTGGTGGTTGTGCCTTTCCCCCTTCTGGTACCCCTATAATTCGGATATTGGAACGTTTAAAGATGTCCTGGAGTTTCCCAAGCCTCTCCTCATTTTTCTGAATTCTTATTTCTTCATTCCTTTCTGCTTGATCATCTTTTTCTTCTGTCTGGTGCTCTCCCTTGATTTGAGTCCCAATTTTCTTTCCATCACTATTGGTATCTTTTGTATCACCATTCATTTCAATTAATTTAGCTTCCATATGTTTCTCTAATTTGTGACTAAAATCCACCAGTTCTGTAAGGATCTTTATAACCAGTGTTTTGAACTGTGCATCTGAAAGACTGGCTATTTCTTCATCACTTAGGTCTATCGGTTCTGGGGCTCTGAGTTGTTCTAGAGCCATTTTTGGTTTATTCGTGCTGTTAAGTGAGCGGAGCGAAGCCTTAGTTGTTTACCAGAACGACCCAGGTCGCTGGTTTGTGACGCTGTGTGTGGGGGCGGGGTCAGAGAGGGAGCGATGGCGTTCCTCTCCGCTAGCCCAGCGCATCCAGTCACTCAAACGCCTTGGGCTTGCTTATCTGATCCTAATTTTGCGAGCCTGCTGCACCGCGCGGGTTTCCCTTCTCACTGGTTTCTCCGCACGTAAATGCGCGCAACTGAGCGACCCACCGCGCCTATTCCCTGTGCGCTCCCGCAGCCAGCTCGCTGGCGATCAGCCCTCGGTTGCCTGCGCGCCCCGCACACCGCCCCGGGAATTTTTTCTTGCTAACCTGCTCTGCTTCTGGCCTCGCTCCTCCTACCGGTCCAGCCGAGTATCTAGTTGTCCTTTGGACTCCGTATTGTCGATTTTCCGTGTGGCTTGGTTGTGACTGCTGTTAAAAATAGTTGTTCTTAGATTTGGTTGTGCACAGAGGCGAGGTGGACCCTCCACCTACTTCTCCATCTTAGCGGAAGTCTCTCTCATTGTGGTTTTAATTTGCATCTCTCTGATGGGTAGTGATGTCAAGTATCTTTTCATATGTCTCTGGGCCCTCTGTATGTCCTCCTTGGAGAAGTGTCTGTTCAGGTCTTTTGCCCATTTTTTAATTGGGTTGTTTGTCTTCCCGATGTGGAGTCATGTGAGTTCTTTATATATTTTGGAAATCAAATTCTTGTCTGAGGTATCATTGGCAAATATGTTTTTCTATACATTTGGTTCTCTTTTCATTTTAATGCTGTTTTCCTTATCCATGCAGAAGCTTTTTACTTTGGGGAAGTCTCATTTATTTATTCTTTCCTTTGTATCCCTTGCTCTAGGGGACATATTGGTGAAAGTATTGCTGCATGGAATATCTGAGATTTTCTGCCTATGTTTTCCTCTAGGACTTCTATGGTGTCATGACTTATACTTAAGTCTTTTGCCCACCTTAAATTTATTTTTGTGTATGGTGTATACACACCATATTTTTGTGTATACACCATACACAAAAATAAATTCTGCATGTAGCTGTCCATGTCTCTCAACACTATTTGTTGAAGAGGCTATTTTTACTTCACTTTATACTTCTGCCCCCTTGGTCAAATATTAATTAACCATAGACTTGGGTTTGGTTCTATTCTATTGGTTCATAGACTTTCTGGGTTTTCTGTTCTGTTCCATTAGTTTATGTATCTGTTCTTATGACAGTACCAGGCTGTTTTGATTATAGTGGCCTCATAATACAGTTTGATATCAGGTATTGTGATCCCTCCTACTTTGTTCTTCTTTCTCAAAATTGCTGAAGCTATTTGAGGTCATTTATAGTTTCATATAACTTTCTGAAATGTTTGTTCTATATCTGTGAAATAGGTCATTGGTATTTTAATAGGGATTGCATTGAATCTATAAATTGCTTTGGGTAGTATGGACATTTTGATGATGTTAATTCTTCCAATCCATGAGCATGGTGCATGCTTCCATTTGTTTATGTCTTCCTTAATTTCTTTCTTCAGTGTTGTGTAGTTTTCTGAGTACAGGTCTTTTACCTCCTTGGTTAGGTTTACTACTAGGTACTTTATTTTTCTTGTTGCTATATCAAATTAGATTTTTTTCCTGATTTTTGTTTTTGATATTTCACTGTTAGTGTACAAAAGTGCCTTTGATTTCTGCATATCGACTTTGTATCCCACTGTTTTGCTAAATTCACTTATTAGATTGAGTAGTTTTTTGTTGAAGTGTATAGGATTTTCTATTTACACCATTATGTTATCTGCAAGCAATGACAATTTTGCTTCCTCCCTTATAATTTAGATGCCTTTTATTTCTTTTTCTTGTCTGATCGCTATGGCTAGGACTTCCAATACTATGTTGAATTGGATTGGTGAAAGCAGACATTCTTGTCTTGTTCCTGATTTTAGTGGGAAAGCTTTTAGTTTTTTCCCATTGAGTATGATGTTGGCTGTAGGTCTCTCATATATGGCCTTTATTATGTTGAGGAATGCTCCCTCTATTTCCACTTTGCTGAGTGTTTTATTATAAATGGGTGCTGTACCTTATCAAATACTTTTTTCCTTGTCTGTTGACATGATTATGTGTTTTTGTCTTTGCTTTTGTTTATGTGATGTATTAAATTTACTGATTTGTGAATATTGTACCATCCTTGCCTCCCTAGGATGAATCCCACTTGATCATGGTGTACAATCTTTTTAATATGTTGCTGGATGCAGTTTGCCAATATTTTATTGAAAATTTTAGCATCTATGTTCATCAGTGATATTGGCCTGAAGTTTTCTTTCTTTGTTATGTCTTTATCTTCTTTTGGGATTAGGTTATACCTTCTTACCCAGAACACTATGACAATGTTGATGTGTCCTTCTCAGAACATCATATTTGGAGGCACATAGTATTGTTTCTGTTCCTCATAGGAGGATGTTAATTTGATTACCAGGACAAAGTTTTGTCTGGCTTCTTCATTGCACAGTTATTTATTTTCCTTACCATGTTTTCCCTTACCACCGTTTCTGTTATCTGTGGTCAACCACAGTCTGAAAATATTAAATGGAAAACTTCAGAAAAAAATCTATAAGTTTTAAATTGTGCACCATTCTGAGTAGCATGATGAAATCTTGCTTTATCCCACCCAAAATGTCAGTTATCCCTTTGCCCAGTGTGTCCACATTGTACGTGATACCCACTTATTGGTCACTTAGTTGCCTTCTCGATTATCAAGTTAACTGTTGATGTATCACAGTGCTTGTGTCCATTACCTTTATTTTACCCTTATTGGCCCAAAGCACAAGAATAGTGATGCTAACACTTTGGGTACACCAAAGAGAAGCTCTAAAGTGCTTCTTATAAGTGAAAAAGTGTGGACAGTATAATGATATATTTTGAGAGAAGGAGAGGCCACATTCACATAACTTTTATTATAGCTCATTGTTACAAAATCATGCTATTTTACTATTAGTTGTTATCTCTTACTGTGCCTAATGCATAGATTAAATTTTATTAAAGTTTTGTATATATAGGAAAAAATATTACATAGAGGGTTTGGTACTCTCCACATTTTCAGGCACCCACTAGGGATCTTGGCATGTATCCTGCCATGGATGAAGGAGCACTATTGTACCCCAGTAAATGAACTGGTAAGCTGCTATTAATTTTTACATGCCAGGGGAGGAAAAACTTGTAATATCTTAGTTGCTTTTTATTAGTAATTCAACACTTAGAGATTCACTGGAAATATTAAAGCATCATCTGGAATAGCACTGTTAGCCATCCACACCCGATAGAAATGGCAGCTGTGCACTCAGTTCCTGAGACTCACACTGGATTTGCAGCCTCAGAAGCATGCTCCCTTCTTGGTTAACAAGTGTGCAATTGAAAGGCTCTGTGACAGCTTCTATCTCAATACTGATTTAAAATATCAAGTGCTCTTTAGTAGAATCTTTTTAAATGTGCTGTTGAGAATTTTCTTGGACTGAATTCAGGGAAGAGAGTAAAAAGGGGAAAGCAAAGGGAGTTATTTTGACCACCATTAATTCAGCCAACCAACTTGCCCTCTAAATCTTGGAAATATTGGGCATCTATGAGGACTTTTATTTGAACAAAGTGTTAATTATACTTAAAAATTGACTTAAGGAATTCTTTTATTAAGGGATACAGATAACACATTTTGTTTCACTGGTCTGTTATCTCTTTCTATAACAATATAACAGTACAATCTATAAAAAAAAGCAAGCATGTCTTTAAAATGCTAGTTGCCATGCTTAATTTTATGATAAATATTTATGTATTTTTAAAGAAGGCCACAACAATGTATTTTATAAACTTTTGACGCTTTGATCAAAAACTTCATATGTAAAAGAAATTTTAGTAAACAAATATGTTTTACCTATTTTTTCTGGGTTTGAGATTACCAAGAAACAAAGAAAATGACTTAATATCACAAATTAACTACCATTTTTTCCTAAGTGAATAAATCAACAATTCTTTGCAATATCTTAACTCTTCTTGAACACAGATTGTGTGTTAAATATGTGATGAAAGACTTTAATTATAGCCTCCAAAGCTTGCATACTTGGAAACATAAGTGTTTTATACACAGACTTGAACTTGTTTTGATATGATGAAATTTCATCAAAAAATTGCTGTTCAGATTATGATCTAAGCACATTTCTAAGGATTTGTTAAATCCTTGAGTGACACACTGGATAACACAGTGCAAATTGACTGCAATTTCTCATATCTAATGATGGTTAATAGTTCAGAAAACAAGCTCAGAATTCACACTCTCATAATGGGAATGTGGCATTGTCATATCACTTAGATATAAATATGATTTGTAGTTATAATGACTAAGTGTATGTAATTAACAAAACAACTTAGAGTGATATGAGAAGGAAATGCTGTAAAAATGTACGAGTCTTAAAATCAGAAAATGTGATACCAGTTTATTTTTGTCAGCAACATAATACATATACCTCTGCTTCTAGAAGAAATATCTTTTGAAAAACCAATACAATGTACACAGTGAAAATATAGTGGATGGATTTCTGTGGCAGTTAAACTCATGTCCTTGAGGTATAATTTATATTAGAATATTTCAAAAAGATGCAGTGAGGTACTAAAAATTGTGTTTAGCTTCAGATTCTGCATATTAATCATTGTTCCTACTTTTTGTGCCTAATTTTTACACATTATCTTTAAACCCATTACGAATATAAGTGAAGAGAATAGGAAAAAGAAAGATAAATTCAGGATAACCCTAAAGTATGACACTCCAGATTTGACCCAAAGCTAATAAAGCCACATGTCACTTCTTCCTTCAAGGAAAACAGGGATATCAAATGATAAAAAGCTTGTTTTGGCAGTAATTTTATACTTTAGTTATCTAATGTTGATTGTTATTGAACTTTAGTTGGCTCCCTTGACTTCCACATAATTTTTCCTTGCTATTAATTTGTATGAATATAATGCTTTTGACTTCTAACTATAATTTATGTACCTGTGTTTCTAATATGTCCCTTTAGAATAAAACTTTAAGAGTCAGAAGATGTGTTTTACTCATTCTAATTTCTTAGAAAATCCCATAGAAGATAGTTAATGCACATTTAATGAATCTTTGTTTCATTTTATTTCCTACTGAAACCAAAATCTTTCCATTTTTGTTCTAAAATGCAAGTTGTGAACCTCTTCAAGAGGACTTTGTTTTCCAAAATATGTACATGTTGGTACTATTTAAATACATTAACAGGCTAGATATCTTTTAGTAGTAGTAACCTTCCACTTGAAGATCATTTAGAATAATATCTACTACAGAAAATATTTTATCATTTTTACCATCTCAGAACTCTCTCATTTCTTAGAGGAGAGTTCTTTTAGATTTTGGTAATATAATGGGCCATTTATTGTCCTTATATCTGGGACTAGTTTCCTCTTGAGGAGAGAACTATTTTTTTTTTAAGAACATGGTTCCTAGAAGGGGGAAAGGCACAACCACCAGTTGAAAAATTATTTGAACAAATAATAAAGGAGAATTTCCCCAAGATGGCAAAGGAAATAGACTTCCGAGAAATCCAGGAAGCTCAGAGAGTCCCAAAGAAGTTGGACTCAAGAAGGAACACACCAAGGCACATCATAATTACATTAGCCAAGATTAAAATGAAGGAGAGAATCCTAGAAGCAGCAAGAGCTAAGGGGACAGTCACCTACAAAGGAGTTCCCATCAGACTGTCAGCTGATTTCTCAAAAGAGACCTTACAGGCAAGAAGGGGCTGGACAGAGGTATTCCAAGTCATGAAAACCAAAGATCTACAACCAAGATTGCTCTACCCAGCAAAACTTTCATTTAGAATGGAAGGACAGATAAAGTGCTTCTCAGATAAGGTCAAATTCAAGGAGTTCATCATCACCAAGCCCTTACTATATGAAATGTTAAAGGGACTTACCTAAGAAAAAGAAGATAAAAAAGATGAACAGTGAAAGGACAGCAAACTCACAGTTATTAAGAACCACACCTAAAACAAAAGCAAACTAAGAGGATAGGTAGATCGGGAGCAGAACCATAGAAATGAAGATCACAGGGAGGGTTAGCAACAGGGGAGTGGGAGGAGGGGAAGGGGGGAGAAGGTACAGAAAATAAGTAGTATAGACAGTAGATAGAAAATAGATAGGGGGGAGGGTAAGAATAGTAGGGGAAATACAGAATCTAAAGAATTTGAGACACATGTTCATGAACTAAAGGGGGAAATGGTGGGGGAGGGGTATGCAGGGTGGAGGGGAAGGGAGGGGGGAATAGAGCAAATGTAATGGCATAATCAATAAAAAAAAAAAAAAGAACATGGTTCCTTAAGAAGTTTGGGGCAGAAAGTGACACTCTGAAGTCATGAGTGTCAGCAGGAGACCATGCCAATGTGCCAAGTGATGGGGAATAATCAATTTCTGGTTCCAAATGGCAGAATCAAACAGTATGACATTGGCATACAGATATATAGATTTATAGAATAGAACAGAGAGCCCAGGAAAAAAACCCCATACATATGGCCAATAATTGTGGACAATGACACCAAGAATACATAATGTAGAGAAAGGATAATGTCCTCAATAAATGATGTTGGGAAAACTGGATGGCCACATGTAAAAGAATAAATTTTGGGCCCCTGTCTTACACCACACACAAAATTCAACTCAAAATGGATTAATGACTTGAAAGTAAGTCCTGACACTCTAAAACTTCTAGAAAAAAATAGAGTTAAGCTCCTTGACATTGGTCTCACAATGATTTTTTTATTTGACACCCCCCCAAAAAAAGGACAAGTCGGACTACATCAAACTAAAAGTCTTCTGCATAGCAAATGAAATCAATGACAAAATGTAAAGGTAACCTATGGAATGAAAGAAAATATTTAAAAATCACATATTTGATAAGGGATTATTGTCCCAAATATATTAGAATTGCATATAACTCAATAGCAAAAAAGCCAACTAACCCAATTAAAAATGAGCTAATGACCTGAATAGACATTTTCCAAAAGAAGATATATGAACAGGTAACAGGCACATGAAAAGGTACCCAATGTCACTAATCATCAAAAAAAATGCAAATCCAAACCACAGTAAGATATCAAATCATACTTGTCAGGATGTCTATTATCAGAAAGACAAAAGATAGCACATGCTGATGAGGGTGTGGGGAATTGTGAATCACTGTGCACTGTTGGTGGGATTGGAAACTGGTATGGCTATTATGGAAAAGAGTATGTGGTTTCTGAAGAAATTAAAAATAGAACTCCCATATGATCCAGCAATCCTATTTCAGGATCTATATCTAAAGGGAATAAACATAGGATATTGAAGAGAAATCTTCACTCTCTTATTTGTTGCAGCATTATTTGTAAGGGACAAGATATGGAGATAACTTAAGTGTTCATCAATAGATAAATAACATGAAGAAGATGTGGTGTATGTGTATACAATGAAATATTATTCCGCTATGAGAAAGAAGGAAATGCTGGCATTTGAAATAACATGGATGGAACTTGATAAAACTTGCTCAATGAAATAAGTCAGACACAGAAAAACAAATACTCCATAGTGCATGTGGAATTTAAAAAAAAATGAAGTCAGAGAAACAAGAGTAGAATGGTGATTGCCAGGGCCCAGGACATGGGAGAAATGGAGAGAGCTGGTAAAAGGACACAAAGTTTTCCTTGTAAGATGAGTAAGTTCTGAGGATCTAATACATGGTGTGGCAACCATGGTGGATATCACTGTGTTGCATAATTGAAATTTGCTGAAGAGTAGATCTCAAGTATTCTCCCCCCCCACCTCACCCCAAAAGGTTCACTATTATGATGGGACAGTTATGTTAATTAATTGGAATGTAGAAAACCTTTCATAATGAATGCCTATATCAACTTACCATACTGTATACTTTAAATATATTACAATTTTATTTGTCAATTATACCTTAATAAAACAGGTGGAAAAAACTTAAAAAAAAATTAGAAGCAAAGGTTTACCGTGTCGGCTACCCTACTCTCTGATTAGTCTAGGCTCTTTGTTCTGTGTTGAGGGCATTTGGTCAGGGAAGAAAAACATTCTTGTATCTTTTAGATAATCACTGATGAAGCAAATTTAGATCACATAATGTGTTGAAACCCAAATAATTAAATTCAGCTTCATAAAGCCCCAATTATTGTAATTTTCTCCCAGGTTGTGATATGACTCTCAATTTTTGTTTCCGAAGTTGCAATAATTGTTTTAATCTTCTTTTGTAAAATTCTGTGGTATTTGGAGAAAAACTTGGGAAGACTGTTGTGGAGATTAGGAATTCCAAATTTTGTGTTCACAGAGTTGCATGAGTCTATTTAAATAAAATTTGTGCATGTTTGACTGGGTATATAGATATAGACAAAAGGGAAAATATCACTCAAATGGTAGATACCCAAATGTAAACTGTTGTTTCTCTGGGTATAAACGTATGGATGAGTGATTTTTCCTTCCCTATTTATTATATTGTATTTCCTGGAAGCTGGGAATTTAGCATAGGTCTGCTAAAACCTAGATATGATTGCTTAAAGCCTCCCATTCCATATAATGTGGTTTTCCAAAGATGCCTCAGAGGTTTTATATTCTTGTGCTGATGTTTGACTGTATACTCATATTTCCTCAGAATTTATTTAATCAGGGATTGAATCAGCCCTCTGCTTGCTGCCTCTGTGCTATTGTCTGGAAACCCAAATATGAACCTTGAGTCCTTACCCAAATTCCTTTAAAAGCTACTCTTACAGGACAGATACATGTTGTAGACTGTGCTGACAACCTGGGAGAGGGATATGCGCACATTAATTGTGCTGCAATGCAATTTCAAATTATATTAGAAATTTTGTGTTTCTCCATCCTCTGTAACCCAAGATTTTTCATCAGTGGCCTCTGCTGTCATAGATTCCTGTCTCACACCATCTTGTCTGCTTCTCTCTTTGATGCTTTCCTTCTCTTCTCTCCACCTCTCGTCCCTGCACAGGTAACACTAAACTCTTCTTCTTGGTTTTTGTAAAGCACTTTACTTTTTCTCAGCTCCTAGATCTACTGAGTTCTTGCTATTTAATCACAAAATCTATTTGGATGTTCAGAACAAAAGAACCCTTTTGAAAAAAAGACCCACCAGAAATTGAGTCCAAAACTGCACCTCTCCCCAGTATATGTCCTTTAATAAGAAGAGTAATGATGAAGAAAGTTTTATTACTTTATTTTAGGCTCTTTTCTTCCTCCAAAAGTTGGTTGATTTACTATGAGAAGGCAAAATCTTATTTGTTCTCCACTTTTACTTTTAGTTTGCATTAAACAAACTGAGGACAATAGTTTTTTTTTTTTTTTTAAGAAATGTAGTACATGTGGAGACAGCTTGGGTGAGGGCATGTTGGTCAGAAAGCTTTGATGGCCTTACCTGGAAGGGCGACATTAGTTTTGGGTTCAAAATGTAGAAGATTCATGGGCAAAGAAAATTTATGCTTTTTCTTTTGTTCTTATAGTTGAAATTTTAGGCATTTTTACAAGGCTGAACTTCTTTTAGAATTAATGAAGCAATTCATGGCTTTCTGCCAGGTGTGGACACACACATCGTAACTTTACAAGTACAAACATATTTCAACCTGTTCTTGCTGTTTAATCACTCTGGATGTACCACCTGGAGCAGGCTCAGAGATGGATTAGGTGGATAAGAGCACAAGCACTGCTTATCCAAATTTATTTAAAAATCTGTTTGGTTGTTGGTGAGATTTCTGCTACAAGCTGACCTTGATTTGAGATGGTAGCTGTGATTTTTGTTTCCAAAAGCTATTCTGATGTAACTTGCTATCCACAGAATAAATTCTATTCAGAATTTATGTGATAGATAGTTATATACTTTTGCTCACTACTGTTGGGCATTGGGGAACTCTGGACCTAAGCATGTGGGATTTGATATTCTTTCTGGACCATCACTGTTACACCCTCTAACATGCATGTTCCCACTTATTACTCAGAAATAACTGATAGAATTCTGAAACTCATTACTTTTATATTTCCATAGAATCATATTTTCCATACTTTGATGGTAGACTGTTATTAAAAAATCAGGTTTCTGAGCCCTATTCTACACCTACTGAGTTCAACTCAACAGGGGGAAAGACCTGTTGCCCTGTAAAAGAGATTTAATTTTCATATCCACCCAGAGTTCCCAAGGAGCAAGAGGTCTAACAAAGTCTAGACTTTACAAAAATTGCTCAGATATGGCCATTTCTTCACCCAAACCTGCCTTACTTATCTACATTTCTCTCCCTATCATGATGTGAGGTAGAGATAGGGGGAGGGCCCAGGTAAGGACAGGTAGGGTCTCACTTGCTTAGTACAATTGCGATCTGGTGTGGAAGTCCTCTTGGTGCGACAAGTATTCAAATTCTGGCTCTTTTTCTTTTTGAGAAACACAAGGCAGAGGTCTGCATTTTGCTTTGAGTGTTTGACATAAGTTCTGGGGGAAAGGGAGGCTCAGATTGCTGCAGCTCAGAAAACCACTGGTTTGGGGTGAACAGTTAAATCTCTCCTAAAAAGCCCTCCCATACTCCTGTAGCTTGAGTTTGGAAGCTACACAGAATTTAACATTCTTTATCTTCAGATTTGGACTTCAGCAACAGCTGGGAAGCTGCAGCAAATTTCTACCTAACACTGTGTTTACAGAGCTGCTCTTCCCTTCCTGGTTTGAGTCACATTTATATGTAGAGATGGTACCAAACTTTTAAAATCATTTTCAGAACCTGTTGAGGTGAACACAATTTTAAAATTTGAGTAATTATTGACGATAGGTCAAAGTTTTAACAGCTTCTACTTTGAGCCACATTTGTGATCTCTACTCTTCAATTCATGACATTATGCAAATATTGATTTTCCTACTTTGTATGTTATTTTTCAAACATGTTAGATTGGTTCCCAAGCATTTTAGTGGTATATTACATCTATATTCAATAAGTGAGATAGGCCCAGTGTTCTTTATTTTTTTAACTATGTTTTTATGTTTAATATCATGATTATGCTAATTTCATAAACATCGATTAGCTGTATGTATTCTGTCCTATGAAAAAGTGCCTGAAGCCCTGGCATTTTCTGTCCTAATTCTCTTTATGAATATAGTGTTTCACGGTAGGATTTTGAGACAAATGGGGTGAGAAGGTCAGTCTGGCTGAGGTGGGGTCAGGATAGGCTGTTTAAGAGGTGATCTTGTCGACCTTGGTAATCTGAATATTCCACACTTTTTAGTCCACACTCTCTCTGATGTGCCTTTATTTTGGCAACTACAAGTCACTTGGAGGGGATCATGAAGAAGTAGGCACTCCTTTTGGATGAAAACAAAGTGTACATTTTCTATCACAGGAAGAAGGATGAAAGAGCTCAAACTTTCTTTTGACACATGGCGTTGAAATAGTTTGAAAGATCATTTTATCCTTGCCATGTCGCCATGGTAACTTGGACTTCTGTAGCTAATTGTGTGCTTTTCTCCTTTTCCCCAAGTAGAAGGAGTTGTACCCATACTCACCACTTATAACAAGAAAATAAGGCAGTAGGAAATATGGAATGACCATTCTGTATTTATGAAAATTCACATTTAAGAATAATTATTAACTATATGTGGGAGAGGAGCTGTGAATTTGAGAGTCCTCAAAATAAAATAGAACATTTTTTCTTTTACTTGTATTGATGCGTTTGCTCTGCGCAGCAATTGGCTTTCAGTTTAAAAGATGAGAGAAACATCGTAAGCTTTGTTCCTCTTTGAAGGCATCCAGCCAAGAAGTGAAACCATGAAAGTATATTATTTTCAGGAAATTGTGGCAAAAGCAGTGAGAAATCTGTCCTACTAAATGGTAATTGAGTATTCCTGCAGTAAGACATGGGTGCAAATGAGGATGAGACTGTATTTTTGAATTATAAAAAGTTCATGCCATACTTCCAGCGATTCTGTCGTAAATAAGCCCTCTGTTGGTCTGATGTAATTTCGTTTTTTGAAAACTCTTGTAGCGTACAAGTGATGAACGTAAATATTTTATTTTCCCATGAGAATGAAACCCTTTTCTAACTTTGATAAAACGAAAAAAGAAACACAAACGCTTTCTGCAGATAGGTCTGCATGTAGCTGCAGAAAGACTTTATGAAACTATTGTGTCAGTGAGTTGTGATGAGTCACCTTGCAATCACAGTAGCGAGGGTCTATAGCATCCAGTACTCAGCCACTAGGTCATAGCGTAGCTAACATTCATTCTACCTCAAATTGTTATTTGAATGGCTTATATAATTTCTTTTTTAACACAAATGGCCTTTATTTATTTAAGCAATTTAAATATTGAACAAGCCTCAGGTCATCACCTTTGAAATCAGAGAAGAAAGTGATAGCGACACAATCATCATTATACATAGAGCAGATAGAGATTCATGCCTGTGCACAGGCAGGGAGTAGTTATATTTTTTCATATTACAGACTGGACAAGCTAACTATAGTGAGTTGTATATTTCAGGTTGTTTAAGATGAGAACGGTGCAAGAGAGGAGGTAGTTTCTGAATTGGGGAACTGCTATCTCTTGGTAAATATTATTTTCTAATATTTTTAAATTTGTGATCTCTTTATCATCATTAGAGCTTCAGGAGGAAGGATAGAATTGAATTAACTTTTCAAATGAGTGAACCTAAGGCTCAGAAAGCTTAAGTAATTCGCCCAACTTCAGAAAGTTAGGGCATAGTTAAGAGAGGGGTTGAAATGCCAGTATGTTAACCTCTCAGGTGTATTTGTGCCTTTCAGGACTGATAATGTGTAATTGATTCTGGAGAGAATGTTTATGAAAAGAGCATAATGTTCATCTTATTGCATTGGCCAAAAAGCTCATTTATTTTTTCCATACAATGGCTCTACCAGGGCAAAGTTGTCTTTAACTCTATCTGAAACAATTTTGTTAGATTGTATTGTGACAGCTGTCATGTCAGTGTGATTTAAAAAAAAACATCAAAATTGGTGAATTTTTGTTCAGCCATGTTAATATTGAAGGTGGTAGAAAATACGCACCATTTTTGGTATATCATGTTTTATTATTTCAAGAAAGGAAAATTTGCAACTGAAACACAAAAAATTTGTTCAGTGTATGGAGAAAGTGCTGTGACTGATCAAATGTATCAAAAGTGAGTTTGTGAAGTTTTTTGGTACTATTGACATTTTGGCCAAATAATTCTTCTCTCTGGGGCTGCCTGATGCATTGGAAGATGTTTATTTAGTAGCAACCCAGCCTCTACCCACTAGAAGCCAATAGTGGGAGATAGCCGACATACTCAAAATACCCAAATCAATAAAGTTATGGGTGAAAATGAAAAATATGTCTTTTATTTTACAGAAAAGAAGTAAATAGACTTTTTGGCTAACCCAATATTATTTTAAGTCTTGAGCTTTAAGAAGAATACAACTAAGGGCAGTGGAGGCCACGAGGGTGTGTGGCTCAAGGTCTCTGTCACCTTCCCCGCCCCCCTCTGGTTCTTCCCTGAGAGGAGAAACAGTGATCTATGTTGTCATCACTGTTCAGTTCAAAGATTTATCTCCGTTTCTAGAAGAAGGACTTTCAAAGGGGTTAAAGTGTGGCCTACTGGGCATGGTTTACATGCTTTCTAATTTCTTATTTCTAAGCCCTTAAATAGCAGATGGACTAAGAGTGTTTTACTGCTAATTAGTAAACTAGGACTTCGCTTCCCTTTACTTGTCATCATTATGTAAACATCTTTGGGGTCCACCTAGGAAAGAGTGGCTGCGATCTGGGGACTCCCTTCAGTCCTTCGGTCTTGACACCACATAGAGGCACCCCCAAGGTGCTACCTATTTATAATGGAATGAAAGGGGAAATTTTAGCAAAAATGCCAGTGTAATAACCACTGCCCTTAGAGTTGTGGTTGAAATCTCTAAAATGAAAGAATATGAAAGGAGTTCAGATAAGAAGAAAATTATGCTTGGGGATAAAAATTTCCCCTGTACTAATTAGACAATAAAAAGAGAAAAAAGTTAAAAAGCACTGTGTATAAACTTAACTACCTAATTCAGAGGATGCAGGAATTAAAAAGCAGTCTTTGATAAACATAGACTGGAGGCCCCTATTAATAGAGCAACTGTACATAAGGATTTAGGTGGAATCATGTTGGAAGCTGCTATCTCTTAGGAACTCTGTCAAGTGTTAAATTCTAACCACTGCAGTTATGCAGTTTGACTGAATTTTTGACCCAGAAATCTTAGTCTGACTAATTAGGAAATTTTTAAAAAATTGAGTACAAAAACAAAACAAACTAGTAATGTAAATATTTTGTGTTCCGTTCAGAATAATCATTATGTTTTTCATTTAAAAATGTTTGTAAAATGCAAGGAAATATGATATGTAAGTATGTAGAGTGCACAATATTTAATTTATTAGATTTACAAGGATTTGTAAATCACTTCACCTCACTTATCAGGTAGGTGAAGTGTCTACAAAAAATATATAAAATATATAAATCCAGTTTAAAATATTGAAAGGAACTTAACTAAGTTAAGCTTGGGACAGGTTGCTTAGGAGAGTTTAATTTGCTCAACTTCACTTAATGAAATACTAGTCCAAAATAAAGAGCCCAAACTGGCTGGATCTGAATTTCAGCACTAGTCCTTCCTAGCTTTGTGGTCTTGTACAATTTATTTAATCACCTTGTGACTTAGTTTCCTCATTTGTAAAATGCATAAACTGTCTTACCTGCTTCATAGGGTGGTTGGGAGGATTAAAAAAAAACAAGTCAGGGAAAAAAAAATGCTCAGAGCAGAGCCTGGTACATAATGAGCCTTTACATACGCACTTGCTATTGTTAAGAACAAAAAGGTGAGTTCTCACATCCTGCTCACACATAGCTTTTTACTTCCCTCAGGGAAGTCTTCTGTATTTTCCCCCTCAGGCTCACCCACAGCAGAATGAGCCTCTTAGTCCCTACTGGTAAACTCCATTAATCCACTTCCACTTCATAACACGTATAATGATATCTATCTATCAATCAGTATATATAAATAAATAAACAATCTCAAAGCCATTTTGTGGTAGAAAGAGCAGTCTTAAACTCCAAAGTAATTCCAATTTGTGAGCTTCACTTGCTTTTCTTGAACTCCATGCTCGGATATAAATAAGCACAGAATTACTAATTCCCTATTTTCTCCTCAATTCATTTTCTTCACATTCCTCAGCCTGTTTATACATCTCTTTTCTAACACATTTTGCCTAGTCTAAGCCTGATTGATTCACCCTTTTTCATTTTCTTTTTCTTTCCCTCCCTCCCTCCCTTCCTTCCTTCCTTCCTTCCTTCCTTCCTTCCTTCCTTCCTTCCTTCCTTCCTTCCTTCCTTCCTTCCTTCCTTCCTTCCTTCCTTCATTGAAAAGCCTAAAGGCCAGTTTTGGCAACGCAAACCCTTATCAAACAATGGGAAGGATCAGAACCTCACTGGTGAATTTGAAAAGTGCTTAATTTGTTAAATGTCTCAGTATGATTTTACATCTAATTTATTATTAGGAATTGTTGTCATTTTTGTTAAAAAGTGTTGAATAATTTTCTTTTTGGTTAGAGTAGAACCTATCAATTTAATATACTTCATCTGATTAATTTATTGAAAGAAAATAAAATTTTTCAAATAATACATAAACCCAAGTGAAGTATGTTAGTACCTTCAGGTACCCCTTAAGAAATTCTTTTTTTGTAATTGAAGAGCACTAATACTTTTTCAGGTGTACTATTGCCTAGGTTGTTATATTAATTTAACTTACTTCTTATGTCTACAGTGAAGTTAGACATTATTATTCTCATGACATAGCTTTAGGAACTGAACCTCAGGAAGTTTTCGTGATTAGTCAAAGCTCACAAGACTCTAAGTGATAGGGCAGGAGTCTGAACCTTGGTTCAAAAATCTACAGCTTATAGATCTCCATTCTACCACCTCTGGGGATGTGTGCAGGTCCCAAGGAAACTTTGTCGCACCTCGGTAAGCTCTTAGTTCAAAAATATTCTTTGTATATTAATCTACTATCAGTGTGTATTTTACTTATTGGGTTAATTGGAGGGAAGGTGAAGTCTGGAATGAACTATTCAGTTTTTTTCTGCCCTGACTATATCTTATTTCTCATCTTTTCTAAGTAAGATTGAATTTTTTAAATTTCTATATCATAGGATTCTGTGCTTACATAAAGCCGTATAAATTTAGCACATTTAGGAGAGAAGATGGCATCTAGGTAAGAGGGAGCAGATTCCACTTCCCCCTACACATGGGAGAGAAACCTGGCATATCTACAGAGGAACAGAGCAGACAGCCAACAGTACTACAGCATATATGAAAATAGGAGATCAAACATTGTAGCAGACATTGAAAACCTAGATGGAGAGTGCTTCAGGACAATAAGGGCCCAGGGATCAGCGCGGGGACCATGGAGGCTGCAGCTCCAGGCCCAGAGCTGGCTGGGCCAGCCACAGGGCTCTTGGAAGAGAGCTGGGTTGGCACTCCATCCCTGGGTAAGCAGGGTTTGAACAGTACTGGTTGCTTGAAGTCGAAGAGAGGGGAGTAAGGATTGAGTGGCAAACACACGGGTGCTGTGAGTACCCACACTTAGCCCTGGAGACAGTGCGCACCAGAGCCTGTGTGACCAGAGGCGGCCTGGCCTGGTGCAAGGACCCACAACCCTGCGAGAGAGAGCTTTGTGGAACAACCAGGGACCACATTCATGGACCTGGAGAGAGTGTGCATACCTCAGGAGACCCAGAGCCTGTACCAGTAAACCCTGAGTAAGCTCACGCTCCTCAGGAGACATGGAGACTACACCTGTAAACACACCACTGAGCCTGCTGCAGCCAGGAAGAACAGAAAAACCAGTTTGGCCAGTTTGAAACCAGCAAGAGGTTTTGTGTATGTGTGTGTGTGTTTTTGTTTGTTTGATTTTTAAAGTTATTTTTAATTTTTTATCTCTCAATTTCTTTTGCTTCTCCTTCCCTCTTTCTTGTTTTATTCCTTCTTCCTTTCTTTCCAATTTTATCTCTTCTACCTTCCTTAGTCTGCTTTTTTTTTTTTTTACCCACAAATGAGACAAAACCCCCCAGAACTGTGAAAAGACCAGAGTTGGATCCAAAGAGGAGGCATCCCAATAGCTGAGACAGAGAGACAAATTTCACTTTGCTATTACAGAGAAACTGCAAGATATTGCATATTTATATTATTATTTTTACATCACTCTTACATCTTTTATTTGAATAATATTTTTGTATTCATCTTCTTTCTGTTTAGTCTTCTATGCTTGGCTGGTTATATTGTATCATTTGACAGGATTCCCCCATTCTCTCATTCATAGTGTATTGCTAATTTACTGTCCTTCACTTCACCTGTGTTCCATTAGCACACTATTGAAGGTGCTATACTCCCTATTCTTGGTATCTAGATCTCATAGATTCTGTCATATCATTGTTGCTCTAATATTATTGTAAATAATAGCTGTTCCATACTATTGTAAATACTACACAACACCCCTCCTGTATCTTAGCCCACTTCACGGTTTCCTGAACTCTATTACTGTAGTGGTTAACTCTATTCTCTCACACACTATACCTATTTACTATCCTTTACTCTCACCTTACCTCAGAATCTGACCTCCCACAAGCACACTGCTTTCTAGATCCAACTCATAATACTTCCCTCCTCAACAAGAGTTTTATCTTCTCTCCATCCTTTCTAAAAAGTGGCTAGTTGGGTAGAATATCATGGTTAACACTATACATAGCCAAAGGATCTCCTATCTCTTCTTTACCAGCTGCTACTGTAAATAGCATAGAATACTCTCCTGCTGTCTTAAACCACTTTTCATTACCCTACCAACTGATCACAAAAAAGAGTAGGTGGAAGCTACAAACACCAGGATACCCAGTGGAGACTGCACCATTGAATCTCACAGGTATTCTACCACAGAAGCTTGTACCATAAACCCAGGGAGTCAGAACACATCACTTTAAGAAGCTGAGGCTAACAAGAAGAGTCTCACAAACAATGGGAAGAAAAAAAATCCCCAAACAAAAGAAAAGAAGGAAACCTTAGAAAGAATGCTAAATGAAATTGAGGCAACTCAACTATCAGATACTGAGTTCAAAGCAGTGGTTATCAGGAAGCTCCATGAGCTCACAGTGAATTACCAGAAACTACAGGGAAACTACAATGAACTCTCTGCAAACTATATTAAAATTAAAAAAGAAATAGAAACTATCAACAAGGGTCAAGAGAAAATGAAGAATACAGTATCTGAACTGAAGAACACAGTAGAAGGAATCACAAGCAGGATAGATAAAGCAAAAGACTGAATGAGCAAGCTGGAGGGCAAAGTAGGAAAAAACACCCAGAAAGAGCAAGAAAAGAAAGAGAGGCTCAGAAAGAATGAAGAGGGATTAAGAGAAATGCAAGACAATATGAAATATAATAATATTCAAATAATAGGGATACCAGAAGGAGAAAAGAAAAGGGATAGAAAACTTATTTGAAAAAGTAATGATGGAAAACTTTCCTAATTCGATGGTAGAAAAAGTAACACAAATCTAGGAAACAAAGAGTCCTGACCAAGAGGAACCCAAAGAGACCCACTTCAAGACACATCATAATCAAAATGGCAAAATTCCAAGACAAAGAGAAAATCCTAAATGCAGGAAGGGAGAAACAGGAAGTAACATACAAGGGAGCCCCAATAAGGTTGGCTGCTGACTTCTCAGTGGAAACACTCCAAGCAAGAAGAGAATGACAAGAAATACTCCAAGTAATGAGAACCAAAGGCCTGCAACCAAGGCTAATTTACCCAGCAAGGCTGTCAATCAAGATAGAAGGTCAAATGAGCTTTCCAAACAAAAGAAGTAAGTGTAAAAGAATACACCTCCAACAAACCAGCTTTGCAAGACATGCTAAAGGGACTGCTTTAAGAAAAGAAAAGAAAAGAAAAGAAAAGAAAAGAAAAGAAAAGAAAAGAAAAGAAAAGAAGAAAAGAGAGAAAGGAACACAGGTATGAAAATGACAATGAATAAGTACCACTCAGTAATAACCTTAAATGTAAAAGGATTAAATGCTCCAATCAAAAGACATAGAATAGCTGAATGGATAAGAAAGCAAGACCCACACATATGCTGCGTATAAGAGACCCATCTCAGGACAGAAGACCTACACAGACTGAAAATAAAGGGCTGAAAACAAGTTTTCCAAACAAACATATGGGGAAAAAAAGCCGGGGTATCAATACTCATATAAGACAAAATATACTTCAAAAAAAGGGCTGTAAACAGAGACCCAGAAGGTCACTTCATAAAATCAAGGGAAGAACCCACCAAGAAGACATAAACATTTTAAATATATATGCACCCAATGTAGGAACACTCAAATACATAAAGAAAATCTTAGAGGACTTCAAGAAAGATATTGACAGCAGCAAAATTATAGTAGGGTATTTTAACATCCCACTGTCAAAAATGGACAGATCTTCCAAACAAAATATCAACAAAGATACTGTGGCATTGAACAAAGCCCTAGATGAAATGGACTTAACTGATGTGTATAGAGCCCTTCGTCCCAAAGAAGTTAAATACACATTTTTTTTAGATGCACATGCAACACTGTCAAAGATAGACCACATGATAGGACACAAAACAAGCCTCAACAAATTCAAGAAAATTGTAATCATCTCAAGCATTTTCCCCAATGATAAGGTATTGAAACTAGAAACCAACCCCAAGGGAAAAAACCCAAACACTCAATATCATGCAGATTGAATAGCATGCTATTAAACAATGAATGAGTCAAGAATGAAATTAGAGAAGAAATCAAAGAGTTTCTGGAAACAAATGAAAATTAACTGACAACAACTGAAAATTTATGGGACACAGGGAGGGGAGTCCTGAGAGGGAAGTTCATAGCCCTACAGGCCTACCTAAAAAAGATAGAAACATTTCGAACAAACAACCTAACCCTATGCCTACAAGAACTTGAGGAACAGCAATAAAGACAGCCCAGAGCTAGTAGAAGGAAGGAAATAACCAAAATCAGAGCAGAATTAAATGACATAGAGACTAAAATCCAATTCTAAGGATCAATGAATCCAAGAGCTGTTTTTTTGAAATGATACACAAAATCGACAAGCCTTTAAGCTGGCTCATCAAGAAAAGAAGAGAGAGGACCCAAATAAACACATTCAGAAGTGAAAGAGGAGAGATTACAATGGACATCACAGAAATACAAAGGATTGTAAGAAATTACTATGAAGAGCTGTATGCCAAGAAATTTGAAAACCTACGTAAAATGGATAAATTTCTAGAAAAATATAGTCTCCCAAAACTCAATGAAGAAGCAGCAGAAAGCCCGAACAGACCAATAACAGCAGAAGAAATTTAAGCAGTAATCAAAAAACTTTTGACACACAAAAGACCTGGACTGCACAGTTTCACAGCAGAACTCTACAAAGCATTTAAGGAAGAACTAACACCTATCCTTCCACAGAATGATGGAAGACTCACAAACTTTATTTATTTATTTATTTATTTATTTATTTATTTATAGAGAGGAAGGGAAGGAGAGAAGGAGAGAAACATCAATGTATGGTTGCCTCTCGTGCATCCCCTGCTGGGAACTGGCCTACAGGGAACCGGCCTGCAACCCAGGCATGTGCCCTGACTGGGAATTGAACCGTGATCGTGTGGGTCGAAGGCCCATGCTCAATCCACTGAGCTACACCAGCCAGGGCCACAAACTCTTTTTATGAAGCCAACATCATCCTAATCCCAAAACCACACAACAAAGACAGAAACACAGAGATAAAGACACAACAAAGAAAGAAAACTTCAGGTCAATATCACTGATGAACATAGATGCTAAAATGCTCAACAAAATATTGCTAAACTGCATCCAATAATACATTAAAAAGATCATACACCATGACCAAGTGGGGTTCATCCCAGGGATGCAAGGATGGTTCAACATTTGCAAATCAGTAAATGTAATACACCACATAGACAAAAGCAAAGACAAATAACACATGATCATATCAATAGATGTAGAAAAGGCATTTTATAAGGTACAGCACCCATTTATAATGAAAACACTCAGCAAAGTAAGAATAGAGGGAGCATTCCTCAACATAATAAAGGCCATATATGAGAGACCTACAGTCAATATTATGCTCAAAGGACAAAAACTAAAATCTTTTCCACTAAGATCAGGAACAAGACAAGGATGTCCACTTTCACCACTTCTATTCAATATAGTATTGGAAGTCCTAGCCACAGCAATCAGACAAGAAAAGAAAATAAAAGCCGTCCAAATCAGAAAGGAGGAAACAAAACTGTCATTGTTTGCAGATGACATGATACTGTACATGGAAAAATCCTATAGACTTGGCCCCAAAACTGCTTCACCTAGTAAATGAATTCAGCAAAACAGCAGGATACAAAGTCAATATCCAGAAATCAAAGGCATTTTTGTATACCCACACTGAAACAGCAGAAGCAGACATCAAGAAAAAAATTCCATTTGATATAGCAAGAAGAAAAATAAAATTCCTAGGAATAAACCTAATCAAAGAGATCAAAGACCTGTATGCACACAAGTACACAATACTGAAGGAAGAAATCAAAGAAGACACAAACAAATGGAAGCATATACTGTGTTCATGGATCAGAAGAATTAACATCATCGAAATGTCTATACTACTCAAAGCAATTTACAGATTCAATGCAATACTTATTAAAGTACCAATGGCATATTTCACAGACATAGAACAAGCACTTCAACAATTCATATGGAACCATAAATAACCCTGAATAGCAGTTGCAATTTTGAGATAGAAGAACAAAGTCGGAGGGATCACAATACCTGATACCAAACTGTAATACAAGGCCACTGTAATCAAAACAGCCTGGTACTGGCATAAAAACAGACACATGGACCAGTGGAACAACAGAGAGCCCAGAAATAAACCCAAGTCTCTATGGTCAATTAATATTTGACAAAGGGGTAAAATGGAGTAAAGATAGCCTCTTCAACAAATGGTGTTGGGAGAATTGGACAGCTACATGCAAAAAATGACACTCGAGCACCAAGTTACATTATACACAAAAATAAATTCAAGATGGATAAAAGACTTAACTATAAGCTGTAACACCATTAAAATCCTAGAGGAGAACATAGGCAGGAAAATCTCAGATATTTTATACAGCAACATTTTTTACTAATATGTCACCTAGAACAAGAGACCTCAAGGAAAGAATAAACAAATGGGATCTCATCAAAATAAAAAGCTTCTGCATGGCTAAAGAAAACAGTATTAAAATAAAAAGAGAACCAACTGTATGGGAAAACATCATTGCCAATGACACCTCAGACAAGAGTTTAATCTCCAAAATATATGAAGAATTTACACAGCTCCACTCTAAGAAGACAAGCAACCCAATTAAAAAATGGGCAATGGACTTGAACAGACACTTCTCCAAGGAGGACATACAGAGGATCCAGAGACACATGAAAAGATGCTCAATATTGCTAGCTATCAGAGAGATGCAAATTAAAACCACAATGAGATACCACTTTACACCAATCAGAATGGCCATCATAAACTAAGCAACAACAAATGTTGGAGAGGTTGTGGAGAAAAGAGGATCCTAGTGCACTATTGGTGGGATTACAGACTGGTACAACCACTATGAAAAACAGTATGGAATTTTCTCAGAAAACTAAAAATGGATCTGCCTTTTGACCTCAATTTCACTGCTAGGAGTATACCATAAGAACCCTGAAACACCAATCCAAAAGAACTTATGCACCCCAATGTGCATAAATTTATAATAGCAGCACAATTTATAATAGCCAAGTGTTGGAAGCAACCTAGGTGCCCATCAGTGAATGAATTAATAAAAAAACAATGGTACATTTACACAGTGTAATTCTATGCAGCAGAAAGAAAGAAGGAGCTCCTACCCTTTGTGATAGCATGGATGGAACTGGAAAGCATTATGCTACGTGAAATAAGGCAGGTGATGAAAGACAAATACCATATGATCTCACCTTTAACAGGAACATAAACAACAAAACAATCAAACAAGAAAAATATAACCAAAGACACTGAAATAGAGAGCAGGCTGACAGTGTTCAGAGGAGCGAGGGGATGAAATTTCATGGGAAAAAAGGAAGGGTTTACAGGAACTAGTATAAAGGACCCATAGATAAAAACTAGGGGGGGTATAAATGGGAGGGAGGTGAGAAGGGCTGGGTGGGTGGACTGGAATGGGAGTAAAAGACAGAAAACTGTACTTGAAGAATACTAAAATAAAAAAATTAAGAAAATGTTAAAAAACAAATTTAGCACATTTATTTTTTAAAAAAATTCACATTAACAAAATGTGTCACCACTAATTTCATAGTAATCGCCCCATCCAAATAGATAAAATCATATAATGAAGTCACTTTAAATAGTTGAATCAGGTCAGTGCATTTTGTTGGTTAAACCCTTTTCTTTTTTCTTTTTTGGTTTTTATTTTATTTTATTATTTATTTATTTAAAATTTAGTTGTTCAGATATGTTGTTTCCATTTTACCCCTCACCCCAGCCATCCTTACTCCCCACCCTTGATCCTACCCCTCTTTGGTTTTGTCCATGTGTGCTTTGTAAGTGTTCCTGAAAACCCTCCCCCCTTGTCTCTCTGTTATCCCCTGTTTTTTTTTTGTTTGTTTGTTTTGTTTTTTTTTAAAGACAGTGGATTTCTTCATAGGAAACTCCTGTTGGCAGGCGTACTTTTGAGTACTGTCCATTGATTTATCAGATTTTCTATAAGGGAAAGTGTCCAAACCCCAAATAAGCATTTCTTCTTGGGGTAGTACTTTCTTTTGGAATCCCTCTGGGATCAAGGGTGGAAGTGAGCACATTTATTTCTAAATAGGTTTTGGGGTATGCACATTACAGAAAACTCGTGTTTAGTGAAATGCTAGTAAATATTGAAAACTTCTTGATTATAAGAATAGGCCCAGGAATATTACTATGTACATTTAATGGAAACATTATTTTTGCTTACAAGAGCACACTTATAAAGATATTTTAGGTATGCTCTCATGTCAAAGAGCGAAAGCTTGATGAATGGCAAAAAGAGCACTGTCTTACTTTTTGTTTATAATGTTAAATATTATTAATTCACAATGAATAAAACTATTCTAAAAAATCTTTTCATTTCGCAACTAAAGTTTATAACATTCTATTGAGACAAGATTTAAGTATAAGAAAATCTAATTGACCCCCAAACTAAAACAAGCTAATTTGATCCAGAGGCTGAGCACAATACAGGCAATGATCGAAATGTATTGTAGCATGATTAAGTATTGAGAGTTCTCTTCCTCTTCTGAGGGGGACAGCAGTAGAAGGACTTGCTCAGAAATGAGGCATGGGAGGGGGCGGGGGATGGGAGATACTCTTAATTGGAAGTCTCACTGTATGGTTTTAGTGACAGACTGGACTTGAGTGGTGTACAGAGGAGCAGGTGTAATAAAACATAATTCTTAAAAATGGAATGAGAAAGAAAGGTATACTCAAACATCAATAAAGTTTATTATGGAAAATAATTTTTTAACAAATTAAGCAGTATGCAGACAGTGATGAGAAATTAGAAAAATTAAGCTTACATAAACTCATTAAGGAGAATTATATATTTTGAAATTTGAGACCTGATATCTTAAAATAATTTTATTGACTTCCAGGAAACATTTATTTGAAACATTAGATTTTATAAACTTTTCTGTTTTGCTTTCCAAGCTCTTATTAGTAACATATAAACTATGCCACTGAAACTGATTGGATGGGTTTATTGCTTAATGAGAGGAGAAGAATGTATTATAGCATTAAATTTCATGCTATTGAGCAATGTAATCTTTAGTTATCTTGAAAGGAGAAATGTTGAAGGTATTTCCAAAACTAGGGATTATAGGTATCTTTGGAAATATAATCTGACCTCCCTATTATAGAAAATAATTTTAATATTCTAAGTAAAATAAACTGAGAGGTGATTCTATATTTCTACATACTCTATTATCCCAGGTGAATTCTTAAAGTTTAAAGGCAGCTATCTTCAGGGACTTTTGATACAAAGAACCCAGAGAAATACAGTTACTGATTTAGATGACCTTGTCAAGCAATTTGGGGTTTTGATTCCCAACAGGATTCATTTCCCATAAATCTTAAAGAATCCGCAAGGGTGAAATGTCAAGTTCTTTCAGTCAATATGACCTCTCTGTATGGCTTGTCTGATATAAAAGTGGGTAAATCTGAAAGGTTTACAAAAAGAATGAATGGTAATGAGAAACTTACTAGATTTGAGAGAAAGTGTTAAGAATGATTTTTTCTTAATTCTAATTTCTAATTTGCATAGTTGGATGATTGTTGGTAACATTTGCAGTTGTGAAAGGCACTGTAATGATAAAGGGGGTGTGGACTGGGTATGAGAAAAAGCACAAATTCAGTTTCTACATGCTGGATTTTTAGTGCCTGTTAGTCATTGGAATAGAGCTGTTAAATGTTCCCTAATCCTATACATGCTGTGGTGGTCATTGGAAATAAAGTACAAGCCCTACCTTCAGGAAGCTTGCTCATATGACATTATTTTTAAAAGATTGGCAGCACTTTTAGTAACATGTAAAATATAATTTACAATAGACCTTGTAAATGAAACTGTATCCTCTAAACCTGATAGAGTATGGTATTGAAAGACACTATTTTTTTTAACTTCTGTTGTTTTTCTTTTACTCATCAATTGGCCTGACACTTTGATCAGTGCAAAAACAACAGTTGAAGAGTTATCTTTATTTGTGATGCTTTAAATTGAGAAAAAATGAGATTTGGCTTTTTAGGGCATGAGTTATTTGATGGTGAACAACTATTTCATATGACAAATACAGGTAAGCTCCAACAATATTGTTTTTATGGGAGTAAAAACCAGAAAACTGTAATTGAACAATAATTAAATAAATTAAAAAAATATTGTTTTCAATTGCTGTTGGCAGGGAGTTATGCAAATAGGAGAAAGGATCATTGTGATACAAGTTTATAATAATTGATATACTTCACTTAACTTACTATTATTACTAAATACAATGAGTATTATGCATACTTCCTAAGAATTTACTATTTAGATAGAATTAAAAAATTGTTAAGGTATCATGTTTTAAACATATTTTCTCCGGAAATATTGTTATTTTGGAGGTGATTCAAAACCATGGAGTGCAGGAGATACCAAATTATTCATTTTGGAAAATAAAGAAGAATATTAAGTAAAAAATTACATTTGTGTATATATATGTGCATATATATGTATATATGAGGTGATATTTTAATTGAATCTTCTCAGTGACACCTGGGTGAGGAAAGTAGTCCAAATTTTAAGTTCTTTTTTTTCAGATTAAGACCCTGTGGCTCAGAGTTACCTTCTGTAACTCTAAAGATAGAATCACGATGAATGAGTCATCTCTACACATTCAGTTCAGTTTTGCTCCTCTATTCCAAATGGAGAATCTATAGTGTAGAGAAAATTATTTAAGAAAGAAATATAATAATAGATTTTGACAAACTTACTAGAACAGTAATACATTGGGTTAATTACATCTTCCACTCGGAATTTACAAACCCCCAAACTTGTAAAGTGAAATTGCTATAATTGTGGCACACCAATAAAATTGGATGAAGTCATTTAATAGTTGTAGTGGTCCCTTAAGCTTAGAAAGAAATATATGTACAAAGGTTGTGAGTCTGAATATTACCATGAATTGTATTATACATATGATTAGAGAGGAGTGACATCCACAAGATTTTGGAGTAGAGAACCCTAGACCCTCCTTTCTCCAATAAACACACTGACTCAGCAACAATTCATGGACAAATTACCTTTTTGAGAAATCCAGAAACTGATTGAAAGGCTCCTACACTCTAGGTAGAAGCTAGATCAAATGCAAATCAGCCAGTACAGGGTTTTGGGATACCCTCTTACCAGAATTCCTGTCCCTGGCACAGCACCACACAATCAGCTCCCCAGTTTCTCCCACTGGAGGAAAAGAGTTGGTTCACATGTTCAGCACCTCAACTTTTCTGAGGTTCCCAGACAACTGGCTTCTGTCTTCTTCATCTTGGCATACAACCAAAACAGTGCTTATTTACAACATTGAATGCATATATAAGGAAAAAAAGACCTAAAATAAATAATCATGGCTTCTACCTTAGAATACTAGAAAAAGAACAAAATAAATCCAAGAGGTGAAGGAGAAGAAAAATTAGAGCAGAAATCGATAAAAATGAAAACAGAAAATCAATAGAGAAAGTTAATAAAATAAAGTGTTTCTTTGATAATATCAATAAAATTGGTAAATCTTTAGCTGGGATAACTGAGAAAAAGAGAGAAGACACACAATACTAATATCAGAAGAGGGGCAACACTACAGATTAAATGAACATTGAATGGATAATAAAAGAATATTATGAACAACTCTGTGCCCACATATTTGATAACCTGAATAAAATGCATTAATTTCTTGAAAGACACAATTTTCCAAAACTCACACAAGAACAGACAATCTGAATACACCTATATCTATAAAAGAAATTGAATCAATAATTAATAACTTTCCAAATAAGAAAGCACCAGGCCCAGATGCATTGGCTGTTGAATTATATCAACATGAAAAGAAAGTATACCAATTGTCTAAAATCTCTTGCAGAGAATTGAAGCAAAAGGAATACTTTTTAACTCATTATATGAGGCTAGGATTATGAAAACCAGACAAAGACATTACAATAAAATAAAACTACAAACAAATATCTTTCATTAACCTAGATGCAAAATCCTCAACAAAATTTTAGCAAATTGAGTTCAACAATGTATAAAAACAATTATATACCATTATCAAGTATAATAGGATTTACTCAGGAGCAAAGCTGGTTCATTGAAAATCAATTAATGTAGTCCACGAACAGGGTAAAATTTTTTTAAAATCACATTATCATACCTATAGATGCAGAAAAAGCACTTGACAGAATCTAAAATGCATTTGTGACAAAAACTCTAAATAAAATATGAATAGAGAGGAATTTCCTGAACTTGATAAAGAATAACTACAGAAAACCTACCACCAACATCATACCTAACAGTAAGAAACTTGACTTGATGCTTTTCCACTATGATCAGGTACAAAGCAAGGATATTCCTTCTTATCACTTCTTTTGACATCATACTGGAAATTCTGATTAATGCAATAAGATAAGAAAAGGAAATAAAAAAGTATATTAACTATAAAGGAAGATATAAAACTGTCTTTTTTCATAGCTGGCATGATTTTCTATGTAGACAATCTGAAAGAATTGAAAAAAAAACCTCCTGGAAATAATAAACAATAATAGCAATGTCAGTGGATACAGAATCAATATAGAAAATTCAATTGCTTTCCTAAATACCGGCAATGAACAAGTCAAATTTGAAATTAAAAATATAATAGTATTTGTATTATTATCTGCCAAAATGAAATACTTAGTATAAATCATAAATCTAACACAATATGTATAAGACATATATGAGGAAAGCTACAAAACCTAATAATCAAAAAAAAAAACTAAATAAATAAAGAGCTATTTTATGTTCATGGATAGGAAGACTAAATATTATCAAGATGTCAGTTCTTTCCAACCTGATTATTAGATTCAATGCAATGCTAATCAAAATCTTGGGTAATTATTTTATAGATATAAATAAACTGATTATAAAGTTTATATTACGAAGCGAAAGACTCAGAATAGCTAATAATATTGAAGAAGAACAAGGTTGGAGGGCTGATGATATTTGACTCTAAGATTTACTATAAAACTACATAATCAAGATAATGTGATATTGGCAAAAGAATAGACAAATATATCTATGGAATATAATAGCCCAGAAATAGACCCACATATAGTCATCTGATCTCTGACAAATGAGGAAAGGCAATACAGTGTAGTGAAGATAATATTTTCAACAAATCATTCTGAAATAACTGAATATTTACATGCAAAAAAGCAAAGCTAGACACAGACCTTATTACACCCTTCAAAAAAAGGAACTCAGAATGGATCCCAGACCTAAGTGTAAAATGCATAACTAAAAATGTCCTAGGAGATCACATGTGAAAAAAACTAGATGACTTTGTGTATGACAATGACTTTTTAGATACAAAACAAAAGGCATGATTCATGCATAATATAATTGAGAGGTTGGACTTCATTTAAATTGAAAAGGACAATGTCAAGGATAATGTCTACTCTGTCAAGGACAATGTCAAGAAAAGGAGGAGAAAAAACACAGACTGGGAGAAAATAGTTATGAGAGACACTCTGATAGAGAAAAATTTTCTGAAATTTACAAAGAATTAAAACCAAGCAATAAGAAAAAAAAACAGCTCAAAAATTCACCAAAGGCCTTAACAGACACCTCACTGAAGAACATCACATATGGCAAATAATCATAGGAAAAGATGCTCCACATCATACCCCAAGGGAACTGCAAATTAAAATAACAATAAGATACTACTACCTACATATAAGAATGGCTAAAATCTGGAACACTAGCAACAAGTGTTGGCAAAGATAAGTACCAATGGAACTCTTCATTCACTGCTGGTGGGAATGCAAAATAATACAGCAATGTTGGAAGACAAATTTTCTACAAAACTAAACATAATCTTATATAATCAGGAATAGTTGCTTCTTGGTATATAGGCAAAGGAGTTGACAACTACAGACACATAAAAATCTTCACATGGATATTTATAGCAGCTTTATTCATAATTGTCAAAAATTGGAAATAGCTAAGATGCCCTTATGAATGAAAAAGGGCATCTTAGCTAGTGGATGAAAAAAACCCCAGCAATCCCACTTCTGGGGATATATCCAAAAGAACCCCAAAACACTAATTTGAAAGAACATAAGCACCCCTATGTTCATTGCGGTGTTATTTACAATCACCAAGATATGGAAGCAGCTCAAGTGTCCATCAGTAAGTGAGTGGGAAAAAAACCTATGGTATATTTACACAACGGAATACTACTCCACCATAAGAAAGAAAGAAGTTTTACCCTTTGCAACAACATGGATGGACCTAGAGAATATTATGGTGGGTGAAATAAGCCAGTTAGAGAAAAATAAATACCATATGATTTTGCTCATATATGGAATCTAATGAACAAACTGGACTAACAAAAATAGAGACTGTCTCATAAGTAGAGAGCAGGATGACAGCTAAGTGGGGGCAGATGTGGAGGGACTGAGCAAAGAGGAAAATGGGCTCACAGACATGGGCAACAGTGTGGTGATTGCAGGGGAGTATAAGGGGACTAAATGGTATGGAAAAATACAATAAAAAAGAAAAAAGTATAGGGGTGAGCAAAAGTAGGTTTATAGTAGTTCATATGGAGAAAGACATGCAGGTTATGATTATTACAATAGCTTTATTCAGGTATGAACAACTGTAAACACTTTGCCCATTCCTGTAACCTGTGTTACATCCACAAAATGGAATATTATTCATCCCTAAAAATGAATAAGCTAGAAAGGCATGAAAAGACATGAAGACAACTTAAATGCGTACTGCTAAGTGAAAGAAGCCAATCTGGAAAAGCTATAGATTGTGATTCCAACTGAATAACATTCTGGAAAAGGCAAAAAACTATGGAGACAGTTAAAAGATCAGCCGTTTCTAGGGTTGTTGAGGCTAAGAATGAATACCTTGAACACAGAGAAATTTTTAGGGCAGTGAAAACAGTCTGTATTAATACCTTAGTAATTAATATGCACCACTGTTCATTTGTCCAAATCCATGGAACACACAACACCAAGAATGAGTCATAATGTAAAAATGGACTTTGGGTAATCAAAAGTGTCGATGAAGTTTCATCACTCGTAGAAAATGTAGCTCTTTGGTGGGGAATGTGGGAAACGGGGGAGGTTATGTGTGTGGGCTACACCTTCTCAATTTTGTTGTAAATATGAAAGAGCTCTAAAAAAATAAAGGCTTACTAAAAAACAAAACAAATCCAGAATGTAGGAAATGTCAGAGTTCTGGGTGCCTAATAAAACTGTTGTAAGTAATCCACTTGTATTTTTATGTGGACATTATACACGTTCAAATTTAAATAAGTAAAAACAGTTATTTCTCAGTTAAGAATTTATATGTGGCAGGTGGGGGATCCAATCAACTAACCTTTTTGTTTTTAATAAACTGCTGTAATTTGGGCTATTAGAATGCTGGGGGTTGTGCTTACAAGAATAACAATATAGAATACAGGTGTCATACAAAGTACTGCTTAATCATTTTAATATGATATGTAAGAAAATTATGCCTCTGAACTGTGAATTGCAGAATCTCATGGGAAAAAACAATTTGACGGGAATGTGACATTTGAGAATGGAATGTCATCAATACTGTGGTGACTCCTCCAGATTCCATTGGAATTGTCAATAATGATTGGGAAAAGAGCTTGGACTGGTTGGGCGCCTTCTGCAGTAGCTGTGTTGCTCCTTATCAGGCAGTGTCAAATAAACTTCATGAAGATTTAAAGCCTTTGAGATAAGTGTGCAGTTGAAAATGCATTCCTATTATGCATTTAAGGCAATGTGATCTTACCGGTTCTCTAAACTGAATTTTAAACAGCTGGAACTACTGGAAACTAATTTCCTGGGTTTAATGCTAATTTTCTGAGATTGTTATTATTATACTCCATTGTCATATTTCATCTTAAAATATAAATTTGGAATTATTTAGGTGATTTTATAGTTGGAGATTATTAGTATGAAACTACAAAGTGATTTCTATGTCACAAGCTTATTAAAACCAGCTTATGTGGCTGTTTTTCTTTCCCACAAGAATCATTGCCTAGCAACACTTACAAGTATGAAAACACATGATTCTATTTGGAATTCCTATGACTGGCTTAGGCTTAGGCACAGAGAGGAGAGGGTTTCATAAGCAATCATCTGCTATATGTGCTGAAATGACTTAACACATGTTCCAAAATATATTGTTTGCTTAAAAAAATCAGAGATGACCAGCATTGTGTTTCATTGACCCCATACTCTTTTCAAAATGATGTTGAAGAAAGAATCTAGTCGAGTAGTCTGTTGAGCAGACTAGTGAGTCCCAGCTTGTCAAATGTTAACTATGTGGTTTGGGCAAGTTCCTTGATCTCCTGGATCCTAGTTTCCTCATCTGTAAATTGGGTATAATAATACATATGCCTCACAGAATTTTTCTGTGATTCTTAAAAAATATATATATGAAACAACTATATTTTGCCATGTGTAATATGCACCCATGTTTCTGACCCAAACGTTCAGGGAAAAAAATCTTTTGTTTTAATCCAATTATTTATTTAATTATATTTAGATGCTTTTTTTGTGTATTATAAAGGAATTTTAGCAGTTTTGAAAATACTATGGTACAAGAAATTTTATGTAATGAATAATGACAAAACACAAGAACAGATACAAGGTATTTCAGGTACTACCCATGTACAATACACATCCTTAGTTTTCTTTAAACGATTTGGGCAAGAAAGTACTCATTATACACAGCAAATACTTTTACAAACTATGAAGTCTTATACAGGAGTTGGCTTGAAAGAGTGTTTTCCAAGAGAATTTCCCCCTGGGGTCCTTTGGCAATAATATTTGCCATTTTTGATTGTAAGAACTTGGGAATGGGGATTGAGGGCAGGAAGTGTGCTAGTGGCCTCAAGTGGGAGAGGCATGTTTGAGGCAGAGTTGACAGAGTAAACTAGGAGTGGGAGGTGAACTGAGGGCCAGATGGTGCAGGGATTCATAGAGTGCTCAGATTTTATCCTGAAATGAGAAGCTATTGAAGGGTTTACAGCAGAAGAGTGACAGAACAGACATATGTTTTACAAAGATTAGTCTGGATCTTGTGTTGACAATGAACTGTCTAGAAGAAAGAAAGGCAGAAGAGTTAGGATGCTATTGCAATAATGTAGGCAAGACATGGTAGGTGTGAATTGTTCTTAGGGCCTCATATTGTTCAGGGGGAGATGGAGAAATTGATGAATTTTTGATGTTAAGTGTGTGTTATCTCTGCTAAGTTTGACTGCTAAATCATATATTATCAAATTTCTAAGTAAAAATATTAGCAATTTTATGTTTCAACATAACAGAATCTATAATTTTTAATAAAGTTAATTTAAGAATCTTTAAAAAGTTTAATGAAAGATAGGGAAGAAAAAGTAAAGGATCAGAAAAAAGCAATAAATAACAACACAGAACATGATGCTAACAACTCTAAGCATATCCAAATAAACTTAGAGTTATAAGACAGAGATTGTCAATTTGGAAAAGGAAATTGCTATAAGTTATTGAGAGATCCCTGAAACATAAGATACAGAGAGAGGAAAAATAAAAGTATGATAGAATTATACCAGTTAAATGTTAATTACAAGAAGATCAGTGAGGCTATATGAGGTCTGTCCAGAAAAAGTACAGCCATTGTTAATATAACGAGAATGTTTAGGCGACACCAGTGTAACCTGGAGGCCAAGGAGAGTGGACTGGAATGCACATGTGTGAACAATATCAACTTCACTGTACCAGTCAGTGGGGGCAGTAGATGCCATTGAGTGAGCATGTGTACTGCATGGCTGTCGCATTCAAAATGACTGAGTGAGTAGAGCAACAAATATGCATCAAATTTTGTGTTAAATTTGAACATTTCTGTGTGGAAACTATTAGAATGATTCAAAAGGCTGAGGCTTTTGGTAACTGGTGATTGGCAGCTTCATTATGGCAGTGCACCTGCTCATGCATCATGTCTTATGCAGAGTTTTTTTGTTAAACATCAGATCACCCAGGTGACTCAGCCTCACTACAGCCCAGATTTTGTACTCTGCAACTTCTGGGTTTTTCACAAAACTAAAATCACCTTTGAAAGGAAAGAGATTTCAGAGTGTCCATGAGATTCAGGAAAATACAATAGGGCAGCTGATGGCAATTGGGAGAACTGTGTTAAGTCCCAAGGTGCCTACTTTGAAAGGAACTGAGGCATCATTGTTCTATGCACAATGGTTCTTTTATCTTGTATCTTCTTCAGTAAATGTCTCTATTTTTCATATTACATGGCTAGATACCTTCTGGACAGGCCTCATATTACTTTCATGAAAAATGCACTGTAAGAATAGTAAAAGGGGAAGGATGTACAGGAACTAGTGTAAAGGACACATGGACAACAACTAAGGGGTGGAAATGGGAGGGATGTGGGGGGGACGGGGGGTGGGCTGGGATGGGAGTAAAAGACAGAATACTGTAGTTGAAAATAATTAAATAAAAAATTAAGAATAGTAAATGAGGGGATCAAAAAACTGTGGTAGATTTACATGATGGAATAGTACACAGAAGACAGAAAGAAGGAGCTCTTACCCTTCACAACAGCATGGAAGAAGCATTATGCTAAGTGAAATGAGACAACAGAGACATTGAAATAAAGAACAAACTGACAGTAATCAGAGAGGAGTGGGGAGAGGGAGGGATGATAGTGGATAATTGGGGAAGGGTCATCAAGGAACGTATATATAGGATACGTGAATAAAGCCAAATGAGAGAGATTCAAGGGTGGGAGGCAGAGATGAATGGGGCGGGGGTGTGTAGTGGGTTGAAAATTGGGACAACTGTAATTGAAATACAATAAAATATGAATCAAATTCTATTCTGTTCTAAAAAGAATAAAGGTGTTTGCTATATAATAATAAAAAGAAAAATTCTCAGGAAGATATAAAGTTATGCCTCACACTCTTAATACCCAAAATAAAGAGAAAAATTGACGAAAATATGTGGAGAGGCTAAGAAGTCAATAATCATGGAGCGAGAGTTTAATACACTTCTCTCAATAATTAGTAAATAAAACAGACCAAATATTTGGGATGTATAGTACCAGTAACAGAATTGATAGAAATGTATAAAACTTTGTATAAAACAATAAGAAAGTAAATTACTTATGTCAAAACCATAAGTTTATAATGTTTTTGCCATAAATCACATCTAAAAACACCAAAAAGCAGTTGTCATTCATATAAGTCATACTTTGTGATACAGTGCATCTAAAAACAGTAAAGGAGGTAGCTAAAAACCCCAGAGCTCTAGAAATTAACATGTCCTAATAACTTATGGAATGATGTTTATTTTACTAAATAGTAGAGAATAGTAAATATTAGAAATATTTGACAATCAGTTAATATCAGATAATGAAAGGACTACAAATTAAATTTGTGAGATATAGCAAAAATAGTATCTAATAATATCTAATGTATATCTTAGGAACAATGAAGGCTGAAAATTAGTCAGCTAAACATCTAACTCTGGATATAATATAGTGGAAGAAAAGCTCTAATAAATACAATAGCAGAAATTATTAGACTAGAAAGCCAAAAATAAGGAAAGAAAGAAAAGATAAAGTGGAGAGTATCAACAAAATTAATAAATAAGAGCTAGTATTCTGAATAAAATAGTCAAATTACTGACATGCTTAAGAATAAAGAAGGCACAATAAGCAATATTGAAAATGATAAAGACAGCATAATTATAGCTAAATTAGAGAAGAAAGGTTAGAATTTTATGAAAAATATTATGGCAATAAATTTGAAAACTCAGGTGGGGTACTCTAATTAATAGGGAAACATACCAAACTGTCTCAAGAAGAAAGGAAAAACCTGAGTAGACATGTTCAAAATAAAGTCTATTTGTCCCTCTCTAAACCCAGACACCAAACATATGGCCCCTGTGCTTTCACAGGTCAGTTCTGGTGAAGAAACAGATGTTCTTAATCTAACGCTAAGGAAGATGGTCATTGTTAATTTTAACTTTTAAAAAATGTGTGTCATAATACATATGCTTTTCTAGTTAATTTTAGCATATTTAGGCTCTGAAATTCTGTGTGTAGTATTGAGACTTCCTGCTGTTCTAATTAGCCATTGATAGAAAAAGGATTTCAAGACAAATAAGGGCTGTTTATGAAGTACAAAGAGATAGAATTTTTACTTTAAAGGTATTTTCAAGGAGACTATTAGATAAAAATGAAAGGTAAGATCACACACACAAAATATATGTATTTACTGCTTGTTTGGAATAGACCCACATATAAGAACTTGTATTTGTAGCCATCCTGTTCTTATATTACAACCATTAAACTTGTTCTTGTGTCCTTAGCTGTAGAAAGTTCTTTGTGAAACATTCTGTTTTCAAAGGTAGAATGTTATCTTTTGAAGAATGTAACCTTTAATCTCAAATCCTTGCAAACCAATTGTTTCTCATGGAAGATGACATCCAATCTAGGGCATCTAACTCTTATTCTCTGCACGTAGGTTCAGGAATCTTTTGTCTGTCTCTTCTACCCTAGATATAAGTGGAAATTTATAAACTGATAGCTTTTGTAGATTTCTTACCTTACAAAGTATAAAAGTGATCTTTTCATGATAATACCATAAGTAAACCAGGATCATGTGAGAAGGCAATTTATGAGCAAAGCTTTAGTTACTAATCTAAATGCAAAATTCCTAAATTAAAATTTGGCAATTTAATTCCAGTAGAATATTAAACAATATCACACAGTTTGGGTTTATTCTAAGAATGCTGGCTCATGACAGGTGTGATGATGTCAACTCTCTCTGACCCATCGTCATTAGTGTACCTTTCTCTCCAACCACAGCTGGGGAAGTCTCTCTGCTGTTAAGTACTTGTGTGATTATATTACACCTACCTGGACAATACTCTCTTTATCTCAAGGATCACAGACTTGCAAAATCCTTTTTGTCATGCAGTATAACAAATTCACAGGTTATGAGACTCCAGGCCTGGACAACTTTGGTGATCATTAGTCTGCCTCCTACACTGCTAATATTTTATTTCAGTCAGTCAGTTATCTTTAAATAAAACGAAATGAAACGTTTTCTTTACTACTTACCACATATTTACCATTTCTATCACTCTTTGTTTGCTTTAGACCCAAGTTTTCATCTTACATAATGTTGGTTTGGCTTGAATTAATTCCTTTAAACTCTTTGAGTGCACATCTGCTGGTGACGAAGCCAATCAGCCTCTATTTGACTGAGAATAATTTTATTTTGCATTGATTTTGAAAATATATTTTCCTTGGACATAGAATACTAGATTAATGCATTTTTCTTTTAGCACTTTAAAATGTTGCCTCTTTGTCTCCTGGCTTTCATTGTTATGGATGAGAAGTAAGTAATAACTTTCATTTTTGTTCCTTTATTTGTAATTTGTCTTTATCTCTGGCTGCTTCAATTTTTTTTCACAAAGTCTTGTTAGCAATTGCATTTTAACATGACACTTGGTGGTGTTTTCTTTGTGTTTATCATGGTTGGGGTTTTTTGAGTTTCTGTGATCTATGATTTGATATTTCTACAATGTATGTTCTTTCCCTGGTAACTGTCCTTTGCCAGGTGTCATGGAATTTCACTCTATCTCTGTGCAGCCTGTATATTAACAGAGTTTCAAACGGAAACACTCTGAGCCACCAGAGTTCATTTCTGAACTCTTATCTTTAGTGCTTCAACTCAGTAGAATGGTTGTGCTCAATGTAGGATTTGCCTTCTTGCAGGTAGAACAGTAAGTGGATCTAGTAAAAAGCCATGATGATTACAGGGCTCATCTTGCTTGTTTTTACTCTCCCAGGAGCCATACTCCTCCACTGTTTGTTGTCTAATCCAGTTTTCTCATTGTTGAGAGGGTAATTCTGGTTGAATTGTTAGGTTTTAGAAAACTAAGTTTGGTGCTAATTATTTCATCACAGCTGGGTACAGAAATACAAATTATTAATTTTTTTAAATGTATTTTATTTTCATTTTTTAAAATAAATCTTTTATTTTAATTGTTGTTCAAGTACAGTTTTCTGTCTTTTACTCCCAGCCCAGCCCACCCATCCAGCCCTCCCCGCGCCCCTTGCATTTCCACCCACCCTAGTTTTGTCCATGTGTCCTTTATACTTGTTCCTGTAAACCCTTCCCCATTTCCCTGAAATTCCCTCCCCTGTCCCCTCTGGACACTGTCAGCCTGTTCTCTATTTCAGTGTCTTTGGTTATATTTTGCCTGTTTGATTGTTTTGTTGTTTAGGTTCCTGTTAAAGATGAGATCCTACGCTAAGCAAAATAAGCCAGGCAGTAAAAATGTATTTTAAAATCAAAATTTTCTTACTCTGATATATATTATACTTAAAGGCAAGAATATAAATCATTTGCCTTTCAAGTATTTAAAAAGTGTTCAAATATAAATGACTGTAATACATAATTTAGTCTATAAATTACCTAGTAAACATATTGGGTTGATTAACTAAAATTTAATAAGTAAGTTTTCAGAATTTCACCATTTTCACTCATTTCCCAAAGTAATGTGTAGAAGCAACCCGTGATAAGGGCATCAGATTTTAACTATTCTAGCACAGGAATCATGTCATCTTCTACTCTTGACATGGTTCACGATATTAGAGGCTCTGCATAGGGCTAAGTTTTTCCTTTGCTTGCTAGGGCTTATTTGAACTATAAAACAAACCTTTAGTTTCTTAAGCCATGTGTACCAAATGAAAGCTAATATGACATCATAAGAGTGAGATATAATAAATATTATTTTATGAAGTTAGTGATAGTAAGTAGTCTCCAAACTTAAGGAATGCCATATCTTGTAAGGCAGATTTTTTTTAAATAAAAATTTAAACTTAATGTGAATTATTTGAAAGCAGTAAGTAGATGAGAAGACTGGAGAATTTAATATTTAAAAGCAGACAATTTAATTATACTTATGTGGGTGCATATATAGAGCCATGAAAAGTGAAGGGTGTATCTTACCTGAAGTAGAATAAAATACTTATAAAGAGGTTAGTGTGCCAGTGCCATGCTGTTCTGATTACTATGGCCTTGTAGTAGAGTTTGATATCAGGTAGCATGATTCCTCCAACTTTGTTCTTGTTTCTCAGGCTTGCTGTTGCTATGTGGGATCTTTGGTGATTTCATGTATAGTTTTGGGATATTTGTTCTAGTGCTATAAAATACAAATTTGGTAACTTGATAGAAATTGCATTGAATCTATAGGTTGCTTTGGGTATGGATATTTTAATGATGGCAATTCTTCCTATCCATTAGCATGGTATATATGTCCACTTATTTGCTATCTTCTTCAATTTTTTCCAGCATCTTATATTTTTCCAAGTACAGGTCTTTTACACCCTTGATTAAATGTATTCTAATTTCTGTTTACATATTTGCAAATGGGATTGTTTTCTTAGCTTCTCTCTCTGATATTTCATTATTGGTGTATAAAAATGCAACTAATTTCTAGGTATTTATTTTGTATTCTGCTACTTTAATGAACTCATTTATGAGTTGTAGTACTTTTTGATTGAATTTTTAGGGTTTTCTATATATAATATCATGTTATCTGTGAATAAAGGCAGATTTACTTTCTCCTTTACAATTTGGATGTCTTTTATTTCTTCTTCTTGTCTGATTGTTATGGCTAGGACTTCCAGTACTATGCTGAGTAAGAATGGTGAAAGTGGGCAACCCTGTCTTGTTCCTGATCCTAAGGAAATTGCTTTCAGTTTTTGCTTATTGAATATGATGTTGGCTGTGGGTGTCATATATGATCTTTATTATGTTGAAGTGTATTCTCTCTAGTCCCATTTTGCTGATAGTGTTTATCATAAATTGATGCTGGATTTTTATCAAATGCCCTTTCTTTATCTATTGCTATAATCATGTGATTTGATCTTTCATTTTGTTTATGTGGTGTATCATATTTTCAGATCAGTGGAACAGATTAGAGAGCCAAGAAATAAACCTATGCCTTTTTGGTCAATTAATATTTGACCAAAAAGGCAAGAGCATACAATAGGGTAAATATATAGTCTATTTCATATATAGTGCTGAAAAATTGACAGATGTGTTCAAAAAATGAAATCAGACCTCTATCTTACACAATACACACACACACACACACAAAAAAAAAAAAAGCACAAAATGAAATAAAGACTTAACTATAAGACTTGAAACCATAAAAGTCCTAGAAGAAAACATAGGCAGTAAAATCTCAGATATTTATCATAGCAATATTTTCTCTGATATGTCTCCTTGGTGAAGGGAAACAAAAGATCAACAAATGGGACTACATAAAACTCAAAAGTTTTGCACAGCGAAGGAAACCATCAACAAAGTGAATAGGTGACATACTGAATGGGAGAGCATATTCACCAATGATACATCTGATAAGGGGTTAATATTCAAAATTTATAAAGAACTTACGCAACTCAATACCAAAAAAGTCAAACAATCCAGTTGAAAAATTGACAAAGGACCTGAATAGGCACTTCTCCAGAGAGGATATACAGATGGCCAATAGATAGACAAATGAAAAGATGCTCAATGTCAGTAACTGGAGAAATGGAAATTAAAACCACAATGAGAGATCACTGGACACTTGTCAGAATGGCTATCAGCAATAAATCAGCAAAGAACAAGTGCTGGCGAGGATGTGGAGAAAAGAGAACCCTAGTGCACTGTTGGTGGGAACATGGACTTGCAACTACTGTGGAAAACAGTATATAGTTTCCTCAAAAAATTGAAAATAGAACTGCCTTATGACCCAGTGATTCCACTTCTGGAAATATATCCTAAGAATCCCTAAACACTGATTGGAAAGAATATATGCACCCCTAGGTCCACTGCAATGTTATTTACAATAGCCAAGATTTGGAAATAGTCCAAGGGCCCATCAATAGATAAGTGGGTAAAAAACTGTGGTACCTTTGCACAATAGAATAGTACTTGGCCATATAAAAGAAAGAAATCTTACATTTTGTGATAGCATGGATGGAGCTGGAGGACACTATGCTAAGTGAAATGAGCCAGTTAGAGAAAGACAAATACCATATGATTTCACTTATATGTGAAATCTAATAAATAATATAAGATTCTAAAAACAAAATATAAACACTCAGATACATAGAACAGACTGACAGCTGTCACAGGGGAGGGGTGTTGGAGTGTAAGTGAAAAAGATGAAGTGATAAAGGAAAAAAAGACTTCATAGACACATACAATAGTCTGGTGATTATCAGAGAGAAAGGGGGTGGGGAGCAAGTAGAACAGAGTAAAGGGGAATAAACGGTGATAGAAACAGATTTAACTTTGGTTAGTGAACACACGATATAATATACAGACGATGTATTGTAGAATGGTACACCTGAAATCTATATACTTTTATTAACCACTGTCACCCCAATAAATTTAATTTAAAAAGTTAGTATGTATTTCTACTAAGAAAAAAATTATATCTCGATGGTTTGTGAAACTGTTTTTCTCTCGAAGAGTAGATAATGCTCACAAAAAGAATACTTTGGATATCAAGAGTCAGTGGGTCAGTGGTTCCATGTATCACCCAAATGAAAACAGCACAAAAGATAGGGGCCAATCATTTGATTAAATGGAAAGGCCTTGGCATTCATTTTTTCCTTATTGTGGACAGTGGTTCTTCTTACTGGAGGGGCACTTTCTGATCTGCAGCTCTCATCACTGTGAATGCTTTGGATGCGATCAGCCATGTTGGCTAATTCTAGATTCACTGGAGCTATTACACAAATCAATCTGTAATGACTGATTTTTTCCTACAAGTCTTTTGCATATCTGCCTTCATGGGACACATTTAAGAAATGATTTAGTATCAATTGCAATTCGGCATCTATACAGAAACTGTTTATGTAGCTTAGAGCACTCTGTTATAAAACAAATGCTATTTATAAGGTTAATTAATTTCTATGTGGAAGCTGACACTTGTTTACAGACTCCTGCAGGCTCATATGACAAATAAAACTATTTGCTATAAAATATAGTACAGTTTATGTAAATGATGTCTTTGTACATTCAATTTCTTTATGCTAATTATGCTTTAAAGTTTCTAAAATCTACTTTAAAAGGCAAACATCTATGTGGATATCTTAATTTCTTTAAATTTGGTTTTTAAAATAATTTTCTTATTATTTTTATCTTTGTGATTTCTAGAGTCATTAATTTTAAAGTGATGAAAACAATATTTATTATGATTATCCATTCTAAAACATTTTTTTAGAAAATTCTACAATTTTTCAGTCATCAATTCTATTTGTCATTATTCCCCTAGTTCCTGCATCACAGAAAAGTTGTAAAATTCTCCTGACGTGTTAGTTAGAGAAGTGAAAATTATGGATCACACTGAAATGTAATCTTTGGCTGCCTCTTACCACCATTCTCTGTTTTCTGAAGTGGTTCTTCATGTAAAAGACAATTTCCATTTATACATACTACAGTCATCATTCAGGCTAATGACAATGGATGCTAAAGACTTAGGTGGATAAACCTGATAAACACACTGGCTATCTGAATGGCACCTGTGCTCATGTGTCATTAGTACAGCAGTCACATTTAGAGGACCACTGAAGTCCCTCTTCCAGCAAGGATGTTGAAAATGGATGACAAGGAACCTTTTCTGAGGGCATCTGCTGTAGCAGAATCTCATAAGTTCTGTCATCTTTACAGCGTAGTGCCATAATCATGATGGCTGATCTCTGTTACTGCAGAAAGCTCAACCAATTGTATCTGTAATACTAACAGGCTACTCCTGAATGCCACTGTTTTTGACTACATAAATGTGTTAAGTACTCCTGTCCTTAAATGATAAAAGGACTAGAGGTTGCATTTTCAAGGAAAAGTGCCCAAGGACAATATCAGTGAGCATCACAAGATGTCTAGGATTACAAAACTAGCAATTACACTTGGAAAACTCCCAGTAGGAAGTATGATGGTTTTCTTTGTTCTGAGATTCTCATGTTCCTGTTGTGGTGCTATGATCTTCTGTGTTTGAAAATCAGGAAGAAGTAGACCTTCATCTTCTTTTGAGAGGCCTGACTTTCAGCTTCCTGTGATCCTCTGGGTAAAAGAAATCAAAGGATCTTTTCTTCACAGTAAGATTGTGTAATGGGCATTGACGAGCTTTTCAACTCCTCTGTCAAGCTTTTCAATTCCTCTGTCAAGCTAGGTGAGCCTGCTGGAGTAAGATATGTCCCTGCTGAGGAACCTTTACCTGTGACCTGACATTTTAAGTGTCTCTGTTCCATCCTCCCTCCAGAGGTAGAATCCCTATTACTATCTGTATTTTCAGAGTAGATAAAGAATCTGATGGAAGGATATGGAGAGCATCATGGATGGGAAGAGGTACTAAAAGTGCATGGGTCGAGTGGTAGCTGGTGCCAGGCCAGGGAGCCTTCCTTTTACCTGCTATGTGATTTCTACTGGATTTGACCAACCTGGGTCAAGAGTTTGGAATTCTTGATTTTAATTTGCATTGTTTTTGTTTTCCTTAATCTATTCTGTGGAAGATTTTCTCCCTGACAAAAACAGTGTCAGTTCTCCATCACCATTTTTATTTCTGAAACACATATTTTTGGTTATTTCAATGCTTAAAAGCATTTCATGTTTTCTGTTGCCTACCTTAGAGAATTAGTTCAAGTTCTTTTGGTCTCTAACATGGGACCTTTTATGATCAGGCCTTAAGTCGCCTTCTTAACCTCCTTTCTGTCGCATCTTCCAACATCACTCTCTGCTCCATCCACAGTGATCCATAAGCATATCCGGCTTAGAGTTGAGTTTTGTGCTAAATAAATCATAGCGAAATTTTCTTTCCAATATCACATGCCAGCAGCTGTTCTTGTCCTTGTAGTTCAAATCCCCTTCTCCTCATGCTATATCAAGGACATTTATTTCACTTAACGTTTTTACATTTCTTGGTCAGTTGTTTTAGTTCTCAGTGATGTTTACTCTGTGCTTCATACTACCTGGCTATTTTTTATTCCATTTCTTGATCATTTCCTTCAAGGTTTCAGTCTCTTGCATTTCAGTAATTGTGCCATCTTCCTCCTTTATTCTTCAGCTGCAGGTCCAGCAATATCATCTCATGGCAGTCATGAGGGTCAAAACTGTTCATAAGAATACAGTGATAATTGCAGAAAGAGAGGCTACAGGAAAGTGAACGATTTATTTGCAGATACACAGAGCCCAGAATTGTTCAAGAGAGAGCTTATTGGCTGAGAGTTATTGCATGATAATAAGCTGACTGTCACTGAGAGGGTAATGCAGAGTTAGGTGGCACTCTCACTGGGAGAGAATGTTGGAGAGTTCTCTGAGAATGTGAAAATACATATATATGTGAGTGTGTGTATACGTATATATGTGTGTGTATATATACAGATATAGATGTGTGTATATATACAGATGTATGCACACATATACATATATGTGTATATATACATATTCATATATATTTGTATATAGATATATAAACACACATACACACACATATATATAGTGAGAGCATGTAGGTGTACATATATATGTATGTATATGCCCTGCCCTTCCTGTCTTTTTTTTTTTTAAGATTTTATTTATTTATATTTAGAGGGGAAGGGAAGGAGAGAGGGAGAGTAATGTCAATGTATGGTTGCCTCTCATGTGTTCCCTGCTGGGAGCTGGCCTGTAACCCAGGCATGTGCCCTGACTGGGAATCAAATTGCAATCCTTTGGTTCACAGGCCCATGTTCAATCCACTGAGCTATGCCAGCCAGAGCCCTTCCTCTCCTTTAATAGAGAATACCCAGAGACAAATAGTTAAAAAAATAAGTACTTGAGGGACTATCACTAAACTGTTTGTACCTTCTCTGTGTACTTGCTATTCCCACACATACTTTCTTTTTCCCTTTCATATGTTCATGGTTTTCCATAGTTGTTTTCTTTATTTGGAATATGTCTTGTACAAATTCTTTCAACTTGGGGAACTTGATGACCTTTGCATCTTTCAGCTGTTATCTGAAATGTCATCTGAGAAGCTTCTTGATTTCTATCCCCTATGCCTAGATTTTGTCATATTTGTTACAATTTAAGCTCCTGTAGCATTTTGAAATAACTTTATCATAAAAATTAGCTTAACGATCAGATGTCCCATTCTTTGTAAGTGTAGTGATCAAGAATGGGCTTCTATTCATAGGTTGTGACCTGACTGTGAAAAGTATGGCTGATCGAGAAGTATGGAGACATCTGTGCATTGCTTCAAGGAGGTTCTCCTAAGCTCTGAATGCCTAATACTTGGTTAATTTTTGGCTCAACTCAACCCTCAGTGAGTTTTACTGGAAAGTTTAAGGGTCTTCTGTTGGGTGACAGTCATTTCAAATTGCATGGAAACCCAAAGAGGCTGCCCTGAGGCTAGGAGTATAGGGGAAGGGATGCACTGTTAAAGGGACTCAGCATCCTCAGGAGTTTTACACATGGCCATAGATTTGGGCAGATATCCATCCATCTTGGAATGGACCTGAACTAGTGTGAAACCGATAAGGGAACAGCAGGATGATGAAGACTTCTCATGACCCTCAAATATGATGACTGGAGGCTTAAGACTACTATTTTTTGTGACATAATTGCACTTAATGTATTATTTTACATATTGATCTCTCCTTTGGGGCCACACACACAAAAAAAACACACCACAGAATGTCTCTAACCTTGGGTAGGTACTCATACATGAGACTATTCCAAGTAGATTAATTTTTAGATTTATCCTACCAGAAGATAATTTGTAGATAACATTTTATTAGATGATTTATTTTATCACAGTAGTGTTTTTCATGGGTTGCAGTCATATGGGGAGAGAAATGAATGCCTATGAAGGAAGGATAACCAAAGCTGCAAGTGGGCGTTTTTAAGACTGGGTAATGTCACATGTTAGTGTATGTGGATGAAACACATTACCCAAGCACAGGTCTTCCCACTTCCAAGTTTGTTTTTATGAAGAGAAGTACAAGGGAACTGATATTTGACGAGCATCATCAGGAATCAGGCATTCTTCCAAAAGCTTTGCACAGTATATTCCATGTAATTCTCCTGACAACACTCTCCTTTGGCAGGTGAGGAAGCTGAGACTCAGAAATACTGTGTAATTTATTTACAGTCACACAGCTCATATGGGGTGACCCATGTTTTGAAACTAGGACTGTCAGTTTCTAAAATGCTATGTCACATTGTCTTTCAATAAAATTAAGAAATTTTCTAAATAAAACTTTATTTTTGATAGTGACTCATAAACACAAATGGAACCATAAACAGAAAAGTATACAAAGTTACTAGACTCATTTAAAGAATGTCTGTCCTTTGTGTGCTTCTGGCTCACTTTCTAAATGCAAAAGGTGTAAGCAACTTTCGAAGTGGTTTTTGGATGCTTATTTTTGAAGCAAAGTTCCAAAACTTCTGAGATTTTTCTATCACACCAGGTGACTTTCCACAACGATAGATTTTATTAGCCTGTAGTACTTTTTAAGTGCCTTTCTTCATCAGAAAATATGTTTTAGAAAAGTTGCAGTCCTGAATGCTATATTTCAAAAGAAAAAAATGAACATTTTAGAAGTCAAAAACCTGATTTTGAATATGAATGTTTAATAGACTGTGATGATGATTTTTTTTATGTTTGGTAGAATTTAACTTTTAACAGAATGATATGCTAGTTCTAAATTGTCTAAATGCCCTAACACTCAGACTTACACTAAAATACAAGTTTTCATCTTAATCGTTATAAAGGTCATCAAGATAGACTAAGCAAGTACTCAAGCAATTTCAGCTGAGAGCGTCTCTTCCGCCTCATAGCGATATGATTTCCATGGAGTTTTGTCATTTACCAAGAGACCTGCAGATGCCTCTGCCTCAAGGGCCATTTTCCTACAACAAACCCTAAAAGATAAGATAGCAACGTTTCTACAGTTGCATATTTTAGCCACATCTTCAAGTGCATACACAGAACCATGTTCCCTCTGAAATGTACATCTTTTTTGTAAATCCCAGTATATTACATATTTATGTAACATATATAGTCATTTATTCACATTTCCCTGAAGCCTCTCTGTAAAAAATTAGAAGTGATGTAGCTTTGTTTAGGCTCTAAAAAATTCAAGATTTTTAAGAAAATGTATGGTTCCAGATGTTTTCTACGTCCCCCCTGAATACCATGTATGTATAGAAAGGCTTCCTAAGGAGCCTTCCTATGTGTTATTCTTAAGGGTTTAGAGGAATAAACTTATTTAATTCTCTCCACAACCTTATGAGGTACATTCTGCAATTATCTTCATTTTGCAATTGGGAAAGTAGAGGTACAATTTGAATAATTTGCTCGATGTTACATTGCTTGTACGTGAGGAGGTGGCATTTGAACCCCTGCCATCTCCCTGGGCAGTCCTGCCTCCCACCGAGAAACACTAACTCTCTTTGTTCCTGACTCTGTTCTGTAATGTGCTGCTGAGGTGATCACGTCTGCCTGTGATGAGGGGTCACTCCAAACTCCACATGCCATTGCTGATTCTGCCAAGTTATCAGGTGCAATCTTGTATAAAATTGATGAGAAGGTTTACAGGGAGGGACAAAAGATAAAGGAATAGCTGCTATTCCAGGAGATACCAGGCATCTAGGAAATATAGAGGAGACAGCTAAGAGTGAAAAACCTGCTTCGGCAATAAGCGAAGAGAATCTGCTGAGGGGCAAACCTTCATGTGAAGACAATGGGATGAAGAATGGAAAGAGAAGACATACATTAAGGTGCAGAAGAGCCGAAACAACTATCATCAAAAGTCTGATATTACTTTGCACGTCAAAATAACTGAAACGGATTCAGGGATTAAACTTTGAATGACCGCAAATGAAGCATTACTCTTACTGTAATATTGTATATGTATGGCTAGCTTCCTTATTAGACAACAGAAAGATTAATCTGATTGGCTAAACTTGAAGTGCTTCTACCTTTTTATTAGCTGAGGAAAAACATACAGTTATTTGTTTCAATGTGGATGATTGACTTTCATCCATGATTGTTTATGGCGTGTAACACCCCATAAACATAATGACACCACAATAAAGGCTAGCAGTCAGGTCCTGGAATTCTCTTGTGTTGATAGAGTAGATGAGGCTAGTTTATTAGTTTGAGTGACTTAGGAAAGCAGAAGCCACTCTAGGGACTTGCATACCAGACAGTGCGATACCCCTGGGGCTGGGTTATTTGGAGGGGGCTAAAACTAAGTCAGGCACTGCCAAGCCAGAGCTGTTTTTGCAGGACATGTGGTTATGGATAAGTGGCCATTCCAGGTAGTGCTTCCAAGGGAGAGAGGGAGAGAAATACCTGTCTTTTCCCTTCCCCCCACTTTTCAGTCTAGCTCAAAGTCAGTGACAAGAGAGACTGAGAATAGAACTAATAGGAAAAAGGCTGGGAACATATCTGAGAGCAAATAGACAATGATATTTGCACATTTATAAAAAAATGTGTTTCAGAGAATGAGAAAATCTTTCAAGTAGGAAATAGCATGTAGGAATTTGTGAGGTTAAGCTCCCATGTCATTGTGGCCCAGCTGTGTCTGGAGGCAAAAATGGCAGCAACACATATGGTCTCTCTAACACAGACTCCATGGTTAACATTATGGGGATCTCAGTCCTGATTCCTTCAAGAAAATAAGATGTTTTATGTGTTTGAAACATAGTCCTGTTGCCTAAAAGTTTGCATCCATTTCCTCTGCCTCTCCGGTCACTGACCGAGTGGCACTAAGACTAAAGCACTTACTAGCTAACTAGGGTACTTAGACTTCCAATGGTGAACATATGGATCCTCGGACTCTGTCTTTCCCTTTCCAATTAGGTCCTAGCCACGTCTCCGCATTCCTCCTGTTGACCACATGGATCTTTCCCTACTGCTGCTGCTGCTGCTGCTTATAAATTCTTACCAAAAGCTATAAGAACCAATCTCCTTTCTTCCTAACCTGGGTCAGGCCACAAAGCAGCTCTGTTCTCAGCATCTACTGACAACAATTATGTAACTAATTCTTCTTTATTATTTAAGTGATACGTGCTCATTGGAAACAAATTAGAAAATAAAGAGAAGCCAAACTAATAACTCTTACCAAATCCTCTAATGTTAGCATTCTTAATATATTGATATATCTTGTCACGTCAGTAAAATATACTTATATCTTTTCCATGACCATGCACTAATTTGTTATAATACATCAATATTTTATTCTGGTATTGTTATATAGATATTCTCTATTGTTATATGTATATATTGTTTCCAATCCTTTTCTTGATAACTAATGTCATTATGGACACCCATGTAGATGCCAGTTAAATAAAAATACTCTCTTACATGTTCTGTTATTAAATTAAGGGTTTGGGTGGAAAAGGCAAAGAGCCATCAAAATGGATTAAATGATGATATAGTCAATAAACCCTCTGTTCTGATAAGGACTCTTTTCTGGAAAAACTTGTACAATACCTTCTTCCGATAAATTACTTCCCTTCCGGTGAAGCCTTCTTATTTCTCCTGGGTTAGTCCAGGTCCTCTGATAAACTGATGCCAAGATAGGATTAAACAGTCCCACCCAGCTCCTCATAATAAATTTATGAGAGGAAATACTGTGAGAGAAGATGAGGAGGGAGCTGGGTGGGATTGAGAGAGCTGCCAGACAGCCCTGTTCTGACCCTCAATGAAGGTGGGAAGAAAAGAGGGGAGAATTGGTGCAAGTGTCTTAGACTGCCCAGCGAGCCTGAGAAGAGGCTAGCAAGGCCACTGGGGAGTCATCAAGCCTCATCTCCTAAGAACGAACCTGCTTGAATACCCCTGCCCTGTTCGGTCACTGGCTGGGAGAAACCCATGGGAAGAGTGGCCCTGTGAGAACATGGGAATGGGACGTTGCTCAGTTACATTCCTAGCACTCAGAGAACAAGTAGCTCATTTTCCTGGCTGCCTTACTCTGACATCTCCCACACTGGCCCTCCATATTCCTAGTCTGGGTTAGTAGTTCTTTGCTCAACTCTGCCCCTGAACTACATTAATCAGGGTTTTGTCTCCAGGTCCACCCCTGAAGTTTGAGGAGGCTGATATACATGGTGGCTCACATATCATATTGGTAGCTGATGAATCTTTATAATAACCTAAAAAGCTGGTTATTTAGAATAAATAAATAAATAAAATTCTACATTTGAATGTAGAATTCTCAGACTTCTCTGAGTTTCCAGCTGGAACATGGCCCAGGGAGAGAGCTGTCTTTTGTCAGCCCCATTTTTTTGTCATCCCCTCACCCTAAGGGGCCTCATGAGTGTGTACGTGAACACTGCAGTCCACACATCTAAGCCTTCTCATATCATCCTGCCCTCGGCCTGTGTCTAAAGGGGTAGGTCCTGCTTATGACAACTTGATAGAACAGAATTTACTTGACTGTATTCTTTACTAGATTATAAAGCCTATGAGGCTAGTGCTTGGCTCCATGGCCCACAGTGACGGAGAAAACAAATGCATGTTATTTTAAGCTGCTAAGTTTGTTGTAATATTTTTCTGCATCAGTGGATAACTCATACAGGAAAAGGCCATGTTCATTTGTTTCATCCAGCACTTATTGCGTAAATAAATATCTCCTAAATCAATGAACAAATTTCTCCAATGTTTATTAGGTAACCACTAAGTATGTAGAATTATTTTAAGAGTGTCCAACACAAGCAAAAGCAAGAGACAAAACTCCTACTATACAAGAAGTACAGGACACCAACTGCGAAGCTGCTGCTGGGACTGTGTAGATAAATGTGAGTACTTCACTATCCCAGGGATAGAAAGATTGAAGTTGATCAGATATTTATTATAAAGCAGGAGCACCTTTAATTGTTTTACTTCCTAGTGAAACACATTCCTTCTATCAAAAAGGGAGAGACAAAACCCAAGCAGACAGAGGGCTTCAGTTAAGTGAGAGGGCACTGAATGTCTTTAGTTGTAGACAGTAGGAGGGGGAAACCTTTTTATAGGTTTCAGGGGTTTCATGAGGGTTGTGGAATTGCTTTTGTGTGGTTGGTCCTAGGTCCCTATTCCCTGGGCCCATCTTGGCTATGGATACTTCCGAAAAATTGAGCAGCCCCAAAGCTGAGAGACCTCAGCTTTCAAGTGAGGCAGTTGTTGCCCCTGGAAGGGCAGAGTTCTGGATGAAGATAATTGCTGTATAATATATTTTATTGGGGTGATTTGGAGTTTCTTCAGAATTAACCTAAGTGACTTATATTTTTACCTTTGGCTTAGGTTCTAGTCTAAGACGTGTTCAAGGATTTGTAAGAAAATGTCCTGGTTTTCTAGCCCGATTTGTGTGCTGACCTTTCACAGTTTAAGGTGTCAGGTGGAAACCTTCACAGGGGCGGCTGGGCCAAAAGTCTGAATTCTGAGTAGCTGAAGTCAGTGTTCTCACGATGAAGAGAAATGGAAATACACTTTAGTCAGTGAAAACGGAGGGAAAGAAAAACCTTGCTGGTGTGCTTGCCTATTGTAGAGATGTTTAAAAATAACCAATTGGGCTTTGACTCCCATTTTAAGTTTAAACATGATGTTCATGGTGTAAATTTGAAGGCTTTTATGAAGTCGTTTTTACAAAGAAGAATGATACATGCATGCTTTAAGTTATAGTAACAACCTGCTTATTCAGAGGTAAAATTTCTGACAACTTCTACCCTTGGGGACTCAGCCTAAATTTAAAAGTAAGATAAAACAGGCTGGAAGGTGGACACGGTAGGTTCAAAGGCATGCACTTAACTCCTAGGGTAAGGGCTTTATTGACTTCCCTTTAACATGGAATTTTTAACAAGCTTGTTTACTTGGTCCTTCAGCTCACAGCAGAGAAGAAACTACAAACTAGGAAAGAGGCAGAGAAGAAACTATAGGAGGCAGACATCAAAATAGGGAACCACTCCATCCTGCAGGGTGGGCAGACAGAGAAACTAAAGGCAGGTGCAGGAGAGAATTGCCACCCTGGCCAAACAGGATCCTACATTATCCAGAACATGCACCATTATGTTCAACATTCCCTGATTAAGAAGTAGGGAAGTTATGTGTAGCAGTAATACTTTGATATTAAACTGTGTGTTTTTCAATTCCTTCTACCTCTTCACTTCTCCTTCTCATTGAAACTGTGTGGAATTTATATTGGTATGCTGTGCAGGGTAGAGACAGAACAGAAAAAAGACAGTCAAATTCTTGGCTTCTTGGCTCTTGTGCATACTTTTATATCTCTATTGCAGAGATAAAAGTCTTAAAAGATTCAGCTTTCAATGGAAAGAACCAGGGAGTCAGGTGAGAAAAATAAATTTCATGAAGTCCAAAAACTTCGCTTTAAATAATAAGGCCTGGCAGGGCTTGGAAGATCCAATGCATGGAATTTGGACTGTAACTCCCAAAAGTGGGAAGCAAGCCTGCTGACGTCAATAACATTTTCCTGTCCAGAAATGATAAAAGAATCAAAGAAGGATGTGACTAGAGATCACATACCTCTCCAGGCCTTGGGAAAGGTCCACTTCCCCCTGTTGCCGTGGTGAGCCTTGGCAGAAGGGGTAGTGATTAAAATCTCATATAAATTTAGGGGTTCTACGAGTAGGGTCTTTTGTCCAAGACTGTAGAATGTGAACTGTGAGACTCTCGAGTAAGTCATGTTTCCAATATGAGACCAGGGAGATAATAGCAATATATCAGTGGATTTTCTAGGACACAGTCTTTCGGAGAGAAAAGTTCCTGTGGCCCTCCCCAGACCCTGAAATGCTGAGATGAGCCTGCAGGCCCTGTACTTTCTGGTGTGAAGAGAACACCTGTGCGGCCCTGGCCTCTGCAACAAGCCAGAGCCATGAGGATGACTCAAGAAAGAGCAGCAAGTACAGGTGATGGCATGTGATTCTCTCCTGCACCCTCCTCTTTGTTCTGAGCTCAGTGGGCACCCAGAGAGAAGGAAGGAAAGAATGTGAAGGAAGAGAGTCCAGAGTGGAGAGGATTGAGTACTTTCTCAGAAGAGACTGAATGTAGAACTAGAGAAACTGAGTTACCTTTAACTGGCAAAAGTGAAGGAACAGTGTCTCAGGAGGAAGGAATATTTAGGTATTGAGAAGTAAGAATATTACAATTTTTGCACATCCAAGTATGTAACCTAAAATTTTTGAAACACTACTTATTTAAAATGTTTAAAATGGGAAAAAAGAGTTTTAGTATTCAAAGGAGACTAAACATCATTTATAAGGATTCACTTTCATAGAACAACTTATCTGCTAATAATGCCACTAAAAACAAAAAAATTTCAGGCTACCGGCAGTTAAATGTGCCTGAAGCACCGTAATGGATGGGACGTGAGTAGGAAGATGACTGATTAATCCTGTCCCAGAAAGGCAAGTTGTCACCCATTTTCATATGGAGTTGCAAAAATATGCATATCAGTCCCCAACACAGGCATATCATAGCACAGCAATGCATTTCCTTAGTTACTCATGGTCCTCCAGTCCTCTTCTGCTCGGCAGCAGTGTTCGTGCATGATTAACACTCAGATAGCATTTTCCACATTAACCTTGTGATGTCTGATAGGGAGGACAGAGATGGATAATACCATGCCGAAATGTGTACACATAATCCATAATGAATAACGGCAGCGCCTTGGTGACCATGACAGGGCCTCACAGGCAAAGAGGGGACCAGGCTGAGGAAGGTGCTGAGTCCACAAGAGCCATATTTCACTATTTGACTAAGCATGCAATTTAAAATACTAGCAACGTTCCTCCCCATTTAGTCCAACACAGGCCTCTGATTCTGCACCAAGGAAATAAAGCCACAGCCGCTTTCTATAGGTCTTTCCCATGGGGCCTTGGTTTAAGTTAATGTGAAGAGCGTCTTCAAAGAGCTCCTTTCCCCAGGTGCCTCTCATCGGGCATTTGGCATGTGTTCAGGTACCTTTGTGACTCTGTATTCCATGTGCTCCATCAGAGCTGTGGAGGCAGCTGGGTTGGGGAACATGTTTTTATAACATCTACTGAGGGGGTCTAAGTCAACGAGCTCATGAGGCTGGCACTGCTGCAGGTGTCACCAGGGTGGGAACATTAGTCAGCCATGAAAACCTAATCCTGAGTGCACACATCTTTACTTTCTGTTTTTCTAATAGACTAACATTAAGTTTTTGAATTAGTCAGAGTTTTTCTAGTCAATATACTGTGCCTCACAGATTTCGATGTGCTCATTCATTGGCTATTGATGATATTTTCCTGATGTAGAACTTAAGACTCTTAAGAGACTGATAGCATTGCCTTTGCTGACTGCCGTGTGCTCTTTCACGCGTTTTGAACACTAATATGGAGACCTTCATGCATTACTGAATGTTGAGAGTTGAAGTCTTCACTGAAAAATTGTTTTGTGGATGAGCAAACACCTAATATATCACTGTTTTTTGCTATGTTCAGAATGGAATTAAATATGAACCAAAGCAGGAATTGAGTATCCTGTTATTAGTCCTGGTATGTTTAGGTTAGTGTTGGCCTGTTTAATATTAGTTAAGGATGGCCCAGTCTTAGTTCTTATCCATTATTCATTACTGTGGCATTGTGATATCTTATAAAAGATGGGGTATGGTGTTTCACAGGCTTTATTGTATGAGTCATATTAAAATGTAGACTGACTCATTAAGTTTTAAGTAAGGCCTGAGGTTCAACATTTCAAGCATTTTCCCAGGTGTTGGTGATACTGATGTTCTCCTGACTGTACTTTTGTAGCAAAGCTTCAGTGGGCATTTGGTTGTGAGAAGGATTGAGGAGATTGGAATTGTCCCAACTGTTTATTTATAGTACTTCTGTGATGCATGCACTGGCCTGAAGTGTATGGGGTGTTATGGATGGGATTCGAGACAAATTCACACAGACTACCGAGTCCTGTGGAGGAAAAGGGACAGGCCACTCTCTGGAGGGGAGAGTGCCCTGACCCTTGCCCAGACAGGCTTTTATTGGGTTCAATTAGAACAGGAATACAGGTAAAGTTCATTAATCATTGTCAGGCAGTAAGGATCAAACAGTAGATAACAAAGAACTCTGAGGGCCTATTCTGAGTCAAGGCCTGTTAGCTAAAGGGCTATAAAACTTTGGGAAACAAACTCATTTCCTGCTCGGACCCTTATTATTTAATTGAGAGCATTCTTAGCAAAGCAGGTTTCACAGGATTTTATGCATTCTTTCTTAGGCCTAATCTCCCAGGGAGCCCGCTCTTTTCAGCACAAGGCTGCACCACCCTCTGTCATTGTTTCAGGCTTAAGTCAGGCAGAGGAGGCAAGATAGCTAAGAAATTAGGAGACTTCTTGCAGACAGACTGAGGACTCAGGCTTCGTCAAAGCTGAGGGGTAAGGGTCCATCACTCCCTTTCTCCATAGCCCCCTGAGTCCTTCTCTAGGGCCTCCACATGATCATGCCTGTCTCAAGTGGTTCCCCCCTTGGAGAATCTTACCTGTCATAGGCTAACTGATCAAGCATTGGGGGCCAGTTATGGAAAAAGGAGCAGAAACAGCGCTCCTGCCAGGGAGATAAGCTTTGTCTCCCTAGTGGTTTATGGTCCGAAGGTCACTCACTCAGCCTTAGCCATGGGGGGTTACAGCTCCTGAAACCAGACAGAGCAGCTCCCAACACTTCTGCCTTATGTGTGGTCAGGTACAGTCTTTATTCCTCCGACTCTCTCCGTAAAGTCACTGTACTCTTCATGTCATGGTTATATCTACAGTATGTGATGGAAATGGCCCTCATTTCAGCTCTTAACTAATGTTGTGATAATGTGAGAGGGGCCGTGTAAGTCTTTAGATTTGTATAGAAATTTTTTCCTGGGCAAAGTCCTCTTGCCTTGGGATCTCTTTCTTCTAATTCTTGTTCCTTCAACTGATATGCATGAGGGCTACTGACATTTTTGCCAAGATTAATATAGATATGCAAGTGAAATTTTTAACTCCACAAGAGCATAACAGGGAAGTGAATAAGCACATTCAGTTCATCAAGCATTTATTGACTGCCTTCTTTATACCAAACATCACAAGTACTAGGGCCAAAAAGATAAATGAAATATGGGAAATATGACAATATTCATATAACCCTATAAATACATATTGTTTATGTTGATAAATGATGCATATATTTGCCCAACTGAGTAAATTTTATATCTGGTAAGAATGTTTATCTCATATCTTATATAATAACAACTGTAGAAATACCATTTCTAAATAAAAATATCGCTAATTTGCAGCCCAGGATATGTGTTTCCTCCATCAGTCACTCATTGACCACTCAGAATGTTTCCTGTTCAAGTAAAATGAACCTGCATCCCTTCTCTAAAACTGAATTTAATAAGGTTCTTGCCACACAATTATTGAGTGTGTGCACATGTATTTGGTTATATGTTGATGTGCACTTTGGGGGAATAGCTTGAAACCACGGGTGCAAATGGGGCAAATCAACCACTATATTAAGAGGGTGAGGGATTTGAGAAGATGAATGAAGTTTGAGGACTTAGCCCGCATTTGCCTTCTACAGATTAATCCTTTGTGAGCTATTTGGTAATCTTGCCAATATTTTCTAATACAGCTATAGTGTTGATGGTTGCTCAGAAGAAAAACTTACTCAAATTGGTATAATAACTGACATTTTCTTTTCAAAAAAGTCTTTTTGAATTCATTTCAATTTCGATAAATTTAAAAAATAACTCTTATAGGTAATTCTCTGCTAGATGTTTCTTTATAGAAGAGAAGACATGAATTCTTTCCCCTGAAACTGCAGAATTCAGTGACAAAATGATTTTAAGACAAAATAAAAGAAGTAAGAGAATTTCACAATGTGTTACAGGATTCTATAGATACGCAGACAGGCAGCACCGGGGTTAGAAGGGTTTAGCTTGTGAATTGTACAGTATTCTCATGGGGAAGTTAGGTAAAGGGAGACAAGAACGACAGGGTATTGCGTTAGAGAAAAAAGAAAGGTGAGAAAAGTAAAACAAGTTGTAGAGGAGGAATCTACAAGGCTGGAGAACTTGCTGACTATGAGGACAGGGAAGGACATGTTTCCAAGATTTTGTGCAGAAATGCTTGGATGGGTGTTCTTGTTTTTAACAGACTGAGGAAATAAGAAGGAAGAATTAGCTCTCAAAGAGTGTAAAAAATGAATTCGTTTCATGTATGCGGAATTTAAGTTTTGGGGGGCAGCATATAGTAGTTATCAAGCAGCTCAGGAGAGCAGCGCCTGCAATGCCACAACTGTGGGGGTCAGTGTTGTCTGCATTTAAGCTGTGGCTGAAGCCTTGGCAGTGTATGAGGTCCCCCATGCGGGCTGTGGAGAGAAACTAGGGAATTCTGAGCACACATTGAAGGCAAGCTATCAAAGGAGAGGAATTTTCTTCAGAAGACAGAGTTTCAAGAAGGAAGTGATAGGGAATGCCAAATTCAGGATACGAATGTATTTTGCTTACTTGGCTGATTTATCTTGGGGTAAAGTGTTGAACTCTGCCTTAATATAAGACTAAGTATTTGTTTTCTGTTATACAAAAAGGAAACTTGCCTAATGCAAAGACTAAGTTAAGTTTAGAGATCCAAGGATCATTTGTCTTCCCTTTCTTGTTAGGTATTATGTTTTGTTTTGTTTCATTTTTTGCTTTTTTAGGTTTGGATCTCTGGAGTTTGGAGCCTCTAACTGTACAGGTGATGGGTTTTATCTGTCTCTCCCTTTTTCACATGCAATAATAATAATCCAGATATTCTTCAGACTCTGCTGCTGCCCATATCAGTAAAAATACTTTGTTTTGAATATAGTGCAATGAGTTGCTGTCTTCTTTATTTTTTACTGTGGCAATGCACACATAACCTAAAAATACCCTCTTAACCATTTTAATTGTACATACAGTAAGCCTAATTGTATATTTTTATGTAACAGTTCTCTGGAACTTTTCTTATTTTGCACAACCGAAACTCCCTTCCCACTGAACAACTCTCATTTTCCCCTTCCCCAATACTTGGAAACCACCATTCTTTCTCTATTTGTTTCTCTGTTTGATTACTTCAGATAATTCATAGTAGTAAAATTAGGCAGTATTTGTGTTTTTGTGACTGGCTGATTTTGTTTATTATGATCTCCTCAGAGTTTATCTATGTTGTCCAAAGTTCATACATATAACTGAATTCACTTCTTTTTGTGAGGCTGGATAATATTCCTTTGTATGTTTATACCATGCTTTTTTTTTTATCCATTCATCTGTCAGTTGACGTCTGTGTTGCTGCTACTTACTGGCTGTTGTGAATAATGCTTCAATGAACATTGATGTGCAAATATCTCTTTGGGATCCTGTTTTCAATTCTTTTGCATATACATTTCTATATGTGGAATTGATGATATGGTCATTGTTTTCCATAGCGGTTACATCATTTTACATTCTTACCATGAACAGTGCATATGGGCCCCAATTTCTTCACATCCTCACCAACACTTGGTATTTTCTGTTTTTTAATAATGGCATCTTAACTTTTCTAAGGTGATATCTCATTGTGGTTTTCAATTGCATTTCTCTGATGGTTAGAGATGTTGAGCATCTTTTTAGATTCTTTGTCGGTCATTTGTATATTTGTTTTGGAGAAATGTCTATTTAACTCCTTTGCTCATTTTAAATTGAATTATTTGGTTAAATTTGTTGTTGTATTGTAAGAGTTCTTTATATATTATATATATTAGCTCCTATCTGATATATGGCTTGCAAATATTTTTTCCCATTCCTTAGGTTGCTTCTTACTCTGTTGATGTTTCCTTTGCTGAACAAAAGTTTTGAAGTTTGACGTAGTACCAGTTGTCTGCTTTTGTTGCCAGTGGCTGTGAGGACAGCCACTTTCACTGCCTTCTTATAAGGTGGGAAAGTGATGTTTGTGAATTTAAGGTGATGTTTGGACATTGACCTCCACCCAGAGAAAAAAAGAAAACATGGTAAACTGCTCGGGCCCATGAGACCTGATATTTTCTTACCATTTTTGCATTGTGTATTTAAATTTTCTTAATGAGAGCTAGTTTGTCAGGAGTGAATTGTTCTCCAAGATCTGTGGAAGGTCATTTTTCTGCTTATTTGTCAAGTTGGGGCAGACTTCTGCAGAGGATATCACTGTCGGGCAGAGATGAGGTCAGAAGACTATAGCTAATGTTTCTCTCAGCTGTACCATCTTCTAGTTATTTACTTTATACGTACAGCAACAAAGCTCAATGAAGGGAAGAACTTCCAAAGTCCATTAATTGAGAAGGGTAAATAGTCCGGAAATCACAGAGGAGTTACATGTTGTCCCTCTATCGACTAGAGCTGAAAGCAAAGCTGCTTAATGCCATTTAAGAAGTTGTCATTGCAAGCGGTGTTTTGCTCAGTTTAGTAAATGTATTGACTGTGGGATATAAATAAATCTCTTGCAAACAGATTTAAGTGCATTGCAGTTGCAAAACACAGCCATCCATTTTTTTCTCTAATCTCAGAAACAGGGAGTAACAGCTGGTGCTGCCATTTGCCTCAGAGAAAAGACACACCTCTGAGCTCCTCTTTTAGCAGTGTGCCTTCCACTCACCACCTGATGGATGTGAACCGCTAAACATTTCCAAGATAAAATCTATCTCTCTAATTAACATTGCCTACAATCAAGGGATGTCCCACAGCTTGGTTAGTCATCCTGCTACATGAAAATATACAACAAGAGGAGTCTATAGAAGCAGACCACACCCACCCATCATCACGAGGGCTTGATTTAGTTAGGCCTGCGGCATTGCCCCACTGATGTTTATCAAGACCATGACTCCACTTTTTTTTTGTCAGTCAGCTACTGAAAATAAGTGGCCCTATACCACTTGATTTTTTTTTTTTTTAAAGAAAGTGTATCTTTAATTGAGCTCGGCCCTTCCACATCTAAAAATTCCCATTCTGGTTCACAAAGACCTATTGCCTCCCTAACTCCTATCTCTCTTGCTGTCTTAGTCTATTTGGGCTGCTGTAATGAAGTACCATAGACTGAGGGGCTTATAACAACAGAAGTTTATTTCTCATGATTTTAGAGGTTGGGAAGTCCAACATCAAGGCTCCATTGATTTGATGTCTGATGAGGGACCACTTCCTGGTTTGTAGATGGTGCCTTTTCGCTATGTCCTCATGTGGCAGAAGGAGCAAAGCAGCTCTCTGGAGTCCCTTCTTGAAGGGCGCTAATTGCATTCATGAGGTCCCTACCCTCAGGACCTAATCACCTCCCAAAGGCCCCACTTTCTAATCCCATCATTTTGGGAGTCTAGAATTTAGCATATGCACTTTGGGGGGGACTCAGACACTCAGTCCACAGTATTTGTAATCTTGCTGCTTTCATTATTTCAGTGTTGATTGCCAAACTAGTGATGGGGGTTCTTACATTCCTCCTATCTGTAGGATAGTGGCTAGTAATATCCAGAGCATATTTAAATTATATAGGTTAGGAATGCTCTGGCATATTCAAAGATGTTACTCCAAAATATCCCTATTTAATAAGAGTAAATAATGATTTCATGAGAAAAACTACCTCAGAATTTGAAGATACTATGTAAAGAAAGAGATTGCATGTTTCCATGAGAAAATTACAGCATATTAGATTGGCTGTTGTGATACAAATGAAAATATTTTTATCAGAAAGATAAAGAGATGTGATCAAGACAGTATTTGAGGAAATGCTTAGTGCCTATCATAGAAATCACTTTTTCTGGTGACAAAAACACTTTATGAAGAACAAATGAAAGAAAATGAGAGCTCTACTGAAATAAGAACATAGACAAATCTGCACTGAGACTCCATTAATAAGATGAAGTGTGGCCCAGGTGTCTAACCGCTGCCAACAGGGCAATTTTTCTTAGCTCTTGGAAAGGCGTCTCGATGCTTGTTAAACTGAAAACCCTCTGAGAGGAAGTTAGTATGTTTGGCAGTGTATGGGAATGAACCATAGAGGTAACACAATTCATAGCCCTTAAACCAAGGCATTGGCTACTTTATTTATGTAAGCCCCCTTCTTAACTTTAGTCAGAAGAAGTGAGCCTTGGAGACTTTTTTAACTTTTTATTTTGAAATAGTTATGATTCAGAGAAGTTTTGAAATAAGTACACAGGGCAGTGTCATGCATACTTCCCTCGCATTCCCCAGACACTAACACCTTGCACAACCATAGGAAAATATCAAGGCTAAGAAACTGGCAGTGGTGCAAATTATAGGGCTTATTCAGATCCTACCTGTTGGACATGTATGGAGGTTTTCTGAGAAAGTGTGTATTATTTTATTGTAATTCTTTAGACAGTCTAGATCTAGACCTTTTAAACCTAAAATCAAATCTCATTGAAAGTGGCAAAAAACACAACTGCTATTTGATGTCCTTAAAGAAGGTGCGTATGCAGTGTGTGGTCACCTCCAATAGTTCACTGCCAATCATCAGTCAGATTGGACTGCCAGCAAGGCTCCCTGATCTGATTCTGAGCAGCAGCCAGAATTCTAATAACACCTTTTTAATTCATTAAACTACACTTACTTCAATTAAGAAGGATAAAGAACAATCAGACTGGTAACTTTCACGGAATGGTTTACACACCATAGTGCTAGTAATCCAGTTAAAGTATTTTGGTTTTCAGTTTTTAAGATGCGCTCAAATTATTTTGGCTGAGTGGTACAATTGATGTTATCTATTCATAATTTGGATTGGATGTTTGTGTTATGACTGAAGGCCTCACGTACCCTTTGTTTGTTGTACTTGTTTCTGTTAACATTGTCAGATGTGTTCAGCCTGCACCCTGTAAAAGCAACATTGCTGGAAATGAATCACTCTTTTGACTTCTCTGTTAGAATCGGATGCTTCATTTTTCTCTTAAGATTGCTGCAGCCATTGAGGTTTCTCTGGCTGTTGACCTGAAGTACAGTGGGTCTCAACACAGAAATCATTGCTTTGGGGTAACAAAGAGAAGAGCTCCTGTCTTCCTGGTTCCTGTGCATGCAGGCACCTTATTATCACAGATTTTATAGCTATGCATTGGTTAACTTAATTGAGAAACTTTTGTTTTACTCACTGATTCATTAATTCCTTTTAATGATGATGCTAAATATCTATGAGGCTTCAAGTAAGTCACTTTACCCCTTTGGGGTTCTATTTTCATCTAAAAGAGAAAGCTGGACCAGATTTTATATATACAGACACACATATAGAGAGATATACACATATGTGTATATCTATAAATATGTAGTTTGATTTTTGCTTCATTTGTTTTAAACAATGATTTATTTGATGATTTAGACTAAAATACCAAAAGTATACTGATTAGGATAATAGAAGAAATAAGGAGGAGACAGGTAACATTAATTGAGCTTCTACTATGTGCAAAAAATTACCAACAAATCTATTTCATTAATATTTTCAAGTTTAATAGCTTATTTATATTGTATTTTTATTACCATTTATCTCCCTTATACCTTCTCTGCTTCCACCCATTCCCTTGCCCCCCAATAACCACACTGTTGTCTGTGTCCATGAGTCCTTCTTCTTTTTAGTTCAATCCCTCTACCTCCCAACACCCCCCCCCCCACACTGGCCCACAAAAGCTGTCAGCCTGCTCTCTATCTATGAGTCTGTCTCTATTTTGCTTGTTAGTTCAGTTTGTTCATTAGATTCCAAATATTAGGGAAACTATATGGTACTTTTCTTTCTCTGACTGGCTTATTTTACTTAGTATAAATTTTTGCAGGTCCATCCATGTTGTCACAAAGGGTAAAATTTTCTTATTTTTAACGGTAAAGTAATATTCCATTGTGTAAATGTACCACAGTTATTTTATCTACTGATGGACACTTGGGCTGCTTCCAAATCTTGGTGAGTGTAAATAATGCTGCTGCAATGAACATAGGGATGCATGTATTATTTCAAATTAGTGTTTCAGCTTTCTTTGGATGAGTTCTCAGAAATGGAATCACTGGCTCATGAGGTAGTTCCACTTTTAATTTTTGAGATATCTCCATTCTGCTTTCCACTGTAGCTGCACCAATCTATATACCCACCAACAGTGGAAAATGGTTCCTCTTTCTCCACATCCTCACCAGCATTTGCTGCTTCTTGATTTATTGATTATAGCCATGCTAAGAGGTGTTATTTTATAGTTTGGGTTTCAACTTGATAATTGTAACTCTTAAGAACAAATATAAATTGTAAAAAAATCATTATTAATCATCAATTGTCTTTATTGAATGATTATTATATTTTAGAATAAGTCTTATCTGTACATATATATCAGGATAATATATGCATTTTGTGAAAAATTCAAATACAGTTTTTAATATGGAGAGTTAGTTCTCCACTTGTTTCTCCACCTCCTCATTCCATCCTCCTACTTGCCTTCTAGAAATGAGCAGAGATGAAAATACTGAGTCTTTTTATACCATTTATCTAGCACTATATGCATACACACAATATATAACATGTATACAAATTTGTGTACAAAAAGCTGAATCTGCACTATATATTTTTGTTGCAGCTGGCTTTATTCCATAAATAACGTATTAAAATTTTTATGTCAATATTCTTTTCATCATTTGTATCATACTCCATTGTATAATTATTACAGAGTTCACTTAAACATTTTTCTATAGGTGCATATTTAAGTTGTTTCCAGTCTTTTAACTGTTAGAAGCCATGCCTATTTTAATTTTCAAATAATTATATGAATCTGATAGTTTCTGTGTCAATGCTGTTGAAGACAAATAACTAAAATATTGCTGTTTAGGTTAGATAAACTGAATAAATTACTTCCTATTACTCTCTACCCATTCATTGCTTTTATATCCTTTCCTAATTCTACCTTTGTGTTCTTTTAAATTATGTATTCTGGATCCTTTTTTTCCCTCCCTATCTTCCTAATGTCATCTGATGCTATTCATTTAGATAGAGCAAGAGGCAAACTTTCCTAAATTCTTAAAGGCTTAGTGCAATAAAAGAAAGCTGTGTTATTTACTATATTCAGTTTTGTTTATAAATGTTTGTAGTCTCCTTTATAAATCCCCATTAGACATTTCTAAAACTATGAACGCAACTGGAGTTTTCTCTGCTATTTCTTCCATTGTTAATGGTCTGGAAAAGTTACAGAATGAGATAAACCAAGAAAAGTCTGATGCCTGAATAAGCAACAGAATAAATTCTTACCTCTTGTTCTCATCTTAACAATCTTTAGCATTTAGCTATTGTTTAAAAATGCATTGGAGGCTAGAATAGATAAAAGAAACTTAACTGTTGGTGAAGGAATCTTGGAGTCTATGTTTTCATTTCTAGTTTCATTTTACTTATTTCACCCCGTTCTCTCTCCCCTTTCCTCTCCTCCTTCCAGATTTCTGGGTGGAAACCCAATATGGTGATTAAGAATGATAGCTGGTGTATTGGGCAAGTAAACTGAGCATGTTAAGGTTCAGTTTCTTCATCTGTAAATGGGGACCATTCAGTTTCTCTCTTGGTTAAAGGGAAAGTGCTCAGCATAGTGACAAAGACATTGTGAGTGGTAAAAGAAACAGTGTAAGTACTAAATTATTAAACATAAAAAAGTGGATGACTTATGCATTGCCTTTAAATTGGTCAAAAGGTAGTGGGGGGAATGCCTACCTGCTTACCTTTATATGCATCCATCTATTGACATTGTTTTATTTACCTATTTATTTATTTGGTTTCTTTTTCGTTTTTTCATCACCATTTATTTCCCCCTTATACCCTCTTGCACCCCCACCCTACCATTCCCCTTGCAGTTACCACATTGTTGTCCATGTGGTGAGTTTTTTCTTTCTCTCTCTTTTTTTTCATAATCTCTTCACCTCTACCTTGAGCTGTCAGCCTGTTCTCCATCGATGAGTCTTTCTCCATGTGCTTGTTAGTTCAGTTTGTTCATTAGATTCCACATAAATGAAATCATATGGTGCTTGTCTTTGTCTGGCTGGTTTATTTTACTTAGCACACTAATTTGAAAGAATACATGCACATCTATGTTCATTGCAGCATTATTTACAATAGACCTGGAGAGTATATTCTACATTGTTTTTAAAAGGATTTGACGTACATTAGAAACATAAATGAAGTGCTATTAGGTACAGAGGAAAAAGTCATTGATTTTTAAAATGTCATCTTGTCATTATAATTAGTTTATCAAAATGCCTTATTTAAATCCATAAACGTATTATTGACTCTTTTTATAGATCTATTAACTAGAAACCTTGCTAAGGAAGAAATGATTTTAATCGGTCATGATCTTAATGAGCTCATTAGTCAAGTAATAAATGAAATTAAAGGCATTTATAAACTTCCTAAAACTGTATACGAAATTATGTTTGTATGCATGTATTTATTTTGGGAGGATAAATATCCATTATTTATTTTAATTATTCATCACCAACCTCTGAGCTAGAGGTGCTCACACCTTCCTCTCACAATTGGGTCCTGCCTGGAATTTAAGTTTGTGATAAATATACCTTGTCCCTTTTGAAAATTAGAATCAAGGAACATATATAAAGAACACATGGACAAATCCAAAGGGGGGTAGGATCAAGGGTGGGAGGTGGGTGGGGTGGGTAGAGTGCTGAGGGGAGAATGGAGACAACTGTACTTGAACAACAATAAAAATAAACCTACTTTAACTTAAAAAAAGTAAAAGAAAACTAGAATCATATTTACTATCTCCAGGGTTCTTACAGCTTCCACTTTTTTCTGTAGTTCTCTAAATATTACCTATAGAAGTTTGTCAACCTCCAGTGAAAGTATGTTCAGTAACCTAAAATATAATCATCAGGTCAAGAGACTTGAACTTATCGACAGCCTGCAGATGTTCCCTTACAAACTCTTCTCCCATTTTAAGCTTCAATTCCCAGGTAACCAATGTTTGTTCTACTCATTTTAGTCCAACATGTGCTTCCTTCACAGTGAGTACAAAAGCAAAATCAGAGTTGAGGAGTTCAGTTTTCTTTTTGTCATCTACCAACAATACACCATCCACTTAAAACAGCAGGTACACTCCTTTCTGGATGGGTTTCTTTCTTTGGGGAAATTTATATTTGTAGGTAACACACTAAGAAGTATATGAGTGAGGCGAAGAAGGAAAGGGTGACAGAAGTAATATTGTTGGGGGCATATATGGGGGCATATATTGTTGGGATAAATGATAGAAGGATATGTTCATGTATTGTTTTTTCTTAATTTTTATTTTTTAAATATTCTATTTATTTAATTTTTTTTGAGGGAGAAAGAGAGACAGAAAAATATCAGTGTGTGATTGCCTCTCATGGGGCCCCCACTGGGGACCTGGCCAGCAACCCAGGCATGTGCCCTGACTGGAAATCAAACTGGCAACCCTTTGATTTGCAGCAGGTGCTCAATCCACTGAGTTGTGCCAGCCAGAGCTTTTTGTGTATTCTTGATATAGGTCATAGATCAGGGACAGAGAAACTAGGATATGGCAGTGTGAGGGGCCTTCAGCTATTCAGATACAAGCACGTTTACAAGGCTGTTATCAACAAATCACCATCGAATATTGCTACCATTTGTATTGGAAATTACCTAGCAAACTGGGAGGAAAACCTCCCAGTGTTTGAGAGACTGTTCACCTTTTCCTATTCTAGCCTTGTCTGATTTTTAAGGGGGTACATTCTGTGTTTTATAGGTGGCATATTTGTTTTTAATGACATAATCTTGCATGAATGGAAAAACACATACATTTAATTACTTTGTCTTGAAGGCCCTAGAGGAGAAAGTAGCCCTGGGATGAGGGGTGAGGTGCAGGAAGAAGGGTGGAAGGTTTTTGTGCTGGGAGAGTGGGCAATGGAGGGAATCTCAACCAATGGTGGGAGCTCAGGGTCAGTAACACATGGCAAAAAAATGTTGACTTGAGAAATTTAATCAGATATAGAAGCCTTTGTGTCTACTTTCTTATTTTGTTGTAGAATAATTAGTAATCTTAGCCACTCTCAGCAATGGGAAAAAAAACCAACTCTGATACCCATGAGAAGAACATGAGTCTGCGCATTTCCCCAAGGTTCCTCCGGATCAGGAACATAATGATGCAGTTTAGAAACAGCCCTTCAGCCTCTACTCCTGAGATGGATTCAAAGCAGTTGGCCCACAGTTTAGCTCTCTCTGTACCTGGGTCTCTTTCGCTGTCTGGTTTGTCCACAGTTTTTCTGCATAAGTGGAATGTGGAAAATGGCTTGGATTTCTTACAAGATTGGGGTTGAATAAAGACCTGAACTATATCATCTTTGTTCTGTCACTCTTACTGTCAGTTTTAGATGTCAGATGGACCTTTATGTTGTTCTTTGTTCTACTCAGACTGACAGCTCCTTCTGTATGTCAATTATGTCCTGTGTAATAATTAGATCAATGAGCTGTTCCAATCAATGAGTTGTGGCAACACGCAGCCACTCTAGAGAGAGGTTTTCACTTTACACTGGACGTTGTAACACACTGTGACCCAGGTTTATAGTCCTATTCCACTCACTGCATAGACTTGTGCTTTACTTCCGTACCTGCCCATCAGGGTTCACCTCCCTATTGTGGAGGTGAGCTTTAATAAAATTAATGCAATTCCAATATTATCATCTTAGCATATTTCTGCTAAGTTACTGCAGAATCAGTTACTTCTATGTAAGCAAACAGTGTGATGTGTATGGAATATTACTTAAATTACACTAACTGTAGATAGGGTTAATAACTTTAAACACAACTTAAAATATAACACTTTAAGCCATAAAGATAAATGTCTTGACATGAGCAAACAACCATCCGACCACCTAACCAATCAAATAAACCAACCAATAAGCAGAATACAATGGGGAAGAGAGAAATAAACTGGAGAAAAAAAACATAAGAAATTAATTTCACCCACGAATCTTTTCAGTTTGGCTTTGATGAAGGGATTTATATGGTTGGGGGTATTTGGAACACAGTTAATTAAGAAGCAGTTTGCTTGGAAGTTTGGTTACTTTGAGAGCAGAGAGGGCCATGTTGATAGCATATATGAAAGTAAGAAAGATTAATGCTAAAGTCCTTCGTGAAAGGTTTATTGAACAAATTGCATATATCACTCTTTGGAAGGCCAGGAACATAGAAAAGGCTATTTTAGAATTTTCAAATTTTCAGTTTATCCTGTTAATTCATTCTCTCTCTCTCTCTCTCTCTCTCTCTCTCATTTCTCTATTTCCTCCTTGGAGGCTCTGTGGTTTTTATAAGCACATTTTTCCTCCACAGAAATCAAAATGAATTTTATAGGCATCTGCAGTAGAGAGCATTAACACACTTCAGAATACGATTGAATTGGTATCTGGTGTAATAAATTTCTGGTGTCATTCTCTGAACCTGATAGACCTTGCTAGAATTTTAATAGCTTCTCCATATACCTAGAAATACAGTTAAAGTGTCTGTCACCTTTAGAAAATAATCATTCTGACATGCTTTATTCACTTACAACTAATTTGACACGTTTTTAGTTACATTTAAATGTAGGCTTCATTTAGTCCCTCATTTCACATAGCAAAGGTTAGGTATTCATTACATAAATTGTTTCCAGAGATAGAAAAACCCAGATCAACAGAACTAGAACATAACATGAACATGGTATTCTTGTTAAATCTCCTGTGTTCAAAATATATTTGCATTTAATTACAAATGTCTGTCATGGGATTTCAGGCTAATGGAAATATCAATATTGACTATATCACTATCCACCTGCTTTTTTTCCAAAAAAAGAGTCATTTCTTTTGCTAATTAAGGGATATTTTATGCTTGAAAACTTACAGTTTCCTGGGGAAAAAAGTAAGAGACCTGAGTAATTATTCAAATCTTGCACTTGAAATCTTCAATTTAAAGTATTTTGCTTTGCATTTCAATATGAGAGGGCATGGGAAGATTTCACACCTTGGAGGCATTAGGTAACTCATTTCAAAGCTAGAATGATTTGACAATCTACTGAGGACACAGCTGGACCAGGAAATCAACTTTCTCTTTTTTTATCAACAGGGAATGTGGGGCTGAGGGGAACTTAGAAAGAAGAAAAACTCAAGAATTGACTAGCTCTTTACTTGGTGGCTAGTTTATCATTGCCAAACTCTTAGGGGCTGATGCCGCTTCATGCCACGAGTCCCCCGATGCCTATCTTGGCACATAATTTGAATGACGTGGGGCTGATGTCTAGTTGGTAGGTAGCTCTGCAGCCGGGATTGTGGCTGGGAGGTAGAAGGGTGATTTCAGCTTCCTCCAGGGTAGAGCATGATGTGTTGGAGTTGGCTCAAAATGGGATCTTGTTCATTCTCAAGAGCAGGCATCCAGGCTATTTGCTAAATAGGTATGCAAATCATTAAATTAATTTAACAAGGAGGCCATTATACTGCAGTGCTTCTAATACCTCAGTCTATGTAAGCAAACCAAATAGCCTGTAAATGCCTCAAGGTTAAGAAATTAAAACCTAAGGACAAGCAATAAATTATAGTCGGTCAAATAATTTTCTTGCTTTGCTTCTGCCTCTATCGGTCTTTTCTGAAGCGCCTGTTTGTGGAACGCTCCCAAGCATTTCCAGTTTGGCGCTGCCCTACTTGAACTGATTTTTGCTTAAAAAATTTTAATACGCCTCAGTTTATCTTGTAACAAAAACATCATTTCCCCATGGCTTCACACAGCCATTTGCAGAAAAGGGAAGAGGGAGGTAAAGGGAAGAAGACATGGCATTGGAGGACACCTGATCATATCCAGCTGCTTTGAGAGAATGCTAATCAGAGCATGTGAGGCCTCAGCATGACATGGAAATGCTCTTCAGATTGAATGTTTATGTGACGAATAGTTCTCCAATAAGTAAGTGAATGATTCCTCCTCCCAGGCACAGTGTGGAAAGAAAGCTTAAAGGAAGATTCTTCATTATGAAGTGGTTCTTGTTCAATTACATTTGTACTGGCCTTTGGATTTTTCAGAGTACCTTAATTTTTCAAAATCTCTTTTGTCCTCTAAAACAACCCTGAAAAGTAGTTCAGGCAGGCGTTTTTTTCAGAGGCAAATGAGAACTGCAAAACACCAGAGTCGGTCTTCTGAAGCTTGTTTACTACTTGCTTCCCTGAAACAGCTCTGCAGAGAGGAAAATAAAAACGTCCTCACAGTGAACACAGCAGAGTCACATAATTTGTTCAATTCAAGTACGGGCTTCAGTTTTGGACTTCTACCACCCCTCCCTCCACCACCTCACCCTTCCACTCTAACCCCCAGCCTGCACACTTAAAGCAACATGGGCAAAAAAACAAAACAAACAAAAAACCGAAGACTCCAAAACCTAGCCCACACAAAATTTAACCAAAATGGGTAATCGGCCTAAATATAAAATACAAAACTATGTAACTTTCAGGAAAAAATATAGGAGACAAACCTCTGTGACCTTGCATTCGGGCATGCTCCATGACAGAAAAACGATAAATTAGACTGTTAAGAGAATGACAAGACAAGTCACCAACTAGAAAATATTTACAAATCATATATCAAATAAAAGGTTTCTGTCCAAAATACACAAGACTCCTAAAATTTAACATGAAAAAAATGCAATAAAAAACTGTCAAAATATCTGAATAGACAGACCCTCATTGAGGAAGATATACTTGGCAAATAAACACATAAGAAGATGTTCAAGAGTATTCGTGGACTAGAAGAACAATGAGATACCACCACACGTATATTAGAATGGTGGAAGTCCAAAAAAAAACCACACCCGACAAAACCAATTGCTAGCAAAGATGCAGAGCAACTAGTGCTCTCATTCATTGATGGCAATAATACAAAATTGTGTAGTCACTTTGGAATGTGGATTTTCATTTTCTTGCAAAGTCAAATATAGTCTTGTCATGCAGTCCAGCAATTGTGCTCCTGGGTATTTGTCTAATTGCTTTGAAAATTTATGTCCCCATGAAACCTACATAGGGCTGTTTACAGCAGCTTTATTCATAATCACCAAAACCCAGAAGCAACCAGGATATTTTCCAATAGATGACTGGGTGAACAAACTGTGATGCATTCATAATGTGAAATAGTATTCTGCAATAAAAAGAAATAACTATCAAGAGGCAAAAACATGGGTGAATTTTAACTGTATATTGTTGGAAAAGAAGCCAGTAGCAAAAGGCTTTATATTGTGTTTAAAGGCTTTGTATTCCATTTCTATGACATTCTGCAAGAGCAAAACTCTGGAGTCAGTAGACACATCAGTGGTTGTTAGGAGTTTGGGAAGAAGAGAAGTAAATAGGTGAAGTACATATAATATTTTAGGATGATATAAGTATTCTAAATGATATTAAAATAGTGGCTACAGGACACTATGCATTTCTCAAGACTCAGAGACTTTACAGAACAAAGAGTGAGCTTTACTTTATGAAAATTTAAAAAATATATATTTACAGTTGGGGAATCCAAGGATGGAAGGCATGGTATGATGAAAGAATCTAATTGTATTAAAATGTAGGAAATAACTTTCCCATGCAGGTGGGAGGAAAAGCCACTGACCACAGTAACTTTGGAAATGGGTGGGGACTATAAGACTAATGCAAATGGAAATGTACCTAAGCTCTGTACTCTAGTTGATAAAGCTGTTTCCCTATTTTCTTGGTCTATTCTTGTAGATGCCTGGAGGTGAGACAGAGAGTTTTAATAGGAACTATTATGTAATGTCCTCTTTATTTTTCTTAAACAAAATTGTAGATAATAAAGGCTATAAACACTTAGTTTATAAAAAGAAAATAACTTGTAATTTAAGGGCAATATAAAAGGCAAGTAAGTTATACTATACATTTCCAAGTATAAATAATACACAGGTACAAAAAATTTTTCAAAAAAAATTTAAAGAAAACCCTACAAATTTCCAAATTACTCCTAAGGTGGGAGTGTCATACCCCATCAAGGACACTGAAGCACCATGTGACCAAGGGGAACTGTAAAGGTAGGTATCTTTAAAATGTCTTGGAGATTTGGTCCCCCTTCTGCTGCTTCCTATCTTGTGTATGAGACACTGTTGAATTTTTTTATTGTTGTTCAAGTACCATTGTCTCCATTTTCCCCCCACCACTCCCCACTCCCCAGCCATCCCCACCCTTGACCCTGTGCCCCTTTGGTTTTGTCCATGTGTCCTTTATAGATGTTTCTGAAAACCCTTCGCCCTTTTCCCCCCATTATCCCCTCCCTCCTCCCCTCTGGTTACTGTCGGTTTATTCTTAATGTCCGTGTCTCTGGCTGTGTTTTGCTTGCTTGTTTGTTTTGTCGATTAGATTTCATTTATAGGTGAGATGTTTTGTCTTTCACTGACTGGCTTATTTCACCTAGCATAATGCTCTCCGGTTCCATTGTTCTGTTGCAAAGGGTAGGAGCTCCTTTCTTCTTTCTGTTGCGTAGTATTCCATCATGTAAATGTACCATAGTTTTTTGATCCATTCATTTACTTAGGTTGCTTCTAGCACTTGGCTATTGTGAATTGTGCTGCTATGAACATTGGGGTGCATAGGTTCTTTTGAACTGGTGTTTCAGGGTTCTTAGGGTATAGTCCCAGCAGTGGGATCACTGGATCAAAAGGCAGTTCCACTTTTACTTTTCTGAGGAAATTCCATACAGTTTTCCACAGTGGCTGCACCAGTCTGCATTCCCACCAACAGTGCTCTAGGGTTCCCTTTTTTCCACATCTTCTTCAACACTTGTTTTTTTTGGTGTTGATTTTTTTGTGATGGCCATTCTTACCAGTGTGAAGTGATATCACATTGTGGTTTTAATGTGCATCTCTGTGAGGGCTAGTGATGCTCAGAATCTTTTTTTATGTCTCTGGGCCTTCTATATGTCCTCTTTGGAGAAGTCTGTTCTATAGACTCCCCCGCAAAACTGTGTGACCTAATAAATGAATTTGGCAAAATAGTGGGATACAAAGTCAGTATTCAAAAATTGAAGGCATTTTTGTGCACCAACAATGAAATATCAGAAACAGAAATCAGGAAGAGTCTCATTTGATATAGCAACAAGAAAAATCAGATACCTAGAAATAAACTTAACCAAGGAGCTAAAATACCTGTACTCAGAAAACTACACAACACTGAAGAAAGAAATTAAGGAAGACACAAACAAATGGAAGCATGTACCATGTTTGTGGATTGGAAGAATTAACATCATGGAAATGTCCATACTACCTACAGCAATTTATAGATTCAATGCAATCCTGTTAAAGTACCAATGACATATTTCACAGATATAGAACAAACATTTCAGAAATTTATATGGAGCCATAAATGACTCCAAATAGCTGTAGCAATTTTGAGAAAGAAGAACAAAGTTGGAGGGAACACAATACCTGACATCAGACTATATTCCAAGGCTGTAATCAAAATAACCTGGTACTGGTGTGAGAACAGATACATAGACAAATGGAACAGATTAGAGAGCCTGGATACATTGTAGAAATTTTGATGAATGTCAGATTATTCTGCTTGTTTATTCCATTTAATATACAAAGCCCCAGGTTCATCCTAAGTGGAACTGGTAAGTAAAAATATTATTTTGCTCTTTCCTTTTTGTTAACTGGTGCCCGTGCCAGGCATGTTCTATAAGGCCAAGTGAACCTTTCTCTCTGGTTTCCCAAAGCTTTCCCACCTAGCTGCCCTTTGCAACATTTGTGAAGGTTATGCTAGGTATCTGACTAGCCTGTCTCAATCTTACTGGATGTCAGACCTCAAAAGGGCACTCATTTATTATTTATTCATTAACAAACAATTATTTTTAGATTCTACTGTCAGGTGCTATGCTAGGTTTTGGGGCTCCACAGATAAATAAAAGGTGGTTTCTTACTTAAAGGCATTTGCAATCATGGATTGTACCACAGCATGATAAATGCTTGATATAGGGTGAGCATGAAAGGCTTCTTATGGAAGATAATGCTTGAGCTAAAGTTTGAAAGGTAAGTAAAATTAGAAAATTGAACAAGAAAAGCCAAACTATCATTATGCGTATTCACTTTACTCCACTTACCCCAAGAAATACGGTTTTTGAATGGGAGAACCTACAGTATCCCCCAGTTCACACTGTGTCTTGTAATTTCTTTATGACATTTACCTGAGTAAAACAATTTCAGAAAGAATTTTATGCTCAGTCAGGATTTTCCTGAAGGAGTCTGATTTGTTCCTTAAATGCTGTTGCTCTATGCTTTGAGGAATGCTGACGCCTGAGTACATCGGCTGGGAGCCCAGCCCTGGGCTGACTCCATCCTTCAGGCTAAAAATAGTCCTAATGATGCTGCTGTTTGTTTTGCTTGCAGCATTCCCTCACAGTTGTTGTTACTGTATGCTTCTCCAGTTACAGGGTGCACCGTGAGGATCAGTGCTGTTCCAGGATAAACCCTTCGAAAGCCTAGAATGTGGCAGTTCACTGAGGCTAATCAAATTTCTGGCGAGCATTTGTGTGGGTCTTTCTGGCTTCTGTGACTAGTCAGAAGCCCATCTTCCTTTTGGAAATAGGAATATTCTATATGTCCGGTGCCAATGCTTTCACCAGGTGACCCAGGTCATGTTTTTGAAAGTGTGTTTCATGGTGTTTCTTAATAATGCTGCCCATTTAATACTGTGGCCAAAGGCCATACATACCAGCAACCCAAAGGAAGTAGCAAACCTGTATTTTAAAAGCAAAAACATCATATATGCCTAAACTATACAGCCATTCTGATGTGAAATAAGAATGTTCTAGATAAAAGTATTGTCATCTCTTTAGTAATAAAAGAATTTGGTGGGGTGTCAGAGAAGTGGCCATTGGCTAAAAGAACCAGAAAAAAAGATTGTAGAGTTTCTGAAATATATGTAAAAATTCCATTTTGGGGTAATTTAGGATTGTCTCTGTTTCACATACATTGCGGGTTTTGAATGCTTGTGGGGTAAAATGACTTGATCAATTATAATGATAATGACACATGAGTCAAATTATGAGTTTAATTATAATTACCATCTTTATACAGAGTTAATTAATCATAAAAGAGTGTATTATATGATCTTTCTGTTTAATGAAATTCATTATAGAGGCTCCCAAAGGCCTAAATATAGTTTTAAACAAATTAAACTTGTCACTGGGGTTAAGGCTATTAATGCAAATGTGGTCTGGATTAGTCACTAAAAAGGACTGAACAGGACATTAGGCCTCTAAAGTGTTAAAGCATCAGACCCTGAAGTATCCTTTTCCTCTAGAAGCAGGGCACATAATTTAGTGACTTTCTGAGTAGTCTTAAATTTACCGATAAAGCTGAGCCTGTTTAGCACACAAATGCTAGATACAAATGGCTGTATTCAACACGTTTCTTTGTAAAGAGTTATATTTTGAAAAGTTGAAATTACTTACACGTATTGAAGAGGAATCTATTGAGGATATAAGCTTTGCACCACGGACTATCAAACTCTCACATTCTGAGCAGCAATAAGTAAGAGTAATATACATAGTACTGTATGGTAGTGAGACAGAAGATGTTTGGAGAACAAAAGAAAGAAGATATAGGTGTATGTCCCCGTGAGAACTAAATCCTGTTGGTCTATGCACAAAGGAAATCCTGCATTTTTGGATGTTCCTAATCAGGATTTGTGCCACTATATTTCTTGACATAGAAATTATCCCAGGCCCCAGGATTGAAATGATATGAGTCACAACTAAGAGAAATTAGGCTCCAGATGTTGCAGGAGCGTAATGGGTAGGCCCGAGAGAGACCACTGGATCCTGACCGTTGTGAAATCTGCACCCAGCACATAAGTCCTTCCATTCTTGGTCTGGCCTGTGCACTACTCCCCCCCGGACAGGTCCTTATCTATGTTGCATTAACAGGTTTGCTTACATATATAATTATATATCTTCATATGTATTTTGCATTTTTAAAATATTTCATGACGTGGATAGAAGTCTTACATATTTTGTAGTGACTGTATGAGCCTTCTATTATTAAGAATTTGATAGTAACCTTTATTTTTAGTATAAATAACTCTAGGAAAATATAAAATTAAAATATTAAATAAAAGATTAACAAAACATGTATGTTGCTTACTAGGATGCCAGGTGCTATTTCGAAGGCTATGCATATTCTAACCCATTTAATCTATGAGATTCAAAATAGTTTTTAAAGACTTCTAATACAGTTTCCCATTTTTTTAGGAGGTACAACATAGGAGCTGAACAAATTTTAGTAAATGTTGATCAAATAAGATTAACATTTTAAGACAGCTGATATATTTGCTTAAAGTTTTTGTTATAAAAAATGTGATCATTCTGGAAGAGCGGAATATGGAGTTATTATGTAATGAGTACAAACGTTATGTCTAGGACCATACCATACAAAGTATTTGGAAACTTATTGTAAAACACTAACATTTTAAAACTATTTCAAGGTCAATAGCTGAATGTGATGAATGAATATCTACAGTGATCATTCTCATTTTTTTTTTACTCCTCTTAACACCCTTGAGGATTTTGAGGCACTTCTACAAGGAGCTTCCTTCAGATAATGGTTTTCGTATGGTCAGGTTTTCGGATGGTGTTGCTAGAGCCACATCAATGATTCTGATACACTGTGCTGAAAGATAAGACCCTCTTGACTGAGATTCACTTACCTATGGCATTACACAGTATAGAACACATTATTTTGATGATTGCCATGTTACCATTTGAGAATTTTCCTGGGCTTTGGGGAAAACAGGACTTTAAGTGGTATTGATAGTCTGGAGCTGAGGGTTCACTGTCCCATGTAAAAGATATTTAATGCTATTTAGCTGGTGCTCCATGCTATCAAATGCCAGGAAAGCGCAAGAAAAATCATTAGGCTAGAACTCTGAAAGGCTTTCTGATGGAAATATGTACAAAGACCTGGGGGAAAGAACTCAGGATTCTGTATTCTGATATCCCCTTGACTCTTATTTTATCTGGTCCACTGGCTGGATGTTTGTGTCCCTCCCAAAGTTTATGTTAAAATCCTGGTCCCCAACATAATGGGATTAGAAAGTGGGACTTTTGGGAGGTGATTAGGTCATGAACCTCAAGTCCTCATAAATGGGATTAGTGGCCTCCAGAAAAAGTCCAGACATTGTTAATATAACAAGAATGGTCTGCATGACATCGATGTAACCTGGCAGTCAAGGACAGCGGCCTGGAATACACATGCGTGAACAATGACAACTTCACTGTACTAGTCAGTGGGTGTGGTAGATGCTGTTGAGTGAGCAGGTGTACTGTGTGGCTGTCTCATTAAAAAAGACTGAGTCAGTATAACAATGAATCTGCCTCAAATTTTGCATTAAGCCTGAACATTCCTCCAAGAGAATATTCAGATGATTCAGAAGGCTCTTGGACATCAGAACAAAACAATAAGTGAAATGCAAATAAAAGTGTGGCACAAACACTTCAAAGGTTTTTGAGAATCTGTTGAGAGTGACCCACATCCTGGAAGACTTGCAACAAACAGAACACCTGAGAATGCTGATTGTGTACTGACGCCTGCATTGGCCTACAGTGCCCGCCGCATTATGGATGGAAAATCAAGACAAATTCACATGGACTACCGAGTCCTGTGGAGGAAAAGGGACGGCATGGCTACTCCCTCAAGTGTGGAGCACCTCAGAGTGGCCTCGCAACCCTTGCAAGGGGAGAGCGCACTGACCCTTGCCTAGACAGGCTTTTATTGTTTTTTTTTTTGCACAGGAGTTCAGGTACAACTTATCAATCATTGTCAGGCAGTAAACAGGAGAAAGCATACAAAGTACTATTTAGGGCTTCTTCTAAGTCAGGGTCTATCAGCTAAAAGGCTACAAAACTTTGGGAAACAAACAAACTCATTTTCTGCCCGGGGGGCCTTTATCATTTAACTAAGAACATTCTTAGCAAATCAGGCTTCACAAGATTTTACATATCCCTTCTCAGGCCTGACCACCTGGGGAGCCGGCCATTCCCAGCACAGGGCTGCACCGTCCTGTCATTGTTTTCAGGCTTAAGTGAGGCAGAGGAGGCAGATGGCCAAGGAATTCTTAGAGACTTCTTGCAGGCAGACTGGGGACTCAGGCTTCATCAAAGCTGGGTGTGAGGGTCCATCACCCACTCTTTGCTGCAGCCCCCCGAGTCCTTCCCTGGGGCCTCCACGTGATCATGCCTGTCTTAAGTGGTTTCCCCCTTGGGGAATCTTACCCATCATTGGCTAACTGATCAAGCATTGGGGCCAGTTATGGAAAAAGGAGCAGAAGTGGCACTCCTGCCAGGGAGATAAGCTTTGTCTCCTTAGTGGCTTATGGTCCAAAGGTCACTCACTCAGCCTTAGATACGAGGGGTTACAGCCCCTGAAACCAGACAGGGTGGTTCCCAACAGTGTACAGGCTGCAATCAACAAAGATCAATGACAGTGCCGGAACTAGAATCTGATCTGGGATTCCAAAAACTACTGTGTCCAAGATTTTGACTTGTGATCTTGGACTGAAATATTTCATGGCACAATTCATCCTATAGCTTCTGCTACCACAGCAGAAGGAATATCTGCTGCATTTGGGAGAATTGTGTGAAGTCCTAAGGGGCCTACTGTGAAGGGGTCTGAAACATCACTTTCCTATGTAAAATGTTTCTTGTATCTTGTTCAATAAATGTCTCTATTTTTCATAGTGCATGGCTGAATACATTCTGGAAAGACCTTACAAATAGGCCAGGCAGAACTTCCTAGCCCCTTTCATCACATGAAGATACAACAAAAAGATGAATCTGTAGACCAGGAAGAAGGCTCTCACCAGATACTGAATCTGCTGATTCCATGACCTTGTACAGAGCTATAAGGAACAAATGTTTATTATTTATAAGTCATCCAGTTTATGGTATTTTGTCATAGGAGGTGGAAGGGACTGAGACATCTACATACCTAGAGCATAAACTACAGAGTCTCCCTGATTGTTACAAATGCAGATTTATGAGGCATAGGTCGTCATGATGATGGGCTAGCTAATGAAAAGAATTAGTAATTTAGAGAGTGTTTTGAGCTACATAGATTTCTATGAAAGCTAGATGTGAGAAATGACTTTACTTAAATTGGCAAACCTAGTGAGAGTCAGGAAATTAATTAAACACCCTAAGTTAAGATTCCACCAGCCAGAATTCGGGAGTAAAGGCATACATTTTAGTAAAATTCTGCAATTGTGGTGTCTTAGAATTCCTTTTGTATTAGTTTCTTAGGGCTGTGGTAACAAATTAGCACAAGGCGAGTGGCTTAAAAAAAAATAACAACCACACATTATTGTCTCATAGCTCTGGGTGCTAGAAGCCCAAAATCAAGGAGTTGGCTGGCCAGACTTCCTCTATGAAACCTGTAGGGGAGAATCCCTTGCCTCTTCAAGCTTCTGGAGTTTGCTGGCAATCCTTCACATTCCTTGACTTTGGTGCATGACCCCAATCTCTGCCTTTACCATGAGGCTGTTTTCTCACTGTGAGTCTCTGAGTCTCTTCTCTTTTTGTAATGATACCGATCACATTGGGTTAAGGGCTTACCCTATTTAATGTGACCTCATCTTAACTAATTACATCAGGTCACATTTTGAGGTATCTGGGGTTAGGATTTCATATCTTTTTGAGGTATACAGTTCAACTCATAACACATACTAAGTTGGTTCTCAAATACAGGTTACAGGTTTTTAATGATCTCAACTTAAAAGAGGTAATCTAACTTTTAATTGAGAAAGACAATTAAAAAAGATAGCTGAGGCCTGGTAACACCTTACAGGAAGAAAAAGATGCTCAGAGATAGTTGCCTTTTCCCTTGGGACACGATGGGTGTGTTGACATCCATTGAATTTTGGGCAATGGGAGACTCTAGCTGGAAACTCCTATGTATACATAAGTTTGTATCATGTATGTAGGTCAGTGTGAGTGAGGGTGCATGAGGAAATGTGTGTTGATGGAGAATGCGTTTACCTGCTCATTAAATCTGTGTGACTAGATGGCTTACAGATGGCAATGAGCCCCTTTCTGCCATATCACACTGATGGCAGTGTGATTCGATAGGAAGCAGTGGTTGGGAGTGAGGATGAGTTTGTGACTTTGCAATGCTAGTCATTTGATGAATGATATAGGCAGAGTGGCTGTGAAATTCATCATACTAGCTGGGACATTTCTGAAAGTGAATGAAGGTGCCATTAATAATTATGCCACCAGAACAACAGGTATAAGCCAGGTCTGCACAGGCAAATTAGGATGTGTGGTCACCCTTTATATAAGACAAGTTAACTGTCCTCCCTGGGCCTTAGTTTTCTCACTTGTAAGACTTTCATCTCTTCAGTTAAGAGTTATATATTGATTGTAAGTCTCAGTGAGCCAAAGTTTCAACTGAGTTAAGGTGTTTGATGAAAATTGAACTAAAGTGGGTTTTTTGTTGTTGTTTTAAAAATCAGCTTTATTGATGCATAATGTAAATATAAAATTAAGCCATTTCCAATTAGCTTTAACATAGCTAATGGCACATGCTATGCAATCATCTACCAAAGTGATCCAGAACGTTTCTGTCACCCACTGGTTTCTCTCTGCACCTTTGCAGTCCCTCTCCAGCCCTGCTCCTGGCCTGTATAACCCCTGATTGGTTTTCTGTAACTATAGTTTTGCATTTTCTAGGATTTAATTTAAGGAGAATAAAAAATAAGATAACCATTTGTGTTTGGCTTGCTTTACTTAGCATAATGTTTTTAAAATTCATCTATGTTGTATATACCAGTAATTTACTTCTTTTTATTAGTGGATGGTATTACATTATATGGATGTAACACAATTTGCTTCTTCAGTCATCAAGCAACAGACATTTGGATAGTCTCCAGTATTTTGCCTAATATGAATAAAACTTCTTTGTATATTCAAGTACAAGTTCGTGTGGATAAATATTTTAATTTCTCTTGGGTAAGTATCTTGGAGTGGGTTTTCTAGCTTATATGTAAGTGAAGGTTAAACATGGTAAGACATTTCCAGACTGCATTCCAAAATTGCTGTACCATTTTGCATTCCCTCCAGAAATATGTGAGCATTAGGTTGCTTCATGATTTTACCGACACTTGATTATTTCCAGTCTTTTTAATTTTAAAGTGGTGTTTAGTGGGTTTTTATTGATATCTCACTGAGGTTTTAATTTTCATTCCTCTAATGACTATAGATGTTGAGTTTTTTCTATATTTATTGATTATCTATTTTTTATGAAAAAATACTCATAAAAAACTTTTATTTATTTATTTTTAAAAACTGGGTTTGCTCTGGCTAGTGTGGGTCATTTGGTTGGGTCTTGTCCCTCAAACCAAAGGTCATGGGTTCAATTCCTGGTCAGGACACATGTTTGGTCTTCAGTTGGGGTGCATACAAGAGGCAACCAATTGATGTTTCTCACATCAATGTTTCTCCTTATATTTCTCTCTCCTTTTCCCTCTCTGTGGAATCAATAAAAGAAAAACATTAAAAAATGGGCTTTTAAAAATTTATATTCTTATTATAAATCTTTTATCTAATATTTGTTTTATAAATATATTCTTACAGACATGGCTTTTTAAGTTTCTGTAGAGCAAAATTTTAAATTTTGATGAAGTTTAATATATTGATTTTTTCTTTGACAGGTAATGCTTTTAGTGTCCTGAAATTTTATTCATCTGATATAAATATAGCCACTGGAAATTTTAAAAAATATAGTTTATATGGATTTTTTCATCCATTCACTTTTAAATTATCTGTCTTTATATTTAAGTGGGTTTCTTGTTGAGAGCATATGAAGTTTGTCTAGAAAGTATCCATCCATGTAATATGAAAAATAGAAACATTGTTGAAGAAGATACAAGATACAAGAAACAGTGTACATAGGATAATGACACTTCAGTCCCCTTTGAAGTAGGCACCTTGGGACCTCACACAGTTCTCCCAGTGTCCATCAGCTGCCCTGTTGTAGTTTCTTGAATCTTATTAAGGGTCTGAAACCTCTTCCCTTGCAAAGGTGATTTTAGTTTTGGGAAGAGCCAGAAGTTGCAGGGTGCAGAAGTTGTGGACATCTGGGTGGTAGGGGGTCTGAATCACCTGGGAGATTTGATGTTTTGTCAAAAAACTCTGCACAAGATATGATGCATGATGCATGAGCTGGCACTTTGTTGTGATGAAGTTACCAATCACCAGTTGCCCATAACTATGGCCTTCTGAATGAACAGAATAGTATGGCGGAATTTTCCAAGCATAATGTGAAATTTGATGCAGATTTGTTGCTCTACTTTCTCAGTCAGTTTGAATGTGATGGCCACATAGTACACATACTCACTCAATGGCATCTACCACCCCTACAGACTAGTACAGTGAAGCTGTCATTGTTCATGCATCTCCATTCCAGTCCACTCTCCTTGGCTGCTAGGTTACATCGATGTCCTACAAACTGTTCTATTAACAATGGCTGGAAATTTTCCAGATAGACCTTGTATATTAGGGTCTTGCTTTTTATTTGATTTTTCTATCTACATTTAATTGGAGTGTGTAAATTATTTATATTTAATAAAACATTCACAAACATGGGTTTAATTTACTTTCTTGATTTTTTTCATTAGTCCTATTTTTTGTTGTTTTTTTCTTTTCCCTGATTTTTGATTTTTTATTATTCCATTTTCATTTCTATTCTTGAGTTAAAATCCACACCATTTTATTTGATTTGTTTTCTATATGTAAAAATATAAATCTTTAGGTTATTACAGTTTACCTTCAAACAATAACCCCCTTCACATAGAATGTAAAAACCTTAAAACTATATATCTCTGTATCTTTTCCTGTCTTTTGCACTATGGTTGGCATGAATTTTACTTTCCCATATGAAATAGTATAAAAATACATATTCTTTCTGTTTTTAACAGTTATCATTTAAAGTTTTTATTTATTTATTTTAAAAAAATATTTTATTTATCTTTAGAGGGGAAGGGAAGGATAGAGGGAGAGAAATATCAATGTACGGTTGCCTCCTGTGTATTCCCTGCTGGGAACTAGCCTGCAACCCAGGCATGTGCCCTGACTGGGAATCAAACCGTGGTTGCTTGGTTCCCAGGCCCGACCTCAATCCACTGAGCTACGCCAGCCAGGGCTTAAAGTTTTTAAGTGAGAAATACGTGCTTTAATTGGTGACATGTTCACTATTTTGTCACTTTTCAAATTTCCATCTGCTGTCATATTCCTTCTGCCTCAAGATCTTATTTTAATATTCATTATAGTAAAGGTCTATTGATAGTCACTTTTGTTTTTTATTTAAGCTAATATTTTAAGTAAAAGAGCCTTTAATTTGTGGCTTTATTTTGTGAAAGATATTTTGCTTGGTAAAAATTTCCAAGTTACCTTTTTTTTATAACAACTTTAAACTCACTGTAGTTTTTGTCCTCTTGCATGCATTGCTTCTGAAAAGAAGTCTGCTACCATTCTATTTATTTATTTATTTATTTATTTATTTATTTATTTATTTGCTATTGATGTTTAAGTACTGTTGTCTGCATTTCCCCACACCAGCCCCTCCCACCCCAGCCATCCCCATATCCCACCCTCAGTCCTACCCGCCTTTGGCTTTGTCCATGTGTTCTTTATACATGTTCCTTGACAACCCTTCCTACCATTTTTATATTTTCCCTTCTGTGTGCAGTGGTGTGCTGGACCCAGCTGGTACCATATTGGGACAGATGATTGTGTGCCTTAACTCCAAAGTCAGCATTCACCAACATCAGACTGATAGACCGAAAAAGGCTCAGGGGGAGTATTTATACCATAGGGATCAGCAAATACTCCAAGTCATGGTTTTTAACCAGAGAGCATGTTAAAAATTGGGCAGCATCCCATTATCTTTCATAATTTGTCTCTTTCTTAGACTGCTTTCAAGATTGTTCTCTTACCAGAGTAATTTTATTAGGATATGGCCCTGTTATCTTTTTTATTACTTTTACATAGATTTGCTGATATTATTCTGTCTGAGGCTTTATATTTTCATGAGATTTAGAGGGGATTTTTTTAACATATTTTTTCAAGTACTTTTTTTCTCTTTTCTGCACTTCTGGGACTCTAGTTACAAGTATGTTAGATTATTTGATATTATCTCACAAATTATTAATGCTCTGTTCATTTTTCCTTAGTATTTGTTATCTCTACTTTGTTTTGAATAAATTGTCATTATCTTCAAATTCTGTCATCTTTTTGTAAAGTATTTATCTTAATGTCTTTTCCTGAATAGAACACTAGATGAGATTTTTATCTACAGAAGTTCAATATGTATTTTATATTATCACCTATTTCTTTCCACATCATGTTCAGACTTTTTCTACCTTCTTGAACTATCAAGAGTATTAATAAAAGCCATTTAAACATACTTTAATGCTAATTGTATCATCTGTTATTTCTGTGGCTGGTTATATTAAATAATATTTCTCTTAGTCAAGTCATATGTTACTTTCTCTCCAAATACCTGGTGATGTTTTCATTGCATTATAGTAACTGTAGATTATATCTTCTTGGTTGCTGAATTCCATTGTATTTCCTAAATTATTTTGCGTCTTACTGTAGCATAAATTTATCTTACTGGAAATCAACTGGATTTTATTTGAATCTTTATTAGAAAAATTTTTAGAGTGGGTCCAGAGAAACCTTTAATCTAGGTCTAGTTTAGTCCTACAACTAAGGGAATATCTTTATCAGAATTTTATATTTGTATTATGAAGTGCTTTTGCTCTCCCTGGTAAAAGTATGAACATTTTATAGTCCTGTGTGATCCCTGCCTACCACTCTTCAGTGGTACTTCCCTGGTCTTAGTTGCTTCTCATACACGAGCAGATCAGTAGTCATCCAAAGATTTTCCAGGGCTCTCTCTGTGCCGTTCCATCCTCTCCAGCATCATAGTTGGCAAATTATAGGTGCCTTGGCTTTCTCTTACTCCAATTTCTCTTTCTTAAATTGAGTGGAACTCTGAATTCTGGTTGGGTTCTCCTTCCTTGCCTTGTGGCCTGGAAACTGACTGCAGACAGTGTTATCAGGGGGCTCCCACTGCTTTTCTCCCTTATTTCAGTGATCTGAGCCTTGTACTGCATATTGTTCGGTTTTGCAGTTGTAAACACCATCCCTTTTATATCCTCACAATTGGAATGAGAAACTAATGTATGTCTTTTATTTAGTTAGAAATACTGGGAAGCAAATGATCTTTATTATATGTTTATACTGAATTGTAGACTGTAAACAGTCCCTTAATTGTTGGTTCCTGTTCAAAACACTAAGCAATACAGTGGCTAGTTTTTACCTACTTGTTCTTCAGTGCCTACCTTCATCCATTAATTATTTAATAAGTATGTATTCAGTGCCTGCAGTATACCCAGTGCAATTCCCACTGGGTTGCAGCAGCATAGTATTTATTCATAATATATTTCTAAGGAATGTTATGAACACTTTTTATAAAGCAGACCTGAAGCTGACATTTATTTTTCTTTACAAATTCTAAACTTTGATACTGCCATCGTATTCATTCTTGTTTCATACACAAGAACCATCCCTCTTGTCCTTTGAAGGGGGAAAAAGTAAGGGAGTTCACTGAGTGTGGATTTCTATCTTTGGAAAAGGGGATATAACCTGTGAAGAAATCTATTTCCACTTATGACTGTAAAGTTTGGAAGGTAATAGAAAAGATATATTGTCAGAGACATTGTGATATCTTACCTTGGGAAAAAAAAACAGAAAGAATCAAGTAACATAAAGGAAGGAGAGAGTACTGGTATGACTGGCCATGACAGGAAACTGTATTAGATCTTTTAAAATAAAAATTTATTTTCATAGGTATTAAGTCAAGCTTTTTGTCCTGGGGCACTTTGTAGTAAATGGAAGTGGGTCATGAAAAAGATAGCTCTTCTATAATATCCTTCACATGCTGCTCCTTGTTAGCTTAATAGATACGTTCTGTAAATTGGCCTTTTTGCTTTTTAGCCATCTCACTGTTTTTCATGTTTGAAAATTATGTTTTCTGCTTCTGTGACAAAGTTTGTCTACCTTACTTCAGAGTTAGTGTTAGGACCATATATCTTCAGGAATCCTTTATAGGCCAAGCCCACTTCACTCAATTTCCCTCAACTTGAGGTCTCCTTTTAAGAATAAGTAATCATTACATTTTTAATATTTTGAGGTAAATCCATACTGTTTTCCACAGTGGTTACACCAATATGCATTCCTACCAACAGTGCACGAGGGTTCCCTTTCCCTTGCATCCTCACCAGTACTTGTTTTTTGATTCCCAGAATAAATCCCACTTGATCATGGTATGTGATCTTTTTGATGTATTGTATTTGGTTTGATAATATTATGTGGAGAATTTTAGCATCTGTGTTCATCAGGGATATTGGCCATAATTTTCTTTTTTTGTAGTGTCTTACCTGGTTTTGGAGTTAGGATAATGTTGGCCTCCTACAATGAGCTTGAGAGTATTCTCTTCTCTTGAATATTTTGAAATAATTTGAAAAGGAGAGGTGTTCTCGGAATGTTTGGTAAAATCCACATGTGAAGCAATCTGATCTAGAGGTTTTGTTTTTTGGGGAGTTTTTTTTATTACTTCTACAGTGTCATGAGGTGCAGTCTATCTATTCAGATTCTGTTTCTTTCTGACTTAGTTTTGGAAGATTGTATGTTTCCAGGAATTTATTCATTTCATCCAGGTTGTCCAATTTGTTGGTATATAGTTGTTCACAATATATTCTTACAATCCTTTCTATTTCTTTGGTGCCACTTATCTCACTTCTTTCAATTTTGATTTTATTTCTCCGAGTCCTCTCTTTTTTCTTGATGAGTCTGGTTAAATGTTCTCAATCTTATTTATCTTTTCAAAGAACCACCTCTTGGATTCATTAATCTTTTTTTAAATAAAAATAATGTGCTATATTGTAAAACACTTAAATAGAAGTCACATGACAAAAATTAAGTGTTTAGTCAACAACACATTCCCCAGCAACAGCAAATACTTATTAACTGATGATTTGTTCTTGATTTTACTGGATCAGCCAGGAGTAAACAAGTTCTAAGAAAGCTTGTTTAACTTGAGAAATCAGCTGACAGTCTGATGGGAACTGCTTTGTAGATGACTATCCCCTTATCTCTTGCTGCTTCTAGGATTCTCTCCTTCATTTGAATCTTGGCTAATGTAATGATGATGTGCCTTGGTGTGTTCCTTCTTGGGTTCAACTTTTTGGGAACTCTCTGAGCTTCCTGGATTTCCTGGAAGTCCATTGCCTTTGCCAGATTGGGGAAGTTCTCCTTTATTATTTGTTCAAATAAGTGTTCCACTTGCTCTTTCTCTTCCCCTTCTGGTACCCCTATAATTTGGATGTTGGAGTGTTTAAAGATGTCCTGGAGGTTCCTAAGCCTCTCCTCATTTTTTTGAATTCTTGTTTCTTCATATTTTTCTGTTTGGTCATTTTTTTCTTCCTTCTGGTCCACTCCCTTGATTTGAGTCCCAGTTTCCTTTCCATCACTATTGGTTTCCTGTGCATTTTCTTTCATTTCAATTAGTTTAGTCTTCATTTGTTCCTCTAATTTGTGACTAAAATCAACCAGTTCTGTGAACATCCTGATCACCAGTGTTTTGGACTGTGCATCTGATAGGTTGGCTATTTCTTGGTCGCTTAGAGTTATCGGCTCTGGGGCTTTGAGTTCTTCTTGAGCCATGTTTTAGTTTGCTCACACCTGTCTCCTATGAGGAGGGGAGCCTTAGGTGTTCACCAGGGTGGGGCCACCCAGGTCGCTGGGTTGTGATGCTGTATGTGGGGGCAAGGTCAAAGAGGGGCAATAGTGGTTCTCTCTGCTGCTTCCCACTGCTGGAGCCTACGCAGTCTGTCTCACTGCTTGCTCCTTTGTTAGTTTATCTGTGTGTGAATGTGTGACCATGGTCAGCCTGCTGCCTTGCACCACCACTGGGTCCACCCGTTGTACCCCACACCTGGGATCCGATCTGGCTGAAGAGGTTTGTTGTTGTCAGACTTCCATACAGTTCAATTTTCTGTATTTTGGCTGCATTTTGTGTTACTAAAACTTTATTGTCTTTAAACTTGGTTGTGCAAGAAGGCACAATGTTTCCACCTGTGCCTCCATCTTGGCGGAAGTCTCCTTTATTAATCTTTTATACTTGTTAGACTCTATCTTGTTTATTTCTGCTCTAATCTTTATTATTTTCTTTCTTCCCTTTAATTTAAACTTTATTTTGTTCTTTTTCAAGTTCCTTTAGGTGTAAAGTTAGATTATTTATTTGAGCTTTTTCTTGTTTCTTGAAATTGGCCTGTGATGTTATTAATTTCCCTCTTAGGATTGCTTTCCCTGTGTCTCACAGATTTTGGGTAGTTGTGTTCTCATTTACATTTTTTCAAGGTATCTTTTGATTTCTTTCTTGATTTCATTGTTTTGACCCATTCATTGTTTAATAAGACATTATTTATCTTTTGATATCTTTGTGTATTTTTCAGTTTTCTTCTTGAGATTAATTTGTAGTTTCATGGCATTGTGGTAAGAGAAGATGCTTGATATGATTTCAATCTTTTAAAAATTATTGAGACTTGTTTTTGTCCTAACACATGGTCTATCAAAAAAATGCCATGTGTACTTGACGAGACTGTATATTCTGGTTCTTTTGGATGAAATTCTCTGTAGATATCAATTAAATCCATTTAATCTGCAAGGTACATCATTTAAGGCTGCTGTCACCTTATTGATTTTGTGTCTGGAGGATTTAAACATTGAAATCAATGGGGTATTAAAATCCCCTACTATGACTGTATTTCTGTCAATTTCTTCCTTTATGTACATCAATATTTGCTTTACATTTGTAGGTGCTCCTATGTTAGATGGATAAACGTTTACTAGGGTTATATAATCTTGTTAGATTGTTCTCGTTATCATTATGTGGTGTCCTTTTTTGTCTCTTACTATAGCCTCTGCTTTAAAGTCTATTTTTTTGGATATAAGTATTGCTACCTCAGCTTTTTTCATCTTTTTATGTACATGAAATATCTTTTTTCATTTGAGAGCTTTTAGTCTGTGTATCATTTGCTTTCAGGTGGGTATCTTGGAGACAGCATATATATGGTTCTTATTTCCTTACCCAATCAGCTACCCTATGCCTTTTGGTTGGAGCATTTAAACCATGTACATTTAAAGTGTTTATTGATTTATATGTATTGTCATTTTAGTTTTTAACTATTTTTCTCTTTTTTTTTCTTCTGTGTCTTTTTAAAACAAACTCTTACATATTTTTGCAGTACTGATTTGGTGTTAACAAACTCCTTTAGCTTTTTCTTGTCAGAAAGCTCTTTATTTCTCCTTCATTTTAAAATTATAGCCTCACTAGGTAAAGTAACCTTGGTAGTAGGTCTTTGCTTTTCAACACATTAAATATTTTATGCCATTTCTTTCTGGCCTGAATTGTTTCTGTTGAGAAATCAAATGATGTTCTAATTGGTGCTCCCTTGTAGGTAACACTATTTTTGTCTTGTAGCTGTGAAGACTCTTTCCTTGTCTTTAAGGTTTGCCCTTTCCATTATGATAAGTCTTGGTGTGGGCCTCTTTGGGCCCATCTTGTTTGGAACTCTGCATTTCCTGGACTTGTGTGTTTTTTTCATTCTGGATAGGAAAGTTTTCTATTATTATTTCTTTAAATAGGTTCTCGATGCCTTGTCATTTTCTTCTTCTTGTATTACCATGATGCAGGTGTTGTTATGCTTCATGTTGTCCCAAAGCTTTCTTAAACCTTTTTTATTTTTTAAAATTTCTTTTTTTTTGCTTCTCTGCCTGGGTATGTTTCACTACTTTGTCTTCCAAATCACTGATTGCAGTCTCCTGCTTCATTTAATCAACTGTTTATTTTTCCAGTGTGTTATTTATTTCAGATATTGTGTTATTTATTTCTGACTGGTCCTTTTTCATGTTTTCTATGTCTTTTTTCATGCTGTTGAGAATCCTTATAAATCATACTCTAAACTCTACAGCTGATAAATTGCTTACCTCCATTTCATTTAGTTCTTCTGGATAATTGTCTTGTTCTTTCATTTGGTCCTGTTTTTTTTTGTCTCCCCATTTTTCTTTCCTGTACAAAAACTTTTTAGTTTGATGTAGTCCCATTTGTTTATTTTTTCTTTTGTTTCCCTTACCTGAGAAGATATATAAAAAATATTGCTATGAACAATGCTCAATATTTTACTGCTTATGTTTTCTTCAAGGATTTTTATGGTTTCAAGTCTAACATTTATGAGTATGACTTAGTATATCCACTTCTGGGAATTTACCTGAAGAAACCTGAAATACTAATTTGAAAGAATATAAGCACCCCTATTTTCATTGCAATGCTATTTATAATAGCCAATATTTGGAAGCAGCCCAGATGTTCATCAGTAAATGAGTGGATAAAACACCTATGGTATATTTACATAACGGAGAATTACTTCTCCATAAAATTTTTTTAAAAAACAAAAATTACCTTTTGTGACAACATGGATGGTCCTGGAGAATATTATACTAAGTGGAATAATCCAGTCCAAGAAAGACAAATGCCAGATTTCACTCATGTGTCGAATCAAATGAACAAAGTAAACTAACAAGCTAGAAGACATAGACTCATACATAGAGATCAGGCTGACAACTTAGGGTGGGGAGTATGAGCTGAAGGGATGGAGCAAAAATAAAAGGACTTGGGCATGGACAACAGTGTGGTGATTGCGGGGAGAGAGAGGGTAGTTGGAGGTGGAAGAGGCTATGAGGAGGATAAATGTTAATGCTAAAAAATACAATAAAATAAAAATTAAAAGAATAAATGATAAAAACAATTGTATATATAGTTGAAGCAACTAAAGTAATCAGTCATATGGGCACTATAACTATCCATATGGGCACAGAATCTCAAAATGTGACCTTATGTTAGGTAGTATTTCTTTGATGACATAAGTAACACTGAAGGGGAGATAAGATGTATCCCCAGATTGGAGCATAAATAAAAACCATTGTATTCCTTAACCTGGCATTTATGGATCCCTGGGATTTGATGTCAACCCTTTCCAGCCTTCTTTTTACTGGTTCCTTTAGCAACATTATCTAAAGTTGCCTTTTTTCCCCCAAGTCCAAGCTTTTGCTCCTTTCCCTTTGAAGATCACTTTCTACTTTTATTTTTCAAGGAGCAGCTCCAAAAGAATCATTCTTAGAGTTTTCTAGGACCTCTCCAGTGAATCAAAAGTTCTTAAAATGATAAGCAGAACATTAAAATTACAACTGTGATGTCTTTCCATATCCTGCGGTAGAATATTTTAGCCTTAGAAATTATTTTCATCTGGTGGGTAGGGCAAGGGAGAGTAATGAGGGGGAGGTAAAGGGAGAGTAATGAAGACAACTGTAATTGAACAACAATAAAAAATTTAATGAAAAAAGTTTTTATTTAAATTGTGTAGGCTTTCAATATCTTTCCATTATTTTTACTTTCTATTGATGATTATTTTCCTTGGAGAAAAGAGGAGCAAAATAGGTATTTTTCTTTGTTTTAAGCCTAGGGTCTAGGCTTATACATTTCAACTTCTACTATAAACTTCAACCATGAACTCCTGTAGCCATTATATTTTTCTTGTTAAAATTATATTTATAGATTCAGTATCTATTTCTGCAAGATAACATTGTGGCAGGACAAAGAAAAACTCTACCAGACACTTCTTCTTTCACAGTGTTTCTATTACCAACTGTGTGGTTAGGTCTGTAGGTTGGTTGCTATTTTCTATATTTGACTTGTGTCGATTAAAAAATGCATTTCTTTTATACAAAAATATTGAGTGATATCTCATTAAGAGATATAAATACAGAAACATTTAACTTTTTTTTCACTTTTTGTTTGTACTTTAACTCCATAGTCCACCAACCAAAAGATTAAAATAGTAAGAGTTCATTGCCAGCTTTTGGCAGCTGAAAAGGATTTTCAAGCATGGCAATTGCCTGAAATGCAAACAATTTTGAGACAAAGAGGGTTTTCTAATTTCTTCCTCTTCCACTAGGGTCATATAGGGTTTGAATGCAGGATTCAGTGCTGAGATGACTGCCTTGGCGGTCTGTTCTGTCTGGGGAAGCGGCATACAGGGAGGCAAATGCAAACTAGTAGCTAATGCAACGTGGCGGGGGTTCAGAGGGACCAGATGGGGCACCCAGAGGTGAGACAAGTGAGGGAGCACTGTGGAGTCCTGACCAAGACCAGAGAGGTAAGTGATGAGATCTACCAACTTCTGACATTAGGACCAGCATCTGTGAGGACCAGTGTGCCAGGCAGTGATCTACCAGGCAGGAGCCATCACCCCAGATACCCACGGAACCAGACACCCCCCCAACACACAGTCTCTTTTGCCTCTAGATCACATGGACCAGTGATCCCCAACATTTTTGGAACCAGGGCCTGGTTTTGTGGAAGACAATTTCTCCACGATGAAGGGGTGAGGACAACAGGAGGTAGAGCTCAGGCAGTGATGCGAGTGAAGCTTCACTCACTCACCAGTCACTCACCTCTTGCTGTGTGGCCAGTTCCAAACAGGCCACAGACTGGTACTGGTCTGGTTCTGCAACCCTGAAGGTTGGGGACCGCTGACATAGACCATGACTATACCCTGAAGTCATCTTAAAAATGACTAGGACACGGGGACAGAAATGTGAAACTAGACAGTTTTGTTTTAAAAGTCAAAGCATAACTTACCTACAGGGGGATATTTCAGCATCACGTCAGATTAAGTTTATCAGAGTGGTTATTTATTGCTTTTTTTTTTAATCCTTTTGTACCCTTTTTTAAAAAAAATTTTATTTATTTATCTTTAGAGGGGAAGGGAAGGAGAGAGCCAGAGAAACATCAATGTATGGTTGCCTTTCATGCGTCCCCTGCTGGGAATTGGCCTGCAGGGAACTGGCCTGCAACCCAGGAATGTGCCCTGACTGGGAATCGAACCGCGGTTGTCTGGTTCGCAGGCCCGCGCTCAATCCACTGAGCTAAACCAGCCAGGACTATTTATTGCTTTTTTATTTTTCTAATTATTATTATTATTAAATAATAATAACTTTCTTATTATTTAATAATAATAATGACATTATTATTATTTTCCCTACCCTGCTGTGGGGAATAGTGAGGAAAATAAGGTTAGTCAGAGCAAAATTAAAGAGCTGGATTTTTTTTTTCACAATGAAGGGAGGTATGGACAGTTTTATGGCTGTGTCAGTTCCTGTGCATCAGGCCTTCTGCTAACTCAGATTACAGCAGGAAAGAGGTATAGTGATTGCCCCCACAGAATGTACAGCCTAGTGGGCTAGGAGGACAACAAGCAATGTAACCATAAGACTGCAAATCGTGGTGCACTTTAGAGGTAATGATGTGGTTGAGGGGTGGAGTCAGGGAGGACTGTTCTGATAGGTGGAACATTGCTAACTGAAGTGCGAGTAGATACTAGGCAGAAGAATGGGATTTGCACTCCAAGGGCTAGAACAGCCTGTGCCAAGCCCCCAGCTTCTGTTCTTGCCCACAAGGAGGGCAAGAGTGGCTTAAGAGGGGTGTGAAACGTAATCAGAATGGTAAACAGGTACTAAATCAGGGCAGGCAGTGGAGGCCATGAGAAGGAGCTGGGATTTCAGTCAAAAGGCAATGGGAAGGTTTTGTGCAGATGACTAAAGAGAGGAAATGGTTGACATTTTAAGAAGATGACTGGGTGGCTTGAGCATTGGAGCCAAGGAAGGCATGAATGTCAAATTTTGAGGGAAGCTTTGTCAGTAGTTTAGGCCAAGGATGAGAGCTGCTTGGACCAGGATGGTGACAGTGGAGGAAAAAGGTAGCAGATATATTCATGAAAATTTTTTATTTTGTCTATTATTGAAACCCTAATTGTTATTTTGCCTTCTCTGTCAACTTTGCTGCCTTCCCACAGCTTTTCTCTATGTATGGATAGTACTCTGGCTTTTTTGGGTTTATTTTTGGAGCTTAATAAATGTTGGAAGGGAACAGATTACTGTAATTTTAAGGAAACTGCCTAAAATTGAGTATGAGACATCACCCTTCTCAGAGGCCTCTGGTTATCTGGTCCTGAGGGCTGCTGGGCTCTGCCCTTCCTGGAGCCTCCACTCTGCTGATATTTCCAAGGGCTCTTCCTTGTCTTAACAGCTCCCATCCCAGACTAGGCTCTGATGGCTACCTGTGATGAAAACAAAAAATGACCCATTCCTGAACTTTCTTCAACTCAATCTCTATCCATTCCAGAGATGAATGTCAGGGATCACCTGAAACACAGAAACAAGCTGTTGCAATAACCGAAAAGCTTCTCCCCACTAATGTAATTTCAGGTGGGAGAAGGTAATGCCTGCCTAGCAGAATTGTTAGGATTAAAGGTCATGTGTGTAACAGGGGCTTAAGGAGGGGTATGCAAATGAAAATGGGGCTGCTGCTCTGTCATCATGCAATGAATGGCCCCTTCCTGTGATTGCAGGGTCAGGGGAGGCTCAGACTTATCTGCACAGTTGTCTTCATCTGATAGAGATGCCTTTGTAATTGCAAGAACCCCCCTGAGTGACCCTATAGCAATGTCCTGAACTGGAATGAAAAAAAAAAACAAAAAAACCCAGTGTTCAGCTGTTCCTCCTGTTAAGGACCCCCGACTGGTTTACCCAGCCAGGCAAAGCACTGTGACAGAATGCACAGCTCATTTCTGTTCTGATGCTTACGAGACAATACATTCTCTTGCTGTGAAGCTACTGAACTATTTATATGTCTTGGAAAACATTATGCTTTTTTTAAATTATTTTCTGCCTTTGCTTATCTATTCTCTTGTCTAGAATGCCCTTGCCTTGTATGAGACACCAAAATTTCTGCAGTAGCTCATCTCGGCTCAAGTACTGCTGCCCTTTCCCGACTCCTCACTTCCCATCATATTTGCTGCACTCCACATGGAGCCATTTCTCCTGCACTCTGAGTGTCCTGTAAATATTCCCACTACAGAAATTTTCACCTTATGCTGTAATTCCTGCTAAATTATAACTCACCGAAGGCAGTGCCTCCATATTTTTGAATTCCCAGCCCTTCACATAATGCTTAGCACTAAAAAATTGCTGAATGAATAAAGGAAACAAACATGCAGTTGTAACTGGAATTCCTACAGCGTGTTTGACCATGGCCCCAGGTAAAGTTCTTAAGATTTTTATTAACGAAATCTTAGATGATCTGGTGTTTCCTCTCTGCTTCCTCTCCCCCCTTTTCTTTCTGATGTCCTTTTGATCACTGCACAGCCATGCTGTCTTCTTTGCTCTCCCTCAGCAAACCCAAATGCACTTTCCTCACCTCCGAATGGCTTGTTCCTTACCTCTTTCCAGACCGTGGTCATATGTCAATTCCTTGATCACTGCAAACTGTTCTCCTTCTCTGCACTATTGATCTGTACCCTGCTTTGTTTTCTGTTTTTCAATAGCACCAATTTCCTTTTTAAAAAATATTTATTGATTGATTAGAGAGAGAGAGAGAAATAGAGACATCAATTTTGTCGTTCCACTTATTTATGCATTCACTGGTTTATTCTTGTATGTGCCCTATTTGGGAAGTGACTCCATAACCTTGGGACATGAAGATAACATGGTAGCCAACTGAGCTACCTTACTAGGGCCAGCAATAACTGCTCTTTAATATATTAATATACCTCTGTCTGTTTTTATTATCTCTCTCATCTTTCTAGAATGTAAACTTTGATAAGAACTGTGATCATTGCTTTCTTCACTGACAAGTTTCACTGATGTGTCTCTAACGGTATAGAATAGAACAGCGCTTAGAGCACTGGAGACACTCAATGAATATTTGTTGAATTATTAATGCATTATATTCAAACATTTCTCTTAAGGAATTCCCTATTAAGCTGTTACCTTATGTTAATAGTGTCCTAGTCCATTTAGGCTCCACAGTAAAATGTCTTTGGAATTTTACTATAGCAGCCTTCAAACAACAGGAATTTCTTTCTCACAGTTCTGGAGGCTGGGAAGTTTAACATCATGGTGCTGGCAGATTTCGTGTTTAGTGACAGCCCTCTTCCAAATGGTGCCTTTTTGTCCCCATGTTTTCACGCATGACAATTCATGGATAGCTATAGAATCTGGCAGTGTGGGAGCGGAACAGGAGAGGTAGTGCTAACAGCAGACGTTCTAGCATATGCAAAACAAGTGTAGGCTTTTGTCTCAAGCTTGCTTGGGGTAAATCTTTCGCAAGATACTGTTTTCATCACAATGTTCCTCTGAATAGATTAGTGGCGTTCTGGGTGTGGGTGCATTGGACAGCACACTCATGATGGCACAAACTTGAAAAGCCCTGTTCACTGGCCTGATGAACTTACAGTGATGTAACACTTTTATTCCAGGGCAAATGGACTCCACATAGTAAAGAGCTCCTTAGGCAACAGGGAAATGGAACTCAGTGTTTTTTAACCAATTCTATTTAACTTGTATAAAGTTGAGATGAAATAATTTATAACATGTAACACCTATTTTGTATGTTTATGGGTGTGTCTGTGTACTGTTCCCCATTATACTGACACAGAGAATTAAAACTACTTCAATATATCAATATTTCCCTTGCTCTGAGTTCATTTTTGTCATTCTTTATTTTTATATGAATAAAGCAAAGATATTAGTATTTAACATTTTAAGCATATGACACAAAAAATCATGGCGGAGTTATGAAATTAACTAGTGTCCCTAGTTAATTTCATAACTAGGGATACCAGATAGAATGGAAGAAAATTATTTCAAAATGTATTTCAATAAGCTGCACCATGTGTTGATCTATGATGTTTTGACTTTCCAAAGAGAATTATATCTTCAACTTATGGATCTGAGAACTGTTTTAATACTGTGGGTTCCAGATATATAATCTAGTGTATCTCTTCTGGATTAACTCTTCTGCATTGCAGAGATAAAGATTAATATGATAATACTAAAGAAGAAACCATTTTATCTTGGAATGCTGAAAATGCCTATTTATTTTCTCTTCTTAATAAAAAGAAGCACTTTGGAGAAATTTATCTTTATACCTCAGGTCATAAACTGATGACATAATAAAAACATGAAGAAACATTTTCCTCTGAGGTATAGTGATAAACATTTAGATAGGTACCTCAATATATTTTCTTTTCTCTCTTCTTAAATATTGATCTTAGAAACCCTATTTGTATGGTACATATGGAATCAGTAAGAAAATAAATATAGAACCACAGCTTTCTCATTCTGTGGAAGAACCAACCTAGAATTTGGGAGTTCTTTTATTCATAGAATTTATATTCATATTAGATGGTGGCTGTTATGATGTCTATAATCTATTTGTAATACCACAGTAAGCAGTCCAATGTAAGTGAGCATTAGTTAGCTTTAATCACCACTATAGTCAGTCAGTTGCCCTGAACCAGCATTCATACTCCTGGGGTGGTCCACTGGGATGCAATTAGCAGGGCTACTCACCAGAAGTCCCATTACAAGTGCTTTAGCTTTTTTTTTAATCCCTAGCACCAAAGATTAGCTAATCAGCATATTAACAATGGGTTTTCACTGGCAGAGTAATGGCTTGTTCATTAGCCTAAGAGATGATATGAATGGGTTATGGGGGGTGAAAATAGTGGTGTAAAAATATTAGACTGGCAAAAATATTTTAGAGGCATTCCTCATCTTCCCTAAACAGCAGGCAAAATTGTGGTGATCTTTTTGCCCTTCAAGTTGAGGAATGGCACCTGAGGCCGACTGCTGAAATGGTCTGTTGTGCTCTTATGACTTGGGAGGATTCTGATGGCCTGAATCCCAGTATCAGGCTGACTGAGTTCTTATAATAGGTTCGTACATGTCCCTCTAAACAAGAGAAGATTTTATTCAATGTGTGATTAAAACACTTAAAGTCAGAGAGCTGGGAGTTTATTAAACTTATAGCCCAGGTTTTATGAACATTTTAGGTCTGCTTAATAATAAATGTGTGTACATCTATATATAGAAGTGTGTGCTTTCTTTATTGTCTGGTTGTGAGTGTAAAAAAATGTCTAAGACACCCATCCTTACATTTACAAATTTACCTGTTCACATATTCATTTAATTAATACTTCAACAAGCAGTTATTAAACATCTACTATATACCAGGCATTGTACCTTTTTGCTTGGGGACATAAAAATGAAAAAAAGATGAAATCCTTTTGAGGAGTTCACATTTGGTGGGAAATACACAAACTCATGGATGCTTATGGATAGGTGCAGACTTTCACCTATGGAGCATTGTAAAGGGCACTTCACCCAATTAAAGGGAATTAGGGATTCCAGTGGAAAGTGACATTCAAGCTGATCATTCTGGACAGGTTGAATTGGTTTATTGAGGTAATGGGAATAAAATATGCAAAAAATTGCATTGAAGATTGGAGATGAGAGACTGGACAGTGTGCACACTGAAAATTTTTGACAGATGAGGCTGTAGAGATGGTCGTGGAGGCCTGTGTGCTGTCTGTTCAGTGAGCCTGCACTTAGTAAACTTTCAACTCTATGGAGCATCTGAGAAGTTTTAAGCTATAGAATCACATGTTAGATGTAAATCTACACATTACATCTTAGCTATTTGACAGCTGTGTGAAGGGAAACTATAATGATTGAAGCAAGAAATTATAGTGGGGATTAACAGGTGAGGTAGTGATATAGGGGCAGTAAAGGAAGGAGATGAGTTGTTAAGTATATATAGCTGGTGGTAACTGAAACCATGAGGTAGTCAGGGTTTCCCAGGTGGAAATGTTGAGTAAAATTAGTGGTGGGTAAAAGAATATTATCAAGGACCCTGGCAATATGCATATCCCTCTCCTTATACAAGGGGCAGATGAGGGTAGAAGGGTCCCAACCTAGATGCTCAACCCCAGACCAGCAGAAGGCCTCGCCACAATTCCTATGTCTCCCAGGGAGGTCCAGCAATGCCACATCCTGGACTTCTTGGCTTAGTTTCCTGAGCTGGGCCTCAGTGATCTCTAACTCGGGAGCCAGCACCTATGACCTTGTGGTTTGGTGGCATTTGATTCTAGGATTCAGCCACCTGGAAATGTCTTCTTCTCAGAAGTGTTCCAAGGATGATCCTCTTGGAGAAGATGCCTTGAGAGGCATGGTCATCATCCCCATGTTTCCAGGTGACCCTCTGGTGGGTGGCAGGACTAGATGGGTTCTATATGACCCTGAGGTATAGAACTACCTGCATTGAAGATGTAATGGAAAAGGGAATAGCAATTGGGCCTTAACTTTGCCCCTAGCTTGGCTAAACTTTAGATAAATTTCTCCCTTATGTCCTTCCTTTTCTTCTGGTCACAATACTTGCAATTGCACATTTTTCCTTTGTCCCTTTGAAATATAAATCTTCTCCAGATTTACAACCTGGGTATGTTTTTCTTAAGGACCTGGGAACCATCCCTTTGAAATGTAATTATCAAGAAAGATAATAGGCCACTGTCCCAGTCTTTGCAGGAAGATAAAAACCTAACTTCCATAAGCACCAATTAGCAAACACAGATGACCTAAGTATATTGAACAATCTCCACACTAAAGCCCTCCAGTATTTTACGACCAGATTACATAACATACAAAAATCTTTCTATCTTTTCAGATAGCAAGTGGGGTTTTTCCGTCCATCTCCCCTACTGAAGTAATCTTAATAAAGTCTTCCTTGCCTGTTTAACCTAACCAGCTCAATTTTTCTTTGAAAAGAGAACAACAGCAAACCTGGATGTTCTTAGAGACAGAGTGGAGTGGAGACTTATGAAATGATCAGCACTGTCAAAAACACAGAAAATCCAGAAAGAGAGGCTGAGAGATGTTAAAGAATTTGACATTGAAGAGTTTCTGGGTAATTAGGGATGGGTTAACAGCCAGGCGCTTAGGGAGTGTGGAATGAATTTTGTTGAGTGAATGCATATTGAGTTAGTGAATGGGAGGTAATGAAGTAGAATCATGATGTACAGATTTTTCTACAAGGTTGAATGAGATATGGAGAAAATATCTGGGCAGTATCTGGAGTATCTTGGGAAAAGGCTCAAAGAAGAGTTTTTTCTGGCAAAAAGTTGTTTGTTTTCAGGTGAGAGGAAGGACGTAGAGAGAGGATAAAGAGCTTGCAAATAAAGAAGCCTGACTACTAATAAAGGGAGCAAAATACTGAAGAAGGAGAAGAAAGAAACAAGATTTAGGTAAGGATTTTGGTCTTGAACAGGAAGAGGATTATTTAATCATCTGAGAATAGAATAAAAGAAGCAAGAATGACTGTGGGTATAAAAAAGAGGGTTCCTGTTGAATGTGATTTTGTGTAGTGCCTCCAATTTTCTTGCCTAAATGAAGGTTGACAGCTGTGGGAAGAGATGTGGTCTTATTGATCATTCCTAGGGGGAGTAGTTTTGGTTGATCACAAGGTCCGTGGTGCAGTTTTGAGAGGAAGTGACTGACGTGAACTGAACTGAGAATCACTGAAGTAAATGTAGCTCAATATTGCAAGATGAACTTGTTGGAGGTTTCATAGAAGTCAATTTTTCCTAGGATCATAATAAATATAGGTTGAAAAATTAGATTGTTGGGAGTTCAATTTGTTTTAACTTTAATGATAAGTGAGTTTCATGAAAATTAAATTTTCCTGAGATTATAATAAATATCAGTTGGGAAAGAAAATCTTCAAAGAATCTAAAGAACTCAGTACATGAGAGGGGAAGTCTGTTTATAACAGATGAATAAATTTCAGAGTTGAATAAACACGTTCATGATATTAATAGCTAATAGTAGAGTGTACCATACAATGCTCTAAGTGCTTGATACCTGTTAACTCATTTAATTGTTTACAACCTTATAAAGCAGGCACATTATTATTTTTGTTTACTCGGATAAGAAAACCAAGTACTAGAGAGGTTATAAAGCTTGCTTAAGATTAGACAGGCAGTATATGGTGGAACAGGGACCAAGGTATGTGATGTGGTTTTGCTCCAAATTCTGGTCACCTATAACTTTGTCATTTCACCTTTATAAGAATGGAGGAGAAATGAATGGTCTGGAAATGGCAATGGGAGACTCTACCATCAGCACTCTGGAATTTGTTCAGCCCCTGCTAGAGAGTTAATTATAGCAGTGGGGACTAGTATTTGTAAAGGCAGAGTACATAAAGGAGTTTATTTATAACACAGAAGGAATTCTGGGAAAGCTAGGAAAGAAAGGGTGAAATTTCAACAGTGAAACATTTGTTATAATCTAAATGTCTTTCAGCAGGACATTGGTTATATGACCAATGGTGAAATCCTATGGTAGAAAATTCTGCATTCATGAAAATGTAGAATATTTAATGACATAGAAATACTTAGGATGCATTCACTGAAAAAATTGGTCACAAAACAAACTATGGTACCATTTTGTAATTAAGAAATTTATATGCATAATTCTGGTTTTGCATATAACACAGTAACAATGACAGAATTAAAACTCAATAAAGGGTAGGGATGAGGAATTGTAAAGAGTAGTTTTGCACATTCAGGGACCAAATTATTGCCATATGTCGGAACCCATGCCGAGGAGCCACTAGGAGTTGGTGTCCTTATCTCTTTGCTTCTCAGAGACTCTGTGATCTTACTGCTGGTTTCTGTGGCACTTTTTGTCTCCTCCGCCCCTCTTTATCTTCTCATATAAAAATAAACATTAGTGGTAAATACTTTCATGATCATAAATCTCCTTGAAACTTAAACTTTTGAGACAGTGTGTAAAGAAAATGGAACTAATTTTTGGCCAATCAAGAATTGGCTTACTAATCTAATCAGTCATGCCTTGGAACATGATCTTGTGTTAAAGCAAGGTCTGTGTTTCTGCCCATGGCCTGGGGCTGTGGGCAGGGGAAGTTTCTAGAAGCTAGAATTCTGGATGAGGCAGACAACATGTGTCCCATTATATGTAATTTGTGTGTGTTTGGATATTGGTATTCCTATGGATGATTTATTTTATTCTTCCTGCTTTTAAAATAGTTTCTAAGTTGTTTGCAATAAATATATATTATTTTTTAATAATAAAATTGTATTAAAAATAGTAGACGAGAAAGTACAGAGAAGTTAGGAAATGTGACCAAGAATGTTGGGAGTGTAGGTGAATTAGACATAATTGGCTTCAAATATGTTTGGTAAAATTTGTTTGTAATAGACTAAGGATTCCAGATGATGTCATTACATTACATTTTAGCAGTAAAGAGTGTTTTATGAAGATTTCTAAAGTTTTGAAACTCATAATACAAAGGCTTGCCCACATATTTATTCTTATTCTTATTCTAAAGCATTTTATTTTGTATCATTTTAGATCAATTGTTTTTGAGATCAAATATATGCTTCTGCAAAATATGAAATTTGAAGAGCTAAGCATTTTTAATCAGGACCTGTGATGGTATACCATTTTGGGGCTTAGATGTTTCCATTAGAGTTATAGCCTTTTGTTCACTTATTTCTGCTGTTTTGATTACACAGAATCAGCTGTGATAGTCCTGTGGGGAAACAGTACAGAGGAGAGAAATATTTATAAGGGGTGAAGTGAGAACTACCTTAACCAATTGAACAGAATATTTTAGGGATCATAACTCAGTAAGAATTCAAGGAGAAATGATGTAGAATGTGCCCCTACTTAGTAATTCCACACAGTATCGTGTGTATCCTTATCATATATATTTCCCCTACTAGGTTCATATGTCTAAGAAATCAAAGACACATGTTTGAGTCCTGGTCTTTATGACCTGGCTTTTGCTGGCCTCTCAGACCTCATCTGATGGCACCCCCACTACCTGAGACTCCCTCGCTTACTCCATGAGCCCTCACTGAAATTTTCTATTTCTTGAACATGCCAAACTTGTTTGGCAATCTCTGGTGTTGAAACTTCTTCTGTCTGAAATGTTCCTCTCCTGGTCTTTCATGTAAGGCTCTTTCTAATCACTCATTCTTATCACAAGTTTTATTGGACAGAAGATTGCTTTTTAAAAAAAAATAACATTCAGTGTTGCTGTTTCTGGTATAAATTTTCAGGAACCTCTCTTTCCACAGTAGGAATAACTACTCTTTCCTTTGTTGGTTTCATGTTTCATCTATTATCTATCTATCTATCTATCTATCTATCTATCATCTATCTATCATCTATCTATCTCCTATCATTTATCTATCTATCTACCATCTATATTGCAGCACTTAAAATATTTTGCTATATCTTGGGGCCAAAGCATCAAAAATTTTTATTAGACCATGCTCTTGAGGAGAGGGCTTGTGCTTCATTTGTCTTGTGGTCTATAACATTGTATACAATGCTGACCTCTTAGTGACTCTGAAAAATATTAAGTATGATATGCATTCTAGGAGTTTGTATGTTTCTCATGATTCCAAGAGCTGAAATCCAGGCTCACAGTGCTGATGCTGGGAATTTAATGGATTAGCACTTATTCTGAGAAGGTGATAATTCACATGACTCAATGCTGCAGTCTAGGTGAGAGCAAAGGAAGGAGGCCAGGTTCACCATGTGGTGTGAAACTATGGGATCAATATTCAGTGGGACAGTTAACAGCAAGGAGGAAGGTGATGCACCAAAGAGTTTGAGTATACAATATTAAAAATTTCCATACCACATGAATTTTAATAACTATACAGTTCTTATAGTGAAAAAAAACTAACTTATAGTGAACAAACTTTGTGCTAAAATATTGGTCTTTTTGGTTCAGAGTTAGGATCCAATGCTTTCCAGAAGGTATAAGCTTTGTCTTCCTAAAATTGGCTCCTATTTGTTTTTACTTTTACAGTCAAAATATCAAAGGGCAAACAACCATGATGAGCTGTTTTATAAAGGTAATGTATTGTGGGTGAATTCAGATTATGTTCCAGTTTTATAATAAGTACTGTTACATATTTTATATAGAATTATATCCTTTCTGTACATAAACAAGCTAGCAACAATTTAAATACATTCCAGATATGTAATTAATAACTTAATGGCCCTAGCATTAGCATTAGCAGGGATATGTATTGTTCTTCCTTACTTTTGTGATAATATTAAATGAGCAAATTAAAATTCATCCACATGGCAGAAGAATAAGATGAAAGCAGTTTTATTACTTGTTTAAATGTCTCTTAAGATAAATCTATGTAACATATAACTCAACCCCATTCAGCCAATTCAAGTCTTCAATGAAAGCCTTGTTACTGGCCATGAATATCCCAGGCGTGGTACACATTAATCTGTATAAATTATTATTTTGTTCTTTTTTCAAGAAATGAAGACTACACTGAAGTCTTGGACGCAAGTAATAACTTTTTAGTTATTTGGCGAAACCTTTAGAGTCAATATTCTACAGAACTCTGAATGTCCGATCTGTGCCTTTGAGAACTCGAAAGGCTAATATATGAGAATAAAGTGGCCATAGGCATGGGAAAGTAGGAAGTGACCCATGGGATATGTTTGGAGGAAAAAAATAAAGGTTTATGTGCCAACATATCTTCTCCATTAACCTAAGCTGATGACATCTAAAATTTCTCATTAACATCTCACATTTTGAATAAAAATAGCCCTCATAGTAGACTTTTTAAATATAAACATTTTATTCCTGATAGTTAAATCCTATTAATCAATAAGCATCCATGAATTTGAAAGCACACGTTAGTTTACAAGTGAGAGTGGTGTCTGCTAGAATTCCATCCCTGGTCTTTTCCTCTTTCCACTCCAGTTCTTATGTTTGAATGGACGACCTGCATCAGGATCGTCTCTGGCACTTGCTAACATGCATAATGGGCACCTGTCAAGACTGTGTATCAGAGACTCTGGGGGCAACATCATGGAATATACATCGAAATACTTTTAGGTTTCCTGAAATATTGTTGATCTATATCTTGAAGTCCTGTCTCTTTCCCTTTTTAAAAATTAATATAAAATTGGCATACCATAAAATTCAGTTTTAAAGGGTGTACAGTGCAGTGGTTTTTGGTATATTTACAAAGTTGTGTAACTATCATCATGACCCAGAACATGTTCGAGGCAAAGGCAATGGAGAGTTCAGTTATGTGGGACAGGGAACAAGACATAAATTTTTAAAAGGATTAGACTAGTTTTGACTGGTGTGGCTCAGTTGGTTGGGGCATTGTCTTGCAAAATGAAGGGTCACCAGTTCCATTCCCAGTCAGGGCACATGCCTGAGTTGTGGATTCAGTCCTCAGTTAGGGCACATATGAGAGGCAACCGATCAATATTTCTCTTTCACAGCCATGTTTCTCTCTTTATCTTTCAGCATCTTGTCTCTGCTCTCTAAAAGTAATTAAATAAAATCTCTTCAAAAAAGGATGACTACTTGCTAAATATTACAGGTGTTCATGTTAGATATTATGTGGTTTTATCACTTTCTTTTTTATTTTTTAAAAATATGTTTTATTGATTATGTCATTACAGTTCTATTTCCCCCTTCATTCCCCTCCACCCTGCACACCCCTCTCCCACCATTCCCCCCTTTAGTTTATGACCACGTGTCTCAAGTTCTTTAGATTCTATATTTCCCATACTTTTCTTGCCCTCCCACCTATCTATTTTCTACCTATGGTCTATGCTACTTATTTTCCGTACCTTCTCCCCCCTTCTCCTCCTCCCACTCCCCTGTTGCTAACCCTCCATGTGATTTTCATTTCTATGGTTTTGCTCCTGATCTAGCTGTCCTCTTAGTTTGTTTTTGTTTTAGGTGTGGTTCTTAGTAACTGTCAGTTTGCTGTCCTTTCACTGTTTGTCTTTTTTATCTTCTTTTTCTTAGGTAAGTCCCTTTAACATTTCATATAATAAGGGCTTGGTGATGATGAACTCCTTGAATTTGATCTTATCTGAGAAGCACTTTATCTGTCCTTCCATTCTAAATGAAAGCTTTGCTGGATAGAGCAATCTTGGATGTAGGTCTTTGGATTTCATGACTTGGAATACTTCTTTCCAGCCCCTTATTGCCTATAAGGTCTCTTTTGAGAAATCTGCTGACAGTCTGATGGGAACTCCTTTGTAGGTGACTGTCCCCTTATCTCTTGCTGCTTCTAGAATTCTCTCCTTCATTTTAATCTTGGCTAATGTAATTATGATGTGCTTTGGTGTGTTCCTCCTTGGGTCCAACTTCTTTAGGACTCTCTGAGCTTCCCGGAGTTCCTGGAAGGCTATTGCCTTTGCCAGATTGGGGAAATTTTCCTTTATTATTTGTTCAAATAAGTTTTCCACTGGTGGCTGTTCCTCTTCCCCTTCTGGTACCCCTATAATTCTGATGTTGGAACGTTTAAAGATGTCCTGGAGGTTCCTAAGCCTCTCCTCATTTTTTTGAATTCTTGTTTCTTCATTCTTTTCTGGTTGGTCATTTTTTTCCTCTTTCTGGTCCACTCCTTTGATTTGAGTCTCAGTTTTCTTTCCATTACTATTGGTTTTCTGTGCATTTCCATTCATTTCAATTATTTTAGCCTTCATATGTTCCTCTAATTTGTGACTATAAGCAACCAGTTCTGTGAGCATCCTGATCACCAGTGTTTTGAACTGTGCATCTGAAAGTTTTGCTATTTCTTGGTCGCTTAGATTTATCGGCTCTAGGGCTCTGAGTTGTTCTTGAGCCATATTTGATCTGTTCATGCCTGTTACATAGGAGGAGGTGTTCACCAGGGCGAGGCTACCCAGGTCGCTGATTCGTGATGCTGTATGTGGGGGCGGGGTCAGAGAGGGACAATTGCAGTCCCCTCTGCCACTTTCCGCCACTGGGGCCTGCACGGTCTGTCTCACTGCTTTGCTCCTTCACCAGTTTATCTGCACTCGACTGTGTGACTTTGGTCAGCCCTCAGTGAGTCCACCGCCTTTTGCCCTCAGTGGGTCCGCCCACTTCTCCACACCTGGGATCCGCCTACAGCTGCTGGCGCACCTGGGTTGCGTACCCGGGTCGGTCTGGTGGATCTTTCCTGCCTGACCCTGCTCTGCTGCTGGCTCTGCCCCTCATACAGGTTTGGCTGAAGGGTTTGTTGTTGTCAGACTTCCGTGTAGTTTAATTTTCTATGGTTTGGCTGCGTTTTTGTTGCTAAAACTTTGTTCTTTTTAAACTTGGTTGTGTGAGAAAGTGCAGTGCTTCCACCTACGCCTCCATCTTGGAGGAAGTCCACTAGATTTTTTAATTTATTCATCTGGCAGTCTGCTCGGAGGCGGCAGCGGGCTAAGGTCCCCTTCCCAACCCAGCTCTGGGAATCATTCGGGGGCTCCCCAGGGTCAGCCCTGCCCAAGGAGTCCCGGGACAGTGGTGAGGGCCATCCTCGGTCCATTCCTGAGGTTGGTTGCTGAAGATGGGCGCCGGGGCGGTTGGTTTTATCACTTTCAATAGTAACATTCATAATCTTTCTGGAAAGATTGTAGTGGGTGGGTTTGAGAATAGGGACAGAAGATAAATAGTACTGCTCCAAATTTACAAGATGATTTCTCACTCAGTGTGGTATATTTGTTGTGTATGTGATCCATTTACACGTGACATATTAGGAAAGAATGATTCATCCAAAACAATATACTTCTAATGGTAGTCTTTTTGGCTTTCAGGCAAAAAGCTGCTTTGGATACTTTCCTTCTTGCAATCCTTAATATAAACTGTGTAGAAGACTGCTTTCTATATTATCAAAAAGTGAAAATGTACCTTACTAGGCTCAGTCTCTCAAGTGCTAACCGTGGTCTCTGTAGACAGGTGTAAGACATTAGCTAATGGCCTCCTCACTAAATGGAACCAAACAACTTTCATCAATAAGAACTCTGAAAGCACAGTGTTATGCTGTTTTAAGTCACAAGCATCAAAAATGAAATTCTCACCCTTCCCCATAATACTAGTTTATATATTTTAGTACGAATTTAAGAATATTATTTATATATATATTTGAGTGATTAGTTGCTTCTTAGTATTCACCAATTTTTAAAGTTTCTTTTCAAAGAATTTCTCTTTTTAAATCTTGGAACAACAAATGGTCCTGGGCAATATAATGGGAAAGTCACAGAGTGATGCCTTTAAGGCACTAAAAATTTAGGATTTTGAAATAGGCAGTTCAAATTCTAATAGTTGTTTATTATGAAACAAATTGAAGTGAATATTTTGGTCTGGTTTAAATTAGATTATTTTATGACTAGGTGACTGTGTTTGATAAAAATTGGGACTTTGGGGCAGAGCTGCTTTTGTGCCATATGCTGACAAACCAGTTAGAGATCTGCCAAATCTGTGTCATAAGTGAAAGCTACTGTCTGGGTGATTATCTATTCAAGTGCCCACTTTGAAAAACAATAAGACTGACTTAGTGAAACCAAATTCTAAATACATGTCATTTTTAAATCAATCACTAGAGTAACTTCAACAATTTATTAGCCAATTGCTTTGGATAGAGACAGATTTTGAATATCAATGCCATCCCCCAGATCACTGGTGAGCAGATCTGCCCTCGGGAACCATAATGAAACCCTGTAGAATTATCCTCCTCTCTCAGCTAGCACACCATGTGTTTAAACTAAGACTGCAAATTCTACTCTCTCTCAAACTTATAAGTGTCTCAGAAGGGAGTATTTTTAATAAAAGCACCTTCTCAGCATTAGCTATTGCATCCAGTTCGATGCTAGAATACTTGTTATTGGTGAGTTGAAGAATTTTAAGTCGTGAAAGATTTACATGAATGATGAAAGGTTTGAAATGTTTTAAGGCACGTTCATTCACACTAAATCAGCCTTTGCCTTTAGACTTTTATTGTAAGGCACTTATGCAAATCCAAAAGGACAAGAATGGATTTAAGATGATTTTCAGCATCTGAAGATTAGCAAACAATGACAGACTCATCAAGTACTGCACTGTTTCTGAGAGGGAACACTCCCTGACATTGTAAACTGGAGCCATCTGGAATGGGCACAGATACACAGATTAAAGCTATTCATTTCATCTTTGTTATTACAGCAGCTCAGTTCTTTATTTCCAGGGTGCTTTCGTGTCCCTTCCATAGGCAGTTGGAGGTAATAGCATCCTGAGCATGCACACTGCTTTGTTCAAAGGTTTATACCCCACATTCTCCTCTTCTCCTTACTGTATTGTGTTGAATTAAACATAAAATAATTTTACATATGATGCAAAAACTTAATAACAAAGAGATGAATAGTTATGTGATAAGTTTAACAAGCTCTCCACCAAAGTTGACTTTTTTAAAATAAAAGTAAAAAACAGTTTTGCTGTGTACTTCTTAATCATTTAATAAATATGTGATTGTCTGTTACTCGGTAGAGTCTGTTCATTGTTTCTCCTTTCTTTTCATTTTCTCCTATTAACTTCTATCAACAGGATCAAGGGGGTGAAGGACACAACTGGTGTTTAGTTATTTAATTATTTGACTGTCTGGTGGAAAATGTAGGAAGCTGAATAGGTAATTATAGTTAAATGCTCTAAGTGCTAGGGAGCAGAATTACAGTTATGGTGGTTGTGGCACACTGTATTTTCCAAAGGTGACAACAATATCTTCCATCCTACATTCTTTTTTTTGCATATGACTTTGGCCTCCCCATTAAAAGGTGGAGTCTAATTCTCCTTCCTGTGATTGTGGCCACAGCGGCATGCTTGTATACAGTAAAGTGAGACAGAAGTAATGCTTCAAGTTTCCTGAGGTCAGAAGTGTGGCAGCTTGGACTCCTGGATCTTTAGCTTTCTGGATGCTCCCTCTTTGAATGTTCCCTCTTTGAACTCAGCATCCTGTACTTCCCTCTGACTTGGGCAAGTGAGGCTGCTCTGAGCCCTGTGTCTCAGGTTGTTTTTGCACTTTGTAATATCTTCCTTAGAATTTTCTGAGGCCCCTCTGGTGCCTGGGACTGGTTGAGGCTGGCAGTGCTCTCTGGACAGGATATCTTATGCTGGACTAAATCCTGTGTGAACTCCCATACCGGTCTCTCTACTCCTCTGTGCTACATGTGGGGTTGACCAGAAAACTGGAGGACTTGTGCCTATGGTGTTGTCCAGAAGCTCTGTGGCTGGGCCCAGTTTCTAAGGGGGCAGCTTGATGAGCAAGTCACTTCTGCTGGCCTGTGCTATATTTCTTTTGTATGGTCATGTAAGATTGGACCATCAGGATGATGCCAACTTGGGGTGACTCAACCTCACGTTGGACGCCATGGTTTTAGGGCTCAGGGCTAGTGACAGTCCATTGATGACTCCTGGACTGGAGTTGTTACCCATGGTGCAACCGCAGTGTGGATGTCAGTCTGTAGCACTGTGTGAGTCTGAAGCTGGGCTGGGTGAGCAATGGACATTTCTCATGTCAGTGGAACTGCTTTTTAAACTCTTCCTACAGCACTTAATAGAACATTATAAGAAACGCACACATACATACAAGGAAAGGAAAATAAAGCAACTCCAACCATTGTTAAGTGATAAAGCGATTAGCAGAACAAGACTCAGAGGTCTCTAGGAGGTTGAATATTGAGTAAAGTACAAATAACTGAGTGAAAGAACTGAGAGGAGAAAAACTGAACCTAGAAAAATATCTATATTTATTATTTCAGTGTCAAGGAACACTCAAATGTAGACATGGGCATAGACACAAATGTTGGAAGCGGAGTGGAGTGGAAAGTAATGGGTTTCCGAGGAAGTAGAAGAACTCAGTATGGCTTTATATGTAAGAAAAAAACGTTTAAAATAGAAACCAAATTTTAATCATATATAATTAGACATTTATATACAGTATGCCCTGAAGTCCAGATAAAAGATGTTTCTCATGTATCAACCTTAAAAGAAACGTAAAGGAAATGCAACTACTAGGATCCTGAAATTTATCAGGGGGAAAAAAGCTTTAAAAGGATTTTTAGGATCAATACATACAAGTATGTCAGTTATGTTTTAAGTAATTGTCTAAATAATAGTTTTTTTGGAAATGAAAATAATATTAGGAATGGTATATCATTTTAGATATTGTTTATATAGTTTGTGCCCTGAATGTATACATTTTGCAAGAGCAAAGTTTATTTCTTGCTGGCCTAACTTCCACCTCAAGGTCAATGTAACATTTTAATTCATAAATAAATCACTGTCTCTCTTTAGAAACTTTAGAAACTTAAAAAAAAACTTTAGCATTTAAATCATTTTTTTGCAATGAATTAGTGTTCATTAATAATGAAAAAAATGATTTCCAACTAGCAGCTTCATTTGGTAGCTAATAATAAATAAGGACAATTTGGGAATGAATAAAAATTCCAGCCTTTCCTCCAACATCCGATTAATTCCTCATTTTCTTCTGTGTTAATGTGGTGGTAGTGTGTGTACGTGTTACAGAATTGAGAGAAACAACAAGAAAAATAACATAATTTGGTTCCTTCATCTAGAAAGTACTCAAGTATGTACCTATTCCACCTAGGGAGTCATAGTTCCTGTCATTTATGACCTGATGGCTGATGGTCATAAGGTCCATGATGGGAATAATTGAAAGTGATCCTAATACATTAGAGAAGTGATCCATTGGAACCAAGATACATTAGGGTAGAAAAATTCTGAGACAGAACAACTACAAAGTAAGTAAAGACTTTCTAAGCTCAAGTATATAATAAAAATACTTAGGGAATGTAATGAGATACAAATTATAAATGAGCCATCAACAGAAGGTTGTATCCAGGAAAGCAAAGAACATTCAATTAATTATGGAGAGAATGATAATCCTTTAGCCTTGTGAATGAACACATTTTTTTCTGACTACTAAACAGTCTGGATTTGATCTCTGCATTTTAAATAGGACATTTAAAGAGGTGGTGGGCTAGACAAAAAGTTAGGGGAGAAGGACTTATAAAACTTGTAAGGGATTTAAATTTTGGTGACTATACATCCCAGTTTATACTTATTGTTCCACTATAATTATTTGTGGCCTTACATGGCCTCCCTACTTTATAACCATTTTCCAGCAGATGAAAATGATTATGAAGAAGATATTCAGCAGCTTTCCCACCATGTACTTTAAAGAAGTTGAAAAAGGAATAAAATGTTCTTTCTCTAGCTCTAGTCTTACCACATGGCACTTATTTTAGTCAAATCCATCAAAGGTTTCATATCTACCATTGGAATAAAGTTCAAAGTGTATAACATCAATTACAAGGCAATCCAGGCCATTCTTGAACCTGCCCCTGCTTATCTCCCTCAGCTTATCTCATTATACTTCTTCACTCAATTTAACTCTCTTTGTATTATTAAACTTAATTTTTTTTCAAATCACACTCCCACTTGTCTATAGGCCTGGGCCAGCAAACACATCCTGCTGGAATAATGTCTCATCCCACGCCTCCCACCCCACCCTTTGCTTTATTAACTCCCAGTTACCCGAGTGGCAGAAAGCGATTCTTAGACCACTAACACCTGGGGTGAGTGTCCTTTGTCTAGGTACTCTGCATTCACTATAGTCGTGACACTCGTCAGTTTAATTCTCTCTTGACTTCACCATATGCCTAATTAGACCGAACATTCCACCGGACAGGGCCTACTGTAGACTGGGTGTGTAACCTTGTGCTTAGCGTACAATGAGATGTTAATGAGCATATGATGAATAGGTTTGTTGAACTAAAACACTCTCTAAGATTAATATTTTATGTGCTGCCTTGGCCAAGTGGCTCAGTTGGTTTGAGCACCACCCCATACACTGAAAGGCTGCAGGTTTGATTCCCCATGAGAACAGGGCCAGTTGAGGCATGCAGTGAGGCAACCCGTGGATGTTTCTCTCTCACATCGATGTCTCTCTCTCCCCCTTTCTATATGATTGGGTTGATCAATCATAGAAGCTTTTAGGACTTGTCACGCCTATTTGTGTGTTTCCAGTCTGAACCTTACCTGACCCAGGCAATGGTCTTTAAGCTTCAGAGGAAGCTTTTAGCAATATTATTGCATTATTATAACGATGCTTCATAGTAAAGAATGTGTAAGAACTCGGTATTTAAAAATATAAGGTCTTAATTCTTTATGTATTCCAGATTTTTTTTATCATCAAGAAAGATTTTCAGCACAGCAATGCGTTTGTTATTAGAAGAGGCCTACTTTGATTTGACAAATAGAAATCATACTACTGCAGCAAAAGTGTTGGCATATACATCCAGCAATGTGTTGTTCTAGGAGAAATGAACTAGCAACCATTGTTAACTTTCTTCATCTGAAACTGTTTTAAAAGAATTCATCTTTAAATTTTTAGTCTTAACAGTTTAAATTATGTATATATACATATATATCAATTGTATTCTTATAAATTGGGTTATAATATTCTCTAAGTCATCTAGATAAAGAGGTAATTCAGCCATTGAGGACTACTTTAATACAGTAAGTCTATTCTCACTGCAGGCATTTTATTTAATTACAAAGAACTGCAAGTCTTACAAAGTTTTACTATGTGCTATAAGATGCTGACTTGTATGTTTCATGATTTGTTTTGTGAGAATTACCTCATATAATTCTCACAAAAACCACATGAAGTAGGCATATCATTATACCTATTTTACAAATAAGAAAAATAAATTCCAGGGGGATTAGATGACTTATAATAAGTTAACATAGCTGGTAAATCATGGATCTGGGATTTGTGCCCAGGTAGACTGGTTTCACAGTCTGAGCACTTAACCACTATGCTATTATGTTATGAGGTTAAACATAAATATTTCTATTACTAGGCTAATGAGAGGAATTTTTCAGTTTGAACTAAAACAAGTCATCTGGTTATAGTAGGCTAACCTATGAAATAGAACATGGCAAACAGTATAAACAACTGAAGATTCTAAGCGGTAGTAAACCAGGTTTCACACTTTCAAGAGGGAAACCTACACATGAAGCTGGTAGACATTATAAACACAATCTCCAAACATGTGTTCATTCATGCATTAATCCACTAAATTAGTAAATATTCCTTAAACTCTATCCCAGAACATCTAAATGTTTCAACATTAAACACAGTGAAATATAAAAAATATAAAATAAGACCTCTTTTCATGGTTTCTATTAAAAATGCCATTTAAAGTGTGAATGAAAAAAAGTGCTTTAGGGTATTGCTAAAATTTTGCCTTAAGATTGGATGACAGTTCTGAGAACATGGACAAGGCTTAACAGGTCCGCAGAAAGTACAGCACTGAGTAATCATACCTCCCATGAAGTACTTACTAGAATGACATACAGTTTCCCAGGGACTTTTAGGCTTACTGAAATATGAGATTTATGAAATCATTAATCTTGAACTTTTTCATGTTGTTATGTGTTACATTTCTCAACAGAGTTCTTATTTTGGGGGATCCATTCCTTTGGCAGTCAACTGAAATCTATTATAGGTACATGCTCCTACAATACTCAGAGCAGAAACAGGACATAGTACAGTGGGTGTTATACATTGAATTGTGTTACCCTAAGATTCATATTTTGAATTCCTGACTCCCAGTACCTTACAATGTGACCTATTTGGAAATAGGGTTTCTTTAGATGTCATTAGTTAGGATGAGTTCACATTCAATGGACTTCTATCCAACATGATTAGTGGCCTTATAAAAAGAGACACACACATAGGGAGAACACCTTATTAAAGTTGGAGTTATGTTGCCACAAACTAAGGAAGCATGTAGAGAGGCCTGGTCAGATTCTTCCCTAGAACTTTTTGAAAGAGCATGGTTCTGCTGACACTTTGATCTCAGACTTCTAGTTTCAAGAACAATGAGACAATAAATTTCTGTTGTATAAGTCCCCTAGTCTGTGGTACTTTGTTATGGCAGACCTAGCAAACTAGTAGAGTGAAGGAAGATAATCTTTTCCAACATGCTTGATTAGGTTTCAGATTATTATTGCATAGAAGTTAACAGATAGGTTTCATTGCCCAGGAATGTTCTGGAAGTGGAAGGGTAATTGGAAAGTAAGTTGATGCTTAGGAAAACAGTGCTGTTTGTGCAAAATGGGCTTTAGCGTTAGAAAGATCTCGTTCAAAAATCCATCTCTGCTGTGTCATCTATACCACACTAATCTCTGAGTCTGGGTGTTCTCATCTGTTGAGTAGTCATGATAATGTCTACCTCATACAGTCGAGGAGGAAATAAAATACTATAGTGCTCTGTCCTATGGAAGTATTCAGCAAATGAAATCTCTCATTAGTATGTATTATTATTTTATTATTATTATTCCTCCTCAATTAGTGTTAAACCTGTAATTCCCCTGTAGAAAGAAAGTGAAACTAGTTTTATTGCTTTTCTTCCTTTTTACTAGACATGAGAATCTTGCAAGCTACTTCGTTTGAGGGCTAGAAGAGAGTTATGGGTGTATCATTCTGAGCTTCACCAGGCAATTTGTTGGTGGAGAGAATTTATAGCTTTGTAAATAAAGTGATTTAACTTTTAAATAAATACTTTAGTTTGTCTACAGTTTAATGGAGCAGTGACTCATTTCACAGAGCAGATTCACTAAATAAAACATTTCCAGCCGACAAAGATGTACTTACACAATCTTTTCCTTTGTGTCCAAGGACATTTTACTTTGTGTATGTAAACTGATACAGTGGGGCAACAATCTACTCAAATACATCATTTTTTTATAAGGAATGTAATGCTTTCTTCTTTTAGAAGTTTAGGAAATATAAAGAAGAAAATAAAAATCACTCTTTACCACAATAGCCACAAATTTGAAAAACACCAATTTCTTGATGTATATCCATATATGATATGTGTGTTGTATGATATATATAGCATATATACATATATGTATGTATTTGAAGAAAAATTAATAGATAAGTATGGGTTAACCTGTTGAATTGTTTTTATTATTTTTCTTAAAAGTGTTTATATTCTGAACGTGAATATATTTATTATTTGTCAATAATATGAGACTTCAAATATGTGTCCATATATTTATATACTTCATAATATAGTAACCAATCTCATCTTACACATTGACCTTATTTAAAACATTAAAACCCATGGTGTGAATTGAATATTCTTTAATACAATTCTTTATAATGTTTCTGATTATCTTTGTAGAGTAAATTCCTTAAGGTTTGAGTTATATATAGACCGTATGAACCTTACTTTCATGTGACTGATATGTAAAAAGAAAAATCCAAGAAATATGTTGAATGCATTTTTTGTATTTAATTTTTTCCTTTTTATTTATTGGGGTGACACTGGTTAATGCATTTGCATATAGAGACTACTTTGACTAAATTCAGGGAAGAATAAGATTATAATTAAATAGGCAATACATTTATGACATATGAAAACCAGACACCAGACTCCTTGTTTCATTGTTCCATAGACAATGCCTTTGTTTGGCTGAGCCCCCAACTGGGGCAGAAAATACTGTTGTTTCATCATTGTCATCATCATTATTATAAAAGCTAGCATTCATGAAATTCTGTAATAGGTGCTTTTTTGTATTATTTTAATAAATATTTTCTGTAGCACTATGTGGAATGTACTACCATGTCCATTTGGGATGGGAAAAAGTAGTCTAAGAAATACTAAGTTTCTAACATTTCACAGTAAATGGCAGAACAAGTTGAAAATCAAGCATAGGGCTATCTGACTTTAGAGCATAGGCTTTTATTTATTATGCCCTAAGAACTCTCCACATTTTCAGGAATATCCAGGATTCCCAAATTTATTCACAGGTGGATCAAGTATAATCTCTCTCTCTTTTTTTTTTTTTTAGATTTTATTTATTTATCTTTAGAGGGGAAGGGAAGGAGAGAGGGAGAGAAACATCAATGTATGGTTGCCTTTCGTGCGTCCCCTGCTGGGAACTGGCCTGCAGGGAATCTGCCTGCAACCCTGGCATGTGCCCTGACTGGGAATCGAACCGTGATTGTCTGGGTATAATCTCTTTTAATTAGGGACCTTCCTTCATGTATATTCACCTCAAAATTTTGTTTCAACTCTCAGAAGGGTGCTAACTTCCCATGAAATACCTGAGCCCTGGGAGTGTGTTTCAGAGCATTGGGGAGTACACACTTCTGAGAAGGGCAGACCGTGGCCAACTGTGCCATTCATGGTGTTCCTGATGCTTCCAGCAAAGGCACTGTGTCCTGCACCCTTTCACTCTGTAACTATAGGGCTTATCCAGAAATTAGGTAGTTAATATTTATTTTAAATCATCATTGATAATGCCTGAGGTGGAGGATATCGTTGGGTTTTGTTTGTTTGTTTGTTTGTTTGGCTTACCATGGGGAGCATATGTGATTGTTAAAATGCTCTTCTAGACTTGACATCCAACCTTGGTGTGAGTCCTAGAAAGCAATGTCAAAGGGAAATATTGAAAAATATCCCACATGTTTTACAAAAATAACCCCTTTTCATGCACTAGAAGAAAAAACATATATTTGAAGAAAAAGGTTTATGTGACACTTCAAATATTTAATAAATATTATGAGAGCTATGGATAAAGCTAAACTATTCTAAAACCACAAATAAAGTTGTTCAATTTGATTTAAAATTAAGTAGGGAGTTTGGGCAACTAGTTTTCCTTTCAAGTATTTATTTCAGTATTGTTAGACAGATTTATTTAAGTTTAGTTAATAAAAATATATTTTATCCTAGACTTGGAAAATAGGACAAAAGGAATAGAGTGCAAAAAGTTTGCAAGTCTTCAACAATTAGAATCTATCCCTATTTGTAGAATTCATGTTCCTGTCAATCTATTAGGCTTATTTTTAAGTTTATTAGATTTAAACTGTAAGATTTAAGCTGTGTTTAGAGGAGTTTGTGTCTGTATCTCCAGAAAATAAAAACATGGATTCTGAGAGTTCCCACTGATGTACTTATAATGCTATAAAAACTGGAGAGACAGAACGAGGAGGAGAGAGAGAATATAAATATGAATTACTCCCATTTTTTTTCTTTTGGATCTCATTTTTGAGAATGTTTGCAAACAGAAAGGTAAACGCTTGGCTAAACTTTGGTTTTTCTTAATGTCTAGCTAATAAAATTCAAATCTACTCAAGTTTGAGCTTTTGTGTAATGGGATATGAAATGATATTTTGTCTTTCCTAAATCTAGGGTTCTGCATAACATCCAGGATTACATGTGGAATATGGGATTTGTAGCTGGAGAGAGAGAGTGGTTACCCTCTCCTGCAAGAGAAGACCTACTACAAAGCCTGGAACAGAAGTTGACACCCAGTAAGTTCTTTTTCTCTCCTCCTCACTCCCTAAGTATTAAGAGAAGAGGGGGACAGTTCTGAAGAAACAACCGCACAGGATGAAGAGCAGAATTAAAGCTGACAAAATAAATAAGATATGCTTTTGCTTGTCTTTCTCCATTTCACAAACCAACCATCAAGAATTTACACCAAAAAGTGTAATACCTGATATTAAATAACAAAATTAGTGTTATGTATAAGTATCTCTCAGTCTTTGCAAAAATCATATTTGCACATTTTGATAAATGATCATATTCTTACATGCTTAACAAGATTTCTATATGTTAGATTCAAGATAAGTACCGAGTGTCAGTTTTCCAAAGGCCTGTCACATTTCTAAACATTTTGTGGGTGAAGCACTAATAGATCTTTTTTCTAGACTGTCTCCTCATAGATGTCTGAATAGTGAACAGACTTGAAAAACAGAGGTAGTTTCCACACACACCACAAAACATTCAGTTTTTCTAAGCCCAGTGCTTCTCTCTTGCAGTGCAACTCAGATAAATTTCTGTGTGTGCAGGCATTCACCTGAGTCTGTCTGTATCACCTTCATTGGAACTTGAGGGGAAGGGGAACTGCTACATGTACAATGATGGTTGTGCTGTTCACTGTGCCATAAATAATCAAAGTCTTTTTTTTCTGACCCAGGAATTTCATGTCTCCTGCCAGCATCCATGAAACTGTCAGGCTAACTAGTGAGTTGGTGAGATGAACTCAGACCCTTCAAGATTATTATAGGTAGGTTTTCAATAATCACCTGTTGAGTAGCTTGACAAATTTTGGTAAAAAAATACAACTTGATTTATGTAAGGTTAATTACAATGTTAAAAATGTATAGGCTGGATAAAGCAAGGTGTATCTATATTAACTGGATTCAGAATCGTCCCTCAGAATTTAATAAGATAAATCCTTCTGATGCTTGTTAAAATGGCAGGGAAGACTTCATTTAAGACTCTTCCAACAGTAATATTGCAATAGTGGAAAGAGATTGTGCTCAACTCCAAACACAGCAAAGACAGCTTGGTATTTATAGTCAGTGAGTAGAGTTAGGGTGCGGTGGATGAAAAATTACTGAGACATAAAGATAGGGGAATACTTGCTACATTGACTTAAAAGGATTCTTGCTGTAGGCAAACCAAGAGTAAGTGATGAAGGATTTGATCAGGTATCAAGGGTTGGGGAATTTTCACTAGACCGATACAGCAGGATTCTTCCTAAGACTGAGACAGGTGGGTTAAAGAAGGGGGCCAAAGCTGAGGCCTGTTTCAAAAAAGGGTTTAGAGGAGCCTAGTCAAAATTTGTCCAACAGAGTCTGTGTCAAGTTCAAAGGTCATGTGTGGAAAAACTCTGTCATTTGTTAATTTTGTGGATGGGAGGCAGGCACGGGGCAGTGGGCACTGTATGGTTTCTCCATAAGAAAATATATCAGTATTATTTTAATATTCCTTTGTTTTGTATGGTTTCTGCTGACTTTATAGGGAGTAAATGTTCAGCATAATTGTAGCTCAGATCACACTTCAACCAGAAAACCTTTCTAGATCTACACATTATACACACGTTATGTATATATACACATGCACACATGTAAATAATTATGTTTACTCTATCACATCAAAAACTAAAAAGAGATTGCAAAATTCTAAAAGGCATAATTTAAATTACATTTGCATTTTGAATTAACTGCTAATTGATGAACTATCTTTAATATTTCCAAAGCAGCTGGGTGCAGTATCATGTAAAATAACCACAAGGAAGTTTGATTTCAATTTTTACTATTTTAGCTTTGCTTAAAACATATGTTTGTTTTTCCTGAATCATAGCATATCAGGGTTGATATCTATTTAGTACCTCAAAGGTAGGGGCCATGTTTTTCCACACCTGTGTAACACACGATGCATATCAAGTCCTCTCCTGATAAATGTTCGATCAAGAAAAATTAAAGTCTTGGATTTCCTTTACGAATTGTGAATGATACTTTTTATTTGTTTATAAAAGAAATATATATTTATTTTACAAAGCTTTAGAGTAAAGATATAGTATATATAAACAAAAAGCATTTATAATTCTAATATCAAGATAACCATGTTTAACATGTTAATAGACCTATTTTATTTCATTTGTTATATATTTTTCAGAACTCTAATTACTACATATATTTTAAAACTGAAATTATGTAGGCAGTTTTGAATTACAATTTTCATTTAGATAGTAGATTTGTAAATATTTTCTCATGATATTCATTATTTATTACTTTATCTGCTGAATAGCGTATTCTGATTTATGGATATAGCACGATATTTTAAATTAATTCTCTACTCTTGAAATTCAATTTCTCCCTAATCTATTTGCTGTTGAAAATACTGTTTTGAAGAATATATTCTGAAAAAAAATTGTATATACATTGTCATTACCTTAACTGTAATCCCAGAAATGCAATTTTGTATTAAACATATGTACACATTAGATTCCAGAAAAAGATACTAAAAGTACCACCAGCAGTGATAACCTTTGACATTTAAAAAAATACAATATTATCAAATTATATTAGACTCGCCTGCCAACTCCTTATCTAGTTTTACAACACATATATATTTAACTCTTATTTTGTTCACAACAGATATGCACTACCAAAGCTCACTCAGAAAGAAATAGATACTGTGAATAGCCCTATTGAAACAATTGAATTTGTACTTAAAACCCAGTTCATAAAGAAAACTCTATGCACAGATGGCTTCACTGGTGAATTCTACTAAACATCTAAGAAATAAATATTACCAATTCTATTTGAATTCTTCTAGAAAACAAAAGAAAAGGGAATGCTTGAGGGAAAACTGATTTTTTTAAAGAGAAATCTTATTTTTAACAAAAGTGCAACACTAATTCAGTGGAGAGAATTTTGTATTTTCAACAAATAGTGCTGGAAAATTACATATCTGAATGTAAAAAAATCATAATTTAAATATAAACCCTCAAACTATAATACTCCTAAAAGAAATTAAAGGAATATACTCTTATCATCTTTGGGTAAGCAAACATTTAATAGATATGACTCCAATAGCATGATTCACAAAAGAACAAAATTGTTATGTTACACTTTATAAAATTTAAACCTTCTGCTCTTTGACCTGCACTGTTAAAGAAATGAAAAAAGCAAGACTGAGAGAAAAATGTTTGCAAATATCCATATATTTGAAAAAATTTTATGCAGACTATGTAAAGAACTCTTAAAACTCAATAATAAATAAAGTTCAATATAAAATGGGAAAAAATGAATATACCCTTTACATAGTAAGTTATAGAATGGCCATTAGGCACCTAAGAGAAGCTCAACATCATTAGTCACTAGGTAAATGCAAATGAAACCACAATGAAATACCCTTAAACATGCATTAGAATGGCTGCAATTAAAAAGACTGATCATGAAAAGTGTTGATGAGGATGCAGAAGAACTTGCACACACCATTAGTGGGAATATAAAGTGGTACAAATAATTGGGAAAACAGTCTGGCAGTTAATTGTAAGAGTTTAAAAGTATACCTACATATGATTCAATTATTCTACTTTAGCTTTTACCCAAAAGAATAGAAGCCACACATCCATACAAATACTTGTACACAAATATTCATAGTAGTTTTATATGTAATAGCCAAAAATGGTGAAGTGGATAAACAAATTATGGTACATACTTACACCATGGAACCCTACTCAGCAGTGAAAAGAAATAAACTATCATCTATTGTACATAGGCATATACATGTATATGTTTATATGTATGCTGCAACAAAGTAGATGATCCTCAAAGTTCCATTTATATACAATTTTAAAGAAATTAGTCTAATCTATTGTAATCTATTGAAAGGCAAAAATCAATGTTTGGGGAAGGAAGAAGGCAGGAATAGGGAAGGGAGTACAAAGGAGTATGGAGATAGTTTGGGGTTCATTATTTTGATCACAGTCATCATTTTATGAATATATAAATATACCAAAGCTTTTAAGATGGTACACTTAAGTGTGTGTCAATTTTTGTCAACTTGTCAATTATACTTCAATAAAAATGCTAAAAAAAAGGATTGTTTTCGAATTTTTATTTGAGTTATTTCCTCTGGGGATTTATTTTAATTAGTAGTCAGTAATTATCATTTGTATATAATCTTATGCTGAGTCAATGATTTAAGGTACTCTCAATAATTTTAGTTTACATCCTTTTTAACATGAAACACTAACCAAAAGATTTCTAAAACAAGCAGAATTGGAGACAGCTGGTAATCTCCTATAATAATAAATGATGTGAGGATGTGCGTGTCTTTTAGATATCTCTTTGCTATTTGCACTTTCAATGGACATTTCTTTCTTTGGGAATTTAAAAATATTTTAAATGTGAACAGGTCCTACCCAAGTGTTTGCAAATCATTCAGCTTACATGCATTACGCAGTTATGCCTGGATTATGCTTGTGCTTGGTGAATGTGTGCTATGTGAGAAAGAGCAAAATGTGTCAAGGTCCCTGGTTGGCAAATAAGAAGAATATTTGTTGTCTATTCACAAGATCCAGAGAAGGGTAGAGTATTTCTTATGAGGGGCGATTTAGAAACTCACAAATCTAGGACAATCTCTTCAGTTCTTCACATAGCCAGGATGAGGCACGGACTGGTCTGCTACTGTTTCTCGCTTCCGACATAAAGAAGATGAGGATCAAAAGCTTCCATCCTCTGTCCCAGGTCAGGCAGCTAGGTTGTCAAGAAGTTCGTCTCTTGGCTATTCTTGAGACACCAGCTTAGGTTCTTCTTTTCCACTCCATCCTGATGGCTGAGTAAAATGTGATCTTTTTCTTGTCATATAACTTTATTTGAGTCAAAGGATAACATACACTTACACAGAGTGTGAATCTTCTTTTAAGAAACTGAGTTGTTAGCTTCTGTAAGATTGAATGAATACCCACTATTTGTTAGGCATATGTGGGAATAAAAATTTTTAGTTTTGCACATTGTAGAAATGTCTCAGGAAAACTTTTCTGAGCATGTTATTATTCTTGTCTAGATAACCTACTGATGGTAACAATAGTATTTCTGTGTGAGAATGAACCTAAAAAGACAATGTGGAACAACACCTCTATACTGCGTGCACATGACATTTGTCATTTGCTTCCTTCTGGTAGCTGCAATTTGACAATCTTGTTATAGTTTATTGTGAGTGGTGGCTAAAGAATTTCCTTTAGAGTTAGATGTCATCCTGATTTCTCTATCACTGTTTTCCACAATTGTGCTGAATTGTTTGGAAATGTTAATCAATAGCTCATAGAAAGCCATTCTTCAACCTCTCTCTGTTGCGATGACCTTACTTTGGTTCACTTACACAGTAGCTCTTAGACTCCTGCTGTTTTTTTCCTTTGAACTTCTCAGTTATGTCTTAAGGTAGCTGTGTTTTATGATCTATATTCTTCACTGCTGGGTGGGACTATTTTCCAGAAACTCATTACAACTCACTGGTCTTTTCATAGAAAGTGATATCAAAAGAATGCTCAAGATTCTGAAAATGTTGTCTGTGGTAGGTCCAGGTTTCACTGCTGGATAAAAAGATAAAAGGTGCTGGCAATTCACAGACTAAATATGTTCTGAAGCTTGTTTTGGGGGCAATGGCATTAGACTTCCAAATTATACATCAGTTTTATGATTTCAATCTGAGCTTGCATACCATATTTTAATTATTAATTTATGCAATAAGCAATTATTAATTGCTTTTTTTGAGCCAGGTTGCAGGGCTTCAGGGGAGATAATACAACAATATCATTTATTATGGTAATAATTTTAGAGTGGACCATACATACAAGTTATGAATTGAGTTGTATTCCTCCAAAGATATGGAGTCTTAACCTGCTAGTACTTCAGAATGTGACTTTATTTGAGAGTTATTACAAATGTACTAAATATTTCACCAATACAGAACAAATATTTAAAAAATTTATATGAAACCATAAATGACCCCAAATAGCCACAGCAATTTTGTCCCCCCACCACCACATTTTTATTTTTGTGTTTTATTTTTTTTGGTCCATTTCCACAATGATTAGTCTTATTCACTCATTACTCTTTATGTCCTTCGAATTCCATAAGTCTCTTTCAACCTTTTACATTTATCATCTAGCTTGATATAATAGCTTGATAGTATTTTAAACACATTTTTATATTACATTTCTTCTCTAGAACTTGCACATTTGTCTTTCATATCCTATGCTTGCCACTCTGATTCCTCAGGCCAGTGTTCAAAGTGTTTTATTTATGCCCATTCCATACCTATCCAAATCATATGGACCCTTCTCAATATTCCCTTCTGCCTGCTTCAATCCACAAATTCTTAGGTGTAGTGTTTCTCAGCATGATATTTCAAACAGATAGAACTGTGACAAAATTTTGTCACTTCCAGGTAAGCAACCTTGACCAATATTTTTGGTTTCCTGGAAGTTAGGTTTTCTTCATCTATAAAGTGCAGGTAATAATTATAGAACCTAACTTGCTACATTTTTAGGAGAATTAAATGTTAAAAGGCAAGAAAAATTCTTGAAGTATTTCATAGTAAGAAAAATACATTTTATTTTATTTTTATTGTTCAGTTACAGTTGTCCTGCCTTTTCCCCATATCGTCCCCTGCCCCATCCATCCCCACTCCTACAGTCAATTCCACCACCACATTGTCCTTGCCCACGAGTTCTCTATTTGTGTTCATTGTGTTTTTATTCATGTTGTTTCTGTACTTTTGACAATATGACCATTTATGTATATAAATATTATTTCTTTGGTTAGAATTTAAGTATGAGTCCTGCAATGTATCTTTTAGAGAAAAAACACCAAGCTTTAAATCTCTTTTGAACTCTTCATAGCCATTGGTACAAAGCTGCCCACATTGCATTAAATTAAATCCTCTACTTAATAAATGCATGAAGATAGTTTTTCTTAAAATTATCAGAGTTAGACCAACAGATTTAGTGGAAGGCTGGCATACGCCATGTTTCAAATGTTATTCTTTTTTTCTTATTAGGATGTGTATATATCTGCATTATAAAGAGGAACATGTTATGCCTCATTAGGGCAGTATAGCAACATTGAAGCTGATTTGACAGCAGTGTAATTGGGGTATCAGTACAGCAGCTACAGGATGGTTAACGATAGATTATGTGTGTATTGCCCATGTCCTTTTTGTCAGGGGTGTAAATAAAACCCTTCATTAAGGTACAATTTTGAAAAAGTTCACTTTCTAGAATTGCTGTGATGCATGCTACAGAAAGGGCATTGAACTCTTTTGGAGCAAAAGGTTGTGATGATCTCCAAAGTATGAGTCCTATAGTGTGTTGATCATTGCATCTGTGTTATCATAAAAAGCTTTACATTAGCTACAACCTATACCATAATTTAATGTTTATGCAATATGCTCTCAATGAAATTATAATTAAAACAAATTTTGCTTTGATACAGAAACAGAGGTAGTGTCATAGACACTCACATATGAAGAGCACAAGGTCATTAATGACTATGAATGCTCCTTTTGAATTTCCTTAATGTTCAGTGGGCATGGGTTTGGTATGCTAAATATTAAGAAAATATTTAATTTTTTTCATTGGTATTTTATTTTTATTTTTTATTTAATTATTGTTCAAGTACAGTTAATTTTCATAAGTAAATGTGCATACTTCACAGCTAGTGAAGTTTGTTTTATATTGCCTAGATTCTGCTGTACATACTTATCTTCATTGCTTATACTTTCTTACCATGATTCAACTTTTAAATAAATTCATTAATTTAGCAAATATTTCTACACACCAGACATTATGTGAGAAGCAGGGAAGATCATGTTAAATAAAGGACACAGTTACTTCTCTTTAAAGAGGTTACATGATTATTGCATTAAAATTAAATTAAACATGGCTTTAATTTTAGCAAAGAAACAATATGGGCTATGGGTAGGTGATGTCAAAAACAGTTGCTTAAAAATAGCTAAGTTAATGGCATCATGTAACATCATTAACTCAGTCTGCCTTTTAGAAATTTCTATTCAAATTCACAGGGCAAGTGAGTCATCAATACAATGTTTTGTTTTGTTTTTTTGTGACAAAAGAGAGTGATTTCTTTCCTTATTTATTACACAAATTAAAGTATAGTGCATCGAGATTTCTGCCAAGATGGAGGCATAGGTGGAGACACCGTGCTTTCTCACACAACCAAGTTTAGAGACAACAAAATATTAGCAACAGAAAACACAGTCAGAACACAGAAAATTGAACTTTTCAGAAGTCTGATAACAACGAATGCTTCAGCCTGACCGGTAAAAGGGGCGAAACCAGCAACTGGCAGAGTGGGGTTGCACAGGAAAACTTGGTCAGATGGACTCAGGTGTGCAGATCCCAGGCATGGGGTTGCAAAGGGTGGACCCAGGGAGCGACCTAGTGAGCGTGACCCAGGTGGCGAGGGAGTGGGCAGTGAGATGGGACCCAGCCGGTCCCAGTGATGGGAGGCAGCAGAGAGGGCTGCCATTTCCTGGCTCTGACCCTGCCCCCACATACAGCGTCACAACCCAGCGACACCGCCCTGGAGGCCCTGCCCCACCCTAAGGCTCCTCTCCTCATACTTAATGGGCATGAACAGACCAAAAATGGCTCAAGAAGATCTCAAAGCCCCAGAGCCCATAAATCTAAGTGATGAAGAAATAGCCAAACTTTCAGATATACAGTGTAAAACACTGGTGATCAGGATGCTCACAGAACTGGTTGATTTTAGTCACAAATTAGAGGAACATATGAAGGCTAAACTAATTGAAATGAAGGGAAATGCACAGGAAACCAATAGTAATGGAAAGGAAACTGAGACTCAAATCAAAGGAGTGGACCAGAAGGAGGAAAAAAACGACCAACCAGAAAAGAATGAAGAAACAAGAATTCAAAAAATGAGGAGAGATTTAGGAACCTCCAGGACATCTTTAAACGCTCCAACATCTGAATTATAGGGGTACCAGAATGGGGAAAGGAACAGCCACCAGTGGAAAACTTATTTGAACAAATAATAAAGGAGAATTTCCCCAATCTGGCAAAGGCAATAGACTTCCAGGAACTCCGGGAAGCTCAGAGAGTCCCAAAGAAGTTGGACCCAAGAAGAGACACACCAAGGCACATCATCATTACACTGAGCCACAATTAAAATGAAAGAGAGAATTCTAGAAGCAGCAAGAGCTAAGGGGACAGTCACCTACAAAGGAGTCCCCATCAGACTGTCAGCTGATTTCTCAAAAGAGACCTTACAGGCAAGAAGGGGCTGGAAAGAGGTATTCCAAGTCATGAAATCCAAAGACCTACAACTAAGATTGCTCTATCCAGCAAAACTTTCATTTAGAATGGAAGGACAGGTAAAGTGCTTCTCAGATAAGATCAAATTCAAGGAGTTCGTCATCACCAAGCCCTTATTATATGAAATGTTAAAGGGACTTATCTAAGAAAAAGAAGATAAAAAATGTGAACAGTGAAAGGACAGCAAACTCACAGTTATTAACAACCACATCTAAAACTAAAAGGACAGCTAGATCAGGAGCAGAACCATAGAAATGAAGATCTCATGGAGGGTTAGCAACAGGGGAGTAGGAGGAAAAGGGGGGAGAAGGTACAGAAAACAAGTAGCATAGATGGATAGGGAGAGGGCAAGAATAGCATGGGAAATATAGAATCCAAAGAACTTGAGACACATGGTCATAAGCTAAAGGGGGGGAATGGTAGTGGTGGGGGGGTGCAGGGTAGAGGGGAAGGAAGGGGGGAATAGAACAACTGTAATGGCATAATCAATAAAATAAAAATAAAAAATAAAGCATAGTGCATCAAAATGCTTCTATATTTTCAGAATGCTTTGGTTTATTTTTGTTGAACTATGAATTATACTTCAAGGTGTTGGTTTTATAACTTCAAAATAAGGATTGCTGATTTAAAATAATTTTGTAGATATGAAAATGTTATTTTTAATACCTCATTTTGCTTCCTTGGATTATTTCACTTTTAAAGCTTGCAAAATATCTGTGCGGTTAATATTACTTTATAAAGCCAGATTTTCACATGTTCATTAAATGTTGTGTGAAACATAAGGGCTTTTTTCAGTGGTATTTGACAATGTCAGTATTTTTTCATTAATAAAGATAATAGTACATTATTTATAGAATTATTTTTATTAAATGTAAATTGACTGTTAAATAATCCAATCTCTTACTACTATGTAAGAATTAGTTGAGAATTGATGTACATTTGTTATTCTCTGATAGGTAAATAAATAAAATTTCCTACATATTTTGACTTACTCAGCATTTCATAAAAGAATTCTCTATCATATATTTAGTTTTCTGAACCTAGTTGGTGTTATTATTGAGGCTTAGCCTGCAGTGTGAAAATATACTTTTGAGATAAAAATAAAATTTCAATTAGAATTTACTTTTCCATTTTGTAGCCTTCATATTTTAAATGCTGCTGTATTTAGGCCAAGGTATTTCCTAGTGGATTTAGTGTGAAATTGGGAGTGAGAAGTGCTGTAAAATTCAATTCATGGCTTTTCTAATTCTGTTTGTTCTGGGTTGCATATACTCTCTGGTGATATTTCTTGAAAATACAAATTAATATTTGTTCTTGTATTACAGAGAATTACAAATAATTGTGGCTTATATATTCTTTAAATTTTTTTTGTCCAGAAGCTCTTTCCTGATTTAAAGGTAGTTGAAAAGAAGGTAATAGTCTTTCTCCAAATCTAGATTGCGGACACTGTCAAAATCTCCCTGGAGAGGATTCCTTGCTACATTATAGAACTGAGCAATGCCCAGTTCAATTTAATGCAACATAACTATGTCATGAGTTATTTCAGAGTTTGATTCTCGCACTATACTTTAGAAACTGATTGAGAATATGATTTTGTAACTTCATCGTTATTAGATGCTTTAGATGTTCATTCTCCTTTCCAGTCTTCCAGTATATTGTGCCATACTATATAACCTAAAATCCTGGGTTAAGGATTATTTCAAATCTGATTTTGGCCAGCAGAGTAGACTGTCTTCTAACACTGTTTTCATTCATACTAATAAGTCTAGTCACTTCTGTAATGTAATGTAGAAATTTTTATTGGGTAATATACCCAGGAGAGGGTCAGAAAGTTTATATGCAAATATAAAGTTAACTTGTACTGGAATTTGATATTTATTATACATCTGGCAACAAGGTGGCAAAAGGCATATATGAAATTATGTGACAAAAGGCATATATGAAATATTAACTAAAGTACTGGGATAGATGGGCTATATTTTTTGCACTGATTTAAGAAGAAATATGTGATTAAATTCATAAGAATGACAACACAAAATACTTAAATTCAGGGGAGACTTGCAGGACTTTGCTTAGGTTGTTTTTTTCCTGCCTAAATATTCTTCAGTTTGTGCTCCTACCTATTCAAATTCTTCATGTTTTCTAAGAAATCAAACAACTTTTCCCTGGAAGTCTTTTCCTGCTCTCCCAAGAAGTCAGCATACATTATAAGGTCTTTTTGCTTATTATTGTTAAATAAATATTGCTAAGAACAAATATTAGAAAACACCTGTCATTTTCCTCAATACACTGTCATAAAGCAACAAAGATGGTTCTGTTTTACATTAGCTCTATGCTTATCAGTAATTTTTGGATTTGGAGAAGTCTAATAATTCTTTCATTTTGAGAGGTTATTTTGCTTTCAAAACTTTTATAAAATACTGCTTCCCTCTTTGTAAGAGACTTAAACTAATATCCCCAAACTCATTTAGGAGGCCAGTATTCTTTTACATTGGTCTAAATTGAGAATTATATTAAAGACTCCAGTACTAATATTCTCAATACAGCCATCTTCCTTCTCTGGCTTTGCATTCTAGTCCATGTTCTTCTTATGAAATTTACCCCCATTTACCTTATATCATGGATACTTTTTGTATGTGCCGAACACCTTCTGGATTGAAGATTTATTGGGGATGCAGACTATTCTTTGATTATATTTACCACAGCCCTTAAAATTGGCTTAGGATATAGTTATTTAGTAAGTATCTGTTGAATTGAATTCATCTTTTTTTATTTGTATGTCCCTGAAAGATTAGATTGGCAAATTTTGGACATGTATAAGATTACCTGATTTGTGAGGTCAAAGCAGATTCAGAAGGACATTTTCAGTAGAACCCATGGTCAACATGGGTCACTTGGATGACTAGCATGGTCTATCACCAGCCTCCAACCCAGGGTTTCAGTGGAAAGGTGACCATAGCCTGTGGCTTTGAGGTTTGCCAACACCAAGGATTTTCAAGGCTCATCTTCATATTTCCCATTTTATAAGATACTATTCAAAACTTTTTATATTGTTTTACTAAGTCATCAAGTTTTGGCACCTTAGTTGTAGGGTGACTTAATTTAAGAGTTTAGGCTTATCAGTTGTGAGGTAGTGGACGGTATAAAGGCAATGGTATTTAACAGTTCATGTCAGAAAATGAATGAGAATGAAATACGGCACCGACACTGTAGGTCAATCCAGGGAATCACCCAAGTAGCTTGCTGGCCCAGATTCTAAATTAAAATGTGATGAATATATATACTAGTTCTTGGTTTTATGGTTTGGCCAAAGAATAAGGTGATGATTTACATGTGCTATTAAACTTGAAGAATGGTCAGACAATTAGAATGAAGAATTAGAATGTCTGAGCAGTTGCTACTACTTCTTAGAATGCATGTAATGCTGAGTACAGAGCCAAGTTCCTGCAAAGTACTGTGGCTGCAATTCTAAGCTCAGTTAAATTGCCTTTGAGTACTAAGGAAGTACACAGTACTTCAACTACACTGTGTTCTCCAGATTATTTAATGATAGATTTCTTCATGAACAATTTTGTCTGTCTAGAAAAGAGGAATAAATCAGAGCTATAATTATTGTGATGAAAGGGACCTTAACAGCTAAACTGGGTTAAAGAAAATCACAAAGAAATAAAATATGCAAATTAAATTTCCATAATGATAAAAAATTGCATAATATCAAACAATGAGACACCCTATTAGCTGGTAAATAACCTAATTTCCATGTACCTTACTGTATCTTTCTCACATTTTATGCTAATTATTTCTTGTCTGGGAACATTTGTGAGGAAAAACATTCAACACTCACCAACACAAAGGTTATAAGATACACATTCTAAATTGTAAGATGGCTCAAATACATTCTTTGATTTTTGCTGTGTCTACAGAATTTGGCTGATATGATTGCTGTTTGATATGTGCCAATCATAAAAATGTTAAATCACAGTTACATGAATGTTGGAACTAGTCAAACAGACAAGGATGATGGTAGTATAATCAGTGTATTTGGATGCAGCTTTTTAAGGGCATATGTTATTAGTTAAAACATACATAAGGAGATCTTTTAGAAAATTTTGATATATGTAAATATTAAATATTAATAATTTTACCAGATTACAAAGGTGTTCAATAAGCAATCTTTCTAATTACCCTTTTCTGAATTTCTATGTCTATTTATTTCTTAGAAAGGATGAATTCTCAATAGTAAGGGTGTTTTTTTTTTTAAATTAGAATTTGATTTTTACCCCTCATTTGTTTATTAAAAATGTTAACTAAGGGTCAATTTTACATTTGGTTTAAGATAACTAATAGGTAGTTCTTGCTTAACAGAGGAGACAAGTTACAATATGATGTCCCAAACTACATTCCAGTTTAGAAGAATAGTAACCACAATAAAAAAATTGTTTAAAGAACAATGCTCAATATTAAACATATAATTAAGTACAATTAAATTTATGAAAATAATATGATAGTCAATATTGTTCACATAACATTTAAATTTTATCTGTATCAGATACTATGCTCCAATTGAAATATTAATTTATCCTTTTAACAGCTCTGTGAGCTGAGGTAGTTTCTAATATTATTCCTAATTCACAGAATATCAGACCCAGGTACTGTGTACTTATGAATGTGTATATATATATACACAGTGTGTATATATATATACACACACTCATATGGGTATACATGTATGTACATGCACACAGTGAAATTATCACACTGGCATATTTTAGAATTTGAGTTATTCACATAGCAATATGTTAAACAAGTATTTCCAAATCAGTAAAGATAAATCATCACCTTTGTAGCTGTCTAACATTCTAATTCTAGTGGCAGATATTTGGGTTGCTGATTTTTTTCTATACTTAATGATGATGCAATAAAAATACATTTATATTCATTCAGTTATCTGTTTTATTATTGGAAGTGGAATTGTTAGGTCAGAGGGTGGTATTTATTTAAATTTTGATACATACTGTAAAATTGCTGACTAGAAAGATTTTAGTAATGTTCACTGAAATTGATACTTATATGAATCCTCATTTTATGCACTTTCTTATCGGCCCTTGGTATTATCAGTCTCACTGTTGAAAACTGCTTGATAAAAATTGGTGGGGTAGCCTGTTATTAATTTAATTTGCATTTTTTGTTACAAATTAAGATTCATAACAGAATATATTCATTTGAGATTTTTAATACTCATTTGTGAAACATCTGGAAAAGAATTGCCTTGTACTCTAAGGAAGAGTCTATCTGTCTATCTATCATCTATCCTCTATCATCTATCTATCTATCATCTATCTATCTATCTATCTATCTATCTATCTATCTATCTATCTATCTATCTATCTATCTATCTATCTATCTCCATCTCTGCATAGATTTAGAGCTTTTTAAAAAAGGCTTTTCCTATGAGTTATAGTCACTTGCTGTCATTAAACTGTCCCAGATTGACCAGTAAAGGCCCTTTCATTCTGACTCTTCTGTTATGTTCATATTTTCTACCCTTTTAAAAGCACATTTTTACTTTTGACACAGAAAGATTAGGAAGAGTGAAGGAATGAGAAAAATGCCATTTGGCAATAGCCAGTAATGACTGTTTTAGGTAGAATCATTAATGAATGCTGAAACTAGAGAGTAACTGTGATGAAAAAGGGGATGCATGCAGCGTCTCAGAATATCTCCCACAGATTTTTATAATTACAAAGGGAAATGAATAATTTTAAAATGGAGAAAATTATCAATGCTAAACCAAATAATTAAAGTTAACATCACCAGTAATGGGACCAGTGTACATATTAATGCATCTGCTGACGTACACTAGGAAGGCACACACACACACTTGGTGGTACTGTTTCCTCAAAGGCACAAACTGCATCTAATCATGAGGAAACATCCCACAACCCAAACTTAGTGATATTGTACTGACTGTACTCTTGAAAAATGTTAGGGTCCTGGAAGACACAAAAACTGAGGAACCTTGTAGGTTCCACCTAAAATACATGACAACTAAATGCCACATTAGATCCTAAAATAGATCCTGGATCAGAAAAAAACAACAACAAAATGTTTATTTTGCTATAAAGGACATAAGTGGGGTAAAGCAAATTTAAATACTGAGTCTAGATTAGATTGTAGTTCATTTTCTGATTGATAATTATAACTATGATTGTGTAAAAGAATGTACTTCTTTTTAGGAAATACATATCAAATCATTTAAAGATAAGGCACATTATATCTTCAGTTTACTCTCTAATTGTTCAGAAAAGAGTAAATAATATGTATGCAAACATTGTATTTTCAGGTCTGTCCTGAAAAAGTCTAGCCATTGTTAATATAACAATAAAAGTTTGTGTGATGTTGATGTAACCTGGCAGCCAAGGAGAGTGGACTGGAATGTGCATGAACAAAGATGGCTTCACTGTACCAGTCAGTGGGGGTGGTAGATGCCATTGAGTGAGTGTGTGTACTGCGTGGTGATGCATTCAAAATAACTGAGCAGGTTAGAGCAATCTTGGATGTAGGTCTTTGGATTTCATGACTTGGAATATTTCTTTCCAGCCCCTTCTTGTCTATAAGGTCTCTTTTGAGAAATCTGCTGACAATCTGATAGGAACTCCTTTGTAGGTGACTGTCCCCTTATCTCTTGCTGCTTCTAGAATTCTCTCCTTCATTTTAATCTTGGCTAATATAATTATGATGTGCCTTGGTGTGTTCCTTCTTGGGTCCAACTTCTTTGGGACTCTCTGAGCTTCCTGGATTTCCTGGAAGTCTATTGCCTTTGCTAGATTGGGGAAATTCTCCTTTATTATTTGTTCAAATAAGTTTTTCACTCATGGCTGTTCCTCTTCCCCTTCTGGTACCCCTATAATTCGAATGTTGGAACATTTAAAGATGTCCCGGAGGTTCCTAAGCCTCTCCTCATTTTTTTTGAATTCTTGTTTCTTCATAGTTTTCTGTTTGGTCAGTTTGTCCCTCTTTCTGGTCCACTCCTTTGATTTGAGTCCCAGTTTCCTTTCCATTACTATTGGTTTTCTGTGCATTTCCATTCAGCAAAGCTTTCATTTAGAATGGAAGGACAGGTAAAGTGCTTCTCAGATAAGATCAAATTCAAGGAGTTCGTCATCACCAAGCCCTTATTATATGAGATGTTAAAGGGACTTATCTAAGAAAAAGAAGATAAAAAAGATGAACAGTGAAAGGACAGCAAACTCACAGTTATTAAGAACCACACCTAAAGCAAAAGCAAACTAAGAGGACAGCTAGATCAGGAGCAGAACCATAGAAATGAAAATCACATGGAGGGTTAGCCACAGGGGAGTGGGAGAAGGAGAAGGGGGGAGAAGGTACAGAAAATAAGTAGCATAGATGGTGGGTAGAAAATAGATATGGGGGAGGGCAAGAAAAGTATGGGAAATATAGAATCTAAAGAGCTTGAGACACGTGGTCATAAACTAAAGGGGTGGGGAATGGGGGAGGGGTGTACAGGGTGGAGGGGAATGAAGGAGGGAAATAGAACTGTAATGGCATAATCAATAAAATATATTTAAAAAAATAACTGAGCAAATAGAGCAACAAATCTGCATGCCATTTTATGTTAAGCTTGAACATTCCTCTGTGGAAAATATTCTGATGATTCAGAAGACTTAGAGGGATGATGCAATGAGTGAAACACAAATAAAAGTGTGGCACAAATGCTTCAAAGGTGGTTGAGAATGTGTTGAAAGTGATTCACGTTCTGGAAGGCCTGCAACAAGCAGAACACCTGAGAATGTTGAACGTGTAGGGGCTGCAGTCAACAAAGAGCAGTGACTGACATTGTGAGAACTAGAAGCTGATGTGGGGATTCCAAACACTACTGTATCCAAGATTTTTATACAGGATCTCGGCCTGAAACATGTTGTGGCAAAATTTGTTCGGTGGCTTCTGCTATCAGAGCAGAAGGAGCATTGTGCAACATTTGCTAATGACTCTGGGAGAACTGTGTGAGGTCCCAAGGTGCCAACCTTGGAGAGGACCGAGACAGAAAGGGGTAGGGAAATAGGGAGAAAAAGAGAGAGGAAGTAAATGTTAAAACACTAACATTTGAGGAATTTAGTAAAGTTGTATGAGGACTCTTTGTATTATTTTTGTAAATTTTCTGTCTTAAATTATTTCAATGCAAAATTTTAAAAAGTAGTTGATTTCCTTTGACTCTGTTCTGTATTCAATACTTATTGATTCATATATTCTTTAATGGAATAAAAAGAGTTTATTCCCTTATTAAAAATTTTAATATGGGCTCCATGTTCCCACGGCTGGCATTTTGATCGCCTGCTAACAACTCTTGAAGACAAATATAAACATAACTAAGAGCTCCCTAGCCTAACAGGGATTCACTCACTTATCATATGGCAAAGTAACTAAAATGCATTTTGTGTGTTTTGATTTCCCCATATGAAGTATATGGTCCTAATCTTATTCAGGTCATTTCAAAAATCTTAAAACATACTTATGTTACTACTTGTTTAACACCAGACACTAATGTCTCTGGTGCCGACAATGACATTGCAGCTTTGACTCATGCCATGAAACTGCTCAGAGGGAGCTCCTACCCCAAGTTTCATCCAGCACTTTTAACAATTCACTTTATAGATGAGGCTCAGAATAAACCTGCCTTATACTCTATTTCACACAAAAGGGAACTCTGTGAAGTCAGACTGTAGAGTATTTTAAGCTATAATAATAGGTTTTCAAAGATGAGTGCTTATTCAGAAGGTCTATGGGTTGCCTCAATGCAAGATACACGGATTCTCCCATGAATAATCTTAGGTTTAGATGTGAGACAGGCATAGTTGAAGCTGACTCTTCATGAGTACCATAGACTTCTAGAAATAAAAATAAAATCCCTACTACTTAGAGAATGTGAGAAACACTGGGAAAAAAAGGATAGATATACAGTGCTAGTCAAAGGAAAAAGAACGGTGCAAGTTATGTTCTATAAGGTAGAGCTAAGTTAGAAATTTTAAGGCAACAATGTAGTAAATTATGCAACAAATACTTCAATTAAATGTGAATTATAGTGACATTAAAATACCTCCCCATTTAGCGAAGATCAGCTATAAAAAATATCTCATGAAGTCCAAGATAGTGCTGATACTTGGATGCATTCTAATTGTCTTCTAAATCCTTCTTTGGGTGCTTTAAATTAACCTGCATAACCCAGTTCTCAGCCTAATATTCAACCACACTTGAGCAGCTACAGAATCATGATCCTGTTCAGCAGTGGGTCACTGAATTAAATGATACAACTTTGCTCATTCCAGCCTTTCCTCCATTCTGGGACTGCGGAGCAAGGAAAATCATGAAGGAATTTAGTGATTCTGCAGCACTGTATATTTTAGCTTTTACTTCTTTCCCTGAATAATTTTATTTCCCCAGATAAAATCATGTACATTATTTGTGGATATCTACCAGAAAAATCAATTTGACTTATCATTATTTCGATGAAAACTTTTTAGAAAAGATTACATGGAGTATTTGAGAGGCATTTTTAAGACCACACCAATGCTGTGTGAAAGCTCAGAACTGTTGTGGGAACCAGTTAAGCCTTCTTAGCTTCACCCTGCTTCGTGGGTTGTACAGTGTGGGAGAAAGCCTTCAGAACTAATCAGAAAAAAGTGTCTAGTTTCTGAGTGGCATGGGCCAAGCTGGCAAACATTTGGAATTACATTTAAGATTTCTTTCAGAAGATAATATTACAAGTATCATAAAAACAGGTAAGATAATTAGTGCATTTACAGATTTCCATTGTATTTTTCCTTTTGCATGCACTTTTGAATTTGCCATAGTAATGTATGTAGGGCTGATAAATGGCTTCAAGACAGAATTGTGGGAAACCTGATGGTGTATATATTTGACATCTTGTTCAGTGATGGTAGAGTCATATGTGTTTGGTTATGGCTAGTGCACTGCTAAAGGACATTTCCCAGCTTTCCTTCCATGTAACTGACTGAGAGCAGAAATTGGTCCCATGGCCAGGCATGACCCTCTATGTGCTTTGCTTTTTCACTTGATGTGGATGGTCATCCAGTTGAAGGTATAGAGCAGAGGTGGCAAACACAAGGCCTACAGGCTGACTCCAGCCCTCCACCTTGTTTTATCTGGTCCAGCACCTTGTTTCTACCTGGCAACAGCACTGAGCTCTTGCTTAACTATTAAGGAGTAGTTACATTTATGCAGTCCTAAAACTACATTCAGCCCTCTGAAGGTCACTGCAAGGCTGATGTGGCCCCCAGTGAAAATGAGTTTGACACCCCTGGTATAGAGTTAGGAGCAGACTTCTGCTATCAAGAGTTCCAAAATAACTGAACAGAGCAGAACCTTACTGCCTGGAATTACACTGGAAGGTTAATGTGAGTTAGAGATAAGTTCTTATATACTAAGTTATTGGATTGTTTTATTTCTGTTAGCAGTTGGCATTACCCTAACTAATACAGCAGGTGATAATTAATAGCTGAATTTAAGAGTAAACGGGGGAAGAATATAAGGATTGTTTAAAACATAATGAAAATATTGCTGGGTCAAAAGGCAGATCCATTTTTAGTTTTCTGAGGAAATTCCATACTGTTTTCCACAGTGGCTGCACCAGCCTGCATTCCCACCAGCAGTGCACTAGGATTCCCTTTTCTTCACAATTTCTCCAACACTTGTTTGTTGCTTTGTTTATGATGGCCATTCTCAATGGTGTGAGGTGGTATTTTACTGTGGCTTTAATTTGCATCTCTCTGATGGCTAGTGATACTGAGCATCTTTTCATATGTCTCTGGATCCTCTGTATGTCCTTGGAGAAGTGTCTGTTCAAGTCCTTTGCCCATTTTTTAATTGTGTTGCTTGTCTTCTTAGAGTGGAGTTGTGTGTGTTCTTTGTATATTTTGGAGATTAAACCCTTGTCTGAGGTATCATTGGCAAATGTGTTTTCCCATACAGTTGGTTCTCTTTTTATTTTATTACTGTTTTCTTTAGCCGTGAAGAAGCTTTTTATTTTGATGAGCTCCCACTTATTTATTCTTTCCTTTATGTCCCTTGCTCTAGGGGACATATCAGTGTAAATATTACTGTGTGAAATATCTGAGATTTCTCTGCCTATGTTCTCCTCTAGGAATTTAATGGTGTTACAGCTTATATTTAAGTCTTTTATCCACCTTGAATTTATTTTGGTGTATGGTGTAAGTTGGTGCTCAAGTTTCATTTTTTTTGCATGTAGATGTCTAGCTATCCAAAGAACCCTGAAACACCAATCCAAAAAAACCTATGCACCCCAATGTTCATAGAAGCATGATTTACAATAGCCAAGTGCTGGAAGCGACCTAAGTATCCATCAGTAAATGAATGGATCAAAAAACTATGGTACATTTACACAGTGGAATACTATGCAACAGAAAGAAGGAGCACCTGCCCTTTGCGATAGCATGAATGGAACTGGAAAGCATTATGCTAAGTGAAATAAGCCAGGAAGTGAAAGACAAATACCATATGATCTCACCTTTAGCAGGAACCTAATCAATGAAATGAACAAGCAAGCAAAATATAACCAAAGACACTGAAACTGCGAACAGGCTGACAGGAACCAGAGGGGAGAGGGGAGGGGATTATAGGGTAAAAGGGTAATGGTTTACAGGAACAATTATAAAGGACACAAGGACAATAACAAGAGAGGGTAGAAGCAGGGGAGGGAGGTGGGGAGGGCTGGGGTAGCAAGGAGGGGTGGGGGAAAAGGCAGAAAACTGCACTTGAACAACAATTGAAAAATGTTTAAAAAAATAAAATAAAATAGAAAAAAATAAATAAAACTTAAACCAAAACAAAAAAATTGAAAAATTGAAAAATAAACATATAGGGCAAGCAATAATGTTAAATAAGAAATCAATGTAACATAGATGCAAGAAATAAAATTAAGTGTATTCCAAGTATGAATGGACTGTAACAAGTAACCACAAACTAAGGGGCTTAAAGCAGTAGTCCTGGAGGCCAGCGGCTGAAGCCATCCATGGTCAGCAGGGCTCTGCTCCCTTCAGTGACTCCTGCCATCAGCATTCCTTGGTTCGGGGCCACATCGCCGCACTCTTTGCCTCTGTCTTCACATTACCTTCTCTCCCCTGTGCATGTGTAATCTCCCTTTGCTTCTTTCTTATGAAGACACTTGTGATGGCACTGAGAGCCCTCCTGGATGATCTGGGGAAAGCTCCTCATTTCAAAATCCTTAACATCACTTCTGCAAAGACCTTTATCCAAATAAGGGGACATTTACAAATTCCTGGAACTAGAACTTGATATTTTTGGCTATATTCAACATGCCACAGGAATTTATCACAAGGGAGCTGCAGGCCTTGTTGGAAGAAGCAGGGACACATCATTCTGAACAGTGCAGATAAAACTGCCACTGGAATTGAGAAAAGAGGCACTCCTTTGGATTCAGGTTTTGGGAGAAAGTTTCATGAGATAGGATCTGAGGTGCATTAGGAAGGCTGTCAAAGATTTTGTGGAGAAAGTGCCAGTGGAACCCTGGAGCTGGGAATATCTAAGATGAATTTTGGGACAATAAGGAAGTCTGTGGGCAGTAAGCATCTACACAGTAATTATTATTCAGGACAGTCAACATTCATCTATTGTTAAGTGACTAATATAAAATAATTAACTACTTTTTAAACTGGCTGTGCATGAGGTTTTAAATGTGAGGCAGCATTCTCAAAAACAAACACAAACTAACAAACAAACAAATCCCCCTGCACTCTGTGGTAGATGTTGAAGTAGCAGTTCAGGAATTCCAAATGTTCCCCATATGCACATTGAGAAGAAGGCTATTTATCTCCTATGTTAGAGCTCACACTTGCACCATCAATAAGGAGTCTTTGAGATCGTCAGGGGTGGAATATGGCCCAAAGATACAAACACCTTTAGGAAAATGGAGGTAATATCTAGGGATTTGAAAACTAGCTAGAGCCTCTGCTCTTGAAAGATGATCAATCTTTACTGATAATGCTTCATTATAAATATAAATCCTCATTTACCCAAGTTCTCTGAACAATGCTTTCAGCTCAGTTCTATGTCTTGGCAGCAGCTAATCATTTGGGGCATAGAGTTACTCTGGTAACTTTCTTTTTTGTGAAAGATGTATTTATTCTGCTGGGGATATCATCATTTTTCTTCTTTCTGACATTTTGTCCATTGTATTCCAAATTTGCCCATAGGAAAGAAAAAATAGCTCAGTCTTCTCTAAAAACACAGTGCAACTTGAATAAATTTAGAAGCTGCTTGGTGTGTCTGAAGCTGATTGAAGAGTGTCTTTACATTATTCAGTCCCCCTTTATTCCTAAAGGAGACTGGTTATTTGTCTCAGCTAATTCATGAAACTAGCTCTTGGTATCATGCGCTGAGCCAGATAATTATGAGTAATAGTTGGGCTTAACTATCACTGAGTAAAGACGTTACGGAAAATCTGATTTATTCTCTGTTTTGTAAGGTAAAAGCAATAGCCCTATACCAGACAAATTATATTTGTAACTTAGCATTTTCACGTTTAAAAATTCTACTCTATTGTAAATTAAATGTTTGTTTTCCTAAGTAAACTGCCTCAGTGTAGAGTTCTTCAACATTTTTCTACTTTATTTTTATGGGAGAGGGGTAGTGGTAATTCTTAGGTAACTCTGGCACTCAGCTGTCTGTCAAAATGGAGGGTTCTTTCAAGGAGCAATTTCACAGTGAAACCCTTTTGGTCTATAAGGATCAGAGTAGTCTCACAGGAAGTGGAATCAAGAGTGCTCTTCAAAGCACCTTCTAGTCTTTCTTATCCCTCCTTAGTTTTTGAAGAATATTAAGGAAGCTGCTGCTTCTTTGGATTTTCCCCAGGTGCACTTTTGACCCTGAGACTTGGGTCTCACCTGGGTTTGATCACCCAGAGAAAACTAATATTCTGACTCTGATTTATGTACTAGGACTTTTCCTGACATCCCAGCCTGCCATTCAACAGTCTTAGGCATGAGTTAAAAGAAAATAGATAAAATTGGATAGTTTCAGATTTAGGTGAAAGAAGTTTTAGGATGTAAATAATGCCAGAGTTAGGAATAGAATTAGCTAGAGATAGAAGAGGCTGGAAGACTGATGGCCCAGCATTATAATTTCAAGTACATATGCTTGCTCTGCTAATGTGATACCAAATTTACATATAAGCTTAAGTATTACTTGATGAGATACTATATTCCACTTGAATCATAACATGTATAGGTATAGTTTCCATAGGTTACAAACTCTGGCATGTTTTTTAAAAGAAAATTTCCAAAATTGATTAATTTCTATTCTAATTTCTATTCCACATGGTACCAGAAACTTTATCCTAGTAAGTCCTACATAAATGTGTTCAATTACGGCTTTCTAAATTAATCCCAGATTTTCTAGGCCAATTCTTTCTTCCTCCTCTGTGACAGGCCCCCCTCTATGTTTCTTGCCCCCTCGAGTTTCCATGCTTTCTTTGTTATTCAATCAGACCCTAATCTAGGTACTGATGTAAATAGATTTTAAAGATATAATTCAGGTTCCAAATTAGTTGACTTTAAGATAACTGAGTGAGTCTGACCTAATTGCATGAGCTCTTTAAACTTAGGTCTAGAAGTCAGAAACAGAACTCAGAGAGATTTAGATTTGGAGGTTTAGAAGAATTGATATGAGGGAGATTTTCATGGATGCCTTAAAGATGGAAGGGACCACGTGACAAGGAATGCCAGCACTCTCAAAGTGCTGAGAGTTGCTTGCTTGGCCTCTGGAACTAAGAGCAGCCCTTGCTGACAGCTGGTCAGGAGCCAGGCTCTCAGTCCCACAAGCTCATGGAATTGAATTCTACCAATAACCCCAATGAGCTTGGGAGCATACTTTTCCTCAGCCTCCAGACAAAACTCAGCCAGGCTGACACCTTCATTTCTACTCTGTTAATGCCCTGATCAGACAACTCAGTGTGGCGCTCTGGACTTCTGAGCCACAGAACTGCAAATGAACAGGCGTTCACCTAAAATTAACAGAACTTCACCTAAATGCATGGTAATATAATACACAGCAATAGTTAGCTAATATATCCTCTTATCTTTGAGGTTGCATGTAAGTTCTGTTGGCCAACATAGTGTCAAGGTTTTGCTGGGAGAGAGGTCAGGACAAAACACCAGGGACTCCGCTGCAGCAGTCCCAGTTAGAAGCCCACTGCCACATCACCGTCTACTTCCCACCCCTATCTCCGGTCAGCAGGCCTTCCACACGCCTTGTTTTCTGCTCTCAGTCCTGCCTGTTCTGCAGTATCCAGCCCTACTGGTCTGTGCCGCTCCATCCCCTGTGTTCTCCCCGTCTACCTCTCTGAGCCAAGCCTCAGGGTCTCTAGGGGGCTGCCCTTCGGATGAGAGTCCTGGAGTCCAGCAGGCATTTCCAGTGAATTTTTCCTCATGTTTCGGACATTTACATTTTCTACAAGACTGAAAAAATTCCCAGAGCTTTATTGGGAAAAAAACCTGTTTTCTGTGTTCTCATAACTCCAAACTTTTGATAGCATGTCATTTGCAGCTCCTCATTTCTCTAATCCCCACACCACAAGTTTGACTCAGGAGAGGGTCAGAGTGTAATTCCCTTCATTAGAGATCAGCATTCATATCTAACTCTATGGCTTTTCTCCTCCACACCTTCCAGGACAGTTCTATATCCCCCTGAATGGAAAAACACCTATTAGGCAAGTATTATTTCAGATTTATTTGTGTCATACCTTGATTTTAGTATATTAATTTTAAAACCAATAATTTGACTCATTCTTTGTTCTCGCTGTGAACTCCCTTCTAAGATAGTGAGTGCTGAGTAAGGATGATGGGGTATAAAAGGGCCATAGGGAAGAAAGAAATGAGCTCGTGCTTTAAATACTCCTCGCCATGTATAATTTTTATAGTAAATTAACAAAGAGTTATTTAAGGAGAGCATGAGTGCCTATTTCTCAATTAAAATTCATACTCAAGCATATTCTTTCTAGGACAGGGTATTTCAAACAAAGTTTTTTTAGAAAAATGGAGACTTGGTTTCATCAGCATACAATTATATACTATTTTTCAAATATTAGGATAAATATTTTATTAGGATTTTCCAAATCTTGATCCAACATTTGATTTTTAAAAGGATAATTGGTAAAGAGGAAGATTAGAAAGCTCTTCTGGGGAAACGGACCTCCCTGTTCTGATTTTTGACCTGTTACTCTGACACAACTGGATTCTATATTTTTCTCACCCAAAGGAAAATTTTCATTAAATAGTGGATAGTTTAACAAAGTAGTTCAAGGATGTGTAGAGCAATAAGATACTAGGACTATAAGGGGATTTACTGATAGTTTATTTTACATTTCAGCCATTAATGCTGCACTGTGTATGACTACTTTACCTTTGTTTATAAAGGACATTTATTTGATTCCAGCCCACACTATAAATCAGCAGGGGCTTAAACTATTATTTGGGTCAAAAATTTAACATTGATCTATCCTGAAGTTGGCAAAGAAGCTGGTTACAAAGAGAAAGTATTAGATTTTGTCTTCTAAAAATTTGTCTTCAAGAAAGTAATCTACTCAGTGAAGAATTTTAGGGTCTCCATGATTGTTCTCATTTTACATAAAGGAAAACTGAAATTCAGAAAGCTCCTGTGATTACATCGATGACTAAGCATTTCAATTCAATGCCTTTTCCATATACCGTAGCCTGCCTCTGTGGTAATCAATAAATGGGATGATTTAAGTGCCTTGGGGTTATTGCCTCCCTGGGAAAAGATAAAATGAGCTGAGGGTGATCAGAATAGCTGTATTTGTCATAAGGCTACCATTGCATCAGACTTATTTTTAATATGTGGACTATGACAAATTAAATGGAGTGAACAAATGAACTAGCTGTATATTAACAATGCTGTTAAATTATTTTTTGACTTATTTTGCCTGGGATTTAATTCTGTTTTCATGTTAAGCCATTATTCATTCAAAAATGCCCCCTAGTTCTTATAGTGATATTCCATTCATTATAAATATTTCTTTGAGTGTATCACATAATAATTGTACTCGAGTTATTATGGCTTGACTTGAGATGATGTTAACCCTATGGGCTAATGCTGAAAATGACTCGTCACTTTAAATAGATTAGACAACATCTTGATACACTTAATGAAAAATGGTCCTGCAAGATCCTAAAATTGCATGAAAGTAAAAACTTATGTGCTTCAAAAAATTAAAAGCAGAACTAATGTCTGTTGTATTTTTATCTATTTTTATGATACAAGGTGTAGATTCTCCTGGTATTTTACTTTAAATAGAAGTTTAGCTACGTTTAGATGACCAAACTCAGTGAACTTCCCTTTCTTGATTCTTTTTCCTTGACTCTCATTTCTGGATACAAAAGCTGGGTGTCAATACTGGTATTACAAATATATTGCAAGTTGTGCTGAGTAAACACATTCAGAGTTTAGATGCCACGTTCGGCTATGTGGAATGATTTAGTTGCATTCATCCTGAAATAAAGCTCTCTCTCTCTTTCGCTCTCTCATATATTCTTTCAATAATTTCTTCTCTCAATGCACACTTAAAGCCGATTCGTACCTAGTTTTCCTCCCAGTTTCATTGCATAGTTTGTTGCTTTGTTTTATTAGATTCACAAATGCACCCATGATTTACATGTAATTATACATGATCCATAATTCCCTGTGCTCAATGGACACAGTACTCTTCCTCATGGTTGACTAAAGGAGAGTTTTCAGTGCACAATTATGCTACTTCATCTTTGCTAGTTCAAAAATTCAGATAAGGTGATGATTAGAAGTACATAGTCTTTATTTAATATTGTATAAGGTTTTTGCTGATGAAAGGGAAGTTTGCATGTTTAATGATAAAATTCTCTGTTAATTTCCCAAATAATCTATGTAACACTAATCTTTAAAATGTAGTATTGATAGGGGAAAGGCTGAATATATAGAAATTGTATATACTTAAGGTCATGATGGTAAAATTGAGAGGAAAAAAATTAGTTAAGAAAAACTGTTATCGAGCTTGGTTAAAAACTGGGTCTGATTATTGTACTTTTCCATGTTAATTATCATTGGAAGGTATGTGCTCCTCAGAAGAGACTCATGAAAAGGCAACACAGACATTCATTTCTCTTTGCAAAAGTTTCTCAGACTCCAGAAGAATGCCTGAAAACTGCTTAGAATGAATCTACAAAGCTGTTTTCCATTTTATTCTAGAAAATAATGGGAACAGTTCATATTAGAAAAACAAAAGATAACAGTTTAGAATACTGTTCACCTAATGAAGTAGAAACATTTCCGTAGAGGTTTAAGACACCTGGGTGAAAAAGGTGAAAGGATTAAGCAAAAAACTAACAAATTAAAACACTTCACAGACATAGACAACAGTATGGTGGTAACACAAGAGAAAAAGGGGGTGAGGTGGGGTAGGAGAGGATGAAAGGGGATAAGTGGTGATGGAAGGAGGCTTAACTTGGCGTGGTGAACACACAATGCAATATATAGATGATATATTATAAAAACGCACACCTGAAGCCCATATAATTTTATTTACCAATGTCACCCCAATAAATTCAACAAATCAAAAATAAATATGTAAAAATTAAACAGCTTTATTGATGTGTAATTGACATACAATAGACTGTACATGTTTAAATGGTACAATTTTAAGATACTATGTATCTAGAAACATTCTTTATCAGATATATGATTTGTGAATATTTTCTCACATTTGTGTCTTGTCTTCTCATTTTTTAACAAATGTAATTTTTATGAAGTCCAATTTATCAGTGTTACATTTATGGATTGCCCTTTCGGTGCCGTACCTAGAAACCTTTGCCTGTTCCAAGGTCACAGAGATTTACTCTTGCATTTTCTTCTAATTTTTTAATAGGTGTAGCCTTTACAAGTTTGTTCATTATCCACCTTGAGTTAATTTTTGTGTGACATGTGAGGTATATATTGAAGTTTATTTATTGTAAATGGACATCCAATTTTTCTAGCCCTGTTTGTTGAAAAGACTGTCCCTTCTCTGCCGAACTGTCATTGTAACTTGGCTGAAAATCAGTTGTCTAAACAGTTGTGGGTGTATTTCTGAACTCTTCATTCTGTTCCATTGAGTTACTTCAATCTCTTTACAATGATACCACACTGTCTTGGTTACTCTAGATTTATAAAAGTCTTGAAATCAGATGGTGTTGGTTCTCTGCCTTTGTTCTTTTCCAAGTTGTTTTGGCTTTTGTTGGTCCTTTGCATTTTCATGAATATTTTAGAATCAGTTTGTCAGTTTCCACCAAAAGCCCACTGTGATTTGGATTAAGATTGTTTTAAGTCTGTAGATCAATTTGAGAAAATTGACACCTTAATCACTTGAGTCCTCTGAGTAATGAACATGATGTATCTCTCCACTTATCTAGTCTTAAATTTCTCTTGGCACTATTTTGTAGTGTTTAGACCTTGCAGTATTTTGTCAGCTATATACCTGAGTATGTATAATCAATATATGATACAATAATCATAAATATATGATACTGTATATATATATATATGGCATTTCCCTATAAAATTTCAAGTTTCAATTGTTATATGATATGAAAGTGAAATTAATATTTACACATAGATTTGTATCCTGCAACCTTATAAACAGTTTTTTAATAGATTACATTGAGTTTTCTATATATTTAAATAATTTCATACTGATAGTTTCATCTATCACTATGCTTGATATTTAGGGGCCATGAGCACTTAGCAATTACTTTGTCTAAGGTCACACATAAAGAATTTAACAAATCTATAAAAATGAACATTTAGATCTCTAACAGAGAATGTGTGGTGTTATAAGAATTATGTCGGGGACTCAAATGCAGTTAGGAATAAAAAAAACATCTTTTGCCAGAGACCATGACAAACTTGAAATATTAAAGTTTCCTATATATTGTTAATGCACAATAAGTATTAAATATTAGTACAGTTAAGTTGGCTAAAACTTTCTTCCCAGTATTGATTTCCCTTCATAGAACATTTGTCTTCTAAAGCAACAGTATGCTGCAGAATAATGCATTGAGGCAATCATGGTATCTCCTTTTCAGCTCCTTGTTTTCTGTTCCTTGTCCTATGGAACATTATAAAGAGCTTTAATTAGGACTACAAAAGTGTTCTGCCTTTCTGAAAATGCACTTAATGAAGGTATTTGGGTTATTTTCTCCTAATTTCAAGTATTACAACTTTGCTGTTTTAGGATGCTTATAGATAACTAATCACAGCCAATAAATCATTGTTAGAAGAAATCTGTTCAAGGACAGATTTATATTAAGAATATTCTTTTTTCTTGCCTATTAAAGAGGTGAAAATGCAAAATAACTAATTCTAATTTGCATAGAATTTTTCAGGTGAATAGTTTCTCTTGAACCTTTTAGGGAATCAACTTTGTAATAGAAAAAATTTATTTGAATTATTAGGCAATTAGATAAAGCTTTCTTTTGAAAAGTCACTCTTGTCTCCTAAATCTGGATTAGAGAGAGGCTATGTGGTGCGCTCCCATAGCTTCTCTTTTTGAGGCATTCTCATTCTGTGGTGGGATTGCCTGTTTACATGTGGGCCGTCGTCTGGACTGTCCACTCCGTATGGTCCAGGGTCTCATCTCTCCTTCCTGTTTGCATAGTGTGAAAGAGAGAAGGCATTCACAAAATGCTCTTATTGAACGAATGAATTGCTTTAAAACATGCTGTTTTTAATTTAGTTTTAGGTAACTAGATTCTAACCAGTTAGTCATTTAGAATTACAGTGACCCAACTTGTATACATTTAAACATTTATAGAAGTAGGTTATAATTTTGTGGTAAACCAAGTAGAATTGGTGTTTTAAAAAATATGTAAGATCTTTTTTCCACTGGTGAAGAATTAAATATTTTCAATATCATGTGCTATTAATACTCAAAACAGAATATTATTTAAGAATGTTTTAATCACCATTTCTAGATAGCATAGTGCAAAAGTGTTTATTGTAGCATATTTTTCTATTATGGTTTTTACAAAGCATGAAAATATCAATAATAAATAAGTTTTCAAAGGAAGGGAAAACACAGTTGATCCTTGAACAATGTGGGGGTTAGAAGTGCTGACCTGTACACAGACAAAAATCCAGGTATAACTTTTGACTACCCCAAACTTAACCACTAATAGGCTACTATTGACTGGGCCTCACCAATAACATAAAGCCAATTAATACATATGTTGTATGCATTATAGACTGTATTCTTACAATAAAATAAGCTGGAGAGAAGCAAACGTTATTCAGAAAACCATAAGAAAGTAAGAATCCATTTACAGTATATTGACAAAAATGAACATGAGTTGACTACTGCAGTTCAAACACACATTATTTGAGGGTCAACTGTAGCTAAATTTGTAGCTAGCTGTATTTGTTTATAATTCTAGTTAAAATGAAAAGAAAATGAAGTTCAAAACTATTAAACTAATTATTAAAATGTGTTTTATCCCCATTTGTATTTGTTGTTACTGATATAATCCTTCTCTGTGATTGTAGAATTCAAGGTGATAAGAAACAAAGGATAAATTCCCTCTTCCTTTGATTAGCTAATATTTAGACCATCTACTATTGCTTTAAATACAAAAGGTTTCCAAACTTTCCAGACAAGAAACGCTTTTGTGTTTTCTAATTGATATGCTAAGAAACTGCACTTTACTATCAAGCAGAGAATTATAAATTTCAAAGAGAATTTAGTGTTAACTCATATTTCTTCATTTCGTAGAAGAAAACTGGGAGACAGAATAGTATCTTGTGTTTGGAAGTTCTATAATAATAGATAAAATAATTTCTTAGCTTTAGGGATCTACAGTTTATTTAAGTCTGCTCAGAGAAATCCTCCTAGGTGGCTAGAACCAATAAAAAAGGATAAAATTCCCTGTTTGCATAAGGCAAGTTCATGTATAACTCTAAATCTTAATCAGATGCATATTTATTTGAGTATTTGAATTTATATGGTACCGAGATGTTAAAGGAGCAATACTTTAATCTAAATCGTAAGAACCCTCGACGGAAATAGGCTGCGAGAAAGTTTGGAGATACGACTTGGGGTTAGCTTTCATGTTGCAGAGAAATTGTTGGAAGAGCCTTAATGGGGGATTGTATAGATGCCTGTCTTTATTTTGAGTTTCTTCAGAGCAGAACCTGAGACAGTGATTTTAGTGCAGAGATTATTTAGACAGTAATTCCAGAGATAGGATTTAAGAAATCTGGGAGAGAGACACAAGGTTAAAAAGAAAGTCAATGTGCAGGTGTATTATCAAAGTTGCTGTGGTAAGAAATGAGCATTAGATTCCACTGGGACTTCTGTACAGAATGCCTCTCAGAATTTTCCACTGGAAGAAGGGGAGGAAGAACATTTGTCTAAAGGAGAGGAGGAGGAACATATCTCACGACTGAAGGTTGTGTTAGGGGTTCTAACTGCCCCGTGCTTCCTAGCAGCACTACTTTGAGTTGAGTAGGCTCCTCATCTGGGAAGGAACCGGGACTGAAAGCAGACTGATAGAGTTCTCACCTGAGACTGGACACTGTTGGCGTGCCATGAGACTGAGCCCACATGGAGCTGTCCATCGGAGTTGTGCTGAAACCAGGAGTGGAGGGGCATTCAGCACCAGCAACATCTGGTCTAAAATGAGATTGTTACTTTATGTGGCCTGGAGTTCTCACATAAAAATGTCAGTAAAGATGAGGTAGGAGAGAGCAAATATGGGAAGCAGAAACTAAATTTGTGGTTTTCTGAGCAATATATTCTAAATTGGTGGGGGTTTCCCCTTGAGTTTTAGAATTCCTCTTTTTAGAATGAGCAGATCACTAAAGTGGAAGTTGGAATGGTTTACAGTGATGACAATTTAGCTCACATTAGGAGAGTAGAATTTGACTAGGGGTTGGGGGGCTGGGTGAAAAAGGTTAAGGGATTAAGCAAACGAACAAGCAAACAAAGAAAACACAGACACAAATGATACTGCAATGATTACCAGAGGGGAGGGGGGATGAAGGAGGTAGAAGAAGGTAAAGGGGGAGAAAGGGTGACAGAATAAGGCTTAACTTTGAGTGGTGAACATCTTAAAGAACAGCAGTTAGGGTCCTACATCCTGCCACCACCCTCCAGGCAAAATTCCAAAGCCAGTTTTGGTGATAAAGGAAAGGAGTCTTTATTCAAAATCTTCACAATTTTGGAGTAGCAGCTTTCCACATGCATTAGTCACTTAAACCTATCAATTAAACTCTAACACCTGATTTCTATCAGTTCCCTGTTAATTTTCCTTACCTTATTTCTATAGGGTTAGCTTACAAACTAAAACGACATAATATACAAAAGCCACACAATTTTGGAGGAATGTCAGGTTTCTGTCTCAGAGCTCATCCTCTCTAGAACACCCAAAGAAGAATAATCCTGCCACCCTCTGGCAGGCCAGCCTGATCCTAGGCTGCATACTTAGTTCCTTCCCATCCAAAATACTGTCTGTTGGGAAATGCAGGCAGCTGCAGCATGATCATTCAGGCATCCTCTTGGAAGAGCAAGCCAGAGAGAGAGAGAGCCAAAGCCCATCAGTATGGGAGCCCAAGAGCCCTTTTATTTCAAGTCTTCTGGTCCATAACTGCATGTGCTCTGGAGGCATTCAGCTTCTCAGCCAATCCTGTCCTAGACTGTTTTCCATTGACTCCTCCTACGACCCTCCCTACTTCTCCCCAGTGATATGATCAGATCTCTCTGTATCAAACACACAATACAGTAAATAGATGATATAGAATTATACACCTGAAACCTATATAATTTTATTAACCACTGTTACCCAAATAAATTCAATTAAACATAAACAAAAAATGAAAAGTATGCAGAAATAAGAGAGAACATGGGCTCTAGAAGAAAAAAAGACAAAATACCAGAGAAATTAAAAAAAACCTTCAAAGAGACTAGAAAAATAAAAGAAATAAAGAATATGAGGTGAGTGGCCCTGGATGGTGTGAGTCAGTGGATTGAGTGCCAGCTGGCAAACCAAAGAGTTGCCAGTTTGATTCCCAGTCAGGGCACATGCCTGGGTTGCAGGCCAGGTCCCCAGTAGGGGTCCCACAAAAGGCAACCACATATTGATCTCTCCTTCTCTTTCTTCCTTCCTTCCCCTCTCTAAAAAGAAAGAAATACAAAAAATTTTAAAAATGAGGTGAGTGACGTAAGAAAACAAAGATGGCAATAAAGCCATTATAAAAATTAAAATAATAGTGAAAACAGTAAGCATGAGAATACATGATAGAAAAAGAAACAGATAATTTATAATGCTAATAAAAACTCATAGTTACTTATTATATACCAGGGTCTTCTCTAAAAGTCTTATTCTTTTAGGCTCATCAGATACTTAGAAGATTTCCATTAATTGGTATTAATATTAACTGTGTCTATAGATGAAGAAATTGAGACACAGACATTATGCCCCAGCTACATGTCTTTATTAGGACCCCAGACTCTACCAAATTACATATGTACAAAATCATTTTAGCTTAGTACCCTCAGTGGTAGAAAATGTGGAAACAACAACATATTTGAGGAAGCCTCATAGTCAAAACCATGAAAGCAATTAGCTATAAACACTAGAGAGTAGAAATACAATGTTTGCATAATTATTGTCTCTGAGTTAGAGACTGAAATAAATGCAAAAAAAGCAATAGTACTTTCCATATAGGAAAGAAGAACTGACTTTATCAGTGTAAGCTGAAAACCATGACCATGGTCCAAGAAAAAACTGGAGTTAGCAAGCCTGAAGGATGGTATGGTATAAATAGTAATATTCAGGATTAAATAAAGAATACTGTAGTCATCCATCATTAAAAGCAGTTACCTTCAAGAGGAAAAAATAGGCTAAACTCAGATTCCCCATAGCAAGCAGAATGCCATGTAAAGAGACAGCAGAGCATATCTGCAGAATTCTGAGTTTAAAACCTGTGACCCCCAAATTTAATATCTGGCTAATATTTTACCCATGAATAAAGGCAACAGGAAACCATTCTTAAACAAATAAGAACTTAGAAAAGGTAGTACCCATGAGAGATTACAGAAGGAAAACATCTTTGTTATGAAATTCTATTGACCAACCTCTATTATCTTCAAAACTTTCTAACTTAAAACCATAACCCTGTATTCAGCTCATAATTCTGTGTGTAGACTGAGCAGATTTTATAATCTGGGCAACATGATTATTCTTTCTGGGTTCCTGCGCTACCGCATTTAGCTGCATGTACCTCTGGCAGTTAGATGACACAGGACCACCTCATTCTCATGTCTGATGTTTTAGGGACTGTTGGCAAGGACAGAACAGGTAACTTGGTGACACGCCTCTCTGTACCCTCAAGATTACCCCCAGTATTTTTGCAGGTGCAGATGTCAGGGGTCCCAAAAGCTAAAGAACTGCAAGAGTGAATTTACAAGGCACCCAAAGGTCTTGGCTCAGAATACCCTTGGCAGCACTCTGCAGCAGTCCTCTGGCCAAAGCACATCCCAAGGGATAAGAACACAGACTCATGTTGTATGGAAGAAGTTGGAAAGTACTAGGGACATTTTGCCATCCTTCACAAAACCAAAAAGTTAAAATTACAAACCAAGCAAAACAACAACGCTAGGAAATGGGGAGGCAATAGTGTAAAGAACTGCCTGTATACTTTAAGTTCATGTAACTATAGAAGTGTGACTAAAAATGTATTGGCATATTAGACTATAAATTCATAAAAATCAAAATATAAACTAATAAAACAAACCAGGGAGGAAAGTTGTTAGAATAAATGAAAGTATATTTACTTAATCTTTTACTGTGGTAAATACATAAAATACATAATCTTTTAACTGTGGAAATAATACTTTCTAAACTTTATAGCTGAAAAATTTTAAGGTTTCTATTATTTAAAATTATGAAGGCAAACCAGTTAAATATTAAAAATGTATTTTAAATTGTTACAAGTACTAGGAGGAGAAAAAGATACAGTCAGCATTGCAAGTGATAGATAAAATGAATAACTAAAAGTTGAAAATAAAACATAGTGTGTAGACTGAAGAGCAAATATGTTCACTATTATATACATATAAATGGGATAAACATACCAATTAAAAAGTAAAAGGCTAAGGGATTTAATAAAATAATGAAAATTTGGTTATGTCCTATATACAAGAATCAAACATATAACATTTGTGTAATATTTAAAAATAAATAAATTATATGAGAACAGATGAATTATTATTAATTGATTTTTATTGACATAATTGAGATATAACACTATATTAGTTTCAGGTATACAACATAATTATTTGATATTTCTATGTGTTCTGAGATGATCACCACAGTCAATTAGGTAACATCTATGACCACAATTGCCATTTATTTATTTTGGTAATGAGAACTTCTATGATTTACTCTGAACAACTTTCAAATGTACAGTACAGTATTCTTAACTATAGCCACTATGCTTTGCATTACATCCACATGACTTATTTTTTATAAATGGAAATTTGTACTTTTGACCTCCCTTACTCAATTTGTCCCCTTTCCCTCTCCTGCCTGCCTCAGACAAGACCAGTCTGTTCTCTATGCATCTTAGTATTTTGTTTTATTTTGTTCTAGACTCTAATCTGGGCAACTTGATTGCTCTCTCCGGGTTCTTACATCTGCTTTTCTCTGCATGTCCCCTGACAACTGGATGAGTTCACATGTATGTGAGATCACATATATGTTTCTCTATGTGAGTTCGCTTAGCATAATGCCTTCAAAGTTTATCTGTGTTGAGTCAAATGACAAGACTTCCTTTTAATTTATGGCTGAATAATATTTTATTTTGTATGTATACCACACCTTTTGTTAATCTATTCACTAATCAGTGGATACTTACTTAGGTTGCTGCCATGACTGGTTGTTGTAAATGCTGCAACAAACAAGGGGCTGCATATGTCTTTTTTGGGTTAGGATTTTGGGTTTCCTTGGATAAAAACCCAGAAGTAGAACTGATGGATCATATGGTAGTTCTCTTTTTAATATTGTGGGAAAATTTCACACTGTTTTCCATACTGGATGTACCAATTACATTCTCACCAGGAAGAGTGGTCTATTCTCCATATCCAACATTTGTTGTCTCTTGTCCTTTTGGATGATAGCCATCCTCTAACAGGTGTGAAGTGTTATCTCCTTGTGATTTTGATTTGCAATTCCCTGATGATTAGTGATGTTGAGCACTTGCTGGTCATTTGTACATTTTGTTTGGAAAAATATCTATTCAGATCTTCTGCTCATTTCTTTTTAACTGGGCCTTGTTTTTTTTTTCTTTTTTTGCTATTGAATTCTTCATATAGTTTGGATATTACCTCCCCTTGAGATATATAATTTGAAAGTACTTTCTCTTACTTTGTATGTTTAATTTTGTTGATGATTTCCTTAGCTGTACAGAAGATTTTAAGTTTGATGTCATCCCATTTTTTTTGCTTTTGCTGTTTTTGTGTTTAGTGTCAAAATCAAAATATAATCACCAACTGAAGTCAAAGAAATTAAATTTTATGTGTTCTTCTAGGAGTTTTATAGTTTCAAGCCTTAGTTCAAGTCTATAATCTGTTCTGAGTTAATTTGGTGTATGTTGTAAGACAGTGGTCCAGATTCATTCCTTTGTATGTTTCTGTCCAATTTCCCAACACAATTTATTGAAGAGACTGTCCTTTCCTTGTTGTATATTCTTGGCTCTTTTGTCATAAATTAGTTGACCCTATATACATGGGTTTACTTCTGGGCTCTCCATTCTCTTTTATTGATCAATGTGTTGGTTTTTATGCAATATTATACTGTTTGTGTTATTAAAGCTTTGTGATAGAGTTTGAAACCAGGAAACACGATGTCTTCAGCTCTGTCCTTCATTTCCAAGATAACTGGTAAACACTTTTGTTCTATTTCTGTGAAAAATGCCATTAGGATTCTTCTAGGTATTGCATTGAAAAGTGTAACTATAGTTTCAGAATAGGAAGACATCATCAGAAAACAGGCATCATACTTAAAAAAAGATATATATGCTCATAAACCAGAAAATTTTCCTTTTAAAAATTGTTGTTCAAGTACAATTGTCTCCATTTTTACCCCCACACCTCCTAACCCCCCACTTCCACCTCTTATTCTCAAACCTACCCCCCTTTGGATTTGTCCATGTGTCATTTATACATGTTCCTTGATGTCTCTTCCCCTATTTTCCCCCTATTATCCCTCTCCCGTTTCCTCTCTTAAACTAAACTTTTAAAAAATATATTGATTGTAAGGAGAGAAGAGAAAGAGACATCGATTTATTATTTCACTTATTTATGCATTCATTGCTTGATTCTCATATATGCCCTCACTGGGGACTGAACCTGCAACCCTGGTATATTGGAATGACATTCTAATCAACTGAGCTACCCAACCAAGGTATCATAATTTTAATTCTAGAAATATTACTTGCTCATTATAACACATATACAAACACAAGAGGTTGTAGAATACATAGTTGAGTGGACAGTTACTAAATTTTGGCTAAAAATTCCTTTTGTCCTTTTGCACTTAGATTGTGTGCAAGAGAAACAATGTTTCTAGGTTTACTGTTGAAGGAGAAAAGCCTACAAGAACAGCAAATTTATCACCTGAGTATAGTATTAATGGTTTTCTCTGAATGTGGTTTTGTTCTAATCAGCCCTGAAAATTCTAGAAAGAAATGCATTAACTGGTCTCCCAGGATCGGATTCTCCATCCTGTTAACATAGCCAATACGTATTAGTCAGTGGCCAACTTCAGTCATTGTGGTTGATAGTATTACTATATCTACTTATAGTGAATGAGAATAAAAAAATTAATTCTTTTTTATAGTCAGGTCTTTGATAATAGGCATTTAAAGACATTCCTTTAATTACTGAGGTAGTGGATCAAGACCATTTACCCTCACCCCTGCAAGTGTGGCATCTGTTAAATTTATCAACTCTTCTCCAATGTGACTGTGCAGTGTTGATTAACTAAGCATGTGGCCCTTTCAATTTGGTGACTCAAGAGAGCCCATATATCACTCAGAACATCAGAAAGCATGTTCAATTGCTTTTGCCTTCATTTATTACCCTACAGGACAGAAATGACTCTTAGCTTTCTTGATTAAAACACTGTGACTCTGCTTTAAGTTTAACTGTATACATTGCTAGCTAATAGCAAACACTTCCCTTGGGCATAAACTTTTGGAACTCATTTAGACTGGCTCTGCGTTATGACGGAGGCTCCAGCATGGAAAGAGGTGTAACCACGCACTACCTCTCATCCCAGAAGTTCACAGAAAAATTAAGGTAAAGTAATTTGAAAGATAAAACCCAAAATAAATAATCCTAATAATGAATTAAAATAATGTTGTTTTTATAACTTGTGCATAAAGAAATAAAATTTACCTATCTAGAACATTCAGGAAACCTGAAACTGAAATTCTGAAAAATATGTTATTAATTGTGAATATTATGATCTTTGATACTGGTGACTTTACCTTAGTAGATAGTAAAAAATAAGTTTCCTGCAACATATAAGTTTGGAGGAAAAAAATCTGGAAATGTTAAATGAATTTAAGCCATTTTAATTATTTTTTAAAATGTTGAGCATTCTCAAAAATTAATAGAAACATTTTTATTTACCATCAAATATTGAGAGTTTAAATATAATTTTAGATATTTTTGGACACTTGAAACAAATGTATTGAAGTATTATAACATTGGTTAATAATATTGGATAAGTTTCAGGGGTACAACATTGTAATTCAACGTCTGTACACACTATAGTGTGCTCCAAAAGTCTATTTCCATCTGTTACCATGGATTTGACCTCCTTTACCCATTTTGGCCTCCTCCCACCACCTTGCCCCAGTGGTAACCACCAATCTGTTCTACGTAACTACGAGTTTGTTTTTATTTCTTTTTGTTTGTTTATTTAAAGAATATTTCAATATGAGTGAAATCACATAGTTTTTGTCCTTTTCGATCTGATTTATTTCACTTAGCATAATACACTCAAGATCCATCCATGTTGTTAAAAATGGCAATATCTTATCTCTTTTATGCTGAGTACTATTCCATTGTATACAAATATCACAATGCATATATACTATTGTATGTGTATTTCTTTACCTATTCATTTGTCAATGAACATTTAGGTTGTTTACATATCTTGGCAGTTGTAAATAATGTTGCAATGAATGCAGGGGTGCATTAATGGGGGGACCCCCAAAACCAGAATTTATTTATAAAAAGTTATGTATTCTTACATGTTTAAACTTTAGTCACTTGTACAGCCACTGTGGAAAACAGCATCGAATTTCCTCAAAAAAAAAACCACTAAAAATGGAACTGTCTTTTCAACCAGTGATCCCTCTGCTGGGGTTATACCCTAAGAATCCTGAAACACCAATTCAAAAGAACTTATGCACTCCAATGTTCATAGCAGCACAACAGCCAAGTGGTGGAAGCAACCTAAGTGCCCATCACTAAGTGAATGGATCAAAAAAACTATGGTACATTTACACAATGGAATATTATGCAGCACAGAGAAAGAAGGAGCTCCTACCCTTCCTAACAGCATGGATGGAACTGGAGAGCATTATGCTAAGTGAAATAAGACAGGCAGTGAAAGTCAGATACCATATGATCTCACCTTTAACTGGAACTTAATCAACAAAACAAAGGAGCAAAATTGAACCAGAGGCATGGAAACAAAGAACACATTGACAGGGACCCTAGGGGAGGGGAGAGGGGGATAAGGGAGGAAAGAAGAGCAGAGCCTAGTTGAAGAACAAGCATAAATTACCCATGGACATGGACAACAGGGTGGGGATTGACTGTGGGAGTCAGAATAGGGTGGGTAGGGCAGGGGAGAATAATGGGGAAAATTGGGACAACTGTAATAGAACAATAGTAAAATAAGTAAAGAAATTCCAATACACACAAAGATAAATTTCAGTCACCTTCAAAGTACTCTTCATTTGATGAAATATACCTACTGAGACTTTTCCACTGTTCAAAATGGTTTTTGAACTTGTCAATTTTGATGTCTTTTAGTGTTTCTGCCATTTTTTGTTTTACCTCTTTCACACTGGCAAAATGTTTCACTTTAAGGCTTTTTTTTTTAATCTGGGGAAACAGACAAAAAACCAGTTGCTTGGGTGAGATTGGGTGAATAGAGAGGGTGGGGCATGAGGATCATGCAGTGTTTGGTCAAAAACTACTGAACCCTCAGTGGGCAGGTGTACTCATAAATCACCCATCATGAAATGGACAAATGAGTTGAGTCGTCAAAAAAAAAATTCACCAAGGCTGATCACAGCCTCTCACCACAATGCCAGCTAGTACACTGATACAAATGAGTTCCTAGACCACCCACCTAGTGGAGGAAGCCTGTACCACAAGAGGCCTGCCTTTAGAAGATAATTCCTGTTTTTTTTAGGGTACCCTCTTGTGTTTTTTGAATTAGGTTTTGGATTTCTTCAACTAAATACTCAGAAAAGGATTTCTGGATCATGTAGCAGTTCTTTTCTTTTTCCCTTCCTTCCTTCTTTCCTTTTTGCCTCCTTCCTTCCTTCCTTCCTTCCTTCCTTCCTTCCTTCCTTCCTTTTTTCCTTCCATCCATCCATCTTTCCTTTTTTCTTTTTGAGGAAACTCCATACTGTTTTCTGCAGTGGGTGGACCAATTTACAATCCCACCAATTAACAATGTTAATTCTCCCAATCCATATAAGCATACAAGATCTTTTCATTTCTTTGAGTCATCCTCAATTTCTTTCAGTGTGTTATAGTTTTCAGTGTATAGGTCCTTTAAGTTTATTTGTAGATATTTTATTTTATTTGTTGTTATTATAAGTGAGATTGTTTTCTTCATTTCTCTTTCTGATAGCATAAAGCCAAAAAAAATTTGTATATTGATTTTGTATCTTTCAACTTTACAATATTTGTTTATCCTGTCTAATATTTTTGGTAGATTTTTCAGTGTTTTCTACGTATAAAATCATAGCATTCAAAAAAGTGAGTTTTATTAATTCCTTTTCAACCTGGATGCCTTGTTTTACTTTTTGTGTGTGTGTCTGGCTAGGGCTTTGAGTACTATGTTATACAAAAGTTTTGAAAGTGGGCTCCTTGTCTCATTCCTCATTTTAGAGAAAAACCTCTTCGTTTTCTGCATTGAGCATGATATTTGCTGTGGACTAGTCATCTATGGCCTTTATTATGTTGCAGTAGATTCCCTGTACACCTCAATTGTCGAGAGCTTTCATTATGAAAGAATGCTGAATTTTATCAAATGCTTTTTCTGCATCTATTGGGATGATCACATGATTTTTATCCTATATTTTGTTAATGTGGTATAGCACATTGATTAACAAATATTGAACCATTCTTGCATTCCTGAAATAAATTTCACTTAATTATGGTGTATGATTCTTTGATATATTGTTGTATTTCATTTGCTAATATTTTTTGTGGATTTTTGCATCTGTGTTCATCAGGGATATTGGCCTGTAGTTTTTTTTGTGTACATATTGTCCTTTCTTGTTCTTGTATCATGGTAATTTTTGCCTCATAAAAGGAACTAGGAAGCATTTCCTCCTCTTCACATTTTTGGAAGAGTTGGAGAAGGACAAGTATTAAATTTTCTTTAAATGGTGGTTAGAAACCACCTGGTACACTTTTGTTTTGGGGGAGGTTTTTGATTACTATTTCAAATTTCTTCCTCCTGATCAGTCTATTCAGATGATCTTTTTCTTCATAGTTCAGTCTAGAAAGGTTACATGATCCTAAGAATTTTCCATTTCTTATAGATTGTCCAATTTGGTATTGTATAGCCTTTAATTATTATTTTATGATCTTTTGTATTTCTGTGTTATCCGTTGTAACTACTCCTCTTTCATTTCTGGTTTCTTATAGTTTCTCTCTTTTCTCCTTGTTAAGACTAAAGTTTTTTCAACTTTGTTTATATTTTTAAAGAACCAGCTCTTCGTTTCATTGATCTTTTCTTATATCTTTTAGTTTCTATTCCATTTATTTCCTCTAATTTTTTATCATTTTTTCTTTTACTGACTTTGGGTTTTATTTTTCTTTTTCTAGTTCCATAAGGTGTAAGGTTAGATTGTTTATTTTACATTTTTCTTGTTTTTTGAGGTGCATGGCTATACACTTCCATGTTAGTACTGCTTTTGCTACATCCCCAAAATATGATTTTAAAATTTTTTCAAAATTTCACTTGCCTCCATATTTTGATTTCCTTTTTTTTTTTTTTTAGTTTTTCACTGACTCAAGAGTTGTTCAGAAGCATGTTGTTTAATCTGCATATACTTGTGACATTTCCACCTTTCTTCTTGTAGCTGAATTCTAGTGGTCAGAAAGATGCTTCATATGAACCCAGTTTTCTTAAACATATGAGAATTGTGTTGTGTTCCAGCATATGGTCTATTCTTGAGAATGTTCCATGTTCACTTGAGATGTTTATATAGTCTATTGCTTTTGGATGGAATGTTCTGTAAATATCTATAAATTCATCTGCTCTAGTATGTCATTTAAGGCCAATAATTTCCTGTTGATATTCTGTCGGGATGATCTATTTATTGGTATAAATGATTAGTTAAATTCTCCTGCTATTATTGTATTGCTGTCTATTTTCATCTGTAAGTCAATGATGCTACATTACCTTTTTTTTGGCTTCTAGTCTATTTTGTCTATGTACGGCTGCACCTGTTTTCTTCTCTATACCATTTGCTTGGAGTTCCATCTTCCACCTCTTCACTTTGAGCTTATGTTCGCCTTTGGAGTGAGTTGGGCCTCCTGAAGGCAGCATATAGCTGGTTTTGTCTGCAATCCATTCAGTGCCTATTGACTGGTGAGTTCAGTCTATTTACATTTGGATGATCATTGATCTATGAGGAATTACTATTGCCATTCCGTCTTTTGTTTTCTGATTGTTCTGACTCTCCAGTGGTTCCCTTTCCCTGTATTTCTGTATGCTATTTTGGTTTGGTAGTTTTCTAAGATGTTTTTCTCCATTTCTTCTTTTTTATGATTTGTATCTCAGCTCTGAATTTTTTTGTAGATACCTTTAGGTTTGTATAACATTTTTGATAGATAAAAGGTATTTTTTTTATAACATCTTCACTTGCCTGTACAAGTTCTGCCTTTTCCTCCCCTCCTTTTATGTTTTTGTTGTCACAAGTTATCCTTTTTTCACTCCCACCCCACAAGTTATCCTTTTTATGTCGTGCGTTTGTAGAAGTATCGTTATTTCAATACCCCCTTTTTCCAGTTTAACCTTTATGTTGAAATTAAGTGTATGGCACCCTATTCTGAAAAGGAGTTGTAGTTTTCTTCTTCTGTCTTTCACCGTACTCAAATTTTTGTATACTTTTGTCTTTTTGTTTCTGAGAGAAGAACTCCTTTTACCATTTCTTGTAATGCAGAGATGGTAGCGGTGAATTCCCTCTGCTTTACGTGAAAAAAGTCTGTATTTCTTCTTTATATATAAAGGTAACTTGTGAGTAGTGTATTCTTGGATGGTGGTTTTCATCTTTCAAAACTTTGAATGTACCATTGCACTCTCTCCTGGCCTGTGGAGTTTCTGCTGAGAAATCTGATGAGAGCCTAAATAGGTTTCCTTTGTAGGTTACTGTCTTTTGACCCCTAGCTTTCTTACTCTGTCTTTATCATCAACTGTTGACAATTTCAATATAATATACCTTGTAGAAGGTCTTTTTGAATTAACATAATTAGATATTCTTTTCACTTCTAATATTTATATGTCCAGTTCCTTCTCCAAGTTTGGGTATTCTTTGAAAAGGCATTGTCTTCCCTTCTCCCTCTCTTTTTCTTATGGTACACGTATTATTCTTGTGTTATCCTTTCTTATGGAGTGGGTATTTCTCATAAAGTCATTGCATTTAAAAAATCTAGTTCTAGCCTTGGCCAAGTAGCTCTGTTGGTTATAGCATCACCCAAATGCACCAAGGTTGCAGGTTTGATCCCTGGTTGGGACACATGCAGGAATCAACCAATGAATGCATAACTATGTGGAACAATGAACTGATGTCTCTCTCTCTCCCCTTTTCCTTCTCTCTCTAAAATTAATCAATAAAATATATAAATTACAAATACTAAAAACATCTACTTCTCTCTCCTTTTCTACCTGAATACTAGACTTCTATCTCTGAGCTCATCAATTCTCTCTTCTATATGGCTTGCTCTATTCAAAATAAAAAGCTTCTGCACAGCTAAATAAAACAGTATTAAAATAAAAACAGAACCAATTCTATGGGAAAACACATATTTGCCACTGATACCTCAGACAAGTGTTTAATCTCCAAAATATACAAAGAATTTACATGACTTTACTCTAAGAAGACAAGCAACCCAATTAAAAAATGGGCAAAGAACTTGAGCAGACACTTCTCTAAGGAGGACATACAGAGAATCCAGAGACACATGAAAAGATGCTCAATATTGCTAGCTATCAGAGAAATGCAAATTAAAACCACAATGTGATACCACCTCACACCATTGAGAATGGCCATCATAAACAAAGCAAGAAACAAGTGATGGAGAGATTGTAGAGAAAAGAGAACTCTAGTTCACTGTTGGTGGGATTGCAGACTGGTACAACCACTTTGGAAAACAGTATGGAATTTTCTTAGAAAACTAAAAATGGATCTGCCTTTAGACCCAGCAATTCTACTGCTAGGATTATACCCTAAGAACCCTGAATCACCAATCCAAAAGAACCTATGCACCCCAATATTCATAGCAGCACAATTTACAATAGCCAAGTGTTAGAAGTAACCTAGGTGCTGATTAGTAAATGAATGGATCAAAAACTATGGTACATTTACACAATGGAATTCTATGCAGCAGAAAGAAAGAAGGAGCTCCTACCCTTTGTGACAGCATGGATGGAACTGGAAAGCATTATGCTAAGTGAAATATTTCCAATGCTTTTAAATGAAATTCTCATTTCATCCATTCAGTTATTCAACTCCAGAATACTGTTTAGGTGGTTTTCAATCTCTTTGATAAAGTATTTCTTCTGTTTATTAATTTCATTCCGGAGCTCACTGAACTGCTTAAGTTTTCTTGTATCTCTGAGTTTCTTTGTGACTGGTATTTTGAATTCTCTATCATTTATATTCCATTCTTCCAGGACTTTGAGTCTTGTTTCTGGAGAATGTTTACTTATTTCTGTGATATCATGTTACTTTGGTTGTCTGTCACTGGTGCTTGATGTTCCTTTCCTGTATTTGAAGCAGTGAACACTTTTCAAAAATATAGGTATCATTTTGATTTTAATAATTCAGCAAGTTGATAATTAGAAGTCTTTCTTTTTTTTCCCAATAGATGGTGGCATAACACAAATTTTGTTTTCTCTTACCTGTGCTGTTTGTGCCTCCATGGCTGCTGACGCCCTGTTACTCTTGGTGTCCTTGTGGCAGGGAGATGCCTCTGGGCGTTGCCTCTGGAAGTTGTTGCTTCGGTGACTGAGGTATGGGTGTCCCCTCTGTGTCTGGGTTACCTGGGTGTTGGGATATCACTACCAAGGCAGGGAAATGAGGCAGGTAAGGGGGCTGGGTTTTTGAGCCTGTTGGACTGGTACATGGTTCCCTATGCTTGTTGGCACTGCCGTGTCCACCAGGCTAAAGATAAATGTTCAGTGCTGCTTCTGGGCTCCCCAGTAGTACAAATACTGCCACAACTAAGGAAGGGAGATGGATTCTTAGGTTCTAACACTATTGCTGCTCTTCTTATTTTTTCCTGGACTGTAGTGTAGTCCTGTACCCCAGCTCCTCTGTTGCTATTGTGTTCAGTGGCTTCCAGCACCATTCCTGTCTTTCCCTGTATTCTGTCTCCCATGTGCATTCCAATATGCCCACTTTCAGATGCACCAATATATGGGTCACTCAGCACCTCTGAGAGCTGATCAGAGGAACCTCTGTTGAATTATATATACCCCGATAGCAGTAGATTAAAGGAGAGAAACCAAGGAATCATCTCACTCTGTCATGATGCTGATGTGACTCCAAAACATCATTTTTTTAAATTATAAGGAGTTATTTGTATTAAGAAAATATTTATTATATATAATCGATTACATATAATACATATATTTAAACATCTCCTTTGTTATAAAGAGCATTCATCTAAAAGAGGAAGACTTATCACAATGAAATCTGTACCATAAGCAGTATAGTAGAAAATTCTATCCATATGCTAAAGATATAGATCCGAGATTAATCAATACAGTGTACCACACAGTAAAAATAAATATAAAAAATGTCAATTCAAAAACAAAATAAAATTTAAAACTTTGACTAAAGCAATACCAATTGGGAGTAAATAGCCTGTGTTCATATTTGCAGATAACATGAACATGGTTTTTTAACATGAAATATTTTTGATGGGGTGGTGGTATTGGATTAACAAACTGTATTATCTATTTAAAATTTTAGTTTAGTGACTTCTTCCTATTTCTTTCAGCTCATTTACTTAAGTGAAATATATGTATAAGACCTCTCTTTACATATCTATCAATTTCTTTTTAAATAATTTCTTTTGATAAGTTTTGCCACATATTTTAATCAGTTACACATCCATTGTAAATCAGGCTATGTTAAATGACAGTTTTGAATGCTACCTAATAGCATAAAATACTTATGGAACACTTACTATGTGCTGAGTACCATTTTAGACACCTGGAATATAGTCGTGAACTCAAGCAACAATATCCATGACACAATGGAGTTTGTATTCTAATGAAGAAGAAAGACAATATGAAAATGAATATATACATATACAGTAGACTAGGCTGATAAACAGCATAAGAGAATCTAGAATAATGGGAGGAGGTTGAAAACTATGTTGTGGACAGTGTTGTGGACAGTGAAGACTTCCAATGGTTTGGTAGTGCGTGAATGTACTGGGAGCAGGTCAAGTCAAAGTGTCTAGGGGGATGGGAAGGTGGTGAGAGCTGGGAAAGAGCCTCACTCACAGTGATAAAAAGAGAAAAGGTTGTGAGTTGAGAGTTTTCCTGGCTTTTTGGAGAAACCACAAAGAACAGAGTTGGACAAGAGCAGAACATGAAGTGAACAGTGGCATGATAAAGGTCAGGAATCAGAGTGAGGGCCAAGGCATGAAGAAAATAATAAAACTGATTTTATTCTAAATGCAGTTGGAGTGACTTTGAGCAGGAGAGTGGAGTGGTGAGATTTGCACTGTGAGCACACGACCCTAGGTGAAGTGTGAAAAGGGTGTAGGTGAAGCAAGGATGGAAAAGGCAACACCAATTAGGAGAAAGAGAAGCTGGTGTTTGGCCCAGGGTAGTGGCAGTGGTGGGAAGTAATTGGGTTCTGAGTTATATTTTGATAATTTTTGATTGTGGAGATGATAGAATTTGCTAATAGATATGGTCCTGGGTGAGTAGATGGGGGAAAGGCAAGAGTTAAGAATAACTTTACAATTCTAGACCAATAAAACAGAGTGGATTTTGCTCAGCAGTTTCTGAAATGGGGGCATTGCAGGGATCAGAGGAGTGATTCAAAAATTCTGTTTCAGACTTGTTAAGTTTGAGTTGTCCATTTGACACTTTAAAGGGATATGAATGTGGCTGTGTTTATAAACTGGAGAAACCAATTCTAGATACATGTTCCCAGTTCAACAGTGCATAAATGCTCTATAGAGCCATGGGGCTGGGTGAGTTCCGCTGTGATGTGAATTTATAATGCAACAGCAGAGAATGATGGACAAAGCTACTCCAAAATTGGGAAAAGGAGTAGAAATGATCAATGAAATCTAGCACTGGCCAGTGGGACAAGAAAATTCAAGTTTAATAATTATAACCTGAAATCAAATGATTAATATTGGTTGGCATAATAATCTCTTCTTGAGACATAGGAAAACAAAAGCTTTGCTCACAGAAGCAGAGGGTAGATTTTTAGCACTTGAACCTTGTATATTGGGTTCGTGAAGGGACATGAAGAGGGATGGTGTTTGTTTCTGCACTTTGCCGTAAAAGTAATGAATTCTTTCCCTTGAAGTTGCTGGAGTCATTCAGTATAAAGGCATTTATGTAAATAGTATCACACTTTTTGATAGAAAGAAGCCCTACTTAAATTTTGGGTGTTGTGTAGACAGTGAAGTATAGGAGCACTAAGTGTGGACTCAGGAAAGGTCATTAGGAAGAAGACCACTGCAGTGTTCTAGGTTAGAGATGATGGTGGTTTGGGCTATGGTCATGGTGACATTCTAAAAGAGCTAGAACCTAGCCATACTAGCCAAACCTGGAATTAATGTGATTTGTTCTAGTGCCAGTTGGGTTTAGTAGTTTCAGCACATAAAGGGGTTGTGAAATATATATATATATATTCTCTATCTATCTATCTATCTATCTATCATCTGTTTATCTATATAATTTTTGGTAAAATGCAGGCACTATGTTCCAAAGAGTATCTCGTCTCAATAAATAATAGTTTATTAACATATATATAATGTGTATATACAGAATATATATGTGGTCTGTGCGTGGGGGTGAGTAAAAATCACTTAGCATAGAGAACCTGGCACAAGTTAACTCTGAACTCATTATTCCACTGCAAACAAAAAGTGTTTTTCGGGGGGACTTGGTGAAGCTTTGCAATAAATTACCAAATAGGTGAAAGTAAAGTGCAAAATCATAAAATAATTGGGTATTTTTTGTCTTTTACACACATGCTTTAACCTACATCTTTGTTTCCCTTTGGAAGCCCCAGACAGACAGGATTAATAGGTAGGTGAAATGCAGACCAAAATGCTAACCTTTTATTTGCTTCCTTTTGGTTAATTCTTCACTTTTAGGAGAAAATACCAGGTGTGTCCAATGAATGCTTTAGTATCACAGATAAACATTTATCAAACCACAGTGCTTGCAAACCTGGTTTCAGTTCTGGAATGAAACAAATACTGTATAATCCCACCTATAAGGGGAATCTAATGAACAAAATAAACTAATGAACAAAATAGAGCCACAGGCATGGCAATATGGAACTGACTGAAAGTGACCAGAGAGGAGGGGGGGAAGGGGACGAGGGAGGAAAAACAGGGAAGGGACTAGAGAAAGAACATGTATGAATGACTCACAGACATGGACAATGGTGTGGGGATTGACTGTGGGAGTTGCAGTGTGGTGGGTGGGGAAGGGCAAAGGGGGAAAATTGGGACAACTGGAATAGAATAACAATAAATATTATTGAAAAAAGTATGTGAATAAAACCAATAACTTGGAAGTATGTAGCTTGAATATTGTATATATTAGGGCATTTGTTAAATAATCTATAAAACTTGGTGGAAACCAGAGAATAAAAGATACACACACATATACATACTATTATACACATATTATATAATTAAAATTTCTTTTTGGCATAAGTCAACGTAAGTAAAATTTTAAAGAAATTATAAACTTGAAAAATATTTCAAAATATATTACTATTCTTATATGAATATTAGAATTCTCTAATACAAAAAATTTTAATTTTACTCAATAAAAAAGTCCAAAAATGAATAAATAACTTTATTAAAAAGTTCAACCCCAGTAGAAAATGAACATTAGATAATAATTTAAATTCAAATAAAAGTTTTATTAAAATAACTAACATTAAAATATATATACCTAGGTTAGTAAAGATATTAAGGGATAGCTATTAATTTACTTGAGGACAACTTGGTAATATAAATTTTTAAGAAAATCCTTGAGAACATGCATGTTATTTATCAATAGATAAACATTCATAGACGGACAACAGTATGGTGGTTACCAGAGGGAAAGGGGTTGGGGAAGGTACCAAAGGGTAAAGGGGTCAAATATATGGAGATGGAAGGAGATGTGACTTTGGATGGTTAACACACAGAAGGAGTATTAAAAAATGTACACTTGAAATTTATATAATTGTATTAACCAGTGGCACTAAAATAAATTCAGTATGAAAAACAAACAAATTAAATGAACATTAACTATAATAGACATAAAGGAAAAACATCTGTAAATGGCCATCCTATCAGAATGATTTAAAAATCTCTCTGACACACAGTGAAATATTGTGCAGGCATAAAATGATGTTTTCAAAGATTACTTAATTATGTGAAAAGTGTACCCAAACACTATGTTAGGTATCACTGTGTGTACATATTTGTGCATGTGAGTGTGTATGTGTGTGTGAGAGAGAGAGGAGAGAGGAGGGAGAATGAACTTGTGATTGAGAGTTTGGCTCCAAGCCCAGACTGACTGGGTTAGTATTCTGGTCCCAGCATTTCCTGACTCTCTTGGGCAAGATATTTAATGTCCCTTTGCCTCAATTTTCTTATTCATAAGATGAAAAAAAGGATAATGTCTTTCTTATTTTGATTGTTAGGTTGGTGAAATAAATTTATATGGTATCAGTATAACAGATGAAATGGCAATATAAAGTTAAGTAGTGATAAGTGTTTTAGGAAATGCAGGGTAGAGGAAGGGCACTGTGGGAGGGGTGTTATTGTGGGTGGGATTGTTGGGGGGGCCTCTTTGAAGGGGTGATGTCTGAGTGGAGAACTAAACCAAGTGCACAAGTACTGTGGGTGAAGAACATTCCAATCAAGGGATAGCTAGGTATTCCCTGAAGTAGAAATGTGCTTGGCATGGTTGGGAAATTCCAGCTTGATCCTCTCCTGGACCAGAGTGAGCTAGGAGAAGAGTCCTGGGGAATTAGAGAGAAAGAGAGAGAGAGATAGAGAGAGACAAGGACCAAGTCATTTTGGCTGTGTAGGCATAGAAGGTAATTTAGGCTTTGGTTTGGGTGTAACAGGAAGCCATTAGAGAGCTCTGAGGAGATGGACAATCTGGAAATATCAAAGTAGTTGCTCCGTAGAGAATGGACTGAGCTAATGGGAAAGTGGTCGGTGGGATAATGAATTACATTGATGACCCCCTTTTGCTGACTCATATTTTCCGAGTTGCTTGCAATGGACAGGTGTTCCTTTATAAGAATATTAATTTGTTAATTTTTAAAATGAAGGTTTTGGCTAATTAGGCACATGGGATCATTATTGTTTTTATCATTTTCTCCAATTTTCAAAAGGGCCTAACCTTTCAATAGACATATGAGGTCTCTGTGTTCCTTTTTTTTCCCTAACCAATTCTTTTTTGTGTGTGTCATCCCTCATATCCTTCATCTTCTTTTTGAAAAAGTTACAGGTGATCTTTTTTTAATCATATATATTTTTAATTATTAAATTGATTGGCATTATATTGGTTAATAATATTATATAGGGTTTAAGTATACCATTCTATGACACAGCATCTTTATATTGCATTGTGTGCAAGTTAATTTTAGTGATCTATTCTTTGTCAGACCTAGGAAACAGGTCACTTTTTATTTTTCTTTTCAGAGACATCGGTTTATCATTGTACAAGGGCATTTCACATTTGCTAAAGGAAACAGAACACTTTTTATACCATTTCCCCCTTGGTTTTGTTTTTAAAACTCTAATACAAGTGCCATTGTTTTCAGAATGCCTTCATTCCATTGTGCAGTTAATGCTTCAGTCAATATGAAAAAGCCTGTTGATTTTCTAGACCAGTGGAAGCCATGAGAGTTTCTGCTGAAAAATGACACATTTGAGCTGCTATATCATTATCTACTGAATGACATTGGCAAAAAAATAAAAAAACAACTTTCATGCTGGCAATGAAATATGACATGTCACAAAGATGGGACTCTTCTTACTTTGTGACACACTGAGAAGGACAGTGGCTATGCTCGATCACCACTTGAAGCTTGTGGTTCACAAAGGATAATGCGAGCACTTAGGTGTCTGCAATCATGGAGGGCGTGTCTGTCAAATAATCATTGTCCTGAACAGCTGCTTCATATCTAACACACACACTCTTAGCCAGAATTCTTAGAAACACATACAAAATATTTGGTTAAAAAAACAACTCAAGTATGATTCTTTCCTGTGTAAGCATCTGTTTAAAAGTCAAAAGGGGGATAAATGTCAATAAAAAACAAAAAATAGAAAAGGAAATTAAATGTTATATCTCAGATATTTTGTGTAACACACTGTGATTCTAAGTGCATACAATATAATAGCATTATGTTGACATATTTAAAAATGCTTAAATTCAGAAGAAATATAACAGCATATTGGAAAGACCTCTCTGTTTAGCAAACATTTTTCCCCCACGAGATACTGCAGTTTTCCCTGTATTGTGCCATAGAGGATGAGAGAGGATAGAGCACCAGATGCCTCCTGGTTAAGTAAACAGATGTCTCAAATTCATTCCATTCTGCTCTTCCTTCTTTTCAAGAACCAAACAATGGGCTTAGAATCATGGAACTGTATGTTCTAACCTAGTGGCTGATTATAGCCCCCCCAGATAGCACTTCATAAACTCTGCAAGTAAAGCATTAAATGATATTAAAGCAACATAGCATAACAATTAGAGCTAATACTTCCTGAGTGTTTACTATAGGTCAACCAAAGTGCTAAGGGTATTATGCATGTATTTCATTTAATCCTCATGATAACCTACATAGTAGAGACTATTATTATCCCTATTATAATATGGAAAAACTGAAGTCACAGATGTTAAATACATTGTTAAAGATTACACAACTATTAAATAACAAAATCAGAATTGAAACCTGGGTAGATCCTGTAACTGATTCCAGATCCCATGTTCTTAATCATTTAGCAATCTGGTCTAGCCATAGCCACACGTGGTATTATTGGGAGCATAATTTTGAACTTGTAGAATACATTAATTGCATCATACAGGATCATTGCTCTATGAAAGTCAGTCCCGTATGATGACACTGTTCATGACTTTTCTAGAACTCAGATTTACAGTTTATTCACATTTCAGAAAAAAGAAGATGAGTCAAATCAGCTACATAATTTTTCTTCATCTGCTAAGAAGATATTCCTACAGGTGCATACCTCCCTCATTGGTTTCTTTAAAGATAGATCTGCCCTAAGTGCTACTCCTGTCTTTAGACTACATGAACCACTAACTGTGTGAGTGAAGGAAGCTAAGGCATTTCCCTTAAGATTTATTTTTGTTTTCTCCTTTAAACAGATCAAATAAGCCTCTTATTTTCTCTGTAATTTAGAAACTCGGCTAGTTTTACAACCACATGCTCTCTCAATATACCCTAAATACACAAAAGTCCATTAAGCTCATATGTAATGTTCAGATGGATAATTAGAATAATCAAAACTTACAGACTCTGCGGAATCATTTCTGACTGGAGGTACTAGCAGTTGAATGATTCTCATTAGACCCAGAGAGAACATGAACTTAAAACCAGTGGCAGCGATCGCCACAATGAAAGCCTTTGCTCTTGTGCATACTTACGATTTGTCACACGCCCGGGCAGAGTGGCTGTATAAGCCATGCTAATAACTTCCTGGGAAATTTGGTTATCCATTTGAAGGGAGCAATCCTCTTATTAGTTTCTAAATTTATTTTAACTTCCATTGACACAAATTAAAATGGGAAACTTGCTGTCTATTGATTGTGTCAGTAGATTCTTTTCTCTCTCTAGAATTCATTTTTAAAGACTTTACTTTTATTAAACTAAATACTGCCAGTTAACTAAAGTCTTGGCTTTTATAGACTCAGGAGAGCAGCATCTAACATAAATTAATCATGACTTAACTGACTGAACTAATTCAAGTTCCCTCCAGTCCGCTGAACAACAACATTCTTGTCTTCCCCATGAAGGCTCAACCGTACATTGCTTCAACATTATCAACTTTTACATCTCTAGCACCACATTTTTCCTGTGATCTAAAGTTTTAATATTCTTAGAACTGTTTACAAATGCTTTCACAATGCGAAAGACGGTTAATTGACCCCACAAATTACAGCTGACCGATTTCTTTTATTATTTATTCCCTTGATGAACTGATGTATGTATTTGGTCATGACTGTTACACACACACATCCCAATAACAACAACTTGTTGACTGCAGTTCACGTCTGCTTTCTCCTACCCAGAGAGAATTTGAAAGTGCATGGAATTCCTACTGCTGCCACTATGTTACTATTTTTAAAAAACCAAAAATTATTTAGCAAAATTAGCTAAGTCATCGATGGTAATAGTTTTCTCAAAACATGTTTAAGCAGAATATCAAGTACTGATAAAACTGGTTAAGAAATCATCAAAATGTATGCTTTCAGTGCTTAGTTTTCCAAGCATCATGTGTAAGAACACAAGCAGTGGTATTTGAAAATACAAAACATCCAAGGTCTTTATACTTTTAACCTTTATATATTTTTCTTGGATTACCACCACAATTTGTAAAAATGTTTAAAGCTAAGGAATTATTCTCTCTTATATTGATAGAAGGAAACTATGTAAAGAAAGTAATTAAACTTAGTATTATGTTTTTCTCCCAAATCAGTACTTGTTTAATTGGAATAGTATGAGGCATAGAAGAATGCAGATTATATACATATTTATATAGGTGTAGAAGTACACTTATATAAAAATATAGAATCATATTTATACACATGTAAATATATAATCAGACTATATATTATATATAATAATTGTAATATATATACATATAATCTACAGATTAGAATAGCTATGCAAAAACTGGATTTCTTGAGCATATTTTAATTTTGTTTTCTTCTGGTTGTTTTAATTTTTCTGTTTGCGTCATTTTTTGTTTTCTTACTTTTATCATATGTTTTGTTGGTTGGTTTCCTTTTGGCCTACTCAGAGTCCTCTCCCAGATCCACTCCCAGGACTTAAATACAACTAAGACTAGCTAGACCGATATTATGAGTTTCAGAGATGTCATCGATTCCCCAGGGACCATAATTGTAAGCCATTAAACATCCAATGATGACAGGAATTGACTGTGACCAGGACTTGAAAGCCAAGCAGTGGAGGACAGCATAATGCAAATCATATTTAAGCTTTAGTGAGGATCTTTTTGTATATCCCATAATACTTTTAGCATAACTTTCAAAATATTTTATAATATAGATGAAAGAAATGTGTGTAGTTGGATAAAAGAATTTTGGTTTTATTTCTTTATCTTTCTATGTTAGCTCGGGCTGCCCTACTCTATTTAGGCTTTCTTTTCCTCAACAGCAAATGAAATTTTATGTATCTTAAATGTTACTAATGGTAAAATAAAATCACATGTAAAGCATTTTTATAAACAGAAAATCATTATCTACTTGTGAAGGGGCCCTGTGTTGCCTTTGGGATGATAATGTACTCTTAATGCCAGGCATATATTAGTTGTAGAATGACACTCTCAGAGATTTTCTGATTTAATTACAGTGAACAAAAAACAGCCCTTTATTTATAAAGTGGCACATTTCTTATCTACCTTGGGTCGAGGGTTTTCCACATGTATGTGATAAGTAAAGGATAAATTAGACCTGCAATCTAAACTACTAATGTGCATATAGGAAATTACCTCCCCACCTCTTTTCTTTATGCTTAACTTAAATTGTTGACTATGTGGAGACTTCCATATTTAATTCATACAAATCTAAAAGGAGAAAGAGCAGGTGGAAGCTGCTGACCATTTACTGACTCTTGTTGAACCCACGATCGCTGGTCTCACTTTACATAGCTTCTTCTCATTTCCTAGGACCACAGATGGGCAATGGGAAAGGTTAGAAGATGTGACCAAGCAGTAGGACGATGTCTTCCTTTACTGGTTCCCTGAGACTGAAGACTTATTAGGCAGTTGTTCTAAAATAAAGAACTGAGTTTTCACATAGTTTCATTTCTCATAAAGTTCTCACTAATTAGACTATATCAGGCTTGTACTAAAAAGCCAATGTGATAGGCAACAGATCATCACTGGACATTCAATGTAAAGCTTCCAATGTGACAAGTAGGCTTTAGAAAATTCTGAAGATGTGATTAGGTAAAAGTGGAAAAAATTACCTTTAAAAATAAACACAAAGTGTTTAGCTACAAATTGTTTTTTCTTTCAAAATAACGAGAAAAAAATCAAATGCTCAATTTCTTTATCTTAATATAAAAGTGTGTGTCTTTTTTCTACATGATTTCCTAAAAGTAAATTAATAAAGTTAAAAGTAAGATGTATGAGAAATTTGTGGCTCTTTAAAGGCTTATTTACAAAATTTATATTATATATATTTTAAAAATTAATTTATTTTCCAATAACAGTTAACATACAATACTGTATTAGTTTCAGGTGTACAACATAGTGATTAGACAGACATTTATATATCTTACAAAGTAATCACTTGGTAAGTCTCATACCCACTCAACACGTACATAGTTATTACAATATTATTGACTAGACTTCCTATGCTGTGCTTTACATAGCTATAACTTTTTTTTACAACTTAGCAGTTTATACTTTATAATCCTTTTAGATGTTTTTACTCATCCCATCAACCTTCTTCCCAACTCATGAAATCAATTTGTTTTCTCTTATGTGTAAGTTTTTTTATTGATTATGCCATTACAATTGTCCTATTTCCCCCCTTCATTCCCCTCCACTCTACCCCCCTGTCCCCACCATTACCCCCTTTAGTTTATGACCATGTATCTCAAGTTCTTTAGATTCTATATTTCCCATACTATTCTTGCCCTCCCCATCTAAGTTTGTTTTTATTTTCTTTGTTTATTTGCTTTTTTAGGTTCCACATATAAGTGAGATCATGTTATTTGTCTTTCTCTGTCTGACTTATTTCAATGAGCATAATTGAATCCTCTAGATCAATCCATATTGTTGTACATGGCAATATTTCATTCTTTTCTTATGCCTAATATTCCATTGTATGTATGCACCACACCACATCTTCTTTATTCATCTGGGAGCGGACACTTAGGTTGCTTCCATATCTTGGCTGTTGTAAATAAGTCTGCAACAAATGCAGTAATTCACTTGTCCTTTTGAATGAGTATATTGGATTTCTTCAGATAAGATTTCAATTTCAGTGAAATCGCTGGGCCATATAATAGTTATCTGTTTAATCTTTTGAGGAACCTCCATACTGTTTTCCATAGTGGCAGCACCAATTTGCAACCCACCAACAGTGTACACAGATTCTTTCTCCACATCTTCACCAACATTTGTTTGTTGGTTTATTGATGCTAGACATTCTGACAGATGTAAGATGGCATTTTATTATGGTTTAATTTGCATTTCCTGATGATTTGTGATGTTGAGCACCTTTTCATATGTATATCGGCCATTTGTATGTCTTTCTGGGAGAAATGTCTACTCAGTTCTTCCACCCATTTTTAATCAGGTTTTTCAGTTTCTTGGCGATGATTTATGTGAGTTCTTCATATATTTTGGATATTAACTCCTTATCAGATGTATTATTGGTGAAAATCTTTTCCCATTCAGTAAGGTGTCTTTTCATCTTGCTGATAATTTCCTTCATTATGTAAAAACCTTTTAGTTTGACATGGTCCCATTTGTTTATATTTTTCTTACTTGAGGAGATATATCCAAAAAGATACTGCTACGAGTAATGTGGAAGATTTTACTTCCTATGTTTCCTTCTAGGAGTTTTATACTTTCAGGTCTAGCATTTAAGTGTTTAATGTATTTTGAGTTTATTTTCATGTATGGTTTAAGAAAGCGATTCAGTCTCATTTACTGCATGTGTCTGTTCAATTTTCCCAACACAATTAATCAAAGATACTGTCTTTAATCCATTCTGTACCCTTACCTCCTTTGTCATAGATTAACTGACCACATAAACATGAGCTTATTTCTGTCTCTCTAGTACATTTACCTACGTGTCTATTTTTATGCCAATACCATGCTGTATTCATTACTATTGCCATATAGTATAGTTTGATATCAGGTAGTGTGGTAACTCAAGTGTTTATTCTTTTTTCTCAAGATGCTAAGGTTATTTGGGATCTTTTGTGTTTCCATATAAATTTTTAGAGTTATTTGGCTGTGGCTGGTATGGCTCAGTGCATTGAACACTGGCTTGTGAACTAAACGGTTGCTGGTTCAATTCTCAGTCAGGGCACATGCCTGGGTTATGGGCCAAGTCCCCAGTAGGGGTTGAGTGAGGGGCAACAGCCACACATTGACATTTCCTTCTTTTCCCCTCCCTTCCCCTCTGTCTAAAAATAAATAAATACAAATCTTTAAAATAAATAAAATTTAGGGTTATTTGCTCTCGAACTGTGAAAAATGCTATTGGTATTTTGATAAGAAGTGCGTGGAATTTGTAGATCAAATGTAATTTTAACAGGAATGTGGATATTTGAACAATGTTAACTATTCCTATCCATAAACACAGTATATCCTTCCACTTATAGAAATGAGATGACTTCATTTTTTTTCTTCAATGTCGTATAGTTTTCTGAATACAGACAGGCCTTTTACTTTCCTGGTCAAAATGTTATTCCTAGGTATTTTATTCTTAGCATGAAATTGTAAATAGAATCGTGTTATTATTTTCTCTTTCAGAGAATCTGTTACTGGTGTATAAAAGTCTACTTTCTGAATACTAATTTGTACCCTGATACTTGACTAAATTTATTTTTCAATTCTAATAGTTTTTGTTGAAATCTTTTAGTATCATGTTATCTGTATGTAAATAGTGACAGTTTTACTTCTTTCTTTCTAATTTGGATCCCTTTTATTTCTTTTTCTTGTCTGATTGCTGTGACCAGGACTTCCAATAAATACCATGTTGAATTAAAATGCATGTGAACACCCTTTTCCTATGCCTGATCTTAAAAAGCTTTCAGATTTTCACCATTTAATATTATATTAGCTGTAGGTTTGTTATATATAACCTTTATTATGTGGAGGTATGTTTTTTCCATTCCTACTTTGCTGACAGTTTGTATCATAAATTGATATTGGATTTTGGCAAATGCTTTTTCTGAGTCTATTGATATGAGTTTATGATTTTTTGTCTTTATTTTTTGTATGGTGTACCAATTGAATTGATTTGTGGATGTTAAACCAACTTTGCACTGCAGGAATAAATCCCACTTGATTATAATTTATTACATTTTAAGTTTATTGTTGAATTTGGTTTACCAATATTTTGTTGAGGATTTTTACATTTATGTTCTTCAGAGCCTTTGGCCTATTATTTTTTTTGTAGCATTTTTGTCTAGTTTTGTATCAGGATAACACTAGTATCATAAAATGAATTTGGGATCCTGGTCTTCTCTTCATTTCTTTGAAATAGTTTGAAAAGGATAGTTATTAACTCTGAATGGTAAATTTCACCTGTAAAGACATCTGGTCCAGTACTTTTTGGGAGTTTTTTGGGAGTTTTTAGATTACTAATTTGATTTCATTAGTAGTTATTGGTCTGTTCAGATTTTGTTTCTTCCTGATTCAGTCTTATTCAGGCTCAGAAGATTATATGTTTTTAAGAATTGATCTATTTTTTCCAAGTTGTCCAGTTTCTTGACATATATTAGTTCATAGTATTTTCTTAAAACTCTTTGTAATTCTGTGGTATCAGTTGTCCCTTCTCTTCATTTCTGATTTTGTTTATTTGGGCCATCTCTCTTTTTTGTTGATGAGTCTAGCTAAAGATTTATCAATTTTGGTCATCTTTTCAGAGAATCAGCTCTTAGTTACATTAATCTTTTCTATTTTTTAAGCCTCAACTTAGTTTACTTCCGCTCTAATATTTATTTCCTTCCTTCTACTCACTTTGGACTTTCTTTGTTCTTCTTTTTCTAGTTCCTTTAGGTGTAAAGTTAGATAGTTTATTTAATCTATTTACTTCTTTTCTTAAACTATTTTTATTGTTGTTCAAGTCATCTCTATTCCCCCCACCATTCCCCCCACCCCAGCCATCCCCACCTCCCACCCTTGATCCTATCCCACTTTGGTTTTGTCCATGTGTCCTTTATACATGTTCTTGAAAACCCTTCCTCCTTGCCGGGCATTATCCCCTGCTGCCTCTCCTCTGGTCACTGTCAGTTTGTTCTTAATTTCAATGTCTCTGGTTCTATTTTGCTTGCTTGTTTGTTTTGTTGATTAGATTCCACTTATGGGTGAGCTCATATGGTATTTGTCTTCATCTATTTACTTCTTAACCATGATTGGAGAATTAAAATTTTGTTATCTCAAAGATATAAGACTAATTAGTGTATTTACTACTCTTATTGTCTTATATTAAGTTGAATGATATGAAATATTTTTGTAAATACAAAATGATTAAATCTTGAGAGTTCCATATGGTTCAGCCTAGTATATTTGTTTTTATTCTTTAATCTTATTTTGTGAAGGATATGGTTTCTTTTTTTACGTGAAGCATAAAGGATATTAGATATTACCTATGTATGTAGTCAATATACTTAGATCTATGAGTATTTTTAAATCATTTTATCTTGTTTCCTATAAAGATTATTACAAATATAAAAGGGGATATATGTCCATGATTGGAGAGAGAATGCATTTATGCTACCTTTTAGTGTTTTGAATATATTAAATAATCTAGGTTAAACATATTTGAAATATTTTCAATTTCCGAGACTCAATATGATACTCAGTAATTAACAGTGAAACCTTTGTTTTAGGATTCTGTCTAATGCACAATTCAATGTACAGCATATTTATTGCATAAAAATAGTTTGTTTCTATTTGCTTTCTTGACTAAAAGGCTACAAAACCTAGGAGAACCACTTTTCCAGCAGTTTTTTAAAAGAAATATAAATTTATGTGTAGCAGTATCTACCCAATTAAATATTGACTTCAGTGTGGGAGGGGATACTTGGGGGAAAAGGGAATAGGGTTTTCAGAAACAACTATAAAGGACACATGGAAAAAATCAAGGGAGTGGGTGGGATCAGGGGAGGGAGGTGGGGATGGCTGGGGTGGGGGGAAGTGGTGGTGGGAAAATGCAGACAATTGTACTTGAACAATAATAAAAATTTTTTTAAACATTTTAAAAGAGAAAAAATGTTTTTTAGAATTTTTTATTGTTGTTCAAGAACAGTTGTCTGCATTTTCCCACCACCACTTCCTATATACTGCTTTATATTTTACAATACTAATTTATAAAATTAAAAAAATAGTATCTTAAATTGTAAGTCTAAAAATATTTTAGAAGGAATAATATTTATTATTATTGTTGTAATTCAGAAAAGAGAAAAGACAAGGGAAATAAATTAAGACAAATATAACCTAAGATCTAGTTCTGGAGTACTTTTTTTGGCCTTATATCAGTAATATTCTGATATCACATACTTAGTTTTAGACATGCTGTGTTTCAAGTACCTTGTAGGTAGATACTTGGACATCCAAGTATAGATATAGAACAGGCAGTTGGATATAGTAAGAGAATAATTCTATTAAATATTAATGACAAGTGAAAAGGAGAACAACTTTTATTGTGTATTCTATGTCAGCTGTGGGTCTTAAAGCTTTATGTGAGTTATCTCAACAGTACTCTCGGGGTAGGTACTATTATTATCTGTACTATACAGAGGAGAAGTTAGATGCAGATTTGAACAAAGTCAATATGATTCCATGGTCTACACTTTTACACTATAGTCAGGTAACTCTTGTAGATGGAGTAAGTTGAGACAGAGATATTTGTGAATTGACATTGATCAACTTACTATCTGTATCTGTATCTGTATCTGTACCTTCCTTTCTTTCCTATTGAAATCAGCGAAAGCACTGTTGGCTTGTAGAAACCAATTTTCTCCACTAGGTTATTGTATTGCTTGCCTGTGACCTACTCAAGAATTTGATTTCTGTAGTTATAGCATAGCTCTCTCTTAACCTGTTTAGTTTGTCTTATAATCTATTTAATCACTTCTATCCGAAAATTGCTATCAACATATAAAATTGTAGTATTTTTCTCTTAAAAGTAAATCCTAGTTCTTACATATTCTTCTAGCTCCCACCTCATTTCTCTCCTTTTTTCAAACATATACACTACACATGGTTTTTACTTTTCTCAATTTTCATTCACTTTTCAATCCACTTCAGTTAAACTTCTGCTCATCAATGTACTGAAATTCCTTTTGTAAAAGTCACCGCTGTCTTCCATCATGGTAGATGCAATGGTCAATTATTGTTTCTCAAATTAGAAATTCTCAGCAGTATTTTCATGTCCATGCCTTCTTTTTATGTAATCTGATGTAGTCCTGGGACTTTTCACACTGTTTATGTTCATGACTGTCATGTTTATACATCCAGCTTTAATCTTGAGCTTAACCTATCTTCTCTTTTCAACAACTCCGTATAGATGTGTAGAAGATATTCTAAACTTCATTTGTCTCAAAGAGAACTCTCAGTTTTGGGTCCATCTCCCACTACTCATCATCCTGCTCCTGTCCCAGACTTCTACATTTTAGTAAATGATGTCATCATTTGTCAAGTTACTATATATACACTATTTATATAAAATTGGATATATGTCACTACTGACTTTCCTCTCTGTACATCTAATCCACCAGCAATAGTTGGGAACCCTACTTTCAATACCATATGTTTCAAACTATTTGGCTGGCCAAAAAGTTCATTTATTTTTTTCTGTAAGATGGCTCTAGTAGCACTTAGTTGTTTTTAACCTAAATCAAAACAATTTTGTTAGATTGTATTGTGACACATGTCATATCAGCATGCATTTAAAAAAACTTCAAAATCGGTGAATTTGTGTGTAGCCATTTTAATATTGAAGATTGGAGAAGCACACAATGTCTTTGATTTATTATGCTTTATTATTTCAAAAAAGGTAAAAATGCAACTGAAATGCAAAAAAAAAGATTTGTGCAGTGTATGGAAAAGGTTCTGTGACTGATCAAATATGTCAAAAGTAGTTTGTGAAGTTTCATGCTGAAGATTTCTCACTGGACGATGCTCCATGGTTGTGTAGATCAGTTGAAGTTGATAGCAATCAAATGGATTGAGAACGATCAACATTTTTACCATGTGGGAGATAGCTGACATACTTGCTGAAAATATCCAAATCAATAAAGTTATTGGTAAAACAGATATGTATCTCTTTTTTATGGGAAAAAGCTAAACAGACTTTTTGGCCAACCCAGTATTTTACTTTTCACCTTCTCCATGATTACTAGCCTTCTAAATGATCCATGTGTCTCTAACCTTACCACTGTACCAATTTTATTTTGAAATATATAGCTCTACTGTTTAAATTCTTCTGGTCGTTTTTCCATGATGCTAAAATAAAATCCAAATTATTTTTCATGGCCTATGCAGTCATGAATGAATTAGCTCTTGCCTCTTCTCCCACTAGTTTCCTCTTCTCTGTCCATTTTAACTTTGTCATTTTTTCTTCAAAAATCTAAGCTTATTCCCAGCTTAGGCATTTGCAACTATCTCTGAATCTCAATTTTTATACTGACTTTTTAAGAGAGAGAGAGAAACATCAGTTTGTGTTTCACCTGTTTATGCATTCATTGGTTGATTTTTGTATGTGTCCTGACCAGCGTTGGACCCCATAAACTTGGTGTATGGGAACCAGCCTCTAACCAGCTGAGCTCCCCAGCCAGGCCCTGGAACTCTGTTTTTACTGGATTACAAGACTGTATTTCTTTCATCTTTCAGTGTCCAGTTGAAATAATACTTCCTTACTTAGTGGGACCTATTCCAACTAAACCCACTTAGTCCAAGTTACTATCCATTTTTTACATCTTCTAGTTTATGTCATTCTGGCCCTTAATAATTATCTTATACTTTTATTCATCAATAAATTCATCAATTAAATTATTGATTTTCTACCAACAACTAGACTCTTAACTCTAAAAATAAAAGTACTATGTCATGAACATTGAAAAATATTCTATAAAATTTGCAGAAAATATTAATTAAAACTTAAATATTGACAAAGAATTTATATATGTATATTTTTTTCATTATTCAATTGATTGGTACTGGCAAGAAATGCAGTATATCCATCCCATCCTAGAGGTCTGACACAAATAGGGCTTAAAAAACGATCTATTGCAATTCTGCTCATCAGCTACCATTATCAAAACCTCAGTTTAGAAAGATTTAATTGGCTTGTATGAATCATAAAGGTTTGAGATGGAATTTACCTTTAAACAATTCAATGTCAGATTATCCAATGCCTTCCCTGTATCCCTCCCCCTTTGGACAGTTTAGTATGTAACATATTTTATAAAATATACTGTAAAATCTACAAATTAACTTCTTTAAGAGAAGCTAAATATATTTGACATCAAACTTGATAAGATTGACATGCACAAAACAAACCCTCTTGAAGAAATAATAAACAAAATATGATTTTTCAGAATAGGGTGTTTCTCAGTCTCTAACTCTGAAATTGAAAGAAAGGTAAAAATAAAATTAACCCAGGGGTACCTGGATATCTTTCATTACTCATTAATTTGATCAGAATGTATCTATATTAATATTTAACCAATACTTATTAAGCAAATGTTATGTGCTAGGCATCATGTTGATTACTTTTGCCTATGTTATTTAATTCTCATAACCACTTGGTAGTTATTTTTATAATTTTTGGTTTGAAAGAAATCCTTGTATAGCAAGCAAGTTACCAAAGTCCTCTGACTCATAACTGTTAGTTATATTGTATTCTATTTTCTTTACATCTAATATCTGTGCAATATAATCAATGAAGACAAATTTAGCATCTTGGCACCTGTTTGGTAATAGACCATAATATTGTTCCAGTATTCAATTTTCTTAAGCCAAAAAAGTTGACCAGTTTTTCCATTCTTCTCTTTCGTTCATATACATCCCTTATATTTAATTCATCAGGAGATCATGATTGTTCTACTAAATCGTGTTTTAAATTGGTTAATTTCTTTCCATCTCCATTGTCATTGTACTAGGCCAAACCCATATAATCTTTAAACCTAAATAAGTAGTATCTCTATCCCCACTGTCACAATGGCTTGTAGGCTGCACCTCATTAACCATCGCACATCATCTTTGATTTCCTCTCAGTATTTCATAATTTCTGTGCAGAGGTCTCACAGGTCCTATTAGACTTTTACTTGGGTATTTAAATTTTTAATGCTTTTTAATACAGTATAAAAAGGTTGTTCATTTTAAATTTCAATTTCTGATGTTCAGTTTTTTGTCATATTTAAATATAATTGACTTTTATGTATTGATCCGTGTCCATGGACCTTGATGTATAGTAATAGTTTACAGATACTTTTGATTCTCTATAAACAAAACCATGTCATTTGTGAACACAGTTTTGCATCAATGATGGGAATGCATTCTGAGAAATGTGTCACTAGGTGATTTTGTCCTGTGCGAACATTAAAGAGTGCACTTACACAGACAGATGATGTGGCCTGCTGCACACCAGGCTATCCAGTACAGCCTTTTCCTTCTAGGCTACAAGCCTATACATCATGTCACTGTACTGCATACTGTATGCATTTGTAAAACAGTGGTACTTGTGTATCTAAACATAGAATAGGTACTATGAAAATACAATGTAAAAGATTAAAAAAATGGTATAGCTGTACAGGCCGCTTATCATGAATGGAGTTTGTAGGACTCCATAGCTCTCGGTGAGCCAGTGTGTTGGTGGTGAGTGAACGTGAAGGCCCAGGGCATTACCGGGTACTACTGTGGACTTTATAAACACTATACCACAAACATATAATGTGTTGCACTATGACATTATAATATTAATAGGCGATAAAAATTTGTCAGCTCCATTATCATCTGATTGAACCACAGTAATATAGGTGGCCATATTTTTTGATCAAAAAATTGTTATACAGTCTATGACTGTAGTGATGTATTTACTTATTTCCTGGAACTTTCTTAAACTTTTTCCACCTATTCTGATATGAACACTAGTACAGTGTTAAAAGAAATTAGACATACACTATTATGTTAGGTAGACTTGTTTCAAACAAACCCCCATGCACCTGAGTCAGATATCAGACTGACCTTCAACCCATACTCAGGCAGCATGAGCATTATTAACAAGCTAATGTCATTTCCATACAAAGCACTGACATTATCACTTTTAATGGCCATGAGCATATCTTCAAAGCAAAAATATTGTCTACCATAAGGTAGTTATTAAAGCTCCTGTTAATTCCAGTGAAATTGTTTTATAGCTAGTTTCTGACAAAATACCTTTCATTTATAACCCATTTGTAAAAATATTTCAGCTCAGATATGATTTTTGTTGCACATTACTCCTCCTTGTAATTCAACTACATATTTGTGTCCTTTGCCAGTTTACTATAAATGTGTTTACCTTTTTCTTATTCAAATTTAATAATTGGATTTGTATTATTTTTAACCTTATATTATGCAAATTATTAAATACAGCATAATATAGAGAACAGTGTAATAAATTCCATGTACCTATCAAACAGCTTAATAAATATGGCTTCTCTTGTATCACCTATATCTTCCTATGCATATTTCTCATAAAACTACTCTCCCTATCCCTTGAGTTATTTTAAAGTAAATCCAAGGAATCATATATTTTTTAAAGATTTTATTTATTTATTTTTAGACACAGGAGAAGGAAAGGAGAAAGAGAGACAGAGATGTGCCCTGACTGGGAATTGAACCAGCAACCTTTTGGTTCACAGGCCTGTGCTCAATCCACTGAGCTACACCAGCCAGGGTGTAAATTTATTTACAAATATTTCTATACATGTCTCTAAAAAGCAATGGCTACTTTTAACATAACCATAATGTTATCATTTCTAAAAATAAGTTTAGTTTGTTCTTTTTTGACTTCTTGAGTTGGGGTTTTCTGCCAGACTGGTTTTATAATATTAACATTTAAGACGGAACATTTCCCCATAAGAATGGTCATCAAAGAACATGTACAAAGGACACATGGACGAAGACAATGGGTGGGGAGTATTCAAGGTGGGAGGTGGGGGTCAATAGGGCAGGGGAGAATAATGAAGGAAAAATGGGGACAACTATAATTGAACAATAATGAAAAAAGAATGATTTTTAACAGCATCATACTGGTTGAGATAGATTCATACTTTCACTATATTCAGTACAAAATATGATCAACTTCTACTTTTTATCTAACCCATTCTTTGAGCCTTGGATTGCTTAGATGTATATTAACCTAGTAAATGTGCAAATGGTCATAGTTTTGTTTCTAATTTCTAGCTAAGTCAACTCTAATCAGAGAACATATTCAATAATCTCAGTCCCTGAAGTTTGTAGAAATGTGCCTCATTGCCCACTATTTAAACAATACGGTTAAGTGAAATTAATAAATGTTCTGAAAGCAATTAAAAAAAGTTTGTTCTGCAGTTGTTAGGTGCAGTCATCTATTGACATCAATTAAACCTAGAGTATTATTGTTATTTCAATTGTACATGTACTTATTGATTATGTTTGTTGCTTAACAGTTTCTGACATAATACTGTAGAAGAGGTTGTGATGTGCCTCCCACCTTTCTCTTCAGAAACGAGGACTTAGTACCACAGCTGCTGGGAGGGCGGCAGACAGCTCCTAGTTGCCAGCCCCCTTCAGAGGCCTTCCTGGGGATGAGTACATTCAACCACACATGCATTCAGGAGCTTAAAGGCCTGGCTTCCTCATGTTCACTTGGAAAAGATTCAAAGCATCGCATCATTTCCAGAACTCACCTAAGCACAGGCTATGGCTTTTTTGGAGAATGCATTAAATGTCTACTTTTTCTCTAACCAGTTTGCTTCTTTATCAGCTTCTTTTTGACCAGGTTTTGCTGATTCCAGGAGCAGTCCTCAACAAATCTGCTACATGGTAATCCCCAGCTTAGTATATGTGTCCAAAGAACCTAATCTGTCAAAGTGAGTGCTAGGAGTGGTCCAAGAAAGTAGCCATGGCAATGGACATTTGGAGCTGGATCATCTGCTGCCCATCTAAAGTGAGGACTACCATCCTTGGTGTAGGAGGGAGGGGAAGGCCACATGGATTCCATGAGGTAGCTGTTCATTTGTTAAACTTTCACAGGTGTTGACTTCAGTGGTATTCTGGTAGAAGGGAATGATTTTGCTGATGAAATAGATCTGAACTTTAAGAAATACGGAGAAAAATTTAACTGTGAGAAAAATAAAATTGGGAGGTTACTACTAAACACAAATTGATATTTTGAAAAATATGTTTGTTAGGAAGCTGGGCCTAATTAATCAGTTAAAACACAAGTTGCAAAAGCAAAGTGTACTCCTTAGGTGAATACAGAAAGAGCCTTATTTCTAGCAGTTTGGAGAAAGAGAAAACTGAGGACCAGGCTTAGAACTTAATTATAAGAGTATTATGTTGCCCTGGCTGCTGTAGCTCAGTGGATTGAGCGCAGGCCTGAGAACCACACTATAGCGGTTCGATTCCAAGTCAGGGCACATGCCTGGGTTGCAGGCCAGTTCCCAGCAGGGGACTCACGAGAGGCAACCACACATTGATATTTCTCTCCTTCTTTCCTTCCCTTCCCCTCTAAAGATAAATAAATAAAATCTAAAAAAAAAAAAGAGTATTATGTTGAGGTACCTTCCCTCCGTACTCAGATCAGTGAAAATTTTATTATACATAGATGTTGGATTTTGCCCAGTGCTCTTTCTAAATCTATTGAGATGATCATATAAAATAATTTTAGTCCTTCATTTTGTTAACAACATGTATCACAATTGATTGATTCGTAGATGTCAAACTGCTCTTTGATCTCGAAAAAAATACCACCTGCTCATGGTGTTTACTTCTGTTAACATCTTGTTGAATATGTTAACATTTGGTTGAGAACTTTTGCACCTATTTTTTTATCAAGCATACTGGCCTGTAATTTTCTTTTCTTATGGTGTCCTTGTCTGGTTTAGGCACCAGACTAATGCTGGCCTTGTAAAATAAGTTTGAATGTGTCCCTCCTCTTCTATTTCTTGGAAGAGTTTGAGAAGGATTTGATATTAATTATTCTTTAAATGTTCCATAGAAATCACAGGAAAGCCATCTGGTCTTGAACTTTCATTTGTTGGGAGTTGTTTTTTAATACTGATTCAAGCTCTTTGACAGTCATCAGTCTATTTATATTTTCTATTACTTCATGATTTTGGTAGGTTGCTTGTTTCTAGAAATTTATCCATTTTAGTTTCCTAATTTGTTAGTAGTCTGTTATACTCTGTTTTATAGCTCTGGTGTCTATTGTAAGTCTTCTCTTTTGTTTATGATTTTATTTGAATTCTCTCTCTCTTTTTCTTAGTGAGTATTTAAAAACACAATTCAGCTACTCTATGTCTTTTGATTTAAGAATTTTGTCCTTTAGACACATGGACAACAACTAAGAGGGGTGGAAATGGGAGGGAGGTGAGGAGCACGGGGGTGGGCTATGAGGGGAGTAAAAGACAGAAAACTGTACTTGAACAATAATTAAATTAAAAAATAAAATTAAAAAAAGAATTTAGTCCTTTAACATTGAAGATAATTATGGATAGGTATGTACATGCTTATTTCCATTTGTTAATGGTATTTTGGAGTTTTTTAGTTTTTTCTGCTTATTTCTTCTTTTTTTCCTCTGTGATTTAATGATTTTCTGTGGTATGCATAGATTCCTTTCTCCTCATCTTTTGTGTAGGTACTATAAAATTGAGCATTTCTACTCAAAAATGTAATTAAGATTAATTGCCATTTTAATCTATCTTTTCAACCCCAATTCCATTCTAAAGTTTGAAGACTTATACAATAGTTTAGAAACAATAAAGAATCAATTATATATTTACTGAATATTTGATAATATTATAAGCTCTCTATAAGCATTTTATAATTAACTTTATAATGTACATATTATATACAAATGTGTATATATTTATTGACATATTTCATTGTTATATATAGGATACACAAACTTTTGATAAATGAGTTTCATAAAGCTGGTTAATATCAAACACTTTAAAATGTCACCAATGTCCATTTAAAGTTCCACTTGCTTCCAAGAATGAACTACATAAAATTGCTTTCTAAAAGGAACTGCAGGTGAATTTCACAATACCTAATATTGCCCAGTTTTGGTACTGATTATGGGGCTTCTGGGGTAGGGAGTTGAAAGCAATCATATTTTCTCTGTGAGCAGCTGACATTGTATGAAAGTGGCAAAATGAGTCAAGGAAGAAACTATGCTCATTAAGGAACACGCCGGCAGGGCTGGCTCTGAAGACAGGATGTCACAGCATGCGGGGACTCTGGGCCCTGGAAAGACGAAGAATGCCATGTTCCCTGGGGCCTCCAGGAGGGAATGCAGCCCTGCTGATGCCTCGATTTCACCCCCATGAAGCCCATTTCAGACTCCTGACCTCCAGAATTATAAAATGATAGATCCGGCCCTGGCTGGTGTAGCTCAGTGGATTGATCGCGTGCCTGAGAACCAGAGTATCGCAGTTCAATTCCCAGTCAGGGCACATGCCTGGGTTGCAGGCCAGGTCCCCACTGAGGGACACACGAGAGGCAACCACATATTGATGTTTCTCTCCCTCTCTTTCTCCTTCCCTTCCCCTCTCTCTAAAAATAAATAAATAAAATATTAAAAAATAATAGACCCGTGCTGTTGTGAAAAAAAGAAAGAAGCTAAACTGATCATTGTTAAATCCTGGAGAATGAGTACATACGACTCTAGGAACTCAAAGGGAACAGAAAACTAAAATTAATGGAGGCGTAAGTCAGTGATATGGCTAATAATATTCCATTTGAATTCTAATAAAAACAAAATATAAGTACTTCTATTTATTTTATATTGTCTTTTCATAAAATGTTTTACTCACTAACCAAGCCATAACCTCACAGACGTATGCCCATCAGCTCTTCGGTTACAAAGGGGAAACCTGTATCTTCTCCTTACCTAGGATAAAAGGGTGTAGGTGTCACTTCAAGGAAAGTGCGCACTTTTCTAAAGCAATGCTTATATAAAATAAATTTGTGTATAGTAACACTGGGTGGGGGGGAAGTAGGTGTATAGTTCTTTGTATGGGAAATAATACAATAATTAATAAAGAATAACACAGGATACACTGCATCCCACACACTCACAACTTAAACCTACTTGTGTTATGCCCTGTGTGTAAATCATTTTGCTACCATTCCTTATACTGAGTAGATTTTCCAAAGTATTAAGAAAATTCAAATTTATTTGATTCTCAACCACATAAATGTTATGGTATTAAATGTTTAGATAACACAGAATTTCAGTTACACTTGAGAATGAATAGTCTCTGAATTTTCTTTCATAAATGTTAGTAATATATCTCTTATTATAGGGCTTGCAAGGTTATCATTTTCTATGTAAAAAGGCTTAAAAATAATGGCAATGAAAATTTGAATTAAATGCTCCAAAGAGGTGACTATAGTGACTTAGATGGGTATAATAACCACTATAAAATATTCTTTTAAAAATTTCATTCTGTAGAAGTGAGATTTCATTTTCCTTCTACCAGTCATGTTTCATGGGTAATTTGTGTTGTTTAAAGACAAAAAGAGAAGGTTAGGGATTTTTTTTTTTTAGATTCAAGACAGGTATATGTACTTTATCTATAAAGAAGGCATTTAGCATTTACTGTAAGTTCATTCCATTTAGATTTTAAACAAAGCCTTTTGCTTTTTCATGCATGAAACCAGCTTATGTAGGAAGTGAGTCAGTACAACAGGTACCCGGAATGCATCAAGTTTTCAGAAATAACTGCTGCAATGAAAAAAAAAGAGAGAAAGAAAATAAAAGTAGTATCCATTCATATTTTGTGACAGGCACATCTTTGTAAGCTTATAAGGCCCAAAATGAACAACTATTGCCAAAGAAACTTGGACTGATGAATCTAAAATTTGAGAATACTTGACATGCCGGGAAGACAGCCATGTGAAAGATGAAAATAGCCTGCTCTGATTTCATCTCCACTGAAGAGCAGCAGAATCAATCATGGAGGATGAATCAGAGGTGCATTTATTTTACTGCAATATTATTGTGACAGAGATGCCATTTATTTCCTAATAAAATTATTCCTCAGGTTTATAATTTTCTCTTACAATATTTGCACTATGGTTTTTAAATGATATGTCTATAAATATGAAGCCTAATATAGAGACATGTTATACTTGGTTAGCATAGCATAGCATGGAGAGAAGAAAGGGTTCCATGTTTCAGGTCTCACCCAGTGCTGTGTTACAGTTTTGTATTGGAAAATTCTCTTGAGTTTTTCTTAGTTTGGCTTTTACCTCCTGTAATTTTGGTTTGCCCCTCAATCAAACATGCAAGATGAGGGCTTTCCTGACTTTTCATCCCTGAAGACTTTCCTGTCATTGACGATGTAATTTAAAAAAAAGGTAAACCTTCACAGAGCTTGAAGTTTATTGCTGTTGTAAATAGATTAACTTCTTCCAAACAACAAATGTGGATTTTCAAAACTGTTTCATGGTATAGTCAATTGTTAATCCTTCATGCCCAAGTCTTAAACGGTGCTGCTAGAATCTCAGTTTTGATTCTTAATAGCTATGTGACCCTAGATGGGTATGTTAACTTTTCTGATTGTCCAAAAATATAGTTCATTTTTAAGTACATAAACTATTTTATAGAATGATGGTGAGGATTTAAATGAGATCATAAATATAATTTAGCAAAATATATAGCAATTAAGTATTAAAGTTAATGATTATATTTTATAAATGTAATTTACAAATTTAGACAACAATATAGATGACCAGCAGGAAAAGTTCTGATTCTCCTATTAACTCATTGAAATTAAGAACAAACTGACAGTAACCAGAAGGAAGGTGGGAGGGAATAATGGGGGGAAAAGGGGGGAGGGTTGTCAGGAACATGTATAAAGGACACATGGACAAAGCCAAAACAGGGTAGGATAGAGGTTGGGAGGTGAGAATGGCTGGGGTGGGGAGGAATGGAGACGTCTGTACTTGAACAACAATAAAAAAAAGAAAACGTGAAAAGATGCAGGATAATATGCTGTCTATGATTCAACGAACACATCAAAAACACAAGTGGTGGCCTTTCCCAGCATAGCCTTGAAGAATGAATTTCTAGATAGAATATTTAACATTAGAGTACAGTGTTCACAAAGGAAAAACAATGTTTCAAAACTCAAAGAAGTCACATACCGGAAATGAAATACTATCCATGTGGAGGATAGATAGAATGTAGCAACGGGCCTATGTTACTTTCAAATATTTCACTCATTAAATACCACATGAAATTTTAGGTATTAGATATCTATAAATAGTTTGCATTTCTGCAATATTAAACTAGAGAAGTCAAAGTTGAGACTATCCTAACAGAAGTTTTCCTTTTATTTTCACTAATCAGATTGGCAACATTTAATTTAAAAGTACAAACTTTGGGGTGGTTCTAAGGTATATGTAATGAAATATTACTCAGACATAAAAAAGGAATGGAATCGTGCCACTTGTGACAACATGTATAGATGTTGAAAGTATTATCCTAAATGAAATAAGTCAGAAAGGAAGACAAATGTTGTATGACTTTACTTATATATGAAATATAAAAAACAAAATGAACAAAGAAAACTGAAACGAGAACAAATTAATGGTTGCCAGATGGAAGGAGGCATAGGTGAACAAGGTGAAAGGGATTAAAAAGTACAAATTGTCAGTTATTAAAATAGTCACAGGAACGCAAAGCACAGCATAGGGAGTATCGTTAGTGATACTGTGAGAACTATGTATGGTGTCAGATGCGTCCTACCCTTACCAGGGCGATCACTTTGTAAGGTATATAAGTGTCTGATCGTTATAGTGTATATCTAAAACTAATATTGCATATCCAATGTCATGGCAAAATTAAAAGAATAAAATATTTTTAAAGTACAATAAATAGAACCTTTCAAAATGATGTAACTCTTAGCTCCTAGCACTCTATAGCAGGAAACATTTTACTCAATCTGGTGACAAATCAAGATGCAAATACATTTCCAAAAATGAGAATTTCCTTTCATATTTCATTTGCAAATTTGGAAATAATGTATCATGCAATAAGTATTTAGCAAATTCAACAAATCTGTTTTTTCTAAAGGCAAAAAATATTGTAAGTCATTCTTAATATAATAAATTATAATATATAAGAAGAAATGAACCATAATTTAAAATCAGAGAAGCTCTTAATAGCTTGCAATCAATCCCTTTATGTTCAAAATAACTATATTGAGTTTCAATGAAAGAAAGAAAGCTTTAGTGTTCAGAAAGGGAAATAAAGTTATAAGTAAATTATAAAAACTGAGTATCTACATCTACTAGAAATATTTTCATATCTATATACGTGTCAGTTCTACAAATTCAGTATTCAAGATTCTGCACTCACTGTTACTATGGGGTGGGTAATCTCTTCAATAATGTGTATGCCTCAACATTTATAATAGTGTTAGATACTTTTGCCTATTTTGTTACTCTCATAATTCAAACACTAAGACTGTAGAAAAAGCAAAATGTTGAATGTTAAAAAATAAAGACAAAGTCACAGCTTATACTATTGTCCTTTTCTTGTACTCCTATTATGCTTTTGCCAAATCTTTCAATTATTTTAACACAAACTTAATTAGTTGACCACCAAAATTCTAAAAGTATATTAATAATTATAAAATAACAACAGTTATTATGTCTTGAGCACTTGCTCTATGTTATGTAATATGTTATGCATCTGTCATATGTATATTTCTTACAGCAACCCCTAGGGTATTACTCTCTCCAGTTAATAGATGAACTAACTAAAGCTCAGAAAAATTAAGTAACTTTCAAAGATGCAAAACTAGTAAATGAGTGAGACAGTTTAAATCTAGGACTTTCTGATTTCAATGCCTGGAAAAATTATTCATAACAACAGTACTTCTCAACACAGATTCGTTAGCTGAACACCCAATACAAAAAAATTACTTGAGTGACCATTTTCTCAATATTCCTAAGGTGCAAGCTGGACAATTCTATATGCATAGGAGTTAATTCATGAGTTTCTATTTACTGGTGATTGATATGTTCTGGATAAGGTGATATGCGCCATGTGCACATTAACTCATGTGATGCTCAGAGCTGTCCTGAGGCAATACGGCACCATCACAGGCTTCTAGACAAGGGAGTTGATGCTCATGATGGAGAGATAAATTGGTTAAGTTCATACAGACTCTAAGTGGTGGTAAGAGAACAAATAACAAGGGTAGTATTTTAGTTGACCCACGCACACTACTTAAAGCTTACTAAGAAGTGAAAACGCCAGTTAATGAATAGATCTATTTGCTCTATGTCCTTTGTTTTCAGACTTGAATGCACAAAAAGATGTCAGAGTTCCACAATAAGAAACGTTTTTAAATTTTTTTCTTTTTCTTTTATTTTCTTTATTTTTGGAGAGGGGGAGGGAGAAAGAGATGGAGAGAAACATCATTGTGTGGTTGCCTCTCATGTGGCCCGCACTGGGGACCTGGCCTGCAACCCAGGCATGTGCCCTGACTGGGAATCCAACCAGTGACCCTTTGGTTCACAGCCTGTGCTCAATCCACTGAGCCACACCAGCCAGGGAAGAAACTCTTGTATGAGTGACCTGGAGTTGTGCCAGGGCATTAAGCTATTTAGTTGACTTGAAAGTATAGTCAAGTTCTGCAGTTTCAAAAGTCATATTGTCCTTCTCCCCTTTTTCATGACCATCTTTCTTTCTAATAAATTGACCAATTTCTGTAGACACTAAAGAGATATACCAGTTATATCTCAAAGAGAAGCAAAGAGGTTATTTGATGTACTTCACTGATTTCACATGCTTTCATGGTATCAGCCAGGCCAGGATAAAGTGTAGACTATTACCACAAAGAACTACTTTTTCCCCTACTTTTCATTTACTACTATATGTTCCCCATCAGGAGGTCTGTCTTCAGAGGCTCAATGTAGATTATCCTGTAATATGCTGGGCTGATCATTATCACCACTTTATGACTTATCTCTCTATTTTGCAAAATCATATAGGCCAAACACATACTGAAACTACCCAAAAAGGTCTGACACAGGGGACTGTGAGAAATAGTATAGATTCACAGAATCTAAAGCTAGAAGGTTACTCATCTTATGCATAAGCAATCAGAAGGGGGTAGTGAACGGGCCATGGCTCTGTAGCTGAATAAGAATGGTCCTGCCAGTGATGAAGCACCCAGTAGAACCACCATTATTGACAGATGTTTTTGCTTGTGTGGTCCTCTATGGCTGGGTTTGCTTTTCAGCTTTGCTTCTTTTGCCTTCCTTACCCACAGTTCACACAGAAGAAAGAAAAAACATGTGCACATGTTAGCCCATATCACATTGACAAATGAACCAACTTCACAAAAAATAAACCTCAAAAGAGAAAATAGAATGACACTGGTATTGGAGATACAATATTGATTTTCACTTCTATATCTATCTTTATGTGACATTTAATAGGTAAACAATCTTGAGAAATAAAAAAGCTGAAAGGCATCATACTTCCTGCTTTTAAACTATAATAAAAATCTACATTAATCAAAATAGTGCTGTTTTGGCATAAAAACAGACACACAGATCAATGGAACACAATGGAGAACCCAGATATTTACCCACATATATATCATAAACTGATTTTTGACATAGACCAAGATATAAGAGGTCTGGAAAAAGTCCAACCATTGTTAACATAATAGGAATGGTTTGAGTGACATCGATGTAATCTGGCAGCCAAGGGGAGTGGGCTGGAATGAGTCTGTGTGAACAGTGATGACTTCACTGTACTAGTCAGTGGGGGTGGTAGATGCCATTGAGTGAGCATGTGTACTGTGTGGCTATTGCATGCAAGATGACTGAGCAAGTAGAGCAACGAATCTGTATCAAGTTTTGTCTTGAACATTTCTCTGTGAAAACCATTGGGATGGTTCACAAGGCTACAGCTATGGGCAACTGGTGATTGACAGCTCTAGCACAACAACTGCCCATGTACGCATCACATCTGGGGCACTGTTTTGGCCAAATAGCAAATTGCCCAGTTAATGCAGCCCCCCTACAGCCCAAATTTGGTGCCCTGTGACTTCTGTCTTTTCTCAAAATTAAAATCGCCTTTGAGGGAGAAGATTTCAGACCATTGATGAGGTTCAGAAAAATTCGATGGGGCAGTTGATGGACAATTGGGAGAACTCTGTGAGGTCCTAAGGTGCCTACTTTGAAAGGGACTGAGGTATCATTGTCTTGTGTACAATGTTTCTTGTATCTTGTATCTTCTTCAATGAATTTCTCTATTTTTTATATTACGTGGCTGGATCCTTTCTGAACAGACTTCATACAAAGGGTTAAGAGCCATCTCTTTAATAAATTGTGGTGGGAAATCTGTCTAGCCACATGAGAATAAAATGGACTCTTGCACCATTCATAAATTAACTACAAATAAATCAAAAGACTTGAATGTAATACCTGAAACTATAAAAATCATGAAAGGAAATAGGGATAAGCTCCTTGACATTGGCTTAGGCGATATATATATTTTTTGATTTGACACCAAAAACAAAGGCAAAAAAGAAAAAAGGAAAAATAAACAGGTATGAAAATAAAACTATCCTCAGCAAAGGATATCATTAATAATAAAGACAACTTATTGAAATGGAATAGTTTATTTTTTCCTCTCTTTTTTTATTCTTGTTCAAGTACAATTGTCTCCATTTTCCTCTCACCACTTCCCCCCACCCCAGCCATCCCCACCTCCCACCCTCAAACCTATCCCCCTTTGGCTTTGTCCATGGGTCCTTTATACATGTTCCTTGATGACCCTTTCCCATCTCCCCCCTGGTTACTGTCAGTTTGTTCTTTATTTCAAGGTCTCTCATTATATTTTACATGCTTGTTTGTTTTGTTGATTGGGTTCTACTAGTGCACCCCAATATTTGTAGCAGCACAATTTACAATAGCCAAGTGTTGGAAGCAACCTAAGTGCCCATCACTAAATGAGTGGATCAAAAAACTATGGTGCATTTACATAATGAAATACTACACAGCAGAAAGAAAGAAGTAGCTCCTACCCTTCATAATCTCATGGATGGATCTGGAGAGCATTCTGCTAAGTGAAATAAGCCAGGTGGTAAAGGATGAATACCATATGATCTCACCTATAAGTGGAACCTATTCAACCAAACAAACAAGAAAGCAAAATATAATGGGAAAGAAAATAGTTTTGAACCACATATATGATGAGGGATTAATATTTAAGATATACAACAAACTAATATGCTTAATAGTAAAAATATAACCCAATTATAAAATAGTAAAGGATCTGAATTGATATTTGTCCAGGGAAGACATATACATGGCCAACGAGTACATGAAAAGTTGCTCAACTTCACTAATCATCAAAGAATTGCAAACCCAAGTCACTATAGGATATATCACCTTATCCCTATTAGGATGGCTGTTATTAAGAGGCAAAGGATAACAAATGCCAGTGAGAAAATGGTGAAAATGGAACTATTGTACACTGTTGATTGGAATATAAACTGATATACAGCCATTATGCAAAACAGTATGGAGGTTCGTCAAGAAATTAAAAATAGAACTACAATATGATCTATCAGTGGCACTTCTCCGTACTTATCAAAGGAAATGAAAACATTATCTCAAAGAGAGATTGGCACTCCCACGTTCACTGCAGCATTATTTACAAAAGCCAAGGCATGGAAACAACCTAACTGTCCGTCAGTGGTGGAGTGAACCCAGAAAATACACACAGAAATATTCAGCTCTTAAAAATAAGGAAATCTTGTCATTTGCAATAGTGCGGATGAACTTGAGGGTATTATGCTGAGTAAAATAAGCCAGACAGAGAAGACAAATACTGCATGGTGTCACATACAAGGGGGGGGACCAAAAAATACTGGAATTATCTTCTGGAGGGTGGGACACTTGTAGTACAGGTTTCCGCCACTAGGTGAGTGTTCTAGGAACCCAGCTGTGATCAGTGTACTGGCTGGCATTGTTGTGAGAGACTGGTTTTGGCTTCAGTGAATTTTTTTGAAGACTCTTTCATCGTGTTTGCTCATTTCATGATGGGTGATTTAGGAGCACACTTGCCCACACTGCACTGGGTGATCAGCAGTTTTTGACCAAAAAACAGCATGACCCGCATGCCCCACCCTCCTTATTCACTCAATCTCGCCCTGAGCAACTTTTTTTTTGTTTCCCTGGATAAAAGAAGTCCTCAAAGGGAAACACTTTGCTGATGTGGAAGAAGTGAAACAAACAAACAAAAAAAAAACAGCAGAAGCCCTAAAAGGCATCAAAATTTGAAGAGTTCATAAACTGTTTTGAGCAGTGGGAAAAATGTTTGGATAGGTATATTGCATAAAATAGAGGGCACTTTGCAGGTGACTGAAGTTTAAACATGTAAGAATAAATACACAATTTTTAATAAATAAATTCTATTTTTTGTTTGCCCTAATATATGGAGATTTTTTTATTTTTAAAATAATTGTATTTAGTTATTTTCAAGTACAGTTTTTTGTCTATTTCTCCTATCCCAGCCCCTCCCTGCCCCGTGCTCCCCACCTCCCTCCCATTTCCACCGGCCTTAGTTCTTGTCCCTGTGTCCTTTCTATTTGTTTTTCCAAATCCCTTCCCTTTTTTCCCCTTAAATTCCCTTCCTTCTCCCCTCTGGTCACTGTCCCCTTGTTCTCTATTTCAGTGTCTTTGTTTTTATTCTGCTTGTTTGTTTGTTTTGTTGTTTAGGTTCCTGTTAAAGGTGAGATCATATGGTATTTGTCTTTCAACACCTGGCCTATTTCACTCAGCATAATGTTTTCCATTTCCATTCATGTTGTTGCAAAGGGTAGTAGCTCCTTCTTTCTCTCTGCTGCATAGAATTCCATTGTGTATATGTACCACAATTTTTTGATCCATTCTTTTACTGACAGGCACTTAGGTTGCTTCCAAAACGTGAAACTTACAGAAGCTAAAAGTAGAAAGAGGGTTACTGGGGGCAGGGGAAATAAGGAGAGGTTGTAAAAGGGTGGAAATTCTCAGTTCAGACTTTCAAGATGAACGAGGTCTGAGAATGTATAACTTGGTGACCACAGTTCCTAACACTGTATTATATCACTGAAACTTGTTAAGAGAGTAGAACTTAAATATTTTCACCAAGAGAGACAATAGGTAAATATGTGAGATGATGGATGTGTTAATGATAGTGGGAAACTTTTATAATGCATACACATATTAAATTTTCATGTTGTATTTTTATTTTTAAAATACTTTTATTTATTTATTTTTAGAGAGAGAGAGAGGAAGGGAGGGAGAAAGAGAGAGAAACATCAGTGTGTGGTCGCCTCTAATGTGGCCCCCACTGGGGGACTTGGCCTGCAACCCAGGCTTGTGCCCGGACCAGGAATCAAACTGGCCACTCTCCGGTTCACAGTCCCTGCTCAATCCACTGAGCTATACCAGCCAGGGCTTCATGTTGTATTTTTAAAGTATCTTACATCTTTGTCAATTATACCACAATAAAGCTAAAAAGAAGAGGTTTCATGATGACAGCAATTTTGTTTTAGTTGTTGCTTTAGGCCTACTTGTTATAACAATGCCTGACACATGGTTGCAATTTAATAAATGTTCTTTTTCCATTTCTCCAATTGTATTTTGTCATCATCTCTCTATGTCCTCCACTTAATTTTCTCTTTCTCTGCTTACATTTCTTTCTTTGATCAACTACAGTTTTGTTTTTGAGATTTCTGCTCTGTTTACCACTTTCTGATTTGGGGTAGTTTGTTAAAATAAAATCCTTCCTGAGTTATCATTTGTTAAATGTATCCATCCATGGACATTGTCCTGAGTTTTAATTTGAATACTATGGTTACAGAAGACAGAAATTTTTTATTTTACTTTATCTAGTTAAAAATTTAAACTAAAATTTTGTTTGTAATACTAAGTATATGGTTTTTGCTTTTATGTTTTTAGAGGATACAAAGTATCTTAAGAGAAAATAGCTTTCTTCAATTAACAGAAAATACAGTTTAGCAGAAGAAATTACTGAAGAAATAAAAATATTTGTCACTAAGTGGCAGTTTTCTTACTACATGCAACATAGACTGAGAAGAGGAGAAAGCGCTATGTAGGTTCGTTTAGTTTTTCTTTACCTTTACAGCGAAGGACATACTTTTCTCCTTACTCAGTCTTTTCTTTCATACAAAAGAGAATGTTACTTGTGTTTTTTCAATTATTATTACAGAGAAGTAAAATGCATAGAAAAGAAGAAAAAATACCATAATGAACCTCATGGACTCATCACCTAATTTTAATGATTATTGCCTCAACACCCATCTTGTTTCATTCATACCGGTTAGTGTATCATTTAAAACTAATCTCAAGTATGATATGATTTCATTTGTGAATGTGTAACTGTGAATTACTAAGCAAATAAACCATTTTGAAAAATAGCAAGAATCCTATCCCATTTATATAAAGAAAACAATACTTTCTTACTATCATACAAATTTACTTAGTATTCACATTGTCCCAGTTGTCTTATTTTTATAGTACTTTTTGTACTATAATTGTACAAAATAACAATTGGTTGGATTTGCAATAGATTAATATCACCTTAACAACATTTTCATTGCTTTGTGTTAAATTTCTAAAGCTAGAAAATTAAGATATAAGAGTATAAGTTTTCCAAGAAGTCATTTTTCGCTGATATGTTGATGAGAGCCCAGAAGTTCTTACAAATCAGTCTGTGCCTCATGGTGGCCATCCTGGCTGCAGCACCTTCAGGAGTGCAGAGCCCCTGTGTGTGATAACAGTGATTCTCAGGACACAATGGTTCTTGAGCTGCCGTTTTGCCAGCATGGGCTGCTATTTCATAAGTTATTCAATTTCAGTGATAATATTTATTCGATTTCTGCTGTCATAACATTCTGTGACATTTATTTATTTATTTATGGCAAGGAAAGGAAGTGTAGCACAATGTAACAGCAATGATTGGAAATAACTCTTGAAATGTCAAGGGCTTTTTCTTTAAACAACAATTAGCAGATTAAATGCTAAGTACACTTAATCACTCTGATATTTTGCATTTGGACCATAGCCAACATCATCAGTAAATGAAGTCACTTATGGATCTCATAGCAGTCTGATCTTGAATTAAAATATTATTCACTCAGGTATATTTTAATGACTCAAAAGTAACTTCCATTATATAAGATTTGTATAACAATACTGAAAAGTGGCACAGTATATGGAGTTTGCTAAATTATAGGAAAGTATTTGAAAGTAAATTGCATGTCATTTTGGCTTTTGCCTTAACATTTTTTGATATAATTTTATTTCATGACTATCAATATTTAAGTTTCCGAATGTATATACAATGCTTTAGATAATATTAACATTAGATTAATTAAATCACTGATGAACCCAATGAGTATTTATTTAATACCTACCATATGCCAGATACTAGTGTGAGTAGCTAAAATGTAGAAACTAAACTAAACAACACAATTCCTGCCTTCATGGAGCCTCCTCTAAATACCCCTTCCAAAAGGAAACAGGAAGAAGGAAGAGTTCTCATTAACATTTCTGCAAAAAAAAAAATATGTGTATTACTAAACATCTAACATGTTCCAGGCAATGTGCTAAGCGGCAGGGGCAACAGATGAGTAACAAACATTCCTTCCCTCCAGGATGATGTGAGACGCTAATGGAACACAGTCATAAATAAGCAGCAGACTCAACAAAGTAAGGAGTCACTAGTAGAAATGTCACGTAAAAATGAGGAAATGTTGATGGATGAGAATATTTAATAGAACATGCTGAAAGAGAGGGGAATAAAACATGAGAGGCAATGGAGACAGAAATTTCCCACTCATTTTGACGGTAAATTCTTAAACAAATAGGTTAAATAAAATTGATTTAGCTTTTAGTTTGTTATAGACTGAATTGTACAACAAAGCTGTTAAGAATAATAACTTCAGATTGCTAAATGTGGGAATTGAAATGCACTTTAACAATTAGGGAAGTCAAAGTGACAAAGTCTGTTGAAATAAAAAGTTTACTAAATCAAGTTAATACAGCATTTGAACAAGTCAAAATTTGCAAGCTCTTTATGACTGGATATCTAGCCGATCCCATAACTGAAAGTTTATGAAAATTAGCAAGGTTTTTCCTGTCATAATTTTTTAATATTTAATTTTTTCCTACTTGGTATTAGATCTAGGAAAAAAGTTATTATTTGGGTAACTTTTAGATTATATTATTTTTTTCTTCACAAGAGGTCGTGTCCTTCTCATATCAGCACCTTTGCATATGCTCTTCCCTTGGCCTAGAAGGGTCCTCTCACCCCATAGCTGTACGTTTCTTCTCCTCCTTATTCCTTAGAAAGACTTCTTTGACTTTATACTAATCAGTACTCTTCCCTCCATGGAAATCATTTACTTCATCAAGTCAGTGATTAGACATGGCAAGTGCTGATTAAGTGTAAGTCTCCCACTGGACTGCCATCTCCTAAAGATAACAGCTCCGAGTTTGGTCCCCAATAGCTTTCCAGTGTTTTCGTGGTACATACAGAGTAGAAAACTCAGTAAACACTTACTGGACAAAGGAATTCAGTATTTTCCTTAGACTTGCTGTCTCTTCTGAAGAAGATTGAGCCTCCAGTCTAGGGACTATAGAACTCTGAAGGTGGTAAAAAACAAGAAACATCTTCAACAGAACCACTGTTAAATAGGATCATTGAAAACAAAAGGTCTATCTGTTCACTGTTTTCTAACTGATACCCTTCTAGAACCAGAACCCAAATTCTTTGTACACTTTGTATATAGAAAGGTAAGCCAACAAAATCTTTAAAAAATAAACAAACAAACAAAAAATAGCCAAAAAACCAAGTGTTCTACAAAATCATTAGTTAAAGTGTGATTTGGAGTGGATAGTACTGCACAATAGAAAGTCATTTAAAAATACAACAATAACAAAAAGGTCTAAAAGAGTCAAGATAAAAGAAGGTGTTACTTATTTTTGGATTCATAATAGGCCTCATACTCCCAGTGACAAGATAATTGAATTTGAAAGATTTTAGCACCAGTGAGTGGCTTAATTATTTGAGAGACTTGCTTTATGCTCAGTTATATTCTCTGCTTAGATCTGGGCTGATGTGGGAAGAATATTGAGATGCTGGTGCTGTTATTCCATGTGGGCTCTGGCAAAAAAAAAAACACTTTACTGAAGCAAAGATAAATACACAATGTACAAGCAATACCTTCCCAGTGGGTCTGCATACATTTGTGTGGATGTGTGGATTTTAACCTTTCATCATAAACCTGGTCAGTTGGTATTTCAAGAGATTAGGAGCCATAAAGTAAAAATTTTAGAAACTTTGAAGGACTAACAAAGTGAAAATGAAAATCAGAGAGGTAAAAGAGGAAGAAGAAAACTGGCCTTCTGAGAGTGTTATAGGAAAACGAAGCAACCAGACACTGAGGGATTCTGGAGTACGAGGTTTATTAACATGTACGGGCTCAGAGGAGTCAGTCTCCAAATTCTGAGCCCCAGAACAGAGTCTTGGGGTTTATATAGCCTATGGGGTCTTTCTGTCTACGTAGCAAAGCAAGATACAGAAGCAGAATGCAGTAATTAGTTCTATCTACGGGGCAGAAGCAGAGTACAAAGGCTAAATGTGAGAATTAGTTCTATCAGTGGGGGTGCTAGTCCCAGTCCTTGTGACTATCCTGCTGTTTGCTTTTCCCAGACGGCCTTATCGCTCTCCCAGGGCGCCTGGGGTTTTGGGTGAACAAAGGTTTTACAAAGCTTCCCATATCAAGAGACCTACAATTTAAACCAGATCCTGGCAGAACAAATCATCAGCAAAGCATCTTCTGCACACATATTTCACTGTCCTTTTGAGAGAAATATATTCGGCCTGTGACCCTTGCAGAATTTTGCTACTCTAGTGTGATTGTTATTTTTCTGTTTGTATAAGACTTGAAAATAAAGGCAATTTGGGAACTAAAAGTTTCAAGTAAAGATCAAAATTGTTCACATTACAACAATAAATAAGAACCCAAATAAACAAAAGATATAGGGTTTGAGAAGGTCAAAAAGATTGCAAAAGTAATCTACTTACCTGATCTATTCCCAATTCAGAAAAAGTTGAGAATTATATCTTGCAAATATCTGATAGTTAAATGTAGCCATACTCAGAAGGTATCTCTCTAGACAATTGAACAGTGTGAAGGCAAATGCTGAGATGTGGTCCTATTTGCGAGCCATTAATCCAACTTCTAACTGAAAGAGTACTTCGATATAAAAACTTAGAAGAATAAATGCAGTGAAAAATCAACAATTGCATATTTCCTCTAGAATTCAAAATTGCATTTCCCTGAGAAATACAATTTTAAGAGATATTGTTATACAAGGGCCTCTGAGCAATATGTTGCAGTAGGTGCTTGGATGGAGAACCTCAAGGACTCGAATTTCACTGACAAATAATGATACTACTAAGATGATTATAATTATGAGCAGTCCAGATAAGTCTCCCATCTCCAAGAAATAATGGAATCATTGCCTACTGTAGGGATACTGCTAACTCATCAGTCGCCTTTGTCAGAATTAGAAAACAAACAAATAAAACCCACAAATTTTCCTTCCCAGGAGCAGGCTCAGCTCGGAACCAGGGGCTGGGTTCTGCAACACTCCCCCCATCTGGCCAGCACCCTTCTGCAGGACAGAGACATACAGTCCGACTCCTGACCACGGCGAAATATATATTCTACCAAGACTAAATCTTGAAAAAATAGAGACCCTGAAAGATCAGTTACTAGTAAGGATGTTGAATCAGTAGTCAAAACCTGCCACAAAGAAAGGCGCAGTCCTAAATGGCTTCATTGGAGAATTCTACCAATATTTAAAGAAGAACTAATACTAATTCTTCTCAAGCTCTTTCAAGAAACAGAAGAAGAGGGAACTCTTCCAAACTTTTTTTTAAAAGACCAGAATTACCCTGGGACCAAAAGCAGAGAGGCGCACTATAAGAAAAGAAAATTACATGTCACTATCTCTGATAAACATTGGTGCAAAAACCCTCAACTAAACATTAGAAAACAGATCACAACAATACATAATGTGGATTATACAACATGGTGAAGTGGGATATATTCCGGGGATGCGAGGATGATTTAGCATCTGCATATCAGTGTGGCACACAGCATTAACAAAATAAAAAATAAGAACCATATGACCATTTGATTAGACACATAAAACACATTTGACAATATTCAACATCCTGTCATGAAAAAACTCCCAACAGTCTGGGTATAATGGAATATAGGGGAAAAATAGCAGTCTTTAGTAAATGATGCTGGGGAACTGGGTATCCACAAGTAAAAAAAAAGAAAGAAAGAAATTCAACCCCTATTTTACAACTGACGCAAAAAAGAAGTCAAATGGATGAAAGTCTTAAAACTTAAGACCTAGAACTGTAAACTCCTGAGAGATCTGATGGCTGTGACATTAAAAGCACAGGCGATAAAAAGAAATATAAACAAATGGGACAACATGAAACTGAAATGCTGAACAGCAAAGGAAATCATTAGTACAGTGAAAAGTCGTCCTACAGATTAGGACAAATATCTGCTAACCACATATTTTAAAAGGGGTTAATATCTGATATATAAGGAATTTGTACAACTTAATAATTCAAAAAAGAACCTGGTAGCCTGAAATAGGCTAAGGGCATAAATAGATATATGACCAAAAAAGACATACAAGTGGCTAACACGCTTTTTTTTTTTATTAAAAAAGCTCAGTATTACTAATGATCAGGAAAATGCAAATAAAGACCACAATGAGATACTACATTGCAACTGCCAGTCTGGGTATTATTTAAAAAATACAAAAGAAAAAATGTTGAGAGAATGTGAAGAAAGTGGAACTGTTTCACGCTATTGGTAAAAATATAAAACAGTATAACCGCCGTGTAAAACAGTATAGAGGTTCCTCAAAAAATTAAAAATAGAAATACAAATAAAAATACAAATGATTCATCAATCTCACTTCTGGATATTTATCCAAAAGCATTGAAATTTTGTTCTCTAGAGAAATCTGCAGTCCCATGTCCATTGCAGCATTATTCACAATATCTAATATGTAAAAACAACTGAAATATCCATCGAAGAATGAATGCATTGAAAAGCTGGTACATAGATGCAGTGGATTACTATTTAGCACTTTGGAGAAAAAGGAAATCTGCAAAATACAACCACCTGGTCCAGACTGGATGACATCATGCTGAGAAAATTAGCCAATAACAGAAAGACAAACACTACATGGTTCTACTGTATTAGCTCTGTAAAATAGTCAAATTAATCTGGTTTGCTTATTCAAAATGGACTCGTGTGACATTTTATAACTTTAGATTTGATTTTAATTCCACAAAATACTAGACTTAGGAGGTACTTCAGAGTTTTTCTAGCCTAGTGAATCACCCAAAAGAGAAACCTCATGCACAGTATGCCTGGAGGCTAGGCATAAATGTGCATAATGAAAGGAGAAAAGAAAAAAAATATATGTATAACAATAAAAATAAAACCTCAAAGTGGCATATTTCATTTTGGAATAGTTCTAATCATAAACTGAGGCTAAATAGGATTTTTGAAATTTCTACCCAATGACAGTTTCTGGAAACACATGGGGTTAATCTAGTACATTTGGTTTTAGCTATATAACTGAACTTTGTTAAGTTTTGCTGTTACAAAATTTTTAGTATTTTTGATCTGAGGACACCTTTGTGTAAGTTCTATACTTATATACAAATACTTTTTAAAAATGTAACTATATAGGCTTAAAATGAGCAGTTTCTAAATGTGTTTTACCCAATATCTCCATCAGTAAATCTTTTTGAATACAACTGAACAATTTATAAAACATTATATTTAAGGATTTAGATAGTTGTGTTTGTTTAATCTTTCATTGCTGTTACATTGTTTCTACCCACTTGGGGTTGTAACTGGTTCTGCTTCTTAGAATCTGAAAGGACTATAGGTGAAAACTTAATGATTATTAACAATGAGACTTATGATGGCTAAACAAGCAAGTAAGTATCTGCTCCTACATTAGTGTAGATTATTAAGAAACCTAGAAAACGGATACTATAGTCTGAGATTATTTACTATTCAAATAGTATCCATTAGATACTCTAATAAATATGTTTTTGATATTTTTCAGTTTTGCTAGAAGATACTTTCCACACTCCTAAAAGTTTTATAGCCTTCATGTTTGGAGAAAATACTTCAAAATTTTAAAATTGATGGCTCCCAATTATGACAATGAGTAATATAGTTATGGTTTCATATAAAAATCTCCATTGCTTATAGTGCCAAACACATTGTTTTACTGATAGGGAATTACAAATATTTTGTTGATTTCTTATGTTGTGCTGCCTTTGAATAACAGACAATGGGAGGGAGACCAAACAACCGACAGACCTACCATTAGTACTAAAGTATTTTCATGTACTTTTCTGATCAAAGATCCAAGAGTTGAGTGTGCTACTGTGTTTGAAGTTCAAGACAGAAACATAATATATGAATTGCATATTTAGAATCACAGAATATCAGGCATGGACTTGAACATAGAAATCTCATAGGTTAAACATATAGATAAAGAAAGTAGAATCTAGCAAAAGGGGCAGGTGGCCTTAGCTCATAGTCATATTCTGGCAGAGGGAGGAGTAGACTCAAGGCCCTTTGACGTCCAGGTCAGTACCCTCTCTGAACACCACCACCCTCAGAGGCTCCACGACCGCCTTCAGATTCTAATGATTCACTAAAAGGACCTTTACAACTCATGCAAACATAGTTAACAGTGTATTACAGTGAAAGGGTATAGATTCAATTCAGCAAGAACAGTGGGAAATAGGGCACAGTCCAGGAGAGACCGGCAGGAGTTTTCAGTTGTCCTCTCCTGCATAAGTCACATGGACAGTGCTCATTCTCTCAGCAAGGACATGCAACAACCTGCATGAGCACTGCCAAAGAGGGATGCTCATGGGGCTGTGGCACAGACAGATTTGCACGGGGCGCGGCAGGCGAGTCATGGTTTTGATGATATGCTTTAGCAGACCTCTAATTTTCCTGAGATTCTCATCTGGCCAACTATCTAAAAGACATACAGAGAACATTTTGATGGGAGGGGGGTCAGAGAAATGGGCAAAAATGTGACGGTATTATTGGTAGGTACAGATGAGCCGGAAATCCTACGAATATAGCATAACCCTAATATAGCCATGAGGATGTAAAGTACAGTATAGGAAATAGAATAGCCAAAGAACATATACGTTTGACCCATGGGCAATGGTGGGGGGATTGCCTGAGAGAGTGGGTGGGGGCTGGGTGGAGGGGGACAAAGGGGGAAAAACTGGGACAACTATAATAGCATGATCAATAGAATCTAATTAAAAAATAAAAAGGATATGAGGCAATTACAGGAAGATATGGGCTTCCACTGCCAAGAATTTTGATCCTTAGAGACCCGACTCGATAATAATTACTTGGATTTACTTGCTCTGGTGTCCAGGGCATCCTGGAATCAGGTTGGAAGAGACAGAACTGTCAAACCAATGGCAGGTTAGAAGTAGGGCTCAGGAAGCTCATCAGCCACAGTTTTAACACTAAAAATGCAGAAACAGAGTCGCTGGAATCTCACCAAGAACAATGTACTTCCTTTAAATTGTGCCTTTAAAATTTATATATTCCAATCCTCATTTCTTAGATTACCAGTAATCTAATAAATTTAATAGGTAGCTCTCCAGAGATAAGAAAGCCCTGATGTGAGATTATTATTGACTTCCGTGGTGTAAATATTTTCACCATAGCTGATTTCAAGCAACTAATGGAAGGTTACTGAACATGGAGTTGAAACGAGATGTGCATAATAGTCTCTTGCAAACCCAAATGAACCTCCTGCATCTCACCACTGGATATTAAGTTAGGCATAAACATCTGTAAGGTTCCAGTGTTTAACTATCTGATATAAGCATTCCCTATAGCAAGTCTAGTTACTTCTTGACCTGTATTTATAAGTATGCTCAACTGTTACTAAAGTCATTATATTTTGGACTCTTATTCTTATTCAGACCAAAAAAAATGTGCTTTAGCTCAGACATATTACAATGACTCTTCCTTTAAATGTGTATTTTCTTATTAATGCTGTGTTTTAAGAAGACACCTAGATTTAAAAGATTATAAAACAAAATTCAAGTTCAAGTTTGATCTTAGGGGTTTGGGTTATTCATGGGACATCATGTCTAAAAGCAGTTAGAATAAATGCATGAGATACAGAAAAATGTTTGCTGCCAAAGTCAAGAGAGCAACAGAAATACAATGTTAGAGTAGTATGATTCAGAAAACATTCACATTACCAAATTACTTAAGTAAATGCTGCTAGTCTCCCCCAAAATTCTTCTGTCTAGTGTAGAAATTTAACTGCCTAGAAAAAAAAAAGGTAATTCAACATAAAAGGACACATATAAAACCTAGAAAACTTTTTTTAAAAAAGCTATTTGGGACTAAGGGCAAGACTTTGATTCTCTTTCTCTTTGCTAATGTCTCCAATGAGCTTCCAATTCCTTCAGAAGGCAAGATTGGTGATTAAAAAAAAATCTTCACATAATTGCAAGCAATCAGTTTTGCATCTACTAAAAAGCTTAATACATCAGTAAATACTCACTTTTCCCCATTTAATTCCTTCATCTGTTGGATACCAATAAATAGATTCTCCAACACACTATTGATATTTAATAGCTCATAAGTATTAGCATTTCTGTAGTTAAGAATAATAGTGGATAAATGAGATGGAAACTTAGTAGTTTGTGTTATGTGATTTAGATTTTATTCACATTGTATTCGGTGAAAATATTCTTTTTTTAAATAAGGGTTAATTTTATTCATTTTTATTTTTTACTAATTTGTATTGTATTTTGTCCATTATCATTTGTCCCCATACAACCTCCCAAACAATGCACTTTAAAGCACTTCCCCCTCCAAAAACGTGCCCACCCACCAATGCCTAGACTATAGTGGCTCTTCCCAGCATTAATCACTCTAGGCCAGCCACTGGCCCAGTCAGCTACCTATTACATTAAGAGTAAAAAGACAGTTTCATTTCACTTTTCTTAATAAAACACTTAGGAAATTTTTAATATAAATGTCATTGTTATCTACATATTCAATTTAAAATAAGACATATCTTAATTATGAAGATTCCACAATGTATGAAGCAATAAAAGTTCATCTATATCTTTTTCACACACAAGGAAAGAGCTATCTACTATGATTCTCTTTTGTGTGATTACATACAGAGATATCATCAATTATTTCCTAATGAAACATTTTTCTAAACATCAGAAAATAAAGCACATAAGATATTATTTGTGTCCATTCTATGTTCTCTTCTAGAAGCTTTATCCAGATTTAAGACGATGATACAAACTGGACATATCAGTTTTAACATGTAAAATAAAGTAGGAACCGTATACACAGCAAATAAATGTTACTACCTAATTCTCAAAGGAAATGAATGAAATAAACATTGTTAATATTTGTTTTCAACAAAGAATCCCAGGGGGCTCATGTGATATAGTATAATTTTAATATACTCTATATACTTAGATCAAGTCAACATAAAATTACTTGATTTAATAATGTACAATCTAATTTTGAACAAATAAAAGAGTCTAAAAGTAATAAAGTATATAATTTCTGCCAATAAAAACATGCATGAAAAATGCCTTCTTAATCAATATTAAGTAGTAGGGCATTTGAGTTCAGTATTAGTACAAAGTAGTTCTGTTAGGGAAAGTCTGTATCACTCAAGCCTTTCAATGTGACTTGCTGCTGAAAAATTCAAATATATTATACATGTTTGTATTTATCTCAAAAATAAAAAAATAAGGGTCAAGTAATAATGAACTTTGAGTGAATTAAGTTCAGTGCAGCTTACATTTTCTTTTCTTTTTTTTTTATTGTTGTTCAAGTACAATTGTCTCCATTATTTTCTTACAACTGTCACCCGTACCACCTACCCCTACTTCCCACCCTCAACTCTTGGCTTTGTCCATGGATCCTTTATACATGTTCTTTGATAATCCTTCCCCATTCTTTCCCCTGTTATCCCCATCCCCCTCCCCTCTGGTTACTGTCATTTTGTTCTTTATTTCCATGTCTCTGGTTCTATTTTGCTTGCTTGTTTCTTTTGTTGATCAGATTCCACTTATAGGTGAGATCATATGGTATTTGTCTTGTACCGTCTGGCTTATTTCACTTGGCATGATGATACTCTCTATTTCCATTCATGCTGTTGGAAAGAGTAGGAGTTCCTTCTTTCTTTCTGCTGAGTAGTATTCCATTGTGTAGCTCACATTTTCAATAAGGAGTATTATGATAGCTGGAAAAAAGCAGCTGATCCAAAGCAAATATGTTATGGCTACTGCAAGTTTCTGAAGATGCGAAATTCTGTGTCATCTGATTATTTCACAAAAGACAGAAAAGATGGCAGCTACTCTTCTTAGAGAATGTTTACTGTAGTTCAGGAAATATGCTAAGAGCTTTAAACATATTATGTCAGCTAATAGCCACGTAGATAATAGGATCCATTAGGGCAGGTATTTGATGCTCTATTGTTTGCTAGGATATCTCTAGAACCCAGAAGAGTGTATTGAATATAAAAGGATCCTAATAAATATTTCTAAATAAGCAAGTGAAAGAATCCATATACAAAACTACCAAACAGATAAATACTTATACTACTAGTATAAGTGTCATTTATAGATATGGACACAGAAAAGACAAGCCAACTTGTCTCTTCTCACGATGCTAGTGAATATAACAATGACATTCAAACTCAGGGCCGAGTCCCCTCAAAGCTAACCACTAGGCAATACACATATCTACATAGCCTAGCCGGGGTGCCTAACCTGCAGCCCACAGGCTGCATGCAGCCCAGGATGGCTACAAACGCGGCTCAACACAAAATTGTTAATTTACCTAAACCCTTTTTTTGCTCATCAGTTTTCATTAGTGTTTGTGTATTTAATGTGTGGCCAATGCTTCTTCTTCCAGGGTGGCCCAGAGATCCAAAAACTGGGACATCCCTGACACTATATCATAGTATATTCTACTGTGCTTTGTATTTCAGTACAGTAGTATATGGAAGGCTGATTTTATATTCAGACCAGACATTTGATTTTTTTTCCACAGGATTTTCTATTTGAGGAAAAATCAGAAAACTTTCAAATTCCTTCTTTAAAGTTCATAGTATCTGTTTAACACCTTATTAAATGAGAAGATAAATGACACAATCTGGAGTTCCTGTATTTTCTTGCACTTCCTTTTGGTGTAAGCTACACTGTGAATAAATGTCCCTGCTTCAAGTGCTTTATAGTACTTGGATTTCCTCATGTAACCAGCCCCTCAGGCCCCTGGAAGCATTCCCATGTATAGCTAATCCCCTGAAACCACTATGTTTCTGTTCTCTTCTCCTTTCATCACAGAAGGGACTTTTTAATCACTTTGACGTTGCCACTAGCTAACGTACTGCACTTCTTGGACTTCCTTCTAAGTGGGTCACATGACTAAGTCTGATCAGTGAGATATATGAAGTCTGTCCAGAAGGTAACCAGCCACACAATATGAAAAATGGAGACATTTATTGAAGAATATTGAAGATGAAAGAAACATTGTACATAGGACAGTGACACCTCAGTCTCCTTCAAAGTAGACACCTTGGGATCTCACACAGTTCTCCCAATTGCCATCAGCTACCCCATTGAATTTTTCTGAATCTTATAGAAGGTCTGAAATCTCTTCCCTCTCAAAGGTGATTTTAGTTTTGGGAAATCCAGAAGTCACAGAGCACCAAATCTGGGCTATAGAGGGGCTGAGTCACCTGGGTGATTGGATGTTTTGTCAAAAATCTCTGTACGAGATGTGATACATAAGTGGGCACCTTGTTGTGATGAAGCTGCCAATCACCAGTCACCCATAGCTTCAGCCTTCTGAATCAAATAGTTTCCATGGAGGAATGTTCAGGTTTAACATACAGTTTTATGCAGATTCATTGCTTTATTTGCTCAGTCATTTTGAATGTGATGGCCACACAGTACATGTGGTTACTACCAGCCCCGATGACTAGTACAGTGAAGTCGTCACTGTTCACACGTGCACATTCCAGTCCACTGTCCTTGGCTGCCAGGTTACATTGATATTGTGCAAACTGTTCTGATTATATTAATAATGACTAGACTTTTTCTGGACAGATCTAGTATGCAGAGGAATTAGAAGTTTCCTTAAAAGGGAAGGGACACACACTCTCCTTTTCATTTCTCTTGAACTGAGCAGAACAAAAACATAAAGTTTAGAATTTAAGCAACCATCTTAATCCATTAAATGAGAACCACATATCAAGGAAAGCAGAGCAGAAAAAAAAGTTGCCTGGATCTCTGTAAAATGTGGACCTTTAACTCTTCCATCGACCTAGTTTATGCCCTTTTTGTGATATATTATCAGTTACTCTTACCATCCTAGTAATAAACTGTGGAATAGGTACAGTTGCCTTAAACAATCTTAACTAAGTTTTTAAAACATGGTGGAATAATCATGCATGAAGTAATTCATATATATTATCAAACTATCTGTACCCGTAAATACATAATTGTGAGTATATTCGTTGTCTCCAGGAAATAACGAGTTCACCTGGGGCATGGAATATGTTGTATTTTCTCTATTACTGAGGACAAAATAAATTGAACTAGACAATGAGAAACAACAGAAAGAAGGCTAACAAAATGCCCTCAAAAGTAGAAAAACAGGGGCTATAAGCCATGTGACTCAGGAAGCAAATGTCAGTCTCAGTTCGAAGGATAGAGGCACAACTTCCAAAGCAGCAGCTGTTGCCTACAAATGTCTCTTGTATCCTTCCCAGTCCCTGAGAGCTGACCTTTTTTTTAAATTAAAGTATTTTATAAAATAAGTTATCTTTGGTTTTTAAAAAATGTATGGAGAGAGATAGGGAAGTAGGATGAGATCAAGGACCATTGGTCAGGCCAAGTGTTGCAAAGACATGAAATGAATGCTGTTTGTAGACACTGATTAGATTTCAAGAAAGAAACTATCACTGAAGAGGTGACTTAAACCCAGCAGATAGCTGGTAAATGTTTAACAGTCAAGTTTCTGGAAACAAAGAAAAACCAAAGAAAGACAACACTTCCCCCACCAAAAAGGAAAAAAAAGAAAGCCCTGCTTGGTGGTATTTGCCAGATTCTGTGGTAAAAATACTGCCTCCATGAAAAATTTCAAGCTACATACTATTTTCCCACTGGATCATAAAATTCCTGAAAATGTAACAACCCCTTGTCAGCAGGAAGAGGCAGCTAGAGCACATCTTTCTTTCTGCAATAAGGACTGCAGCTTGTACTTATAAATTTTTGTCATAAAAATTGCTGTTAAAGCCTTTAATTTAATTTCTAAAATATTTCTTAAAATGGTATTAGCTTTCCTGAGCTCCTTAAGTATCTAAAAATGGTCCTCATGTATACCGAGTCATCGACATCTAGATAACTATGTTTTGTTTTCAGTTGGAAAATAGACACAAACCCACATTTGACCAATGCATCCAGTGAGGCTACAGCAAGGCCAAGGAATGAACATGGGTCTGTATGTGGTGATCCCTCAGTACCCCAGAGACAGAAGCCTTGAGTGTTCCTGAGCCAACCAAAGTTCCATTTCAGCAGTAAGAGTGCACTGAAACCATCCCCGGTGTGTGCTTGTTTCATACACAAATAGCTGCCCTCCTCCTGTAGGTAACACATGTCAATCAAAACTCTGTGTCACACCCTGGCAACTATAGTTTAACAACCTAATGCAAATGATCCAGAAACTATTTTTCCAAGGAAACTAATAAAGAAAGGTAATCGCCCAAAAAGAGAGTGCTAAGTGTAGCAAACAACTATAAGGAGTGTCTATTGTTTTAAACACCCAGTTGAAGGGTATCTTATTCACCATAAATACACCTATGCTACAAAAATAATCACAACAAAATAAATACACTAGATGAGAGTATAATACTTTACAGTATACAAGATATGGGCACAACCATTTTCTCGTTTTGCTTTGAATAGGGAAGAAGTGACATCTCTAAGTAAAGAGTATTATAATATATACTTAAGTTGTAATTTATGTGATGGTCCCAAACTAAAATGTTTCAGGAGGGAAAGTCCTAGAAGTAATAAACTTCAAGTGATTTTTAAGGTGGAAAGCACTGGACAGAGTTTAAATCCAAAATAAACCTACTTCTTAAAAATTATTCTATGCAGAAAACTAATCATGAAGTGTTTAGTTTTCTCACTCAGAAAGGATTGAGGGAAGAAAAAAAAAGCAAGGAAGGGAAGAAAGTGTCTCTCTAGCCAATAGAAAAGATGCAACAAAGGAAGAAAGCCAGTGATACAATTCAATCTAGATTTGAAGACTTAAAATCAGGGCAGCCAAGGGTGTGAACCCCATTGGCTGTCCTGGTTCAACAGCTAGAAAAAATAAGATGCCCCAGCTCAATTAATGCGGGAGGAAAAAAAAAGGGCAAATTTCTCCCCCTTCTAACTTTTGCTGTATTCAGGCCCTCAATGGATTGGATAAGGTCTGCCATCACTGAGGAAAGAATTCTGCTTTACTCGGTGCACTGATTCAAATGCTATTCTTATTTGTGGGCACACTCACAGACATACCCAGAAATAATGTTTATTTTGGACAAAAAAGGAGACAGAACTGGGAGCACCCAGGGGCCAACCAAATTGAGACATAAAATTATCACACAATAAATGACAACTTCTGAACCAATGTGTAAATTAGTCTACCCCCTTTATTAAAATGCAGACAACACATTTGTTCCATTATATTTCAAGGAGCCAGTATTCTTAAAATTCAATGCCTTGAATATCTCAGGCAAATCATGATTTCTGGGATGACCCATACTGACTGGGACAGTGCTTAATTACCATATACGTCTGCATACAATTCAGAAATCCCCTGAAAGCATCCATCTTCATAAATGAAACTCCAATTTCTTTCAAGTTTGCATTTTGTTTTGCTCTTTTTCCAAACCTCTCAATCTTCTAGGACGATAGCACTCACTAGACATTTGTTTGACCAACTGAATGTAATTAGCACACAAAATTTATCTGAATGCATCCTATCATGACTTTTTATTCATGCTGTGTGTGGGGGGAAGTAAATTACTTAGGCTCTTTATGATGGCCTTAATTTGTGTTGCTTCTTGACCTGCCAGATTTGGATATTTGTCAGTTCATAGGTGGATGCATATTAACATTTTAGTTTCTCTTCTCCAAAAGCTTGGCTGGAATTTTAGCATCTTATCCTAAATTGTGTTCCCAGAAACCTTAAGAATGGATAGTAATCAAGATATTCTAGTTTAATTATAGAATTTGAGATACTCTGTGTCACAGAACTTCATGGGTGACACCTTCCATCTGTGCATCAGGGTGTGTTGGGGTTGATCAGGCATTGTTCTTTGTACCATTGAATTGCTCTCCCTTCAGAAGCTTCTTTGTTTGAAATTCACTTATTTAATAACTGTCAGAAAGTGTCTTCCATGAAATTTGGAAAATTAACTATAGACTCAAGGATTTTTTATATTAGCAAAGATGACTTTTTACTAAACAGTAGGAAAGCACTATACATACTTGATGGCAATGAAGGTCCATAGTTTATATAGCTCCATGGACCTTGGCTAGTCCAATGGCTTTATTTCCCTTTACTCTGGACCATACATTTTTATTATCAGTTTCATATTTACCCACAACTCAACTTTTTTTAAAGGATTAGAGCAGATTTCTGGGAAATAAATGGGCAGCACAGCAGCTATTAATAAAAGATCTGTTCATAATTAAACATTTATTTGCTTCAAAGTATTTATATTACAATTGTTAAAGGCTTTAAAAAATATAAAGCATTTATTTCTCTCATGAAATGATAATTTGGGGAAATACCAATCCCAGTTATCTGACAATTTCAAATGTCTCTAGAGTTTTCTTAAAGGAACATAAAATTCCGACCGAAAGAAATCAATAGCATTCTTTTGGGAAAATAAAACTGTGAGTACCCTTTATTAGAAGGTACCCATGTGAAGGATTCTCTAACAGTATCCATTATTTTCCTCTGGAATATGCATGGAAAAACATCAAAGCCATTCTAGGCATTTTTTAATTTTTAGTTTTCAGGAATATGGCCATAAAAATGAAAATGTTTTCCTTTACATGTATGAAATATGTATGCATGCTGTACTGGCAGCACAATCTGTGACCAACAGTACAAATATTAAAGAGTATAAGGTTTGGCATAAAAATATACCAAGGACTTTGATGTAGATCATTAATGAGAGGTTTCTCCTTTAATCGGTCAAAGATAACTTCTCTTTAAAATATTTGGTTGTATTACCTGTTTAGTTGTCTCAATTTTGAAGCTATGAAGCTATGCGGATAAGTGCAAACCATCTAAGTGTTCAGTGTGCCTTGTGCTGTAATCATTGCCTCAGTCTTTGATATGTTTGGCTTCCACAATGCCATGTTAAATGGCAGATAATGTCAAAGCATATATCACGAAGCATAAAAAAGGAAAGTGCGGTCTCCAAGCTAAAAGGGCAGTCTCCTCACTTAGAAGGCATTGCAAATCAATCAATGGCTATGAAATAGGGAGTGAAGGGACCCCTGCAATCTGACCATGCCTTTTGAAGGTGGCAAGGATGCATGAGGAAAAAAATCTTATTAACTTGTTAGGAATATGAGTCCTGGAGTCTGACTTTCAATGTTTTATGGTTAATTTTTTTCTACTTGCAGCTAGAAGAAAATGCCCTGTAAACCAAGGAGTGAGGGAGAAATGATGATTCCAGCTTCTTAGAACTGTTAGTCTTGAAATGCTTCCCTCTGCTGCTCCAAAAAGATCTAAAAATGCAGCCAAATGTTAGAAATTCCAGATATTAGTCTTTGATTCTGTGTAAGAGTTTTCATAGCTTGAATGAAAGGAATCTTATTTGCAAGCCAAATACCATATTTCAGAATATCAAATGGCCTAAGCCCACTTTCCACCTTTTTATGGATATATAAAATATCTTTATGGGATTCCTACCAGTTAATTCAAGAAAAGAGCTCACCATACAAACAAAGATTTAAATATTTTACTTTCATTATAACATATATGTAGGTCTGACAGAAAATTTTGCAAAAGTGTTGCTGGTGTCTACCAAACAGTGGATATGCATAAAAAGCAAAGTTTTGCAGGGGCCCCCAAGAGATTGAGTTTTAACTAAAATAAACCTGTAAATTTTTGTCTTTTCCTATAAGAAAGATAATGAAATAATGGAGGTTGAACAGAAAACTATAGAACAGAAAACTATAGAATGGAAATCTATGAAATATGCATTTTATATATTTGCATATACACAAATTAGCCTTTTATAATCTTTTGGAATTTTAGGTTTAAAAAATTTTTTATTGTGAAATCTTATTTATTGGTTATTTTCTCTCACCACTATGTAAGAAGATATTTAGGTTGTCTTGTGAGCTGCTTCTACTTTACTTAATTGTGCAATTTTGGACCCCCCCCCCCAGATGCATGGCTTGCTAAGAGGAATGCAGGTGGAACTCAGTCTTCAGCTGCCCCTTGGGCAGGTCCCTTCACACGTCACACAAACCACACAACTGGTACGGCAACTTTGCTGCCAGTGACAGGGGAGCAAGGGATTTTTTGACAAAAATCAAAAGAGAAAATAATTTAAGAGAAGAATTGGAGCATGGGACAACAAGATGCGCTTCACACATTCCTGTGGCTTCATCTATTTGGACAGGCTGGATCTGAGTCCTTGGAGGAAGAAAGGCAGCGATAAACAGACATGGTACAGTCTAACACGCAGCAATGGAGATGCAGTAAGACTGCCAGCCCTCAGGCTCTCAGGGCATGTGGCAGTCCTTCTTCCTTCAGGTCCCTTTTAGAGTTTTAGACTTTGATGAAAGAATCCTGGTCAGTATGATGGGAGGTGTACAGAAAATGCTATCTCAAGGTTTTCTAGAATAAACATTTAATTACTCTCTATTTAGATTTAAAATCCCAACTATAGGTGAGAAATGTGTAGCTTCTGATACTTTTGAGATAATTGTCTCTCTGAAAACTTTAGAATGCATTTTTATGAAGTGTATTCCACAGGAAATATTTTGTCAACCACCGGCAGAGACTTTCACATAGTCACATCATTTTCTCTCTCACAGAAGAAACTGAGGCAAAGAAAGTTAAGTAACTTACCCAAGATCACATGCACAGAAATGATGAAGCACAGATTTTAATCAGGGAATCAGTATCTACCACGTTTGAGTGATATCACTGAGCCTCATCTCCCCAAATTCCTGCTCCAGGAAAGATATGTGTCCCTAGGCAGCTCATATGGCACTGGGAGTCCGAGATCCAGCACAGATATTGCAAGAGACGAAAGAGACTTTTAAACCTGCAATAACCACATGGAGTCAAACACCAAAGTTTGTGTGGACCCCCCCATCTCTAATCTGTGTATCTACATGCACACAGGGATACACACATACAGAGTGAGCCTATAAGATTGCCTGCAAGGAAAAGGAGTACATCGAATAGCCCAGAAAATATTATAGACCTCTGCTTGATATAAAATTATAGTATATTTAGGAAATGCCAAGCATTTTATGCATTTCTCAAAAAAAAACAAACCCTGAAAGGTTTATTTGATTTATCAAATGGAGACTTGACTCTCTAGCCTAGATGATGAGGCCTTTCTCTATAGGTCAGAAGTCCGATAATGCATACGGAGTTTCAAACTCCTTGGAAAGCAATGTAACTTGCAGGTTTTCTCACAAAGCTGTGCCAGCATGAAGCTGCTTACTTTCAACTCAGGCTAGAAAACAAATGAAGCACTTGCTGTTTTAGTCTTGTTGCCTGTTCCTCAGAAATTCAGTCGTGAATTACTGAGTATCTAACAAGGTTTAGGGAAGTAGATATTTGTTAGTGTTGGGAACTGCTCTGTCTGGTTTCAGGAGTTATAACTGCCCCTGATGGATAAGGCTGAGTGAGCAACCTCTGGACTGTGAGCCACTAAGGAGACAAAGCTTGTCTCTGGCAGCAGCGCTGCTTCTGCTTCATCCATCTCTGCCCCCAACGCTTGGTTGGTTAGTCAATGATGGGTAAGATCCCTCAAAGGGGGGGCAACCTAAGGCAGACACAATCGCTTGGGAGACCCTCAAGGAAGGGATCGGGAGGTGCTGCAGGAAAGAGGAGGTGATGAACCCTCACCCCCTGGCTATTTTGACATACCCTGAGTCCCCATTTCTGTCTGGGAGAAGCACTTCCTGGGTCTAATCCACTTAAGCCTGAAACCCTATGACTGAGAAGGCAGTGCAGCCCTTTGCCGGCTAGAGCAGGATCCAGGTGATCAGATCTAAGAAAGAATATGTAAAATCCTGTGAAACCTGCTTTATTTAGAATGCTCTCATTTAAATGATAAGGGTCCAAGCAAGAAGTTTGTTCCTTAAAGTTTTATGGCTCTTTAGCTATCTGACCCTGACTGAGAATAAGCCCTCATAGTTCTTTGAATGCTATCTATTGTTTAATTCTTACCTGTATTCTTGTGCAAAATGAACCCAATAAAAGCCCTTGAGGAAGGGGCTCTTGGTCCTTCTCCTGTGAGAGACTGACCACCTTTCCTCCCCAAGCAGATCATGGCTTGGCAGTGTTATTTTCAACCGTGGTGGATGGGGGGGACTTGCGGGCAAAGTTTCCCCCACACATTACCATTGAATTGCCTGCTATTGGTTTTCCCCTATAGGAAGTAGAAAACAGGCTTGTTTTCTTTCTTTATGGGTACCACGGTCTCCTTAATCACTGTGTGATATAACTCAACAACCTCATGCTTATTGTTTTTATTATCACCAAATAAATGAACTCTAGTGCAGCATATTAATGCAATCACCAGACTCATCAGTAGCTAAAGAATGCCGTAGCCAGTGCATTTAGTGATTCAATTATACAACAGATCTATAAAAGATTAAGTAAATATAAAAATATTTTAAAGCTATTATTTAATTCTCCTTCCAGAATTTCCAACCTATTTCTAGTTTTTCAGATACCCTACTTAAAAATCATACATGAAAAAAAGAAAACACAAGTTTTAAAGGAAGAGAAGCTCTGGATGGAACCTGATTAAACCCAGTTCACTATGTAAGGTGAAGCATACTGACTATAAGAATATATGTTGTTCTCATAATTTTATGATCAAAATCATACAAGTGTGCTACTATTTGGTTTATCTTGATTTCTTCCCTCATTGTATACCCTTCTCTAATTTTTACTCTATTTTATTCTTTTCTCACCTATACCCCATTCTATACCTCACATCAAATACCCTGCAGTTATCAGCTTAAACATAGCTGACAGTTTTCTCAGAAATTCTGTACTTGATGACTGAAAATTTGTGTTTCCTCTCTTGTTAAGTACTAGATCCACATTTTAAAAAATCTACTTGAATGGTATGCTAAAAATTGATAGGTAAATTAATTATTTTAATAAAATAACTGAATAGGTCTCAAATTAAGATGTATTTGACATTTTTTGGTTACAATTTTGTACGCCCAATGATTAAATCTAGACTCTAGACAAAAGAATGGCAACTTTCAGCCTTAGCTGGTTTGACTCAGTGGATTCAGTGCTCACCTATGAATTAAAGAGTCACTAGTTTGATTTAGAGTCTAGGGCTCCTACCTGGGTTGCAGGTCAGGTCTGCAGAAGGGGGCTCTCAGGAGACAACCACACACTGATGTTTCTCTCCTTCTGTTTCTCCCTCCTTTACCATCTCTAAAAATAAATAAACAAAATCTTTTTAAAAAGTAAAAAATAAAAAGAATGGCAAATTTCATGACTTTCATGACTTCGTGAAGTGAATTAAGGAAAGTATCTATGATGCTCTGGCACAATTAAAATTTTAGATAAAAGGTAATATCCAGCCCTGGCTGGTGTAGCTCAGTGGATTGAGCGGGGGCCTGTGAAGCAAAGGATCACCAGTTCGATTCCCAGTCAGGGCACATGCCTGGGTTGTGGGCCAGGTCCCCAGTGGGGGACACATGAGAGGCAACCACACATTGATGTTTCTCTCCCATTCTTTCTCTTTCCCTTCCCTTAGTAAATAAATAAATAAATATTTTTAAAAGGTAATATCCAGTAGAAAGAGAAAAAGACTAAGAATTAGAAATCTTGGATCTACATACCTATTATCAAACAGTTGGTGACTTTGGGCAAGATATTTAAGTACTCACAGAGGTCATATTTCTTATCTACAAGGTTAACAGTTAGGCAACACATCCACTATGTACCTTCCAATCCAAAGTTTATTGATTTGTGAATTGTATGACAAATATTTCCAAATCTTTGTTTCACTTAGGGACATGGAAATTTAGTTTACAATTTATTATTTTTTATTTTTCAATTATATTTTATTGACTATGCTATTACAGTTGTCCCATTTTTTTCTCCTCTTTCTCCCTCTCTCCCTGCATCACCCCACCCTCAAGTATTTCCCCCCTCGCCTTAGTTTATACCTTAGTTTACGTCCACAGGTTATGCATATAAGTTCTTTGGCTTCTCCATTTTCCACACTATTCTTAACCTCCCTTTTGTACCTACCATTTATGCTTCTTATTCCCCATACATTTTCCCTCATTCTCCCCGCTGCTCCTCCCAGCTAACAACCTTCCATGTGATCTCCATTTCTGTGATTATGTTCCTGTTCTAGTTATTTGCTTATTTTTTTGTTGTTGGTTTTTTTTAGGTTCAGTTGTTGATAGTTGTGAGTTTGCTGTCATTTTACTGTTCATATTTTTTATCATCTTCTTTTTCTTTTATAAGACCCTTTAATATTTCATATAATATGGGCTTGGTGATGATGAATTCCTTTAACTTGACCTTACCTGGGAAGAACTTCATCTGCCCTTCCATTCTAAATGATAGCTTTGTCAGATAGAGTAATCTTGGATCTAGATCCTTGCCTTTCATGACTTTGAATACTTCTTTCCAGCCCCTTCTTGCCTGTAAGATTTCTTTTGAGAAATCAGCTAATAGTCTTATGGGAACCCCTTTGTAGGTAACTCCTTCCCTCTGGCTGCTTTTAAGATTCTCTCCTTATCTTCAATCTTGGGTAACTTCATTATGATGTGTCTTGGTGTGTTCCTCCTTGGGTCCAATTTCTCTGTGACTCCTGAGCTTCCTGGACTTCCTGGAAGTCTATTTCCTTCACCAGATTGCAGAAGTTGTCCTTTATTTTTTCAAATAAGTTTTTGATTTCTTACTCTTGACCTCTTACTTCTGGTACCCCTATGATTCAGATGTTGGAACATTTAAAGTTGTTCCAGAGGTTCCTAAGCCTCTCCTCACTTTTTGAAATCTTTCTTCATTCTGTTCTGGTTGAAGGTTTATTTCTTCCTTCTCCTCCAAATGGTTGATTTTAAGTCCCAGTTTCCTTTTCTTCACTGTTTGTTCCCTGTATATTTTTCTTTATTTCACTCTGCATAAGCCTTCACTTGTTCCTCTATTTTGCAACTGTACTCAATCATTTCTGTGAGCATCCTAATTAACAGTGTTTTGAACTCTGCATCTGATAGGTTGGCCATTTCCTCATCCCTTAGTTCTTTTTCTGGAGTTTTGATCCGTTCTTTCATTTGGACCATTTTTCTTTGTCTTGGTGCACTGTTACATTGTAAGGTATGGAGCCTTAGGTATTTGCCAGTGCAAACATCAAACACACATCACTGCGTGGTGGTACTGTCTGTGGTAGAGGTGTCAGAGAGGTAATAATGCCAGTTTCAGGTACTTCCATGGCACCCACAAGCCAGTTGGGTGCTTCTGGTGCTGATTCCTGTATTGGTGGGTTTGTGTATATTCCAGGACCCTGTGGGACTCTCCAATAAACTCTCCTGTGAGACTGGGATTTTCTCCTGGCACCACAATGCCCACAGATTTTTACAGCCAGAGGTTTTGAGGCTCTTTTTTCCTGCACTGGAACCCTGGGTTGTGCAATTTGTCTCACTCCCCAGTTATTCCTTGTAGCTTACCTGCAGGTGAATGTGGGACCTCCTGGCCCACCAGCTGCTGCTCTGTCCAGCATGGTCTGTCACCTTGCTGTGAATCCTGTCTGCCCCAGCTGCCCATCTCCACCCCTCCTATCTTTCTGGATAAATGTTTCTTTTTTAACTCCTTGGTTGTTCAACTTCTGTACAGTTTGATTTTCTGGAAGTTCTTTTTTGTGTTTTAAATTTGTTGTTGTCTTTCTTTTGCTTGTGCAAGGAAGCAAAGCATATCTACCTACACCTACATCTTGGCTGGAAGTTCCTTAGTTTACAACTTTAATTGTGTACTTAATAATAAGCTCTTTCATGTGTGATTTATTGAGTGGCAGATATATAGAAGTAAACTGTTGGGCCATATTAAACTTATACAGAGGTATCTCCCTATTTTAATTTATTTGCTCATAAAAACTTAAATAGATGAATCCAATGATCAATATACAGTAATTCCCCTTTACTTCTAGGAGATACATTCCAAGACCTCACCCAGTAGATACTTAAAAGTATAAAAACTATAAATAGTGTTGAATTATATGTATACTTATACACACACACATATACATATGCATGTATAATCTTTTATGTGTTAAGAACTTAACAAAAATAACTAATAATAAAATAGAAGAGTTAAAACACTATATCATAGTAAAAGATATGTGAATGTGATCTCTCTCTCTCTTTTTATTGTTGTTTATTCTATTACCGTTGTCTCAATTTTTCCCCCTTTGCTCTTCTCCGCCCATCCCCACACTGTTGTCCATGCCCATGGGTGATTCATACATGTTGTTTGACTAATCCCTTCCCTGTCTTTCCACCCTTCCCCTTTCTCTCCTCTGCTCTGGCAGCTGTCAGTCTGTTCCATGTTTCCATGTCTCTGGTCTTGTTTTGCCCATTAGTTTACTTTGTTCATTAGATTCCTCTTATAAGTGAGGTCATACAATGTTTGTCTTTCACTGACTGGCTTATTTCACTTAGCAAAATAGTCTCCAGTTGCAACCATGCTTTTGCAAACCACCCAAGATAGCAATTACATGGCTAATCAGTGGGAAGAGTATATAGCATGGATACACTGAACAAAAGGATAATTCTCATTGTGGTGGGACTGAGCAGAATGATGTGAGATTTCATCACATTACTCAGAACACTGTGCAACTTAAACTTATTAATTGTTTATTTCTGAAATTTCTCACTAAATATTTTTATAAACTGTGGAAAGTAAAATTGCACATGGATGGGTACTTATTTTTAAAGGCAAAGATTCCCATTCATCCTTCTAACTTGCACTGACTTTCAATTAAATAAATATACTATTATACTATTAGACTATTTAGCAGGATAATGATTAAGAAATTCATAATCTGAGTATTTTGAACTAATGGAATCAGAATCCCGACAAACTTAACTATTTTGAAATAATTTTAGGTATTCATAATACATGAAAAACTAATGAGGAAAAGAATTTTTGCAAAGACCATTCCTCACTCTGTTTTGAATAACGATAATAAATCAACCAAAGACCAGGATTTTTTGACTCAAAGATACACATTATTCACAATTTTTAAAAAGCATTCCCTATTTTTATTAAATACTAATAAATATACTGGTTGACTGAAATGTAATACAGGAACAGCCTTCTTGGAGATTATATTTTAGAAAAGATAAAACATTATCAGACAAACATTAAATTAAAAGATAATTACAAAAGAAAATAGAAATATATGAATTAGAATAGAGGTTTTAGAGAAATAAGAAAATAAGTCATTTGTGAAGAATTAATTTATTTATTTTTAGAGAAAGAAGGGAGGGAGAAAGAGAGGGAGAGGGACATTAACATGAGAAACATCATTCTGTATTATCTGGCACTTGCCCTCACTGGTGACTGAACCCATAGCCCAGGTATGTGCCCTGACTGGAAATTGACCCAATGACCTTTCACCTCCTGAAATGATGCTCAGCCAATTGAACTACACCAGTCAAAGCAAAGAGAAAATAAATCTTGAGCAGAGACCTAGAGGATGAGTACAAATTCATTAAGCCAATGGGGAGAGGGCAAGAAAGAAGACTAAGGGGACCATTTTTGCAAAGCTAATTCCCGAAGCTACAGGAAGCATGGTGAGCTGGAAGAATGGAAGTATACGATACTGCTGCAGAAATTTGAGAATGTTTATGACCAGAAGATATGGCTTGAGAGGTAACATGCAGCTTTCTAGGCAATGTGATAATTTCTGTTTTTACTTTCGAGAATAGAAAACCATTTTAAAATGTGTGGAGAAGGATATGCTTATGGAAAAATGATGGATTCACTTTTGGGGTGTTACCTCTAAGCTCTGAGTTAGATTTCCAGTAGAGATATCAAGGGGACACCTAAAAACTATTTATTTTAAAGACTGAGATGTAATTGACATATAGCATTACATTAGTTTCCGGTGTACAACATGATTCTATATTTGTATATATTGTGAACTGAGTACCACAATAAGTCGAACAACATCCATCACCACATACAGTTACCAACTTTTTCTTGTCATGAGAACTTCTAAGATCTACTCTCTAAGCAACTTTCAAATATACAATATAGTATTAGTAACTATAGTCACCATGATATACATTACACCCTCATGACTTATTTATATTAAAACTGGAAGTTTGCACCTTTTGATTCCCTTAACCTGTTTTGCCTGCCCCTCACGCCTTGCTTCTGACAACCACCATTCTATCTACGAGCTTTTGCGGGGGGTTGTTTCAGAGGTTAGATTTTAAATATAAATGAGATCATGTGGTATATGTCTTTTTCTGACTTATTTCACTTAGTATAATACCCCAAGGTTGATTCATATTGCCACAAATGGTAACATCTCCTTTTTATTTATGGCTGGTAGAAACTGTTAGCTTAAATGAGAAGATTCTTAATCTCTTTGCTAAAGGAAGATATTCAACATACTCCTAATTTATACATTATGTATGTACAGCTAAAAGAAAAAGAATGAGATTTTATCTTTTCTACTTTAAAAAATTACACAGGCTTAAACTTTCAGAATATCACAGATGTTAGTTTAAATATTATTTTTTGGTCCAGATGTCATCAAGTACAGTGACTGATGAGAAAAGCATAGTTTTTAAAGATTTCGTTACATGGTATGGGACAGAGAAATTATTTCTGCTGTGTAGGTATCTAAAAAGATTTTCTTTTAACCAATAAGGTTTACAAAAACAAAGTTGAGAGAAAATCGAATACTGTCACACACTTCACACACGTTGCTACACAGAATGGAGCAAGCAGATTAATCTATTGATCCTAGATTCGAATAATCTCAACTCATGATTTTATCATAATTAGTTTTATGACACGGAATAGGGCCTGTTTTTCTGTAGTGGTAGGGAAAACTAACATTTTCTACTTGTCTTTCTGAGATTCTTTTGTTGACAGCTGTTTAACAAAATAAAGGAGAGCTGACAACTGTTACAGATGTAATACGAAGTAGGTAATAGCCCGCTTCTACCAAACACAAGTCTGTAGGTCAGAAGAGAGGACTCATCTGGAGGTCTGCACTAAAAATCACTTTCCGGAATGGTCTAGAGGCCAAGGCGCCAGTGGCACCATTTTGACAGACAGGGTAGTTTGAGAAGAAAAGAGGAGCCTAAGACAGGGGACCCCCCATTTCTCTGTCCATGTTGTTAGGAGAGTGACAATGAAAATTGTGCTTTCTGGGTTCTCTTTGAGCTGGCTTCCTGATAAACAGAGCAAACACAGAGGCATCTGCAAGAGATCTGAGGTCAGTAGGAGAGAGGAGCCCAAGCATTTCCTTTCTGCCTTAAGCCCACCTTTCTGGCGGTAGCTCTAAGCCTTCAGGGCTACAGTTCCTACCAGACAGCCATTGCCCCTTGACTTCCATTCTTAATGAACCTTGAAAACTTAATTTTCTCCCTTTGCTTTTTCAGGTCTTGGCATGATGATATTTGTACATCCTCTGCTCTTGTCCATATTTCTATAAACAGTCCTTTCTATAATCTATTCTCTTGAACCCTCCGAAGTTAATTCTGTTACTGAAAGAGGTTCACAAATCAATCTGTTCTTCTCTTCACAGCCCTTGGTGACTAAGGTGACCTGAGGTTCTCCTCGCCATCCACCGACTGCTGGTGCTACTGGAGATGAGAAACCCACACAGGCTCCTGTGCTTCCGCTATTGCAGGCACTGCCAATGCCTATGATGGCAGCCGAGTCAAAGATGCAGAAACAGGAACATTGCTGCTACTCTTAATTCTGCAGATTTTAGTCATTTGGAGTGAATCTGAGCATTCTCCTTTTCTGTCGTGCTTAACTGAACACTGAAGAAAGGATTGGGCTAGGGAAGTAAATTAATTTCATCGAGGTTGCTTGAGTAAAGAAATATTACAGCTTACCTACTCTTGCTGATGCTGCATTATTCCAGCATTTGAGTCATCAAAGAATGCTTGAGTCAGTAAGTCCCCTTACAAAACAGTGTCTTGATTGTTAAAATACAATTAACTCTGGAAGGAGAAAAAAAGACAATACTTTGTCTTTTAGTAACTCTCCTAGGGAGATAAGGCAAAAAGCAAGGTGTGATACTGTGTTTTATAAAAAGAAATATACATATTTGATCTTTGGTCTGGTTCCTGGCTCAGAATTGAAACTGTTGGAATTTCCTAAGTGATAGGATCAATAAAACTGTCTCTTACTATTCATAGCAAGTCTGCTTCCATTATACCTGAGTTTATATCAGTGAATGTCTTTAGGAACATGCCTTATGTTGGGGCCAGTTGTCAGGGGAACTGAGATTAGAAAGGTGGAACTTTCAGTCCCGCCTCTTTAACTCCAGGGAGGAGAGAGGCTAGAGGTTGAATCAATGCCCGATGTCCAGTGACTTATCAACCATGCCTCTGTGATGAAGCCTTCATAAAACCCCAAAGGAGGGAGTTCAGAGAACTTCCTGGTGGGTCAACATCCTGATGGAGGAGAGTGGAGAACCTGGAGAGCGCGTGGAGGCTCTTACAGCCTTTCCTACACACCTTGCCTTATGTGTCTCCTCCACCTGGCTACTTCTGTTATATATATTTTTTAATTAAAAAATTTCTCTCTACCTTTATTGAGGTATGATTGACACATACAATTGTGTGTGTATATATATATACAGGGGCCAGCGTGTGTGTGTGTGTGTGTGTGTGTGTGTGTGTGTGTAAATGCCTGCTTGAGTGTGGTAGGTAGGGTAATAATATGGGTGTAATAATTTATAGTTTTAATTTGAACATTTCACCTCAAATGTCATACGGTGTGCTTGAGCGTGATATGGTTCTGTTACAGAATTACAGGCTTATGATTTTGTAATACAAGATTTTATAATAAAAAGGGGGTGTTATTTGTGGTGGACCATGTAGATTATATCTTTAACTTTATTGTTGACACAAATACAGATGTCCCCATTTCTCCCTTCTTTGTATTTACACAATGGAATACTATGCAACCAGAAAAAGAAGGAAATATTACCTTTTGCAACTGCGTGGATGGACCTAGAGACGTATTAAGTGAAATAAGCCAGTCAGAGAAAGACAAATACCATAGGACCTCACATATATGTGGAATGTAGTAAACAAAATAAACTAATGAGCAAAATAGAAACAGATGTATGGATACAATTTTATATAATTAAAGTGTACATAATGATTCGATATATGTATCCATTGTGAAATGATTACTACCATCAGGTTAACTATCATATCTATTCCCTCACATACTTACCTATTTTGTGTATGTGAGTGTGTGTATGTGGCAATAATGCTTAAGATCATCTCAGCAAATTTCAAGTGCACAATACAGTATTACAAGCTAGAGTTACCATGCTATACATTAGATCCCCAGAACTTAACCTTATAATTGGAAATTTGAGTTAAAACCTTTTATAATAAATCAGTAATCTAGTAAGTAAAATGTTTTCTTGAATTCTGTGAGCTGCTCTAGCAAATGAATCAAATTCAAGAAGGGGTTGTAGGAACTCTTGACTTAGAGATGGTAGATCAAAATCACAGGTAACAACCTGGACTTGGTAATTGGTGTCTGAAATCTGTGTGTGTGTGTGTGTGTGTGTGTGTGAGAGAGAGAGAGAGAGAGGAGGGAATCTTGTGAGGCTGAGCTGTTAACCTGTGGGATCTGACTCTCTCCAAATAGAGACTGGCGGATTTTAACTGAACCGTAGGACACCTAGCTGGTGTTGCAGAACTGCTTGGTGTGGGGCAACGCCCCTCCCATCCCTGTGGCGACCAGAAGAGTCAGAAGTGAAGTGAAGTAGTGCTGCTGTATTGAGCGTAGACACATGGGGGTGGTGGTGTTCTTTTAGACAACGTCTCTCCTCTTACACAACATTACAAACAGACAGGCATGCAGTAGAAGAAAGAAGAAACTGGTTGCAAGCTGTAGCCCACTCAGTTGGGACTGAACCTCATTAAGATACTGGTTTTTAGAAGGTACTAATTATCTGGCTTTGTAAGATTGAAGTGGTTTCTTTTTTCCCCAAATCATAAGAGAAAGTATATTTAGAAACTTACAGAGATGGAAGTGTGCCACCTGGGTTGTGTGGACTCAGGACACAAATTAAAGAAGCAAAAGAAGGGCCCTGGGAGTTTAGGAGAGAGAAAAGCAATGGTAACAAACCGGAGCAGGGGTGGGGAAGAGGAGTGAACAGGAGGGGAGAGGTGCGGGGGTGCTCCTGAGGGAGAGATCACCTAAGCAGCATAATCTTAACTACCAAGACCAGCTGCCCATATGTTTATCTACACCAAGTCTTGAAGAGTTTCTTTTATTTGGGGTGTGAAAAGATTTTTTAAAGGGGATGTTATTAAGTCTGATTAAATGTACACTACGAGATTAAATAAACACTCTACAAAAATAATTACACAAACACTAACAACCAATGCCAATCCGAACATTTCAGAGCAGATGAAACTTCTCAGAAGCTGTCCCGGGCCCCACAAGACCACACGAAGTTCCCTCCGTGCGCTATCATGGCGCCCGGAGCTGCCCTTGGCGCCTACACTAACCACATCATCATTTGCAGTTCTCCTCAACTACATGGCAGGAATCGTTATGGCATGATATGCTCAGGACTTATCACATAACCTAAAATACAGTAAGAATAAATTAAATATTTTAATAATGAAAAGGTGGTGCCAGTATTTATTTTTCCAATTGTTTCTTCTAAGGGAATTGGAGAAACTACCTAACGAAAATATTTCCATTCTGAACTCATTAATGTCTTCAAAAATGTGTAAGTGCTCTGCATGGCTTATAGAATAAGGGCCAAACCCTTCACCTTGACATACTGCATCCTTTACCACTGGATGCCATCTCATCTGCTGTCACTTTGCACTACTCACCCAAGAATTCAACCACGCTGAATTTACATAGAGCTTTTCTTCTCTTCCTTGCATTTAAAAAAGTTTCCTCTATATAAGATTTCTCACATTTTTTCTTTTAATAAAATTTGTACTGATCTTTCTAGATCCAGTTCAAATCTGGTTTCCTGGGAATTTGTAATCTCAGACGGATTTTGCTTGTATCTCCCATAGAGCTTTACCTTTGGAGGGGCCAAGACATTCTCAAAGAATTTAAGCCTAGCAGACCATTCAAAAGGGATTGTTTCATAGTCACTGTCCCTCGAACTCCTGCTGTTTCCAAGTTGCTAGCTGACTAGAGGTCCTGCTTTTATTACTTGGGCCTCTATCCTTTCTTTTGACCACATTTAGAGTACACAGTACCACCTAGTATTCTTATGGAAATAAGGGAGGGAAGGAGAGGGGAAGGGAAAGAAGGGAAGAAGAAAGAAAGGGATTGGAGGAGGCAGAAAGGAAGGCAATCTGGTTGAACATCTATTCTTGACTCTACTTTTAGACACATCGAAATATTTTGGACTTTTCCTATGATTTGTTCGTATACACTAATAGTGCTAGAAGGCACTATTTAAGTTTTCGGAGGCAATCATGATGAACTCAACCAGCGTAAAGCTTTTCATCCTTAAAATGACAGGTTTTTGCTAAAACTGGATTTTAACAATGAGAATCTGGAGACAGACTCATTATTTACATTGGCTATGAGTAGTTTCATAAGAATTATGCCCAGAGCCACAGGCAATGAACTTCTTAAAAACAAGGCACTTTCGTTGAGAACAAAATAAAGCTCAATCTATTTTCAGTAAAAGTATGTTTGTTTCTCTCTCTCTCTCTTTTTTCAATTTTTATAGAGAGGGGAAGGGAGGGAGAAAGAGAGGGAGAGAAGCATTAATGTGCGGTTGCCTCTCACACGACCCCTACTGGGGACCAGCATGCAACCCAGGCACTGCCCTGACTGGGAATCGAACTGGTGACCCTTTGGTTCACAGACCAGCACTCAATCCACTGAGCCACACCAGCCAAAAATATTTGTTTTTCTTTTTAGGTCATATCAGATGCTGACATTCGATAATGCCATTATTTGTTACTTGGTATCTAATTGCAGTGTTTGCAAAAAACTTTTCATTTCATCGCCATCAGTTTTTAAAAATATTTCATATCTTTCTGGAATCCCTGCACTCACTATAACATTTTAGAAACATTTTCTTTCTGACACATGAATGCATGAAACTACCAAGACTAGAACAAAAAAAAGACTAGATGAGCATTAACAATAAGACTGGTATTTGAAAGAGTTTCCAGTATAGGAGATATTTTCCCAATTTAAATTTACCAAAAGTTCTTCCTTTGCTAACTTTTAAGTTCATGTTGTGTTACACTGCAAAAATTAGTCCTGCTTAATTAAATAAGTCTGCAAAAAGAACCTGTTTGCTTTTCCTATCAAAGGACAATTGGTAAATGTACTTCTTCACTACATACTGAGCCATGCAGAAAATATTGGAGGAGCTTCCTTCTCAGAAAGTCAAGCTTTTCATTGGATAAAATTAGCTATGCGTTTCTGTTAAATAAAAAATCTACAGTTCTCAAATACTATATAAATACAAAGTTACCAAATTTTATATAAATAACTATGGTAATTATAGATCACATATTTTCAGTAATTCACACATGGTATAATTAAAGGGAGGTAAAATTCCTTACTCTGTTAATGTTGGTAATTTCACTACATTGTTTTCTTAAAGAAACTCAAAGACTTGAGGATGAGGAGGCTAATTTTATTAATATTTAATATTTGTGCACAGTCATTCATCTCATTGCTAGAATTCTCTGCATTCTACCTCCACTTTGGCCAAGGTAGGCAAGTAGTGGGGAATTGGAAGCAGGAAAGGTAAAGAAAACAGCTATCAGCTTGAGACTTAAAAGATGAGCAGGTTCTTAACAGGTGAAGTTAGACATGCAGTTCATTCCAGGTGAAAAGGCCAGCAGAAGCAAATGGCATCACGGTAGAATAGGAGATAGATATATAAACAAGAATCATTCCAGTCAGATCAAAGCCCTGTAAATCTCTTCTCTGTCTTAACAAGCACTCTGGGTGAGTGTGATACCTGTGCTCTGTAAACCACATTGAGCGAGACTGAGCCTGGTGAGCTGCTGTGTAGGTCAGTACAGAATTCGGTACCACAAGGGAGCTCAGTAGCTCACAGCAACAATAATCTCCACTCCTCTGAGAATCTTCCTTTGTTCTTCCCATTCCTTTTTCATGATTTAAGCATTGGCTTATTATTTTAGCCTTGTTATACTAAGTGGTTTATTATTCTTGATGAATAGTGAATTAGTCTAATGGTGCTTATTATTCTATTCATTACAACTTGAGGCTGATTAGGAGGGAATAGCTGCTGAGGAGATGCTCCAATAGCAAAATTAGATTTCCACACTTTTATGGTGCTTATTTTTCAGCACCAGTGATTTTACAGGTAGTTTCCATCACTTAATCATCTCTTTCTCTGCTGCAAATTACAGAGATAAGAGAGATACTACATACATTCTAAACTAAGGAGATCTCTTCAAAGAGAAGAATTTAAATGACTTGATATTTAGGTGTTTGACTTTCAAAACTGCCACAAAACTAGGCTTCTTTTCTAATTAATAGAATATGACAAGGATAATGCAATGGTACAGCAATGGTTACCTTATGATAGGTACATAGAAGGCTCTGTCTTGCTACCATGCACCAGAAAGTTTGCACCAGAAATTGCAAACTTCAGTTCACACTCATGGCACTCCAGTCTGTTAATGGTCTTCTGTCCTCCCTGCCTGCCCCTTTGGGCTTCTGCCTTGCTTAGTCAGTTCCTTAGTAAAGTATATATAATGCTTACGTAATATATGTATGTATATATGTATATATGTATATACATATGTATATATATGTATATATATATGCATCTGTGTGCCTTACTGCTTCCTGACTGAGCCCTGATTAATCTCTTTAGTCCCATGTTATTATTACATACTATAGAATGTGTATTCTATTCTATAACAGTAATTGACTTCTTAGTTTTCTGTATAAATTCACTCAGTTTCAAATATCGCCCTTACATGTTATCTCTTGTGAAATTAAGTACTGTGATTGGACACATAAGATATATTATTTTACGCCATTAAGTATATGCTACTCAAAGACAGAAAATGGTAGGGAGGTCAATATATGATATTCTTTAAATTATTATTTTAGTTTACCTATCATCATCAAGGAGACATTTCTGTGCCACTGCAAATGCCATATAACTGATTTTTCCAGTTTTTAGGTCCCAAGCTTGCTTGCTCATTTCTCTCAATCATAGTGGAAAGGCGTACTTGCTTTTCTCCACACCTTTTTGTATACAATCTCCATACTAATACAACACAGGTTTTTGAAGACACTCCACTTACTTTCTTTTTTTCCCCCAAAGCTATTTTTTATTTAATTATTTTTCAAGTACAGTTTTCTGTCTTTTACTCCCATCCCAGCCCACCCCCCATGCTCCCCACCTCCCTCCCATTTCCACCCCCCTTAGTTGTTGTCCATGTGTCCTTTATACTTGTTCCTGTAAATCCTTCCCCCTTTTCCCCTGAAATTCACTTTCTTTCTTAGGACATTACTCTGGAGCCTTCTGACACCCTTACATAATTTGGACTAATTTTTATTATGGTCTATAGCATGTCTGTCACCACAGGATTTTATTTCATTATTGATTTCAGTCATTCTTAGACTCCTTACTCTCCTCTGTTTTATAATCATTTTTCTTGTTGTTTTTGTGAACTGCAAATATGACAGTCATCCACTTAACACGATGGCTCAACTTATAATTTTTTGACTTTATCACAGTGAAAAAGTAGAAACCACTGTACTTCAAGTTTTGAATTTGGTTCCTTTCCTGGGGCTAGTGATATGCGGTATAGCGAGGTGCTGTCTCAGGATGCTGGGCGGTGGCAGGAACTGCAGCCCCTGGCAGCCATGTGGTCATGAAGGTTGTACTCCACAGGGTGCTCTGTTGCAGCATATCTTAGAAACTATATTCAATGAATTACAGGAGGTATTCAAGACTTTATTACAAAAAAGGCTTCACGTTAGATGATTTTGCCCATTGCAGGCTGATATATTTTGAGTACATTTAAGGTACCCTAGGCTTAGCGATGATGTTCAGTATAACCTACTGGATTAGATGAATTTTTGACTTAGGATATTTTTAATTTACAATGGGTTTATTGGGACATAATGCCATCATTAGTCAAGGAGCATCTGAAGTAATTTTCTTTCCCAGAGAAGGATTACGCACACTAGATTTTCTGAATTCCTGTGTTTGAGAAAAAGTCTTTATATTTGGTGTTCTCCACTTTTAACTGGCCATTTGGCTAAATATATTAAAGTTTTGTTTAATTTCGACTCAATATTAAAAGAGTTCATTCAAATTCTTCTAAAATCTGATGTAGTTTTCACTTTTCTTTCTTTGAAGACAATATCATCTTCCTCTTTAGAAGTTTTGCATTCACACCAAGCATATATGAGTATCATTTGCTTCACATCCTTACCAAAACTTAACATTGCTATCATGAGAAGACTTTTCGTCTTTTTTAGTAGGTAGATAATGACATGTCACTTTGTTTTACATTTACATTTGCCAAATGGCTAAAGATTTGAAGCTTCTTTTCCTAGGTTTCTTCCCACACATGTAAATTCTTTGATAAAACATCTGTTCAGATCTTCTGCCCTTTTAAAAATCAGGTTGTCTGTTGGATTCTTGTCATTAAGTTGTAAGCATTCTTCACAGATCTTGGAAACCACAACAGTCATCTCAAACTTAACTGGCCCCTAATTGAACTCTTGATTATCTGCTTTTTTTCTTTGCCAAACACATTTATTTTCCAATTCTTTTTATCTCATTCAGTAAGTCATCCAATTAACTACCACTGTTTAAACATTCCTCATTCCTAATCTTTTTTTTTTTTTTTTGTAGGAAAGTATTTTTATGATTTTAAGATAGGGAACATTTAAAAAACTTTTTATTTTGAAATAATTTGAATATTAACAAAAAGTTGCAAATATGGTACAAAGAACTCCCATATATCCTTTGCCCAAATTTCCCAGATGTTAACATTTAGAAACACTTGATTTATCAAAGAAGAGTTTTTTTAATTGATTATGCTGTTACAGTTGTTCTATTCCCCCCTTCATTCCCCTCCACCATACCCCCCATCCCCACCATTACCCCCCCTTTAGTTTATGACCATGTGTCTCAAGTCCTTTAGATTCTATATTTCCCATGCTATTCTTGCCCCCCCATCTATTTTCTATCTACTGTCTATGCTACTTATTTTCTGTACCTTCTCCCCCCTTCTCCCCCCTCCCACTCCCCTGTTGCTAACCCTCCTTGAGATCTTCATTTCTATGTTTCTACTCCTGATCTAGCTGTCCTTTTAGTTTGCTTTCATTTTAGGTGTGGTTGTTAATAACTGTGAGTTTGTTGTCCTTTCACTGTTCATGTTTCTTTAACTTCTTTTTCTTAGATAAGTCCCTTTAACATTTCATATAATAAGGGCTTGGTGATGATGAACTCCTTGAATTTGATCTTATCTGAGAAGCACCTTATCTGTCCTTCCATTCTAAATGAAAGTTTTGCTGGATAGAGCAATCTTGGTTGTAGGTCTTTGGATTTCATGACTTGGAATACCTCTTTCCAGCCCCTTCTTGCCTGTAAAGTCTCTTTTGAGAAATCTGCTGACAGTCTGATGGGGACTCCTTTGTAGGTGACTGTCCCCTTAGCTCTTGCTGCTTCTAGGATTCTCTCCTTCATTTTAATTTTGGCTAATGTAATTATGATGTGCCTTGGTGTGTTCCTTCTTGGGTCCAACTTCTTTGGGACTCTCTGAGCTTCCTGGATTTCCTGGATGTCTATTGCCTTTGCCAGATTGGGGAAATTTTCCTTTATTATTTGTGCAAATACGTTTTCCACTGGTGGTTGTGCCTTTCCCCCCTTCTGGTACCCCTATAATCCGGATGTTGGAGCGTTTAAAGATGTCCTGGAGGTTCCTAAGACTCTCCTCATTTCTTTGAATTCTTGCTTCCTGACTCTTTTCTGTTTGGCCATTATTTGCTTTCTTCTGGTCCACTCCATTGATTTGAGTCCCAGTTTCATTTTCATCGCTATTGGTTTCCTGTGCAATTCCGTTCATTTCAATTAGTTTCGCCTTCATATGTTTCTCTAATTTGTGGCTATAATCAACCAGTTCTGTGAGGATCCTGATGACCAGTGTTTTAAACTGTGCGTCTGAGAGTTTTGCTATTTCTTCATCACTTAGATCTATGGGCTCTGGGGCTTTGAGATCTTGCGACATTTTTGGTCTGTTCTGGCCCTTTAAGTGTGAGAAGCGGTGCCTTGGACTCCCAGGTCGCTGGGTTGTGACGCTGTATGTGGGGGCGTGGTCAGAGCGGGGAAATGGCGGCGCCCTTCACTGCCACTTGCCACGGGGACCCACCGGGCCCGGTCCAACTGCCCACTCCCTCGCCTGACTGCCCGTGCACAAATGCAGGACCACAGTCAACACGCAGCACCGCTTCCCCGCTGTCTCCTCCCGGTCGCTTGCCTGGTCACTTGCTCGGTCGCTCACTAGGTCCAACCCTGCGCCTGGATTCCGCGAGTCTGGATTCCGCGCCTGAGCCAGTCTGACCGAGTCCTCCTGTGCAACCCCGCTCCACCAGCCACTGGTTTCGCCCCTTACCGGTCAGGCTGAAGAATTTGTTGTTAACGGACTTCTGAAAAGTTCAATTTTCCGTGTTCTGGCTGTGATTTCTGTTGCTAATATTTAGTTGTCCCTAAACTTGGTTGTGTGAGAAGGCACGGCACATCCACCTACACCTCCATCTTGGCAGAAGTCCAGAAGAGTTTTAGAGTGTACAGCTCTCTCAGTTGTTGACACGCGTCAGCCGCGCCTCAATCTCACGTGTGAATTCCCGGGTGTTAGGCTCCAGTCCCTGGAGTCTCCGGAGTTGCCCGCGCTTTTCCTAGAAAGCTACGGATCAGACTATAGAGGGTGAGGGCCAGAGTACAGCCAATCCTCTCCAGCGCCGGTGCTCTTCCTGGAAGCCCGACCCCTCGATCCCTCCCCGGGCCCAGGTAAACCTGCGGCCCGACTCCTGCTTGCCCTTCCGCTGCGACGAACCCCCCACGATTCTCCTAATCTTTTTTCTTATGCAACATCTGATTTGTCTTCTAATATTTTCAAGAAAAATAAGTAATCTTTTTTTCATCACTGAATCCAACCTAGAACAAGCCCAAGTCATTTTTAAATCACCACACTGACTGCCTTCACACTGGTCTCTCTCCTTCCACTCTTCTCTCTCTACACAAAGCACAGAGGGTTTTGTTTTGTTTTGTTTTTTTGGGGGGGGTTCTTTCTGTCATACATTGTCCTTGCTGTAACCCCTCCTGAAAGATCGCTTATTTCAATTAAACTGCAAATCAATACCATTACCTAAGTAATCACTGCTACAACTGTACACAGGCCAGTGCTGATTCACTTTTCATGCATAAAAATCACCTGGAAAGCTTGTTAAAATGTAGATTCCTGGGAATAGCCCCACAGATTCTAACTCAGCGGGTCCTGAGTGAGGACCAAGAATAAGCTCTCAGGCAATGCTGATACCAACACCCACACACCACATATTTGCATCTACATGACATGTCTTTTCCAACTCTCCAGACTCACCAGTACTTAAGCCATATGAGCCTCTTCTTCTCTCTTGGATGTAGCAATGTTACTTTAATCAGATATTGAAATACTGTTTTTCCCTTTTCCCACAGATTCTGCTCACACATCCCATGGCTGCATCTTTTCCACTATTGAGATTTTCATAATAGGTCATCTCCTGGAAAGGCACACATGCATTCCTTAATTCGTTATTTAATTATCCTATAGTAATTTTTTATTAGCATTGTTTACAATCTGAAATTATTTTATTTGGTAATTTATATGTTACTTTGTATCTGGCCCATCCTCCCCAAAACTAGAAAATAAATGCCATTAGGAGAGGTACTTTGCCTTGTTCAGTGATATATCCAATGAATTGATTTGTATATGCTTGTAAACATTTGTTGAGTAAGTGAGTAAATGGAAAACTTTAGGGTGTCTAAGGAATGATGGCAGGAGACAATTTCAGTAAACTAGGCAGAGATTATCCCCTTTAAGGCTTTGTGCAAAATACTAAGACTGATCTAATAGAATATGATGAGGAGCAATGTCACTTAAGGACCTATTTTCATTTCTTCTCCTGGATCTTGACTATGACTTTTGCTTGGCATTGATTATCATCTATCATTTAGCAGTTTGTATGAGCTCCATAAGCACTAACTATTTGGAAAAGATCCAGAAGCACTTTAGTGAAGAAAAGAGGGCTGAGAAATACCTTTCAGTATTTCCCACATGAGTACAACAGACACACTTCTTTGCAATAGCTCCAGTTGTAAACACTGAAGAGTTCTGCAGTTTCCAACCACAAGCCACTCACTTATGCTTCTCTATTACTAAGTATTTCTAAATCCTAGAGCTACAGGCTTACAATATGTACCTCAACCTCCCTGAGAGTCTAATACTTTGGAATGGGTTAGTATTACGAAGTAAAAAAAGTAGAGGTCACATTATCATTAAATCCCATTGGGTGGTCGAATAGCCAAAGGAATCCTAAACGTCAAGTCTTGTGATACTATAGGGTAATGAATTTTCCCTCTATTAACAGTAACTCACTTTTACTGGTGAAATGTACTTTTAGGAAAGTATGATGACTAAGAAACTTTGAGACCCGACAATGCGTTAACCAACAAGTGCATTTGATAGGGGACTCAAGAGTTGGAAAATTTCAGTTTAAGGTAAAAAGTTATAAGCCTAGTAAGTAATGTATATGTTAAAGCTTAGTAATTGTATATGTTAAGGTAATTAACATATAGTAATTGTATATGTTAAAAGTTATAAGCCTAGCAAGTAATGTGTGTGTTAAAGCTTTTCTTTCAGAAACTACAGATAAGGCCTGTCCTGGCTCCTGGGAAAACAGGTGACTTCCTGGGGCACGGCTAGAAATTACAGCCTGGGGACAAGTGGAGGCATCTGGGCCTCGGTGTTCTAGAGAGAGACAGACAACCACGTGCCCCCAGCAACAGCCAACTGCCCAGGACAGGAATGTTGCCCAGGACGGTGAATGTTCTTTCACCTATTCCTCCCTGAATCTCAAAGCCCTCTTCACACCTTGTTTATTTCCTGGTATAAAAACATTGGCCTGGAAAGAAAATGGAAGATGGTCTGTTAGGGTATGAACCTACCATCTTCTCAGATCTCTGGTCATCTGAATAAAGCATCCATAAAGAGTCAATCGCTGTCATTGCTTATTGGGTTTGGCAAGTGACAGGTAGCCTGAATGCCCATGTCTTTCCTGGTTTCAAGAGGCCAGGTGGCCAGGGTCCCTCCATGTGGCAGGAGAGAGTGGAGAGAGCCAAGAGAGCAAGTCCTTTTGAAACTGGACAAGACACCCGCGTTTGAGGTGTCTGGCACTACCAAACCCAATAAGCAATGACAGCGATTGACTCTTTATGGGTGCTTTATTCAGATGACCCGAGATCTGAGAAGAGGATGGGTGCATACCGTAACAGACCATCTTACATTTTCTTTCCAGGCCAATGTTTTTATAGCAGGGAATAAACAAGGTGTGGAGAGGGCTTTGAGATTCAGGGAGGAATAGGTGAAAGAAGCTGCAACACTCCTGTCCCTGGGCAGTTAGCTGTTTCCAGGGGAGGGTGGTCCTCTGTTCCCCAGGTGATAATCTTTAGCAGTGCCCCCCGGAGGTCAGCTGCTTTCCCAGGAGCCTTACCTGTAGTTTCTGAAACAAAAGCTTTAACATACACATTACTTACTAAACTTACAAATTTTTACCATAAACTAAAATTTTCCAACTCTTGAGTCCCCTATCACTTTGTTCTGAGGACTTACTTAGCTCTTACAGAGTTCTTGGGCACCCCTATGTGAGTAGGGGCCTCAGGGAGGTGTCTGGGGTCAATCTGTAAGGTGTGCAAGGGCCTCATAGGGAACGATGATCACCTACCACAGGGACCCCTTAACCTTTTCAGCCTCTGAATCTAACCAGAAGAAAAGTCAGTTTAGACTGTGGCCTGTTATAAACTTGCAGCATCTCTCTCCACAGGTGGCTTCTTGCAGTATGTCCCCCAGGTGGCTTCAAGCACTTCAATTTGCATCCAAATAACCCCTTGCAGAAGCTGCAAGGAAGGATACTGTTACATCTTCCAGGTGAATTTCTTGGTCTCTCCCTCCAGAGAAATTGCTATATCCCTCTGGCATGGGTCAAGCAGTTAAAAGCCATTAGGGCGCTTGCTGCAACAAAGACACCAGTGAGAGGATAATCTGAGACTTGGACCTGGACCAAGTCTTCCTTAGGGGCAGAACACTAAGTTTCCTGCCAGTCACAGCAGAAGTCCATGCAGTGAGAGGCACAGTGTAAGAGCAGTCACCCTCCCATCCCTGTGGCGCATTCTCCACTTAAGTTTAGCTCTCGAGAGGAGAAGGCAAGATTTAGTCTTTAATGGAAAATGCTGGCTTTTCCAGATCCTTTTCTCCTATGCCTTTTCCTTTGCTCATTCCTAAATTTCATAATATACTCCTTAAGTCAAATGTTTGGCAAGGTAACGAGGTTACATTTTAAAAGAATTATTATGCTTACTTTAGAATGCTTTGTATGTATGTTGCAGAAGGTTCAAGTCATAGATGGTCTGTGCAATTTGAAGGATTGTGTGGGGGGAAGAAAAAAAAGTGAAGGATTGTGAAGAGGGAGTAAGAAGGAATAAGGGAAAGAGATACACATATCTCTTTTGTGGAAGGAAGGATTTTAGAGTAGGTAATCAAGAAGGGAAATGGACATGGAAAAAGAAATAAGGAAAAATGAGCATACAAGTCTTTGAAACACTAATTTCTAGACCCAGGAGCCACCAGGTCCTGGGAACAATAGGGTAATTAACTTGCTATTCAAACTCATTACAGCTAGCAGAAACAGCAGGGGGGCCTGTCTCTCCAGGAAAAAAGGTGACACTTTAAAACTCAGGTCATTTTTCAGCTGCTTGAAGCCTGAACCTGATACCTCAGCTGTTTTTTTTTTCCTCTCTAGCCTCTATTCTGAGCAGAGTAGAGCAAGGGAATGGGAGGCCAATCTGAGGGCAGAACAAACTGCTCCCCGCTCACTCCCAGGGAATCGCTGCCACTGTGTAACCCCTGAACTGCTTACTAAGCCTTTTTGTAGCACAGCTTGGCCCCAATATTAACTAGGGGATGGAGAGATTTGGCAATTATATTGTACCCTAAATTGATACAGGGTGCAGCCAAAGGGGGCCCCCCCAGAAAAAGATTTGGAATGGTGTCCAGAATTTAAAGTGTATGGGAATAATGGAAAGACATATAAGATGTCCTCACCCCACCCCCACAGGTGTGAGTTGGGGGGGGAAGGGACAGTTTTGCACAGCCACAGCCTTGCAGCTAATCCATGGCATTGTCTTTTAACATATCTATAGCCTCTGGCGGTCACTTGGATATGTTAAATGGCTGTGGCCAGGCTTGGAGCTAGGGGGATGAAGTCACTTCCCCCCAAGATGTAACTGGGGGCAGGTCCCCCAAGTTACAGCGCTTGCGTAGGGGCTTGGAGAAGATTGGCTCGAGGACATGGGATGATTACTGCCCAGACTAACGATGGCAGCCCAGTAAACTTGTATTAATACAGAATACTGGCAGGTGTAACTGATTTTGGGAGGAGTCGGAAATAGGGGTACAGAGGAAGATGGGTGCTGGGATTTAAGAGCCAGGCACGGCAGCCATTGGGAGAGAGCCACGCGGTTTCAGCAGAGTGAGGACCCCCTGTTGGTGAGGTAAAAGAGGGAGCCACGTGGTTTTGGCAGGGTGTGGAACCCCTCTTTCCCAGGTGAAAGGGAAAAACCACGCAGCTTTGCCAGAATGGAGATCCCTGCAGCCAGGTGAAGAAGACAGCCACATACTTTTGGTGGAGTGCGGACTCCTGCAGCTTTGGTAGAAGAGGCCCACGCGGCTTTGGGGTGCCCCCTTTGGCCGCGGGGCCTGAAAAGCAACAGAGACTTTGACTGGAACTGGGTACAAAGGACTCTTGCCAGTGGACCATGAGAGGGTACCACAGTACTTTGGATTAACTCGAGATCCTGCACAGTGACACAGCTGACGGTGCCAGCGGCCTGCAACACAGACGTGTGCTCTTTTCCTGATTTACAGTACCCGGAATTGGAACAGCGGGGGAAGGGAGCACTGTGTGGGTGTAGGTGTACAACCTAAAGAACTTTGATATTTTAATAGTGACATTAAGCCTGAATAACATTAAATAAACATTTTGTTTCCTTTTCACAAATCTCTGGCTTTAAGAGATGTATTTCCAATTGGCGGCGGACAGAAGGGCCCAGTAGATTTTAGTATTTTGGTTTTTGGGAGGGGCCCCTGTTGTACAGCAGTTTTGGGCATCCCTAGGTGGGCCAAATATTGTATTGCCCCTCCCACGGACCTCCTCTTGTTCGGTAACAAAATGATAATACAATTCTATAACTTACTTTCTTTTGCAAACGACTACCCAGGTAGGCAGAAATCCCCTACATACGGGCATTATTATTCTAAGAAGTTTGCATGGGAATCATACTGCTTTTTAACAGTTAGTTTCTCTGTTCCTCCAGGAGCAAGTCAGTTTCAGTTTGAGAGCTCTCCCCTGTCATGGTTACAGTTATTCTTCGCTTGCTTTCCTATTTTGGGGACTTGGTTTGATGTTCACTGTTTTGTAGACACCAGGAATCTTCTGTCTCCACGGTTCATTTGGACCTCACCTCGTCAGGGTTATTTGTGGTACTGGTTGGCGTGAGGTAAGATTCTAAGGTTAGTGTCCCAGCCCCTCCTTGAAACTCTGTCTTTGCTTTAGATTTCATTTTTGTTTCTGTTCTGAAAAGGAGTAGCTTGGTTTTGAGTCCATCAGAGAGCCCATTAGGTGGACAGTACAACTCATGAAGAAATGAAATGAGTCTTTTAAACATTGAATTCTCCTTCTGAAGGCCCAGGAGCTGCGGTCCTAGGAAGGAGCCGTGCCAAGCTTGGTATCTCCCCTGCCTCTTCTTAGCCTCTGTAAAAGTTGTCGAGGTTACTAGATACTAAAACAGCTCACTTTTGAGCACACCAGAGGAATGCAGTAATCACCATGAATAATTTTTTTTCTCTAGCCTTTGTCCTGAGCAGAGGTGGGGGGCACGCCATACTCTAAGGGCAGAACAGCCTGCTTCCCCGCTCACTCTCTGTTGCCCCCTGGTATTTTACAGAAATAGCCTTGCTTCCCCTCCTTAGACACCTTCTGTGTTTTAATCCAACAGACCTCAGAAACCAGAGTGACACAGGGCCACATAGGTGGCACATATTTTGCCACAGTAGAGACCTCTCATTGGGCTGAAAAATATTATATTGGCCTCTAGTCCTTGCAGGAAATACACCAAATGACTAGTGCCATCCCCTCTCTCCGACTCCTCACAGCCGAGATGCCAAACTTAAAAAAGCCTTGAGATCTATAGAAAGAGTCCGGTTTAATTGAAGTCATCGACTTTGCCATTAGCAAAGGAGATAGGAATAGTCCTTCATAGGTTTAACTCTTAGTCTCTCACTGGCCAGAGCATCCAAGCTTTGTGTCACTGGAGAAGTCTGGTAGCTTTGTAGTGGGACAAGGGGGAACACCCTACAACCCAGTAGGTGGCTCTAATGTGGGAAGCTTTGGAAAACCTTTGTTCACCTAAGACCCCAGGCGCCATAGGAGAACGATAAGGCCGTCTGAGAAAGCAAATAGCTGGATAGTCAGTAGAACTGGGACTAGCACCCCCGCTGATAGAACCAATTATCACATTCTGCTTCTGTACCCACTTTTGTCACGTAGACAGGAAGACCCCTAAGCTATATAACCCCCCAAGAATCCTTTGTTCGGGGCTCAGAATTTGGATATTGTCTCCTATGGGTCCGTGCACGTTAATAAAACCTCGTACTCCAGAATCCCTCGGTGTCTGGTTGCTTCATTTTCCTGCAACAGCTCCTTGGGCAAAGAAAGGGATGCCTCTCAGGAGCCCAGGAGTTCTACCCTTTGTTTTCTTTTCATAGGTGTACCATGGGCCATATGGGAAATATACCCTCTATCCCCTCAGGGTCCCCAGTGGGATGCATCCTTAGGAACTGGAGTAAGTTTGACCCTGAAACTCTCAAGAAAAGGAGCCTAATTTTCTTGTGTAATATCACTTGGCCTCAGTATAAGTTAGGAAATAAGAAAATATGGTCTGAAAATTGGAGTATTAATTACAAGACTATACTCTGATTACATTTGCTCTACTGGAGGTTAGGCAAGGGGTTGGAGTGGCCCTATGTGCATGCTTTTTGTATATTATCTCAGGCTCCATCGCTTCATTCTGGATCAAAGGAAATATATCTTTCGGGGCCTATCAGTGATATTCTACATGACACTTCTAAGTTCCCCACAACTGGGAACCAGAGGCCAGGACCCAGGAGAAGGAGGGATGGAAAGAGACTAGGCTAGCCCAAGTTTTGGCCATGCTTGTGGGACATTCACAGTCCCATCGTACAGGCCCTGCACAGCCTGGTCCAAATGACACAGTGTCAGGTGTGCCAAGAAATGGGGCACCAGACAAAGGAGTGTCCTCATCCTAATAAGCCACCTCAAACGCCCTGCTAAGAAGGCAGGACTGCAGGTCCTTGGGCAGCCCTCTGTCCCTGGGGATGCCAGGCCCTGGGCCTAAGGCTGCAGCTGCCTTGCAAATGGCTGACTGAGGTTGCCCTCCCCAGTCGGCCCCACCTCAGGAGGTCACCAGTACTGGACTGGAGCCTAGGGGTTGCATGGACATGACGGGTAGGACAATAGCTTTTTACTGGACACAGGGGCCACCTACTCTGTCCTACTTCCCCTTTCCCACCCCTTTCCTCCCAGACTTGCACTGTCCCGGCTGGAACAGGAAAGCCCACCACTAGAAACTCAATTGCATTATCTAATCTATAACCATATCATTTTAAGTATTTCTTCACTTAAGGCCATTGTTTTACTAATGCATTTGGAAAATGTTACATCCTCTGACTTACTCTAAAAATAAGTTTTCAACTCATACCTTCAAACAGAACTCTGAGGGTGCTTCCTCCAGCGCCCACGCCCTGGCACCAGAGGCCTCATGACGGACCACCCGCTGTACTGCCAGGAACCACAACCTGAGACCTACACTTGTGAGCCCATCAAGGACCTCAGACTCCTCTTCAGGAAACAAAAACCTGTTATAGATAAGTAACATAATAACTGAACTGTAATGCAGTGGTCTTGCTTGTGTTTCTGAAACTGGAAAAGCCAGTGTTCATGCTGCCTGTCACCTCCCAGACCCAATAAGCCGAGACTGGGATTGAATCTTTACGGGCACTTTATTCAGATGGCCAGCGATCTGAGAAGACAGCAGGTTTATACCCTGCATTTCCTTTCAAGCCAGCCTTTTTATAATAGAAAACAAAGTGCAGTAAGGGGTTTTAGAATTCAGTGAAAATTAGATAAAAAAGACTGCAGCATTTTCGCCCTGGGTGGTCAGTTGTCACCAGCCAGCGGTAGTTTGTCTCTCCCTGGAACACAATGGCTATGCCGTCCCCAGGAGGTCCTCTGTCTCTCCCAGAAGGCAGGGTGGCCCAGGTGGGGCAGTCCTGAAACAATAGCTTTAACATAGACATTACCTACTAGGCTTATTAACTGTTTACCTTAAACTAAAATTTTCCAACTCTTGAGTCTCCTATCATTTCTAACTCTCTTTTTCCCAGCCTGTCAATATGCTCAGCCTCCTTCCCAGAAAGTAAATTTTCTGTCTTGTTGGATTTAACCTTCATCAGATAAAATCCCGAATCCTCCACTAATCTTCTTGTCAAATCTGTCATCTCTAGAATACAGCAGTTACTATCCAGGCTGGGACCTCAGGCTCTGGACCTCTGTCGTGGGCTGAAGGAAACATGCTCCCCTCCACCTCCCCTGACCGACAGGCAGTGCCCCTGACAGTCTCCAGAATTCTTCACCAGCTCTGGATACTATAGGGTGAGGGTTTCATGGTTCCCAACAGGCAGGGTCTGCTGCCCCATCCAAAGCTGAAGTAGCTACTGAAGATGGACTATCACCCCTCAGCAAGCAAAAAAGGAAATTTTGAGAACCATGTCCCTTAAAGGGGAGTCGATGCAGGAAATAGCATGGGAAGGACTCTGAGACTGAGCTGCTGTTTTTGGCCAACAGCGAGGTTCCTGGTTGCCAGGAAAAGGCTGGTTGCTTTTCAGCACTTAGGTAGGATAAATAGTACACCAAGGCAGGGAGGAGGAGGGAGACTGGTCTCACCTGTGGACCCAGTAGTACTGATCCTGGTCTGATAAGATTGTCAAGCATTTGGAAGGACGCAAACAAAACTATGATAGTGCAGGAGCGGGCCCAGCCCTTGAAGGTCCGTGTGTATTGTCTCCACTAGCTGAGAGAAGGAAAACTTGCAACTGTTCATCTCAAGGGGGAGGGGCAGGAGGTCCACAGTGCTCAAAGAAAAACCTCAAAACAACTTTAGCTAATTGCCTCTTTCATCTTTGGACCTTAGGCAGAACCTGAGCACTCATTCTAGAGCACTCATTCTAGGCCTAGCAACTGTGAATGCACCATCCCCCACAGCACAGCATCCCCTTTACCCCAGAGGTGAAAACGGAACTCACTACATTTCAAATGGCTGGAGACAAAGGGTGAGATCTGAATTGACATCTGAGTCAGATTCCCTGGTTTCAGCACCAGATATGTTAATGGCAGAACCCTGGTTCTTCTTGCCAATGCAGTAAATAATTACAGGTCAGCAAGCCTATTAGCATACAGGCAACACTTATTAGTGCTAAGTTTAATGGGAGAGCAAAAGCAAGGGTGGCAAGAGCAGAGTGGCCAGAGGCCTAGTGGCTAGCACCCAGTTGGCCTGACAATCTCATCGGACCAGGCTCAAGACCACTGAGTCAACAGGTGAGACCTGTCTCCCTCCTCCTCCCTGCCTTGGTTTACTATTTATTCTACCTAGGTGCTAAAAGGGGTTGCCTGGCAACCAAGACCCTAGCTGCTGACTAAAAATAGCAGCCCAGTCTCAGTCCTTCCTATCTCCTGTGTCAAAATAAAGCAATAAGGATAAACATGGATAAAGTTAGAATTTTATATCTCAGAGAAATACTTTAAAGAGGGTATGTCTTGCTGAAGGCGGAGCAAAAGCTCGGAGGGGGGGGGGAAAAAGGCCCTGGCGGCGCCCCCGAGGGGCAGGGTATATAGTCAAAGATGCAGGTCTTGAGATTATTATCACTATTACTCTCACTTTCATACTATTAATCTGAAAATTTGACATTTATAATTTATTTCTCTCATTCTCCAATACTCTATAGGCCAATAAAAAGGCCAATGTGACCCCTCTAATAACAAATTTATTAAGAATCTATTTCAAAATATAGGTACATATATAAATGAGAAGACAATGTCAAGTCTCCAGAACATAACTTTGTAGAAATTATTTGCAATTGCATTATCTGATGTTGAACATTTAAACTCAGCAATCACATAAGGACTATATGTATTCAGTCTTTGACTTCAATCTTAGGAGTGATGAAAATGTTTCTACTCTTAGTTCTAATTATTAAGGTCAAGGTTTAAAATACCAGTTTTCTGTGATCTCTCAAGTGATTAAATAATGAATGCAGACTAAATGTATTAAAGCTTTCAAAATTCAATAAACAAAAAGCTTTGATGTTTCTGGTCTCTTAGAAAGGCTTATGGTCTTCTTATGTCATTGTTAGTAGACTAATATGCCTATACTCCTCTATTTGAAATGTATGGAAGTTTTAATTCTCCCTCATAGGCTTTCACATCATGTTGGGAAGCTCATCAGATAGAATTATTCAATCACTCCTGCCTTGTGAACATGAAAACACATCTGCCGCATTTTTCACTTGTAGAAGCTCACAGTGGTTTAAAATTTCCTGTTTTCAACAATACAGACTCCATTTCTATGAGAAGTGGACTCTGTAACCTGCAGGAAATGTTAACCCAGTCTCTAAAAGTAGTGACTGGTCTTCCATTTACCTTCTGAATGAAAACAGATGTCAAAATGGCTAGGACCGAGGAAGAGTCTGGCAATTCTTCTTAAACAAACAAACCAAAAAAAATATTTCAGTTGCTCAATTTCTTCTGGACAAGATGCTAAAGGTAAGCAGATATCGAGAATGAAAACTGCTGGCTCATTTAACTCCAAGGTGTCAGGCCAATTCTATGAGTAGGCTGTTACATAAAGGGCATTTGTTTTGTTTTTGTTTTTGGAGGGAATCCTAGAACTATTGAGGCATTACCATAAAACCTTTAAAAATCAAGGATAATCTAATCACTGTTCCTGCTGGTTAGCAATAGGAGGCTAATGTATTCTTTCTTTTACATGTGCTAAGATCTGTGTTAGAAATCGTATCTCATGACACTGGTATGGGTATTAAGAGATCACATTAAATATCCTCATGTTATATCCTCTGAAACAGGGTTGGGAAAATCAAAATACGCATAACCTGTAACTATAAAGTCTCAGATATTTTAGTCAAAAACTCATGGCATTAATGTAACTGAGGTGTCTGCTCAAATGCCGTCTCCTTGAAAGTCCCTGGGCCACCGTCTCGGAACCAGCAGCTCCTGACACACTCTCTTCTGATTTTGCTTTGTTTCTCTTCACTGTACTTATTCCTTCCTATTAGTATGCTAATTTATATACATATATAATTAAGCAGTTTTAATTAATCTAACTTTTCAAATTAATTATTTTATATAAATAATAAAAGGGGACTGTGCTAGAGCACTGAATTAGAAGAGACTTGAGTGGCATGACAGGAAGATAAAATACGTGGTTTTTAATTAGACATTGGTTACAACAAACTATTAAGATATTATGAAGACATATTTTCAAAAGAAGTGAGAATCATTACTTAAAAAATGCCCTTACAAAAGAGCATAGTAAAATGGAAGGAAATAACTCAGTAATGTATTCAGAATGCTAATCATCTTGAATAATAAAGTATTTGATATGTATTTTCTTCTTATAGTTCACATGCACATATATTTCTGTAATAATAAAAGGTTATTTTAGTTGAAAATGTGAATCAAGAAAGGAAGAAAACATTGATATTTTCTAATGTCGACTACATGAGTTCATTTTCACACTTAGCTACTTTTCATTGTATTTAAAATACTTGATAATAAAAACATAAAGTAAATGAAATGCTAAAATGGTCAAGTACATCTTTTACATACATAGTGGCTTCACACAGAGAATAATAATTGAGCACAACCAATGACCAAAGCTTCTCCTCTAAATAAATTTTTCTGAAAACATCAAGTTAGACAAAAGTCACAAACACCCCAACAATGACATCATCTCACAGTCTCCCACATATTTCTTTAGGATTGATTCCTAATCTGTTTTTCATCTCCTCATAATCATACAATCCTTTATCTTTGTTCAAGGTAACTTGGTCCTTAAACTCTTCTGAGTGACTTTCTAACAAAAACCAAAATCCCCAACACCAAATTTATCAAAGCTGTATGAGAGTGTTAAACATACCTTCTTTTATGAAGGGAAGCAACTTCTGGGAATATACTCCAAGGATTCCGAAATGCCAACAGAAGTGAACATGTGCACCCCTATGTTTATAGCAGCACTATTTACAATAGCCAAAATTTGGAAACAGCCTAAGTGCCCATCAGTAGATGAGTGATTGAGAAAGCCATGGTACATTAATACAATGGAATTCTATGCAGCAGTAAAAAAGAAAAATTCTTACATCTGGCAACAGCATGGATGGACATGGAGAAAATTATGTTAATTAGGCCAGTCAGTGTAAGAAGAATACCATATGATCTCACTTATATGTGGAACCTAATGAACACAGTAAAGTCACAGATGCTTAGATATAGAAGACAGACTGACAGCTGCCCGAAGTTGTGGGGTGGGAGGGACAGAATGACAGATGGTGAAGAGTTTAACCAAAGAACATTTTTACACAACCCATGGACACAGACAGCAATATGCTGTGTTGGGATTGGCTTGGGAAGGGGAAAAGATGGGGCTGGGTAGAGGTAGGTGAAGGGAGAAATGGCAGGAACAGCCATAATAGTATAAAATTATATGAAAATGTAAAGAAAATGAGTAAGTTTGTTGTAATAGAGAGCTAAATCTATTTTTAGCAATATATAAAGTATATTGCTTAGAAATCTTGCATTTCTTTTATGCCATTAAATATAACTTAAATCTTCTGAAATATAAAAGACTAAAGAAGAAAAATTAAATTTAATCTGGAATTTAACAAATATGTTTGCTCTGCAGATGGTTTGTCTTTTTAAAACTTTTGGTTTTTTTTTTTGAGTCTTAGACTTATTTGTGGATATTATGAACAGTTTATAATGATGTTAAAAACAAATGTACTTCCTTATTTTATCAACTGAGGACTAAGAAGATCTAAGACATATTTCAGACAGCTTAGAAACTTTAAATATGAGAAGATATTTCTTCAGATAAACATCCCAGCAACTCCTTATTAAACTACCTTTCTGTTTTGTTCACCACAGAGTATATCTTTCTAGAAACCCTCTATTCCATAGTTTTGCATAAAGTTACCATAGCTGCAATTTAGTTTATTTATAGTATCTCATAGTATATAACATAAATGCAAGTGTCCTCTGTTTATATTAAAGTGCACACTAAAGTTCTACTAAGGCAATATTTATTTAATTTTTCCATTCTCCCTAAAATCATTTTATATCCATAAGTATCACTGAGGTTCTAGTAACCTAAAACACTGAAATAACTTGTTTGCACTATTAGAAAGCTACCACTCTTCCAATTTTTTTTGAGTAATAGATTTTTCTCACCAAAAAGCAGACCTATTGCTAGTACTGTTAAAGTTAATCTTTTAGTAGAACATTTATAAAATCCGTTATGACATTTATGAATCCTGACTCTGTCAATGAACAATTCCTATCCTATCTGTTTCATGAATATTCCCAACCTTTATAAAAATGTTGACCAGTTGAAGATATAGAAGATTCCCTTGTGGCATGCCATACTAAAAAAATCTTGTGTAGACTGTCTTATTTACTGCTCTTCTCACCTAGACAAGTGTCTGGCATATGTAGCTATTTAATATATTTTTCTAGAGGATGACTTTAGAAATCACTCTTAAGAGTTGCTTTGATTAATAGCAACGCTCTTAGGAAACTGTTATTTACCAACTAATCATTAATCACTTGTATCAGGTTACTCCATGTGTTCCTAGAGGAAGAATTCCTGTCCTTATCCAGTCCACCAATATTACAACTTAATTTGTACCATTTCATCTCTTTCTAATACATGCACTTTATATACTTTCATACATATATGCATAGCACAAATATTTTATTTTACAATAATTGGATAATATTAAATACCTTGTAGAAAGTCCTCCAAGTAAACTCATATAGCCCTAATGTATTTGTTTAATATCTTCATAATATTATATGATGTGGGTATTTTCTATGTAGTCAAATTGCCTCTTATTGATGGGTATTTACTTTTTCTCAAAACAATACTACAAAAGTTATCCTTGGACAAAAATTATCCTTGGACAAAAATGGTAAACTATAGTGGTTTTGTTGTCATGGGGTAGATTCCCTGAGAAGTTACTTGTCAAAGAGTATATGTATTTTTCAATTCAATCAATATTGACAAGTTGATTTTCAAAATGGCTCTATCAATTTACATTTCCACTAGGAATTAAGAATTAATTATGGATACAGTTCTAGGTATAGAAAATTAAACAGAAAATTACTAGTAAGAAAATTGAATCAATAATCAAATTTGCCTCAAAAAAATAAATAAACAAGTGGGGTTACATAAGACTAAAAAGTTTCTTCATAGAAGTGCAAACAATAAATTAGATAAAATGCAACCTAAGATGCTCAACTTCACTAGTTATTAGCAAAATGGAAGTCAAAGCTAAAATGAGATACTACCTCATACCTGTTGGAATGGCTATTATGAACAAGACAAGTAATAACAAATGTTGATGAGGTTGTGGAGAAAAATGAATGATCCCTCATTCACCGCTGGTAAGAATGTAAACTGGTACAGCCACTGTGGAAAAGAGTATGGAGGTTCCTCAAAAAATTCAGGGCTAGCATCTTTGTTCTTTCTGCTGCGTAGTATTCCTACCCTTTGTGACAGCATGGATGGAACTGGAGACTATTATGCTAAGTTAAATAAGCCAGTCAATGAAAGACAAATACCATATGATCTCACTAAGAAGAGGAATCTAATGAAAAAAAATGAACTAATGAGCAAAACAGAACCAGAGACATGGAAACAGGGAACAGACTGACAGCTGCCAGAGGAAAGGGGGGCAGGGAGAATGGTGGACAGAAGGGAAAGGGATTAATTAAAGAAGATGTATGAATGACCCACAGACATGGGCAACAGTGTGGGGATGGACCGTGAGAGTGGGGGAGGTGGGATGGGCAGAGGAGGGCAAAGGGGAAAAAATTGGGACAACTGTAATACAATAAACCAGAATTAAAAAACCACAAAACCTTAAAAAAAAGAATTACATTTAAATTTCCACATGCTACTAAAAAAAACTCACTATCAATATTTTTTGTAACAATATAATATGATGTAGTATAATAAATTACAGAACAATGGAGATCCTTTTTTAACAATGACAAAAACAATGATAGAACAGAGCTGCCATAATACCCAGCAACTGCTTTTCTGGTTATCTACCTGAAAAATTTGAAAACAATTATTCACAAAGATATATGCACCCCTAAACGCATTGCAGCATTATTCACAGTGGCCAAGACATGGAAACAACCAAAGTGCCCTGAGATAGATAATTGAACAAAGAAGATGTGGTACATGTACACAGTGGAGTACTACTCAGCCATGAGACAATGTGAAATACTAGCATTTGCAACCACACAGATCTTGAGCATCTTATGCTGAGTGAAATAAGTCAGTTAGAAAAAGTCAAGAACCATGTGATTTTACCTATATGTGGGATGTAAAACTGAAAGTACCAACTGAAAAAACAAGAAAACAACAATTTAAACCATAGGCAACAGTATGGTGTTTACCAGAGGAAAGTGGGGAGGTGGGAAGGGTGTAGTAAAGAAGATCAAGTATATGGTGATGAAAAATTTGACTTTGAGTGGTGGGCATACAGTGTAATATATAGATGATGTACTTTAGAATTGTATACTTGAAACTTATATAATTTTATTAAGTGGTATCACCCTAATACATTTAATTAAACTTTTTCACATACCTCATCCTCCCTCCAAAATAAAAAGCAACCTATGGAATGGAAGAAAATATTTTCAAACTGTATATTGGCTAAGGAGTTAAAATACAAATTTTTTTTACAACTCAATAGCTAAGTAATAAATAACCTGATTTATAAATGGACACAGCACCTAAGATATTTTTTCAAGGAAGACATACAGATGGCTAACAGATATGTAAAAGGAAACTCACCATTACTGCAGGGAAATGCAAATAAAAATCACAATAAGATATCACCTTACACAAGACAGAAGATAACATAAACTTTGACAAAGATGTGGAGAAAAGGAAATCTTAGTGTGTGTTGGTAGGAATGTAAATTTGTATAGACATATAAAAATTGTATGAAGTTTCTTCCAAAAATTAAAAATAAATTACAATATGATCCAGTAATCGTACTTCAGTGTATATACCCAAATGAAATAAAATTAATACCTTGAAGAGTTATCTATATTCTCATGTTCATTGTATCATTATTCTCAATAACAAAGATATGAATACCACCTAGGTGCCCATTGAAAAAATGAATGGATAAAGAAAATACGAACATCACACATATACAACTCAACCATGACTAAGAAAATCTTAGTTTGTGATAGCATAGGTGAACCTGGAAGACATTATGCTAAGTGAAGTCAGGCAAATACTGTATGTTATCAGGTATGGGTGGAATCTGAAAAAGAAGTCAAATTCAGAAACAAAAGAGAATGATTGTTGTCAGAGGCTGGGAGATAAGATGTTGGTCCAAAGATATAAACTTTCAGTTACAATATGAATATGTTCTGAAATCTAATGCATAACATGATGATATAGTTAAGAATAGTATATTACATACTCGAAATTTGCTAAAAGTAGATTAAACATTTCCACCAAACAATAAAACCAAATAAAATGTAGCTTTAAAATGATGAATATGTATACTAACTTCACAGTGGTAATCATTTCACAATGTAGACATGTATTGAATCATCCCTACAATTTTATTTGTCAATTATACCTTAATAAAGCTAAGGAGAAAAAGAATTGACTTAGTCTTTTCATGCATTGCAGCTCTAGAAAATTAGGTATTCCTAATTTTCTGTTTTGCAAAATAGGTAGATAGGTAGATATATAGATATATAGTCAAATACAATTACTTGCTATTTGGATTTATTCATTTATAAACTCATAGAAATTATTGTTTGCTCAGTATGTAAGAGCATATGATGGTTGATTTCAAGTATGAACTTGGCTAGGCTATTTTGTTCTGTTGTATGATCATCTGGTCAAACACTGTCTAGAAGTCTTTCTGAATGTTCAAGTTTCTCTCTGTGTGTATGCATATATTTTTGTCTTGATTGAAGAGATATTTTTTAATCCTAAATTGCATGCATGGAATACAGATTTTATTGTCAAGTTTTATTATATTTTTTACATTTATATCTCCAATTTAACTCAGCATTTTAAAATATATGATATATAATGGGGATTTTTCATTTGGATTCTCTGAGAAGCAGACACTAATGCAGACTTAGATATGCAACAGATGTATTAGGATAAACTCCTGTGAAGGAGAAAAGGAATTGGAGCAGGACTGGGTGATGAGGGGTGAGATGCCTTTACTCACCCCATGACTGACAGGTCCTCATACCAGTTCTCCCCAACAGGGCTCCCACAGACCCTGAGTCCACACTTGCCTCTCAGGTTTTTTGGCCTCAGGAAAGAGATTGTTGCTGCAATTAGTGGTAAGAACTTGCCTGCAGGTTCCCTGGTTTCCAGAATTCTTCTGCCACCCAAAGCCTTGTATGTAATTCAATGATTTTTTTCACACTTTATACAGATCTTTTTAATGCAGAACACGTTAAACTTTTTTGTTTCTAACATTATTGTTTGGATACCTTCCACCTTTTTCTTTATCATTTGCAGTTGTATGGTAAGAATTTAATTTTTGAAAAGCTCCAGTCTCTTTTGTACTGATATCTCTTCTAAAATCTCTCTCCATGAGATATTTTACTAAAGTAAATTTTGGATAACACCTGACTTTGCCTGACTTTTCATTACTAACTGCCACATGCTAGACAGAGTGAAAAATTATGGAATCTAGATTTGCCATAATGATTTATATAAGCTAGGCAAGTAACTTAATATCACTGACTTACCAATCCTATCAATTAAATGGGTACAATGACATTCACTACACTGAATACATGCAAACAAAAGGCTTTAGTTAGGATAAATAGATGCTAGATAGATAGGTAGATCAATAGTTAGGTAAAGATCATACTACTAGACATTTTCTCCATACTTTCCTACTGACAGAAACTGAACATTGTTCAAGACTCTGCTATTTTTCTCAATGACTCAGAGTCTACCCAGGTTCGAGGCCAAGTCCTGAACTGTCTATAGCAATCATTGTCATCCCATTTCTCTTCATAATGACAGGTTTGGTTATGAGCATACAATTACCTCCTGTTCAATGAGATGTGAAGGAAGGTTATCTGTAGGCTTCTGTCACAGATACTCTCTCTTCTAACAATGTTGCGTAGCCAAGAGATGGCACTTTTCCTTACACTGGACGATTGTTATATATTTAGTCTTACTCCCTCAAAAATATCTATAGGGTCGCCAATGTGACCTATGTGAAACACTGTACTTACCACATAACTCCTTACTTCAATACCTTAAGTGGATTTTCACTTCGTATGGGGTAAAATCAGTTAGCATAAAGATCTCATCTTGATCTACCTTGGCCTTGAATTTCACATCTGGTAAATGTTGTGCTTTCACACCTCTAACCTCTATTCATGTGTTTGACTTATTTATCCTCAAAGACTCAGATTGCTGATCTTCAAGTCCAGAAACCTTCCTCAAATGCTGCGCATCATTCATTGTGACTTCAAGGACACCTTGCTTATACTCTGCCCTGCCTGTTTATGCTCCTGGCATATATGACTTAAGCATAGTTTCTTGTGGGCAGAACCGAGACTACTGCCTAGAATAGGGGTGTCATTTTCACTGGGGACCACATCAGCCTCACAGTTGCCTTCAAAGGGCCGAATGTAATGTTAGGACTGTATAAACGTAACTACTCCTTAACAGTTAAGCAAGAGCTTGGCACTGCTGCTGGGTAGAAACAAGGTGCTGGGCTGGATAAAACAAGGTGGAGGGCCGGATTTCACCTGCAGGCCTTGTGTTTACCACCTGTGGCCTAGAATATATTGTATAGTTCCTGAATATATTAATTTCCAGTCATGCTCTGGTTACCCAGAGTAAGGACTAAGAATGCATTCTTCTGTACTCCCCTTCCCAGTACTTCAAACAGAAGAAATTCCCAGAGAGAGATTTTGGGAATGCATTTAGCAAATTATCTGCTTTTAGTAAAATAATATTTCAACAGATGTCTGAAGAGATCTTGTCATTACTTAACCTTGCTTTTATGCCAGGTTATATCAATATCACTCACACGCATACACAAAACAAAATAAAATGTTTTATTTTTTCTTGTTCAAATATATGCTCCTTAAGCAGAGTCCATACTAATTTACTTTCATACTTTTCATTCTTTTCAATAATTAATACTATGATACACTGAAATCAATGGCAGTTCAATAAATTGATTATAGCACATAGACCCCATTAGATTTTTCTTATATCCTTAAATGGTCTACAATATACTAATACACCTTTAAGAACATCACTCCTCTTTGTTGTTCCTTAAGAACAAACTGACAGTGACCAGAGAGAAGGGGATAATGAGGGGAAGAAGGGGACGGGTCAAGTCAAAGGACATGTATAGAAGACCCATGGATAAAGTCTATGTAAGGGGGCATTGAATGTGGAAGAGGTGGGTGGGCAGGGCAGGGGAGAGCAATGGGGGAAAAATGAGGAAAACTGTAATTGAACAACAATAAAAAATACAAATAAATAAATTGCATTGGAATACCATCGTGCTTTCCTTGCTTATCTCTTTATGTGTGTATTATTGCTTCACTTACACTCCTTCTTTGATTGTTTTTACAGTCTTTTCTTTTGAAGAAAATATGTTACTTTTATGATGACAAGAGTACATGCACACTCATGCCTAAACCCTAAAAAGGAGTTTCTAAATTTTCAATAATACCAGTAGTTATTAAATTTTCTAAATATTTTTGAGGGAATATAGTACACTTTTGTTTTTTTTTAGTTTCCATAAGCAAAATTTTAGGGAGAAAAATATTTGTCCTGTTCATTTATTTTTTATTAACTTTTCTGCTCCATCCTCCATATAATCATTGTTAAGCAAATGCATTTCGTAAAAACAGATGAGTCAATAGAGAGAAGAATACATGTGCTTAATACTTGGTCCACGCAAAGCTCAAAACTAAAATTTGGGTTGCTTTTGGTTCCTGTTTCTTACAGTGAAGCAAAGCAAAGTTAAACCTCCTACTGAGCCAGGCATAATACACATTGTATTATGCAGAACTTGTTTTCAACAGTTTAGAAGAAATTCCCAAAGGTCTGAGTTTGAAAATTCAGTTTTTAACCTGATAAATAAGTTCAAATATCCATGGAATATAAAAGCTTGTACTTTTGCTGATGCAAATGTTTGAATTTTGAGCACAGAAAACTGCTATGAAGAAGCACGGGAACTACCAAGTAGGTGAGACTAGTAGACTTTAAAAAGCTCCATCTCAAATGGCTTTTTTTGCTGCTCTCTGCTAGCAATACTGTTCATGAAGATGAGAGCTCTCAAACCAGCTGTACAAGCCAACTGGAGATATATATATATTTTTAATTTATTGTATTTTTTCCATTACCACTTAACCCTCTTTTATCTTCCTAACCCACAATCATCATACTGTTGTCCATGTCCATGAGTCCTTTTTCCTTTTTGCTCAGTCCTTCCACCCCCTTAATTTACCCCACCCCCATCCTGGTCTCTGAGTCTGTCTCTATTTTGCATGTTGGTTCAGTTTATTTATTAGATTCCACATATAATTGAAATCATGTGGCATTTGCCTTTCTCTGACTGGCTGATTTTATTTAGCATAATGTCTTCCAGTTACATCTGTGTTGTACAGAGTAAAAAAGAGTAAATTTTTCTTATTTTTATGGCCTAGTAGTATTCCCTTGTGTAAATGACCATAGTTGTTTTATTCACTCATCTACTGATGGACACTTGGGCTGCTTCCATATTTTGATGAATGTAAATAACACTGCAATGAACACAGGGGCACTTATGTTCTTTTGAATTAGTATTTTGAATTTCTTTGGATATATTCCCAGAAGTGGGATCTTTGGGTCAAAAAGCAGATCCATTTTTAATTTTTTGAGGTATTGCCATACAGCTTGCCATGGAGGATGTACCAGTCTGCATTCCTGCCAATAGTGCGTGAGGTTTTCCTGTTCTCTACATTCTTGCCAGTACTTGTTTGATGATTTATTGATGATGGCCATTCTGACAGGTGTGAGAAGTGATATCTCATTGTGGTTTTAATTTTCATTTCTCTGATAATCAGTGATATTGAGCAATGTTTCATATGTTTATTGGCCATCTGGATGTCCTCTTTAGAGAAGTGTCTATTCAGGTCCTTTGCCCATTTTTTGATTGGATTTTTTTGTGTGTGTTGAATTTTATAAATTCTTTATAAATTGTGGATATTAACCCTTTATCAGATGGCTCGGCAAATACATTCTCTTCTTCTGTGGGTTATCTTCTTATTTTGTGGATGATATCCTTTGCTGTGCAAAAACTTTTTTAGTTTAATGTAGTTCCATTTGCTTATTTTTCTTTCGTTTCCCTTGCCTAGGGAGGTGTATCTAATAAAATATTGTTATGAGTTGTGTTTGAGATTTTACTGCCTATGTTTTCTTCTAGGGTTTTATGTATTCAGGTCTAAAATTTAACTCTTTAATCCATTTTAAATTTATTTTTGTGTGTGGTATAGAAAGGTGGTCTAGTTTCATTTTTCTGTATGTACCTGGCCAATTTTCCCAACACCATTTATCAAATAAATTAGAGATATTTAGATAATTGTCCTCAGCTACCATTACATAAGTGACACACTGTTAGAGAATTTTTATGAAATTATTTACAATTCTATCTTTGTACTTTCCAGCCTGATCAGACTTTGAATGTATGTCTATTGAGCTCAGTCTTCCAAAGTTTACCAAAGGTTATCAATGATCTCCTTGTCCAAAAATATGAGTGAATTCTCAGTATTCATCATAATTAACATCTTAGCATCATTTAATACACAAAAAACTAACTTTTCAAAACTATTTTCACTTGCTTCTGGGACATTATATTCTCCTTCTTTGCTATCTCGACTCACTGACTTTTCCTCCTTAGTCTCTATTAATAAATCTACCTCTTCTCCAACACCTAAGTTAGAACCCTCTATCATTTTCTCAGATCTTTCTGCTGTTACCCTTTAGGTTATCTCATTATCGTATTCTGTACCCAAAACTGTCTATATGTAAGATGATTCAACAATATATCTCTAACACATAAACAAGAAGCTCACTAACCCATTGTCTATTTTGATGCATTTACTCTTTATTGAGAAATTCATCATTCACTTCTTTTATCTTTTTTTGTATGCCAGTCCATCAGCAGAAACTGTTTGAAATGCCTTAGAAATCATATGACCCATGCAACCATTTCACACCACCTACATTGCTTCTAATTTACCACACTTGTACAAGGGACTTTGTTTCCACCCTTGGCCTGTGCTCTAAAATCAAAATCCTAACATATTACTTCATTCACAACACAACAATGACTTCATGTTTTGTTGACAATAAGAGTCTAGATCTTTACATGGACTATGTGGTCCAAGATGGTCAAGTCCCCTCTCATTTTTTCTTAACAGAAGTACACATAAATAATGAAAGGATATTTTAAATATATTGTGTATATAATTCTGTAAATGTAGTATAAAATTATTTGATATTGTACTACTCTAAAATGTAGGAACATGCAGATATTCTAGAAGGTACCTATAAAAAATTTTAAGATTTTATGTAAAATTTTATTTGAATTTCTCTGAATATAAATAATTTAAGTAATCTCCTCACTTGGGAAATTAGTGTTGCTGAAAAGCTAGTGAATTATAAATAATGAAAGAATGATCCAAAATTAATGGGTTTCATATTAAGTTAAATTTTATTATTATTATATATAAACTATTCATCACTAATATTTTCTTAAATTGATTATTATGCATCTTCCTCTCTCTCAATAGTTGACAGAAAAAGTAAGCTAGGGTAAATAAGACTATAGAAGAAAAACACTATCAACTAAATTGACCAAACTGAACTTTATAGAAATAGGCATTTTATAAAAGTGCATTGATAAAAATAGATTATATTCTAGGCCACATAAAGTAAAAGAAATTTAAATAAAAAATTCACTAATGACAATCTAATTAAAACAGGAATTATTAACAAAATTTGTAAAAAATGTACAAATATATAAAAATTAAACTATGATATATGCATTATAGAAAAATAAAAATGATAACTATTTTGACTAAAATAAAAACAAAACATTAAAAATATTATGGGATATATACAAAGAAGTATTTAGAGAAAATTTTGTACCACTAATAATTTATAAACTAAGAAAGAAGAAAAGCTGAAAATCAATGATTATGCTTAAAAACTTAAAGTTAGTAAACTGGAGAGAGTAAATAAAATTAATTTCAAGTAAGAAGAAAGAAAAATATAATGAAGAAAAAGAGAAAAGAAGCAATATAGTAGGAAATAGAATAAAAATTAATACATAGAAATATGTTTTTGAAGACAATGTAATTAATATACTTTTAATCAGACTCATTGCATAAAAAATAGACATAAATGATCAATATAAAGGACACTGCATCATGATAAAGAGAGCAATCCCACAAGAGGATATAACTCTAGTAAACATTTATGCACTTAAATAGCAAATCTTCATGAACATAAAGGAAGACACTGACAGTATTAGAGTCACAGTAGGGAACAGAAAATCTGAATAGACAGACTATAAGTAGTGAAATTGATGCAGTAGTTAAAAAACTCCCAAGAAACAAAAGTCCAGGACTGGATAGCTTCATAGGTGAATTTTGCCAAATATTCAAAAAAGGGTTGACACCTGTCCTTCCCAAACTATTCCAAAATATTCAAGAGGAGGGAAGACTCCCAAGCTCATTTTATTAAGACCAGCATTATCCTAATTCCAAAATAAGATAAAGACACTACAAAGAAATAAAATTATAGGCCAACATCTTTGATGAACACAGATGTTTAAGAGAAACAAAATAAACACAAAAAAGATTCCAGCAATACATTGAAAAGATCATATATCATAATCAAATAGGATTTATTCTGGTGATGTCTGGTTGGTAAATACTTGCAGATCAATAAACATGATATATCCCATAAAGTGAGGAACAAAAACCACATCATCTTATCAATATATACAGAAAAAGCATTTGATAAAAGCCAGTACTCATTTATAATAAAAACTCTCAGCAAAGTGGGAATAAAGAGAACATCTCTCAAAGTAATACAGATCACATGGCCAAATCCATGGCCAATATCATACTTAATAGGCAAAAAATAAAAATGTTCTGCTTAAGATCAGGAACAAGACAGAACTGCCCATTTTTACCACTCCTATTCAACATAGTATTGTAAGTTCTATCTATAGCAATCAGACAAGAAAAAACAAAAGTCATCTAAATTGGAAAGGAAGAAGTAAAACTGTTATTATTTGTGAATGACATGACACTGTACATAGAGAACTCTAAAGATCTACCAAAAAACAACTAGAACTGACAAGTGAATGCTGTAAAATAGCAGGATATAAAATAAGTATCCAGAAATCAGTTGCATTTTCATACACCAAAAATGAACTATCAGAAAGGAAAGGAAACTAAGAAAACTTCCATTTACAATTACATAAAAAATACCTAGGGATATTTAAACAAGAATGTAAAAGATCTGTGCTAGAAAAATCATAAGGCACTGAAATAATAAACTGAAGGAGATATAGATAAGTAGAAGCATATATCATATTAAAAACAAGGATTAATGAACATCATTAAAATGTCCATACTACATCTATAGATTCAATGCAATTCCTCTTGATACCAATGGTGTATTTCACAGAGCTAGAACAAATATCCCCCAAACTTATATAGAACCACAAAAGACCCTGAACAGCCACAGAATTCCTGAAAAAGAAGAACAAAGTTGGAAGAATCATGCTACTTGATATAAAACTGTGCTCTAAGGCTGTAGCAATCAAAATAGCATGGTATACATATAAAGAGATATATAGATCAATGGAACAGAATAGAGAGTCCAGAAACAAACTCATGCCTTTATAGTCAAGTGATATTTCATAAAGGAAGCAAAAATATACAGTGGGGTAAAGATGGTCTATTTAATAAGTGCTGTTGGGAAAATTGAACAGACATGTGCAAAAATATGAAACTAGGCCACCTTCTTATGCCATATACAAAAGTAAACACAAATGGGTTAAAGACTTAAATGTTAGTCTTAAAACCATAAAAATCCTAGAAGAGAACATAGGTAGTAAAATCTCAGACATTTCTTGTAGCAGTATTTTTTCTGATTTATTTTTTGGGCGAGAGAAACAAAATAAATAAATGGAACTACATCAAACTAAAAATTTTTGCAAAGCAAAAGAAAATATCAACAAAATAAAAAGATAACCCACTAAATGGAAGAACGTATTTGCCAATAATACATTTGACAAGGGGTTAATATTTAAAATTTATAAAGAGCTCATACAACTCAACACCAGAAAAACAAACAATCCAATTAAAAAACAGGTTGAGACCTTGGATAGATACTTCTCCAAAGAGGACATACAGATGACCAATGGACATTTGAAAAGATGCTCAATGTCACTGATTATGAGAGAAGTGAAAATTAAAACCACAGTAAGATATCATCTCACACCTGTCATAATGGCTCTCACCAAAAAATCCACAAATAACATGTGTTGGATAGGATGTGAAGAAAAAGAAAACCTGCATTATCAGTGGGAATGCAAATTGGCACAGTTACTGTGGAAAGAACTATGGAGATACCTCAACAAATTAAAAGTGGAACTGCTTTATGACCCAGCAATTTTACTTCTGGGACTATACCCAAAGAAAGTCAAAACACTAATTCATTCTAGGGGTGAATCCTATATTCACCCCTATGAATGTTGCAGCATTATTTACAATAGCCAAGATTTGGAAGCAGCCATCAGATGAGTGGATACAAAGACTGTGGTTCATTTACACTATGGAATATTGTTCAGCCATAAAAAGAAGGAAATCTTACTCTTTGTGACTTCATGGATGGACTGGAGATTATTATTCTAAGTGAAATAAACCAGTAAGAGAAATATAAGTACCATACGCTTTTACTTATATGTGGAATCCAATAAACAAAATAAACTAACAAACAAAATAGAAAGAAACAGAGAGACAGAGAACAGACTGACAGCTGTCAGAGGAAATAGAGGTTGGGGTACTGGTGAAAAAGATGAAGGGATTAAGCAAAAAAACTGAAATTTCATAGCCCCAGACAATGGTTTGGTGATTATCAGAGGAAAGAGGAGTGAGAAGAGGTAGAAGAAGGTAAAGATGAGATAAATAGTGATAGAAGGATACTTGACTTGTAGTGGTGAACACACTATACAATATACAAATGATGTATTATAGAGTTAATTGTATACCTAAAACCTATATAATTTTCTTAACAAATGTCGACCCAATAAATTCAATAAATAAGAGTAAGGAATATTACCATAGACCCTACAGACATTAAAAATCTATGAGGTGAATGTTTTGAATAATTTTATACCAACAAGTTCAGTAACTTAGATGAAATGAACAGATTCCTTGAAAATACATGACACTAAAGCTCACATGAGAAGATACAGATATCATAAATAGCCTATATGGTTGCATAAATTTAATTTGTAGTTAAAAACATACCCACTGAGAAAATTTGGTCCCATTTGGATTCACTTATTAACTCTCCACAAACTCTTTCAGACAACAAAAAAGGAGAGAACACTTGTCTCTCTATTGCATGAGGCCAGCATCACCCTGGTACCAAAATCCAAGACACTAAATATATTAGATTCCAATGTCTCTCATAAACATAGATGCAAGAGTGACAATTTTTAAGCAATTGAATAAAGTCATATATAAAAATATTAATATGTCATGATAAATTATGTTTTATATCAGGGGTAAAGGTACAAGGTTGGATTAACACTCAAAAAACAAACAATAGAATTTGCCAAACATAGTGAAATGAAAAGAAAAACTGGTGATCATTCAATAAATTCAGTAAAATGTTTTGATAAATTTGACCAATTGCTTAGTCAAAAAATACACTCAGCAAACTAGTAGTATAAGTAAACATTGCTGAATTGATGAATAACATCATTTATCAAGCCCCTACAGCTAAAATGATGAAACACTGAATATTTTTCTACTAAAGTGACTGACAGGACAAAGGTTTCTGCTTCACAACATATTACTAGAGTTCCTGGTCAATGCAAAAAAAACCCCACAAAAAGCAAAAAATGAAAGCAAGTTGGAAAGAAAAAAGAAATATGGAATGAAAAAGAAAAAATAAAGGTATATTTATTATCAGATGATGCATGTTTTTATATTAAAAAAACTAACAAATAAAAAAGTTATGGTGACTGGTAAGTCAATTTAGTCAAATCATAAAATATACAAGGAAAATATACAAAATCCAATTCCAGTTTTGTATATTAACAAGAGATAATTAAAAATTGAAATTTAACACACAAAATTGACATTATCATCAAGAAATATAAAACATTTAGGGATAAATATAGCAAATCTGTAAGAAACCTTTATACTGAAACTAAAAAGTATGTATTGCTAAAAGGAATTAATGAAGATCTAAAAACAGAATTACTAGCAACCAAAAGACAACAATTACTGACATACACAAAAATCTTCAGAAAAGCAAGCATGCATACTTATTTGAGCAGAAAACAAGTAGAACAGATATTATTATGAATTATAAAATTATTATAAGGGAAATAACTCAAAAAGAAACATTACATCCTATAATGCTTTGACATGAAATTCTAGAAAAAATTAGAGTGATAGAAAGAAGCGTGGTGGTTGCCAGGGTACAGGGCGTGGGAAAGGAGATTGAATGCAAAGTAGCATGAGGCAACTTTTTGGGGGTGATAGAAAATTTTGATATGATTGTATTAATGGTTATGTAATTGAACAAATTTGTCAAAAACATCAAGTTATACACTTAACATTGGTTAAATCTACTATGTGTAAGTCATGCCTCAATAAAGCTAACTAAAAACAAATATCTTACCCTGACTCCCACCCAGAGTTTATTAAGTTCATATCATTTTATTTTGACAGCATTCATGGACCTGGACAGTATTATGCTAAACAAAGTAAGTCAGTGAGAGAAAGACAAGCACCATATGATTTCAGTTATATGTGGAATCTAATGAACAACATAAACAAACCAAGTAGAAAGAGACTCAGAAGAGACTGATGGCTGTCAGAAGGGAGGGGTTTGGGAAGCTGGATGACAATGGTGAAGGGATTACGCAATACAAGTTGGTAGTTGCAGGGTAGCCATAGAGGTGTGGTTTGCGGCAGGGGAAATACAGTCAACAATGTCGAAGTAATTGGGCAAGAGGCCAGGCGGGTGTTTGAGGCAACTGGGGGACCACCCACCCGGTAGAGTGAGTTGTTTTCTGGCCACTTTGCTGTACATTTAAAACTGGTTCAGAATGGTACTGAATAAAACTGGTTGGAAAGTAAAAAATGAAATAAATAATTAAAAGCATGAAAAAAGTAATTCTAATACTTGGTGACTTTGATCTATGGTTGGTACAATGCATTTAAAAAAAGTGTATAGAAACAGAGCTAAGATTTTCATTTATCAGCTGTTTCCAAAAAAGGTTTTATTTTTTATGTGTGGCAGTTTATTTGTGCCAGGCAAAACATGCCAACTCAAGCTCTTGTCTTAATTTAATGATAAAATATGCATCAGCATCAAAATGCCCTACACATACAGATGTCCTAAACTCTAACACAGTTTCAGTAATAAAATGATAAAAATAAAAAATGAGAAACTTAATCATGTTCAATTGTACATTCATATTTATCTTTTAAAGGAATTCCTTGTCATCCACTGACAGAATAAATTAATAAAGACATTTTTCCAATTCTTTTTTTAAAGTAAAGCAATGTTCACTGGTCAAAGTTATAAATTTATTTCCCTCCTTAATGAATTTCATTTTTGTGTTTTCTTTAAAAATATAGGCTTCAAGGGCAAATTATCACATTGCAATTTTTAAGTGAATATACGATTCAGATAATGCTGTGTTTTTAAATATTTTGTTAAAGGAAATATCTTCCTGGCCTTCTGGGGATAATAAGAAAACTAGGTGAGGGATTTTCATATAAGAAATTCATTACAACTTTTCTATCTTCTAAGTATTTTGATTCCTCCCTTTTCAGATTACCTAGAATTTCTACCATTTCAATTTTACTTGCCATATGAGTTGAGTTCCTGTCTCAACTAACCAGCAAATATACAATGTTATAGGGGCAATACCTCTGGCAGGCTACAGGTAACATCTTTAAGTCATGTTTCAGTTTCAGAGCCCTAAGGTGGACAGCGCCCCTGGCTACTTTCCCATGAAACCAGAGACTCAGAACAAGCTGCAGAGCTGTCCTCAGGATGTAAAGAAGTGATTACCTTTACCTCACCTCCCACCAATCGACTTACAGCATGACCCCAGACCCCTAACACATGTTTTCTTATGATTTTGTCCTATACGATCTGTTACATACTTTTGAGCTTAGCTTTCTGTTTTCCTGGGTGGCACCATTCACAATAAAATGGCCAATACTTCTTCACCGCCATTCTTCCTGTGTAGTGTTTGGCTCTGCTAATGCAGCTAGTGGCTTTCTCTGTCCTACAACCCACCACGGGGCCTAGCATGGTCCTCCTGTTCGGTCTCCATTCTAGGCAGAGATGCAGGGTGTATTGGCTTACTCTAAGTTCCTTATACCCCCTCCTACTTAATCTAAATAACTCTAAGCTTAACGTTATATAAGTAACATCTTTTTAGTACAAATGACTAAAAATTTAAGACATCCCATTTAACACTGAATCACCGTACCCTTTAAATCAGAGATAGTACTATACATAAAGTAAAATAGATTATTTTTATGTTAGTTATAATTTTATGTATCTTTTATTCCTCTTCAGATTGGCTCTTTCTCACCATGTAAACCTAAGTTATGTACAGAGTGTGGACTTCTAGAGGGAAAGTGCTATATATATTATGCCATATCACAGGTAAAATAAAAATATTTAAATAATTAGAAGGAATACAGATACTGGCAGCAGATATAATACCCTGCTCCCTCTCTCAAAAAGTTGTATATACCTTGGGCCTTTTTATTTTAACAGAATATCAATTTCATTACGCTAAGCAAGATTTTGTTTAAAGGATCAAATATTTTGAGTTAGGAAAGCTTTATCAGTTTGCCCGAAAACTAACAATGAAAAGAAATCTCATCCTCTGACCTAGCTGCTAATAGTATCACACTCAGTCTTTATTGTGTACTTACTTGGCAAGATTGTATTTATTCAACATTGAAAATGCGGCGGAAAAGCCAACATTTCAGCTAAATGCTCTGTTAATCTAACAAACAAACTAGAAGCTCAGATCTTCATAGCTCCCTAACCATATGATATTGAACGTGATGTATTCCAGAAAAGACTTATGGTAAGAATTTTTCTCCCTTCTAAATTGATATAAAGGTATCATCTTTGCTTTCAGGAATAAATAAATATATATTTTAGAAATCAATTGATAGCAATTTGTAGGGAAATCCTGATAAGAAAAAGGAGAGTAACGGGTTGTGGAAACCAGCAGGGAATATCAAAACATAAAAAATTTATAGAGCAGACCCTGGCTGCCAAATCCATCGTGCCCCCAGTTAAATGCTATAGTGCCCACTGTTACGAGTAGACGCATTTCCACGTTAGAAACACTCCCAGATTTTGCTTTACTCTGCATGTTTCATAGAGCAGGAACCATAAGCTGTGGTGGGTCAGTTTTTAAACTCGGCATTCATTTTCCAGTCGAGCCCTTCGACACCACCACTCCCCAGCAGGAGTGTAAATTCAGGCAAAGACATTTTTAGACTCAATTCAGTTTTTCTGTTCTTTTTCTTGCATGTCTTAATTTTTTAAGGGACAATATATTTTCATCACTACCCTTATTTCTGAGTTTTGTGTTTTCATGAGTACGCTCACTGTGGCACAGTCCCCAGGGTCACCCTACTCAGCGCTCTCTGACTGTACATTGGAATTAGTTTCTTCATGAAGTAGCAGTGGTAGTAGTTATAGTGGAGAGCTTAGTATGTGACAAGTACTGTCCTAAGTCCTTTTCATTAACTAATTTAATTTACTCTTTTCAACATCCCCACTTTATGGATGGAAGAACTGAGGGAAAAAGAGTTTAACTTGTTCATGAAAACAATACTAGTAAGTGGTAGGGCTGGAATTTCAATTCAGTCTGAGTCAAGGCCTAGGACATTAGCATCACCTTATTGAGCAGAACAGTAGAAAACAAAGCAATTTTCTTCACAGTCACTCGGGCTATAGTCACGCTCCATGCCCCAGACATTAGATGACTAGATTATGTTAGTTCCATGGCACCTAACTACAGGTTCCACCTTCCTTTTTTGATGTCTTATGAAAAAAATAACCCCTAAAAAAGTAAGATGTGATTTTCAGGGGATGTTTTTTTCTTAGTTTCAAATAAAAAAACTAATTTTTTTCTTTTTGTTTGCTCTGTTTTTACAAAATGGTTTTAAAAAATAAAATATCATTATTATCCTTAACAACTTTTTTTGGAGGAGATTTAGAAATATTTCCATTACAACCGATGCTCCTTTTCTTATTATGTTATGTACTGATATAATCTGGTTAAACAAACGGTGAAAATCAAGGCAAAGAGAAAGATTTTGAATGGAAGCAAGTGTTCTTTTATTACTTCCTATTATTGTTTGCTATAATTTACCAAAATCCTCTCATATTTAGAATAGTGTTCAAGGGTCAGTAGAGTTAAATCACAGCACCATTGTATTTAAACACCTTTAAGTTTGGACTGTTTTCTTTCACAACTATAAAATAGAAGAAAAAGTATATTTCAAGTGAATAAACTTCATAATAAGCCACTGATCTCAAGTGACATTTAAACAGTTTATTTATGAAACCTTGGTATGTACCACATCTGTTTCAAAAGAGTAGCCATTTTCACCATTAAAAAGCTTAACGAGTAGCTCATACATAGATGTTCTTGTTAGCATGTTCACCACTACTATCTAATCACGTAACTTAAGAGCCGAGCTTCATTTTGTGCCCAGCTACATATTATCTGAGAAGGTGAACTATCCTGTTAACATTCTGAATTCTCAGCACCACTAGAAAATTCCTTACACTTGGGAAGAGAGGCTTACAGGCTGCTTCTCAGTGACCCCTTGAGGTTTTGTCCTTGTTTGTGTTTTCTTAGGACATAGAAGATGCAACATAAGAAATAGGTCAAGGACCTAGGAATGAAATGAAAACAAGTGAAGACTGTAGTAGGCAGAATTGATATGCTCTTCTCCACAGGCCAACTTATTCTGGTTTCAACCAGCAGGCGTCCACAGGTGCAGGCTGGTGGGTATCATCAGTTGGGGAGGCAGGGAGGGTCGGGGATATCGGAGTAATTGTGGTGGAAGGCTAAATTAGCCTAAGTGCTACATGCCAGCAGAGGTATGTCGGAAAGCTCTCTTTCTCTCATTTTGGATCTAATCTACAAATTGAGTTTAGCTCTTCTTATGGGGAGAAAAAAAATTTTAAGTAACAGCAAAGCACTATTTGCAAGTAAGTAGAAACAAAAAGATAATTCTCTCTAAAGAGTTATACCTATTCAAGTCTCTGTTACTATACCAGCATTAATGTTTTTAGAGTCATCTTATTTCCATTTTAACAAAAACTATAAAATGTTTCAAGGAAACAATTTTTTTTGTAGTCAGCACAAACTACTTATTAATTGGATCTTTAATCTGGGAGTTATACAATAAATTTTCTAGCCAGCTTCATAAAGCAAATCACCATGAATGAGGTACCACTCACACTCACATGCCTTAATGTGCCATAATCACAAAACTTAAAGAAGGTAATCTCTTTACAGACAATACTTAACACTCCCCACACTGCAAATCAATGCTATTACTAGGCCGTGGCAGACTGCATCATTTGTACAATGTCCTGCTGAGCTGGTAAACGGTGGAGCAGGGTTGGAATACACTCTTCTGATTCTAAAAATCATGCCTTTTCAGCTCATGTTTATCACATCCCTTAGATTCTGAAACAACAGGACTTTCAATAACTTTATGGCTTCAACAAAGGCTCTCTATTAAATGTGGACATAATTGCGTTTTAATATGATAGAGGGGAAATTTTCATGGGTTATAAAATATAAAAAATCCACTATAGGAATACATATCTTGATATTAACAGAAAGTAAAGGCACTTTTAACTCTACCACTCTGAGTTTGTAAATGAAAGAAGGTAACTAATATTTGTTAGGTGAAAAGTATTTAACATGCACTCTGCCCACATTATCTCATTATTCTTCAAATGACTGTGGGTGAGATGCTATCAACCCAATTTAAGATAAAAATTGTAAAGATTTTAGAAGTTAAATAATAACACAAGTGCATGGTAAATAGTAGAGTGGTGGGAATTGAATGAATCTAAGAGCTTCCGTAGAAATGTTCCCTTCCACCTTACATTTTCTGTACGACATTTCACCGTAACATCTTTATAAACATAAAAAAGGAAAAATGAAGCTCCTATCCAGGACTAACTTCCAAATTTGCATTTTTCTTACTTTTTAGTTCTGTAATTGATGCCTTTTAATTAGGTCAAGTCTAGATATATTTATTAACACAATCTCTCCAGTTATGTACCTTCACAGGACTATCAGAAGTAAGTGTCCGAAGGAAGTGAGCATGGAAAATACACCATTAATGAAGCTGGTATGATTTTCTTAATCACAATAGGAGAAAATTGATGTGTTGGTTTGAAAGTATGAACTGATGCTTTCTGTTAAAAATGAGTTAAAAGGTATTTGCACTTCCTGTAGGTGAATATTTTTGCTCCTAGATCTAGGTAAGTAGCAATTATTTCTAATTTGAGTGTCCTCTGTGTTCCACTAAAGTCATTTTAACTGTCTCTTTGTTTCTTTTCATCAAATCAGGTAATGATCTGCTTGAAAGTATGAAGATTCTGTGAGCAAACAACATACTGAACAATAAGTCAAAATTATGGTCTATTCATACTTTCTCCCTTAAGAAAGCATTGGCCACTTTTTGATAATATTTGGAAGAGTTAAACCATCATTCTTTTATTAATACATCATGGGTAAATCATGTGGCAGGAACAGCCTGCACCTGCATTCCAAACAGCTGTTCCTGCTAAAATTAATGTCTGTAGAATTCTGGCTGGCAGTGGGCGATGGAGCCATTAATCAAAAAAGGGAGAAGTTTACTGGAGTTTCAAGCTTTGGCACACTTTCAATTTATTCATCACCAGTTTCCTGAGAAATATAGATATAGGAAAAGAATTAGATAAAATTCCTGATTAAACAAAGTCAGTTTTTTCTATACTGGCTCAATTTATTGTATCCTTTTTAAAAATGCCACTAATCAGTATGTTTCTAATAAATATATCTTATTATTTACTTATTTTTTAAAAATTAAATTTGTTGGTGTTACAACAGTTAATAAAATTATATGGTTTACAAGTGTACCATTCTATGATACCTCATCTATTTATCGCACTGTGTGCCCACCACCCAAAGTCAAATCTTCTTCCATTGCCTTATATTTGACCCCCTTATGACCGACGTCTGTGTCTGAGTTTTTGTTTGTTTGTTTTTCTTGTTTGTTCTGTTGTTGCTTTCAGTTTTATACTCCCACCTATGAGTGAAGTCATATGGTTCCTGACTTTTTCTGTCTGACTTAATCCATGATGTTCTGGATCCTTCTTTGTTTACACAAGAGTCTCTATTGTATGTCCTACACACAGTGCCTCCCCATACATCCCCCACACAGTGCCTCCCCGATGTATGTTCACCATACATCGGCAGCTGGATGGATCATTGGGGTACATAGATTCTTTTGAAGTGGTGTTTCCCAATAATTCAATTTTTCAAAAAAGCTATGGACAAAATCAGAAAAATTTTAAAGAACTTTCAGAATTCTGGCCTATATTAAAAATTACTTTAATTTAAGTATAGTTGGTATACAACCTTATTTTGGTTGCAATAGTTTTAGGTATACAATATACTGATTGAACATTTTTATACCTTACAGTATGATTGCACACTCATCCCAGGAATCATCTGTCACCATGTAAACTCATCGCAGCATTGTTGACTATATTCTCCTTCCCTTTTGCACACAAACCCCTAGCCCTCCTTCTGGTAACCATCACTTTGGTCTCTGTTTTTATGAGTCTGTTTTTCTTATGTTTTTTAAGATTACACATACGAGTGAAACCATATGGTATTTGTCTTTCTCTGCCTCACTTATATTACTTAGTTTAATATTCTCTATAGCCATCCATGTTTTTGCAAATGCCAAGATGTTATTTTTTGTTGCTGCATAATATTCCATTATATGCATATGATATACATATTACATACCACATCTTCTTTATCCATTCATCTATCAATGGATGCCTAGGTTGCTTCCATTCTTGGCTATTGTGAGTAATGCAGCAACAAAGCATTTTTATTTCAGAGTTTCAAAGTCTTGGGAAATCAGTAATCATGATCAGTAATCAATAATGTTTGATTGGAAAACCCAAGTGTCAAGCTTTTCTCTTGTCTCCCAAATAGCATTTCTATTATGTCAGTATTGAAATCCAGGTCATATGTTGGTACTATTAACTTTCTTACTAAATTAAAGCATGTTTACAATCAGTAGTCATTCCCACTGGATTATGAGTAAATTCTGAGCAATGTCTACACCTTAAGCAATTTTACTTTAGCACATAGTGCTGTGTCCAGTAAACTGCACTTTTAGTAAGGAGTTGAGTGATTGAGTGATTGAGTGAGTGAATGCAAGAGAAATGTTTCAACATTTTACTACTCTGACATATCAAACCCACTGTGGTTGCCTACAAGAATTATTATTTTGGAATGACAACCACAATAGTTCATTCACAGATTTAAATATATCATGCATAACTCTTCAAACAACCATAGTGAAACTTTCAGTTTATTTTTTGGCAGAGAAATTTTGCTACAAAAGAACAATGTCTTATATCAGGCTCATATACACATATAGGATTTTGTATGCAGTATTTATTTTCCAGAGAAAATGTTTTTAATAAAAGAATATGTTTATTGATATTAATTTTTCTTGAAAATTGCATTTGTACATTTCTAATAAATGCTTATATTCCTATTAATCTTTCCCATTCTTAATGTCTTCCTGTTATATGTGGTAAAACATTACCTAAAAAAATTTAAAATGTAGAAGTCCTTTAAAAACAATACAAAAAGCAAAAAACAAGTTATATCTTTTATGATTTTATTAATTTTCAAAGTCTTAAGTATGTTATCACCAAATGTATTTGCAAAATAATAATAATAACAGTGCTATTAATAATAACAATAGTGGTGAGAGTCCATTATGAACTTTATAGAAAATATATTTAGAATAATCATACTTCACCAAAAAAATCTTTATCTGGATTTTTGGAAGCTGTAAATAAACCTGTGGATTTTGTGTGTGTGTGTGTATATATATATATATATATATATATATATATATACACACACGTATATGCATATTTATATATACACACATATATATACCTATATATACCTAATCATCTAAGTTTTCTAATTATGAAATATTCATTGATTTTTATTTTCTCAATATAGCAAAGCTTAAGCAAGTAATAACTAAACTCTATAACTTTCTAAGTAAATTTATTCAAAATTGCTATCTTAAAAATACCAAACTATTTTCTCAGATTTTCTTGCTATATTTTATTTTATTGCAATAAATTACTTGTATTATGCTAATAATTTTTCAAAAATGATCGATGTTAAATTAATTATTGATTTTATAGCCAAAATATATAGTCTCTAATTTGAGGCGTGATTTTCTGCATATATTTCAAATAATATAAAAAGAATGGTAAATATAGTGAAAATGTGATGCACTAGTTTTAACACAACCAAAGAATGACAGGAAAAAAGTGTTGCCTAAACTCATAAAAATAAATTGCAAAGTTGTAATATTAATAAAAATGTTGACCTAGATATTTCTGAACTGAAAGCTTCAACTAGTCATTTAATACTATGACCTTGAATAAAGTATACTTTATTATTCAGAACAAAATTTGTAAATTATATTTAAAAAGTCAGAGTCCTAGACATAATGATCTCTCAGGTATATTACAGGAACTTATATTCACAACCGAAGTGAATGGTTACAAAGAGAAAAAGTTTAATGTTGTAGGATAAATACCTATGTACATTACCAAAATAGTCTATGGTTCTTAAACTAAAAAAAATTAAATAAATAAACCCTGAAACAATGGTATCCTTAAGAACCTAGAGTAACTGAACCTTTTTATACTCAACTATGCCATGCTAAATATATATTTCTGTTTAGAGAAAAGTCCAATTTTTTTATTTAAAGCTCTCATTTCATTATTTCCTTAAAATCAATCTTTTCCCACTCTTTTCAAACTAGGTATTTAAAAATTGCAGTATCCCCACTTTTTGTGTTATTCTTTCTCTCTCTCCTCAACCAGTGAGCAGTAATCGGGTCACATCTGATGGGCCTCAATGTATTAGCTTCACGTCTTACTCCTCAAAAGAGTGATTTCATCCTGCTGTTTCCCTTTCTCTTCTTCAAGTCTTCCACAATTCAGTACAACAAGTTTTTCTTGACCTGTCTCTACTTATGAAACTCCTTTGTGATCATGTTTAAATGTAAAAGATACACACACATTATTGGTTCCATGTTAATTTTTTCCATTCAAGTGTAAAATACTCCATGTTCTTATAAAAAAAACCTATATGGTGTCATAGGTTAAACCCAACAGCAATGTTCACTAGAGGAAGAAAAGAATATGGTCTTAGAAATTCTAAAGGAACGGGATGGTAGTCCTGGATCTCTCATTAACATTGTGATTTGTACAAACCATTCACTTGTTTTGTACTTGTTTCTTCATCACTGCACTGCAGAAAGAAGAATGCAGGCTATCTCTCAGTTATCTTAATTTGTTGTGATTATTTAGATTTCTTCTAGTTTTCTTGATACCATTTCCATCAAAAGATAAGGGAAAACATTAAATAGATCAGAAAATTGTTGTTAGATTACATTCTTATTGGCAAAAGTATTGGTAACTAACAGGTAAAATTAATGCCTGAGCTGAACATTGGGAATGTATTTTTTCTCTATTTCCCCAGGAATTATTTATAGTTAAAAGTGTACCATACCTATACCCTATTTACTTAAGTAACATTGGAAAACTAAATTAATTCTTCCAAGACCTTCTTTGAAGAAGTTTCATCTCTTCCACATTTCTTTCTTTCCCTAGAAAGAAATTTTGTTTTAGATCCTAAAACAAAATTTTAGGATTTTGTTCACATAAATCAGAAAAAAGATCTAAATGGCTACTCATGCAGTAACTTATTCCTGTAAAGTTTCTGCTTACCAGGCATTGCCTAGTGTTATATTTGACTTAATAATTATTTTAAGCCATCTTAATTCAGGGTCTATCCAGATTTGAGATAAAAACTAGAGTAAACATCAAGCTACAATTTTATTTCCAGATAGCATTTCCTTTGTACCTAGAATTGATTTCATCTGATAAACTATGAGTTATTGACATTTTATTCTTCTATAGAAAAGAATCTAATGGGTTCAAAAGTAACAATGAATTCATCAGGGAGTGTATATTTGATCCGAGATATGAAGTCACCAAAGCTTATTAAACTAAAATTCGGAGATTTTCTGAGGCAGTATTTAAATCAGTTATATTTCAAGTTTTAACTACCATTATTTCATTTATTGAGTTACACTTAACAAATATTTCTTTGTAAAGAGTCATCACAATGACATTTTAAAACTACTTCATGCCCTCATCCCCACAAAAGATAAACAGGTGCTTTGTTTTAGAGATTAGTGTAAAATTCTACCAAGTGCCTTCAAGTAACAGGGGTGTCAGACCTTTCTGTGTCTCTGGGCCACACTGGAAGAAGAGTTGTCTTGGGCCACACATTAAATACATGGTAATATATAATCACAAAAAACCTCAACGTTTTAAGTACATTTACAATTTTGTTTCGGGCCCCATTAATAGCCATCCTGGGATGCATGAGGCCCTTGGGCCGCTGTTTGGATATCCCTGAATTATTGTAAAGCATTGTCTAACTATTCTAGAGAAATGCAAATTGAAACAACATGATATATTTCATTTCCATCCACAAGAATCTTTAAAATATAAAGGATTGCAAAGACAAATTCTAGCAAGGATGTGGAACAAACGGAACTCTCATTAAGTTCTTCTGAGACCATAAAATGATAAAAAAATTTTGGGAAAAATATTGGCCTTATTTTCATCAAGTAAGACATATAGCTACTCTTTGCCAAAGGGCAATAAAAATATATCTGCATAAAAATATCCAGAAACTGCTGCCAAACTAAATGTCCATCAATAAAAACATAAAAATATATATTTGTACAATAAAGGTATATTTATACCATGGCTACTAGACTATGAAAAGAGTGAACTACCAATACATGTAACAACACAGATGATCCCACAGACATTAAATTCAGCAAAATGAGCCCAAAACAAAGGCATTCAAACAATGGTATTCCATTATATAGAAGTCTGCAATATTAAAATCAAATCTATGCAAATAATGGCTTAGGGTAGGAAAAGGTATCAATCTACCAAGTAGGGCATGAAAAAACCTTCCAGAGTGATATTAACATTTTATATCTTTTTAAAAGTTTCTTTTATTGTTGTTTGATTACAGTTGTCCCCATTCTCCCCCATTACTCTCCCCTTACCTAGCCACTCCCACCTTTCACATTCAGTCCTCTCCCATCCCATTGTCTTTGTCCTTGGGTTCTTTATACATGTTCCTTGATGACCCTTTCTCTTCTTTCCCCCATTATCCTCTTCCTCATCCCCTCCTTTTATTGTTCAATTACAGTTTCCTAAAACACATAACAATAAAATCCAATTAAAAAGTAGGCAGAGCACCTGAATGCACACTCCTGCAAAAGGACGTAGAGATGGCCAATAGACATGTAAAAGTGGGCTCGTGTGCTCATAAATCACCCACCATGAAATAGGCAAATGCATTGAAAGAGTCTTCAAAAAAATTCACTGAAGCCAAACACAGCCTCTCACAGCTGGTACATCGCCAGCTGGTACACTGATGCAGATGGCTTCCTAGCGGGGGAGCACATTCACTTAGTGGGGGAAATCTGTACTAAAAGGGGCCTGCCCCCCAGAAGATAATTCCATTCTGGGGGGTCCCCCCTCATATACAGAGATAATTTATTACATATAAATAATAAATAACATATTATTTATATAGTATAAATTATATAAGATGTATATACATAAATAATATATTACTCATATATTTTATATAAATCATATATTATATATATTATATATATGTGGAGAGTGAGAGAGAGGACACAATGAGCACACTTAGCACACACATTTAATTTTTAAATACTATTCTCCACTAATAGAAATAAGAAATTAAGCCTTATCAGTGGTCTTTTAGGTTACATGGCTGAGGCACATAGTCGGAGTGATGGAGATTCATGAAAAGGATGCAGGGGCCACCTCATGGGCTCTGGCTGGCGATATGTGAGAAAACTTTATTATTGAAATAAATAATAACAGTCATGTGTTAAACACTTTGACTAAGATAGAAATCCAGAAACATTAACAATAGAGATAAGTAAATTTAAATATTCATAAGTGAGGAAGAACATTAAATAAATAATAAATAAAGACTAATGGAATAAAAAAATCACCAATGGATGTTAAAATAGCAAATGATATTTTTGATGAGAACAGAATATTTTCACAGTATCACCTTCCCACAAATTATGTGTAATTATAAGGAAAAATAGTAATTTTTATGTAAAATAATCTAACTGACACCATCTTCACCAAGTTATCAAAGTTAACATCAATTTCAGGACGAACCAACATTATTTGCTTCGTGACATGTCACTGACAAAGAAACACATTTATTACCTAAAATGTACATCCTGACTCTAATTGTGAAGAAAATTGGATGTATTTAATTGAGGAGCATTCTACAAACTAATTTTCTATATTTTTCAAACATATCAAGCTTAAGAAAGAAAAAAAATTTGAGAAACTGTTACAGATTTTTAAAGAGGCTAAACAGTTATGGAATCTTAAAGTAATAGAGAATTAAATTAGATTCAGGATTGAAAAGAATCATACAAGATGTTATGGAGATATTGAAACTTGAATGGTGACTGGGAACTAGATAATATTGTACAACATTAAATTTAGTATACTGTAGTTATATAAAAGAAGTATCTCTTTTTTAAGTAAACACTGGATTGTTTAGGGATAAAGAGCAGCATGAAGTATCCAACTTACAAGTGGTTCAAAAAAGAGAAAGATGGAGAAAGAGCAGGGAGAGAGGAAGAGAGAGAGGGAGAGAATGGGGTGGGGGGAGAGAGAATAACAGGAAAAAATAAAGTCAAACCTGGACAAAAGGTATGTAGGAGTTCCTTGAACTATTTTGTTTCTACTTAAAAGTTTTTATTTTTTAAAAAATAAGTTGCTTTTATTTAGCTCTACAAAGTTTTTAATGTTTCTTTGGCAATAGAATATAATGAACTTTTACCCCTATATAAAAATTTTGCCTTTGCCTAGAAACAGTGTTCTCTATGTATACTGACAAAAGTATACACAGTTGACTGACAAAAGTCTCTACCATCCAGCACCCTAATTATTTGATGAAAAGAGGATATTACATGATTTCTAAAGAGAAAGAAAAGGTAAAAGATAGACACACACAATATCTTGTGGCTCAAAACACAGTTATCACGACCCTATCTGCAGGCAACCTGCGATAATTGCTCGATGCAATTCATGATAAGAAAAATTTTTCAGTGATGAAAAAATTCTTTTAAGTCCCATGGAAGTATTTTTTAATGTAACCACCCATAAGGAATTACTTAACCATCTGCTATTCTAAATATATTTAATGCTAATTTTTAAAGACAAGCCATTCCCACTTGAAAGGTAACTATGTCATATCTTTGAAATTAAAGTGAAAAAATAAACAACACAACAACAACAAAACTGGTGACAAATATACAGCGATGGCAGAGGTGATACTCTGTACTATTCTTAAACATTTTATGTAATATTAAAATTATATGAAAATAAAATATATGCCTCAAAAAAGATAAAATCAAGTTAAAGGTTTAACAATTTCTAAAATTTTAATTTTGTTCTGTAATCCAGTCAGATTTGTAGTTCGAGGGAGAGTTAGCATTCTGCTCACACTTGCCTTGAAAAGTAGCATGTTTTGTTTATGTTTATATTTCAAGGACTTCCCTGCTCTGTAAGCTCTCCAAGGACACATTGGTTAGTTTATAATCCTCTTGTATCAGGGTCAAGATTAGTTTGGGCTGAAATAGATGTGCTATTTCTAATGTGAAAAATACTGGTTTTTTTGTTTGTTTGTTGCCTCTCAGGCAATTACTCAATCTGAAATTACAAAATGTCAATGGCAAATGACAAGAAAAGTACCAAATGATTTATATTAATCTGTGCCTTTTTCCATCAATGTTTTGACTAGGGAAGCTATGTTGTATGTATGTACTTAGGGATTCAGAGAATAAAGGATTTGGTATAGAAGGGGGTAAATAAAGAATACATGCCTACATTCACAGGAAAATGCCCAAAGAATATGTTATAAATGAGTGAACAAATGTAGAATTTGGATTTTAATTATTCTGCCCATATAATTTGAACATTGGTCTTTTTTTATGATCATCACATGATAGATGTACAATATATATGTCTCTTTGTGTACAATGAACTTTTTATGTTTTAACAAAATATTGGTGGTAAAACTAAATTATTTTAAAAACCACAAGAAATGGTATGGTAAAAAAATATGAGGAAATAAATGCTTCTCTGCACTCTGGAAATGAACATATATTTTGCACTTAGATATGTTTTATGAATTTTTAGTGATTTTATAGTAATATGCTCATTAAACTACGAGTAATCCAGAATGATGGGACAAAAACTCAGTGTCTCATTTCGTTTTCAAACAAAACTGCAGGAGAAGAGAAAGATGAGAAGGACATCACAGCGCATCTGTCAGGTTCAAACACACTGAAATCAGAAGCCCTGAGTATGTAAAACAAGAAGCAATTTGACTGAAATGGAGTGAATGGCCATAACATAATGACACAAATGTGAGTCTGTTAACTAACATGTGAACTCCTCGGCCAGGCTTTCATGGTCTTTTTATGACACAGGATAAGCCCCTTATGCTAGTCAACCTTAGTGCCATGTACAAATCTCTGCTTCAATCAAATCATTATCCTCCCCGCCTCTTCCAGGTCCACTATCAGTTCCTGCAACCTTAGCTCTACCCTCTATTTTCCCTCTAAGCCACACCCACCCTTTAATGTCCACCTTCTCCTCAGCATTATCCCAAGTCATTATTTTATCAGGAAGATGATGCTTTTTATTTCCACAGTAGAATGAGATCAAAGAAAGTTCAGACCAAAGAAAAAGCTAGAGAATTCTGGAAATATCTTTTGTAGCCACTTAGCCATATCTTTAGCATATAGATTTATTAATTTCTAAAGCATTCAAATTAGAAAACAGTATAGGTATTTTTTAATCAAACCATGTGTTTATACACAGTCGTTTTACAATATCTTTATCAGTTTTTGCTCCTGTCTCCCAACAATTAAATATGTAAGTAATTTATAGCGTCCCTAGGGCAAAAACCATTTTATATTTATTATATTCTTATCTTTGAGCTACACACGTCGTCCTGATTGTATTTTTTTCTTGCATCTGTGCTACTCCTGAACTTCATTCATTATCTCTTGTCTGGACAGTATCAGCAGCTCCCCAACCATCCCATTGTTCCCTGGCTTTCTACACTAATGCATGCTTCATGTGTCTAGAGAATGATATTTCTTAAACATACAAATTGCCTACCTCAAACTTTGCAGTGCTTGCTCAGGTCCTAAAAGATAAAGTCCCAAGTCCTTGACAGAGCATATAACGCCCTCTCGTACCTACCATTTGTCTCTGTTTTACCTGTGTTTTTCTCTAATCCAAAATGTAAACTTTGCGCTACTGCTTCTGTCAAAGGCTTTCATATCTCTAATACCCATAATAAGCTCCCATATACTCTTCTGCTTCCTCAGTCAACACACACACACACACACACACACACCCCTTACCTAAAGTAGTTCTCAGTCTCTGGTTTCCCTGGTGTGTCTACTTTTCCTCAATGCCTCCTCAAACATTTCTTCCTCTCTGAGGACTCCCCTAACCCTCCCAGGTTTATCCCTTTATGACATCAATTTTTTATGTATTGCAAGACTAAGAGCAAGAAAATGTAGGCTATTTGCATGTGTGTTTCCAGTCGGATCTGGCTCATGGTAGGTGCTATATAAGTTTGTTGTCTAAATGAATGAAATTGTGCTCCATAAACAGTTTTTGGTTGATTAGTTACAGGCATATCTTGGTTACAAGTATCAGTGACTCTAACATAAAGAGAAATCTATGAGTTTATGTAACCATGGGATAATAGGGATAGTTGAAAAACAAAGAAGACCAGATTATACATTACAACATATAATCACATGTGTCAAATTCTAAAAATATCCTATAAAGAATAAATGGCTATAGAAAACCCAAGGAAGGTATTAAAGGTACATAGCAGTCCTCAGTCCTAAAGATTTTCTCAACTCATCAAGGTGGTTAAAATTCTAATGTTAAAACTTCACATTTCTGTGTTTTAGAAAATAACCCAGCACTCTGGAATACATCAGTCTGTGCCATCTTCCCCAAGTAGAAACAAAGGAAAATCGCCTCACTTGATTCCACTAGGTGAACACAGGAATGATGCATCCGATCATACCCACCACAAATAACCAACTAAATTCAATGAGAGATTATATATATCATCTAGGAATCTTTCATAAAAAAGAAAGATTCTTTTAGGAAAGTGCACAGTAGCCCTAAAATTTTTACAATTTTGAAGAAAATTTCTTCTTACCTTAAAATAGGTAATAAAAAATTCTTTGTCTAACTTAATCTTTTTTTGTAGTAATGATGAGATATTTTTTAGCCTTCTTTGGGGAAAGTACTGCTTAAAGCTATAGATGTAAGATTATTCTGTTAGAAAACGAAGCATGAGAATGAATCAAGATACAGTTGCCAATCTTTTTTGAAGTTGCATTTTGGGATACTAGTGTGAATTTTGAGGATGCAGTGAAGTAATCTGCGCTGTAGAAGTGCTGTGCTTGACCACTCTGCCATGCCCACCCCGCCATTCACAGGACCTGCTGTCTGTAGTATTCACTGTAAGTGACTACAAAACCACAGAGAATGGTTCCTCAAGCTGTCATAACACACACCAGGCAATATGCTCAAAAGAATGTCATCCTAACCTCTTGATATAATAGTATCCTTTATTAAAAATCACTACAAAGGAGAAAAAAGACTTTCAATAAATATATATTCATTTGGAATAAATTCAACACAATAGGGATATTTAATAATAGAAATAAGATATTAAGACAGCTTGAGATCCTTGGAGAACAAAATCTAAATTTTGAGCAAGTTGCAACACGGCTATCATGCAACAGAAGTGTCTTCAAATAAAATATTACCAAAATGTAACCTTGAAAACAAAACTAATCACCAATCTAAACTCTATCTTATTAAAAATGGCCGTTGCAATTATCCCTAAGATATCTTACCAAAAAGGAAGCCCAAAGGGATCTCAGGCTTTTCAGAGTTAATTATATCAGCAATTTCTCCAAGTGGAAAGTATTTTCCAGAGTGGAGCCTTGAGAGTCCTTGTGTATTTGAGAGTCTGTGTCATTCTCAGGAAATCAGAATGTCTGTCGAGCAATTCTCTGTGTATCAAAGCTCTGAATAATAATATTCGGTAAAAAAATCATCCTGATTTCTACTGGGTATTGACCATATTGAAATCCATAGTAATAATTTTAATTTTGCAAATCAAGTTATTCCTTTATTTTAATTATTCTAGGCAGATTGTTAATTCATTTATATTTTCTTCTACTCAGTAATGTAGTGCAGGATTAAACATGCCAATAACCCAACTTTCTCATGACTTAAATTAAAGAAAAGATGGTAAAGTGACTAACACAGAATATTTTTCTTCAACCTATTGTATCCACATCAAGATTAAGCATAACAAAGTGTAATAGGTGCTTGTTTTCACTTACAAGTTCAGTGAAATCACATTTACTGAGTATTATTGTGTCAGGTAATGTGCTAGATTGATTAATGTGAAACAGACTCCTTGTACACCAGAATGCCAGTGCATTTATTTTCAAAGGGGAATACTCATGTCCATTACCCATGAGAGTTCTTATCAGTATAAAACTTCTAAATAACCTCAAGGTCTCTTGATGAGCGTAGAATCAGAGCAAAGAAAATTAGATTGCCTTGAGTGATACTTCATTCTGTCCACAGAAAAGCCTGATGAACTACCTTGGCTTCACAACAAAATAGATTTCCCTTGTGAATTAAATATCTGTGTCTACCAGATACATTTGCTTTTTTCTCTGGACTGTGTTGACTAAATAGTTACAAATTCTATCTACTTTTCTATTATCCACTAATGCTTACCACATCATTACTTCTGAAAATAAGATTACAAACACAATTAAATGAGTTCCATCTTTCCTTTCCTTGGTCTGAAATACATTCTTATCCTTTTGATTGGATTTGCTATCACTCAAGTTTCCAGCAACAACACTTAGAAAGACTTCTCTTATTCCTGGAGTTAGTAAGTTTCCACTTTAGGTAGCATTGTGCTTGCTTTCTACTGCTTTTATTTTAAGTGTATAATATTATCTCCAAATCCTGAGGCTAGCCTGATGACTTCTACATACTGACTGAGGTTTCTGAAGTTCCATTTTGCATCTTGATTTTATCAGAAGGGTTACTTTTTTAGTAAAATAAAACATAAAATACTGATACATGCTACAAGGTTCCTAAACCTAAGAACATTACGCTGAGTTAAAGAATCCATTTCTATCATATGATCTCACCTTTAACAGGAAGCTAAACAACAAAACAAACAAGCAAGCAGAATAAAAACAAAAGACACTGAAATAGAGAACAAGGGGACAGTGACCAGAGGGGAGAGAGGAGGGAATTTAAGGGGAAAAAAGGGGAGGGATTTGGAGGAACAAGTATGAAGGACACAAGGAGAAGAACTAAGGGGGGTGGAAATGGGAGGGAGGTGGGGAGCATGGGGCGGGGTGCGGCTGGGATGGGAGAAATAGACAGAAAACTGTACTTGAAAAATAATTAAATAAAATTTAAAAAAAAGAATCCATTTCATATTTATATGAAATAACCAAAATGAGTAAATCTATAGAAGTAAAGAGCAGATTAGTGGTTAGTTTTTCCAGGGGCTGGAGAGGAGAAAATAGGAAGGAATTGCTTAGTAAGTGCAAGATGTCCTCTGGGGGTGAGGAAAATATTTTGAACTAGACAGAGGTGATAGTTATACAACATTGTTAATGCACTAAATGCCACAGAATTATTCATTTTAAAGTAGTTTTTATTATATGAATTTCATGTTGATAAAAATGTTTTAAAAATAAAAATGCTATGCTGAAGAGTATTAGCTCACATATATGTAGATTTCTGGGCTATTAATGCTGTTCCATTGGGCTGTGTGTCTGTTTTTCTGCCAATAGCAAGCTGTTTTGGTTACTGTTATAGGTTAACCTCCAGTAATAGGTTAATATCCAAAATACATAAAGAACTCATACTACTCAATAGCAAAAAACATAACAAAACAATTCAATTAAATAATGGGCAGAGGACTTGAACAGACACTTCCTGCGAGAAGACATACAAATGGCCAACAGATACATAAAAAGGTGCTCAACTTCACTAGCTATTCAGGAAATTCAAATAAAAACTACAGTGAGATACCACCTTATACCTGTTTAAAATGACTATTACCATCCTGAGAGATAACAACAAGTTGGAGAGGTTGTGGAGAAAAAGAAACCCCCATTTACTGCTGGTGGGAATGTAGATTGGTACAGATACTGTGGAAAATAGTAAGGAGGTAACAAAAAAATAATGAATAGAGTAACCCTTCTTCTGGGTACCTATCTGATAAATTTGAAAACATGTATTTATAATAATATATGTACCCTTATGTTCGCTGCAGCATTTTCAGTGGCTAAGATATGGAAACAACCAGAGTGCCCTTCAGCAGATGACTAGATAAAGGAGTCGTGGTGCATGTACACAGTGGAGTACTACTGAGCCATGAGAAAGACAAAATACTGGCATTGGCAACAATGTGGATCTTGGGAATACCATGCTGAGAAAAATAAGTTAGGTGGGAAGTCAAGAACCATTTGATATACAACTGTGGGATATAAAACTGAAAGTAACAAATGAACAGACAAGACAAACAAAGAAACAAAAACTGATAGACCCAGGCAGTAGGGTAGTTACCAGAGGGAAAGGGAGGAGGACATAGTAAAGCGTGAAAGGGCCAAATACACGATGATGGGAGGAGATTTGACTTCAGGTGGTAAACACTAAAGTGCAATATACAGGTGATGTATCATACAATTGTACACTTAAAATGTATATAATTTTATTAACCAGCTACCCAATAAACTTAATGAAAAGATTTAAAAACAAATAAGAATAAAACAGAATAACAAACATTACAGAAAAGTAGAATAGTAATGAAATAAATAATATACACTCACATCAGACTGTGTTACCCAGTGTTAAGACAAAAAAAATAGTCATGATGTGATTCAGTAAATACAACTGGCTAATTTCCCCAGATGGTGTTTCTAATAAAAAAAATTCTTTAGCATGAAGGAGTAGAGATAGAGAACTGACATTGTTTTGAAATATTCTGGTTTTGGTTTTTTGTATTTCTAGGCCAATGAATAAAGCAGATAATTAGAAAATCATGTTTGAAATTTCTGAAGTTTACAATAGTGGTAAAATTAACAACATATATTTAACAGTTAAGAGCATATAGATTACAGGTGAATATATTTAAGTGAAGAAATACCCAGAAAGCACAGAGAGAAAAAAAGCAGTACCCTATGGAATACATACTTCTGAAAGGGAAGTGTAAACAACAGTGCAAGAGATGTCAGCAAAATTCTCTGAGAACGTGAAGTCAGAGAAAAAAACTACTGATAAAGTCAAATCAGTATTCATCAGATAGCTGTTTGTCCAAGGCTCCAGAGACACAGGAAGGAACAATTATGTATGCTCAGAAAGAACAACTGTTCTATCAATTTGGTTGAACGTTGTACTCCAAGGTTGTACCAAGTATCTACCACATAGTAGGCTCTGTGGTATGATACCTGTATGTTATTGTTGTTAAATTGTATAAGGGAAATAGTCTCACACAGCAGAGTATTTTAGTAGTCTTTTCAGGTACTTATGAGTGGTCTTCTTAAATATTACATTAAAACTTATCAACTGCTAGTTTTCTAAAGGTTGGCTGTAGTCTGGAATCTCAAACTATATCAATAAAATTTTCTTATGCTTTTCATATTAAATTCATAAACTATGCATACTATAAATGGATCATTTTACTCATCTATGATTATATAACATTATGTTTTGGTCATTAAAATATGGATTTGTTATACTATATAAAAATATGTACTATTATTGTTACCAACTTATCTAAACCCATTTAGGTATTGGGAAACCCTCATCCTATAGTGAAGGGTACAAGTTGCCTAAACTCCTAATTTTCACTTCATAGCTCACATTTTTTTCCATTGGCAACAAATGTCAGTTTTCCTGAAGTGAAATTCCCACTTTACTTTTGTGAAAATTTCCGCCAAATGCCCAAATCTAAGTAATTTTACTTTGTTAATTGTTTTCTCAAAAAAAAAAGTTTCATTGAAAAAGTGTCTAATTCAAATCACAACCCAAACACACACACACAAGTTCTTCTTCCCCGCCCTCCAAAAAACATCGTATATTGTATGCAGCAGAAGAGCTCTATTTATTATATTTGCCATTATCATTCAGGATATTTTAATAATGCACAATCAGGTCTTTGCTGGGGGTCACACTGAGCTGCAAGTGGCTTCAGGGGTGTGTTTAGGAGTCAGCAACATGGCAGAAGATGTTAAGACCAAAATCAAGAACCACCGGACTGCCCTTTTCGATAGCCACTTCCCCAACCAGAGCTAGACCAGGAACTGTTGGCCAAACCACCTGGACTTCCACCATGGTGATAATGCAATGACTGCTGAAGGGGGTGACGTCTCTGTGTGCACATGGTACAAGCATGTGCACAAGTCCCTAGACACCATATCCTTGGTGTTGGCCTGGGATGATTGCCAGGCAGAAGGCATGTTCCCTGTGAAGATCTGAACTGGCTGCACCCAACATGTCCTCTGTCCTCCATCCTTCTCCTAGGGAGCTGAAGGGGCAGCTGGGTACATCCTACCCTAGGATACCAAATCATGGCTTAACTAATAAAAAATACTTATTAAAAATGCATTAAAACAAAAAATAAATTAAAAAATGCACAATCAAGGGTTAAGATTTAATATGATCAATTTTTTTTTTTACATTCTTAAGTTAAACTGCATTTTGTTCTCTGCAAGTGCAGGGCAGTGAAGAGTCGAATGATCAGTGTTACCATAGAATGTCACCATCAGATGCCACCACCCTGATCTGAGCTGAGCTACCATGAGTTTCACCCACCACTGCCTTTCCACCATCTCTGCAAACAGCAACACAGTGAAAGGCAAAGGTTATCTTTTTACTATATTTACTATATTATCTTTATATTATAAACATAATTTTGACCTTACAGACTTTGGAAGCATCTCAGTGACCACCCCACCTCCACCCCATCATTGCCCACTGATCACACTTTAAGAACTACTAAGGAAAAGAGTGCAAATGGAAGTACTGATGAATTTTTAAAAAATTAAAGATCCTTTTTCTGGTGAAAATAAATGATGTGGGGTATCAAGGAAAATGGTCAATTCTCTAAAATAACTATGCAGATAAGAAAGAAGAGTTGAATAGAGTTAAAAAATTGATATACCAAAGTCCAAGTCGAGGTTGAAAATCATAAATTGTTGAATCAGCATATATGTATTTCACAATAAGAAAAGATTCAGGAATGTGAATTATCAAAGATAAAACAGGGACACCTCATGAGGGAGGGAAACCGAAAGCACTTTTTAAAAAATTTCAAGGGTGACAATTTCCTGATTTGATTTTGATGAAATTTACCCATCTCTTAAATCTGTATACCCAGACCAAACACTGGACACCTATCATAGCTCTGTTTGCTATCTTTGTATCATAGTTATAAGACATACGAGGCCTGTTCAGAAAACGTCCAGCTGTTGTTAACACAGTGAGAATGGTTTGTGTGACATCAGTGTAACCTGGCAGCCAAGGAGAGTGGACTGGAATGCACATGCATGAGCAATGACAACTTCACTGCACTAGTCAGTGGGGTGCTAGATGCTGTTGAATGAGCATATGTACTGTGTGGCCATCACATTCAAAATGACTGAGCAAGTAGAGCAATGAATCTGCACCAAATTTTGTGTTAAGTTTGAACATTCCTCTGTGGAAACTATTTTGATGATTTAGAAGGCCACAGCTGTGGGCAATTGGTGACGGGCAGCTTCATCACAACAATGTGCCCAACCGTGCATTATGTTTTGTGCAGAGTGTTTTGGCAAAACACAAAATCACCCAAGTGACTCACTCCCTTACAATCCAGATTTGGCATCCCATGATTTCCGGCTTTTCGCAAAACTAAAATCACCTTTGAAAAAGAAGAGATTTCAGGTTGTTGAAGAGATTCACGAAACTATGATGGGGCAGCTGATGGTGACTGGGAGCACTGTGTGAGGTCCCAAGGTGCCTACTTTGAAGAGGGCTGAGGCGTCATTGTCCTATGTATTGTGTTTCTTTTGTCTTGTATCGTCTTCAGTAAATAACTCTATTTCTCATATTACATGGCTGGATACCTTCTGGACAGGCCATATATCCATCTATATCTATATCATCTATATCTGTATCTATATCTATATCTATGCACATACACACACACAAATATCTAAAAATTATAAAGATAACCTATTTGAGATTCTGGTAACATATATATTCAGATACTTAATGCCTTATAATGGGAAAACACATATTATTTTTTAAAAACTACTAGTTTATGTCCCCTCTTATTAAATATGTTTTGTAAAAATTGTTTTCAAAATAAAGGACTATCTTAGGATATATTTGTTGGTGGTGACAATAACTGGTATAATGAGAAAATTACAAATTTTATGTTCTAAGAGTAAGTAAACAGTATGATTACATTTTATACCATTACTCCACATTTTACCAATACTACTCAAGAGCTGAAATCGGAAAACTGCCACATTTGTTTGATGGGTATAAAAACAATACATGAATATTCAGTCACTAGAAAATTTCTGCCTAAGTTGTAAAATTTTAATTTTGAAAAATATTAGAAAGGAAGGCACAATTCCAGCATCACCAATATGCCTCTAATTTTTCTCTATAAACCTTCTCATTTAAAGGATTAGAAAAGAATATTTCCTGATGTTTCGATATGCATAATCTCTGAGCTTAATAACAGATATTAGCCAGTTGCTGACAATCATTCTAAATATCACTTTTTCATTATTGACACAAGAAAGGCAAGATTTCATATTCAGTGACCTTCCCCATAAAGGTATTACTTTCTTCACTCTTAACAAATGCCAGGAATATTTCATAGAGTTTGAGGCCAATTGCATACAAAATAGCATGGATATTACTTTCTTAATATTGGAGCTGATTATGTTATATATTTTGTATAAATTTATACTTTACTCAAAACTCTCAATGAGTTACTTAATCATATTCAAATCCAGGTTAATGTTAATGAATGTATTTTTATTTCCTGTGTTAAGGAGGCAGGAGAATGTGATATATCAACCAATATCATCTATGAAAATGAATGTTTACTTTTTTGAACTAAAATTTTTAACTGTATAATCAAGACTCCATCAGATGACATCAAGCTTTATGTAACATTAAGCAGTCTTTTAAAATTGTATGCCAATTTTTCTTTTTTATTCTTTTCCCATATCTCAACTACAGCCTTTTGTCCTTTCCTTGAATAAACAAAACAATATGTAAACAACAGACTCCACATTGATGTTTTCTTATTAAATACCTTGGCAATATTTAGAGACCTTAGGGAAATTATGTTTTTTATAATATTTTGGTTAACATGCATGCATGTGTTTCTATACAATATAAACAAATACTGTATATATGATAAAGATATTATGATGTTTATTAACTTAAACATTTTTAAAAATTTTTATTTATTTATTTTAGACAGGGGGGAAGGGAGGGAGAAAGAGAGGGAGAGAAACATCAATGTGTGGTTGCCTCTTGTGCACCCGCGACCTGTAACCCAGGCATGAGCCCTGATTGAACCAGCAACCCTTTGGTTGGCAGGCCAGCACTCAGTCTGCTGAGCCACACCAGCCAGGGCATAGTCATTTTTTCTATTTTAACATTTCTTATTTTTTCCACTTAGAAAATTGTGTCGGCTGATACTTCCATATTTGTGCTAAATAATACTAGTAATAATGCAGATTTTTGTTATTAATTTTTAAAATACAATTTGTGCAATAATCAGAATTTAGGGTTAAGATAAATATATACTTCTGAAGCTAATGAAATATTTATGAATTTTATTTATATTTTATTATAATGGATGTTTAGTTTTTTTATTTAATATCTTTTCATTATTTCTCAAGGTGCTCAGGTGATTTTTCAGTTTTTGATTTTTTTTTAAATGGTGAAGCCATATCGATAGCTTCACAGATATTGAATAATTTTAACATTTAATGAACATTTACAGTTAGGTTTTTAATATGCGACTTGCTTTGGTTAGTTTGTTTTATTTAACATATAGTTTTATCCTGTTCATAGGATTGGTTTACACTTTTCATCCTTTTGCCCTTTTCTTTCTTTATTTTTTTTTCCCGTCACTGTCATGGTTAGTATATAAAATGGCATCAGAAATTTCCCTCTTTTTTCTTTGCCCTGTAACAGTTCAAGTAGAATTGTAATTGCTGGGTCTTTATCCAATTTGTAGACTACCTTAAAGACTATGAAATCTGGGCCTATTATTTCTTGATGGATATCCTTTTGACAATATTCTCCATCTTTGGTAATTTGTCTGTATTGATTTTCTCTTTCTCTAGTATTTTTTGAAAGAATCCACTTCTAGGAGGTATGTCGGCAAAAATGTCCTTAGGTGTGATATCTGAAATGTTCTGCCTGTTTTCCTCTAGGACTTTCATGATGTCATGACTTATATGTAAGTCTTTTATCCATTTTGAGTTTATTCTGCTGTATGGTATAAGCTGGTGTTCTACTTTCATTTCTTTGCAAGGGAAATAAAGGAAAAAAATAAACAATTGTGACTACATCAAATTAAAAAGCTTCAGTCTGGCTAAAGAAACCATTACCCATATGAGAAGGGAGCCAACTGTACAGGAGAACATATTTGTCAATGAGACATTGGACAGGGGTTTAATCTCCAATATATATGAGGAACTCATACAACTCAATACCAGGAGGTTAAACAATCCAAAAAAAGTGGGCGCCCTGGCTGGTGTAGCTCAGTGGATTTGCAGTGCAGGCCTGCAAACCACACGATCGCAGTTTGATTCCCAGTCAGGGCACATGCCTGGGTTGCAGGCCAGTTCCCAGCAGGAGACTCACAAAAGGCAACCACACATTGATGTTTCTCTCCTTCTCTCCTTTCCTTCCTCCCTAAAAATAAATAAAATCTAAAAAATATAAAATAAATTAAAATAAAGTGGGCAAAGGACCTGAATAGACACATCTCCAAGTGGGACATACAGACGACATATGAAAAGATGCTCAGTATCACTAGCCATTAGAAAGATACAAATTAAAACCACAATATCACTTCACACCTGTCAGAATGGCCATCATAAACAAAGCAACAAACAACAGGTGTTGGAGAGATTGAGGGGAAAAGGGGACCCTAGTGTACTGTTGGTAGGAAGGCAGACTGGTGCAGCCATTGTGGAAATCAATATGGAATCTCCTCAGCAAATTAAAAATGGAGCTGCCTTTGACCCAGTGATTTCACTGCTTGGAATATATACCCTAAGAATCCCGAAACACCAATTCAAAAGAACCTATGCACCCCAATGTTCCTAACAGCACAATTTACAATAGCCAAATGCTGGAAGCAACTTAGGTGCCCAGCAGTAAATGAGTGGATTAAAAAATCTGGTATACATTTACGTGATAGAATACTATGCAGCAGAAAGAAAGAAGGATCACCTACCTTTTGCAACAGCATGGACGAGATTGGCGATTATGCTAAGTGAAATAAGCTCGTCAGTAAAAGACAGATTCCATATTATCTCACTTACAAGAGGAATCTAATGAATAAAATAAGCTAAGGAGCAAAATAGAGACAGATGCGGAAATGTGGAACAGACTGCCAGTGGCCAGAGTGGAGAGGGGAGGTGGATGATGGTGGAAAGAAGGGGGAGAGGCTAGTAAAAGAACATGTGAGAATGACCCATGGACACGGACAACAGTGCAGGGATGAACTGTGAGAGTGGGATGGGGGTGGGCTGGGCAAAGGAGAGCAATAACAATAAAAAAAGAAAAAGGTAAGAAAAATATACCAGATGGGAGTTTAACAATTTAAAAAGAAAAAAAAAGAATCCACTTTCAAATTCATTTGATCAAAGGAGCCTTTTATCTTTTTTGAGCACTTTTTCTATTTGTGCTTATACCCTCTTATTCTTTATTCTACTTGATTTTAATTGGTTAGGATATCTAATATTTATTTGCTTTCTTTAAAGGGCACTTCTAGTCCTGATCAGCGTGGCTCAGTTGGTTGGGTGTTGTCCTGCAGAGCGAGGTCTCTGGTCTGATTCCTCGTTAAGGCACGTGCCTGGGCTGCAGTTTTGGTCTCAGGTCTGCTTGATGTTTCTTTCTCTGGGTGTCTTCCTCCCTCCACTCTAAAAAGTAAATAAATAAAAACTGGTAGAAAAAGTCACTCTGCATTTATTTATTGATTCTATATTTTCCTAATTCAATCTTTCTACTTACCATCCCATAATTTTATTGTTTTTGTTCTAAATTTTTAAATGTATGCTTTAATTCATTTATTCTCAATTATCTCTTATTTATTAGCATTATTACTTATGGGTATAAATTTTCCTCTGATCACTATTTGAAGTCTATCATACAGGCCCTAATCTGTGGCTTTTCATTATTACTTTAGATATTTTTATATCATTTGTATTTACTCATTGATTTGGGATTTGTATATTTTTATAACACTGAGTTCATGAAATTAGCCTCCAGATAGTAAAGATTTTTATTATGTTATTTTCTAATCTTTACAATTTGTATTTTAAATACATGTTATCATTTATATATGTATGCATGTATATGTACACATATATGCACATGTATACACATGCACATATGTGTATATGGTCTATCCAGAAAGTATCCAGCCATTCACTATGAAAAATAAAGACATTTATTGAAGAAGATACAATAAACTTTGTACATAGGACAATGATGTCTCAGTCCCCTTCAAAGTAAACAACTTAGGACCTCACACAGTTCTCCCAGTGTCTCTTCCACTGTTCAAATCACTCTGCAAAATCCTTTGTTGGAATTGCCATTAGCTGCCCCATCATATTTTCTTGAATCTCGTTGACAGTCTGAAATCTCTTCCCTTTCAAAGGTGATTTTAATTTTGGGAACAGCCAGAAATTACAGGGCAGCAAATCTGGGCATTAGGGGGCCTGAGTCATCTGTGTGATTTGACGTTTTCCCCCCAGACTGCATGAGACATGATGCATGAGCAGGCACACTGTTGTGATGAAGCTGCTAGTCACCACTTGCCCGTAGCTGTGGCCATTTTCATCATATTGCATCTCTCAACTGATGGAGAACATTGGGGTTCTACTCCCTATTAATTGTTGGGTCTGGAGGGGACATGGTCTTGATCTTGCTGTGACTTTGCCACAACTTCTTTGGGTGTGGAGAACCAGGTGACTTCCACTGGGACAACTGGGCCTTATTTCTAAATCATAGCCATAGACCCAAGATTCATCTCTGTTTAGTACCTTCTTGAGGAAATCTGTTTAAATGGTGGTGGTTTGAATAAAGTCATTAGCTACTGCAGCACAATGTTCCTCCTATTCTGGTAGCAGAAGCCATGGAATGAATTTTGCCAAGACATGTTTCAGGCCAAAATCCAGCATCAAAATCTCAGACACAGTCGTGTTTAGAACCCCCAGATCAGCTTCTAGTTCTCATACTGTCAGTCACTGCTCTTTGTTGATTGCAGTCTGTACATGATCACCATTCTCAGGTGTTCTACTTGTTGCAGGCTTTCCACAACGTGGATTACTTTCAACAGATTCTCAACCATCTTGAAGCATTTGTGTCATATTTTTATTTGTACTGTACTTATTGCATTATCCTTGAAAGCCTTCTGAATCATCCGAATAGTTTCCACAGAAGAATGTTCAAGCTTACTGCAAAATTTGATGCAGATTCATTGCTCTACTCACTCAGTCACTTTGAATGTGACAGCCACACAGTACACAAGGTCAGTCAATTGTGTTTATTGCCTCCACTGACTACTACAGTGAAGTTGTCATTGTTCACACATGCACATTCTAGTCCACTCTCCTTGTCTGCCAGGTTACATAGATGTCACACAAACTGTTCTTGTTGTATTAACAATGGCTGGACTTTTTCTGGACAGATGTTATGTAGCTACCTAAATCTATACACATACATATATATTTATACCCTATACTTTGGAATTATTGATGTTAATACACTAATTAAGGATCAGCAAACTCTCTGTTTCACTGACACAATAACAAACGTTTTTGAATTTGTGGTCCATACAGTCTCTCTCTAAACTGCCTATCTTTGCCGCTGGGGCACAAGGCCAACCATAGACAATACATGAAAGAATGAAAATACTGCTCTGGCTGTGTGACCCAGTGGTTGGAGCATCGGCATGTGCACCAAAAGGTTGTGGGTTCAATCCTGGGTCAAGGCACATACCTACGTTATAGGTTCAATCCCCTGTCAGGGAGCTTATGGGAGGCAACCAACTGATGTTTTTCTCCCTCCCTTCTTCTTTCTCTCTCTCTCTGAAATCAATAAACATGTTCTCAGGTGAGGATTAAAAAAATGAACATGCCTATGTACCCATATAACTTTCTTTACAAAATCAGTCAGTGGACCAAATTTGGCACATGAGCCATGGTATAGGGTCCTGTCCTAGTACAGTGTCATTCTGTGCACGTTCCATGAACACTTTAAAAGAACCATTGTCTGTATTGAGGCACAGAATTTAATAGTTATATAAGTTGAAATGACTTTGACTTTCCCATACCTTACCTGTTATCATGTGTTTTAACAAAGGTATATTATTTCACTTTTTATTTTTGGCCTGTCACTTTTATTTTGTGAATGCTGTTCCATGTAATGGTCACATATATCCTATCTTTATGCTAGCATACTTTTTTTATTATGAAAGTCCTGTCTTTACCTTATTCAATCCTTTTGTCTTTAAAGCAACATAATCTTAAATTTAACACAAAGCCATTCTTCTTCTCTTTACTGATATTTTTTATTTTATCCTTTCTATGTTACTTTACTGTAGCTCTGTCTATTATTTACTGGTTTTAAGCTGGGTATTACTTTATAATTAAATCTGAAAGTTTTAAAATAAAGGATTTTATCCCAGTAAAATTTATAGGCACGGCAGATATATAAGGTGAAGAAAAAGTAGGTTTACTGTTGAGAGTATGAAAACAGAGTTTATTCTCATATTATTATTTATTATTTATTGTGTAATTTTCCATATAAACAACTATAAACCTACTTTTGTCTACCCTACATATACTCTTAATTTCTACATTTTATGTTATTTTTACTTTTTTTCTGTTTCTACAGGATTTTCATTTAGTAATTATTTCACTACATGGTCTGTCTTAGGTTTTTTGTTTTATATAGTATATATACACAAATAAATGTTTTATAATATGTATTTTCAGGAAACATGTATGTTATGAAAATTTTGTTGTGTTTTTGTTCTCAGTGATTACATCAAAAACTATAAATTCAATACAACTCCCTCCCTGTGTAATAAATTAGCATGTTTGCATTTCTTCTCTTTTTTCTACTACCAATCTAAAATCCAATTATAGCTGGTCATATAATTTTTCTTAGTGTTTTCTTTGATATCTTAACTATAATCTACATTGTTTTCTTAATAGGATTTTATTAAATTCTTTAACTGCTAGCCATAAAAGGTGAGGAAATAGCATATTTCACTATTTATCAATTTCTCTAGCATTTTTCTTCCAACCTATGCTCCTTACGTGTATATCATTCTTACATTATTAGGATTTGAAATATATGTATTTGTCTTTGAAATGTTACTGTCCACATTTAATTATATTTCAGTCCTGTGTTCAAATTTAAATTATGCTCATTGTTATTCCCAATGTTCGTTTTATGCCTTTTCCCTTAAAAAAGCTTTTTAAATGTATAATTTTTCCTCCAGACTTAAAAAAAAATGTCATTAATTTGTATTTAGAGAGAGGGGAAGGGATGGAGAAAGAGAGGGAGTGAGATATCAAAGTGCAAGAGATACACCGATTAGCTGTCTCTCACATGTCCCCAACTGGGGACCTGGCCCACAACCCAGGCGTGTGCTCTGACCAGGAATCAAACAAGTGACCTTCTATTTTGCAGGCTGGCAGTGGTTCCACTGAGCCATGCCAGCCAGGGCTCCTTCAAGACTTTTGAAACATTGTTCAAAATCTTCCAGTACCAAAGACTGTGATTGAGGACTATGAGGAAAGACTAGTGCCATTACACTCTTATGTAAAAACCTTTTTGCTTGCCTAATAAAAATTTATGATTCATATTTTAAATCTGATCATTTTAATAAGATATGACTCATTATTAAATATTAAGTGTCAATTTTGCCTGGGGCATATTATACCATTTTAATATATAAAACTCTTTTATTTCCTCAATGTTTAAACAAATTAATTTCGATATTTTTACTATTCTATTTTTCATCTCTTTTTGAAAGGATACCAATTGTGCATGTCTAATCTACTTTGTCTTAAATGTTCATAATTTTCTCCTTAGCTAATTTCATTTTATTTGGAAAGGAAAAAAGTGAAATCAGCTTAGGAGAAAATTGATTTGCTCTTCTCAATCATAATGTCCTTGTCACTTATTGTATTTTCTGCAATATTATCCTGTTTTGTGGAGCTGGTTTTTATTTGGTTCCATTGATATTACGGTTTAGCTTAGTTCTCTCATTTCTCTTCTGATTCTGCTCACATGTTGCCCTGTTGTAATTTCCTGGAGCTCTCATATCTCTGCTCAGATCTTGGACTTTCAAATTCTTGGATTTAAAAAAGATATATTTGATCATATCAGTCAATCCTTTTAGAAATATTTTATTAATGAGTGTTATTAATATGCCTTTACTTTTTCATTCTCTTGTTTTTCTTGTATCAAATTTGTTCTCACTATTCATTTTTTAGTGATGGAAAGAGTTCTTGTGTCAAATGTTTTTTCTTCCTTGCTTAATTTCTGTGTTCTGGTGTCAGAAGCAGCCACAGACACTTTCCAGGCTGGTGAAGTTGTTTAAGAGATAGGATTGTATGAGATCTATGCAGCTGATTAAGGTCAGCACCTTTACAATTTGCCGAACCAGCAGAGGGCTTACTGTAACTGTGGCTAGTTGGCTAGTCTATAATCTTTTTTTCATCTTGTCTCTACATCCTTCTATGAAATTTACTGGTTTGGGTTTAGGATATCAGGTGTCTTCCAGTTTAGTCAAAAGTGGGTTTTACAATTTAATTTGTTATTTTTTATGTTGCTTTTGAATGATTCCTGCAAGAAAAAGAAAGAATCATAACTGAAACACAGTTTAAGAACTCGGAGATTTGAGTATTATTCTAAATTTCTTTCATTCACTTATTCTCCAAAATTAGAGGAATTAATTCTCTTTTATGCTTTTAGTCTTCCTCCAAAACCACCTCTACCCTGTTTTAGTAAATGACATAACCGACTATTGAGTAACTTAAACCAAAATACTAGGAGTTCTTACATGCGTCCTCCTTGATGTGCGTGCCTCCTTTCTCTGAGTGCCCACAAGTCCTTCCATTCAACCTCCATCTCTGCCACCACCCTCTTGCCAGGTCCATAGTCATCTTTTACCCAGATAACGCCTACCTAACCTCTCCATTGTAAGTTTTCCTGCCTTGGTTCTTATTTTTGCTCAATCTATTTTCTACATATTTTCTTCTTACTATAATGGACAATAGCCACAGTTGATTATGGAACACTTGAATCATGGCTTATTTGCACAAAATTATGTATTATTTTAGAAAGTATAAAAGTAATATAAATAATTAATAACTTCATGTTGGCTACATGTTAAAGTAATATTTTAGATATATTATATTAAATAATTTATTATTAAGTTGGTTTTGCCTGCTTATTTTTACATTTTAATGGCACTGTACTTAAAAATTTTAAGTTATATATGTGGTTTGCATTTGTGGCTCACAATAGATTTCTATTAGGTGAAACTGTTCCATATAATAAAATAATTTTGTTAAGACAAAGAGAAGGCTATGTCACAACCCAGCCTAAAACTCTCAAGTGACTTTTACACTTGAAATCTAATCCAAACTTTTGACCATGGTTTACAAGCTGTTTCTTCACTTGATCTTAATGATCTCTCCAACTTCACCTTGAGCCATGTATCTTCCCACTGGTAAACCTTGTCATTCTAGTCTTCATTCTGTTCTTTGAATACACAGTTCTCTGTGTTGCCCCAGGACTTGTGCGCATGTTTTTCTTTTTTATTAAAACACACTTTTTCTTTATGTTGAAGTGGCGGCTCATTTCCTTCTTTTTAGTCTCAGCTCAATGTCACTTTCCAGAAAAGTATTCTTTGGATACCCAACATGAAATAAGTAACTCTTTGTGATGTTTATATCATTCCCTTATTAACTCATAACAACTTGGAAATATTACAGGGGTGGGCAAAAGTTGGTTACATCGTGAGTACGAGGAACACAGAGTTTGTTCTTATAGTATTGTAATCATAACCTGTATACCCTTTTTCATACAAACAACTGTAAACCTTCCTTTTTCCCAGCCCTGTATATACAATATAATAATCAGGAATGTTCGGTGATGACTCTAAAGTATTTTCAAATCCTGAAGAGTCTTTTTGTCTTACAGTGTGCCACTAATTGAATTAATGGGTGAGAACCAGGAAAGAAGCTGGTACTACTAAAAACAAAGGGATCCTATTTCAACTTTCAACCTCAAAGATGATTTCTTTTCAAAGTCACAATGAGAAATAACTATTAAAGATTCTAAATTGTTTCACTCCTGCCACTCTATCAAGAGCCAGCCCTTGTGGATATAAACATATTAGAAGCCAACATATTTCCATGTATCCTATCTGTGTATGGAGAATAGGGCATGGAAGGCATCAGAAATGTGTTAGGATTCCATTCTCCAAGGCTGATTGGCAGAAGGAGGAAGAATATGTTAAGTTGTGGAGAAAGCCTAAAGGAGAGGAAATTTTTTCTCATTCTCTCAGTAAGACTTTGGGACAAGACTGTCATGCTAGATGGTGCTATGGCAATACTAACAGATTAATAATAGTGGCAAAAAAAATTTAAACAGAGAGAGGAGGGAAAAGGGTAAGAGAAAGTGAGAGAAAAATAAAAAACTCCCAAAGGGAGACTGGAGTCACCCCATGCCACAGAAATAATGCAGAACGACAAAATATCTTTTTGGGATGCTGTAGACAGAAGTGAGTAGCCCCAGTGCATGGGGCTTCAAGGAGGTAGACAGCCTAGCCAGGGTCCAGAGGTAGGATACTCAGTACCACATGAGGCTACTGAGTAGATAGCATCTTAAGAGCAAAAAAAAAAAAAAACACAACACAAAACAAACAACAACAACAAAAACTGTTGGTTGAATCAGCCAAAGAGAACCGTTGAACTTTGAATTTCTCCCAGAGAACCAAAGGTAAGTTTAGCAGACTCACCTCATAAGAAATCAATTTAATGTATCTAGGAACTAGACTAGATCTGTTTATCACAAGGGAGACTAATGAGGAAGCTGTGGAAATTGCCTGGATCCAAGGCTTCCTCTTCTATTTCTGGAAGGTCAAGCAGCCCCATAGTCTATGCCAGTCAACAAGTAAATTTGCCTCTTTCCAAAGACAGAGGAAGAACTTGGAAAGAATGAACATTTACTGCAAAGAGAATGAGCTATTCAAAATAAACAATTTAAATAAAAACTTGCAGAGATAAATTTGCAAATTTAAAATATGTTTATCGCCATTCCAGAAGAAGGATTCAAGCAGAACGTTAGGTGAGTCATAGAGAATCACATCCAAATGCAGTGGATGAATATGTTTATGCCGACATTTTTTACCATCTCTCCAACCAAAATGTGAGCTCTGTTGGCATGGCCTCAGTCTTCCTCATCGACAGTATACACTCAGCAGTTAGCACGGTCTGACACACAGGAGCCTTTCAATAATATAAAAGGAGAGCAGGAGAGTCAGTTAGAGAAGAGATGCAATGACAGAGCAGAGGTTAGAGTGATCTGCTCTGAAAACAGAGGAAAGAGTCAGGAGAGAAGGAATGCTGATGGTCTCTGGGAGCTGGAAAAAGCAGGGGAACAAATTCTACCTTAGAGCCTCCAGCAGGCAGAGACAGCTCTGTCGATAACTTGATTCCAGTCCTGCAAGATCCGTTTCAGACTTCTGCCCTCTAGATCTATGAAAAAATAGGTGTTGATCTCACCTTTAACAGGAATCTAATCAACAAACAAACAAGCAAAATATAACCAAAAACATTGAAATAGAGAACAGGCTGACAGCGACCAGGGAGAGAGGGGAGGGAATTTCAGGCGAAAAGGGGAAGGGTTTGAAGGAACAAGTATAAAGGGCACAGGGACAATAACAAGGGGGGTGGAGACAGGAGGGAGGTGGGGAGGGCTGGGGGGTGGGCTGGGATGGGGTAAAAGGCAGAAAACTGTAGTTGAACAACAATTAAAAATTTTAAAAATAGGTGTTGTTTTAAGCCACTAAGTTTGTGATAATTTATCTTAGCCACCAGAAAGGAATATAGATTCTCAGTATATGAGTATATTGGCAAACGTCTATTTTCGTGACCTACAATAATCTCAAGCATCTTAAATATTAAGATTTGCTGTCAAATACAGGCTTTTAATTATTCTATATGGTTAATAGTATACAAACTCTACACTGTATTTCTGTATTTTACTAGTTTAAATTATGAAAGCACATAGCTTATGCTCAGAAAATAATACCAGAAGGCAGAATTATAGCTAATCATATACTTCAGTATTTTAAGTTAATATCAAGAGTATACTCTTATTTCTAGTATGGCTTTTATACAAACTGATAAATTCTTTTATAACTTCAATGCTTTGTATTTACTATACTAAAGTTTCTTTATATTTTTCAGGAAATAACTTAAGTCCTCAGAAGAAAGAATTTTCATGGAGCTCTTGTGCTCAATTTACAAGTGGTGACGAAAGAGAACCTAATATACCTAAATTCAAAATAAGATAAATTTAGGAAGTTAATGTTTACTTGATGGTTTATAGAAATACTCCTTTGGATGGAAAGCTCTGAAAAAGTGTTTGCTTAAAAATAACTGCTTATCTGTCAGAAAGTCTGAAGAAATATAGTTTTTTGAGCTAACAAGTAACTAAAATGAATTTAATCAGTGTGGTTGACTGAATAATAAATGAAAGTGAGGTATTCATTAAATTCTAATATATCCCAATGGTAAAATGTGAGTCCATTTAAAAACAACCAATTTAAATGTACCCATTAAAGAACGCAGACACTGTATAAAGAAGACACATAACTTAAATATTATTTCTAATTATGTAACCGTAATTCTCAACACACCAATTTCACTGTAAATAACTGAAAATGTAACTATCCCACTTGATAATACTGAAATGACTAATAAAATTATCTATCTAAATAAAAATTCATAGTAAGTACTAATTGCAAATACCACCTTTATCTGCTTTGACTTTCATTTTCTTCCTGCCCCTAAATTCTAGTAGTGCTCCTGTTCTCATTATCTCAGTCGTGTCCTGCTTTAAAGTTAGTTGAGCCTAAGAAGAATTAAAGGCGACATACATGTTTAATTTGATTTTATACACAATGTTCCTTATAATTTTAACTGACAGTCTAATGGAGAGGGTATTCCACTCTTCTAGACTGTGATGTGACACATGTCTTAGACCAGAGTTCAGAGTCAATTTACTTATTAAAGTTTCTCATAGGATTCATACATCAATTAACCCCAAATGTTAGCCTGCAACAATTTGTTTAGCAGCTGCCCTACCTGGAGATGTGACAGCCTTTTTCCTTGAAAATAAATGTAATTGTATGAAAGTAAGAAAAGCAGAAAGCGGAAGAGGTGATCAGAAAGGGGAGGAAAAAATAATTTTAAGTCTCCAACCGATCTTTTTTTAAATCTGAACTGTCCTTCAGCATGGTGGAGTTATCTGAGTAGGATGTTTTCTACTTCGGTATTAATTATTAATATGGTAATATTTTTCTACTAAAATAGTCATATTTTCTAATTTGTCAACCATGGTTAGGAATGCAAGGATGATATACTAAAGAAATTATATCTAAAAAAAGAAATTATATATGTAAGTATTTATGTAAGTGATTATGAAAGATTAGTGAGGCTTTATTATTTTACATCATTATTTAACTCCACTAAGCAAAAAACTCAGTGCAGAGTCTTAGGCAGTAAATGAACGACTCTGCATGTGTGCCCGCATGCGCCTGCCGAATTTCCCTCCGCATCTTCGAAAACAGACCGATCCATTCACTAATTTAAATGTACAGACTCTTTTCACAAATATACTTACTGAGAGAAAAGATTGGCTAATTTGTATGTCATTGTATCATTACTGAAAATGATTCCTGAAAAATATGTTATTTTAGGCCTACATTTATTAACATTTACGTGCTGTATCCATGGTGATAAATTTATAATTACTTTTTTCTCCAGCATCAGAAAAAGTAATATAAAGGTATTAAATTATAACATATTAGATATTTCAGGCTATTCAAACTATAAGATTACCTGTAATCTAATGCATATATTCAAATTGTCTATTTAAATGCTGAAAAAACATAAGATCACCTGCTTTTATAAAATAAAAATACAGAAAATTACAGTAGAGAAATATTAATATAATTATAAAATTATTAAATTTGTACTTTAAAATATTGTCATGAATATTAATATTTTATTTTGCTAGTGACCACTTATTTTAATACATATTTACAACAAAGAATTTAAACAGGCATAAAGTATTAACTTCTAACCTGGATATATCTTTTCAGCCTTCTTTTATGTTTTTCGCATCTTTATTCTTGTTTGATGAGTATGTGTTTAATTTGATAGCAGAGGGAGCAGCCCCAAGTAAATCAGCTGTAAAATGCAAGAAAAAAAATGACAGCTGATTTAGTAAGTATAAAAAACTATATATTTTGAAGTTTCACTTTTCATTGCTAACAGGGAATACATTTGAAGTTGTAACTTTCCATCATCTTTTTACCTAATTTTAAAAAATATGATGGAAATATTTGCAGCATTTTGGGAATTTGTTTGCAAGGAGGTGAGAGGGATGATTTTTTGAAACACGGGACATTTTGTTCTCTATTTTTTACTTGAAAATCCTTTACCTTTCAAAAATTGTATGTTGCATGTGGGTGTTGTTTTGATGGTTTGTCTCCCTTTGAAATATTTCGGGAGCAATTGTCACTTCACCTGTGTACTTTCTCCTATTCATACCTTCTCAGTAACTAGGAATAAAATATGGTGATGCCTTCCTTGGCTTTAGCTGCAATGTACGGTTTATACTTTTAAAAATTGCTCCATGGTACCTCCTGATGGAACATGTATGCATATACTTAACTTTTTTCAATTTTCTGTTAATCTTATTTAATCAAGAAAAAATATCATCCCACCTATCCTTCCATCTAGACTCTGTTATCAAGTTTATTGGAAGGATGATATTGATATATTCTAGTAACATTCTTTCTCTACCAAGAAAAGAATTAGCATGAGTAGACCTCTTTTCCACCCCTAGGTTTCATTCATTTTTAGATTACTGTTTCCTCAAAGTATCTGTAGTCTGTAAGCAGATCATTTCTTATTTTTTCTATTAATTTCATTAAACGAGGTGGCAACCTACTAGAGCTGCTGCTTGAGGGTGGCACTGGCACCGCAGGATACATCACCTATAAGACAACCATCCCCGATCAACTCATTCTCTGAAAAACACTCTGTTCCTGGGCACTATACCCCCTCTGTGTTTTCTTCCTTCCCTGAATCCTAACTATGGCTGGTCGCAGGCAACTGCCTGCCACAGTGCGATAATTTTTTCCTTTCTTTTTTGTCTTCCCCTCTTTAGGGCTACAGCAATCCCTGGCTGTCCAGCTTCTGTATTAGAATGTATTAGAATGTGTCTCTGGCATTTATATTCTAATCGCTTACTTGTCCGGCCACTTGAGATTGTCCTCACATCTCAAATGCTCCTTAGGCCCAATAGCGCTTATAGTCAAGACAAGTCATGAGAAACTGGGGCAGAGCCTACCATTCCTAGTAGTTGCCAGGAACATTTTAAGCCTATTAGCTGATAGTAGCCAATCAAAGTCATGAATATTTCTAGATTTTTGAGAAGCATGCTACACAATTAAAAGCTACAATGTTAAATACTAAAATCTAATTAAAATAAGTCTTACATATAAAAACATTCATGCATAAAAATAAAGATATTAATGCATAGAGAGATATAGAATTAGTTTACTTCACATTAATGAGTATTAAATGTTGATTTTTTACCCTGACTGGTGTAGCTCAGTTTTGATGGACATTGGCCCACGAAATGAATGGTAACAGTTCTGATTCCTGGTCAGGGCACAGGCCTGGGTTTGTGTGCGCAAGTGGCAACCAATCAGCATTTCTCTTACACATCTATGTTTCTCTCTCTCCCTGCCTTCCTCACTCTTTAATAAATAAATAAAATATTTAAAAATGTTTTTAAACCTATTTTTTCAAGTACTTCCCTTATCACTGTAGTGAATACAAAGGATATATTTGTATATAGTTCTACCAGACATAGAACTACCAGACATAGTTCCTGTACTAAAAAATCTTATATTCTAGCCAGGGACACAAGACTAACATTTCAGAATAATTAGATGAAAATAAAAGGCAATGTTCTTAATACAGTAAGGACAGAAAGATAGGCATAATTCTTATGCATTAGAGAAATGTAATATAATTAGAACAGTGGGTCAAAAGAACTAGCAGAGACTTTACTGATAATCTAGTCAATGTCCATCATTTTGCAGAAGCAGAAAAGTATGTGAAGTGGTTAAGTGACTTCCCAACAACACGAGCCAGCTCAGTGCTACACTAAGTCTGAATAGTCCACCTTATATCCTACATGACTTTTTCTATTACAGCCTATATCCTTATTAACTGAAATGGTTTTCTAGTCTTACATATTAGAGTGGCAATCAAAATATTTCCTGCTGATAGTTATGTAAGCATAAGTCCTTATTAATAGTGATACAGGGTGCAGCCAAGGGGGGGACCCCCAAAAAAGATTTGGAATGGTGTCCAGAATTCAAAGTGTATAGGAATATTGGAGAGACATATAAGATGTCCTCACTGCCCCCTTACAGGGGGAAGGGACAAATAGAACCAGGGCCATTGAGAGCTGTTTTGCATAGCAATAGTTTTGCAGCTAACCTCTGGAATGGTTAATTAACATATCTATAACCTTTAACTGGTTTCATAGATATGTTAAATAGCTGTGGCCAAGTTTGGGGCCAGGGAGAAGGGAGTGGCTTGTACTCAGGCAGATGTAACTAGGGGCTGCACTCCTGAGTGAGAAGACCTGTGTGAGAGCTTGGAAAAGATGGGCTCCAGGACATGAGGCAATAACTGCCCAGGTGAAAGGGAAAACCACGCAGCTTTGCCAGAATGGAGATCCCTGCAGCCAGGTGAAGAAGAAAGCCACATGCTCTTGGTGGAGTGCGGACTCCTGCAGCTTTGGTAGAAGAGGCCCACGCGGCTTTGGGGTGCCCCCTTTGGCCGCGGGACCTGGAAAGTAAGAGAGACTTTGACTGGAACTGGGTACAAAGGACTCTTGCCAGTGGACCATGAGAGGGTACCACAGTACTTTGGATTAACTAGAGATCCTGCCTGCACGGTGACACAGCTGACGGTGCCAGCGGCTTGCAACACAGACGTGTGCTGTTTTCCTGATTTACGGTACCCGGAGTTGGGACAGTGGGAGAAGGGAGCGCTTTGTGGGTGTAGGTGTATACCCTAAAGGACTGAATAGCATTAAATAAACATTTTGTTTCCTTTTCACAAATCTCTGGCATTGAGAGATGTCTTTCCAATTGGCGGCGGACAGAAGAGCCCAGTAGACATTAGTATTTTGTTTTTGGGAGGGGCCCCTGTTGTATAGCAGTTTTGGGCATCCCTAGGTGGGCCAAAATATTGTATTGCCCCTCCCTCGGACCTCTTGTTCGGAAACAATAGCACTGATAAAATATTCCAGAATAAATCACCTGTAACATTTGTTCTTCTTCCACTTATAAGCTGGAGAGGCAGATGGCAAGTGGGACCCACTTACCCAATTGTTCCTGATTCGTGTTTGCGTGGGACCCTATCTGTCAGCAATCAGCGTGGCTTCATCCTTCCCCTGCTCTCAAGATCGAAACCCCTTTGGTTTTGCTGTAACAAAGGCTCTGCTTCCAAAGCCTAAAGCTAGAAAGGGACTGTCAACCCTTCACCACTATTTGGGGCCTTGAAAAAGAAAACTATGCTGTATTGTCCTTGAAAAGTAGTTTGAATAGCTATGTAAATGAATTAAGAAGTTAAAATCAATCTTTTAATGGGGGGGTGGGGGTGGCATTCCAAAACCAAAGAGCACACTAAATACCCCATTTATTAAAATACCCTGTATATAAAATAGGTTCTTGGACTAGTGAAAAACAACAAAGTAAGGTGATGTTAAGGCCATGGTGATTAAAAAAACAAAACAACTTTATTTTCTTTATTAATGACAACTGACCCATAACATGTCTATACTTAATACAATGCATTTTAAGATTTAGTGCAAAGAAGAAATAGTTGCATAAAATTTTATACAGAGGTAATGTGAGTAGATTAAAAATTAGCTTAACTGATTTAGACAGTTGTGACTCCAGAGTCTTGGCTCCAACATGAAACGATTTTAGTGATGGCAAATATGAAGCAACATAGTACTTCTCTCTTTCATTTTGAATGAGAATTTCAAACTACTAGGGCCATCTATCCAGAAAATTCTCAATGCCTAAAAATCAAAAATAACTTAAGGACAGAAATTTAAAGTTATTGAACTCAAAACAAAGTGGGTTTCTTTAAATACCAAAATTTGTGGATTCATATTTTGATAAATGGTTGCAGTAGTAGGCAGAATAATGCATCAGCCCCCAAAGATGTCCACATATTAATGCCCAAGGTTAATGAATATGTTAGTTAAAAGGTAAAAGGAATCAAGATTATAGATGGAACTAAGGTTGTTAATCAGTTGACTTCAAAATGAAGGGATTATCCTGGATTATAAAGAAAGGCAAGGAAATGAATTATTCTTGTATTAGTTCCCTATTGTTGCTGTAACAGACTACTGTAAACTTGGTGGTCTAAAACAATAAGGTTATTATTGTGTTAATCAGTGTTCTCAAGAGAAACAAGATGTGTATGTGTGTGTATTCGCAGAGAGAGATAGAGGAAGATTTACAGTAGTTTTGTCCTGCTGTTGGGTGCACTGGTAAATAGAAAATGTGTGCGACAGGTAGGTGACCTGAAGAATTCTAGCAGCTGCTGGTAGAACTCCCTTTCCCTCGCCAGACTTCAGTCTTTATCTTAAGGCCTTCGACTGACTAGATGAGACCTACCCACATTACAGAGGGTAATAGCCTTTACCTAAACTCTGCTGACTCAAGTGTTAATCTCATCTACAAAATTCCTTCACCATGGCACCAGGACTGGTGTGCAATCAAATACCCAAGTTCTCTGTGCTGTGGCCTAGTGATGTTGAGACATAAAATGAATTTTCACAATCATCTTAAATTTCTGAAGGTCAGAAATCTGAATAGGTTTCACAAGGTGCCAGAGGGCTTCATTCCATGTGAACACTCTAGGGGAGAGTGTATTTTCTGGCCTTTTTCAGCTCCTATAGGTTACACACATTTGCTGGCTTGTGGCTCTTTAATCTTCAAAGCCAATAATGGCCAATTGTCTCTCTCATGCAATAGAAACACTGACTCTTCTCCTGTCTCCTGCTTTCATTTTTATGGACCACTGGGCCCACCAACATAATCCAAAATAAAGTCTATTTCAAGGTGAGCCAATCAACACCTTTAACTCCATCTGCAATTTCAGTTACCTTTTGCCACTTAATGTAACACAGATTCCAGAGATAAGGATGTAGACACATTTGAGGGCCTATGATGCTGTCTCCATTCCTTTTGGCCTTCAGAAAATGGTACAGCCCTTGCAGACACTTTGATTTTAGGCCAATTATTAATCAAATCAGACTTTGAACAACAAGAAATTTAACATAATAAATTTGTGTTGTATCAGTTGCTAAATCTGTGGTAATTTACATAAGTAAGGATAAGAAACTAATTCAGTTGTAACAATGAAGAAAGGAGAAGTTTAGACAACAGAATTGGTATGTAAATATAATATGAACCTTCCGGGGAATTTTCAGTAAGTCATAGAGATTCAGAGACTTTATGAACTTTAAGCATGAGTTTACAAGGTGCTAAAGCCAAGTAAAAAGAAATTGGAAAAAATGGCTCAAAAAAGAAGAGACGAGAACTGACAGTAGACTTGGAGGCAGATGTTTTCATGTGCCAAGCTTCCCAAAAATGTGTTCCTTAGAGTACTAGTATTTTGAGAAATAATGATATATTTTGGGCAGAAACAAAAGTTTTCCCAAATCAAGTAATTCTGTAAGACTCAGATTTTATTTTCTTTATTTTAATTGTTGTTCAAGTACAGTTTTCTGTCTTTTACTCCCAGCCCAGCCCACCCATCCATCCCTCCCCTCGTCCCTCTCATTTCCACCCACCCTAGTTTTTGACCATGTGTCCTTTATCCTTGTTCCTGTAAACCTTTTTCCATTTCCCTGAAATTCCCTCCCCTGTCCCCTCTGGACACTGTCAGCCTGTTCTCTATTTCAGTGTCTTTGGTTATATTTGGCTTGTTTGATTGTTCTGTTGTTTAGGTTCCTATTAAAGGTGAGATCATATGGTATTTGTCTTTCACCACATGGCTTATCTCACTCAACATAATGCTTTCCAGTTCCATCCATGCTATTGCAAAGGGTAAGAGCTCCTTCTTTCTTCTGCTGCATAGAATTCCATTGTGTAAATGTACCATAGTTTTTTTTTATCCATTCATTTACTTATGGGCACCCAGGTTGCTTGCAGCACTTGGCCATTATAAATTGTGCTGCTATGAACATTGGAGTGCATAGGTTCTTTTGGATTGGTGTTTCAGGGTTCTTAGGATATAATCCTAGCAGTGGAATTGCTGGGTTAAAAGGAAAATCCATTTTTAGTTTTTCTGGGGAAATTTCATACTGTTTTCCATAATGGTTGTACCAGTGTGCAATCCTACCAACAGGGCGCTAGGGTTCCTCTTTCTCCACACCCTCTCCAACACTTGTTGTTTGTTGCTTTGTTTATGATGGCCATTCCAACTGGTATAAAGTGGTATCTCATTGTAGTTTTAATTTGCATCTCTCTGATAGCTATCGATATTCAGCATCTTTTCGTGTGTCTCTGGATCCTCTGTATGTCGTCCTTGGAGAAGTGTCTGTTCAAGTCCTTTGTCCACTTTTTAATTGGGTTGTTTCTCTTCTTACAATGGTGTCATGTAAGCTCTTCATATATTTTGGAGATTAAACTTCTGTCTGAGGTATCATTGGCAAATGTGTTTTCCCATACAGTTGGTTCTCTTTTTATTTTAATACTGTTTTCTTTAGCTGTGCAGAAGCTTTTTATTTTGATGAGATCCCATTTGTTTATTCTTTCCTTTATGTCCTTTGCTCTAGGGGACATATGAGTAAATATATTGCTGCAGGAAATACCTGAGATTTTCCTGCCTATGTTATCCTTTAGGACTTTAATGGTGTTATGGCTTATAGCTAAGTCTTTTATCCACCTTGAATTTATTTCTGTGTATGATGTAACTTGGTGCTCAAGTTTTCTCTTTTTTGCACGTAGCTGTCCAGTTCTCCCAACACCATTTGTTGAAGAGGCTATCTTTACTTCATTTTACGTTGCAGCCCCCTTTGTTGAGTATTAATTGATCATAAAGACTTGGGTTTATTTCTGGGCTCTCTGTTCTGTTCCACTGGTCCATGTGTCTGTTTTTATGCCGGTACCAGGCTGTTTTGATTACAGTGGCCTTGTAATACAGTTTGGTATCAGGTATTGTGATCCCTCCTACTTTGTTCTTCTTTCTCAAAAATGCAGCAGTTATTTGGGTTCATTTATGTTTACATGTAAGTTTTTCAAGTGTTTGTTCTACATCTGTGAAATATGCCATTGGTACTTTAATAGGTATTGCATTGAATCTGTAAATTGCTTTGGGTAGTATGGACATTTTGATGATGTTAATTCTTCCGATCCATGAACACGGTATATGTTTTTATTTGTTTGTGTCTTCCTTGATTTCTTTCTTCACTTTTGTGTAGTTGTCTGCATACAGGTCTTCTACCTCTTTGGTTAGGTTATTTCTAGGTATTTTATTTTTCTTTTTTCTACATCAAATGGAATTTTTTAAATTTCTGCTTCTGCTTATTCATTGTTCGTATACAAAAATGCCTTTGATTTCTGGATATTGATTTTGTATCCTGCTCTTTTGCCAAATTCATTTATTAAGTGCAGCAGTTTTGGGGTGGAGTCTATAGGATTTTCTATGTATACTATCATGTCATCAGCAAACAGTGACAGTTTTGTTTCTTCCTTTCCAATTTGGACGCTTTTATTTCCCTTTCCTGTCTGATTGCTGTGGCTAGGACTTCCAGTACTATGTTGAATAGGAGTGGTGAAAGTGGTCATCCTTTTTTTTTCCTGATCTTAGTGGAAAGCTCTAAATTTTAGTCCATTGAGTATAATGCTGGCTGTAGGTCTCTAATATACGGCCTTTATTATGTTGAGAAATGTATCCTCTATTGCCCCTTTGCTGAGTGTTTTTATCATAAATGGGAGCTGTACCTTATCAAATGCTTTTTCTTCATCTACTAATACAATCATGTGTTTTTGTCTTGGCTTTTGTTTATGTGGTGTATTACATTTACTGAGTTGCGAATACTGAACCATCCTTGCATCCCTGGGATGAATCCCACTTGATCATGGTGTATGATCTTTTTAATGTATTGTTGAATGCAGTTTGCCAATATGTTGTTGAGGATTTTAGCATCTATGTTCATCAGTGATATTGGCCTGAAGTTTTCTTTCTTTGTTGTGTCTTTATCTGGTTTTAGGATTAGGATGATTGATGTTGCCTTCATAAAAAGAGTTTGGGAGTCTTTCATCATTTTGGAATTTTTGGAATAGTCTGTAAAGGATAGAGGTTAGCTCTTCCTTAAATGTTTGGTAGTGTTCTCTTATGAAACCATATGGTCCAGGGCTTTTGTGTGTTGGGAGATTTTTGATTACTGCTTCAGTTTTATCTACTGTTATTGGTCTGTTCAGGCTTTCTGCTTCATCTTCATTCAGTTCTGGAAGATTATACTTTTTTAGAAATGTGTCCATTTCACCTAGGTTTTCAATTTCTTGGCATACAGTTTTTCATAGTAATTTCCTACAATTCTTTGTATTTCTGTGGTGTCAGTTGTAATCTCTCCTCTTTCATTTCTGATTGTGTTTATTTAGGTTCTCTCTCTTTTTTTCTTCATGAGTCTGCTTAAAGTCTTGTCAATTTATTTATCTTTTCAAAGAATAAGCTCCTGGATTCATTGATCCTTAGAATTATGCTTTTCATCTCTATGTCACTTAATTCTGCTCTGATCTTGGTTATTTCCTTTCTTTTACTAGCTTTGGGCTGTCTTTGTTGTTGTTTCTTGAGTTCTTGTAGGCGTAGGGTTTGTTTTTTGTTTGAAATGTTTCTATCTTTTTTAGGTAGGCCTGTATTGCTATGAACTTCTCTCTCAGAACTGCCTTCACTGTGTCCCATAAATTTTGAGTTTTTGTAAGCTTATTTTCATTTGTTTCCAGAAACTTTTTGATTTCTGCTCTAGTTTCATTTTTGACCCATTTGTTGTTTAATAGCATGCTATTCAATCTCTATGATTTTGAGTGTTTGGGTTTTTTCCCTTGAGGTTGATTTCTAGTTTCAGCTCCTTGTGGTCAGAGAAAATGCTTGATATGATATCAATTTTCTTGAATTTGTTGAGGCTTGTTTTGTGTCCTCTCAGGTGGTCTATCTTTGAAAATATTCTATGTGCATTTGAGAAGAATGCATATTTAGCTTCTTTGGGATAAAGGGCTTTTTATATATTAGTTAAGTTCATTTCATCTAAGGCTTTGTTCAATGCCACAATATCTTTGTTGATATTTTGTTTGGAAGATCTGTCCATTTTTGATGGTGGGCTGTTAAAATCCCCTACTATAATTGTGTTGCTGTCAATATCTTTCTTGAAGTCCTTTAAAATTTTCTTTATGTATTTGGGTGCTCCTATGTTGGGTGCATATATATTTACAATTTTTAAGTCTTGTTAGTGGATTCTTCCCATGAGTATTATGAAGTGACCTTCTGGGTCTCTCCTTATGGCCCTTTTTTTGAAGACTATTTTGTCTGATATGAGTGTTGCTACTACGTGTTTTTTTTTCTTGTCTCTTTGCTTAGAAAATTTATTTCCAGCTCTTCACTTCCAGTCTGTGTAAGTCTTTTGCCCTGAGGTGGGTCTCTTGTAGGCAGCACACATGTGGATCCTGCTTTCTTATCCATTCAGTTATTCTATGTCTTTTGTTTGGAGCATTTAATTCATTTACATTTAAGGTTATTATTGATAGGTACTTACTCATTGCCATTTTTGTACCTGTGTTCCTCTCTGTTTCTCTCTTTTCCTTCCTTTCCTTAAAGCAGTCCTTTTAGTATTTCCTGTAGAGCTGGTTTGGTAGAGGCAAATTCTTTTAGACTTCTTTTGTCTTGGAAGCTCTTTATTTGGCCTTCTATCTTGATTGAGAGCCTTGCTGGGTAAAGTAGCCAGAGTTGTAGACCTCTGGCTCTCATTACTTGAAATATTTATTGCCATTCTCTTCTTGCTTGGAGTGTTTCCATTGAGAAGTCATTAGTTAACCTTATTGGGGCTCCCTTGTATGTTACTTCCTCTTTCTCCCTTGCTGCCTTTAAGATTCTCTCTGTCTTGGAATTTTGCCATTTTAATGATGATGTGTCTTGAAGTGGGCCTCTTTGGGTTCCTCTTGATTGGAACTCTGTGTTTCCTAGATTTGGGTGACTTTTTCTCTCATCGAATTAGGGAAGTTTTCCATCATTACTTTTTCAAGTAGGTTTTCTATACCTTGCTCTTCTTCTTCTCCTTCTGGTATTCCTATTATTTGGATATTATTATGTTTTATATTGTGTTTCTCTTAATCCCTCTTCATTATTTCTGAGTCTGTTTGCCTTTTCTTGCTCTTTCTGGGTGTTTTTTTCTACTTTGTCCTCCAACTTGCTGATCTGATCTTCTGCTTCATGGATCCGGCTTTTGATTCCTTCAACTGTGTTCTTCAGTTCAGAAATTGTATTCTTCATTTCCTCTTGGCCCTTGTTGATAGTTTCTATTTCCTTTTTCATGTTGATATAGTTTTCAGCAAGTTCATTGTAGTTTCCCTGTTGTTTCTGGGAATTCACAGTGAGCTCATGGAGCTTCCTGATAACCATTGCTTTGAACTCAATATCTAATAGTTGAGTGGCCTCTATTTCATTTAGCATTCTTTTTGAGGCTTCCTCCTTTCCTGTCATTTGGGAATTGTTTCTTTGTCTTCCCATTGTTTGTGAGACTCTTCTTGTTAGCCTCAACTTCTTAAATTGATCTGTTCTGACTCCCTGGGTTTATGATGTAAACTTATGTGGTAGAAAACCTGTGAGATTCAGTGGTGCAGACTCCTTTGGATATCCTGGTGTTCACCACTTCTACCTACTCTTTTTTGTGATCATTTGGAGGGGAAGGCAAATGGTTTAAGGCAGCAAGAGAATATTGTATGCTATTTACAGTAGTAGCCAGAAGAGAAGAGACGGGAGATCCTTTGGCTATGTATAGTGTTAATTGTGATCTTCTGCCCAAGTAGCCACTTTTTAAAAAGGATGGAAAGAAGAGTCTTGTAGAGGAGAGAAGAATCGTGAGTTGGATCTAGAAAACAGTAAGGGTGTGGGAGGTCAGATTCTGAGGTAAGGTGAGAGTAAAGGATAGTAAATAGGTGTAGTGTGTGAGAGAATAGAGTTAACCACTACAGTAATAAATGTCAGGAAACTGTGAAGTGGGCTGAGATCTGGAGGGCAAAGGTGTGTAGCATTTACAATAGTACGGAACAGCTATTATTTACAATAAAATTAGAGCAACAATCATATGACAGAATCTGTGAGCTCTAGATACCAAGAATAGGGAGTATTAGACCTTCAGTAGTGTGCTACTGGAACACAGGTGAAGTGAAGGACAGTAAATTAGCAATACACTGAATGAGAGAATACAGGAATCCTGTCAAATGATACAATATAACCAGCCAAGCAGAAAAGACTAAACAGCAAGAAGAGAAATACAAAAATATTATTCAAATAAAAGATGTAAGATTAATGAGAAAAAAAACAAATATGCACTATCTTACAGTTTCTCTGTAATAGCAAAGTGAAGTTTGTCTCTCTGTCTCAGGTGTTGGGATGGACCCTCTTTGGGTCCAACTCTAGTGTTTTCACAATTCCAGGTTTTTTTTGTCTTTCACAGTTCTGGGTTTTTCATTTGTGGGTATTTCAAGAAAAAAAAAGAGCAGACTAAGGAAGGAAGAAGAGATAAAATTGGAAAAAAGGAAGAAGGAATAAAACAACAAAGAAGGTAAGAGAAGCAAAAGAAATTGAGAGATAAAAATAATAAAAGTTAAAAAATAAAAAAAATTACTGTAAAAAAATCAAACAAACAAAAAAAATACACACACACACCCCAAAAACCCTCTTGCTGGTTTCCAACTGGCCAAACCAGTTTTTCTGTTCTTCCTGGCTGCCACAGGCTAAGGGGTGGGTTTACAAATGTGGTCTCCAGGTCTCCTGAGGAGCATGACCTCACATTGAGTTTACGGGTGTGGTTTCTGGATCTCTGGAGGCATGTGCCCTCACTCCGGGTTTACCAGGTGCTGGCTCTTGGTCTCCTAAGGCACACACGCTCTCTCTGAGTCCATGGTTGTGGTAGCTGGTGTTCCACAAAGCTTTCTCTGCCCGGGTTGCAGGCACGCACGTACCCGGCAGGCCACCTCTGGTTGCAGGGGCTTGGGCGCACACTCTTCCCAGGGCTATGCATGGGCGCTCACAGCCCCAGTGTGTTTGCCACTCAGTCCTTGCTCCGCTCTTTACAACTTCAAGCCACCAGGTCACTTCCCGTGCTGCTCAAACCCTGCTTGGCTGGGGAGGGAGAGAGGACCCAGCTCTCTTTCCAGAGCCCTGTGGCCAGCTGGCCCCGGGCCTGGGGCTACAGTCTCCCTGTCCCCTGCGCTGAGCCTTTATTGTCCTGAAGCACTCTCCTTAACGTCTGGGTTTTCAATGTCCGCTACAGTTTTTGACCTCCTATTTTCATATATGCTGTGCTACTGTTGGCTGTCTGCTCTATTCCTCCGTAGATCAGCCAGGTTTTTCCTGTTTGTAGGGGAAAGTAGAATCTGCTCTTTCTTACCTAGCTGCCATCTTCTCTCTGTCTTAGATTTTATTTTTTTTAACACAGGGCTTTGTTGTGTTTACACACACAGGAAATATCTAATAGGTTGTGGAGTGTTTCAAAAACCTTTTGACCGTGTAATTTAATACTTTCCTCCTACCTCCTAATGCGTAATTCTGCTGACCATAGCTTGGGAAATGCTGCCACAGACAGACTTGGTACATTGTGTACGCCATTAAAGCTACCATTAAAATAATAAGTATCTCTGGCCAACTGATTTCATATACTTAGTAAGAAATAAATGCAACTATCTAGCTAATAAGAAAACTTTAAAAGCAGCTCATTAAATCAAGTAAACAAGCTGGGTCCACAGGCACAGCTTCCTTCAGCAAGAACTACGATGAAGTAAAACGGCAGGTGAATCAGGTGCAGGCCAGTGTAGATCCTGATAAAATGGAGAACTCTTAGCTTTGGGATCATTCTATAGTGAAAACATTGAAAATCGGCATAAGCCTGGACTTGTTCTCCTAATTCTAATCACCTCGTTCTGCTGTGGCCCCCTGAAGTAGTGTGGGTAGTGTTGGCACGCTGTTTTCTTGGCCTGCTCACCTGCCTCACAGGTACAGCCACAAAGTGAAAAAGAAAGAGACAAGTCAACAACGAGAATCAGCCCATGCGAGAATCATAGGGTGAAACCTGCAAGGCACATTGGTCTTTGTCTACAAAGCAACATAATCCAATTGTAAATAAAATGTACACCTTGTATTCAGTGTAACTCCTCCCATCAAGGCATTTGCTTGTTTTAAAGCAGGAGCTAAGAGACTGGAAGGTTGAGCACAAAATAACAGCTAAGTGGCTGAGAAACTGCGCGGAGCTTGTAGCAACTCCATGGGTATAGGGAGATGAAAAATGGACATCTGGTCCCCCAAGTGAAGACAGACCCTAATAAACACCCCAGGTTTTAGAGGACATTTGGGGGTCTACCCCAAAGAGTAAAAACGGTGCAAAAATAAATGTACCTGTCCAAGTGTGGAGTCTAGATTTAAATAACTGCATTTTGTGATTAAAGTAACCTTGTCTTACCCAAAGGCCTGTCAGAAGTGGAAGTAAACCCTTTCTCAACGACAAAAACATTATTTAGAACCTCCAACAATCTCTAATTTTAATATACAATAACCAAGGTTCAATTAAAATTTGCCATAAAAGAAGAATGAAGGTCACATGACTGTAAAGAAAGAGAATAGAAATAGTCCAACAAAAAGCCCAAATACTGGAGTTATCAGACATAGATTTAAAATATCTGAGATTAATATAGAAAATCTCTATGACAAAAAGAGAAATTCAGCAGAAAATTAATAACTTATAAAATAAAAATAAAATTTGTAAAATTTAAAATAAGAATAACTGGAGTAAAAATGTCCCTAGATGCTCTTAGAAATAACAGAATCAGACGGAGTTGAATGGAGAATAAATGGAAGATGGTCCAGAGATAAACATATGACTGAAGCATGGAAAAATAAAATAAAAAATAGAGGTAAGAACATATGAGATATATGGAATATAGCAGTGTTCTAGCTAAATAAAATTGGGGTATCGGAGTGGAGAAAGAACAGAGGATGTGATATTTAAGTCTGGATAGCTATAACATTTCTAAAACTGATAAAGACATTGTGCAGGGAAGGGCTAATTCAACATGCCTGATCTTTCCTAGGGACTGCTCACAGGCTTGGCTGGGCTGCATTCTGGGAATTTAGCTTTTGAAATGTTCTCTGAAGTTGCTCCTGCCATGGCAAGCTGCTTAGAGAGTACAGTGTGACTTATGGTAAACACCTGCTTTTCTCTGAAAGTCTGATCAGAGAGTGCCTGTGCTGCCAGCTCCCAGTAAAAACCTTAAAACCTGAATCTCAGACAGGCTTCCCTGGACGGAAACAGTATACATGCTGCTGCACGTCCACTGCTGGAGAGAGGAGCATGGTCAGGGAGACCCTGCCTGGGCTGGAGAGAAAAGGCAGAGCACGGGGAACACTGCCTGGGTTTCTTCAAATTTGACCTTATGTGCACTTTCCTCACTGATTCAGCTATTCATCCTTACTGTGTCATTATAATGAATCTTTTTCCTTAATACAACTGTACTTTGAATCAGTTCTTCTGGTCAAGAGCAATATGAGAGTGGTCTTGGGACTACCTAAAAGAATGTCTACCTTCAAAACAGCACCTCACATTCTGTTCCCAAGTCAGGAGGTGCTTGGTGGCCATGCACCTGTAATGAACAGCTGCGGTTCCTCAGAGCCACGGTGACTGACGACCAGAGTGCTCGCAGGAGCAAACAACAAGCCATTGCTTTCACTGTAATAACTAGGGGAAAAGATACATTAAAAATATACTTTAAAGATATGAGAAAGTTGTATAAGTCAAGATAACGGAATAAAATTTAATTCCAGAGAGAAAAGAGCCCTTCCTTGGTATCACCAGCCACTTTCTTCTTTGAAAGGATTTGCCAAGCTGAGGCAAGTGTTAATGAGGCTTGACATAGTCAGTGGGATGCTCTACCAGGCGTAACAGAGAACAAAAGACCTTCTGACCAAGTAGGCTGTCTGATGGACCAGGACGGAGAGAGTGCCTTGGAGTTGCAGCATCGGTTTTCCCCACAAGATATGTGTTGAGAACAGGAATGGCATGAGAGACTAGAGCCCTGTTCCAGAAACACAGAGTAAGATTTCCCCCAAAGGGACAAAGCCATGTTAAGGAAAGTGACCTACAGAAGTGCATGACAATTCTTTTTCTCTCAACTAATTTTCTATAGTTTAAATATCTATGTCATGTAAAGCTGAAGAGTGAACCTCCAAACATCCAGTTGGCCAAACTTCCCACAAGGTAGAGAGAATGGGCAGATTCAACAAAAAGGAGAAAAGATTGTGTTATGACTGAATGTTCACAATATAGACTTGCCTGTATGTCAGCTGGCCAACTGCTCAGCTAGCTGCCCGCTGAGCAGCCCAGCACCAAGGAGTAGACAAGAGCCACACACAGTAACTATGCTATTCACTCAGCTTTTATTGAATGCAGGTTCACTCAAAGTAGAACATCAACATACATTAATATCCTACCCACATTTAACAATCAATCTAAGAGAAATATAACATATACATACATAGCAATCAAAGGGATAATGAACCCAAGTGCCAGAGTCTCAATCTGCAGATCCGGGAGACAGCATGGTGGGCAAGGGAGTCCTCAGCATCTTGCAAGGATCTCTAGAGCCAGGTGGGCAGCAGGGCAGATGAAGTCCAGCAGGGCAGAACCTCCAGCGGCTGAAGCCAAGGGAGACCAGTGTGGCATGGAGCAGCATGGAGTGCTGCTCTGGAGTGTGGCGCTCAGCTGTCTCAGCAGTGGCGGAGACTGCCTCCAGACCAAACATAACAGAAAACAAGACTAGTATATACTAAGTCTAGTAATAAATAAATAAAAATAAGAGAATACATGTAAGTCATAATTTGAATCTTATTCAAATAATCTTACATACATAATATTGGAATGTCAGAGAGAAAGGAGTGGAATAAAGTGGAAGAACTATCTTAAGTGATAATGGTCAATAATTGTCAAAGTCTGATTTTGAAAGACAAAATATATTCAAGGAACTCAGCAAATGTAGGAAGGTAAAAACAAAGAAAATACATAAGAATAAATGGTAAAAATTAAATAATAGAAAAAAGTTGTACATGTAACTAAAGTTAAAGCCATTACATACAAAGAAATAAGACAGGTCATAGATCTCTTAATGTCAAGCTACAAATTATTACCAACATACAACTCTATACCCAGGACTAATAAGAAACAAAGGGGTATGTTGGAGTGAGGAGTAGATGAAACAAAAGAACAAAAATACAGACAATAGACTTTGACCCAAATATATCAATAGTTGAATTAAATTTAGACTAAATATTAGAATTGAAAGATAAAGATTATAGACTGCATGAAGTAATAAAACCCAATTATGTAACTTTACAGGAGATATATTTTAATAAGAAGGCACAAAATGAAAGAAAATAAAAGAATAGAAAATTATATCAAATACTAACGAAAATTAATGTCTGTTTGCAAATAACACAGATTCAAAATATCTGAAGCAAAATTTGACAGAATCAAAGAGAAATAGATAAATTCACAATCATAATTAGAGCCTTTATTATTCTCTCACAGTAACTGACATACACTAGCGGACATAAAGTCAGTAATAATGATACTATATCCATGTTTGGCTGCCTGCCACCCAGAAACCAATAATCAAGAGGCAAAGGCTGGTGCAAGGAAATGAGTTTATTCAAGAGCCAGCAGCCTGAGAAGATAGGAGAATAATGTCACAAAGACCATCTTAACATCCCAATGCAGGCAGGGGTTTTTAGGAGCAGAAGAGGGGAAGGCAGAACAAAAGAAACCAAAGGGAGGAAGGGGGTCCTGGGCTGCCATGGAGGGTGCTATGGGAGGGTCAGCACAGTCTGCCCTGATAACCATCTGGGAATCAGTCAAATGATGTCTGGGTTTTGTCATCCTGGTTTTACAGTGGAAGGTGAGCAAATCTCCCAGAGCTGAAATGCCTGAAGGCTGGAGTCTGCTTCCTTTGAGGTTAGCTCATTGAATCCTTTAAGTAAACAGGCTGTTCATCTGTAGCTACAGGTGAATTTATAAGTCATCATTTACAGAAACAATGTTAAAAGAATGGTGTGGTGGCTTAAAAGAAGATGTACGATCAATAAGGATACAGAATATTTGATCAACACTATTCACCAACTGAGCAAATAAAGTCTCATAATGTATATATGTTGTATATTATGCTTTATATCCAATTAACTGCAGAATATGTTTCTTTTAAATATCAATGGGTCATTTATTAAAATGAACCTATGCTGGGCTACAAAGTAGTCTTTAATAAATCTAAAAGACTTGAAATATTTAGAGAAGATTATATCATCACAGAGGAGTTAAACTAGAAATCAACAATAAAGGTAAGGAAAAATATAAAAATGTTTAAAAATTAGGCAACCAAGTTTTAAATAACCCATGTGTCCTAGAAGAATTCAAATGAAAATTAAATATCTTAAGCTATGTAAAATTGAAATTAAAACATGCTGCAACTGGGAAATGTAAATGTATTAGATCTTAAAGTGAAATATATTCTAAATGTGTATATTAGAAGAGTAACATTTGAAAAGCAATAATATAAATTTCCACCTCAAAAAGCAAAATTCTAGTTGCTAGATTTTCTAGCTTCTAGAAGAAAAACAGTAAATTTAACTCCAAAATATATGAAAATGAAAATTATAAAGATAAAAACAGAAGTCAGTTAAATTGGAGGAAAAAGATAAAATGATGGAAGACCAACAAAGTCAAATGTTGGCTTTTTGAAAAGCCTTAACTAAATTGATAAATTTTAGCAACACAGGTTAAGAAAAGAGAGAAAAAACAAAATTACCAACATCAAGCAAAAAAACCAGATGGCCACTAGAATTCCTAGAGACATAGTATGTTCAAAAAGAGGATATTACAAACATGATATGCCAATATACTTGAAAAGTTAAATAAAATGAAAAAAAATTTTCTAAAGACACACTTTACCAAAATTGTCATCAATACAACTAGAAAAAAATATCAGTGGCCCTCTATTTGTTACACGAATTGATTTGTAATGGAGATGTTTCCCACAAAAAAAAACTCCAGGCCCAGGTAGTTTTAGTGTTGAATTTTACCCTACATTTTAAGGTAGAAATATTATGTATTCTCATTTGTTTCTTTTCTGCTTTGTTTCCAGTGTCTTAGAAAATATATTGGCAAAATATTTCTATGTTGAATATCTGAGATTTTCTACCTATGTTTTTTCACCTCGGATATCTATTAGTTTTGCAACTTACATTTAAGCCTCTTATCCATTTTGAGTTTATTTTTGTGTGTGGTGTAAGCTGGTGGTCTAGTTTCCTTTTTTTTTCCCATGTACCAGTCCAGTTTTCTAACACCATTTATTGGAGAGACTGTCTTTGCTCCATTGTATGCTTTCATCACCTTTGTCTAGTATCAGGTGCTCATACAGGTGTGGGTTTAGTCCTGGGCTCTCTGTTCTGTTCCATTAAACTCTATGTCTGTTCTTGTGCCAGTACCAGGCTGCTTTGGTTATGGTACCCTTAGAGTATAGTTTGACATCAGGAGTTGCCATACTTTTGCAAGATTGCTGAGACTATTCAGTGTCTTTTTTGGTTCATGTAAATTTTTGGAATACTTGCTCTAGTTCTGTAATGTATGCCATTAGTATTTTAATAGGAATTACACTGAATGTATAGATTGCTTTGGGTATAATGGCCATTTTAATTATGTTAAATTTTCCAACCAATGAACATGGCATATGAATCTATTTAATTGCATCTTCGTCAATTTCTTTCTTCAGTGTCCTATAGTTTTCCAACTATAGGTCTTTTACTTCATTGGTTAAATTTATTCCTGGGTATCTTATTTTCTTGTTGTAATAGTAAACAGAATGTTTCTCTTTCTGATAGCTCATTACTAGTGTATACAAATTTCATAAATTTCTTGATATAAATTTTTTATTCTGCTAATTTGCTGAATTCATTTATCAGGTTTAAGGGACCACATCAAATTAAGCAAGCTTCTATACAGCTAAAGAAACCATCAACAAGATAAATAGGGAACCCAATGTATGGGAGAACATTTTCTCCAATGATACATCTGACAAAGATTTAATCTCCAAAGTATATAAAAAACTAACACAACTCAATGCCAGGAAGACATTCAATTAAGAAATGGGCAAAAGACATGAATAAACACTTCTCCAAAGAGTACATACAGAGGACCCATAGACATATGAAGAAAATGGTCAAAGCAATCATCAGAGAGATGCAAATTAAAACATCAATGAGATACCACCTTATACCTATCAGAATTGCTACCATAAATAAATCAATAAACAACAAGTGTTGACCAGGATGTGGAGGAAAGGGAACCCTGGTACACGGTTGGTGGGAATGCAGACTGGTGCAGCCACTGTGAAAAACAATATGGAGTATTCTTAAAAAATTAAAAATGGATATTCTTTTTGATCCAGTGGTTCCACTTCTGGAAAAATACCCCAAGGATCCTGAAACACTAATAAAAAATATGTATGTACCCTTATATTTACAGCAGCACTATTTGCAATAGATAAGATTTGGAAAACAGCCTAAGTGCCCATTAGTAGATGAGTGGATAAAAAAGCTGTGGTACATTTACACAATGGAAAACTACATGGCAATAAAAAAGACAAAAGACCTTACATTTTGCAACAGCATGAATGGACCTGGAGAAATTATGTTAAGTGAGTTAAGTCAATTAGTGAAAGAAAAATACCACATGTGTGGAAAATAATGAACACAATAAAGCAGCAAACAGAATAGTAACAGATGCTTAGACACATAAAACAGACTGACAGCTCCTGGAATGGAGTGGGGGATGGGAAGAAAGATGGTGAGGGATTTAAGCAAAGAACATCTATGCACAAGCCATGGACATGGACAACAATGTGGGAATAGGCTTGGGGTGGGTGAGGGGAGGGCTGAGTGGTGATTCACTATCGTGAAAGGGAGAAGTGGGAACTATAACAGTATAAAAAACTAAAAACAAAATAAAAAAACTAGAAGTAAAACAATTGTATATGAACAATCTCAGAAAAGAGGCAGGTGGTAATGGTTCCTATGTCATAATATGTAGCCAGAATAATTCTTATACTAAAACCTCACAGAAACATTTCAGGAAAAGAATAATAAAAATTACAGGTGAAAATCTTTCATGAATCTATATACGAAATGAAATAAACTTAAAATTAAATAAAGTGATGCATAGAAAGCATAACATTAAATAAACTAATTGAGTTAGTCTCAGTAATTCAAAGTAGGTTTGACATTAAAAATCAATCAATGGAATTTACCACATTAACAAAATAAAAAAACAACTATATGATTCTCTTATTAAATATAGAAAAATCATGTGATAAAAGTTAAGAGTTACTTATTGTTAAGAAAAAGAGAATTCTCAGCAAACCAGAAATAGAAATTGGCACAGAAAATTAGTGAAAACAAAACTATCTTTTTACTAAATTTCATGAGAATAGAATAAAATAAAAAGTGATCCCCTTCCTTAAACCATGTATCAAAGTCAGTTTCAGTAAGATTGTATTTCTAAATGAGAGTAGTAAAACAATAAGTTTTCAGGAATTAATATAGAAAATATCTTCAAGATCTGGGGATCAGGCTAAGATATCTAATCAGGACACAAGAAATACTAACTATAAAGGGAATTGTTGGTAATTGGACTACATCAGTATTTTTAAGTCTCTTACTTTTGGACATTTAAAAAGTTACCAAGAAGGGCACAGAGTAGAATAATATGCCAACAATTTATAACTAAGCCATATCCAATTTGTCGATAATCAGTATGGGAAAAGAGAGATTCAAAATAATAATAAATAGGGACAAACTGACAAAAAATGATAAAAAACATTTATAAGAACTTCACAGAAGAGGAAGTACAAATGAGCAAAACTCAAATTCATTATTGTACTAATTGGCAGTGAAAGGTAAAAGAAATAGATTAAGACATACAAGTACCTACTCACAGCCAGAATGTCTAAAATAAAAAATACTGAGAGTAACAAGTGCTGATAAGGACATGGAACGACCAGAACACTCAGACACCAGGGAGGGCCCCCCAAAATTGGAATGATCTTCTGGAGGGTGGTCTTCCTTGAAGTGTAGGCTTCCCCTGCCAGGCGAGTATTTTAGGAACCCATCTGTATCAGTGTACTAGTTGGCATTGTGAGAGTCTGCATTCAACTTCAGTGAATTTTCTTTGTTTTGAAGACTCTTTCACTGCATGTGTTTGCCCACGTCATGATGGATGACTTACGAGTGCATCTGCCTGCACGGCACTGAGTGTTCAGCAATCTTTTCAGGTCACAAAAACAGCATGACCCCCATGCCCCACCCTCCCTATGTACCCACTCTTGCCTCTAGTGACTTTTTTGTTTTGTTTCCCTGGATGTAAATAGTCCTTAAAGGGAAAGGTTTTGCTGATGGGGAAGAGGTGAAACAAAGAACAAGAGAAGCACCAGAAGTCATCAATGAGCTCAAAGCTGTTATGAGCAGTGAAAAAAAAAAAGTTCAATAGGTGTATTGCATCCAATGGAGTTTACTTTGCAAGTGACTGAAGTTTAAACATGTAAGAATAAATACACAATTTTTATAAATAAATTCTGGTGTGTTTTGACACCCCCCCCACCCTGTACTATGGATAGAAGCACAAATTGGTATGACTTCTTTGGAAAATGGGTAAAATATGTCAAAGACAAACATGAATGTATCCCATGGCCCATCAATTGCATTCTCATGTTTACTACTAACAGCAAACCACAGTAAGTATGCCAAAAATACAAAAATATTTAAGGCAACATGTTTGAAATAATAAAAAAACTAGAAAATTGTTCATCTACAATACAGTGGATGGGCAAATTGAATAGATTCACAAAATGGGATACCATCCAGCAATAAATACCAATATAGTACTGCTATACACAATAGTATTTATCAATCTGACTAACACAACTTTCAGAGAATGATGCCAGGAACACAAAGGAATGTCAACTGAAACATTCAATGTGTATAAAAGTAGTAAAGCAAAATCAAAATTAATCTATGATATTATATCTAGGAAAAGTTACTTTTAGGGGAAGAGGGTAGAGTTAGTGGCCTAATGGACTTCTGAGCTGCTGGTAATATTCTATATCATCCGTTGTACATACATGGATATGCTTATATGTTAATCAAAGACTTGGGTTTTGTGCACCTTTCTGTATATATTTCCTACTGAAATATGTTAAGATGACACAACCTGGGTGAAGCAAACACATAGGAGGGTAAAATTTATCCAAAATAATCCTGAAAATTTTGGAGTCAATATTTTATGGTTCAGTACTTAAAAATTACATTTAATATAAATAAATAGAGGGTTTGCATTTGTTTCAAAATACATTCTGAACTACTCTGGGCAAAGAGCAATATAAGTAGAAAGAGATACTGTCTTATGTTAGCTTGTCTGAAAGTAGACAATTAGACCAAGTTTGACGTACAAGATGTGTATTAAGGATCAACATGTGTGAAAGGCAGGGTGTGGGAAGGGGAGAAGCAGCGCTGGGCAGAGAAGGGAACCAAAGCTCTGGCCAACGCCATGGGGGAGCTATGGAGCTCGCGTTGCTCATCAGTTACTCCTCCTTTGGGATATTTACACCTCTGCCTGGGTCTTTATACCTCTGCCTTCCTTTGCTGAAGGAGGTGGGTTGTTCTGGGAAGTACATGGCCTTGGATAAGTCTCTGCTCTGTGGCTCTGATCCTGAAGGAACCAACAGTTGGATGCTGTCTTTGATCTCCTGCACTCACCTGGTCTGAAGATAGAAGAGGGATCTGAGTAGAACATTCCCATAGCTAGGACATATATGAAATAACTAGAGCATGTGAAAAAAGCAACTGGGATTATGTCGAACATTTATGAAATCTTGCCCTATATGAAAACGGCCACACCTATCTACCTATCCCAGAGAGAGAAAATGTTAACGGATATTTTTAAATATCTGAAAAGTTGTAAGGTAGATGAGGTATTAAACTGTATGTTTCATAGGAGAAGATTAGGAGATAATTTGTCAACTGACAAATTATTTAAAGGCATTTGTAGGTATAATATAACGAACAATATTGAGTAATATCACTTAGACTACTTTTGTGAAGTGGGAAGCTCCCCGCTCTGAGGCATCCAGGCAAAGCTGGATAAACACCTGTCTGGAATCCCACAGAGACCATTTAAACATCAGAAAGAGGGCTTGGCTAATGACATCCACAGCTCATATCAGGTTTGATAGCCCACGATTTTCAATAGCCATGGGTCAAGATAAATTTTAAAACAAAGAATGTACCTAAATTAGATAGACAAATTGGGTATTAAAAAGTGTAAAAATTATTTTGATAACTGGAAATATTGTTATTAAAGATAAAATGCCATATATAATTATAATAAATTATATTAATTTCATAAAAGATTAAAGGAGAGATGGTATTGCTTGGCTAAGATTTTTGAAAAAGAAAGTGTTATCAGAACTGGACAATGTGAAATAGGAAGATCAAATTGAGTTTGGATGGAAGATCCCAACTATGCATGAGATATGTAAGAGAATATTAGAGTGGGGAGAAAAGGCAATTATGCAAAAGATGTGATAGGTCAATAGATAATGTCAACATAGTTTTATTTGACCTAATTCCCTTGAACATTTTATAAGCTGTGATGGAGTTGCTCGGTCACCCTTTATTAGAGCTGCATGTGCAGAATCTATAAAGAATTTAATGTAGACAACTCACTGAAAAAAAAACCTCAAAGAGTTGTAAACAGACTCAACAGATTAGTCCCATCAGAATAGCAGAGTTAGTAGTTTCAGTCTCTATTTTTGATTAAGATGGTGTCTTTCTTAATTAATTCAGCTGAGTGTGTGGGAAATCCCTGTTTTCCAATCTTCATAGTGTAGGATGGACCGAAATGTCATCTTTAAAAAAAAAGGAACCTCTATAATTTCTTTGCTCCTTTAAACTGCTGATTCCAATACTACACTGTTCTGCTATATTTTAAACCCTGTTTAAAATGTTATCAGTTAGGTTGGTATGTTTTAGAACCAAAAGGCTTAGAAATGTCAAGTCTTGCTTCCGTGATTATCTCTCTCCCCACCTTCCAAAGATGAAAGGAATACATATATTTTGCTGTTCTACTAATATGCAAATTCAAGCTCCCTGCACTGAGAGTTCTGGATTACAATATTGTAACTGACGGGGAAGTAGAAGCTAGTAGAAATGCTGTTCTTGGCTTTGACATTAGAATAAATGATTAAAATAGAATCATGCTTCTCTGGTGGTGTTCAACACTGGCTAGATGCCCGAGCTCAGTGGTGAACATTTTCGATAGGTTTAAGCTTGTCTCCTGACACACTGCACCACTGAGCACAGATTTTCCCCTGCCTGTTACTTCAGCTGTGCTGGAATTGATGTATTTATCCTGCTTCATTGCCCATGAGTACCTAAGGCATTAAAAAAAAAAGATTAACCTGCAGGTATGATGAATACTGAGGACTCTTATGTTAGATGTCACTTTTTGAAGCATTACCTTTCAAAGATGCCACACATACAACCCCGATCAAAGTGGAATCTGTAAGTGTCAGGAATGTTAAATATTTGCTAGAGGATTAAAACTTGTAAATGTAGAGCCTATCATAAACCAAATACAGTTTAGTAGATTTTATATTTAATTCATAGCCCCCAGCATTATAGTCAGGAGATATAACAGTAGTAAAGCGTTCCATAAATTGTTCCGGGGGGAAAAAGAAGCATACAAATTCTTGCTTTATGTAGCAGGCCAAAAGGAAAAAAGTTATTTTTAAACTAATTTAAGAAAATTTTCTCTTTCTCCAATGGATTAGCAGCTTGGTTGCATTTTAATGGATTCAATTATATTTTGATATACAGAATATAAATCATTACAGCATGGTGACAGAGACTGAAGACACAGAACTGCCACAGTTGAAAGAGTGACCTCTGCCAGGTTTCTAATATGCCTTAACGCATTCGTGTCTCAGTTTCCTCACCTGTAAAAACAGCTGCTCTCTCATAAGGCTATTACAAGAATAAAATAACTTAGTACAAACTCAGTACTTAAAACAGTGCCTGACATATAATGGATATTTGGCCAATGTAAGTACTATATAATTAAATAGGATAGTGAACATATGGAATATTCATGAAACCATGGCATGTACAGAATCCCCCTTGTTTATCCTGGAATAGGGAAAAATGGGAGGTGAGATGATACTGTCTTCAAATATCTGAAAAAGTTAAGTGGTTAAAGCTTTAAAATTAATATATGTATCAGAAAAGAAAAACAAGCCAACGTAATTATATACACTTGTATGTACATATAAACATGTATACATGCATTCACATATAGACACAACACTAATTATCTCTCTGTCCCCAGCCAAAAGTTGTGTCCCCCAAGGGTCTTGAGGTAATACAAATTTAAACAGAAGTTATTTGGATTACATGATTTAATCTATACTTTTACAAGCTATGTAGTCTATGAAATGAAACCAGAAAACTCTTAAAAGACTGAGGATCCACACAGACATCATAAACTCAAAAAATACAGTAAATTCTCTAGCCTCCCTCCCATTACATCTGGTCTATTAAACAATATAGTTTATTGTAATCCAATGACTAAAGGATCAGTGGGGGGAAAATAGAAAAAAATAAAGAAACAGCCTTTTCCTTGAACTCTATTACCCTGGTCTTTAATGTTACAAGCAAACCATAGTCAGATGACTCAGTCAAATTGCAAAATTCCTCTATTATACAATTACATACACTTAACAGGAAGAAAGAAGCCTCTGTGGTTTTCCCACCCAGTGAAGTCTTAGTAGGACGGTCTAACAATGTTCAAGAAACAGTGGTTCAGTTCTGGAGGCACGTTAGAGACACCTGGAGATTTGGAGGAAGAGCTGATTTCCAGGTTGCACCCCCAGAGTCTGATTCTGCTGGAGATACAGAACGGATGTTTCTGAAGGCGCTCCAGGTGACTTGAACAGGCACCTGTGCTTGGGAACCATAGAGAGACTCTTAATTTGTTCAACAGATGTAGTCTAACACAATCAACCAAGAAAGAAATAAACAATGAAAACATTTTACTTAAGTTTATAACAATTTACAGCCAGGATTCCTACCTTGTGGGAGAAGGGTAGCAGGTTTGAACTAATAAGTAAGTTCTCAATAAAGTTGTAGTTGATACCATGTTTTGGGGGGAATAATCAATCACACCACACATATAAAAACAAAGCCCAGATGTTTCATTACAGTGTAGGCCCTGGTGGGGGTGTCGGGGTGGTGGGGGTGTCGGGGTGGTGGTGGGGTCAGAGAGCACGAATAAGGCTCAGTCGGGGGATATAAAGATGACTGAAACAAGGTTCTGCTTGCAAGAAGCTTAAAGCTGAATTTTGACCTAAATTAGGATAGCTTGAGCATGGAGCTAACATTTATTTATGGAGATTTTACTATGTACTAGTCACTGCTCTAAGTACATCACATACATTATCTTCTCCTCATTTCACAGTGAAAGAAATGGAGAAATTTAGAGGCTATGAAAATAATCCCCGGTTATGCTGCTGCTAATGGGGGAAGCAGGATTCTAACTCCAACAGCACACCTGGAGAGCGTGCACTTGGAAGTACTGTCACTCCGTCTCTCAAGCTCAAAACCTCCCTGGGCCTTTGTCACTCAGTGATCCGCTCTGTCTTCATGTGGAAATCCCGATCTACTTACTAAGAAGTACTCTTTTGAAAACAGAAATTGTTAGATGTCTTATAAAAAGCAAAATTTGAGATGTATCGCTTTGCTTTGTTTTTTTTAAGGTTTTGAACAATCTCTAAAAAATTAATTAATGATATTTTTCACTGATAAAAAAACAATCCTTGGTAACTTATACCTCAGATAATTTTATTGAAGTATATGAATAAAATGCTCACAGAACTGAATGAAAACCTGAAGAAACAAACCTTGGGAAGTTCAGAGACCAAGGCAGTCTAGCAATATAAGGAGTAGGAACATGGAGAGTCTTTTCAAAACCCCACAATGGGAATAAGTCCTATTCAACCATTTCTTTTCCTTGTATCACTTCAGTAAGTATCCAAATTTCAGGAAGACTCTGGTTGGCTGAGCCCATGTCCCATGCCCACCCCTTGGCCAAGAGAGGTGTGGCATCTTGATAATTAATTCCACCATGACCATTTGAAATGAGTGGAAATAGTTTTTCAGAGAAATCAGGGTGTTGATACAGAAAAGGATGAGGAAAGCAAGCAATAGTAACAGTGGTCCAAACAATCTCAACTGCTATTTAAATAAAGCTCTGCAATGATTTTGAGAACTTTTAAAAAATAAGTTTGTCATTGGTTAAGAGCCATTTTTGAAGAAGAAGGTGGGAGGAGGGCAACTTATAATTAATTCACAAGATTGGTACGAAGACAATAACTACACATCAGTAAGCTTATTCATCCTCCCCTCACCCCTGCCCTTCTACACCCTTACACTGTGCTTTCTCCTAGATAACTAAGGCTGGAGCTGATGAACCCCAAAGCTTCCACCCTTGAAACTGATTTAATGTGAGGCCAGGAAAAGCTCTGTTATAATTTCACTAAGTTAAAATTGAAGATTACTTACCTTTTTTCCTTGATTAATTCCTTTCTGAGGGCTGGGTCTCAGCCTTCAGGTAGAACAAGACAAGCTTTGTGATTAGGCCTGGGCATTCTCTTATCACCCTTGCATTTGGTACAGTATTTTCCTCATATTTCTATGCTAAAGATCCTTCTGTTGCCCATAAAATAAAGTCTCAATTCCTCATCATAGTCTAATTTTCCAGCTGCACATTACTCTAAAACTCAAGGCTTATCTGCTGTATTGTGTTCTCTCTTCCCCACAAAGTTAAGAGGAGATATAATCACCTCTGGAGAACTGGGGGAGTAAAAAGAAAGGGGCTGAGATATATTGCTAAGGAAAATCAACACATAACAAAGACAGAGCAGAAGGGCTGCTTAAAAAGCAAAGTCAAGTCAGATAAAACAAAGAGGCAGGCTGAGAACCAGGAGAGTTTGTACTAGAGACATAAAGATAATAGGACACCTGGCACAATGACTATCATGAAACAGCCACTTAATAAATATTCAACGTCCAACTAGCAAATATATTAATATAATCATGGACAAGAATTCTTGTATTTCTTTCTTAAAGAAACCTTCAGGATCATTGCTAACCACTCTGTCTAGGGACATTTAAAAATATCCTATGAAAAATGATAAATATTAACAAGAAATCACTTAAATGATCTTTTTCAATTATGTTAAGATTGATTCAACCTGAGAACTGTGCTATAAATTGTATGGTTTTATTATAATTAACTCATGGCAGTAAATACTGGATAATATGATGATTAGATACTTATTCAAGGTCTTATTCACATTGTCTTCTTTCTTAGAAACTGCTTAAAAGTAGAAATTGCCAGTTCATTGCAAGCCTTGACAACGCGATCCATCACAGATAGAACTGCTGACTGCATCCTGCGTTTAGTATTGGGATAAATTCTGAGTGGAGCACTTCATACATACATTACTGTTTTTACTTGATGGAAAACAGAGTGCATTCCTAGACACAAATACAAATGTTCAAGCCACAGAAATTATCACCAATCATAAGTAAAAAAGGAAGTTTTAAATCCAATTAGTACACTTTAAACAAGGACTGGATTATTCAAGACAAACCATCAGGGTAATCCTTCCAGATAAAATTATAAAATGTAAGAGTCCTGAGATTAATTTTTGTAGGTCTAGATCATGAGGGCTATTTTGTAGATTGCAGGGTATACCATTCATCAGTCTGGTCAGTTGGGGAATAAGGAGAAAAGAAAGATAAATAAATGATAGATGTTGTTCAGTTGCAGTCATTGAAATATTTAGAATTGATCTGTTAGTTCCATAATCAAGTTCAATACACCTAATATATTCCATTAGATTCCATTTACAGAGGCCTTCATTAATCAAGACTTTACAAACATGTTTTTCTATAATAACATTAATAAAGAATAGGAACACATTTTTTCTAGCCAACATGCTTTTTAGAATCACACTTTCAATTACCCACAAATAGATTTATTAGAACTAGTCCTCAATATAGGGCATGGTTTATCTTATTTCTAGTATGCTAATTCACCCTCTCTAGTGACTGATATATTCCTTCCTATGAAACTGAATGGAGGAGCATATAAATTGTGCATCCCATAACCATTCATGTGCACAGCACCTTGATTAACAATGATGCTTTCACCCCTTCTATTCCATTCACGGCTCACACTCAGAAATCTAGTCTAATGCCAGAGTCTATTGTATGATGTAATCAGATGTACTTTCTAATAGTTGAAGGAGTCTCTTTAATCATCTTGTTAGAATATCAATTTAGAAGTCCAAGTAGGCTAAAGATTCTAAAGAATGTATTATAATAGTGAAATTTTCTAGTTTTCCTCATTGTATGATATTATTTGCTGCCAAATTGTGAGCCAGGTTATTATTAAAGTTTGGTTTTATCAAACAACTATTTAGACTTTATGCCCTAAGTAAATAATTTATAGAAGAAAAGTTGTGAGTTTAACATATTGACTATGATCCAAAGAAGAGGCCACATTTTCAATCATTTTTGTCTGTCCTACATTTCAGGGGATTAACACCCTACCACTGCAAGCATAGAAACTTAAGGACAAAGAAAAATTTTTGTCCCTGTGAAGAGAGCTACCTATAATTTAGTTCAGTATTTTTCCTCCCTCTAAATAAAGTTACCTAAATTATGTTCAATCTCTCTCTTTTTTAAAGATTTTATTTATTTACCTTTAGAGGGGAAGAGAAGGAGAGAGGGAGAGAAATATCAGTGTATGGTTGCTTCTCGTGTGTCCCCTGTTGGGAACTGGCCTGCAACCCAGGCATGTACTCTGACTGGGAATTGAACAGTGATCCTTTGGTTTGCAGGCCTGTACTCAATCCACTGAGCTACACCAGCCAGGGCAATCTCTTTTTATATAATTCACTGAGTACTCAATTCGTTTCAGTCTCATTTTGACACCATTCTACCAAAAATATTTTTTACATCACTAAATCTAATGGTCACACTTCTTTCCTCATCTTACTAGAATCAAAAGAGATATTCGATACTAGTGTCTGCGCCTTCTGTGGACAAGTCCTCTGCCCTCATAACATAATGCTCCACTGTTTTTTTCCTACGTGTCAGAGCTGTTCTCACGTCACCATTGTCAGAAACTTTTCCTCTTCTGAACCCTGAGCCTCGACATCTCTCAGGGCCAGATTAATGATTCTTCTCTTCTCATTCTATATCCCCTCTTGGCTGGTATTTCTGATGTCAGTTTTATGCTGAATACTAGCAACATCATAGTTAAAGTTCAGCCTCTCCCCGAGCTCCACAACTATATGTACCACCAAATATCTTCACTGAACATCTTACTAGCATCTCAAACTCATTGTCCACAGATCCCCCCCACACTGCTAGATCTTCAGCGTTTCCATCTCAGGCAATGCTACCTCTCTCTAATCAGTTGTCCTAAGCAAAATCTTTAGTATCAAGACTGATACCTCTCCCTCTCCTTCATCTGAAAACTGCTATTACCAGTTCTTATTTATATTACTTACTACGCATACCTAGATTATATCCATTATACTCTAACTAGTTCAAGTGATGGCCATCTCTCATGTGCATTACGCTCATAGCCTCATAAAAGACTTTCCTTTGTCATTTCTTGCACCTTTTTTCTTGTTGGCTAAATAATTATACTTTTAATTATTAAAAAATCTCATTTTCTTAATACTGGGGAAAATGATACTTTTAACAAAAACTGTTTTACCTTTTTATATGATTAAATTATTTTAACTATTCTCAATTTCCTTCTGATAAAGTTGAAAGTCATTTACCTACACCAGTGCTTTTCAGCCAGTGTGCCAGGAGAGGCACACCACTGTGCTGAAAGAATTTTTAAAATGTGCAATACTTCACTGTTTAGTCAGGGGCACTGATCTCTTTTTCCTTAGATTGTCAAATAAAAAAGCGACAATAGCCAACACAACAATAGCCATGTGTTGTGAATGAATAAAAATTATACTTTTTTGGTGTACTGAAGAATTTTAGTAGTTTATGGCTGCCACAGGGTGAAAACGGTTGAAAATCACTGGCCTATACACTTACTGAAGGTCCACCTGCACCCAACTATTCTCCCCTTCTTCCAGGCTTCTAACACCCACAGTTGGAACTCTGGCCAAAGATGTAGTAACATTATGATCAGTCTTGATAACAAATTCTACTCTGTTATTTTACCTCCCTCCTTCTCACTTCACAGACTAGCCAATGTAAAGAACAGTATATATTAAATGTCTCCACTAATTCATCCCCCCCACCCTATCCATGCATTCCTCAAATGACACAAGTCACATTTCCCTTACCAGTGACTGGAATAGAAAATCAATGATCCCGTGACCAATTTCTGGCCAATGAGATGAAAGGGAAATTTCCTGGGTGTTTATGGAAATAATTTCCTTTTCTTTAAAAAGAGATACAAAGAACATATGTTTATAGCTTGGGATATTGGTATGTGGAAATGTAATGATGAAAATGATTCAGGCATCTTGCAAACATTAGACAGAATTACTGAAAGTCTGAAAATGTCATTCCCCAAATTGAAATAATTTGATAATATGAGTTGTTGAATGAACCAACTTCAAAGGTACCTTACCTGATCACTTCCTGTTATACAAGATAAAAACTAAATCATTTTTTATTGAAGCCAGCTGAGATACAGCTTTCTGATTTCTCCCCCAAGACCCATGGTCTGCTCAAAGGCTCATGGAAATCTGGCCCTAATCCTCTCTTCAGCCTCTTCGGCTGCCAGTGTCTTCTCTGCTCTGTACAGTCTCACTATATTGGCTGACTTTCAGATCTCAAAAAACACTATACTCATCTCCACCTCAGAGTTTTTTCACATATATAGTAGATCTTCCTGGAATTCTCCTGTTCCTGCTCCATTGCCTACTCAAGTCTCAGTGGAAATGTCACTGACTTACCCCTGTGTTAAATAAGCAATAGTGTGACACTCTCCTTATACAATTCATCGTACCTCTAACATTCAATGTCATCCATTCCCACTTCATTGTCAGCTGTATAAGACAGCAGCTGTGTTTGTCTCATTCAGTGTGAGTTCCAGCACTAAATATAGTTCTTGGTACATAGTAAGTACTAAATGAGGTCTAAATGAATGAAACTGAAATCATAAGTCAATAAGACTTCTAAAGTATTATTTCTGCAGGTATCTCATTTAATTCTAGAGCCTCCATAAGCTGAAAAAAAAGCAGAATTTCCAACATAAGCTGACCATGTAAGAAGACCAACCACACAGGGAGAGGCAGCTGCTGGACACAAAATCACTAGCTGTTGCCAACATTCCTTACCTGGACCTCAAGACATAAGCTAAAATAAAAGTGAAGAGGAGCTGGCTCAGTGCAACTCCAAGGGGAAAAGGAGCCTCAAACATAAGCTGCCTATTCAACCAGGTGCCTTCTTTGATGGTGGATAGACTGAATGTATCTATTTGACTGTGTGAGACTGAGAGAAAATATTCAATGCACTGGGGGTACAGGTAGATTGACTTAGTACCCATAATAACCAATCAAAGATGGAGGAGAAAAACAGGGAACATGCTAAGCAAAATCATTTCCTCTTCTCATATCATTTTTTAAAAGTAGTATGAACATTCCAAGAATATGCAGCACATCCAATCACTGTTTAGATGCTAAAACCCATCCTAGGAGACCCCCAGCCCCTTCCATGCTGGGTCTATAAACCCCATACATGAGTGCCAATAACACCCACCTGTTCCTTTCCTGGTACTTTCTATATAACATGTATTGTACTAATGTCTAGGCTTATACTTGACCATACTTTACCATGGCATGGATTAAACCCTACAAAAATAATGCATCATTTCTAGCAACTAGCAGATTGTGGGACACACAGTACAAGTTCCAACAACATTTCTGTTAACATTAACCAGATGGGTTGTGTCAAGCACTGCCAGCCAAAAGGGACTTCTTGTAACAGAAGGTGTTTTTGTATGAAAAGATATGATGAGGTCAAAATAAAAATCATCCTCAGGTAGGCAGAAGATGTAGTTTAACATGTAGCTCTCCATCCTGGGAAAGATGGACTTGCGTATCTTTTTACAAATCAGACCATTGAGAAACACTATTGGGAGCAATCAATGTGAAAGTAGTTTGTAAAAGCTTATATTTTTATGTTAAAAGTACCACATTTTCACTAAAAATGTTGTCGTGTAGTTTCTGATTATAAAAGTTAACACAAAAACACAAAAGCTAAAATGATAAATCTTTTGAAAGAATATATTGGAGATAATATTTACAACCTATATGTAGGTAAAACTTTCTAGAACACAGAAACGCAATAACCTTAAAAAAATGATAAATTGGAGTTCATCGAAAGTAAAACGTTCACCTTTTCAACCTAGTGTTTAGAAAGTAAACAGGCAAGTCACAAGCAAATAGAAAATGTTCACAACATATACAGCTGAAAATGTATTTATAAGAGCTCTTATAACCCAGTAATAAAAAAGACAGCCCAATATTTTTTAAATGGATAGAAAATTTGGAAAATTCAGAAAAGAAGATATGTAAACAAACATGTGGTAAGATACTCAGTACCTTTCATCACCAGGTAAATAAAATTTAAACTATGAAGAAATATCAATAGATACTCATAAGAATAGCTAACATTTATCAATAAGCTGACAATACCATGAGTTAAGTATATGGAACAATTAAAAGTCTCATATGTTTCTGGTGGCGGTGCAAAACTACACAACCACTTTGGAAATCTAGTATTTTCTTATAAAGTTAAACATACTTCTATCCTATGACCCAGCAATTCTAGTCTTAGCTATGTACACAATTGATGTGTGCACTGACAAGCAGTGCCCATGGTGTCATGGATGAGACATTAGAAAAATTCACACGGATTACCAAGTCCTGTGTAGGAAAAGAGCCAGCAATGCTACTCCCTCAAGCAGGGAGAGCCTCAGAATGACTTTGCCACCCTCTCAAGGGGAGAACAGCTTGGAGCAGCCGGGCAACTCTCTCAAAGGAAGAGAGAGCGCCCTGACCCTTGCCTAGTCAGGCTTTTATTGGGATTTTTGCACAGGAGTTCAGGTACAGCTTATTAATCATTGTCAAGCAGTAAACAGTAGATAGTAAACAAAGAAGCATTAGAGTTTCTTCTAAATCCAAGGCCTGTCAGCTCAAAGGCTACAGAACTTTGGGAACATAAACTCTTTTTCTGCTCGGGCCCTTATCATCTAACTAAAAGCATTCTTAAACAAAGCAGGTCTCAAAGGGTTTCACATATTCCTTCTCAGGCCTAATTATCCAGGGAGCCCGCTATTCCCAGCTCAAGGCTTGCACTGCCTTCCCCATCATAGGTTTTTAGGCTTAAGTGAATTAGAGCGAGGAAGTGCTTCTCCCAGATGGAAATGGGAACCTGGGCTTCGTCACAGCCTGGGGGCAAGGGTCCATCACTCCCTTTTTGTTGCAGCCCTTCAAGTCCTTCCATGATGGCCTCCCAAGTGATCATGTCTGGCCTAGGTTGCCCCTCCTCTGAGGGGTCTCACCTGTCTCTGACCAACCGACCACACTTTGGGGGCAGGGAGATGAAGCAGGGGCAGCATCTGCTGCCAGAGACGAGCCTTGTCTACTCAGTGGCTTGCATTTCAGAGGTTGCTCACAGCCTTAGACATGGGAGACCAATGAAGATTTCAGGAATTTACAATTCCTAAAACCAGGCAGGGTGGTCCCCAACACACAATAGCAATAAAGCATTTGCCTGTAAGAACACTTGTATATGAATGTGCATAGATGCATTATTCATAATAGGAAAGACCTGGAAGTGACATAAATACCCATCCAGAAGGGAATGGAAAAACAAATTGTGTCATGCACATACAATGTAGTCAGATACAAAGGAACAAACTACTGATTTACACTATAACGTAGGTGGATCTAAAAAAGTTGGTATTTTTATCAAAAGAAGATGAACACAAAGGGGATGCTGTATGATTCCATTTATGTTAAAGTCTAAAAACTACATTAACTGAAAAACAAGATGAGTGATTGTCTGGAGCCATGGGTTGAAGGATCGAATAAAGGACTCTAGAACAGAGTGATGGCAACACAAATGAGTTTCTCAAAATTCATTAAAAAATCACACTTAAAATTATACCTCAGAAAGTTTACTATAAGTATTACATTTTTCACTAGATTAAACTTTCAAATATTATAAACCTTCAAATACAATAAAAGTATAAGCTCTTTGCAACCGCATGAATGGAACTGGAGAGCATTATGCTAGGTGAAATAAGCCAGGCAGTGAGGGACAAATACCATATGATCTCACCTATAAGCAGAACTTGGTCAACAAAACAAGCAAGCAAGCAAAATATAACCAGAGATATTGAAATTAAGAACAAACTGACAGTAACCAGAGGGGAGGTGGGAGGGGATAATGGAGGGAGAAGGGGACATGGTTGTCAGGAACATGTATAAAGGACACATGGACAAAGCCAAAGAGGGTAGGTTCAAGGGTGGGAGGCAGGGATCGATGGGATGGGGGCCGAGGTGGGGTGAAAATAGAGACAACTGTACTTGAACAACAATAAAAATTTTTAAGTACAAAATATAAAAATAAGCATCTATATTATTACATCTCCCAGTGAAAACCATTTTTAAATAGTTTGGTGATGTATTTATTACTCCACAACTTTTTGTATGTATGTAGGCATGTGCCAATACATAGTATATTTTAAAAAATACGACAAGATACAAATAAGATCAACCTACTTTTCTACTTGCTTTTTAAAACTAATAGTGTTTTTTGATGCTCTATGTCAGTTCATATAGCATTCTAGTGAATGCAACCCAATTTTCTAATGAATACCAGGCTAGTGGTGTGGTAATTTATCTGATAGTTGCACCATAATTTATTTTACTAGTATCCATTTGAGTAAACAAATTTGAAACCTACTTCCACATATTTTAAGTTGACAAATAAAATAAATCAGTCACTCTCTAAATAAAAACAAATCTTTATTGACTGCTGTAGTAAAACAGTGCTTTGTATAATTTACTCAGACTCAGAATAAATTTATATTTCATGCATATTCTTACAACTGATGAAAAATGCTAATGATAAAACTTTTGCATAATAAAGTATGATGTTCTTAAGAGACCAATAATATTTGATGAAAGATGGCAGCTAAGATTGATCAAGGGGCATATCCAAAGTTATATATGTATGTGTATGTGTGTATATGTATATGTGTGTATATGTATACATACATACATACATACACGCATACACACATACATACGCATATATAATGGCAGAGCCAGTATCACCACCAGGTCCTTTGATCTTATTCTATTCCACAAGTTTTCCTCTGTGTGGGGTTCACTAGCCTAGAAGGGGCTCCCACCCATTATTTTAGTGTCATTAGTCTGTATGTAAATACCTAAGATCCCCAATCATATCTAAGTTTGAATAATGCAGAAAGAAGAGGCACACTCCCTGGTGAAGGCATTGAGGTAGTATGGTGCTTATCTTTCAGGAATTTTTCTTTGTACTTTACAATTTAACACACTGCAACAGCATGATGCATCTAATGATTTTTTAAAACAGCTTTCTGCTGACAGCATAAACAGAAACAAGTTTATTTTGAGTGAGCAGCTGCTGTTTTTTTATAGAGGAATGTCGCTTGCTGAAATAATGCAGCAGGCTGGCACTGTGAGTGGATAAACATCTACGGGGTTTGTGGACTGGCAAACACAGGACCATTCTACTGCTGCAATTACCAATAAACCAAACAGCCCATCTCTGATTTTATGAGAATGAAAAGCTAAGCCAGTCTGCAATGGAATTACAGAAATGGGCTGCACAGATTGTCTTATTTTAATAAATGGGTAGATGGCAGATGCCAGATTTTTGTCCCTATAAATGGGAATTGTAAGTTTCTTTATTTTTCAGGTTCTTTGAATTAATTAATCCTTTGTTTTAAAGAATGTCGTTTCCCTTTAAACAAGTATTTTTAGAAGGAAATGCTAATACTTGACTATGTAGTTTCATTTAAATACAATTCCCTTTTTTCCTCTTCATAACCATGTATTCATAAATATTTACCCCCATCAAAGATTTTAGTGCTCCGATTTTGGTTTGAAGGAAAAAAATTGTACTTGGGAAAGGACTATTGGTCAGCAAATGATCTCAGGAAAGTTGTGTATTGACAAAAATATAGAAATGAAGGATCTCTCTCTTTTGGAGTGTTTTGTACCTTTTATCAGTTTGAATCTTTATTTTAGTGCTTTGGAGAAAGCTGACAAAGTCTGAGATCTATCTATTATTCATCCTCTTATCTGTATGTTTTTTTTTATATAACACCATTGTTTAGCTGACCTCAAGCATTCTTTCCAAGTTAGCTATAGTAACTTGTATGTTACATTAAGAAGGTTTTTTAAAATTTTAACTCACAGAGGAATTACAAAAATAGTACAGAAAGTTCCCATGTACCCTTTACCCAGCTTCCCCTTATGCTAACGTGTTACAAAATCATAGAACGGTTATCAAAACTGAGTCGATTTTACGTTAGACTGTAGTTTTTATTTTTTCTTTTTTTGATTTTATTTATTTATCTTTAGAGGGGAAGGGAAGAAGAGGAGAGAAATATCAATGTATGGTTGCCTCTCGTGAGTCCCCTGCTGGGAACTGGCCTGCAACCCAGGCATGTGCCCTGACTGGGAATCGAACTGTGATTGTGTGGTTCACAGGCCCACACTCAATCCACTGAGCTACACCAGCCAGGGCTAGACTGTAGTTTTTAAATGCAATTAGTATAATTAAAAAATGCTGCTACATAATAAAAATACAGTACAAGCACCAGAGGCTAAGAGCAAGTATGAAGAAACTTCTGAGATGGAAGAGATTATTTCCTGCCAAGTAGAATGGTGAAGTGTTCATGGCTGAGTGGAAGTTACTGGGGGCTTGGGCTGTTACTGAGATTCAGATATGTAGGAATGCAGCAGGAGAGAGAGACCATTAAGGTGTTCAATAATTTTTTTGAGTGATATAGAAAACAAAATTTTAGTGTATGTGAAGTCGTGAAAATGTGCACCCTATGAACATTCAGGAAAAAAAAAACAAGAGAAATCAAGGACTCTTTTCAGTGGTTTTTCAATGTAATAATTCTACTACTATAGCATTACAGGAAGTATAAATTGTATGAAACACATCAAAATTAATAATTAAAAGAAAGTCTGGAAACCTCAATACCTTGGTAAGCCATGGAATGTACCATTAAACTGGACACTGAACTGTCTCTTGGCCTAATCCCAGGCAATTATAATTCTGCTCTCACTCACACTCTCACCTTTACATAGTTAGAATCTCAGCAGGTGAATAGGTCATGTCCTTAGAGTGCCAATTAATCAAATCACAGAAACTTCAGCATTTTCTTTAGCACTTTCAGCACACTTTTTACTATTTTCCATGAGGATCATGAAAATTTGCTGAAAATTTCCATGGGTATAGTTGGGTATAGTAAATACAATATTATTTATGTGCTATTTTATTAACATCATTTAGAACTTATATAGCCCAATGTTTTCAGTCTCGGTCAATGTAGGTATAGGCCAGTCACAAGGCAAATATTCAAATATTCCAGGAAATAACACTTTGAAGAAGTTTTTTTACAAATATCTCTTGAACAAGTTTAGAAAGGATATACTATAGAGGATATTGTCTTTATAAGGAGGCAAAAAAGGAATTTAAAATTTTATATTTATTTATTTATTTATTTATTTATTTATTTATTTATTACAGTGAATAAGGGTTCCCTTTTTCTACATCCTCACCAACACTTTTCCTCACCATTTATGGACTTATTGATGATAGCCATTCTGACATGTGTGAGCTGATATATCATTGTGGTTTAATTTGCATTTCTCTGATGGTTAGTGATGTTGAGCACCTTTTGATATGTCCGTATGCCATCTTTAAGTCCTCTTTGGAGAAGTGTCTATTCATATCCTTTGTCCATTTTTTAATGGATTGTTTGGGCATTTTTGGTGTTGAGTTTTATAAGTTCTTTATTAATTTTGGATATTAAGCCCCTATCAAATGTATCAGTAAATGTGTTCTGCCATTTAGTGAATTGTCTTTTCATTTCATTGATGGTTTCCTTTGCTGTGCAAAGACGTTTTAGTTTGATGTAGTCCCATTTTTAAAGATTTTTCTTTTGTTTCCCATGCCTGAGGAGATATATTAGAAAAAATATTGGTAAGAGAAATATCCAAGATTTTAAGCCTATGTTTCCTGCTACTATTATTATGGTGTTGAGTCTACCATTTAAGACTTTAATCCATTTTGAATTTATTCTTGAATTTTTTTCTTTTTTAAAAATATATTGTATTATGTTATTACAATTGTCCCATTTTACCCCCTTCACTCCCCTCCACCCTGCACACCCCCTCCCATCCACATTCTCCTTTGGTTCATGCCCATGTGTCATACTTATAAGTTCTTTAGCTTCTACATTTCCCATACTATTCTTGCCCTCCCCCCTATCTATTTTCTACCTACCATCGATGCTACTTATTTTCTGTACCTTCTCCTTCTCCCACTCCCCTGTTGCTAACCCTCCATGTGATCTTCATTTCTATGGTTCACTCCAGACCTAGCTGTCTTCTTAGTTTGCTTTTGTTTTAGGTGTGGTTGTTGATAACTGTGAGTTTGCTGTCCTTTCACTGTTCATATTTTTTATCTTTATTTTCTTAGATAAGTCCCTTTAACATTTCATATAATAAGGGCTTGGTGATGATGAACTCCTTTAACTTGACCTTATCTGAGAAGCTCTTTTTCTGCCCTTCCATTCTAAATGAAAGCTTTGCTGGAGAGAGCAATCTTGGATGTAGGTCTTTGGATTTCATGACTTGGAATACTTCTTTCCAGCCCCTTCTTGCCTGTAAGGTCTCTTTTGAGAAATCAGCTGACAGTCTCATGGGAACTCCTTTGTAGGTAGGTAACTGTCTCCCTTTGTCTTGCTGCTTTTAAGATTCTCTCCTTATCTTTCATCTTGAGTAATGTAATTTTGATGTGCCTAGGTGTGTTCCTCCTTGGGTCCAACTTTTTTGAGCTTCTTTGACTTACTGTAAGTCTATTTCCTTAGCCAGAATGAGGAAGTTCTTCATTATTTGCTTAAATAACTTTTCCACTTGTTGCTCTTCCTCTTCTTTTTCTGGTATCCCTATAATTTGGATATTGAAACATTTAAAGATGTCCTGGAGGTTCTTAAGCCTCTCCTCATTTTTTTTTGAATTCTTGTTTCTTCATTTTTTTCTGATTTGATGTTTTTCTTCCTTCTGGTCCACTCCATTGATCTGAGTTCCAGTTTCCTTCCCATCACTATTGGTTCCCTGTACACTTTCCTTAATTTCACTTAGCGTAGCCTTCTTTTTTTCATCTAAGTTGCAACCAAATGCAACCAGTTCTGTGAGCATCCTAATTACCAGTGTTTTGAACTATGCACCTGATAGGTTGGCTATCTCTTTGTTGCTTAGTTGTGTTTGTTCTGGGGCTTTGATCTGTTCTTTCATTTAGGCCATTTTTCTTTTGTCTCAGTGTGCTTGTTATGTAGTGAGGGGTGGAAACTTAGGTGTTCACCAGGGTGAGGCAACCCAGTTGCTGGGTTGTGGTGGTTTGTGGGGGAGGGGTCTGAGAGGGAACAACAGCACTTGCTCTGCTCTTTGCCGGATTTCAGTCTCTTCCCCAGCTTCCCACAAGCAAATTGGGCCCTTCAGGTGCTGATTCTTGTGTAGGTGGGTTTGTGTACATTCCAGGACCCTGTGGGTCTCTCCAATAAACTCTACTGTGAGGCTGGGAGTTTCTCCCAGCACTTCACCCCCCACAGATGTTTCAATTAGTGGTTTGCATCTTTATTTCCTCACCCTGGGGCACTGGGTTGCGTGGTCTGTCTTGTTCCCCGGTTTCACCTGGTTATCTGGGCTTGAATGTGGGACCACCTGGTCCACCAGCTGCTGTGTGTGCTGCACCCCTCCACAATCCGCTGCCTCACTGGGTCCACCAGCTGTTGCCTTGCGTGTTCTGTCTGCCAGCAACCACTTTGCAGTGACCCCTCTTTGCCCGGCCTCCCTGAGTCCGCCCCTCTTATCAGTCTGGATGAATGTGTGTACTTTAACTTCTTGGTTGTCAGACTTCTATCCAGTTCAATTTTCTGTTGGTACTGGGTTTTTTTTTTTGTCTAAATTGTTGTCCTTATTTTGGTTGTGTGAGGACACACAGTGTGTGTACTTATGCCTCCATCTTGGCCAGAAGTCCTCTTTTTTTTAAAAAAAAGTTATTTTATTGTAATTCAATTACAGTCGTCTATATTTTCTCCCCACTACTCCCTTCCACGTCCTCCAAACCCACCTCCCTCCCTTGCTTCCACCCTGCCCCTTGGTTTTGTCCTTGTGTCCTTTATAGTAGTTCCTGAAAAGGGGATTTTAAAATAAATGTTTTAGGATTAAAAAAAAGTTGAATGTAACAAGGGAAATTTAAAGAAATCAGGGATACTATACAAAAATTAAATCTATCCTAAGCTGAGGGGAAGTTAAAAGATGGCAACCTGATTTCAGGTATTTTATACTGGCTGTATGGAAAAGAGGTTCATGTGGTTAAGGAAACTATGCTGCTAAATGTCCACCAGAGATAAACACAGGCTTATGCACTAAGAGTGTGTAGTCCATTATTTCATGAGCCAAATGAATAGTATTGTATTAAAGATTCAGACAATCTCTTATGATATTTTTATTTACTTATTTCTTCTTGTTTATCATCCAACAAAATCATAATTTAAAAAAAGTCTCTGTGAATTTAATCTTAATATATTACTCTGATATCACAGTGATCATTAATGACTTTGGAGAGATTAATATTTTCTACTAGGAATAAAGGAAGAAAAGGGGGTTGTAAATCTAAGACCAATATATTTGCTTGCAATGAAAAGAACGTATATTGAAAAGAAAAAACATCAGAGTAGGGGCTTATAATAAAAATTTTCAATAATAATAAATGCTCATAAATTAAATATGATGTTTACCTAGTAAGCAAGGACACCTATTAAATTGCAGTGGCATTAATATGCACATGAAGTTTGTTTTTTATGTAACATCTCTTTCCCCATGAAATATTTTATCATAATTGAGCATGCATACGAGGAAGCTGCTCCTTAAACATGTATAATACAATTGGTGCTCCAGCTACAGGAACATGAGTGTGGAAGGCTTGCGTGTCAGCAAGGGGAACATATATATGCAAACATTCTGCATATTCATCAACTCTGAAAACATGGGAATACATAGATAGAGATATATAGGCACCATAGATCATGATGTCACTCGCATTCAGTCATTCGGCTTACTCTTCATCCCTGAAACCATGCAAACAAGTATATACACACATTTAGGTATATATATTATCAGAGCCTATGTGTACAGATAATATATAACACACAATAAAATATACATTTAGTATAGAATATATAGTATTAAAATATATCTAGTCTGTGATCATTTATTAAATCTTTTGATTGCAGTATTAGAAATTCTAAGGAATCGAAATCTTCATATTGTCAATTAACCATAATTGAAAAAGACAAAAGAAGTTACCACATGTGGCATTAAACATGGCTAGTTTACTTCATGTTTATAGCCCAAAAGCATTAGTACTTTGCTTTCCCTCTCATTGACTTATGTTTCTGTCTCCTATAAAATCAGGGAAAAACTTGGAAGGAGCTATTGTAGCATCCACCTACTTTTAAGAGAAAAAACTCATTTCCTCCCAGGGATCCTGAACACAGAAATAGGTGTGTATCTAGTGCATTTCTTTGCACAAAATGATGCTTCTGCTGTATTGAAAGAATGTGAAATGTTCACCATAATTAACTTATTTTCTTCCAAAATCATCTCATATTTTGATTCAAGTTTATTAATTGCACCCACCATCACAGTCCTGATTGGTAATAAAATGATCCCTTAATCTTTACAGAAAACAAGCATTTTGCTATGTCTTAGGTACTCGTGGGCATAAACAACTCAGCATGAAATTATATATACCTTATGACTAATAGCAAGAAAAAATATTTCTTCCTTATTTATGATATAAAAATAAAATCAAATAATGGCTTTCCACGTCCATGTTTAAAGAACTTATTTACTCTCAAAGAGGGTCTTCTGTATTCTACCATTATTCACACAGTGTAGTGAAAGAGCAAACCTACTGTATGCCTTCCCAGAAAAACATAAGACAAAAATAAGGCTGGGGAAAGAAGCAAGAAAATCATAAGGACAAGAATAATTTTATATTTTAAAAGATGAAAAGAAATGTTGACCAAATAAAGTCCAAAAATGTGGGGTACCTAAAAATTGAATTTAAATTGCCTGGAAGGTAAGAATGTGTGAATTCGTAACTGATGAAAAGAGACTGCCAGTGACTTATACCAGGATATTTGCTGGTGCCTGGAGAGGCTTATTTGTGGAGCAGTTTCTGAGATCCTTCACCCATCCAAGACTATTTTCTGAATGCACATTGTGGAAAGCAGATGGAAGAGGTGCTCACTTTCGAATAGAAACATATTATTAATATAAATCTCAGTGATTTTACCAGGAGAAGAAAAATACATAATGCCCTTGCTTATATGTTGTCTAATTGCTTTTACAGAGCCATAAGACACAGGGGAAGGAGGGAAGGAAGGAGGGAGGGGGAGGAAAAGAGAGATGGAGACAGACTGAGAGAGTGGGAGAGACAGAGGGAGACAGAGGGAGAGAGAGAGAATGATTGTGCAGAATCTTCCTCCAAACCTGAAGCATCAAGGAGATGCTAATTTCCAATATGCTTTTGCTATCCTTAGCACTACTATCAACGCCACATTTTTCAAATCAAAAGTCAAACAGCACTATGATAACAATTCTTATGGCCCATAACCTTCTTGATTCCTAATTCCATGACAGTTATAGCAGCTTATATTGGTTGTGGTATATATGAAGAAACAAGTGCAGAATTGACTCGTGTGTTTTTCACAGAGATGTGATATTCAGGCCAGTGGCTTTTGGCAAACTTACTATTTATACAAATATAGGATATTGCTGTTAATTTTCTCTACAGTTTCACCTTAAAAATAAAACACTGTAGCTAATTACTTTGATTTCAATAAGTTGCAAAGAAGGAAAGTCCTGCAGGAGCTTAAAGGCAAGCAATGCTAAATGAGGGAAGAAAATACTTTCTGAACTAGGATCACTAGATGTAAAATTGCTAAGCCAGAAAGCAGTATATATACCAGTTAAAATTTTCAGGAGAATGTCAATTTTCCTGTCTTTTATTTTCATGCTGAGGACTTACTTTTTATTCCCCTCAAAGATCATGATCTCTAGAGGTTGAGATCCACTCAAAAGCACATCTCAGCACTATCATATGTCAATCTTCCTACACAGAATGTGTGCTGGTCTTTGCAGTTATCCATATCTTTGAAATAAAATGTGGTAACAAACAGTCCCTACTGGTGCAAGTTAATTGCATAATTATGTTGTGATAAACATGTCTCACTCTACAGAGATCTCAGGATGGGGGTATCAAATTAGCTCAGGTCACTGAGCCTCTTGCTCAGAATGGGGTTTTCAGTCTGCTCCCAAGATCACTTCACACAGTTGCTTATCTCCTGAAATGCAAGAGAACTTTAAAGAAACAAGGCAATTTGAAAAGGTTATGGAAAAACTGCTGTGTCAACTTGATTCAGATTGTGCTATGTTGATAAATCTCTTCTAGTGTGTCTCTTCTAGGGAAATATTGTTTAAAATTGTGCAGAGTGACTAAAATGTGCAAAAGTTCATTATTTGGTTTTATATACATATTTCATTTTCTGATTATAACAAAGTTGAGGACATTAGAGTTGACTATAGTGTCAAAAATATCAGAAAGCATGGAAATCCTATTTCATAAAGGTCTACTTAAAGCTAAGAAGATTATTGACATACCATAAGCATAGCAAGAGCCTAGCATGTAATTATAAAAAATCTGAAATACCTTTAAAATATGACAAGGAAATAGGGTTTAGATATATAAATAAATTTGAGATATCATGGATGGGATTTTTAATTCATTCGTTATCCCATATAAAAAAGCAGCACAGGCAGAAATGGCAAAAAAAATCAACATTTGTTGGCACCTCCTCCTCCAAAGGAAACTAGTAACACCCTCTGCTACTCCAGAGCATTTATCATTTTATAAACAGTTGTCATACTACAACACAAGTGTTTATTGCTAAACCTCTTCTACAAAAATGTTGATTTCTTAAACACAGGGTATATGTCCAAATTCACATTTTCATTTTCATGCTTATAGAATTGGTTCCCCAGCAAATATTTGTTGAATAAATAAGAGAAAATTTATGAATGACAATGGTAATAAATTCCACGTTTATTTATTCCACATAGGTATTAGTTCTTTTGCAGTGATCTCAAAGGAGGTCATCCTTGACTTCAAATGAAGTGTTCCAGCTCACCATAATGGTGTGTAGCCATTTGGAAAGGCCATGCAGCAGAACTGAACATGAGTCACTGCATTTCATACAGATGCGGGAGAAACTCCACACTGATAGAACATAACAACATTCAACTAAACTAAGGCAATACATCGGCATTGCCATTCTTCAGATGGGAACTATAAAGCCAGGTAGTATTCTGTAAGTCTATGTCAGCACAATGCCTGCACCTTCAAGCTCTGTCAACAATTTCCTGGCCGCTGCATTGGGACTTAGAGGCAGGTCTCTCAGTCTCTTAACTTAGATAAGACTTTGGTTCTAAAGAGGCTAAGATATTGGTCAGAATCCAAGATAGGATTTTTCACTGGGGAAAACATAGTTTTACAGAAGCTGAAGACAATATGAAATGGGATCTGCTAAATAAATCACAAGTCCCAATACTTAAAACTTTAAATACTGGAGCTTGGATTACTAATTCTAATGTTTAGGGTGCTTTCCTTTTATACTCTCTAATGTCAGGATTGGTTCCAGAAACAAGGATGGTTTGAACTTGTTAATGGGAGCTGAGCGCCTCAACCTATCAGTAAGAAATATATGAAAGGTAAAGATAAAGCAAAGCCTAATAAAAAGCCTGCAACTATTGTTCTCTGTTCACATATTCACTCCACCTTTATGTGCATTTGCACTTAGGACCTCAGAAGGGAATTTAAATGGGACACAATGAGACATTTTTAGCCTCATAATGGTTCTATTCTGCTGGCTGAGATGACCCAATATGTTATTCATTTCTATCTGAACTTTACTCATTTGGGATGACCTCTAAGTTTCCAAAACCTATACCCTTAACTGCTAAAATTTTGAATTTTGTGTGTGTGTTTTATCTTTGCTTTGGAAACCTGAACACTTAGCTCATGGATTATGTGTATATACGGGGTTTCGGATTTGGTTCTGAGTAATCTTCTTGGTTTTATGAAACCCACATCCCTATAGCAGTTGGCAAGATCCTTTCTGCTTTTCATTATGTCATCCTTGAGGAACTGAGATGGATAGCTCCCACAGCTTCCTGCTAAGTGCCCCTGACTGTGCAACTGCAGGACGAATGAACAGACTCTGATTAGACTTCACTTTAACCCAAGCCTTAAGCTCATGGGCCACCATCAAAACAGAATGTAGGGTTCTGAGCTGGCCACTTATGATCCTAACTCAATTTTTATCTCTTCTCTCAAATCATATGGAATATTTACTCAGGGTGCCAAAGCAAAGGAGGCAGAGTATTGCAACTGCATAGCTTCATATTTCTGCTATTTGGAAAGATCTAATCTGTATATCCAGATGGTAGTGCTACCAAGTCTCTGGGAATGCAATAAGTCTGCATGCCCCTTTCAGAGAATTGACAAACCAACATTCACACAGACCACAGGCCAGGAATGTAGCTATGTTCCTGCAAACAAGAAAATGCACACTCGAGGGGGAGGGGTGCAGCAGCAAGGGGTGCTGGGGAGGCGCTTCTCCCAGACACCCTCTGGCGAAATAATAATTAATAATCAAGAAAAATATGTTGGATAAGGAATTTTAAAAGCAACTTCACAAAAATCATTCAAAACTACTGTATTATTTCAAATCTTTTGACATTGGCATGCCTTTATAAACTGTATTCAGATGAAGTTGCCAAAATATTTTGTTTGTGCTCATGATGAAGATGCTTGAGACATATTTAACAATTTTCTAAGTTTTTTCTTTACAATGAGTTGCACAGTCAACCACATGAATTTAGTTAATATCTCCAGATTTATCTTAAAATGCCCCTCAAAATTAATAATTGACTTGAAAAATCCTCTTACATACATGGAAGAAATGAGGGTGATTTTTTCTCATTAATCTCCCCCTATAAATTCTCAGAAGTGAGAACAGCCAAGGTTGAACTCACATTTAGTATTGCAAAATGATTGGTAGTCAAGGAGAAAGTGTTTAGCTTTTCAATTTCTGTTGTTTTTTTAAATTAAAATTGATATATAAATACTGCATTTTTTCAAATGTACTAAAGCACAGTTCAAATAATCAATTAAATTACAATAAAATATAATGGAAAATAAAATCTACCTTTAATAACTTTTAATTAGTCAAGAAATTTTATAAGTAAGGGAACCTTACCACACCATGGACTTTGATGAAGTTACCCATAGTTGACATGATTTACCAGTCTGAAACCTGCCCCCGGTGTTTTAAAAGAATTATGAAAACATTGTAGGAATTTCACACCTTAATATTCTCAATAGGAAGGAAATATATGGATAGTGTTTTAATTTACTTAAATATTTAGCTACCCAAAAGATAGCTACTTGATTGCCTGGAAACTTTTTGAACTGGAAACTTTTTCAAATCCTCTATGGAATACCAGAGAGTAACACAGATAGCAATACCTAATATTTAAATTAACACATGAAGAAGTTAATTAATGCACTAAAATCCTCATGCAATTTTCTCCATAAAATTTTTCCTTTTCCCTCTTGTGCTGTGGTAGAAAAAGAATCATCTTTCTCAGCTAGAATCTATTTCTCTTGGCAGTAATACTCTTAAGAATTAAAAATCTCATACCTATTCACTTAACTTTCTAAGAAGTATTTCAAAATTGTACTATATATAATTAGTGAATTGTGTAAGTTGTGCTTTACAAAACATAACATTTTTCAAACTAATGCCATTCCAAACAAAAGAAAATAAAAATTATATTAATCCATGATCATGTCTTAGATTAAAATTCTTGCTATAGCCCTGGCTGGTGTAGTTCAGTGGACTGAGAGCAGGCTGGGAACCCAAGATGTACCAGTTTGATTCCCAGTCAGGGCAAACGCCTGGGTTGCAGGCCAGGTCCCCAGCAGAGGCTATGTGAGAGGCAACCGCACATTGATGTTTCTCTCCCTCTCTTTCTCCCCCTCCTTCCCCTCTCTCTAAAAGTAAATAAATAAAGTCTTACAAAATAAAAATTCTTGCTACATACAATGGAATACTACATAGCAATAAAAAAGAAGAAAGTCTTACATTTTGCAACAACATGGAAGGACCTGGGAAATATAATGCTATGCAAAATAAGTCAATCAGATAAAGACGAATACCACATGATCTAACTTATGTGTGGAATTTATTGAAAATAGTAAACTAACTAACAGAATAGAAACAGAAGGATAAATACATAGAACACACTGATGATGTTCAGGGGCAGGTGGGTTCTGGATGAAAGATGGTGAAGGGATTAACCAAAGAACATTTATGCATGGCCCTTGGAAAGGGACCAGGGTATGTGGGGAATAATTCAGGGAAGGACTGGGGTGGGGCTGGGTGGAGGTAGGAAAAGGGAGAGAAAGTGGGAACCACTGTAATCGCATAAACAAAAAAAAAACCCTTTCTCAGTGATATTAAACAATGAACAATAATCATAGTTGATCACTAACCTACTAGGTTTTAGATTTTTCAAGCTCAGATGCAAATTTTCAGTAATTTGCTTTAAGGACAAATGCAGATGCCATTCATCCCAATGAATGATATTTATGAAACCCATGAGCATTGCATTTTACTTTTCATTTTTACTATATTCATTAAAATCATCTGATGTTTCTGGGGTGGTGATTTTAGCTAGTATTTATCAATAACAATTCTAGAACAGTTACAAACTGTAAAACTTACATGTATAATTATGCTTTTCTCCAGCTGCTTTCAAAATAACTATTTTTGATAATGAAAATAAATTTTATTTTATGAAATTTATACTGAAATATACTCTCATACTTCAATATAATCTTCCTCAAACTTTATAACCAATCCTTAATACATCTCTTTGTTGTAAAAGTTTTGCCTAGACTTTTGGCCAAAACCAAATTTTGACCTAACATTTAAGTAAAGCAAAAGCATTTTTATCCAGAGTACACATTACTCATCATTTCTTACATGAAGCAAAAAGGTGAACTTTAATAGCATGGCACTTAAACAATATTCTCTTTCATCTAATACTTTATAGATATGAAATATAAGAAATCTAGACACCAACATTCTTTTTCTACACTTTTCCCAGGATAGATTTAAAATAAAAATCATGATGAAAACTTAAAGACACCATGAGTCTTCCAGCAATCATTCATGTTTCTATTATTCAGTGGGAATATTTGAAACCATATAATAGGCAAATCCAAAGCTGCAAGACTAACAGAGACTTCAGTCATCTGGGAGGAGAGGCAAAGACAGTATCAGTATATTTGGTCCACCCATGTGCCTCTTGAAAGCCCTCAGACTTCACAAAAGGTCTTTTCCGAACACAAACCAAAGCCCTATTTCCTTCATTTATCTCCTCATAGTGACTCTCATTCTGGCACTCTTGAATATGAAATGGGAAGACATAGACACACATGGAGGTCTCAGGACATTATTTCCAGCCAGTACTTCTTTGCTGCTCTCCATAACACACCACCAAACAACGTATGTAGGTATGTATATATTATGGGTTTAAGGATTTATTAAAGGAGTACCACTTCTATTTCTTGTTTCAAACTCACTGGAAATGGGCTTTTCCATTGTAACTGATTGTTAGTGCTAACAGGTGATAAAATTTTCTAACAAGATTTCTATGATTATATCAACACTCAGCCTGAAATAGAGTTATTATGGAATATTCCATATTATTCATACCTTTAGAAATTAAAACTAACCTTGAAGCAAGACCTGTAGATGGGGAACTCAAGAGTTGGAATATTTTAGTTTTAAGTAATAGTTAATAAGCTTAGTAGTTTATGAATGTAAAAAGCTTTTGTTCCAGGAACTGAAGGTATGACCCACAGTGAGTTCGTGTAGGGGACTACAAGAAATTTGACCTTTGTCCCTTGGGGGACTGCAAGTGATCAAGATGGTATCTGAATCATTGTTCTCCTGGGAGAGAGGTCCACTGCCCAGGATACAGATAAAGAACCACCTCTCAACAGATGAAAGGATGCTAGGGAAATTGCCGAACTGCAGCTTTTATCTGAGTAACCTTTTGAATTCCAAACCTATTGAACCTATTGAATTCCAAATCCCTTACCTACATCCCCCACCCCAAATTCCAAACCTCTTACTTACATTTTTTCATCCTTATAAAAAAAGGTTGGGTTGAAATTAAACATAAGATGGTCTTTTGAGGTACATAACCCACCTTCTCAGATCTCGTGCCATAAAGACCCAGTCCCTGTCTCTACTTACTGGTTCTTGTGGTGACAGGCAGCTCAGATGCTGACTTTTCTGGTTTCACTATGTCTTGGTTAGGGCATATAAGTTGTTTGTTTGTTCATTTTTGTAATTGTTTCATCTTTAATAAACTACCAAAAGTATAAATTCTCCTTGACCAAATCCTTCATGAGAACTGTACTGGGTTTGGGCAGGGGCACCTACCAGGACATCGAAGCCAACTTCCCCATTTGACAGAGAGAAAGTTGAGGTCCAGCTGTCCTGAAGGACACTAGAGGCAAGATTGGGTTTGGGGCTCCATCACGCCAGCCTTGGGGGATTTGGTCCTCCTACACAAGGACACTTAACAACCTAATTATTTGATTCTTTTTTTTTTAAGAAAACTCAGATTTTATATGTTGAATATAATCACATGTATAGATCTCTTATGTCATCTACCATGTGAAAACAGTGAATAAAATTTGGCCAAATTTGGAAATTACATCTGGGGTGCTGAATTAAAATATGGGTTATGTGTATATTTGGGATTCACTCTGGGGTGCCATTAGAGCTAAAGAGATCAGTGTTCATCTTCCAAAGGAAGAGGTCTAAGTGAGAGGACCATGTGCAAGCCTTTCAGGAAAGATACAAGAGCCATGGAAAGAGTGAAAAGAACCACACAGTTGAATCATTAAATATGAGAGAAGACTCTCAAATAGTGGGTCTCCCTGTCTCTTCTCTGTGTGTCAGAGGACACCTTAGAGCACACAGGTGACCTTTTCCTGACCTCAGCCACACCAGATAGTTCTGCAGCTCTGGCTTAGCCTGGGAAGTTCATGCATTCCTCAACACCGAGCCACTAAATGCAGAAGAAGTGAAGAAAAATGCTATAGATCAAAGTTTTCCATATAATTTTTATATCCATTGTAAATATAACTATTAAAGGAATATATTTTTGGCTTATTATATTTTTTGACACTGTTATCTCTGAAATAATTTCTTAACATCCCAAACCTGAAACAAACAATGCTGAACATGGATGGTAACGAAGATGGCTTTAGTTAAGCACCAGGGCAGCAAATGTATGGGCTCTTCCTACCAGCAAATGAGTTGCATTTCTTTGGCAAATAAACCACAGTGTGAATCACCTCCTTGCCTAAAGCTGCTCTTTCTTTGGAGCACAAGTATCACAATGGAAAAAAGAAAATCGCTGTGTTTGCTCATATTACAACTAAGAGTGATAGCAAACAGAAAACATTACTGAAACATTTGGTGATGACGCATTGACCTCGATAAATCCATAAAACCCCATCTGCAGTTTCTCAATAGTGTACATAAACCCAGATCAGCTTTGATCAATTGTGGCAAGTGGCTATCATGGAACAATCTATTTTGCCTTTTCTTTTTTGGATCCTGTTGTTAAGGTGATTTACTGATTGAATTGTGTGTCTCAAGCACAAAGACTAAAGACTATTAGCATTTGTTGAATATAAATGAATATTCTGCTATGGGATTCCATTTCTCCCTGCATTTTAATTTTGAAGATGTTCTTCTGTGTTTTGTTCATATTAATAATCAGAATTTTAATCATTTTCATGTTCCCACGTAAGTACTGCTGAGGTGAAAAAAGAAGCAAATGTAGTAAGATATATAAACTATAAAGTTTCAGTTTCATGACTACATGAAGATCATAAAAACCAGAGATAGATCTCCAATGTAAAGCCATCTAGTTGCTATTTTGATCCATAAAAAAAGGGACTATGATAAAAAGATGTTCACTGAATATACGGCTCTTCCTTTCCTGGTGACGACTTCTCTCGATCCGCTATATAACAAGTCACCTACACATATCAAATTGCTTCTGGTGTGCACGCATATGAGGCCACTAACTGAGACTCTTGCTCAGAGACACGAAAATAAACACCACACTTTCAGTTCTCCCCTATATCAAAACAGGACATATAAAACATTAGAAAGAATTCACAGAGAGAATGAGAACAGTCTGCTATCTGGGGAAATCTTAAAGCAGAATTTATTTTCGCCTTCCAGAAAGCAGACATTAAACCACACCACACCATTCCATCACCTCTCCCTACCGCATAATCACATTTCATGAATAAAATAACATGGAGTATAAAATATAATGTCCCAGTTCAGGTTGATTCAACAAGGCAATGTGTGATTTCATAAGACTGAAATACTGACATCAAAAGGTAACTGAAGTAGTAGGTCCTTTTTGTGATTACATGCTTATGAATGTTCATTCATTTGCCCTCATTCTGAGGATATTTAACTACTAGCACAAGGCATCTAACATTCTACATATAGTTATTCTGCTTTTCATCAAAAATTCTTCTGTGGCAAATGTAACTGTGCGAGATATGACAACTTAAACACTTTTTTTAAACTTTAAGTAGGGGTAGGTGTTCTGATATATCCAGTTCACATTCAACAGAAAAGATAAATTGTAACGGAATATATAACAGTACTTGGAGATTAAAATATTGGAGCAAGAAAAGATTTTAGTATTTAACTTGTCATTCTAATTGCAATTGAACAATTCTGGGAGAAAGGAGATTAACCCTAAATATTCAACTTATATAAAGTATTTTTTAAAAAACCTCAGTTTCTTTAACTGTAATTATGAGATAAAAAGTAAAATTCAAGCACAGGGTGCAACATGTAGTTAATAGCATACTTCTTTTAAAATATCAAAGCTCAAATATAAAATTCAAAATAAAGCATTTATGGCATACAGTTCACTTACACAGTGAGGATTTATTTAGATGATGTAAGTATATGTTCATATTTTCTAATTGTTTACAATTTTAACATTTTTTATTTTATTTACTCAAAATCTATATTAAAATAACAAAATTAGTGAACTTATTTCTAAGGTAACTGGCAATTTTTTATTTTGTTTTTCCCCTACTAAGAGATGACATTAATTTTTTAGTAACAACAGTGAGGAATTGATGATATAAGAATAACATACTAATTTCCTAAGTGTCTCTTACCTCTAAAATATTTCCTTGTCCTCTTTTCTTAGAGTTTGATGAGATCTACCTAGCCTTTTGAGTTGATGTAGTGAGGTAAATAGAATATGCCTTGGAAAATGAGTGTTTATTCTGATTGGACAGGTTCTCTACTTGTGTTATTCAATCCTCAGAAATTCATAAGAAATTTCTAACTAAAAGTTTTAAAGTGATCTCCCCCTTCTAAAAGTTTAAAACTAGAAAGACCTCTACATGTTAAAATAAGTGGAGTTGGACCAACCTAAAATCCTGACAGTAGGACATAAATTACTACTCTTGTATATTATGATAAATTCTACAACTTGATTTCTTCTCAAACGTAATACTACAAATTCCCGGAACTTTTCCCAGAGATTTTGGTATTCAGTAATCACCTCAGTAGTTTGGGAATCCTGAGAGCTTCAAGCATTTTATTTGAATTAAATATGTTCCTTTCCATTCGGAAAAAAAAAACCCCTCAGCTTAACCCTTCTCCAGTCTTTCCTCCATCCTCATTGGTGTCGTACCCTGATTGTTTCTAAATAGACCCCACCCATCGTTCTTTTGTTCTAACACTGTACCAAAAACACCAGCCACATGCTAACAGAAATTTAGACACCATGAAGTGTAGAAGAAATCATAAGAAAGGAATCTGAGGAATTGGTATGTTTTAAAAAATAAAACCTAGACTGTTTTCAGTTATTTTGCACAGGAAAATGTTGCTTTTTATATTTTCTCTATTCAGCTTCTTGAGACTATAGAGAAACCTCGCCTGTCTCTAAACCTACCTGTACAGCTACATCAACTGGGAAATCATCAGACTCTGCCACAGCACTTGCTTTTTATGCAGTTCATTTTATGGGAGCCCCTGTTCATGTAGATAAATGATGTCAAACTTGGACGCCAGCCTAAAAGACAGTGACTTTAGCGTGGGGAGCCAAGCAAGTGCTGGCCCTGCAGGCAGGAGGCAAGTGTCCCCAGCCTCTGTCATCAGACCCTAAGGGCCCACATTTACAGCAGCCGGTTAGACCTCCTCCAGGCTTGCTTGTCCTGCTTACTGCAGAAGAAGTGAGCATTTATAAACACAAATACCGAGGTAACATCCATCTATGGCCATAAACTAAAATAGGCCTTCTAGTTTCTATTCACAGCTTGACAATTAAAGGATCCATTTGAATGAACACGGTCTAATGTAAATCATTTGAAGTGTGGCCCTTATCACAAGGGTACACATCCAAGAGGCTTTGCCTACCGTCACTTCTTGGCAATTCGACCACAAAGGGGATATTTCTGGGTCTAAAAACGGTTAGCATCTAGAGCACTTGTCAAAACCACACAGGGTATTTTTCTATTGAAATATACGAACTACCTTTTGGAGCACATCTCAATCAGTCTGAAGTAGAAGGGAGCCTCAGTACTAATCTCGGATACTACTCAAGTCTACTAGAAGTAAAAGTCATTTTAAAGCCAGTTTAGTTCCCCAATAAATAGACCTGACTTTTTGAAAACAGATACTATAAACACTTTACAGTTTACTTATCACTTTCATAATTGTAGTTGAGTAGGACTGTATTTACCTATGGGGAACACACCAGCATATGTGAAATGAAAAAGGCAAGAGCAAAAACTGTATGGGGTATTGTCATTTGTGAAAAAACAATAGGAGACATTTATAAATATATAAAATATTTAGTCATGATACAAGAATCTATGAAAGCTGTTGCCCCTGGAAGGGGCAATTGAAGCAGAGGAAAGAGGGTGACGTTTTTGCACCACACTCTTTGGAATTCAATGAATATTATATTTTGTGTTATTATTTTTAAAAATGAAGAGTAAAGCTAAGTCTTACTGCCATGAGTTGCTGTTGTTGTTTCCAGGGCCTTTGGTACGGACTTGGCAAGGACTGCATCATTCAATCCTATAGAATTTGGATGTTTAATTCTCCATTTGCGTGGTGAGAAGGTTCTCAAGCTTAGGCTGGTGCTATTTCATTGTTGTTCATTAATATGATAGGCGCAAGAGTCTCCTTATCAACTTCATTACTCATTTTTTCAGATGTCAGAGATATCTCACTTTGTTTGGGGATAATGAGGTGCTTATCTTGAGACAATAAAGTTGGTATTGAGGCAGAATTGTCCACACAGTCTACAAAAGTTCCTGCAAAGACAACAGTCAGTCAACAAAAGGGCCATTCTGCTCAACCATCATGTGTGGTTGTCTATGTGAGGCTTTGATCAATATTCCAATAATCCAAAACAGCCAACTTTTTTCTGCATTGCTCAGTCACAGTGCTACACAGAAAGGTGAAGGAGGACCCACTGGAGTACAGTGTCCTCACAGCTCTCTATAGCTGGCCAGCGGGGGTGAGCAGAGTCTCTGCTTCTCTGGAATTTATTCCTACCCTTTCCCCGCCCCCACCTCTGGGAGGTTCTCTTCTCAACTTTGGGAGTGGAGCCAATGTTGTCTGGTTCTATGTTCACTTTTCAACATTACGCTTTTGGCGTGAATTCTCTTCCTAGCTTTCCTTAATCCTTCCTTTGTGATTATCAAGAGACTTTCTTTACAAATTATATTACCAATTCTAGAGACAATGTATGTAATTCTGGCCAACTGGAAAATGTATCAAGTATTAAGAAGTATAAAGAATAAAATGACAAAAAATTGCATTTATACATATTATGTCCATAGATATAGATGAGAAGACAGAATGGTATTGATTAATTCAAAATGTAATAGTCACTATTTTGAAAGAACAGCTCAAAACACAATCTAATCCCAGCATGCATGTTTTAGAATAATAGACTTTACATTATTTAATTCAGTTCTCAAAACAAACCCATAGAAAGCAAGAAAAATAGTAGCTTTTTCTTGTTGTTGTAACAAATTACCACAAATCACAACAGATAAATTATAACCATAAATTAAACAACATCACTGCTTAAAACAACAAAGAATTCATTATCTTACATTTCTGGAGGTGAGAAGTCCAAAATGGGTCTCCGTGGGCTACAAGTGAAGTGTCAGTCAGCAGGGCTGGGCTCCTTTGGTAGCTCCTGAGGAGAATTGATTTCCTTGCTGCCCACATTTATTTTTGGCTTATGGCTCCTCCCTCCAACTTTAAAGCAAGAAACGACAACTGGAGCCGTTCCCACGTCCTGTCACTTTGACACTAACCCTTCTGCCTCCCACTCTATATGTGAGTATGCTTGTAATTCATTGGGTTAACCTGGATAACCCAGGCCAATCTATTTACTTAAATAAACCTGCTTATCATCCTTAATCCCAACTGAAACAGAAATTCATCCTGGCCATGGAGCATAACAGTCCAGAGGTCGTGGACATTAGAAAGTGAACATCTTTAAGGATCAGTTATTCTGCCTACCCAAGATAGGAATGATTGTCCTCATTAACACATGGGAACAGTGAGACTTACCTGGGGACCAGTATCAAGGTTTTCTTTTTTCCCCACATTTTTTTATTGTTGTTTAAGTACAGTTGTCTCCAAGACCAATGAGTAACCATTCATGAGTAAGAAGCTATTGTGAAAATCCCAGAACTTAGGATCAAGGCTGAGCACCCTTGGGATCATGAAGATCAAGAGGAATCCCATTAGAAGAGGAAGAGGAGAAGTTTCACTGTGATTACACAGCCCCACCTTAGACGGGCACAGAGCCACAATAGGAGGACCCCCCCCCGCCGGGCCTACAGTTTTTCCAGTATTATGGGATGCTTCTTGGAAGGCACACTCAGGTCTCACCTCACAGGATCACTGGAGGAATCTGTGGGGCTCACCCACCAGTGATTAGACAGAGATGGAAAAGGGGGTGAGGTTTACTGCAACCAGAGCTCAGATTATGGATGACTGTGTTTTGCTCTTAGTCTGGCCCAGTGCCGGAGCAGAGATCCCATCCAGCTGCTCTGCTCCACTGCAGAGCCAAGCCCATGGCCCAGTCTGATTAGGGAGTTCATCCTGATTTGGGTCCCCAGCCAATGGTCCACAGAACATATTCTACAGCCCCACCCAGCCAAGAAAACAAGTTTAAAACCCTGTCCAATAGCTGAACATAACCTACAGTCCTGCCCCACTGGGAAGTATGGCCTTGGACTCTCAGCAGCCTTGGAGCACATAATGCAGTCTCCCCTTGCAGAGAAGAAAATTCTCATCTGCACGCAACTACTGAACAGTTTCCAGTCCGACCTAACCAGGAGACTAGCCAGAGACCCAAATACCCAGGAGACCATCCTATATCTCTGCTCCATCAGGGAACCAAGCCAGCAGCCATGCCCATCTGTTGAGCATAGCCACTGGCACAGCATAACCAGGAACCTGAGCAGTGGTCCAGGGCAGGCTCAGAACCCAGCCTATGGTACTGCTCAGCTGTGAGCCCAGCCTACAGCCCTGCCTGACTGCTGAACACAGCCTGTGACTTCACCCATCAGGAAGCCTACACAGCAACCTGGATCAACAGCAGAGCATGGTCTTCAGCCCCTCTTAACTGTGAGGTACAGGTGAAGACTGTCCAGTGAGAGTCCAGCTGGCAACTACAACCAACAAAAGAGCATAGTCAACGGACTACCTGACTGTTATATCACCTTTAGGGAACAACCTGTGGACCCACATGATAGCAGAACACAACCTGAAGTTCTAGCCAAAGTCAAAGCCCTGGCTGTAATCTGACCTGAACACAATCCAATACGCAGCACCAGCTGGTCAGGGAGCACAGATCGCAGCCTCACCCAATCACATACGCGGGATGGTGGCAATGCAGTCTGCGACCCCACCCAGGGAGAGGGCATTGGGATCCCAGCCAGCAAGCCCACCTCACCAAGGGGTCCTGCCAGTGGGAAACCCCAACCAAGCAAGAGCATTAATCTGATACTTTACTCTGATACCCAAATCAGTACAACAAACAAACAAACAAACAACAACAACAACAACAACAAAAACTCCAGGACAATATCCCATATACATGTATATGGGATACATATATATCCCATACATATCTACAGGATATTAGCCTGGAGTTGTATTTGTTTTTTTGTTTCTTATACTGTGTGTGTGTGTGTGTGTATATATATACACATATATATATGTAAACATGCTCAATAAGATACTAGCAATCTGAATTCAACAGCATATTAAAAACTTCATATACTATTTACTACAATACAATATAATAGAGTACCTCATAAATCTTTAGCTTTTTATAATCCCTATGTTATTATTATTGTGATTATTGTTGATTACTATTATTTTGCCTCCTAGAACTTTTATCAGAACTAGGACATTGTCAACATTTTTCCTTTTTCTTTTTTTTAATTTTATTTTTCAATTAAAGTTTATATTTAATATTGTTTTGCATTAGTTTCAGGTGTACAGCATTGTGGTCGGACACATCATATACTTTAGAGAGTGTTCCCCCCCAGTATTTCAAATACCCACCTGGCACCATACATATTACAATATTATTGATGATATTTCTTATGCTGAATTTTACATTCCCATGACTATTTTATAACTACCAATTTGTACTTTAATCCCTTCCATTTTTCACCTAGTCCCTCAAACCCCTCCCCTCTGGCAATTATCAGTCTGTTTTCTGTGTTTATGAGTCTGTTTCCATTTTATTTGTTTGTTTATTTTCTTTAGGTTCCACATATAAGTGAAATCATATGCTATATGTTTTTCTCTGACTGACTTATTTCAATAAGTATAATAACCATGCTGTTGCAAATGATAAGATTTCATTCTTTTGGGGGGGGTGAGTAATATTTTATTATACATACGAGTGTGTTCCACAGCTTTTGTAACCATTCATCTATTGATGGGCACTTTCGTTGCTTCCCTATCTTGGCTACTGTTAATAACATTAATCTGGAAACCAGAAATGATCTTGGAAAGAACTCACTAAGAGAACTTATTCTCAGCCTCAGGAAGTACCGTTATATTCTTAGGGCTGTCAAGAGAAATACAAATAACTTAGGATCCAAAGACATTTACCCTTCGGTAAATTTACCATATTATAATTTGAAACAGGATTTAAAGTAAGTATAACAATTCATGTTCATTTCAAGGTTAACATGTATGATAAACACTCTGGCTTAAAATAGCATAAAACTCTCTCAGTGATAGTCTCATAGAACCATGACACTCTCTCCTCTTAATCAAGGAATGTGTATTTGAAAAGCATTGATCCCGATCCGGAAACACTGGGACAGTGTCAGTGTACCTCTACTCAGGGATCAACCTGAAATTTGCCATATGATGGAGATGAAATCCTTTGCTTAGTTATAAATTTAGGTTAGTCTTTTCAAATAATGGGTTGTCTAACTGAGGATGAACCGCTTTGCCCGTTTTAAATTAAACTCAGTTTGAACTTTCCCTTAATATGATAGCTTTTCCTATGTGAGACATCTCTTTTAACCAAAAAGAATTTTGAAATCAACTGAGTATGGTGTTCCCTTGTCTTCCAACGTCAGTTCAACCCATGAAAGTTTGAAACACCTACACACTTTGGGTCAAAGAACAGAATCATGAACTAACTCGTGGGGGGCGGTATTTCTTTATATAACTCCTTAGAAATCACACTACTTTATAAGCAATGGAGGGAAATTATCAGATCATATCTAATCAGAAAATGCTATTTGTGTAGCGAGAAGTAAATGCTAATCTTTTTTTCCAAAACTACAATGCAGTTCAGAAAGACACATAAATTTTGCAATGCCCATTGAAGAATATGTTTTATATTTATACATTCAATACATTTTAGGGCATATTGTAGGAGATAAATTATCCTGAAAATTATACAATCAGAAGAAAAGTTATTACGTAGTAGCTTAAGCATAAAGTAGGCAAACACTTTTCTTCTAGGTACCTCTGAGGTCTCACTTCCCACCTGGCTCAGTGGCAGAGTAGGGAACACGTGAAAGAAAGAGGGGAGCAGAGGATCCGAGCTGGATGAAGAAGCAAAGGAGAGAAAAGGAAGGTCAGACATAGAGCTGGAACGGATATCTAAAATTGATGTTTTAGCAATTTATAGTTAGGCACCGAGAGTTCTCTGCAATTTGCTTGAAAACTCAAATTCAAAATGACATTGAGTATTCCAACTTAGATGACATGGAAATGCCAGGCACAAAGAGAATTAGTGAACATCCAGGTCAGGCCAAAGAAAACAAGTGTCGATAGTGAAACCACATCAAGACAAAGACAGTAACATCAAGCACAAGCTGCCTAAGAATTTCACCAATTCCCTCATGAAGACAGATTGCAGATTAGCATCAGAACCAAACCGCAAGTTCTTCATAATGTACTGTTTATTCATGTTTAAGCTTACTTACTGTTAGATGAGCTATGAATGAGTCATTTTACAGTTGAGTTAAATACTTTTTGAGTTATCCATTTGTGATCACTTTTAAGTTCTAAAGCAAGGATTCCTCTCTTCTGGCGTTAAAAAGAAAAATCCTATCTGAGCTGAAGTGACTCAGAAGTAAGTTGCAGTCAGCATTCTTACTGTGTACTGAGTGCACAGACCAAGTTAGTAACACCTGCCTCGGAATGCTTTCCTTTCAGGACCGTCTGGGAGTGCTACAGCTAAAAGCCACTTATGGGAGCACAGGTCTGCCCTGAGTGTCCTTGCTTATAATGGCTTTGAAAAACATTGTTAATATTTTCTCTCTTTGTTAAAAGTGCAATGCATGTTTGCAACTGACATAATTATGCTAAGCCTATTTCTTTTATATATGACCTATTTTCAGTAAAAATACTTATTAAATGATTTAGACTGTTAATAGAATAATTTCTTCCTAAATGATAATTCATGGAATTGGTTCTTTTGTAGCAGAAAGATTTTTTTAAAGTTTCCTTAAGGTGATAAAACTTTAGAAACTTAAATTTTAATTGTTTCAGAGCTGATGACCTACCTGTTCTTTCTTTAATGGAAAAAATTATTTCTTATTTTTATTTAATTCATTTTTTATTTTACTGTTGTTCAAGTACAGTTGTCTGCTTTTTCCCTCACCACTACCCTCCTGCCCCAACCATCCCCACCTCCCTCCCCTAATTCCTCCCTCCTTGGTTTTGTCCATGTGTCCTTTATAGTTGTTCCTGAAAACTCCTCTCCATCCACCCCCCATTATCCCCTCCCACCTCACCTCTGTTTACTGTCCATTTGTTCTTAATTTCAATGTCTCTGGTTATATTTTGCTTGGTTGTTTATGTTGTTAGCTATCCTTCCAACAATGTTACCCCATTTCTTGTCGTCCAATTATATGTATAAATGGCTTTCTAGTTTTTGCCATGCATTTTATTTATATTTTATTTCTCATGCTCCAAACCTTTAATTACCTATCTATCTTATTTTTGCGATTTGTCTTGTTCTAATTGCTTACCTAATTTCTGACCCACTGATTATTTAATCTTATCTCTTCACTATCTCTGTCTGGTTACAATCTGCCCTGGTCTACTTAGTAACTCTTTAGCACATAGAATACCAATGAAACTCTAGTTCATAGTATTTATCTGTTTCTATAATAACATGACTTCTCTCTCAAACTGATAATCCAGCTGAGTCTGACCTAACTTCCCCCAATCCATGCTCCATGTATGCTCTCTGTCCTATATCTTTGGCCCACAACTTTTCACATCTCTAGTCAGAAAAGAATATAAATTTCTCGCGTGACATTTTCTTAATAGGAAAAAAGCCTGGAAATGTTAAGTATTGTAATTATTTCTGAATTTCAATAAAATAGCATGACTTTAAATAAATTAGCACTGAGATAAACATAGACAAGCTAAATGGTTTTTTTTTGCTGCAATTAAATGAAAAAAAGAAAGCAGGAAGAAGAATACCTGGTTTTTACTGGAGCCATATGACAGTTTAATTTCCTCTGAGCTCAGTTTCTGCATCTCAAACACAAGAATGGTTCTCTCAGCCTTGTACATGTCCAGAGTTTATAGGAATACCAGGTAAAATTAAAATAAGTAAAGACTCCTCAACAATGTGAGGAGCATGAAATTCAAAGGTAATGACCCTGTCTTAGAGCGTAAGACATATATTAAAATAGCTTTCTAGTTGTGGTGATGGATTTGTAAAAATACTGGATTGGCCAAAAAGTCTGTATTTTTTTCTGTAAAGTAAAAGACACATTTTTCATTTTCACCAATAATTTTCTTGATTTGTATATTTTGCATATGTTGGCTATCTCCCACATGGTATAATGGTGATTGTTCTCAATTAATGTCTTGATTTGATTGCTATCAACCTCAACTGGTCTACTTGACCATGGAGCATTGTCCAGCAAGAAATCACCAGCATGAAACTTTGCAAACCATTTATGACACATTCGATCAATCACAGCACCTTCTCCATACACTGCACAAATCTTTTTTTTGCATTTCAGTTGTTTTGACCTTTCTTGAAAAACTGAAAATATGCTGAAAATTATGTATATTTTCTGAAAATATTGTATATTTTCTACCACCTTCAATATTAAAATAGTTACACAAAAATTGACCAATTTTCTTTATTTTTTAATGCACACTGATAGGACAGCTATCATAACACAATCTAACAAAATTGTTTCCAATAAAGTTAAAGACAACTAAACACTACAAGAACCATCTTATGAAAAAAGTGGACTTTCTGGCCAACCTAATATAATCAGTACTCTTTCTCTGTCAGTGAATCTTTGGACTGCCTTGTAATAGGCGTGTGGGGGTGACTTTCCTCACAAGTCACCCCGGCTGCCATGGATGAGGGTAATCATGACTCTGACATGATGTGATCTGCTTGGGGAGGAGAAGTGGCCATTTTCCCAGAGGATAAAGGCCGTGAGCAGTGGCCAGTTTCTCAGGGGAAAAAGGCCTTGAGCCCATTCCTCTAAGGGCTTTTATTGGGTTGTAATACATAGGAATACAGGGCAACAAGGATCAAACAGTAGATAACATTTCAAAGAAATCTGAGGGCTTAGTATGAGTCAGAGTCTGTTAGGAACAGAGTTTTAGGGTTTCTTGCTCAGACCCTTATGAATGAAAGCACTTTTAGCAGAGCAGATTTCACAGGTTTATCAGGAAGTCTATGTGATGCCAGATTTTTCCCCAAGACACACTCTAGCAAGGCAAGGAGCTGCACCCCTCCCCAACAGGTATTCAGGCTTAAGGGGATTAGAGCCAGGAAGCACTTCTCCCAGAGACCATGGGGACTCAGGCTTTGTCAAAGCCAGGGGGTCAGAGTCCATTGCTCTTTGTTGCAGCCCCCCGAGTCCTTCCATGAAGGCCTCCCAAGTGATCAAGTCTGGCTTAGGTTGCCCCCTGCTGTGAGGGGTCTTACCCTGTCATTGACTTCCGACCAAGCTTTGGGGGCAGGGAGAGGAAGTGAGGCAGCGGTTTTGCTACGAGAGACAAGCTTTGTCTCCTGAAGCTCGTATTCTAAAGGTTGTCCCTGGCCCTTAACCACAAGGGGTAGAGTTACAATACCTAGAATCAGGCAGAGAGTGGTCTACAACATAGGTGATATTGGTGCCTTCCCTATACCCTTTCATCCTTTCCACCTCAGTGATATCCACCTAAGAGTGCCCACCTGTAATTGCTTTGGGGGGCTCTCCAGCCAAGAAAGCCTGCTTTGTCTTCTGCTCACAAAACCAGAATTTTGCATATTCTGGAAGGAAGAACTCTTAAATGTACATTTTTCACAGGCTGCTATAGTTCCTCAGTGGGATTAGTCTTCAAGCCTGATAAACTTTTGGCTGCTTTGCTGTACCTGGTTTACCGTCACAATATTTATAGGTGGTCTCATGGGATCACCTAAAAGGAAATGAATATATAGATATCTTTATTTCTAAAGAAATATACCAATTTTTATTGTTGTTCAATTACAGTTGTCCCCATTTCTCCCCTTACTCTCCCCCACTCCACCCACCCCCACTGCCCTCCTTCGATCCTCCCTGCCCCCCCCCATTGTCTTTGTCCAGGGTCCTTTATATATGCTTTTTGATGACCTTTCCCTTTCTTTTTGCCATCATCGCCCTTCCCTCTCCCCTCTGGTCACTGTCAGTTTGTTCTTTATTTCCATGTCCCTCATTCTATTTTGCTCACTTGTTTGTTTTGTTGATTAGGTTCCACTTACTGGTAAACTCCTTTCACTCAAATCTTTGCTTTGTGGTCAACCTCTGGGGAAATCTAAAAAATAAATTCCTTTAAAACTAGAATATAAAAAGCATTCCCATAACTTTCGATCACATGGCTGACATCAAAAGTATGTCTAATTCTGTTCTTTTCAAACAAAAATTGCAGCAATGGGCTTCTCACAACCTACCAAATGATGCACACCGCCCAGGAACATCTCCATGAGCCCTGTGCTTTAGCTGTGGTGAGCTGCTCATGTGTCATCCATGGGGGAGCCCACGCTTCCATGTCTGCACCTGCTAGTTTAACAGACCCTGAAATATCACTGCCCTACCCAGTACTGGAAGAGACATACTGACCTTTAGACATGCAGATTTAGTATTTCCCCTACTATAAAGCTTGCCCAGCCTTCTCTGTGTTAATTATTTTTTACCTTCATATGTTCATCTGAGATACTCAATACAGGCTCTTGATAAAAACCTGTATGTTGAAAGATCATGCCCAACCCCCAGTTTTCAAGGATCACAATTCCCAATACTTCTTACATACATGAAGATGTATGATCACACACTCTGTTGAGATACAGCCATGAGATGGAGCCAGCTGCGCTTCATAGCAGACAGGCTTCTGCATGCCAGGCTCACAAAGTTCACGATCAAGTCCATGTCCTCCAAATAATGATTATTTTGTGTCAAGATTTTAAGAAACACTTTCAAATAGTGAAAACTAGGAATCCAGTGTCATTAGTTTTATTGCAATTACTGTATTTCTTTAGCAAACATCTTCCATTTAGATTATGAAGTATTTATAGGCATTTTTTCTTAAATCCCAGACCCTAGTAAAGTACAGGCATATGATATAACTTCAGTAAATATATGTTGAATACAAATACAAATGAGGACAATTATACTTTTGGTCATGACATGGAGAACATACATCTTAAGAAAGGTAGCACTGAAGGTCCAAGCAGTCACTGGACCAGACGCAACCACTTGTAGAAAGAACCCAGCGGGTCAGTTAGGAGGCAGGAAGGAAGTTCAGCAGGAGCGCCTGTGCATTTACAACGTGCCGCTGGTTGCCTTAGTGACCAGTACACAGTTGTTTTACAGTTCCTTCAGTCAGCACATGTTTACTGAGGGCTTACTTTGTGCTACACATTATGAATGTGCAGAAAAACTGACAAAAACGAAATGTATGCTTGCAACTGTGTAAAAGAATGAATTTGGTACTCATAGTTGCCGATATCCAAAGGTTACACTGTCAGGTTTCCAGGAAATTTATTCTTAACCTTGGTTTCATAACCATTTGCTCAAATAAGATGATGTGACAAATTGCCTGTGAATTTTCTGTTTCTGAATGCCAGAACAAACTTCTATTAAAGGCCTAAAAATTTATTCTTTGAATGTCTTTTGAACAGAAGAAATTCCTATCTGTCTGAGATTTTAGGTTAACATGGCTGATGGAGATGTAGAAAGATGGAGTTGCTGGCTTGGCAGTCTTCATTTCAGCATATGCTTCTTGAAGAGGGAGTTGAAATAATAAAGAACACCAGTGGTATAGGCTTTGTCAGAAGTCCAGACTTATGGACTAGTGCCCTCAGGTTTTCAATTCAGCATCACGTTATTTCCCAGTCTCTGCCCTCAGCTGGGACTGTGAAACAAGGGAGGTAAAGCCTAATAAAAACTGGCATAATTATTTAATAGGTTTAAATGTCCAGGGGGTCTACCCTGGTTATACCCTTTACATCCTTGATAAGTTTTTTTAAAGAGAGTTATGTTAACCTGACTTAAATTACCAGGTTTCATGAGCCAATCTAACTAGGAATTATTATTTGCATGGGATGTGACAAGACCTTAAGTATGGATTTACTGTGAGAGCTTCATAATGATAGAGAAGAGGAGAAACAGGGATGTTCAGAAAGTAAGAAATAACTGACTTGGTACGTCCTCCATTTGTAACAGATGTCGGCCCCTACCTTTTTGTTCTGTATGTGCACTTCTGTAAGGCTTCCATGCGTAAAGAAATAATTGTACAGTAGTTAGCTCTACCCAGACCGAAGAGCCCAATGTTTAATCTCAGTTGTGCACTGATAGAGTGTAATTTAGAGTATTGGAGAGATGCATGAAATGCATCTAAATTTAGAATCTGACATGAGGGTGCTTGCTAGGAGCTCAAAAAGAAATCAAGGGGCAAAGGAGTAGCTTTTGAAGTGGTTGAACTAATTTATAGAAGCCAAAATGCTGTGCCCTGCAACATGTCCTCTGTGCTGCTGTAGACTATTAGGATAAATGACTAAATGAGAGAGGGGTAGTTCTGCAAAAATGTCATAGAAGCTGGAACTCCAGGAGAGGCAGAGAGGTGACTTTCCTTACAATAAGCCAGGACTCAAGTATCAAAGTCACATTAACAATACCTAAATCTCCTGTCTAATTTCCTGCCTATTGAGTTAAACCTTGTCTTCAGGTTTCATATAATGATAAATGTAAGGTATTTTATTTGATCTTGTCTTTTTTGAAAAAGCTGTGTGTATAATTTCTATAGTTGCTATCCATTTTTCTCTAATTCTATTGTTTATTGATGCCACACTCATTTTCTGTGACTTGCTTTGACCAGCACTAAGCAGCTCTGCACAAATATTCAAGAAAGGTTAGGGATAAGAAGGAGAGATCAGCAAGAACAACAACAACAACAACAACAACAAAAGCTTGGTTTAAACAGGAATTACCTTGATCGTGCAAAGCTATTTGATTATGTAGGTCTCTTCTTGCATTTCCTCCTATCATACTCCAGCTACTTTGTTTAGTCATTGACTTAGGCAGATCCAAACGGAACTCCAGGAATGATGACACATTTCAGCTGGGTCAACAGCTTCATGTTCACATAATGTTTTGGGCTATTTATTAGACAACAGTTCTTGTATATATATGATGCTCACTAATCATTTGTAAGCTGAAGAGTTACCTAACAATCCCAGTGATGAAGTTAGGCAGAACATCCAGCACACTGGAAATAGTGTGGAGTTCTGTTTTCACTAATAATAATTTAATAATTATTATTATTATCCTGTTCCACCAGGATCAGCCACATCCAAAACTCTTTATTTACCTTTTCTAAGAATATCTTTATCCAAAACAAGGAGATAAACTGCCAGAGAATATCCCTCTCTTTCTTCTTCACAATCTGTTTCAAATTTATTTTAAAACTACATTTGTTTCATTACAATCAGGAAAGTTTCCTAACAAAAGAGTCTTACATTTTCCTAACACAATGTTTTTTTTCCTCACAAAAGAATCAGTAATCAAAGCCCTGGCTGGTGTAGCTCAGTGGATTGAGCACAGGCCTGCGAACCAGAGGATCGTGGTTCGATTCCCAGTCAGGGCATATTCCTGGGTTGCAGACTGGTTCTATGCAGGCCAGTTCCCAGCAGGGGATGCACAAAAGGCAACCATACATTGATATTTCTCTCCCTCTCTCCTTCACTTCTAAAGACAAATGAATAAATAAAATCTTTAAAAAAAGAATCGGTAATCAAGCCTTTCATGCTGTTTTACCTGTTTTCAACTTCTGTGGCTCATGTAGCATGCCATCAAATGGACCTATCAGAAAGGAGACAATGAAAAAGGTCCTTTCTGAGTATATATGAGTGCACTATGTATATGTGCCTGTCTCCACTCAGTGGTAAGTAAACAATGTCAAGAATAAGACCCCATTTTCATAGTTGCTTGGGGAACTCTGGTCCTGAACATAGGTGTCTCTGGCCTCCTTATTTGTGTTGTCTAGAGATAGCTCTACTGAATTCAGAGTGAAGGAAATTTTAGAGTTAAAATGAGGTCTTTGGTCCAAATAATTAAAATCTTCATATTAAGAATGGGAGAAGGGCCTGCGAACCAGACAATTGCGGTTCGATTCCCAGTCAGGGCACATACCCGGGTTGCAGGCCGGTTTTCTGCAGGCCAGTTCCCAGCAGGGGATGCATGAAAGGCAACCGTACATTGATGTTTCTCTCCCTCTCTCCTTCCCTTCCCCTCTAAGGATAAATAAATAAAATCTTAAAAAAAAAAAAGAATGGGAGAAAAATGCCTAATGAAATCTGGGAAAAGAATAATGAAAGATGAGGACCGGGGATGCCCAGGGACCAAGGCACACAAATGCCCAGCAGACTATGTGTGCTTGAGTACAGGGGGGCACTGGAAACAAGTAGTAATGCCTCATGAAGAGCTGCTGAGATCCTGACATTTACAAAAAGAACTAAAAACCTGAAATATCAGGCTATTTTTAAGGATTTAGGTAACTTCTCCCATGGATTCCATGATACTACTCACATCTGGTTGGTTGGTGGGTTCAGTTGGTTGGTTGTTTCTCCCAAGCTCCCCTGTCAGTCTTCCTCCCTTTCATTCCTCGTCCACCAGCACCTTGAAGAGTCATCCCGGAGTTCCTTCCTAAACTCCTGCCTCTGCTCACCCAGTAGGCTTTTTCCAGGTGAAAGCATCTGCTCCCATGGTTATAACCACTACTATCTATCAATTCTATCTTGAATTCAAATCTCTCTTTGCACATACAGCTCATCTATTTAAATGCCTTCTCTAAAGCTTCACTTGTGTCCACAAATGTGTCTAAATTTGAAATCTTTATCTTTCCTCACCACTTGGATTGATCTTTCTCTCATATTCATCATGATTGAAAATATTTTTTTAACCAGTAGTTAGACCACTCTCTACATGAGATCACTCTCCTAGTCTATATATTGTACTTTCTTTGTTTGCATTCAACATTTACTTATTGAAACCTACTGTATACCAGATGCTGAACTAGGATGACTGGGCACAAAGTAACATAAGAGAATAAGGCATTCTCATGGAGCTGATAGTTTAGCTGGAGAGACATACAATGAATAGGTAAGCACATAAATAAACTAAATATTTAGTGCTTTTGCTAAGTGCTAAAGATTATAACCAGGGTGTCATGACAGAGAACAGTAGTAAAGTATATATTGTGCAAAGTCTCCAGGAATGTTTCTGAGGAGGTAGTTTTCAAGCCATTAGCTGAAAAATATGAGAACTAACCAATCCATCAGAAGAAGAGTGCTCCGTGATGAAGGACAAAAACATTCAACCCTCTGATGCAGGTGAGTTCATTGTGTGTTCTGTGGGAAGGCCAGTGAAGTTGAAGTAAGAGTGAATGTAGAGAATGGCATAAGATGTGTTCATTAGCTGGCATTGACTGAACAATTTTCATTACTCAATTATTGTGCTAGAAGTTTAAATAAATTATCACATTTCACACTCATATTTACATTATGATTTGTATCCTCATTTGTGAATTAGGAAACTGAGTCACAGGAGGTTAAGTAATTTATACAAGGTCACCTGTGTACTGTTTAGTGAACTGAGATTTAAATGCAGACAAACTCACTTTTTTGACACTATGTTGTATTACCATCTATTGTCACTTAGAGACCATGTTTTGTAGGGACATTAAGGGCATGACAAGTAATTTGGATTTTATTTTCATTGGAATTCAAAAGATGCAGGTGGTTTTTAAGAAGGAAGAAAATGCTTCCTTCCCACCATTCTCTGGTTTGTCTCTATTGACAAGTTCTCAATTCACACCTTTTTCTTGGCTTCTGCAGTTTACTCTATATCAGTCTTCCCTCACAGCTCTGGTCAGTCCGCACACCACTGTAACAGGGCGCAGTCAAGAGGGGGCCCCAGAAAAGGATTTGGGATGGGGTCCAGAGCTTAGGGTGTCCAGGAAATATTAAGATGTCCTCACCACCCCCACCCCCACCCCCCACCCCCCCCACCCCGTGTCAGTTGGAGGAAAGGACAAATGGAGCAGGGCCATTGAGAGCTGTTTTGCATAGCAACAGTTTTACAGCTAACCTCTGGAATGATCATTTAACATATCTATAACGTTTAGCTGGTTTCATAGATATGTTAAATAGCTGTGGCCAAGTTTTGAGCCAGGGAGAAGGGAGTGGCTTCTACCCAGGATGTAACTGGGGGCAGGTCCCCCCGAGTTAACAGTGCCTGTGCGAGAGCTTGGGGTTGATTGGCTCCATGCCATGGGGACCATACCTGCCCAGACTAATGATGGCAGCCCAGTTAACTTGCAATAATAGGGGAGTCCTGGCAGGTGTAACCAATTGTGGGAGAAGTCGGAAATGGGGCTGCAAAGGAGGATTGGTGCATCCTCTGCTTTTCTTTCCAGTCTCGCTCAAGCCATGGTGTGGTTTCATCTGCACATCCTACCTTACAGATCCTGAAATGAGTTCTGCTCTCACTGCCCATGATGGGAAAGAGGGCATTGCAGGTGAGCATTACAGAGGTTTTGTTGAAATAGACTATTTTTCTTACCATTTCTACTGTTACACATTCTTGACTCTCTGGTAAACACATGCTCCCTTCTGCCTTGAGAGCACCTCTTAACCACCTCCAATTCCTCCCCCTCCCTCCACCGCTTCTCTTAGCTGACTGCATCTGCTACTCTTCTCGTGTTTAACATCTCAGCTCGGAGTCGCCTTCCCTGGGAAGCCATTTTCTCACATTACACTCTTCATACATATATCTTACCACTTGCCACAGTACTTTTTAGTTGTTATTTGCTTGTCTTTCTTGCCAATAAATTATGACCTCTTTAAGTTTACAGATTTTGTCTTATTATTCTTATAATCCAATACTTGGAACATGATATGAGGTTTAGTAAAAAATTGTTTTGTGAATATAAAGAGGATGGATAAAAGAATCACAATAGTCCAGAAGTTAAGCCAAAGGCAGTTCATGAAGATCAGGGCTGCATAATTCATTTTTGCAGGGACCATATGCAATGAAATGATGGCATCTACAAACTCATTCTACCACTTATAAGATCCTCTAAATGGAAGTAAGGCTGCCACTTTTATTATAAATCAATTAGTGAAAAATGTTTAAATGTCTTTGTTAATAACAAACATGATTTGGGTTATATGATGTCTAGTTTGGAAATTTGAGGAGGAAAAGGTAATGATAATGTGGATAATACTAATGTATTAAGAGTATTTCACAGTATACACAGATCTTTAAAGAGACTTTTCATATGTTCACAGAAACCTGTACTTTGTGATGTGTTATTTGCAATCACCAGTTTAAAGGTTAGGTGATGAAGTTTCAGAGAGATAGCAAATTTGCCATAAATTCAACAGCCAAGAAGTTTGTTCATTTGCGGAACCTAACCTGAACCCAGGTTTTCCAAATCTAAATAATGCATTTACTTAATGTTCAACTAACATTAGTATAGATGTTATAATCCATTCTAAAAGTACTTACTTGAAAAACAGAGATCTAACCATCTAGCTCGATTTAGGAGTAACATAGCCTATGGTAAGGCATTATTTTTTATTTTCAAGTTTGCTACAAGTTCCAAAGTTAAGACTTTTGAAACCATTTGAATTTTTAGCATATCAATCTTACTATAAGTACTAAAGCCTCTGAGCTTTCTTTCTGAGTCTTATGCAAATGTTTTTGTCCTGAGAATAGACATGCATTTTAGGGCATTTTGTCATTCCCTGGCCTCAAATATGCAACTATCATTACCTTTATCCTCTCCATATAAAGTGAATTAAAGACAATTCATTTCTTGGTCAGATTTAAGAGTTTTATACCTATTTGTGGTGATTTGTGTTGTGACCACAAAAAATTATGACACTCTGACTTGTGTTTAACTTTTAACTTCATATTCTAGAGAAAGACTACACAAAAGGAAATCACAACTATTTGTCAGGTTTGTAGAAAAGCATCCCTGAAAAAAAGGAAATGGTTTATTATTTAAGTAAAAACATACATAGAAAGATGCCCAAAGAGGAAGAACAATTAGTGTTTTTCAATAATTTAAGTCTCATTCATTATAAAGTTTTACATAAACATTTAAGATAATTTTCTAAGAAAATAAATATGTCCAATTTTCATCAACTTGAGGAAGGTATGAGAACAATTATAAAAGTGGTAACAAAAAAAAGTCTGGCTGAAAATATGCTCCAGCAAACATTTCATTAGCTGCCAACTTAAACAGTCTGGAGATGCAAACACACCTATCAAACTGGGGTAGTGAGTGAGCCAAGGCATCTGTGGCTCTGAGACTGGATTCACGGTACCCCAACATCACCTCAGAGCAGTGGCACTGAATCGCCCACTCATATCAACAATTTCTTCTAAGGAAGCATCAAACAATTACCTGCTCACAAACACTTATCAACAGATAATCTCCTAATAATTATTTCAACAATAATGGCAATATTCCTAACTTTGAAGAGCTGATAATTTAGTGTTCTTACACTCCAAAGTTTAGAAGATAGTAGGCCTCAGTGGCAGAAACTAAGTTGAAACTAGGTTTTCCAAATCTAAAACTTATTAGAGGTTAAGCTGATATTAGAGTATATTTTATAATTCCATCTAAAAATATTTGGTTGGAAAAAAGCTCAACCATCTAGTATGATTTAGAAATAGTATAATCTATAGTACTGTTATATAGATGAATAAATGAGTATAATACAATGTGCTAAGTGTTCAAATTGATGTCCACACAAGGTAGTATGGGAGCAGAGGGAGCGTGAGCCAAATCTAGACTGGGGGAAATAGAAGTTCTAGGAAGAAGGAATGTTGAAATTAGAAAGGATGAGGAGAACTTAGCCAGACACTAAAGACAAGGTAACCCATTCCCAGCAGACTCTGAAATATGTAGCAAATACGGATCTGAGGCAGAGCATGGAGAGTTGTAGAAATGAAGTGGTTCGGTATGAGTGCAGTACAGGAGGAGTGCAAAGGGATGCAGGAGATAATGCCAGAAAGACTGGGAGGGGAGCTGAAATCGCAAGGAGTGGTTTCACAGGGGGCTGGAGACCAGGAGCATGAAGATGATAATGAGACTGACAAATACTTAGAAAATATTTGTCAAGGAATATAGTAATCAATAATAAACTTATAGTGTTATATAAATAATATATAATCAGAAATAAAGGAGAAGAAAGCTGGAATGACATACTGATTTCTAACCTAAGCATTAAATAATTGGTGATAAAAATAATCAACATAAAAAATAAAGGATAAAGATCAAGTTTAGAAAAAAAGAAACTTTGGCTTTGTTCAAGTTGTGCGAAGGATGACTATGGAAAAATTCAGGGGCGTTAAGAAATAGGAATCTGCCACTAAAGAGTGAAGTCTATATTAAAGACATGTTTTGTATTTCAAACATGAAAGCTTGAGATGAAACTACATGTGTAGATAATATTATCTAAAGAACATCTGAAAAAGGAAAAAGATGAAGATTTTAATGAGTTCAGCTTGTTAATTCTTTTTTCATGAATCATGCTTTTGGCATTGAATTTAATAAGTCATCACCAAACCAAGGTCATCTAGATTTTTTCATGTTATCTTCTAAGAGTTTTATACTTTTTCATTTTACATTTAGGCTTATGAGCCATTTTGAGTAAATTTTTGTGAAGGGTTTAAGATCTGTGTCTAGATTTATTTTTTTGCATGAAAATGTCCAGTAGTTTCAGAAGCATCTATTGAAAAAATCATTTTTACTCTGTTGTCAAAATTTTGTTTAAAATGTCTGCATTTTTAAAGACACTGTAAACAGAATAGAAAAAAAGCCAAAAATGACAGAAAATTTTAAAGAATGTATATGATAAAGAACTCTTATCCCAAAATTGCAAAGAACTTTTGGAACTCAACAATACAAAAAACAAAGCAATTAAAAAATGGGTCAAAGACATTACTAGACACATCATCAAGAGAGATATACAAATTGGCAAATAATCATATAAAGTTATGCTTCACATTATCTAATTAGAAATGCAAATTAAAACAACCTTGAGGTACTACTACACACCCATGAGAATGTCCAAAATCTGGAACATTGACAACACCAAATGCTGACATGGATGAGGAGCAGTGGGAACTCTCTCTCACTCATCCCTAGTGGGTATACAAAGTGGTATAGCCATTTTGAAAGACAATTTCGTAGTTTCTTATACAACTAAACATAACTTTATCACACAATCTAAAAATAGTTCTCCTTGGTATTTACCCAAAGAAGTTGAAAATTATGACCACAGAAAACATGCATATATCATGTTCATGGATTTGAAGAATTAACATCATTAAAATGTTCATACTACAGAAAAATAATCTATATATTCAATGCAGTTCCTAATAAATACCAATGGCATATTTTACAAATCTGGAAGAAATATTTTGAAAATTTATATAGAACTAAAAAGACCCCAAATTCTTTCAGTAATTTTGAGAAAGAAGAACAAAGTAGGAGAAGTCACTCTACCTGATATCAAACTATATTACAAGGCCACTGTAAGCAAAACAGTCTGGTACTAGCATAAGAACAGACACATAGAGCAATGGAATAGAGTAGAGAGCACAGAAATAAACCTGTCTCTGTGGTCAATTGATATTTGACAAAGGGAGCATGACCATACAGTAGAGTAAAATTAGTCTCTTCAATAAATGATCTTGGGAAAGCTGGACTGGTACATGCAAAAAAAATGAGACTAGATCACCAACTTACACTGTACATTAGATTAAGTTCAAATGGTTAAAAGACTTAAATGTAAATCAAGACATCATAAAAGTCCTAGAGGAAAACATAGGCAGAAAAATTTCAGATATCCTATGTAGCAATATTTTTGCAGATATATCTCCTAGGACAAGGGAAGTAAAGGGAAAACAATCAAATGGGACTACCTTAAACTAAAAGTCTTCTGCATGGCTAAAAAAATCATCATCAAAATGAAAAGGGAACCAAACATGGGAGAACATTTTTGCCAATGATATATTGGAGAAGGGTTTGGTCTCCAAAATATATAAAGATCTCATATGACTGAACAGCAGGAAGAAAGACAATTCAATTAAAAAATGGACAAAGAACCTGAACAGACACTTCTCCAAGGAGGACATACCAGGGGCCCAGAGACATGTGAAAAGGTGCTCAACATCACTAATCATCAGGGAAATGCACATTAAAAGAACAATGAGATATCACTTCACACCTGTCAGAATGGATATCATCAATAAACCAACAAATAACAAGTGTTGGAGAGGATGTGGAGGAAAGGGAACCCTAATGCACTGGTGGGAGTGCAGATTGGTGCAGCCAATCTGGAAAACAATATGGAATATCCTCAGAAAATTAAAAATGAAACTGCCTTTTGATCTAGCTATTCCACTACTGGGAATATACCCTAAGAATTCCACATCTGGTTCAAAAGAACTTATGCAACCCTATGTTTATTTTGGCACTATTTATGATAACCAAGTGCTAGAAATAGCCTAAGTGCCCATTAGTAAATGAGTAGATTTAAAAAATTGTGGTACATTTATACAAGGACATACTGAGCAACAGTAAGAAAGAAGGAACTCCTACCTTTTGTGGCCGCATGGATGCAATTGGAGAATATAATGCAAAGTGAAATAAGCCAGTTGGTGAAAGACAACTACCATATGATCTCATCTAATGAACAAAATAAGCCAACAAGCAAAATAGAACCGCAGGCATGGAAACATGGAACAGACTGACAGTGACCAGAGGGGAAGAGGGAGGAAGATAATGTAGAAGTAGGGGAAAGCACTAGTCAAAAAACATGTATGAATAACCAATGGACATGGACAACAATCTGGGAATTGAATGTGGAAGTGGGAGTGGGATGAGTGGAGGGCAAAAGGGGAAAAATTGGGACAACTTTAATAGAATAACAATAAAAATGTTTAAAAATCATGCACATGGATATTTATAGCAGCTTCATTCTTAACTGGGAACACTTGAGAGCAGCTAAAATATACTTCAGTAGATAAATGGGTGAATAAACTATGATACACCAGGACAATGGAATATAATTCAGTGCCAATAAGAAATGAGCTCAACTAAACTACATAAAGGAAACTAAAATGCACATTACTAAATGAGAGAAACCAGGCTGAAAGGCTGCACAATGTAGGATTCTAACTATGTAACATTCTGAAAAAACGCAAGCTGTGGAGATTATATCAAGATCAGATTGCCAAAGTTGGGGGGAGGGTGGATAAACAGGTGGAATACAGAGGATTTTCAGGGCAGTGAATTGCTCTGTACAATAGTATAATGGAGGATACATGTTACTATACCTTTCTCCAAACCCATAGAATATTCAACAAGAGAGTAAACCATAATGTAAACTATGGACTTTGAATTACTCAACTGTAACAAATGTACCACTTGGGTGAGGGAAGTTGATGATGAAGAAGCAATGTATATGTGCACTGTTGATATACAGAAAAATCTCTGTACCTTCTGCTCCATTTTCCTGTGAGCATAAATCTGCTCTAAAAAATAAAATCTATTAAAATTATTTAGTTTGAAGTTGTTGATTATAGAGTCTGCATATATAATTAATGTAATTAGTTTAATTTATCAATATTATTCAAACTTGTATATTCTTAATTTAATTGGACTGATTTTAATGACATATTAATAATATTTATTATAGCCTGGCTGGTGTAGCTCAGTGGATTGAGTGCAGGCCTGAAAACCAAAGGGTAGCCAGCTTGATTCCCAGTCAGGGCACAGGCTTGGGCTGTAGCCCAGGTTCCCAGTAGGGGGCATGTGAGAGGCAACCACACATTGAAGTTTCCCTTTCTTTCTCCTTCCCTTCCCCTCTCTCTAAAAAATAAATAAATAAAATCTTTAAAAAATAATATCTATTATAAATTGTTTTTTATTCATTTCTCCTTTATTTTCTATTAATTGTTCCCTTTATACAATGTGAAACTGTATTACTTGGCACATATAAACTTGATATATACATGTACTTAATATGACAATTTAGAGTTGTCATATAATCCTGATAGATTGACTCTTTTACAATTGTGAAATAGCTCACTATACCTAGGTTACTTCTTTCCTTAAATTACAAATTACATTATAATATTGTACCTTTTACCATTTTTTGTTTAGTTAACATTGGAATGATTGGGATGGTATGATTTTTCCACCTCTGTGCTTTTAACCTTTCAGTGTACTTATGTTAAGGTCTGCCTCTTGTGAACAGCACATTGTTGGAATAGGTATTGCCCATTTCCTGCTTGACAATTGCTCTCCTTTAATTGCATTATTTACTCAATTTAATTTTAATATGATCACTGATATATATCATCTTAAATTTGGTTTTTGTTAATCCAATTTTTATTTTCCTTTTACTCTTTTCTTCAGTTAAATCAGTCCAATTGGAGCCAGTCCAATCCCAGTAACTGGAAAGTTATTCCAGTTTATTCCTCTCTCAGAGTTTCGTTGATCATTCTTCCAGAAGACACTGACAGTCCCAGATATTTAAACACTTACTTATTCACTTCCCACTTTTTCATATTGTTTGTTGCAAAATATTTTAACTTTATATCTAATTTGATTTTCCCAGTCTTTAAAAACTATGGTCAATTTAAATTGACATTGTGTCACATAGAGGGGTACCCCCCAAAAATCTGGAGTTATCTTCTGAAGGGCAGGGCCCTTGTAATACAGGCTTCCCCTACCAGGTGAGTGTTCTAGGAACCCATCTATATCAGTGTGCCAGATGGTGTTGTTGTGAGAGGCTGCTTTGCAGTTCAGTGAATTTTCTTGAAGACTCTTTCAATGCATTTGCTGATTTCATGATGGGCGATTTACTAGTGCATCTGCCTACACCTGGAGTTGAGTGTTCAGCAGTTTTTGACCAAAAAATGGCATAACCCCCATGCCCTACCCTCCTTATTCACCTGTTCTCACTATCAATGTGACTATCAAGCCTAAGTATTTAATTTTAGTTATTGTGTTTTTCAGAATGAAAATTCTCATTTTATTTTTAATATGGTTTTTATTTTTTGTCAAAGTTCTCCATTTTTTGTCCTTTAATATCATGACAAAATCAATTACCATTGTTTTTATATCTGTCACCTTCTTCATTTGGTTCTACCATCCATTTCTGTTGTCCATTTCCTCATTTTTTAGTCAATTGATATCTTCTTGTCTACTTTTTATAAGATTATTGGTATATATAAAAATGTAGAAATAATTTGAGTATGGATATTGTTTTCCAAGGCAGAATTTCTCTTTGCTTTGTTTCAGACAATTAAGGCAGGACTAGTTCATACTAATGTAATGATATGAAGCCCTCGGCAGTTAGTTGTATAATTTCTCTTGTTATGGAAAGAAAGCAAATAAAGTAAAATAAAATTACTTTTGGTGCCTACTTTTTTAGTTATTCTATGCTTAATTTTTTTATATAAAAACTAATAATATGCTTCTATAGAATATTTTAGGTAAATGGTATTAATAACTAATTGTATTTTGACAGAAATAAATACTCTATATTACTGTAATGTAAATATCTCTTTTCAGTTTTTCTGACACGTGAATTAAATATTTATATAAAAACACAAAAATTGTACCATCTCATAAAATAGTGGAGAAAATTCATGATCATGTTAATGATACTGCTAACATTCTCTACAAGAAAAATAGGAAAATGAGTAAAAGATATATTTTCCTCCAATGTTTTATATTTTCTCATTCCAATTTTTATCTATAGCTTTATGAAGCAATACTGCTGGAAACCTAAAATTGTTTAAAAAAGAAGACAAGGAGGACGAGAGAGGGGAGGAAGAGGAGGAGAAGAAAAAAGACTCCTGTGTCAAAGGGAAGAAAGGATGATAATTAATAAGACCACATATAAGATCCTCTCCTTTCCAATTCTGGAAACAATAATTTAGGATTAACACTAAAATAACTATGGATTAATCATCATATACATAAGGACAAGTAGTATCTGAACCTTCGAAGTCGCTTCCAAAAGCAATATGATGCAAGTAAATGAGAAATTCCCCACAGTTGTCCAGGTCAGAGGGATAAAAAACTGATGTCGCGGGAAGGGCTTATACTCAGGAAAGGCACAATAGTCTCTCCTGCACCTTGTTGATAGACATTTGAACTTTAAAAATTATTTGATCCCTTAAAGAAAAGTATGGCATGCTTATTTTGAAATGATTTAGTGTGCTTACAAAATTCTGATAAAGAAACTTTTGAAAAATTTCCTGGAAGCTTCTCACAGTCCTTATGTCACCCTGAGAGTCATTTATAGATAACTGAGACTGAAGTGATTACTCAACTAGAAATACATGCATATGATCTTTAAAGAGCATTCTAAATAAACAAAAAGTTTAGTACACTCTGAAAGAGGAATATAGAAATGGAATTCAGGTATTATCTCTCTCACAATCCATTTTACGGAGGAGTAAATTGAGAATTTATTAGTTCATATAAATAACCTTAGGTCAGGGTCTGGATTCAAAGTAAATATGAATTGCTTCCAACACTAAAGATAATCATCAAAAAAATAATTAAGCTAATGTTACGGGAAATGAAGCAACCAGACACTGAGGGATTCTGGAGTACGAGGTTTATTCCTTTTTACGTGCACAGGCCCAGAGGAGTCAGTCTCCAAATTCTGAGCCCTGAACAAAGGATTCTTGGAGAATATATAGATTAGGGGTCTTCCTATCTATGTGGCAAAGCAGGATACAGAAGCAGAATGCGGTAATTAGTTCTATCTATGGGGCAAAAGCAGAGTTCAAAGGCTAAATGTGAAAATTGGTTCTATCTGCGGGGGTGCTAGCCCTAGTCCTAGTGACTATCCGGCTATCTGCTTTATCTGCTCTTCCTAGACCGCCTTATTGTTCTCCTATGGCGCCCGGGGTCTTGGGTGAGCAAAGGTCTCCTGGGACCTCTCCCTTCATTTCCAGTCCTCACTATCCGGCCACCCGCCCTCCCAGACGGCCCCATCATTCTCTCTAGGGCACCTGGGGTCTGGGCAAATAAAGGTTAAACAGAGGTTTTTCAAAGTTTCCCATATCACTAATGCCAGGTTTTTGTCAGTAGGCTGAGAGGATGAGGTTTCTACTGGGAGTTAGGGCAGTAGTTTTGAGCACTTTAGGGAAGAAACTGATTTTTCCCAGTGTGAAACACTGTGGCTGCCATATAGCAGGATCGCAGTATGACTTCAGAGCATGCAGGAGTGAATGGTACTATCCTAGTCCCCAAATGCAGCTAAATTAGGCTCCCAGCTGATTGCTTTTTGAATGGCTTTGTTGGGATTGTTAGACAAGGGGATGTTAGTTGAACCGCAAGATCTTTTTTAAATGCTTTTTCTAAACTCTACTTTTCTCAGATTCAGTACAAAGTCTTTAGAAAATTCTTGGCTGTAGAAACACTTTTATGTGGTCTCTCCTGGATATATTTCCCATTATTCCTTTAGAATTGTATAAGTCTTTAGTATTCAGGATATTGTCTGCAATGACTAATGAAGGTGAGCAAAATCACTGGGCAAGGTACACTTGCTTATTCGATGCCAGAGCATTGTTGCCCTTGGTTGTGAGTAGTTATAAGTGATTTTTTTCAAGTTAAGAACACCAGACTAGCTTATTTATTATGGAGTGTTTTCTGCATATGATTTAAAAGCATGCACATCAAGTTACTCCTAATGCAAAATGAAAATACCCAACTTCTGCAAAAAGTACTCATGCATTCAATCATTAGTAAAATTAAGACAATTAGCCCTGCTGGTGCCAAGAGGACCACACATATGGCCAGTAGATGAGATGCCTGATATTTTTTTAATCAAAAAGGTATGAAAGATTGTGGATGGCATGAAATATTATCTACCCCTGGCCAGGTGGACACAATTACAAGTCTATACAAACCTTGCTAAATAGTGGGTAAACTTTGTTTGAATTCAACTCTTCTAAAAGTTTATGACTCAGAGGACATATATACAACACTTGAAATATTTCTGCTGTTTCCGATTATTGCAAATTACAGATTATGTGAGATTAAGGCATTGCTACTTCTAAAGTAATTTTATTGTGGGAACGTGTGTATTTATTTCTCCTACTGAATACACTGCTTGATATTCATGTGAGAACACGTCTTCTATTCCATCTCAAATTCAATTTATTAGTGAATTTTGTCATGTCAGCTTTTCCTCCACCCTTCATCACACTGTCACCCTGGTCCAACCCACAGTGTTTCTCTTCTGGATATTGCCATTGCCTCCTAACTAACTAGCCTTCTTTGCCCCCCTTACTTCCTTTCCCCTCCCATTTCCTTGTCCTCAGTTTTCCATTCTGTAGCCAGAGTGAGAGAGTCAAGTGGAGTAAATCAGAACGCGTTACTCCCTGCTCAAGTTCCTCCCACAGCTTACTACCTCGCTGGTGTGAAATCCAAGCTCTAACGAGGCTCATTCTCAGCACTGTGCTTCTCTTTCATTCTCTTCAGGACCACTGGCTGCCTGATGTTCCTCAAAGGCCTCAAGCAAACTGCAACCGGAGAGCTTTCCCTGTGCTTAAAAGATCAAAGGTAAACAAAGCCAGACACTAGTTAAAGTGCTGAGGGTACATTTTACTCAGTAATGACTGGGTATTGCAATTGCGAAGAAAAGTCCAGTGTGAACTGAACTCAACTTCATTTAGACAAAATGCTGGAGAGTTTTTAAAGGCTGGATGTGCTAAGGGAAAGGTACTGGGGGCATTAAATGGAGCTGGTCCGGTTCGTGTCTAGGTCTGTGGGTTTGTTAACTGGATTTTATCCAGAGGAGAAACAAACATATGTTTATGACAGGAAGCAGTGCTGCAAATTAAAGCAAAGTGCTTATCAAAGTTGGATACTTTCCCTCCCACAGGAACTGGGAACAAGGGCAAGGGTTCAAAGAGAACCTGACTCTCAGGTTCTTGACAATACTATTCTGAGTGGTAGATGATTTACATCTTAAAGAAACAGAGAAAGGATTATAGTTGCAAGTTTTTAAAAGTAATTGCCTTAAGAGAGACTTCAGTGACCTATCTGCCTATTATCAGGTTTTGGTTGGAACCAATAGAAAACTGTCTCTCTCTCTCTCTTTCTCTCTCCATATAGATATAGATATACACACACACACACACACACATATATATATGTATATATATCAGATAATATATACAGGTTATAGATATAAACAGGTTATATATAGTAATGTGTAAATATATATTTGTGTATTATATGTTGCCTTACATTAGTATGTTAAGTTCCACAAAAGGTTTTATCTTATTCACTATAGGATTCCCAATGCCTACTATTGCATCTGAAACAAGGTATGGATTTGACTAATATTTGTTGATTAAAAATTAATTATTTCAAAATACCGATTTAGAATTGATTGTGATAGTCATCTGGAATATAGATATAAATGAGATAACCCCAGATGTTAAAGAGCTCCTGGCTTAGTGAAAGAAATAGACTTGAAATTAAATTATTAAACAATAGTAGGATACTAGACAAAGTGCTTCCCAGATAAGGTCAAGTTAAAGAGTTCATCACCACCAATCCCTTATTATAAGAAATGTTAAAGGGACTTATCTAAGAAATTGAGAAGAAGAAATTTCTTCTTATCTAAGAAGAAAATCAAACACTATGAACAGTAAAATGACAACAAACTCACAACTATCAATAACTGAACAGAAAAAAAAAGAAAAACAATGAAAACAAAAACTAAGCAAACAGCTAGAACAGGAACAAAATCAGAGAAAGGGACATTACATGGAGGGTTTCAGTGGGCAGGGGGAGGGAAGGAATGGGGGGAAGGTACAGGGAAGAAGCATAATTGGTAGGCATCATAGAGGAGGAGAGGTTAAGAATGGTATAGGAAACAGAGAAGTCAGAGAACTTATATGTACCACCCATGGACATGAAGTAAGGGGAGAAATGCTGGAGGGTTGGGGGTGCATGGCAGAGGGGGGATGAAGAGGAAAAAAACTGGGAAAACTGTAATAGCATAATCAATAGAATATACTTAAAAATAAAAAAATTAAAAACAAACAAAAAAGGAAAATTGTTATTCTATCCTCAATATTTTATCAATGAAAAGAAATGTGTACAACCTAAAACATTTCTTCTACTCTAATATAATTAATCTATTCAGGTAGAAAAATAACAGTGGGATACTTACTAGAAATTAGTTAAGTGCAAAATACTGTAGGAATCCTAAAATTTGAGAAACAGTTTACTGAGTAAGAGTAATATATGAAGAAAAATACTAAACAAGAGTTGATTATTTGATTAGTCTGGAAAGAAGAGAACAAATGTATTTGAACATATTTCTAATAAAATTTGGCATATTTTCCCCAAATGCTATATTGATGATTTGTGATTACATTTTTTTTCTGTTAAAAAAAGCACTTTCTATGGAAATTTGACAGCTGGTAGCACAGCAGTTACTGACTTAAATCTTATCCTCAGTACAATTATATTTCCCATTGACATCTTACACAAAGACCTGACATTTCATTGAGAAACGTGCCCACATTTCTGGTAAGCCTTGATGTTACCCAAGGGTACACATTTCTTTTTAATTTTTTTTCTGTCCCAAGTCATGACATGACTGCATCTAAGGAAGATGACTTTATTGCCACTAGCAGACATGACTATAAGAAGGGAATTCTTCCATTCCCCAGTTTCTGTGTGTAATTCCATCTCTGTCCCTCAAGGTATTAGCACCTCTTTGTATATTCCTGTATATATAAACAACATAATGCACTTTAATAATATAACTATACATTTTTACAAAGCCATTACACACACACACACACACACACACACACACACACACACACACATATATATATATATGTATATATATATATATAAACACTGAACCAAAAGTATACTATTTTAAACAGATTTAGCAGATAGGGATTTACAAACATACATGTATTGTACAAGTATTTCTTTTAATAGGTTGTATTATACTTATAGCACTAAAGTAGTGTTAATTGAGTCTTTTATTTGGGAAATGAAAGAGTCATTGCATAGAAGGGAATGCTATGCTCATAGTCATTAAAATGGAAGTCTGTCTGCATTGGAGAATCATGCCAACTGTGGGGCACAATACTAATTATGGGTCAAGTTTTCACCTTAGACAATGAAGTACATATGGTTAGTGCGATTGAAGTTATCAGTAGTAATCAAGAGGGATACACTTTTAAAAATGCTTTAAATAAACAATCTTTCTAGTCAATCAGCATAAAGTATCTCAACAGTTATTTTCTCAGTGCTTATAAGATGATATTAATGTACAATAATACATCATTTTGATATAGGTCATTAAACCATTCTAATTCATTGAAAGTAATGTCACAATAGATTTAGTCATTAAATTTCAATCATAAACTTTGCTCAAAAAAATAATTGACCATTAGTATTCTCCTTTGCTTCACAAAGGCTCACTGTAGAATATTTTTAATATGCTAAAATCATTACCAGAAAGTGAGAGGTTAATATCCTCTGCATTTCAATTGATCTTCCTTGAAGGATGCCTTTCCAATCATTTGAAATAACAGCACAAAGAACAATTTACTCAGAGTGCAGGAGAGTTAGGTTCTATAATATAAACTTCAGCAAGTTGTCACATACTCTTTGTGGCTTATCAATTATACATTTGGGACACTATTTGCTTCATACCTGCATCAGTGAGAAGTGATGTGAACAAAGGGGTTAATGTATAAGAAACGGCTTACATTTTTTAAGAAAGATAATCCTGACATACATTCAAAACACCAATGTTCCCAAGTAATTAGTTTCACTGGTCCCTGGGTTAAGAACATTAATGCCTCAGTACCAAACTAGACATTTATAAGCTATTTAGTACTGCTATGCCATAAACTTTGCTGATTCCAATATACCCCAAGTCATTTTGAATCAAATTGCCTTATGCTTTTCAGTACTTGGATTCTGTTTTATAAAATATGGAGTTTGGTTTTCTGAGAATTAATTCTTAGAATATGCTTTAAATACTTAGTAAGTCTTGTCTAAGAACAAATAACTGCTTTATAATTCCAACATATTAGAAGAATGTAAATACATTCTAATCAACAATTGCCCAGGTTTTCTCTCTATCTGAAAAGTTGCTCCCACTGAACCTCCAACTATGTTGAGTGAGCCTCCAGCCCACTTCCCAGCTTCATTCTTCCACAGAGTCTTTGTAAGCAGCATTTAAAAGTATTCTGTGCACCATTCTATAGAGGGCATAAGCCTTTCCTTACTTAGCTGTTTTCTTACTGAAAGCAGGGGATTATCACCTATTTGATCCTCTCATAGTAAGTGCATGATAAGTATCTGTGCATAATTTTCTTACTCTAGTATTTAAGATTGTTTCCTTAGAATGGATTTTTAGAAGTAGAATTTTACTGGGCTCAAGAACATTAAAAACTTAAAGGCTTTCAAATTTATGCCACTAAGTTGTTTTCCAAAAGGGTTTTACCAATTTATGTGGTCATGATAAATGTATGAGAGTGTGTGTTTTACTGTACTCTCATTGTATTATTAGAATGAATAAAAACATTATTTATAAAATTAAACCAATCTGATAAAACTGATGATTCCTTTTTCTTTAACACTTGCATACACTTTAATCAGATTCACCTGTTATATATATATATGTAAATATAAAATATTGTTCACATGTGTATGTAAAATATATACTGACATACATACACATATTTTTCCTGAAACATTTGAAGGTGTATTGCATACATCATGATCATTTACCCATAAATACTTCATTGAGTGTTTCTTAAGCATAGAAATATTACTGACATAATTATATTCATCAACTTAGGCACATTTTTTATTGTTATTTTATTACAGTGTCCCAATTTCCCCCCCTTTGCCTTCCTCTGCCCATCTCATCCCCTACTCCCACAGTCAATTCTTAATTTATACAGAAGTTATACAATAAAGCAACAAAAGGATTATGCTATCTATTGAGAACAAGAACAAATAGAAGGTATCGTACTCTCTAATTTCAAACCATACAGCAAAGCTATAATAACTAAAATAGTATGGCAGTGGCATAAAAACAGGCATAATGATCAATGGAACAGAATAGAGAGCCCAGAAATGAGCCCTCACTTGTATAGTCAACTGATCTATGACAAAGGAGGTAAGAATACACAATCAAGTAACCCCTGTCACTTGAACAAATGATGTTAGAGAAACTGGACAGATATGTACAAGAATGAGACTGGATTACCTTATTATACTATGTACAAAAATATACTCAAATTGATTAAAGACTTAAATGTAAGGCCTGAAACCACAAAACTAAAATAAAACATAAGCTGTAAACTATTGATATTTGACATTGGTCTAACAAAAGCAAAAATAAACAATTGAGACTTCATCAAACTTAAAGCGTTCTGCTAAGCAAAGGAAAACATTAACAAAACAAAACACACCCTATTTACTAGGAGAACATATTTGGAGATGATATATCTGATAAGGGACTGATACATAATATACATAAGAAACACATACAACTCAATAACAAGAAAATGGACAGAGGACATTGAAAGACATTGCACTAAAGAAGACATACAAATGGCCAACAGATATATGAAAAGATGCTCAACATCACTAATCATCAGGGAATGCAAATCAAAACACAATGAGATAATGCCTCACACCAGTCAGAATGGTGCTTATAAAAAAGTCAAGAAATAATAAGTGTTGCCAAATATGTGGATAAAGGGAACTCACATGTCCTGTTGGTGGAACTAAAAATTGGTGCAGCCACTATAGAAAACAATATGAAGATTTCTCAAAAAAATTAGAAATAGATCTATCATACATACTAGCAATTTCACTTCTGGGTATTTATTAAATAAATAAATAAATAATTACATGTATTTAAAAAGATATGCATTCTTATTTTCATTACACTATTATTTGCAATAGCAAGATATGGGAGCAGCTTAGGTGTCCATAGATGAATGATGAATAAATAAATAGAAAAAGAAGATGAGAGATTTTATATATACATACATACACACACACATGCATACACAAAAAATCCAGCTATTGTTAATATAATGAAAATGGTTTCTGCAGCATAGATGTAACCTGGCAGCCAAGGAGAATGGACTGGAATGCACATGTGTGAACAATGATTACGTCACTGTACTAGTCAGTGGGGGCAGTAGACATATGGAATGAGCATGTGTGCTGTGAGGCCATCCTATTCAAAATGACTGAGCAAGTAGAGCAATAAGTCTGCATCAAATTTTGTGCTAAGCTTGAACATTCCTCTGTGGAAACTTTCTGGATGATTCAGAAGGCCACAGCTATAGGCAATTAGTGATTGGCAGCTTCATCATAACAATGTCCCTGCTCATGTACCACTACATTTCTTGCCGAATTTTTTGGCAAAACATCAAATTACCCAGTGACTCAGGCCCCCTATAACCCAGATTTGGTTTCCTGTGACTTCTGGCTTTTCCAAAAACTCAAATCACTTAGAAAGGAAGAATTTCTTAGCATCGATGAGATTCAGGAAAATCTCATGAATCAGAGGGGGCAGCTGATGGTGACTGGGAGAACTATGTGAGGTCCCCAAGTGCCTGCTTTGAAGAGGACTGAGGTGTCATCGTCCTATGTATAATGTTTCTTATGTCTTTTATCTTCTTCAATAAATGTCTCTATTTTTCATATTATATGGCTGGATACCTTCTGGACAGATATTTTATATAAACACACATATATATAATGGAATGTTATGGAGCAAGAAAAAATAATGGGTTTTGCCATTTGTGACAATGTGGATGGGTGTAGAGTATATTATATGAGGTGAAAAAAGTCAGCTAGAGAAAGATAAATACTTCTTGTTTCACTTGTACGTGGAATCTAAAAGAAAACAGAAATGAAATGAAACAACACAAAACAAACAAATAAAAAACAAAATGAAACCAGTCTCTAGAAACAGACCAAAGGGATTAGTACCAGAATAGAGGAATAGGAGAATGTATAAAAAGGAGAAGAGAGTAGTCGATAACATTATGTAGTGACAAATAGTTTTTAGAACAGGATGTGTAGTCACATATTAAGTATGGAAATGTTAGATCACTACATTATACACATGAAACTAGTATAACTTTATATACTAACTCTACTTAAATTTTAAAAACTTCTCACTCTACAGAGTACATTTGTCATTTCATTCTGATTTTTAAAAAAGAAACTATATGAACCTAAAACTTTATATTCTAGATCTCTGTCTCCAGCATTCTCATGCACTAGAGTATGCATAAGAATTTGCATGAGGAGCTTAACAAAAATACAGGTACCTGCTCCTGTCCCTACTTTTTGTTCAGTGGGCCTGGAGTAGGGCCTAGAATGTCTTTATGTATCACAAGCACTCTGATGCAAATGGATTGAGAACTCTGTACATTTTTTTTAATTTATTTTTTATTGATTATGCCATTACAGTTGTTCTATTCCCCCCTTCATTCCCCTCCACCCTACCCCCCGTCCCCACCATTACCCCCCCTTTAGTTTATGACCATGTGTCTCAAGTTCTTTTAAAACACTAGTTTAAGCATGGTTATTTTGCGTGTGTGAGGAGATGACCTGACATTTCCTATCCAGAAAATGGTGCCATACCTAAAAACAGGCAATTTATCCAGTGTGAAGATATGGGGACAACTGATTCCACAAGTTGAAAACCAAACATAGAAATAAACACTTCAGCTTCCAAATTATTGAAATATTAACCCAGAATAACAAGCAAATAATACCAATGTCAGGAAACTATCTAAAATTCTCTAAAATGAAAAGGAGCATAAGGATAATCTGATGTTTCTCAGGCGAGTTAATATTTTCCTAGCAAACAAAATGTGATGGGGATTTAAGAGAACCCAATGTAATAGAATCTATTATACATGACTTTCATTTTTATGAAAGCAAAAAGAGAAAATACTACTAGTGCTAATTGAAATTGAGTTAATTTGAAAGCTACAAATTGGGAAGAATGCATAATATAAGTTAATTTTAATGATTAAAGATACTTTTTAAAATTTATCACTTTTTAAAATGGAAACCACACATGTGTTCTAGTCTTCAAATGTGTTTTTCCACTGGTCATTGAAGAGCACTTGTTTTAATGATACTTTGGGCGCCTGTAAATCAGCAAATCAGATTTCTTCCATACTGAGTTGTCATATAGATTCTTCATTGGGATGTATTCTTTCTCTTCCTGAAAGAATTAAGTATTTTCCACTTTTAGAAATTTGGAATCTCCATAGTAGGAGGATCAAAATTCAATTCAAAGTAAATAAAAAAGCAACCAGTATCTTCATTCGAGATCAAGAAGGTTCTCATTGTGTGTGTTGTTCCTGCACACTGTCTCCAGATTGAGAAGGAAAGGCATTCGGCAGGTATTTCCCTCCTTTTCATGACTGATGCAGGTTCAGAGCGATAGTAAGGGCAGGTGGGGGGGATTGAAAGGGAGCTGGGGAGGACTGGCGGGGTGGGCTGGGATGGGGGTAAAAGGCAGGAAACTTTACTTGAACAATAATTAAAATAAATAAAAAAAGAATAGAAGACAAATGTACTTGAACAACAATAAAGAAATGAGTAAAGTAAAATTAAAAATGAAAGAAAAAAGAAAGAAAGAAAGAAGAAAGAAAGAGAAAGAAAGGAAGAATACAATAATAAAAAACTAATGGCTTAGAGGTTATTAAACAAAGAAAATGGAGGTCTCAAGATTTCAAATTGTCCCTGAAAGGCTTACAGGCCAGAACTACAAATCCCCTAAAGTCTGATTAAGGATAATTTAAAATGCTGCTACTAATTGTGATATTTATTATATCTGGTTGAAAATACAGAATTTTTCTCCATGTTTCTGACTTGATTATTGGATACCTTAAAACACGTTAATCTTCTTACTTCTGTAAACACCAGTGAGCCTTTTTGGTTAAATATATAAAAATGGAGCAGAGAGGTTTTGTTAATCATGCTTGCAACCTCTTTTGTTCAAATGCCAGCATAATCTAATGAGGCAGCCTGATGAAATGACCAAGAAATTTGGTTCTTTGCTGATTATCTCCCCAGGGCACCCTGCATCTGTCCAGAGAAAATTTCCAGTCTGGAAATTTTCAGAGCCCTCTGAGCACTGTGATTGGAGGTCAGCTTTACTTACCATTGCCTCAGTTTGAGATCATATCAATTTCAGTCTGCAAAGTAGGCAATTGAAATTCTATTCTGGTGATATGTATGATTTGATTTTGTCATGAAATACTTAATACAGAAGGCTCTAAATTTTATAATTTTATTTCCTATTACAAAGTGAATAACCCAATGGAAGAGTAAGGTCCTTAGAAGGCTCAGATAGTTGCCAGACAATGGTATTTAGTATGGAACAAACCAGAAGTCATAGAATTTTACCTCCATGGGGTACCTGAGGAATATTTTCTCAAGATGCTTGGCTTCCATTTGCTGTGAAACCACTCTCTGAAGGCATAGCTTCTCTCACATTCTTGCCTTAAAGTGCATCTATGGATTCTAGTGCTATAGGAGTTCCTAATTTTTTCTTCCTTTGTCTGCATTCTCAACATTTTGATATGCTGTATCATTATCATTTAGTTAAAATATTTTCTAAGCTCTCTTGTGATTGAATTTTTAAAAATGTTCATCCATAGGTAAAAGTATTCTGATTCATTTCCATAAATATGGAGATTTTCTAGTTATTTTTTTTGAGCTCTAGTATAATTCTATAGTATTTGCAGAACATACACTATTCTAATTTCAGTCTTTGAAATGTGATTTATTGTCAAGAATATTCTGATAAATGTTCCATGTGCATTTAAAAATGTATTTTCTACATTCATTAGATATAGTATTCTATAAATGTTCATTAGGTCAAATTGGTTATTCATGTTGTTTAATGTACTATACCTAACTGTCTCCTTTTTGATTTATATATATTAAAGCTATGCTATTAAGTATACATAAATGTATTAATGTTATATATTTCTGTTAAATTAACTACCATTATGAAATGTCCCACTTTGTCTCTCCTGTGATTCTTAAAGTTCTTTTTCTTCTATATTAAAGTTTTGTGTTAATATAAATTAAAATATGCCCTGGCTAGTGTAGCTCAGTGGATTGAGCACGGGCCTGTGAATAAAAGGATCACGGTTCAATTCCCAGTCAGGGCACATGCCTGGGTTGCAGGCCAGTTCCCAGCAGGGGCCAGTTCCTAGCAGGGGAAGCACGAGAAGCAACCATACATTGATATTTCTCTCCCTCTCTCCTTCCCTTCCCCTCTAAAGATAAATCAATAAAATCTTTAAAAAATATATAAATTAAAATATGATAATAATATAAAAGATTGAGACAGCCAAACCAGCTGTGTTTTGCTCAAATTGCATGCTTACATAATATGTGTGTCTGTGTGTGTATATATATATATATATATATATATATATATATATATATATATGCAGGTGGCAAAAATGGAACCAGGTGTTAGACAGGTAGTAAGACCAGATCTTGGTTCAGGAACCTCAATGGTTGCATACTGGCTAAGAAAAAATTTAGAACCAAGACTCAAACTATAAGAGAAAGTTTATTTAGAAAGTCACGGAGGCAGAAAAAGTAAAGCATTGAAGAAATGGGCTTAGAAAACAAGTTACAGGGGCAAAAGAAGGGGCCCTAGGAGCCTAGGAGAGAGAAGGTTAAAGGTAATGTGTCTGGGGAGAAGAGGAGGGCATTGGGAAGAGGGCTACAGGAAAGGTGCAAGAATGCTCCTTAGAGGGTGAAGAATCTGGGTCCTTCATCCTAGGGATTTTAAGGATGAGATTTTAGGGGTGGTCCCAGGGGAGTATCTAAATAGAATATTCATAAACATTCCATGAGTATCTTTTCAGGGCCATGGTCTCTACTGATTGGTCAGCACCGGGGTAAGGAGGTCATTAGCCAGTGCCTCTGGTCCTGATGTTAGTCATGGACTCACTTGTCTGGTTTTGCTGCTTTTCTGCACCTGGAGCTGAAACACAACTGAGGCATAAATGTGTTTGATGTGGGTCAGAACTTCATTGTCTTGGGAGCTTAACACTTAAGGGCTATTTCCTGGCCCTTTTGTTTTCCCTTCTCTAACGGGGTCTAACCTGCATGACCAGCAACATGCCAGGGGAGGAAAGGTCAGGAGAGGGTTTGAACCATATGACCAGCGATATGAAAGGTCAGGGGCTCTAAACTGCATGACTGGATATATGCTGGGGGGAGGAAAGGTCTCCCTGGGGCTGAGGTTCCAGCCTAGTTTTGCCTGTTGCTAGGCATCTGGGGCTCTCTGCTCTGGTGACTTTCTGAACCTGGCCCATTGTCCCTGCTCTGCTCATGTCTGTTGAACTGCCCAGCACATAGAAATTGTCTATTTCCAAATGCTATAAACACCACAGCGATTTGTTAAAAGCATTGCTTTAGACACTTGGCAGTTTTTCTTATTTAGCCTTCACACATTTTCTTTTTATTTGTCACACTTCCACTTCTGTATCTGGGGTCATTTCTTTCACTCTATTGAGTTTACTTGAAAGAACCAAAACAATTACAAGAATTGTTAGTGTAGTCACTGCTGGGAAAGGGATTGAACAGTAAATTTTCACTTCTTTATCTAAGAAAGAGAGACACTATGGATAGTTTTTTTTTCTATTTTCTAACATTTGCAAATAAACTATGAATTCTAAAGCTGAAAATATATAAACTTGAACAAATTTAGCATATTGGTATTATAATAAATATTACTGTAACTTCTGTTAATGTTATAAACCTTTGCTCTACATGATACATAGATAGCAACATACTCAGATCCATGACAACAAATGTTTGAAAAAAATGACTTTGTCATTCTCATTAGAAAACAAAAATATGTAAAGTAAGTGAAAACGTTCTTCATAGGTGGGTATACTTGAATGAGGTAAGTTCTATATATCATATATTTTGATATGATATATATTATAGTGAAACAGTATTATGAATTCTCGGTCAGAACCTATATATTTGATAGCCTTCTGGGAACTGCTTCAAGCTGTGTGATTACAGAGCAGTCAATACCATTCTCCTGAGAATGTGTCACCTCTGTACTATAGGGGAGTTTTCTCTGTTCGTCATTTAGGATGAAGCATTTGATTCCTAAGGAAACCAAGGTTTTTTTTGCCAAGGCCCAGTTTATTCAATAATTAGAAGCCAAACTGAATTAATTTTATTTTATTTTATTTTATTTTTATCTTTATTTTTAAATTTAATTTTATTTTGAGTTGGAATGCCTGCATTTCATAGACTTTCTACCTGGATATCTCTAAATTTCCTTGACCTCAAGAACCTGAAGGTAGTTCATTGACTTCTCCATCTAACAATCCAGGTGTTAAAATGGTGGAGTCAGACCGGACGTCCGTTCAGCAAGCTCAGTACTTGAATTCCGGCAAAAATAAATAAATAAGTAAATAAGTAAGTAAGTAAGTAAATAAATAAGAATTTAGAGCCAAGATTCTAACCACAGGAGAAAGTTTATTTAGAAAGTCACAGAGGTAGAAATGATCCATAGAAGAAATGGGATCAGGAATCAAGTTACAGAGGCAAAAGAAGGGCCCTTGGAGCCTAGGAGAGAGAAAGGCAAAGGTAACATGCCGGTGGGGGAAAGGGGGGGACTGGAAAGGAGTGGACATGACCCTGACCTGGCTCCTTTGTCCTAAGGGCTTTTAAGGGTGGGGATTTTTGAGGAGGTCACAGGGGAGGATTTCAATAGAATATTTATCAGCTTTCCCTTTCAGGGTCCTAGTCTCCACTGATTGGTCAGCACCGGGGGTCATTAGTCAATATAGCTGGTCCTGCTGTCAGCACTGGCATTGCTTGTCCCATTTTGCTGTTTTTCTGGGCCTGGAGCTAAACACACAGTGGAGGCCCAGATGTTATTTGTAGGGGTTAATGCTTAAGGGAATGGTCCAGCAAGGGCCTATATGGGAGTGGTACAAAGCTATGCTCCTGCCTCTTGTACCTTTTGTACTTCTACCAAGTGACTAGTAACATGCCAAGGGGGGAAAGACCAGGGTGGGTGGGTCTCACACCACCAGTGATAGGAGCAGGTCAAAGGATCTAAACCCCAGGAACAGGGATATGCTAGGGGGAAAAACATTACCCTGGTGGTGAGGTCCTTATTTTCCCTGTTGCTAGGCACCCACTCTGGTAATTTTCTGTATCTGGCCCATCCTCCTTCTTCTTCTCATGCTTGTCTAACTGCCCACTGTATTACCACATTTTCATCTTGTCTTGAACTTTCTGTGTTAAGAAAAAACATTACTATCCACAAATCCTGGAGTCATCCTAGACAGCCCTGATTCTTACTGCAACAGAATCAAATACTGCTTACTTATTTTTCATAAACAGCCCTTGTAGTTATCTTCTTGTTTTTATCATTTTATTGTGACCTTGAGAATTGCTTTGAGGAGGAAAAATCCTATAGTATGACTAGTGGCTCTGCTACAAATGTAGGAGATCTAGTTTTTGCAACCCTTCTCTAACTGTAAACCCTTTTATTTATTCTTAAGTGATGCCATTTTCATGTCTCCATAGGGGCTATTTCAAATTTTCACTAGCTCTTGAATGCTTTCTTCAATTTACATCTCTATTACCCAGGGAAAGATGTAGGCCTCAATCAGGTTATTTACCTGATAACAAATGCAAATATTTTAATTATATGGTGCAAGATATTACATGGTAAAAGATCTGAATGTAAAAGTATTTTCCCTCAAGAATTCAATGATTGAAAGTCAGTAGCTTCCTTGGAGAAAATACAGCATGCCTGCTAAATGTTGTTTGCTTAATTAAATTAAGCAATCAGAACTTATTATATTAGAATTCTCAAAAACAGTTTAATTGTGCATTAATGTTTGAACTTAATAAATTTTAAGATAAAGGTAAGGAATGCTTTAAAAAGAAATAATTTCTATTCCAGTATATTTTTTAAAGTCATTGAGAGTAAGAAATTCTTCTTGCTTCTGCTTTCATGCTAATCTCATTATGAACATAAGGCTTCATCAATGACTTTGAAAAGAAAGTCTTGAAACTTTTGCAGACTGCAAAACCATTTTGATTTCTAGCTACAAAAGGAAGTCATTTTCTTAGCCTGTGAGAAAAACTCATAATGGTGACCTTTTCAGATTAAAGTATGACTCTAACATGTCACCAATTGCCTCTGTGATTATAGCTTTAACATTGACATTGAAGATATTTTTGATACTCTACAGATGACATGTAAGGATGGCACTGTATCTCACTGTTTCTTAGTATAATGATTCTGACATTTGGCATGAGTGATAGGCATTATAATATAAAGGATGGAGACTTAAACTTAGAGGTTTATGCATTAAAATTTTTATACCAGTAGAACATTTTGTTTGCAGCTGGGTGGAGAATTGAGTGTGAGGATTTTAGAACAGGATATGACCCAGTTAAAATTAGAAATTCCATCTCTAAGAATAGCCTTCATACTGGTAAGGAATTTAAAATCTATACAAAGGAAAAACAGGTACATAAAACATCCTTTCACATCCAATTTTGAGTGGAAAGAAATATGCCAGCCACATCAGTATTATAGTTATAGAGATTTGATAATTATGTAAGGTTGCATTTAAAAATACAGTCTGACCTATGCACCACAATGTTCATAGCAGCACAATTTACAATAGCCAAGTGCTGGAAGCAACCTGGGTGCCCATCAGTAAATGAATGGATCAAAAATTGTGGTACATATACACAATGGAATTCTATGCAGCAGAGAGAAAGAAGGAGCTCCTACCCTTTGCAACAACATGGATGGAACTGGAAAGCATTATGCTGAGTGAAATAAGCCAGGGGTTGAAAGACAAATACCATATGATCTCACCTTTAACAGGAAGCTAAACAACATAACAGACAAGCAAGCAAAATAAAAACAAATACACTGAGATAGAGAACAGGGGGACAGCGACCAGAGGGGAGAGGGGAGGGAATTTAAGGGGAAAAATGGGAGGGATTTAGAGGAACAAGTATAAAGGACACAGGGACAATAACTAAAGGGGGTGGAAATGGGAGGCAGGTGGGGTGCATGGGGGAGGGGTGAGCTGGGATGGGAGAAATAGAAAACTGTACTTGAAAAATAACTAAATAAAAAAAAGAAAAAAATACAGTCTGCAAATTTGAGGCAAAGTAATCATGATGGTGAAATTTTCATTTGCCATTTTATGTCCATTGTAGGGCATTTTCCAATTTTGACATTTCATTTCAAAGTCTTTGTAAACAATTGTAAAGACAGTGTGATATTAAGTGAGATTATGCTAGGTGCTCCAGTAGGGGGCAGAGTTAGCACAATTTAAAACACATAAACTTCATAAACTTCCCAAAAGTTTACCCTTTCAGTTAAGGGACTCTAGTTCAAGGGGTGCACTTAGACAAACCCCCCCTGCATCTCTAACGCATCTTTCCAGTGAAGCCACTGTACTCTGGGGCTTCTCTTTGAGGAACTTTTTACTAGAAGTCCCTGAATGCCCACTCATAGGCCCAGCTCAATGGTTTATATATATTCAAAGAATTGTGCAACAATTCCTATAATCTAAATTTAGAACATTTCCCCATACCCATTAGCAATCATTTATTATTCTCCCTACCCTCAATCTCTGGCAAGCAACCCCTAACTAATTTCTAGGGATACAGATTTGCTTATTCTGGGATTGTATATATAGTTCATATAAATTGAATTATACAATATGTGGTCTATAATGACCGGCCTCATTCACTTAACATAATATTGTAGCATGTATTAGTACTTCATTCTTTTCTATGACTAATATTGCGTTATCCGGATATTGCAGTTCGTACATCCATTCATCGGTTGACAGACATATGTGTTGCTTCTACTTTTTCGGTGTTAAGAACAATGTGACCATGAACATTCATATACAAGTTTTTGTGTAGACATAAGCTTTGGTTTCTGGTGGCTATGTATCTAGAACTGAAATTGCTGGGCCCAACTGCTTTCCAAAGGGTCTATATAATTTTATTTTCCCATCAGCAATAAATAAAGGGTCCAATTTCTACAAATCCTTGCCAACACTTCCTGTTTTTTTTTAATTATAGCCACCTTCTTTTATAAAAAGAGGTATCACATTGTTAGGTTAAAAAGTTAGATTTTTAAAAATTAATAGATGATTTGTAAAACAGTCTAGGTTATAGAAAAATAGAACAGGAAGTACAAGAAGTTCCCAGAAACTCTTTCGCACTTACCCAGTTTCCTCTGTTATTCACCTCTTCCACGGGGGTGCTGCATTTGTTACAATGGCATATTGTTATTAACTAAGATCCATAAGTCGCATTGGGATTTCTGTGTTTTACAGGTCTGTTTGCCAAGTGTGTCACATATGTACTGTTACAGTACCACACAGAATAATTTCACTGCCTTAAAGCGCCCCCTCCCCGGTGCTCCATGTGTGCATCCTCCCCCACCAGCTCCCAGACCCTTGGCACCACTCATGATTTTGCCATCTCTTTCATTTTGCCTATTCCAGAGTGTTACATAGTTCAGGGATATTTCTTCTGTCATCTCAGATCTGCTGTTGATCCTGTTAGTGATTTTTCCCTTTTGGATATGGAATTTTCATTCCAGAAATTTTTGGAATTCTGACATTTCATTCCAAAATTCTCTGTTATTTGGTACTTACTTAATAATTTTATTGGCTTGTTAATATGTTATCTATTTGATAGGACATTTTCACAATATTTTTCTTTATTTCCTTTTGGTATGATTACCTTTAACTGTTTGAACATATTTGAAATAGAGTCTTATAAGTCATTCTTACTGTGTCCATCACCCGGCCTCCTCAAAAACAGTTTCCACTGTTTTTTTTTTTTTTCTGCCAATGAGTCATACTTTCTTAGTTCTTTCTCTGTCTCCTAAATTTTGTTGAAGAGTGGGCATTTTATATAATATATTATAGCAACTCTGTATATTGATTCCCTACCTCCACCCCCAGGGTGAATAGAATTAGCACAACCACCTGTAATCCATCAAGGATGAAGTAATTTTGAAGATGTGCTTCAGTTATATACTTTAGAGACACCTATCACATCTGCACAAGGAGTTGTTCTGAAGAGTGTTCATTATAGCAATATTTGCTGGAAGGAGAATAAAAAAGAAACAATTTAAATGTCTATCAGCTGGGGAATGGATAAATGAATTACACTACTTTTAGTTACTATTGTACAATATTATTTTTAAAGTGTTAATATTGGTTTTGGTGGGTACATAGAGTTTTGTTCTTTTACCATGACTTTATATGGTGTATATGTATGAAGTATTTGGAATTCATGAGTAAAAGGAGGAAAATGTTATTTACAATACATGTGTACTGTAAAATAATAAAATGGTGTAAAAACTTCAGGCTGACTTTAAATATAAAGACAGGTAAACATAAAAGGGTGAAGAAAGCTTATAGTACTGAAATGCTAATCATTGTAAATCTGAAATGGCTTTATTAATGTCAAAGTATTCTTTAGTTAAAAGAATATTAGCAGTAAAAAGAGGCATGTCTTTAATAAAAAGGTCAAATAAACAAGAAGACAAGCAAATCTAAATGTATGTTCATTTACTAACAAGAGAGGAGGAATAGAGGGAAAGGGTACAGGAAAGAAGAAGCATACTTGGTAAACATAAAATAGATGGGGAGAGATAAAAGATGGTATAGGAAACAGAGGTCAAAGAACTTAAATGTACAACCCATGGAAATGAACTAAGTGGGGGGAATGATGGAGAATTGGGGGTACAGGGCATAGCGGAGATGAAGGGGAAAAAGTGGGAAAACTATAATAGCACAATCAATAAAATATACTTTAAAAAGGAAAAAAAGAGTTCAAAGTACATGGAGAAACAATGACAGACTAGAAAAAATAAACTTAAATTTACAAGTATAGCTGGAGATTTCAAAATTCTTTTCTGCATACCTTGAACAAAAACACAGAAATAGGTAAGGGTATAGAATCATTTAAATTGTGAGCAAACACCTTTAACTAATTAATAATAATAGAACACGACCGTCAACACAACTATACAGTCTTTTCAACTGAAAATATGGTAGACACATAATAGATACTATCTCAGACCACAAACCAAGTCTTACTGAATCTATGAGAGTTGACTTAATGGGAAATGTATTCCTTGAAAAGATAAAAATTAATTATTAATCAATAACCAAAATATATCTGGAGCATTTACAGATGTTTAGAAATTAAGCAACATTTACAATGCAAACTTCTGAATAAATGATGGGGTCAAGGAGGAAATTACAAAAGATGTTGGAAAGTTTGGGAAACTGAGTTGTATTTACATGGAGATGCAGCATGATAAAATCTGAGGAATATAGCTCAAGCAATGCTTAGACAAAAGGTTACACTTTACAATACTTGTTTATTAGAAAAAGAGAATGGTTAAAATGAATGATTTAAACTACCAAATTCAGGAGCTAGATAAAAAACAATTAAACCCAAATTAGAGTGTAGGAAATAATAAAGATGAGAGTGAACATAAATGTAATAACAAAGTAACAAATAATAGATACAAATTATTGCAAAAGTGCATTTCTGAAAAAGCAAAATTAAACCCATAAACCTGTAGCTAGACTGATGGTGAAGGAGAGAAAGAAAACACTAAGCAGGAATAATGGTGGCAACATCATTTCACCATTACAGACCCCAGAGTGGAAGGAGGGTAGCTCATCAATAAAGGAGGGTCTGGATAAGGATAAAACCTACTCAATGTTAACAATTTCAGTCGCTTAAATCCAGTTTATTAAAATTTTAATAATATGCCATAGAACCTTCGGTAGAACAACCGGGTGTATCTATGGACATACCTAAAGAAATGAATTTCAGCCCCTACCATATCGAATGTGAAAAATTGACTCAAAATGGATCACAGCTCAATAAAAACCTAAAATTATAAAATTCTAGAAGGAAACAGAAGAAATTCATTGTGAACTGGATGGATAGCAACAAGGATTTCTTGAGACAACAAATTACAAGCTGAAAAAAATGATAAACTGAACATTAGTAAATTTTTTCTTCAAATACTGGTAGGATGTATTTACATTACCTAATAATACAAAAGCCTTATAAAAATATTTGAAAAGATTATAAAATAATAATTTAAAGATAACCAAACAAAATATCTTTAAACTTCCGGAAAACGCAAAAGAAAACACAGTGATATGTTACTGCATAACAACTTGAAATGCTAACATGAAAAATTTGACACTACCAAGCACTGGTGAAGATATGGAGCAAATGGAATTCTCCTACATTTTTGATGGAAATGCAAAAATGGCATAGTCACTTTAAAAATCACTAGTTTTTTGTCTTATAAATTTAAAATACATTTATCTTATAATCCCACTTCCAAGTATTTTACCTACAAAAATAAAAACAAATGACTGAACAATTATTTGTACATGTTCATATAAATTTGTTCACAAAAGCTACAAACTAGAAACAGTCCATATACCCATCAACAGGTGAATGGAAGAACTGATAGTGTTATATTTTCTCAATGTAACACAATCCATCATTAAAGAAAAGGACATACGACAGATACATGTAATAAATGGATGAATCTCAAAAACCATTATGCAGAATGAATGAAAGCAAGAGCAACAAAGTGTGTACTGTATGATTCTATTAGTGTTAAATTCAAGAAGAAGCAACAATAACCTACAGTCACAAAAGTAAGATCAATAAGATGGTATTTATGAATCTGTATGTTATTTGTCAAAATTTACCTCAATCTACATACTTACTTGATTATATTTTAATGTAAGTAAATTATACCTGAAGTGGATTTGGAAAGTAATACATACCATGGACAACATACACTCAAATAGAACAAAAGCAAAATTAATAAAAAGTAGGTCTTTCTACAGCCTTCAGGTAAACATTATAAACAGTTTAGTTGTATATGTATAAAATCATAAAGGCAAAATTGAGTTTTTAATATCAAAGTAACCTTTTATATAGAAAAACAACACTTACAGGTATTTGTTTTTATGCCAAATTTAAGAAAACTGTAAATCTTTAAAAATCTCATTTTTTTCACTTTATGAAAATAGAAGCTGATGATAATATTATATTAAGTTTGGTTTCCTCACTACCTCTAATCCTTAATCAATTTCAGTGTTTTGAATACAATAACAGGCCAAGACATAATTGTTAATTTCACATAGCATAACTGGGTCTCTTCAATCTTACTACCACCAGGATTGAAGAATATATTTTAGAACAGAAGTGTGTGAAGTGTAATAATAAGAGCTGGAGATAGATTTGTGTTGTAAATTTGTGTAGCAAATCAAGCCTTTTTAAAATGAAAGATAGAGACACATATTGAAGAAGACACAAGAAACATTGTACCTAGGACAATGATGCCTCAGTTCCCTTCAAAGTAGGCACTTTGGGACTTTACATAGTTCTCCCAATCACCATAAGCTGCCCCGTTGTGTTTTCCTGAACCTCATTTATGGTCTGAAATCTCTTCCCTTTCAACAGTGATTTTAGTTTGGGGAAAAGCCAGAAGTCTCAGGCCATCAAATTGGGGCTGTAGGAGGCTGAGTCACCTGAGTGGCAAATCAGGCTTTTAAAAACCACTTTGCTCTACCAGATTTTGTATAGCTTAGTCCCTAGAATTATAAGGGTTATTTCCCTTTAAAAATAATAACATACCATAATTTTTACTACAGATTTAAGGCATGCTGAAAAGTTCATTTATAATTGGAAAATTAAATATAAATTACATAATATTGATAAATAAGTAGCTCATCTTGCTATCCCCTAAAATAATTTTAGCAGTAAGCCTCCTTTTTATATTCACAATTATATTTATACTTAAGGAATAACTTAATGATGAACATATATTAGAGAATAAAATTAGTTGTCAAAGAAAAAAGCTTCAAAATAAATATGAGAGAAAAGCAAATGGGCAGTCTGAGCCACTTTACCTAAAGAATTTGTTTGATTGTGAAAGTACACTTTGCTATGGGCCTCAAAAATTTTCTTGTTATCCAGTGTATTCATGTTTTTAATAGCAAATCATTTTTCTTAGGATGGGAGTAAATTTGTAATTTAAAATAACATTTTTTTAGAACTGGCAGAGTAGATAAAATGTGATTAGACATCAGATAATCCTGATAAAATCTCAACATTTCCTCTGTGATTTTAGCAGACAAAACTGATAAAACCTCATGTAATTACATTTTTCTTCTGTCCTTTTCTAAAAAATATCGATCGAGTATGCTATTAGAATTATCCCAATTTTGCCCCCGTTCACCCCACTCCACGTGCTACTCCTGTTCTCTCCAGCAATCCCCCCCTTAGTTATTGTCCATGGGTTGTGCATATAAGTTTTTTTGGCTTCTCCATTTCCTGTACTATTCTTAACCTCTCCTGTCTATCTTGTACCTACTATTTATGCTCCTCAATCTTGACACCTTTCTCCCCATTCTCCACCTTCCCCTCCAATGGGTCTACATATCTACAATTCTGTTTTTGCTCTGGTTGTTTGTTTAGTTTGCTTTTTAGATTCAGTTGTTAATAGTTGTGAATTTCTTGTCATTTTAATGTTCATAGTTTTGATCTTTTTCTCCTTTTTATATAAGTCCCTTTAACATTTCATGTAATGATGGTGTGGTGATGATGAACTCCTTTAGTTTTACCTTTTCTGGGAAGCACTTTATCTGCCCTTCCACTCTAAATGATAGCTTTGCTGGGTAGAATAATCTTGGTTGTACATCTTTGCTTTTCATCACTTTAAGTACTTCTTGCCAGTCCCTTCTTGCCTGCAAAGTTTCTTTTGAGAAATCGGCTGATAGTCTTATAAAAACTCTTTTGTAGGTAACTCTCTCCTTTTCTTTTGCTGTTTTTAATATCCTCTCTTTATCTTTAACCGTTGGCATTTGAATTGTGGTTTGTCTTGGTATGGTCCTCTTTGGACCCAACTTCTTTGGGACTCTCTGTGCTTCATGGACTTGTATGTCTATTTCCTTCACCAAATTAGTAATGTTTTCTGTCATTATTCTTTCAAATCAGTTTTCAATTTCTTCCTCTTCTCCCTCTGTCATTCCTATGATTCAGGTGTTGGTACATTTGGTGATGCACCAGAGAGTCCTAATATTATCCTCATTTTTTAAAATTATTTTTCTTTCTTATTGTTCTGGTTAAATGCTCATTTGTTCCTTAGGTTCCAAATCATTTATTTGAATCTGGCTTCCTTCTCTTTACTGTTGGTTCCTTGTACATTTTTCTTTATTTCACTTGAGTAAACTTGATTTTTCCTTTATGTTGTTGCCACACAGTGAGTTCTTTGACCATCCTGATCATGAGTGTTTTGAACTCTGTATCTGATACATTGGTTATCTCCATTTCATTTAGTTCTTTTTTTGTGGTCTTGTTCTATTCTTTTATTTGGGCCATATTTCTTTGTCTCCTCAATTTAGCAGCCTCCTTGTGTTTGTTTCTGTGTATTAGGTAGAGCTGCTTTGACTTTCTGTTAGTACCATGGTCTGTTGTAGGAAAGACAGCTATAAATTTTGTGGGGTGGGCCTTAGGTAGTCACCTGGGTGGGGCAACCCACTTAACTGATTCGTGGCTCTGTTGGGGAGGGATGGAGGAGGGGACAATGTTGTTGCCTGGTTTCTAGAGGCTTGCCCAGCCCTCGCCCTGTTTTCAGTCACTTCACCCATTTCCCATATATGACTGTCACCCTTGCAGCTATTGCTCTGGTGGTGAACCCGAGTGGGTGGGTTTGTGTACATTTTAAGTCCACAAGGGCTCTTTAAGCCAAGTCTCCTGAAAATCCAGCAGTTTCTTTCATCACCCCACCCCCTCCTGATTTTTATAGCCAGAAATTATGGAGATTTGCTTTTCTGGTGCTAGAACCCTAGGCTGCTTCATCTGTCCTGGGGCTGGGATGACTTGCTTCCAAGGTAACCCTCCCAATGTTTATCCACCATACCTAAATGTGGGATCATCCGTTCTGCTGCTGCTGCTGCCTCTCCACGTCACGGCATTTCTCCACCCCTCTTCTCTCATCTCTGCAACCCTGCCCTTCCTACCTGTCCGGATGAATGTGGCTTCTTTAAATTCTTAATTGTCAGACTTCTGTACAGCTCACATTTCTGACAGTTCTGGGTGTTATTTCTTTTGAGATATAGTTGTAATTTTTTGTATGGCTGTGCAAGGAGTGAAACACGTCTACCTATGCCTCTATCTTGACCAGAAATTTCATAACTACTTTTTCTTTGGTGATTTTTATAGAGGTGTATTTCAGGATACAAATTCATGAAATAACATTAAGGGTCATAAAATGGATTATTAATACAGCCAGAAGTAGGAATTTCTAGTCTGTCAAAATTATTTAAGTTATATAATACTATAACTTGCTTCCAATATTGTACTGTCTCCTTTCATATTAATCTACAGTTGAATGTTGGAAACATCAAGGCATTAAATGGTATTATGTTATAAAAAAAGCGTGTTCACTTTATATGAAAAGTGTCTACATTAGGCAGTCACTGTTGGACATCATCAGTCATTATTTTGGAGATTATTACTGGCTGCACTTTAAAACAACTGATGAACTTACTGTGTTTTGAAGAGAAGCAGACACCAACTGTGCCCTATTGGTGTGGCCCAGTGGACTGGGCACTGACCTGTGAACTGAAAGGTTGCTGGTTTGATTCCCTGTCAGGGCACATGCCTGGGTTGTGGGCCAGGTCCCCAGTTGGGGGAGTGCGACAGGCAACCAATTGATGTTTCTCTCATACTCTTTCGATGTCTCTTCTCCTCTCCCTGAAAATATATACATGAAATATTTTTTTAAAAAAAGGAGCAAGAATGGCCTACACAACTAGAATGGGACCTATAACAGGATACTTGGAAACTGAAGGAAAAGTAGCTTGTAGAGCATATTGAAGAATTAATTATAGAGTAGAATACTAGAATAGAATTCAGCCTTCCAACAGAATCAAGACACGGCCCATAAATCACAACATGAAGCTCAGTGGGTGTAACATCCAATGTTCTGTATTACCTATGCATCCAAGCATGTTATCTTTTTGCATCAAAGGATTGAGACATAAAATGGAAATTTGCATTTTTATTTAAAATGTTTTATCAGTAGCATCAGAATGATTGAACTATTTTACAGAATAAAATTAAATTAAAGATAATTTTTATGTTCAATTTGAATAAAATGTGCTTTCAATCTAATCTGCCATAGATTCTACATTCATTTCTAATTAATGATAAAGTTCAAAGTCTTATAGTACTCTGTCATACACAGTGTATTAGCATATGAGGAAATTACTTAAATTTTATAGTTTATATCAGCACACTCAAGTATAATTATAATATTCTTGTATTTCAATATTTTATTATTTTACTGCATATAAGCATTCCCTTCTGATTATAGCAGAAAGAATTACTTAACTGAATATTTTAAAACATTGAGCTGGACAAGTACTGAATGAACTTAACATCTAAAAGAATCCACTTTAACATTAGGGTAAACCAATAAAAATAGTGATGACTGAACAAATACCTTCTCAAAATGATTGCTTTTCTCATTTCATGTTAGAATCCAGAAGAAATACATTAATTTTGTGACCAGTTTTTGTTTAAGAAATAGTAGCACAAAGATAACTAGACTTGTTATTTTCAACAATGACTGTTTTGTCATTGAAAATGATCAGAAATGGACTTTTAACTTTCCTAGGAATGAGCCCCACATAGTCGAAAACATGAATTAATGATCCTCATGCAGTTTGTCCGGAGGTCTCTGTATGTTCTGCTGGCCCTTTCCTGGTATGCTGTGTAATGATCTCCTGGTATCTATCATTTGTACCTTGAAGAAATAAGATTATTTATGCCAGCCTTGCAAATAAGTACATAACAATTTATCAGCACAAAATTGTTTTGTCAACTTGTCTTATCCTATAGTTTTGCCAGTTAATGAACAATAACTCATTCCATCCAATAGCCTGAGATAAATCACCACCTGTTCTCAACAAATGTCTGCAGCAGTATTGTCAAAGTTGATGGCAGCACAGTCTAAGCAAGTTAGAATAATATTAGTGTTTATTTGTTGATTTTTGAAAAATGTTATAGACATTATGCCTATAAAGTTGTGTCATTTTGTCCCACATAATATCAAATAACCCATCCCTGTGATTATATCTAGCATATTGATCTCATACATTTTTCCTTTCCTTCTTCCCAAAACTCCATAAAAACTGGTAGAAGAAAAAATAATATCACCCTGGAAATTTCAAAGAATGAAAAAACTTATAGAGGATTAGTTAGCAAAAAACTGAAAAGCTAAAAATTAAGATAACTTTGTGGAATGGGGTTGGGGCTGGGGAGGCAAGAAAAATCATGCTCATTCTGGCAAGTTATATCCAGAAAGTCTCTGAGGTTCACTCTTGAAAGCAGGTTACAAAGGTCACAAGAAGAGGGTAGCTTGCACGCTGTTAGACTCCTAAAGAACTTTGGCCCATAGGAAGTGAGAACTTTGATGAAGGTATCAAGGCTTAATTTAAGTCATATTGCTATTCTACCTAGGAGGGAGAAGGAGCAAGTGTGTTCCTCCAAGACCTTTTGCTCAAACCTATCTGTTAGTGATGAAGTAGGGTGTGGGTACACTAAAGATCCTGGCTTCTTCAGAAAAACAATAGAACACGTCTGCCTTTGGCTATTTCTCACTTCTTGAAGATGTCTATCTTAAGATGTGCAATCAAATTATACAGTTGACTCTTGAACAACATCGATTGGAAATGCACAAGTGCACTTACACATAGATTTTTTTCCAATAAATATAGTTAGAATAAGCCCTTAATAACCATGGGTTTCCAATCTGTGGACTTAACAAGTCATGAATTGAAGACAGTATTTTCCGTCTATAGTTGGGAATCTATGCATGTGGAGGGCTGACAAGTTATGCACAAATTTTCTTCTGTGTGGGCTCAGTGCCCTTAACCCCCATGTCATTCAAGGATCAATTGTATAATGAAATGCTAATACTAGGTATGAATGTAAACAATATTGACCTTTCTGTCCATTTATGTGGGTAATAATTATAAATAACAGTTTAAGCATAAGATACTACTTTTATCCTCCACCTTAGTTGATTATGATACTCATTAGTTTGTGTATGTTAATACCATGTGATTTGCACCTATGCTTTAAAAATTAAAGAACTTTGTTTCATGACATAATCCTTGTGCTTTTCAGAGCAATTTTCAAACTGCATCCAGTCCTAGAGTTTTACAGAGACAGCTAAATGCTTTCTTAGGGGCTAGTATGCTTATGTGTAAATGTCTATATGCATGTGATTGTCTATATTTGTTAGTATGTACATGTGGATACATGTGTGTATGAATGTATGAATATGTATGTGAGTGTGTGTGGGAGTATGAAGCATCATGTATGTGTATGTAGGAGATGATTCAAAGGAGTATAGCTTTAGGAGGCTCTCATTCTGAACCCAAAGGAAGTATAATTACACTGGCTTTGTTTTTAAAACATCTTTAAGTCTGTATTTAGGAAAACAATGTTTAAAATGTAAAAGAAGCTTAGCAAACAACAAACAATCATTTAAAGCTACTTTTCTAAAATAATTAGGGACATATGCACTTCAAATCCACATACTATAACCTCTCAGTTTAATTTTACTTAATATAGTCACCCTTCTGTCCTACTAAATATTTTTTAAGCAAGATAGCATTCTACAAATTACCATGTTTTCATAAAGATTTTCTTATTTTCTGTTTTCCCTGGATCATCTTCTAAAGGAATTATAATAAGCAGAAAAATTGGCAAAATCCAATGATCAGAAAGAAAAAGAAAATGGAACAAGGCTAGATGATCCATAAATTGCACAATAAGCTTTAGAATAATTGAATTGATTCTAGGTCATAAATGGTTTGGCCTAAAGTATTCTTCCCTGTCTATAACCTGCATATTTGTGTATACTTTCAGAGAAATCAAGGCCAAATTGCTTGGCAGAAATATCGTTACTCAGTATATTTTGTCATTTTACAAGTGGCTTTAAAGCCTTTGCTGAATTCATAGAATTTTAAATTAATTTATGCATTTCCTGGAGATCCCTGGAGAATAGTGAACACCAGCAGAAATACTACTGTGCATACAAAAATATTGAGGAATATAGAAAACATAGTTGAAATTTAATTTTTCAGACATATGGCAATATGGAAAAAATTAAACTCCCTTGATTTTTCCTTTCAAAAATTAAAATTTAAAATGAAAATTTGACACTTCCATAAGTCCTATGCACACTGCATTAATTTTCAATTTTAAACTGTCTACTTTCCACACTCGAAGTTCTTAAACTGGGTATTAGCAATATATCCAAGCCTCCTCCTTCCCCCAATGACTCTTCTTCCCTTCAAAGTGCAGGCTCCTGCTTTCTCTGCCGGAGAATTTAACCCTGGGTCTGTTTTACTGTGAGTCATGGATGGGCAACACGTTGTGTGGCATTTAATGAGATGCAAATTCTAGGCATGCATTTAGCTGGGATTTGGATGTGCCACATACGCATAGAGCTCAAACTTGTATAAACCCATGCAAATGTGTGTACCTGGTCTCTCTAATGGCACTGGAGTTACTCAGAGCCCAACCCTCAGGATGCCCTCTTTATACCTTTTCGTAGATGATTGAATCCATTTTCTACAGATTTTAAAACGTTCTATAACTTCAAAATCCCCTAAGTATTGTCGCCAGGCCAACCAACTCTTCTAAATCCCACATCTACATCGTCACTTGATTTGGGATGTTTTCACATAAATATCACATTGGCATCTCAGATTATTTATGTCGCCAAACTCAACTCTTCTTTTCTTTTTCCAATAACTGATTTTTTTGGTGTTACTCTTAATAGAATATGATAGCGATTTTCAACCATTTTATCTCATGACATACATAAATTGATTCTGTGGCACAACAAAAGTATACTTTTGCCAATATGTCAAAATAGGTATACTTTTGATTAATTTACATAATAATAATACTAATGTAATTACTTGCCCTTTTTGCTCCAAAGTGACTTTTTAAACAATCAAGTGCCCACCCTTGTATGTAAGGATTTCTGGTACCAAGAATTAACCAATTAAACTAAACCTTATTATGCAACATGACCAATAATACACAACTCTATCTTATGACCTATATATTTATGGTTCAAGACAGGGCATTCACACTAGACAGCTATTGTTATGTTGACTGTTGTTATTTTTTTTATTTGACAATTTAAGGGGAAAGAGGTCAGTGCCTCTGACCACATAGTCAGGTATTGCATGTTTTAAAAATTCTTGTGGCACACAAAACCATGATATGGCTTAAACAACAAACTTGTTTTCCTCTCATAGTATGGGGGCTAGAAGTCCAAGATCAAGGTACCAGTGGATTGGTGTCTGCTGAGTGTCCTCTTCCTGTTTTGCAGATGGTGATCTTCTGTATCCTTATATTGTGGAAATAGAAAGTATAAGCAAGCTCTCTTGCGTCACTTCTTTTTTCCCTCATGTATATTTTATTATACATACAATTTAGCAACATGCTTTCCTTAAACAAACATTCTAATATTTTTAAATTATTTTAAAACTGTTTAAAACGGCTAAAGAACATTCCATTAATTAATATGTCATCATGTCTCTTCTGATAAGGGCACCCTGAGGGCTTCACCCTAATGATCAAATTGACTCCCAGAGGCCCCACTTCCAAATACTATCAGTTGGGGGGTATAATTTCAACATGAATTTAGAGGAAGACACAAACATGTCGTCCATTCATCAACTAACATTCTGTCATTTTGAAGTTTCTCCTGAGCCTTCTCATGCCACCTTTGTCTAAGTCAATATCATCTCTTTGTTGGATGAAGTGCAATGATAAATCTGACCATAGAGATGCCCTGATAAAATTTCTTAATGTTTCTTATTGTTCCTAAAATAAAACTAAGAATTGTTAATAAGACATATGAAAGCTTGCAAAATTGACCTTAAGTTCTACTTCCAGTCACTGTCTTCCCTACCATACTCCTGCCATACAAAATTATATTTTTCTCTGCTTCTCCAACATATATGTTTATTATTTTCCACAAATTTTGTCTGTGCTTTTCTACAAATTTCCTGCTTTCTTCTCTATGTCTAAACACATCTTATTTTGCCAGATTTAGTCTTACTTATCAAGCAAGTACCGATTCTTTAGGAAGGTCCCATCTTTAATGCCACTTACTAACACTCAAAACAGATAATATCCTCATGTTATTTTGTAAAACACTATACTTTTCTTCACATTAATGATTTTATTATACACATTTTTGTTTTTCTAATAGATTTACCTTTTAAAAGAAAAATTATGCTTTGAAACCTTTTAGAAAGGTATGATATTGGAGGTGAATATTTTGTCTCATTAAGTCCGAGAAGCCAGTTCCTTCAAGATTGGAACAGATTATTATTTCTTCTGGCTTGCTAATATGAAGTAATTGTCTTGTAACTGGGTGCAATAAAAATGAGAAATCTGTATTTTTATACCTTAAAATTGCACTCTATGTTCACATATCCTATCTCAGCTTCCATCTAGACTTTCTATTTCCTGCATGCAAAAAATATGTAATTGCATAAACTATTTAAATCCATGCATATGATTCCTCTATAAACATTATGAAATTACTTTTTATTGTATTTCCATCCTTCTCTCCCCCATTAGATGGTAACTCAATAAAGGTAGGTGCTATGTGGTCACTTTCAAAACTGTTCCTAGTGACCAGGACAGTGGTTGGGAAATATTACTCACTTAACAGTACTTATTAGAATAGTGAATAAAAATATTTTCTGTGTGACTGACTTTCTGTCCTGGCTCTCAGAATCTGTTATAGTATAAATAGGGTATTTACTGTGTGAGGGTAATTTTTAGGGGGTTTTATGTACCTTCAGGGATCCATTGAAGACAGACAAGACTATGGGATCCTCAAGGCTAATTTACGGAGAACAAAATTTAAACATGATTCGGATTAAGGACATCTTGATTCCTCTCAAGATATTTTTAGTATTGGTTATTGCTGTTGAATGACTATTTATATGGTAGATTAGCCATGAACAAGTTGAGAGAAGGGATGAGTTTTCTCCTTACGGAAACATTTGGCAATGTCTGGAGACACTTTTGATTGTACATTGGGGGGTTGTTAATGGATTTAGTGGGGAGAGATCAGTTGCCACTGCATGATTACCATGAAAACTGACAAAAAGAAATCAACCCAAACTGTTGTGACTTGCTAAAGGGCAACCATGGGCTGTTGTGATGGTCTAGAACCTCTGGTAGATATAGAGACAGGGGGAGTATATATCATATTCACAGGCCAGTTGCCTTGCTCCTACATTGAATACTCATGAATAAACAATATTGCAGGAACTATTCTGAAGATAATTACCACTGTCAGTGCAGGAGGAGATGGTTGTTGTTATAAAAAAGCACAAAGACCTACCCACTTCTCGGGCTCCTCTTTCAAAAGCCTTAGTCTCTATTGGGTGAATAGTAAACACTCTCACCTCCAATGTGCCACTGAGACTCCTGTTGCTACAGAAAGAATAGAAAATATAAAAAAACACTGTGTCTAGAGCAGGAGCTGGAAACATGAGCCCAGATTTCAAATCTAATACAGTTGAAATTCTTCTTCTGTGGGCAGGGCAAGAAAACCTTCTACACAAGAACCACCACAGATGAAAGGTAGAATTTGGCTGACAAGAAAGAAGGACAGGAGTATTCAGAAATCCCCAACACTGAGACATTTGCACATGTGTGCTGAGACCGAAGTTGGACCTGGAAACACAGAAGACTGTCGCCACAGCAAGCTTAACAGCCACTGAAAAATGAACAACATCACTAAGAAAAGCAAGCCCCCTCCTGAAGCACTACTGGTAGGAACAGCTGAAAACTAAAGATAGAATTTCAACCCTAACCTCAAACTTCCTCCATCCGGCCTCCATTCTATGTACAGGTATCTTCAGTACTCTACAGATGTCTGAATCATTATTCATCTTATTTGATTTATTATCTCTAAAGAAAAGTCATTGATTCTTATTTTTTTCCCACTGTCTGGAATATGTATTTTTCTCTGGCTTATTTAACAATTTTTCATTTTTCTTTTCAACAGTTCGAATATGATGTCTTTATGGATGTTTAGGAGTGTGAATGTGTTTGTATATTTATCTTGTTTAGGTTTATCTGTTTTCTGGATTTCTGGTCTTTTATTATTTTTTTATTTTCTTGAAACTCCAAGCATCAAATAGTTCCAATCTATTATTTTCCTCTCCTGGAAATTTGATACATTGACCATGTGGTATGTAGTTCTACAGTTCTATTATTGTCCCAGAGTTCATAGGATCTCCTTTATGTTTTCTTTTTTAACTGTTTTTTTTTGTTTTGTGTTTCACTTTGAATAATATCTACTGATTTATTTTCAAACTTATTATTTTCTTTCTTATAGCAAGTATTACTAATAAATGTGTCAAAATGTTAATGATCTTTTTGATATTGTATTTTTATCATTTCCTTCTGATTGTTATAATTTCTATCTTCTGAAATTTCCCACCAGTTTATGTACATAGTTTACTTTTTCCACTATATTTATTAACATGTTAATAATTGACATTATTAAATTATAATCTGATGGTTTCTACATTTTATATTCTCTGACTATGGTTCTGTTATTTTGTTTTGTTGCCTTTTCTGTTTTTCTTATAAATTTTGATCGAATGCAAGCCATCTTGTGTAGACAGGAGAGAAAAAGCTAAATAGAATGTATGCCTGCCAATGGGCGTATCACTTCTCAGGCTGTCAGTGTGGGGGCCTGATCTGAACTAGTTCCAGGGTAAGTTGGATTTGGATTTTGTTGCTTTGTCAGCTTCAATATTTCCTAAAAATTAAAAAGGATAACATGTACACTATTTCTATAAGATACATATGGAGAAACTATTTTATTAAAACAATACAATTTTATTAATGAAGAAACAAGATGAAAAGGATAAAAAAGTGCTCAAGTTTACACAACATGTTACAAAGTATCTTAAAAAGCCAGGTATAAAACCATTGCTCTTTGGTTCGCAGGCCTGAGCTCAATCCGCTGAGCTACACCAGCCAGGAAAACCATTGCTCTTAATGGCTGTGCGTACAGCCTCTGGAGTTTTAGAACTCATGAACATTTATGATAAGATGAGATCTCCTTCTAGGTAAGAAATTATAGGAGAGCTTCTGGTTTGTCTAAATAAGTTTAAGTCACATGTTTCAAACTTGTTACTTATAAGCACATTGGAAAAATTTGTAGTGGCATTTATTGAATGAGTTTTGGTCATTTTTTTCTTTTATTTTTATTATTTTTTTGTGGTTGTTCAATTACAGTTGTCTTCATTTTCCCCCACCACTTGCCCCCATCCCACCCACCCCCCTCCCACCCTCAATCCTACCCCACTTTGGTTTTGTCCATGCATCCTTTATACACGCTCCTTGTTGATCCTTCCCCCTTCTTCCCCCATTAGCCCCTTGCCCCCCCTCTGGTTACTGTCAGTTTGTTCTTTATTTCAATGTCTCCGGTTCTATTTTACTTTTGGTCATCTTTAATTCCTCACACAGAATAGGAAATTGCTTAAAGTCTATAAATATAAAATACTCTAGTGTTCTAAAAGGAAGTAAATGGATGTAACAAACTATAGACTGTGAAACTGACATCAGCAACAATACTAATGAGTTTTGAATTAGTTATTTTTCCCCAAGAGAAAGGCTGTACCAATAAAAAATCATAATTACATTTGTTTTATAGCTTCAGGATAGACCTGCACCCAAAATTTGTTTGGTATTGAGGCTAATTACCACACACAGACACCCCAAAAGATTATGAAAAGGTTTACTACATAATAAGGCTTTCTGGGGTAAATGGGCTAACTCTTCAAACAGGTCCAAAAATGGCTTGAGAGAGAAGAACATGTTATTGGCTTGGGGTTCTTACAGTGGTTAGGAGGTGGGGCTGCGGTGAGGGGTCTCACAGGTGGCTTGAGATTCTTGTCAGTGCTAAAGGAAACAGCACCCGGGCTTTCTTATATGCTTGTTCAGATGTAGGGCCTTGGGAAACAGGAGCAAGTTGAAGCTTTAGAGCTGTCATCCGTCGAAAATCAGAAATAGAGCCACATCCTTATTTTAACAGAAGAAACTACTAACAGATAAATGATAAAATCATTTTACATTTGCCTTTTTTAGAATATCTGTTTTTGTTTCTGTTCTCTTTTGCTCCAGTGGGTATTCTTGGGGTCTTTGTCAACCCAAGATATGTGTTAATTTCCTAAGTTTGAATGTTCTGGGATGTGCAGGTAAAGTGAGTTCAAAACTATAGACACAAAGGGCCTAATCTTTGGTTACAGATGATCAAAGAAGATGTTTTAAGTTTTCTATCCAGATCCTAGCAAGTTTCTCTTATCATCTTTTCACTAGAAGACAAAAGTGCACCCCCTATTAAGTATGTAGTCTTTTCTAGAATCCTGAGTTTAAATGATGACCTTAATTTCTTTACTATCCTCCAAAATCTGAGGCTCTGGGTTCTTAAAATGGGCAGGCATCATCAAGAAATCAGTATTGCAGGGCCTATTTACTTTTTTATTCTCCTGTGTGTCTTTCATTTTTGACCTCTAGCCTTTTAGAGAATGTGTGTTTATTATTAGGAAACATTTTCTAGGTTTGAATAAGTTTTCAGGACATTTATTTCACAAGAGCAGAAATGGAGATTAATGGTTTTGTATTCTATCCTATTCCCCATTTAGACAGGTAGGGCTAATTTTTAACATAGCACTTATTTTAAACATAACACTATGTTAAACATAGCTAATTTTAACATAGCACTATTAGAAGGAAAGATGTCAAAGGAATCATAAAAAATAAAACATTTGAATACCACAATTCAAAATACTAATTAATCGTGCATATCCATGTGAATATTTGAAATATTTACTTTCCTTTATTATTTACCTAATTTGTAAGTTGATCTTTGGTTTTTCATTTATGAGGAATGGTAAGATGCATTGTACAAAAAAAAGGTAAATGCTAATATATTGTGAGTCATAGAACTACTTTAGATGCTTCCAAATGTAGGGTGTATGTAGTCAGATGAGGAAAATGAGTAACTTTTTATGTCTTATCAGATGGCCAAAAGACATACAAAAAGATGCTCAATGTCACTAGCTATCAGAGAAATGCAAATTAAAATCACAATGAAATATCATTTTACACCTGTCAGAGTGGTTATCATCATAAATCAAAAGACAACAAAGGATGTGGAGAAAGGGGAATGTTTTCCCAACTGTCAGTGGAAATGCAGACTGGTGTAGCCACTGTGGAACGCAGTACAGAGATACCTCAAAAAATAAAATTAGATCTGCCTTTCAACCCAGTTATCCACTTCTGGGAATATATCCAAATGACCCCAAAACATAATTTGAAAGAATATAAGTGCCCCTTTGTTTATTGCAGCATTATTTACAATTGCCAAAATATGGAAGCAGCCCAAGTGTCCATCAGTAGATGAGTGGATAAAACAACTATGGGACATTTACACAATGGAATACTACGTGGTCATTAAAAGAAGGAAATTTCACCCTTTGCGACAATATGGAAGGACCTGGAGAACATTATGCTAAGTGAAATAAGCCAGTCAGAGAAAGACAAATGCCATATGATTGCACTCATATGTAGAATCTAATGGACAAACTGAACTAACAAGGAAACTAGAGACAGACTCACAGATGGAGAGCAGGATGAGAGCTGGGTGGGGGTGGGGTAGGGGTGAAGGGAACAGGCAAAAAGGAGAAAGGACTCATGCACATGGACAACAGTGTGGTGATTGCTGGGGATATAACAAAACTAAATGATAATGGAAATGTACAATAAAGATTAAATTTAAAAAGTATTTGGGAGCACCCACATGCATGAAAAAATGTTTTGCATCCTAGGTTTATGGTGGTGAAAAAGAAAGTCATTCAGTTTATAGGTTAATAGCATAAATAAAATTCTGATATACAATTGGAATTTTGTTTATAGAAATTAATATTGTGTATGCTTATTTTCAGTCTGAGAAAACTTCCTAAATTATTCTTTTTACAAAAGCAAATATAATTAGAATGAGAACTATTAGTTTTTATATAGTAACTATATGAAAAATTACAATTATTTATTTTTTAATTATTTTTAAATGTTTTATTTATTTATCTTTAGAGAAGAAAGGCAGGAGAGAGGGAGAGAAATATCAATGTGTGGTTGCCTCTTGTGCATTCCCTGCTGGAAACTGGCCTGCAACCCAGGCATGTGCCCTGACTGGGAATTGAACTGTGATTCTCTGGTTCACAGGCCCACACTCAATCCACTGAGCTATACCAGTCAAAGGAAAAATTACAATTATTAAATAAATGATAAAGAAAATGTTTTAAAATAAAGTTATTAAGACCTTCCATTATCAACATCTAACAAACATTGTAATGATTGGTAAAATTTTAATTATCAGTTGTTAAAAATGTTTTTATTTAAATTTTATTAACTGGAAACTCATAGAATACATCACAGAACACACTATTCTTTGCACTTCTACATGAGGCTCATTTAAAATATCTGTCTTGCTCTGGCTAGTGTGGCTCAGTGGATTGAGCGCCGGCCTATGAATCAAAGGTTCACAAGTTTGATTCCCGGTCAGAGTACATGCCTGGGTTGCAGGCCAGGTTAGGTCCCCAGTAGGTGATGCATGAGAGGCAACCATACACTGATGTTTCTCTCCCTCTCTTTCTCCCTCCCTTACCCTCTGTCTACAATAAATACATAAAATATTTAAATAAATAAATAAATGAATAAAACGTTCTGTCTTAACCTTTTTAATACATGAACATTTGATCATATTAAAAATAATCTGATACCACCAATATTGCATATATAAAACTATCCTGGAATTCATACAGCAGGGGTCTAAAAATACTCAACTAAATGATACCCTCCAAAGTGCTTAACATGCATTTTCTTGCTTTTCCCCAGAAGATATTGATGTGTAAAGTTTTAACTTACATTATATCTTTGAGGATACACAAAGAAACAGACAAAAATTAATATGGCTGATTCAACTATCAATTACACCTTACTACTTTTTAACTATAGGATCAACTCTAACCAGTTGGATAGATTTAATTAAATAATTTCATTCTATTACAGCCACCCCATAAATATTTTAATTGTTTCCAATGACATAAATTTAAGAATGATTATAGGGAATATCTTTTGAGCAATTTTAAGATGCAGTAAAATTATTTGAAAACTTATAGGGTCAGTTTCATAACTGCAGCATCACAACCATACTAATTTCAACACTTTCAGATATGTAAATTAACTTCAGATTTTGTTGTAAATAATAATTTTATACCTACTTATATTTATCCTTTGCTATTTCAGAGTAGAACTGAAGCTTTTCTGGGTATATCGCTGATGATGCTTAATTAAGGATCATATACAGTTTTATCCCTTCCCTAGATGCCTGATATGTTTGTTTTTAAGTAAATAAATTAGATTTTAGTTTCATTCACTTTTTATGCATTCCTTTTTAAATGAGTTACTATGAGTTACTGTTCTACATTTACACTTCCTGAGAGCTACAGCTCTATTATATTTAATTCTCATGAGAATTCTACAAAAAATTGTTTAATTCACAATGGAGGGTATGGAAAGATGGAAGGTGAATAAAGTAGTCAAACTTATTTAAAATCTTTTTATATTATATATTTAAATCTCATTATAGGCAGTTAAATTATCCTCAAGCAGAATATTTGTTTGCAACTTATTTAACAATAAAATATATCTTCATTCTTTACCAACTTTGCATTGAAAATTTGGAATAATTTCAGCAGAGTAGATATAATGAACACACACCAAAGTAGAATTTACCTAATAACAATGTGCAGTGTCAGCTGAGGTCTCTAAACTTGAGGGATTACTTCCCATTGTCCTCAGAGTAATGCAAACCACAGACTTCCTATGCAGTCCATAATTGAAATTGATTTACATATATTTCTTTTAATTTTATCAATTTGTTTTAGACACCTCTATTTGCTAGCTTGCTGGCTTGATGAAACAGAAAAGACATTGTTGATATGCAGTAACAAACAAAAAAAAATTGACTGGTTTCAATTTGTTAAAGCTACCAACTTGATTATTTAAATGAGCTTTCCTTGTCTTTTTCTATTTTCAAGATTGCAAAATCTTGTCTTTGTATGGGACCTTGAGAAGAAATCAGCCACGTAAGTCAGATGAATTTGTGGCTCTGAGTCAGGGCTGATCTTTTCTATTCCAGCTGTTAACTACTGAAATGATTTCGTATTGCATGGTGCAAAGCTCCAGTCTCTGAGGGTCACTTGTGCAGTATGCTCACTTTGACCCCTTCCTAGAGACTCTGACTACCTTGTCACAATCCAGGGAGACCTTCTGGCATACCAAAAGTTGTCCAGGTCCCCACTCTAGCATCTGTTTTGATTAACTGTTAAATACGTTGAGTATTATCCCTATTTGAGACACAATCCTTTTAGAAGACAAACCCTACACCAGTGTTGGTGATATCACCTATCATCTGTGTAGCATGCATTACAAATGTGACAATGAGGGAAAACCAAAAGTTGGGTAAATAAACCCCAAAATGCATTATTTACCGATTCAGATGCTTTTTATATATTGAAATATATGAGATAAAGTATAAACAGTGCTGAACAAAGTGTCTGGGTCAGGGCCAACAAAATGCAGATTTTCCCTTCAGTAGTTCCTAGTACAGTATTGGGTTCATAGAGCAGTTGAGGGGATGTGAAATTCCTGGAGAGTTCAGTAGCCTAGTCCATCACTGAAGCCTACATGGTGTGAAAATGGCGACACCCACCACCTAGACACAAGGGATTCTTTCACCTCCATACCTGAGCAATCCACCCTAGCAGTTGTCATTCCAACTTCCCTAAAATCTAGATTATGAACTAATGATCATTGTATGGAATTCTTTAATGATCTCTATCAGACATACAAAGGTGGAGCCTACCAGCTGAGAGATGGCATTTCAAACATTTAGAGTGAAGTGGAAGAAGCACAGTAGTAGGATTCTCATCCCTCCAAGTACTACTCTCGGGTCCCCCCAAATAACTTCCTTGATAAAATGGAAATGCTAATACTACTTCAAAGAATTGTTTATGAAGATTGAATATGAAAATATATGTAAAACATCCAGCTTAGTGCCTGGTGCATCTTAACTGAAAAACAGTATTATTGTTATTATGTATGCTATTAATGATTATAAGTAATGTTACCTTGCCATTAGAAAATTTTAATAGTTTCTCCTTGGAGCATGGCTTTAAAAATGCCAAGAGTAGGAAGGTATCAAGAAAAAAGATGGAGAGAGGGAACTGTTTAAGAGTAAAGGGACTATGTATGTATGTATGTATGTATGTATGTATGTATTAAGATGAAGACAATGGTATTTATAGAAATTACCTGTCAAAACAGCTTTCCATCTTTCCCACCAGCACTTACATAAGTGACATTTTAGTCAATAATCTCTCCACTTCCCTTGTTTGCCACTCTCTCCTTCCTTCTGGTGCTTCTTCCCACCATCATCAAGAGATACACAAATTATTATTTAGGATGTCTATTTTTCTTAGAAATGTTTGCAAGAAACACACGTAAGCCATAAAAACATGCCTATTGTGCACCAAATATTGGTTCAGCTGCACAATTTTCATCTTTACTTTTCAGCCTGTATCTTAAAAACTTTAGATTCTGGGGGGAAATGTCCCTGAAAATCTGAAGTAACCCATTGCATGAATAGCCAAATTCCCTATGGCCTCACAGTGCACTTGGGTTTTCACCAGGCCAAAACTGTCTAATAGTGCAGTTACAACCATTCATTTCTGGTCTGAAGTATCTCACAGCATAAATAAAATTATTTTGCATACTATTAAATTTTTTGCAGGAATACTTTTTTACTTATTTTCATCCTGAGTTAACCTTCCCAAATAAATACATGCTTTACAATGCTGTCTATGTTTGTGTTTTATGTTCACTTGAGAGGAAAACATATTCAATTTTTGTTGTGTTGTATTTAAAATATTTTATTTTTTATTAGACTTATTTTTTAAGAATTTGAACAGAAATGTTTGCTCAATTTCACTGATCATTTTAGTGTATTAAATAATATACTGTTTTAGTAGAATCTAATGAGGCATCAAATTTGTTAGATTGAATTAACTGTCCTATACTTTAGAGATAAAACCAATTGAAATTCATTATTAGATGACCTAGTTTGTGAGTTTCTATTTATGTTTTTCATCCGTGTTCTTAACTATGATTTGTCTTCTATGATCTCCCTTTTGTGTTGCAATATTTAAGTATAAAGGATATGCTACCATTACAAAACATACCGAGTTGATTACATCTTTCATGCTTCAGAATAGTTTATTTGGTATGAGAATGAGCAATTTTATGAAAGCTGCAAATAACTATCTATGAAATCTTTTAGTTTTAGAAATTTTGTTATAATTCTTTACTAATTTAAAAATATTCACCAAGATTGTTGTTCTATTCAGGATTGTATTATGTAATGAATAAATTGTTTCCATTTGTATACAACAATTTTCTACCTCAACTATATTAGCAGATTTGTTATATTACTTTTTAAAAGATTTTATTTATTTTTTTTAGAGAGAGGGGAAGGGAGGAAGAAAGAGAGGGTGAGAAACATTGATGTGTGAGAGAAACATCAATCAGTTGTCTCACTTATTTGCCTTGACTAGGGACTGAGCCTGAAACCCAAACTGGTGCCCTGACTGGTAATCGAACCAGCCAACTTTTCCTTTGCAGTGTGATGCCCAACCAGCTGATCCACACTCTCCAGGGCAATTGTGTTATTTATTGTAGCTATAGTCTTTGTATTTTTAACCTACTCAGAACTTTAAAAAATACAGTTATGAGGGTAGACCTCCCTAAAAATAGTATTACCTTCTGGAGAGCAGGCCCTTTGTAGTTCAGGCTTCTCCTATCTAGGTGGGTGTTCTAGGAACCCATCTGTATCATTGTGCCTGCTGGCATTGCTATGAGAGGTTGTGTTCACTTTCAGTGATTTTTTTTTTCTGAAGACTCCTTCAATATGTTTGCCCATTTCATGATGGGTGATTTACAAGGGCACCTGCCCACACCATGCTGAGTATTCAGCAGTTTTGACCAAAATCAGCACAACCCCCTTGCCTCACTGTCACTTTTCACCTGATCTCGCCCTGAGTGACCTTTTTTGTTTGTCTGTTTCCCCAGATGATAAAAGTCCTCAAAGGGAAACATTTTGCTGATGTAGAAGAGGTAAGACAAAAAATGACAGAAGCACTAAAAGGCACCAAAATTGATGAGTTCAAAAACTGTTTGAACAGTGGGGGAAAAAAAGTCTTGAAAGGTGTATTGTGTCAAATGGAGAGTACTTTGAAGGTGACTGAAATGTAAACATGTAAGAATAAATACATACTTTTTAATAAATAAATTCTGGGTTTAGGGGGCTCAACCTTCATATATTCATTTCCTGTTTTTTATTATTATTTTTCAAGTAAAACTCTAATCCAGGTGATATTTACTTACTCTCTTTCTCAAATAACTGTCTGTGAACTTTTTATCAATTCTTAAGCTTTCCTGGTTTTATTTCACTCATTATTGCTTTTATTCTCTCCTTATGTTAGTTTTGTTTTATTTTTCCAACTTTATAAATTAAATGCTTACATCAATATATTTCTTTTTTCCTAACTTTATAACATGTTTAATGCTATGATTTTACTAATAGATATTTGGTGTATATCTTATAATTTTTAATATTTAGGATTTAAAAATAGATATCTTTGTAGTGTTTGCCCACCTATCTTCAAAGAAAAGTTGGTTTGTTTGTAAGTAACCATATTTCCCAATGTCTACAGTTAATACTTCAAGAACAGACCATTTGGCCCAAGTTCCATAATCCCCAGACTGGATAAAATGAACCAGACTGATTACATACATATGAAAAATATATACACACATCTGCATATGCATATATATGTATGTTAGTTTGTGTATATACATTCATGTTTATATATTCATAACATACAATTACATGCATATATTACACATATATCCATCTATGACATATATTCCCATATATAGTACCTATATATGTGCACATATATATTCATTTGTACCTACACTTTTAATTATACTAATAAAATATTATGCAACCAAATGAGCATATAGGTCATATTCTATATGTTATTTTAGAATATGTATAATTAGGAGAAAAAAGAAGATAAAAACTATGAACATTAAAATGACAACTCACAACGATCAACAACTGAATCTAAGAAACAAAAACAAACTAAGAAAATGACTACAACAGGAAAAGAATCACAGCTATGAAGATCAAATGGAGGGTTATAAGCTGGGAGTGGGAGAATGGGGGAACAGGTATAGGAGTTAAGAAGCATAATTGTGTAGGTACAAAATAGACAGGGAGGATGTTAAGAACAGTATAGGCAATGGAGAAGCCAAAGAACTAACATATATGACCCAGGGACATTAACTAAGAGAGAGGTGTGTCATTACAGGGAAGAGGGGAAGTGGGCAGAGGGAGGCCAAGGGGAAAAAACTAGGACAACTGTAATAGCACAATCAGTAAAATATACTTAAAAAATAAAATAAAATTTGTATAATTAAACTTTCCTATACTAGTCTTAACCTCTGTCTATATATTTTCTACCTACTATTTATGCTACTTATTCTCTATCTTTTCCCCTTCTCTCCCCCCTCTGACTCCACCACTGATAACCCTCCATGTGATCTCCATTTCTGTGGTTCTGATCCTGTTCTAGTTGTTTGCTTAATTTGTTTTTGTTGGTTTTTTTAGGTTCCATTGTTAATAGCTGTGAGTTTGTTATCGTTTTAATGTTCATAGTTTTTATCTTCTTTTTCTTAGATAAGTCCCTTTAACATTTCATATAATAAGGGCTTGGTGATGATGAACTCCTTTAATTGACTTTATTTGAGAAGCACTTTATCTGCCCTTCCATTCTAAATGAAAGCTTTGCTGGATAGAGCAATCTTGGATGTAGGTTCTTGTCTTCTGTGGCTTTGAATACTTCTTTCCAGTCCCTTCTTGCCTGCAAGGTTTTTTTTTTGAGAAATCAGTTGATAGTCTTATGGAAAGTCCTTTGTAGGTAACTGTCTCCTTTTCTCTTGTTGCTTTTAAGACTCTTTCCTTATCTTTAATCTTGGCTAATGCAATTATGATGTGCCTTGGTGTGTTCCTCCTTGAGTCCAACTTCTTTGGTACTTGGAGCTTCCTGGGCTTCCTGAAAGTCTGTTTCCTTTGCCAGATTAGGGAAGTTCTCCTTCATTATTTTTTCAAATAAGGCTTCAATTTCTTGCTCTTCTTCTTCTCCTTCTGGCACCGCTATGATTTGGATGTTGGAAAATTTAAAGATGTCCTGGATGTTCCTAAGCCTCTTCTCACTTTTTTGAATTCTTGTTTCTTCATTCCATTCTGGTTGAATATTTATTTCTTCCTTATGCTCCAAACCATTGATTTGAGTCCTGATTTCCTTCTCATCACTGTTGGTTCCCTGTAGATCTTCCTTTATTTCACATAATGCAACCTTCATTGCTGCCTGGGTCTTTTTTATGCTGTTGAAGTTCCCAGTGAGTTCCTGGAGCATCCTGGTAACCAGTGTTTTGAACTGTGCATCTGATAGTTTGGCTATCTCTCCATCCCTTAGTTATATTTTTTTCTGGAGCTTTCATCTGTTCTTTCATTTAGGACATTTTTTTTGCATTGGCACACTTGTTACATAGTAAGGTGAGGAGCCTTAGGTGTTCACTAGAGTGGGGCAACCCACGTAGCTGCTTTGTGATGCTGTGTATGGAGGAGGGGTCCTAGAGGGAACAACGCTGCCTGCTCTGTTCTCTGCTGGTTTTCAGTCACTTCCCCTGCTACCCACAAGCAAATCGGGCCCTTCTGGTGCTGATTCCTGGGTGGGTGGGCTTGTGTAAGTTCTGGGACGCTGTGGGTCTCTCCAATGAGTTCTCCTGTGAGACTAGGAGTTTCTCCCACTGCCGCCTCAACTACCACAGGTGTTTTCAGTCAGTTATTTTGAGGCTTTATTTCCCCACACTGGAGCCCTGGGTTGTTGCATGGTCTATCTTGCTCCCCAGTTGTTCCTCCCAGTTTATCTGCATGAGAATGTGGGACCATCCAGTCCAGCAGCCACTGCCTTGCCTCTCCTGATCTTCCAACTGCTGCCTTGCTGTCAGTCATCTTGGCCCGGCCGCCCATGTCCACCCCTCCTACCAGTCTGGATGAATGTTACTTCTTTAACTCTTTTGTTATCAGACTTTCACACAGTTTGATTTTCTGTCAGTTCAGGTTGTTTTTTTTGTTTTGTTTAATTTTGTGGTTGTCCTTCTTTTGGTTGTGCAAGGAGGCACACTGTGTCTACCTACACCTCCATCTTGGCCAGAAGTCCCAGGAATGATTTTTTTTAATCACACATTATTTTGAGGAACAAAATCAATCACGTTTAACTATGTGTTTAATTGTTTTAATATTTCATGAGTCTGCCTTTGCAGTAGTAGCAGATATTCCCAATATCTCAGTATTATGAATTGAATATTTGCCTTCCTTACAAATTTATATATTAAAGTCCTAATCCCCTCAATTTCTGTTGATATTAGAAAGTGGGATCTTTTGGAAGTAATTAGATCATGAAGGTAAACCCTCATGAATGGAACTAGTGTTTTTGTAGGAGGAGATGTGAGAGAGCATCTTACTCCCCTCTCTCTTTTTCCCCTCAGTTTGTTAGGACACAACCAGAAAATGGTCATCTGCAAACCAGAGAGAGGGCTCTCTCCAGATGCCACATCTGCTTGACCTTAGAATTTAAAGACTCCAGAACAGAGAGGAATATGGGTATTTGACCAATTTTTGCCAATGTGTTATTCCAGTCTGAGAAGACTAAGACACTCAGTGAACACCTATTCTCATTATATAGGGTTATAGTTTAGCTATGGTTGTGTCAAGTTGTCAGGCCTCAAGTTCACTGAACAAGGCCCACCTCCACATGTCTTCTCATTCTCAAATGCAGGGTAAGGAAACAGACACATTTTAGTAAACACTTTTCACATGGTGATGAGCAGAATCAAACTATGCAATATGTGTAAAAAATCTATTAGATGATGCATACATCACATCAAGTGATTTTTCATTAGCCAAAAAAAATCACATGACCAAAACAAAGATCAGTGAAGAATATACTCCTCCTATAGGAAAGTATGGCATGGGCAGAGAGGAAATGATAATCTTGAATAAATAATATAATAAACCACAACTGCATAGCATTAAACCTCTTCTGCTCAAACTTCCCCTGTTTTTATTTTGTTATGAAAGTACATCAGACACTTGCATTTTCAAGGAGTTTATACGTAAGTAATATGGTTTTCTATCTTTGCACTGTGTGCTTTTAGAATGTCTTTTTGTTATTTTCCCTTAAGTAGGTAGAAACCCTCCTAGGGCACTAAAATTATCCCCTTAAAACTTATTTAATGGTTCTTTGGATCCAGGGAAAATAATAAAAGTAGTGGGAAAGTAAAAAAATTATATTTCTATGTAATAAAAACAAAATGAACTTTCTTAAAATATTAAACAAAGAGAGTCAAAGTAACAGAAGGAAAACTAGTAGACCATAGGGAGAAGATTTCAGTGAGAGCTTCTAGATGTTAGCATAGTCACATGTTGCTGACAGATCAACATTCATTGGGTGTCAGTGTCAGATAGGATGTGGGACAATGGTCCTTGACATGTATGGAAATGATCCTTTCCGAACTATAATAGCACTTGAGTAAACTGCCATAGATCCTTGAGGGGAATAATTATTGTCAGATTTTTTCCCTTTACTTTTATCATTGGCACTATCACATATGTCCCCATTTCTCCCTCTTTGCCCACTTCCACCCAGCCCTGCCCCTTGCCTCTGGCCATCACCACACTGTTGTCTCTGTCTATGGGTATGTATATGTGTTCTTTGGCTACTCCCTTCACTTCCTTTCCTATAGCATACTCTTACCTCCTCTCCTCTGACAGCTGTCAGTCTTCCATGTGGCCATGCTTCTGTTTCTATTTCATTCATCAGTTTATTTTGTTCATTAGATTCTACATATAAGTGAGATTATATGGTACTTGTGTTTATTTGACTGATTTATTTAGAATAGTAATCTCTAAGTGCATTCATGATGTCACAGAAGGTAAGAGTCTCTTCTTTTTTACAGTGAAGCAGTACTCCATTGTGTACTATCTGATCTTGAAGAGCAGGGCTTTTCCTCCTTTGAAACAGGTTCGACTTTTAGCCATTGGGTTACAAGTCTTAATTTATACTTAGATTTATAGGTTAGACAAGGGATTGTGACTTTTTATGGGAAAAGCCTCTCTCAATTTACTCAGTGATCTCTGGAATTTATAGATTAAACAAATTTTTGTTTGGCTTCCATCCATTTTGCTTTATGAAATGTTATATTCCATTAATCATAAAGATTTAATTCATAGGTTTTCATAGTATACTTTGAATTCTGATTAACATTTTTCTAAATTTCTTGTATTATTAAATACTTTATTCTTTCCGGTGAACATTAACTTCAAAATATTTCAAAGATTTTAACTAGGCTTTAATTGGTATATAGATTAAATTAAGGCAAAATTATATTTAAAAAGTTTTTATAAGTTTCTTTATACATGTTTTACATAATTCTTTCTATGTGTCTTTTTTCTCTGTATCTATGTTTATCTGTCTATCATCTATCTATCTGTCTTCCGAGATATTATATATTATAATTGTTTTAGTTGTTCGTATTACTTTTAAATTGCTTATTAATGACTAAGAAAACTAGTGAATTTTAAAGTCATATATGATCCCCTTAGTAAACCATTTTGATTCTAATAGCTTTAAATTTTATTTTTCTCCCATCCAAGTACTAACCAAGCTGGACCCTGCTTAGCTTCCTGGATCAGTTGACATTGGGCATGTTCAGGGTGGTATTGCCATAGACATAATCACCAAAAGAAAAATGCAAACAAAATATAACCAGAGACATTGAATTAAGAACAATCTAACAATAGCCAGAGGGGAAGGGGGAGGGGGCAGTGGGGAGAAGGGTTTTCAGGAACAACTATGAAGGACACATGGACAAAACCAAGGGGGAGGGTGGAAGCAAGGGAGGGAGGTGGGTTTGGCTGGGGTGGGGGGTGTGGTGGGGAGAAAATGCAGACCACTATAATTGAACAACAATAAAGTAATAAAAAATTATTTTTCTGATTTTCAAAACAACATTCATATTGTCTGAATGAAAATATTGTTTCCCTCTTCATTGACATTTATAGCTCTCTTTTTATCTCATCACATGGAATACAACTGACCCTACTATATTCCCTTTTAGTTGATTGCAAGCAATTATTTTATTATTATCCTAAAAGGTGCTGTTTCTAGTACTTCACCAATAAAGATTATTGGTGTTTTGTGTTTCCAGGAAATATTCTTGATTAATAAATGACATTTTCTTCTATTTCAGCTTTGCTAAGAGTTTTTATTAATTTAGGGAGTTTAATTTCATCAAATGCTTTTTAAGTAAGACTACCATTTCTATTCCATTCCTTCAGCCAACTAACATGGTGAATTAAATTAACATTTTTCTAATGTAAACATCTTTATATATCTGGGGAAAGCAGAGTTGATAATGGATTCTTCTTTAAATACACATGTAAATATTTGAGAATTGCAAATTCCCATGTATTTGTAAATAAAAATGTTCATTACTTGCATTTTATTCATCATTGCTTAGTTTTAGTATGAGAATTACCCTAACATCATAAGTAATCCATCATTTTTAATGTTCTAGACAGTTTATAATGTGTAGATATTACTTGCTTTTAATGTTTTTGTAGCTCTTAGAAGTCAGAGTCTAGATCAGGTAACATTTTTTTATACATTAAAATATTTTTAAATGTTTCTCTGAGTTAATTATTCTACTTGATTTACTCTTTATTACATCTTTTTATATATACTTTTTTACTCTGTTACACAGAATATGTATTTTAAAGTAATTGTTCATCACAAAATATGTCCTTATGAATCTTATATCAACATTTATCAGGGTATACAATTGAAATCAGATAATCTTAATGACTTGCTGAAAATTTACATAGTCAGAGTTTGTGCCAGAACTAAGTTTCAAATTCCCATTCTTTCAAGCAATCATTTGTTCAATTCAGGTAGGTTATAACATTTTGTGGGAATAACACAGAGTAGTTTGGCTTCTGTTAATTGATTCCACTGCTATCAAAAAAGCCACTTGGTTTTTATGGGTTTATTTTCATATATATATATATATATATATATATATATATATATATATATATATATATGTAAATTTTAGAAATCCTTTCTGCCTAGGACTAATAACTGTATTTCTAATGTAAAATGTTATTGCAAATATATATATATATATATATTTTACAATCTAATGTGAGAAGGTGTTTTATAGTGGGACAAAAATCTTTTGAATGATAACCTAGTTTCTTAAGATATAAAATTTTGGCTAAGGAAATACTGGTTACACTTTGTAAGATAATTGGAAGACAATATTATTCCCCTTAATTTATAGTATGTTTAATATCCTCAACTAAAAGTAGCATGAAAAATACAGAAAAATAGTCAATTTTTTCACCATTCATTCATTCAAATTAACTGATTTGGGGGAAATTATTTTAGAAACATTATATTTTAGAAACATTAACAAATATATGTGAATAAACTATGAAGTTATGGTAAAAGCATTTTATCAGATGTGTCATTAATAGATTCATTATTCAGGGAATTATAGATTGCCTAAAATAATTTGTGGTATTTAAGGATTTATTTCCCAAGATAGTATAGACATAATAGCAAACTGGGTATTTTCCACTTAATTGACTTTTATTTAATATTTTCATTGTTTTGTCTCTTCATTATAATTTAAAGAATAAGTATTCTAATTTATATGACCATGAAAATACCTTTAAAATACTAACTTTGAAACAAATCATGTAACATTAAAATTTTTGTGGCTTTTCCTGAAGAAAACATTAAATAAAATAAAAGCAAATTTGTATGTTTTGCTCTTAAAATTCATTCATGAGCTAATAAAAAAACAATCATAAAAATACACATGATGAAAATAAATACTCATTTTTAAGTTTCTATTCTAGAGAAGTTTATTAGTCTATAATAAAGATGTTTATAATTGCATGGCTTGTAGAACTTAATTTTATATATCCATTATATTATTAATTTTAAGATTTATTTTAAAGTACTAGGGAAATTATGCCATTTCCAAGAGAATTCTGTAAAACAAACATATTCACATTTTATTTATATTCTATCCATTCTTACTATTTTTATCTTTTTTGATTATGTACTTTCTCTGAATCAAATTCATGTCAGAGAGCTAATTTAATGGAAGTTCAGTGTCCAAGTCTCCAGTGAACACTTTCCAGTGAGTAGTCATAGGAAAAACTCTAGAAGTTATGTTATGATGTCATGAGTTATTTTTCTTCATCTTAAGAGTAGAAATATGTTCCTTTTTTTATTCTTGGGACTTGTTAATGAGTACGGTGTATGACCTCTTGGTGTTCTTAGTTCTATAGCAGTAATCATAATATAAAACAAGAGTTCTGAAGATTTTAAAAATACACTTATCATTCTGGAAAGTGAAAAATATAATGGAAATATGTAAATAGATTACCTGATTACCTCAACTGGTAGAAAACCAATAAATCAACCCCATAAGGAAAAAAAATAATAGAGAGAAAGGCAAATTCTTAAGGTGTTTATTGAATTGGACTCAGGTAACAGAGAAATTTTACCTTTCTCCAAATTGAGAATGCATTTTAAACACATAATGTATTATCAGAAAAAATATACATCCAAATGTATATGTACATATGTGTATCTTAACTACAAATATTCATCATCAACCCTTAGTTCATGTGTAGGAAAGATGTAGCTAACTATGCATAGGGAATTTTGTCCTTGTCAAACCCTTGAAGCCATCCTGACCCAGAATAGTGAGCTCATATCTGGGAATTGCACGCTACTCAGTTTTAAAGTCTACAGTTATTCTTATACCTATAAAAGGATGTGACAGCTATAGTTCTCCTGATCAATCCATATATATGTAACCCTGAGAGTCTAAAGTGAATTATTTTACCTTCACTGGCATTAAGTAGGCCTATTAGTCTCCTATTGCTGTTGTAATATATTACCACAAACTTAGTGGCTTAAAACAACACAGATTTATTATTTTATAGTTCTGGAGGTCAGAAATGTAAAAAGAGTCTCACTGGGCTGTCACCCAGGTGTCAACAAGGTTGGGTTCCTTTCTGGAGGCCGTAGAGGATAACCTGTTTCCTTGTTTTTTCCAGCTTCCAGAAGCCTCCCGCTTTTCTTGGCTTGTAGTTCATTCCTCTATCTTCAAAGCCGGCTGTATAGCATCTTTAAATCTTTCTGTGATTCTAATCTCCATTCTCTTTCTTCCACATTCCTTTAATTTTTTAATTGAATTTATTGGAGTGACATTGGTTAATAAAATTATATCCTTTTCAATTATACAATTCTATAATACATCATCTGTATCTTATACCGTGTTCACCATCCAAAGTCAAATCTACTTCCATTACCATTTGTGCCCCCTTTAACCTCTCCTACCACACCCACCCTCCTTTCCCTCTTATTATCACCATACTGTTGTCTCTATGAATTTTCTTTTTTCTTTGCTTAATCCTTTTACCTTTTTCACCCGGCCCCCTAACCACTCCCTTTGGCTAATCTTTTCAACCTTCCTTCACCCAGTTCCTCCCACTCCCTTACCCTCTGACAGCTGTCAGTCTGTTCCGTGTTTCCATGTCCCTGTTTCTATTTTGTTTGTCAGTTTATATGCTTATCGGATTCTACATAAAGGGAGGTCATATGGTACTTGTCTTTCTCTAACTAGATTATTTCACTTAGCATAATAATCTCCAGTTCCATCCATGCTGTTGCAAAAGGAAAAATTTCCTTCTTTTCTTTACAAAATTTTCTTCTTCTCTTCTTTTCTTTCCTTCTTTACAGTTATGTAGTATTCCTTTGTGTAAATTTACCACAGCTTTTTTATCCATTCATCTGCTGATCTGAATATGGGCTCTTTCCAAACTTCGGATATTGTAAATAATGCTACTATGAACATAGGGGTGCATATATTCTTTCTGCTTAGTGTTACAGGATACTTAGGATATATTGCCAGAAGTGGGATTGCCAGGTCAAAAGGCAGTTCCATTTTTAATTTTTTGAGGAAACTGCACAATTCTTTCCACAGTGGCTGCACCAATATGCATTTCCACCAACAGTGTAATAGGGTTCCCTTTCCTCCATGTCCTTGCCAGCGCTTGTTGCTTGTTGATTTATTGATGATAGTCAGCATGGCAGGTGTGAGATGATATCTCATTGTGGTTTTAATTCGTATTTCTCTGATGATTAATGACATTGAGCATTTTTTCATATGTCTATTGGCCATCTGTGTGTCCTCTTTAGAGAAGTGTCTATTCAAGTCCTTTGTACATTTTTTAAAATTGGATTGTTTGTCTTTCTGGTGTTGAGTTGTGCAAGTTCTTTATATATTTTGGAAATTAATTTCTTATCAGATGTATCATTGGCAAATATGTTTTCTCATGCAGTGGGTTCCCTTTTTTTGTTGATGGTTCCTTTTGCTGTGCTGAGCTTTTTATTTGATGTAGTCCCATTTGCTAATTTTTTCCATTGTTTCCCTTGCCTTAGGAGATATATCAGCAAAAATATTGCAACAAAATATCTGACATTTTTTCTGTCTATTTTTCTTTCTAGGATTTTTATGTTTTCCCATATTACATTTATGTTTTTTTATCTATTTTGAGTTTATTCTTGTGTATGTTGTAAGTTGGTGGTCTAGTTTATTTTTTTGCATGTACCTGTTCAGTTTTCCCAATACTATTCTATTGAAGAGGCTATTTTTACTTCATTGTATCCTCTTGGTTCCTTTGTCAAATGTTAATTGACCATAAAGTTGTAGGTTTATTTCTGGGCTCTCTATTTTGATCTATGTGCTTTTTTATGCCAACACCAGGCTGTTTTGATTACAATGACTTTATAGTATAGTTTGCCATCAGGGATTGTAATACCTCAAACTTTGTTGTCCTTTCTCAAGATTAATGAGGATATTTAGCTAGTTTATTTTTTATATAAACTTCTGGAATATTTGTTCCAGTTCTGTAAAATATGCCATTGGTATTTTGATAGGAAATATGTGGAATATGTAGACTGCTTTAAACAGTATGGACATTTTAATGATGTTAATTATTCTGATCTATGAACACATATGCTTTCACTTACTTCTATCATCCTACATATTATTCTTCAATGTCTTATTGTTTTCCAAGTACAGGTCTTTTACCTTCATGGTTAAATGTATTCCTAGGTATCTTTTTCTTTTTCTTCTTGCTGTAGTGAATGGGATTGTTTTCTTAGTTTTTCTTTCTGATAGTTTATTATTAGTGGATAAAAATGCCACCAAGTTCTAAATATTGATTTGTATTCCACTACTTTTCCAAATTTATTTATTACATGTAGTATTTTTTTGCTGGAATCTTTAGGGTTTTCTATACACAATATCATGTCATCTGCAAATAACGACAGTTTTACTTCCTCCTGTCCAATTTCAATAACTTTTATTTCTTTTTCTTATCTGATTGTCATGGCCAGGACTTCCAGTATTATGTTGAATAAGAGTAGTAAAAGCAGACACGTCTATCTTGTTCCTGATCTGAAGGGAAATGTTTTCACTTTCTGCACACTGCATATGATGTTGGCTGTAGTTTTTTCACGTATGGCTAATATCATACTGAGGTATGATCCCTCTATTTCCACTTTCTGAGAGTTTTAATCATAAATAGGTACTAGATTTTATCAAATACTTTTTCTGCATTTGTAGATATGATTATGTGATTTAAAAAATGTTTGCAATTATAAGACAAGTTTATTTATATATCCAAGAGTCTAATCAACATTTAAATGTGGCTTTATTGCCATTGTGATTATGTGATTTTCATTTTATTAATGTGATGCATCACATTTATTGATTTGCAAATATTGTACCAACCTTTTATTTCTGGAATAAATCCCTCTTGATCATGGTGTATGGCCTTTTTAACTGGATCTGGTTTGCTAATATTTTTTTTGAGAATTTTAGCATCTATGTTCACCAGGGATATTGGACTGTAATTTCCTTTCTTTGTAGTGTCTTTACCTGGTTTGAAAATTAGGATAATGCTGGCCTCATAAAAGAAGGATGGAAGTCTTCCCCCTCTTGAATTTCTTGGAATAATTTAAGAAGGCTAGGGTTAGCTCTTCTCTGAATGTTCATTAAAATTCACTTGTGAAACCAGCCAGTCCTGAATTCCTTTTTTTTTGTGGGAGTTTTTTTATTACTGCTTCAATCTCATTAATTTTAATTGTTTTCATGCAAATTAAATAACATGCTATTAAACAATAAATGGGTTAGCAACGGGATTAAGGAAGAAATTTTTTTAGGTTACCTGAAAACAAATGAAAATGAACATACAACCAAAGATTTAGGACACAGTGGCAGCAATCCAGAGATGGCAGTTCATATATTACAAACCTGCATCACGAAGAAAAAATACCCCCTAAATAAATAATCCTACCTTATAGCTAAAAGAACCAGGAAAAGAAAAAACAAAAACAAAAACACCCAGAGTAATAGAAGGATGGAAATATTAAGAAAATAAGGAAGGACTTCATAAGAATCAGGGTGGAAATATAATACAAAATATCAATGGAACCTAGAGCTTTTTCTTTGAAAAGATGAACAAGATTGACATACATTTAACCAGACTGATCGAGAAAAAAGAGGACCCAAATAAATAAAATTTGAAGTGATAGAGAAGTAACAACTGACAGCACAGAAACAGTGAGTTGTAAGAAAATACTATGAACAACTACATGCCTACAATGGACAACCTGGGTGAAATGGGTAAATTCCTATAAGCATACAGTGCTCTAAAACTGAATAAGAAGGAATCAGAAAACCCGAATAGGCTGATTAAAACTAATCTTCTTGTCTTAAATTCAGCTCGGGTGCAACACTAATTTCATCTGCAACCTTAATTCCCCTTACAGTGTAAGGCCCCATATTCACAGGTTTTAGGGATTCGAACATGGGAATCACTGGAGGGGGTACAGTGTTCTACCTACAATAACACATTATAATGTGAGATCAAGTTATTGTAGTATTAATAACTTTAGAGTTATCCAAAGGAGAATTGAGTGTACTTGCTATAACATAATTAAATATATGAGAAGAAACAATGGGTTGGGAGTCAGAAAGTATAAATTCTAGTTCTAGTTTGCCCCTGAACATATGCATGACTTCTGCAGTCACATCAATACCTATATTTTCAAATATAGATAAAGTAATCTCTAAGTCCTTGTTATATACTAGAATAAGAATTAATATTTATAGGAAAGAAAGAAGGTCAAGCCAAAGAAGAGGCTAATAAAATCAGAAGACTTCAACAGAGATGTCTAGAAGACTACTTGATATAAAACTCAAAAGGGAAGCACAGGTAACTTTTTTGACTTTCAGAATCAAAGAAAGAAAACAATCCCAAATTGTTTATTGTTTTTGTCATTTTTGAGCTATGCACTGAGAGTTTGATAAGCAGCCCTTACGTGGCTCAGAGTCTCTGGAAGGAAGCAACGTCAGCAGGTTTTATACATGCTCCCAGGAGATTTTTGCTATTAATGGCACAAAAAAACTTGGAGGTTAAGTGTGTTTTCTAACCCTGCCAAAGGCAGTACATGCTATGTGAAGAGATGAAGTGAGGAGCCAACCTTTATGGAAGTGTTTCTAATTTGGGTACAGATTAAAAAAAAAAAAAAAGAAACATTCAGACAAGTTCTCGGTTATAGGAGAACTTTGATGTTTAAACTATAGAACCAGGCGGGCACATCTCGAGAATTATTAGTTGGGTGAAGTGACTGAACATTCCAAGGGTAAGAGGGGCCTAGGATTTTCATAGAAATTTTTATCTACATTATTAAGTTTCTAATTATAACAATATAAAATTAATCTTAATATATTCTCAATATAAAATTTTGTAGTGTTTTTGATGTTTTAGATATTTCTGTGACTACTTAAGGAATGAGCCACTGGAACTGTTATATAAATTGAAGAAATTATTGATAAAATTGATAACAATAATATACATGATCATGTTTAAGAGTGTTTGTGTACTCGGTAGAGTAATATCTGTCATTTCTAGCCTACATGATTAACAGATGATTGAAACTGAAGATTTATTAGCCTTTTAGTATAACAAACACTTAACTAATTTATTCTGAGAAAATTATAAACTTATATACTTAAAGAATTCACACAGGGGACATCCTACAAATAAAAAAAATTTATTGAATACTCTTAGTAGAGATCAAGAATGTAATTTTTCTATGTGTGATAGGGATTCACCAGACCCAAAAGAACACATTCAGAATAATGAGCTGTTTGGAAAGCAGTGGAGATAGATTAGATATTTTGGGAACAAATCGGGTGATTCATGGGCATCCTTGTGTATCCAGGAATGGCTCATATTTAAACTGGGAGTTAAAACCAGGGTTTCAGGCTGCTACTCAAGGGTTAATCCTGAGATCTATGTACAAGGTCAGGCTTCAAAACACTCTCTACACAAAACTGTGTTGCCATGAGTAAAGCTGTAAAGATATTCTACTATATTTTCTAGTGTCCAGAGGGTATAATAATGCTGGCTAAAAATAAAGAAGATTCATATTTATTTCCTTTACCCTTCAAAAATGGTTTACAAATAAATTATTTTCCAGTACTTCTTCTACCAAATTGCATCATACATCCTAAAAGAAATGCATAGAGTATAAAAGACAATACTTGTATGCATCAGAGCAGACCAATAAACCACCATCCTGAATTTCTTGACAAAGAAACCACCTAAGGCTAGAAGTAGTTGAATAAGATAGAAAAATGAAAAACAGAGGAGACCCAGATGGCTCCCTCACAGGGCTATTTTATGGCCTGATTTATGGTCTGAGGACTGGGAAAGTCCTACCAAGTGTGTATGCAATTATAGCAACAAGTCACAGCAATTCCCTCACAGATTATCATTCACGGCTATGCATATCCTTTTAAAATAAAAGTTATATATACCAAGTCAGTGATTTTCTAATGGATCAGTTTAATTACTCTCTGTGATGCTTAGAATGTATTTATTGTTTACCTCAAGAGCCATTTATCAGCTAACATGTGTCTTCAGTGTTTCTGACATTAATATCTAAGTTTTAATTAGCAAGGTTTGTAGACAGAAGTTTCTCTATTTAACACTTGGACAAAGTTCCAATTTAATAGATATTTAACCAAATATTCTAGATAGTAGTTTAAAGTGGGATGCTAAAATATCCACAATTTTGATCCCAGAATAGATCATTTCACATCCTACTGCAAGTTTTTACTCAGCATGCCTTTAACTTAGTTCTGTAAAAGTTGTATGCATAAGATCTTGTTGATGGCTCATTGTGAAAAATTTCACAATCAGTTTTGACAAAAATTCACCAATCATATAATTTTTAATAAATAAAAACATTTTTAATATTTGTGCTACCTTAAATAGAGACTACTAAAGGGAAAACTATAGAAAAAGTATCAGTAACCAGAAAATTAAATTGTAACTATTATGTAAATTAGTTGATACAATCCCAAGTGTTTGTAGATTGTGGTATTTTTCCACTAAAACAAAAAATTGTCTACCTTCAACATAAACTTTTTAAATTGGCAACAGAGACATGAGCATTATTTAATTTTCATTACATTCATATTGGACATTTCTTTTGACACAATTTCAAAAATTAGCTAGCTGATGCAATGAAAGTTGCTGAGGGGATATAAAGTAAAAAGGAGTAGTAATATATACAGTAAATATACTTACTATATTTTATAATAATAATGGGTTGTTGTCATTAATAGATATTAAGTACATTTTATGTCCTTTGAACAGAAAGAGGCTGGCTTCAGCTATATGATTTTCCTCAAAGAGTGGTAAGGCTACATAGAAAGAGATGGAAGGCCCAATGCCAATGTTTGTTTCAGTTCTAAAAAAAGAAGAGGAGATATAATGAGAAAGAAAAGAGTAGTTGCCTGGTTGTTCTTAGGAGGGAAAATAATTTTCTAGGTCAATAAGTGCCAAAACAACAAGGTTAAAAAGTGAACTTAGCACTCTGTAGAGTGCCTTGGCCATTGGTTTGGTTGTCAGAGTGAGACATGACTCAATAAAGCTTTCATATTTAAATTAAAATAATTGGCTCTATTCAGTATTAATAAAATATTACACGTGCACACACACACACACAAGCTAAACATCAAGCACAATCTAGAGCTGTATGCAGGTAAAGAGGAACACATGGTAATTCTCTGACTTACCTTGATTTTTCTGTTAGAAATTTGAGTAAGCTATAAGCAAAAATAGAATGGTCATACACACACACACACACACACACACACACATACATACATTGTGGATTTATTGCTCTTTTTTTCTATTATGAGATTTCATTTCTCCTTTTTTTATTGTTCAATTACAGTTGTCTTCATTTTTCCCACATTACTCTCCCCCTGCCCTACTAACAGATCCTTTTCTTCTAAAAACTTTGTGGAACTGAAAAGGGCTAGATTACACCCTACATTGAAAATGACCCACAAAGTCATATCTTCAAAAGTGTGCATGTATATGTGCATTTATTCATTTTAACAAATAGGTACTGAGGGGCTGCTATTTATGATGCTGTTCTAGGAGCTGTGAACATAACATATTCCAGAATGTCAGATATGGTCAAAAACCTATATAATTTTATTAATCAGTGTTACTCCAATAAGCTCAATAAAAATGTTTAAGATAATAAAAGATAGTCAAGAGAAAAATGCAGTTAATAGAAATCATCCAGAGATGGTTCACACATTGAATTTTGCACACATAACTATTAAAATAGTATTATAAACATAATATGAAATTAAGACATTTTTCAATGATTAAAGGAAATATGAAGTGTGATGAGTGACTGAGTAGGAAATTTTATAAGATAAATAAAAACTACAAAAATAGAATTTCTAGTATAAAAATCTACAATAATTATTTTAAAAAATAATGTATAACTTTCACATCCAATTGCAGATTGCAGTAGAAAAAAAATGATCTTGAGCACAAATCAATACAAAATTTCTGGAATGTTTTGATTACCTTTAACTTGTAATATAGTTTGATATCAGGTATTGTGACCTCTCCTATTTTGTTGGCCTTTCTGAAGATTGCTGAGGCTATTCAGGGTCTTTTTTGGTTCCATATACATTTTTGAAATGTTTGTTCTAGATCTGTGAAATATGCCATTGGTATTTTAATAGGAATAGCATTGAATCTGTACATTGCTTTGGGTATGGACATTTTACTGATGTTAATTCTTCTAATGATGAACGTGGTATATGCTTCCATTTATTTATATCTCCCTTAATTTATATCTTCAGTGTTCTATAAATTTCTGAGTACAGGTCTTTTATCTCCTTGGTTAAATTTATTCCTAGACACTTTATTTTTTTTGTTACCATAATAAATAGGATTTCCCCCCTAGTTTCTCTTTCTTATATTTCATTGTTGGTGTACAAAAATGCCATCAATTTCTGAATATTGACTTTGTATCCTGCTATTTGCCAAATTGACTTATCAGGTCGAGTTGTTTTTTGGTGGAGATTATAGTTTTCTATGTACACTATCATGTCATCTGCCAATAATGACAGTTTTACTTTCCAATTTGGATGCCTTTTATTTTTTCTTCTTGTATGATCACTGGGGCTAGGGCTTCCAATACTGTGTTGAATAAGAGTGGTGAAAGCTTACCCCCATGTCTTGTTTCTGATCTTAAGGGGGAAGCATTTCATTTTTGCCCATTGACTATAAAGTTGGTTGTAGGTTTCTCATATATGGTTTTTGTTATGTTGAAGTGTACTCCCTCTATTCTAACTTTTCTGGGTGCTTTTATCATAAATGGGTGCTGGATTTTATCAAGTGCTTTTTCAACATCTACTGATATCATTATGTAATTAAATAGAAATTTTCTAATGTGAAGAACAGAAAGAACAGAGATTGACAAAAAATGAAAATGACCTCAAGGGCTTGTAGAGCAATATCAAATAGCCTAGCATGTATAAAGTTAAAGGTTCAGAAGAAGAGAAGGCAGAAAATATATTTGAAAAATAATTGTTGAAAATTTCCCAAGTTTAACAAAAAACAACTTAGAGATTCTACAAGCCCAGTACACTCAAAACAGAATATGACAAAGAAAAGGAAAGATTTGTCACAGATTGAATAAACAGAAAAATACAAAAAAAAAGAAAATTTGAGAAAAATCCAGAGAATAAATACAAGGGGACAACATTTAAATAACTGTTGATTTCTGATCAGAAATAATGAGCCCTGGCTGGTGTGGCTGGCTCAGTGGAAGGAGTGCAGCCTGTGAACCAAAGGGTTGCTGTTAGATTCCCAGTCAGGGCATGTGCCTCAGTTGCAGGCCAGGCAGGGGACACACAAAAGGCAACCACACATCGATGTTTCTCTCCCTTTCTCCTTCTCTTCCCTTATCTCTAAATATAAATAAGTAAAATTTTAAAAATAGAAAACAAATAAACCAAACTAGTAATATATAAAAACACTAATACATCCTGACCATAGGGTTTATTCTCTGAATGAAAATTTAGTTTAGCACTTGAAAATTAATCAGTGTAATTCTGCATAGTAATAGAATAATGATAAGACTCACTTATGATGAAAAACCCTTAGCAAATTAAAATGAATGGAAGTTTCCTCAGCTAGTAAAGCATATATGTAATAAAACATATGGTTAGTGAATTGATTATTTTCCCTTCAGTTTGAGGACAAGCAAAAAATGTACTCTTTTACCACTTCAGTCAACATTGTTCTGGAGATTCCAGATCATGAAGTAAAACAAAATGAAACAAAAATGAAAAATATAGAAATAAAAGGACAGTTTCACTGTGTTTATTTGAAGTTGGACATATTTATCTCTGTCAGAAATCGTAAGGAATCTACTCAAATTTAAAAATAACCCTCTATGATTTAATATGTGAATTTAACAAGATTAGAGGATACAATATCAACATGTAAAAGATTTAAAATTTTTTCTTCATCTCTAATTTCTACAGATTACTAGAATTTCTAGTGTAAATTAAAAAGACAAATATTATATTTTTATTCATGTATTGGATACCCTTAGTTTATAAGACATATATTTATGTTTACTTTTACCTATTTGAATCTTCAGTTTATTTATATTTATGCATTTCTCTCAAATAAGACAAGCACCTTTATTAGTTCTTACCTTGTGTTTTTTAGCTTCTGACTATGTACATTTATTTTTATTTTAGATCAAATTGATATTTTTAATTGTTTTTCTGTAGTGTAATGTACATTCATATATAATAATTGCTTGATGAATGTTCACAAAACACTTGTGTAACAAGTCCTCATCAAGAAATTCAGCATTACCAGTTCCCAAAAGCCATATCTTAGGTTCCCATCCAGTAACCGCAACTGTCTGCATCTCTCTTCTAAGTTCCAACAATTTATTAATAGTATCACAAGCAACCCCAGAGACTGTTTCCCAAACAGTTCCTTGAGAAGGGATTGTGTTATATAGTGTTTTTCATAAGTCAGCTGGATGACTCCTTAGCAAACTGCCTATGAAATAATCCACCACCAAGGAATAGATAAGAGCCACAGGAGGTAACTATGCTATTTACTCAGCTGTTATTGAATACAGGTTCACTCAAGGTAGAACCTCAACCTACACTAATATTCTACCCACACTCTAATAATCTATGAGGAATATAACACACAGCAATCAATGTGGGATAATAAACCTGAATCCCAGAGTCTCAACCAATGGGTTTGGGAGACAGCATGGTGGGCAAGAGAGCTAGCTGTCAGCATCTTGCAAGGAATGGCAGTCTCACAGGTCAGAGAGGGTATAATCTTGGTGCAACGGAGCAGAGCCAATAAAAGATCATTGCCAAGAAAGGTCAGCTCGGTGTGGAGCAGCAGTTTGGTGTGTGAAGCTCAGCTGTCACAGCAGTGATCTGAAATCTACCTCAATTATACACTTGAGTGTACTCCACCTCTCTGGGTCTCTTGATAAGTTTTTTGGGACCCCTGGTAGCAAGTGGGAAATTTGAGCCTACCTATGAGTGGTTCCTGCTCTGCAGATAAGTGTTCTGGTCATATGTGCAGATATCTTAGGTGTTCCTGCTTGCCTGATATGTCTGGCATGACTTAGCTAGTTTCCTTCTTGAACTGTATTGTCATGGCTCACTGGCAGCGATCTTGGTTGATGTGAGTGGTGCCATTTTGTTTTATATACTTTATCTTATCTTGACTGGACCAACATCATTTTATTGGTCCTGCAGTCCAAAATTAGTTTTGCCTGTTTTTGTTTTTTTAAAATAAATATAATAATAGGGCATATGCTCTTCTCTGACACCTTTAGATCAAAATTGTGAAATTCATCCATTTTAATTCATGTAGTTGTCAACAGCTCATTGTCATTGAGGTATCAATTCTACCATGTTAATATACTATAGTTATTTAACCATTCTAATATGAATGGACATTTAGTTTATTTTTTCTAGTTCTAGCTATAATGAAAAACTTTCTATTGGCATTCTTATATATGTCTTTGGTGAATATACACTTATTTATCTGGGAATATAACTTGCTGGATCTGAACATATGTATATATTTAGTTTCAATATGTACTGACAGTGTTCCAATGAGGTACAGTTGCCTATGAGAATTTTCAGTTATGCCAAATTCTTGCCAACTTTTGGTTGTTTTCACCTGTTTTATTTTATGCATTCTTGTTGGTTGACATAGTTTTAATTATTTTGATCACTGTGTATTTAAAATAACAATGAATTTAATAAGAATATTAACTCACAATTATCTCCTATATGTACTCCCTCCTGGGTTCATTTGTATAGTATTCTGCTGGAGCTGCCATAACAAAATAACACAGCTGTTATAGGAGTAGCTTAACTAATACAAATTTATTTTTGCTCAGTTCTGAAGGCTAGAAGTACAAAATGAAGGTGTTGTCAGGGTCGATTTCTGGTGTGGCTTTTTTTCCTGATTAATAGATGGCTGCCTACCAAATCTGTCCTCAAATGACCTCATTTCTGTGTGCATGCACAAATATCTGGTGCCTGTGTCTCTTTTTATAAGGACACGAGTCTTCTTGCATTAGGGACAAACCTTTATAACATTATTTAACCTCAATTTTCTCTCTAAGGACCTGATTCCTAAATAAATCACATTAAAAATCTGTGTTTCAACACGTGAATGTTTGGGAGGAGGACAAAATTTAGTCCATTACAATGTCCCTTCTTGCTAAAGTACTTCCTTTAAAATGTCTTTCAATTAAACTTGTTCCATGTTAAAGTTTATATTTTACCTGTATATTTATGAAATTTTAACTTAATAAACAATTCTAAATTGAGTAGTCTCAGCAAAATTATTTCACTGTCTCCTTGTACTTATGATGCTGTTAATGACTTCTTCCCTGCTTTTCTTTCCTACCACTAAAATCATACCTGCTATCCTCCTACTTTATTCTTTTTTATTCTTTCATTTCCTAGTGTCCTATATATAATTTACCACATTATTTTATCTACTGCTTACTTTATTTTTCTTTTTTTAGTGATAAAGGAAAGGAGTATTTATTCAAAACCTACACAATTTTAGAATAACAGCTTTCTTTATGCCTTAGTCACTTAAATCTATCAATTAAGGCTAAAATCTTTAACTCTGTAGTTATAGCTTTAATCATTTAAGCCTCTCAATTAAGGCTAAAATCTTTAACTCCTGAGTCCCCCTATCAGTCTTCCTGTTAGTTTTTTTAAATATATTTTATTGATCATGCTATTACAGTTGTCCCATTTTCCCCCCTTTATTACCTTCTATCCTGTACCCCTCCTCCCTATTTCTCACTTTTAATGTAAAAGTCTAAGTAAGGCATAGACCTTTGGTGTTCTATTTACTACTATATTCCATATACCTGAAAAGAATGTCTCCAGTCAATATTTCTCATATGAATTAACAATGAACTTGCACGTGAAATTATGTGCTAACTTGTTTTTCAAAGCATAAAAAAATCAGTTTGTGCTTATCAAGGTGAGTTTATAGAACAGATGATCACATAATAAGGTGAAAACAATTCTAGTGTGGAAATCTGGAGCTAACTACTTCCTTTTTGTTGGGGGCTGGGATAAGCCTGAAACAGGCTGATACAATCCGACCTGAAGGTTGCGCCTGAATAACAGGATGCTGCGGTTAGGAGCCATAGAACTCCCCCTCCTGGACATGAGGGTGGCACACCAATCAGTGCCTTGATCACGCGCCCGCCATGCACCCCCCCGGCCAATCGCAGGCTAGAGCACACTTTGAAGCCACCTATCCACTGCACTTCCTCCACTGCCCTCCTCTATATAACTCCCTCCATTTTGAAATAAATTTGCTGCTTGATCAGAATCTTTTGTCTTGCTGCCATTCTTCGCGCCTCCTGTCCCATCCCTCTTCATCCGTTACAGGTATATCGGCGGACCCCGTTGACTGCCTCGCGGGCCGAGGCACCTTTTTTCTCAATATCTGAATCTCAAGTGAATATTTCCATGCCATCTATCAGGACAATGCATCTATCAGGGCAATGCATTCTGCTAGAATTAGGCATGAAGAGAGAGCAATAATTTGTTTGCCAGCCATGCAAGATATCTCTAACCACCCTTCCTGATCCATATCATCAACACCACAATTGTGTCTAGCTGATGCTAGGCTGAGTCTTCTGTTTAGCATAAAGTGAAGGAAGAAATTATGTGCTGAGAAAAATGTGGACTACCAGCCACGGTTGATCCCACATTCATGATGTATTGCAGTGCTTCACTTTATCAGCTACATCCACTGCCATTCCCACATGCAGCCGTATAGACCTACACAGAACAAATACCCACCTTTTTGCTCAATGCATTCTTAGTTTTTATGATGGGGGAAATTGTCCAAATCCATGGTATTTTGTCATTTTATATAGCAAACTTCTGAATACCAAATATAATGCCAAAGTTAGGGTTATATTTTCATATTCTTGATAGAAAACAGCTGTTACTGAAGAATTCTAGATCAAAGTAAGCCATTCTTCAAAACTGAGGGCAAAAATTATTTGAAGACACTAAAAAACTGTAAGTTTAGAATTTATAAATATTCACTGAAAAAAAAAACAGAAGGATAGATACAGTAAGAAAAATATTTAAAACAGAAGTACCAGAAAAAGCAACAGTGAGAAAAGTAACAGAAACAAGTTTAGGTAAGTTGACTATCATTTTGATAAATACAAATTAGAGGATGTGTTAAAAATAAGTTTATGTAGAAGATTTATAAGCCATATATAAGAAGAATAAGGACATTAAGTAAATTTAGAGTTTATTACAATGTATTAAAAGTATAAAATCAACCATTAAGATAATATAAATATATATTATTTTTATCACAATTGCAAAAACAAGAGAACAGATAAAACAAAGGAACTAACAATCAAAAAAATTTTAAATGGGGGTAAATTAAATGTTCAAGGAAAGAATTATAACTATAAAATAGCAAAATAATATTCGGCATTAACTGGACCAATAAGTATTAAAAAATTAAAGTTACTTAAAGGCAAAGCTCATTCAATTATGTTTTAAAAATCACAATAGGAAAAGATATATGTTAACAAAAAGAAAACTACAGGCCAATATCGCTGATGAATATAGATGCTAAATCCTCAACAAAATATTGGCAAGCACATCCAGCAGTACATTAAGAGATCACACATCATTATCAAGTGGGATTTATCCCAGAGATGCAAGGACAGTACAATATTTGCAAATCAATAAACATAATATGTCACATAAAAAAAGAAAGACAAAAAGTGCAGCACCCATTTGTGATACAAACACTCAGCAAAGTGGGAGTAGAGGGAGCATTCCTCAACATAATAAAGACCAAATATGAAAATCATACGACCAACATCATACTCAATGGGAAAACACTAAAAGCTTTTCCACTAAGACCAGGAACAAGACAAGGATGTCTGCTTTCACCACTTCTATTGAACATAGTATTGGAAGTCCTAAACAGCAATAAGAAAAAAAAAAAGAAATGAAAGACAAATTGGGAAGGAAGAAGTAAAACTGTTATTGTTTTCAGATGACATGATACTTTATACAGAAAACGCTATAGACTCCACCCAAAAACTACTTAAGCTAAGAAGTGAATTTGACAAGGCAGTGGGCTATAAAGTCAATATTTAGAAATTGAAGGCATTTTTTACACCAACACCAGAATTTGTACATGAAATACCAGAAACAGAAATCAGGGGAAAATCCTATTTGATATTGCAAGAAAAATAAACCTAACAATAAACCTAACGAAGAGAGTAAAAGACCTGTACTCAGAAACTACACAACTCTGAAGAAAGAAGTTAAGGAAGACACAAATAAATGGAAGCATATACCATGTTCATGGATTGAAAGAATTAACATCATCAAAATGCTCATACTACCCAAAGTGATTTATAGATACAATTCATTTATATGGAACCATGAATTACCTGAATAGCTGCAGCAATTTTGAGAAAGAAGAGCAAAGTAGGAGAAATTACAATACCTGACATCAAACTGTATTACAAGGCCACTATAATTAAAACAGCCTGGTACTGGCATAAGAACAGACACAGAGACCAATGGAACAGAACAGAGAGACCAGAAATAAAGCCAAATCTCTATGGTCAATTAATATTCGACAAAGGGAGAAGCAGCATAAAATGGAGTAAAAATAGCCTCTTCAACAAATGATGTTGAGAGAGCTGGACAGCTACATACAGAAAAATTAAACTTGACCACCAACTTACACCATAAGCAAAAATAAACTCAAGATGGATAGTAGAGTTAAATATAAGTTGTGACACCATAAAAGTCTTAAAGGAGAACATAGGCAGGAAAATCTCAGATGTTCCACCCAGCAATATTTTCACTGATATGTCCCCTGGAGCAAGAGACATAAAGGAAAGAATAAATAAATGGGATCTTATCAAAATAAAAAGCTTCTGCATGACTAAAGAAAACAGCATTAAAATGAAAAGAGAACCAACTATACGGGAAAATATATCTGCCAGTGATACCTCAGACAAGTGCTTGATCTCCAATATATATAAAGAACTCACATGGCTCCACTCTAAGAAGGCAAGCAACCGAATTACAAAATGGGAAAAGGACTTGAATGGATACTTCTCCAAGGAGGACATACAAAGGGCCAGAGACGTATGAAAAGATACTCAGCATCACTAGCCATCAGAGAAATGCAAATTAAAACCACAATGAGATACCACTTCATATCAGTCCAAATGGCCATCATATGCAAATCAACAAGTGTTGGCAAGGTCATGGAGAAAAGGGAACTCTAGTGCACTGTTGGTGGAATTGTAGACTGGTGCAATCACTATGGAAAACAGTGTGGAATTTCTTCTGGAAACTAAAAATGTAATTGCTTTTGACCTGGAAATTTCACTGCTAGGATTCTATCCTAAAACCCTGAAACACCAATGCACCGATGAACCTCGATGTTCATAGGAGCACAATGTATAATAGTAAAGTGCTGGAAGAAACCTAAGTGCTCATCGGTAAATGAATGGATCAAACAACTATTATACATTTACACAATGGAATACTACACAGCAGAAAAAAAGAGCTCCTACCCTTTGTAACAGTATGGTTAGAACTCTGAGAGCATTATGCTAAGTGAAATAAACCAGACAGTGAAAGACAAATACCATATGATCTCACCTTTAACAGAAACCTAATTAACAAAATGAACAAGCAAAACAAAATATAACCAAAGACATTGAAATAGAGAACAGGCTGACAGTGACCAGAAGGGAGAGGGAAGGGGATGATGAGGGAAAAGGGTAAAGGGTTTGCAGGAACAATTGTAAAGGACGCATGGACAATAAGGAGGGGGGTAGAATCAGGGAAGAGAGGTGGGGAGAGCTGAAGTGGTGGGGAGGGGTAAGGGGGAAAAGGCAGAAAACTGTACTTAAAAAACAATAAAAAATGTTTAAAAATAAAATAAAAAGAAAACTTGGAAATAAGGATGTTAATATATAATTTAAAAATCTGGGATGAAAGAAAATTTTTTAAAAAGGAATTTAACAAAACCTAAAGAGAAACTTATAGGACTTATATTTGAGTTTGGTATGATGAATTTAGCATCCTGAAAATCATCTCTGAAAGCAACTAAAAGTGCAGGAAAATAGAGTATAAAAATAATTCCCTAGCTATATCTCTAAACAGACAGTTAAGGCATTCCAAGAGAATGAAAATAAATGTAGTAACCCAGGCAAGCTAATGAACTTCAAAGTTGATGTTTACTCAGATTGTATTTACTGACTTCAGGAGAATTTTTGAGCTTCCATTTTTTGCTATCTACAATAATTCCTCTAAAGACCCAATATGTTTCTGTTACTCTAAATAAACAACTACAAATTATGGAAATAAACAAACCTAAAAATATATCTAGGGAACAAAATTCAGAAAAAGAGGACTACAGAGAAAACTTTTTCTATAGCAAAAGAATATTTGTTGGCTATTTTTTTGAAAATTGGCTTACTATGAGGATGAGGTAAATCTGATTCTCTACCTAACACATTTTTAGAAAGGTTGACTTCATATAGATTTAACAACTACATGTATAAGTTAAAAATATAAACTTAAAAATAAAAGGATAATATGTTAGTGACCCACAGGCAAAAAAATGACATCATAAATGTTTTAAATAAAGAACACACATTGGAGTTATAACTTCCCCTTGTTGAACCCAGAACATAAACAATAGGCTAAAGTTAAAATATACTCATATATCAGATTATGGAAATATTAGGCATTAGGTAATTATGGCGCTCAAATTAATATATAGATACCGAAGCTTAAGAACTCTAAGTGGAATGCTGATATTGTGTAGCAAAAGGAAAGCTTCAGATTTAAAGTCTATTTACTATATAAGCACAGACTAGTCATTCACTTCTATCCCCACCTATAAACTGGGAGTGACAACACCTAAGTAAAGAATTATGAGATTGGAAATTACAAAAGGTAAACCATTTTAGGCTGAGGATATAACAGTGTATTTGTCTTTCACTCACTGGTTTATTTCACTTAGCATAATAATCTCCACATTCATTCATGCTGTTGCAAAAGGTAAGTGTTCCTTTTTTCTTTTGGAAGATTTCATTTATTTATTTTAGAGAGAGGAGAAAGGAGGGAGAAAGAGGGGGAGAAACATCCATGTATGGTTGCCTCTTACATGGGCCCCACTGGGAATCGAACTGATGATCCTTTTTGGTTTGCAGTCTGTGCTCAATCCACTGAGCTACACCAGCCAGGGTCTCTTTTTACAGATATGTACTATTCCACTGAGTAAACGTACCACAGCTTTTTTGTTCACTCATCTACTCGTGTGTACTTGGGCTGTTTCCAGATACTGACTATATAAATAATGCTGCTATGAACATAGGGGTGTATATATTTAGATTTGGTATTTCAGGCTTCTTAAGATATATTCATAGAAATGGGATCATTGAGTCAAAAGGCAGTTCTATTTTTAATTTTTTGAGGATGCTCCATACAGTTTTTAAGAGTGGCTTTACCAGTTTGTATTCTCACCAACAATGACAAATACCATACGTTCTTACTTATATGTGGCATCTAATGAACAAAATAAACTAAGAGACAAAATAGAAACAGAGGTATGGACACATGAAACAGATTGACAGCTGTCAGAAGAGAGGGGGGTGGAGGACACTGGATGAAAGAAGGTGAAGGGATTAGACAGAGAACGTATTTGCATCACTCACAGACACAGCCAACATTATGGTGATGGCCAGAGGAAAGGGGAGGGGCTGGGGCTTGGTGGAGGCAGGCAAAGGTGGGGGAAATGGGGACATATATAATAGTGTCAACAATAAAAATAAAGAAAAAAAGAGTACGGTACAGTTCAGATACCCAACAACTAGAGTTTTTAAAAAGTTTTTCTTGCATACCCATCTGCTAGCACAACACCCAGTGAGGATTTTAGAAAGGGATATCTACTAATAAATGCCAGTTCCCCATAGCCATTTTTTTGAAATCCAGGTAGAGGTGGTTATGAGAAGGAGAGAATCAGGTTATATAGAACATTTCTTCTTCAGGAAGAGGGGGACAAGGTTGTCTCTCTATTTTGTTGATGATTGCATTGGCTGTGTGAAAACAGTTTGGTCTGATGTAATCCCATATACTTTTTTCTTTTCTTTTGCCTGGGAGATATATCTCATAAAATATTGCTACGAGCTATATCTGAGACTTTGCTGCCTATGTTTTTTTCTAGGATTTTTATGGTTTCATGAATTACACTTAAGTTTTTCATCTATTTTGAGTTTATTCTTCTGTGTGGTTTATAAGTTGGTTTAGTTTCATTTTTCTTCCCATATCTGTCCAATTTTCCCAACACCATTTATTGAATACAATAACTTTAGCCTATTCTATGTGATTGCCTCCTCTGTTGAATATTAATTGACTGTAAAGTTCTGGGTTTATTTCTGGGCTCTCTATTTTGTTCTATTGATGTCTGTGTCTGTTTTCCTGTCAGTAGCAAGCTGTTTTTATTATTATGGACTTAGAGTAGACTTTCGTACTAGGTAGTGTAATTCCTCCAACTTTGTTCTTCTCTTTAGGACCACTGTTTCTTATGTGGGGCCTTTTGTGGTTCCATATAAAATTTTTAAAATATTTGCTATAGTTCTGTAAAACAGGTCATTGGAACCTTAATAGGAATTGTATTGAATCTTATAGATTGTTATGGGTAGTATGGACATTTTAATAATATTTATTCTTCCTGTCCATGATCAAGTTTTGTGCTTCCACTTACTTGAATCTTTTTCAATTTCATTCTTCAGCGTTGTATAATTTTCCAAGAACAGGTCTTTTGCATCCTTAGTTAGGTTTATTCCTAGATATTTTATTCTTTTTGAAAAAATTATAAATGAGATTATTTTCTTATTTTTCTTTCTGTTAGATTGTTATTGGCATATAAAAATGCAACTGATTTCTGTATATTAATTTTATGTTCTGCTATTTTGCTGAATTCATTTATCAATTCTAGTAGTTTCTTGCTGGAATCTTGGGGGTTCTCTATGTACAGTATCATGTCACCTGAAAATAAAGACAATTTTTTTACTTCTCCTTTTCCCATTTGAATGCATTTCATTTCTTCTTCTTCTGATTGCTATGACTAAAACTTCCAGAACTATGTTGAATAAGAATGGTGAAAATGGGTATCCTGTCTTGTCCCAGTCTTAAGGAAATGCTTGTAGTTTTTGCTTGTTGAGTATGGTGCTGGCAGTGGGTTTGTCATATGTGGCCTTTATTATATTTAGATATGTGCCCTCTATTCCCATTTTGCTGAGAGTCTTAATCATAAATTTGTGTTGAGTTTTATCAAATGCTTTTTCTGCATCTACTGATATGATCGTGTGATTTTTATTCTTCATTTTGTTTATGTGGTGAATCACACTTATTGATTTTCAAATGTTGTACCATCCTTGCATTTCTGGAGTAAGTCCACTTGAACATGGATCAGAAATAAGTGAAATAGAGTCTAAAAATGATACAAAATATCAATGAATCCATGAGGTAGATTTTTTTAAAAGATAAAAAAGATTGCTAAACATTTAACCAGACTCATTAAGAAAGAAAGACAAAGGACCCAAATAAATAAAATTTAAAAATGGGAGAGTAGAAAAAAACCAACAAATACAAAGGATTGTAAGAAAATATTATGAAAAACTATATGCCAATAAAGTAGACAACCTGGCTGAAATGGATAAATTCCTAGAAACATACAATCCTACAAAATTAAATGAAGAATTAGAGAATCTGAATAAACAGATTACACCTAGTGAAATTGAAGCAGTAATAAAAAAACTGCCAACAATCAAAATCCCTGGACCTGATGGCTTCACAGGGGAATGTTACCAAACATTCTGGGAAGAACTAACACATCTCCATTTTAAACTATTTATTTTTTTAAAAAATATTTTATTTATTTATTTTTAGAGAAAAGAAGGGAGGGAGAAAGAGAGACAGAAATATCAGTGTGTGGTTGCATCTCACATGGCCCCCAATGGGGACCCGGCCCACAACCCAGGCATGTGCCCTGACTGTTAATTGAACAAGTGACCCTTTGGTTTGCAGTCCGTGCTCAATACACTGAGCTATACCAGTGAGGGCTCAAACTATTTCAAAAAATTCAAAAGGAGGGAAGGCTCCCAAGCTCATTTTACAAGGCTAGCATTGCCTAATTCTAAATCAGATAAAGATGCTAAAAAATTATAGGCAATATCCTTGATGAACATTGGTACTAAAATCCTCAACAGAATATTGCAAACCAAATATAGAAATTCATGAAAGAGGATGTTTCTGTATAGCAGCTAACCAGTCTCCTCATTTTTTGTAAAGTTAGAATTACTCTGAATTTTTTAGTTTCAGACATAATTTTTGTGTTTTGTATATATTATCAAAGAAATTATACACTTCTTATACACCTAGTAGTTTTGTATTTATGGGTTTTAACAGTGGATTAAAAAAGCAAAAATGGATGAAGAGAAGAATGAACTAGCACAGTAACTATCAGGCAGAAGAAACATGGCAATTCAAAAATAACCTGTCCATCATAGACATCGCTAAAAAATACGGAAAAAAGTGGTGTTACACTCATAAGTACAAATGCTTTATGATTGAAAAAAGTGATGCTCAAAAAGCTGCGAAGATCAACTTTGACTTGGAAATGAACTTACAGAAGTTGACTTTCTGCAAGAAAGCCTTTTAAACAACTTTCAGTACTCAAGAGCCTCAGAAGTAGTAATTATGCTACTAAAACAATGATCACTCCATCAAGTATGGTAAGTAGATAGAATAATTTGCATTCTTATAGTTGAGTTTATTCTCTGAAAAATTTGTTTTGAATGTAGCTCTATAAATCATTTTTTCATCCATCTGATGTTCTGATCCTGTATTTTGCCTTCAACCTGTAATGTTTTTTTGGTCCTTTGGTATAATTCTTTTTTCATGTATTCATTTTATTTCCTTCTCATTCACTTACCATTGAATGTTTAATTTTCTGTAGTTTTTTACTACTATTTTTAAATACTTTCATATCTTAAGCCGGGTTACAAACAGATCTGCCAGAGAAAAGAATTACTGAGGATTAAAACAGTATGTGTGCTCCATTATCTTAAGTGCTGTGGATAATATTTCACTAACAATAAGTGTTCTTATCTTCTTCACCTTGTTATCTTTTTTCACCTCTATATTAAGTAAAATTCAAGAGCAAGAAATATATACATTTTTCTTTGCATAATACTTCATGTATTTTGTTTTTAGTATATCTTCTAGAAGCAAAGAAATATATAGTAAAAATATACTTCCCATACTGATAGAAATGTAACTATTTAATGCAGATTTCTTTGTAATGTTTCTTAACATTATTCAATAATGACAACACAATATGTTTCTGGATGAAATTGTTGCATAATTTTGTTTGATTTGTTTGATCAACACTTCAAAGATTTACCAGTAAAATTTATGTTGAAAACTATCATCAAGTATTTAAATATAGTATTGATATTAGGTATAGTTTTGATAAATGTTTAAATAAATAATACAGCCTCTTAAATAGGTACCATTTTTGTACAATGATAGCTTCTACAAAAGTTACTGTGAAAGCAGACAAGTTATTTATAATCCTGTAGAATAGTAACATAGTTGTTATGGGTAAGTGAAACCAGTGAAACTAATGCTATTAATAAATTCCTTACCCTGAATTCATAGACCCAACTGCAGGTTACTCTGCAGAGTGTCTTGAGTAAGATTGCACACTTTCTGTTCTCCTAATTCTCATGTTCTCCAAACTCTCATTGACCTACATTAAACATACCTAGAGAAAGTCACGCAATCAGTTACAATGACCAATGATGGTTACATCTATTCAGTTGTTAACTTTTTAGAAAGAACTGAGATTCATGCTAACATCATGAATATTTACTGCAAAGATTAGAAAAGTCTTATATCATTGTGAATTTCTGGCTAAAGCTGGGATGGGAAAGTCTGAATAACTTAAGTGTGTTTTTATAGTATTCCAATTTGTTCATATAAAAACTCCAATTAAAACAGAGGGTTTTTAGGGCAGTGAAATACTGTTTATAATAGACTATTGAATAGAGTATGTAAATACTCTATGTAATAACAGGGTTTTAGATATATGCCACACATTGTATAAACACATAAAATACCAAGAATGAACTATAATATAAATTATGGACTTTTGGTGATTATAATGTGCCCACACAGGTTCACAATTGTAACAAATATTCCACAATGATGGGAGATGTTGATAATGGGGAAGGAAGACTATACATTTGTTGGAATAGTGAGGTATATGGGAAGTCTCTGTACTTTCTCCTCAATTTTGCTATGAGCCTTAAACTGCTCTAAAAATAGTCTTATTAAAAATATTCAATTATAGTATGACATTTCCCTGGAATATGACAGGCTCAATCTACCCAGTCCTATTTCTAATAATTCTCCCCTTATCTCACTCTACTTCAGATCATATTAGCTTCTTAACTGTTGCTGGAACTAACCAGGCCTGCTCTGATTGTAATTGATATACTCTTTGCTGAAGTGCTTTTCTTCCAGATACCTACATGATTCCTTCTCTCAAATTTCTGTCAAATGACAACTTCACAATGAAGCTTCCCTCACTAATATTGCACGTTCTCTCAAAAACTGTCTATTCTACCACTTTTCTCCATAGAAATGTTCAATAAAATAATGTATATATTTTACCTATCATTTTCTTTACTGTCTATATACTCTAGTAAAAATTTATTAAACAATCAATAGTAAGCATTTTCATGGGCTTTGCTATAGAACTTTTATATCACTTTTTATAGAAAAGATTTTTATTAAAAAGTTGAATTTGAAGTTAGATCATATTTGAAAGAAGAATGCTACCTATTTTTATCTGAAATATATTAACAATTCAGTAGTAATTACTTATGATTTTTGGAGGTATGCAAGAACTATACATTTTTCAGCTGACAGAATAAATCCTTTTTTATTTATTAAATGTATTGACTGACATTGATTAATAAAATTATATGGGTTTTAAGTATAAATTTCAATAAATACATGTACTATATACTGTACTCTGTGCCCACCACCCAAAGTCAAATCATCTTTTGTCACCATATATTTAACTCCCATTACCATTTGCTACACTCCAGATGGTTTCCCTCTGGTACCCAGCATACCATTGTCTGTGACTGAATTTTTTTGTTGGTTTGCTTTTCTTATTTATTCATTTGCTGCTTTCATTTTATATCCCACATATGAGTGAGATCATACGGTTCTTAACTATTTCTCTCTGAGTTTTTCACATAGCATGATATTCTCAAGGTCCATTCATGTTGTTGCAAGTGGTAGTATTTCATCTTTTCTTGTGAATGTAGTCTTCCATTGTATACCTGTATCTCATTTTCTTTATCTAAGCCTCTAACCAAGGACACTTTAATTGTCTCCTTATTTTGGCCACTGTGAATAGTGCTGCAATGAACATAAGGGTGCATACATTTTGGCAAACAAATGTTTTCAAATTTTGTGGTTAGATACCCAGAAGAGAGGGTGCTTTATTTTTTTTATTTTTTTTTTTTGAGGAACCTCCATACTGTTTTTCTCATTGGGTGTACCAGTTCACATATTCATCAGCAGTGAGTGAGGGTTCTTTTTTTTCCCCACAACCTTTCCAACACTGGTTGTTAACCATCTTGTTGATAATAACCATTTAAACAGGTATGAGGTAGTATCTCATTGTAATTCTGATTTGCATTTTCTTAATAGCTAGAGAAATTGAGCATTTTCTCATATATGTGATGGCAATTCCCATGTCTTCTCAGGAGAAGTGTTCATGCATGTCCTTTGCCTATTTTTAAATGGAACTGTTTGTTTGGTGTTGAGTTGTGAGTTATTTATGTATTTTGGATATCAACCCCTTGTCAGAGCTGTTGTTTGCAGATATCTTCTTTCATTCAGTTGGTTTCCTTTTTGCTGTTTTCATGGTATCTTTTGCTGTGCAGAAATTTTTTAGTTAATATAGTCCCATTTATTTATTTTTGCTTTTGTTACCCTTGCCTTTGGAGTCAAATGATAAAATCCCCTCTAAAACTGAATTCCATAAGTTTAGTATCATAGTGTTCTTCTACATATTTAATGGTTTAGGTCTAATATTTAGGTTCTTGATCCATTTTAAGTTAATTTTTGTACATGGAGAAAAGAAGTAGTCTATTTTCATTATCTTGCATGTGGCTTTCCAATTTTCCCAGTGCCATTTGTTGAAGAGGTTTTCTTTCTTCCATTGTATGATTTTTTTGCCTCCTTTGTGAAATTTTTTTTTGCCCATACACATGTGAATTGTTTCTGAGCTCTCAATTTTATTCTGTTGGTCTGTGGGTCTGTTTTATTTCCGGTACCAGGTTGTTTTGATTATTGTTGCTTTGTAGTATAATTTGAAATCAGGCAATGTGTTCCTTCTGGTTTGGTTCTTTTTTTCAGGATTGTATTGGCTATTTGCAGTCTCTCATGGTTCCATACAAATTTGATGATATTTTTCTTCTACTTCTTTAAAAAATGTCATTGAAATTTTGATGGAGATTGCATTAAAGCTGTATATTGCTCTAGGTAATAAAAACATTTTAACTGACTTGATTCTTAAAATTCATGAACTGCAATATCTCCATTTCATTGTGTGTTTTTAAATTGTGTTTAATAATGCTTTGTCGTTTTTAGTATATAGGTCCTTTACATCTTTTATTAGGTCATTTCCTAGGTTTTTTGTATGTTTGTTTTTATTGCAAAAGAAATAGTATTTATTTTATATTTCTTTTTCTGAAATTTTATTGTCAGTATGCAGTGCATTTTTGTACATTGATTTTGTACCCTGCAATTTTATATTTCTTTATTGTTTTTCATAGTTGGTTGGTGGAGTCTTTATTATTTTCTATATAAAGAACCATGTCATCTGCAAAAAGTGACACATTTTTTTTCTGGCCTGATTGTTCTGGATAGTACTTCCAATAATATGTTGAATAAGAGTGATGAAAGCAGGCATCCTTGTCTTGTTTCTAATTTTAGAGAAAAAGCTTTCAGTTTTTTCACCATTGAGTATGATGTTAGCTGAGGGTTTGTCATATATGGCCTTTATTATGTTGAGGTGCTTCTATACCATTTTATAGACTGTTTTAATTATAAATTAATGTTTTATCTTATCAAGTGCTTTTTCTGCATTATTGATACAATCACATAATTGTATCCTTTACTTTGTTAATGTGGTATATTACATTGATAGAGTTGCACATGTTAAACCATCCTTATGTCTCTTGAATGAACCCCACTCGATCATGATGTATTATTTTTAATGTATTTTTCTGTATTTAACTTGATCAGACTTTTTCGTCTGTATTCATCAGGGATATTAGTCTGTAGCATTCCTTTTTTATTGATTTGAGAAAGAGAGAGAAAGCATTCGCTGTTCCACATATCCATGCATTCATTAGTTGATTCTTGTATGTACCTTGGTTGGGGACTGAACCTGCAACCCTACCACACAGGGATGACACTCTAACCAACTAAGTTGCCTGGCCAGGGCATGGAGTTTTCTTTTTTTGTGTTATCTCTGCCAGGTTTTGATATCAGGGTTATGGTGGCCTCATAAAAGGGTTGTGTGTTAGGAAGTATTGCCTCTTCTTCAATTTTTTGAAAGAATTTGAGGATAGGTATGAAATTGTCTTTGAATGTTTGGTCAAATTCACTTGTGAAGATATCTGGTCCTGGACTTTTACTTTTTGAGGATGTTTTATGGTTGTTTTAACTTTATCATTGTTGATCAGTCTATTTAAATTTTTGAATTCGTGATTAGTTAGGGTAGGAAAGTTATATATTTTGAGGAACCCGTCCATTTCTTCTGGGTTATTGAACTTGGTAGCATATAATCTTTCATTGTACTCTACTATGATCCTCTATATTTCTGTGATGTCTGTGGAAACTTTTTTTCATTTCTGTTTTTGTTTTTATGAGTCTTTTCTCCTTTAAACTTAGTCTAGCCAGGAGTTGGTCAATTTTATTAATCTTGTCAAATAGCAAGCTCCTTTTTGCATTAACTTTTTGTGTTATTTTTTGTTCTCTATTTCATTCAATTTGGCTTTAACTTTTATTATTTCCTTTCTTTGGCTGAATTTGAAGTTTCTGTTCTTTTTTTCTAGTTGTTTAAAATTTAATGTTACATTGTTCACTTGAGATTTCTCATGTTTCTTAACACAGGTTTATAATGATATAAATTTCTCTCTTATCACTGTATTTGCTGCATCTCAGAAGTTTTGATATGTTATATTGTCCTTCTTGTTTGTCTCTATGTATCTTTTGATCAAAATTATGAGTCACAAACAAACTCACAGCATAAATGGTATAATTTGTGACAACAGAAACATAAAAGAGGAGGGAGCAATGGTCTCAATTTGCAAACAGAGATGTAGATTAGATTCATTAAAAAGAAGAGTACTAGCCCTGGCCAGTATAGTTCAGTGGATTGAGTACAGTCCTGCGAACCAGACAATTGTGGTTCGATTTCCAGTCAGGGCACCTGCCTGGGTTGCAGGCCAGTTCCCTGCAGGGGATGCATGAAAGGCAACCATACATTGATGTTTCTTTCCCTCTCTCCTTCCCTTCCCCTCTAAAGATAAATAAATAATATCTAAAAAAATTACAAAAAAAGAAGAGTACTATATATATTAAATGTTCTTTTATATAAACTTAATGGTAACTTAACATAAAAACCAGACACATGAAAAAAAGAGAAAACAAAAAAATATGGAATAGCACAGGAAACAGAGAAAAAAAGTGTGGAATAGCACCAAACAAAATCAACAGATAGAAACACAAAAGAAAAGAACCGATGGAGGCACAGAACTGCCAAAAAAACCCCAAAAGATAAAACGGCTATAGGGAATCTTTATATATCAGTTATTACCTAAATGTAAACAGACTGAATTCACCAAAAAAAGGCACAGAGTAGCAGTTTGGATCAAATAAGGAAACCCTATTATATACTGCTTTCGGGAGACACATATAATATTGACTCTTAAGTGAGGAGGTAGAAATGATTCTTCAAGCTAAAAACATGCACAAAAAAGGAGCTATAGCTTTACTTGTATTTGACAAAATAGATTTTAAGAAAACAAAGGTAACAAGAGACAAAGATAGATATTTTATGATGATAGGTATTTTATAATGATACATCAAGAAGACATATCTCTTCCGTATATATATGTGCCCAATCAGGAACCACCAAAATATATAAAGCAACTACTAACAGAACTAAAGGGAGAAGCAAAAACACAGTCAACCCAATCATAGGGATCTAAATATCCTATTAACAACTATAGATAGATCATCCACACAGGAAATTAATAAAAAAAATCAGCCTTAAATGACACATTAGACCAATTGGACACAACTGACATTTACAGAGATTTTCATCCCAGAACATCAGATTATACATTCTTCTTCAGTGGACATGGAACATTTACAAGGATTGACCACATGCTGGGTCACAAAACTAGCCTTAACATGTTTACAAAGAATGAAATTATAATGAGCACATTTTCAACCACGATGCTTTGAAATTAGAAATCAACAGCAAAAAGAAAGTTACAAAACCCACAAAATATGTGGAGATTAAACAACATACTACTAAAAAATTACTGGGTCAAAGAAGAAATATAAGATAAGATCAAAAGATACACAGAGGCTGTTACTTTAAAGTTACTGTTTTTAATCTTTATAAGCAATAAGAATGAGCATTCCATTTTAACCTTCAATTTCAATATTTTAAAAGTGTTTAATGTTAACACTTTTAGAAAGATGATGGATTGTGTAAGACAATTTTTCCATTAAAAAGATATCATTATGCAGACAAATAATTTCAGTTATAGAAACATGTGTCATGAAACCAGTTTATACTGCAACTTTTAGCACTGACACCTTGATAAGGTGCACCTACTTTTTAAAATGTTAGAGCCTGAAATTTTCATGATTCATGTAAAGTTCTTTAGAATTTTCCCAACATCAATATCTCTTTTCAAACTAAAGGTTAGCCTGAAAATATAATTTTTATTGATAGAGACTTCTATTGAAAAAAATAGTAGACTAGCCTCAAGATCTTTAGCTTATATCTTAAAATATTTGAATCAAAAACAAACAAGCAAACAAAAAGTTTCTCACATGCCCATCCTTTCTAGTTATTTTCCTATAAATTAGAGCACTACCTTGGGACACTGAATATATTTGAATCTTCTCAATTCTCTCTTTACTGGTTATCTCTGTTTAGGATTCAATGACAATAGAAAGAAAATGGAGATGTGATATTGTCCTCACAGTGGTAGGGTTAATGATTATCTTAATTTTCTATTCTTATTCCTGTTTATTTACCTATATTGTAGTAACAATTCCTTATAATTCATTAAAATATAAACATATAGATGATCATTTGATTCATATTTTCTATTATTTATACCTTTGTTGTAGAAAGACTAATTGTATAACAATAATTATATAAATGAGTTCTGAGGATATACATATAACAAAAACTAAATGGGTACAGAAATGCATAATAGATAGAAAACTAGCAAATGGCAGACAAAAAAAAGCTGGAATAAGGCTAGTACCCAAAATGCACACTAAGAAAAGTGCAGAATTTCTCATTGCAGGCTGAAGTTCTATCTCTGTTTTCTAGAAGCCAAAACAAAGAAGAAAACACAAGTTTTATAATATGCAATATAAAGAGACAATACATGCCTTGGATTGAGAACTAAAAGAAAATCTTTTGCTGTAAGATCTAAGAGGTAATTAAGTATTAATTAATTACATTATTATAGTAAATGTTGCCATTTATAAGTATCATTTTAAAATAATGCATTGTATGGGCTAATTACAAAATGTACATGTAGATAATACAATGAATTAATTTGGAGTTTAACATTGTCATATTTTCTCATTCATTCATCAAATGACAGTCTGCATTAAGGATGTTAGCAATAAACAAAAGAGTTCATAGTTCACATGAAGCTCATAGCATAGGTAGAACAAGAGATATTATACAATAAATAAATAATTTTGGATTAAATGTTTAAAAAATTTATGGTATGCAATGAGTGAATGTTACTGAATAATAATATAGTCTAAAGTAAGAGGGATGTGAATAATATATCTATAATATATCTGTGTTAGATATTTTTCATATCTAATACTGAGATATTTTCTAATATCTAACACTGAGATACATTATAGATATATTATTCACATTCCTATCAGTGATGATTTTTAATTTATTTTATCTTCACCTGAAGATATCAGTTGCCTCCTGTACTTGCCCCAACCACAATCAGACTTACAAGGTAGGCATGTGCCCTGACTGGGGATTGAACCCACAACATTTTGGTGTACTGGACAACACTCCAACAAACTGAGCCACCCAGCCAGGGTGATAAACTTGATTTTTTAATAGCTCATCTCTAACTATTTGAGGCAAGGAATAGGAATTAGATTACCAGGGCAATTATATTAGGTAGTTAGACAGTAAATTTTTACAATGAATTAACTCATGCATGGATGAATATATTCTTTCCACACAAAGATAGGACTAGACTTAACTTATGCAAATATGATACCAAATTTCAAATTATTAAAATATTGGTTATATATAATAGGAGGTATATCTAGAAAACCATTGTGATCTCATGAAAATAACATTTCTAGTAGTCCTGTAAAAATACTACTTAGGATGAGATTCTATATATTTTTAGTAGCTTGCTCTATATTCAATTCATAAAACTTAATTAATAATTCATTTTCAAACTTAGAAGATTTAAAGAAAGACTATGGTATAAGAAGTATAATGATTTTTCACCTATGTCTATCTTTATTATATTACACAAACACCATTGGATCACCCCCAATATGCCTAGACATAGTAAACAATAAATAAATACAATTATCTTTGAAATTATGACAAATTTTCCCAAACATACAATCATTAGATATATTTTACTATATATGTCATTGTAAAGGTATAATACAAGCTGGCAAGAAAGAATGTATTTTATTTGGAAAACTTTACTTGTTCTCCCATTGTATCTTTTCTTTTTATTTTATTTTTCCTGACTGCTTTATGATTTTTTCTTTAAAGTTGTCTTCAAAGAATTGACTGGTTGTCCCTTGATGAGCTTGTGATTTTTTATGATGTTGTGTATTGTGTGTATTTGGTGAGCTTCTTGTATGTGTGTTTATGGTTTTAATACATATTCATAATTCCCTAATTTTTCTTTACTTTTAATCTCTTTTTTACATTGGAAACTAAGATTATTTTATAGCAGGCTTGAAGTTGTAGAACAATTCACTAGTTATTTAAAAAATTATGTGTTTTAAGTTTCGTTTTGGGTTATTTTTATTGCAATATCTTAATATTCACTAATGTTTTCTTCTACAGTGTTTAATGTGACATCCCATGAGGTGCATTTTTCATCTCATAAATCATAATTTTTATACTTTAGTGTTGAATTTTTCTCCTTATCTCCATTATCATACTTATCTTCCTTTTAGCTCTTTCAGTGCATGCGATAGAGCTGTAACAATATTTATTGTTTTTCTTGCTAATTCTTACATTTGTTATAGATGAGTCAGTTTGATGAAATTTTAATCTCTTTTAGTGTATTTCTTTGCATGCATGCTAACAATATTTTATTGGATGCCACACATTTTGCATTTTACCTTTTGAATATTAGACATTTTTATATTCCTATAATTTTCTTCAGCTTTGTTTAAGGACAAAGTTTTTGAAAATTGTTTGATCCTTTCACATTTGCTTTTATTTATTTAGCAAATACGTATTTGCTAAATACTTATTTAGCAAATACGTATTTGCTAAATACTTATTTAGCAAATACAGTAGCAGAAAAGTACTTACTTTAAGGTTTGATTCTTTCCAATTATTCAGGCGAAATATTTCTGATTATTTGTCCCCGCAAACTGTGAATAATATTTTCTAGTCTTGCTGATTGGGACAGACATTATGCTTGGGCCTAGGTGGTCTCCAGTACCGTTCCCTCAAGTATTGTCCTTTTCCCCCAGTTTCAACACTTTTCTCATCTATGTGCAAGGATTAGGTAGACTCTCTACAGAGCTGCTGAGTGCTTTCTCTTTGTAGCTTTCTCCTCTCCAGTATTTTGTACTGAAAACTCGACCTTCTTTAGTCTTCCAGATTTTCATCTGCATCTCCTCAAAGAAGGGGGTGCACCAGAGTACAAATGCCACCCCGCCTTTCTATGATGCCCTTGGAATTTCTCTCAAATCAATATGCTAGGGATATTATAGGCTCACCTCATTTGTTTCCCGTTTTGAGGAATTACTCTTCTTTGTTTCTTTATGCCTCACGTCTTCAAAACTGTTTTCTTTGATATATTTTGTGTGCATATTTAGGTGTTTCAACAAGGAAGTTAAATCTGGTACTTATTACTCTAACTTGGCTCAGTATGGAAATAGCTGCATTCATTTGATATTTTATTTTGCTGGAAGTTAACTAGAATGAAAATATAATTGAAATAGTTTTAGTAATGGTGTTGCATAGAGATGTTTAATGACATTCAAGTAAAGCATCTCATTGTTCAACTATATATTATTTCCTTCACCTTAGATCTTTAAGAGAACTGGAATATGACATATTATTAATGCATATATATTTTTTAAAGATTTTATTTATTTATCTTTAGAGGGAAAGGGAAGGAGAGAGGGAGAGAAACATCAATGTATGGTTGCCTTTCGTGCATCCCCTGCTGGGAACTGGCCTGCAACCGAGGAATGTGCCCTGACTGGGAATCGAACAGCAATTGTCTGGTTCGCAGGCCTGTGCTCAGTCCACTGAGCTACACCAGCCAGGGCTTTATTAATGCATATTTAAACTTTAAAATATAATTGCATGTAATGCATTTTTTAAATATTACAGTTACAAAACTTACAAGTCAAAGGAAGGAAAATTTAGTCAAAAACAATAACAAACCAATTTTTGTTTTTCTTTTTTATAACTATATTCTATATATATTTCATGCTTTAAATTTATAAGCACATATTTCTCAACTTGCAAAATTGTTTATAATATTATGCAGATTTTCAGAAGGATTCGAAGTGTTAGCGTCACTCTCAGTAATAGGAATGATAATGTGATTATAACATTCTCAGAGATTTGTTTTGGCTTTGGCATGAGTATCCCAGAATCATATTCTTTGGAGACCAAAACCTACGTTTAAAGTCTACATTGGCACTATTATGTTTCTGTGTTTGAGAAGACTAGCATAACTTCTTAATAAATAAATATGATTTTAATTTCATGGGTTTGTTGTGAGGCCTAAATGAGTGGACTACAAAGAGCATAGTGCGTAGCAAGAATGCTGTCCAATATATTCCCCATGTCTAAAACTGCTAACATCAATTTAACACCAAAGCTGATTGTCTTCATTCAGATCTGATATCACTCACCTAAAATGATTACCAATTTAGGTCTAATATATTGGATCAAGTATGACTAATATGTTTCAATTCACATGCTAATGCTGGTTGATTGGTTGTGGCTTTAAGAAGTACTATATTAAAAAGGATTTTGAGGTTGCATCCTTATTTAGTGATAAAGAGTTTGGTGATTGATTAGTAATTTCTCATTAGGAAAAGTTGCTCATTTTCTATATATAAACCAAGAATAAGTCATAAAACTGTAGATAACTGGCATAATTTTCATGCCCAGAACCTAGTGTAGGGAAGGCTATTAAAAGTTTTCAGGCATAAAAGATAAGGATAAAAAATATTTCTGACAAAATATAACAGCAAGTATTTCATATATAAATGTGATGTTCTTAATTCTTACAAGGATAACATGCTTTGTTTTGAATCTTTTTACCTATATTTTTAATTCTACATATTTTTCTACATATATAGACTAGATTATAAATTATTCATATAATATAGGGACTCTTGGAGATTAAAATAATACAAGAAAATGGGTATTTGTATTATATATACTGAACTTTAAATAATAAGGTAAAGTAAGAGAATATTGAAAACAGATACATCTCCCATCAAACAAAGTTGGACTAATAAAAATGATAAATACAACCAACTAAAAAAGAAAAAGAGAGCTCTAGATGCTGTAAATGACGAAGATAACTAAAGTCTGAAAATAGTGAAGGAAACTTCAATTGTTTGTGCTGTCCCCAAGGGAATCAGACCATGGAGATTGTTTGTTCGAGCTTAGAGCATAAGAGAAAGCAGCTGACGGATAGACCAGAGCTCCCTAAGTGAGTGTACTATGAGGGTATTCTCATACCAATGAAACAGGGAACTGACTACGTTCTACCTTCTAGTCTGGGATATAGCAATAAAAAATATGTGAGGGGAAGAAAATAATAAAAAGGCAGATAAATAAATAATAAATAAACAATAGATAATAGATAGCACTTAAAAAAAGTTGAGATCAGTGTCCTTTTTTCTTACACCCATTCTAGTTCAGCAAGCGTCTGCTGCTTGCTGCCTCCCTGTGGGCCTTTTAGTTTGTAATCACAGAGTCTGAAAATGAATTTTAGTTTTATCTAATTAAAAATATGATTGATAATTAAAATAAACAATGTTGGATGTTGTCTTTGTGTATAATTAATATGATAAATCTAAGTTGTACAACTCTAGGTTTAATTCCAGTGTGGTATAAGAGTAAATGCATGATAACTATGACATGGCAATATTGGAACTTTATCTTATTATTTTAATTTTTCAATTTTTCTTTTAGTTTTCACATGAAATATTTTGTCCTTAAGTCTACAGAACACAGCTATATTCCTAGTAAAATCCTAAGTCCTGAATGAATTGGTTGTAAGGTCCTAAGAAGAAATCACTGATACAATTATCATGACAACGAAATAAAAGTTCAAATCCTACCACAAGGAATTAGTAGTTATATTTGTGCATAACAAAGAGAATGTCAGCTGTACATTAAGCTTGATGTATAACACCAAACATTTTCTAAATTTTCTATTATAGCTTCAATTTCATACTGAGGTGAACATGTGATAGAAGTATACCACATACATCAATTCTTGAAAGAAATGTTATCTAATTCTGTTTGTAGTGTCCAGTGTTTGTTATTCTGCTTATTTTCATCATGAAAAGTCAATGTATAAAAAGGGAACTAAATAGTAATGAAAAATAATACAATAAAGATGTAAACATTTACAAATTAAAAACTTTCTCTGAAGGTTTTCTTCTTTAAAACTTCATGTTTATGTTTGATTTGCTCAATTACCTGATTTGAATGTTATTCTCCTCAATAAAAACATAACTTTGCAATTTATATTCTTCTAGAGTATTTTATCATCACCTTCTACCTAGTGATTTTTGTGTCCACTATGACGTTTTTCATAAATCCAATCTGACTTCTCTTGTATAACTGTAGTGATATAACTGACTGATAGATCTCAGAGAAAATGGGCATGTGGGGAACTGAAAAAAAAGAAGGTGATAAGATGAACCAAAGAATGTACAAGTTCTGTTCAGAAGGTATCCAACCATGTAATATGAAAAATAGAGATATTTGTCAAAGAAGATATAAGAAACATTGTATACAGAACAATGATGCCTCAGTGTCCTTCAAAGTAGGCACCTTGGGACCTCTCACAGTTCTCCCAATTGCCATCAGCTGCCCTGTCATATTTTCTTGAATCTCATTGACAGTCTGAAATATCTTCCCTTTCAAAGGTAATTTTAGTTTTGGGAAAAGCCAGAGGCTGCCTGACGCCAAATCTTAAATGTAGAGGGACTGAATCACCTGAGTGATTTGATGTTTCACCAAAAAAACTCTTCAGGAGATGTGATGAATGAGTGGGTGTGTTTTTGTGATGAAGCTGCCAATTACTAGTTACCGATAGCTGTGGCTTTCTGAACCATCCAAATAGTTTCTGAGGGGGAATGTTTAAGCCTAATGCTAAATTTGATGCAGATTCATTGTTCTACTTGTTCAGTCAGTAAATTTGAATGCAATGGCCACACAGTACACATGCTCACTCAGTGGTGTCTATTGCCCCTACTGACTAATACAGTGAAGTCATCACTGTTCATTCATGCTCATTCCAGTCTACTCTCCTTGGCTGCTCGGTTACATTGATTTCACATAAACCATTTTATTTATATTAACAATAGTTGGACTTTTTCCAGAAAACCTCATATATAAGGTTCCATATGACAAAGAAAATAATTGCACATATTATACATGGTATGTTATTTTGGTTGTTCATTTTATCAATGTTGTTATTTTACCTAAAAGTTGGTGTCACTTATATGCTTATCTTGAACTTATGTGTCAGGCATTTTCATAGAAACATCCCTTAAGAATAGTGTAGGACTTCTGGTCAAGATGGTGACATAGGTAAATGCAGTACTCAAGTCCTTCCAGAACCACATAAAAATTATGGCTGAACTACAAAACCACCTGAAATGGTGGTTTAACAGAAGTTCTACAACTAAAGATACAGAGAGAAAAGCACATCAAGGAGGAAAGGTGTAGCATTGGCTGGTCCCTCAACCACTTGTGTCAAATAAAAACTTGGAGAGATATCTCAACTACAGAGGTCCCCCCCACCACCGATGGAGCTCCACACCAGACCCAACATATCAGGGTTCCAGAACCAGGAAGAGAATTCCCTGTAATTTTGGCTGTAAAAACCAGGCCAGATTGCAACAGAGGTCTTATTGGGTGCAAAGCATTCCTTAAAGGGCCCACATATGGATTTGCTTGAGGACTCACTTGCTCTGAGGTCCATGTTAGGGCAGCATCTTGAAGGGCACCAGGAGCATGTGGGGAGAAACTGAAATGTCTGGAACCAAGGCAAGAAGAGATGGAGAGGAATATTTCTCCCAGGTAAAAATGATGGTAGAGAAAATTGTTTCTTTTCTGAGCCTTCCCCCAATAGAGCTAGCAGGTAGGACTCATATCTGAGTTCACAGTATCTGGCTAACATTGTTCAGCCAGCCCTGGTAATTCCCTGAGATCACCTCCTTTCCTGACCATCCAACTTGTGGGACCACTCAAGGTGTTTCCATGGGCCTTTCCATATGAATGGCTTTTTTTGACTCATGCTTTAGACTTTTAAAAAATCTCTCTAATAAGCAGCATCTAGCCTCAGCATGCCCCATACCTCTTGCTATCTGGCTTCAGGCCTGGCATTAGTGGCAGCCAGACTTGATTCGAAGTTTAGCCTCCTCCAGGCACTTCCAAGCCCAGCATAAGTAGCAGCCATCTGCAGATCACTTTGTGTTTCATGCTGAGTAGCCTTGGGGCAGACCTTCCTCGGGACCTCCCTGGAGGTCCAAGAACCAATGTACCTGATGGACAGCTTCAGACCACTTCAAAGCACCACCCAACTACTTCCACAAGCAACATATTCAAGGGACAAATTCAGTGGGCACCAGAGCCTGGTCCATGGGGTGGGAACCTACACATCTGATCCTCCATAATGGTCACAGCAGTTTTACCTAATACATAGAAACAAACACAGGGAGGTTGCAAAAATGAAGAGACAAAAAAAAACATGTCTCGAATGAAAGAACAGAGCAAAACTCCAGGAAATTAAAAACAAAATGGAGACAGGCAATTTCCTTGCTGTGGAGTTCAAAACACTGGTTATAGGATGCTCAGTGAACTTAGGGGAAGAGAGTTAAATTAAGAGGGAAACCATAAAAAAGAGACAAAGATACACTAACTAAAATGAAAACTAATTTATAGGGAGTCAAAAGTAGAGTAGATGAATTAAAGAATCAAATCAGCGATTTGGAATACAAGGAAATGAAAGACATCCAATGAAAACAGCAAAAAGAAAAAAAGAATTTAAAAAAATGAGGAGCCTCTGGGACAACTTCACACATAACAACATTCACATCAGAGGGGTGCAGGAAGGAGAAGAGAGAGAGCATGCAATTGGAAACCTATTTCAAAAAAATAGTGACAGAAAACTTTCTGAATTTGGTGAAGGAAATAGACATACAAGTCAAGGAAGTACAGAGAGTCCCAAACAAGATGAGCACAAAGAGGCCCACACCAAGACACATTCATAATTAAAATGGCAAAGGTTAAAGACAAAGAGAGAGTCTTAAAAGAAACAGAGAAATGCAGTTAGGGACCCACAAGGAAGCTCCTACAGATCAGCAGTTGATTTCTCAGCAGAAATTTGCAGACCAGAAGGGACTAGCAAGAAATATGCAAAGTGATGAAAAGCAAGGACCTACAACCAAGATTACTCCACCCAGCAAAGCTATCATTTAGAATTGAAAGACAAAAAAATGAGCTTCCCATACAAGAAAAAACTAAAGGAGTTTATCACCACCAAACCAGTATTACATGAAATGTTAAAAGGTTTTCTTTATGAAGAAGACAAAAAAATCAAAACTATGAACACTAAAATGGTACTACATACATATCTATCAACAACTGAATCTGAAATACAAAACAAATGAACCAGCAGAATAGAAAAAGACTAAAAAATGCAGAGAACATTTTAACAGTCGCCAGATGGAAGTGGGTACAAGGCGAAGGGCTTAAGGAGTACAAATTGGTAGTTATGGAATAGTCATGGGGATGTAAAGTACAGCATAGGGAATACAATCAATGATATTGTAATAATTATGTATAGTGTCAGATGGGTATGAGATTTATTGGGGTGATCACTTGTAAGTTATATAATATCTAATCACTGGATTATACATCTGAAACTAATATAATATTTCATGTCAACTGTAATTGAAAAATAAAATATGATAGAAAAGAATAGATGTAAGACAGTTTTTTGTGATAAAACTTAATTTTATTTTTTATTTTAAAATTATTTTAATAAAAAAACTTATTTCAGTATTAATCAAGTAATATATAAAGAATCTGCTCTAGGACACTGGTGTAGGTCATCTAGACAAGTTATCAATATTGATGCTTGCCCTAGAAGGGAAAGATGAAGATAATGTTATAGATAAGAGATACAATATTTATTCTACTTAGCCAGGGGCACAGACTTCTGGTTGTCTCTTAATTTAAATTTCTTTCACAGCATTAGCTATTTAGGTAGCACATGAATTTCCAGAATAGGGTTTCATTTCCAGTTTTCTTGCAACTATTACTAAATCCTAGTCAGTGATATAAGATGGAAGTGTTATGTGTCAGCTTCTGGGAACCTTCCATCATGGACTAGAGGGTGCTTCAAGCAACCACAATATACTCTGCAACCAGACTGCTTAGATTTGAACACTGATCTCTACTCCAAGTTTTGTTTCATTTCCTTATTACCTAACATCTCCACACATCAGCTCCTTCATGTGTAAAGTGGGAGTATTAGCATGAGCTACTTCACAGTGTTCTTCCAACTACTGAATAAAATTGCACATGCATAGTCCTTATACAATGACTGGTACATACTCAGTGTTTACTAAATTTAGTTGCTTTACTGTAACAGCATAACCTCTCACTTTTGATGGACTTGATATTTTTTAAAATGTTGAAATAGTGCCTTTGAAGGAGTTGATATCCTTATAGAGCCAAGCCAGGATATACAGAGGACATGTTATTCAAACAAAAACTCATAGTCTACTGTCATTCTTATAAGATCTAGCAGAAATCTTCAGAATAGAATAATAAGAAATGACTACAGTGCTGGCTGGCATGGCTCAGTGAATTGAGCACCAGCCTGTGAATCGAAAGGTCACTTGTTTGATTCCTGATCAGAGCACATGCCTGGATTGCTGGCCAGGTCCCCATTTGACGGCATGTGAAAGGCAACCTATCAATATTTCTCTCCCTCTCTTTCTTCCTCTTTTTCTTCTTGCTGCAAAAATAAATAAGTAAAATCTTAACAACAACAAGGAAATAGCTACAAATTTGCAAAATGCAATTCCTTTAGTATTTTCAAACCCAGCCATTTGAATTAGAATGTTAAAAAGCAAAATAAAAGCACTAAACTGAATAAAAACAAAGCCAAAAAAACAGTAATAAACACATCCAGACTTTGAATGTGTCTACTGTCTACTATTAAAAACCCTGTAGGTAGTGAGAGTAAACAATTTCCCTAGTCTCCAACCTTATCTATTTAACGTTAGCTTGACAATTTTAACATTTGGCATGTACAGTGAAGCCCCTTCCTCAAGTATAACTGAATCAGAAATTGAATTATTTTAAGGTTCTTTCTATGAAAGCTCTTCTTCAGGCAAAATGTTTTTGCACACCTATCTGTCTTCCTGGGAAGCATGTTCCTCTGTTTAAGGACAGCACCTTCCTTAGACTTACCAAAGTTCTTCCAGGGCTTGGCTTTCTGTGTCCACCTGAAGCAACAAATATGTTGCACATTTAGCATGCTGAAGAGTGCTCTCTGGCCTCTTCACCAGGTTCTTCATCAGCTTCTTCACTGAGGTGTCCCTCTCTATCCTATGCCTGGCATTTTTAGCTCCTGTTACCTCTCTGCACCTTTTTTTATGCTCTGAAAGATGAGATCATTCTACAGCTTCCCTGACATACAGAAGCACCTTTATTACGCCTGGCTCAGATAGGATTTTTCTGAACACAATCTGCAGTCCTTTGTTGTGCTCCTGCCATGCCTCTAAGGTGTCAGCTTATGACACAAGGTGTCCTTGGTGTCCTAACACCCTCCAGGGCTCTACCGGGGAAATGGATCCTTTCTTCATAATTCACCATTGCCTCTGCTCTCTACTCACCCATTTTCTCTTGTCTTCCTACAAAACTAAGATTAATAGTTCTCAACCTCAGCAATCTTGATATTTTGAGATAGATAATTCTTTGTGGAAGTGGAAGGACTGTCTTGTGCATTGTAGGAGGTATAAAAGCACCCACTAGATTCCAGCAGCACCGGCCCATGCCAGCTTCATGGTGGCATTCAATAAGGTCTCTGTTTCACTCTTTGAAACATTTAAATGTACTAGAAGCTCTCTGACTTTTCAAAAGGACTTCAGTATTTTGGAAACAAAAATTGTTAAACACAGAGAATTTGGTGTTTCCTATCCACCTCTGGGGTAATGATTATCCTGAGATAATGATTCCAAATCTGCTTCATTGAATATTGAGTGAAATGATGGAATGGGGGAGAGAAAAGCAGGCACTCCCAGGAATAAATTATCAACTAGTATTTCAAAACTATTACTCTGTCACATGTATCTGTTGTGCTTACAAGTCCAGTCTTCTGTATTAGTGGGAAAAGTAATGATTTTAATTGGATGGAAGTAGGAAATCAAAATGATTTTCTTCATTGATATAACTCTCCCCATTGCACATGTAGCATATTGTCTCAACATATCGCTGTGCATTAATTTATGCCTATTACCATGTGGGCATTCTATCTCTTCTCTCTGCACTGTTATTTTCCTGACTTTTCATTCCCAAGGCTCGGCTTCTTAATGAGACTCCTCTACATTCTCACTGATCCTCTGACAGTGAACGCAGCTGACCCACCTCATTTGCTATTGTAAGTCTAAGACAGCAGTGTCACTCCTTCCTCTCATTGACTGGAGTTGTTATTTTATCTTACCTTCTCTTTTCTATTTTTGGGGTTTTTTTCTTAGCTTAATTACTTCTCTATTGCTATTATCACCTTCCTCTTACTTTTTATGTATTTTAAATGTAAGTGTTGTGCCCTGTTTATATTTTTTGATTTACTTATTTTTGTTTCTATGAGAATCATTTGAGATTATCCCAAAGCTCTAAGTCTTGTGTCCTATGGAAATGGCTCTGTGTCTTATTTCTACTAAAATCAATTGCTTTTCCTAAATGTGTACTTCTAAATACATAGGATAATTTTGCTGAAGTAAACTTTGTTAGAGTCATTCCTGACTTTCTTTTTTCTTTCACAGTCCACATTCAGTCTTTCAGAGAATTCTGATAGCTCTACCTTAAAATACTTCCACAAACCAATGATTCTGATTTGTTCTCTGACAATCCATAGTATCAGGTATTAGGAAAATAATGGGCTCAATAGTATTTATTGAATAAGTGGATATACAGATAAAAATAAAGATGTTATTATGCATTAATACTACTCAGTACACATACATAATAAGCAATTGTATGTAACATCAATAGCATTGCTAATTATGTAAGAATTTATTTTGCCTAAAGAAATAACAAAATAGAGTCATATGAACCACCATTTCATGTTTGCTAAAAAAATACTGGGAATATTATCAGATAAACAGTAATTTTAGTTATAGATTCAAATATTTCCTTATCTCTCAATGAAAAACTTTTATTGTACACTGGTGAGTTCATCAAATTGGGTAAATGCAGTTATAAAAAGATAATTTGCTAAATTCTCTCTAGGATTGTTTTTTATCATGTTAAATAGAAGTGACTATTTTTCTTTCCAGTATTTTTCTTGTGACTCCATGCATTTTCTCAAGGTTACTTAATTTTTTTCCTATTGATTATACATATTGAATAAAAGTCTGAATTGATTGGAGAATTTTTGTAAAAAATACTGCTTTCTTTAGGCATCTTAAACTACATTTCTTACTTTTATTTTTGTTCAAAAAGAACATGGTGCCTAACCCTTGGAAGTAAATAAATAGTATTTTTTAAATAAGTTAACATGTCTGTACAATATGTGATTAGCAAGTAGACTTACATATCTGTGGTCTTTAAAATGCTTTGATCGTATTTTCTTTTTTCAATATTTATATGTCAAAGCTGGTGCACTGTTTCTTTGAATTATGCCAAACACTTTTCTTCAACCTAGACTATTTCTTTCTGCAGTTTTTTGCACTTTTAAACGTCATGATCACGTACTCCTAGAGAACCACCTTTATCCATGTTACATTTCACCTAATAGTCGTTTTGGTCAGGGTACTGTGCAGTCTATCAGATTCCCTTGACAGTTGCCTTGTATGTAGAAAGTGTGCTGGTCAACAATATTAATGAAATATCAGTTAGACAAATTTTCTTTAGCTGCATGAGAGTCATGGCAGCTGTTTAAGTGCATAAAGTACTTATTTTGTTGTCTTGTGTTAGTACTGATATGAAAATTGCATATGGAACTAATCATTTATTTACAACATCAAATGAGATGGTTTTTCATTTTTTTCTTAGTTTTGTTATGTGTCCTACTCTCCACTTTTATTCCCTGCAAAATGAACATTTGCCTCATTAATTCTATTTGCTTAGAGAGCTAGACACCTGTTAGATTTCCTTCCATATTCACCACTCTCAGTAAAAAAAAATAGTTTGATGCAAATGTGTATGGTTTCCTTTCCTGTTTAAGTTATGAAGGTATTTTTTGCTATCTATGGCTTTATCTAGACTCTCACATAAATAACAATCTAAATTACAAACACAATTAAGTTTGCATTCATAGTCATTTTAGTGAATATTTTCTTCATACAAATACACATGTATACCGGTATGTTAATAAATAATTAGACAATTAATTAGACAATAAAATGGTCAAATATAACTTAGAATTTAAAATGCGCTAATATTAAGTATAGTTTTCATTTGGTGAGGAAATTTAATCAACTAAGGCATTGAAGAGAGAAAAAATAGAGCTAGAGTTATTTTTTCCATATCATCTTGTAAATAGAAATCATTTAAATAAGTATATAAAATATAATGAAAATGTTTAATAAGCACTTTAATAGTACTTTGAAAATAGTGTCTAAAATGAGTACTAATTAACTTGCATTTTCAAATGTGTATTTATCCATTTTAAAATTATAACAAGGCAATAAGTTTATTCCAAGAATGTGAGAGTGCATTTTCAAATATTTAAAATAAGGTCCTGTTGTACATACTCCAAATTCTATTGAATATTAAACTACTTCATTAATAATGTGGAATCTAATAAACAAAATAAGCTGAAAAACAAAACACAAACGGAGGCATGGATACATGGAGCAGACTAACAGAAGGGAGTAGGGAGGGAAGGACTACATGAAAGAAGGTGAAGGGAGTAGCCAAACAACACGTGTGTATAACCCATGGATATGGACAACAGTGTGGTGATGCCAGAGGGAAGGGGAGTGCGGGCTGGGAGGAAGGGGGCAAAAGGGTAGGGAAATAGGGACATCTGCAAAACTGTCAACAATAAAAATAAAGAAAAGAAAGAGGAGAATACGGACACAAAGAAATATAAATACTCACCTTGACCCTTTTGAATTTGTTTTTTTCAGCTTCTTGGGTCTTGCAAGTGCTAATATAAACATTAGGTTAATTAATATGAGAATTGAAAAAAGACAGAAGGAAAAGTCAAGAGATCCTCAACAAAGTGGAAATTTTTTAAAAGTATTGAGATATGGAATATGAGAATTGGTGTATTTGGGAGAATTCACTGAGATGAAATGTGGCTTCAGCAGCAAAGGTGTCTAGGAAATGTTAGAGTCTTAACTCTCTGTAGCCTCAGACTTGGCTGATCAACCAGAAAACTGGAATGTTGTCTAAAGATAAATGTCATGCCTTCAAGAAGAAGGTTAATGAATGTATGGAGTATGATAACTGCTTGATGTTCTCTGTTAACTTAGAAATGCATTGTTATTTCTGGCGGTCAATGGTGACTGCCTACCACATGATTACTATTACCTCCCTATAAAAAAGAGACCATGTCCTGGGAAGAGGGCATATTCATCCCTGCCTGCCACCTCTGGAAGCAGCTGCACTGCCCTTTTATGTAAGTTTCTCCTATTAAAGCTCTTATGAATTAAAAAAAATAAAATACTGTTAAATAAAGTGCAGCATGTGTATGGTGATTAAAACACACAGACACTTTTCCTAACATAGAATATAAAGACCTGGGATTTGATAAGGGTATATAATGGCATAGGGTTGGTTCTTCCCAACTGGAGCCTACTTGTATGTTGTGTCCTTAAAATCAGAATACCCTCCATAAGAAAAATACATAAGGAGTAGATATCTTAAACCCGAATAATGTTACAGTTAGTATAATAACCAATCATAGAAAGAATCAGAAATAAAGGTAAACATTGTTTGGTAGTGGTTCTTTATCACAATGCTAACAATGACCTGATGTGAATGCCTAGTTAATATGATGCTGAATAATTCTGCATTTTGATCACAAATCTCTATCTACTAAAATAGATACAGTTGCTTATAAAGTCTTAGACATTTAATCATTATTTCATGCAATAATAAATACTTAGAGCTTTATTTTTGTTGAAGTGCTTTACACTTCTAATTTTCAATTTTTAAAGAGCATTTCTTTGAAAATATTTTAGTGATTATGTTCTTCAAGCTATTTCAGTTTGGTTCTTTCTGACACAATTGACAGGAAATGTTTGTTTAAGTAGCAGAGATGTAATAAGAGAATTTAATTTCAATATATGGGAAATTGATTAAAATCTACATCAATAAACAAGTTTTACAAATGATTCAGAGAAAAACAAAATTGCTATCACAAGTTTTTTTATCATTTGGCTCATTTGTGAAATTCTATTGAAATTGCTGCTTTTACATTAGTTATACATAAGCATTTAAAATATGCTCATAAAGTCAAATTTGCTGACCTGGTGTTGTTATCCCATACACTTTTGGAGAATAATTTAATAGAAATTCTGTTATCTTTATATTTTGAAAATGAGAGAAGAATATGTAATTAGCATTCTATGTCTTTCAAACAGAATATAGAATTTTAAAAATGCATCTATAAGATGGTTTAAAAATATTTGAGAACTACAAAGAACAAAATATTCATTGCGAATTTATTTTCTTTTTCCTCATGCTTTAGCTTTTAAAGTGTTTCACACATAAAACTGTCTCTGGTATGGGAGCAAACTTATTTTCTATGCAATCTTTGCTTAAAACAAATTATTCCCATACATTGTATGACTTTTTTATTAGTTATGTTAAATTATTTGGATTTGAACATCTGTTTTTACAATCTGAGAGTAATAGGTAGTAGATTCTGGAATACAGTAATGAAAAGGAAAATTGTGTATTATATGGTATTTCCAAGTCACGATCTATCACATAAACTACTATGGATGCACTTTTCTGAAGGGTTAGCAGTGGTGGGTGGGGTAGAGGAGGTGGGAGACTCAGTTATAAACTTAACATTGGCAAGAAAAGTGTTTTATACTATATCTGTGTGCATTTGGGTATGTTTGTTAAAATTTGGTTCCAAGTAAGTTCTATAAGTTTTTATACATAAAGAGAAGGATTCAGTAATTTGATATTAGGTAATTTTGGTATTACTTTGGTTAAAGTAAGAAGAGAAAGTAAATGTTTACCAAAAACTACAAGGACACTATGAGAAACTTACTGCAAAATATATCAACATGAAAAAGGAAATTAAAACTATCAACAAGAGCCAAGAGGAAATGACAAATACAGTTTTTGAATTTAAGAACACAGTAGAAGGAATCACAAGCAAGCTAGATGAAGGAGAGGATTGGATCAGCCAGCTGGAGAACAAGGTAGAAAAAATCTTTCAGAAAGAACAAGAAAAGGAAAAAAAAGACTTAAAAAGAACAAAGAGGGGTTAAGGGGACTGCAGAACAACATGAAACAGAATAATATTCATGTAATAGGAATATCATAAAGAGAAGAAGAAGAGTAAAGGATAGAAACCTGTTTGAACAAGTAATGATGGAAAACTTCCCTAATTTGATGACAGAAAAAGTCACACAAATCCAGAAAGGGCAAAGAGTCCCAATCAAGAGGAACCTGAAGAGGCCCACTTCAAGACACATCATAATTAAAATGTCAAAATTCCAAGATAAAGAGGGAATCTTAAAGGCAGCAAGGGAGAAACAGGAAGTAACATAGAAGGGAGCCCCAATAAGACTAGCACCCCACTTCTCAATGAAAATGCTCCAAGCTAGAAGAGAAAGGCAAGAAATATTCCAAGTAATAAAAAACAAAGGCCTGCAATCAAGACTATTTTACCTACCAAGGCTCTCAATTAAAATGGAAGGTGATACAAGGAGTTTCCCAGACAAAAGAAGGCTCAAAGAATGTACTTCCACGAAACCAGCACTGCAAGAGATGCTGAAGGGTCTGCTTTAAAAAAAAGGAAGAGCCCTGGCTGGTGTAGCTCAGTGGATTGAGGCCCACACATGTGGGCCTGCAAACCACATGATCACGGTTTGATTCCCAGTCAGGGCACATGCCTGGGTCGCAGGCCAGTTTCCAGCAGGAGACTCACGAGAGACAACCACACATTGATGTTTCTCTCCTTCTCTCCTTCCCTTCCTCTCTAAAGATAAATAAATAAAAATAAAAATAATATTTTTTAAAAAGGAAGAAAATGAGGGAGAGAGGAATACAGGTACAAAGGAAGTAAAATGGCAATGAATAAGGACCTATTGATAACAATCTTAACTGTAAGTGGTTTAAATGCTCCAATTAAAAGACATACAGTAACTGAATGGATAAGAAACCATGACCCTCACATATGCTGCCTACAAGAGACCCAATTCAGAACAAAAGACATACACAAACTGAAAGTGAAAGGTTGGAAAAAATATTACAAGCAAATGGACAGGGAAAAAAAAAAAGCCAGGGTAGCAATACTCATATTGGACAAAATAGACTTTAAAAAAGGGGCCATAAAGAGAGACCCAGAAGGTCTGTTCATAATAGTCATAGGAAGAATCTATGAAGAAGATATACATTGTAAATATATATGCACCCAACATAGGAGCACCCAAATACATAAAGAAAATCTTGGGGGACATCAAGAAAAATACTGACAGCAACACAATTATAGTAGGGGGGGTTTAACACCCCACCAACAAAAGTGGACAGATCTTACAAACAAAATATCAACAAAGATATTGTGGCATTGAACAAAGCCCTAGATGAAATGGACTTAACTGATATATATATATAAAGCCCTTCATCCAAAAGAAGCTAAATACACATTCTACGCAAATGCACATGGGACATTTTCAAAGATAGACCACATGATAGGACACAAACAAGCCTCAACAAATTCAAGAAAATTGAAATCATATCATGCATTTTTTCCAATCATGAGGGACTGAAACTAGAAACTAACCTCAAGGAAAAAAAACCCAAACACTCAAACTCATGGAGATTGAATAGCATCCTATTAAGCAATAAATGGGTCAAGAATGAGATTAGGGGAGAAATCAAAATATTCCTGGAAACAAATGAAAATAAATTCATGACAATCCAAAACTTATGGGACACAGTGAAGGCAATCCTGAGATGGATGTTCATAGCAATAGAGGCTGACCTAGGAAAGATAGAAACATTTCAAACAAACAACCTAACCCTATGCCTACAAGAACTTGAGGAACAACAACAAAGACAGCCCAGAGCAAGTACAAGGAAGGAAATAACCAAGATCAGAGCAGAATTAAATGACATAGAGACTGAAAGCACAATTCTAAGAATCAATAAATCCAGGAGCTGGTTCTTTGAAAAGATCAATGAAATTGACAAGTCATTAAGCAGACTCATCAAGAAAAAAAGAAGAGGACACCCAAATAAACACAATCAGAAATGGAAAGAGGAGAGATTACAACTGATACCACAGAAATAGAAAGGATTGTAAGAAATTACTATGAAGAACTCTATGCCAAGAAATTTGAAAATGTGGGTGAAATTAACAAATTTCTAGAAAATATAATCTGCAAAAGGTGAATGAAGAAGAAGCATAAAGCTTGAATAGACCAATAACAGCTTATGAAATTGAAGCACTAATGAAAAAACTCCCAGCACACAAAAGGCCTGGACTGGATGGTTTCACAGAAGTTTCTAAAACATTTAAGAAAGAGCTAACTCCTATACTTCACAAAGGACTCCAAAAAACTCAAAAATACAGAAGGCTCCCAAACTCTTTTTATGAAGTTAGCATCATCCTAATCCAAAAACCAGATATAAAGACACAACAAAGAAAGAAAACTACAGGCTAATCAATATTGCTGATGAACATAGATGTTAAAATCCTCAACAAAATATTGGCAAAACACATCCAGCAACACATTGAAAAGATCATACACCAAGATCAAGTGGAATTCACCCCAGGAATGCAATATTCACAGAGATGTGAATATTGATGGTACAATATTCACAAATCAGTAAATGCAATACATCACATAAACAAGGGCAAGGACAAAAATCACATGATCATATCAATAGAAGAGTAAAAAGCATTTGATATGGTACAGCACCCATTTATGATAAAAAACACTCAGCAACGCAGGAATAGAGGGAGCATTCTTCAACATAACAAAGGCCGTATAGGAGAGACCTACAGCCAACATCATACTCAATGGGCAAAAACTAAAAGCTTTCCCACTAAGATCAGGACAAGACAAGCATGTCCACTTTCACCACGCTTATTCAACATAGTATTGGAAGCCATAACAATCAGACAAGAAAAGGAAATATAAGGAATCCAAATTGTAAAGGAGGAAGCAAAACTGTCATTGTTTGCTGATGACATGATAGTGTACATAGAAAATCCTATAGAGTCCACGAAAAAACTGCTCAACCTAATAAGTGAATTTGGCAAAACAGCAGGATACAAAGTCAATATTCAGAAGTTGAAGGCATTTTTGTATACTAACAGTGAAATATCAGATATAGAAATCAGGAAAAAATCCTATTTGATACAGCAACAAGAAAAATAAAGTACCTAGAAACCTAACCAAGGAGGTAAAAGTCCTATACTCAAAAAACTACACAACACCGAAGAATGAAATTAAGGAATATACAAATAAATGGAAGTATGTACCATGTTCATGGATTGGAGGAATTAACTTCATCAGAATGTTCATACTATCCAAAGAAATTTATAGATTCATCGTAATCCCTATTCAAGTACCAATGACATATTTCACAGATATAGAACAAACATTTCAAAATTTATATGAAATAAAAAATGACTCTGCATAGCTATTGAAATTTTGAGAAAAAAGAACAAAGTAGGAGGGATCACAACACCTGTTATCAAGCTGCATTACAAGACCATTGGAATCAAAACAGCCTGATACTGGCTAAGAACAGACATATATATCAATGGAACAGAATGAAGAGTCTAGAAATAATCCCAAGTCTCTATGATCAATTAATATCTGACAAAGGAGGCAGAAGTATTAAATGGAGTAAAAGTAGCCTCTTCAACAAATGGTGTTGGGAGAACTGGACACATACAGGCAAAAAAAGGAAACTCAATCACCAACTTACACCATACACAAAAATAAATTCAAGGTGGATAAAAGATTAAAATATAAGTCATGATACCATAAAAGTCCAGAGGAGAATGTAGACATGAAAATCAAAGATGTTCCATGAAGCAATATTTTTACCAATATGTCCCCTAGAGCAAGGTACATAAAGAAAAGAACAAACAAATGGGACTTCAACAAAATAAAAAGCTTCTACACATGTAAAGAAAACTGCATTAAAATGAAAAGTGTACCAACCACATGGGAAAACACATTTGCCAGTGATACCACGGACAAGGGTTTGATCTCCAAAATATACAAAGAACTTGCACAACTCCACTCTAGGAAGACAAATAACCCAATTAAAAAATGGGCAAGGGACTTAAATAGTCATTTCTTTAAGGAGGATATACAAAGGGCCCAGGGGTTTATGGAAAGACACTCAGCATCACTAGCCATCAGAGAGATGCAAATTAAAACTACAATGAGATATCACTTCACACTGGTGAGAATGGCCATCATAAACAAATCGACAAATAGCAAGTGTTGGAGAGGATGTGGAGAACAGGGAGCCCTAGTGCACTGTTGGTGGGAATGCAGGTTGGCGCAGCCAGTGAGGAAAACAGTATGAACTTTCATCAGAAAACTAAAAATGGTACTGTAACAGGGTGCAGCCAAGCAGGGGGAGCAAATAGGGAGTTGCAATAGGGTCCGGAACTCAGTGTCCGGGAAATATTAGGAAAAAAATATATAGAATGTTCTCACCTCCACAAGTCTGAGCTGGGGGATGGGATGCATAGAGAGCAGGGCCATGGAGAATTGTTTTTGAATAGCAATAGTTTTCCAGATAACCTCTAGAATGATCATTTAACACATCTATTACCTTTAACTGGTTTCATAGTTATGTTAAATAGCTGTGGTCAGGCTTTGAGCCAGGGGGATGGGAGTGACTTCAACCCAACTGGGAGGCAACTCTCCCAGGTTACAGGACCTGCATAAAAGCTTGGAGATGATTGGCTCCACACCACAGCGCCACACCTGCCCGGACTTACTATGGCAGCCCAGTAAAGCTGGAAAAATATGGGAATGCTGGCAGCTGTGGCCAATTGTCGGAGGAGTCAGAAATGGTGCAGCAGAGGAAGATTGGCGCTGGGATTTAAATCAGGCACAGCAACCATATGGCACCTTTTTGGAATCATGTGGCTTGGGCAGGGAAGAACCATGGACTTCTACTTCTTTTTCTGAGATATGGTACCCTGAAATGGGCAGAGAAGAACGAAGGATTGTGCATTTATGGGTGTTCTGAAGGACTTCGGGGTCTCAATGAAGACATTGAGTTATTACTCTTAAGTTTGTATAGCTCTTTAAATAAATAATCCCTTTTCTTTTCACCAATCTCTGGCATTGAGAGACGTCTTTCCTTGGTGGCAGGCAAGGCGAACCTAGTATGAGGTGGCAGACCCCTGGATTATAAGGGTGGGTCCATTTGGTAATAGTAGATTGTTCACCCTCCCCCATGTGTCTGTTCTGTAACAGCACTGCCGTTTGACCCAGCAATTCCACTGTAGGAATTTTACCTTAAGAACCCTATACACCAATTCGGAAGACCCTATGTACCCCAATGTTCAGAGCAGCACAATGTACAACAGCAAAGTGCCAGAAGCAACCTAAGTGCCCATCAGTAAATGAATGGATCAAAGAACTGTGCTACATTTACACAATGGAATACTATGCAGCAGAGAGTATGAAGGAGCCCCTACCCTTTGTGACAGCATGGATGGAACTGAAGAGCATTATGCTAAGTGAAATAAGCCAGGCAGTGAAAGTTAAATACCATATGATCTCACCTATAAGTGTAACCTAATGAACAAAACAAACAAGCAAACAAGATATTACCAGGTGCGTTAATAGTAAGAACAAGCTGACAGTAACCATAGGGCAGTGGGAGGGGATAATGGAGGTAAAGGGGAATGGGTTTTCAGGAACATGTATAAAGGCCACATGGACAAAACCAAAGTGGGGTAGGACTGAGGGTGGGAAGTGGTGATTGCTGGGGTGGAGGATATTGGTGGGTGAAAATGAAGACAACTGTACTTGAACAACAATAAAATATGTAAAAAAGAAAAGGTAAATGTTAAAAAATATGAATGTTGAAGGAGGACATTATTTCTTTAGTGGCTTTTCAATAAGCAGATTTCTTCACTGTTATTCTGTCAGATACACATATATGAAAATTTTGACATACTGACCTTTTATACTGTTTACCAAGAAATATTGCTGTGATTTCTTGAATAGTAAAGAGAAGCTGCCCGATTAACCATGAAGTCCAAGTTTTGTAAAGTTGAGTTTTTATTATAAAACCATATTGAATGATTCAGAGCCTGGGTCTGGAATCAGAAAACCTGAACTCTAATTGACTCTCTAAAAATTGATAGCTATACAATTTTTTTTAAAGATTTTATTTATTTATCTTTAGAGGGGAAGGGAAGGAGAGAGGGAGAGAAACATCAATGTATGGTTGCCTTTCGTGCGCCCCCTGCTGGGAACTGGCCTGCAGGGAACCTGCCTGCAACCCTGGCATGTGCCCTGACTGGGAATCGAACTGCGATTGTCTGGTTCGCAGGCCCGTGCTCAATCCACTGAGCTACACCAGCCAGGGCGCTATACAATTTTTTTGGAGAAGAGTCAGTTTATATGACTGGTTTTACAGTATTAGCCAGTTTTTAAATTTTTATTTACTTTTTATCTTAATTATTGTTCAGGTACAGTGTACTACCCAGTTTTAAAACTTACTAGGTTAGATTTACAATAAAATACCCTTCAATAATTTTACAATCAGGGAAAAAGCCTCATTTTGAAAATTAAAATAAAAAATGTAGCTATTTTCTACTTATAATAATTTGCATATAAAACTCCCACTTATAGTATTGGCAGAATTATTTGTCACGGAACCAGTTTATGTACCACCAAAAGCTAGGAAAGCAAGCAAATTTTGTATTTTCTTTTTTTCCCCATTTTTCCCCACCACTGCCCCTCACCCTACAAACTTTAAAATAAACAAAAACCAGCACCTGTTTCAAGTAACCATTGAACAAACAAGCCACCCAGATCCAAAAGGGCTCAAATCTCATAAAAAATTACAAGCCTCTAGATGAGCTTGAAGTTTTGTCAAAGATTTTCTACTTTGATATGTTTCTTGATTTGTTACTGAGATTGTGTACAGAGATTTAGAGTCAGATAAACAAACAAATACAGTATCTAAGACACGAGAATGTAAGTGTAAGGTTTAGTAATTTTACAAAACTGGGTGACAAAATTTCAGAGATTAACAAAGAGAGACTCTTATACATCCATATTTCTAGTAAGAAAGACCCTTAGAAACACTATTTTCAAAAAGATTAGTACAAAGACATAGACTGTCTAACTCGCAAAGAAAGAAGTTTAGTTTCAAACTACCTACATCCCACATTGTGTTAAATTTACATGTAACTCTTCTAATTTCCTATCATGAACAAAAGGAAATCCTTCCTTTTTAGAAGGCAATACAAGACAGGTCTTCAAATCAGTCCTGTGAGGTTTTACATGCAAGTTCAGGAATTCAATAGAAACATGTGAGAAATCTCATAAAAACTGAGTAAAATGCTCAAAACCTAAGTGAAAAATAAAAACCAGACATATAGAAACAGATATATGTGAGCTAGAAATTGGAGTAATCAAATATTTTAAGTATTTTGATAATCATTCAAGATAATGATGAGCAATTTGTCCAGATATGGCAGTCTATGAGAACAGACAGCCAAGTAAAATTCTATAATGTGAAACTTCAGTGAATGAAACTAAGATATAATAGTTAAATTTAACAGTATATTAGGCCTAGCAGAGCACAGATTGCTGGGAGATGAACTGGGAGATGAGAAATACAGATAATTTTACTAAAGCATGCAGAAAGAGACTATTCAGAAAAGAACATCATAAACACATGGGGAATAGTGAAATGAAAAATAGTTAATTTGTGGATGAAGAGAGAGACATAAGAGAGGCAAGGACAAAATTCATGGACACGTACACAAGACACACGCACAGACACCCACACATATACACAAACCTTCAAGGGAGCAACTGTAAGTCCAAAGATCTTCAATTGGGGGAAAATTAGGAAACACTACTAAGTAACCTATGCATAAAATATGAAAATTAAACTGAATGATAAAAATATCACATTTTAAGACATGGACTATAACAGAAGTTATAAATTGAGGAATAACATATAGTCTTAACTACATGTATTTAAAAAAAGAAAAGGCTGAAAATCAATATATTCAACATAAAAAATAGAGATAAAATTAAGGCCAAAGTTAATAGAAAGGGGATAATAAAAGCAAAGCAAAAGCTTAATTATATATAAAATATATTTGTAAAGAGAAAATCAACAAAGGTAAAAGGGTGGTTATTTTAACAAACTAAAAATTTTGATAGGTTTGGCAAGATTCATCAATAAAAAATGGAAAAGGAAAAAGTATTAATAATAAAGTCAAAAATAAAATATAACTCATGACTATAAAATTAAAATTTTAGAAAATGATTAAAAAATTATAAAACAATACATACACCTTACTAATGCTAACACAGGAGAATATGGAAATCTGTTAAATAATTTGATTCAATAAGCAAAAGCTTTCTCATAAAGAAAAAATCAAGGTTTAGGCACTTGCAGTTAAGAAACATGGATTATTTTCTTTCTCTACATTCTGGAATTTAATCACAATACATTGTTTATTGTTCTGATATTAATGTAGCCCTCTGCTAAATCATTTTCAATCATTTAGAACAGGAATACAAAGATTAACTTCCAACGGTAGTTTTACTTTCTGATCATGACTATTTTTATTACTCTGAGACACTTTTTCATAAATAAATAGAAAAATTTTAATACTCTTTTCTAGGTGATATTCTATACATCGTTCATTGTACCTGAGGAGATCTTTGTCCTGACTACTTTATGAAGATATCTTTTATCCTTTGACATGCTAGCATCTGGCAGTTGTGAACTTACTTTGTTGAACAAGCTCTAATTCAGAGAAAGTAACAAGAGTATATGAGAGATTGACCTTTAAACAAAGCCTTACCTTTTATTGGAATTTTGAAGTCTCTGTGGCTGAGTTTTTTGAAAAGGACTTCTTTTTTTAAATAAATTATCATATAAGTAAGATTTGGTTTCTACATTTTCAAATAGTTACTTTATTTATATCAAAATATAATACTAAGGTACACTTCAGGTGCCCTGACAGCTACATCATCACCTAATCACCATGTCCATGGGGCTTCCTTTTCCATGGGGCTACTTGTTTTGATCAGCACTAGTTGTACATAAAAAGCAAATTGGAAAAGTTCGATGTCCACTTTATGAATAACATCTATTAAGTATGTATCTTCTTAGACAAGTCAATTTCCATCTGTTCCAGGTTTCTGTTAATAAAATGTAGGGTTTGGGGCTAATAGTCTGCTGAGCTTCTTTCACTGCTGTCACTGTACATTATATATATTCATTGAGGATGAAATTATCCCCAAGGATGTGACATTTGTTTCTTTGGGTGGTGGCATCTTAGGTAATACAATATATAAACAGATAGACAGTAAATCTAGTACAATATATAAACAGATATACAGTAAATCTAGAGATTAAGAACAGGGTGTGTAAGAAAGACTCCTTAGAGATGATATATATATCTTCTAAAGTTGAGAGACACCTCTCAGTTCATTTATGTACCTCAATTTATGGGCTCAGGTGAAATCATTTTGATTCCTACCCTTCTCCCATTTATACCATATAATAATTTTGTGGGTCTTAAGTAGATATTGCTTGTATCTTTCAGTCCTATTTTTGAAGCCACTTTATTTCTAAGAAATGACTTCTATCTTAAAGAAAATTCACCTCAGGAATAAATTTATAAAATGTAAAGAAAATGTTCTTACTTGATAATAAGTCTTCTTTCTGTGCTGAGGTTTAGTAAATTATGTTAGTTCTGACTTATAAGACATGATTTTAAAACAGAGAAAAAATTTAGCATGATTCAAATTATTACTTAGATATTTAGAAGGAGTGTCTTCTACTTTTAAATATTAGATAAAAAGTATACCTAAAAAGTTAGTGCTCTTTCTTACCATGTTTAAATTAATCATTTTGGAGGCAAAATAAACATATGTGTTTGTTTAAATAATTTTAGCAATGAAAAAATTTAATTAATTTTTCCTTTGCTTTTTATATGGCAAATAGAAAATTAAATAAAAATTAAAGTAAATATAGCAAGGGACCCTGCATAACAACAGATTTATTATCAAATGTAATCAGTTTTCACAAAGGCTTAACCAGATTATACTCTTGAAGAGCTTATATTTTAAACCAGAGAAAAAGTTAGGTGTTGAGCCCTGGCTAGTATAGCTCAGTGGATTGAGTGTGGGCCTTTGAACCAAAGGATCACAGTTCAATTCCCAGTCAGGGCACATGCCTTGGATGCAGGCCAGTTCCCAGCAGGGAATGCATGAGAGGTATTTCTCTCCCTCTCTCCTTCCCTTCCCCTCTAAAGATAAATAAATAAAATCTTAAAAAAAAAGATAGGTATTGAAATCACAAAGTTATTAGTATGGATCTCAAGAGCTCAAGAGAGAGGCTTGCCTCTATTGGCTGCAAACCACCACCTGCAGATGCTAAGTAGGTGGCCCATGCCAACCATCACCTCCCCAGATCACAGGGAGCTGCAAAAAAAGCACTCACACTGCCTTGCTACAGTTTACTGACCAAATGGAGATTTCCAACAAAACCGGTTTATTGGTAGTTAATATAGTGGTAGTTAATATAGGTAACCTTTCTAACCATTTATTGGTAGTTAATATAGATAACCTTTTCTGAATCTTAGACTAATAAAAATGGTTGAGCTGCAGTTCATTACGTGAATAATTTAAGTTCTCATTAACCACAATTATCATGCTATTTTACGCATGCACATACATACACATACAGGTGTGAGACACCCAATATAAACACATAATGAGGATGTTAGGAAGAATAATGTCCCCCAAAGATGTATATGTTCAAATCCTCTGAACCTGTGAATATATTATGTTACATGACAAGGAAATTAGTTCCCCTCTGCAAATGAAATGGAGGTTGCTAATCATCTGACCTTAAAATAGATTATCCTGGATTGGGCCCAGTGTCATGTCAGGGGTCTGTAAGTGGGAAAGAGGAAGCCAAAAGAGTTGGAATTTGTGAGACAGGGTCTTGAGAAAGACTCCAATGACTATTGCTCAAAGGCTTTGACAATAGGAAGGGGCACAAACCAAGGACTAAGGGCAGCCTCCAGAAACTAGAACAGACAATAAAATGGATTCTCTTTGAGACCCTCCAGAAAGCAACATAGCTCTGCCATTGGATTTTAGCCCAGGGAAATCATCGTGGATATCTTGCTCCAGAAATACGATAATAAGTTTGTTTTAAGCCAATAGGTATGGAGGCGACTTTCCTCGAAAGTCCCCTCATGTGCCACGGATGAGAATAAACATGACAGAGACATGATGTGATCTGCTTGGGGAGGAGAAGTGGCCATTTTCTCAGAGGAAAAAGGCCTTCAGCCCCTTCCTCCAAGGGTTTTTATTGGGTTGTAATACACAGGAATACAGGGCAGCAAGGATCAAACAGTAGATAACATTTCAAAAAAATCTGAGGGCTTAGTGTGAGTCAGTGTCTGTCAGGAAAGGGGGTTGCAGAACTTTGGGGAGACATACTCATTTCCTCCTCTCAGACCCTTATCATATGAATGAGAGCACTCTTAGCAGAGCAGCCTTCACAGGCTTATCAGGAAGCCTTTGTGATGCCAGGTTTTTCCCCAGGACACGCTCTAGGAAGGAAAGGAGCTGTGCCCCTCCCCAACAGGTATTCAGGCTTAAGGGGATTAGAGCCAGGAAGCACTTCTCCCAGAGAACATGGGGACTCTGGACTTGTCAAAGCCAGGAGGCAAGAGTCTATTGCTCTTTGTTGCAGCCCCCTGAGTCCTTCCTTGAAGGCCTCCCAGGTGATCAAGTCTGGCTTAGGTTGCCCCCTGCTGCAAAGGGTCTTACCCATCATTGACTTCCAACCAAGCTTTGGGGGCAGGAAGGAAACTAAGGCAGCGTTTGCTACCAGAGACAAGCTTAGTCTCCTGTAGCTCGAATTCCAGAGGTCGTCCCTCGCCCTTAGCCACAAAGGGTAGAGATACAATTCCTAGAACCAGGCAGAGTGGTCCACAACAAATAGGTTTGTAGGATTTTTTTTTACAGCTACAATAGGAAACTAATATAGAGTGATAGATTTTTAAAGAAATATAATATAATAATCTTATCAGAAGTGAAACATGAATTCATGAAAGGCATCCTTCTTCAGTACTGACCGTATATATGGTTCAACTCATTAATGTATCTTCTACATGAATTTCATATATCAGAAATAAGCATGGGAAACTTGATAATTTTTAAATCACTTGGTTGGGAACTTCTAAGGTAAATTAGCCCATCTTTAGGATAGTGTTCTTGCTTTGCAAATGTGTAATGGTTTTATAAATATATATGCATTTATATTATATATATATATATGTGCTAGATGCATAAAAATTTACCAATTATCTGATATTTTTGTTATATTTTGGTTAAATAGGGCTATTATGAAAGGCAAATGCTATTTTTTGGGTACATCTGTTTGTTTAAAGAGGACAATTTACACATAACAGAGGTTAAACTTCTCTTTTATTTGTCCTCCCTTATAGAGAAGTGTTGATGTTAGTGATTTTTAAACAGTGAAACATCAGTTATCCTTAATATGTATATACTGCCACAAATGCGCTGGTATCAGACTACCTCAAGGCAAGGAGAATGCATGGCACTCACATAGCGCTCAAAGCTACCCAAAACCATTGAGATGGAAAAAGTTATCTAATAGATTTTTTTTGTTTTAAAAATGAAAATACTGTGATACAGAGAAAATGCTAAAGAAACCTAAGCAATGCAAAATCTTAGGTATTTTTCTCCATTTTGGTAAAATGAAATTATATTAAACATTCCCAGCTCCATCTAGTTTTTTGAAGCCTGTTTTTATTGTACACTGTGGAAGAAGGTTCTGCAGTTATAAGCATGTCAAATGCTGAAAGGTGTTACTCTGGTAGACTCAGCAACTCTTGGAGCTGGAAGGATTTTGAAAGTCATCAAATCTGTACATACTCAGTAAAATTCAACAATATATTAAGTGAGCCATTAAAATTTATAGCACTCTTCATTTGTCAGGATATCAGAGATCTTGTATATTAATGCTGTGACATAAGTCCTTTTAGTTTGTCTATGTATTTATAGTTAATGTAAATAATACTAGATTGTTGTTTTCTTTTGTTTTTCATAATAAAATTATATGGGCTTGAAAACTATTTCTTTTTAGTTTTCAAGCATTTTTACTTCTTAATAAAATAAACTAGAATTTGGGAGAAAATACACAGTGGGTGGCACATAAGTAGTATTTTGTGAACATTTTGCTTCAATTATATAAGCTATACTTACTGAGTTGAGGGATTGAGATTTTAAATGAAATATATCTTACCTTGAGGAGACATACATCCTGTTTCTTGTTCCTTCACTGTCAAAATAGGTCTAAACTCACGTAGAACATAGTGAAAGAGTAGAAATAAGGAATAACATTTTTAAATGTCTGCTACGTATCCTGTTATTAATCCTGGGCTTGAAAACTATTTTAAAGCTTGCCACTCTCTGTCCCATTTCTAATTAGGTAAGAGGGATACTGTTATTCTCATTCCTTAGGTTACTGTGTTCAACATGTGGCTTTCCCCATTACAGCCTTCAAGTTTACTCCAACTTTCTAAAGAATATGTTGAGAACAATTTTCTCAATTTATTTTAAAGGCTAAACATCTGTTTGTATTCTCATGAATGTCAGTACTTTTTCAATGAATGTGATATAATTCTGTCCTCCCTGAATGCATTTGATATTTAACATCCAAGTGTAATACAAACTGTGATCTAATGAAGATGAGAAAAAATATTTTAGGTTGATAAATTTAATTGTTTATGTTCATTCATAGAAAGGGTAAAACCTGTTTGTTTATTTTTACCAGAAATTGAGTTGTCACAGCTGAATTTCCCTGTGCTTGAATTTCTTGGGGATATTTTTTAAAGTTAACTTTAAAGTAAAAAACAATGATCCACTCTCCTTAAACATAGTTTAGACAGAGAGATGAAACAGGTAAATATCACTTTGAAAATATTGCAGTATTATCACAGAAAACAGGCTATGCTAATGTGTTTTCAGAGAAAAAACGATGTAAGTCTTTCTGTTCAGGCAATTTGAGAAACAGAACATGGAGGTGGGGAGGAGGTTTTGGAAACTGGAAAAAAGGTGTGAAACCCCTTCTATGTCCTGCAACCTGGGGCCAAAGATGCCTGTCTCTTAAAGGAAGTGGTATCAGTTCTGCTTTAATGTGCAAAACCTGTATGATACAGGTTTTTTAAAAGAAATTTATGGCTGGAATTCAAAACATACAGCAGAGTAAAAGCAGAAAATAGTCTTTATTTTTTTTTAAGATTTTATTTATTTATCTTTAGAGGGGAAGGGAAGGAGAGAGGGAGAGAAACATCAATGTATGGTTGCCTCTCATGCGTGCCCGTACTAGAAACTGGCCTGCAACCCAGGCATGAGCCCTGACTGGGAATGGAACCATGATCCTTTGGTTCACAGGCCCTTGCTCAATGCACTGAGCTACGCCAGCCAGGGCAGAACATAGTCTTTATTAATAGCTCTCCCTTTCTCTTCCAGTTTGAAAACACGGCACTAACAGTTAATATATGTGTATACATGCATGCACATGTGTGTAGTAAAATGACTTACATACATGTGCATATTTATTACTAAAATGAATTTTGACAACTGGTATAAAGATAATAATACTCAGAGGAAAGTAATAAATACCAGAGTATCTTTTAATAATATTCATTTTTTATGTAATTGAGACCCTTATATGTTAATATGCATCCCTCAAGAATTATTATGCTTTTATGGAAAAGTGGTAGGGACATCTAACAGTAATTCTTTTGGACACCATGGAAAATAATAAAACAAAGCATTATTTTAACCATCATTACAAAATAGATGTAAACTAAGTAATCTTGCCTTAAGTCGAACTTTTCCTTAATTTATTACAATTTTAGTAAAGCAATATGAAAGAGGACTCATTGACTTTTTAACTGTATTTTTTCCATTTCCATTTATCCCCCATACCCTCTTCCACCTCCACATGTTCCTCTCCACAATCGCCACATTTGTCCCTGTCCATGAGTCGTTTCTCTTGTATTCTCTATCCCTCCCTCCTCCCACCCACATCCCCACACAGAACCTCAGTTTGCTGTCTATGAGTCTGTCTCTATTTTGCTTGTTAGTTCCGTTTGTTCATTAGATTCCACATATGAGTGATATCACATGGTATTTGCCTTTCTCTGACTGGTTTATTTCACTTAGCATAATGTCATCCAGGTCCGTCTGTGATTGTCACAAAGGGGAAAACTTGCTCCTTTTTCACAGCCAAGGATAATCCACTGTGTAGAAGAGGACTGACTGACTTTTACATTCACTCTGTCTAAAATGTAAACTTAAATGGTTGTCTGTAAATTGGGAACAGGTACTGGATAACGCATTTGAAAAGGGCTCATGTTCAGATTTTTAGGAAATACATGGATTGGCCAAAAAAAACATGTGGTTTTTTACTGTGAAATAAAAGACACATTTTCATTTTCACCAGTAACTTTATTGATTTGGCTATTTTGGGTATGTTGGCTATCTATCTCTCAAATTGTATAACATTGATTGTTCTCAATTAATGCCTTGATTTGATCACTATCAACTTTAACTGGCTTACCTGACCATGGGACTTTGTCTAGTGAGAAATCTCCAGCATGAAACTTCCTAAACCACTTTTAACATGTTCCATCAGTCACAGCACCTTCTCCATACAATGGACAAATCTTTTTTATTTTTTGTGTGTGTTTCAGTTGCATTTTTACCTTTTTTGGAATAATACAGCATAATATGCCAAAAATGTTGCTTATTATCTTCCATTTTTCAATATTCAAGTGGCTACACAAAGGTTCACCACTTTTGATGGAGTTTATTTTAATGCATGCTAATAGGACGGCTGTTATAATACAATCCAACAAAATTGTTTCAAATGAGGTTAAAGACAACTAAGTGCTACTAAACAATCTTATGAAAAAAAACCAAAAGAACTTTCTGGCTGACCAAATATGACACTAAGCATCAATTACCCAATGTATTATAGACAATAAAATCTTATTTCAGTCAAAATAAATGTTAAAATAGATGTTCCTAGTGCTTTCTTCCCACTAAATTCTTTGGGAAATGAAGTACTCTCGTATTTTACAAGCTGATGTTTCTCTAAAATGGCCCACATGATTCATGTTTTCAGATATAGGAACAAAACCTTTCGTAATTCTCTGTGTTCCATTTTACAAATATGTTTATTTAGAGTTAGCAAGGATGAAAAATAAATAAAGTAATAATATGTTATTTAAATTGACCTTTCAATTATATCTGAAAAGGGTCAAGGGCAAAGGTTGCAGAAGACCCAGTGGTTGGTAGGACTAACAGACTTCCATAGGGCGTACTGACTGACATAAAGCTTTAATCAAAGTAAAGGTTATAGCACAGCAGGAGACAGACTGTTCCATTGGAGAGGGTCTGGTACTTCCAGGTGCAGCCCCAGGTTCATCAATTACAGAAGAGATTCTTTGTCTTCACATTATAAACCAATAACACATATGTCTTGTTTTGGGGTTTCCCATTAAAAGTTTATATAAGGATTTTTTTATACACTTCTGGTTATGTGGCTAAACGTAGGCTACATAGGTTGTGCTAGATGGAACCGAATGTAAACCATCAATGCATCCCCCAAATAATGGAGAGCATCTTGCACTGGGCACCAGTAGGGGAGTTTCCCACTGTAAGCTGTGCTTTATGAACGACTAACATATCTCATTCTTATCCTGGCCCAATGTCAGTATCGGGCTTCCTGGCATTCCTGGAGATAAGCACAAAGCTGATGGACTGCAGCTGTAAGATAAACCTATCTTACACAGGACTTGCTAGTCTATTTCATTGAAAAGGAGAAAGGCAGAACCAATAATGAGTTTTCCCAAGTTTATTGTTGAGCGCTGGAATTATGAGAGATATTAAATGCTGAATCTTCTAATGGAATACAAACATCTTAGGAAAAACATCTGATAATTTACATTTGATGAGCATTAAGTAGCCAATATACTCACAGTTCTTTTGGCAAGAATGAGAAACATTTGCAAACAGTGAGGGCCTTTATGCTTTTTCCATTCTTTCTGAGAGCAGTGAGATCACATAGTAATCTCAGACAAGGACAAAGAAGATAAAAGAACTAAGAAGGAGAAGAGGAGAGAGAAGAGAAAGGCAGAGAGGCAGAGGAAACTAATTTATGTAAATTGTAAATGCCCAATAAAAAGTGTGTCTTTTAGCAATCTCCTCAAGTGCATTCATGCAAAATGGGAAAGAAACTCACAAATTCCAGGAGTTATTTAGTAATATTTACTAATGATAGAATATTAGTTATCATAAGAACATAAGGACAGTTTTCACTGGGGCTAAAACTATAGTGATAATCTCAGTTTACAATGGCATCCAACTTAGCCTGTGTAGCAGAGTTTATAGTCCAAGAGGGGATGGAGTATATATAGGTACATAGTAAATCTAGTAAATAGACAATACTTGCATGTGCTGGTGGGTGGTCTGCACATTTTAGAACTCACTGGCCTAATTAGATTCTTATTCTTATGAAAGGTTAAAAAAATCACAGGCAAAATCATGGTATTGAGGAAGCAAATTGTAAATGAATAAGCTCTATGGTAACTATTTATAATTAGGTAGGGGAAATATCTTTCTAGACCCTTCCCTTCTCACTTCCTTTTTTATTCCTTATTCCAAATAATACCATGTGCTTCCAACAAAGCCATTTGTCCCTTGCTTTTAAAAACTGGAGGCCTCATTTGTTTTTATCTCAACTTCACAGAAAGAGAAACGCACTTACTATGGCGGGTTTTCTGGGTCATTGAGACTCCTTTGTGTTCTTTGAACAAAAACTGTAAAGAAAATATATTTTCACCCTAAAATTGTTAAAAATGTAACTTGTGATGTAAAAACTTGCCTTTTACTTTTCCACTTTTGTCAGTGGAATCAAAATATTCTCCAATTTTAAGATGCGGACACCATTGCACAACAGTATTACAGTGATGTGACCATTTACTGTATTTTTCCATGTATATAATGTGCACAATTTTGCCCAAATTTTTGAGAAAAAATGAAGTACCTTATACATGGGTAGCACTAATTCCCTATCTATATAAATTCTTTGAATTTTTAAATTTAAGCTTATGTGTTAAAAGTATAACTCTAGAAAGCAATAATGATATCTGTATGCAAAATGGTACCCTAAAACACAATAATCATTTTTTCTAAATATAAATACATAGAACTGAATTAAAAAATTAAAACAAAATATTATTTTCCTGAAAGTATGGGCCAAAAATGTGGGTGTGCATTACACATGAGAATGCATTATCCACTACACAAGGCAAAATATGGTACATTTGCTCTGGAGATGGCCTTCTCTGACAAGCTTCTCATCTCGTGATTCTAACACAGGTTGGAATAACTGGGTAAAGTATTACTTTTAATCAAGGGCACCTCATTACAGATCAGAGGTAGTTTTCACGTTCCTCATTCAGTATTGACATCTTTCTTAAATTCCTGTCTAGAAGATACAATTCAAAGTATGAAAAGTAATTGAAAACATGGCATTCTAAAGTAGATACTTATTGCACTGTTACTTTTCTTTCTCTGGGCTACGTGTCCAGTTTCCTACTTCCTCTGTGTTTTGAGTGCTTACCATTTCTTTTGTTTCTCAGTTTTTGGTGTTAGTTCTCATCACTGAGAAGGGTAAAAAGCATGAAATTTATTTCCCATTCACCTGGGTATTGTACATCTTGAGGAAAGAACCCCAATTTATTTTAGCTAACTCACAGAGGAGTGACTTTGAGGAATAAAGAATCCCAAGAACAAGAGCTCCTACATTTAAACAGTGTCTGCTATGTCCAGGGTTAGATTTTCTCGGATCACTGTGGTAATTCACAATATCTGTTCTTGCTGGTAGTAAATCTTAATAGATGCTTTTTTTGTATTTGAGCAATTCATGAATGCAACTGTCTGAATTCAGGTGCCAAGATACAGCAGAGCATCAGGAGCAATCGATGTCAGGAAAAGAGGGCGCAATAGGATTCCCAATAAATATCAATCCCTCCTTCCCTTACAAAGACATCTGAAGGTGGCAAGGGGACATTATCTGATATTAATTCCCTTATTTTTTTCAATTTATCCATTCAACAAATACTTATCTAGTACTTACTTTGTGGTAGGTACTGTTATATATAGGTACTGGATATACAGTATCCTTGTGGAGGTTATATTTTAGCGGTAGGAGACAGGCATTCAATTAAAAATGAATATATAAATGAAAATGATGTTAATCACTGTAAAGTACAGAAGAGAAATAGGGAAAACTGAGAGGGGGGATTTTTAGTTATTGATCAGGTAAGGCATTTTTTGAGAAGGTTATAATTAATAAAGTATCTGGCCAGTGGAAAGGAAGATTTGTGTTTTGAGGGGAGAAAAACATTGAGACAGAGGAAACCAGAGGAAGAGTTTGCTTGGCTCAAAGCTTAAACTTCGCTGGTGTTGCTCTGCCTGAATCAGCAATAGCACAGAAAGTTATAAAAGCGTGACAAAGTTGTTCATAAGAATTTTACATTTATCTCCATTCTTTTACTTTTCTTTTTAAAAATGTATTCATATTACATTTATTGGGGTGACTGGTTAACAAAATTATATAGGTTTTAAGTGTATAATTGTATAATATAGCATCTAGATATTCCATGGTGTGTTTACCACCCAAAGTCAAATCTCCTTCTGTCACCATATGTTTGACCCCCCCTTTACCCTTTACTACCACCCACTCCCTCCCTCTGGTACCCACCACACTGTTGTCTGTGTGTATGAGGCTTTTTGTTTGTCTTATCTGTTCATTTGTTGTTTTTTTATTTTAAATCCCATATATGAAGTCATATGGTTCTTAACTTTTTCTGACTTACTTTGCTTAGCATGATGTTCTCAAGCTCCATCCACGTGGTTGCAAATGACAAGATTTCATACACATTCATTGCAGCATTGTTTACAGTGGCCAAGACATGGATATATTCTGGGATATATAGAATTTATATGGGATATATGGGATATATGGGATATACAGAATTTCTGAATGTTGATTATAATGTGGATCAAATGAAGGACCCGGTAAATTGCAGCAGACATAATCGTTAAGCCCAGGTAAACTGTCGGTCTAATGACTTGTTCCCAATAGTACCAGTCCTGGCCATAAAACCAGCTACAGAAATTATAAAATTCCTCCGCAACCAGGAACTGGGGACTCTAAAACCGAAAATACAGATGAAAGTTATAAAAACATTTTCAAATCTTAGGTCAACAAAGAGATGGGAAAAGGAAGATAGTACAAGGACCACTGACAGGAAGAGAAGCTTCCCAGGCGTGTCCTGCTTCTCACAGGCCTGAGTCTGGCAACAGATGACCTTCAAATAAAGAATTGTACATCCAATCTTCAGAAATCTGTTCATCTGAAATAGGATTTTTGAAAACATATAATTCATTATTTTTAATTGGGTAACATTAAATAACAAACAAGAGGTCCACAATTACTAACATGAATAAAACAACTTAATGAGGAAAATTGTGGATGGAGTGAAATACTTTCCACTGTCTCTGGAGCCTCACATGAATCTTCAAACTTATAGCACCACTGACCTGCAGAGGATACGACAATTGGACTCTCTAGGTTCTTCAGAGAATAACAGCCATAAAAACCAACATAATAGCACTTTCCAACTCAACTCTAGTTCTGGCTTTTCTTACATAATGTTTAAAAAATCTTTTAACCTATTTTTAAATATAAAGTAATAATGTCATTAAAAATTTAAATCTAATTGTTATTAGGTGACCTACTTGAGATCTCATTTTTTCTTAATGTATGTGTAATCAGAATGCATGGTGAGACAAAGAATTATTATTTTTTAATTTGGAATTGCCTTTGATTTGTTGCCATAATTAGTTTCTAAATGGATTGCGCAAGTTATAATGTGCCTAAAAGTTACTTGGGGATCTTGTTGAAATCCAGAGTCTGCTTTAATAAGATCTAAAGCAGGTCTGAGGTACTGCAGTTGCAACAAGCTCCCAGGTGCAAGGGCTTAGACTTCACTTTTACCATTCTAATTCAAACATCGTTCAGCTGATAGCTTTCACATTGAGTGAAGTCAAGTCTGGAGACAATGTCAACACAAATATGAGATATTATCGTAATTTTAAAATAAGGATCATCTCATGCCCTGAATACATTGAAGAATTTTCCCAAACAGTGCTTTTTTTTTTTGCAGCCACATTTTTAGATCTGTGGAGACATAAATAGGTTATTCTTTGTATGCCGCAAGCTTGTCTTAAATACTTCGTAATATTGTTTAATTAACACGTAGCAAAAAATAGGCCTCTGAAAGTTAAGAACCACAAAACAATAAAAGAAGTAAACCCCTTTGTTGAAAAGCTCCAATTCCCAAGTTAAAGTCTCATTCACAGCCTAATTGGAACCCAATTACGAATTAAGATAAGTCGAAACAGCTGGAGCAGAAGGCGTGGGAGTGAAATGTACCCTCTGCACTCATTTGATGGGGATCATTACCCGACTCTGCAAACAGTGTGTGATATTTAATATGATTGGGCTAATTTATGTCCAAAGAAGAATGAGTACCTTATGTAAACAAATGGACTGACCTATTAGCTCTGGTTCTTGAAACACTCTATTATCTGATGTTCCAAATGTAGTTATGTGATAAACCTAGGAAATGCTGTTCATCCTCTTCCTACGTATATTCACAGTATTCCTCTTTTACCTTTTGTATAAGGCATCAAGTTCTGTTAGCGTTACAAGCGAAGATGCATTGGTAACAACACGGAGAAGTCCAGTCTTCAGTTGTATGTTTTGTTAGTGTTAAAGAGAAGATAAAGTCTTTGTTTGAATTTTAATTTGATGATTACATAAATATAGTCTGACAGTTCAGGGAACCCTCACATGAAGGAAAATCCCACTTGGTCAAAGCATGCTATTTATGAACACAAGTCAGGCATCACAAGGAAAATTTTTTCTTTTCTTTTTATTGTATCTATGAGATGATAGATGTTAACTAAACCTATTGTGGTAATCACTTAACAACATATGTAAATCAAACTATCATGTTGTACCCCTTAAACTTATACAGTGATGTATGTTAACTATTTCTCAATAAAACTGGAAAAAAGAACATAAGTTATACAGTTAAAAGTAATGACTTCAGTTCTCTAAGGCTTACTTTCCTCCTGTGCAAATAATTGTAATAGTGCATATCTCACTGGGCTGTTAAGAGGAATACATGGAATAATTCGTGTAAAACACTTAGATTGTGCCTGGGCCATGTGACTGCTTAGTGAATATCAACTATCTTTATGTACTGCACTTTGACCCTGCACTTTGATTATTATGATTCATAACATCTTTCTTTCAAGATCAATTCCTACACAAGTTTAATACATTTTCATTTACAGATGGTCCAGTCTGTACATACAGGACACTTAACCGTCCCAACAGGCCTCATTTACAATTATACTATAGAGTTCATGAAAACAAAATCTATGACAGGAAAATATAGTATTTTTGGTATGTACATCAGCATTATGAATAGAAGCTGAAATACTAATGAATACAGTTTCAAAATCCTCTTGGTGCGTTTTCATGTTAAATGGAAACACAAAGACATTACGTTTCTTGTCTGGCATCGTGTTTGGTGATCTATGCCTTGTGCATTTTGAGTGGATAAATCAAGGAAACATACTAATGCATAATCTAAGGTCTACAATCTCCTGTTGCCCTACACACACACTACACCACAAATCCAAATACATGTATACAGGAAATGTGATCTGAAAAAGGGTCCTTGGTAAAGTCTGGTAAATTTGAACTTAGCACATATGATACCAACATGACTCTCCGATTTGATCAAAAGTGAAAAACAACTCATCAATCTCATGGGAAGTGGGATTGCTTAATGGAATCAGCCAGTGGTTCACTAAGCTCATCTTGTTAGGTCTGATGACCCTAGAAAGGGAGTCTGCCAGGGGACCAGTAGCGTCATGCACTGCTATGGTTTACATTGGAATAATATAGCCTGTTGGTGGTATAATTATTTCAGAGTTGGAGAGAGTTCTCCGATTCTATAAGAAAATTAACATCTGGCTACATTTTGTAATATCAAAAAATAATGAAGTGTTTTTTCTGGTACATATGTAATGTGTTATAGTCACAGGATACATGAGCTCTAACTCAATATCTGATGTAGCAATCTCAGATCGAGAAAAACAAAAATTAATATATTCGTGACTATGACCAGATTTGCATTGATGTAGCTAAAGGTAAAATTTTTCCCTTGTGTTTATGCTTCTAGAAAATCTTGCACTTAATTATTGCTGAAATTTCTATTTACACACTCCCCAGGGATTAAATATATATAGAAATGTTCAGCTACTTAGAAGTGACATGGAAGTAATTGTACATATCTTTCGTGACTAATAGAAATACCAAAACATACTTTCTAACTAGCTAAGGCTGACAAGTTTAGATTTATACTCCACGAGCCTGATTATTTATAGTCCATTTATTTCCATACTAACTATAGAACAGTCAGTGAAATGTGACTTATTTTACAGACTGGTTATGGAATTAGTTTGCACATGTTTGAATTTTTCCCCCAATAAAGTTATAACTTTTTTTTAGGAATCTAAAGAAAATCTTTGAACATGTATAATATTAAATAATGAATAATGGTTCTTAAGGAATAAGAATAGCTTCGAATAACATTAGTGAAACTGAAAACAGTTGGTGCTTTTTAAAGGAACAATGTTCAGCAATTAAATACGTAAATTAATCACTATTGAGATAATATAGGTTAGGAAAAATTAAAACAGAGAGCTTCTGTCAGAGAATGACTTGGTAGCAACTCTAAAAGTTTCATTACATGACATACAGGTGCATACATTCAACTTGCAAACTTCCCTGGGCTCCCCAGGTCGCCAAGCACTCCCTCCGACCTTAGCCCCGCCCCCCGTGCGTTTTTTCTACTTCAAACTCCAAATGCTGCCTGAGGTGGTGCCAACAGTATAGGACCTGTGTTGAGCAACTGGTACCGGGAGCAAAAACTGCAGTGTGATGGGAAGCTTCCACTGCTCCTGCTTTCTGTGCGCGGTTTGTAGGAAAAATTCAGACAGCACAACAGTGGCAGTCATGATGGAAAGTTCTACTGCAAATCCTGCTACGGAGAAACATCTGGGCCCAAAGACTGTGCTTTCTCTCGCGCCCATACACACAACGTGGGCAATGATAAGAGTTTGGGCATCAAGAGACAGTAACAACCTCTCAACGAACCCAAACATTTCTAAATTCGCTCAGCAGTAGGGAGAGGATGAGAATTGTTCCAGGTGTGGGGATTTATGTATGCTGCAGAGATCATTAGAGCTGGAAAGCCCTGGCACAAAAACTATTTCTAAAGTGCCAAATGCGGAAAGAGTCTTGAGTCAACAACTCGGAGAAAGAACATGAAATCTATTGTGAAGGTTGCTACACATAAAACTTTGGGCCTGAAATCTTTGGCTATAGCCAAGGAACTGACCCTTGTTCATACTCAGCGAAGGTGTAGACCTCAGATCACACACCGAGACTCAACATAATCTAATATTAAACTACTGTGAAATTCTACCCACACTGAAGCATAACAAGTCACCACCCTGTGCTTGGATAGGCTGACCGACTAGTAGGAAGAGAACACCATATCCCTTTGCTTTATTTGTAAAGAACCATTTCTTTTACATTTGCAATAAACCTCAGTTTGGGGGAAAACATATTTACTATTCAAGTATAACTTTTAAAAGCATGTAACTTTAAATTAAATAAATGATATGATTTAATTTCTATTAAGTTTCAATCTTATTTTTATTTGCATTGCTTTCCAGTTGGAATCAGAACAGCAGTTTCAATAAAGATCTGTACATTTTATCCAGCTTCACTTTCCTGTTCAATTTTTAAAATATAAATAGGCTATAAAAGGCACCAATAGAAAAACACAGGTTTTCTAACAGGTCAAAAGATGGGTTTGCCCTGGCCAGGTGGCTCAGTTGGTTGGAGTGTCCTCCCCTACACCAGAAGGTTATGAGTTCGATTCCTGGTGAGCACACATACCTAAGTTATGGGTTCCATCCTTGATAGGGTGCAAATGGAAGGCAACCAATCAGTGTTTCTCTTTCATGTTGATGTTTCTCCTCTTCTCCCTTCCTCTCTGAAATCAATAAACACATCCGCAGGTGAGGATTAAAAAAATAAATAGCTGGGTTTGAAGAGTCCTTGCTGATTGTAATTGCTCTGGTTTATGAAAAGGAGTGGGAAGAGAAACACAGAGATTTTCAGGGAACATACATCTCTAGGAAATGGAGAATCTGATTCTTTTCCAACATATGATTGACGTTTCCTTCACCTCTCATTCCCTCAAAAATTTCACCAATTCTGTTCACTGTTGTCATATGTTTTCTCCCCCAATGACAGACTTTGAAATCTGCCTGTTGCTTTGTTTATGATACTCCATTTTATTCAGAACACAGGTGACAAACACAAGTCTTGAGGGCTGAATCCAGCTCTCCACCTTGTTTTATCCAGCCCAGCACCTTGTTTCTGCCCAGCGTAAGAGCCGAGAGCTCCTTGCCCCTAGTTAAGGAGCCGTTACATTTAGAGTCCTAAAGTTACATTTGGCCCTTTGAAGGCAACTGAGAGCCTGATGTGGCCCCCGGTGAGCATGAGTTTGACATCCCTGATTAGAACATTTCTTCCCTTCCTATTCTTTTAAGAACAGGAAATCAACCCTTCAACCATTAGTTAATTAACTATTCAATCTTCTAATTAACTCCTATTCATTCTTTTTTTTAATCTTTAGACAAAAGGGAAGAGGAGAGGGAGAGAAATATCAATGTATGGTTGCTTCTCGTGCATCCCCTGCTGGAAGCTGGCCCCTGCTGGGAACTGGCCTGCAACCCAGGCATCCGCCCTGACTGGGAATCAAACCTCAATGTTTTGGTTCACAGGCCCATGCTCAATCCACTGAGTTACACCAGCCAGGGCCATTCTTTTAGATTCAGTTTTGACCTCACTTCAGGTAGTATGGGATAGCTACATTAAAATGAAGTAACAAATAGTCCCCAAATATCATAACTAATGAGACAAAATATTTATTTTTCATCCATGCCACATTTTAATGTGTGCTGGCAGGAGGCAGGTTCTCCTAATAGTAGGCCCTCAAGGCTAGCAAAGGTTCTATCTCCTTTCAGGGTTGTTATGGCAGTTAACTAACAGGGAAGGAAATGCAACACACTGTACACTGGTCCTTCAGGTTTCCAGTTAAAAGGTGACACATCTTCCCACATTTCATAAACTAAAGCCAATCCCCTAAATGCACATAAACCCAAACAGGAGTATGTGTGCGGTCCTACAGTGTGCCAATAGAAGGACTGGCGTTTGTGACCATCGCTGTGGTTGGTCATCAAAGGAGTAAAAATGGTCATATTTATCATGACATGCCCTGGTTATACAGCTTTAGATTCTGTACAGCTGAGTGCCTATTCCACGTCTAACGGCTTCTAAGTTATTTATTACTAATTAGCATAGCACACTAACCTTGCTCTTAAGGAAAACAGGAAATCAACCCTCCAACCACTAGGTAATTAACCATTCACTCAGTCTCTAATTTGCAAAATCCCAGCGCATCCTTGAAGAATAAATATGCTTTTCAAATAATTTTTAAATTGTTTTTTAAACTTTGAGAAAAAAACATTCAGGAAGTAGTGAGCTTTTATAGTCAACAGTACAACCACATTGAAAGTAAATGCTGAAAATAAGCACAGGTTAAGGGGAAAATCTGTTGCCTGTCTAATTAGCCTTCCGTTTTTTAAGGCAGAGATATAATCAGACATATTGAAAAAACTTGTCATAACATTGAGGAAAAAAACCTAAAATGTGCACTGGATCATATAAAGCAAAAATAAGATCCCAGAAATAATTTCCATTTTACTTGAGTATGGCATAGCAAAATACTTACATTCCCCCCTTGCAGGAAATCACTCTTGCCTCTTCCCAGATGTGGAAGACTGCAGAGATGTTAATGACAGATCAGATTATGCACCATGAGAACAGTGACATGGGTGAAGATTCCCATAGGCTAACTGACAGCTCTGCTTTAGCAGATAGTTCTTGGAAGGGGAAAAATGAGGTTCTGTTATCATTAGTCATTGTTTCTCTAATGAACACTGTCTGTATCTGGCTGGCAATGCTCCCCACCCCCTAGCTGTACCCAATACATAAGATTATGTCATAATGGCAGGAAGAACATCTGTCTTTTGTGTGGTCGCCACATCAGTGCCCAGCATACAGATTTTCCTGGGTGCTAGTCACGTAATCATATGATTTTCTTGTCCTTCAAACTACATTATTTTGCAATCGGCTTTATGTTTCATAATTTTGCAATCAGCTTTATGTTTCATAATTTTGCATTAGTTTCAGGGAAGCTTATAGCATCCATGTAGGGTAAGTAGAGGCAGTCTGGCTTCCTCACCCAGGTGTCTGGGTAGCTAAGGGAAGCTGTGTTTCCTTAGCCTTGAAGGGGCCTGATAACTAGTGTTCTCATGGCCTTGAGACTGGGTCTGATAAACTGTTCCCATAACATGAAGTGGGCTCCCATGTACAGAATTACGTTGTGTTATATTATATAATTTCTGGCATCTTGCTGGCTTTGTTCCCCTCTAGTCCCTACCTTAAACAGGTAGGGACTCCCCGCTGGGGGCAATGATGATGACAGACATACAAGAGGACAGGTGCCATGATGAGTGCCATGCTGGGGAGCAAGGGGCACAACATGGAGATAGACGCAGCTTGCAGCGTGAGTGTCTTGCCCACCCATGAATAAAGGCATGTCAGACATCCCAACGGCTCCATGAATATTTTTTCTGTCTGCACAAATACCATGAACCTATCAGGCCTTGAAGGGTGGCAACACAATCTATAAATTTTCATCTAACTCAATTTTCCTGCTCACTTCTTTAACTATATAAGAAATGCTCTTACATTAATGGAAATAGGTGGTATGTGGCAAGACCACTTTGCAGAATGATAAATGAGAAGTTTTAAGAAAGCAAAATTATGTTTTCACTTCTATAACAAAGAAAAGTGTCCTGTGCTCTTATTTCATACAATTTAAAGTAAAATTTTAAAATTGTAAATTAATCAAGTTAATATTACTGTATTGATTCTTACCTATTGCAATTCCCTTAGTTCCTTGAGCATAGTGAGATTCTTAGTAAACATTGCTTCATGAGAAAGGTGATCATCACTCCCTGCATGATAATAAGTCGTGATGTTAGAGGTACAAGGTTCGTGGGCCATTGCTTCAAAAGAAAGGCCAATATTTAATAGACCACACTTGAAGCAAAGAAAGGTATATTGATCAAGAAGGGCCAGCTCAAGAACAGGGGAGAAATAATGATCAGATTTAAGAGAACTCAAAATTGAAATGTCTTATAAATCAAGGGAAGGGAGAACAGGTGAGAAAATATGGAAAGCAGGACCAATAAAATGTCTGTTGGTTTGATCAAGACAGGATAAAGTATGAGAAACAAAATGGTATCACTCCTGTCAACCAAGATACCCGCCAGTCAGCCATGACACTTTTGTTCAAGAAGGTAACTACTTTAGTCATGCCAGGTGCCCTGCAGATGACACCCAAGATGTCAGTACACAGAGGAATCTGCAGAGATGGCATACCTACTGATATAGCACTGTGGGCCCTTAGCTCTGAGCCCCAGCTCCATCAGGAGCCAAGAGTTTGGGTGTAATGGAGGTAGGCTTCAGAGCCACCACTGAGACAGCTGATTACCTACATGAAAATGCTGCCCTTCACTACCCTGAAGGCATCTGCCACCGCAGCTCTCCCTGACAACGAGGACACCACAGACTCTGGCTGGTAAGATGCTGACACTTGCAGCTGTCTTCAGGATCTCATGTCACTAAGACTCTTGGACTCCTTCGTTAACAGGCTGTGCTTCTGCTTGTGCGTCACGTTCTTAATTTGCTATGTGTTTAGTAATGTTAACTTAGTACTGATTTAATAAGTTAGGGTGGATTTGTGTGTGAAGCCTGAATTAATAAGCTAAGGATTTCATAGTCACCTGATTTGGCTCACTAGTATTCCTTGGTGGCAGGTAAGGGGTATTTCAGTTCTCTGGTTTGGGGAGGCCAGTGAATGTTCTGTACCAACCAAACTTTTGCTTCTCATTCACCCACACCCTAGGGCTCCAGTGGGGGATCATGGGCTGACTTTCGAGAAAGACTGAATTGCTACCACCCTTTTGTGTCTGCCCTCCACAGACAGAGGGTGGGTGGGGACTGCCATAGACAGACCCAAAACCGGAATCCAGGGAAAACTTGGAAATTTCTAAATCCCTTTGTTCCTGGTCAGTTTCTTGACCTCCACCAAGCTAAGGTCAGTTCTAGAGACACCCAGTACCACCTCTTCTTGACAAATGGGCTGCTCAAGCCTCAGGCAGAATTTCTCTAGTTAATTAGCATATCAAAGTGAGCTTTAGCCTGAAGGCCATCACAGAGAGGAAGTCTTTCACTCTGTCACAATGATATGTAGCAATTCTGTAGCCAGTTCAGGTCCAGCTTCTGAAGAACTTGATGAGGACAGGTGTCAGGACAAAATTATGTGGTGAAGTATTTTCCATGCTGATCCACTTTAGACATTTGTGTAAGGTCATATTTCAATGGCTTTCTGTATCACACTTCTACTTCATTAATAATAATCACCGCAGGAAGTTTTCCTTCTGGGTTTTTATACTAAACCATTTCTCCCATTGTTTTTATTTACATGGATAAAATAAGGGTTGTTTGAGCAATTATAGTAAGTCAGAAAAATTGACCTTTTGTTTTTTCACTTCTTTCAGTTTTCATCATAGTGTTTAGCTAGCAATAAATTTGCTTTCTTATAATAATAATAATATCTGAATAACTACAGAACACCACCACTATAAAAGTATAAAAAGAGAGTAATTAATGATGCATACCATAATTTGAAACCCTTACACTCTGATTTAAAAAATATTTCCTTTTCTTGCAATAGTTGAGAAGTAAACCCAAGATCCTAATGTCTCTCTGAATTTTGCTAGATGTGAAATTCTTATAAATAGAAATATAATAACTATATTTTATTTGTTGGTACAGGTTCACATTAAGTAGAAAAATTATTGTTTGTTCCTCATTCACAATTAAGTACTTTTGTACTTATAAATAACTACATGATACACTATGGATAAAGTAGTAAATGGAGTCATGGATCTTAGCATCCTCTGGAAAATTAAGTAAAGCAAGTGAGTGCCATATGAGAAAAGTAGTGGTAACCTGTGATTGGGACTAGTTGTGCAATGGTGCGTGGTGAGGCTTGTCAGAAAAAGTAGTATTGAAACCGAGAGCTATACACGGAAGAGTAGTTTAATAAGAGGTTGGCGATAAAGTGCAAATGTTTGAGTAGAGCATGTATTATATGTGTGTGTGCATATGTGGGTATTTGTGTGGTTTTAGGCAGAAAGACAATATGAGAGGCTAAAGGGACCCAGTTATGAAAGTCTTATAAGCTATATTAAGATATGAAAATCTTATCAAAGAGAACAACTGGCTCCGTAATGTGTGGGGGCTAATATAAAATGAGAATATGGGGCTTTTCGTTAAAATATTTTAAGAACTTCAAGATGGTAGATCAGAGCACTAAACCAATTACGGGGCCACTCTAAGCGTGGGACCCTGTGAAATTGCGTATGTCACGTGCCCAGGAAGTCGGCCTCATCTAAGAATAGAAAACAATGAAAAGTCTTAAGTACGAGAATGTTAAAAGGTCATTTGAGTTTTAGAAAAATATCTCTTCCTCAATTATAGAGGGCCATGAAATAATTCAGATAATAGGTAATTTTGGTATAAACTGTGATAGTGGCCATGAAATAGAGTGAATTAGAAAGTTTCAGGATACAGGATTTAGAAGAAAGGATACAAGAATTAGGACATGTTGGTGACAGAAATTCAGAGGCGGATTCAAGAGTGAGTTTCAAGACATGTTCAGCTATAAGGAATATAGAAAAATAGAAAAGGATTAGGGTATAAAGTGCTGTTGCCATCAAATTGAAACACAGTATTCAGTTGTACAGATGCTATAAAATGAAAAAGATCTACACTAAAAATAGAAACTAGAAATCATTGATTGGTATTCCTAAAAGAATTTTAAGTGATGAAATTTTTTTATACCTCTTAGACTGTGTACAGTGAACAGAGAAAAGAGCTAAGTACAGAATCCAGAGAAAGACCAAAGTAAAAATAATAAGCAGAAAAATATCATTTAGTAAACTAACAAAAATAAGAGACATAGGTGAAAAACAAGAAAATTAGGTAGCATAGAAGCTTATGGAAATGTTTTTCAAGAAGCAATGTTATCAGTGATGAAAATGTTGCTAATAGGTCAAGTAAAACAAGAATTGAAAAAAATTTTGTGATAAAAAATTCAAAGTGGCTTTTGATGAAGTTGGTTTCCATAGAATATGTGTGTGTGTGTGTGTGTTTATGTAGGCTAATGAGGAAAAAATTGCGCAGACAATTCAAGAAGACTAGCTCTGAAAATGTCAGAAATGAATGAGATGATCATAAAGTATGGTTAGAGGAAGAATAGAAAAGAAATAAACTTGGAATAACGGGGATAGAAAAATGTGTTAGACAGGATAATAGTTCCCCAAAGAAGGTTATGTCCTAATTCTGAAACCTGTGAATATGTTAATGTACACAGTGACGTGACTTTTGAGATATGTTAAATTTAGTGTCTTGAGATGGAAAATATTTTTGGATTTTTTGGGGTCGGCTCAATATAATAAGTGTTCTTACCAGAGTTAGACAGGAGTGTTAGAACCAGACGAGATGTGACGATGGCAGCAGAGATTGAAATCACAGGAGTGCTGACTGAGGACCACGAGTGAGGAAGTCCAGGCACAGCCCCGAGAACTCAGGAAAGGCAGGGAAACAGATTCTCCCTCAAAGACTTTATGAAACAGAGCCCTCCCCACAGCTCGATTTTAGTCAGGACTAATTTTTAGATTTTTGACCTCTACGACTATAATAAGTGTGTCTTGTTCTAAACCAAAAATTTGTAGTCATGTACTATAGCAACAATAAGAAAATAATACAGAGAAAAAATGTAAAATATAAAAGAAGGGAAATCAAATGTGCGATAGTCCTGAGAAGCAGAAGATTGAACCAGAAACCAACGAAGAGAGTTGAAGCTGGGCAGAAGGAATAGAACCAGAGGATGAGGGTGTCGGACAGCCCGGGGTTTAGGAGGCCAGAAGGAATTGGTAGAATGTGAAAAGAAAAGGCACAGTGGTCCTATGGAAAGTTTGAAATGGGGAGTCGAGGTTTGAAGTAATTAAAAATAGATTAGAAAGAAACCCTGGAAAACAGAGAATTTCCAAGAAGTGTCAAAGACCTTGTAGAGATGGAAGTATACATATACAGAGCAGTACCTGCCTGCTCAGTTAGGAGATTTTATTTGTAATTGTTTATATGTTCAGATTCAGAAAGGTCAGAGGCTTGGATTGATTTTTAGGAGGGACATGAGAGCAAAGGAAATTATACCATTGCATAAAGGAATGTGGCTACTGGGGATTGGCATCAGCTTCTAAATCTATCGGCTCTATACCGCTGTTAAGAGAAGTTGAGACTTTTACCCAAGGAAACACAGCTAGTAAAAAAGGCCAGTCTTGCACTCATAAACTCCTATTCATCCTGACCTTAAAGTTCATATTCTCAGCTACTTTCTTGGGCATCTGTTTTAATGTAGCAAAATTATTAGGAATGTAGAACTTAGTGGAAGACAATAGGAAACTAAAGGAGAAGGAACAAAGGGATTGGAATTGCCAGACTCAGTGTTTTTTTTTCTCTAAATAATCTTGAGTTGATTATTTTAACATTAACTTAGAATTATTCCCCAATTCATAAATATGACTACTGCTGACTACTTGGATGCTACTCGGCATCCAGAATGCTTTGCATATGAGTTATTTATTAAAATAGATGAAATGTTTTGAGAAATATGTTTTACCTTCCTGGTAATAATTAAATGTAGAAGAAACTTACAAAGATTTATTTAAGTATGTATTTTAACACAAAATTATAAAATGCATTATCCCAAAGTCTTGAAAATGGTTAATGTGTAGATTTGGGCTAAGGAAGAGCAAGAAACATTCATTTCTAGTCTGCTCAGCATCTCTGTCTTAAATATCTTTTTCAATGTTGCCTTGATCAATGACTGGTTTTGATGGGGTTGAACATGCTTCTGAACCACAGTAGAAGGTATGTACACATGTCTGACTAATTAGAGTTCTCTCTTCTATGGTCAAGTAATTAGTCAAATATCATTGTATGGTCCATATTGGGACTTCGCTGGAGATATCTGGAAAAAACACATGCTTTTTATTTTACTCTCTGGCTTGCCGACCTCCAAGGAACACATGAATGGGCAGTTGCCTGTGGCTACTTGTTGCATTACTTTTGAACAGCATCTATCTGAGAATGAAGTCAAACAGAGGTGAGAAAGGGAGAGAGAAAGATTTCCCAGGACTCTGAATTCCTGAAGATAGGGCTTGAAGATAGTGCCGCCCTTTCAGTTAATACGTTCTTTTTGTGCTGCCCATAGATTGAGTTTTGTTGCCATTTGATTTATAAAATTCAAATACCATGAACCTCACCTGCCAAAAAAAGGTGTATGTTTTGCCTTTGTGAGCTTTGTGTTCACTAAGTGGAGAAATCTATGAGGAGTTTGTTTTTCCTCTCTGAAAGGTTTAATCATGTTACTATTTCAACAACAGTTTCATATCAGAGATAATTTTTACACAGTTTTGAGTGCACTGAAAATTTATTTAATAATGAGAGACTGTGTCTATTCAAATGATAATGCAAGAGTTGCATCCAAGGGATTTTGTTAGAAAAGGACTGAAAGTATGAATGTAAAAATCATAACTCAGAAAAAAAAGAAGCAGAAAGCCATAGTTAAAAATTTGAAATAATGATATTGGTTTTTATTCACTAGGATAATCACACATCTGTATAGCAACATGATCCAAAAATAATAATATGTGGGAAACAATTAATTTTGGAAAATTTAATCCTGTTTATTAAATATATAATTAAGAAGGAAAGCCTTTTCATAAAATGGGGATTTATAATTTCTATATTTAAGTGGTTTCTTGTATTTTTCTCTATACATCTCTCTATGATCTACAATGTAAGTTAACATTTAAGAGTGTGCTGTAAAATATTTGACTTTAAAAATATTTTTTATTTTAATTGTTATTCACGTACAGTTTTCCGTCTTTTACTCCCATCCCAGCTCACCCACCCAGCCCTCCTCCCGTCCATTTCTACCCCCCTCAGTTTTTGTCCATGTGTCTTTTATACTTTTTGAAAAATGTATTTCATTTACTTATTTTTGGAGAGAGGGGATGAGAGGGAAAAAGAGAGAAACATCATTGTGTGGTTGCCTCTTGTGAGCCCATACTGGGGACCTGGCCTGTGACCCAGGCATGTGCCCTGACTTGGAATAGAACCAGTGATCCTTTGGTTCACAGGTCAACACTCAATCCCCTGAGCCACACCAGCCAGGGCAAAATACTTAAGACATTTTTAGAATATTAAAGGTAGAATATTTATTATTAGATGACAAGTAATATTTAATCTCATATAACTTCTTGCCTATTACATGGACAACTAATACTAATGCTAAATAATCATGATTTAGTTTCACAATTAATAGCCTTAACAAAATTTATTCTAATAAGAAGGAATATGAACTACATTTAACTACATCAGTAAAACTCTCAAACCTCTTTGACCTAAAGATCCTTAGGTATTCTAAAGGTCATAAATGAGACAAAGTCATTGGATGCTGATTTGTGGTTTAGCTGACTCCCATTTAATCATTATTTTTTGTCATTGACAGTTTGTCAATGTCATATGGCAGTTTGACAGGACAGGACTGTATAGTGCTATGAATAATGCAAGACAAAACGTGTTACTATGAAGCTACATCACTTATAACATGGCAAATCTACTCTGTATGATAAAGGTTATAGTACGTAAGAAAGCACACAAACACGTACATACACTAATATTATAGCAAGAAAGTTCAGTCTTAATGTCCTCCTAAGAGTTAGTAGACCAAGTGTTAGATCATTTCCTAGAAATGCTTTTACCTATACGCTCTTCTCAGCACTTATTTATTGCAATACTATTGTTTTTTATATGCACTGTTATCATTAACAACTTTCTCAAGTAATTTTATTTTCAATGACCTATCTTTGATAATCGTCACAGGTAAATTTCAAAAATAACCAGAGTTTATTTTCTATTTATCTTAAAATTTACATTCTATTATGTTTTAACAAGGTGTATTGGTATCTTCACTGGGGAAAGCAAATAAGTAATATTGGCTACCAAATACAGATATATGAATTTATGCTATACAGTATAATTTCCATTCAATTATTTTCCTATTCATTTAAAATTATTGTACAGCTGAAAATAAGCAGATGGTCCCTTATTGTTTATAAATCAATTCTACAGGAATAAACAGTAATTATTTAACAAAGAAAAGATTGCATAAATTAAAGAGATCTTTCTGGGCACCAAACCTGGTCCCTGTAACCCTGTAAGACAGCATTCATCTGAATGAATTCACCACTCTTTGAAATCTGGTAAAGACTTAGATATACACAGACTAACTTGAGAGACACATTTTAAAGGTATCCATATGTCTAAGTTTGACCCATGTTAATTAAGCTCGTAAGGCTAATAGAGAAAATCCTAAATGCTAATATATTAATTTATAATAAAGCTGAAAATGTAACAAGAATGCTGAAGTTAGTGTTTTTTATCAAATAGTAAATAATATTTTCTTCCAGCTTAATACCATATAAAGTTAAATTATAATCCAAATAATACCTCCTAAAATGTATAATCGTGTGAAATGTAACTCATGTTTCAATGAAGGTGAGTTATCTCTAGCCTCACATTATCCCAAGTTTGTTTGGTGATCATAAAAGCACAACAGGAAATTTGCATGTATTAAGAAGTCTCTTTTAGCCCTGGTTGTGTGGCTCAGTGAACTGAGTACTGGCCTGTGAACCAAAAGGTCACTGGTTTGATTCCCAGTCAGGGCACGTGCCTGGGTTGCAGGCCAGGTCTCCAAGTGAGGGATGCATAAGAGACAACCACACATTGACGTTTCTCTCACCTACTTATATCTCTTCCCAATGTGTCCAGCATATCTGGACATGATGTCCTTTTTACAATACTGGAGTATTTTCTTCAAAATATTTAGTAAAATTGTGAATTTAATTAATTTAAATAATTGCTTAGTCAATGCCTATTAAATTGTAAGGTCTGAAAGTCAGATCTCTTCTTACCTGCTTTAATTATTATTTTATTTACTATATTGACAGAACACAAAGTAAGCACTAGGTAAATTGTGGGGGAGTATCTTATAAATGACAAGTCTCTAAACCTGGCTTATCAGCCAGGCTTATTCAGAACTATGGTCTGAATGTGTTCCTCCAACAAATCATGTGTTGAAATCCTCATGTCCATCATGATGGTATTAGGTAGTAGTGCAACAAAAAAATTCAGCTCTGGTCACCACAAAAGCCAAACTCATGACCAAATAGCTTAGCTTTTTCCTGGCTACTGTCCATGTTAGGCTCCCTCCTGGATCCTGTGTGTGGACCCTGTATGGTCATGGGCCATGCAGCTTCTAGGGCCACAAGGTCACATACTCCTCCTGCAAGAGGGAACATGTGAACATACCAGCAGGTACATCTCCATGCAGGGAAGACAGAATGAGACAGTCCTTCCTGGAGGCCATGGAGAGAACAGTTCAGTGTACTGTGCCAGTGCAGATCATAGTGCGCCAGAAGTGTGTGCCAGTGTGCCAGAAGCAACAGAGAGTGTTTCTTTGTTCCCTTGGGAGTATATTAGTTTTGAGTGTGGGATGGCCAGGTGCTTTCTCAGGATGACCAATCAACTTCCAAGACTTCAGCATGCTTCAAGTGGGTCCAGCTCCTAACCAGTCCCTTCTTTCTCCAGACTAGACCGATAGGCCTCTCTGGTCCAATACCTCCCCTTGTGCCATTTTGACATCTATATTTACATGTGCCGACCTTCCCCTGGTTCCACCCCCAATCTGGTAGGGAAGGGCAAATGTTTTTTTCCTATCCAATTATCTTGCTACCTTTTTGCACAATTAATCTAAGAACTTCCTCCTGCCTCCATTTGACTGATGGCCATTTCTTTCCAGCTTTCTGGACAGACTGTCTACCGGTAATAGTAGGGCCTTTGAAACATCATTGGATCATAAGGAAGGAGCCTCATGAATATTATTTGTTTTACATAAAAGATAACCTATACAGATTCAGAGAGAAGATACTGGCTAAGAACAAGGAATAGGGCCTTCACTATGCTGATGACTTGATCTTGAATTTCCCAGCCTCCAGAACTGTGAGAAATAAAGTTTTTATGATGTTTAAAAGCTACCTACTATGTGGTCATTTGTTTTAGCATCCCAAATGTACTAAGACAATTAGATATATGCTAGATAAAATTTTCATTTATTAAATTCAAAGCTTGTTTTCCTATCACTCTTTTAAGATTATTGTGATTTGAATTCTGGGTCCCCTAATACATGTATGACCTAACTATTTATTCTCACATATCTGTTGTATGCAGATTTATTGTACATGAATTCCCTAGAAAATATCAGGACAGTCATATATTTTGAAGTTGTTTGTTGGCCATCCCTGTTATTCCAATGGTGCCTTCCTCTGAAGCCCCTAAATTCTAGTAAAGAAACATTTTTTTAATGTACATGTTCTCAACAGTTTATTATTGTTTAAATTTGATGAGTTGAAATATTTTCTTGTTTAATTAATTGTGAATATCAAGATATCTAGTGAGTCCAGTTAGAAAGATATGTGTAAAAGAATATGCATGGACTTCTGGGAAAATACAACTCTATTTCTCTATTTGAAGGCCTAAAACACAAGTCCAGATATCTCATTCAGGTAGAGTTGTCCAAAATGAATGAAGAAGTATATAAACAAACAAGTCAGGGAGAGAGAGGTGTTACAGTCACAAAGCTATGAAGAATTCTTAATGTAATAATTTAGTTTGTGAGATATTTCAACTATGTGATTCTAAGTAAGTTTCTATGAGGTTTGTGACATATATAATTAAAGAATACAGAGCTATTAAATATACATTTTTTGGTTTTTATTGTTTTACATAATTTCAACAAAATATATTTTATTGATTATGCTATTACCATTGTCCCATTTTTTTCTCCCCTTTATTCCCCTTCACCCTGTACCCTCCTCCCACCACCAGTCCTCTACTTTAGTTCATGTCCATGGGTCATACATATAAGTTCTCTGGCTTCTCCATTTCCCATACCATTCTTAACCTCCCCATCTGTTTTGTACCTATAATCTATGCTTCCTATTCCCTGTATCTTCCCCCATTCGACCCCTCCCCCTTCCCACTGATAAGCCTCCACGTGATCTCTATTTATGTGTACCTGTTCCTGTTCTAGCTGTTTGCTTAGTTCATTTTTGTTTTTGTTTTTTTTAAGGTTTGGTTGTTGGTAGTTGTGAATTTGTCATAATTATACTGTTCGTATTTTTTATCTTCTTCTTAGAAGTTACTCTCAAAGTTACTTTTTCTTAGATAAGTCCCTTTAACATTTCATGTAACATTTCATGTAATATTTCATGTAATAATCCAAATTTTAACACTCAATTTAGATTCTGGAATAACCAATATACCTGCACTATACTTTGGGTAATGAGGTGACCATTGCAAAATATATCCACCCATTTCTGGAGCTGTGTTTTTTACCTGACCACTGACTTAGCAAAATCTTCCTCAATTCTCTAGAGTGACTTTTTTTTTGTTTTGTTTTAAAAATTAAAGCAGAAATTAAAGGGTTTGGGCACCAAAAAAGATATGTCTTTAAATGGGGTAAGAGAAGATTAATGGATTTAGAGTAAAAGCATAGTAACATCTCTGACATGAATTTGACTAATCCTAAAAGAAAACAACAAGTCCATTAATGTAAATATTCTCATCCTCGTTACATATGTACACAGATTTAGTGCACAGACTATGGCTTGAGTAAGTCTTTTAAGAAATATAAAAGGTTGCCAAAAATTTTTTTAAAAATGCTGAATTAAAAAAACAACAACCTAGAATTACTGGCCCTGGCTTGTGTGGCTCAGTAGATCGAGTGCTGGCCTGGGAACCAAAGGGTCACCAGTCTGATTCCTAGTCAGGGCACATGTCTGGATTATAGGCCAGGTCTCCAGTAGGGGGTGTGTGAGAGGCAGCCACACATTGATGTTTCTCTCCCTCTCTTTCTCCCTTTCTTCCCCTCTCTCTAAATATAAATAAATAAAATATTTTTAAATATCTAAAGTAATAAGTTATATATATATATGTATTTGAATTTCCAAGTCTCATTTTTAAGACTCATCTTGCCCACATTCTGCACTATTAACTATCTCTGTTTATACTCTAGAAATAGCAACATCTTCAGTATCATATTTATACAAAATAAATGCTTATGGAAATTTTAATGGGCCTCTGAACTTTGCAAAGTACAGTGTCTTTTTTTCCAAGCATTTATAGTTTTCTTACTAGTGATTCCGACTGATGATTTTGGAATATGACATTTATTGACTCATTCTTTAACTTAACAATTAATTATTGAGCACCTACTATGTGCAAGTGTCTTGTTTTAGGCAAAAAAGCTTTACGTCTCACCTTGTCAGAATAGACAAAATTGCATTCTGATTTAATCTACATTTAAATGGGTAAAAAATAATATGATGTTTTTAAGTAGAATAAGTAAACAAAATAACATAATGAATAATTGGGGAAGATGCCTACACTGTGTGAAACACAAAGAGCTTCTCTACAGATAAGATATGAGCTGAAAAACAAGAAACACAAAGTTACAACTACTGTGAAGTGATCAAGAAAAGCAGGTCAGGCAAAGAATGGAAAGGACTAGCGCTATGGCCCTCAGGCAAGAAAGAGGAATCAGGGGAATGTCTGTATGATTATAGGATAGTGAATGAAAGAGAGTTAAGAATCAGGTGAAATGAGATAGCTGGTGAGTCCGAAGGCTCTAGTTAGAAATTTGGCTATTATTTTTTTAAATGTGAGGTTATTGAACAATTATCACAGTGTGAAAGGGGCATTATTAGATTTTTAAAAATACTGTCACTCTGAATTGTGTATGAAAAATTGATTAAGTGGGGATCACAAATCAAGGCAGAAAAGTTGCTATATTCAGAAATAATTGTCGTTCCTGAAAGCACTTGATATGTATCATATGAAGAAAAGATGAGTGAGAAAAATAAAGGCTGTTTCCTAAATTATGGAGTCTGTAATACTATTTACTGAAAAAGGGACTCCTGGGAAGGGATATAGGTAGGAATGTGTATTGAATGTGCTCAATTTGAGATGCCTATTAGATAACCATCTAACGATGTAGAATAAAATGTTGGATTAACCACCTGCACATATAAATTGAGTAATCATCACATATAAATATTATTTACAGTCACGGTGTTGGATGGAATCATTCAAACTGTAGCCTGACCTCTGGGACATGCCCATATTTGAAGATCCAAATAGGTCAATTCCGGAAAGGAGCAGGGAAAGAGAGAGGGGAAAGGAAAGGCAGGGATATGAGATTTTAAGGAATCTAAGAGAAGAACTATTCTGGAAAGTAAGGAAGATTGATGAGATTTCAAGATGAGGGTAAAGAAATATTGATAAGTTTTGCCACGTGAACTTTTTAAATCACCTTGGTTAGTATAGTCGTTAGCTGTGAGGATAGAAGCCCAACCAAAACTGGTTGACAAGTAAATAAAAAGTGAAAAAATCAGACATAAATTGTATATGATTCTTTGAATATTTTTCTATGAAGAGGAATACATGTTGACCTGTTGTTGGAAGGATTGTGTCATCAAGGAGGAATTTGTTTGTGTTTTGTGTTGAAACCAGAAAAATAGAGGTTAAAATAGGGACGGCCTTAAAGAGATTTGGCCTGGAGGCAGAAACCATAAGGAAGTTAAGAAAGAACATAGGGAGTGGAGAAGGCGGAACTACAAAACCAATGGGGCTGAACAAGTAGAGGACCACCTGTTCAAGTGTCTAGATTAAAAATTTTCCACTACTCAAAACCCAGAAAGCTTAGGTCATGCTCGCGCCACCCGAGTAGCCAGTAGCTAACAGCCACATTTGCTTCTATACAATGCTTGCTTGCTCGAGTCTATAAAAAGACTTAGCTGTAAGCGCTTAGGGCGGTTCTCGTTTGCAGCTCTTATGAGCACCGTGTCTCCGGACACTCTGAGGGTCCACCCCTGCGCAGGTTAAAACTTTGGCCAATAAAATAACATTTCTGAATCCTGAAAGTTTCTGACAATTTGTCTCTCGCATTGGTGGATGCAACATTTTGGACAGTGGAGTTATAATTCATTTAGTAGGAGAAACTAGATCAGCTAATGCTAATAACCCAGTGGGGAAGGATACTTTGATAATTCAGAACAAAGTGATCTGTGGTGAGTAAACTACAATTTTGAGTAAAACCAGTTGATAGTATTGAGAACCACGGGGAACAAAATGACTTTGCTAAGGGAATAAGAAAAGACAGATGAAGAACATAAATTTAAATTAGTTGAAAAAATTTTGTGTGTGTGTGTTGAATTTCATTTTTTCGATGGAATAAGAAGTAAAATCGTTACCTGAGAGTAAAGGGTGGTAAGAAGGGAGGTGATGAGAACATGGAAGATAAATGAAAAGATACCAATAGAAAAATTACATTTCCTTCCAGTGCTGTTTATTTGTGTTTGCAATTGTGCATTACTAGTGAAACAGATCACCATGCTTGCGATACATTCCTCAGCTACATCCAGCAGTTTAGAAATATGTGCAGAGATGTAAGACCCTGCATTCAAGGACGGTGAAGGTTAAGAGGGCAAAAGAGTTGTGAATGTTTTTAATGTAATAATTGATGTAGACATCAGCCCAGTGTCCGTGTCATTATGGATAAAGTGACACAGTCGCACAGACTACCGAGTCTGGTGGAGGAAAAGGGACAGCATGGCTTTTTCTCTCAAGGGGAGCAAAAGCCGTGGCCTCTGCCATTACCAGCTTTTATTGGGTTTCTTGGCACATTATATTATGATCCTCATTTACTATGCAACAGATTGCTTTAGGTAGTTACCTTTAACAGAAAACAAAGGAGCCAGTGACACTAATCACATCACAGAAGAGGGATATTTGCAAATGAAAAGTCAAAAGTGGTTGAACTGGTTACACTGGTCCTTGGAAGGTTTAGCATGGATTTTAGGAAGTTACTTTGCAGCAAATGTTTGCCACTGGGGGCTGGGCCCACGCCCACACAGAATGGTCCCCTACATCTCCCCCCTTGTTTTTAGTTAGGACCTCTGTAGATCCCACAAAGCTTGCTACTTGCTGGTCTCTCACAGGCCCCTGGGAAAATAATTTGCAAATGCGTCAAAGTACACAAAACCCGTAAGCAACCAGTGGTTCCAAAGACCCACATTCTCAGATTAAGCCCATCAATCACTGCCAGGCAGTAATGATTAAATAGATAACATTCAAAGAACTCTGAGGGCCTATTTTGAGTAATTGTTTAAAATTTCTCACCTAAAGATACGTTTTTATTGATTTTATCTGGGGGGGAAGAGTGTGAGGGAGAGTTGAGAAACATTGAACAGTTGCCTCCTGTATGCTCCCTGACAGGGGATGGAATCCACAACATTTTTTTTACTAAATATGTTATTGTTCTATTATAATTGTCCCAATTTTTCTCCCTTTGCTATCCTCCACCCATCCCACCACCCTAAGCTCACAGTCAATTCCCACATTGTTGCCCATGTCCATGGGTCATTCATACATGTTTCTTGACTAACCTCTTCCCCTTCTTTGCACCCTTAACCACCCCCCCTTCTCTGGTCACTGTTAGTCTGTTCCTTGTTTTCATGCCTCTAGTTCTATTTTGCTCTGTTTGTTTTGTTCATTAAGTTCCTATTATAGGTGAGAACATACTGTATTTATTTTTTACTGCCTGGCTTATTTCACTTAGCATAATATTCTCCAGTTCCATCCATGCTGTTTCAAAGGGTAGGAGTTCTGTTTTTCTTTCTGTTGCATAATATTCCATAGTGTAAATGTACCACAGTTTTTTGACTCATTCATTTACTGATGGGCACTTAGGTTGCTTCCAGCACTTGGCTATTAAAATAACACTGCTATAAACATAAGGGTACATAGGTTCTTTTGAATTGCTGTTTCAGGAGTCTCAGTGCAGCCACTGTAGAAAACAGTTTGGAATTTCTCAAAAAACCTAGAAATGGAACTGCCTTTTGACCCAGCGTTTGCACTGCTGGGATTATACCCTAGGAACGTGGGACATTTTTTGGTGTACAGATGACTTTCCAACTAACTAAATTACCTGTCTGGGGCTTAAATACAGTCATTTTAATGATAGGTCAGTACATACAAATTGAGTGAGAATGAAAATACAGACAAGAGGGTCCTGGTGATGGAACAAATTGAATACAGTGCAGTAAATAAGTTTGACCGATAGAAGTGGTGGTAGGAAAGTGCAATGCTTAAAAGAAAGCTTTTGAAAGTAGAGAACATTAGGTCTACTCCTAGATCTGAGGGATGTAGCCAAAGCATTATCCTCCTGGAATAGTTAAATCTTAGATCAGATTAAGAGGTGATCAAAAGTAAAATACTGAAGATTTATGCATTGTTAATTACTGATTCAGAGCTTCCGAGATCATAGTGTTTTAATCTTGGCTCTCACAAAGGGGACCAAAGATGAGATGACATTCAGGGATATCAAATACAGTAAGGAAATTAGAGTTCAGATGATCACGCACAAAATGAAATGCCTGGTTTCTGGAAATCACAACTGTTTTCCAGAATAAACATTGGTGAACAGTGAGATTTCAAATGATTGCCATTGAGTAAAGTGGGCCATTAGTTCAAACTTGCTCTTATGGGTTCCTGGAACCATTAGTCTGTTTTCTAACTGGGAATAATAATAACACTTCTGAGTAGGGATGTGAGAGCAGAAGTGGTCCCCCTAGATTCTGGGTCAATGTGGTTAAAGCTATAAAATCACAGATAAAATAAATAGACATAGCTTCAAATTTTAGCTGTATAACTTTATTTCTAGGAGAATCACCTAACTTCAAACCAAGGTTTTTCAATTGTTAAGAATAAAAAATAAGCATATAGGGAAGAGAGGTAATTCATCTTATACTGGAGGTATGATGTAATTTTAAAGATTAAATGAAAAGAGATCTAAGAAAGTACCCACTGAATGTCTCACATCATTTTCCTCTACTACCTTTCTCCTTATGAGACCTTCACCCATTTCTTTCACCCCACTAACACAGCCACACGAGTCTCTGTCTCAACTAAATAATCCTTGTAATTTTAATGATTGACAGAGCTGGTAATCAAATTTTTGTTTTTTTTAAAACCAGTGGAAATACTCAGGTGATTATTTGAGTCTAGAGTTAAAGAGGGAGATCTAATTTGGAAGTATTAATGTCAGAGCCATCAAGGTATAGATGATATATGAGACACTCTTTTTTTAAAAGACTTTATTTTATTTCTAGACAGAGGGAAGGGAGGAGGGAAGAGAGAGAGATAAAGAGAAACATCAATGTGTGGTTGCCTCTCTCGGGCCCCCAACTAGGGTCCGGGCCTGCAACCCAAGAATGTGCCCTGACTGGGAATCGAACCAGCAATCCTTTGGTTCACAGGCCAACACTCAATCCACTGGGCCACACTAAACAGGGTATAATCATAGTTTTGAAAGCCTGGCTGATAGTAAGTTACCTAAATATTTGTTGTGGACCACTCTGTCTGGTTCTAGGAATTGTAACTCGACCACCTGTGGCTAAGGGCTAGCGATGACCTTTGCAATACGAGCCGAAGGAGACTAAGCTTGTCTCTGGTAGCAAACACTGCCTCAGTTTCCTCTCCCTGTCCCCAAATCTTGGTCAGAAGTCAATGATGGGTAAGACCCCACACAGCGGGGGGGGGCAACCTAAGCCAGACTCGATCATGTGGGAGGCCTTCAGGGAAGGACTCAGGGGGGCTGCAACAAAGAGGGAGTGATGGACTCTTGCCCCACCCCCCCCAGCGTTCGGCCCCCTCGTCCCCATGTTCTCTGGGAGAAGTACTTACTGGCTCTAATCCCTTTAAGCCTGAATACCTGATGGAGAGGTGGTGCAGCTCCTTGCCTTGCCAGAGTGGTATGGGGTAAATTAGGCATAAGAAAGAATATGTAAAAATCCTGTGAAACCTGCCTTATTTAGAATGCTCTTATTTAAATGATAAGGGTCCAAGCAAGAAGTTTGTTCTTCAAAGTTTTATGGCTCCTTAGCTATCTGACCCTGGCTGAGAATAAGCCCTCAGATCTCTTTGAAATGTTATCTGCTGTTTGATCCTTTGCATCCTGTATTCCTGTGGATTACAACCCAATAAAAGCCTTTGGAGGAAGGGGCTCAATGCCTTTTTCCCCTGAGAAACTGGCCACTGCTCACGGCCTTTTTCCTCTGGGAAAATGGCCACTTCTCTTCCCCAAGCAGATCACATCATGTCTCAGTCATGATTACTCTCATCCATGGCACATGAGGTGACTTCAGAGGAAAGTTGCCCCCACAAATATTTATATATTTAGTTACTAAAATATATAACTGGGAACACATTAAATCTTCAGATCCAATAATTGTACTTTTTATACTGAAGACTTAATATTATTTTTATAATTTAGAAAGATGTTAAGCTTCTTTGACAGTTTGATAAACTGTTGGTTATTCAGATTTTTCCTCTCTTTTTTTAATGGAACTTTACACAATAAAATGATTAGAAATTTAATATAAATATAATTATCTACTTACCAAATGAGTCAATTTGCACTTGAAACATGATCACCTAGATAAGAAAGACAGCGACATTTAGCCTGTATTTTCATTGTCAGTAGTATGATATTTTTTATTGTACGTCACAAATGTGTAGATGACACTGTTTTTCTGCTGTAAATTCTCATAAGCTTCCTTGATTAATGTTTACTAAGCTCCTACAAAAAGCATGACAGTATACCTAGCACTGAATTTAATCATTTCTTCAAGCTGATGAATCAGCGCTGTTGAGGGAAAGGATGAGTTAATATATGAGTACAATGAAAAGAAGGTAATTCATTCATCTTTTTGAAGGTTTGGTATTCAAGGTGCAGGTAATCAAACCCTGCCTTTGCTTCACTTCACTTTACAAAATGCTCACTTCTCACATTTGTGTCATTCTTGCTTTTTTTCTTTTTCTTTTGCCACATTTATTATAAATTATACGTGGATTATTTTCCTATGAACAGGATGGTTGATTCTACTCTTTTCTTATTTCAAACGAAAAACTGAAAATCATATATTTTTTATCCTCACCAGAGGACTTTTTTTTCATTGCTTTTAAAGAGAGGGAGGAAGGGAAATTACAAATGTTTTCCATTATAAACTGCCACGTCCTCTTCCAACCATGTTGTCTGACAAGGTCCGGGCATGGAGGATTCGAGTTCAAGGAATTTGTCTCCCTGGAGGAGAACGTGGCATCCAAAATGGGTTAACAATTGGCTGTTTTATTTTAATTATTTTACTCTTGCTACTGAGTATGAACATTGTACTGTACTTACTTATTTCTGTGAAAATCACCCAAGAGGGAGAAACAGTTTAGGGGAAAAACATTACTATTCCCCACAGAACTGCCTGAAAGGATGGAAAAATCTCCACAGATTCCCCTCTCCCTTATATAGGGGAGTACAACAGCCAGGGTAATGTAATTATTAACCATAAGGGAAAACATATGAAGTTGTATAAATTACCCTGGTTTGAGCAACTTAAAGCGATCAGGACCGCCATAGTGTACCAGAAATAAGAAAAACAAGTTACATGTTTGTTTGGGTGATCAAAAGGTGGTGGAATTGTTAGACACTTATATTTCAGGTTCATTGATTCACATAATTCCAATGAAGTTGTACAAAATAATTTCTTGACCAGAGAACAAAGTTCCCTCTAATGAAATAGTCCCTGAATGTTTAAAAGTTGTTAGAGTAACAGCCCCTCCTTTACCTTGAATAAGAATATATATCAGTTGGACAGGCAAAGAAATTAAAAAAGGGCAGGTTAACTATTACAAACTAAACACATAGAAACAGTTACTATAGAGTCAGAGTTTATAGTACACAGAGAAACATTTTAGACAGAAAAGGATAGATAGCTAAGTTAGACATCACAAAGGCCTTATAATAAATTTCCTATTACCTCTACTCAATCTAGGGTATCCTTTTGCCCCATGACAAATTCTGAGAAATTTTAATATACAATAAGATATTCAAATTCTGTACATACAGCTACTTTTTCATTGTCTGATTTATGACTCTCCTGGTCAAAATAATCTTTGTTTATTATAACCAAATCTATGGGAACTTTCATATTTTTCCTGGTTACCTTTGTATTGTTTTTTTCTGCTTAACTGATCATACTATACTGCAAATGTTAATCACTACCTAAAATGAAAGTATAAAAACCTGCTTGTACGTGCAATAAACAAAACAAAGCTTCACTGTCCTTTGAAGCGTGATGTTGTCTGTTACCCATTGCCCACGCCTTACCCACCTTCAGGATCCCTGGACCCTGCTGTGGCTGGACCGTGGCAATAAACACTGGTAAACAGTGAGATTTCAAATAACTGCCATTGAGCAAATTGGGCCTTTAGGAAGGGAGTGAGAGAAACTACCATGTGAGAGAGAAACATTGATTGATTGGTTGCCTCCCACATGCGCCCCAACTGGGGATCCAACCTGAAACCTAGATACATGCCCCGAATTGGAATCAAACCTACAAACTTTCAGTTATGAGATGATGCTCCAATCAACTGAGCCACATGAGCCAGGGCAATATTACAGTATTTAAATTTTTTTTGGAATTACATTCTCTCTAAATCCTTTTTAGAAATTCAAGGGGTAAACTACTTTAAAAGTTAGATCTACCATATAACCTAGCAATTCCACTTCTAACTATTTATCCCAAAGAACTAAACACTAATTGAAAAGACATATGCACTCCTATGTTCATTGCAGCATTATTTACAATAGTCAAGATATGGAAGCAACTTTTCCATACATGAAAGAAAGAAAAGTCATACATATACACAATGGAATATTAGTCATCCATAAAAAAGAATGAAATCTTACCATTTGGAACAACATGGATGTACCTAGATGGTATTATACTAAGTCAGTCACAGGAAGGCAAATACCATATGATTTTATTTACATTTGGGATCTAAAAACCAAAGTAAATGAACAAATAAAACACAAACAAACTCATAGGTACTAAGAACACACTGATGGTTTCCAGATGGGAGGGGGCAGAGGGATAGGCAAAAAAGGTCAGAGGGATTAAGAAGTACTTAAAGGGGCTTATCTAAGAAGAAGAAGAAGAAGATCAGAACTATGCATAGTAAAAAGATAACAAACTCACAATGCCAACAATTGAACCTAAAAAACAAAAATGAAAACTAAGCAAACAACTAGAACAGGAATAGAACCACAGACATGGAGATCACATGGAGGGTTATCAGTGGGGAGATGAAGGGGAAAAATGGGGGGAAAGGTACAGAGAATAAGAAACATAAATGGTAGGTACAAAATAGGCAGGGGGACATTGAAAATAGCATAAGAAATAGAGAGGTCAAAGAACTTATATGTATGACCCTTGGACATGAACTAAGGGAGGGGAATGCTAGTGGGAGAGAGGGTAGTGGGTAGACAGGGATAAAGGGTAGAAAAAAAATGGGACAGCTGTAATGGCATAATCAGTAAAATATACTTAAAAAAGAAGTACAAATTTCCAATTATAAAAATAGTCAAGGAGATATAAAGTAAAACTTAGAGAACATAATCAATGGTACTGTAATTATATATGGTGACAGATAGATACTGGATTTATCAGGATGATCACTTTATAAGTTAAATGTCTAGTCTCTTTGTTGTAAACCTGGAACTAATATAATATTGTATATCAACTGTAATTGAAAAAATTTTTTAATTAAAAAGTTAGGTCACAAAATATTAACATTTCTTCATTTCAATGAGTTCATAGTAACTATATAAAAATAAACTTCTGATATCCTCTGTGACTTTATTATTAGTTGGAGAGGTGCTGTGCTTATTGCTTGATATTACTTACTGGCCTGTTCTGAAGGGGCACGCCCCCACTTAAAACACTGCTGTTGGGAAAGTGTTACTTCTGCCTGATCTCTAAGAGAAGATAGGTAAGGACCACACCACTACTTATAAAATAAATCATTTGAAAATGTCAAAATTAGGACAGTCCTGCCCAGATGCTACTTTATAAATGATGACTATATGAATGAATGACTTTGGTGTCAGTCACAAGGAAATACTTACCTGGGTTTAAGGTTTTTCAGTACATAAAGATAGGGTTCAAGTTTCTTTCATTTGGAACTTTGAAAATAAAGGTAATGATAGCTCACACATTTGACCTACTATAGTAGTCAGTGTTTTTTCCTCTTTGTTTTGTTTGTTGGTTGCTTTTCTTTTCTTCTTTGCTTTGCCTGGTGAATCAAACTGCATTTTACTTCTTTGACATGGTTAGAAACTGCTTCAATGTAGCTCTGGTATCACTGACTCTGGTATTACAAAAAAAAAAACATTTACATAATGCAGAAACTTTGACAGACAACATAGTAGGGAGAAAATGCAGAACTTGAATGTCTGGAGTAATTTGGAGAATAACATAACTAAACAAAAAGAAGAGGAAGGCTCCCCCAAATAAAAACTTTCTTACTAATAATTTTCGAGATCAGACGAGATCAGGCACATTCAGGATGGTATGGCCGTAGACTCTTACTAATAATTTTATAATTATAATTTAATAAGTATAATTGTGGAGGGGCTAAAATGGGAGAAGATGGTAGAAGAAAGTTCAATAAAATCTTTAGAAACTATAAAAGTAGATCTTCCCAAACATTTTCCTGCCTGAGGCAGACTTCAGGTTGGTCACAGTCTGCTTCCCTGATAAGGGATACCCCCAAGACATAAATAAAATTTGCTAAGACTGCATGATAATTGTTTTCTTTTTTGATTTTTCCCTTGGATCATAATTGCAGAATTGCAATGTTAAGAGTTTTGCTGACATAGATACTCTTTCTCTAATTAAGAAATTTAGGAATTAAGCTAGCTTAATACAGGTAAAATTCAAATATCAGCTTTGATCTTAGTCCGGGTTTTTAAATCCTCTTTAAAAAATTGCCTTTCTTTGCATGGAGATGACGCATTGAATTTTATCTTTGTTTATTTAAGTCTGAAGACTAATACATAACTGCAGTTCCAGCACTCTGCTTCTGCTACAGCCATGGCTTTTGTCTTTGAACAATTTTTGTCTTAACATTTGCTCTTACTGCATTCATCTTGGGGCTTTTTAACTGGAGGGTTTTGTGTTTGTTTCTGTTCTCAGACATAAGCGTTCTCATTTACCAGCTGCTCCTCAGTGCTCTAAGAACCTCTTGATTTGTCTTCAAACCAAAGGCCCCCAAATTGAGACACCTTGTCTTCGAGATGCATTGCCTTATCTAAGCAGAAGAGTTGCCACAAAAGCAAATTTTATGCAAAGTCCAATAACTGCTTCACTCTGAGCATCTTTGCAGTCCACTCTGGTGCTTCTAGTGGTCTTTGAGCCTTGGACTTAGCGACTGTTGTTTCTGCTTACTCTGATTTGCTTGATAGCAAAATTTTTGAATTTGAAATTTCGAAGCAGACACACTGGAATTTGGGCTGAGTAACTCAAATTACATAATCTCCTCGTAAACTGCAGAGAATAGACTCCTTTATTCTTTACTACTACAGTGAAAGACAACTCCCACCTATTTTCTCCTTACTGTCCTGAAGAGTACAGATTTTTAATATACAAAATCTGCCACTCATACTCAAACGGTTGATGGCCCAGCAAAAAAATATGCTTCCACATTTAAAGTTCAATAACACTTATATCTCACTGTATTTGTGGTATATACATAGGTGCTGCAGGATTCTAAATTCATTAATTTTCATAAATAAGCCTTTTCCTTTCTTTTGTCTTCGAATGACCTTTCTCCTAGTACTTAATCATACCTTATGGCTCAGGTCCGTAAAAGCAATTATGAGACAACACATGTTTGACAGTCTTGTCGTTGCCTCATGAGTTAAGAAAGGTCAGGCTCTCCGAGTACTTGGATGGAAATCTCCCAAGAAAAGCCAGGTGTTTCATGGATGCACACTGGGGATTCTCAGGGAGGGACTCAGTCTTTAGTGACAGAATAGCACACTCATCAGAACACAGTCAGTAACCCCATCCCCACCCCTGTCCCAGTGACACAGCTCAGTCGTTTTCAGGTGCGGGTAAAAGCTCTTTTTAATATATACATTAAAAATAATTTTTAAAGTAGCATTTTTAAAAAAGGTGTTTCTTCTAAGAAAGTAAAGTGATTAAGCCGATTAGATGTGGGATTGTTTATACAATTCTGTGCCTCTGTGCATCCCTTGCCCTTCTAATCCTCACAAGGGAAGAGAGAGGACAGCAGATACTCATGGTGATTAATTACACACACGTGCCTCCCCAGAGACAGGTCCTGGGGATAGATGTCTGCACTGTGCTGAAGTCCTCTAATTAGGGCTGACTGGACAGGGCAGATGAAAATTCTAAACATTAGACTTCGGGGAAAAACTCCAACCCCCATTCAATTTTCATTAGCTTATAGTCACTTCATATATTCAGAGTCATTGGGGAAATATTTATGGGTTTTATGAGAAATTTAGTTACATCCCAGGCATGATAAAATCTGACAATTGTTTTATAGCTTTAAGCAAGCAGTTGCTTCAGTGGCACCTTCTGTACAGAGGCAATGCCTTTGAGACACTAAGATGATCAAGGGAAAGCAGAATATTTTCTAAATTATTGTGTTTATTTTGTTTGCTCCTTAATTCTAAATCCTCAGCCCAGATTTTCTAAGTTTCAGATTTACATCTTGTTTGGATTTTTGCTTTCTCTACTCTTCTAAAGCAAAATTTTTATTTCTTAAATGTGTGAGCCCTAACACATTATTTGGTGTAGAAAATAACCCAAATAAATTTTCATTGCATTAGCTTTTAGTTTCATTGTTTTTGAAAAGGACGAGTTTTATCAATACATAATGTATATAAATTAAAGACAATTATGTAATTAAAATAATTACTACAAATATCAATTTGGAAAACAAAATTTCCCCAAGACACTAAGAGTCATTGCTAGTGACATAAATTGATCTCAGTTAATAGCTTTAGTAAAGTCCCTTCAAATCTGGCTCCACAGTCGCCATACTGAATTGCACTGCAGTGAAGGCTTGACCGGCAACACTCTCCAGCTGTCAATTTCTGTGCTTTCCTGTTCTTCCTAGGATTGAATTCTAAAAGGGCAAGGCTGCTTAAATAAATTCAGTAAGACTGAATGCAAGGGTTTAGGTTGAGGGAATGTACTTGGAGAGAGTCCTTAATCTAGAATCTGCTCCCACCTGAAAACATTTCCACTGCCCAAACTCCTGGATCCTGCACTACCTCAGAAATGAGGAGTGAGCTTCAAGCGCAGATTCCTGTTACTGAACTTCCCCCAGGTTTAAAGGCTATCACTAGCCTGTCAATGGAGAGTTTAATGAAAAAGTTCATGAGCAAAATTAAAATCTGAAAGTAGGAAAAACAAGACTCACGCCTTGAGAATGTAGCCACTTAAAATAAATAGCTTCCCCATTTGGTTCTAGCCGTCTACTTTGCATTTGGAGGCATCAGTTACTGTTGACACTGTTTTACTTTCCTGCCCGGCATTTGGATAGCAGTGGCATATAAGGAGTGTCTGCTCTTACATATGGTACATTTCCCCAGATCTTATGGATGGGCATTGTTCTCTGTGAGTTTTATTATTTTACTGACTCTAGGTTAATAGAGAAAGTACTGAGTTTAATGTTCCCGCTTTTAGCATATATCTCTGTATGTAACATAGTCATTTTTTCTCCTCACCCAAGGACATCATTTTTCATTGCTTTTATAGGAAGAAGAAGGGAGAGAGGAAGGAGGGGAGAGAAATGGCAGTGTGTGAGAGAGAGAGAGATTGATTGTTTGCCTTCCACGGGCTTCCTCTTTGAAGATCGAACTCACAGCCTAAGTATGTGCTCTGATGGGAAATCGAACCTGTACACTTTCAGCTACTAGATGATGTTCCAACCAACTAAACCACCTGGGCCAAGGCTACGTCTACCACTTAAAGCCATATTTATTCCATCTCTGATCTCAAGGTGGTGGTGGGAAAGATTTCTTAACACCAAATGGCACTAGTTAAGAGTGAAAGATGTCTCTGAAATACATTCAAAAAGGCTTTTGTGCACAACTGTCAAGATATCAGGTTGTATCTCCTTGCTTGGCATTTATATTTTGTTCTTTTATTCTCTTTTCTACTCTTTCTGCATCCTACCATACCATAAAACCATACAAGTCTTTTGGTTAAAATATTACTATTTCCTGCTGCCAAGTTACCATTATATTTCAGGCTTTTCAATTACTGTTCATCAAAAACAATTAAAACCTATTACAGAAAAAAAAATCATTCCATTTTAAAGATTATTTAGTTTCTATTGGTAGAAACCAAGACTAAATTTATTTAAAAATAACAAAAACAAAACATATTAATAGCTTAAACAATATCTGCTTTTATTTTCCTCACATGTGGAAGTCTTGAGGTAAGCCATCCAACTGTTTTAATGTCAATTCTCCTGTGTGAAATCTCCAGAAACAAGTTATTTTATCTCTTTGTTGTCCTAGAAGTGGTTTGTATCCCTAAAGCTGTGTTAGAGTTCAAAATGATTATTTTGACTCCATACATCATACCCATTCCAGGGGAAAGGCTGAAGGAGGGTCAAAGGACACACTCCGCCTTTCGGAGGAAGACTTACCTCGAGTAGGCTACGTCTTATTTAGACAGTATGCATAACCGCGAGGGGGTTGAAAATGCAGGGCCCGGCTAACATGAGAAATTCCATTACCGGGATAAAGAGGAAATGTATTTTGGAGACAACCTGCAGTCTCTGACATTGTCTACTAGAAATTAATTGTGTTCAATCTAAGACATTTGCAAGTGGTAGGTAAATGATGCTGTGGCTTCTTATTTTTTATTTGCTTGTTCGTTTGTTTTAAAGAAGATTCTCCTATTTATTATCTGATTTACATTTGACAAAGAAAAGGTGGGTGCAGCAAAGAGCTGTTTGACAAAGTCAAGGCCCAGATATCAAATAGCAGTATTTCCCTGGCTTCCCCTGAGGGCGCTCCACCACTCCTAGAAGCGCTGCTGTGCCAAGCACACCATTAGGTGCAGACAGTGCAGATGCCGTCGCGCTGCACTTGGAGTACAGGCCTGTGGGCGCCCGGCACCAAGGGGCTGGACCTTTAAACACTTCTCGGAGCTCTAATCCGGTGTCAAAAGTCAGTATTAGAAACCAAATAGTTCTACTAATTATGTACCAGATGGTCAAAAAATTAAAAGTAAAAACACAGGCCTTGAGTACTGTATATAATATACCCTTTATAGAGAAGAGGCTCTCGCTGTAAGCTGCCTCTAACTTACTTCCTCCCTTTACCAAAATCTGTTCATTTGGAATTTGTTTTTTACTAGCTTTATATAAAAGTGAAGTTAACTAACCACTATAAGCTTTAGAAATCTTAACTGTAAAATGGGAAAATAATGACATTTTTTCTCAGAAGATTATTGTGGGGATTAATCATGTACAAAAGGAATAGGTCAAAACACTATATATAATATCTGATCAATAAGCATTATTCTCCCTCTCTTATACCTTCTTTCCTTGTAAGCTAGTTTGTAGTTCTACAGGGGCTTTAATAATTATATAAAAATTGACCATCACTGTCCAGTAGAAAAATTAGGAGTCACGAGTGTGACTATATTTAAGTATATATTTTCTAGTATCCACATTAAAACTTTTAAAAGAACAGATTAAATTAGTCTAATATCATATTTAATTTAATCTCATTGTGTCAAAACATTTATTTTAATATGAAATCAGTATGAAATTATTGAGATAATTTTAATTTTTTCTATACTAAATATTTAAACTTGCTATGCATTTAAAATATATAACCCATCTCAATTTGGACTAGCCACATTTTGAGCCTCAGAAGTCACATATAGTTAGTAACTCTATCCTAAAATTTTACTTGAAGCCAAAAAAAATTCCTGATAATCATGACTAATTGCTTTCAGACATACTGAATATTTACAAGCTATTATCTAAAAAGCTTTCTAATATATGCGTTCAGAAAGTGACTGCTCTTTAATGAGTTAGAACAGGCAAAAAGAAATATTGGCTCCACATTTAAAGGTAAAAAGCTTCTTGTATAGGAAATGGACAGTAAATTAAAAACATACCAAACATATTGATGTGCATTTGTGTATGTTCCATCTATTGAATGCTCAGTTAAGATATCCTCAAGTTAGTTAGCATATGTTAGCTTTTGTATTCAAATACAAACAGAAACTTACTTCACTTCATTGTAATAAGAAAAATAAGGAGATTCTAATGTTTCTAATAAAATTTTAGTTATCGGGGAGAAATTTCTTTTTTTTTAAAGATTTTATTTCTTTATTCTTAGACAGAGGGGAAGGAAAGGAGAAAGAGAGGGAGAGAAGCATCAATGTGTGGTTCCTCTCATACAGGCCCTACTGGGGACCTGACCCACAATGTCTTGCAACCCAGGCATGTGCCCTGACTGGGAATCAAACCAGCAACCCTTTGTTTCACAGGCCTGTGCTCAATCCACTGAGCTACACCAGCCAGGGCTAGGGACAAGTTTCTTATGTCAACATTGATACATTACGTAATGATTAGTTAATAAGTAAAATAAGTCACAGATTCTTGAGTATAACACAGTTTACCACTGAGTTGGAAGTCAAATCAATGCCTCATTTTGCCAGTGCTAACTAAATCCCTGTGCTTAAATTTTTATACTACCTCACAAAGAACAAAGAATAAATAAATTGAATATAGGCAATTAATGGAAGACTACTAAGTGATAAATCTATATCAATAATTAAAATTTATAAACTTCATGTGTGCATTTTATTGATCAATTTAATAATTTTATGACAAAATTAATTGATGTTATGCTTAAAATGTACTAGAAAACTAGCATGAGATTATTTTAGACCCAACTGTGTTTTTTTTTTTAATTTGAAATCTTTTGTTCTGTGTATAAAGGAACTAAGTAGGGCTGAAGGAGGCTGAGTCAACTGACATCTGGTTAACTAGTTTGCATCAGAATTACTCCAACTAACTTCTGAAACTAAATCTAAAATTTATGTGGATGCTGAGGATACCAATATTCAAGAGATGTATAAAAGACAGATTTCCATTTCCAGTTGCAATTATGCCTTAGAATGTGTGCCACACTCTGGCTTTTTAAAAGCTCTCTCACGCTCCAGCCATCTACACATACCTGCACTGATAGTTTTCTGTTTTCTTGGGGCATTCGCAGGAACCACCTGGTCTCAGTGATGCTGGAGGCAGCACTTTCATTTTGGGGATCTCTAAAAACCATGTATGGGCTTACAATAACAGAAGTTTCTTCTCTCATGTATTAAGGATATTCTTATTGGATTTATGGCTCACTCTAATCCAGTATGATTATATCCCAATATTTACCTTGATTACATCTGCAATTAATGATATTCACAGGTGCCAGAGATTATAATTTAGACACATTTTTTGCTTTGGGGGGGCATTATTAAATCTACCAAAGTACCACAAAACTTGTATTTGTACAATTTATTTTTACAAAACAAAATTATACCATAATCGATCATGGTAATGTGACTGTGGCTTTTATTTGAGTAAGGTTATCATATTCTGTTATTTCTCATAATCAGTTTGGTTTGGGGCAGCTTTAAAGACTTTGAGTATGGAATTAATCCATCTGGTATGTGGAATTTTTTATGATTTATGATCTCAACCAGGGAATTTGTATGGGGGAACTATTTCAGGGGTCTCAACGTTACTTTCTTTGGGATTCTAGTTTTACCACCAGGTCCTATTCCAAATTTTCAACAAACATCATCTGACACAAACAGGTCTTCAAACATAGCTGTGGGAGAGAAGGCTTTCCTTAAATACTGTACTAAAGAACCGCTGGCTTTTGTTTTATACCTCAAGTTCATTGGCTGATTTAAGCATGTCCTCCTCTCCTTCGGTGTATTATCTTCCTTGACAACAACAGACAACTCCAAATCCTTAGACCTCCTCTCCTTCCGTGCATTATCTTCCTTCATAACAACAGACAACTCCAAATCCTTAGAATTTCCTCCACTGTCACATCTCAAATAACTAGAGATATTGCAAAAGCTAGTGCTTGCTCCCCCACCCGTATCTCATCCCAGTCCACCACATATGGGAACCTTAGACTGATACTTACTGTTCCAGGGTTTGCTATTCCCTGGCAAATCTTCACACAGCCTGAGTTTTTCACTTGTTTCAGAGTGTCTCAATTGTAGTGTCTTATTCATAAAATTTGCGTCCTAAAACCATTTGTATTATCAACTATCCACTGAAAGTCGGCCCTGTGGCAGGATTTAAGTGCAATAAGTTTATCTGAGAGAGAGAAGAAAAGCTTTTAGAAAAGTTGGACAGTCATACAGAGGAAGAAGGGCAACCACTAAACAGTCCATTGTCAGGGGATGATGTAGCCGAATACATGGGAAGCCAAGAAACAGAGAAAAATATACCCACCCAAGAGGGGAGGGGCCAAGGGTCTTTATATACTCCCCCTAGCCATTGATTGAGGATTATTTCCTGGGCTTATTACCAATGATGACTTTTTACCTTTTCATGACTTCAGAGGAAAAGACAACTCTAGCAAGACCTGCAGATGCAGGAATTCAAAATAAGTCACAGTTTACTGAAGGGGTATGGTTTGGGTATGTCGGCATGCTGTGCCTTTTCCTGAGTAACTTTTCTCCAATGTCCGCAAAGTTTGTTCTCCATTTATGTTCCCATTATCCTCAAACAAGGATATTACAACATTTATTTTGTCACAATTTTTATTGTGATTTTCTCTACCAATGTAAGCAGGGCCAGGACTATGTCCTTTTTTAAAAAACTTATTTACACCAGTTTCAGTAACTGACAGAGTCCTGGGCATATAGTAGGTTCTCAAAAGTGCAAATTAAAAAATTAATGCTATATTAAGCAATGTACCATCTTGTGATCTGAATTGGTGACCTTTTCTCCTTAGACAATAGGTGGCTGTTTCTGCCTACCTGTTATTGTCTCAACATTCACACAAAGCTGGAAATTTGATTTCCTCATGACACTTCAAAAATGTTTGTAATTTATAATATTTATAAAGGAAGGTTTACATTTTTAAAAAAAAATGTCTGGCTTATTTTGGGGAGGGTAAACACTTCTCCATTGATCCAGCCTTTTAAAAAAATATTTAATTTATTTATTTTCAGAGAGAGGGAAAGGGGGAGGAAGAGGGGGAGTAAAACATCTATGTGTTGGCCTCTAGTATACCCCTTACTGGGGACCTGGCCCACAATCCAGGCATGTGCCTTGACTGGGAATTGAACTGATGATGCTTTAGTTTGCAGGTCCATGCTCAATGCACTGAGCTACACCAGCCAGGACTGATCTAGCTTTTTTAAAAGTGCAGAAGACAAACTAGTGGAAACTTTGGTATGGAAATGGTTTGAAAATGTCAAACGTAATTTGGGCAAGTATGTACTGTGACACCAAACCAAAAGTAATCTATGCAACACAAACTTAGTCTGTTTCCTAATCTTCATACACACACACACACACACACACACACACACACACAATCACAATTATATCTAACACTAAAGGTAAATTCCAAGAGGGAGAAAGACTTCTATGCCTCACTGCTTCTTGAGGAAAGCTACCATGTCATGTATCTGCATATGTCCCATACTCTGGTACTTTACTACTGTATACCAGGGATTAAACAATCCTTACTTATTTGGACTGAGATTTAGTTGTAGTAGTTCAATACATTCAGATGTTATGATGTATATAATGTTAGGTATAATTAACACTCAATATTTTAAGCTCACTGTATTCCTCTTACCTAACTTCCTTTTCCTTACCCGATTCCATTCTTAGAAGAGAGATGTAATCTTCCATAAAGTTCAAAAATATATACTAAGTGGTTGTTGTAGTATGTGTTAATATCAGGGTTTGAAGGTGGATACAATAATAAAATTTAAAGGTAATAAACCCACCTTCTCTTAAAATAGATTCTCAGCATTGAGCTCAAAGCCCAGCTCATAGCATATGTTTAATAGTTATTTGTTGAATGAAATACCCTGGATTTCTACTCAAATGTTTTTTGTAGCACAAATATAGAAAATCTGTGTGAAACCACAAACTTCCTGACATTATGCAACAAAACAGAAAAAGATCTGCGGGGTTACATTTTTAAACCTAAATAAAGTTAATGGCCATTTTATTTTTTATGGCTTAATAGGTACATTAAAAAAAGAGAAAAATAACCAAAATATACTATTGACTAGATATGATTTATTGGTCAACTAAATACCATAGCACAATTTATTCCCCTGCTATAAATGTGAAGGAATTTATCCAGGTAGCTGATTGTCAGAAATGCACATAAATGTATGTGAAGAAGAATATTATACTGAATATAATACATTAGGCTGTTTCCTTTGATAAATCAACAATTTTTTAAGAATTCATGATGAACTATTCAACAGACTAATGATATAATTTATTCACTCTTGTGTAAAATTATAATAGTTCCATTTTAAATCACTAAGTGGCTTGAATTAAAACACAGATTTTAAAAAAATGACTTACACATTGACCATAGAACTGCTATTTGATAAATACTTGAATACTCTGCTTTATTACTTAGACTCAAGGAAATTTTTTCTATCTGGTAGTGTTAGTGGTATGGTATAATGGTATGATATCATACAGATCCTAGACTTCTCTTGCCCTCACCAAATAACAACAGTGCTGAAGTTCAAGTTCTTTGAATCACGCAGGCTGCCTCCTTCACTATATATAGAACATGAGTCAGAGAGCTTTAAGTAGTAACCATAACTCCCATCCCATCTCATCTTGGCTCTACTGTCCTGGTGCTCTGACTGCAGGGCAGCAGGAAAATAAGACTTGGAGTACGAGGATCTTCAGTTTGTTTGTTGAAGCAGCAGAAAAAGGGTACAGTAAAGTTCCTAGGGATGTCATAACAAATGACCACATGTTGGGTGGCTTAAAAGAACAAATTTTTTCTCTGAAATTTCTAGAAGCCAGAAGCCAGCAGCTTGAAATCAAGTGGTCAAAAAAAGTAAGTTCCTCCTAGAGGTTCTGAAGGAGAATCCATTCTATGCCTCTCTACCAGCTTCTGTGACTTCTGGTGATCCTTGGCGTTACTGACTGACTTGTTACTCCAGTCGCTGCCTCGGTCTCCACATTGCCTTCTGTGTCTGTCTGAAATCTTCCTTTGCCTTTCTCATAATCATAAAAGGGGGCTGTAAAATATTTTGAAGAGGAAGAGTTTAAAAAAACACTCTTTTAATACTTTGAAAACAAATATTTGAGTGTGTAACATGCCAGCATGTTTCTTCATGCATGTGTGTGCGTTTTGACAGAGACAGTGGAAAGCAGAAATAGTCTTATCAAATAGCTGACAAAGGCCAAGAGGTGAGGCCTGTGATGATGCAGTACGCTTGACTATGGGCTATGAAGAAAGTATTTTCTATTTTATAAATTGACAGTAAAATTTGGTAGTCTTTGTCTTTCATGTCGATTGTCACTCAAAAAAAAAAAAGGCTCAGTAATGTTTACATTGCAAAGAAAAAATACTTGAAAAAAACAATATGGAAAATCCAGTGACCATTTTTTAAAATTCTTATCTGAGGACATTTTCTCGTTGCTTTTAGAGAGAGAAGGGAGAAATGAACAGAGGGAGGGAAACACTGGTTGCCTGTTGTAAGCACACGTACTGGGAAACAAACCCGAAACCTAGGCATGTGCCTTGACTAGAAATCAACCCCTAACCCACTGACTCCAGATGACTCTCCAACAAACTGAATCACACCAGCCAGGGATAATTTTTTTTTAAATGGTTAGTACTCACTTTCCAATGCATATTTTTGTCATAATAGTTTCATATTGGCTATGCTGAAATTATTATTGAAAAAGGACATTTTCTCATTTTGATTTATTTTTATCAAACTAATAGATGAACATGGTTTAAAAAGCCAAATGAAAGTTTAAAATGCACATTAGTAATGTGCTTTAAGTTCAGCCTTAGAAACCACACTACAACGACTGTGAACAAAAAGGAACCAAATATACTAGGAGCACAAAGGAGAAAAAAGCCCAATAGCAGGTAAAGGAGACTAGAAATGACAACAAAATTTTGGAAAACTTACAGCAGATGGAAGAGTTATATTTGACTTAGGAGACTGGGAACCGTTCACATGTTAAGCAGCAGAGTAAGGAGTAAATTAGACTTAAAGTGGTCCAAGCTCATGAACTCCCAAGTTGCTCAGAAACTGGAGAGGTGGAGCTGAAAAATGACTTTGGTTAAAGCTCTTTAGAAGGAAGAGTTGGATTCCTAGATATACCCTCCCTTCTTGTTTCAGGAATGGTTTTGGATACTGTGGACCAAGTTCTGCTACAAAGGATACTGGAAGAATGGAGACTTATGTGAAAATGTACTTGACTATATTTTCTCTAACTCCAGGAGGGGACAGGGGGTGGACAGCTTGCTTGCCTTATGGTCCCAGCAAAGAGATTGAAAAAATCATTTCAAGGAACCTGATAGAGTGAAGAGGAAGAAAATGAACAGAAACGTATATTGGGGGACCTTAAAGTCTTTCGTTTTCAAGACACACACACTCACACACAGACACACTTTAATCTGATTATGAGTACCAAAGATTGACAGATACTTGAGAAAAGTACCTAAACATTTAGAAAGAAATAAAAAATGCAATAATAAAAATGAACTTTGAGAAAACACAGCCAGGCATGGCAAGGAGCAGAAGTAAATTTAGACATGGAAACATTTTATTATTTTCAGATGAATAAAAGAAAAGATTGCATTCATAAAATAAAAACAGAAGGCCAAATAACAAACAATCATAAAACAAGAAAGAAGTCATGGAAATTAAAAAAGGCTGAGATGATAGTGAGTATTTATTTACGAAATAGTAAAAATGTTAAAAATAAGGCTGAGAATTTCACAAAATTTGAAACAAATTGAGAAAAATACACAGTAGAAAAATGCAAGCTTATAAAGGATCCCACATCTGAGTAGGTTCTGAAAAGAGAGATGAAGACTGGGATCATCCTGTCATCAAAGAAATAATTCAAAAAGCTTTTTCAGGACTTATGGCCAAGAGTTTCTAAATGGAAAGATTTTACAGGCGTCCAGAATAAGTGAAGCATGCACACACACAGAGACCCATCATCCTAAAACTGAAGAACACAAAAACAAAGACGCTTAAAGCTTACAAAAAGAAAATCAAATGGAAAGTACAAAGTTATCAGATTTTGTACCAACAGAAAAATAAGCTAAAAGACCATGCAGAACGTCTTTGGATTTAGAGAAAAATTATTTCAAACTTAGTTATTGTCTATCCAGCAAGCTATAAGTTAATATACTTAGTTTGTTATAATACTATTTTCAGACACAACAGACCTCCACAAGCTAGGTCTTATGTATTATTTCCCTCAAAGTTTCTAGTCATTGTGCTTCATATAAAAGCTATAGTAAGACAAGAAAATGGAAAACTGTGACATTCAGGAAACTAACAGGCTTTCAAGTAGGACAGAAACGAGAGGCGATCTTAGTATGACAGAAAGGAAGACAGAATATACTAGCTGTGCAGTGGTGCCCAGAGACAGCAAACGACTGGATCAGGGAAGGTGAGGGAGAACTTCAAGGAGAGCCTGTGAGGGTAGTGAACAAGGACATAACAGAAACTGATAGATTTCCAGATGGCTTTGAATGTTTTATAAAACACCTTCCTGCTTTCTCAGAGATTTTGTACATACATTTCTAATGGGGTTCTCTTTTATTTTAATTTTGTTTAGGTTGTGTTTCTCTAAGACTACAAGTGTTAGTAAATGTGAAAATGAGGAATGGAGGCATTGCATTTGTTAAAAACAAGAAATGTGGAACTCTCTGAATCTAAGTTTTGCAATGAAAAGTGAGGACAATGGCACCTCAAGGTAAGAGTTATCCATCAAGTCTCCGTCATGCAGTAGTAAAGCAGGTTGGTAAACTATATCTGGCTCTCTCCTGACTCAGACCATATTTCCAGTGAGGCTGGTCCCCTAGGATGTGGTCACAAAGTGCTAAAATACTGAATGTCTCTTGTACTTGGAAAAGCTTACATTAATGTACTACAAAGGAAGGACGACTTCAAATCCTGATGCCCCAATGGCAAGTAAGTAGGGAAAAGTGGGACAACTCTATGATTTTGCTGCAGGGCGTACCCACTGTGTGCGTTTAGTACCCTGAAACAATCAATAGTCAGACGATAATGATAATGAATCTTTATGGATAATCAAAATTGAACATTTTGCCCTATCCTAAACCTCGTAAACTAATTAGGAGTCTAGATACCTTTGGAAATTTGGGATGAGGAAGTGGCATAGTGTGAGAGTCGAATCACCAGTGGAACCTAAATCTCAGACTCTTGCCAAGTACTGAATATACCCTGCTTGACACAGTGATGGTGTCTTCCATTATTGAACCCACTATTTATAAACCATGTATTGTCTCCTATAAGACACAAGCTAACACAATCCCTAAGCCACAATATCGTCATCTGTAAACTGGTATTATCCAGAAAAATGTAGCCTTTAGGCACAATGTAATCAATAAATGCCCATGGGTATGTACTTTAGGACTGATGAAAACATGGGAATTTACCCTTATTGTCGATGGCAATTAGGTATGTGGACAGTGTTCTGTATATCTTACTGATTGATTATTTCCTCACTACTGATCTTCCTATGGCATCTCCCTCCTCCCACACCCCCCGGTTGACACTGCAGGGTCGGGGTTAAGCAGTCATAGCTGCACACATCTGGCCCTTTCTCTATGATTGACCTGAATATGGATCCATGCCCAGTGTGCTCAGGATCAACAACATTCCCTTAAAAATCTTCATTTTAAAAGTTGCAAGTAATTAAGTCAGACAGAATTTTGTTCCACAGTCCATAAAGCAGAGCCAAATGCCTCCTTATTGTGTTTTAAAGTTCTGTTTATTAAAGCAAACATTTTTTTGTTTTTTGAGTAAATTTCTGTTACAAAGCAAATTAAACAATGCAAATTTTCTTTCATAAAGTATTTTGGTAACTTAACCATTTATTAAATTGTGGTTTCTATGGGACAGTCATATTTAACTCTCATTATTGAAACAAAGAATATTTTTGTATATCTAACTTGCCAACTGTATTAACATGGCTTCTATAATAAATGTTGTATCAATGTTTATACAGACATCAACTTAATTTTTGATGAAATATAATAAAGGATAACAAATAAAGAACATAGAATTATACTACAAATCTCACATATCTCTAATAATATGACTATTTCTAGTTCTAGTTATGAATAAGATTAAAATAAAAATATGTCCTTTTCACTTCTGATTCTTATTTAAGTTTAGTCCACTGAAAGAAGTTAATAAGAGATAAAAAAACACCTTCTGGCTATTAGTAGATATAAAGAACAAGTCATTATTCTCAATAGAAATTTAATTCTATATGTTCATTTTTATTTAGACATTAGTTGGCAAAGTTGAAAAAACAGTAATGTATTCTTGAAATTGCTCATTAGATTATTGTCTATTAAGGCATTGCAATACCAATGATGTTGAATTCATCATACATTCTGAAGTTCTAAAGTGAACTTAGAGAGAAAAGCATAATTGATATCAAGATGTGAAGATTTGTCATTCCAAATGGTTTCTGATAAATGCAATTACCACAGTCTGGAAGGTGAGCTAAAAGGTTATTTATTCATTTTGAATCAAAAAAGTTTTTCTGTTGCTCTTTTATGGCAAAAAGGTTCTCTATTATTTTATTATTTCTTACTTTGACAAATGTAAGGGATCTGTAGAAATAACAAAGACTTTTGGGGGGCAATGGGCATGAGTAAATTTTAATCAAATACATGCGCTGTGGGTGGTCTTCCCATTACCATCACTATTGAAGACTGTAGCCTGCCCTTAGTCTGTGTCAGCAGTTTTTCCTGTTTCAATCAGTTTCACATGCAGGGAACTTTGTCATCCCAAAGGATAGCTGAGATGATTCTCTTACCTTAAATAAAAAATTTTGAATTAAACAAACATAAGTGCTTCAAAAATATGGAGGTGCTAGATTTCTAGTATTGCAAAAGCATGTCCCTTTTCTTTCATACTCTCGGTCTAATTAAGTGAGACATGAGAACACTTAATTTTGGTATAAGAGAAATTCATATATACATGATTCTAGGAGCTTTATTCCTTCATGTGACTGTATTAAAACTAGGGTCCTTCAGGAAATGATGAAGGATAAAGTCCTGATCTTGGAGAAGGTGCCCTTATTTAAAAAAATAATAAGAAACAGGGCAAGAATGTGATCACCTGCGAACCAGGGAGAGAGCCTTCACTAGAATCTGACCATGTTGACCCCCTGTTCTGGACTTCCAGCATCCAGAACTGTGAAATAAATATCTGTTGTTTAAGCCACCCAGTCTGTTGTGTTTTGTTATGGAAGCCCAGGCTAACTAATGTACATAAAGTGGAAAAAAATTAACGCTGTGTTGGTGAATCGGGAAAATATAAATCTTGACAGAGAAGGTAACTACGGTAGGTAAAATAATGCTCAAAGATATTTATATCTTAGTCCTGGAAAGTTGCAAGTATGTTATCTCTCATGGCAAAAAAAGACTGCGTGGATGCCATTAAGTTAAAGATCTAGAGATGGGAAGATGAATCTGGATTATACCAATGGACAATGGACCAACCGCTTACTTTGAAGATTGAAGACGGGGCCATGGGCCAAGCAATTCAGGTTGCCCTAGGAAAACAGAAAAACCAAAAGAATGTATTGTTGCTTAGAGTATCCAGATAAAATGCAATCTAGCAGAAACCTTGATTTTCAACCCCATAAATCCCATTTCAGACTTCTGACCTCCAGAACTGCATGATAATAAATTTGTGTTGTTTTAAGACCATAAGTTTGTGGTAATTTTTTACCTCAGTATTAGGAACCTAATACGTAGGACTTTGAGCTGGCTTTGGGATACAACAAAAACAAATACCTGAGCTAGAGAAAGAAGTTTTCATTGCACAGACATCAGCATGAAAAAGAAAGGAGGTTCAGGTGACTGAAAGTGACTCAGATGAAATATAAGGGGTGAATTGGAAATGGCGATGAATCCTGAAAATAATGGCAGGGTGTGGTGTGTGAAGATCTGGTAGGCCTTGCAAGTTATGTGAGTTTTGTTGTTAGGAGTGAGGGGAGGATTTTATATAGTGGTGTAGTGTTTGGAGATGGCATGTGCAAGAAGACATGAAAAGGCTGTGTGAGAGACAAGAGATGGGGATTTGGGAAAGAGATAATTTAGCCGTATGAAAGCCATTTAGAAGATTAAGAAACAGTGTGACCTCAACCTGACACAGCAGATCCATCCTCTAGTCTCTCCAAACAGGCCCAGTAATTTTCTGTCTCTGCTGTGTGTTCAATATGTCCAACATCTCTTATCCATGTAAAAAGTTAATAATTAAAATGTAGCAGCATGTTAAAATTAAAAGAACAATATAAAATTTGGGGGTTTTATTTGATTGAATCAATCCTCGTATTTGAATATTGAAATCCTCACTGCACCTAGGAACCAATTAATTAGAATGCAAGAATATAGGTGATTTGTTTTTCAGCCATTGCTACTCTATCCAGATCATTTATGATTTATTTCCCCAAAAGTGCCCCTCTGTATTTCTATAATCACTGTACATAATCATTACTATATGTTTGCATTGCTACTTTAAATGTCTATTTATGGGTAGGTTGTAATTTGTTAAAGGCAGAGAGTAAATTATTTATCTTTCCATAACTGGCATTTACTAATAAATAATAAATGTTGAATAAATGTTTATTGAAAATATGATAAAATGACAAATGAAAGATAACTGTTATAGTGGTCATTTCCATACCATTATGTTCCTAGAGAAACCATTTCAACTGTGCAAGAAAAAAAAGTTAATATCAAATAATGTATAAGATTCAATATTCAGAATTGAGGAGGCCAAGTAGCCAAAGAGGATTTCACATGAAGAAGAAACAGCGGGCATAATAAGATACAGTTGCATGTGCAATCCATCCTGACCAATAATCAGCAATTAAGGGCTCCAGCAATAACCGGTCCTCTCCAGCATCCAGCCATGTGACATTCATTGTTGGGTATTGTTTACAGCAGTCGGCTTGAAATGAAAACAGAGATGTCAGAATGAAACAATAATTGTTTGAGATTTCTTTTTTAAACTTTTTTTATTGATGTTTCAATACAGTTGACTCCATTTTCCCACCAACACTTCCCCCCGACCCTACCCACACCCGCCTCCCACCCTGGATCCCACCCCCACCTTGGCTCCATCCATGGGTCCCTCATACTTGTTCATTTACGTTCCCTTCCCTTCTCTCCCACGTTAATTGTTTAAAATTTCTTATAATTATTACAACTTTCATGACTCACAGATCATTCATGTGTTAATTACTTAACTATTTTATGTTTTTATATACTTGACAAAGTAACTCGCTTTGTTTTCTAATTCACATAGAGAATTTTACTGTTTCCAGAACCTACCCTATCAGTAATAATATCAGATTTATGATGGCTAATTTCATTAGTATTAGTGAAATTTTTGCAGATAAAATTTATCAGGTATCACTGATGCACAAGCATGTGGTAGAATATAAAGATCTCATGTGCCAAGGACAGTAGCAGAAGTGGATGATATCAAGAAACAAAATTTATTGAAGTGTGATCATTAAATTATTTCCATCAGTGTTAATAAATATTTGTTATTATATTAGAGAGAAAGTGGAGAATTTGTAGAGAATTGAAATAGAGTCAAGACCCTCTTTCTATTTTAAGGAAAATAGTGTAGTAAAACTTGCAAATAGAAAAATCACTGAATATATCTGTTGGTATATAATATTTCTGACAGCTGTCTAATTTCTTTCAAAATTATATATTTTCATATTCTTTTAATTTATGTTTTTGGTGAGGAAGAAAACCTCAATTAAGTGCTTACTTTTCTAGATAATTTAATTTCGAGTAGCTACCTTTGGTTGTGCTTAGAAAACTTAAATAGAAAAGAAGTTGTAGCAAATTGGGTATGAGTGATATTATTGCCACAGTAATAATAGTAATTTCCATCAACAACCTACATTCACTTTAGAATGAGCAGGACACAGGATTTATAAGGCAGCACCTATTTTGATTTTAAAATTATCAGTATATTTTACAAATACTTACACACATTGATGTATTAGCTGAAAATCGTATTTCCTTAGCAACACACAGAAATTAATGTTGCTATATGAGTGAAGATAGCCATTTCTTTTTTTCCCTTTTATAAAAATCTATGATCATTTTCCTCCAAATCAAAATATTTAATGTAATCTACATTTGCTTCCATGCTGTGGCTAAGGAACTGGAGAGCATTATGCTAAGTGAAATAAGCCAGGAAGTGAGGGACAAATACCCATATGATCTCACCTTTAACTGGAACATAATCAACAAAAGAAAAAAGCGAGCAAAATACAACCTAGACATTGAAATTAAGAACAATCTAACAGTAGCCAGAGGGGAGGGGGGAAGGGACAGTGGGGAGAAGGGTTTTCAGAAACTACTATAAAGAACACATGGACAAAACCAAGGGGAAGGGTCGAAGCAAGGGAGGGAGGTGGGTTTGGCTGGGGTGGGGGGAGTGGTGGTGAACAATAATAAAGTAATTTATTTAAAAAATAAATACATAAAAAGTAAATAAAAGATAAAGCTAGCAAATAGGCAATAAAAAATTTTTATGTAATCTTTATTAAACATTATATAAATGCAGTTGTGACTGAAAAAATATATCTTAAATGCAAATTAGTTAAATAAAATGGTAAAAAGATACAGAAAGAGAAAACTCATTTATTTGCAGTGACTCTGCCTAGGTCATCAAAGTGCATAAAATACTACCTTGAATAATTTCAGTCCACTTTCAACATCTGTTAAATGTTTATTATATATCATAACATTATAGTAGATACAAGAGGTAGGATTGGGAGTAAAAACAGAAATAACTATTTAATTAAAGTATACTGTATTAAGTGCTAGGAAAAATATTATAACATCATAGATCCATATCAAGGGGCAGAGAGTCAGGAAGTATGGAGGGAATAATGGATGCATGCTTCTTTAAAAAGAAATATTTAAGATCTGAAGGAGGAGTGAGAGATGTTTGATTAGGTGAAAAATAGATGTGGGGCTGGTGTATGGGAGGAGCCAGTCAGAGAGAACAATGCTGACAATTACTGGAATAAGAATGGACTATGGCAGTTTAAGAGCTTAGAGGCCAGTGTAGCTGGAATACAAAGAGATTCAGTAAAACAAGGTGAGCATAGAAAGATAATGAAGGATCTTAATGCATATGTTAAAAAATTTAGCCTGCACCCTAAGAACTATCAAGAGATTGAATCATTTTACATAGGGGAGTGACATGATCATAGCTGAGCTGGTAAAACATTATTCTAGCTTTAATATGGAAAAGTATTCAACTGGACAATGGGTAACTAAATGTAAAGTTTTTGTCTGTTGCAAGAGTTGTAAAACACTATATAGCTTTTTAGTAATGACTTAGAAAAATAATATACTTCTCAATGGTCCAATTCTAGTTAGTTTAGCACTTAAAATATATATGTATCGCAATTAAATTCACCTATTTGAGTTTTAGAAACATTTTATATGACATACTTTTATGTAATAGAATGTTATAAAATGTATATAGGTAGAACATAAAATAAGTAAATAATAATTTTACATAATTAGTAATTTTGGCAAAGAGAGAAAAATATATTTAAAAAGCTATTTTTATTTTTTTATTTTTAGAGCATTTATTTTGTAGCTTATGGATGTTAAAATACTTAGATGTGAATTGATGGTTTAACTCAAAATATGTTAACAACATCACCAACTATTTTTATGAGAGAATTTAGTCTTAGGTAGACAAAAGTTAGTGCTCTTACCTAGGAGTTGGAGCATTTTGTGAATTATTTAATTTAGTTTTTATAAGATTTTACTTATTTATTTTTTAGAGAGAAGGGAAGGGAGGGAGAGAAATATCAACATGTAGTTGCCTCTCATGGTGCCCCCTAGTGGGGACTTGGCCTGCAACACAGGCATGTGCCCTGACTGGGAATTGAACCAGCAACCCTTTTGTTCCCAGGCCAGCATTCAATCCACTGAGCCACACCAACCAGGGCTGTAAATTATTTTAATAATGGTACATTAATCTACCACTGTCAATCTCACCTAAAAGTTTTTGCTTTTTGAGCTGGAATGAAACTCATGTACAGTCATTCCCTTTCAATATTGCAGTTGGTGAGTTTCATTTTCTTTCTGTTATTAACAGTAAGACTAAAATCATTTGCTGGTTTTTGATCTCAAGATAGCAGTACAGCTAAGAAGTTAATTGGGTAATTAAAATAAAACAAAGACTAAAATCCTCTTGACTATTTTTTCAATTTTGAAACATTATTTATTTATTTATAATTATTTTAAGATACCAATAAACTCACACAAATATTAACTCAAAATGAATTAAATACCTGAATGTAGGACCAGAAACCATAAAATTCTTGGAAGAGGACATAGTTGGTAATCTACTTGACATTGGTTTTTGTGGATTTGACTCTAATGGCAAGATAAACAAAAGCAAAAATAAGCAAATCATACTACATCAAACTAAAAAGCTTCTTTCTGCACAGTAGAGAAAACCCTCATCAAACAAAAAGGCAATGGAAAAAGATAATTATAAATCATTCATCTGGCAAGCAATTAATATTCAAATATACAAATAACTCACAACTTGACAAAAAAAAAAAAAGAACAACCCAATTTAAAAATGGGCAGAGGACAGTTGACCAAAAAAAATGTCCAGTTGACCAACAGGCACATAGAAATATTTAACATAACTAATTGTTAGGGTAATGGCAAATCAAAACTACAATACGATATCACTACCTGACCATTTGAATAGCTATTAACAAAAAAACAAGAAATGACATGTGTTGGTGAGAATTTGGAGAAAAAATGACCATCATACACTGTTGGTGAGACTGTAAATTGATACAGCCACTGTCAAAAATAGTATGGAAGTTCCTTAAAATATTAAGAGTTGAACTACTATATTATCCAGCTATTTTATCTTTGGACAATTAAACAATAATATGAAAACACTATTTTAAAAAAGATATATGCACCCCTATGTTTATTGCAGTATATTATCAATAGTCAAATTATAGAAACAATTTAAGTGCCCACTGATGAATGAATGGATACAGAAAATTATATATGTACATATATAAATCTACATATTTATATTTATATTATAATTATATATTTAATTTATATATTTATACTTTATTTTAAATACATTATTTGATATATAATAATGTTTATATGAATAAACATTTATTTACAAATAAATAATTATAAACAACAAATGAATATTATAAATTATAAATTATTATTTATTATAAATAAATATTCTATTTATTCATATAAATATATAAATATACATTTATATTTAATATAGATAAATATATGTCTGTGTATTTATATAAACATAATAAATAAAATATAATAAATAAATATATAATATATTATTTAATATATGACTTTGTTTTATATATTTATGTTAAATTATGTTTATATTATAAACATATATAAATATATATATATACACAGAGACACACACATACATACATACAATCTACATAATGAAATACCACTCAACCTTAAAAAGAAGGAATTCATGTCACTTGTGACAACATGGAAGGACCTATAGGATCTTGTGCCAAGCGAAATAAATCAGATGGATAAAGTCAAATGCTGTGTGGTTTCACTCATATGTGTAGTCTAAAAAAAGCAAAACAAACAAATAAAATAAAACAAAAATTCAGACACAGAGAACACACTAGTGTTACCAGATGGTATGGGAGTTGGGAGGGTGGAGGGTGAAGGGAGTCATGGACGTGGTGATGGACGCTAGCTAGGATTGTGGTGGGGATCACTTTCCAATGTGCACAAATGTCAAAGTGTAAGGCTATACACTTGAAACTTACATAGTAAAATCCTTAGAAAAAGATAAAGATAAAATTTTCACTAGTGCTGGGAACATTTAAAAGTAAACCTATCTATCACTTTATGATAAATGTTTGTATCCATTTTCATCTGCAAATGACTTCTGGGTAACATCAGTGGAATACAGGAAAAGATTTGCAATTCCCACATTCTTGGAAGCAAAAATATAAACAAATGAAAGCAATGACAACTAAACATTACAAACTTCATTCAATAGAACTAGGGAAGATGTTTGTTTCTTGTGTATCGATTCCTGTTTTTATACTTAGAAATGTATAACACACCAAAAATACCAAATATGTAAGTAAAAGTAAGGGCTGTCATGGGCCTTCGCACTTAGATATCACACATGTTTAAACCAGAGATCCATTCTTGATGGTGCATTGAGGCAAAACTGGCATTTGATCTCTCTACTTTAATTCTCTTTACTAGCTTTTGTTTGTAATGCAGTAAAGTTTGTATAATGATTCAGAACTTGTATCATTTTGACAGATTCATCAATAAAAATATACAAGACCCTAAAATCATTTAAAATTAACATTTAGTGACACTTTCAGGTAAGGCTTTAATTGGTAGAAGGATATTTTGCATGCAACGTGCATGCTATCAGTCACCTTTAATTTAGTGCCATGACAAGTTCCATGCTGACATTTCTGTAAAGGTAAAGTCATTATTTATTCACCTCAGACCAAGAACATGACATGCCTGTTAATTTCCAGGCTATTGTAGGTTTCATGTGAATAGCCTTAGAACAGTTTTGGGCATCAACTCTAGTGGCCAAAATGCAAATGTTTACCTACGAATCATGTGCATACTCAAAACCTTCAGGAGTTAGTATATCGAGAATACTGATAGGTCAAATGTGGTTTGACTGGATTTTCAAAAGAGGAAAGTTAGACAAGATGTTATTGAAGTTCTCAAATTTTCTAGAAGATCAGTGGCAAATGGGTGGTACATTGAAGCAGAAAACAAATTGAACAATTATAGTACTTGTTAATAGGTACTAACTTTTAAACTAAAGACATAACTATCTCCTATGATTTAAGGCTCAGTTTTCAAAATGATAATACATTTAGCAGAGTAGGAGATTTCCTGAGCTGGTATTTTGTGGATGGCTTTGAAGTAGCTACAGCATGATCTTGATTAGACTTTTAGTTTTGTTCATTTGAAAATATTTGGTATAGAAGTAGAGAGGCAGCGAGGTGGCCAGGTGGCAGTGGGTGACCTAAGACACTTCCAGAGAGTCCTGAATGTTCACAAACCCACCCATCCTGGGACCCACAACAAGGACAGCAGCTGAAAGGGCTCCAGTCACACACGGGAAGTGGATGAAGTAACTGGTAAGGGGGCAAGGTCCAGGCAAGACCCCAGAAGTCACCCAGAAGTGGCATTGTCCCCTTTTCAACCCCTTCCCCACACATTGTTGCCCCACCCTGGCAAATACTCAAGGCTTTGCCCCATAGGACTCAAGACACTAAAATGGAATCAAAGCAGCTCTACCTAGAATGCAGACACAGGGAGGCTGCCAAAATCAGGAGACAAAGAAATATGGCTCCAATGAAGGAACAGAACAGACCCTCAGAAAAAGAATTAAGCAATGTGGAAATAGCCAGCCTATCAGCAGAGTTCAAAATACTGGTGGTAAGGATGTTCAAAGATCTCATCGAATATGGCAAAAACGTAAGGGAAGAAATGAAGGTTCTACTAAAGGAAATAAAAATCCACAGCAAATCAACAGTGAAGGGAAGGAAGCCATGATTGAAATCAATGATTTGGAACTTAAGGAAGAAATCAACATTCAACTGGAACAAAAAGTGAGAGAAGAAGAGCAAGAAATAGGAAATTTATTTAAAGAAAATAATGAAAGAAAACTTCCCTAATTTGGCAAAGAAAAAAGACATATAAGTCAAGGAAGCTCAGAGAGTCCCAAACAAGTTGCACCCAAAAAGGTCCATAACCAGAAACATCATAATTAAAATGTCAAAAATGAAAGATAAAGAGAGAATCTTAAAAGCAGCAAGAGAAAGGCAGAGTTACCTACAAAGGAGTTCCTATAAGACTATCAGCTGATTTCTCAAAAGAAACTTTGCAGGCAGGAAGGAACTGGCAAGAAGTATTCAAAGTGATGGAAAGCAAAGACCTACATCCAAGATTATTCTATCCAGCAAAGCTTTCATTTAGAATGGAAGGATAGATAAAGTGCTGCCCACACAAGGTAAAGCTAAAGGAGTCTACTATGATCAGGAAGCCTTATTATATGAACTGGTAAAGGGACTTATTTAGGAAAAAGAAGATCAAAACTATGAACATTAAAAAGACAACAAACACGATTATCAACAACTAAATCTAAAAAAACAGATATTAAGCAAAAGACTAGAATAGGAATAGAATCATAGATATGGATATTATCCATATCTATGGATGGGGGTTATCATCTAGGAAGGGGGAGGGGGAGAATGGGGAAGAGGTACCAACATTTAGAAGCATAATTGGATAGATACAAAATAGACAGAGGGGCCTGGCTAGTATAGCTCAGTGGATTGAGCACAGGCCTGTGAACCAAAGGTTCACTGGTTTGATTCCTAGTCAGGGCACATGCCTACGTTGTGGGCTGTGTCCCTAGTGGGGCAAACACACATTGATGTTTCTCTCCTTTCCTTTCTCCCTCCCTTCCCCTCTCCCTAGATAAATAAAATCTTAAAAAAAGAGACACTGGAGAGCTAGTACTCACTATTTATCTTAAAAAAATAAAGAAGCAGAATCTGGAATATATCATGTTAAAAAAAAGAATGGACAGAGGATGTTAAGAACAGTACAGGCCATGGAGAACTCAAAGAACTTACATGCATAACCTGTGGACATGAGCTAAGGGAGGAGATTTCTGGAGGGAAGGTGGGAACCCAGTGCAAGGGAGCAAAGGGGGAAAATTGGGACTACTATAGTAGCATAACAAATATAATTAAAAAATGAAAATATATATGTTAAGTAAAAATTTTCTCTAAAATCATCAAAGCATTAAAATATAAGTGAGACAAAATAACTTTATATATAATACACACATATCTAATTCAAGTATTTTGTGCATTACATATATACATCACATAAATATTTATATATAAGGCTTTATATAATACCCAACTTTTTGATAATCAAAAATATTTTCCAGCATTAACTCATATTCCTTGTTACTTAAATATTAGGTTTCTATCTTTGACTTATTTTTTCAATTACAATTGACATTCAATATTATTTTATATTAGTTTCAGATGCACAGTATACTGATTGGATATTTATATAATTTAAAAAGTGATCCCCAGATAAGTCCAGTATCCACCAGGCACCATACATAGTTATTTCAATATTATTGACTATATTTTCTATACTGTACTTTGCATCCCCATGATTATTTTGCAATTACCAGTTTGTACTTCTTAATCCCTTCACTTTTTTCTCCCAGCCCTCCAACCTCCCTCCTATCCGGCAACTATGAGTTTGTGTTCTGTATCTATATGTTCGCTTCTGTTTTGTTTGTTTTAGTCTTTGGATTCCACATTTAAGTGAAATCATATGGCATTTTTCTTTCTTTCTGGTTTATCCCACTTCTCAATACTCTAGATCTGACTTACAGTTTTTTCTAATAGTACCAAAGACATGACTTCGGGTGAGTATTCAAAGATATGATTCTATTTAAATATTCTATTGAATATTTAAAGTGTATAAATATAATGGAGAACGATGGTTTACATAAAATACTTATTACACATAAAGATGATGATGATGTCCTGTCGACAGGACACGTATCTTTTCTATTGGTGGTGTTTTGCATCAGTGACTAGAAATTCTCTTTAGTGACTGGAAATTTTCTGTGACAGGCTCTTTGATTTCAGACACACAGCAAGCCTCTCTAGAATGGTGATATTTTCCTGGTGGTTCCTGGTCACTAGCAAAATGACTCTGGGATGGGGGAGAATTTTCAACAGCTGAAATAACCACCATAGGTTTCAATTATGCAAACATATTTATTAGAATATATTTTAATATCTTTTTCAGGTATACTCAAATAGAATTTATGATTAATATTGCATGTGGTTTTCCTTCATAATTTGCTCTGCATCCCACTCTGGGTAAAACATAGTTACTAAATAATTTAATGAAAGCCTTTTCTAAAGTTTGGCATATCTTATATATCAATGCAAATATTCACCTGTATAAAATGCTATTTAAATTAAAAGAATGACAAATGGGAGGAGAAGAGAAGCAGCCAGTCTGGCAGAGCCATAACCAATAAGATGGCATAAATGCAAGAAGGAGAAATCATGCAAGAAAACCTTGATTGTTTCTTTGTCAGAAAATGGAATTAGATGAAATTCAGTAAGCATAGATTATTTTTAGGATGACTTTTCCTTGTGGTGTCTCAAATATTTAATTTAATTCAAAGTGAATTTGAAATGAGTTCTGCTTTGATGTCTGAACATTGTTAGAAGGATAACCAGACAATGGTTGTGCATTTAGGGCAAGTGGACTTATTACTGATACTGGCAGTTACCTTGTGGAGGCATATGCTCAAGGGTCAGGTAGAAAGCACAGCATGTTGGAAACCAGAATTCAAAATATACTTAAAAGCCATGTAACTTAGTAATAGTGTTGTCACTACCTACCATTTTAAAAGCATATTCGTAGTCAGTATTGCAATCTGATGTAATAGTTTACCTGTTTCTTAATCTCCCCACTCACAAGATAATCTCCATGGAAACAGGGACCTTATATGGCCTATTCACTTCGGTAGATCCCACAACTTGGGCAGACATGGAGCACCTGGTAGACATTAATAAAAGATTATTGTAGGAATGAATGATACATTTTTATTATTTATGCTTTTCTGTATTTTAAAAAACTAACTTATTTAGTGAGCATTTCTTTTATAAAGGGAAGCCACAAAAAATCATGAAACTGTTCCATTTGTATTTGGTCTTGTATCATTTGTGCTTATGGTCTGATCCTGGAAGCTAAAGGGCTCAGGAAGCCACCTAGTCCCTGGTGCTGATGCAGTCAGCAGTGTTTGGAGTGATTCTATTTTCATTTTTAATGTTCGTGCATGATTTAAGGATGTTAAAAAAGATTAAAAGAAAGGTAAATGAGTTTTTAATTTTGTATTTAATTTTTCTTCCACCCTGTGTAAAAAAAATTAAGAGTTCACAATAGACAAACATTAAAAAATATTTTTTTAATTTATTTTTTAAATTGTTGTTCAAGTACAGTTTTCTGTCTTTTACTCCCATCCCAGCTCACCCACACAGCACCCCCCACCTCCCTCCCATTTCCACCCCCCCCTAGTTTTTGTCCATGTGCCTTTTATACTTGTTCCTGTAAATCCTTCCCCTTTTCCCCCTGAAATTCCCTCCCCTCTCCCCTCTGGACACTGTCAGCCTGTTCTCTATTTCAGTGTCTTTGGTTATATTTTGCTTGCTTCTTTGTTTTGTTTTTTAGGTTCCTGTTAAAGGTGAGATCATATGGTATTTGTCTTTCAACACCTGGCTTATTTCACTTAGCATAATGCTTTCCAGTTCCAGCCATGCTGTTGCAAAGGTCAGGAGCTCCTTCTTCTTCTTTTTTTCTGCTGCATAGAATTCCATTGTGTATATGTACCACAATTTTTTGATCCATTCATCTACTGATGGGCACCTAGGTTGCTTCCAGCAGTTGGCTATTGTAAATTGTGCTGCTATGAACATAGGTTCTTTTGGATTGGTGTTTCAGGGTTCTTAGGGTACAATCCTAGCAGTGGAATTGCTGGGTCAAAAGGCAAATCCACTTTTAGTTTTCTGAGAAAATTCCGTACTGCTATCCATAGTGGCTGTACCAGTCTGCAATTCCCACCAACAATGGGTGCCCTTTTCCCCACAACTTCTCCAACATTTGTTGTTTGTTGCTTTGATTATGATAGCCATTCTGACCGGTGTAAAGTGGTATCTCATTGTGGTTTTAATTTGCATCTCTCTAATGGCTAGCAATATTGAGCATCTTTTCATATGTCTCTTGACCCTCTGTATGTCCTCCTTGGAGAATTGTCTGTTTAAGTCCTTTGCCCATTTTTTAATTGGGGTGCTTGTCTTCTTAGAGTGGAGTCATGTAAGTTCTTTATATATTTTGGAAATTAACCCCTTGTCTGAGGTATCATCAGCAAATATATTTTCCCATATGGTTTGTTCTCTTTTTATTTTAATACTGTTTTCTTTAGTCCTGAGTTTCAAATTTGATCATTATTATGATTCTCAATCCAACACAGATAATTACTAGAAAATATGTGTAGGGAAATGGGGGCATATATAATTTTACAATTCAGTTAGTCACCTATTCTCAGATAGATGTAGGCATTGTCATAAGAATAAAAACAGGTTTAACTATGCATATATGTATGATCATACCTCATTATAGGGCTGGAGCTGAGACCCATATTTTGTAAACTTGGTAATCCTTTTGTGGTCAGTCCCAAGTCAGATTTAATCTTATCTTACCCATTAGCACTTCACCTGGCTGCTTATCAAGAAGCAGAGGAATATAGACCTGATAATAAAGAATTTATAGGTATCAGAGGAACAAACTTGTAATTTGAAATTATATTAGTTAAATACATGGATTCTGAGCCAGATTATCTGAGTTGAAATTCCAGCTTCGACATATGAAAGCAATTTGATCTTCCTGTGCTTTAGTTTCCTCACCTTTCAATGACTAGAAATGTACACCACATATCATTATAGTGTGGAAATATGTGTCAATATTTGTGAAGAAGGAAATGCAGTGTCTGTCATGGAGTGAGTTCTCGAGTTGACTATTAACATTGTATCAATCATTACAGCTTGCTTTTGACTTTTTCCTTGCAGAAACCATTATTGTACTTTTTTTTTTCAGCCTAAGCTTCATATTCACACCAGGGCTATTTCTTTTCTTTCTTTTTGTTCAATAGGGTCTTAAAGATTTTATTTAATTTATTTATTTTAGAGAGAGGGGAAGGAAGGGAGATAGAGACAGAAAGAAACATCAATCAGTTGCCCCTTGCACAATGCCAACCAAGGACCTGGCCAGCAACCCAAGCATGTCCCCTAACCAGGAATCGAACCAATGACCCTTAGGTTTTCAGGATGATACCCAACCACTGTACCACACCAGTCAGGGCAGGGCTATTTCAAGTAGTCAAAAACAATATATTAAGGCTTGAACTGTGGGTTCCAAAAAGATATGCTTAAATCCTAGCATTTGGTACTTGTGAATAGTTGCAAACAGGGTCTTTTGCAGATATACAAGTTAAGATGATACCATATAGGAGTACAGTGACTTTTAATTTAGTATGACTAATTTCCTTATAAAAAGAGAAAAACAGAGAGACACAAAGAGGGGGAAAAAGGTCATATAATGATGGAGGCAGTGACTGAAGTATTGTAGCAGCAAGACAAGGGATGTGAGGATTGCTGGGAAACCACCAGAGCTGGGAAGAGGCAAGGGAGAATCCTCTCCTATAGGTTTCAGAGTGAATATGGTCCTGCTGATGTCTTGATATGGGACTTCCAGCCTCCTGTTCCAGACCATAAGTTTCTGTTTTATGTCACCCAATTTCTGGTTCTTTGGTATAGCAATCCTAGGAAACTAACACACAAGACATCACATTGTCTAAATAATCCAGAAATTTATGGATTCTAAATAATCAGTGTACCCTTTCTTTAAGATGTGTGCAGGTGCCCTGATCTGGGGGGCTCGGTTGGGTGTCATCCTACAAAGCAAAAGGTCACCAGTTCAATTCGCAGTCAGGGCACAGGCCTGGGTTGTGGGTTCTGTCCCTAGTTGGGCGTGTGAGAGAGGAGACCGAATGATGTGTCTTTCTTACACTGATGCCTCTCTTTCTTTCTCCCTCCCTTATTTCTAAACATAAATAAACACAATCTTTAAAAAAAGATGTGTGGGGGTGATAGCTATAGGTCATTAGAAGAGGTTCCATGTGACCTATGGGCATTTTATCTGGATCACCTCTAGGAGATGTTTAGGTTCTCCTAGTTTGATTTTTGTCTGGTTTTGTATCAACTCCCCAGTCTTCACTTCTGGTGCATAGCTCATAGTCAGACTTGTGATCTCTGCTTTTAACTGAGTTCTTTGCTTTGCTTTGCTTTGAAGACCTCAGTTTAGCCTTGAGTGTGTCCCATCTAAGCTCCGTCTAATATCCTGACTAAACAGTCAGATATTGTATATTTTTTAAAATTCTTGCAGCACAGCTATTGAAAATCCCTGAGCTCTTTGTTTCAAGTACTTGCAACTATAAATCTACTCTTTCCCCACCCTGTATATGAGAATAAATATAAATGTAAAAGAACACACATTATACAAAGTGTCATTCCATATTTCTTTGTAAACCTCATGATTATTTTTAGCATATTTTTGCAGTTACAGTTTACTATTAATATTGTTCTATATTGGTTTCTGGTGTACTGCATAATGTTTGGACAATCATATATTTTCCAAAGGTTCCCCCCCCAATGTTTCCAGTATCCACCTGGCACTATAGATTGTTGTTGCAATAATATTAAATATGCTCCTTGTATTGTACTTTACATCCCCATGACTATTTTGTAAACTATACTTCTTAATGCATTCAGCTCTTTCACCCAGTCCCCCAATGCCCTCATAATTTTAGAGGATGAATAATATTCCATCAAATCTCTTTTGCATTTTTTATTGAATTTTCAGTTGCTGATTATTCCATTCTAAAACTCACTTGTGGTTGAAGCTCAAAAATAATAATCCTCAAAAATGTTGTTGAATTTATAAGCCAAGGCAACTGTGGTAAAATATGTCCCTCAAACTAGCAATTTCTTGTTTTATATTTATTTCCTTGAAAATAAAATAGATCGGGAAATAAAATATTATATCTGAAAATGTGACCATATGAGATCCTGCCCAGCTTTTGGATGGACCATCTGAAAATCAGGAAAGTCTCTAAAATGTTAATGAAGAAGAGCGGGCACTAAGAAATCAGACTCTACCATCACCAGAGTAGATACTCTTATCCAACTTCAGGAAATGAACTGATTTTTCTGACTATCCTTGTCAGGAAGCTTAAAGTATATATACATTTCCAGAACATATAGGTGCAGTTTCCTGTATAGAACCACCATGGTTGGTTGACCTATCAATCTTTCTGAAAAGTACATAATTTTTTTCAGACCTTAAAGCAATTTCTATGAACCTGACCCTAGAACATAAGGTGTGATTTAAATGTCACCATTTGATGCTTCCTTGGGCAATTAATGGAACAATGAAATCTGCCTACTCTAAATAACAGTAGTACTGAGGAATTAAAGTTGAACTCAGAATGAAATAAGGGGCTAGTAAGGCTACCATATTTCTAACATTATCAAGGGAAAAAAACAGAACATATTTCCAAAGTGGTATTTTTTTAAACAAAAGAAAATGAAAATTTAACATCACCCGGCAAAACAATGATAATTATAGGCAGCTGTCACAGTCACTATCTGTACCTCACGTGGAACTTTGTTACTAATAAAATCGTCAGTTGAACCAGTAGTACCTGAACCAGGAGTAGTTGAACCGTCAGTTGAGTGTCGTGCTGTGCCATCGCCATTAAGGAGTAGTAGCTTCTCAAGAGAAGTCTGGGACATTCTGCTACTGATCCTTTGTGCTGGAGCAGTTTTGGGGACATAAACCTAACTCACTTTGGAAAAACTACACTTTCATTTTATTAATAAATGCTTTTTGTGGAGAGCAGGGCCAATAAAATGGCATTGGTCTGGTCAAGCTAGCATAAAGTATATAAAACTCCAAGAAATGGAGTCACTCATGTCAACCAAGATGGCTGCCAGTCAGCCATGACAACTTTGGTTCAAGAAGGAAACCACCTAAGTCACACCAGGCACCCTGCCAAATGCCTGGCACGGCAGCATGCCCAAAATATCTGCACACAGACTGTCTATAGAGAGGGCACACCTACTGATACAGCACTGGTGGCTGGTGCCCTGAGCCATGGAATTCCCCAGCTCAATCATGTGTCAAGAATTGGGGCACTGCATTTTGCCATGTTTAATGCACAGTTTTTTGAAGTAAAAAAAAAGGATGCACATTACACATGGGTAGTACCTGACATACCTTTATGTATTCTTGCGCATTGTAATTTGTTACATAAAATGTCTTATACCATAATATGTATAAAAAATAAAGTATCTAAAGTATCTAAATCCAAAAAAACAAGTATCTAAATATAAATAAATAATTGATTAAAAAATGAAAATGAAAAGTTTAATAAAATTAAAAACCTGAAAGTTTGGGGAAAAACCTGGGTGCACATTATACATGGCAAAATATGGTAATTGAGGTGGACATCAGAGCCACCAGTGAGACAGCAAACCTCCCACCACAAGCTCCACACTACACTGGACCACACACCACTGGAGGCTGTGCCTGACTGATCTCTGGAACACTGATGCTGCCTGCGGCACCACTCCAATTGAACCAAGACTCCTGCTTGTCCTACCTGCAATCCAGCTTTCAGCCTTGGACAAAGTTAGTGGAGATCTTCCTCGCAAGATGCTGACAGCTCACTGCCTACCATGCTGTCTCCAGGGCCTGGACTGAGAATCAGGGACTCAGGTTAGTTAATCCCTCATGGAGTGCCGTGTGTTAACTGTGTGTGATATTATAGAGAATAGGATATTAAGGTAATGTTGGTGTTCTATCTTGTGTGAATCTACATTTAATAAAAGCTGAGGTTGAGCAACAGTTCTTGTGGTTCTTGCCACTGCGAGTATAGACTCAGCTGGGTGACCTGCTTCCCCGAACCCAAGGTGTGCCTCGTCTTACAGGAAAGACTATAACGTGACCCTCCTTGGAGGGAAGTCTACCGGCGTGGTATTGAGGGTGCTCTTGGTATTTTCCCTTGAAGATTTCTCCTAACTGAATACACTGTTGTAACATGATTGATGTTAACGGCAAAAAACATTTCTTTTTCTTTTTTAACGTGAGATTTGTTTTAAATACATATATAAAATGTCCAGTTTTGTAAGACTCTGTTTTAAGTCCCTTTTGAGATCTGGAAAGTCTCAAAAATTGTTAGTTTAGGGCCCAGTTTGCTGGTAGGAGTATGGGGGTCTCTTGGGCTTTTAGGCATGTTGCAGGCAGTGGCTCCTTCTCACACAGGTGGGTCCCCCGTACACTGAGCTCCTGGGCCAGCTGTAACTTCTCCCCAGGCGACCTGTGATGTTCCTCTGGTTCTTTGTTCAATAGGTTTCCCTTACTGCCCACTCACATTCTTCCAGACAGCAGGAGCCGGAGCTTCTGTCAGCTGGGCCACACTGTTCCCTGGAAACATCTGAGACTTGCAGAGAACAATGGAGCTTTCTCAGTGCTCATGAGGGCCTGTGGGTCTGCTTCCTCTGAATCACCTTCATCTCTGCCTGTCATTTTTGCTGACTGAAGCTGTTCTGATTCATCCTCATGGGACGTTGCCTGTCAGAAGTACTTTGGGAGTGGGGCATTGGGGGCTGAGGTTTCTTTGCATCGTGGTGTCATAAGGAAAAAAGGGAGGGAAGTCCATGTATTTGACTTTTCTGGCTTACACAGCTGCCTGGTTCCTTATTTTCTAAATGAGAGGGCAGAGCTCAAGGCAAACCAATGCTTGCTTTTCTCTCACATCTGTCTCTGGACCTTTCTAACGTCCCTGGCCATAGGCTCTCGGCTCAACCTGGAGGCCACCACGAAGGCTCCCTCCTCCAGCTGAGTCGTTTCCAGTTTGCAGTTACTACAAACAGAGCAGTTGTTCATCTTATGTCTTTTGGTGGACCTGCCACTCCTCTTAGAGGTCTCTCTCTAGGATTGGATTGGAACTGAAGTCTGCGGGAATTTTGGGCTCAGTTAGGTTTTCTGCAGGGCAGAGGGAAGGTCGGCGTTGGTGTAGAGCTGGGTGAGCCAGCGGCTCCTGAACCCCCAGCAGTACCAGCCCCACCTGTTCAGTCAGTGTCCGAGGAAGATGACCTGAGAAGGCAGGGGCTTCCTTCAGAGCTGCAGCAAACCCTTCTCAGTGAAACAGCCCAGTGTGCCCCTCAGCCAGGCTGGGCCAAGTCTCAGGTGAACCAGAAATGCCTGAATGAAAGAAGGAGTGGCCCTGGGGTTCTCTTGTCTGAAAAAAATGTGGAAATAGAAACAGAGAGGAAAATCATGGCATCAAGCAACAAGCAGGGAGCAGGGCTGTTTATATGGCCCATGTTTTAGAAGAATATATGATTGTAGATACCAGGATTCCCAAAGGTTTTGGTGGGAAGCCTGAGATCAGGAGTGGCCTCCTCACGTGGTCTTGCTTTGGGTGGTTATGATGATGATGATGACAGAGCCAGGAGGGTGCACCCCCCACCCGGCCCCTCCACGAGGGGCCCCTCCATGACCTTCAGTTGAAGATTCCAAAAGCAAGAAATGACCTTCCAATTAGTTGGTGAAAACTATAAAATACTAGAACTTATTTAAAGAAGGCAACAGGATGTTGAGTGTAAATGTGGCCTTTGAAGTCAGACTATCTGCCTGGGTCTCCTACTTACCAGTAACTATGCTTAGTACCTAAGCCTCAGCCTCCTCCTCTGTAAAACATGGATTGTTATAGTGACCACCTGGTAGGAGTGTGAGAGTAAAACCACTACAGGTGACTTCTTAAAACAGCACCTGGCACATACTAATCACTCCATAAAATGCTCACGTATGTTTTTGAAATGAAGGAAGAGATAGAAACATTTCTTCATGATACTGATAATGCAATAAAAACATATACATGCTTCAGAAAAGTTTGCTAACATGATTTCAGAAACACTTTCAGTAGCCAGAATAGCCTGAAGTTATGATGTTAGGGCCAAAATAACATGATTTTATAGTCTATGGATTCTAATAGCATTTTTAAGAAACTGCACTGCAGTGCAAATGGTTAAACATAGAGCATCTAACTCTTTCCCAACCTTAGATAATTTTTTTCGTATGTCAGAGAAAGAAACCTGTGAAATATTTAAAATCATATTCAAAAGACAAGTCCAAGCTTTCCAATAGAATTCGAAGAAGTACTTTCTATAACCCAAGGCATCAGACGGGATTAGAAATCGACTTGTTTCTGGGGCAAATAGTCAGAGAGGTTGGTAAAAGGGCACAAACTTTCAGCTGAATAAGGTCTGAGGTGACAGTAGTTGACAACACTATGGTATGACTGAATTTTACTAAGACAGTGAACTTAAATGTTCTTACCAAAAAAAAAGGAGAAGATACGTGAAGTGATGCATGTGTTATTAACTACATGAGGAATCCTTAGACAATGTATACATGCAGCATACCACAACATACACTTTTAAATATCTTAAAATTTTATATGTCAATTACCCATCAATAAAGATGAAAAAAATTAACCCATGTGTTTTCATCTCAAAGGTTAAATATAATATCCAGCCTTTCTTTTTTAATTTATTTTTTTATTGATTATGCTGTTACAGTTGTTCTATTCCTTCCCTTCATTCCCCTCCACCCTACCCCCATCCCCACCATTACCCCCCTTTAGTTTATGACCATGTGTCTCAAGTTCTTTAGATTCTATATTTCTCATACTATTCTTGCCCCCCCATCTATTTTCTATCTATCGTCTATGCTACTTATTTTCTGTACCTTCTCCCCCTTCTCCTCCTCCCACTCCCCTGTTGCTAACCCTCCTTGAGATCTTCATTCCTATGTTTCCACTCCTGATCTAGCTGTCCTTTTAGTTTGCTTTTGTTTTAGGTGTGGTTGTTAATAACTGTGAGTTTGTTGTCCTTTCACTATTCATGTTTTTTAACTTCTTTTTCTTAGATAAGTCTCTTTAACATTTCATATAATAAGGGCTTGGTGATGAGGAACTCCTTGAATCTGATCTTATGTGAGAATCACTTTATCTGCCCTTCCATTCTAAATGAAAGCTTTGCTGGATAGAGCAATGTTGGTTGTAGGTCTTTGGATTTCATGACTTGGAATACCTCTTTCCAGCCCCTCCTTGCCTATAAGGTCTCTTTTGAGAAATCCGCTGACAGTCTGATGGGAACTCCTTTGTAGGTGACTGTCCCCTTAGCTCTTACTGCTTCTAGGATTCTCTCCTTCATTTTAATCTTGGCTAATGTAATGACAATGAGCCTTTCTACTTTGTGTTTGACAGACAGAAAAAAAATTCTTGACTCAGACTTGATAACACTGAAAGAAAGCTCCACAATTTCTGGGCCACATTTGATTCAAATACCCAGAACTGATTGGCAAAGCTTTCTATCTTTCCAAACAATTTAGGACATGAATAAAGATTTTGTAATTTAACAGAAATAAATGGTAAGAGAAGATACAGGACCTGAGGAATGGCTCAAACCATCTCCACAGAGTCTCTACACAACCCCATCTCCATACAACCCCATCAGCGAAGCTTATGCTTGGAAAAAGCCCAGTTTGTCTTTTTTTGCACTGCCCCCTGCAAGCTCATGCTGGAACATTAATTCCTCCTGTGGCTCTAGGAAGACCTAATAAGGTTGCCATATGGTTGTTCTTGGGAGGCAGGGGACTCCTCAATGAAGCAAACGTTGAGCAAAGGCAGTTGAATTGGGCTGAAACTCTTGGAACAATGAAGGCTGGCCCTGGGAAGTGAGTTTGAACAGCAGTAGAGGAACAACTTCTCTAAAGCATGTTAGACATGGTCAGGGCTTCCAAGACAAAGGCATAGGATCTTAGCAAAAGGAAGAGATTCAAGGGCAGAGGAATTCAGGAGTCAGGCAGGCAGAGAGGCACTGAGGACCCATCTTGAGGGCTCTAGTCTCTGCAGATAGTCTGGGGCAGCTGCTATGTAGAGGAACACAAGTTGACCAAAACACGTCATTGGGTTTGAAGGTACTCACAGTACATTGAGGGAGATATAGATGTAAATGAGTAATTATGTCACAAAATGATGAGGAAGCTAGTTGTTTCACCCAGAATTTTTAATGTTTCCCTTCCTTTCTTTCTTTCTCCCCCATTCCTTCCTCCCTCATTCTTTCTCTCTCTCTTTTCCTTCCTTCCTTCCTTCCTCCCCATCCCTCCCTCCCCCTTTCTTTCTTCCTTTCTTTCTTCCTTTCTTTCTTTCTTTCTTTCTTTCTTTCTTTCTTTCTTTCTTTCTTTCTTTCTTTCTTTCTTTCTTTCTTTCTTTCTTTCTTTCTTTCTTTCTTTCTTTCTTTCTTTCTTTCTTTCTTTCTTTCTTTCTCTCCCTCTCCCTCCCCCTCCCTCCTGTCTCCCCTTCCTTCCTTCCTTCCTTCCTTCCTTCCTTCCTTCCTTCCTTCCTTCCTTCCTTCCTTCCTTCCTTCCTTCCTTCCTTCCTTCCTTCCTTCCCTCCTTTCTTCCTTCTCTTTTTACTGAATTTATTAATGTGACATTGATTAACAAAATTATGCAAGTTTCAGAGGTACAATTCTACAACACATCATCTGTATATTGTATTGTGTTCAAGACCCCAAGTCGACTCTCCTTCCATGATCATTTACCACAGCTATACCCTCTTCTATCTACCCCACCCCCATTTCCCTCTGGTAATCACCACACTGTTGTCTATATATATGAAGGCTTTTTTTTTAACTCAATTCTTTTACCCTTTTGACCCAGCCCTATAGCTCCCTCCCTCATGCTGTCTCAAAGGGTAAGACTTCCTTCTTTTGACAGCCGAGTAGTGTTTCATTGCATAAATGTACCACAGCTTTTTTTCTCCTCACTCGTCTACTGATGAGTACTTGGGCTGCTTCCAAATCTTGACTATTCTAAGTAACACTGCAGTAAACATAGGGGGCATATGCATATATTCTTTTGAGTTAGTGTTTTTAATTTCTTCAGGTGTATTCCCAGAAGAGGAGTTGCTGGGTCATAAGGCACTTCCAGTTTTAATTTTTTGAGGTAATTCTACACTGCTTTCCTCAGTGACTGCATCAGTCTGCATCCCTACTGATAGTGCATGAGTGGACTGTTTTCTCTACCTTCTTGCAAACAGTTGTTGTTTGTTGATTTATTGACAATAGCTATTCAGACAGGTGTGAGGTAATATTTCATTTTGGTTTTAATTTTCATTTCTCTGATGATTAGTAACACTGAATATCTTGTCATCTATTGGCCATTTGTATGTCATCATTGAAAAAGTGTCTATTTATGTCCTTTGACAATTTATTTATTAGATTGCTTTTTCGATGTTGAGTTTTATATGTACTTTATAAATTTTGCATATTATCCTTTTATAAGATATATTGTTGGCAAATATCTTCTCTCATTCATTGGATTGTCTTTATTTTGTTGATGATTTCCTTTGTTGTAAAAATTTTTTTAGTTTGATGTAGTCCCATTTGTTTATTTTTTCTTTTGTTTTCCTTACCTGGGGAGATATATCAGAAAAAATAATCTGACAAGAAATGTCCAAGATATCAGTGCCTATGTTTTTTTCTAAGATTTTTGTGGTTTTGAGTGTTATACTTAAATCTTTAATTTATTTGAAGTTTATTCTTGTGTATGGTGTAAGGAGGTGGCCTGGTTTATTTATTTATTTATTTATTTTCATGTATCTGTTCAATATTTCTGCACTATTTATTGAAAAAAAAGAATCTTAGCCCTGGCTGGCATAGCTCAGTGGATTGAGCGTGGGCCTGCAAATCAAAGGGCTGCTGGTTTGATTCCCAGTCAGGGCACATGGCTGGGTTGCAGGCCAGGTCCCTAGTGGGGGCGCATGTGAGAAGCAACCACACACAGATATTTCTATCCCTCTCTTTCTCCTTCCCTTATTTTTTCTCTAAAAATAAAAAAAAATCTTTAAAAAAGAAAAATATCTTTACCCTATTATATGTTTTTGCCTCATTTATCAAATATTAATTGACAAAAAGATGTAGGTTTATTTCTGGTCTCTGTATTTTGTTCACTGATCTATGTCTGTTTATCAAATGTAACATGCTGTTTTGATTACTATAGCCTTGTAGTATAGTTTGATATCAGGTACTGTGATTCTTCCAACTTTGTTCTTTATCAAGACTGTTGTGGCTATTTTTGGTCTTTTGTTGTTCCATATAAACATTTGGGACATACACCATTGATATCTTGATAGGATTGGGTTGAATCTATAGATTGTTTTGGGTAGTTTGGATATTCATTTGGGTATTCATTTTTCTCTTTATTTGTGATCACTATATGCTCATGTATCTCTATATTATTGCTCAAATTTTTCAACATTTGGCTAGTAAGTGTTATTTAACAATTATGTCCTGTGTCTTGTGTTATGTTTCCATTATTGTTGTTTCCATTGCTGTTCTTGTTCTTCTTACTACTGTAGTTTTCTTACTCTTTCTTGAATGACAAAGTTTTTAAGCTCATGTTGTGCCTATTATGCCCCAACTTCATTTCATCAAACCAGAACAAATCTGATACATAATCTGATATGTACATTATTATACAGTAAAATTTAAATCAATCTTTTCCATGAATATAGATGAAAAAATTCTTAATCATAAGCTAGAAAATTAAATTCAGCAATATTTCTTGGTAGCTAAGGATGTACCTCCAAAACTTTCCTCTCAAAATAAAAAATGCATAATCCTTTTTTTATTCCTAAACAATCAAAAGTGAAAAATTAATTTATGTCAGACTATACCTATAGTACAATTTGAAGAAAAAGAATAGTGAAATTATAAATAAGCAAATAAGTAAAAAGAGAAAAATAATACCCATTTCCAGTATAGGACCTCTTGGACTACCACATTACTCTTGTCTGGGCATGGGGCTTTGTAGCAAGCAAAGAGAGAGAGAGAGAGAGAGAGAGAGAGAGAGAGATGTGTGGGAAAGACATAATAGAGAGACTGGCAAGAGGAGTCTAAAGATGATTTTCAATAGGCACCAAAAATTCAGGCACCTGAATCTGAAAATCCTGGAAATGTATCTGGGCATATCAGGGCACAGTTTATAAAGAACAGATTTTAAAGTATGTATGACTTTAAAGAGTAACTTATTTAGAAGTGCAAGTGTGATTTAAAAATATGTCATTTAAAGGGATAGGGGATGATAAAGGTGGTGTTTCAAAAGACATAGCTTCTGAGGAAGAAGAAAAGCCAAAAGGGGGGTAGAAGCACTTTGGCAATAGATAGTGAAGAAGAAAAGAAGAATAAGCAGGAAATTCTACAACAAGATACCACATCACACCTGTTAGAATGGCTATTATCAACAAGACTTGTAATAACAAGTATTGGAGAGGTTGTGGAGAAAAAGAAAATCTCATTCACTGCTGGTTAAAAAGTAAACTGGTACAGTCAACTATGGAAAACAGTATGGCTGTTCCTCAAAGAACTAAATATTCCTGCATGTGACCCAACATGCCTATTCTGGGTATCTACCATAACAACTTGAAAACATTCATTTATGAAGATATACGCACCTCTATGTGCATTGCAGCACTATTCACAGTGGCCAAGACATGGGGACAACCAATGTGTCCTTCAAAAATTTGTTGGATAAAGAAGATGTGATGCATGTATATTATGGAAATACTAATGAGCCATAAGAAAAGTTGAAATACTGCCATTTGCAACAATGTGGGTTGACATTGAGAATATTGGTCCCTGAGAATAGACCCTGCCCAATTGTGGAACATAGCCATGAAATGAATAAGTCAGAAAAAGCTAAGAACCACATGATTTCACTCTTTTGTGGGATATAAAACTGAAACTCATAGACACAGATGATAGTAGGATGGTTACCAGAGGGAAGAGTTGGGAGCATAGTAAAGGGAAAAGAGAGCCAAATACACAGTGACGGAAGAGGATGTGACTTTGGGTGGTGGGCACACAATATACAGATCATGTACCATAGAGATGTACACTTGAAACCTATATGATCATATTCACCAATGTCCACCCAATAAATTTAATTAAAAGGTCATATAAAATAAATAAAACATTGTAGAGTCATGCTGTCTAATAAGTTATCCACTAACCACACATGAATCTTAAAATGTGACTAATCTGTGGAAGAATTAACATCATCAAAATGTCCATACTACCCAAAGCAATATACAGATTCAATGCAATACCTATTAAAGTACCAATGGCATATTTCACAGACATAGAACAAACACTTCAAAAATTTATATGGAACCATAAACGAGCCCGAATAGCAACTGCTCTTTTGAGAAAGAAGAACAAAGTAGGAGGGATCACAATACCTGATATCAAACTGTATTACAAAGCCACTGTAGTCAAAACAGCCTGGTACTGGCATAAAAACAGGCATATAGACCAATGGAACAGAACAGAGAGCCCAGAAATCAACCCAACTCTCTACAGTCAATTAATATTTGACAAAGGGGGCAGTAACATCAAATGGAGTAAAGATAGCCTTTTCAACAAATGGTGTTGGGAGAACTGGACAGCTACGTGCAAAAAAAAAGAAACTTGAGCACCAACTTACACCATACACCAAAATAAATTCAAGGTGGATAAAAGACTTAAATATAAGCCGTGACACCATTAAAGTCCTAGAGGAGAACATTGGCAAGAAAATCTCAGATATTCCACGCAGGAACATTTTTACGGATATGTCCCCTAGAGCAAGGAATATAAAGGAAAGAATAAACAAATGGGATCTCATCAAAATAAAAAGCTTCTGCATGGCTAAAGAAAACAGTATTAAATTAAAAAGACAACCAACTGTATGGGAAAACATATTTTCCAATGATACCTCAGACAAAGGTTTAATCTCCAAAATATACAAAGAACTTACACGACTCCACTCTAGGAAGACATCGAACCCAATTAAAAAATGGGAAAAGGACTTGAACAGACACTTCTCCAAAGAGGACATACAGAATATCCAGAGACACATGAAGAGGTGCTCAATATCGTTAGCTATCAGAGAGATGCAAATTAAAACCACAATGAGACACCACTTTACACCAGTCAGGATGGCTATCATAAACAAAGCAACAAACAACAAATGTTGGAGAGGTTGTGGGGAAAAAGGGTCCTTAGTTCACTGTTGGTGGGATTGCAGACTGGTACAACCATTATGGAAAACAGTATGGAATTTTCTCAGAAAAATAAAAATCGACCTGCCTTTTGACCCAGCAATTCCGCTGCTAGGATTATATCCCAAGAATCCTAAAACATCAATTTCAAAGAACCTATGCAACACAATGTTCATAGCAGCACAATTTACAATAGCCAAGAGTTGGAAGCAACCTAGGTGCCCGTCAGTAAATGAATGGATCAAAAAATTGTGGTACACATACACAATGGAATTCTATGCAGCAGAGAGAAAGAAGGAGCTACTACCCTTTGCAACAACATGGATGGAACTGGAAAGCATTATGCTGAGTGAAATAGGCCAGGCATTGAAGGACAAATACCATATGATCTCACCTTTAACAGGAAGCTAAATAACAAAATAAACAAGCAAATAGAATAAAAACAAAGACAGTAAAATAGAGAACAAGTGGGCAGCGACCAGAGGGGAGAGGGAAGGGAATTTAAGGGGAAAAACGGGGAGGGATTTTGAAGAACAAGTATGAAAGACACAGGGATGAGGTCTGTGGGGGGGGGGATGGGAGGGAGGTGGGGAGACAGGGCGGAGGGGGGGCTGGGATGGGAGAAATTGACAAAAGAAAACTGTACTTGAAAAATAACTAAATAAATTTTAAAAAAGAATAGTATAAGAAATCTAAAAAAAAAAGAAATGTGACTAATCTGAATTGATATGTACTATAAGTACAAAATGTACACTGAACTTTAACAACATAACATAAAAAATGAATGTAAAATATCTTGCTAATAATATGTTGATTATATATTGAAATAATTTTTGATATATTATTAATAAAATGTTAAAATTAATTTCACCTTCTTTTTGTAGGGCTAATACTAAATTTAAAATTAAATCTTTGGTGTGCACTGTATTTCTGTTAGTCAGCATTACTATGAATGGTGAATCTGTTGATACTGTAGTTATATGTTACCTTTGTCTTATAATTTACAATCTAGTAGATAGTCAAAGACACACAGATATTAGATTATCATATAATCTGATATCTGTTCCTCTCTCTATGCTTTATAGACACTACTCTTAACTCTGCAGGGGTCTATAAATTCAAAGTGAAATGCACTGTTAAGAAAATTACACTATTCACCATATTTGAATTTTTCAAAAGCCTAGTACATAGAAAACTGTCTAAAAAGTAAACCCTAAAACTATGTGCCTATGTGATATAATCATTTGATTGTGAAAGTAAGAAGGGTACATGCATGTTGAAGAGTCTATTACTGTAGTTATTTTGCAACAAACTGTGCAAATGAGAGGAGAGAGAACAATGGAAAGATCTTATAAACCTTTAAAAACAAAATACATAAACAATACAGATTTATTATAGGTAGCTAGAATATATATATATTCTACTACATTATTCCTCATTAGAAAGAATCTATTAACATCATTTTAGTAATTCCCTCTCTTTGTGTATATAATGAAAATGATATCAAGCAGTTTTTAAATTAGCTTTTGTCACTTACTATATCATTAACATTTTTCTGGACCAATAAAAGTTCTTCTAAGCAGTGGTTTTGAAAGTTTTTATTTTAATATTATTAGCACACTTTATCCAAACAAAACTATACTCCTATGTCCAGTATATAACATCAATAAAAGCAAAACCAGTCTCGCTGCTGCAGGACTGGAGGCCTGGAGCCCTACCAGCCTGGCCAGCCCATCATACCTTACTCCCATCATCACCTGAGACACTGCAGAGTACCGTCTGAAATGACTGTTCTACCATGGTCTATTTCCCTAGTGTGTGTGTTTTATTCAAGGTATTAATTTTTGTCTAACATGCTATAAAATGTTTCTCCAATAGATGTTTGCTTCCCATTATAAAAAAGGAAGGCAATTCTGGAGTTCTACAGGGCAAAAGTGATCTATAAAGTCAGAAGATTCACAATCCTTCCCCTACCAACAAACCAACACAAAGCCCTGGATTGTGCTATGGTGAAGGAAGATTATGCTTTGGTGTCACAGACAAGAACTCTTTGATTAATCCTTGGTAACAAATCGCTTTTCTTACATTTACTTTTCATTGTTTTAGAATTATATATATTTACCTTTAGATTTGTGATGCATATTGAGTTAAATAAATTACAGGGTTCGGGTTGAGATTCAGTTATTTGTTTGCATGTGATTATCATAAAATAGCTTCTCATTGTATTCTGTCCAGGATTTTGTTTGTTTGTTTCTTTCAGTGGGAGACACAGAGGGAAATTGCTTACTTTATCTTACTCAGAACTTCTTTAATGTAGAAACACTGGAAGCAAGATTACTAAAATCAGGGACAAGATAAAGAGGCCAACCATGTGAACTGTTATTGTATTCATAGTATTAAAAAGGCATGAATCCTGTCCTTAATAATTTCAGAGTCTAATTAAGAAAGACGTGAACAAACAGTTAATTTCAGTACAGAAAATATTCATAAGTACATGATTCTGGAATCCCTAATCTCAGAATGTATTAGAGAGAGGATCAATACAATATTAAATAAAAATGTCAACAAATTACTCTAGGGAATAAATCAAAATGATAATGAAATTCATAAGAAAATATAAACATGGAAGAATTGACTAAAAAAGGGTAACATCATAAATATGGTAACACAGATCATTTAAACTTCAGTACTCATCACAAGAAGACCAACTAGAAACTATTCAAAGACAAGACACTTTTGAGAAAAATCCCATCATCAGGGTGAGGCTGAAGAACCTGCATGGACCACAGAGACCAAGAAGAACCACATTAGAAGGGTAAGAAGAGGGGTTTCACTTTGACCTCATCATCTTTCTTCTGGGCTAGCGTAGCATTGCCCTTATAGGAGCCTATGGGTATACCTTTTGTCCAATGGGAAAAGAGAACCCTACTTTGAGGGAGGCTTCTCAGGAGACCCCACTGGTTTTTAACTCATGCAGATCACCGGGGGAATCTTTAGCCTTATGCCACTGGAAGCCAGATGGGATGGAGAGTGGGGCGGGACTTATGGCAACCCAGGCTCAGATCTTGGTAGGCCAAATTCCTGCTTACAACAGTACCTCTCAAAACAAAACAAAACAAAAATCTAGCCATTAGCTCTACCCATCTGCACGGTTGAGATGATAACTCTATTGGCCAGGAAGTTTGTTGGCAGTTCAGCCTGACTTGGGTCCCTATCCAATGAGCCATAATAACTATGCAAGTTCAAAGCCCTACCCATCTGCTGAGCATAATCCATAGTCCAGCCCCAGCGGGAACTATGACAACAGATAGCCAGCAGCCAAAGAGAACATCCTATGGACTGCTTGGGCAGAGAAGCAAATTCACAACTGATAAACTTGCAGATTGTCTCCAGTCCCTCATGGCACCTGATCAGAGAACCAGGCAGCTGTGGAGCCCATGCTATAGCCTCATTTGGACAGGGAGCCAAGCCGACAACCCTGCTCAGCTGCAGAGTATAGCTTTTGACCTCTCAATGAACAAGGAGCTTTAACAGTCATATAGGAAAATCTCAGACCACAGCTATAGCTCTACCCTATAGCTCATCTCAGTGTAATCTTTTTCCATAGTGAACACAGCCTGAGGCTTCACCCAGGCAGTGTGCCTGGCCAGTGACCCTGCCCAATTGTGGAACATAGCCTTAGCCCCAAGACAGTACCCTTGCTAAACCACAAAGCACAGTCTCCAGCCCCACCAAACTGCAGGATACAGATGGAGGCCCTTTCTGTCTAGAGAGCCTGGCCAGGAACCTTGCCCAGCAGTAGAGTATTGCTGTAGGCCTACCTGATCTTGAAGTCTAGGCTACAACTTCACGTAACTTCAGAACACAGGATGAAACCCCTCCTAATCTCAGAGCAGAATCTATAGCCCTGCCCTAAGAAATATTATATAAAAAAGGAATTTCTCAAATACACAAACTAACCTTACATTCAAAAAACTGAAAACACATGAACAATGTAAGTGCAAAGTTGACAGAAGGAAGGAAAGATTAAAGGTTTGATCAGAAGAACACAAAGGGAAAACAATAAAAAAAAATAATAAAAATAAGAGTTGGCTCTTTGAAAAAATAAACTTGACAAATCTTGGCCAGACTAACCAATAAAAAATAAAGAAAGGATTCAAATAAATCAAGGGGAGATAATATGACATAATACAGGAATGCAAAAAAGTCATAGACACTGAAAAAGTATAGGCCAACTAAGTAGACAACCTAGGAGAAATGGCTAAATTCCTAGAAGTACACAACCTACAAAGACTGAATCATGAAAAAAATATGGGCAGACTAATAATGAATAAACAGATTGAATCCATAGTCAAAACTACCAAACAAAGAAAAGCCCAGGACAGGATAATTTCACTGGTGAGTTCTACCAAACATTTAAAGAAGAATAAATACCAGTTTTTCTCCAAGTCTGCCCCCAAAAAAGTTAGAGGAAAGAATATTCCGAAACATGTTTCATGAGACCAGAATTACTCTGATACCAGAGACATATAGGAACACTACAAGAAAAGAAAACTGCAGGTTAATATCCCTAATGAATATATATGTAAAATTTCTTAACAAAATGCTATCAAACTGAAATCAACCACACAGTAAGATGACAAAACACCATGATAAAGTGTGATTTATCCCTGAAATGCATGTTTTAACATATGCAAATAAAAATGATAAATCTCATCATATAATTAAAGATAAGCATTATATGGTTATCTAAATAAATTCAAGAAGACATTTGACAAAAATATAATGTATTTTTATAATAAAAATTCTTATCAAATTGAGTATGAGGTGAATATAGCTAAACATAATAAACTTATAAAATAAATATATGACAAACCCACAGATAACAACATACTCACTCATTCATGAAAGGCTGAAAGCTTTTCCCCTAAATTAGGAACAAGAAAAAAGTGACCTCTCTCACCACTCTTATTCAATGTAGCACTGGGAGTACTAACCATTGCAATCAAAGAAGAAAAAGAAATAAAAATTATCTAAATCAGATAGGAAGTGAACAATTGTATCTGCTTGTAGATTACCTAATCTTGTATACTGAAAACCTTGAAGTTTACACACACACACACACACACACAGGACTCGGTGGAAATAATTTTAAAAATCAGTAAAATTTCAGGATAAAAAAATCAGTGCAATTTCTATGTACCAACAATATAATTTCTGAAAAATAAAACAATTATATTTAGAATAGCATCTAAAACAATAAAATTATTTATTTATTTATTTATTTATTTATTTATTTATTTATGAAAGGCTGAATAGTATATGGTTAAGATAAGCCTACATGAACAATCTTGAAGTTAGTGCTGTATTCTGCACAACTCCATGGGATGTCATTCACAAGGACCATATGTGGCACTCTTGGTTGGGGGCACTTGTGTTAGGATTGAATCTTCTGGTTTAAAATCTGTTTCCATGATCTCCAACTGTGTGACCTTGGACTGACAATAAAATTCTTTAAAATAAATTAATCAAGAAGGTGAAAGATCTGTACATTGAAAACTATAAGACATTGTTGAAAGAGTTTGAGGAAGACACAAATAAATAAAAAGATAGTCATGTCTATGAATTAGAAGAATTAATACTTTAAAAATGTTTATTCTACCCAAAGCCATCTACAGATATAATGCAATTTCAATAAAAATTTCAATGAATTTTTTATAAAAATAAGAATTCTAAAATTCATATGGAACCACAAAAAAGCCCGAATAGCCAAAACAATTTGGAGAAAGATGAACAAAGCTTATAGCATAACATTTCATGATTTCAAACTATATAACAAAGCTGTAGTAATAAAACCATATGGTATCAGAGTGAAAGGAGACACATGGACGAATGGAGAGGTCAGAATTAAATGTATGCATATATAGTTAATTAATCTTTGGAAAGGAAGCCAAGAATACACAATGGGAAAGAATAATATCTTCAATAAATAGAGTTGGGAAAACCAGATATACATTTTATAAAAGAATAAAACTGTGCTCCTATCTTATATCATATTTAAAAATTAAATCAAAATGGATTAAAGACCTAAGTGTAAGACCAGAGCAATAAAATTTCTAGAATTAAAAACAAGAAAAGATCTCTTTGACATTGGTTTTGGCAATAATTTTTTTGATTTTACAGCAAAAGGCAACCAAAGCAAAAATAAATAAAAGTACCACATTAAACCAAAAAGCTCTGCACAATAACAACAAAATCAATAAAATTAAAAGACAACCTATGCAATGAAGAAAATATTTCAAACCATATATCTGATAAGGGGTTCAATTCAAACCCCTTCTATAAGAAACTCATACAACTCAGAAGCAAAAATGCAAAAAACACACATACAAAACCCCCAAATAATCTGATTTTAAAAAGTGGACAGAGAAACTGAATAGATGCTTCCAGAGAAGACATTTTAAAAGACCAACAGGTACATGAAAAGATGCTCAACATCACTAATCATATTTAAATGAAAATCAAAACCATGATGTGATACCACCTGTTAGAATGGCTGACATGCACACATAGTCATACCTTACTCAGCTTCAGAATTTGCCAAACCCTGTACTTGCACATTTTAACTAGAAAAAGTATGTTTCAGCACTTAGTGCTTGTTCAGGACTTGTAACACTTGCTAGAACTTGTATGAGTACTATGCCACCCCACAAGAGAAAATGTTTCATCACTAGTCACTTGCTCAGTACTCGTAGGTTTCGGCACTTGTCACAAGTTCTGGAACAAATGAACAACCAGTACCTTGGTACCACTGTTGGTGAGGATGTATAGAAAAGGAAACCCTTGTGCACTGTTGGTGGGAATGTAAATTTTTACAGTCAGTATGGGAAATAGTATAGAGTTTCCTCAAAAATAAAAATAGAACCATGATATTATCTAGCAATTTCAGTTGTGGATATAAGTGCAAAGAAAATAAAACAAGATATCAAAGATATGTACATTACCATGTTCACTGCAGCATTATCTATATGATAGTCACCATGTGAAAAGAGCCTAAGTGTCTGTTTATAGATAAACGGATAAAGTCATGTATATGTGTGTGTGTGTGTGTACACACACACACACATATATATATATATATATGAATAATATTTAGCCACTAAGAAGAAAACCCTGCCATTGGTACCAACAAGGAGGGTCCTTGAGAGCATTGTGTTAAGTGAAGTGAGTCAATGAGCAAAAGACCAATACTTTTTGTTCTCACTTATATGTAAAATCTAAAATAGCAGAATTCACAGAAACAGAGTAGATTGGTGGCTGCCAGGGACAAGGTGGGAGGGTGGGGGTGAGGAAATGGGTGCAGGTGGTCAAAGGGTACAAACTTCCAGTCATAAATGAGTAAGTTCTGGTGATCTCGTGTACAGCATGGTGACCAAAGTTAATGATGTGTCTTGTACACTTGAAATCTGCTGAGACAGTGTATCTTAAAATGTCTTACCACATACACAAAAATGTAACCTCCATTTGAAGTGTAATACATTAACCTTTTTGTGATAATCATTTCACATTATATATGTGTATATCAAATCACCTGGTATTTCTCCAAATTACACAATGTTATATGTTAATTATATCTCAATAAACTTGGGAGGGAAACTTACTTCCCAATCTAAACCTTAACTAAATAAAATAGAAATAAATAAATAAATAAGAAAAGAAACACTGAAATTGTTTTTACTAAATAAAGAATAATCATTTTGTAGAGAGAAAAAAAAAGAATAATCAAGACATTTTTGAAGGAAAACATATTATATTATCTCTGAAATCAAAGCCAGAAGATACAGACACACAAATAGACACACACGGCATTGGTAAAGAATAGAAAGTAAAAAACTGAACCTCAGGACATATAGATATCTCTTATACAATAAAGGTGGCATCTTAAGCCACTGGGGTAAAAACAAACTTTTTAATAAATAATGCTGGAAAAACTGTTCAGCAATAAAGTTTGACCCATCCTCATACCATACACAAGAATAAACTGAAATGTAGTAGAGATTTCAAAGTAAGAATAAACTCATAAAAATTGTAAAAGAAAACTGGGTGTATTACTCTTAAAACATAGGGATAGACTTTCTGAGAAAAAAGAATCTAAATCTGACATAAGAGAAAGAGTGATAAATTTGATTATATTGAAATGCTTGGCAAAATTAACCATAAACAAAAATCAAAAGGCAATAGACAAATCAGTAGATCTTATATCAAAGATCTGATACCTTTACTAAAAGAACTCAAAAGTTGAAGGACAAAGTGCCAACAAACCATATATTGAGTTGTAAATTGAATATAGATGTAGTAAATTGAGAGGTGGTTGAAATATAAAACAATTAAATAGAATAAGATTACCCAGAAAAAGAATGTAGACAGAGGAGACCTAGGATGACTGGTAGTTGGGAAACAAAGAGGAAAAAAAAGAGAAAATATATTGAGAAAATTGGGAAAGAGCAGCCAGTTGGCAAGCAAATTATGTACATTGTATGTTCTTTTTCCATCTTATTTCAAAGAGTGGCTCAGAAGTGAGACTTTAAATTATAAGGACACAAGAAGCTGCTACTGTAACAAAACAATCTATTGAGAAAGTTATTGCTCAAGCCAGGTAGATCATTGTTCTGTTGTATCATTTGAACAAACAACCATTATCACTTTTGGATTGAAATAACAACTTCAAATTTTAATTAAAGTAAATTATTTTTTATAATATTTAAATTAAACCGACAATGAGATTTATTAACTCTTCACTCTTTGTTCCACACATGTAATTCTCTATGAGTAATTAAGTGATTTTTGGAAACATGTCAGAATTGTGTGTTTTCTCTGCTATACAGAATCATAAAAGTACAGCTTTTTAAAACGCAAAATGTCTTTCTAGGGCATAGCAAATCTCAAACAGACATGCTTTATTAAATAAAATATTTTAACTGAGAACTAGTCATTTAAAAAACCATTTAAAGCAAGTATTTGGTGAAGACTATAAAAGCCTTGAACAGTGTTTTATGTGTGCTGCCTCAAATTTGGTGGCCTGTGTTCAACTGTAGTGACAATAAATAGAGTCTGCTGTGTTTGACATGCTATTTAGAATAGCTATGGAAAGTAGAGGAACATTTACTGTTTTTAATCACTAACTTAAAATGATTGATCAGCAGTGTTACTGGAGTGCTAGTCATTTAAATATAAAAGCACTTTGAATTTTCTTATTTTAGAAAGAAATAATTGGGTAAACAGCCGAGTTAATCATCATGGAGGCCTCAGTGTCAAGACGGGCTATTTGTAATTTTGAAAAACTACTGTATGAAGTAAAAAGAAATCTCATCAATTTAATGTGATTTGTTTCCTGAAATGTTATTTAAGTGGAAACTAAATTTGAGTCACTCTGACACAGATTGAGTATAGGAAATAAAAGAGAGAAAGCTAACTTACTTCCAATTGTGAAGACATTTGCCATTTGTACTTGTCTTTTTAGAAAGCAATTCATCATTTCAGAAATCTGTTGTCATATACATCTTCCATTAATATTTATAGTAATAAAACTAGGTATATCAAAAGATGTGGATATTTTTATACCCAGTGCTTTCTTGTTGTTATGTTTTCTTATTGTTAAGTAAGATCAGGGAAAATATATTTTTATTTATTAGGTCTAGTAGTTTTTGGTGGCATCTTTAGGGTTTTCTATGTATAATATCATGTCATCTACAAACAATAACAGGTTTACTTCCTCCTTTCCAATTTGGGATGCCTTTTATTTCTTCTTCTTGTCTCATTGCTGTGGCTAGGACCTCCAGAATTAAGTTGAATGAATGGTGACAGTGGATACTCTTGTCTTGTTGCAGATCTTAAGGGGACCACTTTTTATTTTTGCCCCTTGAGAACATGAAAAAAAGACCCTAAAGAGCATCAGCAATCCTGCAAAAGAAAAACAAAGCTGGAGGTATCACAACCCTGATATCACACTACTCTATAAGGCCAATGTAATCAAAGCAGCCTGGTACTGGCACAAGAACAGACATATGGGAACAAAACAGAGAGCCCAGGAATAAAACCATGCCTGTATGAGTGATTGATATTTTACAGAGATGGCAATAGCATACAATGGAGCAAACACAGTCTCTCCAATAAATGGTGCTGGGAAAACTGGCCAGCTACATGCAAAAAAAAATGAAATCAGACTACCAACTTATACTATATACAAAAATAAACTCAAAATGGATAAAAGACTTAAATGTAATTCATGAAACCATAAAAATCCTAGAAGAAAACACAGGTCTTAAAATCTCATATATTCAATATGGGTATATTTTTGCAAATATATCTCCTAAGGCACTGGAAACAAAGCAGAAAACATCAAATTAAAGAGCTTCTGCTCCGCTAAAGAAACCATCAGCAAAATGAATAGGGAACCCACTGTATGGGAGAACATTTTTGCCAGTGATACATCTGACAAGAGTTTAATCTCCTAAATATACAAAGAACTAATAAAACTCAATGCCAGGATATAAACAACTCAATTAAGAAATTGGCACAAGAGATGAATAGACACCTCTCCAAGGAGGGTATACAGAGGGCCTGTAGGCATGTGAAAAAAATGCTCAGTATCACTAATCAATGGAGAAATGCAAATTAAAACCATAATGAGATATCACCTCACACCTGTAGGAATGTCTACCAGCACTATATCAACAAACAATAAGTGTTGGCCAGGATGTGGAGAAAAGAAAACCCTAGTGCACTGTTGGTGGGCTCCAGTCATGTGCAGCCACTGTGGAAAACAGTATAGGGTACCCTTTAAAAATTAAAGAGAACTCCCTTTTGGCCCAATGATTCCACTTCTTGGAACATACCCCAAGCATCTCAAAACACCAATACAAAAAATATATGCATCCCTGTGTTTATAACAGCACTGTTTAAAATAGCTGAGGTTTGGAAACAGACTAAGTGCCCATCAGTACATGAGTGAATAAGAGAGCTGTGGTACATTTATACAATGGAATACTATGCAGCAGTAAGAAAGAAAAAACACTTCTACATTGTGCAACATCATGGATGGACCTGGAGAAAATTATATTAAGAAATTAAGCCAGTCAGTGAATGAAAAATAGCAGGTAATCTTATTTATGTGTGGAGTCGAATGAACACAATAAGCCAATGAAAAAAGAGTAACAGAAGTTTAGATACATAAAACAGCAAGATAGCTGCTGGAAAGGAGTGGGGGATGGGGTGACAGATGGTGAAGTGTTTAACCAAAGAACGGTTATGCGCAACCCATGAACATGGAACATGATATGAGGATTGGCTTGAAGGAGGCAGAAGTGGGGCTGGGTAGAGGTGGGGAAAGGGAGAAGAAGCAGAGAAAACTGTAACAATATAAAAATAAAAATAAAATTTAAAAAATTATTAAAAAATTGTAATCTCAACATTTTAGAACTTCTGTCTTTACTTCCTGTATAGTTTTTTCTTTGTCTTGCTTTGCATCTTGTACCTATTCAAGTTTAGGAAAAAATGAAACTTTTGAATGCATTGATGTTAAGGACTTTATTATATGACCATTGCTAAGGGTAATTGCTTTTTAAAAACGTTAGAATAATAAATTCTTTTCGTCCTCATTTTACCATATTTTACTTAAGGTGCTGTCAAATGCCTTGCAAAAGAACATGTTTTATCATCAGTACAGGCAAAATTATTCATTACATAATGAGGAGAGCTTGTATTTAATAACAGTAGTCTCTGCTGGTAAGTGTCCTCATATCTCACTTGGTATAAATTCAACTTAAGCATTTTCTAACCCTGCACTATAGCTTTCAGAGAATGAAAAGCAGATTTGAAATGATTAGCAGATTCTTGGAGATGTATTTTCCTCATTAACTCCAGCAACAACCCCATTTCAAGGGATTTTTCTTTTGTTTGATCATATTTTACTTTTGACACTACCAAATATCTTCCAAAAGAACATTTGTTTTCTCATTTGTAAAGGTAAACTATTCATTACACATTGAGGAGAGTTTGTGTTTAGGAATTGTAGCCTTGGCTGGTAAACATTCCATACTCTCACTTGGTATGAATATATAACTTAAGAGTGTCCAAACACTGCACTATAGCTTTTGGAGAATGAAAAGCAGCCTGGGAATGACTGGTAGACTCTCCTAGATGTATTTTCCTTATAAACTTAAATCACTTCCTGATTTCAAGTAATTTAATAGAGTGAACTCATGTTTCTTTGTTCCTATGTGTTTCTCTGTGTGAAACAGTACGTTACTGAATAAGGTAGACACAAGGCTTCTTTACAAAAATGTCAATATATGCCATGCCATTTTCAGTTATAGAGTTGTAACAGAGGTTGTTTCTGAAGAGCTCCATAGAGAACTTTTCATAACTTAGTTTTTCCTCCTTGGTAACCAAAGTTTACCTAGGTTTACAACACCGTACTTGAAGCTAAACCTGTCTGACTTCAAAAGAGATGTTAATTTCTAGGTTTCTCACTACTCTACCACGAACAACTTTAATACACAAGTCTAGAAAAACATTAGAGAAAATTTTGAACAATTGTCAATGATCAATGTATTGTTTCTATCATGATATTCTTCCTAATATTTGCTTCAAAGCCAATTGAACCATACACTTATGTATAACTGCATGTCTGATGACATAAATTGAAATAACAGTGCACAAAGCGTAACTCAGTAGACAACTTTCGTTAGTAAATAAATGGATCAAAAAACTGTGGTACATTTATACAATGGAATACTACACAGAAGACAGAAAGAAGGAGCTCTTGCCCTTCACAACAGCATGGATGGAACTAGATAGCATTATGCTAAGTGAAATAAACCAGGCAGTAAAAGACTAATACCATACGATCTCACCTGTAAGTGGAAGCTAATCAAGAAAACTAGCAAGCAAGCAAAATAGAACCAGAGACACTGAAATAAAGAACAAACTGACAGTAACCAGAGGGGAGGACAGAGGGGGCAACAGGGGAAAGAGGGGAAGGGTTGTCAAGGAACATGTGTAAAGGATTCATGGACAAAGACAACAGGGGGGTAGAGTTAAGTGTGGGAGGTGAGGCTTGGAGGGGTGGAGGAGAATATTGGGAAGAAAATGGGGACAACTGTGCTGAACAACAACAAAAAAGTATTCTGGTTACTTCCACACATGAGAATGTCAACAGACAGACAAAGGTGTTGGCAGTGTCATTTTTCGTTGTAAGCTGTAGAAGACAGATAAAATTACCTAGAATAATAAATTCTTGCAGAAATGAATATAATAATTTAAAATCAGACTAGAGAAACACCAGAATATATAATGGTAGACCCAAAACCAAATTATAATTTTAAAGGGATATTGATATAGTGAAACTGTTCATACATAGAACATTTTAATAGGGTATTAGCTTAGAGAAATTGGCGTTTAACTCAAATTAATTAATTAATTATTTAAAATATATTTTATTGATTATGCTTTTACAGTTGTCGCATTTTTTATCTCCTTTATTCCCCTCTGCTCTGCACTGCTCCCCCCACAATCGATCGTTCCTCCACCTTAGTTCATGTCATACATATAAGTTCTTCGGCTTCTCCATTTCCCATGCTATTCTTAACCTCCACCTGTCTATTTCGTACCTACCATTTATGCTTTTTGCCCTATACCTTTTCCCCATTCTCTCTTCTGCCCTCCCTGCTGATAAGCCTCCATGTGATTTCTATTTCTGTGAATCTGTTCCTGTTTTAGTTGTTTGCTTAGTTCATTTTTGCTTTTTATTTTAGGTTCAGTTGTTTATAGATATTATAAAATAGTATTTTTAGGTTCAGTTATTTATAGATATTATAAAATAGTATTTTATAATATCTCTATATAAACAATATATACAATGCATATGATGGTATAATACACGAAATATACAAAATATATTGTATATGATATATACAATTGTACAATATACAATATATACAGTACACAAAGCATACAATTGTGTGACATACAATGTATATAATATTATACATTGTATATACTTTATATAATATAATGTAATGTATATTGCATGTTGTATAATACACACAATATTGTATGTGTTTTACCACATATGATATTTTATGTATCGTATAATACATTGTATATTATATTATACATTATATAAACATGTTACATATAATATTTATAATATTTCTACATAAATGTTATTTATAAATAAATATATTTAAATATTAATTATAATATAAAACCTATAAATATATTTAACATCTAATCTATAAATACAAGCATTTGCATTTATATGAATATTTGTATGTATATGTTTTAATATTTATATGTGTATATTTTGCATATGATATATGTAATATTCCTATTTTACGTATATATAATTTCTTTGCCTGTAAAGTGTTTCCTTAATATCTTTATAACAAGAGGTAAATTTTTATGTACTCCTCGGAGTTGTATACTGTGCATGTCTGTGAGGTACATAAAGTCATGCATGTGCTACCATTGCAAACTTCCTGTGTTTCGAAATGTGCTGAAAATTGCTTTGTTCCCATAAATATTGAAGTTTAGATATTTTGACCAAGTGTATACAGATGAATGTCTGTATTGACGGAAGCATGTGCTATGAGAGATAAATACCTCTGGCACTATCGATTTGAATCTTCTGGTTTTCCAGCTGTATGGTATGTGTTCATGATGAAATATTTGTGCAGGTGAGTTTTAATTCTGATAGGAGGACATACATAGCTGATGGAAGTTAAGACAGCATTCACTGTCCATAGAATTTTACATTTGGCTTTTGTCCTGAGTTTTCCATCAAGGGCTCTCATTAACATCAATTTTCCTGACAGGTTTCATGATGTGGACACATTAATACTGGGAACTGGACTGTGATCACTGGCATTAACTACTGAACTGCTGTCAGGGAGCAATAACTTCAGATCATTTACAGAGGATTTAATGTAGTGAAGAATATTGACCTCATCAAGAATTTAGCTTGTGTAGGAAGTAAAGAATACATTTATTACATCCAAGCCAAAATGATTTGGGAGAGAACATTCTTCATGGTTCTAACTGAATACTGAGGAGCAAAACATAGGAAAACCTTCATGATTTCTAATGATGTGTGTAACCCGAGGCAAATAATTTTCTTGATTCTTCTTTTAACATCATAACAGCAAGGTACATCATGACAATTTAAAATAATGAGTGTTACCCTCAGTAAGACATCTCACTGTGAGCGTGAGGCTTAATGATACATTTTCTCTCAAACACTTATGGTGAAACATCATTGTGTTTCTGAATCAAAAATAAGGATTTCTATTTATTCTATAGACATAAAAATATAGCAGTACATTAAATAGCTTTCAATTTCCCTTTTATTAGTGTTCTTCACTGCTCAACAACTTTTAATAATTTACATGAGTGTGTTCTTAGTCTTCTTGTGATAACAGCTCTGAGATTCAATGCACTGAGCCCTGGATCTACTCCTGCTGGATGAGCTCCGCCCCCTCTGACCACAGTAAGCGGTGGGGAGCTACAAGGTGCATGCCACCATCGTTACTAGAATTTCTATTTCACGAATTTGAAGATAGTTACCTGCTAGACATACTGGCACTGGAGGAAGTGAAGCAATGTGGCTTTGGAACTTTTGACTTATCAGCACTAAGAACAAGTAAGCCAGTAGTATTTTTGAAAAAGTTCCACCATCAGATAACAATTTCATCCATAACTAAAGATTAATATAGTCACTTTATATTTTATATACTTAATATACTTTGTATTTATAAACTTTATAAATTAAAATAGTTCACATTTCAAATGAAAAATATCGATAATAGGGATAATGATAAACTACCTGCATTTTCTATTTTGCAAATATGGGGGAAAATTATATGTAAAACCTATTTTCACTATTCATTTTTTAGGGCAGTTTCTTTAGTATTTTTAGAGTTGCTGAATTAAGAATATGGAAAGTGGATCACACCTACTACTTAGCTTAGAGTCAGAAGAATAAATGTTAAACTATCACCTTATAATAACAAAAGTAATTAAGATATGTTTAGTTTGATGATTCTAGTCATTTTCTGATTGAGCTGACAGTGAAGGATACGACAACCTTTCTCAGTCAGAGAGCCATCAAAAACCCTTTGACCTTTTTTTAACAGAGAGACTCATATGCAGTCAGGCCAGTGTGCAATCTCCTATTTTGTACACAAGAGAGCGAGTTGCTAACACAAGCAGACAACAGACATTGATGCTCCCTTCCGGGAGCTGCTGCTCCCCTGCCTCTGACCACTGTAATCAGGGGAGGGTCAGGCAAATCTAAAACTGTAATCATAGGAGGGTGTCCAGGGAGTAGGAATGAGGGCTAGACTAAGCAGGGAGAGAACCTAAATGGGATTTGTTCTCATCTGCTTCTCATTTGAGATCCTCCAGCTGTAAAAAAGGAAACAGTATTGTCCCTTGACAGATGACAAGCATAGATGCAAGTAAGAAATGGAGAGGGAAACAAAGAGAATTTCCTTCCCCTTTTGATCTAAGATCTTTGTAGTATCCTGAGATTTTGATGAGATGAATTAAAATGTATTTGAGTAATAGAGTTTGAGAGTTGTTTCAGGGATAAAGCAATTAAGAATAAAAATCACCGTGTTAAAAATAACTTGCAGGCCTGGCCAGGTGGCTTAGTTAGTTGGAACATCATCCTATATACCAGATCATCTGGGTTCAATTCCTGGTCAGGACCTGTATGTGGGTAGCAGGTTCTATCCCCTGTCCAGGTGCACATTGGATGTTTCTCTCTCTCTCTTCCTCTCATTCCAAAAACAGTGACTTAGCTCTTCTGGAATTCATTCACTACTTCCTAAAAGGTGAATTGGGATGCTGGCATTGTAAGACTAGTATAGAGATCCAAGAGAAATAGATATAGGTACGAGCCACATTTGATTCTGTTTTTCCTTGCTAATGGTTGTCCATTGCAATTAGAGTAAAATCAACCCTGAAGGTCCTACATGGTCTTGTTCTCTCTCCAGTATCCACTCTCTCCTCTCTCTTCGGCCCCACACTTTCCTACCTGTTTTCTCCACTCTGATCACATTGACATGTTTCCTTCTAATGGGCCATGGTCATTATCTCCACCTGGAATATTCTTCTTCAGATGCAGGAATGGTTGCCTCCCTGTCATTCACTTTCTAACTTTAACACACTTTCTCCAGGAAGGCTTCCTGTATGCCCTATTAAAAAAACCCATATCTGGTCACTTGCTAAATATAAACATGTTTTATTTTCTAAATGGCACTTGTCCCTGACTGAGATTTTTAAATTTGTTTATTGTTTGCTTCCTTGCACTTTCAGCTTCATATGTGAGTTCCCTGAGGAGAAAACTCTGCTTCTTTGTTCACCCATTGTTGTGGCAGAGTGAACTCTCAGTTAATGGTGGGGCAGAAATTTGATCAGGTACATATCTGATACTTGCTAGAACAATTAGGCCTTAATCTATAGAAATCAAATTATTAAATACAGCAGTATAATGGAATGATTTCATAAAGCTATGGTGAATATGAGATTTTCAAGAATTTTTTTCAAATAAGATGTGATATTTAAACATATTTTATATTTTTAAAAAAGATTTTACTTATTTATTTTTATAGATAGGGGAAGGGAGGGAGAAAGAAAGGAAGAGAAACATCAGTGTGTGGTTGCCTCTCACATGCCCCCTACTGGGGACCTGGCCTGCAACCCAGACATGTGTCCTGACTGGTAATTGAACTGGCAGTCTTTTGCTTTGCAGTCCTGTGCTCAATCCACTAAGCCACACCAGCCAGGGCTCAACATATTTTAAACTATTTTACAAATTATCCTCTGCTGTTTTAACTCAGTACAAATCTTTAGCTATTATAAATTTATCCACACTTAATTTAGAATCGTTATTTAAAAAGTTTTGTTTTTACCTCAACTCCAAAAGAAATAGGTAAAGTACTATTTATTGTATTAAAGATGTTTAATAAAATAAATGGATGATCTAATGGTTTTGTTTTTTAAAACAGAAAACAATAGAATGATATTGTGCAGAAATATATTTAACTTGATAAATGCAATCAGCATCATAACCAGATGCAATTTTAACTTTTGCTTGATTTACTTAGTGTCAGTCTGTTTATCCATGTCTGTTCCAGGCACAGTGAAATGGCATGAATGATAAACTAATTGCAGTGTCTTTAAAACCTTGTCCTGTTTCACTTGGTCTAATTGCAATAGATCTCTTCCCACCTCTAGAACTCCAGTCTGCCCTAAACACACACCTCATTTCTTGAATGTCATTGAACCTCATCAATGAACATAATCCAATCTCCTCAGTGACTTCAGTGATGAAGAGCTGATCATATCTGTCCCTTCAGTAATATAAATCAATTGTCCCTGTCATTTCAAGGACAAACTCCTTATTGTGGTGCAAAACTTTTTCAAGACTTGAACCTCTCTCCCTCACACACCCTGCTTCAAGCTACATTATTCTAATGACCATTCTCTGCCTTGTCTCTATAAATCTTCACATATTATATATCCTGCCTGAGACAGCCTATGAATTCTTACCTTTTCCAGATTTGTGTAAGATTTGATTAATTCCTAATCACCACTGAAAACTTGTAACAGGTGTAGAGTGAGGGTCCCTGAAAACAGGAACATATTCCCCACAAACCTTAACTGCAGGAAAGAGAAGAGTGGCTGATATAGCATTTAAGATACTTTGCATAACAATGAAAAGTTAATAGCGGTGCTGTATCCCCAGGCAAAGGTTTCTGTGACTTTAAGAACCTCTAGTGACTCACGACATAGCCAGGGGAGGCAGATACCCCTGTGTTCTGTGAAACTCTTTCCCTGACTAAATATGGCAGCTGAAAGATGGTAAAATATACAGAGAAACTAGAAAAAGTAACACATAATAGGAGGGGCTGGATATAAGATCACATAGGAAGCTCCAGGCAGAGCATTTAAAATAAGGACCATTTGAAAGAGGTGTTTTTCTTCCATGCAGCCTGGGGTGGTAAGGAGGAAGATAGCATGTGGTCTGTAGTGAGGTAGCAGCCATGCAGGCTGGAGGAAAGGGTGGAAGAAGAGAGCTGTTGGTGATGTGTAGGGACCTGCCTAACCAAGCACAGATTTCTGGCAGGTGCTTGGAGCTGAACTGAGACTGTTGAGCTGCAGACTTCTGTTTCTATGAAGGATGTATGGAGAAGTCACTTTCTCGGGATGTGTGCCTCCCTGGGTTCCACCATGATCCAGTGTAACACAGCACATGTTTCCCAGAACCATTGCATGGAGTCTGAGAATAACATACCCCAGATCCTGAAGGAGAGGGCTGCTTCAAGAGGATGGAGACTCTGAAACCCACATGTATACCTTCCAGAGGGATGGAACCTCTTGGCACAGTGGGCTTAAGAACAGATATGGATATGGGGAATTTCGGGGCATGGGTTTGGTTTATGGCCTGGCAAGAAGCAAGGCAAGTGCCGGTCGCGTGGGAGAACAGAGCTCTGAGCAGGAGTGCTCTCAGCACCCCGCTCAAGGTTGGAATCCTATAAATAAAAGCCTGTTTCCTTCGACACTAATTGTTGAATCATGCATCAAGGTGCCATGTGAATGAACCCTGGTTTGCTTGGTTACAACCTCAGCCCTCTTATATTTCCCTTTGAGAAACTTTCTCTGAGCCCTATATCCATTAATCCCCTTGCCATAGCACACACTGCATTTTTTTCAGAATTGCGTTTGTCAGTCTGCTCAGTGGATTTTTGAAATCCTTGAAGAAAAGAAACTTTGCTTTATATTTTATTTCTCTAGCATGGTAATGGAAACATAATAGATGTTTAATAATATATTTGTAAAATAAATTAATATATCAAAAAGAAGATAAAATAATAATTTTAAATTAAATGTAATGGCCTTTAAGCCATTATATCTTGATAATATTTTATCTAGTTCACTGTATCCATCGGTCTAACACAGGTCCATATGCATGGAACTTAATAAACATGTGTTATGTAAATGGACACAGTAATTTAACATTAGGCAGCAGATACGGTTTAGCAACTCAAGTGAGCCTCTGTGGAAAGTCTACCCAATGGGATAGTGAAGTGATTTAAAGCAAAACTTTGGATTTAGGGTTGATGTCTCTAAAGTTCACTCATGTTTTCTAAAAATAACATGGTATTTTTAAAACTAAAGAAGGCAGTCAATGTATAATATTCAACATGTGCTCTGATGTTTAATAAGTGAACAATTAAATGCATGTTCTATACTAGTGTAGTTTTCTACTGCCATGTTTGCTTGTCCTTCATTTTCTTTCTCTTTCCCCTGCACTGCTAGATGAGAGAGAGATAGTTAAAAATAATAAGGAAAAAGATGAAACAATGTGTTTGCATAAGACTAATAACAAAGTGACACACTTTCTTAACTCCTCAGTTATTTATTTTATGTGTCAATTTGACTTGGCTAAAGGATGCCCAGATAGCCGATTAACATAGTACTTGAGTGTGTCTGTGAGGCTGTTTTTGGAAGAGTTAGCATTTGAATTAGTAGTCTTTAAAGATAACAATTCATCAATATGGGTGGTCATCATTCAATCCATTGAGGAAAGAGTGGAGCAAAAAGGCAGAGAAAATACAAATTAGTTCTTTCTACTTGAGCTGGGACATCCATCTTCTGCCGCCCCTGGACAGTGATGATCTTGATTCTCAGATCTTTAAACTCAGACCTGGTCTTGTACCACTGGCTCCCTAGTTTTCAGGCCTGTAGGTTTAGCCTGGAAGTACACCACCACCAGCTTCTCTGGGCCTCCAGGAAATCATAGGACTTCTTAGCCTCCATACTCACGTGAGCCAATCCCTCAATAAATCTCCATAGTACCAGTTCGATTTTTCAAGTGACCCCTGATGAATACAGTTATTAAAGCATAACTGCTGAACCCTGAGTAATGCCTTCACAACACCGGAAATAGTAGAAAACTCTCAAAGCCACGCCACTGAATTATTATATATAAACAAATTATATATCGGAAGTAGTATATTTATAGTACATCTTTATAAATTGAATAGCACTGTCAGCCAAATACATATTTTAATAGAAATTAAATTGGAAATAACAAGTGACAAGTAAATATTGAGATTATAAATTTCTATGCCCATATGAGTATGAATTGCCAGGCCACCCACACATCAGCCATGGAATCCAAGAATTCTTGAGAAGCATGTCTGTTGCCTCCAGCCTCAAATTCATGACATTAATTTTCTAATTAGGCACGCTTGACTCACTGTATTTTGTGTTCCTACAATCTGATTCGGCACTAAACTAGTTCAAATTGTTTTATGTTCTCAGCCTTTTCATTCATTGATATGCATTATACAACACACTGTTTTTCTTTCCAGCACAACGGGATAGGAAATCCTTCATTTGTATTCTGTGCAGTTTGGGTCGCAATCTGGGTTTTCTGTCAACATTCCATGATGCTATGTTCAGGAGACTCATTCTCCAGAATGCCAGAGATATTTATAGACTTGACTGGCAAGATGGGCTGACGCGACTTTGCCAGCAATTACTTGCAGTATTTACGAATGAGTCATCTCATAAGCAGCCCGCCATCGCCGAAGCTGATTGCTCATTGTGTTCACTCAGTGATGATAATAAACAGCCCGAATATAAGGAAAGATTAACACAAACTTTGCTGCGCTCATATAGACTGCACTGTGATATTCGGAGTCACCTGAACCTGAGGCGCTGGTACAGTTTTTGTGCCATGTTTCCTGCCCCAACAAAAGTAGTTCATCATTGTTATAAAAGAATCACATTCTAGATAAGCAGGTCTCATGATGAAAAGTACTTAGGACATTTTTTCATAATTTTCTACCAGAATTTATATAAATTCCCTATGCTGGGAAAGAAAACCAAAACATTAAGAAAGGGGTTCAGAAAAACCCTAAGCTAAAATTTAAGTCTTCTAAATTGGAAATAATAAAGTTCTACAACTTAGAAAGTAAGTGTGTATGTCAATCAGGAGGGAATGGGGTTGGGTGACTTTGAACCCTAATGAATGCTCATCACATGTATTTCTTTTTCCTCTGTACATGGAGGTCGACTATCATGGGATTAAGACACAAAACAGGAAGCTCGAACTTTGCAGCTACCTCTTCTTCTTCTCCCATTGTGTCCTCCTTCTCCCTGAGACGTAACTCCTTAACTCTCTACTTGGGCCTTTATGTGATTGCTCTCTTCAGAAGAATATTTCCTCTTTTTTGATAATTTTCAACATATTTGTGAAGAACAAACTTTCCTTCTTTTTCTTTTGTACTGATACCAAGGATGTCTAAGAAGCAGTAATAGTGAGAAGTTATAACCTCTAGTTCTGAATCAGATATCAGAAACCAGAATGGTATTTTTACAAAAAAAAAGGAAATATGACCTGGCTGGTGTAGCTCAGTGGATTGAGCACAGGCCTGTGAACCAGAAAATCGCAGTTCGATTCCCCTTCAGGGCACATGCCTGGGTTGCAAGCCAGTTCCCTGCAGGCCAGTTCCCAGCAGGGGGCGCACGAAAGGCAACCATACATTGATGTTTCTCCCTCTCTCCTTCCCCCTAAAGATAAATAAATAAATAAAATCTTTAAAAAAAAGGAAATATTAAATGTCAAGATTTATATAAACTATGTTGTAGTAAAATAAATATAACACGGATATAGCATAAAGTGAAATTGGTAAGCAGATGATAGACTTGATAAACGCTCCCTGAAAAGAGGAAAAAAGATTGAAATGGGGGCATTTATGGGAAAAAGGAGGTAATATATGAAAATAAATAGTTTTAAAACAGAATGTTTGATGTCTCCAGAAGAGAGAATCAAACAAATGAAACAATTTAAGACATGATATAACAAAGCTTTTCTTATCTAAAAATGTTTAAAACTAGTACAAAATTTTATTTTAAAAGTTTTGAAAGTTTATTCTACTTTCAAAAACAAAGAAATAATTCAGTAATTCTTCAAGCACAGAAAATTAACATGCAAAGATACCAAACAAATCTTAAAAAAAAATAAAAGTCAAACTGATTGAAGACTGTATTATGACCTTAAAAGCCAAAAGATCATGAATAACTTCTAAATTTAGAAAGATTGAGGTGGTATGGGAGCCATGCTGTCATTCATGGGTGACCAAACAAAAAGGTGTTTTCAGATCTTCAAGTATTCAGAAAACTAATTATTTTTACTTCTAAATAAAATTCTTGAAACAAGCAAGCAAAACAAAAACAACAACACTGAAATAGAGAACAGGCGGACAGGGACCAGAGGGGAGAGGGGAGGGAATTTCAGGGGAAAAGGGGGAGGGATTTACAGGAACAAGTATAAAGGACACATGGACAACAACTAAGGGGGGTGGAAATGGGAGGGAGGTGGGGGGCACGGGGTGGGTGGCTGGGATGGGACTAAAAGACAGAAAACTGTACTTGAAAAATAATTAAATAAAAAAATAGTCATGCTTTTAAAAAATTGTTAAGGGGACAAAGAAGGATATTATATATTGATATATATTAATACTCCAAGAAAATATAATAATTATAACAAAAAATAAGTAAAATACTTAATTCCTTGCATGTTATTAGATTTCAGAAAGAAATGAATTGAAATAGAAAACTCAGCATTGGGAAGTAATAATTAAAAATAGACCAGGCACAAAGAATGAAAACATAAAACATAAGAAATTAGGAGTAGGTCCATAATCTTAGAAAAATGATATTCTGTGAAATGTGGGTGCGTAAATGTTTGAGTGTGAGGAAGCGTCATTGTGTGTGCGTACGGGCATGCTCAGTCCTTGGGGTTCTGCCTGGCAAACTGGACCCCACTTCTGCAGTCTTTTTCTACTATTATCTAGCCTAGGGCAATTCTTCCTTCATTTTGCCTATTAGCTAGCTCCCATCAACTTGCTGTTTTCCATAAATCGGTTGCAAAAACTCATTCCATGAGATTACCTTCTCATCTCTTACCACAAACAGATTTATTTTATTCACTTTTTTAAACAGAGAGACAAAATAGATGGGAAGCAGTTCCATTTGTCAATTTTCCAGGGATTTTATGAACAAAACTAAACTAGGGTGCCATTCCTTATTCCCGAGAACACATTTTTTCTCTGTGTCTGAATTTACAGTTAATTGCAGCTAAAGAAACTGATATGTAATTGAGAGATTAAGATTTTTAATAGAAATCTAAGCATTTGTCATTGAATAATCTATTTCACTTCTTTTTCTTTTTCAGACTTATCAGTTATTTTATAAATAAGAATGGATTTATATCAACACATTTACAGTAAATGCTAGAGTTTACTCTCTGGTCATACATATCACATTGATGGAAATTGTGTTTTAGAAATATTTTAGTAATGCTCAAGAAATATTTATATTCAAATTGTTTCTGTATTTAAAATGAGTTAGGGCTTAATTTTTTACATATTAAAAAATCAATGAAAGGAATGATTTCATCTTTTTCAATATCATCTATATCATACTATTTAGCTGTAATACTCCTACTTCAGTAAGTTTCATAAGCTCTGGAGACTCAGATACAATATTTCATGGGAAAACTATGTACAGTGAATCAGAACTCTTGGGGTTTAGCTACAGTTCTCCAATCTCTTGATGTCTTGGGCCTATCTCAGCCTCCCTATGCCATAGTTTCCTAACTTGGAGAGCATTGTGTTAAGTGAAACAAGCCGGGCAGTGAAAAACCATATGATCTCACCTATAAGTGGAACCTGATCAACAAAACAAACAAGTGAGCAAAATATAAACAGAGACATTGAAATTAAGATCAAACTGACAGTAACCAGAGGAGAGGTGGGAAGAGATAATGGGGGGTGGGGAAGGGAAATGGGTTTTCAGGAACATCTTTAAAGGACACATGGACAAAGCCAAGGAAGGTAGGACCAGGGGAGGGAGGTGGGGATGGCTGGGGTGGGGAGCAGTGGTGGAGGACAATGGAGATACCTGTACTGGAACAACAATAAAAAAGTTGCAAAAAAAGAACATAAAGTAAATAATTTGCTAGGTCTTTTTTCTCATGTATAACTTACCAAATTTTAAGGAAGTAGTTTGACAATTATAGCAATTTTTCAAATACCATTATGAACAAATTTATTATAGTTTAACCATCAATGGTCTAGTTGTATGAGTATCTGTGATCATATAAAAATTCTTCAAGAAAACCATGTAAGAAAACACTCTTTAATTTAAAATTGAAGCCATAAGAAAAAAACAATTAGACATTGACAATTATCTTAGACAATTATCTAAGAAATTGACTGCTTAGAAATATAAACACTGATTCCAGCTTTGCTTCTGGAGTTGATTAGCAAAGGCAAGAAATATTGCAAGGAATAAGCAAATCCTACTATGCTTCAATTTATTAACTATTTCATTATATTTTTAAATGTCATGTATGCATTTCAGGACACCATAGAATTCCAAATAAAATGGTATGTCCATGGAAGTCATAATCTTAAGATATATCTTAGTAGGTTAATATCATGAACCCTTCTGCATCAGGTTGGTTTTTTTTTTAAGGAAATACATGTTCCCTTCCTCTTGTTTCTGGTCTAAATTTCCATCTCTAACAAATACCATGTGTGTACTATCTTCTTGAAGAAACTATTTATGTGAAGTCCTGTGGCTTAGTTCCTGAATTCTGGGTCCAAGAGGATGTAGTCACCAAGAAGCAAGGACTTCCATTTCAAATATACTTCAGAGAGATGTGGTACTATTGCAACTTTAGGTATAGTTCTTCTTTTTCTTTTGGGAAACTATGCCTGGATCTTTTAAAGATAAAAATTTACTGTGAGAAGCCTAGCTTCTAGACTCAAGGTGCTTCTGTAGGATGTGGTCATATAGTTATAAGTTTAGAATAGAAGTAAATCTTTTTAGCGAATGCTTCTTAAGGAAAGAAAATAATTTTACAGCATGAAGTTTCTCTATGCCTAGAAAAGAGAAAAGCAGTTTCTTGTTCTGATGGTGTTGTCAAAGGTCGAGGTCTAGGAAGTGGCTGATGTGACACAAGAAGCAAAAGGCCAGCAACTCAAGGAAAGAGCTGTGATTAATTTTGTGACTGAACAACATGTCAGATATTTGGATAAACATTATTCTGGATGGGTCTGTGAAAGTTATTCTGGGTGACATTGATATTGGAATCTAAACTGACTAAAGAAGGTTGCCTTCTCCAGGGTGAGTGGGCCCATCCAATCCATTGGCAGTCTGCAAGCTGGGACATCAGTCTTTACCTGCCTTCAGACTTAAATTAAAATTTATACTATCAATCAGCTCTCCTGGATCCCAGGCCTAAGAGGATGGGCCTGAGGACTTCTCAACTTCTTTTTAAAATTTTTTTTATTTAATTATTTTTCAAGTACAGTTTTCTGTTTTTTTACTCCCATCCCAGCCCACCCCCCCTCAGTGGTCCCCACCTCCCTCCCATTTCCACCCCCCTTAGTTTTTGTCCATGTGTCCTCTATACTAGTTCTTGTAAATCCTTCCCCTATTCCCCTGAAATTCCCTCCCCTCTCCCCTCTGGTCACTGTCCCCCTGTTCTCTATTTCAGTGTCTTTGTTTTTTATTTTGTAACTTCTATGATTATGTAAGCTAATGCTTATAATAAATCTCTTTATACATACACACACACACACACACATGCATACATCCACATCTCCTATCAGTCCTGTTCCTGTGGAGAATACTAATACAGAACCTCTCATACAAGAGAGCTTCCTTGAGACATCAAGCAGCAAAATTGGGAAGAGACTCATTCTCCTACACTTGTGCAAAACTTACCACCACCTTGGCACTCATGCTAGTGGTGGTCTGGAAGGAATTGAGAGAACCGTTCCTTGGCATTCAAGAAGGCATTCTAACAGAGGACAGTGGAAAGAGCACCAGACACCTGACAGCTTCCATAGGAGGCCTGGTCAGAATATTTAAGTGGATTTGTTACTGAGATACAAATCCAGAGACTCTATAATAACTGGAAGTCATTTACAAGGCTGCCTGAATCTATGTGTAGTTTTAGTAATTTTTTATATTTAGACTATAAATATAAGTGGGACTCAAGTGTACTGCTTTGTACATAAGTTACACAAAATACTCTTGAACTTGGGTGACGAACTGCTTATCCTATTTCACTCAAAGTTTGTGTGGCTTCCTGCCCTTTCTCTGTCAGTGAAGCGCTCATCCAAAATGCTCCCAGTGACTTAACCACACTGTGAAAAATACTGAGCAGTTTCCACTTTTAGATACATAATTTCATTGAGTAGCCAAGGGAAGGTGGCAGTCAACTTCTGGTTAACAAAATAAAAGGAAGAAAAAAAATGTCCTTCTGCTTATTTGGGGATAGAAGCAAATATTTCAGAACATTATTTTTATCTAGATGCTTTTTTCACCCACTCTGAATGTAGCAAGTTAATGCAAAATGTTACCTCATTAGGAATAAAGCAATTAAAAATAACTGCGACTGCATAACTGCACCACTGTTTTCAGATGCCTAATTACAGAATCTCTTCAGGGTGATGAAAATGTCAGCTCGTTAGAACACAGTTTTTTATTATTTGAAGCAGACTACAGCTAATATAAAAGGTGCCATCTTGAAATTAGCCATTGTTCATGACAGGATATATGACTAAATTACTGTTTCCAAATCCTAAAATATACACTGATACTAATTCTGGGTGAGGTTTATTCCTTATGGGAACATTGTGAAAGATAGAAAGACAAAATAAATGTAAGTTATGTCCAAGTGTTTAATAGGATGATTTCAGATTCCTACTTTAAGAAAAATTAACATATGCCTTCATTTTACGGAGATTGTAAGTTCTCTTACCTTATCTATATAATTTGAAGTTTTTTCTGGTGCTGGGAACTAGTCCTTCAATTAGGCAGCTGTTTTCTCTCACTGTAATTTTTAAACAGTATCTTTGACTATTAGTACTCAGTGGAGATGAGCCATATTGGGCACATATACTGAGATAATGAAAGTCACATATTGTTTTCCATCTGGAACACACATGGCACCTACCTCTGAGTGATTCTGAGGGCCCATCAGTCACCCTGGGAGGCCTGGCAGATGCTGCTTGTTTCCTCCTGGCTGGATGCTGAAAGGGGTTCTCCTGGCTGCGTGGTATTCAGTACTGATGCCAGCATACACATTAGTAATAATGGGTGTGCTAGTTCAGTGAAGTGTGTGCGATCCTATCTGTCTGTGTTCAGACAGGTTGACAAAACAGCTTCAAAGTTTCCGTGGAAATCATTTGTTGTCATGCAACCTGGTTTCCAACCTTTATCTTTCCAAAAAGCTGAGCAACCACCTGCCCATCCCTTCCCCAGTCTGGACTTTGGTTTCTCCAATGTAAAATCAGACTTGACTTGTATGGTCCCTAAAGTCCCTTTGAGTGTGGACATTTGATAACAAGATTTTAAGGATTCAGTCTCTCTCAGCTTTCAGGAAGATTGCATTTTTCTTTTATACTCATTAAAGTGATTTATATTGCTACCCTCCTCTTCTATCTGTTACCTTTGAAAAGCTGAGGTCTGTCCTCCCTCCTAATCAGAAGGAGCTCTGCATGCTCTATAGGAGAACAAGAGGATTGGTCCTCATGGTGTGAGTGTGAGAGAGTAGACATCTATTTCCCCTGGCCATCTACAATAGCTGGTAGAATGAGTGAATCATGTCAGGATTCTATCTCAAAGTGACTAATGGTATCTCCTACAAGACCAAATGGCTTTTTTCTTCTGTTGGACTAGAACTAATGCCACATCCAAGAGCTGAGAACAAAATTACTGTGTACCCCACAGTCTGAAGTGAAGACTCCCTGAGCATGTGAGATCAGCCAGTTTTCCTCAGGGTTAATCGAAAGGCTTAACAACTCAACATCTTGCCTCTGCCTCCACCCTCAAGCTAATGTAAGATGCCAAGAATGTCATCAGCCTCCCAGGGAGTACAGAATCCGTGGATAAGTGTCCTAAAGCCAAGTGACCCCCCTCCCCCACAATTCCCTTGTAAAGACTAAGTGTTGTTGCAAAAAGTGACCTTGGCATCTTGTTCTCCAGCTTGATGCTTACCAAACCTCAGAACCTGCTGACCCCAAGCATCTAGGTAAGATGTCTGGAGCCCAAAGTAGGGGTGAACAAAAACCGTCCCTATGATTTCTTAACTACAATCAGTGGGCTTACCAGTGGGAAGGAGCTGTGGGCAGCTACTGAGCTAAGTAAAGGCATGCACAACTTGTTTGGCGTATATCAAGGGCATCTACACGTGAAGACCACTACGTAAGTAGAGTGCTGAAGATTAGTTAAGAACAGATGAAATCAGAGGCCTTCACTGGCCTGACATAAACCCATGACCCTGCTCCCTGAGCCCTGTGCTGGAGGCCCTGCAGAGAAAAAAGAGGAGGAGGAAGTGACTTGAGGCCAGACCAGAGCTTTCTCTGTCACTGAGAGCCACAGCCAGAGAGGCACCACCTACACTCAGTCAGGGGGAACAATCAAACTTTGAACTGAGTTGAGAATAAAGTTTTAAAAATAAAAACAACCAAATCTTTATATGAAAATAACCAAATAACCACTGAAATGAGGTTGTTTCATTAACACAAAGTGACATTTTGTAATGGAGCCAAGATATCTTGATGCTTTCCTAGTGTGAAAGGAGGATTCATCAGAATACATTTGGGAAAAGTTATTAAAAAATCAATTTCATACTCTCAAGAGTTAAGACTCCTCCAAAATTCAAGAAAAGAGACAGCCTTTCCCTTCACTCAGCTTGGGACATATATGGAATGGAACTCACTTCTTTGGCTTTAAGCCACAGAATATATTTTTAATTTCACAATTTCTCACAGCTGCTCAAAATTCTGCATCTGAGTTGAAAAATTCAGAGAGAAAGAAAGGGTATAAATGAGACACAGATCATTTATTGTGGCATGGTAAAATTTCTTAATTTCAATTCTAAGTCTAAGTAAATAATTCCTTTCAGTTTCCTAGATAGGTGGTTTCATTTCCAATTTTCCTGGCAACTAAGCTAATGTGTGTGGCAATTTTGGAACAGCAGATCTCACATGGCAGGGAGCTTACCCATTCACTTACCATCGATTACACCTGTATTTTAAAAGTTAACTCTGTTTCCTTCTCATGCGAATGTTACACAAACTGACATCTGCATACTTTTAACTCATGCTCACTGCCACGCTTAGACTCATTACTCGGTATTTTTAAAGAGTATTCTTTGTACAAATGCAATGTAATTCACTGGTCCCCACAAAAGAATAGGACTAAGGACACAGAACAATGGCAATGTTGACTGCTTCTTTAATCAATGCAGGATCTCATATACGACAATTAGAGTCTAAATATAAGAAAGTAATCAGAAACAAGATACCATCTTAAATATACACAAATCTTAATAAAAACTTACTATTAACTAAAATTAGATATCTGGACCACCTGCAAAACTGAATCCAGGTGGGAAAAAAAATCTTTCAAACTAGATCAGCTGTATTAATAAGTTTGTAATCTGAATGAAGAAGTGACTTAGGTTGAGAAAGTATTTTAAGATGAAAATAGATCTGTGTGTTGTGGCTGTCATCACCTTGACTAGGTGAACTGAATTTATTCATATGTTAAATTTTAAAAATTTAAACCTCAGTTGTACCTCTTCCTAGCTGAGTGAACTTAAGGTTAGTCCCATTTCCTTCTAAATTATTTTCTAATTATTTACTACCAAATATGGCACATAGAATATCAGCAAAATTCATTGTAAATATTAGAATATCGGTAAGATGTGATTTAATAAATAATGTTCACATACACACAACCTGAGCATAGAATTCTTCCACGCTGTGTTTGCGTGTGGTTTGTGGTTTCAATTGGAATATTAGAGGTAGATGGATATGTCCTTCTAAAATTTTAAAGAGGAGGATTGAATTACTTATAGTTTCATAAACTCCTGACTTATTACAGTGCTTTCAGAAGAATTTTGTTGAAAAATCAGAGTGCCAACTATAAAAATGCCATTTGAAACAGAAGTACATTAATGTTTATGCGATAAACATTATAAGCAAATGTAGCAAACTAGTTTTCTCTGTATTTCTGACATTATGCCCTTGACAGTTATACCCCTGGATTATTACTAATACAGTTTAAGGCTCTATTTATGTTAAGTGAACACATTATGAAACAATTGGTTGGTTGAGAAATCACAAAATAGCAATAGCAACCTCTAAATGCACTATGTCTCTATTGTTAAGGTAGAGGTTAGGTAGCTGTAAAAATAGACCTAAAATTTTCAATAGCCTAACCAAAAGGCATTTATTTCTCTCTCATGGAACCAGCAGGAAGTAAGCATGCCTATAATCATGGCTTTTGTATCTAACCCAAGAGGGCAGGTCCAATTCCATCGCATGCTCAGGAGGAGGAGGAAAGAACCAGATGAGAAAACATTCAGTACTTCTGAGGGCAATTTTCCCATTCGGTACATGTCACATCATAGATATTCTGAAGACTAGAACTTAGGCATGTGTAGGCTACAAAGTATATTTTTTTAACTGAGTGCTTAGTAATGCTAGCACTGAAGACACTGATGGTGAAAATGTTGACTTAAAATCTGTGTGCGAATAAATCTTGAGTTATGGTTACAGTTCCAAGAACTGATTGAAAACAAGATAGATTACAAAAATTCTGAGTTTTCAGGAGAACTACACCAGAAATTTGGCATATAAAGTCCAATGGTTTCTACATCTAAAATAACCTCAGGCCCCAAGTCTACAAAAAACAATGTGTGAAACTTGTAACATGGCAAAGAAGGTCATGTTGTATTAATAATACCCAGGACACATGTGATATGTGAAACATAGTAAAGGAAGGAGTATCCAGATGGAAAGTCTGGCATTGCAAAGGACAATGAATAAAAAGGTATCTCCCTGAGAGCGGAACTCAGGTCTCAAAGAGGAGCTTATGTCCACGGCCACAGAATAAGGTCCTCACGGTTCTGCTCTGTATATTCCCAGCCAATGACAATGATTGAAAGCCTTCTCTTTTCTAAGTTAGAAAAGTTCTGTTTTGTTTTTATTTATGGTTTTGTTTTGCTGTTTTATTTTGGTAGTTATCCTTTTTCTTCCCCACCAACCCATATCACTGGATGTGATAAATATTTAATTTATAACTCACTGGACCAGGAGGAGCCAAACTCAGATGGTAGGCAAGGGAGGCTGTGACTGAGCAGATTTCAGGATGACATGGCCTCATGACCAGCTTTCAACCCCTTAACTGTGGAAATCATCTGGAGGCCTGTGCAATGTGTAAACAAACTTTAGCATTTTCCAGGAGTGAACTGCTTTTGACAAATACAAACACCCAGGGGAGCCTACCTTCTCTGATTTATTTTTGTAGTGCTTTTGGTATTCCCTGTGACCTGGGAAGAGTTTTTCATTCATCCAGGAAATTTATTATGAACCATTGCTGCATTTTGATCAGAGTCTACTGAAACCTTGAATGTAGCCTCTTTTTCACCTACACTTTTAGTCCTCTGGCTATGGTCTTCATTGAATGTGTCTGTATCTTTGGCATAGAACAGCGCACCTGACCTTGAATCTTCATAATCATTCTGACTCCTTTTATCATATATAGCATCAGTTTCATTCATTTTTACAATTATTTCAGTTACTTACCTCTCACTTTAAGAAAACCCTGCCATCTGGCCACTTTATAAAGCCAATTTAACAGTTACAGCACTATGTTAAATTTAATAAAATATTCACTTTGTCTTTTCAAATTACTGTCACATACCTAATGTAACCGAGAGGATTGTCAGGAGAGCAAACTCCTTCAATAAGCAGTAAAATCTAACCTTAATTAGAGCTTGGGAGTAATTGCTTGTCTCCATTACCAGGGAAGTGCTGGGAGTTGGTTGTCTTCTTTGCAGGGTGAATAATCTAATGGTATCTTTTGCTGGACTCTTCTAAAGATAATGAGTTCATTATCTTTAAGTTTTTCACATTTAATTCAATCACTGATAAACTTAATGCTCTATTGAATTTTTATTGAAAGCTTTTAAAAAATAAATAGTACTGTGCCATCCACATTTTCTTCAGGTTGAGTTGTATTTTGTTAGGCACACTGCCTTAAATTACCTAATAGCTGAAATTTTCCATCGAACAGTATCTGAAAGAACATATTAAAGTCAGTAAGCATAAAGAACATTAATAAATGAAAACTGGATATAAATCTGGTTGTATGGAAAGCAAACATTACATCCTTTTTTGAATTTTTTGAATTTCAAAAAAAATTTAAATTTGGTTTCTTCATTTGTGTGCTAATACATCCTATTAAACTTAAAATGATTTAGAATGCACTTTGGACAATTTTTGCATATAATATACTTTATCAAAAATATTTTAGGCTTGACTCCTTAAAGCAAGTTTATTATACTGGAGTAAGTTTGCAGTTTATATATTATTAAAATAACTTAATTTTTTCTAAAAATATTTTATGACCAGAATAGAAATGATAACCTAAAATATCCAAAAATAGTACCATTTACATTTTGACACTTGTCCTTTGAGACATTATAGATATGAATATTTTTATATTTTTAAATTTGTTTCTATTGTTGTTCAAGCACAATTGTCTCCATTTCCCCCCCACCACTCCACCCTGCCCCACCCATCCCAGCCTTCCAACCTCGTTCCTACTCCCATTGGCTTTGTCCACATGTCTTTTATACGTGTTCATTGATGACCCTTCTCTTATTTTCCTCTGTTATCCCCCTCTCCTCTGGTCACTGTCAGTTTGTTCTCTATTTCAATGTCGCTGGTTCTATTTTGCTTGTTTGTTTTGTTGATTAGGTTCCACTTATAGGTGAGATCATATGGTATTAGTCTTTTACTGCCTGGCTTATTTCACTCAGCATAATGCTCTCCAATTCCATCCATGCTGTCTCCAGCTCCTTCTTTCTTTCTGCTGCATAGTATTCATTGCTGCTATGAACATTGGGGTGCACAGGTTCTTTTGAATTAGTGTTTCATGATTCTCAAGGTATAATCCCAGCAGTGGATTTATATTAGGCTGCATATGTAGTATACTTTTTCAATTGTCCTAGATGACTAACACTGTTTTTTCTTGTAACATTGAGCTAAAAGTAATACAAAAGATACTTTCTTTATGTAAACCTGATGATTATACAGCATCAACAAGGTTAAGGAACTAGCTCAGTGACCCATAGATGCTGAGTAGTGAAGCTGGGCTTCAATACTGTTCATCAGATGCCACCACATGCATTCATAACCACTGGAGTACTTGTTTCTCCTAGCTCTACATCTATATTTTCTTCTTCTTGTGAAGCATAGTTGACATATAACATTATATTATTCTTAGGTGTACAAAGGCCATTTGAAATTCATGTATCTTATGAATTATAACCTTCGTAAGTCAAAAACCCATCTAACACCATACAAAGTTACTATAATATTAGTAACTGTTGTAGACCATTCTGCCTGGTTCTAGGAATTGTATCTCAACCCCTTGTGGCTAAGGGTGAGGGACGACATTTGGAATGCCAGCCACAGGTGACAGAGCCTGTCTCTGGTAGCAAATGCTGCTTCAGTTTCCTCTCCCTGCCCCCAGAGCTTGGTCAGAAGTCAATGACAGGTAAGACCCCTCGCAGCAGGGGGCAATCTAAGGCAGACTTGATCACTTGGGAGGCCTTCATGGAAGGACTCGGGGGGCTGCAGCAAAGAGGGGACAATGGACTCTTGCCCTCTCAGCTTTGACAAAGACCAAGTCCTCATGTTCTCTAGGAGAGGTGCTTCCTGACTCTAATCCCCTTAAGCCTGAATACCTGTTGGGAAGGGGTGCAGCAACTTGCCTTGCTAGAGCATGTCCTGGGGAAAAATCTGGCATCACAAAGACATTCTGACAAACCTGTGAAATCTGCTCTGCTAAGAGTGCTTTCATTCATATGTTAAGGGTTTGAGCAGGAAACCCTAAAACTCTGTTCCTGACAGACTAACTCATAGTAAGCCCTCAGATTTCTTTGAAATGTTATCTACTGTTTGATCCTTACCGCCCTGTATTCCTGTGTATTACAACCCAACAAAAGCCCTAGAGGAGGGGGCTCGAGGCCTTTTTCTCCTCAGAGAAACTGATACAGGGTGCAGCCAGGAGGGCCCCCCAAAAGATTTGGAATGATGTCCAGAATTCAAAGTGTATAGGAATATTGGAGAGACATATAAGATGTCCTCACCCCCCCCCCCAGGGGGAAGAGACAAACGGAACCAGGGCCATTGAGAACTGTTTTGCATGGCAATAGTTTTGCAGCTAACCTCTGGAATGGTTATTTAACATAGCTATAACCTTTAACTGGTTTCATAGATATGTTAAATAGCTGTGGCCAAGTTTGGAGCCAGGGAGAAGGAAGTGGACTGGGAACCAGGAGGAAACTAGGGGTTGAGCTCCTGAGTGAGAAGGGGCCTGTGTGAGAGCTTGGAAAAGACTGGCTCCAGGACATGAGGGGTTAAACTGCCCAGGTGAAAGGGAAAACCACGCAGCTTTGCCAGAATGGAGATCCCTGCAGCCAGGTGAAGAAGAAAGCCACATGCTTTTGGTGGAGTGCGGACTCCTGCAGCTTTGGTAGAAGAGGCCCATGCGGCTTTGGGGTGCCCCCTTTGGCCTCGTGGCCTGGAAAGTAAGAGAGACTTTGACTGGAACTGGGTACAAAGAACTCTTGCCAGTGGACGTACCACAGTACTTTGGATTAACTAGAGATCCTGCCTGACACAGCTGATGATACCAGCAGCCTGAAACACAGACGTGTGCTCTTTTCCTGATTTACGGTACCCGGAGTTGGGACAGTGGGAGAAGGGAGAGCTGTGTGGGTGTAGGTGTATACCCTAAAGGACTTTGATATTTTAGTGGAGGCATTAGGCCTGAATAGCATTAAATAAACATTTTGTTTCCTTTTCACAAATCTCTGGCATTGAGAGATGTCTTTCCAGTTGGCGGCGGACAGAAGAGCCCAGTAGATAGTATTCTGTCCTTGGAAGGGGCCCCTGTTCTTTAGCAGTTTTTGGCATCCCTAGGTGAGCCAGATATTGCATTGCCCCCTCCCTCGGACCTCTTGTTCGATAACAAAACTGGCCGCTGCTGGCCTTTTTTTCCCCTGAGAAACTGGCCACTGCTCACTTCTCCTCCCCAAGCAGATCACAATGATTACTCTCCATCCGTAGCAAGTTGGGGGGACTTGCAACCAAAGTCACTCCCACAAGTAACTATATTCTTTATGCTGTATATTATATCCCAGGGATTTCTTATTTTATAACTGAAAGTTTGTACTTTTTTTAAAATAATTTTTTATTTTTCAATTATAGTTAACATACAATATTATATTAGTTTCAGGTATACAGCATAGCAATTAGACATTTATATAACTTATGAAGGGATCAGCCCGATAAATCTAGCAGCCATCTGACAACATACACAGATATTACAATATTTTTGACTATATTCCCTATGTTGTACTTTACATCCTGTAACTGATTTTATAACTGGAAATTTGTACATCTTTAATCCCTTCCTTCTTTGCACCTATCCCCTCAAACTTGTTCCCAATTTGACAACTGTCAAATGTGCTTTGTAGCTATGAGTGTATTTCTCTTTTGTCTGTCTATTTTTTCAATTCCACATATAAGTGAAATCATATGGTATTTGTCTTTGTTTGATTTATTTTATTTAGCACAATATCCTCTAGGTCCACCCATGTTGTTGCAAATGTCAACATTTCATTAATTTCATGGCTGCATAATATTCCATGTATATATGTATCACACCTTTCTCCTGTTTGGGTAAATTTATTTTTATTCATTTTTTTTGATGCAGTTGAAAATGGTATTTTTGATGCAGCTATAGATGATATCTATTTTCCTATCATCATTTTTATTTATTTTTATTTATTATTGTTGTCCAGTTACAGTTGTCTTGCCTTTTCCCCATTGCTCTCCCCTGCCCCATCCCTTTCTACTCCCATAGTCAACCCCCCACCATGGTCTGTGCCTATTAGTCCTCTATTTGTGTTCCTTGGCTTGTCCCTTCTCCTTCTTTACCCTGTTATTCCCCTCACCCCTAATTTCTCTTTCTACTAGTTCTTTATTAGTGTACAGAAATGCAACATGTTTTCACATATTACATTTCTGTCCTGTAACTTTATTGAAATTCATTAGTTTTAATTGTTTTGGGGGGAGTCTTTAGGGTTTTCTATATCTAGCAACATGTCATCTGCAAATAGTGACAGTTTTACATGTTCCTTTCCAAATTGAGCATCATTTTGTTAGTTTCCTGTCTGATTTCTGTAACTGGAATTTCTATACTAAGTTGAATAAAAGTGGTGAGAATGGGCATGCTTGTCTTGTTCCTGATCTTAGAGGAAAAGCTTTCAGTTTTTTTATTGTTGAATATGATGTTAGCTTTCAGTTTGTTATGTATATCCTTCATTATGTTGATGTATGTCTCCTCTATAAACACTTTGTTGAGAGTTTTTATCATAAATCAGTGTTGAATTTTGTTAAATGCTTTTCTGCATGTATAGAGATGATCCTATAAGTTTTACTTTTGCTTTGGTTATATGGTGTTTCATGTTGATCAATTTATGAATATTGAACCATCCTTGTATCTCTGGAATAAATCCCACTTGAATATGGTACATAATATTTTTAATATATTGTTGAATTTATTTTGCTAATATTTTGCTGAGGATTTATACATTCATGTTTATCAGAATATTTTTTATCTAGTTTTTTTATATAGCCTTGTCTGGTTTTGGTATCAGCGTAGTAATGGCCACCTAGATAAGTTCAAAAGCATTTATTTCTCTTCAATTTTGGGGGCTAGTTTGGAAAGGATAAATATTGACTCTTCTTTAAATGTTTGGTACAATTAGCCTGTGACATTATCTCTTTCTGGACTTTTGTTTTTTGGTAGGTTTTATATTACCGACTCAATTTTATTACTGAAAGTTGATTGTTTATATTTTCTTTTCTTATTAAGTATATTTTATTGATTATGCTTTTACAGTTGTCCCACGTCTCCCCTTTGCCTCCCTATGCCCACTACACTCATTCCTTCCCTTAGTTCACATCCATGAGATGCACATATTAGTTCTTTGCCTTTTCCATTTCCCATACTACACCCAATACCCCTGTCTATTACCTACCCTCCAACTATGCTTATTATTCCCTACACATTTCCCCCATTCTCTCACCACCCCCTATCTACTGACAACCCTCTATGGGATCTTCATCTCTAAGACTCTGCTCTTGTTCTAGCTGCTTGCCCAGTTTGTTTTTGTCTTGTTTTGTTTATATTCCATTGTTGATAGTTGCAAGTTTGTTGTCACTTTACTAGTCACGGATTTGATCTTTTTCTTATATAAGTCCCTTCAACATTTCATACAATGAGGGTTTGGTGATAATGAACTCCTTTAGCTTTACCTTATCTGGGAAGCACTTTAGCTGTCCTTCCATTCTAAATGATAGATTTGCTGGATAGAGTAATCTTGGATATAGGTTCTTGCCTTTCATGATTTTTAATACTTCTTTCCAGACCCTGCTTGACCGCAAGGTTTCTTTGGAGAAATCAGCTGACAGTCTTATGGGAACTCCTTTGTAGGTAACTCTCTTCTCTTGATGCTTTTAAGATTTTCTCTTTATCTTTAACCTTTGGCTTTTTAATGATATCTTTGTGTGGCTCCTTTTGGGTCCAACTTGTTTGGGACTCGCTGTGCTTCCTGGACTTGTATGTCTCTCTCCTTCACCAAATTGGGGGCATTTTCTTTCATTATTATCACAAATACAATTTCAATTTTTTGTTCTTCCTTTTTTCCTTCTGGTGCCCCTGTAATAGAGATGTAGGAACATTTAAAGTTGCCCCAGAGGTTCCTAAGCCTCTTCTCACTTTTTTTTTTTTAATTCTTGTTTCTTCTTTCTGTTGTAGTTGACAGTTTATTTCTTCCTTTTGTTCCAAATCATTGATTTGAATCCCAGCTTTCTTCCCTTCACTGTTGGTTCCCTATATATTTTCCTCCATTTCACTTTGTATAGACTTCACTTCTTCCTTTATTCTGTAAATGCACTCAGTCATTTCTCTGAGCATCCTGATGACCAGTGCCTTTAACTCTGCATCTGATAGGTTGATTATCGCTGTGTCACTTAGTTCTTTTCCTAGAGTTTTGATCCATTTCTTCATTTGGTCCATATCTCCCTGTCTCTTAATTTTGCAGCCTCCCTGTGTATCTGTATATTAGGTTGAGCTGCTTTGATTCCCATGCCTGGCACCCTTGTTATATTATAAGGAACAGAGCCTTAGATATTTACCAGGACAGGGCACCTATTTCACCGCTGTTCAGCACTATATTTCTTCCTGGCTTAGTCTTGGAAGATCGTATGTTTCTAGGAATTTATTTCTTCTCTGTTCACTCTGTTGACATATAATTGTTCATAATATTCTCTAATTATTTGTTGTTATTCTGTGGTATTGGTTGTAACTTTTCTTTCACCTCTGACTTCATTTATTGGATTGCATGTTTTTCTTTCCTGATGACTCTTACTAACAGATTATCAATTTTGTTTATCTTTTCAAAGAACCATTGTTAGTTTCATTGATCATTCCCTTTGTTTTTAGTCTCTAGTTCACTTATTTTTACTATGACCTTTGTTATTTTCTTTCTTATAATTGAGGGCATTGCACGTTTTATTTTTTCATAATTCCTTTATGTATTAGGAAAGATTATTTTGAGGTTTTTCTTATTTCTTGAGATAGGCCTGCTTTGCTCTAAACTTTCTTCTGAGAAGTGGTTATACTGCATCCCTTAGATTTTGGATCATTGTGTTTCTATTTTCATTTGTCTCAAGGTGTTTTTTGTTTTCCTTTTGATGTCTTCATTGACCCATTGGCTGTTTAATAGCATATTGTTTAACCTACGTATGTTTGTATTTCTTCCAGTTTTCTTTATATAATTGATTTCTAGTTTTATACAACTGTGGTCAGAAATGATGCTTAATATGATTTCAATCTTAAATTTATTGAGGTTTATTTTGTGATCTAATTAATATGTGATCTATCTTGGAGAATCCTGCATGTACACTTTTAAAAACATGTGTACTCTGCTGTTTTGGATGACATGTTCTATATACATCTACTAAGTACATTTGTTTTAATGTTTATTTATTGATTTTGTTCAGAAAATCCATTGATATAAGCAGGGCATCACAGTCCTTTGCTAGTATTGTTAAACTGTCCATTTCTTTTATGTGTGTCAATATTTGCTTTATTTAAGTAAGTATCCAATTTTTTCAAGTCTAGGGAATTGGTGTGTGAGCCCTGTAGTTCTATAGTTTTCATGGACATATTCTACTTTGGTTTTCAAAGCCAGGCATTTTGAGTGGCTCACCTCTCCCATGCAGGTTCCCAGGGCCTGTTGTAGAGCTTGAATCTTGAATTGCTCAGAGGAAATTTCCATACCCATGACATATCTAGTGACAGTGAAATGCCATAACTGAAGTGTGGTTATTTTTCTTAGGAGAATCACATCTTTGCTTCTGCTACCCTTCTTGATACTGTCCCTTTCGGGAGAGGCTCTGTTCATTCAGTTTTCAGGTTCTCTTTGGAGAAAACTAATCCACATGTAGTTGTAGATTTCTTGTGTCTTAAGACAAGATGATCTCAGGATCTTCCTACACCACCATCCTGAATATCTTTCTGACATATGTTCTTTAACTTTAACCCAAAACTTGAATATTTTTATGTTCTATAAAATGTTGACATAATGAATACATCATAGATATTTGCTTATGTTTCTTTTTAATACTTTTTGCTCGTATGTTATTTTGTATAGTTTCTGAAATAATACCAAAAAGCCTAGTTATGATTAATAGTGTATATTAAGATTCTCTACTCAAGATTTAAGAAAGTAATGTCCTAGCAGAGAACCTGGAGCTGGTAATGACACTTATTGTATGATCCCTTAAAATGTAGACACAATGATGACCCTTTTGAAAATATTTTTATGCAATATTTATCTAACATTTGATTTAATATCTTAGCTGAAAAGGGCAGTTACAGAGACTTCCACTTGATATTTTCTACAATAATAGCTCTTATTCTAAACCCACAGGGAGTTCTTGTAAAAAAATACTCACTAAAATTAAGGTCAAAATATTGCATCTTGAAGTATTAACTATTAAAAGGCATAGGAGTACATGAACATGTATGGATTTTCAAAGCATATTTCAAGTGAATTGAAAGCTTGACAATTTAGGCTGTGACTTCAGTCAAGGGAAGCCTATTCAATGAGGTCTAAGCTGTGATGTGAGATCACATTCAATCTTACAAGAAATATCCATGTTGAATAAGTATTCTCCGAGAAAACCCAACCTGAGAGTCGCAACACAGACCTCCTAAGTTCTAGAAAAAGGCCAGGACTTCTTCGAGAGAAAACCACTCACTATCTGAAAACTACTTTCAGGCATGCTACTAAGCACAAATTGAGACTGAAATTCTGACCATTTCACATCAAGTGGCCATGTGATCAGGGCTACTCATCGAAAAACGACTCTTGTAAGATCCATCGAGTAATCATTTTGGGTAGGAGCATATACAATACATTGTATGATGAAAATCTTGCTATTAGAATTAGACTCAAGCACTTACAGAGGACCCAGAATATTACATGCACAATGGGTTCAGAGCTCCGTTATTTCTTCTGCAATGATCTTTCTCTCAAAATTTAAATCTATGGCCTCGTGGTGCAAAACCCAAACTTGATTTACAGAAAGGAGATATGGCCTCTTATAAGAATACACATGGACTACACCACAGGGTAGTACAAATGCCTGGTTGTTCAGGACACAGAAGAGCAAAACTCAAAGATAAAAGAAAAGATATTCTGGAGCAGAGGCATGTGGTGGACTTAGTAGAGAGGATACAAATGCAGAAGGTCATTTGACAATATGGGGGACATATGACATATCCAGTGGATACTGGCCATGCTCCGTGCTCCATTACACCACTAATTATAAAATTGATTCATAAACAAATGGAGTGGCCACATTTGTATAGATGGAGACTATATGTATTGCCAACAGTGCATGCTTCCTTTCATCACTGCTGATGTCACTACTATTATATTGGATGTTTCATCAGGAGAGAGTATGAAGGAGAACAACTAATCATTTACTGGAAAGTTGAACATGTTAGGTCCCTTCCAGTCTGGCATGGTAGAAAATTTCCTTGTTAGAAATAGTGCCTCGCTCCAAACATGACTTTCTTCCTCTACTCCAAGTGTTTTTGCAGTGACCACTATTCAAAAACTTAGAAAATGGCAGATATACTGACATGGAATCCAAACTAATTCAGCCTCAGGCCAAAGGGATAACTTTGTAGTAAAGTGTGTGCAGTAAAGGAAACAGCCCTAAATGATCCATTCTCTCTACCACACATCAAGATACCAATAAATACCTTGGCTAAAACAGACATTCAACTAGGGCATTATCTTAGGGATTGACCCTTTGAATGCTGTCCTCTAGTGTGTTCCACATTCATTAAGGCAACATCCAATATATTGTGCTATAGCCTCTATATTTAGAAGACATGGCATGAAAACCAAAAGATGGCATTAAGATTGGCTTCTTTATCTATCACTCTTAGTGACTGACTTGTAGAAATTATGTTTTGTTTCTCTACATACTGAACTCTGCTGGTTAGGACTCTTGGTTCCCAGCACAGCAAAGTTACTGTCAGTGAACACAAGTTTGAACCTGAGGTTTTGAATATTTCTAATAACTCTTTTAGATCACTTGGGGAAGAGAGAGTTACACGGGTGGGAGTATTGGATTCTCATGATTATGATGTGGTAAAGTTGCTGGTACATAGTAGGGGCAGGGAAGATTATTTCTGAAACTTGGAGAACCCAGTAGAGATTCTTTTGGTTATTCCATAGCTGTGATAATAGTGAATGAGAAATGTAGTAACCGCAACTTGACAGAGACAAGGCAATCAGAGTTCATCTTCCTCAGAGAGAAAGATGTGAGTTGCCTAATCATGCAGCATACATTTTGGTTAGCTTACTCATTGTGTTTTTATCTTTTTTCAAAAGCACTTTCTAGAATTTATTGATGAAAATTGACAAATATTTTTTTGTTTCTGTTGGTGTAAGATATATGACAATATGTTCTTAATTCATGTTATGGTGCTATAAATCTTAATCCTTTCAACAAAAAAAAAGAATTAGAAAAATAAATATTCATATATCACTAAAAAGAAGATGTTTGGGGATAGCTCAGGTATCAGGTGATGCCTAGAAGGATATTTATTCAATGCCATATGGACTTCAACTCAATGGCACTTACACACACACCTTTGTTGGTGGACATTCATTTTTTTGGAAGGTCATGTCTATAAGTAATGTGTTGACTATTATGATACTCTCATTGAGATTTTACTTTTTGCTCTCACATGCTTTGGTGAACTTTGCCCAATGTTAGCTAGCTAGACTCTCCAGAAGTACCACTTCACTTTTAAAAATATTTTATTGTTTATACTATTACAGTTGTCCCTCTTTTCCCCCTTCACCCCCTCGTCCCAACCCACTACCCATTTCCATATTCAGTCCTCTCACTATTACCCATGTCCATAGGTCCTTCATATATGTTCTTTGACTAATCCCTTTACCTTCCTTCAGTGAATCCCCAACTTCCCTCTCCTCTCTTACAACTGTTAGTCTGTTCCATAATTTTATACCTCTGGTTCTCTTTTTCTCATTCGTTCATTTTATTGATTAGATTCCTCTTATAAGTGAGATCATATGGTATTTTTCTTTCACCTACCGGCTTATTTCACTTAGCATATTAGTCTCCGGTTCCATCCATACTGTCACAAAGGTAAAAGTTCCTTCTTTCTTTCTGCTGTGTAGTATTTTATTATGTAAATGTACCACAGTTTTTTATCCACTCATTTACTGATGGGCACCTAGGCTGTTTCCATATTTGGTTGTTGCATATAGTGCTGCTATGAACATTGGGGTGCATAAGTCCTTTTGAATTGGTGTTTTGGGAATCTTAGGGCATAGTCCCAGCAGTGAAATTGCTGGATCAAAAGGCAATTCCATTTTTAGCTTTTTGAGGAAATTCCATACTGCTTTCCACAGTGGCTGCACCAGTCTGCATTCCCACCAACAATGCAGTAGGGTTTCGACATCCTTGTCGGCAGTTGTTTGTTGATTTATTAATGATGGCCATTTGGGCATGTGTGAGGTGATATCTCATTGTGTTTTAATTTGCACTTCTTTGATGCTAGTGATGCTAGATGGTTTTTCATCTGTTTTTAGGATATGGATATCTGTATGTCCCCCTTAGAGAAAGGTCTATTCAGGTTCTTTGCTCATTTTTTTAAAAGGACTATTTTTCTTCCTGGTTTTGAGTTGTATAAGTTTTTTAGATATTTAGCTACCATCTTACACCATACACCAGAATAAACTCAAAATGGACAAAAGACTTAAATATGTTGTGATACCATAAAAATTCTAGAGGAATACACAGGCATTAAAATTTGGATATCTCATGTTGCAATATTTTCACCAATATATCTCCTAAAAGAAGGGAAATAAAAGAAAAATAAACAAATGGGACTACACCAAATTAAAAAAGCTTCTTCATGGCTGAAGAAACCATCATCAAAATGAAAATGGGAACTGATTATATGGGAGAACATATTTGCCACTTCAATTGTCTATTTCACAAATTCAGAAATACTAAGTTGTTGATTCTCTATTTCCCAACAAATTTTAAGTATCATTTGAGTTGTCAATCTCAATATTCCTAAAATTGTTCTTCTTGCTTTATTTTGATTTATTCAATATCTCAAAATCTACATATTTTTAATATATGGCTCTCCTGAGTTGTATTTATGTTCACATCTCCATTTATATAAATATATTCTTGTCTCTAACTTCCAACCATTATCTAACATTATCCAAATAAGATTTATCTTAAATATTTTCCAGAAGATTCTTCCATGGTGAATCTGGTTAAATGTTATTCACCCTGGGTTTTATCTCTGTCACTTAGATTTTTAACTGTTAATATAGCCCTTATCACAGAGTATGTTATTTCTGCTACATTATATTGATTATCTATAAGAGGCTTTTTAATTTTATATTATTTATTTTTGATTTATGTGTAATAGTCACAAGTCCAAGTTAACCACAATGTAACATGTATTGTAGACGTCAATATTTGTTTCTTCTCTCATCCTACATAAATTCTAGATTATAAATTATTTGAAGGCATTTATGAATTTTGTTTCAATATTTTGTTGTTATGAAGAATCTTCAAAGTCTTCTGTACATCTACTGAATCAATGTAGAATAAATGAGTCCTTAATGTTCACAACGAGTTAGCTTTTGACAAATGGGTGTTAAAGTATGTTTCCATTAGTTAACATAATTATACAAGAGGGGGACTTAACAATATTGAATTATTTTCTGGAGGGAAGAGCTGTTGTAGTATAGTCTTCGTTCCTTAGGTCAGTGTTCTAGGAACCAGTCTGTATCAGTGACCCAGCTGGTGTTGTGAGAGGCTGTATTTGGCTTCAGTATATTTTTCTTGAAAACTCTTTCAATGTGTTTGCCCATTTCATGATGGGTGATTTAGGAGCACACCTGCCCTCACTGTGCTGAATGTTTGGCAGTTTTTGACCAAAAATGGTGTAACACCAGTGCCCCACCCTCCCTATTTACTGGATCTTGCCCCAAGACATTTTTTTTTGTTTCCTCAGGTGAAAAAATTTCTTTAAGAAAAACATTTTACCAATGTGGGAGAGGTGAAACAAAAAATGGCAGAAGCACTAAAAAACATCAAAACTGACAAGTTCAAAAACTGTTCTGAGCAGTGGAAAAAATGTCTCAATAGGTGTATTGCACCAAATGAAGAGTACTTGGAAGGAGATTGAAGTTTAAACATGTAAAAAAAACACATATTTAAAAAAATTCCAGTTTTCTGGGTCCCCCCTCATATTAATATTATGTTACTATTATGCCATTATTATCATAGAACATAGTCCTTACCAAAATTTTTCATGGCTTCTTGGGTATTGGTGTAGTAGAATTATAGTGGAGGAACTTATTATTTATGGCAAAATACTAAAAATTAGTAAATGAAAAAAGATTAACTTATTCTACACAATTGCTTAACTGTGAAGAACACAGATTTTGTGCACCATCAGAGACAGAACAGAAAGTCTTCAAGAGTGATATGAAAATGTTGAAACCATTAGTACTCAATTTGGAATACTAATTATGTCACATCTACTTGTTGCAATATAAATATAATTATGCATGGAGGGTTTATGCATAATTTTAATATCCTTTAAATGTCATAAATGAACATAAAATGTTCTTTTGAACAAGATTAAATTAATCAGATTTGAAAGTCAAGCAATGTCATATATGTTAATGTAGGATTAATCATCTTAAGTGGAATGATACTTTTTATCTAAAAATAAAACAGCAAAGTCCAGCTAAAAGACAAATAAATGAGGAATGATATAAATGCTAGGAATTTTGAGAAGAAATGCACAATATTTTGCTAGTTTGTTGAAATATATATCTTGAAAACTTTAAGGCATGTGTAACTGTATGTGTGCCTATAAATTACATTATCAACAAATAATTATTAAAATGTTAACGTATTTTCTAAACCTGAGGTTGTAATTTTTTAAAAACCTTTATTCTTATGAGCATGACAAATTTGAAAAAACATAGCAACATAGAGGTTATTCATGCTCAGTTGCAGACTATGGGTACTAGCCAACAGGAACTGCAATTGGGAAGTAGGCCAGATATACATGTGTTTTGCAATACATTAAATTAAATACATGTTCAATGGGCAAGCCCAGGAAAAAAATAATTAAGGGCAGATGGTAATTACATATGCTTATTCATCACTCAGAAAAAAATTGAAGAATTAGCAAAATTAGTACAATGATTGTGTGCTTTATATGATACAGGCAGAATTTGATGAGGAGATGGCAGAATTTTGAGAGGATGACACAATGTGAGAAGGATGTTACAAAACATCCAAGTGCAAATGCCCAGTAAATAACCTAATATGTATCTGGAGTTCAGCTCAGATATTAGAGATGACCATCAGTATCTAAATGACAATTGAGGAAAGAGAAGAGAATGGAGATGAGAAAATAATCAGAGCAAGAAGGTAAAATTAAGTAGGTATAAAGGGTACCATTCTGTAAAGGAGGAAAGGGAAAGTGAAATCATGCACAAAAGAGATTGGGTAGGGTTAGCCAGAGGAATCAGGAAATAATTAGGAGCATGGGATATCAGGGAGGGCAAAGCTCTATGTTTTTTAAGAAGTGATTCAGAGGGCAAGGCATGAATTACATGATAAACAATGTAATGAACACAGGAGTAAAAAGATCTTGATGATCTTGGTGAGAATGATTTTAGTTAGGTGCCATGAACATGGAAGTGAGAACAAAATAGAGCAACATCTCTAAAGAACAGAAAAGAAAAAAATGACAACATAATATATGTACCTTTTTCAATATCTTTCAAAAGTTAAGATGAAATACGGATGTTTTAAGACATCAAATCTGAAAGAATTTATCAAAAACATACTATATCATACAAATATTTAAGAATAGCATTTAGGCAGAAAGAAATGATGCCAGGAAGAAATATTTATCTCCACAAAGTAATGTAGAGCTCTAAAATGGCAGTTTTTTAAAAGTATATTTTTACTGATTATGGTATTATGGTTGTCCCAATTTTTTTCTCCCCTGTACACCCCTCCTTCCTGCACTGACTCCCTCACCCTCCACCATTCACCCCTGCACAGTTTATGTGCATGGGTTGTACATATAAGTTCTTTGGCTTCCCTATTTCCTTACCATAGTTAACCTCCCCCTGCCTATTTTATACCTACCAATTATACCTCTTATTGCTTGTATCTTTTCCCCCATTCTCCCCTCACCCACTCCCCCCTGATAACCCTCCATGTGATCTCTATTTCTGTGAATCTGTTCCTATTCTAGTTGTTTGCTTAGCTGATTTTTGTTTTTGTTTTTTTAGGTTCAGTTGTTGATAATTGTGAGTTTGTTGTCATTTTTCTTTTGAGAAATCAGCTGATAGTGTTATGGGAACTCCTTTGTAGGTAACTATCTCCTTTCCTCTTGCTGCTTTTAAGATTATCCCCTTATCTTTAATCTTATGTAATGTAATTATGGTGAGTGTTGGCGTACTCCTTCTTGGCTCCGATTCCTTTGGGACTCTCTGGGCTTCCTGATCTTCCTGGAAGTCTATTTCTTTCACCAGATTGGGGAAGCTTTCCTTCATTTGTTCAAATAGGTTTTTGATATCTTGTTCTTCCTTTTTCCCTTCTGGCATCCCCATGATTCAGTTATTGGAATCATGTTTAAAGTTGTCCCAGAGCTTCCTAAGCCTCTCCTAATTTTTTTGCATTCTCGTTTCTTCATAATGTTCTAGTTGGATGCTTATTTCTTCCTTTTGTTCCAAATCATTAATTTAAGTCCCAGTTTCCTTCCCTTCACTGTTGGTTCCTTGTATATTTTTCTTTATTTCACTTTGTGTAGCCTTCATTTCTTCTTAATTTTATGACTAAGCTCAATCAATTCTGTGAAGATATTGATTACCAGTTTTGAACTCTGCATCAGACAGGTTGTCTCCTCATCACTCAATTCTTTTTCTGGAGTTTTGATCTGTTCTTTCATTTGGGCCATATTTCTTTGTATTGGTGCACTGTCTGGATGAATGTTTCTTTAACTCCTTGGTTGTTGGACTTCTATGCAAATGTTCTTCTGGCAGTTCTGGTTGTAAAATTGGTTGTTATCCTTTCTCTGCTTGTGCACAAAAGCAAAGTGTTTCTGCCTATGTCTCCATCTTCTAAAATGGTAGTTTTTTATGTTTCAGCCATTACACTCCTAGGATTTTACTCAAGAGGAAGTATATATATCTATACAAAGGGTTGTACAGGAGTGTTTATAGCATCTTTCTTTGTAATACCCCCAGACTTTAAATATTCCCAATCACCATCAACAGGCAGGTGGATAAACAACCTGTAGTATGGAACACTACTCAGCAATGCAAAAAATGAACTATGATATGTATATCAACATATGTTAATTTTAAAATAATAATTATGAATGAAAAGAACTAAGTGGTAAAGAGTACAGATAATAAAATTTCATTTTTATGAATTCTATAAGAAGCAAACTAATCTATTGTACAGAAAACAAATTAATAGTTGCTCTCAAGCCCTGCATTATTAATTTCAACCTCATATAAAGAATCACTAAAAAAACATTTCACCAATAGAGAAAAAAGAAAGTTCTCTAATTAAAAGATGCCTTACAGTTTTAAGAGTGCAGGTCTTTGAAGTTCAAAACCTGAAAAAAAAGAGTCTGCCATAGAGGAAGTTTCCTTGATAAAATGGGAGATTAAACATACCACCCAAAGAAAAGAATATAATTAAAACAAATATTTGGCTGCAAGTGCATTTTATAAATAATTAAATCCTGTACAGATACAGGCATTGGAGCCTTTAATGAAATATTAATGTAATTTTTACTAATTTCTGGGCTAGAAGCGCTTTTGATTCACTTCATCACTGTCTGTGATGGTTGTCCAAACAAACTTTAAAATGACTTGTTTTTTCATGTGTTTCCCTGGTACACTGAAATTAGTATGTATATCAAATGGGAAAATAATGTATTTTTAATTAACATCTTGTACAAAGTATCAGGAAATAATGTAGTGAAAATGTAACTTCTATAATTTTAAATAGATCATATAAAGTGTGCCTTATAGAAAATATAGATGCAATGGCTGCCCTATTACTTAGAATTTTAACTCAAAAATAATAAATAATCCAACATTAATTTCTTTCCATCCAATTTTAGAACATCTGAGTAATGATCCAGGTCTATTTTTAGATGCTTTCCTCATAGTACAATAAAGTATAAACATTATAGACTATTTTTTCATCTACTAATTCTTTGCCATGAATGCCTCAGGGCAATAATTCTGACTACAAGCCACAAAATTGTTTTCATTAATAAATTTACAGTATGCCAAATCTTTTTATCCAGGTATCCGACGATTTCATGATTTTTTTATGCACAAGAAAATCTCAATGATGAAATGACTTTCTAAAAATATATCAGGGGCCCTGGCTGGTGTAGCTCAGTGGATTGAGCATGAGCCTGAGAACCAAAGGGTGGCCAGTTCCATTTCCAGTCAGGGCACATACCAGGGATTACAGGCCAGGTCCTCAGAGCAGGCATGAGAGAGGCAACCACACATTAATGTTTTCTCCCTGTCTTTCTCCTTCTCCTCTCTCTAAAAATAAATAAATACAATCTTTAAAAAATGTATTGGGATGGCATTAGTTAAAATTATGTAGGTTTCAAGTATATAATTCTAGAATACATCATCTATACATTTCATTGTTTGTTTACCACCCAAAGTAAAATCTCCTTCCATTGCTGTATATTTGACCCACTTACCCATTCCTATCTCCCCACAGTAACCACAATACTGTTTGGGTCTGTAAGAGTTTTTTGTTTGTGTATTTGTCAGTCTCATTTGTTCATTCGTTGAGTTCAGTTTTATTGCCCATATATGAGTAAAATTATATGATTTTTTATTTTTGTCTTACTTATTTTGCTTAGTATGACATTCTTAAGACCCATTCATGTTGTTGCAAATGGCAGTATTTCATCTTTTCTTGTGGCTGAATAATATTCCATTGTATATACATACCACATCTTCTTTATGTAATCATCTATCTATGAAAGGGCAATTCAGTTGTTTCCATATCTTTTTGGTCATGTTCATATCATTAGATTGGAAGAATCACATAGTCAAAATGGCCACACTACCCAAAGCAATATACAGATTTAATGCAATTCCCATCAAAATCTCAATGTATTTTTTTAAAAAGAACAAAAATAGTCATCATAGTTGTATATAACCACAAAAGACTCTGAATAGCCAAATCAACCTGGAGAATAGAAAAAAGCTGGAGTTATCATAGTCCCTGACTTAAAATTATACTATAAAACAACAATAATCAGAACAGCATGGTAATGGCAGAAAAATAGATACACAAACCAATGGAACAAAATTGAGAACCTAGAAAGAAACCCACCTATATATGGCTAAATAATCTTTTGTAAAGGAACCAAAAACAAACTGGAGAAGAAGAAAGCATCCTCAAATAGTGGTGCTGAAAAAATTATAAAGCCACAGGCAAAAGAATGAAACTAGACTGATATTTGTCACCATATACAGAAATTAATTCAAAAGGAATCAAAGATGTAAATATAAGACCTGAAACAATAAGTTACATAGAAGAAAACATAAGTAGTAAACTTACAGACCTTGGTCTTAGAGAGGATTTTATGAATATGACTTTAGAGGCAAGAGAAGCAAAAGTAAATGAAAGGAACTATATCAAGCTAAAAAGCTTCTGTACAGTAAATGAAATCATAAATAAAGCAATAAAGTAACCAGTAAAATGAGAAGATATTTGCAAACAATACCTCTGATAAGAGGTTAATATCCAAAATCTATAAAGATCTCATGCAACTCCATAACAACAATAGCAACAACAAAATAACTCAATTAAAAAATGGGTTAGGACTTGAATAAATTCTCCTTCCAAGAGGTCATACAAATGTCCAATAGACATATGAAAAGATGCTTAACTTCACCAGCTATTTGTGAAATTCAAATAAAAACTACAATGAGATGAAACAACTTTTGACTTCCTCACTCGCCAGTTTCCCTTACTTGTTATTTGACTAAGGAGTATAATAACTGTCTCCAAGTGAAGCCAGATGTGATTGTAATGGATTTACTGCTCTAGGTAGGGCTGAATTCCATTATACACAGAGATTATATAAATTAGCCAATATATTACCAGTCAGTTTTTCATCCTGAGAGAGCAACAGAAAGGCCAGAGTGAGTATTAATATTGTGGTAATTCATGGAAGCATGGGAGGTAAAACCTAAATTTTCTTCAGTAGCATGACTAGTTTCCCTACTAGTGTGTCGGCTCCCCCATCACACACACACATACATATCTATAATAAACATAGGAAGATACAGAAAGAAGACAAATGTACATGATATATATATCTTTATATATATATATAAATATGTCTTTTATATATATATATATCTTTTCCCCCTCCCACTCCCCTGTTGCCAACCCTCCATGTGATCTCCATTTCTGTGATTCTGTTCCTGTTCTAGTTGTTTGCTTTTGTTTTTGCTTTAGGTGTGGTTGTTAATAACTGAGTTTGCTGTTCTTTCACTGTTCATATTTTTTATCTTCTTTTTCTTAGATAAGTAAGTCCCTTTAACATTTCATATAATAAGGGCTTGGTGATGATGAACTTCTTGAATTTGATCTTATCTGAGAAGCACTTTATCTGCCCTTCCATTCTAAATGAAAGCTTTGCTGGGTAGAGCAATCTTGGTTGTAGGTCTTTGGATTTCATGACTTGGAATACTTCTTTCCAGCCCCTTCTTGCCTGTAAGGTCTCTTTTGAGAAGTCAGCTGACAGTCTGATGGGGACTCCTTTGTAGGTGACTGTCCCCTTATTTCTTGCTGCTTCTAGGATTCTCTCCTTCATTTTAATCTTGGCTAAGATAATTATGATGTGCCTTGGTGTGTTCCTTCTTGGGTCCAACTTCTTTGGGACGCTCTGAGCTTCCTGGACTTCCTGGAAGTCTATTTCCTTCATCAGATTGAGGAAGTTTTTCTTTATTATTTGTTCAAATAAATTTTCCACTTGTTTCTTTTTCTCTTCCCCTTCAGGTACCCCTATAATCTGGATGTTGGAACATTTAAAGATGTCCTGGAGGTTCCTTAACTTCTCCTGATTTTTTTTGAATTCTTGTTTCTTCATTCCTTTCTGGTTGAATGTTTCTTCCTTCTGGTCTGCACCATTGATTTGAGTCCCAGTTTCCTTCTCATCACTAATGGGTTCCCCGTACATCTTCCTTTATTTCACTTAGTATATTGTTCATTTTTTTCATCTAGTTTGTGACCAAATTCAACCAATTCTATGAGCATCCTGATCATCAGTGTTTTGAACTGTGCATCTGATAGGTTCATTATCTCTTTGTTGCCAAGTTGTATTTTTTCTGGGGCTTTGATCTGTTCTTTCATTTGGGCCATATTTTTTTCTCAGTGCACCTGCTACATAGTTAGGGTGGAGCCTTAGGTGTTCACCAGGTCAGGGTATCCCTCCTGCTGGGCCTTGTGATGCTGTATGAGGGGGAAGGGTCCCAGAGGGAACAATGGCATTTGCTCTGCTCTCTGCCAGTTTTCAGTCACTTCTGCTACCCACAAGAAAATTGGGCTCTTCTGGTGCTGATTCCCATGTGGATGGGTTTGTGTACATTCTAGGACCCAGTGGGTCTCCTCCAAAAAACTCTCCTGTGAGGCTGGAAATTTCTCCCGCTGCCGCCTTACAGGTGTTTTCAATGACTGGTTTGAGGCTTTATTTCCCTGAGCTGGAGTCCTGGGTTGTGAGTCTGCTTCACTCTCCAGGTGTTTCTCCCAGTTTATCTTCAAGTGAATGTGGGAACACCAGCTCCCCTAGCTACTGCCTTGCTGGCCAGCTGCTGCTTTGCTGCAAGTCCTCTTCACCCACCCGCACGTCCCCGTCCCTCCTACTGGTCTGGATGAATGTTTCTTCTTTAACTCTTAGGTTGTCAGGCTTCCATACTGTTCAATTTTCTGTCAGTTCTGGTTGTTTTTAAATTGTTGTTGTCCTTCTTTTGGCTGTGTGAAGAGACACAGTATGTCTACCTATGCCACTATCTTGGCCAGAAGTCTCAGAAAATCAGTCTTTTTAAAATGCATTTCAAAGCACTACATGATATAGGAGAGCCTTCTTGGAAACTCAAAATGTCACCATGCAGATAAATACCTATCAGCTTTATGGCTTTCCAGAAAAGTCTAGAATGATTACTTTTTAATTCTGAAGGGAGATATAAGTTCATTAACTTTTGAAGAACCTCTTTCTTTTTTTATTTTTATTTCTCATTGTTGCTTAAGTACAGTTGTCTCCATTTTCACCCCACCACTCTCCCCCTCCCCACCAATTCCCACCGTCAAACCTAACCCCTTTGGCTTTGTCCATGTGTCCTCCACACATGTTTCTTGATGGCCCTTCTCCTATTATCCCCCATTATCCTTCTTCTTCCTCCTCTCTGGTTACTGTCAGTCTGTTCTACGTTTAAATGCTCTGGTTGTATTTATTTATTTTTTTAATGTATTTATCTTTAGAGGGGAAGGGAAGGAGAGAGGGAGAGAAATATCAATGTATGGTTGCCTCTCATGCTTCCCCCCCTGGGAACTGGCCTGCAACCCAGGCATATGCCCTGACTGGAAATCGAACCACAATTCTCTGGTTTGCAGGCCTGCACTCAATCCACTGAGCTACGCCAGCCAGGGCTTCTGATTGTATTTCTTGCTTGCTTGTTTCTCTTGTTGACTAGGTTCCACTTACAGGTGAAATTATATGGTATTTGTCTTTTACCACCTGGCTTATTTCACTTAGCATAATGCTCTCCAGTTCCATCCATGCCGTCACAAAGGGTATAAGCTCCTTATTTTTCTCTGCTGTGTAGTATTCCATTGTGTAAATATACCACAGTTTTTGAATCCACTCATTTACTGATGGGCATGTAGGCTATTTCCAGCAGTTGGCTATTGTAAACAATGCTGCTATGAACATTGGGGTGCATAGGTTCTTTTGAATTGGTGTTTCATGATCCTTAGTGTATAATCCCAGTAGTGGCATTGTTGGTTCAAAAGACAGTTCCATTTTTAGTTTTCTGAGGAAATTCCTTACTGTTTTCCACAGTAGCTGCACCAGTCTGCATTACCACCAACAGTGCACTAGGGTTCCCTGTTCTCCACAACCTTGCTAGCACTTGCTGTTTGTTGATTTGTTTATGATGGCAGTGTCGAGTGGTATCTCACTGTGGTTTTATTTTGCATCTCTCTGATAGCTAGTGATGCCGAGGATCTTTTCATACATCTCTTGGCCCTTGGTATGTGCTCCTTGGAGAAGTGTCTGTTTAGGTCCTTTGTCCATTTTTTATTTCACTCCACTCCAGTTTTTTGTCTTCCTGGAATGGAGTCATGTGCGTTCTTTATATATTTTGGAGATCAAACCCTTGTCTGAGGTAACATTTGCAAATATGTTTTTCCATATAGTTGGTTCTCTTTTCATTTTAGTGCTCTTTTCTTTAGCCATGCAGTAGCTTTTTAAAAAAATGGACCTTTATGGTGTCATGACTTATATTTAAGTCTTTTGTTCACCTTGAATTTATTTCTGTGTATGGTGTAAGTTGATCGAGTTTCATTTTTTGGCATGTAGCTCTCCAGATCTCTCAACACCATTTGTTGAAGAGGCTATGTTTACTACATTTTATGCTTCTGCCCCCTTTGTCTAATACCAATTGACCATAGAGACTTGGGTTTATTTCTGGGCTCTCTATTCTGTTTCATCTATCTATGTGCCTGTTCTTATGCCAGTACCAGTCTGTTTTGATTACAGTCACCTTGTAATATAGTTTGATATCAGGTATCCCTCCTACTTTGTTCTTCTTTCTGAAAATTCCTGTGGGTATTTGGGGTTGTTTACAGTTCCACGTAAATTTTTGAAAAATTTTTTTTTACATCTGTGAAATGTGTCATTGAAGAACCTTTTTCAAATAAATTACTCCATAGTGCCAAAACAATAAAAATTAGAATTTCAAAGTTATATTAAAAATCTTCGGAAATTTAGTAGCTTTTTCTGTCTTTCTGTTAATCTTAATACTGAAAATTCTGTGACTCGTTTAGTTTCTAAATTAAAATAATTATTATGGAATTAAAATAATTATTAGTAGGCATGTTTCTAATATTTTTGCTATTAAGGAGTAATCTTAATATAATATCATTTTTTAAATATTAATGATTTTAGATGAAGTTAGTTATCTCTCATATAAATGTTTATGTGAAATTTTTTACATACACTTTACAAGGCTATATGAATTTATCAGAATACAAAGTTATATTCAGATAAATTTGGAATACAATATTTAAAAAAATGGTCAAAATGTCAACATCGCATTAAACTCATCTGCTAAAGTGCCTATTAAATTAGAAGTGTTATATTCTTTTTGTCTCTCTCACTCTCTTTTCTAAACCAATTCCAAAATAAAATATACTAAATTGTTAAATCAATAGTTTGAAAGAGCTCATCTCCATATAAAACAATACAAATGATGACTAGAGTAAATAAATATCATTATGTCCTTACTACAAAAATATCTCTGAGACCAGTAAGGCATACATGAATGACTAATTGCTTTGGGGTATTTAAGCAAAGATGTTTAATACTTCAGGAAGCTCATATTTTTATCACTAACAGATAGATAGTAAAGCAGAAAGTTTGTTTCTGTATTTTTACCATCTTAGAAGTTACTACAAGCAAAAGTCCAATTATTTGAATGCATACATTTTGTCCACATAGTTACATTCCATTGCATTGCAGGAATAAATACTTTCCATGTCTGTTGCAGACAGGCTAGGAAAAATACTTCTCTGAATTCTGAGAAAAATAACACAAGTTTTTCAAGGCCAAATAATAAGGATATGTCTGCTTTATTTAGATATCACCAAAGATATATTGCATGAAGATTGAGATATTTTTATTCTTGTTCATTCTATTACAGTAGCCCTAATTTTTTGCCCTCCTCTGTCCATCCCACCTCCCTGCTCCCACAGTCAATCCCCACACCATTGTCCATGTCCATGGGCCATTCATATATGTTGTTTGACTAATCCTTTCCCCCTTCTTTCTACCATTCCCCCTGCCCTCTTTTTCTCTGGCAACTTTTTAAGGATCTACTTGATTAAGGTCAATGATACAAACAAAAAATTGAAAAGGGCCTATCACATGTAGAGAAACTTACAATGACATGAATTGAACACCAGACAGAATCACATTCCTCTAAACACCATGATAATCATGACCAAAGTAAAAATTTTGTTTGCCATGTTGAAAGAAAGGTTGAACCCAACTATGGTGTTGAGTTTCCTGCTAGCCCTGGGAAGTTTAATAATTCAAGAGTCAGTATTGGTTACATAATGTGAAAGTGAGTGGTGATTCTGTGACTACTGATGTGAAAGCTGTGGACAAATATTTGGAAACACTGGATAAACTGATGGTGGAAGGAAATTACTTACTAGAGAAAATATTTAATATTGATAAAACCTCCCTCTTCTAGAAATGGATTCTCAGAGGTCTTTCATCCATAAAGAGCCCAAGTCCATATAGATTCCAAGGCTTTTAAGGACAGGATGATAGTTTTGCACAGGGGCAGTGTTGCAGGCTAAAAATGGTAGCCTTTGTGATTTGGAATGGTGAGCACCCCAGGGCCTTTAAGCACTGCCAGGAAACTCCAGGAATGGTAAGAAGATATGGGTGACTCCTCTATCTTCCAAGATGTTTTCCTGAATTGCTATGCCAGCAAAATGCAGCACTGTCTGAAGAATAATATACTTTATAAGATTTTACTTATTAGGGTTAATGCCCAGGACATCCTTCATTTTTTGGTGATCTTTATCCCAATGTCAAGGTGGTACTTCTCTCTGCAAATAAAACCTTTTTGATCTAACCAAGAAATAAAAAAGTTTTAGCAGCTTTTAAGACCTACTACCTGTGGGGAGGAACTCTGCCCAGACTTTTGCTGGAGCTGAAGAAGACACTGATGCAAATCTGGAAGGATTACAACATCAATGATTGCATCAAGAACCGTTCTTGGACTTGGGGTGATATCATCAAGGAGTGTGTGAATGACATCTAGAAGAAGACACTCAGGAGGTTTGCCTATGACTTCAATGAATGTGCCAAGAATGAGGAGGCTGCAAAAATCAGCAAGACTACGGTTGAGATGGCAAACAACATTAGCCTGGGTGTAACTGAGGATGACTTCAAGGAGCTCCTAGAAGTGATTCCTGAGGAATTGACTAATGAGAAGTTGTTGGAAGTGAAACAGAAACATATAGCTGAAGAAGAGGCAGGAGAAAAGGAAACTGCAGTTGAAGAAAAAGAAGAACCCTCGGAAAATTCTCTGAAGAGCATTAGCAAAAGATTTTTGCAAATCTAGACAAGCTCTTTAAAAAGTTTAAAAACAATGGTCCTAACACAAAAGGTTATCATTAATAAAGAGAAATATTTATGGTGCATTATCTAAAAATCTACAATTAAAAAAAAGAAGCAAACCAAGCAACCCACCATGGACATATTTCTGAAGAGGGATACCACCTCAACAAGAGCCTTGGACAGGTCCTTCAGAAGGTATTCCAGAATATGGAAGATAAGACCTCCATGCATGTTACTGTTCCTGAAGTCCTTTCAATGGGACAAGATGTGGAGGTGGAAGATAGTGATATCGTAATGGGTGTGGAACAAGGTTCAGAATGGGTGTTGAGCTAGGGGTCTCCTCAAACTGGAGAAGTCTCCCTTCCCCTGGGAATATAAAAAATACAAAAAAAATCCCAAAGCCTCCACGGCCATGGCTGGGGGATGAAGAAGTGGACAGGCAGGTGAAGAGGTACTTTACATATCAATAACAGCTGGCCAGTGTTATAGTTATGTTAAATATGGCAGCTGGGCTGCCAGGGAGATGGGCATGACTTTGATGCATGATGTAGCCAGAAGAGTGTTCTGCACCTACAGGAAAGTCTTGGAGGAGGTTCCCTTGTGTTATGGAGCTTTGCCTGCCCAGAATAACAACGGCAGCTGGAGAAAGGCAGAAGATACTGGAGGACTAGCAGAAGACACTGGAGGACTGATGTATGTAGCCATTTGTGGGAGGAGTCGGAAATGGGATCACAGAGGAAGCTCCATGCCAGGATTTAAACTCAAGTGCAGCAGCCATTCACACTTGGCCATGCAGGGAGTAGCAGTGAGAAGGAGAGAGCCATGACACAGCTTGTAGTGCGAAGAGAGAAGAAAGCAAGCAACTATGTAGTTTATAGTGAGGAAGGAGGCCATGTGGCCTGGTCTAATACAAAAAGAGATGCTGCTACTGTGATCTTGTCTACTCTGGCGGACTCAGAGCAAAAGACTACCTTGCAACATACTGATCTGCTATACCTGGATCTTACCTGGACTTAAAGACCTGTGCCATTCCTGAGTTTTACCCTGATCCAGAGTAATACGGCACATGGTTTTTTGAACTGTTACCTAGAGGCTGATGAGAGACATACCCCAGATCCTGAGGAAGAGAGCTGCTGCGTGACAATGGTGACTTTGGTACTTTCCAGAGGAACAGGAGAACGGTTTGCACAGCCAGTTTATGATAAGTAAATGGGGCACTTCCACTTTCAGGGTTTCTGGTGGGAGCGTGGGAAGTGCTGGATGATCTCATGGGAAAACTGGGCTCAGAGCATGAATGCTCTAGGCTCTCCCAAGCTTGGAATATTATAAATAAAGATCCGCTTCTACCAGCATTAATTATTGGGCCATTCACCAGGCCACCACATGGATGGACCCCAGTGTGCTTGGTAATAATATTCATGATCCTGACCCTGTCTTTGTAGGTCAAGGCTAATGTGTGTGTTTGAGCCTTAGTTTATTTTTAACCAAAATATTTGAAAAGTAAAAAAAAATAGAAAGAGCTTACGAAATAAATATATAAAGAAAGAAAATATTTTTGTACAGCTGTACAAACTGTGTTTTGAGCTAAGTGTTATTATAAAGGAGAGGATAATGGGGGAAATGGGGGAAGAGTTGTCAGAAACATGTATAAAGGACACAGGGACAAAACCAAAGATGGGTAGGATAAAGGGTGGGAGGTGAGGATGGCTGGAGTGGGGACAAGTGATGGAGGGAAAATAAAGACAACTGTACTTAACAATAAAAAGTGTGAAAAGAAACAAAAGTACAATTTTTTTAAATTAAGAAGTTTATAAAGTTAAAAACATTGCAATAAGCCAAAGTTAATTTATTATTGGTGGAAGAAAAATATTTTTAATAAATTTAGTGTAGCCTATGTATATAGTGTCTACAAAGTCTACAGGAATGTACAGTAATGTCCTAGGACTCCATGTTCACTCACTGCTCACTCACTGACTCATCTGGAGCAACTTCCAGTTCTGTAAGCTCCATTTGTGGTAACTGCTCTACGTGAGTAAGTAATTTTTTATCTATTATATCATATTTTTACTGTACCTTTTCTTTGTTTAAACATACAAATACTTACAACTGCCTACAGTATTCAGTATAATAACAAGATGTGCCTATTTGTAGCTTATGAGCAACAGGCTATACCATATAGTCTAGGTATATACCAGGTGTATAGCTCTGTTTATACCAGTTAGCTTGTGGAAATGCACTGTGTGATGTTTGCCCACTGACATAATTGCCTAATGGTGAATTTATCAGAATATATTCCTCATGATTAAGTAGTGCATATCTATAGTTCCATATCTGTGCCAAGACATATAACACAGAGCTTCTTTTCAGCATTTTCTATAATATAAAATGTTAGAAAATGATTTAAATGTACACCAACATAGTAGTAGTTATGATATATCTATACTACAGAATTCTATACAAATATGAAGTAGATTAATATATGTTATATATGTATATACATATGCTGATATCAAACATTTAAAGGTATGCTAATGAAGTAGAATAAACCAGCTATATATACTAAATGAATATCAACAAATACACATATAGGTTTACTAATATTTTCAGATGAAACTTTTGGAACTTTGTATGACAGGTATTTATCAGTGTTTACTTCTTCAGGTAGAGAAGTAAGGGAATGACTCAAGGTTCAAATTTGGGTCTAAAATGGGAGACATTTTTTTAAACACTAACCCTCTGTATACTTAAAAAAATTTTATATGGCATAGTCATCTATTTTTACTAATATTATTTTAAAATTTGGGCATATATACTTTGCCATAAATCATGTAAAAACTCTGAAAGCAGAGAGAGAGAGAGAGAGACTTAGACAAAGTAAGACAAAGAGGCAGGGAAATGAAATCAGGAAAAAAAGGCAATAGATGGAAATAGCTTCTCTCTGACTCTGGACACATACCTGAATGCATTGATTCTGTGTGATACATACAGATACTATTAAAATTCATTAGAAATCGGGAGGAAAAATGAATTCATCATTCTAAATAAAGAAGATGTGATCATCATTTTCATTAGGATACTAAGGTATCTTCATTGTACCTGAGTGAAGAATCTGTTTCTACCACATAGAATTGAATTCTAAAAATAGTAAAGAAAGAAAACTAGTTACAATTTTCAGCATTTTACTAGAAAACAAATTAACCCTACAAAACTCTCTTTCAATTCCACTTCTGTGTCTCCTCCAATGGATTATGTAATTACATAGGAGGATGCACAATAAAGTTTTCAGGTACTTCATATTTAAAAAATCAATTTTTAATATTAAAAGTTTTCAGAAATGAAATATATTTTTATGTGCCAAAATACCAGTGTACTTATAAACAGAAGGAAAATTTTATAGATATATTAAAACAAATTATTCTTTCTGTAATTCATGAATTAAATATTCTCACTTTATAGAATGATTAAACTATGAAGATTATTGCATTCTGGGGATAAGAATTTCCTGATGTAACCTAAAAACTGGCAGAAAATTGTAGTATAAAACCAAATTAGAATTTTGTCTGGTGATTTTCTTGAGATTAAGAAGTACAGTGAAAAACCTAGATATCCATTAATCTCTGATTAAATGTACTTAGCAAGATTTTTTCCTTTAAAGTCATTTGCTTTGAAAAGATGTATCATCTACTGTTCTTGACATAAAATCAATTTACCCTTATTTCTACAAATGCTTTTCAAGGTACAATATGACAGTAAGCCATACAATGAAAAAGGATTTACTGTGAATATCAGCATGAATTCATTTGCTTATTTTTCAAACACTCTTCCATTCTCCATTGCCATAAGAGGCAAGATAGTTTCTTATATTAATGAACATCTCTGTTCTATTCTCTGTTGTAAAAAAATGCACTGTTCCTCTAAGACAAAGTAATAAGTGTATGCAATATAGTTGCAGTGTCTGCAAATTATGTCAATGCGATAACAAATGCATGATGCTGATTAAGACAGTATTTCTTAATTGGAGGAAATTGAATTCCAATTCAAAATTGGAAAAAGCATGCTGGCAAATAACAAACTGCTAACACATATCCTCTCTGAATTTTCACTGTTCTAAGTAATGAGAAAAAGCTTGGTGAACACTTATATTTACCTTTATTTAGAACCAAAATAGATCCCAAATAGTCTCAGCAATCTTGAGACAGAAGAACAAAGTGGGAGGGATCACAATAGCTGATATTGAACTATATTATAAGGCCACTGTAATTGAAACAGTCTGCTACTGGCATAAAAACAGCCACATAGATCAGTGGAACAGAAAAGAGAGCCCAGAAATCAATCCATGTCTCTATGGTCAATTAATATTTGACAAAAGAAGCATGAGCTTACTGGAGATTATTGTGCTGGAGATGTCTTGCAGGGTGGTGCTCCACAGTCAGGTAGCACTTGAAGTTGATAGAGATCAAATTGAGACATTAATTGAAAACAGTCAATGATATATCACTCAGGAGATAGCTGACATACTCAAAACATCCAAATCAATCATTGAAGAGCATTTGCAGCAACTTGGTCATGTTAATTGCTTTGATGTTTGGGTTCCATATAAGTTAAGTAAAAAAAAAAAACTCATGACTATATTTCTGCATGTGATTCTCTGCTTAAATGTAATGAAAATATTCCATTTTTAAAACAATTTGTGATGAAAGATAAAAAGTGGATATATTACAATAATGTGGAAAGGAAGAGATCATGGGGTAAGCAAAGTGAACCTCCGCCAACCACACCAAAACCTGGTCTCCATCCAAGGAAGGTGTTGTATATATGGTGAGATTGGGAGGGAGTCTTCTTTCCTTCCAGAAAACCAAATGATTGATTCAAACAAGTACTGCTCCCAATTAGACTAACTGAAAGTAGCACTCGACAAAAAGCTTCCAGAATTAGTCAGTCAGCAGAAAACACATCATCTTCCATTAGGGTAATGAAAGACAATGTGTTTGTGATGACTAGGCAAAAACTGTTACAGCTTGGCTGAGAAGTTCTGATGTATCCACCACATTCACCAGACACTGAACCTTCAAATTTCCGTTTATTTCAGCCTTTACAAAATTTTCTTAATGGAAAAATTTCAATTCCCTAGAAGACTGAACAGGCCTTTGAAAGAGTTCTTTGCTCAAAAATATACAAAATCAGAGATGGAATTATGAAGCTTCCTGAAAGATGGCAGAAGTAGTGGAACAAAATAGTGAATATGTTGTTCAATAAACTTATTGGTGAAAATGAAAAATGTCTTTTATTTTCACTTAAAAACCGGACAAACCTTTTGGCCAACCCACATTATGCTGAGTGTTCAGCAGTGTTTGACCTAAACCAGCAAGACCACTGTGCCCCTCCCCCCATCACCGGATCTCACCCTGAGAAACATTTTTTTTTATTTCCCCAGATGAAAAAAGTAGTCAGAGAGAAATGTTTTGCCAATGATATGGAAGAAGTGAAATAAATGGCAGAAGCACTGAAAGGCATCAAAATCGATGAGTTTGAAAACTGTTTGAGTGGTGGGAAAAAAGTTTTGATAGGTGTAATGCATCATAGAGTACTTGGAAGGTGAATGAAGTTGAAATGTGTAAGAATAAATATATGATTTTTTACACATAAATTCCATTCTTGGAGTCCTCTCTCATATTATCATGAATAAAGTTTTTAATATAAATTTTAGGGTTAGTGGAAACTGAGTTGAGGGTTTGAAAGGAACCTCAAATAATAAACAGTTGTTTGAGAAAAATAGTTGAGTGACTTATAACTTGATAAAGGAGTCCTTTACCCTGATGAGAGCAATTTGAGTAAACCATTTCTCAGTTTTAAAAGTTTTAGAAACATAAATCTATTTTACTTCCTTGGAAAGAATTCCCTGAATTGTAAAATGGTGGTTATGAAGCTAGTCTTTTAAGCTCTGCGGCTTTTGTCACATGGTTTTAATTTTCACTCTGAGTTAAGGATGGAAAGTAAAAGGCGAGATTCTATATAATGCCCATAGAGCATGGTTAGGAACATATGTCTAGGGTATGAAGATATCATTGCTGTGTTTTAGTGAGAATAATGAACCTGCTTGCATTCTATAAATGTTATTCTAGCTTTTGGGTAGAGAATGGATCAGTGTGAAAAAAAAATGTGACATTTTGCCCTCAGTCTGGTTCTACACTATGTTGACCATATTAAATTTCTCAACCTACAAGAGTTTCATATTTCTAAAAATATGTATTTTTAATGAAGTTTATTGAGGTGACATTGGTTGAGATTGTATAGATTTCAAATGTACATTTCTATGATCTATATATTGCATTGTGTACCCACTACCCAAAGTCAAATCATATTCCATCATCATATATATATTTGTGCCCCTTTACTGTTTACTACACCCCAACCTTTCCCTGTGGTAACCGCCACACTGTTTACTGTCCATCTCTGAGTTTTTGTTTGTTTTTCTTGTTTGTTCATTTGTTACTTTCAGCTTTACATTCCATACATGAGTGAAATCATATGATTCTTGACTTTTTCTGGCTGACTAATTTTATGTAGCATGATATTCTCAAAGTTCTACCCATGTTGTTGCAAATGCCAGTATTTCATCTTTTCTTATGGCTGGGTAGTATTACATTGCATATATGTAATAACAAGTGTTGGAGAGGTTGTAGAGAAAAAGGAGCCCTCACTCACTGCTGTTGGGAATCTAAAATGACACAGCCACTATGGAAAGCAGTATGGAGGTTCCTCAAAAAAATGATGAATAGAGTTACAATATGACTTGGCAATCTCTCTTCTGGGTATCTACCTGAAAATTTTGAAAACATTTATTCACAAGTCATATGCATCTCTATGTTCACTGCAGCGTTACTCATGGTGGCCAAGACATAAAAACTTGTATTTTTAGTAGGCCTATATTTTAAGATAAACTTAGAGTAGCAGAATCTTCCAAAAAGCAATCTTAAATTACAAATAAGTCTAAAATCCTTCATAAATAGCAGGAACCATGAGTTTTTAAAAAATACTTTGTTTATTTTTAGAGAGAAGAAGGGAGGGAGAAAGAGAGAAAGAGGAACATCAATGTGTGGTTGCCTCTCACATGGCCCTCACTGGGGACCTGGCCCACAACCCAGGCATGTGCCCTGACTGGGAATCGAACCAGTGACCCATTGGTTTGCAATCCACACTGAATCCACTGAGCTACACCAACCAGGGCTGGAACCATGAATTTTTAATAAACATTCTGAAAGCCTTACTTCTTGAAAGCAGCATAAAGTAAGAATATTCCTGAATATTGCAATTGAATATGGAATATTTTTCTTTGATATTAAAACCTGTTCCAAATGGTATTCAATCAAAACTAGAGATCTATGTACCATTGGTTCTGCTGGATTTTTCTGCTTGAGAGACTCTGATTTTTTTCTTTTTCAGGATAGCTCCCTGTGTGAAATTAATGATTTTTAATGAGAAATTTTGTTTGATTGTTCAACATAGAGAGAAAAATGGGGCAACATATAGCTATGTCACTGTATTTGCACAGACAAAACACTATGATGGTTCAGACTACTTTGAAAAAGTGGTAATGGAAAGAAATGAATGTGACAGCATGGCAGACACTAAAGTGTGAGTAGTGGTACTTTAATTCTACCATTTATTATCTCCTGTGTCCATTTATATAGATTAATGAGTGCAAGAAATATTAGAAACAAGCCTGAAATCATACAGGAATGATTCTTTGTTTAATCTATTTCATTTTAACAATGAGCAAGTTTATAAAATTTCCACACCTGCAAAAGTTCTCAGTTACATCAGTACAGCCAATACTTGTGTAGTCCTGAAACCAAATTTCAATTCTTCTCCTTGCTCTTGCCCTTCGCTGTAAAAAAGGGTACACTGCCACACAGTGAGTTCCCCATTATTGTGGTTGTCACACTAAAGCAGGATGGCCAGTTGATGAGGCTATTGCTCAATGGAACATTGAAGTTCTTAATCTCAATGGTAAGAAGCTCAAATATTATGATAAGCTAGTGTAAAATAAAAATATTTTTTAAATCACCCATCTTAGGATTAATAACATATTTTAGTCTCTTTTATTTGCTGTTACAGAGTTTAACACAGATGGGTAAAGTGACCTGAAGCCCATGATAACTCTGTGAAATTCAAAATTGGTATTGATTGTGCCTATGTCAGAGGTCAGGAGGGTAACACCAACTCCAAATAGTAGTAAAGACAGAGGGGGCTGAGCAACTGCCAGGGCTGGTTGCCTGTCCAAATGTCCCAGTATGTGACCATGTCACACAAGTGTTACAGGTTGCTATCCCCTTAAGTTAAAGTAATCACTTATATAAACATGGTTTCATATCTACCTTTGCCATGAATACCTTCACTATAGATCTAGTAGAGACATAACAGCTGGATAAATGTCTAAAATCATATTCAACTGATAGCTGGTGTTTAGGAGTTGGAATAATTTGGGATGTTTTAATGACCTTTTCCTTCTTTTTAGGTCAACTATATATTTTTTTAAATATTAAGTAATGTATCTCATAAATCAACTCACATTAAAATTTATTCAACATATTAAATGAAGGAGAATGTGAGATATGTATTGAATAAATGAATGAAGAGCTGTTATGCAGGAGGAACTCCATCCAGCTGCATGCCCCCCTGTTCCTCACAGATGAGAAATAAGTCATCCCAGAAAGGGGGTGGAAATTTCCTCTAGTGGAGAACACCCCCAGCCCTTCTCCCAAATGGCTTTTATTGGGAATGGTATGTGTAGAAGTATACAGCATACATGCATGATTCATCAGTCAATGTTAAAAGGCTATAGTCGTTCAAAAACAGGTATTATCTGCAGATAACAATTGAAGGAACACAGATCTGTCTTGGGTCAGGGTCTGTTAGGCATGCTGACGCCAGAGGGTCTTTAAGATGTGTTTCATGAGATAAGGAGTGTATTCCTTATGCCTTGAACTTAAACATCCAGTTTATATCACCAGGGCTCTACAAAATAAAGCAGGACAAGCTTCAAAGGATACAACATATCTATCAAGCCTGGTTCCCACGGGAACCCTTGGTATTAGAATGAAGTCTTGCTTGCTACCTGCATGTTTACCTGGTTTTCCAAGGAGACCTAGTAGCACCTTTCAGGGCTTGCTCTCATGGGGCTGCAGTCTCTCAAACCACACAGAATGGTCCCCAACACTGTCACTGTATGATTACTCCAATAGATACAAAACTGGAAGTCCAACAGGACATAAACTATAATCACTGGGATTGCCTGTTCCATCTGACAGGATTTAATTGCTTTACTGAGAAAATCTTTATAAAATAGCATGAAGCATTACCAAGTCTGGGACTATAAGTCAGTAGTAAACAATGCCATTTACAAGTCATTCTCCCAGGTAATCCTTGAGTTGCCTAATATAAAATGTTTAAAAAGATACTTTTTCTCTTTAAGTTTCAGAATTTTTTACTTTTTATCACCTTGTGATCATAAGTAATCTCCAAATATTATTATTATTTTTTAAATTCTTATTATTTATTTTATTTGGGGAAGGAAGAGAGAAAGACAGGAAGAGAAATATCAATGTGTGGTTGACTCTTAGACACCCCCCACTGGGGACCTGGCCCACAACCCAAGTCTGTGTTCTGACTGGGAATCGAACTGGTAACCTTTTTAATCCACTGAGGTAATCCTCCGTGGATTGAGGCTGGTGCTCAATCCACTGAGCCAAACCAGCCAGGGCCAAAGATTATTCTTGTTCACAAAAATGTTTGTGGATTTATATTTGACCTGATCATTTACATAGGTGTTACAAGAATACTCATTAACCATACAAGGCTTCTTGAGCTTGCTCTGTAAATCTACAGCCATTTAATATTGAGCAACTGCAAATGCCAGAGAACTTAACTTCCATCTGGAAATTCTGATACTGAATCTCAGATTGAGTTTGGAAAAGCCCCTCATTTTCTCTCCAAAGCCAGAGAGCCAACCTCAACACACTTTCTCTGCCAAATTTCATGTGTAATACTCATGAATTTGGGTAAATTCCTCTTTTCTTGAGGTCCCCCAATATACTAACCATCCCTTACCTGCCAGGAAAGAACTTCTTTTACTGCTTGTGAAAATGGGACCCTGAAAACCAGGTATTAAGCCAGAGCTGAGACAATTTAATGATATTTTCATATACCAAGTGGCAAATATTTCAAAAAATTCTTTGTGAATAGGAGATCAAAGCACCAGATTCACATATAAAGTCAACACTTATCTCTTTGTCATGCCCGATTAAAGGAGAATCATTCTCAAATGTGACACTTCAGATGTGGTGTTGGCTATACAATTTGTCCAATCACATAATGGTAAATAAGATGACACGTTTTACTCAATGGATGAAAATGACTACACTGCTCTCACATGTAAGAAGGCTCACAAACATGTTTGTTTCTGAATTCTGGATAAGGGCAAGAAAAGGTAGAGGGTCAATGACAACCACATATCATTAAAAATTGTTTTATTCCAGTTAAAAAATAGTCTGTTAAATTGAGGATTAGAGATAGTGAATTTATATATCCATAAAAATAGAATATTAAAAATATTCAATCTGGAGAAAATTATGCTAAGTGAAATAAGCCAGCCAGAGAAAGACAAATCCCATATGATCTCAGTTATACGTGGAATCTAGTGAATGGACTGAACTAACAAGCCCAGTAGAGATAGACTCATAGATAGAGAGCAGGCTGACAACTCTGAAGGGGCAGGAAGGGCTGGAGGGGTGGAGGGATTAAACAAAAAGGAAAAAAGCCCTGACTGGTGTGTCTCAGTTGGCTGTGTGCAAGTCCAGGAGGAGAAAGATTGCCACGCCAGTTCATTCCTAGTCAGGGTACATGTCTGGGGTACAGGCTCGGTCCCGGTTGGGATGCACACTTGAGGATATCAATTGATGTATCTCCTGTGCATCAGTGTTTCTCTCCCACTCTTTCTTTCTCTCTTCCCCTGTCTCTAAAAGTAAATAAATAAAATCTGAAAAAGAAAAGAAAGAATTCATGAACACAGACAACAGTGTGGTGATTAGGGGGAAGGAGTGTGGGTGAAGGTGGAAGAAGGTATATGGGGGATAAATGGTGATGGAAAAAAATAAAATGGAAATATCCTACATAAATAAACAGATAAATTGCACTTGTCAGTTATTTAGTCCTGGGTGATTAATTCTGCTGGATTGTGGGTTGGCAGTGTGCTTTCATTGAGAACATTTGTTTCTGGATAATGAAGAACTTTTCACATGACAGCCCAGTCAACTGACCCAGTCTGACTGTAGCCTAAGTCATGCCAGCTTGGAAGCCTGAAAAAAAAAAAAACAGTGCACTTTTTGTAGTGTCCGTTAAAAGTACCAAATACCATTCTTTCCACATGCACTGAGATTATCCTTTCACTGTTTAATACTCAAAGTCTAGATGAACCTTATAGCAGAGCCTTTAGGTACCATCAGAGGGAAGCAAACACCTGTTTGATAATGACACCAAAAGACTGTGGTCAATTTATTATACTTAACAGTAATATAAAAACATAGAAGAATAAAATTTTATTGGGGTACAGCATATAGCTGTGTCCTAAGAATGTGATCCATGTGTACCATGAAATTAAGAAAAGAAATGGAATGTAGTCATTGACAAATCTTAAGATTATTTTTATGGAAATATTTCTATTAATAGTACTCAACTCTACAATCTTAATTTATGATCACTTATGCATTTTCTCTAATTTGACAATTCCAATGCAGGTCTTCAATTGTATTTTATTAATTGAAAAATATGGGGGACAACAAACAAATCTATATCTGGTATCTATTTTTATAAAATGAAAGAACAGGTCTATATGATTTCCTAGGGGCTTTTGGGTAAACATAAAAGATGTTTAGATATAAACATTTTCCTTACAATTTTTCTGTTTTTGGAAGTGGAGGGCCTGATCTTGGGACAATAGAATCAAAGGTTTAACATAAAATGTTTGGCCATTAGATTAAGATAAGAATATGAATGCCTGGCCAGCAAATTAGAAGCTTAGCTCTTCCACATGTGAAGAAACTTTGTTCCATCTTTAAAGATAAAGAGAATGATGGAGCTTTTCTAAAGAAGATAAAGTTATTTTGGTAGGCCATGGAATCTCTAATATTTCAGGGAAGACTGCACAGAAGGTAAAAGATGATCGCTTATCATTTTAACAGTGAGAAAGTTAAATTCCAGTTTGGCATTAACATTTGGCAGTAAATGCTGCATGGCATTTTTAAAATAAACACCTCAAACTGAGCCAACTTTGGCAAAACTATTTACACAGCTCTTGTCTTTACAGACCCAGCATTTGTAGATATGTTGAGCCAAGACTAGTAAAAACACCCTTCTGCGAGCATTGGAAACATTTTTATAATCAATCAACTTTTGTTTTTCACTATCCTCTTAAAATTATAGAATAACCAAACATGTTAGAGTACTTTTTTATACACATTGATTTACAAAAAGAAAAAACACATTTTATTACTTAGTCTATGCATTTATTCTTCTGGAACACCATTTTTCCCTAAGATAATCTCAAATATTCATGTTAATTATAATTTTTAACCAAAAGAAATCATATCAATTTCAGAGAATATGTTTAGAGATGCTTCATTGAGAAATGTCTATCATATTCAAGCACCATAATAGACTATCAAAATTCATGAATATGTGTAACATAATTTTGTACTGCTTCATACATTTTAAAATATATTTTTAAGGTGGAAAATGAGTATCTTCATTAAGATGACCCCAAAAGGATAGTCTCCTGAAACATAAAAATAAGAAGCAAAATTTGTGTTTATAATTATGCTTTGTAATCAATATTTTATAGTATTTATTATTACTGAGAAATTAAACAGATATCCAAATAATTTTTATATATTAACTATTTAATGTTTACTCAAATTTTTACATTATTTTAAATTTTAGAAAAAATTTTAGTTAATAAGCAACAAATATAATTATTACTATAAAATGCTTATCAGAATTGATATTCAAATTTTTGGAACACAAATTTACCTTTTCAAATTCTTAAATATTCTATAGGTAAATAATGTCAACTCATTTGATGAATAAATCCATTTAAAATGTTTTGGAAGTTTGGTATAAAGTGGATAGATTATGATAAAACACAGAAGTCTTATAAATATAAAATGTATTCTTATGCTATACTTGATAATAGAGATGAGAAAAGACATATTGCTGCTTCTTTTTACTTTCTTAGACTAAAATTATAAAATAATTTCAATTTGTCCAAAGATCCATTTAATTAATTGAATTAATATATCCTTTTTTTAATTTTTAAAATTTAAAAAATCTCAGTTTTCAATCGATATTATTTTGCATTAGTTTCAGCACAGTGGTTAGACAATCGCATACTTTACAAAGTGTCCCCCTGATATTTTCAGTACTCACCCAGCAGTGGGTACAGTTATTACAGTATCATTGACTATATTTCCTATGCTTTACCTCACATCTCCATGACTGTTTGACTACTTAACCACCAACATAAAATATTTCTGAGGAAGCAGTTGCAGTAAGAAAATTAATGTTTAGTCAAACATTTTATACTATTAAAAATTCTGTTACTTTAATTTCTGCAAATTTTGAAAATTCTCTTTATATGTCAATCTAGATACAGGTCTTAACTGAAAAGATATGATGGTCTACTACATTAATACTCTTCAGATTAAGCAAAATTCTTCACACTCCCCTAAAGAAAGCTACAGACTCTCCTCAATGACAACTAGAGAACTGGAGAGGGCTTGTGGCTTTGGAGGTGCAGCCTTAGCCACAAATAGAGGTAAACCTAGTCAAGACCTGAAATGTCTGCCCCCCTTTCGAGTAGACAAGCAAATACAGTCTAGATGCTCTGTCATCTTTCACGTTACAGAGATTTATCTCCATTATTTACCTAACAGAGATCACCAAAATGTCAACTATAATACTCAGTGTGCGTGTACCCATGGTTCCCACCAGCAGAAAATAAATTTTCAATCCGTATGAACCAGAAACAAATAAACAAAAACCATAATAGTAATTAAAAAACAAACTTTGAGACTCTTAGAGTTGGCAAACTCAAAGAAAGGTGTGCTCAAGCTTAAACAGCCCCGTTAGTGCCCACACTTTTCTAGCAAGGCAGTTTAACTGGCCCATCAGGTGGGCCCACTTGCGTATTTCAGTGAGTGACCTACAAAAGCACTAAACTAATTTTCAAAAGGTTAAATAACATGACTTTTATGTAAATATAAAATGAACATATTTCCCATAATTTTTAACCTTTTAATTAATCAGGTAACCTTTAAGAATGTATTAAAACTGGTCCAAATGAAATAAACCCAGAATTGAAAGACAAATACCATATGATCTCATCTATAAGTGGAGCCTTAATAAAACAAACAAGCAAGCAAAGTATACATAAAGACATTGACAGAAAGAACAGACTGATAGTAACCAAAGGGGAAGGGGGAGAGAGATATTGAAGAAAGAAGGGGAAGGGTCATCTAGGAACATGTATAAAGGACCCAGGGACAAAGCCAAAGGGGGTTAAGATTGAGGGTGGGAAGTGGGGTTGGGTGAGGCGGGGGGGGATGGGGAAAAATGGAGACAACTGTACTTGAAAAACAATAAAAAAGTGTCTTTAAGTAAAAAAAAAAACAAAAAAACCTGATTCAAAGAGTACCTGACAAGTTTAGATAGATTAGATAGAGAGATAGATAATAGATAAATGATAGAAAGACAGATAAGTAGAACCATAGGTATATGAGAGAAAAAAAAAGAAAAGAAAATACAAGAATAGAAAAAAGAAAAGAAAAAAATTAAAAGGTAGAGATGTAAATCTACAAAAGAAATGTTTGGTTATGACAGCTGAGTTAAACGCAACTATTTTATGTCAAAAAGAACTGTAAACTATAACTTTGGTAATGTGTGTGCTACTAGGTAGATGTTATTTCCATCATTATTGGGCAAATACTCTAGTAGCTGAGTTGAAACTTCACTAAGTGTAACACCTTCAATGAAGGCCTTTACCTTGGGAATATGTGGGAATAAAACAAAATTTTCTCTACTCTCAAGTTACTTCTGGCTGTTCTAATAATCAAATAGACCTGAGACATAGTATTAAGAGACAATAACCAAATTTAATACACACACATATGGGAACCCCACATACATAAGAGAGTCAGAGACTTCACAGGCATGAGCAGTTCAGAGATGGAAGTGGAACAAGAGTATATAAGAGGTGTTGCTCTAGGGATGAGCTAAGGTGCCTTGGGGGCTTCAAAGGGCGACTGTAGATGCTTAGGAAATAGACATTTTCCCTGTCCTACAGGTAGGTCAAACAAGCTTATTTCTGATAATCGCTTATTATGGCCAATACCTGTATTTCAAGTTCTCCTAGATGGTTACGGGAGGGTTTCTATGGAGGCTGGAGCTAAAGTTGCTTTTAGCTCAAAACAACCTGCACATTGACCACCAAGGCACATTTTGGGCGACTCATTCTGGGCCCCCATAATGACATCTTAAAGAGGTGCTACCCACCTCTTTGCCTTATTGCTAAGTTTTGACATTTTTTCTTAAAATATTCAAATAGATTACAGAATTTAATGACCAATATTGTAGCACAATACTTAAGCACTTAATTTTAAAATTAAGTACAAATACTTAGATTTTTTTATTCCTTTATTTGTCTTAGTCATCAATCATATAGCTGCTGAGTGGCCTGCCTGGTTCTCTGTGTATAGTGATTGGTGTGTGGTGTGTGTAGGTTTGTGTGTGACTATGCATTCATACTTTTACAAGGAATAATAATTTTAAGTCTACAAATTAGGCTATGTTGTTATCAGGTCTTTGAAGACCAGATATCAGCAATATGGAGTATGTATTCAATACATTCATCAAGGACATATTGATTTCCTCAGTAAATCAGTAGAAAAACATATCATTTGTTACTATAAGATATTTAAAAACTTGTTCTGTTCTGCCCTGACTGATGTGGCTAGATGGTTGGGTATCATCACATATATCAAAGGTCGCTGGTTCAATTCCCAGTCAGGCACATACCCAGGTTGCAGCTTTGGTTAGTTCCTTGTTGAGGCACATTTGAGAGACGACAGGTCAATGTTTGTTTGTTCGTTTTTTTCTCACATTGATGTTTCTCTCACTTTCTTTCTCCATCTCTTCCCTGCTCCCTAAACACTAATAAATAAAATCTTTAAAAATATAAAAAATAAATATTTTTTTCTGTTCAGGCTCAAACATATTTAAAAGACTCAGGAATGGAATAAGGCAAAGTTCCTTGGATGAAGCACTTATTTTGCTGCTATCAGTTTAATTGTTGATTGCACTGGATAGTTACTTAACGCATTGTTTTCTTTAAAATTCATTTTAAAAGCAAAATAATCAGGTATCTGAATCACATAGAAATTGAGGCCCTGGATAACTTGGTTTTCTGAGCCACAGAGCCTTGGCTGTGTAATTCTGATGGCACTATTGCTCTCTAATGACAGCTGCCCGAGTTGCTGGTATAATTGCAAATGGAAGTGTCCGAGGCCAGCCCGGACAATACAATTCATTCTTATTTCAGTCATATATGTATAATTTTCAGTGGTTTTGCATGAGTGTCAATTATATTGTTATTTAAGGATTCCACACATCAGGAGTTTTTTTTTTAGTTATTTATAAGCAAGTAAAGGAGTTCACTAAAATGAACAGGTACTTTCTCTTGCCAGTCCACCACAGCTCTGTCCCCTTTCCCTCTTGGAACTAGAAATAATGTCTAGACTCTGAAGATGTTTGGTGTTAGAATAACAGATATTTAGACCTGTGGTCTTTGTCCTTTGTGGTGAAAATTGACAGGATAGCTATTGTACTTTCTTAATGTTTCATTTGCCACTTAGGGTAAGTGTGACAGTTATTTTCTGGTCTGAAGAACAATGGAAGAAGAACCCAGCAACTTTTTGCTTTCCACCTCGAAAAGAAACACTAGCCCTGGAGGGTATCAATGAACAGTATTTAGCAGTTGATGTTCTCCTTTGGTCATTCTTTAGCAAAGATGTTATTACCTGATGACAGACACTGGAAAGGAAGAGTCTGTGGTGGAAATTTTCTGTGGGCTCATTGGAGGGGTTCAGTCATCCTTCAAACAGAGCTTAGCCAAGGCCTTTAAAAAATCTGTCCAGTACAATGAGTATGCTTTGGCCACTGAGATTTAATCATGCTTATTTTATTTAATCAATTTTCTTCATTATACTATTTTCTCAAAAGAAAGGTTAACCTTCACCAGATAGATGGAGAGCTTTGGAAGAACATCAGAAAAACCTTAGATAATTTTTAAAGTCTGCACAAGGACAGGAGAGTACTCAAAATACCATGTTACCATGGGATTTAAGAAAAATACCATAAAGAGATAACAGAAGAATAGAATGTATGGTAACAAGGAATCTATGCTTGTGTATATATTTATTATAATAGCATTTTAAAAATAGAGGGTGAGAACATCTTCATGTACAGGTTTACGATTATTATGCATTTAAGTTCAGAAGATTTGTCTGTTAGGCCCCCTGCAATACTTTTTGGTTACATTCGTTTGTTATTGCTTCTACTAAAAAGCTACCTAAAGCCAGTGCATTAAAACACCAATTTATCATTGTAGCAGTGCTGGACCTCAGAAGTGTAAACTGAGCCTGCGTCACCCCTGTGCTGGTTCTAGGGGACAGTCTGCCCCTTGCCTTGCCCAGCATCTGTAGGCCTCCTGCATTCCTTTGGCTCTTGGTCCTTTCTTCATCTGCAAAGCTGTCAGGACAACATTTTCAAATCCCTCTCTGTTCTGCCTCCACTTGTAAAGACCCCTGTGATTACATTGAGCATGTCTAGACAATTCAGGATAAGCTTCCCATGTCAAAAATGCTTATTTACTCACATTTCTAAAGTCTGTTTCGACATAGAAGTTAACAAATACACAAGACATTGTGCCTCTTTGGGGAGGCAGCTGGGATGTATTCTTATCTGGGGGCTTCACTGGCAGAAAAATATTTCCATGTTCATTTGTATTACTGGCAGAATACATTTTCTTGTGACTATATGACTAAGCTTCCCAATTCTTGGCTGTTGGAAGCTACCATCATACCTTAGAGGTTATCCACAGTTACCTGCCATGCAGTCTTTTTCATATGAAGTTCACAGTGTGGCTGTTTACTTATTAAAATCTAGGAGAATCACTACATCCCAAGGTAGAGTCTTACTTAATATAACTGTGGTCATGGCATCCCATCACCTTTGCTGCTTTGCTGTGTAATGTAACCTACTCAAGGCAGAGACATCCCATCATTTTCTCCAAGAGACAGAGAAGCGCTCTCTCTCTCTTGTCTCTCTGTGTCTTGGTTAGAGATGATGTATGGATTCTTAACCATCTTCATCAATCTGAAATAAAAGTACACTTGATTCTCAATAATAGTATTCTTTTGTTATCAATGTAGTCATCTGTTCAAATGATGCTTATTGAGTACTTAATTCTATGCCAACTATCAAGGGTTTAAATACAAACATGAGCACAATAAGAGTCACTGTCTGTAGAGAGCCTGTTTGTCTTGGCCTGGCAAATGTGACTCAGCTCTGTATGGAAAACCTACAGATGCGAAGTGGTGGGCAGGAGCCAGATCTTCAAACTGAGTTTTCCTGTGGGAATTAGGCCTAGAAAATGCATACAGATTGTTATGGCTTGCTCTTGCTAAAACTCCATCGCCCTGGTCTAAAACAACAAATGTGTATTGTCTATCTTCAAGGTAACTTCCAAAGCCTGTATGAGTTCTCCCAAGGACAGAGCTGATGAGCTCATTGCCTTCTCCTCTGCATGTTATTTTTATTTCCTTGGTTGTACCTAGAATGTAGACAATGATATTCTATGTGATAGATAATAAATCTTTGTATGATGTAAGACCCCAGGAAAACAATAAAAGCCTATCTAGGCAAGGGTCGTGACGCTCCCCTCTTGAGGGAGTGGCCGAGGCACCATAAGCACTCTGCCCTTGAAAGACTAGTCGTGCCTGTTCCCTTTTTCCACACAGGGTTGTTGTCGCCTGTGAGTGATTCTCGTCATAAACCACAACAGGCAGACTCTGCTGGACAGGGTCTGCAACATCTGGCACCCGGAACAGGGATGTGACAACTGTCATCAAAAGCTGAGTCTGCTAAAATAGGTAAGGGAATAGCTATAATACAATACCATAAATATTTTAATAAGTGTGTATTTGTGCTTTTGCACTAGAGGAAGATACTACACACCCTTGGTATCAAGAAAGGCCTCACTGGAAATGTTTGCTGTGGGCTGTGCTGGGTTCTTAAGGATAAATCAACACTGTGTGGAGGTTAGGGAAAAGATTGTATTGCCTCAATGGAACTTTATGCTGGACAGAGAGAGCAGGATGCCTGAAGCAGGGCAGCAAGTCCTAGGTTGTGATCCCCAAGAAAGAAAGACTTATATAAGGAATTTTTGGAGGTACATTACTTAGGAGGTAATTTCAATATGCTTAAGTAACTGCTCTGGGAAATAGGAGCTTCATTCTGCCTCTCTCAGCCCCTCTGACTGAGAGTCGCCCCAATGCTGTTCAGTTCTCTCAAGTTCTTGCTGTGCTTCCTTGTGGCCTAAGGTGGCCCCCATGGCACTAGAAAAAGTATAGGAGTGAAACAGAGAAATGTAGTTCATGATTGACCTGTAACAAGCCAGATGGATTCTCACAAAACTGTCCATGGCACCTGCAGGTAAAATTGGAGGTGGGAAAAGGAGCATGAAGCAGGGAACCAATGATGTCTACTACTGAGATTAAAACAATGTGGTACATTCAGAAATCTAGGAATCTAAAATAACTTAGTATAGCTGAGTCACAGGGTATGAGATAGATATAGTATAGAAAAGGAATTTTGAATGGCAGTGCAGTAAGATATAAAGGAACAGAGAATTTGGCTCAAAAATAAAACAGTGGAACTAGGAACTGAAAAAGTTATATTAACCCCTTATCAGATGTATCGGCAAAAATGTTCTCCTATTCTGTGGGTTGCCTTTTTATTTTGTTCATGTTTTTTGCAATGCAAAAATTTTTTAGTTTGATGTAGTTCCATTTGTTTATTTTTCCTTGCCTGGGGAGATATAGCTGATAAACTATTGCTGGGAGTAATGTCTGAGATTTTGCTGCCTGGTTTGTTTTTATTTTTAGGGTTTGGGGTATAACATTTAAGCCTTTAATACATTTTGAATTTCTTCTAGTGTGTGGTGTAAGGAAGTAATCTACTTTGATTTTTTGGCAAGTTCAATTTTCCATGGTGGCTGTACCAGTCTGCATTCCCACCAACAGTGCACTAGGGTTCCCTGTTCTCCATAACCTAGCCAGCACTTGTTGTTTGTTGATTTGTTTATAATGGCCTTTCTCACCAGTATGAAGTGGTATCTCATTGTGGTTTTAATTTGCATGCTTCTGATGGCTAGTGATGCTGAGCATCCTTTCATTGTCTGTGGGCCCTTTGTATGTCCTCCTTGGAGAAGTGTCTGTTCAGGTCCTTTGTCCATTTTTCAAATGGATTATTTGTCTTCCTGGAGGGGAATCACATGAGCTCTTTATGTATTTTGGAGATCAGACTTTTGTTCAATATGTCATTGGCAAATATGTTTTCCCATGTGGTTGTTTCCCTTTTCATTTTGCTGATATTTTCTTTAGCTGTGCAGATGCTTTTTAATTTGATGAAGTCCCATTTGTTTATTCTTTTCTTTATGTCCCTTGCTCTAGAGGACATATCAGTGAAAATATTACTGTGTGGAATATCTGAGATTTTCCTGCTTGTGTTCTCCTCTAGGACTTTTATGGTGTCATGGCTTGCATTTAAGTCTTTATCCATCTTAAATTTATTTTTGTGTATGGTGTAAGTTGGTAGTCGAGTTTCATTTTTCTGCATGAAGCTGTTCAGATTTCCCAACACCATCTGTTGAAAAAGCTATTTTTACTCCATTTTATGCTCCTGACCCCTTTGTCAAATATTAATTGGCCGTCATGACTTGCATTTATTTTGGGGCTCCCTATTCTGTTCCACTGATCTATGTGTCTGTTCTTATGCCAGTACCATACTATTTTGATTACAGTGGCCTTGTAATACAGTTTGACATCAGGTATTGTGATCCCTCCTACTTTATTTTTCCTCAAAGTTGCTGCAGGTATTAGGAGTCATTTTGTTCTGTATCTGTGAAGTGTGTCTTTTGTATTTTAATATGGATTGCATTGAAACTATAAATTACTTTGGGTAGTCTGGACACTTTGATAATGTTAATTCTTGAGTTCATGAACATAGTATATGCTTCCTTGTATTTGTGTTTTCCTTGCTTTCTTTCTTTGGTGCTTTGTATTTTTCTGAGTTCAGGTCTTTTACTTCCTTGGTTAAATTTACAGTGATCCTTCACCTATTGCAGGAGTTACATTCCAGAGACCCCCGTGATAGGTGAAAATATATGCATAATGTATAGTATATTATAATGTAGAATATATATATTCTTCATTTTCTATTGGTTCTTATTCATAGTTTCTATATCCTTTCCCATGATGTAGTTCCCACTAAGTTCTTTTCTCCCACTGAGTTCCTTTAGCACCTTTATAACCATTACTTTGAACTCCGATAAATTGTTTGCCTTAATTTTATTTAGCACTATTTCTGAAGATTCCTCCTTTTTTTTTTTATAATTCTTCCTTTTTTGTTTCTCTGTCTCCCCACTTTAGGTGACTCTTTTTGTTTATTCCTGCTTATTACACTAATCTGCTTTGACTCTCTGCCTTCAGGGGATGAAATTCTGTGCTAGGAGTACTATGGGACTCAATGGTTCAGTTTCTTTGAACTCCTGAGCTTAATGCTCTAGGGATGCCCTTTTTGCAGTTTATATGGGCTCTCTTGGTGTAATTAGGTTTTGCTTGTTGATAGCTTTGATAATCAGCAAGTGAATGATAGCTCACTCATAGGTGGGTTCTCCTCTCTGGCTGGATGACTGGGTGTCACAACCCCCACCACATGTCATGTGCTGTTGTACAGGAGCTGCCAGAACAAAACAAAACAACCCAGCAAACAAAACCCACACCAGCAAAAATACCTCCTAACCACTACCACAATATCAACAACAAATGAGGAAACATTAATAAAATTGGAAAAGAATAAGAGTAATACATGAAAGGAAAAGAATATGAGTTGACTAATGGAAAGAAAAATTATATTGAGAGAGGAGTGAGAGGAGAAATAATAATAGTATGGAATAGAAATATGGCAAAGGAAATGAGAAAATAACATTTACAACATAAATAAAATAGGGAGAGAATAGGGTAAAATGGACTAAGAGCAGGGAGAGTACAATATGAGGTTTGGAGAAAAAAATAGTGAAAAAATAGGAACCAAAATAAAGGAAAATCAACCACTGCAGCAATGTCCATGACAAATGAGCCAAATTTAATAAAGGTGGAAAGAGAATAATGTTATAAAAAGGAAGAAAGCAAAAGAAAAAAGATTGGGAGATCTCTCAAGGAAAGACAAATGATTTGGAGAGGATAGAGGCAGGAGAAATAATAAGGGTAAGGATTAGAAGCCAGGTTAAGAAAGGAAGAAAATAAAATTTAAAACAAAAACGTGACAAGGCGGGAGAACGTTAAAATGGAGTGGGCACGATAACAGTAAAATATGAAATTTACAATAGAAAATAGTGAACAACTGGGAATAAAATTGAAGAACTGCAACGATGAGTGCAATAACAATGGCAGCCAAGCAAATGTTAGTGAAGGTGGAAGTGTAGGGAGGTGCAACCAGGGGGCCTCCAAAAGAAGAATTTGTAATGGGGTCCAGAACTCAGGGTGTCCAGGAAATATTAAAAATATGGGATGTCCTCACCCCTGCAAATCTGAGCTGGGGGGATGGGATACATGGAGCAGGGGCATTGAGAGTTGTTTTGCATAGCAACAGTTTTGCAGATAACCTCTAGAATGGTCATTTAACATATCTATAACCCTTAACTGGTTTCATGGATATGTTAAATAGCTGTGGCCATGCATTGAGCCAGGGAGAAGAGAGTGACTTCTACTCAAGATGTAACTGGGAGGCAACTTCCCCAGCCCCCATTACAGTGCCTGTGCGAGAGCTTGGAGATGACTGGCTCCATGCCATGAGGCCACGTCTGCCCAGACTCACTACGGCAGCCTAGTAAAGCTGGGAGGATATGGCAGTCCCGGTGGGTATAGCTGATTGTGGGAGGATTCGGAAATGGGACTGCAAAGGTAGATCGGCACTTGGATTTAAATGCAGACTCGGCAGCCCTTGGAAAGAGAGAATCATGCGCTTTTGGCCAGAATGGGGACTCTTGCAGCTATGTGACAGAATCACCATGTAACTTTAGGAGAGAGAACCATGCAGCTTTGACCAGAGTTGGGGGACCCCCGCCTCTGCAGCTATGAGAAGAATCACCATGCAACTTTATCAGAGAACCACCACGTGGCTTTCTATTTCTTTTCCTGAGATATGGTACCTTTGACTGGGCAAAGGGAGAAAGAAGGACTGTGTGTGCTTGTGGGTGTTTTAAGGGACTTTGGGATTTTGATGAAGACATTAAATCAGTACTCTAAGTCCGAGTAACTTGAATAAATAATTCCTTTTCACCAATCTCTAACGTGGAGAGCTATAATTCTCTGGTGAAGGGAAAGGCAAACCTAGTACAGGGAGACCCCATGAGAAGGGGGTCAACTAGGTAACACTGTGGGACCCCTTTCCCTGGCGGCCAATCCGGGAAAACCATGGGAGACCACATGTGCAGTAGCTTTACAACTACTCGTCACAGTAAAAGCCTGCCAAAACTAGCCAGGAAGGGTCTGCCCTATAAGAACAGAGTCCCTCCAGCCCATGAGGTCAATCTCTGCTTGGAGTAGGCCTGCTCCCATGTTCTCTGCTATAAACTCTGGGTGTTCAGTTCAACTCTTTGTCCTGATCACCAAGAACCTGGTTACCTGTGCTCACCTGTGACAGAAGGAGAATAAAAAAAGGGAAAAAGAATGTGAGATGACTAAGGGAAAGAAATATAGTTTTGAGAGGGTGGAGAAATAGTATGGATGAGGAATGGAAACAAGGTGTAGAAAGGAAAAAAATAGAATTTAAAATAAAAATAAGAAGGAGATGAATGAAGGCAAAATGGAATCAGGTAAGGGAATGGAAAATATGAGATGTGAATGAAAAGTAAAATAAAAATTAAATAATAATAATAATTAAAAATACAGGGTCTGACACAAATAACACCCCTTTTTGTTACAAAATCTTTAATTATAATTTCATAAGCATGTGAGTCTGTAACATAATATCACACTCAAGCACACCATATGACATTTTAGGTGAAATGTTCAAATTAAAACTATGCATTATTACACCATGTTATTACCTTACCAACCATACTCAAGGAGGCATTACTCTTGTCAGATCCTGTATATGTATATAAAAGATAAAATAAAATACAAAGTAGTGAAATAGTAGGAACAAAATTGAACAGAAAGAAACAATGTTAAGAAGCTATGCATGAGAAAAATAATGCAAATAATGAAAAAGAATGAGGTGGAATTTGTCTCATCAAAGTCCGGTGTTTGCCTACTCTTTCTCTTTCAGAATTCATCCCTGGTAATGCCAGCTGGTGTCCCATTCTAGCTTTAGGCATCCTGTTCAAGGCCACAGGTGATCTGTAGTCTGTGGCTGTATCTTTCAGGCTTGGCTCATCCTTGTTGTCCTACCCTGCTGGCTTTTTATTAGTGCAAGGCCTAGGTGTGGTAGATGTAATGTCTGACAGCACCACATGTACCATGTCCACCTGCATTCACAGGGGGCCTCTGGTGCAATTGTGAGGGTGGGATTCCTGGATCATCCCCCAGGAGCTGTTGTTCAGTCTTCAGGGAATATGAAGAAGCGTCTCCTGGCGCCTGCACCACATGTCTTGGTCTGTCTCAGATTATTTCCAATAACTTGTAGTTTCTTACAAATTAGCTGTTTAACATGAGGGACAAATCTGTGTAAAAGGGTCAGGTCTTTCCTGCTTGGCATTGATGGCAGCTCTGTGTGAGAGCTGAGTCTAGGAGGGGAGTTGAATATCTCTTGCTGCACCAATTCCTAAACTCTCTGCTCTGCCATTTTCAGTGGAATAGTGACTGAGGAGGAGCCAGCATAGTGTCTGATAAAAGTTCATAAAGGGCTTCTTTGGAGATTCTCTCTGTATCTGCAGATACGCACTGGGCAGGAGGTTCTTGAGCCTGACCTTACTGCTTTGGAGTTTGCAGTCCTGCACACAGGGCTTGGGCATGCCTTCCCCTTCCCAGTGCTTTGTCCTCTGCAATGTGAGTGGCCCTGCCTGACTGCAAAGAATCTTAGGTGCTCAGGATTTGTCCGCCCAGCTCCTAGCTCACTGCTCTAGCAGGAGGCTCTGACCCAAACACTCTGTTCTAGTGCATAGTTCTTTGTTCACCAGCTGTGCTGGGTGGGACTCCAAAATCCTTTCACTGAACAGCATTCTACTTTTCCTGGTCAGCTGGACTCACTTAGCCTGCACCATGCTTTCAGCCTGGCCTCTTTGCTGGTGAGGCAGCTGTGTGTGTACTTGAGTTCCCTGCCCACTCATGCCTCCACTCCCTTCTTTAAAAGAATGTCCCTATGTGGCACCCACTCTGCAGTGCCAACCCACTTTCTTGTTTTCCACCTAATCCACTTCTACAAAAGGCAAAATATCTTTCTTGCTCATGGCTGACCACAGCCTGCCGGTGCCTCCAACAGTTTTAGGAGATAGAATTTCTCTCTGGAACTCTCCCAGTTGGCAATGCAGCTATGGATGTGTTGCTTGCTGTATGTGTGCAGCCTGAGTCTCCAAGACCCAATATATCCTCCCAAGTCTCTCCCAATTAAGGTTGGGGGTCCCCCATGCAGGTCCATGGCCCCTGATCTTAGAGGAGCAGGAGCTACTCAGTTGTATTTTTCAGTCCTCTGTTCTCTCCTCTGCTGCATACACTTAGCACAGGGTATTTCCCCTTCAATTTATAAATTTTTTTACTGGACAGGCAAAGCTTCCTCTGTACTCCTTGGCTTAAAAAATTCTTATCCACTAAGAATGTGCTGATTGTTTAGGACACTTGTCAGATGATCAGCTGAAAATCTGCACTGGCGGCATGGGCAGGTGGGCTCAGCTTCCGCCTACTTGGCTGCCATCATTGCTTCTTCCTTGTACATTTTTGAGATATTTGTTCTACTTTTGTGAAATAAGTCACTGAAAACTTAATAGGAATTGTGTTGAATCTATAGATTGTGTTGAGTAACATGAAAATTCCAATGATCACAATTATTTCTATTCATGAACATGGTATGTGCTTCTGCTTGTTTGTGTCTTCTTCAATTTCTTTAAGAACTTACAAAACACCAAAAACAATCCAATAAAAAATGGGCAAAGGATCTGAACAGACACTTCTCAAAGAGGACATACACATAGCCAACAGACATACACAATGATGCTCAACATCACTAACCATAAAAGAAATACAAATTAAAATCACAATGAGATATTACCTCACACCTGTCAGAATGACTAGGGTCAATAAATCAACAAATGTCAAGTGCCAATGAGGATGTGGAGAAAAGGGAACACTTTTGTAGTGTTGGTTGGAATGAGGACTGGTGCAACCACTATGGAAAGCAGTATGGAGATACCTCAAAAAATTAAAAATGAATCTGCCTTTTGACCCAGCTATCTCACTTCTGGGAATATATCAAAAGAAACTCCAAACACTAATTTGAGAGAACATAAGCACCCCATGTTCATTTCAGCATTATTTACAGTCTCCAAGACATAGAAGTTGTTCAAGTGTTCATTAGTAGATGAGTAGATAAAACAACTATGGGACATTTACACAATAGAATACTACCTGGCCATAAAAAAGGAAGGAAATTTTAGCCTTTGTGACAGTATGGATGGACCTGGAGAATATTATTCTAAGTGAAATAAGCCAGTCAGAGAAAGAAAAACCATATGATTTCATTCATATGTGGAAACTAGTAAACAAACTAAACTAATAAGCAAAGTAGAGACAGATTCATAGATGAAGAACCGGATGACAGCTAAGGGTTGGGGGGAGGTGAGGGAGTAGAGGGACTGAGCAAAAAGGAAAAAGGGCTCGTGGACATGGACAACAGTGTGGTGACTGCAAGGGGAAAGGCGGTATAGGTGGTTAAATGGTAATGAAAAAAAATACAGTAAGAATTTTAAAACACAATAAAAATTAAATTAAAGAAAGAAAAAACTGTTAAAATACCTTATAATTCCACTAAATAACTTACCAATATTGATGTATTAATTTTTTCCAGTGTTCTTCAATGTATATGCTTCTTGATTTGTTCAAATGTATCATTATATCATTCTAATGGTGTTCGGGGATGTCCAGCCTGTGGCCCGTGGGCCTCAGGCAGCCCAGGATGGCTATAAATGCAGTCTAACACATCATCATAAATTTACTTAAAACGTTATGAGATTTTTTGTGTGATTACATGTCACAGTTTATTTAATGTGTGGCCCAAGACAACTCTTCTTCTTCCAGTGTGGTGCAGAGATGGCAAAAGTTTGGATACCTCTAGATAGGATACATATATACATACATCTGTACATAATGTGGTGATAAAGCATATATTAAAATACCCTTTAAAACATCATTTCTAATGTTTACTTAATATTTTTCTTGAGTGCATCTTAATTTACTCAATTATTTTTATTGAGTTATTTTCTTGTTTTTCTACTTTATATCTGAAGGACAATCATTTCTATGAATGAATAACTTCTCATTCTTTGGATTATTCCCTTTGAATAGGTCACAGAAGTAGACTGATTTGGCTACAGACAAAATAGTTTAAGCATACTAATATTCTCCCATATGTTTTTCTTAAAAAGACTGAAATGAGTTGTAGTTTAATCAATAATAGATGATGATAGTAATGACAATGCGAACAATGATAATAGTGATTATAGAGATAATAGTTGTAGCTCTATTTTTCAATGTTACTAAATCCTCTTGAGTCACAACTTCTAGTTTTCACACTTTTGTATAGTGTCTTCCCTCTGACTATAGGGTGGTTCCATGTCTCATTTGTAACAAAGAGTATATTTCATATGATGATGTGTGGTTTCCATGGCTCATTAAAACTATCATGATAGCTTATTCCCTGGCCTCAGGTCCTGTGGGAAGCCAACCTCAATTTGAGAAAACCATTCATTTATCCTGAGATTACTATTTTGCACGTTCAAGCTGCCAAGTGAAAAGGTCAACTGGAAAGAGAAATGCCTGGCTAGGTCCAAACTATCCTGATATTGTAGATGAGGTACAAGAAATGTGAATCTAGAATAAATAATCTTAGATGTCCAACCCAGTGGAGCCTTCAGATAATTCCGGCTTAGCTACCAGCTGATTGCATGGGGAACATGAAGTGAGAATGGCCTCACTGAGCTCAGTCAACACACAGAACCATGAGAGATGAAAAATAAATGATTGTTTTGAATTATCCAATTAGTTGTGTTTTGATAAACACTAATACATAACCAGAAAATAGTAATAGTAACAATAAATATATATATATCATTGAGGATTTATTATAGTCCAGACATTAAAAGGGCTTTGCAAACATTAACTAATTTCATTTCTGGCAACCTTGACATGTACATCATAATTTTGTCTTTAATAAATAAGGAAATGTAGGCTTAAAAGTGTTTGGAACATGCTGAAAATCTTGCAGATAATAAGTAAAAATTAGCTTTAGCTCAGATCAATATGAATCTAACTTTGCTGTTAATCATGACTTAACTAGAGTATCTACAGCAGCAATTTTCATCCTATGGCACACAGAAACTAATTACTAAAGTTCTGCAGCACACCAAAAATACACTTTTTGGCCAATGTGACCTAAAAATAGGTATAATTTTGACTCATTTGCACAGGATCACTTTTGTTGTGCTGAGTGTTGTCATTCTTTTATTTGACCTCTGAGGAAAAAGAGGTCTGCACTTCTGACTCAGGTATTGAATGTTTTAAAACTTCTTGTGGCACACCGGTTGAAAATCTCTGATCTATAGCAATGCCCCTTAACAGCATTTATACTTTACAAATTAAATTGGTGGAAAATGAATTCACATTATGGCATTATGTTTTATATTTTTATTTAACTTTTTTTATTAACATATAATTAGCATACAATAGTATATTAGTTTCAGGTATATAACAGCAATATGAAATTATATACCTTATGTGATCTCATTATTAGATCTGGTAACCATCTGTCACTATGCAGTTATGACAATATTATTGATACTAGTCTCTGTATTGTAACTACATATCCACAGCTTATTTAGTTTGTGACTGTGAATTCATACCTCTCATTCGCCTTCCCCTTTATACCACTTCCCCACTCCTTTCCTCTCTGACAACAATCAGAGAACATGAATGGAGATTTCTCCAAAGAAGATGACCCAAAGGACATATAGAAAAGATGCTCAACATTACTAATCATCAGAAAAATGAAAATCAAAACCACAATGAGATGTCAGCTCACACCTGTGTTTATTACCAAAAAAGTCAACAAATAACAAGTGTTGATAAAGATGTGGAGAAGAGGAAACCTTCGTGAACTATTGGTGGGATTGTAAATTAGTGCAGCCACTATGGAAAACAGTATAGAGATTTCTCAGAAAGTTAAAAATGAAACTACCATGTGACCCAGGAATTTCACTTCTGGGTATTTACCCAAAGAAGGAAAAAACACTAATTTGAAAATATACATGCACCCCTATGTTCATAGTAGCATTATTTTCCATATCCAAGATATGGAAGCAACCTAGGTGTCTATCAATAGATCAATTATTACTCACCAACAAAAAAATAATGAAATCTATTTTTTGTGAAAACATGGGTGGATTAGAAAGTACTATGGTAAGTAAAATAAGTAAGAGAAAGACAAATACAATATGATTTCATCATATGTGGAATCTTAAAAACAAACAAGTGAGTAAAGAACACAAAAACAAACTCATAGAAACAGAGACCATATTGATCCTATATACCTCTTTACTTTGTAAAGTGATACATTTTCCATTACAGGAGAATAGGAAAAGAATCTATAGATGAACAATGTTATCAATAAAGTAATAATGGTATTTATATTAATCACTTTTCCAAATGCTTTTTGCATATGTCACTTAATTCTCCCAACACTCTTAGGATAGGAACCATTTTCAGCCACACTTTACAGGTAAGCATTTAAGGCATAAAAAGATTTAGTATCTTGCTCAACTAATAAGTGGCAGAGTCAGACTTTGCACAGAGGCAGTCTGGCTCTAGAATAATTTGTATACTTATGCAGTGTACACTCTACTACATAAATATATCATAATGCTTAATTTTTTAAATTATTTATTGATTTTTAGAGAGAGAAAGACATTGGTTTGTTGTTTCACATTCGTATGCATTATTTGGTTGATTTGACATGTGCCCTGATGACAGTATTGAACCCACAACCTTGGCTCATTAGGACAATGCTCTAAGTGACTGAGTTACTCAGGCAGTGCTGTCATATTTAAAACAAAAATTCTGGCTTTCTTACAATTGATTGGACTGCACAGTGTGGCATGCATGCTGCTATGAAGACGGGGATGAAGACGGGGGCTGGTGCAGAGAGTGCCTCCTCAGGGAAAGCAGGCCACGGGGCAGCCCCCTGCCTGTCAAACAAAAGCACATTTGTTCACGGGGAGCCTGGTGCTAAACCACTCATAGAGGACCTGCTTCTGGATCAGGGTTTTGTAGGTAGCAGGGAAGTGTTCTTGCTACAATCTATTATGGAAAATCAACACCCAGCACAAGGGTTTCTAAATTGTAAACTATTTTAAAAAAAGAAAGAAATTACTGAATTGATTGGAATCATCACAAAGTACTGGTATTAATTTTTGAGACTAAAGGTAGTCACTCTAGCCAAGATATGAAAACAACATCAATGATCATCAGGGGTTGAAGGCACGAAGAAAATGTGGGCTACGTGTATGTTCTGAAATACTCTTCAGCCTCAGAAAAAAGGAAAGGTGCAACAATATGGATGAATCTGGAGGACTTTATGCCAATGGAAATAAGCCAGTCACAGAAGAATAGGTACTGTATGTTTCCACTTATATTGAGAAATGATAGTGAGAAGCTGGGAAAATTACTTGATGAGTGGAAAAGGCAAAGAGAGACAGACAGCTCAACACAGTGGCCATGCAATTTACAGCCAGGTACAGATAGTCACTGCGGTGAAAGACCACCTGTGCCTGGCAGGGAGCAAAACTGGGAAAACAAAGACCTCATCCCCAGGGTAACCTCTTTTCCCTTGACCTTTACACCCTGGAGATAACATTGAGGTCCCAGTCATACTTCAGTTCCAGGCCCAGAAAAGCAACAAAAACAGGTGGGTGATGCCAGAACCAACTGCAATGACTAAAGACCCCGTACTCTGTCACTGGCCAATCTGTGGAGACTGCAACCCTTAAAGGGCGCACATGGAGAACTGATGAATACTCCACTGAAACCCTCCCCTGAGGTCCCCGTCTGCAAGAGAGAGATAAAAGCCTCCAGACAAAGAATCCTGAGCGTACACTCTCCCTCTGGGGAACAGCTGGTGGCACTTCTTTCCCTTCTTCTCCTACTTCTTTCCTCACAGGTACTCATCTCCTAAACTCTAAGGCAATGGGCAGCAGGCAGCTTTTCCCAGGCTGATCCCCTGAACCTGTCTCCAAAGCCCCCTTTTGTCTGACTTCCCAGGAAGCTCAGGCAGCGCAGCCTAGGCAATCCTGTTTCTTCTTCTATTCTAAACCTTTCCTTATTTCACTGTCCCCATCTTTAATAAATGTACCCTCACAGTCACCTGGACACATCTTGTGAAATCTTTCCTACACGAAGTTATGAGCCCACACACAAAAATTGGCCCTGGGCAGACCCGCTCAGGGCAAGGTCCCTTGTTGGGCAACAACATGAGGTATCTAAAATAGTCACACTCATAGAAGCAGACAGTAAAATGGTGGTTGCAAAGGCCTGGGGGAACGAGAAACGGAAAGTTGATGTTCAATTGGTGTAAATTTTCGGTTTTGTGAGATAAATATTGTCTAGACATCTAGTGTGCAACATTGCGTTGTTAGATTACAATGATGTATTGTGCACTTGGAAATTTGTTAAGAGGGTAGATCTTGGGTTAAGCGTTTTTACCACAATAAAAAAGGGAATTCAGGTAGTACTGGAGACTGTATGCCTTGTGATTAAAATTAAGAATGCCTTCAATATCACATACTTTAAATGACATATACAAAAACGGATATGTCTACAAAGCACATTTATGTCAGTTTAACTTTTAATCATCATCTTTTAATCAGAAGTCTTGAGAGAAGAAGCCCTTTTTGTTTTGTTGTTGCAGTTGTTACTGTTCATCTTTGAGTCTGAAGAGTAAACAGAATTCTGGCAAATTTACAGGGTATGTAACATGTATCTAAAGAATTTAAAAAATCAAGTGCTATCATCTATTATAATTGTCTATTATAGTACCTATTAAATCTGTATAGCCCTTCATTGATTATCTATTGTGCAAGTAGCAAAGGCTCAATGTTTATTGAATGCAGATTTATGGCTAGAGATGAGGAATGAACCAAGAGACAGAGTGTGTGCCTCCATGGTATTCAGAATTCATGTGGCCTCGGTGTCTGTCAACAGGAAGAGCAGTGATATCTGCCCAAGACTTTTACTGGTGAAGCTCAACATTCCATTCAATAAATAGAAAACATTGAATCCAATTGGAAAGGTTTCATGTATAAAGACACCTACCTGCCTAAATGCTTCCTTTTCTAGCTATTTTATTTTCTATGTCAAACCTAGGTTCACCAACTGTGTACATACTGTGCATAGAAGCAGCAGTTTATTTGAACTTTAAACTGCCTCTTTAGAAGGAATAACTATAATTGCATCATAATATTTAGCTCCCAAAATCTACTGGATTAACTGACTAGGACTTCTGAGCCAAAGCACCGCAGATTGAGTGGCTTTAACAACAGAAGTTCTCTGCTTATACAGTCACACCTTAGTACTTGTTAGCATAACAACTTGTTAAACCCTCTACTTGTCACATGTTGATTAAAAAAGATGTCTCAGCACTCAGCACTTGCCTGGGACTCATTGCCCTTGCTAGAACTTGTAAGAGTCACAACACTACCCCACAAAAGAAAATGCTCCATTGTCCACCACTCATTGGTTTGGGTGCTCATCACAAGTTCCGGAATGAATTCATCAAGGCACCAAGGTCCCACTGCATATAGATGGCCATCTTCTTGCTGTATCCTCATGTTGTCTTTTCCCCATGCATGTGGCTACTTTATTCTCACCATTTTATAAGGACACCAGTCATATTAGATTAGGGCCCACTGCAATGACTTTATTCAACCTTAATTACCTCTTTAAAGACACTATCTCAAAATACAATGACATTCAGAGGTACTGGAGGCTGGTACTTCAAAATATGAATTGGGCAAGAAGGCCAAATTCAGCCCAGAATAACTACCCTCTCTCCACTGCTGCTGAACCCTATCAACCATAAGCCCTTCATCTTTCTTATAAATTAAAGACCCAACAACTCAGGAAGCTGATCCTGTGGCAAATTCTGTATCCCTTAAATCATTGAAGGCATAGCTGCCAAAAATACCTGGAGAGGGTAGAAATAAGTGAAGTCATTGACTATCTTTCAAAGGCTTCTAAAAAGTAAGAACTTACCAAATGTTACTAAAATGATATATCTTACCATCCAGTTTCAAACATAATGATGAATAACATCTGTAAAAATTTTCCATAAGGAGCAGATTAAAAAATTTAAATGATACCTGAATTATATTAAGGAAACAAAACAAGTTATTTATCAAATTAGATAACTATTTTTTAGTCAATATCTTATTCTTGAATAGTGTGAAAGAGAAATGTTAAAGTTTTAAGTGGAGCCATAGGATTTTACAATGTATGAAGCGTGTTGATGGAAATTAGAGTGTCACAGGAAATATGAAAATGATATTGTGAAAAATGGAAATTATAAAGTCAATCAAGACATGGTTTAAAAACTTTATAATTTCTTATGGATGGTGAGAGCTGACAGCAGGTACCCCTAGAATCCCCTAAATGCCTGGTAACACTTCAGTGTCTATATTACCCCCCATAATCAAAGAATTAGGCAATCTCCCTAAAACAAACCTGTTACAACTATATTTGAATATTTTAAATCCTTTTATTGCCCCTCTTTTCCAAATATTGTGTATATTCTTAATTTTCTTTTCGGGTACCATATTTTTATGTACAAATTTATTTAACAGCAACATTTCCATAGAAGCCACTTCTACTGGATACAGTAGAGATGCATGAAGACTTTAAGAATGGACATTAAAATCCTCTTTTCTAACATTTAAGTACTTTTCTTAAAGTATTGGAAAAATTATTTTGATCTATCCATAAAAAGAAAAACTTTTGGTACCCTGCCTTTCTCTTTGTTGGTATCATCTAGCAGCCAAAGTTAAATTTTTTGAACTTTCATAAAACATTTAGCACCAGGAACTATAGACAAGAGCATGAGTACAAAGCGCTTTTGACCATCAAATTAGAACAATCAAGAAACAGTGAATTAAAGACACATTTACTAATTGTTAAGAGCAACTCATTGCTTTCACATTCTTATCATTCTCTGTATCTTTATGTCTAATTTTTCAAAATATCTCGATGTGCTTAACATTCTTACATGAAGCCTAAAGTGTTTGTATTTTTCATATTTGTTTTCTGCAGTGGTTTTACCAGATCTCTTGGACTCAGGAATGAAAATCAATTATTTTTATTTCAGTTAGTATATCCTTCATTTCTGAATGGATTGTTTTTATGCTGTTGAAGTACTAATTTCCTTGAGAATCCTTATAACCAGTGGTTTTCTTTTTTAAGACTTAATTCATTTATTTTTAGAGAAAGGGGGAAAGAAGGAGAAAGAGAAGGAGAGAAACATCAATGTGTGGTTGCCTCTCATACACCCCTTACTGGGTATCTGGCCTGAAACCAAGGCATGGGCCCTGACAGGGAATCGAACTAGAGACCCTTTGGTTTGCAGGCTGGCACTCAATCTACTGAGCCACACCAGCCAGGACATAACCAGTGTTTTGAAGTCTGAATCTGATAGATTGCTTATCTCCATTTTATTTAGTTTCTTTTTTTTTTAAGCTTTGTTCTGTTCTTTCATTTGGGCCATGTTTTTTTTTTTTTTTGTCTTCTCATTTTGGCAGCCTCCCTGTGTGTGTTTCTATGTATTAGGTAGACCTGCAATGACTCCTTGTTTTGGTAGCATAACCAAATGTAGTAGGTGTTCTGCAGGGTCCAGTGGCACAGCCTCCTCTATCACCGAAGCTGGGTACTCGAGGTGCACTTTCTCTGTGGTCTGAGTACACACTCTTCTTGAGATTGACCTTGATTGCTGTTAGCAGGGCAATGGGAGGGATTTACACAGGCCACTCAGCTCTAATGATTGGCTGTGACTACTGACCACTCTCCCTAGAAGATCAACTATTCAGGGGCCCACTCCACAGAGCAGGACTTACTTCAGCAGGGCTCTGGAGACCACTGAGTCCACCCCTTTAGTATGTTGCTTGTGGGGGTGGTTGGGTGATATTGCTCTGATGTGGTCTGTAGCTGTCTAACACGTATACAGACTCTGATATTTCCCAGGTGGTGGAGGCCAAGGTCAGCCACCTCCTGTGTTCTATCTAGACCCAATTGGCATAAGGTATAAAGAGATCTGCAGATGGTTGCTACTTATGCTGGGCTTGGAGGTACCCAAGCAAGGCCAGGCTGTGAACTGAGACCAGCTGCTACTAGAGCCAGTCCTGGGTCCACTTAGCAAGAACAATTGACAGGGAATTAACAGTGGAGAGGATGAAGCTAAGAATCAAATCAATGATATGGAACATAAGGAAGCCAAAAATAACCAATCACAAGGAGAAGAAAAAAGAATTTAAAAAATAATTATATTCTGTGTGATTACAAACAAACAGGCAAAATATAACCAGAGACATTGAAATTAAGAACTGACAGTAACCAGAAGGGAGGTGGGAGGGATAATGGTGGGGGGGAGGAAAAGGGTTGTTAAGGAACATGTATAAAGGGCACATGGACAAAGCCAAAGTGGGGTAAAATTGAGGGTGAGAGGTGGAGATGGCTGTGGTGGGGGGCTGGTGAAGGGAAGATGGAGACAACTGTATGTGAACGACAATTAAAATAAATGGATGGAACTGGAGAGCATTACGCTAAGTGAAATAAGCTAGGTGGTGAGGGACAAATAACATATGATCTCACCTTTAACTGAAACATAATCAACAAAAGAAAAAGCAAACAAAATATAACCAGAGACACTGAAATTAAGAGCAATCTAACAACAGCCAGATGGGAAAGTGGACAATGGGGAAGAGGGCTTTCAGAAACTACTGTAAAGGACACATGGACAAAACCAAGGGGGAGGGTGGAAGCAAGGGAGGAAGGTGGGTTTGGCTGGGGTGAGGGGGAGTGTTGGGGAGAAAATGCAAACAACTACAATTGAACAACAATAAAATAATTAGCCCTGGCTAGTGTAGCTCAGTGGACTGAGTGTGGGCCTATGAACCAAACAACTGCAGTTCAATTCCTAGTCAGGGCACATGCCTGGGTTGCAGGCCAGTTCCGAGCAGGGGACACACAAGTGGCAACCAGACATTGATGTTTCTCTCCTTTTATCCTTCCCTTCCCCTCTGAAGATAAATAAATAAAATCTTTAAAAAAACAATAAAATAATTTTAAAAAGAAAAATAAATAAATGACTATAGTGAAAGCAGCCTGTGGGACAACTTCAAGCACAGCAACATTTGTATCATAGGGGTGCCAGAAAGAAAAAAGAAAGAGCAAGAAATTGGAAAGCTATTTGAAAAAATAATAAAAGAAAACTTTTCTAACTTGGTGAAGGAAATAGACAAGTAAGTTCAGGAAGTACAGAGAGTTCCAAACCAGATGGACACACAGAGGTCCACACCAAGACACATCATAATTAAAATGCCAAAAGTAAAAGAAAAAGAGAGAGTCCTAAAAGCAGCAAGAGGAAAGCAGTTAGTTGCATATAGGAGGGTTCCCATAAGACTATCAGCTGATTTCTCAAAAGAAACTTCAGGCTAGAAGATATTAGCAAGAAATATTCAAAGCGATGAAAAGTGGCGACCTACAGCCAAGATTGCTCTACCCAGAAAAGCTATCATTTAGAATGGAAGCGCAGATAAAGAGCTTCCCAGACAAGAAAAAACTAAAGGAATTTGTCATCACCAAACCAGTATTATATGAAATGTTAAAGGGACTTATTTAAGAAAAAGATAAAAACTATTAACAATGAAATGGCAATAAATACATATCTATCAACAATCGAATTGAAAAAACAAACTAAGCAAACAAGAAGAACAGAGACAGAATCATGGCTATGGAGACCATTTTGATGGTTGCCACATGGGAGGGGTTTGGGAGGAATGGATGAAGAAGTGAGAGGAATAAGAAATACGAATTGGTAGTTACAGAATAGCAACAGGGATTTTAAGACCACTACAGAAAGTGGAGTAGCCAAAGAACTTATATGTATGACCCATGGATATGAACAATAGTGGAGGATTGCCTGAGGGAGTGGGGGGTGTCCTGTGGAGGGGGAAAAAGGGGAAAAATTGGGACAAGTATAAAAGCATAATTAATAAAAATAACTAAAAATCTTGTAATCTTCTAATAAGAATCTTCTAATTCTTATACTTCACATATTTTTGCTATTATAAAATTAGCAGGACATAAATGAACTAATGATTTACCTTTCTTTAAATTTTAAAGATATGATTCAAGAGGTATTGTGAGATTTTCTGAGAATTCATATTATGGAAATTTTATATAATCCCTAGTAGCAGAAATATTAAGTCCCAAAATTACAGCTTAGCCTGAGGGTAACCTTTATGAAGTCCAGTAACATAAAACTATTTCTGCCTTGGATGAGAAATGGAACTTTCTCTTGCACTAGATACAAGAAAGCTTATTTTCACTGTTTATGATGCACGAATCCAATATGTAAATGTGTAGTATTCTGTATACTGTTGTCATTCTGAAGAAAACACTTTCTGCTAGAGGAAATTAGTGTTACCTAAACTATGGAAACTAATTAGCAGGAACTAATGATATGCACAGTGCATTTCAATCATATAACTGCTATTTTTCTAACTTGCTTCTTCATATATATTTATTATTTCTCCCTAAACTGTATATATTTCTGTGGCTTTAATAAAAGTAAAATATGCTAATGGTTTGAAACATTAAAAATGTATCGACTGTGTGGAAATTATTTGAATTTTTTAAATTTTTAAAAATTCTTGTTCAATTTTTTTAATTAAAAAAATTCTCATTCTTGTCCCCAAATTCTTGGGGACAGTTGTCCCCACTTTCCCCCATTATTTAAATTTTTAACTCTAAGTAGAAGTGCTGACTTTAGGTATGTATTTATTTATGTCCACATTCTATGGCATTGCATGTTAACATCCTAGATATAATTTTATAGCTATACTATTTGTGAAATTTTTTATTACATATTTTTGTGTAACTTTTAATTAGAGGACTATAGTCTCAAAATTTGAATAAAGCTGACCATTTATTACACTCCCCCTTTTTATACCTATTGCTCAATTTAGGATAAGAAACTTACTACTCTGAGAATAGATTCTTTTTTCTTTGATTATGGATGAAAGTTCTGTAAATTAAGCTAAGAGCAGTTAATCTGATCTCATAGCCATAAATTTCATGACTTCTCATATAAGTGCATTAGGTATTAAAAATCTCCTAAGGTGGATTTCATATTAGTTTGTAATATTTTAATTTTAACTCATATTTATTGATCATCTAAACTAGATTCTAAGGTTTTAAAGATGAAATGAACACCAAACCTGATCTTTAGAAATTTACAATCATAGTCAATTAATAATAAACCACTTCTTGCACCTCGTATTTTTCTTCTCAGTTTTTTGTTCAGGTAAGTATCTTGCTAGATTTCTCCTGAGGTTTATTCTACCCCCAATTAGTATATTAATGCCTAGTTAGTTTTCCCTCCCTTTTTTCATTCTCCTTTTTCTTTTTTGATTTCTTCATTACTCTCTTTTCATTCTTTCCTCTATTCTCCCTTCCTTCCTTCCCTCCCTTTTTTTCTTCCTTCTTTCCTTCCACCCAGAGATTGATGTTTATTGGGGTATATTAATTGAGTTATTTATGATTTTATTTTTCTCAGGACTTGTAGAATGATATTTTTTTTTAGTATCTTCAGTCAAGATGTGGTAGTTTTCTCACGTTTAATTTTTTCTTGACATTTTCCGAATTAAAAGTAATACATACATTAAGAACACAGAAAAATGTGTCATCATAAGATGGTATATTCTCATTGACATCCACAGAAGTACATTTACATCTCTCTAAATCATACAAATGAATTAAACTTTGTTCCTACACATTTCTGATAATACAATCTAATTAATCTAAGACATAAGAAACAAATCTGTTGACTATAATAACTTTTATGGTAATCAAAGAAACACATTTATAAGATCTTAAGGCAAAAAATGAATATGACATATATTTAAGTAATTGATTAAGGCAAGTCAATTCTCTTTTATCACTTAATAGTCCTGCCATTTTCTTAGTAACTTTGCACAGCCATATTTCTGACTGCAATTACTAGTGAAAGCTTGAAACTTCAGTATTAACCTGATTGAAAAGAGAGTTTAAGAAAAAATGTAGGGAGATAGAAAAGTGCCCATGCCCTTCAACTGTGGTAATGAACTGAGGAAGAGTGGAAGTGTGCTAAAGTTGGAATATGCTAATCCTTTGAATACCGCTCAGATAGGGTTTTTCATTGTGACCGATCAGCACAATAGCTTCAGGAAGACCATCCTGATGAGACTGCTATTTGACTGTATGCTCCAAATTGCAAATTACATCCTACATAGAATTCTTCCTCCTTTCTTAGGCTCCTATCAATTCGGTTTGATAATGCCATAATGCATCACTCTGCACAGTTCTGCTAATGCTTCTTCAAAAAGTACATGGGATTGGAGTATCTCAACAAATAACTGACTTCAGTGAAAAAATTAAAAAAGAGGATTTGCAGTTTAAAATGTCTTAAATTAAGAAAATAAGTCTATACTAAAATGGATTAATAATTTACAGTATATAAGAATAATGACTTTGGTAAATAGCACAGGTAGTTTGCTCTAATTTTCTTGGAGGCTGCAGAGAAATGAGTTCTCATGCTACGGAGAAATTAATAATGAACCCGCTCTCAGTCAAGGTCTTCTCTGTTTTACAATTTTTTCTTTGTGAAGTGGAAAAGTAAAGAAACAATAAATAAGAAGTTGTCATTTTAGGAAACTGTTAATTGTTCTGGGCATAAGAAGTTTTACCTTTTGTGTGTTCTATTTTGGCCTGTGTTAAAAATAAGCAAGAATAGTTACTAGACTTGCAAGGTTGCAAGCTTGCTTCCAGAGAACCCCTGTTCTGTCCAAGGAAACATTCTCCTCTGGACCACTAACCCAAGCGGAGCTCCCCTGAACTAAACACAGAGAAAGCCTAATGCTTCACCTCAAGGGGAGACTAGATACACTTTCTTCCCAACTCCCTTTGATGATTTTAAGTGCATTTGTTAATGTGTTACACGTAAACTGGCATCCCAATGGACTACTGGGAATTTTCCTCATCAACAAGCAAAAAATATGATTCCATCAAGTAATCTTCAATAAATACAACCCCATAATAATATATGTGCATGTTAGAAAAGTATGAAGTTATGTGGTATTGTTAAACAATAACTGATTTTGTTTAACATTAATTCTTAAACAAAAACTGTGATTAAACAATTAACCACAGTTTTCATTATATCATATTGTAATTACATGAATGCAATTTTGATCCAAATATTAATCATGTGGCATAATTTCAGCAATAAAGTCACAAATTTTGAAGCATATTTATATTAATCGGTACTTTTCCCCAAACTTCATGCTATTTATACGTTTCTTTAAGAAACAATGGATAACTTTAGCAGCATTTCAGAACATAAATGTTAAAGGTGGTTCTTCTGAAGTAAGTGTGCCCCACAACCCATTGGTACTCTCACTTCCTACCAGGCCAAATTCAACAGAGATTTGGCATTCAGCTAAAAATTTTGATTAACACTTAATTATTAGCACTTAAGAATCAGCATGATTTCTTGAAACATCTCTCTCTCTCTGTTTTGTTAATAATCATTGTGGAGCTTGGGGTTCTGACAGAGAAAGCTTCACTCTTACACTAGAGACAAGTGTTAATGACTGTGGTTACTCATGTTTCCTTTAAGAATGTTTTGCATAGTTTTGTAACTCTTCAATAGATGCCTTTCTACTACATTCCATTTATTGTGCTGTTGTTTCAATGGCTTGTCACTGGCAAATCTGTGTAGAGTTTGATTTTAGGGCCCTTTTCAGTATCCCTCCTTCTGTCAGTCTTGGCTTCTTTCTGTCATCAGCGCCCGGAGGCAGCATTCTCATGGGACCCCCATTGAGGATTTTGGGAAACTGTTACACTCCTCCAACAAAACAGACCTTTTGTGTTCCCTTCATCTGGTGACATGTTGTTGCAAATATAATCTAGGGTGGTAAAAGACGTCAAATAATGAAGCATATTGTGTACTTTTGGGGTAGAAAGATTGCATTGAACAAGGGCTTTTTGAGGGCAACAACAGGGCTTTAAAAAGCCCTTAAAAAGAACAAGGGCTTTTTAAGTTGTGATATTGACACAAGGCTGGTCGATATAGGAGAGATCTTTATTCAGGACAAAGGCCTTTGCATTCTGTTTAAATTATAATATGCAAGTAACTTCCTAAGTGCCCATTCCAATATTTGCTGATTTTTTCCCTAAGTGCTAAAAGCATCTATAAGCTCTTCTCCACTAATTTTGAAATTTTATATACATATACATATATAGTCCATTAACATTGGAAAATATACTCTTCAAAACAAATTTCCATGTCCACTATTACAGCATAAATGTTCTGACTTTCACATGAAATAAACTGATAGTAAGTTTTACCTAAAACTCAACATGACTCTTGGCCATATCAGAAATAGTCCACATAACAAATATGACATACTTGTAATTAAGTACAATCATTTAAATATGCTTAAGCATTTTAAAAAATAATAAAATAAGGGAAATAATTTGCCATAGAATACAGAGATCCAACTTTGAAACTAATATGACCTTCAGTAATCATTCACTAGACATGTATTTCCTTTCCTTATTTTTAAACTAACCTGACTGTACCAACTGGTCTCAAAAATTTATTTTGCAATGAAAATTGTATGTCATTTTTGTGAATTCGTAATGAAGCAGAAATCTGGATCGATATAGCTTTAGAAGGAAGAATAATCAGTTATTACCTCTCACTATTTGGTTAGATTAAAGATCTAGCATGCATTAACGGTGGAAGAGGAAGAGGGAATTGAATGAAGAAAATCCATATAAAGAGCTTTTGGCCAATTCCCTTTCCCAGTAAAGAACTTAACAAAGAAAGGCGGAATATTCATTTTTCTTTTAATTTTCTACTTATATCTGGGTTCAAAGAATGCAGAGACCATTCAGTTTCATAAAGAAGCAGAGTCTTGCTATGGCAGTCTCTCATGCCAGCTGTGTGGTTCCATAGCAAAGCCAGGAAGGGAGACAGATTTGGATGCAAATCATAACCATAGAAGGGGACTGAGGGAACCCAGCCAAGAGCAGATTTCTGAAAGGGCAATTGGGCTCTGAGAAAATAATTTATGATGAGGACGGTAGGAAATGGGGCCAGGACTGGTTTCTGAAATAAGTTCTCGGAGGAGCACTGATGCCAGTTCTGCACCTGCCTACCCCAGCCATCCTGCATACAGACTGATGCCCAAGGGAGATGGTTCTGTGAGCAAGTCCAAACATTACCACTTCCACGCAATTGCAAGCCTTTTCTAGCTTGGAAGATTTCTAATGCTGAAACACAAATTAGAAAGGCGTGTCTTCCATCACAGGTCAGAGACATTCTTCCTGACAGCAGGACCCACTGGGGCAAAGGGCAGAGCTGGTGTCTCACCTATATGGACTGGTGCCTAGCCACTAAGGTTGATACTGAGACTGATTTCAACAGTTAAAGAAGCAACACTGTCAGGAGTGAATCGTTTTTAAAAGTGTTACCCTCATTTTGTGTCAAGGCTTGGTGCCTGGCTAGGAATAATGTTGAGAGCAAGAACAACTTCACAATAGGGTTGACACACTTCAGAGGCTCATGCCAAGAAAATTAAATTGGAGGCTGCATTCACCGCTTTCAGCACCTGCATTGCTAAGCTCTAACCCCATCCTTTGAAGCTACTCACCTCCTGTCAAGTACATATGACATATAAGGAGCTGTGGTTCATTTATCTTTCTACAGATGCCCAGGAGGTTTTCTACCAACCATTTGGCCAATGGCACAGAATTATTCTGAAGGCACAGATAAAATTTTCTACATTAGTTCACAGTGTGGAAGACCAGACTTGTCTAGACAGCGGTAGGGTGCCTCAGTGGAATCAGGTGTTGGGAGATGGGGCAGAAGGCAGGAAAATACCAAGGTTTGTCATTCCAGGCAGGTAAGAGCTCAGAATCGCTGTCTTTGAGAGAACAAGTATGAGAACGGCACTGACTGTCGACCCATAGTGGTGAATAGCAAGTACAGGAACTATGCACTAACGACTTCAGTGAGTCTCCTGCAGTCATTAAGTGCTTTCATTTTAATATTAGTTTGGCTAAATGTAGGGCTCTAGGTTTAAAATGTTTTTATCAGAATTTTAAATTTACCAATCTATGTATCCAGTGTCATGGCTGAAATCATGAGAATTAAGAAAATGGGAAAGAAATTGTAATTATGGAGATGGTAATATGTACTAGAATCATTAATGTTGCAAGGTTCTCATTATGAATGAGAAGTATATAATTATCCAATTTCTCAAATATATAAAACAAGAAAAATCAACATAGTATCACAGTGTGTGAACTTCGACATGGTTAAAACAGATGGATCCTGACTGAAAGTGAGAGACATGTGAGACAGGTGTAGGATGTAGGTTAAGGCTGAAAAGGGAAACTTGGATACATAAAACAGGAGGGCCCACCAGAGCAGTACAACAGGGGAGGTGAATGACCTTCATGAAAAATACAGCAACCACTCTTTCTATAACTATTTTATCACATTATTCTTGGTGCCTCCAGTTTACAAAATCTTTCATAATTACAAAGCCCTAAAAAACTAACCTCAACTCTCAGTAAGACTTTCATAAGGAGCTTATGTCAGGTGGTCATATAATATGACCAGGCTTAATAAATGTATATTCGGGAGATTTCACAAGGGTTTCTGCTGAGGCATATGCCTAACTTGTCCAGGTGGCCAGAGAGGATGTAAAGTTTCTCTGCAAACATTCTTTCTCTGTCCATACATACAAAGTCACTGAGAAGCAGAACTAGGAAAAGTAGAGATATTAAATCTTAATGATCAGTTTCTCAGCCTCTCTTCAAGTTACCTTATGCATTCATTGGCACCCTCCACCCTTAAAAGTACTCAGTACTTCCTGTGCAATAACCTTTCCTACTACTTAATATTATCCTATTTACATTGACCGATATCTATTCAGAAAACTTATCCTCAAGAAAATATGTATTTTTATGTTTTTAATTCCTAATTATAAGATGAAAATACACATTAATGAGTCACAATCTAGATGGGTAGATGAGGGTTTTTTTTAAACTTAAACTATAGATTACAAAATGTGACACAGGAGATTTAATTATTTAATAAATATTATATTTATATGTGAAGTGAAAGGTTAGAAGACAGCAATGCTATTTTACTCTGTGTGTGCATACTCGCCTCAATTATTTACCTATAATAGAGAGTAGTTTCTGAAAACACTTAATAGAGGTAAATTATTTTAGCAGTTGCTGAGGTGCAGTAGAACAGGTATACTGGACATATAATTTATGAGGTTGGAGAAAATAGAGATCACATTTATGCAAATGGAGTTTTATATACTAGGAAGAATACAGGTGGAATATAGGGTAAGCTACATAGAAGGAAATATAGATTCAAGATAAAATTGTATAGTAATCCATATAAATGTAATAATAATATATGCATGAAAAGCTCCCTGATGGGAAGATTATAGAGAAAAATAGAAAAAGAAAAAAAATAAAAGACCCAAACATGCAGAATGCCTACACTGACAATGAAAGCAGGTAAAACAGCCTAAAAAAGGCAGAACAATCAGAGAGGCAGGAGGTCAATCAGTGATGGGCAAAGAAGCCGAAAATGAATAGTGTATCAAGAATGAAGGAGAATAGAGAACAAAGGTAAGGAGTAGAGGAATTTTGTGACCGTAAAGAAAGTAGGATAAGTGAGAATAAATCTAATAAAATTAAGGCGCTAATTTACATAACATTAAGGTACTAATTTACACAAAATTTCCACTTAGTAAACGGACAGTTTTGGCCTGGTATAGGTACACACTACAAATGTTAAATGAATTAATAAATGAATAATATAAGAAATTTGATAGAGTTGTGAAAGAATTAATTAATAAAATGTCCCATTAGAAGTTGAGTGGCAAAGGTTTTCGAAACCTACGTACCACTCTGTTGTGTCATTCACCAGCAAAGTTCAACATTTTGAAATCAGTTAGAAAGAATTTTAATCATGAGGATGACAAGGGCTGGAAAGCGGGAATGGCAGATAAACCAGTTCAACAGAGGGGTGAAAGGTTTCTAAGACATTGGGTCGACCGACAAACTAGGTGGCCAGGCTGACCATTAATCACAGGGAAGGCAGGCAGGCAATAGAGAAGACAAAAACAAACAAACGAACAAAAAGAATGTGTTAAGTCATTTGGAAATGTCAAAAGGAAGATGGATGAGTGATCACACGTTAAACACAGATGATGCTCTGGCATTCTTCTATAACTATGCATGTTCTTTGACAGTTCAAAGGATACTTTCCCCAACTCATAGCCTAAACTGCTCATACACAGAGACTCTCCTTCACAGGCCTGATTCCTAACCCACCCTCCTGTAGTGCCAGCATCAACATGCCACACAGAAGGCTAGAGCATAAAAACACTGGCTTTTTTATTTATTCACTATAGATTGTATTCCCATCCCTCTCACCCACCTGTGTAGACAGGAAACTGAGAGAACAGCTTCAGAAAGATTCAGTTAAATATAGTTCTCCCCCAACCAACGAGATCCAGTGCAGGACTATCACACACACACCATCACTGCTGTGAACACAGCCCTAGAAATTAGTGACCATGTGATGCAACAGTGACCTTGGATTGCCAGACTGAGATCCCTTGGCCTAGGGAATGATCACCTATGTCTACTTTGGTTTTCCCACAGTAGCCAAGTAGAAAGGCCGTTGTCAATGAAGAGAAGGGAGAGGTATTTAATAATTTCTTTAGACAAAGAGATCTTTTGCAATTTTCTAGAGCACTTTAAATATTTATTTTATGATAGCTAAAAGTAAATTCCAGAGCAATATTTAAAATGTTCCCTTTAAATTTTAACCATTAGATCATTTCTTTTTTGATTACCACAATAATATTAAACATAAATATAGAGTATATTTAAAAGTGTGAAGAATAATTCATTGAGATAAGCCTTTGTGGATTGAGTATCAGCCTGCAAACCAAAGAGCCCCTAGTTTGATTCCCAGTTGGGGCACATGCCTGGGTTGCAGGCCAGGTCTCCAGTGGGGGGCATGTAAGAGGTGACCACACATTGATGTTTCTCTCCCTCACTTTCTTCCTCCTTTCCCCACTGTCTAAAAAAAGATATTTTTTGAAATATCTTTTCAAAAAAAGATATTTCATGAAGACAGTAGTGAAAATATATAATATGAATTTCCAAAATAATTCTTTATATAGATTCCAGACATAATCCAAAAATTAAACAAAAGTATAACCAGCAAAAGAATCTGTGTATCATGACATTTACTGTTATATGAGTATCACACTGCACAAATAGTCAAGAATCCAGTTAAAAATTACAAGAGTTACATTCACCCATTGATTCAATAAATATATATTGCATAGACACTAGAAAGCACTGTGCTAGACACTAGAATATATACAAATAAATACCACACTATTTTATAATCCTGTTTCACTGAATACCTTAGTAATACCTTCTCAGTTTATAAATGTATCACTATGGCATTAATAGTTTTGTGTGAGACATGAATATATGTTTGTGAAATAACATGAATACTTATATATATATATATATATATATATATATATATATATATATATATAAAGCAGACTCCCTCTTTTTGGCATACAATGTTATTTCCCTATATTGTTTTTATTTCTAATAAACATCCTTGAAATTAAATCTTTGCTCACTTCTGTAGTAATTCATTAGGTTAATTTCCAGAGGAGAATTAATATATGGAGCCATTTTAAAGCTTTTGGGGTTTATTGTCAAACTATATTATTGAAAGTCTATACTACTTTATTCTCCAATCTGAAATATGGCATTTTCCATTTTATTCTATTGTCAACAATGAGAATTATCATTTATAAAATTGTTGATGATTTTGATCATTTAAGAATGGTGACTCATTTACATTTTTATATTTATTACTCGGTTTATTAGTGAGCCACTCAATGTCATCATGCATTTTTTTAGCTATTTAAGTTTTCTTCTTTTATGTGCATATGTGTCCTTTTAATTATCTACTGGGGGTCTTTTCAATTTGTAAAAATTTTTATTAATTTTTATTTACTTTGTAAACCTATTATGAAACTAATAAAAAGTGTTCTATGAAAAGAATGTTTTTATTTTAATTTTCAACTCCTTGCACTAAAGTTTTAGGTGATATATGTCACTTTTCCTTTTCATTTCTCTGTGTCTTTATTCTAAATATAAGTTGACAGTTTAGCTCAAGGGTACCATTTCATCACTGAATTCTTTTGTCAGTTACTTTGTAAAAAGTAGAGCTTTGCAGGAAAAAAAATAAAACTCTGACAGAACTGAGGAAAATTCATTCTACCCTATAATGAAGATGAATATGTTTTAAGACATATTCTTAAATGTTTCCTTAAAATGTTTCCTTCTAATTAAGGAAACATTTAGATGTATGATAGACACAATTCCATATAATGAATGGAGTAGCCAAAGTCTATAGTTAGAAATTGTAATGGCACTTAAGATGAGATATATGAGCCTCTATTAAGTAATTCAAGAAGGAAATTTTCTACAAGCAAACATTTTTTAAGGAACTCCCTAACCAAGAGGATCTGAATTAAGCTATTACATGAAGCAGTAAGTGTGATAATCCTGGAATCTCAGAGTGTCCTTGTAATATTCCTTCACCATCAGGAGGAGACAATTCTGTGGCAGGCACATGAAGATGTCCTACCTAATTTTCAAGATTGTTTTGACCCCTTGATGGTTTTGACCCCTCCCAGTGACATTTACTTGAGTAGAAAAACTAACTCGGACCCATTTGTTTTCCCCTGGTTTCTCTGCTCATTATTAACAGTTGGGGTAAGAGGAATGTCCCCAGAGGCAGACTGAATGTGAATATTTTACCTCTTGGTTCTAATGGAGACAGACACTGCTATTTGGTTGCCTGCTCCCGAGTATTGATAGTAACATATTGGGTTTTTTATTTATTTTTTTTCTTACTAGAAAAAACTCTATCAAGGAGATGTCAAGAATAAATAAAATATAAGACCAACATGGAAGGGCTAAAGATGTTAGACAGATGCCAATAAAGAAATATTTATAGCATATTGTATTCTCCAATTCTATTAAAAATATACAAAATGGATAGCCCTTTATTTACTTTTACAGAACCTCCTCTGGTGAGAAATTATTAGGAAAGCCTTGCTGTGAATTTTAAGGATTAGAAGGGACTCGCAAACACAGAGGACCTGCTCCCTATGTCAATGTGCTATACAGTTCTGGAGGAGTTATTTCTATCAAGCTCTCTATGTTTTGATTTAGTTGCAGATTTAGTTGAACACTGTTAGAGATCATGTAGTTCAGCCTCCTCATTTTACACATGAGAAAACAGATCTTAGAGGTTAAGTGATTTGCCCAAGGTCACACAGTTAGTGACAAAGTAGAAGCTAAACTACAGGACTCCTGATTCCCAATCAGCATTTTCCACTTTACTGTGATGACTTTCTAAAATGGTGCCAGACCTTAAATTAACCTTCTAAATAGTTAACTTTCTTAAGGTTAGTGAGCATTTCTGCAAAGCAAGGGGGAAATTATATTGATTTAACTTGTTTCAATATTTAAGGTTACCTGTGGGTTTTTTTCCTTTGTAGAAACAAAACATAAAACACCATAATTATCATCAACAAACTCACACCTGTGGCCTAGAAAATGTTCATGTTTCTTGTAAAATTAAAAAATAACAGCCTAATGAATGCATAGTTTTTCTATTTGTTTAATTCTTATTTGAGTCGATTTAGACTTTATATTTTATGGGTAGTTTATAACTATTAAACACAACAAAGTTGTATGTCTGGGTTGTAAAACCTTTCTTTGCCCCTTGGTCATTGTCATCTACCCACAGTTAGGTTTTCAGATAACTAACAGGAGACCAAATCAATTTGGCATAAAAAATTAAGATTTTACTGACCTCAAGATGCTTACCAGCATTGTGTAACCCTGCCGCAAAATGTCAAGCCAAGCTCAGAGGTTTGAACATTCCTGGAAAGTTGTAGCTATTACTTTCATAATAACATTACAATACATTTTCTAATTCCCTTCTAATTAATATCTCTTTCCAAAAAAGTAATTAAAATAATTAATAAATGGAACCATCATTAAGAGAGGAACATTCAATGTTTCTCTATAGTATCACACCCTTGTTCATACTGTCCTCATTACAACTTCTAAGTGCACATCAGGATAAACACTACCCTGTAACTAGTTCTCAGGAAGATTTACTGTTGCAACCATCTTTTAGACATAGATCTCAAATACAAACACAATCGTTTTACTTAATATCTAGGTTCTAAAACATCTAAGTGAATTGCCCCATATATAAATACTAGAACATGCCCTACCTGGTGTAGTTCAGTGGACTGCGTGCCAGGTTGCGAACCAAAGGGTAGTGGGTTCAATTCCCAGTCAGAGCACATCCCCGCATTGTGGGCCAGGTGCCTAGTGGGGGGCACGTGAAAGGCAACCCCACATTGATGTTTCTCTCCCTCTCTCCTTCCCTTCACCTTTTCCTAAAAACAAATAAATAAAATATTTTCAACAACAATTAAGTTAAATTAAATACTACAACAAAAATGGTACAAAATTAAAGTTTACTTTCCTTGATTTTCTTGATATATACTAATTTTAAAATGAGATCTTACTATGTGAAGACAACAAAAAAATGACCCTTGAGGCAAGCAGGAAAATAAACATGTTAAAATAGGAAAAAGAGAAGTAAGTGTAAACAAAACCCATGGGTGGTTTTAGGTACCCAGTGTATCAGAAAAACTCAGTGCTAGAGATATCCCTGAAGTAAGAGATGAGGGCTATTGTTTTGTCTTTTGCCCTTACATTGCTCAGGATGATTGACCTGGCCTTATTTTGAAGGAGGCCACTTTTTATTAGTTTTACTTAATTTCATTTCTTTTATTCTTATTGTTATTGTTTATGCTATTGCAGTTTTCTCACTATATTTTCCCTTTTCTCACCTCCACCCAGCTCCACCTTCTCCCCTCCCTCAGCCATTCCCCATAGCTTCGTCTCTGTCCGTGGGTTGTGTACAGTGTTTTTGGTTAATTCCTTCACCCTATTTCATTCAATAACCCCCATCCCCTCTGGCAGCTGTCAGTCTGTTCCATGTATCTGTTCTTGTGTTTCTATTTTGTGTTAGTTTATTGTGTTCTTTAGATTCTGCCTATAAGTGCGATCATGTGATATCCGTCTCTGGCTGATGTCACACGGCATAATATTCTCCAGGTCCAGCCACACTCTTGCAAAAGATATGATTTTCTTCTTTATTTTTACTGTTGTGTAGTATTTTATTGTTGTGTATAGATGTTATACCACTTGTTTAAGATCATGTTCACTTGGTATAGATTCTGACAGGGAGAATTGTAGACAGTAGATTACTGGGGAGTAATCTTTGGACACACAACTGTAAAATAAAATGAAGAAGCATGGTTGGGCAGCAGGAAAACTCACCAGCAACGCAGTTGTAACTGAGGCTTCACACAATCATATAGAAAATGATCTTTGGATTGTTGAGCTTTGAAGCAGGGATGACAGAGATGTCCCAAATTGAGACAAAGAGGACATGGATCTATGTTCTTTAATGAGTCACTCACTACCATTGAGCTCTCTCTCCATCCCCCAAATACACCCCTGCCAAGGAGGCAGAAATTTGGGAGTGCCAATTCCCTGTGGATAGAATAATTCCTAGTGAATGATGGTATTATAATCCCTCTGGATTTAGCAGGATCAGTGCCGTGGGATGGATGCTTAAGGCTTAAAGAAGATCCAGATCCAGAAAACAAAGAAACATGAATTTTTATTGAGGTGGCTGCCATCCTAATTATTCACATTTGCTTTCATATTTGTGAATAGATTAGACATTAAAGGTCTGCTTCCCTCTCTAATCCATCTAGCCTTCCTTACCTTATAACAGGACATTACATATCCTGTAGAACTTCAACACAAAACAGTTTTATTCAGAACCTGTAACTATGTAACCAAATTTAAGAGCACCAGTACAAAAGTGGAGCTTTAAAGCAGATTCTTAGGTGGAACTTTTGGAGATTGATAACTTATTAGCTATCTCTCAATGAGGAACTCAATATTATTAGAAGGAGTCAGGCCCTGGCATGAGACAATACAATTTTTAAAAACTTCCATTGGTAGTAAACTGGCATATGACAAAGATAAAAGGAGGATATGCTGGCTTTTGTAGCATCTCAGGCAACTGAGATGTGGAAGGAAAACGATCACTAAAAGGGCTATAGAATTCCATGACTGTGATTGTATGCCAGTGATGCATGGAAGATAGTGACAAACTCATATTTATTAATTACTAATGCAAGATAAAATGCTAAAGCCAAAGGACTACCTTGACAACATTTATGGAAATTCTAATCTTCTCTCACTATATCTGGAGAGCAGACGGAGTTAGAACCAGGCTTAGGACTTAATCATAAAGACTGACAGTTTCATCACTTAAAAAGTTTAGCAGATAAATTACTTAAGGTAGTTTCCTTAGGAAAGAAGAACCTAGAAGGATAGTATAGGAATCCAATATGGATGGTGAGCAATGCAATTGGTAAATATGTTGGCAATCTAAGTGTTCCCTTATAGTTATTGTTTAAAATTCAATATTGAAAAACCAATTGTGTTTATATACTTAAGCAACAAATAATAAATATGTAATTTTAAAATATATGTCTTTGAAGTATAAATAAATGATAAGAACTAAATCTGATCATGTCCCTTTTCTTCTTTAAACCCTTCAAAGGCTTTCTATCTTATGTAGAATAAAATCCAAAGTCCATAAAATAGCTTCAAGGTCCATCACTAACTTTCTATGACATCATCCTCTAACAGTGTTCTGCTTACTAATTCCACACAGCTACTATAATGTCCATGTAAGTGCAGCATAAATATCTTTCTGTAATATTAGGGTTTTCAGAGCAAGTTTGCCTGAGGGCCTTGGATAAATGACACACATCTGGAAGTAAAAATTACCACTGACTAAATCAGAATATACCTAAAGCAAGTGAAGAAATTAAATTAACAATTAAATATCTTCCCAGAAAGTAAAATGAAGGCCCAAATGCATTTCATCAGGAAGTCTACCAAATATCTTAAAATAAAGTAATGCCATTGTTTTACAAACTCTTCCAGAAAATAGGTAAGGGAAGGAATACTTCACAACTCATTTATGAGACCCATTATACCAAAATACCAAGGCTAGACAAAGACATAAAAAAAAAAACTATACAGCAAAATACCTCCTGACTATCAATGCAAAAATCATAAAGAGAATTATAGAAAATTGAATTCAACAACACATAAAAAGAATTACGCCAAGTGAAAATTACAAAAACACAGGTAAAATTAACTTTCTAAAATCAATTAAATATAATATAATAAATCATTGTAATATAATGATGAAAAATTACAAAATCATCTCAATAGACACAAACAAAGCATTTGACAAAATCCAACATTCATTAATGACAACAACCCTCTCAACAAACTGGGAATAGATTGGAACTTTCCACCCTCATGAAGGCATCAAAGGAAAACCATCACAAAGCATCCCTCTTGCCTACTCTTGCTATTATTTTCAACATTGCACAGGGGAATAGCCATTACAGTCATGCAAGAAAAAAACAAATAAAAGGCATCAGATTGGAAAGAAAAGCTTCATTTGTAGACAATATGATTCCATATCTAAAAGTTCCTAACAGTTCACAAAAGAAAATATTAGAACTTATAAACAATTATATCAAAGTTGCATGATAAAAGATATATATATATATACACACATATATATATATACACACACACACACATATATATATACACACAAAAAGGAGTTGTATTTCTACATATCAAAAATGAATGGTCCATAAATGAAGATAAGAATATAATTCCTTTCACAATACTGTCGTACAGAATAAAATACTTAGGGGGAAACTTGACAAAAGAAGTATAAGACTTGTGCACTGAAAATTACAAAACACTGGTGAGAAGATTAAAGATGATCTAAATAAATGTGGAGACATTTCATTTCCATGGATTTGAAGACTCAAATGCATTGTTAGGATGGCAATTCTATCAAAAATTGAGTATAGGTTCAGTGCAAATTTTATCAGAATTCTAGCAGGCTTTGGGTGTGTTTAAATTGACAAGTCTATCCTAAAATTTACATGGAAAATCACAAATCTCACAGAGCCAAACTAGTTTTGAAAAAGAATCATAAAGTTGGAGGAATTTCAATTCCCAATTTCAAAGGTTTCTATAAATCTACAGCTGCAAGTCAACATTTTACTAACATATGATCAACATACATTAATGGAACAAATGAGAGTAAATAAATAAATCTTTATATTTGTGGTCAATTGATTTTTAATAAAGTTTCTAGGTCAATTTAGTAAATAGTAGAGTCTTTTAAAAATGCTAGTGGAACAATTGGATATCAACATGCAAAAATATGAACTGAGACTCTTACCTCTCAGCATGTATTAAATTAACTCAAAATTGATCATAACCTTATATGTGAGTAAAGCAATAACACTTATAAAAAAGACATATTCTGGGTTAGGTAAAATTTTCTTAGACATGACATGAGAAGCTGGTCTATGAGAAATAAAATTGACAAATTGAAAACAAAATTCAAAACTTTTGGTTTTCAAAATGCAGCTGTTGAAAATGAAGAGATAAGCCACAGAGTGGAAAACAATATTTGCAAAATAGTGATAAAAGGCTTGTATCTAGAATATACAAGGGAAGTCTTTTATTTCTTTCTTTACATAAATAAAACAAGACAATTAAAAAAGAAAACAGGTAAATGATTTGAATAAACATTTAAGTATAGAAGATATATAAATGAATAATAACCACATAAGAATTCTGAGTTTCATTAGTCATTAGAAAAATGCAATTGAAAACCACAGTAAGATACCAGTTTATACTCACTAAAATAGCTATGATCAAAGCAACACAAAATAACAAACATTGGTGATGACGTGGTGGACAGGAAATCTTTCTACATTGTTGTAGAAAGGCAATATGGTAGGAATTTCTTGGTAGGAATGCAGCATGATGCAGTCACTTTGGGAAAATAGTCTAGCAGTTATTTAAAGGGCTAAATAAAAGTGGGGTTATCATATGACCCAGCAAGATTATCCAAAAGTAATGAAAACATATATCCATAGAAAGTGTTGCACATACATGTTCTTACTAACTTATTTATAATAGACCAAAAACTGGGAACTGCCTAAATATTCATCAACTGAGTAGTGAGTGAACAAAATATCAACACAATAGAATTTTTTCAACAAAATCATAATAAACTACTGGTGCATGCTATGCTATTAAAGAACCCCCCAAATATTTTCTCAGTGAGATGATCCAGACACAACAGACCACAGATTGTATGGTCCTATTTGTGTGAAGCCCAGAAAAGGCAAACTATACAACAGAAAGGAAGCAGTGGTTGGAGTGGGGGAGTAAAATGGGAAGGTTAATAGTACATCCTAGCAAGGAATCTTACTGGGGTGATGAAAATGTTTAAACCTGATTTATGCCGATGGTTGAACAATTTGGTAAGTTTATTTAAAATTATTAAAGTATACTTTTGAAATGGTTATAGTCTATATGTAAAATACATCTGGATAAAGTTATTTTTTTCAAATAATCACTGATTACCTAGTGAGAACTACAGATAGATCTACTTCTCTAAATGTGTTGAATTTCAAGTTAGTAAAATCCAATAGCTGTACAGGGGCATCTCCTGGAGAAATTAATTCGTGTTCTAAAGGACCCAGATTCTTCATTTCCATTACATTTCAAAGAAAAGTCTCTAACATCGATGAAAGGGTGGAGTGTATTGTTTCTTGATCCCCTATTCACACCACCTAGATTTCTTAATTTGGTGTTTCTCATTTACAATCCAGATCCGCATATATGTAAGATAATTGGCTCTCACTGCATCACTCCAAGGGTAAGAATTGAGACACAAAGAAACTGCACAGTAATTATTTGCTCTAAATAATAAATACTCCATTGTGTTCTAGAAACCTTGCATGTCAATTCCAGATAATTTTAATAAGTATAAATATTAAAACTTTAATAGTCTCTTTGTGGGAGGGATTTTGAGGAACAAGTATGAAAGACACAGGGATGAGGACTGGGGTGGAAATGGGAGGGAGGTGGGGAGACGGGGCGGGGGGGCTGGGATGGGAGAAATAGACAAAAAACTGTACTTGAAAAATAATTAAATAAAAATTAAAAAAAATAGTCTCTGTTGTTTTAAACATACCATGAAAGTTCTTACCTTTGATCTTTAAGTTGCCTCTATCTGGGTTTCTTTTTCCCAAATGTGTATACAAATGGCTGGTATTTTTACACCATTTAGGTCCGTGATCAAATTCAACAGAAGTTAGCCTTCCCTTGTCCTCCTCCTACAAAAGTAGCTCCCTCTGTAGTTCACACTGGTTTCTCTTTTTCCGTAACATTTATCACCATCTGAAACATTCACTTAGTAGTTTATAGGGGTATAGGATCTCCTATACCCCTCCATGTCACTCCAGAAGAGAAGGGCTCTATGTATTTTTGTTCACTGCTATGTCCTCAGCATCCTACCCAGTGCACCATGAGAGCTCTATGACCATTTACCAAATCAATAATGAGTAAAGGAAGAACCACTACCAAGGATAATTATATCAAGGAGGCTTTATAAAGGAGCTGACATTTAACTAGGTTTTGAGGGAAGGGTAGAGGGTTATCCAAAAATGACAGTAAGAAAGGACTCTCCATCTGAGTCCTTGGAAAAGAAGGAAATATAATCAATATTGTCAGCATCTTGAGAAAATAGGAAGAGGCCTTATGACTTAATAAAATGCAACTTCAGGAGAAAAAAATGGAATATTCTCCAACATATTATTTAATATATATAACAGTTAATATATAATAATGCAAAATATAATTTATAATATACATATACAGATAGGCTTACAGTTATTCATATGAAATGTAATACAATATTAATTACTAATACAAAAAATCCTCTGTCTCAAATACAACTGTAAGCCTACTCTTACCTCAACCTGTACATGATACATATTTCTTTTTTTTATTTTTAAAAAGATTTTATTTATTTATCTTTAGAGGGGAAGGGAAGGAGAGAGGGAGAGAAATATCAACGTGTGGTTGCCTCTCATGGGTCCCCTGCTGGGAACTGGCCTGCAACCCAGGCATGTGCCCTGACTGGGAATCAAACCGTGATCATCTGGTTCACAGGCCCTGGCTCAATCCACTGAGCTACACCAGCCAGGCATGATACATATTTCTGTATAAAAATCTATATAGTTGCTAGCTAAGACTTTATATTATTTGCTTTAGATTAGTCTTTGCTGAAAGAACTACCAATCTTTTCTTGAACTGTGTACTTATTACAAGTCACTATTAAAAAGAATTTTAGAAAAAGAATTAAAAATAAACATCAGAAACTTTCATTTTGGTTTCCCTTTTCCAAGCAAAATATGCTTTCATAAATAATGACATGATTGGTAAAGTGGAAAACTATCCTCCTCATTTATAGTTAGTGGAATTCAGCTTCAGGTTAACAAACTTAGTAAAATGTTTTTTTCTTCTTTTCTTTTTTTATTAATCCTCACCCTAGTACTGATTATTGATTGAGAAAGAGAGAGAGAGAGATACATCAATGTGAGAGAGAAACTTTGATCAGTTGTCTCTCGCATGTGCCCCAACCAGGAATTGAATCTGCAACCTAGGTATGTGACCTGACCAAGGCTCCAACCTGCAAAATTTTTGTGTACAGAGCAATGCTCCAAACTACTGAGCCACCCAGGCAGGGCTAGTAAAATGTTTCTTAAACTCTGAATATTTGAACAGTTATTTTTAAAAAGGAGCATTAACTAGAAAAAATAAAACACGAATGTTGAGGTTCTTTCACATAGCCATCTTAGTAAATGCTGGGAGATTCATTTGACTGGACTCATCAAGGGGTTTTTATTTTCCCAAGCCTCAAGTCGAAAGGTATTTAGGCTAATGCTAAGAATTGCCAAGGGAGTAGCTAATTACTAGTTGTATAGAAAAATCTTAAATGATCTGTGGCTTTACATAAAAAGAAGTCCAGTTATTTATGCTCAATTTACTGTGAGCTGGGGGAGGAATGGGGTAGGCTTTCCTCAATCTGAGATCCAAGCTTCCCACGTCTTCTGTTCTTGCAATCTCACTCCAGGCATGGTTTCCAAGTTTGCGTTGTCAGGGGAAGACAGAGCAGTCAGCACCAAGGATCTTCAGTGTTTCGTTCTGGAAATGAACACTACGTTTCCATTCACAGTCCATTACAAAAAATAGTATGACACTTTTCTTTTCAAGGGAGGCTAGGAAGTTTAGTCTTCCAAGATGCCCATGAAAAGGAAGTGATATATGAACTCTGGTTGTCTCTGCTACCCTTGGGAAAAGTGTGGCATGTCAGGGACTTGGTACAAAAGTAAATGCTCTCTGATCAATTTTTAAGTTTCTAATAATGTTTTTGTTTAGCATTTTTCATAGTCATAATTCTAAAAATATTAAATAATTAGAATGATTTCACTTATTAGTTATTAAATTACTTCACATCCTAAACATGTTTTCCACCAACTGAATGTAAATTCTACATTTTTCTTTCTCTTCTCCAAATATACTATCTCAATTATGACACTTCTATATCTTAGTTTCTAAAGCAACATTAAAACATATTTTTAAATTGCTTATTGCTCAAAATTTAAGTCTACTACATCTATAAAGAAAAATATCAATTATTCTGCTGATTTTTGTTTACGATCATTTGTTGAAGTCAGGAATGCAAAAGAATTAAGAAATACTGTGTATCCAGTTAGGCTACAATTTCACTAAAAGCAAAGTTCACCACAAGTAATAATTTGAAAATAACACAAGACACAGCTGGCATAAAATTAAGTAACAATGTTTTAGAAAAGCAAATAGTAAATGGATTCCTGAGTAAGGAAAGCTTTGTGAGGGTTTGGTAGGTTTACCAGACCCTGAACAATAGGGAGAGTTGGACTGCAGTGATTTGCTCTTTCGAGGTTTGGGTAATTAACAGAGGTGAGGTTGTGCTTTAGACAAAAAGCAGAACAGATCATAGTACAGTGGCTAAATTTAACTTTGAAATGTAAATGGAGAATAGACAAATGACACATCATTTCAGATTAAAGTAAATATTTATATGCTTGTTGGGAACCTCTTTGCCTGGTTTCAGGAGTTGTATAACTGCCCCCCATGGCTAAGGTTGAGTGAGCAACCTCTGGACTGTGAACTACTAAAGAGATAAAGCTTATCTCCCTGGCAGGAGTGCTGCTTCTTCTTCATCCATCTCTAGCCCCCAATGCTTGGTCAGTTAATCAATGACAAGCACTACCCCTCAGAAGGGGGACAACCTAAGCCAGACACCATCACTTGGGAGGCCCTCAAGGAAGGACTCGGAGGGCTGCAGCAAAGAGGGGGTGATGGACCCTCGTCCCCCAGCTATTCTGACACAACCTGAGTCCCCATTTCCATCTGGGAGAAGTGCTTTCTGGCTCTAATCCACTTAAGCCTAAAAACCTATGATGGGGAGGGTGGTGTGGCCCTTTTCCGGCTAGAGCTGGTTCTGGGGTGATTGGGCATAAGAAAGAGTTCCTAAAGTCCTGTGAAGCATGCTTTGCTAAGAGTGCTTTCATTTATATGATAAGGGTCCGAGCAGGAAATGAGTATGTCTCCCAAAGTTTCTGCAACCCCCTTACCTGACAGACACTGATTCAGACTAAGCCCTCAGATTTCTTTGAAATGATATCTATTGTTTGATCCTTGCCACCTGACATTGATTGATGAGCTTTTATTCCTGTGTATTACAAACCTAATAAAAGGCCTTGAGGAAGAGAGTCTTGGTCTTTCTCCTTTGAGAAAGTGACCACCTCTCCTCCCCAAGCAGATCATGTCTTGGTAGTATTACTTACATCAGTGGCAGACGGGGGGACTTGTGCGCAAAGTTGTCTCCACATATGTTAATTTGTCTGTTGACGGTTAATTCCAAAAGCAAAACTTTAAACCTCAGTTATAAAGCAATTAATACCATTATTCACTCTACTCTGAATTATAGATGTAGCCAAGGTGAGAGAATACATTCTAACCTGTAATCAGGTGATCTGATACCTAAATTCTAAAACCTAACTTAAAATATGAGAATAAAAAAACATTTATTTTTATTTTTATTTATTTATTTTAAAGATTTTATTTATTTATCTTTAGAGGGGAAGGGAAGGAGAGAGGGAGAGAAACATCAATGTATGGTTGCCTCTGGTGCATCCCCTGCTGGGAACTGGCCCCTGCTGGGAACTTGCCTGCAACCCATGAATGTGCCCTGACTGGGAATCATCTGGTTCGCAGGCCCGCGCTCAATCCACTGAGCTACACCAGCCAGGGCTTACATTTGTTTTATTTTTAGATTTAGTTTCTTGTTGGGAAATGCCCTGCCTGGTTTTAAGAGATGTAACCCACTATGGCTAAGCTAAGTGAGTGACCTTCGGACCATAAGCCACTAAGGAGACAAAGCTTATCTCCCTGGCAAAGGCACCACCTCTGCTCCTTTTCCTTCACCCTGCCTAGCCCCCAAAGATTGATCTGTTAGACAATGACGGGTCAGATTCCTCAAGGGAGGGACAATCTAAGACAGGCACGATCATGGGGGGGCCCAGGTAAGGACTTGGGGGATACAGAAAAGAGGTGATGGACCCTCTCCCCTTGGCTTTGACATAGCCTGGGTCCTCATTCTGTCTGTGAGAAGTCTTCTAATCTCCTGGCTGCCTTACTTCCTCTCCCTGACTTAAGCCTGAAACAATGCCAGAGGTGGGTGCAGCTCTGTGCTGGAAAGGGCGGGTTCCCTGGGGTGATCAGGCCTAAGAAAAAATATGTAAAATCCTGTGAAACCTGCTTTGTTTAGAATGTTCTCAAATGCGTGATAAGGGTCCAACCAGGAAGTAAGTATGTTCCCCAAAGTTTTATGGCCCCTTAGCTATCTGACCCTGACTCAAAATAGGCCCTCAGAGTTCTGTGTATGTTATCTATTGTTTGATTCTTATCGCCTGACAATAATTAATGAGCTTTACCTGTATCCAATAAAAGCCTGTCAAGGCAAGGGTAGTGGCACTCTCCTCTTGAAGGGGTGGTAAAGGTGCTCTGAAGCTTGCTCTCCCCCTGAGAGAGAAGTCGCACCATCCCTTTTCCTCCACAGGACTCGTCCATCTGAATTTATTTCATCTCATCCATAACGCCACAGACACTGTGGGCCAGTGTCCACATCAGTTTCTAAGATTTCCATGTAATTGTAATCAACAGAGAAAAACAACAGTTATTTCTGCTGGTTCTATGCACTATTTCTCAGGTTAAAATGATCATAGGCATCTTTTATTAAGAAATTTAAATCATTTCCAGAAAAAGTAATTTCAATATTCATTGAAAGTATATGTGTTACTCACAAAATTTCTGTCTAGCTACACAAAATAGAAAAATCAAATCAAATCAAGGTTTCAAGTAATTATTTGGCAGGTTTATTTTGATGTTTAATTCATTTTGATTACTCAAACTGCTTTTCACTAGTTTATCTACCATTTTAGTAAGAAGCCAGCTTCAATAAATAAATAAAAATTACTTCTGAACGAGATAATATTGCCAGTATTATGACCAGTGTACATGTTTGCAGATAGATACTATAATAACTTGTGGCTATGCTATTTTCTAAATTGCACAGTTAAATAACTGCTGCTGAACCTGAGCCTCTAGTATGAGTACAAATTTTGCATGTATCATTATTTTGATAATTTAACATGAAAACAGAGACACAGGTTCTGGAATGACCAAAAAGACATACTCATATTCTAATGATAAAAACAGATTACTGATTCATTACTATTTATTCATGTCAGTATAAAACATTTATCAAGCAATACATGTGATAAAAAGAACTAGAATTATATAATTAGATGTGGAAATAAACTTTAATACTACAAATGACAAATAAAGGTAATTATTTTGTCTCCTCTGGTCAAGTAAGTGTATATTGAATTTTGGCTGAAATTATTACAAAATTTGTAGTAAAAAGAGTAGGTGCCCTGTAACCATCATAAGTTACAGGGTAGTAATGGATTGCTCAGTATGAAGATTTCTCATATTTCACATACCCATTCACAAAATCAATTAAAAGTAAATTTCTACTGTTTGATCATAATTTTCTTTATCATTTTAGTTTCCTAATGTCATTAAAAATGCAACATGTCTAGAACAATTCCAAAAGCATAAAATATGAAAGATTTTAAAAGAAAATATCATGGAGACAAAGCTCATAATTAATTACCAGCATGTGCATATGTGTGTTTTTTTTTTTACAAATAATCAAGAATAAGTTTGCTTGAAAAGTAAAATGCTATCATAAACTTACTCTAATTAGTCTGACCAAAAATATGTAGAATGTAGCTTTCTAAATTGTAAAAATCATTTCAGTTGAATGAGTAATGCATTTGACCCTTAAATAATCATACTACCTTGTTGTAAAAATAATCAGCAGTCCAAAAAATTTTTGGATAAAAGAATAAATATCAAAGCAGAGACAAAAATCTCAAGCTCATATTTGTAGGTATATCATATTGCTGAGACAAATTTGAGTATTCATGTTTATTTGTTTAACATGAAATATATTTACATTAAAATAAACCATTACAGATGAAAAGTGTTGATCTGATGAATTGAGACTTTAGCAGACACTGGATTTTTTGTGATGTTATTTATTATAGTACTTCATTAACATGAAACAATTTAATTTAGAATAAAATTAGTGTTTAAACTATATTAGTCACTATATTACTCCCAGGCCAGAGAACTGAACCAAGGTCCTTCTGTCCAGTGTCATTTGTGCCAATAGAACAAGATTGAGTTCAGTAAAGCAGTACAGAAAATTTATTCTTTGATCAAGGGATGAAAAGAGTGAGCTCATGCTCTTTTAATGGCACCATGTCCATAACTGAGGAGGCTTCTGTATTTTTAGGCTGTGGCATGGAGTAATTAAATTATTTTAAGAATGCACGATTATCCTTCTGTTTTATTGGACCCTCCTGCACTTGTCTCCTTTGCACATGATGCCCCACTGCCATCTTCACTTTTGCACTGGCAACTTGGTCTTTGTGTCTGATAATCTTTTTCAGTTCCTGTAAGAAAGAAGAGATCATGATAGTTTAGGTATTAAGACACATTAGGGTCTTTTTGGATGGAAGCCCTATGACAATTATGAATGATGCACAACACGTCAAATTCAAGTGATACCATCATCAAATTCAAGTTGCTTATAATGTATGTAAGAAGAAAAACCTACATTTATATTTCTGGAAACTATAACAAACAATATAAAGCACAATTAAATGTAGTTAATCACAGATATAATTATGAATAACTATGAATGTTGCACAACACGTGATGATACCACCATCAAATTCAAGTTGCTTGTAAGGAATACACCAAGGCACATCATAATTACGTTAGCCAAGATTAAAATGAAAGAGAGAATCCTAGAAGCAGAAAGAGCTAAGGGGACTGTCACCTACAAAGGAGTCCCCATCAGACTGTCAGCAGATTTCTCAAAAGAGACCTTACAGGCAAGAAGGGGCTGGAAAGAGGTATTCCAAGTCATGAAATCCAAAGACCTACAACCAAGATTGCTCTACCCAGCAAAGCTTTCATTTAGAATGGAAGGATAGATAAAGTGCTTCTCAGATAAGGTCAAATTCAAGGAGTTCATCATCACCAAGCCCTTATTATATGAAATGCTAAAGGGACTTATCTAAGAAAAAGAAGTTAAAATAACATGAACAGTGAAAGGACAGCAAACTCACAGTTATTAACAACCACACCTAAAACAAAAGCAAACTAAAAGGACAACTAGATCAGGAGTGGAAACATAGAAATGAAGATCTCAAGGAGGGTTAGCAACAGGGGAGTAGGAGGAGGAGAAGGGGGGAGAAGGTACAGAAAATAAATAGCATAGATGGTAGGTAGAAAATAGATAGGGGGAGGGCAAGAATAGCATGGGAAATATAGAATTTAAAGAACTTGAGACACATGGTCATAAACTAAGGGGGGGTAATGGTGGGGATGGGGGGTAGGGTGGAGGGGAATGAAGGGGGGAATAGAACAACTGTAACAGCATAATCAATAAAAAATAAATTAAAAAAATTCAAGTTGCTTGTAATCTATGTAGGAAAAAAACCCTACATTTATGTTATTGAAAGCTATAAAAAACAATATAAAGCACAATTAAGTATAGGTAAGCACAGATATAGTTTTTAGATGATAGAATGCTAGAAAGTAAAATAGAAGAAAGATACATGTAACCCAGAATGTTTAGGACAGAAAAGCTACATGGATAATGATAGACTTCAAATATATCCTTAAAGATAGATAAGATAGACTTAGCAAAACAGTTTGAAATGTCTTAAGAAGCAGTAATTTCACCCATTCACACATTACCTAAGATAATGCAAGTATTGAACTATAGGTGTATAAGTGGTCAATTTCACCCCAAAATACTAATAAATACAATAAAGAGAATTCATAATAATAGAGGAATGACCTTAAGGACACTTTATTTCTACACTATGATTCGACACATTTACCTAAAACTAGAAGAAATAAATAAAAATATTAGTACAGAAGCCAGAAATAAATAATATTCCCAAGCCCTCTTGTAGGATATGAAGGCATAATTAAAAGAAAACAGCAAAGTAGAGCTAAAAATTAATAGTAAAAATGAGAACAAATTGATGGTTGCCAGACAGGAGCTGGGTGGCAGGAATGAGTGAAAAAGAATAAGAGATATATACTTTCAATTATAAAATAAGTCACAGGGATATAATATACAGCATTGGGAATATAGTCAATAAGTCATAGTAACTTGGTACAGTGGCAGATAGGTACTAGATTTATTGTGTTGATCATATTGCAAAGTATATAAATGTAAAATCACTATGTCGTGCATGTGAAAATACCATAATATTGTATGTAAACTATTCTTTAATAAAAATAAAAATAAAAAAGTGAAAATAATCACAAGAAGATCAAACTGTTGTCATAGAGCTGGAATACAGACCCACAGATACAAGAAAATGACAAATGAGCATTTTATCTTTATCTGTAGAAGAGGTCCCAAGGGGTATCTAAGTCCAAAAGATGCTAATTACAGAACTAAATATTTTAAATTTCTACTGGGAGAGAAAAGCCACTATGGATCTTGACTATCTCTAATGTCACTGTTGAGCATGAGAAGAATTCAAGGCCCAGAGCAAACTTTATCCAAGCTATTTTCCATAGTCATGTTTGCAGCAACTTTGAGAGACGAGGTAACATTTTCCCCTGGATCAAGAGCAGACTCGTTTCCACTCACCATGAAGGTAGTAAGTAGTGCCTGGAGTTCATGTCTCCACTGCTGTAAAGCAACCACTGTGAGTACAGACATCTATCTATCAGGAGTCCTTTGTGTTGCCTACCAGTGGGACCTGGGGCTCATGGAGAACCAAAGCAAATGGACATCAAACTTGGGATACTATTTTTCCTGTGAGTGATGAAATTGGTTTTATCTGACATAGGAGTCTTATTTATTTTTCTAAAACCCACAAAACAGTATCAGAGTAACAACATAGCTTATAAGTAAGGTAAAATCTAAGACCCTGACAGTTTCTGATACTAAGACTTGACATTAATTCTGTTGACACAACAAAAAATAACAAATAAAATAACAATAACAGTAATAGACATTTATAAAGTGCTAATTATATACCAGTTACTATACTACATAACTCACCTAAACTTTTACTTTTCACCATAATCTAATTAGTAGCTATCATTTATTACTTCTAATTTTCTGATGGACAAAATGAGACCCCAGGAGGTTGTTAAATTTATCCAAGGTCACGCAGGCAGTAGGTGAAGCAACTGGGATCAACATATACCTGCTCTAATTCCAGACTCTTGAGTGTTTTACCACTCACCATATTGTCTTAATTAGTGCACAACTAAGCATTCATGTGCTTTTAATACTAATCATATTAATGATATAATTGATAAAATTGTTTCACAGGCTTACACTACAAGAGTTTTTATTATTGTTTGAGTTCAGCTTTGGCCAAAACCTATAGGCCTCTTCCCAAATCTATTAAATCAAACAGAATGAGCATTCATATAATGTGTACTATCTAAACATCTTGTTTTAGCTTGATTCTATATACTAATGACACTATTCTATTGAGAATTTATAGTGCATGCTTTTAAAGACTTTTAGATCACTAAACAGATTCATTATTGGTTATTCAAATATTAAGTTTGGTTATTCAAAATGTTTCTACTATTTTTATAATTAGCTCAAGTAAAAATCTCAGGACTCTTCTGAAAAAGTGAAGAAAGATCATATAAAGTTTCCACAAATAAGTAATCCACCATATTCCAGGGAAGGAAGTTCTACAAGGCACGTGGGTACAAGGATGCTGGTGTTACACTGACATCTTTCTGTTTGGAAAGTTGCTTTAGAGATTTTTTAAAAGATTTTATTTATTTATTCTTAGAGGGGGGAAGGGAGGGAAAAAAAGGGAAAGAAACATCAATGTGTGGTTGCCTCTTGCACACCCCCATCTGGTGACCAGGCCTGCAACCCAGGCATGTGCCCTGACTGGGAATGGAACCAGTGACTCTTTGGTTTGCAGGCTGGCACTCAACCCACTGAGCCACACCAGCCAGGGGTGTTTTAGAGATTTTTTTAAAAAGAAAAATAGGGACAGAGATTCAGAATATTAATTACCCCTTGGAAATTATCAGGATAGCTTTAGGCTAAATCTTTGACATTCATTTTTTCTCAGAGTAAAGGTCTAATGGGAACATAAAATAGACTGTGCAAACTCAAAACCACCTCAAAAATAAATGGGAGTATGAAGGACCAATAAACTGAATCAAATTATGTGCTTTTAAAAGGTAAATAACAAAGAGGGGAAACTGGGGAACATCTATAATAGTGTCAACAATAAAAAATGAAATAGCTCTTGATATATTTACAAAAAATAAGGAGGTATTGATACTAATATGCAATTTCTTAACAGCTATATCAAAAGGCCCAGGAAGGCAAGCTCTGTGATTATAGTTATTAGCAGTAAAATACTATTATTTATTTTTTCCCAAATATTCATGCAACAAAGTGCTAAGTATGGCTATATTTTGGGAGCAATGACACATAAGCTTTAATTTTGGCCATTGAAATGGGATAAGTAGAAGCTATGTGTGCAAAATAATCCATTTTTAGAGGTGAACTGGTTTGTGAACTAACAGGATTCTGTCTGAATATTTTCTCATCAGTGTGTCTCAGCAAAGAGAATGGATGTGTTACTTCTGTCTACCTCCACAAAGGACTAACTTGGTTCTTCTATACATTAATTCTATTGAGGATGTCTTAGAAAAATAATTTTAAAGATAACCTGTTCTGTCATGTTCCATAAATTTAAAATTTTTAGGACAATGATTAGCTCTTTAGGTTTACTTTTCTTATTTCTCAGGAGATGGGGGGATAAAACATGCTTCACATGAGGCACAGCACAGCAGAAGTGGGAAAGAAAAGGCAAGGCCCTGATGTAAGACAGGAGAGATGATGGGGTTGCCTCACATGTCACAAAAAGGAATTTAACCCATGCTTCTGTACTATGAGCTGAAAAACTTCAGAGATGCCGATGAGTGCAATTTTAGTCAAATTTTGATAAGGGTATGATTTTTACTTGGTGGTGATTCTCAGCTTTCTCTGTGAGTTGGCATCATTCTAACTTGGCATTATGTGAAGTTTGTCTGGGTAAAGTATAGCCATTGTTAATATAATGTGAACGGTTTGCATGGCATTGATGTAACCTGGCAGCTAAGGAGAGGAGACTGTTCACATGCATGAACAACAATTAGTTTACTGTACTAGTCAGTGGGGGTGGTAGATGCGGTTGAGTGAGCATGTGTCACGGTATGGTCATCATATTCAAAATGACTAAGCAAGTACAGCAATGAATCTACATCCAATTTAGTGTTAAACTTGAACATTCCTCCACAGAAACTATTTGGATTATTCAGAAAGCTAAAGCTATAGGCAACCGGTGATTGGCAGCTTCATTATGATAATGTACCCGCTCATGCGTCACATTTCCTGTAGAGTTTTTTTGTGAAACATCAAATCATGCATATCACTCAATCTCCCTAGAGCCCAGATTTGGCACCCTACAACTTCTGACTTTTCCCAAAACTAAAAACACTTTTGAAAGGGCAGATATTCTGACCATTGATGAGATTCAAGAAATGCAGGGCAGCTGATGGTGATTCTGACAAAGGATTTTTGCAGAGGGTTTCAAACAAGTGGAGGAGATGCTAGAACTCTGTTAGGTCTCAAGGTGCCTACTTTGAAGGGGACTGATACATAATTGTCCTGTGTACAATGTTTCATATCTCTTGTATCTTCTTCAATAAATCTTTATTTTTCATAGCGAATGGCTACTTTCTGCATAGACCTCCTTGTACTCTTAATGTAAGTAAAAGATAGATGCCATAGCCACATGTGTGCATTTAATATGACCTACCAAGAAAAGACCTACTTAATAAAAATCTTGGAAATCATTCCCACTGGACTAGTTAGAACATATGTTCGACAGCATGATAAAACAAATGAAGTTGCACTGGTTAGTTAAGAACAAGTAGTGTCTTCCCATGAAGTGTTCATCTAAGAGTCTGGGATGGATACAACACAGCCAAAATGGGAGATGAGAGAAATAGGTTCAGGACAGGGCTGAGCAGGGAGGCAATTACCAAGGTCCATTTACATCTCAAGAGTGAGCATGAGGAGCAACAGAGATGCCAAAGGTAGGGGGTGGCATGGTGTAATTTGGGTTTTAGAATCATCATTCTGGTATCAGCATAAATTTTTTTTGTAAAAGCAAGACTTACTTTGAGAGCTTTCTAATAGCTGCTTTCTTCTTTCGTGTATTTTTTATTCTCATATAACCAATGCATTATTGGTTATTTATTGGTTCTGTTATTTATTTGTTCTCTCTGTTTGTTCTTATTTATTCTCTCTGTTATAAAACTTATGGCATAATAATGTACATAGAAAACCCTATGGACTTTACCAAAAAAACCACATGAACTAATAAGTAAATTTAGCAAACCAGTGGGAAACAAAGTCAACATTTAGATATTGAAGGCATTTTTGTATACTAGCAATGACATTTTAGAAAAAGAAATTAGAAAAAAAAACCTATTTACTATAGCAACAAGTAAAATAAAACTTAGAAATAAACTTAACCAAGAAGGTAAAAGACCTGTACTCAGAAAAGTACACAACACTGAAGAAAGAAATTAAGGAAGACACAAATAAATGGAAACATGCATTGTGTTCATGGATTGGAAAAATTAACATCATTATAATGTCCATACACCCAAAGCAATCTACAGATTCAATGAAATCCCTAACAAAATACCAATGACTTATTTTATAGATATAGAAAAATATTTTAAAAATTTATATGTAACTACAAATGGCCCTGAATAGCCTCAGCAATTCTTAGAAAGAATAAAAAAGTAGGAGGGGTCATAATACCTGATATCAAATTATACTACAAGGTCACTGTAATCAAAACATCATGGTACTGCCATAAAAACAGATACATAGATCAATGAAACAGAATAGAGTCCAGAAATAAACCCACATGTCTGTGATCAATTAATATTTGACAAAAAGGGCAGGAACATAAAATGGAGTAAAATACCCTCCTCAATAAATGATGTTGGGAGTTCTGGACAAGTACATGGAAAAAAAAAACAAAGATGAAACTAGACTATCAACTTACACCATACTCCAAAAGAAACTCAAGATAGATAAAAGATTTAAATATAAATTGTGACCCCATAGAAGTTCTAGAGAGGAACATAGGCAAGAAAATTTCAAATATTCCATACAGCAACATTTTCATTGATACATCCTCTAGAGCAAGGGATATAAAAGAAAATGTAAACAAATGGGACTACAGCAAATTAAAAAGCTTCTGCACAGCCAAAGAAAACATCAACAAAATGAAAAGTGAACCAACACTATAGAAAAATATATTTGCCTATGATACCTTGGCCAAGGATTTGATCTCCAAAATATGTAAAGAACTCACACCATTCTATTGCAGGAAGAAAAACAATCCAATTAAAAAATGGGCAAAGGACTTGAACAGACACTTCTCCAAGGAGGATATAGGGTCCAGAGACATGTGAAAAGATGCTCAGTATAGCTAGCTATCAGAGAGATACAAATTAAACCACAATGAGATATTATTGTACACCTGTAAGAATGATCATAATAACCAAATCAACAAGCAAGTGCTGATGAGGTTGTGGAGAAAAGGGAACCCTAGTGCACTGTTGGTGGAAATGCAGAATGGTGCAGCCACTGTGGAAAACAGTATGGAATTTACTCAGACTATCTAAAAATGGAACTGCCTTTTGATCCAGTGGTCTCACTGCTGGGACTATACCCTAGGAAACCTGAAACACCAATCCAAAAGAACCTATGCACCCCAATGTTCATAGCAGCACAATTTACAATAACCAAGTGCTGGAAGCAACCTAAGTACCCATCAGCAAATGAATGGATGAAAAAGTCTGATATATTTACACAATGAAATACTACACAGCAGAAAGAAAGAAGGAGCTCCTATCCTTTGAAACAGCATGGATAAAACTGGAAAGCATTATGTTAAGTGAAATAAGTCAGGTGGTAAAAAACAAATATCATATGATCACATATATAAGTGGAACCTCAGCAACAAAACAAACAAGTGAGCAAAATAGAACCAGAGACATGAAAATAAAGAACAAATTGACAGTGACCAGAGTGGTGGAGACAGGGGAATAGCAAGGGAAAAAAGGAGAAGGTTTGTCAAAAAACATGTATAAAGGACCCATGGACAAAGACAACAGGGGGGTAGGGTTGAATGTGGGTGGTAGGGGTGGGTAGGGTGGGGGGCAAGAAATGGGGGGAAAATGTGGACAATTGTAATTGAACAACAATAAAACATAATTAAAAATGAGATTGAAGACTAAAAATTATACACATATAAACATATATATGTTATATATATACACACACACATACACATGCGCTCAGTTGTGTGTAGACATACACAATGACTAGAACTCAAATTATACAGGGCTTGTCATTATGAATCTTTATTTGCTCCTTGAGTTTTAAAATTATTAATAATACATATATAAGCTTTTAAAAGTTGGAGATAAATGGCATTCAAAAATTTTGTATTATATACCTGACATATACTAGATGCTTTTCTGAAATGTGTGGTTATAACATGAACAAATTTTTTCCCTACCACACTCCCGCACAGCTTGCATGTATTCATCCATGGCAAGGAGTCTCTGCACTCCCATGGCTTCAGTTACCAAAAATATTTGATAATTTTCAAACATCTCAGCCAAGTCCCTAAAGGGAGGTAGCATTTGCATCACCCCCCATAAATATGCATTTTGGGATATTGACATTTAAGTTGCTTATTTAAGCATAAAAGACTTAGGAAAAACCTTTTACTTATTTGCCTTAAAAGAGTTTAAATAGAGGATCTGATCTAAGAAGAAAGACATCATCACAAATAACTATAGTTTAATAGGAACTAGTATTCACATAGGGAAGAACCAGCAAGACCCATTTATTGAAAGTCCTTTCTGTGTCCCATTGTTAAAAATTTATTTACCAAATAAATACATTTACCAAACATTTGTTTTTCCATCCTGTGTGAATTGCCTTCCTGTCCACATCATACACCCGCTTTTTCCCATAGCTCTAGAATTGCACATAAGCCTCAACTGCCCAATCTGTCCTTATGTCTCATTTTGGCACCCTAAAATATGTACTTGTAAAATAAACTTTAAACATGGTTTCCTGTTCATCTATCCCATGTTAATTTGATTACAGCCCAGCAAGAAGAACTTTGAGGGCAGGAGAAAAATTATTTTTTCTATGTCCCTATATCTCCTCTCCTTAGTGCCATACTTGTGTAACCAACAACGTACTGAGGAACCTCAACTGCAGTCTAAACTGTTCATTAAAAAAAAAAAGACCTCACAATCAATAAAATATATATATTTTAAAAGAACTCAAGTTTTCTCAAGTGAACCTCAACTTCAATGTAAACTCTTCATTAGGTTTTAAAACCCTGCTCTTCCAGAGCTTCTCATTTCAGTAATTAATATCATAAACTGCCCAATTGCTCGAGCCCAGGCCTGGGTGTCCTCCATGTCCAGTGGCCTTACCCTAAACGAGGACAGCTTTACCTCTGAGCTGTGTAACAGCAAGAATGTCTCACAGGTCTCCCGGCCTCTAGGTTAGCCATCTCCAGTTCTCTCTGGAGCCAAAAGTTATCTTTCACATGTGGAGATATAATTATGTCATCTCCACAATTAAAATACTCTAATGGTAGTCTGTTATCATGTCCAGAGTCCTTAAATGTCTTATTGTAATCTCACCTTTCTTCCTATCTTCAAATTATGTACCTCTCTCCCTAGAGCTAAGCATTTCAGATCCACGAGTTTCCCTTTTGTTGATCAATAGTAATTTTTCTTCATAATTTCAACTTCTGTTACTTTTCCTAGAACTCTCTTTCTCTTTCTCTTCACATAACTAAATTATTATTTGTTGTTAAGGTTTCAGAACTAATATTATCTCCTAGACCAGGTTAGTTCTCTTTTTTATGTGCACCAGGGCATAGATTTGTTTGGGCAATAATTAATATTTTAAATAATTGTTTACTTCTGTACACTTGACATTTAGAAGAGGATTTAGATTACATTAAATGTTCAATCAATAATTTTTAAATTGATGGAGATGTTAGGGTAATGTTGCTGGGTCACTTGTGGTTATAGAGCATGTTTGGTAATGCTTTTCATCTTTATTTAGGTCTTTATTTTTATGATTTTGTATAATTCTTATTTCATTGTATATGTTTTATTATATTACAAATTTATATTGAGGTTGTTTTGTGATTTTTTCATTTTTATTATGGTTACAATGTGTCATCCTGACTGGTTGGTAAATGGCACTTGTATTAAGAAGAGATTAGGATTTTATTTTTCTATACTATTTCAGAAAATGGGCAATGGAGAAGGGGCAAAGATAGTTTTAAAAAATGGGAACCATGGGATTTAAGCAAGTAAAATAAAGAAGAGACAGGAATCTGCTAATGATTAAACAGTGAGGGGATCAAAGTACCCTGTGAAGTAGGAGAACATAATGAAATGAGAGGACAGAGCTGCTAATGGTCAAAGAATAAGATACTTAAAATTTATATTTCTGAAGAAGTATTCTACAGCTACACATTGAATTATTATAGCCACATATTGAATCGTTAGATAAAATATTTGAGTACAATAATTGTATAAAGTTCAATGGAGATGAAGAGGGTAACGAACTGAAAGATGTATGTCTTATCTTTAGTCGGTCATTAATAATTTAAAAAGTAAAAAATTTCAGAAATTTTTTTTACAAAGTTTGATATACGTATTTCTCTTCATCTATACAAGTTGCAAACTCTTCTGTCGGCCAAATTTGGCCCATAGCCTGATTTGTATGAACCACGAGTTCAGAATAGTTTTTACATTTTAAAGTATTTGAAAAAGTAGAAAGCAATTCCACTGCTAGGATTATATCCCAAGAATCCTAAAACATCAATGTCAAAGAACCTATGCACCACAATGTTCATAGCAGCACAATTTACAATAGCCAAGAGTTGGAAGCAGCCTAGGTGCCCATCAGTAAATGAATGGATCAAAAAATTGTAGTATATATACACAATGGAATTCTATGCAGCAGAGAGAAAGAAGGAGCTACTACCCTTTGCAACAACATGGATGGAACTGGAAAGCATTATGTTGAGTGAGATAAGCCATGTGCTGAAAGACAAATACCATATGATCTCACCTTTAACAGGAAGCTAAACAACAAAATAAACAAGCAAGCAGAAAAAAAACACCCAAAAACCAAAGACACCAAAATAGAGAACAAGGGACAGTGACCAGAGGGGAGAGGGAAGGGAAGTTAAGGGGAAAAAGGGGGAGGGATTTGGAGGAACAAATAGGAAGGACACAGGGATGAGAACTAAGGGGGGTGGAAATGGGAGGGAGGTGGGGAGCAAGGGGTGGGGGAGGCTGGGATGGGAGAAATAGACAAAAAAACTGTACTTGAAAAATAATAAAATTTTTTTAAAAAGTAGAAAGAATATTGTTTTGTGAACCATAAAAAATAAACGCAATTAATACTTCAGTGTCCACAAAACAGGTTTTCTTGGAACACAATCTCATCCATTCTCTCACGTGTTGTTTGAGGCTGCTTTTGTGCCACAAACAGCCATGGTTATCCCAGAGCCCACAGTATTCGCTCTCTGATCTTTCACAGAAGGATTTGAAAGATCTGACGACCTCTAGACTATGCTATGTCAGCAAAGCCTAAGTGTAAGATATTATTAGATTTTTCAAAACAGGTACAACATAATGCTTCTTATTGCCTCAGATGTTTTATGTATATTAAATATGCAGTCTCCTGAAAATTTCATCACTGACTACACCCTCCCTTTTATGTTTTTTTCAGACCTATTGTGAAATGTTTCAGATATATTTTATGTTGCTTCTTACTCTCTTTCATTTTTGAAAACTATTAAGAATATATTTGGTTTTTATTTTATAATTGATGAAAAAGAGGTTGAGAGCACCTAAGGAAATTACCCAAACTCAAAATCCAAGAATTGCATAGTCTGAAACAAAAGAAAATGTATTTCAACTGAAAGTCTGGGTTCTTTAAATATGCTCCATTGCTTCCTACAACGTTCACTAATGTCAAGAATCTAATGTTATTCTGGAACCACTAATGTTATTCCAATTTAGTCTGTTCAAGGAATAATGGTTCTTTTATGTCCAGCATGTGTTGGAGCCTACCACTTGGCCCAATTTCCGATCAACTGCAATCATACAGACCGATCAACTCCAGCAGCCACAGTCAGTAGTGCCAAAGCTCAGGGCTTTTAAAGATGCAGACTTTTCAGGATAGGTAGCTGTTATTTATCTTTAAAATCTTTGGCTATCAGTAACTTGTTGGGTAACACTGAATTTAGAAGTATTAATTTGATAATGTTAAGAAAATGTTTTGGAATATACAAATTCATATTAAAACGCAATGCTTTGTTAATTTTGTCATCACATTCTGAAATTATAAACTGACCTAAAAGAAGGTCTGTATTTTAAGTTAATTTCAGTAAGCTTCTATCCTTAATTTTTCTGAATCTCTGAATTCGGGGTTCCTTTATTTACCCAAAATTTCAGCAGTCCCTAAGTTGGACACTATGCTTTGTCTCATAAATTCTTAATAAAAGTAAATAGTTTTTCCTAATTGTTAAGAGTTTCTAAATAAACACCCTCTCCTTTACAGGTAAATTCATCAATATTAACAACTTTTAAATTGCCAACTACACATTAAAAAACCTGTGTTCACAAAAGCACAGTACTCAGTGCTGTGGATGATACAACCATTTCACAAGGCCTTCCAGAAACTTATTTATAGGATCTCAGACATTAGGCAAAATTAAAAGCAACATGAGAGTTAATAAAAATTCAAAACTACAAATTTCAGTCCATTTGTGATTATAATCTCTCATATGATTTCCCTTATTGATGTTGGGTTTTGCAGGACCACCCTTGAACGTAAGTCATTAAAGAGTGACATACTTAGTGGTCAGGACCAGGGACTAGAGGAGCACATTCTGTTTACCACTAGCTGAGCATGGAGGCTAACTGCAGTTTACATAAAGGACAAGGTATTTTGTGTGTGAGTTAATAAAGACTCACGAAACTTATTAGTGTTAAGAATTAGCGAAGGAACATAAAATATTTTGGCTATAATATTATCAAGACTTGCTCTCTCTGTCTGATAATCTTGTCATTGAGTGCAAAGTCAATCGCAATTGTGGTTCCATTTGAGTCAAACACAAAACAATTTGTATTGATCTTCAACTTTTGCTGTTTTATTCAGAGTAGGTTCATAATGCTCTGATTGTTTCATAGTGCTTTTTAACACCGAAGTATCAAGATATTTCTATATGAAGCACAGACTATATTTTAAAATAATTTATGCTCCTTTTATTTTTTCTATATAATTAAACTATAAATTTAAACTAATTTTTGAAATTATTTATAGTTTGATCATATCGTCTTTAAACAGCACATGGTAAAAAGGATATGAATGTTTTTATAAAAGTGGAATCTGATTGAGAAACGACTGGTAGTCACATTTAGAGTTATCTCATCTGTCTCGAGCAAATAAACAGTGTGGTTTTTTAGTGAGCTAGAAAGATCTTACAAAAATTTGATCTGACTTCAGATTTGGCTAGAATGGGACTGGCTGCTCAGAAAGCAGTGGACAGTCCATTGTCAGCATTTGAGCAATTGGGTTATGAATGCCAAAACATATTCAGAGCTTGTACAGATGGTTTTGCTGAATGAAGGGCTCATACTGGGAAAATTAAGAGTAGATAAAACCGAGGAGCTTGGAAAATCAAAGATCAGGCATTGTTATTGTATATAAGAAAGAGGTTATAAGTAAAAGTAGTTGATTTATGCTTTTTTATGACATATTTAAAATGTCCTTTCCAAACATTGATCAGAAAGGAGAACAGAACACAAACATTCAATTTAAGTGTTGTCTGTGGAAAAGAAAAGACAATGTAACAATGGAAACATTTCAAAGGAGAAACAGGGTTTTGGGGGCTACTTTGTACCTAGATATTGATGTAAATGAGAGAAAAACACTCCTCCAATGGCAGCCTAGGTTTTGATGAGGGATATACATGTTCAACTGAGTTTACAGTGCATTTTTCTCACATAGAAATCTATAAAAAGCCAACCCTCCCCTGCAAAAAATTCTTAAAAATAGCCTGTTCTCCTTTTTTAGCCAAATGACCAGCAAAGGGGCTTTCAGGAAACACAGGAAACATCAAGGCAATAATTTCCCTGTTCTAGTCAAACACCACAGAGGGAAAAAACAAAACAAAACAAAACAAAAACTAAAGCTTCTCTCCCTCTCTTCAGGAAAGGCCTCGCGCGGAGCCTACATTTCCACCCCTGTCTTTAATGATAGGGAGGCCTCGCACCTGCAAGAGTGGTGTTAGAAGGCAGCTGGAAAACTGGGGCAATCACCACCTCCATTGAGTAACAAGTGTGCCCCCCCATCAACGACCCACCCCCTACACACTGCATAACTTTACATCAGTGGAGAGCCTGGTGGGGAGTCTGGAGTCCTACCCCCATCTGACAGTAATGAAGTAAGGTTCTCACCTTCCATTGACAGGACAGTGTTAGAGAGGCCTGCTGACATAGAAGATATCAATATGATCCAGAATCTCACACACATAACATAATACCCAGAATGTCCAAGATTCAAAAATCAATCATACCAAAAGCCCAGGGACGCCCCACTTGAGTGTAGAAAGAAAATCAAGAAACACAAACAATGATCCACATGTTAGAGTTATCTGACAAATTTTAAAGTGGCTATCAGAAAAAAATTCAGCCAGCAATTATAAAACACACTTCAAACAAATGGAAGAAATATACGTCAACAAAAATAAAAATAAATCATAGGGAGGAATTGAAAATAAATTTCAAAACTGAAAAGTACAATAGCAACCACGACAAAAAAAATCCCTTGATATCGGGCTCAATAGGCTAATGGAAAGAACAGAGTAAAAATCTGTGAACTTGACAACACAGCAATAGGAATGACCAGATATGAAAGACAGAGAAAATAGACTGAATAAGAATGCTTGAAGGACTGTAGTGAAGATCTGAAAGTCTAGTCATTGTGTTACCAAACTTAAAAAAGCGTGTCCATCTGTCTGCCACCACAGAAACCAAACTTGGGAGGCAGTTGCTGATGAAAAAGGAAAGACATTTTATTTAGATCCCGCGTGATCTGGAAGAGTGGCGACCTCTGCACCGCAAAGCAGATCTCCCCTGATCTCTGCCCCAAAACCAAGGAAAGTCCAACTGTCCTCAGTAAGACCAAATCAAAAGCCAGCACCCAGAGATCCTGCTCCATTTTAAAGTACCGTCCTTTAGAGTCCAGAGGCAACTGCTAGATGGTCATAAAGGCAACTTAGCTTGTTCCTGGCTGCTGCCTGTTCCTGGCTGGCCTCCTTGAGGCCATGGGCTCTGCGGTTGATAAGGCCACGGAGGCCATGGAGGGGACAGGCTAGTGGGCTGTCTTGAGTGCAGGTTCCAAGCAGCCAGCCATGAGCAAGAAAGAATTTCTGTTACCCTGAGACTACATTGATTTGAGTGTGGGATGGGCCAGGTGCCTTCTCAAAATTACCAATCAACTACCCAGACATTCGTCCATGCTCTGGGTGGGTCTGCCTCCCAACCCATCCCTTGTTAGACTGACTAGGGCTCTTTGGTCCAACACTTCTCTGCACCATTTTGATTTCTATGGCACACGTGCCTGCCTTCCCATGATCTCACCCCCCCAGTCTGGTACTGGAGGGGCAGAGGAAATGACTTTTTGTGTGCTCAGCTAAGAACCTCTCCCTGCTGTTATCCTGGCCAGTGGGGCAGACTCCCTGGACTCCCCTGCCTCCCAGGGCTGCCTGGCTTTGCTGGGCCTCGGCCACTAGTAGTGGCTCTACTATCTCCAGCCAAACACTCCAGGGCAGCCTAGCCCAGCCAACACTCCTACGAGGGAGAGGTGGCATCCTTACTTCTGTGATTTCTGCCAGGGCTTCCAGCACCTCTAGGTGAGGCAGTAGCATGGTGAGATGCTGGACAGCCAAACAATCCTCTGCTATACTTAGCCCAGCTTCAGCCTCCAGGACTGTGGGCTCCATGCCCCACTCACAGAGGGGCTCCTCAACCTTCCTGCAACTTGGCACAGTCTGCTAAGCTTCAGGCATCGCAGCTCACCAAGAAGAGGCAGGCCAAGGGTACAGGCTCCTCCTCTGCTAACAATTAGAGACATGAGAGAGGAGAAAGAAGGCAGGACTGAAAGAGTACTAGAAGAAATAATGGCTAAAAATTCCTCAATTTTGGCAAAAGACTCAAATCCATATATTCAAAGAACTGAGCAAATTCCAAACAGGATAAACCCAAAGAAATTCATACCAAGACACAACAACATAATCAAAATTATGAACACTAAAAATAAAAAAAATACCCTCAAAGCAGAAAGAAAGAAATGGAACTTTAACCTGGATGTGCCAGATAACAGCATTTTCAATAATACTTTAACTGATTTGAACCATACTGACAGCAATGGACACATTAATATAATTTACTTCACACGTGAATATACCTGAAATGAAAATTATTTGCCACTATTGTTCACTCTTTTTGAGAATGATGAATTTATATGAATTATGGGAATTTATAGGAAATTATGAACTTATATCTGACAAAAATAGCTAAAATTGTTTTAATAAATGTTTTAATTTCTCAAAATACTATGACATATTTATAAGTATTTCTACTTAATATTTAACTCCAATTATTAAGTCCAATTATTTATCTCTCTATAAATTGAACACTCAAGATATAAAAGAAACTATTAATTCAGCCTTACAATAAAAATACACTAGCATTAATTTTGAAATTTCAGACCGGTTTATCAGAAGAGTATTAATGATATATATATAATGCAGACACTTAAAAACTTCTATTTATAAGTACTTGTATAAAAATTCTCTTCCTACCTTGAAATAGTAACAAAAAAAAGTACAGCAGTAAATTAGATAATGAAGCAGACAGGACTGCTACTTTTTTCCGAAATCACCATTAAAATTTTTTGGTGCTATGAAAATTGCCTCATAGTTCTGCTTTTCTGTTAGTATATAAATATCAAAATTTGAACTTATTCACTAAAATTAGACACCCTTTTGTCCAATTAATACATTAAGTTTGTTTGTTTTTTATCTGCAGAGTTTAAATAGTAAGATTAAAAACAAGGAATTACTTGCTAACTACAGACATATCTTGTTTTATTGCATGTTACTTTATTATGCTTCACAACACTGTGTTTTTCACAAATCAAAGGTGTGAACAATCCTGTGTTGAACAAGGCCATTGGCACCATTTTTTCAACAGCATTTGTTCACTTTATGTGTCTGTGTCATGAAGTAATTCTCAGAATATTTCAAACCTTTGCATTGTTATACTTATTATGGTGACCTGCAATCAGTTATTTTTTATTGCAGTTATTTGGGGATGCCACAAACCACACCACGTAAGACAGCAAATTCAATAAATGGTGTGTGTTTTAACAACTCCACCGACTTGCCATTTCCATTGCTCTACCTCTCTCTCTCTTCCCTAACCCCCTTTCTACTCAGCGTCTCTAGTCTCTGAAACACAACAATATTGAAATTAGACCAATTAATAACTCCCACAGTGGCCTGTCAGGGTTCAAGCATATGAGAGAACCACACATCTCTCACTTTAAATCAAAGGCTAGAAATAATTAAACTTAGGAATGCATATTGAAATCCAAGATAGGTCTAAAGCGAAGGCAAGCCAAAAGCAAGGTCTCTCGCACCAAACACATAACCAAGTTGTACAAGCAAATAAAAAGTTCCTAAAGGAAATTTAAAGTACTACTCCAGTGAACACAAGAATAACAAGAAAGCAAAACCTCCTTATTGCTGACATGCAGAAAGTTTCAGTCATCTGCATAGAAGATCAAACTAGCCACAACATTCCCTTAAGCCAAAGCCTACTCCAGAGTAGGGCTCTAACTCTCCTCAGTCCTGTGAAGGCTGAGAGAAATAAGGAAGCTGTAGAAGAAAGTTGGAAGCTAGTAGACGTTAGTTCATGAGGTTTAAGGAAAGAAGACGTCTCCATAACATGAAAGTGCAAGGTGAAGTAGTAGCAAGAATAAATAATTTCCAAGTAACCCAATGGAACCTCAGAACAAACCTCAAGAATCATAGAAATAAGATATTATCCAGCATGAAACAAAGTATAGGAGGTCTGAGGTCTATCCAGAAAGTATCCAGCCAGGCAATATGAAAAATAGAGACATTTAATGAAAGATAAAAGATATAAAAACATTGTACATAGAAAAATCATGTCTTAGTTCCTTTCAAAGTAGGCACTTTGGGACCTCACACAGTTCTTCTTGCATCTCCTCCATTGTTTAAGATACTCTGCAAAAATCATTTTTTTGGAATCACCATCAGCTGCTCTGTTGTATTTTCCTGAATCTCATCAATGGTTTAAAATATCTCCTTTCAAAAGTGATTTTATTTTGGGGAAAAGCCAAAAGTCACAGGACTCCAAATCTGGGTTGTAGGTGTGTTGAGTTAGTTACCTGGGTGATTGATCTGATGTTTTACAAAAAAACTCTGCCCCAGATATGATGCATAAATAGGCAGGTTGTCATAGTGAAGCTGTCAATAACCAGTTGCGCAAAGCTGTGGCCTTCTGAATCACCTGAATAGTTCCACAGAGAAGTGTCCAAGCTTAACACAAAATTGGATGCAGATTTGTTGCTCGACTCAGTCATTTTGAACATGATAGCCACACAGGGCACGTGCTCACTTAATGGTGTCTACCACCCCCACTGACTAGTACAGTGAAGTCACCATTTGTTCATGCATGTGCATTCCAGTCCACTCTCCTTGGCTGCCAGGTTACATCGATGTCACACAAATCATTGTTATAGTAAAAATGCTGGACTTTTTTCTGGACAGATTTCATAATTCAGTATTAGAAATCCCATAAAGATTACCAGGCATACAAAGAGACAGGAAAAGATAACACATAATGTGGGGAAAAATATCAATCAATCAGTTAGGATCCAGACTTGACATAGTGGCCTGAATCATCAGAAAAACTCATTAAAACAGTTATAAAAATTGTAATTAGAAAGTAGAGGTATGGAAGATATTGTTAAAAGATCAAAATTCCACTTCTGGACAGGAAAGCTATAATATCTGAGAAGAAAAAAATCATCAGTAGGGTAAATGCCATATCAGGTGGTATAGACAGATATGTTAATGAATGTGAACTCATACCAATAAATAATATTTAAAATGAAATACAAAAAGAGAAACATTTAGAGAAATTAAAACAGCATCAGTAACATAGTAGGTCAACTGCATGCAGATGACTATATATGTAAACATGGACCTTAGGTGGGGAGAATGAGGCAGAAAAATACGAGTAAATAATGGTCAATACATTACCAAACTTGATGAAAATTAAAAACCCATGGATCTAAGAAATGCAACACCAAGCACAAGAAATGTGAACTATACAAAAGCATCATATTGAAATTGCTCAAAATCAGTAAAGAAAAGAAAATCTTAAAGCAACCAGAGGAAAAAAGGCATGAAACTAAGATGCTCATGAGGCGATATTTCTCCTGAGGAATAATGCAAAGAACACGGTGATAAAATAGCTTTACAATACTGAAAGAGGGTTGAGAGTAGAAGATGGAATTGTTTATAAAATCATGTCTTTTCCTATGAGACTGTTGTCAGAGTGACTCTGGTGGTGATACCAGGTTATACGCCTTTGTCAAAACCCACAGAACTGTACAACACAGAATAACTTTTAGTATATATAAATAATGAAAAAATAGAACAATAAAAACAAAGTACAAAAGGATGAAAGATAGAATATTAACTGAAGAATATACATATCTGTGTTACAAATAACCTAACTGCCTTTAGATAAAAGTATTTTGACTGTATACTCAAGGCTAAAGATAAAAATCAAAGCAAATTTTAAAATACTGTATTTTTCCACACTTAACATATAAAGCTTGGCTTATATTAAGCACCAAATAAACAGTCATTCATGATCTCTATTTGTGCTTTTTTTGATTCTGTATTTCATAAAATAGCTGTAGATTTTCCAAGATCTGAAAAGTATTTGGGAAGTTGGTATGTAGATTATGCGATGACCTAAAAATCAAAATTATTTTTGTAGAATCCTAGGAAGCATCTTAATTGATATTGAGGCAATATAGTTACAATGCAATCTCGTGAATGGCAGTTAAGATGGAATAGAGTTAAGATCATTGGTGATGAGGAGGTACAATAACTGACAGATTGGTCTATTGGAAGGGTGGTAACAATGAAAGTATTATGACCTGATTTATGACAAAAATATAAAAATATTTATAGTTCTTAATTGAATAAATTCAATATATTATTAGTCTTGATATTTAACTGCTGATATTCTCTATTGGTAAAGAGGAGACAAGAAGAAAAATACCATATGATCTCACCTTTAAGTGGAACCTAATCAACAAAACAAACAAGCAAAATAGCATTGAAATAAAGAACAAACTGACAGTAGCCAGAGGGTGGGGAGAGAGATAATGGGGGAAGATTAGGGAAGGGCCATCAAGGAACATGTATAAAGGACACATGAACAAAGCCAAGGAGGGAAGGTTCAAGGATGGGAGGTGGGGACTGGTGTTGTGGGGAGCGGTGGTGCGGTGAAAATGGAGACAAAGTACTTTAACAATAGAGTAAAAGTAATTATGGTTACAGTGAAAGGAGGACCTGAGAGTTAGTAACACCTAAGGGATGACAAAAAGAACAAGCAATAAGGAAATATTTGAACAGAGCTTTAGTCGTGAGAATAGAATGATTCTACAGGATATAATTCTTATGAATAATTTCTTCACAAACTGAAATCTTTTAATCTTATTGATAAAAGGCTCTCTGAAGCAGAAATCATATTTATTTAGAGAATGTAAAAGTTGGCTCTAAAAAGCACATGTAACTTCCCTGGATGTGGGATTTACCTAAACAGAAGCTTTTAGTTGAAGTAGCAAATGAGGCCACATGTATTTGTAGCATTAGCACATATAATAAGAATTGGATGTTGTACCCATTTTATTGTTGTGGGGATTGTGCTGTGAGACACCCCAGATGTTACTCTTGGCAAACAGTTGTTAATTTTTTTTTGTTTGAGCCTCAGAAGATTATCTTATGAATCTGGACATGTCCCAAGTTTGCTTTGCAAGCATCTGGCCTCACTCAGCCAAGCAGATAATATAAATGGACTTCCTTACTAACAAAGTGATATGTAAACTGACAGCTCACAGGGTTTGGGGATGCTTCACGAACAACATTGCCTTTCCCATGCAGTGGGATGTACTTCACTGTTTCATGAGTGATGGCTGTTGGTTGAACAAAAGGCTACAAAAGGCTCCATCTTGACCATGAAGTTAAATTTCTTAATTTCTACTGTGTGTAGCAACTTTCTTTGGGCTCTACTTGCTTGTATCATAATATGGGATGTTAATAGATGCTAACATGCAGGCAGCCTCTTGTTCAATAACAATAGTTTGTTAGTCTTTGTTTACAATATCAAATCACTTTTTGTAACTTTTATATACACTGTTATATCATTTTTATTCATTCAAATTCAAACACTTTATTAAATGTCAGCAATGGATCTGATAGGTTCTGTGGATACACATGTATTGTTGTTTTTTCATTTTGGTGGGATGCCCAAAGTTGGTTCCATACAGCCAAAATATGTCACATGTGAAAAATTTCCTTTTTCATTCCACTAATGTCCTAGGTGATGAGGCCTCACCCTTTTTCCCAAGGCCTTAAAAATTGTCTGGGATATTGGATGGATGTTTCTTCATCTGGGTCAGATGCAGGTGGCTTCTCCAATCAATCACCTCATGAAAAGAGCCAATAGTTCTGTTCATCTGTTTCAGTAAGGAAATTACAAGAAGTGCAATGTCTACTACTGGAGTTACCATTTAACCAGCATGATGGTAGTCCCTTTTGCTATATCATGATCAATCTATTCTATAAAGAGGGCATGCAGGTAAAATGAATAGGGATACTCTGGGAACCACCACTCTGTATCCAGGTGGTTCTGTATTAAATGTGACTCTCTGCAGTGCTACCCTTGCATAGAATAGTGTCTCTTGGCTGGAGAGAGAGAGCTTAAGGCATTTCTATTTGATTGCTTCTATTGCTTCTTTTTCTACGGGCCAGGAAATCAAAGCTGGGGTTTGGTTAGCAGCACCATATATGTATGTATATATGTATGTATGTGTGTGTGTGTATACATATATATATATATATATATGATGCGTGCTTAGAAATGACCACTGGTTAGAGTTACAGGTTCATTAGACTTCCTGTGAGACAAATTTTGGTCACAATACATTATTTATGTATTGTGTTTCATACTTCACCAGTGCAACTTGGCAGTCATAATTGTGTTTCATATAATACAGCCTTGATGTCAGCACATCATATGCATGACTCCTAAAAGATCTGGGCATTCTCTCTTCCCCAGTATATAGTTAGTCTAATAAACACAGCAAGTATTTGAAGGAGGATTAGAAGAATCCTTTTTGTGGTGTGCAGAGCTCTTCCACAGGGGAAGTCAGTCTCCCTTTAAACTCATGCCAAGAACTGGCCAAGAATTCTGAGTAACTGGATGCAACTTCTATTCACTAGATACCGTTTTTTCTTATTTCTACAATTCAAGTTAGCCTTGTTTGCTATTCACTTGTGCCATGTCTATTCATGGATCCTTGGTTTCCTCTCCAACCTTACTATTTCTTAGGGCAATTATATGCCCCTTGTCTCTGACATAGAAATAGTTGATGTGACTGTGACTTCTATTTCTAACCCAGAATTCTGTGATTCACCTTAAACTAGTGAGATCCACTCAAAGTATTTCATTTTGTCAACTCTGGCTTATAGGATGCTGACACATTAATTCATTACTGAGTTAATAAAGGGAGTACCCTCTGAAACCCTCGAATGAATACAGTAGCTGGCAGATTCTTTGTATTCAAAAGTGCAATTCTAACATATTCACCACCCTGAGGCTTTAGATCCCTTCATTGACACAGTAAGGATTATCACCACAAAGAACAAAGTACTCATTTTCACATGACTGTTGAGTGATACATTCTAGAACCCCACCATAGTGTTTGCCTCTAGAACAATTTCTTGTATCCATTTTTTTTTTAGCTTGAGTTTTTCTGAAACAGAACCTGAGATAAGCACTTACATACAGTTTAGATTGTTTGGGAACTGACTCCTGAAAACTGGAGGGAGGAAGTAGGAGGAAAACTTAGGGAAGTGGTTAAAGCCTGACAGTGCATTACTGAGGTCCTTCCCTGAGCAGTGGGGACTAATTCACCACCATCGTAGGGCTAATTCACCACCAGAATGCCTCCTGGAAGTGTCTGCTCGAGGGGAGTCTGCAACATGTATCCACACTCTTTGGCTGAGTTTTAGCTAGGGGAGGTGTGGTCTGCACTTTGGGATCAAATGTCAATGCAAACTGAGCCTGAGCTCATTTGCAATTCCCCATTGTACTTGTGGCTAATATATAGAGTGTGTCAATATATATGAGGCTGGCCTGTTCCCTGAGACTAAAGAAAAAAACAATATATAACTACTCAGAGAATACTGTATCCTGGAGCTTTCCTGAAGAATATCTTATATAATGAATTTCCATAACCAAAAAAAAACCAGGGTGAAGCAACATGTGCTGATGCAGAGTCTGCAGTAAGTTATACAAAAAGTCTAGCAAAGATAATTAGTGAAAGTGCATATACTAAACAAAGATTTTCAATGTAAAAAAAAACAGCCTTATATTTGAAGAAGATGCTATTTGGAACTTTTATAACTGAAGAGATAAACTTAAGGCTCAGCTTTAAAGCCTCAAAGGACTGGCTGAATGTCTTCTTAGTGGCTAATGCATCCAGTTACTTTAAGTTCAAGTCAATGCTCATTTACCATTCCAAAAATCAGAGGAGCCTTAATAATTGTGCTAAGTCTACTATCTTCATGCTTTATAAATGTAACAACAAAGCCTGAATGACAGCACATTTGTTTACAACATGGCTTACTGAATATTTAAAGTTCACTGTTGGGATCTATGGCTCATAAAAAAAGATTCCTTTAAAAATATTAGTGTTCATTGACAATGCACTTGGTCACTAGAGAGCTCTGATGGAGATGTACAATGATATTATTTTAATGCCTGCTATCACAAAATCTATTCTGCAGCCCACGGATCAAGGAGTAATTTCTAATTGCAAGTGTTACTATTTTTTGAACTTAAAATGTGTGCATTGTATTTATGTGAATCTTACTTCAACAAAATTGATTGTTTTAAAGAAATAAATCAGTGAAAACTTGTAAAAGCCATAACTGACATGGTAAAGTTGGGAAAAAGTCATATAAATGAAAAAAAGGAGTGATTTGTTTCATTTGTAAACAGCTCTTACAATCAATAAAACAAAGCTAAACATGGAATTCACAATAGAAAAGTGGACAAGAATATTGCAAGTATTATTATTTAAGATGTACATTTTTTAAGGCTATAGCTGCCATACATACTGAGTCCTTTGATGGATATGGGCAAACTACATTGAAATACTCATGGGAAGGATTCATCATTCTAGATGTCACTAAGGACATTTTTGATTCATGGGAAGAGGTCAAAATATTAATATAAGATTAGTTTATCAGTTTATTCTAACCCTCATGCATGATTTTGAGAAGTCTTATAAGAGCTGAATGAAAAAGCAGAAAGCCTGAACAGACCAATAACAGCTGACAAAATTGAAGCAGTAATCAAAAAACTCCTGGTACACAAAAGCCCTGGACTGGATGGTTTCACAGGAGAATTTTATAAAAGTTTTAAGGAAGAGCTAACCACTATCCTTCTCAGACTATTCAAAAAAATCCAAGAAGACAGAAGGCTCCCAAAATATTTTTATAAAGCCAGTATCATTTAAATTCCAAAACCAGATAAAGGTACAACAAAGAAAGAAAACTACAGGCCAATATTGCTGATGAACACAGATGCAAAAACCCTCACCAAAATTTTGGCAAATCACATCCAGCAATACATTAAAAAGATCATTCACCATGACCAAGTGGGATTCATCCCAGGAATGCAAGGATGGTACAATATTCAGAAATCAATAAATGTAATACATCACATAAACAAAAGGAAAAACAACAATCATATGATCATATCAATAGATGCAGAAAAAGCATTTGATAAGGTGCTGCACCCATTTACAATAAGAACATTCAGCAAAATGGAAGCAGAGGAAGCATTTCTAAACATGATAAAGACCATATACAGGAAATCTACAGCCAGCACCATCCTCAATGGACAAAATCTAAAAGTTTTCCCACCAATATCAAAAACAAGACAAGGACATCTGCTTTCACCACTTCTATCCAATATAGTATTAGAGGTCCTAGTTACAGTGAACAGAAAAAAAAAAGAGAAATAAAAGGCATCCAAATAGGAAAGGAGAAAGTGAAACTATCACTATTTGCAAAAGATATGATGGTGTACACAAAAAACACTATAGACTCCACCAAAAAAATGACTAGACTTAATAAGCAAATTTAGCAAAACAGCAGGGTTTAAAGTCAATATTCAGAAATCAAAGGCATTTTTATATACCGACAATGAAAGATCAGAATTAGAAATCAAGAAAAAAAACACCATTTGCTATAGCAACAAGAAAAATATAGTACCTAGGAATAAACCTAACCAAAGAGATGAAAGATCTGTCCTCAGAAAACTACATAAAACTGAAGAAAGAAATTAAGGAAGACACAAATTAATGGAAGCATATACCATGTTCATGGAGGGAAGAATCAACATCATCAAAATGTCCATATTATCCAAAGCAATTTATAGATTCAACGTAATTCCATCAAAATGCCACTGATATATCTCACAGATATAGAACAAATATTTCAAAAATTTATATGGGACCATAAATAACCCCAAATAGTCTCAACAACTCGGAGAAAGAATAACAAAGTAGAAGGGATCACAATACCTCATATCAAACTATATTACAAAGCCACGGTAGTCAAAAAAGTCTGGTACTGACACAGAAACAGGCACACAGACCAATGGAACCAAACAGAGAGCCCAGAAATCAACCAAAGTCTTTATGGTCAATTAATATTCAATGAAGGGGGCAGAAGCATAAGATGGAGTAAAAATAGCATCTTGAAAAAATGGTTTTGGGAGACAGCTACATGCAAAAAAATGAAACTCGACCACCAACTTACACCTCACATAAAAATAAATTCAAGGTGGATAAAAGACTTAAATAGAAGTTGTGATACCATAAAAGTTCTAGAGGAGAACACAGGCAGCCAAATCTCAGATATTCTATGCAGTAATATTTTCACTGATATGTTCCCTAGAGCAAGAGACAAAAAAGAAAAAAAAATGGGATCTCATCAAAGTCAAAATATTCTGGACAGCTAAAGAGAATAGCATTAAAATAAAAAGAGAATCAACTGTATGGGAAACATATTTGTCAATGATTTCTTGGACAAGGAGTTGATCTCCAAAATATATAGACAACTCATATGACTCCACACCAGGAAGACAAAAAACCCAATTAAAAAAAATGGCCAAAGGACTTGAACAGACATTTCTCCAAGGTGAACATATAGAGGGCCCAGAGACATATGAAAGGATGCTGAGCATCACTAGTCATCAGAGAGATGCAAATTAAAACCACAATGAGATACCATTTCACACCAGTCAGAATGGCCATCATAAATTAATCAACAAACAAGTGCTGGCAAGGTTGTAGAGAAAAGGGAACCCTAGTGCACTGTTGGTGGGAATGCAGACTGGTGCTACCACTGTGGAAAATAGTACGGAATTTCCTCAGAAAAGTAAAAATGGAACTGCCTTGTGACCCAGCAATTTCACTGTGGGGATTATAGCCTAAGAATCCTGAAACACCAATTCAAAAGAACCTATGCACCACAATGTTCATAGCAGCACAATTTACAATAGCCAAGTGCTGGGAGCAACCTAAGTGCCCATCAGCAAATAAATGGATGAAAAAAACTGTGGTACATTTACACAATGGAATACTATGCATCAGAAAGAAAAAAGGAACACCTACTCTTTGAGACAGCATGGCTGGAACTGGAGAGTGTTATCCTAAGTGAAATAAGCCAGGTGGTAAAAGAGAAATACCATATAGTCTCACCTATAAGTGGAGCCTAATCAGCAAAACAAACAAGCAAACAAAATACAACCAGAGGCAGTAAAACGAACAATCTGACAGTAATCAGAGATGAGGTGGCAGAGAGTAACAGGGGATTATGGGGGGTGACCGTCAAGGAACATGTATGAAAGACACATGGGCAAGGGCAAGGGCAGAGGCAAAGACAAAGGGGGTGGGTTCTAGAGTAGGAGGTGAGGATGGGTGGGGTAGAGGGGCATTGTGGGGTAAAAATAGAGACAATTGTACTTGAATAAAAATAAAATTAAAAATAATAAAAATATTTTTAAAGGTTATGACTTTGAAGGCTCAAGTGATGGCTAGTATGTTTTACCAATAAAGTTAGTGAGGGCTGATAGGGCCAAATTATATGCCATTATTATTTTTCTTGCTCACTCTTTTTATTAGCATGGTGAAATAATACTCAAAGTCTTTAAATTTATGTGTTGGTCACGTCAAGTCCTTAAAAATCAATTTATCAAAATATAAATTTATTTTCATCACGTGTTCTCTTTTCTTTCTTTTTTATTATTTATTTCATTTTAATTTATGTAATGATACCTACTGAATTGAATTGTAAATCATCCATTGAACATGAATCAGAAAACATGTTTTGCCTATAGCACATTTTGCTTAGCACTGTCCTGAATGTCTCAAGAGGCATATCATATCATAAAATACTACTAATTTCTAGACATTCACAATTTAAAAATTATGTAGTGTGAGGTATACAGTGGGAACCATTACTCAAGGATCTGTTTCCAGTGTGCACCATACAGAGTGCCCAAAATTCTAATCCAATTCCCCAGTCTTACTGGCTTGAACAACCAGAAGATATAGTTTGGGGCAACAACCATCACCGAGAAAATCCGGGAAAGAAAAGAGAAAGGAAACCACTGGAATTATCCCTCACCTGCCAGGGGCCCATTTACTATTATTACCACATTCCAACTGTAGGCTCTTCAGATTTGGGGCAATGATGCAGATACTGAACTTAAAAGTATCATTTTCCTGCCAAAGTTTGTGAGATGGATGGAAGTTAACTGTTGGTACAAATATTTCATTACTATCTCTTTAAGTTTTTGCTATAGTTTTTCTTTGGAACATACTGAATTTTTTTCTGAGTTATGTAGCATCCACCAACGCGAGCAACAAATGGTTGGAAACTTTCAGGAGTTTAAGATGGAACTTTATTGTCCAAAGCTTTACCTGAGGAGGGGCAAACTCTCGGGGTGTCTGGAGACACGGTGCCAAAATGGCTGCAAATGAGAGTCACACCTGGCGCTTACAGCCTAGGGTTTTTATTGGGGTGAGCAAGCAAGCAAATACAGAAGCAGATGTAGCCGTTAGTGATTGGCTATCTTGAGGGAACACACATGGCTATGCTTTCTGCTTGCAGCAGCGGATACTTTTCTGCAAAGACAAGGTCATGCACAGACGGTTATTTTGTTCAGCACTCTTTGTACTTTCTGTATTTTCTATCTTCCTTGCTGAGTCTGGAGCCTGCCTCTGATTCCTTGTTCCTCTTGGCTACTTTTTTCTAATTCTGGGCCTAACAAGTTACATAGCAAATGATTTAAAAAGAAGTTTAAATTCCAGATATATACATAATCTAATAGATACAAGGAGTTCAAATTGTTCTGCTTAATTAAAAATATCTGTTCATTACCAAATAAATTATACCAGTTATTCTATAAAGGTGAGATGATAGATTAAAACAGGGGGTAATTATAACAGAACTGTGATTATAAGATATAAAAATAGAGTCATTTTTGGTAATTTTTAAGTGTTAAAATAATTATTTCCCCCAAATACTTATTGTTAAATATATTTTTATAAAATTCATTGGTGTTGCCCTGGCTGGTGTAGCTCAGTGGATTGAGCGCGGGCCTGCGAACCAGACAATCATGGTTCGATTCCCAGTCAGGGCACATGCCAGGGTTGCAGGCAGGTTCCCTGCAGGCCAGTTCCCAGCAGGGGACGCACGAAAGGCAACCATACATTGATGTTTCTCTCTCTCTCTCCTTACCCCCTTCCCCTCTAAAGATAAATAAATAAAATTAAAAAAAAATAAATAAAATTCATTGGTGTTGCATTGGTTAATTAAATAGGTTTCAGGTGTACAATTGTACAACACATCTTCTGTGTATTGTACCTTCACCACCCATAGTCCAGTCTCCTCTGTCGGCCTTCATCTCCTCTTTACCTTCTATGAGGATTTTTTTTTTATTTTGGGTTTAACTCCTTGATCTATTTTACGCATCTCCTTCTCACTCCCCCAACAGCTGTCAGTCTATCCTCAGTATCTGCGAGTGTCTATTTTGTTAGTTCAGTGTTCATTAGATTCCACATACAAGTGAAATCATATATTTGTCTTTCACCACCTGGCTTATTTCACTTAGGATGATGCTCTCCAGATCAATCCATGCTGTAGCAAAAGGTAAGATTTTCTTCTTTTTTTTTACAGCCAAGTAGTATTCCATTAGGTAAGTATACCACAGCTTTTTCTCCACCCATCTGATGGGCACTTGATTTTTATCTTCTATGCAATTTATTGCCACACAGTTATTATATCATTACATAGTTGATTTGGTTCAGTCCCTTGTTATAGTCAGAGTGACAAAATTGTTTATGCAACCTTGGTAATTTTGAAGAACACATCAGATTTGCATCAACTAGAAATAGGGATAGTCTTCCTGGCTTAAGAAAGCTATTATTTGTTTGTAAACGTGGTCACTCTGCCTTTAAATTACAAATTTCAAAGGCATCTTTATTTCTTTAGATTTTAAAACTTTTACTGAAGAAAGAATTTACAGACTCAAGTTTATTGCACTTAAATAATTATAGCACAACTACTACAATAAGAGGTTTTCTTTTGAGGCATTTACCTTTTTTATAATTATTTTAATGTTTAATTATTATATCATTAGAATATTCTTTAATAACCAGAATAAGCCATATATGGTTTCCTTCTTTGTATTCTCTTAGAACAATCCAGGAAAATCTTTATGAGGTGTTTTATTTCTTATGCTAGCAGCTACAATAAAAGGTTTTAGGACTACCTGGAGGTATAGAGATCCTAAATTACATGCACGGCATTACTAGAGAACCTGGAAATAAAAAGTGTTTATTCTTTCTAGGCTATTCAAATGATGTTTTGTCCCAAAATAAATATTAAGATGACCTAACATACATTGCTTTTGTTAGGTAGCAGCTAGGAATGAGTGGCTAGAGGGGAAACAAAGGCAGGACCCTCGCCATTACAATATAACAAGGAACTTAATACAGGAGGCTAGAAGCAAAAGGAAGATATGTGTCACCAATTAACTCAGCAGTCCTGAGCTCAGTTTGATAAGATTGCCCGGTGTCCTAGGCATTGCAAGAGAAATAGCAGGAGGAGTCCTTGAGACTGTGCTGAGAGAAGGGTCCTCTGTAACAATCTCACCAAGATAGCCGGGTGTTCTGAACAACACAAGTGAGGTTTGCACAGGAGGAAGACGGGGCTACTGCTGGGAATGGGAGCACCTGTAACAATTTTACTAAGACAAAGGACTTTGGCTAACTGTTGCTGTACGTTATTTCCAGTATTTAGAAGGGGGAAGGAAGGGAAACTGAAAAGCTGACTGAAATGTATAACCCCTGATCCCCAATAGTCGGCATACTTAGATTAGCTGAGTACTCACTTGTAGCCTCAGCTCGTGTGTTGAATAAACTTACTAACAACTTTATTTCTTCTATACATGGGGCATTTAGGCTAGGCAGGAGCTTGCTTGCAGCTTTGTGCTCATATGTGTTTCATAAATAAACTTGTTATCTCATTTCCACTATACATGTTTTTTTCTCTTGATTAAATTATTCTCTTGCAAGTGAGACAAGAACTGAGACAAGGAAGGGAGCCTTCTGACCCGTCTTTCTCTCTCCATCCATAACACTTCCGCTAGTTCTGTCTTAGTTCCCACATTACCTTACAATAGATAATTAGTAATGTTTCCAACAAATAATAACATGAAATTTGATAAGCACAAACATGAAATAGAAGCCTAATAAAAGCTCTTAATTAGGAAGTTGGTTTCTAAGATATTTTCTTTCAGTCTAAAGGATGGTTGTATAGTTCCCTTATCACTGTTTTTATTTTTAGCTGGTGTCTCTAATCTGCCTTCATGTATGTGCACACATAATGCAAAAAACATTTAAAGACAAAAACTAAAATATGAAAAGTTATTCTGCAAGTTAGTTTAACTATCCAGATGTTCTTTTATATATATCACACTTTTTTCTTTACAACATAAAACGAAAAAGAGAGAGGAGAAATATCAAGTTGCCTCTTCCCCCAACCAATCACTGTAGTTGCTTGGTTCCCAGGCTACAGACATATTTTAGAATGAGAAAAAATTCAAGGCGTGGAATTTGCAACAATCTCTTTCCTGATAGACCTCCTATAGTTTTCCACAGAGCTTCCTCTATCCTGCAAAGAAAATTATGGCATGTTTTTTCACTATATTTAATTTATTTTCTATCTTCTACATGGGAGCATAAAAATATTCTGCTTTGCTCTTTTTATTCAAATAATTTGTCATGCTTAATTTACATATTCAATTCTATATGTATATTTAAATTTTCTTAATGAAGATCTATCCTTTAATAACAAAATGCTCATTAAATAAAACATAGCATGATGAATAGTGTCAGATCAATATTATTATAATATTCAAATATTTTCAGGATATAAAAATAAATTGCAAACTCACAGTTATTAACAACCACACCTAAAACAAAAGCAAACTAAGAGGACAGCTAGATCAGGAGCAAAACCATAGAAATGAAGATCACATGGAGGGTTAGCAACAGGGGAGTGGGAGGAGGAGAAGGGGGGAGAAGGTACAGAAAATAAGTAGCATAGACGGTAGGTAGAAAATAGATGGGGGGAGGGCAAGAATAGTAGGAGAAATATAGAATCTAAAGAACTTGAGACACATGGTCATAAACTAAAGGGGGGAATTGATGGGGGAGGGGTGTGCAGGGTAGAGGGGAATGAAGGGGGGAAATAGGACAACTGTAATGGCATAATCAATCAATATATTTAAAAAAAGAAAAATTTTGATAAAGTTTTCTGCTTGAAAAAATGTTTAAAACTGTTAATAACAGTTTGTGTTGGACTCAGTTTAGTTTGCAATGTGTGATCAGGTACCACAAAGGTAGCTGGGCTATGCTAAGGTTTTGGAAATAAGTTATGTAAAACAACAGCTATTACTATTACTAGCATTAGTTTACATGATCTGATCTTCTCATGAATCAGTTTTGATTTATTTTAACAACATAATTCACAACTATTATTTTCTAATAGCTTTAGTTTTCCTTACTGGTTAAATTTAATAAAATGACAATTATGGATAAATGATAAGCATGTATAATAAAGAGATGCTATATTGAAAAACCCCACATAATAAAATACACTGAATATATTATTAGTAGTATTTAATTTTAAGCTAAACAATTAAAAACTATTTTGTCTTCATTCAAACCTGGCATCTTTTATATCACTTCCTTACATAAATTATCTAAATTCCTAACATCTTTAGAACAGTAATGTGGTTTCACTTCTATGTGTATAAAATATTGAAGTAAATTTTGAAGAAATATCATGCTGATATGTAAATTCCCGGGGTCTCTTCTCTTTATGCAGTGATCAAATTCACTTTATTTCAAATTCTTTTATCTCCTTTCTACTACCAGCATTTCTTCATCATGTACATAATAAGAAGTCAATATATGCTTTCTTCCTAAATTTTTAATTCAAGGGATTAAATGCAAAGTAATCATTGAACATTGGACTTCATAGTATCAACATAGGTTAAAAAATAAATCTACAGGACAATCTGACAATTTATCATAGTGTATTTCTTTTTTTTAAGATTTTATTTATTTTATTTTTAGAGGGAGGGTTAGTTTAAAATATCTGATTTCAAACTGTACTACAAGGTTACTGTAACCAAAACAACCTTGTTCTGGCATAAGAACAGATGTACAAATCAATGGAACAGAACAGAGAGGCCAGAAATCAACCCAAATCTCTATGGTCAATTAATATTTGACAAAGGAGCAGAAGCATAAAATGAAGTAAAAATAGACTCTTCAACAAATGGTGTTGGGAGATCCAGAAAGCTACATGCAAATAAGTGAAACTCAACCACCAGCTTATACCACACACAAAAATATATTCAAGGTGGATAAAAGACTTAAATATAAGTTGTGACACCATAAAAGTCCGAGAGAAGAACAAAGGCAGTAAAATATCAGATATTCCATACATCAATATTTTCACCAATATGTCCCCTAGAGCAAGGGACATAAAGGAAAAAAATAAACACGTGGGATAGCATCAAAATAAAAGCTCCTGCACAGCTAAAGAAAATAGCATTAAAATGAAAAGAGAACAAACTGTATAGGAAAACATATTTGCCAATAATACCTAGGATGAGAATTTGATCTCAGAAATATACAAACAACTCATATGACTCCACACTAAGAAGACAAATAACCCAATTGAAAAGTGGGCAAAGAACTTGAATGGACACTTCTGCAGCGAGGACATGCAAAGGGCTCAAAGACAAATGAAAAGATGTTTGGCATCACTAATCATCAGAGAGATGCAAATTAAAACCACAATGAGATACTACTTGACACTGGTCAGAATGGCCATTATAAACAAATCAACAAACAGCAATTGGTGTCAAGGTTGTGGAGAAAAGAGAACTCTAGTACACTTTTGCTGGGAATGTAGACTGGTGCAGCCACTGTGGAAAAGGGAATGGAGTTTCCTCAGAAAACTAAAAATGGAGCTATCTTTTGACTAGGCAATTCCACTGCTGGGATTATATCCTAAGAATCCTGAAACACCAATCCAAAAGGACCTATGCACTCCAATGTTCATAGTAGCACAATTTTTAATACCCAAGTGCTGGAAGCAACATACTTGCCCATCAGTAAATTAATGGATCAAAAAACTATGGTGCATTTACATGATAGAGTATCATGCAGCAGAAAGAAAGAGTTCTTGCCCTTTGAAACAGCATGGATGGATCTGGAGAGCATTATGCTAAGTGAAATAAGTCAGGCAGTGAAAGACAAATACCATATGACCTCACCTTTCACTGGAACCAAAACAACAAAATAAACAAGCAAGCAAAATATAACCACAGACATTTAAATTAAGAACAAACAGACAATATCCAGAGGGGAAATGGGAAGATAATGGGATTGGGAAAAGGGGAAGGGTTGTCAGGAACATGTATATAGGACACATGGACAAAACCAATAGGGGGTAGAATCAAGGATGGGAAGTGGAGATGGCTGGGGTGGCAGGGAGTAGTTGGGAAAAATGGAGACAACTGCACTTGAACAACAATAAAATGTGGAAAAAAATAAAATAAAATAATAAAAAATACCAGCAGCATTTCAGGTCCTTCAATAGATAGGCCAGAATAACACACCCAAATGATAAATATGTTGCTTCCAATGTCCAAAGATTCACTATGCATTGTACCTCTTTTGCTTGTAGGAGCTGCCAGATGCAATAACTTATTCTTCACTTAAAAGGAATATCTTTATGGGTCCCATACCCCTGGAACCTAAGAAATTTCACTAAGTAGAAGACCCTGAAATGAGTTTGGTTTATTTCCCAATGGGTTTTCCACACATCAAGATAAACTAAATATGGAATCATAAACAAAGATCTTTAAAAAATGGTAGTGAAACAACCACAAATGAGAGTCAGAGGAATCAAATGCACTTACAAACTTACAAGAATTTCAAATATAAAGGATATCAAAAGCAATATAAAATATATATTAAGTGTCCAATGAAATAAAATTTGGAATCAGAACAATTAGAAATCAACAAAAGATAATTAAACATGATCGGATATATTTTTTAAAATAATCAATAAAACATTTGATAATAAAAGTAAATTTGAAAACTAAAAACACAGATTAGATATTGCTGGAAAGAGAACTTATAAATTCTGCAAACTATCAAAGAACACAAATATAGACATAAAGATGTATAATATTAAGGCCATTTTAATGCAAAGAAATATTGATTGACAAATTCTAATGTATATCTTGTCAAGTTACTTGGAGAGAATAGAAAATAGAGAACAGGAAGATATAAAATTTAAAGCGATCATAGCTATACATTTTTTAGGTCATAAAAAAGACTTAAGAGGAAACCAGAATCATGGTGTATTAAAAATAAAATAAAATTTATTATTTAATACATTGACATGGAATTATATAATATCAAATAAAATAGATATCATGTTAAAAGTACCCAGGGAGAAAAGACAGATCTTTTAAAATTAAACAACAACCAGAGTAACAGAAAGATTCAAAAAAAGAAAAAGGAATTTAGGAGAGTAGTTTAAAATCTTCAATGTGCTAAGAGTAAATTTCAACTATTAAATATCTATACAGGAAAACTTTTAAATCTTAGAGTAAAAACAGAGACATTTCTAGATTTTAAAATATGAAAAATGTAGTATAAATGTCCTACACAACAGATAATTCTAAAGGAAGTACTTTAGCAATCAAAGACATTCATTTAGTACATATTTATTGTCTACTATGTGCTAAGTGTTATTTTATGTCCTGAAAAATAAAACTAAAATCCTTATAGTGTCATTCATGAGCTAAACAAAACTATAAGTAAATTAATTAACACTAAGTAAAAAATTACTATATACACACATGAATAATATATTAAACATATAGCAACTTGAATGGTATAAGTAAAGAGAAAAACAAGTTAAAGAAAGAAATAGTGTCTAGGATAGGATTAGAAATAAGATAGGAAGACTCATTGAGAAATATTGAACCATGTGGATAAATAAAGAAAAAAATTGAGCAAAAGGAAAGCAAGTGAAAAGATTCCTACAGAGGGACATGTTCTGTCTATTGAGAAATAATAAGGTCATTAGTAGAGATGAGAGCAATGCAGTAAAGGAAGGGTGGAAATCATACAGCCACATGTGAGTGACTATTTGCATTTTGGCTTATAAAATAATTAAGATGAAAATCCTTGGAAGGGTTTTGAGTAGAAGGCTGAAATACATGATCTGAGTTTTACCAATGAATCTACCTGCTTTATTTTGGGTGGAGATAGGGAGAAAGGAAGGAAGGTAGAGGAAGAGGACAGGGAGAAGAGGAGAAGGTAAAGAGGTGGAAGAAGAAGAAGAGAAGGAGAGAGAGGAGAAGGAGAAGAGGAAGAAAGGAGACCAGAGAAGAGGCTGTCACATTAAGTACAGCAAAAACTTGGATCCACTGATTTGGATAAAAGTGGCTGCAATAAAGGAAAAGGTATTGGATGGTCTCTGAAAATAAAGCCAACAGAAATTGCTGAGAAATGGCTGAGCAGTATGAGATTAAAAACATAGATGATCTCAGGAGTTTTGGTCTGAACAACAGCAAGGACATTGCTATTTGCTGAGATGAAGTCTTGTGCAGAAAAAAGTTTTCAGGAAGTTCCATTTTTAGGTTTTTGGTTGGTTGGTTGTTTTTTTTTTTGAGGTAATTCCATACTGTTTTTCACAGTGCCTGCACCAGTGATCCCACTGCTGGCATTATACCCTAGGAATCCTGAATCACCATTTCAAAAGAACCTATGTTCATAGCAGTATTATTTACAATAGCCAAGTGCTGGAAACAGCCTAAGTGCCCATCAGTAAATAAGTGGATCAAATAAATATCATACACTTACAAAATGGAATATTATGCAGCAGAAAGAAAGAAGGAGTCCCTACCTCTGGATACAGCATGGGCAGAACTGGAGAGTAGTATGCTAACTGAAATAAGCCACATGGCAAAAGACAAATACCATATGATCTCACGTACAACAGGAAACTAATAAACAAAACAAATGAGCAAAATAGAACCAGAGGCATGGAAACAAGGAACAGACTGACCATGACCAGAGGGGAGGGAGCAGGGGGAGAAGAGGGGAATAAAGGGGCAGATCTAGTCAAGAAACATGTATGAATGACCCAAGGACATGGACAACGGGGTGGGTATTAATTGTGGGAGGGGGAGCAGGGCAGTGGAGAGCAACAGGAGAAAAGTGGGACAACTGTGATAGAACAACAGTCAATTTTTTTAAAGAAAAACATTTTTAGGGAAATAGCAAAGTTTGGATTCAGAGCTCTTATGTCTGAGATGCTTATTATACATTTAAGTAGATATTTAGAATAAGCAGATGGTCATCTGAAGATAGACTGTAAAGAACTGTTCAAGCTAAAAAAGGATTTTGGGAGTCATTAGAATATAAGGAGAAATTAAATATTAAATTTGTTCACCATGAGAATGAGTGAAGACAGAGAAGTCATCCAAGTAATGAACATTGGGATTTAAAATTAAAAGCTTGCATAAATGCCAATACCACTGAATCTTTAAATCAAAAGGGATAAATAGTAAAAAAATGCAAATTACCAAAGTAACACAAGAAAAAACAGAATGCCTAAATAAAAAACATAAAATAATATATAAGAATGTGTGGGAAATATTATTCCAAAAATCTATAAACTGAAACAATGGATATGCTAATATATTTTTTTATAGTCATTTAATGCCATGTCATAAAGCAATGAAAATGAACAAAATCATGCAGGATACAACAGCTAATGTGAACTCCACAGACATCATGTTGAACATAACTGGCCCAACTTAAACCATTATTACATTTTTATAAAATTCACGTACAGGCAAAGCTAACATATCCTTATAAATATTAGAATATTTGTTTCTGTGTGAGCTGATAATGATAAGACGGGCTGGTAATGTTTTACATCTTGATCTGGGTTTGCTACTTGAATGTTTAATACTTTACAGCTTAATCGAGGTATTGTTTATCTTTTTAGATTATAATCATTCATCAAGTTGTACAGTTTTGTCTCCTTTTACTGTTAAACTTAAAAAGATTTTATTTTATTTTTTATTTTTAAAGATTTTATTTATTTGTGTTTAGAGGGGAAGGGAAGGAGAGAGGGAGAGAATATCAATGCATGGTTGCCTCTCGTGGGTCCCCGGCTGGGAACTGGCCTGCAACCCAGGCATGTGCCCTGACTGGGAATCAAACCACAATCCTCTGGTTCACAGGCCCATGCTCAATATACTGAGCTACATCAGCCAGGGCCCCCCCAAAAAAAGATTTTACTTTTTTAATTATTAGAAAATCAAAAACAATCAAGTAAGCAGAAATATGACAAAAAATAGTAGTATATGGAGACTGGCCCAATGAGTTATTAAATATGTTATAAATGTATGATTCTTTAGTAGAGTTTAAACTGGGTGAGGCTGCCATGTTAAGGGAGAAATGACACAGGTGCCACAGTGTAAGTCTTCACAGAAGAGTCAGAGCAGTAAGGAGAGCACTACCATGGGGCAAAAGTAGGCTTACAGTTCAAAAACACAAAATGGGCCCTGGCTGGTATAGCTCAGTGGATTGAGCGCGGGCCTGCGAACCACACAATCGTGGTTCGATTCCCAGTCAGGGCACATGCTCGAGTTGCAGGCCGGTTCCCTGCAGGCCAGTTCCCAGCAGGGGACGCAAGAAAGGCAACCATACATTGATGTTCCTCTCTCTCTCTCCTTCCCCTCTTCCCCACTAAAGATAAATAAATAAATAAATTAAAAAAATATCTTCTAAAAAAACCCACAAAATGGTTTATTTTTGTATTATTTGTTTATTAATTATGTGTTTACTAGTATTATTATTAACCTACTTTTGCCCACCCATGCATATAATCTGAACATTGAAAAGGCCTTTATTTGAAATAGAGAAGCCACTGACATTTGACTACATATACTTTGAAAATTTCTGAGTAAACAAAATATAGACAAATGGAGAAAATGCTTATAAAATAAATGATAGGCAAACATCTCAATTTTTACCCATCAATAAAACATAATAGCCATCTAATAGAAAAAAATGTTTGAATAACAAACAAAACCCATAGTAAAAGAAATATAAATATCTCTTGAATATAAGACCCTCAATTTGACTCATTAAATTTTCTAATTCTGCTTACTAATTTAATAATGAGCACCTATTTTCTGTATAATATGAAAAATATTAGTAAAGCTATCTACAAAAACAATTTTAGTAAATTTCCAACTTAAATTTTGCTATGCTCAGAAAAGGTTCCCATTAAAATTGCTATTATGTTGTGCAATTCTGAAAGTAAGCAAGCAGTCTCTATTCTACCATATGAAAACTTCCATCATTGCTTTCCACTTTTTAAACTGCAACCAGCAGTACGACATTTTACCCTGCAGCACTGCACACATAAATACACTCACTCATTTTCCAAGCGACACTCACACCCTACTACTCATAATGCATGTGGAGGTGATCTGGTCTGTCCTATTCCACCCTGTTGTGTTTTATTAAACTAAATGCTAGTTTCAGGGCACTAAGTTGCTGCTATTAAATTGTGACCCACAGTTTTAAAAGCACTGCTGTAGCAGGTGCCAAACAAGCTTCTATTTAGTCTAAATAGATTAACATGAAAATTCGTGATACAGTAAAAATATCACTATTTATGACCAGTGGAGCCTGCTACAGCAAAGCGCAGCTGTGATCAGAAGTTTCCAGCAGAAGTAAGCATTAGTGTAGCACCCAACCTTTCGTGCCAGTAAGTACAGAATTGTCAACTTTGATTACAGGTTTGTGGTGTAAATGAGCACTTTCTAAAATTATGTGTTACATACCTTTCTCAAAGAGATAACATTTTACAGAATCACGTAACCCAGAGGAGAATATTAAAAAGTTATAGCTTCAAGATTAGGTATTTTTTGTAGGAGAAAATGATAACATTTTCCTCATATTAACATGATTCAAATTGTCATGTTAGCACAGTCAAATAAGGGAACATAGAAAACTTCTTCATGGTCCCATCAGGGATTTGCACAGTAATCTTTCAATTCTAAGTAAGAGGAATACTATTCACTCTCAATTCCGAGTGCAAGGATAGTGCTAAGTAGTTTTCTGTTCCAAATCCACAAACTCCTCTACTTCTGTCTTCAAAATGATACAGCTAATGACTTCTCATTGTACATCTGAGTACAAAACTTTTCCTATGCTTTTAACTGTATCACTCCATTTTCAAAGTTACCATGATTCAAAGTTTATAGACATTTTATTTCCTATTTCCTATCACTCCAAGAAGTAATGTGCTATTCTGGATACAGATTAGGAATTGTCACCGTTTATTCTCAGCTAGGATCTGACTTGGGCCTTATGAAAACAATAATTCATTACGGAATGAATTTGCTTTATATCATTAGAGAAACAGTGGCTATATTACCAAATCCAGGTTAAAATTTAACTGCAATTATGCATGAAACAATGACCTTTCCATACTAGGATGAGACAGGGAAAGGTAGATGGTAAAGCCCATTAAGAGGAGAGGGGATATTATGCTTGTGAGAGTTAATTTTTATTCGATGATTATTTAAAAAATATGACTCTTAAAATGTCTTGTGAAACATTAAAATCATAATAAATATCTTTGCTTATATTAAAATCATAATGAAAGATAAGGCTTGGGAAATAAAATAAATAGGCTTAATAAAGCTACAACACTTGGGGATACGTCTGAAATTCTGTATCTTGTCTGTTGTTTTTTGTGTTTGTCCTACTTTTTTAACTGTGAAAATTATCCTCCTTATAGAAAAATTGTAGTAAAAGTGCTATTTTTATTTTAATTTATTTTTTTGTTGCTGTGCAGTTACCATTGTCCTGCCTTTGCCCCGTTGCTCTCCCCCTCCTCTCCGCACTGCGTGCTCATTTACCTGTATGGGATTCATCAGTTGTTAAATTTGGGCACATTTGTTTGCTCTTTCTTTTTGCTAAGTACTCAAAAGTAAACCAGTGACAAGATGGCATTCACTTCTAAATATTTCATTATGTTCCTTCTAAAGATCAAGAAAACATCCTACATAACTATAGTTCCATTTTCACACCAAGAACTTTAACTTTGATGCAGTAATATATAAAATCCAATCCAAACTTAAATCATCTAATAGTTCATAACATTAGCTGCCAAACTTGTTTTAATACAAGATATGTACCACCAGGAATTATACATTGTAATTTGTTGCATATCTTTAGTCTTTTTTAACCCTCTTGATTTTCTTGTCTTTCATTACATTGATATGTTTTAAGAGTTCAGGTTTCTCATTTAATAAAATGTTCCACAATCTAAATTTGCCTTCTTGTTATCTTATGAACATATTTAGATGAACTATTTGCAAAGAATATCAGAAGGTCCTATACACATTCCTTGGACTGTATATGGAGAAAAGTTCCATTTTTCTGGTTAATGGAAATGCTAGTTGGTTAATCTGGCAGGTTGCTTTAGACTCTACAAATAGTTGCCTCCCAGTAACTACTCACACAGTGCTTCAGCATGTCTCATGGATAGTTGCCTAAATCAACTTTTTTTACATAGGTGTCTACAAATTGGTAATTTGTTATTATATCACTTTAACAAAGAGAGGCAGTTTTTGGTAAAGACAAGCTCTCACAACACTTCCTCAAATGGAATTTAGGCACTTCATGAAGTGTTAAATAAAGTGTGTTTGTATCACCTAAATTGTCTTCTTCAGTAATTTTTAACATTTTTTTATGAGGAATGAATCTGAAGCTGACTGTTGACAGGCTTTGGGACAAGGAGATGTACAGGGGAGGTGCCCACTGAATCCTTTAGGTTCCCTGTTTCTTTCCTTGTCACTGAGCACAATGGCTAAGTCACTCTGGGATTTGAACTCTGCTGCTCCCCTGCCCACAGCTCTCTGAAAGTCTCCAGTGTGTAGCAGCCATTAGGGACTAGGGGACTCCAGAGGAAGGAATTCCAATGTCTGTAATGAGTGGCAGCTGTTAGGGTATTCGCAAAGCCTTAAGGTAAATCCACAGCATAAACCACTGGGGTACTTGGGGAAATAAATGAAACTAAGAAATTTGAACCGTTGTGAGCAATGATGCATAAACATGTGAGTAGGCACAAGTCAGACTGTTAAAAGTCATCACCGCATCTACCACAATGTGGGGGCAACTTTCCTCACAAGTCCCCCCGTGTGCCACGGATGAGAGTAAACGTGACTGAGACATAATCTGCCTGGGGAGGAGAGGTGGCTAGTCTCCCAGAGGATAAAGGCCATGAAGAGTGGCCAGTTTCTCAGGGGAAAAAGGATTCGAGCCCCCTTCAATAGAGCCTCTTATTGGGTTGTAATACACAGAAATACAGGGCATCAAGGATCAAACAGTAGATAACATTTCAAAGAAATCTGAGGGCTTAGTATGAGTCCAAGTCTGTCAGGGACAGAGCTTTAGGGTTTCCTGCTTGAACCCTTAACATATGAATGAAAGCACTCTTAGCAGAGCAGATTTCACAGGCTTTTCAGGAATTCTTTGTGATGCCAGATTTTCCCAGGGATCTGGGATCCATTCTGGCAAAGCAAGGAGCTGCACCCCTCCCCAAAAGGTATTCAGGCTTAAGAGGATTAGAGCCAGGAAGTGCTTCTCCCAGAAAACATGGGGATTCGGGCTTTGTCACATTGCCAGGGGGCGAGAGTCCATTGCTCTTTGTTGCAGCTCCTCAAGTCCTTCCATGATGGCCTCCCAAGTGATCAAGTCTGGCTTAGGTTGCCCCCTGCTGCGAGGGGTCTTACCTGTCATTGACTTTCGACCAAGTTTTGGGGGCAGGGAGAGGAACTGAGGCAGCATTTGCTACCAGAGACAAACTTTGTCTCCTGGGGCTCCCATTCCAGAGGTCGTCGCTCACACTTAGCCACAGGGGGTCGAGTTACAAGTCCTAAAACCAGGCAGAGCGGTCCACAACAAAAAAATATCTCATGAAAGGAATGATAGTTCTATTACTAAATAATATCTTAGAAGCCAAAGTCACAAATTTGGTGGGCACAAATCAAGTGCTTAAAAGGTGTTAGGAGCTTGTCACCTAACTCTAAGAGCCCCATGCTAGGGTAAGTTGGCCAGGGACTGTGTTAGATGAACACTAGGTCAACCACCAATTTCATGAGAATTTCTGTGCAACAAGGTACAATTTAAAACACCATAAAATGACACAAAATAACAAGATCTTTTGAGAAGTATGCACTTAAAAGCAAATATTTCCAAATCAAACAAACAGAACGGGATGCCTGTTTTAATTGTTATGCAAAAGACTTCACAATTCCATAATGCCTTCATTGAAAGATTAATTGCAAGAGACTAATGAAAACTTAAAGCTATAAGAAGTACTGTGAACAAGACTAGAAGACTGATGTGACACCTACTGTATTATTTGCCTTTATCTGAGTACTCACAGTCTACTAATCCTCTATCTGAATTGCCTTCTCACTCTGAAGAGACTACAAGACCACAAACAAAAGGACAGCAAGTCAGTGACCTTACAGCTGCAACAGCTCCATGACCAGAACTTCAACATCTCGCTCTCCCCAGCTGCGTACTCCTGGAGGTCTGTCATCAACCTCTGGCCCAGAAATTGGTGTTTCATTTGCAAATTAGGATTCTGGATAAAACAGTTCTCACAGGTTGTGGGCAAATCCTTTCACACCAACGAACGTGAACACCCTCATATCTACCCTCAATGGAGGGCTCCTATATGGGTCCCTCCCATGGGTGAGGAGACTTGAAGGGGTTTTCTGGTAAGCTGCTATGAGTTGTGTCCTTGAACAGCCCAAGCAAAACTAAAAATGCATGGAAAAACCTTGTCACATTCTGGTAGATACCCGAGCTACACTTTAAACCTCACTTGCTGTGGAGCTTGCTGATGGGACTTGGGAAAACTATCAGAAACCAGAGAAGAGTGAGACTTTGTACCAAAGCCAGCTCTTGCAGATTTGTGTAGTGCCTAGTCAGGAAAAGAAGGTAAAATTTCGTATTGCTCCTTATTGATTATCTACCCCTTTCTCTTCCAAAAAAGGCTCCTACCTCGTTTTGCTTGTCATCCTGAGAACTCAGCTTGATGTTCAGTTAGCACTTGGTTGAAGGTAAACTAGATAAAAACTGAGTTAGGGGATGGCGATTGGTTAGGATTCCTCAACAGGTGTCTCCTGTAAGTGCAGGCTGCTGTAGGTTTAGATTTGAGGTGTGGGCCTGGCCACTGGGGCAGCCTTCATTCTGTGGGTGTAGATATAGGATTAACTCGATTAGGTTTTACACTGTGCCCACCTTTCAAGGAAATTGTCTAATTCTTTCTTTCTTTTGGTTATTTTTGAGAGTAGCTCGGAATCTCAGGAGGGTAGTATTTCTGTACCCTCTTTGGGAATGCTTCTTGCATCTAAGGGGTTGTTCAATACTGCCAGAAATATTTACATCTTATTCCAGCTAAAACCTGACAAGGTCATTGAAAAGATTTGTTTGTTTGTTTCTTTCTTTTTAAGTAGCTTATGGTCAGAAGTTGGTGGAGTTGGAAGCTGATATTCAGAATCTGACAGGAATTATTTTTTAGGCCTCCTACTGGAAATAAAACCATGTACCCAGGGGTTGGGAATATTTCAAAAACAAACAGCTCTAAATCTAGAACACAGGAAACTTTTGATTTCCTAGTTGCTGATCTCACTGATATAAAGAAACAAATTGAAGATTATAGTGGGATGGTTGGCTCATGCCCTTGATAGCATTCATATTGCAACCCAATCCTCTGAGGAATTAAAAAACAATTATTCTACAAATTCGAGACAGCTTGTATAACTTGTCTAGCAAATGGTGACTTTACAGAAATGGAAACATCCCAACTACCATTTATCAATCCCAAAACTTCCTATATCATCTCCCAAAACTAATAGGTATCGTAAAAATTCTGGACTTAGGAAACAAAGCTATTAAGTCATTTTTAGTGCATTTTTAAAAAGTACCTCCTGAATACTCAACATTTGTGCAGAAGGTATCTAGCCATGTAATATGAAAAATAGAGACATTTATTGAAGAAGATACAAGAAAGATTGTACATAGGACAATGGTGACTAAGTCCCCTTCAAAGTAGGTACCTTGTGTCCCTCACAGAGTCCTCCCAATGCCATCAGCTGCCCTGTCATATTTTCCTGAATATTACTGATGGTCTGAAATTTCTTCTCTTTCAAAGGTGATTTTAGTTTTGCAAAAAGCCAGAAGATGTAAGACACTAAATGTGGGCTGTGGCGAGACTGAGTCACCTGGGTGATTTGATATTTCACACAAAAAACTCTGCTTAAGACGTGATGCATGAGCAGGCACTTTGTTGTGATGAAGCTGCCAATCTCCAGTTGCCCATAGCTGTAGCCTTCTGAGTCATCCAAATAGTTTCTGTGGAGGAACGTTCAAGCTCAAGGCTTAATCTGATGCAGATTCATTGCTCTACCTGCTCAGTCATTTTGAATATGACAACCACATAGTACATGTGCTCACTCAATGGCATCTACCACCCCCACTGACTAGTACAGTGACGTCATCATTGTTCACACATGTGCATTCCAATCCACTCTCCTTGGCTGGTAGGTTACATTGATGTCATGTAAACCATTCTGGTTATGTTAACAATGGTTGGACATTTTTCCAGACAGACCTCTTATATAGAAAATAAACATGAGAAATGATCAACAAAGTTTGCTCCATGGCTGAGTCAATGTGCCCAATCAGTTTTATGCACTCTGCTATTTCTCTCAATTTTGTCTGTTATGCATTTGAGACTATTACACCTGTATATATCTTTTCAGTAGATGCTGTGCTTTTTAATGGGGGGACAGGTATAAGGGGGGAAAGAAGGGGAAGGGTCAAATCAAGGAAGATCTATATAAAGGACCCACAGACAAGGATAATGGGTGGGTGAGAATGGTATGTAGAGGTGTGGGCAGGGCAGGGGATAGTAATGGGGGGAAATGGGGAAAACTGTAATTGAACAATAAAAAATATTTAAAACACCCTATATATCTCAAACAACAAATTAGCCATCTCACTAATATTCCTTTCTTTTACTTCATCCACCTACATGATGATGACAATGCTTAAGCAATCATTCTGGAAATTCATATATTTTGATGATATTAAAATTTTTCTTGCTTACACATTTGATTTTCATACTGGCCTTCATGCTTATTGTCAGTCAAATGAATATCTAGGTTAGTTCTGTAAGTTCTTTAGTGCCTTAATTAATGATATTTTGACTCACTGCAGTGGATGCACACATTGTTTTAAAATTATTTTATATATTATAATTACAGAATATTTTGATATTAAAAGTATCTGCTTTAGTGTTAACAACAAAATTGTCCTATCTTCATTATTATAATTAGTACCATATCACTCTGCTACTAGTGCATGACTCTCTGCAAGACTAATAAGACTAATTATTGTTAAAGTCATCTGAGATAATTATGGTTGTTTAATTATGGGGGTGTTGAAATGATAAAAGAAGATGATCAAGAATTTTTAGTGAAGACATTTTAAAGATATAGTGATGAGATTAAACCAAGACAATCTAAAAAAAACATTAAACAGTTTTATATGGACTCTTCTTTCAATGTTCAAGATATTAAAAAAAGGAATAAATCTGTTCTGCAAAGAGCTTTTAAAGTCCCATCCAATAGTGAAGCATCAATTTAGCTTTGAAATTGTCTTTCCCCCCCATTTACTCTTGAGAATGGAAAGATGAGAGGGGTTGATTGCAGTGCCTAATGTCAGCAAGTTGACACCTTTTCTAAAAATATATGAGCTGCGATTTTACCTCTCATCCTCGATCTTCACAGCAACTGATGATACTGGTGGCAGCAGCAGAAGTCCCATTCTCAAAGTAATAGGTAGCTCCTTAAGCAAGCCAAATACTGTCAAAAGCCACTGGGTCAAAAGGAAGTTCCATACAGATGTCCAAATTACTTATGAAAAAATGTTCAATGTTAGTAATCATCAGAAAGATGCAAAGTATTCATTTTTGGCATTTTGTTCAAAGCAAAAATGCCAGATGCAAAAGTGAAATACACAGTGGCATACGTGTGAGTGAGATGTTTTACTTGAATGGATTTTCTCATTAGTTAGACATCATTAACCAAGATAAAAATATTGCAACTTTGTTAAATAGTTTGTGTTTTATATCTGTATGATTAAAATATCAACAAAAGACTTAAATCATATGTCAAATCATACAAATGACATTTTATTAGAAGAATAAAGCTTATTTTCAAAATTGCATTTTTGGCTTGTATCTGATTACTAAAGCAGTGTATGATAGGTTGTTTGGAAACTATTTAAAGAAAGCATAAAAAATAATTCCAGAGTTCTTAGTTTTTAAAAAATGTTTATATATTATTAACACACAATGGAATATTAAATTGTAACTTGATATTTCATATAATAAAATGTGATTTTTTTCATGTTATTAGGTCTCCAGAAAGCTGTTTTCCTGCATGTTGTTCTGTAACGTGGGAGCTGTTTTCCTCTGTTACTAGACTTCAAACTTTATATATGATGCTTAAAGTTGTTTTAAGAAAAATTTTGGTATGCATATATTAAACCATGAATGATAATGCTACAGTGTAAATCTTTAATTCACCTTTAAAATATTTAGCTTTAAATGTAAAAGGCAAATACCATATGATCTCACCTTTAACTGGAACTTAATCAACAAAACAAGCAAACAAGCAAAATATAACCAGAGACATGGAAATAAAGAACAAACTGACAGTAAACAGAGGGGAAGTGGGAGGGGATAATGAGGGGGAAAAGGAGAAGGGTTTTGTGGAACTGCTATAAAGGACTCATGGACAAAACCAAGGGGGGTGGGATCAGGAAAGGGAGATAGGGATGGCTGGGATGGGGGAAGAGGCAGGGGGAAAAGGCAGACAACTGTACTTGAACAACAATACAATAAAAACAATATTTAACTTTAAATGCTATATTAAAGTCTCACACTATATTTATATTTTTCTCAGCTTATTTACATACTGCTGCTGGATTTTTAAAAATAATTATTTCAACTCTGTAGTATTTGGTACATAAAAAGTCACAAATGTTCTCTTCTCTTTCTAGATGCATTTTTGCCTGTATGAAATAACTTCTATTCCCATTTAGTACTTTTGTCTCTCAGTACTTTTTATTTGATAACAATATAAATATCTATGCCTTCTTCTTGTTTATTCTTTAAATAAACAAAATATTTTACTCTTCCTTTATTGCTTGCCTTAAATATTTTACTCTTCCTTTATTGCTTGCCTTTATCTCATTTTTTAATGATAATCACTTATAAAACTCAATACATTTTTATTACATTAATGGGCCTACTTGATGTATGGTTTTCTGATAGTCTCTTTTTAGCCACTGCTTCTTTTATTTCCCCCTTTCTCCCCTTCCTCTGCTCCCTCCCCTTCTCCTTCATTCTTCCTCTTTCTTTGCTTCTTTTCCTTCTTTCTCTTCCTCCTTCCCCCTTTTCTTGTTTACTCCTTTGTTTTCTTTTGTACCATTTGCTACTACCTTCTATTTTCTCTTTCATAGACTTCTTTCTATGCTTTAGACACCATTGATCTTTGCATTCTCTGTACCCACATTAATGTATGCGGCTTTTGTGTTGTCTGGCACCCAGAAGTGCTAAGGCATCACTGATCTGAACTCTGGCTGCTCAACTCAACTGCGGTGCCAGCTCTTACAGTTCGATAATTTTCTCATATTATATTGAGGAATATTTCTCATATTGTACTGGTGAGGAAACTAAGTCCCAGTTTCCTCATCACTAAAAGATATTAAATATATTACATATAGTCTTATTTGATTATTCAATGTATCAAATGACATATTACATAGAAATATTTAGAAAAATGCCTGGAACTTAGTTATAATGTTATTCAATAAATGTTAGCACTTTTTATTAATGTCATTATTATTAATAGCACTAATAATTAGTAATACCACCATCAAGAGGATCTAGATTAACTTTGTAAAATACAGGTACCTAATTATGCTTCTTTTTCACCATTTGCTCTCTGAGTAAGAAGTTTTTTAATATCTTTCTAATATCATGTCTTCTAACTGTTTTCCAGCCCTGCTTTTTTTCCAGTGTAGTGAGTTTCGAACAGAGGGATCTTTTCTCCAGTAGGTTTGATTTGTAACTTGTGCATTTTACTGAGGTACTTGGCATGTAGGTAACGTAGTTGTTTCTTTTAGTTTGTCAAATCATGTTGCAAATAAAACACTGACCATTGTTACTGACTGCATACAGACAAGATTTTGGCTACAAATAAAACAGGAAAAAAAGAATGCTTTTTAAACTGTCTTATTGCTTCCTAAAGGTGTGAACAGGAAATATCTGAAGATCTCCATTACTCCCTCTCCCTGTGTCAGCAATTTTCAGCCTTTTTCATCTCATGGCACACATAAACTACTAAAATTCTGTGGCACAAACAAAAATTTTTTGATGACCTCAGAAAAATAAGTATAATTTTTTAAATTAATGAATAAATAAATTAATTTATTATTGCTATTCAGTTACAGTTGTCCCCATTTACGCATGACTTTCCCCTTACCCTACCCACCCCAACTCCCACATTCAATTACCGGCCCCCTGCTGTCTTTGTCCATGGGTCCTTTATACTTGTTCCCTGATGACTGTATCCTTCCCCTTCTTTCCACCCTTATTCCCTCTGGTTACTGTCAGTTTGTTTTTTATTTCCATGTCTCTGGTTATATTTTGCTAGCTTGTTTGTTTTGCTTATTAGGTTCCACTTATAGGTGATGTTAAAGAACAGAGGTCCAAGGGGGGCAATATTTTGCCCACCCAGGGATGCCAAAAACTATTAAAAAACAACAGGGCCTCCTCCCAAGGACGGTATACTAATACTGTCCTGACCACCTACTGGGCTCATCTGTCCATGGCCAGAGGAAAGACATCTCTCAATGCCAGAGATTTGTGAAAAGGAAAGGAAAGGAAAGGTATATTTAAAGCCATACAGACTTAAAGTAGTGACCCAATGTCCCCATTAAAATATCAAAGTCTTTTAAGATAACCACAGATACCAACAGCACTTCCTTCTCCCCCTGCCCTAATTTGGGGTACCATAACTCTGGAAAAGAAGCACACATCTGTGTTTCAGGATGCTGACACCATCAGCTGTGTTGCCATCCAAGCAGGATCTCTAATTAATCCAAAGCCATGTGGCACCTTCTCATGGTCCACTGGCAAGAGTTCTTGTACCCATTTTCCAGTCAAAGTATCTCCTGCTTCCCAGGTCACGTGGCCAAAGTGAGCACCCCAAGCTGCATGGGCTTCTTCTACCAAAGCTGCAGGGGTCTGCACTCTGGCCAAAATCACCTGGTTCTTTCCTTCACATGCCTGCAAGGGTCCCCAACTTTGCCAGAAGCATGTGGCTCTCTCTCTGCACTGCACAGCTGCATGGTGCCCCCTCTTTCTCACATGGCTGCACGGGACGCATGGTACTCCTCCAATGGCTGCTGTGTCTGGGTATTAAATCCCTGTGCCAGTCCTCCTTTGTAGCCCCATTTCCAACTTCTCCTACAATTGGCTACACTTGCCAGCATTCCTCTATTATTCCAAGTTTACTGGGCTGCCATCATGAGTCTGGGCAGGTATGGCCCCATGTCACAGAGCCAATCATTTCCAAGCTCTCAGGCAGGCACTGTAACTCAGGGAGACCTGCCTCCAGTTATGTCTTAGGTGGAAGTCACTTCCGTCCCCCTGGCTCAGAGCATAGCCACAGCTATTTAACATATCCATGCAGCCAGTTAAAGGTTATAGATATGTTAAATGACCATGCCAGAGGTTAGCTTTGAAACTGTTTCTGTGCAAAACAGCTCTCAACGACCTTGGCCCTGCTCCATTTGTCCCTTCCCCCAACTTATACCTGAGGGGTGGGGTAAGGAGTAAGGACATCTTATATGTCTTTCTAATATTTCCTGGACACCTTGAGTTCTGGACCCCATTACAAATCTCTTTTTTGCTGGAACCCCTTCTTGGATGTGCACTGTTACAGGGAGACTATATGGTATTTGTCTTTCACCAATTGGCTTATTTCACTTAGTGTTATACTCTCCAGTTCTGGCCATGCTGTCTTGAAGGGTACGAGTTTCTATTCTTTTTCTTCTGCATAATATTCCATTGGGTAAATATACCACAGTTTTTTGATCCACTCATTTACTGATGGGCCCTTAAGCAGTTTCTAGCACTTGGTTATTGTAAATTGTGCTTCTATGAACACTGGGGTGCATAGGATCTTTTGAATTGGTGTTTCAGGATTCTTAGGGTATAGTCCCAGCAATGGAATTACTGGGTCAAAAGGCGGTCCCATTTTTAGCTTTCTGAGGAAATTCCACACTGTTTTCCACAGTGGCTGCACCAGTCTGCATTCCCACCAACAGTGCACTAGGGTTCCTTTTTCTTCACATCCTCTACAACACTTGTTGTTTGTTGATTTGTTTATGGTGTTCATTCTGACCAATGTGAAGTGGTATCTCATTGTGGTTTGAATTTGCATCTCTGATGGCTAGTGATGCTCAGCATCCTTTCGTATGTCTCTGTGCCCTCTGTATGTCATCCTTAGAGAAGTGTCTGTTCAGGTCCTTTGCCCAATTTTTAATTGGATTGTTTGTCTTCCCGGTGTAGAGTCATGTGAGTTATTTATGTATTTTGGAGCTCAAACCCTTGTCTAAGGTATCATTAGCAAATATATTTTCCCATATGATTGATTTTCTTTTCATTTTGCAAATGTTTTCTTTAGCCGTACAGAAGCCTTTTATTTTGATGAAGTCCCATTTGTTTATTCTTTCCTGTATGTCCATTGCTCCAGGGCACAGGTGGCAAACACAAAGCCCACAGGCCACACTCAGCCTTCCACCTTGTTTCTACCTGGAAGTGCCGAGCTCTTTGATCCTGCTTAAGGAGTAGTTCCATTTATACAGTCCTAAAATTACATTTGGCCCTTTGAAGGCAACTGTGAGGCTGATGTGGCCCCCAGTGAAAATGAGTTTGATACCCCTGCTTTAGGGGACATATCAGTGAAAATATTGCTACATGGAATATCTGAGATTTTCCTGCCTACATTCTCCTCTAGGACTTTTATGTTGTCGTGACTTACTTGTGTTTTTTGGACCATAAGACACACCTAGGCTTTAGAGGAGAAAAATAGGAAAAAATTTTTGAAGCAAGAAATGTGGTTAAATATTTCGTAACATAAATAGCATAATATTTCACCAATGTCAATGTAAACAGAAACCAATAGCAGCATTAACAACCAAATTATTCTGCCCAAATTTGGGGGGTGTGCCTTATAGTCTAAAGATATGGTACATTTGGGTTTTATCCAACTTTAGTTTATGTTTGTGTATGGTATAATTTGGTGGTCAAGTTCCTTTTTTTGCATGTAGCTGTGCAGATTTTGCAACATCAAATATTGAAGAGGCTATTTTTACTCCATATAATGCCCCTGTCCCCTTTGTCAAGTATTAATTGACCATAGAGACATGGGTTTATTTCTGGGCTCACTATTCTGTTCCATTGTTCTGTGTGTCTGTTCTTATGCCAGTACCAAACTGTTTTTTTTTTTACTTTTTATTTAAATTATTTTATTTTTGTTTAATTACAGCTGTCTGTATTTCCTCTCCACCCCGTCCCCCCTACCTTCTCCAAACCCACCTCCCTCTCTTGCTTCCACCCTCCCCCTTTGTTTTGTCCATGTGTCCTTTATAGTAGTTCCTGAAAACTCATCTCCCCACTGTCCCCTCCCCCTTCCCTTCAGGCTATTGCTTGATTGTTCTGAATTTCAATGACTCTGGTTATATTTTGTTTGCTTTTTTCTTTTGTTAATTATGTTCCAGTTAAAGGTGACATCATATGGTATTTGTCCCTCACCACCTGGCTTATTTCACTTAGTATAATGCTCTCTAGTTTCATCCATGCTGTTGCAAAGGTTATAAGGTCCTTAATTTCTCTCTGCTTTGTAGCATTCCATTGTGTAAATGTACCACAGTTTTTGGATTCACTCATTTCCTGATGGCATTTAGATTGCTTCCAGCACTTGGCTATTGTAAATTGTGCTATTATGAACATTGAGGTGTATAGGTTCTTTTGAATTGGTGTTTTGGGGCTCTTAGGCTATAATCCGAGCAACAGAATTGCTGAGTCAAAAGGCAGTTCCATTTTTAGTTTTTCAAGGATATTCCATACTGTTTTCCACAGTGACTGCACCAGTTGCACTCCCACCAACAGTGCACTAGGCTTCCCTTTCTCCACAACCTTACCAGCACTTGTTTGTTGATTTGTTTATGTTGGCTATTCTGATCGATGTGAGGTGATATCTCACTGCAGTTTTAATTTGCATCTCTCTGATCACTAGTGATTCTGAGCATCTTTTCATGTGTCTCTGGGCCCTCTGTATGTCCTCCTCACAGAAATGTCTGTTTAAGTCCTTTGCCCATTTTTAATTTGTTTTTTTGTGTCCCTGCAGTGGAGTTGTGTGAATTCTTTATATATTTTGGAGATCAAGCCCTTATCTGAGGTGTCACTGGCATATATGTTCTTCCATACCATTGACTCTTTTTTCACTTTAATGCTGTTTTCTTTAGCCATACAGAAGCTTTTAATTTCATGAGGTCCCATTTGTTTATTCTTTCCTTTATGCCCCTTGCTTTAGGAACATGTCTATCAGATGTTGCTATGTGGAATGTCTCAGATTTTCCTGCCAATGTTTTCCTTTAGGACTTTTATGGTGTTACAACTTCTATTTAAATCTTTTTTCCACCTTGAATTTATTTTTCGTATGGTGTAATTTGGTGATGGAGTTTCTTTTTTTTTTTTTTTGCATGTAGCTGTCCAGATCTCCCAATACCATTTGTTGAAGAGGCTATTTTTGCTTCATTTTATGCTTCTTCTACCTTTGTTAAATATTAATTCCATAGAGACTTGGGTTTATTTCTGGGCTTTCTGTTCTGTTCCACTGGTCTATGCGCCTGTTTTTATGTGGTACCATACTTTTTTGACTACAGTGGACATGTAATAATTTAATATCAGGTATTGTGATCCATCCTACTATGTTCCTCTTTCTTCAAATTTCTACAGCTATTGGGGGTCATTTATGGTTCCATATAAATTTCTGAAATGTTTGTTTCATATCTGTGGAACATGTCATGGGTACTTTAATAGGGATTGCAATGAATCTATAAATCACTTTGGGTAGTATGTACATTTTGATGATGTTAATTCTTCCAATCCATGAGCATGGCACATGTATCCATTTGTTTATGTCTTCCTTAATTTTTTTCTTTAGTGTTGTGTAGTTTTGTGAGTACAGGTCTTTTACCTCCTTGGTTAGTTTTATTCTTAGGTATTTTATTTTTCTTGTAGCTATATCAAGTGGGATTTTTTTTCTGATTTGTGTGTCTGATGTTTCATTATTGGTGTACAAAAATGCCTTTAATTTCTGAGTATTGACTTTGTATCTGTCTATTTTGAATAAATTCATTTATTAGGCTGAGTAGTTTTTTGGCAGAGTCTATAGGATTTCCTATGTATCTTATCATGTCATCTGCAAACAGTGAGAATTTTGTTTCCTCCTTTCCAGTTTGGATGCCTTTTATTTCCTTTTCTTGTCTGATTGCTGTGGCTAGGACTTCCAGTACTATGTTGAATAGGAGTGGTGAAAGTGGGCCTCCATATCTTGTTCCTGATCTTAGTGGGAAAGCTCTAAATTTTAGTCTATTGAGTATGATGTTGGCTGTAGGTGTCTCATATACGGCCTTTATTATGTTGAGGAATGCTCCCTCTATTCCCACTTTGCTAAGTATTTTTACCATAAATGGGTGCTATACCTTATCAAATGCTTTTTCCACATCTATTGATATGATCGTGTGATTTTTGTCTTTCGTTTTATTTATGCGGTGTATTATGTTTATTGATTTGCATATATTGTACCATCCTTGCATCCCTGGGATGAATCCCACTTAGTCATGGTGTGTGATATTCTTAATGTATTGCTAGATGCAGCTTGCCAATAGTTTGTTGAGTATTTTAGCATCTATATTCATCAGCGATATTGGCCTGAAGTTTTCCTTCTTTGTTATGATTTTATCTGGTTTTGGGATTAGAAAGATGTTGGCTTCATGAAAAAAAAGTTTGGTAGTCTTCTATCCTCCTGAATTTTTTTGAAATAATCTGTGAAGGATGGGGGATAGTACTCCCTTAAATGCTTTGTAAAATTCTCTTGTGAAACTATCTGCTCTAGCGCTTTTTTGTGTTGGAAGCATTTTAATTACTGTTTCAATATCATCAGGTGTTATTGGTCTGTTCAGGTTTTCTGCTTCTTCTCTATTGAGTTTTGAAAGATTATATTTTTCTAGAAATTTGCCCATTTCATTTAGGTTTTCAAATTTCTTGGCCTCACTTCATAGTAATTTCTTACAATCCTTTGTATTTTTGTTGTATCAGTTGTAATCTCTTCTCTTTCATTTCTTAATGTGTTTATTTGGTCTATTTAAAGGCTTGTTGATTTTTTTTATCTTTTCAAAGAACCAGCTCCTGGATTCATTGATCCTTAGAATTGTGCTTTTAGTCTCTATGTCATTTAATTCTGCTCTGATCTTGGTTATTTCCTTCCTTCTGCTTGCTCTGAGCTGTCTTTGCTGTTGTTCCTCAAGTTCTTGTAGGCATAGGGTTAGACTGTTTGTTTGAAATGTTTCTATCCATTTTAGGTAGGCTTGTATCACTATGAACTTCCCTCTCAGGACTGCCTTTGCTGTGTCCCATAAGTTTTGGATTGTTGTGATTTCATTTTCATTTGTTTCCAGAAACTTTTTGATTTCTTCCCCAATTTCATTCTTGACCCATTCACTGTTTAATAGCACAGTATTCAACCTCCATGATTTTGGATGTTTTAGATTTTTTCCCTTGAGGTTGGTTTCTATTTTCAGTCCCTTATGGTCGGAGAAAATGCTTGATATGATTTTAATTTTTAAAAATTTGTTGAGGCTTGTTTTGTGTCCTATCATGTGGTCTATCTTTGAAAATGTTCCATGTGCATTTGAAAAGAATGTGTATTTTGCTTCCTTGGGATGAAGGAAGCATATATATAAAATCAGTTAAGTTAATTTTATCTAGGGCATTGTTCAATGTCACCATATTTTTGTTGATACTTTTTTTGGAAGATCTGTCTATTTTTGACAGTGGGGTGTTAAAATCTACTATAATCGTGTTGCCGTCAATATCTTTCTTGAAGTCCTCCAAAAGTTTGTTTTTGTATTTGGGTGCTCCTATGTCGGGTGCATATATATTTTCTATGTGTATGTCTTCTTAATTGATTATTTCCTTGAGTATTATGAAGTGACCTTCTGGGTATGTTTTTATAGTTCTTTTTTAATTCTATTTTGTCCAGTATAAGTATTGTTACCCCAGCCTTTTTTCCCTGTCCATTTGCTTGGAATATTTGTTTCCAGCCCTTCACTTTTAGTCTGTGTAGGTCTTTTGTCCTGAGGTGGGTCTCCTATAGGCAGTATATGTGTGGGTCATGCTTTCTTATCCATTCAGCTATTCTATGTCTTTTGACTGGGGCATTTCATCCATTTACATTTAAGGTTATCATTAATAGACACTTATTCATTGACATTTTTTGTATCTGTGTTCCTCTCTCTTTCACTGCTTCTCTTCTTGTTTTTAAAGCTAACTCTTTAGCATCTCCTGCAGAGTTGGTTTGGAGGAGGTATATTCTTTGAGGCTTCTTTTCTCTGGGAAGCTCCTCATTTGGCCTTCAATTTTATTGAAAGCCTTGCTGGATGAAGTAGTCTCAGTTGCAGTAGTCTCTGGTTCTCATTACTTGGAATATTTCTTGCCATTCCCTTCTGGCTTGGAGCATTTCCATTTAGCAGTCAGCTGCTAACCTTATCAGGGCTCTCTTCCTGTTACTTCCTGTTTCTCCCTTGCTGCCTTTAAGATTCTCTCTTTGTCTCAGAATTTTGCGATTTTAATTATGATGTGTCTTGAAGTGGGCCTCTTTGCATTCCTCTTGATTGGGACTCTCTGTGTTTCCTGGATTTGTGTGACTTTTTCTCTCATCAAATCAGGGAAGTTTTCCATCATTACTTTTTCAAACAGGTTTTCTATCCCTTGTTCTTCTTCTCCTTCTGGTATCCCTATTATACAGATATTATTACATGTCATGTTGTCCTGCATTTCCCTTAACCCCTCTTCATTCTTTCTGAGCCTCTTTTCCTTGTTTTGCTTATTCTGGGTGATTTTTTTTCTATCTTGTCTTCCAGCTCACTGATACGATTCTCTGCTTCATCGATCCTGCTTTTGATTCCTTCTCATTTCCTCCTGGCCCTTGTCAATAGCTTCTATTTTATTTTTTCATGTTGATATAGTTTTCAGTGAGTTCATTGCAGTGTCACCATAGTTTTTGGTAATTCTCTGTGAGTTCATTGAGCTTCCTTATAATCATTGCTTTGAACTCAATATCTGATAGTTGAGTTACCTCTATTTCATTTACCATTCTTTCTGAAACTTCCTCCTTTCCTTTCATTTGGGGACTAGTTCTTTGTCTTCCCATTGTTTGTGAGACTCTTCTTGCTCACCTCTGCTTCTTAAATCTATCTGTCCTGACTCTCTGTGTTTATAAGAGTGAACTTCTATGGTAGAATACCTGTGAGATTCAGTGGTGTATTCTCCTTGATCTCCTGAGCTCACTGTTCTTGGGCTGTTAAGTTGGCTCTGTGTTTGTCTTTGGGTTTTGATTGTTGTTGGTTCTTTCTTTGGTGGGTCTTTCCCACCAGCTGGTTAGCTGAGGGTCACTCTGTCCACCACCTCTTGTATTCTGTTGTGCAGGTGTGGGAAGGTTGTATTGAAGCTGGTTCTTCTGCATGTACAAGGTTTTGAGGATTCTCTCTTGCTCTTGTTTAGTTGTTTATTCTGGGTAATTTCTCCACCATTTGGTTGTATTTCCAGAATGGTCCTACATTGAGGTTAGTGTGGATCCCACTCCCACCTTCACCTTCTTCTGTTTTTATCTGTTGGTGGTTCCTTTGTTGTTGTGTTTCCTCTTCCAGCATCTATTTTGGTGTTCACAGCTTACACCTACTCTTTTTTGTCATCAGTTGGAGGGTGAAGGCAAAATGGTTTAAGACAGTGGGAGTTTATTCTATTACATTTAAAATACCAAACCATAGAGAAGAGATAGGTGATCCTTTGTATATGTATAGTGTTAACCACAATTTTCAACTCAACTAGCCACTTTTTAGAAGGGATGGAAAGAAGATAAGACTCTTGTTGTGGGAGAGGATTGTGAGTTGGATCTAAAAAGTAGTGAGTTAGTGGGAGATCAGATTATGAGGTAAAATGAAAGTGAAGGATAGAACATAGGTGTGGTGTGTGAGAGAATACAGTTAACCACTACAGTAATAAAGTTCATGAAACCATGAAGTGGGCTAAGTAAGGTCTGGGAGGGGTGCTGTGTAGTAGTTAAAATTGTATGGAACAACTATTATTTACAATAATATTAGAGCAATAATCATATGACAGAATCTATGTGATCTGGATAACAAGAATAGGGAGCATAGGACCTAGGGTAGTGTGCTAATGGAACATAGGTGAAGTGAAAGACAGTAAATTAACAATACACTATGAAAGACAGAACAAGGGAAAGACAGAACAAGGTCAATGCAATTTAACCAGCCAAGTGAAGAATGCTAAATAGGAAGAAGAGGAATACAAAAATACTAATAAAATAAAAGATGTAAGAATAATGAAAAAATAATAATACAAATATGTAATAACTTGCAAGTTCTCTGTAGTAGCAAAGTGAAGTTTGTCTCACTGTCTCAGCTGTGTTGGGATTCACCCTTTTTGGGTCCAACTCTGGTCTTTTCACAGTTCTAGGTTTTTTTGTATCACTTGTGGGAATTTTTTTTAAAAAAGGAAGGAAGAAGGGATAAAAAGGGAAAGAAAAAAGAAGGAATAAAACAAGAAAGAAGGAAAGAGAGGAAGGAGTTAAAAGATTAAAAAATAATTTAAAAAAATAAAGAATTGCTTTAAAAAAAAGGGGGCCCCCTGCTGGCTTCAAACTGGCCAAGTCAGTTTTGCTGGTATTCCTGGCTGCAGAAGGCTTATGGGGGATTGGTTTTGCTTTTCTCCCTTCCTGATCAGCAGTTGGTCAGCCTCCAGCCCAGTGCCCCAGCAGCCTCTAGTCCCGCAGGTTTGGGTATGCAGTCTCCTGGAGCTACAGATGTGAGCATGGGGTCTTCTGTGGTGCACACTCTTCCAGGGGCTTCAGGTGTGGGTGCCAGGCCTTCCACAAAGCACACTCTCCCTGGGTTGTGAGTGTGAGCACTTGGCTAGGCCATCTGCTGTCCCTCAAGTTCGGAGTGCACTCTTCCCAGGGTTACAGGAGTGTGAGCAGGACCTTCTATGCCACTTCTGGAGCACTGTGTGGCTGGGTGGGGAGGAGGCCCGAGAGGCTGCTGCAGAATAATTCCCCAAATATCTGCCAAGTGCCTCTTTTTTCACTTTTTCTTTTTGAGAAATTCCTTTTGCATAAGCCTGCCAATCCATACAGAGGCCTGGCCTCTCATACAGCCCAATTCTGCAACCAGACAGGGGACTGTCTGGGTCAGGGCCCATCACCGCCCAACTCTCAACTCTCCCCAGCCGATATCCACAGATTCTGTGGGTTCTCACAGCCCCTGTGTGTTTGCCACTTAGTTCTTATACCCTCTCTGTGACTTCAAGCAACCAGGTCTCTGCTCAAACCTTGTTTGGCAGGGGAGGGAGCCATTGACCTAGCTATCTCCCAAGAACCCTGTGGCAGACCCAGTGCAGGGCCTGGAGCTGCAGCTGCCCTCGTCCCCATACTGGTCCCAGGGAACTTAATGTCCTGAAGCACTCTTTTTACTGTCTGAATTTTCAATGTCTTCTACAATTTTTCCTCTCCTATTTTCATATATGCTGGGGTATACTATTGGCTGTTTGCTCTGTTTCTCAGAAGATTGACTAGGTGTTTCACCAGTGTTCAGGGTGAAGTGGACACTGCTCCCACCTATCTCACCACCATCTTAAGACTCTCAGTACCAGACTGTTTTGATTACAGTAGCCTTGTAATATAGTTTGATATCAGATATTATGATACTTCCTACTTTATTCTTCTTTCTTAGAATTGCTGAGGCTCTTCAGGGTCATTTATGGTTTAATACACATTTTTGAAATGTTTATTCTATATCTGTGAAATATGTCATTAGTATTTTAATAGGGATTGCAGTGAATCTATAAGTTGCTTTGGGTAGTATGGACATTTTGATGATGTTTATTCTTCTAATCCATGAACACAGGATATGCTTCCATTTATTTGTCTTCCTTATTTTCTTTCTTCAGTCTTGTGTAGTTTTCTGAGTACTATTCTTTTACCTCCTTGGTTAGACAGAAATCAGGAAAAAATTCCATTTGCCATCACAACAAGAAAAATACTTTTGATTTATTTGAGATATTATAAAAATAATTACCTACCTTTTGCTTTTTTTTTTTTGCTTCTAATTTTCTTTTAAAAAATCAGGTGCTTATACTTGTATACAAGAATTTCTGGTACCAAGAATTAACAAGTCAGACACAACTTTATTATTTGACATGAGTAGTAAGATGCAACTCTATTATATGACCTATATATTTATGGCTCAAAATAGGGCATTCACTCCTGTCAAGCTATTGTGTTGGCTGTTGCCATTTTTGTTTTTTGCCTTTTTTTTTGTTTTACAATTTCTTGTAAAACACCAGTTGAAAGTCATTATTCTATGTGGTTAAATCCACACACATGTCCTAAGGTGATGACAAAAAATATTAAGGAAGGTCTAATGGTTTAAAAACATATGAAGGGGGACCCCAAAAACCTGGAATTCATTTATAAAAAATTTGTATTTATTCTTACATGTTTAAACTTTAGTCACCTTCAAATAGACTCTCTATTTGATGCAATACACCCAAGGAGACATTTTTCCCACTGTTCAGAACAGTTCTGAATTTGTCCATTTTGATAGCTTTTAGTGCTTCTACCATTTTTTGTTTCACCCCTTCTACATCAGAAAATCATTTTCCTTTGAGGACTTTTTCACCCAGGGAAACAAGAATTTAAAAAGTTGCTTTGGGATGAGATCTGGTGAATAGGGAGGGTAGGGCAAGGGGCTCATGCCATTTTTTGGCCCCAAACTGCTGAACACTCAGCATGGTACAGGCAGGTATGCTCATAAATCACTTATCATGAAATGGGCAAATGGTGCTTGAAAGGTACTTCAAAATATTCACTGAAGCCAAACATATCCTCTCACAACAATACCAGCTAGCATACTAGTACAGATGGGTTCCTAGAATATTCACCTAGTGGGGGAAGCCTTTCCAATTCACCATAACTATCATAGATAATACAAATATTTAGTTCTTCTCAGGACCATAAGAATACATCATTTTTAAGTGTAATATGTGTTGAATTTAGAATGAAGGCAGATGATATCTGCATTATTGCAAAAGCAGAGTGTGTTCTGGAAAAACATCTAACTAATGACATGTAAAAATTATATAACAATTATTTCTCTTGTATGTACCTTACTTTCTTATTTGTTACATAATGAGATAATCTGGTAATCCTCTTTATAAAAGAGAAATGGTACAATTTATTTTATTTATATCATTTATTTTCTCTACTTATTAGTGCTATATTGATGTGTTTTGAAATATATTTATAGCCAAACTACTTCTAAGTATCAATCATGTATATACCTTAAGTACCCAGTAACAAGAATGGGAGGTTGACTACATTTTATTTTCTGGACCTTTTTTCCACTCTCTGCTCATCTGAAAATTGTAGTCATGCATGTAGTGATCCAATGTGTTACCAAATTAAGCTTAATTGTGCTTTAGCTTAAAAAATACAAGAAAGAGTTAAAGTAAATATCTCAACTGTTACTATTACCTGAAAATTATGTGATAAGAACACTACCGTATAAATTAAGACTATAAAATTTTAATAAGGGCTATTAGTGACTCAAAAAGATTATAGCATATTAATAATACATTTTCATCATAAAGTACCTTCTCGGTAAAGACTAAAAAAATTAAAGTAAGATTCATGACACACACACACACACACAAAATCAAGATATAAAACTTATATTTTAGTGTATTTTATTCAGAATATAGACTTTCATATTTAAAAATATACATTGAAACATCAGCTTTGACACCTCTAGCTGTGTGTCACTTAATGCACATGGATTTGCCTTTTTTCTCACCTGTAGGAGGGTGTATTAAAACATAATCTTAAAGATGATACCCTTATTAAATGAAATAATGTTGATTGTCAAGCATATAGTAAGTGCTCAGTGATTGACTGTAACATGTAAAACTACTTTTGCTTTCAAACAAAACAAGATTAGATTTCTTGAAACAATGATTTTCTACAAAGCATTTGAAACATTGAAATTCTCAGTAATGTTTTGTATGATATATTTAAAAATATTTTTGTGTTCAGTTTATTTACAGTAATTATATATAAGAAATTACATAATTATTTATATAAACAAAGTTAAATGTGCTATAACCTATATTATTTTAAAGAAATATGTGAAATGATGATTGTTATGGTTAAAACAAAGTATAAAAATTTAACTGAGACATCTTTAAATCTTTCCCTTTTATTTTAAAAATAATTACAATACACCATATACCACAGAATGAATGTGATTGCTTGTGGTACCACAGAGCTAATTTTGTTTACTTTTTGTACCACATTGCCTTTTAATTAAAAACATTTCCAGAGAACCACAACACAAAACTTTGTTTTTCTAATTAAAATAAAGAGCATAGTAAGCTGTTTTATTAGTAATGTGAGTGATACTATTAAGAGCGGATAATGATTTGGGGAAGTAAACTTGGAATAGGATGAACTTTAGTGCAGAGCATACTAAACAAAAAGTGCATAGTAATCGATTACTAAGTAGGATAAATTACTTCATGGTTGCTAAATGCTTTTACATAGATATATAATGTAAAATATTATTTTTGTAACACATTTTAAAGCCCCACATCTCAAAATTACAGATCTATGTCTTACCAAAAATGAGAATAATGTCATATAACAGAAAGATAATTGATCATTTGCAGTGTGTGCCCATGAGAGAGAAATGGAAGAATGTACATATATATATATATATATATATATATATATATATACACATTTATAAATGTGTATATAGAAAAATCATGTGGCTTTATTTTTAAAGCAATGGACTGCAAATAAAAACCTAAAATTAACAACATTAGGTTGGTTAGATGGATTATAACACATTTAAAGAAAAATGATTATTGCCATCAATATATACATCCAAGATGTATTATTTTTTTTAATTTTTTTATTGATTATGCTGTTACAGTTGTTCTATTCCCCCCTTCATTCCCCTCCACCCTACCCCCCCATCTCCACCATTACCCCCCCCCTTTAGTTTATGACCATGTGTCTCAAGTCCTTTAGATTCTATATTTCCCATGCTATTCTTGCCCCTCCCATCTATTTTCTATCTACTGTCTATGCTACTTATTTTCTGTACCTTCTCCCCCCTTCTCCTCCTCCCACTCCCCTGTTGCTAACCCTCCTTGAGATCTTCATTTCTATGTTTCCACTCCTGATCTAATTGTCCTTTTAGTTTGCTTTCGTTTTAGGTGTGGTTGTTAATAACTATGAGTTTGTTGTCCTTTCACTGTTCATGTTTCTTTAACTTCTTTTTCTTAGACAAGATGTATTATTTTGAGGGGAGTGGGAGAAACAAGATGTAGAATGGTATTATATTCATATATTTACATTTCTAATAGCCACATGATTTTTTAGAATAATTTCAGAGTCTGAGTACTCTGTTTAGCCAGTCCATTGGTGAGCTAGACATGCATACTCTCTTTAAGAGCATATTCCAGGCTGCAGCAATTATTATAGTAAAAACATATGGCATGCTTCATTTTTTAAATGAAGGATATATAACAAAGCAGAAAGTCAATATATTATTTGGGAATAATATATTAATGTTTTTGTAATATTTGAATTAAAAAAAATTTTAAGTATCAGTTGACAATTTTGTTTTAAAATATAAGACCTTACAAAAACAATGTGTTTCCTTCATTAATTCAAGTTTAGTCTCTCTTAGAGAGATTTTTTGATATAAATCTTAATTTATCCAGCTTTAATAAAAGGCCGATATCAATCAAGATATAAAAGTTTCTCCAGAGGAATGTAGTATGGAATACCACCATCGAAAACCCAAGTCTCTATGGCAATTAATATTTGACAAAGGAGACAGAAGCATAAAATGGAGTAAAAAGAACTTTTTCAACAAATGGTATTGGGAGGACTGAATAGCTACATGCAAAAAAATGAAACTCGATCACCAACTTACACTATACACAAAAATAAATTCAAAGTGGATAAAAGACTTAAATATAAGTTTATTTAAAAGTCCTTCCTTGGACTTTAAATCATAAAAATCCAAGGAAAACACTGGCAGGAACATCTCATATATTCTACATAGCAATATTTTCACTGATATGTCCCCTAGAGCAAGGGGCATAAAAGAAAAAATAAACAAACGGGACTTCATCAAAATAAAAAGCCTCTGCACAGCTAAGGAAAACAGCATTAAAATAAAAAGAGAACTAACTATCTGGGAAAACATATTTGCCAATGATACCTCAGACAAGGTTTTGATCTCCAAAATATATAGTGAGCTCATGCAACTCCACTCCAGGAAGACAAACAACCCAATTAAAAAATGGGCAAAGGACTTGAACAGACATTTCTCCAAGGAGGACATACAGAGGGCCCAGAGACATATGAAAATATATTCAGTACCATTAGCCATCAGAGAGATGACAATTAAAACCAAAATAGATACCATGTGACACTGGTCAGAATGGCCACCATAAATAAATCAAGAAACAAGTGTTGGAGAGGATGTGGAGAAAAAGGAACCCTCATGGACTGTTGGTGGGAATGCAGACTGGTACAGCCATTGTGGAAAACAGTATGGAATTTCCTCAGAAACCTAAAAATGGAGTTATCTTTTGATCCAGCAATTCCACTATTGGGATTATACCCTAAGAACCTTGAAACACCAATCCAAAAGAACCTATGCACCCGAATGTTCATAGCAGCACAATTACCATAACTAAGGGCTGGAAGCAACCTAAGTGCCCATCAATAAATAATGGATCAAAAAAACATGGTACATTTACATGATGGAATACTACACAGAAGAAAGAAAGAAGGAGTTCCTACCTTTTGCAACAGCATTGATGGATATGGAGAGCATTATGCTAAGTGAAATAAGTCAGATGGCAAAAGACAAATCTCATATGATGTCACCTATAAATGAAATCCAATCAACAAAATAAACAAGCAAGCAAAATATAACCAGAGACACTGAAATTAAGAATAAATTGACAATAACTAGGGGGTAGGTGGGAAGGGATAATGTGGGTTAAAAGTGGAAGAGTTTTCAGGAACATGTATAAGGGACACATGTACAAAACCAAAGGGGGTTAGGATTATGGGTGGGAAAGGGGGATGGCTGGGATAGAAGACAGTGGTGGGGAGAGTGGAGACAATTCTACTTGAAGAAGAATAAAAAAAAAAAAAAAAACACAAAGAAAAAGAGCCAATAAAGGCACAGAGCTATAAGAAAACAAAAGATAAAATGGCTATAGGAAATCCTCATACAACAAACACTACCCTAAGTATAAAGGGACCACATTCACCAGTAAAGTGCCACAGAGTAGCAAGTTGGTTGAGAAAACATAACTCAACTATATTCTGACATCAGGAGACATATCAAGGCTGCAAAGACAAAGTTAAACTCAAAGTGAAAGTCTGGAAAATGATTCTCTGAGAAAATAGCATTTACAGAAAAGCAGGTGTAGCCAACCTTATATCTGACAAAAGAGATTTCAAGGTAATAAAGGTATCAAGAGAAAAGAATGGACATTTTCTATCATTAAAGGGGATACTACATCAGAAGACCTTAAACTTCTTAAGGTATAAACACCAAATTAGAGAGCACCAAAAAATAAAGCAACTACTAACAGAGCAAAAGGGAGAAACCGACAAACACACAACCATATTTAGAGACCTTAATACTCCATTGACAGCTCTAGATAGATCATCTAAACAGAAAATCCATGGGAAATATCAACCTTAGATGTCCCATTACATCAAATAGACATAATTGACATTTACAGAGCCTTTCATCCTAGAACATCAGATTATACATTCTTCCTCAGTGCACGTGGAACATCCTTAAGGATAAACCATATGTGGGGCTACAAAACTAACCTCAGTGAGTTCAAGGTTAAAATCATAGTAAGTATATTCTCTGACTCAAACTTAGAAATTAGAAATCAACTGCAACCCCCCCAAATATATGAGACTAAACAATATACTACTAGAAAATGACTAGATCTAAGAATAAATAAAAGTGAGATCAAAAGACATATAGAAACAAACAAAAGTGACAATATAACATATAAAACCTTCTGGGCTTAAGCAAAAGCACTTCTAAGTGGGAAGTTTATATTGTTGCTGGCCTATCTTAAGAAACAAGAAACATCCCAAGTAATCAACCTAATATTAAATCTTTCAAAAATAGAAAAAAGATCAAAAGCTACCCAAAGTCAGAAGAAGAAAGGAAATAATAAAATTAGAGCCATAACAGAATGAAATAGAGAACCAAAAGACTATAGAAAAATTAATACAACAAAGAGCTGGTTCATTGAAAAATTAATAAAATTGATAAGATCCTGGCTAGACTCACTAAAGAAAAGAAAGAAAAGACCTATAAAACCAGAATCGGAAGTTGAAGAGAAGTTATCACACACATCACAGATATACAAAGATTCATACTAGAATACTATGAAAAACTACATGCCACCAAATTTAATAACCTAGAAAAAATGGGTAAGTTCCTAAAAATATATAACCTTCCTGAACTGAATCATGAGTAATTTGGAGAATCTAAATAGACTGATCAACAGTGAGGAAATTGAAACAACCATCAAAAACCTTCAAAAAAGTAAAAGTCTGGGACCAGATGGTTTCACTAGTGAGATTCTATCAAACATTCAAATATCTGATACCATTCCTTCTCAAAATATTGCAAAAAATTGAAGAGTAAATTCTTCCTAACATATTTTATGAGACCAACATTATGAGGCCTGATACCAAATCCTGGCAACAAAACAAAAGATAATAATCATATGATTTTATCAATAGATGCAGAAAAAGCATTTGATAAGGTAAACATTGACTTGTAATTTAAACACACAATAAAATGGGTATAGAAGAAAATTACCTGAACATAATAAAGTCCATGGCAGACCTTCAGCTAATACCATATTCAATAAGGAAAAACTAAAAGCCTTTCCTCTAAAATCAGGAAAAAAAGACAAAGATGCCCACTCCCACCACTATTTTTCAATATAGTTCTGGACATTCTAGCCATAGCAGTCAGGCAAGACAAAGAAATGAAAGACATCCAAATTGAGAAGAAAGAAGTAAAAGTGTTCCTTTTTTTGCAGATGACATGGTACTGTATGTAGAAAACTCTAAAGACTCCACAAAAACTCCTAGAAATGATAAAAATGCAGTAATGTTGTAGGATACAAAATTAATATACAAAAATTCACTGCTTTCTTAAATACTAACATAAAACTTCAGAAAGAGAAATAAAAAATGATTCTTTTGTAATTGCAACCAAAGAATAAAATACTAAACAAAGTATGTGAAGAATTTATAAACTAAAACTCAAAGCGTTGTTAAAAGAGATTCAAAAAGACACAGAGAAATAGATATTTATATTAGAAGAATCAACGTAGTTGAAATGACCTTTTACCCAAAGCAATCTCCAGATTTATTGCAATCCCCATCAAAATCCCAATTTCATCTTTAAAAGAAATAGAACAAAAAATCATCAGATTTGTATGAAAACACAAAAGACAACAAACAGACAAAGAAATTTTGATTAAAATAATTAAACCAGAGGTATCATACTACCTGACTTCAAATCATACTGCAAAGCTACAATAACTAAAACAGCATGTAAAGGGCAGAAAAACAGACACGGAGACCAATGGAACAGAATTGAAAATCCAAAATAAAACCACGTACATATGGGCAAATAATTTTTGACAAAGGAAGCAGAAACACACAGTGGAGAAAAGAATTTCTCTCTAATAAATGATGATTGGAAAAGCTGAAAGCCACTTGCAACAGAATAAAACTAGACTATGGCTTGTCCCCATGTACCAAAACTAACTCAAAATAGACCCAAGACCTAAATATATGATCTGAAATAATAGGTTACATAGATAAGAACATATGTACTAAACTGATGAACCTTGGTCTTACAGAAGACTTTGTGAATACGACCACACAGGCAAGGGAAAGAAAGGTAAAAACACAAATAAAAGGGACATGGAGGTCTGTCCAGAAAAAGCCCAGTCATTGTTAATATAACAAGAATGGTTTGCACTACATCAATATAACTTAGCAGCCAAGGAGAGTGAACTGGAATGTAGACGTGTGAATAATGATGACTTCACTGTTCTATTTAGTGGGGATGGTAGATGCGATTGAGTGAGAATGTATATTGTGTGGTCATTGAATTCAAAATGACTGAGTAAGTAGAGTAATTTATCTGCATTGAATTTTGCATTAGGCTTGAACATTCCTCCACAGAAACTATTTGGATGATTCAGAGGCCCCAGTTATGGGCAACTGGTGATTGGCAGCTTCATTATGATCATGTGCTTGCTAATGCATTATGTCTTATGCAGAGTTTTTTTGTGAAATATCAAATCACCCAGGTGACTCAGCCTCACCACAGCCCACATTGTGTTCTGTGACTTCTGGCTTTTCCCAAAACTAAAATCACCTTTGAAAGGGAAGAGATTTTAGACTATTGATGAGATTCAAAATAGTACCACAGGCCAGCTGATGGCCATTGGGAGAACTGTGTGAAGTCATAAGGTGCCTACTTTGAAAGGGGTTGGGGTGTCATTGTCCTAAGTACAATATTTCTTAAATCTGGTATCTTCTTCAATAAATGTCTCTATTTTTCATACTGTGTGAATGCATGCTTTCTGGACAGCATCAAACTGAAAAGGTTCTGCACAGCAAAGGACACCATCAGCAAAACAAAAAGGACACAAACCTTAATGGAAGATGGTATTTGGAAACAAAATGTCTGACAAGGGGTTAATATCCAAAATATATAAAGTACTCATATAATGCATCACCAAACAAACTATCCAATTCAAAATGGGCAATGGACCTGAACAGACACCTCTCCCAAGAAGACATGCAAATGGCCATCAGATGAAAAGATGTTCAGTCTTACTAGCCATTAGGAAAATGCAAATCAAAACTATAAGAGATGCTAATCACACGTGTTAGAATGGCTATTGCCAACATGTGAGGTAATAAAAAGTTTTGGAGAGGTTGTGTAGAAAAGGGAGCACTGATTCTCTGATGATTGGAATGTAAACTGGTATAGACACTTGGGAATCAGTCTGGTGACTCCTCAGAAAAATAAAGATAGAGGTATCATATGACCTGGCCATCCCTCTTCTTGGTATCTATCTGGACAATTTCAAAACACATATTCTCAAAGATATATGCACCCCTATGTTCACTGCAGCCTTATTCACAGTGGCCAACACATGGAGACAACTAAAGTATCCTTCGGTCAAAGATTAGATAAAGAAGATGTGGAACATATATACCGCGAACTACTACTCAGCCATAAAAAAGGATAAAAGACTGCTATTTGTGACAACATAGATGGACCTTGAGCATATTACGCTAAACAAAATAAGTCAGTTAGAAAAAGCTAAAAACCATATGATTTCACTCTTCTGCAGGATATAAAACTGAAATTCATACACACAGACAACGGTGTGATGGTTACTTAGAGGAAAAAAGGTGGGGCCTAGTAAAGGGTCAAGGGGGCGAGATATACGGTGACAGAAGATGGTTTGACTTTGGGTGGTGGGCACACAATGCAGTATACAGATTATGTATCATAGAAATGTACACTTGAAACCTATATGACTTTATTAACCAATGTCACCCCAATAAATTTAATTAAAATAATTAAAATTTTTTCTTAGCAACTTTCAAATATACAATATTATTGATAATCATCACCATTCTGTACATTTCACAATATATACATATATCAAATCGGTATGCTATACATCTAAAACTAATATGTAATATGTTGGTTATATCCCCCCAAAAATAATTAAAATTTAAATAATTGTTATATTTGCTCTTATTTTTGTTACATAAACACAAAATTAGTTTTATGTCCTTACAATTATTTTATTATGAAAAACAGGTGAGTATGAGGAAAGTGTGTAGACTTGTAAATCCATAGAACACGCTTATAACTAGATTTAAAGACTGCTTGATCATATATAAAAATATTCAAAAGTATTCTATAGCTGGGATGGAGGATGGTGGCGAGATAGGTGGGAGCAGAGTCCACGTCCCCCTGCACACTGGTGAAACACCTAGTTGATCTTCAGAGGAACAGAGCTAACAGCCAATGGTATCCCAGCATATATAAAGATCGGAAGCCAAAAATTGTAGAGGACATTGAAAAATCAGACTGTAAGGAGAGTGCTTCCGGATAATAAGGTTCCTGGGTCCAGCACGGGGACCATGGCAGCTTCAGCCCCAAGCCCCCCGCCCATCGGGTTTGCCACAGGATTCTTGGCAGGTGAATGGCTCCCTCCCCTGCCAAACAAGATTTGAGCAGCACCAGGAGGGACCTGGATGCTTAAAGTGGCAGGGCGGGAATAAGAATGAAGTGGCAAACACACAGGGGTGGTGTGCACCCACTGAGACTGTGGACGCTGGCTGGAAGAGTTGGGCTGTGACTCGGACCCTGATCCAGACAGTCCCTAGTCTGATTGCAGAGTTGGGCTGTGTGAGAGGCCAGGTGCTTGTTTGGAGTGGCAGGCTTGAATAGAAGGAATTTTTCAAAAAGAAAAAGAGAAAGAAGAGGCACTCAGAGGCTGTTTGGGGAATTCTTCTGCAGCAGCCACCCGCACCTCCTTCGCCCTACCCACTCACTCCTGGCCAGGGCAGCTGCGCTCCCGCTGTGGCATCCGAGGCCCCATGCTCACACCCAGAGCCCTGGGGATGGTGTGCACCCAACCCAGGTCTTGAGGGACAAATACCATATGATGTCACCTTTAACTGGAACATAATTAACAAAAGAAAAAAGCAAGCGAAATATAACCAGAGTCATTGAAATTAAGAACAATCTGACACTAACCAGAGGAGAGGAGGAAAGGGAGAGTGGGGAGAAGGGCTTTTGGGAACTACTATAAAGGACACATGGACAAAACCAAAGGGGAGGGTGGAAGCAAGGGAGGGAGGTGGGTTTGGCTGGGGCTGGGGGAAGTGGTGGGGGGCAAATGCAGACAGTTGTAATTGCACAACAATAAAATAATTAAAAATAAATAAATAAATAAATAAAACTATAAAAATGTATTATCGAGGACTAAAGTACTTCTAAAGAGGCATGAGAACGAGGTCACAGGGAAGGGTTTAGTCCTAACACCCTTCTGCTGCAGAGATCAGTGTGGTGCAGGTTGACAGGCTTTTGCAGAGAGCAGCCCAGACTAATAGATCACATGAGCCTTTGTCGGATTTTCAGAAGTGAATTTCATTCCTACTGGAAAAAAAAACACAAAAATTACTGTTGATACATGTATATGTTGTTGTACAAGACTAGACTCAAGTTGCTCTGAATAAATGGAATTATCTGTACTAATCAGAAATTACATTCACACTGTAGTATGAACACAAGTTTAATATATGTTAAAATGATCCCTAGAATCTCACCGAAACGCACATAGATACATGTTTATGGAAACATGCATGTCCACAGAAGCATACATGTTATAGAAACAGCATGTTTATGGAAACATTATGAAAACTTAAAAAGATGAGTTCTACTAGGTAAATTTCTTTATTTACAGATTGAGCACCTCCTATGCCCCAGGTAAAGCTGTGGGCCTCAGGTAGGTGCTCTGTCAGGGTAGATGAACTGGAAGCAATTACATGCACCAGCCAAGAAGATGGCATGCTATTGAATTCTTTTGTGTGTGTTTGTGTGGGGAATGCATAAGTAAGCATAATAGGACAAAGCCTCAAAATATAATCTCTTAAAGTCAGATGTCCATCTGTATGATCCCAAGGTTAAATTTTGCCCATTATCAATAAATTGAAGGGTCTGAAATTTTACGCTGGTTATTAGCTACAAGTTGGCCTGCTACAATATCATGCATACTGGCAGATGTCAGGAGAGTCCTAGGTCAGAAATACAGCTTTATTAGTCATAGCACAGCAAGCAATTTGAGCATCTTGTGCATATTTGTCTCCTTCCCTCCCAAACTCCATGAAGGTGATGCAGAGGCAGACTCAGGTGGATGCTGCACATAAGTGGATTTACATTATAGCTGAGTGACCCTGAGTTTAGAAAACCCCAATTTTTTCAAGGGAGTTGCTAGCAGATCTGTTTGACCATTGCCTCAGAGAAAGACATTTAACAGCAAATAATTCTGAACTTTGTCTCAGAATAGGCACTACCTCTATCTTGCAATGCTATTTGCTTTACAAACATCTATAAATAATAATGCAAAATAAAAAACTGTACTTGAACAACAATTACAACAACAAAAAAGAAAAGGTGTTATTGCCCCTGTTTGGAAGACATCTGAGGGGCTTTTACAGAATTAGCTTCCAACACATAGTTTCTGGATAATCTTCTGATAATAATAAGAATGCTTCTGTATTGAAAAAAGTTTTAAATTATTTTATAATTAGATTATGATTCCAACTGAACTTTCTCAGTGTTAGATTTGTCTGAGATTTCATGACTCAGATAATTCTTGCTTATCTATACACAAAAGAAGTGGTTTGATTTGCTTATTAGACTGCAGGAAATATTATTTCTCAAGAATATGTTGAATTCATAATTCACTAAACAAAATAGGCTCAGCTTCAACTTAATAAGGATTCAATTCTTAGACTAATCTAATAAGTTTCTTTTGAGATTGGATTTGTTTTTAAAATGATTCATATGACCTGTTAAGTATTAGGTAGCCTTTTACTCCAATTACAGTGTTGAATAATAAAAAATACTAATATGATTAAAGAGTGTTATTAAAGCTATTCTAATATTTAGTCTATCAAGGAGAACATCAAAATATGGAAATACATTCTAAAACATATGAAAATATTTTTAAAATTTCTCTTTAATCTTTGCCACTTCCTGGGTAGTTGTGTATTGATGAATGTATACACATAAACCATAAATGTTCACCTTTAAATGTGTTTGTAACTTTACCCATGTCACAGATGTAAAGTTGTAAGATTTTTAAATATTTTAAAAATAAAGAAGTCACCTAATAAATAGTTGATTACAAAAGAAAAAGGCTGTACAATATACAGATCACATATCATAGAAATACACACATGATCTTATTAAACGTCACCCCAATAAATTTAATTTTTTAAAAAGATAAGCTATGATATTTCTTACTCTCTCTTTAATTTTTCTCTCTAAGATAATTAACATGATAACCTTTGAATAGTGATAACAAGTATCTCTCTTTTTACAGATCTTATATATTTCCCTTACTTCTTCCATTCCTCCTTCTCTCATATTTGCTTCAATTTACATAAATCGGTTGCCAAATACTCTTTTTTTAACCTAAACTTCATACTTTCCTATTGTGTAGGAACACAATACAATATAACACTAGCTGAAGAGGAAGTTCACACTACAGAAGATGAAAATAAGACCTAAAAATAAAGCTATTACTTTTTGGATAATCAGATGAAGCTGGTGATCAATGAATTAAACTCAAATACAATATTCCAGAGACTAAGAGGAAGCATATACTATTCTATTAGTGGATATCTTCTGGTTGAATTTAGGTGAAAAAAAAGTGTTTATCTATTCACTTTAAAATATTATGTAAGAAAATATTTCAACTATTGTTTCTATTTTTATATATTTAGAAGAAATGTGCTTTGTCCCCTTTTTGAACATTATGCAGATGGGTGGTGGCTTGACTGCAAAAGAATGAAGCTATAGGAACTGAGTATAGTCATAAGCTTTGCTTCTGAGATAACCTGCCACCCACGTGTATCTCACTTTTTATTTCACTTTCTCCGCAGTCTTTTTGTGTCTAACCACTTTATATTCTTCTATTTGGTTTCTTCTGATTTTTTTCAGTCTTGGAAATTATCTCCTGGGCTCTGGGTTCTCAGTTACACCTGCTGTAATTTTTGGACTTTATCTATACATTTTAGAAATGGCTCAATAACTCTTTGCTGGAGTTTTAATAATTACCACAGAAATGCCCATGTTCTTGAGATTTCCTTAAAAAGAACGGAGGAACCTACAAGGTCTACTATGTGCCTCCAAAATATTGATACCATTCAAAACCAGGTAGCCACAGAAAGTGATGGCCTTAAAATTTAAATTTCTTTTCATCTGTAACAAGAAATGGAATAGAATGAAAATAATACAGGATTTGCTTCTACATGAACTGAAGGATGGCTTACTATTAAAATACACAATAGGATTATCAGGTTCTAAGCAATGAGTGTGCAAATTTAGATATCTCTGAAAGTTAACAGTAAGAACTCATAGATAATAACTCAAAAGGAAAAAGATTGCAATTTTTATATTTAGAAAATCTATTTGTTTTTTTTAGATAAAAGTTTAATGTTTATAGGGTTATCAGATAAGTAAGTTTGAAATATAATTCCTTCCTGTAGCAGAAATGATCAGAGGCACATACATTAAATTTCAAGGTGAAAGTACTCATATTTTGTATCTCTTCCTTCATCTCTGAGTGAAAGAACCAATAACACTAAAGCAAAGCATCTCTTTGTTTAATGTTATAAGCCTGAACAAGTCTCTTAAAGGTTAGGAGTATGCCCATTAAGGTTTTCGTAGAAACACTTCAATCTGATTGTGAAGCAGCTAAATACAAGCTTTCTGTATTTTAGTTTATTGCGTTGAAGTCCAATCCATCTAAAACATTGTTTTAATTTTTCAAGATGCTTATTCATCTTAGATTTGAGTGTAGAAGTAAAGTTTATAGTTCATTTTATGATTCCTGATGCAATAAAATGGAAATAAATGTGTAATAAACTACTATATATGTATATATGTATAATGAGTGATGTACAAATATATAATGATCAAGAAGTTTCCTTTCATATATTTCCATCCTAATAATCTGAATTTGTTTTGTTTTTCATATTTTATAGTCATATAATTTTAATGTATTTAATATTATTTATTGAACATTTCTGGTTTAGTCACTGTGTGTGATGAAAAAATGAACAAGAGAAAAATCCTAACCATGGGAACTTCGAAAGATGTGACAGAAACAAAATATATATGTAGAGGTGTGGAAAGTATTTTATATATATATATATATATATATATATATATATATACTCATATATGATTTGTGTATATATTTAGTAAAAGGAAGAATATACTTTATTATGTTAATTTTAAGATAGACAAAATTAAATTACAAAATGTAAATGTCAGAACATAATAGATGACATGTCATATAAATAAATAGTGAATTAAAATAATGTCATGTATATCCAGAATTTTTAAAATAGTTGTGTTTTCCATTTCTAGAAAATTATCCTAACACATCTATCTAAGCAATAAAAAGATTATATGCCTAGAACTTGACATTCTGTAAGAGTGTCAAAAGAAACTAAATGTTGAACAATGGCAAAAAAAATTACAATTCATGTCAATAACATAATGTTGCATCAAAAGAGTAGTTTTAAAAACTGTAGCAACAGAAAATATGTTAAGTAAACATGACTTTAATTTCGCTAAATTACGATAAAATTATTTTAGAATTTAGAAGCATTAAAAATAATTCTAAAAATATATTATTGCAAGCAAATAACAAAAAACAGTAATCCCATTGCTAACTTGAAATGTATAATAATGCAGCCCTGACTGGTGTGGCTCAGTGAATTGAATGGCAGACTGAAACAGAAAGGGTCGCCAATTCAATTCCCAGTCAGAGCACATGCCTGGGTTGCAGGCCAGGTCTCTAGGGCAGGGCACACGAGGGCCAACCACACATTGACATTTCTCTTTCCCTCCTTCTCTCTCCTTTCCCCTCCATGGAAAAAATAAGCAAATAAAACCTTTAAAAAAACTTAAAAGAATTTTCTTTAAAAAACAACAAAATGTGTAACACAATAGTTATTTTTGTTATTACCTGAATATGTTGTTTTTATTTCCCCACTTTAGTAATTAGATAAAAACATTTTAATTTTCTCCCCAACCTTATTTTTGCATTTCATTTTAAATTATTTAATTAAATTATTTAATTACTTAAATGCTATATTGAATCAATTATTTATTTTAAATATATTTTATTATTATGCTATTACATTGTCTCATTTTTCTCTCCTTTTTCTTCTCTGCTCTTCACGTCCTCCTACCCCCACCAGCATTACCCTCCCCTTAGTTCATGTCCACCAGTCATACATATAAGTTCTTTGGCTACTCCATTTTCTACACTATTCTTAACCTCTCCCTGTCTATTTTGTACCTACAATTTATGCTTCTTATTCCCTGTTCCTTTTTCCCCATTCTTACCCTATCCCCTCCCCACTGATAACCCTCCCTGTGATCTCCATATCTATGATTCTATTCCTGTTCCAGTTTTTATTTAGTTTTTTCTTTTTGTTTTCTTTAAGTTCAGTTGTTGAGAATTGTGAGTTTGTTGTCATTTAACTACTGTTCACAATTTTGATCTTTTTCTTTTCCTAAGTCCCTTTAACATTTCATATAATAAGGGTTTGGTGATGGTGAACTCCTTTAACTTGACCTTATCTAGGAAGCACTTTCTATGCTCTTCTATTCTAAATGATAGCTTTGCTGGATAATTTTGGATGTAGGTACTTGCCTTCCATGACTTGGAATACTTCTTTCCGGCCCCTTGTTGCTTGCAAGATTTCTTTGGAAAAGCAGCTGATAGTCTTATGGGAACTCCTTTGTAGGTAACTGTCTCCTTTTCTCTCACTGCTTTGTATATTCTCTCCTTATCTTTATTCTTGGGTAATGTAATTATGATGTGCCTTGGTGTGCACTTGCTTGGGTCCACCTTCTTTGGGACTCACCAAGCTTCCTGGACTGTCAGGAAGTCTATTTCTTTTGCCAGATTAGGGAAGTTTAACTTCATTATTTGTTCACATAAGTTTTCCATTTCTTGCTCTTCCTTTTCTCCTTCTGGCACCCCTATGATTAAGTGGTTGGAATGTTTAAAGTTGTCTCAGAGGTTCCTAAGCCTCTCCTCATTTTTTTGAATTCTTTATTTCACTTCTGGTAGCCTTCACTTCTTCCTCTATTTTGTGACCATACTCAACCATTTCTGTGAGAACCCTGATTACCAGTGTTTTGAACTCTGCATCTGTTAGGTTGGCTATCTGTTCCTCCCTTAGTTCTATTTTAGAGCTTTGATCTGTTCTTTCACTTGGGCCATACAATGATCCCTCACTTTCCATGGGAGTTATGATCTAGAGATCCCCATGGTACGTGAAAATCCTCAAAGTAGCAGCGGTATATTTATTTTATTATTTATATATATTTTAAGGTTTTATAAACCCTTCCCACACTCCTATAAACCTTTTCCACACTTTAATTAACATTTAATACGCTCTTAAACACTTTCTACACTCTTAATTTTAACAACATATAAAATTCTATATGGGTTCTCACCAGTGAAGTTTACTACAACTTGAATGATGAAGATTGTGAGTTTTGTAGCTGTGCAGTACTGGTGATGAAGGTGATGATGATGAGATGAACATACTGCACAGCCAAGAAGAGCATTGCAGCTCTTCTGAAGGTGATGCATCAGACGTTTCATCAGGTGCTTCATCAGATGGTGCAGTATCTTCACCCTGGGCCATAACCTCTATTTCCACTAAAGGCATAGGCATAACTGATCTCGTCGTCCAAGTGATGAACATAGTTATAAAGAGTTTCTGGCACTGCTTTTTATCTACAGAGGCAGCTTCTCCATGCAGAGAAATGCTCTTGAGTCCAAAACGTCTTTGAAATTTGTCAAACCAGCCCTTGCTGGCACTGAGCGGGGTTGATCTGGTGGGAGAAGCACTATCTTTTTGTTGCTTAGTTGTATTTATTCTGGAGCTCTGTTCTGTTCTTCCACTTGGGCCATTTTTTTTGTCTTGTCATGCCTGTTACATCGTGAGGGGCGGAGGCTTAGGTGTTCACCCGGGTGGGACAACCCAGTCGCTGGGTTGTAACACAGTTTGGATGAATGTGTTTTTTTTAACTCCTTGGTTGTTGGAATTCCATACAGTTCAATTTTCTGTCTGTTCTGGCTGTGTTTCTGCTTCTAAATTTTTGTTGTCTTTATTTTGGTTTTGCAAGGAGGCACAGTGTGTCTAGCTATGCCTCCATCTTGGCCAGAACTCTTCTCATCTTTCTTTATGTAGGGAACAGTAGATTCATTGATCCTGTAATGATGGTCTACAGCCATGTAACTTTTGCCTTCCTTTAACATGTTGAGAAGTTCCACTTTTTCTTTGATGGTAAGCATATCCCTCTGGTGCATGGGTTCACTGCCAGAAGCCTTAGAAGGCACAGAATGTTTGGGTGGCATTGTAGGGCTTGAAATAAATTCAAACTTTTAGGAAAATTTCACAAAACACAACACCACAGAGAAACACTATGTGCAGTGATCAGATGTCGATATGAAGTGGACAAGGAGAGATGCTGAATGTATGGGCACAGTGCTGGAGAGCAAAAAGACTGATGCTACAGTCACTGAGCCAATCAGTGCCCAGAATACAGAACACAGTGCTGTGGTTGGTTGCCTTCCATTCCATCAGCCAATAGTGTGCCATGTACCATCTCACGTTGGCAAACTTGTGCAAGAGGTAGTAGGGTACTGCATTTCCATTGTGTATAGTATAGTATTCATCTGCTGATGAAACACATACTGTATTTTATTTCATTTAATATTCTTTTAATATGTTGGAGTTAACTTTTTAATATTTTTATATTGTTTTAAATTTTAGGCAAAAATAATTAAAGTCATAAATATTATATAAATACCTATATATCTCAAAATCCCATGATATAGCAAAAACTTTGAGATACAGAATTAGATATATTTTTTAAAAACATTGATACAGCCCTGGCTGGTATAGCTCAGTGGATTAAGCACAGGTCTGCGAACCAGAGAATCACAGTTCAATTCCCAGTCAGGGCAAATGCCTGGGTTGCAGGCCGGTTCCCTGCAGGCCAGTTCCCAGCAGGGGATGCATGAAAGGCAACCATACATTGATGTTTCTCTCCTCTCCTTCCTCTCTAAAGATAAATAAATAAAATCTTTAAAAAAAAACATTGATACAATGAAAGCACAATAGGTCAACCATAATATAGTGAGGGATGACTGTATTTTTATTTTGTTCCAGCATGTCTGTTTTGTGTCAAGGGGCATAGCCTTAGGTATTCACCATGCCACGACAACCCTCTTTGATGCATTTTAGTGCTGTACGTTCCTGAGGCGTCCAAGAGGGAACAATATTGCTTGGTCAACTCTTGGCTGTCTTTCAGTCACTTCCCCCACTACCCACATGCAAACTGTGCCCTTCTGGTGCTAATTCCCAGGTAGGTGGTTTTGTGTACATTCTAGGACCCCATGGGTTTCTCCAACAAACATTCCTGTGAGGCTGGGACTTTCTCCCACCACAGGAAATTCTTGTAGGTTTTTCCAGACAGAGGTTTTGAGCCTTTCTTTTCCTGCACTGGAACCCTGGGTTGGGTGGTTGGTCTCACTCTCAAGTTGCTCCTCCTGGTTTATCTGCATGTGAATGTGAGACCACCCTCTCCACCACCTGCCACCTTGCCCACCTTCAAGCTGCTTCCACCTGGTCCTCCAGCTGCTTCCTTATTGCTCATCCTTTCTGCCTTGGTTGCCCATCTCTGCCTCTCCTACCACTGTGGGTGAATGTTTCTTCATTAACTCTTTGGTTGTCAGACTTCCATACAGTTCCATTTTTCTGGCACTTCTGGTAACTTTTTGTTTTTAAATTTGTTGCTGTCCTTCTTTTGGTTGTGCAAGGAAGCAAGTGTATCTACATACACCTCCATCTTGGCCAGAAAATTATTTAAATTTAAATTTTTTTGCATATAATTTTAAATTAATTAAAATGGCAACTCTTTGGGTAGTTTTTCCTAAAATTAACACTTAATAGATGTTTAATAAATTATTTGTGGATTGTATCATTTTTTACTCTTAGTTACAATAAATAAATGTTGGGTTACCATCTCTCTCAAATATATACATTGTTACCACTTAATATAGTAATGCTATATCTTTCTCTATCTTTGTGCCATATTGTAAAATGTCAAGTCAGCATCATTCTTCTGTGTAATGCATGAGAGAAATGTTGGAAGTGCACTGCCCTAAATCTCTTGTCTGCAGGATTTCAGTAAGACTTGGAGTGTACCATTAAACTTCAGGCCAACATGGAGGCATAGGTGGAAACATTGTGCCTCCTTGCACAACCAAAATTAATGACAACAAAGATTTAGAAACAAAAACACAGCCAGAATAGACAGAAAATTGAACTGTACAGAAGTCCAACAACCAAGGAGTTAAAATAGACACATTCATCCAAACTGTGTTACAACCCAGTGACTGGGTTGTCCCACCTGGGTGAACATCTAAGGCTCCGCCATTCACATGTAACAGGTATGACCTGATCAAAAAATTATGGCTCAAACAGGAGAACAAATCAAAGCCCCAGAGCCAATACTTTTAAGTGACCAAGAGATGGCCAACCTATCAGGTGCACAATTCGAAACACTGGTGGTCAAAATGCTCACAGAACTGGTTGATTTTGGTCACAGATTAGATGAGAAAATAAAGGCTACACTAAGTGAAATGAGGAGAAATGCATAGGGAACCAACAGTGGTGGAAAGAAAACTGGGACTCAAATCAATGAAGTGGACCAGAAGAAAGAAAGAAACAACCAAACAGAAAAGAATGAGGAAACAAGAATTCAAAAAAATGAGGAGAGGTTTAAGAACTTCCAGAACATTTTTAAACCTTGCAACATCTGAATTATAGAGTTGCCAGAAGGGGAAGAGGAAGAGCAACAAATGGGAAACTTATCTGAACCAATAATAAAGAAGAACTCCCCCAGTCTGGCAAAGGAAATAGACTTCCAGGAAGTCCAGGAAGCTCAGAGAGTCCCAAAGAAGGTGGATCCAAAGAGGAACACACCAAGGCACATCATAAATACATTACCACAGATTAAAATGAAGGAGAGAATTCTAGAAGCAGCAAGAGATAAGGGGACAGTCACCTACAAAGGAGTTCCCATCAGAATGTCAGCTGATTTCTCAAAAGAGACCTTACAGACAAGAGGGGGCTGGAAAAAAATATTCTAAGTCATGAAATGCAAGGACCTATATCCAAGATTGTTCTATTCAGCAAAGCTATCATTTAGAATGGAAGGACAGATAATGTGCTTCTCAGATAAGATCAAACTCAAGGAGTTCATCATCACCAAGCCCTTATTATATGAAATGTTAAAGGGACTTACCTAAGAAAAAGAAGATAAAAAAGATGAACAGTGAAAGGACAGCAAACTCACAGTTATTAACAACCACACCTAAAACAAAAGCAAACTAAGAGGACAGCTAGATCAGTAGCAGAACCATAGAAATGAAGATCACATGGAGGGTTAGCAACAGGGGAGTGGGAGAAGGAGAAGGGGGTAGAAGGTACAGAAAATAAGTAGCATAGATGGTAGGTAGAAAATAGATAGGGGGAGGGCAAGAATAGTAGGGGAAATATAGAATCTAAAGAACCTGAGACACATGGTCATAAACTAAAGGGGGGGGTAATGGTAGGGACGGGGGTGTGCAGGGTGGAGGGGAATTAAGGGGGGAATGGGACAACTGTAATGGCATGATCAATAAAATAAAAAAAAGGCTCCACCATTGAGAGGCTTTCAGGTTAGATCTGAAAGACTGAAGAGGAGAAGAAGCAGTTAACATCCTCTGGTGGTGGTAGGGAAACACAGAAGTTATGTGTCAGTACATGAGAGAATCACTCACTTTGATATTCCTGGAAGGGGAATTCATTAAAAATTGGTTTTGGATATTTTCTGCAGTTTCTGAGTCATGTCAAGGGACATATCTGTCTGATATTTGCTCTTTAAGCCTTTCTGATAATTTTCTAAACAAACCTAATTTTCTATGTTGTAATCTATTTCTGTTAAAATATCTCAGGTATTTAAAATACTTAGTTATTTCTCTAACACTTTAAATATGATTAATTTCTGATTAAAAATTTATATCCACAACAATAACTGTATTCCTTATGTGTATGCGTAAATGTACCTACACATATTCATCTCTTGATAAAAAGGAGTTATTTAGAGAAGATATACTAGCAAACTAATGCTAGAATTGCTTTTTAGCAATAATTTCTATGAAATCAGAGTTCAGTTTATATCACTAAATTTTTTTCTAAAATTTCTCTTGTTATAGTTCATGATTTTTCCCAGTGGCATGGAAAAAGGGTGTTTGCAGATACATTTTAAATAATTTCTGAAATGGTAAATTAAAAATAAAATATTAAATATAGTCTATTTCCTTCTGATTCTGTTCAAAATCAAAGAGGGAATTGTTGGTAAAAAAAAACCTTGCTTTAATATTTATGTTACTTTCTTAAAAATCATTTGGAAAATTTTAAATTTATCCCTCTCTTTACATTTTTAAAATATAGAATCCAGTAACTATACTTGTTTATGAAGATAATATCTATGCTATCATTTAAAACACCATCTTGATAATTAACTCCGCTCCCCAGATCTTTTGATAAGAATTTAATGCAGTCCTTAAGAAATGACAGTTCAGCCCTGACCAGTGTGGCACAGCAGATTGGGTGTCATATTGCAAAGTAAAAAGTCGTAAGTTCAGTTCCTGGTCAGGGCACATGCCTGAGTTGTGGACCAGGTCCCCAGCTTGGAGTGTGCCAGAGTCAACCGATCGATGTCTCTCTCACACAGTGATGTTTCTTTCCCTTTTTCTCCCTCAGTTTCTCTCTAAAAATAAATAAATAAAATATATATTTTAAAATAACAATTCATTGATGTAGGGATAATTTCTTAGAATAAAAATCACAAATCTCTAAAACCTCCAACAGACTTGGAAGTATGTAAAGTATTGGATTAAATATCAAATGTACATGAAAGTATATAAAATAATTCTAAAACTCTTGAAAGGGATAATTATTTTCACTTACTTATCATTACTGACTTATGTAATTCTGGACAACCAGTACTCACTGTCACCCAGACCTGACTGACACTGTCTATGGACTCAGTTCTCCCCTTGGTCCTCACAGAGAACTAGCAGGCATTTTCTACTCCTTTTTCCGCACACCAGTGCCTTTTTCTCCAACTGATTTATAATTCTTCTTGAAACTACCCTTTATTCTCCCATAGAAGATGGAAGAAAATAAATTATTTAACATCATCTCTTGTTGCCACAGTCTCTCAAATGGCTTTATCACATTCTGAGTATCTTTTTATGACGCAAATATGATCACACCGTAATTCCTGCTTGAACCATTCAGTAGAAGTCCAATACCTCAATATAATTTATGTACCTTTCTCTGTTCAGGTTTCCACTTAGTCAATGAGCCTTATAGCTGCCTCTTCATTCTTTTGTCTAGACTTAATTACTTATAATTTCCTGAATATGTGAGGTTACCTCCAGAACAGCTACATAATTTTACTGAGAGGAGTGAGAGTAGAGGGACTGAGAAAGGAGAGGCTCTGGAAGATATTTAGGGAGCTGTAGACACTCACATGCTCTTCATTTGACAGCCAATGAGAATAATTTTTCAAAGAAGTGATGGTAAGTAGATAGATTGTGGGAGTGATCACTGAGAGGAGGCACAGTTCTTCCTTCCACTACAGATATATGCCCCTGTGAAAAACCTTCAAACCTGAGTGGATGCCCTCGCTTTTGCTTTTCCACACTATGTATCTTCGCTCTTTTGATTAACACTTGTCACATTGATTTTTGTCACACTCGTCACAATCACAATAATGATTTTTTCAAGTTTATTTTTATTGCAGATAATATATGAATACTTTTGTTTCAATGAATAGAAATAACATATTTACTACAGTAAAAGTTTTATCCTTTAACTGTAATGTATTGCCTCTCAATTGCCATTGATAGGACTGCCAACAGAGTATTTGCACACCCAAGTATAATGTTTGTTACTTTTCAATTTAGTCAGTCTTTACGTATTTTAAGTATGAAGATTTTTATTTAAAATATTTCGAAAAATATTCCTTTTATTAAAAGTTTACTGACTAATGAATAGGGTAAAGCATAGGAGAATATATCACTTAATGCCTGATGTTTTAGTAATGAACTAGTAAGTGATATAATAATTCAGAATACAGAACAGATAGGTTACAAAAAAGTTTATTATAGTATTTTCTGTTGAATTAAGTGTTCTACATTATATATTTTTAAAATACTTTAAACTACTTTGCTACTAAATTATCATCAACTACGAGGTCTGTCTGGAAAAAGTGCAGCCATTCTTAATAAACAAGAATGATTTGCACAACATTGATGTAACCTGGCAGCCAAGGAGAATGAATTGGAATTCACATGTGTGCACAATGATGACATCACTGTACTAGTCAATGGGGGTGGTAGACTCTGTTGAGAGAGCATGTGCACTGTGTGGTTGTATCAATCAGAATGAATGAGGGAGTAGAACAACAAATCTGCGTCAAATTGTGAGTTAGGCTTAAACATTCCTCCACAGAAACAATTTGCTATTCAAAAGGATTTCAGGGCAATACACGACGAGTGCAGCACAAATAAAAGTGTGGCACAAACATTTCAAAGATGGTTGAAAAATCTGTTGAAAGTGATCTATGTCCTGGAAGGCCTGCAAAGCTTTTTTGGCAAAGTGACAAATCACCCAGGTAACTCAACTCCACTATATCCCAGATGTAGTGCTCTGCAACTTCTGGCTCTTCCCAAAACTAAAATCACCTTTGAAAAGGAGGGATTTTAGACCATCAGTGAGATTCAGGAAACTATGATGGGGCAGCTGATGATGATCCCAACAAAGAATTTTGCAGTGTTTTGAACAGTGGGAGAGATGCTGGGAGGACTGTGTGAGGTCCCAGGGTGCTGACTTTGAAGGGGACTGAGATGTCCTTGTCTTATTATGTACAATGTTTCTTGTATCTTGTATCTCCTTCAATAAAGGTCTTTATTTTTCATATTACAGGGCTGGACACTTTATGCACAGACCTCATGTATGTTTTTAGGTCAATAACTATTAATTTCATAACAGTTTATTAACTAACACAGTAAAGTCACTGTTCCATTTACCTTTTAAGGTGGGGAATTTTGCTGGCTCTGGAAATGTTCAGTTCCCTCTCCTCCATAACAGTATCTGAATTCTGCATCTTCATTTGATTTGACACAAGTATTTCAGTGAGTGCGTCAGCCTCTTAAGTGTCTCTATTTTTACTTTTGTTGTCTCCCCAAGGAAATTGGAACAATTTTTCTACAGGCAGTACAGGTCTTGGGTTCTCTTAAGGATGCCTTGGATCTTGCTGAAGAGTCACCCCTGGCCTCTACCAGATCTCAGGATGCAAGGATCCTACTGTTGCTTTTTGCATTGTTCCACCTGCCAATATCAGTAACAAGCAGCCCCTTCTTTAAAATGTTGAGCATTTTAAATAAAATGTTTGACCAGCACTCTGATGCAATTCAATGACATTGAGATGTTCTGAGGTAGTGTTTACCCATGTATCTGATCTTCAGTTTGTGAGAAATGGAATAATATTGTATTGAAATATTTAAAGATACAAGGACTTGCACTAACCTTAATTACTCTAGAAATCATTTTTAAAATTATTTATTGTATCTAATCTAGAACTATTTGTAATTCTATCTTCTTCTAAAAATGCCTCACCCAAAAACATATTTTGAACATACTTTGCTGTTGGTTTCTTTTATACAAATTTGAAATAAAACTTTTACATGCAATCAATTCATTTGGTGGTTACTTGACCAGGTTATTTTAATAATTTTATTCTAGGTTAAAAATCATTTTTAAGAAATCATTTCCATTTACAAAATGAAAATGATTTCTTCTAGAAGCGCAGTAGGAAACAATCAAACATAATTACTTACTTCAGATATTATCTTATTAATGCTATTTTCATTGCACAGCTTTCTTAGCCTTATTGTTAGAATTTAAAAATGCTTATTTTTCACTTGCATTTAAGAATAATTGCAAACTTTCTTTTCATTCATGGGTGTATAAATATCAAAAATTAATGGCTTACTATAATTCTGTTACTAGTATTTGCTTTTATTCTTTGATTATTGACTAGAGAGTTGGAATTTAGAACAGGGTAGACAAATATTGCTTCTGGAATTTGAGATTACTGGGAAAGTTTAACTGAACTGAGACACATGAGGGTCAACATGTAAGAATCAACCTTCATAATGTAGCCAGAGGCTATTTCATGAAAGTCGTAACGTGTTAAAGATGATCTCACTATTGGAATTGAGGTGAAAAAGGAGCAGAGATAAAGAGTTCTTCAGCCCTGGCCAGTGTGACTAAGTTGATTGGAGCATCAACTCATAGACTGAAAGGCTATGGGTTCAATTCCCAGTCATGGCACATATCTGGGTTGCAGGTTTGATCCCCAGTCAGGGCACATATGAGCAGATAACCAATCAATATAATATCCCTCTCTCTCCCCACCATCTCTCTATCTTTCTCCTCCCTTATTCTCTCTCTAAAGCAATTAAATAAAATGTACTCAGGCAAGAATAAAAAATAAATTTCTTCAGCAGGTGTTTGAAAATCCATTTCCACAGGTAGTTCTTCTTCTTTTGATTTATTTTGAAGACCTTCCCAATCTTCAGGTAATAGAGTAATATATTTCTCAAAATAATAAATTAAAAAGTTAAGTTGTATTGGTCAACATGGCCTATCCAAAAGAAATGTCAGATTTATTTAATAACCCAATGAGATTAGATACAATAAATTGAGCCAATAGTAGCTAGTCATTTTATTCTGTTTTGGAAGAAATTATACAATTGAGATTGAGCCTCGTCTGAGGAGAGGAACTAATGCGAAGCTGGTTCTATTTTTTCTTTTTTTGCTTTCTATTTTGTAACAGTTTTAGAGTTTTAGAATTGCAAAACAGTGCTCCAGTATGGCCTTCACCTAACTTCCTCTGATGTTAGTATCTGACCTCACCATTGCTCTTTACCTAAAAATTATATTTTGATGGACAAATGTTGGTAGAGAATTTAGGGTTTCAAAAAGAAGCATCCATTTTTTAAATTTACTTGCTATTTATTCAGTGCTTTGGGAATTATGTTTACTAGATTACAATAGAGAGTAGCCCCAACTTGTGGTGCCAAGCACTGTTTTAAGTGCTGGAGATAACACAATAAACACAACAGACAAAATTAGTGCACTCATGGAGATTACCATTTAAAGTAAAAACAGACAAAGGGTAAAACAAATAAATTATACAGCATGATGGATTATGCTGAGTAGTATTGGCAAAATTAAAGCAGGTAAGGGAGAGGGGTAGTGCCAGAGAAGAGGGGTTTTAATTCTAAATGATGTAGTCAAGGAATGCCTCTCTGATGTTAAATATAAGCAAAGTTATGGAAGAGTTTCCTATTTGAGCCCTGGTATACCTGAGGCATGCTTTCAGGGAAGAAGGACAGCAAGAATGAAGATCAGGAAGCAAGAACTTAGATAGACATCTCCAATAATAGGAGCTGTATTAGTAAAACAGAAGGATGAGGGCATGCCCAGACAGCTCCTGCCTTTTGACTTTTGTGCCTACTGTTTGCTCTACCTAAAACACTCTTCCTCCAGAAGTAAACTTAGTTACATTTTTATCTCCTTCAAATCTACACTCAAATCTCACCTTCTGAATGAGGCTTACTCGAACCACTATTAGAACTGAAAAACAAAGAAACAAAAAAAATGAAACCAACGTGAAACTTTTCTGACCAGATGCAATCAGTTTTGTTATACAAGCAAAACTCAATTTAGCTAATTCGGCAAGACTAATTTGACCTGGGACATTTCTCATTTACACCTCTGGAAAGCATAAGCAAAACTTAAACTGTTTCCCAAGGCTGATGTGAGGTAACCACTGCCCAATTGCTGATTATTTAAGAAAATCCTGATATTGTAACCAATCACCATGAAGAATAAACAGCGGCTGCTTTCTCACTTACATAAGCTGGTTTATAACAATATGCCACTTGGCCTAACTCCATGTTTTGGTCTGAGTGCTCCCAATTTGTTATCTTTTCAGCATGTGAGCCATAAAATTTATCAACTACTAATTCATTGATTCATTGGTTTTACTTCTTCTCTATCTGAATTTTTGGTGCCACCCAACTTAATATTGCAACCCATCTACTCCTCTCTTCTACCTGGTATTCTGAATCCCTGTGACCCTCATCTATTTTACTGTTGTTCATTGAATTTCTGACAGAAAATACAATTTTTGTTTTAAATCATAGTTGTTAATTGCATTTCTTCCTTGCTTAGATGTAAGCAAATGAAGGCAGGCATCACTCTTGCTTTGTTCAGTGAAAGATACCAACCAACTAAAATAATGTCTAACACATGAAAATGTTTGATGAATACACTAATAAATGAATAGAGAATCAAAAACTATTTTTTTCAACAAATAAATAAATGAATGCAGTGCTTTAACCAGAGGGATGACACATAAATCAATTGTATCGTGTAGATTAGCTACAGAAGAGGAACTGTGGAAGCAGGTAGACATGCAATAAATGCAGGAAAGAGATATCTATGGCTCAGACCAAGTAGCTATAGAGATACTTTACTGAGTATCTGTATATATTTTTGCTAATAGATTGGACATAATTTATAAGATAAGGAGAAGAGTTGAATACCATGCAAGGATTTGGACTGGAATAGCTAGAAAGACAGTATTTCATTTCACTGAGATAAACTGGTGGAAGAGATTTGGGAAGCTGTGAGAATCAGAAGTACCATGTCAAATAGGATCATCAAGAGAATGAGTGTGGACAAGAAAGTAAAGTCCAGGCCTGAGCTGTGGGTACTCCAACATCCAGAGATGAGGGGTTGAGGAGGACTGAAGGATACAAAGTAGGAACAAAATAATGTATGAGGTCTTGAAAATTAATGGTGGAAGTGACAATTTTGTTAAAGAGTTATTGATGAATCAAGTAATAGGTATCTAATTAATAGTTGATATTGATAGAATAATTTGGAGGTTATTGGTAAAATTAGCAAGGCATATGAACACCTCCACCACCACTTCCCCACATACACACATTACTTCCAATGTACATCAAATTCCTCTTATTCTGGCACACAGTGACAGCTGATACTGGTCTCACAAGCATTTCTTTCTCTCCCTTATAAATTAACACTGGATTAATCATCTTAAAATTTCATTCATTTGGGCTTTGGCCAGTGAATTCCCAGAATATGGCTACTGGCTTCTTACTTTTAATTTAAAACAATACAAACATGCAGGCTATAGGGATCAGAAAATCCTCTTTCTCAGCCTATTTCAGAAACATGTTAGCTGTGTATCATTGATTGGGGCCTCTCTAGGCTTCAATGTCTTTTTAACAAGGTAAATTAATTAGACACCATCAGCCCTTCTAGGCCTGAAAGGAGATCCCTGGACATCAAGTGGTACAAGTGCTCTGTGAGAATCAATTGTGCGGGAAGGAGCAGAGAATCCGAAAAGACCACACAAAACCAGATCAGGTAAACTTGCCATTAGTTAGCCACATGCACCAGTCCTCATTTGTCTGAGTGGTCTCAGGAAGTTGTAGCTTAAATTCCACCATGAGAGCTGACAAAATTTACGATGGTGCACATTGTTACTACTAGAATCTAATTAGGATGTGCAGTTATCTAATTGAAGTATAGGGTCATGTTCCATGTTAACAAAATGACAATCCAAGAGTCATTTTGAAAATTTAGAGAAATAAATTCTAAAGAATCTAAAATTTCATGCCACTATGTATGATGGGTCTCTCATTTCATCAATAAATATTTATTATCTCAATAAAATCTACTTAAATTACTTTGGAGAATAAAACTGTATTATAATATTTAATAATATATTATACTGAATACCATTATTTAGTATAGTATTCAGTGATAATTTAACCCTATATATTATCTTGCTATAAATGGTTATATCAATTAATTTTATATTTATGCAGTTAAGTTTTATTATAAACATTAATTCAGATATTCTCCCAAATTTTTATTAACTTTAAACCTACTAAGTGGGCTATTTCTGGGCATTTAATCTAAAGCTGTGGATAAATGATGCAAAAAGTTATAAAACCCTCCGAATTAAAGATTAACTAAACATATATATATATATGTATGTATGTGTGTGTATATATATATAACACAGTAACACACATATATAATATAAGCATATATTATATACAATATATAACAGTAACATATATTACATAATATAAAATAGTAACATGTATTATATGTAGTATATAATAATAATAATAATATATTATATATAATGGTTACCCTTCACAACCATGATCTCATTCTCACATTAAATGAATGGAACTAAATGTGCATAGACATGAAAAAGAAATGAATTGCTGCTGATTGAAGTGTGGGACTATATCATTTAATACTCAGGTCAAAAAAATGAGAATGCTAATTAGTTTTTAGTTGAAACACATTTGACATCAGAGACTAGAGGTGACCTAGGAGCTCACAGAAAAAAGCCCAGAACAATAGGTGTGGTCATCTGGTACTTGTACACCATTCCCAATGATGGAATCCTATTTTGATTTGTAAAGTATGTAAATGGAAGTCAGTATACAACTGACTTGTTAAAGTTAATTTTCAGAGAAAAATTATGTACTTTAACAATATATTATTGACTATCATCTTAGCCATGATTTTAAGGTTTTTCTTTACATCCTAATTGAAAAAACACTTCTACTTCCCTAAATTTATGCCAGTGCAGGGATGGATATTTGATGCTGCACTGCTCCCTGGCCCATTATATGATGGAAAAGTGTCCACTGCTCAGAGACAGCAGGAGAGAACTCTTCCTTCCTAGGACAGTGCGGCTGGAGAGACATTAACAAGTGATCAAACTTTCAAGTTCTTATTTTTTACCCATAAAATGCTGATTATTAATTTGTTCAACAAACATTAATTTGTGACTCTTACAGGCCAATCCATTTTTCTAGACTGTGACATAGTTGTAAAGTGACAGTGGTAGACAAGACAGATGAGGTACCTGATGTTACAAAGTTCCCTTCATATGGTACTTGAAACTGATAAGCTTACTTAAGAAAATATAACCCTCCTAATAAGTCCTATAAAAATAATGTTAGAGGCAATGGCAATTAAAGACTTATTTAAAGCCATATAAAAGAAGCAAAGGCATGAAATTTTATAGTAAAAACATCTCCAATGATATAGCAACTGTAAAAGTCCTAAATTGAAAATAATGTATTATACTTAACATAAGGAAGGATACTTGGCAGAAGTGAAATGTGGTAAAAGGTGAAGTAAGAAAGAAAGGTGGGAAACATGTAGGATCATGAAAGAAACTGAACAGGGTTTGACTTTTACTCTAAAACAATAAAAAGCCATCAGAAACTCCTTCATAGTTTAACAGATTTTAAAGTAGTTTTAGGCCTATAGAAAAATTTAGTCGAAAGTACATGTCCCATACAATCCATCATCTTTCTCCTGCCATACACATGGGTTGACCTGTTAATATCTTGCTTAGTGTGAGATAATCATGTTACATTATTGCTGTATTTTGCCATGTATAATGCACATTTTTTGCCCAAATTTTTGAGGGAAAAATCAGGATGTGCATTATATATGGTAGTACTAATTCTGTATCTACATAAATGTTTTAAATTTTTTTAATTTATGCTTATGTGTGAAAAGTGTAACTCCAGAAAGCAATAATAATATGTCTATGCAAAATAATACCCTGGAATACCATAATTGGTTTTGTTTCTAAAAATAAATTAAAAGTTGGATTAAAAGATTAAAACAAAAGATTACTTTTCCTGAAAGTTTGGGCAAAAAACATAGGTGTGCATTACACATGGCAAAATACAGTAACTAAATTCTATAGCTTACAATAAGATTCATCATTCTGTTGTACATTCTATGGGCTTTGGCACATGTACAATGACATATGCCCACCATTACAGTGTCATGTAGAATAGTTGCCCTTGGTAAATACTCTCTGTGCTCCAGCTTCATCCCCTCCTCTTCCTCACAGTCCCTGACAATAACTGATCATTTTACTGTCTCCATAGTATCGCCTTTTCTAGAATGTCATACAGGTAAAATTGTATGCTATGTAACCTTTTCTGATTGCTTCTTTCATTTACCAGGATGCTTTTAAGGTTTCTCTGTGTCTTTTCACAGTATGATAATTAATTTCTTTATATTACTGAAAAATATTCTGTTGCATGGTTGTACTACAGTTTCTATATCTGTTCATTTATTGCAAGGCATCTTGGTTGCATCCAAGTTTTGGCAATTAAAAATAAAGCTCTTTATTTTAAGCATCCATGTGCAAATTTACATGTTATTTTGTAAATGCAAATTTACAAAATTTACAAGAGAACAGAAGTTCTCAACTTCTTTAGCTAAATAGCAAGGAGTGTAGTTACTAAATTGTATGTTAAGAGTATGTTTAGTTTCATGAGAACTTGTCAAACTACCTTCCAAAGTATCTTTACAATTTTGCATTCCCACCAGCAAGAAATGAGAATTCCTGTTGCTCAACATCTTTGTCAGCATTGTGTGTTGCCAGTATTTTGGATTTTAACTATTCTAATAGGTATGAGTTTGTTCTTTCATGGGTCAAACACCAAATACAAAGTCACCTGGACTTTCTCCTATGTTTTATCCTAGGAGTTCTGCATTTTACATTTTACATTTAGGCTTATGATCAATTTTAAGGTAATTTTTTGTGAGCAGTATAAGGTCTATACCAACATTTATTTAATTTTTTAACATGTGGATGTTTTGGCTCCATTTGTTGAAAAGACTAATCTTCCTCCAGTAATTGCCATTATTATTTGTCAAAGATCAGTTCAACATCAGGAATTTATAAAAGGGGCACATCATTATATACATTCTATTTTTTCAAATATTACTTTGCTATATCAAGAATGAATTGCAATGACATTGGAGAAACAATAGAAGATTAATAGAGATTCTGCAGAAGGTGTCAAAAGAACTTGCTATTTTGGGATTTGAAGGTAAAAGAAAGCAAGAGAGCAGAACATAATAATGTTTTAGCAATATGAATATAGAGAATAATGGCTGACAACTTCTAAAAGTCACATTCAGCTCAAGGTTCTATAATGTAACTGAAATTTGTGAGTTGTTAAAAAGATGGAGGGGGTTGTTTATTTCTATATCTCTTTTAATTTTTATTTAAAACTATATGTTTTATAATTTAAATTTTTATTTTAAATTATAAATACTTAAAATTATGATGAAGTTAGTATTTCATAAAAGTCATTCTACAAAATACTGTTCATAGTATAGGATGGTTAGAAGATACAAATGCACAAACAATAAGAAGGTTTTCATAAGATATCCGCATGTTAAATACCTTAACCTCCTTTTCAGAATGAAACTAGTAAGAATAATGAGTAATAATTTGCCTCCGGAATTACATTCAATAATTTCTTACAATTTAGGTCATAATACACTGGTTTCTTTTTAAGCTGTAATTCAATTGTTACTGGTAATTTTCTAAATGGTTCTCTATGTAGTCCTGTCGCCATGTCAATTAACACTTTTAAAAGAATTGAAGAATAAGAAAGACAATAGGTTTTTATAGTGAGTTCTTCAAAAGCTGAAATATGGAAAGATATTTGTTACACTAATGATAATAATCTCATACAAAACATAGTCCCCTTTTTTAATTAAGTAAAACCACAAAGGAGAAAATAGCAATTGCTGCAATGGTAAAATGAAATGTCCATCCTCTAAGGAGGGGTAGTATAATAGAATAAGATTTCTAAAAATAATGCCTTTAGTTTTCCTTTCATTTGGAAACTATAGGACTACAGTCTTTGGAAGCATCTTGATTTACCTGTCTTTGCTACTGTTCCAAGGTGACAATAGGGGTTTATACACAGAATTAAGAAAATAATTCTATGTGAATAATACTATGGCTTTCTTATGTTTTATTCCCCTCAAACCTTTTATGTGTTTCCAATTGTGGTCCTTAATAGATATTTAAATAATAGTGTGCCTGTGTAAATGACTATATATTATTTCTACTCAAAAATCTGGAATAAGAAAATTTACATTTTGTTCAAGACATGTCTTCATCAGAAAACAATTAAAACTCTATGGTTTGCCCTGGATGGTGTATCACAGTGGATTCAGTGTGGGCCTGTGAAGCAAAGGATCGCCGTTTGATTCCCAGTCAGGGCACATGCCTGGGTTGCAGGCCAGTTCCCAGCAGGGACATATGAGAGGCAACCATACATTGATATTTCTCTCCCTCTCTCCTTCCCTTCCACTCTAAAGATAAATAAATACAATCTTAAAAAAACACTCTATGGTTTAACTTAGTTCCTTCCTTCCTTCCTTCCTTCCTTCCTTCCTTCCTTCCTTCCTTCCTTCCTTCCTTCCTTCCTTCCTTCCTAGCTGGGTAAGACAGGGGTAAATATCCACCACACAAATGCCCTCAGAAATTTTATAACCCCAATTTTAAATGTTGAAAGATAATATAAAACTCATATAGTTTCAATTATGAATCTGATACATAAAACACCTATAAAATATCTGATTCTGTGGTTCTCAAATCTAATCCCAGTGAGGATCATCCCAGGAATTTTTTAAATTGCTAATACTTAGGTTCTATCCAGAACAATTAAAGCAGAATGTTTAGGCTAAGTCCTGTTCATCATCATGTTTTTAAAAGCCCCCACTGTGGAAATAATGGGCCACAAGGTTTGAGAAACACTGTGCCCACTTATACATGTGACAACTAGTTAGAATAATTTCTGCAATTATTATCTAACATATGTAAACAAAACTAATTAGGGAACTCTGAAATTTCTGAAGATCCATAAAAAATTGCCCTGGATTTCTGGAAAAGCAGTATGAGGAGCTCAGTGAACCCTTTCTCCAGTCAAACAGCTATTTGTTTGGTGAAAAATATTTTAAAATAATAATAACCATTTAAATTCTCTGGAAATTATCCTATGTTCATACAACAACTTGAGAAACAGTCATTAAGAAAAACCTACTAAATCTTGTAAAACTAGAAAATTTGGCTCCTTACTCATTCGAGTTTCTTGTCCCTCAAACTGTTCCCAGCATCTCAGTGTCTATGGCAGAGAAAACGAGGCTTCTTCTTTTCTGAGCTCTTACCCAGAGCTATGGTTTCACCCGAAAAGGACAGGTCCTCAGCAGCTCTGTGTTGCCTGAGCACCCTTCTGCTCAGGTGCCACAAATTGTTTAGGCTGGAAACAACTAAGTGCCCATCAGTAAATGAATGGATCAAAAAACTATGGTACATTGACACAATTGAACACTATGCAGCAGAGAAAGAAGGAGCTACTACCCTTTGCAACAACATAGATGGAACTGAGGAACATTATGCTGAGTGAAGTAAGCCAGGTGGTGAGGGACAAATACCAGATGATCTCACCTTTAAGTGGAACTTAATAAAAGAAAAAAGCAAGCAAAATATAATCAGAGATACTGAAATTAAGAATAATCTGACAGTAACCAGAGGAGAAGTGGGAGAGGGTAATGGGGTGAAGGGGTTTTAGGAACAACTATAAAGGACCCATGGACAAAATCAAGAGCAGGGGTGGAAGCAAGGGAGGGAGGCAGATTTGGCTGGGGTAGCGGGGAGTGGTGGGGTGTAAATGCAAACAACTGTAATTGAACAACAATAAAGTAATTTAAAGTAAAGAAAAAGAAAATTCAAGAAAGAAAAGGTTCTACCTGAAAGAGAGTTTCACAGCAGTAGGGCACTGAGGCAGCATTATATTCAATGAAACTCAAGTGACCAGAAAACTACTGGAGCTTCCTAAACTGACTTTTAATCTTGGGGAAGGGTTGGAATTTGGAACATTTGGGGTTGTTGATAGTTATTCTCTCAAACATGATCAAATACATGTAAGAATGATATTCAAAACTATTTTGAAAAGTTTGAAAACACACATTAATAATACATTTATATACAAATAACAGAATATTTAATTTTAATTTTTATAAATTAGTTGTATATATTATGGAACTGCTTACCTAGTTAAAATATAGAAGAAAGAAGAGTCATGTTGCAGCACAAGAGAATATCTTTAAAAATATCTCTTCCATTGTAATTGCATTTTAGGGTAAATTATCCATTTATTCATGTGGCTTCCCTATAAAATAAGCAAAATGGTCACATCAACTACAAGTTTATCTTTTTCTTCCTTTTATTTTAGGCATTACAACACCTACATTATATATATACACACATATAATTTATATGTATAATTTTATATAATATATAACATATATGATACATTATATATAATTTTATACATAGATATGTCTATATAATATATAATTTATCTATATCTTTCTATCTATATGTAATTTATATATATACAAATTATCTATATGTTCTCATACACACCTATATAAATGTACAGATATTTTCAGACTCTCTCATTTTCAAGGGAGGGAGAATCTCTCTCTAACAGCCTACTGATAAGCCAATTCAAAATTAGAAGACAAATAGAGAAAATAAAGACCATAGAGGTGAAAGGATGTTTACAAGAAATGTAAAGTGAAATTATACTAATCTGTATAACAAAGAGCAAGAAAGGAGAGACACTCTGGGAGGTGTCTGAGGGAATTTGGGAAGAGAAAAATGAATATAGGAAATATTTTTCAGTTTTACAACAAAAGTTTTAACACTGATTTTGGAAGATGTAAGGATTAAAATTCTTTTTAAATACCTTTATTGTTGACATACCATGTTTTTCTGAAAATAATGTTACTCTAACATTGATCCCTGATATCTGATTGGAGGGTTTCAATTGGATTAAAAATGCAAAAAGCAGGTTTTTGTGGACTTGGGATGCGGGCTGGAAAAGTTACTGACATGGCACTGCTGAACTTACTTTACTCATTCTCTATTGTCTTTCAAGGCACCATTTGTCCACTACTGAAGAGGCAGAAGAACATCTGTTTTTGAAGTTAGATAGGATTCAGCTAATGTTTGACATTAAGCTTGTTGTTTCACTCATTTTAATGACTAAAAATGGGTTAATAGGAAAATTAACTCTCGGAGTTAATGAGAGTTAAGAACTAAACTAAAGAACTAACTAAAACTTAGTTCTTTAAGTTTTAAATAAAATAATGCACAAAATGCTTACTAAATCTCTGGAACATATGCATATGAATTGTATTTTTAGGAAAGAAAATAAGAGAACCCAAGAGGGTTCACTGACACAGGCAGAAATTGGTCAGTGAAGAAAAACTTTCTGAGAAAATACACCCCCCCAAAATACTTAAGAGGTGTTTGAAAAATGCAAGTTTGGATGGAATAGGTGGATGAACAAATTCACAAAAACTTTTTACAACTATTCAAATAGTGAGAGTTTAATGTCTAAGATGTTAAAAATATATTAAAAGACAGCATCTTTCCAAGAGCTAAGGCTGGCTATAGCCATAGGATCTCCAACTGCGTGGGAGAGCAACCTGAAGACACTTTGACAGCTCAGGTCAGCATAATACCTGCAGCTGCCACTCGCCTTTCCTATAATATCTCAGGGGGAAAAAAGAATAGCTGCATTGATTAAATTCCTCTTTTACACCCCAGTTCTTTCCCACTGAAACACTTTTCATTCTCTAAAATACTAATGCTCTTCACAATTTAATGAGAGATTAACATAGCTAACGTATTCTTTACACTGTACAGTTAGAAGAGATGTCTAAAGTCCATGGTATTTTACTAGTCTTCCTTAAAATATATATTTAATATGTTTACTATAAAGCCTTTATTAAAAACATGGGTGGGGAAGTGGGGGAATAGAGGGAGAAAAGGTACAGAGAATAAGTAGCATAGATAGTAGGTAGAAAATAGACAGGGGGAGGTTAAGAATCATATAGGAAATGGAGAAGTAAAGAACTTATATGTACGACCCATGGACATGAACTAAAGGGGGGGAATGTGGGTGGGAGGGGAACGGCAGAATGGACAAGAATAAAGGGGGGAAATGGGACAACCGTAATAGCATAATCAATAAAATATATTTTAAAAAGGAAAAAGGTGCTCTGGCTGGCATAGCTCAGCCAAATGAGCATGGTCTGCGAACCAGAGTGTCACCAGTTCAGTTTCCAGTCAGGGCACATGCCTGGGTTGCAGGCCAGGTCCCCAATGGGGGCCACATAAGAGGCAACCACACATGGATGTTTCTCTCCCTCTCTTTCTCCCTCCCTTCTCCTCTCTCTAAAAGTAAATAAATAAAACTAAAAAAAATAAAATAAAGAGGAAAATGAAGTCAGAGCGATCCAAAGGTTAATTAAATAAATAATTTAAAACAATATAAATAATTGAAACATGCGGTCACCCACTATCTTGTTATGATTAAATTGGACTCCTGTGGACGACTATTTATGGCTTGTTACATATGCATTTAGTTATCTGTTTCAGATGAACTTGTTAACTAAAAAATAAAATAAAACGTGTAAGAATCCCATGTTTAGTAATAAGACTACAATGGTAATTAGACTAATCCTTCTGAAAACAACTAATAATTCTGAATGATACATATTTTAAAAGCTTCTTAAAGCATCAAAACATAGGTAAGACAGCAAAACATAATCATGCTAATAACTAAAGTGAACCAGGAGACTAAGAAGTAAATTCCTTTCACCTGAGAACAGTTTTAAAACTCAGAAATTACTAGCTTGGGTGTCCCCATTAAAAGAGACAAACCAAAGGTGTCTACATAGGGGCTACAAAAGGCTGTATATTCCAATTAGGGTGCCCTGAGGGCAACCATGCCCTACACCCACACCAAGGGACTGCAAGGAAAGCTGTCTAGGAAAATGCTACAAAATTGTAACTTCTACTCACCCACCCAAGGATTTGCCATCCAAGTTGCCATTACATGGGCATTCTAAAACTTTAAGCCACAAATTTAATCTAAAGTTTTCTAGATGGGTGCTTCTGCTGCTTTGTACTGAAAGGATGCATGTCTATGCTAAATGAATTTCCTATTGTGTATGGAAATAAAGTTCCACAGATACTGTAACAAGAGAAGCAAAAACTTTAAATACATGTTATTAACAAAGCATTATGAGTGAAAGCTAGCCAAACAAGAGAAATGACAAATAAATAAGCAAAAAATGTATTTTAGAAAGTATTATTAATTATAACAATGTCCACTATATTTAAATATATAAATACATGCTTTTGAACATTATTAGGAAATTAGAAACACTGAAAATGATCAGGTTTTAAAGAATTTAATACAACTTCTAGAAAATAAAATATAATCAAAAGTATGACATTATGAACTGAAATTGAAATTAAACCCTCTGTATAGTAATGTAGATCAGAAAATGCTGAAGAAAGAATTAAGAAACTGGAAGGTTGATCAAAATAAATTACCTAAAATGTGCCACAGAGGGACGAAGAATTGGAAGCTATTTTGACAAGTAAGGAATATGGAGGAAGGTGTTTGAAGATCTGACACATGCCTTGCAGTAGTTCCAGAAAACAGTGAAGAACAGAACAGAATCTGTGAAAAGACATCTAATCACATATTCATGAACCCAGTGAATATCAGGCAAGAATAAGAAAAATTTTTCCCCTAGAAGTATAGAGCAAAACTTCAAAGAAACCTCTCTTTAAGTATCCAGAAGGGAAAAAAGACAAAAATACGGTCAAAGAAGTGACAGTTTGGAGATCAGAACAGAAGGTAGAAGCCAGAGGCCAATGGAACTATATCTAAATCATAGCATGGTGCATCTCAACTAGCTGAAGAATTAGGTTTAAAAAATGTATAACACATTAAAAAACTGATTTGGTAACTGTTCGGGGTTGAATTGTGTCCCTCAAAAAAAAAAAGGCACATTGAGATCCAAACATACACTTGTTGCAGATAAAATGAGGTTGTACTGGGGTAGAATAGACACCAAAGCCACTAGTGATCTTACAAGATGACCATGTGAAGATACAGAGACATAGGAAAAAAAACATGTGAAAGGCAGAGATTAGAGCTAATGCAGCTGCAATGCAAGAAATGCCCAAGATTGCTAGCAAACCGCCAGAAGCTAGGAAGAGGCAAGGAAGCTTCTCTTATAGGTTTCAGAAGGAGCCCTTCCCAGACAACCCCTTACTTGATTTTGGACTTCTAGCCTCTAGTACTGTAAAACAATAAATAGTTATTGTTTTAAGCCATCCGGCTGACACTTTTTACAGCTGCCCTAGGAAATTAATACACTAACTTTGTCCATTATGGAGTTATTGAATATCTCTATTATAGCTCTATTATAAGAGATTTTGTTTTTATTGAATTAAATTGCTGTTATATCATTAATGATGTCAGGAGAAATTCGTACCATAGAGGCTACAAATTGTCTGATAAGTTGTTGTGGACTGCTCTGCCTGGTTTCAGGAATTGTAACTGCCCCCCATGGCTAAGGATGAGCGAGCAACCTCTGGAATGCGAGCCACAGGAGACAAAGCTTGTCTCTGGTAGCAAATGCTGCTTCAGTTTTCTTCCTGCCCCCAAAGCATGGTTGGAAGTCAAAGATGGTTAAGACCCCTCCGAGGAGGGCAACCTAAGCCAGATTCAATCACTTGGGATGCCATCATGGAAGGACTTGGGGGGCTGCAACAAAGAGCAAGCAATGGACTCTTGCCCCCTGGCTATATGATATAGCTGAGTCACCACATCCTCTAGGAGAAACGCTTCCTGGCTCTAATCCACTTAAACCCGAAAACCTGATGGGGAGGGGTGAAGCTCCTTGCCTTGCTAGAGCAGATCCCAGGGTGGGGGATGTGTGGAAATCTAGCATCACAGAGAATTACTAAAAACTTCTGTGAAACCTGCTGTGCCAAGAGTGTTTTTATTCATATGTTAACAGTCTGAGCAGGAAACCCTAAAGTTTCTGCAAACTCCCTTCCTGAAAGACTCTGACTCAGACTAAGCCCTCAGATTTCTTTGAAATGTTATCTGCTGTTTGATCCTTGCCACCAGGTATTCCTGTGTATTACAAGCCAATTAAAGCCCCTGGAGGAAGGGGCTCGAGGCCTTTTCCTCTGAGGAACTGGCCACCTCTCCTCCCCAAGCAGATCTTGTCTTGAGTGTTTCCTTTCATCCAGGTTGGATGGGGGGATTTGTGGGTAAAGTCACTCCCACAATGAGTATAAGTTTAATGGGGCTCATGAAGAGGTATAATTTAGTAACATCCACAGTAAATCTAAGATTGCACTATAATCCCTAACACTCAATAAAGAAATTGGAATATATTAGAAAGATTTGATGAATAAGTTACACTACAGCTTATTTGACTGGATAAACAGTCACATATTACTAAATTATAGTACCAAATTACTAGTTTATGGTACTACAATAGAATATTTTAATGTATTATAGTCTTGAAATATTTCGAATATAATTTCTATATAGTGTAAGTATATATATGCCACAACTTTCAAATAAAAAAAATATACCTAAAAATAAATAAAAACTAGAAAACATAAATAATACTATTACTACTCAAGAAGTTGAATAGTTAAAACTCTTTCCTAATAGGAAGCCTGAGTACAAGTTGGATTTCTGGGGTGACTTTAACTGCATTTCTTCAAAGAAATAATTCTATCCTCATAGAAACTTCTCCCGAGAAGAGAAAATAATGGAAATATTCTCAGGAAAATATAAAATGTATAACTAAAACCAAAAAGGGCATCATGATAAGGAAAAATAATAAGTTGATTTCAATTTTTGAGATGTGATCCATGTAGAGGTAAAAATCATAGACAAAATGTCCACAAGCCAATCCTGCAATATGCAAAAATAATAATTTGTCATGTTCAAGTTTATTTTCCCTCCTAGAAGTTCAAGCTTGATTTAACTTTAAAAATTAATAAAATTCAACACCTATGCAGAATAAAGAAGAAAAATCATATCATCTCTCTAGATAAGAAAGAACATTTGATAAAATTTAGTGTTTACTGTAAAAACTCTTGGTGAACTAGGAATAGAAAGTGAGTTGATTAATTTGATTAACTAAATCCTGAAAACTATGATAAACATCAGAGTTTATAATCAAATGTCAGAATATTTTTCTCTCCATTTGGGTGTAAGACAGACACGCAAACCTCTACATCTGCTGTTGTACAGGTTCCAACTCTCTAAAACACATTTCTTTTTTGTTAGGCAGAAATCTATTAGATTTTGTCAAAAATATTATCAGAAGGGAATTGGGAGGAAATACAAATAGAGGCAAATGTTCAGTCTGAATTCCATCCACAAACACGAATCAAGAATTTATTGTGTGCTTGGCCATTTTGTCTATCACCCCACTTGCTTATATTTACACCAACCACATGTGGTCCTGGTTACCATTGTTCGTGTTATTTTCACATTAAGTAATATGGCTTCCGACTTGGTTCTGTTTTTTTTTTTTTATTGCTTTTACTATTCTGTATTCCATGAATTCATATAGATTTTAGAATCAACTTCTTAGTTTCTATATTTTTTAAAAGTCCATCAGAATGCTGATAGAGATTTTGCTGAACTTATTGATCATAAGGTAGAATTAACATCTTAATATTATAATTTCTAATTTGTGAATATAAAAAAACTCTAGGTCTTTAATTTCTCTGAATAACATTGCATAGTTTTGACAGTAAAGGTGTTGTGTTTTATTATTCCTATTTATTTAATACTTTTTGATGATGTAAACAAAAATTTTATTGCATATTCTAGTTATATGTTCTATTGTGTAGAAATGCAATTTATCTCTGTGTGCTGACTTTGTATCCTACATTCTTAATAGTATCTGTTACTCTAATTCTAGCAGTGGGTTTGTAAGTTTCTTAAAACTTTTTAATGCAAAAAATGTTTTCTGTGATAAAGACCATTTTAATTTTTTTATTTTAATCTCCATGTTTTTTATTCTTATTTTATTACATTAGCTAATATTCTTCCAAATATTTAATAGAAGTAGTGACATTAGACTACTTTGCTCTCAATCATAAAGAGAAATATTCAGTATATTATTGTTGTGGGAAATGAAGCGACCAAACACCGAGGGATTTTGGAGTACGAGGTTTATTTTACATGCATGGGCCCAGAGGAATCATTTCCAAATTCTGAGCAATGAACAAAGGATTCCTGGGGTTTTTATAGATTAGGGTCTTCTTGTCTACGTGGCAAGGCGGGATACAGAAGCGGAATGCGGAGGTTAGCTCTAGCTAAGGGGTAGAAGCAGAGGACAAAGGCCAAACCTGAGGGTCAGTTTTAACAGCAGGGGTGTTAATCTCAGTCCTAGCTAATGCACTGTTGTTTACTTATCCTAGACAGCCCCATCATTCTTCCCAGGGCGCCTGGGGCCTGGGCAAATAAAGGTTAAACAGAGGTTTTTCAAAGTTTCCCATATCATTATCATTAAATACGATGTTTGCTATGTTCGTTTCTAAACTTGTGATGATTTAGATTTTGGAAACACTTTCAATCCTATGTCTCTGAATAGTTTGATTATGAATAGGGATTGACTATTACTGAATAACTTTTATTCAGTCTTTGAAAAGATCAATTGGTTTTTCTCTGTTTTTTTTTTGTTATTGTGGAAAATTACACTGATTAAATGTTTTGATGTTAAAACAATCTTGATTTTTTGTAGTAAAATCCAATTCAGTTTTAATTCTCCAAGAAAAGCCCACTTAGCATCTATGTGGAGACAGCTACTTCAGCAGAGGGTACCAAGCAGACAAAACCAGGTGAGTCCTGGAGTATTTACCCACCACATGTGGCTGGTTATGAAGGGAGATGTCCCTGCCTCTTCCATCTTCCTTTAGAAACCCCACAGTGGAGATTCCAGCTCTTAGTTGGGAGTGAAGGCATCTGAGAGCCAGTTCACACTTCCTGCTTACTGCAAGCAGACACCTGTGGTGCTGTAGAAAATAAGTGATAACCCCTGAATCAATTTCAAGCTTGAAAACTTTTAATAAAAATACTGAGTATTAAATATAAAAATTAGACCACTATAGTAACCAAGAGTAACTGAAATCTTACAGAACCTGGCAAAAATGTGTGATAAAGAAATCTGGCATATATGAAAAATATAGGGGTTCAACAGTCATTACTGAGAGCAGTTGTTAAAGAAAAATTTTTGTAATTATTTTAAAAATCAATGGGAAGTGTTTGTCCTTCATTTTTCAAGAGTGGGCATTTTTAAGATGGGCATTACTTCTTCCACAAACACAGTAAAAGCATCAATCAGCATTTGGAATTTTCTGTGTAACATTTTTTAATGTGATAATTTAATTTATTGTTAGATACAAAGCTATCAAAGCTATTCAATATTTCCATTGAAGTTTGAGTTCGTTTTTATAAATCTTTGCTTTTCTAAGAATTTTTTCTAACACTTAATTACTAGTATATTAGTGTAAAATACTATTATATTTTACACTGATTATATTTTATACTAATAATATAATACACATTATATTATATAAATATATAGAATAATTTATTAGTATATTACATTTTCAATGTCTATAGAACCTATGACGTATGCAATTTAATTCTTGATATTATTATTTCTTTTTTCTTCACTCTTTTTGGAGTTTCTCAATCTTATCTTTTCAAATAGCATACTTTATTAATGTTTTCATATAGTTGGTGACATTTTAATTAGGTGGTCAAAACTACTACAAAATTTAAATTCAAATTCTACCTGCCTCCAGGGGCTCCATATTGCTCGGTCTTCTTTCAAGGGCTTGCAGACTAGTTCATGGCTCTTCAGCTTTGGGTTCCTGTAGTTAATCACTGCTCCTGTCATTTCTGATAAATTGGTTTCAGAAAGGCCAGCTTTCCCCAGAACTTTAATCTTCTCTTGAATCAGGGAACGAAGGTAGTTGTCAGCTGTGTCACTCACCCCTAGGAAGTGGATGGCCACAGAGCTCCACTGTCAACTATGGGGCTTGGACCAGCTCTCCTGGATACCAAACAGCGTGGGGACCACCATCGGTCAGCAGAGGAGAAGGGGAGGCCATGTCAACGGCAGCGGCAGACAGCACAACCGCAGTAGAACTAGCACAGATTCGTCGGACTTGTCCTTGCTGTTTTGTTGTGACTTTATTTGTAGTTCTGTTTTAGAAACTGCCTTTGTGAACTATGCATTGTCCAAGCACATTGAGTATGAGAAATTATAATTTAAACTATTTAAATAAAGCAGGTACTTTTAGAAATGATATATAACTATCACTTATGGAACCAAATCATAAACTGGTTATTTTAAATAAAGTTTATTGCTGGTCTTTGAGTTTTCACTTTTGTTCAGGTAAGAAATGGGCCATTGTTCATGACTATAAAGCTTGACTTCAAAGATTAATGATGACTGTTATCAGTGTTATTTCATACCATCACAGTATTCCTTTTCAAATGTAATTCCCAGACAATTGTTAGCTAACAACGAGGATATTAATTTTCATTCTGTTTAATGAAAGAATTCATGAGGAATGTTATGTAGCTAAATAGGATGGAGGATTTTCATATTTTGTAGTCTTTTTGGTCATAAACACAGCTAGCTTGCTTATTAAAACCTCAGAAAAGTTCTTGAGTAAATACTATTAATTTGGTTTAACTCAACAGTGTCTCAGTTCATGTGATCGTGGAAATCTTTTTTGATTCTCCAAAGGATTCTTTAATTTAAAAATATACATTAGGAAGCATGTTTTCACTTTCTATTTTTTTGTATTTCACAGTTTTTGACTAAAAATACATCTATTTTGTAACTTATGAAATTCCTTTTGCCTGCTTTCATACTTCTTTAATTTGAAATTATTTATGTTTGTGCTCTATTATTTTGGAAAATACCTTCTTGTCATATATTTGTCTAAAGTACCTATAATTTTTGAGATTATAAAAATAAGATATAATTGCTTTTAGTTTTTGTGTTTGACAATTTTAATGCATTATTTCTTCATTCTTTTCCAGTTACAGATAAAGTACATAAATTGTATTCTTGTAGGCTTTTTTTTCATTTAAATATAGTTGGTATATAATCTTATATTGGTTATATTAGTTTCAGGAGTAAAATGTAGTTCTTTGACATTTTTATACTTTATATACTTTACAATGTGATCATCCCCCTAATTCTCATAATTATTTGTCCTGTGCAAACTTATCACAACATTATTGATTAAATTCTCCTTCACATTTTCCACCCACACCCCACCTTATTCTCCTCTGGAAAACATCTCTTTGGACTTTTTTTCTATGACTCCTTTTTATTTTATTTTTACTTGTTTTTAGATTCTACATATAAGTAAAACCAGACAGTATTTGTCTTTCTCTGCCTGATTTATTTCATTTAGCAGAGTCTTTAAGTCAATCCATGTTATTGCAAATGGCAAAATTTCATTGTCTTTTTATTGCTGCACTATATACACACACATATGAGATGAATACACACATATGTATATATGCTATATATACATATGTATGTATATATGTGATATCTACATATCTATATGTATATACATATATAGGTATAGATGTTTTAGACCTATAGATATTGATCTATATGTCTATATAGACATATATAGATATATATAGAGATATACACATATAGATATACATCTACATGTGTATATCTATATACATACATACATGTATATACATATTGATATAGATACACATATCAGATCTTCTTTATCCATTCATCTACTCATGGATGTCTAGATTGTGTCCATATATTGTCTAGTGTAAATAATTGTAAATAATGCTGCAATGAACATAGAGCAAATAAACCTTTTCAAACTAGTGTTGTGTTTCCTTTGAATAAATACCCAGAAGGTGAAATGCTGGGTCATATGGTATGTCCATTTTTAGTTTTTTGAGGAATTTCCATACTGTTTTCCATAGGAACTGCACCAATTCTCAGTCCTACCGGCAATGCACAAGTGTTCTGCTTTCTTTGCATTCACAACAACACTCGTTGTTTGTTGATTTATTGATGATAGTCATTCTGACAGGTGTGAGGTGAGGTTTCATTGTGGTATGATTTGCATTTCCCTAACGATTAGTGATGTTGAGCATCTTTTCACATACTTGTTCATCTGTATGTCTTCTTTGGAGAAATGTATTTTCACGTTCTATCCCCATGTGTGAGGTGGACCTTTTTTGTTATTGTCTTGCATGAGTTTCCTATATATTAGATTAATAAAACAGAATAGAGATACCAAAATAAACCTTTACTTATATGGTCAACCAATCTATAACAAAGGAGATAAAAATACACTGAAATAACAACCATCTCTTCAGCAGTGGTGTTGGGAAAACTTGACAGATACATTAAGCTATACAAAAATAAACTAATGTACAAAACCATATACAAAAGGGAACTCGAGATAGTTAAAAACTTAAACATAAGACTAAAAATCAGTAATAATCTTATGTAGAATATGTGGTAAGATTATGTCTTTTGTTTATTTATATATTTTTAAAGAGAGGGAAAATGTTGGGAGAAAGAGAAACATCAATGCGAGAGAGAAACATCAATTGCTAGCTTCTCCAATGTGCCCTGGCTGGGTACCAAATCCACAACCCAGGTGTGCCCTGACTAGGAGTCCAATTGGTCACCTTTTGCTTTGTGGAATGAATCCCAACCAACTGAGCCACACTGCTCAGAGCTATGGTTTAATGATGAAACCTAGAAATATCTGTAACATAGTATTCAACAACTATAGCTCTGGAAATTTTTATCAGCTTCAAAATAATGGATATTTTTCTTTTTCTGTTTAGCTTTTTGTGGCACTGTCAAAGTAAGTTAGATTAAAATTATGATCTCCTCCAATGTCTAACCTATAGAAATTTTAACATCAATTGTGAGCTCAATGAAATGCCTCAGTGAGCTCTGCTTATCTATTCCCCATGATTCTCTGATGGAGAGTGGAAGCTGGAAGCTGATAAAAAGCAGCAAGTCTGAGAACAACTCCAGATTTCTGCCTACCTCCTTCTGGCTTTTGTCAGAGCTCTGCTTTCTCTTCCTCTCTTCCAAGCTGTTTTACTTTCAGACATAGTTTCCCTTTCTCTTAATCTATTACTTTCCCCCCACCTGCTCTCAGAGGCCTACCCATGCTATTCCCTGATGAGCATCTAATTCCAAAGACTAATCTCTACTTAACAGACTTATTTACTTACTCCCCAGATCTTTTCTGCTCCCCTTGACACTTTCCTAAGCCCTTGCTATATCTTTTTTTCTTTTATCTTTCTGCTTTCCTGGAATTTGAGTGGCAAGTTTTATTTATGGAAACCACAAAAATACAAACTTATATTCATCTTAAGACAAGAGTCAGATATAAGAAATTTCCTTTGTATCATCTCGGCCATTAAATTTAAAATGAGTTTCTAAATATCTAGGTAATGGTAATGAAGGTGGAAAACACTAAGCAAAGATAGGAAAATTTTAATTATCTTCATTTCTGTTATGTTAGAAGTGTTTTTGAAAAGTCACTCTGAAATGTATTTAAAGTTCATATTTTTTTGTATTTGTTCTTTCAGAAAACTTCCAAAATGTCATCCTTTTATTATGATGATATAGCTGTACCTATATAATCTATGTAACCAGTATATTCTGACTACAGAAGCAATTTGCTTATTTATTTTATTATTTTATTTTAAATCTTCACCCAAGGATAAGCTTATTGATTTTAGAGAAAGAGGAAGAAAAAGAGAGAGAAAGAAACATGAATGTGAGAGAGAATTGTCAATTGCTTGCTTCCTGTGCATTTCCCAATTGGGGATGCAACCTGAAACCTAGGTATGTGCCCTGATCTAGGCTCCAAACCCACAAACATATGGGATAATGGATAATGCTTCAAGCATCTGACCAACCCTGCCAAGGGCACAATTTGCCATTTTAGAGGCAAAATGTTATTAAGTCCTTACAATTTTTAATTTTGTGTCTGGTAGAGTTCACTTATGGCAGCTTTGTATTTGGTCCTATTCTATTTATGAGTGATTTTTTAAAATTTTTATTTTGTAATTATCAAAATGATGTATACTACCATTCTATCGATTGTTTTATCAATCTGTTGACTATTTCTTTTATTGCACACAAGAATCTTGTTAGTTTGATGTATTCCTATTTGTTTAATGATGTTTTTATCCACAGTCCTTTGGCATCATATCTATGAAACCATTGTGAGGACCAATGTCATGAAGCTTTTTCATGATGGTTTGTCTAGGAGTTGTAGAAATTTAATGTTTGAGTTTGAAATTTTAATTCATTTTGAGTTAATCTAAGTGCATGCATAGAATATAGGCCCAGTTTTATTTTTTTGTTTGTGGATATCCATTTTATCTCAGCACCATTTGTTAAAGAGATTATATATACCCCATTTTGTATTCTTCAAACTCTTTTCAAATATCAATTGACCATACATGTGTGAGTAGATTTCTGGGCTCTCAATTCTGTTCCATTTGTCTGTGTCTACATTATGCCGGTACCATATGGTTTTACTTATTGTAGCTCTGTAATATATTTTGAAATCAGAAAATAGACAAAGGACCAGAACAAATACTTCTCCAAGGAGGACGTAAAGAGGGCCCAGAGACATATGAAAGGATGCTCAGCATTCTAGCCATCAGAAAGACACAAATCAAAACCACAATAAGATGCCATTCACACCAGTCAGAATGGCCATCATAAACAAATCAACAAACAATAAATGCTCATGAGGTTGTGGAGAAAAGGGAACCTTAGTACATTGTTGGTGAGAATGCAGACAAGTGCAGCCACTGTGGAAAACAGTATGGGATTTCCTCAGAAAACTAAAAATAGAACTGCCTTTCGACACATCAATCCCACTGCAGGGATTATACCCTAATAATCTTGAAATACCGGTTCAAAAGAATCTATGCATCCCAAAGTTCATAGCAGTGCAATTTACAATAGCTAAGGCCTAGAAACAGCCTAAGTGACCATCAGTAAATAAGTGGATCCAAAAACCATGGTGCAATTACACAATGGAATATTACACAGCAGAAAGAAGGAAGGGGCTGCTATCCTTTGCAACAGCATGAATGGATCTGGAGAATATTATGCTAAGTGAAAGAAGACAGGTTGTGAAAGACAAATACCATATGATCTCACCTATAAGTAGAACCTAATCAATAAAACAAACAAGAAAACAATCTAGAACCAGAGACATGGAAATAAAGAACAAACTGGCAGTGACCAGAGGGGAGGGCAGGGGAGGACAATGGGGGAAAGAAGAGGAAGGGTCGTGTATAAAGGACCCAAGGGCAAAGACGACAGGGTGGGGTAGGATCATTAAGTGTCGGGGGATGGGTGGAGCGGGGTATAGTAAAGGGGGGAGGGGAATGACAACAACTATAACTGAACAACAATAAAGAAAAAGAAAAAATACAACACAAAAATTTTTAAAAAAGATATTAAAATAACAGAAAGTGTGATGCCTCCATCTTCATTCCTATTTCTCATGATTGCTTTGGCTATCTCAGGTATCTGGGTCTATATGAATTCTAAGATTGTTCTATTTCTATACAAAATGCCAGTGGGGTTTTCATAGCAATTACGTTGAATCTGTAGAGTGCTTTGGGTAGTATGAATGTTTTAGCAATATTAAATTTAACATCCAATACATACACATGGCATATCTTTTCACTTGTTTGTCTTCTATATTTTATCAGTGATTTGTAGTTTTCAGTAGACAGGTCTTACATCTTCTTGACAAAATTATTTGTAAACCCTATGTCTAATAAAAAGTTAATATCCAAAATGCATAAGGAACTGAAAAACAAACAAATAAGCACAAATATCCCAACTGAAAAGTGGGCAAAGGAACTGAATTGACATTTCTTCAAAGGAGACATACAAATGACCAATGGTTACATGAAGAAAAGTTCAACGTCACTAATCATCAGGAAAATCCAAGTCAAAACCATAGTGAGATATCACCTCAACCCTAGGACTATCACTACTTATAAAGGGAAAAAAATACTACAAATGACAAGTGTTAGCAAGGTTGACGAGTGGATTAAAAAAAACTATGGTACATTTACACAATGGAATACTATGCTGTAGAAAGAAAGAAGGAGCTTCTGCCCTTTGCAACAGCATGGATGTATCTGGAGAGTATTATGCTAAGTGAAATAAGCCAGGCAGTGAAAGACAAATACCATATGATCTCAACTTTAGGTGGAACCTAATCAACAATAGCAACAAGCAAGCAAAATAGAACCAGAGACATGGAAATAAAGAACAAATAGTAACCAGAGGCAGGGGAGGTGATAATAGAAGAAAGAAAGGGAAAAATCATTAAGGAACATGTATGAAGGATGCATGGATAAAGCCAAAGTGGGGGGGGTGGATGGAGGATGGGAGGCAGGGATGGGTGGAGCAGGAGGTTGTGGTGGGGTGAAAATGGAGACAACTGTACTTGAACAACAATAAAAAATAATAAAATAAAATTAAAAGGTTGTAGGAAATTGAAACTCTTACAGTTTTGATTGTAGTAAAAAATGGAGTAGTAACTATGGAAAACAGAATAATGGGTCCTAAAAATTTAAATATAAAACTTCCATATGATCTAGCAATCCCACTTCTGAGCATGTATCCAAAAGAATTGAAACCACTATATGAAAGATACTTCTGCACTCCCATTTTCATTAATGCATGATTTAATATAGCCATGATATGGGAACAAATTAATTTCCACAATAGGTGAATGCATAAAAAATGTAGCATACACTTCAATGAAATGTTATGTAGACTTTGAATAGAAGAAAATTCTTCCATTTGTAACAACCCAGATGAACCTGAAGGACATTATACTACATGAAACAAACTAGCCATAGAAGGATAAATACCCCATGATTCCATTTAAATCGGGTATATAAAATAATAACTCATAGAAGCAGATAATATAATACTGGTTGCTCAGACCTTAGAAAAAAGAATGGGGGCGTTGTTGTTCAACAGGTGAACAAGTTTTAGTCATGCATGAGAAGTAAGTCCTAGAGATCTGCTGCACCACAGAATGCCTATAGTCAGCAACGTGACAGTGTGCACTTCAAAATTTGTTAAAGAAATACATCTTATTAAGTGCTATTACCATAACAAAAGGGGGACACTGGAAACTTTGGGAGGTGCTGGCTATGTTTATTCCCTTGATCACAGCAACAGTATAATAGGTATTCACAAATGCCCAAACACCAATTTGTACACCTTAAATATGTGCAGTTCTTTATGTATCAATGAAATCTCAATAAACTTATTCTTTAGAAAAATAATGAGAAAAGCAAAAGTGCCCACAGTCACATATTTCACTTATATTCATCCCGACAATAGTCAGGTAAAGAAATGATAGGCATAAAATTCAGAAAAAGAGGGGCAAAATTTTCTCTTTTTTTGTAACTGATATGATTGCTTCCACAGAAGAACAAACTGATAGTAAGCAAAGGGGAGGTGTGAGGAAATAATGGGAGCAGAGGGGGAATGGTTGTCAGGAACATGTATAAAAGGCACATGGACAAAATCAAAAGGGGTAGGACAGAAGGTGGGAAGTGGAGATGGTTGGGGTGGGGGGAGTTTTGGGGGGAAATGAAGACAATTGTACTTGAGCAAATTTTAAATATATTAAAAAAAGAAAATCCTAAAGGATCTGCAAGAAAACCACGACTCCTGATATGTAATTTTTCAAACTTGATGGATGCAAGATCAATTGTAATTTTACATACTACTAATAAAAATTGGAAAATGAAAGTTGAAACAATCCCACTTAAAATAGTATCAAACTGCCAAATATTTAGAAATAAATATAAAGTATCGGACACTAAAAATATCAAAATATTACTGATAACATACCAAGATTCAAATAAATTGTGAGATATAAAATATTTATGTATTAGATAACTCAATGTAATTATTATTTCCAGTCACCTTAAACTGATGTATACATTTAGTGCAATCTCATAATGCTGACAGGTTGTTCTTAAGAAATTATCAAACTGATTCTAAAACATTAAACATAAAATGGTCATGCAAGATATTGAAAATTTTACTGCCTATTATCTCCTCTAAGATTTTTACGGTATCACAACTTACATTTAAGTTTTATTGATTTTGAGTTTATTCTGATGTATGATGTAAGTTGGTGGTCTAGATTCATCTTCCCACATATATGTCCAGTTTTGACAGCATCATTTTTTGAAGAAACTATCTTGACTCTATTGTGTGCTCTTGTTTCATTTGTCAGCTATTAATTGACCATAAAGTCATGGGCTTATTTCTTGGCTCTTTGTTCTGTTCCATTGGCCTATATGTCTATTCTATGCCAGTACCAGGCCATTATGATTACAGAGGCATTATAGTCTAGCGTTAGGTATTATCTAATACCTTGGGTATTAGATATTATACCTTCAACTTTGTTCTTCATTCTCAAGATTTGTTGAGGTCATTCAGGGTCTTTTTGGTACCATATATATTTTTGGAATATTTATTCTAGATCTGTGAAATATGCCTTTGGTATTTTAATAGGAATTGCATTGAACCTATAGACTGCACTGGGTAGTATGGGCATTTTAATGATATTAAGTGTTCCAGTCTATAAACATGCTATATGCTTCCACTTATTTGTACCTCCCCCATTTTCTTCTTCAATGTCCTATAGTTTTGGGACAGGTCTTTTACTCTTTAGATAAACTTATTCCTAGGTTCCTTATTTGTTTTGTTCACTAAGAAGGTCATAGATATGGCCAATAAAGATATGAAAAAATGTTCAAAATCCCTAGTTATCAAAGAGACACAAATTAAAACCACAATGTTATATCACCTAACACCTGCCAGAATGGCCATAATTAATAAGTCAACAAACAACCGGTGCTGGTGAGGATGTGGAGGAAAGGGAACCCTAGTGCACTACTGGTGGGAATGTAGGCTGGTGCAGCCACTGTGGAAAAGAGTATGGATTTTCCTCAGAAAACTAAGAATAGAACTGCGTTTTGACACAGCAATTCCATTGTTGGGATTATACATTAAAATCCTGAAACACCAATTCAAAAAAAAACCTATGGACCCCAACATTCAGAGCAGCACAATTTATAATAGCCAAGTGCTGAAAGCAACCTAAATGCTCATCAGTAAATGAGTAGATCAAAAAGCTATGGTACATTTAGCGGAATAAAAGAAGAATCTCCTACAATTTGCAATAGCATGGATAGATCTGGAGAGCATTATGTTAAGTGAAAGAAGCCAGGCAGTGAAAGACAAATACCATATGATCTCACCTATAAGTGGAACCTAATCAACAAAACCAACAAGCAAGCAAAATAGAGCCAGAGGCAGGGAAATAAGGAACAAATGAACAGTAACCAGAGGGGATGGGGGAAGGGTATAGCAGTAAAAAAAAAATAGGGAAGGGTTATCAAGGAACCTGTATAAAGGACCCATGGACAAATCCAAAGGGGGATAGGGTTGAGGGTGGGAAGTGGGGATAGGTGGGGAAGGGGAGAGTGGTAGTGGGAAAATGGAGACAATTGTAATTGAATAATAATAAAAAATAAAAACCACAGAAAGTTGCTAAAAGTGACCTCTCTCTCCTCATGCTATGAAATTTCCTAAAATCTCTTAGAGGGTCACAAACCCCAAACAAGCAGCACCTAGCCTCAGTGTGTCTGGTACTTTTACTAACCAGTCCTAAGCCCGGCACTAGTGGCAGCCAGCACTTTCTCACAGCTTAGCCTCTCCCACAATCCTCCAAGCTCAGCACAAATAGAAACGACCTGGAGGTCACTTTGTAGCTCAAACCAAGTGGCCCTGCCACATGCAGGGCACAGGCAGTGGCTAAACTTGGTCTGCGCTGGAGTTTATTTCAAGGGGCCCCAGAACCTACATACCCTGTGGCCAGCTTCAAACCAGGCCAAAATACCACCAAGCACCCCAAAATGACACACCCAAAGGGCAGACACAGTAGGCACCAGATTTTCACCAAAGAAAATCCTGCTCTATAGGATCAAGCCCTGCATGATAGCACCTCCCCTGTGGTCATGGCCAGTCCTCAGAACCAATCAGCCTGAGGGTCAGAGCTGCCCATTGACATGCCAACAGCAACTAAAGCTCAGCTACAACCCACACAAGGAACATCCTTTCTTATTTAAAATAGTGAAGTAATTTCTCACAACTAAAGTATACATCAAAGTTAGGAGGAAAAGAATTAAATACTACAATACATATGTGGTCAGCCACCAATTTTTAAATAACACAATGAAATTTATAAATTTTGTGTAATATATAGCATTTAGTATCCAGATAAATATTTAAATAAATATAAAATTCTTTGTCCATCATGATTTTCCATTTGCCACTTACTTTATTATTTGTATTTTATGTCAATAATATAATCAATTGTAATATTTTTTCATTGGTCTTTATACTTGAAAATTTTTAATATTTTGTTATGCTAATTGCATTCTAAAATAGACAAGTAGACATAGTTTCTATTCCAACTTCTTTTTTTGAACAGATATACTTAGGTATAAGATATAATCTACATACCATAACTGTCATCCAGTTTTAAGTGGGAAAAATCAATGACTTTTTAGTAAGTGTGAAGAGTTATGCCAGTATTATGATAGTTTAAAAATTTTTCACCATCAAAAAATATCCATTATGTACTTTTTAGTCAAGACCCATTGCTCCCTTAATATGCTTCTCTGTATTAATTATTCCCATAGATTTACAATTCTGGACATTTCAAATAAATGGATTCATACAATATGTAATTATATTATATAAAATGTTATAAGTTTTGTGCCAAGATTCTTTCACTTAGCAAAACACCCCGAATTTTATCCTTTTTGTAGCAATTCTCAGTAATTTCTTCCTTTTTACTACTGAATAGAGCATCATTGTATAAATATTTCATATGTTATGTGTTCATTCTTCAGTTAATGAACATTTGGATTGTTTACGAATTTGGGGTGTTAACAAATAAAACTACTATGACCATTTGCTTATAAGTCTTTGTTGAGATATAAATTTTCAAGTCTCTAGCAGAGACACCCAGGAGTAGAGTTTCTGGGTAATGTGTTAAAATGATATTTAATTTTATAAGAATGTATCCAATTTAACAAAATATAACTAGAAATATGGACATAAGAACAAACTGACAGAAACCAGAGGGGGGGAGAAGCGGGATAGCAGGGGAAAGAATGGAAAAAGTCATCAAAGAACGTGTATAAAGGACCCATGGAAAAAGGCGATGGGAGGATTGAATGTGAGAGGTGGGGGTGGGTAGTGCAGGGGGAGAGTAATGAGGGGGAAATGGGGAAAACTGTAATTGAACAACAAGAAAATAAAGAATGTGTCCACTTTTAATTGGGTTGTTTGGTGTTGTTTTGTAAGTTTCTTATGAATTTTGGATATTAACCCCTTATCATATGTATTGGTGAATATGTTCTCCCATTTTGGGGGCTATCTTTTGATTTTTGTTAATAATTTCTTTTGCTATGCAAAAACTTTTTAGTTTGATGGAGTCCAATTTATTTAAATTTTTCTTTCATTTCCCTTGCCCAGGGAGATATATCTGATAAAATATTGCTGTGAGTAATGTCTGAGATTTTGCTGCCTATGTTTTCTTCTATGATTTTGATGGTTCTGAATCTAACATTTACGTTTTTGATCCATTTTGAATTTATTCTTGTGTGTGGTATTAGAAGATGGTCTAGTCTCACTTTTATGCATGCATTTGTCCAAGTTTCCCAGCACCATTTATTTAGTAAACTATCTTTAATCTATTGTATGTGTTTGCTTCCTCTGTCAAATATTAATTGACTATTAAGGTATGTTTTATTTCAGGCAAAGAACCTGGATAGACACTTCTCTAAAGAAGACATACAGATAGCCAATAGACATTTAAAAAATGTTCAAAGTCACTAACTATCACAGAAATGCATATTAAAACTACAATTAGATATCATTTCACACCTGTCAGAATGCCTATCATCAATAAATCAACAAACAAGTGCTGGCGAGGATGTGGAGAAAGAGAAAGCCCTGTGCACTGTTGGTGGGAATGCAGATTGATGCTACCACTGTAGAAAGCAGTATGGAGATGCCTCAAAAAATTAAAAATGGATCCGCTTTTTGATCCAGTGATCCCACTTCTGGGGTTATATCCAAAGGAACCCAAAACACTAATTCAAAAGAGCATAAGCATCTCTATGTTCACTGCAGCATTATATAAAATTTCCAAGATATGGAATCAGCCCAAGTGTCCATCAGATTAGTGGATAAAACAACTATGGGGCCTTTAGACAATGGAATACCACTTGGTTGTAAAAATAAAATAACATTTTACCCTTTATGACAGTATGGATGGACCAGGAGAACATTATGCAAAGTGAAATAAACCAGTCAGAGAAAGACAAGTACCATATAATATCAATCATATGTATAATCTAATAAACAAATGAACTAACAGACAAAAATAGGGACAGACTCATAGATAGAGAGTAGGATGACAGCTGGCGGGGAGGTTAAGGGGGAGGGATTGAGCAAAAAGGAAAAAGGGCTCATGGACATGGACAGCAGTGTGGTGAGTGCTGGGAACATGGGAATATAAGGGGACTAAATGGTAATGAAAAAATAATAAAATCAACAGGAAAAAATGAATGTGTAAAATTGTTGTCTCAAGTGTCTGTACCACTTTGCATCCCTACCAGTAATGTAATAAATGTTGAAAGAGTGTTTTTCTCCCTCCTTTCCAATCTGGGTGCCTTTTATTTCTATTGCCTGATCACTGTGGCTAGAATATTCAATACTGTGTTGAATAAAACTTGTGAAAGCAGACATCCTTGTCTTGTTCCTGATCTGAGGAAAGAGATTTTAGTTTTCACCTTTTGAGTATGATGTTGGTTGTAGGTCTCTCATATATGGCCTTTGTTATGTTTAGGTATGCTCCTTCTACTCCCACTTTGCTGAGTGTTTTTATCATAAATGGGTGCTTTACTTTATTGAATTTTTTCACCATCTATTGATATGATCTTGTGATTTTTGTCTTGTGATTTTATGATCTTGTGACATTTGTGATTTTATTTACGTTGTATATTATGCTTATTGATTTGCAAAAACAAGCAAAATAGAACCAGAGGCATGGAAACAAGGAACAGACTGACAGTGACCAGAGGTGAGGGGTGAGGGAGAGAAGGGTGGAAAGAAGGAGAACAGTCTAGTCAAGGAACATGTATGAATGCCCCACGGACATGGACAACAGGGTGGGGATTGACTGTGGGAGAGGGTGTGGGCGGGGCAAGGGAGAGCAACGGGAAAAATTGGGGCAGCTGTAATAGAACAATAATAAAATTAAAAAGACACAAGAAAGAGTAATACAGAAAAATATTTAAAGAGTAAAGTTGACCTTCATAAATTCTGTTGATTTTCCTTTTTTTTCCAGTATTATGAACACCAAAAAAATAACATTTCCTCATTTTTCTATTATCTGAAGTCATATTTGAAAACTAAGAGGGTTTACTTTACACTTTAAATACTAATTTTGGAGGGCTATAGATTTTCTGTGTTACATGTTACCCCAGTAGAATGCACATTCTGTGTGCTGCTTGTTTTATACCTAGGCCAAAGCCTGGCATATGAGGTACTCCATCAATAGCTATTAAACATAAATGAGAGAAATTCTTTTATTTAGGCACTTTATTGCTCTCTTTATATGACCTCAGTATAAAACTTTATCAGTAGTATGAATTTCCTATACACACCTCAGTTAAATGCATAGTTTTATGTAATGAGAGGTGAATTTAGCTATGGCCTCCCACATTCCCAGTTTACCATTATTTGACAATGCATGCAAATGGCACAGATTGCATCTCTCCTATTAACTTCCTCTCTGATTATTACCTTCCATAAAAGTGCTTGTAAAGTGTGTTTTATCTTAACTGTAATAACGTGCCCTCATATTTTTGCATGCATTCTTTTTTATGTAGTAGTATAATTTTCCCTACTTTACTGTGCCACTGTATCATGTGTTACCAATTTACAGTCAGTTCTAAATATATCCCTTCATGTTTGTGTGTCTCTAGGTGCTTAAACCCTTCCTTGGCTATACCAATCACTTTATTTTGCAGAAGAAAATAAAAGGAAGCAAATATTCTAAACTTCACATCAATAAAAGTTTTTCATGTACTAAACTTAGAATAAACAAAACATGTATAAATAGACATTTCTGTCTGCACAGATTAAGTGAATTTATATAAAATTGCTAGGCTACAGAGTCAGATTTCTGTTTCCCAGTGATTGTTTTTACTGAGACGACACTGATCTTCAATATCACATCAGCTGTACTACAGAAAAATTTAGGAACTTTTTTGTGTCTCAGTGCTCAAAAGGTATTAGAATCAGTTAGTGACTCTTTGAAATTTTGAAACGATACACTTTAAAACTTACCAAGTTGTGTCACATATTAAAAGGAATGAAAATTATGCATGAAAGGAAAATGTTAAATTAGGAAACAATTTCATAAATTTCCTATGATTTTGATATGTTTCACTCAGAGTAAGAATATACTCCTTGCTTTTGTCCAACCAAATTCTGATTTTAACTGAATTAAAGTACATTTTTGTGCCTTTTGCAGTATAACAGTGGTTTAATTTGGGGAGAAGTGAACACCACTAAAATATCTATAAAGTTAAAACAGAAAATTTTCTTAATTGGTTAAGTGAATTGTATGCAAGTGACATTTTATAAGTATCTATGGTAAATATACTATGGACATAAATACACACAGTAAAGTCTAAAACTCTGAACCCATCTTGTAAATTAATCATTGAGTCTTATTTTTCACTTATAGGAAATCAAGTATTAGACCAGGTAAGGATAAACTGCATATCACAATGTTTTCCCCTCGAGGGGCAGCTACTTCATTTGAGAAGCTAAGGATACATGAAAAGGGCTCAATACAATGTCTGTTTCTGCAGCCTCTGCCCCAGAGGAGGATTATTCATCCCTGTTCTAACTCAGGTGTGGAAGAACAACATGCTTTAGCTAGTCGTGTTTAAGCAGAACTGGTGACTGTCACTTGTTAGAAGTTTTAAGAACTGAAACGTGGTTTGCTATGATTTTATTTTCCTCTTCTTAGAAAACTGTCTATTCTGTAGCCCCAAGCCACTCTATTGTCCTGGATGATGCTTAGCTGACAAATAATGTGGGAAAGAGACATCATTTTGGTCTTGAAGGCCACTTTGGTCTTGAGATTTTAGTCTTCTCTGCAACTACAGAACAACCAAGAACATCATGACTAATACAGTTGATATGAAATGTGTAAATAACCATGAAGAGCTCCTACAAACATTTAATATCTTATTTTAAATTGCAAAAGAAACATGTTTATGGCAATACATTTAAGCAGTGGAGATAGACTTATGTCTTACCCTATGTTAAATGTGATAGGTTTCTTTTCTTTAACCCAAGCTCTCTCAAAAGTAATATGGCAATTCAGAATTCATCTTTCTTAAATATATGCTATGTTTATATAAATACATGTGCATAAACAGAGTATTTATCTACCCAACATTACATCATATTCTTTTTTTAATTTTTATTTTATTGATTATTCCATTACAGTTTTTCTGTTCCCCCCTTCATTCCCCTCCACCCTGCACCCCCCCAACCCCACCATTCCTCCCTTTAGTTTATGACCATGGGTCTCAAGTTTTTTAGATTCTATATTTCCCATACTATTCTTGCCCTCCCCTATCTATTTTCTACCTACCGTCTATGCTACTTATTTTCTGTACCTTCTCCCCACTTCTCCTTCTCCCACCCCCCTGTTGCTAACCCTCCATGCAATCTTCATTTCTATGTTTCCGCTCCTGATCTAGCTGTCCTTTTAGTTTGCTTTTGTTTTAGGTGTGGTTGTTAATAACTGTGAGTTTGCTGTCCTTTCACTGTTCATCTTTTTTATCTTCTTTTTCTTAGGTAAGTCCCTTTAACATTTCATATAATAAGGGCTTGGTGATGATGAACTCTTTGAATTTGATCTTATCTGAGAAGCACTTTATCTGCCCTTATATTCTAAATGAAAGCTTTGCTGGATAGAGCAATCTTGGATGTAGGTCTTTGGATTTCATGACTTGGAATATCTCTTTCCAGCCCCTTGCCTATAAGGTCTCTTTTGAGAAATCAGCTGACAGTCTGATGGGAACTCCTTTGTAGGTGACTGTCCCCTTATCTCTTGCTGCTTCTAGGATTCTCTCCTTCATTTTAATCTTGGCTAATATAATTATGATGTGCCTTGGTGTGTTCCTTCTTGGGCCCAACTTCTTTGGGACTCTCTGAGCTTCCCGGATTTCCTGGAAGTCTATTGCCTTTGCCAGATTGGGGAAGTTCCCCTTTATTATTTGATCAAACAAGTTTTCCACTGATGGATATTCCTTTCCCCCTTCTGGCACCCCTATAATTCAAATGTTGGAGTGTTTAATGATGTCCTGGAGGTTCCTAAGTCTCTCCTCATTTTTTTGAATTCTTGTTTTTTCATATTTTCCTGTTTGGTCATTTTTTCCTTCCATCTGGTTCACTCCCTTGATTTGAGTCCCAGTTTCCTTTTCATCACTATTGGTTTCCTGTGCAATTCCCTTCATTTCAATTAGTTAAGCCTTCATATGTTCCTCTAATTTGTGACTAAAATCAACCAGTTCTGTGAGCATCCTGATCACCAGTGTTTTGAACTGTGCATCTGAAAGTTTTGCTATTTCTTCATCACTTAGAGTTATGGGCTCTGGGTCTTTGAGATCTTCTTGAGCCATTTCTGGTCTGTTCACGCCCATTATGAGGAGCGGAGCCTTAGGTGTTCACCAGGGCAGGGCTGCCCAGGTCACTGGGTTGTGACGCTGTATGTGGGGGCAGGGTCAGAGCAGGGAAATGGCGGCCCCCTCTGCTGCTTTCCGCTGCTGGGGCCTGCTTGGTCCTGTCTCACTGCCCACTCCCTCTCTGGTCTATCTGCACAGGAATGCACCACCACAGTCAACCCACCGCCCTGCGCCCTCGCTGGGTCCACTGGTCGCTCACTGGGTTTCTCACTGGGTCTGCCCATTGCAACCCCATGCCTGGGATTCGCCACACCCCTGAGTCCGTCTGACCAAGTTTTCCTGTGCACCCCCAGCTCGGCCAGCTGCTGACTTCACCCCTCTTACTGGTCAGGTAAGAATTCATTGTTATCAGGCTTCCAAAAAATTCAATTTTCTGTGTTCTGGCTGTGTTTTCTGTTGCTGATATTTTGTTGTCTCTAAACTTGGTCGTATCCACCTATGCCTCCATCTTGGCGGAAGTCCTATATCATATTCTTTATAATGACCTACACCTTTCCCTGTTCATGTGTTTGAAGGGCTGTGGATGATCTCCACATGCAATATTTCCTGTTAGCACTGACAGGTCTTAGCACTGCTGTAAAGAAGCAATTTTCTATATAGTGTGGATATGAATTCATATTTATTTGGGCAACCATGTATGCATAGTTCATATTTAAATATATGAGAACATAGATCTACAGATTTTCCAGTCAAATTACATATATTTTATAACCTCCAAGGATCAGAATATCATCATGTATTCAATAAAATGATATGACGGTATTCTTATAATTCTTGAGTGGCATTTTCACCTTAAATTATAACTTGACTCTATAAAATTATGAGCAAAACCTAAAGAAAATGTGAAACATTAACACTTCCCTACCATTGCTTAGCAAAAGGTATATGAAGGTATTGAAATTTGAAATAGGTTGCATTTGAAGAGAATGGAAGGTGGAGTGGAAAACAAAAGGTAATTTTTATACTGACTGTAAATTATACCCTTTACTTAGGAAATTTTCAGTCAAGACTTTCAGATAGAGAAAAATATGCCAGCAATGCAAAGAAAAGTAGAGAAATGTGGATTAAAAATAGCTTCTAACCCTGGCTGGTTGGCGTAGCTCAGTGGATTGAATATGGGTTGTGAACCAGAGGGTCGCTGATTTGATTCCCAGTCAGGGCACATGCCTGTGTTGTGGGCTAGGAATCCAGTAGGGAAGATGCAAGAGAAAATCACACATTGATGTTTCTCTCCCTCTCTTTCTCCTGCCCTTCCTCTCTCTCTAAAAGTAAATAAATAAAAATAGCTTCTATTTTTAGAGAAAGTAAGAGCGTTGAGTTATTTATTGGTAGCACTTACTAAGAAGCTTGAGTCAAAGTCCAGAAACTGCAGTACAGAGTACTTGATGTAGAAGATAAGGACCTTTAAAAATGAATAAGGTCCATGAAAATAAAGATGAGATGCTAGAATTATGTGGATTAACAGCAAAGGCCTGACATATCAAGGAAAGTGCCAGATTATTTCCAACAGAAATGTACAAATGTCTGCAATTAATAAAACAAAGAAACTTACTTCAATTCCAGCCTTTGAATTATTTGAGAAAAAACTCTCAGCTGAAATAGGAGGCCTTATTAATTAGATGATGAGTATTCATACATTCTTACTTACTGCCTACTGATTTTGTTCTGAATCAAAATATTTATCCATTTTAGAAGTAAGATGATTACTGTTGGTATAGAAATATATTTATTCTTATATGTGAGGGATGCCACAGTTTATCTGTAAAAGCTCAAAATTAATGTCCGTAGGGGAGATAACAACTAAACTGCATCTTTATTTTTCTCTCAGTAAATATTAAGATTTGTTTTGTGAAATCCTCTAGAATTACTCTGAATAATGTAAATTCTGGCTTAGAAATCATGTCATAAGATATAAGCAACTATGTGTAAATTAACTGATATACCACCCATCACATAATTGATACTAAATAAATGGTATTTCTTTTTATAATTACTTACCATATATTTTAGAGTCATGCATAAGTACAAATAAGAAAGAGCACAGGAAAAGATAGAGCAAGTAACTCTTCCTGGGGTAGTAAAACTGAAAGTTTACTTTTCCCGACTTCTGTAGTAATAACTCACTATTTCAAAGCACTGCCCCATAGACAATCCTATGATGTCTGACTTTGGCTGTGAAGAGTATAGTTTCACATACACTCAAGGAATTCATGCACTGTAAATGCTGGTGTCATCCTAAGATGGCTAAGATAACAGAGTAGCATCATATAAAATTGATGGCTCCAGAAAGATGAATACAGTGTAGTAAGGCAGAGCTGAATACACTGAAGTTGAAGACACTAAAGGTCAGTCAGGCTTCAAACACAGGTGGGAAATTCAATGCCTCTATTGAATCAAATAAATCTTATGGCTTAGATATCTGGAAAAATCAAGCAAGCACCTCAAAAGCAAAAGTTTTTAGGGTCTTATTGGTTCATTGCATAATAATGGTAAGACATATTATATTTAGTTTTATATTTTACTGTCAGAGCATCATTCTCTCCTATCCATGATCAAGTTAGAATTTGTACAGGACACAAGTCTTCTGGGCCTACACTACAGCACTCAAGTTCACCCTTCAAGGTTAGTGGTGTGGTCTCCTTAAAACTATCAAATTGTCATCACAAATACTCCTCTAAGTCCAGTGCAAGTTCAGAGATTGAAGCGAATATGAAGACAGATTGGCTTACAAATGGACTCTGTATAGAAGTAAACAAAACTTCTAAAATAAATGATTGTTTCACATACCTGAAAGCTGACAGAAATTTCTCAACTTTTGCCAAATATGTCTTACTTTCTTTCTCTGGTGTCCTTTTATTCTGTGGTAATCCTTTTTCAAGGTAATCATTATTAGATGTCCCTTTGTCCTTTAAGACTGTGCTTATCCTGATTTCACCAGTTGGTTGCTCTTTTTAAAATTAAAAATTTTGTACCTTTTTCTAATTCTAACATTGTTTCTTTCTGACAGGCTTTGTTTTATTTTTGAGTTCTATGTATATCAGTTGACACTGAAATCTTTAATGCAAAGGCTTTCTCATTAACTTTTATATCATTTTCACATAATTCTTTACTGCTAGAAAAATCACATGGCCACTGATTAGCTACTCAGTATACATTTCCCTGGGTTGGTGATTGTGGGGTCAGTTCATTGGCTTTCCCACCACCTATAAAGGGGGCTGGCCAAAGGGCTCCTGGCTGGAAGGATGTGTATTGTTTTGGGAATGGATTGTAATTTCCTCCTCATCTCCTTGTGGGAGAAGCTGCTTGTCCTGTGACTGCTTCTTGACCTTTTCCTTCTGCATGTGCATGCTGAGGTAAGACAGTTTAGAGTCACACAGGACACATGTCTTCTTTTTCTGGGACCCCTTATAATGAGCCTCAGATTGAGGAGGTGTGTTCTCTTTCACAAAGACCCACCGCTGTTGGTGCACTCCCCTGTACTGTGAGTAATAAACAGCACGTCCACATCTGCTGGTCCTCTGGGTGGTTTTTTTCAAAATATCACAAACACTTAAGGAGCTCCCTGGTTTGGACCTTCTGTGCTACAGGAATAATGGGGAACAATCTACTTTTAGTAGTAAATATTTCTGATGAATGTAGAGTAACTTTCTCTTAGGAAAGTTCACTCTTTATAATTCTGTGCCAGGTTTGAATACTGCTTTGGCTACCTGGTAATCTCACCTATGGCCTTTGTGGTATGAAATGCACCCCATTCCCAGACTCCAGCTTGACCTTGAGTAGCATCTAAACCAGCTGCCTCTCAGCTTGTATCTGGCCTGTCTTTGTTCAGCCACCAGCTACTTATCTGTCATGCTGCACAGCATCCCTTTCCTACACCTGTCATCCTCCTTGGATGCGCCAAGAATTTGCAGCATGATTCTTCAGCCAGTTTCCAAAATTTATGATAAGTGTTGACAGGAGGTATTAATCCACTTTTCTTTTGATTAAGTTGAATTAGCTCCTTTAATGTTCTTCATACTTCGCAATTTCTAACTGTGAAATGAATTTCCCATTATTTCCCTTTGTTCCTAAAGCATCTGGTACAGTGATGACTTTATACAATCCAACTAGTCAACTTGAGATGAGAGATCTAGTGTTTGGCCACCTGAATATTTCATTCAATTCTTATATTTTTTTGTTTTGCAAACCATTAATCTGGTGTAAAATTAGGTCATGATTCTTCCCACCTGCCTCATACACCTTACAGTACTCAATCATGCTCTGCCAAATACATGTAAGAGTTGCTCCATTAGAGTCTGAGCTGACTAAATTATTTATCTCTTTGTAGAACTATACAGAGAAATGAAAACTGTTTTCTCTGCATGTAAACTATCTGGTTTGATTGCTTAGCAAGTATTTACACTCTATATTTTAGTTTACCACAGATAAACTGGGCATCATATTAATAATTCCACTTATTCAGTATTGTTATACATATTAGAATGAATTTTAGTGTATCCACTGGAGAGGGAGATGTCAAGGTTTAAGTCAAGAGACTTATCAGAGTAGAATGCTGAAATCTAGACTAGATAGGTGTTGACTGTATGTGTGGATAGTAATGGTAGGTATGACAAGAAGAAGCTAAACACAGGATATATTTTGATGGCAGAACCAAGAGGACTTTCTGCAGGATCACATCAGAGGATGTGATAAACATGAGAACAAAGGATGACACCAAGGTTTAAGCCTGAGTATTTGGAGTATGGAATTTTCATTACTGAAGTGAAGAAAAATGTGACAGGGTGGGAGGTGGCGGCAAGGGTTAGGGGGGTATTGGCTGAATGTTAGAAGTTTAGCGGTACAATGTTAAGTTTGAGATATATTTTAGCCAATCATCTAGTTACCCAGTAGTACAGTTCCATACCCAGGACCAGAAATTTTTTTCAGTAAACCCGGAAGAGTACCATTAATACTTTTTGTGGTTTAAGGTTTACATGTGAGCTCCAAAGAAAAAGTCTAAGGAGAATGATGTACAGGATCAAATCCAAAATATCAATGAAGTCCAGAAAGATTGACTTTTCTGCTTTCCTCTTTGACAATAATCTTGATGTTTAGTCACCAAGGAGAAATATTATGCACAATCTTTACATAACATTTTTTTGTTAATTCCATGTACTTTCAATTCTTCCCAAATTGATCTCAAATTTATTAGGATAATTGATGCATAATTTTAATGACTTCCATTTTCCTTTTGTAAACTTTATGTACATAAGCCATATCCTATAATTTTCCAAATTTATCTGATGACTTTGCAATTACATCTACCAATTTTTCAACTTGATTCATTTATCAAGGCTTTGTTGATTTAAATAGATTTACTTTACAAAGACCCCAACTGAGTTGGAAAAGATACAGTTAGACTCCTTGTTTTACATTCCAGGTAATGTACTCTCATTATTTAAGTTTAACTGCAGATCATAAATTGTGTGGCATAAATGAGAAACTTGTTTTCTACATCTGCCTTTTGGGCTAATTACACATGCATACAAAATATAATAATATCAAATTAATATATTGCCTTTCAAGGACTTATGCAATACAAAATGCAATAGTGAACAACTGAATTATAAAAATTACAATTACTATTGGCAACTCTGAATGAAAGAAGGTTAGAAATAACCAATATATTGAATCTCAGAGTCTTGATCAAACTGCTATTACCTTCAAAGCTTTCTGAAAAAGATTTGAACAGAGTGCACTTAAGGCAAAATCTCTTCACAACACGAGCAAGAGAATTTTTCTACAACATCCAGTGAAGGGCTGTGGTGAGATGATCTGGAAAACTTGTAGAGGTCTCCAACCCCTGACTGTGAGCTAGATTTAACACACCCTCCTGAGTCACGTTCTTTTAGGTTCTACTTTAATCTTCATTTTATTTTTTTACAATTTTTTAAAGATTTCATTTGTTTATCTTTCGAGGGGAAGGAAAGGAGAGAGGGAGAGAAATTTCAGTGTATGGTTGCCTCTCATGTGTATCCTGCCAGGAACTGGCCTGCAACCCAGGCATGGGCCCTGACTGGGAATTGAACTGTTATTCTTTGGTTCACAGGCTGGTGTTCAATCCACTGAGCTACACCAGCCAGGGCTTAATCTTCATTTTAGATGTGTTCTAATATTAATATCTATATCTGTTTTCTATTTGTTAACTAAAGCACTTAGTTTCTTTAAATCACTTTTCTTTCATAAATAATTTTAATTATTAAAAAGAAAATATAAAAACTGGGTATATTTCCTTAATAGGTTAATAAACTCCATGTATTAGTTTTCAGTTAATATTTAAAAACAGAATATGTTTCATTTTCAATGAATTAAAATCATAATTGGACTATAGATAATAAAAATAATAAAAGGGCAGATTTCTTTGTATTATAAGCATATTTTGGTAAAATTTTTACTAAATATGATGGATTTAAAAAATGAGTATCTTGAGAGGAAATGAAATTAGTATTAGATACATAAACATAATCAGAAGATGTTATTTTTGTTTAGGTTTCAAAGACCCTAAATTCTAAATGTTAGTAAAAGGTTTAATAAAGAGAAAACACTAAATTAAGTCATAATTTAACTAACCAAAAAGCATTAATAGCAAGTTGGTCATGACAATTTTCATCAAAATATTTATCTTGCATTACCTCTTACTTCATTTAATAGTTCACTCTCCTAGAAGTCAGCAAGTGTGTATAGAATTCTGCAGCCAATCTCAAATGTCTCAGTAGGTAAAACAGCGCAGAGATACTGGAGCAAATCAAGAAAAGACCAAATTAAATGACTTAAAAGATAGACATGTAGTCCAAAAGATTCTTTTTGCATTTCATAGCTTTTATTAAAATTTAATTTTAATTGTTCGAGTACAGTTTCTGTCTTTTACTCCCATCTCAGCTCACCCCTCCAGTTTTCCCCACCTCCCTCCCATTTCCACTCCCTCTAGTTTTTGTCCATGTGTCCTTTATACTTGTTCCTGTAAACCTTTCCCCTTTTCCCCTGAAATTCCCTCTCCTCTCCCCTTTCTCAGAAAGATTTTTAAAAATTAATCAGAAATGAGTATGACCCTGTCATAAGTGAGCAGAAGGGAACAGAATTGCTTAATTCTAGAACTGGAAGAACTTCCAGCTCTCTTATCCCATCCCACCATTTGATAGACAAGGAGCTATTTCAATGAAAGGTAAATGACCTGTCCAAAGTCAGTTAGGCAGCAAAGGAAGGGTATGAGTAAATATTTAAAATTGTTAAGACCCATAACTAGGCATATTATTTAATAAACTATGTTAAGATACACAACTAATACTGCCCTCGCTAGGTATTTCAGTCCCCCAGGGGACTGCAGGGTTGCAGGTTTGATCCCCTGTCAGGGCACATAACTAGGTTGCAGGTTCCATCCGCAGTTGGGGCACAATTGGTTGATGTCTGTCTGTCTGTCTGTCTCTCCTCCCCTCTTTCCCTAAAATCTTTGAACATATCCTCAGTGGAGGATTAAAAAAGAACGTATAACTAAAACTAAGGAAGAGGAGTCAGGGTATTTTGGAAGAAGTCTTTTCAAAAATATATTGAAGGATTAAATTTTTGTAAATAATAGGCCCAAGTTTTTTTAAAAATAAGAATTTTTCAGACTGTAAAGTTTAAATGGACAGAGGAGAAGTCTGTTATAAATAGTTTATACATAATGTATTATTTATTTTGTAAGACAATAAAATAATTAAATAAGAATAAGATAATTAAATAAGATAATTAATAAGATAATTAAATATATCTGAATTTACATGTTTTTCTATGTTGTCTAAACAATTTATATATTTTCTTTCTTTTATTGTTTTTCTTTTTTAAAAAGATTTTACTTAATTTTAAAGAGAGGAAGGGAGGGAGAAAGAGAGGGAGAGAAATATCAATGTGTGGTTGCCTCTCATGTACCCCATACTGAGGACCTGGCCTGCAGTTCAGACATGTGCCCTAACTGGGAACTGAACCAGTAACCCTTTGGTTCAAAAGCCAGTGCTCAATCCACTGAGCCACACCAGCCAGTGCCAATATACATATTTTCATATGCAGAAATATATTCAGATAAGCTGAAAAGTTTGAGGTAGAACTTACAGTTTGTATAAAAACATACAAGTTTTTATTGTTAATCATTGTGATTATGAATCAATTATCTTTATGTGTGCATGTGTATAATATTATTTAGAAATAGACTTCATTTATTGAGTGACTTTCATGCCAGGCACTATATTCAGAGTTTATTACCATTTGATTCTTATGATGATCAATTCTCAATGAAGAAGCATTTCACCCATATTTCACAGATAAATAAGTTAAAATAATTTTATTTTTGATTTATTTTAAATTTTGTACTTTTCTTTTTTATTTTAGATATTTTACTGTTTATGCTATCATAGTTGCCCCGATTTTACCCGTTTGCCTCCTTCACTCACCCCAACCCCCACTGCCACATCAATCCGCACACTGCTGTCCATGTCCGTGGGTCGTTCATACAGGTTCTTTGACTAATCCCTTCACTTTCTTACAACCAGTCCCCACCTCCACCCTCCCTTCTTACAGGTATTGGCCTGTTTCCTGTTTCTATCTTCTAGTTCTATTTTGCTCATTAGTTTATTTTGTTGATTAGGTTCCACTTACAAGTGAGATCATATGGTATTGTCTTTCACTGTCTTATTTCACTGCCTCCCTCCTTCCTTCTTTCCTTCCTTCCATTCATCCTTCAGTCTAGAATCGATTTATGGGAGTGTGTACATATATACATGCATACTTAGACATATATATAGTTTATATATTATTTGTATATCTAAATATATATGAAATTTATAAGTAGAAAAACTAGATTAGAATGCTCTCATTGAGACTAGATAGGTGTTGATTTGTGTATGAATGTAAATAGTAGGTGTGAGGAGAAGCCACTGAACACAGGATATATTATAAAGGTAGAACCAAGAACACTTCTGAGGGATTAGATGAGGTAATTGTTTCTATCAAATATTTATCTACCATCTATCTATCTATTTATCTATCATCTTTTTTATACTTTAAGTTTATCAAAGATAAGAATAAAGATAATAGCCACTTTGGGAGCAGTTTATACAAAATTTTTACATCTATCTCGGAGCATACATAATCAAAACCACATGTTTTCAAACAACTCCCCAACAGATACACTATAATATAATTAAGTAAAATACTATGCAGCTTACATGACATCTAAATTTTGGGCAAACAAAATTTTACGAGGAGTTTGTATTTAAAGGTTTTCAGAGCTGAGTATAGATGGGTTGAAAATTATCAACTGGTCCTAAATGAAGCCAGTGACATTTTAAGTAATGAAGTTTATCTATAGAAACAGGCTAAAATGACCTACACTAAGTTTTTAAAGTTTTAGAACCTGGAATAACCTCATTGACCTATGGAATTTTGGAAATTGTTTACAAATATGCTGAGATCAGTAAATATACTTTGTCCACAAAGTATCCAGCCATATATTATGAAAAATGGAGACATTTCTTAAACAAGGTACAAGACAAAATCAACATTCTTTCTTTTTAAGTATATTTTATTGATTATGCTATTACAATTCTCCCAATTTTTCCCACTTTATCCCCACTCTGCCCTGCACCATCCCAACCCTCCAGCATTCTCCCTCCTTTGTTCATGTCCATGAGCTGCACATATAAGGGGCTTTTTTTATTGAGTTCTCTGTTTCCTATACCATTTTTATCTTTCCCCATCTATTTTATGTCTACTGATTATGCTTCTTCTTTCCTGTACCTTTTCCCCCACAATTCCTTCCTTCCCCCTCCCCACTGAAATCCCTCCATGTGATGTCCATTTCTCTGATTTTGTTCCTGTTCTAGTTCTTTGCTTAGTTATTTTTTTTCTTTCAGGTCCATTTGTTGATGGTTGTGAGTTTGTTGTCATTTTACTGTTCATAGTTTTGATCTTCTTTTTCTTAGATAAGTCCCTTTAACATTTCATATAATAATAGCTTAGTCATGATGAACTCCTTTAACATGATATTATCTGGGAACCGCTTTATCTGCCCTTCCATTCTAAATGAGAGATTTGCTGGATAGTGGAATCTTGGATGTAGGTCCTTGCCTTTCATGACTTCAAATACTTCTTTGCAGCCCCTTCTTGCTTGCAAGGTTTCTTTTGAGAAATCAGCTGATAGTCTAATGGGAACTCCTTTGTAGATAACTCTCTCCTTTTCTCTTGCTGCTTTTAGGATTCTCTCTTTATCTTTAATCTTAACTTCATGATGATGTGCCTTGGTGTGTTCCTCTTTGGGTCCAAGTTTTTTGGAACTCTCTGGGCTTCCTGGACTTCCTGTAAGTCTATTTCCTTCACCAGATGAGGGAAGTTTTCCTTCATTATTTGTTCAAATAAGTTTTCAATTTCTTGCTGTTGTTCTTCTCTTTCTGGCACCCCTATAATTCAGATATTGGAACATATCAAGTTGTCTCAGAGGTTCATAAGTCTCTGTTCATTTTTCTAAATTTTTGCTTCTTCCTTGTGTTCCAGTTAAATGATTATTTTTCCCTTTTGTTCCAAATTGTTTCTTTGAGTCCTGGTTTCCTTCCGGTCAGTGTTGGTTCCCTGAATACTTTGCTTTATTTCATTTTGGGTATCTTTCATTTTTTTAAATTTTTTGACCAAACTCAATCAGTTCAGTGAGCATTTTGAGTACCGGGTCTTTAAAATTTCCACCAGATATGTTGGCTATCTCCTCATTGCTTAGTCCTCTTTCTGAAGGTTTTTATTCTAATTACTTTATTGTTGTTCAATTACAGTTGTCTGCATTTTCTCCCCCCCCCCTCCCCACTCCAGCCAAATCCACCTACCTCCCTTGCTTCCACTCTCCTCCTTGATTTTGTCCATGCATCCTTTACAATAGTTCCTGAAAAACCTTCCCTCCATCCCCTCCCACTCCCCTCTGGCTATTGTTAGATTGTTCTTAATTTCAATGTCTCTGATTATATTTTGCTTGCATTTTTCTTTTGTTGCTTATGTTCTAGTTAAAGGTGAGATCATATGGTATTTGTCTTTCACCGTCTGGCTTATTTCACTTAGCATAATGCTCTTTAGTTCCACCCATGTTGTCTCAAAGGGTAGGAGCTCCTTTCTTTCTGCTATGTAGAATTCCATTGTGTAAATGTACCATAGTTTTTTGATCCACTCATTTACTGATGGTCACTTGGGTCTCTTCCAGCAGTTGGCTCTTGTAAATTGTGCTGCTATGAACATTGGCATGCATAGCTTCTTTTGGATGGGTGTTTCAGGGCTCTTAGGGTACAATCCCAGCACTTTCTGAAGTTTTGCTCTGTTCTTTCATTTGGGCCACATTTCTTTGTCTATGCGCACCTGATAAACTGTAAGGTGGCAAGGCCTTAGGTATTCACCAGGGCAGGGCAACTGTCCTTGCTGAGCTGTGGTGCTGCCTGCAGGGGGAGGCCAGAAAGGGAACAATGCAGCTCCCCTGCTGGTCTCTAGCCCACGTTCCAAGGAACTCTCCTGTGATACTGGGAATTTCTCCCACTGCAGCAACCGTTGTATTCCACAGTGAGCTCTGAGTATCAGTTGAGGTTTCTCTCAGCCAGCCAGCCCACAAAGTATGCTGCCTTGCCGTGGTTTTTCTCAGCCAGTCCCACCCACACCATGGGTTCTCACCAGTCTGGTTGTTCTTGTTGACTTTTTGTTTAATTTCTTGGTTATTAGAGTTCTCTGCAGTTTTATTTTCTGACACTTCTAGTTGTTTATTGATTTTGGATCGGTTATTATCCTCCTTTTGGTTGTGTGAGGAAGAGAAGAGTTTCTACCTATACATCTATCTTGGCCAGAACTTACAAGAAACATTTTATACAGGACAATGGCACCTCAGTCCCCTTCCAAGTAGGCACCTTGGGACCTCACATAGTTCTTTCAATCACCATCAGCTGTCTCGTCATATTTTCCTGAACCTAATCAATGGTCTGAATTCACTTTCTTTTCAAAGGTGGGTTTAGTTTTGGGAAAACCAGAAATAGCAGCATGCCAAATATGGGCTGTAGAGGGACTGAGTCACCTGGGTGATTTGAAGTTTCACCAAAAATCTCTGCAGGAGATGTTATGCATGAGAAGGTGCATTGTTTTGATGAAGTTGCCAATCAACAGTTGTCCATAGCTATGGCTTTCTAAATCATGCCAGTAGTTTCCATGGAGGAATGTTCAAGATTAATGCAAAATTTGATGCAGATTCATTGCTCTACTGGCTCAGTCATTTCAAATGTGAAGGCCACACAGTACACAAGCTCACTCAATGGCATTTACTATCCCCACTGACTAGTGCAGCGAAGTTACCATTGTTCACACATGAACATTCCAGTCCACTCTTCTTGACTGCCGGGTTACTCTGATGTTGCAGTTTTCACTATATTAACAATGGCTGGATATTTTCAGACAGACTATAATTTAAATATATATCTATATAAATATACATATGTAGAATAGAAACATAGTACATTTATATGTCAATGTATAAATTATAAGAAGAAATTAAGTAAAGAGTGACAAATATTTAAATTAAATTGGTTCTGTTGTAACTTGTACACTTGATGTTTAGGTGTATTTATAGAGGAAACCATATCCTTTTTAATGTAGAATTAGATCCAAGATTACTATTATTTGCTGAAAAACCTATAGGTACAAATGGGAGCAAATAAAAATATTACTTTTATATTATTAATGCCATTCTCAGGTTCAAGTGTGATTATTGTGCTTATAACTAATGTCTTCATTTCTAGTCTTTAGTCATCACTAATTTTAATAACGTTAAAAATATGTTGCAGTTATTGAGCTGTAGCTTTCCAGAAGTAGTGGTGCATTTATTCTGCAACTCTACTGACCACTGTGCAGTAGATTGGTATATACTGGGTTTGCCTCACACATCAGTGACCTAATTCTGCACAAGATCTACACTTGTGCATCTGGAGTTCTGAGTCAGTTCAGGAAATCCTTTAATTCCTGAAATTGTGCATAAAAATTAAACTTCCTAAATTCAACATTAGACTTAGAGTTTCCACTCCAAAATATTTTTAAACTCTGTATTCAATGTTATGTACTCCACAGCATATTGTAAATATAGAAGCAAACGAAATATACAAGATTCTTAAATTCTGCTGAAGGGGGACACAGGAGGGCACATAGTTATAACCCATCCCTACTCAAAACAAAGACAGAACTGGGGGGAGAATGAAGCTAATCACCATTCTCATTTTTCTAAATGTACATTTTCTAGATAATTTTCTTTATATCCTACATGTTATTAGGCATGCCATTATTTTCAAATAATCTTAGTTCTGGCTGAGGGTTTGTTATGGTATATTTAGTAATTATCCTAATGAAAGCACAGATGTGGAGATAAGCTTCTTGACTGAGAGAGACAGCTGCAGCATCTTATAGCGCTTTAAAGAGAGGGTTTATAAGGACACAAGCAGATATTTGTTTCAAAGGGACCACTATAGGAATAAAGGAATTTCAAGCACTCATAACCATCCCCACAGTTAAATCTTTACCTTATTTTCATCATTATATAATGCTCTTTTATAATTTTATAAGCCATTGTAGAACTGTATGATGTGATTAATTATTCAATGTACTATTCAAAGAATTCAACTGTTTTTCCTTATAACTTTATGCAACTTTCCAGGTAAATTAGGCAGAATTCCATAATGGAGCTGGAGAGACATTTATACTAATTGTACACATGCAGCTAAAGAGATTTTAGGGAACTATAGACAGATTAGAACTAACACTACATAGCGGGCCTGCATTAATGGGGATGCCTCTATGGTCATGAATAAACAAGTTGTTGCTAAATAACTGAAAGAAAACATGTGTACAGCAGGGTATAAGAATCTTGGGATCATCTTATAATTCCACCTGTATTCTGTGAAAAGTCCAAAAGAGGCAAATATTTTTAAATTTCTTAGTTTTTCTCATAGTATTGCTCTTTTACTTATGTTTCAGATTTCAGGGATAAGTCTATGGCAAGAGTTCTTAATGTTTGGTTCAAGGGTCCCGAGAATTGTCCATCTAATAATATATAAAAATTTAATATGTATGATGAAAGTGAATGCACATTCACTATATTGCATATAAAATTATAAACATATTTTGACAAGTTGTAAATTCTAAATGTAATTTGCAGTCCACAAATCAGAAATACTTAAGCTCTGCTGACTTAAAAAGCATAAGAACAAGGAAAAAACAGCTCTGTGGTGGAGATAAATGAACAAAAGACACAGATTCATTATTACTGCTCTCTAAAATCTCATTCCTCCTGAAAACAAGTGGCTGAATAATTTAATAAAAATGTTGTTCTTGGTCTGCTCTCTATGAAGATGAAGGGGTGTAACTACAGATTAACCAGAATCAGCATATTTGTCACAGTCTTGTTGGTTCTATAACAGATCATGCAGTCAGCAATCAGGATGTCAGCCTTCTGACCTGCATGGGAGGTGATTTTTACCTACATGTGTTTGTTTGAAGCACAGCCCAGCTATCTGGAAGATTTTCCCATGAGACCAGTCTTAAAACGGCTCCACATAATGTTCAGACTCTGACAATAAATTCCTCTGTATAAATAGTGCTTTAATCTGTTGACGGCATTTAGTTTTTTCTTTCTGAAGAAACTCTAAAGGAGGCCCTGTGGAGAGAGTAAGCAGGTCAAGAGGAAATTAAAAGTGCTTTCTCACATCTAGGATAAATCTGTTAATTAATCCAGCTCCCCCAAAATATGGGCATTTCTAATTTACACACTGCTGAAAGCTTGCTATCAAATAAATTGATTAGCATCATTCACAATCACAATCTCTGGATTAGTAGTTAATTTGTGGAATCAATTAATATGAGGACTTATCAAACAATGTTTGTTTCCAGAGAATAACAAAATCATTGTCCTACGTTCCTGGAGATAAGACACCCTGGACCTTGAGACATACAATGATAACTGGGGATATGGCTCTTATGTGAGCTTTTATTTTTCTTACTTAAAAAAATATATCCTTAAATATCTGGACTTTATCTATAATCATAATATTAGTGAATGATGTATAAAATTATTTACTAGTTAGTATGTTTTTCATACTAATTTAGTACAGTGATTTGTCAGGCCTTCCTCAGAGCAAATGACAATCACAGACTGAAGATAAAAGAATGGAAAATATACTTCATGACAATGGTAACCAAAAAGAAATCTGGGGTAGCAATACTTATATCAGACAAAATAGACTTTGAAACAAAGGCTATAATGAAAAACAAGGAAGGACATTACATAATGACAAGGATATCAACTCAAAAGGAGGAGAAAACCTTTTTTAAAATTTATCCACCCACCCTGGCTGCTGTGGCTCAGTGGACTGAGCACCAGCCTGTGAACCAAAAGGTTGGTGGTTCAATTCCCAGTCAGGACACATGCCTGGATTGTGACCAGGTTTGCAAGCCAAGACTCATGTGAGAGACAACCAATAGATGTTTCTCTCACACATTGATGTTTCTCTTCCTCTCTTTCTCCCTCCCTTTTCCTCTCTATAAAAAAAAGAAATAAAATATTTAAAATACAAAAATAAAAATGTATGCACCCAACATAGGAGCCCCTAAATATAAAAAGCAAATATTGATAGATATAAAAAAAGAAATGGACTATAACACAAACACAACAGGTTATTTTAACACCCAATTTATACCAATGAGTACAACTTCCAGACAGAAAAATCAAGGAAAATGTGACCTTAAATGACACACTAGACTAGATAGATCTAATTGATATTTTCAGACCTTTTTACTCTAAGCAGCAGAGTATACTTTTTCCCCAAGTACATAAGGAACATTTTTTAGGATAAACCCATGTTAGGCCACAAATCAAGTATCAATACATTTAGCAAAATGAAAATCATATGAAGCATGGTCTCAATGATAAAAAAGAAAGCCCTGAAAAATCAACGAATGCCTAGAAGGTAAATAACATCTTACTAAACAATGAATGAGTTAATAATTACATCAAGCAAAAATCAGAAGATATCTTGAGACAAATAAAAGTGGAAACATGCCAAAAGCTGTAAGACACAGTGAAAGCAGTTCTAAGAGGAAAATTCATAGCATTACAGGCCTACCAAAAGAAATAAGAAAATCATAAATAAACAATCCAAGCTTGTACCTAAAGTAATAAGAACAAGAAGAACAAACAAAACCTAAAGTGAGTAGAAGGAAGTAAATAAAGATCAGAGCAGAAAAAACAAAATTGATTCTGAAAAAAAATTAAAAAAATCAATGAAACTGAAAGTAAATTCTTTGAAAAAATAAATAGTACTGGGGAGTTCTGGACAAGATGGAAGCATAGGTAGAAACTCTTCACTTCCTCACACAACCAAAAGAAGGATAGCAACCAATCTGAAATCAACAAACAACCAGAAGCACCAGAAAATCAAACTGTGTGGAACTCCAACAACCAAGGAGTTAAAAAAAGAAGTCAAGTAGAACAACCCAACCAGTAAGGCCATGGACTGCACAGAGCTGCTGAGTAAAACCATGTTGACGTGTGGGTGGGGTTGACTTAAGGGGAAACTGAGACTCAGTTGACAGTGGACTAGTGTGGTTGTCATTGTGGGAGAAACTCCCAGTCTCACAGGAGAATCCGTTAGAAAGTGCGCTACAGACAAGCAGGCGAGCTGCATTGTTCCCTCTCTGGCCCTTGCCTCACAGGCAGCATTGTGGTGCAGCAAAGAGGGCTGCCCTGCCCAGGTGAATGCTGAGGCCCTGCCCCCTTATAACTTATCAGCTGTGCCAAGACAAAGAAATATGGCCCAAATGAAGGAATACAGCAAAAACTTTAGAAAGAGGACTAAGCAATGAGGAGATAGCCAACATATCTGGTAGAAAATTTAAAGCCCTGGTACTCAAAATGCTCACTGAACTGATTGAGTTTGGTTGGAAAATAAAAAAAAAAATGAAAGATACCCAAAATGAAATAAAGCAAAATATTCAGGGAACCAACACTGAGAGGAAGGAAACCAGGACTCAAAGAAACAATTTGGAACAAAAGGGGAAAATAAACATCTAACTGGAACACAAGGAAGAAGCAAAAATTTAGAAAAATGAACAGAGACTTATGAACCTCTGAGACAACTTGAAATGTTCCAATATCTGAATTATAGGGGTGCTAGAAAGAGAAGAACAACAGCAAGAAATTGAAAACTTATTTGAACAAATAATGAAGGAAAACTTCCCCAATCCGGTGAAGGAAATAGACTTCCAGGAAGTCCAGGAAGCCCAGAGAGTCCCAAAAAACTTGGACCCAAAGAGGAACACACCAAGGCACATCATCATGGAGTTATCCAAGATTAAAATGAAGGAGAGAATCCTAAAAGCAGCAAGAGAAAAGGAGAGAGTTATCTATAAAGGAGTTCCCATTAGACTATCAGCTGATTTCTCAAAAGAAATCTTGCAAGCAAGAAGGAGCTGCAAAGAAGTATTTGAAGTCATGAAAGGCAAGGACCTACATCCAAGATTCCACTATCCAGCAAATCTCTCATTTAGAATGGAAGGGCAGATAAAGTGGTTCCTAGATAAGGTCATGTTAGAGGATTTCATCATGACCAAGCCATTATTATATGAAATGTTAAAGGGACTTATCTAAGAAAAAGAAGATCAAACTATAAACAGTAAAATGACAACAAACTCACAACCATCAACAAATGGACCTAAAAGAAAAAAAATAAGGAAAACAACAACTAAGCAAAGAACTAGAACAGGAACAAAATCAGAGAAATGGACATCACACGGAGGGATTTCAGTGGAAAGGGTGAAGGGAGGAATCGGGGGAAAGGTACAGGGAAGAAGAAGCATAATCAGTAAGCATAAAATAGACAGGGAGAGATAAAAATGGTATAGGAAACAGAGGACTCAAAGAACTTACATGTGCAACCCGTGGCATGACCTAAGGTGGGTAATGTGGGAAGGGTGGGGGGTGCGGAGTGAAGGGGGGCTAAAGGGATAAAAGTTGGGAAAACTGTAATAGCATAATCAATAAAAATACTTAAAAAAGAAAAAAACAGTATGGATAAACTTTTAACCATACTTATCAATAAAAAAAAGAGAGAGGACCCAAGTAAATAAAGTCAGTAATGAAAGAGAAAAATAACAACTAAATCCACAGAAGTACAAAGGGCTGTAAGAAAATATTATGAACAACTATATGCCAACAAATTATATCACCGGGAGGAAATGGATAAATTTGAAGGAACATACAATCTCCCGAAATTGAATTAAAAAGAAACAGAAAATCTGAATAGAATGACAAAAACAAGTGGAACTAAAGCAGTAATCAAAATCTTCCAACATACAAAAGTATTGGACTTTAGTGCTTTAAAGAGAAAATTTACCAAGCATTCAATGAAGAGATAACAGCTGTCATTCTCAGTTATTTAAATTTTTTCAAAAGAAAGAACAACTGTCAAGCTCACTTTACAAAGCCAGCATTGTCCTGTTGCCAAAACCAGATGAAGGTACTACAAAGAAAAAATTTTACAGGCCAATATCCTCCATGAACATAGATGCAAAAGTCTTCAACAAAATATTAGCAAACTGAATTCAGCAATACATTAAATAGATCATACACCATGGTCAAGTGAGATTTATTTCTGGGATGCGAGATTGGTACGATAGTAGCAAATCAATTAATATGATGCATGACATAAGCAAAATGAAGAATAAAAAATTATTTGATTAGTTCAAAAGGTACAAAAAATGAAAATCTAGCACCCATTTATGATAAAGACTCACAGCAAAGTGGCAATATACCTCAATATAATAAAAGAAACTTTACTGCTGCTGGAAATGTAAACTAGTATAGCTGTTATAGAAAACAGTATAGAGGTTCCTCAAATATTAAGAATAGAGTTACCATTTGACCCAGCAATCCTTCTTCCGGGTATCTTCCCCCCAAACTCAAAAACGTATATTCCCAAATATACATGTTTACTGCAGCTTGTTCATGGTGGCCGAGATATGAAGACTACCAAACTGTCCTTTTTAGAGGATTGGACGAAGAATATGTGGTACATATTCAATATATCCAATGGAATACTACTCATCCATAAAAATGATGAAATACTGCCATTTGTGAAAACATTGATGAATCTTTAGAATGTTAAAATATGATGGTCAGAAAAAGCTATACAGTATAAATATCCTACAGTATTGCAAAATTGCAAACCACTCATTAAGTCAGAAAACAATAAAACTGATTTTGTAGTCAACATCAATTCATTCTGTCTACTCTTTGGTGTCATATATAAATATGATGATCTATATATGATGATTTATATCATCATATATAAATATGATGATAGTTCAAAGTGACCAACCAGAAAGCTACAACATGAAATGGGAAAACAAAGAGCTGATCAACTAAGGTCAAATTCTCCTCATTTTATTCATGTTTATTTTTGCTCTATTACAAAAGTTGTCTCAATTTCCCCGCATTATTCTCTCCTATCCTGCCCATACCCCCCCAATGCAGTCAATTCTTACACTGTTGTCCATTTCCATGGGTCCTTTATACATGTTCCTTGATAGGACCCTCTCCCTTCTTTCCCATTATTCCCAGGCTCCCACCTCTCTGATCACCGTCAGTCACTGCCTCTAGTTCCATTTTGCTTGTTTGTTTTGTTCATTCGGTTCCACTTATAGGTGAGATCATATGGTATTTGTTTTTCTCCACCTGGCTTCTTTCACTCAGCATACTTTCAAGTTCCACCCATGCTGTCACAAAGGGTAGAAGCTCCTTTTTTCTTTCTTTCTTTCTGCTATGTAGTATTCCATTGTGTAAATGTACCACAGTTTTTGATTTGCTTATTTACTGATGGGCACTCAGGCTGTTTCTCATTCTTGGTTTCTATAAATATTGCTGCTATGAACATCGGGGTGCATAGGTTCTTTTGAATTGGTGTTTTAGGATTCTTAGGCCATTATCCCAGGAGTGATATCACTGGATCAAAAGGCAGTTCTGTCTTCAGTTTTTTGAGGAAATTCCATATGGTTTTCCACAGTGGCAGCACCAATGTGCATTCTCACCAATAATGTACTAGGATTCATATAACTTAATGTAACTACATAAAATCGTTACATTACATGAAGTACTTTAATTTACATGAAAATATTTATTTAGAATTAGGCATTGCGTGAGCTCCCAGTCAAGCTGGAGTAACAAGGACTGAATTCACCTTCCTACCTGAAACAACCGAAAACAAACAAAATATATTAAAAGAAGAGTATAGTTTTTATATGTGTGGACATTAGAGAATGAAAGAGAGTGATCCCTTGAAGACAGAAAACAAATGAACCCTACGATTGCCCCAGAACAGTGCCTAAAGAAAGTTTCCACTTGGGGCAAAATTAGGGGAGCCCAGGGAAAGACGTGGGTTGAGGAGCTGAAGCTGAGGGTCCTGAGAAACCCAAGAGGCTAAAGTTCACAGGGCAGAGCATAGGACAGTGAACTGCACAGATAGAGAGGACTTTGGGAACCTTCAAGGCAGCACGTTGGAGCCTTCACCTGATACTAATACATATATGGACTTGAGGAATCTACCACCCAAGGAGGGAATCACTCAAAATCAACAGAGGGAAACATCGGCAGGACTCACAGAGAGCAAGAAATAATACTGGTGTCCATCAGTCAGATTAGAAAGACTTCTAGGGCATTGGGTAGGCTACTCAGAAAATTAATGCCTTTAGGCAATTAATAAAGAAAATCGGTCCTGGATGGCCTGCTGCTTTTATTCCAACTCACAATGTTCGAAAACAAGACTTAAAAGGATCAAACTGTTTTCAAGTAACTCAGCTGCATGCTAAAGGGTGATAGCAGTAGTTCAGCAGGAAAAAAAATTAGATAGAAGATATTGGAGCAATATCTTTAAAGAACTGAAAGAAATCTGTCAACTTATAGTTCTATAAGATGATGAAATACTTTTCAAAAATGTAGATTAAAAAATAGTTTTCACACATACAAATGTTAAAAATTTCAACACCAGCAGTCCTGCAGCATTAAAAAAAGAGTTAATTGAGCTTTGACTGGGTGGCTAAGTTGGTTGGAGTATCACATCCAAAGCTTGCCATTTAGATTCTCAGTCAGGGCACACAGGAGGCAACACACTAGTGTTTCTCACTCTCTCTCTTTCAAATCAATAAACATATGACTCCATATCCTCAGGTGAGGCTTAAAAAAAGTTAATTGAAGAGCCATAGGGGAAAGACAAAGATACTATAGATACTATATATCATGGTATAAACAGTGATTATCAGACTGAATGAAAGAACAAGAGGAAAATACAGCTCAGCATTAAATCAAAAGCTGTATAGGGACTGCGATGTTATTCTACTTGTACAGTCATATACTAAAAGATGATAAATGATAGATGGTTGATAGATAGATAGATGATTGATAGATAGATGATTGATAGTTACTAGCACAAACTACAAGCATCTGAGTCAGCAACCAGAGCTTTTTCTGGTTGATCACCCATGCTCTGCAGGTAAAATGATGGGAGCTGGATGAATGATTCCACCTGCATGGTTGGGTCAAACAATGGCAAGAAGATAATGCAAACATGAACCTGATAGTTTATGTAGCAGAAGGTAGCTGTTCTCCCCTCCAGTCCTGATGGAACAAGAGGAGTCTTTGCTCCCCAATATGAACAAATTCCCTTCTGGAAGAGGAAGGGGCGGATCCTGGGTTCTTACCTTTTGTAACAAAGTAACTGTCACTAGGAAGATAATCTTTCAAATTTACAACAAAGGAGTTTTATCCTCCTTTGAAATGTAAACACTTAACGTTCCAATGGAAGTTACTTTCAGAGTTTGTCCCTTAACCCAGTACTCTAGAATATAAGCATCTGGTTGAAGGAGAGAGAAGGGAAGGGGTGTATGTGTGTGTGTGTTGGGGGTGGGTAGGATTCTTTGTTTTTTTAATGTGAACGGGAGCAAATGCCTCCTCCATGAAGAAATCAGGTGGCTGCAGGTTTAATAACAGTGTCCTGGTAAAAACAAATGTTACTGGGGAAGTGAAAGAAAAGATGCCCTATCATAACATAGTAACTTCCATGGATTTTCTGGTAAAACTGAGAAATGCAGGGAAATTTTGATTTCCCACACTTAAAAGTAAAGTAATGGAAAATATGTATCAGGTTAACAGTAATCAGTGATCAAAAGACAGCTGGAATGGCTATTTTAGGATTACACAAAATAATTCCAGAGCAAATCCTTATTATCAGGGCTATAGAGAGTCATTTCATAATGAAAAAGAAATCTTTTCATTGGCAGCAATGTCCAACCTTTTGACACCTCTGGGCCACACTGGAAGAAGAAAAGTTGCCTTAGGCCTTTGTGATTTTGTGATTACATAATATTGCAACTGGTAATCACAAAAAATGTCATACTGTTTTAAGTAAATTTTCAATTTTGTATTGCATTGCATTCATAGCCATTCTGGGCTGCACTTGGCCTGCAGGCTGTGGATTGAACACCACTGACTAGGCATCCTAAACATTTAAACATTTAAACATATAACAGAACATTTAAACATATAACAAAATATCTTCAAAATGCACAAAGCGAAAACTGATAGAACTGTAGGAAGAAATATATAAAACTATAGTTATAGTCAGACATTACCATCTCTCAATAGTTGGTAGTAAAAATAAAGAAAAAATCTATAAGAATGTAGACAACGTGACTCAATTTTAATGAACTTGATTTAATCATCCTTCATATATACTTCTCCCCAAAGTATGTACTCTTTTGAAGTGCACTTGAGACATTAAGCAAGGTAGATAGCATTTCAGGCTGATAGAAAAGTTTTAATAATTTCAAAGAATTTAAATCCTAAAAAGTTTTTTAAAGCAAAATAAAAGTAAAAATAAATTTAATAATGAGAAGATCTTACAAAATAAATATTTCAAAACAAATACATTTTTTAATGGACATGGCTTATGAAGAAATTAGTATTAAAAAGTGGTTTTTACTAAATGAAAATGAAAACAGCATAGAAAATTTGCAAGATTCAGCATCAGCAGTATCCAGAGGGAAACTCATAATGCTACATGTCTGCAGAAGTAGAAAAATTTCTTCAAAGAGACAAAATAGCAAAGTTTGCTCTGGAAAACTAGCTAGCTTGGTTAATGTCATGTTTATTAAAATTGAATTTATAGATGAAAACCTTCTGAAGAAAGAAAACCAAGGTCCAGATAGTTTAGTTGGAGAACTTCACCTGCTGGTAAGGGTGAATTTTCCAAGCTCCCAGACAGGGCCAAAACTGCTGTTGCTGTCCTAGGACCACCTTTCTAATTCATCAAGAGAGTCTTCCCACCATGACACCTCTATTCTGTCTGCATTGGAAGTCCTCCTGTTTCGCAAGGTCAGTTTTTAAATCACACAGACATACTATTGGTTATCTTTTCCTTAAATAAAAATGGTGACATCTTTTTCTTCTGACGTGCCCCCATATTTTCTTTCCCATCACAGAAAACCTCCTTGTCTGTACCAGCATTGTTCAATAGAACTTTATGCAGCAATTCAAATAAAAGAATTAGATACCATTTCATTTCTATAGATTGAACACACACAAAAAAAGGCTGATAATACCAAGTGTTGGTGACAGTGTGGTATAATCTGCATATTCTGAACAGGCTGCTTGTTAGATATGTAAATCCAGACAAGGCTTTGGAAGAAGAGAAGGTTAACGTTTGGCAGATGCTGTGCTGTATTTTCCTTGGTCTCACCACTTTAGTGTAAGTGAACCTGGCTTTCAGCTCCAGCGTCTGCATAGGTTACCTGAGAGTCTGTTCTCTCCTCACATTCCCTTCACAGGTACAGTAGATTTCCCATGTAGGTGAAGTTATATGGTATGTTCCTTTCTCTGACTGGCTTATTTCACTTAGAATAGTACTCTCCAGGTCCATCCATGCTATCACAAAAGTAAGGTTTCTCTTTTACTGCCAACTACTAAGTACACCATTGTATAAAAGTACCACTGCTTCGAACCCACTCTAATGGGCACTTGGGCTGCTTCCATATCTTGGCTATTGTAAATAATGCTGCAGTGAGCAGAAGGGTGCATATGTTAATTTGAATTAGTGTTTGTGTTTCTTCGGATATATTTCTAGCAGTGGCATTGCTAGGTCATAAAACAGTTCCATTTTTTGAGGTAACTCCATACTGTTTTCCACAGTGTCTGTGTAGCCACACTGACTCTCTTTTTATAAAATTAAGAGCATGCAAAAGAAAAAAGTCTTTAGGGAGCCTAACATATGTGATCATAATAAAATGAAAAGCAAAAGAATAAAAAATATAAAATTTAGAAAATAGAAGGAGTATCTCTAAAAGAGAATGAAAATGGATTGGAATAAGGCAAAAAGGTCTTCATATATGGTGATAATAGTCTTTTAAATTAAACCAAAAGGTAAGTGTATTAAAGTTTATCATTTTTCAAAATTATATAAACTATCATTTCTATATATTGAAATTATAAAACTGTTAAAACTGAAACTTCATGATCAGAAAGGTCCTTACTCTGCATGAAATCAGTTACATATCTGCCTAAAAGTTGAATATGTACTCGGTTCTATGTCATTTAAGATTCAGTGATAAACCCAGTTTTTTATGAACATTGCAAATATTTGAATGTTAGTCTTGCATTAGTGAAAAATTGTAAAGCTGCTTGTTTGCAAATTAGCAAAGGGAAATTGTGTTTCAGGTCGGACTTGACATCTGGAATTATTTATATTTTTCACCAACAGCATTATGCATATTGTCATGTTTGCTCACATGGAAAACTTTACCCAGGAACATCATTTTACTTAATATTACACAAAATATAATAGCGTTGAAGGACCACAGAACATATCAAGCATACCAGGGAGTTAATTACAGTAATTCTGCCTAAGGAGGACTTTGTAGATTAAAAAAATCACAGTACCATGTATCTAAATGACTTAATAGCTAATTGTACAATATTTTCTTCATTTAAAGGCCTGTTTTATTTTCGTTTTGCTTTTGTTTTTTGTTAAACTACCCTAAAAGTTTGCATGTGGCTGTGTTTTCTCCTGTACAAATAGATCAATGGATGCAAACACACAGTATGTTAGATGAGCACAGAGCGCCTGGTGACCTGGCCGGCCTGCCGGGCTCGTTCTCCCCAGTGCTCTGAAAAGACGACAGTATATTTCCTACTTCTTAGATTTCCCCTTTCCAAAGGGCATCTTTTGCTGATTATCAAGTCACCTTTATTATAAAATAAGAAGACAGTGCCTTTACTACTAAACTTATGGTTGTATGGAGCCTTAAACAAGACAATAGGTGTCAAAATGTTTTGTGGACAGTAAAATGCTACAAACAAGCAAGACATTTTGGAGAGTATTTTACTGATTCTCATTGAGGGGGATAGGAAAGGACACTTGTCTTCTCTTTGCTTACTTCTCTACCAATAGAAAGATGAAGGTATTTTTTAAAATACTAATCTGACTCTTTAAAACTCAACTACTCAGAATAGAGTAAATATTAGTTGACAGACGCCACTACAGATATTTTTGGTCCCACAACTTTCTTATATCACCCCTCTCTTATACTTTGAATTTGTGGGAATATGGCAGCTCCGTATTTGAGCTGTCTTCCCATCCAAAGTCCACAGGTAGACACATGACATAAACTAGCTAAACAGGCAACGTTTTCTAGTACTACTTTCATTGAGCCAGGTTATTCAGCAATTGGAAACAAGGTTAGAAAAGAACAGTTTCTTAAGTTCTTCAAGATATCTATGTTTCTAAGTGTCTAAACATCCTGAATTAGTCCCATAGATATTTTGTCCATTCTCTGAAGTCTCACCTTGATAATTTAAGTTTAAAAAGAGTGTGTTTTATAAGGAAACATATCAAAGATTTAGCTCATAATTTATATTTTATATTTTATTTATTCTTGTATGTTAGTTATACTGAAATATAATTGACATATAATACTATGTATGTTTAATGTCCACAATGTGAGAGTTTAATATATGTATCTATTACAAAATAATTACCAAATAGGGCTAATTAACACCTGAGTCACCTCACATGAGTACAATATTTGTGCTTGTGGTAAGAAATTTAAGGTCTATCCTTTTAGCAATTTAGAAGTATATAATACAGTATTGTTAACAAAAGTCACCTCACCTTGCTGTACACTGGACCCCCAGAATTTAATCATGTTATAACCAGGAGTTTGTACCTGTTGACCAACATTCTCCCATTTCCCCCAACCCTCCTACCACTCTCTGATTCTATAGTTAGGATATTTTATTAAGACCACACATATCAAAGAAATATAGAGTACTTGGCTTTCTCTCTGACTTATCTCGCTTAGCAGAATGCCTTCAAGATCCATCCATGTTGTTGCACATGGCAGGGTTTTTTTTTATGTCTGAATAATATTTGATGGTATATGTAGACCTCATCTTCTTTATCCACTCATCCACAGATGAGCACTTAGTTTGTTTCCACACCTTGGCTACTGTGAATTAGGCTATAGTAAACATAGGAGTGCGATATCTTTTTGAGATCCTGATTTCATTTCCTTTAGTTAATTCCAGACATAAGATTTCCAGATCACATGGTATTTCTCTCTTTCTTTCTCTCTCTCTTTTTGAGAGCAATTATGATTTCAATTTTTTATTTAATTTTTTTACTTTTAAAATTTTTATTATTTTGTTTATTTTTTGTTCAAGTATAGTTGTCTCCATTTTCCCTCTACCACTCTCCCCCACCCGACTCAACCCCACCTCCCACCCTAAATTCTACCCCACTTTGGCTTTGTCCATGTGTCCTTTATGCATGTTCCTTGATGACCCTTGCCCTTCTTTCCCCCATTACTATCCTCCCTCTGGTTACTGTCAGTTTGTTTTTTATTTCAATATCTCTGGTTGTATTTGGCTTGATTGACTTGTCGATTAGGTTCAACTTATATGTGAGATCATATGACATTTTCTATGTTTAAATTTTTGAGGAACCCCATACTATTTTCCATAGTAGCTGAACAATTTACATCCCCACCAAATGGAGCACATGATTCTATTTTTTCCATACTCTTGCTAATGCTTGATAACTCTTTTCTTTTTAAATATAACCATTTTAATAAATGTGAGGTGATAGATCACTGTAGTTTTAATATGCATTTCCCTGAGGATTAGTGATATTGGATGTTTTCCCATGCACCTGTTGTCATTTGTATATCTTTTATGACAAATTTCTAGTTCAAGTCATTTACTCATTTTTAAATTGGATGGTTTGGTATTTTGCTATTGAGCTGTACGAGTTCCTTATTTTCATTGGATTTTACCCATTAACAGACAAATGGATTGTAAATATTTTCTCCCACTTCTCAGGTTGCCTTTTCATTTTATTGATTGTTTCTTTTGCTGTGCAGAATTCTTTGTTTGATGTTGTTTCATTTATTAATTTTTACTTTTGTAGCTTCTGCCTTTGGTAGAAATTCTAAAAAATCTTCTCCAAGACCAATGTCAAGAAGCTTTTTTCTTACGGCTTTTTTCCAATGGCTTTATAATTTCTGGTTTTAAATTTAAGTCTTCAATCTATTTCCAATTAAATTTTGTGAGTGGCATAAGAAAGGGGTCTGATTCATTTCTTTGAATGAGCATATCCAATTTTTCTAGCATCATTTATTAAAGTGAATATTTCTGGCCAAGATGGAGGCATATGTAGATATACTTTGCTTCATTGCACAACCAAAAGAAGGATAACAAACAATTTAACAACAAAAAAACCACCAAAACTACCAGAAAATTGAATTTTATGGAAGTCCAACAACAAAGGAGTTAAGAAACATTCATCCAGATTGGTAGGAGGAGTGGAGATAGGCAGCCAGGGAAGAGAGGACTCATGACAAGGCAGTGGCTGGTGGATCAGGCAGGCCAGGTGGTGGCTGGTAGACCAAGCAGCACACACTTATTTATGTGTAAACCAGGAGGAGCAACTGGAGAGCAAGACATACCATGCAATCCAGGATTCCAGTGTTGGAAAAATAAAGCCTCAAAACCTCTGGCTGTAAACATCTGTGGGGGGGCTGTGGTGGTAGAAACTGCTAGTAGCACACAGAGTCCTCTGGAGGGGCCCACAGGATTTTAGAAAATACACAAACTCACCCACCTGGGAATAAGCACAAGAAGGTTAAAATTCACTTGTGGGTGGTGGGAGATGTGACTGCTAATAGGACCAGAGACAAGCAAATGGCATTGTTCCCTCTCTGACCACTACCCTACATACAGTGCCACGAGGCAGAGAAATGGGTTGTCCTACCCTGGCAAATACATAAGATTTTGCCTAATGTATTTCACAGGATGCACAAGACAAAGAAATATGGTCCAAATGAAGGAACAGATCAGAACTCCAGAAAAACAGCTAAGCAGTGAGGAGATAGCCCATCAGTCAGATGCAGATACACTGGTAATCAGGATGCTCACAGAAATTGTTGAGTATGGTCACAAAATAGGGGAAGAAGTGAAGGCTCTGCTATGTGAAATAAAAGAAAATGTACAGGGCATCAACAGTGAATGAAAGGAAACTGGGACTCAAATCAATGGCTTGAACCAGAGGAAGAAATCAACATTTAACCAGAACAAAATGAAGAAATAAGAATGCAAAAACATGAGGAGAGGCTTAGGAACCTCCAGGTCAACTTTCGACATTCCAACATCCAAATCCTATGGGTGCTGGAAGGAGAAGAGGAAGAGCAAGAAATTGAAAACTTATTTGAAAAAATAATGAAAGAAAATTTCCCCAGTCTAGTGAAGGAAATATATATACAAATCCAGGAAGCTCAGGGAGTTCCAAAGAAGTTGGACACAAGGAGGAACACACCAAGGCACATCATAATTAAATTATCCAATATTAAAAATAATTAGAGAATCTTAAAAGTAGCAAGAAGAAAAGAGAGAGTAACTTATAGAGGAGTAACCCATAAGACTATCAGCTGGTTTTTCAAAAGAAAACTTATAGGCAAGAAGAGGCTGGAGAGAAGTATTCAAAGTCATTAACTGAAAGTACCTACACCTGAAATTACTCTATCCAGCAAAGCTATCATTCAGAATGGAAGGGCAGATAAAGTGCTTCTTCCTAGATAAGGTCAGATTAAAGGATTTCATCATCACCAAGGCCTTATTATCTGAGTTTTAAACAGATTTATCTAAGAAAAAGAAGAAGTTAAAAACTATGAATTGTAAAATGACAACAAACTCAACTATCAACAACTGAATCTAAACACAAAAACAAACTAAAAAGAAAACAAAAGCAAACGATGGGAACAAGAACAGAATTGTAGGGGAACGGTTTGTCTTGGCCTGACAAATGTGACTCAGCTCTGTATGGAAAACCTACAGATGCGAAGTGGTGGGCAGGAGACAGACCTTCAAACCGAGTTTTCCTGTGGGAATCAGGCCTAGAAAATGCATACAGATTGTTATGGCTTGCTCTTGCTAAAACTCCCTCACCCTGGTCTAAAACAACAAATGTATATTGTTTATCCTCAAGGTAACTTCCAAAGCCTGTGTGAGCTCTCCCAAGGACAGAGCTAATGAGCTCATTGCCATTCCCCTCTGCATGTTATTTTTATTTCCTTGATTGTACCTAGACTGTAGACAATAATGTTCTATGCGATAGATAATAAATCTTTCTATGATGTAAGACCCCAGGAAAACAATAAGAGCTTGTCTAGGCAAGGGTCAGGGCGCTCCCCTCTTGAGGGAGTGGCCGAGGCACCATAGGCACTCTCCCCTTGAGAGACTAGTCCTGCCTGTTCCCTTTTCCACACAGGGTTGTTGTCACCTGTGCATTGATTCTCGTCCATCAAGCACAACAGGCAGACTCTGCTGGACAAGGTCTGTGACACAGAATCACAGAAATGAAGATCACATGGAGAGTCATCAGCAGAGAGGGGAAAGAGGGAGAATGGGAAATAGGTACAGAGAATAAGCAGCATAATTGGTAGGTACAAAATAGACAGAAGGAGGTTGAAAATAGTATGGGAAATGGAGAAGCCAAATAACTTATATGTATAACCCATGGACATGAACTAAGGGGGATGATGCTGGAGGGAGGAAGGACACAGGGCAGAGGGGGATAATGGTAGGGAAATTGGACAACAGTAATAGCATAATCAATAAAATATACTTTAAAAAAGTGAATATTTTTCTCCATTAAGTACTTTTGTCTCCCTTTTCAAACATTAGTTGTTTTATTTCTGCAGTCTATTCTGTCCCATTGATCTATCTTTTTTAAATGCCAACACCATACTATTTTAATTATTATAGTTTTATAATATAGTTTAAAATCAGACCGTGTCATGTGTTCTTTGTTCTTTTTTCTCATATTGCTTTGACTTTTAGGGTCTTTTATGGTTTTACATGAAATTTAGAATTTTTTCTATTTCCATATGATATTCCATTAAAATTTTTTAAAGGATTGCATTGAATCTATGCATAGGTTTGGATAATAGAGACATCTTAATAATATTAATTCTTACAATTCAGGAACATAAGATACATTTCTATTTCTTAGTTTTTTCTTTAATTTATTTTTATCAAAGTCTTGTAGTCTTCACTGTACAAATCTGTTGCTTCCTAGGTTTAATTTATTACTATTTTTGTTCTTGATGCCATTGTAAATGATAGTTTTTTCAAATATATAGTTTTTGGTGCATAGAAGAACAACTTATTTCTTACATTACTATATATCCTGCAATTTTACTGAATTATTGATTAGTTACTGTTTTTGAGTCTTTAGGATTTTTTATATATAAAATCATTTCATATGCAATTAATAAAAATTCTACCTCTACCTTTCCAGTTTGAATGGCCTGTATTTTTTTCCTTGGTTGATCACTCTAGCTGGGACCTCCAATACTACATTGAATAAAATTGGTGAGAGTAGACACCCTTGTGTTTTCCTAATCTTAGAGGAAAAGCTTATAACCTTTCACCACGGAGCGTGATGCTAGTTGTGGGTTTGGTGTATATGACCTTAATTATGGTGAGGTTCTGTTTCTATATTCAAGTTGTTGAGTGTTTTTAACAGGAAGGAATATTTAGTCTTGTTAAATGTATTTTTTTGCATCTGTTGAAAATATATTATTTTTATATTCCATTCAAGTAATGTATGCATCATATTTTCATATGAGTATGTCAAATAATCCTTGTTTTCTAAGGTTAGAAAACCCTAGAAACTCTAGGTTAGGTATACAAGATCCAATGGGATTTGATCTTGCATGTGATACTTTCAATATATTATTGAATTCAGTTTGCTAATATTTCATGGAGAATTTTTCATCTATATTCCTCAAGGATATTGGAGTGCATTTTAATTTTTCTTGCCATACACTTTACATGGCTTTGATATCAGGAAAATTCTGGCTTTGTAAGTGACATTAGGACTGTTTTCTCATTTTCACATTTTTAGAAGAGTTTGTGAAGAATTGGTGTTCAATTTTTTTTAATGTTTGGTAGAATTCACCATTGAAATCAAGTGGTCCTGGGTTTTTCTTTGTTGGGAGATGTTCTTTTGTTTGTGGGGTTTTCATATTACTAATTAAGTCTCCTTACTCATACTTGGTCTGTTCAGATCTTGGTATTTGTATGCTTTCAGGAATTTATCCATTTCTTGTAGGTTATCTAATTTCTTATTGTATATTTGTTCATAATAGTCTCTTATGATCCTTTGTGTAACTGTGATGTTAATGGTAATACCTCTTCATTAATTTCTATTTTTAATTATTTTCTCTATTCTTAGTTTCTTTAGTCAATTTTGTTTGTTTATTAAAGAAACCAGCTCTTAGTTTCTCTGATTTTTTTCTATGTTTTTGTGGTCATTATTTCTTATTTTGGTTTGACCTTTGTTACTTTCTTCCTCCTGATAAATTTGAGCATAGTTTGTTGTTCTGTTTTTAGTTATTTGAGGGGTAAAGTTGTTTATTTGAAACATCTCTTTTTTAATACAGGTATTTGTAACCAAAAACTTCCCACTTAGTAATACAACTGTGCATTCCATAAGTTTTAGTATGCTATATTTGCATTTCTGTTTTTTTAATTTTAAGTATGTTTTATTGATTATGCTATTACAATTGTCTCATTTTTTCTCCCCTTTATTCCCCTCTGCCCTGCACTCACCTCCCACTAGCATTCCCCCTCCCTTAGTTCATATCCATGGGTCATACATATAAGGTCTTTGGCTTCTACATTTCCTATACTATCCACAACTCCCCTAACTTTATACATACCATTTATGCTTCTTATCACCTGTATCTTTTCCACCATTCTCCACCTACCCCTCCCCACTGGTAACCCTTCATGTGATGATCTCCATTTCTGTGATTCTGTTCCTATTCTGCACCACTGGTGCAGCCGCTGGAGAAAACAGTATGGAATTACCTTAGAAAACTTAAATGGACCTATCTTTTGACCCACAATTCCACTGCTAGGATTATATCCTAAGAACCCTGAAACACCAATCCAAAAGAACCTATGCACCCCAATGTTCATAGCAGCACAATTTACAATAGCAAGTGCTGGAAGCAACCTAGGTGCCCATCAGTAAGTGAATGGATCCAAAAACTATGGAACATTTACACAATGGAATTCTATGCAGCAGAAAGAGAGAAGGAGCTCCTACCCTTTGCAACAGCATGATGTCAATATTCTTAAATTTGCAAAGACTTATTTTGAGACCTACCTTATGATCTATCTTGGAGAAGTTCCATGTGTATTTGACAAAAATACATGTTCTGCTACTTTAAGTTGATGTATTCTATATACAGGTCTGTTAGAACAATTTGATCTAAAGTACAGCCCAATATTTCCTCATTAACTTTTCTGCCTGAACAATCTACCCATTGTTAAAAGTGAAGTATTAAAGTCCCCGACTATTATTATATAGTTGACTATTTTTCCCTTCAGATATCTTAGTATTTTAATATATTTGGGTGATAAGATGTGAGTGCATAATATTTATGCTTATTATGGCCTCTTGATTAATTAAGTTCTTTATTATAATGGCCTTTTTAATCTCTCGTTACAGCTTTTGAGTTAAAGCCTATTTTTTTAATAAATGTTGATACCTCTGCTCTCTTAGTTTTCACTTGCTTAAATTATTTTTCTATCCCTTCACTTTGAGCCTCTGTGTGCTTTTAAAGTTGAAGTGACTCATGTTGACAGCATAGAGGTTTGCTTTTCTTTTTTAATGATTCAGCTGTTCTATGTTTTAATTGGAGAATTTAACCATTTACCTTTGAGGTGATTATTGATAGTTAGGGACTTACTAATGCTATCTTATTCATTGTTTTCTGGCTATTGTATAAGTCCTTTGTTCCTCTTTTTCTCTTTTCCTGCCTTCCTTTTTTGAATTGCTGATTTTCTTTGTTTTTTAAATTAAATATTTTATTGTATTTTTCCATTACCATTTATTCCCTTATATGTACCCCCCACTGCAATTACCACACTCATGTCCATGTCCATGAGTCCTTTTTTCTTTTCACTAAATCCCTGTACCTACTAACCTCCCATGTTCATGGATAGGAAGAATTAACCTCACTAAAGTGCTCATGTTACCCAAAGCAATCTATAAATTCTGTGCAATTGCTATAAAGATTTCAATGTTGTATGTGGCAGAATCAGAACAAATATTTTAAAATGTTATGTGGAATCACAAAAGGCCACACATAGCAATAGTGATCCGGACAAAGGAAAACAAAGTTGGAGGAATCATGCAACCTAATATGAATGTACACTATAAGGCCGCAGTAATCAGAACAGCATGGTACCGACATAAAAACACACCTGGATTAATGGAATGGCATGGAGAGCCCAGAAATAAACCTTCACCTTTCTAGTGAGTTAATGTTTGACAGAGGAAGCAAGCACATAAAATAGGTTAAAGATAGTTTATTTAATAAATGATTGTAAAATAGGACAGATACATGCAGAAAAATGAAATTAGACCACTTCATTACACTACATACAGGGATCAATTCCAAGTGAATTAAAGCCTTAAATATTAGACCCCGAACCATGAAAATCCTAGAAGAAAACATAGGCAGCAAAATCTTGTACATTACTCATAGCAATGTATATCTCCCCAGGCAAGGGAAATAAAAAAAAATAGACAATTGGGACTACATCAAACTTAAAAGTTTTTGTACAGCAAAGGGGACCATCGACAAAATAAACTGATGATTTTCTGTTGTGGTTATCTTTGATTCCCTTCTCTTTATCTTCTGTGTATCTACTATGGGTTTTTGCTTTGTGGTTATTGTGAAGTAAAAGAAGTGTTTTTAAGTGATTAATAAAATAACAACCATAAATTGAGCAATGAAAGGATAGATTGTCTAAAAATGATAAAAACAGACTGAAACATGTTTGGAGATCTAAAAAAGCAACTAAACCATTTAAGTTGGTTATAGTTTTAAATCTGAAGTATCCTCACTTTTGATGTTTTGTTTAAAAATTCACAGAAAGCCTTGAGAACAGGCTGACAGTGACCAGAGGAGAAAAGGGAGGGAATTTCAGGGGAAAAGGGGAAGGGTTTGCAGGAACAAGTATAAAGGACACACGGACAAAAACTAGAGGAGGGGTGTGGAAATGGGAGGGAGGTGGGGGAGGCTTGGGGGATGGGCTGGGCTGGGAGTAAAAGAAAACTGTACTTGAACAACAATGTCTATATATATATACACACACTACCTCAAAAAAATCACAGAAAGCAATGCTCAATTTTGGATGTTAAATAGATGCTGCATGTGCACAATTTTAAGTGTTTTCCACATAAATTTTTCTCTGGAAAAGTTTATCTAATAATATTCTTTTTGTCTGGAATACTTAGGAAACTTCGAAATGCTCACTGATATAATGAATAAGCTACTCACTAGTCTTTCAAGTCTATTGCTTGGGCAGTCAGAATATCAGATAGTATCGAATTGTTTTTATGAGAGATTTATCTTACTAAAGGTAAGATTTTATGCAGTACTACTAAAATTATTTATGAAAAATGGATTTACATGTCACTTTGTGTCTTCTAACATTTCTTCCAGCTATTACAACCAAAGTGCACTTAAAGCGACCCAGAAGTACCCAGAAAATGGTCATTAAAATTTATTTTTTTGTACTGTCTCGTTGCCAGTGAAAATGTATGAAATACATTTATTTGAAAAAGGGCCAGCATTTTTCTCTGTAAATGGGATGTCCTTGATAATACTTTTTAATAGGACAATATCTCTATATTGGGATGAGGCAAGGGAGCTCTGATTTTTCATTAAAGTCAGGCAAGAACCTTTTGCACAGATGAAGAGAAGTGTTTGGAGTTTCTGATTGCAAGTTCTAAGCTTTCAAGAGATGTGGAATATATTTCTATACCCAGCAATTGGCTTATTATTTTTTTATTTTAAAGATAGTCAAAATAAAGCTAGAAATTAGGTAAAAGTTCTCTCTTTTATTTGAAAGTAAAAGAGGGAGACTAAGTGACACTGCCCCTGTCATCACATGGGTGCTTAAACATCACAGTGACAGAAAGACAAGAGGTAAGGTGATCATGGAAATTACTGTTGGCCTGTGTAAATTAATAATAATAATAATAATAATTTTAAATTTAAAAATTATTTGTACTCATAAAGAGGTTAGTTGCAATTTTCATTTTATCTGTGAAGCCATCAATTAGAAAGATATGAATATTCTAAAATCACTAAATACAAACTCAACCTAGCAATTTATTTATATATCATGTATAAATTCTTAGAAGTTAACCTAATTGGAGAGATTTAGCTTCCTTCTGATTTTCACTGCTATTTACCTATCTCAAACCAAACACAAACATGGCATAATAGCTGTAATATATAGTTACTACTATAACTGTGCTATTTTTAAGGAAATATTTAGATAATTAGTCCTATTAGTGGGATGCACTGTTTCTATATTTTATATAAATTGGTTTTCTTTAGACCTGGAGGAGCTGCTGGACCAAAATGGATTGTAGGTGAAGCTGAAAGAGCATGTAAAATAGGGAGTGTTCATTTTACAAGAACATTTGACTTATAGAAGTTTTCAGGGAAACAAACTGCTTAAAGCATCTGTCATCAGTTTATGAAAATACTTCTGCCAGTTGGAAGACCAGAGTATCTTCCAACTGGTCTATTACGAGATTCAGTTACAGAAGACAGCAACATAATGACAGAATCTTTGTTATTTTATTTTTGTCTTTTTTACTTAGAAACACAATGCGATTTCCCTATTGTATTTACCCAGGAGAGCCTGTTGCAAGACTGAAAATAGTGAGGCGATATTACAGTTGACTAGCATCTCATCTTCATTCCACAGGCTGCTTGTTTAGAGTTGTCCCCGGGCAATCGGCTTTGGCAAAAGGCTCTCAAGACTGTGTATCAGCCGCAAAGCACAATAGGAAAAGCCAATATGCTGGTGTACAGAATTAACAAGAGCACTATCTTCCTTGACAGATTGCTCTGTTTAATTACAGCTGCTGGGGACTGAGTCAGCAGCTTGAACAACAGGAGAATCAGAGGGTCATTACGATGGTCTATTAATTTTCTGTCATGAGTAACTGCATATCCATGATCCCCACATGCAGTACAGCAGAACCCTTTCCAAATTACTGCCCTTTAAACTCCCATGGTAATTTTTTTTAATCCCTGTGGCAATTTAAGAGATAAAAAATGTGATGCTTTTGTATGCAAATTTACAGTAATTACAATTCATCAGGCAGAAAATTTTCTCTTCCAAATCTGATCTGAAAATATTTTTGAAAGAAAAAAGAAAATCATCCCACTGTATCACCTTTTTCTGCTAAAACTATTACTAGTTTCCAATGTAACAAATAAAGGGCACATTATAATCATTAGTTGGCCCATCTATTTTTCTTGGAAGAGAAGATATAAAAGATAAAAGAAAATAAATATTGTATTTTCTGCAAAACAAATCTCCCTTGTATTTCAGGTGGAATAAAAAATAAACACCAGAAACATCCTTTGCATTTTGGGTAAATTACTGGAGCTGGAGCTGAAATTATATTTACTTAGAAATGTCCTAAAACAACAAGCAATATATGCAATCTAGAAGAACATACTTCTGCACCGTATCAGCAGGCTCGAATGCTGTGGATATTTTCAAGTCCTACTCACCAATATGGGAAAGGCACCACAATTGGGTTAAAACAAACAAGCAAGTAAAATAGAACCAGAGACATTGAAATTAAGAACAATCTGACAGTAACCAGAGGGGAGGTTGGAGGGGATAATGAGGGAAGTGTTTTCAGGAACAACTATAAAGGACACATGGACAAAACCAAAGGGGGTTAGAAGCAAGGGAGAAAGGTGGGGATGGCTGGGGTGGTGGGGAGTGGTGGGGGGTAAATGTAGACCACTATAATTGAACAGCAATTAATAATTTAAAAAATGTGACTAACACACAGTGTTCTGAAAATTCTCAGAACTTGAAACTTCTGTAATACACAATTCTTAGTATCTTAGTAGCAGCAAAGGGCACCTTTATGCAAATTATTTTCTGAACCTAGCTCTCTCTTCACAGATGCCAAGATTGGATAATTAACTTTACTATTACTGAGAATTGAGAAGGGAGGTGTATGTCAGTTTAAGGGTTTTTCTAATGTATGTGTCAGCCTATAGAAAAGAAAATGCAGTTCCTGTAATTCAGACCTGTGTCTCTCAGGAAGGGTGAAGAGCTTTAAATACAAACATGGTAGAAGAAAAAGAGAAAATCAAGAACAATGGCACCTGTGTGATTGTCTCATATAGCTGGTGTATGAAAGATAAGACAGAGCTGAAAAATCATTTATTTTCCTAGAATTTAATCTGTGATTAAACAATACAATATCCTCTAATAAATAAAATCATACCCAATATGGTTAAGGCTTCTAAAGTATAATATATATTTCATTAAATCTAATCTGACCATGCATTAAACAGTATAAAGAAAAATTTCTACACCTCTCTTTTGAAAATCTGTTGGTTATCTATGTCCCAAGTTTATTTATATGATGAATTCTTTCTTATTAAAAATACCTCCAAGGTAAATTTTAATTTTATTGTTTCCATTTTCGATCTTTTTAAATTTTTTAGTTTTTAAAATAAAATTTTAATGTATTGATTTTAAATATTTTATTTATTTATATTTAGAGAGGGCAAGGGAGGGAGAGAGGAAAATATCAGTGCATGTTTGCCTCTCATGCGCCCCCTACTGGGAACCTGGTCTGAAACCTTGGCATGCACCCTGACTGGGAATTGAACCAGTGACCCTTTGGTTTCAGGATGGCACTGAACCCACTGCACCACACCAAAAGAGCCAGGGCTCTTTCTTGGTCTTTTATATAAAATCACAATAGAATTTACTTACCTTCATAAATGGGTTAACCCTTAAAGAACAGGAAGTAATAAGTAAGTCAAACATACTAAGCACACCTAATACTAAGCACATCTGCCAAAAGAGGTATAGATGTTGAGCGCAGGTACATGTACTTGCTTATTTGTTGCAGCTCCATGTTTTGAAGTTATTAAAAGTGCAACATTTAAAAATATTTTTATAAAATGCAAGGTTAGAATCAGGAAAGGTCAGAATGAGAAAAGACAAAGTTAGGTGCCCTAAAGGCTTATCACTTTTTCCTCTTCGTATAGTAGCATGAACTGGCTGTCAATCTAATACACCTCAAAATAAAGCAGGCTGTTTCATCCATTTTGAAGTTACTCTGGTGTATGGTATAAATCGGTGGTCAAGGGTTTTTTTTGTTTGTTTTTTGTTTTTTGCTGGTACCAGTCCAGTTTTTTCAACACCATTTATTTTTACTTCATTGTATGCTATTGACTCCTTTGTGAAGCATTAATTGACCATAGACACATGGCCTTATTTCTGGGCTCTCTATTCCATTCCATTGATCTATGTGTCTGTTCTTATGCCAATACCAGACTATTCTGACTACAGTGGCCTTGTATTATAGTTTTATATCAGGTATTGCGATCTGTCCAACTTTGTTCTTCTTTCTCAATATTGCTGAGGCCATTTGGGGTCTTCTTCGGTTCCATATAAATTTTTGAAATATTTGCTCTAGATGTTTGAAATATGCCATAGGTATTTTAAAATGAATTGCACAATCTACAGTTTGCTTTGTGTAGTATGGACATTTTGATAATGTTAATTTTTTCAATCTATGAACAGAAAATATGCTTTCATTTATTTGTATTTTCCTTAATTTCTTTCTTCAGTGTTCTATAGTTTTCAGAGTATAGATCATATACCTCCTTGGTTACATTTTTTTAGGAACTTAATTTTTGTTGTTGCTATAGTGAATGGGATTTTCCCAGTTTTTCTTTCTGATATTTTATTATTACTGTACAAAAATATCCTTGATTTCTGAATATTGACTTTGTATCCTTCTATTTTTGTCAAATTCACTGACTAGATTAAGTAGTTTTTTTGGTGGAGACTATAGGTTTTTTAGGTACACTATCATGTCTTCTGCAAATAATTACAGTTTTACTTCTTCCTTTCTAATTTGGATGCCTTTTATACCTTTTTCTTGCCTCATTGCTGTGGCTAGAATATCTAGTAACATGTTGAATAAGAGTAGTGAAAGCAGGCACCCTTGTCTGGTTACTGATCTTAAGGGAAAAGCTTTTAGTTTCTGCTCATTTAGTATGAGGTTGGCTGTAGGTTTCTCATATATGGCTTTTATTATGTTGAAGTATGCTCCCTCTATTCACACTTTGCTGAGTGTTTTTATCATAAACTGGTGCTATACCTTATCAAATGCTTTTTCAGTGCCTATTGATATGATCATATGATTTATGTCCTTCATTTGGTTTATGTGGTATATTATAGTTATTGATTTATGAATATTGTACCATCCTTACACCCCCTAATATGACTCCTACCTGATCATATTGTATGATCTTTCTAATGTATTGCTAAATCTGGATTGCCAGTATTTTACAGAGTGTTTTAGTATTTATGTTCATCAGATTTATTGGCCTATAGTTTTCTTTCTTTTTTTGTCTTCACCTGGCTTTTGGAATTAGGAAAATAATAATAAGTTGCAACACCATAAAAGTCCTAGAGGAAAACATAGGCAAGAAAAATTTATATATCCCACATAGCAATATTTTTGCGTGCATACCTCAGGCAAGTTAAATAAAAGCAAAATATACAAATGAAACTACATGAATTTAAAAAGCTTCTACACAGCTAAAGAAACCATTACTAAAATGAAACAGTGAACAACCATATGGGAGGACATAGTTTGAAGTGATAAATCAGACAAGGGTTTGGTCTCCGAAAAATATAAAGCACTTATACAACTTAACACCAGGAAGACAAACAACCCAATTAAAAAGTGGACAAAGGATCTGAATAAACACTTCTCCAAGGATAACATACAAATGTCCCATAGACATATGAAAAGATGCTCAACATCACCAACAATCAGAGAGATGAAAATTAAAACAATAATATCACTTCACACCTGCTAAAATGGCTATTATTAGTCAATCAACAAACAAGTACTGGCAAGGATTTGGAGAAAAGGGAACACTCTGGAACAGAATGGACCCAGGGGTTACAGAATCCCTTGTTCGCTGTGGATTGTTTGCCCACCGTAGGGAATTAGAATTATGGTTTTCAATACCAACATTTGGTGAAAAGGAAAGGAACTATTTATTCAAAAGTTATACAGGTTTAGAGTAATGGCAGAATGTTATTGTTAAATACTCAAAGTCCCTTAAAACACCCACAAAGACACACGGTCCTTCCTTTCCCTCCTTTGCTCAGTCAGGCTAGTCAGCAATACCATATCTCAGGGAAAAACAAAAGAAGTCCATGACTTAGGTAGCTCCTGGTTCTCCCCAGAAATCTATGCTCACCTAGCAGGCCTCCCATGGTTCTCAGGACCATCAGCTGTGTTGCTGCAACTTCTAGTTCTTAATCCAAATGAAGGTGGCACCTTCTCATGGCCCACCAGCAAGAGTCCTTTCACTCCTTTCCTTCCCGAAATGTCTTTCCCGTGTTCTTCCAAACTGCTAAGAGAGAGCTCTGCACATGTGCTACGCCTTGCTTTCCTCTTTTCTAAGCCACATGTTAAAGGGAGCCCCCAAACCGAATGTTTAGTCCCCAAAACCGTGTGCTTAGAACCCAAAACTGCATGGTTAGCACCCACATGGCTATGGTGCCTGGGTTTAAAGTGCCAATCTCCCTCTGCAGCCCCATTTCTGACTCCTCCCACAATCTCGTACACCTGCCAGCATTGCCATATTTTTCCAGCCTCTCTTGGCTGCCATAATTAGTCCAGGCAGTCATGGCCCCATGGAGTGGAGAGAACCATCTCTAAGCTCTCACTCAAGTGCTGTAGCCAGGGGGAGCTGCCTCCCAGTTACACGGAAGTCACTCCCATCTCCCGGCTCAAAGCAGAGCTGCAGCTACTTAACATATCTATGAAGCAAGCGACCAGTTAGAGATATGTAAAATAACCAGTTTTGCATATAAGGTATGAAGCTGGTCAACTGTTGCTATGTAAAATAACTCTCAACAACCCTGCTCCATCTGTCCCATTCCCCAGCCCAGATTTGTGGGGGTGAAGATATCCTATATTTTTATATTTTCTGGATATCCTAAGTTCTGGACCCCATTACAAACATCTCTTTGTGGGGGGGCCTGGCTGTACCTGATTACACTTAGTGCACTGTTGGTGGGAATGCAGACTGGTGCAGCCAGTTTGGAAAACAGTATGGAAGTTCCTCAAAAAACTAAAGATGGAACTGCATTTTGACCTGGAGATTTCACTGCTGGGAATATATCCTAAGAATACTGAGTCACCAATTTAAAAGACATTATGAACCCCTATGTTCATAGCAGTGCTATTTACACTAGCCTAGTGCTGGAAACAGCCTAAGTGCCTATCAGTAAGAAAGGATATAAAAAAACTGTGGTACATTTACGCAATGGAATACTCGGCAGCAGAAAGAAAGAACTCCTGCCTTTCATGACAGTATGGGTGAACCTGGAGAATATTATGCTAAGTGAAATAAGCCAGGTGGAAAAAGACAAATAGCATATGATCTCATCTATAAGAGGAACCTCATGAACAAAAATAAACTAATGAGCAAAACAAAACCACAGGCATGGAAATATACAACGATTCACAGCAACCACAGGGGAGAGGGAATTGGTAACAGTGGAAAAAGAGTAAGTGACTAGTCAAAGAACATGTATGAATGACCCATAGACATGGACAACAGTGTGAGAATTGAAAGTGGGAGTGGGGGTTGGGCTGGGAGGGTGAACAAATGGGAGAAATTGGAACAACTGTAATAATAATAAACAAAATTTAAAAAAAAAACAAAAAAAATCAGGCTGGTTTAATGGCCAAGTATCAGAAGTTCTCTTTTTCTGATAAGTCTACTTTCTCACCTGAGAAGCTCTCAGTCTCCTAGATGTTTCCTTCTCTGATTTCCCCATAAATATGCAGTTTTATGTAGGTCCCTCTCTTTTGTAACCTCTATTGTGTAACCAATTCAGTGATGTCTGGTTTAAGTATACCTGTCTGTGGGGCAATGGCAGAATAGAGAATGATATGCATTCATCTCTCACACTTTTTAATGTTTTCTTCAATAAACCCTAATTCACCTTAGAAGATGTGCATCTAGTTGCTCCTATTTGGATGGCAAAAAATATTTTTAAAAGATTTTATTTATCCATCTTTAGAGGGAAAGGGAAGGAGAAAGGGAGAGAAATATCAGTGTATTGTTGCCTCCTGTGTGTCCCCCACTGGGAACTGGCCTGCAACCTAGGCACGTGCCCTGACTGGGAATCGAACTGTGATCCCTTAGTTCACAGGCCCATGCTCAATCCACTTAGCCACACCAGCCAGGGCAAATGGCACAAAAATATTGAATATTCACTTAAGATGTAATTCCCCCAAATTATTTCATGTCATGAAATATGAAAGAAATACATTTTTACCAAATTTTATGAATAAGCATTTTTTGCTTAAAATGTTTTATATTTCAGGAACTTAACCTATAGAACTCACTTTATTAAGGACAGATATATTTGTATTGCAGATAACATTTAACTTTATAGACATGTGATACAAAAGAGAGAATTATTATGTGGTAGTAAATAATTTATTCCTCAAAATACTACGTAAAGCCCTGGCTGGTGTAGCTCAGTGGATTGAGTGTGGGCCGGCGGACCAAACAACAGCGGTTCAATTCCCAGTCAGGGCACATGCCTGGGTTGCAGGCCAGTTCCCAGCAGGGGATGCACAGGAAGCAAACATACATTGATGTTTCTCTCCCTCTCTCCTTCCCTTCCCCTCTAAACATGAATAAAATAAAATCTTTAAAAAATACTAGGTAAAAAGCTTTTGCAAATAGGTTTTAGAGAAAGAAAGTAATAATCTATATGTTAATTAAAGATGAGTCACTTGTGCCTGAGAAGCTAGTATTCAGTACAAATTTTAGCTCAATAAAAACACCTATTTAAGTACATGGTTACAAATAAACATTTTACATAAATATGTTAAGAAAAGGCAATTGTTCATACTTTACCAAGTATGATTTGAAATCCATTATACCAAGGACACAGTAGGAATAACTAGTACTTCTTAAGATCTGACACCCAATTACTCCTTCAGAGGATCTCTTCTAATTTTCATATGAAATTTGATACAAGTTACAAGTTGCTTAACATATATACAGACATATGTATGAATATACACACATATATATGTGTATGTGCGTGTATAGTCTGTCCAGAAGGTATCCAACCATGTAATATGAAAAATAGAGATTTATTGAAGATACAATATATAAGAAACATTGTATACAGGACAATGACACCTCAGTCCCCTTCAAAGTAGGAACCTTAGAACCTCACACAGTTCTCCCAATTGCTATCATCTGTCCCATCCTATTTGCTGAAACTCATCTGAAATCTCTTCCTTTTCAAAGGTGATTTTAGTTTTGGCCAGAGAGTGAAAAATCTGGACTGTAGGGGGGTTGAGTCACCTCGGTGATTTGATGTTTCACCAAAAAAACCTCTGCCAAAGAGGTGATGCATGAGTAGTCTCATTGTCGTGACAAAACAGACAATCACTATTCGCCCATAGCTGTAGCCTTCTGAATCATCCAAGTAGTTTCCATGAAGACATGTTCAAGCTTAATGAAAAATTTGATGCAGATTCATTGCTTTACTTGCTCAGTCACTTTGAATGTGATGGCCACACAGTTCACATGCTCACTCAATGGCATGTGGCTAGTCTATCACACCCACAGACTAGTACAGTGAAGTCATCATTGTTCACGCATGGGCATTCCAGTCCACTCTCCTTCCCTGCCAGGTTATACGGATGACCTGCAAACAGTTCTCACTATATTAACAGTGGATGGACGTTTTCTGAACAGGTCTTGTCACATATATAAAATTATTATTTAGGATATTCTAAGTCATATTAAATCTTTGCAATAATTCAGATATCTTTGGAAAGAAATGATTTTCTCTAATTAGTATAGAAAATGTTGAGAAGAAAGAAGAGTATTTTTTAAAGTCAGTAACTGAGTAGAATCTTAAAGGAATAATAAGAATTATATACAAAGTAAGGGATAATGCTTCATGTATAACAAACAGTAAGAACATAAAATTCAGCATTCTTAGAAAACAAAAATATAATTTTTGACTATGATATGTTGAATAATTCACTAGAGAAAAGTAATGTCTTTAATGAAAGAATGATTTCTAGCATTGAATCATAAATTACTAGATATGCTAGAAGATAGTATCATATGGTGAAAACCTAAGAGAAAAGCTGGCAGTAGAAATAATATACATGTAAACCACATGAAGTCATCACACAAGATTTTCAAGAAAATAGAAAAAATATGAGGGAATATGAAAAAATATTAATTTTATTTGAAAATTGTTTCTAAACAAAAGAAACAATTTATAGTACAAAACAATGTTTTATACAAAACTCTATAATTATATTTAATATCAAATTAGACATAGTACAAGACAAAATTAATGACTAAAAATAGATTACATTAAACTGACACACAGAGAAGACAAAAATGAAAAACATAAAATGTGTATATAAACACAGGTGTGATACAGTTTAAAAAGTCTACATGTATGTATAGAAGAAGTGCTGAAAGAGGAAAGAGAGAAAGGAATAAGATAGAAGCACTGAAGAAACAATGAACAAGGATTTCTCCACAATGGAAAAAGGACACTAACTATAGATTTAAATATCTCCATATACACTCAATAAAAAAAAGGTGGTTCAGATAGAAACAAATAGTTTAAGATAGACTAAATACTCTAAATGAAAGGTTAAGAGAATGGGAAATGATTAAAATAAATTAATTAAAAATGCCAAATCCAATAGAGTTAACTAATACTTGACAAGAGAGCCAAAAATACTGAATGGGCAAAGGATAGTTTCTCTCTCTTTTTTTAATTATTGCTCAAAGCAACAAACAAGAAGTGTTGGAGTGGTTGTGGAGAAAAGGGGACCCTAGTGCACTGTTGGTGAGATTGCAGACTGGTAACCACTATGGAAAACAGTATGGAATTTTCTCAGAGAACTAAAAATGGATCTGCCTTTTGATCTAGCAATTCCACTGCTAGGATTATACCCTAAGAACCTTGAAACACCAACCCAAAAGAACCTATGCACCCCAATGTTTATAGCAGCACAACTTACAATAGCCAAGATTTGGAAGCAACCAAGGTGCCCATTGGTAAATGAATGGATCCAAACAGTATGGTACATTTACACAGTGGAATTCTATGCAGCAGAAAGAAAGAAGGAGCTACTACCCTTTGCAACAGTATGGATGGAACTGGAAAGCATCATGCTTAGTGAATAAGCCAGGCAGTAAAAGACACCATATGATCTCACCTTTAACAGGAACCTAAACAACAAAACAAACAAGGAAGCAAAATATAACCAAAGACACTGAAATAGAGAACAGGCTGACAGGGACCAGAGGAGAGAGGGGAGAGAGTTTCAGGAGAAAGGGGGAAGAAGGGTTTACAGGAACAAGTATAAAGAACACATGGACAAAAACTAAGGCGGGTGGAAATGGGGGGGAAGTAGGGAGTACTGGTGGGGGATGAGCTGGATGAGAGTAAATGACAGAAAACTGTACTTGAACAACAATTAAAATAAATAAATTTAAATACGTAAATAGTTATTCCATTACAATTGTCCCCACTTTTTCCCCCATTACTCTCCTCTCCCCTACCTATCCCCACCTCCCTCATTCAGTCCTCTCCCCCATTGTCTTGTCTATGGGTCCTTTATACATGTTTCTTGACTTGACTTTTTTCCATCTTTTCCCCACTATCCCCCTCTACCCTCCCCTCTGGTCACTGTCAGTTTGTTCTTTATTTGCATGTCTCTAGTTCTATTTTGCTTGCTTGTTTGTTTTGTTGATTATGTTCCACTTATGGGTGAGATCATATGGTACTTGTCTTTCACCACCTGGCTTATTTCACTTAACATAATACTCTCCAGTTCCATGATAGTCTCTTTAATAAATGATGTTGTAAAAACTGGATATTCAGATTCAGAACAATGATATTAGACCCCTACCTTACACCACTCACTAAATTTAGCTTGAAATTGATTAAATTCTAATGTAAGACCAGAAACTAACAAACTCCTAGAAGAAAACATAAGAAAAATATTCTTGAAATTGTTCTTGATAATAATTTTTTAGATTGATCACCAAATGGACAAACTACAAAAACTAAAATAAATAAGTGAGACTACATAAAATAAAAAGTTTTGCACAGCATAAGAAACAGTTAACAAGATGAAAAGGTGACCCAAGAATTGAAAGAAAATACTTGCAAACTAGGTATCTGATAAAGGGTAATATTAAACAAATATAAGGAACTTATAACACTCAATAGCAAAAAATCAATCCATCCAATTTAAAAATAGCCAGAAGGCTTGAAATAGACATTTGTTCAAAGAATACTAACAGGTAATGGCAACAGATGCATAAAAAATCTCAACGTCAATATGCAATAGGGAAGTACAAATCTAAATCACAATAAGCTATCACTTCACACCTATCAGAATGGCTATCTTTAAAAAGACAAGAAATAACTAGTGCTGGTGGCGATGTGGAGAAAGAGAACCCTTTTGCACCATTGGAGGGGATGTAAATTGTTCAGCCACAATGGAAAAGCATGGAGATTCTTCAAATTAAAACTATCAAATAACCCAGCAATCCTACTTCTGGGCATACACCATGGGAAATGAATCAGGATTTCAAAAAGATATCTGCACTCCTATGTTTAACTCCTATGCACTACAGCATAATTCACAATGGCCAAGGTTTGGAAACATACTTAGTGTCCATTTATGGATGAAAGGACATAGAATATGAGGAATACCTACACAATGAAATATCATCTAGACATTTAAAAAAAAATTCTGCCATTCTCAACAGCGTGAATGGATCTTGAGGGCTTCGTGTTAGTTAAACCAGTCAGGTGTAGAAAGACAAATACTATATAAACTCTCTGATATGTGGAATTTTTTAAATGCTATTATTTAATTTTTTAAAAGATTTTATTTATTTATCTTTTTTTAGAGGGGAAGGGAAAAAGAGAGAGGGAGAGAATATCAATGTGTGGTTGCCTCTTGTGGGTCCCCTGCTGGGAACTGGCCTGCAACCCAAGCATGTGTCCTGACTGGGAATCAAACCACAATCCTCTGGTTCACAGGCCCATGCTCAATCCACTGAGCTACACCAGCCAGGGCTATATGTGGAATTTTTTTTAAAAAGAGCCAAAATCTTAGAAACAGAGAGTAGAATTGTGATTACCAGGGACTGAGGGCTGGGGGAAATGGGAAGTTGTTGGTCAATGGGTACAATCTTCCAGTTATAAATGAATAAATTCTGGAAATCAAAGGCACAGCACGTTGACTATAGTTAACAATAGCATATTATATACTTGAATGTTTCTAATTCAGTAGATGTTAAATTTCTCAACACACACACACAATTGTAATTATATGGTGTTGGAGGCATTAACTAACCTTACTATGTTAATTGTTTCACAATATATATGTGTGTCCAACAATTACATTGCACACTGTAAATTTACAAAGTATTATTTATCATTTATATCTCAATTAAACTGGAAAAATCTAACTAACTGCACTTTGTTTACATTCAAAAAGGTAAAAAAAGAATAAAAGTAAAAAAATGAAAAAATTGAACCATGCCAACAATGAACTATAAGAATGTTTTGGTAGTTATGTATAAAGGTGAGCAGAAGTAGGTTTACAGTTGTAATACAAATAAATAATATAATAATTAATAAATAATAATATAATAATAAACTCTGTGCTTTGCATACAACAGCAAACCTACTTTTGTCCATCCTTGTATATTTCACAGATGATTTTTAATGTATTTTGTTGATTATGCTATTACAGTTGTCCCATTTCCCCCCTTTATTCTCCTCTGTCCCCCACTTTAGTTCATGTCCATGAGTCATACACATAAGTTCTTTGGCCTCTAAGTTTCCTATACTATTTTTAACCTCCCCCTGTCTACTTTCTACCTATCATTTATGCTACTTATTCCCTGTACCTTTATTCTTATTCCCCACCTTCCCTTATGTGCTGATAACCTTCCATGTGATATCTACTTCTGTAATTTTGTTCCTGTTCTAGTTGTTTGCTTAGTTCATTTTTGTTTTGTTTTGTTTTTTTAGGTTTGGTTGTTAATAGTTGTAAGTTTGTTGTTATTTTATTGTTCATAATTTTGATCATCTTCTTTTTCCTAGGTAAAGAAACATTTCATGTAATAAGGGCTTGGTGATGATGAAGTCCTTTAACTTGACCTTATCTGGGAAGCACTTCATCTGTCCTTCCATTCTAAATAATAGATTTGCTGGGTAGGGTAATCTTGGGTGCAGGTCCATGCCTTCCATGACTTTGAATACTTCTTTCCAGCCCCTTCTTGTCTGCAAGGTTTATTCTGAGAAATCAGATGATAGCTTTATGGGAACTCCTTTGTAGGTAACTCTCTCCTTTTCTCTTGCTGATTTTAAGATTATATTCTTATCCTTAATCTTAGGTAGTGTAATTATGATATGCCTTGTTGTGTGCTTCCTTGGGTCCAACTTCTTTGGGACTCTCTGATCTTCCTGGACTTCCTGGAAGTCTATTTCCTTTGCCAGATTGGGAAAGTTCTCCTTCATTATTTTTTCAAATAAGTTTTCAATTTTTTGCTCTTCCACTTCTCCTTCTGGTACCCATATGATTTCGATGTTGGAACATCTAAAATTGTTCCAGAAGTTTCTAAGCTTCTCCTCATTTTTTCTGAATTCTTGTTTCTTCATTCTATCCTGGTTGAATGTTTATTTCTTACTTCTTTCTGTTCCAAACCATTGATTTGAGTCCAGGATTCCTTCACATTACTGTTGACTACCTGGGCATTTTCCTTTGTTTCACTTTTCATAGCCTTCACTTTTTCTCTATTTTGTAACCATACTTAACCAATTTTGTGAGCATCCTGATTACTAGTGTTTTGAACTATGCATGTGATAGGTTGGCTATCTTTTCATTGCTTAGTTGTATTTTTTCTGGGGCTTTGATCTATTCTTTCATTTGGGCCATTTTTTTTTCCCTGGCACTCAAAGATGATTTTTTAAAAATTATTATTTAAAATAACAGCCACTTTATAAAGATGAAGGGTGGTACAACAGGAATATATAATAGTTGAAAAACTGTGTACAAAATAAAATGGCTTAAATAGTAAAATAAAAATTATCAGTTTTAAAAACTTCTCCTGAGATATAACACACTTCTCTCAATAAATAATAAAATAAGTGAACAAAGCTTCTATAAAGACTAAGAAAATCTGAACAGTATAATTAACAATTTGATCTAATTTCACTGTAACCCACAGGTAGACTATAAAATACGCCTTCTTATCAAATGCACCAAGTGAACTCAAACTCACTTTAAAATTAAAAATCAACAAAAATTGATCTGGTGATTGTCATTTTCCATTAACTTTAATCACAGAGCATGGTAATAGTAAGAGATGCCCTAAGATCTCTCGTGCTCAAGATACACCTTCCTTAGCACCACTGTGGAGGAGCAGTCCAATTTTTCTTGGTGATCAGGATCTATCAGCCCAGGCACAGTAGAGTAAGAATCATGTGAAGACACAGTAAGAAGGCAGTCATATGCAAATGAAGGGGAGGAGTCTCCGAAGAAATTTAATCTGCTGACATCTTGATTATAGACTTCTAGCCTCTAGAATTAAATAAAAATAAATTTCTGTCATTTAAGCCTCTGGTATTTTGTTATAGCAGTCTAAAAAACAAATACAAGTTTGGGTACAGGTTTTAATGTTAAAAGTAGACCACATGCAAGAATTGCGGAGTAATGTAAGCAGAGGGATATGACCTCTAAGAAAGAATCATGAAGAAATGCTTGAAATCCAAGAAAAGTAACAAAAATGTAGAATGCTTTTAATTGGCTCACCAGTAGTCTAGTTTGTGTGCTTGAATATATGTCAATAGAAACTTCCAAAACAAAAATGAAAAGAGAAAATGAATGAAAAAATGCAATGGACTATCCAAGAACTATGGCCAACTACTCAGGATATAATACAGATAATAAGAATCTCATAAGAGAAAAATAGAGTGAATGAAGTAGAAGAATGGTTGTAATAATGGTTGAGGAAATTGCAAAACCCGATGATAGACACTAAACCCAGACACTTAGGTCAGAGAACACAAAAGGATAAATACAAAAATAAACAAACAAAAACAAAAACTATACTTAGGAATATCATAATAAAAATGCAGAAAAACAAAGGACAAAATTGTTTTTGAAAGAAGCCAGTTGGTTCAGGGAGAACAAAAACCTTATCTATAAAGAACTAATATAAGTGGACACAGTATGTCAAGGGAATATAGGAGCCAATTGACAGTATTCTCAATGGCCCAAACGGTAACAATTTGAACAACAAAATATATTAAGTAGCATTGGATTATAAACTATAGTATAAATTAAATATCCTTAAGTCCATATCCATATAAATAAGTTGTTGAATAAGTAATAAGGATAGAATAGACTAGTTGTTTGTGCAGAAAAACCCTAAGTAATTTATATGAACCCTCTTTTGTCAAGGGGCTAGCTTTCCACTTCTCATGTGTGGACTTCCTTCAAAAGAATATTGTATGAAAATGAGAAAAAAAGGAGTAATTTTATACAGAGATAAACTAATAAACATTATGCCAGCCAGGATTCAAGATTAACATCAACAATGATGCAATATGAAAGGCACTTTATGCTTCTAAAACTATATCCCTAAAGGAAAGAAAAAACCACCAGACAAATCCCAACTGAGGGATATCCTGTAAAATACTTGACCAGTACTTCTCAGAAACAGTGAAGGTCATCAAAGTCAAGAAAAGTTTGAGAAACTGTCACAGACAATAAGAAAATAATAAAACATAACAATGAGATATAATGTATTATCCTGGATGAGATCTTAGAAGAAAAAGTTGACATTAGGTAAAAGCTAATGATATCTGAATAAACTATGAACCTACTTAATAATAAATTTTTAACATAATAATTTTGAAAAATGTTGCCAGACATTTTTAGAAATAAAAATACAAGTTACCAGAAGAAAAATAAAATATCATATATCATAAAAGTAATGTTTCAAACATTAAATAATAAGAAGATATTATTTACATTTAAAGTCAATAAGTTTGTCAATGTGCATGAAATCATCAAATTCTTGAAATAATAAAACTGACTAAAACCTGACAAAAGTAAGCATAGCCCTGGCTGGCATAGCTCGGTGGATTGAGTGCGGGCCTGCAAACCAAAGGATCACGGTTTGATTCCCAGTCAGGGCACATGCCTGGATTGCAGGCCAGTTCCCAGCAGGGATGCACAAGAGGCAACCATACATTGATAGTTCTCTCCCTCTCTCCTTCTCTTCTCCTCTAAACATAAATAAATAAAACCTCTTTAAAACCTTTTTAAAAATTCTTTTTAAAAGAATAGAAATTCTGATTCTATTGAGGAGATAGATTCAGTTATTAAAATGTAACATTTGAAGAAGATTCCAGGCTCTTCCAATCCCCACATGGAAAGATAGTTACAGGTCAGTCATGGGACATAGTTGTGTCAGGCAGATGTTAAAATATTTCCCATTGAACAAAATTTCCCAACGGCTTCCTTTGTGGCCAGAATAAAATTAATAAAAATAAAACATGCTATGCTTATAATTTTTTAAGTTAATGTTTGCTTACCTCTATGGATTTAGTGATACAACTTTGGCACACAAGTCCCTACCTGGTAACACCCCACCAATGCCATTCTTTGAACTTGACTTTGTACTATCTTGCCTCAGTGGCTCAAACTTACTAATTCCACTGATTAGAATGTTTTCCTTTCTTCCCTATTTGTCCTTCAGAGCTGAAGTTCAGATAGTCTTACATAAAGTTGTAAATCAACTAAATCACAAAGTTTAAATTTACCAAAGCTTGTTGGAAATGTTTGATTTGTTATTGTAGAATGCGCCTCAAAACTTCTATTTGAAAATATAACTCACATGGTACAAGATAGGTGTAACTTTATTCTAAAATGTCAAAAATCACTTCCTTGTTCACCTATGAATAAACAGAAATGCTTTATATAAACTATTTGTGGCACTGATGTTCAGTCATCTTTAAAACTTGAAAGGCTCCAGAAAGTTTGAGGAAATCCAAAGAAAGAAGGAAAATCAAATGAGTCCTAAACAATGAAAATCTGAAAAGGTCACTGAAAAGCCCCAGTATTTAGAGAAACCAGGCATTAATGCCAGTAAATCCATTTAATTACATCAGAGCTTATGTACACTCTCTTTTCAATTTGTGAAATTGAGTAGATATGCCTAATCTTTAAAAACCATCAAACAAAACATTTTTTCTTGACTTTGTTGTCTCATCATAGTTCTATTATTTTTTTAATTAAAAATCATATAACCTGTCTCCAGCTCTTCAAGCCCTACCCTGTCCTGAGAAGTCCCTACGTCCTGTGTGCATCCATCGAATGAAGTACCCTCCCCCAACCAGCCACTCAGGATTCACCTGGATTCTATTTACTAACTCTAACATGCTTTGTTCACTTTTTATCCTCCTTGATTTTTCTTCATCTTTTGACCTTATTCTATCTTCTTTTTTGAAATCCTCTTCTTCCTAATCTTCTAAGAGATTGGGTTGTTGTGATTCCCATTCTTTCTAACCTTTCTTCCATAACAAATATTAGGTTACGTGACGCTTCTCACTCCCTGTCTTCTTCCGAGATCCTACACTGAATTCTGTTCTTTGCTCTTTTTTCTCACACACGTGCTCTCTTTGAACAATTTTACCCACTTCCATGATTTTAGTTGTATTCTCGAAACATAGGCTTGGAAGGCTCTGTTTACAGTGTATTGTCCCTATTAAAAAAACAAACAAACAAAAGCCCTGCAGTTACTTTTTCTAACTAATTACTGAAGGGTCAATCTCCTTATATCTTCCTTTTTTATTTTTTATTTTTATTTATTTTGTATTGCTCACAAGTTTATTGCTTAAGTTATTTACATACACCTGGTAAATCATGACCAAATTTTTGTTAGGTTGCACACAGTAAATTGAGACACACTTGGTACATTACAGGATTGTTGTGTTTTTGTTTGGTTTCAGTTGGCAGCAGAGTTTGATGTGAATGGCTTGTTACTATTAATTTACAATATTTTGTAATTGTCCATTACCTTTAATGTTGTGTTGTGACATATTTGGATGTATTTTTAGTCAACTGAAATATGATACTTTACCATTTTGTTTTTAGAAAGGAAATTCAAAGGACAAATGTTTATACTCTTGAATATATTAGCCTCAGCCTATATAAAATGTTCTTCTTTAAAGTATACATTTTACCAGAAACAGAATTGACAGATTTTTGTACTTGCTGACTGCCTAACTTATTTCTTTCCATGATCTTGAGGAATTGCCTTTACCCTTCTAGATCTCTTTTTTAAAAAGTAGTTTTAGTACTAAGGTATACTATTGAGCATTTCTGTTTTTTAAAGTATATTCTTTTCTGATTTACAGTACAATTTCAGAAAGTTGGTAGATACTAAGAACTTATGATTGGTTCCTCATATCATTGCATACAACAACATGTTAACTTCCCCTTAAGCTCTAACACAAATTTAAACTCCTTCATGAAACCATTCTAAATGAATTCTTTGTAAATAAAAAGAATCTCTCAAACTTGAGTTACTGCTAGAAATTTTATTTCCAATTTTATCCTTGCAATTGGAGATGGACATCGTGCACCATGCTAGAAGCTTTATAATTTCACAATCAATAATCATTTAACTACTCATGCAACCTTAAGAACGAAGGGGGGAATAGAACAACTGTAATGGCATAATCAATAAAATATATTAAAAAATAAATAATGAAATATTTTCAGTCATTTCAGATTTCTGAAGTAATTTCCTTTGAAAACAATCTATTAATGTTCAAGTTAAAGTTTACTTTAGGGACTTAAAAAATTCAAAAAGTATAAACTGAGAGGTGGATTAAAATGGATAACAAGTTAGCTGATGAAATAATGAAGAAAAACAAAAACTTTTAATAAGAGGATTAATCCAATATACAAGCATGAAATCCACATTCACAATGTAATCAAAGATGGTGAATGTGAATAGCACAAAGAGTGAACATGAACAGGGATTTGATCAAAAAGAACATTTTACAATATGACACAAATATCGTTTTGTAAAAAGGGTGTTTTATTGAAGGATATACAATTTAGAATTACAGGACTGGATTTCATTTAAGCACACACTGACATGTTAATAGATGATACATTTACATGTTACAAATAACTTAGATCGATTTGGTTGTTGACTGCTATTCAGATCATCCAAATCCTTACTAGCTTTCTTTCTGTTTTATTCTTCATTGGGAATGAAGTTTTGAAATCTCCAAATACAAATTTGTCTATTTCTTTGTTTAGTTCTATCAGCTTTTGTTTCATGTATTATGAAACTCTGTTGTTAGAAACATACACATTTGAGATTGCTGTATTTTCTCAGAGAATTGAGCCCTCATCTCTGGATGGTGTCCTAAATTCCTGATGGCACTCCTTGTTCTGAGGTCTACTTCATCTTATTTAATATAGCCACTCCACTTGCTTTTGGTAGAGTATGCCTTGAATTTCATATTTCGAGTTTGTTTCTTATAAAACTGACAGTTGAGTCTAGTTCATTTACTTAGAAACTCATTTAAACAATTGATTTTAATGTGAGCATTGGCATGGTTAGATTTAAATGTACTACCTTGCTAATAGTCTATTTGGTTCATTTTCTCATTTTCCAACTTCCCTTTTCTTCCCTTGATGTTTTAATTAACTGTGTATATTTTATTTTATATTTTCTTAACTATTGGTTTATTATTTAAACATTTTCTTAATATTAGAAGGTTTTCCCAGGGTTTACAATATATCTTTACTCAAAGTGTTCCTTTAGGCAATATCATATTGCTTCAAATGTGATGTAAAAAAACTTACTATCCACCTAATTCTTCCCCTCTATCTATTGCACAATTGTGCCATATACTTTATCTTCACAAAAATGATCTAAACACATAGTACATTGTTACCATTAAACTTTAAACAGTCAACCATCTGTTAAACTGATTATGTTTGGGAAGAAGGAAGTCTTTTCAATTTACATTCATTCTGATTTATTTTAAATGACTTTTTATATACACAAGTTTCTATCTGGCATTTTTTCTACCTGAAGAACATTCTTAAACATTTCACATACTATATGCCTGTTGGTGGTTTCATTTTTGAAAGATGTTTTCACTGGATGTAGATCTCGGTTGACAATTTTACTATTGCAATACTTTAACATCATCCCATTTATATCTATCTATTTTGTTTACTTTCTGGTGAGAATTTTCCATAATTCTTTCCTTTGCTCCTATGTAGGTCACATACTTTTTTCTCTGGCTACCTTCAAGATTTTCCTGTTTTCCCCTCACAGGGGTTTTGAAATGGGTGCTATGTGGCTTCATTTTATCTGTTTGGTACCTTTCATGCTTTGTGTTCTCTGGCTTTCTAAATTTGTGTTTTAAATGTATTTTGTTATATTTTGGAACTTCTATATCTCTTCAGATATTTTTTCTTTCCCTGATTTCTGTTTTCTGAGATTCCAATTATACGTACGCTGGACACTTTGATGGTTTCTCATAGGCTTGGAATGTTATCTTGCTTTTTCCAAATTTTTTTGCTTTTTGTTTTCTTTAGGTGTTTCAGTTTGGGTAATTTCTATTAACCTATCATCAAATTCACTGATATTTTTTCACATCAAGTTCTCTAATGAACAGATCGAAGCTGATATTTGTCTCTGTTACCATGTTCATTGACCTATATTGTGTAGAAGTTGCTGTAGAAATTTGTCATTTGCTTATTCACATTTTTCTTTTTTGTCTACCAAAATCTACATTTTAAGCATAGCTATTTTAATTTTTCTATATTATAGACCTAACATCTGGGTTGTTATTTTCATCTGGTTCTTTTTTATTATGTATTATATACAAAATAATATAATTTTGGTTGAATGTCAGACATCATTTATTAGAATAGGAGAATTTGAGATTAATGATATTTATTGTTATAAATGGGCATAACTTTTTTTTTGCTGGTATGGCAAAAAACCAGCTAATGCCTGTTTTTATAGAGTCAATAATAATGTTTTATATTGTTAAATATTTAATTAATTTTTTAAAGGGAGAGGAGGGGAAGAGAGAGGGAGACAAATATTGATGTGAGAGAGAAACGTCAATCAGCTGCCTTTCACACCTGCCCCAGTTGGGGTTCTAAACCTTCAACCCAGGCATGTGCCCTGGCTGAGAATCTAACTAAGGACCTTACACTTTGCAGAATGATGCCCAACCAACTGAGCCATGCTGACCAAGACTGCTTTACACTTTTAAAAAAATTAAAAATACATGTAACAGAAATAATATGTGGCCTCAAATAAATACATATACACATATACACACATATATACAGTGTATACACCCACACACATACGGTGAAGTCTGTTGATACCTTGATATCTTTAGGCCACTGGTCTAGTGAGGGAGAGGAAGGGTTAATCAGTCTAGTCAGGAATTGAGTTGTTCAGATTTTGTTGTTGATAGTTACATTAGTATACAGCTAGCTACACATTTCTCTAATACAACTAAGTTATGCTTGGGTGAGGCTAAGCTGCCGGAGAGGTTGCTCTTTGGAATGTAAACATTCCCTGGGCCTTAATAGGTTTTGCCCTCCCCTATGAGCCTGCACCCCAGAGTGAGGGTGGAGGATGGGGTCCTGGTATCTCTACACTCTTGTTACTCCCAGAACAATTGGCTGCTGCTGCTTGTTATTCAGTATTTGCTAGCCTGGTGAAAGGGGCAGATTATTCTCTGTTGTTTTGAGACAGTCTCACTTTTAGACATTTTCTATATTTCTGGTCTCTGGGGGAGTGTTTGCAGTGGATGGGAGCAGTTTCCCCTTTGTGAATCCACTTCACTCATCTGAAGACTTGCGGTAGTTTTGTCCCAGGACAAGTCCCTGTCCCTGACCCAGAGACAGAGATGTTGTTTTGCTTTTTTCATTTTCCCTCTCCCAGCTTCAGCTGGCCTTCATCTCTGACTAGTGGTTAATTGGATTTGCTAACCTTTCCCAAGCCATTTAGAACCCCATTTCCACAGGAGTGTGCGACCTCCATGGGAAATGATGCACCAAGCCCTGCAGGCTCTCACCACTCCGAATTTTCTCATTTCTAGGCTGCCCTGCAATCTTTTTTCCTTTCTTTCTTTAACTGCCCAATAGTATTCTACATGCAAATAAATGCCTTTTCCCCTTTTGTCCAGCACTTAGGGGATCCCTGTACCTCTGCTAGGCCACACCCAAACTTTAGCAATTCGTTAAAGCTTCAGGTGAATAAAGTTTTGTTCACCTAAATTTTTGTTCTTTTTTTGTTATTGTTGGTATGACACTCGACCTCTCCCCTCTTTTTTCTGTCATGTGTCAGCCATTGTTTTCTTCATCCTGTTTCTCATTAGACATACTTCTCTGTGCTGGGTTTTGGACGGCTTACCCCATGTTACTTCTCCTTTGATGGTGTCAAAAACAGTAAAGATTTTGCAGATTATCCAGAGTTTGGAGTGTGGTAGAAGTGGACTGAATGAAACTCTTTCAGGCACTGTACATGCTAAGCAGAGCGACATTTAAAAAAATTATTTGTTACTGAAATAAATACATGTAACATAAAATTTTCTATCGTAATCATTTTTACCCTTTTAATTATTTTTAACTTGACCCTAATTATAATGTGGATCTTACAGTTTCCAACTTTTTCTTTTTAATTTTTAAGTAGTTATGTTATTATTGAAATTGTAACACATATTTCAAAATTATCACTGTTGTTTCCTATAAAATATTATAAATGGCTGTACTAGTATCTGTAATGATTTTATTTTTAAACTTAAAATGTATTCATAGTGTATTTTATATATTTTTATATTCCAATCAGCATCATAATAAACATCATTCTCATATGATGTTTTGAGTTACTGCCAGAAGGACATGATAAAATTAAGAGTGGTAATGCAATTTCAAGATGGAATGTGCCAATAGATAATTAAAAACATACAAATTATATACACTACATAATGAAAAGTTTTGGGTTTCTTAATAAATATGAGGTCTGTCTGGAAAAGGCGCAGTCATTGTTAATATAAGAACAGTTTGCATGACATCAATGTAACCTGGTAGCCAAGGACAGTGAACTGGAATGTACATGGATGAATATTGACGACTTCACTATACTAGTCAGTGGGGGTGCTAGACACCATTGAATGAGCATGTGCACTGTGCGGCTTTCTCATTCAAATTGACTGAGTGAGTAGAGCAAAAAATTTACATCAAATTTTGCTTTAAGCTGGAACATTCCTCTGTGGAAACTATCCAGATGATTCAGAAGGCTGCAGCTATGGGCAACTGGTGCAGTTGCCACAGCACCAGCAGATTGACACCTTCATCACAACAATGCACCCACTCATGCATCACCTCTCGTTCAGAGTTTTTTGGCAAAACCTCGCATCGCCCAGGTGAATCAGCCCCACTACAGCCCAGGTTTGGCACCCTGCAACTTCTGGCCTTTCCCCAAACTAAAATAACCCTTGAAAGGGAAAAGAATTCAGATCCGCTGTGAGATTCAGGAAAATAGGGCAGGGCAATTGGTGGCAATTCAGAGAACTGAGTGAGGTCCCAAAGTGACTACTTTGATCGGGACTGAGGCATCATTGTCCTGTGTGCAGTCTTTCTTATGCCTTGTATCTTCCTCAATAAATGTCCCTGCTTTTCATTCTACACGGCTGGGCATCTTCTCCACAAACCTCATATGGTGCATTGGTGTATGTTTGATTTAGTGTAGTTGTTATCTGAATGATCAAATTCAGTATTAAAATTTGATTATTTGGATAATACAATCTGTCTAAAAGTCAAAATTTATGCTTAAATGATACAATATATACATTTATTGTGTAACAATTTTTATATTCCTCTTAGTAGCTTTTAAGCAGAGGTGTGAAAAACACAGTACATTAAGATTTTAATCATGTTAGGTATTCCCAGTGAACAATTGAGTGTGGATGAAATGAAATTGAATTACTATTCAGATGACCCAGAATCACTTAATCCAGAAAGAATTTGTCTCAGCATTTTTGGTTCATGGTAAGATTGTAGCCTTGAATGTTTAAATACCTGATCTGGGAAATTTTTTTTTCCTGCCCAGAGGAGAAGATAAAATAATTTGAAAATAATAAAGAGAACTTATAATAAATTGCTGATACATACTGTTTTGTCTACATATAGCATTCTGACAAAGGGTGGAGTATATATATTTTTATAACAAATGAATATTGTGCTGCATGTATCCGAATACTATGATGTATTTATTTATGGGCTTCAGATTTATCATTTAATTTAGTCCTTAAAAACATGTTAGCAGTTAGATACTATCGTTACCATGTCTTACATAAAAGAAAACTGAAGCAAAGAGGTGTATCTTTTACTGAAAGTCACAGAGTTAATAAGAGTTATAGTTAAAATATGGATTGAATCTAAAACTTAGTCTCTTAACCATGTGATTAATGCAGAAAATGGAGCTTTAATTCTTACTTCCAGTATATTTGAAACAAAAACTAGATTTCTTAAGGCAATTTAACAATAGTAGAGAATTACTTGGAACTCAATAGTAAAGAAATCATTAGCTCTACTTCCTAAAGCCATCTGTGATAATTTCACAGATAACAGAAAGGACTCACAAGTTTTCTCAGGTTGTGTTAATAATAGGCTTTAATCAAGGTAATACATATATCGTAGCAAGAGGAAAAGTACGGAGGAGCATCTGTGGTCCTTGAAACTTCCAGGCACATCCCCACAGGCTACTTTCTTTGTTTTATTGCAAACACGTCATCTCTGGAGTATGAGCCATCAAGACATGCGTGAGAAATCTTGATTTCAGAAGAGTGTGAGCAAGGTTTTCCCTTGGGATCTTTTCTGTCTAGCCAAGCTGGGCCTTGTAACTGGTTAAACATTGCCTGCATCTGCAAGCTCCATATCTCTAGCTCAAAAGAGCTGTCCCTAGGGACTGCCTTAGAGTCTCAAATTTTAAACAGCACTTTATAAATGGTTATATATTTTCATGACAGATTTCTCATAAACACCTACTGAAGATCATTTACCAAATTACCAAATTTAGTTAAGGTTGAGGATAAAACAAAACATTTCACTACTTTACTACTTTTTAAAAGGTATATGGTAGTGTAAAAGACAACAGTGTCTCTCTTAATGACAATATCAGGGATGAAATATGATCAACACGTAAGCCTAATATGCCAGGCAAAGTATAACCAGTGACACCATGCGCTCCTGGATTTTTTTCTACTCAACTTTGTTGCAGTACTTTTGTGAATTCTCCTGTTGTCCTCAGCCTCTTAAAATTGAAGTGCTCTGGGGGGTGAGACCTTGGTGATAACCTATTGCCAAGCTCCACTCACTTTCTTGGTGAATCAATTCATGATGATACTGTGAAATGCTGCCCATGGTCCAGCAACTACACCGTATTTCCCAGCACATACTTCATTCCCACAATCTGATCTCACAAACCATCTGCTTTTAAGACATCTCCAACAGGATATTTGGTAGACAATAAAAAACGTTGGATACTGAGTTGAACTCCTGATCTTCCTGGCCAAAACTGCCTCCTCGCAACACTCATCTCCTCATTTGACATTATCTTTATTCTTCTAGTTTAGTTCAAAAATTTTTTTTGTTTGTTTTTTGTTTTTAAATTTTATTTAGTTATTTTTCAAGTACAGATTTTTGTCTATTTCTCCCATCCCAGCCCCCCCCCCGTGCTCCCCACCTCCCTCCCATTTCCACCCCCTTAGATCTTGTCCCTGTGTCCTTCATACTTGTTCCTCCAAATCCCTCCCCTTTTTCCCCCTTAAATTCCCTTCCCTCTCCCCTCTGGTCACTGTCCCCTTGTTCTCTATTTCAGTGTCTTTGTTTTTATTCTGCTTGCTTGTTTGTTTTGTTGTTTAGGTTCCTGTTAAAGGTGAGATCATATGGTATTTGTCTTTCAACACCTGGCCTATTTCACTCAGCATAATGCTTTCCAGTTCCATCCATGTTGTTGCAAAGGGTAGTATCTCCTTCTCTCTCTCTGCTGCATAGAATTCCATTGTGTACATGTACCACAATTTTTTGATCCATTCATTTACTCACGGGCACCTAGGTTGCTTCCAACTCTTGGCTATTGTAAATTGTGCTGCTATGAACATTGTTGTGCACAGGTTCTTTGAAATTGATGTTTTAGGATTCTTGGGATATAATCATGGCAGTGGAATGGCTGGGTCAAAAGACAGGTCAATTTTTATTTTTCTGAGAAAATTCCATACTGTTTTCCATAATGGTTGTACCAGTCTGCAATCCCACCAACAGTGAACTAAGGACCCCTTTTCCCCACACCCTCTCCAACATTTGTTGTTTGTTGCTTTGTTTATGATAGCCATCCTGACCAGTGTAAAGTGGTATCTCATTGTGGTTTTAATTTGCATCTGTCTAATAGCTAACGATATTGAGCATCTCTTCATGTGTCTCTGGATGTTCTGTATGTCCTCCTTGGAGAAGTGTCTGTTCAAGTCCTTTTCCCATTTTTTCATTGGGTTGGTTGTCTTCTTAGAGTGGAGTCGTGTAAGTTCTTTGTATATTTTGGAGATTAAACCTTTGTCTGAGGTATCATTTGCAAATATGTTTTCTCATACATTTGGTTGTCTTGCTAATTTAATACTGTTTTTCTTAGCCACGCAGAAGTTTTTTTTATTTTGATGAGATCCCATTTGTTTATTCTCTCCTTTGTATTCCTTGCTCTAGGGGACATATCAGTAAAAATGTTGCTGCATGAAATATCTGAGATTTTCTTGCCAATGTTCTACTCTAGGACTTTAATGGTGTCACGGCTTATATTTAAGTCTTTTATCCACCTTGAATTAATTTTGGTGTATGGTGTAAGTTGGTGCTCAAGTTTCATTTTTTTTCACATAGCTGTCCAGTTCTCCCAACACCATTTGTTGAAGAGGCTATCTTTACTCCATTTTATGTTACTCCCCCTTTGTCGAATATTAATTGACTGTAGAGAGTTGGGTTGATTTCTGGGCTCTCTGTTCTGTTCCATTGGTCTATGTGCCTGTTTTTATGCCAGTACCAGGCTGTTTTGATTACAGTGGCCTTGTAATACAGTTTGATATCAGGTATTGTGATCCCTCCTACTTTGTTCCTCTTTCTCAAAAGTGCAGCTGCTATTCGGGGTCGTTTATGGTTCCATATAAATTTTTGAAGTGTTTGTTCTATGTCTGTGAAATATGTCATTGGTACTTTAATAGGTATTTCATTGAATCTGTATATTGCTTTGGGTAGTATGGACATTTTGATGATGTTAATTCTTCCAATCCATAAACAAGATATATATTTCTATAGGTCAAAAATTTGATATCCTCTTTCTTTCCTCTTTTCTTTTCACACATCATATCTAGTTTATTAGGAAATTCAGCCAGCTCTATCTTTAAAAAGTACTGTATTTAGAATGCACCATTTCCTCACCACCTTCATTGCTAACTATCCTTAGAGCCATTATCCTTATTTGCATGGAATACTGAGAGAGCTTTCTAACAGTGCTTCCTAGTTTTGCCCTTCCCTTCATACTTTTATAAAATATGGTAGCTTGAGTGATTATTTTTATATGGAAATCCATTTATCACATGGCCCTGCTCAGAATACTGCAGTATTTTCACTTCCCAAAAGTCAGTTTTCTAATAATGGCCCCTACTTACTCTCTAACCTCATATTTAACTACTTTCCCTCTTGATCACTCTGCTTCCTACAAAATATTGTTTCTCCCTTTAACATACCACAAGTACCCCTGCCTCAGAGAAATCTGCGGTGATTGTTTTCTTTGACCGGAATCTTCTTTACTCAGTTCTCTACCTCTCTAACTTTCTCTGGATCTTAGTTCAAATGCTGTATTTCCAATAAGGTTTATTCTGACTACTCTGTTGAAAAAAAATGCAGTCCATTTTCTCTTCAGCATTCCAAAATTGTCCTCTATCCTTCTGTACTCTTTCCTTTTTCTGTAGCAAAGGAGTGATTCCTTCTGCAGTGATTTATTGATGCAGTATATTTACTTAAGTAATTTCTATTTTGTATTATTCTTTTTTAGTGTCTGCCACAACCCATTGGAATGCATACACTGCAAGGACAAGGATATCTGTGTTTTTTGTTCACTATTCTATCCTAGAGACCTAGTTGAGGACATGGATATATTAGCTATTTGATAAATATTTACTGAATGGATAAAATATAGAAAGTAATTGTGTTGTTGACCCTGGATCAGAATTGCAGATACGAATACAAGTTTTCTTAAATTGTATTTTGTTAATATATCTTTACACAAAAGCACAGAAATTATTTTGATGGTACAATGAACCACTCAGTAACCACTCAACTTGAGTCAAATCTGGTTCTATGTATAGCAGAGTCAGTGATTAGTGAATGAGGTAGCAAATATGCATGACCTAAAAAGTTCATCAAAGACAACCAAGTTAGCTGATAGGCAAGGCATTAATCTCTACAGCAGTAAAGTTATTGTCAATTAAAAAATGGTACAAGCAGAGCAATAATTTTATAGCAGGAATACAAAAGCAGCTTTTTACTAAAACATTTTTATAATATTAATATGTTTTTTAAGTCTTCAAAAAAGGATTATTAAAAGACAGAAGGGGATGTATAAGGAGGGTGCTTTTTTTATAAAAAGAGAATAGTAAACGTGAGTGCTCATAAACCAAGTTATCTTTCCAACTTGTATTTTATGATCTTTCCAGAGCAAAGTTAAAAGTGTTTTATAAGAGTAAACATTAGAGAATAAAAAATGAAATTTTTTTTGCTGTTGTGAAAATTCATTCCAGTAATACTTTTCTTATTAACTGAATCTTAATATTGTTTATGCTTAATATCTAGCCATATTTCCCAGGGGATGAATTTTGATAAGCTCCAGCTAATCTGGTAAATCCATTTTCTTGTCAGGGCAAGTAATATTCATGAAAAACCATTCTAGTCAATTATAAAGTAACTTTAATGGAATCTTCTGATAAATTTTTCTTACTCTAAAAGTTGCTTTAGATTTTTTGCAGTAAAAATTTAAGTAAAATTTGACCGAAAAATATATACAATATGTTCAAAAAGCATAGCAGTGTAATAGATTTAATTCCATTGCCCTCAATATGAAAAGTTAGAATATCATTAGTTAACTAGTAGCAGCTCCTCAACCCCACACCAGTTGTAGCAGTATAGGAACTGGACTTCTGACACTATATATTTCCCCGATTGTGCTTCAACTTCACAAAGTAGACATATACAATATTTCTTCTTTTGCATCTGCCTTCTTCTGATGAACATTATGTTTGTACAGTTCACCCAAGTAGTTGATCATAACAACAGTTTGGGGGTTCTTTTTATTCTTGTAGTTGTATGTTATTCTTTTAACATAACTCAACTTATGTATCCAGTCCATTGTTGATGGGGTTTTAGTTATTATCAGTAATATTGCTAACAATAGTGTTCAACACATACATGAGTAAGTTTTCTATTGCCTCCTTTCCTCATTATTCTCCATGATCACAACCAAACTAGGTATCTTCAGTTTATCTCAATTTTGGTCATTTTTGTAGTTGTATACAGAGTTTAAAGTTTGCTTTGTTTTTCAAAGTTAATAATGACACACACAATATTTTTGCCATTAAGACAACCCCCTTTTGTGTGGTACCTAATAGTTCTTTACATATTTCAGGTAATTATTGGGGTTATATAATATGCATATTATATATGAAGACTATCCAGAAAGTGTCCAGCAATTCACTATGAAAAATAGAGACATTTATTGAAGAAGATACCGGATGCATGAAACACTGTACATAGGACAATGAAACCTCAGTCCCCTTCAAAGTAGGCACCTTGAGACCTCACACAGCTCTCCCAATTGCCATCAGCTGCCCCATCATATTTTCCTGAACCTCATAGATGGCTTGAATTCTTTTCCCTATCAAAGGTTATTTTAGTTTTGGGAAAAGCCAGAAGTTGCAGGGTGCCAAATCTGAGCTGTAGAGGTGCTGATTCACCTGGGTGATTTGACGTTTTGCCAAAAAACTCTGCACTAGAGGTGATGCATGAGGGGGGTGCATTGTCCTGATGAAGCTGCCAATCACCAGTTGCTGACAGCTGCAGCCTTCTGAATCATCTGAATAGTTTGTTCAAGCTTAATGCAAAATATGATGCAGTTTCATTGTTTCACTCACTCAGTCATTTCAAATGAGACAGCCGCACAGTACAGATGCTCGTTCAATGGCGTCTACCACCCCCACTGACTAGTACAGTGACGTCATCATTGTTCACCATGCACATGCCAGTCCACTCTCCTTGGCTGCCAGGTTACATCAATGTTGCACAAACTTTTCCTGTTATATTAACAATGGCTGGACTTTTTCCAGACAGACCTCATATGCATGTACATAATTATCTGACACTGTGATTCAGCTTTTCACACAGATAAAGAATTTCAAATGTCATGAATTTGGTCTGTAATGGCTTTTTCTATCTCCTATCAGTGCTGTATTATCTTTTGCATGTAAATCGACAAACTATGTGGTATTAAATTTTTACATACTGTATATAGCAGTGGCCTAAGAAAATATTTGTCATTCAGCAAAATTGTTAAAAATTAGACATTTTATTCTGTACTATATTGTTCTCTTTGTTACATGTGACTGTCAAGTGACTTTATCTGTGTGTGTTTCTGGATTTGGTATTCTATAAATTTGTCTGTTTATCTATCCTCCAGTTAATAAAACTACAATCTTAATTATTTTAGCTTTATAATGTATTTTATTGTTCAACTTTTTTCTTATATTTAGGATTATCTTGGATATTCTAGGCCTATTTGAATTTCTATACAAATTTTGAATTTTTAAAAATTTTACCAAGTAAAACCCTGGATATTTTTTAACACAATTGCATAAATTTTATGTGTATATTTAATCAGGTTAAAAGAAATCTGTTTATAGTTTTCTGAGCTTTCATCATGTATGAGTATTCTGTAGATATTGTGGCTTTAATTCTATTTTTCTTATTTTCTTTTAATGAATACAAACCTTGTATTTACAAAATAATTGAGATATATCATCATCTTTATATATCGAGGTTTTTATTTGCTAATGTTTTAGTTTAATTTTTTAATTTAGATTTATCAGTGACACTGGCCTACATTTGTTTTATTATAAAATCTTTGTCAGATTTGGGCATCACATTTATTCAAACCACATATAATCAGCCACAAAGATTTTTTCTTTTCCTTCTCTAAAATTACTTGTTTGACACTTATGTTGAGTTTTCTTTACATTTTGGGCAATCCAGCATTGAAGAATTGAGGACTTGAAAGTAAATTTACAGGGAAGTATAAATTTACACACATTTTCTTGGGGGCTCTTAGTTACCATACCCTTGCAGGTGCCAACTGCTACAGAAAAAAGGTTGCCTCACTTCATAACAAACAGCAGGACTTTCTTCTCAGAATGCAGTTCATCCTGAATACAAACCCTCCAAGACATGATGAAAAAGAAATCTACCAAAACCCTAATGCATCTATGATGAGTCGGTGATTAATGTGGTAACACCCTTTCCTGTTATTTACATTCTAGTCTACTATAATCCTTAGAATGATTTGGGTTCTTTTCTTACTTTGTATCTAATTTCTGTACCCGCCCATATGGGATAAATCATCCCTTGCATCTTTCATCATTTCTGCTGCAAAAAATTCAAAAACTTTCTTTCTTTTCCACCCCTATTTTCTTTCCATTCCTGAACTTCAAATGACGATTGACTTCCATCAATATCATGTACTTTGCGCTCTCTCAACTGTAAGCAGTACATTCCTTCATCTCTCATGTACATCCGTCTTGACTCCAATGTCATTTCAATTATATTAATGTCAGTCACCTGATCCATTGAGACTCATGGTTATACAATTACATTGCCCTTCTTATTTTCATAACTTACTTTGTTTCTTGTCATTTTTTTATTATTTAAAGATTCCAGTCCAGATTCCTATTCTCTTCCTCCCCACCATGATTTTTCTGCCATCATCAGAGGTATGTTCAAATTTCACACTGATGATCTGTCCAATTCAAATGTCAAATGTCCTTGGCCACTTTATTATTAATGAAGTTACCTTTCTTGAAGCTGGACCCATTTCAATAGTCCAAACTTGTCATTTACAAAGCCACTAATTAAAACATCCCACTTTCTGAATATAATCTCTTATTCTTCAAAATATCTTAAGGGAAAAAAACTTAAGTCTTGAATAAATCCTGTTTTCTGAGAAATTGCACCTGGACAGTTTTCATGAAATTCCCTTTTCCACTACAGAGATATTTTCTCTGGACCTTGGGTCTATTAACTAAATATTTTAGTTCAGCTTCAGGCTTCATTTATTCAAGGACTCAGTAATGTTAACAAGGACTCTGGTACTTACAGGGCACAAAGAAACGCTATCTTTATCTATGCTCTCTAAGAAATCCATCATTTTTTTATTTGATGTAATGCAATAACCTACTCACTAGTTGTTACCTATTTAGTGTTGTCTTCTCTACACTAATAATTGTCCACTGAGTAACTAAATTGCTAACATATATTTTTCATCTCACTTGCTCATAATCCTTAACTGTGCTTTCATCACCCCTTCTAAATGATTAAGTGCTTTAAAAGGTTCCTTTAAATCTTGCCTCCTGCCAAACACCTCCGTCTCATCTTAAAAGTCTTTTTCTTGCTTACTATCCCTTTTTTGTTTACTTAGTTATTTGCAGAAAAACTTGTTATGTTTTATTGCCTTCATACATGTTAGACTTTATTGCTGAAATATTTTTTCTCCTTCCCCATGGTACTTTTTTGTTTTTTTTCACAACTGGCAATTTTTGCTCATCCATTTTCAACAAGATTACTTCCATATAGATCAATTACCCATAGTTTATGCTCTCACTATTTTTTATATGCAGCCTTTCCTTTGAGGCCCTTATAACAATTATAAGTAAATAACTATTTGAGTAATACCTGTCCTTCAAGATACCTATCTCTTCCTATAATTCTAAGCTTCTTGAGAGCAAATGCCATCTGTCTGTTTCTTTCTGCTGTGCTCCCAGAAAATACCAGTGTCTGATACATAGTAACACACACATATGGAAGAGATAGGTGAAATAGCCAAAGGTAATTTCTATTTTATATACAGTAAATTCTATTTTTCCCATATCCGCTTTCTCTTTACCATACTTCCCACACTCTTTTTATTTTGCAGCAGATAATCTGGCTCCTATTTTATGTAGAAATAAGTGGAAAACTGGTAACTAACTTGTTTTCCTTTATTCATAGGCAAGATTATTTGTTTTATATCTCTTGTTTATTATTTTTTCATTGGTGTTAGATTTCATATTTTTATAGCACCAAGTAAAAATAATGTGTCATTTTCTCCAGGTGCATTTATTATTCATGTACAAATGTACAAATGATGAAACTTGAGTCAATCAGGGCTAAAGGTGGAAAATGGAAAGCCAGAGAGGTTAAGAGAAATATTATTAGTAAAACAATAATTGGATCAATGGTAATACTGGGGCTTGTGTAGATAAGGAAAGAGAACCAGTCCATTTGAAGAGTATGAGTGAGAATGTACAAGTACAACCAACTAGAATGAGGGTAAAACTGATAGATATAATGAAAAATATGTCTATTTTTATTTTTAAAATGAACTTTGGGCTTTCAGTCAAGGTGGAAGAGTAGATAATATGTCCTCCCACAAAAGCTGATATCCAGGGATACAAAGAAGAAGCCATATCAAGACAGGTAGGAGGGGCAAAGATGCAGAATAGGTTGGTCCCACACCAATGCGTGGTAGATAAAAGTCAGAAGGAATACCTGGGCCATTAAACTTAATGAGTACATCTACAAAGTGGTAAAAAACATGAACACGGAGACAGAAAACATAAAGACAGTAAGAAATGAAATATAGAATAACAAATGAAGAGTATATTACAAAGTATCAACAGGAGAATAGATGATCCAGAGGATCAAATCAGCAATTTGGAAGATAAAAAGAAAACATCCAATCAGAATTGCAAAAATAAGGAAAAATCCAAAACAGTGAACATAGGAACACTTTAAAGAGTTCCTGGGACAACTTTAAGTGTATCAACATTTTGCATCATGGGAATGCCATAAGGAGAAGAGAGAGAGAGCAAGGAAATAAAAACTTATTTGAAAAAATAATGGAAAACTTCCCTAACCTGGTGAAGAAAATGCAAATGAATTAAATGATCAGTCAAAAGATATATGGTGGCTGAAGGGATAACAAAACATACATATGCTGTGTACAGGAGACTTGCTTCAGGTCAAAAGACACAAAGCAGGAAAATAAAGAGATTGGAAAAGATAGTTTATGAAAATGAAAACAATCAAAGAGAGAAGAGGGAGTTGCAATGCTTCTATCAGAGAAAATAAACTTTAAAACAGCTATAATAAAAGATGAAGAAGGACTCCTGAGTATTTACCTAAATAAACACAAAACACTAATTTGAAAAGATATACATTCATATTATATTACAGCTTTATTTACAATAGTCAAGATATAGAAGCAACCTAAGTGTCCATCAATATATGAATGGATATATATACATATGTATGTATTTATGTATGTATGTGTGTATATATATGATGCAGCCACAAAAAGTAATGAAATCTTGCCATCTGCAACAACATGGATGGACCTACAGGGTATTGTGCTGAGTGAAATAAGTCAGAGAGAGACAGGTGCCATATGAATTCATTTATATGAGGAATCTAAAAAAGCAAAAGAAACAAACATGCAGAACAAAAGTGGACTTATACATACAGAGATCATTTTCATGGTTGTCAGAAGGGAGTGGGGTTAAAGCCATAAATGAAAAGAATGAAGAGATTAAGAAGCACAAATTAGTAGTTACAGAGTAATCATGGAGATGTAAAGTACAGCATAGGGAATATAGTCAATAATACTGTAATAACCGTGTATGGTGTCAGTCAAATGGGCACAGATTTATCAAGATAATGACTTTGTAAGTTATATAAATGTCTCATCCTTGGGTTGTTCACCTAATATTGTACATCAACTGTAATTTTTTAAAAGTATACATTTAAAAAATGAACTTTAAGGATGAAAGAATCAACATTGACAGGGTCTATTATTCAGCTATACATGCGTAAGCTAGAGGGGAGTGGAGTTAATTGATTAAGTGGCTAAATACATATATACAATGTATTTATAATATACCTAAAATTGCATTAAGTGTACTATATTAATAATATATAATTGAAAGTACATGTGTGTGTTCATACACTCAAAATGGGATGTACTTAGAATATGAAAAAATGCTAAGCACTTGAAATAATATTAGTATTGATCAACTTGACTCTTTGGGGTCATTAAACTTTTATTCTATAGTTAGAACAACATTTTATTCTGTAATTACTGTTTTTATTGCATATAAAAAGAAAAATTACTCTAGAAACTTCTCTTTTGCCATTATAAAACAAGAAAAAATGTCTTTATTGGAGTTTGGGGTATTTGTAATTGAGAATTCTACCTCTATGTTGCAATAATCTTTTTCTACAATGATATTTCTCTAGAAGTCACCAAGTGAGTGAGGTGGTATGGTTATGTCAAACAGTGTCACCCCATACTGAATTATAATTGTATTGACCCTACTGTGTTATGATGTGAGCTGTCACATGCAAAAAGGGAATTTAGAAGAAGACTTCATTTATGAAGATATCAGTATGAAAAGGCATGAGGTAGGTACATTTGATGATTAAAATACACTGTGTGGTTGGGAACATTTGCTCCATAACAAACAGATTCTATTTAATTACCACATAGTCATGCACCTCAAATGTGCACAATTCTGTATGGAAACACTTCTCCACTCCAAGGCCACAATACCAGGTGATTTGTAAACAGCAACTTGGTCAACAGAAGACACATCCTCTGCTGCTAGGTCTAAGGCATTAGGATGTGGGGAAATTCACTCTCCACTTCAGAGCGCTTCACTGGGAGTAGAGACTCAGCACTCAGCTAGGGTTCAGTTAGACCCAAAGTGAAGGAAACTTTCATAAAATAAATTAAGGACACATGATGCCTTTAATAATGATAGAATCATAAACTACAGAGGTCAGAGTGAAATAATTAGGGCTAATAGGGAATAAAGTTTAATAGGACCACATTAGATCATCGGTAGTTGGTAAGTGTCTTTGCTTTAGTAAGTGACTTGAGAAACTTGGGCTTTTGATTATAACAAAAGTAAACAGAAATGTAGGGAATCTGCCTTTCAAATCTTTAAGGTAAAACTCTGGGAAAAATGAGTAAAATTTGGCTTTCATAAACAATTTTGGTTGAGGTCACTTCTTTAGAAGTACCACTACCCTTAAAATCCTGTTCTTGAAGTAGTCAGGCATAACCGATGAGGTCTAATCAAGTACATCCCTCACTTTTATGCTGATATATGGTATAATTTTGAAAAATAGACCCACATTTTAAGTTAAATCTTGGACCTCTACCTCCCTCCCTCTCCCTCTTTCCCTTTCTCCGCCTATTACACATACATACCCACAGGCTTACAACTTTACTTTAGCTAATGCACACACACGTTTCCTTAAGTGTAACAGAAAGAGTTTTAACCTATGAATAGAGTAATACTATTACTATATTTCTAAGGGAGCACACTAATGCTGTCTTGTGTTCATGCAAAGTTGCTTAACTGTGGTAAGAAAGTCCATTGGCTCTGGGGAGCTGGACAGCCTGTATTCAAATCCAGTCTCCACTACTTGACAGCTATGTAAACTGGTGATTATCCATAACCTTTCAATGAGTGAAGTTCCTCTTTTGTAAAATAGTTATGCTCTTTCCAACATGTTAGTGTTGTTTCTAAATTAAGTGAGATGAAATATAGAAATCATCTTTAACAGTATCTTGCACGTGTTTATGTGCAGTAAATACTACTTTTGTTTCTGTGTTTTTGAATACTGGGAAAGATTGAGATCTGCTCTCACTGATACTTTCAGTGACATGAAAAGGGGGCTTTATAACAACTAGAGAGGCTAAACAGACAAGAAAGCAGATTTGCCTATTTTCTGTTTGACTGTCAGCCATATAAGGAGCAAAGATAGATGATTTCTTTCAGTTCTAAGATTCTATTATTTCATCACTAAGTTTTACTTGCAGATAAAATAAATAAATAATTTTCTAAATTACTATTTATTACTCAGGATCTGTGGGCCAAAAGTACTTTTACAGTTGTATGTGAAACAGAGTCTGATCTCATACTACTTATTAATATTGTATTATTTTCCATATGAACAATTGTGTACCTACTTTTACCCCACCCTGTATTCATTTAAAAAAAACTATAGGAAAATATATAGAATCACACATCTTTTCCAGAATCATGTGGATAACTATTCAATTATCACTTTAATTTTTTACAGGAATAGTAAATGCTATAATATTCTAGTAGGTTGTAATGCTTAGGAGAAAAATACAGAGTTTATTATTGCACTTACCAGACATAATTATATCTTATTTCTATAACTTGCATGTTAAGCATGTCTTAAGGCATGCCTAATGCTGGCCTAAATCTTTCATCATCAATTGAGTTGAACTTTCCTAGTTCTACTTTGGATTCCTTCTCTCAAGCAACAATTAATAAATTAGTTTCATTCCCTCCTTATATATACTAGTTAAGCATTCATTTTCAATTTGTCTGTGAGTGTTATTGCCTTTAAGCTATGCCTCTGGCTTGATCTTTTAATGTTTTTTAAAATATAATCTTGACAATACTTTTACTACCTTGGAAAATACTTTATGCATTTCTTTATTAAAAACTGAGTAAAAATATATGTATGTGTGTATATATATATATATTCACATACATATATAGAATCATGTAATTTTAAAAGTTCATCACTGCTAAATATTATTTAATAAAGTAGTTTCAATCAAGGAACTTTTAAATTTAAGTATAGATTAATATATTTAAAATAAATTATCATTGTATAACATAAAGAAACAAACCGATTATACAGAAATGTATGCTATTCTTTATATGATAAGTCAGTTTTTCAGTTTCTTACAACAGTGCTTCCTGAAATTTTATACACTATGGAACACACAGATAAATTGACTAAGATCCTTTAACTTGGGACTGAACTGCAAAAGTTGTCTACACATAGTTTTGCAGCAACATTTATTTTGTGTATAGTAAATAATTTTCAGAAAATAACATATAAAAAAATCATTAGGATAGTTGAGGGGGAGACCATGTGTTTGAACTCAATCTCTAGCCCTGACTCCCTCTATGCAGTGGTAGAGAGGTTAGACTCAAAGCCCCAACCTCCTAATCACATGATTGGTCTTTGTGGCATGACCTGCCATGATCCTGAGTCATCTCTTTGGCATAAATATCAAGAGGTCCGCCAAGAGTGATCTCATTGGTGTAAAGTATATGGATCCACTATGAATAACAAAGGCCCCTCTTTTTCTCAGGAAAGTCCAAAGCTTTGAGATTCCATCCAAGGAACCCAGAACAAAAGCCAGACAATTTTTTTTATTACACCACATTTTGTTTTGTATAAAACAGAACTGCTTCCCTCCAAACATAAATCTAAAGCCAACATATTCACCTACTCTTTGTCAAAGGGTTTTGGAGCCTATTTAGTAACATGTGTCAATCAGTACTGGTAGAGAACTATTATAAACTGTTTACTGCCGTGGGCCAGACAAGAACACAGGGGTGTTGTAAAGGGATTGGTTGTGTGTGCCAGGAGTGGGCAGAATATGACTGACTCTAAGAACTCAGCCCTGGGAAGTTACTGGGGAAAATAAAGACTGTGTTCAGAAAGAACGTCCATACTTGCTTTAAGTACATGAGCAAAAGCCAAATAAGTTGATTGAGTCTTCTTCAGCCCAGGGGAGACTGGGGAAGCCAAAAACCTGATTGTCTTGGTTTGTTCCAATAAGGGATACCACATCAGGGGCATAACTCTTCAACCGCCAATGTTGCTCTCCAGAAGAACACCTGTCTCCTGTAAATATAAACACACTACTCTAGGTATGTTAATAATTACTATATTTACATGATTCAGAGTTCTAGTAGTGACAGCCATCTCTCTGATGTCTTAGAGTACATGCTGTATCTTCTGATCACTGTGATACAAAGGCAATGACCTAGAGGTTTCCATTTGAGTTTTTCTATCCTGATGGTCTTCACTTCCTGGTTCAAAGAGGCAGGCTGAGTGCACTGCCATTTATTGTAAATCTATATGCACTATGCTAGTTACTGTGAATATAAGTCAGTAACAAGATGAACAGGAGAGTTTCCTAATCTTATTGATGCCACTGGAACCAATGTGAAACAAGCATGGACCAAAATTACATTTAATTAAATTTCATAATCATCCTCTTTGATGAGTTCAAAACCATAACATTCAGAATATCTCTACTCACTCCCTAATTTTTGCTTATTTATCTTACATCCATGCATAGTTACTCTGATAAAGACCAAGCACCCTTAGAAAATGAGTAAGAGGAACATTTACAAAATGTAGTTAGAATATTATTAAGGCTGTATGTGAAGTGTAATAGGTAGTATCTTTCACTCAAAAGGATCTTGATGTCTTAAGAGCTGATGGTTTCCTATACTGCATCCTTTATCTAAGTGGGAATCACTAAATCAATTGGAATGGCAGCATCTCTCATATCTATTTCCAAACTATAGCGGATGTATGCTGTTTTCCATGTTATTAAAGATCCTTGCAGAGATGCTTGTACTCCCTTCTCCAGTGTATTTCTCAGAGGTTTAGCAGAGAACTTTTTATCTGAGTTTTCCAAAGAATAGACTTAAGTAGTGGATAAGAAGGTACTGATGATATACCCAGGATAACATTCCCATGTACACACTTTTACACATTCGTTCTTTAATCGATACATCATAACCTTTCTCTCATCATGGCAACACATGTAGAAAATGGTAACGATTTGCCGTGCTAGGCTTTCAGGCACTGAGAGTCTCACTTTCATACTCTTAGTGTGTGGTCTGAGAGGATAAATATCTTTGTGTACCTGTAATCCAATAGGAGCATAATTATGTTCTGCTTTAAAGCAAAACCAAAACCAATTGTACAATCTCAAATTTACTTATCATAGATCACCATAAATCTAGATTTGACTAATAAACAAAGCAAATAAGAAGAACCTGTTCTTGCAATCTGGGTTAATTCAGAGTCTTTGCTAAGTGCACCCATATTAATAATAAATGCAGTCTCAACTAGGACTTCACTCCATCCTTTTTTGCCTAGTAACTTCAAATTTCATTTTTTACATATTCAGGTTCAGGTTGATTTAAATCTCAGTTTTTCTTCTCCAGAGTTAGCATAGCTTATTCTGTGACCAGAGTAAGCTAAGAAATTAAAATCCTGAGCCCAGTAATTTCCTCATACCATTAATGCCATCAGGCAACAATACCAACACTTCTACCATGCCCAATTTCAATCCATCAACATGACAAAGTGGAGAAGAAATACACACAATAAGCCCTGATCAGCTGATGTGAAATGACCCCAACATACCACCAATTCCCTTGCCAGCATTGAGATGCTAAGGCAGAGAGACATAATCAAGAACTTGAAGAATCACAGTGGTGCTGCCAAAGGTACAAATTCCAAAAAGGTTATTCCCTTTGCCCTGCAATTCTCTAGCAAGATAGCATTTACAAACAACTTCTCTCTCACATAACAACACTAGCTACAGAGAGTCAGGAAAATGGAGTGCTAACAGTTTAGGTTCTTCATCAAAGAAATTATACTTGAATATGTACCATTATTGCAGAGCTCACTATTATAAATTGCACATCACTGTCACTAACAGGGGCTTAGATTCACATGTGTAACTGTATAGATATGGGTTGTGTGTACACTGCATTGTTGAGTCAGGCTAATTAGCTTGAAAGAAGGAGAGAAGTGGGGAGCCACTATAAAAAGGTTTAAAAAGTCATCATTAATGCAATATTTTACACACACACATATAATCTGTCCAGCAAGTATCTAGGCATGTAATATGAAAAAATAGAGCCCTGGCTGGTGTAGCTCAGTGGGCTGAGCACGGGCCTGCAAAACAAAGGATCGAGGTTCAATTCCCAGTCAGGGCACATGCCTGGGTTGCAGGGCAGTTCCAAGCAGGGGACGCATGAGGGGCAACCATACATTGATATTTCTCTCCATCTCTTTTTCTCTTCCTCTCTAAAGATAATTAAATAAAATCTAGAAACAAAGAAAAAATGGAGACACTTATTGAAGAAAATACAAGATACAAGAAACATCATATATAAGACAATTACACTTCAGTCCCCTTCAAAGTAGGCACCTTGGGACTTCACACAGTTCCTCCGATTATTATCAGCTGCCTGTCCTGTTTTCCTAAGTCTCATCAATGATCTGAAATCTCTTCCCTTTGAAAGGTGATTTTAGTTTTGGGAAAATCCAGAAGTCACAGGGCAACCAATCTGGGCTGCAGAGAGGCTGAGTTACCTGGGTAATTTGGTATTTTGCAAAAAAAACTCTGCATGAAACAAAACATGAGCATGAGCAGTCGCATTGTAATGAAGCTGCCAATCACCAGTTGCTGACAGCTGCCACCTTCTGAATCATCTGCATAGTTTCCACAGAGGAATGTCCAAGCTTAAAGCAAAGTCTGATGTAAATTTTTTGCTTTACTCAGTCGGTCATTTTGAATGTGACAGCCACACAGTACACGTGCTCACTCATCAGCATCTCCCACCCCCACTGACTAGTACAGTGAAGTCATCATTGTTCACACACGCACATCCCATCCACTCTCCTTGGCTGCCAGGTTACATCAATGTTGCACAAACCATTCTTGTTATATTTATATTAACAATGGTTTGTCTTTTTCTAGACAGACCTCGTCTATGATAAGGAATTTAAAGATATTGAGTTACATCTATTAACTTATCGGGCTATCCATAAGTAAACATGATAATATAAAAAGTAATATTTATAGTATAATAATATACTATAGTTCAATTTTGGAAAAAAACTCCAAACTCACATTAAGTGTATATGACTTGAGTATGTCTGTACAAGTAAAGAGAAAGCCATGGAAGAACATAGGACAGACCCTGATCATTATTAATTGCATGTTTATTTTTGCTATAATAACATATTAATGTTACAATTTTAAACGTTTTAAATACAGATGATTTAAAATTTAAAAGTCTCTTACAGTATTCAGTCTTCATGATCGTTTGAATCACATAAATTAAATAATTATTTCCAAACATTAATATTGCTTAACTATTTTTCAGTTTCAATAGTACATGAACTTTTAGCCCTGGCTGGTGTAGCTCAGTGGATTGAGCACAGGCTGCGAACCAAAGTGCACTGGTTCGATTCCCAGTCAGGGCGCGTGCCTGGTTTGCAGGCCAGATCCCCTCTTGGGGGCGCACAAAAGGTGATCACACATTGATGTTTCTCTCCTTCCCTTCCTCACTCTCTAAATATAAATAAAAATATAATCTTTAAAAAATAGTATATGAACTTTTACAAGAATGAGTCTGATTGGAGCCACCATACAATAAGAACAAATTGTAAATAGTGAGAATCAAATAGAATAAATTGCACCAACAGCTTTGATGAGGTAGTGAATGAACATTCTCAGAAAAGGGAGGCCAACAGCTTCTATTTACGCCTATTAAATATGCTTAACAAGTGACACAATTAGAAAACACCCAAATTGCTTTGTAGGAAGAAACAGTGACATGGGCAATCGTTTCTTTAACTTCCTATTTATTGCTTTACATTACATCCTCCGTATATTCAGTGTTGCAACTATTGATGGGAATGTTTTATTCCGGATGAGTATGATTTTGCTGAGGTTTCTGAATAAAGAAATAAGTAAAATGCTTATAACTGTAAATACATCAGATCTTTTCTCCCATTATTTACAGAAGATACAATGTAGGTAATAATGAAGTCTATTATATTCTTATTTGCCTTTCCTAGCGTGATATGGGCAATACATCAACTTCTTTCCTATTCTCCTTCTTCTCACCCTTTGACTGTGGCTGTTTCAAGTTTAAAGCATTAGAAACGCAGAGTAAAAGGTGTAACATATTGAATATGGCATCTGAACAAGATAACTGGTGCGCTGTTTGGGTATAGGAGCTGTCCTTACCTCTAATTATTCGTTTAATAATTCCTGCTCTCATAATCCCAAAGGTAAAGGTTAACGCATTTTTGAAGATATACTTGGGATTCTTTAACTTAGAGGAGGAACTCATGTGGCATTCCCTGGCTTGATTTAAAATCATTAACAAAGCAGCTCTGGTCAGTGTGGCTCCGATGGTTGAGGCATCATCCTGTAGAGGAAGTGGTTGTGAGTTTGCTCCCCAGTCAGGGCACGTATGAGAAGGCAACCAATTGATGCTTTTTCTCTCACACCTCTCTCTCTCCCCCTCCCATTCTCTCTAAAACCAATGAAAAATATCTTGGGTCAGACAAAATAAATAAAATAAGATCATTAACAAAACATATATCCTTTATTTGATTTTATGATTGTCTTTTCATACTTTCAATTTGATGCTGGCCCATGAGGAGTATTGTGCCTATCACGCCTCAAAATTTTTGAGACAAATACACGGAGAGACCCCCCAAAACAATTACCTTCCACACCATGGATTCCCTGCAGCACAGGCTTCCCCCATTTTTTAGTGTTCTAGGAACACATCTGTATCAGTGTGCCAGCTGGCATTATTGTGAGAGGCTGCATTCAGCTTCAGTGCATTTTTTTAAAAAACTGTTTTGATGTATTTGACTGTTTCGTGATGGGTGATCTCTGAGTGCACCTGCTCAAACCGTGCCGAGTGTTCAGCAGTTTTTTTTACAAAAAAATAATGGCTTGATCCCCATGCCTCACACTCCCTATTCACCTGATGTCACCCAGGGAACTTTTTTATTTGTTTGTTTCCCCAGATGAAAAAAAATGTCCTCAGAGATTAAACACTTTGCCAAAGTGGAAGAGGTGAAACAAAAATGGCAGAAGCACCAAAAGGCATCAAAAGCTATGAGTTCAAAAACTGTTTTCAGCAGTGGAAAAAAGTCTGAGTAAATGTATTGCATCAAATGGAGAGTGGTTCGAAGGTAACTAAAGTTGAAATATGTAAGAATAAATGCAGAATTTTTTATAAATAAATTCTGGAATTTTGGGGGTTCCCCTCATATATAAGGTAGTAACACAAAGAAATAACAGCCATAATAATGATAAACATAAGTACATTAAATGCTTATGTTTGAAAATAACAAAGACAGGCATATGTCTTACAAATGGTGTGAAAAATAGATATACACATGATAGCTTATTGTTTTTCAACAAACAAGGGAAATAGCACAATCTTAACAGAAAACACTTCCCCAGATATTTCCAGGCAGAAACCAAATGCCATTTTTACAACTCAAGTTACATGGAAGCTCATGTAAGGGAGGTTCTAAAAAGTTAAAAGTACAAAAGGTGCTGAGTTTGTAGTCGTATTTTTCAGGTGGGAAATAGCTGTTTATTTATAAATGTAGGTGGTAATGCAGAAATACATTATGATGCTTCTTATTTAAATATGGTTAAATCTTTTCATTTCTTTAATCTTCTAGTGTTCTTAGAGTATTTTCTGCTTTAAGTGTTTATTTTAAATATACATGGGTTTGTGGTCTCTTATGTTTCATACCTAATTTGAATACATAGATGGATGATAGCTTGCTAAATAAGTAGAGATAATTTGGGATTCTTTCACTCTCATATGTCTTATTTAGCAGATTAGGCCTCCGAAGTGAAAAATAGGCCCATAGCAGATGCATTGAGAAAAATGAAGGGAACTACTTTTCTGTAAGAATAGAAGTTTCTCGCAATGTATTTACTGATTGATGATGCTCAGGGAGCCTCTTTTGGGAAAACAATAAATAAAAGTTTGAATTATCTTCTGTCACAGGTGTGACAGATAGAGTTTCATCATCAACAGAAAATTTTGGACCAAATAATCTCTAAATGCCCGCCCTTGCCTCAAATTCTATAACTGTCATTTATATTCAAATTAACTTAGCATAATTCAAAACCTATTGGCTTTTATTATTAGCCAAAATTTATGTAGGGAGTGATTTGTCATGCCCTGTGTCACAAAGAAATGCAATGTTAGACGACAGGGAAGTAAACACCCTGGACTTAGATTCTTAGATTTTCCTTCACCAAAAATTCTATGAGCTTAAGCAAATGGCTGCCATATTCTTTTTTTTCACTTTTTTTTTTATTTAGTTATTTTTCAAGTACAGTTTTTTGTCTATTTCTCCCATCCCAGCCCACCCCTCCCCCATGCACCCCACCTCCCTCCCATTTCCACCCCCCCAGCTCTCGTCCCTGCGTCCTTCATATTTGTTCCTCCAAATCCCTCCCCCCTTCCCCCTTAAATTCACTTCCCTCTCCCCTCCATATTCTGAAGCTTATTTAATCACATACACACAGAGACACAATAAGTATGTATATGGATATGTAAATTCCAGGGTAGCTCAGGTGGATTTGAGGTTTTATTGTTTGAAGGGCTTTCAAGAAAACTCCAAACAGAGATTGTAGGCATGAATACAGTTGCCAGGATAAATGGCTGGAGTGATAAACGATACAGAAAATAAGAAATTTGGATTCAAGTAATAGGTCCAGGGCAGCATCTGAAACAAGCAGGATGATACCGAGCAGCCCTTTTACTGCAGTGAGTTTTCTCGTTACCTAGCCAGGGCTGTAATGGTTCTCGGCATGCGGTGGACCTGAGTTGTGTGGTGAGTATCAGGCAGGAAGCAAAAGTGCTCTCCTAAGGGATGGGAACTGCGCAGCCTCTTTCCAAGTAGCATAAGCACTTCCAACTCCACGGGTACATTTTGCTTTAATTAACCACATTCCAACAATTACAATAACCGTCTTTTTAGTGCCCAATATTTGATCAGAAACCATGGTGTAATCTGAGACTCTAGAAGTCAATAACTAGGAAATTCAGCAAGGGAAACACTGAATGACTAGTTAGCTTTTCAATAACATTGTCTTTCACACAGAGCATCAGGTATTTGCTTAGACATGGACATCTATTAAAAGTAACAAATGAGAGTTAGCAAATATCCTAGTATCTTAAAGGAATAGGGAATGAGGATATATGTAAGTTGATTAAGTTATAAGTGCAAGCAAAGTAAATAATGTCTTTGTAACTGCTGATAATTATAATTAACAATTTCTGAGGGTGCACCATATGCTAAATATTGTACTATGTGTTTTACATTATATTCCTATTTAATACTAACTGTACATGATAAAGTAGTATTATTTTACTCATTTTACAGATGAGGAAAATGAGGCCTGGAGAGGAAAATCAGCTTATAAATGGCAGAGCCTCATCCCAAAGAACATAATCAAATATGAAGTTCATGCCTTTCATGGCTTTATAACATATTTAATGAATTCATAAAATCAAACCAGAAAATGAAAAAACCTCAGTGTCCTGCACAAACCACATAGGAAAACCATATTTTAATCATTGAAGGTATGAGTGATATCAGAAAATGTTTGATGAGGAATAATATACAAATCATCATAAAAGATAGTACTTATTTTGCCTCATTCTCAATATTGCTGATGGTATTGATTTCTTATATAATTCATAGGTATTCAAATAAAAATACTTTTGATAAATGTTAAAGGACTGATAGCTCACAAATACTTTTTTTTGTCTACAGTTTTTATTAAAAGAGTATTTCCCACCACATAAGATGAAAGCTATAAAGGTTAGCAAAGGTGTTGCATTTGTCACATTTTTATAATGAAATAAATCAAATTATGTTCTGATGTATTCCTAACATTGAAATTTTTCTACTACTTTAAAAATATAAAGTATAAGCCTGCAAACCAAAAGATCGGGGTTCAATTCCCCATCAGGGCACATGCCTGGGTTGCAGGCCAGTTCCCAGCAGGGGCCAGTTCCCAGCAGGGGATGCACCAGAAGCAACCATACATTGATGTTTCTCTCCTTCCCTTCCCTTCTAAAGATAAATAAATAAAATTTAAAAATATATATATAAAAGTATATATAGTAATGTGTATATACATATATAAATATAGAAAATGTATAGAATAGTATAATTAACTGCCATCTTTACCTAAGCTCAGTAATTGTTAACATTTTGTGGCATTCTCTTCTTCCTCAATCTCTATATATACAAACACATGCACACACATAGATAGTACTTTGTTACTGAATCATTTAAAAGTTGTCTCAAACACTATGACATTGCATTTCTCAGCACTTCAACAAGTATTTCTTAAGAACAAGGACATCATCCTACTTGATTACAACACATATTCTATATAATTAAATCACAAATAAGTAATTTAACATTGATAAGGCATTATCTGGTAGAAAATTCATAGTAAATTTCTCAGATTCTTTCAAATTCACCCTTTCTATATTTTTTCATCAAAGATTCAATCAAGGTTCATATATGATACTAATTTTTTTCTCTCTTTTTAAAATTTTATTTAGTTATTTTTCAAGTACAGTTTTTTGTCTCTTTCTCCCATCTAAGCCCCTCCCTGCCCCTTGCTCCCCACCTCCCTCCCATTTCCACCCCCCTTAGTTCTCCTCCCTGTGTCTTTCCTATTTGTTCCTCTAAATCCCTCCCCCTTTTTCCCCTTAACTTCCCTTCCCTCTCCCCTCTGGTCACTGTCCCCCTGTTCTCTATTTCAGTGTCTTTGTTTTGATATTTAATTTTAATATCTCACTTGTTTATTTTGATTTAAAACGGTTCTTTCACTATTTTTTTAATCGAATTCAATGGTGACATTGACATTTTTAGAGTCTAGTCCAAGTATCTTGTAGAATGCCCCAGAGTCTGGATTTGATTGCTTTTTAATACTTTGTTTCAGATTAAACATTTTGGCAAGAATCTTATGTCTTGTACTTTAAATTGCACTTCACCAGGTGATACACAGGGGCGGTTTGTCCCATTTTGATGATGCTGTATTGGGTCACATGCTTTAAGTGGTGTGCACCGAAAAAGTAAGTTTTGTTTTTGGTTTTACAATTAGTTGGTGATCCATGGGTGATAGTTAAGATGGTGTGAGTGTATTTGGCCCTGACAGCTTTTATAAAATGGCTTAAGAATCTATTGATCATTCTTATCAATATCCTTAATAGTATCAATTATTATGTTGGTAAAATATGAATGATCATATTTTCTAATTCACTTATTGTCTGTATTTTTTTGGTATTCTGAAAAAAATTCTAATTTCGAGAATTGCAACAGACTCATAAATTATTTTCTTATGTGCTAATAATTTATGTTTTTGGATACTCTGTCTGTATAGATTTGGCCAGGAGGAGCCCTTCAAGTCGGTCTCTGTAAACTCTCACATGCCCCTGTCAGTTTTTCAGCATGCCCTTGGTTTCTCTCGTGAGGTACTGCAGACTCACCTTGTCTTTCCCTATCTCAGACCTGGTATCTGTCATTCCTCCATGGGGTCCTGGTTCCTTTTGTATTTAAAAATAACCTGGGCGCCATCCATGCTATGGTTATTGTGATATTTTTTAATTTAATTTTCATTTTCTCCTCACTCAAAGACATTGCTTTTAGAGAGAGAGGAAAGTAGAGAAAGAAACACCAGTGAGAGAGAAGTATTGATTGCTTTTCTTCCATATGCACCCTGACCATGGATCACATGTGCCCACAAGGGATGGCACACACCCAGACCAGGGACACAAGCCAAAACCTAGCTATGTGCTCTGACAGGGAATTAAGCCTGCAATCTTTTGGCTCGTAGCCACTGGTGTCAACAATGCAATGAGCTTAACCACACCGGCCAGGGGTATTTTTGCTTTTAAATTTTCATGTTATCTTGGTGCAACAAGCTAGGATTCCATATATATATATATATATATCACATTATATATATATGTGTGTGTATATAAATACACACAGTAAGCATACCTAATAAAATAGTTCAAAAAGACTGTTTATGCTTTTTTGAACCAATCTGAGAATCTGTTTCTTTAATATGTGATAAAACATTTACATAATGGAAAGGACTAAATTCTAAATTCTTAATTCTATCATGTAATTCATTATTTACCTCTGATTATTCCTCTATTTCTTTTTAGAATTAAAAGGTTTTCTATTTTATCCTGGTTGTTACATTACATTTATGCTTTTCTAATGATCTCAGTTTCCAAGTTCCTTATTATTCCATCTACAATATGGACTGCCATATTGAAATGATATTCTTATGCTCCCACCTATTACCTAGTTACATTATTTTATATATTTCAGAATATACAGTATTTGCATACTACTTTTGCATCCTTGTTCCCATCTGGTGTTACTCTTGGATCTCCAGTCGAGTATATGTAAGATTTACTAACAGTCCTTTTGCTAAAGTTCCCCCTGCTGAGTTTTAGTCATGTAAAACTCATCCCCCAGAACAAGTTAAACTTGCCGCAGCTTCTACACTAGCATTTGCTGCTTGACCATGCACTTTTATTATGTAAACTCATTCTATAAAATGTTCCTCGGGAAAACTTCAAGAATACAGTATTTTTTGCCCTGCCCTGTATGGCGACTCAGTTGGTTGGAACATTCTACACACTGAAATGTTGCAGGTTCGATTCCCAATCAGGGGACAGACCTAGGTTGCTGGTTCAATCTGTGATCCAGTAGAGTACGATTGAACCATGTTTCCTCTCATGCCGATGTTTTTTTCTCCTTTCCCTAACCCCCAAATCAATAAACATATCCTTGGGTAAGGATTTTAAATAAACAATATAGTATTGTCAGAGTTATTGTATATAAAACATTTTTCTTTATTCTCAGACAAAAACTCAGGCTTATGTACATTATTCTACTTTTTATTTTAGCCACACTGTATAATAGACAGTTGCACACAGACTCAGACTCATCTTACAATGAGAATTTGGTCCCAAAGTACAGACCAGGTAATGCATTGGGTTGGCAAAAAGTTCGTGTGATTTTTTTTCTGTGACAGTATTATTTTATTAAAAAATCAATTTGAAAATATTAAACAATAGCGTGGCATGTCCTGAAATAATGAATAAATAACAACCTTAAAGAAGGTTTCTCATAGACTTGTACATTAACACATCAATTATAAAACCTTCAAATTACTTTTATTTATACGGCGGAAGATTTTTGTGGTCTTTAAAATTTTTTCTATTGTTGTTCAATTACAGTTGTGCCTGTTTTTCCACCCATTGATCTCCTCTGCCCTACCCACCTCTTACCTCCCGTATTCAATTCTCCCCCTCTGCCTGTTGTCTCGTCCATTGGTCCTTTATACATGTTCCTTCACCTGACTCTTCCTTTTCTTTCCCTTCTTGTCACCCTCCCCCCTCCTCTCTGGTTACTATCCATTTGTTCTTTATTTCTGTCTCTTTATTTCCATTTTGCTTCCTTGTTTGTTTTCTTGATTAAGTTCCATTTATAGGTGACATCATACAATATTTCTCTTTCTCCATCTGGTTTATTTCATTTAGCATAATACTCTCCAGTTCCATCTATAAAATAAAAGACATTTTTTCATTTTCACTAATAACTTTATTGACTTGAATATTTTTAGTATGTTGGCTATCTCCCCCATGGTATCACATTTATAGTTCCCAATTAATGTTCCAATTTGATCTCTATCAACTTCAAGTGGTCTACCAGACCATGGAGCATTTTCCAGAGAGAAATCTCCAGCATAAAACTTCACAACCACTTTGAAACATTCAATCAGTTACAGAAACTTCTCCATACATAGCACATATTTTTGCATTTCAGCAGCCTTTACCTTTCTCGAAATAATAAAGCATAATATGCTGACAATATCAATTATTTTTTCCATCTTCAATATTAAAATGGCTACACAAAAAATTCACCAATTTTGATGTTTTTTAAATGCATGCGTATATGACAGCTGTCACAATATAACCTAACAAAATTGTATCAAATAAAGTTAAAGACAACTAAGCACTACTAGAGCCATCTTAAGGAAAAAACCCTCTGAAAAATCAAACAAATGAAGTACCTTTATTAAATCAGTAATGAATTAATTAATGTGGCAGCATATTTGAGAAGCTCTGTGGTGGCTGCATCCTATAACCCAGAGTTGGCAAAATGAAATACTTTGAATGATCTCACTCGTTCAAGGTGAGTCACAGAATTCTGGGTTAGAAATAGGGGTCACATCAGCTATTTCTATGTCAGAGGCAAGGGAGATATACTTGCCCTAAGAAATAGTAAGGTTGGAGAGGAAACCAAGGATCCATGAATAGACATGGCACGAGATGAGTGGAAAGCAAACGAGGGTAACTTGAATTGTAGAAACGAGAAAAAACAGTGCCTAGTGAATAGAAGTTGCACTAGTTACTCAGGATTCTTGGCCAGTTCTCAGCATGAGTAGAAAGGGGGACTGACTTCCCCTGTGAAAGAGCCCTGAATATCACCAGTAAGCATTCCAATCCTTCTCCAAAATACCTGCTGCATTTATCAGACTAACTGGGGAAGAGAGAATAAATACCCAGATCTTTTAGGAATCATGAATATGATGTGCTGACATCAAGGCTACATTATATGAAACACAATGACTGCCAAGTTGCATTGGTGAAGTACGAAATACAATTGATACATAAGGTGTATGTAGCCAAAAGGTATTGTTGCCAAAATTTGTCTTACAGAATGTCTAATGAATATGCAGCTCCAACCTGTGATCATTTGTTTCTGTTCAGAGCACACAATTAATATACATGTAATTTGCTACTAATAAAACTCCACTTTGGTTTACTGGCCTATAGAAAAAGAAGCATTAGGAGCAGATGAATGGAAATGCCTGAAACTGTTCTCTTCCCCACCAAGAGAAACTACACTACATGAGGGTAGCACTGCAGAGAGTAGATTCATATCCAACATGGTAAATACTCAGTGGTGATTCATTCCAGCATAACCCTACTCTCTTTACCTGCATGAGCTCTGTATAGAATAGATGGACCAAGAGAGACTAAAAGAGACTAGCGGGATGCTTACTGGTAGCTCCAATAATGCTGTGCTCCCCTTACTAAAACGGGTAAACAAATCTCTGGCTCTTTTAATGTAGTGATTGATTAGAATAAATTAACCCCATCTGATCCCAGTAAAGAAATGCCAATCCAATATTCTGGAGAACATTTTAAGTCTTGGAATAAAGGGTGGGACCTCATCGGCCTATGACACTAGTGGAAGCAAAAAGGAAAGTTTCCATATCTCATGTACTTTGGCTAATGGAACCACCTTAGGACATCCCAACAAGATGGAAGAATGATGGAACACACATGTATCCACAGCATGTATGGTCCATTGCTAACATTTATTAAATTATTTAACTCTGAAAGAATAAATAAAAAGAATAATATCAAATGTTCAAACTGAGGCTATGAAAAGAAATGTGATATTGTGCACAATGAAAGAAAAGACTAACAAACTACAGTTACTGGACAAGGCTGCCTGCTTTTCAGTGTCTATTAACATCCCATACTTACCATGCATGCAAGTAGAGCCCAAATAAAGTTGCAACATGCAGTATAAATGAAGAAATGTACTTTTGCATATGGTGAAAGCTGGTGGTCAAGTTTCACTTTTTTGCATGTAGCTGTCCAAATCTCCTAACTCATTTGTTGAGGAGGCTACTTTTACTCCATGTTATGCTTCTGCCCTCTTTGTCAAATATTAATTGACCATAGAGACTCTGATCCATTGGTCCATGTGTCTGCTCTTATGCCAGTACCAGGCTGTTTTTATTACCATATTTTCACTGATATGTTCCCTAGAGCAAGGGACATAAAGGAAAGAATAAACAAATGGGACTTCGTCAAAATAAAAAGCTTCTGCACAGCCAAAGAAAACATCAGCAAAGTGAAAAGGAAACCAACTGCATGGGAAAATATATTTGCCAATGATACCTCACACAAGGGTTCGATACACAGATTATGTATCATTGAATTGTATATTTAAAACCTATATAATTTTATTAATCAATGTCACTCTAGTAAACTTAATTAAAAAGAATAAGTATGGTTATAGTGAAAGAAGGATGTGAGAATTATTATAATTTAAGGAAAGAACAAAAATAACAAGCAATTAGAAAATATGGAGTTACAGTTACCCAAATTGTCTTCATTCATATAAAAAATTACAAAAATAGTTATATTAGAGTATCACTATGAACAAGCCTTAAATGCTTCCAGTGTTTAATGATTGTACAAAACATGATTCTTATAAATATTGTTTTAGCCATGCAAAATCTTCCAATTTTTTTGATAAAAGGGTCTCTAAAGAAGAAATTTTATTTATAACATAAAATTTGGCTCTAAAAAGCACATTTAACTTTCTTGGATGTGGGATTTACCTGAACTGATACTCCAGTACAATACTTTAAATTGAAGCAACAAATGTATTTGCAGCATTAGCATATATAATAGAAGAAAATTGGATGTTGTACCCATTTCATTGTTATGGAGATTTTGCTGTGAGACACCTCAGATGTTACTTTTTGGCAAACGGTTGTTAATCTTTTTGTTTTGTTCAGAAGTTTATGCTATGATTCTGGACATGTCCCAAATGTACTATGCAAGCATCTGGCCTCATTCAGCCAAGCAGACTATGTAAATGGACTTCCTTACTAACAAAGTGATATGTAAACTGACAGCTCACAGGGTTTGGGGATGCTTCAGGAACAACATTGCCTTTCCCATGTAGTGGGATGTAATTCACTGTTTCACGAGTGATGGCTGTTGATTGAACAAAAGGGTACAAAAGGCTCCATGTTGATCATGAAGATAAATTTTTTCATATTTAAAAAATTTTGCCCTGGCTGGCATAGCTCATTGGATTGAGTTCAGGCCTGCAAATCAGAGGGTTGCTGGTTCGATTCCCAGTCTAGGGCACATGTCTAGGTTGCAGGCCAGGTCCTCAGTGCAGATTGGGGTGGGGCACGTGAGAAACAACCACACATTGACATTTCTATCCCTCTCTTGCTCCTTCCCTTCTGTCTCTAAAAATAAATAAAATCTTGAAAACTTTTTTCACATTTTTTCATTGTTGTTCAGGTACGGTACCTCCATTCCACCCCCACCACTCCCCCCAACTCGGCCATCCTCACTTTTCACCCTATCCTTCTCCCCTTTGACTTTGTCTATGTGTCCTTCAAACAGGAAGGGCTGTTTCTGACAACCCTTCCCCTTTTTCTCCCCATTATCCCGTCCAACGTCCCCTCTGGTTACTGTCATTTTATTCTTAATTTCAGGGCCTCTGGTTATATTTTGCTTGCTCCTTTTTTTTTTAATTAGGTTTCACTTTTAGGTGAGATCATGTGATATTTGTCTTTCACCACCTGGCTTATTTCACTTAGCATAATGCTCTCCAGATCCATTTATACTGTTGTGAAGGGTAGGAATTCCTCCTGTCTGCTGCGTAGTATTCCACTGTGTAAATGTACCACACAGTTTTGATCCATTTATTTACTGATGGACACTTAGGTTGCTTCTAGCATTTGGCTATAATAAATTGTGCTGCTATGAATATTAGGGTGCATAAGTTATTCTGAATTGGTCTTCCAGGATTTTCAGGGTATAATCCCAGCAGTGAAATTGCCAGGTTGAAAGGCAGTTCCATGTTTAGTTTTCTGAGGAAATTCCATACTGTTTTCCACAGTGGCTGCACCACTCTGCAATCCCACCAACAGTGCACTAGGATTCCCTTTCCTCCACAACCTCTCCAACACTTGTTGTTGATTGATTGATTTGTTTATGTTGGCCATTCTGACCAGTGTGAGGTGGTATCTCATTGTGGTTTTAATTTGCATCCCTGATGGCTAGTGATGCTGAGCTAGTACCCAATGCCCAAAATCAAATCCCCTTTTTGTTGTAGACCGCTCTGCCTGGTTTTAGGAATTGTATCTCGATCCCTTGTGGCTAAGGGCAAGGGATGACCTTTGGACTGCCAGCTGCAGGAGACAAAGCCTATCTCTGGTAGCAAATGCTGCCTCAGTTTCCTCTCCTTGCCCCCAAAGCTTGGTTGGAAGTCAATGACGGATAAGACCCCTCACAGTGGGGGGAAACCTGAGTCAGACTCCATCACTTTGGGAGGCCTTCATGGAAGGACTCGGGGGCTGCGACAAAGAGCAATGGACTCTCGCCCCCTGGCTTTGACAAAGCCCAAGTCCTCATGTTCTCTGGGAGAAGCACTTCCTGGCTCTAATCCTCTTAAGCCTGAATACCTTTTGGGGAGGGGTGCAGCTCCTTGCTTTGCCAGAATGGATCCCAGATCCCTGGGAAAATCTGGCATCACAAAGAATTCCTGAAAAGCCTGTGAAATCTGCTCTGCTAAGAGTGCTTTCATTCATATGTTAAGGCTTCAAGCAGGAAACCCTAAAACTCTGTTCCTGACAGACTCTGACTCATACTGAGCCCTCAGATTTCTTTGAAATGTTATTTAAGGTTTGATCCTTGCCGCCCTGTATTCCTGTGTATTACAACCCAGTAAAAGCCCCTAGAGGAGGGGGCTCGAGGACCTTCCCTTTTGAGGGATCAGCCACCTCTCCTCCCCAGCAGATCATGTCTTGTTTACTTTCATCTGTGGCAAATGGGGGACTTGGCGGAAGTTGCCCCCACACCCCTCATTGTGGATTTTCTTTTCCTGTCTCTTTGCATGACTGATAATCTTTGAAAGAATCCTAATGCTGTGAATTTCATTTTGTTCCTGCTGGCTATTTCTCATTTCTGATATTGTTCTTGAACTTTGTTCTGATGTGCAGTTAAGTTACTTGAAAATAGTGTATTCTTATAGTTGTTTTTACTATTTTTAAATTCTCTCTAAATAAGGAAACATCTTTTAACTGCACCTAGATATATTACCGTGCCTTATTCTCGGCACAAAACTAACTTTTATGAAGGAAAAAAGACGTGTGATGTCGCTTTTGGGTACAAAACAATAAACCTTTGGAAAGCAGGAGAAATACTAACAAAATTGTAAGTGATATTGTGTTGAAGCTCAACAACTGCAAGTATAAGTACTGACAGTTTGAATTTTGAAGCTCTACATACTACATTTTTCAACCAATTTGCACTAGTGTAACTGGGAATATTGAACAATTGAATTATCCATGCAGGAATGCCTCATATGCTTATTGACTTCAGAAAGGTTTCTAGCTGAGGACCCATGGGGGATGAAATTCAGCCCACACTCTGACTGCCAAGCTGTGAACTCAGGAATATGACTGCATCTGCCCAAAGAAAGAGGTACATTCTTGTATTAACATAAAGGCATCTGTATTCTTAAGGTACGTCCCACGGAGCTGCATCTTCCCAGAGGGAGTACCATTTTCTGTTTTGTACAAACATTGCTTTTAGACTATTGAAATGTTTGTAACGAAGAGAGTTCATTTTAACCTTTACTTTTCCCCAGATTAATTTCTTAGAAATTCACCTCGTATTTTATTTAAATTTTTTTTATTTTAATATTTTTATTGTTTTTCAAGTGGTTGTCTGCCTTTCCCCCACCCTCCCCACCACCCTAGTCCTCCCTCCCTCCCTCCCCTGTTTCTACCCATCCCTTGTTATTGTCCATGTGTCCTTTATAATTGTTCCTGTAAACCCTTCACCTTTTCCCCCATTATCCCCTCCCCTCTTCCCTCTGGTCACTGTCAGCCTGTTCTCAATTCCAATGTCTTTGGCTATACGTTGCTTGCTTGTTCATTTTCTTGATTAGGTTCCTGTTAAAGGTGAGATCACATGGTATTTGTCTTTTACCACCTGGCTTATTTCACTCAGCATAATGCTCTCCAATTCCATCCATGCTGTCGCAAAGGGTAGGAACTCCTTCTTTCTTTATTTTATTAAAACTTCTTTCAAATTTTGTTTCCAATTTAAATTATATATGTAATAAATTTTTGAAAAAAATCAATCCAGATCTCTTTCCTATGTTTCCAATGCTGGAGAACTGTTTTTAAATCACTTTATTGACACTTCTAATATGTAAGATCATATCAATAATATATTTTATGTTTTCTATTACTCATTATATGATAAATGAGAATGTGCTTTCTAACCCATTAATATTTAAATAGTTATTTTTGTACATTTCTTTCTGCTTCTGGATTATCTGACCTTCTCCCTAATGGATGAGAGACACATTATGGCTTAGGAAATATAAGGATCTCTTACAGAAAAAAAAAAACAACAAAGAGAAAGAAAAAGGTGAGGCAAGAAAAGGTGAGAAAAGGCACCTCTTTCTGCCAAATAGGGTTATTCAGAAAGATTATCATCTTGAGATCTATGCAATTGTCTTTTTTGTTTGTTTGTTTGTTTTTTCTTTTTTAATTTTTATTTTATTGATTATGCCATTACAGTTGTTCTATTCCCCCCTTCATTCCCCTCCACCCTGCACATCTCACCCCCACCATTCCCCCCCTTTAGTTTATGACCATGTGTCTCTAGTTCTTTAGATTCTATATTTCCCCTACTATTCTTGCCCTCCCCTATCTATTTTCTACCTACCGTCTATGCTACTTATTTTCTGTACCTTCTCCCCCCTTTTCCTCCTCCCACTCCCCTGTTGCTAACCCTCCATGAGATCTCCATTTCTACTGTCTTTAAAATTTTTCAAAATTTGCTTTACCTCTCTCTTGTCCTACCCTTGCACTCTTCCTTTTGCATGACAAAATAGAGTTTTCCAAATGTACAGAGAGAATATGCCTGCTCATCATAATGGTTTAACCATAGGGTTGAAGATAGAAAGAAGAAAATGACATAAGGGAACTCTCCCTTTGAATTGTGGGAGTTGAAGGGAAGAGAACACAGGGCAGTTGAAAGCAAGGAGATCAGACAACTACACTTTCTGTAAAGGAGTTACGGAAATGCAGTGGAGACAGTGCAGTTTGGATTTTTGTCCTTGGTCCTGTGGTAAGCAGAATGGCCACCGAAAAAGTCCATATAGTAATCCTTGTGACCTGTAAAGATGTTACTTATGTGGTCACTTTGCATAAATGACTAAAAGAATTTTGAGATGGAGAGATCATCCTGGATTAATTTTGTGGACTGTTCTTTATTGTAATGTTTTAGTCTGTCTCATAAGATATCAAATACATAATATACTTGGGTACAAAGATATTTATTATTTCATATCTACTTATTTTATGAATTGTATCTATTATACTAAATTTTACAACTTACAATTTAAAACAACATGAAACTATATAATGTTCAAAGATGTCTTTACATTGTATTTATTTTATCATTTATATTTTTAATAATCTCAATCATGTAGAAACAACTTTAATATGCAAGAGTAAGAAATTTGTTTGAATTATGGAGTTATCATGCAAAGTAAATAGCTTTTAAATGACATTGCAAGGAATCAATTAATGACACTGAGAGATTTTCACAATCAATATATCATAGAGCTGGTCACCCCTCTGAAACTTAATTAGCAGCAAAAACACTGAGAATTTTTATTTATGCTTGTCGATGTTGCTGACAGCTAATCTGGAGAAGGGATGTGTGAGAGGTATGAGATGGAAAGGAAGTGATAGAAAATAATAAACAAGTAAATGATATAATTATTTCCAGGAACAGAAAGTAAATTATATAATTATTTCCAGGACATAATTATACGTCCTTGAGTTCATAATGACTGCATCCTTCTCACTTCCTAGAGACTTATACTGTTGCATTTCCTAAAGGTCTTAATGCACTTTCCATTCCATTGTGAAAGATTAGTAGAGGATCGGGTTAAAAGAAGGATGTGAGTTTCCTGAAGAGAGATTGGGATGAAAAGGAGATCATGAAGATAGAGAAAAAAATGCTGGTCAATTGCCAGAATACTATCAAAATATTATAGGAATTGCTACCCAATACTCAAGGCCCTCTGCTTGTAGCCTCCAGGCTCTGAAATGATTTACCGGGACAGCTGATAGGCATGTGAATGCGGTTTGACCCTGACAGAGATTTATGACCTAGACTGATTACTTGGTCATCTGATGATGGAAATGCTTCAACTTCCAGCCTATTATTTGAAATATCACATGTCAGTCTTCAAGCTTTACAGGAAAAGTCTACTAGTTAAATCTCCAGATACTTGAAGGTTCTAAGAAAACACCGGGTGCTCTCCCTTAATTACCTCTGAGGGAGGGAAAATTCCTGAGGCAAAACAAGTTCCTTCTTTGGAGAGTCACCTTTATACTCACTTGGAAACATTGTGAACTAAATAAAATTAGGATTTTTTAAAATTCTCTTTCACATGCTGAAAATTTGTAACAATTATGCATAATACATTTTGAGAACTCTCATCTCTTTTATTAGGCTCATGATCAATATAAAATCAGTATCTTAAGAGAATTATGGTTCTGCTACTAGAAATATAATATTATTCAAAATCAAAATGGAATATTACATTAACTCCTTTGGATTCAGGTTTATTTAACATACAGGTGGGAAGCCTTAACCAAATGTGATTTAGGGCATATGATAGGGCTTTCAATAAATAAAGAACTCCTAGATAATGATTAGCATTTGAACTGAATCGGGAAGAGCTTTATAGCAGAGCAGTAAGGGCACTTGAACAAAAGCAAGAAGAGTAAAAGAATGTTTGTGAAATCAGTTCCAGTTTTCCTGAATGCCAACAAGAATAAGCTCCTATTTCTTTTTTGTAAATTATAGAATTTTAAAGCATTTTTAATGTTGTACACTTTTAAAATAGAATATTTAATGGACCTATCTTAGGCATTTTGTATTTCTAAAAATATACCGACCTAACTGGCAAATAAATCTTTGCATTTGTTTAATCAAGTGCTTTATGATTTTTTAAAAGTCTCATGAAAAAATGTATTCTAGCAATACCCTTTCATTTTATACATGAGGAAACTGGCATTGAAATATAGAGATTTATACTTGCTATATTTTGTATCTGTAGTTTAATTATCTTATTGTGAAAGTTCCACTAAAGAACTGTGAATCAACACTTTGTCTGTTTTATTGATTGACACATGAATAGTTCCCAGTGTGGGAGAACTACAAGTTGCACTAATGTCGACACCGTTGAACTTGTATCCTGGTGCACAGGATTTCCTAAGAATGGAGTCAATGGGTCTCAGGGTACGTGTATTTTTAACTGTGTGCAAAAATGTCATAATTTTTTTTAAAAAGAAAATAAAAGAAAGATACTCTTTTATAATGTCATAACTGAGGCAGGAATTTGTCTCAGGGCATTACTGCATTAAAAATTTCCATAAATATTTAAAACATGACTTTCTACTTAAGTCACTTTGATACAGGGTGCAGACGGGGGGGCCCCCAAAAAGATTTAGAAAAGTGTCCAGAATTCAAAGTGTATAGAAATATTGGAGAGACATATAAGATGTCCTCACCGCCCCCCCCCCCAGGGGGAAGGGATGAATGGAGCCAGGCCATTGAGAGCTATTTTGCATAGCAACAGTTTTGGAGCTAACCTCCGGAGGAATGGTTATTTAACATATCTATAACCTTTAACTGGTTTCATAGATATGTTAAATAGCAGTGGCCAAGTTAGGAGGCAGAAGGGAGAAGGGAGTAGCTGGGACTCAAGATGGGATCTATGAGCTGTTCTCCTGAGGGAGAAGGAACTAGCAGAAACTGAGAATGTAACTAAGGAGCTGCACACCTGAGTGAGAAGGGAGCTCAGGAGGTAATGAGGGGCTGCGCCCCTGAGGGAGGGTGCTGCTGTGTGGGAGCTTGGAAAAGACTGGCTCCAAGACATGAAGGGTCCCCCCCGCTTGGCCAGATGGAGGGAGAGAGCCACGCGGTTTCAGCAGAGTGAGGACCCCCTCTTGGTGAGGTGAAGAAGACAGCCACATGCTTTTGGTGGAGTGCGGACTCCTGCAGCTTTGGTAGAAGAGGCCCACGCGGCTTTGGGGTGCCCCCTTTGGCCACGGGGCCTGAAAAGCAACAGAGACTTTGACTGGAACTGGGTACAAAGGACTCTTGCCAGTGGACCATGAGAGGGTACCACAGTACTTTGGATTAACTCGAGATCCTGCACAGTGACACAGCTGACGGTGCCAGCGGCCTGCAACACAGACGTGTGCTCTTTTCCTGATTTACGGTACCCGGAGTTGGGACAAGAGGGAAGGGAGCGCTGTGTGGGTGTAGGTGTACAACCTAAAGAACTTTGATATTTTAGTGGTGGCATTAGGCCTGAATAGCATTAAATAAACATTTTGTTTCCTTTTCACAAATCTCTGGCATTAAGAGATGTGTTTCCAATTGGCGGCGGACAGAAGGGCCCAGTAGATTTTAGTATTTTGGTTTTTGGGAGGGGCCCCTGTTGTACAGCAGTTTTGGGCATCCCTAGGTGGGCCGAATATTGTATTGCCCCTCCCTCGGACGACCTCCTCTTGTTCGGTAACAGTTTTTGGCGACTCTGGTGGGATGATAATTGTCCGTGGCAGACCGACCCCCTCAGGTGCGAGAGAGTGAGGCTTTGGAATTTTCCCAGTCTCTGAGCATTTCTCTGCGCTCTTGAGGGCATCGGCCGCCTAATCACGCCTGGAAAGGTGAAAAGGAAACGAAGCGGGGAAGGAGCAGAGACGTGAAAGTGTTCGGGGTTGAAAAACTTGGTTTCTGACTGCTCTTTTGCAATAATGGAGATGGAATTGTGGGCGGTAGCAGGGGAAATACCTGGTCTTTACGCCACCTGTATTCTTTTTGCTCTGAACCTTTGTTTGCTTTGTTGGAACTGTATGAGTAGTTCTACAGAGAAGCGTGTAATGGTCCAGAAGGAGAAAGGGGTCTTAGAACCCCTCCCTGATAGTAGATCTCAGGAGGAGAAAGATGATGAGGAAAGAAACCTCATTAATTCTCTGAACCCAGGGAATGGGGGACCCCAGACAGCGGTAACTCCTGTGGTGACACTGCTTTCTGGGGAGGTGAAGCCCACTATGGCTTCTCCTGCCCTGCTAGTGGGAGAAATCTCCACCACGGATTCGCAGCCTCTGCAAGTGAGCTCTGCTCACCCACCGCAGCCGAGGTTGCCAGGAGCCTCTTTGGCTCCCGAAAACGGAGCTGCAGAGCCCCCACCTTCACAGGTGAGTGGAGCCTGCTCTCCACCTGCATTGGTGACTGCAGCCTCAGTGCACCACCCCCACTGGGTAGAGGGTGGCTTTGTGGTGTCCCCTTGCCCGCTGGTGGAAGGGGCCTTGGGGGCTTCCGGGGCTCCTGAAACCGGAGTCCTGGAACCTTCCCAGGTGGGTGGAACCAGAGTCGGGGTGCTGCCATTTTGGGTAAAGTGGATGAGCCACGTGAGTGCCCCACCATGGAGGACAGAGCATGCATGGGCATCGCCATCTTGGATGACCCTGCACGCATGGGTGCCGCCATGTTGGATGACTCCACGTGCATGGGCGTCACCATCTTGGAACTGGATAAGGCTTCTCTTCTGATTTATGGGCTGTATGCTGCTGCTGTGTGGGCCTTGCAGCAGTCAGGTTCTCTGTGTAACTGGTTCTAATAGTAATGGCTCTGGTTCTGAAGGTCATGAACTGAGGTCCAAGAGTGACCATCTGATTTATAGGGTATTTGCAAGGTCTAAGTTTCAGAAAGGTGCAAAATGTCCCTATGAATCTAGGGACTTTTAGTAGAAGGTACCTGTAGTGCTATGGACTTTTGGCTGCCACATACTGAGTTTAAGTACTGAGTTTACGTATAGTCCTTCCCAGTGTGGGAAAGGGACCAAGATTAAAAGAGAGTAATAGTTAAATCTAGATGAGTAAGAATATGTATAAAGGATATGAAAGTTTTAAACCTAGAGTAAAGGAAACCTCAACTACTTGTTTTCTAATTTCATGGGAAAAACAAATTTCTCTCATGTGCTTCTGTTTCTGATCAGAAACCTGTATTGTAAGACCTAGCGAAGGTCACTGTAACCGGTTGGGGAGAATGCCTTTGCACCCGGGACCCAGGAAGGGTCATTTGGGGAAGACGAGTGTTTCATCCCGAGGCAAAGCAGCATGTCTCCGCCAAAGGACCGGATCGGAAGGAGCATGTCTCCGTACCTGAAGACCTAAGAAAGGTCACCTGTAGCCGGTTGGGGAGAGTGCTTTTGCCACCCGGGACCCAGGAAGGGTCAATTGGGGCTGATGAGTGTATCAGCCTGAGGCAAAGCAGCATGTCTCCACCAAGAGACCGGGCCTGAAGGAGCACGTCTCCGTACCTGTATTGTAAGACCTATTGAAGGTCACTGTAGCCGGTTGGGGAGAGTGCCTTTGCCACCCGGGACCTAGGAAGGGTCATTTGGGGCTGATAAGTATTTCAGCCTGAGGCAAAGCAGCATGTCTCCGCCAAGAGACCGGGCCTGAAGGAGCATGTCTCCAAACCTGTATCTGAAGACCTAGTGAAGGTCACTGTAGCCGGTTGGGGAGAGTGCCTTTGCCACCCAGGACCCAGGAAGGGTCATTTAGGGCTGAAGAGTGCTTCAGCCTGAGGCAAAGAGCATGTCTCCGCCATGAGACCAGATTGGAAGAGAGCAAGTCTCTGCCATTGGTTTTGCTTCTGATCAGAAACCCTGTATTGTAAGACCTAGGAAAGGTCAACTGTAACCGGTTGGGGAGAATGCCTTTGCCACCCGGGACCCAGGAAGGGTCAATTGTGGCTGATGAGTGTTTCAGCCTGAGGCAAAGCAGCATGTCTCTGCCATGAGACCGGATTAGAAGAGAGCAAGTCTCTGCCATTAGTTTTACTTCTGATCAGAAACCCTGTGTATTGTAAGACCTAAGGAAGGTCACTGTAACCGGTTGGGGAGAATGCCTTTGCCACCCGGGACCCAGGAAGGGTCATTTGGGGCTGACAAGCATTTCAGCCTGAGGCAAAGCGGCATGTCTCTGCCATGAGACCGGGCCTGAAGGAGCACGTCTCCATACCTGTATTGTAAGACCTAGTGGTCACTGTAGCCGGTTGGGGAGAATGCCTTTGCCACCTGGGACCCAGGAAGGGTCAGTTGTGGCTGATGAGTGTTTCAGCCTGAGGCAAAGTAGCACGTCTCCACCAAGAGACCGGGCCTGAAGGAGCATGTCTCTGTGAGGCACCAGTGGAAGCATTGGTGCGAGAGAATGTCTCTACCTGTATTGTTTCGGAACACTATGTTTCAGATTTTGCTCTGTATCTGCTCTGAAAAGGAAATTGAGGATTCCAAGAAAGGTTAAAACTTCATACTCTGTAGGAAAGTGAACAAGGAAAAGGATTTTCCATTATGCTTTGTATTTTTCTCCCTAACTAATCTCTCCAGAAATTGGCATTCTAAAGGAATGAGTGATGACATAAAGTTTTCTTTGCATAAAACCAGTAAGACCAGTCTTTAATAGTAGTTTTGTTAACCAGGACTTTGCCTGGAATGTCACGCCTGAAGGAGGCATGTATGGGTTCTGGTCGTTACCAGAAAGCCCTGAGGAACTGAGATTGACCTGTGAAGCTAGTGAAAGCCCACAAGAAAAGCCTGGTACTTTAGTTGGTTGTGCGGTTCGTGCCAGTATTTCTAGGGAAGGAACGAAGGTTGCTTTCCTGAAAGATGGCTAAAAAGGAACCTGTAGGCACAATGGAGGCTCAAGGACTTGAGCGAAACAACTGGTACAGGCAAAGCCAGATGGCAGGTGTGTGGCTCTGCGTTTGTGCCCTGAGGGGCGGAGTGAGAAGTCAATCTGAATGTTCCCTGTGACAGTTCCAGCAAAGTAGACTTAGGGATCATAAATGATCCAGGCTGCTCTTGGTGTGTTTATGCAAACGAGCAGTCAAAATCAAAAGCGGGACCCAAAGTAGTCCCTGTAAATAACAGTGAGGGTGATCTTAGGGAGAAAAATTATAATTCAAGGAAAATCACAATGCTCAGTATTACACATCAGAATGGCGCAGCTAATTGTCTTGAAAGTTTGTTTTCATTTGAAAGTTGAAACCAGGTTTGTGATATTACCGAAGATGTACAATTTACAGGTGCAGAGGACCTTGCAATGGAATGTCTTCCCAAAAGACAGTCTCACAGGCGCAGAGACTGGTTTGGGAATTGTGTGAATTAACCTGTGTGTTCTCTGTTTTCATAGAGTGTATGCCTATGACCTGCCTATGCCTGTGAGTGATTGGTTGCAATATAGGCCTCACTGAAGGAGCCCATCTTTGTCATCACCCCCCCGAGACTCAATGGTTTGGCTGAACTAAGTAGTTGGGTTGGTGAAGGGCTGGGGCGGTCTGTGGCCTCACTTGAAACTGATTTTCCCTTTTCTGTCTTGATGGCTTGGACAGAAAGGGTGCAGAAATCTGAAAGGAGGGAAATCTTAATGTATTCCCCTCAGCCGGAGTGAAGTATAGTGGAGCACAAGAGTTTTTAGATAGGTGTAGCATGCCTTGTACACCTTCCACTGGATAAGCCATTCTTTACTGGAGTGTCTGCCTTTGTCAATTAATGGTTACGATTTAATTGTGCTTCCAATTTCTTGCCTAATCTGTCACCTCCAGAATATGACCTGACCGGAATGCCAACAGTTCAGTAATGCCAGCCTTTGGACACCAAGCCTGCGACGTCCAGGTGACAGCCAACTGACCAAGACCCTGTAAGGTCTTTCCCTTACAGGAAGGACTCCCTCCGTGCTGCACCCCCTCCCCTTTCAGGGCAGCCCTGACCCCGGAGTATGTAGGACAGCGTCCATTTTCAGCTCGAAGCAGTTACAAGAAGATGAGATCTGCGTCCATTTTCCTTTATATGATTATAAAGAACGTGTATATCTGAAAGGAGGGAATTGATACAGGGTGCAGACGGGGGGGCCCCCAAAAAGATTTAGAAAAGTGTCCAGAATTCAAAGTGTATAGAAATATTGGAGAGACATATAAGATGTCCTCACCGCCCCCCCCCCCCCAGGGGGAAGGGATGAATGGAGCCAGGCCATTGAGAGCTATTTTGCATAGCAACAGTTTTGGAGCTAACCTCCGGAGGAATGGTTATTTAACATATCTATAACCTTTAACTGGTTTCATAGATATGTTAAATAGCAGTGGCCAAGTTAGGAGGCAGAAGGGAGAAGGGAGTAGCTGGGACTCAAGATGGGATCTATGAGCTGTTCTCCTGAGGGAGAAGGAACTAGCAGAAACTGAGAATGTAACTAAGGAGCTGCACACCTGAGTGAGAAGGGAGCTCAGGAGGTAATGAGGCTGCGCCCCTGAGGGAGGGTGCTGCTGTGTGGGAGCTTGGAAAAGACTGGCTCCAAGACATGAAGGGTCCCCCGCTTGGCCAGATGGAGGGAGAGAGCCACGCGGTTTCAGCAGAGTGAGGACCCCCCCCTTGGTGAGGTGAAGAAGACAGCCACATGCTTTTGGTGGAGTGCGGACTCCTGCAGCTTTGGTAGAAGAGGCCCACGCGGCTTTGGGATGCCCCTTTGGCCACGGGGCCTGAAAAGCAACAGAGACTTTGACTGGAACTGGGTACAAAGGACTCTTGCCAGTGGACCATGAGAGGGTACCACAGTACTTTGGATTAACTCGAGATCCTGCACAGTGACACAGCTGACGGTGCCAGCGGCCTGCAACACAGACGTGTGCTCTTTTCCTGATTTACGGTACCCGGAGTTGGGACAAGAGGGAAGGGGAGCGCTGTGTGGGTGTAGGTGTACAACCTAAAGAACTTTGATATTTTAGTGGTGGCATTAGGCCTGAATAGCATTAAATAAACATTTTGTTTCCTTTTCACAAATCTCTGGCATTAAGAGATGTGTTTCCAATTGGCGGCGGACAGAAGGGCCCAGTAGATTTTAGTATTTTGGTTTTTGGGAGGGGCCCCTGTTGTACAGCAGTTTTGGGCATCCCTAGGTGGGCCGAATATTGTATTGCCCCTCCCTCGGACGACCTCCTCTTGTTCGGTAACAACTTGACTAGCAAATGTCAAAGATAACACTCTGGACATTTTATTCCAAGTTCATCAGAAAGATTACTTAAGTCACTTGACTAGCAAATGTCAAAGATAACACTCTGGACATTTTATTCTAAGCTCATCAGAAAGATTAGATCCAGTTTCTCTTTAAGCAAATGTTATTCAAATGAATGAAAATAGTATTAGGATTCAAAGAAAAATAAAATTTACCTGCAAATTTAGAGTGGTTATTTTACTGGACATTGTCCTGGCCCTGAGCTGGTCTGCCTAGGGCCAGCCAGAAGTGCATAGATTCTTGATTTCATGTAGGAGAGATTTCACAGAATGGGTCTGGGCGACTCTGAGGATACATCTATTATTAAGGCTGAAGACAGTGAAACATGGAAGGGCATAGGACAAGAGGAGCAACAAGACAGCCTAGGCTGAGCTGCCTTAGTTCACTGGGAAGTCAGAGATAAGGAGGCTTGAGGGACACGTTCAGGGGATCAGCCTGGAACAAACTACTACTGACTGTTTTCTTACAGTTTAGAAGACCGTGCCTGTGAAGAAAGAGTTGTGGGGGATGAAGGGAAAGGGAATGGTGCAAGCTGCTCCCCAGAGGGAGAGCTTGATCTGGGTCCTTTGTCTTGAAGCTTTTATCTCTCTCTTGCAGGAGGGAATCCTAGGGGAGGGTTTCAGTAGAATACTCAGCAGTCCTCCGGGTGTGCATTTTCAGGGTAAAGTTCTCCACTGATTGGTCAGCGCCAGGGCAGGAGGTCTTTAGTCATTGCAATTGGTCCTGGCTTCACCCACCTGGTTTTGCTATCTTTCTGGGCCTGGAGCTGAAACACAACTGAGGCCCAGATGTTATCTCCAGGAAGGACAGTTTATCCCCAGACAAGGTCCTTTTTTCCCCAGTTTTGCCCCCTGCCAGGCCTGGGGCCTTAGACCCCGGTGACCACCTGTACCTGGCTGTAAATTGCTTGAACAGTTTGTTCAACTATCTGTCTCAGTTTTTCTATTCCATTTGCCAAGATATTTCCCTGGCTTCATACTATCCTGTCTTAGTTATTGAACTCATTACAATTCATTTCAATCTACTTTTAACCTAAATACAATATACGTGTTTTTTTTTACAAACAGTATATAACTATCAAATTAGTTCCTTTAGCTTCATAATCACAGTACCTCCATTGGTAGTATATTCAGAACAACAAATAATGCACTATTACATTATGTAAAGCAGTAACCATCACTTATTGACCACTGGGAAAAAATAAGGTTACTGGAAAATTATAAAAGTTGGTTCGCTTTTGCAAATTTTTATTTAAAGCCATGAAGATTATAAAACCACAGGGGATAAAAATATTTTACTTGAGACTGAATAAACAAATAATGGAATAACATAAAAATAAAATCCCATTAGTTTATTTTTATTGTGAGTTTCCTATTACCATTTGCCGCGGTCCAGCCACAGCGGGTCTAAGGGTCCCCTCAGGGTGAAGGTAGGAGTCGGCGTGGAAATCAGGCAACTATGCAACTCAAGGCAGGTGATGCTCTGAAGACCTTTATTGAAAGTAAGGCTGAAGCTTTTATACTATTCTAGCTGGCAAGTGATTTCAGCTGGCAAGCGATTTCGGATTCGTTGGCTTTTGCAGTTACTGTTGCTATGCTTCTTGGTTTGAACAGGAACTTGGCTGTCTGCCTTGGTTAGGCTGTCCCAGGGGGCCTATTCTTATTCTGCGTATTAGATATGTCTAAAATTGACTCGGGGGGTAAACATGCCCTCCATGCCACGTCCACCAGGTTGGAAAATGCTTCTTTGAAGTCTTGGACCTCCCCTCCTGACTTTGTCAAGGAAGGGATCCAACTGTGGATGTGGCAACCATTTATCCCCATTTGTTGAAAATTAAGAGAACAATGTTTGCAAGCATTTTTATAAAAGGAGAAAGAAGAAATTTTAATTCTTTATGTAGTCTTGGATAAACATATATTGTGAACATAATCTAATCTTACCTGGGATAGATATCTATAGTCTGTTAAACTTTTACCAGTTCAAAATAATATTTTCTTATCATGGGGAGCACTTTATGAAACATATAACTGTCTGACCATTGTGCTGTACACTTGAAACTAATAAAAATAATACTACTTTTAGTATTATTTTTTAGTATTTAGTTGAATATAAACTGTAATTTTAACAATTGAAAATAAAGTAAAACAAGAAGGATTTATTAAAGAAGCAGGAACACTGGATGTAGTTCCTGCCTGTTTTTCAACAGAATTCCAATAAATTTGTTATTTACTTAAAAATGCAATTTTTAAATTTTTAAATGTTTATTTAAAATTCCTTAACTTTACCCATAAAATGTGCATGTTATAAATGCTGATGAAATATTCACAAAACTTATTAGTGGGAATATCTATTTGGATATTTTAGTAGATTTAGACATTTGACTATAATTTTATGTTTTCTTAGCAATCTTCTGAATATTTCCAATCTTATTTATAGTTTTCTTCAATCTTGCCCCAATTAACCTTTATAGTTTCTTTAATACAAAAACATTGCACTTTTTAGCATTTGAATTTTTATCTTAATAATAACATTTTTCATTTCCATATTTTGATTTAAAATCTAATTATCTTGAGATTACAATCATGTGTTATAAAATCCCTATGCTACCAATAGCTTATTTTCATTAAAAATAAAATTTACTTTATCAATGTTCATTGCTCAACATTCTGTCATATAAAGTGACCTTGATTGGCTTTGTAAACGTGTTGGTAATTTTGGCTGCCTTGACCCATGATTCTCTCAGTATATCCTGATGAAACTAGGTGCATATGATATATTAACCAAGGAATATGCACCAAAATTCAAGTCTTTTCTATTTAAGTATGTATATAAATAAACATGTCAAAACCCAGCATTAGCATTCTCAGGTTTACACACAGAGAATGCAATGTCAAGCTGTTTTCCCAGAATTAAGCTAAATTCTTGAGACAGAGAATTACTTTACTTCATTCCCACAAAACTCCATGCCATAGGCTCTGTGATTTGATCCATGTTACAAATAAATGGACTCTAACCCTGGCTGGTGTAGCTCAGTGGATTGAGTGTGGGCTGCAAACCAAAGGGTTGCAGTTCGATTCCCAGTCAGGGCACATGCCTGGGTTGCAGGCCCGGTCCCCAGTGGGGGCCATGTGAGAGGCAACCACACATTGATGTTTCTTTCCCTCTCTTTCTCCTTTCTTTCCCCTCTCTCTAAAAATTATATATTTAAAAAAAAGTAAAGGGACTCTACATTATGTGTGTTCACCACCCCCACTCTCGAGTTATCTCCCTCTACTAACCTTCTCTTCCCTCCACAGTCCATAAACTCCTGCGGCCCCTTCTCCCAACCCACCCACCAGCACACTGCTCTTCAGACTCCCTAGGCCTGTTTTCTGCCTTAAGGTCTTTGCTCACATTTTCTATGATTTCAAAATTTAAGCATGTGGCACAAAATCTTCCTCATAAGCACCTCTTGTTGACAAAATATACATATTTCATAGTTTGAAAAACATGCCACTGTCAACATATTTTTATGTCTCTTTATATTTTATTGTTTCCATTGCCATTCAGTGCCCTTGTACCCCCTCCCCACAGTGATCACCACACTGTTGTCCAAGGTCCATGAGTTCTTTCTCTTTTTTTGCTCAATCCGCCTACTCCCTACTCTCCCTGCTGCCATTAGCTGCCATTATTTTTGAAATGTTATAAAGCAGATCTCAAGGAGATCTCTCCAAATAATCAAGAAGGTCATTTGCCATCACAAAAAATCATGATAAAGAAGAAACTTAAACTAAATACAGTCATCCCACTTAAATAGGTTTTTATTCACTGGCAGTTACTAGGAGCTGACTCCTAAAGGCAAACTTACTTTTCTATGTAGGTAGTGGACCTCTTACATTGCTTTTATAATACCAGTTACTGATTTACATATGATTTTGCTGGATGATAAAAAAATAAAATAGTATTATGAATATTCCAATAATGACTAGCCAGAAAGTTAATTGTATACAATTTAATATATGGCTATATGTGTATGTCTAGAAATAGCCATCATTTACATAGTTCATATATTATTTTATAGCAAAATTAGAAAGAGAAACCTTTTTGTCAATATCATGAAAGGTTTTTTTTCATGTATAGTTTAAGTGCTGTCTTCAAGGATGTTCGATAACAATTATGGGTAAACCAATGGCTACACAAACAGTTGCATCATTTTCTGATTATTGTTTTTTATTTTGTGAATTTCTCCTAAGATTACACAAGGAACAGAGTTAATGCTGGATTATTATAATGCCTTGTCTGAAACAGAACACATTTTTTTTCTATTCTTGGGATATTATCTTATAATGGTAGAGGGTAAGAGTGTATCTGCTGATAAAAATGCATAACATAGTCTTCCCTTAAAGATGTGTTCATTTGATCTAATGTAAATTATTTTATTGTAAAAATATTATTTCTAAAGCTGGCTATATAATTTTAAGTTATAAATTGCTATTTTGATTTAAAATCAACTCAGTCACATTTTTAAATCTCAATCAGATGTATATTAAAATATATTAAGAATATCTTTACATTGATATTTTAATAAAATAATCCAATAATTTATATGACATTAAATATTAAATTGGAATTTATTTTTAATAATAATAACAAAATGTGTCTATCCAATTTAGAATTGTTCTTTATTGAATTACCCAGAAATGTAGAAATCCTATACAACAATATTGCTTAATCTTAAAATATTTCAGAAATACACTCTTGAAATTATTACCAGAGCTATAAAATTAAACATGAGAAACAAAACCAGTCTTTTACTTTGGAGTTAGAATAAAACATTCATTGTTCTTTTTATTTTCTCCTTCCCTCCTACCAATAAATAGTTTAGCTTGATTCCATCACATTTTCTTAGGGTTTTCTAACCTAAAAAGTTACATTGTGGAGTTATATAAAACTACATAAAATAGAATGACTAAAGAGAGTTAATAAACATATATAGTAGTTATTCAATAAATGTGATCAGTTGATAACATGGTTATAAATGATAAGGAGTATATTTAAGTGTCCAGAAGTCAAAGGCTGCTTATATGCTCTACACAAGCAGCAGTGTGACGTAGTGATTGAATCACTGCATTTATTTGGATAACTCCCAAATACATTTTAGTGACAAAATTCGAAAAAAAATAAGTCAGAGTACTCTGCACACTAGAAAAGACAATAATCATCGAAGATAACAGCTATACAGCCAGTACTTACATTTAGAACTTCATATTGAAAGGTTTGCACTGGCTGGAGTGGCTCAGTTACTTGGAGTGTTGTCCCATAGACTGAAAAGTAGAGGGTTTGATTCCTGGTCCAGGCATATACCCAGGCTGCAGGTTCAATTCTCAGTTGGGGTATGTACAAGAAGGCAATTAATTGATGTTTCTCTCCCACATTGATGTTTCTCTCTCTCTCCCCCTTTCCCTTCTTTCCTTTTTTATTAAAAGAAATGAAAAAATATCCTTGGGTGAAAATTAAAATGAAACAAAAAAGCTGTAATCTTACTTCATGAAATATTTTCCGGGATATCAACAAATATTCTACTTTTGATGTTGAGCAGAATTTGAGGAAAATGAATACAAATAATATTTAGATGAATAGCACTGTAGCACAGGGGAACTGACATAAAATATATAAAAATGACAAAGCAGACTATCCTATACTGAGTACACAATAGAGTCAATGACACTGGGGAAACAAAGTCGGCACACACTGTTTATAACATGTAAACAATTTTTCAATTTAGAAATTTAATTTTTTGAACCAATGAAATTATTTGATATTTGTTTTACATTTATTAGCTCTATCTGTTCAGCCCTATCTTAATTTTAGTAATTCTTTCCTCTTCAAAAAAAATGTCTTTTCACTGCACACTTGTTTTGAAATAGTTTTTTTCCTTCATTTTAAATTTGCTAGCTTTAATGCCTTTTCTTGCTCTGTTTCAGGCTGATTCTCTGATATTTCATATATATTTATTAATTTCTGTGACTGAGTTGTTACCTAAATATCAGACAAGTTTGAGAAAAAAATAATTTTGCTCCTGAGTCCTTGGACAAAATGAAAACCTGCTAATCCATTCCCTGCTCTCTCGCTTACCTGTGACAAGATTTCAGCAGCACACTTGGATTGCTTGTCCTGCAGAATAGCCATGCAGTTTCAATTTAATTTAGTCTAAGAACAAGAATTATTAAGAAAAATGGACATTTAATTCTCAAGTTGAGTTTTTTAAAAAGATTTTATTCATTTATTTTTAGAGGGGAAGGAGAGAGGGAGAGAATTATCAATGTATGGTTGCCTCTCATGTGTCCCCTGCTGGGAACTGGCCCACAGTCCAGGCATGTGCCCTGACTGGGAACCGAACCGTGATCCTCTGGTTCAAAAGCCGATGCTCAATCCACTGAACCACTCCAGCCAGGGATTTTTTTTTTTCAAGTTGAGTTATATCACTATAAGAAACTCTGCACCAGAATTTGTCTAAAGCTTTCTCTGTGTTTCAGTAAGGTTTCCTGTATAAAATCTATAATGATTTGAATGTATTAGATTATGTCATTATTTTTATTTTTGTTAGGAACTTTGACCTACTTTAATATGGAGATTTTTTATTCACCTCTGTATTGCCAGTGCTTGACATGGTGCCTAGATTCAAGATGTTCTGCATTGCTTAATAAGTGTTGTGTAGATCAAAATAAAGATCTATGAAATGAATTATAATTCCCATATTTTTTAATAAATTAGATTAATACAAAGAATTGAACTGAAGAGAATTTTATGAGGTAATGTTCAATTCATTTTATATAGGAATGCTGATTTGCAACTTCTGTATCAGTGTACAGAATGTGCCTTATGAACTCTGCCATCGCTACTTTACTGGATGTCCATGTACCAACATGCCAGCAAGTATATAAACTGTACACATTTTTTTTTAGTTTTCTAAGGAAATTTCATACAATTTTCCACAGTGGCTGCACCAGTCTGCATTCCCACCAACAGTGCACTAGGGTTCCCTTTTCTCCACAACCTTGTCAGCACTTGTTTTTTGTTGATTTGGTTATGATGGCCAGTCTGACCACTGTGAACTGGCATGTCATTTTGGTTTTAATTTGCATCTCTCTCTTAGCTAGTGATGTTGGACATCCTTTCATTTGTCTTCGGGTTCTCTGTATGTCCTCCTTGGAGAAGTGTCTAGCGGTTCCATTGCTGGGACTATACCCTAAAATCTTGAAACACCAATTCAAAAGAAACTGTGCACCTCAATGTTCATAGCAGCACAATTTACAAAAACCAAGTTTTGGAAGCAAACTAAGTGCCCATCAGTAAATGAGTGGATCACAAAACTGTGGTACATTTACACCATGAAATACTATACACCAGAAAGAAAAAAGAAGCTCCAACCCTTTACAATAGCTTGGATGGATCTGGAGAGCATTATGTTAAGTGAATAAGCCAGGCAGTGAAAGACAAATACTATATGATCTCCCCTTTAACTGGAACCTAATCAACAAAACAAACAAGCAAGCAAAATATAAGCAAAGACACTGAAATTAAGAACAAACTGACAGTAACCAGAGGAGAAGTGGAAGGAGATAATGGGGGGAAAAGGGAGAAGGGTTGTCAAGGAATATGTACAAAGGACACACAGACAAAGCCAAAGGTGGGTAGGATCAAAGGTGAGAGGTGGGGATAGCTGGTGGGGCTGGGAAATGTAGACATCTGTACTTGAACAACAATAAAAAGAAAAGAATAAATTTTAAAAAATAAATTAAAAAAGAGCTATACACCTAATTAGCAAATAGTGCACCGTCCCTGCATCCCTGGAATAAACCACATAGGCAAAATGAAAGACAAAAATCCCATGATCGTATCAATAGATGCAGAAAAAGTATTCAATAAAATTCAGACCCATTTATGATAAAAATACTCAGCCAAGTGGTAGTAGAAGGAGCATACCTCAATGAAAAAGGGCATATATGAAATACCTATGGCAAACATCACACTCAATGGGCAAAAACTAAAAGCATTTCACTTAAGATCAGGAACAAGACAAAAGTATCTGCTTTTACCACTCTTACTCCAAATAGTATTGGAAGTGCTAGCCTGTGGGTTGAACTCCAGCTCGCAGAATTCTTCCATCCACTGAGGATGAGAAATAAGTCATCCCTGACCAACCGTGCTGTTCTGAGGAGAAAGGGGGTGGTGATTCCCTCTAGTGGACAATCCTCTGAGCCCTTCTCCCAAATGGCTTTGATTGGGAATTTTGTGTGTAGGTGTATACAAGCATAACACTCATAGTTCATTGATCAATGTCGAAAAGGTTGTAGTCGTACAAAATCAGGTACTTTTTAAGATTTTAAAATTTATCTTTAGAAGGGAAGGGAAGGAGAGAGGGAGAGAAATATCAATGTATGGTTGCCTCTCATGTATCCCCTGCTGGGAACTGGCCTGCAACCCAGGCATGTGACCTGATTGGGAATCGAACCACGATCCTTTGGTACACAGGCCGCAGCGCTCAATCCACTGAGCTATACCAGCCAAGGCAAAATCAGGTATTATCTATAGATAACAATCGAGGGAACACCAGAGGATCTTTAAGATGTATTTCATGAGATAAGGAGTTTACTCCTTATGTCTTAAACTTAAACATCTGGTTTATATATAGAGGGCTGTACAAAGCAGAACAAGCTTCAATAGACACAATGTATTTATCAGGCCTAGTTCCCACGGAACTGTTGGTATTAGAGTTGTATCATGTCTGTCACCTGCATTACCTGGTTTTCCAGGGAGGCTACAATCTCCAAAACCACAGAGTGGTCCCCAACATTAGCCACAGTGAGTAGACAAGAAGAAGAAATAAAAGGCATGCAATTGGAGAAGAGGAAGTAAAAGTATCATTATTTAAAAATGATATGATAGTATACATACAAAACCCTATAGGCTACGTGTAAAAACTACTCAACTTACTAAGTGAATTTAGCAATGTAGTGAGCTGCAAAAATAATATTCAGAAATCAAGCTCTGGTTGGTGTGGCTCAGTGGGTAAGTGCTGATCTTCAAATCAAAGGGCCTTAGGTTCCATTTCCAATTAGGGCACATGCCTGGCTTGCAGGCCAGGTCCCCAGTGGGGAGCACACAAGAGGCATCCACACATTGATAAATTTCTCTCTCCCTTCCCCTACCTCTAAAAATAAGTAAATAAAATTTTTAAAAAATAACAAGGCTGTTAAAAAAAAGAAATCAAAGGTGTTTCTGTACAGCAATATTAAATTGTCAGAAAGACCAACTAGGGAAAAAGCCCATTTACTATAGCAACAAAAATAAATAAATAAAGTATCTAGGAATAAATTTAACCAAGGTGTTAAAGAACTGTATTTAGAAAATTATAGAACACTGAAGAAAGAAATTGTGGATACAAATAAATGGAAGCATATACCCTGTTCATGGATTGAAATAATTAACATCACATGACTCCACTCTAAGAAGACAAGCAACCCAATTAAAAAATGGGAAAAGGACTTGAACAGACACTTCTCCAAGGAGGACATACAGAGGATACAGAGACACATGAAAAGATGCTCAGTATCGCTAACTATCAAAGAGATGCAAAACAAAACCACAATGAGATACCACTTCACACCAGCCAGAATGGCCATCATAAACAAACAATAAACAACAAGTGTTGGAGAGGTTGTAGAGAAAAGGGAACCCTAGTGAACTGTTGGTGGGATTGCAGACTGGTACAACCACTATGGAAAACAGTATGGACTTTTCTCAGAAAACTAAAAATTGATTTGCCTTTTGACTCAGCAATTCCACTGCTGGGATTATATCCTAAGAACCCTGAAACACCAATCCAAAAGAACCTATGCACACCAATGTTCATAGCAGCACAATTTACAATAGCCAAGAATTGGAAGCAACCTAGGTGCCCATAAGTAAATGAATGAATCCAAAAACTATGGTACATTTACACAACGGAATTCTATGCAGCAGAAAGAAAGAAGGAGCTCCTTCCCTTTGCAACTCCTACCTTCCTACCCTTCAGCATGGATGAAACTGGAAAGCATTGTTAAGCAAAATAAGCCAGGTGGTGAAATACAAATACCATATGATCTCACCTTTAACAGGAACCTAAACAACAAAACAAACAAGCAAGCAAACTATAACCAAAGACACTGAAGTAGAGAATAGGCTGACAGTGCCCAGAGGGTTGAGGGGAGGGAATTTCAGGGGAAATGGGGAGGGGTTTACAGGAACAAGTATAAAGGACACATGGACAAAACTAGGGGTGGTGGAAATGGGAGGGATGGGGGAGGGCTGGGGGGTGGACTGGGATAGAAGTAAAAGACAGAAAACTGTACTTGTCAACAATTAAAATAAAAAATGGTTTAAAGGAAATAATTAATATCATTTAAATGTTCACACTACCCAAAGTAATCTATAGACTCTATTCTTATTAAATAAGAATGGCATATTTTACAGATCTGAAACAAATATTTTAAAATATATATATAGAACCAAATAAGACCCTGAATACCTGCAGCAATCTTGAAAAAAATTGAGGGATTAAAATACCTGATATCAAACTATATTATAAGACCACTGTAATCAAAATAGCCTCATGCTGGCATAAGAACAGACACATAGATCAATGAAACATAATAGATAGCCCAGAAATCAATCCATGTTTCTGTGATTAATATTTGACAAAGAGGGCATGAGCATACAATGCAGTAAAAATAGCCTATTAAATACATGGTGTTGGGAAAACTGGACTGGTACATGCAAAAAAAAAAAAAACTCTCACCATACACCAGAATAAACAAAAAATGGATGAAAAAATTAAATATAAGTTGTTACGCAATAATTGTCCCAGAAGAAAAATTAGGCAGGAAAATTTCAGATATTCCACTTAGCCATATTTTTGCCAATGTATCTCCTAGGACAAGGGAAATAAAGGAAAAAATAAACAAATGATATTTCACCAAATTGAAAAGCTTCTCTATGACCAAAGAAGCCATAATCAATATGAAAAGGAAATCAACTGTATGGGACAATATATTTGCCAAACATACATCAAAAAAGGGTTTGATCTCCAAAATATGTGAAGAACTCATGTGACTCAACAGAAGAAAGACAAACAACTCAATTACAAAATGGGCAAAGGACCTGAACAGACACTTCTCCAAGGTGGACATGTAGAGGGCCCCTAGACATATGAAAAGATGCTCAACATCACTAGCCATCAGAGGGATGCAATTTAAAAATGCAATGAGATATCACCTCACATCTGTCAGAATGTCTATTCTAATAAGTCAACAAACAACAAGTGCTGGTGAAGATGTGGAGAAAAGGAAACCCCAGTGCACTGTTGGTGAAGATGCAGAGTGGTGCAGTCACTGTGGAAAACAACCTGATACTGGCATAATAATAGATATATAGATTAATGGAACAGAATAGAGAGCCTTGGAATAAACCAACACCATTATAGTCAATTAATATTCAACAGAGGAAGCAAGCACATACAATGAGCTAAAGATAGTTTATTCAGTAAATAGTGTTGGGAAAATTGGACAGATACACGCAGAAAAATAAAACCAGACCACCTTCTTACACAAAACACAGGAATAAATTCAAAATGGATCACAGACTTAAATGTTAGACCCCAAACCATAAAAATCCTAGGAGAAAACATAAGCAGCAAAATCTTGGACATTGCTCATAGCAACTTTTTATGAGATATATCTCCCCTGGTAAAGGAAACAAAGAATAAATAAACAAATGGGAATATATCAAACTAAAATTTTATTTTTGCACAGAAAAGGAAATCATCAACAAAATAAAAAGACAACCCACAGAATGGGAGGACATATTTGCAGATATATCTGATAAGGGGTTAATATACAAAATTTATAAAATATTTACAACACTTAATACCAAAAAGAATTAAAAAATGGGCAAATGACCTGTGTAAACACTTCTTCAAGGAGGACATATAAATGGCCAATAGACATGTCAAAAGATGCTCAATGTCTCTAATTATCAAGAAATGCAGGTGGGGAGCAAGGGGCGGGGGAGGCTGGGAAGGGAAAAATAGACAAAAAACTGTACTTGAAAAATAACTAAATAAAATTAATTTAAAAAAAGAAATGCAAATTAAAACTGCAATAAGATACCATCTCATCATACCTGTCTGAATGCCTATCACCAATAAATCAACAAACATCAAGTGCTGGCAAGGATGTAGAGAAATCACAACCTTTTGCACTGTTGGTGGGAATGCACACTGGTGCAGCAACTGTGGAAAGCAATACGGAGATACCTGAAAAATTAAAACTGGATCAGCCTGCTGACACAGCAATCCCATGTCTGGGAATATATCCAAAGGAACCCAAAACACTAATTAGAAAGCACATAAGCACTCTTACATTTTTTGCAGCATTATTTACAATCCCTGAGATATGGAAGAAGCCCAAGTGTCCATAATTAGTTGAGTGGATAAAAGGACTATGGAACATTTACACAATGGAATTTTACTTGGCCATAATAAAGTAGAAAATTTTACCCTTTGCAACAGTATTGATGGGCCTAGAGAACATAATGGGAAGTGAAATGATCCAGTCAGAGAAAAAAATACCATATGATTTCACTTATTTGTGGAATCTAGTGAACAAATGGAACTAACAAGCAAAACAGAGACAGACTCATAGATGGAGAACAGATAACAGCTAGTGGAGGTCGGGGGAGGTTAGGGAATGAAGGGACTGACCAAAAAGGAAGAGGGACTCATGGACATGGACAACAGTGTGGTGTTTGCTGAGGGGAGGGAGTATAAGGGGACAAAATGGTAATGAAAAAAAATACAATGCAGATTAAATAAAAATAAATAAATAAATAAAATAAAAATAAAATTGGAAGTGCCTTTTGACACAGCAATTCCATCATTAGAAATACTTGTATACCCTAAGAATCCCAAAATACCAACTGAAAAGATCTATGCTCCCCTGTGCTCATAGCAGCATTATTTAAAATGGCCAAGTGTTGGAAACAGTCCAAATGCCCATCAGTAGATGAATGATTAAGAAATTGTGGTACATGTACACATTAGAATATTATGCAGTAGAAAGAAGAAATTTCTACCATGCTTTTGCAATAGCATAGATATAACTGGAGACTATTAAGCTAAGTGAAATAGTCTAGTTGGTGAAAGACAAATATTATATAAACTCACTTATAACTGGAATCTAATGAGCATATTAAATAAGTAAAACAGAAGCAGAGACATGGAAACACGGAACAGACTGACAGCTGCCAGAGGGGTGGGGGGGACGGTTAATGATGGAAAGAAGGGAAAAGGATTAGTTAAAGAACATATATGAATGACTCATGGACATGGACAATAGTGTGGGGAGTGAGGGGGTTGAGGTGTGGGCTGGTTGGAGTAGGGCAAAGAGGGAAAAATTGGGACAACCGTACTAGAATAAACAAGAATAAAAAAAGATATACTCAAGGTCTAGACAAATAATTTGTAACTTTTTATAGTAGATATAAAAAAACACATGGATATTTTTAACAAATGTTTTAGTGGAACATGTATATTATTACAAGTCAGTTTAACATCACATGGACACTAAAAATCATATCTCTTTGTTTTCAACATGAGGAAAGGGTACCCATACCAAAATAAAAACACTGACTGTATTATAAGGATTTTATATGAATTGCATAGAATCCCTTCTGTACCCCATTAACAGTAAATATTTTAGAAATTAGAAACATATTTCTAGTAGTAGCAAGGCATTTGAAAGTAAGAGAAAGAATCAGGACAAGTTGTATAAAATGAAAGATGATATGTACATCTCTCATTACCACAGAAGTGAATACAAGTAGAGTGCATATCTATAGAAGCCTATTTAATAAAACCACACAGAAAAATGTGGTGTATGAATGAGCATATTTTAAAACAAAAACTAATGGCACTATGGTTATGACAAAAAAACAGGGGCAGTCTTTGGTCTAGTTTCCAAAGATTAAAAAATGATCAATTAGTGACTTCTGGCCAAAATGGATATGAAGGTAAATACATTGTGCCTCCTCACACAACCAAAAGAAGGACAACAAGAAATTAAAAAAAAAACAACAACCAGAACTGCCAGAAAATCGAACTGAATGGAAGTCCAACGACCAAGGAGTTAAAGAAGAAACATTCATCCACACCAGTAAGAGGGGCAGAGACATGCAGCCATGGCAGAGAGGACTTGCAGCAAGGCAGAGGCTGGAGGACCAGCGAGGCAGCAGCTAGAAGAACAAGCAGTCCCATATCTGGGTGCTGATAAACCAGGAGGAACAACTGGGAAGCAAGACAGATAGCGCAACCCAAGGATCCAACACAGAGAAATAAAGCCTCAAAATCTCTAACTGAAAAAAACCTGTGGGAGTTAAGGCAGCAGGGGAAACTTCCAGCCCCACAGGAGAGTTTGTTGGAGTGACCCATAGGGTCATAGAACATATACAAACCAACCACCTGGGAATCAGCACCAGCAGGGCCCAATTTGCTTGTGGGTAGTACAGAAAGTAACTGAAAGTCAGCCAAGAGTCAAGCAAGTGGCATTCTTCTTTCTCAGAATCCTACCCCATATACAGTGCCACAATGCAGCAAAGCAGGTTGCCCCACCCTAGAGAATACTGAAGACTCCATTCCTTATGAAACAGGCATGCCAAAACAAACAAACAAACAAAAAAGGCTCAAATGTAAGAAGAGATCTAAACTCCAGAAAAAATACAACCAAGTGATAAGGAGATAGCCAACCTATCAGATACAGAGTTCAAAACACTGGTAATTAGGATGCTCCCAGAAATGGTTGCGTATGCCTCCAAAATTGAGGAAAAAGTGAAGGCTATGCCGTGTGAAATAAAGGAAAATGTACAGGCAATTAACAGTGATGGGGAGGAAACTGGGACTCAACTCAATGGTTTGGACCAGAGGAAGAAATAAATGTTCAACCAAAACAGAATGAAGAAATAAGAATTCAAAAAAAAAAAAAAAAGAGAGAGAGAGAGAGAGGAGGCTTAGGAACCTCCAGGACAACTTTAAACCTTCCAACATCCAATCATAAGGGTGCCAGAAGAAGAAAAGGAATAGTAAGAAACGGAAAACTCATTTGAGAAAATAGTGAGAAACTTCCCCAATTTGGCAAAGGAAATAGACTTACTGGATGTCCAGGAAGCTCAGAGACTTCCAAAGAATTCGAACCCAAGGAAGCACACATCAAGGCACATTATAATTATATTACCCATTATTAAAGGTAAGAAAAGAATCTTAAAAGCAGCAAGACAAAAGGAGTGTGTTACCTACAAAGGAGTTACCATAAGACTATCAGATGATCTCTCAAAAGAAAACTTACAGGTAAAAGGGGGCTGGAAAGAAGTATTGAAAGTCATGAAATGCAAAGATCTACATCCAAGATGACTCTATCCAGCAAAGCTTTCATTTAGAAGAGCAGATACAGTGCTTCCAAGATAAGGTCAAGTTAAAGGAATTCATCATCACTAAGTCCTTATTATATGAAATGTCAAAGGGACTTATCTTAAAAAAAGAAGATGAAAAATACCAACAGTAAAATGATAAACTCACAACTATCAACAACTAAACCTAAAAACAAACAAAAAAACCAAAAGAAATATAGCAAACTACTAGAACAGGAACAGATTCAGAGAAATAGAGATCACATAGAGAGTTATCAGGTGAGAGTGGGAGCAGGGAGAGTAGGGGAAACAGTACAGAGAATAATTAGCATAAATGGTAGATAGAAAATAGACAGGGAGGTTAAGAATAGTATAGGAAATGTAGAAGCTGAAGAACTTATATGTATGACCCAAGGACATCAATTAAGTGGGTAGGAATGCTGGTGGGAGGGAGGGTACAGGGTGGAGGGGAATAAAGGGGAGAAAATGGGACAACTGTAATAGGATAATCACCAAAATATATTTAAAAAAATAAAAAACAATTTAAAAATGATCAGTTAAAATGAGAAATAGAAAACTTTCCTTTATTTAGTAAACTTCCATGTAGTAGCTGTTATAAAACACCCTAAGTCCTAAAAGAATACTAACAAGTAAAAACAGTTCTGACCTTTTTTTTACATTTTTTTATTGTTGTTCAAGTACAGTTGTCTTCATTTCACCCTACCTTGGCACTCCCAACCATGCCCACATCCCACCCTTGAACCTAATCCCCTTTGGCTTTGTCATATGTCCTTTATACATGTTCCTCAATGGATGACCTTTAAAGAGTTGTTATGGAGGAAGATCCACACCAATATTTAAACCCAGGTGTTACAGCCATGCTGGGGTTTAACCACATGGTTTTGGGATCAGATAGGTGGCTCTCTTGACCACGCAGCTTAGGAAGCAGGAAAGCAAGATGTAGCAGCCATGCAGAGCTCTCTCTCTTAGCAGTTTGAAAGAATGGAGAAGGACTCCTACCAGCCCACCATGAGGATGATGTTTGGGATTAAGAATGAGAGTCTAGCAAAGCTATGGACTTCTATTTCTTTTCCTGAGATACGGCACCCCTGAGAGTTTTGGTTTGGCAAGGGGAGGCAGGACTGCGTGTGTGTGTATGGGTGCATCTTCATTTCTAAAGGGAGTGGGATTTAACAGTGACAGTCCACCATTATTCTAAACTTGTATAACTTTTGAATAAATAGTTCCTTTCCTTTTTACCAAAAAAAAGAGCTTTGTTCCACAGAAACTGAACACAGGCACATGCACAAAGATATTTTCAATATAAAATAGCTAATTATAAATTTAGGGAAGCACACAGCAATACAACATCCCAACCCTGTCTGTGTTCCTGCTGTTTTTGTAGCAGCAATGGGGTTTCATGTGGGTTGTGACTAATGAAAGACATCATTAGTCATCCGAAATTCACCACTACTCCAGGAACCCAGGGCTGAACGAGTACACAAGATCAGCGCAAAGATCTCCCCAGGGCTGGTTATTACTTCAGTTGGGCATTTGAGCCATTTATAGAGGATTTGAAGTTCTAATAACTTTCTAAATATTAACATATACTTTATACATAATAGTATTATTTGATAATAGTGAATAAAATTAAAAAACTACAGTAGTAAATGCTGATAGTGAATAAGAGGATTTTCTGTCAGCATTCTAAAACAATATTCAAAGTGAAAATGAATAAATGGTAAATGCATTAGTCAACTCTACTTTTAACATTTTTAAATATTTGTGACTCCTAAATGGTAAGAAAGAGCAGGAAACTAAAGATAATACAGAAAAAGCAGAAGAGATTGAGACCAATGTTACATCATGGAAAATTATTCTGTATAAGAATTAAGATTGTCAAATTCCCAAAACCTATTTAATAGGCAAAAACAAACAAACATTTTGACACCCTATGACAGTCAGCCATAAATTTGCTCATCTAGAAAAATATTTCAGATACTCTCACAATGCCAAAGAAATATATCTTGAAGGGAAAAAGAGAAGTGTTGATGGCTAGTAATAAAGAACAGCTCACCAGCATGTTTAACTATAAAAATATGAACAGGAGAACAATATTAAATAAAAAATACTAGCAGTAACTCAAGTAACTCTACCTTAGAGAGAAAGATATTCAATGTTTCTATGTTTTAATTCACATTTACTTTACAAAAATTATCAAAGCAACAGGAATAAATATAGAAGCTATTAAGTCATTTAAGTCAAAGCTCAATTTATTTGGAAACACATAAGCAAATGAAAAATTATTAAACTCTTCAGTTATTCCATCTGACCCTTCTATACATTGCCTATTTATAAAAACAATAAGGTTTGATCCAGGTGAATTTTTTATTACAACGTCGGTAGTGGAAATATCCGCAGCATGTATGGCCTCATGGAAAGGCAAAGCTCTGAGCACAGGAGAATCTCCCTGAGCTGCAGCAGCCACGGGCAGGCTTACACAACAGGCCCACGCCTCAGAAAGCTACCATGGGCATAACTGAGGGAAGATCAGCATTTCCAGCTTAACACCACAAAGCCAAATTCAGCTCAATCACTAAGCTGCATAAGTTTTAATGAGAATATATCAGTCTTATCTTATTTTGGACATTTTATAGTATCAGTCATATATGTTAGTACACACCATAAAAGACAAATGACTCCAAAAGTGAATAAAAGAGATGTAGGGAAGTAGATATTTTATATTGGAATGCGGTAGGAGAGAAACTCATGATAGTAGTTTCACAATTTCTTTATCCTCTGAGTTGGTATGAATTCTTATGGATTCGCTTTCCATTACTTATTATGAATAAATGATGAGCATAATTATTTGCAGTGCTGGTAATAGAATTTTCTTTGTGTGCAAATTCTATTTGTTGAAGCAGCAACCTTCCAAGTGATCTATTTGTAAGGGTGGCAAAGTGAGCAGAACCAAATTTCTGAACTTAATGACATTGTCAGTGTAGCTTATAAAACCATAACATTGTAAGAAAAGTCATCTGGCATGCACCATGCATCTTCTGTATGGTTAGCTTCTGAGTTCTCTGTGAGATGTAATATATGTGTGGCAAAGTGCCACTCAAAATAAGTAGATTCATTCAACTGTTTTGAGCATAAAGAAAAGAATACAATGCTTGACTAGGCAGGACAGCTACACATGAATTTTGATGCAGAGGCCCAGGATAAATGTTTCTGATAACTTTCAGCAGAAACCAGCTGAAAGTTTCAACAGTGGTGTGTTTCTAGAGAACATACAGCTGGGTTTACGGTGCAATAATGTCAAACATAAGCACAGGGTTTTTGTTGAATTCCATCAGTCCCATAGAACTAATGGCTACAAGTGACATAGTGATCAATACAACAACTAAAATAAGGTGTGGAATAGTATGTATACATGCATATACACACAGATATGTATATATAATCACAAATATGTTTAATGTCTGTGCATATGCATAGTTGCATACATGCTTTGAAATAACACCACCTTATTTATAGTTTCCACAGAGGAAAAAGGAACATGTCCAGACTTTGAGTAAAATGCTATTATTTTTCTGTATTTATGTTAAATATCTTTTATTGATTACGCTATTACAGTTGTTCCATTTTTCCCATTTCACTCCCCTCCACCCTGCCACCCACATTACCCTCTTTAGTTCATGTCCATCTGTCATATTTATAAGTTCTTTGGCTTTTAAATTTCCTGTACTATTTTTATCCTCCACCTGTCTATTTTCTGTCTATCATCTGTGCTACTTATTCTCTGTATCTTTTCCCCTTCTATCCCCCTTCCCCTTCCCTGTTGATAACCCTCCATGTGATCTCCATTTCTGTGGTTCTCTTCTTGTTCTACTTGTTTGCTTAGTTCATTTTTGTTTTTGTTTTAGGTGTGGTTGTTAATAATTGTGAGTTTGCTGTCATTGTACTGTACATGTTTTTTATGTTCTTTTTCTTAGATACATTCCTTTAGCATTTCATATAATAAGGGCTTGGTGATGATGAATTCCTTGAATTTGATCTTATCTGAGAAGCACTTTATCTGCCCTTTCATTCTAAATGAAAGCTTTGTTAGATAGAGCAATATTGGATGTAGGTCCTTGCCTCTCATGACTTCAAATACTTCCTTCCAGCCCCTTCTTGCCTGCAAGGTCTCTTTTGCAAAATCAGGTGGAAGTCTTATAGGCACTCCTTCATAGATAACTCTCTCCTTTTTGTCTTGCTGCTTTTAAGATTCTCTCTTTATCTTTAATCTTGGGAAATGTAATTATGATGTGCCTTGGTGTGTTCCTCCTTGGGTCCAACTTCTTTGAGACTCTCTGAGCTTCCTGGACTTCCTGTAAGTCTATTTCCTTTGCCAAATTGGGGAAGTTCTCCTTTATTATTTGTTCAAATAACTTTTCCATTTGTTGCTCTTCCTCTTCTCCTTCTGGTACCCTTATAATTGGAACATTTAAAGATGGCTTGGAGGTTCCTAAGCCTCTCCTAATTTTTAAAATTTTTGTTTCTTCATTTTTTTCTGATTGGATGTTTCTTTCTTCCTTCTGGTCCACTCCATTGATTTGAGTTCCAATTTCCTTTCCAACACTATTGGTTCCTTGTACATTTTTTTTTATTTCACTTAGTATAGCCTTCATTTTTTCATCTAATTTGTGATCAAATTCAGCCAATTCTGTGAGCTTCCTGATTACCAGTGTTTTGAACTGTGCACCTTATAGGTTGCATTTTTTCACTTAGTTGCATTTTTTCTGGAGTTTTGATCTATTCTTTCCTTTGGGCTTTTTTTTTTTTGTCTTCACACACCTGTTACATATGAGGGGAGGAGCCTTAGATGCTCAGCAGGGTGGAGTAACCCACGTCACTGTGTTGTGATGCTGTATGTGTGTCAGGGGTCCAAGAGGAAACAAAGGTGCTTGCTCCTCTCTCTCTGTCGGATTTTAGTCACTTCCCCCACTTTCCATAAGCGAATTGGGTTCTTCTTGGGCAGATTCCCATACGGGTGGGTTTGTGTACATTCTAGAACCCTGTGGTCTCTCCAACAAACTTTCTGTGAGGCTAGAAGTTTCTCCCAGCACCCCAACCCTCACATGTGTTTTCAGTTAGCTAATTGAGGCTGTATTTCCCCATGCTGGGCCCCTGGGTTGTGGGGTACTTCTGGTTCCCCAGTTTTGCTTGGTTTATCTGCATGAAAATGTGGGACCACCAGGTCCACCAGCTGCCTTGCGCACCACACCCCTCCACAATCTGCAGCCTCTTTGTGTCGTCCACTGCCACTGCCCTGAGCCCTCTCCACCCCAGTTGCCTGTCTCTGCCCCTCCTACCAGTCTGGATGAATATGTCTTCTTTAACTCCTTGGTTGTTGGACTGCCATACAGTTTGATTTTCTGTAAGTTCTGGTTGTTTTTGTTTTTAAATTGTTATTGTGCTTCTTTTGGTTGTTCAAGGAGACACAGTGTGTATACCTACAACTTTATCTTGGCGGGAAGTCCAAAATGCTATTATTTACAAAATATCCCTTGATGATAACATGCAGTTTTTCTATCTCATATTCTTTCTTCCTAATTAGAAGAATTGTGAATGAGAGTCTTCGAGACAATAGTGAACTTGACTTTTTTTTTCACTCCCTCCCTGTGACCTGCATTGCTTCCCGAAATAAGGAAGCTACTGAGCCTCCCCGCTGACTATTGGTGAAAAATAAGACCTAAGGCTCTTGGGAATTCCACTAAGAAAAGATGGCTATATTTCTTCCCTCTAGGTCAGCCAATAATTGATAGAGAATATTCCACTATTAATAAAATCTTAAATATAAATCAGAATGCTGAGGATTCAGGAAAGAGGTTGGCCTATAAATCCATCATTTTTTCTAAGTAAAGTTGGCACTGTCCAACATGAATGGGTTAAGTTTCATAGACTACTTATGAACCCAAGGAATGTCTGGAAGATGGAGCTAGGCCTTTGCTAATACTGGAGCTGGGCAATTCCTTGAAGACTAGGGAGAAGTTTGGCTTCTTTCTGGTACCTTCCTGGAGGAGCAGCAGCCTATCCATGGATTCCCCTCATTTCCATTTATCTACTAGACCTGACTAAATAAATAGTGTTGGCATCATAGACAACTCATCTGGGAGAAAAAGTTGGATCCATCTCTTACATGATGTACAGAAATAGCTTTATTATCAGTAAAACATTGTTTGAAAACAGTAGAAGAAGACAGGAAAATAGTTGAGTTAAACAATGTTATATACATGGATTTTCATGACGTTTTGAGGGAGGAGAACAAGATGTAGAACAAAACATACAATTGATTTATTTTGTCCAACACCCAATCACAAATCCACTATATTTGTAAAAGCTTTAATGGAATTGAAAGGGCAAGTAGAAAAATACATAGTAATAGATACTAGATTAACATGGGCGACTTCATGTGGGTGGAGGGAAAGTAAAAGTAGAGGAGAAAGTTACCTCCTATCTATTATATACTTCATATACTTAAAATTTTAAATTGTGTATATATGTTGATATTAAAATAAGTTACAGAAAGTGCTAGTTTCGAATAAAGCAGTTATTACAATTCATTTGTTATCTTTACTAAAGAAAAATAATATATATTTACTAAGAAAATATTAACCAAATCACATCATTAATAAAGTATCCTCAAAGGTATTCATAATATTGATGAATACATAAGATAATATCTAAATTAATAATACAAAATTATATCTAAAATCTTTTCAAGGTACATTATGGGTTTTAATTTCAGAGCAGAAAATCTTCAGACAGTAACCCCAAAGTAACATGGAGAAGAAAATACTGCAACAGCAAAAGAGCAATAAAAATAAAAGCATGAAAGCAGTCAGAGAGATCTTAAAGACACATTTTATAGCCACATTTATACCTCTTAACTTGGGTAGTAAAGTCTAATTTTTGAAGTTTACTACATTTTCTCCAGCTTTTTTTAGCAGTGCCAACATTGGTAGCAATGAAAAAAATGCCTCCCCACCCATTATTCCATCTGCACAATTCATAATTATTTTGAAAATGTTCAGTCAAGAACAGTTTGCTAATGTTTTTCTGAGCAATCACCTAGATGACTGATGATGTTAAATGTAATTAAGGTGAACTTTCAAGAATATTCTCATTTGTTTTTTCCTGCAGAAATGCTAGGTTCTTTCTTCTCAATTTAAATAAAATGATCAAAACAACAGAATAATTTCCAGTGTCAATTATGGAAGAAAGCTTACCCTATCTTCTCATTTTTGCTAAAGTTTAAAATAATTTTAAATGAAGGTAAACATGATGTAAAGGCTCAACATGAAAGAGTACACTGTGTGTGCTCTACCTAAGTCTAGTGATATAAATGTGAATAATGGGTCTTTGGCCTCAAGAACTCTGTGGTTTGTCTATTTAGAATTTAAAGTTATGAATACTGTAGTGGTAATTCCTATGAAACCTTAAAAATAACAGGTGTTATGATAAAATATAATGGGATGTATGTCAGTGGACTCATTTAATGGGGTTATTCAGAGGTAATGATTGCCCAAAGGGGTAGGGAATATCCAAAGTAATAATATTACTTAGAATATCATGAAGATAAAACTGTTATTGCAAAACTAAATGGTAAAGCAAGCACCGGACTGTAATTTAATTTCAACGTGTCCCTTAATCTCTATCCATGGAAAATTAAAAGGTTTGAAATCAGGCATAAGAAATATATTACTAGTTTCCATATTAGTGTATATTTTCTATGACTCAAATTAACACAGCATCACAAACAAATGATTAATAACTGTCAATACATTTGATATCTAAAAGCTATGTTTTGTAAACTGTAACTGTAAACTGTATTAAAATCCTAATAAATTTTGTTTTAACTTAACACACTTCTAAGTTTATCCCCATCTTATAATACTAGTCATAGAAAAACCACTATTTTTTCTTAAATTAAATGTTAAGATTTGATTTGGCTTAATTCAAATGTTGAAAAATAGGAAGTTGCTTAAAACTGATTTCGTTTTAGCACTGACTGGTGTGGCTCAGTGGATTGAGTGCCACCCTGCAAACCAAAGGGTTGCTGGTTCAATTCCCAGTCAGGGCACATGCCTGGGTTGTGGGCCAGGTCCCCAGTAAAGGGCACACAGGAGGCAACCACATGTTGATGTTTCCCTCCCTTCTTTCCCTTCTCTCTAAAAATAAATAAATAAAATCTTAATAAAAACTAATTTCATTTTAACCATCTTTAAGTAGGCTACAAACTAATCATGTAGAGAAACCAATAGTTATTTTTCTTGTTGTTTAATTACAGATTTCCCCATTACTGTCCTTTGCCTTATGAACCCCCCCACCTTTCTCATTCAATTCTTTCCCTCGTTGTCTTCACTCATGGGTCCTTTATACAAATTCCATGACATGAGAAACCAATAGTTCCTAAATTCAAAAATTTCAAATAAAAATTATTCATTTATCAAGGAAAGAGATCAAAGAACTGTTTTATAGATTCATGACAGAAAAATAATCTCACAGGTCAAATATATGTAAAACATATTTCAGAAGGATAGCAATATATTTATTACTTTTTAATATAAAGGCATTTATTTATCAAGGATGTTTTTTCATTCAAATTGGTAATTGTGCAATAATAAAAAGAAAACTATTTCTATATATTTACATATAATTTTTAGGGAAAAAAACTCAATATTGACAGAAATACAAAGATACTAAGTTCTCTTAAACTGCTTTTAGGAGTGTCTTAGTCTAACCTTAGTGAATTGTTTTTAAAATCTTAAACAGTATTCATTTTATTCATTCCAGTAATACTATTTCTGAAAATGAATCCTGAGAAAGTAATGTAGAATGGTAACTGTAACCATGTGATGAATAAAAAATAACAGAAATTGCCAAATTAAATAAATTATCACACAGTGGGATATGTTCCACCCTTAAAATTACTTTAGTCATTGCCACTCACTGAGATGGAAGGACCTTTATGACCCACCTCTCCACACCCACCCACGGGTGGTCTGCACTGATATGAACCAATTGTGCTTATCTTGGCACTGACAATTAAAAGACTTTTTTTCAGTGTTTTCAAATTACCTATCTGCAGTTTTAAATCTTTACATGTTTTCTTTTTAAAATGAGATACTGGTTTTAATTACACCAAAAGTAATCCAGATTCCTGATGGTAAAAATCCACTACTCTCCTCCTGGATGTATGGATGAAATATAGTTCCACTGCATTGTTTATGTTGATGAAATGTTTGTCAGTGACTTACTAATGTAATGCACAGGCAATTTTTACAAGATTAGAAAATACACTTAATATAAACTTAAACTTGAAAAAAATGAAGCATTACATTCTAAAAGGAAGGTTGAGTTTGCCTTTGAGTGTAGAAAATAAAGGATGGTGCAGATATTAATGGATAAAAAATGTCACAGTAAAGATGATAAAAATATACATAGGTTGGTAGAAATGAAACGAATATCAGGTCTATTGATGAATGGTTAAAGGAACAAATAAAGAACAGTGAAGATGAAAAAGTTAGCAAAGATGGAAAATTATGATGGGCAATATCATGAAAACCTCTGAGCCAATAAATTTAAAAGTGTATGAAAAGATTAAATTTCTCAAAAACACAACATTTAAAATCACACAAAAAAGTAGACATACTAAATGGTCATTACAAAGATACTAATGAATCGGAGAAAACAGTTAACTGAGGTGGTTTGAAGGTGAAGTCTAGTAAAATACCAAAAAAAGAGATAATTCAAGTCTTACACCAACTCTTCCAGATAAGAAAGAAACATAGGAACTCTATCTCAACTCTTCCTAAGGTTATGTAATCAAGTGCAAAAAAATTAACTAATCTCACTAATAAGCTAGATAAAACACTTTTAATAAATATTCATTCCCCAAATTAAGTACTACTTTCAAAAGCAATGAAGCCACTAGAAAATTGTAACTGATTATATGACAAGCTTAAAATGAAAAATTATTTTGGTAGATTTTAAAAAGACATTTGATAAATGTAACCATTCACTTAAAAAGAAGCAAACAAATAAAAAGTTAGAAAAAATAGTAATAAAAGTGTCATTCTTAATCTGATAAAGAGTAGCTACCAAAACCTACAACAGTTACTATTCTTAATAAGTAATATTAGAAGTTTTCTTCTAAAATCAGGAAGAAGTCAATATTTAACATAGTTCTTATTGAACATGTATTGGTGGACCCAGCCAAGTAACAATTTAGGAATATTAATTAAAACACATAAAGTTTATAAAAGAAGTAACAAAATTGTCACTATTCACAGATCACATAATTTTCTTAAGAGAAATCCTCAAAAACTTACAATTTTATTGAAAGTATGGTAATTTTTATAAATTATTAAATATAAGATCAATATGAAATAGACATATTTCTATTTCACATTTCTAAACATCAACAGACATTTAGAAAACATAATTAAGGGTATATAGTATTTAAAATGTTAATAAAATTTTGATATTTTACAATGAAACTTTGTAGTACTTTTGTGTTCTTGGACATATTTCCCAATTAAATTCCTGTAGAAATTATTGTTTTCAATATTTGCTTATTCCATACCAAAATTCAGATAGAAGACAATTTATGATTTTGAACAAGGTTCTTTTTTTTAAATGAACAGGTTCTTACATAAAATGTCTTTTCTGAACAGAATAATTATGTGATCCAATCCCTGTGATTAAGTCTGCCTATGAACATTTCCCCATAAATTTGAACTCTATAGAAATTAAAATCCTAGAAATCATTGACTTTTTCCAAAATGTTATGTACAGCGATAAAACTTTCTGGCAGCCAGTAACTCTACACTTATAAAACTCTACAAGTTCTTTTCTAGGGAGCCAAGCCTGCCACCAGAACCTTTTCTGAAATAATCATTTGCTTGCTGAGGAGTCCATTACAGTATCGGTCCATGCCTCTTTAGTTCATTCCAAATATCCTATGTTATCAATCCCAATTTCAGAGCTTAGTTACCCTGAAGTATATTCAGCTTACATTTCACCGTTCTCTTTTGAACTCATGTTTTTGACAATTCTGTCTAAACAGTCAAGATTAAAAATAAAAAATAAACTAGAGTTCTTAATGAGTGGTTCTTGCTTCACGTTACCACAGATGTCAGTTCAATCCTAGCATCAAAGAGAGCTCACATTCTTTCTTAAAGGATTTTAAAATATGCTCCAACTCCCCTCTGGTCACTGTCAGCCTGTTCTCAATTTCAATGTCTTTAGTTGTATTTTGCTTGTTTGTTTGTTTTGAGGGGAGGGAATTTCAGGGGAAGTGGAGAAGGGTTTGAAGGAACTAGTATAAAGGACACATGGAGAGTAACAAGACGGGGATGGAGACAGGAGGGAGATGGGGAAGGCTGGGGGTGGGCTGGGATGTTCAAGTACAAAACTGTACTTGAACAATAATTAAAAATAAAAAAATTAAAAAATGCTCCAACTTTCTGGGGAATTGGCTTAGAAGAATCTCTTGAAAAAGAGTCTTACTACATTCAAACTCACTCCAACTCATGCCCATCTATACACCTCTATCCAGTGTTTGGGTAACATGTAAAAAACTATCTTACATTTCAGATGAATGAATACTTGTACTACTCAATCAGATTGATACCTTGCCCTTGTTGCTATGTTCCTAGATTCCAATGCACTGACCTCATTGTTTATTCTGTTGTTTGCCTCCTTTCTAGATCTCTGTACACAACTGTCTTCTGAGTTGGAACACAATTCTTTTGATTATAGCTTGCACCTTTGTTTCAAAAATACACTCTTGATTTTCTTTTGTGATACTACTTTATAGCTGATGTTATTCCCTGTGAACCTCTAAAATCACAAGTGACCCTTAGGTCCATTTAACTGAAATTTATGTCTCAAAGACAAATCTTAAATAAGCTAGAGACCATTGCAGCTGGAATGAATGAAGGTAGTTACTAATCAGGAAAACTGGTGGGAAAATAAATCAACCTGTGATGTTTATTTCTTGCTTTGAAAAGTAACTGGGAGTTTAACCCTGATAGCAAAGAGAATAATGAAGTTTTCAAAAGATATAGAGTTAATCATACATTTTTACTATATAAACCTAGTCAGTCTAATGATGTCTTGGAAAATGAATTGAAGAATAATAAAATCGTAAACACTAATATGCACAAAACAATCTGTTCTGCTTATGAAGGAGGTTTAGATTTACAATTCACTGTTATCATGACCAAAGACTTAGGAAAATTATAACTTTCTTAAATTATTTTTTATAGAATGCTACAGTGAATAATTGTTTTTGAGGGGCTACACAAGACATTATTTTTTTAAAATACTGACACATTATGCCAGATATTTCCACTTATTAAAATATGTGGAAATAAAATAGAAATCACTCTTAAGGTATGCAATAATATTAAGGATTTACATGGAGTGTTACTTACAGATCTCCAACTGTATCATGTAATTTTTCATTATTAAGACAATGACTGCTTAATTGAGTGTTAATCAACTCATCTTCGGTACCAAAAAACAAGTTAAATAGATTTGTATCATCAGAGAAAAAAGAAGAAACAAATGCTGTCATGTCAGCTAATGGCTGAGAGAGATTCCTGTGACAGAAAAGGTGATAAACCAGCAATTACTGCCTTCACTCATTCATCAAAGTGCTCTCAGACTTTAAACTTATATTCTAAAACTTCAAGAGAGAGGAGTAAGTGAATCTATTGCAAAAAATAGACTGTAAAATTCAGTTCTTTTTTATTATTACAACAATGTGTTAAACCTCTCTCTGCAAATAAGATTTCATCTATATGTATAACAAATATGTATATTTGTATGTGTATATAAATATGTGTTGATGTATGCATTTTATATGTTGAATTCTGAGAAGTCTTCTAATTATGTCTTAACCCAGCTAATCAACACATTTCCATAATGATCAACAAATACATCTTCAAAAGTCAATGTTTACAACATCAGAAGTAAACCATAATGTTCACTGTGGACTTCAGATGATTATGATGTGTCAAGTAGGGCGTCAGTTATAACAAATGTACCATTTTGGTGGGGATACTAATGATGGGGGGAAGCTGTGCATATGTGGGCACAGAGGGTATGTGGGAAACATCTGTACCTTCCCCTCGATTTGGCTGTGAACCTTAAACTTCTGCAAAAAATTAAGTATCAATAAAAATTAAATAGAAAAAATTTGATGTGTCCAAGGACATCAACAAGTATACCAGCTACTCAACAATCAATAGATCATTTAATCATTTAAATGTATTGAATACTTATTTTATGCTCTATGTCAGGTATCTACATTTCATAAAATGATAACTTGATGACCTCACAATTTTTTCTGTAAAGTAGGTTCTCTATGATACCAAGTTCAATGCACAATACTGATGTTGTGGGTTTGAGTGAATATATTCAAAGAGAAAAACATCAGATTGCTTGACATGGTGGGTTTTGAAGTCAGCCTGGATATGAATGCCACCAGTAAGATCAACAAACTTTTGTAGCTCTTTGGGAAAGATTAATTCATCTCTTTACACTTATATTTCTCTATCAGTAAAATATGGATATAATAGTAATATTTCTTCAGCTTTAATTATGTAAATACACAATCTAGGTAAAACTCTTGAGATAATACTTGATGCAGTCTAATAAAGAATGTTTATCATAATTGTTAGTCAAATATAGGGTATTCTATTTAGGTACATTTTTAATCAAATATCTAACTAGTAATTATATAAATAAATACCCTATTGAGAAATATCCATATTGTGATTAATATTAATAATTCTAATAGCATGCTTCTGGTGAGTATCCCAAGTGGTCATCATATATACTCAAATTCATAATTCCATAGCCCATCTGCTTTGCACTTATTACTTAGAACTAAGTAAACTGTATTCAAAATCAAAGGCAGAATATTACACATCTGCACCTGCTTGTTTACACACACAAAGCAAAATATGTTCTATTGGCAGCATATGTTAGGGTGACCACCAATTTGTTATGGTAGTAATTTCATTGTTGGCTCTATTGCAGAGACCTAGTCTATAATGTATTTTGTCAAGATGGATGTGCTTTAGTTTTGTTAAGCAGTCATGGTAAAATATTTGGCTAATGTTTTATTGCATGCCATCTGTGTGGGCAGTGAGGTTGTCCAATAACACATAAAATGTCACTGTTTTGAATAGACATCTAATTGAGATTTAATCAGATGGATATTTTACATTAATTAAATGCCAGCTGGTTAATGAAAACATATATTTGATATTTAATAACTATGTAAAAATGGAACACAATTAGCTCAAAATTCCATGTATTATGCACAAAATGTTGACCTCATGAATACATGCATGCAGACTAGTATGGTAGAATCTAGATGAATTTCAATGGCATTAAAATAAATCTCGACCTGCTCTTTAAGAAATAGCAAGCCCTATGTGTTTGGAAATAATTCTCTCTAATGTCTGGATCTCTTTGACCCCTTTTTGTACTGTCATAAAGCAGCACATTTTTTGTCTCACAGCCGGTAGAAATTTAAATGCATCTACTTCCACTGTGACACATAATCAGTCTCGTGTATGCAAACCCAGAAGCGGTGCTATCAAAACTATTGTAAACTCACAGGAGAACGAAATCAGCAGATATTCTGAAAACAAAGCAACTTGCTGAAATTTGGCTTATTTCAAGAACATTTAGAGAAATTAATCAGCTTAACTCTCCATTTTTCCTCCCTTACACTTTTTCCATCTTATCTCGGGGAAAAGTCAATTCTATCAGTCTGATTACATTTCCTTGTAGGCACCCATTTCAAGTTGATCCAAAGTGTAGTGATTGCTGGGGGGGAGGGATATATAAGGGGGGACTAAATGGTAATGGAAAAATACAATAAAGATTAAATTAAAAATGTGTATTTTCATTGTCCCATTTCCCTGGAAGATGTTTCTTTGAGTCTTTAAGAAAATTCTGCAGAGAAGAAAAGACAGCTCTTACATGACATTCTCTTGTCGCTTATATCAAGAAAATTCATTTCTCTCCTCTTTCTGGGGTTTTCCATTGAGATTAAAGAGAAATAAAGGGTTAGAATAAAAATTGGATGTGTCTTCGAATCAGGCCCAGGACTGTCCCTAGAGGGGAGCCAGGCTGCTAGTGGCTCTTCCTTTCCAGCCAGCACTAAAGGAAAGGCAATTTGGGGCTTTCACATTTAGTCTTTGCAGGCCCTGGTCAATGTTGAGCCATAAATAGAGAGAGAGATGTAATATGCACCTTGGTGTTTGCCTCACTTAATGTCTAACTGTGTGATGCTTGGGAACCAGTGCTGTCTCCTATTTGTTGTCTTTAGTAACTAACACATAGAATAATTTAAATATACTATTGTTTTAATAGTTATTACCCCCCCCAGCCTTTAAGATTTATTTGCCTTTCTCCATACCTGTGCTGAGGTGATAAAATTAGCTATTAGACAATATATCTGTATGACCAGATAAATACATTTGTTAACGCGCTCCTGTTTCTCATCAATAATCCATTTTGCCCAGCAAATGTACAAGGTTTACAAGGTTTAAGAATTTCCAAATATCCTCAACTAATTCATGAATGTACTTCATTGTTTTTGAGTCTATAATTTTAGCTTTCATTAGCACTTTGAATAATGGCAGTAGTAGGTTTTACACAAACTACAGTCTATTTGACTAAAACTACTTACTTCAGTGTGAGACTTTTGTCCTACTATTCTGCTGGGCATGTGTGTGCACACATAAACCCATTTGACAATGACTTTTATAACAGTAAATGTGTCATCTAATCTCCAATATTTTTCGTATTTTATACATGGGTGTTTTACAATGTGTACTCTATTTTTCTATTAATGTTTAAAAATAGAGACAAGGCAAAGAAACATGATATTTAGTAAAGCATCATGGTTGACATTTTGACACCTAAATGCATAAACTTTTTAAAATTCCTGTCTCTAAGGAATACAAAATATAATCCTCTTAAATAGAAATATTTCATGATCTTTGACTGAAGACCATGTCAAAAAGAATTTTGAAATTCTACATGTTAATTAAAAAAAAATAAAATATTTAGTAAAGTTTATGTTTACTTATAGAATTCAAATTGCTTTTGCAAAATGCAAAAAGATCTATTATCCACTTTCCATATTTCACACCAGCTTGAGCCCCAAAGAATCAAATCTCAGCAGTTGTATTTGCAGTGTCTTCTTGATGTCAGTCACATGGGCAGTCTTCCTTTACCTTGACACAGTCGTTTCTGCTCCAACAGGTAAGGCACTTTGCCTAACAACTTCACAATTTCACCCATGAGCTCTTTCAAAGCTCTGGGGGAAATTCTATCTGATTCTGAGGATTTATTTACACCAGTTCTCAGAATTTTTTGTGATCTTGTTACTTTTTAAATAATCTTTTCTTCTGTTTTGTTTCTTTATTTGACATTCGTATATTAGGCAGAAATACTGAGAAACAGATGATGACGATACCAGGAAAATAACTTCTGAAACATAACATTATAGCAGCATGAAGCACTTCAAAGGAGAGGCATATTACTAGTATGCTTTCAAATTTTTGAAATTTATCAGTAGAAATCAACTAACAAGCAAAACAGAAAGACTCATAGATGAAGAGCAGATGACAGCTAGTTGCAGGGGGTGCGGGGGGAGTCAGGGGGTGGAGGGATTGTGCAGAAAGGAAAAAGAACTCATGCACATGGGCAATAGCATGGTGATTGCTGAGGGGAGGAGGGTACAAACACACTAAATGGTAATGAAAAATACAATAAAGATGAAATTAGCAAAGAAAGAAAATGCACATGTATTTGGATAAAAAGGGAATTTCTTCCCTTACATATGGATATTAGCACACTCACAAATAAATACAAACAAATTCAAGAGTTTTCTATAAAAGTGTGTAGTAGAGACAGTATGATAATCAACAGAGATTAGAAAAAGCAATTAGACAAAAATTGGGACAACTTTACTTAAACAACAATAAACAAACAAACAACTGAATATATTAGGTTGGCCAAAAAGTTCATTTGGGTTTTTTACCATAAGATGGCTCTAGTAGCTCTTAGTTGTCTTTAACTTCATTTGAAATAATTTTGTTAGATTGTATTGTGACAGCTGCCATATCAGAGTGCATTGAAAAATAAACTTATCAAAATTGATGGATTTTCATGTAGACATTTTGATATTGAATATGGAAGAAAACAATAAACATTTCTAGCATATTATGCTTTATTATTTCAAGAAAGGTGAAATCACAACTGAAATGCACAACTGAAAAAACGATTTGTGGAGTGTATGGAGAAGGTGCTCTTACTGACTGACTGTGTCAGAAGTCGTTTGTGATGTTTCATGCTGCAGATTTCTTGCTGGATGATGCTCCACAGTTGGGTAGACCAGCTGAAGGTGAGAGTGACCAAATCAAGACATTGAGAACTATCAACATTATACCACTCAGAAGATAGCCAACATACTCAAAATACCCAAAAGAATCAAATTATCAGTGAAAATGAAAAATGTGTATTATTTTATGGAAAAAACACAGGAGCTTTTTGGTCAACCCAATAATTAATATAGAAGTCTCTGGTTTTTAAGCAATTTTCTACTTCTTACTTACTATTTCTAAACAAGCTACACATCTAACTTCACACATATTAAAACCTAGATAATTATTGTAACAATTAAAGTCAAAAATAATTTAAAATGTTGGAAATTTTAGATCTAGAGTAATCTCTTTTGCTTGTTTGCATTATGAGTTTATATTTTTCAAGTCCATATCTTTTTCTTATTGTTGTTCAAGTGCAGCTATTTCTGTTTCTCTCCCCACTCCCCCCCAGCATTCCCCACTCCCACCCTCAATCCTATCCCTCTTTGATGTAGTCTGTATGTCCTTTATGCTTGTTCCTGAAAAACCCTTCCCCTATCCCCCTTTATTCCCTCCCAGCTCCCCTCTGGTTACAGTCAGTTTGTTCTTTATTTCAGTGTTTCTGGTTATATTTTGCTTATTTCTTTGTTTTGTTAATTAGGTTCCACTTATAGGTGAGACCATATGGTATTTGTATTTCATGGCCTGGCTTATTTCACCTAGCATTATGCTTTCCAAATCCCAAATCATAATGCTGTCCCAAAGGGTAGGAGCTTCTTCTTAATTTCTGTTGTGTAATATTCCATCATGTAAATGTACCATAGTGTTTTGATCTACTAATTTACTGATGGGCATTTAGTTTGCTTCCAGCACTCAGCTACTGTAAATTGTGCTGCAATGAACAGTGTGGTGAATAAGTTCTTTTGAATTGGTGATTAAGGCTTCTTAGGGTATAGTCCCTACAGTGGAATTGTGGAGTCAAAAGGCAGTTCCATTTTTACTTTCCTAAGGAAATTCCATACTGTTTTCCACAGTGGCTGCACCAGTCTGCATTCCCACCAACAGTGCACTAGGGTTCCCTTTTCTCTACATCCTCACCAGTACTTGTTGTCTGTTGATTTGTTTATGGTGGCCATTCTCACAGGTGTGAAGTGATAGCTCATTGTGGTTCTAATTTGCATCTTTCTGACAGATAGTGATGCTCAGAGTCTTTTCATTTGTCTCTGGGTCCTCGTATGCCCTCCTCAAGAAGTGTCTTTTCAAGTCCCTTGCCTATTTTTTTAATTGGGTTGTCTGTCTTCCTAGAATAGAGTTGTATGAGTTCTTTGTTTTTTGGATATCAAATCCTTGTCTGAAGTACCACTGGCAAATACGTTTTCTCATACAGTTGGTTCTCTTTTCATTTTAAAGTTTTTTTTCTTTAGACGTGAAAGAATTTTTATTTTGAAGAGATCCCATTTGTTTATTTTTTCCTTTATGTCCATTGCTCTAGGGGACATATCAGTGAAAATATTGCTGCATGGACTATCTGAGATTTTCTTGCCTATAATTTCCTCTAGGACTTTTATCATGTCACAGCTTATATTTAAGTCTTTTATCCACCCTGAATTTATTTTTGTGTATGGTGTGAGTTGGTGAATAAGTTTCCTTTTTTCTGCATGTTCCTGGCCAGCTCTCCCAGCACCATTTGTTAAAGAGGCTGTCTTTACTCCATTTTATACTCTTGCCACCTTCATCGAATATTAATTGACCATAGAGTCTTGGGTTTATTTCTGGACTCTCTACTCAGTTCCATTGGTCTGTCACTCAGTTTTTATGACAGTACCAGGGTGTTTTGATTACAGTGGCCTTGCAATACAGTATGATATCAGGTATTGTGATTCCTCCTACTTTGTTCTTCTTTCTCAAAATTGCTGCAGATATTTGGGGTCATTTATGGTTCCTTATTAATTTTTTAAATATTTATTCTATATGTGTGAAACATGCCATAAATATTGTACTTTCATAAATATTGCAATGAATCTATAAATTGCTTTGGGCAGTATGGACATTTTGATGATAATTTGTCCAATCCATGAACATGATACATGCTTCCATTTGTTGTGTCTTCCTTAATTTCCTTCTTCAGTGTTGTGTAGTTTTCTGAGTTGCAGATCTTTTACATCACTGGTTAGGTTTATTCCTAGGTACTTTATTTTTCTTGTTGCTATAGCAAATGGGATTTTTTTCCTAACTTCTGTTTCTGATATTTCATTGTTGGTATACAAAAATGCCTTCAATTTCTTAATATTGATTTTGTATCCCACTGTTTTGCCAAATTCATTTATTAGGTTGAGTAGTTTTTGGTGGAATCCATACAATTTTCTATGTACACTATCATGTCATCTGCAAACAGTGACAATTTTGCTTCCTTCTTTCCAATTTGGATGTCTTTTACTATTTTGTTGTTGTTGTTTTTGTTGTCTGATTGCTGTGGCTAGGATTTCCAAGAGTATATAGAATAGGAGTGGTAAAAGTAGATATCCTCGTCTTATTCCTGGGAAAGCTTTTAGTTATTTCCCATTGAGTATGATGTTGGCTATAGGTCTCTCATATATGGCCTTTATTATGTTGAGGAATGTGCCCTCTCTTCCCACTTTGCTGAGTGTTTTTATTATAAATGGGTGCTGTACCTTATCAAATGCTTTTCCCACATCTATTGATATGCTCATGTGATTTTTGTCTTTGCTTTTATTTATGTGATGTACTATGTTTATTAATTTGTGAATATTGTACCATCCTTGCATCCCTGGGATGAATCCCACTTAGTCATGGTGTATGATCATTTTAAGATATTGCTGGGTGCACTTTGCCAATATTTTATTGATGATTTTTGTATCTTTGTTCACTGGTGATATTGGCCTGTAGTTTTGTTTCTTTATTGTGTACTCATCTAGTTTTTGGATTAGAATGATGATGACTTCAAAAAAAGTTTGAGGTTCTTTCGTCCTCTTGGATTTTTTGGAAAAAGTGTGTGAAGGATAGGGGTTAGTTCTTCCTTAAATATTTTCTAAAATTCTCCTGTAAAACTGTCCAGTCCAGGGCTTTTGTTTGCAAGGAGTTTTTTGATTACTGCTTAGATTTCATCAGCTGTTATCAGTCTGTTCAGGCTTTCTGCTTCTTCATTCAGTTTTGGAGGATTATATTTTTCTAAAAATTTGTCAATTTCACCTAGGTTTTTAAATTTCTTGGCATATAATTCTTTGTAGTAATTTCTTACAATCCTTTGTATTTCTGTGGTATCAATTGTAATGTCTCCTCTTTCATTTCTGGTTGTGTTATTTGCGTCCTCTTTTTTTTTCTTGATGAGTCTGCTTAAAGGCTTGTCAATTTTGTTTATCCTTTCAAATAACCAGCTCCTGAATTTATATGGGGTTGTTCTTTTAGTCTCTATGTCATTTAATTCTGCTCTGATCTTGATTATTTCCTCCCTTCTACTTGCTCTGAGCTGTCTTTGTTGTTGTTCCTCCAGTTCTTGTAGATGTTTTATTTGAAATGTTTCTACCTTTTCTAGGTTGGCCTGTATTGCTATGAACTTCCTTCTCAGGATTGCCTTTGCTGTGTCCCATAAGTTTTTGGACTGTTGTGAGTTCATTTTCAATTGTTTCCAGAAAATTTTTGATTCCTTGATCTCATTCTAAACCCATTTATTGTTTAATAGCAAGCTATTTAATCTCCAATAATTTGAGCATTTTTGAGTTTTTTCCTTGAGGTTGGTTTCTAGTTTCATTCCCTGGTGGTCAGAGAAAATGCTTGATATGATTTCAATTTCTTGAGTATGTTGAGGCTTTTTTTATGTCCTGTCATGTGGTTCATCTTCAAAAATGTCTCATGTGCATTTGAAAAGAATGTGTATTTTTAAGACATTTTTAGTGATCATTTCTACAGTTTGTTGAAAAGAATGTCTATTTTGCTTCTTTGGGATGAGAGGTTTTCTATATATCAGTTAAGTCAATTTCATCTAGGACATTGTTCAATGCTGCAATATCTTTGTTGCTATTTTGCTTGGATGACTTATCCATTTTTGACAGTGGGGTATTAAAATTCTCTACTATAATTGTGTTGCTGGCAATATCTTTCTTGAAATCTTCTATGATTTTCCTTATGTATTTCAGTGCTCCTATGTGGGGTGCATATATGTTTATAATTTTTATGTCTTTTTGATGGATTCTTCCCTTGAGTATTATGAAGTGTCCTTCTGGGTCTCTTTTACTGGCCCTTATTTTGAAGTCTATTTTGTCTGATATGAGTACTGCCTCTCTGGCTTTTTACTCCTCTCTATTTGCTTGGAATATTTTTTCTGACCCATCACTTTCAGTCTGTGTAGGTCTTTTGTTCTGAGGTGGGTCTCTTGTAGGCAGCATATGTGTAGGTTATGCTTTCTTGTCCATTCAGCTACTCTATGTCTTTTGATTGGAGCATTTAATCCATTAACATTTAAGGTTATTAATAATAGTGGCTTATTTATTCCCTCCTTTGTTCCTCTGTCTCTCACTGTTTTTCTTCTTTCTTCTTAAATCATTCTCTTTAGTATACCTTGTAGAGCTGGTTTGGTGGAGGTGCATTCTTTCAATCTTCTTTTGTCTGGGAAACTCCTTATTTCACCTTCCACTTTAATTGAGATCCTCACTGGGTAGAATAGTCTTGGTTGCTGGCCTTTGTTTTTCATTACTTGGTATATTTCTTGCCATTCTCTAAGGGATTGGAGTATTTCTGTTGAGAAATTAGCTGCTAGCCTTATTGGAGCCCCTTTGTATGTTACTTCTTTTTTCTCCCTTGCTGCCTTTAAGATTCTTTCTTTGTCTTAAAACTTTCCATTTTAATTATGATAGGTCTTGGAGTAGACTTCTTATGGGTTCATCTTGATTGGGACTCTCTGTGTCCCCTGTACTTCTGTGATTTTCCCCTCTCCAGGTTTGGAAAGTTTCCTGTCATTATTTTTAAAAGACGTTTTGTATCCCTTGCTCCTTTTCTTCTCCTTCTGGTATTCCTATAATTCAAATGTTGTTGAGTTTCATGTTATCTTGGAGTTCTCTTAAACGATATTCATATTTTTTAGTCTTTTTTTGTATAGATGCTCTATCTGGCTGTTTCTTTCTACCATGTCTTCGAGCTCACTAATTTGGTACTCTGCTTCATCCAGCCAGCTTGTAATTCCTTCTACTGTTTTTTTTATTTCAGAAATTATATTTTTCATTTCTTCCTGGGTTTTGTTTATTATTTCTATTTCCTTTTTTCATACCGTTGTAGTTCTCACTCAGTTTCTCATAGTTGTCTGTGAGTTCCTTTAGCATCCTTACAACCATTATTTTGAATCCTATATCTGATAGTTTGCTTACCTCCATTTCATTTAGCTCTTTTAGTGGGAAATCTTCCATTTCTTTTGAATGCAAGTCATTTTATTGTCTTCCTATTTTAGGTGACTCTTCCTGTTTCTGCACTTCCTGATGTTCTGCTTTGCTAGCTGTCTTTGTAGGATGGACTTCTATAGTAGGAATTTTATGTTATTCAGTGATGTGGTCTCTTTGATCTCCTTGTCTGAACGCTGCATGGTTGCCCTTTTTTTGTTTGTTTTTAAGAGCTATCTTGTACTTGGGATTTTATCTGCTGGGGGTTTCTTTGTGGGTGGGTTCTCTCTTCCAGCAGATATAGTGGTGATTGCAACTTGCACCTATTCTTTTATGAGATCAGTTGCAAGGGGAAGACAAAATGGATTAGGACAGTGGCAGAGTATTCTTGGAATTTAAGGTACCAACAAGTAGAGAAGAGATAGGAGATCCTTTGGATAAGTATAGCATAAACCATGATATTTCACCCAACTAACTATTTTTTACAAAAGGTAAAAAAGAGAGGTGGGAAGGATTGTGAGCTGAATCCAGAAAACACAGCATTTGTGCAAGGTTAGATGATGAGATATACTGAGAGTAAAAGATACAAAGTAGGCATAGTGTGGGAGAGAATAGAGTTAACCAAAACACTAATAAAGCCCAGGAAGATAGAGAAATGGGCTAGGATTAGAGAGGAATGCTGTGTAGTACTTACAATTACATGGAATAACAATTATTTACGATAGTACTGGAAGAACAATAATATGACAAGAAATATATGATCTGAATAACAAGAATAGAAAGTGTATGACCAAGCATAGTGTGCTACAGAAACATGGATGAAGAGAGAGAAGAAAAATTAAAATGCAATATGAAAGAGAGAACAAGAAAAATCAAACAATGCAATCAAACCAACAAATAAAATGAAGAAAATGAAACAAAAAGAAGAGAAATTTAAAAATACTAAAAAAAAGTAAAAATAATGAAAATAATAATATAAATAAGTAATAACATGCAAATTCTCTGGAATAGCAAAGTGAAATTTGTCTCAGTTTTTGAGTTGTTGGGGTTAGCCTTATGATCCCTTTTTGGGTCTGACTCTGGACATTTTAGAGTTCTTATTGTCTCACTTGGAGGAGAAAGAAAAAAGCTTATTGCTAACTTTAAACCTGTCAGGCAAGTTGTACTGATCTTCCTGGATGCCACAGGCTGAAGGGGGTTGGACTTTGTTTTTATCCCTTTCTATGGTTTTGATGGGGGCCGGGTCTGGGCCACAATCTTCATAGTTGCCCAGCCTCCAGCCCAGGTCCTCTGTGTGCTGCCGGGCCCCCACCGTCCATCTGTGCCAGGCCTGAGCCTTTAATCCACCAGTTGTGCCATCCTGGAGGTGTACTAATTAGGGGCAACTCACACTCCACCTTCTTTGCTGGCCTAGGTGCTGGGCACCCTCAAAGTCTCTTCAGGGTAGTTCAACTCCCCAGTTGAGTTAAGTCTTTCTGGGGACTGCTAACTCCCTAAACCCTGTTGCCCTCCTCTAAATGGTCCGTGCAAGGCACCAACTCTTTCCTGTTGGTGAGCTGCTGCTGCTGCAGTGAGAAATGGACACTGTATGAGAGTTCCTTGAACAGCTACCAAGAGCCCCTTTTTGAACAAAATCCTCTTTCTAAGCCTGCTTTTAACAAGCACCCAGCTTTTCACACAGCCCAAAGTTCTAACCAGATGGGAGACTATCTGGGTCAGGGTCCATCATGGTCCAACTCTTCTCCCTTCTCCAGGTGTCACCTTGCTCTCCAGTTTCTCTGGTAATGACCTAGCCAGCATCCATAGTCCCAGCAGATGAACACCACCTCTGTGCATCTCCCACTTTGTCTTTCTTCCTTTGAGCGACTTCAAGCATCCAGGCCCATCCTGGTGCTGCTCTCCTCCAACAATCCTGCAGCAGTCACCACCCGTGGGGCACAGCAGCCTTGGTCCCTGCACTGGTCCCAGGGACCTTACCATCCTAATGCAATCTCCTTACTATCTATTTTTCAATGTCCTCTACAATTTTGATTTCCAAACTTCATATAAGCTGGGACTCCATTGGATGTTCCCTCTGTTGTTCAGAAGATAGGCTAGGTGTTCCACCTGTGATCCTCAATGATCCTTGTTAAGGATTAATAAGGATCATCCTTATTAATTGTTACATCCTTTAACAATGTCTCTTTATAATTTTTACTCTATGATTATTCCATATATGGCATTTAAACTAAGGTTCTAAACTAATAAAGTTATAGTTTATATAAAAAGGTATAAATTAAGTAAAAACACTTAATGGTATTAATATTCTTAAAATTATTTATTTATTTATTTATTTAGAGAAAGGGGAAAGGAGGGAGAAAGACAGGGAGAGAAACATCAAAGTGTAGTTACCTCTAACGTGGTCCCTAAATGAAGACCTGGCCCACCACCCAGGCATGTGCCCTGACTGGGAATTGAACCCGATACTCTTTGATTTGCAGCCCATGCTCAGTCCACTGAGCTATACCAGCAAAGTGGTATTAACATTTTGATAAACAATAAAGTTCTCTAAACATTGACTTTGAATTTGTGTTAGATCAATTATTTTATGAATGTTCTAATTAGATAATTTTACATTTTAATATCATTAAATATAAGATATACATTTAATTTCATCAACCTGCTATTTCTGGGATTTATTTAATATTAGTTCCATTTTACACAAGGAAACCAAAGTTGATACATTATCATGGTCACACAGCCACAACAATCTAGAGCCCTGATTTTCAAACTTTTTTTTATCTCATGGCACACATTAAACTAATTACTGTAATTCTACAGCACACCCAAAACATACATATTTTTTGCCAATCTGACAAAAATAAGTGTAATTTTGATTCATTCAAACTAGACAGCCATTGTTGTGCTGGCTGTTGTCATTTTTTACTTGACAATCTAAGGGTAGAGAGGTCAGGATCCCTGGCTAAAATAATCAGGTATTGCACGTTTAAGACATTCTCGCAGCCCACCAGTGTGCTGTGGCATAGGAGTGGAACATCGCTGATTTAGAGTCTAGATCTGCACACAGATATGACTAATGCTGAGTTCCACACTTTGAATCATGATGCATTGCCTTCCTCTATTAATCTCACACTTTCTTTGAAACCATTTACTATCCTAGGGATCCCTTATCTCCAGGTATGTGTGGAACATGTGGAGCAGGAGGCAGCAAGAAAATTAAAAATTGGGTAAAATGGAATTTTTTTTCATGAATACAATTAGAACAAACAAAATGACTTTCGTGTTGGGTGGGTTAAGTGTGGAGTAAGGTGGCCAGTATAACTGCCCTGGAAGAAACATTGAAAGGCCTCTGTCAGAATTTGTTTCCCCTCCTTCGAGAAGGGAAATAAATAGGGAAGAACAACCAATCTCATCATCCCTTTCACTTTTCAACATATTTTAAATACTGTTTCATGCATCATTTTTGACTCTGAGTTCTGGTTATCAGATTCCCTCCACCGATTAGAACCAAGCAAAACTGAAGGATTGATGGCTTGCCTCCTGAAAACGTATTTTAGTTATAGAATCCCCTTGAAATGTTGAACAAGAAGTTGTCACAAAGAGCCTGGTGAGATTATTCAAGTCATCAGCTGTGAAATTAGTGTATTTAGTTTAAACCAGTCAGTTCTCCTAAGAGGCTCTCTCTTTCATTCATGGAGATTTCTGTAAAGCATAAATATGATAAATATCACATGTTCCTTAGAGATCTTAATTTATGGCTTCTATTGGACCAGTGTAACAAATATCAGAACACCATTTGAGAATAAAATGTAAGAAAGACATCAAACTGAAATTACTAGTTTGTTAGTAAATAAGGAAAATGTTCCATGTTTCTAAGTCATGTTTTCCCTCTTCTTATATTTTCCATCTAAGTGAATCACAAAACCATTCACCCTTCAAATAAATTAAATAAATGAATGAATAAACAAACAAATAAACAAACCATAAATATGATCTCATTTCTCCAATGCCTTGTCCTCTTACATTAAACCATCAAGAGCAGTAGTTTAAATCTCTTAATAGTACTCACACCTTCACAATTTGTCACTTTGTTTCAACTACTCCAACTTCTTGCTTTGCTGACCCTTTGCTGACCCTTGTTGACCTTTACAAGTTCAACATCCTCAGGTGTTCTGCAGGCCTTCCAGAACGTGGATCACATTCAACAGGTTTTTTAAACATTTTCAAAGCATTTATGCCACACTTTTATTTGTGCTGCACTCATTGTATCATCCCCCAAAGCCTTCTGAATATCTGAAAAGTTTATGTAATGTTCAAACTTAATACAAAATTTGATAAAGATTCATTGCTCCACTTGCTCATTTTGAATGCAACAGCGAAACAGTACACATACTCACTCAATGGCATCTACCACAACAACTGACTAGTACAGTGAATTACCCATTGTTCACACATGTGCATTCCAGTTCACTTACTTTGGCTGCCAGATTACATTGATGTCATGCAAACTATTCCCATTACACTAACAATGTAATGAGAATGGATTTCTGGACAGACTGTATCTATCTATCTATCTATCTATCTATCTATCTATCTATCTATCTATCTATCTATCTATCTATCTATCTATCTATCTATCTATCTATCTATCTATCATCCATCTATCTATCTACCTAATCTCATATATTCTCTATCCATTCATTCATTGATAGAAACCTTGGTTACTTCAATATCTTGGCAATTATAAATAATGCTGCAATAAACACAGGTGCTTATATCTCTTTTTTGTGTGTTCTTGTTTTCTTTGAATAAATGCACGACAATGAAATTGCTGGGTCAAATAGTAATTCTACTTTAAAATTTATGTTTTTTCTATACCCACTTAGATGAAGGTTTCATCATAAATGGAAGTTTAATTTTGTCATGTACTTTATCTGCATCTAGTGTGATAATATAATTTTATCTTTTTGTTAATGTGGTATATTATATTGATTGATTTGTGTATCTCACACCATCATTGCACCCCTGGAATAAAGTCTACTTGATCACGGCATATGATCCTTTTAATATATTGTTAAACTCTGTTTGCTAATACTTTGTTTAGACATTTTGCATCTATGTTTATCAAAAACATTGGTCTATAATTTTCTCTCTCTCTTTTTTTTTGCAGTTTCTTTGTCTGGTTTTGAATGAGTTTGGAGGCATTTCTTCCTCTTCTATTTTTTTTGGAATAGTTTTAAAAGGAAAAGTATAAATTATTTTTAAAATATTTGTAGAATTCACCTGTGAAGTCATCTTGTCATGGATTTCTGTTTGTTCATAATTTTTTGATTACTGCTTCAATTTTGTTCCTTGTAATCCATCTGTTCAGTTTTTTGTTTCTTTCTGATGCAGCCTTGCATGTCTCTAGGAACATACCCATTTCCTCTAGGTTGTCTGATTTGTTGGTACATAATTATTCTCTTATGATTCTTGTTATTTCTGTGGTGTTAGGTATCACTTCTCCTCTTTCATTTCTGATTTTATTTATTTGGGCCCTTTCTCTGTTTTCTTGATGAGCCTAGCTAAAGTTTTACCATTTTTTCTTCATCTTTAAAAAACAGCTATTAATTACATTAATCTTCTTTATTTTTCTTTTAGTCTTGATTTCATTTATATCATCTCTGTGCTTCATTATTTCTTTTCTCCTACTGACTTAAGGTGTTGTTTGTTCTTCTTCTTCTAGTTCCTTTAGGTGTAAGTTTAGATTTATTTTTAATTTGAGTTTTTTCTTTTTTACTTTAAAGATTTTATTTATTTTTAGAGAGAGAAGAAAGGAAGGAGAAAGAGAGGGAGGGACATATCAATGTGTAATTGCTTCTCATGTGCCCCTACTGGAGACCTGGCCCACAACCCAGGCATGTGCCCTGACTAGGAATTGAACCAGGAACACTTTGGTTTGCCATCCTCACTAAACCCACTGAGCTACACCAGCCAGAGCAAGTTTTTCTTGTTTCTTGAGGTAGGCCCTACATCACTATAAACTTCCCTGTTAGGAATGCTTTTCCCAAGACCCATAGATTTTGGAATGTTGCATTTCCATCTTCATTTATCTCAAGATTTTTAAAATTTCTTTGTTAAACTATTGGTTATGTAGTAGAGTGTTGTTTAACTTCCACATATTTGTGTCTTTTCCAGTTTTCTTCTTATAATTGATTTTTAGTTTCATATCATTGTTCAGAAAAGATGCTTAATATGATTTCAGCCTTATTAAATTTATTGAGATATTATGTGGCCTCACATATCATGTATCCTGGTGATATTCTGTGTGCACTGTGAAGAATGTGTAATATGTAATGATACTATTTATTGTATGACTACTATATGTGTATGTATATATGTGAATGTATGTATCCAAGTATATGAGTGTGTAACTCAAACATATTTGTTAAGCATATACAGTTGCCATTATAAAGATGAGGAAACTACAGGTCAAAGATATTAACTAATTCCCCTAGGCCAGTGCAACCCATTAAACAACTAAATATCAAAAGTGTAAGGATTTAAATCCCACATTTTCTTGCTCAAAACTCATCACTACTTCTATCATTCAATATTTTACCAAGTATTTTACTTTTCACAGTATTTTATTAAAATTCTGTCTTCTATATATTATAGTTTTCTCATACTAGTTTTTTTGAATTATTAATTTCCTGAGACTTTTTCTGGAATGCCTTCAACCCTTTTTACTGCCCAACTCTCTTTGAGGCATTTCTGAGCTCTACTGTCCAGGGTGCTCACCAGTGGGAAGCTGCCACCTCTCATTAGGCCCTGCTGTTTATCACAAAAACAGCTCTGAAGCTGAGCAGTGTCCACAGTCATATCTGAAGTCTGCCCTTGCTTTTTGCATTTGATGGTACATTTATGAACATGAACTAAAGTTGGGCATCTCTATCACACTATTTCAAACCACAGGAGGAGTATAATTTAATATAAACAATAAGCTAATATACATCAAGTGTATACTTCAAGTATGCATACCATGAAAATCACAATCACACTTCATTAGTTGTTTCTAATTAGAAAATAAAGGACATCCCTGCATTTTTACTAAAAAAAAAAGCAGGTTTGTTATAATTACATTTGCAGCCCTAATATAATGAGCATGTTACAGTTAAAAAGCCTGTTTAGCCAAGTGTGACAGAATATGGTAAAATCCAAGGAAGCATGATTGCCTTGCAAGAAGGATGTTGATGGTAAAAGCCAGGAAAAGGCAGTAAAGCTGGGATTTCCACTTCAACACACAAAATGGCCATGCAATCCTCAGTCAGTCATAAAGGCCAAGGCAGGCGGGTGTGGGTCTACCACAAGGAGCAGTGGAAACTGTAGTGAATTATGGAGCACACGCCTGTGATGCAGGCATTACAACTCATGATCACATGATGTGGTTAGTATTCAAGAATTCTGTATTTTGTAGAAACTTAAAAAAAATCCATATTCCTTTGATATTGATGTTTTAGGATTCTTAGGATATAATCCCAGCAGTGGAATTGCTGGGTCAAAAGGCAGGTCAATTTTTATTTTTCTGAGGAAATTCCATACTGTTTTCCATAATGGTTGTACCAGTCTGCAATCCCACCAACAGTGAACTAAGGACCCCTTTTCCCCACACCCTCTCCAACATTTGTTGTTTGTTGCTTTGTTGCTTTGTTTATGATAGCCATCCTGACCAGTATAAAGTGGTATCTCATTGTGGTTTTAATTTGCATCTCTCTGATAGCTAACGATATTGAGCATCTCTTCATGTGTCTCTGAATGTTCTGTATGTCCTCCTTGGAGAAGTGTTTGTTCAAGTCCTTTTCCCATTTTTTAATTGGGTTGGGTGTCTTCTTAGAGTGGAGTCGTGTAAGTTCTTTGTATATTTTGGAGATTAAACTGAGTGAAATAGGCCAGGTGCTGAAAGACAAATACCATATGATCTCACCTTTAACAGGAAGCTAAACAACAAAACAAACAAGCAAGCAGAATAAAAACAAAGACACTGAAATAGAGAACAAGGGGACAGTGACCAGAGGGGAGAGGGAAGAGAATTTAAGGGGAAAAAAGGGGAAGGATTTGGAGGAACAAATAGGAAGGACACAGGGATGAGAACTAAGGGGGGTGGAAATGGGAGGGAGGTGGGGAGCAAGGGGCGGGGGAGGCTGGGATGGGAGAAATAGACAAAAAAACTGTACTTGAAAAGTGACTAAATAAAATTAATTTTTAAAAATCCATATTCCTGATCAATTACCAATTATTGGATGCTGGAAGCGGATTAAATTTCTTTTAGAAAAGCAGAGACCAAGTCTGACATCTGTGATTTTTATACCAGAGCGGTGCTTTTAGTGTTCCAAAAATGATAAAAGATGAGCAATTTCTTTCTAAAACCCCACAAATTGCCATAGATGGATTAAAAGCTTATATTTCATAAATAAACTTGAAGTAAGTCAAAATTCCTAGTTACATCTGATTTTTCTCATTGTAAAATTTGTGTAACAGAAGTTATAAACTAAAATATTGATTGTACACATGATAAGTATAATCGGATAATTTTTTTAAATATAGAAGAAATACTAGATATTTCTTGCTTTAAGAGAATTTAAACATCTTATAGTTAAAATTTAAACACTTATATTAAAAGTAACTATAGCAATATGACCAGCAGAAAACTCATGTACATAAAATATTCCAATATAAAAAAATTAACTATCCACACAATGTATAAAACATATACTGTATATAAAACTTTTATATTAATTTGCTAATGTACTGTTTTACATTACATAAAAATAATCTGCAATGATATACACTAATTGCTTACAATATGCAGTGTTTGGTGTGCACATTTTAAATATTCCTCTTATCTATATTTACTTGTTTTCCCTAGCATCATTGCAAAAATTCTTAAACTCTTAAATTGCTCATTTTTTTCTATTTTATTCTGATGGTATGTATTTAAAAAGAGAGAAAGATAAATGACTAAAATTATATAACAAGTGTGTCCAAAGTCTGAAAATAAAACTTAGCAAGAGACTCAAAGAATCATTTGGGAATTTGAGAAAAATTTTTATTGAAATTTTTCTGAATTACTTTTTATTATTATATTTTATTCTTATGCTATTAAGGTTGTCCCCACATTTTCCCCCTTTGCCTACCTCCATGAAGCCCCCACCCAAGCAATCTCATACCATTGTCTATGTCCATGATCATACATATATATTGTTTGGTTCATCACTTTACCTTCTATCATCTGGCCTTCACTCCCTTCTGACAACAGTCAGTCGGTCCCATGAATCTATGCATCTGGTTTTATTTTGTTTGTCAGTTTATTTTGTTCATTAGATTCCACATATGAGTGAGATCACATGGTATTTTTCTTTCTCTGCCTAATTTCACTTAACATAACATTCTCCAGGTCCATCCATGCTGTCCCAAAGGTTGAGTTCCTTCCTTGTCACAGCCACATAGAATTCTACTGTATAAACGTTCCACAACTTTTTTATCCACTCATCTACTACTGATAGGCACTGGGACTGTTCCCAGATCTGGGCTACTCTAAATAACACTGCTATGAAGATAGGGGTGCTTATATTTTTTATGATTAGCATCTTGGTATTCCTAGGACATATCCCCAGAAGTGGGATCATTGGGTCAAAAGGCAATTCCATTTAAAATTTTCTGAGGACCCTCCATGCTGTTTTACAATATGGCTGCACCAGTCTGCATTCCCACCAACAGTGTACCAGGGTTCCCATTTCTCCACATCCTTACCATCACTTATTGTCTATCGATGCTAGCCATTCTGACAGGTGAGAGGTGACACTTTATTGTGGTTTTAATTTACATTTCTCTTCTGATCGCGATGTTAAGCATTTTTCATATATTTATGGGCCATTTGTATGTCTGTTTTTGGAGAAGAGTCTATTCAAGTCCTTTGCCTATTTTTTAAATTTGTCTTCCTGCTGTTGAGTTGTACACTTTTATATATTTTGGAAATTAAACCCTTATCAGATATATCATGGGAAAATATGTTTTCTCATACAGAAAGTTCCCTTTTCATTTTGATTATGGTCTCTTTAGCTGTGCAGAAGCTTTTTTAATTTGATGTATTCTCATTTTTTTCTTTATTTTTATTCTAAATAAGGTAAATTATTTGGATTGAAAATTGTATCATATTACAAAATACACTTCATAAATACTATGACAGAATGTTACATTCAGCATAATAGCGGCATGATTTAAGTAATGTATATGCAAGACAATGATCATTGCTTTTCCTCAGGTTAGCACAGATCACAGTAAAAGTGGTAAGAATTGAATACAAAATATCTGAAGTGCCAAACTCTCAGCAGAGCTCGACAATAGGAAATGTCACAACTAAGTGCCTGGAAGAGAATATCACTAGAATTACTATGAAATAATAAGAAAGGTGTTCCCCTGTTTCCTCATAGAGCAAAAAAAGAAGTCTGGTTCTTGCTACCCACATTTCGAGAGCTCCTTCACAGTTATGGGCCTCCGGTCAAAAGGTAGAGACCCTTTCTCCATTAGATGTGGAACCAGTGAGTTATTGATTATGGGTATCTTCTGGAAAAGCAGCTCTTGCACTTATATACAAATTGTAAATATTCTGTTTGATAAAGAAAGACACCGAGTATAGCATGCTCAAAATCCATGGTCTTTATGTATCATACATCTCTAATTACAGTTTACATCCAACACTACTTTGTATTAATTTCAGGTATACAACAGAGTGGTCAGATAGCCATATACTTTTCAAAATATTTCTCACAGTATCTCAAGTCCCCACCTGACACCACATATAGACATAACAACATCATTGACTATATTCTCTATGCTACACCCAATATCCCCATGACTATTCTGTGACTACTAATCTGTATTTCTCAATTCCTTCATGTTTTTTAATCCAGACCACCAAACACCCTCCCCTCTGGCACCCTTCAGTCTGTTATCTATATCAGATAAATTTCAAAGCACTGAGCTGCCAGTAAAGGTATCAGATGGTGTTTGATGTTAAGACAAAACACTGTAGCCATTCAAGTGACCTACCTGTGCTGAATGTATCATGAATCTTCAGAAAATATCTTGAAGTAACCAGCAAATTTTCCCTGTAACCCAGGGAAATCATGAATTATTTGTTTTGTTTGCCTGCTTGCACAGAAGATTTACTGCAGAGCCTGAGACATGGAGTTTCAGGGAGGAGAGAGATGGGGAAAGGAGGTCTTTAAAATTAATCATCCCTAAATCCATGGCTTCAGTATCTTTATTGAGAAAATTTGTGTAAATTGTGATATGAAACATTAGCGCAAAAATTTTAAAGGGAAAATAAACACTGTAAAATAAAATACCAGCAAAATAAGATCAATGGACAAAAATTAAAATCTAACAATAGTATGAAAAATACAGCGGCACCCCTGAAAAGGAACAATTGTTTTAATCAAAAAAACTTAATGAGGGTTTTTAAAGGCATTAAGAGATATAAAATATTAATGTTATGGATACATAGAATAAACAATAAGATAACTGGACTAAAATATTAACAATAAAAACCAAAATAATTAATACTAAGAACATTTTAAATAATTTCTTAAAGAATAAAGAATAAATAAAAATGTAACAGTAAGTAAACTAAACAAGTGATAGGAAAACATCACAAACTTAAATTCATGTGACCTAATAAAATAATAAGGAATTTTAAAAACTTCATAAAATAAATATTAGCTAACATTTATTGTGTGCTAATTTTGTGTCAGGTGTATACTTGGTTATAATTTCATATACTTTATTTAGCTTCTGATTAATAAAATCCTAGTGATTTCACATAGTGAAAACTTTTACCTATACACTTTAGATTCGCAATAGATTCATATACTGTGATTCAAGGTACAACATGAATACACATCACAGCCAATAGCTTGGTCCCTCTTCCTCTAGAACATGGCCATTTTTTACAACAGCATAATAAAGAAAGGGGGGAAGGGCTTAGTTATGAAGGAGACATTGAAAATTCATGTCAACTATACTATACATAGATGAGGATGGAACTGCTCATTAGTTATATGTGCTTAAATTTATTGTTAAAAAGTTTCATGCAGGACTTCTGGTCAAGATGGAGCTGTAGGTAGACACGCTGTGCCTCCTCACACAAACCAAAATTAAGGACAACAAAAATTTAGAAACAAAAAAACAACCAGAACTGAAAGAAAATTGAACTGTACAGAAGTCTGATAACCATTCATCCACACCAGTAAGAGGGGAAGAATCAGTGGCCAGTTGGTCAGTTGCAGCAGGAAAAAGCAGTGACTGGCAAACTGGAGCACACTGGCAGTGGCTGGCAGACCCAGGGTGTGGGGTGGCAAAGAGCAGGCCTAGTGAGGCACTCAAGGTGGCTGGCCGACCGAGGTCATACATTTGTGCACAGAGAAGCCAGACAAAAATGGGCAGCAAGGCAGATCATGCAACCCAGATCCCCAGCACTGGGAAAAAAAAAGCCTAAAAGCACCTATTGAAAACACTTCTGAGGGTTGAGGCACCAGGAGAGACTCCCAGCCTCACAGGAGAGTTCACTGGAGAGACCCACAGGGTCCTAGAATGTACACAAGCCCACCCACCTGGGAATCAACACCAGAAGGGCCCAATTTGCTTGTGGGAAATGGCAGAGGGGACCGAAATCCAAGAGAGAGCAGAGCAAGCACCATTGTTTCCTCTCTGATCCTGCCCCCACATAGAGCATCAAAACCCAGTAACTGGGTTGCTCCGCCCTGGTGAACACCTAAGGCTCCGCCCCTCACTACGTAACAGGCACGACCACACCTAAAAATGGCTCAAATGGAAGAATATATCAAAGCCCCAGAGCCAATACATCTAAGCAACCAAGAGATAGCCAACCTATCAGATGCATAGTTCAAAACACTGGTGATCAGGATGCTCACAGAATTGGTTGACTTTGGTCACAAATTAGATGAGAAAATGAAGGCTACACTAAGTGAAATGAAGGAAAATGCACAGGGAACCAATAGTGATGGGAAGAAAACTAGTACTCAAATCAGTGGAGTAGACCAGAAGAAAGAAACAACCAAACAGAAAAGAATGAGGAAACAAGAATTCGAAAAAATGAGGAGAGGCTTAGAAACCTCCAGGACATCTTTAAACATTCCAACATCCCAATTATAGAGGTACCAGAAGGGGAAGAGGAAGAGCAACAGGTGGAAAACTTATCTGAACAAATAATGAAGGAGAACTTCCCCAATCTGGCAAAGGAAATAGACTTCCAGGAATCCAGGAAGCTCAAAGAGTCCCAAAGAAGTTGGACTCAAGGAGGAACACACCAAGGCACATTATAATTACATTAGCCAATATTAAAATGAAGAAGAGAATTCTAGAAGCAGCAATAGATAAGGGGACAGTCACCTACAAAGAAGTTCCCATCAGAATGTCAGCTGATTTCTCAAAAGAGACCTTAGAGACAAGAAGGGGCTGGAAAGAAGTATTTCAAGTCGTGAAAGTCAAGAACCTACATTCAAGATTGCTATATCCAGCAAAACTTTCATTTAGAATAGAAGGGCAGATAAAGCACTTCCCAGATAAGGTCAAGTTCAAGTTCATCATCACCAAGCCCTTACTATACAAAATGTTAAAGGGACTTATCTAAGAAAAAGAAGATAAAAATATGAACAATAAAATGACAGCAAACTCACAGTTATTAACAACCACTTCTAAAACAAAAGCAAACTAAGCAAACAACTAGCACAAGAACAGAACCACAGACATGGAGATCACATGGATGATTAGCAACAGCAGAGTGGGAGGAAGAGAGAGGGGGAAGAGGTACAGAGAATAAGTAGCATAGACGGTGGGGAGAAAATAGACAGGGGGAGAGCAAGAATAGTATGGGAAATGCAGAAGCTAAAGAACTTCTACATTGTGAGATGTGGGTGGGAGGGGTGTGCAGAGTGGAGGGAAGTGAAGGGGAAAAATGAAATAACTGTAATAGGATAATCAATAAAATATATTTTTTTAAAGGTTCATGCAAGTCAACTTTACTTAGAGCACTTAACAAATTTTAGTGGGACAAGACCAATGATATTGACATTGCAGACACTGTCTTCAGGCCCTACTTTTATCATTTGGTCTTGATTTGCCTTCTGGACTGATAGTTCATTCTTAGCACGGCTTCTCATTTCAATTTTGTATTTCCAATGTTTCTAATAATTTTGCTTAAATTCATACTTGCTATTCATTTTACTGTCATCTTGAGACATTCTACCTTAAATCTTAGCTGACCCCAAGTTTTATATTCTCTTCATATCTGTGTCTATGGATGTAGGGGTTTAATATGTATATTTGTAAACCCTCAGTTCCTATTCATGTTTATGCAAATACACATGGCAACCATTGAATCCACCTGCTCCCTTATTTGTAAAAAAAACATTTCAAAACAGTTGAAGAGGAGAAAACTCTTCATGCTATTGGGAAGAAAAATGTAGCTTCATAATTAAAGCTATTTGTAATTCCATTTAGGAAATTTTCATTGAATATTTAATATTTAAACAGATACTTTTTATATTAAAGAGTGACAATATTTTAGAAATATGATATGGCAGTTTTTACTAGAGTTTAATTTGCTTTGTACTCCATATGAAGAGGCTTTATCTATTATCTTTTTTTAAAAATTTATTTATTTTAATTGTTGTTTAAGTACAGTTTTCTGTCTTTTACTCCCATCCCAGCCCACCCTGCCCCAGTGCTCTCCACCTCCCTCCCATTTCCACCCCCTTAGCTGTTGTCCATATGTCCTTTATACTAGTTCCTCCAAATCCCTCCCCCTTTTTACCCTGAAATTCCCTCCCCTCTTCCCTCTGGTCACTGTCCCCCTGTTCTCTATTTCAGTGTCTTTGGTTATATTCTGCTTGATTGTTTGTTTTGTTGTTTAGGTTCCTCTTAAAGGTGAGATCATATGGTATTTGTCTTTCACCACCTGGCTTATTTCACTCAGCATAATGCTTTCCAGTTTCATCCACGCTGTTGCAAAGGGTAGTAGCTCTTCTTTCTTTCTGCTGCATAGAATTCCATTGTGTAAATGTACCATAGTTTTTGGATTCATTCATTTACTGATAGGCACCTATGTTGCTTCCAGCTTTTGGCTATTGTAGATTGTGCTGCTACAAACACTGGGGTGCATAGGTTCTTTTGGATTGGTGTTTCAGGGTTCTTAGGATATAATCCTAGCAGTGGAATTGCTGGGTCAAAAGGCAGATTCATTATCTATTTATCTATGATTTTTATAGAAGATCTATAGATCTGTTTGTTTCCAAAGAAACCACAAGAAATGTTTCTGAGAGTATCCAGCAGCCTTATCACTTCCTGTCTCCTAGAAAAACAGACCTAGTGGACCAGGGGAGACATTTCCCGTGGGAAGAGTGCTGATATCTCCTACAGACTCCAGAACTAGACTGAAATAAAAATTCAGATTTTTTGAATGCCATCAAGTCTCTGAATTGGTCTCTCTTTACTATTGAGCAAAAATACTGGCTTTTGCACTGATGACTAGATGTTTCTCAGCCATCTACATTCATTCTTTTTAAGCTAAAACTATTGCATAGCATGTTTATTTTTCTTCTGACATAGGTTTAATATATTCGTTTTTAAAGTACATTTTATCCATTATGCTATTACAGTTGTTTCCTTTTTTCTCTTCTTTATCCCCTCTCCTCCCTGCATCCCCCCACCCTACAGCATTCCCCTCCGCCAGGTAGTTCATGTCCATGGTAGTACATATAAGTTCTTTGGCTTCTCCATTTCCTACACTATTCTTAACCTCCCCCTGTCTATTTTGTACCTACTGTTTATGCTTCTTTTTCCCTGTACCTTTCTTCCATTTTCCCTCTTACCCCTCCCTGCAGATAACCCTCCCTGTGATCTCCATTTCTGTGATTCTGTTCCTGTTCTAATTGTTTGTTTAGTTTTTTTTTGTTTGTTTTTTAGGTTCAGTTGTTGATAGTTGCACGTTTGTTGTCATTAATATATGTTTTAAGATCCAAAAGGTGAGGACTCGCCCTCACATGCTAGCTCTTTTGATAGTTGGATTGTTACATTTTGTTTCGTTTCTCTTCTCCTCACTTCAGTTACGTGAGAGAGAGAAGTGAGGCGTTGGGAAAGGAGCACCTCTTTTTATATTCAGTAGAATTTCTTTCTCAGTTTTTCCCCTAGCTTCTTCTCTGCTACACACGAATATCTTTTTCTTTCCTCCTGATGCACAATTCCCTTTGCTACTCTGTTCATTAATTCATTATCTACAAAATAACACCACGGAGAGCAACTCATTGCTCCCCATCCTGCTTTTCAATAAATAATGAAAGTAACCAGATAACTGGGGTTCTTGGAAACCTCAGAGGAGTGAGGAGCTGAGAATTCAAGAAAGCCGCAGAATTACTTTGTGATTCTTTTTTTCATTTGTGCAATGCTGCAGCCTTGGACTTCCTTATTATCCCTCATGGGATACCATCAGCTTTTAGCTTTGGAGTTTTATTGAGAAACACAACTGGGAAATTCTCAGGATCTGGCACTAGTCTTCTCAATTGTGTAGGTTGTGAAATTAGTGGAGAAGAACAGACCAGCAAGCTATCAGCTGAAAACACAGCAAATTAAGAGTCCTATCTGAATGAAAAGAGCCATGTTTGTGATTAATATACCTTTAGACTTATTTTCTAACATCTTATTCATAGCTATGAATAGATGTTTGTACTGACTAGGCTCCATTTAAAATTCGGTCAGCACAGGAGTGCCTGATTCGTTGGAGAGCATTTCAGTACTGGCACATACTCTCTAATGATGTCATTCTGCTGATAAAAAAATGAGATCTTAATTTATAAGGGCTCAATCAGAATATATTCTAATGTATTAAACTCAATATATAAAAGATATACCACATTTTACTACTTTAAAATTTCACCAGAAACTAATAAGAATGAAATTAATAACTTGATAGGAAATTAGATCAAAGGAACTTCTATGTTTGCAAATTCTTATCATTATATACAATATCTACTCACCTTTTTTAGGTTTTATTTATTAGATAAAGAGATTAAAAACACAGTAAGGATATTTGAGAATAACATTAAGAGGGTTTTTACTATACACCTTGTTTTGAATTAGGACTGCACCCAAAATTTATTGAGAAAAAAGATAGCTGCCACTTCCATTCTGAAAAATAAGAAGCAATTAAGACATGCTCATAATTTCCCTTGCTATTTATCCTAGCATTTTGCAACCCTTAAAATCATAATTTGGTTCCCAAAACTAACAAACGATATGATTAGTTAAAAAAAGAAACTACTTTTCTTTCCTTGATTTTGGTTGAATTAAAATAGCAAGCAATATTTAGGCTCTCATATAAGAGCACATTATGTCAGTCCTGGTAATTTCTTCTGGAAACCTCATCACCACACCTCCACTTCCTTCTAGTCACCACCTCTGTAACTTGAACATTTTATTTCTGTAGAAAGAAGAAATCTTGACAAGGGTTGAAGTCACAAATCAGTATGTCCTAGGGAGTTGAGAACACCTTTTAGACTTACATGAGATTAAATGTCATACCCAAACTCTGCCCCTGTGTCTGACTAAAACCCAAAATACTCATATTGGAAAATATTTTATTTATCTTAGTCTTACCCATCATTTTCCTAAATTGATTGGGAATGTGGATGGGAAGAATATGGAAGAAGGAAGATAAAAAGTGACTATTGTTTTAATGTCATCTTCTCAGACAGTGCAATGGTAAAGCATGGGTTTTTGAAGAAGTTAACATGTTTGAGGTCACCTTTCCTGTGTTACTTCGGCACATTATTTAAATTCCAAGTTTAAATTTCCACCACTTAAATAAAGCTAAATCCATCTATCTTGCGAGATTGCTATTAGTATTAAGACTAATTTATATCAAGTGCCTAGCACAGACCTCGGCATCTAGTATGTGTTCAATAAATTGTAGCTACATTATTCTTAGTCATTTTAAATCATCCATTTACAATGTTATTAACTTACCTGATTTCAGCTACCAATTTAAAATATATAGACACTTTTTCATTTAATTTTTAAATCATCATCATCATTATTATTCTATTACAGTTGTCCCAATTTTTTCTATTTGCCTTCCTCCACCCATCCTATCCTCTGCTTCCACAGTCAATTTCCACCCTGTTGTTTATGTCTATGGGTCATTCATACCTGTTTTTTTGACTACTTCCTTCCCCTTCATTCCACCATTTTCCCTCCCCCATCTCCTCTAGTCTGTCAGTCTGTTCCATGTTTCCATGCCTGTGAGTCTATTTTGTTCATTAGATTTCTTTTATAAGTGAAATCATATGGTATCTGTTACTAACTGACTTATTTCACTTAGTATTATACTCCTCAGTTCCATCCATGCTGTCATAAAAGATAGGAGCTCCTTCTTTCTTTCTTCTTGTGTAGTATTCCATTGTGTAAATGTATCACACTTTTCAGATCCATTTATGGATGTTTCCAGCCCTTGGGTATTGTAAATAGTGCTGCTATGAACATAGGGGTGCATAAGTTCCTTTGAATGGATGATTCTGGATTCTTAGGATATATTCCCAGCAGCAGAATACTTTAAATTAATATTTGATAAAGGGGGCATGAGCATATAATGGGATAAAAATAGTCTATTCAATAATTGTGTTGGGAGAATGGACTGGTACATGCAAAAAATAAAACCAGACCACCAACTAACACCATATACCAGAATAAACACAAAAGGGTAAAAGATTTAAATATGAGTTGTGACACCACAAAAGTCATAGAAGAAAACATAGGCAGGAAAATTTCAGAAATCCCACATAGCAGTATTTTTTCCTATACATCTCTCCTAGGGCAAGGGAAATTAAGGAAAAAGTAAACAAATGGGACTATATCAAATTAAAAATTATCTGCATGGTTAAAGAACCTATCATCAAAATGAAAAAGGAACTAAACCATACAGAACATATTTACCAATAATACATCACACAGAGTTTGATCTCTAAAATTTATTAAAAACTCATATGACTCAATACCAGGAAGACAAACAGTCCAATTTAAAAAATGGATAAAAGACCTGAAGAGACACTTCTCCAAAGAAAACATACAGATGGCCGATAGACATATGAAAAGATGCTCAACATCACTAGCCATTAGAGAGATGCAAATTAAAACCACAATGAGATATCACCTCATACCAATCAGAATGGCTATCATTAATAAATCAACAAACAAGTGTTGGTGAGGATGTGGAGAAAAGGGAACCCTAGCACACTGCTGGTAGGAATGCAGACTGGTGCAGCCACTGTGGAAAACAATAGGAAATTTCCTCAAAAAAAGCTAAAAATGGAACTGTCTTTAACACTTCTAAGTGAGAGTTATTAAAGTCTTTATTATATGTTATATATGTACATATATATGTTAAGAATAACTTAAACAGTGATTTCTCAGTTCTTAAAATCCCTGCCTTCATTATTGATATTTTCTCAAATAGCAACTTATAAGAAGAGATGCAAGATACTTGCACCTTTTCTCCAAGTATTTATTATATTTGTCCATTTCAATATTTAGACAGAAAAGTGATTTATGTGATTTGAAAGTTAAAAGTGATAGCTTAATTTCCCAACATTAATCACTTAAATCTATGCAAATTAAAATATCAAATGTGATGGGAAATGTAAAATACTAACAAATATTGCAATCATTGTATATCTTGTCTTTGTAAATAAGACTTCACAGCGTACTTCCTCTGGCTCTCATTTGTTATTTCATGCACATAACATACAACTCTTATATAACAACATTGCACCAAAGACAGTTTTATTCCTTTCTGTCACTTATACTAACTTTCCTTTTAGTAAGATAGCCATTTGATGGCTAATGTAAAAAACTTCACATCGTGAATGTGAACATATGAGCAGCTCAGAGCAAGCTCTTTGTCGTGTTTGTCAGGAACTGAGAGTTGCAGGCAGACTTCTTTGTGCTCAGGGCAGATGGAAATGTTCAGTCCCTCAGCAAGAAAATCCATGAATATTCAAACCTGTAATGGGTATTAAGAAACATGGCAATCTAACATTTGGGGCATTTATACAAGAATTAGCTTAGATTGTTTTGTGTGTATTGTCATCAAAGAATCATAGAATATTTTCCTTTTAGAATCCTGAAGACAATTCATGGGGAGAGAATACCAGAAAAATAAGTTTGAATTATATACATTAAACATGTTTTCAGGGAAATTTTGCAGGAAATATTCAGTAGATTTCTCATAGTTGTCAATAGCCTGAGAAAGAGAGATCAACAAATGTTAGCAGCTACTATACATTTGAGACAAACTGTCACATTCTGCTTTATAGGGGCTTAGTTTATAACCACGATTCTCTAGTTTACTTGAACTTTAGTTCTAGTTACTTGAATAGAACTTTTATCTCATGGACTTATATAGAAGTCAATCATGATGGGACATTAGATCACGTGTGAGAACACAGAAATACTAATGCACACAAACATACAATTTTGTAGTAATTTAGGACACTTATTTTAGTGTGTTTCTTCTTAACTTATATTATTTCCTCAGTAAGTACACATTTAAGTAGAATCTAGGAACTTTCCCTCCTATTGGAGCAAATGCCTAAGAGCAAAGATGCCAAAGTGGTAAAGGGTACAGCCAAGGGGGCCCCCCCAAAAATATTTGGAATGGTGTCCAGAATTCAAAGTGTATAGGAATATTGGAGAGACATATAAGATGTCCTCACCACCCTCCAGGGGGAAGAGACAAATAGAGCCAGGGCCATTGAGAGCTGTTTTGTATAGCAATAGTTTTGCAGCTAACCTCTGGAATGATTATTTAACATGTCTATAACCTTTAACTGGTTTCATAGATATGTTAAATAGCTGTGGCCAAGTTTTGAGCTGGGGAGAAGGGAGTGGCTGGGACCCAAGATGGGAACTAGGGGGCTGCGCTCCTGAGTGAGAAGGGGCCTGTGTGAGAGCTTGGAAAAGACTGGCTCCGGGACATGAGGGGATAACTGCCCAGGTGAAAGGGAAAACCATGCAGCTTTGCCAGAATGGAGATCCCTGCAGCCAGGTGAAGAAGAAAGACACATGCTTTTGGTGTAGTGCAAACCCCTGCAGCTTTGGTAGAAGAGGCCCACGTGGCTTTGGGGTGCCCCCTTTGGCCGTATGGCCTGGAAAGCAGGAGAGACTTTGACTGGAACTGGGTACAAAGAACTCTTGCCAGTGGACCATGAGAGGGTACCACAGTACTTTGGATTAACTAGAGATTCTGCACGGCAACACAGCTGACGATTCCAGCGGCCTGAAAAAGGGACGCGTGCTCTTTTCCTGATTTATGGTACCCGGAGTTGGGCCAGTGGGAGAAGGGAGAGCTGTGTGGGTGTAGGTGTATATCTTAAAGGAGTTTGATATTTTAGTGAAGGCATTAGGCCTGAATAGCATTAAATACATATTTTGTTTCCTTTTCACAAATCTCTGGCACTGAGAGATGTCTTTCCAATTGGCAACGGACAGAAGAGCCCAGTAGATATTAGTATTCTGTCCTTGGGAGGGACCCCTGTTCTGTAGCAGTTTTTGGCATCCCTAGGTGGGCCAAATATTGCCCCCCGGACTTCTTGTTTGGTAACAAGATGATGCAATGCCTTCATGACGAGATGAGGTTAATGACATAGTAATTGTGATACAATGTTAGGCTATCATAAGTTTTAATTGAACATTTGCACTGTGATACCAGAGCAGTCTATTTGATAACAAAGAAGACTATTAAGTGACTAATGGCTGGGTAGAATATACAGAGTGGATATATTAGACAAAATGATGATTCAGCCCTGGCTGGTGTGGCTCAGTGAATTGAGTGCCAGCCTGCAGATGAAGGGGTCCCTGGTTCTATTCCCAGTCAGGGCACATGTCTGGGTTGCAAGCCAGGTATCCAGTAGGGGAAAGATGAGAGGCAACCACACATTGATGTTTCTCTCCCTTTATTTTCTCTCCCCTTCCCTCTAAAAATAAATAAGTAAAATCTTTAAAAAATGATGATTCTCATCCTGGAAAGGATGAAACAAGATGACCTAAGATTTCAACATGCCACTCAGATCAAAACACAGTTTAAACTGTAATTTTTTTGTAATTTTTGATATAATATTATCACACCACAGGTGATGGTGGAAACTAAAACTGCAAAAGGAAAATCATAAATAAAGGATTGCTATTGCATTAAATTATAATCTTTCTCATATTGCATATTTATTGCCTAATTTTATAGGTAACATAAATTTTCTACAGCTGGTTAATTCAGAGCATCTAATTGAAGAGAATTTACACAAATAATAAATATACCAAAAAAGGACAGTTAAGAAGTTATTAGAACTACATTTCAGATATTCGAAAGCTAAGTAAAGGCATACACAGAAGTGCCAAATCGAATTTCCAGAGTTAAAATTTTCAGTATCTAAAATAAATATATATATAGAGAGTGAATTTAATTACAACTAGAAAAGTATGAATAAAATATTAGTAACTTAAGAACAACAATACAAACCAGAAAAAAATGCTGAGGAAGTTAAAAGTAAAATATGCATTTGTAAGCTATGGAGCAATTTTAAGCATCTTCATATATGAAGGGAAAGCAAAAATATTTGAGAAAATGAAGGCTGAAAGATGTCCAAATTTGATGAAACTGTAAATCCAAGAAGCCCCAAAAAATTATAACACACATGAAGTTCTAAAAAATCATGATACACTTGAAGACAGAGATATATCATAGTGAGATTGTTCACAACCAGTGACAATGAGGAAATCTGTAAAGTAGTGAGAGACACACACATCCATAAAGGATGGAGATGCAGATGACAGCAGATTTCTCATTGGAAACACTGTGCGTGAGAAGACAGCAAAGCCCCATCTTTAAAGTGTTGGAAAGAAAATCAACTTAGGGTTCCATATCCAGAAAATATTTTTTGAAAATTTAAGAAAAATAGACCTTTTCAGACATGCAAAATTCAAGAGTTCATCACCTGCAGAGCAGCATTACATAAATGTTAAAATATAACAACCTAAATAACATCTAAAACAAGCTTTTTTCTAAATTTCATAGTTGCAAGATACTTGCTTAACATATTATTGTATTTTTCTCTCCTGTCGAAACCAAAATTAATTTTAACATTAATATATCTAACACTCCCAATAAAATCAGAAAAAAAGATTGAGTACCTCATACTCAAAACAAACAAATAAAATAGAGCACAATAAATATACATTTAAAGGTGTTCCAATAGTGAATTTAAAAAACAACAACAAAGTGATAGCTGTAACAAATATCAAAGGCTATGGGTGAAAATATTTCAAAAATAAAATTCTCCCAAAAATTATTAAGAAATGCTGATTTCTTAATATACATGAGTAAAGGACATAAACATTACACAAAATTGAAATTAATTTAAAAACTATAAAGAAAGTTTATCAACCTTACTATTAAACATATGATATAAAAATAAAAATCACAAAAGACAGATTTTTATATTTTAATGCCAGAAGATAAATTGCACTTAAATTTGTGTCATATACAGACTATGGTACTGAAAATTGAACAATTTAAAAGCATTTAGCATTATGAATGAAGAATCTTAAAACCACTTATTTCTTTCAGCCAGTAAATCCAATTCTGAATAATTAGCCTAGGAAAATAAATATAGCCACCAAGCCTGAGAAAAACTTTTGAAGTTCACCAAAACTCTGAGACCAACCATAGGATTATGCAATGCTTCCCCACCCCCCACACCTCACCATTGCAAAACCAAAAGACCTTTACAACGGTTCCTTTTACCCAGTAGGTCACATGTGGCTACCAAGAAAAAAATTACAAGGCATACCAAAAGGCAAAATAACACAATTTGAAGATATAAAGCAAACATCAAACCAGACATGACGGGGATGTTGGAACTATCAGACAAGGAATTTAACACAAGTAAAATATGCTAAGGGTTCTAATGAATAAAGTGGATGGTATGCAAGAATATATGTATAATATAAGCAAAGGGATAAAAATATTAAGAAAGAATCAGTCCTCACCAGTGTGACTCAGTTGGCTGGGCATCACCCTGCAAAGGGAACTGTCACCAGTTCAGTTCCATGCCAGGGCATATGCCTGGGTTACAGGTATGGTCCTTGGTTGGAGAATGTATAAGAAGCTACTGATCGATGTTCCTCTCTCACATTAATGTTTCCTTCTCTTTCTCTCTCCCTTACCCTCTCTCTAAGCATAAATAAAATCAGAAAGAAGAAGGAAGGAAGGAAGGAAGGAAGGAAGGAAGGAAGGAGGGAGGGGGGAGAAAGAAAGGGAGGGGGGAGGGAGGAAGGAAGGAAGGAAAAATGCTGAAAAAAATTTAAAAAAACTTATAGAAATGAAAAATGCCTTTGAACAGCCCATTAGTAGGCCAGACATAGCTGAGGATAGAATCTTCAATCTTGAGGATAAACCAATAGAAATCTTCAAAACTTATAAGCAAAGAGAAAAAGACTGAAAATATAGAACAGAATATTTAAGGACTGTGGGAAAGCTACAAAAGATGTAACATGTTTAAAGAGAATACCAGAAGAAGATACAAGAGAGAAAGGAGCAAAAAACGTATTTGAAACAATAATGACTGAGACTTTCCCAAATTAATGTCAGACACCAAACCACAGATCTAAAAAGCTCAGAGAACACCAAGCCAGATAAAGGCCATTTATACCAACGTATATCACATTTAAATTACAGAAACTCAAAGATAAAGAAAAAAACTCTAAAAGAAGCCAGAACTCTTAAGTAGCTTGATGATAAAAAATAAGAATTACATCTGACTTACCTCAGAAACCATGCAAGCAAAAGAAATTAGAGCAAAATATTTAGTGTTGAAATTAAAAAAAATAAAACATTGAAAAACCACCAGCCTGGAATTCTGTACCCTTAGGAATTGTCCTTCAAAACTGAAGGAGAAATAGACTTCCTCAGAAAAAAATAAATCTTGAGAGAATTTTGCCAGTAGACCTGCCTTTGCAAGAAATGTTAAAAGATATTTTTTAGAAAGAAGAAAAATAATATGGGTCAGAAACTCAGCTCTACACAAGGAAAGAAAGAAAATCGAAAAAAGAAATAAGAGAAGGTAACATGAAAACTGATTTTAATTATTTTTTGTCAAACTCTTTAATTTTTCTTGTTATTCTATTTATTTATTTATTTATTTTAATTGTTGTTCAAGTACAGTTTTCTGTCTTTTGCCCCCATCTCAGCCCACCCTCCCCAGTGCTCCCCACCTTCCTCCCATTTCCGCCCTTCTTATTTTTGTCCATGTGTCCTTTATACTAGTTCCTGTAAATCCTTCCCCTTTTTCCCTGAAATTCCCTCCCCTCTCCCCTCTGGTCCCTGTCAGCCTGTTCTCTATTTCAGTGTCTTTGGTTATATTTTGTTTGCTTATTTGTTTAGGTTCCTGTTAAAGCTGAGATCATATGGTATTTGTCTTTCACCACCTGGTCTATTTCACTCAGCATAATGCTTTCCAGTTCCATCCATGCTGTTGCAAGGGGTAGGAGCTCCTTCCTTCTTTCTGCTGCATAGAATTCCATTGTGTAAATGTACCATAGTTTTTGGATCCATTCATTTACTGATGGGCACCTAGGTAGCTTCCAGCTCTTGGCTATTGTAAATTGTGCTGCTATGAACATTGGGTTGTGTAAGTTCTCTTGGGTTGGTGTTTCAGATTCAATGAAATACCTATTAAAGTACCAATGGCATATATATTTACAGACATAGAACAAACACTTTAAAAGTTTATATGGAACCATGAACGACCCTGCATAGCAGCTGCAATTTTGAGAAAGAAGACCAAAGTAAGAGGGATCACAATACCTGATACCAAAGTGTACTACAAGCCACTGTAATCAAAAAAGCCTGGTACTGGCATAAAAATGTTGCATCCACCAACGCGAGAGACAAATTGTCAGAAACTTTCAGGATTCAGAAATGTTATTTTCTTGGCCAAAGTTTTAACCTGCGCAGGAGCAGACCCTCAGAGTGTCTGGAGACACGGTGCTCATAAGAGCTGCAAACGAGAGCCGCCCTAAGTGCTTACAGCTAAGTCTTTTTATAGACTCCAGCAAGCAAGCATTGTATAGAAGCAAATGTGGCTGTTAGCTACTGGCTACTTGGGTGGCGCAAACATGACCTAAGCTTTCTGGGTTTCGAGTAATGGAAACAATGTTAACCTAGACACTTGAACAGGTGGTCCTCTACTTGTTCAGCCCCATTGGTTTTGTAGTTCTGCTTTCTCCGCTCCTTATGTTCTTTCTTAACTTCCTTGTGGTTTCTGCTCTAAGTTCCTTGTTTCTCCAGGCCAAGTCTCTTTAAGGCAGTCCCTATTTTATTCCCTATTTTTCTGGTTTCAACAAAAAACAGATACATAGACTAATGGAACAGAACAGAGAGCCCAGAAATAAACCCATGTCTCTACGGTCAATTAATATTTGACAAAGGGGGCAGCAATATAAAATGGAGTAAATATAGCCTCTTCGACAAATGGCGTTGGGAGAACTGGACAGCTACATGCAAAACATGAAATTAGAGCACCAACTTACACCATACACCAAAATAAATTCAAGGTGAATAAAAGACTTAAATATAAGCTGTGACACCATTAAAGTCCTAGAGGAAAACACAGGCAGGAAAATCTCAGATATTTCATGCAGCAACATTTTTACTGATTAGTCCCCGAGAGCAAGGGACATAAAGAAAAGAATAAAAAAATAGGATCTCATCAAAATAAAAAGCTTCTGCATGGCTAAGGAAAACAGTATTAAATTTAAAAGACAACCAACTGTATGGGAAAATATATTTGCCAATGATACCTCAGACAAGGGTTTAATCTCCAAAATATACAAGGAACTTACATGACTCCACTCTAAGAAGACAAGTAACCCAATTAAAAAGTGGGCAAAGGACTTGAACAGACATTTCTCCAAGGAGGACATACAAAGGATCCAGAGACACATGAAAAGATGCTCAATATCACTAGCTATTAGAGAAATGGAAATTAAAACCACAATGAGATATCACTACACACTGGTCAGAATGGCCATCATAAACAAATCAACAAATAACAAATGTTGGAGAGGTTGTGGAGAAAAGGGGACCCTAGTTCACTGTTGGTGGGATTGCAGACTGGTACAACCACTATGGAAAACAGTATGGAATTTCCTCAGAAAACTAAAAATGGATCTGCCTTTTGACACAGAAATTCCTTTGCTAGGATTATATCTTATTTTTTCTTCTTATTCTATTACAGTTGTCCCATTTTTTCCCCTTTGCCTGCATCCACCCAGCCCACCTTTCTCTGCCACAGTCAATTTCCTCTCCGTCACTGGGAATGAGTTACCCACACAAGTTCTTTGACTTGTCCCTTCCCTTTCTTCCACCATTTCTTCTCCCACCCACCTCCTAAAATCTAATGAAAATAAACTAATGAGAAAAATAGGACCACAGGCATGGAAATGATTTTTATTGCTAATTGACGTAGCAGATAACAGTTTGTTTAGAGTTATAGAGTAACAATGTATTCTATTATGTGTGTATGTGTACAACTTGATGTCCACAAACTTTTTTAAAGTACCTATCAAAATGGACCAATGCATTTTCTTCTTAATTGGAGTTAAACAGTCTCATCACTTTTCTAGTGTATGTTCTCCCAAATCCTAGGTGACTTGTCAGGTCCCTCAACTCTTTACTATTTTTCCCATAAATTCCAGCTTTCTGCTGCCCTCTCCTGGTCTACTATGGCATATAAATATTTACAAATCCAGAATTTTACATTAGAGGGAAGTAAAATTATAATTCTTAAAATTTACTGTGCACCAAAATCTCCTGGGAAGCTGGTGAATAAAATGCACATTATAAAATCTCTCACTCAGAGATAATGTTTCTGTAGATATGCGAATTAGGGAACATACTTGTTCTTTTCTAATAGACAGTTTGTGTTGCCCTGTTTCCTGTGAACTATAAACATATTTTCAGAAATACTGGAATAAGCAAATCTGACTCAAACTCTTGGTTATAAATTCTTGATTGCAAAAGCAAGTCTTGAAGAGATCATGTTGATTTAAAAAAACAGTTATTTGCATGTTTGCCAATTTAATTATTTATTTTTACTTAAATAACTAAGCAAAACATTCATTATTTTATAGTTATGTAGTTTGTACTCAAAATTAGAGCAAAATTTAAAGAAATATAAATACCTCTAACTTGTATATATTGATTAACTTACTTTGGAGTAAGTATATTGATACTTACTCCAAAATTATCTCCTCTGGCCCAATTTTGAATTTGGATAGTCATTATGACATATCAGCTGTTTCTTGCAACAATCAAATTGTTTCTTTGTATTTTTAGTTTTTAAATAAATTCATTGGAGTGACATTTTTTAATAAAACCATATGGGTTTCAAGCGCACAACTCAACAAAACATAATCTGCACACTTCGTGTCCCCATCTTTCCAGTCGAAGTCTCTTTCCACCCCCATTTAGTCCCCAATACCCACCTTCAACCACCCACCCTTTCCTTCTGGCTACCACTACACTGTTGTCTGTGCCTATGTGTGCATGTGTGCGTTTACTTCATCCCCTCGCCTTCTTTCATCCAGCCCCCCAATTCCTCTCCCCTCTGATAGCTGTCAGTCTGGTCTATGTATTCATGCGCCTTTGCCTCATTACCTAAAGCCATGATGTATAAAACTGAACTCCATATTAGACTTAGCTGGGCACTTTAACAATATAGCCACTCATATGTAGAATCTAATGAAGAAAATAAACTAACAAAATAGAAACACACTGACAGTGGTCAGAGGGGAGATGGGTTTGCAGGGCTGGGTGAGAGAGGAGGAATTAAGCAAAAGAAAAGAATAGAAAGCAAAGGAAAAGAAAAGAAAAAAGGGGAAAGGAAAAGAAAAAAAAGAAAAGGAAAGGAAAAAAACTCATATGCACAGACAATAGCATGATGATTACCAGAGGGGAAAGGGGGATTGGGAGACACAGGAGAGGGTGAATGGGGGATAAATGGTGATGGAAGGAGGCTTGACTTGGGGATGGTGGACAAACAATACATTATACAGATGAGGTATTATAGAACAGTATAACTGAAACCTATGAAGTTTTATTAACCAATATCAGCTCCATAAATTCATTAAGAAAAGAGAAAATATCCATGCGTGGGTCCAACTCCCAGAAATTCTGATCTAGTTTATCTAGGGACAATGTAGGCATCAGGATTTTGTAAGCTCTCCAGGTGAGTTTAATGTGCTCTAAAACTGCTTTTAACTTAGACTTCTTGTCAGAACGCTGGTTGCTGTTAATCTGCTTCCCCAGGGTCTTGGCCACCCACTGTGCTTCACCTCCACTTGCTATCATCCTTATCCTACAACTACTGACAGGAGACACAACCTCTCAACACACGGTCAGACTGACTGGAGGATATTCATGGTTGGCTCAATATTAACAAAAAAGACCATTAAGTAATTGTCTATTCTTTTATCTTTAAAGGTTAGAAGCCTAATGTTTTCTAAAATACTGTCATTCAAAGAATATTGGAGTCTTTATATTTCTCAAAAGTAGTTGAAAACATATGACTTTCAGCCAACATGGAGGTGTAGTTAGATATGCTTTGCCTCCTCAAATAACGAAAAGAACACAAATCAAAAACAAACAAACCAATAACCAGAAAATCAAACTGTATGGAATTCTGACAACGAAGAGTTAAAGGAGACATTCATTCAGACAGTAAGAGGGGCACAAATGGGCAGCTGCAGGAAGAGAACACAGGGCAAGGCAGGGGCTGGTGGGCCAGGCAGTCACACATTTGTGTGTGGATAACCAGGAACAACTGGGGAGCAAAACAGACCATGCAACCCAGGACTCCAGTGTGGGGAAATAAAGCCTTAACACCTTTAATGGTAAAAACCTGTGGGGATTGTGGTGGTGGGAGAAACTCCCAGCCTCACAGGAGAGCTCATCAGAGAGACCCACAAAATCCTAGAATGTACACAAACCCACCCACCTGAGAATCAGCATCGGCAGGGCCCAATTTTCTTGTGGGTAGCAGAGGAAGAGACTGAAAGCCTGTCAAGTGACATTATTCCCTCTCAAACCCCTCCCCCACATAAAGTGTCACAACCCAGCAAAAAGGGTTGCCCCACCCTGGTGAATACCTAAGGCTCCACCCCTTATAACATAACACTATGCAGAGATGAAAAAAATATGGCCCGAATGAAAGAACAGATCAAAGGTCCAAAAACAGAATTAAAAGATGAAGAGGTAGCCAACCTACTAGAGTTTAAAACACTGGTAATCAGGATAACAGAATTAGTTGAGTATGGTACAATCAGCTGATTTCTCAAAAGAAACTTTGCAGGCATGAAGGGGCTGGAAAGAAGTATATGAAGTCATGAAAGGCAAGGACCTACATCCAAGATGCAGTTTATTGGAACAGATTCACAGAAATGGAGATCACATGGAGGGTTATCAGCGAGGAGGGGGAGGGGGATGAACAGAGGAAATGGTACAGGGAATAAGAAGCATAAATTGTTGGTACAAAATAGACAGGTGGAGGTTAAGAATAGTATCATAAATAGAGAAGCCAAAAAACTTATATGTATGACCCATGGACATGAACTAAGGAGCGGGAATGCAGTTGAGGAGGGGCATGCATTGTGGAGGGGAATAAAGAGGGGAAAATGGTACAACTGTAATAGTATATCAATAAAATATATTTTTAAAAAGAAAAAAATAAAACAGGTACTGTAATTATTTTTTCTGTATTCATGGATTTTACTATTAACATCTTACTTTCTTAATTCTGATTCTGTCATTGAAATCTATATCTGTTAGTCCTAACTTACATGACATTACCAATTTGTAGCCATGCTGTACAAAAGATTGGAGATAAAAGCAATATTATCTTCTGAAAAAAATAAAATTTTAAAAATAATTATAATACAACTAAAGTTTTGGATACATTATCAATGGGATGTAAAATGAATTTAAGTCATATGGATAAAGATGCTTTTTGAGTTTGGGCTCAAAAATGCTTTTTGAGTTTGGGCTCATTGGTATATCATCAGTATAATGGTAAAATATAAACTTAGCATTTTAAAATAAATTAGGACTCTAACTGAAATCAGTCTCTAGAGCTAGGATAAAGTTATAGTTTATCAACAAACAACTGAGTACATTGTAGGTGGCTATTACCATTAGATAACATTAAACTATAATGCAAACTGTGTGAGGGAAAATGCTTACCTAAATCTACAACTTGAAACAGTTGAAGGAATTTGAAACTACTTCATTGATTCTTTAAATGATTTAAACTGTGAAAGAAGGAAGAAAACTCAGAATTCTTGAAAGTCTGCACTTAAGTATTTAATGTTCATTTTTAATTAAAAGAGATAAATTTAAGTAGACATTTCTAGTGAATTTTAAATAAGATTTAAAAAGTATGGCTGTGCAAAAGGCAATTGTCATGGGTTCTATGACCTATCCTTTCTAGAAAAGAATGTAACAAGACAAAGAAATTGTTATACACTTAGTAGTTTGCACACCCTCTCGCTCGGCGAGATAAAGCCTACATTTGTGGGAGATTTCTCAGAAACCATTGTCTTGAGACCATGGAAATAAAGGGCTTGTTGCCCTGAGTGAATCCAGGAATCTGTGAAGAAAAAATCGGAAGGAATCTATGACGAAAAATTGGAAGTAGATTAGTGCTGAGTGAAAGAGGTAGTATGAGGTCATTTGCAGAAAATTATTACAGTCATAAAATTCTTGGTGCAAGAATCTTCTACAGAAAACAGTGAAGCAGATGATTTCCCACACTCCAGTAGAGAGCAGGGTAGTTACAAAAGACAATACAGTGCATGTTAATTGTAGGCAATTCTCCTGAAACAATGGGGAAACCTCAAGATTCTTGAGGTTACAAACCAAGTGTAACCTGATTTGTGAATCACAAAGGGTGCCAGCTTGCAAAGGATTTACTAATAAATTAACAAAACCATTTAAAATTAGTAAAATCCATTTACTTCTGTTGTTCTCTTACACAGTTGCTGAAAGAAATACTCGCCAACATTCACATGACCTAAAGAACTCTATTGGTAAAATGGTGTTAACTTCCTGATGATGAGTAGCGTTTGAGGAAGAGCTTGGTCAAATCTTGATATTTTAGTCTGCAGACACACCACCACCAAGTGCCACAGCCTCTAGCCTAAACTAGTCAGCACAAAATAAAGGCATGAGTCTGAACTAAAGAGTACAAATAAGTGACTGTAGTACAATCTTAGAATATGAGGTGTCTTAGAATATGAGGTTGTCCATTTTACATCTAATTTACATCCACTTCAGAAAACTCTTAAAAGAGTTATCTGGCCCTGGCTGGTGTAGCTCAGTGGACTGAGCGCGGGCCTGTGAAGCAAAGGGTCACCGGTTCAATTTCCAGTCAGGACACATGCCTGGGCTGCAGGCCAGGTCTCCAGTGGGGGACACATGAGAGGCAACCACGCATTGATGTTTCTCTCCCACTCTTTCTCCTTCCCGTCCCCTCTCTCTAAAAATAAATAAATAAAATATTTTTTAAGAAGAGTTATCTGTATTTATAGTGTCCATTTCTCCCCCTTTCCACTCTCACTTCAAGCCATTGCATTTTTTCCCTCCCAATAATACCTCTAAAATAAAATTTAATATGATGATCAATGACTGACACATGGCTAAAGCCAATGCTTTTTTTATTCATAATTATTTTTCAGAATTCTCTCTTTCATCTGCTTTTCTGACAGAATTGTTAATTGATTTCCCTACCTCCCCTTACTTCTTTCTCGGCTCCACCAGTCCCAGTACCCGATATTTGGATTCAGTGCCCTGGCACATGTGTCAGCAAATGACAGCCGAGAGTCAAATCAGCTTGCTTCCTTCCTCATTTTGTAAATAAAATTTTATCAGAACATGGCATGCTTATTCCTTTAGGTATTGTCTACGGTCAATTACACACAAGAATGACAAAGTGTATAGTCGTGAGAGAAAACGTATAGCCTGAAAAGCCTAAAATTTTTACATACACACACAAATAAATAAATAATATGATCTGTCCAGGAAGTATCCAGCCATGGACTACGAAAAATAGAGACTTTTACTGAAGAAGATACAATACACTTGTGCATAGGACAATAATGGCTCAGTTCCCATTCAAAATAGGCAACTTGGGACCTCGCGCAGTTCTCCCAGTGTCTCTTCTACTGTTCAAAACACTCTGTAAAATCCTTTGTTGCTATTGCCATCAGCTGCCCCATTGTATTTTCCCGAACCTCATCGACACTTGAAATCTCTTCCCTTTCAAAGGTGATTTTAGTTTTAGAAAAAGTCAGAAATTGCAGGGCATCAAATCTGAGCTGTAGGAAGGCTGAGTCACCTAAGCGATTTTATGTTCAGCCACAAAACTCTGCATGAGACATGACACATGAGCAAGTGTATTGTTGTAGTGAAGCTGCTAATCACCAGTTGCCCATAGCTGTGTCCATGTCTGTTGTATTGTATTTCTCAACCAACTCCACTGACCTACAGTTCATGTATGGTTATACCTTCTTGAGGAAATCTGGTTCATTGGTAGCAGTTTGAATCAAGTCATTAGGAATTGCGACATGATGTTCCTTCTGCTCTGGTAGCAGAAGCTATTGAACAAATTTTGCCATGGCACATTTAATACTAAGATCCTGTGTGAACATCTCAGACCCAGTAGTTTTTGGAATCTTTAGATCAGCCTCTAGTTCATACACCGTCAGTCGCCAATCTTTGTTGATTGCAGCCTGTACACATTCAACATTCTCTGGTGTTCTGCTTGTAGGAGGCCTTCCAGAACGTGCATCACTTTCAACAGATTTTCAACCACCTCCGGAGTGTTTGTGCCATACTTTTACTTGTGCTGCATTCATTGAATCATTCCCAAAAGCTTTCTGAATCATCCATATAGTTTCTTCAGAAGAATATTTAAGCATAACACAAAATTTGATGCAAATTTGTTGCTCTACTCAATCATTTTGAATGCAACAGCCACACAATACACATGCTCACTCAATGGTATCTACCACCCCCACTGACTAGTACAGTGAAGTCATCATTGTTCATGCATGGGTATCCCAGGCCACTCTCCTTGTCTTCCAGGTTACATCAATGTTGTGTAAACCATTCTCATTATATTAACAACAGCTGGACTTTTTCCAGGCAGATATTATACCCTTCACCAAAAAGTCTTGATGACTCCAGTCCTAACTATAGATCTTAGGTCATTTTCTGATAGTTTTCTATTATTTTTTTATGAGAGATCACATTGATTCTCCAGTTTTCTTTTTTACATATGAAAAGGATGACTTTCAAATTTATAGCTTCAGGTTAGACAATACCTCGGCATTTCAGACCTTTACATGATCTGCACAGAGTACTAATAGAATATCTCCCAAACATCATAAATTCAGATTCAAAACTGAATTTATAATTTCACAGATGGAACACACCCACAACCCTGCCTTCTCTAGCTCTTTTTCTTAGTGAGCAGTACTACTATTGACTTAATTGTATTTTGCCATGTATAGGGCACACTTCTTTGCCCAAAATTTTTAGGGAAAAAAATAAGGATGTGCATAACGCGTGATGTATACTGATTACATACCATGGGTATAACAATCCCATGTATAATGTACACAAAAACATGGTTGTGCATCATACACAACAAAATACAGTACTTAAGCCAGGGACCTGCCATCCATAACACCTCCCTCTCTTTATACCAGCACAAGGTAAGCAGTATGAATTCTTATCAGTCTACTTCTTAATATCTCTGAAAGCTATCTAATTGTACCCATATCTATTTACTCCATCTTTGGATAAGCACCCCTCACCTCTCATATGGATAACAGTAATTTGCTTTTAATTGGTCTCCCTGCATCCACTTGTATTTCTACTACTTTGTCTTCTCTTTATTGAGCAATAGGTTTTTTTTCACAACTAAACCTAAGTATTAACTGTATATTTTAAGTTGTGGTTATAGTTAACGTATTTATGTTATGCTGGCCCATATGCATTCCAATGTGAATTTTTTTTTGCTTCCACTATGGCTTATAGGACTTAGATATTTAGGCAGCCTCTTACATAATCACACGCTGATAATCAGTGTTTCAAACCACTACCTGAATTGTATAGTGATATAGGGTTACATACTGAGTTTAGTGCACATGCTTACACCCCATTCACAGTAGAATGCTTTATTTATAAAACCACAATACTATTGCAAACTATTCTAAGAGGCATTCTAAATTTTCCAAGTTAAACCTTCCTGGATTAACCTCAGCAACCCTACCTTTTCAGACCTGCATTTTTGTAATAAACTAATGTGTATCAAATGTGAATGTGAAGGACTTGAAGACCCCTGCCCAGCATTCTGTTCACAGTTTCAGGCCAGAGTTTTGAGTAGACTGGTACTCATCAATCTAGCCACCCCTGCATTCCCCTGGACCCTGGCATGCAACTTTTTCTGTGTCAGCCTGTTCCTGAAGTCCTACATCATTTTCAGAAAATAGCAGGTTCTAAATCACACACTGAGATCTGGTTAAGTCTCCCCAACAATGCCACCAAATAACATTCCTTTCTATGTCTATAATGCCAAGTAAACAATTTGTCAGTTATAAAATGAGTTAAACATTTATACTTTGTGAACTATCCAACACCACCCAAAACTATTTCCCTCCAGTCTTTCCCTCCAAATTATCCTAGTTCCCACCAAGCCCCTAGGGACATGTGCTGAATTATATTTGAATGGCACAAACCTATTTCTATACCTCCATCAATCAAGTCAGGCCCCTCCAATCACCAGACTTAAAACACTTGCCTGATGTTGTGTTCTACTCAACACTTTCTAAATTTGAGGACTCGTGCAATGAAAAGGAAAATTGAGTAAAAAAATTTTAAGTTTATGTTGGAAAGAAACAGAAAATAAACACATAAGTTTAACAACTAGTATAAAAATTGTAATGATTGCTTTGGGGGAAACAAAATGAGACAAAAGCTGTTAAGAGGGGCCTTCTCTTAAGTGGTAGATGAAGAATGAAGGCCACTATAGAGGTTATTAGGTGGGGGAAAACACACCAGTAAGTACAACACAAGCCATGAGCATGTTAGTCTTCAGGGTGAGAATGTGAGTCCGCAGCAGTCTGAGCAAGGGGAATATGAACAAAAGGCATTTATCAGAGGCAGATAATGGAAAAGAGATTATGTGGGGCCTTGTAGGGCATTGTAGGGACACTGACTTTACTTTTTAGTAAGATGAGACGTTATGGAGATTATAAACAGAATAATTTAAACATAATATGTTGTTTTAAAGTATTGCTCTAGACTCTATGTAGAGAAGAGTCTGCAGAAAGGTAACTGTGGGAGCAGCAGATCCAGTTAAGAAGTTCTTGAAGGTGTCAAGATAGCTGAGTGGTCTAAGGCACCAGACTCAAGTGCTGAAAGAAGATTTGATTTCATATGATGGGTACACAATTATATGCTAATTCTATATGTAATTATGTGAATGATAATTATATATAAATTATATTAATATAAATATTATATATAATGATATATAATATACAGATGATCTCTCTCTATATATATAGAATTGTATACTTGAAACTGATATGATTTTTAACCAATATCTTCACAATAAACTTAATAAAATGGAGAATTTTCATAATAGCCCTCAATTTCTATTTCGTGTGATAGAAATAGAACTGTTGATAGAAATCTAACTGCTGTTTATTTGGAAAATAATAGAATGCAATACTTAATAAACAATAATACAACAATAAACTGTTTCATGTACTTACAGTTGTGAGTACTTTTGTCATATCCTGTATATTGGGGGAGCTTTGCAAGTTCTCTTCTCAATGAAACAGGAAGAAAAATGATCAGCTGTGAATAAAATAAGAATTATGAAAGACTTGAAAAGAGGGCATATGATACAAAATAGTTTTCTGAAAGGATGAGAGAAAATGGTACTAATATCATCTGGGGGCACTAAAGGTCCACGGGTAATTAGCACTGGGTTTCCTCTAAGGTTGCGGGTTTGCCGCATGCACACACAACACGTAAAGGGCAAGGAAGGCAATGACTGTGCAAGGAAGGGCTTGTAATGATGAACCATGGAATCCAAATTGCTCATGATGGTAGGGACTTTTCTATTTTTGCTCCGCTTTTGTAGCAAGCTTTTGTAAGTTTAACAATTTTTATTTAGTCAAGCACTTCTATGGTGCCTATCACACTAATAAATTTCCTATAGAAGAAGAGATATTAATGAAATAATCAAACAAAAATGCAGGACTACTCTGTGATGAATACTACAAAGGAGAGGCACATGCTCCTGTGAAATCATATAATAGGGGGCTTCAAAAATTTTGGAAGATAAAAGAACTCTTAATTTGGAAATTTAATATTTTAGCTGTAATCCAGGGAATAAATAGAAAATAACTAGGCCAAAAAAAATGGTGTGGTTGAAAGAAATGGAGTCCCAGACTTAGGAAGCAGTATAAGAAACAGGGGAGTTAAAAGAAAAGCTGGGACTATGAACATGAGATGGAACAAATTTCGGGATGAGGCTTAAGACATAGAGAAAAAACAGGTAAGAAAAAGCCGTATAGTTGAGGTTGGGATAAAATCTATTGTCCACACTACAGATCTGTGAGTGATAAGGAGGGTAACAGATACAAACTGAGACTGCCTTAGAGAATGTACTGATGTATAATCAATCACCTTACTCATATACCATGTACAGGATTTAAGATTAATAGATGATCGTTGAGCATTTTTGTGCAGGGAGATGAGATAAACATGCTTGAATTTGAAAAATTAACTTTGGCCATAGTGCAGAAATTAAAATGGATAAAATTCAGACTGGATCTCTAAAAAATAACTTAGGCAGACCATACAGGAAATAATAGAAGAGAGTTGATGGAAATGGCAAGAAAGGATCAATTCAGAATATATTTATGAAGCAAAATTGACCCAGGTTTGCAACAGTGTGGTGTGGGAAGGTGTTCAGACAAACTACTATACTTATGACTTGAATACTTTATACCTATCCAGTTATACTTATAACTGGATTGGTGGGAGAAATGTTACTTGAAATGGGGAATATTGGAAGGGAATAAAGTTTTTAAAAAGATTGTGATCTCAATTTTAAAGCTTTGAGTTTGGGGTATTTGTAAGACATCCCTAAATACATATATCTACTAGGCATTTGGATATATATGTGTACAAAGTGAATGCAAATTTTATATTATTTTAATTTTATCTGCCTCTTACATCAAATTAATTTCCAATTTTAAACAGTAGGAATTTTCAGAATGCCGAGTAACTTAATCTCCGGTATTTTTGCTACTTCCCTTCACTATCAAGTGTGACTGCCATGTGCTTCATATATTCCACCCTCTTTTCTCTCTCACACACACACACACACACACTCCAAACCCCAGGCAACCTCTTATCACTTATGTCTCTATAGTTTTTCATCTGACAAAGAGATGCAAGAGTGGCATTATTGAGTGTTAAGCTTTTAACTAAAGCTTTTAACCTAAAATATGCATGTAAATTTATACATGATTTTGCATGGCTTAATATATAGCTCACTCTTATTTTATCACTAAATAATATTACATTATTATGTAACACACATTTATACATCCATACATCTATAAATTTCATTTATTTATCTACTGAAGGACATATTGTTTGTTTCTAATTTTTGGCAATTATTAATAAAGTTTCTACAAGCATTAACATGTAGGTTCCTGCGTGAACATGAATTCTCTAATCAGTTGAGTAAAATTCCTAGAAATATGATGACTGGATTGTGTGACTGGACTACATTGAGCTTTGTAAGAAACTAACACTGCCCTCCAGAGTGGCTCTACCATTTTACATTGACTACTAGTAACAATGAATGAGAGTTCCTGTTGCTCCATAACCTTACCAAGAATGATTTTGTGAGTTTGGAAGATTTTACTCTTTATTTTTTCACATTGCAATTAACATATTTATCCGAATAGCTATTTCATTTAGTATCCTATAAATAGAAACAAGTTTCTTCCCCCAAATAGCCATGGAACATTCACAAAATTTGGTGATATATAGCCTAAAGGAAAATGTGATTACATACTCCCAAGTCAAAATTACACAGGTCACACTATTTTTCCAAAAAGCATTGAATCAAGAAATAGACTGCAAATGAGTAATACAGACAAATTGTAAGTGCTGTGACATTTTGAAAGAACTCTCTCAAATACCTTTGAATCAAAGAGCAAATCAACAACTTTCAAGGTAAATTTACACATGATTTAGAATTTAGTAATAATGATAAAATACAGATCAAACCTTTAGTATGTTGTCACTTCAAACATAAAAGCTTTAAAAATGTTTACCACTAAAAAAGAGAGATTTTTAAGAAGAAACTAAATATTCAACTGAGGAAATTACATAAAAATAAAAATAAGCAGAAAAGCAGGCATTAATCTTTGTGGGGGTGACTTCTTTCACGAGGTCCCCCCAGTGCCACGGACACGCGTGAATGAGTAAATATGCCCGAGACAAGATGAGATCTGTTTGGGGATGGAGGCATGGGCTGTGGCCAGTTTCTCAGGGGAGAGAGAGGCCAGCAGCGGCCAGTTTCTCCAAGGAGAAAAAGGCCCTGAGCACCCTCTTCCACAGCCTTTTATTGGGTTGTAATACACAGAAATACAGGGCGACAAGGATCAAACAATAGATAACATTACAAAGAGGTCTGAGGGTTTCAGTCTGAGTCAGTGTCTGTCAGGAAGAGAGTTGCAGAAACTTTGGGAGACATACTCATTTCCTCTCGGACCCTTATCATGAATGAAAGCTCTTAGCAGATTTCACAGGTTTATCAGCAAGTCTTTGTGGTGCCAGATTTTCCCCCAGGACATGCTCTAGCAAGGCAAGGAGCTGCACCTCTCCCCAACAAGTATTCAGGCTTACGGGGATTAGAGCCAGAAACTGCTTCTCCCAGAAAACATGGGGACTCCGGCTTTGACAAAGCCCGGGGTGAGAGTCCTTCCATGAAGGCCTCCCAGGTGATCAAGTCTGTCTTAGGGTGCCCCCGCTGTGAGGGGTCTTACCCGTCATTGACTTCCGACCAAGCTTAGGGGGCAGGGAGAAGAAAACAAGGCAAAGTTTGCTACCAGAGACAAGCTTTGTCTCCTGAGGCTCACATTCCAGAGGTTGTCTCTCGCCCTTAGCCACAAGGGGTAGAGATACAATTCCTAAAATCAGGCAGAGCGGTCTACAACAAATGTTGGTAGAAAATCTTGATGAGTTAGGAATAAAATATATAGATAATAAAGCTAAGATCTGGTTCTTTGAGAAAATTAATGAAGAAGCTTTCAGGAAACATGATCAAGGGAATAAAGAAGAAAATTAAGACATACAATATTTGGATTTTGAAAGTATAACAATAGTGATAGAACAAAAACTGAAACTTTCATGATAAAGAACATTTTTCCATAGATGTAGGGTTCTCAATAGGATAAATTAAATGTAATATATCCATTTCATGGAATGCTATGATGTGTTGATAAAGTGAGACAGGTCTTCATATACTAATATGGAAAAAATCAGAACTGTATACAGAATGTTTTTTTTAATTTAAGCTTTTGTTTTTGTTTTAAATTTTACATTAACATTTTAATGAAAATATTAATAATAATATATTAATTAGTGTTCAAATATATATAAGCTATTTAGTTTCTTACACATTACCTGTATTCAGTAAATATCTTCTGACTAAATTATTGAATTTTTAATATTAACATATTTTTAATTGTTGCTCAAGTACAGTGTCTGCCTTTCTCCCTCACCATCCACCCCCACCCCAGCCACCCACAGCTCCCACCCTGAATCCTAATCCCCTTTGGTTCTATTCATGAGTTGCTATACTCGTTCCTTGACCCTTTCCCCATTTCCCCCATTGTCCCCTCCCATCTCCCCTCTGGTCACTATCAGTTTGTTCTTAATTTCAATGTCTCTGGTTATACAAATAACATATGGTCTCACCTGCAAGTGGAACCTAATCAACAAAAACAAGCAAGCAAAATATAAACAGAGAATGTTTTATTTTTTTAAAAAATATTGGTACCTTTTTTTCTACTTTGATATACATTTAAAAACTTTAGAAGAACGCATTAGAAATTGATGGCACTAGATATATGCTTGGGTATCTTGTGTGATGGGAAATAATCAGACAGAAGAAGAATGCAGATTTGTGTTACATACACTTTTATATATTTTTCCCTTCAAAACTTGTGAACTACCTACTCACCAAGTTAAAAAACAAGATAACATTGCAAACACAATTTACACAATAAGAAAAGGAATCTGGATGTGACCAATGACTTTGCGATAAATTATAAGTTGCTAAAATTGAACCAAGAAGAGGTATCAAATCTAAATAGGGTAGACACCTCAACTTGTCTAGTTACAATCTTGCTTACCCACTGCATCTACTTGTAGACAGTGCTGTGCAGAAGAATTTTCAGAGCCCTCCCTTTATCTTTTCCCTGCACCACAGCTTTAACCCCCTTCCTGCCTCCATCACACTCCTGGATGTGTTCTGAAGTGACTGCCAAGGTCACTAGCTCTAGACAGCAAGATATGGGAATTGCCATCCTGCCTCCATCACTTACTGGCCTCCTGACTCTGAGTTAATGTTCCCTCTTGGAACCCCCATTCCCCACCTGGAAAAAGGAGTAGGTATAAGAGTTCATCCATTATAGGACTGTTCTGACGGTTGGATGAAATAATAAAGGTAACATGAATTTTACTCTTTCTCATAGATAGTTAGTGGGATCTCATTTTAATTTGCATTTTCCTGGTTTCAAATTATATCAAGTATCCTTTCAAATACTTCTTTGCTATATGTATATCATCTTTACTGAGGTGTCTGTTCAGGTTTTTGCATGTTTTTAAATGAAATATCTGCTTTATGGTTGTTGAGTTTTAAGAGTTCTTTATATATTTTAGATACAGTTCCTTTATCAGGTATGTGCTTTGCAAGTGTTTTTTCCAAGCCTGTGGTTCCTCTGTCTCTTCAGAATGTCTTTCAGGGCACAGATTTGCAATTTTAATAAAGTCAAACTTACCAGCTTTTTTTTTTCATGGGTCACATATTTGGTGTTGTATCTAAAATGTCATCATCAAACCTGAGGACACCTTCCATTAGTTTTATGGCTCTAGGTTCAATTTTTTGCATATGGATGTTCATTTGTTTAGTGGCATCTGCTGAAAAGAATTTATTTTCTCTGATTTTCTAGGAAATCTCAATTTCCTTGAATCAGCTTTACACTTTTTTGAAGATCCGTTGAATAAATTTGTGTAGGTCTATTTCTAAGCTCTCTATTCAAATGCATTGATCCATGCATTGATTCTTTCGTGAATATCACCCTGTCTTTAATGGTACAGCCTCAGAGGCAGCCTTGAAATCAGGTAGCATGACTCCTCCATCTTTGTGTTTTTTAGTACTGTATTCATATTCTATGTCTTTTGCTTTCCATACAAACTTTAATATATATCATTTTGTTATTCTCTACAAACTAGTTTTCTGGAAATTTGTATTGAGCCCATAGACAAAACCAGGAAGAGGTGATATTAATGATATTGAGTCTTTTTATCCACTGGAATTATTTTTTTTAGTCCTTTTTGATTTATGGTATTTTATCAGTATTGTATAGTGTACCAAATTCAGTTTTTGTACATATTTTGTTAGACTTACACCTCAGTGTTTCAATTTTAGTGTTACTATAAATAATATTTTAAAATTAGTTTTAAGTTATAAGTTTCCTGTATAACTATGGTATTATACAGGAAAACAATTGATGATTTTTTAAATATTATCCCTCAATTTGCTATACTTATTAGTTCCAGGAGTTTTTGTACATACTTTGATATTTCCAGATAGACAATGAATAAAGACAGTTTAATTTCTTTATTTCCAATCTGCACACCTTTTAACTATTTTTTTATGTTCATACACTAGCCAGAATTTCAAATAACACATTTGATAGGAGTGATCAGACATGTTGGCCTTGTACTTGATGTTTTGGGGAAAGCATCCAGCTTCTCACCATTAAATATGATATTAGCTACAGTGTGTTCAAGCACTATTTTTCCATTTGTCATTGCCTCAACTTTTTAGTAAGATGAGATTTTGGTGAAGTTGAAATTATTTAAAGATTTAAACCTTAATAACAGTTTAACAAAGAATGGTACTTAAGGTATATGTGTAACAATAGACTTAACTAATTTTACATTTGTCCCAATTACTTTAAGATAAAAACCTTACCATTTGTTCTTTCATTAAATAAATATTGATCATTTAGTAAGTATCAGGTAACATACTGGGACATAAAATTGTCAAAACCAACATAATTTCTTCCCCTCCATTTTACAATCTAAGCTGAAAATACATATAAAAAGAAATAACTCAGCTGGTCTGTGGTGCTAGAGGAAGTTGGGAGGGAGTAAAGGGAAAAGGGGGTTGAATATATTGTGACAGAAGAAGATATTTTGGGTGGTGGGCACACAATGCAATATACAGATGATTTATCAGAAAGTATGCACTTGAAGCTTACATAATTTTATTAATCAGTATCACCCCCAAAATTTAATTTAAAACATTATTTCATGTAACTAAGTATAGATTGAGAGTATTATGTTGTATGAATGTACCATGATTTTAAAAACCAAAAAGGAAATAAGCAATTATAGTTTAGGTGCTCTTAAAGAAGAGGTAAGAGCTCGAGTATATATGACTTTCATTTTATAAAATGTTGCTAATGAATGATAAAGGCTACATGGAAATATCACAAAAAGCCATGTGGAAAAATCTTTTCAGTTACAAAAATGAAGATATATATAATATTACATTATACTGAAATACAAAATATATGCCAAGCCAGTATACAATAAAGTTACATGTTATTATCCCAGTAGACTTTAGTTAATTACATAGAACATTTTAAAGAAGCGAGAGGAAATAATTATATAGATATATAACCTAGATGTATAAAAACAGTTTTAGCTCTGAATTCTGTTAGCCAATGTAAAATGAAAGCCAAAACCAATGATACATTATACACTTTTAAAAAGGCAAAAATTAACCTACTATAACAAAAATATATTATTTTTAGGGCTAAAGATATGTTATATATATTTTTAAATGACTAAGTGTTTTTCATTGCACATACTACATTGAATTATATGTGTTACTGCTTGAACTATATTTATTTTTTTATTTTTTAAATTTTAGTTATTTTTCAAGTACAGTTTTTTGTCTATTTCTCCCATCCCAGCCCCCCCTCCCCAACTCCCCACCTCCCCCCCATTCTCTCCCCCCCAGTCCTCATCCCTGTGTCTTTCATACTTCTCTCCATCAAAGTCTGTCCCCATTCTCCTGTTAGTTCAGTATGTTCATTAGATTCCACATATGAGTGAAACCATATAGTATTTGCCTTTCTCTGACTGGCTTATTTCATTTTGCATAATGTTCTCCAGGTCAATCCATGCTGTCACAAAGGGCAACATTTTCTTTTTTACAGCTAAGTAGTATTCTGTTGTGTAAATGTCCCACAGTTATTTTATCCATTCATCTACTGATGGACACTTGAGCTGCTTCCATAACTTGATAACTGTAAATAATGCTGCAATGAACATAGGAGTGCTTATGTTCTTTTGAATTACTGTTTTTGGTTTCTTCAGATGTATTCCCAGAAGTGGGATAGCTGGGTCAAAAAGAAAATCCATTTTTAATTTTCGAGGTATCTCCATACTGCTTCCCACAGTAGCTGGACAAATCTGTATTCCCACCAATAATGCAAAAGGGTTCCCTTTTCTCTCTGCCTGCATTTGTTGTGTAATAGAGTGATTCCTCTAACTTTGTTACTCTTTCTCAGTATCACCATTTCTATGCGAACCCTTTTGTACGTATCTCTAAACTGTCTTTTGCTCTAAAGGGAAGGGGAGCTGACATTAGATAAATGACAATAAAGAATCAATAAATTTCTTTGCATCTGTCTCTATTTTGATTTTTAGTTCAGTTTGTTCATTAGATTCCACATATGAGTGAAATCCTAAGGTATTTGTCTTTTTCTTTTTTTAAATTTTTATTTAGTTATTTTTCAAGTACAGTTTTTTTGTCTATTTCTCCCATCCCAGCCTCCCCGCCCCTTGCTCCCCACCTCCCTCCCATTTCCACCCCCCTTAGTTCTCCTCCCTGTGTCCTTCCTATTTGTTCCTCCAAATCCCTCCCCCTTTTTCCTCTTAAATTCCCTTCCCTCTCCCCTCTGGTCACTGTCCCCATGTCTTTTTCTAACTGGCTTATTTTACTTATCATAATGTTCTCCAGGTCTATCCATACTGTTGCAAAGGGTAAACATTTTTTCATTTTTATGGCTGAGTAGTATTCTATTGTGCAAATGTCCCATAATTGTCTTAACCACTCATATATACTGATGGACACTGGGCTGCCTCCAAATCATGGCTGTTGTAAATAATGCTGCAATAAACATAGGGGTGCTTATATTTCTTCAAATTAATGTTTTGGGTTTTTCACTTAAGGCAGTTCCATTTTTAATTTTTTGAGGCAACTCCATACTGCTTTCCACAGTGACTGAACAAATCTTCATTCCTACGAAGAGTGCAAAAGTCGCCTTTCTCCACATCCTCACCAGCATTTGTTGTTTGTTGATTTATTCATGATCACCATTCTGATACATGTGAATTGGTATCTCCTTGTGGTTTTAATTTGCATCTCTTTGATGATTAATGATGTTAAGCATCTTTTCATATGTCTATTGGGCACGTGTATGTCCTTTTTGGAAGTATATACTCAGGTCTTTTACCCAATTTTTTAAAAGATTTTATTTATCTTTAGAGGGGAAGGAAAGGAGAGAGGAAACATCAATGTATGGTTGTCTTTCATGCGTCCCCTGCTGGGAAGTGGCCTGCAGGGAACTGGCCTGCAACCCTGGTATGTGCCCTCACTGGGAATCAAACTGCGATTGTCTGGTTCGAATTTACCCAATTTTTTATTGGATTGTTTCCTTTTTGGTGTTAACTTTTATAAGACTCAGATAGAGAGCTACCTGACAGTTCTGGCAGGCAGGTTAAGAGGGATAAATGGTAATGAAAAAATACAATAAAAATATAAGGAAAAAAGTAAGTTTCTTAGAGAATTTTTTAAGCTTATTGCATTTATTGGGGTAACACTGGTCAACAAAATTATACAGGTTTTAGGCGCACAATTCTACAACACATCATCTGTAAACTTTATTGTGTGTTCATCACTGCAAGTCAAGTCTCTGCCCATACTATTCCCCCATACCTTCCTCCACCTCCTCTCAACCTCTCTCCCTATGACAATCACCACACTATTGCCCATGTTTATGAGTTTTTTTTCTCTTAAAGCATTTTAAAATCATTTTTATTGTTGTTTAAATACACTTATCTCCATTTCCCCACCACCCCTTACCCCTACCTTACCCACCCCACCAACCACCCTCAATCCTACTCTGCTTTGGCTTTATCCATGGATCCTTTATACATGTTTCTTAACAACCCTTTCTTTTCTTCCCTCTGTTATCTCCCTCTCCCTTCCCCTCTGGCAACTGTGAGTTTCTTTTTTATTTCAATGACTCTGGTTATATTTTGCTTGCTTGTTTGTTTTATTGATTATGTTTCAATTATAGGTGAGATGATATGGTATTTCTCTTGCACCACCTGGCTTATTTCACTTAGCATAATGATTTCCACTTCCATCTGTGCTGTCTTGAAGGATAGGAGCTCCTTCTTTCTTTCTGCTGGGTAGTATTCCTTGGTGTAAATGTACCACAGTTTTTTTTATCCACTCATTTACTGATGGGCACCTAGGGTGCTTTCAGCCCTTGGCTATTATAAATTGTGCTGCTATGAACATTGGGGTGCATAGGTTCTTTTGAATTGGTTTCAGGATTCTTAGGATATAGTCTCACCAGTGCAATTGCTGGGTTAAAAGGCAAGTTCCATTTTTAGTTTTCTGAGGAAATTTCGTACTGTTTCCCACAGTGGCTGTACTCATCTGCATTCCCACCAACAGTGCACTAAGGTTCCCTTCTTTCCACATCCTCTCCAACACTTGTTTGTTGATTTGTTTATGATGGCCATTCTGAACAGTGTAAATTGGTATGTCATTGTGGTTTTAATGTGCATCTCTGTGATGGGTAGTGATACTGAGCATCCTTTCAAATGTCTCTGGGCCCTCTGTATATCTTCCTTGGAGAAGCATCTGTTCAGGCCTTTTGCCCATTTTTTAATTGAATTGTTTGTTCTAATGGACTAGAGTCATGTGAGTTCTTTATATATTTTGGAGATCAAACCCTTGTCCGAGGGATCATTGGCAAATATATTTTCCCATACAGTTGGTTCCCTTTTCATTTTGCTGATGTTTTCTTTAGCTTTGATGAAGCATTTTAATTTGATGAAGTCCCATTTGTTTATTCTTTCATTTATGTCCCTTGTTCTAGGGGACATATCAGTGAAAATACTATTGCATGGAACATTTGAGATTTTCCTTCTTATGTTCTTCTCTAGGATTTTTGTGGTGTCATGACTTATATTTAATTCTTTTATCCATCTTGAGCTTATTTTTGTGTATGCTGTAAGTTGGTGGTCGAGTTTTATTTTGCATGCAGCTGTCCAGATGCATGTAGCATCTCCCTCTTAAAGTGTTTTTTAAAAGACTGTCTCCTTGGTGATTTAATTTCAATTTCTGGGGGAAGGGTTGGGAGTGACACGAACACAAATACAGGGTTCAGATGATGTGCTGTGTATTTGTGCACCTGAAACCTGTAGTACTTTGTTAATCAGTGTCATCCCAGTAAATACAAAATAATAAGTAAATAAGAGATAAAAATAAAAAAACTTTGGACTTTCCATATTAAGGACTACATGTAGGTTAGTATGTCATCTTCAAATATGATTTGTAGGAATAGATTGAGTATAAAGATATTATATAGAAATTCGTACATGAAAAAAATTGTTACATATTGAGCTACATTATCTGAAAGTAAAGTATTTTCATTCCTATATATTGACTAAAACTATTGTAAAATAAGATTGCTAGAGTATCTAAAATTTTTGCTTATAATAAGATTAATTATCTCCCAAAAATACTTTTGGCACATAGTATATGTGAGCAGTGTTCTGGACACAGGCAACTATAACATCAAATCACAAAATAAACAAGATAGATATGCTTATTACCATCACAAAGTTATACATTTTAATGTGTGTATAGGCCTGAAGGTAAAAGATATGGTTATACTCAATCAGTCTACTTTCCTAAATCACTGAGACTCATAAATCCTTCAGTACTATAAAAAAATGTCATAAATCTGCAATAATAAAGAGCTATGATTTTTGCACAATAATCAATCAGTCAAAGGAATTGTATATTTAGGCAATAAACAATAAAAATGATCAATGTAACTGTATACATAGATAACAAATAAAATACAAATCTGCAAATGCTAAAAAACAGATACAGAATGTAAAAAATGAAGAGGGAAAATAATGCATGTATGAGGATTTCCCATGGAGAAAGCTATTTAAGTAATGTGTTTGGATATCTATTTTTTTAATGTTCTTTTTTATTTGCCTACCTAAGATATTGTAATTTTATTTTTTATTGATCAAATGGGAACCTCCCAAGTAGCTGAAAGAGAGTAAATGCAATATATATACCCAATGAGAAGGGGAAACATCTTATACTTCTCAACCATGAGTAAAAATAGAAAGAAAGAAAGAAAGAAAGAAAGAAAGAAAGAAAGAAAGAAAGAAAGAAAGAAAGAAAGAAAGAAAGAAAGAAAGAAAGAAAGAAAGAAAAAAGAAAGAAAGAGAAGTTAAGCCTAATTCAGGATGCATCATTACTGAGTTGTGGTTAACCATAGATCAATTACAACTGAGAGGTGTTCTGATTAGTGCTTATAAAAGAGATGAGAGTATTCACAGAGGTGTGTATCACTTCTGTAATTCAAATCTCAATTATGTAAACAACTTTTTCAAAAATTACATTTGAAAAATAGGGGCATGCTTTCTTCAGTAATTCTTTCCAGGACTCAACTAATATAAACATCCCTGAATTCACATAATTATAGGATAAGTTGCTGTACACATTAGGGGTTCAGTGTATAATAGATATTTTATTTTTTAATTTTTAATTATATTTCTTTATTATCATTTGTCACCCTTGTAGGCTCTTCCACCTCTACCCACCCCCCTCCTCACTGCTATCACCACACTGTTGTCCATGTCCATGAGTTCCTTTTTCTTTTTTGCTTGATTCCTCCACCCCTTATTCCCCCTACCCAGAGCTGTTAACCTGCTTTCTATGAGTCTGTCTCTATTTTGTTTGTTAATTTAGTTTGCTCATTAGATTTCACATATGGGTGAAATCCTATAGTGTTTGTCTTTCTCTGACTGTCTTCTTTCACTTAGTATAATGTTCTTCGGCTCCACCCATGCTGCCACAAAAGGGAAGATTTCCTTCTTTTTTATAGCCGAGTAGTATTCCATTGTGTGAATGTCCCATAGTTGTCTTATCCACTCATCTACTGATGGAAATCTGGACTGCCTCCAAATCTTGACTATTGTAAATAATGCTGCAGTGCACATAAGGATGTTTATGTTTATTCAAATTAGTATTTGGGGTTTCTTAGGACAAATTCCCAGAAGTAGAATCATTAGGTTGAAAGGCAGATCTACTTTATTTTTTTTTTTTTAGGAACTCCATACTACTTTCCACAGTGGCTGCACTAGTCTGCATTCCCACAAAAGTGTTCCCCTTTCTCCACATCTTCAACAGCACTTGTTTGTTGATTTACTGATGATAGCCATTCTGACTGGTATAGTATTTTCAAATCAGGACTTAAAATATGTATTAAATTTTAATTAAAAGTTTACAAATGTGTTACTTGAACAATATAAAATGACATAAAATATACAACCAGTTTAACAAAATACTAGTAATAAAAGAAATAAAGCAAGGAAGCCATACAAGTTATAGATCCTTGAGGAATCACTATATACCAAATGCTGTGATTTTATTTAGCATGGACATATGTCTATTGTGCCAGGGCCACTCCTGGCTTTTGTGTGTTGCTCCAGCATAATAATAATACTCCATACATTGTCAAATTTGTCACAGTTTAAATGATAAGCTATTTAGCAATCTATTTAATTCTTATCAGATACATATGGTGCAGCCATAATCATTCTAATTTTTTAAATAAATAACCAAGGCATAGAGAGCATTTAACCTATGTCCACATAAGCAGTAAACTGGACTTCAAACCTTCAAGCCTGTGAACAGGGGTTAAACCTGTGAACAGTAACCCCTTCCTGGGGTTACTCAGTGCTCCTCTAAATAGTCATCACCTACTGACTGAGACACCAAAATGTACATGATGTAAAGAAGAGAATGTTTGCCTACTTTTCACCTAGAAAAAAATTATGTTTTACTTATTGTAAGGATTAGATTTGTAGCCATTTGTCTAGTTAATTATTCTGATACAAAGGATAGTAAAATTTCTCTCAACTTCCCAAAAGGTTAGTGGTTAAGTCTAGACTAGATCCTTATGTTAAGCTTTCAAGGTGCTAGGAACATGGAAGTGCTACCCTTAGGTGTTTATGTACAAAGGATGAATGGGCCAGAGCCCAGCAGACATCTCCAGGTCATAAAAGCCAGAGATGCTGCAACTTATCTGGATTTTAAGATAATGTATTTACATTCTAAAAGGTTAGAGTGAAACCCTAGGATCATTCCCATCCTATTTCCAGGGAGGAGAAGGAGAGAGGAGGCAGTCGCCTCTCTCCTTTACTAAATAAGTAGAGAAAAGCCATTTTTTATCCAATCTTCACTTACAGAGTTTCTGTCATGAATGCAGAGAATTATTCCATTTGACTTTCATCATATCACCCTAGAGGCATGGACTGGAACAAGGGAGACCAGCACAGTGACTATTATGTGAATGGTAATAACTCATGTGTCTCATCCAGTGCACCTCATGTATACATGCAAGACAAAATGAATAAGGATGAATATTAAAAGTGACAATCCAAGAAGTACAGTTCTAGAATTTGACTGCCAAACCACACACATTTCTTTTCTTCTAACACTTTTTAAAATGTCATTAGGGTGGAAAAATTACTGTGGTAATTGAACAAAAAGTAGAGGTCAGTTGAAAAACACACATGAAGCAGAAATAAATATTAGTATAAGAAAAAATTTTAGTGAATAATTCAATTTAAATTAGGTTCCACTTAACAGTGAAATCATATGGTATTTGTCTTTCATCACTTGGCTTATTTCAGTTAGCATAATGCTCTCTAGTTCATCCATGCTGTCACAAAGGGTAAAAGTTCTCTTTCTTTCTTTCTTTCTTTCTTTCTTTCTTTCTTTCTTTCTTTCTTTCTTTCTTTTTCTTTCTGCTGTGTAGCATTCAATTATGTATATGTACCATAGTTTTTTGATGTATTCTTTCACTAATGGGCACTTAGGATGCTTCCAGCACTTGGCTATTGTAAATTGTGCTGCTATGAACATTGTGGTGCATAGGTTCTTATGGATTGGTGTTGGGGTGAGTGGTGGGGAAAAATGTAGACGACTGTTCTTAAACAACAATAAAATAATTTGAAAATAAAATAAATTAACATATTTTCATTAATATATTTGTATTAATTGTTTAAAATTTAAAATATAAATTAGGTGTTATATCTTGGATTATTTTATATAATTTTTAAGTAAATAAAGCCACAGAAAATGAAATTAAAGTCAACTATATTGCATACTCATTAAAGAAGAAAGAGTAAGTTATAAGTTTAGGAGGGATAAAATAAATTGTAAAGGTAAAATATAATGAATGTGACATCAAAGAATAATATGTACTAGGAAAACAAAGATATATAAATATTTTATTACACTAAGTAAATGTGATAAGAAATTTTAATACAAAGGAATATTAAATAATACATATGTACATTTATATAAGACATTTCAAGAAAGACATTTCAAGAAAGACAATTCATAAAACAAAAATAAAGAAATTATATAATGATAAATGAAACTAGGTATGTAATATGTGAATTAAAATAACAATGGAACAATATGGACTATTGAGTAACAAACACAAAAATAATAGAGCCACAGTTTTGAAACATTACTGTAAAATTAGTACATTAATTGATACTGAAAATGATCAAATATTCCTTTTGAAAACAAAAATACAATATCTACAGACAACTAAAATACTCATAAAATTGAAACTAGCTATTTAATTTTTATAACTCAGAACAATATATTTTAAATATTGAAACTTGAATTCTAATATAATATGTGCTAGGTTACTTAGGTTTGTATAATATTTATTGACATTAACTTTGTGATCTAATATAATGCATGACCCCTTATTATAAATATTTCATGTGACTTTGAAAAAAATACACATTCTCTACTTTGGGAAACAGAATTCCATATGTACTGACAGATCAATTTTATTAAAGTTATTTTCTCCACATATCAATTTTTTGCCATTTGATTTCTCAATTTCTGAGGAAGATAAATTCTTGTAGTGTGAGTTTTTCAAATTAAATTCTCCTTATAGTTTAAACAGTTTTCTTCTTATACATCCCATTGCTTGCTGTTAGGTACATAAAAGTTTGGGCTGTTTTTTAGGTCTCTCATTTCTCCTTGTAGTATTTTTCCATGAATTATCTTTTTTCCCTGAGATGTTTATGCTCTTTTTGTAAATCATATGATATAATTTTTGTCCCCTTATATTTAACATTATAATTTTTAATTGGGTTCTTATATTTCATTTTGCTATTGTTGTCAGTCTTTTAGCATTTTACTGAACTGCCGCAATGAATTTCTTCTTTATATCTTCATCAGTGAGTTCAAGCCATTTATGTGTATCAGGACATGTTTGAATGCACGTTATTCCATTTTACTGTTTACTGTTCAATGTACTTTTTTGTCTTTACTTTTGCATTCTGGTGCCATATTGTATTTGTCACAAATAACTTTATTTTATTTCTCTTCTTTATTACATTTTGGAAGTTGTATATTTAACCTCTCTTCTCCTAGTCATTGGTCTCATATTCACTAACATTGCTGGAGTTAGTGGATACCTGAATTTTTACTCATAACTTTCATTCAATTATCTCTGCTTTCTTTTCTTTCTCCATTACCATTTTAAAGTTGACTTTATCTAGATTTCGTATTAAAGTATTATATTTGTATAATCGATACATTTGATTTTATTGCTTTGAATAATGTTATTGTTACTTCTTTAATGCACTCACTACTCTTGCATTTATTTTGATATTTAATACTTCAATGAATATTAGTAACATTTATCTTTTTCTAGCAATTCTTTTAGAGTAAGTCTCTAACTGGTAAATTTTATGATAATTTGAATCTCTAAAAATGTCTTTATTTTGACCTCACGCTTGAACAGTATGTTGGGTATGTAATTTTACATTTTAAATTAATTTTATGCATCACCTTGAAAATATACAGGCCATGGCAAAAAATGCCCCTTTTTATTACTAAATATTTTATTACAAAATCATAAGAATATAATTCTGTAGCAATGTTACACTCAAGCACACCAAATGACATTTTAGATGAAATGTTCAAATTAAAACTATAAATGATTACACCCATATTATTACCCTATCAAGCACACTCAAGCAGGTATTAAGTACTTCTGTTGGACCCTGTATTACATTACTGCATATATATATATATATAGTAATATATATATATATATCAATGTTCATTTTTTATTTGCAAGCATTTTAGATGTTCTCACTGTTCTTTGGTGTTCTAATGTTTCACCAAAGAATGTATTTATTTTTAACATTATTTATAAGTTAAGAGTATTCTCCTAATTTATGGACATGTCTTATTTTAGTTTTAGGTACCTTCCCTCTTTGGTTTTCTTCAGTTTTAGCCAGATTTTCATTTCCGCTGTGGTTTTTGAAAGTTACGCTTGCTATATGTTGTAATTTCTGGAGCCATCTCACAGTTCCTTAAGTTCTATGTTTTCTATTTTACTCTTCTGTTGCTGACATTTGGGAGAAATTGTTCCTGTTGACATCACCGTGTATTAATTTTTTCTTCATCTGTGCCTGTTGTGTTACTGAGTTTCCTATGTTGCTGCTGCTGCTGCTGTTGTTGTTCAATTAAAAGATCATGAGCAAACCTGGTGAAGCCACTGGGCACAATCATGAGATCCCCATAATCCAACCAAGAGAAGGACAAAGGAGAATTCCCCAGGAGGGCAGCAGAAAACGTTCCCAGTATAATAACTGTGCAGTAGACCCATAAGAAAGGAATTCAGGTAGGAGAAAACCAAGATTCCCAGATGGAATGTTTTCAAGGGGGAAAAAAAGGAAATCCATTAGTATGGGCTGAATTTTGACACCTCTGTCTCCAAACAAAAATTATGTTAAAACCCTAACCTCTGATGCACAGAATGTGATCATATTTGGAAAGAGAGTTGCTGCAGACATAGTTTGTTACGAAGAGGTGACACCGAAGTAGAACGGGCTATTAATCCAATATGACAGGTGCCATTATGAGAAGAGGAGAGGCACAGAGGCACAGACATATGACAGGTGGTGGGGGCTGGGGAGGAGAATTGCCACGTGAGGAAGGGGGCAGACGTTGAAGCACTGCAAAGGCCAGCTAAGGAATGAAGCACTGCTGCAGACCACCAGAAGCTGAGAAGAGGAAAGGCAGATTCTCCCCTACAGACTTCAGGGGAACATGGCCCTGCTGACCCCTGATTTCTAGCTCCAGACTTCCAGACTCCAGACAATAAATTTGTTATTTTAAATCATTCAGCCCTGGCTGGTGTAGCTCAGTGGATTGAGCATGGGCCTGTCAAGCAAAGGATCGCAGTTTGATTCCCAGTCAGGGCACATGCCTGGGTTGCAGGCCAGTTCCCAGCAGGGGACACACAAGAGGCAGCCACCCATTGATATTTCTCTCCCTCTCTCCTTCCCTTCTCCTCTAAAAAATAAATGAATAAAAATATTTTTAAAAAGGATATTTTAAAGAAAAAGCAAACAAACAAATAAATCATTCACTTTGTGATAATTTGTTATGGCAACCCTACGAAACTAATACATACGACAATTGCATGATTGAAACAGACCATATAGAAAGATTATGCTAAGAAGCTGTTGGAAGTTACATAAAAAGTTAACTGGATGCAAAAAAATGAATGAATTATAAAATAAGGCAACTTACAAGTTAAGCCAACAAGAAAATACTAAAGAATAATAATCACAGCACACTAAAATGTTTAGCTATGAATATTCGCAAAGGCAATAATACCAATGCATTCTATTGAATAAAGACAACTTAAGCACTGTAGGATGGTGGGGAATCTAAAGACAACAAAACATACAAGACCCATTTTGATCTGGTTTTGTATGTTAGACCCATCTCTTGAAAGCCTCTACCCTTCCACACACAACCCCAAAATCCAACCTCATTGTTTGCTTTGTTTTTTAGTTTCTGAAACTCTCCAAACTCTTTTTTTATTTCTGGGTCTTTTCCTATGCCGTTGGCTATGCCTGGAAATTTAACTCTCATTTAAACTTGGTCTCAGTTTTGATCGGGTGAAAGTTTCTCTGGAAACCTTCACTCAGACCTCCTTGCCTCTCTTCTGCGTAGGGGGTCCTCTTGACATTCTCACAACCCTGCCGAGTACCCTTATTTGAGCACTGGCTAACCTGTCACGTTCCTTTTTTTTTAATATATAGCCTCTAACTCTAGTCCTCACAAGGGCAAGAAATGTGTCCATATTCTGCCATGATGTGTTCTACATATTTTGTTTTCATTTAACAAAAAATATTCTAGCAAATTCTACAAGACTCAGATGATAGACAAGACCAACTAAAATTTAAAAAATAAAATACTACTTATATGATGCTGTTTTAATGTAGTCATACTTTACTTCCAACTCTGGATATGAGAATACTATGGATTATTTGCAAATCTGCATAGTTCTAAGGGCCCTTTATCTTTCTTGAAATTTAATATCTAGTCATATGTTCAATTTTCATAAAAACCAAGGGGGGGCGGAATCAGGGAAAGGAGATGGGGGTGGCTAGGGTGGGGGGAAAGGCAGAAAACTGTACTTGAGCAACAATAAAATTTTTAAAAAATGGAAAAAATGGCCCTGGAGGATGTGGCTCAGTGGACTGTGTACCAGCCTGCAAAACAAATGGTCGCTGGTTTGATTCCCAGTCAGGGAACATGCCTGGGTTACAGTCTAGGTCCCCAGTAGGAGACACACAAGAAAAATAAGCAGTAAAAAAATGGAAAAATGTAATACAAAAAAAGAGAATGATATATCCTTTATTCAGTGATCAGCAACCCTCATAGTTAAGAAGTTCTATCTGATACCTAACCTAAATCCTCCCTACTGCAATTTCAAACCACTTCCTTTTCATCCTTAATGGATTAGAAATAGAGCTGGTAATCACTGTCACCTGCCTCTTATAATTTTCACATTTAACTTTATTAGAATTTATACCTAAATATTCTCTTCTATATGTCTCTTTATGCTACTTAGCTATTGTCTGCTTTATAACTCTTGAGAAATATTATTTGTTTTTTTTTAGTACACTTTCTAGCTTCTTTGTGTATCTCATACTCTATGGAGACCAACCTTAATGAGTCTTTAAAACGCCAAAAAAAAAAAGATACTCCCTGTATCCTACTATTTTAACTTTTTACATAGATAACATCATGTAGCAACTGCTAAAGGATACATTTTCTATATCATTTCTAATTTTCAAATCAGTAGTTCATTTATATACATTTGAAAATAATACATACATTTTATTTTCTGATTGTAAAACTATAATACCCATGCACTATTATTGGCAAAATATATCAGCAGTGATATTATCACACATAGTTGAGTCACTTTTGGAGTCTTATTTCTCAACTCATAGAGTAAATTATTTTTTAATTTTTCTTATAAACTGTACCTAAGTCAGTTTTGTTAATTATTCAAACATTGTGCCATATACCTTTAAAAAGCACATATAGAAAACATAACTAGCATTTTCATTTCAGTTGATGATAATTAATATTTATGCAAATATATCTTTGGACAAAATGTATCAAACAAAATGATACCTATTTTTGCACTTCTGTCGAGCTTTTTCAGTTTAGTAAATCAGATTTCAATTCAGATTGAGTTCTTAGAGTGTCTGCTTGCCACCAGGGGGTGGTACCACTGGGGATTCTGCAGAAATACTGAGATTGAGAGAATAATAAAATGCTCTGAGGAACTCAGAGCACATTTTTTGATAGAAATAAAAATAAAAAGATAAACAAATAGAACCCATTTTGGAAAAAGAAATACAGTGTTGAGAATTCATTTACCTCTATGCAAGTAAAATATACCTTATTATCCAACATTCTGTAGAATTACTATTGGGACAGTTAAGAAAATTACTCAAAAGTGAAGAAAGTATAAAAATGCAGGACTGCTTCATTGACAAATGTTTTTAATAATTACCATCTTCATTTACCTTAACACTGAAATATGTTGCTCATAGTTCAAACTGATCCTTAATATGGACATAGAATATGAAAGAAAAAATACTTCAGAAATTTAAAACATTTTGATTATTTCAGTTTAAGATCATTTCTACCAGAATAAACAAGAGTTTATTCACTTTAGTCATGAAATTAGTTTTCTATAGACTTACAGGTAATACTGATGTACTGTATTTACATATTTAGGAATATTACTTTTTATATATTTTAGTTTGTTTTGAATACATTCTGGTGACACATCTGTTTCCAGGATAAGACACATACATTCAATACTCATTAAGATATATTTTTATTAATTATAATTAATTTGTATTAGCAATAAATAGATATTAACTCTTTATCTGTATTTAATAAATACTTTGAGACACAATTAATATTGTATTTTCCCAAATTTAAATGCAATATATCAAATACTTTTGTAAGCTGTGTCTCTACAGAAAATTCTGGCTAAGACAAGCCATTTTAAATGTTTATGCATGCTTAGATTACCAGGGACCTGAGATTATTACAGCTGTGTGTTATTTTATCTCACGGTATTAAGAAAAGCATTATGAAAATTGCAGGTTCTTAAATGCGCTTCCAGTCCTCATGCATTTATCTGAGAGGCAGTGTAGAATTAACTCCTTCACATGTACAGTAGTCCTTTTTCTCATGAATGCAGCTGACCTCCATCCTCCTTTGCAAATTCAGACCTATAGACTCGCCCCTTTTTATGTTTTTTGTTTCCATGCATTATCTCTGCATACAGTTAGTTTGTTGTTGATCCTACTAGTAGTTTTGTGGCCTCTAATTCTTTGTTTCAGGTAGAATAACCCCCCTGAGTATTTCCTGCAATAGAGGTCTTCTGGTGATGATTTCACTCATGTGTGAGATATAAAACTGAAACTCACAGACACAGACTATAGTATGGTGGTTACCAGAGGGAAGGGTGTGAGGAAAGTAAAGGCAAAAGGGGGCCAATTATATGGTGATGGAAGATGATTTGACTGGCTGGTGGCCACACAATGCAGTATACAGATCATGTATCATAGAAATGTACATTTGAAACCTATGTGATTCTATTAACCAACGTGACCCTGATAAATTTAATTTAATAAAGAAATATTATTAAAAACTATAGCAAACATTACTTTGAAAAAATTACTCCTTCAAATGAATCACTTTGGAAAGAAATGGGGACTGACAAACTCCAAGTAATAAAAGGTCAAATTCTGTCAAGGAAATGTGTTTCCTACTCTATGCTTTTAAAACTCTCTTAAAAAAGAAAAAACTGTTAGGTTTGGGAGCAAGTTATCTGACATGCCAAATGCAAAATCTGAGAGCTGCTGTAAGAGGCACCATGGTGAACTGTGACTTTAACTAAATCCATATATAAAAGGAAACTGTCATTGCAACCTGTACCCTCTACCCTGACAGGGCACCACACTTTGAAAATGCTTGAAATGCTCAGTGCAACACTGATAGACATCAGTGAGAGATGGTGAATTGTTGGAAAACCCCATTTTATTATTACTGTGGAGTTTTAGTTAAATGCCCATTAATTTCAAGATTTTGCCTACTATATTATTTCTGAATTTTAAAATATACTTTATCTTAAAACTCATATCCATTTAAATTACCTAGCTAATTTATCTACAGTTAGAATAGTAGTTCTCATTTTTCGAAGTCATCATTTTCTTTTTGTTTCTACACATTTGCTTTCCTCAAGATCTGTAATGCTATAAGGTCTCCAGAGTTCCTTAGCACTGATGTATGTGTAAGTGGTGTGATTTTAGGGCTGAAAGACAAACTGCAGCAGGTTCTTCCATTTTCTCATTTTTTGTGAACATGTATAATGGGCTATATTTAGGAGGATGTTCACTATCAGATAGATATTCGATATTATTTTGTTCTTTAGGCAGTTGTTTTGTTAATATTGATATTAACCAGGTCCCCATGAAAACATGAATGTCTTTAACAAAAGGCAATTGGGAAATTGTGAGCTGTAAGTGTGTACTTGGACTCTCAAGAGTAACCCCTTATTTAATAAGGGTTACCTATTGGTCACACATCAGGAATGTGATTGTGCTGATTGTCCTGGTTTCCCTCCTGCTATGAAGTGCAGATCCTGAGTAGCCCAAATGTTCAGGCCTCATCAACCTGCAAATAAATATAAAGTCACGTTTCCATATTTTAAAAAGCGTGTGTTTCCTCCTCATTATTGCAGCATCTCAAACTTCACAGCACAAAGCCATGCTCTCCTTATTGCTGGGAGTCTACAAATGCCCTGGCTGATGATGCATCTCAGGGGAGTGAGTGCTGGACTGGGAACTGAAAGTCTGCAGTTGATTCTCAATGAGGGCACATGCCTGGGTTGTGAGCCAAGTCCCTAGTTGGGGGCGTGTTAGAGGCAAAATGGATGTTTCTCTTGCACATTGATGTATCTCTGTCTCTTTCTCCCTCCTTTCCCTCTCTCTAAAAGTAAATAAATAAAATATTTAGAAAAAGAGAACAGAACAAGAACAAATGCCATTTGTTCTTACAAGGTAGTGTGTGCCCTTGGAGTTGCTGCTCCAGGTCTTTCTTTGCTATTCCCCCAGCTTCCCCTCCCCATTGTACCTTAAATCATCCTAAGGGGTGGCCCATCTCTACCTGCCACTGAAGATTGTTAAGAGAGAAGCAATCTCCTTTCCAGATATGTTTATCCTGATACTTTAAAATGCTCCCCTCTCTGTAATACGACAATAGTCCTGGGTTCTGAGTGGAGGCCAATAAAGAGGCTATCTTCTCAACTCTGAGTTAAAAGTGTTTACAAGAGGGGGCCCAGTAAAAACTGGAACTATCTTGTGGAGAGTGGACCCCTTGTAGTACAGGTTTTCCTTTCTAGGTGACTGTTCTAGGAACCCACCTGTATCAGTGTGCCAGCTGGTACTGTTGTGAGAGGCTGTGTTCCCCTTCTGTGAATTTTTTTGAAGACTCTTTCAAAGTGTTTGCTCATTTCATGAGCGCACCTATCCATACCGCACTGAGTGTTCAGCAGTTTTTGACGAACAATGGCATGACCACCTGGCCCCACCCTCCCTATTCACCTGATCGCACCCCAGAGAGACCTTTTTTTTGTTTGTTTCCCATGATGAAAAAGTCCTCAAAGGAAACATTTTGCTCATGTGGAAGAGGTGAAACAAAAAATGGCAGAAGCACTAAAAGGCATCAAAACTGACAAGTTCAAAAACTGTTTTGAGCAGTGCAAGAACATCTCAATAAATGCACTGCATCAAATGAAAGGTGCTTTGAAGGTGACTGATGTTTAAAAGTGTAAAAATAAATACACAATTTTTATAAACAAATTCCATCTTGGGGGGGTCCCCTCTCATATATTGGCTCAAACCATAGTATTTGGGCCCAAAATATCTAGAAATTACTCATGAAAGTTTTTCTTCCTCCTTCTCTCAGCTGCTCATTTCTTCCAAGTAAAAATCAACAAAAACACTCGTGATCCAACTACAGAAATATCGTCTCTCCATTCAAGCACACAAAATAATGTATTTCTCCCACTTTCTCTCTCCATCTCACATACAAATAAAGCAAACTTCCTCAGAAATATATCTCCAGCACGTCTACACCTATCAATAAAGTTTAATACTTCTAGTATATGTATTAGCTTCTTTTGGGGACAACTGTAATAACCTAATCAATCAAATATATTTAAAATAAAGTAAAATATGAAAAAAATTAAAAAGAAGCAAATCGATTATTTTCTTACATTTAGTGCTTTCTTAAAATAAATATTGTAGACTATGAAACAGAGAGGAAAGAAATAGACCTGTGCAGAACCCATAACAGGGTCCACAGGACATCTGGTGCTCAGCACCTCCAGCCACAACAGCAATTAACATTTTCTCTAACAACTGACTAAGTTAAAAGCCCATGAGGGTGATTTGCTTAAAATGAGGAAGCATTCTGCCCCAAATAAAATTTAAGTATCCACCTCTAAAGACAAAAGAAAATACAGCTTCTATATGACTATTTTGCCAATGCTGTGCATCAAAACCAACGTGCTACGGTCTCATCCAGAGTGCCCCCCACTGCGTGCAAAATTCAAATGGTCTTGTGACATTTGAAACAGTTTCATTTGCTATGTCTACACCTGGCTTAAGCCAAGAAGTCTATCAAACACATGTTTACCCTTTAATTAGTAAAACACCAGTTTGAATCATGTGCCGCAAATTGTTGTCTGCAGTACAATATATTTAACAACTTGATTTTCTTTTGGTATTGTACCAAAGAAATAAAATGACATTCATCAAATATTTCAGCATGTGTCAAACCCTATGCTAATGGCTTTACAATATTAAAAAAAATTCTCAGCATAGTGAAAATGCAGATTTGCAGAAGATGGAATTCGGAGGTATGAAAAAATGGAAGTTGTCAGCGCACAGGGGTAGGGACAAAACATATAGAGTAACCATAGAAACCAAAGGAAAAACAGCACGAATGCAAACTTACAATTGTTGCCTCCAACCCAACTAACTGTACTGACAGGGGGCTCACTAAGTCTAAATATCGACTGTGGACCTTCTGTGATTGTTTTCTACGGAAAAAAATCCCAAACGAGGTCTCCTCCTTGAAGCACCCTCTCACAGGGCCTCACCTTGAAATACTGCTTTCAGTTTGCTCCACAGCTTACTGATGGGAGTTCTTAAAGTCTTTTCTCTCTGTGTGTTTCATTTTAGATAGGTTTTATTTCTGTTTTCAATTTCACCAGCCTTTTCTCTTACACGTTTAATTTGTCATTAATTATATCCTGTATATGTTTTATCTCATGCACTGTAGTTATTCCTCTTTAAAAGTTCAATTTGAATGATGTTTAAACCTTCTAGTTAAAGTATTCAATCATTCCTTAAGCTTCTTGAACATATAAAATACAATTATACTGCTTCAAAGACCTTTTCTGCTAATGCTACTAAACAGTTAGCAGTTTTATTTTTTATTTTAATTTTATTTTTTATTTTTTTTATTCCCCCCTTCATTCCCCTCCACCCTGCCCCCCCATCCCCACCATTACCTCCCTTTAGTTTATGTCCATGTGTCTCAAGTCCTTTAGGTTCTATATTTCCCATGCTATTCTTGCCCCCCCCATCTATTTTCTATCTACTGTCTATGCTACTTATTTTCTGTACCTTTTCCCCCCATCTCCTCCTCCCACTCCCCTGTTGCTAACCCTCCTTGAGATCTTCATTTCTATGTTTCCACTCCTGATCTAGCTGTTCTTTTAGTTTGCTTTCGTTTTAGGTGTGGTTGTTAATAACTGTGAGCTTGTTGTTCTTTCACTGTTCATGTTTCTTTAACTTCTTTTTCTTAGATAAGTCCCTTTAACATTTCATATAATAAGGGCTTGGTGATGATGAACTCCTTGAATTTGATCTTATCTGAGAAGCACCTTATCTGTCCTTCCATTCTAAATGAAAGTTTTGCTGATTAGAGCAATCTTGGTTGTAGGTCTTTAGATTTCATGACTTGGAATATTTCTTTCCAGCCCCTTCTTGCTTGTAAGGTCTCTTTTGAGAAATCTGCTGACAGTCTGATGGGGACTCCTTTGTAGGTGATTGTCCCCTTAGCTCTTGCTGCTTCTAGGATTCTCTCCTTCATTTTAATTTTGGCTAATGTAATTATGATATGCCTTGGTGTGTTTCTTCTTGAGTCCAACTTTTTTGGTACTCTCTGAGCTTCTTGGATTTCTTGGAAGTCTATTTCCTTTGCCAGATTGGGGAAATTTTCTTTTATTATTTGTTCAAATAATTTTTCCACTGGTGGTTGTGTCTTTCCCCCTTCTGGTACCCCTATAATTCGGATATTGGAGCGTTTAAAGATGTCCTGGAGGTTCCTAAGACTCTCCTCATTTCTTTGAATTCTTGCTCCTTGACTCTTTTCTGTTTGGCCATTATTTGCTTTCTTCTGGTCCACTCCATTGATTTGAGTCCCAGTTTCCTTTTCATCGCTATGGGTTTCCTGTGGAATTCCATTCATTTCCCTTAGTTTAGCCTTCATATGTTTCTCTAATTTGTGGCTATAATCAACCAGATCCGTGAGGATCCTGATGACCAGTGTTTTAAACTGTGCGTCTGAGAGTTTTGCTATTTCTTCGTCGCTTAGATTTATCTCTGGGGCTTTGAGGTCTTCCTGCGACATTTTTGGTCTGTTCTGGCCCTTTAAGTGCGAGAAGCGGCGCCTTGGACTCCCAGGACGCTGGGTTGTGACGCTGTTGTGGGGGCGTGGTCAGAGCGGGGAAATGGCGGCGCCCTCTACGGCCGCTAGCCACGGGGACCGCCGGGGGCCCGGTCTAACCGCCCACTCCCTCGCCTGTCCGCTCGCCCGCAAATAGGCAACCGCAGTCAACACGCAGCACCGCCTCCCCACTGTCTCCTCAGCAGTCGCTCACCCGGTGGGTCGCTCGGTCGCTCACTAGGTCCAATCCTGCGTTTGGAACCCGTGCGTCTGGATTCGGGCGTCTGGATTCCACGCCCGGGTCTGACCCAGACCTCCTGTGCAACCCCTCACGAGACTCCGGTTTCGCCCCTTACTGGTCGGGCTGAAGAATTTGTTGTTAACGGACTTCCGAAAAGTTCAATTTTCCATGTTCTGGTTGTGTTTTCTGATGCTAATATTTAGTTGTCCCTAAACTTGGTTGTGTGAGAAGGCACGGCACATCCACCTATACCTCCATCTTGGCGGAAGTCCAGTTAGCAGTTTTAATTGAAAAATGTTCTCCATGTGAGTATTATAAATTTTTTGCTTTTTTGTTGCATGACTATAACTTTACATTGGATGTTAGTACAAATTTTGCTTTGTTATGTGCTGGATATTTCTGTACACCTACAAATATTTTTGAGCTTTATTATGAGATATGCTTAAGTTACTTGGAAATGGTATAATGTTTTATTATCCTGTTGAGGGACTTCTTTTTAATCTTTCTTTTTTGGATGGGAATAAAGCAGCCCTTATTTGAGATTTTACTTTTTCCCACGGAGTATTCTACAGTATGCTCCAGGAATTATGAAATATCCCACACTTACTTCTAGAAAAAGTCCCTATTTCTAGCCGTGTGTGAGTTCTGGGGCTTGTTTCCTCTAATCCTTCTTGGCAATTCTCTCCCACTTTGGATAGTTCCCTGACGTGTCCTGATCAGTCCTCAACTGAATACTCTGTGGTATTTGCATCTGTGGAGTTCTCTCTCTTCAGCTCTCTCCTTCCCAGCGCTCTGCCCTGCAAGCTCTAGCCATCTTGGGCTTCCCAGACTCCCAGCTCTACTCTCATACTCAGGACAACAGGTGGGTCCCATCTTGTTTCCTTTCTCGTGCAAACATCTCATATCTCTCTTTAGGCAGTGACCTGAGCAATTGTAATATTCATCCCATTTGTATTTCACCTCTGAGAAATTGGGGATCTTTGTTGCCTATTTTCAATATCTTAAAAATCACTATGTCATGTATTTTTATTGATTTTTGAATAGTCATTCCAAATTCATATATTGAAGTCCTAGCAGTCAATGTGGCTGTATTGGATATGGGATTTACAAGGAAATATTTAAGGTTAAATGAGGTCTTAACAGTTTCGCTTTGATCTGATATTAGCATCCTTATGAGAAGAAATACCTGAATGCTCTCTCTCTCCCTTCCCTTCCCTCCCCTTCCATCCCCCTTCTTTCTCTCTCTCTCTATCTACGCCCCCTGCAAATGCACAGAGGAATGCCCACATTATAACACATGGAAAAGAGGGCCATCTACAAGCCAGAAAGAGAGCAAAGAGAGCCCTTGTCCAAAACTAGGTTTGTTGGTATCTTGGTCTTAGACTTTGGGCCTCCAGAATTGTAAGAAAACTAATTTTTGTTGTTTAAACAATTCCATTACCACAACACAAGCAGACTAATATAAGCAAGTAGATAAACCCTGTTGGGCCTCTGAGTTTTGTGTGCTGGGCTTTCCCTGTTGGTCTATTTTGGCTGGAAGCAGGCATCTTGGTTAAGTAATTCTAATCACACGCCCAGCACACAAAACTCAGAGGCTTTAGTGATACAGAGAACATGCATGAAAATTCTATCAGCATCAGCCAGGTCCATTAATGTTAACACTAATACCATTCACCAAACATTTAATCATGGTACAGTGCTAAGTGTTTTGATTTCATCATCCCATTTGTTTCTCTTCAAAAACCTACAGAGAAATCTAGAATTTCTTCTATTCAGAATAACACCAACTCTTCCTAGACTTCTAAACCACCATAGGTGGTGGTGAGGAGGGATGTTGAGAGTTTTGTGTTTTATAGTCACCTGTCAAAATCCTGATGCTTATTCTTATTTCTGTCTTGACACCAAAATTCTTCTTTGAAACATATGCATATGGACTAGTCTCATTAGGTAACGAATTTCACCAAAGAATTGCAATTTATAAAGAGTCCAATGACTATGTTAGACTAAAAATGTATATTTGGAATTAGGTCCTCACAGGTAGACTAAACAGCAAAGCAGTGCATTAGTAAAACAGAAGTCAGATCAATAAAAAAATTAAAATAGCAGTAAAGAGAGGAAAAATGTAAAATATAAAGTTATATGAGACTCGTAGGACATAATAAAAGTTCTATGAGTATGTAGAGGTGAAAGAGAGTGGATCAGAAGAAAGAGAGAAGAGAAAATGTCTGAAAATGTTCCAAAAATCTTGAAAGACATCAAGATCAAGCCACTGATTCAGAAGCCTCTGAGAGTCCCGAGGAAGATAAATGCAAAGGAAACCACTCTAAAATACATCAGAGTAAAGCTCCTAAAAAACAAAAGCAAAAGGACAACATTAAAGCACCAGGAGAAAGGGATGCTCACCTTCAAAGGAGCAACAAGAAGACAGCAAGTTTCACAGTAGAAATTATGACAGCAAATAGATAATGGAGTGACACTTTATACTGCTGAAAGAAAATAATTGCCAATCTAAAAGGTCAATGGTCAATTATATAATCTCCAAAATTACAGGTAAAATAAATACATTTTAGGGGAAAAAGGTTAAGTAATTTTTGCTAGGAAACATGCATTTGAAACAAACAAAAACCCACTAAGGTAATTCAGCAGACAGGAAAAAACGATCTAGATGAAAACAAGGAAATAAAGAAAGGAAGGAATAATATAAATGATGGTAAACAAGTAAATATAGAAAATATCAGTAACATGCGTTGGTCATACTTATTGATATATAGGAACCTCTATTCTGGAATGAGCACCCATATGTCAAACTTTTATCTCAACATCTCCTATTTTAAGTCTAATATACACCTCCATCTTAATACATACAAAGTGGAAATTATGGTCTTCTCTCCAAAACTACTGCTTTAGTTACCTAGTTGGCCCTGTCCTGTGAGACACCTCTCTTTGCTTACTCTGCTCCAGCCAGTGTTCTCCAGTCACAACATTCTCCCTGTATTTTCTCAGATCTCCAGGACTGTGCCTGGTCAGAGCCTTTGCAACTTCTATTTCCTCCGCCTAGGATGCTTTCTCCCCAGAAACATGCATAGGTAACTGTTTCACCTCTTTTATTTTCTTCAAATCTATTCTTAATTATCTTCCTATTGGTCATACTTCCTGACCGTACTTATCATTTTTAACACCCAACACTCCCTATCTTTATTTTCCATCTTATTTATAGCTATGCATTTTACTTGTTTTGTTTTTTGTTCTTCCCTAATGAACCCTGTGTTATGCAGGTGGGTATTTGACATATATCCTACTGAACTAGAATATCCACATTATGAAAACATAGCCAATCAGTCTTGTTCAGTGAAAAGAAATCCTGAGCAATACTTGAAGTATTATTTTTATAATACACAATTTACAAATGTAGAAAACAAAGCAAACAGTTTTTATCAGGCTCACTGGCAAATAAGTATTAAAATCAGAAGTAACACTTAAAATAGTACAACTCATAATCCTTTTTCTTTATCATTGGACTATACATATTATCTTTCCAAATCTCACACTACTGACAGAGAGAATTAGATCAGTTCTTGTTTTCCAGCTGAGGACAAGCTGAGCTAATGTACACAGGGACTTGTTAAGATGGCCATGTAATTCTTTTAATACATCTTATCTCAGAGAGCTAATCTCTTAGACGATTTCTGTTGAAATTGAAGTCTACTCATTGGGGCCTCTTAAGGGGAGAAGCAATAAAGGTCTTTGAGGGACTTCCTAGCCTCAAGCTATAATCAGAAATATTCGCTGGGATTTTTGAACTTAAGACATTAATTAAAAGAGTCTAAAATAATACGTAAAATGTCTTTGGGAATATGGTAGCCATATTTCCCACAGGAGAAGCAAAGAGAGATGGCCTTCAAGGAAAAAGCTAAAAATGAAGCCAACTCAGGGGAAGGCAGAAGTATAGGAGACCACCGACTGTTTTTAGTGCACTTTTTGTCTTACTGATTTTGAGCAGAAATTCAGAAAGACTTTTCCACATAATGTAACCTAATTGTTTTCAGGATTCTCTATTTTTTCAAAAATTGTCTTGATGTGAAATCTATTTATTTCCATGGCATAAATAAAAATGTAATCTTGTGTGTATATAAAAAATGAAATGTATAAATGTAATAGTGTGTTTATATATGAAAGTCAATGGCCAAAATACCACTCCTTAAATTGTTTACATTTTCACAGTGATTTGAGATGAGACCTTAAAACAATCTATATAATAAAATAAGTTTTTACACATTTTAGTGTGATGTGCTTTCAGATGAGAAGGAGAGGTAGAGATTAGGAAGAAGCACACTAAACTGTTCCCTTGTCCTTGGGTACACCTACGACTATTTTTGCCCTGGGAACCTCAAAACACATGCATGTCAGGACAAAATATATTTTGAAAATAAATAAATAGCCCTGGCTGGTGTAGCTCAGTGGATTGAGCACGGGCCTGCGAACCAGACAATCGCGGTTCGATTCCCAGTCAGGGCACATGCCTGGGTTGCAGACCAGTTCCCTGCAGGCCAGTTCCCAGCAGGGAACCCACAAAAGGCAACCATACATTGATGTTTCTCTCCCTCTCTCCTTCCAAAGATAAATAAATAAAAAATATAAAAAATAATAAATAAATAGACAAAATGTAATACTTATTAAAATGTAAATTATTCAATAATTATACAGTAGTGACAGGCTTATTTCCATATGTGGGACTTCTGATAAAAATACAAGTTTGTTCAGTTGAAAAATATAATCTGGCTTCTCATTAACTCAAATGTGAAATTTTAAAAATGATGATTATAGAAGGACATGGTACAGAGTTGCATAATTCCACATTGTCTAGTACATATCTTACATGGTTTCAAAACCATACTTAAAATATAGTTGGAATTTATATACTTTCTTGCTTATTTGATAATTATTCTATGTTTGTAATAGTGTTTCTCAGGGTAAAAAGAATATTACATTACTGTTTTTCAGCTGCTGGATTTGACAAGCTCTCCTGAGACCTAGGACTCTTCCCAGGGCCACCTTCACCAAGGGGAAGGCAGTGTTTAGTTTCTGCGAGAGGATCATGAAGCCAATGGCAAGAAGCCAGCCGAGTTCCAGACAGGCATTCCCCAAGGTCCCCTGAGCTGGGGGTGAACTTGGACCCCGAGACCGAGCTACAAGAGCTGAATACCATAACCAAGGAAATTGAAGTAGGTGGCAGTCGGAAAGCTATTACAATCATTGCTCTTTTTCTTCAACTGAAATCTTTTCAGAAAAATCCAAGTGTGGCCAAAACGCAAACTGGACAAAAAGTTCAGTGGGATGCACGTTGTCTTTAATGCTCAGAAAAGATTTCAGACTAAATAATTCAAAAAGCCATACAAAAAAATAAGCAGAAACATCCCAGGGACCGCCCTCTGACAGCTGAGTATGATGTGGTCCCGGAGGATGGGGTTTTCCTGAGTGAAATTGCAGGTAAGGGAATGCGCTGAAGCTGGCAGGCAGCCGGCTCCTAAAGGTTCATTTGGATAAAGCATGTGGTGGAACGCAAGCCTGAAACTTCTGCGGTGTATGAGGAGCTCACAGGCAGGGATGTTCATTTTGCATTTCCAGAGTTTCAGCTGCACACAAAATTGACTAAATAAAATATTCAAGAAATATTACTAAGAAAAAACTGTTTCTCTAGAAGTAATATTGCTTCCTTTCATCCAGGAAAGTGTTATTTGAGTTCTAACACCCAAGAGTTATATGATAACCAGTCCGTGCTACCAAAAACAATATGACACATTCCATCTACAATTTACCTCCATCTCTCTTCACTTTATATCACTTCCTATCTATATTTTATTTTAAACATTGAAGAACTATATTCCAATGTTCTTAATATGAAGAACAATTAATATTCCATTCTTGTTTAATGCTTGCTTGCATCCATGTATTCCTTTAATCACTTCCCAAGGATTATTTTTCCCTATTTTTAAACCATTAAATGAATTATTACCTGGAGATTTAATTAATTTTCATTTGCAACACTTTTCAGATCATTCATAAAGCTAATGTTAAGATTAATCCCTATATCAGCTCCCTTCAACCTAATAGTCTGTTATTTTTCATTATTCTTTGTTTGCTATCTTTCAGCTTATTGTCAGTCTTTCTGACAACCCTCAAAGGGCAGGTACTGTGAGTCAATTTTTCAGACAAGGTAATAGAAAAATATGAAACAACTTTGTGTCTTATGGTAATGGATTCTCCTATAGCAAAATTCTATCAGTGAGTAAAAACTACTTATAAAATCATTTATCATTAATGTGAGTACTTATAATTATTAATCTAATGTAGTTTAGTACTTTTTGCCCTAATAAATATATAGTAAAATAAATCAGAATGTAAATCCAAATTGCATCATGACATTTAAACCATTTTATGAAAAGACTTTACTCATTTTTTAAATATATTTTATTGATTATGCTATTACGGTTGTCCCATTTCCCCCCTCTGTCCCCCTCTGCCCTGCACACCCCCTCCCATCTGCATTTACCCTCTTTAGTAAATGTCCATGGGTGATACATATAAGTTCTTTGGCTTCTATATTTCCGATACTATTCTTAACCTCCCCCTGTCTATTTTCTACTTATCATTTATGCTACTTATTCCCTGTACCTTTTCCCCCTCTATTCCCCTCCCACTCCCCACTGATAACCCTCCATGTGATTTCCATTTCTGTGATCCTGTTCCTGTTCTAGTTGTTTCCTTAGTTGTTGTTTTCTTAGGTTCAGTTAATAGTTGTGAGTTTCTTGTCTTTTAACTGTTCATATTATTTTCTCTTTTTCTTAGATAAGTCCCTTTAACATTTTATATAAGGGATTGGTGATGATGAACTGCTTTAACTTGACCTTATCTGAGAAGCACTTTAACTGTCCTTCCATTCTAAATGAAAGCTTTGCTGGATAGAGCAATCTTGGTTGTAGGTCTTTGGATTTCATGACTTGGAACACTTCTTTCCAGCCCCTTCTTGCCTGTAAGGTCTCTTTTGAGAAATTAGCTGACAATGTGATGGGAACTTTTTGGTAGGTAACTGTCTCCTTTTCTCTTGCTGCTTTTAGAATTCTCTCCTTATCTTTAATCTTGGGTAATGTAATTATGATGTTTCTTGATGTGTTCCTCCTTGAGTCCAACTTCTTTGGGACTCCCTGGGCTTCCTGGACTTTCTGGACGTCTATTTCCCTTGCTGGATTAGGGAAGTTCTCTATCATTATTTTTTCAAATATGTTTTCAATTTCTTGCTCTTCCTCTTCTCCTTCTGGCACTCCTATGATTCTGGTGTTGGGTCATTTAAAGCTGTACTGGAGGTTCCTAAGCCTCTCCTCATATTTTTGAATTCTTATTTCTTCATTCTGTTCTGGTTGAATGTTTATTTCTTCCTTCTGGTCCAAATCACTGATTGGATTCCCAGTTTCCTTCCCTTCACTTTTTATAGCCTTCATCTTTTCCTCTGTTTTGTGAATACTTAACCAGTTCTGTGAGCATCTTGATTACCAGTGATTTGAACTGCGCATCTGATAGGTTGGCTCTCTTTTCATTGCTTAATTGTATTTTTTCTGGAGCTTTGATATGTTCTTTCACGTGGGCCATATTTTTTGCCTTGGGGTTCATGTTATATAGTAAGGGGCAGAGACTTAGGTATTTGCTAGGGTGGGGCAACCCACTTTGCTGAGATGTGGTGATATATGTGGGAGCGGTGTCCAAGAGAGAACAATGCAGCCTGTTCAGCTTTCTGCTGGCTTTCAGTCACTTCCTCCACTACCCACAAGCAAATTGGACTCTTTTGGTGCTGATTCCTGAGCGGGTGGGTTTGTGTACATTCTAGGACTCTGTGGGAACTCTCCTTGGATGTTAGGAGTTTCTCTGGCAACCTCAACTCTCACAGGTTTTTTCAGTCAGAGGTTTTGAGGCTTTAGTTTCCCACACTGAAAACCTGGGTTTCACAGTCTGGCTTGCTCCCCAGTTCCTCCTCCCAGCCTATCCACACACAAGTGGGAGATCACCTGATCCTCCAGCTTCCCCATTGCCATAAGTCATTTCTACCCAGCTGCCCATCTCCACCCCTCCTACAGGTCTAGATGAATGTTTCTTCTTTAATTCCTTGGTTATTAGACTTCCATACAGTTTGATTTTCTGTCAGTTCTTGTTTTTTGTTTTTGTCATTGTTCATCTTTTGGTTGTGCAAGGAGGTGCAGTATGTCTACTACTTATGCCTCTATCTTGGCTGGAAGTCCTACTCTTATTTGTACTAATTTCTGAATGCAAAGCTAGCTCTTTTCTTTTTAGTTCCAATTATGAACTAGACCCAACTAGTTCAATGTGTTGTTCAGTTAATGTAAAATATTTGCTAAATTGCTGTGTATAAAAAAATGTACAGTTCATTACAAACACTCATAAATAAGCGCTCTAAACATAGGGGAGTTATCTCATCTGGTTCAGAGGAGGGGAAATATTTAAAGATTAGTGTTTTGTAATTCCCTCTGGAAATTCCCTGTAGCCTTCAATCAATACTCATCGGGTTTATCCAGTAAACCATTTTAATTTATACAATTTTTCTAATATCCCCTTAACAATCTGACTTCTCAACTATATCTTATTAATTATTAAAGCAGGCCTTTCTTTTCCTCCTTTAGTGATATAAGTTTTGCATGAATTTCTACTTTTTCCAGATTTCTACTTTAAGTTACCAAAGAGAAGAAAATGCTGGTTATATTTAATTTAACTACATTTTCATAACAATGCATATAATGTTATTATAATATTGATTCATAATTATACAATAATTTCTGAAACCTAATTGATTATATTAGCTCAGGCATTGCCAAATATTTTACGATATAAAATACATTTTTAATGTAATTATAAGAATGCCTCAATATATTTATCAGATTAAAGCAGAATATATATGTATGAAACAAATGCAAGGAAATGAAGGTATGGGTGGTTGGCCTCTATTTGCGTATCCAGACTTCCACACTTCTGTACCTCACACACCCTTAGACGCCTCCAGTGAACTCTAATAAGGTGAGAAAATCAACTTTTTGTCTTGCGAAAATGGGCATGAAGATATATGGATTAAGATATACATATGCAGTATATACAAACAGCCAGTTCAAGTGTTAGTAGAATAGAAGTCAAACATGCACACGCACACAATATTCTGAAAAACCTAGAAGTATTCTATAGATACAGAACTACTTCCAAGCAAGATTTTACTCTGTTAGCTGGCATGTGCCAAATGTACTTTTTTAGTGGATTTGAAAATCTTCTTTCATAAAGCCTATTTGTAATTAATTTCATATTGTAGTTTATATATGACACATAAATCATTTTTCTGCTGCATTTCCCAATAAAATTTAATGTGTTTGACACAATAATAGGTCTCCTATATCACTGGAAAAAATTATTGCTCCAAAGTTCTCTTTGAACAAAATTTGTTTTCCACATTGATTTTTTAAGTAACTCTACTAAAAATCTCTTCTTGTTTATTTATATTGTTGTTCAATTACAGTTGTCTTCATTTTCATGCTACCAGTTTCCCCCTCCCCACCCACCCCCACCTTCTATGCTCAGTCCTTTCTCTCTTTGGCTTTTGCATGGGTCCTTTATACATGTTTCTTGATGACCTTCTCCCTTCTTTCCCCCATTATCCTCCTCCCCCCCCCGGTTACTGTCAGTTTGTTTTTTATTTCAATGTCTCTGGTTCTTTTTTGCTTGCTTGTTTGTTTTGTTGACTAGTTTCCACATATAGATGAGATCATATGGGATTTTTCTTTCACCACATGACTTACTTAGTATAACACTCTTCAGTTCCATCCATGCTATTGCAAACAGTAGGAGTTCCTTCTTTCTTTCTTCTGTGTAGTATTCCATTGTGTAAATGTACCACAGTTTTTTGATCCACACATTTACTGATGGAAACTTAGGGTGCTTCCAGCACTTGGCTATTATAAATTATGCTGCTATGAAGATTGGGATGCATATGTTCTTTTGAATTCATGTTTCAGGATTCTTAGGGTATAGTCACAGCAGTGGAACTGTTGGGTCCAAACACAGTTCCATTTTTAGTTTTTTGAGGAAATTCCATAGTGTTTGCCAAAGTGGTTGCACTAGTCTGTATTCTCACCAAGAGTGTGTTAGGGTTCCCTTTTCTTCATAACCTTGCCAGCACTTGTTGTTTGTTGATTTGTTTATGATGGCATAGAGCAAGGGACATAAAGGAAAGAATAAACAAATGGAACTTCATCAAATTAAAAGGCTTCTGCATGACTAAAGAAAACATCAACAAAATGAAAAAGGAACTAACTGCATGGGAAAATATATTTGCCAATGATACCTTGGACAAGGATTGGATCTCCAAAATATATAAAGAACTAACATGACTCCTCTCCAGGAAGACAAACAATCCAATTAAAAAATGGGCAAAGGACCTGAACAGACACTTCTCCAAGGAGGACATACAGAGGGTCCAGGGACATATGAAAAGATGCTCAGTATCACTAGCCATTGGAGAGATGTAAATTAAAATTACAATGAGATACCAACTCAAACCAGTCAGAATGACCATCATAGACAATCTGAAACTAATGCTCAGCTAGTCCAAATAAAGAAATAAAGCACACAGGAAAATAACATTTTTTTGAGAGAACTGCTCCAGTATCTTTTGAAACCCAAAATATGAAAAATGAACAAATTTTCCATCAAAGTAATTTAAATCAGAAAGTATATTTATACAACAGAATTATATAAAATATTGTCCTTTCTTGTATAAAAGTAAAATTACATAGTTATTAAATGGTGATATTTTCAATATCTGTTTAGAAAAATGTCAGTGATTTCCAGATCATGCAAGTTTTAGTTGTTGAAAGTATACTATAATGTTTATTGACAGTTAAATACTTCCACATTTAGTATTTGGCAAACTAAAAATATTATATTACTATTCGTGTAATTTGACATGTTTCTGTCTTGGATACTTGCTTATTATATTTGACAAAGCTTTGAAATTAGGAGTGTTGTCCATATAAATTCACATACTTAGCTAACAATTTTAATTATTCAGGTGAAAGGTGAAAAACATTTTTCCTCTTAACTGTAACTGTGATTTGGAAGTGGAATAAATATAATCATGCCATTAAGGGTGACTGGACAATTTTGCAAAGTCTAAGATTTTCAGGTTTATTGCAGTCCACACCTCTTTTGGGCCCAGGGAAGTTAGGCACTTTGCTGTCTGCAGCTGGTGCTTTAGAAGGAACACACCAGGCTTTTCTACACTCGTGAATCTTACCATGTCCCTGTCCTCATAGAGGGTCTGAAATGTCCAGGAGATGGTATTACCACCTGAGCCAGTACCCCTCCTTTTAATCCACAGTGGTGATATTCAAAAATCCTGGACTTTCCTGTCCCAAAGGACTGTTGCCAGGGCACATTGACTACAAAGGTTTGCACATCTCTGAACCTAAAGGTAGCTAGGAGGCAACTGTGGCCAGGGTGGCGGGGGGTGTAGGTAAAGCACTGGCAGTAGAACAGTGGTGGGGGCATGGTAGAAGGTCAGAGGAATTTGCAAGCTGTCCCTCCCTTCCCATCACATTTCTACATAGAAATCTAAAGAGTCCAAGGGATAGACATTCAGTCTGAACCTCCAGGTTTTTTTATGAAGGTATTTATCAAAGGAAAGGGATAAAACATACTTTAAATTATAATTTGTTGTTTAATATGTAACTTTCAAATATTTATAAATATAATGTATAAACCTCTGTACTCTGGCCCCAGGCACCCCAATATTACACACAAACCCGATTATGATGAGAGCCTACACATCAATTGATGAAGATTGAGAATAGACAATCCTAATTAACAACCAATTTGAATAACTTAGTTTCCAAATATTTGTTCTAGCTTGTTTTCCTATTTCTAGGTGGGCTAAACTGACAGTCTGTGTGGTCTAATATAATGACAAAAATTCACTTTACATGCTGTTGTATATATGAAAATAGAAGACTCATAAAATATACTAACCATATGTGTCCCGGGGGAGTTATTCTTCAGAAGATAGATAATGTTTAAATGTTTTATTTAAAATCATTCATATTTTTTTAAAAAATAATTATCACAAGACCTCTGATGATATAAACACTTCTTGGTTTAAAGGGTATACAATAATAGGATTTTGATGATCATGAATTATATACGATTATATTTTCACAGATATTGCCCGAACACCAATTTTATGAGTGAGTGATCTTCAAACTGTGTCAAATGGAATATATTTTCAAGGTTCAAGGTTCAAGATGTGGTTCATAAGAGATTATAAAGACAAAACAGCCCCTAAAACACCAGGTTCCTATATTAGAGTTATTTCATTATGGAATATTTTAATCAAAAATTTTTACAGAGGCTAATAGACATCTTTTTTTAAAAGCATATTCCATAGTATAGGTATTCATCTTAATTTCCTCAACCAGCATCTAATGAAGAACTTTTTTTAATGTTTCTATACTAAATAGGTATACTAGCCCCTCTCCATTTTATTCCTTCATTCATTATCACTCATGTAAACATGTATTTATTCAACAAATTAATTGAGGCCCTGCCACATATGAGACACAGGTATGCATACATACATACATACACATGCACCAGAATATTACATAAGGAAGTTAATAATATAAAGAAGATAGATAAGTAATTGAATTTAAAGTGATAAAACAAACTATCCCCATTTACCTGAATTCTATATTTAATGAAAATATCTGTCAAAAATGAGTTGAACTAAAGACATTGTCAGATATTCAAAACCTGAATGAATTAATCTATAGCAGATACATGCTTAAAGTAGTACAACAGGAAGTTCTTCATGCAGAAGATTATACTAGATAGAAATATATCAACACAAATGAATAAAAATCACTGAAAATGGTAATTAGCTTAGACAGCAACTCATCTCAGCCCAGATGCCAGACATTTAAGTAAGAAGCAAGGTAATTTCAGTCCCCAGGAATTCAAACCACTCCTGTATATTTTCTAAATTTACTTTTATTGTATTGTTCCATTACCATTTATTTATCCCCTTTACACTCTCTTCCACCTCCACCCACCCCCCTCATCCCCCCTAATCACCGTAATGTTGTCCAGATCCATGAGTCCTTTCTCTTTACTGCTGGATGCCTCCACCCCTAACCACACCCCAGAGCTGGCAGTCTGCTCTCTATGAGTTTCTCTCTATTTCACTTGTTAGTTCACTTTGGCCAAAGGATTCCAAGTATGAGTGAAATCACATGGTATTTGTCTTTCTCTGACTGGCTTATTTCACTTTGCATAATGTTCTCCAGGTTGATTCATGCTGTCGCAAAGGGCAAAAATGTCTTTTTTACAGCTAACTAGTATTCTGTTGTGTAAATGTTCCATTGTTGTTTTATCTACTCATCTACTGATGGACAGGGGCGGCTTCCAAACCTTGGCCACTGTAAATAACATTGCAATGAACATAGCAGTGCTTATATCCCTTCAAATTAATGTTTCCAGTTTCTTCAGATAAGGCAGTTCCATTTTTTAATTTTTTGAGGTAACTCCACACTGATTTCCACAGTGATTGCACAAATTTGCATTCCACCAATAGTGACAAAGAATTCTCCTTTCTCCACATCCTCACCAGCACTTGTTGTTAGTTGATTTATTGATGATAGCTATTCCGATAGGTATGAGGTGATATCTCATTGTGGTTTTAATTTGCATTTCTCTGATGATTAAATTTGTTTGTTGTTTTTGGGGTTTTTTTCATTTAGTGTGAAACAAGCATTTGAGCATTTCTGGTACCATTTGATGTTATATATTGAAATGATTGCTGCAGTTACATTCAACTCGCTATTGACATATTTTTGACAAGGCAAGGGTAATTTCGACAATTTCTTTTACAATAAGTTATGAGATAGATAAAGCCATTTAAATATGATTGATCTCCCATCAGGAGACAAAAAGTTTATAGTCTTTTTTTATGTCCGTGGTAATTGTTAATTTTTACCTTTGAATTGCTAAAATGACCTTTCATTTAATTCTAGACCATTCAACCTGATAATATGTAAATATATACTGTATTAGTGTATCATCACAGTCATATGTGAAATGAGCAAAGAATATAAGGAAAAATAAATTTCACCTTCTTTCCTCCACCCTCTCCTTTCTCTTCTCCAACAGCTATGATTCTATGCCTGTGTTTCTATTTATTTTGTTCACTACATTTCACATGTCAGTAAAATTATGTGGTAGTTTCTTTTCACTGTCTGGCTTATTTCACCTACCTTAATGCCTCTGGGTTCATCCATGCTGTTGCCAAAGGTAGGAGCTCCTTCCTTCTTACTGCTGCATAGTATTCCACTGTGCAAATGTATCACAGTGTTCTGATCCACTTATATACTGTTGAGCACTTAGGCTGTTTCCAGATCTTGGCTGTTGTAAATAGCATTTCTATGAACATAGTGGCACATAGGCTTTTTCTGATTAGTGTTTCATGGTTTTTAAGATTTATTCCCCCAGCAACCTAGGTGCCCATAAGTAAATGAATGGATCAAAAAATTGTGGTACATATACACCATGGAATTCTATGCAGCAGAGAGAAAGAAGGAGCTACTACCTTTTGCAACAACATGAATGGAACTGGAAAGCATTATGCTGAGTGAAATAGGCCAGGCATTGAAGGACAAATACCATATGATCTCACCTTTGACAGGAAGCTAAAGAATAAAACAAACAAGCAAACAGAATAAAAACAAAGACGCTGAAATAGAGAACAAGTGGGCAGCGACCAGAGGGGAGAGGGAAGGGAACTTAAGGGAAAAAGGGGGAGGGATTTTGAGGAACAAGTATGAAAGACACAGAGATGAGGACTGGGGGGGGGAATGGGAGGGAGGGGGGAGACCGGGGGGGGGGGGGGGTGGGATGGGAGAAATCGATAAAAAAAAAATGTACTTGAAAAGTAACTAAATAAAATTTAATATAAAAAAAAAAGATTTATTCCCCCAAATTGAATTGCTGGGTCATACTACAGTTCCCTTTTTAATTTAATTTTTTTCCATACTGTTTTCCACAGTGGCTGCACCAGTCTGCATTCTCTCCAGCAGTACATGTGAGTTCCCTTTTCTGCACATCCTCACCAACAGTTGCCGTTTGTTGATTTATTGATGATAGCCATATTGGCAGGTATGAGGTAATAATATTCCGCAGTGAAATATTATTGCATCTCTCTGATGATTATTGATGTTGAGCACTTTTTCATATGTATTGGCCATCTGCATGTCCTCTTTGGAGAAGAGTCCACTCATATGCATTGCCTATTTTATAATTGGATTGTTTGTCTTCCTGATGTTAAGTTATGGAAGTTCTTTTTATATATTTTGGAAATTAAACCCTGATCAGATGTATCACTGGCAATAAGTTCTCCTATACAGTGAGTTCCCTTTTCATTTTGATAATAGTTTCTGAAGCTGTGCAGAAGCTTTTTAATGTGATGTAGTCCCATTCTTTTATTTTTTGTTTCTTTTACCGTGAGAAATATATTGTAAAAAATATTGCTAAGCAAGATATCTGAAATTTTACCACTTGCGTTTTCTCAGATTTTTATGGTTTCAAAATTTATGTTTAAGTCCTTTATCTATTTTGAGATTGTTCTGGTATATGGTATAAGTTGGTGGTCTCGTTTTATTTTCTTTTTTCAACATCCCAGACCATTTTTCCCAGCACCATTTATTGGAGAGACTGTGTTTACTCCATTGTATGCTCTTGTCTCATTTGTCAAATATTAATTGACCATAATAGTTTGGGTTTATTTGTAAGCTCTCTGTTATGTTCTATTGGTCTGTAATGCTTATTCTCATGTCAGTAGTAGGCTGTTTAATTACAGTGGACTTATAGTATACTTTGATATCAAGTGTTGTGATACTTCTCACTTTGTTCTTAGGATTATTGAGATTCTTTGGGTTTTGGTGGGGGGTTCCTATAAAGTATTGGAATATTTATTCTGTATTTGTGAAACATGACATTGGCATTTTAATAGAAATTGCACTGAATCTATAGATTGCTTTGGCTAATACTATTTTAATAATGTTAATTCTTCCAACTCATTAACACATTATATACTTCTAATTATTTGTATCTTCTTTAATTTCTTTCTTCAATGTCGTATCATTTTCTGAGTATAGGTTTTTTATGTCCTTCTTAAATATAATCCAAGGTACCTTATGTTTCTTTTTGCAATAGTAAATGGAGTTTTTAGGTTTTATTTTCTGATAGTTTATTACTGTTATATAAAAATGCAGTTGGTTCTGAATATTAATTTCTGTATTCTGCAACTTTGATGAATATATTAGGTCTTTTAGTATTTTGATGGGGTCTTTAGGATTTTCTATGTACAATATCATGTCATCTGAAAATAATGGCAGTTTTACTTCCTCCTTTCCAATTCTGATGCCCTTTATTTTTTCTTCATGTTTGGTCACTGTGGCTAGAACTACCATTACTATGTTGAATAGTGTAGTGAAAGCAGACACCCTTGTCTTCTTCCTGATCTTAGGGGAAGAGCTTTAATTTTTGCCCGTTGAGTATGATGTTAGCTGTAGGTTTTTCATATATGACTTTTATTATATTAAAGTATGATCTTTCTATTTCTAGTTTGCTCAAAGTTTTTATCATAAATGGGTGCTGGGCTTTATCAAATGCCTTCTCTGCATCAGTTGATATGATCATGAGATTTTATATTTCATTTTGTTTAGGTGATGTATAACATTTATTGATTTGAAAGTATATGTACCAATCTTGCATCCCCAGGATAAATCCTCTTTGATCATGGTGTATGATCTTTTTGATATATTGTTGTATTTCATTTGCTATTATTTTGTTGAGGATTTTAGCAACTATGTTCACTTGGGATATTGACCTATAATTTTCTTTATTTGTGGTGTTTTTATCTGGCTTTAGAATTAGGATAATACTGGCCTCATAAAAAGAGCTTCTAGGTCTTCCCTCATCTTTAAAAATTTAGGTAAAGTCTGAGAAGGATACGTGGTTTTCTTCTTAGAATGATGGGTAAAATTTGCCTGTGAGGCCATCCAGTCCAGGACTTTGTTTGCTAGAAATTTTTTGATTACTGTTTTAATTTTATTAATAGTTGTCAGCCTATTAAAGTTTGTGACTCTTCCTGATTCAGTTTTGGAAGATTGTATGTTTCTAGAAATGTATCAGTTTTACCCATGTTATCCAAATTCTTGGCATATAATTTGCTCATAGTATTTTTTTACAAACCCCTTCCAATTTTGTGAAATCAGTTGTTACTTTTCCCTTTTCATTTCTGATTTTATTTATTTGGGTCCTCTCTCTTATTTTTATGAATCTGGTTAGAGTTTTGTTAATCTTGTTTATCTTTTCAGGGAACAGCTTCTGATTCATTGATCTTTTTATTATTTTTAGCCTGTATTTCATTTATTTCCACTCTGACATTGATTATGCTCTTCCTTATTCTGACTCTCAGCTTCATTTTTTCCTAGTTATTTTAGGTGTAGGGTTAGACTGTTTATTCGAGATTTTTCTGTCTTCTTTAGGCAGGCCTGCAATGCTATGAAATTCCTTCTCAGGACTACTTTCACTGTAGTCAGATAGATTTTAAGTTGTTGTGTGTTCATTTTCATTTGTTTACAGGTAATTTTTGTTTCTTACTTCATCTCATTAAAAACTCATTCATTATTTAATAACGTGCTATTTAGTCTCCATGTAGTTGAATATATTTGTGTTTTTTTATTGAGGTTGATTTCTAGTTTTATGACACTGTGATCCAAGAAAATCATGATATGATTTCAATCATCTTGGGTTTGTTAATATTCATTTTGTGTCCTAACATATGGTGTATCTGAGACAGTTCCATGTGCACTTAAGAAAAATGTATATTCTGCTGCTTTGGGATGAAATGTTCTATAAACATCAGTTAAATCTATTCAATTCAGGGTGTTGTATGAGGTATTTCCTTCCTGATATTTTGTCTGGAAGATCTATCTATCCATTGATGAGAGTAGGGTGTTAAAATCCCCTACTATAACTGTATTTCTGTTGATCTCTTCCACAGAGTCCACTGAGATCTTCTGTATATACTTAAGTGCTACTGTCTTGGGTGCATATATGTTTATAAGGGTTATATTATCTTGTTGGATCAATCCCTTTAGTATGATGTAACAACCTTGTCTCTTGTTATAACCTCTGCTTTGTACTCCATTTTGTCAGATGTAAGTATTGCTACCCCAACTTTTTTCTTTCCATTTCCATTTGCATTGACTATTTTCCTTCATCTTTTTACTTTCAGCCTGTGTGATTCTTCGGTTCTGAGGTAGGTCTCTTGTAGACAGTATATATGATTGTCATGTTTTCTTATGCATTCAGCTACCCTATATCTTTTTAATGGAACAGATAATCCATTTACAATTAGTGTTATTATAAATACATACTTGTTTATTTCCATTTTGTACTTATATTCTTCTTTCACTCTACATCTTCTTAAATCAGGGCCTTTAACATCTCTTGCAGTGCTGGTTTGGTGGTAATGAAATTATTTGGCTTTTTTTGTCTCAGAAGCTCTTTACCTTCAATTTTAAATGATAACTTGACAAAGTATTCTTTGTTGCATTTTCTTATTTTTCTTCACTTTGAATATTTCATGCCAATCTCTTCTGTCTTGAAGTTTTTGTTGAAAAATCAGCTGACAGCCTTATGGTAACTCCCATTTAGGTAACTGTCTCTCTCTTCCTACCTTCAAAATTATCTCTTTTATCCTTTGCCATTTTAATTATGATGTGTTTTGGTGTCACTCTCTTTGGGTTCTTCTTGATTGGAATTCTTTGTATTCCTGGATTTGTTTGACTTTTTTTCTTTATGGAGTTAGGGAAGTTTTCTGCCATTACTTCTTCAAACAAATTATCTATCTGTGCTCACTCTCTTCCTTCCAGAACCATTATGATGCAAATATTGTTGTGCCAGATGTGGTCCCAGAGGTCCCTTAGACTTTCCTCATCTCTCCTAAGTCCCTTTTCTTTTTCATTTTCTTTTTGGGTGGATTCTGTTATTGAGTCTACTGATTCACTCATTCAGTCATCTGCTTTGTCTAAACTGCTGTTGATTCCTTCTAGTAAATTCTTCCTTTCAGATACTGCATTCTTCATTTCTAACTGGTTTGTTTTTATAGTTTCTATGTCCTTTTTTATGCTTACTACCTCTCTAACTTCTCATGAGATCATGCATTTTCCTCTTAGGTCCTTGAGCATCCTTATAACTATGAATTTAAACTCTACATCTGGTATTTGGGTTACTTCCATTTCATATGCAGTCATACCTCTGTACTACTCAGCTTCAGAAACCATCAAACCCTACACTCATCACATTTTATGAGAAAAAAATGTTCCAGCACCTGGTACTTGCTATGAACTGAGTTGCTAGAACTTTTGTGAGTTACAACACTGCCCTACACGAGAAAAATGCTTTATTGTTCAGTACGTGGTTTGGGCACTTGTCATGAGTTCTGGAATGAATTAACAATGAGTATCAAGGTATTTTTTAAAAACTCTTTTTCTGGGGACTTCTTGTGTTTGGGGGGGGCGCATTTTCTTTGTCTCCCAATTTGGCCTCTTTGTGTTAGGAAGATGTGCTATGTCTTCCAAACTTGTTTTGATGGTTTTATGGTTAAGGAAGGGCTGTCAAAATCATTTTCACTGGGGGCCACATCAGCCTCATGGTTGCCTTAAAAGAAGTGAATGTAATTTTAGGACTGTATAAATGTAACTACTCCTTAACAGTTATTTAAGCAAGAGCTCAGCACTCCAATGGGTAGAAACAAGGTGCCAGACTGGGTAAAACAAGGTGGAAGGTCACATTCAGCCAGAAGGCCTTGTGTTTGCCACCTGTGGGTTAAGGTGTCTTTTGGACCCAGAGGCACAAACCTCCAGATATCCTGAGCTCCATGCTCCAGGAGTGTTTTTTGTGGGTTATTTGCAACCCCTATTGTATGTGATTCTTGAGTGCTATGGTCTCATTCCTGGGTAGACTTAACCCTTTATGCTGGGAGACTGTAAGGGTAAATCTCGACCACCATGTGTGAGATGCTGGGCTCGCCTTGCCCTTTGAGGCTGCATTATTACCAGCATGGTCTGGTAACTGCAATAATTCCTCTTTGGATGTACCACTTGTGTAGCTAGTTGGGGTATGAAGTCCACTGGAGCTTTTGTTGGTTCTTGGTCCACCACTTGGGTGAGATTCAGATACAGATTCCTGTCAGATGATGTATGCAATTGGCCTTGGGCTACCTGAGTGTAGCTACCAAAGTGTTCACTGTTTGTGTTTGTGTCTGCTGGGTCTACATGTGAGTATGAAGAGACAATCTGTATAAAATAGTCAGCTTCTTTCTGCTTAGAGCTGGGGCAGCTCTTTAAAAAGACTGAGGCTCCCTGAAGTTCACCTCTCTCTTTCAGCTATTCTGCCTACCCCTGAGGTTGCCTCGTCTTCCCTCAGAACCTTTTGATGAGACACTGTCTGATGAGCCCAGGCTAGTTGAGGTAGGACTAGTGGGTCCCCTACTTGGGGGCTATGCAGTCAGTAGAGCACTCAATGAGGGGAATGTGGCCCCTGCTCCAAAGGCAAATTTCTTATTTTCTGCCAGAGTTTCCAACTCTAGTTCCCCTAGGGGCGTTCACTGCAGATTCAGGTTGGGTACAGTCAGCTATCCCCTTTTCAGAAGTGAACTCAGCTGCTCTGTATTCAAGAGGATAGATCAAAAGAGTCTCCTACTGGGGAAGATGCTAGACCAACCTGCAGGAGGAGTCAAAGTTTTCTGTGCCATACCTGGACAATAGCCTCTGAGGGTCTAATACTTTGAATGCCTCCATTCTGAGCTGTTCTTCATTCCCTCTGTGAAACTGTATCCAGTGGCTATATCTGGGACTTGTTAGGGTTAATCTACACCCTGGGCAGACACTTCTTTTCCTTCCTGCGGGTAGTATGGGCTAAACTTGCAGGGAAGACTAGATTTGCCTCCTTGCAATGTAATCAACTGTCCTGCACTTGCCCGTTTGGCTCCCAGACAAAAGGCTCCCCAGGAGACACAGTTGGAAAATCTCAGCCTTCTGTGTCTTCCCAGTTTGCCACCAAATGAAGTAGGACAGGGCCAAAAAATCCCAACCCTGCATCACACTCTGATCTCTCCATGCAGCTTGTCTCAGCAGGGCCGGGCCAAAATTCTCAGCCTTGTGCAGCTGCTCTGGGCCTCTGAAGTCAGCCCACAGTGACTTAACAGGTTGGAGGACAGGAACCAACAGTATGCTAGAGATGAGGAAGACTAGTCCTCTTTTCCAGGCCATTCAGTTAAGTTACTGTCCGGGTCTCTGCTAAAGCCACCCAAGAAAATAGAAGGCTCCTTAACCTCACTGCTGCATGTAGGTAGCAGACCTCTCCTAAGGACCTCAGTATGTGGCTTTTCCAGCAGTCGATGTCTTTATGATGAACTCTGCCAGCTGGTGCTGTAACCATAGGAGTGCTCTACCCTGAGAGAGTCTTCTCTGAGTCTCCCAGGCAAGGTGAATCCTCACTGATTCTTACCACCAGATGCTACACAGTCTCTTCTTCCCATCTGAGTTGCTGAGGGTTGGGCACCCCACATGGGATTAAGACCCCTCTGTCCTAGAGTGAGGGAGTTCTGCAGCCATGATATCTATCTGGTTTCTCAGCTACCCCTTAACACCTGTGTGCAGGGGCTTTTTCCTGCTGCATCTCAACCTCTCTCACCAATCTCCATGTTGTGTCATTGGCACTCCTCTGCTATATTTTCCATCAGCTAGGTTTCAGTTGGTTGTTCAGGTCGATTGTCCTGCAAATTCAGCTATAGTTTGAGGGCAAGAGCACATGGATGCAGTTTCCGTCTACTTTGAAGCTACCTTGGAATCCCCCTGTCTTGATACAGGAAATTTGTGAGCACAATATAATGGTTATAGTTTATATTGTTGAGTTTGGAGTAGTTTTGAGGATTAAAAATTTAAAATAAGATATAAAGATCATGTAGTATAGAAATCCATATTTGCAATCTAATCTTACCAACCAGCGTCACCCCAATATAATTTAATTTAAAAAATATGAAAATACCTTTATTAAAAAGCCCAAATGTCAGCTTCACTAGGGTTTTCTTCTTTTATTTCTACTTAGCTCAAGAGCTCAGATAGCCAAATTAGACTTACTGTACACCAAAACTGTGAAAAGTTCAGAAGACTGATGATAAAATAATAAAATATACACCTTTGGATAAAGCCCTGCACAGTTTTTAAAAATCACACTTTTCATAGCTGAAGAACCTAGAATTGTAAAGTATTCAGAGTGAATAAAGCAAACATTTGATTTAATATATACTCACTTCTTCTATGAAGTTTTGTTCCTTTTTTAAAGGAAAGACTGTGGGGTTTTTTGTTGCTGTGTTGTTTTTTTTAATGCCAGCATCCAGTGGTAATGATGACTTTATTAGTTACACACTTAGGGCAGAGCCTTTATATATAAGAACAGTCCAAAGCTAAGCTGGGAACCTGTAGTTCTCTCAGCATGATCCATGTTTAATGATGTCTTCAGGACTATGTACAATTTCATTGTCTTTCCTGCTCTAATCACCTCAACTACTATTTCCCATACCACTTCCCTACAAAGATAGTCATCCGTTACTCTCCCTTGTACATACTTCCGGATACAGAGTGTTTTCAGCATTCCTGACAAAGCAAATTAGGTTGCATGAATTTTGCTCGGGATGGAGCACTGGTTCTCAGATAAATTTGGATTGTTTTGTCTGTGAAACAGGACCTGATAGCCTACCCTTGACTGCACTTCTTACATTCTGGAGTCACAGTTCAGTCTGCATTCCCTTGGGGAACATAACAGCAGATCTGACAGTTTGTTACCTTGTTTATTACCTTTGAAAGTTAACATTTATGTATGTTCAGAAGGTTTGGATATCCTAACATGAATAAAATAAAATGATAAGAAATTAAAACTTATACTGAAATATATAGTATTTATTGATATTCACCTCAGTTTTCCTGGCCTGCACTATTTTGGGAATAAAAACCAGACCATGGTATTTTTTTTTAAAGTCTATCTCAGACAATTGTGGGAACACCAGCTACCTTAAAATCATTCCATATGATTCAGAATGATCCCAAGGCTTCCTGACTTTTATCCTTAATCATATCAGCTTCCTTGTGACATTCAGTGACACCTTTTTTCTCAGTCCTAGATTATGCATCAAAATGTTTTTCAACATATCTAAAAATTTTATCAAGAGTATATTACACTCCTCTCTTGAACAGATAGAAATTTTTTTTCATCAGGAACTTAAAATAGATTCTTATTTAGAACTATTGTATATATCTAGAAGCTCATTATAAAACAGTTTAAATGTTCATGAAATATTTTACCAGGCTAAAACTGCCTTGGAGAATGTGTCTGATTCCTTAGAGAGTCTTCCTTCTAGTCTTTCACATGCCCATTAACTTTATGTATTAGCTTTCTCTGTGTGTGTGTGTAATGTCTAGAGGAAGTGAAATAGTTTCTGTCTAAGTTGGATAGAATATATTTAAAACTTTTTGGTCCCGGTGAGAAAGAAGAAAGAGTTCATTTGCTATGAATTCTTTTGCCAGACAGGAGGTATAGTTGTCTGTGGGCAATAGGGATTAACTACAGGTACAGATTTCTTCAGCAGGCATTTTCATGATTATAATAATAGTATCCACACTTTGTTTGTTTGCTTGTTTGTTTTATTGTAGGCTCACATTAATTGAGGCATTGGCTCCATACTGTGCTTTGCTCAACTGACACTATAAGGACCTACTGCATCAGCCCTCACCAGGTCTGTCATGTGACTCGCACCCACATATGTAATAAATACAGTTAATTTATCCTGCAGCCTCTGCCCTGTTGGAAATTTAAATGGACCCCTTAGTGTCATTGTTGTTCTGAGTTTCAGGTTATCAGTGAGTTTCTGATAGTAAAATAATAGCTTCAAATACTCAAATGAAAAGAGAAGAAATATCTGAAATCAAATATCTAAATTTCCATTTTGTTTTAGTCAGTTTGGACTCTAGTACCAAATTACCAACATTTATTTCTCATAGCCCTAGAGGTTGGCAAATCCAAATTCAAGGAGCCGGGGGATTCGGTTTCTGGTGAGGATTTGTTTTCTAGGTGGAAAATAGCCATTTTCTCACTGTATTCTCACATGGGGGAGACAGGGCAGAGAAAGAATGAATCAAGCAAGCTCTCTTCTTATAATGATGCTAATAGTGCAGACTCTAGCTTCATGACCTAATTACAGGTATATGTATAGATAAGCTAATTCTAAAGTTCACATGACTTTGAAAAGGATCTAGAATAAGCAAAATAATCTTATGATGTAAAAATGTTGAGAGATTTACACCATCCTGTATCAAAATTTAGTTAAAGCTGTAATATTTAAGACAGTATGACCAAAGGCTCCACTTCCTAATACCATCATACTGGGGATTCGAGTTTCAAAATAGGGATTTTTGAAGGGAAACAAATATTCAGTATATAATATGCCTTTAGCAACTATAAAAAAGCAAAATAAGTAAGTGGAGATTAAAAGAAGAATAAAGATTGGAGTGAAAATCAAAGAGAATAATAGAGAAAAGCAATGAAAACAAAAGCTATTTTTAGCTTGAAAAGACTAAGAAAATTTATAAATCATTAACAATCTAATAAATAGCAACAGTAAAAGGAGTATTTTACTAATATCATGATTGAAAATTACTACAGTTTCCTTAGAAATTAAGTAAAATTTGATATTATGAACAACTTTATGTTAACTATTCAGAATCTTTGATGACTTGGACAGGTTTCTTGAAAGACAAACTAACTGCATTTCAAGAAGAATCAGAAAATTTAAATAAATCTTTATTAAAAACATTAAATTCACTCTTAAAAACCTTTTTCACAAACAAGGCATGGATGTCTGCTCATATTACTTCTATTCACATTGTATCAGAGATGCTAGCCAGTGCAATAAAGAATGAAAATGATATAAAAAGTGTGCAGAATGAAAAATAAATAAACCGTTTTATCACAGATTAACCATAAAATTCCAAAAAAATATTATTTCCTCCTCTAAGGAATTAATTTAGGATGTTTGCAGTGTATAACTCTGTATTCTTATACTAGTAGAAAAACTGAAATATGATATTTGGGTAAAACACCAAAGTAACATCAGAAAGATCTATTGGAATAAATTTAACAAAAGACCTGTGAACTCCAAAACTGAAAATACAATTTTGCTATGAGAAATTTAAAAACAAATGAATGGAAGTTTATACTACCTTGATGAATTAAGAAACTCAAGCATTAATATGTAAAATTTCTGAAAAAATTCTATAGTTTCAATACAATCTTACTTGAAATATCAACAGAGGTATCTATAGACAAGCTGATTCTATGGCTTTGAAAAAGATCAAAAATAGCCAAAGTAATTTTGAAAAATAAAATGTTGGAAGACTTACACTATCTTATTTCAAAATTTGATTAAAGCTCTAACATCCAAAATAACGTGACATTGGTGTAAGGACAGATAAATAAATCACTTGCTCAGAACAGAGTCCCTAAATGGACCTACACATAAGAAGCATGTATATTCTTGACACAGATTCCAAAGCAAGTCAGTGGAGAAAGAAAATCTTTACAATACATGTTGCTGGATCACTTACATAAATGCAAAGTTATAACTTCTGCTATCAAAAAATCACAATTAAGAAAATAAACAAAATAAATCATAGACTGAGGGAAATATTTATAATACACATACATGACAAAATACTTTTGATGAACATATGTGAAACACTACAACAAATATGTTTTAGAAATCAAGCATATTTGGGCAAGAAAGAGAAAGGGAAAGCCTTGGCTGGCATGGCTTAGTGGATTGAGCACCAGCCTGCAAACCAAAAGGGCACCAGTTCAATTCCCAGTCAGGGCACATGCCTGAGTTAAAGGCTAGGTCAGGCCCCCAGTAGTGGGTGAGTGA